>NW_026892595.1:7077500-17077500 GCF_033815535.1 Pezoporus flaviventris
GACTGTTATTTACTGTTTTCACTGGGAAGTGTTCCTGAGTGGCTATGTATTACCTAAAAGTTATGCCAGGGAGAAATTTAATTTGACTTAGGTAATTTAACTTTTGAATCCTATTGCGTTTATCAATTCTGATGATCCTCTGTTTTTATTTCTTTAAAGCTAAAAACCCGCCAAGGAACTGAGCTCTTAATTCAATCTGATAATGACAGCTTTATTAATGAATGGTATAAAGTTCTTAACTATACCATCAACAATCAGGTACGTGTTTGACTTGTGAAGGCTCTATTTTCAGGGTAATGTTATTTATTAAAATAATTGTGTAACAACTCCTAGTGCTTCGCATACATCTTAATTTTCTGATTTTCTTGAGTGCAGCAGGGGGTTGAGGATATGACTGTTTCTGGTGGTGACAAGTGAAATATAATTAATAACGTCAAAGGAAAAAGGATGGTGCACTGGATTAAGAACCAGGAGATGTGGGCTGACCTCCAGCTTGGAAATGAGTTTCCTTCTGTGGCCAAATATTTGTTCTGTCTCAGTGACCTGAAAGAGACAGGGAGGATCCTCTCTATCTCTGACAAAGAGGGAGGAAGGGGGGAAGGATGGCCAAGGGAGTGCTTCATGACATGTGTTAATCAGCATTTAATACTGCTGTTCACTTAATAAGGCTGCACTGAAGTGCAAATTAGAAGCCCTGGCAAAACACTGTATTATTTCTTCTTATCAGGCAGTATAATGCCAACTGTTTAATCAACAGAAAAGTGTTCAAGCATTTGCTTTTGATATTGCCAAACAGGATTTACCATCTTCAAATTCAGAAGGAGTTGGAGGAGATTTTGGAGAAAATATTCCTGTCATACTAAGTTGACTTCATGTATATTCTTAATTTTTATAGTCATAAGCTTGGTTACTGCTCATATGCTGCATTTATGTTGCTTTTGATGTAGTGACCTTTGTTTCTGTTGGCTCTGATAGTGTTTTCCCCATATGGGTGTTTTCCACCCAAACACAGGCAGCTAATATGAATGTTTTGGTTTGTTTGAGTACTCATGGTTTAGGCTCCCAGTCTTCTGCCTTTTCCCAGTATGAAAATGTCATGACCCTTAATAACCAGGCAAGGCAGTGACTCTGCAGTACCCTCCTGCTGTCTGTGCTTTGTAAGGCAACTGAGGCCACTTCTTCCCTGCTTAAATACAAATGAAGTTAGAAAGGTTGAGATATGTTGAGATGAAAATGAGGCATTACATGTTAGATTGAGAAAGTAAATGGTGGAGTAGGGAGAGTTTGTCAACGCTCTGGAGGAAGTGCTATTGCTGCTGGGAGCTGATAGCCAAGAGACCCAAGATGACAAGGAAAATGTTCAATAAGTACATTATCAGACCATCTGATAAGCTGGAGCACTGAAGTTTTGGGTAGGAAAGTCTGTCAGATCTGAAGCAAGCTTTTAATTTTGGGATCTTTATGGTAACAGGGGCTGTGAATCTCTTTCCCAGGGACAGAGACAGTAGTTGTAGTGTGATGAGATCTTCCTCAAAAGAATGTACAGATTAGATTCTGATCTCTGTTCCTTCAGGCTGCTCTTGTGGCAATATGCTGTACCTGATGTACCTGAGAAGGATGTGGCTGCTCTTTTTTACATACAGAAGGTCCAAGTTACTAGATTAGACTTGTTCTGTGATGCAAACTAGATTCCAGATTATTTTTTTTCCAAAGCAGTGAATGGTTTTGAAATTTATCAGTCTGAAAAAGCTTTGAGGCCTATTAAGAGAGCACTGTCCAAATGGTGTCAGCTTGCAGAGGGATCCCTTAGAGGGAATGTTAACTGGGCAGTTCAATATATTGATCTTCGATGTGTAAAAAGGCTATCCAATGCATTTGAAAGCAACAGAGAATGAGTTGATGAAGTCATGTTTCTGCTTGTTCAGTGCTCTGGAATACACAACCTTACCTTGTCTTTAAATGTCTTCCTTGTAACAGAAGACACTGTATAGTCAGTTTTTTGTAACTGCATAAAGTCAAGTTTACTTTAGAAGAAGTGAAGTAAGAAATACGCAGTTTTGGAAGGGAAGATGTTGCAGTGAGACCAGAAGAAGTTTCTTTTCCTATTTTCTGATATGCCTGCAGTCATGCGTGTAGCACAGGTATGAGCCTGCAGGTGGGGAGTTTTAACAGTCTCTAATAGCTGCCACCACGCTACCACATGATCTACATTTTCAGTTGACTGCATTTAATGGCAGTATGCTGACAGCAATTACATAGGACAAGAATTTCAGGTGATAGTGTATCTACTTTCTCAGAGTGAATTCATTGTATGTTTTGACAGTGGTGAAATTTTCCAGCTGGTGGTTCTATTTTCTATTAAGAAAATTTGCATTGCAGAGATCAGAAATAACGTAAATGCCCTAGAAATGTTGTGGGGGTTTTTTAGACTGTTACCCATCAGGTGATTCTGTAGCAAACTCTGGATTTAGGGAAAAAAAAAATCTGTTTTTTATTGGTTGATGTAATTAAGTGATATCTGAAAAGGCTGGTTATACTTGGTTCAGTGTCCAGAAAACCTTACTTTGTTTGGTCTTATGATCAAATAGTGTTTGTCAAAGTTATTTACTCTGCCAGTGAGAATTGGTATAATTTCTGAAGATATTTTTAGCCATCTAGAGTTCAGGAAAGAACCAGCTGAATATCATTATAGGCTAAAAAATATATTTTAGAACTGCCTACAGGAAATGTTTGTCAATGCTCTATTTTGTGAATTGAGAAACTGATCACTCTGTATCTCCTTAAATCTAATAGGTAGTGGAGTCTGATGAAGCATTAGAAGATGAGATTCCAGATTCCCCAGGGGTGGAAAAACAAGACAAAGAGAAAGAGAATAAAGACTCTAAGAAACTTCGTTGTGAGTTGAAAATTTTCCATGAATTGTTTTAGCAATGCTCACTTTCATCTTTTTTGCATCTTCAGTATTATGTGTCAGTAGAGAAGAATTCAAAAGGACAGCTAGAAATGAAACTACTCCAGTTTTGGGACAGGGTTTTATATAGTTTATTCTAGATCCTGATGGCAGTTAGCAGGTTTTCTTCCATGTTTTAATAATCATAAAAAAAAAAAAGGAAATAGGAAAAAAATGTACATGTCTTTAGCTCCTACTGTATGATGCGTGAAAAAAATAGGAGAAAATAGGCAGTGGTGAAATAGATTAATTTTGTGGTGTTGTCGAATGCACAGAAGCAATTAGACGTTTGTTTTTTCTGACTTCTGTGGTTTTGATTAAGAATTGTCTTTGTGAGAGAGTTGTCTTTTGGTGGTTTGAAAAATGGATGCTATTTACTTGGAGTTCCAAAAGGAAAAAAAAGTGGATGTATTGCAAATTTGAATAGGGTTTTTTATGTGGTTTTGAGCTTAATTTTTTGATGTTGGTTCTTTGACAGATAAATGCAGTATTGATTCTTTAGATATTCATGCTAAATGTGTTTCTCTTTTCAGCAGCGAAAGCACCTAGCAATATAGATTCCACAGATCAGAAAAAGACCAAAACAAAGCTCAAGAAGTTCCTTACACGGCGCCCTACGTTACAAGCTGTCCGTGAAAAAGGCTACATCAAGGGTAAATGAACCTTTTTAACAACGGAAAAAATTTGGAAAACTGGATTTAGCAGTGTCTGTGTAGAATGGGGCTGAAAATGGTCTAGTTTTAGAGTAAAACACATGTACATAGCTGGTTTAACAAAAATCTTGGCTGTATAGTGGAACTGGTGTTTTATTGTGATAATCGTATGTCCGTACAAGGGAAAGCACAGTGCTTTGGGTACAAAACTGAATGTGCTTACCTGTTTCACAAGGATGTTTTTGTCTGAGTGGAACCGACAATAATGTGCCATCTCAATAAGAAAGGAAATATTTAGGCAAACCAGCATGAGGGTAAAGGAGTCTTAACTTGAACATCTTTCTGCCGTAACCTTTTCTGAATGTATACCTTTTTTAATTGTTTCACAACGAGTCTTAGAGATATTCTTGAATCAAACTTCTGAAAGAATCGATTTCCATTTGTCACACATGTTAAAATTTTGAGAGAACAGTATTTGCAGAGGTTTAAGTTAACGTATTTGTGTAAATTACTGGCTTGGTACTCATTGTAAAGCTTTATTTATTTATTTGTATGCTTTGGCAGGAGTTGTAGGTGGTGCTCTACTAGGGTCAGAATAGTGTATTGGTAGGCAAATATCAGACCAAATACTATTGTGATTTGCCTAACTACATACTTTAACAGGTGTGCTTCTGTTGCATGTGGCATTTGATATATTTGTGTATCTGCAAATATAATTTAACTGTAAATTATGGAATTTTTGTTTTGCTCTGCTTTACACTTAATATTCATGTCATTGCTCAGTGACATAACTTCTGACAAGCAACAGTGAATACAAAGCCAAGTTTAATTTGTACACGTGCATGCTGATGATTGGATTTTTTAAATAAAGACATTAAGGAATTAAGAGTTTGTTTTTATTTAAAAGCATGGTGTAGATTTTAAAAGTTGGATCTGTGCTGTACAGTTTTACATTTACTGTATGAATGAAAAGTTCATTCAGAAGTGTTTATTTAAATGCCCAGTGTACTTTTATGGCTGCTACAGAAAAAGCTTAGCACACAGAAAACTTGGCAAACCCAGTCTGAGCAAAAAAAAAAATGAAAAAAGCCCCACTTGGAACAGCATGCACTAAGCAGAGAAGTAACCATGGTGAAGTTTTGTGGAAAAACAAAATTACAAAGGTTACTTTAAAATGAGGGATAAAAGTATGATTCCTTATGTGGAAATTATCAAAGTTGGAAGTAATTGTAGCAAATTAGTTTGCTGCTACCTAGTATTTTCTTGTGCTGTCTAATCTGCCTTGCTTTATCTGCTATAGCTGCATGCTAGCCTTGCTTTCTACTGTGTGGGCTTTTCCAATCCTTTGCTACTGATCCTGCTGGAGTAGCAACAGCAAGACTGAGGTGTTTTGGGTCACCAGCCTTGTACGCATATAGCTAATAATGGCATTATGTGCCGGTTTTCATACTGTATAATTGGTTTGGTGTGCTGCTTGCATTTCCCAAAGCAGTAGTCAGATGCAAGTGTTGTTAATGAATCTACTTAGATTGCTAAACATGAAAAATGGGCTAGATGCTATGCATGATGCAAATGCAAGAACAGTTTCTATCTTGCATAAGCTCTGAAGTAAGATCTACTAGATACTGTGAAGACTGCCACTTATTTACCTGCTACCTTATTTAACATATTAAAATAAGGTAAAAACTTTCTTCCATTTAGGAGTGTGAGCTATTTCAGTCTCATGCATCTGAACAGGAGAGGCCATCTATTATTCGGTCATCTTTGATGAAAACCATAGAAATGGGTCTTGGAAGGACTTTGGTGATAACAAAATGTGAACATGAGGAGTTAACATGTTACTGAAATACACTGAAATGTTGCAAGAATCTGTTCTCTGCTCAAGCTGATTTTTATATTTGCTCCACTTTATGATAGAAAACATGCTCACTGGATTGTGTAGTTTTGCAAACAAGACTCAAAGCTAAATATCTGTATTGACATTCCAACCTTGAGGCCAGGTTGCCTATGCATAGTTATACTTTCATCCATTCAGAGCTCTTTGATATAAAGGTCTGTCATTTACAAATCCATGTCAGAACTTCCATTAGTTAAAGACTATGTTCAAGTAAATATGTAATGCTGGGTTAAACAGCAGGTGCAATGAAAGATGCAATTTTACAGGGTTTTCCAACAAACAATGCCAACAGCTTTCGCTTTGATTACAGTTTATTGTCTCTGTTCAGATTTTGAACAAAGGTTACAGTAAATACATTTTGAACTTGGAACAGGAATGGAGTGTAACAAGGCTTTTGAATCCATTATTTCTTATTACTGTAATGACTGTATGACTCTTACAGGTGTCTTCTGCTGGATTAAAATAATTTCTGTAGCAGAATTTCCTTACTCAGAGACTCATGTTTGTGTAACTGCTGGCACTCTTTCTTACTGTGAGCTTTTTCTTGCTGGGAACTGCTGGGAGCTCTTTTCAGAACTTTCACTCTAATACTGCGACAATTGTATCCAGTAGGCTTTGCCCTGTGTAGAGGTTTGTTTTAATCTGAACTAGTTCTGTCACTTGAGTCCTGTTCCACTGTAAATCAGTCTCTTTACTTGGTTCCAGATCAAGTGTTTGGTTCCAATCTCACCAGCTTGTGTCAAAGAGAAAACAGCACGGTGCCAAAGTTCGTGAAGCTGTGCATTGAGCATGTTGAGGAACATGGTATGGCTGAAGTTTTTTGTTTCCAAATCTCTCTTGCTAACCACATGATCTGATTTTGAATGTTTCAATCCTTAAAATGCTGTAGATTTATTTGGGAAAAGTAATCTGAAATTTGCATCTGTAGTTAGCAATGAGTTTTCAAGGGCAGGGGGTGGGGGGGGGGGGGTGTGTCTCTGTGATCCAAAATGGAGAGAGGGAAGGAAATCTTATTTTGGAGAAATTGATCCTCTTCAGTATATTTCAAGCTCAGGAGAAGGCAGGACAGCCTCCTGGCAGCAAGGATCTAAGGAAAGAGGGATTACAAGAAGTAATAGAAGAGCTCAGTCCATCAAGGTGTTTTTCCAGATGAAAAAGAGGCTGTCAGAACACAACCATTCATTTTTGGAAGGTTTAAGCATACTAACAGTCGTTTATATGAAAACTTCCTTGAAACAAACTTATAGGAAAAAGTTGTATTCCTGCTCTGTATATGCCCTGAAGAAGATACTGGTTTGATGCCCTTCAGCCAGTTACACTGATTGCTATGTGAAGATCTGTGCAATTCTGGACATTATCAGTATCCACATATTTACTCAATTTTTGTTTGCTTTTATTGAAAATAAGTCACTCCTACTTAATAACTGAGAAAACTGTTTGAAACTTACATGTGATTTTCGGGGTTGTCTGATATAAGTGACATTGCCACATTTTTGTTGAAAATATGTCGGTTATGGCTCCTGGTATGGCTGTACTCCGTCCTGGTTTTCTTGCTTCTTTCTTGCTGTTGTCATTGCCCTATCTCTTTTAAAAGATGACTGAGAGGTGATTATGGAATCTTCATAATCATAATTCAGATATATACCAGTCTTTTAATCTGAAAACATTGTCTTGAGAATCAGGGTAAGTGTTACAGGGGAATAACATGTGAGAATTTTAAGGCATCTTCCATGGGAACTTCATTTAGGATTTTGTGCAGCCTGTAGTCCTCTTTCTCAATGCTGCTGTCTTATGGCCTGGGAGGGAAAAATAACCGCTTCTGTTGCCATACCCCAGTTCAACAAACTGCCCCCTTGTTTGTAACAGCAGGCTTTATTCCATTTGTGATCTGCAGTTTGTGAGAAAGGGGTTATTTTGCTTTGTTCTTTTTTATTTCTTTTTTTATTTTAAAGGCAGGACTGCAGTGAAGATAGTGAAGTTTTCCTTTTTTAAATACCTGAGGGGAAGCTGACAGAAATGAACAGCTTTACCCCCCTGCTTCTCCAACTCTTCTTCCTACTGCCAGTACACTTCAAATCAGTTCTTTCTGTAAAGGAATGACTAGTGGATTATGGGGAAAAGGGATATGTCAGATGGTGCTGGTAACTGTGCTGTGTTGCATCAGACAACTCCTTGAGGAGCTACAGGGACTTGCAGGTATTCTGGCAACACTCACCCTTTCAGTGGCGCTGACTCACATGCTGCATTCAAGTGGCGTTTCAATTAAATTCTTTACCTCCTAATCACTTCTGAGTAACTGCAGTAGCAACCACAGACCCATTTTTCTTTTCTGGTAGAGTGTGCGATATTGTAAAAGCAAAAGACTACCCATTTTATTTTGTAGGCTGTTGGGTATTGATGAGTGTGCATGCACATCATTACTTTTCTGTGCAGACCGGTCACTTGGCAACTTTGAGATGCTCTCTATGCATGACTTGATTTTTCTTAACCATACATTAAAAAATCGAACATCCACAAAATACTTGGTTCTTGCATGTTGGAGCCCCATATACTCCCTGCCGACCCACCAAGAGCATCTTACAGACCCCTAGTCTCATTGGGGAAACTTAGAGCTGTTGCCTCATTACTACTGTTCTACTGTGTAGGAAGTTTCAGAAATTACTTTGAGCTGGATGCTGCCAGACCTGTGCAGTCAAACTAAACCTCCTCTGATATGCTCTCCCCATTAAAAAAGCTAGTTTATTTTGTCGTTGAACTGAGTGTTCTTTGTTACAAGATGGGTTTCTTTTAATTTTAATGGGTAGACCTATAAAGAAGCAGCATAATGATTCCAGAGTTCATGCATGGACAAGGTATTAAAACAGATTTAATCCCTTTGTTTTAGGATTAGATGTTGATGGCTTATACCGAGTTAGTGGCAATCTTGCAGTGATACAGAAGCTAAGATTTGCAGTCAATCATGGTAAGTTTCCTTCAACTGTATTACAGTTGCATATGCTTTTGGATTATTGAAGTTCATAGAAAGTTCAGGAAAAAGTTTTCTTAGTGTGTCACTGCAGTCTTTCATGAGAAGTGATTGTCATCTTTAAAATTACTTCAGAATTGAAGAATTTAGTGTGTAATACACATCATTTGAAAAACCTTGCATCCTGGAGGTTTAGTGTTCTATGGAGCATAGAGGCATTTCTAGAACACAATTCTAAAGAAAGATGCTAATAGAACTCGAATCAGAATGGTTTGAGTTGGAAGGGATGTTGAAGACCACCTAATTCCAACCCCCTTCAGTGGGCAGGAACACCTTCCACTAGACCAGGTTGCTCAAAGCCACTTCCAGCCTGACGCTGAACACTGCCAGGGATGGGGCAGCCACCGCTTCTCTGGGCAACCTGTTCCAGTGCCTCACCACCCTCTCACAGTGAAGAGCTTCTTCCTAATATTTGAATTTGAAGGGAGGGGATTATTTTTAAGTGACTGGAAAAACAGTAAGCATATTAAACATCCACTAGCATTAAATTTTTAAGTTAATGCTTTGTAGCAAGGTTTGCTACTCCTTTTTAGTATGTGGCTGTTTAGCTCCTCTGCCATACTCTGTATAAACCCCTTTCACATATGGCTGTATTTCAGTGTTCAGTGAGAATCAATAGGCAGCTTGCAATTAGGAAGAGGACAATAGCCCATCTACAATTTGACCTCTCATTCCCTGATTAGCAGGATCTAACAGTAACTTTTGTGTTGCATCAGCAGTTTCTATTCCCCTCTGAAAAATACCATTCGTGTAGGGGAGCTGCATGCAGTGCAGTAGGCAGAGTTTGGCCATCTATGTCTGTAGTGGTTGAGCTTTTGTATCCCCTTTTACACTGCAGCAGGGCTGAGTCTTCACTGCTGTAAGAACAGAAGAGTACTTCAGTTTATTTGTAAAAAAGCTTTTATAGCTAAATTGTTAACGTTAATGCTATTCATGTTTTCTCTTTCAGATGAGAAGTTAGACTTGAATGACAGTAAATGGGAAGACATACATGTCATCACAGGAGCTCTAAAGATGTTTTTCAGAGAATTGCCAGAGCCGCTGTTCACTTACAATCACTTCAATGACTTTGTCAATGCAATTAGTAAGTCTGGAAAACCTGTGTGTGCTTGGTTTCTATACAAGTTCCTCTCAATACATGTAATTTTCAACAGTAAAAAGAATGTTTTGGTTATGAACATGTGTCAGGTTTCCCTAAAATTGCCTGTCAGTAATGCACAGTCCTGCCAGCAGGTGTCAGTATTTTATCTCATATTAGCACTGCAAAACGTTTGCTTTTATTCTCTGTCTGTTAAATTTTATGCTGAAGTTTTAAACAAAAAACCTGAATTTCTATTTCTGCATCTCATCCTTTTGCAGAACAAGAACCAAGGCAGCGTGTCCATGCTGTTAAAGATTTAATCAAACAGTTGCCAAAACCAAATCAGGACACTATGCAGGTACTCTTTAGACATCTGAAGAGGTAAGTAGCAGATAGAAGGAAAGGCTTTGTGTTGTGGAGCATCAATTAAAGCTAACTAGTCCAATTAAAAGTATTAGGTGACTGTTCCTACTGCATATTTCTTACCTGTATTTGATTTGATGAAACCAGTATATCAGTCTGTATTTATACAAGCTTGCAGAGCCCCAAACAGACTTCAGAGAAAATGTCATAGTTGTGGTGTTCACTGCCAAGCCCTTGTGTTTGAGGGATTGTAAGAGGATCAGGAATAGCATTTCAAAATAAAACTTTTCCATAGAGGAAATCACAGCAGCTGTAGGTCCTGATAACAAGACTACTCATTAAATAAATACTGTGAATATTCATTTGCTTAGGACTGTGCCTTTTCCTATTATACTTTTACTCTAGTACTGATAAATCCCTCTTTATGTATCTTTTTTTTCTCTTTCAGAGTTGTAGAAAATGGAGAAAAGAACCGAATGACATATCAAAGTGTAGCAATAGTTTTTGGTCCAACCTTATTAAAGCCAGAGAAAGAGACTGGTAACATAGCAGTCCACACAGTATACCAGAATCAGATTGTAGAGTTAATTCTGCTGGAATTGAATTCCATCTTTGGACGCTGACATTTTTCTTGGAGTAGAAACTGGAAGTGATGGATTGACAGCAGTACTCCATCAGAAGGAAAATCTCTTGCTGTACATGATGTATTGTGTTTGTGGACCAAGCAGCAACTTGTTTTTTGCACTTTTGGGAGGGGAGAAACAGGAGAAATGTTTGACCACTTTAATGCAAATTAAAGGCATCACTTTGGTTTTCTTTGAAAAGTTCAATGTAAAAAGTGAATAGAAAAGTTTATAGTTTGCCTTTTTTACAGTAGCATTGGAAAAATGTAATATAGGTTCATACACTGGATTTCTTGGAGAGTAAAGCTATTGATCTCAAACTGGATAATCTGGAATTTAATCTTAAAATTCTGCCACTTTATATGGAAAATTCCTACCAACTGGTATGGAAGAATTCAGTGAAGTTACATCTTAACCTTGTCTATTACAACCTACTCAGATCTGCATAACACTTTTCCAAGGGGTTTCTGCATGCAGTGACTGTCTTAAATTTGTGCTAACAGTTTGGTTTAGTTTTTCAAATCTAATTCTTCACTTGATATCTGCTGTCTTCCCTCACCCACCATTCTTCTTTCTTCCTTTTATTCCCCAGCAAACTTTCTGAAACTTCTTAGTTTCCTTATAAAACAGCACACTATTTCAAACACTGAACTGGTAAGAATATCCAGCAATGGATATTTGTTTTGTGGCACAATAGAAGTCATATTTAATAAACATGTTCATTTTTTTCAGGGTGTTTCCTGAGCTTAGTTTTGTGTTATACTGATTTAAAACTAAAATCCTAAGTAAATACGGACTGTAACAGTGTTGAGTTCTTGGTATAATGCTGTGGTAGTGGAAGTTTCTTGATGTAAATACAGGCTGTCCTTTTGATTCTTGTATATAATTCAGGTCCTGTATAGTTTAAGAACACTTCAGTCACACATTTCTAATCATGGATAGATTAGCTACAGTAGCATAATGTTACCAGTGGATGTCTGGGTTTCCAGCAGGGAAACAGGTTTTGGGGAGGGAGGGAGGGGGCTTACTGTGTGCACTTTTAGATGTTAATTACATTTGCGGGCAAATAACTGTAATGCAAATGGTACTGGAGAAATACTGAGTGTGCTTGCTACATTGTTAATGCACTACAAGAGGAGCCGTTTAGGTTATTTAATATGTACAGGATATGTTAGAAAAATGTATTATGAATTCTAACATCGACAGATAGTGAAACTCATGTTTTGATAGGTAGACGTTTGATGGAATCCATGATGCTAAATTTAAGATTTTCTTTTTACATTAATGTAGAATAATTTGTAAAATTGGTTTTGAAAGATTTTGTTACAGGGAGCATGGTCTGCTGAAGATTTTTTTTAAATGTATTTTTCTAGACTAACTGCTGTATCTGACATATTTGTTATGTCTAACCTGAATAAAGAAAACCATTAGTTCTTTTAGAGTTTGCCATTCCCGCTTCAGACAACATGAACCCCTTTAAACAGTAAGACCAATGTATCTTACTGCTTGGCATGGATACTACTTGTGACAAAGGGTTGTATTGCTGGATTAAAAGATGAATGCTTACTTTGTAACCTGACAGTTTAGGAACTTCCCACTCCCTTTCTTTAACAACTTAAATTCTAACATAAGGTTCAGAGAGGGTAGAAGTAATTTATTGATATAAATTCTTTAAACCATATCCCAGCTTACAGTAGGTTCCAAGTACAGAAAGCAGGTACATTGGGAAATAACTGTATTTTGCCTTTGATCTGTTGCATTCCTTTCACAACACAGTTCTGGCTTACAGCAGAGGGGATGTGCAGTGAAGTACCGAGGTGTAACCAGTTGAATGGTACGAGAATTTCATGAGCATAGGGCTTGCATGAGAAGTCTTCAGAGATTAAAGAGAAGACGAGTTACCTTGTGGCTTTCTCACTGTCTTCTTGTGGTAATGGTGAAGTCTTGTGGTTTGTTGCAAAGCGACCTGGGTGAGAATTGTGAAAGCTCCGTCTCCCATTGCGTTGTCAGCTCCTGGTAGGCTGTCAAACTGGAGCAGTGCCAAGTGGCAGGTGTGCGTCAGGCTACCAGAAAGTATCAGCAAAGCTGAAGTCTGTTGCTGCGGATTATTCAAATCCCAGCTTCAGCTGTGAAATGAAAAAGAATTCCCACTGCTAAATGAGAGGGCTTACCCACAGGTCACCTTTTCTGTATGAGTGCTATGTTTTTCAAAGAAAGAATGCCTTTTTAGAACAATTTGATAATGAGGATGTCACACTTTTCCTTGTATTCCCCCAAAATAAAGCATTCTGTTACTACAATTTATGGTATGGTTTTGTGCAGTGAAGTTGTCATGTTTTAATGTTCTCATTTTTAGTTTGGGGAGGGGAGAGGTATTTTTTTAGTTGAAAGGTGTAGCTGAACATTCGAGGCAGTCAGCAAGAGGAGGCTGTCCAAGCTGATGGTATGCTTGTCGTGACCAACTTGAAACTGTATGTATCAGCACATTGGGTTTATTCACTACTTAAAATACCTTGCTTGTTCCTGCAGTTAGCTTTCTTTTAAAATTCAAACCCAGAATTTTGCACAAAGATAGCAGGGGAAAACTCTTTGTATTAAATGAAACATAATTATATATTCCTCAGTTTGTTTTAAATCGGGTTTGGTTCTGCTTTAAAACCAATATATAGTAAATATAAACTTTTGCAGCCATAACCACTCAAAGATTCTGGAGGTCCAATGTTATGTATCAGTGCCAGCTGAAATTCTTTTCTAGCCGTGTTCATCTCTGTAGATCACCTGCACAACATTAGTACCAAGAAATTCTCAGACTTGTACTTGATCTGTACCAGTTGCGGGTTTCTTCACTTTAAAACTTGAGAGAGAACGGGCACAAAAAGGATAAGGCAAATAGTCATTCTGTGTAAACTAATTTTTTTAGATCAGAGTTGCATGTAAGTGAGGCTTCCTGTGTGCAAGTGGGTTGGTCACGCTGACCACCTAGGCCCAGACTTTCCATCTTCACAGAAAGGTATGATAAATTCCCTTTGTACTGAACCCATTTTGTCCTGGCAAGGGCATCCTTGGCTTGCAGAGTGAGAGAGAGAAGGGAGTTTGTAGGTGAAACAGCATCAGTTTACTCCAATGTGGAGCCCTGACTTTTTCCCCATAGTGAAGAACAGCTTTTTTTAGCCCCAAAGTAATGATATTTTCTGAATCAATTGGTTAATTCATAAGGCATAATGTAAACCAAGCACAGTGGGGCATTCTGCTGGGCAAAGGGGGAGGTACGGCATGTCTAATGAGGCCTTCTGCAGCCGCTGGGGAGAGGAGAGCTTCTCCGAAGAATCTTAATTAGCCTCCACAATTGCAAAGTTTTGTGGGCAAGCAGCTGGTAGGACTGGATCAGACCTTTACAAAAGTAGCCCTATGTGAGTGTGGGACTTAAATGAACATCTCCCCCCCCCCCCCCAAGCCTTCTTGTAAACAGAGCACTTGTAAAACAAGATCACACTGTGTAACAGACCAACATGAAAGACATTCAGAGGCGAGCCGGCCTCTTGGTCCTTTTTACTGCCTTGAGAATTAAATAGCAGCTCTAATACTAGAGTTCCCTACAACTTCCACAATTGGATTTGAGTTTGTTAAGGAATTTCACTAATATCTGTCAGAAGAAGAAATCTTGTGTTGCATTCAGCAACCTCGGAACTGAAAACTGGAGCATGGCAGGGTTTATTTCTCATAGAAGCCCATCTTGCAGCTTATTGCACCAAAATGTAGCTGGCTACAGAAGTGGAGAGTGGCCCCTTAGTGTGGGAATAAGTAAATGCAAAGCACTGGAGGCAACCAGACAAAGCAGGTGTGATGGACAAGCAAGATGGCAAAGAAACAGTCACTTAGAAAATCTGCAGGAATCCAAGCCAGAGACCTGGGAAAAAGCCAGGCTGCCAAGAGACTGGGTTTGGGGTTTTCCTTTTCTTTTTTCCTTCTTTTTCCACAATGCAGGTGAAGGCCTGGCTAATGTTTCGTAGGGGTACGTTGCTCTGTAAACAGAGTTCAAGTGACATTGCAAAACAGCAGTGCCCACCCTTCTCTAGACTTTTCCATAGCAGCTTCTGTGTCAGCTGATGTGCTTCTCTTCAGGTTCAATTGACCCAAACACCTGAGTGCTAATGGGGTTCAAGAAGTATGTTCCTTCAGTATAATCGTGAATGCACAACTAGCATCTGCGTGATACAAAAATAAACCTGTTCTCAGTTTGGCAGCATTGTGCTGATGGCACTGGATGCCCCATCCAAGATCAGAACCAGATCCTGAAGAGCACCAGTTTGTTTGTTACAAACTCAGCACTCAGGAAGAAGGAAATGTATGAAGCTGAACAGGGGGAGTATGCAGAAAAAAATAAAACCCAAAGCTAAACTGTCCCTACAACGAGTTTAGATTTGCATGTATGGTATCGATCTGCTCAGAATAGTTTGAAAATTCATAGTGTCTAAGAAACAGCTGTCCTCACAAAACAAAACTACTGTAATTAAAAGTTGTCTTTTTTTTTTATATCTAGCACTGGAAGATAACTGTTAAACGCTGATCAGCTTGTCTAGTTGTCATAGAATCATAGAATGGGTTGGGTTGGAAAGGACCTTAAGATCATGTAGTTCCAACTTCCCTGCCACGGGCAGGGACACCTTACACTAGACCAGGTTGCTCAAAGCACTGTCCAGCCTGGCCTTGGACACTGCCAGGGATGGGGCAGCCACATCTTCCTTGTGCAGCCTGTTGCAGTGTCTCACCACCCTCACATAAATCTCCTGTTCATCATGTGCTGAATCCCGATGGTTGATCAAAGCACTGTTGGTGCTAGCCAACTGATGTGCCAGTGCCCTCTGCCTTTTCTTTACCAAGAGGGTTCACCTTCCTGCTGCAGGGGTGCTCTCCCTGGGGCTAAGTGAGTATATTGCCTGTGGGTGCTGGCCTTGGCAAGGCTTCTGCCAACACACATGTGACGTGCTCAACTTTGTGCTTGCTTCTGTGAAACAAAATGGAGACATGGCTGTGCAAGAGGTCCTCTGCATGCCCTTAAAGCATAATGTACAATGAAGGATGCCACCATATTCCCTGCTACATAATGGCTGGTTCATAGCTGAGGTACTGCTCTGATCAATATACTAATCTTGCTCTAAGTTTTCTCTTTGAAGTGTTAAGAAGAAAACTTTTCCTATTAATGTCTCCCTTTCTCTGCATCCACCCACCTGCTATTCCTGCTGCACTGAAAGTCAATCCGACTTGGATCATTTGCTTCCTTATTTGTACAACGGCCTGAAGCCTGGGGACTGGAATGCGCTGTGCTCTGCCCAGAGTGCCACTTCGCCTACGGAGGCTGAGGTAGCAGCCGTTCTGCCATAGACACTTCATTAAGGCACAGTCAGCAGCGTTAATGCTAAATGGTGATGTAAATAGGGGAAAAGAAATTAAAAAAGGAAAAAAAACTCACTAGAAGAATAAAAGAATGGTCCTTTCAAGGTAACAGTTAAAGCTGGCTGAGTGCTGCTCCCCCGCTTCCCAGAGTGCCCATTCTTGTGTGTTGCAGCAATGTATATAAGCCTAGCAATGAGGTATTATATTTGGCATGAGAGCAAGGGAAAGCAACGTAATTCCATGCAACCTCCACCATCCGTATCGCTTGTGTAGGCTGAGCTGTGAGCCACCTGCCGAGGAGATGGCACAATCTTCAGGTTTGCATTAAAACACTGCGGCTATAGGCTAGGGTCATACTTGTCCCTTTCTTTGGCTTGAGCTTCCCAGCCTGCCCTATTTAAATGCATGAAAATAAGTAACTTTCTCTCAACCTTTCCTGTGTGTGGATTACAGAAGCTGTGTCCAGCAAGCCAAGTGCTCAGGGTGTCCGTGGGTACAGCTTCTTCCCCTGTATATACACAGTTTAGTTAAGAGGGGGAGAAGACAGTTTATTATAAACATTGAACAGTGGGCGGCATCATTAGCTCTTAAATATCATAACTAACTCCCGAGGTGGTTGTCCTAATGTGTTCTGGGCTCTTTGCATCCCTGAGATAAAAGGAAAGCCTGAGCACGTGAGGGCAGGATGCTGCACAATGAAAGGTTGAGTGCTGCTGTTGCTGTCAAGGCATACTCCGTTTTGCCATCATCAAGTCTTAGTAAATTAGAAAGGCAGCAGGAAGGAAGGAAAGGCACAAGTCCCCACCTCTGGCTTGCACAGCACAGGCATCGCTTCTAAATTATGAGCTAAGGCTTGTGGCATGTTGCAGGCCACACAGCACAATTATAATGGTCCTCTCCAGTTTTAAAGAATCTATGAATGAAGTTGGCGCGTAGCCTTCCATTTAGCCATTGGTTTCCTTGTTCCTACTTGGCCATTCACAACCTGTATCAAATGAAAGCGCTTTTCCTGGCCAAAGCTTCATTCCCATTTCTGTCCTAATGTGATGCTGCTCAATGGAACAAGCCTGTCTCATCACCCACTGCAGCACTGGCAGCCTCACTGTGCTGGAGCATTCCTTGGGACTGGGATGGCTGTGGTGGTACCAGGTACTGCCACAGTTCCAACTAGTGACCATGAATTCAGTAAAACCCTGTTAAAGTTACTCTTTCTTTACGACAGCCACCAAGGTGGCTTGCAGCCACCAAGGCTTCAGTCTTGAAGTGCTTCACACCAGATACAAAGAAATCCTCAAAGCTATGAACCCTGGCAGCCCCAACCAGCGCAGTCCTGCCATGGGATGTGGCACCAGCACTGCAGTTTCTCCCCCAGCCCAGCAACGGATGTCTCTCTGGGAATACATAGGCAGAATGTGCTAGAAGGCAGCCTGCAGAGCACCCAGCACTCCTGCCTATCCCTGCCTGGACACAGCCAGCATGAAGCAGTCCCAGGCCACAGGCATGGGCACCAAAGATGACTGCAGAGAGAGAAGTCAGGGCTGGGAGACAAAGAGCTGTATTTCTCCCAGGCCCAGCAGCAGTTTGGGCTGCTCTTAAAGACCTCTACTGCCGGAGAGGGTAGAGTCTCCCAGACAGTTTTATCTAGCATGTAATCTTCATCCCACTCAGAAAGTTTTTCTTTTTGCACATCTAAATAGCTCTTGCTGCAGTTTACTTTCATCTTTTTCCTTACTCTGTCCTTATCTATTGCTTTTATCCCATTCTGCAAGTTACTTTTCCTTGCATCAGTATGTATGCAATAGCAGTCCACTAAACTATAAAAGGTTACTGTGTCTCACTTCTCCCTTCTCTAGACTAAGCAAACTCAATCCTCCTAATCTTTCCTTGGATGTCAAGCAGCCAGCTGCTTCCTGCATGGCACAGGGAACTGTGAGTTCACGTCCCCTCAAGGAGAAGCCTTCAGCATCCACCTATTAAATAAAAATAAGTTGCAGAATGCTCTTCACTTCTTCACTCTTTGATACCTACCCTCCAGGTCAGCCCCAGCCTTTGCTTTATGTGCTTATCCAAGCCCACTGCTGTGTCCTGGGAACTCCCACTGCTGGCTGACTCAGAAGCTCTGGTCTGGGTATCCCTGGATCCATCCCTGAATCCCTGATTTCCAGCTACTTATGAAACTAGAGACTCTACAGCCCCTGAAGCTATGCAGTATCGGAGGCACATTTTGCTTCCTGAAGCAATTAGCCAGCAAGTAGGCCCCTATGCCCTGTTTTAGACAAAGCAGAGTGGCTTAAGGGCAAGTGCTGCAGCTAGCACGCCCCAGGCTGGAAGTCCATGCCTGCCCTGGTGGGGTTTTGAGGGAGAGAGGTGGGCAAATCAATCTGCCTGACATCTGCAGGGACGCATCCCTGGGAGAAGCAAAAGCTCTGATTAAGAGCTGATAATTCAAAGTGCTCCAAAATTTACACGTCTGCCCAGAAGTGCTGGCAAAGAAAACTGGCCTTAGTTAAGTAACAGGGGGGAAAGTGAAAACCATCATGGGGAGCAACATTAGGATTATGCAGCTGAGGTGTTTACTCTTACTGCTTTCCAGAATGACAGGTTTGGGCGATATCAATACCCAGGTAACTGCAATTCTTGCTGTCTGTGTGAACAAAAGCTTTGCTGAAGCACCAGGGACTACAGCACCGGTAGAAAGCACTGCTCCAGGTCTGGGCTGTGTGCAAGGGCCATGTAGCCTAAAGCAAGACTAGAAGCTGCCTCCCTGGCTGTCCCCAGGGCACTGCAAAGGGACCGCACTGACTCCCAGGATACAGACTTTGGAGAGGGAGGAAGAAGAATTGCTTTCAGAAGTTGTCACCACAAACAGCAGCCCCAGCACAACCTGCTGCTGTCTCCCTAGAGCCTGCAAAGCCTCACAAACATCCCAGATAGGATCAGTGCCACCGACTGGGGCAGACCCTGGTGTTTCCCTCCCTGGCTTGCTGCCATTACCGCATCCCTCTGTGCCTTTGTGGTACCCACGGTTGCTGCCATGCTGTCCTGCCCTAACCTATGGCTTCCATGAGTCAGGTTGTCTGTGCAAGAGCTGCCCTGCCAGCTGTGCACCAGGGAGACTAAGAAAAGCTGGAATTACATTTCTACTCACAGCAGGAAAGCCAACACTTGAAGGACAGTTAGTTATGTTGCGGCAGCTGGAAGAGGTTTTTCGAGACAGAAGTACCGAACACATTTAGCTTGATTATAATTTTCGAGACAAAGCTTGTTGTGACAACGAATTATTTAACTTGGAGAGGTTCTGAGCATCCTATAATTATGTACAAAAAATCAAGGCTCTGCACATTAAAAACCAAAGTGAAAGAAAAAAAGAAGATACTAGCAGATTTGGGTTAGTCTAGCAGATTTGTCTGATAAATTAAAAGCACATACCTCTCTATTACTATTTCACCTGACCTGGTGTTCAGCTGCATCACTGAGAAGAACATGGCAAAGCCTGAATTTCCTTTTGTTTCCAGACACCCATGAAAAGGCTGTACACTACTGAAAAGCTGTGATTTAAACCCTGAGAAGAAAATACGTGATAGTTTGGAGACTAGTAAGGATTTACCTCAATGCTTTGCTGAGTGGAAGATATGCCTGAGTCCCCTTCCTGACAGATAGCTCAAGGTCTGCAAAGCAATTCCCTCCTTATTCACACAGTGTTTCTCCAGTCAAGCCACAAAACTCTGGGTGAAGTTGGAAGAGCTGGATATTACAATCCAGGGCAGAGCAGATGGTGGAGTCACAGTGACTGAGCTACTGCTCCTCTGATAGGGCCATCTGGGCCCTCTCCCACCTGCCTGCAAACAAGCCCTGGCAAAGTTTACGTCCTCCCTTGCAACCCTACTCCCCACTAAGTTGGCCAACAGCATCTCACACTGTTGCACAGAGTCTCCCTTTACAGTTAAAGTGCAGAAAAGAAAGGGAACGCATTATTAGGAGGACTCTGGTCCTCTTTTTTGCAACTTTAAGCCTGCTCCTGTTTAATGTGGCAGAACAGCGCTGTCACCTTCTCCCAGGATAATGAACTGGGGTCTGGCAGTCTCCTTCCTAGGAAGGTGAAATATCCAACAGATTCTGGCCCCTGTTGCCCATTAAGTACAAATTGCTTCAGAATTGCCTTAACCTGATCACATCAGTAGTCCTTAGTACTGGTCATCATCCTCATTACCTTTCCTCTGAACAGCACACTCATGAATGCTACCGTGAAAGCAAAAATCCCCCTTCTTCTCCCTCTCCTTGAGCTGTACACTAGATGCAGCTCCACATGGGCAGAAGGACACACCTCCTTGCCAAGCCATCCATGACAACCTGCAACAAGACTCCTGGGGTGGCCATGGCTCATCCCATCATAGCCCCTGCCACACTGGGCATAAGCAGGAGGAAACAGCCCAGGCCAAGGGTGGGCTGGATCCCCTGACTGAAGAGTGCTTTGGAGAAGACCGGAGATGCTTGCCAGCCCAGGGAGAGGTGGAATTTCCAGGGAAATTCTGGCCAAGTCCTTTCCTTGCTTGAGACCTCACACTTCCATCTGTCTGACTGTCTTGAAGGACTTGGCTACCAGCAGAATTAAGGCCACAGATCAGTCTGTTAAAAATACCTATCCAATTATCAGTTGGGCCATATTTATCCTTTATTCTCCTGGCTGCAAGTAGCCCCAGAAGGCACAGGACCCCTGACCTCAGCGAAGCCAGCTCATCTGGATGTATGGTTTCTTTGTTCTCATCTGCTTTCTCCCCAAAAGTGCAGTGCAAGTTTTCTGGTCTCCCCTTTAAAGGGGTCTCATAGTCTTATCTCTGAGAGTGCTGCGAGGTCTGCACCAGCAGCAATCTGTGCACAGCATAATTGTTCTCCATTAAGGCCTCAGAGGCGGCGAGGCTCCTGACATTTTTCATTGCCTGGAGAGGTGTAATTTTTCATTGCTTTCCTGAGGACCCTTGCACTTCGCAACGGTAATGGAGCATCCAGCCACGCCGAGCTGCACCTTAGAGTTTATTTTTATCTCTTGATGGACGCATGGTAAGGGACTTCCAGCTCAGACTGGGAAACTGGGAAGGTGTAAGCAAAGCTATGAAGCAAGTTATTGCAGAAGCTCATAATCAGTTTTTCATGGTAGATTGTACATGATTTTGAAATTGGACAACAAGAAGATACACTTTAACAAATACTAAGCTGTAAGCAAAAAGTAGCAGTAGAGAGGGGATCTCAAATTACATTAAAATAAATAAACTCTGAAATGCAGTCAGCAAAATCATACATGCCTCCAGCTTTATCTGTCTCCAGCTACAGATCTAGAAGCCACAACCCCACTGCAGCTAATATGTGACTGTGTCAGCTAAGCTGCTGGTGGAGGAAAGATATCACTTCATCTCTGTGATACACACTAAGAAAAACAGAGCCTAGAAACTGTACTTTGGCAGGATCTGCACATCTCCAGCTAGTTACTGCATTCTTTCACATGGTCTGTTTAAAAGTAAGTAATTGCAACAGAAACCACTCTTGCAAACAGCTGGTAAGCAAACAGAGCAGAAAAGGGTTGAAATTTTAGTTTGGATTTGAAATGAAATCTTTCTTGCAAACAAGAAGTCTTTTCAAGTATTTACTTCCGAAACCTAACATCTAATTTAACGTACCAAAACAGATGAGCAACAACCTACAAGCCTGAAAAATAAAAACGTCCAAGTTTCGCCAAACCTTTCCAGTGATTGCCAAAGAGTATTTTAGTTCAAGCTCTGAAAGGGAATTAGCTCTGAGAACGAAACTGCAGAGCAAAAAACAAGAGTTCTCTTTTAACTTATTTTTTTGGTGGCATTCCCAGTGGTGCTGAAGAAAGACAGGTGGTTGGGCTGCTTCTCCCCTTTACAAAGAGTACAGTGGGGTTGGGGGTACAAACAGGACTGGGGACACTGCCCTGGGCAGGGCAAATCCCTTCTCCTGAGTCAACCAAATGCCTTTCTGTCCTGCAATTACTTCTCCCTTTTATTAGACACTCTGCACTTAGTCACGGAGTAAAAGTCAGTCAATTTTTGTTAGCACAGTCTAGGGCAAAAGCAAGTATGGTGCTGCTTTGCTCCAGACAGGGGGCTTTTATTTTTTTCCCTTTTTAAACCCAACCCTAAAATTCAAATTAGCCTCCAGCTCAAAGCCTCTACCACCAGGGCATGAATGCTAAATAGCCTGCTCCGAGTCCAATCTGTTCACTGCCTGGCTAATGATTATTCTCCATAGAAACCCTACCAGAATCAGTTATTATTCTCTTCTCATGCACTTGTATCTCTCTTGTATTTATATAAGATTAAGTAGCCCTGTTAAATTTTTACTTTCTGATTGGAGCTTATTTTAACCTCAATTAAGCCATCAGCCCGGCTTTCTGAAGCCAGAGCAATAGCATAGCCATTATCATTCTCTCCACCTTTTGTATGAAAATGATGTTGAGGATTGGTTGCTTTGGGGATTGCTCTGTGGCAGGTAACCAACGCCGAGAGTCGGGGAGGATAAATGGTGCCAGACTCCCAGAGGTGCCGTGGCACTGTGTAATTATTGTTCCAGACAGCTGAAAGCAGCAGGGTTTCTGGTTCCCCTGCTTAGTTTCAGTCTGCCATGATTGCTGGCACAGAAAGATGCTGATTATAAGTAAACATTAATTATGCCCTGCTACCCCACTGCTAGCATCGTTGGGCTTGCAAGCAACAGAAACACAGTGCTGCATTTGACTCCCGCATCTGAAAATCCTCTATACGGATTTTCATCTTGCTTGGCCAGAGAACATTTCTCCTAACCATTATCCCCACACATAGCTAGAGTTATAGTGCATTTTATACCATTGCTTCAGTAGTGTACTTCAATGCTGTTGCTAAAATAATGACTAAAGTATTTATTCTTTGAAAAAGTTAAGCTCAGGTGATGCAGCAAGCAATTCTGTTATCTGTGCCGGAGCAGAGGAATCATTTTAGTGTCTTTAAAGGAAAAAAAACAACCAAACAAAAAAAAGGCAAATAAAACTTATCAATCATTCTATATGTCAAAGGCAATTTTTTTCCAGGTAATGTGCTTTATTTAAATGGCAGCCTATTCCTTCCTTTTTTTTTTTTATGTGGATTTGAGATTTCTTTTCATCTTTGTTAAAGGAGGCTTAAAAATGCAAAGCCCCTAGACGGTAAACATTGCTCCTTGAGTCGCGTGGACAGTTACAAAGTGATTTCCATGGCACTCGAAATGCAGCCTTCGACGCTGATGGAATTTCACTGCGCTGTGATTGCACCGCACTGCAGTGAAATAGGTTCAATTTCATTATCTGGCTATTCCATTTCGCCTATATTTACAACCTGCCTGACCTCTGGGGGAAGGGGAGGACAGGCAGCCAATCATGCCAGAGACATTTCGAAAGGTCAAAGCAATACAGCGTTTACCACTGTAATTCACAGGCTCTACAATTCGGAGACCCTGCTCTCATGACAAAAATTGGCAGAAGAGCAGAGTTAATCTGAAATATTTGTCCATTCCTAGAGCAAATACAGAAAATAGAGAACATCTTAAAATTTGTCCCTTTCTCCTTTTGGCAGAAGATGACGTGCAAGTGCATAAATGCAGTGCACGGCAACACCAAGCTTTTTACAAGTTGCCCTTGGCTGGTGCTGAAAGGTTTGTGCTGGACTGGCTACCTGGGGTCTGCCCCTCCTTGTAAGCAGCCTCAGCTCTGATGTTAACACATTCACAGTCCCACGGGGATGCTTTTGAGCTCGCTGCTGCTTCCAGATGGGTGTTACCCTCCACACCTCATCTCCACCATCCGCAGTCGGCAGCAAGGCCACACCGTCCTTTCTACATCACACCAGCAGCTTGGGGGCCTCAGGGGCAGAAAATGCTTTCAAATTTTAATTAAGCATCACATGCAGTCCTCCCTTCCTGAAGAACAGATTCATTATGGTCATAAACAACCACCACCGGTTCCAACTGGTTAATAATAAAATAGTGTGATGATGCCAAAGCATTATATTTAAACTCCTGCATACTTAAAAGGCCCCAAAAGTCAGGAAGGAAGAATAACAGCTTCAGGCCCATTCAAGTCACTGCAGCTACCCAGTTCTGATTTTTCCGTCCCTCCCAAGCCTGGGTCCTGGGTCTGTGTGGCCACACAATCTGGATCCACATTTTGCACCTCGTGTCTCTTTGTATTTAAACGCTGTTTAGTCTTTAATCTCTGCTCAAGTTAGACTTGCCAGAGCTCCTGGGGCCAGAGGTGCTGTGAGTTACAACAGTTTCATTTTGAAAACTGAACTGGTTTATGTTTCTTTTAAAGTGAACACTTTGTATGACATCTCCTGAGAACTTCCATCTAGCATCTTACATGTTATTGGATTAATATGGGAGAGAGCAGAGTCTGAAAGGCAGCTGTAAAGCTTACTTCTTAGCATCTTTTATCTTTGCAGGGAAGATCTATTTGAAAGGCAGCCTAACAGAGCAGACCTGCTTGAAATAAGGTACTGCATCAGCTCTAAGAGTCAGCACAAATAGGAAATATAAAGTGGCTTTTGTAGGGAGGCATTTCATTTAGTTGCTGCATCGAGTTCGAAAAGGATCCCTTGAGGCTCATGCTGCCTCTCCACACAGCTGCCACAAGATTCTGGCCCTTATCTTTGTCCCTAACAGAGGTCTTTGATGACACCCTCCCATTGTGCAGAGCCAAGCAGAGGCAGTTTCTGTATGGGACAGGGATGAACCCTGGTTTGGTTAGTGCTGCTTGGACAGTTTCAGGCAGAAAATACTTTGTTCACATTGCTCCCTCCGTTCCAGTTAGCAACTCACCATCACCTTCTGCCCAGTCTTAACAGTGTTATTTGATGAGACACCAAAATAATAGCAGCTTGCAGGGAAGGGAAGAAGAGATACAAAGACGTGTGCTGTCCAACATGGTAAGCCAAAGGAGCAAGGAGAAAAGGAGTATGCCAGAGACACAAACTATGTTTGTGAAGCATGTTCATGTCTCACACACAGAGCATCCCCCCTGCATCCCAGCTCACCCTTACCGGAGGAAGTACTCAGCTTGGGCTAAGGAGCAGCTATCTGGTTAGAAGGAGGTTGAAAGCAGCTTCTGCTCACGTACAGGGCTTAAAATAAGCTTTGCATCAGAGTGGGTAAATACTGCTCTAACATCACAGCACCTGGCACTAGCTGG
Organism: Pezoporus flaviventris; assembly: GCF_033815535.1. Lineage (NCBI taxonomy): Eukaryota > Metazoa > Chordata > Aves > Psittaciformes > Psittacidae > Pezoporus > Pezoporus flaviventris. The sequence goes on from NW_026892595.1 coordinate 7,102,701, forward strand.
GTGTGATGCAGGGCTATGGAGTGGGACACCGGTGAAGTGCTTAGGGGTGTTTCATTCAAGCTCAACCACTGGCATAGGTCTGGGCTTTTTCATACATGGAAAAAGCGACAGTTTGCCTTCACCTTTAGTAATTTTTAATAATGCTTGGTTTTCTCCATCTCCTTCCATTTCTCTTTCCTCACTTTTCACTTTATGATTCCCAAGATTCAGCAACAATCACTAACCTTCCCCCACCTCTTTCCCAAAGTATCTCAATATTTAAAACTATAAACAGTTCAGGCTGTCCAAAATTCTTTGATACAAGACCCTTTTCCAGTGGATTATAAAACCATGAAAAGGGGGAAAGTTTGGCAAGGTTTGAAATGTGGGATTTCTGTTTTGGTTTGGAATCTTCGAGAGCAGCCATCACAAAATCTGTTTTGAGAATCCTCAGAAGGAGCTTAGGGGAAGACCTGGGGGTGACAGATGCTTTGTTAGGGAACATTAATCAATTGTTTGAGGCAGACATTTAGCAACCTGCTGAGATCACCCTCACTTTAGTGATGGGCCTTTGTCATCTCCATGCAGCCTGACCAAATTTGGCCAATTTTTCAGCCTCTGAAAACTCTCAGAGTGCACACAGGCAATAAATGCCAGCTGGAGTTTGCCAGCTAAAATATCTTTGCATTGAACATGCTCCAGCTGAAACACTAGTTGAGCTTTCCACATCTCCCCTCGTGGGACACAAGCACTGGGGGCCAAAGGGCAAAATTAGAGCTATTTTAGCAACCTGAATTTTGGAGTTCCCTTTATTTCAGTGTTTGGTTTAACAAAGCTGTGTGGACAAACAATTCCCGCTGCAATTGAACCATTGGAGAAGTTAGTATTGAATGTATTTAGTGTTAAAATATGCAAAAATTAAGGCTTCTGTGAGAAACATGTTCATGTCACAAAAAATGTCTTTTATGTTCATCAAAATAATTGTTTAATTATTTGTAGATCTACACAGCATTGCTGAGATTTACACAGTTGTTCAAAGAACAGACTTGCTTTAAAGAGCAAGATGATGTCTTTATAGAGAAAGCCTGTGTAATTGGCATAGCCTCATCTTGGCTGGACTCTGTCAGATTGTCTGTAATATTAAATTACCGGGATATGGAGTCAAGAGGAGATAAGCCCAGCAGGCTAAAGCCGGGGGTGGGGAATGCCAAGAAGGGCGAGAGCCTCGCAGAAATGAGTTTCTCCACACGAGCAGCCTGGAAACCAGGCTCAGGAAAACGCTTCGTAAAAGTGAAGCGAGAGGTAAAAATAACAAGGCAAAAAAATAGAAAACAAACCAAAAATACCCCCACCAGGAAGTGAATGTATCTCCGAGGCAGGATGGGAGAGTGGCTCAGGAAATGTTTCTACAGATGAGACAGCTCACTAAACAAAACCCGTCGACCCCTGCACCCTGCAACTCACGCATTGATTGTGTGAGGGCTGTGTTTACCCTGACTGAAGGAAGGGCACTGTGCTGCTTTCACAGCTTACAGAGACCACGGCTGCTGCAGAAATTGGCCTGCAAAAAAGGGTTAAAAAGCACAGCAGTCTGCCAAAGCCGTCATCTGAAATGTCAGGTATATGCAGGTTGAGCAGGGATGGTGAAAGGTGGCTGGCTGAGGTAGAGCCACAGCCTTCAACTGCGAGGCCCCAGTCAGCCCAGGTAAAGAAATGCCTGTAAGCAGCATGAAGAAATGTTACACAGTTAACACAAGGTTACTTACAGAAAGACTACAAAAGAAAAAAATACCCTGCTGTACTCCTTGCAAGCTTCCTTTCCTAATTTGTTTCTATTTAATTCCAACAGAGCAGAAGGAAAACTTTAAGAGGAAAGAGGATAAACCTCTAACTCAGCATAGATTCCTCTAGGCCTCTAAACAGCTACAGCTACACAGCCTTGACATTCCTGATCTTTTACAACAGACTGGGCGCTGAAGCAAGATTTTCCATGTTTGCTTTCTTCAAGTTACAAAAATTAGAAAGTAATGAAAAAATTGCAGGCTACACTGAAACACACAGACCCAGAGGGACATTCCTGAGCGTCCGCCCTGCGCGTAACCCCGGGCTGGCATGTTTAACTTGAGCTGCTCTGGAAACGCCAGTCACATTGATGGCCATCAGGAAACATTCCTGCTACAGCTGTAACTCCAGCAGGTTGGTGAAGAGCCACAGAAGCATTACAGGAGCCTGGTGGTCCAAACAGGCACCCCTCAGAGGCACTGGCATCTGTTGTGGCTTTAGGGTTTCTGGAGCTTTGCCCTGCTGGAAACAGTCTCAGAATCACTGAATTACCAAAAGCTAGGGCTGGAAAGGGCCTCTGGAGGTCATCTGGTCTAATCCCCTGCTCAAGCAGGGACACCTAGAGTAAGGTGTCAAACCTGGCATTCCCCCTCTACCGCTGCTACTCCTAGGAGGCTTGCTCTGTACTCAGTTCACATCCTACAGAAAACAGAGTGTGAAAGTCAGTGTGTGAAATCAGTGCATGAAAGTCCCCTTTCCCACTAAATAAGCACTCATGGCAGTGTCAGTACTGCTGGTACCGCCCTCCCTTTTCCTCCAGCTTTGCCATCAAAGCACTCATGCAGCATGGATGAGCCTGTCGTTTAGCTCCTTGCCTGGCCCAGAAAGTACCAGAGGCCCCCACGCTGCGGATGCTCTCCACTTGCTGATCATGTGATGACCACAGCTGCAGGGACAGTGGTCATCCTTGATCACAGACAGCATAGCACAGCACCTCTTCTTGTTCCTCATCCCTCCTCTAGATAACCATGGTGCTCTGCCTGTGGGATTGGGGCACCTTGGCAGGTGATCTGGGATAGACCAGAGCCCAGGGGAACAATAGCAGCCACTCCGGACAGGGGGAATTATCATTTAAACCCCACTTCTTCAACTGGTGTGTCTACCAGCAGCATGGTGATGGAGCCATCCTGTCTTCCTTTGGCCAGATCTGGACAGAAAAGGCTTTTCACTCAGCCCTTCCTCAGTGACTACTTCAGGGAAAAGTCTAGGCGGTGAACTCCCCAAATGGCAGGATCCATTCCCCTAAGCAATACACCTCCTAGGTGCCAGGTCATGCAAGTCTCCTTGGATTGTCCTTTTATATGGGGACCACATGCCTATCATAAAGAAAGCAGACTTGAACAAGGCCTTTACATTGCAGAGGGCTGCTGACTGCCTGATGCAAGGAGTGGCACTGTTTTGAGCACTTAGGCTTTAGGTTCTTGCAAAGAAGCAGCAGCAGAGGGGAATAAAACCCAGCCTGCTAGGGCTTCCTTAGTGCCTGGCAGGCAGTGAGTCTCCAGCGTCCCCCCTTCCCATCACAACTTCATTGACTACCAGAATCGCGGCTGTACCCACTGCCAAAACAAAATGAACATTCGTGCCCAAATTGTTCACAAATGTTGGGAACGTCTCAGAAAATACATAAAGCCCTAAATTGGTCTTTCACTGAGATTAATATAATGTCATCCTGGCACTGTGCCACTCAGTAATCTGCCAAGCCAAAGAAAGTAATTAGCAAAGTGAAGACTGTGCTGTAAGCCCAAATAAGGGAAGAGGAAAATGAAAGTTTATCTTAAGCTATCCTTAGCTCACCTTGCTAGATGTGTCTAGATGTGGCAGGTTGTCAGAGAACTGTCTAAGCACCTTGGAAGTGTCTATGCAGCAGTCCCAGCTGAGCAAGACGTGACTGATGCTTACAGGCTGAAGCTCACTGGGAACCTCACCAAAGCATGGCTGGACTTTAAGCCTGCATTTTTCAGAGCTCCTGATGTATAGAGCACAGGGTGAACTGGAGAACAAATCCAAAATTACAAATCTTCTGCAGAAAGGTGTGAGACCTTAGTTACTGTCTCACTGCCTCTTCTGGGTATTTTAGAAGGGTCTAAAGAACAGCTCACTGGAGAGACCCCCACAGAGCATCCTACCATTTGTTAGCAGATTTATAAAAGGAAGACAGTTATGTGTCAGCATAAGGGCAATACAAAAGCCATGAAATCTTGCATTAACTATGATCTAATACCACAAAACCCCTACATGTACACAAAACCCACCCTCAGGAAGATTACATTGGGGAGAGGAGGAAGAGGAGTAGTAAGGCTGTAGATTCAATAACTTCAAAAGGAAATAATATAGATTATGTATCATAAAAAAAAATTTCACTGTGAGGAAGGTGAGGCACCAGCACAGGTTGCCCAGAGAAGCTGTGGCTGCCCCATCCATGGCCGTGTTCAAGGCCAGGTTGGATGGGGTGTTGAGCAACCTGCTATCAGTGGAAAGGTGCCCCTTCCCATGGCAGGGGCGTTGGTCTGGATGAGCATAAGTTTCTTTTCAACCCACACCATTCTGATTCTATGAAAGGCCTACCAACACCGAATTATTCGGACTAAAGAAGAGTTTAGTCTTCCCTATGTGCTGGTGCTCTTTGAAATTATGTTCATGCAAAAGAATTTGCTTTAGATATGGGATTTTAAAGGAAGACTTTGACATGTTTGGCCTTAGAAATTAGTATCTAAGATGCAGCAATAGAAGGAGATCATGGTGGGTATGAATTGGTAACAGAGAAGGAAAACGGCAAATGGAGCTGGGAAGGATCAATAAGCATGAGCAGAGCACAAAGCAGACCATAGCAATTACATCGTCATTTTGCTCTTATGCCAGCACTGTATTTTGCAAACAGTGTTTTTCTGTTCCCTGCGGCTTAACCCACAAAGTCACAGGCTCGCTGTGCCAAAACCCTTCAAGTTAACATGCTGTATATTTATATCATTAAAGAAATAAGAGGCCACTTCATTCATGGTATTTGAGCCTATATATTTTAAGATATAAACAGGTTTTGAGTGACAAGGCTTAGTAAGGTTATTCCATTCTGCTATGAAATTCTTCTAAAATATCTGACTGCTGCTACAGACACATACTGGCATAGCCAGATCACTCACTACAGCAAATTCACCCTCCTGCAAGTCTCTGTATTTACACACATCCTTACTCTCCCCCCATCCCTATCTGAGATCAAAGATGCTGCTGTGTCCTGGTTCACAGCACGGCAGGAGCTGAAACTGGAAGTGACATGTTTAAAGAGTGGTCATTTAGCACTAGCATGGTCTTCATGAGTTTTCACTAGCCTTGATACTAAACAGGTGTTAAACAGTAGGCAATTCTGTAAGTTTCTTCTAACTGGAAACTGTCTTGAAAGCAACAGAAACCTCACAGAGGAGGTTTTGTGAAATGTCAGAGGGAAACAGCTGTTATTCAAAAATCCAATAGAAGGAAAGAACTCGAGTTAGAAATGTCTCTTTTGCACATTTTTCCCATGCTGGGAAGTGCTCCTCTGGGACTCCCACTCTCGCCTGTCTGCAGCTTTGCTGGTTCAAGTCTTGCTTGCAAGAACGGTAGGATCTATTGCTGCTGGAGGTCCAGTCAGGACCTGAGCCACCAGAGAGCAGTCAGGGTGAGGCATTTTGGCATTATACACACAAGACCATGCAATAGTTTAGCACCCCTTTGCCTCTTTGATCTGCTGCACTTCAAGCAAAACCTGACTTTTAAGCACTGCTGGTGTTCATCAAATTATGTTGCTTACCAGAAAAAAAAAATGATTTCAGAGACAGAAATTAAAGTTTACTGAGAACATCAAGGAGGACTCCAAACACAGGGAGGGAATAACAGGTAGGAATACATGACAAGTGCTTGCAGTATAGACAGATTCATCATATTCCTCCCCTCAGCATCTGCTATTGGTCACCAACCATAGGCAGCTGGCAAACTCAGGCAGGGATTATTCTAAGGGATAAATCTGAGATGGCTCCCAGAAAGCCATCATTTCAGCTGCAGGCGCAGTCCTGGCTGCTCCGCTGGGGCTCAGGGAGAGAAAATGATACTTTTCAGAGCATTATGCAACTGGTGTTTTCAGCCTCCGCTGACATCCTTTCTTTTGCTGCCCCAACCTCGGGCACAAGGGTGCAGTGGGTCCCCAGTTTCTTACAACCTCAGAAACTCTGGACAAGAGCAGTTTCAATGATAAGGCGGTGGGTCCTAGAAGAGACCAAAGGGGTTGCTTTTCTAAATAGATCTGGGGAGTGATCACCTAGGTCTGATGTACACCTGGACGTTATTCATATGCAAAACAGGGGGATCTGAAGTAGATCAGCAAGACAAGACATACTCAGATTCTTGTTTCTACAGTCATTTCTTTATTTCAACTCAGCCTGAGAGCAGTAGGGGCTGGTAATCTCCCACATCAGGGGACAGAGGTTAGCAAGGGGAACCACAGAGTTTTAGCTCTGTCCCATGAACAGATGGTGGCCAAAGCAGAAAACAAACCCACCCGCGGGGGATTTCTATTAGCTCCATTTTGTTTAGGGCAAACTCTTAGAGCCAAAGACACTGGTTGTTTACTGTTGTGCTGTCCACTTTAAACTGCTCAGTGTGACTGTTTTCGGGTAGAATAAATAGCTTTTGTTTCACTCCTCCGCTGTCTTTGGCTCCTGCATGTATGGGTTTAGTGGATTAAAACACACAGATTAAGGGGATAAACTAATCCACAAACAAGTACTGAACTTTGCAAGGATGGAGCAGATGGTGGTGTAGTGTGCACTGCCAGCTCAGCCTCCATACCTGGGAGCATTGGTTCTCCCAGTGAGTACTGCTGTTGGTATAGAGATGGGTTTGTCTTAGCTCTCTCTGGGGCATCACACTCATGGGCAAGCACCACTGCACATACCTGGATGAGAAGTCATACCCATGTTCTGTTCACATGGACTCACATTCTTCTAGATTTCTGTGGTCCTGTTTGGTCTGTGTCTGCACCTACTTTGAGATCTCCTGACGTAATTTTAGACCCCAACCGAGTACTTGCAATGCGTCCTGGCAAAGGCCTTAGGCAAAGTCAGCCCAAGGCCTGTGACAGGAAAACCTATAAATAGGACACGCAGATATTTGTGAGTCACACATTTTCGTGGGGCCCTATTTAGCCAACAACAGACAATTGGCATAGGGTGGAGCTTATGTATGAGACAAACCCTTACCAGGCATCCCTGCACTGATTTAAATGGGCAAAAGACCTTGTACTACTGTGCGGGCTGCTGGCAGGATAGGGGTGCTGGCTGACACTCATTTTTACAACCCCCCAGCCTTTAAACAAAAAAACCCAACACAAACCAAAAGCCCTGGGTTTTTGGGGGGAAGGGAAAGAGTGACACATGCATGTACATATGCACTTTCTTGTCTAGGCATGGGCTCAGCCAGACATGCTCTTTTTCCTTTTCCTCTGAGTAATCTCTGGAGACACCATGCTTAAATTGTCCCTCTTTACACGGGCTGTTTGTTGCTGTGTTACATCCCCACGGTATTTGCTATAAGCTAGGTTCCTAAAAGCCTTAGCCTGAAGTCCCTTATAAGAAAGTTATTTGACATTCATCTGCTGCTCAGTTCCAGGGAAGGTTACCTTGGGCAGGTTGCAAAGTTATGATGTAAATACATGTAGCTTTACATTTCAGAGCTAACATAGCCCTGCGTGGGGACTCACTACTGGGCCTGCAGGGAAACCCCAGCAAGTGCCTCTGCAACCCTCTTGCAAAGTGCTCTGTCCTCCCTGGCAGAGGCAAGACTGCTGCTTTGGCAGACTGTTGAATGCCATGCCTCATGCCTCACAGTTGGGTCAGTGCCACAGCCACCTCCTTGCTGCAAGACACATAATCACAGCCTTCATGACAACCTCTTCATGTGGGCATCACAGTCACCTTCTTCTCCACTTACCTCTCATGCAGTCCTGTTTCTCATGTCCTCCCCTGAACCACTGTGCTAGCAATACTGTTGCACGTCCATCCACAATCTGTCTACATGCTGGTTATGAAAGAACCACTTCTGATGCACAGCTGTCAGAAGGCAGGCAGTGGCCTCAAGCACAGTGGATTAACTTCATGAATTATGAAATCCCATTTTCATTATTCTTCTAAAATTTTGGAGCGGAGGAGGAAACCCAACTTCTGAAATTGCCTTCTTGTCTAAGGAAGAAATCATATGAAATAAAGCTGAGGCAGCTTCTCACCCAAAGGCATGTTTTTAATCTCCAGCAAACACACAAAGGTGATGCAAAATGTCCATATTTTATCTGCAAATGTTGTATTAGGCTGAGAGTACAGGCTGACCCAGCTGGGCATGGGTTCTAAAAGCAAATAATGTGTCCTGAAGCATTATTTCAGCATCTATTCCTCTTAGAAATATGGCCAAAAGAGCAATCCTAGCTGCAGCAATGAACAGCTTCTTAGACCTTAGAGGTGAAGGCAAGTCAAGCCTGCTCTGTCCAGAGCTGCAACCACTGCTCCACAAACTTAAAAGGCCCAACCCATTCCTACCTGTGCTGTGCAAGCCACTTCATCTAGACTCTGACGCATTTGACTCCTTTCAATTGTCTTGATTTTGTGGACCGAAACATATGGACACTTACAGCAGGAGCCTTTTCCCTTCTTAAGTGAAGTCATGAGCTTCGTGTCAATTGCTTAACCTTCACGAATTAGGACCTTTTTTTTAAAGATATATTTTTTAGGCTATACTGACATCTGCAGGTGCACCATAATGGATTTTGGAAATCAGACATGTTATAGATGAAAAATCAAACTCCAGGTTTGCAAAGAAAACGATGATTGCCCTACTTCGTCAGAAAGCAGTAGAGGAGCAGTGCAAGTTCCCACGAGAGGGTGCTATGCAGCTCAGCAGCCAGGCTCTGCTACCAAACTCATGCTGATGCTGTCAGAGCTGACTTAATTACTCTCTGCTCATTAAATTGGTCTCAGGCCAGTAAATCACATCAGGCCAACACAGTAAGGCACCTGCAAGCTGCAGCCCCTCAGGATTAGCAGAGATGTTGTACTTAGGTATATTTTTGCTGGTAATCAAACCTGTGTTGTCCAACATTGGCCTTAATTTATTGTTAAACTGTAGGCACAGAAATCTACATTTGGAAAAATGCAGGAGATTATAGGTGAGAATGAGGGTCAGATTAAGTTATGTAATTTTTTACTTGAATTTAGAATCACTCATCGAAGCCGTATTCATCCAGAATATAACGTGCTTTACAAATGTTCCCAATTTTCTACAGTTGTGGTCTTATAATGAAGAAGTATTAACACTTCTGCTTACTTGCAAAACTGAAGTAAGATGTCATGGGTTCTTCAAAATCAAGAGGGATTCAGAGTGTTTTGCCTTTAATGAAGAGCACAAAACCCAGAAGAGATGCAACTTGAAGGAGTTGAAAGAGCACAGCCCAGGCACCAAGACAGGTAGGCATTTCTGCTGTTTAATACATGTCTGGAAGTTATGGAACTGAAAGAAATTGGCTGAAGCTTAACTACCCATTACAGTACTATAGCTTTACAGCTTTGCAAATATGAGTTGTTCTTAGAAAATTTCTTTATGAAGTACACACACAGAATATTATCTCCATTTTCCTCTCAAAGATTTTTCTGGCTTCTAAAAATATTCTCTTACCAATACAAGCCTTTCTGTTTTATCTCATCCTCGAAGTATTTCAAGGCATGAGGATGTGCACAGTCATTATGTTACTTCTAGACAATGAAGTCTTACAAAAGAACAAATCCCTGGAAACAACACACAGTCCTTTTAGTTTAAACAGAGAAACTTCCAGTACCTAAGCTGTGATTTGTTTGTCACACATCAGATGGTTAAAATTCAGGCTCCTCGCCCACTGTACAATGAACCTCAACAGACACCTAAGCCCACCTGAGCTTCCCACAGGAAGCCCCAAAGGAGGGGGCTGCAGGGTGAAAATCTCCACCTTCTGCTCACAGACCACCCTTGTGTGGTCCATGCTCCAGATCTGCACCTCTGAGCCCACCAGATACCTCATGCCAGAGGTGGCAGTGACTGATCTGGAAGCTGTTACTTTTTAAGATGAGATTGGCATGGTTTAGCACCAAATTATAAGAGGAAATACGTGTCATGCAAATGAACCCCCTCAGATGACAGAAAAGCAGGAGAAAGCCTGAGATTAAGACATGCCTCTCTCTCACGTCAAAGGCCAGACTCTGCTCACTTTGTCTTTCCACTGAAGTCAAAGCAGCTACTGAGGCAGCTAAAGAGGAGTTGGACTGCGGGTGTGCTAACATTAGATCTTTCCTCCTCCACAACCCAGATACTACATCTGAGTGTTGTCTCAGTGACTGCGTGGGTGCAGAGCTGCCTTTGCACCATTTCTGAGACCTGATCGATCTGGTGGGTGCATGGAGAAGCAGATGAGGTGCCATCTCCCCTGTGAGCAGAAAACTCTGGCAGCTTCCTCCTGTGCTGAGGACTAAATCTCCCAATCAGAATGTACAGTGCTTAAAAATTACCCTAGCATGCATTAATGCTGAGTGCTAGCCAGCTATGGATCAGGAGAGCATAAGCATGAGAAATGAACTCCTACTAACACCATACATTTGACACACATCTCCCAGGGTTAGATTCACAAAAAAGGTTTTTAAGACCCTAACTGCCAGATAGAACCCATTGAGTTATGTCTTTAAGCTCTCTGCATACTATATGACTGCAGGGAGTCAAGCACCTATGAATAACAAGTGGTGAAAACCAAGTTGCAGGGTAAGGAGTAACCCTGCACAGCAATTACTAAACACTCGGGACACTGCCTTTTGTGTCTCCCTGTGTACTCAGAAAATATCTCCTGCAGTGAGAGCAGTGATTTATCTCCATCTGACATTCACACCCTTGGAGCTACAGAGCCTGTATCCCTCTAGGCACAGCTGTCTGCACCCTTTTATAAATCCTGTAATGGCACTTTGTTTGATGAGCAGGAGGCAGAGGTACAGCTCCCTCCGGCTGTCATGGCTTCAGGCATGCCCCTCCCAGCCCCAAGTGCTCTCCCAGTGAAGATCAGAGGTGGGAGCAATGCAGTTTTTCTAGTCCCTGTAGCAGGAGTTACTCCTTTTGCAGCACCAGAAGAAGATAAGGCTGGAAAGCTGGAGCAAAAGTGGATCAGAGACAAAAAATTTATTCAGTAAAACAAGTACAGCAGCTCCGTGTCTGATTTCACTGAGTGTGAACTGAGCTTTGCTTCTCCATCCATTTAACTATCAGAATGAACTGCTTCACCTGGGGAGAAGCTAGTCCTTCTGACTTGGCTGCACTGGGGAGAGGCTTTCAAACATTCTCTTGAGAGGAGGCAAGCCAAAATCTTCATTGCCCCCTCTGTTTATATTGGCCATCTGGACAGAGAGAGATCTTGCTCTACGTGTGAGTAAACTAGCCATAAATGCATCATTTCCATCATAGCTTTATACACGTAGAGAGAAAACAAATCTCCCTACCTCTTTGTTTCCACAAGAGAATCCCTGGGTCAGGTAAGCCCTGTACTACACCTGTCACACATTTTGTGCAGCACAGCCAACAGCTGTGAACTTGTGTCAGCCATGAAACAGATGAGGAGAGGGTGGGTCTAGTTCTTATACTGCCATCCCAGCAATGGTAAACACCTTGGAAAGCAATCCACAGGAGGTCACAAGGTCCAACTGCTTCTCTGTGCCAAGGCAGTTGTAGTACCAATCAACTTACAGACTGAAGCAGGGTCACAAGAGCCAAGGCCATAAACACCAGGGTGAGCCTTCCTTTTCTTCTGTTATGAAGACATTTAATGAAACAGGGAAAATTGACTGCATACAAGACCCTCTGAAGCCCATATGTTGAGGCCCTTGCTCACTTGCTGATGTGACACAGCTTTAGTTCAGCAAAGAGGAACATGAGAGGAGGCAAAATCCTCATCCAAACCCTACTTGCTGGAAGTGATGGGGAGAAAGTAAAACAAACTGCATCAGGAGCCAGAATGTATGTTTTGGTTTGTGTTTTGTGATGGTCTAAACCTGAAGTCTGATCTTAGAGTTTCTGAAATGCAAGAAATTCAAATTCAGGTCCAGCAGACTTCATATTTGGATCCATTGCAAGTAAAACTAAAAAGGACTAAGTCTTCTGCTGTCTGAAGATTAGACACCTTTATCTGCCAAACTGTCTGTTGCCAAGCATGCGTTTAGCCTAATTTAAAAAAGAGTGTAAAAAAAGAGGGAGCAGTGTAATGAATTTATCTGGTTTTTAAGCAGCGACTGAATAATCTGCATCTGAAAATGCCACATATGAGCCCAGCTCTGAAATTGGAAGTTTTCCAAACTACTAAAAAAACGTGTAACATATTGTCAAAGCAAGCTACAAGTAAACAAGCATACAACAGGTGAAGAATGTGACTGCAAGGGGTGTGATGACACTTCTGTTTGCACAAGGCATTAATTTCAAGGTACTTCAGTGTCTCCTGCATATTTAGCTCCTTTCTGTTAAATACATTAAAGCAGGTGAGTATCATTTACACCAAAGAGACCATATGTTTGTGAGATGCTGGGAGATTCACTCAGCAGAGAGAGATGCATTCACTTCAGGGAAGAGCAAAGCAGACTGAATTTCTTCTTTACACAAATTGCTCTTTATTATCATAAAGCTATTGATGCAGGTGATTTAAAGTTATGTATGCAGAATACAGCACCTGGGCTAAATACCTCCTCTTCCTTGCTCCCAAGACAGTAAACAAGGATCTTGCTGTGGCTTTTGTTGACAAATAGAATATAGAAAGTTAAAAGTGGCTGCTTTCCTCTACCCTTTGTACTGCATCCTCTTCTAAATTGTCAGGATGGGAAACTGGACATGAAAAGGTGGCTGCCAACTAGGTTTCTACTACTAAAGAGAAGCTCCCGGGTACTTAGCTTAAAGCTTCAGCTGGAGACAGGAAAGGAAGAGGTTACTTTGTCTTAAAAATTCCTGTTCATGATGTCCCCATTCACAGAAACACAGCAATGGCTGCTTTTGCTCCCACTATTTGAGGCATTTTTATTTGAGTGTGTGGCTGCCAGGACAATTCAGCTGGAAGGGCCCAAGTAGACACTGCCCGATTTCTAACACGTTTGCCCAGCTCAAAAAACTAACGAGGTGAATGTGTCTGCTCTTCACTGACCACTGCACTGGTGGGACAGCCAGGCCTCAGCCTGGAGAGAGGTTATAGATTTAAAATTAAATTCAGCTGTGTGCACAAACCAACTGATTTCATATTGGTGTAGGTGCACAAGCAGAGCCTCAGAGGAGATTTGCTGCAGCTGAAGAGGGGGGTAAAGTCATAACAGCAGAATAATGTCCCAGACTGTTTGCTGAAAGGGTTTTGAAGCGTCTAGAAAACAAGCAACATGATGCTTTTCTTGTCCAAGTCTAAGGAATTCAGGTACTGCACTACAAATAATGGTTGTGCTACAAAGGCAGAAAAATTATCTCTGAAAGACATTCAGAGGGGACTATGTTTGTACGTGTGTACTGAAGTACGGAAGTACAACTGTTTTGGTATAACCTTGCACAGCAAGCATTTGTAATGGTAACAAAGGGGAAATTCTGCATGACAAAATGCAAAGGATTTACTGCTTGAATGGGCTTTACTTAAAATTAAAGCACTGGTATACCAAATAGTAGTTAATGTGTTTTTTTTATAGTGTATTAAATGCTTATTTATTAAGGAACTCTACAGTGTTTCCTCGCTGATGTTCATGGGAACTATTGACATATTTAGTTAAAAACTAAGATCTATGCAATGTTTTCTGAAAAGACAGAGCTGAAGCCCGTGTTTCAGGAAAGGGTTAAACAGAGATCCCCAGTAAAGGAGAGCTGGATGGTTACTAAAGGGCTGGCACTGAAATGGGGTTACACATGCAAATGGGAAGGACAATTACTATAGTTAACCACCATCTTGCTGCCTCTGTTTCCCTAGGATAAAATCAGGATGATGTTACGTGAGCTATGAAAACATTGTGCAGGGCAGGAGATCTCCAGCCCACCAGATGAAGACCCCCACTGAGCTGCAGCAGCTGGGGAGGGCAGAAACATGTCCCTGGAGAGCCAGCTGGTGCAGAAGGAGAGGTGAGAACCATCACCCCATCCCATCCCAGGAGAGGCGTTAGTGTAAACAGATCTGCCCATAAATCCTCATGCTTCTCGACAAGAACAGCAAGTGGAGCACCCATCTGAGTTTCTCTGTGTCTTTCCTGGCCATTACTGTGGGACTCCCGCTGACAGAAAGGCAAAGAGGAGCAGCCTCCTGAAGCTACGAAAACCCGCCAGCATTTTAGGGCTGGTGAGTTAGGGGTGCATCTTTGGCGTCCCCAAGCCCTTTGGGACAAGAGACAGGCAGGCCTGGGAGCTGTTTTCCTGAGCCCAGGGGCTGGGCTTTTCTCCATACCAGTGCTTGCAGCAAGGCCGTGGAGGTGGAGGGGGGTGGCCCTGTGTGGGGGCACGTGGCCGCTGGGCTGCTCTCCTCAGGCAGGCCGCTGGGGCCGCCGATGTAACGTGTTCTGATGGCCTGGGGCGCTTGGTGGGGAGCTGCACAAGCTCTGCAGTGGAAAGCAAACGCTGACCTCCACCATGCCACGTACTCCTCAGGGCCTCCAGCAGCGCAGAGCCCCCAGAGCCCTCTGCCTGCTGCTTATTTATTTATCTTGTAAAGATGAGCCTGGAGCGTTTTGACCCCTCCTGCGCCCTTGAGGGAGGAGGTAATGGAAGACCTGGCAGGAGATGCAAACGCTCATCACCCCTGAGGTCCCTCACACCGCCTTTAGAAAGCACCCCACAACAGGATGCTCTGTCTCACAGGGAGAGGATCACACCAGCATTGATAAACATTTATCAGCTCTGAAATCATTAATCTGCATGCCTTTTAAAATAAGGAACATGAACCTAAATAAATCCAGGGAAAGAGTATATGTAAAAATAGCAGGAAGCACTGGGGACTTGGAGTAGCATTTTTCCTATACTGGGGGGTTTCCTTCGGCATAAACACAACAATAAATAACAAGTGCTTCAACTAACAGCTATAAATAGCATCTTGTGTGCACACTCAGATGATTTACATTCTTGCCCTGGAGTGATTGGGCTGGAATGAGTTGCAGACTGTTCCTCTTCCTACATGGCAGGAGTTCTCCCATTACCTAAGCTTCATTGTTTTTGCACTTTTTATTCCAGAGCTTCATGCATGGCTTGTTTGCTGCTCAGTTCCTTCCCGTGTCCAGCTTCCCCGCTTGCCAGCATTTCCAGCGACGGAGATGACACCTGATGGTGAGCTGATCAATGGCTGGTTTCCTTCCTCTGAACTCACCCCGTCCCACACACACCACAGCCCATCAGCTTCCCAGATGTTCCCACTTGTTTTGTTTTCATAGGATATTTGAAATCGTTTCAAATCCACCATGGCGGCTGGATGAAAATAATTCAGGCCTCAAGCAACTGTGCTGATTTTAATCATATGCTTCCTGTTGAAGAGGGGACACATGCATTTATACAGTACGCACTCTTTCCACACAAGTACATGTATACATGTTTTGTCATGCAAATAACATGTTTCTTCTATTGGTTACTCTTGATATGAAAGAGTATCTTTTGAGACAAAAGAATTTGTATGACACCAACAAGAAGTTTGTATTATTTGGATTGTTATGGTAAAGGTACTAATGGAAATCTATCTTGCAAAAATACATAGCACCTGAGATTTCTCCTTACATTCATGGACCCTTCATAAATGAGTCTTGGTTGTATGAACTGCTAATTGAGAAGATGCAGTACAACTCCCCTTGTACTGCATCTTCTCATATCTATGCAATTGCACGTGCTTTCTTTAAAGCTTTCCTGTCACCTCAACTAAACAGAGGGCAGAAAAAGGGAACTATTTTACTAAAACACACTGCTGTCCCAGAATAGGGGTTCGCAGACTTTTTAATCTGATGTGCCAACTCTCAGCCTTTTCAACTACAGCTCCACAGATGAACGCCATCTCCTCTGCAACCCACATGTTGCTGGAGATGGTTCAAAGACATATGGGGAGTGAGAGCCTGTTAGAAGGAGAAGACAGCACCGCTTCTGCCGAAGGCAGGAAACAAGCCAAATGAGAGCTTGTGATGTATAGATGAAGTCAAGACTGTGCCCGCTTAGCCTTACTGCTCTGTCAGCCTTGGCAACTCCCACAGACAAACTGCAGAGTCACAACCATCAACTGAGAATGGTTGACCTAGGCGAAGTCACTCGCTGCTTCAATATTTCTTATAGGCAGATATGGAGGCAGAGCTCCCACTTCATCCCAGCCTCACAAAGATTCACTTTTCTCAAGCAGCAGTAACAATTACAAAGACGATGTGCCTGTGCTGAGGGTCCACACAGCTGCAGGGTGCTGCAAAAGGGCTGGAGGCACTCCCACTGATGACAGTTGTTTGCCTGCAGCTGGATTATGCACATGGCTGCTTGCAATGTCCACAAAAGGTTGAAGAATGCAGAGAAAACAGCTCAGATTGTTGTTTGTTTGTGTTACAAAAAGGAAAAGAAAGAAGAGACTTTCTCAGCGAAGAGCATCAATTCATGGCCAAGCACATGTCTTTGGGGCTACAGTAAGTAGTGCCTCCACTCAAGGAAATGAAAGCTGAGATCTCCTGCTAGGCTGGGCCACGACACCACCTCCTGCTTCTGCCTCACCACAAGTGGCAGGGCAGCCTCTCCCCGAGGTGAGCACAGCAGAATTAGGGTCTCAACCTCTTTGTGCATCTGTCAGTAGAGGGCAATGTAGTTACAAATAATTGACCAGCTCCAGGTCCCCACCCAGCAGAAGGCACAGACCTTACCTAGTATTTTATATTGCCATGTGTGACCTAACAGTGTATCCTGCTGTTATGTGCTGTGTTTAACATACCAGTAACACTATGTCATGCAGCTGATACTAGAATTAATGTCTAGGGTATTTGTTTATGAAAGTAGGTTCCCTTGTGATCACTGCTATTTGTGGCAGGGGGAAAGGAGGGGACACAGTACTGGAATGGGTTTCCAGTGGGCGTTTGTTTACTGTACTTTCGATGTACTGGTTTATCAGCCCAGGGAATAAGTTATAGCTTCCCAGCCTGCCTGTCTGGTTACAAATTCCAGTCTGTTCTTCCAAGCTGAATATAGAGAGCAGCTGGCTGAAGCTAAATGAATAATACTGCCTCACAAAACAATAGTGCTGGGCTCAACATGTTGCACAGACATCTATTTTGAGTTTGGATATTTAAAGACTAAGAGGCATGACAGGCACATCTATGGGGCAGCAATTACCAGCAGCCTGCAGACTGTGCCTTGGATGTGAACAGATTAACACCTTCCTCCCTGTGTGTGTCAAATACCCTAGTAAAGAGCTCACCTCTGCAAAGAAAGTTATCTCTGAAGGGTTGACAATTCCTTCCACTTCTTGTACATCCATCATTTGTATGTTCAATAACCAAAAGAAGAAAGCTTCTGTGCTACAATAAATCCTGTCTACAATACAGTGATGAAATTTAATGCTATTATTTTACTCCATCCCAGACCTTTTATCAGTGGGAAAAGGCAGAATGATCTAACAAACCTATGGTTTATAGTTTTCTAATTTCAGGGCAAATGCTTTTCTGTGTAAGAATAAAAGCACTGCTAAGAACATCCTTAGCATACAAGATACTCCAATACAGCAGTTACTGCTTTTTGAAAGCTAATGGACAAGGGAGGATATTTTCTGTTTTTCAAGGCAATCAAAGCTAGGATGTAAGCAGATATATATTTTGCTTCTGGAGATACTTCATCTCTTTCTGCTTCCTTATCTGAGTACAGCTACAAATGCCTGCATATACCTATATTCCAGCAGACTGGATTCCTATTTTGGACAGAACCTGCTAGCCTCTATTTTAGATGAATCTGAACCTGTGCAGAAGAGTGATTTGTATAATTTTGTGGCCTGGGACTGCAAGTATGTACTGAAAAGCATAGCTCTCAGGACACTGACACGACAGATTAAACTACTCTCATGCAGCGCAGTGCTAGGACAAGACATTACAATCTATTTGTTTTAAAACTCAGGGTCATAAAACTGGATATAAGCAATTATATCCAGAGATTTTAAAAGCTTATGGTAGCTTCAGGTACTTGGAAGCTCCAAACAGACTATTCTTTTCAGCAGGAAGGAAAAATACTCTCATTTAAATGGTGCTTAAGGGAAAAAATTCAATCTCTCTTAACAAGCTCACTGGGCAGTGACCCTGTAGTTAAAGAAAGCTCCTGATCATAGTGGGAAGTGACACTATAACCCTGGTTTAGGGGTTGAGATCTAAATGAACACAGGATGAGAAAGCTCTTGATCCAGATTTCAGCTAATTAGCAATGTGGATTGGCCTGCAGATAGCTTGTGCATTGATGCATTAGTAGTTTCATGATAAGTAACTCAAAATACCTAGTAAAAACCATTGAGACATGTTAAAAAAAGAATGCTAGGAGATCCTAAACAGCTATTCATTACATCAGAATTAGCTGTCTTTTTCTGTAGTTTTTAAACAAGCACAATTTTTACTCTCATCATGTGATTCTGTATATTGCACATGACTAGGACAGTGAAAACAAGCAGTGGACAGAAAATCCCAGCGGAAAATTTAGTCTACCGTACTTCTCACCTTTTTCTGAAGGTGCCTCATGATATAAATGCTTTAGTCTCACCAGTAGTCCATATTAATTAAGATGAGCATGTGATTAAATGCTTTGCAATGCAAACAGTATTTAGCCCAGGCTTTTGAAAGGTGAAAAAAGAAGTATAGAAGCATTTTGTAAGAAACAGAAAGACTCAGGTTTCAGGTTGAGACTTCCAGAAAAAAGCAGAACTGACATTGCAGCAGAATTAAATGTTCACAGCTGTATTTGTGTCATAAGGCTTACAGCAGATAATTAAGGAACATATTCCCTCAGTCCCATACTTCACACCTGTTTACCTGGCTAGCCTCTCTAAGATCTCAGTAAGGAGCGAAAAACTTCTTTAGTGGGCAAATCAAAGACTGTAACCTAGAACTGTACTTTAGAGCACAGGCTTGAGGAGATCAGATGGCCAGTGTAGCCTGGACAGTGTCTTATAGCCACAGACTAATTTAGATCAGAAGGGACCTCTGGAGATCATCTTGCTATCCTGCCACTCAGAAGAAGGTCAAATACAGCAAGTTGCTCGGGATTTTGACTAGCTATGTGTTGAATATCTACAAGGATGGAAACTCTACAACTTCCCTAAGAAACCCATTGCAATGTTAGGACCTTCTCCTGCCCTTCTGATGAAAAAGGTTTTCCCACTATTTGGAATTTCCCATATTCCAGCTGGGTGCCTGTTGCTATCACTGTGCACCACTGAAGAGTCTGACTCTATCTGCCCTTTTGAAGGCTTCGCTTCTCCATGCTGAACAAACCCAGCTCCCAGCTTCTCCTTGTACATCATTTGCTACGATCCTCTCACCATCTCTCTGGCCTCCTCTGGATTGATTCCAGTTTGTTGATGTATCTATCCCTCAGTTTACTGCCCCCACTCATGCTCATACAGCTCAGTGTGCAGCAGGCTGCCTTTGCTGCCAAGGAACACTACTGTCTCATGTCCCATGTGTAGTCCACCAGGACTTCAAGCTATGTTTCTGACAAGCTGCTGTCTGCCACTTGGTCTCCACTTGTCCTCCTGCATGGGGTTTTTCCATCCCAGGTACAGGCCTTTGTTGAGTCAGCCCTTCTGGGAGTCAGTTGTGGAGACAGACACATGGCACCCGCTGGTACAGACTGTCCTGCCGCTTGCAGACAATCTTTCTAGGTACCTGTCATGTTTCAGATAATCAAAGCATAGGACCGCAGTGTCTGAATGTCTAGGGTATGTGCCCTGCTCTATCTGGAGGATTTATTGTTACGGTAATGTAATATTAAGACAATAAGCAGGAGACAAAATGTCATTATGTTTGTTATGAATCCTTTTGCCATCAGCCTGCACTGCTACATTTTAAACAACCAAGAGCATGGGAAGTAGCCAAGAATCATTAATTGAGCCAACCAAAATTCCCTGATTTCAGCAGTTCCCTATCTCACTTTTCACCTTGATTTTAGAGTGCTTTTGCTGGGACCAGCTCTGTCCTCCGCTAACAAGACTGCAGCTAGTCCAAATCTGATGGGTTAAATGCTCTGTTCTTATCTCTGCCCATGTTTTGCTGCTCTGGAAACTTTGCCAGGGCCATGTCTGCAATTTGAATTTGATCTAATAAAAGGCACAGCATCTAGACGGTGAAGCAAACTGTGCAGGGGATGCACCGAGCCCGACCTCCGCTCACGGCTGCCGCAACGCAGCGTGGTGCAGCACGGCTCCTTGCCTCGGCCTCCTGCCCGGATGGCTGTTGGAAACAGCTCTTTGTGTCCAGTGGAAGATACCAAAGCCTCTTCTGTACCAGGGAGAGCTCTCAAGCAAGAACAAACCACTTCTTACTCCATGTAAGTGTTACTCAGCACAAAAGGTTGCGCCGTTTCCCAGGGATGTGATTACAAAGCTGAGGAGACACACTCGTGCTGCCTATTAATAAACATTTGGTTAGTTAGACAATTGAAATCTCCTCTCTTTATGCTGAGTTTTGGCAGTGCTGGCCACGCAGGGCTCCCAGCTTCATGCTGTGGTGTGCACAGCGCTCCCTGACTCCACACTAAACAGGCTCCCACCTGCTGCAATACCCGAGGAATCACTTGGCTTTGCTTACTTATAAATAGCATACACCTAATCCAAGTGCTAAATTAAATTAGACTTAAAATAATCACATAGTCTACACCTGGTTTCCTGCTAATGGCAGCTAACAGCAATGTTAGTAAATGCCCCTTTTCTCTACCAAATCTCCCTGCTCTGAGGCAGCTCTGGCAGCATTGCTCACTCCCAGGGAGTGAGGCTGGGATGAGGGATGCGCTCCGCCTCTGCCCCTCGCTGGTGCCAAGTCTGCCATCCAAGGGGGCCACCCCTGAAGCCTGCTGCCAGTTTTTTCCCTCCAGAGAGTTCTAAGTTTGCTATTTTTTTTTTGCATCAGGCACAAAGTACCAGTTCCTTTCAATTTAAAATATTAAAAAAAAAATAAAAAAAGACCATCTTGCAGTTTTGGGGATGCTGAGAGAGTGTGTACTGGGCGCTTCTGAAAACACAAACCAGTATTTTTTCAAGGTATCTAATAGGTCTCCACCTAAAATCTTTCATTTTCTCAGTGACATACTGGATACAGAGATTGATGATGTGGCTTTATAGTTTAAGGATTGCTGCATAATAATTTCCTTATAATAATATGGTAGAAGATGCTGTATTTTTAGCACCTAACTTTGGCCTAAAAGGTAACTTGCCTGCTAGACTTCCAAGGAGCTGCTGCAGGAGGAAACAGTTATTGCCATACATGTGGTTCAATAAGCAGAGGTCCAGAAACTTGCAGGGCAATCAAATCTGTTAGCAGGTATGAACAGTGAACCACTGTGGCCAAGCCCCAACAAAAACCATCTCCCCCAAGCAGGAAGAACACTGAAACTTCTGGATAATTAATTTATTAAAAAAAAAATGAAAAAGCAGTATTTTTCATTTTTATTTTAACCTTGACTTTTAGTTATCAGAATGATAAGGACAAGTAATTCAGAAGAAAAAGTCTTTATCTCTGGCCTGAGGAAAGAGTATTTGGGGGTTCACTCTTTTGTAACAGTTTTGGCTGCCAGAAAAATATTCCATTATTCATACAGCTCTTTTCAGGCTACATGTCCCGTCTCAGCCTACATGTCCCATATGTCAGGGTTTAGGCTTTGAGAAGTAGCAAATATCAAATATTTTATGCAATTTGGGGTGGGGGAGGAGAGAAAGCCTAAGTGAATGTTCGTAATTCAGGTTCTGTTTAATCCATGTTAAGAAAAGTCTTTGAAAGCCACTCTGGAGGCAGAATTTAATGTGTTTAACTCAGAACTATATATCCTGGCAAGCTGGAACTGAGTGAGAGGCATTAAAAACAGCCTTCACAGCTCTATAAAGCCAGTTCCTTGTACAGTTCCTTTCTGCTGGTAGTTAGGAGCCTTGTTCTTAGTGGTATGGAAGCTGTGCCAAAAACTGTATCCGTGTAAACAGGACTTCTGACTTGATCACTTTGGAAACGACAAAACAGCAGTAGTGCTCAGGGAACCCGAAGAATTGACAGGCAGAATTATGAATAACGTGTATAAAATATTAATCATTTGCCATTACCTCTTATTGGCTGAATATTGTGTAAAAATAGAGACGCTGCCTGTTCTGACAAGCATATGGACCTTGGTTTCTTAACCAGTAGCATGCAGCCAGACCACGGTGGCTGAAAGGTGAACCACTGCTTTCATGTGCATTTTTCACCAGCAGACCCTGCTACACAGCAGAGCCACCCAGTAGGAAGGATGAAAGGGAAACCAGGATTTTGAAAATGGTCTTTCTATTCCTTGCTTTACTGTGGGCAAGCCAAAGGCTCATGTTCCCCACCTTTAAAAGACTGGCAACAGCACTTTGCTACCCTGCAAGGATGGTGAAGATATGCACATTTAAGTCTGTGAGACATTCTGGCACTAAAAAGAGAGAAACATCCTTAGACAGATACAGAGTAGTCAGACTGCTCTGGAAAGCCCTGAGTGATGAATGTGGCTCAGTATTTGCAAATCATAGTTGACACTTTTTTTAGGACTTAGTATTTTCTGGCAATGATAATGTTCTCAAAGGAACAGACCCACAGTCTCTTGCAAATCATGCACTAAAGCAGATGTCATATTTTTGATGCTTTGGTCCATTACATATATTTTTGGAACTATAAGAACTCCTAAATCCTCCAAATCTAGATTGAACATCCTATCTGTGTTGTAACATAAATATGCACAGCTGAAACCCTGGTTATGACTGTCAATACTAACTAGAGAACCCTAATGTGCTTAAATTTAAGCCCACTTAATTTGCAGAAAGCTATTCAGGTGCTGTCAATCAAGCTGGGAATTTGCGGAATATTTAAGTTGTTGATTAAGTACTTAACATTGCAGGTTAATGCAAAATTATCTGCCCTACTTTTCTTGTGGTTACATGGTGACCTGTATAAATATCAGAGTTCTGTTTCATTCCTTCACTGCAATCAGATCCACATCACCCCATATAAGAGGACTAGAGGAAGTGAAAATGTGCATACCCTTGTCAGGCTGCCTGCTGTCATCTCCCTTGTGCTGCTCATTTCTCTTATCAATGACATGTGGGTGTTTACCAGTCATCCATGTGAGACCCAAATAAGGCAGGAGGAAGAAGTAGAAAGTCCACAGAGCTGTTCCTTTTTCCAGACCTGTAGCTAGGCGTTCTTGCATGGGAAAGGAGGACATTGCCAGCAAAGGCGTGGATGGGAAGATGCATGCTCTTCCAAGAGCCTGGGTTTTATTTAAGTTCAAAAGTTCTATGAGTCAATGTGAAATTGATGACACTAGATCCCTCTCTGCCCTAAACATCTTCCATCTGAGAAAATCCTGACCCTGTCACCACTTTGCACATGAAAAATGGAAGGTTAAACTCTCTCTCTTCTAGACACTGGAGATTTGTGTGCAGGACAGAGGATCAGCACCACAGAGCAGAATGGAGCATTTGCACAGCTAGTGCTAGAGCTTTCATGTCAAGGCTTGAACTCATCAACTCTGCAACAAGGGTTACAGGATGTTTTCAGCATAAAACAAACTAAAATATACCAACTCCCCACCAACTTTCTAACCCGTTTTCTTAAAGAGAAAAGATGACCAAATGCAATGTAAAAGACTTAAAATTTAGAAGGTGTTCCATAGTTGTTGTGGGCTATTGTAAAATCTTGTCATTCTAGGCAGATGGACATGCTGAATGTTGAGGCTGCCAGCATAACTCTGTTGAGCACTGCACAGGCCAAGGTGATTCTGTTCTTATGCACTTCCTTCCATCAACTGTGTTAGCACTGTGTTAGCACTGCTGTGCTACAAAGCTCCTGTGCAGGTGTCTTCTTTCTTGTGAACCTCACGTAGGGAAGAGGAAGCTGAAGACCTTAGATGCTCTCTGTCCTCACAGGTCTCACTTCATGTGTTTGAGGCCAGCAACAGTTCATGTTTAACTCCTCCTGACATTGCTTCCAGACCTGAAAAAATCCATTGTGGGGGCTGAAACTCATTAACTGGTTGGAGCAGAGATCACCCAATGGCAACGTCCTCCACCTCCATATACAGTTGCAGAACTCACCTCATCTCCTTCAGCTACTGACATGACATCGCCATAGCTGCTGCAATTACTTTTCTATGTGACACCAGGGAAGAGTATCATTGATTTTGTGCTTGTTTTAATGGAGTTTAGCAGCTAGAAGGGAGGTAGAACAAATGCTGCATCGTTGGCCAGTTCCCACAGATCAGCTCCAAGTGGTCCTTCAACTGTAACTGGGAAACCAGCTGATGAAGATGACATGTGCTGATACATACATGGACTCGATGTGATGGAAGAGTTCCTGGTACTGTTCAAGGATTAGGATTCTGAATTTAGCTACATAAACCCTTGTTTTTACTGAGTCGGTTTCTCTGCAGTTAAGGAAATCATATTATTGCCTGCCTGTTTTACTACTGGGCTGTAAGGATGCAGTAGGTTGTTAAAATAATGTATTCTAACAACCTGATACGCACATTTATAAATGGCCTAAAAATCTAGGTCTTGTAACAATGGCACATGAAGTATGTGCCTTAGGTTTAGTCCTAAATGTGCACGTGAACTGAACCAGTATGTTGTTTAGTTCAGTATTAAAGGAAAATGTTCTTGACTTATTTCTAAGTGTTTATTCAAGTATGTGTTACTTTCCCTGGAGTTAGGTATTTTTAAACTGTATTCTCAGGGTAGTAAGGATGTTGGTAAATATTCATTGGCAAAAACATCCCCACATGACTGGAATTCACTCCCAGCAGGCATTAAATTGGAACAGAGGAACAAAGGATATGCCAGACTTGATCAGACCACTGGTCTGTCAAGCCTGGTACCCTGCCTATGGCAGTGGCCCATTCTTTACACTTCAGAAAAAAGCAAAAATACCCCCACCTTTCTGGGAATGCATCCCAGATACTTAACTCATACTCACTACCTCATCTTAAAGTAGCTGGGACTGGAGTTACTGAGAATAAAATATGCAGTGTTGCAGGGAATGATTGTACTCAATTTTTGCTGCACTTTATTGATCATATAATTAGGAGAGACCTTCCTTTAATATTTATGCAGCCTCTGAATTTTCCTGTCACTGCTGAAAATGAGCTGTGACTTCTCAGGGGTAATTCTGGTAGGTGAGTGTCTCAGAAATCAATCAGTTTCACTCTGGCAGTTTGACACAAAATACCCTGCCTTTTACTTACAGCTCGACAATCCCAGTCCAGGAGATCTGGGCAGTGCTCTGAAGTCAGCATCTTGGGTGAGCTTTGCAGAAATTGATCCTAAAAACTAGGTTATACTTTTGTTATTGTAATTTATCCTGTATTAAGGCTTCTCCAGGCCACCCTGTTCAGGACCCATCATGGTGACCCATGCACAAGCCTAATTAAGATCTGACACCTCCTGGCCTCAAAGACTTTACAGTCCAGAAGAGAAATTGTGGCAAGTGAATGAAACAGGTAAACCAGCAGGGAAGATGGAGGGCAGACTATTATACTCATCAGGATAAAATTAACAGGTTTCTCCCATACTGGTACAATCTGACAGATCTGCTCTGCTCATTGAGTATGTATGTGGTTTTATTGGCAGTGTCAGCAGAAAAGCTGAGGTCTGGGGCATGCCGATAAAGAAGGTGCTCAGCACTCAGGCTTGGGTGATAATAAAGGCTCTTAGAGACCTTAGAGGTCTCCAATGCTGCATTCTTCATGGGCAACACATGAATAATATGAGTATGCATGTACATGTGCACGTAAAGTCTCTTCAGATCTGTGAGCAAGCAGAACACCTCTGTTTCCAGGTAATGAAGAAGGGTCTTTGGACATACATTTTTCAGATTTTGAGTCCCCCTGCCTAAGGCCAGTCTCAACCACTTCAGCTGAGAAACCTTTGATGCCCACTGCCTTTATTAGACAAGGGAGATGTGTCATGAAATCCTTGCTTTTGACCCTAAGAAATTACAACCACAATTATATGTTGTGTGCCAGTGTTGTGTGAAACTAGTGCATGTGAAAAGTGGTGTTCACAGAAGACAGGTGCTGGCAGTAAATGACTGACTGCCGAGGGGGGCAAGCATGGTAAAAGAGACCAGTGCTTTGACCTTAAAGCTGTTCTGAACACATCCAGTCTGTATAGAAAACCCAGTCAAGAACAGCCATCTGTGTTTTTGGTCTGTTAACTTGTATTTGACAGCTTGGGGCTTGGCAGCCTGAAAAGATTAAAACAGAGGAAAATAAAGCAGCCCAGCCAGGCCTACCCTTGTACTAAAGCAGGTAGCTGTGAGGGGATTAGAGATGGAAGGGAGACTGAGACACCAGGCGCAGCGGTAGTGGTGGACCCAAAACTCTGTGAGCAGCCATGGTGCTCACTTTTCCTCAGCTGGTAGCCAGTTCTTTGAGGATTTGAGCTGCCTGGCTGCTGGGAGAGGGTTTGTAAAGTGCCTGCATAGAAAACATTTCCATCTGTGTTTCTGCACACAGCTGCTGGAGGAGAAGAGCAAGGCCCAGGAGGCCAGCAACATTCTGCGCACCCCATCTCCCTCAGGCATGCCCTGAGCTGAGCGGCTTTGCTGCTGGTTTCAAGCTCCTCCAGTGTTTTTAGAGCTGGTAGAGCTCTTCTCCTCACTCTAGGGAGCATTCACTTGCTGAAGATAATTAAAAAGAGGAGCTCACATATCTCACTGCTATGGGGTATAAAACTGGATGAGAAGAAGAAATGTTGAGCTTCCAGTGGGTAACATAATTGCTACCCAATGTCTGCACCCGTGCTCTTATTTGTCATCAGAGTCGTTTTGTTTCATTGCCTTAAGAAAGGAATAAAGATTTTTTTGCCCGATTGAGCCTGTAATAGGACAGCAGATTCAGAGAAAGGCACTTCTCAACTTTTTTGCTCCTAGAATTCCAAGTGCAAGATAGAGAGATGCATGCAATACTCATGCCAAGACATTTATTAACCCTTACCTCTGTTAGCACTGTCAGACCAAAATACCCTTCATCACACTGCAGCATCTAATGGTGATATGCTGATGATAATGATATGTTAATGATAAGATTTTGCAAGCATTCTCCTTCCTCCAGCAGCAAGAACCAAGAAGCTGAGATTGCTGTGTTGATTGTGGAAATGCATGTACTCTAGTAAAGAGGTGTTCTGAGAGAGCTCAGGGCACTGCTGACTGTCATCCTAAAATGTTGATCTGGTGGAGGGGGCAACTATTGTTAACACCCAGCAGTGTTGTCTTCTGCTGGTGCAATGAAGGCTGGAGCTAGCTGGAAGGCAAGGGTGTGCAGGCTGTACTGCTTCAGAAACTCACCCCATTGCTGAGCAGCAACCTTCCAAAGCCTGTAACCATTCCAGCTCTGGGTCATGTAGCGATAATGCCTGACAGAGAGGACATTTTCTACAAGCTGACATGTGATTGCAGATGTTTTGAGGCTGAAAAAGAATCCAGTCTGTAAAGAGCAGTAGGAAATGCCAACCTGGCTGATCATTGCAAGTAAACCATTTGTTTAAAGCTGTGACTGGTAAAAGAGTAGGATTACATTCACAACATCTGTACTGCCTAAAATGAAGTAACGAACAGGAAAGCACCATAAAAGCCCAGTTCAAGTCCCCAGCAAGGACAGAAACATCGAACATTTGGAATTATTTTTGTTTACTTCTCTAGAACAGCATGCACAGCCCTCATGAAGTGTCCAAGCTGCCATGTGGCTTGTTCAGGGGAGTTGCAAGTGTCTGAGCAAACATATGGTGAGGTGAAGAACCAGCTGGTGCAGGTTGATACAGACACTGCCAACTCAGTTTCTGCTGCTGCTGGGCAATTAGGCACATCAGGAACTCTCTGCCTTTTCCCCCCCCTCCCTCCATGTTTGTAAGTGAAAAAACATAAAATGTCCATGGTGCTTGTGTGCACTTTCCCTGCTGATGCCTTCATCTGCATGTCCCCCCTCAGCAGTCACCGAAACATAAGACAAAAATAGCACTGTTTGAGCTGAATGTATCTCTGTGAAGAGGGATCCTGTAATGCCCTCTGCAGTATTCAAGCCTTGCCTTGGGACTGCATATGGCTCATGGGTGAAGCAGCTGCACAAAGAGGGCTGTTGTATTGAACAAGTTCCTTCGGTACAATAAAAGTCTCTGCCATGAGAATAAAGCTCCTTTGTGCAGGGAGCAGAGCATTTCCAGTGTGTGGTGGTGGAAGGAACACCCCTGCAGATGGAGCAGCATCAGGCGTTCACCATCATCCTTTCCCAGCACGAGGCATCTTTCTGTGACGCTGCCTTCTTGCAGTGAAACACACAGTGGCTTTGATCTCAGAGGAGCAGGCTATCCAAGGAGGCCTTCTCCTGTGCCCGCCTCTCCCCACAGACCACAGAGAAGCCTGGAGAGGCATGTGGTAGTCATGCTGCTGTGGGAGGGGGCTTGCAGGGTGCGGAGCTGAGACCTTGCTGCAGCAGGGCTGTCTCTGAAAGGAAGGATGAGGGCTGGGAACTGCTGCTGCTGTGTGTCCAGACCATCCTGGGGCCTTCTGGGAAGGATTCCAGGCGTGGCTGGAACACCAGGAGCTTGTAAACCCTTGTCCTGAGTCTGCAGGGCCAGGGTTACAATTCACGTGCCAACTGGAGAGCTGGAAAGTCCCAAACAAGCTCTTACACCCTATGCAGAGATGCCTGTGCTTAAATGATCTTCTGACGCGGGTCCAGATCCAGATCATGAAATGAGGGAGCTCCTGCTGCTGCTCATTCCCAAAAGAAAAGCATTCTGTAAAGGCAGCAGCACTTGTGAGGCCTGTGCTCAAAACCAGATCTAAAAAGAGACAGTGTCAACAGAATATCAAACCAGACTCTGGCTACCTCTAAAACCACATGCAAGGCCTGGCCTGATATTAAGCTGAAGCTGCCAAATGTGCATGGCAAAATGGCTGGTGTGACCACATTTCTTGTTGTCTCTAGACCCAAGGTGCTTTGGTGCCATGAAGCAGAGCATTCATCCCTAGCAGCACTGGACAGAGGATGGGGCAGCCTAGGGCACCTTGGTACAAATTCTCCCACTGTTGCCACTGCTACCCAGCCCTGTGGCTGGAAAGCAGGCATGGCACAGATTGTCCAAGTGCCTAAATGCTGAGTTGTGAAGTGCAGCAAGACCTGATTCCATCTATTGTTGCCATTGAAGGGCCATTTGCTGGCTTGTAAGGTGGGAAGTGGGTAGGAGGGGTCCCAAAAGAACATGGTCTGCAGAGAAGCAGGAGCTGTTGGGTGGCTAACAGCAGCAGACTCTTTGGGCACCTTGGAATCTCATTGAGCAGCACAGAAAATGTTTTTGTCTGCATCTAGTCATAGCAGGACCTGTGATGGTTACAAAGACCTTTCATGGAGGCTTGGGGGATACTATATCCCTCACGATAGCAGAGGCTGCATGTAGAATGAAACATTTCAGTATTTCATGCTTCTCCTTGGTTTGGGAAGGGGATGCTGATGGTGGGAAAGCCAGGCTGAACAGACCTGAATCCCCCTGCTGACACAGCGCGAGACACAGCGCAGTTTCCTCTACTGGGCTGAGGAAAAGGCTGCTGGCTCCTGAGTACCTCTGATGGTGACTGCCAGGTTTTTGTCTGTGAGGTTTTTGACTGCTCTTCACTGCTGGAATGCCTGGGGAATTTCTGCCTCAGAACTCACCCTGGCTCCAGAGCATTCAGTGCAGGGACGAGAGGGACCAATTAGAGGGACCCGCAGAGAGTGGGAGAGGCCGCAGCACTATTCACTCGCTGTCACTTCAAAAAGGTTTTCTTTTCTGTGTGTTTAATATGCAAATATTTAATGAGGTGTATTAGAGCACAACAGCCATAACTTGAGACCTTTCAGTCAAGAGTAAACAGGTGCCGAGCCTTTCTTTTCAAGGCCCAGCACAGCTGCAAGCCTGCCCTCCTGGTACGTGATTCCGGGATGCTGCTGGGGCCTTTTCCACATCCCTCCCCCACGATGCCTCGCCTGCTCCTGCAAAGACGCCTTTTTTTGTCTTTCTGCAAGAGACTGTCCTCACCATTGAAGAAGAACGGGAGAGAGAGAATTGTGATTTATTAGCTCTGGCATGGAGGGCAGGGCTTTGACCTCAGGTGTGAATCTGAGAAAAATACTATTTTCCTGACAGCCAGCCATCTCAGAGTGAATTAAAACTGCTATTGTGAGGAAATAGATTAAAGCCATTTCAGCTTTTATGACAATATCAAGGTGGTTACTTTATAGAGAGCCTAGGATGTAGACTCACCCCAAGCTGCTTTATAATCATCGGTTTAAAGGGGAGAATTTTCCTGCAGAGATGAATCAAGGGGTATATTTTATGAAACATTAATGACTGCTTTTGTAGATGTAAATTTGGGTGTATGTGCCTGCATCTCTCTGTTCTGTCCTGCAGCTGCAACTTAAGCTCTTTTGCTGTTAGTAAGGATCATAATCCAGCAGCGGAGTTTTGCTGGAGGAGCTTTACATCATCTTTTAATGTAAACAATATTGTAAGAGAGCCGGACAGCCCCACAGGATTTTCATTGAGCGCTGATTGATGTGGAAAGGGAGGGAACTGCAGTGATTCTGCATCAGTCACAGCTCTCGCTTGGCTCTAAAACTGACCCTGTTAGCACAGTCTGACTTGGATCATTTGTCTCAGAAGTACCAAGGGATTTTAAAACAGCTGTGGATTCAACCATTTCAAATGGGAACATATTTTTGGTTTGTGGTAAGAACAACATAAACCGTATGTGTTTCAGAACTCAGGCCTCAGCATTCCTGGCTTGTTTTGTCAGCGTGTATTTGCTCTCCTCGGCACCATTTGCATATGCTGCTCCATGGTGGCTATTTTTTCTTGTTTTGTTTTTCCACTTCAGGTCTTCCTCCCTTCTTTTTTTCTCCCATTCCCAAAGAAAGACAGAAAGAAAGAAAATGTGGCACCTTTGCTTTTTACAGCTAGGCAAGGTTTAAACTCTGGGAAGGCTTAAGCAAAGGAAGTATTTGTTTTTCAGCCTTTGATATATCCCACATCTGATGTGTTTTCTCCTAAATGCTGTTGTATCAAGTGCCCACTGGTGAAAGCAAGTATGAGGCATCACAACAGAGCCCTGTGCAGTAGCTGCATGCTGCCAGCCCTATCTCTGTGTCCAGATGGATATCCCATTTCACTAATGCAAAATTACTCTGATTTTCTGCTTCTCTCTCCTTTCCATCACTTCTCCCTTTCTCCTTCGGCAGGCTCCTTCCCCACTGACATCTGTTCCAGGGAATGATGAACTGAGCTTTGGAGCAATTGCTATGGTCTGCATTTCCCAAACCAGCTTACAGCGTGTGTATTAAAAACACCAGCACTAAAAGTCAACAGGGTGTAAAAGGTAACAGAGTCTCCCACCTCAAAGCTAATGATGTTTTGCAGTGTGAACAAGAGCTGTGTATCTTAATTTGCTGGATCCTTTCTCATTTGTACAGTTTTCAGCCACTACTTGATGGAACCCACTTGGTTCCCATGATGTGATATTATATTATCACAATGCTTATGTTAAAGGCCTTATATTTCACCCCAGGCACCTGTGGCTGCTCAGCAAGGAGGAAAGCTCTAAGGTGCCAACTTGGATTCGGATTTTCCAGCAGAAAAGCCTGATTTTGGAAATGCTCCTTCACCTTCCTTGTGGCTGAGCACAGCAGGGGGTGGGGAGCCGTCGAGCTGCTCGGGGTGCCTGCTGCCTGAGGCATTCTCTGTGCTACAGCCAGCGGCTGGGGATTAATATCACAGAGCGAGTGAGAGCCGAGATATTTCCGCAATCCGTTCACATAATGGATGTGAATGTCAAGATGCCGCCATCTGAAGTATGAGCACCTTGGAACAAAACAAAAAATTACTGGCAGTGTCAGCTTTCAGGAATGCTTTTCAGAGTAGTGGAAAGCTGCACATGCAGCGCCGACTTTCTTCAGCATCTTCCTTTCTGAGTAAAGGGGGTGCTCAGGCCCTCTTTTCTTCCTCCACAGACATTCATGTATAGATCTCTTATAAGCTGAACCCTGTGCACACCTAATACTGTGTGAGCAGCTTTGTGGCAGGCAGTTTCTTGGGCAAGCACGCTGCTCCGGATGGATTTGTGGCTCCAGTGTGTGTGGACTCTGCAAAAGGGCTGTGGACAGACCAGAGCATCTACAAACCCTGCCTAAGGTTTTATCCCCCTCCTCACTGCAGACTTCCTGGAGCTCATGTTGGACATGAGACATGCACTGGTTTGGCAGTGTCCCATGTACAAACAGACTTGAGACACAAGCTGATTTGGTAGTGTTCCATGTACAAATACACTGTACCTGGAGCTCCAGGACCAAACTGAAACTGAAGTAGGGTTTAGTATTAACCAGGAGGTATTTGTAACAAGCCTGGTACTGAGATGAACCCTTCTGAGCTCGTGGGCTTCCTGTCTGGAGGTTTAAGTGCTGTCCACATCATCAACATCACTGCAGTTGGTCAGAATAACTTACTCTGTGAGCTCTGATTACCCTTGAGAGCTGCCTACTCTTCAGCTGTTAAAATACTTCTCTCTCTATCTGGGGACACAGGTAGAGAAAGCTGCATTGCTCAGATCTTGGTCTTGGATGCCCAGCAAGCCTCAGCCCCCAGGGCTGTAGCACTGCTATAAGGCATTAGTAGGGAATTTTGACTTATATTTTCCCGAGAAAATTGCTACTGACTTTGCAGTGGGTCAGCGTGTGGGAGAGCACTTCTCGCAGTTTGGAAGGGTCCTGGCCCAACCCTGTAAGAGCTCTGTAATAGGGCCATGAAGGACAGAAAGGGAATTTTCCCAGGAGTTCCTGTATTTGGTGCCTAAATTGCACAGTGACTGATGTCCTGGAAATTAAATACCTGGCTGTTACATCAAAATAGCTGTGAAATAATTATTTTCTCCCATATAGGCCCAAAAGTGCTGCCCGAAACTTTTTTTGGTAGAGAACCTTCAAAGCTTGGATATTGCTCCTCCCCTGCCCCAAGTCAGCTGCAAGGAGATCATCAATACTGAAAACAGTAGGTGCAAAAGAAGTATTAAATCCTTCAGTCAGACCCTGTCTGTGACCTCTCAGGACACTTCATGGGCTGAACAATACCTCCAGTCTGCCACCCCATGTTATCAACTTTCCCATCATGTAACGAAGTTTCGTTTCTAGGAGGACAGGAGTGCCTTGGCATTCAGATCTGGTTGCCTGATTTGAATATAGATTATTCCATCAAGGTAATAACAAGATCTGGGATCACAATCTGCTGGAATAATTTAGTAAGCCATGCGAGGTCACTATTGCTTCTTACAGATATGGCTTAGACATAATTTACCTGGCAGTAACTTGACCTGGAAGAGAGAGGTTTATCTTCTTGGCATGCTGTGTCTGGGTAGCTTGACAATTTCGACATAAATTTGAGATCTTTCATTCTCCAGCTGGTTGTTATTACTTATAATCTCTTAATGCAAAAAGTATTCCTTCCAGAGGCCCCTTTCCTTGCCTTTCTTACCTTTATTTAAAAAAAAAGATTTATTGCATGTTAGTTTGTTTTAGGATCTCAGGCACATGTGCTTGCAGACATTATAATTTGGTCATTGCACCAAAAGCTCTTGTAATGTTTGAGGTGCCTCTTCTAAATGTAGACTATACTATATTAGTGTTTCACAAAACATTGATTAAAGGACCTGTGTTGAAAACCTTTTCTTGTGGACATATCCTGTAGCATTACTTAGAAACCCTTTTGTGGGGATATTACACGCAGAAGAGAGGAATTACAGAATTACAGTAGAGCTGGGGAAAAACGGCTGCAATGATTCCTGAGGGAGGCCTGATCCTGGCTGCTGTCATGGTGGTTATGGTGCAGCTCCCACTCCATTCCTCTCTGGGTGTTTGATACCAGCAGTGAGTCACTGTCTGCCTGCACTGTGCAAGTACGCTGCTCTTCTCTGTCATGGAACACTATCCTTTGCCCCCTTTTTTGGTGCCAGCAGGGACTAAGCGCCTCCTCATCACCAGACAGCTGCTTCCTTCTGCTGCCTCTGGTGCTGCTGCTTCTCCTACACCTACTGCTGCTGTTAGCTGAAGTACTGGGGAATTTCTTTGCACCCCTTTGCACCACTGGGTTTGCTGAAACATGAAACACCCCCTTAGCATTTCCATGTTCTAGAAAGGGTAGTTTCATTTCCCTTTAGGGTTTGTTTTTTTTTTAAGTCCAGGAGGGCAGCCCACTGCAGGCTCTGCTTCCTCCTCCTTTACCAGAAAGAGCCAGCACTGAAGGGCTGCCCTGTCCTTGTGACCAAGTGCTGCAGGAATTCCTGTGCCACCTTCACCATCGTAAGGGGAGGGAGGCACAAAGCTCTGAAAGTGAGTTGTGCCTCTGTTGTCTGCCCATTGCTGGCAAAGACCCACCTTATGAACCAACTGGTGTGTCTTGGTCACCACAAGCACATGGCAGCTGCCCTGATCTGTGCAGCAGGGCTCCCCTGAGGGAATCCTGGAGGCAAGGTCCATAGCTATGGCATATGCAGAGTGAGTCCTGAAGTACAGGGATCTGTGGAGCACTGTGGGGCCAGCCTGCACTGCTACAGAGATGCAGCCCCTGAGAGCTGGAAGGTGGCAGACATGGTGTCCAGCCTCAGCTTCACTGACAGAACAGTGTCAGTGCCTTGACGTGTCTAGCCCCAGCACTGGGCTTAGAGAATGGTCACCAAAAGCAGTCACATTAGAAGGCAAGAATAAGCTCTCTGGAAATGGTACTGTTTGTTTGGCAGAACATATTGGTGTTCAATAAAATATACTGCAGTGCAAACTTCCAGTTGGATACAGCCATTATAGTTATTGTCTGGGACAATGCCCTTTCTCTCAACAGTCTTTTTTTCCGCTATGATTATTTGGGCACCAGTCATTACCAGTGTTTCCTTCCCATTATCATTGTATCTCATTTTAGCAATGTGACAAGCAATGGCAGTCTCAGAAATGCCGATTTTAAAGTGACTAAACTCTCACCCACACTTTCAAATTGGGACAGCTAAGAAAGAGCGTTTATGTAAGATGATGCAGAGCATTACAGCAGCCCCATCAGGTTCAGAACCTTTTTTTTTCTTTCTCCCTCACCTTAAGATGTTGTAATTTTAGCTTATATTTGCTTTTTTTTCCATCTTATGACTCCACTTCTGACTGGAAGGCACAGCTTCTGAGCAGGGCTCTGCTGATGTCTGTAACATTAGCACAGGGCTGTCAGGGAGCAGACGGCATGTGATTAGGAGAGGCTAAACCAGGATGCTGCGATTCAGATAACTGACTTCCCTATTTCTGGCTCTGCTTGGAGGTCCAGGTTCTGCTGCCCCACATCTTGGAGATGGGGGTGCAGGGCCGCAACAGCCCACCATGGTCGGCAGCCAGTGCCCAGGACTGCACAGAAGAAACTCATGCATGAAGCAGGGCAATGGCTGTAGAAGAGGAACCAGGCAGGGGACTGGGCTGGAAATATCCCAAGGAACAAATACTTTTACTAGTCCCATTGCAGAAGCTGAAGGATTTCCTGCTTCTCTGGAGGTAAGGAGCACCCAGCCCTGTGTGAGGGAGCTGCTCTGTCCCCTCTGGCTCCTCTCCCACTGCTTTTGCTTTTGCTGTGTGTTTCTCAGCAACTTTCCCAACAGTCTGTCATCCTTAGCTCTGCCTCCCACCGCTTAGTCAAGTGCCTGTGATGGATGGGAGGTAGAGGGGGTGCTCTTTGGGAATTTATCCAGCAACCTCCGAACTATGCAGAACTGTACAACTTCAGCAAAATTGCACTCTGCCCCTGGAAACTGTAGGCTATTTCTTATTGAAGGGGAGAATTTAATAGAAAATTCAGGGCTGTGTCTCCTGTTGAGCTATTACTTACGATGAATGTAAACACTTGAAGTGAATTTTACTTTAAAATATGGGGCAATGTCATAGGAAAGGAGCATAATTTCATTCCTGTAAGAGTTGCCCACAGACATCTGAGAGGGATGCTCTTCCTACGCAGCCTGCCAGAGGCTGGCATCTGAAATGCATAAACCTACAAGAGGCAGAAGGCAGAAATTAAGCTGGTACATTATAGAAGCTTTAATTGCGCAAAAAACAGTGACAGCCCTGTGCCATGGTGATGGCTGCAGGCAGCCTTTCCCTGCCCCAGCCACTGAGCCAGCAGGGCAAGCAGTCAAGGCACAACATCTGCCTGAACTTCACAGCTTCTTCAGCCCAGACCCTCAGCCTAAACCCTTGCTTAAGGGCCTCCCC
This sequence comes from Pezoporus flaviventris, assembly GCF_033815535.1. NCBI lineage: Eukaryota > Metazoa > Chordata > Aves > Psittaciformes > Psittacidae > Pezoporus > Pezoporus flaviventris. The sequence continues at coordinate 7,139,043 of NW_026892595.1, forward strand.
AGCCCTGTCTCTCTTCCCAGTCCCCTCTCCCCACTGGCCTCAGCCTGCTCCTGAACAGGCCTAGTTTCCTTTCCTCCCCCTTTCCTTCACAATGTCTTTATTTTCTTTTCTGTCTCCTCAGCAGTCCTCTTGCTGTCTGTGCCCTGCCAGAAGTTTCTTCCTCACAGCATCTCTTCCTTCTTCCTCTATCTCCTCCCCCAGTTTCTGTGCCCTGGGCAAATTCACTGCATATGGGCTGCTTTGCTCCTCCCCATCAGCTCTGCCCACCTTCTGCTGTGTCTTCCCTCTAACATTTCCCCATGACCTCCTGCAATGAGGTCCAGTTCCACCACTGCCTCCCTGTCTCTGCATTTGCTTCATGGAAGTGGTATTAGACTCAAGAGGACCCAGGGAAAAGTGGAGATTTGGGTATCCCTCATTTATCAGCAGTTGGAAATAAGCATCTTAGCTTGACCAGTGATGACCCCTCTATTGCCTTCACCATGGACAACTGCCCTAGAAGAAATGGCTTTCTCTTCTGCTCCCTCCTGCTCTTTTTAGATGTGCTTTTTGCCTCTGGTTTCTCATATTTTACTCACCATCCTCCCACTCACCAGCCATTCCCCACCTACAGCCTCCATAGACCACCGTATGGTGTGATGGTAATAGCGTCTACTGCACTGCCGCATCTCAATAATTACAGTCAGGCTGTGCTCCGACTGTCCTCTGCACCTGCCTACTATCACCCCATGCCTAGTACACACACATTTGCCTCCTGCTGTCACTCTTTGACTCAGACCAACCACTCATCAAGGTGCCAGGATGCTGCCAGGAAAAAAGGGGGAAGGGTCATACCCTCAGTCCTGGCCTTCTTTTTGCCAGGTTTTCCTTTCCCTTCCCTTTTCTCCACTTTCTTACTCCATCAGAGATTCTGTGTGTTAACATGCCCTGTTTTGATTTTTGAGTCCACTCTGAAAGGTAACAGTTCAGTTCTTTTCCTGATCTGGACTGATTTTATTTTATCAGGGCTTTTTGTCACCCTTTTAGCAACTTTTTCAGCTCTCCAGCTTGTGCTTTACTGTCTGCCCCTGTGCCTGCCTCTCAAAGGGTCCCTTCCATATTTTTTTTCCCTCACCTCTTGCATCTTATGCTCAAAGGCATATTTAGATTAGAAGAACTGGGGATACTTGTGCATTTTAAGTTCCAGCAATGATCTGGTCTTGGCAGATTTCAGTGACGTTGTAGCAGATTAATCTATTTCCCAGGATACCAAAGCACCCCACCTGTGTCCTGCCCTGCCCTCAGCAGTAACATGCACTTGGACTTGGCCGTGTTCCATATAATTATTCCTTCAATATGTCTCTCTGGGCTTATTATCTATTCAGTGTAAGACTCACTCTTACCTTTTTATTTCCAACACTGGCCACATCTCTCCTGCTCTGTCCTCTCCCTTACCTCCACATTAGCAGATCATTCCAGTTCATTTCTTAGCAGAAATCATGTGTCTTCATAACTCTCTACGTTGTGCTTCTCTTCCTGGTCGAAAGAAAACAGATGAAATGAAATTGAACTTTGGGTGTTCTCCTCTGCATATTTGTAATCCCAGCCTGAGGAGCACTTAAAAAAAGTTATGGAAGAGCTTGTGATGACTTAATATGATGCTGTCATGCAATTAGTACCATACAAATTTAATAATCTAGTTTTAGGAAAGAAATTGCCATTATATCAAGAAAATGTATCAAACCCCCAAAACACTAACCATCCTGACATCAATATGGCAGTTCATATTTCCTCTTCAATCACTTGCTGCTATGGAACCTGGCTTATTATACACAGCAAGTCTGCTTCTGTGAGCCCTTTTCTTCTTCAGAAATAATGGTGTGCCACACCATTCATGAAGAACAACCCAGTCCAGGAGCTTTTCTCAAGCAATATTTGGCGTTGGATGTTTCAGAGGAACACCTAAGCTTCATTTGCATGAAATAAGGCAAATTTTTTCTGCCTCTACCTGGCAATGAAGTTATATGCCTAAGGAGAAAGATTGCTTTTGTGTAGCTTTACAATCCCTGGCATAACTACAGGTACCAATCTTATTGTGTCCAGTACATGGACTCTATGTTTCTGTTTTGAGTTTTGAAAAAAAAACCCGCTAAAGCCTTATCTGAGTGGAAAGCTTTCCCTTGTCCCTGTGGTTTCTGGTGCTGTCCCTCTTTTATCTTATTCCCTTTCCCTACACAGTGCATGCTGGAGGAGAGCTGGGTGTGCTCTGCCATGCCTGCAGAGGGGAAAAACTATGGCAAATTCATCTTTCACCAGCGTGGTGGTGAGGAGTCTGCTTAAGTTGTATCAGGAATCAGAGTGATTTTATATGCCATTACTCTGGAGGAGAAACACATGCTGCAGCAAGTTCAGGGTCTAAAATACTAGACACCAGGGGGAAATAAAAACATGTTGGCGAGTGGACTGTTAAGCCCACACAGCCAAATCATGAAAGGTCTTAACCCCTCACAAGCAAATCCTGTTGGCTTCAAGAGGGCTTCAGGTGCTCATCTCCCCCCTGGATCTGCTCACAGGGCCTTTACTTAATGAAAAGATCTCCACTGACGGGGTGAAGAGTTAAAGGTTTTTGAGCACAACAAAATGACTTCCTTGGATTTGTGGAGCAGAGAGCGTGGATTAGGGTTTGTAACAGCAGTACCTCTTTCCCTGCTGGTCATGGCTCCTGGTGTTGGGAATATGTTGCTGCTTCTGTACTCGTTACAGTGAACCAGTGCGTAAAATGGGGAACAAAAAGAACCGCTGTCAGAAGGGTTTGTAGGTAGCAGATGCCTGTTTGGCTGTCTGGAGGGAGGAAAAGCTCTTAATTCAGATGACTTTTGACTCCTGACTCTTCAACAAACTCTGTATTGTACAACCCCAAACTTACATTTAAACAAAAGAGACTTCCTTGTTTCCATGTGGCGTGGAGTGTCTCCCATATAACTCCTTGCAGGGATGCAGAGCGACTGCTAATAAAACAGCATTTCAGTGCTCGTACATTCCACAAAGGGCAAATCTTTACCAGGAAACTGTTTTAATATTATTATTATTATTGTTATTATTTAAAGACACTGAGCAGGAGTGCATTAACTCGGGGTATTATTTCCAGTAGTTCCAAAAATGTCTGCAGCACACCTGCTCTCCCTGGCCACTTCAAGCCAGCTCCTGCTCTGTTGTTGTTGGCTCCATACCAAGAGCCAGCAAAGCAAAAAATTTTTCACTTAAGCCCAGACTTACTGTTCTCCTGTCAGCTTCCTCATAATGTATTACCTCACCTCGTCCTCTGAACTCTCGCATTTCTTTGTAGAGAACTGTAATTAATTGTGAGCCACAGTTTAGCTCTGGGGGTTCAAAACAGTTTCACGTGTTTACCCAAACATTAACATTTTTCCTTCTTTTTTAATTTCCAAGCAGAAAAGGTGATGAGGGTTAAACAAAGCATTGCTCCTTCCAAGAACTCCAAACCCCAGCAGGGCTGGAAGGAGCTGATGGGAGGGAGGAGGGTGGAAGAGATGGACAAGGGGGTTTTCAGCCAGACACCAGGAGCCAGAGCTATGCCTGGGAACTCAGGTTCAGGAAGAAAAAGGGAATCCTCTACTGCAGAAACAGCTCAGCTGATAGAGTAGTGTATCCCAGGGATCCAGGCAAACATCAGTATCTTTATTTCTTATTGAGGAATTGGTACACAGAGGGGGTGTTAAACTGACCTGCCACCTTTTTTATTCACACATTAATTTATGAGGATTTGTCATACAAATGAGGACAAATCTTATGACTGGAGGAAGGTCTTATTTACTCATCACACCAATAGCACCTCTGTAGCAACCCTACCAAAGCTGAAGATATCCCACTTCATTTGTGGATTATTGTCAGAAGACCTAAGGTGTTTCTAGAAGCCCTGAAGGACCCAGTTAAACCACTTTTCCATTATTTTCTTGCTGCAGAATCCTTTTGTCTGTTGCAGAGCCTGCTCACGTCTCATCTGAGGGCAGCTCCTCCAAATCCAACACAGGGGTGCTGTTAATCCCACAGGAATTTTCTTCAGAAATAGAGCAAAAAGAAAAGTTGCATATAGATCATAGAATATAGATACAGGAATAAACACAAAAACCCCTCATGAAACTTCAGAACATTTCTACTTCTCAGCCATTCAGGGCTATCCAGCACCATAAGAAACCAGTAACTGGAAAGAGACCTATCCAGTAGTAATAAGAGATGCACTTGGGTTTCTGCTTTCAAATGGATGTGAGGTTTCTAGTCCATACAAACTTAACAGTAGTCCCATAGCTGATGCTCCCCAGAAAACCATGATAACCCTTTGCCAGTCCAGTCAGAACCTTTGAAGTCAGTGACAACGTTGTCACAGTAATAGCTCTGAATAGCTATGTTGGCCCTTACGTTTCTGAAAGACCATCTATTTTGTACCACTCAGGTTCTTTGAAATAACGCCAGTGCCCAGTCTTACAGCACCTGGCACATTTGCCATCAAGCTTCTTTGCTTCTTACTGCTTTTCCAAAGCAAGCTTTCCCATAACTTCATCTTTATTGCTGTTAGTAGAAAGAAAAAATGGTTCCATAATAACTGAATGTCTAACTTTGCAGGAATGTTATACAAACAGCCCTGCTGAGACTGACGTAGCAACCAGTTGCTGGAGATCAAGTTCGTCCCTTAAATTACTTTTCTTCAATGCAGTCATGAAAACATTCTTGCTTGAAGACTAGTGGGGAAAAAGGTCTAGATTTAATATCAAGAAAGGTGCAAAGCTAGTTGGAAAACAGATCCGCTTTTAAAAAATCAACATTTCAGTATCATATTGGGAGGATTTAGTAATGTCCCAACAGTGTTTGTCACAAATCTGTTAAAGGCAGTGGCTAAAAGCTATTAATAACAGCCAAAGCTGGCATCTAACATCATGAATCAGCTAAGAAAACATGAAACCTCACAGCACAACTCTGATTTAACCATGATACCTTTGACAGCTGTATGGCAAAAAGTTATTTGCAGGTTAGTGGCATGTTGGAGTATCAAAACGGGGAGGTGATGCCCTGCCTAGGCCTTGCATGGCAATCTCAGCCTCAAGTCTATGGCATAAACCAAACAGTCAATGCTAGTGCATAATCTTCTGCATGAGGAAGATGTGCTAACTAACCTGTGTGAGATTGCATGCCGAAGGGTGATCTTACCCTTGACCATTTTCTATGCACATAATGAGGAGCAGAGTACATTAGTAGAATCATAGAAGCAATAAAAGGTGAGTGCTCAATCCTGCCAGATCCCACTGTACCTTCTGCTTCTGCTCACCACCTACCACAGTGCCCAGTAACCTGAATGTCAAACCCAGTACCAAACTGAACTTCCGGGCCACATCACATCTAGTCCTTAGCAGGGGTGGAAGAAAAAGCAGCCTGGAGTAACTGGTTGTAGCCAGGGACCAGGAGGCAGCAAACAACCTGTACTATTTTTTTTTATCTGAGAATTGTCTGCTAAACATCCAAATCGTTATGACATCTAACAAGGAAGGAAACCAATAGTAATTTATCTGAAGCTTTATGGTCTTTTGGGTAAACTAATTCCCCTTGCCTCTCAAGCACAGGCCTGTACAGCCAATGCAGTTTGGCCACTCTTTTAGTACTCAAAGTAAGATAAATGACCATCTTGTCCACGAGTCATCTATACTGTTTCCCATAGGAAGACAAGGTTTGAATTCAAATTGATCCTGAAAAGCCCAAAGGAATGGACAGAAATCAAATGAATGACAGTAAAAAGCACTTAAGAGGGAAATGTCAAATGCAAAAGTCCCCAGCAAACAAGCCCAACCTGAGGCCTTTATGAGCAGTGACCTGCCAGGCGGCAGTGTGCAGAGAGGGACGCACAGCCTTTAGAGATCCAGAAACTGCGGGAGTCCTCGGTATTGTCTGCCTACAACACAAGAAAGGGCAAAACGTCACCCCAGGCCACACCTGCAAGAGTGTTTTATGTAAGGCACATAAGAAATTATTGTGCTCTACTTGGCACTAGTGCAGTCTCAGCTGGAGCACCATGCTTTAAGGAAAATGGCAGTTGGACAAGGTCAAAAGGAGCTCATATGAAAGACAAAAGGTTTAGAAACGCACCCCAAGACAAAAGGTTTATGGAGTAGGCGTCTTCTGTGTGGAAATGGGAAGGTGAAGGAAACCTAACAACACTCAGCTGTCAAGCAGAAACTTGACTTCTTTCTGCCCATTATAAACTGGTGCTGTGAAGTGTAATGTCTTCTGCTCTTTGCTTACATTTGGTGGGCTTCGTACAGCAGGACTGCTTTTGCAGTGCAAATTCAGACCACTTGTTAGCACATCTTCAGACCTTTAGTATGTCTGTAGAACCAGACTTTCATCAGATCAAAGTCCTTCATGATTCCCCTCAGGATCTGGTTTTGTGGCTGGTACTCATCACAACCAACTGCTTTTGGACATATCCAGTTGTCTGGAAGATTGTCCACTTTAGTCCTGCATTGCTGCTATTAAGCTGAGACAACCTCTGGGACATGATGGTTCTTAATGTGCAGTGCCAGTCTGCCTAGTGACTTGCTCTAGGAGACACAACCTGGACACACAGGGCTTGAGTCATTTCCAACATGGGTATCTCATGTAGTGCGTCTGCCAGGGCTGGCAGGTATGACATAGTACCTACAGAAGACCTACATGTTTCTGGACAGGCATTTGGACTCAGGCGGCACTTCCTAGGGGAAAATAGCAACTAGCATGCACTCAAGCAGCTGAATTGTGCCTGCTGCCCAAGCAGAAGAAGAAGCATCAGAACAGCAGTGAATTTATTAAATTGCATATAATAGGGGCACCTGGTGCATGGATGAAAATCACACCATGCTGCAGTGACACTACTAAGCAGGAGATGGAGTTTCTGTCTGCCCTCCAACAGAGGCTCCCAAACTGAAGCGTTCTATCCACAAGCACGACTTGTCCAAGGACCACGTGCAGTGCAGTGCCCAGCTGGGCTGGCAGCAGGGTGCACATGTGAATGCCAAGGAAGGCAGCAGGATAAAGGGAATGGCTGGGATAGGGGCTATTTCCTCAACACGTTACTGCAGGTACTGTCTCCCCTTCCCTTGCTGGAGGCATTACTACCAAACCCTTTGCTTACCTAGGGTGCGGAGCTGGCACAGACCTGCATCAACCCCAGATCCTGTTTCTGGGCCACAGTGACCAAGAGTGCAATCATGCACACTTCCTTCCAAATTTATGCAAAAAGCATCCACCCCACACATATTTTATCCACTGTATTTAAGGCCTTGTGTAGTCTTGGCAGAAGTGGATGGATTTTGCCCAGAATACACAATTTAGTGTTAATTATCCCTTCCTGCTGGGCTTTAGAGCACAGAGCTTTCAGTTTAAGAACAACAGCTACAAGAGCTAATGAATTGCTCTGTTACCAGGAAGCAAACCCTTTGCAAAGTGCAGAGGATCCTGCCCCAATGCAGGTCACACGGAAACTCTTCAACAATAGGAGGATGGAATTTGTTAACTCTTCAGGGAAGGAGAGAGCATCACCAGCATCACTGCTGCTAGGGGGAACACCCCAACACAAAAGAGCATCTTGCCCCCCCAGGACACAGCAAATCATACTGTAAAAGTAAGGGAAGAACACTCCCCTCATCAGTCAGTGAGAGGCTGTAGAAAAGGAAGGAAGAAACATGGCTGAGATTCATTTCTTTCCATGTAACATACAGTAAAGTCTGTATTTTCTGCTTCCATTTGGGGGAGTATATAGGAGCCGGATTAAACTGCTGCATTCCAAACCCCACTTCTCACATGCATTTATGCCACATATAAGATAGTCTATGCACCTGTCACTAGGGCTCCACTGACAGACCACTTCTCTTTTGCTGATACTCCTTGAGATGAGAGAGCTTTGCACCACTTTGCTGGCAATTCAGCTGCAGGTAATGAATTAACAGCACATGGGAGTCATGCTTGGAACCAATAATAATTTAATTCACCTGCACTGGAACTTAACCATCCAGCAATAGCCATTGCAGAGTGCCTCTCTACACAGCTGATTTAGGAGCTTTATAGACCTACATGTGGTGATCATTTGATTCTGAGACTGACACGTTACCTGAAGGAGAGTCCAAACTACAGTCTAGCATAGCGAGTATTTTGGCTGGTGGTGACCACATTTTAGCTACTCTTTCAAATGCAGTCTTTTAGGTGTAGATGCTCACTTACTTGAATATCCTTACAAGAGTAGGAAATGAAATACTGAAATATAGAGCAGATGCTTCAGTACCTTGGACTAGATCCATTATTGACACAGGACCAACATTACACCCTTCTCAAAGATACTTTCTCACTTGCTCATATGTTGTACAGATGTAGGCTGCTGGCAACGATCTCTAAGGCAAAGTGGGCAACTTCCAGAATTTCAGCTACCCTTTGTCTCCATTTCTGGTGCAAGATTCTGGACAGTTTATTCTCATTTGGGTCTCTGTAGTTGTCATACTAATATATCCTCATTAATGCCATATTTTGGCTCCCTCTTGAAAACAGGGTAAGGGAGACACCACTGGATGAATGGAACAACATCCAGCACTGGAGGCAAGGGATGGTGTCTGTCCCCAGGAGCATTACTGCAGGCCACTGAGATAACCCTGTGATCTACCTGCCAACATGCAGAGGTTTTAACAGCAGCTCTTCCAGAGAGCCTGTGGCAAAAGTCTTCAACGGCTTGGAATTGCAACTACAAGCACCAAGAAGTAAAAGTCTATAAGGAGTGAGAATCTTTCTTCCTGAGTCAGTTGAGGAAACAGCTGTATGAAGCCTGACATCCCTTTGCCAAGACAGCCGTGAACATCTTCCATCACATTCAGATGCAGCTTCCTGTCTCTAGAACAAGTTGTCCAGCAGTGGCTCTCTGGGAAACACCAGGCGAAAAAAGAGAAATACCAGATTGATTAGAGGGAAGATTTTATTCTGTGAAATGAAGATAAATCTGCAGCTTTATGACTGATGGTTTTACTGTGAGGTACTGCATAACAGGCTTAAGTAATGCTGAAGTATGACTGCCTCCTGTTTTATCTGGCTATAGTGTTTCTCCTTAGCTCATTGAGTCTCAGAGAAGGTTGTGAAGAACAGAAGCCTTTCAGAGCTGCAGCCTGCTTGCATGTGAATCCTTCTTGCCTGGCCACAGTAATAAGCATGAGAAGCGCATACTGAAGTCATTCTTCATAATGTTTTGCCTTGTAACATTTGAAACTGAAGAAAGCTTCTTTCTTTTACAAATAAATATTGAGCTAATTGCAGTAATATACATGAATCAAAGCCACGTATTTTGGTGAATAAAAGGCAGAACATCTACTCGGCATCTGGACAGCCCCAGTTTCCAGCATGAGCAGGTCCATGGGGGAGCAGCATGGGCAGGCATCTTGAGGGAAATCAAAGCAAGTGGATGCCCTGTTTCCAAGCCCCCATGGGCCTCATCATGGAGCCTGCAATGGCCCATCTCTCCTACTGGTTGGCCTGCCCTATTTCTTGAACAATTTTAGCAGGGTTTGCCATGCTCCTTTTCTGTCTACATGGCCTCTACCTTAGTACTGTCTCAAGAGACAGGAGAGACTCGACCTCGACAAACCTGTTGCCCACCGTGTCCAGTAGAAAGAAGCCAGGGCAACTCCCACCTTGGAAAGAAAAGCATTGATTTACCTCTTTATACAAGACACTGAGGATGCTCCATCAACACCTTCCCCACCCAGCTCCTCAGAGGGCAAGTTGCTTGTCTTCTGTCCCTTACTTCTTTTTTTTTCTTTTGAAAAAAACTCAGTTGAAAAACTGAGAGGCAAGTCCCCACATGGGAAACAGAGCTTTTGATAAGCAGCTTGAAGCAGATCCTGCTGGAGGGGAGTTAAGCAGGGGTGTCAGACAGTAAATGTTGAGCAGACCCAGAGACATACATTTTCTTTTGTGCAGTGTCTTCAAGCCCAGTGCCTTGGGTGTGCTGTGGCATGGGAGAATTGCACCACACACGTGGGATTTAATATGTTGCAGCAAAGTGCAAGAAAGCCATGGTTTGTCATCCCTTCACATGAGGCTTGGGATGTGAGCAGTAAGTACAGGACAGCCCATATTGCACAGGGCATCTGGCGACTGAACGCCAAGTGACCTCCATACTACAGGCAATGCTCCAACCCCATCTGCATGGCTACAGCTTTGCTCTCCTAGAGCTCCTACGCTTCACCAGCTAGGCATTACTGAAATTAGATCCCACAGCATGCCTGTAGATAATGATTTATACTTATCTTTCCTCTAAAGATAGGGAAACTGGAGCAGAGACAAGATTTTTTTCTCCTGCTGTTGTTTCCACCCCTGAATGTGCTGTCTGTGATCCAGGACATCTGCCTCCCACTCCAAATATTCTTGCACTGGGTCAGGATGCAGGCCCCTGGCTGTCCCTCCCAGGCAGTTCTGCTACCTGGCTTTGACAAGGGGGCAACACAAAGCAGAAAGAACCACTCGGACACCCACCAAAAATGTTTGGGTTCTCTTCTGGTTTTCAGTAGGGCAACATATTGCCTGCCTGGGGGCAGGGAGAATGAGGCTGAGCTTTAGGAATTTTTTGGAAGGTCTGCTGATCATCAGTCATATAGATATAAAAATCTTATGAGGGTGTGTAAACTCTGCCATCCTCTTCACTGGAGAGTCACCGATAGACACTGGGTAAAAACTAGTGAGGCAATGGACACTGGTGTATTTCCTTTTTGTTGTCACCATTGACAGAAATAGACAGTTTATGTGTTTTCTGACATGATGTAGACAGCAAAACCTAGATCTGAAGTAAGTGCTTGTAATAACTATCGGCCCCTTCATCAGGCACCCAGAGGTCCCTGCTGCTCTTGCAATCAGGGCTACCTCAGTGCCAGCGGGTTGGTGTACCTTCCCTGCCCAAGGCCACAAGGTGAAGGATGCCTAGTTTTTGGGACACCCCAAAATCTCCTGAGGAGCCTGACCTGCTGGCTCTGCCTGTCTCTGTATACTGATTTCTGCTCTTGTGAAACAAAGGCACAGTCAGTGTTTTCTTCTAAAGCTTGGGTGGAGGAGGTACCCATCTCTTATATAGCAGCTTGTAATGAAAGCATTCATCAAGGATATTGTGCTTTGCCCAGGCTGGTTCTTGTCATCTCCTGCTCTATGATGGTGGCTGAATATGCACGGACTGGTCCTTGGGACACAACGCATCTTCTCTGCCAAGGGACTGCTCTTCCCATCGGAAAAGTGTTAGGTTCCCTCTGGCACCTGTGCTTGTTTGTGTGAATCTTATCTTCTTTCTCCACCTTCTCCTTTCACCTAGGTCCTGAAATACAGTCCAAAGAGGAAAATATCTTCAATAAAAGGAAGGGGAGTGCCTCTGCCCTGCTCAGAAATAGCCTGTGTCCACTGAGTTACAGTTTTCAGTCACTGAGGTTATCATGGGTGGAGTAAACAGGATATTGGGATCCTCCTGATATGAATAATTTTACCTTTAGGACGTGGGCAAGAGTGGGGTTTGAAGGGACACAGCAAGCCCTGTCCAGAAAAAAGATTCTCAGGGAGAAATCCATGTTTTGGAGCATGTGAGGACAGAAGCACCTGAGTGCTAGCTTCCCAACAGAGATCCCTGGACTTTGTTCCAGAGATGGGCTCTCAAGTTCTTTCTTATACTAGCCTGTAGTCTCAGTGTGATGACATCCTGATATCAGCAGCTCATTTATGTGCAGGGAAAAACCCAACCCATTCTCATTTTCAATATGCTAAATAAGTAAGAGAGCTAATTGTGCCCTCTGCTCTTGTAACAGCTTGAAAGTGAAAAAGAGGTGTTGTCGCAATAGGGCAAAGGACATTCTCTAGCTCCGACAATAACTCAGCAGTCTGGACTAGAACGGTCCAGGTTTTTTTTGCAGAGAACATGCCATGCTGCCAGCAGCCCACTCTTGCTGGGGTCTTGCTTGCTTTTGTGATTTACTTCTGGGTTTTGCCATTAGTACAATCTTAAACATCATCGTTCTTGGCTTCACTCTTCACTCTGGTACCTACCAGCATATACAGAGACCCTGTGACGGATAAAGCAAACCCAGAAGAATAGAGTAGCTGTAATCTAGCCTCTACTTATTTTTACCAAAAGCAGCAGCATGCAGAGCACAGACATAGGAGTGGGAGAATGGAGAAACATGATTTTAAGTCAGCCAGCACAGGAGGTGGTTCTTAGCTCAAAACCGCTTTCATCATAAAATAAACGCAGCTTTTTGCAATAGCTGGAGGTCTATGCAGCCACATATACAGGGAACAAAGAAGTTTGTTTACGTGACACTGCTTACACTGCATTACAGGGTAACAAATGTCAGTGCAGCACTAAGAGCAGAGCAAATCCAGTAGCTGGGTTTAATCGTGAGCTGTTACTGCTACAGACTGTAATGAATGGATCTTTCCTAAATTGTTTCCCACCACTGATATTGAGGCATTCGCCTTGGACAAATAAACTGTACAGGTTGATGACCTTTGGCAAACTTGCTTCAAATTAAAATGGAGAACATTTCAGAAGGGCAAAATCGGAGGTAAATAGAAGCTGATGAATCTTATTAGTAAATATAAAAGAGCTTTAAGGTTTCATCTAGATGCAGTACCAGGACCAAACTTCTTCATTTGAATTAATTCATTCTCTCAGAGCTGTATATCAAAGTGCACCCCTCAGAAGCTCCAGCCAGGAACTGTGTCCTTGGGAGGCAGGGATACCCTCAGCAGATCAGGCTGTGACTCAGAGCATGCTCGGTGCCTGCTTTACACCACTGTAAAAGGAGCAATCCCCACCCCACCCTTCCTTTCTCCTGCTCTGGCAAAAGCTTTGGTTACTCAGTGAATGGATTCAGTTGAAAAATAACCTAGGAAACATGGCTTGTTACTTGTTCACTGGATTAGTCCTTATGGGACTGTACTAGCCTTGGAAAGGGCAGAGGATGAGACAGGGCAAGAAACTCCCTTCTAGCAGCAGCAGCACTTGCTAACACTGATAGCAGTGGTTGTCGAGTTTCAGGCTCAGTGTTCAGAAATACAGTTCTCAGGAGGTTTAAACATCTGCTTCTGACATTCCCAGAAGTCCACCAGCATCCATATATTGACTCACCCATCAGAGCCCACAGACTGGGTCTTCCTTCACCTGTATTGCCTGAGGAGCATGGTGAAACAGGCTTAAACCTGCTTAAACCATTTGGACTGAGCTGCACAGTGGTGAGGGAATAACAGGATAATCCATGATTATGTCCATGTTATAACACTCATGAGGGATGTGTCAGTTTTTCCATCGAAAGAAGGAAGTTCAAGGGCAGCATGCTCTGTTTTGGCCCTCCTGGAAGACAAAGACTCTATTATTGAGTTAGTCTTACTTTGCATGACAATTTTGTATTTGTTGGGCTGGAGAGTGAATAACATGATTTATTTGTCACACATGTCTGTGGTGGAGATGATGGTGTCAATCGTCTTGGCAGTGTCCCACGTGAATAACGGCCAGACACTGTAACTGGTACCATAATTCAAGTCTCCTTTTTAAAGGCGCTGCAATAGTCAACTACTAATTAGGAATTTATACTTACTCTTGTGTGTTTTATAATTGTCTCTTTTGTCCTCTCAAATAACAGCATTAGCAGGAATGCACCTGAACAAATGGAACCCTCTGTCACCTCCCCTGCTTTTCTTGACTAGACAAGCAGTGGCATATGCTGGGAGTGGTTCAGAGCTGCACTTGTGAAAGTAAGGCATTGAATAGAACCTGCCTTTGCCTAGCAAGGACACTAGTTTGGCAGCCAAGTCATGCAAGGACTTGGCATCTTCAACACATCCCGTTTTCTCTTAAAGCTGGCCAGGAATAGTCGTCAGGTCAAAATGTGCTGTAAGATGACAGAACATGCAGTATAGGCTCACAAAAGCCATTGTTTAGGAGACCAAGGCCAAAACCAAGGTAGGTGGGTAGGTGGTTACAGGATATTAAGAGCAAAGAAATGGTATTCTGCAAGGAGACTTAATTTATTGCTGTCATTTTTTGACTGACAAATACATCATTATCTCAAATTTAAAGTACTCCTGACATTATACAGCAGCAGTGTTCTTTCACCCCTTGCCACCGCTGGTCATTCAGCAGAGCATCGTCATGTGCTGCAGGACACTGATGGTAACATGCACCTTTCGGGGGAGGAAAGGCTCTGCTTTTCACAAAGAGAGCTTGCTGCCAGTGTGTGCTCAGCAAACTCCACATCAGGTAACACCACATGCCTAAACACCTAAGAACAAAGGTGGGCAAAATGCACTTCAGAAGCTACGGAAGACAGCTAGTTTAGTAAAACTACAGGAAGAGCTAATTTGTGAAATATGAAGGTATTAACCATGAGAAATCCTACAGAAATTAAAGTTTCTGCTTAGAAGGAAGTATATGACTAGACTATGGTGCAATGGTCTGGCTGCATAAGCCGGTTCTGAAGTGACAATGAAGCTAGCCTGCCATCTGTTTTGGTGTTTTGAAGTGCTCGCTTTTCCAGGAGGAAGGACAGTCACTAGAGCATGGCTCTCCCATGAGGAGAATCTTATTTACCTACCACAGTCACAAGGGATGTGCACAGGTTTGGGTGGATTATGTGTACTGGGCAAAACTGTAGAAACAAGGTATCAGGAGGAGCAGAAGATGGACTTGAACGTGCAGTTCAGAAAAGTCAGGAATATAAGAGCTCTTTGACCCATACATGGTTCTGGCTGTGAAATATTTGCATTTTTTGCCATCAGATCTTCAGCTATTTTCAATTAGTTTTAAATACAGTGAGCTGAACTGTGTATAAATCTGAACCCAGATTTTACTGAACCAAATACATTCCCATTATCAAAGAGTAAGCAATGCAGTACTGCCCTTTTTATACAGAGATGGTGAGGCCACAGTTAGAAACCAGATTACATAATAAGGTACAGTAAAGCAGGAGTTAAGTTTTTATTTTGCTTAACACTGAAAGAACCCAGTATATTTTAACTGGAGTTAACACAGATCCTACAATAGCTTTACTTACATAAGTAATGATGAGTTGATCGATTTCTGTAAAGAAGGATTATTCATAAGTGGAAGAATTTGCTGCACTGAGGTGCGTTTTTCCCCTCTGCTCCTCTCCCGTGGGGATTACAGCTGGAGCCTCCACTGGGGAGCCAACAGGACCCAGACAACTTGTCCCTGACAGGTGGTCTTCACAAAAGAACCTGCAAGGAACAAGATGATGTGTTGGGCCAGCAGGAAATCAGCAAAGCTTTTATTCTTTCCCCTTGGTAGGAGCCCACTGGCAGAACCTGAACTCCCCCCAGATGCATAGCACACTTGCCACACTTTGCTTATAGCAGTGAACCCAGCATCAGCCCATGAGGGAGCACTGAGGCACAAATACTACTGGTTTCAGGAAACAGTTCTGGAAGTAAATTGCTAGTGGCAACCGACCACCTAGCCAAATGTCCCATCAGACCATTTTTTCTTTTCGCATCCACTGGCCTGAATGAGATGCTGTTACTGTATACAAAGTCTGAGCCCTTGCTGCTTAAGCAGAAGAACTGGCTTCTAAACTGCAGTGTAAGAGGGTAAGCTTGTCAAGTGGTGTAGCTGCTCCACTGGGAGAGCTCCACTGTGCCACTGAAACTCACATAAATGCTCCATTTGCCATATTCCTTCAGAACAAGCTGCATGCTAAAGTAAAAGGCAGATGGCTTGCTCATGTTAGAGACCTCCGTTCTGTTCCCAACTCTGCCTGAATAACCCTGTGCATTCATCAGTTATTCCTTTCTATCCGCCTTTTTTTTTTCCTAAGATAGGAAAACTGGGTTGGAAAAGATATGGAAATTGTTATAACACTCATCGCAAGTGCAAATGCTGGAATTCCTTGTTCCTGGTGAAGCTCAGTGCCTCTCACTAAGCTTCAGGATCTTTTAAGGGCACCTGACGTAACAAGTTTGTCTTGGAGACCAGAATGCCAATAAGAGACAGCCTGATTAAAAAGATTAACAAAAAAAAAAAAAGTTCCAAAGACAATGCCGTGTTTTGGGAACATGAGTCACTACTCTCCAGAATTTCTAGTTTACAGACTGAGGGATGGCTCTTATCCAGCCTCAGGTGATACAGGCTGGCAGCTCCTCCAAGTCATGGCTACTCACTCCTACCAGAGACACTCTTTGGAGTTGTTTAAATGGGGGGAAAAAAGCTGACTTGAGGTCAACTTAGTCAGCTTGTCCTGATTGAAGCCCCTGTTATCTCTGCAACCACAGCTGAGATCATTTGACCTGGTCAGGATGTAACCATGACCACTTCAAACACTCCCTTGGCTGGTAGCAGCAGCAGCTTATGGGAAGGTGCTGCTGGCAGGACAACTGGCCCCAATTGACAGGAAGGTTAAACATTCCTCCTCTTCCTCCTCCTAACTCCAATACTTACTGCTCCCAAGGCCTCAAAATGAAGAATCTGCAAGTCAGATAATTGTTCAGCTCCTGGTTTGGAGACCAGCGACAGCACTGCGCTCAATATGAGCAAAAGAAATTGGGGACTACTGTCCACAGAAATGCTTTTGTATTATTGGGTTGATTTGATTGAGGAGAGGGCAGAATTCCAAATACCTTTTTTGTATATAGTGACATGGCCTTTCAGAGCTGTTGGAAGCCCTTGTTATTTAGAATTTTGCATGATTTTCCAATGAACTTACGTCTTGAACAATTTGGTCCAACAGATTTTATTCTTGCACACTGAAAGAGCAAAATGCTTACTCTGTATCTTTGTAACAGCTTACCTGACATTAAATTTGTAGAAAGCTTCACAGAATTCAAGGGCTCTCATTATCTTCATCAACAGTCATGCAAGATCTTGGCTACAGAGAGAGCTCCTGAAGAGTAAGTGACGGGAACAGGATCCGGTCAGGCAAAGCACTGGCAGACTTGTGTCTGCCTTTGGGCACAGAGTGTGCTAAAAGTGAGCAGGCTCTCCATGCAGGTAAGGAACAGAAACTCATGAGGAATGACACAAAGATAGCGTAGGAGTGTTTAAGTTTTTTTTTTTTATTTTTTTTTGGGGGGGAGGGGTAATTAATTTATCCCCTTAATTCCTGAATTAACACACAATGCAAATCTTGTGATTATTATGCAAACTTTAGTTTACACAGATATGATCAAAACCCAACAACGGTTCCCAATATAGAAATGTTAAAATCTAAAACAGCATCAGAGAACTTGAGACTCCCTGGAAAAATCATAGGAAAGACCAAAATGGCATTCTCAAGATATTTATTTTAAAGATTACTTCCCACCGTCCTCATATTTTTTAAAGATCTTTTTGGGTATCTAGTCGTGTAGAGGTAAGGCCTTGGAGAACTTTACCTAGTTGTAGATTAATACTACACTACTTTCACATTCAGCAAGCTATTAGGACAAGCTTTGCCAAAACGTGCTCTTGACATCAGCCCATTTCATGTTTAATCCCACCTGTCACATTATTTTCTAACTACAGTTTAAAGGAGCAGTTTTTGTTTTCTGAAGCAATGAAATATAAAATATATAATAGAGTTTCCTCTAGACACAACATACATACAATGTGCATGATAGCCATAACACACACAATGCAGAAGGCTATGTGACAGATTAGTGACCAGAGGTCATGAAAAAACAGAGGGACAAAACAAAAGTTGTAAATATTTGATCATTTTTAAGAGTTTATTTGACTATCATAACATTTTTGCATAAATTTTTTGGTGAAAATCATACTGTGCAAATATAATTGGAACAACTGCCTAAGAAAAACATGAACAATAAATGACAAAAAAAAAACCTCAAAATATATTCTAATATTGAATTTCTCTTATGAAATTCAGAGATTATTCTAGTAGCAATTAAACAAGCTATCCTGCCAAGGAAGGAGAAAAGAAATACTTTTGTATTTAAGTACCAGAATGTGAATTGCAAAATATACAGCAAAACCTCTATCGAAGTGAAGAATTGAGCGCAGACTTACACACTGGTAGTAAAGAAATTAAAACCAACACACTTTTCAGAAGCACTGAGGACAGCACAGAGCAAACTTTTTCCTCTCTCCTCCTCCTTTGCTCAAAAGCCATTACCTATCTTCAGTATGGCCTCCAAGAGCAAAATGCCCTTTTCCCATCCTCAGATGGTCTTCTGTACAGTAGAAAGTATTTTCATTTCTCTACTATAGACTTCTATGTTCGTTTAGAGTGTGAACTCCTGATCCTTCATCACTTTGATGATAAAAGCCCCAATGTAGCCTGTTGCTGTGGCAAAATGGTGCTTTTAGTAGTGTCATATTTTCTGTCTTGCTTTCAAATTGCCACCCAGTCTTGTGGCCACCATTGTCCCAAGCACACTTTGCCAGCACAAATATCAGTGAAGTGCTGCTTGTGCAGACACTGGCTGAGGGTTTACTGGCAATAATTGCATTAGAATAATTTTATTCAAAAGTGCAAACACAGCCCTTCTTGCCAGTTTAAGCAATTTTTACTCAAATCTGTCTGAAGAATAGTGCCTTTTAGGGTAACTCGTGCATTTTGGGCTACGCCATGGTACATTCTTCTACAAAAATATAAGACAGCTATTGGAATGCACTGGCACTCTGAGATTAGCCAAACTAACAAAACTTGCTCATTTCTTTTTTTTTTTTTTAGTATCTGTTGATTTATCTGATTATTTGTAATTCTATACAATTTAAACCCCCTTGACTTTCAAGCTCATACCTACAGCATTGTTGTTACCAATCACACATACGGACAGGCTGCTCCAGAAAACCAGCAAGTAGACAGCAATGAGGCCATGGAGAATTTGACAGTGCCACCAGAATCACCAGTGGGATGTTACATGAACACTACTAAAAGAGGAGAAAGGAGTTAACTTCTCTTCAACACATCTTTTAGTTTCTTATGTTTCTTTCTGTTCCTGTTTGCTCACAGTCTCAGAAGTGTATTCCCCATCCATATAAGCATGACACTTAATATATACTTCTGTAACATTCTTCCTATAGTTTTTCTGTAATATTGTTCCTGTTCTCAAGTTGCTTGAGAGAACATCCCACTGTCACAATTTTGCAACTGGAACTGATTTTTAAACATACAAATTGATTACATTCTGCAGTCATAAAACAGGTTGGTAGCAAAACCGAACCCAGAACATCAGGCTCAGGTCAGTGCTCTGTCCCATGCTGCATTCAAAAGACACTTTTCATTTTGTCAGTCTGGACAGGTGACAGTCCCCTGTTTGCTTGGCTGAGTCATGCACAGTGAGCATGACAAAGCATCAGGCACAGACAACAGCCTGGGCAGACAGGCAACTGATATACTTTTCATCTTCTGACCGGAGAAGAGGGCACAGGACAGTGAAGTTTTATTAAAACTATGTTCCATTTTTACTGCTCTTTTCCAACTTCTATTTATCTTCAAAGAGCAGAATGCAAAGGCTTTATGCTTTTGCTTTCATTATTTTTTCATGTGGGAAACGGCTTGAAATGGCTTTACCGTTAATGTAAAGAGAAGGTCCATGTGCTGCAGCTGGAGCAATTCTGGGACCTTGGTGAATGTACTCCTTCACAGCTGCCTGGCCTTCTCTATGCTGCACACCTGTCTATGCTGCAGGGATCTCACTGGTGGGGCTGCGAATAAAGCCTGTGCCTTCTAAGCTGCTTTATGTTCCAGATGAGTTTACTCCACTACATGAAGATGCATCACAGTTTTTTGTGGTTTTCAAAGGGATAATAAATGATGTTATTAGGTCACAATCAGAGGCATCTTCAAGCTTAACAGATGCAAAATTCAATACACCAATCCACTATGAAGATAAAAATGTTAATGATGGTTTCACAGTCTAAGTAATGAATATAAATTTTCTCCACAAAACTATAACATTCCCTGAATCAAAATTGCTTGGACTTTGCTCTCTATACAAGCACAGTTTTCTCTTGCTTCATTTAAAGTTCTGGAAATGGAAGTTACTGGCCTTTCACAAGCTTAACCATGGATTTATTAAAATTCTTTCTTTGTTCTATTACAAAAGACAGCAAAATTTTCCCATTTCAACAAATGTCTCCCTGGGCTTATTACTATAGACAAGTAACATGTTCCTGGAACATGAAAAACCTTAAAATAGTTTAAAAAAGGTTGTGTTTCATTACCTAGAACAGAGCAAAGCCATTTTTACCTGCAAGAAATCCTGACCTACCTGTTTGATTCTGTTACAATAATAAATACATTGCAACATTATTGAGGCAGTATAAATGACTATTTTTTTCAAACCAGCCTTTTCATGTTTACCTCAATGATACTACTGAGTTAGAAGCTTACTCCACCTAAAAGTGCAATATTTGGTATACTGTACGGCAAATACAGACAAAGCAAAACAATTAATATATGGAATAAATCTTTTGTATGTATTAATGTTGAGATAATAAGATTAAGAAGTATTCAAAACTTAGATATGTGAATATAAAATAAATTACATGGTGTTTGTGAAAGCCAAATGAAATTAACAACTGAAATCCCCTTCTAGGAAATCATTATAAAACAGAATGTTTCTTACAGAACAGTCTCTAAACTCCGCTTAAACTGCAAAACATTATAAACACGCATATATAATACAAATTTCAAGCCTTTGTACTTACATTGCTGAAATCTTATGTATAATATATATGTAATGTTAGTGCCGTATCTTTGGGAAGTTCAAGAGCAATATATACATCAATCTTTTCACTAGCTTATTGCTAAATCAAGGAAACAACTATAAGCTTACTTCCTTTAAAAGCAGTCATATTAAAGAGAGCATTAAACTCTGTTATGTAGATAAAGAGAGGGGAAAAAAAAATCACAAACCCACACAGTTCATTCTGAAAACTCAGTTGTTCTACTAAGGCTGGTAAATCAAAGAACTAACGCAGCAATTCCTGTGCCTGCACACAGTCAAACCTTCCTTTCACTTATGTGCTCCTTATGAACTATTGAAACCAAGTATTGACACTGAAGCGGGAACCGTGTCTGAATAACATCTCATAGAAATAACTTAAAACCATTTTCTAAATGACCAGAATAATGACAGTAAGTCAGACTTGTTGACACATTTTATTGTGAGATGGGGAGTCTGGTAAAAAACTAGAAAATGACCATGATGTAACAAGGAACTTAAAAATGAAGTTTCAGATTTGTAACATACATACATGAATACAGGAACAAATTGGCACAAAAATGTTAAACATTGCTCCCAACACTGTTTATAAGATCATTCTAATTTGGCTTACTAAGGAAATGAGAGGTTTATGGTTAGACTAATCTCTTAATAAAACTGCAGAGCATCATGCTATTAGTCACACAGTGAATTTCAAAATTTAAGAGCTTTATATTAAAAACTGGGTAAAGGTAAAATGAATTGATTGCAATTGTAAAATTAATACATTCCCATTTTAATTCTTCTGTTCTACAGTCCAAGGCAAGTATAAATGTTAACATAACACTGTTAAATCAAATCTCAATGCAAGAGAACCGATTGCATCTCTACTTTAAATCTTATCAACTTTCCAAATTTTCATACTAAAATATATTATTGTATTAATACAAACTACAGTATTATACACTACACTGTGTAATAAATAAAGAAATATAAAAATAAGACACATAAATATAAAAGTTTTCTAAAACTAAAAAGGTACATATGTCAGTAAGAAGGGTATTAATACTGCCAGGTTTGAAGACATACAGTACAAAATGTTGCACAGATCTATAAACTAAAAGAAATAAAATAATACTGATAGGTAAAAATCAGCTAACATTGTTAATAAATGGGGTCCATAATAACTAACATTTGAAAATACTTATGAGCCAGATAACATGTCATGTATGTGTCTGAAATTAAAGTAAACCAATAAAGCAATAAAGCAGATTAGAAAATTTCCCTTGTAATTATTTTAGAGAAATTCTGCAAGTCAGGTATTAACCCAAAATACCACCAAATAATTAAATAAAGAAATATACCAGTGTTCTTACTTCTCTGATGGCTGAGTGTTTTTTTCCCCATGATTAGTTTAGAAGTTTGATACAAATCAACAAATGCTAGTTATTGTAGGCCACATGTTGGATAAAGGCTGCTTAGAGCCTTTATAATACTGATAAATGGCACTTACAGCACACAGGTCTTGCATAAGGCCAAAGGAGATACAAAGCTTCATATCATATCCTTCATATTGTTACTACATACTCAAAACACAATTACAAACACTGATTTTGACGACTTTGCTGTCCTTACCAGTATTAACACTGTTAGTCCCTGCAATCAGAACTCAACAACAATCCTTTCAACTACATTTTTAACCACATGAGTAAGAAACTTCAGTTCTTCTATCATCTGCTTTCTTAAGGCTAACAATACACTTTAAATGAGAATATGCTCTACTACAACATCTAATGTCATAAACCGCTACCTTCTAGGTTGAATTTATTAAGGTAGCCAAGCACTGTTTGCAACTGCATTACAGATTTCTGCAAAAGGGAATTTTGTAGTGCAGAAGTTCTCACATTTTGAAACATAAGAAAATACTGAAGTGGATTTAGGAAATGTTTTACCATTAAAAAAAAAAAAAAATCATATAAATCTCTCCCAATTGTACAGCTTAAAAATTAATCAACTTAAGAATGAAAATTAATACTGATAAAACAAACAATGCCAGATGCTTGTCTAATAAATCAGGTTTCCTAAAACCTGTTAAATCTTTGCTTCCAGAGTCACTGTATTTTTCTAATCTGCTTCATGTTATAAACTTGTTCCTAACTTTGAAAACTGTGTGAAAAATTACTAAGTTTGAGGTTCAGGCACACCTGGATTTCTTTTTTTTTTTTTTCCTTTTTTTTTTTATATATATATTTTTTTTTACACAGTAGTGAACAGAAATCACAGTATGCAGGCTACTGCGTTTCCATGAAAAGCATGTATAATATAGAACAAACTTCATTACCAATTTTTTTCCTTATAGAAAAAACTATCATTTAAGCTTTATCTTTTTCTTCTGACACCTGCCCATTATTCTGTATAACTTCTGGTTCTGCATTGCTTGCTTGATTTACAGCTTCATCATTCTTGTTACCTTCAGTTTTCCCTTCTTCATCTTCTTCTACTTCTTCTTCTTCTTCGTCCTCTACTTCTTGTAGTTTCCTACGTTCTTTTTCTTCCTGAAGTCCTTCTATCTCCTTTTCTTCCTCCTCCTCTTCCTCTTTTTCACTGTCTTCCTCTTCTTCCCTGGTTAGACTCTCTCTCTCATCTGAGTCGATCTGTGATGGAGATGCCCTGGAACCAGCATGCTCATTATTGAGGACCTCCTGGCCTGTCTCCTCCTGTTCCGTGCTGTCACGCTCTTCTGCCTCTCTTTTGCAATAGGAGTATCGATGATTCATGTGTTGAGAGTAAGACCCCGAGTGCGAAAACCGCTTTCCACATTTGTCACATTGGTAGGGTTTTTCCCCAGAATGCAGTCGCATGTGTTCGATCAAATGGTGTTTGTGTTTAAATGCTTTTTTGCAAATTCCACACTCATGAGGTCTTTTACCTACAAAATAAAGCACAAACAGTTGGACATCTTGTAGCAGCAGTTGTAAAGAATTACGTTGTTGTTTTCCTCATAAAATGCTGTTGGTGAAGGTATTACCAACAATTAATTTTATTTAACAAGACAGTCTATTCCATGCACTCTCACCCTGAATTTTTCACCTGAGGATCAAAGGATGCAAGGGTACATTATCACAATTACAAGGGTAATTTGTAAGTTTTTTAGGAAACCTGAAGGACAGATTCTCAGATGTAACTTTTAGCACAAAAAAAATACAATACAAGTAAATCAGAAAAGGAGATATTTTTCTTTCAGTAAACATTGTTTTGATTCAAAACCATTCTGATTCTTCTGTATCAATGGAGATTTTAAGCAAACTAAGCTTGTATGTTGTTTTTTGTATACCAATTCCTTCTTCCACCTTCTAGGTAAAGGAAAAATCATTCTAAAATCTAGGTTGGCACAGGCAAATAAATGCCTTAGGTACAAAACTTGCTGACTACACGTACATTAATACGGCAAATCTGCTTTGTTTCACTTAGTTCTCTTTCTCCTCTCTTTTGCAGCTTTCTACTTCGTTACTTTGTTGCCTCGTTTTTGGAGTCTCTTATGAGCACAGCAGGAACCTAGCAATGTTATTTTGATTTCAATACTCTAAGTTGCTATGCAAAACAACTTTGCACTGTCTTGGCCCATGAGAGACAGAGACAATCAGCAGTTTTTTGGTCACACTATAGCGATTATCAACACCTCCATGTCAGCTCATGCCAAACAGGCAGTGAGGTGGATGTTGCTCTCTCTTCCCAAGTTAACAAGTGATATAATAGAGAAAATGGGCTCGAGTTGTCCCAGGGGAGGTTTAGATCGGATATTTGAATTTTTTTTTTCCCTGAAAGTGTTGTCAAGCACTAAGACGGGCTGCCCAGGGAAGCTGTTGAGTCACCATCCCTGGAGCTGTGTATTTAGAATATGTGTAGTTGTACTTAGGGTCGTGGTTTAGTGGTGGACTTGACAGTGTAAAGTTAATGGTTGCACTTGATGATCTTAATGGTCTTTTGCAACCTAAATGATTCTATGATTGTGAATACTGCACTTAATTTAAAAGTTGAACGAAGAGTCGTGTTATGTAAAGGAGGAGTTCAGAGTCTCAGGACAGGAAAGGCATGAAAATAGCGTTAATGAATACAAGTTGAGAAACTTGATCAAGTGGTGAATACAGAAGGGGATTTTTTATCTTTTAAATTCCATATGTAAGATGAAATATATATAATATAGGCACCTAAACAATTAAAAAAAATAATTAAGCCATCACAGAAGAAATAAGAAATCAACAGTTATTTTTAAAGATGACTAAAGATAGCAGAACTGGAGTCAAAAGGAACAACCATGAAAAGTTAAAAATAAAAGTAAAATCCAAAAATGCTAGAGTCCATATCTGATAAATGGCTGTTAGTTTCAGATCATTACAAATGCAGCTTAATTTGAAAACCCATTGTGCTAGAGAGATCTCTCTGCCTCTCATGTAAGGTATCACACTCATACACAATCTTTTTTTCTTAATTTATTATTTTAATTTTTAATTTCTCTTAATTCATAACCAGGCAAGGTAAATTAGAAGTAATACAACCTTGACTACAGGCTGTTGCTTGCAGATGACTGTTCATGAGCCAGATGGAAGAAATTCTGGTTTTTCTATTCAAGGGTTTAAGTCTCAAAAATTTAAAGAAACATAGAATTGTAGCTGTTGAACAAATATACAAAACATAGGTTCCTAAAGACAGCTGAGCACAGATTGTAAGAAGGACTATTACATTTGCCTACACTTTCTGAGAACTGGGTTCCAATTGAGATTATCAGTTATACACTGCATGAAATAATGATCTGAAACTGCTTTTCCTAGTACATACCTGTGTGTTCATACTTATGTCTCAATAATGAGCTGCTCTTCTGGAATATTTTGTCACACAAATCACAGGCATACATCCCATTTTCTGTCTTTCTCATCTTTTTCTTTGGGGGTGTTGAATCAGAATCATTTTGATCTTCTACATTCGATACTCCTTCTGAGCTAGTGTCTTGCCTTTCATCCTTAAGAAAAATTATGAAAAAGGTTTAGTTCAATAAAAAAAAAAAGCATGGATGCAGCACACAATATTATAAAGTATAAGCTGAAGCCACACTGTTATTCGCATTCAGTTCCATAAACAGCCAAACAAAATTGTTTAGACTTACATAGTCAAAAAAATCTGCTGCTGCATTGCTCTGCTTTGCAGTCCCTGCCACCATACAGAATCAGAATTCTCACTGGGACTGACTTTCATCACATCCAAATCTGACTGCTGGCCATGTCTAAGTTACACTGACACATCGTTTTTAGGGCCCATAAAATAAATATGATGTTAGGAAGGAAAAGAAGACTACAGACCTATAAAGTACACCAGCAAGTTGGAAGAGTAAATTCAGTATCTAATTGCATTTTTCAACTTATGTTTGTCACCCACATTTTGCTACCTCTAGGATTTTATGAAAGGTAAGACTATTTTTTGCCAGAGTTTTCACAAAAAGCTATTTAACTTACCATTCAAGTTTGCATATTTTACTATCTTCTTCCTCATAAAACTATCACAAATAATAAAGCAACATCTGGGGGACTTCAAATGTTCCATTAATAAAAAGTTTTAAAAATCTCCTGTTGTTTATTGCTAAGCATTTAAAGTGCTGAAGCTCATCTGTAAGAAGCACAGTATTTTCTACCGATATCAGTAATATCACTACACACAATTCATTTTATCATATATTATCAAATCTGAATATAAAAATGTACCTGTTAGTTAGCTCAAATATCATCTGTCTTATAAAACTTAACACATAAGCAACCTCATAACTCTTCAAGGCTCCTCAGCCTCTGGCAGTACAGAAGCCTGCATGAAATGCTAAAAAGCATTTCTAAGTTTTAGTTGGAAACTCTCAGTCTTTACATGAGCCACTTTCCTGTTCTGCTCTGTCCCTACTCAACATGTACAGGTGTTTCTCAGGAGGACTGACTCAGATCAGGTCATATCTAGATGTACCCAGGGAGGAACATGGCAGGATACAGGAATAGCAGATGAGAAGATAAATACCTGCCTGACTTCCAAAGAGAATACATCTGAATTTTGTTTAAGGTGCCATTATGGTGTAAGGATACATTCAGCTACTCTGCAAGCCAAGAAAGCAGAGCAGTGTGAAGGGAGTAGCCAAAGTTCCAGAGAGTTTATTTTCTGAATGTGGGGAAAGCGATGACACAGAGCCAGCAAGAAACAGAAGTCATGGCCTTACTTTGCTTTTTGATCAGGAGGATTAGACTGCCTTTAGAATACTGAGCACTGATGTCCTAGAAGACACTTCTGAATGACTGAATATGGTGAAGAACCGACTTGATTGTGCATAGAACTACGTAGTTTCTGTAAGTCTGGACTCAAGCTGCCTGAGCTTACTAGCTTTACAGAGGACTTAACAGTAACATCTCTTACCCATTAACAATCAAGCCAAATAAGCCTAATAGCTTATAGTTACATTTTTATTTATCTTGACAGTTTTCAATTAGTTCAGCACAGGTACAGAACAAATACATCATACACAGTATCAAGTGATACAGAAACCAAAGTACCTGATTTCCATTGGCTTGGGTTGGTTTTGGTGGTGTTTCTTGAACTGCAGGACTAACTGTGGTAGAGTATGTATAAGCCACCTGTGGAATCAAAATGGTTTGCTTATTGGCAGCAAGAGCTCTCAAGCATGGAACACTGTTCTGGTCAGCAATGGCAACAATTGTAGGTAACTGGGCAGTGACTGCAGGTATAGCAATATTTATGGGATTGGCACTTGGTGGGATTACATTTACAATAGGATCAGAGTCTGTAATACTGTTGTCCTTTTGTGGTTCTTTTTTTGCACAAGTTAAGTTCAAAGGTTCTTCTTGGACAGAATAAACACTGTTCTGGTAAACACTAGTTATGGTAGATCTTTCCAACAGTTCTCCATGTTGCTTTGGTAGCGAAAGGTCAAGAGGTTCAATTTGTGGCTCTTCTTGTACACCCTCTGTTGTGTACGTATAACCCTGTGAATTTCTTGATGAAGAAAGGTTTAGTGGCGATGGGGATGGCGTGCTACTGGGTGAACCATTCAGAGTTGATCCCCCTGGTACAGTCTGAGACTTTGTTGTACTGACAGAACTTTCAGAGTTATTTGTGCTGCTCTGGGGTTTGCTTGCATCTGTAGCTGCCGCTTGATCATCATTATCTGTGGGACTGCTTAATTTAACTTGCTCAGGAGAAGATGGTCCAGAAGACTGCACAGAAATCTGTCCAGCTTGCATTTTTTCAAACCACTTTTTTACCACATCCAGTGGCAGGTTTACTGAATCTGCTATTTTTGAAAGCTCTTCTGCGCTCGGTTGTGCATTTAATGCATAATATGCTTTTAGGAGCGATAAAAGGTTCTTTAAAGGTGGCTGACTAGGAGATAAGTTGTTCTCCCCAGTTTCTGATGGGACAGGGGAGTCAGGCTTCTCAGCATCTGTTCTACTGGGCTGAGGAAGCTGAGGAGGATTTTTTGTTTCATAGTGCTTTAATTCTTGAAGTGCATTAAGGTCTCCTGGACAGTCATCACAAAGAAGACAAGTGCTATCATTGGTCTCTCCTTCAAAGTTCTTATCTTTCTCAGACTTTACTGTAAGATCTTCTGGTAATTTTTCATTTTTGCAACTATTTGTAGGAACAGAGTTTTCTTTTTTTAGATTTTGTGGAACAACCTGAAGTTGACTTGGCTGCTCCAAGCTGTAGTTGATGATAATTTTGGTTGTCCCATCTTGGTCAACCAAAGGAAGACTGATAGCTGAAATGAGTGAATGGCCAGCTTGTTGTATAGATGCATTGTTGATTGTTTCTTGTTCTTTGGATGCAAGATTAGCATGATTGTTTTCCAGTACTTGCCTTATTACATTA
The DNA here is from genome assembly GCF_033815535.1 of Pezoporus flaviventris. Taxonomy (NCBI): domain Eukaryota; kingdom Metazoa; phylum Chordata; class Aves; order Psittaciformes; family Psittacidae; genus Pezoporus; species Pezoporus flaviventris. Next base: position 7,167,648 of record NW_026892595.1, read on the forward strand.
CCATCCACTGCCACTTTAAGTACATTTTGAATGTCACTTAAGTTGATGCTTATGGGAGACACCAGACCTACTGTTGGTAGAACAACAGCTTGCACCACACCCTGAGGAGAACTGGTTGCCTGCAATGGGCTACCACCACTAAAGACCCCATTCTGCAAAGGGGTTGAACAATTAATTCCTGAAGCAACCACTATGGGCTTGAATTCATAATCCACAGGTTCAGTTTTAATTTGGTTAACAGGAAGTTGCTCTTGCAAGGGTTTATTTTCTATCTTTTGTCGTATCTGTGGTCTTGCTGGGCTACCTGGTGATGCAGAAAGGGAAGGGGAGGAGCACTGAGACGTCTTGAGCCCTGACCGGGCTCGACCATTCACGGGCATCAAACCAATACACTTCTTACTGCTTATGTGTGAACTGTATGAACCAGAATGGGAAAAACGTTTCTTGCAGTTTGGGCACTCATATGGCTTCTCTCCTAAAGATAAAAAAAAAAGAAACAAGGCATATGCAACACTTTACTAGGTTACAGCATAACTTCATCAACATGACCTCTCAAAGAGTCCTACTGAAAAATTATCTCATACAGTTAACTGATCACTAAAGGCAACTGTGTTGTGTATAGCTTAGAGTCCTTTAGTGAGTTTATGATCCACTAGTAGATATAGGATGGAGCCCACATGATCATGGTATGTTCCAGTATTTCCCAGTAACTGTCCACATGTCACAAAAATCAGTCTATACGATACTTGAAGATTTCATTTAACTCTGTTCAAATAGTACAACTACTAACTTCAGAAGGTACATAAATTTCATAATGGAAAAAAGAAGAATATTATTAACTAAAGAAAAAAGGGCCATAAATACAAATCATAATTGTACAAAGAGCTATACACATTTTATTGTGCAAGCTCAAATACACTGTATCCGAATCTTCATACAATACTCATCAGCTGAAATCCAGGCAAAGTTTAAGTAAAGGGAAACCAGATACAGGTAGAAGTCAGAAGTGTATTTGCCTTCAGAGATGAATGTCAGGTTAAATCGCCAGGAAGAGGCACACAGCTATGCAATCATTAAACCCCTAGTAAGAGCTGGCTTTTCAGGGGATCCGTGCTACAGAGGAAAAGGGCAGAGCCAAAACAGCTGTTCTGTTTTCAGGTTGAAAAGCACATTGACTGAGGCTTTCCCCCTCACAGGCACAGTGCCACTACCCTCTGGAAATGAAATGAAGATGAGGGAGGACTTGTAAGTGAAGTGCACTTCACTGCTATTGTCATGGCTAAGCAATTGGTAAGAAAGGAAAAGATGGCCTAAAAACTTGTTTTCAGATTTCCTGTCAATGGGTACATCTGCGTTAAAAATAGAAATTGTGAATCTCTTTTGAGAGACCACATTTAACTTATTGTTATATTATGTATTAAAATATACTATTACATATTAAATTTCTTATAAACTGGACCTTTTCTTAGAAACTGAAACTGTTGTGACAGTACATCACAATCCTAGATCTCTGTCCTGAGCCTATTTTCATATGACTAGTCTCAAATGATGACAATCACAGTCACAGTGGGAAGCACAGCTCTTTCTAGGCTCATAACATGCTGAATGAACTGCAAACACTGAGAAAAAATAGACAAGTGAAAAGGCACCAGAAGGACGCCCCTGCTTCTTCTGCCATAAGCGAAGCTTTCCTTAACTGTTAGAGCTTACGTTGCAACTGCAAATGCTCGAGTTATTCTACGTATTTCCTCCACACAGCTGAAGGCTGCAGTCAGTGCTTAAAGTCCCAGAGGGAAAACATAAAAAAAAGAAAATACTGGTATTTTAAACTTACACTTACGAGACTGATAGCACATCAACATTACAAAAAGTAGAAATAGCAACATTAGTACACAATTCAATGCTTAGTTTATTTACCACTGTGGATTCGTAGGTGTTCCTTTAGGTGATGTTTGTATTTAAAAGCTTTTCCACATTCAGTGCACTTGAATTTTCGATTACCACTGGACTGTGTCACATGTCTCTGTAAGAAAGAATTCATAATTATCGCATAGGACAGCATGTTGGAAAAACACTTTGTATTTTCACATTGTAACAGAGAAAATGCAATACGAAACTGAAAAGAATTCAGCATAATTTTAAGAGACTGAAGGTGATATGCATTATGCATGAGAAAGAAACAAATTAGAATTCAGGCTAAAATTGAGCCACGTGTGTCTTCTGAAAAAGCCCGGTATAGTAAAAATAAAATAAAAAACAAACAAAACCCCAAAATATATTTGCTCCTTCTCCCAACTTTGGATGAAGCTTGCACTGACATGTTATATGAGTCATGCTAGTTTTGTGAAAGCAAAAAACCCAAGAAAAACCCCAAGCCCACCACCCACAGAATACGTCACACAGGACAGAGAAACATTAGAGCGTATAAAAGCCTGTTTAAAGTTAATCAGTTGACGTGATTTTTCCATTTACGTGCTTCCAGCACTTACAGTTGGCCTTGGATTCCTCTATGTAATGATGCCACACGATTGCTCAAGAGAAGACAGCTTAGTGACAACAAAGGCACTCCCAGTCACAATGAATTCTCAAGATAAATGCAAAAACTAAAATAACAATATGGAAGGATTTCCCAAGTACACAGCATCAAACCTCTTCACTATCTGCATTGAAACTTTGTGCTTATTTTGTTATATTTTGACTTGTGAGAGAGTTTATTGTTAAGCTCCAGATTATTTTTGATTTATCTTTATTGTTATACTACTTTAAAACCCACAAACGCTAAGACAGACATGTAAAAGTATGTAGTATATATGTGATGTGTATGCAAGATATATAATTTTATCACAAACTGCATAAATCTATACATCTTAGAAGTTGGAGCAGCTTAATTACCAACGTGAAATGGAACAATTATAAATTTTGTGTTCAAGCAAATTATTTAATAGAACAGTGTCTCCTTTCTAAGTAGAGTTCACTTTGCAAAAAGACACTCTGCCACCATTTGGATGCAGCTGTACATTTTTGGTAACCAGAGCAAGTATTTTCATAAACTAATAGAGTTATAGATGTATCTGGGGGAAACAGCCTGCCTCTGGAATGAAACCATGGTGGGGAGCTCCTACACCCAAGTCGGGTCTACTGCGGTTGGCAGCACTGGAGCAGATGCTCACCGGGTGCTGAGGCTATTCCTCAAGTGCAGACACAGTAGCTGGGGGCTGAGATGTGTGCTGGAGAAGCAGGGATTAATAAAAAGGCAGGATGATGTTCCTGGACTGATTTATGTCTTTAGATCTGAAGAATGCACATCTGTATAGTTTGCTGGATGAAGATCTGAGCACGCTGCTATGAGATACGCTGTCCAAATTATCAGCCCTCCCCATTCTACACGTTGTCCTCCTTTATATGATACAGGTGCTAACAGAAGACAAATGGAAACAAGATAATCTAAATTGCTTCCAAGTATTTGAATTTGACAGTTCCCCTGGGATAAGCATTTGGTTAAGCTGCAGTTCTAACCTCTCAGCAGATACTGCTCTCACCCTCCTTAGGGTAGGTTCCTTCCTGCCTCCTACCAGGCTCTGCAGTGAGGCTGCCACTCTGACTTATCCTGATTAGCACTTGACCCTTAGTTCTGGTTTTGTCAGCTGTCTTTTGCTAGTCCACACAACTTTTCAGCTTTCTTTAACTAAGTCCCTTGAAGACGATGTTCTAGATGATTGTGCCTGACCCACTGCCTTTCACTTTAATGATCCAACTTCACTGAGTCTAGAGGACCATGTCAGGATTTACTTAAGCCTGCAGAGAATCAGTTACTACTGTCTGACTTGAGATGATACAAGTTAAAGAATCTCAGCATATACACAGCTATTGCAGATGCTGGACTACATAAATATTCACAGTAATTATTAGTGCATGTATTCAATCTATCAGAAATTATTCTGCTACAGTCTTTAAAATTCAATGTCCTGCTTTCAAAGCATGGAAGCCCATATTCCTCTTAGCAATTTTTTAATGAGTTTTCCTGGCCACAGCTATAAGCTGCTTTGAACTTTCTGCTAGGCAGTGTTTCCATCTATTTTGCCTTACCTTCTTATATTTGTAATTCTTTATTCAGCTTTCTGGCTGTCTGTCCTACATTCTTCTTCTTTATAAATCTGTGATATCCTTAGAGTTAGTATCCAGGACCTTTTCTTTAAAATAACTAAGAAATCATAACTATCCTCTAAAGTACCATCTTTGATACTCTTTCACTCTTAATCTTCTCTTATTCAAATGTTTTTTCCCCTTTCAGTACTGTTAAATCCACATTTTTGTGCTTCTGATGTGTGATATATTTTTAAATGCACTGTACATAACTGTTTTCTGCTTATTAAAGAATTATCTGTACCATCCAGTAATACTACTCTGCATTCCTTTAAGGACAGAAAGAAGAAACATCCACATTAAGGTTTGTAACTAGCCACTAATGCATCCATGCATCAAACACTTATTATGCTTAGGGCTAAAGTTCACTCTTTTCATAGAAGAAAACAAAAACTAATTAATGGAAATCCTGAAAAGTTATTTGGAAGATGGGAATTACAGTTACATCATGTTTTTTTTAGAGATGGTTTGAGCATGGTGTTCAAGAACTGCCCATTTCTCAGTGGAGTCCACAGCAATATGAAATTTCAACAGACTACCTATGGGCGCTTTGTAAACTTATGAGAAGAAAAGTAAAACAAAGATAAGAAGCACTTATCCCTCAACATCTTTATTTGGTGCTTCATGTGTGAAAGCAGATGATATATAGGCAGCATCACCTCCTACCAACTGTTAGTGGTGTAGGAGCAGCCAGGAGAGCCATGAGGATGCCGGGCATGGGGAGAAAGAAGAAGGTGCAGGATGGTTCTCAGCTCTCACAGAAGTAGCTGCAGTTTGGCCTATCTCCCCATTCCTCAGGGAAGGCAGTGTCAACATACCTGTTCCACTGCCTTCACTACACTAGATACTACCTTTGCTCATTGCTTCCTTGTACAGAACAATTACAAAACTGTCAGTCACATGGTGGACATTAACCAGCCAACAAAGTTATCCATATAATCTGCTTTCAGGTGAAGTCCTTTAAGAATGACACATTAAGATCTGAAGATGCAGCTGCTTAAGATCCACAACCAGGATGTCTACACTTACTATGGAAAAAAGTTAGTCTTGCATTACACAAATGACGTTACCAAGTACATGCACGTGAAGCCTGTTCTGAAGACATGACACCTTTGTGACAATAACATAAACAAATACATATTCCAAATTTGCCAAGTATCTAAACTATTATAGTTTTGATTCTAGTTATGGCTCTAGAGAAAAAAATACACTAACATGGGTGTAATATTCAGTTCCAGATACTTCAAAGAAACAACATTTATCAAAAGCAATTGTGCCCATTGAAACGTATCTGCAGGAATACAATTTAGACTTCCCTTTGTGGCAATTCTGAGATCGCTTCGTCGCTTGGCATTTTTTAACTTTTCGTTCAAACTACATGCGAATATGGGAAAGGCTTCTACCTCTCCAACTACTTTATTCTTACGCATTTATGCTTCTAGTTGGAAAAACTGGAAAAATGTAGTAGCTCACAAATAAGCATTATACAAAAGCATTAATAGATTTTATAGTTAGAAATACAATGTGTATATAAGACCAAGTCTCAAGTGGAAGCCAAGCCAATAAGACAGCAAGACAAATAACTTGTTCATGGGAAATACATTTGAATAAAGAACTACCACCCCAGCATATGCAGGTGAGGTTATTACAAACCCTGAGAGAGAGCAAAATCCTTGCAGTGGGATAGCCAATACCTGTAACAATTTTTCCTATTTAATTTACCCATGAATGTAAAAACTCAGGTATAAAAATGTATATTAATGTATAATAAATTTTTAAGCCTGCTAAATTCTTGGATTTAGTGATACTTTGTAGAATGGAAGTTAATATGCAATGTGTAAAAACGCATTTCCTTTACTCTGTGTTACAGCCTTTCAGTTTAATAAAATATCTGTTGGTTTGGAGCTTCAACAAATACTGAAGCGCCTTCTTCCCCTTTATATTCTTTTCAGTATTCACTGTTTCCTATCTTTCTGTGATGTTTCCCTCCTGTTTCTTTCCATGGTGGTGGAAAGTATGTATCTTTTTAGCTTGGGTAATTCCTGACTGTTTCAGTAATTTTCAATTGGCTCTTGAGCCATAGAGTGCCCCTGAGAAGTTATGGAAGCATGTAATTGGGGGCGGGGAGGGGGGGTGTGTGTGTGATAGGAAATTGTGGGGATAAAAGCAGTAAAGAAAAAGAGGGAGAGGTGAACAGAAGCTCAGGACCTTCTGTTAGTGATGAGATGACTAACTTATGGAAGGCATTCGAGGGGACCATGCCCTCAGGACAGACCATGAACCAGACAAAACAAGCTCAGAGTATCTTTAGCCCTTTCTGTTGCTTCATTTACTATTGAAATGCTGTATTTCATGCACAAATTATTTGTATATTGCCTTATTGCATGGACTGCATTTAAAAACCGTTATCTCACAGTTCAAGCAAATGAATCAACGCAATGATTTGTTTCTTAAGGGCAAAAATGAGTACAGTAAATTTTAAATTAGCCAAACAGGATTTATGACAGAAAAATATGTTTCATTAAAGATTTGAGATTAGATCTGAGTCACAACTTTAATGTAATGCTAGCTAATGAACAGAAAAACACTAATTACCTATAAATGCAATAAAGCACTTCTGAAAACTAAAATTTAAACCCAACCAGATGCCTAGATGAAATGAACATAGGAATTCATATCTCATCCTTTGACATCTATGGAAAAAGCCTGACTTCAGCAGCAAGTTTAAGTGTGTGCTCCGGAACTTGGACTTCAGCACACAGATGATCTGATGTGAACAGTTTTATTTGCTCTGTCCATTTTTGCTCACATAACAAATCACAGCGCTGTTACAGAGGATGACAAATCCTTAATTCAAACGCCTCTTACTTGATCTCTTCCTGATTTGTGTGACGTCATGTGGCGGTCAAGCTGTGTTCTGTACGCAAACGTGTAACTGCACAAGGAGCAACTGAAGTTATCTTCATTTTTTTCATGGCGATACTTGATGTGTTCCTTCAAAGAGGTAAAACGCTTGTACCCTCGATCACAATATGGGCACGTAAGTAACTGGGAAAATGCATCAGGTGTTCCTACACAGGAGAGACAATAGACCATGTTTAAATAAATGTAAGTTCCAAACTTATTACCATCAACAGACATGCTTTACATTTACATATATTACTGTAAGAAAAGATGCAGCTGCTAGAAGGTCCATCTGTTTTAGAAAAATGACAATTTGTATCTTTTCCCACACATATTATGTTACTAACTACGCTATGGTACCATTGCCCTGTGTACACTGAAGAAAGTTCAGCACTATACCCAAACCCACACCTCTCATTGAGTCTGCCGGACTTCCCAGTATAGCACTAGAGATTCTATATATGTATTTCTGTTTAGAAAGTGGTCTGAAAATTGTGAAACAGTTTAAGATCCAGCAGTCTTTGTAGATCTGATTGACTCAATCACAGCAATCCTCAAATCCTGTTTACAAATTAACGTCTATCACTGAAACAACTAATAGCAGCCTATTTTCAGCTCCTGATATTATGAATATTATAAATAATATTTACAAGTTGCAGAGTATGTTTTTCTCTTTACCTAACACGGAACTGTAAGTGAAAAAGAGAACTGAAATAAAAAAGAAAAAAACAAACAAAAAAAAAACAACAAAAAAAAAATCCTAGAAATGTGGTTTATAATTCTTATACCTGGACCTGTTGGAGCAGGTCCAGAGGAGGGCCACAGAAATGATCAGAGAGCTGGAGCCCTCTATGAAGCCAGGCTTAGAGTTAGGGTTTTTCTGCCTCGAGAAGGCTCTGGGAAGACCTTATTGTGGCCTTTCAGTACTTACAGGGGACTTACAAGAAAGACGGGGATAGACTTTTTATCAGGGCCTGTAGCAATAGATCAATGGGTAATGATTTTAAACTGAAGGAGAGTAGATTTAGACTAGATATAAGGAAGAAATTTACAATGAGGGTAGTGAGGTAATACAACAGTGCTCAGTGCGGTTACAGATGCCCCATCCCTGGAAGCATTCAAGTTCAGCTTGGATGGGGCTCTGAGCAACCTGATCTAGTTGAAGATGTCCCTGCCCACTGCAGGGTGGTTGGACTAGATGACCTTTTAAGGTCCCTTCCAACACAAACCATTCTATGATTCTATGACACATCATGTACATGCTAATAGGACATGCTGTCTGCAGATCAGAAAGGAGAGAGATCAGACGTGAGGCCATAAATATGATTCTAATGTGATCCTCAGAATTTATTCTGCTGGCTTTCACGAAGTTACTTCTGTATCAGTACAGGACAAAGTGAAATCAGATTGAAGCTGAATATCATTTTCACAAGTCTATTTCTGAGAAGTCAACATTTATGAAGTTTTAACTCCATCTCTTCTTATCAGCATATATTTAGCGCCATAGAATAGTAACATAGTCTATCCTTGAAAAATAATTTTTTTTTAAAGGATCGGAAAGGAAAATATTTTTTATAAATTGACAAAAGTGCTTGCATAAATGTCTGGCTTGCTGTATTTGATCAAACTATCAATTTATACAAAGTGATATCCTTCAATGACCATGCTACTCTTCCACGTTTTAAGGGAAATGGGAAGCAAATTTTGCAAGGATGCACCTCTCTGCTGTGCTGAGTGAGAGCAGGAGAGAAAGGTGGAAGGTCTTTATTGACTATCATTTTATGCTCTGAAGCACGAAGGGCAAATTTGTGTGCACCGTCATCTTAAGTTGAAGAACTATAAGCATTATTAATGCTCATAAAATTAATCAGTACTTTACAAAGTACTTCTGAATTATTTATCTCCATGACCTCTTTTAGGACTTATCACCATAGACTGATTACATGCTCTATAAAGTAGCAATTCACTCTGTTTGTGTGGAATTTACTGACTTTATTTTTACGGAATGTGCCATTGTTCTTGCAACAGTGAAGAGTCAGACCAGTTTTCATTATTACTAAACCCCAACACCTTCTCTGTCATATATGGTTTTTTTACACTTGTTATGGTAACAGTCAAGGTCACACTTGTATTACACTGTTTTTTGTGTTCTTGTACTCCTTTCTGCTTTTCCTGGATCAGCCAGGTTGTCAAAAGATTAACCTCTCCCCACATGCATAGATACAGCATGCTTCCTTTCAATCCTCTTTTTTCCATCTACAATTCAATTCACCTGACATAAAGAATACTCCATTTCTGCACAAATACAACTCAGTGAAAATTACAGAAATATGTTAATTTAAATTCTGTTCCACTGGAGCAAACGTCAAAATGGCAGTGTTTTCCCAAAGCCACTATTTTTCTGTCACTTCTCTTGCCCAGTCCCCTGGTTTGGAATCATGTATCTTTAGCAATGTATCTTGGCATGTTCTGTTCCAAAGTATGTTCTGTTCTGCCAAGTATCTTGGCATGTTCTGTTCCAAAAGATTAAAACACTGAACATTATTTTTCAGCATCCTGGTTTTCCAAATACTTCCCTGTTAACCTACTGGGCTAGTTCAAATTGAAATTTTTGATAAAAATGTGTATTTTTTTAATGATTACATGGAAATTATATCGCAAGGCTGTAAAACTAACTTGACAATCTGCGCCACTGCAACCACAGAATAACATCTTAAATTACCTGTAATTTTTAAGATGCTACTGTTGAGCATGTATCTTAATTCTATCTATAGGGATGCTGGAGAGGGACCCTTCATTAGAGACTGTCGTGACAGGACAAGGGGTAACGGGTTAAAACTTAAACAGGGGAATTTTAGGTTGGATATAAGAAGGAAATTCTTTCCTGTTAGGGTGGTGAGGCACTGGAATGGGTTGCCCAGGGAGGTTGTGAATGCTCTGTCCCTGGCAGTGTTCAAGGCCAGGCTGGACGAGGCCTTGGGTGATATGATTTAGCGTAAGGTGTCCCTGACCACAGCAGAGGGGTTGGAACTAGATGATCTTAAGGTCCTTTCCAACCCTAACGATTCTATGATTCTATGATTAATTGAATCGCGCAAAACTTGTATACCACAAAATATTTGTAATTCAGGTCCTATTTCTGTATATGAATAGGCATATACACAGTTTAAATTTCTCAAATATTTTAATTTACTTTTTTTTTTTTTTTAATCTTTAATAACATAAAATCTCTCGAAGAGCAGAACAAAATTGTTAGTGTTAACCCATTCACCACTCTCCCTTAAACTTCAGTACAGTAATACAGCTACAGTGACAGGTTTTTGGCAATGCACATTTTCTTAAATGACTGGAAGACAACTCCTAACCCTTTATGCAGGATGTTACTTTCTTTCGACAAATCTTAAATACAACAATAAAGGAACACAATCTGGTTGAAACTGCAGTTGTCATGTTATGAAAGCTGAACACATCAAAAAGCAAAACAATGCATAACCAATCTGAACAGGTTTTGCCTTCAAATATTTCATGATGAAGAAACCTTCAGTCTTTCACACTTAACAAACTATGACTTCTCATCTCACTCAGAGGAGCATTTTAAGCACAAAACTTACAGAAAAAAAGACTTCTATTTAAAAACAATAACAGGTATTTTTTTTTCACAAAAATATTTCTGTATAAGCAATATTTCTTTTTTCTCCACTGCTGTTTTTTCAGGAAAATACCCAAAAGCCTGTCATAGATTGGCTACTTAATAAAAGAACTCCTACCTAATATGTCCTTTTGGGTGTTTTGTTTAGAAATATAAAAAGGAAAGGAACGTGTTACAACTCCCCTGAAGTTATTCTTACATAAAGTCATACTATCTTGCTTCACTCCCATTATATTTAATAAATATTTGTTCTGTTCTTTCATTTAGTGCTGTTGAATGATTTATGAATGCTTGAATTTTTATTTCCAGATACTTAGGATTATCAATTAGGTACCCATACAACTGAACCCCAGTGCATGTCTTGTTTTACAAAATCAAGTAGTATTGTTTTTTGCATGATGATCCCATCCTCATAGAATTATTTAACTAAGATTCTCCCTCAACCCCCAAAGTCATATGTATATGCATTGCTGTCTTCTAAAATACAATGGAATGTTTGGGTCCAGTCGTTAGTACAACTTATTTGTCAGAACTGAACTGGTGGTATATCTACCATTTTCATCCTGCCCACTAGCTTCTGGCGTGCCTTGTCTCTGGTCCTCCTCAGGTGCTTCAGGGTAGATAACAGCTGTATCTTCTTGCTGTAGGAACTCTTCAACATTAGGGTCATGGTTTTGTTCATTTTCTGCATCAGAATCACATTCATCTTCTTTCACTATGAGTGAAAAACAAGAAACAAGATATGAAATGAATAGTTTAAAAAGAACATAAATGAGATTCAGTAATTCACATTGCCAAACCACCCTCTACCCAGGGATTTCAAAACTCTTTACAAATAGCTGTACAGTTCAAGCTCTTTTAGATGAAGGAATATGACAAGTTTTAAAAACGAGAACCAGTGGCATAACAACATTTTGACTAAAACACATTTGGCTCTTCAACTCAGTGCATTTTTATCATTTCAGATTTAGCTGTTCAGCTTCCCGAGAAGCTCCCCTTAATTTGATTTAGCCCTTGTAGTTTGAAGGCCATCTTACCATCTTGGCTCCTATGTTTGCAAATGTAAATTTTTTGCCTTCAAGACATAATTTTTAACATATTTAAGACCTGCTCATTAGTGCAAGCCCAGAAGATATTTAAACTCTGATAAACAAGTTGGCTGGCTGAAATGCAGCAAACTTGAACTTTTGAGTGGCCTGTTTTCTGCTATCAAAAAGGTTTCAGATCTAGTTAACATTCTTCAACATTTCCCAGTTTAAAACTTACGAAAACAATAAATGAAGAACTATATTTCAATGTTGACAAATAATAAATTAAATATTTTACTTCATGTTTGTATGATAAATATTTACTACCAAGTATTTGCCTAAATACATTGTTCATTGAGTTTACTTTTACCATGGTGGAACATTCTGTGAGGGCTCTACCTGCGGCACACTAAATCATGATAGATCTTCTCCACTTTTAATAACATGAGGTACATTTTTAATAGGAAGGAGTTTTCCCTGAGTGAAGTCACACACTCAATTTACAATTTGACACAATCTTTTTACGCCATGTTCCTGTCTCTCACATAGAGACTGTAATACAATACATAATGTAGCTCTCCATACTTGTTTGGAGACATCTGACTTTGTAGTAACTAAAAAGAATGTGCAAATCTACAGTTTTAAACACATCAAAGTAATTTACTTATTCATTAAATAAAGGTTATCTGGATAACATTGAACTATTCAGTGTTATGGGCATTAAAAGAAAAAAAAAAGAAAGTATAAAAAAATTTTTAAAAGCTGATGGGCTATAAGTTACTTTTCTTTGTCAATCAGAGAAATAACAAAATAACAAAGTATTTGGTTTTGTTTGGTTCTTAAACTGAAGTACACATTTTATTCTACCTTCCGTATAATCATTATAAACAGAGGAGTTGATAATAAGATATAGTATGAGCTTAAGTTTATTTTGCTATATTCCTTATTAGTTTAAAATACTACCTACATGCAAGATCAATGTTATTCTTTGTTTTGCCCTTAGGAGATGTGCTGCTGCAGCCAGCCCTCATGGGAGGGGACAGCTCTGTGTCACTAGTCAGCAACACCTCCAGACCCAGGACATCCAAAAGGAGCCCAGACTATTCTTCCTAAGCTAGAACAGTTTACAATTTAAGACATCTACTGAGGAAGAGCAAAGCAGTTTATAAATAGAGGTGGGAGAACTTCGAAGACTTCGGGAGAATACTCACCTAGCCCTAATTCAATAGCACTTTATGAATAAAGGGCTCAGATTAACAAATAAATACCTGTACATCCAACTTCATCTGCCTGAGCTTCAGGCCCCAGGATTTCTTTCGTTTCTTTTCCAGCTGAAATAGTACATTTCACAAAAAGAAGAATGAATATTTATAAAGAACCCAAAACACACACAAAAAAGCCACACACACCTCAACAGCTTAAATATCACAGAATCACAGAACAGCTTGGGTTTGAAGGGACCTTCAAAGGTCAGCTTATATTTGAGTTACTTCTTCAGCATTTTTTCCCATTTCTCCATTGTTTAGAAGAAATGTATTTAAACACAATGTTCTTTCAAAAGCATGGATTGCACGTTATTTCAGCAGAGTGCAATCAGCTGAACCACAAAGATATTCCATCATTACAGAAATGAAATCTTAAAAGGGAGAAACATTAAACACAAACCATAAGTTTAAGAGAAGGACAGGGACAGTGTATTTCTCCAGCAAATACAGTCAGCTACTTAAATAACCCTATCTACAAATGTAGATCTATGATACACTGGAATACTATTTCTGGAAACCAAAGTATCATAAACCAAATATATGAAAAAACTGTTTTCTCCAATTAGCAGTTTTTTTAAATGACTGACAGTTTGCTAGTCAAGTCTGCGAACAACTACCTAATGCGTTATCTTTCTTGTAAATCATCTAGAAACCACTTTTAGGCTGCCATTGCTTAAATAAACAAGGATTTTAAACACATGCTCTCCGATTCAGATCAACTGTGCACTACAAAGATGTTTCATGTATCGATTCCAATATTCAGTACAAGTTTGCAGGTACCAGATGTCCACAGAACTAACGCTGAGGAGCCTACCTGCCTCCAAAACTCTACCAGCTCCCGCTGAGCTGCAGCATTCAAGGATGCAGCATGGAAGTTTTAACTCACTATAGCTGTGGATTCAAATCAATAAACTGCCCAAGTTGTTCCTAATTTATGTTTGTTGGGTCACCTGAACTGGGAAGTTCCTATTGGAAAGGACACTGATGCCACTCTGTCAGTGCTTAGGAAAGCTATGCTGGATTTTGAACTAATTATAATTTTGGCTCATGATACCACAGATTTGGTTCAGAATGCAATGCAAAATTTAAATCCAAAATTTAATTTCTTAAAAACAATCATGATACAAATCCACTATTTTTATTTAAAAAGGGTTTGTGATTTTTCTCCATTATGAAATAGGCTCTGTGGAAGAGGGGGAATATCAGTAAGTTATTACTCATAGAAATTTAAATTATAGTGTTGCTAGTAAATTCCATTTGCTTCAGTATAAATAAAAGCTATGCTTTCCATGGCAATGTCAAGGAATTTATGACATTATAGATTAATCTCAGTGAAGTTGAAAACCATCTCAGTTCTAATAATCAGAACCTCTGCTTGGTACTTTCTCTTGCAATATCTAAAAGTGGGGTGTAAGACAAGGAGGAGCCCTTTTCCACAGGGAGTGATCTTCCTTAATGCTGTAGGAATAATTAATAATTTGAGAAATGTTAATTAGAGCTCCATCTTTGTAGCTATGGATGGTCCACATAGGAAGGCAACTTTGCAATTGTCCCTTCAGAAGGCCAATTACCATGCTGCAAATACAGCTGCTGGGAAGCAACGGAAAGGGATGTGAACAGATTTTAAACCGCTGTTCCACCAAGCAGAAATCACAGCTCTGAATTCCAGAAGAAATTTGAGCTACCTGCTGAATGACAGCTTAAATACAGGTTTCCATGAATAACATCTAGGTCAAGAATATCCATCTTGCCACTACATCTGGACCTACCACATAATTCTAAAACATGTTCTTGGACTTCTGTATCTCATCATCACTTATGAGCAGCTGTTTAGAGATACAGTGGGACTTCCCAGGGTTAAATACTAATGATTTTCAGATCACAGGCAGCAGTGTGTACTAGCGGCGAACATGCATGACACAATCACTGCCTTATAGGCTGACTGTAAAGATCTCTCCATGGGTAAGATACTGATGAAATTAAAACCACTAGCAAATGGAAAATTTGGATGCTGGCAGAAAGTCAGACTTCATTGAAATTTTCACTGCAGTCTTATCTTCAGAGAAGGGAACAAACTCGAAAGCCCATCAAGAGTTTCTAATTTAAATTCTTTAGAACTAATTTTCTGATATGCATGTAGCAAGCGCTATTTACAGCTTACAGTATTGCCTGGTTGTTTGCTTATGTGAGTAAAAACTTGATCAAAAAGATGCTACACTTGTTTAGCCTTCCTCCTAAATGAAATTAATAAAGAATAGTACAGTAACCTTCCTCAGCTACCCACCACACCACACAGAAAGAACACAATCCATCTTACAGCACATAGGCTCAACCTAAAATTTTATGAGTTAAAGGAATTTTTGAGTTCCAGGAAGAACTTAAACATAAAACATAACTTCCTTAATTTTTAAAGGTTATTTCAAGGTCTAGACAATTTTTTGACATTTTCAAAGATATCCTACTTCCAGGGCTTGAGATCTCTAGAATTGCTAAATACTCATAATACATAATAAGGATTTTTAAATGCATTAACATAATAAGTCCATAAATTTAACCCTTAATTAAAACAAACCCCCAAACATCTGTAGTGTAGGTTTTACTTCTAACTAAAAAAAAAAATAAAAGTCACATTACAGAATCATCACACACATGAATGCTGGCGTACAGCCAAGAACTTGTGCAGGATACACGTGATTCACTTTTTCAAACCCATTTAACCGTTTCCATTAAACCTCTTGAGATACACACCTTATATTTAAAAACACCTGTTCTGAAGGTCTTTCATAAAGTCAGTTAGAATGACTAGAAACGGAAGGAAACTAATCTGATGAAGAAATGTTACGTGTGTTGTTTCTATTCCTGGGCATTTGTGAACGGAATAAATATGTAAAAAACTCATTCTGTCAGGTTGAGCTAAACCCAGGAACTTTCAGTACTACTTTACTGATAAAACACAACTTACTAAAACTGCTGTAGTATGTATTCTAAAAATAATCGCTAGCCCTGAAGATGGTATTAGTGTTGCAGAGACACCTACACCAGTACATTTCCCTGCATGAGAGAAATCATGCATTCAATACTCCTCTCTTAGAAATCTTCAGATTTCTAATGTGCAACCAAGACTAATGATTTTCAGGTCACACCTTTCCTTCTAGGAAAGCTATAATAAAGTAAAGAGTATTTTACCCCAGCAAGTCAAAGCTCCGTAAAATCTAATGTATCCTTAATTTTTCTCATGTAGTCATCACCAGACTGCTACAAAAGAGGCTTCAGAACACATAATTTTTACGGAAGAAATTTAGTTTGAGCAAGCCTGTATGGCAACTATTTAATCTTTTGTCTGTCTAAACACTGATGAAAGCCTGTCTTCATCAGCAATGACCAAGGCAGAGAAAACATTGCCTACATAGTGAATTCTACAATCACAGTAGAATTTGATTCAAATGCTTCATTTTGGAAAACTAATTTTAAAAGGTTAAAAATACTACATTTGAAATAAGGAGTCAAAAAAGATGCCACCCCATGTCTAGAGCTCTGAAAAAAACCAAAGGTTTTCTGATGAAAGACACTGTGTCATGACTACCTGTGTGTAGGTACATTTTCCAGCAAATTCAGTCCAAAGGGTCTTCACCCAGCACCTCTGTGAGGCAGTGCTGCTCTTCGCTCCCTATTTCAGGTTTCCTACACTTACACTTGAAGGGTTCAAGAAATAGTCTACACAGAGCCCATTTTTATGTAACTGCAATTCCTGATAGATACAGCCTGCAGTAGAGCAAAGATATTACAAGAACTAAGAAAATTACCTACCTAATAATTTAGCTACAAAATACTCATTTCCCTGCACAGCATACCTTGGCAATAGCAGCTATGTAAAAACAGGCTGAGCTGATGCTATTCTTTGAACTCTCAGCTGCTCTCTCTCAGCTGGATTGCAGTTAGGGACCATCTGACTGCTTTCTGTTTATTTAGATGTGAGGTCATGCAATTGATCTTAAACCCCCAGTTTTAACAAGGTAGATGCTGAAGAGTTGTGGCTTGAGATCAGACACCAACAAGGATATGACAGAAAATATTCTCTATCTTTCAGGGAACTAAGGCCAAATTCCACGATAATTTCCAATAGTTTATGCATTTATCCCAATTTGGCACAAATGTAAGCATGCTGTGTGCTATTATGAAACTCGGGATCTGATTCCACAGTAAAAAAGGCCTATTTCCTGATTGCTTCAAATTTTCAGCTTCTAAAGCTGCTGCATAATACGTGAAACATTTAAGTCCTTTTAGTGTTTTTGAAACACAGATTCATTATGAATAAGAGAGCAAATTCTAAACTTAATAATCTAAACCTTTTTTTTTTACTATATTTTACAAGGGAAAAGGCAGAGGCAGCTCAGAAGGAGAAATTTATATCTGAATATTACTGTTTCATGTTTTTGGCTTATGGCTTACTCTGTAAGTTGAGCAAACCCTGAACCTTACCGGGAGTTATGGCAGAGACCTGCCATACGAAAAACGAAAAGCAAGTGGCTAGTCTCTGATCACCCTTGAGAACCTACATTTGAAGCTCCTGTTTAACAATGCTGGTGGAATGAATGCACCTTTGAATCTGCCTCAAATATTAAAAAAGAACATGAAATATATTACAATATACATACAAATATGTTAAAAACCCTCTATTTTGACTATGACTATCACACGTTATTTCAGTGTCCTGGGTTCAGCTGCAGCAGTCATTTTTCTCCTTCTTAGTAGCTGGTGTAGTGTAGTGTTTGCAACTTTAGCCTGGGAACAATGTTGCTAACAAAGTGACCAAAAAAAATTTCTAGTGAATCTACACTTTAGAAACCTTTCTTTACATATCATCATCAGTGAAAATGAACATACCTTCATCTTCCCAGCCACTGTTTGTACTCCCTTCTCTTTCACTGTTTTCTGGTAATACTGTATGGTCTGTTGGCAAGTCATCTTCTGGCACGCTAGCATCACAGTCTGCTGCATCAGTTACACTTTCTTCTTCCACTATATGCAATTTATCTTCATCGTCTGAATCTGAGTTTGCTTCTACCACGTTATTATAATTGGTGACTGTAGACAGACAAAAAGCAAAATACTGATCAATATACTCATTTACAGCATGGAGGTCCAAAGCTTTCAGAACTTTGTCTTACTAGTGTTAAACAATATTTTGTTACAGATAGCTGTGCATAAAGAGGATAAGCTGTATATATATATATATAGCAATCACTGGGGTATAGAAGGCACAAAACTGCAGGGAAACAACTGACACTGAAGGCCAAGTGACCCCAGGTTGACCACACTTGAGATGGCAGCTCAACTGCTCTTGTCAGGTCCCGTGAAACAAGACCTTGTCTGCAGTTACCTATGCTAGCTATGCGCACCCAGTCCACCTTCTGGCTGGCTTTTCCTGTAACTGATGGGTATGTGAATCAAGGAGCAATAAATAGGAACAATAAGATTTGACTCAGAAGGGCTAAAGTGCTCTTGATTTAAGCAAAAAGGCTCTTGTAGTTACACCCAAAGATCCCACTAACGACTCAACAGCACGAAATGTGAAAGGAAAAATCTCAGAGGTGACTTACAAAGGAAATCTTGCATAATATTTTCCCTAGCTACCAGGAAAAAGTAATAACTCTACATTTCAGCCTGAAGAACATATTGTGAGAGTCTTGTGGACAAAGGATTATACAACGATATATGCTTCTGCCATATGGGAGCAGATTATTATTAAAATAGTCTTCATTTGTAAGCACAAAAGATCAGTTATAGCCATTTCAATTTAAACTGTAAGGATTATGTATTAGGAAAAAAAAATCACTTTCATAATCTGTTGAAATGTCTTGTTACACTGAAAATAAACTATTAAACATTTACATCTATATGCGCATTACTTCTTCATTGCCACATTTGAATTTCTTACAGAAATGCTTTAAAATACAGTTTAAGACAAGAGAATAAATATATTGATGAATAAACTAACAAGACTTGTCATGGCTGCAGTACTCCTTCAGTGGTTATCAGAATAACTGACCTGGAAGGCACATAATCATGCTACTTAATGATACCTGCATCTTGTCACTGTTAGCACATGAGAAGCCAGACTGATTCTTTCATGTGAAATCCAGCCCATTAAGGTAGATAAATAACAACCTAGACTCCTGCTCTTCTGAGGTTAGCTTTTTTTTTTTTTCTTTAAGTAGATATTCTAGTGATTTAAAAATGCATTTGAGCAGGGAAAGTGAGTAACATTATAAACTGACTGGCTACCATCTCATTTCCTTCCAATTCAGGGGAAAAATCCCTCATCTAGAACATGCGTAAACATGAGAAAAGAGCATTCTGAATTTAAAACTATCATTCCATGTTTTCATATTTTATACAGACAGTGCTATTTAAAAAATATAGTAACGCTCCACTATTCATGATATTGACCTCTTCTAAGACAACAAATTTAGGCAAATTGCCTGAATACTAGTATTTGGTCCATTTCAATCAGTACATTGATATTCACTTTATATTCTGTAACTAGTTTTGTGAAGTAAAAAAAGTACTGTAAGGAATGCTGTAATGTTGTGTGAAAGAGAAACATAGATGTATTCCCTCACCAAAGCAGAAGAGATATATGAATTTATTTGCCTGAGAAATTGTAAATGTAATTTTAAAAAAGTGCACGGAAAGACATAAACCAGGAAACTTTTATGGAAAAGTGAAAAAAATTATTTTGGCCTGTTGTCTTAAATAGGTTTTACTGTGATGATTAGATGTGGAGCATTATTAATACAGAACACCAACATACTTAAATTTGCCACACAGAAAGGAGATCAGTAAGAGCAGGAATCAAAATTTATAAGCAAAAGTTTTTATAAGCAAAAGTTCAGATTGCAGTACTGTAGATAATGAATACTTGATTTTTAAAAAATAAATTCCTTGCTTCGCTTGGGAAATTAAGTGAAATACCTTATATTAGGTTTAGAGTGGTTTCCATGGAAAATGAAAATCTAATCAGAAAGTTTGTCCTGAAGAATTACACTTACAGAAAACCCCCATATCTTCTTTTCCTCATTACCTATTTTTTTATTTTAAGTATAATCTATTTACTATGGCTCTATTTACCTTGAAACTTGTTCATAAATTCTCACTACGCTCACTCATGTGCCAGCTCTGCAAACTCTAAAATACCACCTTCTCCATAAAATGTAAGGAACAAATGGTCTTTGGGATTTAAGTTCCTTCCACCAAAGAGCACTTGTCAACAAGGCAACACAATAAAATCAGCAAGAAATCTGGCTCTAACATTCTGGTTTTCCTCTTACAAAGGGCTTTGGGGGAAATAAAATGTATTTAAAAGGGCTCGGCACGCTCGAGATGGCCGCGCAATCCACACACCAGACGCAGCAGCAAGTCAAGTACTTAAACCAACAGAAACATCCATCTATCTATGAGCAACTCTAAATGATTACATGCTGCTTTCCTTCTACAAGATCCTTGCCTCATCTCGTACAGTGATGGCAAATATGCATGGAACACTCAGTTTTATGGAGTGAACTGAGTATTTGTAGCAGCCTGCCTCATTTTTTCAGATTGCAAAGTGATTGCTCATTCTCTTTATCCCCACCAGCCAGCAGTGCTCCCAAAGCCTCACTTATAGGATGCTAGCCAAACTGGGATTCCTTATTATACGTTATACTTTATATCCTATATTTTATATACTCATTATATAGTATATATTTATTATATATTATATTACACAATATAGTATAACTACATCTAATGTAAACATATGACTATATATATTTTCCCTACATGGCATTCAGCAGGAATGCTTCAAAACACATAATTTACTGGACTGTGGTAGGTTGATGGTTTATCTCCATTTAACAGAACAGAAACTGTCTACTTAAAACCCAGAGGATTCTTTTGGCAATCCTGGTATTGCCACGTCAGTGTAAGATGTTTTGTGCCTTTCTTTTCAGAGGACTTTGAATTTATACAGCATTTCACATATTTCAAGCATGTTTTTGTTCATTCCAATCCAGCTGTGCTCAGAGCCCAGGTATCCTGGACTGCATGCCACAGCAACTACATACACAGAGATCACCCCCAAAATAAGTAACCTTCTAAAATCACATAAAAACTCCTTAAAAGAGAGAGAATAAAATCCAGTCTTTCCATGGAGCTTTCAAATGCCTTAGAGAGCGTGCTTTTGATTCCTGCAGCTCTCTACTAAAATTACTACACTTTCTAGCAATTAAGGCAAGGGTTCTGGAGGCAACAGCTTTCTTTAATAAACACCCCTAATTCATTCTCTGGGCACCATTCCTCCTGTGAAAAATTATGTGATCACATAATTAAAGATCTTATCGTTATGCACACATGCAAGGGACAAATTAAAACAGTTTGAACAATCTTCATTCTGACATTTTCCAACTTCTTTTTAAACACTCGACTTTCAAAGTCAAGTGTTTGATTTCAAAGAATGTATTATTCTTTAATAGAAATGATGGCTAAAAAACCAATCAAGCCCTGTAATTTACTGTATTTTTAACTAATTAAAATTAAAATCCCATTACATGGTACTATACTGATGCCTGCATGGCTGCAAAGCTTAGCTTTAGCAATGCAGATCTGCTCCTGGTGCCCTACAAGACTAAGAGGTGGCAATAGCAGGCTGCTGCCTTCATTTGCTTCAGACATGCTTTAGGTACATGTTTCACAGCTCTTTGTAGATATTAAAGAAACCCTGAAACTAAAGCACCCGGGATTCAACTCCAGAGGTAAACATCCTCCCCTTCTCCCTTCTCCAGTTCAATCGTAGAGCCAAATTCAGAGCTTCCCTATCCACACATCACTTTGGGTGTTTTCTCCTCTGTCCTTCATGTTTCCTCAGGATAGCCACAACTGAAAGAAGAGGACAGCAAAGTTCATGAGCCTCAGTTGATGCCTGGCACTACAGTAACTGCTTAAGTTGGAAGCAATAAATTTAATTACACCTTTTTGGCTAGAATTGAAATACATTTAGTAGAAAAGCCGTATGGACAGTCTTAAAGCCTCTAAAAGAAATTCAATTGAATACACATAATGATGACTTCAAAGGACTTCTAATTAGGCCAAATATTCCAGAAAATAAAAAACACATGTAAAACATTGCTTAAAAGAGCAGTTACAGCTTTCCTCTGAAGTAACTACAAATATTTTAAACTTCAGTAATACCTATT
The DNA here is from genome assembly GCF_033815535.1 of Pezoporus flaviventris. NCBI lineage: Eukaryota > Metazoa > Chordata > Aves > Psittaciformes > Psittacidae > Pezoporus > Pezoporus flaviventris. The sequence goes on from NW_026892595.1 coordinate 7,189,870, forward strand.
TTTAGTTAATGTAATTTAAGTGACTACCAAAGCAAAATAATTCAGCCTGGATCACATAAAACTGGCACAAACAGCACTCGGTATCTCCACGATGAGACACTGCTCTGTGAAAAGCAATGATGGCAAGAAAGGTTACGTTGCCCTCGGCCACCACTGCTCTGGGGATGGCCATCAGCAGCAGGGAAGAAGCAACTACTGAAGGGAATCTTATCTTCATTGTAAAAGCTAAATCTGACTCAGATAATGAACCACGGCTGTAATCCATGTTCACCAGACAAGCATATGTGATGTATTACAGATATATACAAGCCTATTCTGTCCATTGCATTGCATGTAACCTTAGCATAAAATTATATATTAAACAGTTTCATTATTAATTTTAGCTTTACTTTTACAGATAAATAGAAAATGACCCATTTTCAACATATATATTACAAATGACACTGAAGACTAAATATTTATTCAATAAAAATAATTTTCTATCATTACTATGTATCTTTTGAAATAAAAGATGAAATATATTAAAAAGCAATATATGAAAAATGCACATTATGAACCATAACTACTTCTTTCCCTGTTGATCACTTTCTTGCTACAATAGCCTGACTTCTAAACAATAAATGAGCATCTGTAGCTCTAAAAGTAAATGACTGCAAAATAAATTGCATAAAATGAGCTTTGCTTTCTTGATTTTTACTATCCTAAATGCAGAGAAGGTGTATCATGTTGCACAATTCTAATTAAAAAAGAAATATGTTCAAATGGAATTAGTAATTAAAGAGCTAAACCAGAGAAATATATTATTTTGCTAGTTGAATACAGCTAGGAAAGAACAATACATATGTCTAGTCAATGGTACTAAAAGGAAAAGAATCTTTTATTCTTTGATTTAAAGAATGAATCCAGGAAATTTAAGGTGAACACTAATGCTGCTTTGATGAAAGACTGTAGGACTAACTGTTTCCATAGCATATATTATAATGGGAGATTCCCCAGAAAGGTGAGTGACCTTGGTGGCAATAGAAGGAAAACTCAAAAACCTGGCAGCAGAGCCCACTCACTGCTTCCCCTCCCAGATCTGCTCTCAGAATCATTAGATGACATGAAGAAGAACATTTCCAACCCGAAGAATGACCCAATCAAGTTCATATCACTCAAATTCTGATAGGAATTTACTCGTCTAAACAAGATAAAAAAAAATGTGGTGGAATATATATCAAAATAATTTGAGATCAGGTGGCAACAGCACAGAACTGCACTAAAAAGAGGACAGGGTTCAACAGAACTAATCTGTAACCTCTAACATGTATTACCAGGATCTGGAAGCATACAGAGGGAAGAATGCTTTGAACCTGATCTGTTACAATCTTTTCAATTCCTGCCAGTAGTCACTGTCTTTTACTTACAGTCTGGTCCAACACTCTTACTACCCACCTCTTTCATATATTTCCATACTTAATCCAAAATCCTCCCTTTCCACTGAAAATAAACCCTAACCAATTTTTAGGAATTCTGAGTTAACAGAAGCACCCTTGAATTTTTTTAAGATGTTGGACACATCACCAACATGTTAGAGTTGTGTGGGCTCAGTATCTCAACACTGAAAAGACTGGAGACCTAGAACAGGTGGGATTCTGATCTTTCAGAGATCCTGCTTCTATAAGCTCTTCCAAATTCTAATGGAAGAACTTGAAAGCTTATTCATTAATACTGTTAGAAAAGAAACCTTTGATTATACAAACTGGAACAACTCCTGTGCTCTGTTAAGTGCTCTCTTGGTTCATGGATTTCTGCTCTGACAGCCTACAATCATCTCCTGGAATCCATTCACTCTGTCAGATCAACTGAAAATCTGCATCTATGTATTATTTTGCTCTGGTCTTAAAGATATTTTTAGCAAAATATATTGCAAAGGCAGAAACCTGATAATTTATTGTTCAGTATTTTATAGTTATATTTCAGGTCATACTATTAATTTTATTACTACTACTGAATGAAATGCCTTACTTATGCCTCTCCACTGACAAGCTACTTTACTGAAGTCAGCCCTTTATGTTCTTTTCATATTTTTTCTCCCAATTTAATATATACGCTTGAAATTAGTGAGTAGCTTCCATGCAATAATACACACACAATCATGTTACCATTTGAAGTACAAACACAGGGAAGAGCTAAAGGAAAGGGATAGCCACTAGCACTACAGAATGGAGTGGAGGTAGCAGAAAACATTGCATCAGGTAGCTTGTTGAACTCAGTAAAAAATACACTACAATGAGATCTCGTTATGTGGAAAGTGTGAGGAAACTGTATTACTCTTTTGATTAAATCATTCCAGAAAATAAAACCAAACCCAAACAACTGAAATAACTTCTGCCAGAGCACAGTTTCTGAAATAATCCATTTTAAATTTAATCTAAAAAAATATTTTAATTTTCAGAGGAATAATTCTGTTTTTAAGAACAGTGTATGTGCTATAACTGTGGAAAAAAGAACTATATTCTATATATAAAAGATTAATTTACTGTTTATTTAGACATATACACGAGTGTGCTCACACAGGAAAAGGGGACCTGGATTCAGTCCTTCCTCTGCCTGAAGGGATCAAACTTGCATCTCGGACATGTGTTTATATAAATACATGAATAGTTGCAAAAATGTAAGTCTAAACATTTACATGCACCAAGCACATATCTGATAATTTTGTTTAACTAATAAAAATCTCTTTCAAAATGTTTTCATATCTCTTAACTGAATACTAATGTCTACTCAAATGCAGCTTGACACATACTGATGGAATATTCCAACACAATAAAACCCATGAAAAATCAAGAATCCTAATACACACTACGGTATAGAAATCAACTCAATACACACACACTTGATTATTTGGTCTTCTCGTCCAGTCAAAGAAACTTGGAGTTTAAAATAAATGCTTTGCAAATGGACAGCATCTAAAATGTGCTAATTTTAAATGTGCTCACAATGTCCCAAATGCGAGACTGAATGTCTGACTTGGCTTACACAACACACATTAAAATCAATGGTGCAAACACAAATTTTAATTTTAAATCATGGTTTTAAAATGAATCGGTATTTGACACTAAAACCAGCCCTCAAAGTTGATTATATTTTTTATCGATAAGGCAAAGTCCGGAACAAAGCCTGATGATCTAAGTCAGGATCAGTTTCCTACAATGAGGGTAATGGTTACAATTTTAGAACTAGACTCTGAGATGACATAAATGATACTTGGAGCAAATATCACAGACACAGTAATTTAACTGTATTTAGGTAACTCCCAAGATTGTAGATGACAAGCTCAATTTAGGACATTGGTTTCACATGCATGGCAGGGGGGTTGGAACTAGATGATCTTAAGGTCCTTTCCAACCCTAACTATTCTATAATTCTGATTCTATGATTAGAAAGCATCACTACAACTAATGCAGGCAGTCCTCTCAACAAGGGGTCTTAGTACAGGTCACCAACTGGGAGCTCTTAAGGTAGCTCACGTGCCTTTTAGTTTTTACTGTCCATAACCTGAGCAATAAAATCACAGCATTTGTACGTTAGGATCTACATAAACCTTTCCTAAAAGCACAACACCCCAAATACATGTAACTTTGAATGGCTTTCCAGATGCTGTAACAGCGCCTTAATGCTACACGTTAAAAATCTGCACAACTCATAAGGGCGGGAAACAAGTTTAAAATCAACTCTCGGGCTTATATGAGAATTTGGTTGCATGTAGAATCGACATGAGTCTGTGGATGAGAAGTAGAGAGTACACAAATTACTATTTCAAGTATGTAGTCTTGGTCCCATAATAAGTTTAAAATACAGGAAGACATATGCTTATGTATTTATAGATAAATATACATACTCACATAGGTATTTTCAGGTTTGATAGCTTACAATTATATTTGGAAATGCAAACCTATACCATCATACAAAAAAAATTGATTTTGAAATATTTCTCTTATTAGGGATACTTCAGAAAAGTAACTTAAGCAATTTTCACCATGCTGCTTTGAGAATTCTCATTACTCGGCAGCTCTTCTGTGCTAAAAATGAAGCTTTAAAGCTTCGCAAAATGAAAGCTTTCAGTCTATCAGCAAGAGAGAGGGACTTGCAATGATAATTTCTCTACTGGATTTGCAAATTATGGTCCTTTTTCTAATGAAAAAGCTAACTATCATTGAAATATTCTCTCCCTCTACACTCTGGATTGATGTAAATTCTACACGCAAATACAGAAATTGTCAGTGGGGTCATAATTTGAAAAAAGGTATTATTATAAGGTGCTTATAGGTTTGGAAGTACTAAAAATAGTACCATAAGAAAAAAAATCATATTTAGGAACAAGATAGCCAAAGGTATATGAAAAAATTAACTGTACTCTTTACCTGTTATCACCACTTACAAGCCAAGGTTGCAGAGCTTTCTACAAATGAGAACTTAACTCTGAGTAATTCCATGTCAAATGCTGCTGTCAGGAAGTTTTACAGAAGTGTGAAGTAAGTTTAATACTTTAAAGAAGTATTCACAAAAACTTACAGCGAAAAGAAAGAACCATATCCCTTCCTCCAGCATTTTTTTTTTTCTTAATCTACTGGAGAAAAAAAAGAAGTTAATAATTTCATTGATGCTTTTAACATTCGTCAGGGGAGAAGTCATACCTTGGTTCATCATCTCTCAGCTCCCCATTTTACATGTGTCCCTAAGGCAGCCTCATAAAATGCAGAAAGGTGTTCATGCATTATAGATGACAAAACCTCTCCTATTCAGCATGGAAATTTTTACAAGTATTTATATTTGTGAATGCATGTGGTCAAAATAAGTATCAATCAGAAGGTGGGGACAGCTACATAACGCACAGGCAGGAACTTGTGACTGAATCTCCTGCTCTCTGCCCATTTCTGTCTTTTTAAAGAACACACATAATTTTTCTATATAACTATAATGATATAAATATCAAATAAAGTCCCAATTTTTATGATAAAAAAAAATAATCTGAATTTTCAAAGAATATCCTGTGGGGACTAATTCTGTTTAGACTGTAACGACCTAGTCATTTTCTGCTCCAAATTAAATAGGCAAAAAGTAGAAACCTTTCCCTCATGTCCTATTTCATCCCAGGTAATTTTGCATTTCTGCCACCAGGATTAGTTTTATAGTTTACCATTTTACTCAGAAGACTGGAAAAACCAATCTACGCATCTGACTAGTGTCCCTGACAGCCAAGTACAGTCTGACAGCTGCGATGGTTTACTGCCTCTGAGACAACCGACTGTGGTGATCATTAAAATTAAGCATAAGATATATAAATATCTGAGAAGCCTTCATCTTTTAGTACCTCCAATTACTGAATAACTGAGAACAGTAAACTAAACTGAGAAAAGACTGAGAGGAAGAAGTATTTCCATGGGTTACATAGTCTATTTCACTCTCTAAAAAATTATTTATCCACTGGTAACTGTACCACTCTCCTGTATGTTTAAAACACTATATAATGGGCACATTGTTTCTACACAGTTCCTACTACAGGTGCTTGGGAATTTTTTCATCATAAAAATTCTCACATATAAAAAAAGTTAGCTAATAGAAGTATTTAAAATGCAAGATTATTAATTACTTTCTTGGAGATATATTTTTAAAAATAGATTACTTATTATTAAAAAAAAATTAACAATTAACCCTTGCACACAGATATATGTCACCAAGTTAAAGATGAGACACAGAATATTGTCTCATAATTAACTGGTACTAGGTACCAATGGATACTGGTAGTAGGTACCAATGGGTACAAATAATTTGGAAGAATGTGGACCATAAGAGGAATTTGCAGCAAGATGGAGGTACTCACTGTAAGATATATACAGGCATAAACCACATGCATCATAGTAGCATGCTCCAAAATTACAAATTCCCTCATACAGACCAACTTGCTAAAAAAGCATGATATCCTTTTTTCTATTCATAACTGTAGCATAAATTCATCACAACTGTAATGCAGTTGCTTTAGATTTATCCTCATTAAAGAATTAATCTGAACTACAGTTTGATAATTACCTTAATACGTACTCAAAAACTTGACAGCCATGTTTTGGCATTGTAACTAAAAACTCAGGTTAGTACAAACTACCAACTGTATCCAAAATCAGTCCGTCACGCTAACTCAACCACCGTGTGACATAATGCACTACTGTTATCCACTCTTACAGAGCATTATCCACTTGTACCTGAATAGGCCTGAATCTTGTAACAATTAGGCCAGGTTACTTCCTCAGGAAGACCCAGCTCACATGTTTATAGAAATGTATATTATATATTTCATAATACTGGTGACTTTACAACATTAATAGCTAGGTTTATAAATAGTGATTATTTATTTAATAGACCATAAAACCACTGTAATACGGGAGTACCAGTTTGGCTTATAAAGTTCTGAGATCTTCTTAGAAACAAGGCAGAGGAATGACACTCCAAGTGCCACATTTTAAATACAAGAGTAGCCTATTACAGTAATTCTTTCTTGCCCCTGAAGTATTATGACTGTCATAAGACTGCCATTAGAAAAGTCTTCACCATTAAGAAAGTTATATTCATGGCAGAGATATCACCATAATGAATCACATGCCTTATGAAGCCCTGACATTTTTCTTTCCTCATTCCTAAATTAACAGAAGAATAAATTACACAACTTCAAATAGATATTGTGCAAATATGATCTAAATTAAGAATTTCTCAAAATAAATCTATTTAGAAATATTTTTTTTCCTATTTCATATATCACAGCATTTTTTCTTAACCTCTAAATAATCCCTTAACTATACCTCTTGAAAGCCAGTTTGTCAAATGCATAAAGGTGGCTATCTATTCTGACTACAAATTTAAACATTGGCATGAAAGTAACTCCCCATGCTGTCTCCTGCTTATGACAAACGACCAGGGACTTCTTTAATTTTATTATTAATTTGACTTTTAAGTTGAGCAGCTACATTTTGGTTTCACGCAGATTTCACACAGTGACAGAATAGATTTTTAATGGTGATCTAGGTTTCAGTTTTCAAAAATATGGGTCTTGACTTTTGAATTCAGGGTAGCAAAGTTTTAGAGATTATATGTTATTATCACGACACATTGTTATATCAAGTATTCCAAATTCACTTTTCTGGAAAATAAAGACTACAAAGAGATGTTAGGATACCAAAGTGTAGTCAGACACAATTTTAGTATGTAATCTGGACGATCTGGTTTGCTTCATGTAGCTTTCCATCTTGAATAACACGAGGTTCTTATGCATACTCATATATGACACACACATAATGTTTTGCATTTATATTTACAGCTAATCAAACAAAACACGGCAGTAGAAAATTACTTTCTAGGAGTGGTATGGCAAGTTTCAAGTCTCTCCAATTTTAAGTTATCTACTCTGTTTTTACAAGGCTCATTTTTGCATTGCAGATTTTTCACATTACTGATTTTCAATTATTTTAAAATATTAAATCACTGACAATGTATATAATTTATTTGTGTGAAGTGGGAAATAAAGCACCACCTAAATTCTAAGTGTTTCTTGTTAATTTTGCAAGATAACAAGCAGTTATCATTCCCAGAAACCTACTACAGTGTAGGAGCATGAATAAAGAGACAATAAAAAAATGCAATGGATTTACTGGGTTTCAAGGGTAGACATTCCCTGGTGTTTGATTTAAACAGGTGGACACATGAGATTATTAAAGATTTCATTTTTTCTGTTTAAATGGCAGTACAAAGCTTAAGAAATAGTTTAATTTTCAAAAGATGCATTCCATAAGGATGATATACACTGCTAAAAGAACATTAGGAAATTATAGGTTAGTGTATTTTTACTCATTTAAATAAAATGTTGTATATTTACACAAATCAGAATGAAACCTAATGGGTATTTCCAACATTATACTAAAGAAATAAATGCATTTTTCCACACTAACCTCTTCACTTCAAAAGGCTGTGAACCTAGTGCACAGCACACATTTTACCAAGACCTTTATAAGATCAAGTAATTTATGATAGATGATTCCAAAGGCAGGGCTGTTGACTTCTGTAAAACTGTAATCTGGATTTGCACTGTTCCATTCCTGTACAAAAACTGTTCATATATAGCTACTGAATCTCCCCAAGAAGGCAATTATACCTAGATTTTTGGATCAAGAACTGGATAAACCAGCTCTTCATTCCCCATGTTGATGCACAACCCTTATCTAGCTATTAAAATATTTCACAGACATAGTGAAGCACATGCTTCAAAAGAAGTCAGGTTCACAAAGAAGGTATGAAAAGAGACCCACAAGCTTCTAGGTTCACACAGCCAGGCTGACTCTGACACTACAGCTGCTTCCCATCAGAGATGAAGATTCAAAGCATCATTAAGAAAGTGCTGCAAGGATGAAGAAGAAAACATACAAGCACCTCTTGTTGAAATACAGACTCACGAATGCACTCTAACACAAAGAAATATTAAATTTAGGCACTAGCATAAACCAAAAAACCAAGGTCCTTCACTTCTCAACACAAACTACTTAGATGAACTAGCAAGCTAGTCAAACCACTTCAGACTGTTTTCCTTAAAATGTGAAATAATATCCTGAGAAACCAGCACCCGTAGCCTTGAAGAATGATAGTCTACCTATCAAAGCGGCCTTAATGAATAAGAAAATATATTGCTAAGCCTGGAACTTCTGAGCAGATGTAAAACGATGACATGATACTATCTCTGTCTGAACTTCTGCAGAAGAAAATGCTATTACTATGGAAAAAGATCTTCAACAGCTAACTGACTACTGAAAACACTGAGTGTACACATGATCCCTAGTAAAGTATTTTTTTGAACCACTCATCTAATTCAATATGTAAATAATGAAAAAACATGCCACAGGAGAACATGCAATTCTGCTTAAATACTCCTAATGCTTGAGCACCTGCCTGAACTCCTCATCACCACTTGCACCCAAGTTAAGTATACCCCTTCCCCTTTAACAGCTATATGCATCTACAGATAGAATAACACACATTTTCACATAGACTTTGACGGTCTGTCAATGGATATGAGTTTGAAATCTGACAAGTTCAGTTCTTTGAGACTGAACTGAAGACAAATGGAACTGGCCCAGAAAACCATGGGCTGCCTGTTCTCCTGTCCTGAAGGTCAGCAACACACACTAGGTAGGGCTCCCACTCTTCTCTGCTTCTTCTCCTGAGAATTAAGTCACTTTCCAAATGACAACCCTTGCCTTTAAGCCTTGTATTACACTGATTCCAGTTCAGTCTCATATTTCTGAATCCTACCACCAACTGAAACTCCTGACAACTACTGAAAATTTGTTTATTAATCAACGTTTTAGGAAAAAATCTGCTTCCCTCAAGAAAGGTGTGGAATTCACAAACAAACCCAGTATAGAAAGAAGGGAGCTACAATTGACACAAGGGCAAGAATTTCCAATGTTTATATCTAATTTGACCTAATTTAAATAATTTATCTAGTTTAAGGAAGCAATGGCCAAGAAAGCATTTTTCCAATCAGAAGAGAAATAGCTTTCCTTATTAAACAAAACTACAGTAATTGGTTCTGTAACATGACTGAGTTTCAGAGAAAGACATTCTGTCCATCAACTCCTGCTGGGCCTCTGGAACAGCTCCCTCCACTGCTTTGCTTCAGTCTCAGATTTGTTTCCGTATATATTCCAAAGTGAATTATTCCTTAAACTATTTCAGAATTTCTCATCACAAAAAAAAAAACAAACCAAACACAGGCAAAAATATTTCTAATCTTTCATTAGTTTCTTGCTGCCTTCCCCTCCCCCCCCCCCCCCATATAAAAAGAGATACTGAAGATTATCTGTAATTATGTGGAGGAGCAAATGAAGTGTTGGCACAACATGGTAGAAGTGAGAAACGAGCTTTTTGACATACTCCAGTTAGTGTAACATTACTGTAATATGAGCTGAATGAATAGTAGCTAATAAGCTAATGCTAAACTCTTTCTTAAATATTCATAATTACTTTTTATAGTACGCAGCTACACAATACACTGAATTTCCAAGATAGCATGCGCTCATGTTTGCATAGGATCAACACACGGCACAGTGAAGCTTGTAAAAGGCTCCCAACAAATCAATACTCTAAAAAAAGAGTCCTGCAAATGAAGATGATATAAAATATCAGCGCATAAAAGACAGCTGTGAGATTTTACCTATGATACTGGACTTCATAGCAGGTATGCTCCAAGACTAGTTAATGGTGATACATAACTGTATTCAATTTAGTCCAACACCTCCAAATTCTCACCGTCTACACAAGGATGAAGTTAAACATTTTGAGACTTTAATTTAAAACAGCTTAGCTGTTCCATTTGACATTGAATTCATATGTAAGGTCAATGAACAGCAATGAAAACAAAGGATCAGTGATGGAGTAGCTTAAATAAAGAGATGAGTTTCAAAATAAAGGAGAAAACATCCAACCCTGCATTTATTCACGTAAATGACCTGACTTGCGTTACAGACATTCTTAAATTTAATTTTCCCAGCTTACGTAAATGAATGGAAAAGACCTTAAAAAAGCAACAGAGACATGCTTGATGACAGATGAATACTGAGGAGGACAGTAAGAAACATCTGTCAGTCACTTCAGAACAGCAACTTTAGAATCATAGAATCATAGAATAGTTAGGATTGGAAAGGACCTTAAGATCATCTAGTTCCAACTCACCTGCCATGGGCAGGGACACCTTACACTAAACCATATCACCTAAGGCTTTGTCCAACCTGGCCTTGAGCACTGCCAGGGATGGAGCATTCACAACCTCCCTGGGCAACTTTGCCTCTATACAAACGCCCGTAGCATGGGGAACAAACAAGAGGAATTAGAGATGTGTGCACGTCTACGGGGGTATGATATAATAGGCATCACAGAAACTTGGTGGGATGGCTCCTACGACTGGAGTGTTGGAATGGAAGGTTACAGGCTCTTTAGGAAGGACAGGCCTGCCAGGCGGGGAGGGGGAGTTGCCCTTTATGTTAGGGATAGGCTGGAGAGTATGGAGCTCTGTCTGGGGACAGGTGAGCAGTCAACACAGAGTTTGTGGGTCAGGGTTAAAGGGACAACAGCTATGGGAGACATTACTGTGGGGATCTGTTACAGACCGCCTGATCAAGAGGACTCTGTGGATGAAGCACTGTACAGACAGATAGGAAAAGCCTCACACTCACAGGCCCTTGCTCTCATGGGGGACTTCAACCACCCTGATATCTGTTGGAGGGACAGTACGGCCTGGCACAAGCAATCCAGGAGGTTCCTCAAGTGTGTGGAAGACAACTTCCTTCTGCAAGTAATAGAGGAGCCGACAAGGAGAGGTGCCGTGCTTGACCTCATGCTCACCAACAGGGAAGGGCTCCTTGGAAATGTGACTCGCCAGGGCAGCCTTGGATGCAGCGATCATGAGATGGTTGAATTCGAGATCCTCAGGACAGTGAGAAGAGCATGCAGCAAACTCACTGCCCTGGACTTCAAGAGAGCAGACTTTGGCCTCTTCAGGAACCTGCTTAGTAAGGCTCCATGGGATATAGCCCTAGAGGGCAGGGGGGCCCAAGACTGTTGGTTGATATTCAAGGATCACCTGCTACAAGCTCAGGAGTGGTGCGTCCCAAGTAGAAGGAAGTGCAGCAGGAGGGCCAGGAGACCTCCTCGGATGAGTAGGAGCTGCTGAGGAAAATGCCAATGAAAAAAGAGGCTTATAAAAGGTGGAAGCAAGGACAGGTGGCCTGGGAAGAATACAGGGATGTTGTCCAGGAAGCTAGGGACCAGGTTAGGAAAGCTAAGGCCCAGTTAGAATTAAACTTGGCTAGGGATGTTAAGGATAACAGGAAGGGACTCTTATAGGTGCGTAGAGAATAAAAACCAGACTAGGGACAACATGGCCCCTCTCTGGAAGGTATCAGGAGAACCGACTACCCTGGATTTGGAGAAGGCTGAGGTTCTGAATGACTTCTTTGCCTCAGTCTTCACTGGCAAAGGCTCTGACCACACCACCCAAGTCTTGGAAGGCAGACGCAGGGACTGTGAGAATGAAGACCTTGCGCCCACTGTAGGAGAGGATCTGGTTCAAGACCATCTTAAAAATCTGAACGCGCACAAGTCCATGGGACCTGATGAAATCCATCCGCGGGTCCCAAAGGAGCTGGCAAATGAAGTTGCTAAGCCACTGGTCATCATATTTGAGAAATCATGGCAGTCAGGTGAAGTTCCCAACAACTGGATAAAGGGAAATATAACCCCCATTTTCAAGAAGGGTAAAATGGATGACCCAGGGAACTACAGAGCAGTCAGTCTCACCTCTGTGCCTGGCAGAATCTTGGAGCAGATTCTCCTGGAAGGCATGCTAAGGCACATGAAAAACAACAAGGTGCTTGGTGACAGTCAAAACATGGCTTCACTAAGGGGAAATCCTGCCTGACCAATCTGGTGGCCTTCTATGATGGGGCTAGGGAACTGATGGACAGGGGTAGAGCAGCTGATGTCATCTACCTGGACTTGTGCAAAGCATTCAACACTGTCCCACACAACATCCTTTTCTCTAAATTGGAGAGACATCAGTTTGACAGAGGGACCACTCAGTGGGTAAAGAACTGGCTGGATGGCTGCATGCAAAGATTTGTGGTCAATGGCTCAATGTCCGGCTGGAGACCTGTAATGAGTGGTGTCCCTCAGGGATCGGTGTTGGGACCAGCCTGGTTCAACATCTTTGTTGGTGACAATGGACAGTGGGATTGAGTGCGCCCTCAGCAAGTTTGCCGATGACACCAAGCTGTGTGGTTTGGTTGATACACTGGAGGGAAGGAATGCCATCCAGAGGGACCTTGATACGCTTGTGAGGGGGGCTGACGCCAACCTCATGAAGTTTAACCATGCCAAGTGCAAGGTCCTACACCTGGGTTGGAGCAATCCCAGGCACAGCTACAGGTTGGGCTCTTTGTCAAGGCTGCTACAAAAGCAGCTGAGCACTGACAAACCACGATGGGACTGCCTGGCTTAAAAATAAGTATGTTTTGTGTAGGAGGTAAATGACTTTCAAGCTTACAGTATCTGATCTCGTACAAAGAGACAGGACTTCTAAAAAGGGAGAAAAGCTTTTGACTGCCTTGGGAATTGCTTTTTACTGCTTCACAGCCAGTCTCTTAGAAATTTCTCAAGAGCTACCTGGTTAAAATTACAAGCTAGAAAAACACTGAAGACAGAAAAGGCACAGTGTTACCTGCAGCTATTTTAACATATGTAATCCTTTCGTTTTATATGCAGTATTTCTACAACAGATTTTAGTTTTTAAGAATCTTATTTGCTCTATCAGCTAGTCCAACTGCAATTCGCTGACACAATAATTAAAAAAAAACAACAATAACAATACTGCTAATAAATATAAAACACTTTAACCTAGTTACTCTGTTTGTGAATCTTACTAATAGATAGTCGGCTGTTAATACCTCAGATACTAAACATCATTAGGCTTACAGTGCTTAATTCCTAGGGGAGAATGAATAAGAAAACATGGAATTTAAAGCAGAATGAAGCATTAAAGCGTAATCAGACCTGACTTCTGGATCTACTGAAATGAGAATTATGTTTTCCAATCTGATAATTTTTCCAAGAAGATACCCTCACCCATTTTTAAGACCTATCTAATTTTCTGTTTCTCATAAAAATAGTCGAGACATCTTTCTGGTTACAAGTATAACAAAAATGATAATGATCTCCTAAAACAATTAGGATCAGAGAAGGGGCTAAGTCAACCTCTGAATACTTCTGCAGAGGCATTTAGTTCCTTGAAATCTGTGAAGCCATTAGAGAAAGGAAGGTGTAGGGAAGTGTATCAAGGATTACAACACAAGCACAGCCGGTGAACAGTGCTACTGAAGAAAAGGCACTGAACAGGAAATCAATACGCTCATGAAAGATAAATAGCCAAATGAAGGTGGAAGGATGAGATGAGCAATGTTTAAAAAAGAAAAATCCCACAGCTCTGCAAGGTACCCTGACAGAAATAGCACTTCTGGGAAAGGCAGGAGCAGATGGAAAAAAATTTGTTTCCAGTGTGCTAAGGATTGTATGGAAAGACTCCATGTCTAGTAGTTGTCCTAACTTTCCTCTGCCACAGAGAACACAACACTCAAAGGTGTTACAGACAGTCTGAAATGCTGCCTGGTAAAAAGTCTAATGAAAGAGTTGAAAATATTATGGTATATATCAGTAATAATCAAATACAAAATACATCCATACTCTGTTGGGATCCAAAGTCAGCTCATCAACTTTTCTCAACACTCAGACTGTTGAGAAAGAGAAATATTAGGATGAACCTCTGTGGCTAAAGACACTGTGTAGAAGCTTGACACATATGCTCTACACTGGTAAAAGCTGAGAGAGAAACCTATGACAAGTCTTTCCAGAGTCTGGGTTTTTATTTTTTCTTAAAGCCCAACATGAGACATGTGAGGTGAAATAAATATTCCTCCTTGAAAACATGAGTCAGTAAATTTAGCCATGCATTCAGAACACCCTTCTTTTCGCAAGCTGATAAATGACATATTGATTCTTTTTGGGGGATCAGGAAACGAGGGAGATAAAGAGCAAAACATTAATAGCAGACTCACAAGGCTTCACATGATAGTTTCAATACTACCTGACTTAAAAAACTCTTTAGTGCAAAAGTGAAAATCAAGTTTGTTTTACCAGTTAAATTTAGATCAATTAATAATCACTGTACTCTAACATGAAGCAACTAGTTTTGGCCACTTCAGGTGATCACTGTACTCCGGAACCAGCAGCTGTAAAAGTACTGTAACAATACATCATCTGGCTCACTTTTGTCTGTTGATTAACAGTCTCAAGGCCACACAAGTGTTCAGTAAGGAGGAAAAAAAAAAAAGAGGGAGTAGAGTGAGTAATTGAACTTTTCATTTACTACACAGCACATAGAAACACATGTGAATGTTCCCCACATTGGCTTTAATCCAGGTTCCTTCTCTGACTTATTACAATGTCGTATTACCACTCACATCAACTTAAAGCCATTAAAAAACATAAAAGGAACCAAACTTCCTTAACAGAAAAGTGATTTGAACTCTGTGACCAGGAGTTTTGAAGAATGACAGGTGACATTTAGAATGCATAACCTTCATGTTGTCCAGGATACTCAAGAATTTAAGACAACTCCACTGAATAGTTGGTCAAATCATAATGTGCCTGCTGACCACCAATAAACAGCATTCTGAAAGGACAGCAGTGCTGCATTCCCATGTAACACAGAAGACAGGAAGTCAGAAAAGTTAGAAACCTTGAAGAAACAAAATAGTAAGACATGAGAGTATATATTAAAGTCCATCCTATGCTGTTCAGCTCAGCAGCAAATTCAGGTACGATCTTAGGACATTTTTATGAGAATAAGCCGTAAATTAACAATATAAATGTAATATCAAGCATTGTAAGTACTTAGGAAAAATTAAATAGTTCCAAAATTTTGTTATTCCAATTCTGTCTGTTTTGCCCAGCTACATACTGTTTTCTTCAAGATATATGATATTCAGATTCCTTTTCCAGGAAAATTCCAAGGCATTTTGTCAGACTACGTATAATGGAAACATTCAAGACTACAAACCAGCCAACTCCTGAGTGGAATGTCACGTTCATTTTGGGCCAGCTAAAGCAGAGTAGCATTTTGAGGAAACTGAGTGAAGAGTGTTGTTATCAACTAGAACAGCTGAAAGAATATATTGCCAGAATTTGAACACACCTAGTAAATGGTATCCCTGCTCTGTAAAAAGCCCAACTGAGTTCTCAGGAACAAAAGTAATGCAGATTAATTTTACAAGATATTTATTTAAATAACATCAAGATCTTACAGTAGTCCATTAACTCAGTGCAGTCACAATACTAATTCTGCACTCTCTCATTTTACTGCCTTATGAGGTAAAACCTGCAAAATTATGAGCTAACAGTAACTGTGTCATAGCAATTTTTTAGTAGCCACTTATTCTATGAATTTTTAAAGAATCTAGGAAAGTTATAAATTCTTTCTATAATACTACTGTGACTTGTACCATTCAGCATGACAGTACAATAATATCAGTAACATATGCTTGGAAACAAGCCAATATGATGGATTTCTGCAGTTCTTGTTAAACACTTTGAACAAATATTTCTGATGTGCACAGTAAGATTTAAAGTATGGTCAGGTCACTGCTAAAAGAAAACACTGTAGTGAAGAACAATTGCTATCAATTTTTGGTTGCAAGAAATTCAAGATGCACATGAAAGTTCTTGCAAAGTTCTGACACACCCTCTCCAAAAGAATTTAGAACATTTTATGGTTTACGCTGTCACCATGAGGTGTACGGACCAACAGGGAACTATGTACTCCCTTAAGCCAAGGCACAGGGGCTTTCATTACTGACCATTTTTAAAATGGGTCTACTTGGTCAAAGGAGATAGTCAAAGGGCAGAGCATAAAGCCATACAGATATTTGTGCTTATCAGCTATATGGATAAACACTGAGTGTTATCTTATTACCAATCTTATCTACAAGCTTATTGGTATCTATGTAGGTTGTTACAAAAACCTCAATTGCTACAATGTGATTTTAACTAAGTAAGTCTCAGTCCTTTTTTCCTCGATTCTTGTTTTTTGAATAGCAATGAAAAAGTATTCGATTGTCTTCCTGAAATAAGAGATATTTAGAATCCTAATCTAAGATCAGAAACATCAGAGATAAGTCTTACTCTCATCAGAAAGACAGATGTCTGACCGCTTGATCAAACTAGTTTGGATCTACTATTTCTATTCAAGAACAACATCTGTTTTTTCCAAGTAAAAATGGATTTGTTTGCTCTTATTTTAATAATATGCTATAGATAGATCATTAAGACACAGGCTAAGCAATTAATTAACCTTATGCAGTTAAGAAAAAAATAAATGTGTTTTTTTCTTTTAATAATAAAAATGTCAGCCACATATACCTGTTCTAGGCACTTGTCAAAATGCAGCTTCCCCTCAGAAAAATGAAGTACAACTGAGCAGCATAAACGTTCTAACAGCGATTTAGCAAACAAGGAGCTGTCAACTTCCAATAAGCTATTATTCACACCTCTTTAATCACTGCCACAGAGTCGATTATAAATAGCCTCATGCATTTTTAAATAAGGTCATTCTGAAATGAAACAACAAAGAAGGTAGTAAATATTCCAGTACATAAGCAATTTAAATTCTACAGCATAACTGTGCCTTCTCAGGTATTCAGTTTAAAAAAGAGCCAACAAAACCATTTATTAACTGGTACAGTGTCAGATGTGTAATCTCTGAGATCAATAAACCATCCCAATTATGTGATAGTTTGCAAACAGATCTGAAAGAAATGAAACCATTAAGACTTGCTTACAAAATCCAGCTCCAACAGCATTATTTACAAATATATAGTAATACAAATTAATACAATCCATGCATTGCATGAGTAAATCTACTATGCAAAGATATTACACTAATATGAAACCGCGCTGCTGTGCTTTCGCAGAAGAACATACATAAGCTTGCTTAGATCCCTATGAGACTCCATTTTCTACTTTTCTTGAGATTTTAAATAATTTAAATTAATACATAAAGAAAAACAGGAAAATAGCTGCACAAGTAGGAGCGATTTCTTGGTTTTTCCCTCTTCCCCTGTTTTTCTCAGGTTCAAGATTACTTGATAAAAGGATACAACAAAATAATGTTAATATCAAATCTTTGCAAATTAGCTTAGGGAAAAAAGATAAAAATCAGAAATATTTATGTGGAATTTTTCTCAGAAACATTATAATAATTGCAGATGTTGACAACAATTTAAAGAAGTTAATTTACCACTAGCAGAAAAAGAAAGACTTGGAATAAAGATATAACCGAACAGTTCCCATCTTACTGACCGGTACTGAGATGTTACTGTGCTAAGTATTGAAACATTCCCTCCTGTTACAGGTTTTGTTTTTCTGACTTGATATTCATCTTTGCGGACAGACATTAACTGCGGTTTTTCAAAATCATGGAAGAAGCATCTACTGACACATTGTGCTCTCTCTGCCCAAATACCAATAGTCCTTATTGCTCCACTGGGGACAGTTCATTCCAGAAAATGGGTTCTGTGAGTAGGGAACCCCAGTATCCTCTCCCCTCCCAAACTTTCTGAGGTATTTAATCTGGTTACAATTTAAGCTTCGCTTATTTCTTAACTTTAGCTCAAAGGCATTCTGAGCATGAGATGAAGTTTAACTGCCGAGCCGAGCAGCTCCAGAGAGGAGCCTTCAGCACCGGAGCCAGGGCAAACCCCGCGCCCCGCAGCCTCAGCGCTGAGCGGAGAGAGCGACCCAGGGAGCCTCGAGCCCTCGCCAGGCCTCGCCCAGGGACTCACAGGGGGCGGTGCCAGGAGGGACGGCCCCGCCCCGAGCGGGGAAAACCCGCCCCCGGCAGCGCGGGAACGGCTCGTGGCGCGGGAGTCAGAGCGTGGCGGGGAGGTTGGCGGCGGGAGCGGGAGCGAGCGAGGTGGGGGGAGATCGGGTGAGGGCCGGGGCCCGCTCTGGGAGCTCTGCTCTGGCTGCCCCGGCGGCGGCAGCGTCGGCACCCGGCAGAGCCCGTGAGAGGGGAGGCTGCAGCGCGGAGCTCGGGGCGCAGGAAGTGCGTGCCCGTGTCTCTTGAGGCGAGGGTGCACAAGGGGCAGGGCTGCACGCGGTGCGCCCTGGTGGAGGTCCTGCTGCAGCGGGGGCTGAGCTGCGGGATGCTGTCAGTAGGCTGAAAGGTGTCCAGGGAGCTGAGAGGAAGCTGCGCTGCTTGCTCCAGGCCCAAACTGCGGAGGAGCCACGAGCGTCCACCATAACGCATATAGAAGAGGAGGAGGGCGTTAATCCAGGAAGCTGGGAGCTAGTAGCAAAAGAAAAAAAAAACCCAACCCAAAAGCCAACAAAACAAGGAGGAGGAGGAGAATTAAAAGCAAGGGGCTTCCTCCAAAATTTGATGTCCCGCTTGACATCCTGGTCTCTAAACTGAAGAGACGTCAATTTGCTGTATAAACCACTCAGTGGATAAAGAACTGGCTGGATGGCCGCATGCAAAGATTTGTGGTCAACAGCTCAATGTCCAGTTGGAGACCAGTAACGAGTGGTGTCCCTCAGGGATCAGTTTTGGGACTGGTCTTGTCCAACATAGTTGTTGACGACATGGACAGTGGGATTGAGTACGCCCTCAGCAAGTTTGCCAATGACGCCAAGCTGTGTGGTTCAGTTGATACACTGAAGGGAAGGGATGTCATCCAGAGGGACCTGGACACACTTGAGAGGTGAGCCAGTGCCAACTTCATGAAGTTCAACCACGCCAAATGCAAGGTCCTACACCTGGGTCAGCACAATCCCAGGAACAGCTACAAGTTGGGCAGAGAAGAGATTCAGGGCAGCCCTGCAGAGAAGGACTTGGGGGTGTTGGTCGATAAGAAACAACTTGAGCCATCAGTGTGCATCGAAGGAGGTGATCCTGCCCCTCTACTCTGCTCTTGTGAGACCTCACCTGGAGTATTGTGTGCAGTTCTGGTGTCCTCAACATAAAAAGGACATGGAACTGTTGGAACAAGTCCAGAGGAGGGCCACAAGGATGATCAGGGGACTGGAGCACCTCCCGTATGAAGACAGGCTGAGAAAGTTGGGGCTGTTCAGCCTGGAGAAGAGAAGGCTGCGTGGAGACCTCATAGCAGCCTTCCAGTATCTGAAGGGGGGGGCCTATAAGGATGCTGGGGAGGGACTCTTCATTAGAGACTGCAGTGACAGGACAAGGGGTAATGGGTTAAAACTAATACAGGTGAAGTTTAGGTTAGATATAATGAAGTTCTTTCCTGTGAGGGTGGTGAGGCACTGGAATAGGTTGCCCAAGGAAGTTGTGAATGCTCCATCCCTGGTGCTGTTCAAGGCCAGGTTGGACAGTCTTGGGTGACATGGTCTGATGTGTAGTGTCCCTGCCCATGGCAGGGGGGCTGGAACTAGATCATCTTAAGGTCCTTTCCAACCCTAACTATTCTATGATTCTAGTTCATGGGCTACTCTCCATCTGCATGAGCAGCAGAACACACCTACATCTTCCTGGCTAGAAACATACCTTAATATTACAATGTCATGTGTGAGTATTTGTGCATCTGGACAGACACAGGACACGAGTCCATTCTGCCCATACTCCAAGTTGGCCAGGTCCAGAAGCTATATCCCCAGAGCACTGTGCCTAACCTAACAGCCCTGCTGCATCTTCTTGCTTTTTCATGTTCTCACCATAAAGCAAGAGTGACCTCCGAGGTAAAGGGCATTCAGATCAATTAGGAACTTCATAATTATCTCCACCTTTATCTACATCCAAAACGACCCTGGAAATCAGTGTGAAAAGATTCACTGACAGTTTGTTCTCACATCTTTTCCTGTAGTAAGGCAACACTGCTATTCTATGCAACTATACCTTCTAACTGGATTCCCATGTCCTCAATAAAGCATATTACAGCAGCTTACGCAATGAAGGGATAAAATTGCTGCTGACCACAGCAAAATCGACAAAAAAGCGAGGCATGACTTCAAGGAGCAAACTTTGCTATTTCAGTTCCCAGATAGCACAAAAGTAGAAAAGTTCAGATGTCACCAAACAAGTGTCGAGGAAATATTAATGTTTTTTATTTCCAAAAAATGATTGTCAGTGTAGGAGGAAGCTTAATTTTGTTCAGTGTTTCTACCCCCATCATCCCTCGTGAGTACATTCATGTTTGGGTCCCTAGCCCAGTCAAAAACTGCTAGGAGAAAAAACAGTGGGAGAAGCAACAAAAGATCTGTATTTAAAATTGAAAGAAGATTTGAGCATCCTAACATGAGCGCAACACAGGACAACATTTTTCTCATGTTTCATTGCTGTCGTTGCAGAACTAAGAATGAAGATTTTAAAATAAATTTTTTATTTAGAAATTATGACACTGATCAGAAATAACATTTTATAAGGCAATTTTCCTCAATTTGAGAAGATCACACAGATATGAATTTTACAATCCTATTACACCTACTCAAACTGTAACATGCTCTTCAAAAACACAGGCCTTGTTTTTTATCTCTAGCTAGAGTAAAAGCAGAAAATAGATGTTCAGAATTTTCAGTTTAGGTGAGCTTTTAGTCCAGGTATGACCTGTGAGATCTCTGTTAAATAGACTCGTGTGGACCTGTGTACATGTCAGTGCATGTTCAGCTGTCCTGTCACATGGTGTACATTTTCTCCCATCTTATCAGCAGAAAATTACTAAGAGAATTTGTAGTTTACTCTGCTCAGCAAAGGAAATAGAACAATAAAAAAAAACAAAAACAACCAGTGACAGAACAGCTTAATGTGGTTCTTGCCAATAACGTGAAAAGATGAGCCAGTTGTCAGAAAGTATCTATGGGAAGGTTCATTTTGCTTTCTAAAGTCATTCTGAATTAGGTACACACTGGTGCAGCTGGTAGGTCTGTTGAGGATTATGACAGGACAGTTTTTTCCTATTCTGTAATCTTAAGATGTATACGGAACTGCAGAACCACAAAATTGTTGGAGTTGGAAGGGACCTTATAGATAGAATCATAGAATTAACTAGGTTGGAAAAGACCTTGAAGATTGTCAAGTCCAACTGTTACCCCAGGACTGCCAAGACCACCACTAAACCATATCACTGAAAGCCTCATCTACATGGTCTGTGAATACTTCCAGGGACAGAAATTCCACCACTTCCCTAGGAAGGCTGTTCCAATACCTGATCACCCTATCCATGAAGAAATTTTTCCTAATATCCAGTCTAAACCTCTTCTGGCACAGCTTGAGGCCATTACTTCTTGTCCTATCACTTGTTTGTTACCTGGGAGAAGAGACTGACCCCCAACTCACTACACCCTCCTTTCAGGTAGTTGTAGAGAGCAACAAGGTCCCCCCTGAGCCTTTTCTTCTCCAGACTAAACATCTGCAGTTCCCTCAGCTGCTCATCATAGGACTTGTTTCCTAGAGCCTTCACCAGTTTTGTTGCCATTTTCTGGACCTGCTCCAGCACATCAATGTCTTTCTTGTAGTGAGGAGCCCAGAACTGAACACAGTATTCGAGGTGCGGCCTCACCAGTGCTGAGTACAGGGGGCTGATCACTGACCTGGCCCTGCTGGCTATGCTATTGCTGATGTAGGTCAAGATGCCGTTGGTCTTCTTGGCTGCCTGAACACACTACAAGCTCATGCTCAGCCAGCCATCAGTCAGCATCCCTAGGTCCCTTTCTGCCAAGCAGCTTTCCAGCCACTCTTCCTCAAGCCTGTAGTGTTGCATGGGGGTTTTGTGTCCCAGATGCAGGACCCGGCACTTTGCCTTGCTGCACCTCATACCACTGGCCACAGCCCATCGATCCAGCCTGTCCAGATCCTTCTGCAGAGCCTTCCTATCCTTCAGCAGATCAACACTCCCACCCAAACTGGTGTCATCTGCAAATTTACAGAGCGTGCACTCAATACCCTCATCCAGATCATCAATGAAGATATTAAACAACACTGGCCCTAACACCAAGCCCTAAGGGACACCACTAGTGACCTGTCGCCAACTACATGTGACACCATTTACCACCACTTTTTGGGCTCAGCCATCCAGCCACTTTCCAACCTAGTGAAAAATATACCTGTCCAGGCCATGAGCAGCCAATTTCTCCAGGAGAACACTGTGGGAGACAATATCAAATGATTTACTTAAGTCCAACTAGACAACATCCACAGCCTTTCCCTCATCAACCAGACTGGTCATGTTACTGTAGGAGATCAGGCTGGTCAACCAGGACCTGCCCTTCATGAAGCCATGCTGATCATCTAGTTCCAATATCCCCCTGCCATGGGCAGGAACACCTTCCACTAGACTGGGTTGCTCAAAGCCCCATCCAACCTGACCTTGAACGCTTTCTGGGATGGGGCAGCCACAACTTCTCCGGGCAACCTGTTCTAGTGCCTCACCACCCTCCTAATACAGAATTTCTTCTTTATGTCTAATCTAAATCTACTCTATTTCAGTTTAAGGCCATTCCTCCTTGTCTTGTCACTACGTGCTCCAACAGATCCACATCCTTCTTATTTTGGGGGCCCCAGAGCTAAACACAGTACTGCAGGTGGGGTCTCATTAGAGTGGAGAAGAGGAGGAGAATCACCTCCCTTGGCCTGCTGCTCACACTCCTTTTGATGCAGCCAAGCATGAAGTTGGCTTTCTGGGCTGCAAGCACATGCTGCCAGCTCATGTTGAGCTTCCACTCAACAAACACCAAGTCATTCTCAGGGCTGCCCCCAATCTGTTCTTTGCCCAGCCTGTATTTGTGCTTGGAATTGCTCTGACCCAGGTGCAGGACTTTGCACTTGGCCTTGTTGAACTTCACTGTGTTTGCACAGGCCCACCTCTCAAGGTCCCTCTGAATGGCATCCCTTCCCTTCAGATTATCGACCACACCTCACAGCTTGGTGTCATCAGCAAACTTGTTGAGGGTGCATCAATCCCACTGTCCATGTTACTGAAAAAGATGATAAACAGCCCCATTCCCAATAGTGACCCCTGAGAAATGCCTTCTGTCATTGGTCTCCACTTGGGACACAGAGTTGTGGGCTGCAACTCTCTTGAGTGTGACCATTTAGCTAATTCCTTATTCACCAGGTGGTCCATCCATCAGACATGTGTCTCTCCAATTTAGAGACAAGGATGTTGTGTGGGAGTGTCAAATGCTTTTGCATCCAGGTAGATTATGTCAGTCGCTATCCCCTTATCCACCAATGCTGTAACCCTGTCATGGAAGGCCACCAAATTTGCGAGGCACAATTTGCCCTTAGTGAAACATGCTGACTGTCACCAGTTGCCTCCTTATTGTCCATATGCCTTAACATAGTTTTCAGGAGAATCTGCTCCATGATCATGATGGGCACAGAGATGAGACTGACTGGCCTGTAGTTACCTATGTCTTCTCTTCTTTCCCTTTTTAAAAATGGGAGTTATGTTTCCCATATTTCAGTCTTCCTCAGTGCCTAAGACAAAAGTACAAACGGTGATTTCTATACCCATTTTCATTTTTTAAACTCATTATTAATCTATACACTGAAGACAGACTACAAAAAGCTTATTATTAGTAGGAAATTGTCAGTGAATTAATACAATACTCTTGAATTTACAGCTTCCTGGAGAAAAGCCAAACAATGTCAGCAAGTGTTTTAGGATCCATACAACCTGACTGCATGAGGAACATAAAACATCCCCCTGTTAGGAACTAAAAAAGTACTACAATATTAAAAGTAGTTTCTGAAGATGAAGGCTCATCTCTACACCTAAGTCAGAGCTTCAGCCAACCTACAGAAAACCATTTCTGTTCATTAAACCTAATAAAATAGTTCAGAGAGTAAACCTGGTCTTGACTTCTAAATAGAAACCTCATTTGAAATTACTTTATATGAGTAGAATTTCATGGGTTCCCTCCATGTTAGGCTTGCAAGGCATAATGAGAAAAATGTATTTAAGCATGTTTCACAGAAAGGCAGTTTTTTCCTTCTTTGCTTTTTTACAATTATTCTAAACTATTTGTGGTGGTCTCTTTTGACGACAAAGAAAAACATACATTTACAAGAAAAGTGGTAGTGAGTCTCTAACTTCTCTTCCCAGCTAGTAAGGGAGAACCCTACAGAGCACAAGAGAGCTGAGGGATGCTGAGACAAGACACAAAGTTCCCTAGACCTCTGCCAGCTTTATGAAAGGCCAGAGCCAAGGGCTTCGGCTTCCCAGAGCTCTTGGCCTTCCGCTGACCCCACGAGAAGGAGAAGCGACAGTGGGAAGGAGGCAGTTTTCCCAGTTAAGTGCAAGGCTTGAGAAATCCCAGAAAGGTGGAGAAGGCTGTGCCAAGGCAGATTTAGATGAAAGAAAGACTGGAGACCACACTGATAGGTGCACGTTTATGCTTACTTTATTAATTAGCAGCTTAGAGTTTGTTTTGTACACATTTGGTAGCCTTGTCTACTTAAGACTAAAAATTGATCTGAAGACTATCCTTGTATTTGCCCTAGTTGAATTTTTTCAAGAAGGACTTCCATGGCAACTCCTCCTCCCTCAGCTTAGTTAACCAAAACCTGTGTACAGACAAAGCTTATTTAAAACATTCCTAAAAGCAAATTTGAAGTAGCCATATTTAAGCAAATGACAAAGAGACAGGTTTGAAGGTGAATAAAAAAATTTTCATAACACAAAGTCATCTTTAAACCTGAAATTAAGAACTGATCTTAGAGATTACAAAAGAGGAAGTGGAAAGTTATTTTTGCATGGTATCATGTAAAATTAAAGGTTTTATTTTAGAAATGCTTATACATTGACTTCAGCTTTTAAAAAACAATTATTTTCTAACTTAACTTCAGAAAGATTTTAAAAATAGATTAGTAAGAAATGCCACCAAATAAATCTTTCCTCCAGAATCAGTGACAAGCAGTTAACAGATCAGCAGCCAGAAATGTGTCATCTGCAAGCTGTGCCAATTAGATTATTTCCAGTAACGTAATACCCTCTATACCCCAATCATTAGATCTTTCTTCTTTCATCTAACTTTGAATAGTATCTCAATAACACATTACAGTCACTAATCAGCATCAGCTCCACAATTCAGAGCATCTCTGCAGGAGGGGCTGAACGTTGCACACTGCACACCCTCCCCTTGCCATGCAGTCCACCTTCTGAATACACATTAGCGCACACAGTTCAGAAAACAAACCATTACAGCACTTAAGTTTTTGAAATCACAGGTACGAGACTGCAAGAAATATTTAGATTTTCAATAGTAAGGAAGAAAAACCCTCTCCACAATACTGCTTTTCTGGTGCAATAGCAACTTCTCAGCACTTAAACAGATAAAAATACACTTTACAGCTCTTGCTGGGAGCAACCGTGCATTCAGTAACACAGAAGTAATTTCAACACTGACAAAAAGTTTCCTGCAATAAGTAAAGGAGAAATGGTACAGTACTGGCATATGCATAACTAAAATTAGAAAATTCAACCTTTTGTCATGGACATGTCTATGCTTCAAGCAGAACAGGACACTGACCTGTGCATATCTTCAAAAATGCAGTATTTATGTTAATGTCTTCTAATGCTCACCATTTTTACTTACATTAGAAAATGCATTCATGAGCTTCGAAGTAATTAATGCTACAGAATTCTTACACCTTCTGTTCCAGTGTTAAATAGCGAGAGATATTTAGTTAATGATTACAGCAGTTTCAGTTGTCCCATCACATTTTAATGCAATATCCTTAAAATAATCCTATGATTTAATCTGACATTGGGTGGAAGGGGTTGAGGTGGGGAGTAAACACTTACATATTTAAACGCTGAGACTTAGCCCACTGACTGTTCATTTCTAAAATGTTTGCAAAGAGTACACTGAAATAGTGTGTGACAGTACAACCTCACATCAGCATATTTGAGAAAAAATAAAGTTTTAACCACATCATATGATGTCAGCAAAAAGATCAAAGTGACAAGCGTGACAGCTAGAATCATCACTAGGTAAGGATTTCACTGGTAAAAGAATTAAATTGGATGTAATGAAATTAAGCAGTAAAATGAAAAAAAAAAACAAAACAAACACGCTGGCTAACTGTAGGTCCTACTCTTTATATACCCATCACCATGATGACAGAAAATCATGACAGACTTGAAAGATCCTCTTAAATGTTTCATCTACTGCTTATGTTTAATAACTTAAAACTAAACTATAAAGCATCACAAAACATACTTGAAAAATACTGTTGCATTAGATACTTGAGAGTGAAACTGTTTGATCACCCAACTGATGACATTGTGAACCACCAAATGAGAGGAGTTCATTGGAGCGATGGGTGGAGCGATTCACTGGACACGAGAACAGAAGGGGCTTCTTGGAGCACTGCTCTCAGTTCCCTCACTTCTTCCATAGATCTGCCAGCCTCCCACCCCTGACAGAAAAGGACTCTCACCTCAAACTTTTAAAGTTTAGGGGTTTACTGGTTCCTAGATTTTGCTATGAGAATAGAAAATCGTTATAGCCTGAGTGAAGTCTGAGACATGTTACTTCCCTTCAAAGAAGAAGAAAATAGAGACTACAGGTGAAGTAGCTGGACAACTTGCCTGATAATGAAGTAGGCAACATGCTAGGATAAAGAAAGAAAAATGCTCTTTACTTCTGCTTCTTCCAGGCCTCTGGCAAACTGAACACGTTCTCCCAAGACTCTCAACACCAAGGTGAGTATCGACTTCAAATACAAGCAGCTTTTCCCATGCTAAAAAATTACTTTCAGAATCTATCACACTCAAAAAGTGTTCAGCAGCCTTTGCTGAGCCAAAAAAATTTAAAAATCACTACAGATATATGGGTGCTCATTTCTTGAAGGAAGAGAGAACTCCACATCCCAACAAAGAAAAGACGATATGCCAGCTCCAAGGAGTGGCTAAAAGAAGTGCTCCTGGAGTTTTCAACATTATTAATAATCTAGTTTCAAAACAGCAAGACTTAATTCTTATGTTGTTCTGTTTCACGCACAAAACTATTATAACACTTTGTGGTTCACTACAGCAATGCACCAACATTCTAGGTAATTACTGAAAGCAAAATCCTGTAACCAGTTGCTATGCCATAGCCATTAGGAGAACAAGCCGGACCTCAGAAGGACATGAAGTGGCCTGAAATTTCAGAAGTGAAAAATATTTGGCTGCTTAAGGCAAACCAAAAATTAATGATATTAGACGACTTCTAGAGTGTCAAGAAAAACCTGTCAAATCTGGAAACATATTCTAATTTTGATACTGTGCTAAATTTACAATTTTAAAGACATCTGAGCCAGCATAACTGCTAGCTTCGAGGCGAAAAGCAGAAAATCATGCCCGCAAAATGGAAAGAAAGTTAAAGCAGGTCTAAGTCTTTTTTGTTGCTTTTTTTTCTTTTAAGACTTGAAATCTTCGTTAAATAATTTTTCTTTATGTAAGTGCTTCACTTCTCTGCTTTAGTTAAGCTACCTGTAGGGGTTGATTTTTTTTTTTAGCTTTCCTGAGGACAGATTAAACTACTGTTTTCAATTAAAAAAAAAAAAAAAGCTATATTGTTACAGATTGATAACTTTTTTAAGAATTCTGCTAGCAGTATCTAGGAAAATGTATTAATGAACTTGAATTTATAATACTGTCATCTTCGTAGTCCTCAGAAAAGGAGATCCTTAGGATCTACAGATTGAAAGTTAAAAGGCACTGGCAGATACACTCTGAATGGCATTTGATACATCAAAGTTCTGACTAATACACAGCTGTAGGGATTAAGATGAAAAGCACTGAAACTTGTTTAAGAGATAAGAGTGGACTCAGCATACAAAAATAACTCAGCATAGATTGCATAAAAAAATATCATCAGGAGCTAAGCAAAGAAGACTGCACAGCTGAGGAGAAAATAATGGCTCCTTCTGCAACTCCTTCAGCTTGAGTCCCTAAGGCATTTTACTATAGTTTTCACTTACATGATCACCTTATACTTTTACATCTGACTTCTGTCTCATTCAGTGTACAAGACAAGCAATGCTCTCTCACTAGGCAGGTAGTCAGATCTAATTTCCACAGGTATCACTGAGTGATCACTCAACACAAAAATTTCTTACATTCTTTCTTTGTATTCTTGTACTTAAACATTGACAGAACATCATTGTGACAACAGGAAGACTTGGCTCCTCTTGATAGAGAAAAAACAGATTAAAAAACCAACCAACCAACCCCCAAAAAACAACCAGAAAAAAAAACCAAACAACACAAACCCCCCCCAAAAAACCAAACAACACCCACCTGCGACCCCCCCAGTAAACCACCAAAACCAGGCAAAAAAACAAAGCGCTCAATAATTTGGAAGTTAATTCGAAGTATTAAAGTCCAAGTTTTTTATAGAATGTATCATTTTGACATTCATCTATATGTGCATATGAGAATTTCAACAGTGCAGCTGCTTCTGTGAACACCAAGTACAGTGACCTGAGCAACAGCTACACAGCCACAGCAACCTCTGTTCACTGACCACTGAATGAGAGCAGAAGTGACAGAAAGTACACAGCCATAATTAAAGACCGTCATAACCACTACTGTTCCATGTATGGAGTAGCCATGCTTCACATTTTATGTATGCTCTTCTTCAGCTGGTGACCAGGCTAATCTCTGGGATCTTGGCTGCTCTGTCTAACAACTGCAAAAACTCAGCACTCAGATTGGATCCAACTTGCACCTTTCCTGTCTTCTCAACACTGTGAGTAATGCTGGCAAATTTATTTTGGCTCTCATGAGTTTCCAATCACAGACCTGAAATAACCTCAACAACTTCAAAAGATAGTATTAGTTAAATTCTCAAGAGAGATGTGAATGAAAGCAAAAGTTTGAAAGATGAAGCTTTACCTGCACAGGATTCTGTAGTACATTAGAAGCCTCTGCAAACATGCGCCTCGTGCATCCAAGCTCAGCCGATATCAGCCCTGTCAAGCAGCTGCAGCCTGGTCCTCAATAGTTTCCTTAGGGCCTTCTCTTCCCTATTCGTTAGTTTGCAGGTTTCCTCTTTACAGTTCCTTTGCATTTTAACCCACAGAATTCAGACAGGTTAACATAATACCAGAGTAATGCAAGAGGCACACATAATTTAATATTGATTTAAAATACACTATGTCAAGTGTTTTCTCAAGTGCATGCATCATTGGGTTCAATTAAGGTTAAGGTTTTCCAGATAGTTTTTCTACAATTTTTTAAAACCTTTATTATTATTTTTCCTTTTAGATTATGTCCTTAATCAAACCCTACAGAACACTGCATTCAGAGCTTAAGACAAAACATTTGCTCAAATTTCTCTTCATCAAATTCTGCAAAGTAATTCCACACTAAAAAGGAATTTTCAATAGACACATACGCACTAAGGTGGAAATGCAGCATGAAATTCCAGCATAAATACTGAAGTTTTTGCAAAGCAATAAGCAGCCCCCCCGAAAGAAAAAAACCTTGCTTTTACAAGGTAAAGTGTTACCCAGGTGCTGCATATATTTAATACGTATTTTGAACTATCAGTCAGATGTTGGTTTAAAGATTAAAACTCCATCTGGAACCGCTGTTATGAGGAAAAGCAGATGTTTAAGAATTGAAAGGGAAAGAACAGATGAGGGCAGTGTAGATTTTTGTCAATTAATACTTTAGAAGATAAGGAAATATTTACAGCTATTTTTAGCTGCTGCTTCCTGCTGTTTTCCAGACATACAATATTTAAATCAAAGTGCCACTTGCAGGGTAAAACTGCAACTATGACAACTTTCACAAGCTGAAGCTGTTCCAAGGGAAAAAAAAAAAAAAAGCCCAAACAGAAAACAGAATCCTGACTTCTCCCCTTAGTGATCTGTGCCATAGCAGTTTCTCTTAGACAGGAAGTATCTCAGAGAACCATGTTTTTAGTACTGTAAAGTAAAATTAAACACTGAAAAACCAGAGAAGGAGTATTGATTTCTACAGGTTAAAGAGGAGCAAACAAAAAGGAAGAAATAAGCAGTGTTAAAAGAATAAATTAGCAAAATTTCCAAGCAGAACAGATTAAGTTGACTAGCAACTAAGTTAAAAATGCTCTATACTTTGTCTCAGGAAGTACAGTAATATGTATAGTTTCAGTTTTATAGGTGTACCTAATTTAAATCAGCATGAAACTAATAAATAGGAAAAATCAAATAATTGATTTCCTCAAGACTGTTTGCTACTCCAGTTGTCACATCCAATTCCAGCTCGTATGCCATGCTAGGAAATCCTATGCTATTACCATCAAGGCAAGCTTGGTTTTGTTTCTCCCAGAGTCACTGAAACCAGAAAAACAGAATATACATTTTTTTACAGTCCTAAGAAAGAGGCAGAGAAATCCAGAACAGGAACAAATCTTATGCATCAAAGGTAAAAGATAAAGTTTCACCGAAGTATCTTCTATGTAATGGCACATGTTACTGTTTTCTCTTGGTTTGTTTTGTGGGTTGTTTTGTTTTTTTTTTTCTCTGTGTCACAGGAGGATGTTTTTATTTACTGAAATCAGGAATTTAAAGAGCCATAATTATAAAAAGAAATTACATACACACATAGCTGTGAATCCTGGTGTTTAAGGGGATAAAAATGAGTGCACTGAAAAGTTTAACTGGTTTTATATATAGTGAAACCTTCATAAAAGCAAGTGTAATTCCAAGAAAGGTACATAGAAACAACCACATCAAATGCCTTTCAAGTACCGCTATGGGCTGTTGGTAAAAAGCAAAACTACATTAATGATCTTTCTAAAATGGTAGGTTGAACATGGAAGTCAACTTTCGTACATCCACATTAACATAGAAAATGAAAATCTTTCCAAGCATTCACATACTTGATGCTTAATTTCTTAAGAATGCTTTCAGTGCATCTCATAATAGCTGCTTCACCTTTACAGAGCTCTAACCCAAAACAGATATAAAAATAACTGCATATTTTAAAACACTGAACAAAACAACTATGAAATGCATGACAGTTCAGCAGAAAGATGGGTTGTTATCTGTTATAAACAAAGTGGCATTTCAGGTAATTTACTACTATACAAAATAGCTGTTATTATTGTTGGTTTGCTGCTATAAAATCTTCCTTACAAGCAAAACCCAACAATTTAGAAAAAGCAGAGTGAAATGCAGAGAAAAAATACCAGAAGATCTAAATAGAGGCAACATTTACACACAGATGATAAAACTTCGTAGAGTGGCATATAGTGTACTAGATAATCCAGAAGATACTGCATAGAGCAGGCATACATAAATCCTTTCAGCTTGATTTTTAATGTACACAGATATTTTGGTTCAGGAAGTTACTAGAGCTACATACTGCTCAATTTGGGTAGTTTGCTGTTCTCTAGCGCTGGTGCTACCTGCCAGAACTAGCACATGGCATGGTAAGGGGACCTTCAGGTCTGCATGCAGGGATGGGAGTTGTGCAGCAGGTTCTCAACAAGGTTTCTCTACACTCTCTCTATGACGGGGATTCAGTTGTTCTGAGAAGCTTTCAAGTTCTTTCTGGTGAAAGACTGGTAGCTCAGAATAGTCTTGAAAAATATTGTTTAGATATGTTGGTAAAGAGCTGCTGGTCATATTGGAGTCCTCAGACATAACAGAGGAAAGCCCACATCAGAATGTGCCATGCAGGACAGCCTCCACCACACAGGAATCTCTGAAGCCTGGAGGTAGAAATCATGAACCTGAATGCAGAAGCAGACCAGGTCCTGTTCCCACTCTTCATTCAGGGGCAACCTCAAAAAACATACAGAGAACCAGTGAAGGATATTTACTAGCTAGCTCCTTAGTCTGACTCAGTGCAGACAGCCTTTACTATCAGATGACTGAGTTGCAGAGAAAGAGGCAACAGTTTTGCTGAGTAATTTTTATTTTAGGAGACACTGAAAATCCCAGTCCTAAACCAGACTTTACTGGTTTGGCTTTGGCTGAATTACACTCTCTCACCACTACAGGTGCAAGAACAAAGGGACAGCTGAGGTCAAGAGGCAGAAGAGAGGCTTTAAATATCTTGTCATCATGGCTGAGGGGTAGCTCCCTCTTCTAACAGACCAGCAGGGAAGGCATTTGTTGTTAAAGGCAACTGCCTAAAATTATGCAGGATGGAATGAAATTTAAAGATTGCTCAATGCTCGAGTTGCTATTAGAATACTGCATTTCATTTCCTTGTAAAAGTAACATCAGCCAATTTTGTTAAGAATTTTGTCATATAATTTAATTTGAGGCAAGTACTCAAGAGGAGCTCATCTGTCATAAACTAGCTCCAATCATTTCAAGAAACTTGGATACAGGAAAAAAATTAAAACCTGAGCAAAATGCATGTGCAGGCACACACAGAAACCTCGTCTTTGAGCATGGTGGCACCTCTACTTTTAGTAGAAGGAACCTGAGATGTTTAAAAAGGTGCAATTTATAGGGTAGGAGTTTGTCTTTTACTGTTTTTGTCCCTCAGAGTTGGCCTAAAATACATCTTCAAAGCACTATGGGAATACTGAATTTGCACATACTAATGACATAAAAAAGGCTGAGATCCACAACCCACATAGCAAATCTCAGTAGGTTTTCTCAACTTTTATCAGCTAAGATTTCTAAAAGCAAAAGCTACTCTAGGGAAGGTTACAGCACCCAAACAGTTTTTATACAGTACAAAAACACAGCCCCAGCAACTGAGACTCTTTTGTGCATTGGCATTATCTGGAAGAGGACTGCCACAGTGACCCTAGAAACAGTTTTATGATGCATCTTTAACAAACATGACTTCAACGATAAAGTTAGTCTTTCTGAAAACAGATTTTCCCCTCAGTTTTAGCCCTTTGGTTAGGTAAGCACTGAAAATACAATCCAGAAATCAGAAAGTTTCTCCTATACTTTCAATTACTCTGTGCTGACACCTAGGCAACATAGAAAGGAGAATGTGACTAGAATGCAAAGCTCATGAATGAAGTGAGGAAAAGGAAAAAAGTATATTGTAACAGCTCTGGTGAGCGGGAAGCTGCAGGAAGCTGGCAAGGAAGGATTTGAGCGTACTTGGCAAGGCCAGTGGGAACTGGAGGAAGAGTCAGTGAAAAGCCAAATCCTTTGGGCAAAGAGGATTGAAGACAGAAGCAGCAATTGACTAAAAGTCAGTAAGAAAAATGGTAAATAAAGGACTAACAAGCAGTTGGTTGGGGAGTGAGAATGGGGACACTGAGAAGGTGGGAAAATTCTGAGAACAGAAGGAAAGGCAAAAGCAGCACAACAGCTGGGAAACTCCAGGAATGCAAGTAAAGGGACATTGAGTCATTATCACTGGTGCTCAAGGGCAGCAGGAAGAAGACAGATTCATGTAGTCCTTTTCCAGTTCTCCTGAGAGCCACAGGTGAGGTGGTGCATGATGAGATGGAACAAATTAAAAAGGGGAAAAAATAAAAAAATAAAAAATAAAATAAAAGAGAGACTGAAGTCCAAGGAAGAAAATACAGAATGGTAATCAGAAAAAGGGGGAAAGGGAACTGGGTAAGCTTCCATGAAAATACTGGTACAGATTGAACAAAGTGTGATTGATACAGGAGCTCTGAATAATGCAGCTGGTATCATGAACAAGACTAAGACAAGCACCCAAAGGTGGAGCAGGGGTAGGGAAGATGAAAGCAAGATAGAAAGGAGAAATTTTCATGCGCAGAGCTTCAGGAAAAGAAGTAGAATCATTTATGCCTTCTAGAAAGCCTTCTTCAAAGCTCCTACTGGAATGTGTATCTCCTCCGTGTTATCTTCTTCCTCAGCAAACACTCTACAGCTGGGTAGCAAAACATGCCTCCTCCTGCTCTATGGTGGACAATGTAACTAGTAGCAATAGCCCAAGTGCTATACTTCCTTATGGAAAGCAAGGGTTTGCAACCTGCTGATGAACGGCATATAGGGTGACAGCATGAAACTGAAAGTGTAAAGGTACCAGTTGAGGCTCTTAAACTGTACTCTTCCATAAATAATGAAACCATTATTTATGTGTCCCTTCCCACCAAAACTGTATTACTGTTTTGTCTCATAGCCGATATAACTGCATGCCAAAAGCCAAGCAAGCCACTCTAATTTATTAGACCTTATTAATTAAGCTACTTTCTCCATTTTTCAGATATCCAACTTAATTTGCTTCTTAAAGGAAACAAGACACTAAATAATCAGCTGCAGCTATAGCCAGTGGGAGTTGTTCTTGGTATTTCACAGTATTTCTGTGCTTAAGCCACAAGATAAGCAGGTTTAAGTATTGAAGTATTTAAGAATGCAAAAAATCACCCCAAATTTATGGAAAACTTTCCCTTTACAATCCCACCTCAAAGAAGCACTGTGAAAGAGACAACAATCGTGAGCTCTTACAAACACCTATTTAGAAATAATTTTTATTTCAGAATAGCATTGAACATTATACTGTGAGACACAAAGCAACACGTGGAATGGTAAGGTAGAAAACCACCGTGACTAGTTTTCTATTAAATATATACCACACATCTGCATTGAAACAAGTTCTGTGGAAAAAATGCCAGTGATGAGGAAATTAACCGCAATTATCCACACACACATATACTACACATTCACTGAAGAATACATGCATCTGTGGTTGGAGGAGAAAGATGGAACAGAGGACAGAGCAGTGACGTACAGATTAGCTGTGTAGTTTGCCATTTTTTAACCTCTGAATGCTCACTTAAAGCCAAAACACCATTTAAGATGTAAGAGCATGTAGATCAAGGAGGACAGGAAATTGGAGGGGTCTTGCTTCAAGCATTCTTTTTTCTTTTTTAATAGAACATGGCTCTCAAGTCCCAGAATAATATCTTCACGTACTCCATTTGCTGCAGTGCTTCTTTCAAAGCAAATTATATTTGACAAGATTTGGATATCAACAATTAATTAAACCCAAAGTGCTAAATTATGTTCACAACCCACTTAAAACATTAAAAGCTTTTGCTACATAAATTTAATAAGTAAAATGACCAGGAAAAGCCCACTGATTTTTGAAAGCAATCCTTTTCTGGTCAGATGCAAGTGTTTTATTTCTTGGTTAAAATATCAAAGATCTGCCAGAATCTCAGAAGAAACTAATGGTAATAGATCATCTCCTCTACCTCTACACTGTGAATAAAGAACAGGTGATAGTGACTCACCTTACATGCATATCAAAGGCATGACTAAAGATGAATCTCCCTGCAAAATGAAGTAGCCCATTGTCCAAAACAAACTTCAACACCTGTCAATCATTTCTAGAGAGTAAATTAACAGAATTGCTGACACGTTCTCTCCTTTGCTACATGCATCCTCTTGAGCTTATTGGGAAAGCTCGGTCTTAAAGGTTTAAATTAGGATAAAAAAGAAACCCATAAACATGTTGGAATGGAATCCAACATGCAGAGCATATTTAGAGCGTATATGCTTCATCTGAAACAAAAACTTTTATTCCTGCAGTTGAAGACCAAACAAAGAATATATTTTAAAAGAAGTCTTCTCATGTAAGAGGCAACAGAAAAGGGAATGCTGAGAATGGTATGCCTCACAGTGTTCTTGAAAAAGAGAATTTACAGCAATTAGATGGCCTCTCTGGAGTCTGCAGCACTCTGGTTCAGTTGAAGAGTCGCTAAAAATCCACTGTTCCCATTTTTAATGTTATGTGTAGTCTCGACGGGAAGAATTTGATTTGACAGTGAATTAATCTGTTCTTTTGGTTCTTCTTAGATGAGAAGTAATTCTGCGGCAGCAGCAACCATGTAAAGCAACTATATTGCAGGATTTTTCTTTCTTCTTACATTACACTTGCCTCCTAGATTGTAATTTTTCCTTTGATTGTTCTTTCCCATTCTGCACTGCTTTTGTATCATACTTATTTTAAATTGGATTATGCTGGCTACAGTCTTGATGGAACGTTGTTGATATTTTCCCTTTATGTCATTTGGTAAATATGATAATCTGGTATATTATGAACTATAAAAACCTTTTTAGTGTGCCACTATCACAATTCTGGTTTAGTTTCATGTGTATTATGGTATCCATATCCTTGAAAATGGAGTCTAATCACAACTACAGTGATCAGAACCATATGTTATTTATCATGTTAGAGTTTAGTTTCCCTAAAAAATAAGACAACTACCTGTTCTTTTGATGCATATATTCAGAATCACAGATCAGTTACTTGTCCTTCTTAGTAGGACAAGTACTTTGCTTCATTACTAGAGTTTTTAAATACACTGAAATTCATTTGTCCTTTTTGCCTTTCTAGCATGAAATCTCTCTGCAACTCTATGTCAGCCTTGTTTCTATGATTCAGAATAATCTTACATTAGTAAAGTGTCGTGGTTTAAGACCAGCTAGCAACCCAGAACCACGCAGCTGCTCCTTTATTCCCCCCCCCCCTTCCTGCCCCCCGCTCCCGGAGGGTTGGGGAGGAGAATCGAAAGAATGTAACTCCCACAGGTTGAGATAAGAACAGTCCTGTAACTAAGGTATAACACAAACCACTGCTGCTACCACCAATAATAATAATGATAAGGGAAATAACAAGGGAAGAGAATACAACCGCTCACCACCCACCGACCGATACCCAGCCCGATCCCAGCAGTGATATAGCCCTTCCGGGTAACTGCCCCCAGTTCTACATCCTGGACATGACGTGCTGTGGTATGGAATACCTCTTTGGCTAGTTTGGGTCAGGTGTCCTGTCTCTGCTTCCTCCCGGCTTCCCCTCCTCCCTGGCAGAGCATGAGACTCAGAAAGTCCTTGGTCAGAGTAAACATTACTGAGTAGCAACTAAAAACATTGGTGTTATCAGCTCTGTTCCCAGGCCGAAAGTCAAAAACAGCATTGCACCAGCTACTAAGAAGGAGAAAAAGGACTGCTACTGCTGAACCCAGGACACAAAGTTACTCTTTTTTCTATCCATTCCCTTTTATAGAGAATTTAACATTAGCAGTGTATCCAACTACACAGATTCCAGAAGGGAGACTCACACAAATGCAAAAACCTAACATTTATCACCACTCCCTTATTTCTGGTACCCTCCATTTTAAATGAATTTCTCTACCCAAAGACCTTCCTTATCTTATTGAAGACTAGGATTTAAGAACCTTTAAACAAGGGGTTTGGTTAACCATGTCAACTGCATCCCCCTAGTCCACCTGCTCTGTGACTCACTTGCAGAAAGCAGGAGTGTGCCATCAAGCCTGCTGGTGGGGAACTCTCTGGACTCACCCTGGAGCTATACCCAACTGTCCTACAGTGAAGCAGCCCTGGGCAATATATGTTGCAGATAGCTCAGCCATTTCATTCTCATGTCATTGATGAGGAAAATTACATTTGACGTGGGGGTTTGTGGTTCGTTCTGCTCACTCCTGCCACCTCCAAACTCTCAACTTGTTTTAAGGCAGTTCCCTTTTGCAAGGGAGCAGAGCTGGACTGAAGTGAACTTGTCCAGTCTCCTATATTGTGAGCACAGTTACCCAAATTGCTTTTTTGTTCTGTGACCTTATTTTCTTCAAGTGCCACTTCTATAAATTAATCAGTTTCTAGTGTTACTGCAAGGTTCTTGTTTCTGACGCCTGAAAAACAGGCTTTAATAGTTTTCAGGCACCTTGTAAATTGTTCCCAAAACTCTTGTTTTGGCCTCCTCTTTGGTGTTTTTAGAATAAGCCTATCGGAACCTAACATACACTTTCTATTCCCTATGCTGGGCACCATTTCAACTTTATGAGAGAAGGTTATCTTCCTCTTTCTGTAGTTCCATTTATTGCACCATTTAATCATACAAAATCCCTTGATCTTTCAAAAAAGTCAACCACTTGCAGGTTACGTGGCAATTTCAAGGCTTCAGGAAAAAGGAATCACACCACTTGCAGCTGCCACTTTTCATTTCCTTTTAGGGTTAAGGAATATTCTCACAGACATACCAGTTGGAGGGGCTTCAACACAACCATGAAGGACTTGTTTTGGACAGTTGCAACAACCCTGCAGGAGTGAAGTACAGTCTGATTGCTGTTAGAACAATTCCTCAATTGCAGCATTTCCAGTATCTTAACTTGGGTCCAGCACATAGTTTAGGACAAGTGAAAAACAGTTTTCCTTGCAACCTCCCCAAGAATCTGGTCTATGATATTTTTGCTGTCTGATGAAAAGTACCGAATTGTGCAATGGAATACCGACAACTGTTTGCACAAACTTATCACCCCCTCTAAAAGGGGGACCAAGCGTGTCTGTGGTCTTTCTGGAATCTGACAGTATTACAGTGTAATTTAAAAGGCAGCTCCGGATCCTTCAAATTATATTTCCTATGAATAAAATCACTGTGGGCAAAGATTTTATTGTGACCTTGAGGGGACAACAAAGTTCAACTGAGGACAATATTATTGTGTGTATGTGCATATATTTACATATTAAAGCCAGAGCATGACAGCAGCCTGAACCGAAAACTCTCTCACCCCCTCTTCATCAGTTGCAGCTTTTATTTTGCACTTCTGCAGCTCACTTGTGTGCTGTATTCTCTACTGTAAGTACCTAATTAAATTCATAATAACTTTCTCCTACTGTATAACGTGCTATAAGTTTTTTCAATTTGTGAGAACTCAGCCATGCTTATAACTGAATTAAACACTCCTGAGAACAAACTGTTTTGGGTTAAGTTTGGGCATTAATAAAATTGTTCATTTACTCAATAAAAGCACAGAGAAGGTATGAGTAAGATGACTCAGATGTCTTAACACTACATTTTTATTTTAAAATTATGTGTCCTATTGAGATATGCAACTAGAATTAGTTTTCATACGAGAAATATCTAATGGAAGGTCCATCTGCATGCAGTGTTACCCAGGTCAATACTGACTGATGGAAAGTCACAAGGGTTGAAACAGAATTTTTGGAAGTAATAAGCTCCTTATACTAACAACACTTGTATTATCATATATGTAACTAAGTGATTTCAGGATCAATACATTGCAAACAGGTTTAACCTGAATACTGCAAGAGTCAGGCTGCACTGTCACAAGAAATATAAGTCATATAATCTAGCAGAGATGACACACAATCTGTACATTTGAAAAAAAATATTCCTCAGGGACAGCTGTAGAGAACAAAAAATCTTACCAGTAGCCATAGTCCTAAAACACAAATTTCTGCATCTCAGCAGTGTTCAGTGAGATTAGACTGTAGCTAAAATAGCCTGCCGTCTTCCTTAAAAACAGCTGAAAGAGTAAGTAAAAATTTATCTACTGTATTTTTTATGGAACTTCATTTTCAGACTTTGTTATTCATATGCCTTTACTAGTTTTCTTTGGTTTCTTCAAACCATGAGGTAAATACTGAAGGTTTTATCTGCATTCAAAAACAAAACAAAGAAACTCCCACCCAAATCAAAGCAATATTGAGGCAAATCAACACTAAAATTAACACTATTCACAGCCAAATCTTGAAGTTTGTTATACAGCAAAGGTAGTAGATATAGAAATATTTCATATCCATTTTGATAGGGTATCTTGAAACTGAAGAAACTCTGAATTTCATATTTTCAAGTATCTGAATCATTAAGGCTTGAATACTGTACTGAACTGTCAGACAGGTAAATATTTTCAGTAGCTGTATGAATGTATAAACATCAAGAACTATAATGTATTCATTAAACTCTATAATCCTTATCAGAACTACTATTCATCAAACCCATATTAACAGCAGGAAATGTTTATTATACAGAAAACCCTAATATGATTTCCAAATTAAGAAAAATATTTTCTTGATTAACTAGTAAACAAGTTAGAAGAACATTATTAGATTTTTCAAGTTGCCTTGATATTACCAAGTTGCTGCTTTTTTGCTTCCACTTCTGAAGTGCATATTTTCACTTAGGGCATTCTTAATTCTCATACTGATTGAAAGAAAATTCCATTCGACTTACCGCTAAGTCACTAAATAAGGAAGCTAATTCTGCTTGATGATAAACACTGGTAATTATATCATTTCAGTGGAAATTATAGATGCTTTCTAGTCATGAAAATTAGAGGGAATCTTTAGAGACAAAAAAAATGAAGTTAAAACAACATGTGAAAGTTGACCAAAGTTCACTCATTCTATTATATACCTTTATTTGCTTTTAAAGGATCTTTCTAATATATCTTTTTCTTTTCCTATCAGGATAAAGATTTTTTTCTTCCTCTTCAGTTTAGACTAATGTTTTGAGTTTAATATTATTAAGCATCAGGTAGGGCAGCAGGAATAGGAAGGACAAGAGACCTGTGATCGAGGAAAGTTTCAGTGGCTAGTTAGCAGGGGTAAAGTTGTCGCAGAGCACAGACCGATGGGTGTGCCATTCTGACACAGAAAAGCAATATTACAACAAAAGGACAGCAGAGAACATTTGGCCAGGTCAAAGGTCTTGCTACAAGTCCTCTACAAAACCATCTTGCACTCTTTCTCCGCAAGTAATTATAAGATCCCAGTTTTGAGGTTTTGAATGTAGGCCATGCGACATTACATGTGGTACTAAGAATATGTGAAACTATTGCATGCACCCTCTCAAAAACCAAACCACAAAACTCTCCCAAAAATTTACAGGACTATACCTGATTCATGCATGCAAGAGGGCTAGTTAGAGCTCAGAGTTCAAGACTAAAGCCTGTTCTTAATTTCTGACAGGCTTAAGGACAGAATTTAGCACTATTAAAAAATAGACAGGAATATGAACTTAAATTTATCATAAAGAGGTAAACATTACAGGCATCTGTCCTGGGTTTAGCAGTGGCAGTCATTTTTTCTCCTTCTTAGTAGCTGGTGTGATGCTGTGTTATTGACTATCAGCCTGGGAACAGAGCTGATAACACCAATGTTTTTAGTTGCTGCTCAATTTTATTTATTCTGACCAAGGACTTTCTGAGTCTCATGCTCTGCCAGAGAGGAGGGGA
The DNA here is from genome assembly GCF_033815535.1 of Pezoporus flaviventris. Taxonomy (NCBI): domain Eukaryota; kingdom Metazoa; phylum Chordata; class Aves; order Psittaciformes; family Psittacidae; genus Pezoporus; species Pezoporus flaviventris. Next base: position 7,231,456 of record NW_026892595.1, read on the forward strand.
AGCCGGGAGGAAGCAGAGACAGGACACCTGACCCAAACTAGCCAAAGAGGTATTCCGTACCACCGCACATCATGCCCAGTATATAAACCGGGGGCAGTTACCCGGAAGGGCTATATCACTGCTGGGATCAGGCTGGGTATCGGTCGGTGGGTGGTGAGCGGTTGTATTCTCTTCCCTTGTTATTTCCCTTATCATTATTATTATTGGTGGTAGCAGCAGTGGTTTGTGTTATACCTTAGTTACAGGACTGTTCTTATCTCAACCTGTGGGAGTTACATTCTTTCGATTCTCCTCCCCAGCCCTCCAGGAGCGGGGGAAGGGGGGGCAGGAAGTGGGGAGGAGTGAGTGAGTGACTACGTGGTTCTGAGTTACTGACTGGACTTAAACCACAACAGCATCTTATGTTAACTTCACTGTCTTTTAGAGATTAAGTAACCAGGAGACAGTAGAAACAGCCAAAATTTTAGATTTTCTGTTGTCAAAATGTTAGAACTCTTCCTTTTACTAGTAGGCAATCGCTACATGTTTTACCTTGTAATCAGTCAATCTGAGTAAGTTACTATGATCATACTCTATTACCTTGCTTTTTTAATATAAAATATCCTAAATAGTTTGCACTGAACCTTTGCTCATGCAGAGATTCTTATTCACAGATGTTTCAAAACCTCCTTGAAACTTATATCTCCAAGTTCAGAGTAACAGTTCAGTTCTTTTTAATTTAATTAAAAAAACCTGAACAATTTTAATTGTTATCTATTCTTCCTCTCAACTTGCATTTAACTGTCATTTAAGAGCCATATAATTCCATAGTCATCTCATCAGAAAACTCATGCAATATGCCTCAGCTGTATTGGACTGCTCTTTACGATTCACTATACTGCATTTTTTGATACCTGTATCTAAATATTTAAATACAGAGACACATTTAGTAAGGCTTCTTCACCTACTGCCATAAACACCTAGGCTCTTTGATAATGGTTTTTTGAATACTGTTGTTCCTATCTAAACAGCTGGAAGCCATCAATATGCTACAGCTGTGCAAAATTACTTTTCAACTTTAATCTGAGAGCAAGAAGGAAACAAACACATTGGGGTTTAAATCAAAATTGTTAGTTATCAGGATTTGCTCTGGATTAATTAGAAGGAGAGAGAATGTTCTTTTTTCAGGGGTCAGGGCTTTTCCCTTTCGACTTGCATGGAAGAAATACAGAGATCTGTTGCAGTATCAAAAGTAGTATCTAGGCATTTTATAAAACCATTTTATGAAGATTTAAAAACAAATTAGTAATAGAAAATTATTTTACAAGCAGAGGTTGCAAACAGTTTCATAAAGGGCACAGGAAGGAGGGGAAAGGGTAGGAAATAAAACAAGAAATATTTTTTAAAAATGCATTTGGCTAATGGGACCACAAGAACATCTCAACATGATGGTGGCATTTTCATGTTCCTAAGGGAGTAACAGGATTTTTGATGCACTAGCATTCTTTACCTACTAAGTATGGCAAGTCCCTTCTTCCATCTGACCTTTCTGATTTCTTTTGAACTGCCTTATTTAACTTTCTATACCTTCTGCATAAACGTGTGTGGAGGAAGCATGTAGGTCACAGAAACATACTGAAGTAATTGAAGTACTTCTAACATTCTTTACTTGTCTTTAATAATAAAAATGTAGGACAATACTTAATTAGAATCAAATCTGTTCATGTTCATATTACACACAGATATCAACAATTAAAATATGAGCACTATACATATACAAAATTTTCTCCTAAATGTTTTTGGTTTTTGGTATATCTGTAACACAAACCAGGTAAGAATTCATTAAAAAAAAACCCAGCATACACAAAGTTTTTTAAAGCAAACTGTCTGCAGAGCTGGACATGCAGAATCCCAAACTGCAGTATTTATAAAGTTTAATAGAAATTTGAAGAAAGCATATAGACATCACCTTCCAAGTTACAACATCACAATTACTCCTCATGGCATTAGAACGCCTGCATACTACATCCATAAGGTGCATTTACATTAGGTACTGGCCTCAACAGCTTACCTCTTGAAGCTGTGTTATACAAATAACGTCATGTGCATTTCCAGGAGGCTGAACTCTTAAAAGAAACAAAGAAGGGTTTCTTTACTTCTAATATTAAAGCTCAGCTTGAATGCCTTTCCAACCTGACTATTACAGGTTACTTAAATACCTCAGATAAGCAACATCTGCTTAATGAATTGCCTTACTTATACTTAATAAATACCACCAGTGCCTAAGTTTATAATTCCCGGTTCTTAAGCATTTCACACTGCTCACATACTCCAAACTGTAAAGCAGTCGCATCACTGAATTTCTCAAAGTAATAACCAGCATAAAAGATCTAAACTACTAATTTCAAGTAACAGGTATCTCATTTACTTTTAAAGTAATGTTAGTTTTAAAGTAAAGCATTTACTTCTAAACCAGATACTAGTTTTAGAAAGAAAGCCAACAAGTCTTAAAGAAAAAGAAAATAAATTTGCTAAGCATGCAATTAAAAGGGCCAACATGAGAAAGACACCTTTGGAAGGGTGACATCAGTCCCAGAAAGCAGTGCCCTGATGCAGATACAAGCACAGACAATGGCCAAGTTTGCTGTATCTCTGCAAAGATTGAGGAACTGGAATAAATAGTTCTATATGATTCTCTGAGTAGGTCAAGACAGTACAATTATGTACAATTACTCTTTGAAATAGCTTGAAGCTTCCTAAAGAACCAAAATTGTATTTTTTTAAACACCTTAAATCAATGAACCACAACTAGCACCCAAACTACACTAAAAAACCACAAACAAGCAAACTGAAAGTAAGCTGCAAAATGTTTAAGCTAGTTACATACAACTGAGCTGCTGACTATCTAATTCCCCAAAACCACACAAGTACCAGAACTTCTGCTTCAGTGTCAGATCAGCACATGAACAACACTGCAGCTCTGGAGCTGATTGGAAGAGGTAATTTATCTCTGCCCCAGTTTGTACCCTGTACTTTACTAATGACTTCTCAGAAAGATAAATGGAAAGACTATAGCATTTGAAGGTTAAAAATACTGTTTACAAAAAAAAAAATCCCTCCACCTGAGATGTGATGTAGGACATATTCTTGCAATGGTTTCCAGGGATGCAGCTTTCATCCTTGCAGAGATGGCTTAGTAGTACAAATTTTAAAGTTGTCTCCCAGTAAGCATAATCCATGCAGATGGATCAAAGTGCAAAAATGCAGCACTACAAGGTTCGTCTGTGGGCCTGTGAGTTGGAGATGGGGGGACAGGGAGGAGGGGAGCACAACAGATGTTATTTTAGCATCAATCTAGAGAATACTATGTCAAACTTGAAGCGGGAAAAAAAAACAAACAATCAGAAGACCTAAACATCAGTAAAAAGAACAACAGTCTTCCCTTAAAATGAATGAAATAGAGAACCAGCGTCATGCTTAGAAGTTCTTAGGTTGCAAGGGACATTGCTTGTGTTTATACTAGTTTCAGTTATTCTTCCCAAGCCCTGCCTAAGGGGTTATTGCCTGGATCAAGTTTGTTGCTGTCAATTAACACTTGTAAGAAAATGGATTATGAGCTGCAAAGACTTTTATCTATAAAATAAAAACAAACCAAGATTTTCTCACAGATAAAAAGATTACAAATACTAGATACCACAGCAATTTGGGGGAAGGTGGGGGGGAAGGGACAATGACACAGGGACAAGCAGTTCCAAGTAAATGTTTGATTCTTGTCACAGAATCTGTTATTTGAAAATTAAGATGCTCTTCATGTAAAGTTAAGACTGACAACATACTACATCCCAAAATATTATTCCTTCACATAATTTAGGCCTCATCAACTTTCCTATCTCAGGGACTATGGAGAACAAGAACTAAACTCTCTGTACAACTACAGGAGAAACTCCAGTTCACAATCACCAACAGCTTAGCTTTGCACTGAATGCCAATGCCATCAGCTTCTTACAACACCTACTTACTGCTGAAGCGTAGACAGTAGATATGTAGGGCATCCTAAAATGACAAGCTTTCCATGTGTTATTTATTTACACAAGCTTAGGCATGACATAGGAAAAAAAAAGGGGGGGGGGGGGAATATTAAAAAAGAGCAGCAAATATGGGTAAGTCTATGCATATGTGGTTAAATAAATGATTCCATTTATTTATTTATTATGATTCCACTGCAACTTGCATCAGTACAAATAGCAAATTATAGTTTCTGTATCTCCTAACAGACCCCACAAGAAATGTGCTTTCAATAGCCTTCCACCTCAAAGACTGATGGCAAAGAGGAGACTTCAAAAAAGGGATTCTACCTCTTCAAACATTGCTGAAAGCCTCCCTGTACATATCTTCTATACAATGCCAGGTGAGACAGTATTTATGAAACTTATGTCTAGAAATCATAAGTATTAACATTCAGCTTTTTATAAGAGCAAGTAGTGAAAGGAAAAGGGGAAATGGTTTTAGACTGAAAGAGGGTAGATTTAGATGAAGTTCTTAACTGTGAGGGTGGTGAGGCACTGGAACAGGCTGCCTAAAGAAGCTGTGGCTGCCCCATCCCCAGCAGTGTTCCAGGACAGCCTGGACAGGGCTTGGAGCAACCTGGTCTAATGGAAGGTGTCCCTGCTGGTGGCAGGGGGTTGGATCTTCAAGGTCCCTTTCAACCCAAGCCGTACTATGGTTCTATGCCTAAATAGCATACTGTTGGTAATTTGGGGAACACTGCTAAGATTTCTCATTATAAAATTGCTTTCGGTTTGCAATACCAAAATACTTGGCATAAAAAACACCTCAAGATTTGTACTTTGTTGGGTTTTTAATATAGGCTTTTCAGTTTACTTTGGTTCTTATAGGCACAAAGATAGACAACAGGTGTGGGGAAGAGTGTGTGAGTAGTGTGTCTTGTTTTTAACTTATGCCAACAAGATGCCCACAGACTCTGAGAGCTAGTAATTCATATAATTAAAACCACACACAGGGTACACACAAAATTCTTTCAGAAGGAAGTTCTATCCAGAAAGAGAGGGCAGGAAGCTAATGATTTACAGCTCCTTTTCGGACAGCTGCACATGATGAAATAGTATTAGGGAAAATTGATATTCCCTCACAAGACATTATGGATGAAATGACCAAAAGGGAGAAACAAGAAGTAATTTAAAAAAATTTACATTGACAGTTTGGAGGGGAAAGACCTCCCCTGACACATTTATGATCTCTGAGAAGCCAATACAGGCAAAACCAGAGCACTCTGAATCAGAAAATCAGGAGAGAAACTGATCTACATTGGTTGCTCACAAACTTGTCCGCCCCTCTCCATCTCCTGGCTTAATTGATACATGCTGCCTTCTGGCAATTCTATTTATTACGTTTGTACATAAGCTTTATACATTTTAAATCTTCTCATGTTTAGTAATATCACTCTATCCGTGCGTTAACCTGCTTTGTTTTCTCATTAAGCCCCAAAACTTAAATCCATGAAAGTTACATAAGAAATTTCTTTAGGTAACACTTTCATTTGAAGTTTTCTTACAAATACCTTAGTCTTTGTAAGAGTGTATCAATACATACACATATATACCTATAAATAGACATACATATATTTATATGTGTATGTGTTTTTAAATCAGCAAGCATATGGTTGCTGTAACCTAAACCTTGTTTAGGTTACAAATTATTCTGTGAGGAAGGACTGAATGACTGCACACACTTCTCACCATGATCCAAAATTGCAGACTTAATACAATGCTCATCTTGGGTGGTTTGTTTTTGTTTGATCCCCTCCTTGCCCTACCCCCCAACCAAATCAACCAGAATTTTAATCTGAAATGGTGCTGGTTCCAAGCTTTTTACAAACCCATAAAATCAGCAATTAAGGATGGTAGGAGCAGGGAGGAAAGAAAAACCCTCAACAACAATGCTAATATGAAAAACACTCATGGAGTTACAGCTTTAGGTGTAGCATTTTTGGTTTACTGTTTAATATGCAATATGAATAGCCATTAGGATCACAAAACATGGAAGTTATCTTTCTGACCCACTTCTGTGTAACTGTGACTTACATAATGGCACAAAGGCAACAAAAGGAGTCAAGCCCTCTCTTTGACAAGGATTCTGGCTCATTTCGCATTTGTTAGTAGGTACAATAAATATCTGAAACAGGGCTGGAAAGCTATGCTAACAGTCTGAAGTTCTTCCCCACCCTTTGTCCCTCCCAAACAGAGGAGATTGGCAGGGTTTATTGTTGCTCTGCACAGTAGAGTAACAGGAATTAATGCCATCATTGTGCTGGACTTGGAACAACTTTATTTCCACGCACTTTTTAACATCAGTATGACAACAGCAGTGCAGAGTCTTTTTACTTAGCATACAAAACTTTAGCCAAATACTCCCATTTATTACTATCAGTTATTTTCAACTATGAGCCACAGTTATACAGTATAAACTTTTGCCTCTCTATTAATAGTGAATTTAGAACATACTTCATTTTCTACAAGATTATACATTTTAAATATTAATACATGCCAATCACAAATACAATAACTGCATCCAAGCCTGTACCACAAACAAATGATTGGCTTGCTACAAGTATTCACAAGTTCAATTCAAAATACATAGGTTTTAAAAACTCATGATGTTGATGGCAGGCTGAATTTGAGATCATCTAGTAATACATGTTCAAGCTGTACATTTGAACCATTCCCAGACAATGACAACCAATTATAAAAAAAAAAAAAATTCCACAAGCAGAAGTGCATCAACCTTCTCCTGTTGCAGTCCCACAGCAATAGGCAGATTACAATGGGCAGATTACAAAGCAAAATCTATGAGCTGTTGTGCCAGGTTGTGGAGGGCAGAGAGCATGATGCAGCAGTTTCCATTAGCACCAAAGCTTGCACACATCTTGCAAGAACAGAGCCTCTTTAAATAGTTCACAAGGGTGTTCTGTAACCTGTTCAGCAATTGAGATACGTCCAGCTTCCTTTCCTCCTTCTATGTGCTGATGAGGGAGATGCAAGCAAAAAAGAAAAAAAGAAGCTGGTACAAGGGGTACAAGTTTATGCTGGGAAATAGAGTTCTTAGTCTGAAAGGATTTTTTTGAAATCCCTTATAACACCAAACTGACAGTGAATATACATACTGCAGACTTACATCACTAATTCAGAGGACTATTCAGCTGTAGTCTTCAACTGTGTTCCATAAAAAGGGAGGATGCTTATGGAAGTCAAAGAGATCAATGTTTTAGTTTGGCCCAGTAGCTTTACATTTTACACACTATGCGTTTGTATTAGTAATAAACAAAAGAGAAAAAAACATTCAACATTTAAACCTACATTAGACTGCTACATTAGATTAACTGTTTGCACCCCTTGAAATGAAGCATGGGATGTTACATACAAGCAGAACAAATGCCATTTCTCTAGTTTTCTTTTAATCTCTTCTTTATTCTTAACCAAATCTTTTTCTTTTTTTTTAAGCTATTAGTTGCAAGCACTTTTACTTCTTTAAATTTAGCTTTTCTATGTAAGCTTAGCTTTTCTATGTAAACAAAACTATGTTTTGTTTAGTGCAGATGCTAATTAGTAACCAGACAGCATCTGGAAGTGTCACAAGTGAGCAGTAACATAGCTGAAAGAAGTACAAAGATATGGATGAGGAAAGATTACACTAGTGACAGCTGAAGAGTAAGGACGGAGAATGACTTAAAATTTGTAAGAACAATAAAACTCCACTAAAACCAAACCGCACAAACCTTACCACACCTTCACAAGGTATGGGACTGCGAACTATTATACTAATATGAGACGCCTGAAAAGCTCTACTTTAGGCTGTGCTTTATCATCCACTCATCTGCTCCATTGAAAATAAAATGTGTAACACTTAAAATTTAATCAAAATGCAACTGTTTGTTTTTCTGTTATATGGGAGCTAGTAATGCTTTTTTATGAATAGTTTTGGGCAATTTCAAGTTGTTCTCCATTCAAGTAAAAGAAGTGCAACAGCACTTGCTTGTGTATAGGGAGTGTAAGTGCTCAGGAAGGATACTGCAACATCTGGTGTGCACTGCTTTTAAGTTCTTCCCTGGAATATAAATACTTTTTGTAGCTCCTGATACTTTCTTCAGGAACTTGATTTGCAACTGTTATCCATGATGAGTATGTAATCCTACACTTCCCTCTGCAAGGACAAGGGCCTTTTTTAGAGATAAAATTCCTACAGGAGACAGGAGACACACTGTTCTCATCATGATGTTCTTTAAACAACTGCAAAGAGAGACTTAAAAGTAGCACTTTTCAAGAGCATAGATGGAAAAAGCTGAATAGTTAGAGATACAGTGTAGTTTACCTAGAAAAAGAAGATGCCCAGGTAGATGATGAAAGGCAACAAGCATTACATATGTAATACAAATGCTTCCTCCTGCCCCACCTCATGAACAGCCTCCCAAATAGACTATTTAGCTTTATTTAACAAATTAAGAAATGTAGACACCAGCTGTCAATAAACACCATAAGTTGCAAAATCCCATTTGGAGTTGATTAGATTTTGGAAGGATCATCTTTTATCCTGTTAATTCCCAACTTTCCTGTGAACAATGCACAGGTGGGCATACCAGGTTAAACACTAACACCCATGCACACTAACAGAAGTATCACACACAGTGCTTGACAAATATTAACTGATAAGAGGAGATTTTTACAGAAAATCCAGCATCAGTTTTATGGAAACACTCTCCCTTTCCAATTAAAAAAAAAAAAAAAAAGCCCCCAAAACACCACCAAAAATCTAACATTAAAATTGAGATCAATATATTTCAACTTTGAAGAGAGACAAATAGAAGGTTACAGTTTAAGAAAAAAGAAAAAAAAGTCAAATATCAGTCTGAATCTCAGAATCCAAATTTAATTATTAACCTTCATTCTATGTTCTCATTCCTGTATCTCATCTAAATTAGGAGTTGCAGGCCTTTGCTGTTGAAAATGGAGCTACCAAGTCCAAAACCAGTTAATTATTCCAGACAGCAAAACACATGCTCTTCAGTGCTAACTAAATACTATTAGGACTCTTTCACTGGCCTATCAGTTACCAGACCTCTCAGTTGAGCACCCAGGAAAAAGCAGTTACAGATCAAGGCCATCTTCACATGTAACCACAACAGTGGGCCAATACCATTATACTTCTACCTCACACTTAAAACTTCTCTCACTTTCATCGTGGTGTAAATCACTCTGCCAAGAAGTGTCTAGGGACATTATAAACAAAACATTGTCAGGAAAAGGGGCTGTTATTAATGCCCCTGGATCGCTGGAAGTATGAGCCAGGCTAATGAGAAACAGCATTAGTCTTGCTGTGAGGCTTTTTCCTCAACAGAATCCCTGCAACAGAATGACAATTTTGTCAATATTGCTTAAAGTCAGGCTGTTCCTCTCTTCAAACTTTCTTTAAGGAACATCACAAAATATAGGGCTGTACTGGGTTTGCATAGCAAGGTTTTGGTAGTGGGAGGGCTATGGTGTGGCTTCTGTGAAAAGCACTGAAAGCTTCCCCAATGTCCAATAGAGCCAATGCCAGTCAGCTCCAAGATACACACCCGCTGCTGGCCAAAGCTGAGCCCATCAGTGATGGTGGTAGCATAGCACAATTAGTACAGAGAACTACGCATCTGCAGTCAGAGAGAAGAGCAAGAATACATGCAAGAAACAACTCTGCAGACTCCAAGGTCAGTGCAGAAGGAGGGGAGGATGTGCTCCAGGCACTGGAGCAGAGATTCCCCTGCAGCCCATGGTGCAGACCACGGTGAGGCAGCTGTGCCCCTGCAGCCCATGGAGGTCCGCGGTGGAGCGGATACCCACCTGTAGCCCTGTATCCACACTGGAGCTGCGGGATGCCTGAAGAAGGCTGTGACCCCATGGGAAGCCCATGCTGGGGCAGATTTGCTGGCAGGACTTGTGACGCTGCAGGGGGCTCACACTGGACCAGACTGTTCCTGAAGGACTGCACTCCATGGAAGGGACCCACACTGGACCAGCCTGTTCCTGAAGGAGTGCACCCATGGAAGGGACCCACAATGGACCAGTCTGTTCCTGAAGGACTGCACATACGGAAGGGAGCCACTCTGGAGCAGGGGAAGAGTGTAAGGAGTCCTTCCCTGGGGAGGAAGGTGCAGCAGGGACAGTGTGTGATGAACTGATCACAACCCCCATTCCCCATTCCTCTGCACTCCTGGGGGGGGGGGGGGGGGGGGGTAGAGAAACTGGGAGTCAAGTTGAGCCCGACAAGAAGGGAGGGGTGGGGGGAAGGTGTTCTAAGATTTTGTTATATTTCTTATTATCTTACTCTGATTTGATTGGTAATAAGTTCAACAAGTCTTGCCAAGCTGAGTCTGTTCATGACAGTAACTGGTGAGTGATCTCTCCCTGTCCTTATCTCAACTCATGTCCAGCTGTGGAGGTGAGTGACAGAGTGGCTTTGGTGGGCACCTGGTGTCCAGCCAGGGTCAACCCACTACGAGAAAAACACTATCTTAACTTTAATAGGGGACCTAACTTCCTAGAACACAAAGATCTTCTTAGGATCTTATTAGGACAGACTGGTGTCGTTAGTTCAGCAACCTCCTTGCCTCTCAGAATAGGGAACATGCTTAATTTGTCCTGCCTCCCAGCTCCACTCCCATCCTAGATGGATAGTTGCTTACATACTCTTCCTGTCTTTTCAGTTAATAAGACAACCCCTTACACTGTACGAACCAGTACTTCTGCTGCTTTTCACCTGGGAGTTCAAAAGCAAGCTCCCAAGCATAACTACAACTTCAGCAAACAGAAGACCAGCTGGTAGAAAAAACATGATTTACAGTTTGAAACCCTCCTTGAGGACTGCTAGTTTAATTAATGAGCTGAAGCCTTAAGACAAGCAGAAAGAGGTGGACATGAAGGCTCAGGGTATCTCTGCAGGCATGGGTGGTAGCAGTAACCCCAAGTGAGCATGGTTCTGCTGTGAGACTATGTAGTTTCCTGCAGAAGCATTTTCCTTTCATGTACTGAAGTGCTTTAGGATGGTACTTGAAAGCTTGACAAACACAAACTATTACAATCTGAAGAACTTGGATAAGCTGAGTATTTCTTTTAACTTTTTGAACAACTATGCTGCCTAGCTTTCAATGACCTTTACATGTACTAAAAGCTGTCAGACTTGGTAGCACAAGTATCTGAAGTTATTTATTCATCATTATTATTTCAATAACTTGTCTGTTTGGGTATGCTGCCATTATGTGTCATCCTGCACAGTGTGAGAAGTTATTAATATGAACAGACACGAAAAAGATTCATACATTTCTGTATGTGCCTATTTTCATATTGCTTAAGCCAGGGTATTTCTAGATATGGTCTCGCTCTGAAGGTCTAGATTTAAAATCTGACAGACAAGATACAGATATATTAATAACATAAAAGCCTGAATTATATTGACAAAAGCTGTCTTTCAGATTTACTTTGTTTAGAAAATACTGCAAAAGGTACTACCATAAATTATTATTTTGCTAATATAAACTGAATTTAGAAGCATCTGCAGTTATTAATATCTCCAATTCTAGTTATGCCCCCAGTGTACAGTTGTTCTCCATCAGGACTATTACTGAGTGTCCTGGGTTCAGCAGTAGCAGTCAAATGCTTACACAGTACTTCAAAAAACATCTGCAGAATATTCAGAGGAACTCAGTCTAGCTCAGTGTTTACTCCAACTATGAATGCAAGTCCTTTCGACTTCACTTCTGAACCTGCATTCATGGAGTTAGTTAATATGTATTCTGGTAAGTGACATCCTTGCTCTATCAGGCATCTCTAAAGTGCTGCAGTTAGATTTAATACCAGTAAAAACTATAATTCAAATTCTTACTTTGTGTTTCAATTGGTAAATAACCTGCTTCAAGTACTTTAACCTTAATTTCTTAGGTAAACAAACTAAACAAAGAACAGTCTTGGCAAAAGCTTAAAATAATTATAATCAATTTATAAAAGGGCTCTGCTTGAGGGATTGCTTTCATCAGCTCCAGTCCATCACCACCCTTAAACAAACAGCAAAGTTTAATTTCCCTATCACTTTATGGCAGCTTGAGTTGAAATTAACAGTACATTTACAGTATGCAGTTAGGATTTTCTCTACAGCCTGGGAAGGTTTACCATTTCTTGCATATACCTCCTTGAGTAGATTAAAGTTGTAACACATCCTACAGCTTTTCTCTGAACTTTCAACAAGAATAGCCATATGCTGAGAAGGAATCGGGGTAGCCTAGAAAACACAGTTCACCAAAACCAAGTTTTAACTTCTTATCCTGTATTTACCTAAAAGGAATCTGAACTGAAGAAGAAATGAAAAAGGCATTGGGAGCTAAACACTGCAAAGAAGTTTCTAACAATTTCAGAGATTTTTAATAGAATGCCATTTTGTTAATACTACTTAAAATGGCAATCATAACATTTGTTATTATCATAATCCATGGAACAAATAGTATAGACAAAGCAGTGAGCTATTTGTGAGAATACTAACCAAACTGCAAGTCAATGTGAGGAGACTAACAGTAGGTGAAACACCTTTGAATCAAGCCTTAGAAGAGCTCTCCATATATTCCTGGGGAAGTCTTTAAATTTGGCCTTAAATAGACACATGGAACTTCTTCCATCATCTACTCTACTGCTAGAAGCTGGTGACTACGTTTACCAAGAGAACAAACAAGTGATTTGACATGAACCTACATAATACTCCTAAAGATTACATAAAAATGGCAAAGTTATATCCTAAACATTAGACAGATATGGACTTAGTAAATACAAAAATCAGATCATTATTGTACAGAATTTTTCATAGTAACCTAATGCCTAACAGCCAAATGCTGTAAGGTGTTGAATGCTGCTGAGATACGTGGCTGCAAATTACCTAAAGGTCTCTATGTTAGTTTCCCATCCAAAGGCACAGAAGTGGGAGATGGATTACAGGGAGTACCAAATGTAAGAACAAAACACCACAAACCAAACAAACTAACCACACAACAAAACAAACCAATTAAGCAAACAAAAAAAGCCCACAAAATTCCAAATCAATCAAATAAAAACCGCCCCAAAACAAACACACACTCTTCCCCATCAAGCACACTTAAAGCCACTGCCTACCATTACCCTGGAAAATTATTCATTCAGAAGAGAAAGACTGATTACCAGAGCTAGATAGCAACAAAAAATGAACACAATTGAATCTGGTGACAGCACAGGAGTCAAAGACACTATGAAAAAAAAAAGAGATTTGTTTTTCCTCTAGAGGGTGGACAGATACTTCCTCACTACTTTTCTTTCAGGGTAGCAAGGAAGAGCAAGTGTGTAATTTGTGAGGAAGCAGTAAGTGTTTATTATGAGGACACACACCATCCACATCCTTCAAACTAGACAGTTACAGCAACGTTAAAAGCAGTCACCTGTTTCACTCTGTCAGCAAGTTTTTTACCCACACTCGCACACTTGCAGAGAAAGAAATAAAAGGTGGAAACATGACTAACAAACAGAAAGAGCAGGGAGATTCACTGTGGAAATAGTGAAGTGGTTAGCTAGAAAAACCCTTCCTCACAGCTAGCTAAATTGAGCTCAACTTCTGCATGTTGTGCAGGTTTAAGTGAAACACTGCAAATGTAAACACAGGTGTAAATGACTATCTACCTGAACTGAAAGGCTAACAAGCAATAGAAGTGTTATCCTTCACCCTGAGGAGCAGCAACCAACTTGTCAATTTGAATGATTACAGGTAGCTCAAAAAAAGCACACAGATTAAAGCAATACAATCCCTTCCAAAACATACATGCACACACACACGCAAAATACTCTCATACAACCCCACCACTTGCAAGCCCATGCATTAAGACAGATAACAAAAATCTCTCAGGCTGCAGTTATTCAGCTCCAGAAGCACCTGATGGACACAGTAGTGTGAGAGCAACACCACTAAGAACTCCAGGGGGAAGAAAAATTAAGTCTCAATTCAGTCTGCCACAGAAAAACTGAGTTTTTCAGTCCTAGAACAACCTTTCCAAACAGGCTGAAAGTTTTTTTTAAACAAGTATTCAAACACTGTACATTCTAGGTCTTACATCTTGTGCAATGAAAGTGATAAACAGAATGCGTATTTCAATTATTTACTGAAACCATCTGTCTAATCCAAAGACTCAGTTAAACCAAACTGCACAAGCAGTTTGCCTGATTGCTTAAAATGTTTTACACCTTCCATAGTTCTGCAGAAGTTCTGGGAGCAATGGGAGCAATGCACCTGTGCCCTTCAATTCTGCAGCAAAGCCCATTCAACATAAATACATACACTGCACAGGGAATTCCCATTTTCAACATGCATTAGTGTATCTGCACAATTGTGTGCATGTGCTACCTCACGCTGTACAGGAAAAGAGATGAAAGACAAAACTTTGTTCTCGTTTTCTGAATTCAAACCCAAACCATACAGATCCAGAACCCCAAGTTCAATATTGAACTGAAGAGAGAAGTGACTATCACGTTAAATTCTGGAGTTGGTGAAGGAGGTGTCTATATTAAACACAATATAATTTACATTGAAATATAGACCTTACGGTTAAATATAGATGAGATATTAAGATTCAGAAGAAAACATTATCAGCTTTCTCTGCTGAGAAATAGAAAATTAAGTAAAACCAAAACCAAACAAGTAAACTCCAATTGTCTGAAGATGCTAGTCTGTCCACCAGACAGAAGTTTCTAAGTTAAATTTCTTCCTCCAACGAGTTCATTTAGATAAATTCCATGAGATGAAGATGTAGCTAACATGCAAAAAGACAAAAGTGATTTGGTTTGGGTTTTTTTCCCCCCCTAGATTCTCTATTCATGAGTTTCTACAAAGCTTTAAATTATTTAACAGTGCAACAGCTCACCATACACAAAAGTGATTCTGGACACATCCTATCCCCTTCAGAGGCATCGCTGTTCTAAAGTAAAAAAGCTTTCTGCAAGGTGTGAGTAGCCAATGATCCCACTAAAGGTTTCTAACAGAAAATGAATATAGCAGTGGCAGACAAAAGAGCCTAACAAATAACCTCACAAATGTAATTTTTATACAAAGGCAGTATACTGAGACCTCACTACCCCCCTTACTTTTCTTCTCTGTCATAGTCAGAGATCACTCTCCACTGCATGTTAATTCTGTCTCATAGTTTCTAGATCTAAAATGATAAAAGCCATATACTAAAGAATGTAAATTAAAGAAACAAGTCTCACCTTCCCCAACACCTGATGTCACCTTAAATTTACATTTTAAACCTGAGAATATTAATCTTCAGATTTTAAAACAGTGAGGGCAGGGAAAAAGAAGTCACTTTTAAAAAATTTCCTGCTATCCTCTCAGGACAACCCAAATAGCAGGATAATGACTAATAGATGTTACCTCCCTGTTACGATATTCAAACCGTCTCATAATTTCCTCCAGCACCCCTTGCTCTCAAATCCTTAGATGGTTTGCACGATTATGTTCACAAACATATGAAAAGGCTGTTACTCGCCAGCATACATGAAGCAGCATGATCTTCTGGAGTCTGAACCTCTAAGTTTCTAGATCTTGCGCACTTTACTCCAAGATACTAGATGAGGCCGTGCACTATTCCCTGGGAGACAACAAAGGCCTCAACATGAAGTTTAGCACAAGCTGAACAGAAGGATTACAATAGTGAAGAATCACAAGGGGTACGTATATCCCATATACTTAATTTTCCCATCATGATCTGTTTTGCTATACAAGGATCCTCAGTGCAATGGAAAACACAAAAGTCCTTTGTGCAGAGGTCTAGTGTAGCTGAAATAGTGCCAAAAAGACTGACACGCTTTTTGCTCCATCTGCCTGTTAAAGACCACCCGAGCCATCAGCCAGCTGTCTCTCCTGCCCATCTGTAATATACAGAAGTTTCTGAAAGACACAGAGAAGTCTCAAACCCCCTACCCACATACAAAACCACAGCAAAGAAAACGTAATGCTGTTCTCCAGAAGAGACTAGGAGACACAGGAGTCAACAGGAAGATTGGAGGAACTCCATGCAACTATTTTTTTTGCTCATCGATGATGAGAGATAGCCTTACATCATGCTACAGTGGCAAGCAACAGTCACAGCACTAACTCAGTGTTTGACTAGTAGCAACAGTACTCTTTACAATCAGAGTGATTCAGCATGACATTAAGAAACAATGCATGCAAAGCGACTGTTTTAAGAAGCAATTATCTCCTGAGCTTTTTGGTAAATGCTGCCACATTATCAGCAAACCCTACAGCAGACAAACCACCCGGGGGTGTTGGAAGGGGGTAGATCCCCACAACAAAAACCCTACTGCCATCTTTTCCTTTTGCAATACAACAGGGTATTAAATAGCGTGAAGCCTAAACAGACATAAATATAAAGGAAATCTTACAAATATACTTAGTCCCACCTCTATAAAACTGTATTAGTCCACACTGTTTTCATCTGCGTAAGTGAAAGATATACTTAGCCACTGGAGGGCTCTTAAATCTGAAGATGTACATATTGGTGGTCTACTCCAAGTACTTTTTACTTACCATTTCAGACTTGAGAAGCACAAATTGTGACCCTTTAGCATTTACTTAATGTTACTATTACACTTTGATCTCGAACTTGTATACATACTTTGCTTTAAAATGAGTATTACCCCCTGCAGCCACCCTCAACAGAAAAAAACAAAACAAAGTACATAGTTGTATGTCATGGTATCATGATTTCTGGATGTTTGGGTTGTTGTTTATTTGGTTTTTTTTTTCTGGGGGGGGGGAGTTGTTTGTTCTGTTTTGTTTTTAATAAGATATGAATAGAAGAGTGATTTGGGGCACTGAATATTAATGAAGCTGCAATTATGTCTCAAGACTTGAGAAAAAAAATAAACAAAAAGAACCACTAAGCAAAAAAAGACCTTCATCTTTTCCAAACTTACATTCAGTCCTTGGCAGAACAACATTTAAAAAGGTACACTGAGATAAAACCCAGTCTTTTCTTCATCCCCTCAAGTTCTTTATTTTTTAGCTGTAGTGGCTTCAGATTCTTTCTTTGCCACACAGTTACTGGAAATCTGATTTCTTCTTGACAGTATATGCCACAATTGTGTGTTCCAACACATAAGGCAGCACAAACTTGGCCACTCTGCTAGCAATTAGAACTGACTCTCCAATATTTAATACAGACATATACCTGGAAAAGCCTTGCAAGAAGTTATATTTTAGACTTTTTGTTCTAAACAGACATTGAGACAGGGAAAGGAAGACTTAAGACATCTTTCCTATTGATAATACTAACAGTAATTTTCATTAGGTGAAAGATTGCCTCAAAGGAAAGAATAACATTTTTAGATAATAAACCTGAAGGTATCTATTTTGATACTGTTCCTAGAATGTTATGCATGACTTGTAAAATTGATCAGTTTAAGAAATAATGTCAGCATACAAGTTAAAACAAAAAAACAAACAACAAACCACTAAAACTAAAAATAGAACTCCATTAACTGTGGATTCAAGTTTGGTACTTGCACTTAATTTATGTTTTGCTCTCAGTTAAAGAATACCACACCTCAACTAGGAGCAGAATTTAAAGTACTCTCTTTTCCGAGTTCTCTTCTTAATAGGTTTTTTTCGGGGGGGGGGGGGGAGACATTCAAGATCCAGCAACCAAATAATTTAGAAATTCATGAAAATCTTTAGAAGACTTAACTTCCCTAGGAGAGTTATTCAGCAGTTAAAGGGGTATTTTCTAACCATATGTTTAAATCAGTTAAGTGCAACTATTTCAAGATTCATGACTTTGAAGCAAGTTTGAGTAACTCAACCCTTTTCATAGAAATCATGTTATTAATGCAGAACTATTGAAAGTTTATATAATATTTAACTGTTTACAATTTAAGCCTTCCAATTTTAGAGTATGAATAAGAATATTAATTGGACATGAATTACAAAGCAGCAGTGTATATGCTTCTGTCCCAAATCACAGAATACTTTAGGTTGGAAGGGACCTTTAAAGGTCAAACTTCCACATGTGCTGCTATTGTCATCCCTCCCATGGCAGAACATAATATTTTATTGTGACTGGCTGCAACGGAGAAAAAAGGATGAATACAATAAAAGTAGAGCATGCTGGTTTCACACTTCTGATGCAGAGGAAGTTTTTTTTTTGAAGTGGACTGAAGTATAACTTTTGAAGTATAACTGAAGGAGTTTAGCTCCTGATGAAGTACTTTTTTTGTTCAAAGTCAAAACTCACAAGTTGCTTCCAGTAAGCATAGCGTGTTAATTAGTTTTAAACAGGTCATAAAAGAGTCATAGTTCACATACAAAGTAATTTAACCATTCACTAAAATCCTATTCAACAGGCAATGAAGCTTAACAAACTGCTTCTTCCAGAGGTCTAGCAAAGACAAGTTCCTAACACTCCTGAAATGAAAATGTACACATTGACCTTTGTTAGCAAAACACATTCAACATGGAACTTGCAGCCAAACTGATTTCCTCCCTTTGGACGTGCCTCCCCAGCAAATGGAGCATTAAAAAAATCACTGTCAGAAAACTTAAGTGAATTTTTCCACAAGTTGCCCAACCATAAAATTTATTTTCAGGAGGAGGAGGAAGCCATCATTAACAGTTAACGTTTACAGAAAGTTACTGCAAATCCGTGTATATTAAGCCAGTCTCAAATCCATAGAAGTCATGTAACATCTTCCTCCCCCAAAAGAGGGAGGATGAAAGCATGGCAGTACAGAAGACACAAAGGGAGAGACTCCCTTGAACATAATAGCCAGTTCTTAGGTTTTTTGAATCATACAAATCCAGCTACTTTATGGAGCTGACTACCATGAGTGTTAGTTGTCTTAAATTTGTCTGCTTGCTGAAAATCTCACATTAATATTTTATTTTGTTACATAATCCTTCCTTCATGGTTCCAGAATCTGACACCTTCATGTAATACAGAGCTTAACATCCCCCTCCACAACCTTCCCCCACATTTCACATTAAATTAAGATGAAACCAGCATACTTCACCCCACAGGACAGAGTCTGCCATGTCTCCTTTCATGCCTGCTTCCCTGTGCACTCCTCTCACTGCAGCCCATCTCCTTACAGCAGGTACAGCAGCTCCGAAACACAACCCGAGGCCACTCCTGGCTCAATTTATGCCAAACACTGGAAAATATTCCTACTTTTCTTCTTTACCCACAGTATGATACTGAAGAAGATAAGTAGCTGAGGAGAAGGTTCACTGTGGAAGGTAGGGATGAACTTACAACAAACAGATAGTTACACAGAAATGCCTTCAGCCCAGGTAAGTGCAAGAGAAACAGTTGTAAAATGCACACAATAAATGTTTTAAGAACACGGCTCCTTCTTTCAGGGCTTTTTTGGTCACACCCCTAATGAAGTCTTCAGCTTCACTGCTCTTTGACTAGCATGATAGCAAAGAAGGCTGACAGAGGAACACCAAGACTTCAATAAAGCCTACAGCCTCTCAAGACAGTGTTTACATTCATACTCTCTTTTAGGGTTTTTATGTTGCCATAATGCTTGGGACCGTTTCTTCAATGCATCATGGAGGCAGGATGTCTTTACAAGATACTTAAGACCATAAACCTGCTTGGCTTGAGTTCATCTTACTATTAGCTGAAAACAAGTGACACTGTTCAAATATTAAACTCTGAGGTTTACCTGGGAAAAAATACAAAACCAAACTGGGCCAAGAAGCAGAAATTATTTTATTCCAACACTTTCAATTCTCTCTCAGGGCTGCTCTTCCACATTCAGTACATGTTCAAACATGTTACGAGGGGAGTGTTTTCATTACACTTTTATCAGCTACTATTCCCTCAGAAAAAGCACCACACCGACCACCTGCACTTAACGTATGATTTCTGATCGTTCATCTTGTTCTTCTTGAGCTCCATTAAAAAAAAACAAACCAAAACAAAAAAAACAAACAAAAAACCACCAAACAACAAAATACAAAACAACTTTGAACTGGATTTTCTTCTCTTGGATTAAAGCACAGCCTTAAGTTGCATCAGCTCCCCAGTTCCCAGAAGCCTGAAGCTTCAGGCCTGGGACATCTCAATTCTACAAACTCCCTTATATTAGCTATTTCTGCCAGCTGCTCTTCCCTTTTCATATATAAAATAACCTTTAAGCAGCATATGGCCTTGGCTATGCGTGTATGCTCTGGCAGGTTCAGGCTAAAAGGGTTACAGGCCATTTGTCAAGCTGTATCACATTTCCTCCACGCCCTTCCTCTCGTGAGTAACCCAACGCTGCTCACAGCTACAGCTAGATGCAGCAGTGCAGCCATGACGGAGTGAAGGCTATTATTTGAACCTAGCTAAGTGTGCTGGGGCGTATGTAGTGAATCATGGCTATTAAAATAAAGGCCATGACACAGCAGAAGTTAAATTGATGGGGAATTAACAGTTAATCAGGCTTGAGGAGAAAAGCCCAGTTCTCCAAAAATCAGTTTTGCTGGAGAAGATCCCTCAGTCCTTCAGTTTCACCAGTGGGTTAGAAAACCACTGGAGTCATCATAGGCCAGCACAAGAGGGAGGTCACGCTATGCCATCCTTCAGACCCCTGGACAAGGAAGCCTGTGCTCTACATGCTCAAGAATCCTGTTCCACTCTGTGCACCATGAGATTTATAGCAAAGGTTTTGCCATTATAGTACAACCAGCCTGGTGATGACTTACACAGTCTGCTTAAGGAAAGGACGGTTTGAATAACATCTACTGTCTTATCTTAGTATCTCCAGACATGTTACAGGAAAATAAGACTTTTGTAAATATAAACTCCTACATGATTTATGGAAGTTTTATTGCCATAGCTGTATCAGTCACAGGTCACACACTACCACACCTCTTACCAACACTACTGAAATGAAGCACTGTAACCAGAATGAGCTTTCGAGATGCTACTAGCTTGTTTTTGGTTTCCTACTTTCTCTGAAGTAGTGCTTTGGGAAGAGGTATCAGCAGATGGCTGGAATGTCAACTCCATCTCCCCATCCACAGCTTCACAGACAAGTTTTCTGTACTGCACAATTAAATCCGTCTACTGAGCCAACCTCTTTCCCTTTTAAACAGTGCATTTAAAGTGCGTTAATTGCATATAATAGCAGAAATCTCTTATTTAAAAATCCCAAGCAGCCCTCACAATAAATCTTTATATTAACAGAATTGGGATTACAATTATAAAACATCACACCAAAAGCTTTATCAAGAGAATCATCTGTTGCACATAGGTCAGTGAACAGGTACTTTACAATAAATACTTCAATACAAGGATAAGGACTTGTCCCATCTCTAGAAGAGACACCTTTGGAGAAGAAAAAACAATAAATTACTTATTAGGATATTTAATTATGGTTGAGGAAAGACTGTGTATGCTTCCATAAATGGCAAAGACCAGTATATTTCAGAACCTGAAATGCACAGGTTTTGCAACACTACAGGAATGAGGAAACCCATCTTGTTTACTTAATATCTCTGAACTTGATCGTTCCTACGTAACTTACAGGAACACTGAATCCAAGTTCATCATAATGATTAGGTACTACACCATGCAAGAATATGCAGTATAAATCTACTTGGATACCTACACTGGTAAATATGAAATAACTGGTTTCATAAAGCAACTTGTAAACAGATGGTTGTGTTTCAAAGCTTTTTTTCCAAATACAGTGGTGGCCTAATGCTTGAGAAACAGCAAACATCCTTCTGTTATGAAAACCTTCAGCATACACATTCATACAGCAGTATAAATGCTGAACAGTGAGATATCACAGCACACAGCAATAGACTCTGGGTTTACAACCTATTCTACCAACTCTGTCCTTATTTCTTATTCCAACAACAAGAATATATCACAATGTCTACTTTCCTGACCCTGCTGAAAGCTAGTTCTGAAATGCCCTAGAAGAAGGGGTGGTTCTCCTAACACAAGAACAAGCAGTTATCTGTAGAAAATACTCTCACCTTGGGATATGCTACCCTTGGAATTGCTTACTCTATTTCTAATGGAAAGGTTTGAGATTAAATAACAGAAGCAAATTACAAAACTTGACTTCTGAAGATATTTCTGTGCAGAAAGTTTGTTGTGAATTGTTAAGTATGCCATTAAAAGCATTTAGAGCACAATAAAAGAACCACAGGAATGCCTACTCAAGATAAGGCTAAGTATCATTCCTACACCTGAAGAAGTTAGAAGTTCAACAACTAAAGCAGACATAACTTCACTTCCCTGTGGTCTTTTCTCTCGCTTCACTAACATTCATAAGAGTGCAGTAAATCAGGGGAATAGCAGAACACATCTAAGAGGTGACCCACGTCCAGATTAGTATTGTCTGGAAGATACAGTCCTGTGCTTTTTATGTATGCTAAAAGGCATCCATACAAATACCACAAGTGCAAAACACAGCCAGACCAACTTCTCAGGACTGCAACTAGCACTGCACTAGTCCTCTTACTGATGACACAGTATCATAGAAGATAACTACTTATTTTGCACGTCTTACTTGAGGGGTAGACTGAAATGGAGGGATGGAGGCAGCACAACATGTTTATATAGTGCAGTAACATATGTTTTATCTATCACAGCCACATTTTAAACAGTTTTGTTTGGGTTGTTTTTTGGCGTTTTGTTTTTTTTTTGGGGGGGGGGAGGGGGAGCTCAAAACTATAGAAATACTCTATGGGGCTTTTTCAAAATTCCTGCACATTGTAAGCCTGCAGCAAAACTGCATTTCTTTCCTTCTTCTCATAGTGGTTATACAGGGGACTGAATCTAGGGTAGTGCTAACAGGTTTAGAGTAAGAAATTCCCATCAGAATAGAACTTTTTCCTCCTTTTTCCTTTCCCTTAACATTCATTAACTTTCCAAACCACACCTGGCAGTTCTGTGCTTTCTACACTGAAAAGCTGTTACAACTCAGGGTAGCGAAAACATTGCTAAGCATTTAAAAGAAATTCCTTATAGGTCCTTTTCAGAAGTTACTCCTCAGAAAAGGCTTCAAACCCACTCCAAAACTGTTTTAACCCATTTCAAGCTGTTTCACCATACAGGTGAAGCATCAGGGAACTGCTGCTCTTGTGGTCCACAATAGCCACTGGAAAATAGTGACCAGCTGTCCAGACTTCGGTAGACCCCACAGCAGGGGTGTTACTTTACCAAAAACTGCTTGACATACCTCAAAGGAAATCACTGACAGATGTGATAATATTGTCAGCAATTAATCCAGTCAAGGGGCAAGAGATGCCTATCAGTTCCCAAGACTTTTGTTATTTATTTATTTATCTTGATGCCATGGCAGCAAAAACTTGCTGCTGTTACTTGACAGCATGGAAACTACTCAAAAACTGAAGCTGTAAGCAACTGGTTTGCTTTTTCCTTAAAAAATTATATACATTTTCCTGATCTGTTCAAAATAATGAGAAGGTACTTACTTAGTTCAGAGAAGCTCTCATTACAAAAAGCAGTTATTTAATACAGATATCCCTGTCCCTAGCTCTTCCACACACAAATACAATACAATTCTACATGATTATTACAAGCCTGTTTAGGTCATTGCTGACCTACTGTTACATATGACAACAATAAGAACACACCAGAACAATCACATTCTCCAAAAGAAAGAGAAAGTCTAACCAGTTCACAAAACCCAAAACATTTTCCTGTCACGAATGTCCCTAAACTTGGGACAAATACATTAAAATCCTACAATATCCAGAACTTTAAGTACTTTTTGTTTATATTGTTGAAAGCACAAACTTTCAGCTGAGAACACTCTCCTAAAACAACAAAAATGTTCAAGTAGAATACTAGAGAATCCTACCAAGATTCCAACTTAAACAAGACAGTTGAGGAAAGCCTATGGCGTAAATTGTATACACTAGACTAGACCTTAAGTAAATCTGTTCATTTCAAGAGTTTATCAAGTTCAGAAAAAAACAGATTTCCTGAACCAACGTAACTGTCACTCTGTTGCTTGTGGCAAAGCAATCTGTAGAGGTGCAACCAACAATCAAGATTGTAATTCTTCACTGACTCCTGCAAACAGCTACATTCTACATTGAACAGAATATCACCGCATGTGGATATTCCTCATCAGGTTCCTTGCAAAAAAACTCTCTGCTTTGTTTCATTTACAGGAGAATTTTATTAAATTATGAAATATCACTTGCTCATATCCAGTACAGCAGACATTGGCTGATCTGTAGGGAGTAATCTCATACAGTATCACTGTCACCAAGTAGAGTCCCCCAGACAACTCCTGCACAATACAGAAAGCAGACAGGCTTCTGGGGCTGGCAGCATTTCAAAGCTGATCCTGGCCAACAACAGTGCCATTTGCCAGCTGTGCAGTTAAGGAGCAGGCTGAGCTGTGCTTCCAGAAGGCTAGGCACCTTAGGTATGCTGAAGCACAGGGCACATAACCAAAGAGCACACACATTCAGCAGAAAACCAAAATAGAGAAAAAGCAAACATGTTGGATCTGCTGTACTGAAGGTTATGTCCATTAGTATATAATGCATATATACTTATACATATATATATTTGGCTATATAGTATACAGTTTGCTACCAACTGCATCAGTGAAAGCCTACAGAAGAATGCATTCAAGAGAGGAATAGGAAAAAGATGACAATTTCAAACAGTCATCATCACTTTGCAAAATAGCTAGCAACTTCAGAGTTGCAGGGATGCTGGCTACCAGCATAGTTCCTTTCTCCTACTCATCCATTTGAAGCACAGCAACTGCCTTTCTTCCTTTCTGGAAGATGCAATACCTAATTGATGGGGGGGGGGGGGGGGGGGGGGCGTGCATGTGTGTGTGTACATGGTGGTGTTTTCTTTAGAATTTAAAGTCCTAGATCAACAACAGCACTGTAAAAGATGAAATTCAAGCCTTTTTTGGTAATGGCAGAGGTTTAAAAGTGCACTGGCACATGAGCAAGAATCAAATGATCACCTTTATTCCACTCAATGGAAAGGAAGATCTGCAGTATTAGCAATGCGTGCTCTCCCTTTCTATCTCAGGAATCTGGTTGACAGAAATCCAGGGTACCAGGTGTAGACCAAGAGCATTTCCAGCTTACTATGTGTATTCTGCTGTATATGTGATCGAGCAAGTGAATCTGACAGCATCCAGCCCCTTGAGGAAGTATGGCCAGGTGTGTTATTCAAAACCTCCAAGGTCTGATATTTGAACAGATAAGTAATACAATGCAATGGAAACAACCTACAGCTCTAACTAAGTAGAAGTTTTACTTGCAGTTCCCCTGATATAACCCCAAGAATCCAGACATCCTCCTACAAGCCTTTAGACATCACCCACAACCCAATAGTGGAAGTGGTGTAAGAATCAGTTATTAATTCACTTCCCAATTTGGCTGTTGGGGCAAATAACTCCCTAATGTCTCCCAGATTTCCCCAGTACTGTCTGTGGAAAGCAATCACAGATATCAACGCTAGTCACCAACTCTTTCATAACAATGTACTTTGCCATGGATAAGGACGCAGGTATACTGATTTTAAGCACAGACATAGTGTAGAAGATATACAGTCAAATAATCATCTAAACAAATACTTAAGAAAAAGGCTGCATCTGTTCTCCAAACTTAGTTAAAATAACATGCATGAAAGTATATCTAAACTGCATCCAAGAAAGTTTTCCTAACTTTTCCTAAGCAACCATTATTTGGAAAATAATGGACATTTTGTATTTAGACTGTAATTCATTCAAATACATGTAACAAATTGTGTTCCCCTCTTCCCTGATTAAAAAAGATATACCAGCACAATGACCTAGTCTGATATCTTGACTAGAACTGATTACAGAAGTTTCATCCACCAACTCAGAAGTACACAGTTTCTGGTGTATCTGGAACATACTATTTAGAAATGCTTTTAAAGACCATTTAAGAAATTAATTTACAGACATCACAAGCCAACTTTTGGTAAATTCTCCAGTTTTAACTGTCTTTTAATATCTGGCACATAGAAGCAGAAGCTATGCTGAAAGTAACTACTGAGAAGCAGTATCTTATCTACCTTTGCCTGCCAGAACTACCCAACTTCAGCTTTCACATCTTCCTTCCTTTGAGCTATTAGACTTACCACAACACTTCCTACCCTTCTTTCAGGTAAACTCAGACTATGCTTCTTTATTCTCAGCACTAACAGTTTTACTGCAATTTTAATGTAAGTTTTTGGGGGGTTTTATTGTCTTGATTGGTTTCTGGTTTGCTTTTTTTTTTTAATTTTTCCCTCTTCGGTGGTGTTTTTAGTATTTTCTGCTGTTTGTCTGGTTTTGCTTTTATTATGAACAGAGACACTGCTGGCAATCATTCTTAAGAGCTGGCACAAAAGGCAGGCATGATGCTCTAGCTCTGGTCTTCCACTAGTGACAGGTACAACTGTAGCACCACTTCCTTAGCATTTTCCTGCAAACAAAGAGCCATTTCCAGGAGTTCTGGAAGCTCACAATCAGTTAGCCAGCATGAAATTCAACATCTTTCAAGAATGAAATCCCCAAAAGGTCAATATGAAAAGTTAACGAGTAAAGATTCCTTCCAAGTAGATAATCTCACTTACTGCTACATATCAGAGAAATTATTCCCAGGCCACCAGCTTCTTTCATATTACATTTCATAAGTTTACCTATCAAACATGGATTTGAATTCTTCATAAGGATATTTGGAACAGCTAAAAAAGTTTTTTTGGGGAAAAAAAAAAAAGGCATTTCCTAAAGACTTCTTAAAATTTAGACTAACATAAAAGGATCAGAAAAGAACATTGCATAGACCATTTTCACTCAAATATCACATTTTGATGTTTGAAAGAATATGGTGACTTAATAGATCTTCTTGTATAACTAAGAGATTTTGATTCCTACAGAAAGAGATTAATATATAATTTTTAGTCCGTGAAATTAAACTGTTTTCTTTTCATTACTTTGGATAAATTAATGTAAAACTTCTAATGCAGTTGTGCATATAGACTTAGCTGCTCTGTAACTTCAAGACTCCTACCAATTCTCAAGTAAAAACCACAATACAAAAAACAGATACAAAACACTGTTTCAAAACAGACAGATACTACTCTGATACAGTTATCGGAAGAAAGAGAAGGAAGGTCAAAGATACAAATGCACGCAGCCTGGCAGGTATCTGCTGAACAACACACCGAAAAAAACAGCATGAAGTTTGAGAGAGATGGGAGCTGCAGTCCGCTCTCAGTCTCACCCCGAATAATCCACATATGGGGTGATAGTTCAAACAATCCCAGCGCTTGACCTCAGAATCCAAGATTTTACAAGAGACAATTACAAGCTGTAACTTGTACAGGATACCTGCTGTGTACTCCACCAGTCCACCAATTTATTGCAATGGTGCAAACCTAATCCTGTTCTAACAGAAGCCTCTTCATCTCCATCAACAAAGTCAAAAACACTGCACAGTATGAACATTAAAAGATGGAGGAATTTCAGCTAGAGCTTCACACAATGTGGGAGACTTAACCAAACCCATCTATTTGTTTAAGCACCATTCTTCAGGTGGTTGTCTGTTTGTTCCCCCCCCCAGTCACTCCACTAATTAAGTACAGAATGTATCCTGTTGTTAGTGAGTGCTGTCAATATTGAGGACATAGCAAAATCCAAGCTGTCTGCATATCTAAAGGTACACTCTCTGGCTATGAGTAAACTTTTAAAAAGGAAGTATTAATAACAAGAAGCAAGAACAAGAGAGTTTTATGTCTAAATTGCTCAGTTACAGAACTGATTCTTCCTTGACCTGAAACAACTAGCAATAACCCTAACCGCACTGAACTCAAGGCCACTGCACTGAAAAAATCACTGCTATTAAATACATGTACATAATCCTAGTTCTTTATAGTGGTATCTCCCACTCCAAAGCAGCTTTTCCTATTACCACACCTCCCCATTCCAGTGCTCACACACCAGTTTAACTTGTGATCATCAATTCAATACAAAAACACTAAGTAAACAACAGAAATTAACATTTTAAGTTAAAAGCTACTTGTGACCAACTCTAATAGCCCATGCAACTGAGTAAGAGAAAACAGAACAATTTCACTGCTGCTTCCTAACAGGACTTCAAGATAGCATACTGTTTGCAATAAGCTCATTTGTTTCCCATTACGAGATTGAAGAAACTTCTCTTAAGTCAGAAGGGTCCAGCTAGAGTTCAACACCAAGATGATCTGAACAGAGGTGCATGGGGCAGGAGGAAGGCAGAATGCCTGCTTCTCGCCTGGACAGAGAAAGCAGTCTATGAGTCCCAGAGAACTGAAAGAAACTTAAGATCAGACTGCTAGAGAAAGTACTGAGACAGGTATCACCTTAAAGGTATAGCTTTGAACAATCAAGAATTTCAACCATGCATATAATGTTCAAAAGAAAGTAATACAGGAGACAACTCACAAATGGAGTTTTAATAACTAAAAGAACATCAAAAATTTTTTCAACTCTGAAGAGGTAAAAAGCATCATTAGGGTAAGATACAGCTCACAGACAACCAAACTTAAGATTTAGGAATTTATACATCCGCTAGCTGCACAAGTTTCTGCTATAATCAATGATATTTGAAGTACTATTCTGCTCATCCAAAAGCAGATACCTATGTGCAGTCAACAGCTCTTCAGCTCCACTGACTAGGCCTCCACAGACGGTAATGGGAGCATAGGCAATGAGCTCACACTCTGGCATCTAAATTTAGGTGCTGTAGTCTGTGAGCCAACCCTACAGTTTATACAGCCAAAGTACATAGGCAGGCTTTTAGGCCAAACATACACATGCTGTAAACAACTGCTGGGAGAATGATCCTCTAGAAAAAACACTTTTCTAGACAGGGGCTCTCATGAGAAACTTCAAGTCAGTGTAATAAGAAAACCTACCAATAGAGCACAAGTTGAATTCCTGAACTATGTTCCATAAAAGTTTCTGTCTTCATGAAAAGCAAATGCTTTCTAGATATCAACAGAGGGATAGATTCTGCCCTACAAAAGTTGTCTTCAAAAATAGCAACACATCTGAATGACTTCCAGCATGCAACTGGTCAGGGAAAATACCCCTCATTCATGAACTGTGTGAGCCAAGAAGAGCTGACATGGATTTCTCTTTTTAATAAGCAAGCATTGTGGTTGTCACATTTTTCACCAGCTGCCATATATATATATATTTGTAGTGCTGGATTTACAAACCAGAAAACTAAGTAAATAAAGATTGAGCGAAAGAGAATATTCTTTAAAAGAAAAAAAAAAAAAAACCTACACCACAGAAACCAGAATTTGAGTTGGGGCACACTGACACACTACAATATGACAACAAATTACAACTTGCCTGAATTGCTGTAAATTGACCACTTGTTCTTAATCTGTCCCAATTGTGAGATAAAATGAATAGAGAGGATAATTGCTGCATTCTATGCTTTCCATAGATCCACTTGTTGACAGAGACAAGGACTGCATCAGTTGCTTGCCCACAGAATAACTCTAGGACCATGTATTCAACAACTACGCAGGCTAACATCCTTCTCTCTTTCAGTCCCTCAATATCACACAGTCACAGAAAAGGACAGAAGAGCAAAAGCATTCTTGACTCTTGAAATGCCAACAGTTGGCCTATTGAGGTGTTCATCTGCACCCAGCTTTTTTGGTGACCAGGAATCTCCAAAGTGACTGACATCTCTCCCTACAATCCATTAGTTCTTTCTCCTTTGGGTTGCCTGCCAGCTTGATCAGGCATGATTTTCAGTCAAGGACCAAGATGTAAAAGCATAGATTGAAGCAGCAATTACACGCAGATTTGAATGAAATATTGTTGAAAATAACATGGCATTGATTCTGCATTATTCTTTCTTCTTGAAGTCTCAGAAAAGCTGTCATTTCCACACTTTTAAAGATTTCATCATGACGGCCAGAGATAACACTTTCCCTAAACCTCTGCTTAATGGAATTTTATTTCCTCTATCCAATACTTTGTCATTCCCAGTAGCAATCTTTCTGTTACTTTGTCTGAGCACATAAATTTGTAATTATTTTGATTGCCTTGTATTCTCCCTTAGCTACTGGGATGGGATTGACTCCAAGAAAAAAAAAAACCAACAACAAACAAACAACAAAACACAAACCAACCAATAAATAAAAACCATAGAAAACAATTCCACAATCCTAGCAGTGCAGAGCTGTCAGCCAATTTAATTCTGTCGTAGTTGCTACATAAATAGGATCAAAGTTAGTTTTAAATGAGCAGGTGAGGTAACTTCTAGTTTTCCTTTTGTAATGAAGGATAATATTTAGCTAAAGCTCAAAGAAAGAACAAAAACATTGTGGTTGTTAGTAGCTAGACATGCTAGAGGGCTCAATGCTACTGTCCCCAGAGGGGAACCTGGGGCCAAACCCACTTCCTTCACATTTTAAGACAAGGCCATTCGAACATTCAACAAGCATATTCTTCAAGACCTCAAAACTATAGCGGGGCAGAGTGGTTTACTGCAAATGTAAATTTCAGTACAGTTTGAAAGAATACTTTATGCCAGTGGGCTCCAGGCCTTGGAAGGCATGCTGTCCAAATTAGCAAGAAGATTCTGAAGTGTGGCAAGTTGCAGGGGCAGATGAGCTAAAGGACCCCCACATAGCAGGCTTCTGGTCAGCTATTCTGCCAGGAACTATTTCTTTGAATGCACTTCTGCCCATGACTTTATGGTCTAAACTATTCCAAATTAGACTGCCTTTAAAGCACATTAAAATTCATTTATTACCATAAGCACTTGTGTTTTGGACAGTAAAAGAAATGTAAGATCAGACATGTTAAGTTTATTTTCCTGAATTGTCAACTGTTGGTATTACTGAAGTATATGGATGCCTCTTTAAACTAAACTGCATTTGTGATCAGCTGTGAAATCAGATCAGCAGCACACACCTATATTATTTTGCTGTTTCCATGATGGATTTTTAGCATTGTGTCAGTTCTAAAAACAAAAGTGCTGTTATCTTCTTCAATATTCGCATCACTTAAAAGAAATGCTGCTTAATAGCAGGTTTGACTGGCTGTTCCCTCCTCTGCTGCCAATGTACTCCCTTGCTTCATTTCTCTATTGTCTTCCCATCTGAAGTTGGCAGAAGAAGAGTTATTCTGACCTTCTTGAAAGACCCTAAGAGTGACTAGGGATGTACTACTTTGCAGCTAGGTACAAAACAGCAGGTTTGTTTCCTTCAGTATTGCTCCTTCAGTTCAGCCTCTTCACAGCTAGTAGAACTGCTTCTCCAAACACCACCTTCACACCACTAGAAGTTAAAAAACCCAACAAACAAAACCCCAAAACAAAGAAGAAAACACAGCAGATTTGGCAGCAAATAGACTAGCCACGTGAACATTAGTTACTAGAAAATCTCCCTTCACATCTCAAGACTGAAATAGTCTTGAAAAGGAGAATATAAACTCTTACACAGCATGTAGTTTTATAGCCCGACAGAAGAGGAGGGAGGAAAAAGTAAGAGAAGAAAAGCTACCATTATATAACAGTATAAGTGGCGTTTTAAAAACAGGAGGTTTGATTTACCAATTTAAAAAAACCCTTGATATTGCAAAAGCAAACATTTGACTGTTGCCTTTTAGTTCTGATTAATAGAAGCAAAGGATTTTCTGGTATTATTTTCAAGTATCCTTCAAGTTTACTAATCTTAGTACACGAGAGCTCGTAAACAGTTCTGAAAAATGCGTACCTGTTTCACTCAGCTACGGTAGAACTGGTCAGAGTTTTGCTATACTGTGAAAAAGTAAACACTGAGGCATGTATTTGGAGATGGAGATTCTAGATATAACTTACTGGTTTACCACCTGCAAGGTTAAGAGAGTTTTAAGATGCAAGTTCTTGGTGTCACTAATGTCATTAAGTTAAACTAAGAATGCAACAGAGACACTGCAGTCAGATGTGCAGGTTTCTGGATGCTGGTTGGTGACAATCAGGTATGCAAGTGCAACATCCAAAGTAGTAGATTATGTCAGGTTTTGATGGGAAAAGGGAGGGTGAACAATCCAGGGAAACCCACACAAAAAAGAACACCATGCTGCTCAGCCTGAGATTATGAGCAAAATTACCTTGGCAGTGTTGAACAGTGGCACTAAACTTATTCCTTAATGCAGCAAGAGATGATGAGGACAGTAGGTTCCCCAGAACTGCTCTCCTAGAGCAGTTACTGGTAACACCAAGGAGATGGAGGCTGAAAGTGTCTCTCTCCAACACCCAAAAAACTTGAAAGGATGCAGCTAAGGAGGAATGAAAGCCATTACTGAAACTCTATCAGACTGCTTCCTAACCCCAAATACCTCTTCTGCCCTGCTCCCAGTGGATACTGCTTCCATAGCACAGACAGCTAATGCAGGCATAGGTCCAGGCTTGTGTTACTTCATTTTAAAATTATTGTGCAGGTCTGGAGCCTGACAGTTCCAGCTTGTGTGCTAGGCTGTGCCCTGTGAGGCTGAGGACTCCTTCAGTTGCTTCTCTGATGGAAGTGGGAGCCTGCTCTGGGTGTCGCTCCTCTTCAGCCACCCCAGCTCACCTAGGCTGGGCAAGAGAAGCAGAGCCCTGCTCTCCCCCAGGTACTTGCTCTCCTCTCTTCCAAGGTTGACTGAAATAACTCAAATCTCCTTCAAAATAAAACAAGCACAAAACCCATCCAGCTCATCAGCAAGCCTTTGTGAGAAAGTGTTTTAAATCTGAAAACTGGGTGCTGAGTGAAGCACATTTGTTTTCAAGCAGAATGAGCAGGTTTTTAAGAACTTATCCACTAAGCTATGAAAGAGAAAGTAAACAGTGAAACACAGAAGCAGCTGAAGGGAACTGCAGATCTAACACAGAGAACATCAAATTTCAAAGTTTAGTTTAAAAAATGAAAAAAAAGTACACTCATGCTTTCAGAATGATTTATTAGGTTTGGTTAAAAATAAGGGGGGGGAAAGAAAAAAAGAGGTATCTGCTTGTTGCTTATTGTTGTATTTAATCTGACGTTAATGAGGGCAAATTATTTCCTTGTTTGGAAGCCCTTAAAAACCAACAAATCCCCCTCCTTACTTAAGGATAAACTTTGCAAAGTTTGATTAAAAAGTGAACAGAAAAAGCCCAGACAAGTATACATGTAAGGTGAAAATACTGGCTGAAGTGTAAGATTAGGAACTGTTCACCCCACAAGGTGTGTGGGGTTCAGAGAGACGTGTAAAGCTGTTGCAGGCAAAGCCTCAGAAGGCGCAGGGTAAATCCACACAAGCTGAAAGCCCACAAGTTGACAAGAAATTTCCCACAAGCCTCGTGCGAAAGACTGCCTCCTTATACTCAAGTCTTTGAATAGTGCTTTTCTTCTGAAACAAAGTGTATGAGGTACAGCGAACAAACTGTAAAGGTAACTAGGCCTTTTGTCATATAGTTCGTCCACCCACTTGTACTTTACCACACAATAACTCGTTTACAGATTCAGACCACTCCAGCTTCACATAGAAACAATCCTGTATTGTGAAGTAAATCTACCACAGGAGTAAAATCTAAAAATACTGCAAAAAGTCTATAATAATAATTTAGGAGAATTCTACGGTTCTTCCCTTAGAGACAAAGGCTTTCCCAATTTGAATGGGTAATAACAGACTTAGTCACTCCTTACTTATGACTAATGGCCTGCAAAAGCAAAAAATACATATGCACCATACAGTATATACAAAGCTCTTTATCTCCTAAAACAAAAAGATGATTTGCACTGAAGCAAAAGTAGTTGTAGCATAAAAATTCATATTATTTCCCCTTCTGTCTCCACTGGAGAGAACATAGCACTATGAAACACAGACCCAATTCTGCATGTGCTACCCAAGACAAGCTGTACTTGGTTTTGTTTACATCAGCTGATAGGTGCCGCAGCTACGAAATAGCTATGGGTAGAACAAATAGCAAATCACATGGATCAACCAGTCATCTGCCTAGTCAGCCATACATTAGCTCAACTAAATCATGGGAGACCAGTTAGGTTGTTAGGAAAGCCTAGAAGAAAAGACGGATAGCCTACCTACACTCTACTTGCACTTTCACCTCATAGAGAATAGTTACTCCATCCCCCACAAGCTGCTATAATAGAATAAAGATAAACGCGGGGATTATGCCAAGTTGACCCCAGGCTTTGTTCTTTCCCTCCAAGCACATTCAGTGAAAAGGTCTAAACACACATCTGATTTGACAAGCATTCAGATTCACAAAGAACGTGGTGAAAGTGAAATCATACTCAGGGCATTCATGGGTCCCTATGTCAAAGGTCATTCTGCAGCATTTCAGCTGCTGCTTGCTAGGATTTAAAATGAACTAGTTTAAACCCTCATCACCACAGACACTGACATATAGTTTGTACCAGCCAAGAATATTTCAATGTACGGTTAGCAAAATTTACTTCACAGATAATACAGTTTCTGAACAAACATTTAATCTTCACAACTGGCATCATCTCATCTAGAAAAGATGAATAAGTTTCCCTTTTAGCCAGATCCTTGATGTCAACTCACATAATTCACCTCCAGAATACTGAACTATTATTAGAATGAAGGTCTGAATAAAGCATTTATATGCTTTCCCTCTCAAAAAAAAAACCAAAACTTTTTCTACCTAACTAAAGGTTGATCAGTTGATTCAATCAGAAAAAAAAAGTCATATTTAAACCACTTAACTAAACCAGAAAGCTCAAAAAGCTTTATTAAATAACTTTTCATTAATTTTTTTCAGGTTATGAAAATTGTTCAAGTCTTCCAGCCTTCATTAAGGATTTTTCAACAAGGTACATTAGAAATTAACTTGAAACAGAAACAGTCTGAGCAGCTTTAGGGTTACAAGAAGTGGGGGGAGCAGCAACTGAAAACCTGCTGAGAAATAACAACAGCATAGGAAAACAAATGTATTTTTCCAACGCCTTTGTGAAGCTCACTCTCAGCTATGGACAGCACAGTGCAAGACTGTCACTCCAAAACAGGTCACAGATCAGCAAACAAGTTGTTATTTGTTTTTCTTGCAAATGAAGAGGTCTACTCACTAAAAAGCAGCATTTCTGGGGCAATGCTTTTCTAGGAACAACTATATGCCTTTATGTATTACATCTAACATGGCATGCTGCCACCAGCAGACATGACTTCTTCACAAAGAAAAACTCAAACCTCGCTTTATTACAGAAGCTGGTTTCATATAAGGATGATAGTTTGCCATAGCTGGTAAGCAGACTTGTCTCTGTCACTTTGTTAGCAATCCTAACTTCCCCAAAGTTGAGCAGTAGAACACCAGCATCTCCTACTGCTATCCCCAGCTCCTATGCCAAGGCATTTTGAGTGTATCTGCCAAAAAGCTGCCTCTATTCCTTGAAATTTCCACCAAAGTCATACAACTTGGTAATAAGAGACATAGAACTCACAACTGATTGCTTCCCAAAGAAGTAGCAAGATGGATCTGTCATTTCTTCAGGTGTTTAGTGGGACATGCGCCATTAGCCAACAGGAATTAGTTGCATTACATGCTGTCATCTCATACACTCAAGCATCAGTTCAAATTATCTTTGGGCAGAAGACAGCCTTTATCCTTTTGACTAATGGGAAAAAAAAAACAACAATCAACTCTCAAGGAAGCACAAAACGTGCTTGCTTTTTTTGGCCAAGGAAATAGGCCCTCTCAAACCTCCAGATGCCAAAAATGACTTCTTCATCTGTACCCTTCCCCCATGATCACTAAAAATCCCATTTAAATAGAAGATTGACATCATCTCAAAGACTGAATATTTTGTTCCAGAGCCCTCATGCCTAAATGGAAACCCACATGTAACAGGCTTTCTACGAATGCCCCACTTCCAGAAATGGAGAAAAACATCCAAAATAAGGACATGCTTCTAAAGGGTTTGGGACACGAGAAATGACTAAAACCCCCTTTTCTTCCTCACATGATACTGTTAAAGATGACAACACAGACATCACAAGGCAAGGCAGGCCTCACTTGTCTGCAGATCCTTTCCATCCCCAGTGGGAACAAAGCACATTGCTTTAATAATGACTAGCAGGTCATGTCCAGGATAGTATGGAAATCCCTCCTATTCTATCATGCTGTGTAATTAAACAGAGTTTGTCATGTTAGTGCAGCTGCTTACTAGTTTTAGAATATTCTAAGTTCTGTAGATGGCTGTGATGGCTACCAGATAGTTTAAGAATCTGTGAAATACAGAGGAATAAGATCCTATTTAAAAAAAAAAAAAAAAAGAAGACCCCAAATACCCCCACTTTTGTAATAACAACATGCTTTTGGCCATTTGGTTTTCCAAAACACCCTTACAAATCAAATGAAAACCCAAGGGCAAGCATACGTGAATGAGTACGAAAGATTTTTAATACATGCTTCCTCCAAAACAGAGCTTGACATGCCTCATTCTCATCCACTACAGGCTGATCTGCTGAGGATTACATTTCAGTGTTTGCAATTTACACTTGCTGAACCCAGGACAACTAATTAAAGAGTTCCCAACTGTAACAGACGCTGTCCACTGAAGTACTCAGCAACAGTCACACAGGTTTTGCAGAACTGCATTAATTGCTCCAGAAACCTAAAACATCTATTATTACAGCAGAGATAATCATAAGCTTTATTTAAACTTAAAACCATCGATTTGGCTTTTTTGGTAGTGGATTTTTCCCTTCTCTATAGTAGTCTTGCTTGGAAGAGGACAAGGGGGAACAGAGAAGATAAATACCCTATAGCTCTGCATAGCCTAAAATCTTGACCTTTTTTGACAGCTAGATGAGATAGCATGACAGAGTTCACCACTTCATCCAGGAAGGAGAGCAACATTGCACTGATGTCTTTAATTTCTCGTAAGAGCTACTCAATTTTAAGATAAGGAAGTAAACATGAGGCTTTAAAAAAATTGACTCTGAGGCACATAGAATCATAGAATGTTTGGGTTGGAAGGGACCTCAAAGATCATCTAGTTCCAACCCCCTGCCATGGGCAGGGACACTTCCAGCTAGACCAGGCTGCTCAAAGCCCCATCCAACCTGGCCTTGAACACTTGCTTGGATGGGCAGTCACAACTACTCTGTCCAACCTGCTCCTGTGCCTCACTATCTTCACAGTAAAGAACTTCTAATGTCTCATCTAAATCTCCCCTCTGTCAGTTTAAAGACGTAATCCCTTGTCTAAGAATGAAGCACATTCCTGCTCACAGAAAAGGAATTCCACAAAATTGGAGTCATCAGGATTCACACAGGGCCTGCAACACATAGAAAAGATGTCAACAAACAGTATCTCAGGTAACAAAAACACATACTCTAATTCTTCTACTGCAGAAACACACTTCTGCTCCAACTCTGGAAAACAGCAGACAAATAAAACTGAGGTCACTACAGAGTTCTGTGCTGAACTAGGGATCAACAGCAAATCACTGTAAAACCTCTGATCTTCCACATCTTAACAGCATTGTGTTTGCTGAAGTTTAAGGCAGGAGTTGGCCATTAGGATTCAAGAAGCCAAAATTGGGGAAAGGAAACAAGAAGGCATCTTCCAGACTTCTATCATCCGACCACCTCATTTTGTGTCAAGCACTGAACCTCAGAGTTCATACCAGACCTTCTGTAATTTCATAGCTTATACACTAGATATTTTACAGAAGAGGCATTAAGGTCTTGCTGCCTGCTCCTCACTACAATCAGCAAACAAAAAATCATTTGTGCACAAGAAGTTTTAATGTATGATGTATTTTGAGTTAAATACATTAATAAATAACATGTCCTGAACTTGGAATTCCAACTCTGCTGCACTAGTACTTGCCAACAAGAAACAACAAAGAGATCCTAAGTATCAACCCAAACGCTGTTAAAATTGAAAGATAATGCTGTAGCCTAAATACCATAGAAAAAGAAAACAGCAAGAACTATCTGCCAAAAGAATATTTTTCTCTATTACCTAAATACCTTTAAGATAACAAAACCTGTATTTCCTATGATTCCCTCTGATTAAGTGAAGTTGAGCTTTCACCTGTTTTACCACTCTGTGTCTGGTCCTCGGCAACCTCCCAAACCTGTCCTGAAAACCAGCCATAACACAACACTGTAGCCGTGTCAGACCAGGCTGGTCCAAGGTAGCAATAACCTTACTCAGTATGACATGTAATTATAAAAAAAATAAACAACAAAAAAAAACATAAAAGAGCACTTCTAGATTTTTTTTTATTCATATTCATGAGTGCAACTTCCCTAAGCTGCATTAATATGCAACATACTGCTTTCAGTAGTGCCAATTAAGTCATGGTTGTTGAAAGATTTGTAAAATATGTAGCTACCTCCTTCCCCCATAAAAGAACTCACTTTCTTATTTTTACTCAAATGCCTTTGCATGACCTACCAGGAACTACCTCCCTTCCCACCTGTGACTGCAGAAACTAGTGGCTTCCTACTATAAACCACAGTGATCACATGGGGCAAGGAAAGAGGCAAAAAGAAAAGCTCCACGGATCCTCTCTCAATGAAATTAGCCCGGAACATATTTTAGTTAGGCTAACAGGCTATGCGCTGTTAAAGACTGTTAACTAAGCTTTTGTTTTATCACCAGCTTCTCTCATAAGCAGCTACAGTCTTCAGTGTCATAAAAACCTCATATGATCATAGAAACAATTCTGAACTGCAAAATAAAAATGCACATAAAGTGAATTAACGCTGCTGTCAAGGGAGCAACATCTGTGGAGCTCTGTGGTATAACCGGTCTCAAAAATCACGCTCAGTTGTTTCTTTTTTCTTTAGAGGGCAGGGGGCAGACTTTATTGGAGGAAAGGAAGGGAGCGAAAGTAGTGTGCATGAAGTACACATTTTGAGCAAGGGGTTTCCTTTGGTGAAAAATCAATCCAGGAGACTGGAGAAGAGTCGGTGTGTGAAGTGCAGCTAAAAGGAGATCTTCAAGGGACACGGTCCATACCATAGATGGAATTACCATGCAGAATAGCCTCAGTGAGACCTGGCAGCAGCTGACAGAATGAGAAAAATAACACAAGGGAGATTACCCAAAAGTATTCCCATTTTATTTATCGCAAGTTGCAATTTGTACATTTTGCTGCTAAAGCATGTATTTCCAGAGTCCACTTAGGTTGTATCCACAGTGACATATTGAACAGACTCCAACAAGCAAGGCAGACTAGAACAAGTATCAATCTAAGAGGCTTCTTTAAAACTAAGTACCTTAGGACAAGCATTGCATGTTTTAACAATACTTCCATGTTCTATACACCAAATTGCTTTTATGCTGACTTGCCAGTTAGTTTGGAAGCTCCTGTATATCAGTAGCTGTCTTCATTTCCTGAACAGATGCAATTCAGGAAGATCTTCCATTTAGCACAAATGAAAGTAGTGCACCTTCTTTTTCTTTTTTTCTTTTTTCCTGGCATGAGCACCTTTTAGATCTTGCATGCCATAAAACAAACACACAAACCTTCTTGAAAGCCAGAACTGGCAGTTAGGAGGGCAAGAGCAGCCACTACTGCTTACACTGTAAACTGTAGACAATTGAGAGGGTTTGTTGTGGAGGTTTTTTGGTTTTCTTTCTTTTTTTTTTTTTTCAGTGGGTAAGTATAGCTGTCAAAAACCTTGACAGGATTCAGGATTACTAGTTATTTTTCCTGCTACTGTGCTTCTGCACACACACTTGTACCTCTGCTTGATCCAGCTCATTAGAGCTTTGTATTTTATATCCTCCTCCAACATCTGGATTCCCTCTGTCTCAGTCAACCATGTTTCTGGCCCAATTTCCTTTAAATCTGTATTAGCACATCTTCCGAAAGATTTAATAAACCCAACATGCTTATGAAGGGCAGAGTATGTAATCCTGTAACTAATTAAAACATTAGAAATAAAAAACTGAAAAGAAAGAAAAAGGAAAAGAAAAACACATCTGTATGGTGAAAATGAAACTGAGCCATCATGCTATTACTCCCTTCCTTCACCCCCACATATACAGCTATCAGGAATAGCAAGTTGTACATAATCCATTCAGCCCATCACCATTTTCCTGCTAGAAGGATCTTCAGCACTACTCTGTAAAACACCTAGGAATAATTTTTTTCAGCTGTAAAAAGTAAGTTTATTTTACACCCATTAATATGATCATAAACCAAAGGCTACTCTCTCCATCTCACCAATACAGATATCCTCCATGGCAGGCTTGTCATTTTTTGCTTCATAATGAAGTCATTTTATTGTACGCAAGGAGCCCAAGGCATTTTGTACAGCCCATTACTCTTTGCTGCCCACATTGAGATGGCTAATCTGCTATCAGCCAGAAGCTTGACAGACAAAAGGAAAAGGCAGGAAAACAGCATACACAGTTGCACATTCACACACATTCAGCTACAAAGTGTTTCAATGGCAGACCAAAGAACCAACAAGACAGAGGTTTGACTGCAGTTCTACTTAATGCTTCTGTGGTTGAAGGAAGAGGTACAAGTTCTTTAAAGCCAGATAGGCTGGGAAGAGATAAAAAAAAAAAACAACCGAAAACAAAAAACAAAAAAAACCACCCACAAAAATCCCAAAAAAAACAGGGCAACTTCATTAGGATGTCTATTAAGACTATTAAGATACATTAGGGCACAAACCTAGAATGCTTTACTCAGTAAGTGAGTATCCTGGAACTCGAAAAGTTACAAACATCTTTCTACTCTGAGGATTTGCTAAAAGACCTTCAAAATGCTTAAAAAAAAATTAGAAAGATGAAGGAAGGGCAAAGTATAAGCATTGTAAACTATTAAATCAAGACATTTGGCAAGTTTTCAATTTCAGCACTTGTGTTTTCTTACCTGCTCAGAAAAAAAACTCAGATTTTTTAAAAAGATGTATATTCTTTCCTATATCCCAAACTATTCTGACACCATACATATGCAAAACAAATGCAGTGAAATAATTTGCATATCATATATCATACTGCATAGCAAGAAGCTTTTTTTTTTTTAAGAGGTTGGGGTAATTAAATGGAGAAGCCTTGCAGCTTCATACCAAAATAAACAAAATACCCATATTTTCCAGAGTTCTTAATTACCTTACTTCTTTTGTTTCATCTCAGCAGAGTCACAGCAATATAAGCAAAAAGACTTTTTTAGCATCAGATCTACAGGCGACACTTTGCTTCAAATACCCTGTAAGAATTTTCTGTCAGGATCATAAACATCTGTTGTGAGTCATGATTTTGATTCAACCAGTTCTAACTGTATGCTTTGCAGTTGGAAAACTAAATTTCTGCCTCTTGTTTAAACTGCTTTAGCTCACAGAAAGTCACTCATGTCCTGAGGTACAAATCTGGCTCATCCTTTTAAAAAGTCCCTCTCAATCATGTAACTACCACATCAGCTATGCAGGCTGATCCCTGAAAGCATGATTAATCACGTGATGAAATACAGAGAACTACAGCATGTTATACTTCATTATGTGTCACTGGAACTATTTCCCTTTTCCTATGCTACAACTACCAACTCAATTTTGCTTCTCATTTCTGTTTAAATTATTATTTCACTTTAGTGCAGAAAGAATCTCCAAGCATTTTGACTGCAATGTATAACTGATTCTCTCTCATGTTCACTATTTGTTGTGAGACATATTTAGGGTTTCAGGAAAACAGTACATCAGTCAATTTAAAGATCTGGAAAAAGTACAAGGTAAGCCTTCCCATGAAGGTAAGAAGTTGTCAGAATAGCCTCTCCCATAGAATTAGTCTCTGTGATTTTAGTATCATTACAACACTGTTACAAACTACAGAAGGTTTCCTTGTGTTACTATATGGAGCAACCAAGCCAACCTAATAGGTTAAATTATTTGATATAACTATATATATGTGTGTCCACAAAATAAATTCCTATTGTAAATGCAAATTCACTCTCAGCCCTCAGTAGCAAGAATGTATCAAAATAGGTTGTTACAAGTCATTCAACAATCTGTTCCTACCTAAAGTTTGAAGTTGGTAAGAACAGTGTTTTCTTGTTGCCTTTGAGTCACAGAAGTTCTGAAAACCTCCATGAGTCTTGTTCTGCAGGACAAGTACTTCTCTCCTCCTTTGGCCATCTGCAGCACCTCCTCACCTCAACAGCAGCACCACCCCTGGCAGTACTCTGCAACCTTATCTTTCTCTCCCACATGTACAAGGTAAAAGGGAAAAAAATACTACATTTGCATATGTAATTATGGTGTAGTTCAGCAGTGAGCAAAAAATTACTGGAAGTTGAGAACAGATATGCCTGATGACCACACCTTAGTTTTTCAAATGAAAATGCTTTGCAAGGAAGGGGAAGGGACAGCAGTAGGGAAGGAAGCCAGTCATTACAGCTCCAAATCTGCTTGAAAGTCCTTATTCACCACCTCACGCTCTTTGCGGGGCCAACTGTACCTAGGTCCTTCCTGTGAACAATAACCCAAGAATGAATCCAGTAGTATGTGACTAGTTCTACTTTGCTTGAATTTACCAAGCAGCTGTACCAGGAATAATAGGGAAAAAACCCCGCAAGGCTATGGAAAGACATAAACAAAACAGATGACTAAACAGGTTACAGATTCTGAATAGTGTCTCCTTTTTCCAGTCTAGAACTTCACATGACTTATAGCAGGTAGCATACAGTAAATTAAGAGAAAGAATAAAATGGATTAGAAGGTAGGAAGAAGGAAAATCTGATCCATACCCGAAAGGGCACAAGGCAGGAATTCCACATGGCATTGAAAAAAACTGTTTTAAACCAAGTATATTTAAGGAAAACGGGACAACTCATCTTCCTAAGTTTTGGGGCACTAAGAAAAGTTATGTTACATTTTGGGAGGGGAAATGTTAGAAAACAAACAAAAAACCCAACCTGCTTCTTTAGGTCCAATCTACCAGTTTAGCAAAAAGCAACCTGATCCCTGTAATTAAGGTCTAATTTTTCTATTCTTTTTGCACTTTTTCAGACGTAACAGATTTCCCCAGGACATTTTCAATCATGCAACATTTGTGATGTTTTGTAATTTCATACTGCTTTCTCCTATACACACACTGTGGACAGATGTCTCTACAAAACAGAACAGAAACTGCCCTCAGTGTCTGTCAGTTGTCTGTCAGACAGAATTTAAAAAGGAGTGTTTGCTGAAATAATGAAAACCTTTCATATCACAGTGACTGAAGGTGTTCCCTCGTGTCACTGGCCCAAGTAGCATTTGATCCTAACAAGGACAGGCACACCGGTTCATAGGTAAAAATACTCTCTCTACCACATCAGACTCTTTTAACCCCTTTATTTCAAGTGTTATCTGAAAGCCACACTCGGGATCATGGTGAAATGCCAGGTTTATAATCTGTTTATCTCCAATGATCTTGCCAGCTCCTCCAACATTCCTGATCGAACACTTTACTTGCAACAAGCTAAAAAACTGAAGAGCTTGCAGAAGACAAAGGATATCTGCATCAAATACAAAACCATACTTAAAAACCACTACGGAAAACTATGTAGTTATTTAGATAGTTAAGGAAGAGTTGTTTCTTCTGCTTCTAATATACTCCAATACCATATGGGGCTCTTAGCATTTAAATAAGTAATTTTACATGCTCTTTCACTCTAGAAGGACTCCTACTTGTACTCACAGATTTGAAGTAGGTAAGATGGAATGTCATCTCAGCAAGGATAGAATTTATCTATTTTACTCTCAGTCACAATTGAGCCTCCTAACATATCCAGAGGAATATATTCATCATTAGACACATCCATTTGCTTTACACAGTTCTCCAAAAATAGGATAGATTGAACACACTGAAGGCAGAGCAACAAGGGAGATGTTACCAAACAGAAAGTAAACATTTGCAAGGGAAGCAACAAAGGATGCCACTTTTCAGGTTTTAACCTTTGGGTGACAGCAGCTGTTAACCAAACTGCTTCACAACAACAGGGGTAAAGTCCTTACATCAAGGAGATTGTGACAGCTGGGAATGACAGCTGAAAAGGACAGAACTGAAACAGGCTGCTTTCAAACAAGACTGACTTCTCAAAGATGAGAAAGCATATTTTTAGTTAACTTCTGTTGCTCTGAAAAAACATGTTAAAATAAAAGATACAGTAACGGCATCAGAAACAAGCACAGAGCAAGACAGAGTGAAAAAACAAAAACAAAAAAACAAAAAAACAAAACAAAACAAAAAACCCAAACAACCAAAAAACCAACCAACCAAACAAAAGAAAAACAACACAACACAAAACCAAAAACAAAACCCCACCTCCTTTCTTCTCCATTTGGGGTTCCTTTGGCTACAAATGTACAAGACAAAAAAAAACTGGCTAAAAAGTTCAGCACTAACCAACTGAAACATGTGAATCACTGCCTGGCTGCTCCACATGTGAAGATACAAACTTAACAAGTTCCTTCTTTCTGCTCTACCATTACTTCTCCTCTTAACCTATGAATGTAAGCTGCCAGGTACTCACACAAGGAACCAGATGTATAGGACCAAATACAGAAAGAGAAGACCCAACATATTTTTACTGCCTGAAAGGTGATTACATACTGTGGTGATAGGGTTAGTATTTTTCTTAGGAGTCCTAAAACAGATA
Organism: Pezoporus flaviventris; assembly: GCF_033815535.1. Classification (NCBI taxonomy): domain Eukaryota; kingdom Metazoa; phylum Chordata; class Aves; order Psittaciformes; family Psittacidae; genus Pezoporus; species Pezoporus flaviventris. The sequence continues at coordinate 7,276,163 of NW_026892595.1, forward strand.
TATAAAGCTACGCTGCATTTAACTGTAGTTAGTATTTCATCGTCAAGTCTCACTCTTCTTGACTGGGCTTTCCATTTTCCTTGACTGTCACACAGGAATACTACTTACCTATGCAAAAAAAAAAAAGAACAAATAGATTATTAAATAAACAAACTGGGGCTCAATACAAAAGGAAAACCGATAAAAACCCTACTCTTCCTTTAAAAGTGGAGGGCAAGCAAAGATTAAAAAGCTGCAACTGTGAACAGTTTTTAAAAATATCCAGCTTCTGTTACCCTTTTCCAATAACTTAAAAATAAGACTCCAGGAACTGGATAGCTAAAAAAGCAAAACCAAGACTAAGAAATACCCATGTACTTGATAATTAGCTCAAGAAATTGAGTCAATCATAGTATAAGAAGCAATGGCAAAAAACTTTCTAATGGAACATGGAAGCAAAAAGCCCTACAAAAAACACACAAAGCTCCCTACAAACCCCTGCCCCAGCAATTCTAGTGTTTCAAGGCATCACCTAGTCAACTGAGGTCAAAGCTATTTCCCAGTGTGATCTTCTCCTGCAGCAGATGGGAGACCAGTTTCTTCACTCCCTGGAAGGCCACCAAGGTCAATCAGATATAAAGTATACAACCTTCAGTGAGAAGCAGATTACTCCCTTCCCTATACTCCATCCTCCCTCCTTCCAACACATGCTATTTGCCTCACCCATGCACCCCTGCCTACTCATTACATCCATCTCTCTCTGCTTTCCATGGCCTGCTTGCTTAGAATCATAGAATCATAGAATAGTTAGGGTTGGAAAGGACCTTAAGATCATCTAGTTCCAACCCCCCCTGCCATGGGCAGGGACACCTAATGCTAAATCGTATCATCCAAGGCCTCGTCCAACCTGGTCTTGAACACTGCCAGGGATGGAGCATTCACAACTTCCCTGGGCAACTCATTCCAGTGCCTCACCACCCTCACAGGAAAGAATTTCCTTCTTATATCCAACCTAAACTTCCCCTGTTTAAATTTTAACCCGTTACCCCTTGTCCTATCACTACAGTCTCTAATGAAGAGTCCCTCCCCAGCATCCCTACAGGCCCCCTTCAGATACTGGAAGGCTGCTATGAGGTCTCCACACAGCCTTCTCTTCTCCAGGCTGAACAGCCCCAACTTCCTCAGCCTGTCTTCATACGGGAGGTGCTCCAGTCCTCTGATCATCCTCGTCGCCCTCCTCTGGGCTTGTTCCAACAGTTCCATGTCCTTTTTATGTTGAGGACACCAGAACTGCACACAATACTTCAGGTGAGGTCTCACAAGAGCAGGGTAGAGGGGCAGGATCACCTCCTTCGACCTGCTGGTCACGCTCCTTTTGATGCAGCCCAGGATACAGTTGGCTTTCTGGGCTGCGAGCACACACTGCCGGCCCATGTTCATTTTCTCATCAACCAACACCCCCAAGTCCTTCTCCACAGGGCTGCTCTGAATCTCTTCTCTGCCCAACCTGTAGTTGTGCCTGGGATTGCCCCGACTCAGGTGTAGGACCTTGCACTTGTTACGGTTAAACTTCATAAGGTTGGCATCAGCCCACCTCACAAGCATGTCGAGGTCCCTCTGGACGGCATTCCTTCCCTCCAGCCTATCAACCGAACCACACAGCTTGGTGTCATCAGCAAACTATCAGCTTTTTTTGGTGATTTTTTTAATAATTTTTTTATTAAATATTTCACACAGGGAATTTTTGTTTTAAAGAAGACTTATGCTTTCTTAATTATCTAGCAATCATGTTCAAATAGCAGAAATACTAGCCATATTCTGAGTCCCTTCTTTAGTCATTACTGTCTGAAGAATACCAATATCTGATTAAATCATCTCTGCCCAGGTATTAAGCTCTAAGAAAGCAGTCTTCTAAACACCCCACACAGTGAAGGAGGGATGTTGAGGTTAACAGTATAGGTCTTAAGTCAATTTCCTCCTGGTGTGTTTTACTTCTGTCTACCGGCACACCACTGAACTTAAAATTTGGGAATACAAAAAACATCCAAAGACAAAACTCTACTTCTCTGGCACATCATTACATAAACACTAACTATGAAGACAGGAAACATCACCACTGAAGATACTATCTTAATACCATTTAAAAATGACTAAAGAGAAAAAAAACGAGTTTTGCATCTTGCCACTTGTTTGCTCAAAGTGCAAGTATTTCAAGACAATAAATATGAAAGAGTTTAAATACTTATACAGAATGATAATACTTAATATGTATTAATATACATAATACTTATGCTGAATGATAAATCTGTTCTTTCTCTTTAAGGCTGTAGATCAAGCCAAATGCACTGGTAGTCCCAAGGATTAAAAATGGACTGAGACTCAGTCTTGCTATGGACTTCCTGTGTGACCTTGGGTAAGTCACTTGAGAATTTAGTTCTCAAAAATAACAGGCCTATTATAGCTGCCAGAATGAAGCACCAAAGTTTCTGAGACCACAGGTGCAAGCCAGGTCCTGTTTACATTCGCATAACAGAGAAGAACCTACCTAGTAATTTCTCTTGAAAACAACAGGTAAAGTATGACCAGAACTTCAGGAATATTAAGCAACTGAAAGCTCATCTGGGACCATACTTCGAAAATGGGTATGAAAGCCTACATCAACCCAGAATTACTTCCATTTTTCAAGCTCTTGTTTGGCGATTTGTGTGAAACCTATCATAAGTAGACTATGATCTCCAGAAATGCAATATGTACTGTTAAATATTGGATTTACAGTGAGTGAAGCATACCATACTCTAATCAGCTTGCAATATCAATTAGTTTGAGTTTTTGAAATGACTACAAACAGCTAATGAGTTGAACGCAATGAGCTTATATTTTTGGTAAATAATAATGACTATTTAGAAATAGGGATTCTTAAGAGCCATTTGGCTCGATACTGTACTTCCAGCAGTTTCTCTGCAACAGAATACAGTTGCTCAAATATCAGCTAAAAAAAAAGCAAGCAAAACCCCACAAGCCAAGCTTCACAGAGGTTGGTTTTATTTCTTTAGCATAATAAGTTTGTCCCATACATGCTAAAAATGTCTGCCATCCCTCACTGGCATTTTAAACCCTATTATAACAGATACTTCCACATGAAGAAAGGCACTGCACTGGTATTTTTACTTCAGTCCAGCTTCTCCATCTACCACTGTAAAACTTCTGTAAGAAGAAATGAAAGGTTAATACCAACACCTGAGTCCCAGCCGGCAAGGAGGCAAAGGATGGCTGTAGAACCCTTTCCCCCTGCACTGCTGACAGGGGAACTCACTTGCAGAGAGCAAGGACCTAACTAACCACAGTCAGTAACAATGATACCAACAGGACCTGTAGTAAAGCCAAAAGTCCACAGGAAGACTCAATGGGGAGAAATTACTTGATACAAGAGAAAATGTTCAACAAAAAAATTTGGGCTGAGCTCACCTAAGTCAAATCCTCAGACTTCAACCAGGAAGTTTAATGTGAGTGAATTCTATGATCAGGAAGTCCAAGTCAGAGGGAAAGTTTCATTTACTTGCTACTTTTCATCAACCATTGCAGCATCATGTTTACCAGAGTCCCATAAGTGAGTAAAACTGTTTCAGGCAACTAATTACCTTAAAACACTCTGCTTCACAATCATTAAAATAACAAGCACTGGTTACTGAGAGAAAAATGAAGAGATAATGACATCTTAAAGCATATTCTCATTACATTTCAGTAGTTAAAATTAAAATAGAAGTATTACTTGTTTATATGAGGGAAGATTTCCCTGGTCTCAAAACAGTTAATTCAACTGTTCATGTAGACCTGTTCACTGTGCCTGGAATTTTAACTCAGGCTACATTCCTCAATTCCCAAATTGCAAATTTAAATTAATGCTGGAGTTAAAACATGATACCTAGTGAAAAGAAAGGCATGGGGCAAGAGAAGAAAGGCAGGACAAGGAATGTTGTACCCCAAGGGTCACTAACACCTGACATCCTGCCAGTAGTTAACACCTTGGAGCTAACAGAACTACGCCATGCTTTTGCCTTATTCAAAGGCACTTAAGGTCTTCCTAAAGTCCTTCCCTTTGCAACTAAACTTAATATGAAATGATTATCTAATAAAAATAGAGGAAATCTCACTGTAAAGCAAGTGAACTATCACTCCAACAAGTCAGTCAATCTACCTAACATTTTAGTAACGAATTCACTCTTACCAGGGGTTAAAAAAATCCCTGCCTCATGTATACTTCTCCTCACATATACTTGACTGTATGCAGAGTTTACTCAGTTTCATTCATTATTCTTTTTACCATTAAATATGCATCCGAAAATCTGAAGGCATACTTACTTTTCAGAACACAAATATAAAAGGTTGGTATCTTTTTAACCCTCTAGTAAGGAAAGTTTTAAGTATTTTGCTCATTTTACTTGTTTCACAGCATTGCTAAAGAACAAGATGTGTTACTTTTAGTTTTGCTATTTAATAAGAATTAAGACAACCCTACAATATACAGGAGAAATGCTAAGAAAGCAACTAATCCTGATCCTTCAAGCAACTTAGAATTTGAAAATCTTTGTTGAATCTATTTAAAGTCCACACAGGATTCATGTAGCATGGCAATGCAGATGACTGGCAAAAAAAAAAAAAAAAGAAAAAAAATCACATTGCTCTTTTCTCCTCATTTCTCTACCAAAAGAGGGGGAGAAGGAGAAAAGGTAGATAGGAAGAGACACTCCCAACCAGTGCTATGTTTCTGCTTTGTCAGAACGGTGTCACTGTCCCAACACCTTGCTAACTCCTGTATGGGGTGTTTGTGTATTGAGCAGAAGTAAGGACAATGACACAGGATAGTTTTCTTCAGGTAAGAAGTGCCAGATTTTCTTGCAAGTGGAGGCTTTAATGGCAGTGCCAATCGGCTCTTTTGCTGATCTCCCATAGGGGCCAATAAACAAGGTAGAAAATGAATCAGCTCTAGAGTTAAAAAAAGACAAGAGTGTCTTTCCAGCTGCAGTTAATGCATCAGGATGGAAGCTCTAAGTCCTAGCTCCCGAACACGGGGATGGGGGTTGGTGGGTAGAAAATAAAGTTTACAGTACAAGAACAGCTGAGTTAAGTTTATCAACAGATAAACAGAAGGAAAGTTTACAGTGTAACAACTCGATGCCATAGCCCAGTATTATTAACTGGTATACCGGATAGCAAGATCAGTCTCTCTCTAATAATCTCATATTCTATGCGAAAGTGGAGGAAAAAGGCAACTGAAACAGCAGAAATTTGATCTAGTATATATTACCAACAAGCCAGCTGCTGAAGCATCTCCTGTATGCTGATCTCTCATTAACAGAAGATACCTATAAAAGCAAAGTGCATTTAGAGACTTAGGGGAAAAAAAAAAAACAAACCACAAAACACACACACAAAAAAAACCTCTCATACTTATCCAAAGGTTAAACAGTTAACATTTTTCTAGCCATTTTCTTTAGTAAACATTTGCAAGTCAAACATAAACCCACTGCTGAGAAATGTCTATTATCCAGAATCTATTATCTAACCAACCCTGATGCTTCAATGCACAATGACTGAAGTTGGTTTTAATTCCCCCAAAAAAAGAAACAAACCCAGCCTAAGACAAGCCATTCTACAGCACAGAACTAGTTGATAAAGACTCGGAGACGTTTTATAATGAAATGGGTGCAACAATGAGGTCCAAAAGTGATGAAGATGAAAGATATCTGGAACGATACCACATCTTATACACCTTTTGTTTTCTGTGAGCGATACATGCTGCAGACAAAACGTTCTGTGCTAAAAAGCCTCAAATCTGGTTTTCTAATATTAAGCACAAAGGAAAAACACTGACAGCAAGCATGGTAAATAAATCCCTCCCTTGAGAACGAAAGCAGCAGACAGGAGGGGGCTGACATGCATGTAGGAGAAAACTAAACACCATCTTTTTTTCTACCTGCACAAGTTGCCATTTGCTGCAGTGATCAAGAATCTCTTTTCCACGTTGATTTCAAAAACCAGGGTTTCAGAAAATTTCTCTCCCAAGTCATCTGTTGATATGCTTTATGAGCATCATATTCATATCACTGGATCTTTAAGAGAAAAATCCATTTCTTTCCTGTTCAGGTAAACATGTTTACAGCTCCTGCACACACGCTGGGTGGTTCAGACTCGCATGTCACACACATGTCGTCAGCAACAAGAAAAGCCCCTTTCTCTGATCATCAACATTTTTAATAAGGTAGAGAGTAAAGCACTTTCCAAACTTACCTTTAGCACAGTCAAATCATGAGCTAAATATAAATATTTACACAGGGACAAGGAATTAATAACACGAGCGTGCAAAGAGAAATACTCGCTAGAAAACGCACAGAACAATATAAGAAAACCCTCCTAAGTTCAAAGCGACCAGATCAACTCGCCGGCCCCTGGAGAGGCCGTTATTTATCACCAAGCTACGCCCGACAGAGTCAGGATTAGAGAGGAGAGGCACCGATCGTGACTCGGAGCTATTTCAGAAACCGTTCCCTGAGTCTCGGGGAAAACGCCTCGGATCGCAAGCGAAAGCCTTCCTATCTGTGACCCTGCACAGGAAATGCCACACAAAACCTAAAATTGCCAAGGAAGGTTACAAAATCTCCTGCTTCACACCCTGTTGCGAAGAGTCGCTACGAGAGCCCAACTACTTCTCCATTTTACAGAAAACAAGTAGAGAGTGGGTGTTACGAGCGTTTATTCCCCCCCGCCGTATACCTTCCAAACGCATCTTAAAGTAACTCACGTACCAAAGGGAAAAAAAAAAAAACCAAACACAAACCCACCCCACGGCAACCCTTCAGTACGAAATGTAAATCTAATTCCTTATATAGACTGCAACAGCCGGTCGCACACGCAACGGAGCGGGGGCCCCGGCCAAACCGTTACCACCCATTATTATACAAACAGGTACCTCCGAAGCCAGAGGAAAGGCAAGAAACTTCGCCGCCCGCCCTCTCCGCCCGGGAGCAGCCCTCCCCTCCCCACCGGGGCCGGGAGGCAAGCACGGCCGCCGGGCGCCGCCGGGGACCAACTTTCGGCGGAGAGGGGAGGTGGCAAAAGAGGCGAGCGGGCGGCGGGGCTGCCGGCCCCCTCCCGTGGGCCCGGGGCGGCCGCGCAGCGCTGCCCCCGCGCGAATCGCTGCCCGCTGTGGTGACAGTGCCTCCCCCACCACCGCCAGCCCCGCTCCCCGGCTGTACCCCCCCAACCCCTCCCGCCCCCCGGTGACGGCTGGCGTCCCCCACCGCCGCTCCCCGAAAAGCGAACGCCAGCCCGCCCCACGGCGCCGGCCCGGGAGCGAGGAGCCGGCCCGCCGCCGGGAGAGCGAGGGGAACTCCGGCGGGCGGCAGAGAGAGGCACTCCCCGGCGGGCGACGGGGCGATCCCGCCCGCGAGACCGGGGGGGAGGCGGGCGGGGAGACCCTACTCCGCCGGGGCGCGCAGGTAACAAGTTTCGGAGTTAGGACTGCAGAGGCCGGCCGGGCGGAGAGAGATGCCCCACCGCTCCCCGCGGGGATTCGGTGTCCCCGCCCGGGCCGGAGGGCGGCGGCGCGGCTGGGGGGCTCCCCGAGCCCGCTCCCCGCAGCGGCGGCGGGGCGGTCGTGGGGCGTGTGGAGGAAGACAGCGTGTAACGGTCCCGGACAGGCGGCGGAGTGCGGACGCACCGCTAGGCGGAGGAGGGAGGCAGGCAGGCAGCGAAGCGAGGGAGGCACCAGGTAGCGGATATAACGGTGCGGAGGGAGCCGGGCTCCCGGCGAGGAGCGGCGGGGGAATTACTTTCGCGCCCGCCCGACCTCCCCTCTCCGCGCTCGGGACGGTTCTACCCGGCCCCCGCCCCGGCCCCGCCGCCGCCCCAGCGCGGCCGGGCCACTGCCCCGCGGGCTGACTGACCGTTATTGCGCCTCGGGTTCGCCTGCTTCCTGCGCTTACACCTGGGGCCATCCGCCATGATCCTCTCGCTTGTGTCTAAATGCTCCAGTCACCTCCTCCCCCGCCCTCCCCCCTCCCTCGCCTCCCCTCCCCCCCGGACCTGGTTTACGACACTGGGTGGTTTTACTTTTACATCACCTTCCTACACCTAGTGCTCGGCCGGAACCTTGTTGCCAGGGGAGACGGGTGCTTTACGGCAGGGCGTTTTGAATGGCGGCGGGGGAAAAGTTGCGGCTGCAGGTACCGGCAGCAGCCGTCGCGGACGGGGTGGTCGCGGGGCGGCTGTAGCGCCGCCGCCCGCTTCCCACCCCCCCAAGCCGCCGGGGACGCGTCCTTCCCGATCCATCCTCAGGCGGTAGTGGGGGTGGGGTTCCCCGAGGGGTGGGGAGGGCCGAGGGGGCAGGAGCTCGGGAGGGCGTCGGAGGAGGATTCCCCCGTAGGCGCGGCCCGCGGGGGAGTTTCTCCCGTCCCGCATCGCCGCGTTGAGGGACCGGTTCGCTGCCAGGTGCCTCCCGCCCCGCTACCTTGCGGCCTCTTCGGCGCACGTGACGGGCAGTCGTTCGTAGGTACAGTGGGGCTGCCGGGCCCTCTTTCCCTCGCCTCCGCTCCGGGCACCTGCTTTGGGCGTTGGAGCAGAGATGGGACTGTCCCCTCCACAGGGTCCGCTCTTTCCCCGCCGCTGTAGCCTGTCCCCCCGCAGGCTCCCTTACCATAATCCGGGCGGGCGGACGGACGGGCAGGGAGCGGAGCGGTGTGGGCGCGGGCTGATTCGCGTGGGACGGCAATCTGGTGTTACAGGTCTAATCAAGAGGCAAACAGCCGGACGAGAGTGATGCTGTTCTGTCACTCTGTGTGAAATCTGACATTCTGGGGCTTCCCTTAATAATACTTTCTACTTTTTTTGATGAGGTGAGGTACAAAGCTCTATGCTTTAAAAAATAAAGAGGGAAGAGTGTATTTTTTTTTCACAGATAATTAACAACTGTGTTTGGGCTTATGTATTAAAAATTGAAACATTACCTTTAAACACTCATACTACTTGAGTTTTATTTCAAGCAATAAAATAATTTGGTAAGTTTCCATTTGTTTGGCTTTGTTATTTCTTTTCTCTTTTTTTTTTTTTTTTTCCCCTTATCCTTTTATGATTCTGTAGAATTTATAGTTCCATGCTGCTGGAGTATCATTTTATCCAGACAAATCTCCATGGAAGTGCTTCTGTTAATGGGATACTTTATTAAGTTATTGATATACTACTGAATTTGGGTATATCTCAGCTATTCTGCATTGTTTCCACATGCTATATGTTCACACACTGTAACACAGGACCTCGTCTCGTGGAAGCACCTCATCTCAGAACATGTTCTAGAAAATGAACTACTGAACGCTGGCAGTTTGTGGAAGTACCTGGCAGCTGAAGCTTCCGCAGAAGTCAGTACAAGCAGAAATGCTTAGGCTTTAGGCTGGGCATTAGCTGGGGGTACTGAACCCCAAATACAAGGTTTGCTAAGAACCACGACATGAAACCAGCTGCAAGATAAAAAAGAAATGTCAGTGAAATTTGAGTGGGTGAATCACAAAATTTAAGGCAGAATGTCAGTTTTGTCCTGCTTTAATAGTTCAACATCCTTGCCTGTCAAGATTTTGTACAGAAAATACCTGTGGCTGTGAAACTGCTTGCAAACAAGGCCTTAAGGTGTTCTGGAATTCTGGGACATTTTTATGATTTGGTGGATGAACTTAACCAAAATATCAAGTGCAGGTTTTCATGCCAAGTTTTTACTTAAAATTAGTCATGTTTTAGAAGTTAGTTGCAAAAAATAACATATCTGTAAATATTTTTGTAGATTTGTAACAATATTCCCCTGCATGCCCACCCAGAATTGCAGGCTTCTCTTTAAGTCACTTTGAAGTAGCTTGTTTTCATTGAGTTTTGTCACTTCTCACCTCTGGATAAGAATTCTTGTCTCTTCATTGTGAACAATTTATGTTTTCCTAACAGAATGAGGAGAGAAAGAGTCTCCTGTTTTTTTTCAAATGGCCACAGTGGCTCTTTGAGCATTAGTCTCTTGAGATTTCCTAGCAGCTAGGAGAAACTAGTGACAACTCTAGCTGCTTATTAGTTTTGAAGAGCGGAACTGAAACTGGCAGGAGCATTGCTTGCTCTACACTGCTATAGTTTTGATAAATGAGAAGAGAAAGCCAAAGCAATCTTTGTATTATGTTATCTTTGATAGCAAGGAGGTCCAGAAACTAAAAAAGCAGAAGATAGTGTTTTGCATCAGGTTACTGATTGCCCCAATCACTATTCATTGTGAAAATCGTTTCAATCACAATCTGTAAATAGGTATGTGGACGGGTTGTTTTGGGGTGGGTTGGTTTTTAAACTTTGATATATTTAATCCAAGCAACTGGGCAGTTCACATCTTTGTATACAAAGTTCCCGTTATTTCCTGTGCTAAAAAGCATCACAAGGATGCAGCTGCTGTCAAAGTGCTTTGGCCTATTACATTCTTCTAATCCTGGATGCAAACCCACTAGTTAAAATTCCTGCCGTCTTTGTAATGTTCTGCACTATATAAGCACATTGTGTATGTAACTTAAACTGGTTTGTGCTGCAAGAACAAAAATCTTGTTTTTCTTCATGATGCACAACTTTCAATCTGACTTTTCAGTCAAGAATGCAAAAATTGGGTAATGTACTCATGTGCAAAATCTCAGCAAAGCAGTATATTTTCTGTATCCTCCTCAATGTGGCAGGTTTACTGCTGTACTTCATCTGTTTGAAATTTATTTCTATTGTCTGAAGACAGGAATTAAAATACTTCAGTAGTCACACTGGAGTATGAATGCACGAAAACCAGGTAATGATTATTATAGATGGTTTTTGCCATTTTAAAAAGTCATGTAGTGTTATGGTTTATGATCTTTTGACAATGTATTATTAAATTAAAGCAATCAGCCCTCTTGTATGTGTACTCCTTATTCATGTTTATGAAATGAAGTTTCACATTCTGAGTATCCTAGATTTAATGGTGTCATTTAGACAAATGAATTTAGAAATACAGTGGAAAACGGCTCAGTGAATTGTTTCTTGTTTCATTTCTGGTTCGTGGAGTTGGTTTTTTTTTCTGATTTCCACTAGTGAAACTTCATTTTCACCTGCATGTATTTTCTTGGAATGTCAATTGTTACAATTTACTGTTAAATTGATGATTTTTTAATTTTTTTATATATGCTTTTGCTCTATAGAAACTGAAGTTGAAAGATTTACTAGGAGAACAATGACCCAGAAATACACAGCTTGACTGCAGCTAGCTGAGGCACTAATCTTGAATAAAATGTGGATTTTAGAGATATCAACATACGGTTCTAGTTCCATTCCAGATGGCCTTTCAATTTCTATATTTGCTTCCAAGTGTATTGAATAAGTTTCGAAGGTGCACCCTGGGATGTTGTACAATCTCAAAAAATGGTAAAGCCATATGAAATTAGCACGTTCGCTTAGAGCAGAGTTTGTAAATATTTATCAAGAGAAATGATCCCTTTTTCACTTTCCTCAGCTTATTTTTTTTCTGTTTCTGTGCTTTCCTATGAATATGTTTGTTCATTTAAAGCTTAAAGCTGATTCCTGATAGTCATCTTGCAGCAGGTACAGACTTGAGAAGGCTGCATCTGCGTGCAAGCATGAAGTATAAGGATGTAAACCTCCATAAAGCATCAATGTGTACATATTTATATTTAGAACTGTAATGAGTTGCATGCACACAATTGACTTTCAAAAAATATTCCTTGTTACAAAAAAGTGTTTGAGAAGATCACAAAGGCCTTCAAAACCATTTTGTTTCTCTTGCTCTCCTTTTGCCCTACTTGTTGCATATTGTTTTTCTCTTGAAAGCAATTAACCTGTGCTGATACCTATGTCAGGCTAGTATGCTGTATAAACTAAATGTATAAAAACATAATGAGGACCTACAATTCCATTCTTATGTTAATTTTAACTTTAGCTGTGATTTCTGTTTCACAGCTTTCAGACAAGCAAAAAGTGATTTTAGAGAGGGAAAAAGGTTGAAAACGTCATTCCACATTCTTCATCCAAAAGGCAAAGCTTGTATGTTCTAAATGGAATTGCAATGCAAATTTGGATGCAAGCATTGGGTTGTGAATTGTGACTTTTTTGTTTGCTTTCAACAGACCCGGAACTCAGTTGAGAATGTTAAGTTCAATATTTTCTACTAGATGCAGCAGCAAAATACTGTTATCAAAATACTATTTTTAGATTTAAATTACATATGAACTTGTGACTGATCAAATTACAGTTGTAGTGCAGTTAGATTACTCAGTTTTATTAGTAGCACATTTTCTGTTCATCTTCGTTTATGATGGTTCTGCATAAGTGTTCTTATCCATTATATTATCTAATTAAACACTAATGTATTGTGAATATTTCCCCATATGGTTCATGTTTGTTTCCTTCTGTAACTTACACTCTGTTTCTGATTTAATTCTGCTCCCCAGCCCTCTTGCTGTTTGCTGTCTCACAGTTTTGTGCGATTGCTCATTTGGCTCTCGTTTGGAGTTACTCTCTTTGTTATGGTATCTGTACAGCTGGCTCACTCAGCTCTTAAAGTCCCAACTTAAAACTGATTTCTTAATTACTTCATGCATATTCTTGTCATTTATATTTGTTTTTTTTATTGCTAGAGCACATCCTATTGCTAGATGTTATTCATTTGCTATCTCTTGTTTTGTTGTTTGTTTTTTTTTCCTTACTGCGAAGTGCATAATGCTTCTGCAGAAAATTTTTGTTAGTACATAAAAGAAAGCTGTTGTTTTGGAGCAGCTATGGTTTTGGAGTTTGTGGTGTGTGTTCTGAATATACAAAATTAACATAAGGTAAACCAGAGGAAAAAACCATAGGAGTCTATTAAAACAAGCAAATACAATTAGAAGTTTATTTTTGCTTAAGAGACCTCAGCAAATCATCAGTCAACGCCATAAGGGGAAACACAGACCCTGTAATGATACTTTTCCAAGATGTGAACTGAAATTTTGGTATACTCAGCACAGTTGGTATGATTCTCCCATTTGGTGAGGTAAGACTCTGGTAGATACAAACATGGTATTAAAATGGGCAATAGTATGTTTGAAACTCAGAAGCACAGACTAAATTTGTTGGCATTACAGAGCTGTGTAAAACAAAGTATAATTATAGGTGACTTTAGTTTACTGGAGCAAGGAACAGCAGTTCAATGCTAGAATGATCATATGTTGATAAAGAATTGGAAAGGGATTGTGATTCTCATGTAAGGCTATGCATATCAAGAGTTTTTGGTGGCAAGATCAAACATTTAATTTGGATCAAATGTAGTTTGGTTCCATCAAAACAAACTTTTTTTTTTCTTTGTGGAAAAAAGAAGCCTAGAAAGATTTTCCGTGTGATCAAATAGAAAAATATCCTTTCTACCCAAGCAGTAAAAGCTTGGATTAGAGCACTTGTTACAGCAGAGCAGGTGGTCCAGGATTTCCTTTTATTAGGTTCCCTACCTCCCTGGGGAGGTGTGAACAGAGATGTCTATGGTAGGCAGTACCCTACGTCACTGAGCTTTACATATTCTGAAGAATTTTCATTTTTTTCTTATTCATGCTAACTGTTTAAGTACCCAAGAAGAACAAGGGCTCCTGTGTCATCTTAAGAGAAGTACTTTGAAATGCGCTCTATTCCTCTCACTACTCACTTAGGTAAATGTTCTGGCTGTTAGGTTATAATCTTTCTCTAGTTCATGACTATTTAAAGTATTTTGTAGAAACAAAAACCTTTTTATCAGTACAGATGAAGACCACCTGAACTGTTGTCTTTAGGATGGTGAATTGGCATCATTGGTAAATGATAACAATTCAGATTTCTTTGAGGAGAGGACAGAATCGAACCTTGGGTTTCATATCCTGGAGGAGTCTGCCTACAGGGATTTCATATTAAAGATGAATTACACCCAACATTTAATGCATGCAGGACATGTTCTGAATAGCCCAAATCAGTTTCTGCAGAGTAGCCAGGTAGAGAAGAGCCAAGCTTGAAAATCTGCAGGTGGTGGGGTAGAGTGCAGAGGTAGGCAGCTGTAGGGATGACCAGAAGCAGATCTTCACATGCACAGAGAATTTAACTGAAAAATCCTCAGTAACTAGGATTATTTAGAAGCTGCAAGTGGTACTGGAGAGCTTTGTTTGAATTCAGATGCTTGTCTGATCGCTGTTTTTCAAATACAAAAGCTATCTGTTGTAATAAAATTAAAATTGGATGCATTTTACATAATTTTATTTCTATTTAAAAGATTTATTACATATGTCCTGGGTTCAGCACTCCCTGATTCCCATCCATAGGCTGATCCGTAGACTGGAGAACCAAGGAGTGATCAGCAGGATCCGCTCACCCTTTAATAGCACCAAATGGCCAGTGCGAAAATCTAATGGAGAGTGGAGACTAACAGTAGACTACCGTGGCTGAATGAAGTCACACCACCGTTGAGTGCTGCTGTACTGGACATGCTAGGACTTCAGTATGAACTGGAGTCAAAGGCAGCCAAGTGGTATGCCACAACTGATATTGCCAATGCATTTTTCTCAATTCCTTTGGCAGCAGAGTGCAGGCCACAGTTTGCTTTTACTTGGAGGGGTGTCCAGTTCACTTGGAACCGACTGCCCCAGGGGTGGAAACAGAGCCCTACCATCTGTCATGGACTGATCCAGACTGCGCTGGAACAGGGGAAAGCTCCAGACCTGCAATACATTGATGACATTATTGTGTGGGGCTATACAGTGAAAGAAGGTTTTGAGAAAGGGAGGAAAACAATCCAAATCCTGCTGAATGCTGGTTTTGCCATAAAATGGAGTAAGGTCAAGGGACCTGCACAGAAAATTCAATTTTTTGGAATAAAATGGCAAGATGGACGTAGCCAGATCCCCACAGATGTGATCAACAAGATAACAGCAATGTCTCCACCAACTAATAAGAAAGAAACACAAGCTTTCTTGGGTGCTGTGGGGTTCTGGAAAATGCACATCCCAAATTACAGTTTGATTGTAAGTGCTCTCTATCATGTGACCTGGAAGAAGAATGATTTCAAGTGGGGCCCTAAGCAACAACAAGCCTTTGAACAAATTAAGTGGGAGATAGCTCATGCAGTAGCCCTTGGACCAGTCTGGACCGGGCCAGATGTAAAAAATGTGCTGTACACTGCAGCTGGGGAGAGCGGTCCTACCTGGAGCCTCTGGCAGAAAGCTCCATGGGAGACTTGAGGTCGACCCCTCGGCTTCGGGAGTCAGGGATACAAAGGATCTGAGGCCAGCTATACCCCAGCTGAAAAAGAGATATTGGCAGCCTATGAAGGGGTTCGAGCTGCTTCGGAAGTGATTGGCACTGAAGCACAGCTCCTCCTGGCACCTCAGTTGCCAGTGCTGGGCTGGATGTTCAAAGGCAGGGTCTCCTCTACACATCATGCAACTGATGCTACGTGGAGTAAGTGGGCTATACTAATTACACAACGAACTCGAATAGGAAATCTCAGTCGTCCAGGCATTCTAGAAGTCATCATGGACTGGCCAGAGGGCAAAGATTTTGGAATGTCACCAGAGAAGGAGGTGATGCATGCTGAAGAGGCCCCACCATATAATAAACTGTCAGAAAGTGAAAAGCAGTACGCCTTGTTTACTGATGGCTCTTGCCGTATTGTGGGAAAGCATCGGAGATGGAAGGCAGCTGTATGGAGTCCTGGACGACAAGTCGCAGAAACTGCTGACGGAGAGGGTGAATCGAGTCAATTTGCCGAGGTGAAAGCCATCCAGCTGGCCCTGGACATTGCTGAACGAGAAAAGTGGCCAGTACTTTATACTGACTCATGGATGGTGGCAAATGCCCTGTGGGGGTGGTTACAGCAATGGAAGCGGAGCAACTGGCAACGAAGAGGTAAAGTCATCTGGGCTGCTGCACTGTGGAAAGATATTGCTGCCCAGGTGCAGAGCCTGGTGGTGAAGGTACGTCATGTAGATGTTTGTGTACCCAAGAGTTGGGCCACTGAGGAACGCCAGAACAACCAACAAGTGGATAAAGCTGCTGATTGAAGTAGCTCAGATGGACTTTAATTGGCAACATAAGGGTGAATTGTTTTTGGCCTGGTGGGCCCATGACACTTAAGGCTATCAGAACAGAGATGCAACATATAGATGGGCTCGTGATTGATGGGTGGACTTAACAATGGGCGCTATTGTCCAGGTTATTCATGACTGTGAAACATATGCTGCAATTAAGCAAGCCAAGCGGTTAAAGCCTCTTTAGTATGGAGGAGGATGGCTGAAGTGCAAATATGGGGAGGCCTGGCAGATTGACTATATCACACTCCCACCAACCTGCCAAGGCAAGCGCCATGTACTTACCATGGTGGAAGCAGCCACCGGGTGGCTGGAAACACATGCTGTGCCCCATGCCACTGCCCGGAACACTATCCTGGGCCTTGAGAAACAGATTTTGTGGCGACACGGCACCCCAGAGAGAATCAAGTCAGAAAATGGGACTCATTTCCAGAATAACCTTATAGATATTTGGACCGAAGAGCATGGCATTGAGTGGGTATATCACATCCCCGACCATGCGCCAGCCTTTGGGAAAATCGAACGGTACAATGGGCTGTTAAAAATTATACTGAGAGCCATGGGTAGTGGGACTTTCAAACACTGGGATACACATTTTCCAAATGCCAACATGGCTGGCCCAGACCAGTCAGAACTTTTACATACTGTAAAGGGGGACAAAGTTCCTGTGGTACCCATAAAGATTTTGCCGGGGAAGACAGTCTAGGTTATTCCCGCTTCAGGTAAAGGCAAACCCACTCATGGGATTGCTTTTGCTCAGAGACCTGAATATACTTAGTGGATAATGCGGGAAGATGGGGAAGTCCAATGTGTACCTCAAGGGGATGTGATTTTTAGGGGAAAACAGCCAATGAACCCAATTATATGCTGTTGCTTGCTATGTAGCACTTTTATATCCCACCAACTAGATGTCTTCAGGTCACCAGCGACTGGCCCTGACTTCCCTGCTATCATCATCCCAACAAAGAACGAACTTTGACAAAACCAGACGAGCTCAGCAGTGACCAGACAGGTTCCGCAGTGTCATCAGCAGGCAACAATCCAACACTGCATACTGTCTCTCCTGCTCTGAAAGACTTAGAAGAAATGGAGCCCAACATCATGGACCAGATGAACTCAGCAGCTTTATAGGGCTTGGTCCATGCACTAGGGAGTGATACCTCTGTGTTTGTGTGGGTGCATATATACATGCAAATATATGAGACAAGGGTGATGGTATATTGAAAAATGTGGGATCTGAGCATGATGTGAATGGTATGGAATAAGGAGTGGATACTGTCCTGGGTTCAGCAGTAGCAGTCATTTTTCTCCTTAGTAGCTGGTGCAGTGCTATGGTTTTGACTTTCAGCCTGGGAACAATGCTGATAGCACTGATGTTTTTAGTTGTTGTTCGGCAATGCTTACTCTGACCAAGGACTTTCTGAGTCTCATGCTCTGCCAGGGAGGAAGGAAAGCTGGGAGGAAGCAGAGACAGGACACCTGACCCAGGCTAGCCAAAGGGGTATTCCAGGCAGGCAGAGTGAGGGAGCAACTGCATGGTTCTGAGTTACCATCTGGGCTTAAACGACAACAACATATTTCAGTAGCTCTTGGTAGGCATTCACTGAAGTAGTTCATTTCTTGTAGGCAATGGCTAATTCATGTTTAGTAACCATAGTAGGTGATCATGAGTGGGACTTTGCTGCCTGATGTAGAGTTTCACTTAATGGCTAGTCCCTCCAGGCTGCCTTTGTGGTTAGTGAGGATCTAGTCAGTAGAGCCTGGTATACTTCGCAGGCATCTGAAGTTAAGTGAGAAGAATCCCACCCAGTTTCTTACTCTTGACACCGGTCCAGTCAGTGAGATACTTTTTCCTGTCATGACACTGTTGGGGTTTATAGAGGTGACTTCATCTCTCTGCTCTAATTTTTACTCCCAGTTTTGTAGGGTGAAAAGTCCAAGGACTTGTTGCCTCATCTGCAACTGGTGTCTTTTTTTGCCAGCTATCTTTAGACATCATTCCCTGATCTGAAGGGGAGCTATAGGAATGCTAGGGATGGACTATTCATTAGGGACTGTAGTGATAGGACAACGGGTAACGGGTTAAAACTTAAACAGGGGTAGTTTAGATTGGATATAAGGAGGAAATTCTTTCCTGTTAGGATGGTGAGGCACTGGAATGGGCTGCCCAGGGAAGTTGTGAATGCTCCATCGCTGGTGGTGTTCAAGGCCAGGTTGGACAGAGCCTTGGGTGACATGGTTTAGTGTGAGGTGTCCCTAACCATGGCAAGGGGGTTGGAACTAGATGATCTTAAGGTCCTTTCCAACACTAACTATTCTATGATTCTATAAGGCCGTACCAGCTCTGTGGATTTCCACGTCATGTACTGTATATGTACAACACCAAGGGCAACAAAAGTATTTGTTATGGCAGAAAAAAAAAACAACTTGCTTTTCTTTTTTTTTTTTAATATTTGCAATCCAGCTAAACGTTTTTAAAACATTTGGACAGTCTTAGCATAGAGAGAACTGTGAAAATCTTATTCTGCAAAGATGCATAATCCAAAAGCTCAAAGTTTGTTCCTGCAGACAAGTGTGCTTGTATTTGCCTTCATCATTGCAGCATCTTGAAGAAGAGGACAGAAGAAACTTACTTAATTGTTATTAATAATAGTACTTTGGTGCCATGCCATTTATTCTAAATAATATCAAGCACTTTATGGGATTTATTGCTTATTTTAGGTGTAAGATTAATTCGTAAAATGGAAAAGCTGCTCACTGCAATCCTATTCTTCACTATGCTTCACCTTAGACTGCTTTATCTTTAGTTGATTGCTTCAAAAGGACTGTGCTACTCCTAAATGGCATTTATAGGTCCTGCGATGTTTTTATCTTAGCGTTGTTGCTTGCTTAAATGTTTATTCCAAAAGGTTTGAAAAATTACGTTTGCAACTCCTGTTAATTTCCCCTATTGAAAGGTAGCTTATGCACAACTATTTTTCAGAGTCTATTTCAAGACATTTTAACTACAGTCTAGTCTTAATCTGAATCAAATCACAGTCACATTTTCTGTTGAATAGTAATGCACTACATTAGTTTTACAACCTCTTGAAACTGCATTTTAATGACATCGCTTGGGTCTCCATTCTCCTCCAAATGATGTATGCTAATATAAATTCTAAGAAAATGTTTTTGATGCTGTTTTCCCAGCCTATTTTTCCTGTGGCATAGTGATGGATAACCTTTTCTGTTGACTTGGGCAAGCATAAAGAAAAAAAGCAAACAGACAAACCTGTCTATTGCTGCGACTACCTAGACTGAAATGCCAAACCCAGCAAACAGACCATTCTTCATGCATAGAAGAAAATACTAGATAGAGTATCCAGCCAGCCAGAGGTCACCAAATGTACCAGAGCAAAACCCGTGGCTAAACTAAAATGGAAACATTTTATGTAACTTCATCTGTGTGTTCTTTTTCTTGCTTGCTATACTTGATGCTGTCTCATGCCATACTGCACGAGAGCTCAGCAACTTTCTTCACTAGCTTTTCTTACCTTTCAGAATATTAAAAAATAGAAAACTCAATTTTAGATAACATTTATGGTGCATATTTTTTACTACATTCTATCTGTCTGTATGCACACATGCATGCATAAAGCTATTTTTAAAGATTAGGAAGGTCACAAAGTCATGGGCTTGGCCTAGATTTGTGATCCTTTGGTTATACCCGCATCTGCCTGCCCCATCCCTGCCCAAGAGATTACTACCAACTCAGTCAAGGCTGCTATTCAAATCACCATATATTAGCTAGCTGAAAACAGTGGTAGTTAAAAATAATAGGAGTACGCTGGATCAGCAGCTGCAGATTCAGTCTTTCTCCCAGATGAATATCTAAAGAGGTTACCATTCCCAGTTTTATGATGAGTGTTGTTTTCAGCTGTTCCAGCTATATGCAGCATAGAATCATAGAACAGTTAGGGTTGGAAAGGACCTGAAGAATCATCTATTTCCACCCCTCTGCCATGGGCAGGGAGTTCTCAAACTAGACCATGTTGCCCCAAGGCCCTGCCCAACCTGGCCTTGAACACTGCCAAGGATGGAGCATTTACCACTTCCTTGGGCAACCTGTTCCAGTGCCCTCACCACTCTCACAGTAAAGAACTTCTTCCTTATATCTAAGCATGGGTGGCAACATTACAGAAAGGAAATACTAATGCTTCCCTTTTCAGTCATAAAGTTTTAATTTTGATCTCATATTATGTTAGTAACATTAGCTCATCTCTTCCTGCACCTTGAGATATGTCACTTGGTAATGTATTAACATATCTTTCTTCCTCATTCAAAATAAATAGTTCCCAAGTCCTAATCATGAAGGTTATGCAAACTCTACTTATGAAGACAATCTTTGAATTTCCATGGAAGACACTCCTAGGCAGATGCTTATGTTTGATTTCAACTTAAATGACATGCAATATATGGAAGGTCATGCATCATGTCAGACACATTACATTTCAGTGTTGGCTACCCAAATGCTTTGAGAAACTAGCCAAAATCACAATATGGGAAATTCCTTAACCAAGAAGAGTGAGGATTCATATGGACTTTCTTGTTCCAACAGCATCTACTATATCATTACAGTGTATATAACTACCAGCTAGGGATACACGTCTCTGTGGAAGACTAGCATAGGCAAGTAGGGCAAGTAGGTAACAGAAAAGCTCCATGTATTTTTTATTTCACTTTCCTCCTGGGAAAAAAAATCAGCTTTCTCCAACCTTTTTTGCTCTTCCCCATCAGAATCTCAACAAACTCATCAGGAAGCTCTTTCTTCCTCAAGTAAAAGAATATCAAAACCACTTAATTTCCCTTTTGCAGTCCCACTTGGATCTAAATCTGCATTTGACATTTCATGCTACACCCAGTTCCAACAGATGTAGGCTCTGTGGCCTTGCAGTTAGGTACTGTGTTAAGTGATACCTAATTTTAGGGGATGCCATATGGCTTTCCCTGTATTTTCCTATATAGTTTATGAAAGGTAAGTATGCTGTTTCATTACAGAGATCTATCACTTCCTGAAGTCATGGGAAAGCTCATACTCCCCTTAAGAGGATCCCGTGCTCCTTGGACCACAGTCCATCACTACACTACATAAAGCCCTTTCTATGTCCTAGTTACAGATATATTAAAAAGAAAACACAGGGATTAATTAATGTCAGGACACTGATTGGGGTCTGGGAATGTGAGTTTCAGGATGATGATATAGCAGACATTCTTCTATCTTTCCTATTAGAAGATGCCATTTGATTTTAATGACTAGTAATCTCCAATTTTCAAGTTACTGTTCATTTCAGTGTAAAAGACCTTTCTTCTGTTATCTGACCATCTGGGATCCTTTTATAAGAAAAACATCATTCCAGTATTAGAAAGAATATTTCAGCTTGCCATATTTGATAAGGAGATACTGAAGCAAGATGCAAAGCGGTATCGGATGCAAGCTAAACTCCTCTGTTAGATGCTAAGTGAGTGCAACATTCTTGTCTAAAGAGAGTCAAAGAGTTTAAGAAATTACTGGCTTAGTACTATGCAGAAAATTGTTGCAAGCAGTCATTTAATAATAATAATGACACAGTTAAATATAATAATTCATGCAGATTAATATATGTTGATTATGATACATGTTAAGACACCTTAGGGGTTAAGGTATATGTTTAAGAGAGTGTCAGGTTTGTCTCCATGTCTCTCCCATTAAGGATTACATCACATTCCACAAGGCTAAGGGTAATCTCCTTGTTATCCTTTTCATTATGAAATTTTTGGTGCTGCTCTGTCAGGCTCTAACCACGTATTTCCTAAACAGAGTCCATCTGACCAGTTGTCATCTCTTCTGCTTGCTGCGGTGCATTGGTCTCTCAAAGCATGTTCCCTCCTCACCTGTCAGCACTGTTTATCCAGCTGTTCCCAGAGTGGGAATCTACAGAAGGCACTTAAGGAAGAGACAGAGGAGGCTGTTCCCCGGAAAGCAGCGCTCTTTGAGATGAACACAAGGAGGTTTTTGGCTGATGCCTTACCACATTCTGCTGAGTCAAGTCAGCATTAAGTGAATACAAATTCTCCCTTGGAAGTCCTAATTACAGCTGAGGATCTGAGGAAATTATGGAAGGAAACAGGAGGCCTGGAGTGCTTTCTTATCCCCTTTATTTGAATACCAAGGAAAAATACAAGGAGAGACCCATGACCCGCAGCACCCAAGAACTGCAATTGGAGGCCATATCCATCTTCACCTGCAGGACTCCTCTTGGAGACCGATTTTTAGGATAACAGATTAATCAATAGTGAGTCCCTATAGAGCTGTCTGTAATGGGCATTACTACAAGATCTGCCAGCATCAGTGCTGCTGGTGCTTGGTGTCCATTCCTCCTTGCTTAAATTGATGTACATGTCATCCGATTGTATTTTTAGTGACTTTAGTATTTTGTAACAATTTATATCATTATGGGAGTTCTTCAGTGCAACTTGTTGAGAGTTATCAGCCTGTAGTTGCAGTGACACAGCCAAAATAAATCTATTACTCAAAACTTAATGATAGGCAATATTGTCTGAAGTCAGCTGTGCCAGTGGAAGGAGGGATGGGTAGAAGTGCGGGTCACTGGCATACAGCCTGCAAAGCTGCTCAGGAAAAGGCAAATAAAAGCAACAACAGAAGTAAAAACATGCTTTGGGGAGAAAGTCCAGCAGAAGAACTCTTCAGCAAAGTGCTGGCTAAAAGCAGCCTTGAAAAGAAACTGTCTCCTAATGTTTTTATTTCTGTTTGGTTAGAGAAGCCGTAAACCAAAGGTTTTTGGAAACTGTTCTGATTTGCATTTGACAGCCAAGAACTTCAAGAGTGGATCAGGGCACAGAGGGGTTTAGGTCAGCCCCTGACTGCTGCGCCCTGCCTGGCGCTGTTCCAGCGCTCCCTGGGACACCCTCGGTCACTCCTGTGTGTAGCCTCGGGAAAGCACCCTGGCTCAGCGTGCTACTCAGCAGAACAAAGAGGCGAGATCAGTTTGTAAGAACCATACCATCAGCCGGCAATTAAGGATCATCAGTTAGGAAGAACCTTGAGGCAGGATGAAGACCTATGGCTGGGAACAAAAGATTGGGCTCTAAGTCTGTGTCACTAGGTCGAGAACTCTTGGTCTGGATTTTGTTTGGGTTTGGTTTCTTGAGGTTTGGGGGGGAAGGGGGGGCGTGGGTTGGGTTTATTTTGGGGTAGGTTTTTGTGTGTGTGTGTTTTGGTTTGTTTTCTCTCTCATTTTAAATATCCTTTCTTTACATTCCTAAGGGGCTTAGAACGAAGTGCTCCGAAATAGTGAAGCACAGCCAAAGAGAATTTCAAAATACTTGAACTAGAATCATCCTCAGAATTTTGAATACGAATTTTTGATACACAGTGTTACAAAAGGGTAACAAAGCTACCTGTAGCGGGACATCAGGGAGACCTCCCAGAACATTCTCTAAAAAGACCAGTGTCTTGAATCCATTGCAGAGAAAGTCCAACCGTGTGTAAGCTTCATTTTCGGGCACATGCTACCTTGCTTTCAGCCATTTTTTACACTTCATTTTTGTCCATCCGCTTTCAGATGTAACTAATCTCCCCTGGGTGATTCCAGCATTGCTTCATAAACCGTCCTGCTGCACATTCTATAATAAAAAATACGCCATAACAATATTTAACAAGGAAAAGAGGAATAGGAAGTGGTACATCTGCACAATGGATGTAATATAGTATTGACTTGGAATTTCCTGACTTCAGCACTCCCTCCAAAGTAATAATGCATTAATAAAATTACACTTAGCTTTCTGCTTTCAAAAGGAAAATACTTGAAAACAAAAGTCTCTTCATCTTCCAAGTTCTTCTGGCTCTGTGTGTGAGATGGTGAAAATAACACAGGACTGTGTAACCACAGCAAACAAGTGGGGTGAGAATTCTGTAGCAGCTTGGCTGGCCTGAAGGAGAGTGCTAGTGAAGGAGCAGCCTGGATTTTGGATTTAATAGGTGGATTGCCACCTCCCCCCCCCCCGACCCCCCCCCCCCAACCCACTCCCCCCCGTCCCCCCATCCCCATTCATTTCTATGGATGAAAATAAAATGAGTCTGTTCAGGCAGAGCTATGGTGACCTATAAGTAAAGATGTCTGACATTTCCATTATAAGAGGCAGGGTTTAATTGGCTATAACTTCAACTGTTGGTTGGTTGGAATTTTAATTGATTAGGCAGGACTTTCCTTTTCTGGATATCTCCTGCAATCTGACTTCTTTTTTGAGAGAGGGAAGCAGCAGAGAGGGTAAGGAGTTCATCAGTATCTATAAAGCAATTGAGCAAAAATGAAGTATTTTGACCATATAGAGAAGCTCTAAATGCATTGCTTAAAATTGGCAAAGAAGTCACGCTCTTCTGCTTTCTGTGGAAAATTTCAGCTGATACACTGACAGTAGAAATTTGTTCAAATTTAGCACACGGATGTGCAAAAAAACTCCATTTACCCTGAGCATGCTCCAAAGCAGGGACAGAATTAACTCACTGAGGAGCACTTGATTGATCCACCAGTAAAAATGCTGAAAGACAGCAGAAGTATGTACATATCTAATCTCCCAGCACTTTTAACTTTTGTGAGGCTCAGCTAGTGGAATGTATAAAGTTATTTTTCTTCCCTGTTTTACCAGTAAAATTCCTTGGTATAGACAAAAATTTGAAGTATAGATTTTATTCTTTATCTTTTAAATTAACCTTGCCTTTAGAATCGCTGTGAAACAAAGTACATGACCCTCTGACTCACTGGATTCTTCCTAGGTGTTTTGCTGGAAGGCATTACCAAATGTTCATTGGGTACTGACATTTTTAACCATGTTAATAAAAATATTGACGATGTGTTAAGATTACATAATTTGGGGGTCTTGGTTAGTGGAGATCAATCAACGTTATCTGTATATAGCGCTACATCTTAGCTCGATTCCTCGTGAAGTCTGGTTTTAATATCCAGCCCATTGTTACAAAACAGGGATATTTTTGATGTACCATAGTCAAAGGCTCTTGTCCTCAGAGCTCTACCAAAGTAAATTCCTTTCTGCTCTTCACTGACCATGTATCCTCCCCTATTAGTTTTTTTATGTCTTCAATAAAATTTTATAACAAATAAAAAGGCATGGAATCTTCATTACTACTGGTTAAAAACCAGCCTTGCTGTTGTTTACAGAAGCAGTGCCAATCTTTTGTTTTCATGATAAGAGAGAAAATGTGTTTTCTTTCCTTTGCAGGTTAGTCAGTATGTCAATAATTTAAGATACTGGGGTTTGACACTTCACTGTTTTCCTGTGGAAATATTTGAAGATAAGTTCACCAACCAGCAGGTCTTAAGTAAGACATACTGCTCTTGTTTTAGAACCAGCTCTTAGGGCTGGGTGTACCGTACACTGGCCACCAGAGGCCTGAATGATGGGCTAATGCTGTCATTGCCAAGACTCCCCAAGATGCTGGTGGATATTGGGTCAGGCCCTAGATTATCTGTCTTCTTCCATTTAACGGCAGGCTTAGAGCAAGCCGGAGCAGCTTTTCCTGTGGTGAGCTTAAGTGTGCGATCAGTGCAAACACATACATTCCTGTGGCTTCATTTTACCTAGAAAATCTGGTGGGAGTATGTATGCAACTTAGTCGTGATTGCTGCAAGCTGTGAGTGTGATCAAGAGCACTGCAGAGCTTCAAAACCCTGTTGAAGACTATGTTAAGGTTAATGACATTGGGTATGCAACCGATTTACAGCGTGCTGAAAACATCTCTCCTATATAAGATATAGAAGAACAAACAATGTGAACTGGGACCTTTTTGATGTGGAAGTTTCTGCATCTTAAAGTCATCTAAGAAGTTTTGGGGTTTGGGTTTTGGTTTGTTTTTTTTTTTTCAAACTAAAGATACAGTATTGATTTTCAGTAATTAAAAAATCACAATGTGTATGGTGCTTACAAGTTCTAGAAGCTAAATCAAGGCTTTGTCTGCTGCTTATGTGGTATCTACCTACTGCATGTCCTAGTATTTAGCTTAAGGAGTAAAACTGCTGGCATTATTTTTTTCCATCTGTTCCATAACCTCTTATACGGAGCTTCTAAAAACTCAAGCAGACTAAACAGGTCGCAGTAAAAACAGTAAGGTTGCTTTTCATGTATTCTTTGAATCAGAACTTTTAATTAAAGATTTTAGTTTGTTTGCTGATTAGAAAACAGGTCCACAATGTGGTGTCTATCTTCTTCCATTTGAATCAATAAACAGAGAAGTCATGAGAAAGGGACCTCTTCCCTCCAGGGAGTCTTTTCTTCTTAATGTTGACTCAGGTTTTTAGTGCTTATTCTTGTCTTCTTTCCTGTACTGACTACTTCCCAGTCTTTTCTCTTTCAGTTCCCCCTTGTTTCCCAATGTGAGATCAGTTGCCTTACAGATGGCACGTATGCATTTGTCCTTCACATTTAACTGCTGTGTCGTGAGTGTGGTGCACTTTTCAGCCTGCATTGCAAAAGTAAGCTCTTTAACCAGGCTGAATGGTGCTTTTTAAGCCCATCAAATTTTAAAACGTGAGTTTCATTGAAAGTGAAACAAGAGAAATACTTCACCTATAAATAATGGATATGCCCTTTTAAGTAACTTGTGAGGCCTGTTCGGAATTATCCCGAAGGTTTGCCTCCCACCTGAAAATCACAGTGCTGGCTGAGAAATGAGTACTTCATGTACTTACAACTTGATTAAAGAGAGATAAGTTACAAAATGGTCTCACACTTTTGGTTTGCTGTGTGCTTTGTATGGCATAGTTAGATTTTGTAACTTCTCTTTTATGGTTAGCTGAGTCCAATTCCTGCAAAGACTTAACATGTATATTTAATTTTATTTTGGTTAACTCTCCGTGTTAAGACTTTAGATTTGGAACTCTGATTAGTTTCTTCCTTGCTGAAAAGACCACTATAAATTTCAGTAGGGAAACAGAAAAGTCCCCTAACAATTTTTAAGGAAGCTTTTGAAACAATGATTTGAGGATGCACTATTTAAAGTAAATTGCATCAGGTGCTGGGTTATTATAAAATAAAAAATGTCTGAACAACAGTGACCTGCTTTTTGTGTGTTTGGCTTGCTACTGCACACTAGGAAATTCAGAAACTGATTGTAAAGGAGCAAATAATCAGAAATTCAAGTGTAACCAAATGCTGTGGGGTTTGAGGGCTGCAATTCCCACTCATCTAACCATGAGTGCAGGATATATTGGGTCCCTGCAGATCCTAGACACACCTTGCTTGTGCTCTGTGTTGCTCCTGTGTGTGTCAGCTCTGAAGGGCTTTGCCTGTGATGTGGAAATAAAGGTCAGTGAAAACAAATACCATAAAAGGACACAGTAGAATATTTCAAATTTTAGAGACATTATCTATCTTCAAACCCCCTCACCAGACCTACATTAAAATAATGATCAGAACCCAAATATAGAACATTTGAACTGTCCGTTTCCAGGCCAGATGTGCTGTGTTATGTAATGCCATTTTTGGGTGATTGCTGGTGCTTGGAATGAAAGGAAAATGTATGTTCATTGTAGATATTGTTCCAAAGAGCAAATGTCATAAAAATGTTACAAAAACTCAAGGCCTTAAGCTACAAATTTTAGCAAATGCAAGTTCTACACAGAGCCTTGCCTATATACAGGCTGAACTCTCCAGCAAGGTACAGTCCAGCCCCAGAGGTTATGATGAGAGCCCAAATACATATCCCTACACCAGCACACTTTAGCCAGATACAAAAGCACTGTACCTCCTAAAAGCTTGTTCCTCCAGGCATGGCACATTTCTAAGTTAAATGCATCACAAAAGAAATTTTCTCCATATGCTTTTCAAAACCCTAATAAATAAAAGCCATCCAAGCCAGTAGCTGTTGATATGTATGTGCAACAGGCTTCCCAGAAATACTTTGTAAAGAGAGCATCAATGTTTTCCACTGTTTGCAGGGAGGAAATCCGTTGAGTTCAGACCTCTGTAATCAATCCACACTGCAGAGTCACAAATAGACAAGCAAAGGACAATTGCTGCCCAATTTTTGCACTGCAGATGCATAAATCAGACTCCATTTTCTTCACTGCTTCATATTGCATTCTCAAGGCTATGTGCCAACCTCATGCCTCCATTGGTTATGTAGCTGTCCCCTCTGTCACTGCAGCCAGGGCTGGGATAGCACACTCACCACTTGAAGCATTTCATGGTTGTGATCCTAAGCAGAAGACTAGCATCTACACAGGGCATTGGAGAGTCAGATATACCAAGGGAAAGACTTGAAACATCTACATGAAGTGTCTGAGCACATATAGGGAGCATACCACAGGGGTCACCAAGCTCAGTCAAGTCAGGGAGCATTTCTTCTCTTTCAAATCAGTTTCACTGTGAAGAAAATTTACCTCTTTTTCAGGCATTCTGTAGCAAGAACAAAAATAGGAACCAAATTCTGCCTGGCCTCTCTGCATGGAGGTGAGAGGTGTTGAGGACAGAGGGTGCTGTGCTTCAGTTATGCCTAGGGCACAACCTGCACAGGAACTCATTGTCCTCAACGAGAAATGTGACCTTTAGTGACTCACTTTTTCTCAGAGGGGATGGCAGAGCAGCTACACTCTGCAAGAGCAGCAGGCGAGCCTGCATCTGAGCTCTGCTTCTAGAAGGGGTAAGCCTTGGGATATTTATATTTTAGGCACCCTCTACCTCCACCTTGTAGACTTACAATGCAAGAGAGGATGAATAGTCTTTCCGAGGGCTATATAAGAGAAACCTGCTCCCTCTGGGAGAGGGACTCAGCAGTAAATGGGCAGCATTTGTAGGCTATTAAAGTACCCCCATGGCTTCAAACTCTTTGTCAGGCTGACTTAGGGGTAGGAATAGGTAAGTAGCTCAGGCACAGCAGATAGCAGTAATCTGCCAGCTCTTTTGCCATATGTTTCCTCCCCAGACCCAGCTGACTGGGCCTGTCTGCACCCAGTCCAAGATCTCTGGCTTGGCTCTGGGAAGGCTGGTGTTCTTGCACAGTGCTCAAGTGTTGTTCAGAAAAACAAGTGCTGGTTTTCAAACCCATTTAGTTCTACAAATGTGTTTCATTGCTATGGTATTTCTAGATCTGTGCCCCTTTTCCTTTAGCCTCAATAACATCAATAAGTGAGATTTTTAAAAGAGCAATCATATCTCCTCTTTGGCTTTATTTAGCAGATTCGTTTAGTCCCATAAGGTAGTTTACTCATAACACAAACTGCTTAATCTTCTAACCTTCCTCTGCACCTGTCCCATTTTGACTTTGTCTTTTCCGAATGTGAGCAACCCGGTATTCAAAAGATGTCAGGAGAGGTGTCACCAGTGCCTTGGACAAGAGCCTGAATTCTTCCTATGCTCTACCAACACTTTTTTGTATCCTGTGACAATGTTTTGCATTCTATGATCATGTTTGTAATTTCTCAGGTTTGCAGTGACTGGTAGGCTGTGGTTATCCTGTGATTATCTCCTTCCTCTGCTGTTTCCATTTCATTCTTGTTGTTAGTTGAAGCTCTTGATCTCACACTTTCTACTTTAAAGTTTCAGCTCATTTCTACTACCTCACTCCCTCTTTCTGACCCTTTCTGAAAAGAATATAATATACTGATGATGCCATCTTCTCATGATTATTATCTATTCAGTTTCTTCAAGGTACTGGTATTTTATGTGAAATAATTATGTGAAACTCTGAGAAGGAGAATCAGGCCTCTCTCTTTTTTGAGCTGCATCAATTCAGAGAATCTTAGGCAGCATGTGCCTGCCTGCTGCATCAGGGCTGGTCACCTGTGGAAAGCGAGTGTTGTAGTAGCTGGCAACGCACAGTCTGCAGCTCACAGGGAATCAGGGAATCAGTAGGGGTTTGATGCGATTGATTAAGTGATACTGTACGCAGTCATCAAAAATGGAACTCCATGATGTACACAATGATGTGCTTTGTTCTAATCTTTGCCTACATTATATCAGAGGAATATCTATTTTTAGATAAAATAAATGTAAATGGATATAATCAAGCCTGCCAAAGGTATCTGACTTCCCGGTTGCTGGGTGTAAGATGAGAGAATGTAATTGCCCAGTCCAGTTCCCAATAAAATGTTTTAGAAACTCACAGGTGGAGGATTTGCTGCTTTAGGGGGGCAGTACTGCAGGATTCCAGGTGGTCATGCAGCAGAAGCAGCAGTGATCTGAGTGTCCCACAAAGGTGGGTTTGAAGAAGTGGCAGAGATTTTATAGTAGCTGAAATATAAATAAAGGAGAAAGGCAAATGTCTG
Organism: Pezoporus flaviventris; assembly: GCF_033815535.1. Taxonomy (NCBI): domain Eukaryota; kingdom Metazoa; phylum Chordata; class Aves; order Psittaciformes; family Psittacidae; genus Pezoporus; species Pezoporus flaviventris. Next base: position 7,306,584 of record NW_026892595.1, read on the forward strand.
AGGATGAGTCAGCCAAGGGGTGAATGCATTTACTCATAAGTGGGCTGTTTTGTAGATCACACTGAGACTTAGAAACCAAGATAAAGCTGTGGAGTCTGTGCTCGAACTTTTTAGAAACCTTTGATTAATTGCTAGAGGATGACATCTAAAATATCCCCGCTCCTTTTCTTCTTTTTTGTATTCAGCTTCCATTTCTTTCACTTTATCTTATCCTGCCTTTTCCTTTTTCTCTCTCTTTTTTCTCCTCTAATTAAATATAAATAAAAAGGACTGCATGTTCTGTGCTGTCACTTATGATATATAACTTCTCACCAGCAATCCCAGATCCAGATTCAGTAGTGGTTTTAACTGACAGTTTGTAATTATATAACGATAGAAGGTTTATAGGTTTCAACTGCGTATCTGCATTTGTTGTCTTCTGGGTAGTTTTTGTTAACTTAACCATGTGTAAATCAGAACTTTCTTACATATCTACATGTATAAATATTTCTGCTTTTAGATCTCATCAGATTAGTGATTTTTAAGTCCCCTCTAGTCCATAAAGCCATGCTAGTATAGCAGTATCAGCCAGGGGAATGATAGTTTGGGGCTTTTTTCCCTTTCTGACTGAAGATAATGAGGTTAATGTGCAGTGAAACTAGAAGAATCTCCATGAAGACTTAACAAAAATTCTTGGTTTTTTTTTTTCTGGGAGAGCTCATTTTCGTCTGGGTAAAGCTCTACAGGTAAGATTACTCTTTTGCTTTCTTGCTTGCTTCACGCACACACACACACGCACCCTTCCAACCGCCTGTAAAACGCTTCTAAACGAGACAAGGCTGCCAGCATGGCTGCAGCAGCTGTCAGCCAACTTCCTGCTGGAGCCAGAGACGACACTTCTCTGGTGCAGCGCTGCCATGGCTTGGACTTTCGGCGTGAGCCGGATTCTTCCACAGCCGCTCAGGCTGGGAGCGGTGGGTCGGCCGTGGGTGAGAGGAGGAGTTGCCGGAGCTGGTACTGCGTGCCTGGGGAGCCTGGGCTATCTCCGGCAGCAGTTCCACCTCTGGCAGGAACCGGCCCTGGGCGGCCGCGGAGCCGATGTGTTTCCCCGCGCCCTGCCAGCTTCAGGCAGACAGAGCAGCCATAGGAACAGCTGCGGAGCAGGAAGAGGACCCAGAAAGAGCTGAAAACCGATGCTGAGCAGCAGCGGTCGGTACGGAGGATGCCTGATGCAGCTCTGCTGCCCTGGTGTTGTGGCAGATTCCCAGCGGGACCGTGCACGCACCACGACGGCAGCGTACGGCCCTCCTGCAGGGGGGCACCTCTGTGCTAAATGTCAGGAAGCAAAACTGAATGCAGTCACCTGTGCTTGAACAGGCGAAAAATCTCTGGGCACCTCACAGCATTTAAAAAACCCCTCAAACCAATTGTAGAATTTTCACAATATAAAACGCAATGACCTGAAGGTGAGATTGCCTTCTTCTTTAGCCCTGCAGTGAGCTGGCTTTCTGAGGAGAGGCCTCTCTTTTATTATCATTCTTCAGTGAGATACTTTGCATTTCTTTACAGAGATGATCTGCATTGCCTCCCCAGAAAACCTGAAATGGTGCCCCCCCCCCCCCCGTTTCTGCTTGGAAAGCCATGCTTGGAAAGCCATGTGACCTCAGCTCCACATACACTTTCCATAGTAAAGGATGCTGTGAAACGGGAAAATCTCTTCCATCCTGGGCCCTATTCACATCTAATTTGGCAATCCCACTTCAGACTAGCAGAAGTACTAAAGACTGGGGAAAGTTAGTTTACACTATTCAGCTACATAGCTCACTGCAGCCTTCCTATTTGGTCTGTATTTACTCCCTTTTAGCATCAGTACTGCTTACTGGGAATTTGTTATGAAGTAAAAACCTTAAATGCAAACTACTTCCCAGGCCAGTTAGAAATATTTAAACACTTCAGGCAGTCAGTCTGTGATTCAGAGATTTATTTTTAAAACTGTTGATTTTGGGACACCAAACCATTGCATTTAAACTGCAGAAGTGAGTCATATTTGTGGGAGGTAATTACTACCAGAAAGTACAACTAACTTTTGTAGGTTTCTCTAGAAAATGTCCACTTATGATCTGCAACTACTAAAAATAACATGCTTTGTTGAATTTCAGCAAAGTTATCTTTACAGAATTACGTGGATTTATACATATATTCTGTTTTCCTGACATATAATAAAATAAATGACTCACATGCCTGAGAATTTATTTGGATGTTTTATGTGGACTGTCCTGACCAGGTAACTTGCTCAGTTTATACTCTTTTCATGAAAACCAGAAACTTCGTGGTAATTACTAGGGAAAAGCAATTTAACATTGGAACAATGATTGTAGCTAGCACTTACAAACAATGTTTGTTCATCAGAAGGGTCTCTGATTTCTTGTATCATCCAAACCCACAATAATTTATTCAATCTGTTTTCTGTGGTTAATAGATCTTGGGAGCTGAGGGAATTCCAGATGTCCAACACCTGCAGAAGCTACTTGCAGAGCCGGAGGGAACTTTTCTCATTATCCCTCAGTCATGACTGAGGAATTCAAGTTTATTTAACTTGTGGTCACTTAGCAGCGCTCCCTACCAGTAGATGACTCAGATGCTATGCCACCTATCCCAAGAGAATACTCTACAACTGGGTTCAGAAAAATAATGTCATCCATCCTGGCATACTGGGCTTTGAACAGTTTTTCCCATGTCAATCAGGGACAACTTAAGGTGCTCCATAAACCCAAGTGACCTGCCATTGCTAGCAGACCAGGAATGACTGCAAGCAGACCAAAAATGGAGTTGCTATCCAGAAGTTAAACCACAGTCCTCTGAATACCTCCTTCCCCCTCCAAAATGGGCAGTTACTGAAGACGCTTTCCTTTAAAAACTGCAATTACCTGTGTGTGATTTGCCAGCGCCCAGGTAGTCTCTGCTACATTTCCCAGAATCTTGTGACTGGATCACAGTCAGGAAATCTTTCCCCTGTTCTCCCTGCTCCTCCAAAGTGCATCCAGCTCCCACTAACCACATGGTCTCCTTGATGTCATGGGGGTCAGAGATTGGGAGGTTAGGACTTGCTCTTGCCTTTCTATGGCTTTTTGAGGAAGAGAACTAAATAATATTATCCTTATCATCCTTAACTCTGTGTCTTTGAACAGCTCCACCCTATTGTCCTATTCTGCCCATGATTCTTGGACAAATAAGCACTTAATTTATTTTTCCTGTTGGTTTTGTGTGGTTTTTTTGGTTTCATTTGGGTTTGGGTTTGGGTTGGTATTTGGTTTTTGGTGTTTGTTTTTTTTTTTAATTATTATTATTATTCATTTTTCTTCTTCTTCTTATGATCAGGTTTAAATTACCGGTTGGCTCTGGGTAAATGTGCTGCACTTGGCCATAGCAGTGGGGCTTTCTGACAGAGGTTTTGTTCGCATTAAGGTTGCTCTCTATGCTGCTGGGATGCCACCCTAATGTACCAACCCAGGAAGAGAGCTGAGTGAGTGTCAGCCAACACTTTGAGACACCACACATGGCAGGATGACAGCTGGTGGTCAGGGAACATCAGGACTATTGTCAGCATTGAAATGGACTGGGGTACACTTTTACATCAAGTAACAAATTGCATCTTTGAGGTGTTGTATCAGCGCTACTTACTACAGCAAGGGTGGGAAGTCAAATTGCCTTTTCCCTTGAATTAATTCTACAGGAATGTAGGAATTAGGATTTCAATCTGATTAATGTCCCACTCACTTAAGTGTCTTCAATCAAGGAGCAGGAGTCCTGAAAGCTTCAGAGAAAGAGACAAAACCTGGTAATAAATTTTTTTATAGATGCTTTTGAGGAAAAATTCTTCCTAATATGAAAGTTATTTTTGAATGAAAGGTTCATGAAAGATGAGCACAGATTTCTTCTTCTGGCGGCTTCTGCAGTGGAAGGAAACAGTTGTGTCCCAAACAAAATGCAGTGACGGGCTTGAAATTGGAAAAACATTTCTCAATACAGCTATATATTACGTCTATTATTTAACAGGATAGTCACTATCAAAATGGGCTAAAGACAAATCTAAACAATTAGTTTTTTTTTCTGTTTTCAGAGACATTTTAGAGTTTTCAATGTTGGTATTGGATGGAGACTTAACCAGAGCGTCCTTACTATTATTAGGGATTCAGTGGTCATGGGTAATAAATTTAAACACACTTGCATCAAAATTAATCAACTTTTACACATAACTTAATTTCATAATCTCAAATCAGATAATTTTTGTCAATATTTTTTAATCTTCCTGATTTGAGAAGCATCTTTCATATGTTGAGGAGGGGGTCTCTGTTAATTCCTCAGCACTCCCTCAAGCCTTTCAAAAACCCTCCAAATGGCAGTGGGTTTTTAGGAAAGCTGGTGATCACCACTGAGTCTTGGGCTGTACTGTAAGCTGAATGCTTTGAGGTAGATTCTGTGTTTGTTAAAGTGGGTCTACTTTTATGACTCAGTTTTTCCTGCAGCAGTGAAAGAGCAGCATATTCTGCTTCACTTATGCATTTAGATCTGACCAGCAGTTGCCTGGAGCTGAGTTCATGTATTTGCAAAATACTGTTTTCCCTGCACTGGATCCCGAAGGGTGTTTGCCTCAAGAGTTGTGTCCAGGTCTCATCTTCTGTAATGCTTCTGTACACTATTGTTACTTTTTTGCTGTTGCTTTGCAGGACGGAGAAATACAAGGTAAGAGAATCATATTAAAATTGTTTGTACCTCTCGAGACTGTTGCACATTCCATTAAAATACATTTTTGTACTATAGTTACTCAGTCTTCTTCATGATATAAACCAGGGGTGGAAATGCTGCTGAGACTGTGCTGCTACACCTTGATCAGTAGGAGCGAGGCCAGATATGGCTTCTGGGAGATGACTGCTAAAATACCAGACTCAGGTTCCACCAATCCAGCCCACTGGAAATCCTGCTGCCTCTGTTTCTTTAGACAGAAGAGGCAAATAAAAAGCATGATAATTCTGAAAGGACTCAACTAGCAGTGACGAGGACTTGGCTAGAGGGTTTATAGGGCTTGCCAATAAAATGGTGCCCCAGATCTGACACTCCACAGAGGGCAGGACAGGGTTGGCATGGGGCTGGACCTGCCCAGCCCAGCGACTTCTTGCACTGACAGTCCCTGTGCTCCACACAGGAAGTGGTAAAGGGCTTTTCCTGCTTCCCAGCTCACCCAGCCCTATAACATGGCCTCTTTCTCTTGTGCCTTCTTCTAGGTGCAAACTGTTGCTCTGCATTAGGGTGAGCACCCTCCTGGGCTTACTTCTGTGGTGCTTTCCCTGGGCTTCCCCCCTCCACAGTCCCACTGTATTTAGACATAGTTGGTGCAGCCTCTACTGCAAATAGAAACTCCCTTATGGTATGCCTCCTTTTCTAACAAGAAATAACTTGCCAGAGCACTGAGTGACCAAGCCCAGACCTTGCACCAGGAGGGGTTTGCTACGTGCCTTCTTGCTTCTCTGCTTTTCTGACTTTCATAAGGACTCTCTACCTTGTAGCTTCTGCCAAGAAACTTTTGCCTTGATAAGGGGAAGCATAAGAAAGATTGCCTGCAAACAGACAGACAGACAGACAGAATGATAACTGCCTTTTGGTACAGAGGTTGAGCTCTGCAGTCTCTGGTTTAAATATTTGTAAGAGGAGTCAGCAGCGTTTTCAAGATGGTCGCTTCCAGCAGACCTAGAAGTGCAGTGGAGATTGCAGGGGTAAAGTCTGGTCATAGATTACTCATAAAAAGAAAGAAAATTTAGTACAATAATCTAAATACTAGCTGACAATTTTTTTTTTTGCCAAGTTTTAGTTCAGCAGAGTTGAAATGGCCAAGTTTTCAATGCCAACAATTGAGGTTTGTAAAGGAAATACCAAACCAACCTTGGCAGAAAAAGAGGCGGACGTTAAATTACAGAGCAAAGATTGCATTGGCTCCGTAGGTGGAGAAATAAACAAGTTAAAAGAGAAAATCAGTTGGAGTTTTTCATTTTGATTCTCGTGCCTAAGCAGAAAAGGATAGGATTTACCAGCAATGGATGAGCTGAAGCTGACGCTCAGAAGCTGTATGGAATTGCCGGTGAGGGGAGCAGGGAAGAGGACCAATACAAGGAAGTGCTGCAGAAATGCCCAGAAAGTGTTGGTCAGTCTCATCATGTAACGACTTAAAAAGAGCTCAGACCACAAATTCTTGACTGTTCTTAATTTAGAAAGTGCCCAAAAGACACATTCTTTAATGCAGACAATATTTTTTCTTGGATACAGTGTTGACAATATACACTTGTCATTGGACATTTGTGTAATTTTTCCTGTATGATGTCTAAGAGCATTCCCCTAAATTCCTGCAGCAGCAGCTAAACTCACCATGAGCTATCTTCATCCAAGAGGCATTCCACTGAAGTTGGAGAAACTATTTGCTGTGTGTGGACTGCCAAGTCATACAGGAGCAAGGACAGCAAACTCTTCCCCTGAAATATTATTTCAGTCATTTCAGTTTTATAAAGGACAGAGGAAAACATTACCCATTGCATGGGTAGACTTATTTGTCTACTCCAGAAAGCTGAATGTATTTCATCCAGAAGTGACAGTGGTGCCTGAAAAACCACTTCTCAGAATTAGAAGGTTGAATTTGTAGTGCAGCTTGCCAAGCCCAGGTTTCCACACCCAGTAATGGATGGACATCAGAGAGGTCACAGTACAGAAATGCCAAAGCATAGGTGCTGGCTCTTGTACAGGACCAACCTAGAGATAACTTGGTTGAGTAAATCCTACACCATGTACAACCCTGACAGATGGGCTGTATGTGTAGTTAGTGGCAGAGACTGACAGTCAGTGGCCATAATTTCCATACTGCTTTCTCCAGATTACCTATGAATGACCACCCTACTGCTTTTAACTTGCTAGCTCAATGCTTTCCTGTTCAATTAAACAGATGTCATGCTACAGCAGAGTATTTCTGGAGCTTCTGCTGTAAATTATTCATACCTGGAAAAAACCCAGCCCAAGCTAATACTTGGGTACTCAATCACATACAGCAGTCACCTATACATTCCTTTTGTAATGGTTGTAGGCATTTGCAATAAGCTGCTGCAGTTTTCCTTACTCTGTGCTATGTTTCTCTGTTCTTTCTCAGTTCTCCATTTCTGCAAAATTGTGTTTAACAAATTTTAAGTAAATATGAGAGTGTTCTACCATGTGCAAATATGTAAATCTCGTGATACATAGGAATACACAGACTATTTCTGCTCTTAGAATCCTAGAATAGTTAGGGTTGAAAAGGACCTTAAGATCATCTAGTTCCAATCACCCTGCCATGGGCAGGGACACCTCACACTAAAATCTTCCTTAATCAGTGCATGAACTTAGTAGTTTTAACCTACCAAATAAAATTAGAGATAAGTTTTACTGATTAAAGGATCTGTAGCAGCAGGAATACATCATTTAGTTTACCTTATATGCTTCTAGCTAGAGGTAAATAAGATATCATTGCAGTACCATTCACTTTGTTATAGCTCTGGCTGTGTCAGCATTCATATTACAAACCTCTTCTTCCAGGGGTTTATAACTCAGCCATAAAATGTGCTCCAGTCTGAAACTTGGCACACAAGGTCTGAGTCTGGCATAAAGTTATTTTACAAAAAGGTAGAACAATGCATTAGCTCTTTGGCCGTATCCAAGTTATAAGTGTTTAGGATCTGAGCAACGGCGTGGGCCTACATAGAAAAGCCAGTGAAGACCTGCCCAACACATCGCTCCGGCCTTGCCCTTCTAGGGTCACTGTAAAATCCAAGTGTGCCAAAGCTTAAAACGTTTCATGAGGTTATGCACCCTGAAAAGTTTGATTCAAATGGTGAAGTTTCAGCAGTCAGTGTTGTGCATTGCATTCCTACTGCTCCTGCTGTGAGCAGAGCTCAGCTGAGCTCCCGAATGGCTTTTCATGGTTCACAATGGAACCCCAGACCTGCTGGGATGGTTAGGATGTTGAGGAATGATCTCTGTTTCACTTGCGCTTGTACCTTCATTTCCCAGACTGTGAGTATCGCCTCTCAGGGCCTGACTCTTCCCTTCCCTTCTCTGCTGCCCTGCAGCAGGAGCCTGGACCTCTCTTCAGACACCACTCCCTGCAGCTCAGGGCCATGCAGAGAGCTGGGCTGCCTTCCACTCGGGGCGGGGGACGGACACAGGACACGGGGGGAGGGCCCTGCAGCCACAGCCGGCCTTTGATTTCCTATCAATCAACCACACAGGAAAAGGTCCCATAAACAGCAGAGTTGTTAAAGTCATCGGGTTTCACATTCGGAGACTGAATTTGCCATGCCCTTCCCTCGGGGCTCTTGGGAATTTACAGTGTTACGGTCCCCGAGGCCAGGTGTCCTTCCTCAGCCACAGCCTTCTGCTGGCGATGGGGAAGTAGTGCTCTCAACACACAGTCACAAGCCTCATCCTCCTCCGCCACAGTGGTTACCTACCCAAAGCTCCCACCCAACGTTTTTAAGAGACCTTCTGGCATTACCGCAGGGCTTTCTCCTGCTAGTCCTGGAACACAACTTGGGGTAAGTATACATCCTTGCATTTGCCACAGAATTGCCATTTCCAGAAACAATGTATTTAAAGGCAGACACTAATAAAAGAGCTGGCAAAGCCTCTTTTCAACAAAGCGCACCTACCCCCGGCTGTTGCTCTGTGCCCCGCCTCGCATTTTCTCCCCTAGTTTCAAGAACGTGTTTTGGCTCTCTTTTCATTCCCAGCTGACCTGAGGAGCTGACTGAGCACTAGCCAGTTTTTAGTGAACTAATCAAGTTTGCCAGGTTTGTATTACACTCGCTAACTGGCAATTGTAAAAAACGCTTAGAGCGTGTAACATACAGTACTATATAGGTTCTGAGTGATTCTGTTATTAACCATTAAAGAACACGCTTTATTTAAATAAAAATAGAAAGGCTGATGAGATTTTATCTAGAATCCATCTTTAAAACATAGGCATGAAATGTGGTTTTCAAAGATTAACTCACTTTCATCTTATGATATTTCCTTTTGGGAAGCCTCAACCCTTTGGGTTCTCCATTTCTGCACTGCAGATGGTGGAAGATCATGATATTGATTGCATGTGTTTAAACATAAGACATTTGCTCCTGTTTCTTTGCTCCAAGTAATATAAGACTATACTTAGGGAAAACAGCATGAATGTGGTTTTGAGCATTTACATGCAAAAGCATAATACTAATAATGGTATCATCTTAAAGTATAACTCAAATAGACGCATAGTATTCTATAAAAATCAATTTAAAGAAAAACAGACACTGTGTTCTGACTTGTTTAAGCCAAGGTTTGCATTGGATGTACATTCAGGACATATTTTGCTTGCATTGTTCAGGTATTTATGTCATTTGGAAGGAGATTATTTCCAGTTTCCAGCAATGTAACTGATCTTCCAACTCACAGAAATAGGATTCCAGCGATTAGGTGAGTAAGTCACTGACACGACCAATTCAATTAAATATTTGGACTCTATTTTAAAATTTACGTTAACTGATAGTCACGATGTTTTGCTGTCTCTGGGAAACATTAAGGAATAGGAAGGGAATAGAGCTTAATATTATAATATGCAAGCCATTATAACAAGGATTTGGGGAGGAAAATAGGCATGTAATGTGATTCAGTTTTTTTTAATTGCATCAAACCTGTACATTGCACACTTACAGAACTCAGTAGGGTTACAGTCATGTACAACCTTCCTCTTAAATTCAGGGTAAGACTTTGTTTCATTAGCTTTTTTTTTTTTTTTCCTACCCAGGAAAGGCATATTAGAGGCACACATTAAGCGAGTATGTTTACCCTTATACTGGAAAAGCAGGACAGTTGTTTCTGTAGTGGTACCTTTGTAAAAAAAGCACAGATAACTAAAGTGCCTGTTGTCGCCAGCTTCAGTTCCTGAAGCAAAAAGATAGCAGAAGCATCCTTTCTTTCAGAAAGCATCCTGATTTCAGACAGCATCCTAGCTGTCTGAAAAGTAACATTAGAAGAAATGCTGAACCTGTGAGTCTAAATAAGAAAATGCTTTCATGGCAGTGAAACCAAATCACTTGGAAATCTTATGAAATATTTCTCCTGATAAATTGTTAGATTGAGTTTGAAATTGGAAGAGGTAACTCCTTTGCTGTGATGTTATTTGTTTGTGGTTATGGAGACAAAATGTTTTTCTCGATGCTGAAATGACTGGCAATATTTGAAGAAGGAAAATATAGGTCTGAAGTGACAAATTGTATGAAAAAATCTCATCAGCTGTCTTTGAATGTATGAGCACAGGAAGCAGTCTGACATTTTAAAGACAATATTTCTTTTTCTACCCTGAGGTTTTCCTCTCGTTGGACTTAGTGGTCATGTCAAGCTGAGCTGGAACGAGTGAGCTGAGAGACAGATTTTTCTGCCTTTCCACCAAGCAGCTGCAGTGGGGCCCAGACTTTTCCTCCATGTCCCACTAGCAGTGCAACAGCTCCAGCCCAAGGAATCAGTACCATCAGGAGAAATAAAGCCTTGTGGCTTTTGTGGCCTAATAAATCCTTGGTTTTATCCAGACACCCAAAGGAAAGCCATCTGGGTTATGCTGGTTGCAATTTGCTTATGCCATCAAGTGAGCAGAACAGTCAGCTGAGACCAGCTTTTGATTGCTACCAGTTTGCAATATGTGAAAGATTCTCTCTTTCCTTAACAGTTCCTGAGCTGTTCAATTCTTATACTTTATCTCTGGCTCTATTTAGGGGAGGTGTATGCAAACTAATTTATCTTGCAGAGGTTGGCTCTCTCCTTAACATCTGCAGGCTCACATTAGCGCCTTGAAAATCATACTGGGTAACTGCTGAGTGTCTCCACCAGGATCAAAAGCTATCACAATTCAGTAACACACTTTCATCCATCACAAACATATGATCTCACATTTGCTTTCTGGTCCATGATTTCTGAGAGGTTTATTTGTCACAGAAGTGCTATTTGAACCATGGTCTGGGCTGACAGAAAGACAGCATTGGTTTGCAATTTATTATATGCAACAAAACCAAACATGGGTTAGAGAAGGGAAAAGAGCTTCAAATTATTAACTTCAAAGTTGAGAAACAGTTTTTATTTTAAAGGTAAACTCAGCTAAAGATTGTCTTCTGGCAATTTTAGATTAAATAAACTTGAACAGACACTTTGTGGTATGAATCACGCAAATCATTGGCATGTTCTTTGAAAAAGTTTGGGTCACTATCTACTAAAAAGATAACATCATCATCACAGTTCAATCATTTTTAGACAAGAGTGAATTAAGCTGAGTTTGAATGAAATCCCTTGTGAAGGGTAGTGTTCATATTCCCAGCAATCACGTCTGGTGGTGTGGTCTTCCTCGATGCCTCTTTCTCCCAACTCCAAGCTCCCAATGACTGTATATTCACATTTCCATCATGAAAACGTTCACATGATTGCATACTGAGAGGCCACCAGCCCATAAGTCACTTAAGAATACAGAAACTACTAGCAAATTGGATCGGACTCATCCCCTTCAGCCCCTGGTCCTGTCCCTAGTGTGTTTAAGAGACACATTAGAGACTCATGGAGAAAGGGGCAGCTACAGAATGAGTCTCCACAGTGCCCTCTTATTTTATAACAATAAGTATTTTAAGGAATTTTACAATAGGAAGTTCAATCTGGAGCACTGGGCTCATCACCCATATGGATATAGCCTCTATGATAGTGTTTAATCATCTATCCCAAAACCTTTTTGCACTCAGCCTATACTTCAGGCTATAATCCTGTGACAATAAATTTCAGAGATTAGTTATGAACTGTAAGAAAAAGGACTTATTTTTGATTGTTATAAACTTACTGTTGGATAAGCACATTGGGGGCTTCCAAATCTATTCTGACAAGTAGCATCTAGTTGTCCCTTGTTCATTTTTTCCACAAACCATTCATAATTTCATAGATTTCCATTACAGTCCTATAAAAGAAGAATTTTCTCATTTCTGAAATTGAAAGTCCTATCCACTACAGGCTCCCTATAGAAATGCTTTTCCAGACCTCTGATCTTCATCATAAACCTTTTATTCTTTGCAATTCCACTGTGTACTGTCTGAAATGAGATTTCAGATATGTGGCATTTAAGAAGCAGGAACACTGAAGACAGTGACACTCTGGTTTCCGGTCAGCTTGCTCTTTCTCTCTTAACAACTCCTCCAGACTGCTTGTCTTTTCAGCTATTGCAGAACATTATGCTGGTGTGTTTGAACTCGGCTGTCTCAGAAACATCCGATGTTTTGAGAGACATGGGCCTGCTTTTTCTAGACAGGGGAAAGTTTTCTGCTTATAGAAGCCTTAAACTTACAATGATTGATTATTTCAACAAAAAAGCATGAGGCCAGTATATGGCTGCAGACAGAACTCTCCAATGTCATATTGGCTTCTTGCTAGTGTAGTCCTAGGTGCATGGGAGAGCAGGATACCAAGGATTTGGAGGAACAGTCCATTTAAATTTTTTATTTTGGTTTGCACTGTAAAGCAAGTGAGTTCTCACTTGGTTTAACAAGTAAAGATGTGTTTTCTGGGAGAAATGGCTTCAGATTACAATGAGAATTTGATCCTATGAAAACATTTTATTAATTTTGTTTGTTCAGAGAAAGGTGGTGGAGCCCATATTCTTGACCAAATCAGCCTACCGTTACCCAAATTTAACCCTTCACCCCAGTAAAAAAGAAAGGGTAATGTAAATATTGCTTAGTCTCATTTTCCATATTCCCAGTGTTATTATTTCAGTGTCACATGGGCCCTTCATATATATTTAAAGCTGAGAGGAGCCCTTTGACTCTGCCCTTTTTGTTATTTCAATGTCCAGGAATGAAATACACTGTTTATGTGACTCCAGGCTTTGCACTTGTTCATATGCTGTGTATACTGTTCATAAGCTGGGTTTATAAAATGGAATGACCTCAGCCACCTAATTTTCAAGCCCCAGGTCCAGATGTTGACACAAATCCTTCAGTCTCAAGCTCTTTTTTTTTTTTTATGTTATTGAAAATTTTTATTTTGATTTTGCAACTTTTATTTTCTTGTTACTTGGAAAAATTGAAGAATCTCAGTGTCCAGCCTTCTCCTTCACTGAGACTTTAAAAACCCCTTAGAGTCCACAATTTCTCCTTTTCTTATTTATTTATTTATCTAAGAAGTTGTCCCTTATCCTTATAGCAGAAGACAGAACTCTCTTAGTTAAGATACCTGCCAGATTCTGCCCTAATATGAGAAATGCAATACATTTGGAGTGAGACCTGCAAGCACCTGTATTGCCTAGATGAAACAAACAGAAAAACCTAGTGGAAGTAACTCTTACTCTATAAAATGCTTTATATTTACAATATCCAAATTTCATGATGTCCCAGAATTCCCTTCCTACACACATATGCTCCCCCAATAAAGAAATGTTATCCTTGTTTTGTATTAAAACAATTATACTATGACATTTGCTCTTAGCTTGGGACGAATTAGAAATCAGAATCTGCCATTGCATCAGACCATCTAAAGCTTTCTTTTCTCTCTTCTTTTATCATTATATAGGAATAAAATATTGTTCTTCTCTTTCTTATCACTTGCTTTTATTCAAATGACATTTTATTTTATTTTATTTTTCCTCTGAGAAAAGAGTTGAACTGCTTGAATTTTTTTATTCTGCATTTGTGAAATAAACCCAGACTACCTTGGAGGAAAGCTTTAATAAAATGAGTGGTTTCAAGGTAGGAGGTCATGCTAGTAGGAGGTCTTGAGCTAGTCTCTGTATATATGAACCTGCCTGGGAGCTGGGGGAGGAGAACAGCCTGCAAGGCAGAGTATTTTGGAGAAGGCAGTAAAAGGTCAGTCTGTATGCACATGGCTGTGTTTGCCACAGGTGCAACATCTTTGTATATCATTGTATTTATGCTCCCAGCTTTGGCCCCAACACCTGATATGTGCTGTTCGCAGGCTGTGGGATTAACAGACTCCAGGAGCAGATGAAGACAGTAAAGAGTCAGTAGAGATAGTTTGAGTAGGGGGCAAGTGGGAGCAAAACATGAATGCTTGTGCAGAACCGTGACAATAGTCATGAAAGGAAGAAATTTAAGGTAAATATTTTTTATTTACTTTCTTTCTCTTGCTCTTAACACACACGCATGAAATGGCAAGGAGTGAGACTTCAGCAAAGAGTGATGCTCAAAACACAGAATCATTAGGTAAGCATCAGAAGAATAGCCTGTTTCAGGCAGGTGGGACTGCCCAAGAGGAAAATAGAGATTTATACTAAGCAAATGAGAAATCTGGCATCCTTTATGAATCTGGAAACATTAAAGGTTCCCCAGTAAATGACAGGGTCATTTATGAGATATGTGCTTCCAGCTTGCAGGAATGATCAGTGAAAGAAACAGTTCTAAATCACAGGTAAATGCCTCCATACTAGTGATAGCCACTAAACAGTCCTGGGGGGAAAAAAATGTACACAAGATCAGCAGAGATATGGGTCACCAGACAAAGCTGTTTGTCCTCTCCTGTACTATCAGGGAAAACATCAGTTTTGGCTGTCGGTGCAGCCAGGTGAATGGGGTACTTTTGAGCACCAGGATTAGGTGGAGAAAAGCCACTAAGAGCTGGGTCACACCACAGACCCATTCTGCAGCCAGTAAGGAGATGCAGCTGGCTGCTGAGACTCATAAAGCTTTGGCTTTATGTGATCTAAAGCCAGATCAGCAGGGTGACCCACTGCTGCTGCTGGAGGAGAGAGGTTGAATGAAGGTCAGTATCAAAACTATCCTCCTGTGAGGAAGCCCCTGGGGGACCACAGCCTCCAGGAGCCCAAGACGTGGCTGAAGCCAGGAATAATCTCCCCTGCCCTGCTCCACAGGGTGCAACAATGACTGCCAAGCTGCAGACCATTTGGTTTTGTGAGACAGTGAGAAAGGACAGGCAGGCCTACAAAAACAGGCATCATTCATCCTGTAACCCCAGTGCAGCGTGGGTCTACCTGTGACTGGGAGAAAACCAGCAGGTAACCAAAGCATCTGCACTGGCAGAAAGCAGTTAAAGAGAATATTGAAAAGAATTACTAATAGCTGAGGAAATGCTGCCTAATAGAGTATGGAATAGCGCGCACCACTTGCGGGTGCACAGGAACGGGTGCTGGCTTTCTGAGACAGATGAGCCATTCAGCCACCTACCAGTGCTGGATGCAGCTCCCAGCAAGCAAGGCTTGGCAGAAGTGCCCCTGGGCATCAGGCCAGGCAGAGAGGTGCTGCAGCAAGGACTGACCTGCACCAGCAACTCCCAGGCATTGCAGGAGTACTGCAGATGGAGCGGCATGCCAGAGGTAGCAGGGAGGAGTGTGTGCCTGCACTCCACAACCTCAGAACAAAGGTCAGAAGGAGAATATTAGGGCAAAATTAGTCCAGTGCTAATCGTCTACACTTGACATCTGTCGACTTCTGAAGAGCGTTGATTGACAGGCCCTGACCAAAAGAAGAAATCTGGCCATTTGTGCAGACAGGCAGCTGTCTCTCCTCACTCTGAAAAGCCCAGGAGCAAGTATGGGGAGACCTTGGGGGCCTACTCAATGAACCCCCAGCCTCAGTCCCTATGGGACAACCAGATCTCCAACCTGCTGCCTCAGGAGGACAATAGTGAATAAGATAGAGCAAAATTCAGCAGCCCTGGGCATTTCCTAGCAATAAACACAACAAGAGAGCAAGACTGAGAGAAAATTTCCTCTCCTCTGTTTTCTTTAGGTCTGTTAGTTCAGCTTTGAGTTTTTGAGTATCACTAGTATCCCAGGGAGGTCCTGATGAAACATGTAATTACATCAAGAAACTACATGATTTTTTTTAATACCACAGTATTAAAGGTAATAAGGTACTGCCCTTATAACAACATTCGAACTCTTCATTTCTCTGTGGAAAAGAAATAGTATTTAACATGATGACACTGCACTGGGAGCATCTAGGCATCTAAGAAAGCACTAAAGAATTCTGGGTGCTATAGAGCAAAAGGGATGGCATAAAAAAAAAATACCCTATGAAAGAAAAGCAACTACTATAACTGCTTACTGCATGATGAGCACTCAGCCAAGCCACTGAGTATCTATGCTCAGCCGATGTACATCAACCAGTGCAGAACTGACTTGCCCTATTTGAAAGAAAGGAACTACACGGCCGTATTAAATTGTTACTTCTCTTTCTCAAAAATGGGCTATGTGGAGGGCATTCAAGCAAGAACTGGGATCATGAAATGCAAGGTACATTTTCTTAGACAGTGATTGTAATGCATTGCAGCAAAATTCAAGTGATTCTGTACCCTGAGGATCTGAGTACAAGACCTCTTCCCCTTGGTACTTACAAAACAAGTGAAAGGCAGGAATGACAGTAAAGAGCCAGGAGCAAAACTGCACAGACAAGAAGAGATGTCAACTTGGAAATGCTGTGCTCTTGCAGCAACCCCCCTAGGGACTAAACACCAGTAAGAGACTGATGAGCAGGAAAATCAAGACCCTGAGGTAAGATGACAGACAGGTTGGCAGCAGCCACAGGCATGATGGTACTGGAATAGACCAGCAGCTCACAACAATAAACAGAGCTAAGGGTGAAGCCACTACCAGGATGGTGACTGAGTGGAAGACCATTTGTCAGGCAAAGGGCAACAGTGGGATCTGTAGCAAGACATGGGGCATAGCTGGTACTCAGGGCAGCAGCGGAGACAAAACTGGATCAGCAAAAAGCAGCTGGCAAGCACACAGGATAACAAGGCAGGCATAGGAAGATCTCAGGAATTAACCAATTTGACACAGGAGTGTTGAGGAAATGAGCGTCCCAGGAAGCCACAGGAGCAACAGAGCACCAAACATCAGGACTCAAGCAGCCAAGGAGGCTTGTAAAGCCTCATCAGTAGCAATAACACAAATATGATGTGGAAGACTGGACTGAAGAGAAGCACACTTGAAAGACAACAAGGCTCAAGGTAGTGCTAGAAGGTAGCAGTAAAAGTCAGAGCCCAGTTCAGGCTATGTAGAGGGAACTACATGTTCAGCAATAGCTGCCAACATGGCAACAATAAACAATTAAGAGCAGAGATTAATGACCTTCATAGGTCTTGGAAGGAGCATATGTGGCTGCAGCGAGGGGCTTGAAGGGGGCATCAGAAGCTGCATCTGTGTTTGCTTGGCTTGAATGGCTGCTGCGGCTCAGGTTTTACAAGTGTAGAGCCCTTTCATGTTGTTGTCCAGCACCCAGAACATGAAACACTTGAGGTGAAATCCTGCCCCCACTGAAGTTAATGGGAATTTTGCCTTGAGTCTGGTTTCTCTCTGCTCACACTATCTAGTATAAGGAAAGACAGATCCCACCTCAAAAGAGAGGAAGGGGGTGGGGCGGTGGGGGGAAAGGAGGTTAAAGAAAAGCATTAGTGCTGCTTTGCTAGTGAGTGTGTGCTGGTGGTAATGGGACAGGGCTGGTGTTCCTTACTGATGGGGACTGAGGGAGGCCCAGGGCTTGCTGAACTGAATAGACAGGGAGCAGGACTGAGATGACTGGAAAACCCTCACCAAGAAGGGAAGGAGATAAAGGGAGGGACTGGCAGGAGAACAGAAGAGCAGAAGAGCTGCACCAAAGAGCTCCCAAATGGCAAGGGGCGATCACTCCCTTAGGGCAGATGCAGGCCACCAAAAAGGCACCTCAGCAGCACCAGCAAAGACACAGCAGAGTTGGGAAAAGCATGGGGACAAGTTTTCCGCAGTGCCTCATTGGTGTCTATGTTTTCCTGCTGTGTTGGCAGGGCAAAACACACACCTGATGTACTGCTGGTATGGGTAACTTCAGGGCTTCGAAAAATGAGAATGGGAAAGTTTTTTGCTTCATGGTTTGAAGAAATGGGAAAGTTTGTTTCTTCTTCTTCCCACCATGGGAAGGAAGGCAACAACATTACCATCAGGTCTTTGTATTTCAGCAGGAGACCTGAATCCTACAGATCAGTAAAAAGCAACCACATAAGCAAGAAGACAGGAAGATCACATGCAAAAGGTAGTTCAGTATTTGAAAGCTGTGTAAGACGCTGCTAGAGAAAAAGTAGCAGCTGCATGCATCTGAGCTGTGCCAATTGCTTTGACTCCAGCAAGTAGTTTTCATTATATCTTTGGAAGAGAGACTATGGAAGACACAATAAAAGACCTCGCAGAAGAGGTCCCTTCCTTTAGCTGAAAGCTACAATTGTGATACATACAATTCCTGATTGTCACAGTGCTGCAAAAGCTCAGAGAGAAAGGAAATTCCCACAGTAGAGCTGCCAGTGACAAATGACAGCAGTGCTGAGAAAGGTAGAAAAAGAGCTAGAGCCAGAGAAGTCTGTGGGCAGACCTGCTTAGCACCTTCCCCCCCACCCCCCCACCCCTTTGACTGGAATGCATTCTTATGGGAAATGCCCACTTGACTATATTGACATTTCCCTTTCTCATTTCCTTCAAGAATGCATGTCTGAAGCCAGTTGCTTGCCTAGAAGTCTGTTGTTGCTCTCCGGCCAGAATGGACATGAATTTCCCAGGAGGCTACGATGGCAGAGTATAGCATCTTTGCCCCACAGGACCTGGCAGCAGTGCCAGGGTCCCCATCCCACCACCAGAGCTGAGGCAAAGGGCTGGGCCACCACACGGTTTTGGCAGAGGGAGTGGGCAGCCACTGAGGAAGCAGAAACCTTTGAGTTTTCACTCTCCTTGTCCATGTGGAAAGTAATTTCTGGGAAAAAGACTGCGGCTTCTATGTTCTTTCCTCCTGGATCACCCTCAGTGCAGACGCAGCTCCAACACCTTGTGGCTGCTGGGCTATTCCATGCCTAGTGGATAGCCTGAACCCTGCCTGTCTCCACACAGCCTCAGCTCATCCCTCTGCACCGCTGCAGAGTTGTTTCTAGCCCATAGGGCTGTTGTGAGGCCTAATTACCAAGTGTTTATGGAGAACCTCATTCATTAGAGGAGCTTGAGCTATATAAGTGCATATTATCATTTAGGATACTTCAAGATGAAAGGCACTTAAGTACTTGACAAACTGAGAAAGCAAATGTATACAGGCATCAAGCCATTTGCGTCTGAAATGAAGCATCTGGGCTGAGACATAACAACTGTTTCAGGCAGCAGTGCAAGGTGAGAACAGC
The DNA here is from genome assembly GCF_033815535.1 of Pezoporus flaviventris. Lineage (NCBI taxonomy): Eukaryota > Metazoa > Chordata > Aves > Psittaciformes > Psittacidae > Pezoporus > Pezoporus flaviventris. Next base: position 7,325,796 of record NW_026892595.1, read on the forward strand.
AAACCCTCAAGGTTCAGCTAAATGTCCCAAAGCAGCAGCAGTGCTGATGCCTGGGGGGCTGTCTGGGCTGGGGGCTGCCAGAAGGACCCTGGCACTAGGGTTGATGTCCCTGCATGGTAGTCCAAACCAAGGAGCAGAATGGCTCCAGCTAGGACCTACTGGGTGCCCCTAATGGAGCTTGTACGTCTCGAAGGGTATGCCCAGTGGGTTTGCAACTGTGAGCTTCCCCTAGTGGCTCTTTCCCTGGGAGAGGAGGAGAAGGGGGGAGAACAGGGATGGGAGAGGTTGTGTGCCACATGTTTGTGCCACAGCAGGTCACCTAGGTGGGGCAGTGCAATTGCAGGGCAGGAGGGTTTCATCAAGCCACCCTTTTTATGGCTATTTTGCATGCATAACTTTGAGCTGAAATAAATACCAGTGAATGATTTAAGTCTCCTGCAACAGGCCCTGTAGCCTTTCAGAGGTATTAGCACTGTGCCTCCAATAAGGAGTTCTCCTTTTTTCAGTGATAAATCCATGCTACACCATGCCTCCCACGTACACCCAGGGACTCAATTCTGCAGCAAGTGCAGATAGCAATGAAGAGCCCTGGAAGGAAACCAGAAAGCAGATTACTGAGTACTACAGACCATTTGAAGCACATACTGTAGTGAGAATGAAGCTCTTTAAAGCATCTTCATGAGCTACATCTTTGTTTATCTTTGGCCATGCTAGGAGTCTTGAAAAGCATATATTCAACAGCATTTTCGCCAAGCTTCTAAGCCTCATAGGATTAGTACGTGTTACTAAATTTCTTCTCCCTTTTTTTTTGGTTCTGTTTCTTAAGCTGTGCACAACACCCTGATATTAAAGCACTGAGTGAAAAATACACTGGACTATATTTTGAAGAATCATTGTGAAAAAAGAAAAGCTGGAGGAAGATTTCTTAGGTACTTTCTAAGTTGCTGAGCCCTAAGTATGTGTGCAGTACTCAAAAGTTTGGACCAAAGTACTCTACTCATCTGACTTCTATGTTGTTTCTTCAGGTATGAGACAAACTGTTCCATATTTGCCACCTAATAATCATGAGGGTCTTTATTTCCCAAATGTCAGCACTCCAATTTATGCTTTAATTCTGAGGTCATCCATTTTTTTCTCACTAATTGCACTCTCAGAGGAGATCTTATCATTTGCACTGTCCACCTGTGCACCACTGCTCATTTTTTCCATCCTCTGTTCTCCTCTCCCCTTGTATCAACCCCCTTATCTGCGTCAATTACTGTAATTTCTAAGAACATGTATGGTGAAATCCAAACACCTTCATTGGTCATTTTAGCCAAGCTATAATGTATTTTGGCTGAGTCTCCATTTTACTTTTTTGACTAAATCTTTTATCTCACAAGAGCAGATGTAAGTTATTGAAAACATTTGATGGGGTCTAAACCAATTCTTCTTGCCAAATTGCCAAACGGCAATTATAAATAATCAAATCCTGTGTAAGTCAGTAGAGCTTCATGACATTGGAAAGGATCAGGAGGGCTTTCCTCTTGTAACAAACCCCAAGCTGTTCCAGTGCCATATGACATAACCTGTTGGTGTCTGGTGCTGCAGAGGAGGAGACTGTAGGGATCACACCCCACCATGCAAGGCAACTGGGGGTTTCCTCCCAGCTACTGCGATGCACCCAAGGGCTTGGGCTTTTGGCTGTTGTGTCCCCCACTTTTATCATCCCTGTGGCATCCTTTGTTGCCCCTGGCATGCTCTCACCGCTCACTGCTGTTATCTTCCTCTATAGATGAGCACAGAGGGGCTCTGGTACTGCTTTGTGCATGCAGGGGTTGGGGCCGTTAGTTATCTGCAGGACCATACGTGAGCAAGACAGCAGTTATCAGCAGGTTGCCTTGCAGCTCACCAGAGTAACAGAACTTAAGCCTAAAACAATAGTTAACATTTGCTGGCACCTGTAGTCTACTTACATGCATCTGTCTTGAAAGAGACCCTCAACTGGGAGTCTGGAGAGTCTCAAAACTCCCTGAGTCCTTGTACTGCTGGACATCTTCACTCTATGTGGCTCATCGGAGAGGTGTTTTGCTCTCTGCACAACTGGAAATGAAACTGGTTTTATTCATATTGCTGTATTTAGGACCAAAAGTGTTATCCCATTCTGATAAAGACACACTGACCCATTCTAATACTGACAGGACAGCATAGGTAACAGTAAGAAGTCAGTATTACTGAATGCCACTTTTATGTGAATTTAAGGTTGCAGAAAAAGTAAATCAATCTTTAGCTATGCTGTATAAACATAGCTTATTTCATTAACAATGAAAGAGTGTAGAACACCACAAGGAGGAAGAATGTTGTCTAACTTGTGCAAGCATATGGATGTATCTTTTGCATTTTATTATTATTTTCTTATGAAAAACCTGTGATTTAGAATAAAAAGGACCCTTTCATGCAGCCAGTACCTTCAGCTGCCTGGTGCAGAGCTGCAGCACCTCTCTCAGCACTGCCATACACAGGCAGGGACTTATTGTGAAGATTGATCTCCCTCCAGCATCACTGACATCATACTTAATTCAGCAGGATTCTCAGGAAAATGTAGGGTTGTAGGAAAATGTAGCAATGTATGATTTCTTCCAGCTCCAGGTTGAGGCTTTTGAGAACTTCAGCATCATAGAGAACTGTTCCTGAATATGTGCAAGGTGGACACCGAGGAAACATGATGCCCCCTTCAAATATGTAGACATTAGCAAGTAGGTGTCTGTGAACAAAGAAGAAAGTGAAGGAAGAAAGAATGAGAGGAAAAATCAGACAAATGGTAAATCCCAGGCAAGGTAATAGGGCCAAGGCAAATTCACAATTAGTGCATGACACAGTATTGAACCCCTAAAGCTCTTTAAAGTCCTGAAAGTCTGAAAGTATACAGCTGAAGGCACAGGCTGAGTTAATTCTTGTTAGCACTGCTGAAGCTGGAAGACCTCTAACTCAGCCTCTAAATGTTGACTATTCTGAATAGAGATATGAGAAACACACCTTATCTAACACAGTGCTTGATCTGGTGTGCCAGCTTCCAAAGAACAGCTGCTGCAAGCGTGTTTCCCTAGGGCTGATTAAACATTGCAAGGAAATTTCCAGAGTTAGAATTTACATTGTGGAGAGGTAACTTTAACAATGAAGTTTAACAGAATGGCTCTGTACCAGCTGCTTCTGGAAACAGTTACTCCAATGAAGAAAGTATTTCTTAATAATACACCGTGCTGTTGTGTAAGAACAGGGATACTAAGTAGGCAGAAAGTCAAAATGAAGTTGTCTTTCTTTACCCAACTACACAGATACACAGAGGGAAACAAGCACCAAATATTGCTAATGAGTGAATGAAATGTCAATAGTTTTTCCTTAGTGGTAATGAAAGAAATGTTATTCCATGTTTGTTATAGGGGTAGGAGTAAGGATGAAGAAGAGAGATGGTGAATATAGAAAACATTCCACATCCTTTGGAAAACCAAAGAAACTCAGAAGTGGCAATGGGGCTAGGTCTGCTAGAAAGGGCAGGGAGGTGTCATGTTGTGGTGAGGGGAGGGATGGAAAAGGGCCTTCATCCTGCTGTGGCCTCTAAGGCTTCCCTCCTTTGCCAGAACCAAGACTAGTAAGACAAATTCATGTGCGAGTTGGTGAAAGTTGCATCCTTTTTGTATTTCCTTCAATCCACCTTCATTTGCTTTACTTTAAATGGATTTAAATGTGTATGTCTTAGATGTCAAGAGGCTGAAGGATGGTACAAGCCAAAGCAGCATGTAAATCATAGCAATTAATTTTCTTTTTGTCAGGTGAGATCAAGAAGTAAAGATGAGTCAAATCTAATTTAAAGGGGTCTAAGCCATGCTTCTATCATACAGCCATGGTCTAATCCTGCCCAGTGTTTCCCCAATCAGTTCTTCTTGGTACAAGCGCTCCTTAAGCACCTTTCTCAGCATGACCAAGGCTGATAGGTCTTAAAAGTAACAGAAAGGGACACTTTTTGTATAGAAAATAATTCTTAACCTTTAATGCAAAATCTGCTCCAGTGTATTGCATTAGAAAATCTGTGAAAATACTCAGTGAAAACAGGAGCTAGAAAACATCCTCCCTTTGACCTGCATGAGACATTTTTCTAATAGATTAACAAGAGTTTCCCTTCCTACCACAGGGCAAGAACTTGTCAATTATAAAGCAGCTCCAGGAAAGCAGACCTTCCTGCCTTACACACTCAGTTCTGGGGGGAAAATAGAGGGGGATGGAAAAGACGTTTGTCAGGTTGTGCTTAAGGGCAGGCCAATTTCTGTACCACAGCTTCCTTCTGTGCTGCAAGCATGCAAAGGGTTCAGTCAAGGCAGAGAAGAGTCAGAGGCTCCTGACAGTAGGAGAGGCATCTGGGAAGGCTCTTGCCCTCCTGGGGAGGTAGACTTTTCCAGGGACACTCTGCAGGCAGCGGAAGCCATGCCTGCTTGCTGGAACATGGTTGATGCTGTGTTTCCATTCAAGACTGCTCCATCTTCCACCTGCCATGTACCCAAAATGCACTGAGGGCCTGCTCCCATCACCAAGCCCTCCAGAAGGAGCCCACCACCATGGGCCACACATGGGAGGTGGAAGTGTTTTATCAGCTGCTCCTGAGGCAGGCAGCCAGTTTTAGTTGTTGGGAATCCATCAGCAGAGCCCCCTTTGCAGTATGTGGGGAACAGCTACAAAGGAAAGGGTCTGCAAAGCCCAGTTTGCAGTTCAGTGGGTTCATCCTTGGTTTGAGGATGAAAAAATGTGTGGGATTTTCTGTGCAGCCAGGAGAAACTCAGTTGTACCAGGTGGAAAACCACACTGTGGGGTTTCCCAACTTCTCTTACAATTTACGCAGTGAATAAAGCTGTTATGGTGATGGAAAGGGTTATAGTCAGTATAAATCACTCCTTCAGGAAAACACTGGGCATTTTCCTATGTATTTGTGGGAAGAACTTCAGGGCCTGTGTTGAGGCCTCCATATATCAAGTCTATCCCTTCAGTTTTATGACAAAGTGAAAAATCTCTTGGAGATTCTCTGCAGTTGAAGGGCATTAGGGATATTTACCAAGCAGAAGCTGCCCTTAGCATCAGAGGTGATTAGGTTTAAATACTGCAAATCTTTCAAGATTAATAAAAAGCTTTACACTCTGTTCTTTTCATGCCTGTTTTGGGTGTCAATAAAAAGCAACTTCATTAAAGTCAGTGAATTACAACCATTACCAGCATGGGTGGAGAATGGGCTCTCTGGATAGACTCCAAGGTTTCATCATACTGGTTTGCAGTCTCTCTTCTCACAATGACATGCTTTTTTTGTTATTTTGTCAGGTCAGGCTGAAAGAGATTAAATCCTAGCTCCAATAACTGTTCAGTAGTTTAAGGTCTATAAAATACTTATGCACTCAACAGCTTGCTTCTGCATAATAACTTTCAAAGATTGATAATGTTCCATCTCTGAGGTTTTCAGCTGATGGCGTTAACTCCTAATATGCACTTATTTACTGCCCCTAATGCTTTTCTCCTCTTTGGCTACCTCCAGCCAGGCAAAGCCTGTGCTATTGATGTATTGCAAGGAGAGGTGCAAAGCATGATGAGGAAAGGGCTCAGGAGAGATGTGCAGCTGAAGGGAGCCTTTCCTGCTGCTGTCATTTGGGTCAGTAATAAGCCATTATCCTGGGAGTGGCTTAACCATAGATGTGGAGTCTGCTCCCAGGAAGGCAGTGATCCACCTGCTGCAGGTTACAGCTGCCAGCTCTGGTGAGGCTGGGAAAGAAAGCATGAGATTTTCAGTTCCTCTACAAGCCTCTGGCCCCCACAGTCTCAGATTCCCCCCTGGTCCCCCTTCACATTCAATAGTAACAAATCAGCAGTAACAAACATGGCCAGGAAAAGAAGAGAACCCCTATTTTCGGGGAAGCAAACCGACAATGGGCTCAGCCAGCCATTTGTGGTCTGCTTGGCAGGACCCAGATTGCTTTTCTTCCCCGGCTCCGTGCAGCGATAGAAGAAGGGCTGCAGCACTTAAGGCCTTGGCACCGTCACCTCGGTTGGGATTTGGAGTTACTCCAGGAGGCCCAAGAAACCTGCACCTCAGGCCAAAAACTGGAGGCTGGGAGTACACCGGGCTGTTCTGAAGGCTGGATGATTTAAGGTAGATAGAAGCAATTTGAAAATGCCTATTGCCTGGCTACTCCTTCAGACTGTGAAAGTGTTTGTGGATGGCTCCAAGGTTTCAGCTGCTGCAAAAATGCAGTTCCTTCTTTTTAGGTGCCTTGTTTTTCCCAGGGGCCATTCCCACCCGCAAAAAGCTAGAAGAAAAAAGTTGGTAAATTCAAAGGAAAATCTGCAGAGGCATTTGACCCTCTCAGTTAAGAAGGAGCGTGAAAGCTCCTCACACAGATGATTTCTTCTAAGAAATTGAGTGTATTGGTTACTTCCCCAATTTCATGTTGGGATGATGACAATATCAATAAAGGACAGGAATGTCTTTGACGCATTTCCAGGAACAAAGCATGTGAAGCTCAGTTATGTCCTTGGACTCACACAGTATCATCTGTTGTTTGCCATGGTCGTTTCACAGTCATGACAGGGTAGCCTGGGTTAGGTTCAAGCAAAGCGATTAACCTCACATGGCTACGAGCAAAACTGCTGTGTTTACGGCATTTGCTCATTCTGATTATGCAGTCTTGGGTTGTTTATTCCCAGAAAATTATGAATCATTATGGGGCACTCTGCATTCTCCATTCACTCTTACAGACTATTAGTTTTTTAAGAATAAGGGTGTAGAGCAGCATCCTCCTGGTGGGTTCTATGGGAAAACAAGCACATCAACAGATGTATTTCTTCAGCAGTAAGTAAATTCACCTGTTTGAACAACATTTCCCCATACAAAATTCCCACTGCTGCTGTAATCTCCAAATAATCATCAGCATTTGGAAGACTATTGGAAAACCTTCAGGATTAAGGAAGTAATTATTTTGAATGTGGAACCGAAACTTTGAAAACTGCAGAATTATGCTTGCAAATCGCAGCTTCACAGTGTCTAGCATCCACACCTTTTCCATATATATGGGAAAAACAGTGCAGGTATCCCAAGATATTCTCTGCCTTATTCTGACACATTCTCAAGCTCAAATCTGATGTCTGCCATATAGATAGGTTGATCTTAAATGAAATTCTTCAGAAAATATATTACGGAAAAATGCGTTGGTATTCCTGATGAAAAATGGAGGAGTTAGAAGGACAGGTTAAAACCACCCCACACCCATGCATTGTTGATGTTTGCAGATGGAAACAGGGAGGTAATGAAAGCACAACAGCGCAAACAGAAGACGTGGGACATGGTGGCAGCTATGGTATCAAGGCTGCAGTGCTGTCATGCTTACAGTGAGAACCTTGATGTCTGGATCTGCCTGCTTAGTCCACAGCATTCACTTTACCATTTTCTCTTCTGCCTCCAATCACACATTCCAGGTAAATCCTGAATTGGCAGTCCTCTGAAAACATTACACTGGGGGTTTTAACTGTGAGATAAAAGTGATCTTCAGATAGAAAATATGACATTGTACTAATGGAGTTGCCTAGAAGGGAAGGAGTTATACATGATGGCTGGTAGCCCTGACACTGTCAATGTGCAGAAAACCAGCTCTGGTACTAGGAGGAAGAGATCTATGTCTCAGTCCAAACAGCTCTGGGGTTATGTGTTACCTGAGATATTTTTGGTTACTGAGTGAGAGTTCACTGAAGAGACTGCTAGTATCCTACTGAAAGCTCCATGTCCATCTTCTTCCACTCATGGGCAGTGCTGAGCAAATCAGAAGCTTTTCTGGCCTGTTTTCAGTCCAAAATTTTTATAGTTCTGGGCAATTTCTAAACTCTCAGTTATGGTGCTGTAATTTTCTTGACATTCACTGTAAATGTGTGTGCACGAGAAAGACATGGGAAGAGAACAGGGAATATTTCTCTTCTGGCAAAACTGCTATACCACTCCCCTTAAAAAGTGAAAATACATTATGTTTATAAGTCATGGCTGCTGTAAATGTCCTATTTTATGTACCATGTAAAAAAAAAATAAAATCTTGATTTATATTATTTCAATAAAAAATTCCTACTAAATTCAAGGTGCAGCCTCATGCCCTAAATAGGAAAGTCTTTTACAGGTTTTGTGGATATATGAAAAGCAGTGCTCAGAATAACGCTCTAACGTGCATTGTGAAAATAATAATCTCTACAGAATTGCTTCAATAATTTCAGGATTAACATTTGGACAAGCTGTGGATGTTCAGAAAATCCCTCTTTAGAACCACAAGACTCTGCGTCGGTGGGGAATGTGCTCCACTCCTACAGGGACTAGGCAAACATATGTTCATCCACAGCAGTGACTGTACCCACTTCAGAGGGGTTTGCTTCAAGTGACTCTCATCATAACTCTCAGCCAATTGTGCTTTTCAAATCCTACCAGACTTTTCTATCAGTTTTAATTTCAGCCACAGCTTCTATCAGGATTTCATAAAATATTTGAAGATACAGCAAACTTCAGCAGACAGCTGTTTTCAGGAGATCTGTACAGTAATGACACTGCTGGACTCTGGAAAATCTTCCAGAAGGATGGCTACAGTGGAGGTTATCACCATCTCTGTTTGTGACCCTCATGGTCAAGAGACCCTTACCTGAAGCCCAAGGAAGGGATACACGCATATCCACAAAAACTGATTACCTTGAACACAAGCCAGACTTATAGAATTATTGAATAAGCCAGACTTATTGAATTAAGACATGCCTGTAACTGCAACTGAAGAACATTGCTCTGGTTCAGATAGTCCATGAAAGCAGGTAGAGGAGCTGAATTCCATTCTTACAAGGCAGACGAAACACTGGTAGATACAAAAAAGCCATGGGGCTCAGTGATGCCTCACATTGCCATCCAAAAAAAGCCATTTTAGGTGATTCCAGTTCAGTCAATACTTTAAAATAAGGTGACTGGGACTAGGAAGAGGATGCAGAAGAAAGAGTTAGATCTAGCCTACTTACAGGTTAGACAGTATGCAGGGAGGTTAGGTCCTCAGAAAACCCTGGCTCCTTCTGAGGGAGCTACCTAGAATGAGGTAATAGAAAATAGCAGAGGTGCCACTGTTCTTAGGAGTTAGAGCTGGCTCAGAGCTTCATGTCACTAGTCTCTGCCCAGGCATGGCCCAGAGGTGGGAGTCTTTTCCTGAGGCTCAGCACCCAGCTGGGTAGGGCTTGGGAACCAGTGGCCATGTTGACCCTATTTTTACCTGGTGTTTTAGTCATAGGGGGACCTCCCTGGAAGGAGAATTCTGCTTTTGGATGATATCGTTGCCTTAGGGGTTCTGGCCATCATCTCATGCTTTGACGTGTACCCTGTTGACAACTAACAGTTGTCCCTGTTGACAGGGGCATCAGGGACTAGAAGTGGGGTACCGAGCATTACAGTGGCCATAGTTCACTGTGGATTTATCCCTCAATCTCAAGGAATTAGGGACTTGGGTTGGGAAAGGTTGTTGAAAATGCTTTTCTCTCAAACCTATCAGAAGTTAGTAGAAAGATTCCTTTAGCTGTATGGGTTTGAGCAACATGGGAATCTGGCCTTGTGGCAGTAAGAGATTGTTCCCTGCAGGGTACATTCTGAAACTAATGCAATTTTCCTGCATGTTTGAATGAGACACTATTAATATGTATTGACTGCTCACTTAGCAATAATTGTATCTACTTCATTACTAATGACAGTAATGTTGCCATTTAGAAATTTTATGTAAAATTTGCAGCTGAAGGGGGTTCCCAGTTTCAATACTGGATTCCTATTTAACAGAGCTTGGATCAGAACCTCTTTAATGGTTCTTTAAAGCAATAAAGAAAGTTGTATGCTCACAAACCATTAACATTTGAAAATGCCATCCAAGCTGCTTTAATGATTCATCCAGCAATTAAAAGAGCTAGAGTAAAGGTGAAACTCTTTTCGTAGTCCTGTGCATTGGCTCTGCTGCTTCACAGAGCTCCATCTGAATTATAGGATCAAGAGCACTTCCTATCTTTCATGTCTAGCTACTCAGCCTGCTGAAATCTCAAAACCAATCAGGGGGTGAGAGCTGGATGCACCCTTTCTGCTGGGGTTTCCAAAGAAATGAGAAGGTGGAAGAAAACTGGATCTCAGTGCTCTGGATGATAGATCATGAGTGTAATCAGGAGCATACCTGCCTTGTCTAGATTAGTTGGCCAAGCCTCCAGTTGCTGAGCTCTTCAGGTGTGGGTCCAGTCTTATAAGTGAAAGATCAAACTACAAGTCTGGTACTCGTCATGCTTCTCCAGAGCTACATGGTCAAGTGTGTCTTGCAAGTGTGATCATAAGAAGTAAAACACCTCAAACCCTGCCTGAATATTCTTTGGAAATTAAGAAATCTTCTCTTGCCTGGTTCTTCCTTTGATATCTTTTGCTACGGTGTTCATTGGCCAAAGTAACAGGAAGGTGCTGCCCACCTTCTGCATGGCCCTTCCCATAAAAGTGGCCTGTCCCACCACAGCTTTTGTGGCCCTCTACCCTTCAAACAGCATCTATGCTCCTGCTAATAATAGCCTTCCTGTAGCTGACAGAGCCTCACAATGTGCTCTGAAATTTTAACTAACATTGCACACACCTATTAATCTCTTGACAAATAAAATAAATTAATGGTGAACTGAAATCTTGTGCCATAATAGGATAGGCCTTGTAAGGCTTAACTCAGCAAAAATGCATTAAGATGTCACTCAGGCAGGCATTGCCAGGGTAATGGGGACTTTCTAATAGGATTTCTTTCCCTCTTCAGAGTTTCCTTCCACACTGGAGTAAGCATTTTATTAGTCTTGCTGACTCACACCTTTAATTAGGAAAGAGCAATGTTTTCTGTTCTCTGAATAATATACTTAAATAAAATGTTATAAGTACTCAAATGTATTAAAATATTTTAAAAAATATTCCATAATTTAATGTCATATATATTTCTTGGCAGCAGTGAACTCCATGAGCCTGAAGCTGTAATTGAACAATAAATTTAAACCATGATTTCAGCCCATGTATTATAGATGTGTCTGGGGTCCTTACCAAGCTCCTCGCTGATACCATGTCATCAGAATTCCCGTTCTTCAGACAAACTTTTTCTATGTACTTTTATAGACAAGTTCTGGTATTGTAGCAGTAATGCCTGCAAAGTTGTATTTGACTGTAATTTTGAGGTCTTAACATGTGGAAACTGGATAAAGCTATGATGCCTTTTCATTCACAGCTGAAACATAGCCACTAAGTTTATTTTTCTGACCTGAGAGATTTTTGGGTAGGTTATTTTCCAGCTTTGTACGAATACCTTAATAGTTTATTCACATACAGAACTGGCCCTCTGCACATCTTGCTAGAACTTGATATTTAGAATATTTACCTTTCCAGTCCTTCAGAGATCTTTATTCACTGCTTATAGAATCAGGTTTAATCATGAGAGATGTTCTGTAAAGATTATTGAGAATACTATTCAGTATCTATTCAGGAAGCTAAAAAGAGGTTCCTTTTCCTCTAGCCTACTGTGTGTGAAGATTCAAATTCTGTTTCTAGGCTGGATCTATAGCCAAGTTAATCCAAACTGCCTCCATTCAGTTTATGCAAAGTACCTCTAGCTCTGGGAAATGCATTTGTTATTTTGCAGACACGTATGCTTAAATTTGGATTCAATTGCTTGCCTCTGTTGTGGCAAAGCAATATTGTAATGGAACAAATACAGAGTCTGCTTTCACTTGCGTTTTGGCTAGTGCTTCTTCTCAAGGCTTTGCAGGGCCTCAAGAGAAAATGCTCAGCAACAAGTCATCTGTGCTGATGCCCTCCATGGCCCGTGAAAACTGACCCAAAAACCAGTGCCAAGCTATGAAAGTTGCCATGTCCACATTAGGGGGGAGAAAAAATAGTTACTGCTGTTTCTTACTGAGGGATTTGGGTGTGCTCTGCTCCAAAACCTGTCCCTTGAGGTTGACCATCTGTTGTTACTGAACCTGCTCCAAACCCCCTGTTCCTGAGCATGACTGTCGAGAAACCTGTGGTAAAACAGTCCTTGCAGTCTGGACACCCTCAAGTCTCCCATGACCCCACACTGCAGGGTACCCAACACATGAGTGGCGACAGCCTGTCCTGTTTGGGTAGTGAGTAGCAGAATGTCTGCCAGCACAGGGAGCTCCAGTGGCTGTACTGGTTCTGTGTTTGAGGTTGTGATTCACATAAGGTTTTTATGAAGGTGCTGCTGTCAGGACAGCTGTTGGGGCATCTGTTCCCCCTGGAGCAGAGTGTTAAATATTACTTCTCCTTTGCTTATGCAGTGTGAGTTTTGCCTGGGAAAACAATGGATATTTGGTGTCTCTCTGCTTTATGCTCTGTAATTTAAGGGTGTTTTGGAGACTCCACTCCAATCAGTAAGTATTAGATAACTTGTGTTAGGCTGGCATGACTGAGCAAATTCCTTAGTTTGAAGTTAAAACTGGGTCTCTACGACAATCTTTTGTTCCCAAGTGCATGAGCTCATTTTTGGTATTATAAGATTTCATCCTTTTCCTCTACTTTAGCCCTGAGGGCCATTTGCTTCTTTTTTGTATGGTATTCTGCTCTTCCACTGTATTCACGATGTTCCTTAACATTAGGTCACCAGCTAATTTATCAGCCCAGTTCTAATGGTTTTGACAAGGTCATTATCAAAATATTAAGACTTTGGAGTTTCGCCTAGTAACCTCCTTCCAGCCAGATACTTCTTGTAGGATTACTCATTGACTCCTTTTCCTTTTACACTCCTATCTCTAAGCCAGCTTCTTCCTCACCTTTCAGTTTCCCAATTCACCCCATCTTTTCCAGTTTAAAGAAAGGATTTCCATATGACCTATAACAAAATATTATACTAAAGTCCAGAGAGTTTAACTGGAACATATTCTTTATCAGATAAATTTAATGTCTTATCAAAGGCAATCTGGCAGAAGCTACCTTAAAATCACTCCTGTTGTGTTTTATCACATTTTCCCTTCACATTCATGTCTTTAATTATGATTTTCTTCAGAATCCATTTTAAACCCTGAATACTGCTGAGACAGACTAATGAGTCTAGACTTGATCTGAGCACTTTGTTTTCCCCCTGAAGCACCGGTCTTGCCATTTTTGTGCCAGGTTTTTTCAGAACACAGGGATGAGATCATCCTATTTCTCTGAACCAAATGCACTGAACTCCTTGAGTTTTGTTTCCACCTTGATTTCCAGCTCTTGTTCCCATTGTCTGTCTTTTCCTCACATGATTTAGCTCATCACTCTTGTGGGAAACTGAGGCAAAGTCTGTATCCATAGTGTCTCACTTCTTTTTTTTCCTTGCGTTTTATACTGCCGAGGAACTTTTGCTCTTTTGCCTCAAGCTTTGTGAGATCAATCTCCATTTTCCTTTGGCAGTACTAAGATTAGCTCTGTTCCTCTCTTTGTTGTATATCATTTCTCTTTCCAATCCTCATACAGATTTATGCTCTTTCTTATGGCTCTGCCTCCAGTCTAGCCTGGAATGGAAATCTGTCTTCTCACACTTTACCCTGCTTGGGACATAAATTTCTGATCCAATTTTTGACATGCTTGTCCTGAAAGTATTTTCTTCACCTGCACGTTCAGGACTCAGCCTTAACACGCAGCCCAGAGAACTGCTGGAGCAGGTGGGATGCAGCTGCAGCAGGCAGCGGTGTGTCAGCTCTGCTGAGTATCCACATTTCTCTGTTGGGGTTGCAAGCTGCAGGCTGGAGGATTGCGGGTGACAGCTGCAGAGCGAGGCAATTGCTGCAGGTGCCTGCTGGAGGAATCAGCCCTTGCTGTGATCCTGCTGCGCTCCCGGCTGCACATGCAGTATCCCAGTCAGTGCTTTGCTCTGAAATGAAGGCAGGAGCCCTGGCAGAGCATTTTCTCAGCCATTGGTGCTCTGTGTTTGGACATGACAGGAAGCGAGAACCAGGCAGAGAACACAACGTTCACCTAGCTGTGGGGTGGCCATGAGACAAAATAGGCATGAACCAGGCTTTTAACCTACATCATCTGCAAGGATTATTGCAGATGATCATCTCAAACTTTCTGACAGGGAAAACAGCAGGAGTTTATGCTAAACCAGCACTCCATAGGCTGCAGGCCAAAGCTCAGCCATGGCCAAGGTGCAACCAGTGTAGGTCAGGATGAGGAGGAAAATAAAGCACTGGTGACATTCTTGATTTATGTAAAAGTAATACTGGGGCTGTGTTACTGCTTCTTTGAATGTCCCAAAGGTTGTGGCAGGGGCAGGACATTGGAGGGATTTAAAATACATTCTCCAGACCTTTTTTCCTTATTTATCATCCCTGTTTTGGTACTAGGAGTGGAGATAATAAAGAAGTAGCTTTTACTACAAAATAACTCCCCTACTGAAAGGAGTCCTGGGAACACTGAAGAAAGGTTTCCCCCAGTAAAGCAGCACAAAGTATTCCCACAGTGTGATGGATCTGATGCTTTCCTGGATTTTTGTTCCAGCATTTGAGTCATTAATGCCACAGCTGAGGGCTGGAATGACTGTAATTCTGGGGTTTTGGTCTGTTTGGGTGTCTAGCAGTGTATGGGAAACGAATGAGGCAAGAGGCAGGCTCTGCTGCAGTGATGGCAGGCACCCGCTGCTGCACTGAGCACAGGCTTTCTGCAGCCAGCACCTGCAGTTCTCTCAATGCTGCCTTTGTTAGGTTTAGAAATGAAAAATAGTTTCCTATTGAAGGAGTGACACTTGAGCACCCAGAGGGTTCTGCCGAATCCCTGGTTGTGTCACTCAGTGTAAGCACAGCTTTACTAGGTATTACATGTGTTGTCTGGTCATCCTCGTGCTATAGACAGGGTTGCTGTAGGCGCTGGTCCGTGTGCCCTGATCCTGCGCTGTCAGCCCCAGATGGTGTGCCCAGGTCTTGCACACTCACAGAAGAGCTACACCTGAGTGAGCATGGGAATAGTGAATGTGCAGGGAGCGCATGCAGGCAACACTGGTCCCAAGCAGGAGGCTTAGATACTCTCAGGTCAGTGAGCTGTGAGAAAGCAAAACTACTACTGCACTGGTGCTTCTGTAAGTGGTCATCACAGTGGCCAAATAGGAGAAACACCTGTTTTGTAGACAACACACTTGTGTTGTAACATCAGGCACTTTGGACACACAACACATTTGTGTTATAGCAGCAGGCACTTTGGATACACTCATGTACTCAATAAAACTAAAAGTATTTCTAACCTGTAACCCACTGTATAGTACAGACACTTCATTGAAGTCATGAAAGCTTAAGTCCCAATTGGTATGAACTGGCACTGAATTCAGTGGGGCCATGCTGACCCAAGGGAGGGTCTAATCCTGAAGCCTTTAAAACATGTGATGGCATCTACATCTGAGGGCTGTGCAGCACTGAGCACATCTTTCTTCATATCTATTTTTTTGGAAAAAGGCATCTTCCTAAGAAGCCAGTATTGCCAAAAGGAATAAAAACTGCAGCATGCCAATCTTCACCAGGAGAATCTTACGCTTAGCCCTTAAAATATTTCCGTATCTTCTGTGATCTTGGGAGGCACATTTCCTGATGGGGTAATTCCCTGCTCTTATGGGAAGTGGAATTTTTTTGTTAAAGCATCTGTGTTTTTATTTCAGCAAATGAAATTTTATGTGTGTCAGTGGTATGTTTTGATCACAGAACCTTTCTTGTAACACAGTGGAAAATCTGAGATTTTTTAATATGAACAAAAACATAATCTCAAAGAAGAATGAATGATAAAATTATGAAAAAGGTACTTTATATAAAAGAGAAAATATAAACCCCACAACAGTGTCTTATATAAAGTAGCATCAGGAAATTCCACAGTTTCCCTAGGAGGGAGAAGTGGAAAAAAAAAAAATCAATCCAGTTTCATAGAACAGTTTTGCTGTTTATTAGGTTATTATTTCTTTGTCTAGTGCAATAGCAGGCCCCGTTTGATAACTAACAGAGACCAAAAGCTGTGAAGATGACAGAGTTTAAATTCTCTGATATAAGAAACAAATAAAATTCTTTAGTTATTCAGAACCATTGAACTGGAACATCATAGTACAGAATACTACATTCTATCACAATTTAACTACCTTTTAAGCAAATTTATTGTTCTGTTTGTAAAAAAACCCCAAGTCCTCTACTTGTCATATTTGATCATACTGTGCATTCTTTAATGCCAAGTGCATCACTGTGAGTGCCTGTAATTTGCCATCGCCCCTGAAGATGTTCTTGAAAATGAGATGTTTCATCTCAGTGGTCATACCCTGCTGACATTTCTAAAATAAATAAATTATCAGTTCTGTAGTAGTGTTGTCATGGTTTGAGAGGATTTTACATAGAATGCTGTGCTTCTGTGGGAATTGTCAAACCTTAATCTTCCAGTAAGCTGCAAAACTATTATTAACATATCTCTAGGTAATGTTGTTTAGTGTTAGTACTCAGTGGAATATACTTTTCATTAAAATATGAAAGCAGTCCAAATATGTTTTACCCTCAGGTGTAATATTAGCTATGGTGCTTCTTGGAATGACAGCAATACAGAAATTAATCTAGTCTTAGTTCAAATGACTTTTGTGTCACTGTGAAAACTGAATTCTCTGTGTGTCAAGATGAGTCAAGATGGATGAAAACGACCCTGTTAAGCAAAGTCAATACAAATGTGTATTAAAGCCACAAGTTTCAAAGCATTGAGGTGTTCCCTGTGATGTGCAGTGCAGCTCCTCTGCTCTCTATGGCACATTTCATCTGATCTGGAGTTACTCTCTAGCACATCCTGTTTGGTGAATGTTTATCTCAGCCTCATCACATGAATGAGCTTTGAGAGTACAAATATGAAGCTCAAGTTGGCCCTGGGACATGGCAGGGTGATTCCCACTGTGAGAAGAGCAGGCACTGTATTTGGCAGAGTATAAACACTGTCCAGGGCTGGGTTCCTGAAGCTCCCTCTGCCAGATGGCTAAGCAGAAAGACTGAACAGGTTGTTGGAGCCATGCAGGTATCCTTTAGAAAATGCAAATACCTCCTTCATGTACCCACAAGAAGAAATATAAACAATCACATATTTAAAATACAGGAAATGTCAAATGATTGTAGGGTGTGTTTGCAGCAAATGTAGCCCTAGAAATAATAATTAATTAAAACCATAATAAAAGCAAAGATAAAAGAGTTTTTTGTCAGTGTGCTGGCAACAGGTTACCTTCAAGGGATTCAGTGAATTTATTGAGAAGTGAAGAGGATGGCTTATTACCATGTGGGGAGGAAAGGGGTAAATTACAGTATAATGTCATTTTAAGTTAAGAAAAGTTTTTTCCTAGGTGACAGCTTTATAAGTGCTAAACTGATGTGTGAGAATTCAGCCTAATCAAAATTAACAAATGGGAGTAAATGCTTCATTTTCACCTGGGGAAAAAAAAATAACTGTTGAATTAAATCAAAATACTGCTCTAGAAAAAGGGACAATTAAAATGTGCCTTGATGACATGATTGGAGAGATGGCAAAAAGTAAAAGGCAGGCAGGGTGCAAATGAGATTGCAAGGAGCTTGAAATACCTCAAACAAAATCATGGGCAGCCCTATAGAGGAGGAAAGTTGTTCCAAATAAAGCCAAGGCTGAGCAGTGTTATCAATGGACTCATTGCTAGGCTCTAAATGCACCACAACCAGTCAGAAAAAAAAACCCGGCGTTAGGGAGAAACTGGTGAAATCTTTGTAGGGAGAGTAACTTTGCATGGAAATGTGATTTTGAATGTCCTGAAACTATCTGTGAGTGAGTTCAGATTGAGGCACTCAGATGGTATCACTTTCATTCTTTCCTTTTTTTTTTAGCAAGAAGACAGGGAGAAGGAAAGAACGAATGAGCCAGTAGGGGAAGTGTCATTTCATCCTGCATCTTCTACCTCTTCTTTGCCTTTGTCTAGGACATGGGAGACCCAGCTCTAAATCCTTCCTCCTTCTGAAAGGATCAGACCTCTCAGAAACACCCAAATAGGTGGGCATAAAGTACTCAAGGGGACTCTCAGGGCTAGTTAGTCATCTTCACATTGTGTCTGTGATGATTTAAAACTTTTGCACAAAGCAGAACTGTTTCACAGCAGAGGAGCCCTGGAGAAGATTACAGGCCATAAGGTACAAGTCCTCCTTCACTTTCCCCCTGTAGATCAGGCCATCAGCTGAGCTGATGCAGGTCTTCCCCCTCTCCTGTGACCCCTCTGCTTCCAGGCAATGGTGGGGCAGGGTGCTTTCTCCCCTCTGGGTCACTACTTTTTACTCTGCGCAAAACACATCTCCTGGTGAGAGAACACACCAGTGTCCATCACCTTCCAGCAAGAGCTTATTTATGTATGGTGGGAAACAGTGCAAACTTCATTGCTCTGCATTTGTAAACTGTACATGGAGCAGTTTACGGGAGCCTTTGGGCAGCTCCAGAAAGAGAAACAGGATGGCCAGGGCAATCACTCTGAGGAATAGGCAGCCAGAAATCACTGGATGCGTCTGGAGGGGGTACCTGAGGCTCAGGGTCAGGATAGATCTGGGTCCTCTGTACCCTTCTCTTCCCAGAGCCAGCAAGAGCACTATGGTGCTGTTGGGCACCCTTCTAGGCAGTTCTAGAGAACTCAGAGTCCAGGTGGGGGTCAGGACTGCCCAACAATTGCCTTGGCACTGCTTGACTGTGGCACCCCAGCAGGTTTCATAACAAATTGCTTTGTGTTGTGTGGAACAGAACTGAGGGAGACAGAAAAGGGTCCACTTCTACAGGGAACTAAAAATCAGGAGGTTTGTGTCTGAGGGCTAGTTTATATGCCAGCTTCTCAACAGTGCAGTTTCTCCTGTAGATGGTTTTTCATCACGGTGTTTGGGAAGAAGATCATTATCCTCAGATGTTGATCAATACCTTCCCAAACTAACCTAAAAGACAAATCAAATATTTGCCAAAAGAAAATACCAGACTTCCTTTTTCTGTCAGCTTTTCTTTGTAAATCTCACAGCCTACAGCATGCAGTAATAACTCATTCATTATTCAAGTAACTGTAACTGGGTTAATAATAGTCTTCATATCTAAGTACAGTAGTCTAGCTGATGGAGTTAAAGTTCCCACAGAGCTTTTGTTTTCCTCAGTTCACAATAATATTCCCAATAAAGCCATTCACAAAAACGACTGTGCCACAGCAGCTTGTGCATAACACCCAGTGAATTATTATATCAAGATTTGTTAAAACTGCGGAGGACATTTGTAGTGAGATAGTTATCCGTAAATGATCTTTCAGGAAAAATTGCTGAAAGCTCTCATTTCAAGCTATGCTGTTTTCTCTGCTGCAGTCAATTCCAAGAGCTGATGAGGTTACTGCAATGTCTAAAGGTAGTTCATAATTAAAAGGCTTAGAGGATTTTCCCTCACACAAAGCAGAATCTGAGGCACAAATACAAGTAGAAGCATTCAATATAGAGGCCACATTTAAAACAGGAGCTAAGGATAACTTTTGAATCAAATACTTCAGTGAGTAGAAAATTGAGAAAATCATTAGAAGCACAAGAATCTCATAATTCGATAAGGACCCATTGGTGTGACATACATAGAAGTAAATTATGCTTCTCCTAAACTCCTAGGAATCTCTGAGTTAGAAAAATTGTACATTAAGGTAAGATGATGGGTATAATTTATTTAGAGTCTTGAAAAGCTTTCAGTAAGATTCTGCCCATGAGACTATGAAAGAAGTCCAGTAACAAGAAAGTGAGGTAAATTCTTGTCCTGGACTAACAAATGCTGAAGAGACAAGCTGGCAGTGAAATAAATGTCTGAAGCCTGAGGTCGGAAAATATTAAGAGTGAAGTGCCCTGAGGATGTCTATAAGGACTGTTTTTTATCTATCCACGTGCAGGTGACTATGTTGTACTTATATGACGCTGATTTCCTTCAGTTCCTGCGAAGATCTATTTACAACAGATAGGAGACAAATACAGACTTTCAGATGAGGAATGTACCTATTAGGGTTTTTTTTTTAGAGATTTTTTTAGAATTATTCCCTGTGTCTTAAGACTGTGATTGTAGTTTCAGTGGATTTGCTAAGTACTGCATTTCCTAATAACACTCAGAATTAGGTGAAGAATGAAATGTCAGAATTTGCTGCTGATAAAAGCTTGATCAGAAAGGAAAAGCTGCAAAGGATTGTTTGAAACACCAGACAACTCTAATACCACCAGTGGTTGTCCTAACATGATGGCAGATGAACTTGAACTAAAAGGTAATGCATTTGAAAGAAATAATTTAAACTACTCTGACACACTGATGGCTTCTGAATTAACTGCAATCTCTGGGGAAAAGAACTGAGCATTATTGTGAACAGCTCAGTGAAGATACTAAGCAGCAGAAGCAAAAAAATGTGTCTGAGATGCTGAAGTGGGGAAATGTACTAAGAAACGAATAAGAATGTACCTACCCTAGTGCACAGATGTGGCTGCACGTGTAGCCACACGTGCAGAGGGGTGGCTCATCAGCCTCAGTACTGCATGCTACTTTAGATGCTGCATGTACAATGTGAACTTGATAAAAGAATATTTGAATAATTAATGTTTCCCAAGTGAGTAGACAGGCTGAGGAAGACTAAATTGGTCACTTGCAGCAGGAGCTGATCAGTCCCTCTGGCAATGAACTGAAAGTTCAGAGCCTGGAAAGATTTGGGTTTGCATAAATGGCATATGAGCACTCAAACTCCTTATTAGCATTGGTCCTGCTGCTCCTTTCCAGGATATTTCCAATTTCTTCCACCAAAGTTTCTCCTGTCATTCTCCAACCAGGATCATGCCCTATCTTGCCTCTCATATTTATTAATTATTGTCATACTTATGGTCTGGGTTCATAAACCCATATGGAAGAGTGCAATGGTGTCAGTCAGAACTCATGAAGGAATCATGCAAGGAAGGGCTGAGGGATGAAGCTGGAGTAGAGCGATGGCAGTGAGCAATGAGGAGTGGAGAGGCGGCAGGAGATGGCGGAAACACATGGGAACCCTCTTCCAGGTTGGATCAACCTCTCAGATGGCCTCTCTTGGGTAAAGTTTTCCTCTGTCTCCAGGTCTGTGGCATACCAATATCCCTGATGCATCATTTTACAGTAAGCTCCTTTGTAAGATAAATAGAGGAAGCTCATAACTCTGTGGTTTTGTCGCAGTTTCTTTAGCTTTGACATCACAAGATAACCTCCGCAAAACGCAAACCGAAGCATGGTTATCTTTGCAACCAGAAGGGCTAAACACTTCATTAGCTTTTTAAATGAAAGCTTAGGTTCTGGAGAATGCAGTCAAATCTGCAGGAAGGACGTAATTCCTCCCACATTTTCATGAGCAGAGAGGATCAACATCTTTGCCAGTCAGACACTCTTGTTCTGCCTGTCCCAAAAAGAAATGAGAAGGGGACTGTTGCATTTACAAGGCAACACGTTTAAAGCAGATAAAGAGAACCATGAGTAAGTAGGATAGAGCAAACCTGCAGAATTCACTGATAAAAATTTTTACTGGATTCTGCAGGATTAGAAAAGCTTTTAAACAAGTAATGTTTGCAGCTGCACGGGTTTCAGTGTCTGCAAATGACGTTAAGAGTAAAAACGCTTTTCCTTGCAGGCAGCACAGCCCAGGCCTGGCGTTGTGGGTTAAGTTTAGTTCAAGCTGGGGGGAGCTACGAGGTAAACTGTTCTATGCGATCCTCTTCATTTATTATGAACTTCATCCCAGTATTGTTTGTTGTGGCCTTTCCTAGCGGCAGTAATACTGTCTGAAAATCAGTTTCCATTAAAAGAGGGAAGTGGATTGTTTGTTTTCATACCTGTAGAAACAAACTGGAAAATCTGACTCCTGAAGTTTCAAAAAAGCAAAAAGCAAAAAAAATGCAGCTTAATGAAATCTGCATGTCTTTGGTTTTGATAGGTCATGATAGTGGTTGCTGTCAGCAATACCGTGAACAGCACCTGGAGCTGGTGGGAGTTGTAAGGAGTGTTTCAAGAGCATGAGGAGGTACGAATAGCTGCTCACACCAAGGAGAGACTTGAGAAAACAGAAGGAAGTGCTAGGGAAGAAAAAGCAGCTCTACATCTCCCTATTCTAAAATTCTCTGAAGAAGGCAATGAAAAGGCTCCGGAAGAAGCTCAAATAGCCCAGCAAACAACAAAGGAGGCTGGATTTCAAAGGATTGCTGAGAATGAAGATCAATAGCCCCAAGAAGGAGATCTCAGTCCTGCAGAAGAGCTTTCAAAGTCTTCATCGTGTTAGTTTATTTCGTGTTTTGAATGTGTGTTCATTTGGAGGGCATGGAATTTCTGACTTAGTGGGACAGCTAAAATATCCAAATAGTGGGAATAAAGCAGTCATTGGCCAGGTTATCACGGTAAGAACATTCTTTAGTAAAGGTTATGAGCTCTTCTCTTCCAGAATTACCACATAGGAACCAGAAATACATGTTTTATCATTGCTGGTGTGACAGGAGAATGATGGAGACAGTGTGTTATGTTAGGGCAACCCATGTCCCCATGGATCATCGGCCAGGATATCTGAGACCTCTGAAATCTGAAACATTGTAACTCAGGAGCTGAATCTGCCCTTTCTTATTAAAGCAAGTGGGCACCAAGGGGAAAATGCTTGCTCCCTCCTTTAAGTTCTTCAGCAAAAAGCTAATGAGGAATTGACATAGGACCACATTTTGAAGCGTAACTCAGATAAAACCCTGTAACTGAAGCTGAGTCAATAGGAAATGTCATGCTGGCTTTCATAATACAAACCATGCACCTGTCTCTATAATTCCATACCCCACCAGAAGGTACATTGGTGGAGTCTGATAATGAGCCAACATCACAGAGCCATGCTGCTGCTGGATGAACTGCACAAGGTGTCAGCATCCTGCCAGACTTATTCCCTGAATAGGCATGGCTGATGTTTCCAGGAGCTGTAAGACTTCTAGGAGAGTTGCCAGTGGGGAGCAAAACCAATGCTGCCAGTAGCAGCATGGGATAGTGCCAAATTAGTACAGAAGCTCCTGTATGTGCCAAATAGCATTCTAATTACATTGCGATCAGCAAGACAAAACTGTGTCTCTTTAAAAACATATGTCTGTATTCATAGTGGGTCTTCAATGCAGAAGGGAAATTCAGAGGAAAAATGGCAAATAAGAAAGGCTTGTTTGTTTTCAGATGTGTCTGGGCTTCTAGGATCCCAGTCTGTGGGACTGACCTGCTTCACTCCAGGGAGACGAAACAAGAGGACAAAGAGGAGGTGTGATCTAGCAAAATCGATGGGACTAATTCATTGTACACACTGAAACATATGCATCTCTGGCAGGTACCTTCTCTCTTAACACCAAACAAAAACATTTAGGGTTCTGTTCAGCTGCTTTGAGACTGAATAGCAACTTATTCCAAACACAGCACTGGACCACCGGGCCCAGTTCTTTTTGTGTTTTTGATTTCAGTGTCATTTTCTTCCGAAATGAATGTAGAACATATTTCTAAGAGTTGGGTTGCAGCAGCCCAAAATTGAATAAGCTGGTCCAAATTAAAAGGATGCATCTGATACTCATTAAAAAGAGGATACAACAGCTTTTGGAACAGATAGTGGACTCCTAGGAGTACCATGGAGGAATTTACAAAGAATGAAAAGTGAATCATGTTGCTGTAGAAATAATTATTCAAATATGTGCTAAGTAAAATTTCATCTGGATCCTTTGTGCTTTCTCAGACCTTCCTTGAGCTCCTCTAACTGGTAATGTAGTCATCATGCAACAGAGTGACAGTGCAGTTGAAGTACACATGGGCTTAAGTGTCTGTCTCTTCTCCAGGCCTCTTCGTTTGGCTCCCTCAGGGGCCAAATGCATTTTGTATCCAGCACAAAAAAATTAAAAGAGGAGAAGATTGTAAATATTGGCTGTTCTGTTGATTCGATGTGTGGCTATACTGCTTTCAACTCAGTGAGGTTAAGGCACAGTGAACTGTGGTGTAGATCTATGCTATAGTAGCTACACTAGCTCCCTTTCCAGACTTCTGGAAGTCAGGCAGCGATAAGAGAGAACAGCTTTCTCTGTTTTCATTACTCCATAAATTCATATAGAGCTGTGACATGGGTAGGGATGCACAGCTGGGTAGATGCTCCTGCCCCATGTACTTCCATGGGGCTTCGAGCACTACTTGCCACCTGGGTTACAGCACATGGGCACCCCCTGAGATAATCATGCAGGTTCCCTCTGTGAATATGAGCAGTGCCTAACTGTGCTGGAGCTTCAGCCTTTTCCCACTTTTCTCCACATCCTTGCCTGAAGTGGCCTATCCCTCCTTATGTAAAATGGCTACACTACTGCCTCCCCAAAACCTCATTCAGAGCAGGGCTGTTTTTGTCCTGAAACATATAGACACATCCTATAAACTGGGCAGAGGTTTAAAACACCTGAATGTGGAATGCACGACAGTGGTTTTCATTAAGAAAAAGCAGTAACACTGCGCTTAGAAATAACATTAATATATTTATTCAGTATGGTTGTTGCTGCCTATGGGCACATAGGGTTTGTGTAGGACTGCTTGTGGGTTTGCAAAATTTATCACTAATAGTTACTATGAACCTACAGCACAAAGTTCGGGGTCCTCCAGAATTAGGGAGGGCTATTTCAGCATGTCACCACTTGCCAGACCCAACAAGTAGAGCTCTGACAGCCTGTTTTCTTTGAGGTTTCAGGCATTCCAGTATTTTTGGCTATTTATTACAGAAGTCTCCTGGCTTCTCTTCAAGAAAAAAAATTGACTCCAACAGGAGGTAGTCCCCTGTGAGACACATCCAGCTGGCCACAGTGGGGGCCAGCCTTGTCGTCTTTACAAGCAGGATATGTTCACATGCCAGAGTCAGCAGAAAAGAAATGGATGACACATCCACAGTCTGAAGGTTTGTATTCCCAACAAACCCAAGTAGAAATAAGACAGGATGGGGAGCCAGGTCCAAATCAAGCATTTAGTTTAAACATTTACATGCCTGAGATCAAGCTCTTGGATTATGGACTAAATCCATAAAATGTCTAGGAAGGCTGGAGCAGCCTGTGAATTGTCTCTTAGACCTGTCTGGGGACATTTTGTGACATCTGTTGTCCAAGCTTGGGTTTGTAAAACCCACATGCAAAACAGTGGGTTTTAGACCAAACTGCTGATGTATGAAATTTTCACTGTGCTTGATATGAGGCACTGCCAAATCTCCAGCAGTATCTGTGTCTGAGGATCTTTTTCCTCTCATCCCATGCACCTTGACTTGATTGTTACTTGCACAGCCTCTTATGCTTGATACTTTGGGAGCCATATATCAAGGAGAGAACTGCTTGGGAGGAAACAACAGCGATTCTGTCTGCTCCCTGATCCTTAATGCAGTTTTCAGCTTGAGGCAGTTTGAGTCTTTCTGTTCAGAAAATCTGACATCAGTCATGCACTCTCAGCCATGTGAGGTTACTCAAGATTTACAGCTTTCTGTTGTGTGACCATTCAATCTGGAGTGGTTTTGTTAGGATGATGTTTGCTGTTGTGATTTGGGGACACTTTTGTCTCACCCTTGTTCTTAGGATCTGGTGTCCCCACATGCCCACACAGAAAGCAGAAGAGCAACATTAGCTCAATAGCACTTTGCAGAACACGCTCCCATGACCCGCTGGTGAAATTGCTACAGAGCCTTAAGCTGCCTTCTGTCTTCTCCTGGGTGTTTTTGGTCAGGAACATGCTCCTCATGGGAAATTTCAGAATTTCTACTGAAGTTTCTTGCAACTTTGTCTGGAGCATTGACCAGAGAAAGCCCTCATGCCAATGCGTACCTGACTGTAGGGCATGTCCCAACCCTTCCTCTGGCCCCCACACAGTGCTAAAGTGACAGCCCTGAAGGTATGAAACTGCATAGTGCTGGAAGGAGACAGCTGCTTTCAGTGGCTCCTGGAGGAGCCAAAGGTATCTGTGGTTCACTCCTAAGGGCACTTTGTTTCAATATTTTGGTCTAACCTGATCTGGTTAGTTCTGCTCTGACTTTCTCTTTTACCACATGGTTGGGTTTGAGAGGGAGCCAGTGTCAGCAGCTGTCCGTCACTGAGAGACAGGAAGTGCCAGATCAGGCCCTAAAATGGACCTCTGTTAAGATCTGGCATTTCAGCTCTGAATTCAGTGGGGAACAATTCAAGGCTTCTGTATGTTCAATGAAATATGGCACAAGAGAAGGTGCCCTTCGTGTGCTTGTCTCATTTGAGAACTGTCTAGCAGGGCAGTGGGGATATCTTTTAGAGCAGTTACGCACCTTTGGGAAATCTTGTGCATATGAAAGTCCAGAGGGAAGAAACTATTATACTGTTATTGTTGAGGGACTGGGGTAAGGCTGCTTGTGACAGTCATGAAAGATATGCCCATGCTGTGCTGCTACAGGCAGCCCCCTTGCTATACCAACTCTCCGAAAACAAGGGGACTTGAGGCTTGGAGATACAGGGCTCCACAAAGACCAGTTTCATTGCTTGGAAATAAAAAGACTGTTAATTAAATGGACTGATTTTATATGGTTTTGGACAGGTTGAGTTCCTCTTTTTTCTGTGCTTACCATTTTTTTTAACTTTCACTGCATACACTCCAAGTATTTGTTAAAACTTTGTTAACACTTTGTTTCCCTTTGGATTAGCTAACAATAAAACCTCCCAATTTCTCTCAAAATCTATGTAGTTGCATCTCTCCTTGACTTGAGAGAACTCCAAGACATCATACCACAGATAACTTGTCATGCAACATGTGGCTGTGTGCATATAAGTGTACATATGTACAGTTACATGGCATACGCTATAAAGCTAGGACTGTATATATTAGGGCTGTTTAACATCACTATGGACTTGAGCAACAGATGTTTTTTTTGCACTTCATTTTCTCCCACCTGTCTTCACCAGAAAGAGACTAAGTAGAAACTGCTCATTTGATCCAGGTTCATCCCTGTTGGATCAATCTTTTACTCTGGGAGTGCCTGAACTTCAAGTGATAGCTCAGACCTGAGGTTACCAGACTTGTGTAGGTTAGGCCACATGTGCAAGACAGGCAAAATCCCAGGCCAGCAGATCTGGGTGGTGAGCTCCAGTAGAAGTAGGGAAGTTGGCTGAGTCTTTACAGGAAGCTGTACTGGCAGTATCAGCATCTGAATGATGCTTGGAAGGGTGAGCTGTAGGCAAGAACCAGGCAGGAGTGGAGTCTGTGGCTGCACCCCACCAACACCCAGCAATGGGTAGAGGAGGGGTGTAATGTCTGCCTAGGGCAAAAGATCAGGCAGCATCCTCCCTAGGCAGGATGAGCCTGGATGGTGCCCACAGGGAGATACAGCTCTGCAATACCTCCCCTATGCCTTGGGGCTCATAAGCACCAGGAAGGATTTGTACCTAAGAGAACTTTTTCTTCCAGTTAAAAATAAGTGTTTTTCAAAGGCTGTTCCCAGCCCTGTTACTGCTTTCTGTCATCTTCTCTTTCCCCTTTCCAATCCTCTGGAAGTTTCTCCTGACTTCACAGTGCGTTAAAGCATCCAGCTCCCGTGTCTGCTCCATGGTCACCCAGAACTCTGAAGGGCTGGGACTGAGCTAAGAGTCCTAGTTTGACTGAACTGCACAGAGCTGTCTCAGCTGGCTCAGGCCTGGCATGCAGCTTATCTGCCAATGGAGAAGCCACCCATGGATAATAAAAAGTGACTGTAGCAATGGAATGTGTTACAAAACTCCTATTGACTTCATGAGAGCTGGCCGGCAGAAATCACTGTGTACTTATACTAGGGAAGTAAGCTGGGACAGTAAATTAATCTCAGCAGTGCTAGCTTCAGGGGTTCTTGAAGCTATTTTGTGCAGTTTTGGTTTGCATGGATTTGTTCCTTATTAAATTCGGGAGGATGGAGCCAAACTTCCCTCAAACTGCTGAGCTATGCTCTGTTTTGGGATTTTTTTGAAAAACAGGCAAAGCCAGAGTTTTGTCTGACTCCCACCTGGGAGCAGAAATCAGTCCATGTCTGTTGAAAGGCTCACGAGTCTCTGCAAACACAAATCAAACTTGGCCTGGGATCCATATCTGCATCCACCTGGCTTCATGTCTCATTACAGAAGATCCGTTCAGCTGTAGCTCAGAGATAGAATAAGTTAAGCTTCATTTATGAGCTGGACCACCCATGATATTAGTAAAGTCAAAATGCAAAAATAAGAGCCATAATCACAGCAAATAGTGGAATTTCTGTTTTCCTCTTTAATAAGAGATGTGTGAAATTCAGGGGAAAGAGTAATAGGACTATATGATGTAGAGAACGCATATCTACTCATTTTATTTTTTACAGTTAAAAACGGCCCCAGCCCAAGCATCTCCCAGGGAAGATCAGGGAAGATTTGTGTCCAAACCCATGTTGGTATGCCATTTTTGCATGTCAGTGGAACAGAAAACAAAGTTTTTCTTTTAAAGTTCAATTTCCAGCTGTGGTGCTATGAGGAACAACTCTGTGGTGAGCAAAAGAAGAGAGAGGAAATCTCTTGAGTTGCTGTGGATTATCATGCAGCGCAGGGAGGAAGCAGATGAATACTCTCTTTATTAAGGTGCCCAGGCATGGGGGAAACGGCTTCCCCTCTGTGAGTCCAGGGTCTGTCTCAACTGCAGCTTAGCTGGGCTGCTTCTTAAGAATTGCCCCTCATGTCCTTCCTGCCTCCCCACACAAACCTCTTGTTTGGGGTGACCTCTAGCCCAACAGGAAACATGGGCTAGAGAGAAGATACTGCTCTCCCTCTACCCTGCCTGCTGCATGGAAGCAGCACAGCTGTCACAGCACAGTGACTGGCATCAGGTGCTCCTAGAAATGTGGGTGGCAGAGGTGGGAAGCGTGGCTGCAGTAGGGACACCACCACCCAGGTAGGATGCTGCTGGGGCAGCCTCAAGTCACCTGAGATAATTCCGCTACGGAGCAGCAGCTTGGCCAGCCAAGCCTTATCTGCAACAGCCACCAAAGGCAACGGCCCCACCATGGGGAACAGGATCCCCATCACTGCCACTTGTGAGAGCACCCAAGAAGCAAACCTGTGCAGTCTTTCTTCCTCTGCCCCAATTCACCTCTATGCTTCCAGCCTGGAGACCGCCTGTCTCCCTCGGGGTCACTGAGAGCTCTCTGGCTTCCAGGAACGCAGCTGTTGAGTGACCTGACAAAGGAACAACAAATTTGTTGAGCCTGGTTTGTGTTTTTATTGGCATTAGAACTTCTGGGACAGGAGAAAGGGAAGGTTGGACTTCCTAAAAGACTGAGAAGTGAAGGACATACTCACATATAGCATCCCTGGTTACAGGCAGAAGATTGCCACAAGAAGGGTCTTCAGTTGCTACACAGCTGCTCTGTAACTCGAAGAGGAAACAAAATGCACTCTGCTGGAAACTCCTGATTGCTTTCATTTGGGAACTAGCACCAAGGCAAAGATCACATTCTGCCAGGTCTGCTTTTGCCCTGGCACAGGCAAAAGCTTTATTGTTTGTAGAATTAAATACAGGTTTCAGATTGCTTTTCTTAAAGTTGTTTTTTTTTCCCTTCATACTTTCTTAGCTGCTCTTAGAACAGTGCTAGATGGCTGGCTGTGTGCATTACGACAAGCACGAAGCTTTGTAACCTTCTGTGAACTGAGACATTTTCTTTTCTTTTCACAGGTTCTCACAGCCGATGCTCAGTGGCTTCCCCCCTCTATATTCCTGCACCAGTGACTCATTTCCCTGTCTACCTTCTGCCTACACAGAGTCCAGGTGCTGACAGCTTCTCATGGATATTGAGCATGAAACCAAAGTGATTTGCTGAATCCAGACTACATTAAAGTATTTCCTTTTTTTTGTTGGCTTTTTCAAAGATTTCCCATCTCTTCTCTACTTATTTTTTTAACTTTCTCTTATTGAAATGCTTCATCAGATTGACAAGTCAGCTTGGTCTGCAGGCTATGTTCATTTTCCGTAGACAGCCAGGCCAAAGAGAGGTTCTTTCTAACAGACTTTTTTCTCCCCTCAGCAGTGAAAGAGAGTGAGGTCGGCTGGGAAACGAGAGGAGTGTATGTAAACTGCTGTGGGGAAGACAGGGAAGGAGTTCATTTCATCAGGGCTACGAAGAGGTTATCAAAAGATGAGGTTTAGAAACATGCTGTTGTGAAGTCTGTGCACTTAAATGGAGGGACCAAAGGAGCAGTGACAGTAAGGCCCAAACTTGAACACTGGTGCATCTACATCAGCATCTTCATTGGACTAGAAGCCAGCTTCCAAAGCCAGCCTCCTAGTTGTCCCTGCTTACAGTGCTCCCTTTTGACTTAAGGAATGAATCTGGAAGAGATGAAGCCAATGCTTTTCAGATGAAACACACACTTGAAAACATGCTCCGGGAGCCCACCTGGTGCACTCCATATACAAATGCATATTCAGTCCATGCCATGGTTTAGGTAGCATGTCATTCCCATGGGGTGGCTGTGGCCTTAATTTTAGGCTTAGAATAATAAAAAATCAAGCTTTCAACATGAACAAAGGAACAGTGGTCAGTGCTTCACTATGAACAGACAATCTAATGATATTTGGGCATAAGACCATCTATGTTCAATAACTTTAAAAAAGTGTTTGTGAAGTGACATAGCACTCATGAAAGAGTTATCGGTACAGAGCTGTCTAATAGATGCTACATATATTGCATGTAAAGCCCTTTTGCACATTTTAGAACCCTTTTACTCTGCCTGAAAATATATATGCTAATATATATGTAATATATAGTATTTATATATAATACATATACACATAAAATAGTTGCTCTGTGTATGTTGTGATTTTCAACACAGTGGATTTATTCTTCACTCATACTGATCTCTGTAGGCGACTACACAGGTTCTTTAACATGTTGGTTTGTCTGTCTGTCCTTTGTATACAAACCCTCTAATAATACTGGTGTATCAACTGTAAGCAAATAAATCTTAATATCTGAAACATTAACTTTACTGCTGTTGCTGCATCTTGATCTACAGGATACAAGGATCATGAAAAGCAGTTAACACTAGTAAAAGCTTAATTATTCTTTACTAATTACTGACTGAAATAAATGTCAAGGGTGTCTGTAGTAAAAAATGACATCATGTATGATATAATTAAATACACAAATATGTTTAAATAGCTGGAAGTATCTGGCTAAACCAAATCAACCAAAAAAATCAAAGATAATATTGACAAAGGCCCTTACATCACATTGTTGTGAACAGAAATTTGTCACAAAATCATGTTAGTTTTACTGATGAATTTTCTAGTAAGTTAAGGTTAATTTTGTGTTTTTATGATTATTCATTTTTTATTTCTATGGCAATAAAAGCCAATGAGAATGGTATATCAAACAGTTTATAAAAATGAATTGATCAGCGTATACTATCACCTTCTTATATAGATGTAGGTATATAGATATTGAGTAACCTATAGATATAGATATGAAGTTACCTGAAGGCTCTGGGAAGAGCTATCTAAATCTGTACTGTGACTGCTACTAAGTTTTATGTCTTCAGCAATTTTTACCTCATACGATCACAACAAAATACCTTAAATTGGACGTTCTTGATGACTTGAAAACTTTTGTGCAGTCATACCACGGGGTATGAATGCAGGAATTTGCAGTGGCTCTAGGGGTAAGTCTGATGATCATCTGGAGATTCTCCCTTCCTGAAACTCCAGAGAATCTCAGCTTTGCTCTTACCAACAGCTTTTTTCCTATGTTTCAGGATGAAGCAGATGTTACTGACATTAAAAGAGGAACTTACACTGTTTAAATTCTGACAGGCCAGGCAGGAGCAGCATGAGTAGTTACTGTAATGAAAATCCTTACAAGAAGTGTCATAACTCTACATTATTTAATACCACAAACCTCAATTAGCTTACACTACCCACGGACACATTTAACTGTTAATATCAGGTGCTTCCATCTGATTGGAGATGAGGGAGCTCAGCCACTCCAGCTCTTTGGCCACGGTTGCCGTGGCAGAAGGTGGCAGCGCTGGCGCGGCCAGCACTGGGCAGCAGGCTGGCTGCGGCAATCTTTGTTCCTTTGTTCCCCTAGTTCTGCTTCCCTGTTCCAGACTGGGGAACACAGGCTGGTCATGGCTTTGCCTTTTTTCCCTCCTTGCTCACCTGCAGACTCTGTTCATATTGTTTTATGGTACTTTAGACAACAGGTTTTAACAGCTAAACATAAAAGCCACTGAGAGCATAAACAGGAAACTTGTGTTTAGGTGGGAGTGCCCAGGAATTTTATACTGCTGACCACAGAGGCCATGGGAGAAAGGAAATAGGAAAAACACTGTAAATACCTGGGTGACTAATGACTTGTGCTGCTCATCTGGCTTTTCAGAACATGAAAAGTTTAGTCTCTTTCAGGCAAAACAGCGCAGGGCAGGCACAGCTTCTCATCATGTCCATGCCCCTACGGTGCCTGTCTCCCTGCTCTCTTCCCACCATAGAAAGCGCCTCATTCCCATAAAGTCAAATAAGCCTGCAATAAATTGTCTCCTGGCCCTCGAGGCTGTGCGCACTGATGGCAGAGGGAGGGAGCGTGACACGCGAGGGTGTGCGCCTGCTCTCCGCATTCGCACAGCCTAAGAGGATTTGGATGAAAGAAACTAAATTTGCACCCCCCTGTTTTGTGCTGAGGCAGCAGCTGGAGTTTGGGGGCAGCGTGCGCCTTTGTCCAGCCTTCCGTTGCCGGCTCCCAAAAGGATTGCCATTGTTCCTGAGGGGCCTCCGCGGGGCTGCTCCCGCGCCCGCTCCCTTTTATCGCCACCCGCATGGCTTGCGAGACGTTTTGTCTTTTGCTGACGGCAGCAGGTTTGGCCGATCGGCATCTCCCACGCGACGGCGCTGGGGCGGGATCTCCAAGTTGGCCATCTGCGCAGGGGGGACTGGTGATTCGGTGGCCTGAAGATTCGACTCTCCCAGGACCGGCGCTGCGGGTGAAAGCGTGACATCTGGTCACCTTCATCAGGAGTGTGGGTCTAATTTCACTCCAGAGCTGGAGAGGTTTTTCACACTGACATTGTGACCCAGCAGAGGACGGGTGGAAGCAGATGAGGATGCCCCCTACTTGTTGCATTTCTGGGCAGGAAGCAGCAGCCCCGCAGGAAGGCACCAGGGGCAGGCTCTCAGGCTCTGAAGCTGGGGTGTGGGACCCTAGTGCGGACCCTGGGGACTGCAGGGGCCCTCCTGTAGCTCTGGCCGATGTCTGCCCTGGCTACAGAGGGAGCGTGGCCTGAAGGGTCAGTGCTGTGGGCCATGCTGGGTGGTGTGGGCTCCTGCAGCAGGATGGAGGGAGCCCCTTTGGGGCCCTTCATTCAGTCCCTGCTGCTTCTATCTACCTCAGCATAAAATCCAACACAGGATAACTAGTTTGCCTTTCACCATAAAAACCCAATAACCTGCAAGTAATGTTGATGTGCTCAGGCTGCTTCAGGGAAGGACCAACACATTCAGCGATGGGAGTCCTGGGTCAGCAGCTGGGTAGTGCTGAAATCAAGCGTGTTACTAAATAGGGGTGGAACTTCACTCATGGAAAGATAAGCACATCTGTAAGCATTTCTCTGAGACTGGGGTTTCATCCATAATGAACTTGTTTGATTGCTGATGTGATATGATAAGAAATGGCGATGTTTGGCAGGGAGCTGTGGAGGACAGCTTTGTTAATATCCAGGCATGATCAGTTCCAGACTGTGCAAACACCAAAGTTTTATGCTTGTATGTATATGCTATTTGTATGTATACTTGTATCTATAGGTTACATAGACGCAGGTGTAGATACAAATTGACCCAGTCTGTAATACATACTTATCTTTTCCTATGCAGTTACGAAATATATAGACAAGGTTGCTGTGGACTCCTTCATTTTTCCATGAATACTGTAGCAATGAAAGATGCTGGGCTGTTTAAAGTCTCCTCTTTTCCTAAGGACAAGCGCAGTCCACAGTACAAGCTGACTAGCACTATGTTTCCATCACAATTTGAGAAAATGCACTCAGAC
The DNA here is from genome assembly GCF_033815535.1 of Pezoporus flaviventris. Lineage (NCBI taxonomy): Eukaryota > Metazoa > Chordata > Aves > Psittaciformes > Psittacidae > Pezoporus > Pezoporus flaviventris. Next base: position 7,359,905 of record NW_026892595.1, read on the forward strand.
TCCGTCTTCTCAGCAGGCAGGGTCTCATCTGCACCAAGCACACAGACTCACTGTTGTCGAAGAAAATTGCTAAATGCTTGTCAGGCAGGTGAAAAATGACATTGCTAAATGACAGCCCCAGTGCAAAGTCACAGAGGGACTTAGTCGTAGAGTATTGCAGTGGGGAAATTTTAGCTCCCCACCACAGCCCCATGCAATGTGGATGCCTTGCTTTCCTTGCACATCGCCTGGAGGGGATCACAGTGCTCAGAGGGCAGGGAAGCACGCACCTCACTGCCGGAGACATGCTGCATGGCTAATTTGGGGTGAGAAGGACATCATTCCTTCCACTGAGCTAAGTACCTAAGTCAGCTCTCATGCACTGACCCTGACACTGTGTCCGGAAGACCATAGTGGTCAAAGCAATTCTCAGGGGTTTACTTCTAAATCCGCTCCCTTGCACAATGCTGAAAAGGGGCTCCGACCCAAAACTCTCCTCAGTTAAATACCCGAGCTGCCAAGCTACAGATTTCAGGGCTTCCTTTTGAGACTCTACTACTTTGTACAAAGCGATTAAATATTCATTGGCGCAGGGACGAGGAGCTGGCTTCTAGATGAGCACCCCCACCCCAAGCCGCAGAGCCCTTTTCACTCCCATCCTCTGAATATTTAATCAGCTCATACAAAGCACAGCGGCTTCAGCAGGGGAGCCTGGGAGCGACCCGGGCAGTGAGACCCACTGATCGCCGTCTGCAGCTTAGGGACCGGATCTCAGCCCCTGCTCCAAAGCAGGCGGATGAAGTATTTAAGCATTCACGGAGGATGTGACACTTCCTTTCGCCTCTCTCCCCGACCCTGTCTTTTATGCCAGTTAGATGTGGTTTAACCAGCTCGGAGTCCAGCAGGAAGACAGGATGAGGAATGCTTCATTTGTGTCCTGAAAACTGTACAAAATGAATGGATGAAAATTTCATGAGAAGTTTTTCAGCCATTCAAGCACTTCTCTTAATAATTCAGATGTTTGATTTTCTTCTTCAGTATGCAGTAAGGATTAATGCACTTTGGAGATGATATAGAAACTAGTTTTCAGACAAGAAAAAAGACCTCAGATTTAAAAAGAAAATCCCACATAGGAGTATGACACTATTATGTGAGCTTCTATCCTCCTGATTCTCTGAACTGGTGACTGTCACAGGCTTTGCATGGAAATTTCAGCATAGAGAGATCTTTCACAGACAACCTCTAATAAACAAAGTTCACAGCGGAAATGCTGACAGGCTGTGATCAAAGCAGCACCCTCAGGTATTGCTGTGATATACTGCTTGCTTACTAAAACACAGAAGTTCAAACAGCCTAGCTGTATTTAATTGGGATACACAGTTTTTCCAGCTTGGAGACCTCAGCGCCAAAGAGGGGTTTTCTTAGATCTTTCATTCTGCTATTGTTCTGCTACTTGCTCAGAAAAAAGACTTCAGGATATCAAGTTTGGTGTTTCATCTGGAACAAGGACTTGAGGACTACACATAGCATCGCCTTGAACTTCACAGAGGTTGCCCTGTGAGCAGTCATCTGCTGTTTCTGCTCAGAAGACCATGCTCTCCTCTTCATAGCGTATGAAGCAGCTCTTCCCCAGTGGTGGCTGAACATCTTTAGTTCAGTCACGTCAATGACATATGTAAAAAAGTGACACTAACAGTACACCATAATGAATTTTTGGTATCTTTAAGGTATCCCAACAGAGGAAATTATCCAGGCAGTGAATTCTTGGAATTACCAACACAGGCTCTACCAGTCACCGTTCAGGACTTGCTATAGACTGAAGCAGTGCTTGCTCCATACTCAAAATCCACAAGTCATACTCCCAAATTCAGATGCATGCCTTAAACTTTGGCCTGGCCTGACCACTGGAGATACGAGCTATGTTGATGATGCTAGCTGGATCTGAACTGCTCTCATCCTCAACCTGGGATTAGAACTGAGAGATTTCTTTAGGAATGCTTCTTTCAAAAGACCTCTGCAGCAATTAGACAGAATGGAAGTCTTTCAGGCAGTAGGATCTGCTCCCATCTGAGGGAAAGCAAGGAGAATCTTGCTTGCTAAGTCTATATACTAAACATGGTGCATCCAGGTTTGGGGTGAAGCCAACTCATTTGGGGTATGGTCATCTCTACTCCCACCACCACGCTCTTGGATGCTGCATGTGGAGCAGTGTTCATTAGATGAGTAGGGTACAAGCCAAACGCAGGACCACGGATGAGCATGGTTCTCTCTCCACTTTCACCATTGAGCGAGGGCAGGAGACAGGCTTTGCTACCTGAAAGGAAAGTCTTGAGGGACATGCCAGTGATGTTGCATAAGGGAAATGTCAGAGACATCAAAGGACTTCTCAAGAAAGAGTATTTGTCTCTAGCCCAGTTGTCTCACAATATCCACCACAGTCCCGTATCCCAGCTCTCAGCCTAAGTCTTCTTAACTTAGCAATCGAGATCCCACCGCTGTCATCTCCAGCCCATCTTTGCTCAGTGAATTCCCATTCCTAAAATCAGTTTCTGCTTCCTGGTCCCACCATCTATTTGTGTTTTAACTTCAGTCAAGGATTTGCCTCCACTCCTGCATTTTGAGCTACTGCTACAAACCCCTGAAAAATAGGACCTTTCTGAAAAGCAGTTTGTTAGCATCTTTTTGTAATATGAACAAAACAAAATGTCTTCTCAATTCCTGTTCCCAGAATCTGCTAAACTGTTTTAACAAAAAAAAAATTTGTAAAAATTCAGCCTTGGGCATACACCTGGAATATAAAATATCAGCCCAAATGGTTAAAGTTTGACAAAGTCTCAAAATGTGGTTTTATAATAGGAAATATTTGCCAAACTTCATATTATGCACTATTAACCCCACCTATTAAAAATATTTCCTTATGTGTAGCAAAGAGCTTTATACAAGCTAGCATTGGCAGATGTAGTCACTATTTCCTAGTGTGCAATAGCTCAGTAATTCTGACTTTTTCAAACTTACTAAGTACAACAAGACAACATTAATGGAATAACCCCTCAATGAATTTATTCTTTCAAATAAAGTTGCTTTGAATTATGCTGAAGAAAAATACATATTTAGATCAAATAATTTCCATTTAATTACATGGATATTAGTTAAAAACAGCTGAATAGCCTTCTTATTTTTTAATTGTGAAAATTCTCTCACAGGCTGAACTCTTCTATGCCAAGTTTCTGTGCTGAGCACATTTTTACGGTCTAGTTATAAACCCTAGAAAAACAACGTTTATAGGAAATGTTGACACAACCTTAACTAAAGTGGTGCTAGCTGACACCTCTATATTTTCAATTTGAGGATTTCTACTGGGAAAATATAAACGCTAATGCAGTAAAGGAAGCCAACTATAATAAAATCCTTGTAGTCTTCCTGCTCACCCCATGAAGGCCTACTTCAAAAAGCACCAAGTCAGACTGGAGATGAGTTGAAGTTAACTGCATTCCTCTGAGGGTACTAAAAATTACCTGTAGGTAGTTCAGCCTTACAGTAACTTGCAAGACTTCAGTTTGGTCAAAGCCACATGAATATCCATTAAAAAATCCTAAAAAGAAAATAAGAATGTGCGCAAGCTTAAAAAGGGTGCTACTCCATTTACATCCTTCCTAGCACAACATAAAAAGAGGAAAACAGATTTTATAGATTCTAGTGAAACAAATGTAAGTACACACAAGGGAAAAATATAGAGATGGAAAGTGAAAAGTGAAGTTAGCTTTCCTACCTGTGTCTTTTAAGTCTGGCTAGCCTAAAATGCATTAATAAAGGAAGGGCTGGGGCTTCTGCTTAGGCCTCTTTTTAAGCGTGTTTTCATGGACATGAGCCAAGTAAGATGGGGATGGTTGTCAGAACAGCTTCTGAGTCTTGATGAAAGAGATCTGAAAGTCCTGGTAACTGATCTTGCCTCAAGAATGAAAACTGACCATGTTAGTGATATACTGGAAGTGATACATAGTGAGATGGTGTCGGAGGGAGGGTGTTGGAAAAGGTGGTAACATAATCTCGGAACTTAAATAAGAAGTTCAGACTGAAAAAGAAATTCCATTGTTTAAGGGCAAATTGTACCTTCTATGACGAGATGACTAGCTCTGTACATGAGGAGAGTGTGAAGCATGGCATTTCCCTTGATTTTAGCAAGACTTTGAAGATTATTTCCCATAGCATCCTTGTAACCAAACTGGGGAGACATGGACTGGGCAGCCGGACTTGAACACGTGTGGTAAACTGGCTGAATTATGAGGCTCAAAGGATAGCAGCCAATGGTTCACAGTCTGGCTGGTAACCAGTTGAGTGGTTTTCTGGGTTTAAGAGTGCAGCTGATGCTGTTTAATGTCTTCTTTAGGTTATTTGGGCAATAATCTATAATGCACCCTTCAGCATATTTGCAGATGATATCAAACTGTGGAGAGTGGTCAATATGATGGAAGGCAGAGCTGCCATTCAGGAGGCCCCTGAAAAGCTGGAGAAATGGGCCACGAGGAAACTCTTGAAGTTGAACAAAGGGAAATGCAAGTCCTGTACCTGGGCTGAATTAACCCATGCAGCAGAACAGGCTGAAGTCTGATGGCTTGGTGCTAGCTTAAAAGGAAAGGAGATGGCAGTCCTGGTGAGCATGTTGAACATGTGAGTAGTGTGCCCTGTGGCAACAAAGGTCCATCTGCATGCTGGGCTGTTAGGAAGAGTAAAGCCACCAGGTCAAAGGAAGTGAATATTCTTGCTCACTTGACACTCATGAGACCTTGTATGAAATAATGTGTCTGGTTTGGGGTCCCGTGGTACAAGAGAGACATTGGTAAATGGTAGAGAGTCTAGAAGAAGGCCAGCAAGACGCCCAAGGGGCTGAAGCAAAAGGCACATAAGGTGAGATTGAAAGAACTGGCTTTGGTGAGCCTGGGAAGAGAAGGATAAGGAAAAATCTTACTGTTATCTTCAATTACCTAAGGAGTGGTAGAGAAGATGGGTCTGACTCTTCCTGAAGCTGCATAGCAGAAACACAAGAGGTAAATCAAACATCAAAATGGGAAATAGCAATTGGATATAGGGGAGAAGAAATCACAGGGAAAACAGTTGAACAGCGGCCATGCTGTTCAGAGAGGTTGTGATAACTCTGTCCTTAGAGATACTCAAAACTCACTCGGAAAAGAATTAACTGTGCTTTGAAGGGTAGGTTTGGGCAAGATCATCTCCAGAAGACCTTTCAACATAAATGGTTCTATTTGCTATTTAGAAACCATCTTGACTTGCCAGTTCAAGGGCTAGATGGGGAAACCAAGACTTTCCAATGTCACTTCTGACATTTAATTGCTCAATGGAAAAAATGCAAATGGGACAGTGGCACTTTGAGCAGCAGCCTTCTGGCTTTCAGATGCCATTCAGATTCCTCCTTTAGACAAAATGGCTGCTGATGGAATTGGATACTTGCCTGCTTCTGAGAGACCAGCCTTCTCTGTTTTTAAAGAGAAGCTTGCTGAACCCTCTAGCAACATTAGAGAGTACTGGCCTGACTTTTCCTTGAGCTGATACCATACTTAACCTTCATTTCTTCAGAGGTGAACACTACAAGTTATGTAAAAAGCCAGACTGAATCATGCTGGTAAACAAATGCAAAACTTACTGACCTTGTCTTAGACCTGTAATAACCTGCCCTTGCATAGCTGTAACCCATTCCATTTCATGCAGATAACAAACTGCAGGTCTTTGATTCGGGGAGACACTTGCTGCTTTTACCATTACTTCTGTGTTAAGTCTAATTATCTATTAAGAAGGTAATTTAGGTTACACCCAATGAAAGTCAGATGTACCTAACCTTCTGCAGCTCCCATGAGACCTTTCACTAAGGTATCTTCATGAGCAGAAGAGCTTTGGATGAAGTTTTTTTTAACCTTGCTAACATTTCAGCTGTGCTGGCAGTAATTTATATAGGTTTTGCCTCCTGACTCCTTCTTCTGTTTTCCCCAAAAGGTTTCACAAGATATCACAGTAACCTTGGCAAAAATGTGAAGTCTACTTTAAGGTTAATGTTAAACTTCTGTGGTACATTATTTTAAAGTTTAAAAGAAAGATAGTAAGTTCCAGTATGTACCTGTCAGTACTAAATGATTGTTCATTTCCTGTGAATTGGGAATAAAGTAATAACATACATCTGGCCAGCCAAGACATGTTGCTTATTTCTTTTTCTTCTCTGAGCCATATCCTTTACCAGCTGTGAGACATCACCATGCAGAATCTCCAAATACCTTTGAGGAAAATTAAAACAAAGGAACAGAGGGTTGGAAGGGACCCCCTATGTGCCCTGCTAGCCCCAGGCCACATCACACAGTGCCTTTCATCAACTGTTCACACACCATCTTATAGCCCTTCTTGTGCCCCATACTTGCATTGGAAGCCTGCCTTCTCTGTCCTTGATTGCTCACTGGCTAGGTAACGTCTTTCAGTTTCCAGTTAAAAAGCATTCATGGGCAGTTTATGCCCATTTGTTCTTGTGCCAGCCACCGTCCTTGATCTTCAAAGGATCGTTTTTTTTCCCTGATGTTTAACCTCCTGTTGTATTTACAGGGAGCAATGGCAGTCTGTATCAGCTTTTGCTTTGCTACACTGAATAAGTCAAGCTCTTCTGGCCTCCTTATGCAAAGAAGGCTTTCCATTCCCTACCGCCACAGTACTTCTTTGCTGCCCCTGCCCTTGCTCCCAGGTGATCTTTGGCCAGGGTGCTATTGCTGGACATGGTGTTCCAGATAAGGTGTCCCCAACTTATTTTATTAGTTGCTAACCATTTTCTCATGTGAATCATGCCAGAACATGACATGCTGAAAGGATATACATCACCATATGTACTAAATATGTTGAGAAAAATCCAATTATACACCTTCTTTCCTTTTTTAATGTTATATTTCTGAATGTTAGGTACTTGAGGACTTTGCAAGACAGTGGAGTTCTGATGACAGATCCTAAAGCACACATTAGAGCCTAGAAATGGAGGCTGAGGTATGAAAACAACAGCCACGGAAACACAGTGACCAGAATGAAAAAGAATCCAAGGGAGTGGTGAAGTAAGATTTAATACTGCACTGCAATGGATGAGAAAGGAGATGATTAGAAATTAACTGTCAAATTCAATTCTTTATACTCTCCTGGCATGAAGAACACTTGAAACATAACGATACGTATTTACATGAATAAAAATCTCAGCCTGTGGCATTTTCACAACATACTCCATTTGAAAACATGGCAAGTGAAATTTACTTTATGCTATAAATACTGTTTGCTTCCTGCATATTTCCAAGCCAGAACAAAAGAAAAACATAACCAGCATGGCTAAGTGGAGAAAAGAGGATCTTTTGCATTTTTCTCCACATGCACTCAGTCTGCTCAGCTCTTGCGTAACCTAATGTAAAAGTTTAATTACTACGTTCTCATTGTACATTTCTGACGCGTGACATGAATAAAATCCTTGGGGGGGGGGGAACCCCAACCAACCCAAAAAGACTTATTGATTGAATGTTAGTATATGTTCTTTTATGGAATAAATTTTAAATGTATATATTGTTTATTATGTTACTAAAATAACAAATTTCTTCAGTCTTTCACAGCAGTTTCAGAAATCAAGTCTCTTTCATGATTCATTCACCACATAAATATAATTTTATCTGATGGTAATGAATCTTAGAGGCAAACAGTTGTTCTTCCAGCCCTTTCATATTATATTTATAAAGGTATGAGGGCAGCTTGAATCATTAAACACTAAGCTGAAGGCAGGATTTGGAAGAGATCTGAATGGAGACCTCCCTGCTGGATTAAATGTAATGTTCTCCTTGCAGAAAATGGCTAACTCGCTGCACACAGGTTAGCTGAACTGCTTTGTTAGTTCCCAGAGAGAAGAAATTGTGGTTTGTGCAATGTTGCCTTATGTAAGAAGCAGATTCCCAGTCACTGTTCAGACACAGCTGCATTAGGCAAGGTCTTTGTACCTCTTCTGCCCTTCGTGGTTCTCTAGACACATGAGCTTTGGCTTTCTTTGTAAATCTGTGTTTTGAAGGTATTTTTCCCCCGTGACCTGCCTTTTTGACTGGCTAACATTCAGATTACAATGGTTTTCAGTGGACTTTCAAACATGCTGGTACTTTTTTCAGGCAGGAATGACCTCTTGAATTCAGAGCTGTAAAACGCAGCTACTGTGTTTACTCAGTTGAGGGACAAATCGTGCTCTACAGGTCTCATATTCTCAGGTTGGTTGTAAACCTTTTTGTTTTGCTTATACTATGTTCTGCGACTCAAATTTCTCACCCTCCTGGGGTCACTGCCTATACCAGACACTGTTGAGAAATACAACTGATTCAGTCCTAGCTCTGTGTCAGTCACACATCCAAACGCCTGTGTCAGCTTTAAGCGTAATGACTTACGACAGAGAAAACTCAGCTGCACTGAAACACAGTTGCTACACGAAATCATCTTTTTTATTCTAGTATCTTCAAATGAGGCTATTTCAGGAATTGGGAAGAATTCTCTTGGAGCAATGAAGTTTATGTAGCCAACATAAACAAACCTATGCCTGCCTCATGCCAGGGGAGGAGAAAGAGGGGATATTTCTTTTGCTACCAACATAGGCTCTTTTGCTTGTATAGTACTTTTGGCAGCTGCTACCATATTTAACTTCCCACAATGGCACTGTTTATTTAAGGCCAATATAAAACATCCCCGACCCTTCTCTTAGATTTTTCAGTCCCTTGGTTGACTTTCATGTATCCTTTTAAGTACTTTTTTTTTTTTTTTTTTTTTTTTGTGGTGCCTTTGGAATCATTACTCGGTGCCTTTAAACAAACCACTTCCAAACTGAGAACTCCATCTTAGCAGGGCAGGGAAATGAGCTGTACTAGCTACACCACAGCTCATGGATTTCACTACTTCCTGTACACCCTGTTCTCACCAGTAGTTCAGAGGAACAAAATAACTGCCAGACCAGAGTCCTACCCAGCCAAGTACCTTGTCACCAACAAAGATTAGTTGTGATTACTTAGAGAAGAGTATAAAACAAGTATAGTGGTGCTCTGCCTTATAGGTACTTGAGCTTCTGGCATCATTTTGCCCAAGGCTGCATGTTTTGTTTTATCAGACTAACCTAGGAGAAATTTACTTGTGATTCTCGCTCTCTGCATTTCTGCAGTTCAGAAAATGTATTTGCAGCTATTTGTCTTTCCCAGCTTTGCATTTCATTTTAAATCAGATATCGGTAGCTGTAAAAATAAGTTTCAAATCCTTAGAGGAAGTTTACTAGGTTCTTACAGATAATGGCTTATGGTCAGCCAACACAACCGCAGCTTTCTACAGAACTTAGTTGTTTTCCACCCATGATTTCAGGCTGAAGACTGCACTATGTGACTGCAGTGACACTGTTTCTATTCATACCATTGCATGTAAGTTGCTGGTCTCTTGCTTTGCACGTGCCAAGGAAAACTGTGCTCCAACCAAATCTGCTGCCTAACGTTCCGCTGTTCTCCGAGCTGCCACAGCTCCTGATAAGCCATCAGGCTCCTGTGACTACTGAACTGTGTTGGGGATGGCTGTATATTGGCCTATCTGCATCCTACCTAATGTTTCTCCCAGATGTGTTATTTCTGGTAAACAGTATTTACTGTTAGTATTTAGGTAAAGCTCTGGCTCTGGATGCTTAGAACTTCTGGTCATGCTCCTCTATTGTCTACCCCACGTAAAAATATCACCTATTACTCAATTACCTTCACCACCACTATTGCTTTTTTGTTGTGTTTTCCTGTGAAATACTGTGGGTGCCAAACATAACCCAAACTGTCTTCTGCAGAAAGTGTCTCCCAGAGGAGGTGCAGAATGTGCACAAACATGTGTTCTGTTTTCCTAAGGACACCTGCCAGAATCCTGCTGATGCATCAAGCATAGGAAAAAACTTGGAACAAGACACATCTCCAAGGATTTCTCTCCTTGTAGGTAGTGGAATATATTCCTTTTTTAACATGCTTATTTCTTTTTTATTTTCTTTATGTAAGTCAATGCTGCAGTGTTCAATAAGGACAGCCACTCGTGGCTTCTCAGATCTCTCAGAGCACTTACCCAGTCTCATTTTAGCTCCTGCCTCAAGGTGAGTGGTGTGAACTGTTTTCATGCTGCACTCTCTCTTCTCTGTCCTGTGCTTCTGAGTTTCTTTTTTTCCCAGAAGGCTTCCCCTAATTCTTTTACATTTTTCTAAGTCTTTTGACTTTCCAACAGATGCATCTTCTTAATGGCACTAAGATTTTTTTAACCCATTAATGGTTACTGCTTTCACGGGTACACTCATGACTTGTATTCAGTGATGGCATGACTAGAATATTAACAATCAGAGCATTAGCTTGCTCAGGAAGGACAGGCATGATTAGACAGAACGAGATACACTGCTTTGCATTCAAGGGTCCATACGTGTGCTGGGAGATGCACAATATGGAGGAAGTTACAAACTCTGAGAGGGTAAAAGGGGACAAGAATACAAGGGCTTTGATTGTGGGGATTGCAAAATATCAAACCAGGAAGACCTGAGGCTTTTTGTGTCCAAAAAGCAGAATCAGCCAAAGGACAACATTTTACGTTAATGACAGATTTTAACAATCCAGGTATTCATTGGTGAAAGAATGCAACAGAATGCCGATGTTCAGCAAGTTCCAGGAATTACTGGCAATGTTGTTTTAAAAAGTGGAGGAAAGAGTCAGAAAGCAGACTTTTCCAGATTAGATGATAAGCAGTAAAGTATTATGTGAGAGTGTGAAGGTGGAAGGTATGTGCAAGAGTAATCTTGGAGTCACAAGGTGTATGACCTTTAGAAAGAAAATAAAGAGGAGCAAAAAAAAGGTGATGTACTGTAAGTGTGGATACTTCAATAAACTACTAGATAGCTGGTATCTATGTGAACATAAACATTAATGACAGCTGTAAATTCCTCAAATATACTTTTTTAATATAGACAGTGCAAAAAGAGACCAAACCGGTTAAGCTATGGTCATTCGTAACTATATATGTAATATGTATATAATAAAAAATGAAACCAAGTCAGATTACTCAAGGCACTGAAAAAGAGTAGCCTGATCGTACAGGACCAAAATCTGTGCTTTGTCTTTTCTAATTCCATCCTTTCTGATCCAAAATTAGATGCAAAGAGCCAGAGTTGTGAGGCCAACAACTTCAGCAGTAATGAGGGTGAATCCAAGGAACATGATTGTTTCTACTTAAAAGTGAAGGAAAGATATAAAGCTGAAGTGATCATTTTGCATCAGTTCTACTTAAACGATCAGCTCTAACCACCTGTCTAATACAATTAAAACTAACGATCACAGGGCTTAAGAACAGAGAATAGGTTAAGGAATTCTTAGACAGGGTTAGGTGCTTTCAGGTCAGTTGCACCTGCTTGATAAGCTCCATCTGCAGATGGCACAAAACCTTGGTTAAAAAACTATCCAGAAAAAAAATTATCTATCAGCAGTTCTTTGTTACAGTAGAGGTACACTTCTGCAGGGCTTCCATGGGAATCTGGTCTGGATATTTTCTGCTTGACGTCTTTCCCAAGGACCTGAATAATGAAATATATTTAATAAGTGTGCAGATGACATGGAGCTGGAGGGACTGCAGATGGACTGCACAATGGGATTAGAATTCAAAATTATCTTGAAGAAATTTATTGAAGAAATGACCTTCAAAAACCAGAATGAAAATTAATAGGGAAAAGTTTAAAGAGCTACCTGTGTGCAAGGATGATCTCCTGAAAAAATAAGAGTTGTGCGGGCAACGGCCTATCTGTCAACTCTTCAAAGAGAAGTCTGGAGTTATAGTAGGTCATGAGCTAAGCAGGACTCAACACAGTGATGCTCAGTACTGGACAGTGTAAACAGGAGTATGAGTTAGAAGGCACAGGAAGGTTTTCACCTGCTCCAATGAGCATTACTAGGGCATTAGGCTGAAGCATCATACCCAGGCTTAACCAATGCCCTTCAAAAAACATGGAAACTAGTTCAAAACATCCCAACAGAGACCAGCGTGAATGATTAGCAGCAGGAAACATGACCTGGGATGAAAGCCTGAGAGAAACTCACTTGCACAGCCTAAACAGCACAGGAAGAAGACAGAGAGAAAAGGAGCTATACACGAAAACTTTCTAGTCCTGCCTTGGCTAGTATACCTCTGCTCTCCTTAAAATCTGGAACTGCCCCACTCACTTTCAGGTTTCTTGCATTTTTTGATAACAGTATTTGCCAGTGATCCAAAAAAAAAAAAAAATGATCTCCTGAATTCAAAGTTCTGTTACTGTCCTTTTCATTCCTGATGGGCACATTTTCCTTCCACTTGGATACTCCTACACAGTGATGCTGCCCTTTAAATCTTGTGTCTTATTACATGGACCAGCATTATTTTCTCTATGTTGTCTGAATAGAGTACAGCTTCATAGACTTTTTTGAGGGACACTGATTCTCAGCATCAGTCAAGACTATGGAACTCCTTTTATATAGTCAAACCTATTCTTACTGTGGTAAATAAAATTAGGAAGGATGAACTGGATCACTGCTTGTATGCCTATCTATGCTGTCATTCCTTGATTGACGGTACTGAACAGGTACTTGAAAACAAAAGAGTATTTCAAGATGAGACTAATGGTAAAGACATTCAAAATTTTAAGATGATCAGTGTTTGCAGTTCAAAATATAAATAGGAGAATGATTAAAAGAATGAAGAGTAGTGGCAGGAGCACACAGCTTGAATGTAAATTCATGGTACTGGAGCAGATTTTGTTCATTTTCAGGATTTTCACAGGAGTAAGCTGCAGGCGGACCTGATGACTGAGGCCAGCTCTTCATCTTTTCCTTAACCCCACTATTCTTAGCAATTCATTCTTACAGATTTTGACTTGTGCTCCATTTTCCTTGCAGCAGAGTTCATATGTACTTGATTACCTACACAGAAGACAATTTAACCATGAAAACCTCATATGTGAGGGATTAGCTGAGGGCAAAGCAGGGCTCTTAAACTCATAATGCAAGTATGGTCATGACAGCACAGTTTGATTAAATTGAAACATTTCACTTAGCAAAGCATAGACTTAATTCTAATAATTTTAAAGGTGTCAAAAAGAAAGCGGTACTCATTTCACTCAGCACATACTGCCTACACATCTGTCTCCCTGAGGGGAACAAGGAACAAACCCTGCATAGAAAAAAATAAACAATTACCTTTTCTGTACATCATTCATCTTCTGTACTTGCAATTGCTATGGACACATCCGCATGATTTCTACAAATCCTATTACACCTCATACAGAAAAATGGGGTTAGTGATACAAACTTTTATTTGAGAGGAAAGACATGCTGTTTGCCTGTATTAAGATAAAACATACCTTTTATTTCCTGCAGATATAAAAATAACTTATTTGTAATGTCATGCAAATGCTCTTCAAGATACTACTGCCATCTTTTTCACACTGCAACAGTTTCTCCACTGACCATAGTTTTCATGCTTAATTTTTATGTTTACCATCAGTCATGCAATTCCAACTGACATAAGATTTGATTTTTCTGCTACATAAACCAATTTTACATCAGTGTGATTCCAGTAACTTGGGCTACTCACACCCTAAGGAAAGCACCAAGCCCTTTTTTGTTTCCTTCAGTTCTTCTCTCCTAAAGTTTTTGGGCCAGATTCTTAGCCGATTTAAGTTTTCTCTGTTCTCTTCAGCCCGTTAACTCACTGTATTGGCAAAACTTGTGCTTCATTGTTACAAGTAAACTTTGAAATGAGTCAGTTAAAATTTCTGCTGTTCTCTTTTACTGAAATCCTTCCTCTGCGTTGAACATTTTGAGCTCTCCTCCTGCCCTCATAGGCCCCCATGTGATTTGCTAAAACAATTTATGTGAAATTGCAGGCCCAACTTGAGAGATAGCTCCCTAAATATAATTGCCTTGAAATCTAAGGCTGGTCTTAAGAAACCTGGTTTATACCTTCTATGTGATGTGATAAATTACTGCTGCACTGTGTTAAGAGTTTATACTGAGAGTGATTCAGGTGGATGGTATGAACTGCTTTATTCACCAACTAAAAATCTGTTCCCTTCTGTCTCACTTCTGCCTCATAAAGAGAGGGAAAAAGCAAAGTAAATTCCTGACTGGTTCTGACCTCAGTAACACAGCAAACAGCCCCCCAGGTGTGGGGAGACTGAGAAAGTGTGTGACCATCACCCTTTTACAATTGCTCGCAATTTAAGAGCCAGTCAGCAGCAGGAACAGGAAGAGAAAAGGTCACAAGAGGACAGTGTCCATGGCCAGCATCAAGTTTCAGAGTAGGGACCGTGAGGGAGAAAATGAAAAACATTTGGACTTAATTAAGGCACTAATCTGGAAAAATGAGGAACAGTTGAAAGTTGCAGAGTTGGGGCATTGTACAAACTTCTTCTCTTGACTGCAAAGTAACCTTGAAGTAGCTTCTGCTACTGAGAATAAGGAAGGAGGAGGTCGGTAGAAACTGTGGCTCCGAGGTCCACCCTAGAGCACGTTGTTTTTTTTTATAGTGCAGTAGAATCAATATAGGCAGAGGAGGGAGTACAATAGGAAAGGGGTCTGGGAGAAAATGACATACATTGCTTAGAGCTCTGGTCCTCTGTGCTTTTACGTCTTCAAAAATACATAGTTCTCCTAGAAGTGGCTTTTCAGTTGTCATCTTAAATTTTCTGCTAGAAAATTCTCCCATACTTATCTTTAGTATATAAATAACAGGTAAATCTTGAGTTATATAAAATAACATTGTGGATATTATGCACATATATTTGCTTGTATTTATCTCAAAAAGAGGAAAAAAAAAAGATGGTGAGGACAGCTGCACAAAAAGATGAAAGGAGACAGCATGCTGGAATACCTTCTATCCTCTGCAAGGCCTATTTATGCTACAGCTTGAGTTAGCTAAAGGCAGGGATATCTGACTTAGTTCCAGTCCTCTGTGTTTTATTACCAATTGAGATACAACAATGCTGAAAAATAAACTTATGGGACTTTTTTGCACTCAGTGGCCTGTCCACACTTCAACATGAAAAACACATTAGAAAAACTATAGTTCTGGGCATCCCAGACAAGCAGAATCTGAAAATGCTTGACCTCAAAGGCTGTCTTTTCAACTGCTGTAAACTGACATAGCTATTCATCTGAGTAATGCAGTGCTGCTCAGTATGGCATTGGTATAAATTTAGCCATTTAGAAGCTGAATGCACATGTATGAGGTTATTGAATAAGCAGGATTCCAGTTAGATGAAGGTCAAAATGGATATAGTGTGTCTAAATGCACTATTTCTTCTTTATGGCTAAAAGAAAAAAAAAAAAAAGACTAAGACAAGTACATTTTGTTCATGTGCAAAGACTAAGACAGACTTGTTACAATACTTGATAAGCATATCTTATGCAAAACTCTCTATGGGAAGAGAGCTTTCCAGCACAGGATTCAGGACAGAAGGATGCTCGTGAGTAGGAAAAGAAGGGCACACAATTATTATTTTACAACAGCTGTCTTCTTCTACCTTTCAGAATCACATTTAATGAAGGGAGACAATGAATTTTCAGTATACTCAAATGAAAAGCTGGACATTAAACTCTTCTTCCCATTTGAGTTTCCATCCACTATTTCTTAGCTTTACCAGTGTGAAGACCCCTATGGCCATATCCTTACCTGCAGAAAATTGGCTCTATTAAGCACAGAATGATGTTGACTTATATGAGATAGGGGTATGGCCCTCAGTCCACTTATGTCTTTGGTTGAGTGTGGGGCCCTGATTTACCCACACACTGCTTTGTATGCAGCTGTGTGGGCAAACCAGTTGCAAACTATGCATAGAAAGCTGCTCAAATACCTGATAGTAGCTTTTATATATTTTGCATGGTAAGTGTAATACATAAAGACAAGGCAATGCAGAATCAAAATAACCTTTTTTCTCCTATCACACAGGAAAAGGATTGAGCATTGTCATAAACTGAAGAAAGGAGTTACGTAATAACTTGATATTGCTATTGAGAAAAATTAAATGTAGCTTATTTTCTGATAGAAATATGTACTATTTCATAAGGAGGATTTAGAGGTTTGTGGGTCTCATGAAAGTTCTTCTAAAATTACATTTTGTGGAAATTCTTTCTAAAAATGGCTGTGGTGTGCAGTAAACAGTACAGTTACTGCTCTGAAAAGATCTGTATGTGCAGTGGTAGGAAAATGAAATCCCACATCAAAGACTACAGTACAAGTTAGCCCTGACCCACAGACAAAGGATATTTATGCAAGGATGTGTGTGGAGTTTTTTCTAAGCAATGCTTTTCCATTTTGTTCTTTTTGAACTGCAAATATTTTTCCTCATTTTCCCATCACTGGTGAAATGTGTTCCCTTTCAACCTTAGCAGTGTACTAGACAGGGGGCAACCCCAAACTTGCGATTCAAGAGATGCTTGCATGGCTCACTAGAAGCTGGTAGAACTTACTGTGGTATCACTTAAACCAGATTTATGCAGATGGAATACCTCTGGGTGAAAATCAGGTCTTTTTGAACTCAGGGCAAAGGCTGACTCCAAAGACAGCCAAATGAAATCACTTACAGAAAAAAGCACTGAAAATACCCTTGTTATTTGTACACTTGATTTAAGTCAAGTGATCTAATTGTCGATGAATTTTAGTAAAGTACATCCCAATGGATGCCATTAAACAAAGTTAATCTTGTTTTATGTATGTGGGATTTGGATGAGGATTTTTTTGAAGACTTTTTCATTCATTTAAGAGGAAGAAGTGAAACTACAGGTTTTCATTTATAGCTGAGTAAAGATGTAGAAACAAGAATAGATGTGAAAAGAAAGGCGGATTATAGTGAAGTTCTCTGAAGTGTCTACTAGAGAGCATCTTCTGTTGCCACTGCCTCTGCCAGCCTGTGCAGTTATGTGCCATCCTTACACTTCTTCTCCAAAAGCATCATCAAGGAACTTTCTGCCTTTTCTCATGTTACCTCACTCACCTAGAATATCACCAAACAGGTTTTCTACTCTGTTTTAGCTCTTGAAATAGTTGGCAGCATTTTAACATTTGTAGGTGGAATCCGTGCCAGCTAGATGGGAACTCCTTTTCTTTTTTTTTAACTTCTACTGCTGTCAGAGGAAAATTTAGCCACAGGTGCCAGGCAGTAATCATTAATGCCCTACCATGCATGTGTGTGGACTGCTGCAGAGGTCCTGGGCTAGGTCCTGTCCTTCAGAAGTGGTACATTTAATTCCACCTAGGAGTCACTGAACATGAACATCTAGAAGGCACTGTCAGAGCAAATAAAGCAGAAAAGGTGCTCCCAAAAATCAGTGGACAGAAATACCTCCCCTCTGCTCTCTGAAGAGATGCCAGCTCCTCCTGTGCATACACCTGGTAGAGCAGATCTGCTCAGAGAAACATCTCAATCTTTCATGGCAACAAGCCCAGAAGCTGATCTGCCAGCCCCAACCTGATTAACTACTAGCAGGCAGTAAGTGGGGGTAGACAGCTTCCCAAAGAGCAAGAACAATCTATTTCTTCTTCATTGTGGACAAGCTTCATACTGCTGCTCTGGTGCTGGGACTCTTAGGTGAATTCTAGGAAACAAATTTCTAGGAAGAGTCCTTTGCCTTCCTGACAATCTGCAAGGAGGCTCAGTCATTTGAATTTTGATTCAGCACCTATCCCAGGAGCCCTGCTAGCTGGCCGAGTCCTCGGACCTGTCTCATACCAAGTGCAATGAGTCCAGAAAAATAGCTCTTCAGTCTTCACCTTCCTGCTCCTTCTCCATTAAACATATTCCCATGTCCTCAGAAGCCCTATGAAACTACACTGCCAAATCCCTCTGTCTGCATGCCTGCCAATGCATGTATACTCTAACAGACATGCTCACAGCACTCAGCAGCATCCGCTACACTGGCCTGTCAGCAGGTCAAAAGTGGCACTGGCAAAATCATTAGATCAGAAGAATAATAGAAGCATGAAAGCATTAGATCTAGAATCATTAGCAACAGTTACTAAACTTCAGCTTTTACCTCCTGTTTCTAGTGTGGTTTTTTTCAACATAATTCTGACTGCGCTATCAAGTGTAAAGCATACAATTCATAAAAATATTAAACAGACATTCATATACATTAAAACCTTTTCTTCCCAGATTCAACCATCTTCTCTATTTAGGATTACAGTTATGTCTTAAAGGCTTGAAAATCTTGTACTGTGTGTTAGTATAAATTAACTAGTGATGCTTTAAATAAGCTTTTTTCAATGACATTTGAGAAAAACCTGGCGATAGAAAAACTTGTATTTTCTAGTTTTTCCTTCCAGGTGTAAATCAAACTGACGTCTTCACACTCTGCCTTTCAGAAGTGTAACTTATACCCATTACATTTCATCTCTAGATATGATGCTCTGCCTCCTAGTTTCATGTAACTTAAACTATGTAATATGCATGCTCATGAATTAAAAGATAGCTGTTGCTTTTTTCAAAGGAAATAAACAGCAGGGTATATATTAGTGTTATCAAAGAGAGCTGTGCTTGGTGACAGCCAGCATGGCTTCACCAAGGGGAAATCCTGCCTGACCAATATGGTGGCCTTCTATGATGGGCCTAGGGAACTGATGGACAGGGGCAGAACAGTTGATGTCATCTACCTGGACTTGTGCAAAGTGTTTGACACTGTCCCACACGATATCCTTGTCTCTAAATTGGAGAGACATCAGTTTGATGGATGGACCACTCGGTGGATAAAGAACTGGCTGGACGGCCGCACGCAAAGAGTTGTGGTCAATGGCTCAATGTCCAGGTGGAGATCAGTAACGAGTGGTGTCCCTCAGGGATCGGTGTTGGGACCGGTCTGGTTCAACATCTTTGTTGCTGACATGGACAATGGGATTGAGTGCGCCCTCAGCAAGTTTGCCGATGACACCGAGCTGTTTGGTTGGGTTGATACCCTGGGGGGAAGGAATGCCATCCAGAGGGACATCGACACACTTGTGAGGTGGGCTGATGCCAACCTCATGAAGTTTAACCATGCCAAGTGCAAGGTCCTACACCTGGGTCGGAGCAATCTCAGGCACAGCTACGGGTTGGGCAGAGAAGAGATTCAGAGCAGCCCTGTGGAGAAGGACTTGGGGGTGTTGGTCGATGAGAAAATGAACATGAGCCGGCTTCAGTGTGCACTCACAGCCCAGAAAGCCAACCGTATCCTGGGCTGCATCAAAAGGAGTGTGACCAGTAGGTCGAAGGAGGTGATCCTGCCCCTCTACTCTGCTCTTGTGAGACCTCATCTGGAGTATCGTGAGCAGTTCTGGTGTCCTCAACATAAAAAGGACATGGAACTGTTGGAACAAGTCCAGAGAAGGGCGACGAGGATGATCAGGGGACTGGAGCACCTCCCGTATGAAGACAGGCTGAGGAAGTTGGGGCTGTTCATCCTGGAGAAGAGAAGGCTGCATGGAGACCTCACGGCAGCCTTCCAGTATCTGAAGGGGGCTATAGGGATGCTGGAGAGGGACTCTTCATTAGGGACTGTAGTGGTAGGACAAGGGGTAACGGGTTAAAACTTGAACAGGGGAAGTTTAGATTGGATATAAGGAGGAAATTCTTTCCTGTTAGGGTAGTGAGGACTGGGTTGCCCAGGGAAATTGTGAACGCTCCATCCCTGGCAGTGTTCACGGCCAGGTTGGACATAGCCTTGTGTGGCATGGTTTAGTGTGAGGTGTCCCTGCCCATGGGAGGGGGGTTGGAACTAGATGATCTTAAGGTCCTTTCCAACCCTAACTATCCTATGATTCTATGATTCCTTTGTCTACTGTATGAATGTTCAATTTTAAATCTCAGTAACTCAAGTATGAACAAACGGATTAAAGAATGCTTTTCTGACCAAAGTTTCATTTATTCCAGTGTCCTATCTCCTAACAGATTCATAGGGAAGAGTATTACGAGAAAAGGACATTTCAGCATTTCTTGGGAGTACTCTCCCACCTTCCATACTTTCTGGCCCTGGGGTTGCCTTATTTTTTTTTTTAACCTATATTGTATGTATTAATATGGTATTATTATTAGAATCAAATATAATAATATATTGTACATATAAAATTATATCTATTATATATAGTATATTTTCCATTATTAGGCTAACACCTTTCTTTAGCTTTACTCCACAAGCTGGAAAATTCTAGCTGTACTGCTTGTGCCACAGAAAAGCTGCCTCCTCACTTTTTCCCTGACAGGCTGTGCTGCTCCGGAACCTGGTGGATGGGGGAAGCAGCTGTGGGAGACCTCAGCAAGCCCTCAGCATAGAAACAGTCCCAGCAGCTCTCAACCTGAATGGATCCTCCTTGCACCTTGAGTGCATCTATAGCTTAACGACCAGGATCTGTCTTACTCCTTTGCTGTCTGTTTTACCAGAGATACCATGAGGTTCCTCAGATCAGGCATCTCCTTTCTTCTCTCTTATATCTGCTAAGTAATTCAGTGAGTATGTTAGATCTCCCTTCATTTGTGTTCTCATTACTATGTGTACTATAATTGGTAGGAATTCCCTAGGATATCCTACATCCTTCTTGTGACATATTTTGCCCTTAACTCAGGAGAAATAATTACCAAAATGGTTCAATTTCTTCCTATTCAGGACACAGATGTCTTGGCAGACGATTTGCACTGAAGAATCACAGCTCAATATTACCGGTCTTTTCCCTCCTCTCACTGCTAGACTGCTTATGGCCAAGAGTTGGGCTCTGTCACAGGCCTTATAAGCTTCTTTTCTTAACCTGGCTGACTAAGGAAATGAGATATTTGCAACAGTGCTTTTCATCTGGGTTTTTTTTCTGCCTGTCAGTGCCCTGGTGATAACATAAGAATACACTGAGAAAGTTCATCTACAACTGAAAGAGATAGAATCTCAAAGAAAATTATGTTCTTACTGGTTTTGCAGTAATAAGCATGTAGGGGAGAACAGTGAGCTGAAACAGGGCCACTGTGGGGGATTACTGGACAGAAGTTGTGACATGTCTTTGGTGGCAGTGGCTGGCTGATGAGCCAGCAAACTCAGAGCATGCCAGCAGTAGTACTGGTGCCCCTTGCAAAAATGTGAGCATCAGGATGGTCCTGAATGGCACAGAGGTAGGCAAATGTGTATGAAAACAAGGTTAAGGAGTTTTAAGACTATTGAAACAACTTCTCCTCTTACCTTACACTATCCTTTTAAGAACATACTGTTTATGGTTTTAAA
The DNA here is from genome assembly GCF_033815535.1 of Pezoporus flaviventris. NCBI lineage: Eukaryota > Metazoa > Chordata > Aves > Psittaciformes > Psittacidae > Pezoporus > Pezoporus flaviventris. The sequence continues at coordinate 7,381,180 of NW_026892595.1, forward strand.
GCTAAAACCAGGTTTTAGTATAACTTCTATTTGAGGATCACAATGTACTATATAAGCATTACATTATTTTCACATGCACACCTTCTAAAATCAGGCACTCACTGTGTTAATAAAAAACCCATGTAAACTAGCTTTGCTCTTTTAAAGTACAGCTCTAGCTTTTTCCTGGTGGACCTTCCTCACTAATACCTTTTTAATATACCTATGTACAAATAATACATACGAAAAATAAAATAACTGTAAATGTGTCAACTATGTAAAATACTCAGATAATGAACTATGAAAACTATTAGGCTCTTAACCATTGATTAAAACCTGTAATAGTTGGTTTCATCTATATGTAATGCTATGAATCCTGAAAAGGGCAAGTATAAAGAATGATAATAAGTTTTGAATGCTTTTAAACATACTGATTTTCTGGGGGTTTCAGAGGGCAGACTTCATTTAATCGTATTTCTGGGCTGTTGCCAGGCTGTCACTATTCCCTAGAGCTGAATCTCTGGACATCAGAGGTTGTCCCCTGGAGCTGCATCTACAGACATTAAAGATTCAGGGTTGTTACATACCTTAAGCTAGCAGAGACAGGGGACGAGGTCCTAATTGCCGCTTATGCCCATTTAAGGTTCTTTAAGCTTAATGCAGAAGCCTTGATATAAATGAAATCAGATCCTCAGTCACTTCAAAAGTACACATACAAGAGGTTAAAATTCTATTTAATTTCCTCTTCTTATCAAAGTCTTGGAAAAAGAGAGCCTTTTGACAACCATGGAGGCACTGCATGCTTTATCTGAAGTCTGCTGTTTAAAAGGGTGATTGATTTTTCCACATTAGGAGCAAAATAGCAGGAGATCTGTGCCTCGCTAACTCTTACACACATACCTGCTAGCAACAGAAGAGCTTACTATTCAAATCAAAATGGGATTTCTGTGTTTTAACTTTAGGACTTGCAGGGCTCAATTCATTTGGCCTTGTCTTACATTAAGAACCAGAAATTATTTCCCCATGGGACTTCAAGTTAGATCTTTGCCAAGGCCATGGGTCACTTGATTGTATCCATAAGTGTACTCTAAACTTAGCCGCTGATGTGTCGATATGATGAGGTATTAGCACATGATACTTCATAGTGACCGAAGCTGGTTCTCATGATTTTTTAATTCAGATGGGGAATAGAAGTACATAAAATCTGAATATAATTTTCAGGTTTTTATTCCTTTTTTTTTCTAGAAACATGAGCATTTACAAGATCTTTTCTGTGAGAGTGGTGAGGCACTGGAATGGGTTGCCCAAGGAAGTTGTGAATGCTCCACCCCTGGTGGTTGTTCAAGGCCAGGTTGAACAGTCTTGGGCAACATGGTCTAGTATAAGGTATCCCTGCCCATGGCAGGGGGGTTGGAACTAGATGATCTTATGGCCCTTTCCAACTCAAACCACTCTATGATTTATGATGAGCTTTGATTTCTTACTTCTATCTGTAGGCCATAGAGTTATTCATGGAAACAAAAAATAAAACTGCCATGTAGATGCACTGCTGTGAAAAAAATATTACTAATTAAATGTGGAGTCAGTGACTATGATAAAAGCTCTTGCCAATATGCCTGGCCACTGTGGGACAAGAGGTCACGCTTCACGTGCCAAGAATGACAGTGTGATGCTACAGGGGTTTGAGAACCAGTTGGAGAGTCAGTTCTCTAGTTCAGTGACCTCACTGCAGTGGGAACTGTATAAACACAGAAGTTGACCAAATAAATTTAGATGTATTTATAACTCTCTTGTGTAGTGAAGTACACTGAAGACAAGGGATGTAGAAATTATGGATTGCCAGTAATGGTAAAAGAAAACAACAACAAAAACAACTTTAAATACACATTATATAGAGCAGACAAGGGAAAAAAAAAAAACAAAAACCTCCAAACCCAAAACAACAAATCCCTAACTTTCCAGAGAAGACTGCCAATAGCTCGGTGACACTCAGCTTTTCCATAACGGGATCTTTTTCCTACCTGGTTTGCCTCTAAGAGGAGCCTCCATATATTTAGCAGTCTGGGCAGAACAGATTGGCTGGGGTCCTCTGAGAAAACTTGCAATAACATTAAGGTTTCCTTGCCTCAGTGCCTAACCGGAAAAGGAGAATATGTTTTCTTGCTCAATGGATATCATACAGATGAAGTATTCAAATTATTTCTTTAAAATTAAAGAAAGGAAATACTAAGAAGTGCTTTATGAGGTATTAAAAAACTATCTTAAATTTCTTGAGGTTAAAATCAAGCAAATTCTTCACCATTCAGTCTCCAACACATCCCATTCCCATACATTTTGCAGAGACCTATAGGATGATGTAAACCACGTTCAGAAGTAACACAGGAAATTGCAATTTTCATTAAAACGACTGGCCTATCTTGTGATTCAAAGGCAGTCCTCTCCCCCTCAACTCTGCAGCTCTGCTAGACAGTGCTGCATGTGTGCCACCTCTGCACTCCCAGTGTGTCCTCTGTAAACTATATCCTAGGACAGTCTTCTGAATACGTGAAGACCCAACAAGGAAGTGCTCTGCATTATGAAACTGAAACACAGAGAGGCATTTCCTTTTATTACAGCATAGACGTATTGCAAAAGCAGATACAAAAAAAGTAATTTTGTAAGAATGTGTAATAAGCCATGTAGAAAGCTAGTAGTGTACACTTGCCACAGACAGTTAGGTGCTAAAAGGAGAGCTACCTGTGCAGGGCTCCTGCTCCTGTCACTGCCTTGAAAGGTCTGTGAGCTGTAATTTTCATCGTCAGCATAACATCACCATGGACTACTAACTCAAAATTCTAAGCAAAAATAATCTAAACCTTCACTCTGAAGCTCAGCATCCTTTATTGTATACAGCATTTCTAGAATAAGATATGTGGGGTTAAAGTATTATCTCCTGGATTGCAGTGACAAAGGGCATTCTATGCTTTCTTTGGAGAAAGAGGCCATATTTGAATCTTTTCAGTCTTCTAGTATTTGTCCTTCGTTTCAGGCTTCATTTACAGAGCTATAGGAAGTTTTGTAGCAAATACCTTTTATTCACTAGGATGTGTAGCAGCTGGGCTGGCTGACAGACTTACAACTCTGCACATTTTTCAAATGTTTCCTTAACTGCTTTTCAGGAATAGCTATTTTTATGAACTTTTTGTTACTTCTAAGTTGTCGAACCTTTATGGAAATTTCTTTCCAAATGAATGCAAAACATCTCTTCACTACTTCTGCATCATTCATCCTGTCCACCCCATTTAATCTTGTGCTTATTTTCAGTTTCCCTTACCCCTCTTTATTCTGTTTGTGAAAGCTTCTTTTCCCCATCTTTTTAAGTATCATTACATTTTTTCTACCCTCCCATTTAAAAAACTTTTTTATTTATGTATGCATGCATCTTAAATTTCAATTTCCAAAAAGTTCTGCTTTTTTTTTTCATCCCATTGCTATAGTTCTTTGTAGAGGCTTTACAGTCCACAACAGTAGCAAGAATTACTTTGTGATCCTGAGAGAAGCAAGTTTGCTTCTTCCTGCTTGCAAGCCTGCAGGTTTCCTCAGTCAGTTTCCTTGGCTTCCCATGAAGAAAAACAAAAGAAGAGACAAGAACTATGTGTTCTTGCCTTGTTGCAGTATTTTATTACCCTTAAGGACAGCAATCAACTTATTGGGCATAAAATGAAAACTTTAGAACAAACAGCTTGGGTTGGTTTGGGTGGGTTTTTTTAAAGTATTTTTTATTTGGCATCACCAGTCAAGCCTTTCAAGTTGCTGAAATCTATTGCTGTCTTTGAAAAATCAGTCATCCTAAGCTGGTACAAAATCAGCTCCAACAGAGATTTTTCTTACTTTATGATTTCTCAGAAGCTTTTGAAGGTGTCACCTCAAAAGAAAGATAATAAATACTTGAATAAGTTTCTACTCTCTTCTATGAAGCAATAATAATAGATATAAATTCTGGCTTCACACATATCACAAAACAAAAGCTATGTTGAAAGAATATCAGGAGATTGAGAAATCACATCCCGTGAAGTTAGGAAACGCCAGTCAACATTATTTTAGCTTTTATGTACTTATGCATGATGATGCAATTCCTAGTTATGTGTGTCCAGCTCTTTGTTTTTAATTTTTGACAGAACAAAAAGCTCACTAAGTCAGTAATTACTGTATATTTGCTTCCTCTTTATGGCTGGGTAGGTGACCCACCATACAGACGTCTGTTGTTTTGGCTACTGCGCTGACCACTAGCAGTGATGGAGTCTCACCTTCTGTGCAAATCTGACCTTTAATCTGCAAATATACTTTACTGTAAGGAGAAATAAGAAAATTTAGCATCTTGTATCTGTTCCAGGATTTGGAATGGGATGTCTTCTTGTGTACAAGACCATTCTGTTTGTTGTCCCTAAATCTGATCCCTCCTCCTTCTATCTACTCCTGATAGTATGTCTTCATCCAACTCAACAGACTGAAGTCTATGACCTACTTCACTTACGGACCTCTGCCCAGTGTCAGGCTTCTTGTGTAGTTTGAAAAGTTCCATTCAGCCACCCTCTGAGACTGGAGGGACCTGAGCTCTGAAGAGCTGGGATTCATCTGTTTGAGGCAGTTGCCGTAGGCTCCTCTCACAGTCAAGAGAAGAAACAAGAACTTACAGGGCAGCATTTATCCATTCCAGACCTCAGGAGACAAACTGCTGCCCAGACTTCTCTAACACATTTTCTTAACACTCATTCAATCTGAATTTTATGCAAAAATGTTTCTTAGTAACATATTAACTGCCCCTCTAATTGCTGGCAGCATTTGTTTCAGATTTTCTTCTCATTTTTTTTTGAGCTGTATCTTTTTAGATCTGCTCCAATTCTTGATTTTTTCCCCATATTTATTTTACTTACTTGTTCTGCTTAGTTATCTGGATCTTGGCTTCTTTATTATATTAATTGGCGTTTCTCCTTTTTCTTTTTTTCCCAAAAGCAGTGTTTCAGCATTTAATGGTTTGACAGGTTAATGACGACAAAAAGGGATGTATTAAAGCTAATAATATTTTTCAACTTCAAAGAATTTTACTCATATTTATTAATGTAGTTTCATAATATTTAAGTCAGAATTATCACTGTTACAAAGCTAGGGGAACTGAAGAGCACACATGAAAGCCTAACCAACTTATATATTTAAGAGGTACAAACATACAGCTAGAAGCCTGATCTCTAGGAAGCAGAAGTCTGGTATTTAGGGTTTTTTCAAAGCTTGTGTTTGGTGTTGTCCAGGTTCCCCAAACTCTCTGTGTCTCTAGTAGAGTGGATTTAAAATCATTAATCATCTTCTAAAACACATAGTATTCTCGAAGTCTGCTGTAGTACTTAAAAGTGAACTACCTGAACCATTTTCTACCTAGTCTAAACCAAATTAGTACTATGCAGTAACACCTTACTGCATGTGGGCGCATTTTCTCTGAAAGTGATGTAAAATTCCTAAATGTTCTAAACTTTATAGATAATGGAAAGGAGGGAAGTTTTACAGTTGTCTGTTCAAGATGCCCCATAAAGACCTCAGCTCAAAGCACTACAGAAGACTGTGGTTCACCCCTTTACTACAACGTATTGGCATTTCTATTTGTGCATGGCATAAGCATTACTGTGCAAACACCTTTACTGATTTAATTCCAAAAATGTGCTAAATTGCTAAATATGAAAAAATTAATGTGGCCTTTAATACTGTAAAATTTTCTTAGACAGTTTATTATCCTAAACTACTCATACTAATTATAAGTAGTGCACACTAATACTGCACATAATAAAAATCTTAATTGTGTAGTTATACTCTTCAGTATACTCTATGTGACAATCCACTACTACTCTTTTACAGATGATGGAGAAAGAACGTTCTCTACATAATATTTAGTCTAAATTATTACCAACACTATCTTTAAAACAGTATCTTTGTCTACTGTGGGACGTAAAAAGAAAAAGGGGTATCTTCATCAGGTATCATAGCTTGCTTTTTTTTTTTTTTAATGTATTGTTCATTGGTTACTAAGTTCTGTTTACTTTCAATTCTAATTATAAAAACATTCCATTACTTTGCTTTTAAGAACAACTCATTCATAAGAGCCCGTAAATAGAATTGAGATTGCTGGTGCAATTCTCCATACAAATTCAAGGAAAATTTTTTCAGAATATCATAACCAAGGATGCTGAGGCAATACTCCAAGCAAAATACTATCTTCAGCAAGTCACAATGCATTATTTTTCTCAGTATTGTTTTAAAATCTGATATCCCAGCCTTACATTAACTCTGCTACAAAGTTGTTACAGTTTATCATGAAGTGAGGTTTGAGGAAAATTTATATACTCTCTACTAGAAACAACTGATCTTTTCTGTGAATACGGAAAACAGTCTATAATGGAAGGTTACATTGTCATCCAATCTCTTTTTCACAAGCAACAGATAAGTTCATCATAGTATATTATTGTATTTTTAAATGAAAACTAATAGCTGGTAAAGGCACAAACACATTTGCACATCAGAATGAATATTTTGTGTCTCTTGAAGAGGCATGTAATACATCAAGAACCACTGTATGGTAATTATGCATCATTTGTGGCTCAGAAAGGCAGTATACATACTGAATCATAGAATAGTTAGGGTTGGAAAGGACCTTAAGATCATCTAGTTCCAACCCCCCTGCCGTGGGCAGGGACACCTTACGCTAAATCATATCACCCAAGGCCTCGTCCAACCTGGTCTTGAACACTGCCAGGGATGGAGCATTCACAATTTCCCTGGGCAACCCATTCCAGTCCCTCACCACCCTAACAGGAAAGAATTTCCTCCTTATATCCAATCTAAACTTCCCCTGTTTAAGTTTTAACCTGTTACCCCTTGTCCTATCACTACAGTCTCTAATGAAGAGTCCCTCTCCAGCATCCCTATAGCCCCCTTCAGATACTGGAAGGCTGCTATGAGGTCTCCACGCAGCCTTCTCTTCTCCAGGATGAACAGCCCCAACTTCCTCAGCCTGTCGTCATACGGGAGGTGCTCCAGTCCCCTGATCATCCTTGTGGCCCTCCTCTGGACTTGTTCCAACAGTTCCATGTCCTTTTTATGTTGAGGACACCAGAACTGCTCACAATACTCCAGGTTAGGTCTCACAAGAGCAGAGTAGAGGGGCAGGATCATCTCCTTTGACCTGCTGGTCACGCTCCTTTTGATGCAGCCCAGGATACGGCTGGCTTTCTGGGCTGCAAGAGCACACTGACGGCCCATGTTCATTTTCTCATCGACCAACACCCCAAGTCCTTCTCCACAGGGCTGCTCTGAATCTCTTCTCTGCCCAACCTGTAGCTGTGCCTGGCATTGCTCTGACTCAGGTGTAGGACCTTGCACTTGGCATGGTTAAACTTCATGAGGTTGGCATCAGCCCACCTCACAAGCATGTCGAGGTCCCTCTGGATGCCATTCCTTCCCTCCACGGTATCAACCGAACCACACAGCTCGGTGTCATCGGAAAATTTGCTGAGGGCGCACTCAATCCCACTGTCCATGTCAGCAACAAAGATGTTGAACCAGACCGGTCCCAACACCGATCCCTGAGGGACACCACTCGTTACTGATCTCCACCTGGACACTGAGCCATTGACCACAACTCTTTGTGTGCGGCCGTCCAGTCAGTTCTTTATCCACCGAGTGGTCCATCCATCAAATTGATGTCTCTCCAATTTAGAGACAAGGATGTCTAGGAATAGTTTTGCTTAAGCAAAAGTCAAGACTTGTATGACTTCAAAAGGGAATTATAATTATTTAAGACCATTTGGAGCGTTCACCTTCAAATTCATTGTATTTTATAGGTTCTGAACCACAGAACAGTTCAGCTTTAGTAAGCACAGAAAGGTGAAGAATAAGTATATTTATTTTAAACAGTTCCTGTTGAAACTGTAAATTACTTTTAAATGAAATTTTCTAAAGCACAAGAACAGTTATTTCAGATACAGAACCTCCAAGTGGAACCCACGACTGAAGAACAGTATCATATCATAAATGTACCTTGGTTCTGAAATGGCTCTGAGCCAGTCTGCCTACTTTATCACCACACATTCCATTTGCAGAGATGAAATTTCTGAACTCATAAAGTTGTTTTTATGTTCAAAATAACTAATTCTAATTAATGTAAGTCAGATTTTAATGAAATCAGAGTTCAAAAAAGCCTTTTAATTTCTTTTTATTGTTTGCCTATGCTAGAAAAACAGTTTTCAGGGCCAAAGACTCAGAATATCTGCTTCTTTAGATGTAACTCTGCAGGGAGCTGCAGAAACAGATTTTCAGAAAATGGCACATATATTTTAAATATATTTTTAATTGTCAGCATACTGTGTAAGCCTACACAGTTCAAATTTCAGCATAAGGTACATATAGAGAAATGTGGATATTGGAAGGAATTACATATTCCTTGCACATTCTCCAACACTGACCCTTTCCTTTTTTCCATTTTTGGTGCCTGCGGACATTATAGCACTGCAGGCTCATGAATGTAAGCACGATAGCAAAAAGCATCAGAATTAAATGTTTCGCCAAACCCCATTTCCCCCCTTTCCCTTGCTCCCACTTTCCAGGCACTGTGCCAAGGCTGCCTCACAGATTCTTTGTTCCAGCAGTGGCTGGAGGGTCCCTGATACCCCCTTTATCCAGCAAAAGGCTATGGCACAACATAACAGCTGTGCTAAGTGCAGGCTTACAGGAGATAAGTGTCCTGGCTGAGCACACACACAAAAAAGTTTTGAAGATGGAGACAGCCCTGCATCACAGGATGACACTGAAAAAGGAGGCAGCCCCAATGCCCAATAATCCTTGAAGTCATGCAGGCAAAGTAATTTTCTTCTCCACAAGAAAATTTCTTCTCAGATGGTTAGAAGAAAAAGAGAGCTTGCTTTTTTATTTTCTGAATGTTATGTTTCCCTTCTTTTTACTCATGTATTTTACACTTGCCTTCATTCTTCTGCACCTTCTCAACTCCCTAACTCGTTTCGCCCTTCAGCCTTCCCTTAAAACCTGTATTATTCCATATCACACTTTATTTTTTCCTCTTTCATAGAATCACTGAGGTTGGAAAAGATCCTTAGTATCGAGTCCACCCAATAACCTAGCACTGCCAAGTCCACCACTAAACCATGTCCCTAAGCACGTCAACACATCTTTTAAATACCTCCAGGGATGGTGACTCCATCACTTCCCTGGGCAGATGGTTCCAATACTTTACAACACTTTTGGGGAAGAAGTTGTTCCCAATATCCAACTTAAGCCTCCCACATGCAATTTGAAGCCATTTCCTCTTGTCCTATCACTTGTAACTTGGGAAAGGAGACATACATACACCTGGGCACACTGCCGGCTCACGTTCAGACAGCGGTGCTCACCTCTGGCCCAGTGCTTGCAGGTCACTCATATCCATGCCCCAGAACTCCTGTACTTTCCAAAAACTCCTTTTTCTAACCTACCTGCCTGCCTGCAATCCCCAGTCACACTGCCCCTAACCCGCAGCATGGTTAGTCTCTTCTAGGGCCGACTGGGAGCTGATGACTAGCTGGGAAGGGAGGGCCTCACTCCCAGCACAGGGGTGCCCAGAGAGTCACCCATGTAGCACAGTGTCCCAGGGACGGCAGGAGCTGAGGCCCGGACGTAGCCGTAAGTGCAACCACTTCAGCATCGCCGGCTACCTTCCCGCCAACACCCAGCGGCGGCACTGCGCCTGCGCGCAGGCCCGAAGGGGCTCAGGCTTCCCAGCGTACACGGCCTTCCCTTGGGGTGTGACGCCAGGCAGCGTCGTCCCTGTGACGTTTGGAGGCGTGACGCAGGCACGCAGAAGGGCGCGTTCGTAAGTTCCCTTCCCCCGCGGCGGTGGGGGCCGCGTCCCGGGGTGGGTGAAGGCAGTGGTGCGGGGTGTGCCTGCACCCGCTCTGCTTACTTCCGCCCCTCGGGCGGCGGCGCGGGGCCGGGGAGGCCGCCCCGTTGGCGGCCGTGGAGTAGGCGTAGGAGGCGGTGGCGGGGCAGCGGCCGTCAGCCAGAGCGACGTGCGGAGGTGGGCGCCTCCCTCGGCCCGGCCCCCGGCGAGCCCGAGTGGGTCCCCCTCGGGGCCTGCCGCAGCTGAGGCTCCGAGGCCGTTGACTCCCCCGATCGCGGGAAAGCAGGTCCCGAGCCCGCAGGTCAGCCGCGTCCCCGGCCTGTGGAGCGTGGGTTGCCCCCTGCAACGGTGCGGGACGAGGTGCGTGCGGGGCCTGGTCGTCCCGACAGCCACAGCCGGAGTCCGAGAGCGGCGTTGCGCGGCCTGCCTGTTGGCTGCAGGGCTCGGTGGAGGCTGCTGCCGACGCTGTACGTTACGGTGCTAACGCAAACACCTGGCGCTCCTCCTGTTCAGGTGGTGCCTGCTTCTGCCAACGCAGAAGCTAGAGAGTGTGGCTGTGTCTGTCAAATGTGATGTGACAATAAAGGTCTACAGAAAGGCTATTGATTACTGATTTTTACAAGTCACCAAAATTACTTCTTTTACAGTTCGCTTCCACTTCTTGTAGTACACGTGGCCATGTAATGTACGTTATCAGGGATGCAGCAGATGCCCTCCTGTTTTGTGATGCCGAAATGTGGAAGTATGTGGCCTGTGTAAACCCCCCCTGCCAGCATGAGTCAGAGCTGTGCACAGAGAAACCTCTGAAACCTCGCTGCTGCTTCTGTAAAAGTACAAATACGATGTGCACTTCTAAGGCTCCTTAGGTTTTGGAAGGAACCCGAGAGCCAAAGGGTTTTCATTTGTTCTGTGTCTGCAGAGATGGAGCCATAGGAATAGTGATTGTGCATAACTGGTGCTGAGACCTGCTGGCCTGTGAATTAGAACCTTTTATATTGATAATTATGAAATTAAGAACATATCCCAAGTTTTCAGTGATCTGATGTGGCTGGCATTGGCAAAATAAGAAAGGAAGTGTTTGAAAGCAGCCTGAGAGAGTTTTGGAATGACTGTGGTAGTGCCTGCAGTGTGGTGGGTTTGAAACAATGCGAGCAGTTGGCTGGTTTATTTTGTCCAAAAGTCATGCTTTAATAAAAGCCTTACCTAGGTCTATGCCTGAACTAAAATGGGTGTGATACATCTTACCTTTTATTGTCAGTCTTGCATTTCACTTCATACTGTCTTGTGCTCAGTTCGTTTCTTTTCCCCAGGTTAAGGATATTTCATTGAAGCTTTTTAATGTGTGTTGAAGTCTCAGTCAACAATTTAGCCCTTAAATGCCATGTAGTTTAGAAATTATTGTCTTGAATTTGCTTGTACAGATTTATTTGAACCTGTAATACGCCACTGAAAAGTATTTTTCATATTATTATTCCATAATAAAAAGAGGAGGACAGCATAAGGTAAATACACATCTCCCTTGGGTCATGGTAGTTTCTATGTGCAGGTTTTTTGTTGTTTTTTTTTTTTTTCACAGGGCCATTTGACAACACAAATATTGAGCTGCCTTTTTTTTTTTTCTTTGTCTGTCGTTTGTAACTAACTAACTACAAAGATTGTAGTTAGTTATTTTTAGTACTAGTTTAAGTTAATTTTTAAGTTATTATTATGCAAATACATATTTTTTTCTGCTTCAGTAGCTAGAATTGGATTTTTTTCAAACTTAAAGTTTGTCAAAAACTTGAGTATGTTTAAAATACTTTTTTTGTGATGGTCTGATATGATGTTCTTAGTGTTTAAAAAAATGTGCTTGGGTAATGATAACTGGAGGATCAGAAGAAGACTAGCACTATGGTATGGTTCAGGTATTTTTAACTTTGAGGCAGGCTGTTAAAGTAATAGATTGTGGGGTAACTGAAATTTTGTAGTTCAAATGTTTTTCAAGTAATTCATGAAGGAAATACTAGTTTCCTATGTATCCTGAACTTCTCATTTGGGAGAATATCGGAACTAGCAATGGCAGTGACACCATATGGTGAGGTATTTCTGACTTTCTCACGTGAAACTTCAGATATATGTAGTGAATGTCATGTTCTTGATGTACAGGTTCAGTGGTGCTGCATGAGACGAAAGCAGTGTTCTTCATCTGTGACTTGTGGTGTTTCAGGGATTTTTATGTGCAGAGGTAATACTTGATTTGTGGAAGTAGTTTAATATTTTAAATGTCTGTATGAAGCTGGTGATGGTTTCATGTATTTATTTGTACCTAATGAGGTAGGTGTTGTTCGGTCAAATGCTGAAAGTACATTTATTTGGAACTGGCTGAAAATATTACTGCTGTTGCAATAATAGAAACTTACAGAGTTTTAAAAGTATGTGGTAAAATCAGGAATGTGTGAACTTTATCATTTATTTTAGCAATATTTATTCAGATATTTATTATTGCAATTTGTAATCTCAAGTACTGTTAATGTATGGTGAGCCTCAGAGGAGATGTCATTGTACTGAGGGTAAACATGTTTTAGTAGAATTCTTTTTTATTTACCATTTTCTAAAATGTATGCCTGTGCTTTTTGTTTAATATGATTTTTAGTCTTTTGCTTAATACATATCCTGAGATACTGCAACTAACTGTTTTTTGTTCTCCTTTTAATAGGAATTAAGATGGATGAAATACTTTCTTTGCCATAGCAGCAGCAGGATGCATAAGGTGGGTATGTTGAAAGAATATGGTTTATATCTTCAGAGAATGTTTTAATTTTTGATTCTTTGTCTGAACACAAAGAAATTACATATGATAAGCTTGGGGTTCTTCCCAGTGGTAGATACAGGTAGTTTACTTGCTTTCAATTGTGGTAAACTGCTACATGTTCAGTGCAGGTTACATTAGTAGATGCAGAGAGCCTTAGGTATCTGATATGCTTTAACTTTGTATCCTTTAATGGAAATGTTTCCATGTGTTCTTTCCCTAAGGTTTGTATGCTGTTGCTTTTGTAAAACTGGACCGAGGAATTACCGCAGTGTTTCAGAACCTGTTTTCAGGATTCTGGTTAAATGTAGTCAAGGAAGGAAAAGATTCAGTTGCCATCTAGGTGCTTCCCTTATATAGAGAGTTTTTGTCTTTATGTTTGAGTTGCTGATTGTTGGTTGGTTTGTTTTAAATTCTGTAGAGTCATACAGGGTATATTCCAGTGGGGGTATATTCCAATGGAATGTTGAAACAATGAAACGGTATTTTCAGAATTTCCAAGAAAGATATTAGTGTTCAGCAGCAGTAGGAGATGTTTTATGCTCATCCTCATTTGCAGTCAAGATTTTGTCCTTATTTGCTTAGACTTATTGCTTCATGTTATCATTGTAATTCACTTACAGAGATCCATAACATGTTTTTACATAAAAAGATCTTTTTAAACAAAATTTAAAACATGCATTTTAAAAGATGCATTTTTACAAGACTAACATTGGCAGATAAGAGAGCAGCAGTATTTGAATAATAATTTGGCACTTTCTCATGAAGTGTATTTACACATTCTTACCAAAGTTGAATGAAATGCAAACTACTTCACAATGTAACGATTAAAAATAGTATGTAGACATTTAATGATATTTTTTTTAACTTTGAAAACAAAAAGTTGTGATAAATTTTTTGATTCCATGTTTTTTCTTGCTGGTGTAACAAAAAGGTTCTTACCCTCAGCTTAAAATGGCATTTGGAGAATGCTTTCTTCTTTGTATTGTGTTGACTCTCTATTACTACTGGTCTTGTCACCTTTCATGAAAACACACAGAAGAGCTGGCTAGAAGTCATGCTGTTCTTCATGTCATATTTGCTACTTAAGTGTGTTTGACTTATAGTGCTATATTTGCAGGTACTGGTTTGTCCTTAATAAGCTGATTAAACCTAGTTTAGGTAGTATTCAAGCATTATTTATTTAAAGGACTGATTTAATGGGTATTTATAGTGTAATTAAATGTTGTAGGAAATGTTATCACAGTTGTAGAGTCATACATCTTAATCTGATAATTCTTCCTAGTTAATATCAAAAATGTAATCAAAACACCATGAACCTAACTGTAGTGGAACTGTACTTTGTGTGTATGAAACAAGGATGCCAAACTGCATAAATTAAGGAGAATCTATCTTTGGTTTGTCACTTCAGTCTTTTACCACTTTACCACTTTAGTCCTCACCTAAACTGTGAACTATTCTTGTTATCATTGATTCTTTCTTGCGTATTTTTGAAGGGTATACAGTACTGAAAGCTTTGCCTGAAGCTAGCCTGATAGCTGGTGTCCTGATACCAAACAGGCTCAGTATTGAGCTGTCAGTATACTTTCAACTATTGATTAAATGGAAAAGAAAGAATATAATAGGTAGCTTGATGCATCTTTCAGACTTGTAATGCATTGCAGTTAATTCATTTGTGGTTAAGCTGTTTTTTAGAAAAAACAAAAAGCTTTTTTTGTTTTTGCAGCATGTTGAGGGCTTTTTTCATGGGATCATATAAAGAGTAAAATTATGCAGTACTGAGTAATTAATATATTTATATATTTATTAAAGTGGGACTTTTAGAGGCTGCTATATGATATTAATTTCTGTGTATGTGTCCAGTCATTTAGTTCTGTGGCTTAGCCCTTTATTGTTCTTCTTTGGCTATTTTTTTTTTTTTTTTCCCCCAGAAAGTCTAAGGCCAGGATTGTTGGTTTAGAGAAAGTACCATGGTTAATGCCAAGAAGAGGTCATGTGCTGAGATGAGCTTTGAAGCTGGATTTATCCCAGCCCTGTTGAAGTATCTCCATCACAGGAAGTCACTGAAGAAGCTGGAAGGTAGGAGTATTCTTACAGTTTGCTAGAAGATCCAAGTGCAAAAGAGGTGGAAAGGCAGCACATAAAATTTATTTGATAGATATAGGAGTAGTGGGGGAAAGAAACTACTCCTGCCAGACCTACTAGGACCTATCACTGAAATCGGTTTGGGATATTAGGTGCCTTTTGGGTTATAGTTTCATGGAGAATTTTTGCTGTTTGAGTTTGGCTGACAGATGAGTCAGAGCAAAGTTTCCGTACTCAGTCTACCACGTGAAGCCCTTTGTTATCAGTAACTGCAGGTTGAACTAACTGTAGGAAGTATTTAATGGCTTTACCTGTCCCAAAAAACAAAAATCAAAGCAAACAACCCCCTAAAGGTGGCTTGTCTTACTTCTTGGTGCATTATTCATCTGTTGTAAGGCACAGTTGCAAGGGACTCTACTCTTCTAAGAACTTTCCCTAGGGACAGTGTTCTGAAAATGATGCATAGTGACAAATTACAGCTTAGACCACTGTAACTTCTGTTGTACCCATACTTCTTTACCACTTCACTTTTCTTATATATATGTTTGTGGTTCTTTTGTATGAACCATAGAAAACAGGGATGGGCACTGCACCAGCCACCAAGAAGGGGAAAAATGACTGCTACTGCTGAACCCAGGACAGATGTTCTTGTTACTGACATGTAGTTTTGAATATACGTTAGTCTTCTGTGTGCCAGATTTTCAATAGTAATGATACAAAGTTTAATTTTGGTTGGGTTTTTATCTGTCATTGGCTGGTTAGCCTCCCAGAGTGAAGTTATAGTCTGCCAGTTTTCTGTGAGTGCCTGGGATCTCAGATTTATATCTGGCTGATGTTTCAATCAAGTAGTGCTACGTACACCAAGACATGAGATTCTGGCAGTTCTTGGTCTTGCTCGGCTCAAAACAGGGTGGTAAAGAAATAAGGTGGATACATGTTTTTATGAAGCAAGGCCGCAAAGTTTAAATATCTAGCATGATTCACTGCTAATTATAGCCACCATCTTAAAGGTGAAAGTATGCAAACCCTCAAAATGCTGTTAGGGAATAAAAAAGGATCAGTCTCTAAAAACCTGCATCGTTCTGTTGTGTATGTGAGAGTACTTTGTGTATGATGAATCAAATGCTTTGAAGTTATCAGAATACTAATAAAATGTCCTAGATTGGTAATATTAATGTTCAGTGGGTTTTTTTCAGCTTTTGTTATCAACATGTTTTGAGGCTTTACTGACGAAGAAAAGCAGATTGATGTTGGATTTAGAAAGAAGGGACTGTTGCGTATTACAGGACTGAAATTGAAACCACCCAAATGCCTTCAGCTGTTTTTTGTTATTTTCACAAATAGTTTATTCTTTTATCAGAGTGTTTAAGGACAGAGAGTTGGGTCAGTCACTCTATTATGTTTTTCCCTAAATGGCAGTGTTAAACTTTACAATACTGTTCATGACTGGGAAAAAAACAAACCCCAAACCTTAGACTTTTGATTCTCTTGGGTTTTTTAGCTTCCAGAGAAGAATAACAATAGGCAGGTGTGATTTCAGATTTTGAATTGCACCTTTTTCTTGGGAACTCTTGTCTAGTTTTGCCTGGATATGTACCCTTTAAGGGTTAATGTAATATCTGCCATATTTTAGGATATTTTAGTAGGTTAATTCAGGGATGTTGCGTGTTTTTCGTAGTTCTGGTAGGGTAGGTGGATGTAGAATGTTCTTGTCTTCTCATGTGTTATGTTTTCTATTTAAGCCCTAATTTTTCAAAGGGCAGGTTTGCTGTATTACATTACAGACTTGTTCTTGCACCAAAGCATACTTTATGCCTCACTGAAGGCCTGAAAGTGAAAAGTCCACATACCTGCAGTTTAGGGCAATTACCTTTGCTTAGTGTGCTTTTATGTTCTCTTGTAAACCAGTGATTTTTCTCTCTGGGAAGATACCCCAATGGGCATATGACAAAGATTTGTAGACTGTAATGGGTGAGATGTGAGGCAGAAATTACACTGAAGGACAAAAAATCAAAGACTACCTGGCTCAAAATGATAAGTCTTCACATGTTTATAGTGTCACATATTCTAAGTACGAGGCTGGGTATTAAGAATTGTTTCTGAGAGCGCTGTTAACTTCTATGTGTTTGTATTTACAGTCAGAGCAAATGAAGTGTGATGGAGAATAGCATAGGGAATAAAATACTATGGTAAAAATCAGTATCTTACTGTCATATAGTATGCCATCAGAGTGTATGTGGTGCTGGATGCCTCCCCTAAAAAGGAGGGTGTAGAGGAGAAGGAGATTCAGAGAAAAGGCTAAAAGAGGGGTCTGTGGGGATCAAAATTTCCTTGTATGAAGATGAATTGGAAAAAAAAAAGTTAGACTGTTTAGCCTTTGAAAGGCAATGGATATGATGAAGTATAACACAAGTACACAGAATGATGAGTGGTTTGAGAAAAGTAATTCGAGAGCTTTTCTGCTGGTTCATGATGTAAGAGGAAGGGATGGTCTGTGAAATTAGGCCTGCAAACTGAGAAAGAAAACTTGAGAAAGGATATATTTTTTAGTAAATTGGTAAGTCAGGGAGATCAGCAGTCTAGGGGTAATTTTAATTTAGTAAAATTCTAATAGAAATTGGACAATTTAGAGTGCAAGAATATTTACACAGACTCAGATGTGTATTTACACAGACTCCTGAAAGAATATAATCACTCCATAGTTTGTTTACAGGAGAAAGGGTTATAAAATCTCACTTTTTTTTTTTCTCTCTCTCCCTGTGTTAGGTTATATCTAGGTGAAATAACCACTAGGTACGAGGTCTAATTCTGTTGATCATTCACTGATTTACATTGTTTTCTTGTAAGTAGGGACATTGAGGAAGAAGTTTTGGGAAGTAACATTGGGGTCCTCATCAACTTGGAAAGAAATCATGTAGGGTAGTTGTTTTAAATTATATAGGGCAGGTTTTGTGACTCGCCACTAGTGGGGCATTGTTTTGTTCAGCTTTGATTTTTCTCTTGCCTCAGCTTATGCATTAAGTAAGTATTCCTGTAGTAATTTTATCCAAATCGGTATGTAAGTTTATTCTGTACCTAGGGCAATCAAATATTTAGGGAGGGTGAGATGAGCTAATGCTGGCCTTCTGTGTCATCCAGCCAAGTTCCAGAAAGTATGTAAAAATTCATAAAAAATATCAGTGGGGGTATCTTAATTAAATAAGCATGCTTGTCTCTCTGCCAGACTTCTCTCTTGGCATGGTTCAAGTCTTAGAAATTGTGTTTGCTTTCCGTCTCTATCAAACTCAAATACTGAACTCTGTGATAAAAGCATCAAAAGCAGTGTTCAGCAGAAAAAGACTACGGAATCAGCTGTTGCTCATTCCCACTGAAATGTCCTTTTCACTCTATTTAATGGAGGCTGCAGTTTTCACTTTTGGTGTGTTTAGCAACAGATTGACTTAGATTTGTTGTATTTGGCTCTAGAGCAGCAAAGAGCAGATGTCGGGGAGGTGCTGTGACAGGAATGAAAAAATTCAGAAGGCTTGTGGGAATTTGAGGGGTGAAGGGGAAATCTTCCTCCTATTTTTTTCGCTGCTAGAATCCATATTATAAAATTTAGAGTTGGCATTCAATTGAAAACTTGCTGTGCTGCAAGGGTTGGTGCACTGATGCAGGCGTTCTTTCCCACAGCTCAAATTATGGTAACAGAGTTTATTTATAAAATAAAATATGCCTGTGAAATTATAATTGATACCTTAATTATGGAGAACTTGCCTAAAAGATGGTAGCTTAGTGACCTACAGGACATTTTCCTGGCTTAGAATAGCCATGATTTATACCAAAACATTTTCTCTGTATGAATTTTAAAAATGGAATTCCCCTGCCAAGGCAGAAAAACTTCAATAACTGAGAGGTCAGGGATGATAAGCCTAAAATAATGGTCAACTTGTAGACATTATTCAGGGTTGGAACATCAGAAAAATAAGCTTCGCTGTTTTGGGATTGTCACTATTTGGAAAATATGCATTTAAAAGCCATCACTACATTGCCAGTCTTTGCATAAGCAGGTGGGTGCCAGATGTGTGTGGGATCCTAGAGAAGTCTGATGCTTTGTTTTATTTCTTTTCCATTTGCAATGAGCAGAATGTTCAAAAGTTAGTGGCTGCTGGAAGTATTTTATCTTTGCCTTGATTAAAAGGCCATTCCTGAAAACACCTTGTGTAATTTGTTAGTAGAATAATTACTTGTTTATCTTTCTCACATCTGTATTTCCACTCATCATCTACCTGCACTTCAAGAACATATACTGCCACAGTGTAGTGTATAGATTATAAAAAAGTAAATGAGGTGTAATTTGCTGTAGTTTTGATTGCAGGTCACTGTATTTGAAAGTTGTGCCAATTCTCTGTTGTCTTATATGTTTAATGATGTACTTAAGACTTTGTGGAGCCTGAGGATTTTTTTTTCCCTGCAGTGAAAAAGTGTTACTTATACAATAAATCATCTACAGGGGAGGGTAGTAATAAATCTTCTGCTTTTTCTTGAGATGATGCTCCTTAATCTTGTATTAGTGATTTAGAAAACTGTGTTGCCTCCTGCTTAAAGTCTTCCTATTCTAGTGATGGTTGTCATAGCTCTTACCATTTTCTGGAGAGATGGGCTTTGAAATAGAAGAAATGTGTCTTATTGTGTATTTAGTTGGAATTTAATGAAGTTGTCTGACTTCTTTAAAAAAAGCAATTAGTAATAGTGTGGTGAGTTGTTAAAAGAATCATGTGTGTGAGATACGTAATGTACGTGCCCTGTTCCCCTCAGAGCGTACAGAGTCATGGTTGTAGTATGCTGTTTAGATTTGAGAACAAATCTTCCCATATGTTTTGCTGGTGAAAAATGTAAATGCTCTGCTAAAAGAAAACAGAGCAAACCAACTCATCTGTTAGCTGTAGCATGTTGAGTTTCTTGGTTCGGTAGCTAATTTCAGCAGCTTGAAAGTGACAAGCCTGGAAATAATTGTGGTTAGAGCTGCTCCAAGAGGATTGAGTGAAGCCTTTTTGATTTCCTAAATGTAAAGGAAGCCAGGTTTGATCAACAGCTGCTGTGAGGGTTATTCAGACAGTGAGTAAATCCAGTCCAGTGCAGGATTTTGCATTTCTGACTGGTTTCAGGCATGTTCTTCTGCTTAAATTGAGATGCTGAAACTGTAACAGTTTCATGCATTTGATTAGCATTATTTATGTCTGCCCTATACTTAATTTCTTCTTGATATTCACTGGCCAGTGGTTTTTATGATTTTTTTGTTTGTTTGTTTGTTTTTTCTGTTTTGTTTTGGTTTGTTTTGTGGTTTTTGGGTTGTTTTTTTTTTAATTTTGAGGCTGAAAGCTTATTTTCATTTTCAAGATTAAAGTTGAACAAACTTTTTTGATTTTAAAACCAGACTGAGTTTGTAGAAATGCAGATATCTGTAGAAGATTTAGCTGGTCAACTTTTGGGAAGCAGGAGAACTGAGACTTAAGAATGCTGCTACATAGGTTGATGGAAACTCCTAACTATAGAATTGGTTTGTTCTGTGTATGTTTTCTCCTTTTTCAGGAAGATGTTCATTTTGGAAAAAAAAAGCAAAAGATTCACTAACTATAAAAAGTTGATTAAAGAAGTTGTGGAGTAATGGGATTTAGTTGGAATATCAAAGATGCAAGCCAAGGATACAGTGATGTCTTTATGGTGATGTCTAATAATTTGCAAAGCATCTGCCCCCTTGAAAACAAAAAGTAAAAAAAGAATCATCATTTGGACAATGGACTGTACCTATATACTATTGCAACTGCCCAGTCCTGTCAGAGAACTAGGGCAGGCTTAAGTATCTCAGGTCTTCTTTAACCCTAGGAAATTTTGATGATGGGAGAAACAGTAATTTTGGGCAGTATAAGCCTTTATTTATCTAAAAGGAATTATGTTTTAAAGAGTGTGTTGTTCAATTAATGAAAACGGTTTGCTTAAATTGTCACTTTTTAACATTTTGTACATGAAATACTAGAAAGACTATTTCAAAAATGTTTAAATAATTAAAAGTTTATATATAAACTTCAAAATTTGCTTTAGTACTGGTTGGCACAAAATGACCATGCATGCTTTCTTGAAGGATATTTATGAAAAAGAGTTTCAGATTTTCTTTAGCAGCCTCTCTCTCAAATACACATTTGTGAATGGTGTAGTTATCTGATAATTCAGTCTTTGGCAGTTATATTTAGAAAGCTGCTTTATGTTGGGAAAGAGAGAATATTTAGCATGTATACTTGCGGTTAGGAAGAGACTGGGTGGGAATGTTAACACGTGTTGAATTGACTAACTGTAGATGCTCTCAACAGAGGAAGTTATAAATTTCTGTGGAAATCTAATTATATGACAAATAATTGTATTTATAAGCTTAATAATTTCTAAACTGATACCTTCGGAATTCTTTTTTTTTTTCTTTTTTTTCGCCCACTGTAAAGGGGATTCACAGGCCCAGACTATGAAATTCTTTATTTTAAGATTTTTAAAGTTGTGTTTTTTTTGTCTAGAAATAAGATAAGTGCCTGTAACCTGTCCATTAAAAAACATTACTAGTACTGCTGCATTACCAGTTTTCAGATATTAAGTCTAAAGAGGTTTTGTAAAGAGCAGATGTTATTAAGTGGAAAATGTTGTTGATTTATTTGAAAGGAATGCTCACCTTCTGACATGCTGCCTACACTTCAGAGGTACAGGAAGCACTTCCCAGTGCTGTTGTTATCATTTCATTTGCATGGTAAGAGTCCTTGTAGTTGGCTCATGGCTTCTAACAGACTTCAGACCCATCAGTTCACCTTGCTGAAAGAAAGGCTTTGATTTTACGAATGTTTGAACCATCACCGGTCACTAAAAAAGCAGTAGCGGTATCACTGGAAGTCTTTTTGCTTTACATGTACAAGTATCTTGCAACAATACGGAGATATTTTTCTGATTGACCAGCAAATGTTGTTGTTTGCTGTGGATAGATTTGTGTTGAGTTTATAGCCATGGAAAATTTAGTGTCTCATCATATGTTGCAGTTTTTGGCCAACATCTTTTATGGATATCATACTGTTGAATATTTATTCTGCTGTGGAGACAGACAAATTTAGGAGAAGTGACTTTAATCTCAGGAGAACATGTGTTGATTGGGAGAGTTAGTTCAGTTTGTTTTTGCTAATCACCAACCCTTAGAAGTGGGATTAAGTTTAGTGCAGGAGAAAATGGAACATTCAGTTTGTTTTCAGAATGAGGTCACATTGCTTGTCTCTTCAGCCTCCATCTCAGTAAAACAGTAGAAAGTATAATTGTTTCATATTTCAGTTTTATCTCCTGAAGAATAGGAGTTACAGTTACTTGTGCAGGCCGTAATGTTAGCAATGACTTTTTGGCATTCTTGATTAGTAGATCTTTACTACACTGTATCTACCTTGTTTGCATGCCCATGCCCAAAATTCTCATGTGCTTCTTTTGTATTTTATTTTCTTTTTTTTTTTTTCCCTTGATTTTATTTATTTGGTAATTCCATTGGGCAGGTAGCTGAGTAGACTGCAGTCATGCAGACGTGGCTCGAGCAAGTGGTGTTAGAGATGGCAAAGATTGGCCTTAGATGTGAAGGCAAGAAAAGGAAACAAAGTAGAAGAGAACACATGAATAGAGGGGAATAACTGAGTGACAAGTTGGAAGAAAAGAAGCTGAAATGCTGGTATAGAGGTGCTCTGCAAATGCAGTGTGTGGTTTGTAATTTTAAGAACAACTAAAGAAGCATGTTGTTTAAATGAGGTAATTTATTGATTTTTTTAATAATAAAAGTATCTATTTCATTTTTGGGTAGATCAGATGTACACTAATACTCATTTTACAGGAGCTTACTGTTTTTGTTTCCTAAAATGAGACTATATTCATCGTTGTTTTAATGAACAAATTAATAAAAACACTAGTATTTGATTGCTTTATTGCTCATCTCTTGTCTGATCAGGGTTATATGCACATACTTTGCAGCATCATCTGTTGGTGGATATAAAGGAATGCAATAATCCTTAGTAGGGAGCTTAAAAAAAGTCTCTTGCTTCATTAAAATGTTTCCCAGTTCTGTATGAAGAGCATGCATGTATGAGCACTGCTCACTTTCCAGAAATGGCAGTTGAAGGCTTTGTAACTAGATTGAACTATAGGCAGATTATTCAAATTCCCTCATGTCCTTAGAGAATACAAGTTGTTTCACCAACAAATACATAGGGTGGCTTAAGCCTATTCTGTTGAGCTATGGGGTATATTTCAGAATCTGGGAGATCGTTTTTATGGAATAGGTAACTGAGAGAGTTAGCATTCTTGCTCAGATAATGCACTGTTTATTTTGGAAGGGAATTTCCCATGTCTAAATAAGAACAAGATGTTTGACCACCTTCTAGGGAGGAGACTGTTTGGTCAGCACAAAATTGAAAGAAAAAAGTCAGAAGAGACAACTGACCATTCTTAAGTAGTGTTTGAAATGTTTTCATGTTTCTTCTGGGCTTTAATTATACTGCAGATACATGGCAAGAAGAAAGACCAGAGGTTTTGTTCTTTTCTTGGTAGTATGGCTTTATCACGTTGTTGGGAATTTATAGCCTAGTAATATATAGTGTTTTTTCCATTCCTGTTTTTTGCAATCGGTTTGCACAGCCTCATAGTTTGGCAGCCAAGAACTCACTTTTTCATGATTTTTTTGGCATGAAAGGGTTACTGTTCACATTTCCTGTGTAATTCCTTCTGATCTTGCTGGGCTGTAATTACTTTCTTGATGTTAAACATTCCCAGGCTCCTATAACCTTCTAGCCTGCTTACACTGGCCAAGTTTGTCCCAGGTGATCATGTGGGCGAGCCTCCTGTTTTTGAGGATAAAAATCTCTCCTTCCTGTGGAAGATAGGCTACATACTCATTCCTTTGCTGTGCAATCCCAAGAGAAATCTTTTTAAAAATAATAATAAGGTAACACATCACTCTTTCAGAGTCAGATTTAGCAGCCAAATAGATGACAAATCAAGTGTGTGGGCTTAGAATTCGCTGAATCTTGGTTGAATGACTGCTAGTGCATATTAAAGATTATTTTTTCTTAATACATTTGGAAAATAGGTTATGATATAAAAAAGACAGATTTTGACTGTAGCTTCTTACTTTTGACTGTATAATTGGCAAATCATTTAAAGCTTGCTTGAATGTAGAACTACTTAGTTGAGCTGCTAGGTTGTTTTTTTTTTTTTCTTTTGAATTCTTTGCAGTAGCTGTGACTCCGACAAAAAAGGAGAGGCTATTACTCAGTTCTTCTTTCCCATGTAGTTCAGTCGTCCTGTATGTCTTCTGATTTTCAGTTTGTGGTATATAAGCAGTAAACACAAGGTATTATTTTGTTTTTAAATAGAAGTGACTGCATACTGCTAAAAAATGTTGGCTTCAGAAGTGTGGGAACTGAAGTGTTGTATTCTGTGAAGACACTGAAAGGTCCTATGTGCCACTGCTCAGCGGCTCTTCAGCTGTAATCTAGAGGATCCACCTGTAAGAATGCAAGTGAAGTTTGCTTTCCATGACCTTTATGCTGTTTTCTCACAGTGCCAAGAAAGATGCAAGATGGTGATGGCAGGATTTTTTTTAGGGTGTGAGGAGTTGTAATGTGCTGATATACTGACAGCAGTGGGTTGTTTGGTTTAGGTTTTTTTTTGTTGCTGACAATGTAATGTCAAAAGGGAGTAGCTGGAGGTTTTGCGCACCATCGGTTTAGGAAGCCCAGATTCTGGTACTTCATTCAAGAGTGATCTTATTAGCTTATTGTCCTGCTACAGATAGTTGTGTTTTTTTTTCTCCTAATCCTACTTTTATTACATTGTGCATTTAATTAGCCACTTTGTGAAATTCTCAGGCTGCACTATAGTTCGATTTTGTTTAGCTTGGTATTGTGCTTACAACTCAGATGCTCAGAAGTCTTCCCAGTAACTGACCGACTGACTGAAGTCTTGTGAATGCATGGCTGCGTGTGAGCTCAGTGTGTTTATTACTTGGAAGAAAATGTTATGTAGGTAATAAACTGTAGCAGTTTGAGTCCTATTGTTATTTTAATTCTCATGCATATCAATGCCTGTGCTTTACTATATAAATAGAAGTTAGAGCAGTTGGTGTGCATATTGTTGGTGTGCATATTGTTGGTGTGCATATTGCTAGTGTGCTGCTGTGCTAGTGAAGGATAGGAAAAATACATTTTAATGAAAATGTCTTTTTAATTTTTATCAGGAAGTCTTCTTGAATTTGATGGCTTAATTATAATTGGAGTGCAGTCAGTATGCTACTCAATTCTTAATTGCATACTCTGTCATATAACTGGGAACATGGCTGTCAGATACGCCTGTTTTTGTTGTTGTACCCAGAGGTTTTTGTTATGATATTTTTCAACACACAGAAATCTGGCTGTTGCATAAGCTATTTATACAATAGTCTTGTGAAAAAAATGTGAAGCACCAAGTGAGTAGAGCTACACAGAAAGAAGATACCGCTGATGTCTTGCAGTTAGTGTTCCTTTGTCATTTTGTCATGGCCTGCATGTGATTTCCAGGTACCTGAGATTTTGTAGGAAACTTCATATGAAGAGGGCTGACCTCAACGCATTCACTTGGGTATGCGCTAAACACATAGCAAACATTCTAGGTTTCCAGTGCAATAAAGTGCAGCAGGATAGTGCTTCAGTTAAAGCTTTTCTCAGAACAGTTTACTTTTGTCTTTATATTAAGAAAAACACTGATGAATTTAGAGTTAGTTGAAAGTGAGTGCAACTGTACTGAAGCCTGCGTTCTGTCTAATTCGATGTATAGATCATCTTTCCTTTCTGTTTTCCTGTTTAATTTTACTCCTGCTCAGATGAAGACATTGAGGAATTACACTTTATGTTGTAATTAAAGGTCACCTGTTTTGAATTTACTTTGTAAAGTGCTTAGAATGTAACTGAACTGACTCTCCATTATGAATTTCACCTTTGCAGTGGAAAATACCCTTCATACAAGAAAAAATTACCTTCATACCTTTCATACAAGAAAAAAATTTTCTTGTATGAAAAATACAGTGATTTCAGAGTCCTATGCAAATTACCTTCTGGTTTTTGTGTAGAAGGCATTAAAGGATGTAAACTAGTACTGTTCCTGTGTTTGTGTACATGTTGATCTTCTGCTGGTTTAACTTAAAACTTCTGGATTTAGATGTCTCTAATGTATTGGGAGCAAGGTGATGCATGTAGCTCTGATGCGAGGGAGAACAGGATTTAATCTAAGTATATTTAGTAAAAAGAAAGGAACTGTTTGGTTTTAAAAAGCTACTATACAATTGAGGAATTACTTGAATTAGGTTAGCTTTTATACTTTCAGACAATGTAGTCAGCTGTGGTTTTATATTCAGAGTTCTACAAGTTCTCTCTTTGAGAAGACATGTAAATTACTGTTATGACAAAATGCATAAATATGTCTAGGATTTGATAGTAATTAATTCATTTCACTTATCTAAGGAAAGATTAAGTGCCTCAGTTTGAAACTGGCTATAAAAAGTAACGTAAACAAATTTAACACACATCGGGTATAACAGCACATTTTGTAGAACTACAGACACTTTTTTTTAAATGCAGTGGTTTCTCACTTTCAGCATTCACAAACTGAAGTTTAGTCACAGAGCGCCTCTTGACTGGATTTAGAGCACCTCTTGACTAGATTTTTAAGGGCAATTTTTATGTGCCTGGCTTTCTTGAGTGACTTGAACTACATATAAGAAAGTATTAAGTACTACTAACATGATTAGCACTTTGACAGAATTATGTTATTTATCACTGGTGTGCAAAAACGAATGATTGAGTGTTCTTAGATTTGTCCTGGTTCAAAAGATGCTGTATATCAATTCATGGGAGAATCTCACAGCACATGTTAATTGTGCAACTGTGTTTCAGGATTTTTATTCTAGAATAGATACTGGATTTGGTGGGCTGCTAACATAAGAGTCCCACAGCATGGACTTCAAAATAGGTTCTTGTACTTTGAAGAGGCTGACCTTGAGTATCAACCAGTTCTCCAGGGCTCTCTTATGTTCCAGGCTAGGCTTTTAAGGAAACAGAAATGTTTCCTTAAGTCCAGGACTGTGATTTTGATACTAGTCTTGATTGCTTTTCTCAGGATTTTAAGATTCACCATCTACAGCTAAGGCTGCCATTGACTTTCACATTCCTGACCAGTTCTTTCTTTCGCTTCCCGTCACTTTTGAAAACTATGTTAAATCATCACCGTATTTTCCTTCTGAAAACATTTAAGCCTTATTATAAAATGCTTGCAGCATGTAGAAGAATCAAATGCTGGAAAGTTAGGCAATACAACTACAGTTTCCTGTTCTTGGTAGGAAATAAGGTTTTTACAACCCAAATGTTAGAGGAATGAAATACTCTTCTGCCTGTTGTTGCTTGAAAATGAAAATGTTTGGCATAAAAGCTTGAAAATGTTCTTGAAATATTAATGGAAATGTTTTCTTAGTTTGTCAAAAATGTATATGAGGAAGGAAAGAGGAATAGAGCAGTTTGTCAGACTGCATAGTTGCTACTTGAGACAAAAATCTCTCTTCTGTTACACTGCCCACTCAGAATTGCTTGGTTTGAGCACTGCTTTTTAAGGAGAAAAAGCAGGCATCCTGGGTAAAACTGCCATCTTTTGTTTAAAAAATGAAATGGGCATGATTTCTGTAGCTTAAAATTAGATAATACTCAGCTGACAAAATCAACTGTGCATTAAAGACTTGGCACTGAAGATAGTAATTTCAGCTTAGATAAGAATATCTTCCTTTATAATAAGTTAGTTGGTGGACTGTTGTCTTGGACCTGGTGATCTACAGAAACTCTTGGTTTCTGTATCATAACCATTGAGAAAAAAACAATTTGTTGTTTATCTGAAATAATTGAAACCATAGCATGTGAACATAATTGTTATTGAATTTCAGGTGGCATTGTTTTGTTCTGGAATGGGAAACAGAAAGTTTGGGGTACTGGAGTGATAATTTTCCCACTTACACCTAATATTTAACAGTTCCAATTTTTGTTTCTGATTGATTCATGTGGTTTTGAAAGTATCACTTTTCCGAGTTCACAAAGCATGCATCCAGCCTATATGCATTCACTGGATTTGTACTAAATAAAATGATTTTTGAAGGGAGAAAACCCTCTGTAAACACCCTTTCTCTCTGCAATTTATTGATGTTTGCAATAATATAACAAGCAAGATCCCAGGTGTCTGTTATTTCTGACCATTTACAATAAGCATTCAAGGTCAGTGATGGAAATACCTTACCCTTACTGACTAGTTTAAACATCTGTGCCCCCTAGATAAATAAAGGGAAAAAAGATACCTGATAGGTTTTGCTAATGTTTAGTTTTACTGCCTGGTTTACCACATTTAGAGACTACTGTTTAGCAGGCAAATAAAAGTGGATGAAGTGTAATAACAGACATGCTGGCATTTTTTATTTTTTTTTGTGCTAAGAGAAGATGAAGCATCATGACATTTGTAACATCTGAGGTGAAGTACCCCCCACACCACCACCCCCACTCCCACCCCTGTGATTTATTTTTTTTTTTAAGCTAAGTCTATATTTTTAAGGCTTTTTAATTGCATGGTTTTAGATGGACAGTCATGAATATAGAGAACTTTAAAAGATACTTTACAGTTTGAAAGAGGTTAGGAAACAGGAGTACAAGACATTTTTTGAATATAAGTATGTTTATCCTGTGTAGAAAAAGCCCTATTCTTGCCATCTGGTCTGATGCCTGAAGTAGTCTTATGCTTTCTATGTGATCTGCCAAATGTATATATATTGGAGGCTTCTTTTAAAAATCCTATCCAAAACTATGCATTTCAGAATCTTAAAGCTTTTTCTTCTGTCTATATAAAATTCATTTGGTTTCCAATCTGTGGATTTTCATCATCTTTAAATACAGTAGGTGTTACAGCTATCACAGTGGACAGTTTTGCGAATACTTACAGATTATGTTTGTATGTAACCTGAAATATTGAGAAAATGAGTTACCTATGTATTTTTAAAGGTAACTGTCACCAATGGAAATACCTATTTTATTAGATTAATCAAAGGATGGTGGGTTTAAGTGGAACTCTTTGTCATTGCCATTGCACGGTTGTTTTTTTTTTAAGATTAATTCAGTTCAAACTTGCAGCATGATCAGTGACATTTACATGCTATGGATCATGAGGCCTGCATGCAGTAAATGAATTCACACAGATCAGAAATATCTGTGGAAGAAAAGTGGGAAATGTCTTCAGCAGTTTTCACCATTATTTTTTTTCTCCCCTTCTGTGCTCTAAAATAAATTGGACTGGAGGAATGAATGTTTGATGCAGAAGATGCAGGTTGTTGGCATGTACCCAGCGCATATGTAAAAAATAAAAAGTTTAAGCTAACCTTAAGTTATTTCATTATTAGCTAAAGGCAAATGGGCTTTACAGAGAGAAAATTAATGTAATAGAGATAATATGCAGAGTTTTCTGCTTTGCTGCAAGGGAAGCATTGATTTTTATTTGTACAGAAATGCATTTGCTAATGTTCTTTTTGTATTAAAACTCTTATCTAAATCTTCTGGGATATTTGTCAGATTGTAGATTTCTGGTATTTAATGCTAATTTTTAGAGGTAAAGCAAAATCACTAATTAAAAAAAGCCCAGACCAAATCACAGCTTTGTAATGAAAGTGATACTGGACTGAAATAACCTGTATGTTAAAACATTTTTATGAGTGTCTACTGAAGAACCTCTGTAAAAACTAAAATGTCACAACAAAACCATACAGATTGTTCTCTGGTCTTGTATATTAAACATATTGTTGCCTACATGAACAGTTCTCACAATTCAGAAGACAAGTAACGTGGTACTGTGCCAGTGTTTTAACTGAAAAAATATATTGGAGGTTTTTTATAAATGTAATTCATATTCTAGAAACATGAGTAATTCCTTAAAACTTGTTCTGTACTGAATAAAGCAAAATTAGGACAATTCAGCTTGCTGCATGTACAGGGAGTTTGTGCTGATGGGTGGCCACTGATCAATTTCAGAAGCTTCTTGAATACCTGTTCAGACATAAAAATACATCAGTTTTCTAACAAATAAAAGCCATATTATTCTAGTTGATTCTATGTAGGTGTTCCTTCTGATGTGTGTAGAATAAATAGTGTAGATGTGTTAGGAACAGTGACCTAACTTTACATGTTCAGAGCCAATAACAAGTTCTACATGCACATATCTCCTACGTCACTTTTTAAGAGAGAAGCAAACTTTAAAAACAGGGAATACTTGAGCATAAGAATCTGACTAACTTTACAATTACTTGCTCATTTAGATACACCAGAGCAATTCTTCTTTTAGGAAACACAATTTATTTGGTTAAAACAAGGTAAGAAGGGGAATGAAGTTAGCAATACAGTTTAAAGTATGGGGAGCTGAGGATGGCAAGCACTACATAGCTTCAAGACAGTTAGTTAAGGAGGTAAAGATATTAATAAAAACTTGTGGGCAGCAGAGTACAATAGAGTTCTTTAAATACAGAGGTTGTTGAAGGGTATAAAAGCTTAGTAACAGAAGTCCTATAACGGGCAAGGATGGTAAATTTCTGCTGTGCAGAAAAAGGCATAAATATTCAATAAATATTATGTTCTGTATTCAGAAAGAGGCTGGATTATGTTTTTACATCTCACCTCCTCCATCATTAGTGATTTAAAGAACATATCACTGTACCAGCAACTGTTACTGTTAAATGTTTTTAAATATGCTGCATTGGCACCAACAGCTACTAAAAGAAAAGCTTAGAAGCTATATGAAGTATTAATTTTGAGTTTTAAGAAATCATGGAACAGTGAAGAAATTCTAGAAGGCTGGAGGGAAAGGGAAGCTAATGTGGTCAAATTTAGAAAGTATATGCCTTGAAAAGGCATAGTAGTATGCCGTCAGTGAAAATTTTTAAGAGGAATTACATAATTCAAGTTGATCTGACTGGGCAAGTCGGGCACAACCTCATATTGCTGCATGGGGTTATTCTATGGGAAGGTGCTTGCACTTGACTTCACCCTTACTGAGTTTCACAGATTCCTGGTAACTCTTTCTTCCAGCCTCTCTAGGTCCTTTTGATTAGAGGCCCTACCCTCCAGGTCCCAGTTTCATATCAACTGCACATATGCTAGCAGTGCACTTTATTGCATTATCCAGGTCATTAATAAAGATATTAAACAGTGTTGGCCTCAAGATTGAGCCCAGAAGCATGCCTCTGGTATAAGTGATTGCCAGTTGAGCTTTATACCACTGATCACCACCACCCTTTAGCCTGATGGTCCAGCTGGTTTTCCATGCACCTTATCATCCAATACATATCTTGCCAATTTGCTTGCAGGGATACTATAGGAGACCATGTCAGAGACCTTCGCAAAGTCAAAATAAACAGCACCCACTGCCCTCATTTTATACACAGCACTAGCCATATCATCACAGAATATAGTTAGGTTAGTTAGGTATGCTTTACCCTCGATAAATATGTGCTGGCTGTTCCCAGTCTCCTCATCCCTAACGTAGCTGAAAATAGCTTCAGAGAGGCTTTGCTCAATAACCTTGCTATGGACTGAGATTATGACAACCAAAGTTTAAATTTTGCCATAACGTACGAATTAGTGCCTCTTTAAAAAAAAAAATAGGTGTTTGGTTATTTAATTACCCTAACTGAGCAGAACTTCAGTGTCAGAATCTGAAGACTTGACAGTACAGGTGTCCCAAAGCATGTTTTTTTATGGGAAATAAATGAAAAGGTACTCTGTGTCAAACCACAAAACCCTAGTTGTGTTAAAAGCTTGGTCATGCTTAATTGTTTTTCTCTTGAAGTACTAATTTAGTTTGGTCTTGCTTAGTTTGAGATTTAACTGAATGAATTAGGAATACAAATATCCTTAGGAACAGAAGGCAAAGCTGGAGGCCCATAGAGAAAGAAGAATGTTCCCAGGGTTAGCATAGTCTGCACACCACAGCTGGTTGCTGGACAGTGGCCAGGAATAATTTTGACATGTTTATTTCGCATTTTTTCTCCATGAACATGTTTTGGGGACACTTCATTAAGTATGGCTGATAGTCTTTGAAGCTCTGCACCTTTAACATTTTACAAACAGCAAACAGGGTGGTGGATACAAAAATGAAAGTTATATTGGCAGGGACTATTTGCCCAATGAAAACAACACAAGATAAATGAGTGAAGGCAGTGAGCTAGGACAGGTTAGACTTTATTCTTTTTTGTATGTTTATCTGTGTGAAGGTTTTTGTAATGACAAGGTATATTTATCAGTAACATTGTGCTGATAGACAGTAATAAATCCTGTAAAAAAGGTATAATTTAAGTAAATCATAGTATATGGATATACACTTTTGTCTTGCACATGTCCTGTGTACTACTTGGTGAATGGTGTGCCAGTTTGAACAGCCACTATTTTATGTTGCTTCTTGATGCTAATCAGTCAAGCAGTGTCACCAAATCTAAGATAAGCTTATGGAATATATTTGTCTATCTAAATTTTACAGTTTGTATTAAGAAATGTGTTTATATGAGATTGGCTATAGAATATACTCTTTTGTATTCTGGCTGTTCTTAAAATAAACAATGTATCAGTCACTTTGGCCCAGCAGTTGCTTTGTCAGTTAGGTCAGACTACCGGGCTCTCCCAGCCAGAGAACTGGGGTATTCCATGCAGGAAAGTCCATTGAAGTGGTGACAGTCCTTTCCCAGAAAATGAGAGTAGTGTGACTGTCCAAAGAATGCAGGCAAACAGCTGAATTTCTTTGCTGGGGTCTGTGTGCAATAGTTTGGGCACAGCAGCAGGAAGGGAGGATGCTCCTCAGCACATAGCTGGCCACTTGCTTCTCTTGGTGCAGTGTTAACAAGGGTTCTGCAGCTGTCTCTGTTGCTTTGGCTGTGGAAGTTGAACTGCCCTTAATTTTGCAAGATAATTTTGACTTCATTAGTTATGTGTTGGGAATTCTTTTAATCTGCAACTGTAAAATGTATGCAATATTCTTTAATGCTTAAGGTGCTTACTATGACAGAACTTACATAAAATGTGACCTTTTCATTTTTTCACTAAACTCAGAACTCCTGAGTTTTATGAGGGCATTTCAGTGAGATTATGATCTGATTTGTAAACTAATTTGATGATTCTTCTAGTGTAGAACAGTTCATTACATGCTTAGAAGGCAGTAAAAGTGGAAGCTATACAGGATTTAACTTGCTTATGCCACTCATTAGATTTTTACAGGTTTTTTTAGTGTGTCTTGTTAAGAACATATTCCTTTCTGGTGAGTAAGATCGTGTTTGGGAAACATAGGATTTAATTCATAGTTGGGCAATGTTTATAATGTTCACCATGATTAAGAAAATCCAGCTACTATGTTTACATCTCTGGCTTTAAAAGTCTGTGTGTTCTTAAAGTGTACTGGGCATGCAGCTTTTGAGGAGAAAAAAGGTGCTTAGCCCTGAAACACAGTGTAGGCTAGCAATGATAGAGGCAAAGTTTGAGGGGAGAATCCGTGTAGCACCAGAACAGTTGAACAGTTCTTTGTACAGCCGACTATTTTTCTGGTGTATTTTTCAGTACAGGGCAATCTGCAAGCACCAGCTGTGCCTCACAACAGTTAACACATTCTCAAGTGAATACTTTTGTAGAATTTGCAGGTTAGTTTTGAATTTAGCTGAAGAAAATAGGCCTTTTCCTTCAGCGTAACAAGCTAAATATTTCAGTGTGTAATTTGTACTAAGAGCTTTTTTCACTGAGAGAAATTAAGCTGGATCAGTCACAGTCATAGGCTGGCCTTCTCGCTCTGTCCTCTATGCCATGTAATAGTAAGCTTCTTATTTATTTGTTTTCAGTTCTCGAATACTTCAGTCTGCAAATAATACAATTGAAATTACTTTTTAAAATGTGGTATAATTTTTTGCACTGAAGATATTGCTGCACAGACATTATAAATGTCAGAATGTAGCTTTCTGACTGAAAGCTCTCTGGTTGACTTTTTAAGAAACTCTGTAATGAAAATTCTTACAGAAACTACAATGCTTACTTAATTTATTTAGTAAAATGGCAAAATTTAGTACTATGCTCAAGTTTGCACTGTAAAATCGAAAGAAATTCCATTATTTGAGTCAGAATTCCGAAGGCAGTTCACTGTGCAAAAGTTTGTTTTTCTGCTTTTTGTCAGCTGTTGGTTAACTTTCTGCTAAGTAGAACAGTAACAACATGCCTGAACTTTATTAAAATAACAAAAACCCTGTACAAAATCCTTCCTGAATGACACAATAAGTTTTATCTGAGGGATTCAGATTAGTGTGCAAATAACCTAAAATAGCCAGAATAAGTGTTTAGGGATCGATTGTTTCTTGTTCAGCAGTAATTTTAGGACTAGCTATGACATTGTGAAGACTTTAGTGCCATGTTTCAAACTTAGTCAGATTGTGCAGGTGAATATGTCATGCGCTAGTCTTAATCCTTAAATTATTAATGGAATTTTTAGGGGTCTGTTACCTGAGACATTCAAATATGTTTTGACCATGTGTAAGTTCTAAGGTATCAAATATCTCTAAAATATGTTAGGACTACCAAATTAAGAAAACAGAACACTTGCTCTCCTTTCAGCATTGCAATCCTGACTGGTTGTTTCTGTAGCCTAAACTGATAATTGACAGAATCTCAAAACTTCATTTTCAGTGGAAAATTGTCATTGGACTATTAGTAATAACTTATTCATCAAATGTAAAAGTTGAGGGAAATGGAAAAAAGCAAGTAATGTCCAGATAATGTGGTTTTCTTGGTCTTTCCTTTAGTCATCTTTAATTATTTTGGTTGGTACCTCTGGTGTACGTTAACTTATTGTACTCTTCGAAATAACGTGTTTATCTGTAGTGTAAGAGCAAGTAAATAAAAAGTATATGTGGAAATTTGTTATAAAATATCTTTGTTCTCTGTTGCTTAGTCAAATTCTCTTTAATCCTTCAATGTAGCACGAAATATGTGAAGGGTTTTTTGAGTACATTTTTAGCTAATTCTGAAGTGTGGCAAAAGCGTTGCAACAGGAGTTGCTGGAACAATCTGTCCTTTGTGCATTGACCCAATGTTATTGTGATTTTTCAGGCTGTTGTTGTCAAGTGGCAAATAGAATTTGATTGCTGAAAGGCAGTTTTTGAAGTTGGAGGTTTTCCAGTGTTGACCTAATCCCAGTGTTGACCCTGCTTTAGGTAGGGAAGTTGGATGGGATGGCCTAGAGCAGTCCCTGCCAACCTGAATGGTGATGTGAGTAGCCATGTACACAATTGCAGATGTTTGTCGAATGCTATGAAGTTTGATTGTAAGTGCAATGAAATCGCTGATTAGTATTTGTGATATTGTTTATCTGAGAAGAAAGCTAATGTACTGCAGCAGATACATAGTGAAGGATAAATTATGTATTCTGTCTTTAACAGACTGAAACAATCATTAATTATGAACAACAACAAAGTCAGAAAGTCTCACAGTTTAATCAGGTATTGCAAATTGAAAGCCATAATGGTGTACTTCAGTTCCACTGTGAATGACATTGCATATTGCTGGCAGAATTGTAAGATATGTAGATATTCTGTTTTATGAAACTGCATTGTTGAGAATCCCGGCAAAATTTCTTAGCAGTTTTTACACAAGCAATAAATTAATGTTTAGTTTAGGACCATGATAACATGGCGGAGAGTGCAGAACAGGAGTAGAAGGAGTTGTGGAGTTTGAATTTTAAAGTAAATTCTAGACTAGCCGTTGCCAAATAAGCATACTAGATGTTTCTGTGCCTTGGTTTGTTTTTTGTTTTGTTTTGGTTGGTTTGATTGAGTTTTTTTAAATGAATTAATTTGAGTTTAAAATAGAAGAACTATTGACGGCAGAGATTTCATGTAATAGCTTACAAAAATAAAATTAGTAGTTTGCATTTTCCAGAACTATTGTTTCCAGTGGCTCTGAGAATGAAGAAAAAAATATAGCGATCTGTATTCATTCATCATTTCACAGTTACTTTCACAACAGTAAGATCTAAGACTGTGTTTTAAAGTCAGAAGCTATGACCTTTTAATACAGAATAATAGCAAAGATGTGTATAGAGATGTGGAACTTATAAAGGACTCCAGTTCACAGCATTCAAAGCAGCACTACTACGAAGATATTTACTAAGGAAAACATAAAATGACAATCTATCATTTTAAATTGGAAAGTTGAAAAAAAAAAAGTTATTTTTTGACATTCTGTGAATCGTCTAATGTTAGGCATAACAGCAACTGTGCTGCTACTTGCTCTTCTTTTTCAGTTTTTCAGAATGGAGTTGTTTTCTCAAATGGAAAATAGTTGGAGTTATTTGCTGTCATAAAATCTGTTCAACTGCAATTTATTTAATACACATAGATTTCATGAAATAAAGAATCAGTGTTGCTTTTTCTTTAGCTTTCTCTTCTGCCAGGTGTCCTTTTGAGAAACTTAGCTTTTATAAATTCTTTTGCAGGTCCTTCAATTTGTTGTCTTGGAGATAGTTATAGTTCTAAAATAAGAATTACTGAGACCGTATGCTTAGCTGTCAGCAATAGTAAAAAATGCATGGAACATCTTCATTTCTTGCAGTGTATACACTGTATTTATTCAGACAATTGAAGAACCTCAGAAGTTTATTTCAAAGGATTTATCTCCTCAAGAAAAATAAATACTTTGCATTTGCTTTTTATTTTAAGCCAGACGTTGAAGTTGCCCTGTGTTGTTTCATACATAAGCTGTTATTATCAGCAACATGTTACTGAAAGCAGCATAGAACCTGTCATGTAGGCACAGTTCCACTCTGACAGATGGGCATGGTGTAGGCATGCCAGCCAACCATTCTATCTTCACCTAACAAAGTATGAAGGGAAGAATTTTTGTCCAGGATTACCACTGTGGCATTCAGTGCAGTGTAAGGCTTTGAGTTCAGGAAATGCACTCAGACTGGTCCACCTCATAGGATGACCAAAAATTTAAAAATAGCCTGGGTTTTAGGTTCTGCTGTGTTTGTACTGGGAAAAGGGACCAGTTGCAGTGGGGCTTCTGTTTCTTTTTGGCTGTCTGCTAAAGTCACCTAATGGGCACAGCCAAAAGAATTCTGCCACTGACACACATTTCTCCCTGATTAATTACCTAAGTATGGAAACAGAAGCAGTATGTAATTTCTCTTGTGAGAAAGCTGTTGTTTGTGGCTACATACATGTCTCTTCGGATATAGATCTGTGAGGATCTGCTGATGTAGGATGAAGTCCTAGTGTTAAAATATGATTTAAAATAGAAAAATCTGTATGAGAATAAATCAGATTTCTGTGACTGAAGATTTGGATAGGGATATGCAGAATAGTTCTGCAGGTTTTCAGAAATGCGTATCAGCTATTGCTTGGTGATTGCGCTTAAGGGTTTTGGAGAGTTCTTTATTTTTAAAGAAATTGCCTTAATGCCTTGTGCTTGATTTTATAAAGTAGCCAAGCACTTCAAGCTTTTGGCAAATGTACTTGCTTGAGCAAATGCTTTTGTGTGTTACATTACACAGTCTTTATGTCTGTCAGTTTTACTTTCCTCAGGATTCTTGTGTAGCTCCAATGTTTTAATCTTTCAAGTCTGACTCAGCCTTTAAATAGCAACAGATTTTGCTAACTTTCCTGAAAGTTATGCTGATATGATTCATTCATGCTTTCTGGGGACTTGGTTTCCATTGAGAAGTTTCTAAATTTTTGGGAAATAATGTTTGCATGGCACTGTCACTTACAAGATGGCACAGTATGTGAAAGAACAGGTGTGAAAAAGGAAGTGAATAAAATTGCTTTGAAATATAAATGGACATTTTGTGGGCCTCTGTTAGAATGTCTTTTATAAACTGTACTAAGTATTCAGTTTTTCTCTAATAT
Source organism: Pezoporus flaviventris (assembly GCF_033815535.1). NCBI lineage: Eukaryota > Metazoa > Chordata > Aves > Psittaciformes > Psittacidae > Pezoporus > Pezoporus flaviventris. The sequence continues at coordinate 7,418,959 of NW_026892595.1, forward strand.
GAATGTTTTCTTTCTGAAATGAAATTATGTAATAATATTTGACTGACACTTCTTTACCTGCCTAGTTTTAAATTAAAATTCATAATTAAGCTTAATATAAAATTACAAGATTTGATTTAATGCTTTCTTCCAGTACCAGAACTAATGTTCACTGCATTAGAAGGTGTAGTCATCATTGAGAAGCTTTGTTCTTTTAACAAAAGATACCAAAAATAAATTCAGTTAGGGTCATAGTGGTTTAGTTTAATACTGTTATGATAATAAGTACTGTAATTACTTTCAGATAGTTCTTCATTCCCAGAGGATGAGATTTTTAGTTTTGATGTCTGCTTAAAGCATGAGAATGACAGTAAAATTAATGTCATAACCTTTACAGCCTATTTATCGTTTTCTGTGTAGTATCCTAAAGGATTTTGTGTAACGTCTGAAATAAATGTCTTGGTATGCATAAGCATCAAATTAGGTTAATTGGGTTCACCTGATACTCAGTCTGTCTCTCAGGACACCAATTTCATGTAAAAGACCTGTGGGTATCTTTCTGTGAAAATTGCTTTTAAATTATTACGTATATATGCTCTGCTTCCTTTGATTGTTAAAGACCAATTTACAGTGTAGGCTTTTTTCCCATTTATTGATATTTTTGCTTCTTCTGGTTGAAAATTCATTTATCTTTTCATTCTGCAGTAACATAAGGAGTAGTATAGGCATGACAGACCTTATTTTGTGGCATTAAGGTAATTTTTACTTTTTAATTCTAACTCCACTTTTTTTTTCTAACAGATTTCATTTTTGAGCAGTCAGCAGCAGATTTAGACAGAACTATTTTGAGTTCTGAAGTACTGTGACTTGAATGATTTTATTTTTTGTCCTATGATAGAGTTACAAACTGAGGAAAACAGATTGACAGATTATACAGAATTTTAAAAATGTCATCATTGGGATAGACTCCCAGAGAAAAATTGATAATGATGCCACATATCTTCTGTATTTGGAAAGAACCAGTACTGGACTCAAATATACCGAAGAAAGACTGTAAGAATGTTTGCCTCCTCAGTATTCAATAAAAATAAAAAAAGGGACATCCTGGATTATTAATGGTGTCCAACCTAAAATTTGTTCTATACGTAAGAGCTTAAAACAGGTACAAAATTTGTTTAATAATTTTGATTAATTTTATGTAATAATTTTAATTTGGCTCTTTTTTTAATGTCATGGTTTTTATGGGTAGTAGTCATGCCAAGCCAGATTTATAGTCAAAATAAAAAAAAAAAAAAAAATCCACTGAGAGTAGGTATAGGCAGCTGTACAGTCTAAACTTACATCAGTGTAGTCTGCTCATTCTTGCAGTTTAGTAGAGTTGTCTGTATGTTACCACGATGTAAAACTACCCCTAGATGAGCTGACATACGTTTGTGTACTGGGTCTGACAGATGAGATGTTGACTGCTTAAGTACCACGGACAGAGGCTCTTTGAGGCAGCCTGGGATCTGCTGTTACGCATTGGCAAACCTCTACCAGGAGGTGATGGTTTAGGTACACGAGCTTCTTATTACATATGGCTCAGCACAAGAGATATGTGTACCAAAGAGCCTCACCTGTTTGCTGTGTGTGAGGTCTCGTCACAGCAGACACAGTTAATTTTCCTTTATGCTTTAGTATTGAACTTCCTGGAAATGGAATTGGTTTTGCCTCTTTCATACTTTACTGCTGCCCACAGAACCATCTCCTTCCTGGAACCCCACCACTGCTTTTTGAAAGTCAATTGCATGACAATAAAGAAACATATTCAAGACTTCCTTATGTGTTTAGTAATTGCATCAGAATTTGTCCTAACTATTTTTGTATATACCCCAAACCAATCCGTTGGTACTTCATGTGCTCAGAAGGGAGCTCTTGAGTGCATGTCTGGAATGTTCTTTATGTAAGATTCTACTTGCTGTTAGATTAGCCAGGAAAGTAAGCAAACTTCACATCCACACAACTCCTCTGCTCATGGGAAGTGTTATAGATATGCACTGGTATGAAAGCCTAGATCCAAGTAAACCCTGAAACAGTTAAAGTTCAATTTGTGTAGGTCAATATACTTGCTGGTTACCTTCCCAAAGCCTCCAGCTGCATCACAAGAGAGAGAGTTTTATACCCTGATTTCTAACATGAACCAGACTATTCCACAGCCATTCCAAAAGCTAGACCATTTTACGTTAAAGAAAATCTCTCAGCGGATAACAACACAATATTATACTGTCTTTGTATAATACTAGGGTTTTTTTACTTGACTTTAGAATGTCACTTGATGGAAGCTTGTGCGACACTGACCACACTGGGAAGAAATAGCCAGCTGTTAAGTTACTGGGTGGTTTACTTGATGTAATGCTATTTTATGTCAAACATTATGTATCAAATTTAGTGGTTAAATTCAGGAGAGGTGGCAGTGTAATGTTTGCTTCACAAATGCAAGCTAATATATTAATTGTAGCATCCATGGAAGATTCTGCTTGTCAGTCAGTTATATGGGATCCATGCAGTCAGATGTTTGAAGAAAAATGATTGTTTAAGCCTACGTTGGCTGTGATTCTTCAGAATGCATTGTCACACTGGAATTCACGACGTGCCCCCTTTTCTTTCTTTAAAAGGGGTTTTCAATTATAAGAAGCCTAAGTTAGTTGTACCCACTGTTGAAATACAGAGAGTGCGTATAAGGGTATGTGTGATCCAGAGAAACACTTGGTTTAAAACTCTGGTGGTGTTTTCGCATGAGGTATGGGCATACTGGGATCCTTTCTGGAATACAGTTTTTGAAAACTATTGCCATTTTCCTATTCTTTTTGTTTGTTTCTGAAAAATTATCAGCTTCTAAGTATCTGTATTTCTTCTTTCCAGGAACTTTGTCGTAACTTTTGAAGGGCATAATGCAGAATCCTTTAACTTTTTCTGCAGGTATAGTATATATTTCCTATTTATTTTTTTTTTTTTTTTAGAAATTAGATGCTTGTGATTCAAAGCGTGGAAGAAATGTCATCATCATTAATAAGTCACTGTATAACTCCTGTCTGCTATTCTACCCTAATATGTGTTTTTTAAAAAGCCATTATACTGCAGAATTTATCACTTTAAATGATTACAATAGCTAAAATTGTTTTCTTCTGTAGGACATTGCTAATTACTGTTACAAACTGTAGTCGAAGCTTGAAATATATTCATCTACTTTTTGCTTGATTCAGTAGAATTAAGTGTTCAGGGTTTATTACAGTTTTTTTCATCTCATACATTTGAAAATCGTTGTCATATTTGACCCCGATATAATTTGGGGTCATATCTATTTGCAAGTTGTGCTACAGGACTAGCACAAACAAGAAAATGTTTTCTAAATATAAACTTAGATTTTTAGATTTTAAGTGCCATTTCTCAATCATTCCTACCCTTACTAACATTATTTGTGCTTAACTGTATTTCTTCTATGTTTTGTTTCTTCAAACATCATTTTTTGGTAATTTATTTTTTCAGTAGGGTTGGTGTCTTGGATTTTTCCCTCTGCTATTAATAAGGATATCTGTGCTTCAGCTGTGTGTTCCCAAGCCTCTAAATGTGTAGCCATAACTTTAATTTCCTTTCCCTTTTGATCTGTGTCACAATGCTAATGTTTAAGTATGATTTTGAACTTGAATGTCATTTTTAATGATATTTCTTAAATGTGAGTGAACGTTTGATGGATATGACATAAGCACTAATGGACCTTTCAGAACCATTGCAGGTTGTCAGTTAAATTTCCATTGTTAATACTTATGTTAATTAAGAAAAGTACTATATATTACTTAACTTGAAGCCTTGAGCTTTTGCTGTCGTTTAAGTTTATACTTTACCTGTTTTGTGAAGACTGAGTATTTTAATGATACTGTAATTATTCTGAGGAAGCTATTCCAGAAGGATGTCACGCAAATCGATCTTAGTTGACGAGTTCTGTGTCTAATGGGACTATTCTTTCAAGAGAGATGGTACTTACTGTTGTGTAAAGCTATCTACCATGCAGTGTGTTCTTCATCCATATACTTAAGAGTGAAATACTTAATTTGAATACTTAAAAGCCTTAATTTAATTCTTCCTTTAAATAACAGGAATTTGACCACTGTTATAGTTGAATGGAACGAGTTATCTTTACGTTGAAGTAATTCTGAATAGCAAGAGGAGAATATAGATTGTGAAGCTGTTTCCAAACTTGAAACTGATTAATCATTCACTTTTGAGACTTTTTTTTTTACTTATTTTTTTTTTCCTAAACAAAAATCCATTCCAGTCAGTATCCTGTTATCAGCTTGCACCAGAGTGAATTATAGGAGCCATGTCGTAAGCTTTGAAGGTGAGGGTTCATGTTAGAAATCATACCCAGATCCTGGCCAGGAGCTGTATTAGTGTGAAGTCATGGTCTAGGCTTAGTCATACTAGTCTCAGTATATTTGTTTTTGTATTCTTTTACTGTCACTCTTTTTTATCCTTATATCACGCATCACTTTTCTTACGTAAATGTGTTATGGCCCTTCAAAAATGTTGATGCTGTTAGCAATTTATAAAGATTTATGTACAACTATAACATTGGTACATTTCTTACAGATAAAAGGTTTGAAAATAAACGGTATTGGAAGTAGACCCTATCCATCAGTTACATTCAGTATACCATTTTTCCTGTCTTTCTGTACTTCAAAAATGCTTGTTATTTTTCAGTTAAGTATGGAGATTAAGGTTAGTGCAGGTTCTTTGAGTGACAGCATAAACCCATCACTTTCTACCATTTGTCATGTAATAGCAGGAGTTCTGTAATATGATGTGTACTGCTTCAGGGCATCTGTATTTTTCTCAATTTAAAATAGTTTATAAGAAAGCTGATTATCATTTGCACAACAAGCAATTGAACAATGTAACTCCATGTTCAAACAGATGTACTTTTCTGAATAATGATAAATATTTAATTTCCAAGATTTTAACATTTTTTAGGAATTATGAAGTTATCATTGAAGCATTATATCTTGTTATTTACATTCATGTTAATATTTGTTATTGAGCAAGTGCGCAGGTGTTTTTACAGTGCTCCATGATGACATAAAATATCAGCATGCCTTAAAGAACTGAAACACTTTTGGCATTGTCAGATTTATAAAACGTTTTTGTTAAGTCACTCTAACATGAAAGAATTATGCATCTTATACAGTTATTATGCAAAATACAAGGCTGTCCTGGTTTACCCAGGAATTTATTTAGTACCTTTTTGTCTTTAAAATATACATTGGAAAAGTAGCTCACAGCCTGAAATCATGGTTTTGAGTGTATTTATTTTATTTTTTTTTACAAAATCATGTAGTTTTTAAAAAGTCATTGTATAGTTTAGTACATTTTGTGTCCATGTTAGTAGGGTCATTTGGTGCTGGGAGATCTCAAACTTCATTAGCTGTGTAAATGTGTTTCTTAGAATCAGCTCTCACTTTGCTGGAACCCCTGCTGCCTTTATATCATTAACATAAATGCAGGTGCAAATAGCATTTATGTACTTTGATAGAAAGCAGTTGGAGACATTTCGCTGTGGGACACGACACTTTCAGATTGTGTACATCTGTTCAAATAATGTATCCAAGCCAGTGACATGAATGCAAGGATAAAAACATCTGCCCTTGAGACCATTTGCCATACAGCAGATGCTTACATCTTTGTTTATGCAGATGGTTTGTGTGATGAGCTGAGCAATGATGAAAGTGAGAAAGTTTGACAAAGATTTCAGGGTATTGCTTGGGATAGGAAAATATGTTGGTAACAGTGCTTCATTTTCAGATGTCTACCAAGAGAAGGACATCTGTTATAAATACTGATGTTTTTAGTAACATGCATGTGGGTTTTTTGACATTAGCTAGATTAACACAAAATCTGTGAAGGTTTGTTTTTTTTTTATTTTTAACTCTCTCATACAAAAATTGTACTGCAGCTACAGAAGATACTAACTAGTTTAATAAAAGTGATTACTTTTAACAGGAAGTTTCAACTGCTTTGCTTCAGTCTGTTCTCAAGTTCATACAAAACATTGAATTGACTGAAAAGTTGGCAAAATTAGAATAATTTTGAATAATAACATAACTCTAAAGGCTGTGCGTGGTGCTGTAGAAGATTTCGTGACTTTGGGGATTTTTCAATAGAAACTGTATTTAGCATTCCAAAGTTATTAGACAAATAGTTTAGCTTTTCTGTTGTTTGAAAATTACTGTAGGGTAATTGACGTGAGTGGCAGATCTAAACTGAGCTGGCACTTACATGAAGGAACAGAAAGTGCCCTGTGCAGCCTTCCCGGCCCCAGCAAGGCTTGCCTGGCTCCGGTGGTGGCCAGAGGCAACGGTGACGGCCGCCCGACTCCCCCTGCTGGACTCTGCACTCAGGGGCTCCTTTGTCTGCCCGCACAGCCAGATACACGTGAGTTTAATTAGAAATGTACTGATAGTTCAGCACATGGCAAGTTAAGGATATCATCTTTGGCCTACATTCCTGTTGACTGCATTCCTGTTTTCATTCCCTCGCATGCTGGCACCCTTTACAAGTGTTTAGTGATATATTATCACTTAGCAGCGATGTATTCAAACAATTCCTTTACAGCACATCCAGTACCTTCTTTTGAGAACTGGTGCTGCCTTTAAACAAGACAGTGGCTAGTATGGGTGTGCTTAGCAATGCCAATAAGCATTGCAAATAATTGCAATTATGCATAGGGGGAGGAAAACCATTCAGATACTGTAATTTAAATTGTTTTCTGCTACATCCTGCTGCCAGAAAGATCTAGCTGTATTCAGGTTCAGCAGCAGGTAATAGTTTTGTATGTTCTGAAGACTAATATCTTCCTAGTGAGGACTGTAGCCTTTCTGGAGATGCTTTAGTTTTCCTATGCTATACAGAGCTGTGTCTGTCTTTGAAAAAATATACGTATCTAGTTGAAGTACTGAGGAGATCGTCTAATCTTTATTTTTGTTTTACTCCGTAGTGGAATTGATTACAGGTGGTGATGTTTGGCATATCTCAACTAGAACTGTAAAGTCTTTTTCTGAAGAAATTTGGGTCATGAAGAACAAAAAGGGGGGACACCTAGAGCAGATAAAATGCCTGGATAGAGTTTCCCTGTTCAAAAGTTAGATCACTTAGGTAATTTTTAAAGAAAATGAGCTATTTACAAAGTCCTATGGAAAATACTTTCCAACTGTCATCCAAGTTAACAATCTGTTCTGTGTTCTGGCCCTTTCTTTGAGGAATGATAAACCCTGTGTATAGTTCATACTGGAAGATTCAGAACAGGCCAGGCCAAGACTGACAATCTTCTGATCCTCTGTTCATCTTTAATGAGGGAACACTCTCTGAGGTTTGTAGCACAGAAGTTACCATACAGATGCTTTTAATGCCTTAAGTAAAATATATTTGCTCTATTGAGCCAAAGGGGTGAATTAACTGTTTTCTCCTGCACACAGGCTCTCTTCTAAGGAAGTGCTTTAATTTTCCCAAAATGTGATACTTTATAAAAGGAATAACAAGCTTGATCTTCTGTTGTGCTCTGTTTGCGCATCAGTATTTGAAAAAATAAATTTTGCAAGAGGCATAGTTGCCTTACTGCAATCAGACGTGAATGTTTGCTGTCCCACAGAGGGCAGGAAGGAGGGTTAAACTCGGAGTAAGACAAAGATAGATTCTATTCTTAGCTTGTTTGAAGGGGGAGCAAGAGTCTAGTCAGAAAATATTTCATTATTTTTTCATAAAATGTTTCTACTTGACCTTTTTGTGCTGCATAGTTTCTGAGGAATTCTGCCTTCGTTTTTGTAGCAGACTTGATAATTATTGTTTCCTGCACTTAAGGAAAAAAAGTATATTAATTCCCACATATATTAGGCATATCATGATTTTGTCCAGGTTGACTTGATCTTGATGGGCCTTTTAAAAAGGACTTTACATTGATACTGACTTTTCAGTGAATGAATTACTGTTTAGGTCCATATCTTACTTGAAGCTTGCTAGAAGAAATTTCAACTGGCTGTTTTCCCAGAAAATCATTTTTAAAATTCTGATTGCAACCTTTTCTTTGAATTTTTTGTTTATCCCCACCTTCCAAAGTACCTAATTTGTATCTGTAATGCCATTGAAGGTTTATGAATTATGAGTTTATGGCCAGTGCTTCCATCACCTCCCATCAGCTACTTTCTAAACAATTTGTTCCGCCAAGTGGCTGTGGCACTGAAGCCTCACTTCACAAATCTCCAGGGATGGTACCCTCTATGGAACAGAGTGACTGGGCAAAACCAACAAAGATAAACCACTGGATTTGTAGTGATACCAAAATAGTTTTCATTCTACTCAGTTGAGTCCTGTTGTAGCAGCAGCATTTCTAGATAATGCCCACCTGAAATTTGATTGATTTGGTTGATTGCTGAAGCTGGTAGAGGCATATAGAAGCTGAAACACAGGCCTTGATGATGCATCTAACAGTCTCTCTCAGACAGAAGTTCCGTGCTTACACAGGAACCAGTGTTTTCATCTTCAGTAGTGATTTGTGTGGTTGCAGAGGCCAAGCAGCACCTTGAGCCCAAAGATTTAGCTGCATAAACCTTATTCCTAAGTTCTCTTCATGCCATAAATCTGTGTGATTTCTTCAACTGTAAAGGTGAAAAAAGTTATTAAAAATTACAGATGCTTTATGTGTCGCTCTCTTTATGTCAGTTTTCATTGCTTGATGTGAAAATATTTTGATCTGCTTAAAATTTATTACGTTACCATTAATATAAATGAGTAACTCATAACTTGAAAGGCCGTGCCTTCAAAAAATGGGAAGCTTTTAAAGTTCAGAACACCACATGAGAGGTGTTAAGAGAACAGGTGGGTCTGCTAATAAATAGATTTTAAATTCATTGCAGAAGAGTGTTTAAAAATCTCTTCCATATATACGTTCTTCTTATCTCTCATATAGATATATGTGCTGAATTTTAGGTAAGACTTCCAAGACTTTTTTCCTCTATACAGTAGCACAAAAATGGCTTCTCTTTATAGGAGGTTGTATTAAGCCTTGGTTGCCCATATTTTATGTAAGATGTTGCTTTTGAATATTGATTTACCCACATGTGGCTAATAGATTTGATATAAAAACTCAGGTTACCTCAAAGCTGTTGTTAATTTATTATCCATAGAAACAGGATTTCATACATATTTTAAAAGTTACTTGTGTTGGGAAAATATAGTGGTATGTGAAATCTAAATCTGTGAGAAATCCAAAATGATGTCTTAGATTATTATTGTGGTCTAATGCTGATAATATAGTATCAAAATGCATTGATTTCTTGATTCGTTAACTTTTGATCAGCTTTTGCATAGGTATTGTTTTATGTTGCACTTTTCTCTGAGAACAGAGTCACTAGAGCCAAGATGCTGGTGAGATTGTATTGGCAAAAAGAAGCCTTAATTGCAGAAACAAACCTTAATTAGAATCATAGAATGGTTTGTGTTGGAAGGGACCTTCAAAGGTCATCTAGTTCAACCCTTTCTGCAATGAGCAGGAATATCTTCAACTAGATCAGATTGCTCAGAACCACATCCAGCTTGGCTTTGAAAGTTTCCAGGGATAGGACATCTTCCACCTCTCTGAGCAACCTGTGCCAGTGCTTCACAACCCACATTATAAAAAAATTCTTCCTTAAATCTAGTCCAAATCTACCCTCACTTGAGTTTAAAACCATTATGCCTTGACCTATTGCTACAGGCCTTGCTAAAAAGTCTGCCCACATTTTTCTTATAGGCCCCCTTTAAGTATTGAAAGGCCCTTAAGTTTTGAAAGTATTAAGGTCTCCCTGGAGCCTGCTCTGCAGGCTGAACAAGCCCAACACCCTCAGCTTGTTTTCATAGAAGAGGTGCTCCAGCCCTCTGATTATTTTTGTGGCCCTCGTCTGGACTCACTCCAACAGGTCCATGTCTTTGTTGTACTGAGGACTCCAGAACTTTGTGCAGTGCTCCAGATGAGGTCTCAGCAGAGCAGAGTAGAGGGGCAGAATCACCTTCTTTGACCAGCAGAATCACCTCCCTCCCTTCTTTTGATGCAGTTCAGAATACAGTTGGCTTTCTGGACTGTTGGGTGCACATTGTTGGCTCATGTCGAGGTGTTCATCCACCAGTACCCCCAGGTCCTTCTCTGCAGGGCTGCTCTCAATCCCTTTGTCCCCCTAGCCTGTTTGATATCAAGGGCTGCCCCAGCCACGTGTAGGACCTTGCACTTGGCCTTGTTGATGTTCATACAGGCCCACTTCTTAAACTTGTTCAGGTCCCTCTGGATGGCATCCTGTCCCTCAGGTGTGTCTACTGCACCACTCAGCTTGGTGTCATCTGCAAATTAGCTAAGGGTGCACTCAGTCCCACCGTCTGTGTCATTGATGAAGATACTAAACAGTAGTGGTACCAGTAGGGACCCCTGAGGGACACTACTTGTCACTGACTTCCATCTGGATATTAAGCTGTTTACCACTACTGTCTGGTTGCAATAAGTCAGTCAATTCCTTACCCACCGAACAGCCCATCTATCAAATCTGTATCCAGTTTAGAGAGAAGGATGTTGTGCGGGACAATGTCAAAGGCCTTACAGAAGTCAACATCAATGGCAGCATGATAATGAAGCAGCTCGTATGTATACTCTCAAACAACAGAGAAAAGCAATTCTGGAAATTGAGAAAGTGGAATTACTTAACAATAGAGATTGTTCTTTTTTATATACATATTTTTTTTAATATAAGTTGTGTTAGATATGAATTTTCTGAAAAGTAGATCTCTATAAACTTTGGCATATGTCTCTATATGGTTCATAGTGCAATAAAGATGTTTCAGGGGAGAAAAAAAGACTGAATTAGACCGGAAACTGAAGAACTTCCCTAAATATGAACTGTGTGCCCATGATCTTGGATTACTGTTTGAGTTATATCTCCAAAATGACTGTTTATGCCAAAAAATAGTTTTAACTTATTCCCGCACTGAAAAATGTTGCTAGAAATTTGAAGTTTGAACATCTGCTTTAATAGAGTCCAGTTAATATAAACCCCCACCATTTTAATTGTATAACTTTGCTGTTTTAATGCTTTCTTCTGCTAAGAAAAGTCTTTTGGAGAATATTCAAGGAATTCAGGAAGCCTCCCACTGCTCACAGAATTTCTTGAAATGCACTGTAATCTTAATCTCATAAAATAAACTTGCATGGACTTCAAAGAAGACTTTTCTAAATGATAAAATGCTTATTGCACAACTAGCAAATCACATTGATGCTCAAATCAGAATTAATTATATGTAGCTTTAAAAAGTCTAATATTCCCCTTTACAATTTTAGTAAACTATTTTAATTTTGTCCTCCTGTGGTATACCAGAGCATGTTTTCAAAGTGTATTTATACACTGTGTTTTTGTGAATGATGCCCTATGATTTTCCAGTCTTACATTAGAGTACTTATATTGTTTGTTGCAATATAAGAAGAATATAAGAAGGACTTGGTGGTGTTGGTCAACGAGAAACTTAACATGAGCTGGCAGTGTGCGCTTGCAGCCCAGAAAGCCAGCCGTATCCTGGGCTGCATCAAAAGGAGCGTGACCAGCAGGTCAAAGGAAGTGATCCTGCCCCTCTACTCTGCTCTTGTGAGACCTCACCTGGAGTATTGTGTGCAGTTCTGGTGTCCTCAACATAAAAAGAACATGGAACTGTTGGAACAAGTCCAGAGGAGGGCCACGAGGACGATCAGGGGACTTGAGCACCTCCTGTGTGAAAACAGGCTGAGAAAGTTGGGGTTGTTCATCCTGGAGAAGGCTGCATGGAGACCTCATAGCAGCCTTCCAGTGTCTGAAAGGGGGCCTATAAGGGTGCTGGAGAGGGAGTCTTCATTAGGGACTGTAGTGACAGGACAAGGGGTAACGGGTTAAAACTTAAACAGGGGAAGTTTAGATTGGATGTAAGGAGGAAGTTCTTTACTGTAAGGGTGGTGAGGCACTGGAATGGGTTGCCCAGGGAGGTTGTGAATGCTCCATCCCTGGCAGTGTTCAAGGCCAGGTTGGACAGAGCCTTGGGTGGCACGGTTTAGTGTGAGGTGTCCCTGCCCATAGCAGGAGGGGTGGAACTAGATGATCTTAAGGTCCATTTCCAACCCTAACTATTCTATGATTCTGTGATTTTTCTAATCAATTTTAAATCGCACAAAAGGACTCATGTAAACATATTATTCTTCAAAAAAAAAAAGTACTAAAAAGTAATAAATGCAAGATACAAAGTTATGCATGTGGTGAAAAGCAAGACACAAGGTTATGCATGTGGTTTAAATGCTTTTTCTTATACATTTAATAGTAATGTTTGTTACCCATCTAAAGTCTGTGTTTCATTCCCATGTCCTGACTCTGTGGCCTAAACTCTTTCCAAGTCTCATTTCTGGTTCTCTTGTCCTTTTCCCGTTTGCCCTGTGTAAATCCTAATATCCTCTTCCATGCTGTCAGCCTAGCAGTTAGGAGAGGCCATTTCCTTGTTCCAATGTGGGTGTTTGGTCCTAAGCTGTAGTTTTAGGAAAAATCCAGCCCAGCCTGAAGCAGGAGCACATTCAATAGATCGCAAGCACTGGAAGAATTAGCTGCTTAAAGTATCTATTGAACACATGCCAATAGCTTACAACTTTGCCAAATTTGGGCGGCTTTTCACAGACAAAAGAGACATTGCTGTGTTGAATATCAAGGTCTTTGTCTAAGGCACACATACTGGATTCTTTTCTTTTCTTTTCTTGTTTTTTCTTTTTTTTTTTTTTTTTTTTATACCTGGGTATGGCTGGCATTTTCTGTTGAAATTGATTTTAGAAGATTATCTGGGGCAAACAGCCAGACCAGGACATTCCACCCAAACAGTTATTATTAGGCACAAATAGAAACATTTGGAAATCAATTGTTGTAATATACAGAGTTTGGCACTCCTGATTTGTAAGTTTTACTACCAGCTGTACTTTGCATAGGTATGTGGCAATCCCGATTTTGAATAGAGAAGGAAGATACTCTATTTTCAAGAATATCTGCGGTTCCAGTGTTTTATGTGGAATTACAGGAAGTGAAAAGTAGTATATTATTTAGCCCCCCTGGTTAAAAACCTTACTAAAGCTACTGAATCTTCATTTTTCTGAGCTCTTTTTTTGGTGCAGTTGACTGTCTTACATGACATTGAAGCTAAAGCATCCCATCTGTTTACCACATTAACCAGCATTACTCAATTCTTAAGCTATCACCTTGCATTTGGCATGTAACAGGTTAGATTTAAAATATTTTTTGAGGCAAGAAAAATGGCAAAAAGCAAGTTGCAGTAGCTTTCTTAATGCATTAACTGGAAGTTAATGTTTTATGTTGTCATTTTATACTGTCTTTTTCTGTTTTTCATTGGGTTTGGGGGTGGTTTGGGGTGGTTTTTTGTCCTGAGATCTATTTATAACTGATTGAAGCACTTTTGCAGGTGGTGTTTTTTTGCATGCTAATCCTGCAGTGAAACATTGTGTCCAACAAAGTATGCTGGGTCAGCAAAAACAAGAAACTTGTGCTGGAAAGACAGTATCCACAGGTATTTAGTGTGTATGGAGATTTGGCAAAATGAATAATTAACTATCATTGACAGAAAAAAATCTGGTAGAAAGTTGTGCATTTTCTTCTTTCCCATAGAAAAGATATTCTTCTTTTCACATTCAGCAAAAGACAACAAACACCCATTGAATAAAATATTTCATTATTCTTTTTCATATGTGTTCTGCATTTCCCTTCAAAACAAGATAATCCTTTTTTGTGTTTGTGTTATTTTCTGTCACTTCTCCAGTCATAACAATTTAAATACATTCTTATGCAAGTGAAGTGGTCCTAAAAGGATTATTAAAAAAAAATTAACATTATTATGCAGTAGTTTCTGGTGTATTAGTGGTTTATTCTAATATTCAAAATAGACCAGATTAGTGGGGAAAATTTAATTTCTTCTCAAGTTTTCTACAGTGTCTGAGTTAGCAATGTTACATGCATTACATAGAGAACAAACTGAAGGAGGTACAAAGAGAAGGCAGGACAGATTGGAGTAGACCAGACGTGAATAACTTGGGAAGGAAGGGGAACCATGAATGAAGAGGAGCCCTGTGGAAGACTTTGTTTCCTCCAGAGGATTCTTCCCAGCATGGCTATTGTCAAAGACTTTGATGCATTGTTGTTTATTTTTTTTAAAATTTGTGTATCACTATCCGGTCCTATACAATTTTAAGGTTATTTAGAATGGGTGAGACAAGAGCTTATGACATCCTGCAAGTTTCTCAGTGGTTTGATATTGCAGGTGCTAGCATGGTAACCCTTAATGTTTTAACAGAGACTTTTAAAGTATATGAATTGAACTGCATTTGATTTAACATTGTGCTTAATTAAAGTGTCTACCTGTTGCCCCAGTTCTATGCCTATTTGAAAGACTTAGAACATGAAAGTTAAAAATGGGCATCACATCATTTAGGTATTAAATCTAAGGTTTTGTTAACTTCATTATTGTTAATAATTTTAGAGGAAGTGTAAAAATTTTTGGCTTCTAGTGAAGAACCTGTAGACTGATGTGTAGAAAGAAAGTTGTCTAAAACAAAGGGCCATCCTCAAAAATGCCATTGCAGAACCTACCTTAACTGAAAATTCCCTTTCTTAGATGGAAGACTTCATTCCAAAAGCATTGAAGGCTTTTCCTCAGGTCACAACTGACAAGTCAGAATGAGTCTTTTGAATCAGAGAGAAATAGTTTGGCAGAAAGTGTGGAATAGAAGTGGAATGTCCCTAGAAGTGCATATTAAGTTTCCAAATGGTCTTATTGTAGCCAGAGAGCCAGAACGTAGTCGAGTCATTCAGTGCCAGGGTGGTGAACAGAAATTACTGGAACGATCTCTGTGTGCAAAGGAAATTGTTGGAGCTTTTTGCCAAGTATAAATGGAAAAAATAGTTTGGGTCACTGATGATACTTGCACGTTCTGGGTAGGGTCAGCAGGACCTCCAGTCTGTGAATTGACTGACTGCTTTTTCTTCATGCAAGATGCTACATAATCTTCCACCAGTTCTTCCAATTAGCTTTTCCAGTCCATAAGCAAAACTTTAACTGAGTGTGGAGGATCGTCAGACAGCTAGTCTGCATCTAGCCTGTCTCTATATTTAGACACTGGCTAAGCTGCTTAACTACAGCAGCTGTGTTGGATGAGAGGGAATTAGAGTTGAGTATCTGTTGCTTACCAGAAGCACTGCAATGAATATTTCTGCACTAGATTCTAATATAAAATTGGGGTGGGGCAAGGAAAAAAAAAAGCTTCACTGAAGGCTGATTCCAAACATAGCTTGCCTGGAAGATGTATTTATGATAAAATTGCGCTTGCTGGAATAAGAGCGTTTGTGTAAAAATCCCTTCTCAAGCAGTTCTATCAATGCTTAGTATTGTGTTAACTGCATAAGAAGAATATTGGTCTAAATGGACCTTGTTTCAAAGAGCATTTTGTGGTTGATATTTATGAAGGTCTTGGCTTCTAGAAGGATACTTTCTTGTGGAATGCTGAGAAAATATGTGGAGATTCTTTCGTTAAAGAGAAGTGATTTTATTGCCTAATTTTGCAGTAGGCAAGTCAGCGTATTTGGGAAGCATATGCTTACTTTTAAAGGTAGTGTCAAGTGTAATTTCTACAAATACTGCCTTCTACCCTCAAATTAACCTTTCTTTTGTGGTGCATTAGCTGCCATTTCTACATTTTTGTAAGGGTAGTGTGTCTGGAGCAAAACTTCGGTCTCTTCCTGAACTCAAATAATTTGTTGCCATTAGTAGAGAGCAGGCGCCTTATAACTTGAAGTGTAAAGTAGCACAGGTAGCAGTCTGCTGAAGTGCTGGTTTTCCTAAAAAGTTTATGCAAATTAAAAGCAGCAGCAAGAGGATATCCGGCAGGAAACAAAAAATAATCTGAGTATTACTAGCAATTTTTGTAGTTGAAAACATAAAGGTTTCTATGTATTTGGTGGTTGTAGATTGTCAAAAATTAAGTTCTTAAGTGAGAAATAGTATATGCTTTTTGCTTTCGGAGAGTAAAAAGGACTGTAGGGAAACAGAACTTTAAATTTAGGATGTTTCTGCTTTTTCCAGGTTGCACAAACTCTGTAGGTCTGGACTTACCCCAGGGATCTCTCTGTTTGTGCAGGATTTCCGTATATAGTAGTCCAGTCTACACAAAATTTCCTTATCTAGTAGTCCAGTCCACACAGAGTATCTAGAAATTCTGGACATCTCTACAGACATTGAGCAGAAAGAAAGTTATGGTTGTGCCCAGTAGTTTCACTTAATTGGAGGATCAAGAAGGTGCATAATAGACTTCATGTTTGATGCTACAGATGGCAATAAATGGATCAAAGGTTTATTCCCTGCATAGTTATTACTCTCTAACCTTGTGTAGGTCAAAGGGTTTTGAGAAGCATCAGACTAACTATGTATGAACCAAACAATTTACATGTGATTGCTCAGTGAAACTGGCATGTCCTGAAGGCAGTGGATTTACTGCACATGTGCATACCATGAGTATGTGCATATATCAGTCCAGAAGTTTTGGTCATGAAATTTGATGGATCTGTAACTTACAGTGTACTTTGCTAAGTGTGTCACGTGTGAGAAGAACATCCAGGATTAAGATAAACTTACTGGACTTTCCAGCATTGGTAATAAATCACACTTACCTCTATAAGTCCATAACCATGTATGGCATTTGTAATACCAGGCTTTAAAATAGTAAGGAATGGAAAAATCCCTATGGAATTATCTTACTGCAATATTTGAAGGTCCCAGCATTTACTATTACATGTTCTATTCAAACGTGATTCCTCTCTAGATAAATTTTTCTTACATTGTTGCCTTCCCAAATTGCCTTCCTGCTTAGGATCTTTGTAGTTGAATTTTCTGTGGTTGAGATTGCTGGGAATTTTTTTTTTTTTTTTTTTTTCCTCCCCACAGGAAACCTATCCCATTTTTTTAAGTACTGGAAGCACCAGTAGTTGAATGGGGCTGTTATATGAAATGGTAGTGGTACAATGAGCTATACAGCAAATCCTATTGTATGGAGTGCCTGAAAAGGTCAGCATACATCTCTGCTGCTCAGTGCAGATTATCTTCCACATTTTACCTTTTTCCTTATATTTATTTAATTATCCACACATTCTTCTTTACTAAAAATGTTTGCAACACTAACCAATACAAGCAGAAATAAGAAGGAACCGTGATAAAACCTTGATAAATTGCATCTTTCGAGAAAATATTTGAATAACTTAACTACAGTAGTCCTGTGTATTAAAGGCACATAGGCAACGTGTGTGATTGAGTATTTAACAGTGGTGCGTCTTCTCTCATTACACTATTTGCAAGTTTTATATCAGTAATTTTTTTTAACACTTCTATCAGGTAAGCTTTGGTCTGTTGCTGATAAAACCCACAAATTCTAAATTCTGCAGAAACTCTAAAAGATAGCATTGACTTTGGTTGAGAGATACAATCAGAACGGGTGTTCAGAAAAGTTCTGCATCATAGGATTTCAATCCTGTCCTTCCAGCTGAATATTTCCAACGTGCTAGTCAGCTTTTCCAGGGCAGAAGAGGCTTTTAAGTGCATTTGTTCTGAAATGCCATGTAGTTTCTAAGCTAAATGAAGCATTCATTTAAGATGAGATTAAGAGGTTTTTTTTTTGCATATCTGTATTCAAGCACATTGCTTCAGGGAATATTCTTGTCCATGAAACATGTGTAATTCTAAACTTAATTTAGTGGTCATTTAAATACCTTATTATTTTTAATAAATTTGTGTATAATAGTATCTGTTGTAAGTAGTTTTATTTTCAATACTGTATTTTTTTTAAAAAGAAATACTGTATTATATTGCATCTTTCTTATGTTGTTATTACAGATAAACACAAATCCCCTTCAGATATAATACGAAGTTTTCAGAAGAAAAATCAGTTTAGGACCATTGCTCCAAAACTGGTACCAAAAATTTTAACATCTTCAGTGGTTTCTTGTCTTCAGTCATCTTCGCCTGATCAAAAGCCACCAATTTCAGTTGCAGGTTCTAAACCACTGGTGGTACCAACTCAAAACTATGCTCTTATGCAGGTGCCTGGTCATGAGGGAACTTTCTCCTTGTTGGCCTTGCCATACGTTGCCCCTGGCCTAACACAGCAAGTCCAGCAGTCAAATGTGGGCCCTTCTAAAAACCCAAAGCTGCCTATCCCTAGGTACCAATCTGTAAGAAATAAAATGCTGAGTGACAAAAAAATGGCACAGATCTCTGGTTTGGGTGCACATAACAAGGTTCCTACCAAAGCATCGATCTCATCACAGGCTTCCCTCGTGACTGCTTTAAGTGAAGACTGTCCTGAAACTCATTCTAGTTCAGATTCAACTGAGCAAGCAATGCTAACAGACCGTGACTCAGCTGAAATTACCGTTGCCACATTAGTAAATAAAAGCAATTGTGTGGAATCTGGATCTCTTTTAGAGAACAAACCTGAAAGTGCCAATAATAATGTTTCTGGACCATCTGTAGTTAAAGACTCTCTATCCAAGCTGGCAAGTGCAATTAATCCCAAGAAAACAAGTCTACGCTCTGTGAAGAGAGCATCTGAAACCACAAGAGAGTCATTCATAACATCTGAGAAACTAAAGGAAAAACCCACAAATTCCGCAAATTCTGTTGCTGTCCTGTCACCAGCATTTTTTGGCAGTACAATACAGATGACTCCATCAGCACCAAAAGGAAAACTTCCTATTTTGCCTTACTCAAGGGTAAAAAATTCAGTGTTCTGTAAATCTAAGGAGAATACTAATGTTACAGATGCATCTGGTCCTTCACCAAGTTCTGAATGTGAAAAGACACCAACTTTGGCAAAAACCTTTCATGTTCCTGCTAAAGCATCTGATAAGCGGTTAGCTGTGTCATTTACACAAGTCCCCAAACAAACCATTCGAGAACGTACCTTCTCTCCATCCAATAAAGTGGATATTGACAGTCTTAAAAAAAAGAACAGTGCAGCCTCTAAAAGAAGAGGCAGGAAAAGAAGAGCCCCAGATGATCTGTTGGCTTTTCAGACCAAGCGAAGGAAATGCATCATTAATAAGTTTAAAGAAGGAAGAGAGAGGGCGAAAGTTGATCTTCAGCCACCTGATGGCAAAAAAGCAGAGGCAGTGAAAAAATACCGTAGTATTAGACCAAAACCAGTGTTAGTTGTGCAGACTTTTGCACCTCTGACTTCTGCAGCAACAGTAGAGACACCATCTCCTGACCGCTTAGACCAAGGAACTTTTTTAAATAGATCACTTCCCAAAAAACATACAAGTTATAAGCATAGTGATGCTACATCAGCTAAATCAAGTGATTTAAGTAGAAATGCATGTTCAGACGTACCTAAGCAGTTGCATAAATGTCATGTTTGTAACCACATCTTCCAGTTTAAACACCATCTTCAGGACCATATGAACACCCACACAAACAAACGGCCCTACAGCTGTCGAATTTGCCGCAAAGCGTATATTCATTCTGGAAGCCTGAGCACGCATATGAAACTTCATCACAATGAAGGCAAACCCCAAAAGCTCGTGTGCTGTGAATTCTGTGCTAAAGTTTTTGGCCATGCAAAAGTGTATTTTGGACACCTCAGAGAAGTCCACAGGGTTGTTATCAGCACAGAGCCCTCTACTAGTGAGCAACAGCTGCAAGATGCTTTGAAGAAGAGAGACACAAATATAAAAGAGGCGGAAGAAGCAACAGAGAGGTGAGTATTTTCACTAATTAAATGTGAATGAAAACAGGATTTCAAGTTGCCAGTCGAGATTCATAAATAATCACCCTTATGAAAACTGTCGCTTTTTTCCTCCAGTCAGTGAGATTCCTAAAGGTTTAAATATTTTGTTACGAAATCTATTCAATCCATTAGACCATCTGGTATATTTTAGCTGATTTATTGACTATAAAGTATTACTGACTCTTGAATAACCAAAGTAATTTTGCATATATTCTAGTACTATGCAATATACTGCCAGTTGAGCTATTTTGATCAGTTGATTTCTCATAGCTAACACTTTTTCTGTTTATCTATGCTCTCTTCTGTGTCCTACCAGTTTTGGGGTTTTCCCCAGAAGATGAGAGAACCAAGTGCAACAAGTGAAAAGCAATTCATATTTCAGTATTATCTTGTAGTTTGTTTATCATATTAAATACATTATCCCATTTCCTTCTCTGGAATGCTGTGAACTAACCTGTGCTCTGTGCTTATTACTGCTGCTTTATCAATCACTTAGCCAAGTAGAAAAGTTAACATTTACCATATTAAGATGAATAGAACATTTATCTCTGCCTTACGATTTTGAGGTGAAATTTCTTCACACAATGTAAATGTTGGCTTCTTTGTTTGTTCCATTGTGCATTTACTTTCATGAAGGTATGCCTTATTAAGCTCAGGGCTTCAACCTGATACCTCACTATGACACTACCATTCAGTTTTAGACATTTTGCTTTGCATAGCTCCACTTTGTGGGGCATCAGCAATTTTTCAGGTATTGAACCTACAAAATACTAGTGCTTTTCTTACAGCCTTACTAGCATTGTACAATGAATCATTCAGTTTACTTATCTCGTTGGATAATCTGTCTAATATGTAGAAACACACAGTATAATGTGGTCCTTTTCATAGACATTGTGAGTTGGTTTCTGTGGAGATCTTAATTTGATTAGCTTAGCTTAAACCAGGGATTTACTAGCTCTGTGTGTAGCTGCTTCCTTCGTACCGCATAGTTGTCCTAAATCAGTGAGAGGGGCTGTCCAGTTGTAAGTTAGGTATTTAAAGTTTTAAAACCAGACTTTTTAAACTAAAGTGTTACAGACTTTTAGGAAGAAAAAAAAAAAAAAGCAGCTTTCAAGTTTCATTATTTCCATCTTGAAGTAGGAGGTGGAGTATGTGGTTTTGCCTTAAGCTGACCTTAGATCACGCAGTGTAAACACGTTAGATCTCTTAGCAGTACGCTACAGGTAATACTTATTTTCATTTTTCTAGCTCAGAATTAGAAGTATTTGCATTGACCTCGCTAAATCAGGAACTTTAAAAAGCATTTTTAACCTTTTATTAAAATCTTGGTGTTGCTAAAAGATTATTTATACCAAGGCTAATTTTGGAGACTATTCTTAAACTCAGCAGTGTTGAATAACATTTGGTTTCAGTGTTTTCCTAATCACCCTTATTATTACATTATTTCTCCTTTTTTTCTTCTCAAAATAATTTAATTGCTATAGCACAGTGCCTGGTTTTAATTAAATGAATGTTTTATGAATGTCATCTCTTCTTGGAACTTACGAAGACAGACATTGCCATCCCTGTTCTGTGCATAGCTAATACTGAAATAGCTCATATTTCCTTTTTTTTTTTAACAGGGGAAATAAATGCAATTTTGAGGACTTATTCCATAACCCAGGAGAAGTGAAATTACAGGTCAGATGTGGTCGATGCCAGTTTATTGCGCAGTCTTTTGGTGAAATGAAGTTTCACTTACTGTGCTCTCATGGACAAGAGATCCAGGGAAGAGTAAAGGAAGGGGGTTTGCAAGGAAATAGAGGAGTGAAGGGGGAACTGATTAAACATGCAACCCACTTCTGGAAACAGCACAATGAGAGAAGACATTTAGCAAAATGCAGTGCCCATGAGGAGGATGTTTATACTTTTCCAAAACTGAAAAGACAGATCTACTTGCACCATCAAAATAATGTTGATGTATCATCTAAAAGTGAACTGACTCAGTCAGGAAGTGGTGAAGCAGCCAAGGAGATGCAAAATGTAGGTTTTGGTACACCTAGCAGAAAAGCAGAAATCTCTTCTAAAGTGAGCTATAACTGCATTTTATGCAAACAGTTATTTGGAAGAAAAGAGGATCTTTGTAATCATTGGCAGAGTCATCATAACTGTGAAGACCCTTCCACTTTATGGGCAATTTTTAGTTTGTTATCAAAACAAGGAATTATTGAACTTTCTAACAGTGGTGGATACTGAAGCTCAATTCTACAATGCTAAGGAAAACATCAACTGCCTTACCGAACTGTTGACTGTTTCTTGATGTGTTGCTAAACTAATTCAAGAGATGTATCACTTCAGAGGTTTGTTTGGTGGGTTTGTTGGGATTTTAACCTTTATTTTGTTAAATCAAAAATGTATTTATCCAGGATCATTCCCGATGGGTAACTGCAAGCCTTTTGTGAAGCACTGTACTTAAAATTCTTGGTTAAGGAACTTAGCAGCAGCTCATAGTAGGTACTAATGGTTAACATCAAGGAAAAAATATTTTCCAGTTAAATTATACTATGCACACAGAAATAAATCAGTTTATATAAAGTAATCTCAGTCTTGAATGAAATGACAAATCAGACTGGAAGTGCAATTTCTGTGCTTCCAGATTTTATGGTAAATATGTGAATATTTCCATGCAATTCTCTGGATCATTTGAATGTGCCTACATGCAGCCAGCATTCAAGAGCTTTATAATCTATAATTTAAAAGCTTTTTATTCATGTTTTTTGATTTTAGTATCATCAGCCATGTTCATTGCTTTCAGGTTTGTTATTGACAAGTCTTTTAGGTGTTACATTCTGTCCTGGGAATAGCAAAGATCTCTTGGATTTCACTTTAAAGTGAAAAATCTACATGTATTTCTTTGCCTGTAGCTGTTTGGGTTGAAGATAAGTTAGTTGTCACCTCTGAAGAGGAAACCCTCAAAGCTTGACTGCTTTATGAAAAAAATAAAAGTTTTAAAAATAGTCAGCTGAGTTGGTTAGTCCTGGGAAGTTTGACATTCTGCAATAGACTGCATGTTTCATGGTGAACTTTCAGCATATTTCGTATACCTTCTGTGACAGCAGCCCTACTGTTGCCAACGCTGTTAGCTCTCTGCGTTAGCACTCTTGGCATGTAGCTTTTGTACCTGTGCAGTTGACCCAGTCTGTACTTTAAAGGGAAATTGTTCTTTCACTTCTGAGTCTATAGTGCAGGTAATGAGTTGGTTTTCACTTGTGTTGCCAGATTTGCAACCAGAGGAACTGCATGCAGCACCTTAACCTTCCAGTATCAGGAGCCGGTAGCAGTTACCTTACCAGGATGCAAAGCTGTAGCAGCCCACAGTGCAGGAATAGTGCATTCTGTGTCCCCCTGCTACTGAGCAGGCATGGTAAATGACCATTTCAACACATCTCCGGGAGGCAAGGCAGTTCAGGCTGTGAGGAAATGGAGTTCTAGAGCTTTGATGAGACGATTAGTGAAGCCTTGAGTCTAGTTTTAAACTGGTATTTAAACTGCTGTTATTTAAAGCCTTATGTACATCTGAATTATTTTGGGAGCAACGGTGGAAACAGCATAAGAAATCACTATGCCACTGTTCAACATAAGTCAGAGGACATCAGAGGGCAAAATGAAAAATACAGCAATACTGTCAAGACAGTACTACTGTAGTCATTTATCCTCGTGGTCAAACTGTAATTGAGGGATTGCAATGATAAAAGAGCCATCCCTAAAACGTCCTGGTTCACCTCTCACTGTTTTGCGCAAATCGTGGCGATGAGAACATGAGAAGAGATCTTAGAATGTTGGGATTTCTGAGTGCGGTTCCATAAGCTGTTGCAATAGTTTGTGTATGTGTTTTGTTTCTAAACAGTAAAGGCAATTTTGATGAGCTAATAGTGTTGAATGTAATTTCTTGTTGTATGGTGTTTTGCCCTGGATATGAACTTTAAGACTGGAACCAAGGAAAATGAAAGCAAAAAAGGAAAATGCTTATAGAACTGCACAGGTGCTTAGTAAGGTGGAAGAATCCCTGTGGAAATTCAGAACGAACCTCCTGCTATCTGTTGCCATAAATATGTATTTGTGGTTGTTTCTTTGCTTTCATATACTACTTTTGTATGCTGAACTACTTTAAAATTACTACTTGTTCTTATTCTTGACACACCCATCTTTTAATGCCTATAGTATATTCGTATTTCTTTCACTGCGGAGATGGAGGAGAGCACATGGCATATTTGGAAAGGAATAGCTAATTTTAAAGTCAGTGTTTCATATCAAACTGAGACTATATTTAACTTAGTAAAGTGTGTTTGCACGTAGAAGTGGTTTTTCCCTCTGAGTTAATCCTTTAACTTTCAAAATCAAACAGCTTGGTGTTTTTCCCTGAAACAGGAATGTGAGAACAGTCCCTTCCTCACGTAGTTATAATACATCAAAGGGAAGTTTATTCCTTGCATAAAGCATTCATTTTAAGAGTTTGGCAAAAAACATTAGAAATGTTTGTTGATGTTATGGTCATTATTTATAACCAACACCACATCACCTCTCTTGCAAAATCCCCCATCCCTTGGTATAGTTTAAAATGAGCTGCAATGAATGCAGCTCCAAGACAGAGTCCCTCCTGTTCAGGAACAGCACCAATGATGGCAGAGTTGTTCTTCGAAATTACTTTGTAGAAGTATTTGTTAAAGGTGGTGGTGCATCAGAGCCAGTGGTGTAGGTGAGTTGTTTGGTGGTGGTTCTCAGGCAAGAAGAGGCAGTCCCACTTTGTGTAAAAGGAGGGGAAGGTGAGGTGATGAGGGGAGGAAGGAGGTTTGGCACAAGGGAGTGGGTTGCATTTTTTTCTTTAATGGAAATTTTCACGTACAGTCTTTTCATCATATTTCTGTACTTCTCTCCCTTTTTGTAGTCCAGGCCAAATGGGTAACGGGATCTCAGCTTTCAGCAGTTTAAAGCCTGAAAACATGTTTTAAAGCACGGTTCTAAGCCACTTCTCAGTGTCCTCGTAAATGTTTAAAATTAGAAGCCTTTTTTCTGAGCCTGAAAGCATTCTTATGTTTCAGGCTATTATGATTATGGTGGATTATGAAAGGTTGGGATTTTTGAAAATAGCTTTGCATTAAATGCAGATGTGTTCTTTGTTTAAAATGTATTGGGTTTGCATTTGTGTTCATTTTGATAACATTTGGAGGTATGAAGTGAACCTTATTTACAGCAGCATTAAATACTGCGTGTTTGCTGTTCAGCGGAAGGGTTGTTATGAATACAGCTTGCTGTTTACCTTGAAGCTGGACAAGTTAACATCTGGTTTTGCACATAAATTTTATTTTTAAATTGTTGAAATGAATGTTATTGTTTTTCTAGCTGTAGTTTTGTACACCTCTGATTTTTCATTAAATCTGTGTTCCAGCTTCACTGTTCAACTTTAAAGCTGTTCCTCACATGGAAAGTTGTTCCTTCATCATCACACCATAAATAATCAAAGCTGGAGGAATTCCATTGCTTCTCTGGCTTGCAGAGTATTGCCCTTCTCCAGCTGCAGAGCTACAGTTTCCTATGGCTAACTTGACATAGTTTCTGGCAGTAAATGTTTTACTTCATTTATTTATTAGAATTTAGATCTCTGGTGTTCAGCTCCATCAGAGTTTCTGTCATACCTCATTAGATACTTCTTTTATCTACTATTCGCTGAGCTCTTTAGAGATGGTGTCATAAGAAGGATGAACAGGTATTTAAGGGAGCAGATTTCAACCCTAACTTTGTGCAGATGAAGCTGACGTTTGAGAATCAGCAGCTTATCTAGGCTCAGCCATGTAGTTTATTATATTTCTACAACACATCCACCTACATGCGCATCTGTTTTGGAATGAAATATATACTTCAAATTCAGCTGTCAGTTATTATCAAACCTGTACAATGTGACTTTGTGATTATTATGCATAAAGATTAAAATGCTATTAGCTGTAGTAGGTTTACTTGTCAAATTCCTTATAGCTCTGAAAAATGAAAATCTCTGCGTGCTAAGTATGACACAGAAGAAATCTGGTCTCATGAAGAAAATTCTGATAGCTTAACTGTTGTCCTCATTTCAGTGTGTTCTTTCATAGCTGATCTGTCACATTGTAGGATTTTCTTCATGTTTTATTAAATTGCCATAATATTTCTTGGTTAGGAATACTGAAGAAGACCTGAGCCCGCAAGCAATTTGAGGAAAAAATGTGTTTACTGCCTTTCTCTGTACAGACAGACATGTCCATGAAATCAAAATAGTCTTGGTGGCCATACAAATACATGCACAATGTGAGGCAACGTGCAAGATTTGGACTTCAGTGTATGACTTTATGAGGCTGACGGTTCTGCAGTTCCAAAGTAGAAACTGCAAATTTAAATGTAAAAGTAACTTGCTTTTCAGACTCCAGTGAATCTCTTAATACCTTACTGGCAGACCTTCAAGAAATCCTAAGATGACAATAGCATGCTTCTCTACTTGTGCTTTTTGTGACTGTTTTTTTTTGATGTAGTAGTACCAGTAGCATTCTAAAATATGATAGGTCTGGTGCTGTCGAGTACAAAGGAAGCTTTTTCTTTTTTTTGTTTTGCTTTTTATTGACTTTTCCATGTAAGCGTTAGCAGTGATGGGGTGAATTATGATTTCTGCTGCTGACAAATCCAGAAACATTATTATGAAGTTATTTTGCGGAAATTTCCAATTTTAATCTAGTATAGCAGATGAAATCAGTGAAAAGGAAATTCTACTGGAAAGAGATACATAAGCAAACTGTCCCGTGTGTGGATTTCTGTGCGCAATTACGCTGCTGTAGGTGAAATTTATAAATCATAGGTCTTCTACTAGTTTGTTCTTATTCACAGTTACTTAGAGTGACCAAGGGAAGTAAGAGTTAAAAACTGATCATGCCTTCTTTTTTGCTTGAATTTTGTTAAATATTTCTACTGTTGTGCCAGTCTAGATCATGGTCCAAGGTATGTAGATACTCAGACACTTTCTAGAGGACTTACAACATAATTCAGGGAAGGAAAGGGAAAGAAATACGTGAAGGAAGTAGTGATGATGAAGGTGGGCACAATGCATCGAATATAAGGTCAGTATGACTAGCTTTTGATGTGTATGTGGAAGTGTCCTGTAGCCTTAATCTGAACTTTTCCCACTCCCTGTGGTTACAGGGTTCCAGTCTGCTCCCACCTGAGGCATGTTAGTCTGAAGCTCCTTCAGCTTCCTTGTGCATGAGCTTTTCCAGATGGCATAGCTGACGCTGTGAATGTCCTCCTCTTCGGTGTCTCAGTTACACACTTGTAGTTAGGTGAGCTACATGATGTCTGCTGAAAGAACCTGCTGTCAGACTTGAAAAGTATGTGGTTTTCAGTTTTCTGAGGAAAGCATCTTTTAGCTTTAGTCCATAAAAGTGAAATCAAATGCTGCCTCTGTACTTAGAAAAGTAAGAAAATGGCCACCCTACCTTTTCAGCACCCTCTATGAACTGCTGTGGCTGAATGCAATTTGTAAATGTGATTCAACAGTTAGCATCATGTCTGGCATCTTCACTACAAGCTAAAAGCCTGGGATCAAGTAATTGTGAATGCCCTTTTGCAGAATGTTTCACTAAATTGTTGGGGACGCCTGGTGTCAGCTGGGCCAGCCTCCCGCCCGAAGCAGGACTTAAGGACTGAGCACCCAGCCTGGAGCAGAGCACTATTTGGCTTTGTGGAAACTACTTCTATTGCTGTTCCCACTGGTCTGTCGCCAGTGGTGGAGTCACGAGTGTAAACAAGGCTTCAGTGTGGTAGCTGATACTCAAGCACCATCATAAGCAATTTTATGATACTTGTAAAGAAAGCACAAAACCTGGGACAGAAAAGTCCCCCTTGACCCAAATCAAGTTATGGCTTCAAGCAGTGATTCTTCAGTAGTGAGAACTTCTTTTGGCTTAAAGCCCTTTTGTTTCTGTTGTTGCAGACCACGACTAAGCCTCTTGTCTTCTTACAGGAAGCAACTTACACTTCTTTGACTACTCTGCTTTTTCCGGGACTTCAGGCTCTGTGCCTTTCGCATGCAGTGAATATATTTTTTTCTACAGTTGATTTAGGACAAAAATAAAGCATTTTATTTCCTGCATGCTAACTAATTTTGCGCAGCTTCAGGTTTAATGTGACTTCTGAACATACACCCAATCAATAAACCTTCCTATTGCTGGAAACAATAAATGACACGGTGAGGGAGGAAAGCAATAAATACCCCTGTGACCGTAGCTTTGAAGCAATGGAGTCGCTTTCCACTGGAAGTTTAATTTCTTCATGGTTTTAGTTAAAAGCTTTTATTAATTTTAACTGGCGTAAATACACTGCTGTACTTTGCTGTTCAAATAAATCCTTTCTCAGCTCTGAGTCCTTGGAGTTTAAATCCTGTGCAGCCATTTTCTACTATCTGCCAATTCCTTGCTAAGTGCAAACCTGACACTCTTGCCAATAAATCCACCTTTGTGCCATTTAAAGTCATCTGCCGTCTCTTCTCTGGAGCTAATCAAAGTTTACAAGACGACATTTTTTAAAGGGAACTGGCTCTACAGTTCAGGCCATTTAAGTTGTGCAAGTTAATTAAAGGAAATTGCAGCGAGCTATAAAACAGAGAAGTGGTACAGACTGTTTGAAAGCTCACTTACTTTTATTCTCTTTTATGAACAATTGGAGAGGAGCTTTTCCAGGGAAGGATTTGGAGTGTTGTGCTGGTTTGTGTGCTGCATTCCTAATCCACTTTTCAGGCTCTCCCGAGTACAGCACAGCAGAGCCCAGCCGTGCTTCCTAAGTCGATTGCAGCCTGTTAAAGCACTGTTTTATTTTTACCTTGTGAGACAGCTGGGCTGATAAATGGATGGGATCCTGGCACTCCAGGAGACAACTGCGATGTCTGCACAGGTTAATAGCCTCGTGTCTTTCAAGAGCAGCTTTTCTAGTGTCTTTATACATGCATGCGTGCACGATCACATACACAATTGTAAAAGGATTAAGTCTCTGGAACATTCTTAGCTTGTGTGTTAGTGTCACACTGTACAGTGTGTTCCACTTACTTCTGTTAAAATGCAGTAACAGTTTCATTATTATATTGCTAATATATATGTGGCTGATAGGAACCGTGAAATGCACAGTGGCCAGCCTGAGTTCTTCCAGGAAATTGGATTAATTGTTGAATTGTTGGAATTTATTTCGAAAAATGTGCTACTCTTACTGGTTAACAGCACATGTAGGTTTTAAATGATATTTCTGAGAATGATTTATTGGGCTGGCAGAAAACTCTGGTGCTAAACCTTTCCTCTGGGATTTGCTTACATTAGGGAGCGATGCAGGTGGCAGTCTATTTCAGCACAGAATGGATTTTTTTCTCCTTGCTTTCTGATAAATGAAGTGCTTATGTAAGGTGAGAGATTGAAAAAAATGAGGAGCCCGAAGACCTAGGAGGATACATCTGAAAGTTCCACACGCAGGCAGAGGAACGCGGGGTAAATCTTATGCTGTTCCTGTACCTGTGTGCCTCAAGCATGGTGGGAGCACCACGGCCAGCCATCCTGGGAACACAGCTCCACAAAAGCTCCTCATTGCTGCCAAGAGTTCACATTTAGCATCCTGTGCAGCCCAAGAGGCTGTTCTGACACCAAACTCATTTCATCTGTCAATTAATAATAAATCGTTCCTGTATCTTCATGGTAGGCATCCTTAATTCTTCAAGGTTTTGTCTCACGTTTTCATTTTGTGCATAAGAGACAGGATCCGGCTTTGAATGAATGCTCCACAAATTGTCCATGCTGAAACTTCATTGTATGCGAGACCACTCCCTTTGGCTACCGCTGGTACATATCCTCTTTCTTCCGAGCGATTCATTCAGTGTTGCTTAATGACAAACATTTGATAAGTTTGACTGTTGAGGATTATATATGAATTTCCTCACACTTTCCTAAATGTCACATTCCTAAATTATTGTAACGCTTGATTAAATTAGCCCTTTTAGAAGGGATCCAGGTTCACTGACAGTGTTTTCTGCAATGCGCATCTCCAGAGAAAACCAAGATCTGACTTTTATAGTCAGAACCAATTAAGCTCATCCTTCCCCCCCACCCCTTCTCTCTGCAGCGTTCAGATGAATTGCATTTTTCAGGCACAGTTCAAGCAGACTGTCAGGTCTCCGGGGCTCTCTGCCTCCTGGGCTCCACATTCCCACTGTCAGCCGTGAAAAATAATTCCCCTTTTGCTGTTGTGTCCAAGGAAAGTAAGATGATAAATCCACAAGTTAGATTTAAGAGGGGGGGAAGTGCATTAATGTTTACTCAGCATTGAATGAGGTTTTGTTCTAGGAGATACGGCTGCTGCGAGGCATGGGAAAGCATTCTTTGTTTTAAAGCTTTCTGGATTAGTTAGGATTCATTCTTAAAAGAAAATTCAGAGGTTTGTTAGCCAAGGTCTCTTCAGAGTACCTAAAATGTGGCGGTGGTTTTGGAATACACCAAGCTGAATAAGATGAAAAGGCAAAAAGAGAGTGAACTGTAAACACAGTGTAATGAAGCCTGAAACAAAACCAACAATATGTCCACAACACGTGCAGGCTATCTGTGTGTAACTACCTTCTTTTGGACAGAATTCATGGTAGAATAACTCTGTGTGCAACTGCTCTGGTGAAACTGCAATATAATGAAGAAGAACTTTTGAACCAAAGATAACAGAACATTCAGCTTTGGAGGACTGAGAAGTTCTCCCTGACGTTGGGAAGAGGTGCAGGTACAAAGTTAGCCACTTGGAATCCTTGCTCAGTTCTCTGTGCAGCGTTTATTTGCAATATTCTTTTTCTTTGCTGTAATGCCATAATAGTGGCTTTGCTATGGAGAATAGATGCTGGAACTTTAATCATTGCTAAGTCTGCAAAGCAGTTGAATCTTCAGTGACAGACTCCAGTTTAAAAAATAATAATAATGAAAAGAGCCGTTATAATGAAGCCTTAACTCTCTTGCCATTCACCTTTTCACCTTTCAAGTTTCCTGCCCCTCATTATATCACTGTTAGATTTAATGTACGTCAGTATCAATTCAGCACAGCCAGTCAGAATTCTTGCTCTGTACAGGCAAACCCCATCGCTGTTCTAATAAAACCTTTAAATGTATCCAAATCCTTCCCAAGGCTTTCAGACATCACAGCAAATAGTGCTTTGCTCACTGTCAAATGGAAGTGATTAGTTTATTTCTAAATGCCAAGCCTCTGAGAAATAAAGCAGCATGGTAAATGCAGCCACCTTCCTTCTTTAACTTGGTTTTAATAGCTTGCTGTACTAATGGCCAGAATTGTAATTGGGTGGGAGAACTTTGAGCTGCTCCATATTTCAACTGGTGGAATATCAATATTATATATTGGAAACATTCTCATAGACCGCAAAAGGCTAATGCGTCTCAGGAGCGAGATTCGGTCAGGAGGGGCCAAGGTTGCCGTGCATCTGGGCTCACCTGCTCCCAGCTAAGCCAAGTGCAGAGTCAGGAGTGTCGAGTCCTGTGCTTTGTGTCCCCTGTGCCAGGCTCTGTGTGTCCCCGACAACAGAGCGCTCTACCTGCTCAGGACCCCTTTTACTCTGCTGTCTAGACGGTGCTGGGTTGCAGGACCGGCAGAAGCTGTGGTTGCTGCATCCAGCCAGGGGACCCTCCAGGAGGAGCTGCCAATGGAGGGACGCACTGCTGCAGGTGCCTGTCAGGCAACTAGAGCAGATCCTGCAGAGACTTCATTTTTGGATGCTCTGAGTGTTTCTGTGGCGGTTCGTAGTACTCATTGCAAACCTTGGCAGGACTGATGTCCGTGATGTGACATCTGTGGCAACCAGCCTCTTCTGGCATGTGGTAGTTGCTCATTATCCAACAGCGTGGCACTGGGCAAGTGTTCACGAGCATATGATAAGAAGGCAGAATTAATTTGAATTACAAAGCAGCATATCTTACCTCTTCTAATTAATTAATGAGAAAATTGAGTGTGTAACAAGAAAAATCCTGTTCCTTGTGCTGATTACAGTGATCTGAACAAGACAAGAAATCTCAGCACAAGGACCTTACTTGGACCTCAGTGAATGTACACACTGATAGGTTATTATCCTGTGAGTGTTTGTATGGATGAGGAGTGAAGAACAGTAAACTGAGACAGAATAAAACCAAGGAGTATTTTTACTTAGCTAGTTGCAAAGACGTTAATTGCTCTATTAGTTACAATACAAGTTGGATTAAACTGGCCTAAAGTCACCCGCCAAATTGCAGTTTGCAGAAAGTACCGGTCCAGAGCAATAAAAGATGGAGAGGAGTTGAAGAAATGCAAAAGGACTTTCAGAGCTGGAGATTTGGTAGGAATGAAGGTGAATAAAGATAGCTGAAAAGATTTGTTGGGTTTTTTTATATAGCTGCAAAAGTCGCTGCAAGGGATTAAAAGGAAAGAATATTTGCCCTCATTGTAATTTTCTTTACTGTAACTGTAAAAAAATGCAGGTAGTCTCTGCAAAGAGTGGCAATACAAAGAGAAATTACTGACTGATGCATGATTGGCCATGGGTGGCCACAGAGTGATTCTCGTAGACTTACAAAGCACATGGTTTGCTTTAGATTTTTCTCCCTCAACCAGAGTTTTCCTGCCTGTAGCCTTGGTTATTGATCGATGTTTTATTGAAAACGTAAAAAGCAGCCATGAAAATGTAATAGCAGTTTGGTTTTCAGGTGTGCCATGGCAAACAGTATTTTCTGTTGCCCTAGCTGTGTGTGTGCATCAGGCCTTTCCAGCAAAATCCCTTTTACGCATTCAATGTGTAAGAAACTTCCAAAAAATATTAGAAATAAACAAACAAAACCTGAGCGGTGTCTTACTATGTGGTAAAATTGAGCATGAGAGTTGACTGACGTTCTCCCCCATAAATACATATTAGAATCCCTTTTCCTCTGGGGAGACGTGTGTCCAGGGAAGAGGAGAGGTTCAAGCACACCCTATCACTATTATTTCAGCCTTTCCCTTTCCAGGCACGTTGTTACCACCATGGGAGCTGTTTACAGGCTCCATCACTGTCTGAGTGAAAGATAGGACTTGTTGCTGGGAACAGAATACTTTTTATCCCTTATGAAACGCTTTGCTGGTGAAATCTGGTACAGGCTGCATGTTAAAATAACCAACGTAAAGTTTGGTTTGATGGGCTTTGATAGTTCAACACTCAGTGCTTTGGTCAATGAGTGAGAGTGGGGAGCATGCAGCCCTCTCCTTTGTCCCTTCATGGGGACAGGATACTGGAGATGGTGGCAGGTGGGAAGAGCAACATCGCTTTCACTGCTCAGCCGCAAGGATGGCTTCCAGACTCAGCCAAGCTTCGGAGACATGAGGCTCTTATGGCTTTGTTTTGTGGTCTCTCTGCATTAGGCCCCTGCAAACAGCACTGAGAGCTGTGCTTCTGCTGGACTGGGGGGGATGGTGGCAGTTACAGCAGCTCCCATGGGCGCTGCAGGCAGCAGGGAAAAACGGGGCTGTTTCAGTGCCTTGTGGAAAAAAGCCGGAGTGACTGTGGGTGAGGCTGTGTGAGAGCAATAGGAATGAGCTCCTCAGGTCATAAAGTTTGATCTCCTTCCTTACTGCCTCATTGCTCTGGTAGCTCGGAATCATTTTGTGAGCTAATAGTCCTGCTCTTCAGCTGTGGAAGCCAAATAAGTCCCCATGTGAAATCTACAGCTACACTTTGGTGTCTCCAGGTGCATGATATGGAGTTGGCACAATCAAATTTAATCCATTTCTAATATTCCAACCTACAAAGTCATCTAAGTCTCATACATAATATTTTGGAATTGCTATCACCTTCACAATACCAACTGCTGGCAGATCTACAGATTTCATTCAGATTCTCTTACCTGGTTAATAAAAACAAATAAAATAACTTAAAATGCTGAGCCTTCAAAAATGGTGGTGCCCATCTTTACCTGATGGCTCCCATCTTGGCACAGCCCACAGTCGTCTTCCTCTTGGCCAGCTTCTGACCATGACAAAAATACTTTGCTAAATAACTGGTTTCTACATGGCACCTCTTTGCTGAGGTGCTGGTAGCTTACACCCAATGCATTCCACAGTGCAAAAGGTTGCTCATCTTACTGAAGAATGGTAGGACATAAGGTTGACAGTAGATAATCTGGGGAGTCTATACAGACCTTCATGTCTTTCATTATCTTTTGGCTTCATAAATGTTTCCAAGTTATAGTTCAATGTGAAGGGTGGACTAAAAGGGTTACAATTGTTGAGATAGCTTTTTGTTTCCTCTTCATGATATATTTTAGGCTCACCTAATGATGCTCTTTGTTTGGTGGATGTTTTGCAGCGAGACAGGCTCACCACTCCTAGTTTCTGTGCAACAGTCTTTCTCAGGTGGGATAAGGGCACTTCTAGTTTTACATTCACATTCTTGTTTAATTTCTTTTGCAGGGTCTAACTGTGTTTGTCCACATCCCTATACCTTCCTATATCTTCAAGAGTTAATTTTTCTTTGCTGATCAGTTTTAAGTAACTCATTCAGTGCTCGCTCCTGCTACCCTCTCTGCAGTGACAGGATAAGGCATCTTCTTTACAAGGTTTTTCTCCTTGTTTGGGATGCTGGTTTTTGAATAACATTTTTATGAGAAATGTTGTGCTTGTCCCACACTCGAATTCTTCGGTTCAGCTGATGTCACTAACCTGTTTCACTGATTTCTTAGAGCGTGACATTAGAAATTGAAAATCTGACTCAAATACTTACATCAGTTGGGTATTTTCCCCCTTTTTTCATTTAAAATGAATCAAGTCATAAGGAAGGGCATCAATGTTTTACCTTGACAGACAACAGCAAAGACAATTCAGCTCAGTTCCATGGCAGTTTTGGCATATGGACCAGTGCTTGGCCAGGCTCAGTTTCAGGTGGGTGCAGACATCTCCACTGTGGGCAGGGAACCGCAGAGCAGAAGGAAAACATTAAGTGTTCTGAAACAGTTGTGAGAGGCTGTGCGGAATTTATGGCCTTTGGGGGCTTGTGAGAGGTTTACGAGGCCGGAAGCTTTCTGGGGAGCACTTTTGTGTGGGCTTTTGCAGGTGGCTCCCTGAGATCATATGTCTCCGTTTGCTGGGACCGCCTTGTTGCTGGAACTGGTGCTGCTTTGGCTTTCTGAACGGCTCTTTCTGGGGAAATGGGCAATTTTGCTGCAGAGCAGTGATTGTGTTCTTGGATCCTCTGCATCACCAGGAGGACGGGCAGGCTCCTGACGTGTAGCATCAGTATCAGTAATCAGTGAGGATGGAGATACTGTTTTGTAAAACAAAATTAAAACAAAAAAAAGATTTGTTTTTAAAATGTCTGTTCAGAAGGAAAAAGCCTTGTATTCAGCCTTAACTGAACAGATTTATTCCTTCAGGTGGTTTTATTTTTCAGTGAGATGCCTTGCAACAATACAGAAGATAGTGTGATGTGCTGCAGAAATCCAGGTTTACTTAGACTTTTCACCAGAGGTCTATTAGATCCTTTCTCATGGTCAATTGTTATAATACTTTTAAATAGCAACAACATCATTTTGGGTGGTTTATTTAGCGTAATGCACAAAGACTGTAATGAGCCAGAAACATCTCCAGGAGCAGTGGTCATGTCAGTGCCTCCTTCCCTGAGATTATCTTTCTAGTTCATTAGGAGCCCACTAAAGCTGTTGAACACAGCTGGAAACAGGTGTCCTGGGTAACATGTCGTATGCCTTTCATCCATTGACACAAAAGCTTCATACACCCTGATTCACTCTATGACTGGTAAGCACACAAGTTTGCAGCTCCGGGCTTGCTGTCCACTGGTGACTGCAGGGTTCTTTTCCCATGGGTGACCTGGGCAGTGTGGGGAGGGATGCAGCCACACGGGTACCTGGCTGGTGGCACAAGTTCAGGACAAATCAGTTCTTCTCACAGACTCCTGGGTCTCCCCCTCGCAGGCTTTGAGCCAACGCTTCCAGTGACAGCAAGGTCTGTGGTTTCCCCACGCAGCCTGGCTTGGCAGCAGCAGGTCCCAGTGCTGTGTCCCAGCTGCGGTGCTGAAGTTGGGAAACTCCTCCCATTTCCCCAGGCTTGCCTCAGTGGCCGCCCCTGCCTCCCAGACACGTTGGTGTCCTGCTGACTTTCTTACCCTTATTTAACATCTTTTGGCTTAAATCCCATTTCTTACGGCTTTGGCTGGAAAGGAAAATGATGGAGAGGGAGGCCTCTGCCACATGCTGATATGCTAGAGACAGCGTGGGGGTTCCCCAATGCTTCCCAGGCCAGAGCATGTCCTCTTGCCTGTCCCACCTGCAAGATGTATGATGCTGAGGCAAGCCCAAGCATTTACTCAGCTTTCAAAAAATCCCTGCTGGAGCTGAGAGTCCTGAGTATCGATAGTATTTCACTGAAGCTGTTATTTACACAACTGGCGTGAGTATCATGGAAAGCTTATGCAGAGGCGTGGATGAGGGTTGTTTAAAGTGGATTTCAGAAAGAATACAGGAATTCATAATTCAGTTTTATGAACTGCAAGCCAGGCAGCTACAACTTGAACAAGGGGCTATTTGGTAACTTGTCACATAACTTGCCCACCATACAAAGGTATTACCCATCCTCGAAGAGGCTGCTCTACCTGTGTTTTAAGGGTTATACCTGAATGTAGTTATTTCTCCTGAGTTTTGCTCTCCTACACGGGTAGCAGCTGGAGAGCATCCTTTCTGATCATATTTTGGTCTTATTTTTAATTCATTTCCCCCACCTTAGAGTATTCATCAGCTGCTGTAGCCTCTTGTTTCAGACAGCTGCTAGATCCTGGCTGATGGAGTTTATTGATTTCTCTCTCTGATCTTGCAAATCTTATTTCAAATTCATCACCTGCCAGGGCCGTGCTGGGAGCCTGAGCTTCACTGCAGTGTGTTATGGATGGGAGAGCTCTCCTGTGGGCTTTCTAGTGCCACCAGCTGCAAAGCCCCTGTTCTGGAGCAGCCCACCCTGATGCTCTGCGAGGTCTCGGATCAAACCCTGACCCCTTCCCCTCCCGTAGCCCCATGCATGGCTGTGCCCAGCACCTTGGAGTGCCAGCACTGGCGGCACCGTGCTGCACTGCAATGTAGAAGAGGGGAGACAGGAGCTGTGCACAGACAGCATCAGGCTTGGTGGCCCCAGCTCAGCGGGTGGCAAGGCCCTGTCCCAGGCCACCTCCAGCCTCTCTTTCTTCACACACAAATTACGGTCCTGTCCTCTCCACTGCAACGGAAATCCTGAAAACCTGAACCAGATGCACGGTTTCACCTGAGTTTACAGACAGCCTGGAAGCAATAACTCTGGGAGGTATAAACTGCTCCTTTCATCGTAATAAGATGTTAATGGGGAAAAGCCCCGCTGCTCCAGGCAGTCCTCTATTAATGCTGCCTCAGCAGCTGGGAAAGGGGCATCCGCTGGATCAGTTTCCACAATGCCCACCCCTATGTATCCCCCCGCCTGTGGCTCAGAAACTCCAGTTCACACATCCCCTGGCATGGTCCTGGTCCCTGAGACAGGGACAGCTCAGGATCCCAAGGTCTTCAGTGAGGGCTGTGGGCAGCAGCGCACAGCACTCCTCAGAAGGCTGAACAAAACATCTGTTTACCATCGCTTTGGGTCACTTATGGCAGTTCAATGCTCTCTTCTGCAACATTTTATTTTAAGCAGGCTGGTGATACTCCCATGCAGAGTGCAACAGAAGTGCAGCTTGCTCCTGGTTTATGCATTTCAGCTAAGGTTGCCTAATAACTTGTGAAGTTCACAGAGCACGCTCCCCTCTGATGCAAGGCCAGACACAAGAGCATTGTTTTCAGCTCTCATGTTGCTGGTCGCAAGCCAAGCTGCTCTGCTCTGTCCCTTGCTTTCTATGGGAACGAATGATTGGCAAAACCAAACTGACCTTTTACTCGAAGTAAAAACTGACCTGCAACTTTAGAAGCCAGGCTGCAGTTTCTTAACATGCAGCGTGGGATTAGAGGAGCAAACCCAGCCAGTGCCCTCCTCTGCAGTACTCTGTACCTGTTTGCTTTTCTTGTTGTGAATAGTCCACACACATGGAGCGTGGCTTGGGCAGCATTAAGGAACAGAGAGGAAATGTATTTTCTGCTGGGCAACCTTATCTGCTCTGATTACTCTGGGTTTTCGGCTAAGGGGGACTGTGAAGGATAATTACCATCATGTGTTACCTGAGATTACAGGATTGCTTTCCAACTAATGACACTAGGAGAACCAAGGAGTTGTTAATATTTAAT
Organism: Pezoporus flaviventris; assembly: GCF_033815535.1. Taxonomy (NCBI): domain Eukaryota; kingdom Metazoa; phylum Chordata; class Aves; order Psittaciformes; family Psittacidae; genus Pezoporus; species Pezoporus flaviventris. The sequence continues at coordinate 7,457,146 of NW_026892595.1, forward strand.
CAGACTCTTGGCTTAACAATTGGATAAATGAGGTGTGTAATTACACAGTTAGAGAAGACATTTCAGATAGGAACTGTGCTGTTATTAATAGTGAAGGTGAAAGCTGGTGAACATACACCGTTCAGTCCTATCAAGCACGTCATTAAAGAAGATCTTCAGCACAAGAGCCTAACAGCATGTCCTATGAGGTGGTAAACAAAGGCTTCAGCTGCTTTCAAGATAAAAATTCCTGCTTGGCCAAGAGGTTCCAATGTAAGAATAATACCAGACCAGATGTTTTGTTGATGTGGCAAGCTGTAATCAGGGGGAACTAGGGAACATTTAAATACGCACACAGATTATACCGCGTGTTTATGGCTGTGCTTTATGTATCATTTCTCAGCAGTCAGGCAATTATTTTCCCTAGGTTATTCATTTTAATTTTTATAGGAAACAAAAAGGTACCTTTTAATTCAGTGTAGTTCTTACCTGCCCAGTGGAGCTTTAAAACAAATGTTAGTCCTAACATGCAAGGTGTCGTGTTTGATCGGAAAGTACTGGTCAGAATGAAAACAGAGATGCTGCTTATAATAATATTGTTCGTCTGTCCTTTTAATCCTGTGCTTTATCTCAGCTCCTTAAAAACACTTTATTTTTAAAAGTGATCTTGATTTTAAAAGACTGCAATAGCTGCAGTTCTGCAGTGCTCCACTAAAGTGAGCACTAACTGGTTCTCTTGAGAGTCAATTAGTGGGATATTGGAAAGTTAACATCAGAACCAAAGAACTTATTCACCAGCACAGCTGCGGGTTACTGATATGAATCTGGATAATGTGTGAAATTAAATCTTAGAAATGCTTTGCACAATGCAATGAGGCAGAATTGAGGTGATAATGTGGTTTCTCAAATGGGAGGCTGATGCAAGAAGCACATTGGTTGGCAGATGCTATGAGCATTAGTGATCTCCTCCTCTTCCCAGCTAACAATCCTGAAAAGTTTGCAGTGATCCAGATCTGGGTGCACAGACACTTGAATTTCTCAGCCTCCGGTTCCAAGTGTGACTAGATGCCATCACCTGTAGGGTGTGCTTTGAGATCAGGGGTAAAAATGTCCCGTCAGCGCCGCACTAATGCTTTTCTTCTAGAGACATTTCTATTTTAAAGAGCTAATATAATCAGAGGAAAGGCTTGCATACTCGCTGCTCAGCTGACTGCTGGTGTGGTGCCAGTGGCTGAGCTGCACCACGAGTTGTCAGGTCTCCCTGGCATGTGCTTGCACATTGGTTAGTCTTTAACAATTCGCACTTGGTATTGAGCTCATGCTGTGAAAAGAGCAGAACCCTTTAACTATAGTGATGCAGAGCCAATAGAAATAACCAGGAAAATAAGCTCTCACCCCCAGCAAGGTTAAGATTTACTTATATGGCATGTTGGCATAGAACTGTAACGGAGATATAAAGAAATGCACAACCAGAATAATTTCCTATGGCATGTTACCAGTGATCCAGTTTAATGCAACCTGTTTCTGCATCCTCTTTCTTCTCTGCCTCACCTTGAGTCTGCCAATCCTGTCTTACCCAAACTAAAACAATTTTCCTCTATTCTTTGTCATGTACCTTCCTAAGTCTGCAGCTACCAGCCTCTCTTTTGAGTTCTGTATAGTCACAGACTGTGCCTTCCAACCTCCTTGTCAGAGCTCTCTTGCTTTTACGTGATACCCACATCCTTGTGCTGCCCATTCCTTCTGGCACTTTCGTAACGTTGCCACCACGAATATCTTCAATGAATAAAGAGACTTGCAGCTCTCTTTCCTTTTCAAGACATCATTCCTCTGCTTTGTTGTCCCTATGGGCTACCTCCAAATTCCTGGATGAAATACAGTTTAGAAACCCAGGAACCTTGGCTCCATAATGTTTGAACATTGCCCAAACAAGCTAAAATATATTAAAACTGCTTTGTTAAAACACCTCTTTCCTTTTCTGCTGAGAACTCACTCTCATGACAGCTGCATCCATGAACTGTCCAGGCTTGCACATTCCCTGAGGAAGGACCACGTATGGCACTGGGCTGTGAAACACTTCATACCTTTATATCCCTGTGTAAATGAAATTAGTAACACATATGGCTTTCCACTCCCACCCTGCAGACCCATACTAGCCTGCCCTCTGGGGGGTGAGAGCCCGAGTGGTGAAACCTCTTTTGGCCCATTCAACACAGTTTTTCAGTGAGCAGCAGTGTGCTGGCTGATGGGTTTGCAGTGGGGTGAAGAGAGAGCTGCCTAGAAGGTCCTGCCTGTGGGGAGCACAGGCACGGTGTTACATGTAACAGAGTCCAGCCTCCTCTCGATGCATTACTCTTAAGAGATGGTTTCATTATCTCTAAAGCTTTTTATTGCATCACATCCCGTTAGTCAAGACATGATCTGTGCCCAGTGCTACTTATGATAAAGGCCTTTGCTGTTGGCTTTTGGAGGAAGGTCCAAGACTGACAGAGGGATTTTGCTAGCTAAGGCAAGCAGGATTCACTTGTTAAGTAACATTTGTGGCACCCTAAAACCAGAAAATGGTGCTTATATACTCACATATTTTCTAATGCCAAAGTGGCTGGCATCTAAACCCTCTGAAGCCATAATGACTTGGTCTGCAAATTCCAGATCTCCTCTATCTATAAGATTAAAAATAAAACAGAAAGACATTGAGTCCTGCCACGTGAGGAAGCCTCATCTAATCCCACGTGTGGGGTACTCACTTTTGTACCTCTTGGAGGTTTTAAGTCTCCAACACTGCAAAGTCAGTGACCATGAAGTACTTACAGCATGAATGCATAAAACATATATTTAATTACAATGTTAAAATACGTAGAATGATTTAAGGTCATTGCCTTGTAGATTTCTGCTGATTTGGCACATCAGTAACTTATGTACTGCCTGGCTTTGCGTGTTGTACTGGGCTATTTACTCTTGGCCTCAACTGAAACATGGGCCATGGCAGCCTTTCTGCTCTGTGCTCTACCCCAGTGAGGCAGGTTGCTTTTCAACAGGAACACACAACGACAAATGTCATCTCATGAACATTTGAAGCGGTGTACACAGATACACACGGATGAGCAATTCTCAAGGAAATAGGAGTTGCTGTTATCATGGTGCTTGGGAGTAAATCTAGCTTTCTGCCAGACCGATACCTTCATTTCTCTAGTTGTGATTTGCAAAAGCAGCTTTCATGGGCTTCATGAAAACAGTTTGTTTCTGGCTTCTCCTTTGAAGAAAGTCAGTGTCACCCAGACCTCACAGAGCTCTCAGCTGGATGCATATGCTGGCTGTCCTGCTCGATCCCCAGTGAGCTAATTGTGTTTGTTTGCATTTAACCTCCTTTGAAGACAGAGAGTCCAGCAACTTATCATTTCTCTGTGTTGAGCCAGGGGGTTCCTTCCATGGGTTTATCCCACAGCCCCCAGATTCAGGAAACTTAATGATAGCTTAGAGACACCAGCTACCCCTGTATGCTATAACTCCCAAAGAAAAGAAGTAAAAAGAGGTTGCACAGAGTGTGGATAAACTTCAGAGCACTTCTTACCTTTTAATGAAACTATAAATATCAAAAGTAAATCTGCTAATGTGGTCGACACTAACCAACGGAGAGTAATCAAAAGGCTTACAGAACTTGCTTTGAAGATTTGAATAAAGAAGGGTTTTTTTCTGGTGCTTCAAATCCTGGTCAATGGACATGTTAAGTCAAATGCAGTCAATGAAATGCAGAGAAGCAGACTGGCTGGGGAAGCCCAAGGAGAGGGAAGATCAGCAATCAGCTTGTATTTTGGTAGGGAGATGATTGCAAGCCTGAACTCACTTCAGCATAAAGAGACAAGTGAAATAAAGCAGTATTGGGTTCCTCACTTATCTTTTATCTGTAAGGTTTAATTTCTATTTGAAAAAGATTAGACGGATGTTATGCAACATTTTTCTAGTACTCCAGCTGTGGAAAACAAACCACATCTGGTACATAAAATAACAACGAAATTACCTGAAAGCTTTACTGTTCTTAAAAGCAGCTACAAGTAAGTGTTCAAATAATGTGCTGGAATAGAGTAGATCCAGTTTGTCAGATAATAATACATAAGCTTAGAAGGAGGGAAAGATGAAGCCAAGAGAAACATTGCACTTCAGAGAGTTCAAATAAAGAGGTTCCTTTCAACCAAACTTCTGTGGGCTTGCAAGGCATAAATTACACAAACAACATTTAAAAACAGGAATGCAAGAATCAAAGAGCAAAATTAAAAGCTCTGTTTGTGTTCCAGCCATGCAACAAGTGTGCTGCAGATGTCAGAGGCCTGTGTTTTAGAAATCCCCTGGTCTGGATGCACAGTTTCCAGTGTGTCCTGCTGGCATGCATCTGCAGGTGGGTTGTAACAAATGTACTGTCAGCTATGTAAAATACACAGCCTGTGAGAAGAGGAAATACTGCAAATCTGGCAATGATGCTTTCCCTTGTGTTTCTGTAATGAAGCTGCTATTCCATAGTGTTTCTGAGTGAGGAGCCACCAGTGGCCTGAGAGCTGTCACACTCCATCCCAGCGAAGAGCCACCTCCTTTCCCAGTTCCTTTCTCATGCTGGTGCTCAGGCTTCCAGTGAAGCACAAGGTAACTCACTGCATCTCAAAATGCAGCAGTTCATCTTAACTATAGCTGATGTTTGGGTTCGAAGGATGTATCCCACTTTCATGGTCCATTGTACCCTATTTGGGTGAAAAGACCTGAGCTGCCAAACGCAGAAAGGAGTAGCAAAAGTGAAAAAGGCATATTGAAATGATTCAGCTGAGGGAAATTGTCAAAGAACTATTGATTTGTTTCTTTGTTTTTATGTTTCAGGTGATTTCCAAAGCTACAGTTTGATAATGTTCTTAAAATATGTCAGACTTCACACGTTAAGTGGTACAAAAATGCCGTGCCTCCTACACTCACAGCAGCGGGAGAAGCATGTTGTGATGACTAAATAAAGCCCTTCCTGCAGTTGGGTTGTTCTTAATTTAAATATTTTTATCTACCAAAGAATAATAAAACATCAGTCAATACCACACACAGATTCCAGATGAATGCAAGAAGAATACAAATTAAAGGCTTTGCTGACAGCCTAAACGAGAGTTTTTCATGCAGGTCTGTAGGCTTAACGTTAAGGATTGAATTCTCTTTTAAACAAACTCCCCTTTACATCACCTCCACAGTTGTGATGGACCTTACTGTGGGAGTAAATGACACACTCACTTAATCTGAGAGGGTTTAGATTAAATGTGAAGTGTCATCCTGGGTGTGGAGGGGATGGGCTGGCTGGGGACAGCGAGGTGGCAAGTGGAGATCCTGTGTACGAGCCCAGCATGAAATCAAATGAACTAGTTCTGCTTTGCGTACGTTTTGTTCCTTGGAATGTCTGTGAGTCTGAGTTGAATCCTGCGATGGGAAATGCTGATTGTCCGCACCTTCTCCCTCCTGCACAAAAGGTGTGAAGTTTTTGGAGTGCAACACTGCAGGAGCAAAGCATGGGAAAGCAAGCATAAAATGCACTGTTTCGTGCCAGTGGCAGCTGCAGTTTTATTTCTGTGTCTGAGTGATAAATGACAGGAATTAACAATTTTCTTCCAACTCCCTTGGAAGATGTATTCTATAGAATGAAAATAGAAACACTGAATTATTAAGAATCACGCCTCTTACATATGAAAATGGTACAGTGTCATGTTAAATACACCATATTAAGAGGTCAATTACAGACCTATTTTGAGTTAATGGGATTAGTTCTTTTTTTATTTTACATTTTAAATGCAATCACTCAAGGTGTACTGGAGATCAAAGAAATAGAAAATAGAGTCATCCAGTTAAAGGTAGTCAGTGCTTGCAGAATGCCTGAGAGCAATGCCAGAGGGTGAGAGGGTGAGATGGGGCAAGGGCTGAGCAGAAGCATCCCTTTCTTCCCATCTATATTGACTCCCCTGTGTGTGTCAGTGAGAAATGCCATTTTTATGGAACATTCCCTTTATTTGAATAGACAATGAAATAAGGCAAAGCCTATTTGTCCCCTGGCTCCAACCACAGCCCTCATTTCGCTAAATCTTACAGCATTTTCTTTAAATCCTATTTGGTTCAGTGGAAACTGAGTATATACAAAAGTTCTGAGCACAGAATTGCAACTGGTCAAGGTACAATTGTTGCATTAGTCACTGGACACTTGTCTGGCCACAGATTTGTATTGGAATCGGCTCCAAAGGGCAATAGCTAGAGAGAGCTTCTCTACTCTTCAAAGGATTTGCTGCTCCTGTGATGCCCCTGGAATACTAATGCACATGGAAATTGGCCCCCTCTGTTACAAGAGAGGAGATGGCTGTAAAATGGAAGCCTGTGGGCCAAAGGACAAGTCAATAAATGAAGCACTAGGAGTATTTCACCATCCATATTATATGGTTTAGTGTGAGGTGTGTTGAAACTTGATGATCTTAAGGTCCTTTCCAACCCTAACTATTCTGTGATTCTATGATTCTATGATCCAAGTACAGTCCTGCCCACACATCCCCCGGGACCTTTCCTAGCCCTCTCTTTCCACCCTGCCCAAACACATGTCCACACTGGGGACCTGGATTCAGCTGGAAGATCAACCTGTGAAAAAACCCAATGGGATGGTTTTACAGGCAGAAGTTACTCCGGGGGAGATTGTGACTGGACTCTCATAACGAGAACACTGGTGTAATTTCCCCAGGGAAGATGGTGGATTCCCCAACACTGGACACTTTAAAGATCTGGCTGGACCAGATGATCCTTGAGGTCCCTTCCAATCTGGTGTTCTATGATTCTGTGATTACAGTTGACTTATTCTTTCCCATGTGGCATAAATTGCTGTCCAAAATTGATACATATCTATAGTCTCCTTTTGATAGGTCTCTAGACAAAGTGCATACAGAACTTTCATAATAGGAACACTGATTGCATTATAGACATGCCAGATGGCCATATTTGTCACCAGAGTTACTGCTTACTTAGCTAAAAAGATGATCCATACAGTGCATGAAGGGGGATGCATTTATGCTGTACAGAAGAGTCTGGCAATAGTTTAGCTCACACGCACCTCTGTGCACACATGATGCCACTGCACTGTCTGCACTGAAGAGACTATGCCCTTCTCCAAACAGTACTGCTGCATCAGTGCAGTCGTCACAGCTCAATTTGTGCCAGAACAGGCATAAACTGCTTGATTCACCTTGTTTGGTCACAATTCAGGTTTCCAGAATGTTCTGGGACAGGGATTTCTTTTATTTTGGTGATTTGCTCCCTGCAGAGTCAAATATTACCTAACAAAGAAAACCACCAGCTCCCAAGCAACTCCAATGCTTGCACGTTAACTTGAAAACTAAATTAGGCGTAAGATTAGGAATGCTACATTTCCAGTTGGTGTAAGTGGGTCTGCTCTCTGGGTAGCTGCTAGGACTGACTGGTAGATGTCATTGTTAACATTAGGAGGAGAGTTCTCATCCAGAGCTTTGCCGCAGGACACACATCACCACCTCCTGCTGCTGCTGGGGCAGTATCCTGTGGTGCCAGATCCTGCACCGGAGGGATGCCGGCAACCAAGCCAGCCTCCCGGCTTAGGAATATGAGTCATTTATTTTCCTGTAAACTGGACCACAAGACCATTCGTTTCCTGGCACTTTCTGACTCTTGATCTTATCCCACTGATTTTTCCTTTACAAACAACAGGGGAAAAGCTGGGAAAGCTGTGGAAAACAGAAAGGAGAAATAGGTCACACTAGAAATTCTGAAACCTCAGCAAAGCTCTTGTTTAAAGTGATTAATTCAGTGACATCTGACCACAAGGCAGACCTTCAATTTGCCAGCAGAGGATAAAGGAGTCAAGATCTGAATGAGTAAAGAAGGGATAAAGGGTGAGTTAATCCAGTAACTGTGAAGGAACATTGGAAATGAAAATACTCAACATATATTACTCTTCTCTTTAGTCCTTCTATTGCATGTAGTGTATTTCTGGATATGCTGGAATACAAGGTACATTTATATTCTTTTTGACTTACACTGTTTGATCCAGACCCAGGCAGCAGAGCAGACTCGTGCTCTTAATGCTATTAAGTAGCACAGTTTACATTTATTTATTTTTTTGAAAAGAAACTAAAGATGCACTTGCAAAATGGTACAGGGTTAAAAGAGAATGAAGTAATCCAGCAGCTGGTAACAGTTCCATCTTTATTTGCCAAGGTTTTTCATCCTAAAAATACACATTTTTTGTGATGGAAAGTAACAAACTGGTTAGTGACATTGAACACTTGCATGAGTTGACTGAAAAGCTCCCACGCAGAATATAATCTTTCATCTATAGTTATAAGCCTGTAAGCTGCTTATACTATTTTTACTCTAAATTCACCTTTCATTTGGTTAGTTTCAGGAGTTCAGACCGAATTTACACTTGGAATTTCCCTAGTAATTTCCAATTAACACCATTAAAAAGTGAGAAAGGAGTCCTGAATTAATGCACTTATTTTTGCTGCTGGACAATAAGCAGAAGCCTCATTTGTGGTATCTGATACCCCTCATATGATAGCTTTGATTGTACCATTTTCTCCCAAGTAGAAAAGAAGACCTGTGGGAAACCCATTTTGGAAATGCTACCATCCAACAATGCTAATGGCATGAAGACTTCTCCACATTTGTTTATGCCAGTGCATCTTTAAAATGAGAGAAAGAGACCTTGGGGTAACATAAAATGCCTGATTATACCTCCTATCCTCCATTACTTGGTTAAGGTTCAAGCACTAAAGGTTCACAGGTTACTTGAACAATTTTCCACTTTCATGTGTGGTTCAGGTTTCATTTTACAGCAGTAAAAATATCAGGCTATTACCGATTATTTGATTTTACTGTAAGGATTAAACGAAAAAGTAAAGATAAAATGTATAATAAAAACCTTGTCTTCACAACATCATAAATGTTTTAAGATTCAACCGATAACCAATTAGACTTTAATCCTTTCCTCAAATAGAAAAACACTTCAAAAAGTGTGTATTAACTCTTACTTCTTAAGTGCAGGTTTTTCTATGGGTCTCAAAAAGGAATCCTGAGAGAACCAATAACTCTGTTTATGTCTGCACAGCAAAGCTACCATTTGAGTTGTCTTTGATTAAATCATTATCTTCTTTCTTCTTCTTTATTCCCTCCAGAGACATGAGAAGACATTAGCAGCAGAGATAAAGCTCTTGAGAGTCCAAAAAAGAAAAAAAGAGATTATTTATATTCAACTGTCCAGTAAAACATTAGAAAACTGAGTAATTATTTTATAATGTTATAGTAAAGTATGAAGTAAAGTTTGGGCTTTTGACAGGTGAGGTGTGATCAAACCAGAGCTGCCTATAATTAATATTTATTACCATTTATGGAGCATGCTGAGGTTCATACTGATCTACAGATATTCAGATGAAATACACCAGGTAGGAACTTTGTGTAACAAAGTACATTGTAACAGAATGGATGATGGCAAGGAGGTCTGTATGCCTTCTTCACTTCCCAAGCAAGAGTCCTGCAGCTCCTTGGAAGCAAGACGTTTCTCATCCTGTGCTACTTAAGCCCATTGCTGATTTAGTGTTTGCACTGCTAGATATGGATCACCACCTAAGCTCTAACACTTCTGCACTGCAGTTGCAAGGAATATTCCACTTAAATCCAGAAAAAGATGCCAATATCTGGTGTAATACACAACATCCTCCAAACATGGTAGCAGGAGTTACACTGATGATAGCTGCAAGTGTGAGTAACAGAAAAACATTGACACTATGAATCACAAATCACAACAGAGCCTCAGCAGCAGTTATGATTTATGGTGTCAACCTTTCATATACAACTGTTAATGAAAGCAGAGGATTGATACAATACTGACTTACTGGATCAGGCACATGAAGGCTTTAGTGAGAGCATCTTCCTGTTGAATGGCCACTTGGGGCTGTCCCAGTACTGCAGAACCCGTGGTAGTTGCAGCCCTTACACATTGCCACTGCTAGAATTTTAAATGGAGTTTTGAAAAGTTTAGGTTTTCCTCAAAAGAGAACTGTGGCTATGAGGCTGCTGACCTTCAAACTCTGGATTTGTGGTCTTAAAATTAATAGTAAAAATCACAGATAAGAGGCAGAAAAGGTCCCTAAAGCCTAAAATGTGTGGTGTTCAGGACCAAATATAGCACAGGAAAAAATAGGGGAAATATCATCTAGCTATGCAGAAGCCTGGCAGACTGTGGGGTGTTGTATTTCCAGAAGTAACAATATTTAGGCCTCTGAAGTCCCCTACTGCACAGCCAGAGACCTGCCCCATCTCAGACAAGCGTAATTCAGGAAAGGTCTGGTCTGCTATTCAGTTCTCATTTGTACTCCCTGCCAACATTAAATGCAGTACAGCAGGAATGGTCCCTGCCTTAAAACATGCCAAACCTCGGAAAAATTCCAACAGTGGCAGATACATCTTCCTTGCTGCCCGCACGGCTTGCATACCTTCACTGGAAGGCCAACGCAGAGCAAATGGCTGTGATCACTTTCAAATAAATAACTTTTGGGAACAAAAAATCTCAAAATTCCTGAACAAATTTCTCAGCATAATCTGATACTCTGAGAAGATGGGGGGTTTCTATTGAAATACCATGCTCTTAGGGTCAAATCCTGGACACATCCTGGTTTTGAGTGTCTAATCATCAGCAGTGATATATAAATACACCTGTCTACCTATTCTACCTATAATTTACATATATTTAAGCAGAGTATGTGTGCACACATGCAAGCAATTTCTCAAAATAAGACTCTTAATAATATTTTGCATTCCCTCCAAGATCATGCAGATACACAATGGTTATACCTCTATAGCTGAGGAAAGGTTTATACATAGATGCATATGCCTATGAGTAAAGGCATCAAAAGTGGAGCTCACAAGATATACAAACTAGTAAAATGTGAGTGCTGTGATCCAGCTCACTAAACTGTTGTTAGTGGCATTAAGGTTGAACATTTCTGAAGAGTTAAAGTATAGCAAAAGAGCCGCTGGTCCTCCATTAGTTTTGGATTGCTCCAGCCTGTGAGAGATGCGCTTTTCTGCTTATTCAGGGTAAGGGGGGTTGTTATCCTTCGTGGTTCTTGCTCCCATCAGATAGCTGGGTTAGCCTTCAGGCCCTTGAGTCTGCAAAATGACCCACAGCAGCTCAGGCAGTTCCCACCAGCCAAAGCTCTTCTGCTTTCGTCTGCAAAACTCATGAGCTGTGAATACCACTGTCACACACATCACTGTTCCATGGCTGTCCCCAGACTTGCTATTCAAATCCACAGGTGCCTCCTGGCCTGCACACACATTGGTGCCCAGGTACCCTGGGCCACCGCTAAGGACTGAGGAACTACCTGCAAGAAGGGCTGGTGATGGTGAGAGTGTGTTGCCCCAAGCCTCGTGCTTGAAAGATTGCTTTTAGAGGAAACCCTTTCTGGATCAAGGTGAGGACTGAAATACTTTCTTATCCTTTCTTATTCCTCCCACGTTCTTTTGGGCACTGTAATTGCATGCAGCAGACTGGACATAAAAAAAGATGTTCTTTTTGCCCCCACTCCCACCTCAGATTTGATGTATTTCTTCATGGCTGCTTTCCTACCTTGAGAAGAGTTGTGGTTAATCTCACAGCAGTTTTTGGGTGTTGCTATAATTGTATTTGAAATGTGATGCTAACCTTGTAAGTAGATGCAACACAGTTGATGACACCTCACAAAACTGGTATGACATACAGGCATCAGTGCTGTTACCTCTGTTCAACAGCTACAAAGGTCAAAGCTACAAGGGAAGCTGCAAAGATTTGTGTAAAGGACACTGAGACACTGGGATTAGACTTCAGGGATTCCTTCTTTACACCCTCATTATTAATTGTTGGACCCAGCCCTACTCTCCAGAGTGGCTTCTCCATGCTTCATAAACACACAAATATTTCAATTGATCAGCCACTAATTTGTCCCCCAAGATTTGGCACAAGTCAAGCCAGCGTGACTTGGGGATTGAGGTGAATTGATTCCTCTTTGTCAGCAGTATTTACAAAACTGACTTTAGTTTCGAGGCACACACCTAGTAACAGTGAAGTCAAAATGTGGTCACGGCTAGGAAAAAAGTGTTTGACATTTTGCTGCCGTAAGTTCTTCTATTTTAGTTATATTATAGCTTAGTCTGTTTTTTCAAATTCTCTTTATGTTAATATAAAAAGGAATTCAAGCTGAAATAGTTACCATCTGCCTGAAAGAGGACAGGAAAACATGGTTACAAAAGAATGCCTAGTGTGGAGCAAAATACAGTCCTGCTAATGGTAAGGTTTCTGTCATTAACATTAAAGATTAAAGATATACAGGAGAATATATTGCATAGCTTATCACATTTTTAATGAAGGGTTCAGTGTTGTAGCAGGCAAGAGCCACGAAGAAAAATGTACCTCTTGGATTTTATTTGCTCTCTTGGGAAACTACCCTATCATGATTGTAGCCCACAGCGTCAGCCAAATGAACACCAGGCAGTAAGTCAGTAGTCCGCTAAAGGTTAACAGAGCTTCTTCCTAATGTTACAGCAATGATTAAAAAAATTAGCTCACATTAACCTTTCACCTTTTGGTGGATGTTTCAAATCTAGTGTGGGTTGGTAATGATTGAGAATGGTTACTATAAGTTTAATGTTTTTTTGGCGGCTTATGCAATGCAAGCGGGTGGTCTCATGCTGCTTCCCAGGGAGGCATGTCAGCCCTGAATGCATAAACCCCCAAAATAACTTGCCTCAATTGGTGCTAATTGGAAACCTCCTTGGCAATTTCAGTAGAGACCCCTCTGTGGGCAGAGGCACTGAACAAGCTGCTACAGACCACGGCTGCAGCAAAGGCCACCCTGAGGACACTCTGGCTTGGGAAGCAAGGTTTTGAAGTCCTGAATTTCTAATTCAAGCAGGTTTGCCGTTCTCTGGTCCGAGCCTCCCCAGGGACCTGCTCTAGCTTTAGCCTGTTCATTTTCCCCTTTTCCCACATTCCCCAGGTCCTCCCAAGGATGATCCTAACTCCCCATCCCCACACACTGGTCAGACCAGACTTTCCTGTGTGGGTTTCACTGGACAAAGTGTGGGGACAAGACCTAATGTGAGACGAAGGGTCTGCTCTCTTCAGCTAATGTGATTTAGGGTGGGATGACTTTTGTCCTATAATCATTGGCTATGAATGCAGCTTCAGCAAGCCATTTATCCCCTACATTTTTGTAGTACATCCATCTCCAGCCCACGGCCCTTGCCCACACCCCCAAACCAGGATCCACAGCATAAGTGTATTTGTAAGATGAGAGACTGCAAGCAAGCTTTTGCCATAAGGTAATAGGCACAGTATGGTCCAAGAGCATGGAAGTCTGGACCAAAGATGCTGGATTCAGAAATACAAGGTCCAACAGACTCCCTAAATTTCACTATGATGAATAAAGAAAATGTAGCACAACCCCAGGATGCCCTGACTCCCTGTGTGCCTTCAACTCATGTACCAACTGTAAACACTTAATCAATGACACATGCACAAACACAAGCTCTCTGCAAATTCTGCTTGTTTTCTGTGGAAAATCATTTACCTGCTGTAACAAACTACTCCCTTTCCTCTTCTGTTGCATTTTGCAGCTAGAAAAAAGTTATAAGGTTGTGGCCATGTGTATTTCTTGCTTCTTGGGTGAGAAAGCAAGCAATCAGCACTCAGGGGCTTTTTCTTCCTTGGGTAAATAGTTCTTGTTAAACCAGCCTAAGTAGGGTGATTTGCAGTATGGATTTTTCCCATCTAAGTTATTAGAATAAGTTCAGTCAGCACATTCAGCCCTAGTCTCTAGTGGTACATAAATTTAATGCAACACTCAACTCTCTCTCTGTGTTTTTGGTGTATACTCGAGTTTCTCTTGGCACAGAGAGAAGTGGCAGGTGGAGTGATCAGAGACTTTTTTCCGTCAAAGTGAGATTAGGGTTTTTTAGGTTCCTTTGTTCTGTAAAAGCCATGGTCTAATTCACTACACGCTCTGTAGGACTGAGAATGTCATTTCTTTACTAATTCATATGTTTGGTTTAAAGCAGTGCACTGATCTCAGTGGAGTTTCCCTATTTTTAGTATCCTGCTAAGAAATTTTAACCAAAGAGTTTTATTGCACAAGAAGGTCAGGTTTTGGGGAATTTCTTTATTTTTGCATTGCACTATCAAGGCAAAGAGTTTCCTCTTTCTTCCCCCTGATAACTTCTTATCTCAGCAAGAGAAAGCAGAATACTTAGGATAGCTCAAGGCAATGGAAATCCATCAGCATCTGTTCAGGACAACACTGACTGTCTTGAGCACAGGCTGAGATGAGTATGTTAGAGTTAAAACCCTCCAGCGCATGTGAGGAAGCGTGCTTGGGAAGGAGAAACAGGAGAAGGAGGAATAGGATTTGCAATGAGCTGTCTTCTCCAGAACTGTGCTAAATAGAATTCACCTGGCAAAGAAAATTGGAGAATGCATGCAGCTTTCTGGCAGGTGCAGAGAAGGCCTCTGACATGATTTAATGGTATTTTAAAAGGCAAGCACTTTTAAAAGGCAAACAAATGGGAGTGCGCTGGGATGAATTAGATGGATTAAGATTCAATGCGATAACCTAATAACCTCAGGAATAACTAATGACCTTCCCTAACAGAAACGTCTGCTGGGTAGGGAACAAGGCAAAGCTATTCACTTTAATGATTTTGTTGGCACTGAAGCCTCGCATTTGGGACGCTCTGCAAGAACAGCTTATGAAAAGTATTGGCTGAAGTCCTCAATTTCTGCAAATTGTCTTGGTTCCTTTGGCATCAGATATGTGACCCTCTGCCCCATTGGAGCATCTGCCTCATTCTGGTAACAAGACAGAAATCAATGCAGGCCTAAATGTGAATGATATATTGATGGCTGAGATACTCTTGTTTGTAGAAATGCTTTCATAATACCGGGAACAGGTCAGCCTAGAATTTAACATCCAGAAGTGCTAGGAACAGCCCCAAATGTTATACCTGTGAAGAAGTGACAGCAATGGTTATAACATGTGAAAGGGTGACTGTGGAGTACAGGAATTGGTCAGACCCAGCAAGACTCCCTTCCGTAGCAAGAGTGATGCTTTGCTCCTCTGACATTTGAAAGAAGAAATGAATTTTAGTGCACCCAAGAACTGTCCTTAAAATGAGTACTTTGCCTCAGCTTCTTTTCAGTCTCACAATTATTCATTGCAATAGTTCAAAAGGAAAATTCACATGATCTTGGCTGAACAAACTAAAAAATCTCCTACCAGATCAATTAACAAATTATGTAAGAGTATTGCAATTAATTCCTTTAATTGAAGTCCCTATTTCTCAGCAGTGACAGGTGATGTAGTGCCTTGAAGGACACAGATACTCTGCAGAAATGAAGAGAATGAGCTATGGACACAGGAATGAAAATCCCCTTTCTGCAGTCATTTACATAACAAGAACACTGGGACAAGTGTCTGTAAATCTCAGCTTGACCACTTGACTTGCCAGCAAGTCAGAGGTACAGAGAATCCACCTGAAGGGTAAAGAGCTGTTAACTCTGCGATGCATTAATTGACGCTGTCAAGGGCTGTGGGTGCTCCCTGCCAAGGGACCTGCAGGGAAAACACAGAGATCTGTACATTCAGACTGCATGGTGTATATAACACTAACATGTAAGCGTGGCTTAAACCTCTCCCACAGCTTTCTATGGGATTAAAGCAGCCCTCAGGCTCTAAGTAGCAGTAGACAGCACCACTTCCAAAGGACCCAGCATATATTCCGAATTCAGGTGGGATGGGGTGAGATCAGTTTCTCTTTTCCTGTGTTCTGGTAATGTATATGCTGTGTACTAGCACTGGCTCATATTCCCTTGCACGTCTCTTTCTTTCTTATTGCAAAAAAACGTTACTGAGCAATTAAGAGCTGCACAGCCCTTATGTTCTTGATGGTGAAAGAGCATGTACATGTGCAGATGTGGGTGTGTGGCCAGCTGATTGCAAACCGTGACTGTATGGCACACGCAATTTAATACAGTTGAAAGTTCAGAGCCTGACCTTCTCAAGGGCTACATAAAAATGCTTCCCTTGATCAACCTCAGCTCATGATTTCAGCTGTGGCACCTCTGCGGCACTGCCTGGGGTGTGGAAGATGTCTCTGTCCTGCCCTGGGTGACATTATGCTCCATCAGCTGTTATCAGCACCTCTAATTACTAACAGGTATGTTAGACAGCATCCAAATTGTAATCAGACTGAAATGGAGTTATAATGATATCTGATCTGGGAATTTAGTCCAAAGCTTTCCTTTTCCATGATGGTTTTCATTTCCTGTAATTTAGAGCTGGAAGCATTTATGGAATATCACATGGTTTTAGTTTACACAGGAAATCAGCTGCAGTTGCGGGAAGATACTGACTTAGGAGTTTTTGGGTTTGTTTTGTTGAGTTTTTTTTAAGAAGCAGAGATTGCTTCAGAGGAAAACATTGCAGGCTTCTACCTCTGCTGTTTGAAGCCTGCATTCTGAAAAGTGATCTATGATTATATAGGAACAAGCAGTTTATTTCTGTTACATGATAATCACTTAATGTGAATGAAGCAATAAATGCCTTTCCTTTTTATAGTGAAGAGATAAAGCAAGTGCAGGAAAAGATGTGGAGGAGGGTGAGGGGAAGGGATGCTGGGCAGCTGCAGTGAGAAAAACCTCTGAAGCAGGAAGTCTCAATAGAGTGTGCATGAAAAGCCTGAAATGACCAAATCAGATTAAAATGGGAAAAGGTGGTTATGTTTCTTGAGTCACAATGTGCCATTTTAATCACTCTCTGCATGACTCCTGGCAGGAGGGGGAATGGGGTGGGGGGGTGAGGGGTTTGTGTGCATCAGGAATAAGACTGCATGATGCTGCACCACCTAGACCACAGCAAAAAAGCCTTCTCCATTCCCAGCAGTGTAAAGCTGGCTCTCCTGATGGTGCCAGGCATGTTTCTCTTTTGGGTTGGGGTGCAAGGGCTGGTATTTCAGTCTGGGGTGGCGGGGAAGGCACTTGTAAGCTTCACTCACACAGTAACACTTCTCAACAAATTACCCCTCTGAAAGCGGCAGTAGAGCAGCTCAGTGTGCTGAGGCTGGAAGGCAGGGGTAGGGCGGGCTGGCATCCCTTGGGAGGCCGGCTGCAGAATGCCAGGCAGGAGATATCAAAGAGCAAGAAAAGCAGCAGGAAGGGGGGTGGAAGCCAGCAAACTGCAATAAAAATTCATCTCTTCCTGATGGCAGCCCTGCCCACTCCATGGGTCTCTTTGGTGCCAGAGCAGAGGGAGATGGCAGGATGTGATTAGGAAAAGATGGACTGCGTAAGTCAATAGCAACTGAAGAATCATGTTGGAAATACAGTCAAAAGCAAAGAGCTGGATTTGCAGAACGGTGAGAGTAGAGGAGTGTTGGCTGCTTGCTTTCTGCACACAGAGGTACATTATGATTTTAAATGAATCCAGAACAGCTGAGGCATTTGAGGACTAAAAGCCAACACAACCATGACCATCTTAATCATCCCCTTGTAAAATGAGCAGCCATATGCGTGAAATCAGCCCATACATTTTATGGAATATCTGTTGTATGCTGGACAAGTACTTGGACTGAGGTTTATTTTCTCAGGACTTCAACTCCTGAAATATAAACCATGTAACCTTTCTCTTCATAAAACCCCAATTTAGAGAGGGGAGGGGGAATTCCCCCAAGCTTTGCACTGCATGGCATTGCCTCTCATATGTTACTGCACTTGGCAAAGTCTACTACTATACTGAATGCTATAAACAATGATTCCTCTACCATCCTGCATGAGCAGCCCTTGTCATGTTGGAGAAGGGTGTTTAAACAAAGGTGGCATGGCTTATAGTATTTGTTAGCAAGACATCAAAATATTTATGTGCATAGTATTTCTTTGCTATGCTTCTCAAAAGGCTGAGGTTAATCCAAAGGAGCCTGTTCCTTCTCTTAAACAAAATCTTGTCCCAAGATGCCTACTCCTTAATCCCCAGAAAGCAGTATTGTGTTTCCTTGCTGGTTGCTTCTCAGCTAATTGATTCAGTATCAGAGGCAGTGTTACGCTGTGTTAGGATTTCTCAGGGCGGGCGAGTTTCTCCTCAACCATACTTCTCTGGGGCTCTGATTCTGCAAGGATTTGTGCATGTGTTCAGCCATCTGTGCCGGAGAAACAACTCAGGCCTCAGTCATGTGTATCATTGCACATATGCATAGGTCTTTGCAGGACCGTAGTCTGTTTGTATTTTATGTTGTACCACATCCTGTAATATACCACAATGACACTGGCTTAACTGTCACCAGTTCTTTCAGCTCCCAGAGCAAACTGTTGGAAGCAGGGTGGTTCATGATGTGCAGAGAGCACTCATTGTGCTCATGGTCTCATCTTGGGCTTTTCTACTTGTTCCACTTTCCTCATGTTCCATTCTGGTTTTTCAGTGTTTCTGAAGATTTCATGCTCATTTTGCTCTCTCTTATACTCTCTGAGGCCCATAAAAAATCACCAGGGATAATGGCCTAGCCTGTCCTACCATGTCCCGCTTGCTGATTTTATACTACCTGGTCATCATCAAGACAGCCCCAGAGGTCTGTACTAGATGGGGGGGGGAGGTGGTGTGTGGGATTCAGTGCTTTGGATATGAGCACAAGAGAAAAAGAGGGAATATTTGGGTACAAAAATCTGTCTTCTTTCAGTTTTTTGGCTAAAAAGTCAGAGCTCTCCCCACATCACCAATTTTTCTAGTTGTGTTCTGGAGCACATAAAAATCTCTGCTTCCAGCTGCGCAAGGCCATAGTATACTTTTCCACCACTGCAAAGGATTCATTGAGGTAGGCTGGGGTTTCTGGCCACTTTCCTGACCTGCCTGGGGCTGGAATAAAAGCATGTGCAGGCCCAGAGCTGGAAGAAGTTGAGTCCTCTAATGGTGTGAGAGGTCAGCCCTGCAGCACGGCCCCGAGAGGGGGAGAAGGCAACACAAGCAGCCTATGCCATCCCATGAATGGTACTGGAAGAGGAATGTGGCCAGAGAAGATCACACTGCCTGCATGGGAGAAGAAGATGGGATTTAGCATCAGTTATTTGGAGAAAAGGTTAGTTTTGTTAGGGAAAATGTGAGCAACTGTCTACATGGGAACAGGACTCAGGGAGCAGACTGATTTAGAACAGGTACTGACTTTGTAAATCAGAAGAGGGATGATTTTACACTTGTGGGTGACGATGGAGGCCAGCCAGGAGGGTGAGGTAGCCACTGCCAGACCCTCCACTTCCAGAGAAGATCTTTCTTCTTAGGGGGGGTCAATAAAAAAATTTGTTGAAACAAAGACTTGCTTCTGGGCAACAAGCAGAAAATCATTTTAGCAAGAGAGGAGAGCTAACCAAGAAGATACCATGCAACTTCATGGGGATTTCTGAGAGGATGTTAAGGCCTCCAGAACATTCCTCAGTGTCCTCATGTACTTCCAGAAGCAGCTGCCTGTGTCACTGGGTGTCCCTGCCCTGCGTCACCCTGAGGCAGAGCCTGGGGGCAAAGCCTCCTGCCCAGACACAAATGGCGTACACTGGGGAATAGGATGTGGACCTGGACCGAAGATTATTATTTTGCTGTTGATCTCAATTTCAGTTCTTCTTCATGTAAGGGACATTTCCTGGATGCTGCAAATGAAGACAGACCCATAGGAAGTTTAATCACTACTTCTTAAAATGTGAGTTGCCCCCACGTTGCTCCCTTCCTCCCTCTCCTTTTGGGATCAAAGTTGGAGCCAGGAGTCCAGGCAGGACTGAAGCGCCTTATCTTAAACTGGTCTCCGTGCAAACAGCATCTGCTGGAACATGATGAATTTGTGCAGATGTATTTACCATCCTGAACTAGATTTTAAACAAATTGACATTTTAATATGCATTTATTCCTGCCGCATTAAAAAAAACTGCTGGTATTATGCCAGAATGTGATATATAATGATGTTGTTTAGTGGCAACTCTGTCATTTGGTGTTGTTGACAGTAAAATAAATTAACATAATAAACATAATTTGTTCAAAAACATCTAAGTAGAAACAGATGGTTAAAATATTTTGGCAGGACCTGTTAGCCCAGGTTTACATGTGTGTTTAGACATCAGTTCTGTTTGCAACATATGTTACATATTTTCTTGATTCCATTTAGTATGCAAATACACACCCTCTCCCACAGTTGTATAAACAGGTCCTTTACAGCGTGAGCAATGGGGAGGGGGTGGGGAATGGGATTTTTTTCTTGCTTTTCTGTGTCAGGACCAGTTCTCAGCTATGTAAATGGGAGAGGAAAGTAGCCATAGTACTGCAAGAAACAAATAGGATGGAAGGTGGAGCATAACAACATATTTGTGTACTGACACAATGGGTCTATTACTGGCTGCTGATACCTACTTGTGTAAGGCGCCGGTTTGTTGCTGACCCTCCTGAACAGCACACCAGAACGTGCTGTCCCCATCGGGCTTCACAGCCTCCAGCTTACCTAATTCTCACCGTACTGGCCTGAACTCCGGCAGGATTAATGGTCACATCCAGCCCCATTCCTCCCTCCCTCCCTCCTGTTTGTGAGGAATGATGTGGAAAAACAAGAGAAAAAAATGAGAAAGCAAGCTGCTTTTTTAAGAGAACCTGATCATGGCGCAAGCTGGGACTAAGTTCTTCTTTTTAACTATTTCTAAGCTGTGACTGGGCTGAAATAGGCAAGTGAATACCATGAAATTCTTGTTAATGTCAAGGTTACATGTCTGACAGTCATTTTCAAAGTATAGGGACACAGTTTAGTGGTAGACTTGGCAGTGTTACGTTAATGGTTGGGCTAGATCTTAAAAGTCTTTTCCAACCTAAATGATTCTATGATTCTGTAACAGATGAAAATAATCTGTCTTTGAGCCACAAGGCAAAGGTCTTCAGTGCCCTCCTGAGAGAACCTGGGATGTGCTCATACCAGACTGCTCACCAGGGTGAGCCTTGTTCAAGTGTGGACTGAAGAAAAAGGTGGTAGGGAGGCTAGTGCCAGTGCTGTGAGATCTTTTCTTTAAGTGAGTAGTAAACTATGCACACTTCAGGATTTAGTGCATACACAAACTTCAGTATGAGGTGGCCTGAAGCTGTCCCTCTACCCAACTTTGTAACCCTCTTTCTCACTCAGATTTGCAGAGGGAGAATGGCTGTTCATATCCCTTTCTCCACTCATCCTCTCCAAAATCTTCTGCATATCCCCCCTGGAGATCTTTCCTTGCCCATCCCCTCCAAACACCAGCAAATGTCACTGCCGTTTATCTTGGATTTGCTAGCAGCTCTCCCCTCCTGCCCCACATCCCTGCCTGCCCCAGCACCTCCTGGCATCCTGGAGGGCAACACTGAGAAAAGGTCTAGGCCATCCTTCTGCCTCTGGATCAGAACAGGACAAGGGATAGAGGGGATAATGCTATTACCCCACATACTGTCCACTGTCCATACAAGTCCATACAAAGCAGTGACTTACAGCAGCCACATCTCAAGTGGCTAGTGCTTTATCCTGCAGGGAGAGCTCTGGATGCCTTGGAAGCATGGGCTGCTCTCCAGGGCAGTGTATAGGCTGTTGTTGCAGAAATACGTGGCACAAGGGAGTGTTTTCAGAGGTTCCTCAAAATGTCACTGTCCCTTCCTTGCTGTTCCTCTGTGACATATCTGATATAAAATATTATTTGTGAAACTTCCTTTTAATTGCTGTTTAATGGCTCCTAATATATTTCAAATAGGCATCTGCAAGTTCATTTTGACATTTATTAGAAGCCATTAGCTACCAATTTAATGGTGATTTTATGACAAATGTCTGACATCATTAAAAATGTGATGGTTGATAAATTATAATGTGATGTGCTTTTGAGCATCAAGGAATTAGACTGTTTCCAAATGTGACTGGTTTTGATGCTCTAAATTTAATTTTAGTTCTAGCTGATTTATGTTTGTGGGCTCTGACAGCGAAGAGTATCAGGATTTGGGGAATTAGTGGGGAAGCAGGTTCTGATGAGGGCAAATGGGCAAACACGGTCAGTCAAACCAGCATTGGTCTTGGTGGTTTGATTTGGGTGAAGGAAGATGGCATTTAGAATAACTTGCTTTTTTTAGAGACAGTGTTTGATCTCTCCTACCAGTGTTCCAGTAAGTACTTTCTCTTGCATTAGTCTGATTATTTGTTTACCACTTTTATTATTGTCTCACAGAGTATCATTCATCCTGGACTGTCTTCCCCTTGTGCCAAAGAAATGACAAGCTTTGCTCCTGCCCAGGCAATTTACAGTACAGGCAGGCCTGGGGCTGAGCAAGCAGGGAGACAGAATTAGCATCATAAACAACAAAGAGTGGTCTTTAAGAAAGCTTTTCATAGACATCATGGCAGAAGAGATTTTTAGAGATCATATAATCATACACTGGTTTGGGATTGAAGGTACCTTAAAGATCATTCTGTTCCAACCCCCTTGCCATGGGCAAGGACACCTTCGACTAGAACAGGTTTGCTCAAAGCTCCGTTGAGCCTGGCCTTGAACACTGCCAGGGGTGGGGCAGTCGCAGCTTCTCTTGCCAGTGTCTCACCACATTCATAGTGAAGATAATTGGCAAATGTTTATAGGAGTCTCCTTGCACAAGAGGGTAAATGGTAATGGAGAGAGCTTTGCAAACTAAAAAATGGGTGATAGAGGTTGCCAAGGTATCCCTAAGCTACAGGGTTGAGGCAGATCATGTATGTGATACCAGAGGAAATCTCTGTCTCAAGTTGCATGGAAATTCCACATTCACATTAACATGTGCACAAAGCAATGGAGCAAAACTGTAAGTATATCTCAGATTTCAAAGTGTGTACAAGACCTACAGATGTGGGAAAAGATGCTTTCTCACAGAAGGCCCCTGGCTTTAAGGAGAACAAATTGCTAAGGTCACTGTGTATGCCTAGGTCGAAAACAAGGCTCCTTGGAGACAAAGGTACAAGTCAAAGGATGTGGTATCAGGAATGCAAGGTCACCTGGACCTCCAGAGGCAATAAAGAATCTGGATGCAGTGGAGGAAAGGATGCCTTTGCAATTTGTGGCATCTGGCATGAAAGAGCTGAAGGAGGAGGACACAGCCCTGCAGCCAGTTCAGGCAAGAGGGCCCATCAGGACTTTCCCCGTGTTGTGGACGCAACCTCCAAGCCTGGGCTGTGAGCCTTTCTCGGCTACCTTACAGCAAAGTACACAATGTACTTGCATTTTAATGGCTCTTACACAGACCTGGAGTCAAAACCAGTGTCTTCAGTGAAACTGTGCATCTCTTGAACTCTAATACTGAAGCATGTTGCTTTCAGAAAGCAAGATTTTTATTAAACAAGATGCCCTCTTCTGTAGGTTGCAAGCATAAACTGGAAGAGCTCCATGAAAACTTTGGAAACCTGTTTTGCCTTTTTTTTCATGGTTCAAAAGCTCTGCTAAACAAAGATTTTTCCAGATCCTACCAGGAGGTGTTCCCTAAACCACTCGAGTCCATTTTGCCCCGTGAACTTTTTCCTCTTGTGTTTTTCAAGGTTTTTCTTTTTCCTTAGGTAAATGTCATTTTACCATTGCACAGTTAAGGGTGGGAGTACTTGAGGCAGGCCATGCTGGCTTGAAAAAACTTTGCATTTCTACTACTGTGATGCATCTGAGGGTCTTCAGGTTTGGTGAAGCTGAACTTTGCTCGTCTTGAATAAGGGCTTACTTCTGTCGGAACCATTGTATACATTATGAAGGTGGGACTGCACAGCACATTCATCATGACACACATATGTCCAGATACTGTGCACAAACTGCCTGTATATACACAAGAGGTCTAAGAGCACCTTTGGGAGCAGTCACTTACAAATGCAGAAACCTGCCTTGCATTTGGGCTGACCTGGGGAGTTCAAGGTAGCTGGTACACATTAAACTTGCACTTTTGAACATCCTGCCAAAGTTCCCCCAACCCAGTAGATAAACCCCCAAGTGTTAAATGGCTCATTCCGGTACACAGAGAAAACAGAAGCAGACCCACGCTGAGCCTGACTTCTCTGACACTGAGCCCTGGTACCCTGTGGCTGGCTGAAGCCCAGCCCCATGCTGCCAGCTTGCTGGCCTGCCTCCTGCTTCCCCAGGCATAGAGCACCTCACGGCCCTCCAAAGGCTCCTGCGTCTCTTCCTTGCCTTGTATGGAGCTCCTCTGCACAATGAAAATTGTTTTGGTTGTGCTTCTCTGGCCTTTCTCTCCCTCTCTCCCTCTGACTTTACAGAGAGAGAGAGGGAGAGGGGTGCTGGCCAAAGCTGAACACACCATTCCAGCAGAGGAAATACCATTATACTGGCATCATGAATGAGAAGGATCTTAGTGCTGCATTTAAAGAAAAGCAGGAGCTTGTGTACATCTGGGTTCTGTTCTCAGTTGTGGTCCGGGTTTTCTCTGAGTTTGCCCTACTTACTCAGAGTCTCTATGCCTCAGCCTCTTTTCCTGTGAAAACAGGGCTGTAATATTTTCCCCTGCATCTTAAAAGTATTGGGGTTGTGAAAGACTTGGATACTTGAGTGCAGATGTAATTAAAAATGCAAGATAGGGCGGATTAATTATACCCCAGGCCTCTGGTAACAGAAGCCAAATGTCTTGTTCTGTGGTTTTATAAGGAAGAAATATGTGTTTGGACCACACTGTGTCATCAGGCTCTGCTCCCCAGTGCTGATGTGTGGGGTAAACAGGGCTGGAGGCTGGGACAGCTGTGGTGGGAAGAGAAGAGATGGGAGCTCCCCCCAGACCTGCCTTGGGGTTGCTGGTGTGATACAACCCCAGTTTACTAAAGCACAAGGGCCCAGCTGTGCAAGCTGTGGAATATATCTAGAGTTGCTGAGTGAGCAGGGTGCTGACTCCAGCCTGGCTTCATAACCACCTCGGCATCAAACAGCCCTGTTTTGGTGTATGGGGCAGGTTTGGGGAGGTTTGGTGTATATAACCATGCTTGGCCGTCATGCTTTCTCCATATATGTATGTGTGTGCATAACAGCAACATGCATGCTCTCCTTGGCAAATGTGCCTGGTGCTAAAAGATGAACCCAACCCCAGATTCTTCATGCTGGTGTTAACCTCTGTCTTGCTGGCAACCAATGCAGCTCCAGCCCTGTTTGTTTCTTGGTTTTAAGTGAAGGAAAAAAACCCCAACCCTGTTTGGTTTGTTCCTGTAATAGGAACAGCTGATCTGGATTGGCTTTTATCCAAGTCTTCGTGTGATTATACAGCCCCAGCCCCATGGTACGTACCCAAAGCCATTAAGAAAAGATGAGACATTTTAAAATACAGTTGGGCTTTAAAAAGCACTGCTTAAATAGTAAAAAATACTGAACTTCTGCCAGAGACTTTGCTATTTGGGTGAAAATTGAAATCCCTCTGCAAGATTTGTTACATTATTGAGCACCTACAAGTACCCCCAGTTAAATAATTAAAACACCCCCGAGTTTTACTGGTCCTCTGCTAGTGAGTTGTCAAGTGAAAATAAAACAAAATATGCCAGTGTATCAGCAGGGAAGCAGAGATCCTGCAGGAAGGGAAAAGCCTGCAAGAAGATTGATGGCCGTGGTGCATCTCTCCCTTGTAGAAACATGACAGCGTAGAGAAAACAGAGGATAGGGGAGCTCACTTGTGGTGTGCCTAAGAATTGGCCAAGTAGAAAGCCCTTATTTTCTCTGGATAATTTTTTCCTAAGTGAGCAAATGCCTGCTATAGAAATGTCAAACATTTTCCAAGCAAGGTTCCAGGTAGGGAGTGTTGACTTGCATATCTGAAAAATCACTTAAACTGCAAACTTCATGAGCAGATGCCTGTTTTTTGAAGCTGTTTGACATTATTGAAGATGCAGGTGGCACATTGGCACTACTGATTCAGCTCTGGGCAGCGATGGGCATTGCCTGGGAGACCCAGTATCTCATCACTCTTCCCAAAACTCTGGTCACGCTCAATGATGAAAGCCAGACTAAGATGAACTATAAATCTCAAAATACATATTTTTAGTAAAAATTACGTGTGAAGTCCAATTTAAAATATTGTAATAATATTGATGTTACTGGTGTGTATGTCATTTTTCATGTGTAACAGGAAACACACACCAGATCTTTCATGTCAGCTTAGGCCAAACCTAGTAGACTGTGAAACTCTAGAGAAGAAAGGGATTTTAAAATTGCAGTTTTGCCTCCAACCTCCTGTTTTCTTGCTGCTTCAAGATTTCCCCAGGTGCCTTCTCATTTTCATCAGCTCCCAGCAGCCAGAACCTTGTGATCTGATATGTTTTTATAGCATATTGAGTTCAAATGACCAGTAGTCAATGACCAAAACATGCCTGGTCAAGGCTGCCTTTCAGGGTCTTGTCTTTATGCCCTGCCTGACCCTGCAATATGCCCAGCAACTCAGCTTCCCCTTCACTGGCCCTCTGCTGCATGTGGCTCTTAGAATCATAAAATGGCTTGGGTTGGAAGGAACCTTTGAAGCCCATCCAGATCCAACTCCATGTCATGGGCAAGGACACCTTCCACTAGACCAGGCTGCTCAAAGCCCCATCCAACCTGGCTTTGAACATTGCCAGGAATGGTCACAGCTTCTATGGGCAACCCGTGCCAGTGTCTCACTACTCCCATTGTAAAAAAAATTTCATCCTTATGTCCAGTCTAAGCCTACTCTGTTTCCTCTTAAAACAATTGCCCCTTATCATAGAATCAACCAGGTTCAAAAAGACCTTTAAGACCACCAATTCCAACCGTTACCCCTCTTCTCTGATAGCAGCAGCTTTTTTTTAGCTGCCTCTCCATAATAATGAGGAAGGGATTGTGTCAGAACACATGGTCCAGCATTGATTTTCTTCCTGTGGGCCCCTGGAGCACCTACCAACAAGGCTGCACTTCTGCCCCTCCTGACCAGCACTGCTCTAGACTGGTGGTTTGAAAGCTGATGTTACTCCTTACACTTAAAACACCTCATAGTGTCTCTAAAACAGGTCGTGTGGAGGGATGTTTGGTTTCTTTGGCTTTTGGTTTTCTGTTGGCTTTTTTTAAGCGTGAGTGCTTTCTGTCCCCAGCACAAATGTTTGCAGGGCAGCAGTGGCTGTGGTGGGACCATGCCTGTTTCTGACTGATCCTGGATGAGATACCTGCTTGCCCTCTGCTGCCTGCACAGGACACTGCTGCTTGGCCCTCCAGTGAAGATGGCCCAAATGGGAGAAATGAGTGTGTATGTTCTGGGCCAGCTTCATGCCAGGTAGCTAAAGGACTGTGACTGAGGTATTTTCCTTTGTGTCAGGCCTTAGGGCCATTGGAGCTGGAAGGGACTGCTAGAGGAAGAATGCCAGAAGCAAGCTCTGGAAAGCACAGTAAGGTCCCATAGGTTTAATATGAACCCTCTCAAACTGTGTGAATTTGGCAGGTGGAGTTTCCAAGTTCATCTGGCCGAGACCCCAAGGAATCAAAGAGAAAGAAATCTCCTTTTCACTTGGTTCCAGGTGGAGCAAGATAACTTGTTCTGGCAGCTTTTCAGTGTTGCAGAAATGTGTAATGATGTACACCAAAGTGTGTGCCCCTACCCTCTGAGGCAGTGTTCAGCATCTGCGACAAACTTGCACAGCATAAGCCATGCCCAAAACAAGAGGATGCTTTTCAAAAGAAGCTGGCAAGTTCTCACCATTGCCTTCAGGAGTTGCAGTTCAGCCAGCTCATTTAATAAGGGGCTCCAGTGTATGTCCTGCTTCCAAAAAACCAGATTCCCCTTTACTATTCAGAAGGCAACAATCAACCTAAGTGGGGAGGAAAGTTTGCAAATATGACTTTTTCCTTCAAACAGGGAGTTATGCTGCTTTCTTGCTCAGCTGGCACTGTTTGACATGTACCTGTGAGTATTTAACATGGTAATTAAATGCCTTGTGCCACACAGGTCCTGCCCCCTTTTAGCATTTACTTGAAAATTCCCCCAGCAGCTGGTGCTGGAACAGCACTGCTGCCCGGTGATGTCTTGTGCTGTGACCAAACCACAGGGCAATGTGCACCGAGATGTGGCTGCTGCGAGGTCCCCTTGGCTTCCCTAAGAAATGTCCAGTGCAGCAGAAAATGAGAGCTGAAGTAGAAGCGTCAAGTCTTTGCTTTTCTTTGGGGAAAACCCAGGAAAAAAAAAATTCCTCAGTAAAATCGTGTATTCATACAAGTTCATGTATGGGATGTTTTGCAGTGCTGAGAATCACCTATGCTTTCATACATGATAAAATATTACAGTGATTTAGTACAAGAGAAACCTTTCAGTTACATTTAACGAGCTTCCATTATATCAGTTTATTAGAAGAGAGACAGTCCTCATTAAAATAATTTCCAGAATTAAACTGGAACTGTTACTAGACATATTTGGGGATATAAGAGTCTCATGTATGGAAAAGGCATGTATTTGTCTGAATGTGAAAATACAAAGATCCTTTAAAATGTGAGGAAGGTGACAGACAGCAATAGTTCAGGGTTCCAAAGTGAAAGTTTAGCTCTGGTCAATGTTTATTTTCAGATTCTGCATAATTTCTGTAAGCAGTCTTGTCTTCCCATTAAGAAATATGTTAGATAAGGCTTAGAAGCAACTAGATAAAAGAACAACTGAGTTTGTAGTAGCTGCTAACTCAATTCTGCAGTCTGGAAATAAGGGATGGAAGGGTTTTGTCCCAGGGAAGCAGAGTGACAGATTTGTGCTTGCTTTCAGATCACCTCAGGCTTCTCTTAGAATGATTTATGTTTCACTTTACTCTGTATTTATTAAACACTTCTGTGTGATGCATTATAAAAGCTTGAAATACAGCAGCAAAATCCATTTTCCTCATGTACTGCCCATCACCAGCACCATGAAAGCCTTGACAGAGCCCATCAGGGCAGCACAGGTAAGTGTCAGACACACGTTTCTTTCCTGAGTCACACAAGAAGGGAAAACTTATTGAAATGTTTGTGTGTTTGTGTTGGACTGGACAGCCTGACAACTCTGCTTAATGACATAAGTGGAGTTTAACGTAATTTAAAGCTACTCCGATCGCTAATCTCGTCATAAAGAAAGTTGTGGGCTTTTTCTGCTTCCTCAGCTCCCACCGACTTCATTGTCCATTGATGTCAACAGGAATGAGTGCCCTGGGTGTGCAGTGGTGAGCCTGACATTTTAATGAGCCACAGTACAGGATCTGAGCAGCACTGAATACCCCAGCCTCTATAGAGTACACAGATTTAGGGGAGTGGGAGAAAAAGACAGACAGAGAGGGGGGAATAAATCTTTTCTGTGTCCTTTACACTGACTGGAGTGGAGAGAGCCATGAGCAGGTGACAGGATTGCATCCAAGTCTTGAGTTTTTCCTTTAAAATGCTTGTAAAAGCCTGACTTAATATGAATTTCATTTCCAGGAAGAAGGTAGTGTGGGATGAAAACACCTCACCACTGCCGGCATGCTGCCAGTGAGGCAGGTGATAGCTGGCTGCAGCTGACTATCTCTTTTTATGTCCTCTTGGCCATCCTCAATAAAACCCACACAAAGCAGGATGTTGCACCTCCTTCATTGTCCAAGCAGGGGAAGCTCCAGGTTATGATGAGCAATGACCTTCACCAGCATGAGAAAAGAGTCTTGTCACCTACTTTTGTACTCAACTTGCTTCTGATGGGAATTTTAAGCAAGGCAATGAATGTGAGTTTTTCTTTTCTGCAGAACAGCAAGTCTCACAGCAAAATACCTGAAGGTAAAGGAGCTACCTCATCTGCTTCTCATGTGCTGAATTGCTCCAGCAGCACATGGCCTTGTTTTCTTTCCACATCCAAAGCAGTTTTGTATATGCCAAGGAGAATTCTGCCCCTTGCTCTGGGAAACTCTACCACTTTCTCTTACTTTGTACCTGTGTCCTTGCATAAAACACATATTTTCCTGCCTGTAAATTCACCCCATTTCATCTAATCTTATACCAAATGAGCCACCCTTGGTGTTTATAGCTTTCAAATACTTGCAGAGGGTGATCATATCCTCCTCCTCCTTTAGTCATCATTTGGAAAAGTTGTTTACATAGAATTCTTTCAGGCTTTCCTCATCCAGCCATTCCCTCCCACCTCTCATGTGGTGGTGCTCTTTGAAAGCCCTCCAGCCTGTCTGCACCACCCCTGGTCTGAGGTGTACAGTAACGATTGCAGCAGCCCCAGTGCAGCTCTGGCAAAGCCCTGCTGCAACACCAGTACATCCTTACTCTGCAGTGCTATACCTCAGTGGGCAGCAACAAATCACATAGGCTTGTCCTGTCCCATATTGCAGCAATGGCTGCTAACTGACACACCTGCCTTCCAGGTTTTTCTGTCCTATTCACTAGCAGTGTTCCCAATTATTTCCCCTAAATGTCTTAACTTCAGTTTTCCCAGGCGCAGTCTGATTTGGTTATTTCCTGCTCATATTTCTAACCTCTCCTGCTCACTCCATGTTACTGCTACATCCTCCCTCATTTGCTTTTGACTGCTTGGGCCAAATTACAGAGAAAGTAGAGATGAGCCAGGATGTGTATCCAGGTTCTCTGCCAGCCATTTTGCAATACCCAGGTCATTGGATCCCACCTCTTGCAAGTCACAGCAACAAACTGTGAGTTAGCAAATGGCTTTTCTGTTTCCAGCCTACCTGATCACACAGGCAAGATTGGTAGCAGTTGCCAGCTGACCCACGCAGTCACAGCGTGGTCTCCACCTCCTACAGCAACCTGCGAGGTCCTCAGAGTAGATAATCAGGTATTATTTCCCAGCAGTTATTTGAGGTTAGACACAAAAATGAACGTGTCCTGATTTTCAAGTGCTCATATTTTCCATTGGTGATTTTGGCCATCATGCTACCCGAAGAATGGAGCTCTGCATGCCATTTGACTGACAGCAGAAAGGTTCGTCACCTCTGAATTTCACCTTTGAAATTGCTCTTGTGTAGGTGAATGAATTTCAGCAATTTTGGAATTGTTTATACGTGTGTGTGCATTTGTGCACATGTGTGTTCTGGTTCTGGAGGCAGAAGAGCAGGCAGAGGGACATTAGTACTCTCTAAGAGCAGAGGGACTGCAAGGGCAATGACAAGGGTCACTGGAAGTCTGTGGCCTTACTTAGGAGTGGGATAGCCTGTGCTTTAGCCAACAAGCTGTGCATATTTTCCCTCTTCAGAAATAGCCTGAATTACCTTACACCTACATAAGCTGCTTTCCAGCAGGTGATCTGCTTTCCTGAATCCAACAATTTAATCAATCCAAGCTTTATATCTGTTTTAGTTATTTGTGTAAAGTTACTCCTGTTTCACGAACACTTTCAGCAGCTGTTTGTGGCCTTTCATCATTGCACCTCTCACTTCTTCGGGGCTTTTTCCCACTTGATGACTGAGGCATCATATCTGCTGATGCAAAGTGAGCGTTCCTAACTTCACTGCCTTCAGTTTTTGAGAAATGACCCTTTAGCAGGAAGCAGTTTACATTTCACTGACTGCAAATGATTTGGCAAACTGATATTTACTAAGTCAGACTCAACTTGTGGAACATTCCTGGTACCCAGCTGCCCAATAAGTGGGCAGGCAGAGCCAGCTCCATGGAGCAGCTGATGTGGTATGGCTCCCAGAGTCTTAATACCCAGCACTGAAGCACCTGGTAGATGACACAGGAGCCACTGGCCCAGGCTCCCCCTGCATGAGCTGCCCCAGCAGGCTGACACAGGATGGTCAGGAAGATGACCTGAAAGGTAAAGGCTCTGCAGCCCCTCAGGCCAGGCATCAACCCCAAATCTCTCCCTAGTTCCATTTCCAGTCTTACGCAGTAAATACAAGCTAGTGCTCCCACCACCAGCCTAACAGCAGCCAGCTCTGGTGTGCCTTGTGCACAGGTTATTGGTGGGGACCCATGTGCCTTGAGAGTCTCTCAGGGAATGGATGAGAAACGTGAGGAGTCCTGCTGCAATGGCAGGGGATAAAGGCAGATCTCCAGTGCAAAGCCCTGGGTTACTGGAAAACTTCAGGACCTCTAGACTGCAACAGTGGGAATTCTCTCTCCTCACATCATAGTGGAGCCATACATCCTGGACTCCTTTACAGTCAGTGGTGAGAGGGAAAAGCCCTTTGGATACAACTCACCTAACTTAATATACTGACCTCCTTCTGCATGAAATGACTCCAATCCTAGAATCCAACAGCTAAACCATGTAGAGCTCTGTTGACTATAGATCTGAGTGGTGGTAATTGCTTCCCCAAAACCTCTTCTTAGGCCCTATGTGGAGACATGAGGCAGATTCAGGTGCAAGATGCTCTGCAAGTCTGAAGGCTGAAAATGTGAAAAAGGAAGAGAGGGCAGGCAGGGCATCACACTGATCACAGTGACAAAGCTGTTTACATGCACTCCCTTAGCTTACCTATTGTGGGCCATCTCCATATTGTAGGCAGGAACAGCAGAGGAACTACTGGGGCTTCACCTTTAGTAAATACTACAAAAAATGATGGAAAGAGACCCTGAATGATGTAGCTGTCCTATCCCTCAAGTTGTCTGTGCCTACCCAGCACCAGAATTGGGGGGAAACAGCCCAGAGACACCCTGGTTGGTGTGCTAGGAGCCAGTGCAGCTCCCCTGATGTCAGCGTGGTGCTGTGCCCAAGCTAACAAACCCAGGGCTATTAGCTTAGGTGCAATGCCAGGCAAATGTGTCAGTACTGCCATCAGACCCACTGCTACGCCTGTGTGACACCAGGCTGCACTTCACTGTTACCAGCAATCTGTGCATGGGCAGTCCTGAGCTGCTGCCTGATTTGGAGCATACAGGGCTCATAACCCTCTAGTAGCTTCAGGCCAAATGCTCAAGGCCCACCTTCCTCCCCCTTCTATATATGCATTAATAAAACCCATGAAAAAGTCATAGGAAGTGAGAGAGAATAAAGTCCAAGCCTGGGTTTGGTCATCCATTTGGATCTATGCCTTGGAAATGAGCAAACTGCCGACAACCAGCTGGCACAAGTAGTTTACCCTCACTTTATTAGTTCCCAGATCCAGGAAAAATGTCCTTCACTTCTCTCTTGATGTTAGAGACTGGCTGTCTCCTCCTAGGCATTAAAATGTGTCTTACAGTTTGAAGTTGTTGTGATCTCAAAATGCTTTCAAGAGGCATGATGTATGTAGGTGACAACGCACATTGTCACTACTGCAACAGGGCAAATGCTGCCGGTTAGTCCATTTAGTCCTTCCTAACAGTGTTCCTGTTGCAAGGTAAAAACCACTTGAGTATTCAGCACAGAAAGTGCTTAAAAATAATAGTTTTGTGTGTGTGCAGAGTGGGGGAAAACCACAGTCTGCAAACTGCCACACTGTGCTCTGGCTGAATATGTCAGCAGCAGAATAAAAGCCCCTCTCCAACTCTTCCGTCCCCAAGCACCCAAATAAGGGTGTATGTATTCAGCACAAGCACTGCTCTAAACCCAAGCCCCAAACGCTAGCAGGTGCTTCTTCCTCTCTTTTCATCATCTGAGCGTAGCCAATGTGTCCTGCCAGTTTCAAAGGCAAGCGAACACAATGGTGACAGGGGGGTGAAGCAGCTGGGTGGATGGCTGGGAGGGGGCACAGAGGGGGCCCTGCTTGGCAAGGTGAGCGGTGCCCGCCGCGCTGGCGGGCAGCCCTGCCAGCTCTCTTTGTGTGTCTCTGGGAGGAAAAGGGGGAAGGAAGAGGCAACAGCAAGCGAGCAAATTCAAAGTGAAGCGGCTGGGGCCAGCGAGGCATGGCTGATCTGTGCCAGCTGTGAGCTACTGCTCCCTAGTCAATGTGTCGATTATTTTGCTGGAGGAGGGAAGAGCGAGCCACTAGATGTGTGTGTAATTGTGGCCGACGGGGCTGGAAGATGGTTGTGTGGATCAGACTCACCCAAACCCACTGACACGAAGCCACCACAAATTCCCTAGTGCCTGGCATTTGGGGTGTGCTCCATGCACAGTCACAGCCTGGCAATCCCAAAAGGCTGAGGCGAGAGGGAAAGAGCGGTCATGCTCCCAGAGCAGGGAATGCCACAAACCCAAGCCTGTGTCTGCCAGGGAGTCATTCCCTGAGCTGCCACAGGGAACGGGACGCCAGCACCAGCCTGCTTAGATCAGCTACCAGATAACCAGCTGGCAGGGAAAATGTTCAGTCCCAGAACTGCCCCTGCTGAAGCGCTAGCCAGCATGGGGGGCAGTCTTCTGCCCTCTCCTCTGTCCCATGGGCCACGGTCCCTTAGGGGCCTTTCCTGTTCTCACTGCCAGAGGATGGTTTTGCCTTCTTAATGCGCTTCTGGATGGAGTGTGGCTCATGTCAGCCACAGCTACCGTCCCCAGTCTGGGATCAGACACCTGCATGGGGAGAAGCTTGGGTCAGGGCAGCTCTTAACACTCCCGTTGGGATGTCAGGGGGAAACGTGGCTGGTAAAGGCATCTGATGAAGGGCTTGTACAGCACATTAATGGCCTTTCACAGTGGAACACAGTGGACCCATGGTAGCCAGTGGCCTGGCCGTGGGACTCCTCTGTAACCCCACCAGCCTGTGTGTATGAGACAGGCACTGAAGCCCAGCACCAGCAGCGATGAGCAAGCAGGAAAAAAAAGATCCTTTGGGAACGTGGCAGCAGCCAGCAACCCCGGTATAATTCTGTGGGCGCTCCCTCAAGTGCCCGATTTCTCCCATGTTGATGCGAGGCTGCCCACGGAGCCCTTCGCCTGCTTTGCATCGCTGCCACAGGCAGAGTTTAACGTCCCCGATCACAACAAACTCATACGAAGCCGCGAAATGAAACGCTACAGGTTTCGCTGGGACAAGCGGTAACTAGATCTGCCCGCCCTGCCGCCAACGGAGCCGCCAGCAGCGGGGCGGGCGGGCCCCTGCATCTGCCCCGCCCGGGTCTCCAGGCCGCTCCAGGCCGCGGCCGCTCGGCGGGCAGCGGGAGCCACACGGGCAGCGCAGGCGGCGGCGACACCTGCCGGCGGCGGAACTCCTCCGCCGTGGCGCGGTTGGCGGAGGAGGAGCGGTAGCGGCTCGCACCCGGCCGCCGGGTGAGGTGAGGAGAGGCGAGGCGAGGAGAGGCGTCTGCGCCCAGGCCTGCCGCCCAGCTCCGGCCGGGCCCGGGACACACACCTTGGCCGAGGCGTGTGAGAAGCGGCGTGAGGGCAGCGGGGCAGCGGCGCTCTCCTGCTGCATGTCCTGCAGGCGCTGTCTCCTGTGGTCACAGCGCTTGCCCAGCAATTAATCATAGAACCAGCTATGTTGGAAAAGATCTTTAAGATCATCGAGTCCAACCGTTAACCTAACACTGCCAAGACCACACTAAACCATGTCACTAAGGGCCTCATCTACATGTTTTGTGAGCTCTTCCAGGGACAGTGATTCTAACACTTCCCTGGGAAAGCCTGTTTTGCTTACAAGCCTTGCAGTGAAGATTTTTTTCCTAATACCCAATCTAAACCTCCACTGGCACAGCTTGAGTCTGTTTCCTCTTGTCCTATCACTTGTTACTTGGGAGAAGAGACTGACCCCCACCTCACTACAACCTCCTTTCAGGTAGTTGTAGAGATTGGTAAGGTTCCTCTGAGTCTTCTCCAGAGTAAACAACCACAGTTCCCTCAGCCATTCTGCATAAAACTGTGGGGAGGTGCAGGCTGGCCGCACTGGGAACACTGACCTCCTGCAGTGAGCAGCACTCAGTCCAACCCAGGGACCAGCAGCTCTCATGTCCCCTGCCTCACCTCTGTACCCAAGGGGCTTTAAAGGGCACCTGGTGAAGTCCCCCAAGGCAATGAAACAACCTGCAGCCAGCACAGAGGAAGGACATGAGCCTTTACAGGGACAATGTTCTCAAGACAAGCAAGAGGCACAAGGCAGCCCAGTATGAGCAGGCTGTCCGTTCCAGGCAGCAGAGGTGATAACAGGGCAGGAACCCGCCTTACCTACATTACCCATGAGGAACAGAAAGCACAGCATTCATCAGCCGTGTTCTGTGCCGTGCACTCGCCAGTCATTTGCCCTCACATGGTCCTATGTCTGTGGCCCACGTGACATGGTGTGAACCTTGAACAAGGACAAGCTCCTGTTAAATTCAAATAATGCTGGCAGCCTTCAGCCACTTCTTAATATAAGAAGAAAAGACGTGTGAGGTGTGTTGGATAAGATGGTATCTAATTTGTCAAACCAATACGAACTCCTCATAAACCTCACTTTATAGAGTCTTTGCAGATATTTTAAGGACAAACTTTAGATCTTCTTCTGTGTTATTCTCTCTGTTCAAACTGGTGCCAAAACCAGTGGTGGTTCCAGAGGATCTCATCTTCACAGGTCGTTCCTCAAGGGCTCCAACTTGTCCCTCTGTTGCTCAAACTCTGGGCTCCCAAAGTTCATTCTTGTTGCTGCTCTGCGTAATTTTGGCTGGTCCTTTTGTCCTTCACTTTACTTCCAGCCTTGAGTGCTGCGTCTGCCTCCGCAAATTTTGTCTGCCAGTCTTTGCTCATCCAGCAGTCATGTTTGGCAGAACACATGGCTCTGTTTAAATCAAAAGGCACTGTAGAAATTAAGCCTGTTTTGCTGGAAATTTTGATACTAAAGTAAACCAGAGGCCTCTGAATAAAGTCAAAACCTCAGACTTTTCTGGCAGTTTTTCCCTTGTGAAGTATGCCACGTTCCTTAGTATTTATCCCACTGATGTGGTGTGGTATGGTGCAGCACGGTTCTGCTTCTGGTCTGCAGCCAAATTTTGGAAGTATTTTCTGAAATAGAGAATCGTCTTTCCCAAGTCACTAATAAACCACTTGGAAAGAATTTGGAATGGGTGGGGAATACCTTCCCACCACTCAGTAGGGCACCAGCAATCATATTCCTGAAATATAAATGTTAGAATTGTTTAATAAAACCCCACACAGCTAAATTGTAAGACTTCAGTGAAGTGAAGGTAGCAGTCAGAGTTGGAAAAGGAAAAAAGCATTAGAACTAGCTGAGACTTTACTTGGAAACTACTTGCGTAAATGAGTTAAGTTCAAAAAAAAGCTATAGAAGTGAAGTAGATGATTGCCTGGGTCCCTATAAGTAAACCAAGCCAAATCAATTACTTTTCTGTCTATAAGTCATGAGCAATTTATGAAGCATAGAGTGAATGAACAGAAGCACTTATAATAAAGTGTTACCACTTCAACAACATTATTATATACAGCATCCAATTTCTGGAGCTGGGAGGCAGGCGCCTTTCTTTGCAGGCAGTCACCAAGAGTAGTGATCCTATCAAGGCTGCTATGTGTTTACTGGCTACATAAAGACAATTAATAGCCCCACAAAGAAACAGTTACCACTTCATACAGAGTATTTCTAAATTAAAGTGATTAAGTAGCAGAGTGCTGCTATCACAGCACAAGTGGCTCAGCAATTGCAACTGGAAAATGAATGTACAGCTGAAGTGCAAAATTGAAGCTGAACCACTATCAGCTAATATTGGAAACCGGACACTGCAAGTTACTTTCTCCTGCCTCCCCTTGCTTTTCCAGCAGGTGCATGTGCTCTAGGTCTTTTCTCTGGTTCAGTAACTTGGTGAGTAGTTCCATGGTCAGGTGCCTGCAGAGGAGGGAGCAGAAGTTTGGGGTGGTTAGGTAATGTTTGTAGCCGTGGTGTAAGCAGTTGGGAGAGATACCTCTTCAAGACCCCTTCCAGCTTGGTTAGATTGGTAAAGCACAAGCGTAGAGATGCATGACTGCAAGGGTGACAGTCCAAGGCCTGGACTGTGTGCAGGCAGATGTGTAACAGAACCGGGAACCTCAGTATGCATGTTCAGTAGCTCTTATCATGAATCTCTACGAGTGACTCTACTTTCTACTTGAAGACACAAAGGAAAGTTTTCTTCAAGTACCCTGGTTTCTTTACTGTGATGAGAGAGCAGAAAATAAAGCTGTTTCTTCTGCATAAATATTGTATCTTTTAGCAACAGCATGTAAAAAATTTGTCCAGAGTCTGGTCCTTGCTGGGTAATATATTCCTGTGCTAATCTGAGGGGCTAGACTGAGCAAGAGCGATCGACAAAGCTTTATACAAGTGGCACTGTGCTTTCTGCTTTGTCAGTGCATCAGGACTGCATGTGGACCTCAAGTCATGAGGCTACCCTTACAACTGCTGAAACAGGATGGGGCTGTCTTTGCCTCTAGGGCTGCACATCCTTAGAGAGAGCACAAGATTTGGCATGAAAGTGCTTGGAGATTCAGCTCCTGATGTTGATCTCGTATGCCTGCTGCGTTGGTGCTTGTGCACATTGTACCCATTCCCCAAGGAATAAAAGGCAGGAAGCACCCAAAGGCAAAGTAGCTGAGATGCAGGAAACATGGTGGTGTGCACACAGTGTATGGCACTCTCTTTTTCCTCTGAAATATGCTGCATGTCAGGAGAAGCACAAGCCAGAGATAAAAGATTTGCTTTGCTTTAGCTTTAGTTCATGCAGTTTTATGGGCTGGCTAGGGTTGCTTCTTCAGTGATTCTCCAGCTGTAGGAGTAGTCCTTGCATGACTGGCTCTCAGTCCACGCTTCTCTTGGCCATCACAGAGCACAAAGAACGTGGAGGAGGGCTGTCCTCCCCATGAGATAGGGCTGCCAGCTGCATGCCTGGTGAAATACTGACACTTGGCTCCATACTTCCCCCATCCCCCTGCAAGTCTCACAAAACCAAACTGGAAAATCCTACACAAAACATTACTGATACAGAGTAGGTCCTGGGGCTGCCAAACCCACAGTTTAAGACCACCTGTGAGTCACAGAGCAAGTGAGTTACCTTGTACCTTTGCTAAACCGAGACACACTGATTTTGGAGAGGTATCAGATTCCTTCACAGGTAGGGCAGGGGCTGGCCAGCATAACTCCTGGAATTGCCCTCCTGTCTGCTGCTGCTCCATCCTCTTCCTGAGATTTGGCATACTTACTGCTTGGGTATTTGAGCCATGCCTCTGTCCACGGAGAGGTTTTTACATTGTTCACCTCCAAGTTCAGAAGTCAGCACCCAGAAAAATACTGCTAGCAAGAAGCCAGCACAGCACACATGCTACGGTTTAACATGAAGGGAAAATATTATTCAACTATTTCAGCTGGGTTTTAAATATTATTATAGGACCAGGATAGTTGGATTAGATAGAGAAAAACTAACACTATGACAACAGTACCATAGTCACAGGTTTTAACAAAACTTAGCCAAAGAGCCAGCATGAGTGAGGAAACTGTACTGACCCTCCAGACTGTTCTTTGTGTAGTTTTAGCTACTAACTCACCAGGATAGCAGCAGGAAGAAGAGTTAATCACATTTAGTTGTTCTTCCAGGGGCTCATCTTCCTGCGTGGTTCAAATGATGGAAAAACCCCCACAGAATTAGCATTAACCTTACAGGGCACAGAAATACAAGACCAGAGGAGGAAGAACCAACCTGGTGTTTCAAGCACTGCACCCCAACCTTTTTTATCCCCTTCAAAGATCAGTTTGCACATCCAGTCTCAGGAGGAAGGTTAAAGGTGTTCATCTACCCATGCTGGCCCATGTGTCCCCAGAGACAGTTCTGACTGGCTGAGCACCATCCTTACTCTGTGCCCGAAAGGGCCAGACAACGCCTTTAACCCTGTGGGCTCTGCAGAACCTGGGCTGCACTGTGGCAGCCTGCTGCTTGCCCCCATCATAAAAAAAGCAGCTCAGGCTTACAGAGAAACTCAGAATCAGCTTTCACCAGTTGTGTGCATGTGGGTCAACAACTCCTGCTCAGCCAAAAACCTGTTTGCAATACTAGTGGGACATTGGTGGACAGAAAACAGCTCTCCCAAACTGTTAAAGTTTAGTATTGTTTTTTTTCTCCCCCTACCTACTTACCTTCCTTCCATTTTCTCTCCTCTTCTGGCTGAAGCATACAGGCTGCAGATTTTTTGGACATAATGTTTTATTTGCTGTTTTAGCACAGTAATGTATCCACCTTTCCAGCCCATTTCACCGCTAACAAATCCTTACATGTGCAGGAATGCTTGTGTAATCAAAGAGCAGTATTTTTAAGAGTTAGTATTGAATGGTTTAAAACCATAGCAGATAAAAATCACGGCTCAGGGCCTGGCAGCTGTGACACTGACAGAAAATGCAGAATGCTGTGTTCAAGGTACTGCCTTTTTCACATGCAGGGTACCTGTACCACATACTTTGCCTCTGAATTCACCCTACACATTAAGTGTGTTCTTGGGGGTCTATTTGAAGCAAGAAAACAGCACTAGACAACCCATGCAAACAAATAAACAACCCCCTACCCAGACAAAACCTGTTTCAGCTTTATTTTCCATACCAGGGCTGCAGAAAAAGTTCAAGAAGGTTTTAATGGCTCTTTCCAATTTCCAACCATAACTGGTATCCCCACAGCAGAGAGGGAAGGTAGCACAAAATTAAAGCATAACCCACAGCTCTGACTGGGGCCTTACATTGACTTGCTTTCTGTTGTCAGCTTCACATTTCAGGAAAGCATTTTGGTAAATAACAAGTATATTAAGGACAATAAAATACTCTATTTTCTGCAAAACCCTGAAGCTTCCCTAGGCACTGTTGTTTCAGTGAAGTACTGAAGGAGGAAGTTGGGTTCTATGTCCTGGTTCCTCAAATGGGACATGAGATACCAAATCGTGTAACAATTACAGGAACTCTGAGAGCTGACAGCTCTGGAGGATGTTTCACTGCCTGCAGGTCCCTGTGCTGGCGTGTCGTTTAGTTGAAAGTCTAAAGGCTTTAAGGAGTGTATGTTGCCCTTCAGCAGCACTTAGAGGACTGACGGTGTTTTCAAAATCAAAAGCAAATGACAGAGGAAAAACCAAGGTCAATCATGCTATGCAAATCAGCTCTCTGTTGGAGAGAGAAATCAAAACAGAGGAACCTGCTACCTCCATGGTACAGACTGAACATGAATAAACAAAACTTAATTCCTGCTTGATTTTATCACCAGAGAGGGGGAAGAGGAAAATATGTGGGTGCAAAAAAAACCTAGATGAATACAGCAGTGACTTTGGAAACCTCTCAGTGCTTGAAATAGAAACTTGTTGCTATAAAGCCCTGCATTTTCCAAGCAATGATGTATCCCATGCAGAAGACGTAGCTGAGGACCTCTGATGAACTATGAGACATATAAACACCCTTTTTTGCTGGAGGCTATATATGAAGCATCTTGGCTTTGAATACTGTTGCTACCCTTTTCTTGGGTTATTTCGTTTCAGTTCTTGATAGAAACCATTACAAAGGAGATACACCAGTGCTGAAAAGTGACCTGTAGTATCTATGGTCAGGTGAATAGCACTTAAGTATTTCTAGGCTTTGCATTTATTTACTTGAATGCTAGCTTATAACTTATCAACCCATCATCAAAACAAGATTAATTTTAACGACAGAGCAATATTTACTGCAGATCTTGGTGAAATCTACACCCCACATATTCGAAGATCTTAACTCATTGCCCTGGGCCTAGGAGAATGACTAGAGCAACAACTTTTTACGGAGGCAGGAGGAGCTCTGAACAGCTGCAGGGCAGAATTAAGCTTATACTGGCAGGAATGAAAATGTGAAATCCATTGGATGCCAGAGGGGAACCACATGAGTAGTTAACAGAAGTGCCAAATGCCTGAAACCATTTCAAAGAATAGCAAATTTTTACTTGATTCCATGTTCTAATTAGCTGAATGAAAACAATTTTGAGTCTGGTGCTTGCTGAAAGAATGGACACGATGCCATACTCATTTTCAGTTCAAGTTTACTCCCAATTGCACAAAGGTTGAAAAGATTTTTTCAGAGTTTGAAAACCAGCACAATAATTTTGGTTTCACGTATAAAACAGGGAAACCCAAAGGATGCAGGGGTTGAGTGACTGTTCCAACATTCAGCATTAAAGTGTTGCATGACCTGATTTTATCTCATACATTGATTACTTTCTACATTATCTGCTTCTCAAATTATAACTCTGTACAACACCTGCAGATAGCAAAGATTAAAATATTTTGATAAAATACCACCTTATGGAAGGTTCCAACGACTCAGTACAGGTTACAGTACAAAATAGTGACAAGTCAGAGCATTGCTAAGAGTTTATTCAGAAGCTTTTACTTTCGGTTCTTATATCACAAAAGACATGTTTAATGTTTACAACACGGATTAGAAACTGAGATGTTTTTATTTCTACTATTAGAAAAGTAACGTAGGAGACCATTCTAAGCCATCTTCAAAATGCAGACCAATCTTTTTTTTTTGGTATATAAACTGTACACAAAAAACAAGGCACTATACATTTTTGGATAATAAAGTATAAAGGTTGATTCACATAGTTTCTCAAGAAATCCATGCTATAAATACAAACGCTTTGTTCAGTTTAGCACCTGAAGCAGCACTGAGGACAATTCATTAGCTATTGCAAAGAGAATTTTCAGAATTCTTTCAGAATGCGTAGGAGATACATATTGGTGGTATAGCTAATTTAGTACAAGCAACTGCCATCCAGCTACTCTTCTGTAGTTTTGACATGAAAGTCTTGGAAGTGAATATATATTGCATTGTTAAATACATACTTGTTCTATGTGTTTATATAAATATAAATTCTTTGTAATCCACAAACTAACAAAATAACACTTTACAAAGAGAACTTCTTCAAAACCAAAAATGGCAAGTATTGTATATAGCCAAAGGATACCTGCAGCAGTAGCTCAAGAAACTACTGTTTAAGTGCATAGGAGAGTAGAGCTTAACCACATTACCTTTAACAGTCAAAATTGAATTCCATTTCCAAAGAGTTCTCTTGGCCTTTTATAATATTACACACCTCCAGATAGGTAGTCACTAATAACTTCAGGTTATTTCTATTTATTCTGTTAATGTGGGGTACAATTCTTCTAAAGGGCATAGAAGGTGAAAACAGACATCCCTTTAGTATTCACTCCAACAAACACAACTTAGAAAAGTCCTTTTGCCTTCTTCAGATTAACCTGCTTCCAAGACGGCAGTGCATTGTACTCTTCTCTTGTCATCTCTAATGCAACCTACGTTTAAAATGAGAGGATATACCATTAGTAAAACCACTTATAAGCAGCAAAACTGTCAAACAACTTCATAGCATGGTTAGATACACATGCACAGAGTAACAGTGCACCTATTCTCTCCTTACCTCAAAGTCCTCATCTGAAAGATAAATTTCAAGTTTCAGTGGGTCAACTCCCTCAGGTAGAGGCCTAGCTAAGAGATCTGCTAATGGATACACCGTTTTACACAGCTTGGCCAGCACATCCTCCACAAGGATTATCTGATTAGAAACATCTGCATCCTATAGGGAGAAAAGGAAAAAGAGAACAGGATCACAATGCCGAAACCATCTGCTCCCATTGCAGTCTGCAGATGGCACGGGATCAGCCTGCACTGCCTGGCCCAAGGAGCACAAAGCTATACTTCTAGTTCTGCACACAGCCCTTTCCTACAACAATTTCACAGCTAAAAGAAGGCCTGTGATTAGCAGGACACCCTGTACTCCTAGAATCTTGGT
Organism: Pezoporus flaviventris; assembly: GCF_033815535.1. Classification (NCBI taxonomy): domain Eukaryota; kingdom Metazoa; phylum Chordata; class Aves; order Psittaciformes; family Psittacidae; genus Pezoporus; species Pezoporus flaviventris. Next base: position 7,500,764 of record NW_026892595.1, read on the forward strand.
TTAAGGTTGAATTCTGTGTTTAGTCATGAAGCAAGAATTTTCCACTACAGATGGCTGCAGAAGACTTACAAAACAGGAAATGTCATTTGCCTTGAGATGCCCCTTGACTGAAGGCTTTTAAACAGTCTCATGTAATTCAGCTGTGATTATGCTTCCCAGGTGGGGCAGTCAATGCTGGAGCTCTTGCAGCCAGTTGATCCTTTGTGAGGCATTTTGCTCTCCTGCACTTTGAGCCTGAAGGGCAGACCAGAACTGCAGGTTGCTGTGTGCTTCACATGATTGAAACAGTTGTTCTGCTAAATTCTAGCACATCTTTTTCTAAGAGATGATTCAGATAACATTGTCTTCCCATTTCTAACAAAAAAGAATGAGAAGTTACATGAAAAAACAACCGGGAATGCCTCTGATACCCAGTCAATATTTAGCCACATCTTTATTTTATTTCCTGTGCAGACTCCTGAACTGTACTTTTTAAGCTCATCCTCTGGATTTTGGGGCTTGACAGCACAACCAACCGATGTTACTGACAACAAGGGACACAATTACTAGCAGTAGCAAACAGCCTGTGCAATGAAAAGATTTACCATTTCTGTGATCTCTGCGATGTCTTCCCTGTGTTCCCAACTTGGAAACATATTAGTGAAGGTCAGAGGCTCTAGGCCAGCATGAATTAGATAGGATTTGGGGGGCTTCTTTACATTTTTCCCTAAAACCAGTCAAAATAAAAAAAGAGAAATTACAAATAGTACTATATTTTGCAATGTCAAAGCTACCTTGTAAGCATGTTTAATTGATTCTTTTCTGAAAAGTGGAATTAATCTAAGGCAGGATGAATAAGTTTCACCATTATGCTGTTTTAAATGCAGTATGACACCTTTTAACATGGTTTTTGGTATTCTTAATTCTGCCTTTTATTGTATCTGATTTGACAAGATCAAACCATGTATGCTGAAAATTCCCCCCCCCCCCCCCCCCGTTACTTCCTAACCGAATGTTCTTTATTATCTTACAGAAATAGAGTTAGAATAGAGTAAGCAGAGTGTGATGGTCTGAAATTAGCCAAATTGAGGTAAATAAAACCTTCTGGTACACTCAGCAGAAGTGTCCTGCCAACAGCAAATAAAGCTTAAGCTTGGAGGGTTAAGTGAGAATGTTTAAACTATTCTTAAACTGGGATAACTGAGGTGTAACACAGTAATTTTGGTATTACAAATTCGAAGCAATGAGATCTGAGAGTTAACAGAGATACTACACTAGCTGGATGGCAGTTACTGATGATTTTCAAAGTCCTGCTTCTTTAAAACATGTAGTGTGCACACTACACAGGATATGCACATAAACCTGCCTCGGAATGATGCTGTATCAGATTAAGTAGTTACAGTCATTATGCCAGGTACTGGTAGAAAAAAGGCCCTACTGGTTGAATGATTTAATTCCCCAAGGATTAAAAAGCACTGATGAACTCCAAATATTATTGGAAAGAGGTAGACAGGCAGTCAGGGGCTGGGAGGAGCTATCATTCAAAAAATATTGTACCTTCATCTTACTTAGATTCAAACAACTCAGTCTAATCAAATTGTTCTTCCGGATAGGCAGTGGAAAAGCTGAAGAGGTTATAAAGTCCAGGTGAAACTAACAGCGAAACATGATACCACCTCACTTCTAAGGGCTGTAGCTGCCCTAAAAACTAATTCTTGCAGAATTCTGTTATTCCCTACATTCAATCTCAGAGCATCTTTCATGTGCTAAGATTTTCTCCGAAGTGTGTAATTCTGTTACAGAAGATCCTGTTTTTTCACTGTATTCTCTACCTGCACTTGATGCACGTGGGCTGTCAGGCAGGAGGGTCCAAAAGAACACAACCCCTTCCTCCCTGTTGCTGAGGAGCACCCCAGAATATTCATGTAATAACCTGTGCTGAATGCAAATGGAGAGCCTGGCTGGACATCGCTGTTCCACTAGGTCTGCAAAACCTGAACATTACTGGTTTGGATTTACATCAGAAGTTGGGAGCAAACTGGTAACAGAGAATATGTTCACAACAAACTGAATACTAGAGTTGAAAGCTCTGTGGAGTAGTCTAACAAACATATTAAAATGTGTGTTAACTGTACAATTTAGGAAGGAGATTTATCATTTGAATATTTGATTTTAAGCCTTCTCTCCCACGTATTTTCACTTTGGTTTATTTCTTCATTCTACTAGGAATAATTCAAGAACCACTTAAAAACTTTACATTTAAAAACAGGGTGAATCTGCTCTCGTTGCACTGCTCCACTCTCAGTAATTCAGCCAAGAAATAAAAGGAAAGTGGCATTTGCTAATGTTCCGGTACAGGCAAGATGAATTTGTATGTAAAGTGGAGAAATATTTTTATTGCATGAACTCTGCCCTCAGCACAAGCTGATCTCCTCACTAAGAATTACTGAAGGCCAAACCAGATTCTTCCCTCCCTTAGCAGTCTGCAGCTCAGCTCTCCAGACTGCTGATTTAGCGGATAAAACCACAGAAACACTTTCAAGATATTTTGACAAGTTACATAAGATTTATGCTCAAGGAGAACTGATAGGTATATTCATGAGATATCCAGAGCTGCCAGTCCGTCCCTTTCATACCATCATGTAGTTAAACATTGCAATCCAGGAAAAGAAAACAAAAAACAACGAATAAGCCTGCAAAGGTGGGGGGTGGAAAGAGATGAGGAAAGAAATGGAGAGAGAAAAATAAGAAAAAAGCATTTTAATGCTTCTGTTCACTTAACTATATTCTGGTAGTCAAAGCAATTTCAGCAGCATTGGTATCTCCTGAAATTCAATTTCTCCACCTTGATAAGTAGCCACACATAAGAGCTAGTCAGCCCTGACAGCTTGATGCAATGACATTTTGACAGTGGTTGACAGAATTCCAGATCATGAAAATGACAGATCACGAAAATGACAGATCACCAGGACAGCATAGTTGGAACAGTAAAAAACAGCTAAACTCTGTTTTAGCATAGAAATAGTACATGTAGAATCAGTCTTTAACAGTAGCAAATTTGCTCTGTATCTATGCAACCACACAGCCCAAAGCTCTTGAGAACTACCCCGTCACAAAAAGGAAAAATGCCACAACTGCTGCAAAGTCATGGCCAGAAGTAGAAGAGTAAGTACCCAACAAAAAAGTTTGTCCTATGAACATATGCTAAACTTCAGACCCCCGAGGAGTCACTGAAGTGCTTTCCACTGTGCATCAAACTCAGATGCAGCAACTTCAATCCAGTGCAGAAGGTATTAATCCTTTTTCCCATCATTGAACTCAATGAAGTTCCAGAAATCTGGAAAAGTATCCAAATCTCAGCATGTGTATCTTATTCCATCTCTGCTGGGGCCAGAAAACATGATTTTCATTACCAGATTACAGCACTGTATCAGGAACACTGGAGAGAACAGGATCTTAGTTCCATCTCTCTCACTAGCCTGCTGAGCATCTCTGGGTACTACATCGCATGGATGCTGTGCTGACATTCACTTCTGCTGTGAAGCACATTGTATGAAATGATTTCAAAGAAATGCATCTTCTCACTCCTTCTGACTTACGAAAACTGGGGGTGGTGGAGAACAAGTAACTAGCCTCTTCTTCAAGGAATTCAGCAGTAACTGCCAAAGACTTTCAATTACTGCCCTGTCTTCAGCACCCCGTTCCTAAACAAATGCTGCTGTTTGGTAGGGCAGTGCCAGTGACACCAGAGGATGAACCATGTAGAGCAATAATACAGTCCAATAAAGATCACATTTCACTGACTTCAGTCCTAGTTTTCAGCTGTCTCTTGTCAAGTGTTACTACCTCCTCTCAGTGACACAAGACAACTGGGTAGAAACACAACATTTGCTCCTGCTCCTATTCCACCTCCAGATTGAGAAGGAGACACTAGCTTATCCCTGTAGTGGTGGGATCCAGTAGGGATATGGCTTTACCTCTTCAAATATACAAATATCTATGGAAGAAGATGACAGTTACCACCAGCTGTGTCACATATTATAAAGTTTATTTGCTACGGAAGAAATCCGTGGCATCATGAGGTCTCAAAGTCTATAAGTGATCAGGATTTTCTTGCAAGAGGACGTAGTTTGGACCAATTAAGCCCTAGTGACTTATTCACAGTGGGAAACTGCTCTGAATTAACAGAACATTGGCTTTACTTATGCCTTCTCTCCTGGATGGTAACCCCTACACCTTCCTTTATTCATTCTCTATCAGAAGATGCAAGGTCTGTTCCTAGCCTCACCATAACCTTAGATGAAATAGAGGAAAGCATTACAATGTCTCAAAGAAACTCTACTAGTGCAGGAAATAATCTAGTCTGTGTACTCGCAACATGATGATCAACTAAAGCCTGAATCTGAGTGGCAATAACTCTGTCTTGTAGAAATGAGCTCAGAGACTTAGCTCTGTCCTCCAGCATTTCCAACGGCCATCTGTTTCCGTGTAAGACTTGTTCTTGATCTTCAAAGTCTTTCCACTTCCTTCACTAAATCAAAACCCAGTTACATCAGCAAGCAGTATCTTCATTCAGTCCTTTGATACACAGAAGGTTATGAATTCTAAGAGAAGCTAGACAGAAAGCATTCAGGTTTAAGAAGCTGTGTTCTCAGAATTCACTTTTAGGAATCTGATGTCTGAAGTATTCTCCCACAGTGGGGACACAGAAAAGAAATAAATTCTTTCCTCTGAGAACTGAGTCAGCAGAGTATCTTGGCAATTTGGGAACAATGCCATTACTAAACAAACTGTTTGCTAAGAAGGAATGGAGAATGTATCCTCAAATACACTGATGTTTATCAACAACGTTGCGGGAGCACCTGTGTACCTTTCAGCAGGGAACAGTAATGCTTGGAAAAGTAGGACAGACTCAGACAGCCAGGCACAGCAATCTTTTACCTTTGCAGTATCGGAGCACTGTCTCCATGGCGCATTTCCGGTCTGTAGCCCACCTAATGCGAGCTGATCCAGCAATTTTGTTTTCTACAGGCCACCAGCCTTGCCACAGGTACACTTCATGGTGATTGTCAACAAGGAACAGTGCTGTACAGCCAAAAAATAACAAATTCACCATCAGCCACTTACTAGTTCTTAGAATCCTCTGTACAACCCTAGTCTTGCATGCTTGCCAGGATCAGGACAGGATCACTTCAAAGCTTACCAATCCCTTTTGTTATTCATCCAGCTGAACCTCAGCTGAACTCAGAGTCTCTGATATAAACAATGTATTCTATTGCAAACTTTTTGGACACATGTACATTTGATTAGTTCTCAGCATCTTTATAATGGAAAAATTACTGCTATTACTAACTGCTGTGTAAGTCTCACATGCACACATCTTCCTGAGACAAATCATATTATCAGTGATTACAGTTACTGACTCACTGCCCAGTGCAGGAAACACTTATCTGCTTACCCGTTACTTAAATATTTTAAAGCACATACCTGGCTGTGGAGCAGTGTAAAGATCCTCCTGCAAGAATGGCATGGAATTGATGACAGCGGGGTCTCTTGAAGGGTAAACATACTCAGTGGCTGAAAATTCTCCAGATGAACTACTGAGGCTGAACAGGCGGGGGGTGAAATTAAACTTTCCAGGATCTTTAAAGTAAAAAAATTAAGAAGACTTTCAATACAAAATACCAGAGATGAATGTGAATGACATTTTTTTAAAAGTTGGCTTTAGAATGACTGCAATTTTTCCTGGTTTTGAAAAATCAAGAAAGATGACCAGATGTGCTGGAGGACTAGCAATAGCTATGAAGAACTTGAGCTAAAAGGCTGGCTGCCATCAGATTGAACCTGATCCTGGCTAGTTACTACCAGCCATTTCATAACTGGCTGTTTTGCAGCTTAGAGTGAAGCAAGCCGATCTCAGAGTTTAGTTTTCAGATGACGCATTTTCCGCTTGGTAAATCAATTCTCCTGCTACCTTTGCTGGCAGTTTCAAAGCAGACTGGACAAGAACTGTGTGCAGAACTGCCTCCTAAGTCCTTTCAGAAGAGAAGCAAAATGCATTGGTGTTAGCTGTTGATCTGTGCAGCATGAATACAGAGGGGATGTAGAAGGGGGAGAGAATAAAACGAAACACTTGGTTTTCCAGCACTTCCCTTCCACAACAGTATTACTTAAGTCAATAGAGTTTTGGAAGCATCTCTCTGAAGGGATCATCTCAACTACCAAGATGTTCTTCAAAAGCTTTACATTAAGCTCACATATAATCTTTACATACAATCTCACAATATTGGAAAATGTGAGTGCCAAATCCTGGAATGCAGATCTACCTTGCAACATGCAATCATAAGCCTTTCGGTCTCTCCTTCCTAATGCATCCCAGAATCCCAAGGGCTCTGATCCTTCATCACATTCATGAATCGTCACCTTGCTACTGCTGTGCAGCCCTGCCTCCAGCGGACACCTGCAAAACACAGAGAGAGAGTGAACCCAACTTTCTTGCCCCCAACAAAAACCTGCTGGCCACTCACATTATTAGAACCCAAAAGCACTCTACAGGCTTGTTGCACACTTCATGTCAACATAGGCCTTTTGAAAATTATGACAAAATTATCAATACACAAGATATGGAGTTTCAGCAACTATTTCTCTACCATTTCTGATCACATTCCCAGTGGAGGAGATGCTCGCGTGAGCTGTAGGTAGGGATTCTCACTGCCTGTTTTTGTAACTACTGCTGTCCTCCTCACATGCGGTCCTAAATTAATTTCCTCTTCCTTATACCCAAGGCTTGATTCTAATCCTCCTACCAACTAGGAGTTAGGTTTTTTTTCAGATATTGAGAACCTCCCTTCAAATGGGAAGGGATTACAATTTTTTTTTCCAACTGTAACTAGAACTGTAGGAAGAATAGGTGCATTTGACCTTAGGTGAAAATGATTACAGAACATGTTTTCCCCACTACGCTAAGTCAACTACCCATCATTCCTCCTCCTTACCAAGCATGCACATGTTGCAGATGTACTCAGAGGACAGTTTTATTTAATTCAACTTTTCTTTGAGACAGACTATTTTAAGTCAATTGGTAGCCTGTATAAACATCTCCAAGATATAGGTCAGAAACTCACTGTTCTTTTATCTTATTGGCTGCTGTTCTTCCTACATCCTTGGTGTGAGATTGTGCTTTGCAGCCGTGCCACAGGTAGATAAGAGCTTTATTTATATTGAGGACAATCATGGATGTCCGGGAACGCAGGCTGCTGCAGTGACATGCTACTTCAAGTAAGTTTCCTTCATTGGGAACTTCTCCTCGCACGCAATATAGCCTCCAGTCACCTGGAGCAGACAGGAACAGTGCAGCAGTATTACACAGTCACATGGGATTGAAAATCAAGACCTCTGCTCAGGAGCAGCTATTCTCATACTGATGAATTTCACATATTACATGCCTGTATTACCACAGAATCAACTAGCTAAGCATCAGGTTTGTCTAATACTACTTAAGAAACCCTGTTGCAGAAAAGATGCCTTCTGAAACCTTGATACGAGAGTACAAGTATCAACAGTTGAAGAGTTTAGCACAGAAGAGCCTGCTCTGTTTCATTCAGGGAAAAAAGGTAAACGAATATGGTAGTTCTCTTGTTCGGCTCCTCCTTCCCTGTGCACCTTAGGCACAGGAGGCCACACTCAGATGAGAACTGGTACATCAACTTTTACAAGGGCATGTAGTGATAGGACAAGGGAGAATGGCTTTAAGATGAAAAAGGGGAGATTTAGATTAGATATTAAGAAGAAATTCTTCACTATGAGGGTGGTGAGGCACTGGCACAGGCTGCCCAGAGAATTTGTGGCTGCCTTGGAAGTGCTGAAGTCCAGGTTGGATGGGGCTTTGAGCAACCTGGTCTAGTGGAAAGCGTCCCTGCCCATGGCACAGGGATTGGAACGAGATGATCCTTAAGACCCATTCCAACCCAAACCATTCTCTGATTCTATGATCTCCAAGCTACACTTGTACTGAAATTCTATCTCAACTACAGCATTCAAGAAATACATATTGCAAAAAATAATGAATGAGTAACATGAGCTTTGAGTTCTCCTTGGAGCAGGAGAACTGCTCATGAAAACACTCTTTTTCCCAGACTATGTAGAAAAGAACATATTTTAAAGCAAACAGGCACTTTGCTTAATTAAAAAATAACTAGAACAATTTATATGCGTTTCTATACCATAAGGTCAGCTTTCTCTAGAGTGACAAAATCTATTCTAGGTTCAAAGAAGAAACAAACTACCTTGAAACAAAGCATTGCAAAGCTGTCTCATGGGTTTCATGGCATTCATTTCTACAGAGTATGGTAGTCGAGACCGAATTCAAAGCCCTTCACAATAGGTAAAAAAGGATTTTGGGGCAGAACCTCTTAACTAACAGTAAATTACTTTGTGCATTTTCTTCTTCCTCTTCCCTTCTTCCAGCATGCACAATCATCCCTCCTTGGAAGCACTGCAGGAAGCATGGCGGTTCTTTCCCTTGAAGCACTTGTACCTGGAAATTGAAAGCACCACTCTTCATTAAAAAAATGAAGCAAGTATACAGACTCAGGAAAATGAATCTCTGTGAACTAGTAAAAATTATACAATTATGGCCACCCACAAGGATGGCTTTCCTTCTACTTTACAACTGCTGGCAGTTGTTTAATTTACCATATATATCAGCATGCAATGGGTTTCATATGTGAGCTGTATATTGAAAGAAACTTCTAGCTGGAATTCTACAATCAAGAGGATAAGGAATACCAAATAAACATTGATTTAAATTAAACTAATCATCATTTGAATTTTTACAGGATTGAGCCATCTAGTTTGATGTTCTTTGAAACTATTACAGAGATAATGTAGGAACTGAAATTGGTTCTCAATTCAATGTAAAACTTTTTTATGAGAACATGCATGTTCTTTGCTCATTAAACATTGCATTTTGATTATGAAACTGATATAGCCAATTGCTAATATAAATACAGAGTAAATAAATTGAAAATTTCAAATGTATTTTCATGCCTTGGCATGGCTGAAAGTGCTTCTCCTGCTTTTAGCACTAGGAAAACAGTCCTGTTATCTGAATATGTACTTGAAGTGAAGGCACAGATTTGTGTAGCTGTGCTTCACCCACTCCTGGAGAGAGAGCAGATATTCTCCTTCAGCCGTTCTCAGAAATACAATCTTTAGAAGTGGGATTTGGGAACGACAATCCATAAAGGAGCTTACGTGTTTCTGGAAGCTGGAATAAAGCCCAAAGTAATTTTGAGGTTTGGCTATTTGTACTGAAAAGAACACCTTTACACAAAGAGGAGACAAAAAAACCGATAATCTGCATTTTCCAGTAGTGACTACTTAGGCAGGCAAGTCTTACCAGATCTGCCACCTAGGTCTGCAGAAAACTCACCTGTGCTCCTCTCTCTTCATCAAGTTCCACTGTCATCAATGCTGATGTCCCTTTCTCACTCACTGTGGAGTGCCTTCCTTGCCAAAAGAAATACACGCATTTCTCTTTTCCAACAGCTCTTACTTGTTGATCTCCTTTTTGCCTGCTTCCAACTGCAAAACAGAAAGCACATGCTGAAAAAAGTACTCTGGCTATAGGTTTGGAAAGCACATGGTTTAATCTGATCTAAGCAGATCAGATTAAATTCTGGACTATCCTGTCCAGAACAGGAAAGATAAAATGTCCAATTGGAAGAGCATTAGGTCTCCAAGCCAGTACATCCCCATGCAAAGTTGGCCTTGTCTCATCAGGTGGATGTAAGCCCACAGTCAGAGAAGCCTGTGTAGGCCAGAGAAAGAGATGTAGAAAGAATTGGTACTATCTGGAGAAAAATAACTGTCATCACTTGAGCCAATTTGCATGTGAAATGGTATGTCCACTCATGTTACCAGAAGACTGCATTATGGCTCATTTTCCACATTACACTCTGTTCTTTGGCAGCAGGAGAGTAGCTGGCTGATGAGTGATACTGGAAACAGCAACAGTTGAGAAACCTACAGGCCTAAAAGTAAAACCTTTCTTGGTAAAGTGATATTAGAAAGGAAAACTACAGAACAAAAGAACACCAAAGCAGTATTTTGCAGTCATAAAAAAGTTGGGTAAGCTTTATTTATTTATTTTTTAGAATTAACTTGGTATTTCACATTGGTCTGGATAGTGGGTTAGCAGTGAATGGTTTCTTTTGTTTTAAAGGATCGTCAGTTAGTTGTTATGATAAGCAAATAATGTTTCAGCAAATGAAGTTAAAAAATACAACCTGTTATGGAATATTATATTCTTTGCAGTGAATACTGAATAAACAGATATAATGAAATCAAAGGTTTTAAAAAAAACCAAGAGCTTTAAAACAGATTTAAAAAAGAAATATAAAAACTTATGCCTTGATTTCAGCAGTGCTGAGCAGCATCCAACTGAAATACTTAGGAGAAAGCATCCTGGTTTTTCAAGTTGAGAATACCCAAGCCACCAGTCGCTTCTAAAATTTATGGTTTTCACTCTTATCTGTACATTCAGCCCATAAAAGTACTGCCTCCTACACAGAAATTTATTCTGCTTTGGAGTGATGGAATATATTTTCATCCATTTGGATTAGGAGTCTGTTTAAAGTTCAGTATTAGTTTTACCCACATCTCCCAGGATTTACAAGCTTTTGTATTTTTCTTGGATTGGGAAATACATGAACTCAACAATCCTGAATAAGACCTTCCTACATGTTTTGGCTAAAAGCCTGAATTTGTATAGCTGTTATACTGCTTTCAACCAATTTTAATATTTTCCTATTTGGAACAATTCTTTTTAGACTATTTTACTTATCATAAAAGCCACCTATTCTTTGTTTAGTGCCAGAAGGGAGAGTTACAATACTTTTACCTGCTGCTTTCAGGCTCTTTGTCAGAACGCTGCTAAAGTTTTCCATCTGAGACTGAATCCCATCGCAAAGGGCTTCCAGAAACAGCAAAAAGTACAGCACAGGCTATGAGGTGGCAAGGACTCTTCCTGTCATTGTTACTGTTCCCCATTACCCAGCAAAGGCTTTCCTCGTTGCTAAGCCTATCTCTCTTGCAAGATATTCAGACACTGTCATTAGTCCAGCTGCCTAGTTATTTTGGTGTTAAACTGTGGGCACAATTCTGGCTTAATGAGCTGTCCTGTGACCACGTACACCACCACTGTTAGGTAAAAGCAGAGATGGACAGTATTACAATTTGATGTATGAAAAATAACTACAGCTTCTTTTTTTCCTTTCTTTTTTTTTTTTTAGTGCTTTCTTTTAAACAATATAAAATAAGAAGCTGTACTTCTTAATGGCCTAGGAAGGCTAAATTAGCATTCCTAACCTTTAAAACAGTTTTACGTCTGAGGAAGTCTAGATTTGGATCTCACCCCTAACAGCAGCAGTTTTAGCTGAACTTCTCCATGTTTCAGCAGGATGAAATGGAATTGTTCACTAACCTGTAGTGCTCACCATGTACTTCCACTTCACCACGTATGTGTCTCCCTCATGGAACTGCCCTATGCTTTGCTTAGGCAGTCTACTATAATCGAATTCCAGGATGTGCCAGACATCCACAGATGCAGTGATAATTTCAAACTGCCTCCCATCTTCTCCTTCCACAAGTCCATAGCCCCGGCCAATATTCATTCCATCCAAGACTGTGCCTACAGTTGTTTGAGGCACAGCCACCATTAGCATGACATCATACGGTTTAGAGTCAGATCTGGATTCTTCCTGTCAAAAAACACAAGAGATTTCTTTGAGCACAGCTTTTTTCTTCTTACCCCACAGTTCCAGCCAGTTTGACTCCTGCATATTTCAGTATTTTAATATCTTGTCATCACTCGATGCCTTGTCAAAGCCACCTTGGCAGTATTCACCCAGCTGCTTGGCACTAATATAAAGCAACTCTGTGGGTTCACTGTAGGTGATGATGTTCTGACCATCAAAGGTCAAAGCTCACAAGACAAAGAAAGTGCTCTAGATCGCAGAAAACAAGCTTCCCTGGCTTCCATCCCAGCTAGGTCATCTAGTTTGAAATACCTATCATGCTTATTATATGCACCTTCTGGTGAAGGGATTCACTAGAATTCTTCTCATTGAGTTTCTTCAGCTCTGTCCAATCAAGAAATTTTTCTTTGAACAATATTGTCTCATTATGTTCTGTGAGTCTGCCAAACACAGCCCAGTCTGGGCGTCCTTGCCCCTTTCTGTGTAAGCGAATAAAAGAAATAGAATCAAATTAAACACTGTGAAATAAGGGCAAGAAAACAAAGTTTCTGCAATGAGACTGAACTTGAGTTTCAATACCTTGGTATGAGGGGATTACATTCCCCTGGGTCCAGAGGATTTATATCACAATTGGAGTAGTCAAAGGTGCCATTCCACAAGTGTTTTGCCAGCTGGAATGCCACTTTTCTTTGTGCTAAAGTAACTTCCTTTCCATGCCATACATATACTTCACTGCCAAAATCAAACACCAACACCTAAAAACCAAACCAGAAAAAAAAAAAAAATCAAACCATCAATCTACCATTAGGTTAGGTGATACCCTGATCCTCCAGTCTCCTAGTGCTGCAAGCTGGCAGTATGTTGAATACAAGCTCCTCCAAATATCTGAGCCTCTGCAGTGACACTAACAACTACCATTGCAACACAAGTAAGGCCAGATGAGTGGTCTGCACTGTGATATCTAATTGTTGAGGAATGGAAGCAACTTTATAGAGAATACTATGAGGTGTATCTTCATGTGGTAGCTAAGTCAGTAGCTGATTAGAGATCTCTCATTACTAAAAACCTGATTCTGTTGCATGACTGATTGCTGTCCAGTCACATTAGCTTTCACTGACATTTAGACCTTTGCTTTTTCCTGCAGCGAGAGAAGGCTGACAGAACATACAGACTGTGTAACTGGCTCAGCAAACAGGCAGCTCCTTGAACACTTTCAAGAAAATGCATTGTGTCTTTATTTTGGAAATCTGCTCTTAGATGGGTGAAATTGTTGTTTGAAACTGAAAAGTCTGCTTAAGACAGAAATAAAAGCAGGGGCTTATTTTGTTTTGCTCTTCCAAAGTGCTACCTGTTTTGTACTTCATGACTTTGGAGTGAGGCACTGTTGATGAAAAGATTTACACTTCCTAAAATAAAATTTGACTTTAAAGATAACATGATCTAATTTCTTGAGACCTGCAGCACACTCTACACAGCAAAGTGTTCAGAAGCTTTTCAGAAACACAGAGAACCCAATTTTTAGTGAGCCTCTCCATGAGCATTTGCAGTTAATGAACGTCGCTGTAAGCTTTATGTTCCTGCACTTACCACAGGAGCTGTAAGTGGCACAATACCTCTTTTGGTTGTAGCAGGGTACATTTTGGCACCTTTCCCCAGTAGTCATCCTCAGGAATAAGTTTATCTTCTACGAGGCGATAAATGCAATTTGTTTCTATTATTGCAGCTTCATACATTTCATCTTCTTCAGGACTTCCAGCAGCTTAAGGGAAAGATTGTCAGAAGTAATAAAAAAAACATTAACATCCAACTGCCTTTAGTAAAGAGAACAGACTCAACTATTTTACTGTGATAAAACATCAGATACTGTAACTGTAAGAATGCTTACACTGATAATTTGTCTGTCCACCAAGGAGTTTCCAGAAGTCTTTGGCTGCATGGGTATGGGTATTTATTCCTTCTTCTATAGTCTGTATATAAGAAGCTCTACAGCCAAGTTCCCTCTTTGTCTGAATTAAAGTTGCAAGTTCTGAAGCCTAAGAGATTAACAGTTATCTGAATAGGATTGCTTAAGTCTTTTGAATACTTGTGCATGTCTTGTTCAGGGAGAAGGCAAAAGTAGATAGGAAATAACAGAGCAAATTGTAGAAAAATTGTTATTATTTGTTGCACTAAATAAACAGATGCTAGAAAAAATGCTACAGAAATACATTCATTCTTTCATTTGCCTTAAAACAAGACTTGCTCTTAATGAGCATGGGAACACAAAGGACATCCTGCAATTCTGACTATTTTTGTTTGAGTCCAAATCTGTTTCCTGAGGATATCCTCTTTTCTCTTGAAGCTTCATAACCTACACACTCCTACGTCAGCTTTCATTCAGTGCACAGGCTAAAACATATTTACAGGAATCCTGCGTATCTACCTGTCACTGGCTATCAGTTACATGCCACTTTTTGAGACAACTGGCATCAAGGCTCAATTACATCAGAGACATATACGACAACAGTTCTAAAAATAAGTAATAGAAAAACCACCTAGTACTAACCTTTGCTTTTTCTATGACATTTGCAAACTCTCCTACCCACAAGAAACATAAATGTGGAGTTAACAACAGGAAACAGTCTCCGCTGTTCAGTGATGAGGCCCTTGGTTCAACTAATCTCGTTTGAACATGCCTTCTTCCTAAAGAGAAAACAAAGCTAATTATATTCCTTTGGCTACTGGTATCAAATGCCAAGATCTAATTTGTTTTGACTGAAATACAAACAATCCCATCACATTTAGAAAAAATATAGGGAAACTGTCCATATGTGACTGTTAAAGAAGAATAAAAAGTCTACTGCTGTGGAAAAAGAGTTTACTCACAGGAAACAAAAAATTGTTGCCTCCTATCAACTAATACATCTATTATTTCCTGCTCTTGCTTTAACAACTTTGTGTCCTTCTGGAAAGAAGTGAATTAAGTAAATGGCAGACAGCAGCCAAGTTCCAGAATCCTTTACATTTGCTTAAGTGAAGCTATGGCACAGTTTCTGTGGGTGGTAAAAAGTTGTAAGAATTTTACTGTGCTAAAAAAGTAGCTATTATTTCACAGAATCAAATACATTACTAAGTGCTGTAAGGAGAAGTGGAGCAACAACGTTGTCATGCCACATCCAAGTTATACTGAGAACTAGAAGAATGGGAAAGTTCAAGTATTTCCATTGGAGTGGCCAGAATTCCTGAAATATTCAGTTTTCTTCTTGGAAAACACACACCAGTGAACACAATGCGGACCTATCTGTAAGGTTTTGCATTTGTCACACAGTTCTCACTTACTCTGTTAGGTTTTGGACATCAGTCTTGAGCTAGTGATCTAGAAGAAGTTAAGCATCCAACTGCGGTAGCAACTCCCATATGTTACAATCAGCCTAGCATGTATTGAGAGTAAAAGAAGTTCTATCATACCTTTAATTTGCAGCAGCATTAGCTTCTTGTATGGCACAGCACTGTTGTTAGAGTTTTGCTCTGTAAGATTAACGCTCCGCAGGCTAATGTTGCTGAAGTTCTCTTTGCTTGCCAAGCCAGCAAGTGCTACCTCTGAGAAATTTGAGTTTGTTGACACTTGTGCACAAAATGAAGGTGGGAGAAAAAAAAAGAACAACATTACTAAAAAATTGGTTGTTGCATCCAAAAAAAAAATTATATACTTCCCCCCATTATTTCCAGTTTTTCTCCTTCTCAATAACAACAGCAAAACCAGGTTGAACTCAGTTAAACTGCTAGCCCAAAAGCTTTTTTAGAGTTTAGCAGCACCTAAGCTTCTAGATATCATCCAAGAGTAAACTGTCAGTGTCAGAATTATGTCATTTGGCAGAAATACCAACTTTGCCAGGAAGCACGTCTTATCCAGTGTTTTGTGAAGTGCTGTGTAGATCTTTAATGCCTTATAACTGATTCATGATAAAAGACAACACAGTAGCCAAGGCTAATTAACTAAAATTCCCTTCAAATTTGTCTCTGCCAGTGTGATGCGATAGCCATTTACATTTGAAAGTCTTAGTCATGTTTTACTGTAAACTTAAAGCCTAAATTCTTGGCTCCTTTTGCTTATTTCTCTATCAAATACTTTATGAATCTGTAACTCTGGGAAATGCTTCTCATCAAATGGCAACAAAAGTATTACACACATAATTAGTGTTTTCATCAATGCAGACAATGTTTAAAGATGATGTCTCTTTATTCAAGTGTAATAAGTAAAACCTGCATCCGAAATAGTAAAAGTGGCTTGACAAACCTTTGAATAAGTTTTACAATAATGTCTTTTGCTGTCTGTTGTTGGGACAAAGCAATGTCACAAGTAAAACACGAAGCCCTGGCACAGAGCACTGATCCTTTATGGAAATTAACCTTCTGGGGTCAAGAAGGCTAATTCCAGTTTCTGAGAGAAAACCAGGACCCAAAATTGAGGCCAGTGTACCTGGACAAAAGTTTATCTGTTCTTCCCAGCTCTCCTCCTCAGCATAAAATAATGTTAGAGCTGCTTACCTTAACCTCCTGTCCTTGCCCTGCAGGCACAATGGCACTCTCTCTGCACAAGGTGACTGTGCCAAAAACAAATAATTAAACCTATGCGCAGGAGGTGGCTGTAGGTAGCTTTCCCTGGGAAAGTCACACATGCCCTTCTCTCCAGCCTCCTAGGCAGTCTACACTCAACCTTATACCTCAATCAATTTATTGTGTCTCATTCTGTTTCTTCAGCTGTGGTTTTAGTGTTGGTATTTTTTGTTTTGTTTTAAATTAAAATAGCAAGACAGTATCTTGTACAAATCATCCTGTTAGCTTACTTTTTTCTACTTTCATTCGCTTCGATTCCATGAAGGCAACATTCAGTCTTTGTTCAGTATATTCATGAAGAATATCTTCTCTTGCTGCCAGCATTTTCAGAGGGTTTCTTGAGGACTGGACTCTGCGTGTAGGCCTAACTGCCCGTTTGTGCTCTGCTACAGAAGATATTAACCTGAAAAACAAGCAGTGCTTATAACCATTGGTTCATTTTCTGGGTAAGAATCACCTAATGACAAGAGATTTGCTTTAATTCTGGGTGTGACATTTATTAGGAAATTAGGATCAGTTCCTTGATTCATGCAAAAGAATGCTTTCAGAAATGTGTAGCGAACCAGACATGCTGAGTACTAAAGATAGCTACAAGATGACTTTTAGCTGAAGATTTTGACCACTGTCCTGTGTCTGCATTCAAAACAATGGAAAAATGAACAAACAAGCAAACAAACAAACAAAGTGGTTCTTACTTTGGTGCATAAGGATCAAAGATGGCATCAAAGTCCTCATCAAGGTCCAAAGGCACTGAGGAAGAAGGGAAATCCACATGGCGATAAAATTTGGAAAATGTTTCATCATCATCCAGCTTCATCACCTCTTTCACAGATCTTCCTGTAACTGTCAGCACTGTCTCCTGCATCCCAGCAACTGCAGGAAAAACACACCTCACACAATAAATAATCATACTAAGTTTCTAACTCTAGAAAAGGTAAACATGGCTTGTTTGATAACTGTGGGGGTGAAAGCTTTTTTGGGTGGTGATGATGTCTTTTTTTGTACCTTTTGTTTGTTTTAAATTGATGGAATTTGAAGGACAGATGGTAAAAAAGTCAGCTGGAAAAGAACGTTAAAAATGAAGTGTAACAGCTACTCATATCATAGAATCATAGAATAGTTAGAGTTGGAAAGGTCCTTAAGATAATCTAGTTCCAACCTCCCTGCCATGGGCAGGCACACCTCCTACTAAACCATGCCACCCAAGGCTCTGTCCAACCTGGCCTCTAACACCGCCAGGGATGGAGCATTCACAACCTCCCCGGGCAACCCATTCCAGTGCCTCACCACCCTCACAGGAAAGAATTTCCTCCTTATATCCAGTCTAAACTTCCCCTCTTTAAGTTTTAACCCGTTACCCCTTGTCTTGTCACTACAGTCCCTAATGAAGAGTCCCTCCCCAGCATCCCTATAGGCCTCCTTCAGATACTGGAAGGCTGCTATGACGTCTCCAGGCAGCCTTCTCTTCTCCAGGATGAACAGCCCCAACTGTCTCAGCCTGTCTTCATAAGGGAGGGGTGCCAGTCCCCCGATCGTCCTCGTAGCCCTTCTCTGGACTTGTTCCAACAGTTAGATTGTCCTTTTTATGTTGAGGACACCAGAACTGCACACAATACTCCAAGTGAGGTCTCACAAGAGCAGAGCAGAGCAGAGGGGCAGGATCACCTCCTTTGACCTGCTGGTCACGCTCCTTTGGATGCAGCCCAGGATACGGTTGGCTTTCTGGGCTGTGAGTGCACACTGAAGCCAGCTCATGTTCAGTTTCTCATCGACCAATACCCCCAAGTCCTTCTCCACAGGGCTGCTCTGAATCTTTTCTCTGCCCAACCTGTAGCTGTGCCTGGGATTGCTCTGACCCAGGTGTAGGACCTTGCACTTGGCATGGTTAAACTTCATAAGGTTGGCATCAGCCCACCTCACAAGCATGTCAAGGTCCCTCTGGATGGCATTCCTTCCCTCCAGGGTATCAACCGAACCACACAGCTTGGTGTCATCGGCAAACTTGCTAAGGGCACACTCAATCCCACTGTCCATGGCACCGACAAAGATGTTGAACCAGACCGGTCCCAACACCGATCCCTGAGGGACACCACTCGTTACTGATCTCCAGCTGGACACTGAGCCACTGACCACAACTCTTTGTGTGCGGCCATCCTGCCAGTTCTTCATCTACCGAGTGGTCCATCCGTCAAATTGATGTCTCTCCAACTTAGAGACAAGGATGTTGAATGCTTTGCACAAGTCCAGGTAGATGACATCAACTGCTCTACCCCTGTCCATCAGTTGCGTAGCCCCATCATAGAAGGCCCCCAGATTGGTCAGGCAGGATTTCCCCTTAGTGAAGCCATGCTGGCTGTCACCAAGCACCTTGTTGTTTTTCATGTGCCTTAGCATGCCTTCCAGGAGAATGTGCTCCAAGATTTTGCCAGGCACAGAGGTGAGACTGACTGGTCTGTAATTCCCTGGGTCATCCATTTTCCCCTTCTTGAAAATGGGGGTTATATTTCCCTTTTCCCAGTCATCGGGAACTTCACCTGACTGCCATGATTTCTCAAATATGATGGCCAGTGGCTTAGCTACTTCATTCACCAGCTCCTTCAGGACCTGTGGATGGATTTCATCAGGTCCCATGGACGTGTGTATGTTCAGGTTCTTAAGATGGTCTCGAACCAGATCCTATGCTACAGTGGGCCTACAGTCTTCATTCTCACAGTCCCTGTATCTGCCTTCCAAGACTTGGGTGGTATGGTCAGAGCCTTTGCCAGTGAAGACTGAGGCAAAGAAGTCATTAAGAACCTCAGCCTTCTCCAAATCCAGGGTAGCCAGTTCTCCTGATAGCTTTCGGAGAGGGCCCACAGTGTCCCTAGTCTGTTCTTTATTTGCAATGTAATTATAGAATCCCTTCCTGTTACCTTTCACATCCCTTGCCAAATTTAATTCTAACTGGGCCTTAGCTTTCCTAACCTGGTCCCTAGCTTCCTGAACAACATCCCTGTATTCTTTCCAGGTCGGCTGTCCTTGCTTCCACCTTTTATAAAGTTCTTTTTTCCTTTGAACTTTCCTCAGCAGCTCCTCATCTATCCAAGGAGGTCTCCTGGCCCTCCTGCTGCACTTCTTTCTAGCTGGGACACAACACTCCTGAGCTTGTAGCAGGTGATCCTTGAATATGAATCAACAGTCTTGGGCCGCCTGCCCTCTAGGGCTATATCCCATGGAAACCTTACTAAGCAGGTTTCTGAAGAGGCCAAAGTCTGCTCTTTAAATATGCAATAATCTGTATCACAGAATGATTGGGAAATATGGCTGAATCGAAAGTTAGGCACTATCAAAAACATGTTGTTTTGATAGGATGATACAAGCATTTTATGGTTTTGTATATTCCATACTGCCTCCAACCACATATTTCCTTCTTTTGGAAATATCTACTAGAACTATAAGTGGAAAATTCACTACTTCAGACTAGCGAACATGGCACAATCATCATCCTATGTTAGTGCCACTTCTGCTGAAACAGAATACACTTTTTAATGGGATTTGACATTTTATAAATTACAAATGGATTTTTGTCTTACAAATGGGGGACATACATACGATATGAAAACACCACAGAACTCTAGACAGCTTCATAGGTAGTCAGCAAGCTGTATGAGGAAGCTATATGAGCTGCTACAGAGTCAGCTTTCAAAAATGCAGGAAGTTGAATGAACTGTGCTTGGAAGCAGCTTAGTGTCTTATCTTGATTTTAATAAGATTAAACTACGTTTAAAGCTGTTTCACTGTTTATGGCAATATGGTTCAGACTCTGTGGTTCTAAGAAATTTTGTTCTTAGAATGTGCGCATTGTGTGTAGGAAAAGAAGAAAGTTATTTGGCATTTGTGATTTATTCTATTGTACATTCAAAATACAATAGCATAAGGCTTTTTTGTTGAAATTTAGCAAAGACTGAATCATAAATATAAACTATATTCAGTTCCTGTTGCCAGGTATTTTAAGTAAGAGGTACTTTATAAGTGATTTACTGAAGTTGGAGAGTGGACACATTGCCACCTTTGGTAACTCTACTGACCTTTGTTATTTAGCCTTCCCAAGAACGACTCCAACTTGTCAAGCTTCATATCGGATTCCAATTGCATATCAGGCCTGGCTTCAATTTCTAAGCAAACCAGAGAGTAAAACTTGTTAATTGAAGGGAAGTAAAGTAAGCCTGAAGACATTTCAGCCATTTTTATTCCTCACCTTCCAAGGGCTTTGTAACTGGAGTGGTAGACTTCTGCCGGTTACTGAAAGGGGATGCTACTGGTGTTAGTGCACTTGGAGAAGCTAGGCCTGCATAAGAACACAGAACACAGGAAATACAGTCCTAGGTCAGGCCACGTTTCCAACAATGATCTCAAGGGGAGCTATTTAGGGAAAGTGCTGGCCACTTTGTACAGTCCCTCATTCTTCCATGGCCTCCACTATATCCCTGCTGTATTAGGGATGGCAGTGTGACTGCCCTGCTTTCTTCTTATATCAACAGCAGCCTCATAAATTGTCCCAGTCACAAGAACAAAACTTTGTTTCCAAGTGTCTGTGAGCACACTAACGCAAGATGCATACTTCCTCTTGAATTCAGCCATTTTGCTTGTTTTCAAGGGAGCAGCAGTTCACTTGGTCTACATTTTGGACTCCAGTTCTACCACATGCCACATTTTAAAACATGCAACTGTTTTGAACAAAAAGATATGGTTAGCAGGGAAACCACCAAGAATTTGCTTGGCACCTTCACTCCCCTGCCACCTTTTTAATTTAAACCCACTTCTACTAATATATATAGCTGGATGCATCTGACCTGTGAACGCTGTCCTTGGATGAAATGGTAATTCTTGGGCCCTGCTATGTTTTAAGAACACGTGGAAATGTAAGTGGAAATCATTGTCCCCATCACAGCAAGCACTGCTCCCTCCTTCTGTTGTACTCTCCTCCATTCTTTTCAGCAAAAATAATAAAAAAATCATTTTGGACCCAGTGGATAAAATAAGATGACTTTTGTTTACTTCTTTTAATGTGAGTCTATGTTGCACCAGTAAGAGAAATGCCACTCTATAGGTTTCACGGTTTTTATTAGGTAGAAAAGTATATCAAAGCAAAGAATTGCATCTATTACCTCTTCTTGCGTGGACGCTCAGTAAATGGGAAAATTGACATTTAAACTTTCCTCTAATAATCTATTTTCCACTTAGCATATCTTACTAATTACTGAGCTACATAAATTTAAGCCTTCAGTTATTCTGATCAGATTAAACCATTATTGTGCTGGGAGAGTATATACTAGCCACATTTCAGCTACCTTCACTGCAAGTCCTAGCAAGTCATAATTGGCAAATGCTAAGAGATTTAGAATATAATCAAGTACCTTTACCGCAAACAAATTTTTTTCCCCCATTACTCAAGAGACTCAAAATTCCATCAGGTTTTAAGTCAACCGCTAAAGCCTTCATCAAGGCGTATTTGAGAGGACACAGCTCTTAAGCAGCTCTTCCACGACTTAATCCACAAGACCATATTGAGAATTGCTTCAGATGTTACTAAAGGACCACCTTTCAATTAGGACTGAAAAATTTTCAGCCATAAGAAGCAATTAAAATACAGCATCTGTGCACACGTACATAACAAAGATTTAATTTTGTATTGATTTCTCATCATCTCTTAGATTAAAAAAATTCATCATGATAATTTATTCTTTTAGGGAACAAAACCAGCACACATCTGAATAAAATCCCACTTGGGCTACTTTTATTGATGCCACTGCTACTGGATTACCTTCCTTCTCCACATGAATGATCGTGGCACCTAAAGTGATCCTTTCAAGGTATTTTTCTTTTCCCATTAACAAAAACAAAAGCCAACAGAATGTGGCTTGAACTGCAAATGGAGTTACTCCCTATTGTAATACTGCCCTCAACAAACAGTGATTTTTTTATTTTTGTGGTTGTCATTTAACTTAAGGTTCACTGTTGTTGTGTTTAATAACCAAGTTCTTGTAACAAAATTTAGTCTCCATTAACCACAGGAGATCATTTTAGATGACTTCTTCCCAAAGCTATCATCTTCCCAGGCACACTGCACGAACAGCTAAGTTTCTACCAGAGTTCAGAGACTCCTGTCCACTTCAGAAGAATGACTGCATCTGGAAACAGTGACCGAGTCCAAGAGATCCCCAAAATGTCAACATTGCTCCCTTGTTATTTTTACTCCCTGGTTCTATGCAGAAATCTGTTCAGTGACTTCTTCAGCCAAGCACAACACTTCAAGTTGTTGTCCAAAACAGCATCCATAAAAATAACATGTGTTTGCTAAATATTCCCAGTGATCCTAGGAGTCGGGGAAGTGCCAGCAACAGCAACAACCAGATTTCATAACTTTTCTCTAGACAGTGCACCTGGGTTTTAAATTAATTAAAGAATAAATTTCTTATTTATTACAGAATAAATAAGAAAGAATAATCCAATTGTATACTTTGAGTTGTATCAGAAGGAAAAAAGAAACACATGACTCTTCAAGTAATTGACTACCACTGGTCAGGCAGAGCCCAGTAATAACTGGGTGGCAGTGCAACAGGATAGACCAAAATGGATTAAATACCAACAGCCAAAAGAAGCTAGAGCGAACAGCCTCATGACATGATATTCAGTTGAAGATAAATAGTTCTCCTCCTCTTGCTAAACACGGATACTGTTTCTGCATAGCTCGAGCTTAACTTTATTTTGACTAGACAGATAAGCAG
Source organism: Pezoporus flaviventris (assembly GCF_033815535.1). NCBI lineage: Eukaryota > Metazoa > Chordata > Aves > Psittaciformes > Psittacidae > Pezoporus > Pezoporus flaviventris. The sequence continues at coordinate 7,523,865 of NW_026892595.1, forward strand.
TGGCTTATTTATATTGGGATCATTTCATCACTGACCTTTTTTTACCATTCGGCCAGCTACAGTGAACTGTGTGGAGTCATTGGCTGCTCCTTTACCCTTAGACTTCCAGGCTTCTTCTCGAGCGGTAATCAGGTGTTTCCTTTCTTCAATGGTCATTTGGCTCTCCTGGTTATCTACCATTCTCTGCTTTTTGGGGGGAAGGGAGAAAGAGATGTTAAAAAAATAGGTAAACTGACCAGGATTCAGCAAAAGACTGACTGAGCATTTCAACTGCCAGCTGCAGAGGGAAAAGAACAGCAGAAAGAAAACTAGTAAAGTAAAATCAGACACAGCTTAGTGACCCTGATCCTGAGAAGCTTCATTGTCTTGCTGCCCCATTACACTTTGAAGCTAAGATTTTGATCTCTGCTCTTTGACATTTCTTGAAACTACAAGGCAAATGGCATCCCTCTAAGCAAAGGAAACCATTTACTCTGTACATAATTTTCTAGACTTTGCTCTTTTGAAGCATGACTTGCTACACTAGTGACATCACTAAACTGACTTTCAGCAAATGTTCTAAAGTACACAAATCTGTAGGTGGCACAGGGAATAACAATGAAGAAGTGTAACTTCAGCTGGTGATTTCTGAATCAGTCTCTTATGATAACTCAATTCTCCAGGCAGGATTAGCAACCTTATCTCTCCAGGGATGCTCATTTTTGTTCGTATGTCAGCTTGTTCTTCTGAGTGCTTTTCCAATGACTGTGATCAATACCCCTGCCTCCTCCTTTTTTTTTTTAAAAGGACATTCTGAGCTTTTCTTGCTTGCTTTGGAGGGTAACAGCCAACAGCCTGAGTGATCAGAAGCAACTAGGAGCATTGACTATCTTCGTGCCTTCCTACCTAACACAAAAGATTGATGACAATACATTACATAGGAAAGAAACTGAATTTACATATTTTGCTTAAGCCAGGTCAGGCCAAAGAAATACTGCTTCAGTGCACTTATCTTAAAAAAGTAGCAACATTTCAGGGATTACACTGCATAGAAATCGAGCATAAAAGTATTTTTAGTGCACGACTGTCAACTCTAGAATTACTTCCAAGTTGTGTGCTATTTGTCATTTTGCTTCACAACCTAGCTGCCAGAATTGAAATACCACATGAAAATCTAATGCTTTAGCACAGCTCTAGCTCATGCAACCACAGAGGGGAAATTAAAAAGTACACTAAAGCTCATGAACACAAAGTAAACACTCTTCTCCCTTCAAGATACAAAGAAGAGCTCTAAATCCAGATATTTATTATTTTCTTAAAATAATAAATCAGGCTAAATAAACCAGTCACTTTTTATAAAAACAATTCTGACTGCAGGGGACACACTGAAATAGAGATTTCTAGCTTTCATCATTTACCAAGAGCAGTATCCACCAGTAAGTGGATAAAAGTAACACAGTAAGTGTAAGTAACACAGTAAGTGTAAAGATAATCCAAGAAGTGACTTGTACAAGTACTAGGACATGAGAGCCCTCCGTTCCTTTCTCTAGTTCCATGTATCTCTGCAGCCTTCTATAGTAATGCTTGCCCTCAGTTCATTAGGAAAGATAGCTGGATAGCCAGACACTGTGACTACAAGTTATGGTAATCAAGATAAAAACCTCTGTTTTTCCCTAGAACTCCAAAATGTTCCATAGAAATAACAAGATGGAAGTCTATTCAATATCGCTTCCTCATCTGTAAAAGCCTCTGAATGCTCTGAAGAAAAACACTGGAAATAATCTCTGTTTGCTTCACCCAGTCTCTACCCATTCCAGTGTCAGCACAGCCACCTCTGGGATGAACAACGGGTAGAAAAAGCCCACAGCAACATACTAAAGGAGATGTGGGCAGGAAATGAATAAATACCTAATGAAACCACAAGTGAAATTTCATACACAAAACAAATACATTTAACTTAGTGAGGATGCTGACTTCCGTTACAGTATGAGGGGAAGTGATGGAGAGGCAGGAAGAAGTAGAATCATATGGATCCTTCCTTTTTTTTTTCTTTTTTTTTAAGTGACAGGGTGCTTGATTTTGAATTGTGTCTCCAGCAAATACTTGAAGCTTCAGAGTCTGCAGAGCTACTGGAAATCCTGAAGACACAGACCTGTAAGAAGTGTGTGCGTTCATCGCTACACATGTAAATTGTGAGAAACATCATAAATTATTCTGGAGCTGTGCCAAAGGACAAAGGAGATCAGCTGTCTAACAGCAGAAACAAACTTTTTTTAATGGAAGATTTCAAGCTGTTCCACTGGGCAAAACATCTTTGGAGTTCCCCAAAAAATTAAATCAGATTGGATGTGTAAATTACAAAACTCAGAGCAATTCCATATTAGATCTCTTCCTAATGCATGATGACTCCCAGCTTCGTCTGTTAATGAACACATGAACTAAAAAAAAAAAAAAAAATAAAATAAACTGAATAGACACCAAGCAATCCCTAACCCATTTAATTTGCCATTACAGTCCTGGTGAAAAAACAAAGGTATATGTGACGAATAGAGGAAAGAGTAATTTTCTATAGTTGGAGAACTAATATGAGCCAACAAAACTGAAAATAGACATAAGTTGTTCGAAGCACACTCTAACTGGAAGAAAATATGGCAAGAAAGGTAAAGCTCGACAAGATTTTAAGTGCAAATTTTACTTTCAAGTGAAAAAATATGAAAGAAGATTAAATCTCCCATTTGTAACTCTGACATTTTGATAATGGGACCCAAAGAGCCCAATAAAAAAGTCTAAACAAGAATTAATGTGTCAAGAACCACAAAATAAAAAAAGCTTAGGAAGACAACAGGTCCAATGCAATTTTTTCCATTCAACATAAAAGCTGGTTACATTCAATGAAACATTCTAATCTATCATGAAAAATACATCCATATGTTCATTTATATCTCATTTCAGACAAATAATAAGTTCATAAAATGAAGTGAAGGAAAAGGATGAGAAGAACTGGTATCCAACATCACGAAATAACTGGAATGGGAGATGCCCCAAAAACCAAGCAGTGAATTTAAAAAAAAGCTTTTAAAAATGGAAAAATGTATAGGATTGATTAAAAACTCAGATGGAGACAATATTGAGAAGTAAAATTGAAGCATACAGGTACAGGTCACACAAGCAATGTGTTGTTACAGCAGTTACACTTCCATGAGCGCCTGGAAGACAATCAGTGAAGAATCAAAGCACAGGAGCATAATTAATGCTATTCCACATGGCATTATGGAAAACAGGTTTAATCAAAATGGTAAGTTTGATGAGCTCAAGTATGATTAAATATGTTAACACAGTTATCTTTGATTTCTTTAATATATTTGATTTAATCACAGATGATATTCCGAGGGGTTTTTTTGAGCAATATAAAAATATTAGTGCAGCTTACAGGCTGCAAACTAGTTAACTGACTGAAAAATTATTTTTAAACAGAGAAAAGCCATGCAGTGAACCGACTCACCCCAACTTTGAACAAAATGTTTACTTGCACATGTTAAAAGGATATGGTTCTGCTGAGAAAACCCTCAGGATGAGACCAACAGACAGAAGAGTGATGAAAAAATGATCACATAGACTGGAAACAGGGTGGTGAGGGGGAAGGTTATCCGAAAAATCTAATAAACTAGGCTTTTAAGAGAAATGTTATTTGAAAAGGGGAAAAAATGCAAAAAGACTGAAACAGATGAGAAAAAATTCCCATGGAACCAAAGTTGCTCTGAGCAGATAATCTGTACTGCAATAGCTCACCCATCTCCAGCCTCTACACTTATATTCACAATGCTGACAAGGTTTCAAGGAAAGAGATACAATATTTTTTCAAGATTTGAAAAAAAATCGACCTCAGATTAAATCAGATGAGTATGCATTTTTACTGAAGAGAGGGTCAAGAGTTAAGCTTTACCCAGCAAGAATAATTCCAAATGAAAAAATACTTAATATTGCAGTGAATTATTTTCTGTATGTTGACAGCCTGGAACAAAGACTGCATGTTTAAGTCTCAGAAGGAGTTTTAGACCTGATGCAAGAACAATTAGAACCAGGGATTACTTTTTTCCCCACCAGATGGTTAAATTGGATGATGAAACTGGTCTTTTCTGTGACACATTTCTTGAGGGTATGCACAGGCATTCCACTGTGTTTGTAGCATCAGTTCATGCTACAGAAAGGCTCACATCCCAGCAATGCCCCATTTCATACCATACATTTTTTCAGTCCAAGCAGTGTCCCGTTTAGCTTGCAAGAACACAGCTGAGAGTGGTCTGTAAGCATGCGGGTTTGTTGTTTGGGGTTTGTTTTGGTTTTCTAATGCAAGAAATAAGAGAATTTATGGTTTTCTATGTCAGAGATTGAGTGCCCCACATGGGGAAGTCAAACCAAGAATGAATATAAAAAATACATTTTGCAAAAAGGGAATCCATTTAAAACCAATGTTATAAATTATATAAAAGAATAATCCTAAAAGTATCTATTTGCTTTTTCAAACAAGTAACTTCTCTAGTTTAGGCTCCTAAGACAAAAAAAAAAAAAAGGCACAAAGAGAATCCAACAGTTATACAACTATGACATAGTTTCTGCATTATTTTCTTCTCCAATTTTATATGGGTCTTGTTATATGGAGAAAACTCAAATGCAAATGGGTTCAAAATTGGTTTGAGCAAAATAGGATATACCCAACTTGTGTTTATTGAAAACAAAAAAATGACTAATTGTGCCAGAAGCATCCCAAACAAATCTGTACGCACCTTGGCACTGTGCTAGAAGGAAGCAGCTTTCTAAGAGAGCAGGATGTAGCTCACCATCGGGTTTTCCACTTTTAAAACAGATGGGATGAACAGCCCATTGGAGGGCCTCCTCTCACTAGTGGAGGGATACTATGTTATTAAGTTAAACTGCATATTTACCTTCTAGATACATACAGCTGGTGAATCCTGTCACAACAGAATTAATAGGTTATCTGAAGTAAATAATACAGCTATCTTAAATCCAGAGCTTACAGAGAAGTAACGCTTTTCAGTTGCTAGCCCCAAATTGAATTTTTAATTAAAAAAAAAAGAAAAAACAAACCCCAAAAATCGGAGTAAATGATCGTGCTCAAAGACAGCTATGAAAATGAATGTGGAAACAGTAAATATCAGTACTTGAAACTTCTATTGTAGTTTGAATAGCCTCTGCCATAATCATCATCCTCTGTTTCAGCAGTGAGTATCAATCCCTTGAATTCACTGCTATTATGCATGCTGGTCAGAATGTTCCCCACATGCAACATACACTGTATTCTGTATGGGAATAAAGAACCCAATGGATTCCTTATAGTCCTAGAATCACAGATGTGAGCTGGAAGCCAAGGGACAAGGAGCTGGAATAAACCAGGATTAGATTTGCATAGACCTTTCAGTGAACTCTCCCTGTTTTGTCATGTTTTTCTTCCAACTTCTTTCTTTGCCCACTCCTGCCTTAGCTGTTTTTACCTCCGATCATGTGAAACAGGCTCTGTTTGCTCAGATCAAGATCCGGTATTCTGCTTCTGCTCAAAGGCAACTCTGTTATGTAGCTCTAGCAAAAAAAAGTTTATATTTCTCATTATCTATTAGTTCTTCATAAGTTCTTCAAATTGTTTATGATGGAATTGCAGAGGTATGGACATGATTTTAAGGAACACTTGAAGCTTCTCTAACATCCTGAACAGCAGCAAGAACTCTATTCTGAAGCAAACTCAAAGTTTACTGTTGCCACATGTTGCTTTGGAAATGTGCATCTTAGATACTAATGTAATTTTCTTAGTCCTCCCTCCAATAATTAAATAGGAAGTTTATATAGCATTTCACCTTCCATCTCCAAGGATGACGTTCATCAGAAATCAGAGAGCTTGATTCTTTCAAACTAGTACTACACACCTTTAAGGAAGAAAGAGAGAGAAGCAGGAAGATGGGACAGTCAAAGAATAGAAGCAGGATGAGCAAAGGCAAAAATTGTTTAGACAGGGACTAGGGAAAATCACTATAGGAAAGTCACCTCTTAAGAAAAGTAGTCAATAAATTAGATGATTTTATGCCTTACATTGTATATGCACGATACTTATAGAGAAGTCAGGGGTACATGGCATTTTGTGCTAGAATAAATGCTGTGCAGTTACATATTGCTTTTATTAAAAATGTGCAAGTTTTTTTTTTGCATTTTATAATGAATGCAATAATGCCTCCTTTATTTACTTCCTCATCTATATAGTCCAACAGATACAGAATTTTTAGAAAAGCAACCATAATAGAAACAGTAGCAGAATGGATATGAAGAAGACTTCAAAGCATAGGGGCCTAATACTATGTTTCTTTAACAGAGCATTTACTAAGCTGGTTAATCACTTAAGAGGATCATTAATTTCTCATGTAAAAAAAAAAACCAACAAAACCTGTCAAAATGTGCTTACTTGAAATTGTTGAGCATTTAATTTGTGCAGACTTTTCCTCACCTGATTAATAGGTAGAAAAGGATGAAATTTATGGAGAGCAGGTATAACGGGAGAGTAAGTAGAAGCATATACAGGTTCCTATGACAAGGACAGAAGCAAAGCAAAGGAATTAGAATAGTACTGTACTGTCAGAAGAGGACTGGACTATCAGAAATGGAGATGGGGCATACATAACCCATCTTCTCCTAATTTCTTAAGATGAAGTAAATCTGAATCTTTTAATCTTCTGGAAATGTTTCTCCTATTGGAAAGCCAGAGAATAGAAACAACACAACAGCATGTTTACCAAAGCCATTCCATGCAGGAATTAAACAAGTTAGCAACAGTATCACTACAACTCAACACAGAACAAAACAGCACAGCCAGAAAAATGCACTTTTCATATGCTGAAAAAAATTATGTCCCTGCTTTCATGCACCATTAAATTGATGAACCATGTCAACCACAACGTGAATAATTCTGCTATAAATTTAATCAGATCTTGCTCAGTAACAAGCCATCTATTCTCTGGATGAACAGAAAGAATGCTTACTAAAAATGGGATACTCAAAAGCCATCTGGAGGGAATTGCTTAGCTCACAGCACTCAGCGAAGGTGGGTTCACCATTCTGAAGCCTACAAATAACCCTGCTTCAGAGCTGGGCTTACCCAAAGCTGATTAGACATGGCTTTATCAGTTGTAATTCTTCTTCCTTTCTATAGTTTAAAGCAAATGTGGAACACATTTGTTCCACATTGCATTCTCTTCACAATATGGGTAAATGCAGCTCATTAGAGTGGCTCAAAATGAATCCTAGCAAGTATTTTCAGCTTTGATTAGAACTGGATATGAGCACTTGGTGGATGCCACATATGAAATAGGTGAAACTTTTTATCCATCCAAATTACCACAGCAAGAGACTGATATTTTCCCTAAAGGTCACTTATTAAGGGCTTACCCCCTTTTAAGACTTTCATATACTTCCTCTCTGAGTAGTTTCGAATTGAATGTTTAGCCTTAGCCTTTAACACCACTGCTGACCTGCAGTTTGAACTTGCTGTAAGAATTAAGTGCATTTCAAATGTCATTCACTGCTTTAACATTGACTGCAATGCAGCTGGTAATCATATTTATCAGGGACTCTGTTAAAAGTGTCTGACTATAAACCAGGAATTTTCATTCCAGTAAATTTTACTATTTTAATACTAAGGTGGGATTTTAAAGTTAGTTAATTTTTCTACCCATGAAAGAAACCCCTAAAACTGGAAGTCTTCCATCCAACCTAAGATGATAAATAGAGGTATACTAAATCAAAAATATTTTTCCAAATAAAAGGGATTTTTTTCCCCAACGACATTCCTCAGTGTACAGTTGTTCCCCTTGTGTTAGAGCTATTCTTTGAATTGTCCAAGTATGTTTTACCATACACATGATAATTTAATAAGTTTCACAGCTTCCAACAAATTATCCTCCTATGTACAGCAATCATCAAAACAGATGCTGGACCTCAAAGTAGATCTCAACTTCCCCCCTTCTGTATTTCCTCAAGTTAATTCCTTAGGCCCTATTTTTTTCTCATTTGAGGTTGCTCTCTCAAGCTTTTCCATGAATTTTATGGGGTTTCTACACTTTAGCCTACATATAAATGACTATAACACATTTGAAGAAATATCTCACCATGTAGACAACTGTGCAAAAGCATTTTGAGTAGAAGTGATCAAAGAACACTATTCAAAATAACTATTTTATTAAGAGTATGAATCTTTCAACTTCTGCTGTTTATTAGAAATCTAAATGTACTCTAATAACTTCTATTTTAACAGCTATGCTTGAAGAATCAAATCTCCAGAATAAGTTAGATAACATACACACACAAGAAAACCTAAATAAGTGTCTGACTACATTAACAGGAGTGACATAATGAAACTAAAAACTTCAGGCATCATTTTGAACCAGCAGGGCATGACAGAAGTTTACATACCCTTGCTGTCAATTCATGACTGCCATGTGTGGAAATTGTATTTTAACTAGCTCAAAACACAGTAATCAGTACAATTCCTGCATTTTTATAGCAATCCAGCAACAGAAAGTACTAAGATTCTAAAGTACATTGTAGTCTCAAAGCTCTTTTACAAACAGAGACTTCAGTGGCACACTGCTTCACGGTCCTCAAAGGATGATAACCGTCACATTGCTTAATTATCAAGAATAGTATTTCCAGATGTAAGGGCAGCTGACACAGTGTGTTACAAGAACTGTGGTTAAATTAGTGAAGCTTTACATTATTTTTATCATGTATCAGATAATGAATCAGCATCACAAATATTAACACAGTGTAGGGAGTTGTGTATCTAACAAGACTGACATTTTTTTCTTACACATCCAAGATTTCACCCATTGGCAGACAGGCAAATCCTTTGTTTTAGGCTCTAAATAGCCAAGAGCTAACATGAACCAACAGAGTGGGTGACCCAGTGTCACAGGAACTCCCACTGCTAGCATTCTTACTTCGAGCTTGTACTGTTCAAGCTCGCTTACTTGCTTTAAAAGCCTAACTTGTGCTACCCTGAGTGAAGTCTAAGCACACATGGTAATACAGCAGGAGGGATATGAGTGCTGGGGAATGAGAAGAGAGAACAAAGGTTTTGTCTGCCTAAATCTTGGCAGCTGCTTAAAGGTTTTTCTGAACTCCATTGTCTTTAGCTGGAGTACATTTGTTACCTGATCTCAACAGTTGTCATTTCGTAGACAAGCCTGTTAAAAATGTGACTGCAATTTTGCTTTCATTGCTGAAACTATTTTTGCTTTAGGACATCTTTCAAACTTGCAACTGGATTTTTGAGCAAGTTCACAGGGCAAAACCAAAACAAACCCTTAAATCCAAACTGCTAAATTCAGCTTTCTTGTTTTTCTGCCCAGTTAACACAGAACCATTAAGCCACATGTTCAATAACTACATCCTCAATTTAACCTCAGTAATGACAGACTAACAACTCCTTACTTGTAATATATTGATGGACGAGAGACTCTTTGTTATTGTTTGCCTCTAGTATTTAATAGAAGCATCATTTTAACAGCTAAATAACTGCATCCAAAGATTTCTGTCCCCACTGGTAAAATTTATAACACAAATTTTGTCTTCACTTGTCCTCTGTGAAAATACTCCTTCAAATTTAAAGGCTTTTGAAATGGCCTATTTTATCTGACACTGTCATTTTCAAAATACTAGACTCAGAAGGGAAGCAAGTCTACATTAGTCCTGTAGTTTAAACCAGCAGTCCATTTTGAAGCAAACCTCCCTGTCATCCTCACTTCTCGTACTTCGGTTCACACGGCAGAATGCAGAGATTTCTAGATCAAACTAAGCCCTGAAACGCACTCCTGGATTCCCATGTAATCCACAGCGGCTGCTAACAGCAGTCAGGCCACAGGAGCAGACTAAATGTAGCCTGAGGCGAAACTATATTGAAGCAAAACAAGCAAATATGGCATAGTAGCGGTTCCTTATCAGTAATCCTTCTGCTTTACAGATCCACTCTTGCTGCTGGGCAACATAACTTACACGTGCATAGACATAGCCAGAGTGTGCTAGTGATGTGGACTTTTGTTTCCTCTACACCTTTCTATCTATCTATCTATCCATCTCCTACTATTCACTAACGCTGACAAGACAGGTAAAATCCTTGTCCAGATGGTTTTGGCTATCTGCAAACGCCAAAGATTGTGCAAGATAACCAGCAGCCAAATGGCTCATGAATGCTTTGGTAGCTGCATTTCTTCAATGTTTCTAGGATCCAAAATTACTGCTAAAACAAAGGTATATGCACAGACAACACAGATTTAGGAATCTGAAATTTTTCAAGCTCACCTATACTAAAGATAACACCTGAAATTAAAGTCTTAAGCCAATTTCACTGAGGTGTAAAGGCTTAAATCATTATACCTGTAAGTATTCTAGAAGCCTTACAAGCCCACTTAACGTATTCATAATCTGTTGATGTAAAACCACTGCAACCAATATTGCATGTCCCAAGACAGTGAAGACATTCTCTTTTAAAGAGCTCTCATGTTGGGAGAACTGTTTTTTAACCAAGCCTAACAACAAGAGGAATAACAAGAGCTAGTAGCTAATGTTAGGCATGCCCATCTAGTTGGATGCATCTTCAAAAAGCTGAAGCGCTTCAAGATGTTTCTTCCAAACAAGGATAGAGTTACCTTCTTCAACAGCTGCTCAACTTCTTGCATCTGTGTGTTACGATCAGTGACAGACACTTTTGCATACTCCTGCTTTTTGCTGAGCCTGCTCTTCCAATCTTCTTCACCACTCTTCTTCAATAATGCCAACCTAGAATAAAAGCCATGCCAGCAGTTAGCTTTAAACACTGTATTTGTTATCCTCAAAAGATACCCTTTCACTAATGCTACATTCAAGAGAATTTGAAATTCAGTTTTCGAACATTAACTAGTTATTTACATTTCATAAACATAATACAAAGCTCACAACTGAACACCAAGTCTTTACTGAACATGTTGAATCATCTGTCAAAATACAGACATCTAGATCTGAGACACACACCCCAGTTAATTTGTGTAGTCAGTGGAAATTGCCAATACAGTCAAGGGCGAAAAAGATACAATGCAGATCATCCTGAATATATATATATATAATTAGGTTAATCACTATTTTTTTCCCCTCCCTTCTGTCAATAAGACACAGAGAGTGGCTAGCTCAGTTATGGATGCTTACACTGTAGATGTCCAAAGTTAGTAAGATGAATCCTACCTTTGGTCTTTTATTGCACTCATTAAAAAAAGATTTAAAAAATTATTTTCATTAAAAGCCAAGAAGAAAGAGGTCTATACAACAGGCACCCACAAATTAGATCTCATCAGGCTACTGCTACTGCTTTCACTACAACTCCAGTGACTGAGGTTACTACCAGACTCCTAAGGATCACTTAGTACCTCCATGCTTAGCTCAGGCATTGCTGTGATGCAGATCAATACTGCCAATGTAGCAGCAACTTGGTGCTAACTACACTGCCACCCTGAAACCTATCTGCAAGATTAAAATAATTTAAAGGATGTCCACTAAGTAATTTTTTTGAATTGTTTTACTACATTACTTTCTTTGATCTAGGGCATTTCAGTCAGGATTATACAAAACCTTTAACCCTATTATATTCAAAGAGGTTCAGCAGTTAAACCTATTTTGATGACAAGATGCCTTTATAGAGATGTGATTACTGTTACCCTCACAGTAAAAGTCTTGTCTTGAAACTGAGGAGAAGGAAAGGGTAGGACTGAATAGGTGTAGCCAGAAGTCAAGTTTCAGGCAGCTCCTTCCTGCAAAAATCAAGGGGTGCAACCATACTACTGGCCTATTCAAGGACAACCAATTGGTCCTGAGGCAGTCATTTGAGAAGAATTGAAAATGCAGAAAATGGTAAACCCACAGAATACAATGACAGTAAGAATGTTAGTATTTGAGAAAGCAGTTATTTTCCTTTCTTCCTGCCCAGGTAGGCAGCGCTGGCAGACTTCACATTGCCTGATTGCTTCATACCTCATAGCATGGGATGAATAGGGTTGAGAAGAGCTCACAATAAGGAGCTGAGACCATGGTCACTGTTTCCAAAGTGTATGCAAGATTTCACTGCCCAGAACTAATCTTCTGGAGTGCATCTATGCATGTGTGAAACTGTGGAGGAGATCAAGATGGGACTGAATTGCTACTGTGCAGTTGAATTATCTTCAGTATGATGTTCTCTTAGGTCAGCTTTGCTTAGAAGTGATCTGCAGTAACTGAAGCTGAAAAGCATTTTGGTCAGCTTTGGCCTAAATTGTTTGGTTTTTTTTAAATGCCTAGAGCTGCTCAGCATATCAGGCAGAAAATGGTCAACATGAGATAAGTAACTACAAAAAGGAAGCTGACTGTTAAAAGAGTGCAGAAATCTAGCCTGCATAAGAAATTCTTGCTCTGGCATCCATACATCAAAAAAAGGTTGAAAATTCAGTTTAGGTTTGGTTCCTCCTGAGAGGGAATGAACAATGGTTAAGAGGTCTGACAGAAATCAGAATTATCTGTAGGTTGTTTTAAATGGTGATCATGACATGCAGCTGACTTCTGAAGTGGAGCTAACTGGATGGCCGCCTAGCAACTTTGGTCTCCATAAACACACAAAGACAGGTAGCTGCACATAACTGATGTGCCATTTGAAGTCTTCCAAGACATTTCTCTTCCTGAAGGGAAGACAATTCAAAAAAAGGTTTCCACCACTCAATCAGTGGATTAGCCCTGGCTGCCTAAGACAAAACACAGCCAAAACTACTCAAATATATGAGCCTTTGCTCCCTCTCACCTCCAAGCTGTGTGTTTGCAGAAGAAGAGAGTGTCTTGTCTTCCTTGAAAAATCATGATTTTCATTCTTCCATGTAATATTGGTAATTCTGAAAATGCCAGGCATACACTCACTCCACAAGGATAATATTAGTTCAGTGAAGTAAGTCTTTGTGGAAAATCACTTCTGTCGAGACCAGCAGGCATGCATCCTGCCCAAATACCATTACATCTGTGGAAAAGCTGTTCTTCCATAAGGTGAAAGAATGTCTGACACAGCCAGAAAGATCCACTGGATGGGAAGATGAAGTTAGTGAATGTAAACGGGGTGAAAAAAAAATAAAAATCCAAAGTCTAATAGTTAATTTTTAGTAGAAATGTTCTTTGAGGTTTATGAATACTTGGCACCAGCTATAGCCAAGCAAAAGAAAATGACTGGTTGTAGGTTTTTGGTTTTTTTTTAATTCTGGGCCAAGAAGTAGACTACTGTGGTATTTTGGAAGGCCAAAACATTTTGGTACCAGCCCTGCCATTTACAGACATTTGTGGAATCAGAATCTACAAATTTCTGACAAGACAGAAGGTATTTTCTTCTGTCAGCTTTGAGACTGATTAGACAGTCTTGGAGGCCTAACATCAGTTACCCAAGAGATCAACTCAACCAAAACTTTAAATTTAGGACTGAAACAGCTGCTAATACTTGGATCTTCCCTCCCACCTCTTTTTCCCCACAAGAATCAGGGCAGACTCGTCATTTACCACCTATAAACCAGAAGTTATTGGTCTTAATCCTTATCTACCTAGACACTTGAAATATTTACTGAAGGGGAAAAGAACACAAGTTAATAATGAAGGTTGCTTTAAACAAACCAACAGTAGACTGAGAAAGGTAAGTACATCCTTCAGAAAAGGGACTGAGACTGCACAGCTGTTGTAGATGTCCCTGCACCCTCTTCTTCATGTTAAGAGGATAACAGGGACTGGAGATGCTCTATCAATAAAGAGGACTCGCATACATCCTAGAAATATATTAATTTAAGAAGCAAGATTTGGAATCATGTTTAAAAATTAAAAAAAAAAAAAATAAAATGGTTAGGAGTTCTTAATATCACACTCACCTCACCAAGTGAGGGAATACTTTTACACAGTCAAAGTTTAATCAGGCAGCTATTTTTATTTATTGGTTCTGCCTTCACTGTAAAAAATGTGAAGTAAAAATATGCCTATTTTTCAACTTGAAGCAAATAATTGTAACTTTAGTTACTGGACTGCTACCAGATCCGTTTACAGTTTGGGACTCAGCTTATACTCTTAAAGTTTTAACTAAATTAGAATGACTTTTACAAGTAATACAGCAGCTGTTGGAGCTCCAGCCATGAACTCCTACTGTCTGCACATGTGCGGACAGTAACATTTTGTTTCAGATCAGAATGATCTTGGGTTGGAAAAGTATTTCTAATACTCCCACAAACCCATTCAACTTATCACCTGTCTAAAATCCCTACAGTAAGTTCTCAGAAGTCAAAATGGCAACCGTGTATTTCTGAAGTAGAGAAGGAAACATCACAGTCTATCCCTCACTCCCTGTTCTCAACTAATTTAAAAGAGACTCCCATAGACCAATGACAAACAGGTTATTTAAAAAAGATCACATTATACTTGTTATAACTGGAATCAGAACCTTGCGAAGTATATTGAGCACATCAAGTATAAATGTAACTACAACACGTATTTTTATACATGTGTTTTTATAAATGTAACTAGAACATGTATTTTTACAGCTTTCATTTTCTGAACTACTTGTTGCTTATTCAGGTGGCTCCTTCAAAATCAGATTAACATGTTCCCTTGAACAATAATTCTTGTTCCACCATCTGCTATATAAGCATGTCAGGCAGATTAACTTCATGTTTCTGTTGTTAGCATTTGACATATAATGAAGCCTAATAATCACTGCTTAGCTTTTTCAGAAACGGGTTTAAAGCTGCTTTTTATACCACCAGCCTAATTACTGTATTTAGAGATAATTTAAAAAAAGTGAAATTCCAGTACCTTTCCTTAATTGACATCGTTTTGCTAGAGTTATCAAGGACATCCTCAGCTGTTTGTGCTTTGTTCTCTCCAACAGAAAACATCTCACAGGAATTCTTATACAATTTGCCTTCCAATTGTTCGGAGAGCTCCTGCAGTCTACAAGATGCCACAGCTGCGGTTTGTGAAACTGTTCTTATTGCTGATGTGCTGGTGAGTTCAGAAGTAGGCTCAGCATGGTCTGCCCATTCAAAAGAGAAGTGCTGAATTAGACTTAGTGCTACTCTCAGTCATATTTCACATTACTAACATTGAACCCGCAAATCTGGTTTCTAACATTCACATTACATGCTATCCTAACAGAGGAATAAAAAACCCTCTGGCTGAGCTAGAGTACAAAGATAAATTGTGCAATATTATCTGCTGCATAGACTGGCCATTCATGACTGAAATTCACATGAAGCCACACAATATGTTCAACACACAATTCTGAACTTCATATGGATGAGGGACAAACTGCTGCTACTGTCATCACACCAACAGGAAAACAAATGGACAGATGAAAGAGGGGAGGGAAAGGACTAGTAGAAGAGAAGCAGACACAAATAAGAAATAAAAATATTGGTAAAGCAGTTGAATACATAAGTAGCACAGTAAGACGACATTCAATAGATTAATAAAGGTATTATTTTGTAGGAGGGTGTTGGGGCTTTTTAAACCAGAGAAAATAATTGTTTTCATGAAAGATAAATGCACCATTACAGTTATCCTTAAGGAAACATGACTGCTCCTGTTTTATCCCAGTTTCTGTCTCCCCTGAAGTCACCAAAAGGTTAATTGGATAGAATGGATACTGCTGTTGAGTAATACAGGCAGAATCATAGCTTCCTCCCTATGCTTGTTTGAAGACCACTAAATTAAAAATAACTTCAAAAGATGAAAACAAAAATGTTTCTAGCACTACAGTGTACTGTGGTCTTGTACCCCATCATAATAAAACAGAAGACGAATACAACATCCTTCTTAAATTCAAGAGAATAGAAGGCTTTATGCAATGACCATAATAACTGATTCTTTCCAAAGCATTTTATTTATAGACGGGTGAGTTTACATATTAAGTTTGAATTATGCTGTGCATACAGAAATGAAATTGTTCTGAGAATTACTTATATTGTAGAGAAAATTATACTGGTTTTGCAAAATTAGTTATGTGAAAACTATCAACTAGTAGCTATATACGTATGCATGCAATTAATACACACCTATATATGCACAAGAAGGCAACAGTTAAGTGCAGACATTTGACCCAGAGCAGCAAGTTTGATTTGTTCAATATTTCGGAGGGCAAGGGCAAAGGCAAAAGAGGAAAGGCTAAACCTTAATTTCAATGTATAACAAAACTTCTTTCAAAATCAGAAAATATGAGTAAAGTTGAGCCATCTTTAAAGGCTGAAGAATTAAAATAATAACAAAGAGAAACTGTTTTTGTAAAACTTAAGTTTTCACAGTTATTTCTCTACTTTTAAGAAGTACTAAAAGAATGAAACATAACCAGTCATAATAATGTATTACATGATGATGTTTAAAAGGAGAGAAACACCACTGTTTGCTGAATGAGACTACACCAATAGCAAGTATATACTACACCTCTTTGCCAAGTCTTGCTTTTCATAACACTTCCCAAATCCATCTTTTCTTCAAAAGACTGGCCTTCTTTGACGTCCCATTTACCTTGCATGCCAGTATCCACTTCCTTCTGTTCAAGAGGCTGAAAAAGCGCTTGAGAACTGAACAGTTCCAAGCTGCCCTTCCTCAGGAAGCTGTATGGCGTCTCTTTATGGTAGTCGCCTGTTTTTTCAGGAACAGGATGTGTGGTTTCTTCCTCAAAGGAGCTGTACTTTGTTATTTCATTAGCTTCATGTGCTATAAATCTCTTTCTTTCTTCTTCATGCTTCTTTGATGCTCTTTTGCTTTCTAGCGCTTCCATTGTGGGCTGCCATTGTTCTGACTTCTGTGTGCATTTTCCTGAAGAGTCTGAGTTTTCTGCTGCAGAGTGGAATCTCAAATCAGCTCTAGTGGCAGCACTCACACTTCCATCACTAGCTGGCTTTGTTTGCAGGTCTCCAGCAAACGATGCAGAAAGGGCAGATGCCATTGTTGAAATCGATGTTGCAACTGCAGTTGACAGGGCAGTAATTTTTCCACTTTCATTCTGTACCTATGAACACACACATACACACACACACGAACTTAAAAGCTCAGAATTCAATTCCTGAAAACAGTCCAATCGTGTCAGTTCTTCAGAGGTGTGCTGCTGTATGAATGTAGTGCTCAATAAATATAGACTAGAAACAGGTAAGGAGAGCAACAATGCCCCCATAATTTGCCTTACAGATGGATTATTCCACTCGGGGAAGAAACAACTGCATGTGAACAGCAACATCTTTAGTAATAATGGGTGTATGTGTAGCATGCAACATGATGTTGTGACAGGGCTCCATGAAAAGGCTCATACTTGCATGGTACTGCAGAGCACTGGGGAAGGAAATGAGTAGTGCAGGTTCCAGACGCTGGATGACATGCCATGTGCCCTGGCTAATCAACTCTGCATCTCAGCAGGACTAATTGGCTTTGGCAGAGCTCTGCTCTGACACAGTTATGCAGCTTCCAGCTCTGGAGCTAGCTCAGTGCTAGAGAGACTACTCTGTCCTGTCCTACATAGGGCAGACATTCCTGACGCTTCTGCCACATAAATCATGTTCACAAGAGACTGTTAGTGTAAGACTTTTTCAAATATAACATTGGCAGTCATGTATACCTCTAAACAAAGTATCTGAATCTAAGCAGCATATTAAAAACCCCTCCAAATTTGCTTTGCGAGCCTCCACAGTGGAACAATTACCTTTTCTGCTCTTCTAACATCATAATTTTTTAGAGTTTTCCTACAGACAGTTAAGAGGCAAAATTTTTCTGAAATGCAGGGCTTTGCTTAATGTCTTCTCCAAAGGAGCCAAAAAACTATGAAAGAGATCAACAAACATGCCTTTGTACACATCAGGAGAGGGTTCTGTTTGGCTTTTTTGTTGTTTTCTTAAACTGCTGGGCTGGTGAACAGCATGCAAAAGGAACAGATAAAATCACGCCACTAAGAGGAAAACAACTGAAAACTCAAAATGCACATGCAAATTCCATAAAGCATGGACACCACAGTCATTCATTAAACAAATTGGAAAGCAGAGCAAAGACTACTGCACTAGCTCAAGGATTCCAAAGCAAGATTAAGAAAGTAGTTACCAGTTTACTCTTGTTCCACTGCATCTATCAGAATTAGAAATTTAGAGGAGATCAGCAAAGGGATTTCAGCTTTAATTAGAAAACATTTACATTTGCAACTACCTATGTTGGGAACATAACCTCTAGCTATCTATTATGATATCTTTCTTTTGTTCCTTCCTAGAAAAACTGTAACTGCACCTCAAAACATCCCAAGACTCCAACAATTCACTATACAATGTTTTTTTGAAAATGCATTCCCACTGAACTTGTTTCGGAGTCAACTCTGGTTTCTTTGGCTAGGTTCAGAAAGAGATAATAAAAGATGCTTCCTCTGTGTTTCCTTGCTTGAAAAGCAAGTTTGTCTGTAAAAGTCTGACAAACTAATGTGACTGTCACTTCCTTCCCATCTGCTCCAAGCCCATTTCTGTTGACCACCTTCCTGGCTGTCAAACAAGTTAGTGACACAGTCATTAAAGAGGACAGGCTGTGACAGTGGTTGGCATTTGGAAAATGCATGAAAAGAGCACCATGTAAGGTGTGGAAATCCTGCTAAATAAAATTTGCCAAATATTTACTACTACTTCATGCCTAAGTAAAGTAGGCATAAAAGGTAAACTATATTTCTGTACAGCTTTGCACCAATATGGTTAGAGAAAGCCTACCTTCTCAGTATTAAGTTATAATATGGAAAAAGTATAAGCACAAATGAAGCATATAAAAAAAAAACAAACAGTAGAAACTTTCTAACACACATATTGATCCAAATCCCTAGAAATATAACATGCATAGGACTTGTGCTTCCCTGTTAGAGTGATTTCTTTTAAAGTTCAAACACTAAGGGACTGATGTTTCTCCTATTGTGAACATCAGCTCTGAAAGACCACTGCTGGGCCATCTTATGCTCACACTCCAGTTAAGAGAAATTGCTTTGTAGTTCCAATTATATGAAGGATTCCAGAACAGAATTTCAAACATATTCTGCTTTGTGGGAAAATAATACAAATAAAAATATATGTCCCCCTTCCAGAGGAAAATGACAGAATATGTCCTGAATAATAATGGAAATACATAGTGCTTTCAGAAAAGAGTCTGAGAGTTGCACATGACAAAGTTCCAAAATTCCCTGAAAATACCTCTGAAGCACAACAACATGCGTAACCATTTTTACCCTTTTGGTCAGGAATCTACTTTTAGAAGACGTGTAATACTCTACCAGAAAAGACAGACCTTTGAAAGGTACAACATGTGCTAATCTGGAAGATCCTATACTCTTGAATTACTTAAAGAACACACACAAATGAAATCGGACATTTTAGAGGATGTTGCTCCTCAGTGTCAGAAGACTGCTTCCTGACAAGCTTTTTCCTGCAAATATGTCATAACCCCAGTGTATAGTTCAGAGCAAAGAGAAAGCCAGCTGTTACAACATCTTACACTGAAGTTGTTTTCACCAATGAAAAGAAACAAACGAAAGAGAGCTAAGATTGCACTTACCTGCTCAACTTCTCCAAGAGTGACTGGCTGAGTCTGGTAACGAGCATTCATTCTCCTGTGCCTAATATCTCCTCGACTCCTTGTGGGGATGGCCCTCGATACTGGTTGAGACAGTTTGTTAAACAAAGCCATCTTTTCTGCCAGACTTAAGGTGGAAGAATCTGGTTCCTCAGATTGATCTTGCCCCATCGCCTCTTTGGCTGCTCTTATCTCCTCTTTAGCTAAAATTTTTTGGTGTGCTGATGCCTGCAAGCTGAAGAAACAGAACTGGAAATGAGCCTGGAAAAAGCCGTTCTGAGGTTTGAAAATCTCAACCTAATAGAAGCAGAACTGCACATGAAGCACAACAGCCAATGTAATATAGCAGCCTAAGTGGTTATGCAGTGGTTCAACATTGGCATGATGAATTCTAACTCAACAGCTGAAGATTCAAAAAGGGTTAAATTTTCATACACAACTTCATTGGATTAGGACAGAACAATTTTTTTAAAAGGGGAACTCAAGATTGAAGACAGTCTTTTGAGACCAATCTCTTCATAGAGAATACAGAGAGACAATGAAGATTCATTCTGTAGAACAAACATGGGTTCTACAGTGCCATTTACGTAAAATTTGATTTTATTAGAAATAATTTCTGTATCATATACGGTAAGAACATTTAAAACACAAATTTAAGTTCCAAGTTAGTGCTGCTTTTGGGTTACAATAAACTGTTATGCCTCTGGTAATTTGAAATTGACCAGAATTCAGACTGTCTTTTGTTTTGAGTTTTCTGGGGTAACTCAACAACAAAAATAGTTGTGAAACATACTCCATTAATTTTGAATATTGTTTGACCAATGCTGAAGGCAGACACATTCATTCATAAAAGCCACAACTGCATTTGTCTCTACAATAATATATTTTAGTCACCTCTACCATAATATATTTTATTCACCTTCTGCCACATTTATGGAATTAGTAGTATTCTCTTTCAGAATAGGCAAACAGTATTCTGCAACTTTACCTATAGGTGGTGCAATTTCTTATCTTTAATTTTGCAAGCTAAAAAAAAATATTTGTAGAGACAGACAAAGTGGACATGTACTCCTTGTGAAATCAAGCACCCAGCTTCGATATTTTCAATTTAAGATGACATTACTGTACAAAAAAAAGGACAAGACCAAAGAGGGTTCTGCTAGGTTTGCTCACATGCAAATTAATTTCTTTCATAAAGAAAAATATGCTTCTAGAACAGGTAAGTGTGGTTAGAAAGGTTCTGAAAACAGATTCTTGACATAAAAATAAGCTGCATTGGTTTACCATGCAAACATAAATGAAGTTGACAAATGTTTTAAATATTCCTGAAATGAGTATTGACGTGACACATTGAAAAGGCATTCAAGGCTTTAAAGATGCATCTGCTATTGAGGAATCTTGTGCTCCATGTAACATGCATGTTTATCCCCCCCAGTACCTGATGGGTTGTACAGTGCTCTTAACTACAGTGGGACTAGGTACTCTTGTCACTACTGTGTGGGTATTCATAGAACGTGAAGCAGGGGTAGATTCACTTTAAAGAATTGCCAAGGAGGGAATATTCACAAGGAGAGAGAAGAAAAAAGCATTAAGAAAAGCAATGCATTAAGTGTTAACTACAGAAAAGACCAAAACCAAAACAAACCAAAACAGAAAAAAAACCAAAGAGCAATGATTTTTAATTAACTGAATTATCTGCTGCGGCCTTTACAAAAGTAACTTCAAGTATGTTGAAAGAACTAAAAAGCTAGAGGAGCAAACAGACTGTCTCTTGAAGTTACCCATTACCCATAACATAAGCTATATTTTAGTAGATCGTTAGGTGAATATTAATTCACTTTTTTTTTTGTGTTCCCCAAACCTGACTTTTGTTTCTTTAGGAAAATTTCAAGATGTATGACCAGAGTGCAAAAAATGAATTTCCAAAAAGTAATTTGAGATTTCAGAGTGTAAAATGTTTTCCCCAATACAAATAAATTCCATAAGAACTTGCGCAGATTTCCCTCAGCGCAAAGTATCTTTTTCATTTGAGTTACAAACCAGGGTTATGATTAATCCCCTTTACCTAATCTATAGGTTCATAAGCTTTCTGCCAAATTATAGTTCATGCAAGTTATGCTTTTATAGTCCCTCTACTTCTAAAAAGAAATTTCATTATAGTTTCCCCTGTGGTTCTCAAGAAAGTTAGACTTTAACAATAAATGATTTCCTTGCTACAAAGTTGTAAATACCACATATATGGGAACTTATTCCCAGATTTAAAAGCAGGAACCAAAGTTATAGCCAACATATGTAACAAGACTTACGTAGCTGCAATGACCACTTCCTCACTGGTAATTGGTTGTGTGTGTGATCTATCCTGCAAACGCCGCAGTCTTCTTTCTACTGCTGAACTTCTCGTAGGTGGTTTAGGAATATTTTTCATTTCAAATGACTTTTCCATTTCCTAAGAGGACATACATCATAACTAAAACCATGGCTGAATGTTCTAAACCAGTACTTTCTTTACAGCTTTCTTGCATGCAAAGAATAAATTTCCCAAATGCCCATCTTTGAATTAGAAGTAGGATGTAATTGCACAGAAGGTGTCATGGGCTTAAACCAAACTACACATCTCGCTAAATGATGTTCTTTAAGAAGGCTTTGGAGCAACAGGTCTACTGTGTAGGTAGGTAAGATGAAGTAAAAAGATGTTATGTAGCTTGGACTTGGTTAACTTCATTACACTTAATTCTCATGCAGTTTGGGATCTTTAGCATCTTGTATATGAAATGTTTAACTCAGCCTTCTATTAAGAAAATGTAATACTTACTCTAAAAAGCAGCCTTTTTGCGGCTACACTTAGTTTGGCTCGGTCATCCATTTTTTCTTCATCTCCTCAAAGGAAAAAATAAGTGAGGCTGAATGTAATTAATCAAGCTCATATTAAACACAATTTTTTTTTTTTTTAACTAAATGATTTCTGAATTCCTCAAAAATTACATTTGAGTAAGATAAGAAGGACCACTAGCAAGTAAGCTGTTTGTTACTCTCTTTTAACGGAAGACTTCTCAGGAAACAGGTTGTGTAAACTTCACTTGTTTTTATGTGCAATGCTTCACAGGAAAATTCTTAACATGATTTGAGAACAAAAGATTTGTTTTCATAACAGTTATTGCGCATTTGAGTTATCCAAACAACCCATTATGAATATAATCCAAACCGTTATGAATATAATCAAACTTACTCTATCGGTCTATGTTAGACACATGGATTAAGAATATAATCGGACTGAAAGACTGTCTTAAAGGTCAGTATTAATCCTGCTGTATAGAACATCTATATTCTATTATTGACCATACAAGATGGTTCCTCCTGGAAGCTGGTCATTCTGATTGCCACCTTGTGTCCCCATTTTTCAGAGACACATCTGGTATCCATAAGAACTGAAATCAGCATCCTCCAGATCCAAAAACCTGCATCTCAAAGCTGCAAAGAATATAAGCTTCCAAATAGCATAAGGCATTAAATTTAAATTTAGCTATTCAGGAGATTACCTACTTGATTTGTGCCAGACTTGCCAAGAGTGACAAGAGGGAAAGATAATCAAGATGGCAGACTGAATTATATTATTTAATAACCAGCATAACTTCCTTAGCTAGAAAACCAGCTAAGGCTTTTTTTTATTTATTAGTCCTAGACCAATGATGAAAATGTGTGGTCTAATTTATTTTTTATTTATTGTCTACATCAGAAAAAAACCTCACAACCCTACACTGAAAAGCGTCAAGCCATTCCCCTCTTTGCCTCCCATATGAAGTTTGGAATCCATAGACAGACTTTTGGACTTAAATGAATTTGAAATCAAGTCTGTAGTAGACATGGCCTAAGGAAAAGTGGTACTTCAAACATATTATAGGTAACAAAAGCTATTTCCAAGTGGACTTTGTTTGCATTAACAAATGTTATCAAATAGTTCTTCAGTGAAAACAAAACAAAACACATCTGCTCCCATTTCTTCCTTAGAAAGCAGTGTGGTAACATACCTTCAACAGCTGGTATTTCTGCACTCAAAATTGACCTGGTAAAAATTACCAAACAGAAAGAAGTTAGTTGGAAATAAGACATCAAAAATTAAATTCAAACTCCATCTGAAGTAGCAGGACCTCAAAAAATCTTAAGAGTTGGAAAACTTTATCTATAGTTTCTCAAGTTTCAACAGTTTCCACTTTGACATCCTTTAATAAAGCAGAAAGGCAAGCAATTGCAGCCAAACTTAAATACAGTAAAGATAAATGATTTCCAGTTCAACTTGCAGAAGATAAAACTCTATGATTCGCTGCCAGCTCTTTTAACATAAAATACATAGCTTTGGTTGTTTACAAAAAAAAAAGTAAATGATAAAGCAGAATAGATGGAAAGGAAATTCTTTATATAAAACCAAAAGCATTTATCATTAGACAGAACCAGACAGCTATAATACTTTATGATGATTCACTGCCCATCATTTTACGTGGAGGGGATTTGCAACAAATTGGTTTGGTCAGTGGTGCTTTTGTTTTTATTTTATAAGAAGCTATAACAAATACTGATTGGTTATAAAGATAAACAATCTTGCAAAATGCTTATACTAACAAATGAACAAAGTCTCTTCACAAGCTGATTCATGTCTACCTGTACCAGAATGCTACACAGAATGCTACATACGTGCCTACCTATCTGTCTCCTTTCGTTCTGCTGACGTTATAGGTTGAGTTTTAAATCTCTCAGAGGTCTTTCTATTTTCACCAGGAGTAAAATAGCGCCTCGGCCTTCGTGGCCCTCTTTCACGGTCACCATTGGAAGACAAAGTGCTACCTGCTGCTGACATCTCAAACCGAGATTCACTTTAAGACCACATGATAGAAAGTGCATAGAAAAGAAAATAGGAGAGAGAGGTAAAGCATAGATGTAAGCATCTCAACAATTCACTACAGATCACTCTGCATGCTCCTCCGGTAACATGCGCAGATGTACACATTCCAGCTACCCCACATCACAACTTGCACTAGCAAGCAGAAGCACAGAAGCAGGATTCAAACCATCTCAGCCTCCAGTACACACTGGTGAGAGCTAAGCTGTGCGCTTTAAGTGCCGAACACGACTGCTGTTGAGTGTGTGTAATTTTTGCCAAGGACGTGCAAGTTTCACACGAAAATACGTCTGAAATGTCACCTACAGTTCTGTTTTCTTGTTGGCAGTAGCAGACTCCAGAAAGACATTACGGAGCTGGGCAACAGAGACTTTTGTGTCAACCATGCCAATCTCACCATTTGGTGCATTTGTTTCCACACTTTCCTTACTTTTAGAAGCTTCTAGCTTAGGAGGCACAGTATAGTCAGACATCGAACGAGTCAGGACTTTATGCTTTGCTGTCGACACTTTCCAAACAGGAGCCTTTGCCTTGTCAGGCTGCGTTACAGACCCACTCTGTATGTACATAACAGCTTCACTCCTTTCTATGTTCTCAGTGGTCTTAAACTGCTGCTCAGGGGCCTGCCTCTTATTGCACTCCAGCTCTCTTTGAACTTCTGAGTTAACTTTCAGCTTGCTTGTGAAAGAGGAATTCCCCATGGGAGTATCCAGTTCTCCTCCTCCAAAGAGGCCTTCATGGTTCTTCCCTTGCTTGCGAATCTCAGATGGTAAAATTGGTCTTCTGCCTTTGGAAGCTTGTTCACCCTCCAAATCTTCTTGATCAGGCTTTGCTCCACAATCAAGTGCCTCTTTCTTTTCACTCTCTGATGCAGTGGCTGCTGCTGATTTTGTTAAGAGGCTAACACTGTCTGGCAGGATGTGGCTGCCAACAGAGATGTTTGATGGTTCTTCTGTTGCCATCAGCTGAGCTGTGTGAGCAGTGCCAGCAGGCTGAATATAGCCATGTATCGGTTGGCGGACTGAACTGACAGGCTGATTTATAACCCTATCAAAGGCAGACGTTTCTGTCTGAAGAGGCATGTAGTGGGCTGGCACTGGATGGGATTTTCTCTGAGATACTGTGTCTGTGCCATGTTCAGGGCTTCCACGAGCACTTTCCTCTTTCACCAGTTTCTCTCTAACTTTTACTCTTTAAGAAAGAAAAAGGATTAAAGCTGTGAACAGCAATACCCAGTCTGAGAAGGATCATAAGACACCTACTGTGGGTACAGGCAGCAACATCGTATTAAAATAAAAGCATTCAACACATAGAAGAAAGCGATGGTATGATGCAACACCTTCCGCCCCCTAAATCTTAGCAATAAAATTGCTCAAAAACATTCAAGTGATTCACAGGACCTTGAACATGCATGACTCCTCAGAAGGTAACCGAGCAAGCTCTGAAAATGTACAGCATGCTCCCATGAGGTCACAACTGTGTTTGTCAAACAGCACATACCCATAGTCTCAAACAAACAAGATGATCAAAACTGCTTTTTATACTATCAAAGTGTTGGGTTCAGTCTGAAATTGCAAATTCTGCTGACAACCATATATTTAAACAGATTTTTGAAGACTTCTAAATACTATGCAGCTTAGGTCATATCAAGATGCTGTTGCACTGGGGGAAGGGATGAAAAAAAAAACATTGTTATCTCTACCTAGCCCTTCAGATGTTTTGCCAGAGACCTTTTTATTTCTACTTTTGTATATCATATAAGATCTAAAAATCTTACATGTAGTGTAACCCGTTTCAGTAAGTAAAAAAAAAAAAAAAAAACACAAAACCACACCGAAAATGCAAGCCCAAAGTCAAACTATGGCATGGCTGTTGCTCTTCAGAGGGCTTGCAGGGGAGAAAAGGATTAAAATCAAAACAGGCAATCTGTTTTAAAACAGATCATTATATTTTAACATGCAAAACTTACAGGAATGCTCCCCCAGAGTTACCTTACTTTGGTGTATTTTCTAGAAATGCCTCTAGATTTGCTAACATCCATGCAAAACAGAGTTGTCTTGTACCTTTAGACACTTAATGCGACTGCACTAAGGGAAGGCAAGTGCATGCAGCCGGAGGCAGCCTTTGCTCTATGACTACCACTGCAGGTAAGCTCTCCTGCAGCTTTACAGCCATGCTGCACGTTCATACAGCTTACAGGGTAAGCGCTTGTAAACTGCATAAACGGTATTAAAAATGAAAGACCTGTACTTCCTCCCTGCCCAGTGGGTATAAAAAATGATTTTAATTCTGAAGAAGGAGAGAAACTCAAGTACAATAGGAGACTAGCTCTTTATTTGAAAGTAAGTAATCCAGCTCTAAGTATGTGTAATTCCATGCTTGCTACCAACAAACTTTTTGGAGTTTACATTACTAAATAAACCCCAAGATTTTGAAAAAAGGCAAATGAATAACTGAAAGAATACTTCTGGATATCCAAAGTTATCTGAAACACCAACCTTTCTAACATTTCTGTTTTCCTTACCTCTGAGTATTGGTGCACTTACCAGGAAACTCCTCACAGTTACTTAAGTACAGACAGTGTGTTCAGTCTGAAAAAGTGATTCTTTAAACTACATATACCAAGCATTCTCCAGAACACTCACACTGATGTTAGTACTGGGTTATAAGAATTACTTTCATTGGGAACATAGAAATGATTCTTCCTGCAATGCACCTCACAGGGGGCTAACTGCATGCATTGCCAAACTGGGAGAAAGCAGCTGCTTCATTTACTTTTCAATAGAATTCTTTTTCTTTCTCTTGTACCACCTCCTTTGGAATTCAAGGAATTAATTATAGTGTATGCTAAGAGGACTGATGTGTGGTATAAAAATCTGCTGGTTTGAGGAGTAGAAAGTGGGATAAAATAAGTGATAAAAATTAGTGGAAGCCAGAATGATAGTAGCTGTGGAAGAAGCTAGGGGTGTTTGTACTTCATCAAAATACCAACTGGTTTTAAGCTACAAGAAAAGCAGATGCTTCTGAAAAGTTTCAACAGATGTTTATCCACAAAAAACAACTTTTTAACTTGCTGCTGGTAAAGGAAAATTAAAGGCTGTTAAGTGGCAAGTGTTAAAAGAAGACTGAGTAAAGGGAAAGAAAGGGGAGGTTTGAGTCTGATTGTTATCCACACAGCTATGTTTTATGATACCTGGAGGGCCAGCTGATAAGTGAAGGTGTGTCCCCTTCTGAATCTTTTTGAAGAAACCACTCAGGTTTTGATTTCCCTGCACTACTACAGAAAACAGAAGTTCAGGTAATTTTTGAAATCTCGACACATGCTCCCATTTATCCTCCCAATCTTCCCTCCCCACCACTTTTTTTTGTTTTCTGATTACTCAGTTACAGAGAACTGTTCATAAAAACAAAAGCACAAGCACATTAATCAAATTGACAGGTATAAACTGTGAAACAAACTAGCATATTAAGTCCACAAACATCTAAAAAGTATACTGAGTGTTAAATATTCTGCAAAGGTAACTTTACCAAGTGTGTACTGTCCGGAATTTGAGAAGTGAAAGCAACTACACAAACTTATTTTTGCCATTTGCAATTGCAGGTCAATTTGAAGGGGTTTATGTAAGCAAAACCTAGAAAAGTTGCTAAAACCATTCCTTTACTTTCTGGTTTAATATGGTAAAGATCACTGGATCCAAACCAAAGTAGTAATATGAATTTAATGAAGTTAGAAATTCAGATGGCTACATCATACTTCCCAAGAAATTCTCAGGATCATCTGGAACCCCGTGTAGCCCTGTAGCTTCAGAAATGCAAACCCAGTTAGATCAAGTAAAACATGCTGTGTCACTAGAAGACAGGGGAATGGAAAAGATTGAAAAAAACAAAGTAATCCCAATTTGATCTTGTCTTGATTTTATTTTGTTTCCATTTTGGAGTTGAAAGGGAACAAGAGCACTGCAAACTTCTAAAAGCCCTGCAGGAAAGGGTGTTTCAGACTACCTACGCACCTTTTCTCAAATACTTTCCTAATGCCCACCTTCACCTACAGTAGATCACATCAAATACTTTTAACCTTGTAAGCACAGACTGTCTGGCCACATTATCATTTACAAACAAACTCCCTGGAGCAGACAAGCATGCAGGCTGCTTTCCATTACCTATGGATACATCTGGAAGAACTTGCATGGCAGTAGAAACATTTGGGATGAAAAATCCCAAATTAAGCTCCAGGTCACCTACTTCAGTTTTTCTTAGCTGGTCTTTTAATGAAAATAGTTGAAAAAGTAAAATCAACTGTTCTTAAGGTAACAGTGCATTTACTGCAAAAAAGTTTAAATTTGAGAACTCACCTACAGTCGTCACCCTATCCAAATCGCTTAGAACAAAGTCAAACACCGACTGTTAGAATACTTTTTGTTTTTCCAAATGTTTTTGAATTCTGAAAGGAACTGACCAAATAGGAGGTAAACACATTTCAAAGCAGCTGACCCAGTTGCTGGAATTGCTTTGAAGCAAGCAAACTTCCTTCTCCTCTCTTAATGTGTACTTTGGCACATTTTTATAGTGGGCCCAAGCAGCAATTATTTGTACTTGACCATTCATCCTTTGAAGAGAGCAGTCAGAAGAACGCAAGCCATGTTTTGAATTTAGAGTTAATCAGCCACTTCAGCAGCCAAATGCAAACAATGTCAAATGTAGAACTTCGTTGTCTTCTCAGTGATGGATAACAGGATTAATTATTAAATCTTCTTAGGACTGAAGGCACAAAGCTTTCATATGTATTCCAAAGCAAGCTGCATTTATTTTCGAATTTGAACACTGCAAATTTTACAAAACCAGCCTTGCACTCTGTATAATGTGGAACTGACTGCAAGACAGCAACCACCTGGAAAACTGGCATTAGCCCTTATTTCACTTGTGCAAATGGCCTTATAGAAGACCACCACACAAAAACTTTAAACAGACAGCATGGAAATAGGCAATAACTTCTTTACACTCAGAAACAGGGACAAAAGTTTCTGAGAGGTTATTCTTAAAAATCCGAATATCACACGATTGAGTATTGAGTATGAACTGGCACTGGAAGTTGTCGGGGTATCAAAATGAAGAGCAGGCTCTTGGAAACTTGGCCTTTAAAATACTACCTACTACCTACATGCACATCCAAACAAGACCAAATCCTAAGTTGAAATCCTTGGCTGCAGTAAGCTCTACACCACATCTTGGTGGATGCAGATGAGTTCCTTCAAAAGGAAAGGCAGACTGTAACTGTGGGAAAGTTGTTTTATGCAAATACTGATCCTAGCTTCATCCAAAAAGAATCTGAAATTCGTGATACTGCAGTCAGTAGTTTGTATTAAGTTATGACTTATTCACAGAATCATAGAATGGTTTGGGTTGGAAGTAACCTTTAAAGGTCATCTAGTCCAACCTTTCCAATTAAGAGGAACACATTCCACTAGACCAAGTTGTTCAGAGCCTTGCCCATACTGAGCTTGAATGTTTCCAGGGATGGGGAAGCCACAACTTCTCTGGGCAATCTGTTCCACTGTTTCACAAGCCTCATTATAAAAAATATTTCTTCCTTAAATCTACTCCAAATGTACACTAATTAGTTTAAAATAATTAGCCCTTGTCCTATCACTACAAGCCCTGCATAAAAGTTTGTCCGCATCTTTCTTATATGCCCCCTTTAAGCACTGAAAGGCTGCAATGAGGTCTTCTTTGGAGCCTTCTCTTCTCCAGGCTGAACAAGGCTTTCCTCACAGTAGAGGTGTTCTATCTCCCTGATCATTTTTATGGCCTTCCTCTGGACCCTTTATTACAGGTCCACATCTTTGCTGGGCTCCAGATGGAGTCTCATGAGAATGAAGGAGCAAAATCACCTGCCTTAACCTGCTGGCCACACTTCTTCAAATGCAGCCTATGACATAACTGGCCTTCTGGGCTGCCAGTGCACATTGCTAGATATTGACCAGCTTTTCATCTACCAATACCCCTAAGTCATTCTCTGCAGGCCTGCTCTCAATCCTTTTATCCCCACCCTGTATTGATACCAGGGGTTTCCCCAGCTCAGGTGGAGGATGTTACACTTGGCCTTGTTGAACATCATGAGGCTTACACAGGCCCACTTCTCAAGCTTGTCCAGGTCCCTCCGAACGACAGCCTGTCCCTCAGGCACATCAACTGCACCACTCAGCTTAGTGTGATCTGCAAACCTCCTAAGGGTGCACTCATCCCACTGTGTCATTGATGAAGATACCAAACAGTGCTGCTCCCAATATGGACCTGTGAGGGACCCCACTTGTCACTGATCTCTATCTAGACATTGATCCATTGACCACCACACTCTGGTGTGTGGATGTGACCATCCACCCAACTTGTCATCTGCTGAGCAGTCCACTAATCAAATCCCTACCTCTCCACTTTAGAGAGAAGGATGTTGTGGAGGACCACACCAAATGCCTCACATAAGATCAGACAGACAACAACTGCAGCTCTTCCCTTGTCCACTGGTGTAGTCACTCTATCACAGGAGGCCACTAAGGCAGGGCTGTCCTTTGTGAAGCCATGTTGGCTGTCTTGAATCACCTCCTGTCTCTTGCTTTCTTGATTTTTTACACCTGGTGATCAAGAGCTCTTGTACTCTATGGAAACCATCCTTAAAGATCTGCCAGATCTGTTCCTGCTTCTTTTGCCCCACTGTCATTTGTTAGTATTTCACTAATGCAGAACAGAGAAGTAAAATCGACCCTACCACAAATGCGATGGAGTTTAAACTCTGGAACCATCCTAACACCAGAAACCACCTGAAAATGGATCTTACCATTTCATTATCTGGAAACAGAGAACAACTAAGTCTCAAAAAAAGAAAGACCTCGCAGGAGGGGCCTGTCTCAACCAGTGCTTACCAAACACAGGTGATCCCTTGGTGGTTTGCATAGCATCAGATCTTGTAGGGACACTGAACTTTTCACAAATGAAAGAGCATGCTCCCATTAAAAACACTGTTGCCTTAATTATTGCTCCTCTGCCCAACTTCTGCAGCATCTTTTATTATCAAAAAATAAGTAATGCCAGGAGTGGCAGCTTTAAAAAAAAAAAAGTTGGAATTTGTGAATGATTTGATAATGCCTTCAGCCCCCTCCCTCTGACCTCTTCACTGGTTTACAGAGTTGCATTAGAAAAAAACCACATTTGCTAGCTAAACATGAGGGAGCTTTATAAGGAGGCCTGATGTCTCAACATTAAAGGCTATCTGTGAATGAGCAGAATCAGGTGTCTTTCTATAGCTAGCATGCTGTTTCACCAGGGCAGCTTCTCCTGGGTTGGAAGAGGTAACAACCTGGAAGGCATTTCATTGTTCAGTGTTTCATTGGTTTCCCCTCACAGAAACAGTGACTAGGATTGCTTTATGAGAATAAAGAAAGTAAAAACCCCTTTT
The DNA here is from genome assembly GCF_033815535.1 of Pezoporus flaviventris. NCBI lineage: Eukaryota > Metazoa > Chordata > Aves > Psittaciformes > Psittacidae > Pezoporus > Pezoporus flaviventris. Next base: position 7,555,829 of record NW_026892595.1, read on the forward strand.
CCACTGCAGCAGACATTCTTGGCTATGAGGTTTGATGGGCTATTCTCTTTGGTTTCCTAAAACTGAAAACTTTCTCCCTTCCTTCACTTTATAAAACAAAGGAAACAATCTGCCAAAGGTCCATTGCTCCAATATCCTTTCCTATCAGTAACTGGATTAGTCAACAGATTTATCTCAAACTGACCATTTGAAGATAAGGGATAATGTTTTGTAATGTCTGAGTTGAGACTGCTTCAGACACAATTTTTTTGGAGCCTAGAATAACCCAGTCAACTTAAGGGGTTTCAGTACAACTCTGGTCTCAGCTGTATAGATGACCCTGCAATGACTATTTTACCTACTGTAGTAGCAAAAATGTAAGCTTAAAACATAAACTAAATATAAGACAGTACTTCCTAAGTATGTTGACTTACTTTCCCTCTGATGGATTTACTGAATGAAAATATTCCTTTAAAACCTTTCCTTAACTGGGAGAGTCTAACAATAGCTCATATAGCCATGTATCCATGCAAAAGAAAGTGAGTGGGGTTAGAAGTCACCTGAATAATGGAAAGCTATGAAAAAAATATTAACAGACTACTACTGGTGTGCCCTATGCAATAAAGTGAAACAAAAAAGGCTGAGTACATTTGAGCAGTTTACAGGCACTGTAAATAGATGACTTAATCAATCCACCCATTGGTTAACCTTTGACATGGAAGATTCCTTCATCATTCAAACTCAAAGGTATGCTTGTGAGAGGTAATAAAAAGGCCACAACAAATAAGAATTAAGTTTTGTGATTTTGATGGGAAGGATAAAAAAGTCCAGTCAACGTAGCTTGGTTTTGAATCTACTGCAAAAAATACCAAAAAGTGTGAATGGTCCAGTTTATGCCAGTTCATTTCAGTTTCTCAGAAACAGTCAGCACTGCTCAGCCTGATGCAGGTGTGTCTACAGTTAAGTTCTCATTATAATTTACATCATTTTAGTTGCAACACTTTAACTTAGGTTTTTACAATTATGATTTTCTATCTATCACCTACCTAGAAATAGAAGAATCACACCTAAAGAAAATCATACTCTCAAAAAAATGCTTAGTTGTTATGGTGGCTGAAAATAATGCACATTTTGACAGTCTGGTTTTTGCACTACAGTGTGAAACTACAATGGAAAAATTGTGAAAACAATTTTTTTTTCCTTCTGGAAGGATCTGGTTACCCTATTACTGAAGTAAATTTGTCAAATCTGAAGTAATTCAGAATCATGTGAGGGAGTCGGCTACATTTTCCAAATTCAGCATGGAATTTTAACTGTCCCTTTTGCCCCTTCACACACACAACCTCGATATTATCTGAAAGATTGACTACCACAGTTCAAAAGGGTTTTTACACTTTCACAGCAGGAAAACAAATCAACTACTATTTCAAATGACCCAAGACACTTTTCAGCTTTTGACTCCGACAACTGCTTTATTTTGGCAGAAGCTGTCATGACGCTATTGAAATCTTCACTGAGAAACAACTTGCTTTTAAGAGGAAAACCCCACCCAAACAATTTCAGCCTATAGAGGAAAAAAGTTAAAGGCTTGCTCTAACAGGTTAAGGAAAAAAAAAACCTAATAAACACCTACTCACAAAATAAAACAAAAAACCACAACAGAATTAGAACCGTAACATCATAACAGCTTCAATTTCTAGTTTGTGTAAGTATCTTAAACATAGTTATTCCACTCCACTTGCAAGTGCCTAATTTTAGCATAAATTCTATAAATATAAGGTGAAACCAAGGACATATCTAATAATAGAAAAAGATACCCACCCCCTTGTTTCAGAAGCACACTGTGGTACAGTAAACCCAACCAATCCATCCTGAGACATCCAAAGCCACTATTCTTCAAGGGTAATAAATATGTTTGCATAAATACTGTAGACATTGCTGCAAAAGGTGATTAAGGTAAAGGAATCTACTGTATAAACAAACAAATAAAAATCATGCTTACCTTTGTCTGATGTTACTGTGCAAGGGCTGGTCATTCTGCAAATGGATTGGTGAGGCTGCCCGCTTTGGTGAAGAGAGGGACTCTCTAGGGGTTTGCTTTGGTGATATTGGCACTTCATTGTAGGAGGAAGATTCTCGGGCAGAAAGCGAAAGAGAGATGGAACTATCCAAGGTTGCTGAAGGGTCAGAAGCCTGTCTAATGGCACTGTCATCATCTGCTTTTCTATCACTCTTTTCATTTGAGAGGTCTTCTTTATCTGGAACACCATCTTTTTCATGGCTCGTGTACTCTTTGGATTCAGAAATCACACTCTTTAACTCCTTCATTTCAGTTCTGGACAAATATGAGGAGCCACAGTCCTTGTTTTCATCATCTTGCCTTTCACTTTTCACTCCCTTTCTTTCCACACTGTCAGGATCTCTCCTTGCCCGCGTATATCTGGATGAGTAGTCAGAATCCAAATCAGTATCAAGAGATAATCCATATTTTTCTGCTAGCTGGCGCCGCCTCTCTGCCTTGTACCTAGCTATTCTTTCTGCTTTTGACTCTAGCTCCTGGACATCCATGTTTCCTGTACTATACAAGGGCTCTGTATTACCTCCTGTGGTTTCTGCTCGATATCTGGATGATCTGGGTTGTTTTTCTACAGAAGAATCTGAAGTTTCCTCCTCCTCATTTGATCTTCCTGTTGAAAGTACAGCAGATATGAGTAAATCCATCCCAAAACTCTGAGTACTCTACCTACCATTCACACTGAGTAAACAAAAAGCTTCCCATTTTTTTACAAGTCAAAGTGTACTAGTGACTGCACAGACACATTACATTTTGGCACTTACGCCTCCAAAAGCATATGCAAATGATAAAGAAATGTCTATTAGTTAAATATGTTGAGTCTCATATCAAAAGACTGTTCTAAAACAATATGGATAACCAACCTTGTTCAAGTAAGACAGCTGAAGAATTAAAAAGGCAAGTTAAAAAGCCCTCTGACCATGGCTTTTCCATAAAGCTCCTCTCCATGTACAGCACAAATGACAGACTAGTAAACATGAAGTAATTCAGTAATGCAAAATTGCCTTAAATTATACTACTTACCTAAGTGGGGACTGTATGGATCAGTTGCACGCATATATCTTGGTGTATCTTCTTCTAATAAACGGTGTGTGACTGAACCTGGACAGTTCTGTAGAAGCATAGGTTGTGTATCATTTTCAATTCCCTCTAAGCGTCTAGCTATTCTCTCTTTTCTGAAAAAGATGTGAAAAATGTGAAACCCAGCATCTTTGAAGATTTGAGGGGAGAGTTTCTAAGAGGAGGTAACAAAACAAGCTGTGTGTTTTGTTTTACAGGCCAAAGGCTTTTTGTTCTTTTACCTTTTCATTTCCAAAAAATCTTGGTTGTTTGGTTCAAACAGTTTTCTTAATTCTGAAACTGAGACAACAAAAGATTATGCAGTTTATAAGCTGCTAAGTTTCAGCAACTCTCAGAAACTTGTTAAAATGCTTTAGCATAAAAGGGAACAATCAAATAAGAGGTTCGAAATTGCTTTTGTCAGAGTACAAGTATTTTCCTCTATTTTCCTAGTTTATTAAGCTTGCATTGTCAAAAGTGCACTAGGCACATAGGTGTAATCATCAAGGAGTCCTCTGCTCCAGAGAGAATCTGCTGTGCTATTCTAGGAACTTTCAAGATCTTGTATAAACTGGGCAAGATACAGTTTGATTAGATGGGGTCAAGCTTACATACTATTGTAGCTCATTTCAAAATCAGGTAGTATGGAATTACTGCTTACGCTGTCTACAGAGAGGTCTAGGACTGACCTATTTAAAGAGAAATACTGTCCTCTATTCCCTACTCTTCCTCCACTCCCTTATATTGAGCAAATCCCAGTAATTCACATTTGGAGTGAAAATTACTGTGTATCCTCATTATATTCCTTCATGGTTATCACTCTCTACTTTGCTAATTTTCCCTTATAGTTTTAATTGGACATAATTTCCCTCTCTCCCCGTGAACTATTTGGTGGTGTTATGTGCTAGCAGACAGCTGTCACAGTTCAAAAACCAGTAGTGAACCAACAGGAGGCATGAGAGATGAAGTAATTCCTATATATATATATATATATATATATATATACATACACGCACACATATGTGCACAGTTACCAGTGATGTTTGCAAGCCACACTGGAGCAGTGAGTGCTACGAAAACAAGTATGGTGTGGCTCTTTACCACTAAGAAGAGAAACCAACCCCAAGGCTATCAAAGGATGCTGTAAACTGGGGGTGTGGGTGGGTGGCAAGTACCCCACACTCACCACATCATTGCCTTAGCAAAGATGTTAAGATGTGGTGCTAAAACCTGTGTGCATTTATTCTGATGAAGCTCTGATCCTGCTGACCCAAGGATGAAAAAGCAAGCTCAAGTCTACAGCCTGCTAAATCAGCCCTAGATTAACACCAGAAATGCCTGATGAGTCAGGAGTGTCCAGAAGATACTGTTCCATGCCACTGCAGAAGTAAAGCTGTCAGCTTTTTTCCCTACCAGACTCCATTGCTCTACATACTTAGAGGATAAACATTATTGAAATGCCACCCTTTTAAAGGTCAGATGCACCTTTTCTCCCTTTCCTCTGCTGCAAGAACTTACATGCATAGCTAAGTCAGGGTTTCAGCTTAGCTGACAAATATCCAGGAAGTTTGCTGTTTGCTCAATACCAGTGCTCATACCTCATAGATACTATTGACATTGCCTGTCACATCAACCTTACGTGCTGAAAAGCCACTAGAATTCCAGGTAAAATATCTTAGATCAGCAAGAATTAATGTATTCTGATCATGACTACTCAGAGAAGCAAATGAATGAGGTACAAATATAGCGTCTGAGGCTACAGCTGAGTGCCTACTGAAAATGTGTGAGTAACAGGGATAAAAACCAAGTGGGCCACTCTCCAAAAAATTCCTTTAGTCTACATTTTTAAAGAAAGCAGACTCAAGCTATCCATTTCAATTTGTCAAGCCAAGTTAGCTCAGAATGTGATCACGCCACGAAAATATATAATATGTATACATTTGATGCAACTAGCAGTGCAGAATAGCGAAGTGTGCAGCTGCCTAACAGTACCAACACAAGGGTTGCTTCTTCCATGCCTGATTTCAGCATCTGCAGCAAAGCAGATTGAAGCCTTTGATGTTGACCAGGCTGACAGTGGAAGATAGACACTGAAAGTCAGCAAGCTCCAACCACAGATCTCTGGAGATGAATGGGAACTAGAGTTGGGCAATGCAAAATTTGCATCCTGAACCAATACCAAAGCAAAGACCTTTTTCATAGTGTTTTCATAGACCTTTCTCTCAATTAATGAACAGTTCCTGCTGCTGCCCGGCCTACTCAAGCTGTGCTAGCAGTGGAACTGTGCTAAACAGAGAACTTACCCATATGAAACTACCTGCCATCTCACATTCACACCAAAGAAATGGTTTCTCATAAATACTTTGCTCTCACCTCCGCCAAAGGTACTTCTGTTTAAGTTTGTTTGTCTGGCTATTAGAATGTTTCTGTTCCATCTGCTGGCTACACATACATAAAATGGTCAAAACAAACCTCATAATTGTTCTGCCACTTCAGACAGGTAAAAGGCCTCCACAGCTCACAGTTAATAAAACCACATTCCACCCAAACCCTGATCATTTTTCTTCCCTAGTCACCAATTTATACAGTCCCTAAAACCATCATCACAGAACAGGTCTTTTACACTGCTTTAAAGTTCTAAAGCATAGCTTTGTATACTGAAGTCTTTGTTCCCCCACCCCCCCAAAAAAGTAGTCCACATACAAGAAATGTGGAACGTCCAAAGAACTCCCAGCAATGTTAGCTCAACGCTCTTTTGTTACGTGTTAGCTGAAGTTCCAGAGATTCTACTACTGCTTTGCAGCCCTAAAAAGAGCACTGACTTAATGAAGAATCTCTCCAACACCTTCCCAAACAAGATGGGACAAAAATAGCATGGGACTACTCTATGCTGCCTTACACTTTTTCCACACTTGAGATTCCAGACAGTAATTTCAGCTAGGTTGGCCAACATCTGCAGAGCTTTTTTTTGTGAAAGTATTTTCAGCAATACTCTTCTGGGGAGGTGAGAAAAAGAAGGAAAAACAAAACAAAAACAACGAAACCTCAACATCCCCAAACAAAAAAACCCACCACCACAGCCACCAAAAAAAAAAAAAAAAAGACAAAATCCAAACCAAACACCCCCCCCCCAAAAAAAAAACCACCACCACCAAACACCCCCCCCCCCAAAAAAAAAGAGAAAATAAACAAAACCACAACACCAACTCCCCTCCCCCCAGAAAGGAAGATAAAATGCAGGAAGTCTTCTACTCTAGTGATTTTTTTTTTTTTTTTTTCCTGAGTATTTGATTTCAAAACCTGAAGGCCAGTTGGAGAAATTTCACCCCCAAGTACACGAATTGGCCCTTGCAAGCTTAGGTGATTGCATATCTCCTTTTCAGTTTGCAATCTGAATATGTTGGTGCCAATTTGACACCTGCATATGGGAACATAATCCATCAGAAACTACACCATTTCAAAGACACCTATGACGGTGCTAAAGAGTAGCAACACTTCTACCTAAAAAGCAGCACAAAGATCTGATTCAGAGAAAAGACAAGACTGAGAAGCTTCAAATAACTAATTTTACAATAAAAGCTCCTTATCTATGTTACTTCATGCCAACACATTTTGTAGGCACTGTTGGTCAGTATAGTTAAGGCCAACAGGAAGAACAGCCACGGGTCAGGTGCAGTCCTTAGCTTCAGGCTTTATTTTAGGATGTTGAGCATGATGCTGTGGTAGGATACCCTCTAACCTAGACTGTCAAGAGGCACCTTAATTTTTGTAACTGTAGACATTCTGAACAGAATTTTGTTTATAATACCAGAATTTAGCAAAAGCAGTTTTGTTCCATGTCTCATCCCAGAATAAGAAACAGAAAGTATGTCTGGAGTGCACCTTATAAAAATGTTTTAAAAACTCCTTAAATTAAGGTGAAAGTTTTTTTACAGAAGCCATTCATCTTTCAGAAACATTGCTTACAGAATATAAATATGTTTTTGCTGAAAGGTCTCTTTGGTAACAGCAGAGGGGATACACGTGGATAAAGCTGCAGGCATGCGACAGTGGATTTATTTTTAAAATACAGAAAATGTAAAAATTAAATCAAGTCTTCCAAAAGTCCAAGTAGAGAACGAGCAGGAACATTTGTGAAGCCTGAATAGATATAAATCAAAAATTCACCTGAATTTCTCAGAGATAGTAAATAAACATTGCAACACAAGTATTTTCATTTTGAACAAAATTTAATATGGCAGTGAAGCCTAGGTGCCGTGTTCCTATTCTCCTCTTGGCCTCACCTGGAGATATGATGGTCTACAAACCAGGCTGGAGAAGCATTTATCATCTGGTTACACTAGCAGAGGCATACATGTTCAAATTGTCTATCTGCAGGTAGCAATATGTGAGACTTCAGCTAGACTCTTTGAACCTCAGTTCAGTCTGTATCAGTTGAAAATTAAATATATTCCCTTGATTTTCCAACACATGAAAATCCAGGTTAAAGTTAGGCCTTAGATGGGACAAATAACCTGTACTTTCAGTAAATGTTTGAAAGAGCCTCAAGTAGCTCCCACTGTGAACTTTTTCTTAAGTCTGGTATACACTAAACTTGATGCCTTTATTATGAGAATAATTTCTTAGGAAATACAGGCATCTCAAACCAGAAATTCACTGAGAAGCAACTGACAGACAAGGTTTCTCAACCGAAGGCTCTCACAATTAACTTGTTGGCCAGCATGACTGTAAAACTAAGCATCTGGAAAAATGAGGGACTACATATACTAGCGCTCTCAGGACGTCTGGGCTGGGTAAATCCATATCACTCTATACCATTATTGTGTCAATGAAGTCTTTCTGAACATCTGTAATGACTACATTTAAAAGCAAGCATACCACTTAAATGTTACGCTGGAAGAAGGACTCCTTTTTCTAAAGGATCTCTGCAACGAATGACACTAGAAGAGCAAGCTAGCTCCTTTACATTAGGGTTAGTGCATCTAGCCTTGCAGTTTGTCTGAAAAGGGCAAATAACATCAGAACACACAATTTTAAGCGAAGTTCTGAGATCCATAACATCCTTGAGTGAAGGGAGCATCTTTATGCCAGTTAAACATAGCTCTTAAGTTGAATGTCATCCTTTACTGGTCAAGAACTATTTCCCAGCAAACTTATTTTTTTCTTAAAAATTAAAGAGAATTAACTCTCACTACTACCTCAACTGTGTTAGAAAAAAATAAAGATGGAACTGCTGTTTTCTTCTTAACTTATTCAGACTAAGGCAGAAGTTTAAAAAAAAAATTAACAATCCCCAAACCTGTATGTAGTGCAGATCCTTTAGCATGCAAGACTAAAAGTCAGCGTGTAGTCTGTTGGTCGTGCAAGCACAGTGATTCAAGCCAAGTTAATACTTTTAAATTCAGTATTAATCTAATTGTACAAAGAAAGCAACCTCTCTGATGTTTTGAATTTCAACTACTTAAACTACTGAAAACTAGGTAAGCGAAGCTGAACTTTACGAAGCAAGGATGTAGTAAGGCCTTGTAAAAGAGCATTGTGGTTCATCCCTTATGCATACTTCACAGGGAAAAGGAAACTCATTTACAAAGGATCTGTGCCCAAATGATTTTAACTGTGCATAGAATAAACTTCACATGGTGTTAAATTACCACTTGTGTTCATAATGTGTCTTCCTTACCTACCTTTTGGAAGTACTGCTAAGAGATTAGCATCAATATCCTTTGTGCTGTTTGCAAGCTCTTCTTTATCTTCAAATGAGAACTCCTTCTGAAAACTGAAAGCAACATCTTGTTTACAGAACTGTGGATGTTTCTGTTACAAATCAAATAAAGACAAGATGTAACCAATTTGTGGCAAGATAGTCTAATAGAGATACCAAAGAAAATATTTTCCATAAGAACAAAATCAGACATTTTTGCATTAAATTGCTGACTGAAAACTACTTCAAAATGCTCTGCTAGCAATCACCTTTGAAATAATCTGTATCAAATTATTCTTCATAAATATTAAAACATATTTCATCAAATACAGTACTGTATGTACACTCTGCCTAAAAGCCTTCTGCACGACTGCCCTACTGTTGTTACTCCACTGATCTCTGGATATTTTGTAGTTTATAATACACTAACATGAGCAGCAGATAATTTAGTTTTATACTTTGTCTTCTCAAAACAGCAAAAGCGGCCATTTAGATAAAACAAAATATTTCTTTAAATATGTTCATTAAATATACAAATTTTAACTTTAAAATGTAGGTGCTATAATGGCCTAAAGTATATACTAACTGAGCACAGATACATTTTTGGAGATTTACCCTCTTGTGGGTAAACAAAGTGAGATTATTCTTTCCTATTATTAAACACAGAGAGAGAACTCTTGTATTCACAAAAAAATAGAATGGTTAGGATTGGAAAGGACCTTAAGATCATCTAGTTCTGCCATCATGACTTCTAAACTATCCCAACCAGACATAAGAAAACTTACTACTGTCTTAAAACCTTTAGTAAACTGTGTAGACAGATGTAACAGACACAAATCCACAGTGATCTTAGCTCAGTGATCTAAGCATAGTGACTTTAGAGCTGCGCATGGGCAGAGCTGTGCCATACGATTTACTGTCACCTGATTAAGACAAACTGCACACAGCCTTACAGTTGGCAACTCCTTCCTTAGAACAGTTTTTAAATGGCTCTTTTAAAGAATTGAATACCCTTTCATCAAAGGTATTTGGTAAGAAAAGAAAGAATAGGTAAAAATTATTCTGTACTCACTATTCCAGAAGAACATTTCTTATTGAAAAGGGATTTAACATATAATGACTAATAACATTTTACATGAACTCCATGAAGTATTTGCTTCTTTATAGTTTATAAATAAAATACTTTGGAAGATACTGAGGGGAGAATAAACCCCCTCAAATGACATTAAACAAACTGGGCACTATGCCACCTGCTGCAAACCATTTCCAACAACTGCACTTAGAGAAATTATTCCAGGTACTGCCAAGAAAAGAAATATTAGCCAATACAAAAAAATAGCAAGCAGAAGACGGAGAAGTGCAATAATTTGTCCATTAGGAAAAACTGTGTATTCTTACAGGGTGAAAACATTTTAATGGAACTAAACAAAAAAACAAAACCAAAATAAAAAAACACACAGCAGCCACAAGGGTCCATGTATCATCTGAGACTGGGTAGAGACTCAGACAACCTCATGTTCCTATATCCCTAACTTCATATTGACAGTACTTGTGATTCTTACTAGCCTTACAACGTATGTTTTTCTTCTCACAGGCAGAGCTTCTGGAGTACTCTTAGGAGGAGAGATTCCCAGTTTCCATTTGAAAGGAGTTTCTACTCCTTCTGGCTGAGGATGAGTTTGAAAAATGTGAATAATATTGGCCTAAGGCTATAAATCAAAAAGAAATCTATTCTGTCAAATCAATATGAGTACTTAAAGCTTGTCTCAAAAGTGCCAAGGGACCCAGCTCATCACTTTTGAATACCTGGGCTTTATTTAGAAGCATCTCCAATTGCTTTCATAATGCTTGTGACAGAGAAGCACCTTAAGTTTCTATAAACATGTGATTCTGCACAGAAAAGCATTCATCCAAACAGCAAAATCCTCATTTAAATTAACTGTGTGCTAACATCTACGACTATGCCTCAGCCCCACATGAATTTTCAAGGGTAAAATTATACAGAAACTGGACGGACACTAACACAGTGGTTCTAAGAATTGTATTACTGCATTGCTGTGGACCCTCAACAGACTTCTAAATCCTGTTAACTAGTTAAGTTCACCCTTGTCCCTATCTCCAGACTCCAGGGAATTCCAGGGACTCTGAAGCAACAGACCCTCTAAACCCAGTCTAAATGTTTTTTTCACTGGGTTTCCATCCATTTGTTCTCAGGTCAGTGTTGCTGGTTTCCTTACTTATTTTTCTTAAGAGAAATTTTCCCCATCTACTCAGCTGTCTCAAGACAGGCTCTCAGTTTTACTGATTTTCGTTGATTGTCTGTAAATAATGTTCTTTACCTATTCTAGTTTTAAGTCATCTTTTTCACACAGGGTAACCAGAATTGGATAGTCTTGATTCCACACCTGGGTCTTAGCAGCATCTTATAAAAACAGTAATTTTAATACAGAAATCATTATTGTATGACTAACCAGATGAATGCTGGGATTTACAACACATTTGCCTTTTGGCATCTATACTCTTTGGTTGCTCAAACCTGCATGAGAAACTAATATGCCAAGGCTTTGCTTTCATCAGTCACAAGTAACAGAAAAATTTATCAGCCTCCAATGTGCACTTAGTATTATTACATTACATCCTTTCTCTATTACTCCTCAAGGTCATTCAGTTCTTTCTGTATGTGAGCTCCCTCCTCCTTCGTACTGAGGATGGCTTCAAACTTTGCTCACTGGCAGATTTCATTAAAATTCTTTTAATAACCACAAACTTCTTAAGCTTAACCCTCCCTGGGCTAGATCACTCCATCACAGGTTATCCATTTTGTGAAAGTCCCTTCACAGTTTCCCTTATGCTATCATTTATCATTTCCCTCTGGACAGGCTGTCAATTTTTATTTACTTGTTTATTTTTAAATGTTAACTATTTTCATGTACTGATTATTTAATCCGCAATGGAGGACTTTTTCTTCTTCAGAGGCATTTTTGTGCTCTCTCACAAAGCTGCACGTGGCATTGCTTGTTTTAAATATTTGCACATTAGAAACAAAATATTTTAAACCAATTTAACAATTACAATGCTTTCACTTGCACAGATTGTTCAGAGACCAAGCACTGCTCTGAAGATGAAACAGTCAAGCCAAGCAACTGGGTATTTATAGATACATATAAAAAATTCGTTCTAAAAATGAAAGTTGGCATATTTAGGACATGTCACAGTATTCAGCAAGAACATTCATTAGGAATCTAAATTGAGTCAGAATGATGTTAAAGCAATTCCAAATAGTAAAAATAAAATAAAAAAATAAAATAAAATTACAGGACACTACTCATAAGGGTTTTAAAAAAACATATGCTCATAAGTACCTCCTCACTAAGGCTTCCCTTTTTCCTCACAGGGATCTATCTAGCAGTTTCCCTGCTAAATGAGCAGTTGCAGCATCAATTTAGCTACTTAAGCAGAGTCAGAAAATCAGACTTGGACTGCCAACTATATTTTACCTTTTAATTCATCTACAACCCTATTCTAAAATTATCACAGCTGCATCTGCTCACCTGTGCTTTCCTTAATGTCTCAAGTCCTGCTATAAATTTAGGTGCAGATTCCGAGCAGCAGCACCAGGAGTTTCTGCACTTAACAGACAACATTATTAAAATCATTTAAGGCATACATGCATGTCTTTAAATGAAAAATAAATACTTCAGAAGTTGCAAGAATTCTTTCTTCTTAAGGTCCCTGTTAATTCTGGATACTGAAAGAAGAACTTGTCCTTCTTTGCTTGCCCAAAATACAGCCTGTGATCATGCTCATGAAATACCATCAACAGCATGAGGTCCCACAAATTTGTTTCACACAGGATTTGTGTGTGGTTTGGCCTCCGGTTCCAAACAAACTCATTATATTCCCCAATGTTCAGGAATGCATACAATTCCTATTAAAACACAGGCAACAATATTTCACAACCTCAATAGTTTTTCTTTAAAAACAATGATGTATAATGTGACATTAGTAGAGTATTTGACAGTCTCAGTAGTTATATTGCTCTTGCAACTTCCACAGTAAGTGTGGGCTGCTTCTATACATCAGGGATTCTAGGCTGAAAACTTCTGCTGCTCCTGCTGCAGTATAAAGTTTCTAAATAGCTGCCCCAGTAACCTAGTTAAATGCCCAAAAGCGAGCAGAAGTTTGATCCAAATGCCACTAGTAACACTGCCCTGCCATCTGGGATAAAGCTACAGCATATATTGAGATTTTGTGACTAAAACACGTTTAAAAACCCACTTGCATACCTGCCAGCTCAGTGCTTGGCATTCAGTTTTCATCTCTTTCTCCACCTCTAGGACAATGTCCTTCCCTGGACTCTCACTTAAAAGGTCCATTCTACAAGTCACATTCTTCCTTCACTACTCTCATTTCTACTTTTGCCTACTTGCCTTCCATAAAGCAAAGTGTCTTTTACACCTATTCCCTCCACCTCTCTACAGTACCTAAAATCCAGCATGGCAGATAATCAGGTATGCTTCAGAAGGTGTGTGGTGACTGAAAAGATGCCTGCAAACATAAGCCTGGGTGCCTAAGGCTGGTGGATTCCTGTGCAGCTAAGCCAACAAAACAGCTGGCTGCTGGGGCAAGAGTCAATTCCCAGCTCCCACACCTCTCTCCACCATTATGAATGAGTCCAGCAAGCACAAAGGCAGACACAAAAAGCAGCTGGAGTCAGGATGGGAAAAGAGGCCTGTCACCTTGTTTGACTGTGAACTGTATCCCCTTACTCAGCCTCATGGAACTGTGCCCTAAGACTGCAGGTGTGAGGCAGCATGGCCCTGCAAAGAAGCACCAACATCACCTTTTCATTCCTGTCTGCAGTGTTCCCCCCCGCCATGTGCTGACAAAGCTCTCTGCATGGCTGTATAATTAATTCACCTACTTCAGCCACCTTCTTTTTCAGACAGATCAGTTTTCCAACCTAGTTCACTACACGTCAGTACTGCGTCCATGCCATGAAAGGAAAAATGAGCACTGCAGTGGTAGGAGGCTCAGTGCAGACTGGAACTTCTCCCTTAGCAATGTCAGCTATAAATTCCACATTACTTAGGAGGCAGTTGGTATCTTCAATACCTGTTCAGAGCACCTGTTTGATGCCAAGGTTTGATCCTGTGAGAGGACCAATAATCATCCTCTCTGATAAAAGAATAAATGTATATTCAAGCAATGACTGCGAGTTACAATTGTGCAACCAGTCATCTTCATTGGGCAAGAAAAACTTGATCTTACCTTAATGCTCTCTTCCTTTGGAGCAATCGTGAAGGTTTAAATCTGACTGAGTTTTCTTTGTCAAAATCTATGAAAAAAAAAAACAAAACAAACCATACCATGGTAAAGATGCTTTAATAAACGGGGAATTTTTAGGAAACTAGAAACTAGAGTTTTCCTGTCCACTGGAAAAGACTGTATAAAGGCCTTCCCCCACAGTCAAAGGAGCATAAGCTGGCACGTCCAAGATGGTGATAAACCAAAGCCTTGCAAAAGTGAGTACAGACAGTAAATATATCAAAAGCATCAATGTTTTATGGAACTGCCATGTTCTAACCCCAGTATACATGGTGTAGCACTGCAGTCTGGGGCTATCATTTAAACTCCTTGACTCAGTTTTCCAGCTTATAAGATGGGTGGTTGACATGTTTATGAAGCACTCTGCAAATAAGAAATGCTGCAAGCAGTAAGAGCCTTTTTGGCTGCATCCTAGCTATATTATAAAAATTGCATATTCACTGCAGAAGTCAGAGATGCCCAGCTGAGGATCTGTTGCAACAAGAGTATTATACCATCCATGACAGAAATATTTCTGAAGGTTGTCTTCAGAAATTGTCTTGAGCTCCTATTTTCATCTGAATAGCCTTAGAACATGATTTCAGAAAGGAACACGTGTTTACACTGAGAGCAAAACTGTGTCAGATGCAGCCTTATATTCAAAAAGTATGGATTACAAAGCCAGCAGGTTCCCAAACCTTTCTGAACCATAGCAAGCAATGGGTAATCTCCCCTCTCTTCCCCACATCTAATTTTTCCATTTCTGCAGTCGAGAGGGTCTTAACAACAACCAGTGACAAGGGGGACCAGTTATCCAAGTACTGGTTCCCTTCATTCAATGAGGATGCTATTAAGAGACCTTAGTGAACTGCTAGCCAGGAAGCAGGGGAGCACCTGGTCTGTGACTGCTGTTGAAAAACATGAAGCTACCAGTAATTTACTCCTAATGGGAAAACTGCCTTCCATGCCCATCTATACTTAATCGACAACCCCAAGACCCTAAGTTAATAAATAAGTGGTCTCTGATGCAGTATTCATTTTATTTTTTAAAGACAAGCCTGAATATTGCACAACCTGGACTTTAAGATGATTCAAAAGCAGCTGCATCCCTTTTACTCTACCTCAGAGGTGAGATTTAACTATCACAAAGAAAAGCCTAACTGCTAGCTGGCAAAAAAAAAAAAGTATTTTTTGCTTATAAAAACTATGCTGAAAGCTAGGTAGGATGTTTATTATCTTCGCAGAAAGGGTTTAATGAAACTGTATCTTGTGCCTATGCCTTTCAAAACTTTTTGCCCTCCTTCTCTCTTCCACGTCTCCACATACAGGTTTAAAGAAAAAAAAAAGATCACTTTAATAGTGCGATAGAGGAGGCTTAAGATGTGCAAAAAAGGCATTTTTTAGGCATTTGCTACAAGTTACTGCAGATTTCAGGGCAGCTTTGCTAATAGCTTTCTTCAACATTAATAGGCAACTTTTCCTGTTTTTGTTAACATTCATTTTCTCTTTCCAAGTAAATGGAGAATAAAGCATGCAGATTTACACAGAAACATCTTGTTAGACTAAAACAGAGTATTATAAGGAAAACAGTATGAATTGTATATAAATCATTGTATTTTACACGATTCCATGCCATAAGTCTCCTCTAAAAAGGCCAGATTTACAGTATTGTGAGAAGTCTGCAGTAACTTTAAAAGCCCAGCTCAGTATCAGCTTAGCTAATCAGAACCAGGCATATTTTAGATTTACAGCGTTCTAACAGGATATAACCCATCCTATAGGTTTTGGCACTAAAACAGCTGTCCACCATGAAAACCACAAGTAGACCACAGAGAAATTCTCCCTACCCTAGCCAAAACCAGAGAAGGGAAATGAAAAGGGAAGAAAGTAGCTTTCATTGCTTTGCTAGGAGAAGGGCTGTTAAGAGGGGATACACAAGCCGTTCTGACTCTTGCTACCATTAAACACATGCTGTAACATTCATACATACCACATCTGTAATGCCTCAAAAACATCTTAAAACTTTGCTGTATTTCACAGGGGCAAGCTCCTCTCTTCCCTCCCCACACAAATACAGAAAATCAACCAGACAATTATATCTGTTACACAGTTCTGATATTTTATGTATTTCCTCCTGTGTAAATTAAACCCATGTGGGAGGATTAAAGTCCAATAAAACTTACTTACTACAATGTAGAAGTCTTAAAATCAAATACAAAACACAGGAGAAAAAGCAAAACAACTCTGCTTCAGAAGAAAATAAATATGCCCATAAAAGAAATACCAGTTTAACACAGTCTTAATTCAATGGTTAATTTAAAGAAGAAAGCTCACCCTCGCAGTACCTGATACAGAGCAGGAAAATCTTTGCAACAGCATTTTGTTCCTTCCTTCTTTCACTGAAGAACTGTAAACATGCTTATAACCACATTAAAGTAATCTTAAATATTTGTATTTAAAATTGAGAGTATATTTACAGAATTCCAAATCAAACTTGCTCAGAAGTTTAACCATTTGTTCGGTCCAGTCCCCCTCCCTCTTAGGTACAAACTACCAGATAAAAGCACTATCCGTAATTTAACACAAGGGAAATTAAGAATGCTGAATTTATACATAATATATATATTAAATTAAAAAAAAAGAAAAAAGAGATGCAACCTTCCAGTGTTCCTTAGTATATTTAAAGGCCCTAAGTCGGTGGCAAGCTAAGCTAATTAAAAGATCCATCTAATCGGATCTTTCAAAAGTGTCCTTTAGGAAATAATTGAAATAGCCTAGATGACTAAATGCATACTGATTGTTAAAGTAGCTAATGTAGCTGCAGAAGATCCACTCAAACAATATTTACACATGCATACATATATATGAGAGATTTAACAGCAACGAATGAACTGCATTTTCTTCTATCTACTTGGAACTCTTACCTTGCTCCTCAGAGTATTTAACATTTCCCAAATAGCTGGAGATCCAAGGATTTCTGAACATGGTTGCACAAACAAAGGATTCAGCAAAGAGAAACTACAACAGCAGCTAATTCTCCAGCAGCCACAGCCCTAGGCCTGTCTTGGCAATATTGTGTAGAGATTTTTCATAGCACAGGACTGGAGCTGTCAGACTATCGCGTCCCAGGGAGTACAGTAAATGCATAGCAATAGGCTGCAAGCTGGAGGAGCTCAAGCCAGTAATCAGATTACAAACAGAAATTAGGCACATGAATGTTAAAACAGATTGGGCAATGGTGATTGGGAGATTTATAATATTGCCACTTCAAAGATCCAGCCAAATTACACATTATATTCCTGCAAAATGAATGCAGAATCCTTAAATCCTCATATTTAAAAAAAAAAGCAAACCACATACACAGAAAAAAAAACCTCCAATAAGAGGAATATTTCCTTCATATCTCCAATCAGGATAAACTGCAATGCTTGCTTAAGTAAAACAGCATCCAGACTGCCCCCAAAATGGACTCTGTTAATCATATTGTTATGCTAAACATTTTGCCTAACTATTAGCTGGAACATTTAAAACAGACAAGATTTATGGATAACATATGAACAAAATAACTGGTGGGGGTGGGGATTTAAGAACAGACATCACAGCTCCAAATATTTTAATTTGAGACAGAAGGTGTAAAAGTGCACAAAAGTAGTGTCCAGCTACCATGGTTTTTTATTAAATGGATTTTTTGAATTTTTGGACTGAAGAGTCACAACATTTTATAGTTCATTTTGAAAGTCTGCAAGTATTTGTTTGAAATGGTGTAATAGCCCCTGGCTCAGTCTTTCGCACTGAACCATCTGATGGTCTAACACACACATGCACGCACACATGCACACAAAGCAGCACACATTAAATATGCGACTGAAGCAGGTCCATGCACTTAGCCCCATCCAGCCAAAGGCACTAACTGCCTACCAGCTTCCCTCCAAAGGACTTCTTCCATTCAAAAAGATTTCAGCTAGTATCAGTAGAAAACTCTCCACAAGTTTGTCAGGACTGTGAAAAGGTAGCCCAGACACACAAGACTGAAATTCTTGACTTTCCTTAGAATCACAGAATAGTTAGGGATGGAAAGAACCTTAAGATCATCTAGTTCCAACCCCTCTGCCATGGGCAGGGACACCTCACACTAAACCATCTCACCCAAGGCTTCGTCCAACCTGGTCTTGAACACTGCCAGGGATGGAGCATTCACAACCTCCCTGGACAACCCATTCCAGTGCCTCACCACCCTCACAGGAAAGAATTTCCTCCTTATATCCAGTCTAAACTTCCCCTGTTTAAGTTTTAACCCATTACCCCTTGTCCTGTCACTACAGCCCCTAATCAAGAGACCCTCCCCAGCATCCCTATAGGCCTCCTTCAGATACTGGAAGGCTGCTATGAGGTCTCCACGCAGCCTTCTCTTCTTCAGGCTGAACAGCCCCAACTTTCTCAGCCTGTCTTCATAAGGGAGGTGCTCCAGTCCCCTGAACATCCTCGTGGCCCTCCCCTGGACTTGTTCCAACAGTTCCATGTCCTTTTTATGTTGAGGACACCAGAACTGCACACAATACTCCAAGTGAGGTCTCATGAGAGCAGAGTAGAGGGGCAGGATCACCTCCTTTGACTTGCTGGTCACACTCCTTTGGATGCAGCCCAGGATACGGTTGCCTTTCAGGGCTGTGCGCGCACACTGAAGCCGGCTCATGTTCAGTTTCTCATCAACCAACACCCCCAAGTCCTTCTCCACAGGGCTGCTCTGAATCTCTTCTCTGCCCAACCTGTAGCTGTGCCTGGGATTGCTCCCACCTTGCACTTGGCATGGTTAAACTTCATGAGGTTGGCATCAGCCCACCTCACAAGCGTGTCAAGGTCCCTCTGGATGGCATTCCTTCCCTCCAGGGTATCAACCGAACCACACAGCTTGGTGTCATCGGCAAACTTGCTGAGGGCGCACTCAATCCCACTGTCCATGGCACCGACAAAGATGTTGAACCAGACCGGTCCCAACACCGATCCCTGAGGGACACCACTCGTTACTGGTCTCCAGCCGGACACTGAGCCATTGACCACAACTCTTTGCGTGCGGCCATCCTGCCAGTTCTTCATCCACCGAGTGGTCCATCCATCAAATTGATGTCTCTCCAATTTAGAGACAAGGATGTCATGCAGGACAGTGTTGAATGCTTTGCACAAGTCCAGGTAGGTGACATCAACTGCTCTACCCCTGTCCATCAGTTCTGTAGTCCCATCATAAAAGGCCACCAAATTGGTCATGCAGGATTTCCCCTTAGCGAAGCCCTGCTGGCTGTCACCAAGCACCTTGCTGTTTTTCATGTGCCTTAGCATGCCTTCCAGGAGAATCTGCTCCAAGATTTTGCCAGGCACAGAGGTGAGACTGACTGCTCTGTATTTACCCGGGGCATCCATTTTCCCCTTCTTGAAAATGAGGGTTATATTTTCCCTTTCTCCAGTCGTTGGGAACATGATTATCAAATATGATGGACAGTGGCTTAGCTACTTCATTCGCCAGCTCCTTCAGGACCCACGGATGGATTTCATCAGGACCCATGGACTTGTGCACGTTCAGATTTTTAAGATGGTCTCGAACCAGATCCTCTCCTACAGTGGGCCCAAGGTCTTCATTCACACAGTCCCTGTATCTGCCTTCCAAGACTTGGGTGGTTTGGTCAGAGCCTTTGTCAGTGAAGACCGAGGCAAAGAAGTCATTCAGAACCTCAGCCTTCTCCAAATCCTGTGTAGCTTGTTCTCCCAAGAGCTTCCTGAGGGGGCCTACATTGTCCCTAATCTGTTTTTTATTTGCTACTTACCTGTAGAATCCCTTACCTCTTTCATGATACCTGGTACAACAGGACCCTGATCCATACTGGGAACCTCTATGTACAGACAAAATGTAAGCAGTGCTACTGTGAAAGGGACTGCTTAACCGCAAGTGATAAATATAATCTATTAAAAACCTATTCATTTCTGATGGCTCACCATGAAGTTGTATTTAGCCTGTTTAGGTCATCAAAACACTGTTTTTCATGTTCTTGCCATGGATAGAAGAATATGTGCTCCATCTTGTCTAATGCCACTGCTATTTGTATCCATTTATTTACTTTAAACATGAATAATGTTGGAGTCACCTTAACCAAAGCACCTTCTATTAGCTGGTACTTCAACAGTCCAGAGCTCCCTGAGCAAGAGTCACCTGATATAAGGAAGCCACTGACTCACCAAGTGACATCCTCTGTCCAGAAATATTTGCCTGTAACCTTACTGGTGCTCACACATAATTCTAACCACGGCACTACCCACAGCACACAAACCAAACACTGCTGTGCTCTCTTGACCATCCGTGAAAGCCTACATGTACTCAAGCCTAGTACATACAAAAGCACTAACAA
Organism: Pezoporus flaviventris; assembly: GCF_033815535.1. Classification (NCBI taxonomy): domain Eukaryota; kingdom Metazoa; phylum Chordata; class Aves; order Psittaciformes; family Psittacidae; genus Pezoporus; species Pezoporus flaviventris. Next base: position 7,576,344 of record NW_026892595.1, read on the forward strand.
AAAATGCAGTCTGCCAACACTGGTCCAAACTCGCTGTTAACCTGAAAATCCTCCTTATGGCCTAGAAATAAGGATAGGTGTGCTTAAAACACAAAAAACGAGACAGTGGAGGAACGAAGAGGCTGCTGATAACAGTTAACAAGGACATTTGGGACCAGTAACTGTGTGGGTATATCAATAAGAAAGACAATCAGTTTTGAAGATGTTCCTCCCTTCTGAACCCTGCTTGTGTGTAGACTGTTTACTTGATCTTGTGAATAGCGGTATTATTACCTGGAGCATCTGTATCTCATATGGTACACAGTAAAGGAGCTGTTTCTCATAAAGTGCAGATAAATAACACGTACTTGATAAATCTTGTGGCTGTAGTCTTTAGCAAGGCTGAAGGAGAAGTTAGACTTGACAGCTGAGCTGATGCAATAGCTCATGGCTGCCAAGAAAGAGTCCTACCCATTCCTCTCTGTGGAGCCTTTTTTAGGTCCTGCTCCCCTAGTGACCCAGTCAGATGACTTAACCAGCAGTAAATGTTCCTTTTATATTTGCTGGGTATGCTTTCCAGGAGATGCCAGAATCAAAAAAAAAAAATAAAAAGGCACAGGATCTTATGATCTGGAAAGGGATCAACCCATCTGGCTAACAGAGGAGGTAAGCTCAACTTGATTGTCATCCCGTCTGGAAATGCCCTGCATGACAGAGAGGAGGGATGTATTATGGAGGGAGGGATCAGGCTCCCACATTCCCCTGCTGTGCACTATCTCCAACATTTTGTCCTCAGCATCCTTCCAGTGAATGCGGTGCAGAACGTAAAGTATGCAGAGCTGCAGAAAGACAGAAAAACTCCAGAGTACCTTTCATAAATGTGTTTATTTTAAATGGGTTCTTGCTTGTGCTGTTTCAATTCTACTTGAAGAGCACAGCAAGAAGCCAGTTTCTCCAACAGCTCTGGCTACCACCTAGGAAAAAATACTTGTGGTAGGCTGTGGTGCAAGTAGGACTCTCCCTGCTGTTTATGGCTAGCAGGACAACAATACAGCGGACATCTCATGGGACCAATGAGAATTCTTATAAAGGAAAGCAAAATACCAGGTAAAAGTAACATCTGAATCAAGGTCTTCACAGAGAGCTTCAAGCTCTCTTCATGTTAAGTTGGAAGGTGATCCCTACTCATTGCTCTCTGCATGGTATCTGTGAATTCACATTCAGGTCACTGCTGTTAGTACTGAAACTGTGCTATTGTGCTACTGTCCAGAGTTTGTTCAGTGTCACTTCAAGATGAGAGGTATGTGTCAACACTGCCTCCAATATTAAAACTCTTCAAACTATGAGATGGGTATTACACCAATGCTATGTGCTTCACACAGATCGTTGGGAAGATATAACTGTAGGTAACTGATGACTTCTCTCCCTCCTTTCCATCAAAAGACTGCAAGACAGGTCTCTGTTCTGTCCCTTCACCAGCTTTGGCTATGGAGAAGACACCTTGGTAAAAACAGTAAGTCAGCAGGGTCAAGCAACGGTACAAAGAAAAAGAATTCTTAGGTTTATCGTTTTGCTGCTTGTTGGAAACAGCAGGTTTAAGAACAAGTCTATCCAGAAGAAAAGAGATCCACCTCCAAATGCTTGATGAGACAAGAAGGAAAAGTATTTTGTCCTCTTAAGGGATCTAGTCTCCAGAACCTAGAAATACGCTCAGTGAAACTATGTTATCAAGGCTGTGTTACAAATCAGTAGTAATGTTCTTGTCCTCCTCTGCCATAAGTAATTCTTGAGCATTAGCAGCCTTCAGCATAAGCAAACAAAGAGAGAACAACAGTTCAGTCCTTAGAAAGGGGGGCAGTCCAGCTGGAAGTTAAGTTTACAGTCATCTGGGCAAAGAGCTAGAGGTTAAGCATGCATACATTTCACAACTGAGACTGCTCATGAAAGACCAGCTGGCAGCTAAATGTTTTTCTGAAGCTTCCCACAGGAAGAGAAGGAAAATATCTTCCTTTGGTCTGGCAAAACTAATCACTGTAATCAAAGCTGGGGTTTAAATGGCTTGCAAAACTGTTCCCAACTTCCAGGGCTGCCAGCCCCAAAGCACTGAAGAGTCATGAATCAGGTCCCACCAAGATCAAGTCTTTTTTCTTGCTGAGTTCTGATCACTTACGAATTTATATTTAGAAGTGTTCCTCTGTGATAAGGAGAACTCGATACTTTGCTGTGACTTGTAGTTATCATAAATATAAAAATCAAAGCAACCCATGACAGCTGTTTGAAGAAAGCCTGAAAACAAATAAAATCAAGAATGCAGAGGAAAGAAAACCCCCAGTGACTGCAAAGACACTTTCAGCAAATATGCTAGTTAGGTAAACAGGAGTCCAAGCAGCACAGAAAATGGAAATGATCTGCATAAATAAGATAATCAAAACATATTTTCATCCACATCTCACGGGTAGAGATCTAAAGAAGCTCATGAATTTTATTCCACTGCTGCTCTTCTGGACAATGAGAGCACTCTTGGAATAAAAAGTGAGCTGTACACAGACCTGAGATGCTGTGGATGATCACAGGAATGAAGGTCAGGAAAGAGGACTAAACCAGACCAAACTTTTCCATCACTCCACCTGACCTTCCCTCCCAGGCTACTCATCCACTCCAAGCCACACTGACAGTTTTTGGCATGTAGGAATGTGTTTCCAAAAGTAAGTGGCAGGGCGTTGGAAGAACCTCCCTTCTCATATTTCTCTTTCTTCCCACTCTCCAGCAATGTCTGCCAACGTGTTCAAGAAATAATTTACCTAAAGGACAGAGAAAATAATCTAACAGAAAATTAATACAGTAGTATAATTACTTAACAGACAATTAACATCTCAAGCCATGTTCAAGCATCGCAGCTTGCAAACACAGTATCATTCTAGATTGACAATGCCAATCCATTTTGTCTTCTCCATCCAAATCCCATGTACCTGGCCAAGTGATACTCTCATTTCCTAAATGGAGGCCATTCGTACAGACTTTTAAACCAAGATAAAGTTTCCTGACATGGTATCATCCCTCCAGTGGAAAGCAAATATCATCCTTTTCACTTTGTTGTTTTCCCCAACTCACTCCATGCAACCACTCTTGAACAGTAGTCCTGGCAAGAAGATTTCTGTTCAGGTAGTGATTCTGTTTTGGACAAGTCTTCAGATAAACTTCAGCACTGTGTTGCCTGTGTGGTATACTTTAAAACAGGTCATATGCAAAAAGATCAAAAAAGTGGAGTAATAAGTGTTATAAAGGGGACTAAAGTATTTTAGTACAACATGACAGATGTGTTAAAAATAATATGGATGGTCTTTTGTACTGGGTATTTCCTCATGTGCTCTTGAAAAAGGGAGAACACCACACACTAAACACCACTGCCTTCTAGCCTCCAGATTACTATTTCAGATTTGAAATCTTACTCAAGTCATTAATTTTAGCAATGAATTGCTCCTAAAAGGAGATTTTGGTATGTTTCAATCTTGCAACACCTTTTAAAACTAGAGAACAAGAAGGTAATGTCCCCTGACATTCCCACATCTTGTATCATTGTTCACAAAACTGTATGGAAAAACTGTAGCATAATTAAAAGATCTTTAAGGTTTTCCTCTTTAGGAGTAGGATCAGTCTAAACTAGCTCCTTAAAGGAAGTTCAAAGGCCACACACAAACGACTCTCATGGTAATCACATATACCAGCAAGGCACATTATCCGAATTGAGTCAGACCTATTTGTCTGTGGGCCTGAAACAGTAACAGAAGATGTCAAGTACAGAGCAGAGTTGGGCACAGACTGAGCAAATGGCTGGAAATGAGGATAAGGCAGAAACTCATCCCCCAGAGTACGTACACTTTAAATGATTAAACAGCCCAGGGACTTTGAGGAGACATGGGTTTTCACCTAGCAAAACAGTATCTAAGAGTATTTCACATCATGGCTCACCAGAAGGCAGCTGCAGCTCAGACTGTGCAGCTGTGTTGGCCACAGCTCTGCGGACATCCTTCACTGAAGTCATGACACAAGCAGCAGCTTCTTTACTCCTGCAGTGAATAAGAGCTTTGCTGCTGCAATGACTAAGGGTTTAAACCGCATTTGTGAGAGACTGTCTGCAAACTGTCCTCCAAACAAGCGGCCAGTGTTTCCAGGACAGGTATCCCCATCTCCTGACACTTTTAGTCTCTTCAGTCTGCAGAGAACTTCCTGTCAGATTGCATACAACCAGCACAAACAGGTCTCCTTGCCTGGAGCAGTAAGTGGCCCTATGGAGCTAAGCCATGCAGAAACCCCAGCCATGCTACTGAGTTTTCTCCAGGCTGCTCTTGAACACCTCTGCACTGCTATCACTGCACACATGTAAGAGCCCAATAAGGAAGCAGAGTGAGACACACGTACCACAAGGAAGAATTTACAACAGAGTTCTCTGGGTCTTCATGATAGTCATCTAAGGGAAACATCAATTTTGTTTACCACTGTGATGTGACATTTCACAGGCCACATCATATCCCTTGCATACTTACCTTGAAATATAACTGTCATTTTCAAGCCTCAGGCAGACAGCAGCCTTGCAGACAACAAATCCATGACCCCAGCTTCCATCCTGTTTATAGCATGTTGCAATGCTTTCTCAGAAAATGAAATATTTAGTAAAATAAATGAAGAAAAAGCAGGTACTTTATTCAAGAGCTGATGGTCAAGGTAGGACAGCTCAACTACAAGTACTGCCACTGAAAATAACGTCGCTATGAAAAAGCACATACACCAGGCTCAATTTGCATCCAACATGGCTCAGCAAAAAATTCATGAGGAAAGAAAATCTGGTTAGCACAGTGATGCTGTACTTCTGGAGCCTGTTCTCTAGAGAGCAGGCTCAAACGCATAGCAGCCACAGCCTTTTCTTGTTATTGGCCTCATACACTCCTAAGGCCTCTGCAAAAATCACAGACATGCCCAGGGCTCAGAAGGGTACACATCGCTAATAGTAAGTTTATCACAAATCACATCTGAAGAGTTTTCCCAGGGCTGCCCAGGAAAGCTTGCACGCATCTGCTTGTACTATACAGTACTAAGTCTGTGGGGATTTTACTATAGGAAAAACACACAGGGTTGTTTTTTTTTTGTTGAGTTTTTTTAAAGCGTTCTTCCATGTGAGAGTCAGCTTTTATGAGATGGGCATGAAGCAATCTAGTCAAACCCTGGTCTGCACAAAGGCAGTGGGTGCCAATATTCTCCTTCTCCTGGGAGCAGGATCATTGCTTTAGCCAGTAACAGTCAGTCTTCCAATAAAGGGCATGAAACTGCGCAAGACGAGAGAAGAAACAAGTCCTGAAGTCATATACAACACAACAAAATAATTCCTTAGTTCAGGTGTGCCTCTAGAAGCAGGCAGCCCAAGGAACAAAAATACACTTAGCAAAGGCCACCACAAACCATTCCAGTATGCAGGATGACCGCGTGAACTGGTGCCCTAAGGTTATAACCAAGCGCACGAAAGGCACATAAAGAGAGAGAGCGCCTGTCACTAACGTCTGCGCAACAGGGTTTCAGTTTTTAAAGCCACGTCTCGCAGAACCCCCGATGCGGGCGCTGACAGCTGGGTTCCGGCAGCAGCCGCTGGCTGGCAGCACGCCGGCAGCGCCACGGGACTGAGTCGTCCCTCCGGGGGTCTGGGCTGGATCCGTTCTGGGCCGCGGACTCCTCCCGCCGCCATCCAGCACGCTCCGTCCCGGCAGCGGCAGCCGCAGCTTGCCTAATAAGGCCACACGCGAGTTGACTGGCTGGCGGGGAGGTCACCCAGTGTTTACCTTGCGCGGCGGCAGCCGGAGCCTGCCTGCCCACCTACCCACCAGCCCCGACAGGCCCCGCTGGCCCCCCTCAGCCGCTGGGCACCGCCAGCGCGGCCTGCCCCTCAGCACCAACAGCCCCGGAGCTCTGGCTGCTCCCACGCGGGAGGGTAAGCTCAGCCGGCACCCCGCTGCCGAGGGAGACGTACTTCGGCTTTACCAGAGGCAGAGCGAAAGTGCAGAGAGTTCAGGTACAGTTTTCGCCGCAGTACATTTTAGGTCCAGTAGGCTGGAAAAAATAATCAGGTTTCTCGCTGCGTGAGTTGCTTGAAAGTAGGGCAGCAGCGCGGGGATAAACAGCCACCTTCACAGTGCCGAGGTGGCTGACAGGTACTTGTCAAACATCAGAACCAAGGGAACTAGATGAAAGGAAGGTGCAGATACTCATCTGAACACTACTACTTAATTATTTAATGCTTTTTATCAGTTACAGTGAGATTCACTGCAATTCAGACAGGTGGCTTCAAAAGTAATGACTTACTGTCCCCAAAATAGCTGTATTTAGCAAAAATAAACCCCAACCCTTGCTTCTGCTGCTCACTGTCTCTCCTGTGATTCAGACTAGTTTTTCCTTTATACCTTAAGGTAGTTTCAAGATGCTCGATTTGGACCGCATCCTATTCTTCTTCCCAGCACAGAGTCTGCAAGGAAAGCCAGGAGACCGCACCCTGGTTAGAGCCGGCAGACAGAGGAGAGTCGTACAGATCACCCTCTCCAAGGGGCTGCTCAGAATGGCCTTTTCCCTACAGGTCAGTACAGGCAGTGCATTTCTGTCCTTCATTCCCTCCGGTGACTGGCACTGAGCTGTAAAATACCAGGACAGTTCAGATATTATTTGTACCCTGATACTTCTAAAATTGGCATTCAATTTCCTAAGCACTTTGCTGTCTTGAATGAAGCATCCCCAGTGAGGGCACTGCTGGAGAGCTCGCAAGTCCCCAGGCAGCAGGGACAGGCACAGAGAGTGCAGGTCTATGGGAGGGTGCTGGGCACCAAACTGAGCATCCTGCCCATAGTCCTGGAGACTTTGTAGTTCTTGTATTTTGTAAACTCCATATCTTAGCTTCTCAGTACTAGCAAAACAATACCACCCTGCTGGGTATTTAAACCCTGTAAGGCTTAAATACCTACCTAACACTATGAGATATAACAATACATCTACCTAGTATTTCTCACAGCCAGAAAAATCCCTTAACACACAGGGAGTAAAACTAAACTGTGATTATCACCCCACTGAAAGAAATCAAATTACCACAGTTATGTCCTGTTTCTGCAATGAACCTGGGGTTCACATGATTATAATTAAAAGCATTAACATCTATGGCCAACTCACTCTTTAAATAGTGCATGTTTAAAAATGCAGCTGGGAATCATGCTGACAGTTTGTAGGCTTATTATTTCAGGATGAAGCTTTGCCTAGATGCACATACAGATCTTGGCTCAGAACTGCTGATTTTCTGCTCAAAGTCTATTCTCACCCAATATATGCTTCAGGAATACAAAGAAGGCATTCAGAAAAGGGCCAGTCAGACACAACTATACACAAGTGGTCCTAAAATAAGCTAACTCACTTTGTGTCCAGTTTGCTTAGATCAGCAGCACAGTATGCTCTTATGACTATAATCAATAATGAATGCTGCAGGAAACTAAACAACACATTAGGAATGAGATAAACTCTGTCATGGGTGGCAAGGCAGTAGAACAGGTTGCCCAGAGAAGCTGTGGCTGCCCCATCCCTAGCAGTGGTCAAGGCCAGGTTGGACGAGGAGCAACCTGGTCTAGAGGGAGGTGTCCCTGCCTGTGGCAGAGGGTTGACAGTAGAGCTTGAAGGTCCCTTCCAACCCAAACTAGTGTATAATTCTATCTGCATTAGACCCGTTAACAGAGTTTTAAGGAAGAAGTCAGGGTAACCCTGAACTATGGAAGTCAGTCAACCCTTCACAGACATACAGGCTGGGATGAGAGAAAACCTATTGGGCTTGCACTACCTGCTAGAGGAAAAAGGTTCACCCATTTGTTTCTAGTCTCTCAGAGTGAGAGACATTGACAGGTGTCTAGGTGCCAGGGGGAGCATTGTCTCTCCTCTTTGTTAAGAAGGAGAATGTCAATAAACTTGGGCACACCCAGGAAAAAAAACAAAAACTGACACTCTTATGGGTGACACAAGTTAATTTAGGACCGTTTGTGTAACTGCACACTAACAGTTGCTTTCAAATGCTTTTATGCTTTCGCAGTTTTAATCTTAAATAGGAGATAAAGTAACAGCTGACTTTTCTCCATTTTAACACTCCCATTTTACATCTTTGCTCACAGACATTAAAAATTCCAAAGGACAGGATTGAGGAAGGAACTTCTGGGACAGTTTAGAAATACAGCAGTGTCTCCTCCACTGTACTAAAGATGGAAAACAATAAAAAAAAGTTAGCATTTTTTAATCCATATTCTGAATACCCTATATGCAAAATGACATCTAAGCAATAGGGAAGTTACCCTCACAAAGCAGAATGGCTTTTTCATTTCTCAGTACAATGCACGGGTTTATACTCAGTTATACCTGTCTGGTGCAAAGCTAGCAAGTAAAGTTCTTTCTCCAGGAACAGGGCAGAAATGTAATTTTGGCAAAATCTATGCATATCAAAGGTGATGCTGAAAGAACAGAGTAATGGCTCATGTAACTACTTAACCTTTAAATCAAAGTTGAAGATTTTTTTTCCTCATACACTCCTCTCTCACTCACACGAGAGGAAATACATCTACCACATAATCAACAATTACGTGCTGCAGGCACACATTCACTGAGAAAACAGGTGGGGTTTCGGTGAGGTAACGAAGAGGTGTTCTTTCCCTGGTGTACAGATGGTCAGTTCAAGCTCAAAAGCAAAACCATCATGACTTTGTTTAAATGAAATGTGGTGAGCAAAGAAACAGCTTACAAATGAAAGAACAAGGGCAACTGCTTGGGGAGCCAGGAGGTCTGTTACAGTCCAGCTTCCTGGAACCACCTTGGGAAAGTATAGAGGACAGCTGCTGAGGCTGGTGCAACCTTGATGCCTGTGTGATGGCTGTAAGGGAATGCTCAGGCACACCACACCTTTTACTGTCACAGGGAAGGAGCTCAGCTCTACTTACCCCAAATGTCACTTCCTGAGACTGGACTGCCATTCCCAGCTCTACTCCTTTTAGTCTCCTAGATATCATCACTGCTAATCCCCCTCTCCTGATTTTATTTCTGCTGACCTCTGCGTACTTCACCTTCCTCCTGCACCCCATACTAAGGGTAATCAGACTGCACTTGTCAGTATCTCCAAATCTGCCTCTCCTTCTACAAATCTCTACAGTATCTCTACACTTCTACCCCCAGCTCTTCTCCTACTCTTACTTCAGACTCTCCCATCAGAGACCCAGTCCCACCCCACTGGCTCTCTTTGCCCACTCTACCCCTCCCCAAACCAGGCCACCTAACTGAGCAGAGTTTTGGTTTCCTTCTCCAGGAGGCTTCAGTAAAGGGCTGCCTAATTTAGCACAGTTAGAATCATAAAATCATATGATTTTATCACATTATATCAACTGGTTTGGGTTGGAAAGGACCCTCAAGATCATCTAGTTCCAACCCCCTGCCACAGGCAGGGACACTTTCCACTAGACCAGGTTCAAAGCCCTGTCCAGCCTGGCCTTGAAAGCTGCCAGGGATGGAGCATCCACAGCTTCTCTGGGTGACCTGTGCCAATGCCTCACCAACCTCACAGTGAAGAACTTCTATCTAGTCTAAATCTACCCTCTTTCAGTTTAAAGCCATTCCCCCTTGTCCTATCACTACACGCCCTGTAAATAATCCCTCTCCACCATTTTGTAGGCCCCCTTTATGTACTGGAAGGCTGCTGTAAGGTCTCCCTAGAGCCTTCTCTTCTCCAGGCTGAAAAAGCCCAGCTCTCTCAACCAGTCTTCACAGGAGAGGTACTCCAGCCCTCTAATCATTCTTATGGCCCTCCTCTGGACTCGCTCCAACAGGTCCATGTCCTTCTTATGTACTTGATATTTACTCTCCCCTCTATAACGCAAGATCTGGACAATAGAAACTAAACCTGCGTTCATGAGACCTGAACCAACCTGGGGCACACAGAGCACACTATGGAGCAGGCCAACAACTGAAGCGCAATAGTGTAAGGATACTGATAGTCTTGGACATTTTTCTTTTGCAGGTAAATTTCCTTCACCAGTAAACTTGTCTGTCCCATGAATAGCATCAAAGGAACGCTGTGCTGTTTGAAGAGAGCCACTGAGCATATGTAATGGAAAAAGAAAACAGACATCACTTAAAGAAAGGCCAGGCAGTGTGAGCAAATCAGAGTTGGAAAAAATGAAGGTCTCCCTAGATGTCTTGATGGTCACTGGCTATTAAAGTAATATACTAACAACCAGCTACATAAAGGTGCTAGACTAGGTCCTTGCAAGGCAGGCCTTACAACTCGGGTTTTGAAAATACGCCTACAGTAGCATTTGTCTAAAAGTGAAGCAAAACCACTGCTGAGGAATCCTGTATTAAAATCAGAGATGTGCACAGCACAATGCTTCTTAGCCATCAGGACACAGTGGGGCACAGCCCTGTGCCAGGTGATGCTACAAAATCATCAGTCACTAGGGGCCTGTCATGTGTGAGCACAGTCTAGCGCTGAGCCAAGTGTTCTGCTAGCACAGATGAGGCAGCAATATGTTTAGCTGCTACAGGAAGACAACACTCAGGAGGGCTGAAAAAGCCAGCAGCGAAATGCAGCAGGTTCTGCAGCAAGACTTCTCTTTACCACCCACATCACACTCAAGGACCTTGCAGTTCTCAGGGGCAATAGGATCACAGAATCATGGAATACCAGACTGGAAGGAACCTCAAGGACCATATGGTCCAATCTATCTTAGTCTTTCCTGCCCAGCTGAATCTTGGAAGTGTCCAACATCTGGGAATCTGTCACTTCCCTGGGGATATTTTTCCAGTGGCTGATTGTTCTGAGTGTGAATATATTTTCTCATATCTGATCAGAATCTCCCCAGGAGTAGCTTGTGCCCATTACCTCCTCTTTTCCATGTGACTCCTTGTAAAAAGGTAATTTCCATCGTCTTTGTATCCAACCTTTAAATACTGGAATATGGTGGTAAGGTCTTCCTTGAGCTTTCTTAAGGCTGAACAAACCCAGCTCTCTCAGCCTTTCCTCATATGACAGACTTCCCAGTCCTTTGAGCATTTTTGTGGCCCTTCTCTGGACCCTCTCCAGCCTGTCCACGTCTCTTTTTGCACAGGAGGAATCAAAACTGGACACAGTATCCCAGATGTGGCCTGACAAGCACTGAGTGGGATAATGACATCTTATCTCTGCTGGTGATGCCCTTGTTGATGCAAGCCAGCATCCTGTTAGCTTTCTTTGCTGCAGCTGCACACTATCCACTCATATTGAGCTTCTTGTCCACCAGGACCTTTCCAGAGAGCTGCTCCCTAGCTAGGTAGGCCCCATCCTGTGCTGCACTCTTGGATTGTGCTTACCCAGGTGCAAAACCTTACACTTGTTCCTGTTGAACTTCATAAGGTTCTTGTTCGCTCACTCTTCCAAGCCTATAATAATAAGATAGAATAAGCTAGATAAGCTTATTCTACAGAGTGGGTCTCCCTTTTAAAGTGTCCACTTCTCTACTCAGTTTGGTATCGGCAAACTCATCAAGACACACTTGATGCTGTCTTCTGCATTACTTACGAAAATATTAAACAGCATTGGGCCCAACACTGATCCCTGAAGGACCCCACTAGTGACAGGCTGCCAGTTTGAAAAAGAGCTATTTATCACACCCTCTGGTTGTGGACAGCCGGTCAGTTCCCCACCCACCACACAGACCACTTGTCTAGATTATAACACATCAGTTTCCCTAGAAGAAGGCTGTGAGAAACCTTATCTTAGCCTTCTCCCAGCCTTCTGGAATGTCCCTCGATCTCCACAACTTCCCAAAGATTATGAAGAGCAGCCTCCCAGTGACATCAACCAGCTCATTTAACAGCCTCAGGTGGATATTGCCAGGGCCCGTCGATTTGTAGGGGTCAAGCTCCTCTAATAGTTCCAGTACAAACTCTTCCTTCACTGATGCTGGATCTGTGTTTGTATAAACCTGGATTTTTGTTCCCAAGGCCAAATGTGCTGGTAAAGACAGAGGTGAAGAAAGTGCTGAGAATTTCTGCTTTTTTAGTGTTGTTGATGACTTCATTCAGCTCTCCTGATTAACAGTGGGCCAATATTTTCCTACTGTTCCTGCTTGTTGTTTATGTACCTGAAGAACCCTTTCTTGTAGTTTTTAATATCTCTTGTCAATTTCAGTTCAACTTGAGGTTTTGCTTTCCTAAGTGCATCTCTGCACACCCTGGCAATGCCCTTGTACTTCTCAACAGGTATTCATTTTTCCATATTTGGCACACTTCTCTTTTGGTTTTGAGCAGACTCAGAAGCTTGCAGTTTAGGCAAGAGGGTCTCTTGCCCCACCTATTTCCCTTATCTTTAAAGGGAACAAACTGGTTTTGTGCTTCCAATAGAGCATTCTTGAACATCTCCCAGCACTTTAGCTCCTTTATCCTCCAGGGAAGCTTCCCATGGAATCCCTCCCAACTCAGCTCTGAATGAGCTCAAGCTTGCTCTTTTAAAATCTAAAACTCTGGTCTTAGTACTAACCTTCAGCAGAGTCAGCCAGATCCCAAACTACTATGATCACCACAGCTAACACTGGCACTAGCCAAGATACTACAAAGCAGGTTTTCTTGGTTTGAGAGCAGCAACTCCAGCAGTGCCTCATTCCTGGTTGGCACATCTAACATTTGTTTGTGGAAGCAGTCCTCTAGGCATTCCAGGAACTTGATGGATGACATTTAAGCTGCTGTATAGTTCTTCCAACAATTGAGATGTTACAAGCCTTGGGAAATTTTGGGGTGCATGGACCCTGAGAAGCTTCATTGTTAAAGTACTCCACCATCCTCCCAGTCTCCACAGTCACAGCTAAGGCTGCTCCTACAGTTTGCAATCCAAGCAATAAAGAGCAATTGTGTGTGAGCTTCAGCACCTTAAGAAAACACATATGGGAGACATACACAAGAAATTAACTGAAATGCACCTACTTTATTGTCAGCACAGTGTCCTACTCACAGTGTGCAGAAAGGTATCCTCATAGCATGAAAATAGTTGTTCTTCCTACAACAAGAAGCCTCCATGAGCCATTTGGGAGCTTTTTTTGGCACACCATCACTACTGGCACATTTACTGCTGAGTTCTGTATCAATGTCTCGCACAAAGGATTTTGAAGTCCAAGCAAGATGCTTGTTTTCCTCACTGCCTTTCTATACCTGGTCTAGTATAGTGCTAGTGGAAGAACTGAATAAAATTAAGCAGTATAAGAGCTAGGTAATCCAGCAGTTTATCTAAATAAATTATTTAGCAATTTACATTGCACTTCAGCATACACACATCTTGCTCTGACTTAAAAAAAATTCTTAAATAGTAAACAGAAAAAAAGCTCAGTCAATGCTACAATTAAAGACATTTAGACTATCTTGTAAGCGTATTGTTTGCCAATGGCCTTAAGTCAAACTACAGCAGTGTTTTAAACTCCCATGGAAAGTATGCCTGCATTAAAGCTCACTACAAGAAACTTAAACATCTTGACAGCATGTGGCCATGCATGAGATCACTGTGAAAAGCTGCAGTGTTTTCTTCAGTTCTTTATTTTTGTTTCCTGGGCAGTTTGAAACTGTAATCAGCCGCTTATACCCAAAAGTCTGGATGTCAAGACAGCACAAACTGGAGTCCAGGAGTTGCATTAGCTCACAATATGTAGTAAGATAACAAAATCCTATCCAAGGAGATCCAGAACACTAGAATGATATTTAATGAAGGCTGAACAAAACTAGAGGATTGCTTCTAGAGAGGATAATACATAGGGATTTCACTTGGAAATCATAACTTCATTTTTATAGTCAAATTCTCACTTTCTTCCCTCAAGGATATACGTGTGTGTGAAACTATTCTATTAAACAGTTTGGCATATGTAAGTTCTTAGCTAGTTCCTTTTCTGAGAGCTTTCTGTTTGCCAAGAATTATCTGTATTTCTTGCAATTCATTATGAGAAATGGTGTGAGAGCATCCAGCTTCTGATATCTGAAGGGTCTGAGGGTGTGTAAAAGCCATCTAAATAGAAACTAGATTTCACAAAATGTTCACAGGAAAAAAAATTTGCTAGGTTGGGAGACTTTTTGAAAATTTTTTTTTCATCTATTGACTGTAAGAAAATTTTCTGTTGAAATTGAGCTCACATCTCTCTGAAAGAGTCTTATTCACCTATCCTATCTTTCTGTCCTGTAATTTGGGAAGCAAAGAAAAGCAGAAGACAGGCAGCCTGGTAGGTAACCTTAAAAAATTACTTCCAAACATAGAAAGGCAGGGAAGAGAAGGAAGGAGACTAGGGGATGCCAAGGTGAATCAGCACCAGGAATGACAGAAATCTACGTCCGTGTAGACCACTGCCTTGTTTTATTTAAAAAGTCATTATTTAACATAAGCAGTTATTTCTCTGTGTTAGTGATAAACTATTAGTTGTGGTGCTTTCTTTCTATGGGTGAAGCATGCCACTGAGGGTGTTCCACATTCAATACTTTGTGGCAAATAGCAGTAACATCCAGCAACACACTGTTGAATACTGTAACAAAATTATCCCTTCCCCAGAAAAATAAAACTTACATTTTATTTCTGTTTCCCTATGTAAAGGCTTAACAGCTCCTGTTCATAGACATTTTTCCCCCTTAATATTTTAGATTGTGAAGAAAATAAGTAAGTGTGGGGTCCATACAGGATACTTCAATTTTCAAGTATTTAGAGACTAGAACAGGACTTGGACTTCCTTTCAGTTACCCTTACTAAGGGATCGGGTTTGGAAAACAATATGGTAAGAAGAACCCTGAACAGATTTTACGTCCCCTTGTGTCGCAATAATATATAGCTATACCCATCTCCACCTTCTGGAACTGCTACAAATACTCTTTCCCTCCTCCCCCACAATTTTTAATACCATCGAGTGTCATGCCAATTTATTCTCTGCCTTTCAAGCACTGGCAGTATTAATTTATCAGGATGGAATCCTATAAATACTCTTATTCCAACTTTACCTTTGCTCTAACTACAGAGCATGCTGATTACCTCTGCCATAGATAAAAGCTACTTACACAATGTGCAGCCAATATCCAAACACAGCCCTTTATCTGTTAGAACTGAGCCACCATACTCCATTAAGCTCCAGTTAGATTACAGTTTTTAGTGTGAGGTGGTACAACCCCCCTCCATGGCAGGGGGGTTGGAGCTAGGTGA
This sequence comes from Pezoporus flaviventris, assembly GCF_033815535.1. NCBI lineage: Eukaryota > Metazoa > Chordata > Aves > Psittaciformes > Psittacidae > Pezoporus > Pezoporus flaviventris. The sequence goes on from NW_026892595.1 coordinate 7,591,567, forward strand.
TCTTAAGGTCCCTTTCAACCATAACTGTTCTATGATTCTGTATCAAAAATTATTTGAATGACTACTGCTGCTACTCCTTTTTGGTCAAATATTAAAACACTATATTAGTTTTAGCTTCTAATATTAGTTTCCTTGTGAATTTGCTATACAGAAGCAATACTCAAGCCATCCAACTTCTCAAGACCAGTCTTAGGTTGATTTGGTGTCCAGCTTAGGTTTTTAGGAAATCTCTTGAGACCCATTACAGGTTTACAAAGCAGTGGTACTGCTCCTAAAGTGGTGGTGGTGAAGGACATTCACAACTAATTCCAGGCAATTTCTTGAAAAATTTGAAAGCAGAACACAAAAGCATTGGCTCCCACGCTTGACAACTGACCAAAGACTTATGTGACTGAAGCACCACGTGAAACGGATGTTTTAACATACCTTAATCTTTTGACAGTTTTTGTACAACTGCCTTCAAGGATACCAAGACACAGATATGCCATATCCTACAACATCAAGGATCATAGAAGATGCTGTGATCTCTCCCTCAATGTATCCTACTTGCTGTTAAATGGCTCCAGTACATGACAACTTTTTTCAAACTGTTGGTTCAGCAGGTTGGAGGAAGCTGTCTTCTGGCAGAGAAAGACAAATGCCAGTACAGGTACACCCCTTTCCTGGCAAGTAGTTTATCTAAATAAGATTAAGCTTTTCTGACCTCTACCTACCCAAAGCTTGGGTTAAATGAAAGGGTTACCTATCCAGCCCCTCTGATACTAACAGGACATAGCAGAGTAAACAGCCCTGCCCTCTTAATGCACAGCAGTGGAACTCAGAAAAAACAAACAAAACAAAACAGGCAGACTCCTGACACCACTCAAACAACATCAGTTGTTTTGAGCATTATCATTGATAACGGAAGTCAGTTTTGCATGAGAAAGCCAGATACCATATCTTTAAAAGCAACTGTTAATATATACAGAGGTTAATTTACAGGATGTTTGTACAGCCCATTAAAAAGAACTAAGAAGTCAGATGAACAAGTTAGAAATGAGCAAGTTAGAAGATAATGACTTCTACTTTAACAAGATTAATCTGACATTGCTTAAACGATAATACTAATCACTTTATGATACAGCACTAAAGAAAAACATTGAACAGCTTTAGAAAAAGAGCGCAGAATAGTTTTCCTCCTGCTCTCCACAGTCCGGTATACATCAACAGTATACAATACATCAGATATGTATTGAAACCATGCTGATAAAACATCCTAATTCAAAGCTTAAAACCAGCACATTGACAGCTCTATTAACAGCACAAGTAAAACATCTATCATTCTGTAAAGCCTTGAAATTGTGTTTAATATTTCAGTTCTAAATTTGGTTCCTGCTTGAGGAAAATAATAACTAAAAATTCTACTAGCATTCAGGGCTTCTTGTTAGAATAGATTTGATCTGATTTAAGAAGTAAATACTTTGTACAAACAATAGAGATTTTTTTTTCCTTTTTTTTTTTTTTCCTTTCTGCTATTACCTTTACAACCGTGAACTGACTAGGTAACTTCTTAAGTTAGCAATATAGGCAAAGGAAGGAAGCCAGATGACAAAGAATGTCTGAAACTAGATTTGCCCAATAAAGTTCTTTTAGATAAACCCAACTCTATTTGTCTAGAAATGACTGATCTTGCAGTCTTGATTCTCAAATAAAAGCCTACAGAAATAAAACCTTCCAAAGAGAAGACAAATAACTAAAATTTCCTAGTTCCCCCAGATACAACAAACAGCCATGGACTCCTCAGGTACTGGTCTTATAGCCTCCCCCTGTTTAACAGGCTGTAAACTCCTTATTTCTTTCTCCTGTAAAACAGTTACTTTCTCACCCTCCCCTCTCCACTGAAGGAATACCATACCAGCAAGCTCTTCTTTGACAGTTCAATGCAGGGCTGATTAAAATGAGTAGTTTTTCATAACTTCTGTTTAACCTTGAAATCTGCTGCTTCTATTTCAGGCCTGATGAAGTGCTGGTGTGCCTGCAAGCTTGTCTCATTTTTTCCCCCCATACCAGCTGGTCTAATAAATTACCTCTTCCTAACAACCTCATGTTAGCCATGTCCTTAGATCAAACACAGCAAAACACCATTATGTTACTTCAAACTTGTATTAAACCCTGACAAAGAGTACTTCTGGTTTAAGAAATAATAAAAACCAAAGTCACCCGAACTACTGCCTTGCATTGTAAAGGTAGTTGTTCAACTTCTCCACTCATCACATGCAAGATAGTTTATATGCAAGGAAAGATTCACTTACTAAAGTACCTTCCAGCAACACAAGCATTTTCTGTTTAAACTGCTCTCAATGTGAAAAAAAAAAGAAATACATTGACTGGACATTTTAGCAAGTTTGAGGTGACTCCAGGGCTGATGCTTAGGTTCCTAAACTGTCTGCTATACAGCATGAGTTCAAAACAACCAGTTTCCATGATTTAAATTTCAAAGCAACTTTTCCCCTTAACTTGAGAAAGGGAAGTGAGGTGGGGAGTGTGAGGAACAGTTTGCTGCAGATAAATCACCTCTTTTCAGTCCATGGGTATAAGGTCTTTTTTTTTTAAGGTCTGGCAGTTGGAGGCTTAACTCCCCTTTCAGACATGCCTTTATTTGGAAACAGTGCAGGAGCAGGCAGGGCTTTTTCATAAATACTGCCTGGCCACATGCAAACAGCAACTTGGTAAAATGAGTGGCAGCTCTGCACAACCAATACAGCCATATGCTCCTCTAACTGTCGCTGGACAGAAAAAACAAGAGTTTACAGTTTGAAAAAACAAACAAAACCCACCCCTTTGTAATTGCTTATTAATCATTAAAGGAAAGAGGGGAATTCTGGTCTCTGCTTTTAGAAAGGGACCAGAGCTCTATATAAATCCTGCAAAGCTTGAAGCTCATACGGTTATACTCCTTAGGACACTAATTGCCTGTACCACAGTGCTATCTTCAGGACTGCAGCGTGTTTGCTCTTGAGAGCAAGTACTGGCTTCAGATAAGAGGGCACAGTCCTATGAAATGCACAGGCAGCACTGGTTATGAATGCAAGGGGGACAGGGAGCTAACTGAAGTGCTGGTAAATGGCTGGACATGAAACTTCAAATCAGGCACCATCAGTGTACCAAAAAGCAGGAATGAGCCGCATCTTGCGCACTGATTGGTGTTAGTGCTTGTCTATTCATTGCAATACCTGCAAGATGGCTCCTTGAGATCACATCCCCCTTCTTCCCGCAGACAGACTATTTTTACACAGCCATTGACCAGCTCACTTTGACAAAAATAACCGGAACTAAAACTTGAAGCCAGCCATCTTCCTGATACTCCTGACTTCCAGGAGGCTCAGGAACGTAGCAGCAGAGGAGACCAGGTGAGAAGAGGTGACCCCAAGAATTTGAAGTTAGAACCTGACATGAAGTGCAACACCAGGATCTCTTTGCATTTCCTTTCTCCACAGTGCTTTCTCTCACACCAAGAAATGCTCCCAGCTAGAAAAGTTACAATACCTTCATCAGATTTTCTTTTGGAAAAAGAAAAAAAGAAAAAAAGGACTCAAGCAAGTTCCATTCAGGTTTTCATCCCCATCTTCTTCCTGTCAGATACTGCCAAGGTCAGACACAAGAACCATACAAAAAGGTATCAAAGCAGAACAGCGAGAGGAGGTTATCTATTTAAAGGTACTTTCATTTTCTTCAGAAAATGAACTGTTGTTCCAGAAGTTAAAGTTTACAGTCTGCACAATTTTTAGCTTGGATTATCGCCTATGTTTGAAGCACTGGCTTAGTGCTGCTGAGTTGAGGTGAAAATTTCCACTTTATTGCAGATGCCTAACACTGGTTCTGTGTGGACAATCACCACCACAGCAGTCTCCCACTTCCAACCTTTCTAGACCACAGGGTCCATGGAAACACCTGACTTTAATGACAGAAACCATTCACATCCATCTTCTGATGGATGGTTGATTTGATTATATCAGTCCTTAGGCCTGTGCATACTGCTCATCTTGGAAGATTAGAATCCCAAAGAATCTCTTGAATCACATGTGGTCTGCATCTGCATGAAAACAGAGATTCCCCATCTAGAAAGTGAACAATTTAAACATGAAAACCAAGTACAACAGCAACATAAGAATGAGGCAACTATGGGAGAAAGGAGGGGAAATGCATACTAAAAAAACCTTAATTTGCTAAGGAAAAGCCTGGACTTCAAACAAGCAAGCTTTTACTCCCAGAGGGACAGACTTGTGATCAAGGTTTGGCATCTGTTCAGTTCCTCCTCCATGGCAAATGGCCTTGCTGCCTCCTGCATTGATGCTATCAACACAGCTTTGGCTGCCTGGAAGCTACATTTGAAAGGCTGTCATCCAGAACAGTCTTGAACTTTGTTTTCCATCATGAAGCACATCTTGCAAATGTATATTTTTATTTTTCCTGCCTGAGCTCATTTAGAGAAGCCACACAATTAAAGAGGCAAGCTTAAAGCAGGAAGAGGTGGTTGGGGGAGAGAGTTTCTGTGGCACAAGTTCCTTTGTAATAAAAGAACTCAAGACGGGGCAGTAAGTGTGGAAGAATTCATGCTTACTTAATTGCAAAACCCACAAGATTAGGTAAGTGATAAATCTGCTGTCTTCTCAGAGGATTCCAAAGACCTCTGTCAAAAAGGAAGCTTGTGTTTTACACCCAAGCCAGACACTGCCTCTTTAGTCACCCTACAACAAGGGCTGCTGAAAGCCGAGGTTAGTAAGTTATTTTCCTTCTCCCAAAATTGCAGTATGTCTCAGTAGACATTAGCAATTTCTTGTTGCACTCCCCCAGCTGGTGAGAACTCTTGGGAGCATGATTTCTAATATTCTGAAATTTAAGATTTCTGCATTTTTATGGCCATGTAGCATCTCTATTAGATTGCTGAGGAGTTGCCTCTTAAAAAAAAATATTGAAATTGAAAGCTTAAGATTTCAGTTTCAAAACAAGTTGGAAAGATTTTCTTAAAATCTCACAGACCCTCAGAATCCTATTTAGCATGTTTTGATATTTTCAGTTGTTTTCAGGCTTTTTGCTGGAATTTAAGAACCACTTCATCTGTGTTTATAGTGTTTACTGTTCCTTGCTCTGGCAAAATAAAGGGGGTGATCAGCTGCTCTACTTCCTTGACCAAAACAAGTTACTAGTTTGGTTTAGATTTTAACTTTACACTACATTTAAAAAAAAAAAATAAAAAAGTTCCAAGTATTATTTTGTTCATCTTCATCTGTGGAAGGGCTCTCCTGTTCAAAGGGTCCTGTGTTACAGATCTTGATTCAAGATATATAGTAACATGTTCTTCCTTTTCATCCTTTCTAGTTAAGAAAGGAAGTATGTATAATTTGAATTGGAACAGTAACATTAATTTCAGTAAGGTCCTAACATCTAAGACTTTACCCTGATTCCAGGGAAGCTAGAATCCTGTTCAGTATTTCCGCCCATCATACCACAAGGACACGTATGTGGGATTTGTTTTAGCATGGCTTCTACAGTTTCAATCGATGCTGTGGAAAGAAATGCAATAAAGAAAATAAAGAGTACACTGACCACCACCTAAAGTTAGAGATTTTTCAATTTATTTCTGCCAAGTGGGACTAGAACTGTGACCTCTGTATCTCGCTCCAACCCCTCAGCAATTCTGAGAGCATTATAAAATACTGCTATCCTACAAAATAGAAACCATATCCTTTTCATAACTCTTTTGAGAGTAACAGTGTATATCTTAAAACAAAGCAAAAATCCTTAAAACTGGTTGCTACCTTGAGTAAGTAGAGTTACTATAGTATTAGTATTCCCAGTAATAAGTCTAGGGAACATTACAGATTGCATTTAACAACTGGCAGCTTTCAAGAGAGCCACCACGTGCTTCCCAGTCCAGCAGGGCACTTCATGGCAAGCAAGCAAGCCAGAAACTGGGACCAGTTCAGTAACAAAAAATAAGCACAAAAGAAATGATCGGCAGCTCAACTACTTGAAGTTGATTCATTTCCACAGTAGCTGGATGTAAATACTTCCTGTTCTCTACACTGGTTAGACTTTCAGTTCAGAGAATATGTAAGAGACTGAGAACCTACATCCAATATTGTGGCTCCTTCCCTTCTTGTGTTATGTAAAAACTAGTGCGAGAGCATGTTCAGCCTAGTTAGCCAAGAATTTAACCTTCTCTGTAATTAACTGTGGTGTCTGACATCATCATCCCTTCCAGGTTCTCTTAAAATTTTAATAGCCTGGTTTATGAATATTCATTTGCCAGCATTACACTTCCAGGGATTTATGAAAACCCAGTGGCATGTCAGTTCCTAAATAGGTTTCATTATTCCTGTTGCTTCTTTAGCATATTTATTACAAGCCAATTTTATGCTGTCAGAAGGCACATCGAGCCTGCAGTTGGTCCAACCATCTACGTCATTTCATAGAGATTAATAGACACAGCAGACATGTGAGTGCTACTGCTAAGGACGCCAATTAATTCCTCCACTGGACATGATGCTTCTTCACAGGCCTCATCAGTTCTAGGCTATAAAACCTGTTTCTCCCTTATCTCCTCTTGTTTCGCTCCTCCTACACGTCACCGCAGTTACAAGCGTAGCACGGGACAACCAGCCCTTCAGAGCCTGCTTCTGTGTGAGAGAATAGTCACCCAGACCAGGAGGGGTTTATGAGATGTGTACAGACAATTATTTCACGCAGTCAGCTTGCTTCAGCAAGTGCTATGAGCCAGATGAAACTGGCACACTGCAAAAGCTAAATAAAGTTTGTGACACATTATTCCATTACCACGAGGCATAAACAGTTCTTCTGTACCACAAAGTATAATTTGTTTGACAGTTGTTCATTTTTTTTCAGACTCTGACACTGCTGCAGTTTTAAACCACTGGTTGGACATTACTGTATTTCACAGACCCAACCATGCCCAGATGTAAAGTATCCCCAGTTCTGAAAGGAGAGCTTAAGAAAAGTTCATAGTGGAAGTAGATTGAAAACTCTTACGAACGTGAATCAGGCAATGAAAGTTTAGAGCACAATTTGTAAGATGTGAAATTTAAGGCTACATTAGATGGATTTTTAATTATTTAGAAGCTTCCTCCCGATATTCACACAAACTGGAAAGCCAAATAGTATTTGTCATTTCTCTTATCTGTACCTTGGCTCTGCTTCTACTTTGTCAGCAGAAAGGCAGCTCAAGAAAGCTCAGAACTACTTCTGTCACTTCCTAACAAAATGAATTCAAATAGATCTTTCTGAAGGCATCGTAAAACCTTACCTTAGAATAACTGATTCAATTATGTGATTTTCCCCTCACTACCACCACTTTAGAACAAACATGGTAAGAGGTTTGAGCTGTCATAAATGAGCATTCAAGACAGAAAGACTGCTCCAAATATTTACAAAGCAATAGAAAGCTCTCAATTTGGAAGAGTCATTTTCAACAGTACCATTTGGCAAACACAATATTTAAAGGTGTCTCCAAATGAAACCTGTAGACTACTCAAAGTTAGCAGGAGAAAAGGGGAAGACAAACGCAGATAAAGAATAACTTAGGTAATAAAGATTATCATCCCTGAAGGGAAAGGGAGGGGAAATTAGAGACCAGCAACTTCAGTAATGAAGAAAGGTCAGAAGTCCTGAAGGATGTAATCATGATCCTGTTTTAAAAAGGGAAAGGCTAAAATTGTGACTGATACAATGGCTTATTGGCCAGTCCAGAAAGTTTGAAGTACCATAAATAAAATGTCTTTACAGAACATCATCACCTGCAATTTTTCATGTGATGCTTCCTCTAAGTCCCAGCCCACAGCTTTGACAAGAGACTGGCACTTGGGAATAGAATTGTAAATTCTTACCAAAACCTGACGAAAAGCTTTGCACTCCAGGCAGTCCTGAACACTGATCAGGGTACGGCAAGCACAGCATCACTGTGGTTGAATTACAATGTTTCTGGTTGGCTTCTGTAGAGGAGCCAGGTTATTTAGCCTTGTTTTTTTCTTTCACAGCCTTCTTTGGGGAGGGAATAATTTATGCTATGTCTTCAGAACACAAAGACCTATTGTCAAAGTCACAAGCTGCCTGTTTGCCCTAACAGGGATAGATCCTTTGTGGTGCAGGAGGGAGGGATCTCCTTTAGAAGCAGAATGGAGGTTTTGTTGTTGTTATATTGAAAAACAACAGAAGGTTGCAATAATTTGCGTCAAGAAGCCCTGAGCTAAGTTTGATATTTTGCTTTGCTAAGAGCTCCAAAAGGAGGAGAAAAAGGCCAAAACCAACTCTGCCCTGCAAAACTCTAAACACACATCCCCCTACACCACATTCACTTCATTTTTTTTTTTAAGAGACTTGCAAGCTAAGTCTCCAGCCTGCAACCACAACAGGTTTGGTTACCTGTCAGCCCTTAAAGCTAAACATATACAACACTTGGCAGGTGGTTGTAGGAAGGGCTTTTAGCGTTAAGGAAAAACATGATAGGCTGGGTAAACTTGAATGTTCAATTTTTTTTTTTTTTTTTTTTGCATCGGATACTCTCATAGGATATACAGCCATGTTGGCCAGAGTCAGGGTCCTGAACCGTGTAAATATTTCCAAACCTTTAGAGCTTGTCTGCCTCAATAACACCATCCACAGGGAGGACAGCTTGATGGCCATGGGAACAGTACCAACTACATTGGTTTTTACTGTACTCTACTGAACACACTTAACTCACTGTGAACTGACAAAATTACTCCTCTGTGTCAGGAAGAGCCACACATCTGCCCAGCAGGAGCTGCAATAAAGCATCCCATTGCAGTCAGAAGGGCACATCTCAGCTCCATCGGCTTTCATGGTTAGGTTTCACAGCCCACCAGTCTCAGGATATGGCAAGGGCCATGCTTAAATTTTGCTCCCCTGCTATCAGGGAAATAGTGTTCAACACAAAAATCCAGATTCATGTAAGCAATGGAGACATCAGAAAACTGCTTGGTGATTCAACTAATTGTCACATGTCACAGGAGAGAAGCAATTCGGAAGTGTTAATCAATTCAGAGTTCATTTCAACTCAGACCATTTGTTAAACTCTGAAGTTGAGCAGCAGGTTGCATTTCACAGCCACTGAATCAAAGATATGAATGAGCAAAATATCTTGAGATAACTAGTGAGGCATTGTCAGAGTACACGATGTAAATGAAGTCATGTTGAGAACAAGCCATTTATGCCTCCTAGGGTGTAATCCTATGATGCAATATTCAGATTAAATCTTAGACTATTATCCCAGCATATCAGCCCTGTGTGTTCCCAGCAGAGAGGTGACCCAAAGATCCTGTTTAAACTAGCCCATTTATCCAATCAAGACAGTAAAAACAAAAGCATGAGAAAGCTCTTCTCTTAAGTGCTTCCCTTGGTTCTCCCTGAAAACAGCTCTAGGTTTTCATCCTAATGCCTGCTCCCTAATCCTTGATGCCTCCCAGCTCCTTCTTTCTCTCCTCTCTCTCTCTGTTTCTCTGCAGTCTCACAGAGGGAGCAAGTGTCTTGCTGTAGAAGGATACTTGAGACACCAGGAAGACAAGCCAGGGCAACTAAGCCTAATAGACCTTGATTTATCTTAAGTGTTTGCTGACAGGAATGTGCATAGAGTCACTTTTTTCTCTGACAATTAACTTCCACTGATTTGCGTTGTCATGATATTTCATTGTCTGCATTCAATCTTGCATCATCACAGGCAATCGCAAATCACTTGTGTCTACTCAATTACTGCCCCTACATTTAAATCAGAAATACTTATCCACTTAATGTTTTAATAGAAACTAGCTACTCCTGTGTTGGCTTCAATCAACCTGTGAAGTTCCTGTGATATCAAACATAAGTCTTTCATAGCTGCACTTCAAAATTATGCCCTAACTTTACTTACACCTATTTTTACTGAAGTCCAAACAACCCAGCACAGGCAGTATAGAAACCTTTGTAATTGTTCTGGGTTTGTCTGGGATACGGCAGCTCTTCCCCGACTCCTCTCAAACCCCTCTATCAGCACCCACACTGGCATAGCCATGGTAAGCAAGACTGGGCAACCCACAGAGAAGAAGGGGAAAAGGTTCTCAGAGAGCAGAGAGAGACAGTTCCCCTATCTGTGTGGTCATGTTGCCAACTGACACACATGAAAAGAGTGGTTCAAGAGCAAATTGGGAATGGGGGGCAACTGGGAGGGATTCCTAAACTGGTATTGTAAACTGGGTTTGTCACTTCCACGATTCCTGTATGTCAATCCAAACCATCAGCTGCCTGAAGCAGTCAGAAGAACAAATTTGGTATCCCTAGCCTTAAACACTTGCAGGAACATGATCCGCTAGGTGTGCTTATGTGTCTAAAACAGCCATCATTCCTGACAGCAGTAGGAAAGAATGTGGCTGGCCTCACCAAACAGTGTTCAAATTGCCTAGGTATTTCCAGAAGAAAGGAGGAGACCCCAGTTTGAAACTCACCATCCTGAAGCCTGAACCCACTTCAGGTCAACCCTAAACACCAGCCCACAACAAGTGAATAGCAAGGCTGCTCTTGACTTCTCTTGTTTAAAGCAGGATAGCTATGAACAGCACAAAGTCTTATCAACAATATTATGGTTTTTTTTTCTGCAATTAGTAATTGCTATAAATCCTCCTAGTTAATGTCTGACACATTATTAGCTCAGCAAGCAAAATGTTGGACCCAGGTGTGTTGATCCTATGCTTTCTCCTTCGACTTAACCTTACAAATCCTTATAGCCAGCAAATATACATAATCCAAATAGCCAGAAACATGATTAACACTGGAAAATCTAAGCCTTAATGGCTCTGAATAAGTGCCAGGATGGATCATTCTTCCAGTGCCCGCCTAAACAGAATCCTTACACAGAAAGGGCTGTGACATGATCTAATGACTGATCAGCAAAGGGTTCCAGCCTTTGGTCAGAAAAGAAATGAGAACCATTTGCATGTATGGGAGCTTTTATAAAAAACAGCTTCACAACTCTAAGTTACTAGAGTTCCTCTAAGCTGAACACTTAGCATTCTTATCTGACATGATATGGAACAGGTCGCCCAGAGAAACTGTGGATGCCCCATCCCTGGCAGTGTTCAAGGCCAGGTTGGATGGGGCTCGAAGCAACCTGGTTTAGTGGAAGGTGCCCCTGCCCAGGGCAGGAATGGTGGAACTAGATGATCTTTAAGGTCCCTTCCAACCCTAACCGTTCTATAAGTATGCTACATATAAGCATATGATCACCAAATCTGTTCTTTTGAGTTCTGAGATACCTAAAGACAGCAATTTGTTTACTGCTGTTTCTGTAATACTTGCATATACAAACTGACAAATGCATTTTGACAATATCGAAATTGTATCTGTTCCAATTACATTTCTAGCATACCTTTAGATATCTGTGCTGATAAGCAGAATATTTGTATGTAGAGCACTATAACCAGAATGTATTCTGTGCTATTTCATATAGTGTTTTTTCTATTAATGTTTTCCCACTGATAATTTCATAAGAATAAGAAGTAAGAAAACTACAAAAAAACTCAACCTGAGAATTTGGTATTTAAATCTGTAATGCAGTCTTTAAAGACTTGAATTCATTTCACAGTTATAAAATGAAGTTTCCCATTCTGAAACACAACCTTCAGTTATCAATGTAAATATTCCCTGCTTGCAAAGTGAACCCTTACTATCAGAATGAAAGGTTGGCTTTTGAGCTATGTTTTCAAAGTTAAGTTGTACAATTCACACAGGTTTCACTGAGCACAACTCAGGGAGTTGGCATATGGGGTTTTTTTGAAATAGTTTTAGTATAAACTCACTCTAGTTAGGGTTTTTTAAGGCATTCAGTAAGTTTTATTTCCCTCAACTTCAGGAATTTATAATGCTCTTTAGAATTACCAGTGCTGATCCTTGAGTCTATTTCTTTCAAATAAGTTATATGCTATGGATGGCTTGACTACAATGAGAAATATATCATTCAAGGTTAGTTTTACTCACTGCAAAAAACTGCTACTTGTCTTCACAACAAAGAGGAACAAATCCAATGCTGCTGGAACAACAGCTGCCTAAGCTGTTCAGCTCCAGTTGCCTGTGTTAACAAATCAGGCAAGTTTTTTTTATTGGAAACTGAAAGCAGGCAGGTGTTACAATGACTGACACTAAAGCCAGGTCTCAAATCCCAGACCCAGCTTCTGGCTACAGGGCCAGCATTATCAACCCCTAATCACCACTGGAGTGCTGCCTGAAATGCTGTTCCCTTGAGGCTCTCACCTTGTTTTCAAGGCCAGTTGACACTTCATGGGAAATGACATTGAAATACTGTCCATTTTTCATTCTAACATAAACGGTTGGGGCAAGTATTTTCTAAGAGTTAAAAGAGTTATTCTAGCTGTCTTTGAGTCTTAACTGAGCTTCCTGTCAGCAAGGACAAGATTGAAAAGTCACATGCGAAGCATATACAACCTGCATATTCCCTAAATTATTTGGTGCAACTGTTTTGAAACACTAATCCACACTCCTCCTTCCTTCCACAGCGAGCTAATAGGAGACAGCGCTGTTTTATTTTAAGGAATAGATAGTAATTTTGTCTAAATCTAAGGCTGATATGATGGACCAAGAATGAAATCCTGCAGGCCTTAGCTGACTGCCAAGAATTTTACAGGTATAAGCCACGAGGAGCACATTTGGCAGTCATTAACTGCATGGAAGTATTATTAACTTCTCAGAGTATTTTGGCAACCAGTCTCCCTCCCGACTGACACCTGAATGCCGCTCCTTTGTAACAGACCGCTGGTAACAGCATGGCAGCTTTTGGCATCAAAAGGCTGCATTGTGTCGGGAAATTACACACTTCCTGCCTAAAGGTCTGATGGAGCCCCAAGTTGTTTTGGAAACTTATCTTGCCTTAGTTAATTTTGATACATGATGCTTAATGTCCAAGTTCATCATGATGCTTTTTTGTGTACCTAAGGAGACACATGTCTGGAAATTTGAATTATTTTAATCTGGGTCTCTGAAATCTGACTTTACAGACTTTTTTTTTTTTTTTTAACTCTGAGAACTGGCATCACTACAGCCAAGAGAGACCATCCCATCAACTAAATCCAAATAAATCAGCAAAGACTTAATGTGTAATTGCTGTACCCTTTCTACTAAAAGACTCCCTTTCAACACACCAACACGTGAGAAAGTGACATCAGAAACATTTTTATCACCAGTTACCCAATGCATTCTTATCTGCTTAAAGCAGATTCCAACTAGGACATGTTTTGCTCATTAAAAATCACGACCTTCCAGGGTGTCTGTTAACTCTAAAGTGCCTAGCTGGGAAAGTATAAAAAACAGTGAATTAATAATGCAAGACCAGTGTGCATACCGATTCCTTTGAGCTCACTATTCCCCTCTATTATGCCAAAATGAGGCTTTTCTGTGGAGAAAGAGAAGCCTATGCATTCAGCAAGAAATACACTGCAAACCATGATGCCTCTGCAAAGTGCTTAAGCCTCAGTCACCCTGTTTCTGCAAACTGTCTGCAAAGAAGCTTTTGCCTCTTTGTAGCGAAATTGCCATGCATAACAGCCAAGACACTGGGGAACACACATGAACGCAAAGAATGGCAATTTAACTAAATAAGCTTGTGCAATTTGCACCTATGATCATTATATTAAAGGCTTCATAGACAAAAGCTGATCTTGTGAACACGTTCTAAGCAATGAAAATGACAGTGCTGCATTTAAAAAAAAACAAACCACAAATTCTACATGTTCTTCATATTTTGTATAAACAAATGTACTAAGACTGTGTAAAGCTTTCAAACCACTTCATCAATATAAATCTAACACACAGATAGAGGCAAATATTTAAATGTATATCTAAGAAAGTCCACATGGGAAAGATTACACATACATTTTTTTTTTATTTGATAAAATATTCCTATACGTAAACTGATACAGTAGTTTTTATACAGTAATTCTCCGGACATGTTCTGTCTTCTGGTATTCTCTAGGCTAAACACAAGTTTATATAACTCAGAATAAAAATTCTAAGTCCATTTGACAGAGAAATACAAGTCTGTAACACAAAGGAAATGGAAGACAGCCTTAAATTGCTAGTTCCTGAAAGGGAAACTCAAAAATACAAAATTCATTTTCTTGGCAGTGATACTTTTCTTATGTTTCTGGAGATGCTATGGTTAGGATACACCACCTGGAATGGTCTTGAAGCAAGGAACCTCCTCTTACTGCTCTTTATGCTTCCCCTACTCCTCCCCCCCCCCCCAACAGCTGATAACTGCTGCAGAAAAGGAAGGTAAAACAGTGCAAGTAACTTCCACCTGTGGTGTCCTGGTAATATTTAAAAATAAGAGAGTGGAAAGTTGGAGGAGGTTTTCTTCAAAACACTCCAAGTCTCAAAATACAGAGTTATCCAATGCAACAGTATTCGTATGTGTTTATAGAACTTCTTCAACAGAAAATTACTGCTGAAGGATTTGGGGTTTATAGAAGTGTTCTTATAACTGGTTGTACTACTGTGGCTTAGGTTAACCTATTAAAAGTGACAAAGGAAAGACAGACATCTCACACACAAATCAGCTAGTGGCAGGATTTTCCATTCATAGCAGAATGAACTCATCCTCTAAGCAAAACCACAAGAATAAAACCACAAAATGCCTCAAGGAAGGCTGAATGAGTGGCATGCACAGGCTGGAATAAACCCACTCACATTTCAACCTGACAAAGCCGCAAATGTTCTTACAACTGGCTCGAGTGACTGCGCGCAAGCTCCAAATGACGTGCTACTTACTTCAGAATCCTGTAAAAAATCCACTTGTCTGCCTTTACACAGGGGAAGAAAGGAAGAAGTAAGAGATGCAGAAGAAGGGGTCAAAGTCTTCTCAAAATAGTTACTGATAATGCCCAAAGCTCTCTTTAGTCAGGTATTTCATAATTCTTGTTTTAGAAAAGCTTCTCACTTCAGCTAAGATTCCCTTCTGAAGGACCTAATGCTCACCCACTAAGAAAACAGAAAAGCGACTTCACAGAAGTTACCAAATATCAACATGCAAGGCTGGCAAGTATATGTGCAGTCAAGATGATTCAGATAAGTCAGATAAATTTAGAACAGAGCTTTCCTAAAAGCATGCGTTCACCAAATGCAGTAAATATGCTGGAGCTATATCCAAGTGCTGATTCCAAACACTAGAGCAAAAAATTTATTAGTGAAAATCTCCTTTTAAGTGTTCGCTGCCATCTGAAGTCCTCAACAGTGTTATTCCTTGATCTGCCTTTAGTATTTCCATCCATCACTGAATTTATCCACAAAACGCTATAAGGCTCTCCAACCTTGGAAGAGTAAGCCAAATGCAGTGTGGCAACTTCACATAGGACCAGCCTTTTATGGTTGGAACAGTAGAGCTTTGATACAGCTAATCTACCATAAATAGCTCTTGAAACTCAGAAGGATCAAATCAGCTGTTGCAGCAGTCCCAGCCTGTAGCAGCTTCAAATCCAATTATACTCTCAACTTTATCTTGCAGCTCTCCTTTCCACTCCCCCCCAGTCCGAAACTTTTTTAGTCCTGCTCCTGCAAGAAGTTAAAAGCTGCAATGACAAATGCAGCAGAATAAAATGCATTTAATGAAAATCTGAAACACAAGCCCAAGTATTCTTACACTTATCCTAAGGAACACAACAAGCTTTATTCTGTTAAAAAACAACTTAAGAACATGATGCCCGTTTAAATAAATAATTAATTAGCCCTGACTTGTAACGCAAACATAAAATCTGAAATAAGCAAACAGTTCCAAGAATAGCAAGCTCAGCTTTAAAAGGCAGCTGAAACCAAGCAGATACACTTCATGGAGCACTATCTGTGCCCCAGACTAAATCATAAAGCATTGGATTGCCTGCATATTTTTTCTGTAACTTAAATATACTTGAGAAGTACTAGAACTCACTGTTATAAATCCTTGAATTACAATGTTTCCTTTCAGGTAGTTAGAACCATTTTCCCATAAAGAACCAGAGAACTGTAATTTAAGAATTCTTAAGGAGCTGGGAGCTTCCAAAAGATGTGTTTACTAACCTTAGAAGTCAGTGTTAACTCTGAAAATTACTAGGACTACTAGAGCACTGTAATTTCTGAGAAACTAGTGCAGTGACACCATTCTAGAATCAAATACAGGTTTGAATCCGGTGAAACACAGGTGAGCAGGGTCACTTCTTTATGATTCACCTCACAGCACAAAGAAACAGCGCACAATGCAAGTACGTAAGTATATGCAAATAAAAGATACTTTTTTAACCATATGTTATTAACATTTCCTCAGTCTTTCCAAAACAAACAGTTCAATTACTTCAGTGCAGTACAGGAATTCTGGCCTTCAAAGGGGAAGAAGTATCTCATGAGCAAAGCCTGGGTCTGTAGCTCCCACAAGCACATAAATCCTGAACACTGCCAGGACATCCTCCATTGAGGCATCAGTTATACTTTCACAAGCCAGGGTAGAAGGGGATTGCTAATTCTGGGTATTCAAACTTCTTTAAGTACCTGAAATATGCCTCCTGAAAGGGGCAAAGTACATAAATCATCATCATCTTCTACGCCATGGAAAATTATCAGCCATATGCCACTCTATGCCTCTCTGAGCTTGTCTTAAAGTTTATCATGTCAGTTAAAGGGCCTGGGTTTTAACTGATTTGCAAAGCAGGTAACGTAACCTGAATACAAAATCTTGCCTACACAGATGATGACAAAGCAACTTCAGTTAAGTGTGGGTGGGTTAAATGAAGTGGTTTGCTATCTCCTCTAAACCAAGCATGAAGATCACAGCTGGGTCACCTTCTGGAAGTCTCAGAAAAATCAAACAACTGGAAGAAGGCACAGAGAGTTTTCCCTTTAGGCCCTAGCAAATGCCCAACAGGAGACAGTGAGCTTTCCATTAGCATGGAGTAAACTGAGCATGTGACAAGTAGACAAAACAGACCAGCAAGATCTGCCTCAATAAGTTTATCACTTTGAACTCAGCTTGTAGAACTTGTCACATTATGCTTCTGCACTGTGGTGAAAAAAAGTAGCTGAACCAACTACTGACAAAAGTTCAACAGCGCTCTTAAAAATGCAGCAGGCATGCTTGCAACTGGTAAGAGAGAGAGCAGCCGTGAGCATGCTGCCAGAGCACAACCACTGGTGCTTTATGTCCTATCCATAACCATTTAAAATCCAAGGTCTTTTATTACTCTGGAATTTGAAGGATGCGAGTTATGACATGGAAACACACCCCCTCTCAAGAGGCAGGACTGGGATTGCTTGTTTCTTTTATAGAAACCACTCTCCCTATCACACAGGAAACTATGTTAAAGTTTTCACTTTTGCACCTAACTTGAAAAAAAAAAAAGAAAAATTAAAATCCTGTGTGTGCTCTTTTTACATCGACTTTTTTGGCTATAAACACACAAAGCAAAATTACCATGGAAATGCAACAATTTCTCCCTCTTACTCCTCAGTACAAAATTTCTGTAAACATAGAGGAAGCGAATTCATTAGATCACCACCAGCTCTTTACAGCAAGCATATGATTTAGCATATATCTTCCAGAGACTATTACCTCTTATCAAAGAGAGTGAGACATCATGCCACAGGTTCTGTCCCCATAAAGACAGAGTACAAATTAACAGACACACTTTTGATAATTTTCCACAACTTGGAAGATGATGATGATTTATGTACTTCTGTCTTGCATTGCAAGAGAGGGTATATAATTCAATAAGTAACAGTCAAGAAGTAACACTGTGTAACACACAGTAAAGTGCACACAGCTTGAGAAGTCTGGATTAAGCCTGCATTTATTTAACAATTCAGCTTCCCAGTTTAAGAATTATCTCTTTCCAGCTGGGAAGGAGAAGGAGAGACTTCCCAGGAAAAAAAAAAAACCAACAACAACAACAACAAAAAAAAAAAAAAAAAAACAAAACAAAAGAAAAACAAAAAACCCAGACAAACAAATTTAATAAAAAGTGACTTACCAGCATCCATTGTTAGAATCATGACCCCACTTCTGCGTCCCAGGAAGCAGGAAGCCTTACCCATCCAGTGTATGCGAATGACTCAGAAGGACAGCATGGCTTTGTTTCAGCTTATATCTTCTAGCTCATTCACCCCTCCTCCCTCTTGTGGGATAAAAGTGTTGCCTGGATCTGGCCATCCCTATTGGCTCAGCTAGGGAGCCATGCTCATTTAGCATATTCAAGTTTCTGTGAGAGCCCAGAATGACCCATAGGGGATTTTTTATTTATCATAAAAACAAACAAACAAAAGAAACCCACCAAAAAAAAACAAAAACAAAACCAAAAAACACCAAAAAACAAAGCCCTAAACAAAAAACCAACACAAACACTTCTTGTCTTTCTGAGAGAACAAACTCTTAATTCTTTTACTATCAGATGCATATTACAGTTGGTATTCTTGCCACAGGCCAAGCAACTCCCTATGCTTGATGAGAGGGTGGCAAGTCAGGGAGTACAGTCCCACAGACTTCAGTAATCCCATTTGGCTGCACTGTCTAAAGGAATAAAGCCATGTATTTTGTGTTAAAGCCTACGCCCTCCAACCCAGTTTATCTTCAATGCAAACTGTATAAACCCCCAAACTGAGGATCTCCCAGTTTGCGAGGGAAGATAAGGTCTTCTATTTTATTTTGAAGTAGGCGGAACAGGAGACACACACATAGACTCTATGGGTTAAACTCTGCTGTGAGGAAGTAGTCATTTTTTCTTAACCTGTAGGGTTCTCTAAATGTAACAACTGGTATAATCTAGGCTCTGCCTGAAGAATTTAGAAAGCGGTCACAATCTATTTGTGAAACACCACTCCAGTGAGATAATAGCGTTAGAAGAATTTACCACAATGTAAGTGAAAAAGATCTGATCAAGAGATACCACAACCCTTTGCTAACTTTGATCAAACCATAGGACAGGCTAGAAAGTGCATTTGGAAGGAGAGAAGGTGTAGGGGGAAAAGGAGTTTGTTTCTTTCTCTACTGCAAAATCCTTCAGAACTTGCAGTCAGACCCCGAGAGGCAAACTTCTGTATCTTGCATCGTGAACTGCTGACAGCCTTAGATATCTGTACTTAGGGATTCAGCAAACACAGTGAATGAAACACTAGTGTTGTTCCTTGTCTCCAATAAGTACTACCTTTTCTAAATAAAGCATGGACATATTAGGCTACTGTCTCAACATATTAGTCACTGCTAGATAACTTAAGGTTCATAACTCTGCTATACAACCACAAGTATATTTTGGAAGTGTTGCTTCTGATTGTTGAAATAAACACAGTACACCATCTCCTCCCTCCCTCTGTTTTTAGAAAAGGTATCAGTTGCTACTCTTGAACACCAAGGCTTGTAAAGCCACTAACGAAGTTAGAATCTGCAATTCAAAGAAATTAGCAAAAGCAATATAACTGAGTATGCTTCTCAGATTTCTTGACCTTCTCTTGCTTTGCATGGCTTCACACCAATACTCGAGTCATTACAGCTTCATGGAAACAAAATATTCCTTAAAAGGATAATTTCTGACATTTTCAGTAGGACAGTGCAACCAAAGCTTTGGAAAGAGGCAAAAGTAATTCAGATCCTAGAAACACTGTCACTGAATGGAAATTAGGAAGAAATTACCCAGGTGGACAGGCTGCTCCTCAAAAGCCTTACTACAGAAAGAAGCATAGTGTCAGAACAGATGTCAGACTGAATGGATTAGTGGTTTCATCCAAAGTTTACAGCTCCCAAATAGTCAGGACGCTGTTTTGTTGACCATAATAAATAGCTATGGACATTTGGCAACAGCCCAGGACATGTGCAGAGATACCATGTTAAATTTCTGGGAGTGACACTGGGCATAGCTTCCTTCCTTACCAATAATTATTCATTTGAAGAGAGATGCAGCAATAAGGAAGATATTTTTGTTCTCTCTCCATCCCATGTTCTTCACCTGGCAACATCTTTACTAAAAATCCACAATGTCTAAACAATCAAACAAACAAATCCAAGGTTTGAGCATGTGCTCAAGTGGTGCAATCCCAAAGCCTGAAAGGAACTGTATGAACAAAAATAGCAAAAGACCAGTCTCTACCAACAAGGTAGCAGGTGAAGAACTGGTACACTGTTAAGCACAACTGAGGACCTTGACTCTCTACAAGACACCAGGCTAATCCAGCATTAACACTTCCACCCTCAGGCAAACTGAGAATGAGAAACACTGCCAAAGAACACCAGGCACAACAGGTACTATGCGAAACACGTTTTAACAAAAGCATTACCATATGCTGTAGAACAGCAAACCACTTTTGTTAGGATGACACTCCCTCACTCCCTGTAAGCTTAACTTTGGCAGTAAGTCTAGTACTAGTGTTCTGTAGCAGGAAAGCACAAAAGTTCAAGCAAACTGTTCTCAAAACGGGAAAAAACACCCAAAAAATTCTGGAACAGCAAGAGATACTGTGAGGTACTGCATAGCATAATTTTTGAAAACACTGTATGCATCAACAATTCAGCTTACAAAGTATTTGGAAAAGTAGTTGCATTGAAAACATAGTAGGGGAGAACAGTCTTATTGCCATCTGAGAAAATGAACAAGAAATAAATGGGTTTGCCTTTATCCCCAGAAGGGAAAGGATGAAGTTTCCAGTGAGGTTAGAGGGAACACAGCACAGGTGTTCAACATGTGACATTAACCTGAAGGACAGTGACAGGGGATTTATAAAAACTGGGCATCCCCAGGGTTTCCGTTCCATCCTGGACAGCAGAAATGAGTTTACTGGTTTTGCATGTTTCTTCGTATGTATGCAGGGCTGTTAAACTGTCCAGCAAGACAGCACATGAACTTGCACATGAAGTCTCGGCTTTGCTGCCTTATATCTACAATACAGGTAGTACATGATAAATGGTATGCTGCTAGCAAAGCCAATGCACTGTAAATTAAGGGGAAAAAAAGCCCAAAATACCTGTTCATAAACTGTGACTACTGGAATGACATTAAAAGAGACTATAAGTGACTCATCATGTCCTGCACATTTCCCAGCCTCTTAAGTCAACTGGACAATCTTACCCAGATGCAACTCCAGCAACAAAGCAGGAAGCTAGGTCATGACCTCCAGAAATCACCAATTTTCTTCCATCCTTTTACAGTCTGATAGTCCATGTAATACGTTACTGAATCTATACTACAAGCCAGTTATAAGTATAGTAAATACTGCACAGTGTTCAAGATGCTGTGGAAAAACTTAAATACATTTATCTGAAGATTATATCCTGTGGTTTAGTTATCAGACCTTCTTAAGCCATGCTTTGTCTTATCTTAGTCATGATAAGCCTGTAAATTATGTATTGTTAACAATCTCTGGCTGTTTAAGTTGCCTACTAAAATAATCCTTATGGATTTTAGTTGCTGATTTATGGGTGATTTTTTAAATACAGCGAGAATACCCATTCACATGGTCTAACAGCATTATCTTTGGAAGGTTACAACCAATTTACGATGGTACATACTAAGAAGCAAGTTCAGCAAGGAATTCTCTGGAGGCTTGACTTACGTGAGTCTTTGTTGGAAGAAGTTATTTGAGTACATATTACCCTTAAAAACCTAAATTCAAGGACTGTTTTCAGTGTATGCTTTATTCTTGCAAGAACAGGCTATTTCCACACACCTTCATTAAATTTGTTCACCACACAGAAAGCATACAGCTAATAACTGTGATCTGAATATGCTTGCTCCAGACATTTTTGGAGGATACTTTATGCAACTGCTTTAATTCAGAATTGTCAATATTCGGTCAATTTTTTTCCATGGAAACCAAATCCAAATCTTCAGGAATCAAGGTTAGGTCTTGCTTTTCAACTGAAAGTCCTTCCAACTTTTCAAGCTCTTGATCATATATAAAAGTGAGCACTGTCCCCAGTCTCTCTTTTTTTTTTTTTTTTAATAAGATGTTAAGCAGAATAAGCTTTTGTTCAAACTTTTACTCATTACACTGTGCCTTCATAAGCTACAGCAAGCTGCAACAAAAACAGTTCCCATATAATTTTGGAGCAAAACAACTGAAGTGGTACCTATCATACCCCCAAGAAAGAAACTGCCTAACATCAGCTCTCTTAGCGCATTTTCTTACTGCTGCGTATGTACTGGGAGGCATATGCAGATTATTCTTTAAATGCTTGATACAAACAGTTCCAGGAGAAAAAAAAGAAAAACAACACCCCATAGTTCTTGGTTCACCTCTGCTTCCATTTCTCAGCATGGCCTCACCTTAAATCTCAGCCATCCAGGCCTGACCCTCTAGGTAGGTCTGCATCACCACAACCAAATCCGCAATTGGCTCACAGTTCAAAAGGCAACTACTCCTACAAGAAATAAACACAAAAAAAGCATGGGTAAGAACTACAAATGCACAAAGGGGACGACCTGACTGACTACAGAGAATGAAGCAGTTTCAAGTATCTTGCAACCTTGTCCATTCATATAGACAAGATCACCACAAGCAACAGCACTTTTCAAAGCCCAACTATTCATGCAGCACGTATTTACGAGGAAAGAGAGGTCTTGCAAGTTTGCCAGGAGCCCCAAGCAACTTGACCCTGCATTTACTAGGCTGAGCCTTTCACATGAGACATATCCTTGAACCACCAATTTCCCCAGAAATGCCAAGCTTTCCCTTAACCACCTCGCAGAAAGTAGTCTCTATTACACCTTTCGGTAAGGTCAAGCAGCATTGAAGGCAACATCTACCAAAAGACTATTACCCTCAAAAACTTTAAACATCAGTGGGTGCAACTGGAAGAGCCAGCTCTCTTCCTAGAACCACAGCAATCAGGAGACAGACCTGAGATCTCTCCCAGTGGGGAGCACATACCCTTTTCAAATGAGTTCAGTGTTGTGGGCGACACCTGCCATGTTGCCTGATTTTTGATCCCCACACCTTGAATCACAGCTGCTTTTATTTTCTTCTCTGACAAATGTAAAACATCTCTGGCTCTCCCTGTAACACTAATTGCTTTCCCACATGGTGATTTAGCCCATGTGGAGATTCATACTGATGTAGTATTGAACTGGGATTGTTTCAACTGAATCATCCCAGCACCACATTGTCCTTGAAGATGCCAAGCCCCTGAACTCCTTAATACTCACAATCATGAGCTACTCCAGACTTGACTGGTTCCACCAATGCAGTTGTTTCTTTCTACAGAGCAGTGACAAGCTCTCCAGAGCAGACCTGAACTCCATGAAACAGTCTTTCCTGTTAAATTGATTATTGTCTCCCTCCTGTAATACAGCTGGTAGCTAAACCAACATTTTTACTGTTGCAGGCTGAGGTTCAGCTTACCTGCAAATAGTTTTAGGTGCCATATATACTTCTTTCACTTCCACAGCTGTTTTGTTAAACTTTCCTTTTTTATCTACTAAGAGACATGAAATAAAGTCATGATATCCTGTGTGACCATAGCAACAACTGTTAAGAGAAGTCAGGTCAGTGCTTTGCTTCCACTGCAGCTGTTGAACATGTCAGACACTAATAACGACATCTAGAGAAGAGGTCAAAACAAATGTAATCCATTGAAAAGGCAAAAAAGATAGGAATTCTGCCAGAGCTGGGAAAAACTCTGATTTTAGAAGACGAACAAACCTCCAAACATAGACTACCTTAGAGTCCATCGGAACAGCTAAGGCAGCAATTCAGTCTTCTTCCTAATGATATGTATCTGTTCACACATTTTAACTAAGACAGTTTTTAAGGTCTATCCACATTTATCTTTGTATTTCAGGCAGGAAACTAGCCTAAAGTTCCCAAAATATGGTAAACCACATGCTATTGTTTTCCCATTCCCAACTTTCAATCTCCTCAAATGAGCATTCCTGCACTTAGGAGGGGTAAATGAGCAGGGACTCACTTTTCCACCTGTAGGAAACTTGAAGAAAAAAAAAAGATGGTTGCCAAGGGGTAGTTGAAAGTAAAATAAACCAGTTTCTTCACCATCACATAATGCTCAGTTTCCGATTTCCGTCTTACTACTTAACTGTAGGGCTGCTCCATTACTGTTCCTGGCTTTTCCTCTTTATGTATCGACATTTAAAAAGACAGAAAAGGAAGGAAGGATTTGAAATCCAGCTACAGTTTTGGTCAACTACTTCACAGGCTTCCTGAAAGCCACTGTGGGGTGGGAAGAGGTGACACTTATAATGCAGAGCATGCATTAAACCTGGTGCACATTGCCACTATCCCACTAGCATATTTCATTAGTTCTTCTCATTCTGAAAATGCCACATTTGTGCTTGGAACAAGAGATTGAGGACCATGGTGCTGCAGTTTTGAAGGCCCTGCAGCTTTGAAGCCTGTCAAAATCTACCCTTTCAAAGAAACCTTGAATATCTGGTGTGAGTTGAACTATCCTCTCAGAATTGTTGGGGTTCTCTTTTTATATTTGCATATGTCAGTGTATTCCATGCATCCTTGTTACTGTCAGAAGTCTTACGTGAAGTTTTGGCAAGAACACACAATGAGACAAACCCAAGTTCTAAGAACTACAGATCACCCACTAGGGAACATTTGAGATTGAAATCAAAATTCAAGAGCTGGCAATTGAATTCCAACCTTCTAAAGACTGACCTTGGCTGCAATATTTTTCACTCTCTCTCCGGCTCATCTGAGAGGTGGCTGGCAAGCCACTTGAACCATATAATTATAATTCCTGCATTTTGAGAGTTTAGAACAAAAGCAGGAAAAGGCACTTCAAATATTAATTCTTTATTTTTTTATGTACTCTGGCTTATTGCACAATAGATAGATCCTGGAATCTGTCAATACATTATGAAGGAAAGACAGACATCAGAATATCGTTTGGATACTTGTTATTACAAACTAGAAAGGGGGGCCACTGAGCAATCCCTTCTGCTTATTCACAAAGATCCATCATTTTAGATCCAAGGGAATAATCAAGCTTGCAGTTTTTCAAGAAAAAGATTCTTCTGGATGCAGATAACATCAATATTTGGACTAATTTAACACCTGACAGCTGTTACACCTGAACCAGTAAAGAACAGTAAAGACAATGTGCACAGCAGACAGAAATATAGCTGCTCTGCAAGACTCAGCACTGACCCATCAGGTTATTCACTAGGCTGGGTAGGGGACAGCTACAAAAGCTTCTCTTCTTTAAAGTCTGTTCTGCACATAAGAGATCCAGAACTACGAGGCTTATCTTAAAGAGTTTCACTGAAATAAATTAAGGTTGTGTCCCTCCAATGTCAAAAGGACAGGAAAAGAAAAGAAATTTTTAGGATGTTTTATTGTTGCTTAATGATTTTTATCACATCAGTTCTACAAAGCCATCATCTTCTCATGCTTGTCAAACCCAACACAATAAAGCATTACACCGCAAAAACTGGAGATGTTTTGACAAGGCCCCACTCTGCAAAGCCTTAGTACCTCTTCATTTCTTACAGAGGATAAAAAAAAAATAACTTGGAAAAATCTGGGAAAGAGGCAGAGGAATGCAACAACTTTTCTGTGAAGCCATGTATCATTACAGAGAGTTCAATTAAACCAGACTCTAATACCTCCTTCACACTATCTCAGCTGAGGTGTCATGTCTTAATGCTCCAGAGGCATGTAACAAAACATACTGGGCAGCAGCCAAGTGCAAAGGACATTTTCAGACTGTTGGTTATGCTTTTATTGTGTCCTTTTCCCCTTCCACCCCACCAAAAAAAAACAAAACAAAAAAAACCACAAAGATTTTCATCAGTCCAGGACTCTCAAACACTCAGAAGATCTCTTAAGAACACCTAAATTCAGCTCTGTGCCTGCACTTACCCTCTATATTGGTGCTAGCCTGTAAAATCTTGGCATCCCGTGTTCTCATTTTTCTTGTTTTCTGAGGAATTTCAGAAGGGCCCTACACAAGAATAACAGGATACAGACATGTCTGTTTGTAGCTAGTTCTCTTAGAGAACACAGCCAAAACTCAAATCCACCCTGCAGTTATTTTTCCCTATTCCACCATCTTACTTATATTGTCATTTGTGATGCAGTCTGCTCCAGTCAGCAGGACATAGAATCATGCCTGAATATGCTTCCCTCAGCACTCTAAAGTGAAGCCACTCATCTGAAAGTTACCAGCTCAGTACGCCAGGAACTTGACATCTACACTAATTATAATAGGTGCATGTGCAATTCTTCCACCATACCCTTAAGAAGCACAGTGCACAAGTTAAGGATAACTCCTACAAATAGCACAGCATATAGAAATACATCTGATTCAAAAAATCATGCTATTGCAAAGCAAGATGAATGTCTGAGGTGCATGTTGGACTGTGCATATTCATGCTTACCACACTAAAGTGCTGCTATTGATACTTGCCAAATACTCCTTTAGCAAGTAGAATTAAAAGCAGGAACCTTAAAAAAAACCTTTATCCAAGACAGTCATAAGACATGTTAATGTGAAGTTTTTTCCACAGTAGTAGGCTACAGTTTCTCTTAGAATCTGGTTTCAAATCCGATGAAATAGGATTCTGCAAGAAACTCTATGCCACCTCGCAGAAGCTCCCATCATACACTGACCTCTAGTGTAATAAAAACTCAAGACATCAGCAGTCTCCTCAAAGCCTTAGGAAAATTTTTGTATTGTTTTCCCAGCACTCTGAAGGAGACTTTCATGCAATAAACCAGACTGAATAAACCAGGTCTCACTGAATTACTTTCAATTGTTTAACAAAACTAGAGCATGGGTAAAAGAAGCTACATAACTTAAATTGCTCTAAGGATGCAAAGGCACTGCTGTGTTTACATTATTTCCAACAAAGCTGCATTTAACTACTTTGAACAACAGTTTTATTTCATACCTAAACATTCTGGCTGTACAAAAATGTTTCCTAACTACAAATCTTCAAAGCTCAATTAAAAATAATTTCAAACAAACACTCAGCTTGAGCAAGTCCTGTACCAGGTAGATCACAATTAGATGAGCTGTATGATTCTGTATCAGACTTTCAGAGGGCATGTGGACGGTGCTGCTGGCTCAGATGTACTTACTGTAGCCATTACTCAAGACAAGAAGTCTGATGGAAATGTGATATAAAAATCCTCATGGGTCCTCGCTCACTAAAGATACAGGACTCCCAGAGTCAGCTGAGGGGGTGCAGCATGGCCTCTTAGAGAGCTCAGGCAGATGGGGGTCTGGGTGGGAAAGTAGCTGCTTTGTTTGGACCAACAGCTTTGGAAAAGGAAAAACAAAAAATAAGAAGTAGAAAATTAAAATAATTTCAAAACTATCAACATAAAACCCAAACAAAAACATTTTCCATCCCAACTTTAAAGAATCTGTATTTTGTTATGAGCTAACTGTAGTCTTATGATAAAAACTACTTAATGAAAGCACAGCAAATTCTAAGACAGTATTGCTGAACATGACAATTAAAATGGATGCCCAAATTATTTATGGCTTGTATACTTCTGTCCAGCCCTAAGCACCTGACTCTGGACAACAAATCCCAGAGATGTTCCCCTTACTTCAACCCATTTCTTTTGCCTCCTTTAAAAGCAAGGCATCATTCAGAAGCTATTTCCAAGCGAAGTGACATTTTCAAAGTCTCCAAGCTTTCCAATGTCTCTAAAGTGGAGGCATATGTGGCTATCTTGGAACAAGAGCTTTTGCATGCACTCTAGAGTAGAAGCTCTTATAAATTTTAATCTTTTTTGAAGAGGTATTAAAAGCTTCAAAAATACTAAATTCAAAAAGAGTTAAGTGCAGCATGAAAACAGTCATCATAACTTCAACATATTAAGGAAGTATTCAGAAATCATTTCAGAGAGCTGTTTGAAACTAAGTTCAGATCAACTAAAGGAGGTCCTCTACATTTGCCCTCCCAGATTTGAGCCTGTGAAGATAACCTAGAAAGGACTGAGTTTTTAAGACTGGTTTCTATCTGTAAGATCCAGAATTCAGTAAATCCTTGTCTGTAATAACAACATCTGAAAGAATAGCTTTGCATTCCTTAAAAAAAAAAGACACTATTTAATGATGTGTTTAAACCTAAACATCTGAAGCTTCAGACCACATCTGAAATACATGCAAGTCATTAGGAAGACAATTATTATTATCTACCGCACTTGCCTTCTGCACAGCAGTGAGCTTCTTGCCACCCCAGCAATGAATTCCACCCCAACATAAGATGTGACTTACAACCTGAAGTCAGCTTTCTGAATGTACTATATCCTGCAATCTAAACCTGGAGGCCTCTCTAGTCAGACCATGGTAATAGCATCAAGTATACGAGTCATAATAAAGTACAGTACCCTTCATGCTATTTAGTAAGAGATCTAGATGAAATGGGATTCCTAGCTACTGCTCCAGAATGCTAAATTCAAATCTTACCTATAAGAATTGATTTTCCTTAACACATCACAGTCATCTTATAGCCAAAAATTCTTACTCCAGTTATAGCATGGAGTCAAACCAGTAGCACGCAGGATTTACAAAGATATCAGTCGCTATGTAAGGTCATTTCAGGCAGACTTACAAATAAGATTCATGTTTTAATATGACAGATCCTAGTCAAAGCCACTCAGCCACACTTCATTTCCAATTCAAGTATGCCAACTCAGCCAACCACTTACCTCACATGCAGCACATATATTCTTCAGACAAGGAACTATATTGAGAAATCCCTTATGCTAAACCATAATTTCTATCCAGAAAATAGTTTGTCAATAACTAGGAAAGCACAATAACACTCTCCCAGTCCAAAGGGAGCAATAGTTAATGCACAGAGCACATCAGAATGAGAAGTGCGTGACTGAGGTCTGAGGGCTTGCACAACAGATCCTTCCCATTGTATTTCACAGAATGTGTCCTTCCAACTATTTTTTTCCTAAATTCTTGTATTTAATTTAGTGCATGTAGCAGTGGAAATGACTTTTAGAACAGTGATGTGCATCAGTACACAGATGTTCCACATTTGTCATGTCACATGAACCTTGTGGCTAACACCCAACCATTAAAAGCCTAAAAGTCCTCCTACATGAAAATCCGCATGATGCATTTGTTCCTAGAAGAACATCAGACAATACATTACATTGCTGGAGATAGATTTCTCCAATAGTGCCTTTTTTTTTTTGTTCTATTTTTTTATGTGCAACAAGGTTTCTTTGGTTTCAAGAAAAAAAAGAAAAAAAAAGAAAAAAGATTGCACAGAAGTTAAGTCAAATGGTAGCTTAAGAAAATTTGCCAAAGCTAGGATAAAGCCCTTCAACATGAATTAACTATAGTGAAAGAAAGTGCACATATGTTACACATAATCATGTTCAGAATTTTTTTTGGACAGCCCGTTTTCTAAAGAAACTGTAAAAACACAGGAGCAAAGCAGACAGCTTCATCACCAACACAGAGCTCTGAACTCTTCAAAGATACTTTATTCCTTTCCAAATGAATCAAAAAAAAAAAAAAAAAAGGCATAGAAACTGATGGCAGAGTACATAACCTAGGCTCTGCCCTCAGACCCTTACATTCAGCACCATCTTAATGATAAGGAACATATAGCTCGAAATGCTGTATCCCCTAAGAAATATGTGTCTAGGATTAGTGAAATACTCCGTTCTAAAGTTTGTAGTAGGCTATTGATACTATCATGCTGCAGATTGTGAGAGTTATCAGACAACTGTATACTGACTTATTTTTTAACTGAGTTAGCAATATAAAACTGCATAAGGATTTGTTTCAGACACCAATTCCCAAGCTATCTTTATTAAAAGGCAGTAGCCCTTAAACATAAATGTGCTGTAGTCAATAGATCACTGTCTATCCAAAAAATCACATTTCTAAGGGGAAGTTACCTGAACTATGTAATCATCATGGAATGCAGCCAGTTTATACTTGAAGATCTACAGTTATGACCAGCTCAGTATACTTGGATTTTGGCATATACAAGAAAGCATCTATTAATTCACACATAAGCATTTGAAAGCTAACAACAAATTCAAGTAGAATAAATCTAAAGCCACTACCCACTAGTGATTGCACGTGACAGACCTGTGGTCAGCACCCTATAACACAAGAGAGATGGTTTCAATTTCTTGCTGACAGAATCTTGTATGACCTTGGAGAAGTCACCGTGATTGCTCGGTGGCTCCATGGCAATCTCAGCCAGCTGCTAGCTGTCAGATTCCCACTCCTCTCCCTAGCAGTGTGAGTCAATCCCTTCCCTGCTCCACAACATGGTTGACCCTGCACTGACTCATTTCAGACCAGAAATATAAAAATTATTCAATTGCTTCCTTACACATTAAACACAGATGAACATGGGGTGAGGGGGAATCTGGTACATGTGGGTGACCACATGGTAGCTAGACCCAGCCCCCATAATCCAGATCCCATAATCCAGCTCCCAAACCATCATTCAAGGATGAACTCCCCAGTTTCACAGGGTCTGGTGAGGATGAGTAACTCAGTGTTAGCACCGAGATTCATGTTAACTCACTACAGCAATTTTTCAGATTATGTGCCTAAGGAAGGGAATTTTTTCCACAGAATAACCGTTCTGGACAAGTCTGTGGCTCCCATCACCCAAATTTATAAATTCTTCAGGGATTTTGAGTCAAGGAGTTACTGAAGTAAAATAAAGCTTAAAGAGGGATCCATGTTGAGGCAGGAAAATCCAGGATAAGCCTTAGTTTTGCAAGAAGCTCCAGGAAACAGCCACAGACGGAGCTTTCCCTTCTAAAAGTCTGCATACTCAACAAGGTCACCATTTACTGCTGCATCTGTGATTCCTTCTGTATTTGGGTGTGGGACATCACACAGCAGATTTACCTGAATAAGTGCAAATTGCTGTATCAGAAGTACCCATGCTGCTTTATCTCAATAAGTCAACACCTACCCATAAAAAAAGAAAAGGCAAAAGATGGTCTTCAGGAGATTCCTTAGAGTTAAGGTGTCCCCAGAGGCTGAATCTCTTTTCTGATCTCTTAAGAAAGGGAAGCCCAGCCTATTCTTAAAGCATTCCTAAGTAAAGATACAGCTTCCTATGATCTTCAGTGTGATAGCTGTACCTCTGTTGCTGTTGGGGCTAGCTACCTCAATGGCCAGTAAAGACAATCCGTCAGGAAGTCCACCAACTGGGAGCATTTTCTTCTAGACTGCTACAAGTGTTTTTTTCCCTTTTTCTATTATCACAGTTGTCTTAGGTGGCAGAATTAGATAGGATGTATGGGATCAGAACAGGTATGTGTTAATAGTACCAAAGCAGAACCAAAACATCACAGCAAATATTCACTTTATTAGCACAATCAGAATACAGCAGAAAATATTTAGCAACATATATTATCTAGCAGAATAAATAGAAAAACCTCACTCAACATTTAAAGATTAGATTTGAATAGAAAAATTATAAAAGCAACCTGCCGGAAACACAGCTGTATTGGTAAAGAAATTCAGCACATACCTAAAAGTTTTCTTTCTTACATATACTTTCTACAACTGCCAGGTATCTCCTCACACATGCTTTAAACAATTAAGCAGTAGCCATTAACCCATCTGCAGAACCTTAAGTAGCTTCTGGAGCCATTAGTCTCTTTGCTTGTTTTACAAAATCATATTGATACATGAATAGACAAACAATCCAGTCTTATTCATGAACTGAGCTCTGGAAATTTTACTCAGTGGACTACATAATTATGGTAGAGATTATCTAGTCCTGTGGGATTTGCACAGTTCCTTGCTAACTGTATCTGCTATTAAAAAGTCTGTTGCTTATAGGTTATTTATGGACTTAGGGTCTTTTGTTTTAAGGTAGCAGTCTCAAACTATAGCTTAATCTAAGATCAGAGCAATTTTGTGGTATACTTCCTTGTAGTCAATTGCAGCCTTACAATAGTCTGAACTTAACAGAAGCAGCGTAATTACCACTTGATTTGCCAGTTTTGTATGAACCCATTCAGAAGATATTTACACTGTTTGGCAGGCTGTTGAATAAACAGTATGGGGAAAAAAAGCAAGCATTATATGCAGCTCTTGTTTTAAAGTTATATGCATTTATTACCACACAAGCAGCGCTTGTGATGAGATTTTACATTTTTAGAGTGAAGTAGTCTGTCCATGCTGACAAATTCTTCTTTGAAAACAGAAGCAAGTACCATAAGCCAGAACACCAGTAACGCTAGAAGAGCCATATTTTGATTGCTCTGCATGTTATTTGGCTGCTAGTGGCAAGAAGCTTCCAATGGAACAAGTGACAGAAGTACATCCTTGCCTCATGTAACTCCTGGGAAAGCAGGATTCTCACAGCATGTTTACTGTGATCACCACCTGGAGGCCTTATCATTGCTGGCAAGCTCAGTCAGCACTCCTTCCACTGGAAGACATCTGAACAAGAGCAGACCTCCCTGTTTCAGACACCGGAGGAACTGCAGCGCAGAGACACCAGCTCAGTCCTGCCCTGCACAGAGTTGTGCCCTCTTGCTTTCCCCCAACTCCAAGCAAATTCATAACCTACATGCTTAGGGCAGATGTTCAGTTTGCCAATAGCACACAAGTGCATTTTCTTAAACATACACAAAGGGCTGTAAATTTGATTTCTTTTTTTTTATTGAATTTTAGACTGCTATGTTTCACTTCAAACGTCTGAAAGTGAGGGGGCAGGAGGGCCAGCTTAGGCTGGTAACAAGTTTCTGAAAAGCTAGAAACATCACAGAAAGGCAATTTCCTCTCCGCCAGGTAACCCCCCTGTGCTGAATGAGTAAGGGTAAGAACCTCGAGGGATGCAAAAAGTAACTATTTGCATCACCTTTGAATTTCACCTAAGGGAATTTCCCTACCAACAGGCTAAAAAAAGCAGGAGAAGATCCCCCATCAACAGCACAATACAAGCACACACATTAAAATGGTTTTCAGCAAATCTAGAAATCAACTGTTGTTTTCAATCTCTTCCTCACAGTTTAGAGTATGCTGTAAAACACCCACTTCATGTATCAGCCAACTGGCAGACCCAAGTGTTCTGGATTTATGTTATCTGAGTGACTTCTAACCTGCACTTGCACAGCTCTGCTCAGCCAGACCTCAGTTATAAATCAGGACCGTGTATATTGTGCAATGTGCACCCTTACTGAGAGAGTTACCTCTGACATGTGTGAGTGTGTAAGTAACAGGGGCAGGAATCTCTTCTGACAAGAGTGCCTGCGGATAGAAACAGTGGCCAGAAACACAGTGCTGTGCTATAGTTAGAGCTTCAGTCATGAGTTCAAAGGGCAAATCACATTGCTTGAGCTCTCTTAGGCACACTCACTCCTTAATCTTCAGCTTGAATGCCTTCCTCATCTTTTACGTATCAATTAGATATACCAAAATAAAAGCCAAGTACTAGCTGCATGAACTAGTTCATCCCCCAAATCCAATTTTAAGAAGTGCAGCGATTGCCACATGCTCTACACAGTATGAGTGTGCATATCCCAGTGACAGTCTAAATTCTACTCAGGACCCCTTTTACAGGTTTGACTGACTACATCAAGCAACTTCAGCAACTTTGACTAAGACACACCTGGCAAACAGAAGATTCCTTTTATATTTGTAAACCAGCTGCCATTGATCTGTCACAGTGTTCCATGCTGAACTCATGCCTTAAGATAGGCAAACACCAGTGTCTAATGAGACTTGTAAATTGTCATGCTCAACTGTGTCTGAGCAAGAACATTTTCAACTTTCAATTTTCTCATAAAATCCCTAGAAATAAAGCACACCTGTAATTAAATAAATACCAGTCTTAAAATATGACTGATCTTATATTTAAAGGTTTAATTACTTAATAAGCTCCTATACAATTAAAATGTGACATCAGAGGTGGTTCCATAACATTGTCTCTCTTAGCGCCTTTGGTAGGGGCAACAATTATTTAGGACATCTGAAAAGGCTGCAAAACCAAGTTTAACATTGTTAGACTTGTCAAGTAGAAACAATTACGAAAGAGATACTTTATCATCATGTAAACCAATGACTCCTGCCAACCTAATAAGTATTACCTAGCAGATTTCCACATCTGATCATTAGATTGTCTTCCAAGTTCTCAAAATGATTTTTTTTAAACATTCCTTCAGGCCTAGAGACATTTATGTATTCTGATTTCATAGCAATGGTACCTTTTCCCCCTCCAGAAGACACATTTGATTACACTGCAAATTACAGTTCTTAACCACCTCTTAAAATCCATACATTCAAGACTTCACTACTACAAAATAACTTTGATTTGCCCAGTTTCTCTCACTTCTCGGACCAACTGCCATGTTACCTCCTTATTGCTTTGTCTACAGCATTCAAATTAAATGAAGTTTCAGTACTAAGTACGGAAATACATCCCAGTACTAAGGTAAAGAAAATCATTCCTTCAAGCCAGAGTGCATTCCCTTTCTCCCATACAAATCAGCTTATATCTGCTTTCATCAATTTCAATACTTTACTGTCTCCCTCAGCATTTAAATATATAAGAAACAGTGAAAATCAGGTGCATCATCCATCTGCAAGAGGGTTTACAAACAAGACCTTGAAGGACCCTTGTCCCTCAGGGATCGATGTTGGGACCGGTCTTGTTCAACATCTTTGTGGCTGACATGGACAGTGGGATTGAGTGCACCCTCAGCAAGTTTGCCGATGACACCAAGCCGTGTGGTTCAGTTGATACGCTGGAAGGAAGGAATGCCATCCAGAGGGACCTTGACACACTTGTGAGGTGGGCTGATGCCAACCTCATGAAGTTTAACCATGCCAAGTGCAAGGTCCTACACACCTGGGTCAGAGCAATCCCAGGCACAGCTACAGGTTGGGCAGAGAAGAGGTTCAGAGCAGCCCTGCAGAGAAGAACTTGGGGGTGTTGGTTGATGGGAAACTTAACATGAGCCGGCTTCAGTGTGCACTTGCAGCCCAGAAAGCCAACTGCATCCTGGGCTGCATCAAAAGGAGCGTGACCAGCAGGTCAAAGGAGGTGATCCTGCCCCTCTACTCTGCTCTTGTGAGACCTCACTTGGAGTATTGTGTGCAGTTCTGGTGTCCTCAACATAAGGAGGACATGGAACTGTTGGAACAAGTCCAGAGGAGACCATGAGGATGATCAGGGTACTGGAGCACCTCCCATATGAAGATAGGCTGAGAAAGTTGGGGCTGTTCAGCCTGGAGAAGAGAAGGCTGCGTGGAGACCTCATAGCAGCCTTTCAATATCGGAAGGGGGCCTATAAGGATGCTGGGAAGGGACTCTTCACTAGGGACTGTAGTGACAGGACAAGGGGTAATGGGTTTAAAACTTAAACAGGGGAAGTTTAGATTGGATATAAGGAAGAAGTTCTTTACTGTAAGGGTGGTGAGGCACAGGAATCAGTTGCCCAGGGAGGTTGTGAATGCTCCATCCCTGGCAGTGTTCAAGACCAGGTTGGACGAACCCTTGGGTGACATGGTTTAGTGTGAGGTGTCCCTGCCCATGGCAGGGGGGTTGGAACTAGATAATCTTAAGGTCCTTTCTAACCCTAACTATTCTATGATTCTATGACATTTTAGGCGAGGAACTCCTCAGTTCTACTTAATCCAAAGCCATTAGTAGCATAACTTATTCACTGCCTCAAAGATGATGAACTTAGAATCATAGAATCATAGAACAGTTAGGGTTGGAAAGGACCTTAAGATCATCTAGTTCCAACCCCCCTGACATGGGCAGGGACACCTCACACCAAACCATGTCACCCAAGGCTCTGTCCAACCTGGCCTCGAACACCAGCAGGGATGGAGCATTCACAACTTCCCTGAGAGGGAAGGAGAGGATCCTACTCCTACAATTTCTTACATGATGAGAAGCAGCAGTTATCACAACTGTTTAACAGACTTGCTGCATCAAGCACAGAAAGAGACAGGTAACGAGGGAACCAACAGCAGTGTCACCACTGCAATTCCAGCTCATCACAAGCAACAGCTGCAGTTTTGAACTTGCCAGCACTGACAAAATGGGTAACAGAGACAGGTGTCACAAGCATTAACAACATATATATATATTTATCCTGAAAAAGACAGTTCTACATGTAATAACTGTCTAATTTTGAACATCAAGTTTTCCAAATTAGTCTGCAAGAGCTTTTTTTTGTTTTGTTTTGACCAACACTGGGCTTCTACTTGTAGAGGTAAAATTTGTTGAGACAATATAATTTACATAACTCATGTCCTCTTTCCAAACCCACACTTTTGCACCACTCCACTGAAATTACTGCAGTGCATAAACCAAAAAATGAAATACAAATAAGACACACATGCTTTCTTTTGGCCAGAAAAGAAAGATGCTGCAAATATGGCTAAAGGAGATTTGGTGGAGATCAGAAAAGGCAGAAGTGATGCAGTGGTTGGCAGCTCCAGTGCTTGGGCAGCCAAGGTGGAAGTAGTAAGTCTAGGAATGTCCTATATGAATAAAAAGCTGGAAAGGGAGGGAAGGGCAAACTACGTTTGAAGTTTTTGCTGACTAAAAGCCTTCCCATTTGAATTAGTCAATTAGGGTTGATTTCAAAGTCTTCAACAGTACAATAATGAAGTTTCCATTAGATCGGTCTCCAGCGGATCCATCACATATCATGAACTATAAAATCTGGCAGGTAGCTCTGATCTTCAGTTACACCCAGCTATACTGTAAGATCTGCTTTGCAAAGAGTGTTAGCACATGATCCTTTTATATGTCTACAAAGAAAGAATAAAATTTGGGTTTGGCAGGGATAGTAGTGATAGACTGGCCATTTCCTGACCAACCTAAACTAGCAATTACTACAACTCTGCACTGAAACAGCATCAGTCATTGGGTCAGCACAGCAATGGCAAGATTGCTTTGTGTATCTGGATAAAACCAGAAAGAGCAGAGTAATTCCCAAAGTTTCAAATGAGAATTAAAATTCTGCAGCTCCTAAGAGACCCATAATAGAAAAGCAGTCTCTTAAAAGTATACCTGCTTTCCAGCAGCTCTTTCCCTAAAGCTAGCAAGAGGTCACATAATTCGGAATCCTGTTTTCCTCTTCCTTTTTCTGTAGTCATCTCTCCTGGTCAGGTTACTAGGTATCATCCTAAAATACATAAGCACATCATCCAACTCCAACAGAATGTAAGACATCTTGGCCGTTGGGACTATGTGGATCAACTGGACATAGCCTGAATGTCTAGCAATGAAGTCTTCAGAGCAAGTCAGGGAAGAACACACAGCCAAAAGAAAACCCAAAGAAAACACCCCAAACACCCAAGAACTGACTAACGACAGAAACAGACCATAAAATCCAAAACAGAAACAGATGAATATCCTACCAAAGGTAACAGTCACAGCTAATTACAGTCTCCAGAAAGGCCAGATTCAGAAATGGGAGGAGGATTAAAATTTTAATTCTTTCAAACAAGGCAGAAAGACAAGTCTAATGCTGCATGGTCATTAACCAGTAGGTCATGCACTGGCCTATTCAGATAATCTCTTAAGAATGTATTCAAATTAAGAATTTAGATTTATCTCCTGCACTTAAACATCTTATGACAGCATGACTAAAATCATCACCTTTATTAATGAAATTAACTTCATTAAAAATACATCAAGAAATGTAAGAATTCCTAAAGTTATTAAAAGAAGTTGTCTTTCTAACAAAACAATATAATCAGGGAAACACTGAATTCATGTAGCTTACTGCACTTCTGTTCACCTATAGTGAATTTTTAAAAATGCTCATTCTGTAAGTGACAACATTATATCACACTGAAGAAGAAAGGTACTCTTACAGAACTATGATCATCTTCTGATCTGCAATGCCTCAAAGCATCTCAAGCTTCCTCCAAAACAACTGATATAGCTCTCGTCGCTGCACAATTATGGAACAAGGCTGAAGACTTACACCTGAAAGCAAGAGCTGTACCTGAAAGCCTGTCTCCAAGGTTTTGGAAATGGATAGTACCACACAAGAAAGAAAAGAAGTGAGGCAAAGGCAGGAGACAAGATGAAGTAAGACCTTCAAGTGCTTAAGACTACTGGAACATAAGAGTGATTCTTGTGAATCAAATACACACACGAACACATGGTTATTCTAAACAATAGCACGCAATACAATACTCTGGTTGCCAAGATCAACCAAATAATATCAGATCTTGTGCTCAAAGATCGAAGTCAGTTGGGTTTCTTCCCCTTCCTTTAACTCAAGCATGCTATTTAAATAGAATTAAACAGATGGTGCAATTAAATCTGGTGAAAATACAGAGTAGTATTTATGAGCATAACCTAATCAGTCCAACGAAGTTCTAGCAGCACATTTCAGGATAAGGGTCCTCCGTGTCACGTCTATTAAGTTAAATACATGGGTGCTATGAGACACCAGAAATAGCACTTGAACAACTAGAGTGCTGTAAGCAGTGCTCAGCAAACAAACCTTGCAGCTCAGCT
Organism: Pezoporus flaviventris; assembly: GCF_033815535.1. Lineage (NCBI taxonomy): Eukaryota > Metazoa > Chordata > Aves > Psittaciformes > Psittacidae > Pezoporus > Pezoporus flaviventris. Next base: position 7,630,053 of record NW_026892595.1, read on the forward strand.
GAGCAGTGAGGGCACCTCTGTTAACAGTTAAAACTGAAACATCTCTGAACAACATAGACTTTACTGTGGAGACATTACCTTAACTTTGAGTTTGAATCTCAAATCTAAATTATGTAATATTCTGGACAATAATATCACCAGATAAAAATGTAAAATACAAAAAAATAAAATAGGATCTTTCCAGCCCACTCCTCAAAATGAAACCTATGACAGAGGTTTATACAAGTAAAGTTCAAGGCAGTCAAACAGTTGCATTCTGCCAGATGGCTCTGAAACTGGTTTCATCCACCTGTAATGTAGAACACCCTCCCATGTCTGGAGTTTAACACCACTATGAGTCTCCCCTTTGCACAGCAGATGTGCATCTGCTGCCAGAATGAAGTGAGAAATCCAATTGTTTTGTTTTCAACTCAAATACTTCAATTTACTTCATAAAAGGCAAAAAAAATTGATAAGAAGATAGTGCCTTTTTTATTTTAGTCAAAAGTGTATATATAAATTATCCTGGAGAACGTACTGCTAGTACAGCACAGCCTTCTCTAAATCACTGGAGCAATTCAATGCCTGCAGCAGCCAACAGAGCCAGCCCAGGTGTCTTTTGTAAACAAAGCCTAGCAATGAACTAGAGATCTTGGTTGAACTCGAGATCTTGGTCTGGAAGATGATGTGTTAGGAGACAAGACTCCTGTTCTGCGAGGTAGGTGCGCAGGTCTAGTCGCTGGCAGTCAACTTACCACACTGCAACTGTAATCCCACAAAATCAGCAAGCAGAAGCAGCCTTGTTAACCTCAGCTGGCAGTTCCTAGGAAGCCAGCACACTTGAAACTGACAATCCACGGAGCCTTCCTGTTAAATCCAATTACTTTGTTTCAAGTCAGTGTTTACAAACCACCACTTTTTACCACATATTCAAGTGTTTTTGAGACATTAAAAAATCCTGAAGTTTATGCAAGTTGTCATAACTTTTATTGCCAAATACACGTTGGTAACACTATTGAGCAGTTACAGAAAAGGCTAGGAATCAGATAATTGCTAGGAATGTTTCCAGACACTTGTACTCTGCTAACTCAAACAAGACACTTATCTCCCTTGTGCCAAAGTAAATCCGCAATTGCAAAACTAGGTGAAAAAGCAGACCTTCACTGATGATCTCCAGCCAAAGCCATCAGGTTCAATAGCACATATTACTCTCTAGTAGAATTTTAAGTACTCAGCTCAAGTTTAACAAAGCTTCCCAAAACTTTCTATGGCCTTTGTATTGGTCCAAGTAGTTATGCCAAGTGTCCTTCCTCCCTAGCATTTCTTCCCTTCTCTTTAACTTACCCCACTAGCACTGTCATGTCACCATGACAACTGTAACTCCAAAATACAGCAGTTCTTAATGTCTTTGAAAGATGCTAATGGTCACATAGCATCTTTACAATCTGATGAACAAGTAAAAGATCTGCGATTTTAGATTAGTAACAGTCAAACACAGTTACAATCCAACAGAGCCAAACAACATTATGCAGCTGCAACAGTTCCTGGCCTTTCCCAGCTGTGATCTTCCCCCAGAAGTGTAAAGTTTCCTTTAAACAGAAAACAATTTAAGAAAATAAGTGGGAAAAGGAGCCACAAACATAAAGGGAGGAAAAAAACCCCAACAAAACAAACAACCAAAAAAAAACCAACCACAAACAAAAAAAACAAAAAAAAACCAAACAAAAAACCCAAACCAATTCCAGCATTTTAAGCTTCAAGTAAACACTACTTCAGTGTTCCATTTAAAAACTTTGAATTTGTCAAAGCAAAGCTGAAAAGTGCAATGGGAAATCCCATGCTCATACTTGGATCCACATTAGATTAAGTGAACCATGAAGAGCACATATTTTTTGTCCAGTCTGACTGTGCTCCACCTTGCCCCAACAGCATGAAGACTGAGGCTCTGAAGTCAGGAGCTGACGATAGGGCCTTATGCTACCAGCTCGCTCTTCCTTCTCTGCCCCCATTCCCAGCTGGGCTGATTCCCCACAGCACTGGCTCACACACACACTGAAGGTCTGAGAACCTCCTTGGTTCACTAACACAGCAGAACACTGATGTGCTGACCCAGTAACCAAAACCAGAGATAAAGCAGCTTACAAAGTTGAAGGAGTGGACTAGAACCACCTCAGTTACCAGCACAGGCATACAGCTGGGAGCAGGAAGGGAAGAGGGAAAGTAGGGAGGAATAGGGAGCTGTTAGACTCATAAAACTTTATCCTCAAAATGGTATTGTTGCAAAGCCACACACATAAAGAGTTGGACTGAAAACTGCAATGCAGGTTTCAAAGCTCATTAAAATTGCCTCTGAAATAAAGCTTTCAAAGTAGGGTTTCAGTGGGAAAAGGGAAATAGTTTCTGTAGGTTACCCTGCGAAGTCTGCCCTGCTAGGAATGAGTTCTGAAGCTCCACAGAGTAACCTCACTATCCTGTGCAGGGAATATTGAATAATACCATGATATCGTAAATATAATTTACAATGAAAGTGTCCAAACTGAACAGCTGTTGGGATATAAACCGCAACTGAGAGGGCACCCAACACCGAGGATACCACAAGGGAGAAGTCCCAAAACCCAAGGAAGCTGGTATGCAAGCCATGATTTCCAGAAGCAAGGGAGTAAGCCAAGGGTGCACACAAACAGGATGCTGCTGTGGCTGGATCCCAGAAGCCTTGGTGTGTGCGGCATGAGACAGTGTTAACACCATTTGTGAGAAGCACAAATTTATTTTGTGTACACCCTTCCAGTACAGAAAGCCATGCCTGACCAGAAAGGAAAGTTAATTTGGCCTAGTTTAGCAAATTCCTAAAACTCTGCCAAAGCATTGTCCAGACAACACAAGACATAAGTACTGGCAAGCTTCTACTCTCAGAAATCACAGTCTTTCAAAGAGTCATTTAACCTCTCTGCAGCTCTATTTATTTGCAGTATTTTTCTGTCGTAGAAAGAGCAACAGCTACATAGGTAGCATATAAAGACAAGAATTGTTCAGGCTTGGGGAAATCAGACTCTAGACACATAATGACAGATGTCCTGTCTTAAATAGCTGCAGTAACGTTCCAGTACTTAATAGCCCAACTAACACTCCAGAATAGTAGAAAGTATAAAACATTAATGAAGATGACGTGATAAATTTGTTTCAAATAAGTTGCCTGCTCTGCATGCAAAAAAAAAATAAAAATAAAATAAAAATCACTTTTATCACTCCTATCTTAGATAATTTGCTACGTTCCCACCCACTGCTCTTTCTCCTTTCATTAAAACGAAAACCAAGAAGAATGTGCTGTGTAATTTGAGTTACACTCTTGATAGTGTATTTGAAAGGAACAAATTAAGGATGCAGTTCTCAGTTAAGAGATATCTTAGGTGAAGTCTGAAAAACTGAGTGGTTTTGGGTGTGGAGAGGGAAAGAGAGATTGGGAAGACTGGGTCATAATGAAAGAGACCAGCATAACAAAAAAAAAAAAAAAGAGGAATGCTCAGTACAGTCCCAGTGGAGTGATACAACAAGCAAATTTTCAACCTGAAGCTTCCAGCTTGTAGTACACATCACACAGTGGTGATATGCAAGTCACATTGACATGGGACACAAGTGTTGGCCAAGTGTTACCAAGGAGAGCACACAAGCCCACATGTGCATGTGTGTATGCATCCACATGTGCACGCTGAGTCGTGCTGATCCAAGGAGCTACCCAACCACCACAAGCAGAAACCCTAACAAAGCAACTCATCAAACACATTGCTGTATTTAATACAGGGCTCATGTTCAGTTGCTACAACTGTCATATTTTGAGACTTGAGGGGATAAAAATAATTGAGGAATAAAGACAGTCTCAGGCTAGTAGGTATTTGACAAATATGCAAGCCCAATAGCACGCACAGTGAATACAAGTGACTGGAAACATTTGAGCAAGTGATCTACTGTTTATCAAGAGTAACATTTCTTACAGCAGCTCTCTAGAGGCCACACCACAAAAACTAGAACATTCTGAACAACTTTAATACACAAAACTAATGACAGTTTTACAAGAGTTAGAAGTTTTCCACAATAAGAATTTGCAGCTTCCTGTGCAAGAAAGAATGCCAATTCATACCAATTTGTTCATGGAAAGGTTTTTTTCAGGCTTCCTTAAGAAACTAACCTCTGTAACACCAAGATTAGTTGCTTTGTTTCAGCAGAGACTGGCCTGCTTTTAAGTTCTCATGTCAGTCTTTGCAAAAGAAACATTTAATGCAGTAGCATACAGTTTATTGGAAGTACACTGTCTACTATTGCATCATGAAAGTACATTTGTACGTTACTCTAGGAATTTCGAAAGTGATAATGATTCTCAAAGACAGTATTTCAGGTGTTCCCCCTCTTTATTGCATTTGGAAAGGTCTTTTGGCTAGGCTGAAGTTCAGCACAAAACCACTCTGGTCCTTGGCTTCCCTACTTCACACATATATATGGCCCTTTGGGGGTTTTGCTTTTGATTTCAGCAGCTCATTGCTGGCAAGCACCTCCTGGGAACCCAGAAAGAGTCTAACCAAACGCTGCTTTTAAAGATTTCTTTTAAAATGCTACTAGGTCAAGACTCCAATAGTAAAGTCAGATGAAACAAAATCACTGGTATCTTCTTTTTTGCAGCTCCTTACTGGAAGGAGGATTAGGCTCCCAAACTAAGGAATGGAAAATTGTATCTCACCTGGAATGTTTCATCTGCCATCTCCCTGCCCACACAAATGCCTTCAAGTTGTCTGTAGCTGTACTATCCCAGCAGGATACACTACACAGTGCATTTCAGACATGAAGTTCATTACAGAAGTATCAGCTGAGCATTCCCCTCTTAAACCACAAGTTTTAAGATCCTGAAATGCATACCTAGCAGTAGTTAGTTATGCTACTGTTAGCTTTTATTAATATAAATCCTTGAAAGTTGTTTTGCTGGGTTCAGTGCCACTTAAATTCAGAGTTAACTTAATTTCATGCTAGAAGAATCAAACTTGCATTCCATACCACAAACCCATATAAACAACTTATTTCCATACTCCAGGCTTTTGCTTGCAACAGGAAAACAGAAAGACTTTGCTGCCAACCCACAAAATCAACACAAAAATAGGCATTTGCATGCAAGTTATAAAGTCAGGCATGTACCAAATATCATGGAGACAAGACAAAAAAGGGTATTTAAGAAAAAAAGAAAAGCCAACAACCAAGTCCTTTGTCTGTCTACTATTGGCATATAACAGGAGGGAAGAGGACGGGCACTGGGGAAAGCATTCAGGAGAGGTTTGGTGCAATCCTGCAGGGTGTTTAGAGTTCTGGGGAGTCTGCTCTGAGCTTTGCAAGGGTCAAGTTTTGTAGAAATGCCTTTGAAGTAATATTTGTCACAGTGTATACTCTAAACCGCAAATGGCAAAATAACTTAAGTAATTTAAGCCTAAAACCAACAGTGTGATCTAATCAGGAATACATAAGCTAAGCAGTCTTGTGGAGTAAGACAGGAGAAGAAGGAACAACTACTTTTTAGCAGTTAACACATAAATGCTGGTTACAGATGGGAGTGCAGCCCCACATGCAGGGCAGAAACAAGGCAAAGCATCCAGAACACAAGTAACTGTAACAGGCAACCATAACAACAGCCTAACTAAGCCAGATCCTTACTGATCAGTATTACCTCAGTAAATACACTTTGTTTTCTTTGTGTAATTTTGTTCATTATTTAAGCTTTTGTGTAAGTAAGCTTCTTTCAAGCCCTTGAATCTTTCCAGTGGTAGAGACAATTGTGTGTAAGCAGGCATACACATGGTTGATCAGCTACATACAGGGCAGTCATGAACCCCACAGCTTGTGAGATGACCGGCACCCAAGCTCACCAGTGTACAGGACAACCCACAGTAAGAGCTGCAATGACCACCCTGGGGAGAAACAACTTAAATTGCCCAAGTTAGAGGTGACAGCTCTCATCACACATCAGCCTGCGTCTTGGGGAAGCAGCTCCACCTGCCACTGCTCTATTTCTGTCTTTAAATTAACACATAATATAATTCTTAGTTTCACAGAGCAGTGGAAGAGTCAGTGAAGTGAAGCAGGCAAAGCAGCACTTGCCACTAGCTGTGCAAAGGAAATCATTAACAACAGCAAAAGGAAACAAAGGTTGAAGGGATTAATTCAAGTTATATTTTCAGAACAGCAATTTCCCTGCTGCTGAAAACGCTGCTCTCCTGTGCAATCCACAAGGTCTCTTCCTCTGCTAAGTCTTACGGTTGTCAGTTTTCCTGGAGTTGGAAGGCATTAGACAGACATGTCTTTAAATTGGCTGAAAATCAATATAAGTTTAGAGGAAACTTTAAAATAAATGTTTTCCCCTGTAGGGGATGGAGCAAATTTAAGCCAACTGAACAATGTTGACAGAACCTTTCATTTAAAAGAAAGGGGAAAAAAACCCCAACAAACTAACAAATTTTTCCAATGCTCTATTTTTATGCCTTTCCAGAACTTACATAAACTTGGTTAAGAACAGTTTTTAGAGATGGGTGCTTTTAAGCATGTTTGGCAATTTACTGCCATTTAAAGTCTTATCACCTGACTTCCCACCACCTTCTGTGAGAAATAAGTATTTGTTTCTCCTAAAGCCTTTAATAATTGAACATCTCTTAACAGCCAGATACTGTCTTCCTCCTCTGCTCAGTTGAGGACAAACCAACCCCTCCTTACTTTCATACTTCTCAAATTCCAGTGCTCCCAATCTTGTCTTTGTCCATTCCCAACCAAAGGGGTTTATGATTTAATCAGTAGCACATAAAAATAAAAAAAAAAAGAAAAAAAAAAAGAAAAATAAAGACAATTAAGAAGCACACTCTAAGCTTCTCTGTGACAGATGTTCCTCCTGCATTCCCCACCAATTTCTCCCTGCTCTCAGTGTTGTCTTCCTCTATTTCTGAAGTGTGTCTTGAAGTCTGCTGTTCTGGATGAGAAACCATTATCTGTTTTCTGAAGAACTTTTCACACATATAGCTATTGAATCCAGAATACACATTCATTTCTACATTTTCTGTATCAAAGCTAAGCTAATATCCACAACTTTGCTCAACTAATGTAACTAATATGATCATTTCAAACTATCAGCCTATATTTCTGCTACAACTTTACACAAATACTGATCCAGTACTCCAACACTCACCTTGAAAAAGTAATTTTCCAGAAGACAAGAGCAAGCATCTGGCCAAAGACAGTGTTTCAACTTCTTTTAAGACACTAGCATTAGAATAGAAAGTTCAAACTCAGCTATTTAGAGATATGAAAAACAGATCCTGAAATACACTACCTTAAACCAAGAGACTTCACTTTTTGGTTTTGTTTTGTTTTTACAGGGCAATGCTCTATCATTAAGCCAGAGTCATCCTTTTATTAGCATAATTTAGGTAGTATTGATGTTTAATATGAACACAAGACAAAACCAGCTAGGACAAGGTAGGCCCTGTAAAGGGGGGATTAAAAAAAAAAAAAAAAAAAAAAGGAAAAGGTAGGAAAAAAGAAATATAACTACAGTCACCTGAAAATTTCCTGTCTGTATAATAGGGTTTTCAGACCAGCTATAAAGCGTAACTAGGAGCCTGGGGCAAAGAAGGCAGCCTTTTCTGTTATCAACTGCAAGAATGCACAAGTCATTCCCTTTGACATGAAATGATTCACATAGCCAGAAAATTTAAATTTACATTCTTCAACTACAAACTGTACTAAATATGTTTCAAAAAAACTCCTCATTTATCCCCTTGAATGGAGGTATAGACTACTAGTTAATGAAACCAGCTCAAGCCTCTGAAAACTTACCTTTATCGCTATATTTAACAATCTCCTGCGGCAACAAAGCATATGCTCCTTCTGACCCAGAGTTTCAAACTGACATTGTACAACAGGTTAAGTGTTTAGAACAGTAACTTTAGTCATTAACAGAATGACTCCCCTTTTTTAAAGGTGCTTCAATTTGCTCTGTTCAGAACTTTGACTGAAGTTCACCACAGGAAGATAGTCTACCTTTTAAGTTCTGTATCTGCAGGGAGATGGATTATAGATTCACTGCTGCAGAAAAGAGGCGTTCAGCCACACAAAACCTTTTCCAGGCATTTCCTATTCCTTTCATAGCAGGGCAGCAGGCTGGATGGAAAAATCCACAAGGAAGGGCTCAGCCAATGGTCTTCACCTGGAGGCATTTTAGGGCCCCTATTCTTTCCTCAACATCTGATATGAGCAGCGCTGCTACTGAAATATAACTCAAGTTTCAAGCATTGGTAAATGAAGGAATTGGCTGACAAGAGCGCAGAGGATGCCTTGTTAAAACTGAACATTGTTCAGAGAAGTGGGAAAACAAAAGAGTTGTTGGCATGGATTTAAGGGGCACCTTTTCATACCCCAGTTCTTCTCGATTAGCTACTACCACAGGATGTGAATGTTCATGTATATGTAAACACAACTGTACTTCATACTTGTGCCAAATCTAAGAAAATAAAATTTTTATACAATCTGTACAACTAGTGGCAAAGAAAACTTTTGAGAACTTTTATACAGTAAGAACTGCCTACTTTTCTTTTAGGTCCGTTAGAAACAGGAGAGGGGCTCGCAGCACCTAGTATTTAACAAGAAGTCAATTTTATCTCCACTTAATACTTTACACCACAGAAACAAATGCAGCTACAGTTGCCTGTATTAAGCAGCTGGCAAGCTCAGAGATGGAAAAGTTGCAGAACAGCTGGGGAATGCGAGACCCTTTTGAACAGGCTGCTATGTGATCCAAAATAATGGTACATGTTTACACACAACACAATGGCAGCAACAGCCAAATGCAGGTCTGGCGAATGCATTACAGCTGCTCCTTCCCCCAGACAAGGCACAGTGAGGAGATACAAAAGAGTTCATATTCGCAGAAATACGGCTTTCATCTTAAAAGGCAGCAGTCTGATTTCCAAAATAGACAGATGGCCCTCCAACTGCACTAAACCGTACAAGATTCTGTGTTAGAAGTTACCCTTTATAACAGGTCTGGATTAGGATCATAGAGCTTTTCAAACTGCTGCTAGTTTACCACCAACGGTTTCCAACAATGCATTATTGAGACAAACAGGTTGACATCTAACATACAAAAAAACCTTCGCTTGTGACAGTATTTTCCAGCTAGCATGAGGAAGACAGCCATATATAAGCTCTTAATATAGACACTGACTACACAGAAGTTAGTGTTCAGTTTGCTGGAAAGGAGGGTTTGAATAAACGTGGGCTACTTTACAGCTTTTTTTACAGCAGTCTTGCACATTGATGTAAAAGTCAGTTGGCACTTGAAAGACAATACATCCCCCTGCTTATACATAGGAAGGGGGACAGCCCTTGTTTGCTGCTGCTTACGCAGTGACTGAGAGCATGTTGCAAGGAGCATGTGCTTGTTTCACAACTGACACCTGAAAACAACACAGTTTTGTATATGACCTTGCACAAAAATTGCATCACCTTACTTCAAGTGATCTTACAAGTTTTCAAGTCTTGGAAGCACAATATCAGTGGTATCATCAGTCTTGCTCAAGACAAACCATGATTAAATAGTGCTAACAAACTGGCTGCTACTTTATACTGCAACTGTACTACCCCTAATTTTGCTAGGCACCAAAACAGAGTTAGTAATGGAACATTTCAACCCACTGCATCTTGTTCAAAAATAGTGTAATTCAAAAGAAACATTTTTTGACTGAGAGAAGGAGATGGCATTGAAATATTTCCTCTTCTACCTCCTCTGCACATAGCCATTAATGTTACAATCCCAGCTAAGAGCTATTCAGAATATGATAGCTAAAACTGGACAAAGACAGCTGTCATAGCAACAATAACAGACGCAGGCACAAATTTTTATCTCCTTCATTTTCACAAAGAAAAATGCCACTAATAGCCACTGTAAAAAGAATTTTGAAATACCAGTTGTAAGATTCTGTCTTGTAATTACTGGGGTTCTGTCAATGGTAAGCACATCTCTCAGCACACCTAAGCAACAAAAATGCCACACCTGTATGCTTCAATTTCAAGTTTCTGATACAGAATTTCTACTGAAATCAATTTGGGAATTAAGCTTTCTAAGAAATTCCCCATATAAAGGGAATATATGTACTGATTAAAGAAGAAAAATAAGAAAAGATTTGAATCATACTTCCAGAAAAGATTCTTCTGGTACTAAAACAGTATTATTCTAAGCACTCCTCCTGCAGGCAAAGCAGTAACAGGAGTGCTTACCGTTAGTACAGGTAAGAAGAGCACAGATCTGCTCTTCAGCTGCACTAAAGCTGCATTTGTTAGGAACTGCTACAAGTGCTGCCACATTGTGGCAGAGGGAGCGATGGCTTGTATCCAAAAGGCACCTCAATACAAGCTTTAGAGCCTCACCAGGAACTTTTTCTCCAGAGTTTTGAGGCAGTTCTGCTACCCAGATTTATCCAGGTTTGAGCATATCTCACTACTCCAGCGTCTCTAAAGTCCTGTTCTCAAAATAAACAAAGGTAAGACTGGAAGCTCCATACAAGTGCAGGATTTTGGGATGAGTTATGACACCAGTGAAGCAAACAGATTGTTTTTATTGGTTACAGGCAGCGCACTGACAGTCAACCTACACGACCAAGTGAGATGTAAATGATCTGGACCATCTATAATCTGCACTGAACCTCTCCCATATTACTCTCCCTATTTACCATAATGATTACTCTTTCAATCAAGATTACAATAATACTTTAAACAAATCCAAAACCAAATAAAAACCCCACAAAAAGGCAAGGAACTCTAATTTCTCATTAATTAGTGCCCACTAAACTAATTACTGGTTTAAAGGAGAAGGTATTTATCTTAAAATTCCAGTGATGCACTTAGCAGGTACAGACAAAATAAGTGCACCTGGAAATAATTCTTTGGTTCCGCTCTCTTTCTTTGTAGTCAAATTATATATTGTAGTTTATTTTCAATTAAAAGATCTACCAGCGTATTTGTGTGCATGGCTAGTTTCCATCTTTCTGAGCTCTTTCTAACAAGCATTTTACATATGAATACAAACTCATCTCTTTCACAAAAGAATTATTGCTGTTTTTTGCCACAGAGGAACTTAGAAAACTAATCTTCTAAAAGCTTATTCCCGGTTTTACTCTAGCTGCACACAGATAAGGTTTTCAAAATTTTTTTAGGAAGTACATCTACACCAAAGTTTATTTGTCATAACAGAAATTTCCCTACCATGTAGATCTCCTGACAGCCATGTCCCAACAGGCTTCAAATCATTTACACACATACCAAGTATTGTTCAAAGCAGACTTGCTTTAAGCAAGATTAAATACCTGCTCAGTTCAAACTGTCCCAGTGCCAGGATAAACTACACTAAACTAGTTCAGACGGTTATCCCGCTGGGCACCAATGGCCTTTGAAACTCCCAGTACCCCAGAATCTGGCTGCTTCTGGGAATTCCGCCAGGAGCTGTGGGATAGCTCTCCACAGAGGACATTGCAAATTAAATATTTTAGAAGTGTGCTTGTGTTTACATGGAGCAAGGCTGCAACAGTTCAACATATGAGTCAGCATGGTTTGTATCCACACAGAACTGAGCAGTGCAGTTGGGAGCTATAAATTTTCCAGGAAAACAAAGAGTGTGAAATGATCCCCCCAGGGGATTACAGTCGGGCTGCACCAAGCAGGAGCTTACATTCACCTGAAGACAGGAATTCTGTTCAGAACTTCACTGCTGAAAAGCCTGAATTTTCCTGTGGCACTTTTATAAGTTTCTACGCAGGACAGGTACCTTGGTCCTAACTGTATCAGAGAGGTTAATTATGGTATTATGGCCAGATAAATTTACAGGCATGCACCTCCACACTAGGATACAGCTCTTCAAGTCTTATAATTAACACTCAGCTCATTTAAAGTGAAAGCTGAAGCATATTTCCCATCAGGATAGCAAAGAAATGAATTTTGAATACATCTCTCTTAATACAGTAACATCCGAGAAAGTCTTCAGACAAGTAAGCAAAGCAGAACTTAAAAAGAGCAAACCACTGTAGTGCACCTCACCATGCTGTTACCTTTCACTGATGCTTCAAGAGCCACAGGAAAACAGGATGACATATCAAACCTCTAAACGTCCCACCAGGGAAGCTGTAAGGCCTGCGTAGGAGCTGACCACGTTACCACTGTTCCTTCCTCTTGCCTCCACAACAGGCATCTCCATCTTGTGGAGGTTTGGCGTGGATCATCAAGAAACCAGGACGTTTCTCTGAAAACACAGGCTGCGCCTCTACAGCCGATGTTTACAAAGGGCAGCACACAGCCAGTGGTCAGCATATCCTCATCTTGAAGTGCACTTTCAGGTCAGAGGTAATGACACCTCAACGTAGTAACACTGCACACCGTTCTGTTGTCATAAACCTCATTAATCACGTGAATCAGTCAAGAGAGGTTTCCATTTTCAAGTGGCTTTTGTTTTCATTTCAAACACAAGAGATTAAGATAATTAAAGGCTGGGAACATTTTTCAGCATGATATAGTTTGATTTACTCTTAAAGAAACACACTTGCCACAATAAAAATAACCAGACTTGTTCAGAACATTTTCCATAAGCTATGAGAGGGGCTGTTCACACACCCAGAACTATGTACCTACCAGGATGAGTGCTCTTTCAGCATGAGATGCTATCTGACCCCAGATCAGTCTGTGATGACACTAACAACTGTTGGAGACCCAGAAACAGTATAAAGACTAATGAGTAATTTTCACTTCCTATTTGCTTCCCAGGCCTCATGCTGCTGTCCCCTGCCAAGTAATAAACTCGAGTACACTCACACTTTGCAAGACCACGTAAGTTTCTCTTAAGAGAGTTATAATCCATCATCACGTGTGGACTTTAAGAAGCATTATTAGTAAAACAGATCCAAAGGTGTCGTTAAGGAGTCAGCTCTGCAGCACTGGGTATCCATACTCTACGTAAAGTCCTACAAGCACTGCACGCATAACTATCAGCAAACCCTACTCATTTCTTTCCTATTAATCACAATACTTCATTGTTTCCTCCCTTTCTAAGCATATTAATTGTTTTCAGGAGTTTGGACAAGAGTCCGAGGAAGCTGCAACCCCACTGCTGACCCATTTAAGCCAGGGAAGGTAAGTACTCAACCTCTCCAGACCAGCTACTGGGCTCTGGGCCAAAGAGGTTCCGTGCATCAGTAAACAAGTACCCTGTTGATTTCCCCAGCCTTTCCCACTGTGCTGTAACAAACCAGCATCATAAGCTCCCTCTTTCTTTACACCACACGTGCACGCTGCTGCTGCCGATGCCTTGTTTTTTTCCTCCAAGCTGAAAGAGACAAAACTCCCTCACAAACGCCTCAGCCCCGCCGCAAAGCAGCCCTTGCTTCGAGGGCAGCAACGGGCGAGCCCCCTCTCCCGCGCCCCCAGCTCACTCCTCCCGCCAGCCCCGAGCCTGTCCCGCCGCTCCCCTCCGCCGGTACCGGGGCAAACCGTGCGGAGATCCCGCGGTGGGTGCTGCCGCTCGCCAGCAGGTGCGGGAACCCGCGGCGGGGAACCGCTGCCCGGCAGGCAGGGCGCCAGCCCTTCATCCCTCCCATGCTGCCGCCACGCTGAGGGAGAGAGCCCAAAGCCGACTGACAGCTCGGCCCCGGGCGGGAACAACGCGGGGAAGTTTCGCGCAGCACCTTCGCGACGGAAACCCGCTCTCTGGGCTAGCGGGGCGCCCGCATCGACTCCTCAAAGGCGGTGGCCGTGCCCCGGGGTAGCGCCTGCCCTGGCCCCTCGTGGAACTCCCTGCCATGGGGAAGGGGCGGTGAGCGCGACCGCCGATACCACTCACCTCACAGCCGGCGGCTCGGGGACGGCCACAGCCTCCAGCGGCCTCCCTCGGTCGGTCAGTCCGTCCCTCCTGCCGGCCGGCGGGGCGGAGTGGGGCGGGGGAAGCGGAGCGGCCCCCCGCTGGCAGGGGCCGCCCCCTCGGCGGGGCGGGGCGGGGCCGCGCCCCTCTCCTCACCTCAGCCCCCCGGCGGAAGGGGCGGCGGGAGCGCCTGGGCAAACAGCGCGGGAAGCAACGGCCGCGCGGCGGTACGCGGCCCCACGCGGGACGGGGCGGAATGCGCCCCTCGCGCCGGCCACGCCCCCGCGCCCCCTGCCCGCCTCGCCCCGCTTCCGTGCGCCTCCTGGAGGCGCTGCCCCACTCCTTAAAGGGGCCGCGCCCGGCGGGCCGGGGACAAGCCGGGGGGTCTCGCCGGGTGACCCGCTCTGGCAGCCCCGCCAGGGGCACGAATGTCCTCTGCGGGGTCACCTGCCCAAGGCCACCGGCGCTGGGGTGAAGCCCTGGCGTGGAGGTCGAGGTAACGCAGCGGCACCAGCTCCTTCTAGTCCCTGCGTGCCGCAGCCGGCTACCATGTAAGGCCGAGGTTCGACGGAGCCCCGAGAGAAGCGCTGGGCGCTGCCTCAAGCGCCGTCCACGCCGGCCTCGGGGTGCCACTCCTCGAGTGAGCGCCGCAGCGAGCCGAGGATGCTGCGGGTGAATGCCTTGGGGCGCTGGCTGTCAGGGTGGATGTCCCAGCACATCCGTTCCTTGGAGAGCGAGTCGGTGGCAGATGCACTTCAGACCGGCAGCCTGGCCTGCCGGGAGCACAGGGAGGCGTCATGCACCAGACCCCTTGCTCAGGTGTGAGGGTACCCAGCACCTGACCTTCCCCTTCATTTAATCATGACAGCCTCTCTGGGGAACATGAAGTGTGGTGGGAGCTTTTGGGTCCCTTCCATCATGCTTGGATAAAAGAATATTTAATTATTTATTTAAACGGGATAAGGCCCCAACGAGAGAGCTCCAGTGCAACGAAGGAGCTAGACTGGGCTCAATGGCATCGCTCTTGTGTTAGCATAAGTATGTGGATGACTCCCTACACTAGCAATGCTTCTGGACGGTGTTCATTTATAAATGTAAACTTTGTCTACATATGACTTTGTCTCTTTATTAACTTGTACAACCCTTCCAGGTTATCTCAACCAAATTGCAGAGTTTGCTCCTGCTGGGCTGGAGCAGATCCTGGAGAGAGAAGCGATTCAGTGATTGTCCTGCTTTCTCCCTACTACTGGGACCACATGGTGCAAAAGCTGGGGGAAGCAGAAAGTCATCACCACTTTTCAAAGGGAGAAGTTTGGGTTTTGTTTTTTGTTTGTTTGTTTTTCTCAGATGCACATGTTTAAAATCAAAGTATCATTAGGAAGGTGGACGAAATACGATTATGATGTTGTAGACCTCACCTCAGTGGTGCAGTAAAGGTATTTCTCCACACAGTAGAAGGGAAACAGAGTATTAAGATTTTATGACGCTTAACAGAAGGTTGAATTATCCTTTCTTTTTATCTTCCTTTCACGTTAATCTTTTACTTTAGACAAACGTTTTCTAAGTGAATTATGTGGAGAATTTGATTCCTGCTTCACTTCACAAGATGCAACCTGAAACGTGACCACAGCACATACCTCATAGAGAATTACCAAAGGGGGACTCATTTGAAGGATATTTTAAATCTGAGATCTTAGGTAGAGAGCATATGGAAGTGAACAGAATACATGTTTCTGTTCTACTCAGTTGCATATGCAAGAGCAGAGCCATCTTCTCCATATGTGTGTGAAGTCTGTGCAGAGAAACAGGAAAAAATCTTAAGGTGTGGAAACATGCTAAGATGAGGCAAACCTAAAAACTTTCAAATCAACACCCAAGAAATTATTTCCCAAGGCACACTGCAAAGTCTGCAGGGCTACAGTGGCTTTGTGCTCTAGATGAGTTCAGAACTGAATACTGAGGACTTAGCTTGAAATGATGTTGCTGGGGTTTATAGCTTTGTGGCAGGCAGAGGTTTCTTAATTGCAGGATAATGATGTGGTGTGGGTGCATGCCTTTGCCTAGCGGTTGTGAATTACTTTGTGCAGCTACATGATGCCCACATCAAATAGAAAGCATAGACATGTCCTTCCAGTCTGATTGAGGGAGAAAACAAAGAAAGCTAGCATGGAAAGGAGGCATAAACCATAACAAGGTTAAAAACCTTGGATGAAAAAGTTGTATCAAAAGTATAATATATCCTGCTGTCTTTCACTAAAATTTGTCCTGCTGTCCAGCATCCGTTCTTGAAACTATCCAAGGCCTTCCCTTTTCTTAAGGAAAAAAAAGGCAGCACCTTCTCACTGGAATTCTCGAAGTTTAGAGACGAAATTCTGATCCTGAATAATACGTCATGTAACACAGGCCTGAGAGGGTTGGCTGAGTGGAGGGGAGAAAAAAGTAATTAAGATGGTAAATTTGCTTTTGTTGTGATTGACATGATGCTGTCCCTATTTGTTTTCAAATATCAGAATGGTTTCTTGATGGATTTTTTACAGCTGGAAACCTGCAACCTATTCAGCAAAACCTCTGTTTTCACCCTCATTCAGAACTGATCTTTCTGTCTGGATTTAGCTTTAGGTACAGTCCTTGCCATCTCCTGCAAACTTAATCCATGATCCAGATAAATGATTATTTCAAATTTACATTTAAAAAGGAATAAAATATTTATTTGAATTCTAAGGGAGTAAAGGGAAACACAATTACATTGTTGAATCTTTTATTCCCAGAAGAACTGGCAAAGAATTAAGATTACTAAAGAAGTATAATCTGGGTCAGACCAACCATATTAATCCATGTCAGTTAAAAAGATGTTTTTCCCCACTTTTTTAATGTGTTAGACACAGGCATGTTTGATTTATGATGGAAGTCAAAAACATCTGTACTTTGGGGCACAAGCAAATGCTTATTTAAACAATGGGGATCCCTGGGGGGGGATATAGGAAAGAAATGGCATTCTTTTGCAGAGAATTCAGTGTTTTTCTCTCTGTGAAGTATTTTGCTTTGTTTTGAAAAGTACTCTGCAGAAGGCATAATGACTAAGCCTGTTATAGAGGAGTGCAGCAACTTTCACCTTTATACGACCAGTATGAATATGAACCAGGATAGCACTGATGAAATACTATTGCTCTTTGCTTGCCTTAGGGTGACCTGCATGAAAAAAAAAAATGGTCATCTCATTCTCATTGGCAGCAAGAAAGTATTCACATTGTAAAAAGATTTGGAACTAGTTAGCAGTCTGAGGTCTTGTCTGTGCTCAGGATTAGCTCTGATTTCAGGAATTATTTTAGCTTCTGGTACAAACCCACTGTAGATAAAGTTGTGCAAATTGCGATATTCACTGCTGTCTGTACCATTTGATGTGGGGACTAGTTCTATCTGCAGATGAGGCTGAAGGAAAGGAACCAGTTCCCAAACAGTTACATATCCTGAATCAGCTCACATGATGTGCTTGAGTAGTTTATTTGAAGTTTTTCAGGGGAAAAAAAAAAAAAAAAGCGTTGAAGGTATCGGTAAATAAACATCTGCAGCGTTGTTTTGGGTTCAAGCCTGCCCTGGGTGGAGATTCTGTTCTGTAACCAGATGCTGTGCGGTGTATGCATTGATATGATTAGAAACACGCTTGAAGGTAACATTTAAATTTACCAGTAAACTTCTCAGACTTTAGTAAGCCAAGCCTGTGAATGAGTTGTGTGCCCACTCCTTTTAAATCCATGATCTTGAATTCAGTCACCTCTACACTTAAAGGGACTTTCTTGCCAGGCTTTGGAACTGACCTCTGTAGCTCAGCATAGTTGATATACAAAGATGTACCTCACTGTAGAGCCCAGTGTAAACTATTAATGTCAACAAATCGGCCAGAGCAGAGAGACAGAAACAGGTCTGTTCCTGCCAGGTTTTCACATCTGGGGAAAGCAAGGCGGGGAGGGACGGAAGAAGTAACAATCTACATTTCAGCCGCTTTTCTAAAGGAGTGTGTTCAACAATGTAGCAGGCTAGTAGCTTTCTCTTCCTGTATAAGACTATGCCAAACTGGAGTGGGGAAGCCTAGGGTCTTTTAAAAGAAGGTGTGAAAAACTCTGGGGCAAGTGTAGAATTTTAGAAAAGAGCCAAAGCCTGTGTCCACCCTCACAAGAGCAGAATGACAGAGCTCTGGCAGCCATTGCAGTCACCACCAGTTTATTTACGAGTTCCTGGAGTCAGTCCAGTGTAATTATGGTCCCGAACTCCGGATCAGATTCACTTGACATTTGAGAAAGTCTATGGAAAACTAGTAATAATAAACTGATACTAACCATCCATCTCACAAGCACCAAAAAATAAAGGGAAGAGAGAGGGCAGGTGGGGAGAGGGTACAGCAACATAATCCCCAAAAGATTTCGTGCTTGTCAGGAGATACTTTCAGTATATACCCCTATGTATAAGGAGCTGTGGAGAATTCTGGAGTAAGTCCTGACTCATGTCAGTGCTATTGCGATTACTGCACTGGAAAGAATGAAGAGGGGGGTTGCAAAGGAAGCTGGGATAAGTTGGGACAGCAGTTTCTTTTGGTAGAGCAGATAGATGGTTTGTGGCCTATATGGCATTTATCCAAGTGTGTTCATCACCTAAATTATATTACCATGAGAAAGATGGCTTTGGAGAAAGTTGTTTAAAGAATCTATGCTATAGCATATGCTTTGCATTCAATTTCATGCCCAGTATAGAAAGACACTTTTTATACTTTACTGCAGGTCTTCAATTTTGCTTGTTCATATCACTGGTATAATATGGATGAATATTGGGGTTAAAAATCTTTGCACTTAAAACATCTGCAGGATTTGTATTCCATTGTTCAATCCTTTCCATTTGGATCACTCCATATTATTTTCTGCTGAATTTCTGTAAGTTTGCTTTAAAAACCCAGCTCTCTGGGAGTTTTCCAGAAAAAAAATATTTTTCAAGTAAGATAAGTTGATTAATTCTGCTGAATGAAAAAGGCATCTTTTCTGACAAGAAAGAGGTCTGACAGTTAGTTTACAGTTGTCTCATGTATTTTATTTCAGGTGATGGAATTGAATTGCAAGTTGCGAGTGAATGTTTAGCAAAGCAAGAGCAGTTAGTTACACTTATGCTACACTTAAACAGCATATTGTAAGTTTTCCTTACGTAGGTTTCAGAAAATGTCACCTACATATGCACAGGTACAAAGGAGTCCATATATGTAAATGGATTTCTGCAGAAGAAGCATTCCAATTAGCTGCTTTTATCGAAGAACAGCAACCAAATGTCAAGTGCCCTGGCAATCAATACTGAGCATGGTAATACTATACAGTGTCTGAAAGAAAAGGAATCCCAGATGGATGAAGGGGTTATTGGCCCAGAACATGTCATCTTCAAGTGACCTGGTTTTACCATGCTCACCTAACTTCTCAGGAACTTCCTATTGGCAACTGGAGTGAGTAACTCCAGTCTTAAGGAAAGAGAATGGAAAAAGGAATGGTCACAGCAGTATGCACAACAAACTCAGTTCTCAGATACCCGGTGAATATACACTTCAGGTTAAGTGCATGAGAATCACACACACTGAAGTGGTTTAGCCCATTCTCCTTGATCTGACAATGATATCTTGTATTTATGCTTTGAAATTATACGTCGAACTAGAGTTCTATGTTATTTAAGTTTTGGGGGTTTTAATTTTTTTTTTATTTAACATTATTTAACTTCTTTATTTGACATTTGTTTAACACTTAAGGTTATTGTATTATTTCTGTATGCCTTGATACTTTCATCTATAAATATGTGTCTCATATGTCTTGAGGAGGTGACTTAGCAGTCTGAGGCACTGGTGTAAGGTCAATAACAAAAGTGTAATATGTACAAATGGAATTTCTGGGGTATTTTCCTTACCTACCATACATCTTATTTTCACCAGACGTATCCTTTTCTTGTTCCTGGTAATTTTGTTGGGGCAGAATTTAAGAATGATGACAATTGTCTGGACCAGCCTTTCCAGAACAGCAACTCTGCCTGGGCTGCTGGATATCTGGAAATCCTAGACACATTTACTGTGCATTGTAGATCAGCTTCACAAAGTATGCAGTGCTTCAGTGTTAGACCTTCTGAGCATATGTTGCCCAGATGAACTGCACAACCTGTAGTAAACCCACTTACTGTGCAAAGTCAGAGTAACTATATAATTTATGCACTGTACATCTGATACTTTGACATGCTGGGCTTACAGTTAATTTGTACTCTGCACATGCTCATAGATTTCCATGTGGAGTTTCTTGGGTGCAAATCAACTGAGTTTATTTACTTGTTTGCATGTCTCTCAATGATGAGACACTGTTACCTGGGAAAAACTTATTTTTGTTTAGCATCAATGCATAAAATTCAGCAAGACTCTGTTGTAGCTGGTCAGCAGAGGTTGCATCCAAGCCACTGAACTTGGTGGAGTGTTGGAGCACAGGGTCACACTGAATGAAGCTTTCAGCTACTGATGGCATCTGAAAAACACCAGGAAAAAGCTGAAAGCCTCAGTAAATATCCTTTAGAAAATAGCTGGCACTGCCTTATGGATTTCAGCAAAGGCAGTGGGCCTGTCTGCCAGTTTTCCTCCTGTTATTTGGTGTAACAGTCCTCTCAGGGAGCTCATAGTTATTAAAATAAACAGTGCTTCTAGAATAATATGTGGGATTTTGAACTCCATTCCTCAACCTTGGCTTCCAGTACCATCTAACAGTCTCATGGCAGATATTAAAATGTGAAACAGCCAACATGCAAGAGGAACAAAAGTAATAAATCTGTAATGACAAGGAACGTCACCATTAGCAACCCCCCTTTGCTGTTTATGAGAATTTTGAGAGTTATTGACATCAAGTATGCACAGTCTATAGTGTCTAAAAGGAACTTGATATTCCAGAAGTACTGCCTTCCCTTGAGAATACTGAACTGCACTCAAGTGTATCCCAATGACTTCAAAAATGTACACATCTGTGCAGACAGTGACACAGTCATCTACCTGTGATGTGACTGTGGCACAATGAACACTATCACCTACAATGTTAACAGTTTTGAAATACAAGTATATGCAAGGGGCATAAAAGGAATTCCTCAGCCTTCCAAGACTCAGAGGGCTATGTAACTGTGCCACGAGACTGTACTCTGCTGTTGCTGTCTGGAATGACATACGTAAAGAAGACATGAAGCAAAATCAGTGTCAGCCCATTCACATGCAGGGCTCTTCTCACATGGAAAACCCTGCAGGTTCCAGTCCTTATTTAAAGTCCCTGTACTTGTGTAACTGAACTTACCAGACTATTGTTTTGTTTCTATGCCCTTCCAGCTTCTGTTTCGAAAGGAGTGTAATGTATGGGTGTGTTTGTGTTTGCAGCACTTTGAGGGAGTATTCAAGTTATAAGCAATGATGTAAATAAAAATACAAGTACTTTCAGCAGTTCACTCACAAAGTCTTAACATACATTAGTCTTTATAAAAGCCTTGTATGAAAGCAAGGTGTTTACTTGCATACATCTGCAATTTAACTACTTCAGTATGCTCAACATTTAATTGCTGTGGGGTTAGTGAGAGAGCAGTCAGCCCACTGGGAGTCCTTTTGCTGCAGAAGTTCCTGGGTTTAGAGAAATAATTGCTTTGCACTACTTTGGAGTAACAAGGATTTTGTTTTACATAGTCAAGTCATTAAACAAGTGCATTCAAGGGGAAAAGAATATCTGGGGACATCAGTCAAATTTTCTTAATTGTTTGAACTGGAAAAATGAGAGAAGAAAATCAGAATCATTAAATGTTAAGTTTTGATATTTTTAAGTGAGATGTTTTGACTTTGGATTTGGAAGTGGCAGTTCAATTTGGCTCAGTTTTTGAGGGCTGCAAAACTGTTTAAGCATGAAACAAAGCACGTTGAAAAATCACAACTGTGAAAGTTTTTACATTTTCTTTTTGTTTTAATTGTGACACACTGAATGAAAAATCCATGACCCATTGTCTTTGTGGGCTAGCTCTGGCCACTACTCAAAGATCCAGTATTATTCTCTGCATGGAGCTGTGTCTTGGTCTCATGCACTGAAGCTAGAGTCATTGCAATTGAAGCTAGGAGATGGGAAGTGGATGGTCCTGAATGATCCACCAGCAATGATGGTTTGTCTGGAGCACTCTTGTGCTTAATCACAGATTTCCCATGAAGACCCACAGTTCCAAATACTTAAAAACATGTGAAAAGAGCAACCTTTGAAAAATAATCCTTCCCAAGTCTTATAGCTGCCAAGGTAGTACAAACATACAGTATGAATCATGTTAGCACTACCAGGAAAAGCCTGCATTTCTTGCAATCTTTCACTCAGATCCTGCAGTTTAATAGCTTATTCATTATTTATAGTCCCTCTTCCACTAATGTGTTATCAACAGATCTGAGAGGGGCTAGGGAAAAAAAAAAAGAGAACAAAACCCATAAAGCAATGAAGTGGCGACATTTCTTACAGGCAATCCACATCAAAAGATGTAAGACTAGAAGGTGAAACTGGAGCTTAGAGTGACTTCTGTTTACAAGAATGAAACTATTTGCAGTCTCACTTGCCATGTTTGTAGTCAGAAAAGCTACATGGAACCCATCCTCCTCCAAGCCAGCGTATTCACAGCTCATCTGTGTGAAATAAAGATCCCATTTTTGGCTTGCCTAAAGCAACTTTTCAGAGAAATAGAATAAGGTTATTTGAATAGGAAAGCTCTAATTTAAACAAGTAACGCTCTGTACAACTCGGAGGTTTTTCAACAAACTGGATTCATGAAGGAACAAAAAGACTAAACAGAGAAGTTTTGTCTATTAATTGAACCCCCCAACTCCTTTTAGGTCTAAATAGAACTTTCAAGGCAGGATTTTCATAGAAAGACATTTTATGAAGCAAGTTCTTGTTTTCTACCAAGTGATATGGCGAGGAGTTTGGTGACCTAGCAGTTATTCTTTGTTGCATGATTGTGTTGTGATCTTTCATAACGCATCGGCAGTGTCAATATGTTGTGTGATGGAAATACTGTCTTTAGTATAACTGATTTTGCTAATGCTTTTATATATTCACTGGTTGTTTACAACATGATTCAGATAGCAAGATGAGCTAGAAAACACAGTGTGGGCCATCAGCTACAACTCACAACCACAAAAATGGAGGCTAGGGTGTCATTCAGCTGAAAACTCAGTCTCTGGATATATACAATTTGTGTGAGAACCACTGCACACATTTCCAAAACTATCCAAAATATTGTCTATCATTAAAATACATTATAGGCTGTAAGGCAGGAGGTATAAACAAGGTCTTAAAAGACATCTCTGTAAGTTTATTTGCAATGCTGACACAATTTCACACACATTTCCCGCAGGCCTGACTATACTGTTGACAAGGATTTGTATCTGTCAAAAAGCAACATCAAAACATGAAAACACGACAATCCCAGCTCTGACACTGTGTCAAGGAGCAATTTCCATAACAATAGTAATTTTGCAAAGATTAGAAATCATTTAGTGATAAAACACATTGTCCAAGCAAAGAGTGAATGTACCTGAAATCAAGGGCAAATTATTTTCTGCCTTGTATTTTTTATTTATTTATTTAGGCTGCAGTCAAACGTATCAGCGAAGTACTTGAGAATTCTCAAAAGAATACAGTAGTAATACTTAGAATAAAACACTTAATAGCTGAAGATTTTAAGTTAAGCATATGCTGAAATGATTTGTCAGATCTGTGCTGAGGAGTGAGCTCACAGCTCATAAGCTGTGATTTATAGAGGTTTGTGGCAAAAGATGTTGGTACTTTAAGCTCTGGTTTTGCATTTAATTTTCTTCAGATATTTGAGGTCCTACAAAGTGCTATAATAGGTGGGGAAAACAAATAAAAAAAAATAAAAAGCTGGAATACAGCCATATCTGACAACAAAAACCTCCTCATATGCTCCAAAGTCTGGGTACTGAAGTTGCAGATGAGTTGGAGGGAGCACTTTGCTTGGGGAAATCACTGGAGACCAGTTGCATTAACTCCGAACCCCTTATGTTGCTGTGACAGTAGGGAAGAGCCAGAGCAGAACCAGTCACACAGTAGAAGGTTTTTAAAAGCTCAGTGGGCTTAACGTCATGGGAAGGTCATGAGCAGTGAGCTGCTAAACTGCACTCTGAGACCTTTCTCCTACTGTGAACTAATGGCTATGTAAGGTACAAGGCAGTGGAAAATCAGGCTGTAAAGCTATCTTTCATTAAATGCAAAGTGTTTACATTTTAGCCAATTAAAATATCTCAGCTTGTTCAAATAATCTGTAAATCCATGATCTTGAAGCCTGACCAAAACCAATAAATAAAGCCAGTACCTGCAACAATGACGTCACAAGTCAAGGAACATTAAACGTGCTGCATAGGTCTATATAATGAACACATTTGGGTGGGATTGCTTGTATGTTCACAGATTTGGCTTGGCTTGAGCAGGCTCAGCTCACTTTATTGGAAACTGCAACCTATTAAATTAATGTTGGATCTTCTTCCTGTGCTTCTCTAGTTTTCTACTAAGCATAATCATCAGCTGTCTTTATACCCAGGTCCAACGCATTGTATTCTTTTTAATAATTTTCACTAAAGCAAATAAACCTCCCCCATCTGATGTGAGTATAATTATATTGCATTACTTCACAACTGAGCCACGAAAGAGCCATAAAATGTTACATTTTACACTAGAAGCAGTGGGGAAAACACTGAATAGTACCTCTTCTCCTTGACAGCGCTGGCATCTATCAACAGAAAGGGTTCATGGTGCTGCATGTGTGCAGATCATCAAATACAGAAGCATGAAAGTTCAGATAACTTGGGAGAGACAGAATGACCATAATGAGAGTAGTTCTGCAGGGTCACCAAGTTATTTTTTCCCAGTGGAAATAATGCCACAGATAAACATCTCACTGATGGGGACAATGGCAGTGTAAATTTGTTCTTCAGACATCCATTGTTGTCGTATCTCCTGCTCCTTTGTTACCATTTGAAATTGAGTGAACATGAGCAGTTGTGAAAGTTGGTGGAGACTTGAAGTTCTATTTTCTGCTATTGTGTGGCCTTTTTATGCTACAAAAGTGGCACAAAAAAAGCCCACAAATTGGGGAAGGAGCAGCCTGCTGCTAACGGCCTCTCAGGTGAAGATGTTCTAGTTGGAGCCCAGGAGTTGATTCTAGGGCAGACTTCTTTTCAGTCCCACAGAGATGGATGACCTTCAGGTGACTGTACTGCTAGCTTACAAACCGAGTATGCGAAGTACAAGATGTGGAGAACACTTGTAAAACATTTATGGTGTTTTTTTTAAGAAAGTATGGTAACCGAGGAATACTCTGAAGCTGCTTCCCAATCTATTCCTGGTGCTGGGCAAACATTTTCTAAATTAGTGTTTTCCATTTTGAAAATGCTCATAAATCAGTGGGAATATGTCAAGATTTATACTTAGTAAAAGGAAGTTTGTGTTAAGGCTCATTGCAAAGTTTTTGGAATAGTATATTTCTTATTTTTTACTCCTTTTTCAGAGGAGCTCTTATTTATTAAAAAAAAAAAAAACAAACAAAAACAAACAAGCAAAAACCTAAATGGCTTATACTTTTTAATGAAGTTATATGTTTCTATTGACATGACTTCTTTTGCAACTTTTTTTTTACAGGACTTTACAAATCTTTTTTTTTTCCCTCCACCTCCAAACCTGGATATATTTCAAAATGTCAGAATTTTCTGTGAAGCTGAAGTTCCAGTTTTACCATAGTCCTGCCTGTGGAGCCTATAGAATGGGGAATGACTGTTAATCTCTGTAATCACCCTAATAAACGCAAACTTACAGAAGAGGGAAAAAAAGTAAGGAAAAGAAAAAAAGAGAGAAATAATTCATGCGGAATATGTAGTGAACATGTCCTCAATAATTCAAGCATAAATGCAACTGACCTTTTACAGAATTAGTTCTACTTAAATACAGGATTTTTCTAGCAATAAACCTGTGTCTGCCCTCTGACACTGTTGTATGAAGGAGACAACAGTGGTATGTATAAGCCATTTTTCTAGTCACTTTTTCAGCAGACTGGAATCAGAAGACAGATTTTGTTTAAATCTGTCTCAAAAACAATCACTCATAAAATCATGGAATCTGAATGTAACCATTTGGGGCCTTTTAAAGCTGTCTTGCTTTGCTCAACTGTACTATTTTAACTGTTCATTATTGGCATACTTAAATATTCATCTGCAAACTTGGAAATCCCAGTTCTGTTTCTGAACCGAGTGTTTAATTTATTCATCCAAAGTCTGAGAATTTTATTTTTCAAGTACATTTAACAAATGCTTTCTCTCTTCTTCTCTCAAATTCCTTTCCAGAAGATTAAAAGGGAATATCCAAAGAGAATATAACGTTGTAAGGCATACACCTACTTAGTAAGATTGATCTTGCCTAAGAATCATAGAATCATAGAATAGTTAGGGTTGGAAAGGACCTTAAGATTATCTAGTTCCAACCCTCCTGCCATGGGCAGGGACACCTCACACTAAATTATGTCACTCAAGGCTCTGTCCAGCCCGGCCTTGAACACCACCACCAGGGATGGAGCATTCATAAATTCATTGGGCAACGCATTCCAGTGCCTCACCACCCTCACAGTAAAAGAAGACTTAAAAAAGAAGATAATTCAAGCCATCTGACCAAATCACTTTTCATTTTTCTAAAATGTGTTGGTCAGGTTGTGTGCAGTGCGACGGACAAAGGAAGAGAGATGTGTAGGCAATAGTAGATACAGCTGCGTAACTTCTGGTAGACTAAAGACAGGAGAGAGAACTGCAAAGATTAAGAAGGCTCACTGCTACTGCAGCTTTTTTTTTTTTTCTTTTAAGTCAAAAAGGAACCAAAAGAAAGTTCATTACTGTATTTATTGCAGGAATGTGTAAATCTGGGTGCATAAAGAAGTAACCTACTCTCTACGTACGCCATTTCCATTTGCTGGCTCCTCCCATCTGGATTTACTGGATTACAGCCAAAGAGTTGTAACTGCCAGATTTTTCTTTAACAGAAAATCCATCTGAGCAGAATTTAGTATTGGCAGAGGATGTCTGGGGACATGTGTGAAAAATTAGGAACCCTTTAAGGGAAGAAATAACCCAATTAAAAATGTGCAGAAAATAATCTATCATACATTCCCATCAAATCCCTTTTGATTTCAAGTACAAAAGTAATGACCAGATGAGACCCCAGTTGAGTCTAGAGCTGGCTAAACTGTTTGTTAAAGATTTACCATTATTCTTGGAGAGAAAAAAGTTCTGAATTGAGCTTTTAAATGTTTTTAATTTTGCTTTTTATGTACTTGCTTTATGGAATATCTTGCACAAATAATTTTCAGTCCTTCAGCTCTTCAAAACAGCTTCCTTTGAGCATTTCAGCGGATTTATCTGTTTTGTGTGTTTGTACTTTCAAGTATTGTTCTTCCCTGACCGGATGACTCTTAAATTTAAAATCGAATCATAAATGAGGGAATAAAAATACTTAACTGTATCAGATTCTGTTTCAAGAAGATAATCATTTGCCCAAAACATATGATATGTGTAACCACAGGCATTTGTAGGAAATGCTAGATTAGTCAACAGATTAATAATAGTACTTATTAACAGATCACATTCATCACCTTTCAACAGCCACATTTACTACTTTAAAAGGGATTTTTTTTGTCTTGCTTTGTAAATAATGACTCAACCCTACCCCAGGGTATGTGGAACTGGACCTGTAGAATGGAAATCAGTGAGGTAAAACTTTTCTACTTCGTAGAGAAAGCAAAAAAAAAATAAAAGCAAAATAATTATTTGAGGGGTTTTCCCCCTTCCCCCTTTTCCCCTCCCCTGGAACAGAGTTCTTTAATTTTGTAGTTAGTATCAAAACACTTTCTTGTTTATAGAAATAACCACTTTTTTAAAGAAAAAAGGTAAAAGTAATTTCTTTATTTCCAAAATAAGTATTTGATTTTCAACATTCTGGAACAAAAAACTTTCAGTGGCATTAATTTCACCAGCTGGAAGCATCACAGTCTTACATAGATACCTTTGAATAAAGTGAATTGACATCCAGACATGTCTGTTTCTCTGAGTTGACTATAACTATGGAGCTAGACCAAATGCTTTACTCAGATTTGGCTACAGACAAGTATTTTCCCCAAAATACCCCACCCCTCCCAAACCTGTCTTTTTTTGGAGTTGGTTTGAAATTACTTCATATATTGAGCTCTTAAATTTGTGATCACTTGTCAGTTCAAACTTGAACTATTTCACATATTTGGTCCAACCTCACTTCTGAAAGCATGCCCCAGAGAGAGAGAAATGATCATATGGTATTTAATACTCCATGTCAATAAAGATTTCAATTCTCTTATTTCATCCCAATTACATCTCTTTTATCATAGCTGCAGGGTGTGTTACAGAGTTACCCTTTACTCTGCTAGTCAAGAGTAATGTGTCTCTTATTCTCCGCATTTCTTTCATGGAAGCAGTCACTGTTTCTGCACGATGTAAGCAAAATATTCACCTCACCAGGAGTATCACTAGAAGTCTGAACAGAAACAGCCCGGTGAAATTCCAGCCTTGCAGCTTCTGTGATTGATTAAATAGAGATCTATACATTCCAGAATGAAGGACAATCAAAAATATGTCCTTCAGGAACGTCTTCTGTAACCAGTGCGATACAGAGCTGAGAATTTTTTCTGATATTTGGTAAGGAGAATATAGTGAAGATCTTGGCTTCACTGAAAAGCTGCTGGACCTCACAAGCCTCAGGCACAGGCTGTCATAGTACCCCAGACACAAACAGTAGAGATATAATAACTTTATAATAAATATGAAATTTGTAGGCTATATTCCTGTATTGCCAGATCTATTTCTTCATACAAGGAAAATTAATTCAGTTTCTTTTTCCTTGTGCAAGTTGTGTTGTACCTGTCACCTTGTATCTGATTTAGTAACTAGTTACAGTATTTTTCATTAAATTAAAGGACAATTCAGGTTAGAAAGAGCTGCTGGAAGTTACCAGATTTAATCCCTTGCTTAAAAAAAGGACTAATTTCAATATTAGGTCAGGTGGCTCAGGGTCTTGTCCAGTTGAGTTTTGGGTATCTGTAAGGATGAAGTCTCTGCAAGCTTGTTCTGGTGTTTGGCTAGCCTCTAGGAATGTTTTTTTTCTAATCAGAATTTCCTTAGAATCATAATATCACAGAACGGTTTGGGTTGGAAAGGACCTTAAGATCATCAAGTTCCAACCCCCCCTGACATGGGCAGGGACACCTCACACTAGACCATGTCACCCAAGGCTCTGTCCAACCTGGTCTTGGACGCTGCCAGGAATGAGGCATTTACCACTTCTTGGGGCCACCCATTCCAGTGCTTCACTGCTCTCACAGTAAAGAGCTTCTTCTTTATATCTAACCTGAACTTCCCCTCTCTAAGTTTTAACCTGTTACCCCTTGTCCTATCACTACAGTCGCTGATGAAGAGTCCCTCTCTGGCATCCTTGTAGGGCTGCTTCAGATACTGGAAGGCTGCTATGAGGTCTCCACGCAGCCTTCTCTTCTTCAGGCTGAACAGCACCAATTTTCTTAAGCCTGTGTTTGTATGGGAGGTGCTTGAGCACCCTTATCATCCTTGTGTCCTTTCTTGCAGTTTGCCTTTGTTTCTTCTTTGGTTGCTGACCTCCAAGAAGAATGTGCCTCCACTATAATTACCCAATAGTGGTTAAGACAGCAATTAGATCCCCACTTTTGTCCTTCTCTAAGCTGAATGAACAAAATTGCCTTAGCCTCTCCTTTTAAGTCATGCATTCCAGCCTCTTACCATTGCACTGGGCATCTACTAATATATGTTACAATTTTCACATTTTCTGCCATTTCTTAGTCTTGCTACCTTAAAAAATTCCAAGCCCTTGAAATTAAAATACATTTTTATTTGTGTAATTGCCAATGCATTTTCTGTAACCTGATCATCCCGAAAGAGCCCTGCTTGAAAAATGTAACCAGGTTTTCCAGTCATCTGGTCTGTGGAAGAGTGACTTACTCCATCAAGGCAGCCAAATTTAACAAGGAAAAGAACTAGATTCAGCAACCATTTCAAAAGCAGACATCAGTTCAAGAGATTTAAGACTCCTATTCAATCCAGATACCAGCCTAGGTGGATAGCACAAATTCCTAACTCACTATTTAAATATAGATGGAGAATGTATTTCTTATCTAAAACTCTTTACAGTCCAAAAGTAGCAATGAGTGTGTATATAGGGTTAAAAAATTACACATCCAATTCTGGAGCCATGCCAGAGAAAGGCAATGACCACACAAATGAAAGTGTGGTCAAACTTAGGGCACTGAAATTCTTCTTGCCTAAAAATGTTAAGAGTTAACATCGAGTATAAAAGGCATGACTGGAATTAAAACGCCAATTCCTCTTTGATTTCAGTAGAACGGCACCAAGAGAGATTGGCAGATTTCTCTCCCCAGAGAATCCTTAACTGCACGTTCAAACCAGAGAACACCCTCTGAGCCCAGTCCTACTTCCGTGTTCATGGGAAGTATTTAAAATACCACACCAGAACCTGGACCTGTGCTCCTGGCTTTATCTATCACTTGCTTTTGCATGGGGAAGCCCCAGAGTTATTGTCAATCCAAAATCAAGCAAGTTATGAACCTAAGTGAGGAGTAAGCGCTGTGTGGAGGGCTGGCTTGAGAGCCTGCTGTTCCCACCAGCCCCTCTGCAAATAGGTCAGTGAGCACTGGCTGCCAGCGGGGAGTGAGTCAGCTGGGCTGCAGTAGCCCTGCACAAGCTTGTGGTCAGCGCTGGTTTCCTTCTTTAAATGCTTCACCCCCACCCTGCAGTGGGGAGAAAGTTAACCGCACTTTCCGGGGAGCTCAGGGATAGGTGCTCATTTCTGAGGGACAGTTTGGGACTGGCGGTCTTGGCTGCCTACTGCTTGCTGCTGTGCTTGTGAGAGGGAGGGCTGAACAACTTCCCCGACCCCAAAAGCTTCAGCCATGCTCTGAGGCTGGCAGTGCCCATATGCTTCCTGTAGCTGATATATTTTTATCTCATCTTCAGAATCTGTGACACCACCAACTGCAACAGCAGCTGCAGGGGAGCGGGGAACCTCTGCCAGGTATGGGGTTGTTTTTCGTACACAGCAGGATTTCACTTGTTTACTGAAGGAAGCGGGGTTGATTAATCGTGTCACCAGACTCCTGCCCTAAAGGGACCAGTGGGAAAATGTCTTTTCCCATCCATTCAATTCAGGTGCAACTACTGGGTCAACGGGCACTAACAGGAACAAGCACAACCTCTTAGTCAAGCTGGCTTAGTAGTGGCTTAATCTGACTACCTTTCCAGGATTTCTGGATTTACGCCCAGAAAGCAAACCCAATATATAAGTGATTAAGGTAAATACTATTATAAAATCATATAGAAATTATAATAATATCAATTATTATCTTTTAGAACTGAATATGTAGGCAAATATATGTAGCTAGTTAGGCTGCTAATGCCCAGAAAGTCTTCCCGTGTGCACTGCACAAAGGTAGGACTTTTATCCTGCTCTGGTGAGCAAGTAGCAAGTATACATACAGTTAGCATCTACCCTACTACATATGTGATGATGACGGCTTGGATGTAGCACGCTATTGAAGTGCATATGTGCAGGATGTCCATTATGTTCCAAACATTTCAGATTTACATGACGCACACCCAAGACAAAGGCAAAGCAACTGTGGCTCCAGCCATTTAGTTTATTTGGAAAAAGAGCCTCAAGGCTCTTCCTGATAATTCTGTTAGTTCCTTGCTGTCAAGTTGGCAACATTTTTGATCTTTCTTTCTCTCATTAGCCTTGCCATTCTGCCTGTTTTGATTTAAAAAAGAGTTACTGCAGAATTTCCCAAAGGATAATAATATGGGGAAATACTTGTGTTCTTTGGAAGCCAGTCTCTTTAAATACCTGTGGATTTACTTCAAAAGAGAGGAAAGTTTAAATACAGAAACACTGGCAGATTAGCTCATTTCTATTTTGTATCTGCTTATTTTAGGTTTGTAGCTGCAGACAAACCTTAATGTAGGGTAAACTTTGGCTTAAGGAGGCACCATTATTTGCTGTGAGACAAGGGTCAGAAACAAGCTCTGGAAAATACTTGTCAATAAAACCCTGATAAAACTAGGAAGTTATTCATGTGGTTTGTGGTTTACAAGACACTAAATCTTGGAAAGCAGTATTTATCATGGTGACAGCCACCAAATAAATCTCATAATTATAAAGGGACACTGCTAAACTGTTTGAAAACTGAAATGTTGAGTTGGAGCATCAGACGCTCAGATGAGCCATGTTCTGGGAAGACTCTAGAAATATCTCATAACCACTTAGTGAAGGAAAGCAGATGGTGTCATGTAAAAGACCTTTACTACACAAAAGTGATGTACTGGGCAAAATAACAAATGATGCTTGCCACCTGTTCAGCATAAAAGGATACCTTGAAATTAGAGGAGGGTGAGAAAAGGAATCAGATGTAAAGAATACTTTTACTGAAGACTGTTTGCAGTGCATTGTTGTCTCTAGAGAAGGATAGATACTTCTTACTCAGGCAGTGATCCTACACATAAACAACAGTTGCATTATTAGCATCATGTATGGTTTTCCTGGTATGTTTAAAACATTAGGCAGTAGAGCAATAGGAAGAAGAGATCAAGGGAAGAAGAGAGCCAACAGCACTTGTGGCTTTGAGACAGCAGCAGCTCTGAGGCCTGGAAAGCTGACAGCAAGTCTTTGGACAGGTAGTTAATAAACTGGGTAGGTAGAAGACTTTGACCTTCTGGTTCTCTATTTTTCCCTATTGAAAAGCTTTTGGCTTACTCAGGCTATCTTAACTTTTAGGTTAGAGAAAGGCCTGGCTTCTCTGCCTGAAGGTAATGAGATAACTTGATTTTCTGTACCAAAAGGGTCTATGGCAGGTACTATAACACATTCAAGGGTAGTCTGGTCCAAGGCTCTGCAGGGGCTACTTAGAGGAAGCAAGATGCTCAGCTCCCTGGCTGGTTCTTTTCCCAGGCCAGAAGAGCCAACACAGATCCCTTGTGGCAACTGTGCAAAGAAGGAAACTGGAAAGGCTGGTACCCCACATTGTTTTGAGTAAAGATCTCTCAGAACAAAGAGAAGCCATCAGTTTCCTGCTCTGTTGCTATTGGGTGAGTGAGCTCCACTTTTCCTCTTGCTCTTCTTTTGTTTCTTTGTTTCCCTTTCCCCACATCCCAGTCAGGGTCCTGAGTGCACCAACAGGCTCAAATTGCCCCCCCCCCCCCCCCCCGCCCCTTTTCTCCTGTTCCAATAGTCCCTCTCATCTCCTATTTCAACAATATTTTCCCCATGACATCCCCTGAATCCAGGTTTATGTAATATAAGTAAAGCAAATGAGTTAGAAAGAAACGGAGCTAACAAGCCACGCATCTCTCATCACACCCCCCTCCACCCCAAATTTTTCTCTGCTATTATATCCCACAAACTTGACCGTTGTTTGTCCTTTCAACTTGCAAGTTATTAAGGCCAGGAACTGTGTGCATGCACTTGGCCATCATGCCATTCAGTGGGGACCCAATTTCTGCTTGGGGCATTGCTATAATATTAATTACAGTAATTGAGAATCTCAGGTGTGCTTTGGCTGGAGTTGAACCATAACAAAAAGCAAGCCTGTAGACTATAAGAAAGGAGAAGAAGCTTACTCAGCCCTGACAATCGAGTTCCTCACTTTTGCCAAAGATGGAGTAACAGTTTATATTTTTCTTTCCTGAAACAGTACAGGAAATTCACTGTAGGAAAGCCCAGGGGTTCTAGCCCCAGCTTTTTCTTAGTGAGCTGGGCACAGAGCTGAGAAATGCCCAGTGGACAAATTCATACATCCCTCCTGGAATACCAGGGTGAAAAACATCTGCCAAGAACTCTCTAACACAATGCCCTGCTTGGCCCACCTGCAGCCAGAGGTTTTCTCAGTCCCAGACTTCACTCTCAAGGCAGAGTACCTCAGCAAGCCCACGTTATGCCCAGCCATCTTCTTCAGATAGCTTTTAACCCCAAATGGGGGTCCTGTAATTCCTTCGTATTTTGAGTACACATCCAGGTACAACTGGAATTTGTGCTGCTTTGAAGAGCCTAGCCTCCAAGGCACTTTTAGGCAGTCTGGAATCAGTGTTTAAGCAAATAAATTCTTTTGTCCGTATACGTGTGTAGCTTTTGTCAGGCGTGATGCATCTATTGCTCTGCTAGGCAGATATCTGAAGCCTGCACCTTGCAGAATGACATGTATTAGGTGACATCTGCCTTTGTACACTGGCACTGGTCATTTGTATCCATGTATATGGCAGAACTGCTTGAGCAGCAAGTGGCAGCTCCTTTTCTCTGTGATGATAGGGAAGCATTTCAAGATTTGTTTAATGCTTACAATCACTGGCTTCACTCCATTTCCAGCTTCAAGGCTGAGGCTGTCAAGCTGTCAAGCCATTTTAACAAGGCAGAAAGTCTGAAGACAGAGAGCTAAGATGATGGGAATGCAGAAACAGCTAGCAGGTTCATTAGCTTGCAGACACTTTCTTAGAGTACGGCTGTGGACTACCCTTGAATTCTCAAGATCTGGCTTATTCTTATCTCTCTGCCACTGCCGCAGTACATGAGCTTGGGCAGGAGATTTCACTTCCCTGTTTTACCTCCTGCCCATGTTTGTTCTGTAAATAACCAGGCCTTTTTGCTCAATCCCCATAGAATTCCATTAGGTTAACTTATTTTTCAAATAAAAAATCCATTCAAGGAGAGGCTGTAGACTGGTCTGAAAAGTTTTTATGGAAATGCCATTCCCACAGTCTTACCTGCCTAACTCAGATGAGATCTTTCTCTGAGTTATTTCATAAGGCGATGTGGCAAATCAAGTCAGAGAATAGAAAGCTGGTGATTTTCATTTCTAGATGTGTTCTCAGAAGATCGTATCCTTTACCTAATTCTGCTGTCATAGGTAGAATTAGCCTGAGGGAAATGTTAGATTGAGAACCAGAGAGAGAAGGAAAAAGGATCTTGCCGTCACGAGGGGCAGGGTCAGCATTCAGCCAGGCAAGACGCTGCAAAAGAGTGTCTCTCTTTTGGAAGAAACAATTGAGTAAAGGGAAGGACCCTAATCACATGGTATTTTCCACATCTGATAAGTGATTCATTGTACTTAGTTTCTTCTTTGACAGGGGTTAATACCAGATATTTCAGGAAAATATGCAAGCAACTTTGTAAGTAGATAGTCTGTGTTATCCTGCCCAGGAAAGTTTCTTCCTAAAGCCAGGTAGCTGGCTGATGGCCTGGGCCATGAAGCTTTGTTTCCCCACAGTCATGGTTCAAACAAAGATGCAAAGATACACTGATTCTGTAGATTACCTAATCACTGCACTGAATTATTTGTTATCCCAAAGTACAAGTTATTAGAAACAGAACAGGAAGGAATGTTTTGAACCATCTTGGTTTATACCCTACCCAGATGAACCAAAGCACTGAAGAATTAAGTGTTCTTCAAAGGGTGTTGTAAAAGAGTGAGGTTTGAAAGTAATGTCTGTAGTGTCATTTTAGGGGCCAGGCCTCTATTCTCTATATGCTCCCCCCTCAAAAGAAAGCAAATAATCAGAAAAAGGTTTGGATAATCTTCATAGTGTTCAGAGTCTGCGTTCAGTCAGTTTATTTGGCGTTTACATATACCCCGTATTTCAACAGATAAGGAACCAGTAAAAAAACCCTGAACATTCTCTCACACAAAACTTTCCAGCTCTCTGACTTCTGGCAGTGGCCAAAACCTCTGCAAAATCAGCTTTTCTTGTGATATTTCAGCCTTCTTGGTCCTGGTCCCAGAGGAAATGGGAAGTGTAAAAGACATCTAAAAATGACTCATGAAAGCGTTTCAGGTGGATACAGTCAACCTCCAAAACACAGCCCTTTTCTAGAAATGTTCTTAGCTGATGGCACTTGCAGATCCTGGGGCGTGTCTTCTGGACAGCATAGCTCTCTTCAGCTGGTTGCTACTGCTTGCAACTGACTGAAGTCTCTCCATGTACTTGATAAAAGAGAAAAATTCATGTTAAATTTTGTTTAAAATGTTTTCATTCTAACCATTAGAGTTTGTTTGCTCATTCATAGTTAGCATCTGTCTTAAAACAGACATCAGCCGTACTCGTATGTTCTTGGTCAATGTATTCCTGAAGACAGAAGAAAAAAGAAATGCCCTTTCTCATGTTTTCCGTCCTTTTCACATATTCTACGACAATACTGTCCGATCTTATAATGCTAAAATATCCTTTAGAGGATCAAGTCTGAGGACACCACAGAGACAGAAATAACTACTGGTCAGTACCAACAGAGTAACTGGTATGCCCTTGCCTATGTACATGCTCTGGGGAGCATGGCTTGTCTTCAGTAAAGCCATATTACTTCTCAGCTTTTCAGGGCATTTTCTATGCCTTGCCACTGTAGCAAGGCCCCATTTATCTTGTATGAGTTCACTGAAACTTCACTGTAAGTGAAGTGTATGTAAGTTATTTCATGGACTACACTTGGAGTCACAGTTAGCAAACTGTTTTACTCTCCCAAGCTAGTGCAGAGTCAAACATAGCCAAACTAGGCTGAGAAATAAGCTAAAGCATTAGCAAAGATGGCAAAGATGGTTTGCAGCCACCTTTCTGCCCTTGCCCATTACTCTGTGCGGAAGCTGCTGTTACCCCACAGGCTCAATATCATGGGCATTTAACGTTCAGTGCCTTTGTAAAAGATTAAGAAATTTGGAATGTTTAGGACAATCAGATCAAGAACTGGTTCTAAAAGTGAATTTAAATTCATTTGCTGTGGAAATGCACATCTTGAAAAGCAGCTTCTGGTCCACTGGTGCCAGATCTTCCACTGCTAGATCATTTCTTTGTGAGGAGGAGAATTTTCAGCACCAGACTGGGAGTGGAAAGGACGGGCAAATTACAAGCAGGGTGACAGGAATTTTGTTCTACTCCAGATTCTGATCAACTGCCTTGAATTTCTCCTGCATTAAATATTTTGAAGCCTCAGCCACCAGCTGGGAGTTGGGCAAAGACAGAAAGACAGCCACTCAAAAATTAATGAGATGCTGAGCTAGGAGCCTGGTGTCCCCTGCCTAGATATGGGAAAGACACCACCGTTTGCCAGCACCCAGGGATTTTTCAGTGTAATACAGCCTTTGGGATTTATAATTCAGGCTGCTTGGGATAATGTTGTTTTGTCTTATGCTGCATCGATCCCCCAGTGAGATAAAGTTACAAAGAGGGCAGTACATAACGTCGTGCACATTCATGTTTTCCAGGCCAGTTAAACAAGCTTTCATTTGTTATAGAAGCAATCTGTTCAAACTTTGGCAGATCAAATCAATAATTGTGTGTTTCTTTTCTTCCTCCCACTTGGAAGCCAGTCTGGATCATGCTTAGAGATGGTGCAGGAGGAGGAGAGAGAGGGAGCTCCAAGAAGTGAAATGCCTCCTGCCATTAACTGAAGCAAAATTATCCCATTCAATGCACTGCTCCCCACAGCAACTATATTAATGTGACACTTCACCCTGTAACAGCAAAACAGAAAGGCCATTGCTCACCTCACTGCAGTCCCTGCTCTGGCTCTTCTCTGAGCTGTTTTCTTTTATTCATCCTACCCAGACAGACCTTGGGGCTGTGGCCCCTGGATCCATCATCCAGATTTCTGGCCTTACTGCTCCTCCTGCCACTGACATCTGCTCTATCTCCAGCATGTTTTGAGTGTCACTGGCATCCAGCTGTGCATTTCACAGGACACTGGTTTGTTCTGCGCTTGCACCAGCAGCTAACTGGAGCTCTGCCCCATTAGCAGCTCACTAAGCCACCAGTTTCTGGCACTGTTTAACTGAAATGAGCTGAATCCTGAAGAAATTAAGCAGGCTGTATGTGAGATGTATATAAACTTGCCAGTGGCTCCAGTTGGTAGGAGGTGAATGGAAATGGAAGATATGCTTGGGAATGCAGGCTCAAGGAAATGTGGGAAGTTATTGTAGGACTCTCAAAAGGCAGCATCTGCTCCCCAGACTTTAAATTAACCCCAACAATAAAATAAGTGGACCAGAAGCTTTCTTACATGAAAACCTGGAGTTTAATCAATTGGCCCAATAAGGCAATCAGTCCCATGTGTAGAATTCATATGAGCCTGATCTCTAGAGGATTTTGTGAATATGGTGGTGAGCTCTGACTAAACCCCTGATAAAATCCTCTAGGATAAACTGTAATTCATGGACTGATCCCTTGCCTGATTTAGTCACTGAATATTCACACTTTGACTTAGTGGCAAGTTAAAAGAAGAACTGCATTCACCTAGTGTGTACAAAGGCTTGGAAAACTGCTATTACTCATTCAACTCAACAATTAGCTCTTAAGGGTTAGCAAAAAGAAAAGAAAAAGCCCAGTAACTAACAAAGTAAGAAAGTTGTACTGCACCAATCCCCTCCTACATTTGATCTCTTGCAGGTTGGATCCTCAATCCATCTCCTTTGTCTGTTTATCCCTTGAGTGTAAACCTCTTCAGCTCACATTGTTTCCCTTCCAGAGATAATTCCATGTGAGTCATGGTGCTGGAATGCCAATAAATATGGCTGTAACCATGCCCCAGTTTGTTGCTGCAGATCTTTTAGGCACAAAATGAGGCCCGCTCTTATCTACGTTTGTGCAGCTTTTCTCAAAAAAGGAGCTTCAGGCCTTGCTATGGCCCTTAGGTGCAAAAACAGGAGAAAGATCTTAAAACAACAGAAATAGTTTGTACTTTGTTGAACCAATCCACAGACAGAAATGAACTTCCTAGCTTCTGAAACCCTCCAAAGGAGGGAAGTCCATGCTTCCCTCTGTGAGGGCTACTCTCCATTTCTGCTGACTCAGGCAAAGTGTTGCTACTTGCTGATTGTGATAGGATCAGAAGATGCCCCACCCAAGGTGGCTGATATTAGATAGGGCTCTACCTCCCAAAATCTGTCCCAGTGATATTTGTCTGGTTAAACTTTTTGCTCATGAATTACTTACGTAAATAAAAGGAAAATACTTAACGATCCCCTTCCCTTCCCTTCCCTTCCCTTCCCTTCCCTTCCCTTCCCTTCCCTTCCCTTCCCTTCCCTTCCCTCTTTTATTTCAAGTACATCTTATATAATTTTTTGGCAACTCTTCCTCAAGAATAAGTTGTCAAAAATTCCTTCAACTAAGTCAAATCACAAACAGGACCATGGCAATCCCCTTTCCTAATAAGGTTCTTCACATTGGCTGGTAAGGCTGTCTAATGAGATCTATCTATGTCCCTGGGGCCTGGAACGCAGTGCAGTAACTGAGTCATCTATTTATAAGCTGATAGAGAGATAATTGTGTTTATCTAATACTTAATCATTTGTACAAAGTTTTACAACTAAATCAGTCTCTTGCATATTGTCCTGGTATGAAGAATTTCTGTTCAAAAATACAAAGCAGGAAATAAGAGGCAGTGCAACATGCAAAGTGAGTTCTGTGTGAATCCCTCTGAAAATCACATTGGTTTATGTTACATTAAAATGTAGGGTTGTTTAGGCTGCAGATTTCTAGACCTGACTTAGTAGGGGCATTGAATCCCAAAGTACTGTGAGGTTGTACTGTACCCCCTGCTCTGCCTTGATCAATGGGAAGGCAGCCGGTAGCACTCTGCAGAGGGGTGGCATGCTCCCAGCCCCAGCAAAAAGGGGATTCTGACTTCTGCACATCACCTTTGCTGCTTTGCTGTTGAGCAGTACTTGTTAATGAATGAGCCATTATCCTGAAATTGCTGCAGAGTGAGTGCTGCTGGCTGGGAGCCACCGCACTTTCCTCATTTATTGAAGGGTGTTATTTAATTTGTGAGCATTCTTCCTTTTCATCT
This sequence comes from Pezoporus flaviventris, assembly GCF_033815535.1. Classification (NCBI taxonomy): domain Eukaryota; kingdom Metazoa; phylum Chordata; class Aves; order Psittaciformes; family Psittacidae; genus Pezoporus; species Pezoporus flaviventris. Next base: position 7,669,953 of record NW_026892595.1, read on the forward strand.
CTTTTTAATGACACCAACTTCTTGTTTCTAACTGAAGTAACATGCGGTCCCAAGGCCAGTTTTAAGCCTGGGTCCCTAAACCTGCGTTTAGTCACCTAGCAATGGTTATGTCTAGTGCATAGCATTCAGTAATGCTTCCCAAGGTCCAGGTACACACCAGCGTGAATTCCCAGCTGCGTTTTCCATTGACAGCTGAGTGTGGGAGGTCAGCTGTGAGGCAGGGCCATCCCATCAAAATAAAGGAGGACACAGCCTTTTGTTTGTTTCCTGGGACAAGATAAATTCTTCATCCAAGATTTCTACACACAGTGGTCACAGTTTCACAGCAATCTCCAAACCTCTTGATAAGAGTTAGGAAAACTAAAAAGATAGCATTTGTATTTACAGCACATGATGGGGGAGCAAGTATTCATGCCAGGGGAAGATCCCGTTAAATCTACTTATACTGGTTTATGCTTATGCAGTACAATGCTTATACATTCTTTTCAAGGGCAGTGTGCTGGGACTGTGATTGATGAGGACAGTGCCCTTTAACATCCTGCTTTGACAGAGTCCCATTCCCAGCATCTTGGGTGGACCACAAAAGGAGAATCAAAAAAGTCTCCAAACCATGTTAAAATTTTGAAGAAAACGATCTTATCTGCTGTGAAAGCTAAATCAAATGCAAAGAGCATTACCCAGGGTATCTTTTGCACTGAACTTGTTTAGTGGGAAAAGCCCTATATAAATAAATGCAAGCACATGTAAATATGTACAATATGATACTTATTTTTATGCATGTGCATGAATGTATGTTTATATATGGATGTACTATTATATGTACTGTGATGACACTAGAATTTCTGTCCCACGTAAAAAAAAAAATAATAAAAAATTCTCTTTTTTGAACATTCCCTAAAATAATCTGCCCTCAAAGTGTAATTTTTCTCGGAGGGCAGCTTGTCACCCACCTTGGCTCCATTAACTGTAATCACTATCTCTCTCTCTCATCATTGACAGCAGCAGCCTAAAGGTATCTATAGTTCACTGACAAGTAACAATTTAGTTACCTGAACTGTTGTAACATGCAGATCAGGCAGCACAGTGCCCCAGAGAAGGTACACACAGAATGTACCTGGGAGCTCCTTGACTCAAGTGCTTTGCCCAGATGAGCACGGGATACTTTGATTCAGAGCCAGATCTGTGCCTCCCTGGGAGCACAGCACCAAGACCCAGCTCCAGGCTCTAGCGGCCCTTCCAGCTCTAGTCTGCAGCAGCAGCAGCAGCAGCAGTCAGGTGAGGACGGGGTTTCTACATCACTCAAAGCGGAGCTCAAGACCACTTTTGCTTGATCTGTTTCATGTGTGAAATTCCTCCTGGCATGCATCCTAAGGGGCTCCAGAAATGTGATCCCTTGTATCCCACCACCTGTCGTGTGATGTATGGAGTCACTGTAATCCTACATTCATCGTCAGGGGAATATTTCCAGGCATCCAGGCTTTGATCTGTACTTGGGTTATGCAGATGTTTCAGAATGAGTCTAAATGTAATGCTGAGTGTTTTTAAGAACACAGCTTTTTGTTTTGTCCTGGAGCGAGCTGGGCTTCTTTCCTCCTGGAGCCTCCTCAGGAAAGGACCCATGCCAGATCAAAGCTTCTTAGCACACACAAGGATCCATTGTTTCAAGAACTGCTACAAATTAGCAGCTGCAGTTAAAATAAAGGGTGGAGGTATTTTTCTTAGCCTCATTTAAAATTGTTTGGAGTAATTATCGCAAAGTACATTAAGAAAATAAAAGTCCCTTAGGGGCTGCCAATTCTGTAAGGATCCCATTAAGCTGCGCATTGTTGTTGGATATCTGATCAGGACATGATGATGGCAGAGGGAAGCTAAACGGCTCTAACTGCTTATGGAAAGACGGCTTCTGTTGCCTCTGGCAGCTGTGATGAGCTTTAGTGGAGACACCCATGGATTTCTTTCATAGTTAATGAGGAGAGAGGGCCCACTATATACTCAGACAGCATGAGGTGGGGAGATATCCCTCCAGCATGCAGATGTCTAGACTAGCCCCTTAACCATGCCTTGACTCCATGGAGCTTTCAGGGCTGACGTCTTGAGCAAGGCTACAGAGAAGGGATGTTGCCCCATGGCAAATCCTGAGCTGTCACTCAGAACTTGACTCCGCAAACTGCACATTCCTGTTTTAAAAGGAAATATGGGTGTTTAAAAACGAGCATTCTGAACACAAATAAAACCAGCTATTTGCAAAATTATCTGTACAAGGGGAATTCAGAAGAAATCCACCTACAAAAAGTATTTTTTTTTTAATACAGTTTAAATAATCATATTTTATACTTCCTTAAGTGTTGTTGTTATTGTTTGATTATTTTAGAGGAAGTCACTAGTACAGCATAAAGTAAAAATACAACAGTAAAAGTATTATTTTGTGGTCACCATAAAATCACAGGGAAGGAGTTCACTTACGCTGTCCCACTTCCCTTTTCAGGATGATACTAATAGCAAAGTTGGGGCAGCTGCAACTGAGCATACATTAGGGCTGTATTTCCTAGCTCAGGGTGTCTCCGGTTAAAATAGTCTGGACCCACGTTGGCTCACAATTTTGATCATAATTTCTGGCATGCTTTATCCCTCACCTCTCTCCTCTCCTGAGGAGATCTTGCTCATACAAAGTGACTGCCATTTTCCACCAGGTCTGGCTGGCCTGGAAAGGGGTGCAAATCCAAAATGCTCAGGGAGCAGGCTAGTGCATCCAGCCTTCTCATGGCGCTGTTCCCCAGCACTCCTCTGGGACAGGACCCTCAGTCACACCCTGCGGCTGCAAAGCCATAATGTGACTCCACTTCTGCCACCCAAAAAGATGAGGAGTATGCTCCAGGATGTCCAAGGGACGCAGAGACGTAGCACAGGTCTGGTGAAAACACAATCGTTCAACTCAGTGCTGTAACCCTGCTGACGATCAAGCCTGTAGTGAAGACAGAGAGAAGAGGGGAGGCCACATTGCTGGGCAAACTGGGACCTTGACCTTCAGCCTTGCTCTGGCGTGGTTTGAGAACAGTTGCATCTGTTCTTTTCAGGTCCAGAAGGTACTGCTATGGACATTCCTGGCTGGCTTTTCTGGGGGTCAACAAGTGGACTTGGGCTTCTTGCAGTGGGCATAGGGATGCTGAGCACGTGAGCAAAGGTGGGGAGTTTGGCTGAGAGTGGCTCTGAGATTGAGCTGTTAGACACACAAGGACATGCACTTGGGTAACTGGGCCTGGGTCCAGGAGAAGGAGAGGATTAGGGATGCCTCATGTTTCTGACTTTGTGGGAAAGGAATTAATGTGTGCAAAACTCCACTGGGCTCACTCCACTTATTTATGAGAAAATCACACAGATTCATCTCTGAAGGCATCCAGAGCACTGTTAGCCTTTATTCCTGGTAATGTAAAGTTTCATTCCAACCTTTGATACACTTCCCCACTCCCTCATTATTTAAAGTGTGGTTTTACTCTAAAGATTGCCTGTATAAAATTGGCATCTTCTTCCTTAGCAGATACATTCCATGTGTGAAATCAGAATATCGGCCTAGTGACTTCAATGGCATGAACTTTTTTTCACATGCTCCTTTTTCAGGCTTAGTTGCACTCTCACGTCTCAGGCAGCAGCACCGCTTTTCCCTTTTGACTCTAAGCTTTTAGCCAAATGAAGGACTGGCCCACTAGTTCCTTTAAAAGGAAAAGTGGTGGTGAGGAAGGTACTTCTTTTGATGCAGCTCTGTTAATGCACTAACGGTATGCACTGGTGACAAATCACAGGAAAAATCAGAAAAAAAGGGGATAATCTCTTTTCTTCACACCTCTAACCCAGTCAGACACCCTTCCTTTCTAACATAGCTTTTTATGTCACACTGTTTGGGTCTTTTTGTTTCAAGGACTTCTTTCACTTCTTTCCTTCTAGGTCCCCTTGCTGCTTGGCCTCTTTCTCAAACACATAAGCCTTTGTAAAGGAGAGGTAGTAAAAGCTCTTCCCCCTTCTATGCCTCATGTGTACTTTCATCTGGGGTAGTGACACATACTTGCGTTTGATGTGGAGGTTCCTGTAGGTTTAATTATATGGTTTCTTGTGGAATGTAATCGTTTCTTCAGCTATCAAGTGGTGGTCGCTGTGGCTGGCCAAAGACAGTATTAAACTTCATTAATTCCTGCGCAGTCAGATTCTGTGCTGATTCATCCCTCTCCAACCCCATGGAAGACAGAATCCCTGTTGCGGAGGGCTGGGGTACAATGGCGTGCACCATGCAGGGGTAACACAGTATAGCCTGGTCTGTAGGTTGTTTGAGTCTGGGAATGAGACACAAGGAGGGGAATTTCAGCTTGACTTTCAGATCTAAAATGAATCTTCTTGTTAAACAAATCAAAAAATCATGGTTGTGTGAGAAAGAATGCTGCCAAAAAAAATCAGAATAATGGTATTAAATAATCCAGAGATTTTCCCATATTTCTATGGAAAAATCTAGCCCAGGTTTTTTGGAACTTGAGGAAAATGATTGTTTTCTCTGGAAAGGTTTGCTGGGGTCAGGTGAGTTTCAGAAAAGAATGGTGGGAAGTTTTCAGGAGTGCTGGCTACCCAGTGTACCTGTGTACAGTGCTTGCTCAGCAGGGCAGCAGGGACTCCTAGAGTTGCAGGCTGCTCACACAAATAGCAAAATATCTGTTTGGGCCTCTTTCAGAGAGAAGAAAACAGAAAACACATGAAAAATACGAGGAATTTTGTCTATGTGAGGACTTGAAGGCCTAACAGTTATGAACCTGGGTTCAGCTCCATGCCTACTTTCCTCTCTGTTGTAGGAGAGCATCCTGCAGGATGCTGGAATCATGTAGATCAACTCCTTCCTGGAAACCTGGTAGTAAAATAGGTGCCCTTGCCCTGAGCTGCCCTATACTCCCCTGAGCCATTAACAGCCCCCTTACATGGTGTGGGGCTTAGAGCAGATGGGGCTCTGACTAATACCTTCTATGCTAAGTCCTCCTCTCTTATGGTCTCTTCTACTTTATGACACACTTTATTACTGCAGCTGTGCACTGGCCTCATGGTTTCAATGATTTTTCTGTAATACTCTCAATCCCTTCCCTGCTCATTGCTTTGAGTGATTGGTTCCTTGCCCTTATATTAAATTATGCTACATTTTTCTGCAGCAAACTGCATTATACTGTCTTACAAGCTGGTATTTACCATCTGTTGGCCCAGTCTCACTAACAAGCCAAACCCTTTTGAACAAAAGTCATTTTTCCTCAGAGATTTTACTGCCTCCAACACTAGTATTCTCTACAGACCCAAAGCACATAATTATTTCATGGGGTGTCCTGCAAATACACCCATAGCATCCTACAGAATAGATCTGTGGAGATGTATTTGCAGGATTTGGCCGTTTCAAGGCAGACAGGTAAGACAAGGAGCTAATCCCATCATTTTGCTGCCCGCTTATAGTAATTAAAATCTCCTTTCACAAGTGCAATTTGCTTCCTTCTCCTGATCTTGTTTTTTTTATGTTGTATCCAGTTTGATCAGTTCTACAAACCATTTAGCTACAGGCTTTCCCCCAGAGGGCCAGTAATTACTGACTGCCTCCGAATCACTGGACTGTATTCATTTAAGTATCTAAAGGGTAGTCAGTACCACTGCCCAACAGCTTTCTACACCTGAACCCTCTTGGAGTCCTAAGGACCATACATGTTTCAAACCCAGCTCTCCCCCCACCTCCCTCTGCAATGCCTGAGAGAGCAAATGAACCTCACAGGTAGGTTCCTCCCATGGAGAAATGCAACCTCTTTCCCTGCTTGATTGCTCCAATGAATCTGTTTTACCTTGTTGCTTTTGTTGATCTCAGTTTGGAATGTAAATTGGTCTAAAAAGATACACTTCCAGCTCAGTCATTGGCAATGATGGTGAGACGGAAGGAAGGGTTATGATGATGCTCAGAAATGACCCAAGAGTTCAGGAAGCATCTTGTTATCCCCACCTAGAAGGAGGTTGCTGTGAACAGGGGCTTTGGGAGTAAATTAAGAAAGGGTAAAGGTGGCACCAGGCTAGGAGGATACTGATAAGGTCAAAGTGGAGCTGGTAGCTCAGGCTTCATCATGAGTTCACATGCAATAACTCTATGGTAAGACACCTTAGTTTAAAAAGAGTGAGCTGAACCTAGCAACCCGGGGAACATGTGTCTGAAACTTGGTGCAGATTATTCCTTCATGTTAACAAATGCACATTTTTTCCCGTACATGGGAATGTGCAACACCTGAGTCTTGCTTTGCAGCTCCTTTACTGAAAGGGGTACCTCCTCTTCACAGCAGTGCACATAGCTGCGCACAGAAACATCTGTGTGAGCCCCCAGACTTGGCTGCATTCTTCTTGTCCTGATTTCTACCCTGCTCTACACCTCTTGACTGTGCTTGCAGTGCAGATTTTTCAATGGCTTCAAGTGCAATTGAAACAGGGTTTGTAAGGAAAGAAACAGCTTCCACAGACTGAGGAATACAGTGTCAGCAAAAGAAAACTATGTCTATCACAGCACATGCGTGTGTGTGTCACAAGAAAAAGCACTTCCATGTACATCTGATACATTCAACTTTTTCAGGGCTTCCACATTCTAGTCTAGTGTTTCCACTGGTTGGCTAAAAAAGATAAACACAGACATTTAAATATAAAAATATACATTATATGTAATAACAGAAAGTACTCAAAGATATTATTATAATACCACATTAGAAGATGTTGCTATAGTGTGTAACAGAAATACGTAAATAAAAGCATGTTCAAGATTTGAATCATACTGCATGTTTCTGTTCCAGAAAAAGGGCTCAGCATTTCCCTTTCAGATGTACAGAACAGGAACAAATCATGAGCATACATTTTTCTGCTCATCTGAGTCCCAATACCTGAGTGTGGGTGACCTGAGGGGTAAGAAAATTGGGTAGAGAGCCTGGGTAGAAACCTGGGGGCATGAAGGTGAGGCTTGTGTGGTGCTTTGGGAAGTGTGCAAGGAGTTGTGTTTTCCCAGTGGTTCTCTTAATTGTCTGCAGTTTGGGAAATTACAGGGAAATACTGGAAGCTGCAGTGACACCAAGTGTGATAACCTCTACAGAATATATGCAATTAGCTTTACTGACAGTAGTAATGTGCTCCAAGGGGTCAGGAAATTGATTCCTAAGCCTGTCTCTTGGTAAGGGTAAGGTGTGAAATTGTTTTAAGTTCAATACCTTCTGACCAGGTTCTTTAAATGTTTCACACAAGGAGGGTTTGAGATTTGGTATCAGATTTACTTATTTGTAGGTATGTGACATTGCATGGGATTCTAATTTAAAAGTGTTATTGCAACATACTGAAATCGCAACGCAAACACTATATAATAATTGCAACATACAGTTGGGTCACAAATACAAACATGATTCCTACTACTGGCTGAGGGCAGCTCAGGCCCATTGCTCTCTTCAGGGTTCATTTGGTCGGTTAATGTTTAGACTTTGCGTTGGGCTGAGCCACAAATACACTTCCCCCATGCTGGCCTGGCTGGCTAAGGAAGATAATACTCCCTGTCAGTTATTTTAGGGAAGGCTGCTTACACAACCAGTTGACCCACTCAACAGATACAGTTGTTTGGCTAACACAAAGACCCCTTTGTGTTGAGATAAGTTCAGCTTCCTTTATGACAGCTGTGGTCACTTCCTACATGCTTTTCTGAGCTTCATGAGCGCATCTTCCTGGGCTATCTTCTTTGAGCCTTCTTGCACTGAAGGGGTTTGCTGGTCGGCCACAGAAGTCCCCCACGCTTCAGAGCAGGCAGTGGTTCCACCCATGAAGTGGGCAAATGAATTCATACATACAGCATTCCTGTTAGCAAAGGACAGTACCCACATTGTAAGTTCTAGAGGCAGGATCCCACCATGTTCACCTAGTTTTAGTTGCTAGTAACCAGGTAACTTAGGCTAAACTTTTACTTCTGGTGGTAACCACTGGCACCAGTGCATAACCCAGACTGACCATGTTCCCTGGGTGGCAAGCTGCTCTGTCTGCCAAGCCATGATGTTAAATTAGCAGTCTCTTCTGTAAACTGTGCTGTACGCTGCATAGCTTGAGTCCCTGCCATCAAAATAATCGTGTCCAGCATTTTTTCACTGGGTGCTCACCTTTCTGGGTTCTGTAAGCCTTTTCCCAGCTGGAGACCATACATGGCTAAGACTTACATGTATTTATTTTTGATGGCCTATTCGCTAACTCTAGAAGATTGCACTTGCAACACAGGGCGTCCAGAGCTCCTTTATCCCAGGATGGGGAGGAGCAGAGAAAAAGGATGAAGATTGAACAAGTGATGCCAGTATTAAGAATAAATTTATAGCATTCTTTTGAACGAATATACTTTTACAACGTATTTTTCTCCTAAATGATGTGTTCGGGCAGAGGCCCAATGTTGTAAAAAGACACATAATTGGCACTCAAAGAGGTCTGAGTTATTGCCTGGTTGGTGTAATTTTACACCTGTCACTGCCCATATATTTAGAAAGAGTGAAAAAAACAGACCTGGGGTTGTTTCGCTGCTGGTTGCCTTCAGGCCGCGCTGACATGCTCGCTGAGTTTATAGCGTGCTGTTGTGAAGGCAAAACTAGGAGCTCATCTAAGGCACATCTCAGCGGGGGTCAGCAAGCGGCCTCTGATTGCAGTCGCTACAGGAATGGCATGGCTCTTCAGGTCTGGCCCCACTTTCCCATCTCCTTTTGCAGGAGGCAGAAGCCCACCCCGCAGGAGCAGTGACAGTCCCCATCCCAGTGAGCTCCTCCTCACCAAGCTTCGCCCAGCGCCAGCGTGCTGGAGGTGGGCAGCAGGGCAGTGTGCTGAGATAGCTGCCTTCTAAGAGAACTTTTATTACACAGGCTTGTGCTGGATTTGTGGTTTGGTTTTTGTTTTCCCTGGGATTTGTTGGAAGTACCTAGACTGGGGCCTCAGCTGCTTTTCTTGAGCTTAAAATACAGAAATATCACAATAGAAATCCAAAAGTCCTGCCAGCTGAGGATGCCCAGATATCAGCAGCACTTATCCAGAATAATAACAGCACAGCCCCAAACCTCCTTAATATACCTCCTGGTGGCTGGGAACAGAAGGCTGGACAGGACCAGTTAAAAAGCTTATCTCTTTCCTGGACATCAGTTTTTGGGTCAAGGTGAGTTGCAGCTTGCCTCAGGTCAGTGGGCTCCTCTGCCCAGAGGCAGCAGCCCTGCTGAGAGCCAGAGAGTGTGAACTTGGCTGTGGTGCTCTGGGAGCTTTCTGCAGGTGTCCTGACCTGGGAAGGGGCAGAGACAGGGAAAGAAATGCAGCTGGAAACAGCTCATGAGCCCGGCTGTGCTCATCCCCTCTGTGGAAATGGTTGTCCAGGTACCTCAGGGCCTTAGGCACTGCTTCTTAATCCTCCTCCTTCATTTGATCCAGGTGGATGGTTATGTTTTGATTATTATTCTCTAGTCAGTGAGTGGTTCAGAGACAAGGCAGCTGTCCGCAAACATCCAGCCATGACTTTTCTCAAAACCTTTTGCACGGTACAACTGACTCCAGCAACTGCTGCTTGCTAATGCAAACTGGGGCAGACCTACGGAGGGCAGGAGGCTCAGAACAGTCAGAGCAGCTTTCTCCCCATGCTGGGCTGCCCAGCCATCCATCACAGCCCTCCTGCATTTCCCAGGCAGGTTGTGGTCCTTCACCTCCCCTGTTGGAGCTCTGGTTCACATGGCCTGAGCAGAGAGGTTGGAGCGGCAACACAGTCAGCATCCCTTTACAGCTGTTTACTTAGAAGATTCATTCAACAGAAGTTGTCCAAGCTGTGTTATGAGGGTGGAAAATCGGGGTATCATCCATTTTTAATAGTTTTACGATGCCGGAGAAAGGCTGGCCTCTCTCACTGTAGACTGACACACATACAGGCAGGTCAGTCAGACCCAGTCTGATGTAAAAATCATCGTACTTTGTACAATAACTTTGGGTACTTTTTCCTTTCAACTTCTGAGAGTCATTAATTACATTCATTTCACATTTTCCAGGTGTTTTTTTCTGTTCTGCAGTGCTGAGAGCAAGAAAATCATGTCTTGTGAACTGACATTTGGCATTTCTTGTTCATCCAGATGTTAAGTCTCTAAAGACACCTGAAATGGCAGGACCCTTGTGACAGCAGCTGGCCTGTCAGCATGTCCCCTGAGGCCAGGGGCTAGCAATATTGAACAAGAAACAATTCTGCATCTAACATATTTTGTCCCTCCTCAGCTTAAACTTTTTAATTTCCTGTGGCCATAAGTCACATAGGGAGAGGTCTCACTCCTCCAGGCCAGGCACCATTATCTTAGTGTTGTATTATATTCACACCTGTAATAAATATTGAAGATAGAATCTGGTTTTTAATTTCTATCTGTAAATTCTAATGTAAAAAACTAGGGAGTCCTGCGAACCCAAACCACCCAAAGTCAAGAGGGGACTTTCGAGAGGGAAAGATTTCCCAGAACAAGCTTTCTCATTGTGAAAGGCTAAAATTATTGCTCTCGTGTGATTTACAGTGCAAAGGCCCTCAGGCTTACAGAGCACCTGGACTATTTAGCAGTAATTCAGAAACAGACTCATGGTTGATACAGCATATCACTGCAGAATATATAGCATCAGAGTACCTGCACATACTTTACCCACCAAGAGATTATCCTGAATGTGCTACGAATGTATGCAAATGTGTTTGCTATTGTTGGCATTATTCACAAGCACACAATTAATGTGGCTACAACAAAGCCCTTTGGCTGATCCATCAGTTACTCCTCATCTCCTAGCTGCGACTTGTATCTGCTTGTATCTTTCCAGAAATCATGAAGAATGAAAGATGGGAATAATTTAATCTGTGGTCTCACCTCAAATTAAGTTTTAGGTTGCAAGTATGTAATCGTTAGTATTGTAACAGAGCTACTGATGCAGCAACGTTCTTTATGGAACAGAAAGAACCAATGTTTACTTCTGAGTGCCTGCAGCACTTCTCCCCAGTGAAGGGCTGCCCCAATTTTCTATACACTGCCTAGAGAAAAAGAAAGCCTTCCGTGAGTGAGTCCAGGACATCTCTACCCTCACCCAGATGTGCCAGCTGTTTAAACATGCTTCTGAGCTTAGCTGCTTCTCTCCTTTCTCTCTGACCCCCAGCTCAGCCCTTGGGGCACTCCTGGCTCTCGATTCCACAAAAACAGTGATGGGCAGTGTGTGCTCACTGGTTTGAGAGCAGGCTGCTGTCTGCTAGCAGGGCAGAGCATGTCTCTGTCCCACAGTAGATGCCGTTCTGCACACTTCACCCATCAGTCTATGGCATGAATGAGAGAGTCATGTGAATAAGATGTAGGACCAAGGTTTGAGTGACTTGGATGTGGTTATTGCTCTGTTCCTGGAATGACTGCAGTGGGCAGTCATTGGACCTGGGTGCTCTTTACTCCTCTAAATCTGCTCCTTTGGCCCCCAGCTTAGTCATTGGGCAAAGACTCTGATGCCTTCAGGTATATTGGTGGGTAACTGTAGCTCTGCTGTCCTAAGCCCCAGGAACATTTCTGAATAACCTTCTCTTTAAAGTCTAAGGTTAAAACCATTCTCTCCATTCTCTGACTTCGTGGGGTTGTTGGTTAATTTTTATTCTTTCAGGGACACCTAAGCACTGAAGCAATTATAGCTGAGGCTTTTTTGAATGATTTCCAAATGTGATGTAGTTACAATAGGAAGCAGCAGGCCACCATTCCCACCAGTGACCTTGCAGTCTCTGGCACCTCTGCAGTAGCTGTTGTGTGTGTTTCCACACTGCCTGTGTTTGAACTTATTTGTGGTGTGCAGCCTTCCCTTCTGTCATTCCTCTTCCAAGTGACCTCTCAATATCTGGAGTACCCAAACCACATTTTAGATGATAATGCCCTATGTTTTGGTTCCTCTTTTCTGCCTGTTTCTTTTTGCTGCTAAATGAAGAAACTCGTTTCCCCCCAGTTACAGCCAAATCATAGTCCTGGTTGTGGCGTGTCGTTGTGACATTTATTGAGCTGTGTATAGCCCATGCAACTGCCCCTGTAGGGGCAGAGCCAGGCACCCATTCGTTTTAACAGAAGACACTTGATGAAGATACACCAGAAAGACCACTGGGATAAAGTCCCTATCGTCTGAGCCCCCAGACAGTTGCTTCTTCTTGCGGCAGCCTGCACAGAGTCACTGTCTCATGAGTAAATGCAGACATGGCTGTAGCCATCAGGGAAGAAAAGGTTAACGGGATGTACTGAACGCAGTGCTGGGAGAGGCAGAGGAAGATTAGGGTTTATATATCTTTTTTTTTTTCCTGACAATCTCATACAGCTTCCAAGAGCCATTAGTAAATACCTCATGCTACTGCAGGAGGATTTAACATCCCAGAGCCTGCTTCTGGAAAGCGCTGTGTGCCCCTGGAGCCAGCCTGTGGCTCAGGCTGTCTGTCCCCAGCAGCACCCGCGATGCCACAGGATTGGGCTCCCCAGATTAGATCAACAGGGACAGAGCAGTGTAGCACTGAAGCCAAACCATAAAGAAAGAGGAATGTACACAAGGGAGGAAAGGCAAAACAGTGCATTTCAGGATAACTCCTGACTAAGGCTCACTAAGAATGTAATTATGACCCAGGCAATTTTGCCAGCACTGGTAGCTGGGACAAGCCTTTGGTCTCTTTTTTTCTATCACCAAAAGAAGGCATGGAGTTCTGCACAGAATAATATTAAGGGCTGATTGATTGCAGATTAAGAGCCTGAATAAAAGCTCCATGACGTCAATGGCTTGAGCCAGCCCCAAGACACTGCTTGACTGATGCAACGGGATTTTGATTTTTTTTTAAATGCAATTGTTATAATATAAAAGCTTTTGTTGGACAGAAATATAGAAACAGAATTAAAAAGTCCCAGATGAAAAGGACAGATTTAGCTACCCAAAACTGCTGTTTCAGCATGGGTGTATTTTTATGCAATGCTTCACAACAACATACTTCACTCTTCGCATTGTACAGAGGGAAAGCTCAGGTGTGCTGGGGAACAGTTAGCATTTTGAACCTGGGAGTTTCCCTGTGTAAGCTAGAACAGATCTGTCTCATGAAGTAAGTGAAATGTTCTTTACGAAGATTTTTCGAAGCCTTTAAGGACCTGCCTGCCATTGGGGCGATATTTACAGCCCAGAGTGATTCTTTTATCCTGCATGCTCACAAGAGCGTGTCATGCTTGGCACAGAGGTATAGGCATTGTCTGCAGGGAGGACAAGGGCCCTGTGCCCTCTTGCCTGTAACATATATTACCCATGAGAAGCACACATATAAATATATCCAACATTATATTACAGATTATTGTCCTCTTTCTTCAAAGCTAAGGAATTTTCATGAAGTGTGTATACATCTGGTATTGGATCAATTCAAGATTATGACAAAGAGGTTATTTATAGCTCTGCATTGACATTTGTTTATTGTATAGATGACATCACCACACCAGACCATTGTTTTAACTCAACATTTCCCACTTTTATTGCATTTGTGATCCTGTCTATGGCCATGGAACAAATCATTAAAAAGGATTGCATGAAGGATAATGAGTACCATAATACTTTTAAGCCTCACATACAGTCTTTAGCTGGATTCAAATTCTTTTGATCTTTTGAACAAAGTTGCAAGATATGGAAAATAACAGACATTGAATGACACATTTGCTTGTAATCTCAGCTTTTCCAAATCCCCCTGGTGTACCTGTGTTCCCCTTTTCCTCACTAATGAATTCTGACACTGAAACAGATGTTGCCCTATAAATTCCCATACATTATTTCCCAGCAACGCTGCTCCTCCAGATTCATTCGTCAAGAGGTATATGCTCAAATATGCCAACCCTTCATTGTGTTTTCCTCTTCCTCTCCCCTTGCTGTTTGCCAGATCATGGTGGACAAGTTTTTAGTATAAATCAGTGGTCAAGTTTCTATTATTTTCTACAAACATGTTCAACCTGTCCTAAACCCACCAGGGACCACCAAGAACAGCACTGCCAGGTGGCTGCTGCTGATCCAGTCTTTGCTGGGCTTCCCCATGTTGATTTGCCATTGCACAAGCACAAGCCAATGCACCCCTTGTTGGGCTGGAGTGCTGTTTTATATGACTTTACAGTTTTGCTTGTAAAGCACCTTCTTTTGAGTAGCTGTAGAAAGAAGCCTTTCTACCAAGGGACTTGGTCTAGCCAACTTTACGTTCTGTGTTCAGAATTTTACGGAGAAGGGAGGTTTATTTGTGCAAAGTAGGAAATGGATTGCACTGGCTCTGAAGTGTTTATATAAGGCACTTCTCTGCCCTGATCTCAGACTAATTGGCCAAATAAAGTTGCCTCAGCTTTTTTCAATGTATGGCATGAAATGCACTTATAAGTTTTGTGCCACAGATGTTGTGGCACAAAATCATTTCATGCTGCTATACAGCTATACAGCAGATCTGCCAGTGGAGTCAGAGGCTACACAAGCTGAGTGAGGGTGGCTCTATGATTTCCATTTGGTCTGTTCATGTTTCTGAGAAAAGGCCTCTCTGCCAGATCAGAACCTACTGATCCTTTCTTCTTGAGCAACCCCTGTTCTTCTCCCCACTCATCACTTTTCGTTTTCCTTCTAGCACTCTCTAAATTTTCAGAACTTCCACATTTTTATAATGTCATGAAAGTTCAGGGTAACAAAGTGGAAAGTGAAAAAATAGTGCTACCCTGTTGCCACCACTTCGTTTATTATATTTGGCAGCAAATAAGAAACTGAAAGCTAAAGCAGCAGAAAGTTGAAATACTTTGAAAACATTCCACAAATTGGGGAAAAAAAAAAAAGAAGCTCACCTCAGACTTGCAAATGAAAATATTTTTTATTCCATTCTGGTTTCTTATTGCATTTGCTAAAAGTCATAATAGTTTAGGCCTGAATTGTCCCTACTGGGGTGGGCTGCAAGAGAAATGTTGGCATGCATCCTTGTGGGCTTTTCTGGCTGGTTGTCACTTGGGAGAAGAGATGCTGCCGTTTGTCTCTCTCCTGTGGGAAAGGCCTTGATGGGCAAATCTGGTGGCTTCCCAGGAAATGTATAAATTTAGAGGGAATTTGTGGAGTTGGCCTGCCCTTTACCTTGTGAGCAGCTGAGTCCATGTCCTTTTCCTCTCCTCTGGTCCACCCAACCATGGTGAAGCATGATTAGCAAGGACCTGCAATAGTGGTGGCCTTCATCTGTTGCCGTGGCATCATGGGGAAGCACTGAGTGAAAATTCACTGTCACCTTGGGCTGTTGTTCATGTGGGATTCAGGAACAGCAGGAGGTCAAGGCTCTGCACTGACTCTGGGAGCCTTGTTTGCATTTGAATTTGAATTGTGAAGAGGTATGGAGCCCTTCCAAGCAGATCCCCACTGCCTGCAGGGTCAGCTCTCCTGTGTGAGCTGGGTCCCCGTGTGCCTGGCTGTTTGCATTTAGGACCTCTCAGCTCCCCAGACCAGCAGGGCTGCTGATGCAGTGTGTTAAGGAGGAAGTGTGCAGAGGGCTTGGCTCAGCACCACTGGGCACCGAAGCTAACACCACCAGCTAACACACCTCCAGTGACTGCTGGAGGAAAGACCTGCAAATATGCAACTCTGCCTTTTCTGCTGCCATGAGAGAAGCTTGTTTGGAAGCGCAGAGTGGATCTTTCCTGAGGGAGGCTTATGGATTCACAGTCATCTGCTTATAAACACTTCAAATCCAAGCTCCAAAGCCTTCACTTCCCTAAAAACAATGAGAATTTTGCCCCAGTAAAGGATTGACATAAAAAAATGAACACGTACTTCAGGATTTGCCCTTCTGGCAACTTCTCATCTTGGCTGCTGCCTGCACACGCTCAGGGGATACCTCCAGAGCTCAGTTTTTGCTGCATTTGGCTGCTAGCTCTAGCTTTCTAGACCAAGTTCATATGTGACTTGGCTTGGGGATACATCACATGTAGCTTTACATCAGAAATGGTAGTTTGCCAATTGCAGGTATAATTAACAGACCAGAAAAAAAACCCCAAACAATAGCTTCAGGTAAACTCAAGCCAAGTTGTGGGTGAAATGATTAAATAGACTACATTTTTCAGAGTGCATAGGGAGAATTAAATCCGTGGCTGGGGAGTGGCTCCAGATGACCTGAGGGGAGCTTTGGAAGACTCATTAGCTTGCAATGCTGAGATATAAACTTTGGATTTGTTGGGCTGTTTGAGCCCCAGGAGTATTTCCTGGGCTTTCACAATTTAGACTCAGCCCAATTGCTCCTGTAGTTGCTTACCTAGAGAAAGAGAAAAGATGGCAATTGCTGATGTGAGGCTAGTCAGTGGTTCATGACAGCCTGTCCTGCCCTCAGGATTAATAGGGTAGTTTTGTACATAAGGTACTCTGGCGGTCCAGGAGATTTGGGTTCAGTTGCTATCTTTGCTATGGATTCTGTGGAATCTGGTTTCTCATCTCTGCAAAGCGGGAAGAAATAACAATTCCCTTTCTCTGCCTTGTGTCATTGAATTTAATGACTTTAAAGAAAAACAAAACCAAACCAACTCATCTGACAAAGGAGGCTGTTGGACCTCAGTACCACTTGGAATGAAGAAATGCAATATAATTCAACAGAAGCTATGGAGAACTCGGTGTCAATCAGACAAGGAAAAGCATTGCGGGATTCAGGGCAGGACAAGAACAGCATGCAAAACCAGGTAATAATAATTAATGTGTATACAAAGTCACTGAAACATAGAAAAATAGAGGGGAGGGTACCCCAATGATCCCTTAGCCTTTGCTGTTCCCTACAGATATTTGTCTAGCCTGCTCCCAAAGATGTCCACTCCCCCATCAATACCACATCTCCACACCTTGCTTATGAAAATGTCAAGATGCAGCATTCAGTGTGTGACTAATGTCATGCTGCTTGCCCACCACAGGATGAAATTCTCTTTATTTCATATATTTGTTCTTCACAGATCCATGGTGAGTGCAATTTATTTTCTTGCTACTGATAAAAAAAACTCCAGAGGGTTAAAATTAACTACTGAAGACCAAGTTTTGTCCCTTTTTTGCTAATACGGACCATGCTGGTTACCTGGTTGCAGCAAAGACTGATATAAAAAATGTACAATAAATTTAAGTCTTTTGCCAAGAGTTGCAATCTTGCTCAGCTTTGAAGCAGGGTGTTCCTTGTCCTTATTTCTATGGATGCACGTATCAAATGGCTTCCTCTTCCTCTAGATGATCCTCGGTAGCTGCTACTTGATGTGAGCTGTGATCTTTGTTGTCTTCTCAGGAAGGACCTGCATGTCTATCAGCTTATGCATTCTGCCAGCCATATCAGCTTTTTTTAATAAAGATGCTGTTTCTCTGTATGAACTCAGTGCCTCAAGCACTGTCGGCCACCACCACTTACAAAGCCACCGTGGTCATGCTCCTTTTTGAGATGATTCTGTTTCTTTTTGCCTCTCTCTTGCCTCAGCCTTGCCTCTCTTTTTCAGACTTTATGCTAAATTCACACATTCTAGTTTCCATTTCTTTTGTCTCCCTGTAGTGCCCGAAGCCATTGTTTTAGCCAAGCTAGTCACTACCCTAATTGGGATGTCTGTCCTTGTGTCCTTGTATCACTTCTTTGAGGAAATGCCAGCTCTCCTTGGCTTCTCCCTTTCTTCCCTCCCCTGGAGTCTGTCAGGCAGCCATTTTTCTCCATTTATTTATCCTCAGATATTCAGTCCCAGTTAATGCACTGTCAGATAAGTTCTGTGCATGTCCTGGGGGCGTACTTTTTCATTACTATTCCTATAAATTAAAGAGAAAATCCAGACACATAGTTAAAAAAATGTAATTTTTTTGCTTGTCTGCATTAGGGATTCCATATAGACTGGGGAATTTTTCAGCCTGAGTCTTAGGGACAAACAAATTTTAAAATTTAAATATAAATTCAATAACTTTTTAAACCTTCTGGCAAAGTTTAATAAATCTGAGTTACTTAGACACATGTTTATCATACGACTATTTGTAGGAATATGGTATACATCAAAAAAGTAAAATTTGCTTGCCTTCCTATAGAGACATATTGTAAGGTGTGAGAATAATTTCCTAGTCAACAATTTTCTTTTGCTTTCAAAAGCTGAAATATGTTCTCATATAAATAAAAGAACAAGCCAGTAAATGAAGGTTAGTTGAGTGGAGGAAAGTAACAACTAATGCAGCAGTTAGATTTTTAATTGCAGACAGCATTTCACCACTTTGAAGTTTCTTTCATTCCAGAATGAATATTGCAAACAAATCCAAGATGGTTAAAACATCTTGTGCTAACAAAAATTAAGACTTTGACTGAAATAAGCTTTTGGGAAGAGGTTATAGTTTATAATAGAAAGACAAAGAATTATGATATCCAAAAAAAAAAAATATTCAATGCTATTAAAATTATATTTCTGACTTTTTTTCTTTATTGATTTTTTTTTTAATTGAAGGCCTAAAGTATCCTCCAGACAGTTCACTGTAGTCAGCATTTTGCAAGAAAAACCTTTCCATTGGAAGACTTCCAACTAGGTCTCCATTTCAATTCTGTAGAACATATAATTGGTGTTTTCCATCTAATAATAGTCTACCAGATGCATTTAAACCTATATTATGCTACCTGTTTAATGTGGGTGACATATTTTATTAATTTTGAAGGGCAATTTCTTGTTTGCAATTTTCTCAGTGGAATTTCACAGTTCTTACCCACAACCTGTGATTCAGATTTTGATGCTCTTGTTCTTGCATCATGACCTATCTGATGCTTGTAAATACAAATCTGTTGGGGTGACAGCATGCACATGGCCAGCTAATATGGACTATGAGAACATGGGTACTCATGCATCAAGATGCTACATGGTGGCCAGTGTGTGTCCAGCCTCTAGGCCCTCTTGAGCTTCTCTTGGTGACTGTCCACAAAAGGCAGCAAGATCTGGTTGTCAACCCTGAGGTCAAATTCAGCCCCCAGACTCAGACATCTAAAAGTAGAGAACCCTACAGGTGAAGGTGTTTGAGATCCTCTTACTATTCTCAGCATCAATCTGGTCAGTACATCAAAGGAGTTGGAAAACCTTTGGTGATCACAGGTAGGCATCTAGATGAAATGCCTCAAAACTCAGATGGTGTATTGGCCAGATTGATAAGAACCATAATGGGGCTTAGATGCCGAGATCATCTGTGGCACAAATGTCCTTATCTGTGAGCTGAATCCTCCCTCTAGTTTCTTAATGAGGTGGTTGGATCTTCCCTATGAGGGTGGTGAGGCACTGGCACAGGTTGCCCAGAGAAGTTGTGGCTGCCCCATCCCTGGCAGCATTCAAGGCCAGGTTGGATGGAGCTTTGAGCAACCTGGTCTAGCGGAAGGTGCTCCTGCGTAACACCTGGCAGAGGGGGTGGAACTGGATGGTCTTTAAGGTTCCTTCCAAACCTAACCATTCTGTGATTCTATGATCTAGGAGTTATGTATCTATTGCTTTACTGCAGGCTTCCCCCCCCCACCCCCCCCGCCCCCCCCCCAACAAAATGAACTAAAGTCTTCCAAGAATCTAAAAAATGAGTAAACCCCTACTCTTTTTCAGCTCCTTTATTGAATGCATTAACCAAGATTGGAGCTGCAGAGACACTCTGTTGTGCTCATTTGTTGCAATAGCTCCGACAAAGATACAAATCAGAACTGAGGACTGAAGAGCTAGAGCTGGCTCAAGATAAGTTTCAGGGAAGCCCAAAACTTTAATGACATATTAAATTTGATCCCTGTCTTTGAAGGCTTGAGGATCATTACTCTCTTCATATCATTTTGTCATTGCAGATAAATAGAAATTAATAGTACAGCATGTAAGGGAACTTAGGCTCTGCGTGCTTTAAAGTATTATCAACCTTTAAATAGAGGACGCAGCAGTAGTTGTATAGCAGGAGCTGCAAGAGGACTCGATAGTGTATGATTTCTTACTTCTTGTACTCACTGGTTTGACTTTCTTTCCCCTTACCAAGGCAGTGCAATTACTGTGCTGTGTATCAGCAGTAGAAAGAGGATGGCAGCATCAAAATGCTAAAATTCACATATGTACAGTTACTCATCAGGGATTTTCCACTGGCTCCTCAGAGACTTTATGTGGCACTGGCTTAGCCCAGTTTTGATGTCTCTCTAGTTTGAAGATGAACGTGTGAAAATTGCTGAACTATCTGCCAGCTGAATGAGCAGCAAGTAAGACAAGGGAAATATTTTCTTCTATTGCAGTTGCTGAATTCACATGTGGACAGCTGGAGAGTTCTTCAAGAAAAATCAGTGCCAGTTGTATGACTCCTGGCTACAAAGAGCCTCTCTACACATTTGTCTGGACCAGCTCCAGGTCTGATCTGTAAAGCTGAGTGATCATCCTTTCAGCATCTTTCACATCACGTATGCTTACACTACTTCAAACAGACACACAATAAACACAGGGTTTCACAGAGGAGAGCATTCCTTTGCATAACAGTTTGGTGCCAGTTAAAGGTTAATGTTCCCCTATTTTTTTTTTTTAAAGTAATAAATACCTCCATAAAGGAAATCTTAAAAGAAAACAGTCCTTTACCTGTTTGGTTACTCAGCAATTGTAGGAAAATGGGATCCCAGGACACCCACTGCAAGCTGTCTGCATGGCAGTTAACTGAATGTTTGGTTAACTGAACAAGGCTTTTTTATGACTAACCAAATGCCATTTAATATGAAATTTGCAACTGTCTCAGCTGCTCATTCATCGACTGCATCTTTACTAGTCTCATGTCATTCAGTTGTAACCATGAATGAGAGACAAACTGTTTTATCGCTGGCAGAAAGAATGATTGTAGAGCACCTAAAATTTGATGACAAATGTGTAGATGTGACTGCTTACTGCCTGAAAGAGAACCACAGAAATAAGAAAGCAGAAGACTTTCTTTCACACACAGCTTGCTGGAGAATTCCCAATGACAGCAAAATGATCTTGCATGGCACTCCCATAGACCTTACTCTGGGAAACTCATTTCTAAGATATGAGCAGCAGAAACTACAGAAATAAACCAAGACCCATAACAGTGACCAAAGGCTTGGGATGCATACAGGATGGCGGAATAAATTCAAGTGATGTCATGACATCTGGGTTAAATCTTTGAGTGACTATCAGGCTATCAGGAAGGTTAGCACTTCTTTTTAGGAAAGTTGGTGTCTGGAGATGATAGCATATCACACACAAGAAGATACATGATTACATACATATACAAGAATATATATATATGTATACACATATGGCATACCTTATACAAGAAGACCTATCTGAAAAATCCTTGCCTTACCGAAAGATACCTGCACTTCAAGAGGAAATCCATGTCTCTGGTTGAAAGATAGATAGGCAAGGGACAACTCAATCTGTTGATATCTACAAATACCTGTGCAGTGCATAGGCTGCCTTTGGTAAGGATGGAAAAAGCACTGCCTGTTCAACTCACTGTCTGAAACATACATGACAGTAAATATTGTCATTTTCTGTAATAAAAACATGTTTACATGGATACTGCATTCTATTAAGGTAAGAGCTGTGCTTGTTCTGAGCCATGTCCATATCATCCTCTGATGGAATGGCTCAAGACTTAAGATGATGTAACCCACAGAAGTAAATAGAAAAATGAATGCAAGGTGATGGTAGAAACCTGATGTTCCCAAATGTGGCAATTCCATATGGACTTGGAAGCATCAGTGAATTGTACATTTTTTTTATGCTGCTACACTGCAAGAGATAAAATAAATGGCACTTATATTTCTTTTTCTGTAGAAGCTCTTTTCTTTAGTCTTGTGCCGTTTTTTGCTTATACTGATTTTCCATACCTTCTTGGTTTTACTTTATTCATTTTATTAGTGGCCTATATTATTATCTGACTCTGTAAAGCTACACCTTTAGGCATACACCTGGGATTTACTTTTTGTAAGGAAGAATGTTAGATTTTCCTGATTTCGACAGGTGAAGGGTTAGAAGGGAAAATGAAGCACAGCATCCATTCTATGTAAGAAAAAAGATCTCTCTGCAAATCATGTTTGCACTTTCTGCTCACATTCGTGAAGCAGTTTTGCCATCTCATTAAAACACTAGAAAGGTGTTTTGCTAACAAGAAGTACCAGTCATCACCTTCTTGCACTAAACAGGATATACACTGTGCAGAGAGGACAAGAAAAGGAAGTTATCTTTTTGACCAATTCGGTACAGGCTGTGTAACTTTATTCAGTGTCACCCAGTGAGTGGAATTGTAGAGTTGAAAATGTTGGTGTTGAAGGCCATGCCTGCACGCTAAGCCCTTTGAGGGGCTCATGCTTCAGGGGCACCATTACAGGCATGTGGTCCCATGCACCTAATGCCCCTGCACCATTGACTGCATGACTGGAGTACATTCCCATTTGTTTGAAAGGGATCCAGTTCACATCCTCCAAAACTCCTCTATGATCACAGTCAAAGCATAGCACACGGAGACACTTGTTTCAAAAGCCCCATTCTGATCTGCATGAGGTTGCTAATGGAGACACAGCCAGCTCATGAACCTGGCATGAACCCTTTGGTACCTGAAGGGGACAGTGAATCCGCACTTTTATAGCCCCTCTGGCAACAGTTCCATAGTTTCTCACAGTTGCAATACCAACAGCATAATTTCCCAGCTTTAACCATGATGGTCTCCAGATCCATGAAGTCTGGATCTTTTTATCCCTTGAGCCCTACAAGCCAACTGTGACTGCAGAGAATACAAATTAAGGTTATTCCATGTTCAATATCCTTGTAAGGACATTTGTCATGAGGTCTCCCCTCGCAGAAACCAAGGGGATATCAGCGCAGACCCTGAACAGAAACAGCTTCCTGCCCCACCAGCACCTTGAGGCCCACCAATCTCCCCCACGCAGCCGAGCCATTCTTGTTGACACCAGACAGAGTAAGCATTTAGACGGTGACTAATTAAATAGGGGTTATGGAGTATACAAAGAGGCTGCCAAAATGCCTCACGATTAATCAAAATCTTAAAAAATTCAGGGAATCTGAGTGCTGCAAAATCTCACTCTGTTTTTCATCTCCCAGGAAGGTAAACAAATGAGCCTGCTCCACACCAGAAGTTAATTGGCTTGGGAGACCCTGGAGCCGATAAACCTTGTAGCCATTCCCAAAGCAGATCCCTGACTCTTTTCTGGTGACTGTTTTTAGCTACTGCCCTCTCTCCCCAACATCTTCTGGAGTATCTCCCTCATCCTGTCCCTGTCCCCTCAACTCCTCACCATCACCCATCACCTCCATGCAGAGGTGGCTCTGGGGGTCCCCTCTGAGGGCTCTCCTGGGAGGTTCAGGGAAAAGCCCATTGCACAGGAGTGATAGATGCACAAACACACAATGGCAGAGGGACAGGACTCCTGGGAACACAGCATAGTTGAGTGAGAGCAGTTGTGTTAGGTCAGTTTACGATACATGAAATCCAGCTCTTTTCATTCAGAGGTTCTTTCATGCTGCTTCCCTTCTTTCAAGTGAAGAAGCTTGAAATACTCTTCCTTCTGTTGCCTGAAATGGTCCCTGATGATTCCAAGCAACCCAGGATCAGGGTAGCTGACTGCTCTGCCATTTATTACACGACACTAAGTCAAGAAATCCAGCAGCTAGCATGCCTCAAACATACGGGAAGGACAGGCAGGAGTAACCCTGAAATTAGGAACCCAAAAGGTGTAATTTTGGACAGGAAGATGGAGCTGGTAATACCAGTTTTAATGGTGGTGGGATTGTCTGAAAACCAGAGAGAAAGTGATGCTCATGATGCTGGAGTCCTTTGCCTGAGGTCTTCTTGCACCCCTGACTGCTCCTCACAGTGCTCTAGGAAATGCTCCAGCTCAGTCTGTACTGAGCAGTTTGCTCATGACTATTAACTGCTTCATTTTACAGATACCTGACTTGCAATCTGACGAATGTCCATGTTCACTTGCTCCCTGGCCAGTGCCCTCAGTCACAGGATGCTGGAAGCAGCTGGAAAAGCACCATGAACATCAGCCATCACTCAGGGCCAAAGGCCTTGTGGGATCTGTTTCTGCTCACAGCTGGCTGAAATACCCCATGCTGGAGTGCAGGGAGACACTGAGAAAGGTCCTGCACAGACTGGCTGTGCTTCCTGCTTACACAGACCGGACAAGCAAACACAGAGAAAATATGGCATTTTTCTTTCAGTAATTTAAGTTTATATGTCAATGCTTTCAAAATTAGAACAAACATTGTGGGGAGGTAATTTTACACGTATTGTAAACATTTTGGGCTTGTGAATAAATGGCATATGCTTATCTGCGAGACCACAAATGTCAACATGTGCCTGCAAGCTGTGGCTCTGTCTGGGCCCAGAGCTGTAAGGGGCAGAGCTGTGCTGCTCCGGCACCACAGGCATTTCTGCCTCTTCCTTTGTCTCCTGTGCACTCAGTTTCCCATGGCACCTCCTCAGTCACAGCTTCTGTGACTGCTGTGCTTGGGGTGCAGCTTCTCCTCAAAGAAACAGGAAAACGAAATGAAACAAAAATATACTCTTTGCTTAAGTCTTGTTAATCTGCAGAGGGAGCCAGACAGGAAATTTGTACATTGGTCCTGACTGACACTGCAAATAATATAAACTCCTTGTTTCCTCCACAGCTGGCTGGAAGCTTGGCCCCTTCAACACAATGAGGGGAAATGTAATTTTCTGTTTGTTGCAGTGTTGGAGGCTCTCATTTTTACAGCTGCTACTTGAATCCCTCTACTTTTCATAAAAGGCTCTTGTTTCTGCTCATATGCAGGTTCCTTCCCCAGAAAGGAACCTTTGGAGGATCTGACGCACAGTCCCCAGCTCTCACATGCATGCTCGTAGTGGGCATTGTGTCTGGAAAGAGCAGATGAGCCATAAGCCCAGGATGCACCTCGCATTCAGCCCTCCTCCTTACCACTTCCCATCACAGCCAACCCCAGAGACTCCTCTGAAAGCTGCCTGAAAACAATCACATGGGTAATAGCTGATCTGGATGCGCCTCAAATATTTGCCCCATGATACGGATGCTTGCGGTTATCCCACAAGCCATCATCCTCCAAGCAAATGTTTTGAATTATCTGTTTCCAGGAACGAGCTCTCAGGAATGACCCAGAGCAGCTTTCCTGTACATGTCAGCTACCTTGAGCCAGACGCGTAGCTCTGCCACACAGGTAAAACCCTGCCCTCGTACCCTTTCCTGGCTGCCTGCACTCACACCTTTCCACAGGGATGGAGGCAGGATGGGACAGGCAGGGAGGGCAGGGGCATGGTGTGCTGGGGTGATGCCCAGGCTAGGCACAGGCATGGAGCAGAAGCAGGACCCTGTGGGCTGCAATCCCAAGCACTGTGTCAGTGTGCCAGAGCCAGGCAGTAGCACAGCCTTTGAGGACAACCCATAGAATGGGCACCTTACAGGTTCTGGCAGTCTCCTGGCTCTATTCCCGTGTTCTCCTTGGGACATGACAGCATCTCATTAACAAACCTTTCCCTGTAGGAAACTTCTCACTCAGTGGAGTTTGATCCAGCTCTCGTAATTATCTCACCTAGGCTCCAGTCTGCAGACTGTTAACAGGAGCTCATATCAACAAAGTCCTTAATGCCTTACTATAGTAACCTTGGTTAATAAAACTGGGGGAAGTATATAATCACAATAAGGCGGCTACATATACACAAAGGCAAGATTAATAAACCATTGTTGAGCCCAGGCTAAGTCAATAAAGTGGAACTGATTGGAAGCCAGGACAGCAGGCAGGTAATCATTAATCTGTATGTGTGATATTGAGTTTAAAGACCAGATGTTACTTGAAACCTGTGCAGATGTGTGGGGTGTCTGGGAGGGCACTGCAGCCCCTGTTACCTTACACCCGTGCATGGAGAGCAGGAAGAGCTGCATTCTTTGTGATTAACCCATCTTGAACTTTGAAATCCGAGTCCCAAATATTTTCAAGAAAACTGCAACTAAGACAAAGGATTGAGGTTGAAAGGTCCTTTGGTTCTATAGTGTGGGATGTGCTTCCTCTGGGGCTAGGGGCAAGTCCCTTCACCTCCTAGGACCTCACTTTCCCCAGTGCAGAGTACAGTTCTGCCCCAAATGTATTTCCTTCGCATGTCTCATTTCCAGGGGGAGTTAGTACTGGAGCTTTACAAAGGAAAAAACAAGAAGGAAACCCTAAGAAATACCAAACCCTACAACTAAAAGTCTGAGAGGGTTTTCACTTATTTCAAAGAAAAGCACAGCTGGTCACAGAAGTAGCAATCATTTCCAGGGGTCTCCAGAGGCCTGGGAAAGCGTGGGATGCAGTTCCCTGGATGATTTCATGACACAAAGGTGCAGCATGCCCACCCTGCATGTTGACCCCACAGGTACTCTTTGCTTACACAAGTCACAGCTACAGCAGAATACTCATTTTACCCTTGTGGAAGTGCTTTAACTTAAGCATAATACATTGTTTTACCCTCTGCTCTGCTGCTCAGCATAACTCCAGTGTTAGCTTCTATAACTATAACAAACCTCTAAGCAAACAGGTTTTAAGCTCTGTTTCCAAATCAGGCTCGATAAGGAGCAAGTGAGCTCAATAAGGTGCAGTGGCCAATTCATTGCCCCTTCCTCTGCATCCACTCCTCCCTGGCCCTTGAGAGACAGGGCTTAGTGCTTACAGCTCACCCTGAACTGAGGAAATAGGATATTTGTCTCCTCATTTGTGCGGATGTTACAATTGCTCGGAGCCAGGACAAAGTCTCCGCAATGTTTAGAGCTGTGGGGTTTGGGTGGATCACTTTGCTGGAGGAAGGCAAACGTGTCCCTGCTGTGGCTGCATGGGGTGTTCCTGACTCTGTGACAAACAAGGCTGAAGAAATGGATTTTGCAAGGTGGCAGTGGCTTTTCAGGCTCTTTCAAAGGTGGGGGTGAGTCTCCCCATCATCTCTCAGCCCTGATTACAAGCAGAGCTGTCAGGAGGACAGGGAAGGGAGGGAGGTGACGGAAACGTCCCAGGGCTGGGTTATTAAAGAGACTGAGCAGTCTCTGGAACATCCAAGCACAAGTAAACGTAGCAGTGTCAGGCCCAAGTGCCCTGTTTTGTCTCATGACAGCACCTTCGCAAACATCTCAAACATTTGTTTTCCTTTATGCAGCCTCACATGCCACCAACCCAGCACCAACAAATACAAGCTCTTCGCTTATTAAGCATGGCCTTATGAGGAAATATTGTTGCAATGAGACAGAGCTCCAGCCTGGCATGAGGATAAAAGTGAACACAGGAATAGCAGGCAAGCAAGAGCATGCGTATAATAGAAGTTGCAAGGAGGAGCAGGGCCAGGAACAATTGAACCTCAAAAATGAACAAGTAAATGTTTTTTCAGAGGTAGAGTGAACAGTGTTGTTGCTGTAGCACCACTTTCACCAAAAGGAGCTGCTGTGCTACAACAGAGTCTGTCGCGTGGGGCAGCAGCCTGCCCCTGCTCACATGAAATGCGTGGCCAGTAACTCTGACCCCTGAGGGGCTTGGAACTAGATGATCTTAAGGTCCTTCCAACTCTAATCATTCTATGATTCTATGATGTGCCTCTGCTCTACTTGATGTCTTAACAGTGCGACTGCAGAGAACAAGAGCTCCAAAGTCCACATCTTTTGAAAGATGTCCCTACTAGTTACCCCAAAACCACCAATGGGTTTGCAGTCTTCTCAGCAGATTCTAATGCCAAAGACAGCAAGGCTGGCTGAGAGAAGTGGCTGATGAGGACATCATGTAGACCCAAAGCCATGGATTTCATTGAGTTTAAGGGCAGAAGAAGGCCAAACTGTCTGCAGATTAGGCATTTAGCTGGTGAAGTTCTGCCTGGTTACTTGTCACTTGAATGCATAGGCACAAATTAGACAAAACACATGAATTCTCAGGGAACAGAGCTTCTAATTGCTACCAGCAAAGAGCAGGACTCACCCTGCTATCAGTCATACCTAATTCCTGGGACAAAACCTCCTGGTAGGGCAACCAGGCAATATCATCCTGACTTGGGCAAAACAGAGCTTCACTGTGGCTCTAAATTAGACCCCAGGTATGTGAATAGGAAAGACAGTGAATTCTCTGCCCATTTCACATCCCATCTCCTCAAGACTTACAAGGTTTTCCTCACCCCTGTGCTGTGCTGTGGATCCCTCCCAACATCCCTCTAGAAGGGCAGACAAGGAAATTGTATTGCAGAGATCCTACCAGAGCTGTGTTGGAGAAGAATGACTCCTTCCCGGTTTGTCTTTGATGGACCTCCAGGATGGACTCTGGTAGGTCCATGATCTCTTTAAGCCCCTACTTTGCTCCAGTCCTGGGAGCTGCTGTTGGAGTGTTGACCTCAGCCCTCATATAAGTCACTGCTCCCCAAGCCCATGCATCCCATCCTGGGGTTGCCCTCAGTATTTATCTCCATTTCCATTTGCAAAGAGCAACTGGTTTGAAGATGGGAAGCTGAACCGCTTGTGCAGTCAGTGGGGCCATCCATCAGCTGGGGGGGCAGTCACAGTCTCATACCTGCCCAGGAGCAGGAGGGTTATCCTGGGCCTGGCCACCAGCAGCCACCCTCCTGGAGACCTCCCATGCCCCAGGCCTCTTATGGTTGCAGACTTGGCAGCTGGCACAAGCTGCCCCGCTTCCCCCCCCCCCACCCCCCCCCCAGATATTTAGGGTGTTGGTTTTAGCTGTTGTATTTGGCAGGTCTCCTTCACTGCCTTTAGCAGCAATGGCTTACTGATAGGAAGGAAAGTTTGAGGACACTGGCAGCTTATTCCAGCTCTCCTACTCTGTTTCCTACGTACATACCTGCCACCCCCTTACTACCATGCCCAGAAATGGGGCCAGGTAGTAAGGACTGGTGCTCAGGGCTTTATGTATCTGGATCTTCCACATTGCAGAACACTTCCAGGATCAGGCTTTCTCCCTGTGTTTCTTTTTCTTTTTTGGTAATGTTCACCAACTTCTTGGTAGGATGAGATGTGGGGTAGATCAAGAGGTTCAGGTTTCCCTAATGGGAAACATGTACAGCACTTTTGTCCTTCTTAACACTGCAGGCTGGCATTTCAAAAGTCCCCCTTTAATGCCAAAAAAGTAGCTACCGTCTCATCAGAGTACAGATCCTATGTGCTACCTGTCTGTAAGTGCCTCAGTGGGTATAATAGCTGCTCCCTGCCAATTCCTGAAAAACTTATTTCTATAGCTACTTTTGAATGTTTCAGACACTCAAATACATGGCCAAAAGAAAGAGGAAATTGGAGCTGGAAGGATGCGGGAGGGAGAGAGAAGATTAATTTCCTCTTCCCAACACAGTTCTTAGATCTGTGAATATGGGTTGTTACCCCAGCACTAGGACTTGGGCAGAAGGTTTATAATGAAGACATGCAAAACCCCTCCCCTATTCTGAGGAAAACATGCATAAGTGAAAATAAATACATAAATATACAGCTGAGACATCAGATGCTTACCAAGGCCACACAGTGAGTTGGCTTTTATTCTAGATCATCATTCTGTTCTATATTTGTGTGGGGTGCTTGGCTCCAAGGGAGACCACAATCTACCACTGCTATGCCAACGGCAGTGTGAGGCCTCCTGTGCTTCATGTCTTGAGCTTTGCTGCACTCATCTCACCAAGTCTCCTCCAGAAACAGCCAGGAAGCTCCTCAAGATGGAATACATAGGAGAGGAAAACTTTTTGGCACAGCTGGTTTCTGGAACAGTGGATGGGCTTCATCTTGCTCACCAGTAACTGATGGTAGGTAGCTGCTGAGCAACTAGTCCCTCTTATTTCTATTCCCACTAGAGCAATTGAAGGAAAATGGAAGAAGAATTATTTGCCCTGGATCTTCATAACCTGGGGCCTTTTGGGAGATGAGATGTATCCCACCCTGAGGAGCTTTGAGGGTTTCAGTCCAGTTTGCTGAGAGCAAGAACCAGCCTTTGTCCCTCTGTTTGTTCTACAGGCCTTGGCTTGCCTTTTGGGAACTCCCAAGGAAGCCAAAACTGATGCCATCTCCGGTCTTCATTCTGAAAATGGGGGGCTGTATACAAGAGCTAGTAATTCCTTATTCCTCGTGGCTCAAGACCAGATGGTGCAGCTCTACAGGAGCAGGATGCTGAGTCCCCTCCCAGGACCACACCTGTTGCGCACTGTGCATGCTCTGGAGTCCAGCCATGGAGATGTCCGGCTCCCATGTTTATGCTGTGGCTACCTCCCAGGCACCATTTGAAGATCCAGCCAAGACAAAAGCACTTGTACTGCATGCAGTATATGCAAATTACAGGTTAATTTCTGTCTGCAGGAACTCACAGTCTAAATTAAGACAAGATTGCAGTGAGAGATGTCAGGAAAACCAGCAGCCAGGAGAAAAGAGAATGGGAAATAAGAACCTTCCTACAATCCCATCCTTCTTTTAGCATACTGCCTTTTTCTTTAAAGCAAACTTTCCTGTTTTCTGGAATGATCTCCCAGTACATCCCACTCCTCTCCTGTTTGTCTCTGTCAATATCTGGTACTTATATTGCATCTTTAGACACATAATGCATCAACTTCACATATGGCAGTAATAAGCAGTGGGTATCTGCACAGAGTGGTCACAAAGAGCATCTGACTGATTGCATTGCAGAAGGATGCCTGGAACTGGAGTTGTTTTCCCAGATGGACATAGGCAGGACATACCCGAGACCATTTTTTCTCCATTCCTTCTCCTCACATAGACATTTTCAGGACTCAAAGTCTGGACAAGCAGAACATCACGATGTCAACCAAGGAAAGATGTAAATCTCCCTAAGTAATTTTTAATGAAAAAAAATATTGAGTTACTCTGACTGCCATGGTTTCTGGGTGGCTGGCTTTAACTTTAGCCATCCATACTTAAAGGGAATTTTTAGAGTCTTAATATGTTCCAGATGTTCTCCTACACCCAGAAGAAAGCTCGGTCGTCGTTTACTGTTTATATTTTTGCCAGCAGTAGAATTTTATTGTAATACCCCATCTTGTTTGTAGTCACTATTAGTCATGAGAGAAACTTCCTCTACAAGCAATCCCTGGGTCACTCCTTCGGTGTCCTGTCTCGCTCTATTTAATTAAAAACCATTAACTGCTTGTTGTGTCCAAGACTTGTCTATATAATACATGTATACAGTGACATTTTACCTGATGAAAACCGTTTGCTTCTAGCAGTTAGACTGAACAAAAATAAAGTTATACTCTACAGTGAAAATAGCTGGCTTTATAACAGCTCTGTGGTGGAATGAAAACAAGAGATTTGCTTTGAAAATAAACCTCCATGAACTTGGACCGACAACAAGGGACACGAAAGTTTACTGCAAAAACAAGAAACCTATTTCACACTGTTAAACTTTGATCAGATGTTAGTTTCTTACAAGTAGAATAGCATTTAAATGTAGGAGTTTTATCTTTTGTAGTGACCGACAGTCTGATTACAGAGAGAAGGGGATTTGGGGGAACACAACAGAGTAGATTATCAAAGCACAAGTCCTTTGGATGGACCTTCCTTATTCAGTGAAGAGCAGCTAGAGTAAAAGAAATAAGCCCCTACACGATGTGCTGCATATGATTCGCAGTTACTACATGAGTTGGAAGCTACTTTGTTATTTTTTTTTTCACCACTGTTTCTGAAGATTAACCTGGATTTTGAAAATCGAGTCTCATTGCTCTTGCTCTTGCCTCACTTCCTTCCTCATAGTGCTCTGGAGCTGCTGAAGGCAGCTGAGGGGAGCCATGGACACACACATGTTCCCAGTGCTATGGCCAACTCTTGCGCCAGCTCCTCAGCACCAGCAGCAGGGTTCTGCTCTTTGGAAAATAAAGAGACTTCTCTAGCTAGAGCTGTGGTAGGGATTAAGTTTGCTGCATCCCGAGGTGCTGCATGGGGACTTGAGAAGGATGAAGCACGTATTTTAGTCCTGGGCTTTGTCAACATGGACATGCTAGGCTATAAGCCACACTAATAGTCATTTCTCTGACACATGGGACATGCCCATGTTGGATCCATGGGGGAAATGTTTTACAACATGATAGGAGCCTATGTAACTATACTGAAACAACACAAGGTGGTTGTTGGTTTTGAGCAAAGTATCTGCTGTGCAGCAGAACTCCAGGCTGTGGCATTGCCACCACAGCCCTTTCTGTTTCATGACCCAGCCTTACAGATGCAGTGGGTCAGTGATGGAGCATGTGAACTAGCTGTGTAGGATATGTGGTATCTGGGCATGGCTGTAAGCTGGTGTTCTGTGGGACTCAGCTGTGCACACACACTATGGAAGTATGACAGTTGGGACAACTGTCACTGAGATAGGGGGTCTAATTGGACTGGAACTCCCCTGTTTGCTCTGTTCTCTGTGTCTCATCTTCTAGTTTTGGTGCTGGGACACTGATGCTACTGTAAAGCCCCAGGGATACGCCTAGAAACACAGCAAGTTATTCCAAAGTCCTTCCTTATACTATCTGGATGAATTTGAGAAAATGCATGTTCCTAAAGGGATGTAAAGGCATGTAATAAATGCCCAAGGCCTCTGGTACCTCATCTTCTGGCACCTCAGGGTGTTGGCATCTCAGGGTGTAATCAAAGGGCTTTTTTTAACCTTTTCAAGAGTTTACTTTTAAGTTTACAAACATGCTTAGAGCAAGACTTAAAGTGCAAGCTAAAAAGATATTAGGGAGATAATTGTTATCCAGAGGCAGCATTCATATTACAGCAATAATCAGATAAGGGTTTGTCAGGTTTCTTCAGTCCTGCAGCTGCAGTTGTATCTCCATGAAGTGGCCAGCAGCAAAGTACCCTCTGTTCAGCTGAGCTATTCACTGTGTGAAGCTATTCATGAGAACCTGATGGAGTCACAACCAAAGAAAGGAAGAGGGAGATATTCTGCAGCTGTAGAGAGTATCATGAGCCTCCATATCACAGAGGCTTAAAGAGGTTACAGCTTGTCTGATTGTCATTGAGACTGCTGAATTTTCTTCTGTACAATGATACAAAGCTGCTAGTAATGTCAGTGAACCACATCTGATTGTGGAAAATAAAACCGTACCTGCTGATGTTACGCTATTGAATGAGTTTCAGAAATACTTTAACTGGAAGAGAATAGACCCCAGTAAGTGGACTCTGCCTCATATATATCCTCCTTTCACTTTGGCACCATTACCATCGCCCAGGTGTTGTTATTGCATGTGAGCACAAAATCTTCTGCAATGCCTGTACTGAGAGATAAAGACTGACAACACAAAATGGGCACAGCAGCAACTTCTGAAGCAGCTTCTGCTCTTCCCTCATGTTTGTGGTTAAGATGGTCATTGGAAAACCTCATTTCTGGCTGCATGGAAATTGCACATCAGTGTTTACTAGTGACTTAAAATCCAGCAGACTACTGAACCATCCTCTGACACTGAACAGGTGACACCACCACTGGATATTGTATGTTGCACTGCCTTTGAACCCTTTATGGCTTGAGCTGCTCTGATATTTTTGAACAGAGAAACCTTCTAGATAGGTGAAACCTGTTATAACAATTTTCCTTTGTTACTTTCTACAAGCCCTGTGTCTGTAATCCATAGTCTGATAACCACTCGTACTTGGTACTTAGCATTGCAGTTGGCAAACGTTGTGATTTGCAGTGTATTAGGGTGAGACAGGAGAAATACCAGACTTCACTAACTGGCTGAATTACACATGGTCTGTTGGTTTGCAGCATCTCACGGTACATTCATGGCCCACTGCTTAGCAATCCCATATACCAGCTTTCTCTTTTTCTTCCACTTTCCTTTCATTTATCTATCTATCTATCTATCTATCTATCTATCTATCTATCTATCTATCTATCTATCTATCTATCTATCTATTTATCATCTATCTATCTATTTTGCTTCTTTTAGCTGCTCATGGGATCTCTTTTTCTGAGCTGTGGTCTTCCTTTCCTCTATCCCCTCGTACTTCCCTTTTCCTGAATTTTGTTTCTTCTATCATGCCTCCCAGCCCCACAGCCCACCACCCTCTGGACCACCTTTGGGCCCCTCACTTCCTACCTGTGTTCCCCAGATACAGGCTGGGGTGACTGTGGCTGTCAGCAAGCAAATGCATGTTGTAGCTGCTGTGAAGGTTTGTATCTGGCAACAAAGTGGTTGGTACCACAGCCTGTATTGGTTGCAAATACACACAAATGTGGAACAATTCTTTGTATAATGGAGCAGTTGTTTCCATCAGAGATGATGCATTTTTCTCTTACGTATACATCGGTACTGTCCTTCAATAGTTAATTCGGGTTTTCTTATTTAAGATAGTACTTACAGACAGTTACTTATAGATAGTTTTAGTCCATGGGGTTTTTTTTTCCAGATCAGCTCATAAAACCCTGTATGTAGAGATCTACTCTACATAGTAAAATAGTCTTTTCATTTCTGTATATGAAGAGGAAAAGGGCACAATAAACTCAATGCATTTTAACAAATTGAAGAATATGACTCTGAAAATAGAGCTTAATCCACTTCCTAGTACAACTCTCCTTAAACACACAAAACCTGCTTGCTAATTCACTTTCAATCTTTTGTCAACATTTTTTCCATGGAAGTGGTTGAATTGATGAATAAAATTTTGTTTGCTGAAATGAAAATGTACAGCCAGGTGTTTGAAAGCTAATATTAACATGGAATGATATTGCTTTTCATCTTTTGTGTCTTGGCATTATACTTTAAATATAAGAATTAAAATCAAGATGAAAGAATCTGCTGACAATTTTTGGTCTCTGTTCCTTATACATATTGTGTGAAACATGACAGTTCACTAATAGCTCTTCAAGAGCCTCTCCTGTAATACTGAAAATAAGCCAAATGATAATTGTTAGTACCCTTCATTATCCATACAAAATTATTTCTTCATTTATTTTCAGCAGTGCAAATTTCTTTTGCCTGTTTTCGAGAACAGACAGACAAAAGAACTATCAAGAGACTTCTATGTCTCTTGACAGGTCAAGGATGTTACAGCAGCAGTCACTATCATGACAACAATTTACATGAGAGGTAACTTGAGTAACCCAAAGTGCTTAGACCCAGTCTTGGGTAATTTTCCTCTTGTCTCTGTTTCCTCTGCACTGCTTGTGTGACTGGCATCATGGCTCCCACTATCTGTTCCAAACTGCTAGCTATTAGCTTTTGGTTTTGGTGTCTTGGGACACCAGAACGTCCCCATGTTGCATAACCTGACAACTCCCTGCACAGAGGATTCATGAAGACTTTGCAAGAAAGCCTGTCACCAAATGCATGAAGTATTTTCTATTTACACACCCAGCGAGAAATTTTCTCTCATGCATGCCATTTTCCTACCTGACTTCCTTCTCTAAAAACAAAGTTCTGCAATATTATCATGTTTTAACTAACAAATCCTCAAGCCCCACTGAAACTCATTTCAGGTGATGAAAAATTGAGACCCTTGATTGGTTTTTGCTTTGCTCAGCAATTAAAATCCATTAAAATGCTGGGATTTTTCCTGTGTTGAACTCTAACACAGAAAATACAACAGCTGAGCAGCCTGGTGTCACCCTGTGAAGTCCAGTCAACTCCTCCTCCTCCTCTCATGACCCATGACTGAAATAGATGTTCTCTGGTGTAAATATCAGGTGTCCACTTGCAGAGATAATCACAAGCTAATCCACCAACAAGCGATCTAAATAGAGCAGATAACTGCTGGAGCACTGACCTGGGTCTCCATCCTTTGTGCAGCCCCCAAGTCTTAGGGGATGAGGAGGAAGAACCTCTCTGGAACCCTCATCCTGCCCCCATCTGACTGAATAGGCACACAAGCTGGAAAAGGCACCGGCTGGAGGAGAGGTAGGGAGTCTGACAGGCAGAGTGCAATCACATGAACCTCATTTCCTTTGTAAAGCAGACTCGGCCAAAAGTGTACAGACCCTGTTTTGTTTTTTCTAGAGATGATATTTTTTTTTCTGCAGCTGCTAGAAGCCTAAAGGAAAACTTCAGCTCTTTTGGACTCCTCTTTACCATTTGAGCACTTCTGTGTGTATTCAAATCTCATTATACATAGGCATTATGTGCTGGCTTGAACCAGGAATTCAGGACTGGAATGTGGTTGGATGCTGCTCTGACAGGACAGCAGCTGTGAAGGCGTTTGCCTTTGCTGTAGTGATGGGCTCCCTGTCCATGGGTGGAGCAGCCCATCAGTACCCCATCTAGGGTTTGTGCTCAGGGCCCAGCCTACCACCTGGCTCATGAAAACTGTAAGAAAGGCTGCTGCTTCTTCAGAAAACCAAAGGCTGTCGCCACAAACACCAGGGTATTGCATACTGCTTGCAAAAGGACCTGCCAGAGGGCCTTCTCCCTTCCCAGGCAGGAGGGATCATGCTGTACTTTCACCTCAAAACTCTTTTTAGTTGTAGGAATGCAAGAAAGATACAGAAATCTGCTGTTATTTGTAACCCTGCTCAACTTTTAGTTGTAAGGTGTGGGTGTAAGACACGCAGCACAAAACCACAGGCCATATAACGTACGTAAATGAGGCTGTGGGACTGAGTGTGAGTTGTGGAGAGGCAGTGTCAGTGCTGAAGGGGTGAGCAGGGACCCTTGATGAACTCAGAGTCAACACTGCCTACAGCATATACATGCATTTCCCATCCAGGTGGCTTGAGCAGGGTTGTGGTGGGCATGCCATCCATTCAGCTCAGCCAACCAACTCCCTTCAGGCTCCATCAAGCTAGGTGGATGACACAGAGTTTTTCTCCTTTCTTGCTTGCCCCAGAAGACACATTTTGTTCCTGTGCCAACCACAAACAAGAAGTGGAGTTTCAACATAAGCTCTTTGGTGAAATCAAGACAATCACCCCAAGTAAGGGGCATATAGTATACTCTACCTTACGGAGTGGAGTGCAGCTTTGGAAGGCAGTACCTTATCATAAACCAAGCTATTGTTTGTTTGCGTGCAAGCAGATTACTGATGAATCAGCTTTTTATGAATGCTTCTTTTCATCCCTTCCACGTCCCTCACCCATGTCTTGTTTTAAGACAGATGGTGCAACTTCCTTTGCGGCTACAGTTCCCATTGCTCACTTCTAGTCTTGCCGCTGGGGAGCACTCCCAGGTAGGGCAGCTCATAAATAAATCTTTGCCCACAATTGCTCAGTGACATGTGCAGCCTATAAACAATGCAGCAATGTTGAATAAGGAGCTAATTCAAACTGGTGACCCTAAAGCATGAACTGAATATACTGGATAAAGACAGCTGGGTTATAGGTTTTGCTACTTTTGTAAAACATGCTTTAAATTAAAATACATATATTAAATGTGAAATTAGATATGATTCAGAACAAAGCCCATGTTGAGTAGAAGCCTGAATTCCCAGAAACACAAGACTAGCAGTCAGCTGCTTAAACAGGGTAACTAAATCAATAAGCAATTGTCATTTCAGGATTAAAATGTGTAATGTAATGAAATTACAGAAGATCCTGCTTCAGTCTTATTCTGTTCCAAACTCATTGCTCTGAATCAGCATTTCAAAGTTTCTTTTTCTGACAGTAAAGAGGAGTGCAATTTGCAATAT
This sequence comes from Pezoporus flaviventris, assembly GCF_033815535.1. NCBI lineage: Eukaryota > Metazoa > Chordata > Aves > Psittaciformes > Psittacidae > Pezoporus > Pezoporus flaviventris. Next base: position 7,707,592 of record NW_026892595.1, read on the forward strand.
GTTTCTGCAAACAGCATATGCAGTTCCTCAGGACTTGCACCATTAGGGTTGTGTTAAAAAAGCCTCTATACTGCAGAGTAAGGATTTCTTTTGCAGTATGGAGCCCTATTAAAAGACAAATTTTTTTCCCTCTGAAGGTCATGGGAACTGTTTCCTATATAGTTCTGCCCAGGAGTTTCTAGTTAAATGGCAGCCTTTTTATTAAAATGTCTGTTTTCTGTCAAGGAAACTTAGCACATCTTTAACTGTCAGAAAACGCTATGCACACATGTGCTGTAGCAGAATGCAGAATTCATAAACACTTGCTAATAACACGCTCTGACTTCACAGATAAAGACAATTTTTCAAGTCCTGGAGTTACCACTGTCATCGTTAAGGAGCCTTGCACTTGGCCAAGAGCTGACCACAAAGTACTGCAGGAGTAGTATCCCCTCTTCCCTTACCTTCGGGTTTGGCTGTGGTACATGCCATTGCATTTATTATTACTATCATCTTATTTTGAATAATGCTTGTTATAGCAGGAAGATATGGGGTATCTTTTCTTAATTGCAAAAACCTCTCAAGCCAAGAGCCTGGAGTCAGAGTTTCCGGGGTCCAGTCCCACATCAGTACAAAGTCATTCTTCATCCTGGCAAGCCCTTCAGCTGTTCTGTCCTTCCTACACTGAAACTTAGACACTCCATCACCACATCTGAGCATGTCTCTCTCCTGACACCCTGCTGGGATTAGCTTCTCACATGCTTGCTTTCTTTTAGTCTCTCTTCCAACGTATACAATGATTTGAATTTTCTAACAATCCACACATGTTATTATACACTTAAGAGAAGGTAACATCAAAGAAACAGAGTTTATACCGAGGGCAGAAGGTGATGAGGTATTTCCTGGGGAAGTTCATACTATGGTCTTAGAGCTGCTAAATATTGTTGTTCTGAGGAGTTAAATATTTGGTAACCGTAGCAGTTTCTGTAAGTTTATGTGTGGTGTTCTTTAACCAATGTTTAGTATGCACTTATGAGTTATTTGGCTGGGAATTGTATGGCAACCCAGTGACAGGAGAGCAGAATAGAGACTAAATTTATGGTACGCACAGGTTTCTGAAGTTCCCACTTGAAAAGGCAGTGTTCTGCAGTTACAGCAACGGGGCCCTTTGGTACGTGCTACCCTGAGGTGCTCTGCTGAACCCACCTTTGGCAACTTCTGTCAAGCTGAAGATCATTTCCCTTTGAGTTTGTACAGCAATTCAGTAAAGCCTAATTATTAGTTAAGATGCTAACACTATAAATATTTACTGCTGTTACTGAGTTTCAGAGACAGCTACAAAGCTTGCAGCTATGTATAGCTGGAACTGGAAAAAGATGTTTTGTAACTGCAGAGAGATCCAAGAAGTAGCAGGAGAGAAGGCAGGAAAGGTGAGAGAGGTGCTGTACTTCAGCAGAGGTCTGGAGAAAAGGTCGAGGCAGGGAGTCTCTTGGTTTGTACAGACTGTCAAGAGACAGAAGGCACAGGAGCAATGAACAAGCACAGAAAGGGAGGTCAGGCTCAAACCATGGATAAAATCATGGAGGAAAGAGAAAGAGAAGCAGGAGCAGGCAGGAGCAAATATGATGTGATACTGAAGCTGAGAACACTCAAGCATCATCCTATAGATGGCCAGGTTCCAAGTACTGCCTTTAATATAGCCATTTGTGAGGAGGGGCATGTAGGGGTATATAGCCTGAGGTAGAGTAAGAGAATTTTAACACCACAGCGGGCTGTCAGCTTTGTAATCCTAAACAAAATTTCATTCAAAAGAGCTATATTCTCCCTTTCTCATTATTGCAAACAATAAGAGAGCTGCCCAATATGTATATGCTCCTACATGGTGGCACTCTTTGAGGGACACACAAGGAAATCATGAAACAGAATAAGCACTAGAAGGAGACAGATGGAGCTGCCTGATGGAGCAAAAGAAAGGAGCCCTAAGAATAACATGGGGAAAATGCAAAAGGAAGCAGAAAGCCAGGAGGAGTTGGAGGACACATTCAAAAAGGGATTCAGAGAGCTTAGAGAGCAAGCCAGGCTGGGCACTGGAAGCTGCTGTGTACCATAACAAGTGGGACTTGTCACTGGTATGTCTGGGATATTTCCAGGAAGCTTTTTTCTTCTATGGGGTGCTGAGGAGCTGCTGCTCTGGATCACTCTTGCAGTCCAGCACTTCCTGTGGAAGAACAGCCAGAAGCTATGGCCAGAGAGAAATGAAGTCTGAAGCTGACATTGAGGAAAAGTTGTTGCAAGAAAAGGTTTTCCCTGGAGCAAGGTTGGCCTATGGCCTCAAAGTCTAAATCCTTCCCATTGCTCTTTCAATTTTATTTGGTTTAACATTAGAATGTAAGGGATTATTATTGGTTTTAAAACCAATGCTTAATCCTTATATTTGAAAATCTCTTTACTTTAGAATAATACTGCATTCCCATTAATTACTGCACCAAATAAAATTTATTTCAAAGTTCAGAAACTATCAAGTACACACATTGTTATTGTCAGGAATATTGTCAGGAATTCCCACTTTCCCCCTCATTTCCATCTCAAAGTTGCATTCTTCTGCTGAAGAAGTAATTTCAAGATTAGTTGTAAGAAATATCCAAGATGATCGCTGATTGAGACACTACCCAGCCCTGTCTCCACAGAAGTTTCTGCTGACCTTACATGTCTTGCTTTCGCTTTATTGTTTAACAAATTTGCTTTTACTAGTAAGAGACACACTCACATTTTGTTCCGACATTATGTTTTCAACAAGATACTTTACTAATGCTCTGCAAGAAGATTTTTGATTCTTTTCATTATCTACAAAGATTTTCATCTGAAGTTGCTATTTTTGTTTCATTTGGCATCTACATTTGGGAAAGAGTCAAGGGAGGAAGTGACAAATCTATCAGCTTAAGACGGGAAGCCCTGTGATTACAGAGCTGCTCATATCTCGTTAGAAGTTGTTTTTCCCTTTGGCTATTTCATACTAACATCCTTTCATGGGATAGTTTCTCCATTCACATCATTAAAATATAACATAAAAATATTTATTCATCAAGCACTGACTGTAATAAGTCTAATCTTGCCTGTTCTATACCATGCTTACACAGCACCGAAACAGCCAATTTTAATGGGACAGGGAGGCACGACTGTATATTAAATATAACACAGCAACAGCAGACTTACAAAAGGAATGGATCAGCCATCTAACTGCTATCTTGCTTATAAACTATTTGCCTGGAAGATACTGTGTCAGTCTTGTGTACCACCTTGCATGTGTATGTTCCTAACTTATTTCTGTAGCATCTTTACTCCTTTGCCAGAGGCACAGAGGAAATAAGCAGCAATCATTCACTGTCTCCTTTCCTGTGAAAAACACGGTGTATTTGAGCAACAAAGAAAGGGAGCTTTTTAATTTGTTTCTCTCAATAGCAATTTTCAGGGTCTCAAGATGCTTATTACAGTAGAAAAGCACATGAGAGTAAGTGCACTGATTAATTTGTGCCTACCAGAAACCCTGGATAGCAAATAAATAATAATAACAACAACAACATTGCAAACCAATGTAAATACCACTGTGATTAAAAAGCCTCCCTCTAAAGCAAAAAAGTCAGAGCCCACAGGAGGAGTGTTACATCTAATAGCTGCCCCGAGTTGTACAGTACCTAACATCTCCTATCCAAAGCTCTCACCATTCCTCAGAACAACCTTCAGGAAGCAGAAGGCATTTTAATCCCCAGTCACTGGTCCCGAGAGGACCTTGGTGCCTCCATGTACCTCCTTTAACTCTTCCAGTTGCATTGCAACACTTAACAGGGGAACCACAAGGATGTGGACAATTAACAGCAAAGCTTGAAGCAAGGCTGCCTGAAAGAAAAGGGAGGTTAGGATGAGGGCTGTATTGAACCAGAGCCAGGCAGTCAAACCATGGTACTTACACAGTAAATAACTGCGATGACAACTTTGCTCACCTTTCAGCACTTGCTCCTTTTAAACAATTCTGTAGTATCTTGTGCCCTTACTCCTAACAACGTATCACCATGGGTGTTGACATTTAACCTGTTTGTCAACAGATCCATTTACATCTCATTTCACTGGCACCCCATGCAAGAGGCAGTAAGTGAAGAGCATTTTAGCACAAGTGATGAAAGATGTCATTGCTGGTGCCCTTTAGCACTGCCTGCACTGCCGTGAAGTATAGCTACCATTAGTAACAGAGGTTTGAATGTAATGTCTCCTTTCACCCAGCAAGGTCAAAAATTTATGGTTTTGACCTTTTCTCTCTCATTTGATGTTGGAGTGGGTTCGGGTTGTGTTGCCAAAGAATAACATCAAATCAAATAGAGTTGCTGCAGGTTCAGTGTGAAGTGATGCAGAGAAAGAATTCCACCTCTCCCTGATAAAAAGTACTTCAACGACTTTAATAACAAGGGCCATAAAATTTCGCAAACTTTACAGAAAATGTTGTAAGAGCGTTAAAACTTTCAAGGGGGCACACAAGAGAACGCAGTGATTCCAAGACGACCTACCTTTATTCTTGTCACTATATGGTTTCCCCAGGTGTATTTCTCATGGTCTCAAATATGTTTCAAGAAGAGCAAGTTTTGTTTTGGTATAAAGGTCTGCGTTTGTTAAACCAGCGTAACTTTAAAGTGGTGTGCTTTTAGCAGGCTGTAAACTGTTTTGACTCAGTTTGGGTTGGTCACTTTGCACATGCAAGCTAGAGAGGCACACAAGCCCTTGTGCTGCATTCCCCTGATTTGACCAAGTTGGCTTAGCCAACTACAGACTTCTGTCTATAAGCCTGGGAGGTTTAATGAACTCTTAAACTTTTCCCTGATCCTTGTTTTTAGGGCCAACCAGACTTGAACAATTTGTCTGAGTCACTTTTCAGCACTGGAGTCCTCTGATGTGCAAAGCTGCCATACGGTCTCCAGCACTCTCTTCTTGCCCCATCACCAGCGACTCAGCACGTGAGGAGCAGGAGTGCTGCTTTCCATACACACTGCTGACAGAGGCCAACTGCCCAGCCACTGGGGAAAGGGACATTTTAGGGACTGCTGGCTCTTCACTCACTAAGCATGACAGAGTTGCAAAGCTCACCCAAGATCAGTCCTGCAAGTGTTTAGGATTGGGGATTAACTCAACCCACTGCAGGCTCAGTAAGAAACTATTTTTCAAATAACAAGTTGCTCTGCAGTCTCGTTATCTGGAATGTTTTTTTTTTTTCTACCCCTCCCCGCCTCCTTTCTTTTTTCTCTGCAAAGAAGCATTGCTTAAATGTATGCATAATAACTGTGCAGAGATTCAAACATACCTTCTGTGATGCTGCAGTACTGCTGGCATATTGCATTCAATTTTGGGATAGTTTGGCTTACTTTTATTTTCTTCCTGGTTTCAACAGGAGAAATACATCACTTTGACATGGAAGGATTTAGAACAATTCTGGACACTCATAAAACATGCTGATATGAGAGATCTTCAGATAACCTCCAAATTTTTGTGCTTTTGGGTTTGTTTTGTTTCGCATCTGTAGATGCACTACCACAGCACCCTGGCTGCAGTACCACCAGTCTAAGTAAATGTAGCCTTCCTCGAAGATCATCTTTCTCAGACTTTCTGCTAGGATGCATAACTTCATCAATTCCCCAAGTTCTGGATCTGAGTTTGGGATTTCTACCAGAAAATTTAATGTCTATTTGCATTCAAACTATATATTTTAGCGTGCACACAAGCTGTCCTCTGCTGTCAGGGACTTTGGCAGGAACTGTTGCTTAACAGTGTCTTTGGAAATATAAAGTCATACATAAGCTATGAAATAGGTTGTTATTGTTATATGGATATTTTTAACACATTTGAGCATTGAGTAACTAATACAACATCTTTTTACCCTTATTGGCTAAACCCAGTATGCTTCCTCTCTGGCTTTTGTAGTCTAGCAGGAGATATAATTTGTGCCAGCCCACACAGGGCAAGGGGGCAAGAAATAAACTATAAATTGCATATCATTTTTTTGCTGCTTCTCACTGCTACAGTGACCTTTCTGCCTGCTGTGAAACTTCATGTCCAAATTTCCTCCCAAATACTACAGGATACTGCAAGTACTAACTAAAAGAAATGCAGAGAGGCAGGGAACAGAGCAGTTAAATGGCCATTAGCAAGGCTAACAAGACAAATAGGAATAGCTGTTACAACACAGGTTCTTACCCAAGCAAGACCACTATGAGGGAATATTACATCCAGTAATGTTCCTTGTCAGACTTAATGGATTATAAGTACCCAGGTTGCTCCTTATATAGATACTTCAAATTCACTTTGTAAAACCATGAGACAGATACACTAAACACCCACCTCTGGCTGCAGCTCATGACTGCTTTGCATACCACTGTGGTCCACTATGTCTGTGCTCAGCCCTTCATTGCTGGTCAAGAACATGGAGGCATGGAAACTCTCCTAACTAGAGGATAACTTCAGATATGTGGGTACTTCCCCAGGACCAGCGCAGTAGCCTGTTCTTTTTGTTACTACAGGTGGCCAGTGCTTTTCCAGGCAGTCTGATTCCTCCAGGGAATGCTGTATTTTTAATGCCACTCAATTTTCCCAGTGTTGGCTTTATATGGTACGAGTTGACTCCTAGAAACTACAAGAAAACAGAATCTTCTAAGTTTTGCTGTTCCTAAAGTGCTGCTAGATTGAGCCCTATGCATTGGATACTCTGTCCTCCCCAACCCCCCCCCCCCCGCCCAGACCACCAAGCCTCATGTCACATAGGGCCTTCTATGCGTGTTTTAACACTTCCAGGGACAGTGTTTCCACCACTTTCCTGGGCAGCCTGTTCCAGTGGCTGACTAATCTTTCAGTGAAGACAGTTTTCTGTGTTCGGTGTTTCGTGTTTTGTTTTTTTTTTATATATATATATATAAAATATATATATATATATATATATATATATATATATATATATATAACATTATTTAGTATTCTACCTGCTTGCTGGTTATCGGCATTTGGAACCTCACCACCACAGTATCTGCAGAGCATTGCCACTAGTACAAGAACATGACCCCATGCTCAGAAATACAATCTTAAAGAAAGGGTTACCTCACTGAATATTTTATGCTCTTTGTTTTTCTTTTTGCTTAGCAATTAGAAAGTGCCCTTTGTTTGTGTTTCGACAGAATTATTGTAGTAGGACACTACCAAAAAAGGCAAGGAAAGAGTTTCCATGCAAGTCAAGATTTCTCTTTTATTTTTCTAACAATGACAGAGTCACAAAACAGGAGCATGTCAGATGTGGGCAATCTGGAATTTGGTTAAACAGGAATGAAACAAAATCTGCAAGCGACAACTTGCTGTTGCAACAAGGATTACCTCAAAACCAGGAAACATTACAGAGTAAACCTCTTTTTGTTTGCATTTCAAAACAGTTGCTAAAATACTGCTTCTCAGGACTAGAAAGTACCCAGTGCATATATTCCTTTCATGCTCTCCTCAGCAGAGCTTCAGTATGGATTGGCCCCACTTCCTCACACCTGAGCTGCCATGCACATTTATCAGGGGTTTCTCCCCCTGTCTTTTGGTGTTGGTGTGGAAGGAAAAGGTGGAGCAGTTGGGTGAAGCCAGCTCCATCCCACTCCCCCAGCCACAGCCAGCCTAGCCCCTGAAGCAGACTATTTTCTCATTATCGCATGACTAATATAACCACAGGCACTTGAAGTGCATGGGAACTTTTCCAGCCAGTGTTCAGAGGGCAGCGCAACCTTTCTGCTGAGGAGGGTCTTTTCTACTTTTTTCCTTTCAGTAAGTAGTTTGCCATCACTGTCAGTGCAGCAAGACGGACCCCAAACCAGGCACCACTGGAAAACAGCTCTTCTTGAATCCTTCATATAACTTGAATTTCATGCCAGCACCACGCTGGTGACAGCAACAGTCCATGCATTTTCTCAGGCATGTTCAGCATGATAAGCTGTGCCAAAAATGGTTGAACTGATCATTTCGTGGTTACTGCACAAGAGCTCACAAGACAGACAGTGAAGCCTTGCTAGGCTATGTGATATGTTCCACAGCACAGTACCTGCAGCATGTGGTGGCAGCTCACAAGGCTGGTAAGAGCCTTTTTAACTCTTGCATGTACTGACACTGCCTTTTTGGGTTCTCCTCCAGTTAGTCAGGAGCCTGGAAGCCCCTGAGCAGGGTTAACCAGCTCCCTGCTGGGGCTCTCATTAGGAGCAGCTGGGGCATTGCTGTTTCTCCTGTGTCTCTTTTTCCATCTGTTTCTATGTTTCTGAAAAGCCTTGCCAAGAACACCCCAATTTATTCAGCTCTCAAGTCTGATTTGACTTGAAGCCTCTCAGCCCCCCACCCTTGGGTCTGACCAGATCATTGGAGCAGAAGTCACAGGATTTCAAAAAAGAAAAAACAACAGCAAGAAAGCTGATTAGACAAAACTGCTGAAAATCTCCAAGAATTAATGTACAAACTAGATGTGATAGCTTCTCAGAATGGCATCTTTCCAACTGCAGTGTCCATATCACTCCAGTCAATGATGAGACAGATTAGGCACTGAATTCCTGCCAGCTGATGCACTAGGGCATTCTTATTTATGAGAAATGTTGTAATTTGGTAGGGTTTGACCACTCCTTTGAACTTTGGATGTTCGCATTGCCTGATTTTGGCAAGTTTGCACCTCAGTGAATAGCTGTGTGCTGTTCAAAATCTACATGACCACAGCAGCGATACCTTTCATTTATAAATGTGATCACACATACTTAGGCTACACAAGGGCTGGTAAACAGAGAATGCAATTACACTTAAGCATGAGAGGAGACACAAAGCTGGACTAGACTGGGAGAAATTTGAGGATGTTTTGCATGTTTCAATTTCCATGCTGTCTGACAGAAAGCTTGATAAAAATCCTATGTCAACCACAAAAACTGAACGGCCAATTAATTACTAACACTGTTTCAAGTGACTTCTAAATGAAGGAGAATATGGCTGCCTTCAAGGCTGACATTTTAGGTGTGAAAATCAGTTTCACGTCAGAGGTCCTCCACTCTGCTCTGCTGGGAAACCTCTGCACGGCCAGCTCAGCTGCTGGCACTCCGCCTTGCCAGCTCACTGGGAATTCAGCTCTGCAAAACCCCCTGAAGGATGCTACTAGCTTCAGCCCATAGCTGATGCCTGCAAACTGGGAGCATCACTAGCTAGTCTGTAGGACAATTACACCAGTGAGCTTTACAGAAAAAAAAAGAGTTGAAACAAACCTCTAGCTGTGAATTCTCTATTGCAGTGATAGTGTGTGGCTAAAACCCCAACTATCAGTGGCTAAAAGGCTCAGGCCAAAATCAGATCTTTGTACTTTTGAAATACAGGGGAATTCATATTTAAGCCTTCAGGCCTAACTCCTGCAGACTTACATTTCCAACTAGATCCACCGTGTCCAATCCACAATAAGGAGAAAACAAGTCTTTGGCAAGCAAGGAGAGAAGTTCTTGTGACTGGCTTTCCAATTTTTGCACAATAACTTCTGAAAATTACAGTCTTTTCCCTTGCTTCAGTTTATAACTGGATTGCTGGGATAAAAACACAGATTTGGGATCAAACTCTGCTTCTTGCAGTAGAAGAGGTTGTTTTGTTTGACTTGTCTCCTATGGAGGTCGAAGAAGGGCAGTTATTTTTTCACAAACCTAAATGGGTATTGAACGATGGTTAAAATAGGAGAATACCCCCAGAGCTCTGGCCTCTCTGCATAGGTGCAATTCTGTAATTCAGCTGCACTCATTCCAGAGTTATATTAACCTGACTGCAGGTCAGCAGATGGCAAGCAGGACACAAGGGCAGAGTGGGACAGGAGAAGAGACCTGTTAAACCCTGAACTCGCAACCGGATCTCTGCCAGCGGCTGTTCAAAGACTCTGGACACTGCAGGCAAGCCGGGGGCAGGCAGGGCTCTGCACCAGCGCAGGCAGACGCTGAACCAGGGCCTTGTGCATTGGTTTATTTTAGAAAGTTCAGGATGCCGTTACTGAACAGCCTAAATATAGCTCTATCAAAATGGAAAAACAATCTGGGTTCAGCCATGTACAATCACAGACCTCTTCACACTTCAAACAGCAGGACATGCTGTACAACGTGCAAAAACTAAGGTCTTTGTGGGAGCTGAGGAGGAAGGAAGGTGCCAAAGGAGGGAGGGCAGACCCTGAGCACGAATCAGGTCCCCCTGGCAAACACAGCAGCAGGTAGGTGCAAGTCTCTGGGGCAAGCTGGCTTCTACCAGAGCAAGAAACAGCTGCACCGCACTGACCAACAAAAAAGAGAAATCTGTAGAGAAAGAAATGGTAATTACATGTTTCTAGAGCTCTGGTTCTCCAAAATCTTACTCTGAAGCAAGATGTGAAGGAAGTCTGTTTTTAACTTCTGCAAGCAGTCCTGGCCAAACATCTTCCCTCCCCCTTCACTACTGGCTAGAAATCCCCTTCATTACTCACACACAAACAAGGCTGTTGCCATAGAAGTCTTCTTGACTTGGTTAAAAAGTGATTCAAGAGGATCACCCGGTGGCTGAACTGGCTTATGCTGAGAGTAAGACAGAAGAAAACAGGCCCTCTCCAGTGGCTGGGGCTGTGGGGAGAGCCCCAGCTCTCCCGTTGCAGCTTGCCAATCTTGATCTCTGGTTTTGCTCAGAAAGTGAAGCTGAACAGGAAATTATTGTGCTGTGTGACAGAGCAGTGTATTATTCAGTATTAGGAGGATCATGTTCATGAAATGTTATTTTTCTACTTTAACAGTTAAACCTTTGGACTAGTTTTTTTAACGTAATTTTCATTTTTTGCAGTTATTTATGTTTTAATGCTCTCCTCCTCCAAAGGATAGCATCCCCTCCTGTTGCACTAGTGCATAAACTCTGTGTCTCCATGGCAGCCCAGGGGCCGAGGGAAGGGAAGGCACACACCAAGCATGTGGTAGAAATCATCCCCATGTGCCTCTTCACTACCAACTGATGCCAGGCTTCTGGTCATTGTGTATGGATTTGGTGACACAGCGTGAGGCATAGAGGGGGAGGCAAAAGGAAGGGGCCAAGTGGGCCTTTCCTCCAGTGGGCAGAGATGTGGTCTCACCTAATGTATCTTTCAGAAATGGTCTGTAGCAAAGTGCTGGCATTGTAAGGGGACGTGTGACCCAGAGAGTGCAGGATGGAATAATTCATCCATCTCCAAGAGTAAGGCTAAAATAAAATATACACTGCTCAGCTCATTGTAAACATTAATAACCTTCCTTGTAGATTTTCTGATGGGCTTCCTCTAGCCACTGCTGTGTGCTGGAGCAGTGGTTTGGCATGGCCATTGCAGATACATGCCCCTTTCTGGAATATTCACAAGATTAAAGGTCCCTCTTGCCTCAGAGGAATCACACTTCTTGCATGCTTGTTAGAGACAGAGGCTGCCAGACTCCAGAGGTGGCACAGCAGCAAGCCTACCCTGCTGTTCCCAAATACCCCTTTGCCAACAAAGTAGCCAGGGGTAGGATGCAGCATTCTGCCTTTAATGGAAAGTGAAGGATGGAGAGAAATCTGTTTGGCCTGCCAACAGGATGGGGTGATGGTGACACAGAGGAAGGAGCCAGGTTTGTTGGGGTGGATGGGGATACCTGGAGAAGGCAGGAGGACAGGCACATCCTCACCAGCTCCCCTCGGTAATAGCAACCGGCTGCTGAGCTTCCGCTGCAGGGTCTGTGGTCTGACCCTGCCCTAGGCTAAGCACACTGCAGTACCAGAGGTGCTGGGTTACTCTCGAGGAACAGGATTAAACCAGTCTTTTTATTAGTTAATAATAAATATGTTGGTTAATTAATAGTAACCTACTGTACCCTAGGTGAGACAAAGTTGCTGCAGGAGATGTTGCTTCTGGCTGTGTGACCGGAGGCTCTGCCACAGTGCAGGACATGACACAAGGAGGCACAGGAGGGTAGGACAGGCACTGGATATTGGCTTTTCCTGTCCCAGGGGCTTTGTTTGGTAGCTTCAATAGTAGAAATGTTTTTCTGTTATTTTAAAACACACCCTGAAGTTCAACATAAACCACTGTCACAGGCCTGAAGTTGAAAAGGAAGACAGTGCTCATGGTGTATTGTGCATGCATATGGATCTAATTATTGGGAGATCATTAACAAAACAATGTCTCTCTGCTGACTTTACTAGGTCTCCAAAGACGTCGTCTGAAAGAAGTATTTGACATCTTTAGAGTGTTAAGGCTACGGATTTTTCTTATGTTCTTTAGAATCTGAACATGTGGGATGCATACAATGCATTTTTCCATTCTAATTAGCATTTTCATTGGCTAAACTGTGCCTGGCCCTGATACTTTTAAGAGACCCACTGATTCCACATGCCACAAGAGCCACTGAGGAAAACATATGCTAAGACAGTGTAATTATGCAGGATCTTAAGCAGCTTCCAGTTAACCAGTGAATGGTGTAATACTAATCTAAAAGCTTTAACCAGTCTTTGATGGAAAATTTAACTGTTGAAAGAGGAAGACAGAGAGTGGAAGGGGGACAGAGAGAAAAGAAAAAGCCCTGAACAGACTTTGCAGAGTGGAGCAGCATAAGACCCACTGATCGAAAGCTGTTTGATGAGTTGAGTGCCATGATTTGAACAGAAGAACAGAAGAGGAAAGCTTGAAAGTTGTTCCCTTTGCAGATGCAAGCTCAAAAGATCACCTGTCCGCTTGGTATTTAATTTGCAATATTGATGTGCTAAGCTGCTCGCACACACAGTAAATCAAGGAGCAAAGAGCAGAAGGTAACAGCCAGCCCATACGGACAGCGACTTGCTTCATTTATTACTCCGGGAAGTGTGTCCATTTTGCAAACAGAAGTGGCATTTTCCTTGCTCGGTGGCACTAAGTGTCTTATTACAGCAGGACAGTCAGGGCAAGAGACTTATTGACAGCTTGGGTTTAAAAGTGCCCAGTGCCCCGTGACTCAGTGAAAGCCAGCCTGATGCAGACATGGCCACTGATACCTCTTTAAAGGACATGAATATACTACAGTGATGCCAGAAGTTCTCGGGCATTATTTATCTGGAAACGATGTTCTGAAAGGGAAAATAAAAGCATTTTGACAAGCTGTCCATGCCAAATGTGAAGTGCTTTGCTGTCTGCTGCAAGCAGGCAGGGTAAGAATGAGGAGGTACTCTTCCCAGGCCTGCTGTGAAGCAGCTGGGCTGTCAAACCCAGCTTTTGCCTGTGCTAAAACAGGCTAGAAGCTCAAGAGCTCAACAGACAGAAAGCAAGAGAGACCTGTTCTATCACCCACAACAGCACTTCTCCACTAGCACTTTTCAAGCAGCTAATCAAAAAAAACAAGTACAGACTGGTAAAACACTTGAAACATGCCATTGCCTTTGCATGTCACTGTCATCCATCCTCATGTGCTCCAAAGCCTACAATCTGGCTTTTAGGTGAGGCACTGGAAAAGCTATTGCTGGTGAAGCTGAGCAGAACATCATGCAGTGATGAAGCCCTGTAGGACAGCTCTGCCTTTCTCAGGCCAGAAGCTTCACACTTAATTTGCAAGGCCTCAGGACTGAGGCTTTCTGCTCTGTCCGAACTTTTCTTGACCTGCTTGCAGTTTTGGTTTACTTTGTTTTGTTTCATTCAGCTGTGGCAGCAAGTTTGCTAAGTGACTGCAAGTGCAAAGCTTATTTGTTTTACTTTTGTGTGTCTTTGCATGCTACAACCATTTATAAGCTTTATAGAGATTGCAGTTTTTCTGTGCAGAATGAGGTACTTATGACTAATAGAATAATGTAGTGTAGGGGAGGACAGGTCTGCTACAACAGCTGTTGAGAAGCAGGCTGAGGTGCAGAGAAGCACAGGCCTGGGACAATGAGAGATGTGGCACAGGCTGGCACTGGTGATCCCACAGCTATAAACATCTCTCCCATATCAGTTCAATAAAAGTGGAGCTAGACAAAACTGGTTTTAGGGTAAAAAAAAGAACAAAGAAATAGTAACCAACATATGTAAAAGGCACCACATACAGTAAATTCCAATGAAACATGGAGCTGCAGACAAGTAGAGAAAGATAAATGTGTAAAAAACCATGTTAGCTTATGAAAATTACTCCAAGTGGATCCTAGATCAAGGAAGGAAAAACCATCAACCTGAAATCCCATCCCTGGCAGTGTTCAAGGACAGGTTGGATGGTGCTTGGAGCAACCTGGTCTAGTGGAAGGTGTCCTGCTTGTGTCAGGGGGTTGGAACTGGATGATCTTTAAGGTCCCTTCCAACCCAAACCAGTCCATGATTCTATGATTCTACAAACATCAAGCTCCTCTTCACAAAGCACTTCAGATTCCCCCCATTCACTGCAACAACCCCAGCCCCACCAGACTGAGACCGTCCACCTCAGGGCACAGAGGATCACCCTGACACCAGGAAAAGGGGGAGAAATTGAATGTGTAAAATGATTTTAACTGCACTGTTATTCTTTCTTTTTCTGTAACAGATCTAGACTTGCAGTGACTCTTGAATTACTGCTAAGGTTTCTGCTAGTGTAAGGTGAGCTTCCTTTTCACCTGTAAACAAGACTTTTAACATAAAAAATTGCTGGAATTAATGAAATGAGGTGACATTGAAATGACAGAGGCCATGGATAGGAAAGAGCCTACTGATCTTCTGTGGGTTTGCTCTAGCTGTCACAATCCCTGTGACTGAACTGCGGTACAGGGTGACTTCTGGAGGTCAGACGAGGCATGTCTGGGAGCTTCACAGCACAGCATGTTCCTGGGTGAGGGACAGCTATTTCGGCAGAGAGCAGCAGCAGGGGCATGCTTTCACCCACTACAAGCAAATCACTGTCTTTCCCGGGAAAGGGAACAGGAATGGATCCCACCAAGGAAACAAGAATCTTGGTACAGACGAATTGCAACACACATTATTTATGTTAAAATACTGAAGATCAGGCCAGAAAATGCTATAGCCAAATTGATTTGGAAGGGCCAAGCTGGATTCATGAGGAGGAGGCTAGCAGAGGACAGTATGTGTATAATTTGTAACTTAACCCAGGCTGCAGTGGTATGCAGACACCAGCTGTCATACCCTCAGTAGATGCATAGAAAACATTTAACATGATTTAACAGGACTATCTGGATCAAGTGATGCTGAAGTTTGTTTTTCACAAGACCTTTGCTGATAGTGTTTTCTTTATGGACCTTTCCCTGCCAAACTGTCACTAAAACTCAGCAGGATGCAATTTCTTCTCCATTTTCCCTGGGAAAAGAAAAGTACTGCAGTTCAGTGGGTCTCTTCATTCTAGTAGGTATCAAGTCCCTGACAGTCTTTAACCACGTTCTCTTTCTTTTTTTTTCTTCACAAATGGGGAAAGGGGTATTTGCATCTTTTAGGTTAAAGCACCTGGGAAACACCAACCACAAAAACCCAGAGGCTTGGGAGGCCTGGGGAGGAGGGGTGTGTAACTTGCAATGCACTATCATGCAAACTGCATCAGCATAGAGCACCAACTACCAGTTCTGTAATCAGAGTTTTTATGAACTCCAGGAGTTGCAACGTGCCTTGGATGGATGTACCTGGATGCTGGATCCAAGTCCGCCTAACCAGCTCTGTGGCATGAAACTTACGGATATCATCAAGCTTTGGATCAATAGAAGCAAAAGACTCTGGCAACCCTTCAGATGGGCAATATTTTCAAAGGTCATTGCCAATTTTGCAATACCAGATTTTTAGTCTAATGTTCAGACCTATGGCACCTGCTTTAGATACACAGAAAAGCTGGTCTTTGCTCCAAACACCTTACTCTTTAAACACATGGATCTCATAAAGGCAATGCTGCTGCTAGAATTAATAGTCTACTAATCATGTTAGCTTTTACTTTTCAGCATATGCTGATGCCGTATTTCTGCGGCCAAGTTATCTATAACATGATGAATAGTTTTGTCTGCTTCTAATTTTCAAGTAATACTGGGAAAATTTTCGATTGAATCGGCAGAACTTGACGTTATTCTATGGTTTTGTTCTTAGCATTGCTCTCACAATTCAAAAATATTCCCAGTGCCCCTCTTTCAAACTCTTAATAGCAATGGGGGTGGGTATATCCAAGATTTCCTGTCTCCATCATTAAGAGTGGGACTCACTCATGACGTGAGTCAGTTTCCCATTACTTGCTGCAGAGACTGAACTACCTGTGTCACCAGCCCAGCACCCGGGCTGTTGTCACAGTATTTGACCCAGCAGTCACCCTGTGGCTTAGACAGGGACCATGGAGCAGGAGAGAGGCTGCTGCTGGAGAGTACCCCTCCCTGAGCCTTTCTGGAAACCAGCCTAACTCTGGGACCCACTGCACTGCAATATTGCACTTCCAAAGCAGCTGGTGGTGGGGAGGGCAGGCACAGTGGCTCTCCTGTGCTGTCAGAGGGGTTGGGAGGGTCTAGTGCCCTGCAGCATGTCCACAGTCCTTGCATGATTTGGACCACGCACTGTTAAAGGAAAATGCTGGGGCATGTTTTGCTGTAATACATTCCCTTTCCCATCCTGGCAAGATAAGTCGTATTGCATGGTGAGTTCATTATGTTCCATGTTTGTTGATCTAAGTGAGACAGAATGAGCTAAGACTGATTTTATTTGGCTGGAAAGGGCTGAACAGCAGCTAATATTAAACACCTCTCATGTGAAGCAGGAACATTGGTACTGAAAGAATTATAATGACTTAATGTGAACTTTAATAAAGTGTTCATGAATAATACATTTTAAATTATTACCTAGATATTGGCTGGCTGGAACACCAACCTTAGTCCATATTTCTCTGATACTATTTAACCTTGTCACCAATTTAGGGAATTAAGGCACTAGAAATCCTAGCTGTGGGGGAATATGGATAGACCTCATAGCATAATCCTTGTCCCACTCACACATTGTTTTGCTTTTGCTCCTATAAAAGAGGGTAACATATAAAATGAAATCTATGAATGCAGTCCATAAAATGAAGCCTATACTGTGTCTGTGGCCTCTCCACACGATGACATGGGGCTTCCACCAACCCAAGCCATGCACTCTCCATAGAAGGTTGTCAAAAGTGCAGGAGCCATTTTCCTGTGAGGCTGCAAGTACCTCCAGCAGGTGCCCACTAGTTCCACGTGTTGCTGGTGTGGCCAATAACTTCATTGTGTCTGACAGAGCAGACAGCAAATTCAGCCCATCTCCCTTTGGCTGTGAGAGTCAAGATTAGGATTCATTTGGATTAGGACCAGGATTCATCCCACTAGGCACAATTTTCCAAGCAGTGGATAGAGGAGGCAGGTAACACTGTAATACAGAGGCTTGTAAAGTGACACACTGGGCTTCTCTCCACTTTCCCTGTTGGCTGCTCAAGTAGCTGTATCCATTTCCAGTACCCAGCACACTCCCCATGCACCTCCTGCATGGCTGCTTTGTGCAGCCATGAAACTGCACCTCTAGCAAGTGTACTACTAACATAGGGTACAGCTACCCAAGCAGTTTTTTCTGAATGAAGGTGTACATTTACAATATAAGTGTAGCTGCTAGTGGCAAGTTCTCAGAGGCAGCCTCTTGCCTGGGAGAAAATTTCCCTCTATGATTAGGCAACTTTTCACTTACCATAGTCTGTGAATGGGATCTTGCTGTGGAAAACATGATGTGATATAAATGCACAACTCCACAGTCACTTGTTTGTATAGGTGTACCTTTAGAAATGAGAGTTGCAACCAGAGTAGACCTTGAAAAGAGCCCTGCTGCTGGCCAAACAATGCTTTCAAAGGACTTTCAAACACTGACTGCCTCATGTGGGATTTGTAAACTGTTTTGCTATATGAATCACTGCAGCACCCGAGCCTGGGTCTGGAGCAGTTTATAGTTAAAACACCATGCAGCTGTAATATAATAACAAAGCAGCTCCTCTGACTAAAACTGGCCGCAGTCCTGGGGGCTTTTCTCTTGCTTTCTCAGTCACACCCTTCCCTTAAATCTCCTCCTGGGTCATGCAGCTAACCCCAAGTTGAGGGCCTTTAATGGTTTGTCTAAACCAGCAAAATGAATTTCCAGACCAGAAGATTTAGGGTTTGATATATAGATAAAGAGTGAGCTTTAGTACTGTCTCAGTTTTGAATCATGAGCAACGCCTGACCTTACTGATGTGCCCCCAGCTGGTTTTCACAAACTGAGCTATCAGGGAAAATATCCATCCTCAGATTCCCAAGCATCATAAGTGTCTTGTGGATGTCACCAGAAGTCCATGCTTAATGCACACCCACACTCCTCTCCTCTGCCGGATCCCAAACCACTGTGGCCTCTCAGGAGCTTAAACATCTGCGGACTTTTTAGTGCTCTTGGGTACATCTATAGGTGATGGCTGTTGGATTTCTTCTGGCAGTGCAAACACCCAGAGAAGGCAGCCAGCAAGCACCTTGTGCATGATCAGGTACAGCCACATCTTCCCAGCCAAGCAATGCTATGCAGCACTGTACTTTAACTGGGATTGGGATTGGGGTAGGGCAGCAGAAAGGACATGTTCTTCTTTCATCTGATTTCATCAGGGTTTTTTTGAAGACTGAATTAAAGTAAGGGAATGCCTAGAAATACATTTTTGCAGTAACCCAATTTGAAGTTTTGAATTTATGTACATGGTCATTAAAAAAAAAAATCCTCTTTTTTAAAAAAAAAAAACTCAAAATCTGCAGAGAAATGTTACCCAAATTTCCTCAGATTTTACCCACACCAAAATTCCTGTCCAAGTCAGGCACTTTCAGAGAAACAAAAGCAGTTACAAAGCTGGATCATTAGCATTGTGTAGAAGCCCAGTTTCAGCTGTTTGTATTGGAAAAGTTCATGCTTTCTTTTTCTTCTTTACCAGTTCTAATAAACCGTGCACATAGCTTAGGAGAAGGAGATACTACAACACCCAAACTCCTTACAGTTCTCAGTGATCAACGATGTCTCTTTAGCAAGCCAGGTGTCTGGTTTTATCGTCTATCCAGATGTCACCCCACCATGCAGTCCACCAGGCAGTACACAAAAGTGCTTATGTGCTGCACTAGCTCTGCCTAGACCAGCATCCACTTTAAGTGATGAAAGTCCACAGGACCAGGTGTCTCTAGGCCAAGCATTCCAGTAAGTGAAATTTATTGTTTTAATATTCCTTTCTCCCATTTCTCCATCAAGGGATCTTCCATCACTAAATCAACATGACTCAGCCTGCTGCAGGAAGATAGAAAACAGGACAAGTGCAGGCTGTCTAAAAATAAAATGGAGCCAAAGAGGTCCTCTGCAACATTGAGCTTTACTAAGCACCAAGATGACTCAAAAGAGCTACTCTGTGAGGTCAACGGAAGAAGCAAGTAGAAAGAAAAGCTTGTAATTGGTGTCAATATTACAAGAATGGGTGAAAATCGTCCTGGACTCCATAGCTGAGATAGAAAACTGATGTCCTGCACACAGCAGGAGCAAGCCATCAGTTTTCTCCATCCCAGTGCCTTCGTCATCACACTGCCTGAGGAGAGCAGGAAGGTTTGAGGGTGAGCATTTGCCTTGTGCTTTGCCTTCTGTCTGTGTCCAAGGCCAGAAAGATAAAAGCATCTCCTGTCTCACTGTCCACTGGCAATTTCTCACTGCCAGAGAAAAATGAACTCTGACACACCCTGTCTTACAGATGGTCCAAATCTATCACTCAAGGAAAAGGTCACAAATAGCATCTTTAGCCTTCCCACATCAGCCATACATGTGGGAGCCAGTAGATCCACCATTCCCTGTATGTGGTCCTTCCAGCTCCTACAGGATACCTAGAAGTGTTCTATTTCTAATAATGCTGAAGGAAAGTAGTCTCTGATGGCATGCAGTGCACAAGAACATGGTAAAAACATGATCCAGAGGGTTTACAATCTCATTAAAGAGTTTAATTCTTTATACACACTGTAAAACTGAAAATCCAGGGTAGGTCCATTGAAAACAAAGCAAACCAGATAAATGTGAGCTGTTTCACACTGGGCTATGGGTATATTTATGTGGAAGGCTGAACAAATAAATTAGTGGTTTCTTTTCTGATAATGTAAATACTCCAAGAACACTGGAGATCCCAGTGAAGTCATTTGGAAGGGGTTGTAATGCAGTGCAGATGTGAAAGTGCTTGAAGGGAAAGAGGGAGCGTCCAAGCCTTTCCTGAGACTCTCCTAACACCCTTATGACAGTGATCTGCCTCAGTGTTGTTGTTGGCATGGCTAGCTCAGCAGCCGTCACAGCCCAGCTTCATAATTGACGATACAGGCCCAATTCATTAAAAGAAGATTTACTGGTGTTAAGAGGGTTTTGTTACAGATCTTGTTTTCATAAATGGGGCTCTATAGTGCATTATGTGTGTGATTTACAGAGGAAAGAAAAAACTCTGACTTATGGGGAGAATTGCATGTGAGCAAGTTTCTTGGAGTGCAAATAGTTTAGTATGGAAACGAGATACAGATCTAGGGGAGAAGGAATTCATTCTCCTCCTATCTGCTAGTGCCCCTGGAGATTCACAGCAAGACACAACCACATTGGCGTTGTTACAGTGCTCTGTACACCACTCTGCTCCCGCTACTGTCCTATGTGCTCCACCAGCTCCAGGGAAAGTGGCAAGTAGCAGGGGGGACCAAGCTCCCACTGCTCTCTGCCTCCTATGTGTAGTTCCTCCTGTCTCGGAGAACTGATCAGTTAAGTGATGAGGCCCTGCAGATGTTTTCTACGCTTGGAGTGACTTTTCAGCCTGACTTATGAGTACAGCCCAGCCTGGTTAGCACGGGGAGCTGCCAGCTATAGTGCAAGTTACTATGGGAGCTATATTGCAAGAGACATGCTAGACACTGTAGCTATGGCATAATAAATACTGTTTAGCAAATAGAGCAATATTAAGTAGTGTAGTCTTGGGCATGTCATGTCTCATTCTAAAATGGATGTTAAAAAAAACATGATTTCCTATTGCTCCCCTCTTCCCACTGACTACAAAGGGAGCTAGGGTGACTGGGGCCCAGTTGAGACAAAGTGCCTCTTCAAGTTCTAGTTAAGACTAGTTGCAACGTTCAGGAGCAGGTTGCCCACTTGGCTAAATACAAACAGCATGGCTATGTACAGTGCTGTCTAAAAGGCAGAAGCAACACAATGGCTGGATCCAGATGGGGAAATCCTGAGGACAGAGCAAAACTCTTCTCCTTCCATCTCCCATAAAATTGTTTGTGCCTATTAGCCTATATGCCTTTATGAGTGCAAAACAATGGAGTAAAATATCTTGTTCCTTTACTGAACCCTTTAGACTTTTGTTATTAAAAAAGCAGGTACATTATTTCGTAAAAAAAATCCGTGGAAGCTTTTAATTTTTATGGGTTTTGTCTCTCAAAATGTATAAAAAGCTATGGTATAATTAACAAACTTAGTGAGTAATGCACAGCTTAGTATCAGCCCCTGTGGAGCTGCTAAAATCCATGACAGCCAGGAGTTAACAGACCTATCATGGTCAACAAGGGAAATTGCTGTATGCTTTGATTTATGATGCTATAATTATTTTGCTCTTGCAATATCTGATATGCTGTAGTGACCTATGAGTGACACAGGGCTCTTCCAGAGGGTGTCATGCACACAACCAAGCAATTTCCCTGGCCAGATCTTGTGCATAAAAATTAATTTCTGGAAACATTCATTCATATTTTTACAAGTGATTCACTTACTATAGGGATATCATAAAGGCCAAAAAACTTTGTAGGCATTTTAATAAAAATAAAGTGTGAGGTGAAGCATTTACTGCCTTTAATTTAGGTTGTTCATGTTTCTCCAGCTATCAGGAGCTGGTTTCCAGAGGCCCTGCAGGTGTTCAAGTGCACATTGGAACTGTCAGTGTCTATTGTTTGTGCCAAGCAGTAGGTTTTTAAGCAACATTTGGAAATGTTCACAGAAAAAAGCAATTTTGGACTTGTACAATGGGAGTGATTGTGCACAAAAGCTGAAGCTAAGTTTCACTTGCCCAGTGGGAGACCAAGGAGCAAAACCATTCTTATGAGTCATAAATTCAGTCAACTCAGTCAGTGTCCAAATACTGAATACTTAGATATAGACTTCTCGCAAATTGCTTTTGAGCAGGGAGTTATTCACTGAGTAAGTTTGATTAAGTAAAAACGTTCTAAATGGTCATAACCTGCTTGTGGCCAATTCACAAAAAAAACCAAAACCAAACCCCAAACATATATATATAATATCAATCTTTATTTTGAGAAGTTTATACTGTTCTAATCACATGGCAACGCTCAGATATATGCAACCAGTCACACCCTACTTGCAAGCCATCAGCAAGAAGACACCAGGAAAATCAGCCTTGATGCTTCAAACCCATGTTTTTAATTTTCAAACCTCTAAAGAAGTATGAGACAGCCACAAGCTGGCTGACAACAAGCAGTTAACTTGGACAGTCCCTGTGGGAGTCATTTCAGAGACCCACAGATGATGGCTGAAAAACATAGTTTTAGATCAATCATATTTGACAACCCAGTTTCAGGGCTGGGCTTGTTCTGTGTTGGAACTGTAAAGTCAGAAAGAGATTAAGAATCTTGCCTAATAGGTGGCATTCCAGACTGTCAGAGTCATGCTATCACACATAAAACTTCTATTAGATGAACGATACAAAGGTTGCCCAGTATTCAAATGCTAGGCACTGCCAGAAATAAGGTTATTATGCTCTGTTTTAGCACTTTAAATGACACATCCATGTTATCCTCCTATGGCAGTCATCACTGTAGTGTCTGTCCCCCACAGAAAACAACTATTATTTTCAAGACAGTCTGTGAGATTAGCATTTCCATGAGTGAAGATCCCATCTATACTTACCCATGACAGCCAGAGCTTGCCAGGAAACATATTGCTCTGTTTGAAGTGTTTCTCACCTGATTTTTCAGGATTTTTAGACATGGCACCTTATCTGCCCAAAGCACAGCTCTCACTGGCTTTCAGTGGCATGATCTACCTCTTCAAAGACTATTTGGACAATGTGCACTGTGTCACCTGGGGACAGAGAGACAAGCACAATCCAGACCCCAGACAGCCTGGGATGGTACTGCCCTTCCTATCCCCAGTGCTTCTTTTCTGCAGTGTGCACTTCCCTTCCGGTTTTGCTCAGAGAAGATGGACCCTGGGAGGTCTGTAAATGTACATTGAAGACGCCTCTGGTGTTTCAAAGGTTGTTCTTTTGCTCCATATTCTGCACTATAGCCAGTTTTGCCACATTGCAATCTCTCTCTGGGAGAATGAAAGAACTGTCACTCATCTCATACCCTACCCAAAAAAAGAGCACTCAAAAATTTCAGGCCATGATTTTTTTTTTTTTTTTTTAAAGTTCATTCTTAACTTGGATCTTGGAAGCAGCTTAAGCTGGATGTCTGGCATGGAAAATCTCCCGGCCAAACATTTTCAAAAGTTTGGCAAAATCACAAACAAGGAAGACTGGGGTTTTATGAAGGGGAAACTGTTCAACACAAATAAAATAATAAGTAGAGCTGCTAGATCTCTCAACAATAGGTATAAAATCTGTAAGAGTTTCTCCACATAGGGTTCATAGCTAATAAGCCAAAGACTGGTGTTTTATGAAGACCTAGAAGGACCACAGAGAATCCTCCGTGTTTTCCTGTAGACATTCACTGAGATTAGACTGACACCAAGAGTTGTACTGAACTAAGTCCACAGCCAGAAAGGGATAGTGTCTCTTGGTTAAGTGAGCAGCCAGTCTGTTGGAAGCACTAGATTTGTCTTCCACACTAACCACCTGCTGAACTAATTCACGGACTATAACTGATCACTTATTAAATCAAGGTGACAACAAATATTCATACAGATTAGCTTCTTTCTTCTTACAGATAGTTTATTCAGAAATGTTACTGCTCAATTGCAGAAAGTCCTGCTCAGAAGAGAAAGGAAAAGTTTTAGTTTGACACTGGCTTTCTGTGTGAGCATTGCCTCTCTTTACCTGTTTTCCTGAGGGCTAAAATGTGGGAACTGAAACAGTGACTCAAAAAGGGTTTTAGTTTTACCTAACACAAGATAGGTAGGCTTAAATACTTATAATACAAAATACTGTTTCAGGTTCTTTGCTTTACGCTCAGCTCTATTCTTTTGGATCTAGTTTAGAAACAAGTTTTCCCTAAAGTCTCTTGCACTGCAGGAAAGAAGAGCTCCCTGAAGCCGGTTTGTGTAGATCTTTAAAATAATACTGGCTTACACATTAAAAGACAGACACAGCTGCAGTGAAGGGCACTGGGCTTTTGATCTTAAAAAAAAAGAAGAAGTTGGGTTTAAAGAACATTCATTTTATGCAAATAAATCTGTGCAGAAAAACAGAGTAGGAGAAATCTGTGCCCTTTAGAGACCTGGGAAAGCAGCTGGCCTGGCTCTGCAGGAAGTAGCCTGCAGGTGCTGGGAACTGGCCAGAGGGCAGGACTCTCAGCTGCCAGACTCAAACCTGGCCTTTGCCTCAGCTGGAGCAGGAGGATGTGCTTGAGGAAGTGGGGCTCTTATGAAAATTGTCCCTGGAGAGAAGTTCACCTCTCCTGGCTCCAAGTGCATTAAGGGAGCTGCTTGGCTTTTCACATCTATCAGATGCAGCTTTCTACCAGGCTGGATGTTGTGTTTGTCTTTTCTTGTGAAATAAGCCTTAATTTTGGAAATGTTTTTTCAGAAGTAGTGGCTGGCTCAGAAAGAAGTCAGATAAATGCCTGGGAGAGCTGCAGAGGAGAGTCTGATCTGTTACTCATTTGAAGCAAGAGGAGCTTCTACCTGCAGGACTTGAAGCCTTTTCAGTTTATTTTTCTTTTTTTTGTCCTGCTGCCATGACTATGGATTTTCTCCCTCTTCAGTGTCTTTTGTATGAACACCCTGCCTTATAAGCAATATTAGAAGCTGGGAGGAGAAGTGGAGACAAAAGGACTGCAGTTACCAGGTGTTTCTTCCCAACCAGGCAGAGCCAGACTGCTTGACCTTCATCTCCCTCTTATAGCCTGTAACACCAAAGGGATCAGTGTAGGTAAAGAATGCTGTGTGCGTGACTTGCAAAGGGCTGGCCATTCCAAGAACCGTGTAATGAGCTGAGGCTGACACAGCATTGATAATGTGACAGCACAGCCTTGTCTTTTGTGTCACCACAGAGAATGAGATGGACCAGAGCATCTGCCCATCTCCCAGCTAAGACAGGAAAGAAAAGATGTGTAGAGAGCTGGAAAAACAAACATTTTGAGGAAAACAGGTAAGAAAGAATGAAAACCACACTCATAAAGATGTAGTGCTAGTACAACCTTTTCTTACCTTTGGGTCTCAAAATGTTTCACTGTTTTATAAGATGGGAAGCACACAAAGCACATTGCCAAGTTCATAGAACCTGTTTCCATCTGAATCAAGGGTGAAAAATTACCTTCAGGCTACTGCATTCTTGAAATGTTTTTTTTCCTTCCTCCCAGCTCATCTTGTGACATATTTTAATATAAATGTCCCCTTCCCCACAACTAGGGTTAGTGGAGTTCAAAGGTGGGAAGGAATCTAAGGTATACTTGGGATGGAGATGTATTTCAGGAAAAATTGGGTTAATTTGGCAACATTTCTTTCAAACTGAGAAAAATGTATAAGTAATGGGTGAGGTTACACAACAGCCAGGCAATTAATTGTTCAGTTCAGTGGGTGTTCCCAGTCATCCTGAGGCCCATCTCCCCATGAAAGAAGACAGTTTTCCTCTTCCAGCATCAATGCCTAAACCATTCCCAGCTATTCTTTAGCCATCTTGACACAATCAACAATGAAAAACAAAACCAACCTCCATGGATTTTCATTTTACTCACTGCCCTCAAGCTGTTTTCCATACAAGTGTGAAATGTCAAATTTGCCTGCAGTGGGTCTGAAACCACAGATCAGACAATTCAGTTGCAGTATCAAAGTCAAATAGGATTATGGGTTACACATCTGGGACTGGGGTATAGGATGGTTGGCATGAAAAGAGCTCTGGAGTTCAGGCTGCTAGGATTTGGCAAGTGGGAAGCAACTGTGGTTAATCCAGTTTTGAAAACAGCCTCTTGTTGCTTTGCCTCCATGAGAACCATAAAACCCCAGGTTTTTTGAAATATTCATTGAAAATAAAAATCTCCACTGCCAGAAGAGTCCAGCAGTCTGGAATATGTAAACCCAACCTCATAAATTGGGTATGCACCAGGCAGAGCTTAGCAGCACTTGGAGCCCACCAGCTCCCACCTATCCCATCTGTCTCCCACTCAACCCCAACCTATCTCTGGATGCTTCTGCAAAATCCTACTACCCTACCACAGCCTGATCGCGTTTCAGCTGTCGCACAGGCCCCTTTAATCACAGGGAAAAGGTGCCTGGAAAGCACACACGCCCTTCTCCGCTGCGCTCTTCTCTCACACTGCTCAGTAACCCTAAGACCAGGGAAGCACTCACAGGGTCAGGTTGGCGAGCTGCTTGGGCAGGCAGCAGCTTGGGTGGACACCTGCCGCAGGGTCTCTCCTCCGCCTAGTGCCAGGTCAGCTCCTCAGGGACTCCCAGTCTTCCTGCACCCTGTACCTCAGCTCACGGATGTGCCTTGGTGGGTTGATCCCCAGCACCCCGACTCCAAAGACTCTCCCTTCGCGGCTGGCAGCACCTGGCGGGACCGGGCCCGAGGCAGCTCCCCCGCTGTGGGGCTCCTGGCAGCAGCGCGCCCAGCAGGTGGCGCTGTTGCAGAGGCTGCCGCCAGCGGCCGGCGACGCCTACGGAGGGCCGGCGGGACGGGGCAGAGAGGTCCGCTGATCCTCCACCGGCCTGCGCAGCGCGGACGGGGCAGCGGGGGGCGAGCTCTGCCCGCAGGGCTGCAAGGGAGGGCTGAATTTACCTGTATTTCCCGCTCTGTGGTACAGCCTCGTGAACCTGAGGGACAGTGAGCAGGCTGTGCAGAGCAGGGGTGCCACAGCACGGGCAGTAGCCTCAAAGACTCGACAAACCGTGGCCTCTTCTCATCACGCTTTGCCTTACGTAAAGAGCACTAATAAACCAACAAAAAACATGGGGTGGAATTCACTGACAGACTTCTGTGGAAAGCAAACAAACAAACAAACAACTATGGTAGTGAGGCACTGGAACAGGCTGCCCAAAGACGTGGCGAATGCTCCATCCCTGGCAGTGTTCAAGGCCAGGTTGGACAGAGCCTTGTTGACATGGTGTAGTGGAAGGTGTCTCTGACCATGGCAGACGGGTTGGAACTGGATGATCTCAAGGTCCTTTACAGCCCAAACCATTTTGTGATTCTGTGGTGCAAGCCAGAGGACAGCCTTCCTTCAAATGAGAGACTCACAGCCCCCTGGGCACAAAATAGCACCCACAGGGCACGGGAAACCCTGGTGTTTGTTCACAGGTTTTGGGCAGGGCACATCTCGGGAGGTACCAGGGCAGCACTGTGTGGGGCAGCAATGGCAGCCAGCTCAACAGTGTTGTGGTGGTGTTGGGGCCATGGCACAATGGCTGTGTCTGTGAAGGGATCTGTGGGGAAGGGGCTGCAGCACCTCCTCATCTCCACTTGCCTGCTCCGTATGAGGAAGTGAGATCTGAGTCCTGTTGAAGGGGTCAAGCAGGAGGGGAAAGGGCTGACTCCCTGAGGGCCATGAATAGTTGTGCCCTGCTGTGTAAAAAGAGGGTAGATAGCGAAGAGGGAACAAGTGCTTGACAAAGGTCACCCAAAGTTAAGGAGACAGTTCACAGGGTGAGGAGTCCTTGAGGAGAACATTCTGGAAGGAGGCCTGCTGATGCTTTCCCAGGGGTTTCCACTGAAGAACACAGTCACACCCAACTGTCAGAACATGAACAGTGGTTACGAATTGCCTCTAAAGGGGACATGCAAACCAACAGCCACAGTCCAGTGAGGTTTGTGGGCTGACAGATCAGAGGCCAGCTGCAGGTATTTTAAGCAAGTGACCCTCCTGAAAGGAGCTTGGCTTTCTTACTGGCCTGCCTGCATGTAATTGAGTTTTTTGTTTCCCTTGAACTCTCTGTTTCAATGCTCCATGGCTATTATGAACTCCTTCAGCTATTTATGTGGTTCAAATGTACTGACACTGCCTAAAAAGTTCCTCAAGGCAGAGTTTTAGGAAATTGGTCCGAAGTCTTAGAAACTGAGTCATTGGGGATGGGTCAAACTTTGCTTTCTTCTTGAGCTGCCTGCTGTGTGTTTGTCAGATAGGGATTGAGCTGAGAAAAAGCCTCAGAGTTCAAACGCCTTCCCTGCTGCAGCAAGGTGGAGCATGGCACAGGATGCAGCTAATCACAGATAACAGCTGTGTGTATCAGGGGTCTCCATTTCCCTCTCCATTCTGCTTGCTCTACTCCCTGCCTCTCCCACGCAGGCTGAGTGGAGGGAGGCCGGGGTAGGATATGGTTTTCAGACCCATTAACAGCTCTTCAGCCAGCTAATGTCTGTGTCACAGGGCATATCCTGCTGATTCAGCAGTAGAGGGCAGTCCCTATCTCAGGGGAAAGGAGAATAGAACTAAATCTTTGCTTCAGGAGGCATGACTTACACCTTTCAACCCTGCCTGGGGGAAATGTGGACCTCTGCTACAAAACTCTACTGCTTCACTCACATAGCCAAACCCGTGTGATTTCTAAGCAGTGAGCAAAACTCTACAGATATATATGGAGTCACCAACATTAATCAACTACTGAATTATAGCTTCAGCTGGAAGAGACAACTGTGCTCTGTAGAGCTGCGCACACCAGGCTTTGGTAGTTGTGAGGGGAGAAATATAGAGGTGAGCAGATAACAAAAATTAAAAATTACATTGGTGCAGGTGAAGGGGGTTTCCAAAGAGCATTTCAGAAGGTTTGGAATGTATCTACAATTGTTTCATTACACCCCCCCCCCATCTAAATCTGTTCTCAAAAACATTATCATGGGGTATTAAAACCCCAACAGCACAGCCAGTAAACATTTAATGATAAAAAGGCACAATGTTCTCCATGAACATCCCCTTATTACAAGAGTTGATGACATTCATTGATTCTGTTTTTCATTTCTCAAGGGGAATAAAAGATGATTTTTACATAAGGAATGTTTCTGTTTAAAATCTGGCCCAGGAGCTTGGCAGCCTCCATTTGACTGTCCTGATTCACCTCTCCACGGTGACTGTGATTTCTGGGGGGGCAGAGGAAAAGGTCTTGTATTTCTGGCATGGTGCTGTTTTCCTTGAGGGGAACTTCAGCTGAAGTGGCTGAATTATATTGAGAGTGGCTTAGGGTAAGGAGCGTGTTGCAAGAAAATGGAGGTGTGTCTGCACCGAGAGGAAGAAGGAGAGGAAAAGTAATGCAGAATGGAAAAAAGGTTTTGTGGATACTTTTCAGCCTCGGGCACTCAAGAGGAGGCTGAGAAGGGAAGGAAATAAGAAAAGCAGCATATCATGAAGTGAAGAGAGCGGTGACATTTTACAGCAGCCAAAGATCTCCACAGTGTTTGTACTCCTTTCATGTGGTGTTATCAGAGTCCTTTGTGAGAGTTTATTATTGTGTTCTCCCAGACAGCAAGCAGACAGCCATCCTGTGACCCACATCCTGAGTTTTACAGCCCTCCTTGTCCTGTGCCATCTTGGGTATTTATAGTGTGACCCACCACGGGGAGAGCAGAGGACTTCCTTTATACTCTAAACATTATGCTACAATAATAATGAGAAACTGGGACAAATGACAAGCCTCTATGCTCACAGAATGTCATAACCCTGCTGCTTCAAATGACTCAGGCTGGCTAGGCCACCATGCTGTTTGCTCAGTGGGTTTCAATTTACTCGGTGCTGTTGCTACTACAGTGAAACTGAGGCTAAAGGCTGTACCTGGGGCAGTACATGGAAAGAGTCTAAATACTCCACAGGTGAAATGGAGTAGGCAAGGAAGAAGAGGAGAGCCTGAAGCTCCCTAGTTAGGGCAACATCTGTCCACCCAGCCCTTCCAAAGGACTGGCTGTTAAATCCATGGCAAAGTGAGCTACAGCTAACTGATGTACACTGCTACAGAGCAGCAGTGTAGCACCTCAAAGAGATTTAAAGTGGTTTGGTTTGTTCGTTTGTTTTTTCCTATTGGTTTGCAAACATTTTTTGTGATCTTGCTTATGGTTACAAGAAGTGTTCTTATTTCAAGGGGTAAAGGAGGGAGTTGGCTTCCTTTCTGCATCATCCCCTGAGATATGACACTTCCCAGGCTGGTGTTGGCACCTCTCTGCATAAATGGTGCAAAGGGATTCCCAGGGGGCTGTTTTCTTTCCCCCAAGAGAGGGAAGATTCAGAGCAGAACACAGAGAGAGATAATAGCGTTTTAATTGAACCTGGGTATGCATACCATTGTTACCCATAAAAGGTCAAATGGGCTCTAGGGCTATGAGGGGTCAGTGAGAGAGATAAAGATGAGGTGTGTGTAGAGTAAGATAAGAGTGAAGGGTTGTCTGAGATTAGCCAGGGATCAGGCATGTGTGGGCTAGTGTGGCTAAGGGTGAGTGAGCTGGTGGCTCTCCAGCTAGTGCTGGAGAGGGGGTGAAGGGAAGCCCTGCAGCTGGGAGGGGTTTTGGTTGACTTAGGAAGAAACCTTCTGAGTGAGGGCTGAGCAGCATCTGCTCACACTTAGCCACTTCTGTGTTTTCCCACTTTCTTTGCAGGCCAGGGTGGGCCTGAGCACCTACAGATTTTTTCTGGAGGGAGCACAGACTATATTGGCCAGCCCCTGTCCTTGTCTGGTGGCAGACAGCAGAACATCTGCCTGCCTGAAGCATTTCATGGAGGTGTTTGCCAGGTAACATCCAAGAGCAAAAGTGATGAGTGGCTCCTTGCTGGTGTGGGCTGGCATCAGTCTTGATATAGTTGCCCACCTCTTTGAGAAAGGGTGAGTGCTGGTGAGTGGCAGTGGAGAAAGGTCTCTGCCCTCCTGCCTTCACCTTTCCTACTGGGCTGTGTGTGTAGGTTCCCAAAAACATGGCCAGCCCCTTGCTTTGAAGCATCAGGTCTCTGAGTAACAGGACGATTTGGTCCCTAGATCACCCTCGGGACTTCGTCCTTTTGTAGCTGATACCAAATGGCCAGTTCTGTTACATATATGGATACTCCTGGAAAAAGTAATGAACAATATGTGTGAATTGAGGCAGGGACCAAAACTAAGTTGAAGAGTAGAAACAGAAAAACCACTCATCAGCAATTGGAAAGAATTGAATACCTGCCTTCTCCTACCAGCAGAAAAACATAGGAAAATCAGTTTCTCGACTCACATTCAGTCAAAGATAGGATTATGCTGGATCAGAGATTTTTATGCTTCAAATGGTGAGGAAGGAGAGGGTATAGTGAGATCAGATTGGGTGGATGATGGAAAGAAAAGGAAAGCAAAACTGCTACAATGATTTCCATTTTCAGCCTTCTCACATCTATCAAGTCTTCTGTTCCACAGGTTTGTTGATGACAGATGAGAGGTACCAGGATGAATCAATTGCTTCTACACAGCAATGTACGTGAGCATGACAGTAAGGTCTAATCTGCTTGTGAGCCAGTGACAAAAGACAGAGCTGCACATTCTAGCTATGAGCAGCCTACAGTTTTGCCTGAAAAAAAAAGATATATTTTTTATATTAACTTGAGAACTTAGCTCTCTTGAAGTCCTATCAGCACAGATGCAGAGCGTGCCATTCTTTACTGCAACATAGCCAAAGTAAACTATTCCAGTGCCATATCAACTTGTGCGAAGGGAGTGGAAAATACTCACATGGAGTGGAAAATGCTCTGACACTGTAGGTTTACCCAGTGCAGATGGCTTGTTGCCAGGCAGTAAAGGAGGAATCGACTCTCACACAGAAGCAGAACATATCCTAAAGGTAGCAAACAAACAGAACACAACTTGGAAATAAGCAGCCTACAGACTGTGCTGATCCAAGAAAGAGTGGATGTGGAAAGTGATTCTTTCAAGTAAACATGATTTCTGTACCTGGTGGTGTAACAGACCAGCAACAATGTCAGGTTTTGAAGCAGCAGCCCCCCAGAGAATACTGCAGCCTTTTAACTCTTCACCAATATATTTAACTTCCTCAAAGGCAATGCAAACACCAGAGCACATGTTCCATTTTGTCCCATGATAACATCAACAACAACACAGGGGAGCATATCCATGCAAAACCTTTATTTGGAGAATGTCTCCTCTTGACAGTGCCCCTCCAGTTTACACATAGGCCCAGAAACACAGTACTTGCATTGTGCAGAAAAAAATTACAAAAATATTCTTAAAACACGTTCATTTTCTGATATCATGTAAATACTATTGTAATTGCTTACCCCATTTCCTCTCTTTATCCTTTTAAATCAGCCCTTGGGCCAGTTTGAGCAAAAAACCATGGCAATGACATAATATTAATTTTGGAGATAGGCCACAGTAACTTGAAAGCCAGTGTGGAGAATTATCTGCATTGTAGAAGGACAAAGACACAAGCAGACTGATGTACTGTCTAGCACACATATCTCCTTGTTTTCCTTCCAGGTTAGGAATGGCTTTTAGAATGGTTCTGATTATTTTCTGTGATGGTCCAGAGCTTGAAAGAAGGCTGAGATTACTGCTGCTGAGGGTGGAAAGTTCCTCCTTCATTTTATAATCTGTATGTTATTGAGGTTTCTCTTGGCTGGGAAATCTCATTTTTATTTCTAATCTCAGCCATGTGTTGGTCAATTGTGACTTATGTTCCCTTCACCCTCTCCCTGCTGTGCAGCTCTGCAAGCCATATTGCAAACATATTTTTCAGCATGGGTGGGAGGTAGTATTGTGGTTTTGGGCTTTGCTATAGATATCAGAATTTCCCTTTTTCTTTGTTTGAAATATTTTTTCTTTAAAAATAGAGTTGATGGTAAACAGCTTTCATTTAGTTCCCAGGGGGAGGTGCAGCGAACATTTTCATGCAAGTTTGAGTAAGAATTAAATCACAATTCCCCAACTTTTCTAATTAATTCAGTGATACAGTCATCATCTCATGAAATCTTCAGCCTGATACAACATTGCGATGATGCATAAGAATAGAGGTTTAAACTTTGTAGACTCCACTTGCAGTTCAATCTCACTCCAGTAAATTAGGAGTGCAGCATCATGGCTTATTGCCAGTTGAGAGAAATTAGGGTATTGTCTGATCCTCAACGAAGAAAATACCAGTGTCCTCCAAAAGGACAGCTTTGCAGAAAGTATTCAAAAGGCTGACAAGCTGTCAATCCTTTCCATTCCATTTAACATGGGTTTGTCTCTCTTCTTTGACCTGATGGCTCCTGCCAAGTAAAGATTCATTTTTTACATGTACTTGCCTTTATCAGATCTTGAGCCTGGACAGAAGAACTCACTTTGCAATTGAAAGAACTTCTGCCATTTAAAATGCAAGAACATTTCTCGATCACTCCACTATTTTTTTCCTTTGAAAAGGGGCAATGAAGAAAATACCAATATTTTAACCCAAAGAGAAGGTCAGATGCTATAACATTCAGCTGGCTGTCCATGTGGCAAAGGCAACAGGATATCAGCCCAAGATAATAATATTGATTTTTGATATTAAACAAACACGTATTTTACTAAATTCCAATGTTTAAATAAGCTTGATGGGACTGGTTATTTTCTAAGGGTGGCAGATTAATTCAGTCATTCTTTACCACTTTCAGCATATGGTGTCCTTCACATTTTTCAAGATTTATTGAATGTTTCAGCACACAGACTATTTGCTCCCAACATCAAAGGCCGAATCAAGGGAACCTGATAGGTTTGATAGGCAATACAGTGGTTTGCAGTAAAGATTAACCTGCTGTCAAATGTGTGGTATGAAATACAACAGTCCTTATGCCTAGGGAGTTAGTAGCTCACAAGCGATGCTTAGTCAGGCATACCACTGGGCATTTCAGTTACTGATGATCTTGAGTCATTGGAAGACATTTCCTTCCTTTGCCTTCCCCATCGTACCTTGTTCAGCTCTGATGGCAGCAGGTTTTGAAACACAAACTTTTGAGCTCTTCTCAGACCACACTTCTGCCTAGTTCAAAACACCTCTGGTGAGGAGGCTGCAGTGGGGTCTGAAAACAATGATCCCTCTTGGAAGCATACTCCTAGTTCATGTTCAAGGAACTGCAGGAGGGAGCACTTCCCTCTTCTGAACCAAAAACCCTGTCAGCCTGGGCACCTCCACCTGCTGCACCCCAGTCAGTTCACGGCTGGGGAGAGAAGGCCTTGGACAGGTCAACAGCCCTGAAGCTCATGGGCGACTTCCTTCTCAGACAGAAGAGCCTGAAAGTTTGTCTTCATTGTTTATCTATCTTCCTAGCACCTTAGCACTGCCACCAGTTTCTGTGGCTGTCATTAAGCCCTTAAGCTGATTGTTCATTCTGGATTTCAACATGGAAGGAGATGCAGGTCCTATTTAGCTATCCCTCCCCTGAGGAGTCTCCCCATTAAACGTTTTTAAAATGCGTAAACCAGGCCATTTTCTTGCATGAATTTCTATGAATGCACTTGAAACCAGTGCCTTCGCATGCAAGCCTTTTGATAACCTGTCATCTAGCCCCAGCTTCCCCTGCTACAGCAGTACAACAGCACAAGCTGGATACAAAAAACCTTGTAGCAATGTGATTTCTGAGGTTCTAGCTCTGCCTTTCCTCCTGAGAATACAGGTAAATACAGAGTTCTTCAATGCTGCTCTGCAGTCACAAGACTGTTGCAGGACGCACGGGAAACAGCCTGCCACATCCTCCTCTGCATTACCGGCCTTGAGCTCCTGCCCTTGCCATTACCAACCCCAGCTGGTTTTTAATTCTATCTGATATAAAAAGAGCTTTTTGTTGAATGCCATCTGCAACTGGAAAAAGGTTTCTGGAAAGGTGTTCAGCTGTGCTGCCATCCAGCCCATTCTGATAGTTGTCATTTTAATTATGGCAGAGGTACTGTAGAAACACTCAGGCACAGTTATTCATAAAACTATACTCCATGTATTTCTCAGTTGCCTGTATCATAGTATAATATGAAACAACAAATGCTGTTAGAGGAATACACCATTTTTAAAGCAGTACTGACTCCAGTCTTTCATCCACTGACCAGTCACATACTAATGCAGCTTACTAACTTCCTCGGGTTTAATTTCTCATTCTTGGCCAATAAAATCTTCCCTGAAATATTGCTGCTTTCTATTTCTTCTTTCTTCTTCTTCTTCTTTTTTTTTTTTTTTTAAGATCTTGGCTGTTTATGTACATTGGAAAAGTAATTACTTGACATGAGGGATGACAGGCACGTTGCAGAATCAGTTAACCCCCTCTCCATCAGAACATACAATGCACGGAAAAATCTTGTTGCACCAAGAAATGAACTGAAGGTAGGCCGACTGGTTATATGGGACAATTTACAGTTCTCCAGAAACCAAGGACAAATTAAAACTTTCAATTTATTGCTAGGCATCACAGATTTACTAATAAGTGGGATGATGAAAGTTGAAGCAGTTCCTTCTCAGAATTAGTTTTTTTTTTTATGGGCAGAATTAGGGAGGAGGCTAGGGTGGACAAAAAGTGCTTTGTATCTATTTACTAGTGCCTAGATGCAGAAGATGGTGATGAAGAAAGGTGTTTGTCAACAACAACAACACACACAAGAGTTAATAAAATAAATTATAGACCACATTTTCTTTTCAAACAAGCTTTAAATAGTCCATATGTAACAGAATCATGTGTTACAGACAAGAAATTCTTTCTGCCAAAACACAGGATGAGTGTTTTTCCCCATCGTTCTTTCAAAATTACAAACTTAGGAAAAATATTTCAAGAAACTAGATTTTTAAAAATAAAATTATGCTAAAAAAACAGAAAAGGCCAGTAAAATAGACCGGTGAAGTACATGAACAAGTCATTAGAAGAATGTCAGGACACGGGTACTTACAAAAAAACCACACAGGAGTGGACATAAAGGCTTTAAAGATACACATACTATGCAGGCTAATTTAGAAGGAGCAGAATGCATAGGCTTTATTGTAGCTTCTGTAATTCATGCATTTGTGTGTGCAGATAAAATACACTTAAAGCCATGTATTTAAATGCCATCAAGAAGACACCTGAACTCTCCCCAGCAACATCAATTGACTTCAGGGAAGAATTAAACGCAGTTCTGTTTATTTTTTATACACTGGCCCAATTCAAACCCATAATCTGTAAGAAAGAGAATAAAGTAAAAGAAAGAAACCAGGTATTTTGTCTGAGCCACTCAGAGACACTGGGACTGAGATCCAAACCCATGTTTTCATCATGGCTGCCAAGGAATATAATGGCAGCAACACCAGCCCAGACAGTTCTCAGCTGTGTTTCAGAAAGTGGTTCCAAGAATGATCCAAAGGTTGAGCGGGGAAAAAACACTGTAGTACATACATACATAGATGGCTCTTTTTAGAACAAAATAAGGTGGCACTACTGCGTATGTGGCAATATGGAGTGTGCATTAAGATATACAAGTGAAATCTGCTTGGGGCACCTTCACTCAGAGGGGTAGGTCTTAAAATATAACAATAATAATAATACTTCTTTATACTTGCCACTTGTTAGCAATTGTTTACATCGTAGAAAAATAGATAGTATTTTGTAACAAGAAATATAGTTACTTTGTTAAAATGGGCTATTTTAAACCAGCTACTATTCTTTCATATAAAGAATTTCTAAACAGCAAAACAAAAATAGGTAATACTGAGTGCAAAACAGCCAGTGGTATACTTTGCATTGGTTTGAAACACTAGTTGCCAGCTACTATAATTACACATTCTGTACACTGTACTACAAAAGTCTTCCATCTTTTAGAAGCTTTGGGGTTTTTGTTTTTCTTCTCCCTAGGTGGCAAGCAAGTATTTAATCTGAGTAAATTCA
Source organism: Pezoporus flaviventris (assembly GCF_033815535.1). Taxonomy (NCBI): domain Eukaryota; kingdom Metazoa; phylum Chordata; class Aves; order Psittaciformes; family Psittacidae; genus Pezoporus; species Pezoporus flaviventris. The sequence continues at coordinate 7,744,528 of NW_026892595.1, forward strand.
AACTCTGGAAGTTAGAAATAATTTCACAATTGGTCTTCGCTATCATTCTCTCACATTCCTTCTCTGACGTCGTGCAGCAGCACTTTCTACTTATGGCCAAAAATCCCTTAAGTTAAACAAAGTTTAGACTGTAGATACTTAGAAGTTTAGCTTATAAATTCACATTCTTTAAAAAATCATTTCACTAATCTCCCACGTTTACATTTACACCAAAGAGAAAGCTCAAAAGCCTCACTTCATGCATTTCATTGTCCCCACTGAAGACTGAAATAGAGTTCAGATAAAAACCCATTTCCAACAGTTGGAATTAAGTTTTAATGCTACAAAGCCAGATGGTTCCAATGTATAAGTCAGATTTTGTTGTGGTCTCCGCAACAGGTTCAGATACAAATAGCTAATTCCTAGTGGCAGTGGTAAAGGCATTATCAGTACACCATGAACACCACAAATGGAGGCAATTTCCAAGCATCAAAGAACAAAAAAAACAAACAAAGAGCACCCAGAAAAGAAAGAAAATACATCAGTGAAACATTCTTAGTTGAACAGAAGTCTCTCTATTCTCTTCATTCATCTCACACCTTTTCAACTTTGGTGGGGTCATATGTATCTGAAAAAAAACCAAGAAAATATTGTTAATAATGTATCGGGAAATCTATTCAATGTTGCTAGCTGTGGAAATGAGACATCTTTTCCCTAGTTTTTATTTTAGAAAAGAAGCTAAAACTGGACTTACAGCCTTAAAGATACATGCTACATTCCTGACCCAAATTCTATATGCAGTCAAGTGTAATTTGGGAATAACTTGGATCAAATGCATGGAGATAGAATTTGGAAAGCCTTGGGTGGGTAGGAACATGTGCACTGAATGCTAAGTGACTACTTCTAGTTTTCAGATGCTTTGAAAAGGAGAGAAGACTTAACATTTGCCCCCCCCCCCCCCCCCCCGCCTTGTACTGAACGCTAAGGACAAGTAAATGTTTTAAGCATCCTAGCAGGGTGTTTAAGACTGGCTGAAGAAGTGATGATGCCATCCAACCATCAGGGTCTTTTCATTCAATTGCAAATCCTTGGTTTCAGATTAATTCAGCAGAATACAGGAAAGCACAGCTGTGTTGCATCACTATGGCTAGTCTGTCTCACTTCAGTCTGCAGAACTGCAGCTCACGTTTTGAACATTATTCACTAAAGCACTTTACTGGCTTACTAGCACTGCTCTTCATTTTCAGCCCACTGCTTATCAGTTCACAGGACAGACCATATGTTGTTTTTCTTTTCCTGAATCACCAAACATACTCTTTTATCAGATTTTTTTAATTGGATTTATCCCAACATTGGCCACGAAGTGAGCAGACAGGAGCCCTTTCCTTCACCTTTGTGACTTTGGGTAAGGATTGCACTGAACAGGCTTTGCCTTGTGAGATATGCCCTCCGCCATCATGCATGCATCTGACTTATCCTGGGCTCCTGGGGATGCACAGTCACAGCATGGAGGAAGGGCCTGGACAAACCAGCACTGCAGCCCATGCTACCATGTGCTACTTGCTGCTTAGGCAATTTGGGCATCTGTGTGAACCTTAAATGTCCCTCTTGTAGGCTGTACTCCCACAGCACTTGTGTTTAAACAGTTGAGCGTGAAAATAGTTGCACAAATAAATATCACACTTTGGAGTAAAACAGTAACCCTCAGGACTTCTATATTGATGTGAGTGAATGTCTTCATTCAAACAAGCATAAAGATCCTCAGAGGGAAACTTCTACTCCAGTGTGCAACTGTCCATCTGCAGCATCCAGACTCACATCAAGGTGGGGCTGGCTAAGGAAGAACTTCTGGATTTGGCCCCAGTGCGTGGATTCCTATTGCAGGATCCTTTATCACTGCTCTTGCCTACTCTCTTCAAATTGCTAGGTCAGTCAAGAAAGGAGTCTGTGCCAGCAACATCGTGTTTTCAGAACTGCTTATCACTATAAAGCCTCCTCTGGCATTTCCGAACTTCAAAAACAGATGCCATGTGAATGCAAAAAAAAAAAAAAAAATCAAGGAGAAAATGTTTTCGAGGGTTAGTGCACTCCAGGATAACGCTGCATCTTTCTAAGCGTAATGAACTGATTGTGTGGGAAGATGTCTCTAAAGCAGTAACATCTTTTTCACTGTAAATATTTTGCCATCTAAACTGCTAGAATTGTTCTGAGTGAGGTTGACCTAACAATAAAAATGGATTTACATCCAGAAACCTGATTTTCCTAAGGTCAGATGAATTCACACTAATAAAACTCTCCACAAAACTGCAGGTGCTCACTGTTTTGGGGAGTCAGGGGGGCGGGGGGGGAGACAATCAGGCCACAAGACATGGGAGTCTCTGTGTGGCTCAGTTTATTCCTTGGAAGCTGACCCATGCCCTCAGCACCTAAACCAAGGACAGAAATGGGCCAGGCTACGGCCCAGGCTCACTTCAAGGGAGACAAACATTGGAGTTCTAGCACTGAACAGAAATGTTTATTCAACATTTGGTTAAGCTCATTTTAAATGCTTTGTACAGCAACAAAGCCAGATCAGCAGCCTCATGGAAGCAGTCTTCAAACAGCAAAGGAGAAAATATATCCACTGCATTTGGAAAAATTTGGTGATGTTCTTCTAATGGCAGTATTTGCATAGTAAGATGAGCTTCTTGCACTGAGTTTCATCAGAGCTTTTACTCTGAGATGACTGTTCATATGCCAAGCTGCATTATACGTGTGAAAGCCTGTTTCTGTTAAGGGCTCTAGCCTCTATGATGGGCCCATTCTGCAATTATAAGAGTAGCATCACCCTACCTCACTCCAAATAGTATGGCCTTTGGCAATACTCTTTAAAAGCTATGAATACAAAGGTTTTCAACAAGAAACCTGGAGAGGGGCTTTCTCCATGGGCATGTAGTGATAGGACAAGGGGGAATGGCTTTAACCTGAAAGAGGGTATATTCAGATTAGATATTAGGAAGAAGCTCTTCACTATAAGGGTGGTGAGACCCTGAAACAGGTTGCCCAGAGAAGCTGTGGCTGCCTGATCCCTTGCAGTGTTCAAGGCCAGGTTGGACAGGGCTTTGAGCAACCTGGTCTAGTGAAGGTGTCCCTACCTGTGGAAGGGGGGTTTGAACTAGCTGATCTTTCCAACCCTGACTATTCTATGATTCTATGATTCTATGATCTTGAAGGTCCCTTCCAACCCAAACCATTCTGATTCTATGCTTAATTCTCATTTTGTCTGTCAATGGTACCAGTAAGCTAATCTGGAAGTTGGAGTGAGAGTTAACAGAGGAAGACACAATATTAGGCCTTTCTACAAACATGAATCTTCAGTCGTGCCTCATTAAGGTGAGGTGAAGATCCTGTGACCATCAACAATTCAGGGTCTCTTTGGATGGGAAGAGACCAGTGGTGTAGATGCTTTCCCCTCCCATGTGAGTGTGTGCTACCCTGTGGTACTGGATGTGTGCAACAGGAAGGGACATCCACCACGCTTATCCAGGAATGGGGAGGGCTGTTACGTCTGTGAGGGAACTGCTGCAACAGGAACACACTGCAGAATACAAGCCTGGCATTGTCAGCAAGAGGGATAAATTTAGACCTAATTTACTGCAGAATAAATCTCCAATAAACACACATTATCTGTTTTGATACATCCCTGAAGTCATGTCACCATAGCAGTTATTTTCTTCACTCCAGCAGAAACCCCAAGGGAGAAAAGCATAAGAAATTCATGTAGGGCATACTAGACCTGATGGGTACAAGAAAGCTGAATTAGCCTGTTTGGAAAATCTGCTCTTGAGAAATACAGTTCAGAACAGAAAGAGACATAGAGCTGTGAGACAGAGAAAGAAGACAAGAAGGGAAAGGCTGCAAGACTGCAGGAGTCAATACTTAGAACTAATACAAATATTTCTCTTCAGATGGAAATACATAAATCCACTTTAAAGTATGCTCTATTTAGTTTCTGTCCCTCTGTGCTAGAAGACTGTGAACAGATTTATATCGGTGAAGTTTAATGAATAACCTGTGCAGATTTCAAGGGAAAGTGTTAGCTGTTACAGAGAGGACAGTAAAAGGAAGGAGGAGATTAATATTCATTTAACAACCTTCACACCATACATTTGCTCACTCCAATTAATTTAATGGACTAGACAGGTGGCTTGGGAGATTTATCCTTTAACACAGATCTATGGCAACAACTGATTTTCAGTGTTCAACACAAGGCCATATGAAAACCATTTTGAAGACAGAACAGCTCATACACTTTGGGGATGCATATGGACTACACAAGTTTCTATACTTTTGAGAGATGAGGAACACACACCAACCCCCCCCCACAAAAAAAAAACAAAACACAAAAGGTGTTCACTGAGAAGGTCAACTTTCCATTTGACCTGGGGATAACAATTATTCCCAACATCTGAGCTGGAAAATATTCATGAGAGAGAATTTTCCAGGCCTCTCAATGCAGCCATTTCCCAGGGGCTTCACAGAAGAACATCAGACTTTTATTTTTAGTTTCTTCTGAACTCTGATACAGTACGTGTCTACTTAAGAGAGGGAAAAAATGGGTATTCAAGGAGAGGCTATGATTAAATCATCACATTCCCAAACACTGGCACTAGAGTGACTATCTTTCAACTCTGCTGTTTGAAGCTGGCTGTTCTCTGAAACAATTAGACAGAGATAAGACCTCAGAGGGCGCTCCAGTCTCTGTGAATGAGTTTCAGTATCACAAGTGAGTTTTAAAGTACCTTTTCCTAAAATGCGGTCAGAGAACACTCATCTCTTCCACAGGGAGAGCAAAGGTGTGACAACCAGATGGGGGTAGTACCACCTACAGCCTGTAACTATTTGAGCAGCATTATGTGGGCATAAGCAAATCGATCATGCCCATTACATAAGAAAACAGCATGCACCCGGATCTCCTGTAATAGGGTCTTACCTAAAGAAAAATCTTTGTTGATCTTCTTCTTGTCCATTCCACCTAAATATCCGTTTTCACTGAGAGAGATGACACGCTTGGAAACAGCCCCTGAGCTTGCCAGTTTGCTTCCTCTTTCCTCTTGTACCCTCGACAGCTTCTCCTCATCCACCTCCTCTCCTGAGTCTGCGCTCTTAATGCTCAGGCGTCTCATCCGGGACACAGAGTCAACTTCTTTCATTCGTACTAAGCGATCCATGGCAGTCCGGCTAGGTGGAGAAGTGAGCTTGCCTTGGAGTGTCTCTATCACTTTTGAAGTGCTTCTCACTCTCTTTTCTGAATGTGGATACACAGTTGACTTGCAAACCAAGTTTTGGTCCTCACCTTGGCTGGGACTCGCAGGTTGTTCAAGAACTTGCTCTGTTACCTGTGGTTTAGCACTGGTTTCCTGGTGAGCAGTCTTGCATTCATCAGGGTATAAAGATCGGCCTCCTACTCTGACAAAAAGAGCACTTTCTGTCCAGCCACACTTTCGTCTGCCTTCGTAAGAACCCTCTTTTTTTTTTCCTTTGTCACTTACTGCGCTCCCCACTGATGACCCAAAGTCCTGGGCACCATTTGCAGGGCTAGTGCTTGGGTGGGGCTCAAGGCGGTCATCTGGAAGGAGAGACTCCACTGCTATATCTATACCTAAAATCCTTGCAGCTCTTGCCTGCAATGACTCATTCACAGGGATTTCCACTGCATTTGCATTTGAAGAGTAATCGGAACTGTTAGCACCGGGTCCTGGGGCTACATCAAGTCCCACTGACCTCAAATCTGGCTCTGAGCGTCCATGGTTCCTCTTCGTTAGTGACAAGCATACTACCGAGCCTCTCTCTAATACTGCATCATTTGTGGGAGTTGCACCTTTGCTCAGCTTAACAAAGTCTAGGTAATTTTGGTCTTCACTCATAGCCTGCAAGACAGGGTTATTGAAAGGATTACTGTGACATGAACTGCTTGGGCTACTGGACAAAACTCTCTGGAGAGGCTCCATGTCAACTGGCTGCTTGCTTTTTATGTTCTTGGCTTCCCCCATCCTCATTTCTGTTATCAGACTTCCATCTGCTGGTCTGACTCCTTCACTGCTCCCTCCTGGCTGCAAAGAGCCTTGAGAACCAATGCTGCCTGGCTCGCCACCATGCTCCGTCCCCACACTCCAACTTTCAGACTTACTTTTAACTCTTCCTGACTTAAATACAGGCCCTTCTGGCACAACCATTTCCGATTTCCCACTGTGTTTTGGCTCCTGGTTCAACTTCTCATTTCTGGAGGCCCTCCTTTGCCTAAGGGCACCTGCCTGCAGGGAAGCCACAGCACTTTCCAAATCTTCTTCACTGCTTGTGCTCTCCTCCTGCTCTTGCAGCTCCTTGTTAAAACTTTCTAGCTCACTTATTGCATCCCAGGGACGGCGACTTACAGGCTTCAACAGGAACTGACCAAACAGCTCTTTACTGTTGCAGGGAGCACCTGGTTCTCCCTTAATTACATCTCCCTTGGAGAGAAGGCCAGTTTCCCTCTCCTGGGCAGACATGGGCTGGCTCCGGAGCACTTTTGGGGAGGGGGCATGAAGGACTGAGGTGGCAGTCCTGGAAAATGCACTGTTGCTAGACTGGCTGAGGTACATCTGACCCTTCATACCGTAAGTGCTCTGCCTGCAGCTTCTCTCATCAGAAGGTAACTCTGTCTGGTTTGACCCTATCGTGGATAGCGTACAACCTAGAAGCTTTGGAGACAGTGGTTTGTTACTACTGGGCTGCTCAGGCTCTGTACCATGGAAAAATTGCGGGCTTTTAGGTTCTTCTGTGAAACTGGTCTGTGTCTGCTGGTCTTTGTACTGATCACCTGGCCAGGAGCCAGAGTATTTGAGCTCTCTGTGTTTTGCAGGCTGAATAAATCTGAGGTCATTCATTTGTTTGAACTCTTCTGGTCTCCACAGCTCTTGTTTTTGTAACTCATTTTTATTGGTCATGCTTCCTGTAAGCGCTTGTAACTCCAAGTCCGTTGAAGACATACTTAAGAGACTTTGTTCTTGCAAAGCCCCATTGTTATCAAACCCATTCTTACCAGGGCTCTGGGTTATGTTGTTGTTCCTATCTGTATCTGGCAGATTGGATTCTGATTTAACTGGGATAGATACCAAACAAAATATAGTTTCATTCATTTTTTTCTTTGAACTTTTTTTACTCTGCATCCCAGTTCCAGGTTCAAACTTTTTCACTTTTGTAACAGTCTCACAGGTGCTGTCCATATGTGAATTTCTTACAGAAAGTTTGCCTTTTGTGTACTCCACACTGGCTTCGTTACAGGGGCTGTGATTAGTTGTGCTACAACCGTCTCTTTGGTCCAGCAAGGCACAGTTTTCCTGATCTTGGATGGACGGTGCCAACCATCTGTTGCTATGGGTGGAGCTGATGGAAGTTCTTTCGCCCTTTGCAGAATTGGACAAGTTTGATGCATCCAGAAAGGCACTGTTGTACTGTACTTCAAGATCTCTCTCTTGCAAAGCACCAGAACTGGGACTACGTGCATTTTCAGTGTATTTAGTGTTGTCCTGAAGACTTTCAGGTGGTGCAATTTTAATATGTCGTATCCGAGGATCATCAAAGGGAATATACTGAACAGAACGCAGGTAGTCAGCAGAGCGCCGTACATGGCTTTGCTTCCCGTGAGGAAGATGGTTGTCTTTGCAAGGGTCAACCCCTTCTTCAGAAGTATTCATGGCTGGTCGTTGGCAGGGGACAACCCGCTCTGCAGGACCCTGCTGATTGCTGCTGGCATATGTGTCTGTGTTAGGCACTTCACTGAGAGGATGCGGGGTCACGTTTTGGTGAGGTGGGGATTTGTAAGAAGGAGGAGGTACATAGACTGGGGGCTCCAAACCAGAGTCATGAATGCAAGCCTCTTGCCTTGGCTCATTAACTTTGGCTAAGTAAGAGATGGGTTCATCTTTCTGGTAGTGGTCCTGGAAACCCACAGCATGGGCAGGTGCTCTGGTCTGCCGCTGCAGTTCATAGGAGGGAGGCTTGAGAGGTTTCCCATACTTGGGTTTCACCAGGGGAAGGAGATGGCCTCCTGTTTCGTGGGGCTTGGCTGGTTCCACACTCAGTTTGTTTGGGGGATACGAGGGGGCTTTATTTACGCTGAGTGAGTTGTTACTGTTGGTCAGGGAGGGCATTTCCACACACCTCATGCTCTCGGGTGAAAGGACCCTTGGCAATGATTGTGATTTCCCCTTGTTGCGGGTGCTCAGTACATTGTCTCCCAGAGTCAGTGAATACAGCTCTTGAAGCAGCTTCTCCCTGTCACCCTCAGACATTTGTCTCCCTACCTTTTTTGGCTGGTTCCAGCTTTCCATTCCCATACTTTGCCATCTGCAGTCACTGGGCACTTCACAGCTCTCCTGCAAGCCACGTCTTCTGCTGTGCCCTGAACCTGTGCCCACCTTCAGCTGACTCTCCTTGGGGTGCTGGGGTGCCCCCGGGGCTGCAGCCAGGCCTTTCATTTCCACACCGGCTTTCTGGGAATAGCTCAGGAGCACACTGAAGTCCTGTCCTCGTCTTCTCCAGTAGGCAAGATCTTTATCAGTCTTGGGCTGGGAAGACCGTGCTAATTGAGGCCTGTCATACACCCTGAAAAAGAAACAGTGTCACAGGCCGTTTGCACAGATGCCCGCCTTTTCTTTTATGAGTAAAGCACATTAGGAGGTCAAATGTGGAGTTATGCCAATGGGGTTTGTGTAATCTATTTGCAATCAGATGATATTATGACTTTAATGAGAGGATTTAAAAGTCAGTCATTAATGCGAGTAAAGGAAGGGACCAATGCTCTGCTGGCACATTGTTAGCTATGCAAAAAGCCGTTAGAGAGAGAAACAAATGCACACAGTTACATGCTGTGCAAGCATGCACAGCCCTCCTCAATGGACACCATAAAACCAGAAATGATTGTGCGAAACTTATTTCTGCACTCTGCTACATCAAAATCTATAGATGTCAAGGGGACTACTGTGATACACAAGTTTAACAGTAATCCAAAAAGCAGAGGTAAGTAGAGCAGATAGAGGGCTATTTCATAAGATATATTCTGTAAGAAACACGATTTGCATCCTACTGCAAGAACTGAAATTTTACATGTTGTTTCCAGTGTTGTTTCTTTTCATTTTTCCAAGGGAATAAATTCCTTCAAAATACTTTGGATTAAATGACACATGCCACAACAACGGTGATGCATCAGCACAATTCTGATTAAGGGGGAACCAATATTTAAAATCTAAAATACCTCAAAAGAAGTATAAATTTCCCATATAAAAGAGGGATTAACTCCAGCAATCCATTCCTTTCCAACCCTAACGATTCTGTGATTACTGAAATATGAAAGACATGAGTCATTTTACTATGGATTAAAAATCCAGAACACAGATTTACATGAACAGAATAAGCTCTTTGTGTGTTCTGAATGGTGTAAACTGTTTTACATATTACTGTGGAACAAAACTGGTACCCTTCTATATAAATAATTAATTCATCTTCTACTTGAACTGTGTTCTCTATTCTTGTACCTGAGGTGTCCAACAATATAACTGCCTTTACACTCTGTGGTTGCCACCAGCATAAGAGTGGAAAGAAAAATCAAAATTGACAGAAATAGGACAAGTATGTAGATAGAACCCAAGAATTTCTTTCTCTTCCCTCCACCCCAAGGTATATAAACAGTCATCTGGCTCTTTTTTACTAAAAAAAACCTCATCTATTTAAATAGTAGTTTGTAAAAACTTAATACAACTCAAAATTTAGAATGAAAATTAAGCAATCCAAACCCACAGCAATTTTCTTTTGTGTATATTAACTTCATCCATGACTATAAAAGTTTAAAAACCAAACTGGGATAACGAGCATCTTGTTCATATTAATTCAACTGGATTAAGACTTAACATCTGAACAAAATGTTCTGCTGCTAAAGCGCAAAGTACAGTTCAATTGCTGAACCTCAGGAAGTAACAGACATAGAATCATAGAATCAACCAGGTTGGAAAATACCTTCAAGATCATCAAGTCATCTTCATTAATCAGTGAGATATAACAGAATACCTGCTACATTGGAAACTTGATTGCAGGGACAACAAACATTTCTGTGCCCCTCTGCATGTGGAGACACTGACTTGAACAAATGCTGCCACCTTTTGAGATTATCAGATCTACCTATTCATCTCATCCCCACATTGCTATGGCACCATCTGTATGTGCGTTTACAAAACAAGGTGACAAACAGTGTCTAGCACTAGCGAGGAGGGAATGGAGAGATTGCTCCTTCTGTTTGATTTTATCCATTATTTTAAAAGGGTCTGCAGAAATTGCAGAAAGTACAGAGTCATAGATTCCAAGATCAGAAGAGACTGTTATGATTATTTAGTTTGACATCTTGCCCAACACAGACCATCAGACTTCCCTAAAATGATTCCTGCTTCAGTGGTAGCATGTCTTTCAGAAAAGCATCTACAAATCTTGATCTTTATATTTCCAGAGATGATGTTGCAAAGCTTAATTCACCATCAAAAATATCAAAGCAAACCCAAATTCTTATTAACCTAAATATAAAAACATCCAGGGAAGGAGGTAAGGTAGACAATAATATTGAGATATGCAACAATTTCAACTAACAGCATGGGAACGGAATGGGCTACCTGTTTAAAGGATTTAATAGGAAATCAGGAAAGGGAAGGAAGCATTACTCGACTCTTTCCTAGGAAACCACCAAAACAGAAGAGTTTTAGTTAGTTTGCTTTTTTAAAAAACAAACAAAATCCAAGCTCAGTCATTTATTAAAGTAAATTAGCCCAAGTTAGGACAGCTTCAGTTACAGAAAGGTTGTGTCTCCATTTATTAAAAGCTGTTTAAAAGATTAAATTTATTTTTAAAGATTAAAATATTAATAACTAGGCTCCAGTAATTAATTTTGGAACATGATACAAACCACCACATAACATGTACCATGTCATCATTGCAACATGAGTGCAGAAAAGATATTTAAAAGGAGGTATTCAGAGCATTTTAAGCCTGATCTTTTCTATGATCTATTCACAAGATGGACAATATCAGTCTCTCCAGCTCCTGGCTCAGGTGCTAGAAGTGGTTACAGCCAGCCTGTATTGTAGGCAGCATAAACCTCTGGAGAGCAAGGCACTGCACTGTGCAGTGGAAAGGGGATGCTCCACAGCCTTCCAAAGGACACTCCTGCTTAGCTCCAGCCTGAAGGCTCCTCTCCTTCCAAGGACGGAAAACAACTCCTGCACATGTGCACACTGCAGGTATGGCAGTGGGGCAGCACTGCACAACCGCACTGCTTACGGCCACTACTGCAGCAGAGTGCCTCCTTCTGGGATAGATGACACTTTCGGGTCTTGGGTCAATGAAGTGGTGGGAAGAAGAATCCAAGGGGCACCCCAAGTTCAAAATGCTCCACTACAGCCTCATCAATGCTACATTTTTAGATGGCAAACACCAGTCATGCTGCAGTCTTCATGTCCAGGACATATTATCAATGAAAAGATCCCAGAGCTCCTCTTAGCAGTAGCTAGTCTCTGATTATGCTACTACAGAATTCTGTGTCACCCCATGATGTGCCAGTACTGATGCACAAACAAATGCACACCTGGACACAGCTGCTTGCAACTGCTTCACAGCTGTGAGGGGTGCCAAGGAGGGAGCGGTCCCATGGGACCAACCAGGAAGATGTAAGTGCCAGTGACAGAGAGGTCCCATGGGACCAAGGAGGTAGATTTTAACATCAACAACTGTTTTCTAACAGGCCTGCTTCTAACGAATATCAAGTTTGCTATCATGAAATGCTGTAAACTGAATCTGTATCTAATGAAAACTGCTGAAAATAACTCCCCAAACTATTGCTAGCTTTCTATGAACTTTAGGTCTTTGCAAGAAATGAGGCCATCAGTCCACCCTGCACTATCTGCACTACCTGTATTTCACCAAGCTGCCATACTCAGAGCAATGGGTGGAAGCTGCCCAGTTCCCCTAGGGTGACTGACCAGCAGGACCTCACATGATGCACATAATGCGGCTAGAAGTGAAGGAGTATGGCACAGGCTTCAAGTCAAAACCCTGCAGAATGAGGCCACTGTAGGGCTTTTGAGGGAGTTTTTGTCCCTGTTTTTGGCTTCCTGTATGCAAATAGTAGGCAGTAGGCCCCCAGTAACCCATGGTGCCTGAGCTGCTTTGTACCCAACCAAGAGGCACTGTTCAGAAATTTCCAGGATTTGGCATCAAGGGGAAAACTTTTCAGAGGGCTGCTTTGGACACTGGCAGCTTCTGTTCTGGTTTGGGAGCCTATCCTCACATCAAATTTACCAAGCCCTAGCATTGGGAAACACCAGCACACTTTTCTAATTTTTCCAGCAGGTGATCTCATTAATGATGTCTATTTCTGCCTAAATTTGCTAGTTACCAACATAGTTTCTCCCACACAAACAGCTGAGAAAAGTGCCTTTTCTCTCCACTCAGAAGAGAAGCAGGAGAGAGTTCTATGAACCCTGTCATGTCTACCAATAGGGTCAGCTTTCCCATCTTTTTTGCCTCGTCTCCTTTCCCAAACCTTTACTGTGAGACCTCCTCATGCTCAGTTAAGGACAGTGAGGACAGCCCTCCCATCATCCGCTTCACTTTGCCTGAGGAACAACGGGACGGAGCAAAACATTACTTCTCAGCTCCACCAGGGTGCCAGGCAGCAGCAGCGGGCGGTGTGATGTGCCCACATGCAGTTGCTATGAAGCCTGTCTCCTCCTCCTCCTCCTCTGCAAAGTTTCATCAGCATAACCACCACAATGAGTGGAGACAACAGCATCATCTCCTGCCATCATGAAACACCCTGAGCCCTGCAAACCTGTCTGCGTAGGCAGCAACGAGGTGGGCAATGTCACTCCCTTCTGTGGTGCTTGGAAGGTGATTAGCTCTTCTATATCAGTGAGTGGTATGGGCAAGAGTACGGTGTAGATAATTCCCTGGCTGAGGAGCCCGAGTGATGCTCCAGATTGCCATGGAGCTGGGTCAAGGTCTGTGAAGGCAATTGGGACACACTCTGCCTCTTCTGGGCTTTTCCTGCTGTGGTGCAGCACTGGGAAGGCAGTGCCAGGAAACTGCTGCAGGAAGCCTGCAGTGCCCGAAGAGCAGTGTCTTCATGCTGGATCTTTCTGGGTGGTTGTCACCTCTTCAGGCCTAAATGGCTCCCAGATCTCTGCAGCGTGCAGTTCTTTCCCAGCCTGAGAACCAGGAATCTATTTCCTACGACAGCACAGAAACCAGACAGTGGGAGAGATCAAAATCCCCAGTGGAATTCACCATGGCCTACCTGTAAAAGGCCAAAACATTCCAGAGTGGGTCCCCTTCCCTTCAGTTTCAAAACAGCTCACACCTGCATGGCAGCCCTGTGCCTCAGATGTGCCTGAGGGTCAGGAAGGGGCCTGTCACCCTGGCTGGAGCTCGGCAATTGAAACACGGGTGCTGCAGCACTGAAGCTGCAGCCAGCTTTCCTGGATCTCTCCCAGAGGGCTCGCTCCTCCCTTCCTGTACCAGCAGCGCAGTGGCATGCTCTGCACCAGAGGTACTCTGCACACCCAGGGGTGGCAAGAAAGGCACGGCTCAGACAAAGGTTTTCCCTTGCTCATAGCTGCTAGTGCCTTGTAAGAGTTCCCAATAGGCTCTCTGGGAATCGGAGTTTGCTGTGACAATAAGAAAAGAGTTCTATCTTTATGAAGGTGTGACACAGCCACTTCCAAGGCTGTGTTCCCTATATAATGTGGAAAAGACATTTTAAAAAAACAGACTATAGTATTTAACTACGCTGCAGACTGACAGGTTCCACTCCTTGCATTTTGAGTCTTAGAGACGTTTAAATTGTCAGATTGCATTATTTTGTATTTAGCCATCATGAGCAGTTACAGATACCTCTGCCATGTCTGAAACACGGGGCAGATACGTGATCCCCCAGAGATGCACTCGGAGAAGAGGGATTCAGGGAGGCAGCAGTCCTCCCTTGCCACCATGCACCCACACAGGCTCTACCTTACAGGGTGTGGGAGCAGCAGCACGGGAGTAGCTTCCAGCCTTGTACAGCCATATATCTTCTTCACACCAGTTTTTCTCCATACTGTAAACTCGGTTCCAAGGCCAAGCACCACCCCTCCTTGGCCCCCCTGTGCACCCTCTTCCCCTGCTTCAATACCTTTTCCCCTCTCATTCTTTCTCACTGTCTTCCCTCACTTTATTGCTGTCCAGCTTACTTTACCCATAACACACCATGAAGAATCCTCCTCATTACCTTTAAACCTGTGTCCTCTCCTTCCTTCTGCAGAAGGGCTGGTTCCACCTGGGGACTTTCATCACGGCTGGGATGTGCTGCCCTAGGACTGCTTTGCAGAGCTCACATCTCTTCCTGCCCATTATCCTAGCTGGCAGCCAGGAGCCATTTCTGCTCCAGGCAAGCAGAGTTGCAAGCAGAAGAGACATGAGGGACAAGCCCAGCAGTCAGGGCCCACATGCCTTTGCCACATGAAGGTCTTCCTAAGAGGACAACCTCCCAAGGCAACAGCGTTTTGCCCTGCTTTCAGTTTCAGGCCCACTGGGCAGGAGGAAGGGGCTTTTCCTTGTAAACTATCGTCACACGTGGGCTGGCTTCCAGTCCTGCTCTAGCCCCTTTCCTTTGTTCATCTGCAGCACTCAAATAGCTGCAGAACAATGGCCAAGCAGCGGTGTGTACACACAGCTCTTCCTGCCCAGCCTGCCCCAGCCCCAGCACGCACGTACTCCGTGTTAAGCAAGCCACGGTTGTACAAGCACATTTTATGGAGTGACGACAAGAGCTTCCACTGGCTTGGAGTGGTTTTAAAAAGAAATTCACAGGCACCTTCTCATGTTTACTCCACGAGAGCAGGCTTAAAAAACCAAGAAAGTCCTTGGTGCATTTAGGCACACCCTAATGTGTTCAGCACGTGGCTAAATCCACAGCAAAAATCAGGGTGTGTATATGGCAGAAGAAGAAGCTTCAGTTTTTTAAAACTAAAGGAAGAGCTTTTGCCTCCCTCCTTTTTTTTCACTGTACTTGGACTGAGCTTTTCTAAACCCATCAGAAAGGCCTTTCTAATATAGACCACATCAGTAAATTAAATATTCCACTTCCCCTCACCCCAATATTCTCAAAGGCCTACCTCTAAGCAGAAGATGAATGGATGTGCCACTGCTTCGTGTGGACTTGCACTGCATGGAAATGGTCACCAGTATGGGAGCAGAAAAGGAGTACAGGAAGGCGGTGTCAGAGGTTAGGGTCATGCTTAGTTAACTGTCAGCACCAAAAGGAAGAGAAAGCAAAGCCATGGCATGATGCTGAAACTTACCCCCCTTCTGAAGTATGAAAAGTGGACAAACCCTGAAGGTCATGGTGGTAACCAGGACCTGCTTGCCTCCCTTGGCTCCCATGGCTGCTTTCAGTGCCGCTTGAGTTGGTTTTCACCAGAGGTTTCTTGCTGTAAGCCCCAGCTCTTGATTCTGCCTCAAATCCATTCAGCGTTCTCTGAGCAGATCTGTTCCTTGTGATTTCCTGCCGGTATCCATCATACCTGTTCTCATATGAAACAGGGGGATTTTTTGACAGCTTGTATCCATGAGAAATAAGGAGGTCCTCGACACTGAACATGTTGTGCTGGTTTCACTCACAGCTGTGCCATCAAAAAGCTCTTTCCAGAAGGATCCATCACTGGAAAACAAAACCATAAACAAACAGAAGGTTGCTTTAAACAAGGAAAGATATCTTTGATCAGCTGATAGGCTACTGAAGCTGAAAGTCTCATTCTCTGGCTTCAGTGTTCTTCAGCATCAAACAGATGAAGCAAAGTGCATGCAGATTCTGACAAATCATGTGCCGACCTTCCCTAGGCAATACACCTCCATGCAGTCAGCCCAGCAGCAGATGCTGCACTGCTGCTGACTCAGCCTGTTCCACTGAAGAATTCACTGGTGATTGCAGCTTTCAGATGTCACTAAGTGATCTCATAAAACCACTTTGCACCGGAGGTAAGCTCACACTTTCTGTAAAAAACAATTTTTTTCTAGTCATGGAGAGGTGTATTCTGTATTACATTTGGAGTTGCTGCAGGAGGGGGTGGATTACAAGGCAGCATGCCTCTCCCTACAGCTCTGCATATTCTATTAAGAAAAAAATGTTCACATGAACAAGGACAAAATATGCATGAGAACAAAAATTAATTTTATGCAACCACATGAGAAACCCAGGTAATATCATGCATACCCCAGCTAAACAGTCTGGTTTTACAGATTACTTTGTTTTCAGCCTCTTGGTCTCCTGGAAGGAGTAATCCTCCAGAGTAATAAGGAGTAATCAGTAATCCTCAACTAGAATAATACAAACCCTAAGACTTCAAGCACAGTCTATTTTTACAACACAACTGCACTGTGTAAAATGATTGGCAACAACCTGAGATGATCGTGTCTGTTGTGTCTCAATGACTTCCAAGTCATGGGACAGTCATGACTTCTCTTCCTGGTCAGCGGGGCTGACCTCAATTCTGCACTGCTAGAGCAAAGATCCAGTAAACTCAGTTAGTTGGCTGGCAACAATCTTTATTTTCTAAATCACTCTCACATCTTTATGGAATTATGGCAACTATAGAATACCCATTCTCCCAGAGTTTCAAAATCCTTGAAAGATAATGATCTATTCTGTAGGTTGTGTGTAATGATGGACCCATTCTGATACATTCCTCCGTGCTTGGGCTGTATTACTAGAATCATAGAATCATAGAATCGTTAGGGTTCAAAAGGACCTTAAGATCATCTAGTTCCAACCCCTCTACCATGGGCAGGGACACCTTATGCTAAATCATATCACTCAAGGCTCTGTCCAACCTGGTCTTGAACACTGTCAGGGATGGAGCATTCACAACCTCCCTGGGGAACCCATTCCAGTCCCTCACTACCCTAACAGGAAAAAATTTCCTCCTTATATCCAATCTAAACTTCCCCTGTTTAAGTTTTAACCCGTTACCCCTTGTCCTATCACTACAGTTTCTAATGAAGAGTCCCTCTCCAGCATCCCTATAGGCCCCCTTCAGATATTGAAAGGCTGCTATGAGGTCTCCACACAGCCTTCTCTTCTCCAGGATGAACAGCCCCAACTTCCTCAGCCTCTCTTCATACGGGAGGTGCTCCAGTCCCCTGATCATCCTCGTGGCCCTTCTCTGGACTTGTTCCAACTGTCTCATGTCCTTTTTATGCTGAGGACACCAGAACTGCACACAATACTCCAGGTGAGGTCTCACAAGAGCAGAGTAGAGGGGCAGGATCACCTCCTTCAACCTGCTGGTCATGCTCCTTTTGATGCAGCCCAGGATACGGTTGCCCTTCTGGGCTGTGCGCGCACACTGAAGCCGGCTCATGTTCATTTTCTCATCAAACAACACCCCCAAGTCCTTCTCCGCAGCGTTGCTCTGAATCTCTTCTCTGCCCAACCTGTAGCTGTGCCTGGGATTGCTCCGACCCAGGTGTAGGACCTTGCACTTGGCATGGTTAAACTTCATGAGGTTGGCATCAGCCCACCTCATAAGCGTGTCAAGGTCCCTCTGGATGGCATTCCTTCCCTCCAGGGTATCAACCGAACCACTCAGCTTGCTGTCATCGGCAAACCTGCTGAGGGCGCACTCAATCCCACTGTCCATGTCAGTGACAAAGATGTTGAACCAAGACCGGTCCCAACACCGATCCCCGAGGGACACCACTCGTTACTGGTCTCCAGCTGGACATTGAGCCATTGACCACAACTCTTTGCATGCGGCCAGCCAGCCAGTTCTTCATCCACCAAGTGGTCCATCCGTCAAACTGATGTCACTCCAATTTAGAGACAAAGATGTTGTGTGGGACAGTGTCGAACGCCTTACACAACTCCAGGTAGATGACATCAGCTGCTCTACCCCTGTCCATCAGTTCTGTAGCCCCATCATAGAAGGCCACCAAGTTGGTCAGGCAGGATTTCCCCTTAGTGAAGCCATGCTGGCTGTCACCAAGCACCTTGTTGTTTTTCATGTGCCTTAGCATGCCTTCCAGGAGAATCTGCTCCAAGATTTTGCCAGGCACAGAGGTGAGACTGACTGCTCTGTAGTTCCCTGGGCCATCCATTTTCTCCTTCTTGAAAATGGGGGTTATATTTTCCCTTTTCCCACTCATCGGGAACTTCACCTGACTGCCATGATTTCTCAAATATGATGGCCAGCGGCTTCGCAACTTCATTTGCCAGCTCCTTTGGGACCCGCGGATGGATCTCATCAGGACCCACGGACTTGTGCACGTTCAGATTTTTAAGATGGTCTCGAACCAGTTCCTCTCCTACAGTGGGCCCAAGGTCTTCATTCTCACAGTCCCTGCATCTGCCTTCCAAGACTTGGGTGGTTTGATCAGATCCTTTGCCAGTGAAGACTGAGGCAAAGAAGTCATTCAGAACCTCAGCCTTCTCCAAATCCTGTGTAGCCAGTTCTCCTGAGAGCTTCCTGAGGGGGCCTACATTGTCCCTAGTCTGTTTTTTATTTGCTATGTACTTGTAGAATCCCTTCCTGTTATCTTTAATACCTCTAGCTAAGTTTAATTCTAACTGGGCCTTAGCTTTCCTAACCTGGTCCCTAGCTTCCCGGACAACATCCCTGTACTCTTCCCATGCCACCTGTCCTTGCTTCCACTTATTATAAGCCTCTTTTTTCATTTGAATTTTCCTCAGCAGCTCCTTATCCATCCAAGGAGGTCTCCTGGCCCTCCTGCTGCACTTCCTTCTGGTTGGGATGCAAAGAAGAAAGAAATTAAAACAAAAGGTGGATAAAGAAGTGAAACACACAGAAATAGATCAGTTATGTAAAACAGTTAAGATGATCTTCCCCACACGAAGAGTTCATTTAACATGCCTGGTGAGTACTCTGTGTCCTTAGAAGTAGTAGGTCTACCTGAGGACCAGGAGCCCAGCATCGTCAGCTAGTCAAAACGAGATAGTCTCTGCAAAGATCCTGACAAACAAGTACTTTATACACTGGTTTCTAATGTTCTTCATGGGCAAGAAGAAAGAACTCTGTTCACTGATGTTTACAATTATTTACTTGAGATGAAGCAACTACTGATTTGGCTCCTGTGCATTTATTAGTACTAAAACTCTCAAGCTACGTACACACAGAAGTTGATTGGATGGCTTAGAATGTAAACCAGCTTCTGTGGTGCAGCACTCCATATATTATGGCCACTTTTTGCCTACCCAGCACCCCAACCATTTTCTGCTCCCGCCCTGTCTCCAGGATGCTCTGCAGACTGTGGAGCCGGTCCAGCCAGCCACTCTGGTCCAGCCTGGTATGCAGCTCCTAGGCACACTGGGACACTCTAGCCGCCTCTGCCCTGCACTGCCCACAGCACTTGCCTGAGGAGAGCCCACAGCATGGAAAAACATGCACAGTTTTTATGCAGAGCCACAGTTTAACTGGGAACCTGGAACGCTGCAGAAGTGGCTTTTCAGCTTGAGAGCCTTAAACTGGTTTGTCTCTAGAGCTTTATGAATCTTCTCCCTTTTCACACACGTAACAACTACACACCTTTTAAAAAAAGAGATTATTTGTTTATTTAAAGCTCTATGCTGAAGATATTTTAGGAGTATCCCTTGCTAGAACAGGATTCCAAATGCCTAATAAGCGTTCTGAGTAAGCGAGCCAGCAGTAAGTAAAAGCAGGCAGAAAGCAGAGAGGAGCAGGACACTTCCCTCTTGGAAGAAAGGAAAAGCTCCGTGCGTTATTTTTGAATGCTGACATAAAAGGCTGATTTTCCATCCACTTGCTGCCCTGGACTGTGATAGGAGCCAGGTTCGAGCAGACCAAGGGGAACAGCTGGCTGCTAGAGCTGTTCAGCTTCTAACAAGAGAAAGATCCAATGTGACCACCATAAACAGCAGAAAACAGAGTACTTGCAGGTGCAAGGAAGAAATGTGCTTTTCCTGCTATTATTGTCAGACTGGCTTGGAGCACAGCTTAACCCCCTCTCTCTGCCTCCCACTGTAGTCATGGTGCCATCAGAGAGGCAAAAGCAAGTGGATAAGTAACCTCCAGCCTGTGGGGTTTACTCTGAACCTCCGCTTGGTATTGGTAGTGAGGTGCAATGGTGTGGAAATGCACCATGAGGAGCCAGTGCGACTGTCTCTTCCTGCTCTGCAAATTTACCATGTGTGGAAGGGAAAGCCCTGTGGTGCTATGGGTGGTGGGAAGGCCTGGCTGGGAGCAGGATGCTATCATTGTGCCTGTCACAGCTCCACAATGGGAACAAGGCAGAGAAGCCTGCACCCCTCTGCCTGCCACGGTGCCCTCAGCACCAAAGCCCCCAGTGAGCTCTCCCCAGACCCACCACATAGAGATATGCTCCATGTCTATGGCACAAGCTGCCAGCAGCTGGTAGCAGTGGTGGGCATGGCCACTGGATGGGACGCTGTTAGGACGCATAGAACCAAGTATTGGTTTGGGTTGGAAAGGACCTTAAAGATCACCCAGTTCCAACTCCTTGCTACAGACAGGGACACCTTCCACTAGGCCAGGTTGCTCAAAGCCCTGTCCAACCTGGCCTTGAAAACTGCCAGGATGGGGCAGCCACAGCTTCTCTGGGCAACCTGTGCCAGTGTCTCATAACCCTCACAGTGAATAATCGGCTTGTGCAGTCATGGGGAGGTACCTTCCCCCACATCAAACCTGTCCCGGGCAGCAGAGCCAGAGGCCCTGCTTGAGCAAACCCTGCAGGACATCAACCATATCAGCACATAATGTCCACAAGGACGCCAGCCAGCTTTCCAAACCTGGCTGCAGTGCTGGGATGCTCTTCCCACCCTCCCTTAGATAAATAAATCTAAAAAATAAAATCAAAGGCATTGGATTGGCAGGAGTAACAAAACCATCGCTGCAGTGCTGTCTTGTACATACTCTGTCAGACTGGACCAAAAGAGTGTAGGCTGAGCAGAGCTGCTAATTTGAGGGAAGATCAACAACGCTGGAAAATAGTTTGTTTTTCCAGCAGTCATTTGTTTTGTTTGCCAATGACATCAGTGCTTTCTGATAGGGTTTGCTTCCTGAGGATGCCTGCTATCTTGCCAGCGTTTCCGACTTGTCCCCAGCAGCCGGTACAGCTCCTCATAACACTGGAAACAGGGGCCAAGCTTTTCTCTGGAAACTTCTCAGCAGCACTCTTGGATGCAAAGAAACAAGCATGAATGGCGGAAATCAGCACCAGCCCCCTTGTATGCGGACACAATGGGGATCCACAGCCTCGGCAAGCGGGACACAATGAGACCACCAGACGGAAACATCGTCAGAGCACCTTGTCTCGGGGTGCTCTGTCCAAAGCAGGGATCTCATCCTGGCCCTGAGAAAAGCCACAGTACTCCTGAAAGACACCCCGAAGAAATCTGGTGCTAGAGTTTCCTCTGAGCTGCTTCTAGAGCCCATTCTCAGTGGGGGAAGCACATTGTTTTCTGTCGATAGTCTGCCTTCATCTGCAGGTTTCTTTAGTGGCAGGGGTTCCCAAGCCTTATTATTTTGGAGGGTGGTGGGGGTACCACCACTACATGTACGATGACCAGTACCAGCGATGATGAATGCCAACACTTTCAGCAGTGGCAGAAGCAGCTCTTATGTCCATGCTCTGAAATGGTTTGCATGCCATTCCCACTCTCCCCCCTGCATGATGTTTGGAGCAGTCCATCCACCCTTTACAATCATAGGTTGGAAAAGACCTTTAAGACCATCAAGTCCAAACTTTACCCCAGGACTGCTTTAGTCCTGGTTCCAGAGAGCATCCTGGCACAGCATCCATGTACTGGGTGGGAGACCAGAAGACCTGTCTGCCCTCTGTTCTGTCTCCCCACTCTCTGCTACTTGAAATAAAGTAGAAGGTGGCAATCCTTCAACTGTTTGAATACAGCCCCTGAAGTCCTTCTGCCACATGATTTGCCTGCCCCACCTCTGCAGAACTATTTCTAACATTTTTTGTAAGTGATTCTGTATAACTGCACAGAGGAGAAAACATTGAAGGAACATGATTCATACTGCAAAATGAAGCATACAGACATCATGAATTGCCAAAATCAAGGCACCCTGCACGGACACACAAGTTGCTGCAGTTTGTAATTACATGACTTCAGGCTACTGAATTCTGCAGGACTCATACCTCAGTGGATGTGCAGGCTAGGTGATGCTAGTCTTCCTGGGCTTTATCGACAGCAGCTACCCAAACACTGCTCTGAACACAAAGTTACTAACAGGCTTCTAAATTACAAAGTGCACTATCTAGATAACACATTAAACTAGCTTATCTTCACTCACGTCTGGGTGATATTATTCCCATTTCATATCAGACATGTGCCAGACAGAAGCATTTATGCAGACAGACTAATGTGAAAACAACCCTCTCCATTCTAGGTACCCAGTCTGAAGTGCTTACAACCTGATTATTTTAAAGCCGTTAGCCTTAAAAGTAAGCTAGGTACATTCAAAACAACTGCTGCAAGAATCTAGTGCCTCTCCACATCAGCCCAGTTGTGGTAAGTCAAGCTATCTGCACTGTGAAGACATGGGATGAGCCAAAAAACTGGCTGCAATAATTTATCTGCCGTGCTCTTTTTCCATACCTGTGCCCATCAAATCCAGTACCAATGCTTTTGTCCAGGCAACCCTATATCCCTCCCACCTCTGCTAATTCCTCACCACCATGCAGCCCAATGCATTTCCCACTTCCCACACCCACCTGTCCTCACTGCCCTGCAGATTCCCTTCCCTGCCTTCCCATCTCCTGGTCCCACCAGTCCAGCCACTCTTCCCACACAGCCCATCACCACACTAGCAAGGGGTAAAGTTTGCCCTTACCTCTTGCACCCCTAACAGCTTCTCCTGGTTCACATCCATCACCCCAATTTCCTCCTTCCCCTCCTGATGACCACCTTCTGTCCCATCGACATTTCCAGCAGAAGCACCTCTGCGACTGCTTTCTGCTCCCATGTGCAAGACCCCGTTTCACTTGTACCTGGAAAATGCAGGAACCATCATTATGGAGACAATCCAGCTCCACTGCCACAGCCCCGGGCAAGGGCACCATGCCAGGGCTGTGCAGGGATGCTCTGCTCACACAATGTTGGAGTCATTAGGGCACGAACGCTGTCCTTGCACAGGGCTGGGTCACTGGTGGGCTGCTCAGCACCAGAGGATGTGGAGTTCTGACAGATGGGAGAGAAAAACCTTTGGAAAATGGAGCACCTAGAAACAGGCGAGTCTGCCGAGAACATGCGCAGATGTCTCTGAGCCTTGTCACCACAGATCCTGTTCCCGAACACTGCAGGTCTCAGCGGAACAGCTGGAGGATTTCTTTTCTCTACCCTTTTTAATGTGGGCAAACCAACATTCCTTCTCCTCCCTCCTCCCCCCTAATTTAGCATGGAAACAGCAGAATTGGTTTAGCTGACAATATTAAAATAAATTTTGTCTGTGAAAGAGGCACAACCTGAAAGTCTCAGATCAAGCGATAAAAGCCTGACAGACTACAGCAGTAGCAAACAGGTTCTTGCGGAAGAAGTTTTAATATGAGATGGTACTACTCGCTCAGTCTAAACATAACCCCGAGCTACATCTCAGGAGAATACCTAAGTCTTTGGCCATTGTACTTGCTCCTGTTTTCTCACTCTGGCTTTGCATATGTGCATATGAGAGAGCTTATCAAAACCAAACACATTAAATGAGGCTTTTACCTTCATCATTTCATCTTTTTGGGGACAATAAACTCAGATGGGACTGTAAATGGCAGGCAGCCGTGCATGCAGCTGCCCTGGCATGCTGTGCCCCTGCCTTCCACTGCAGAAACCACATTCACTGGCTTGCAGACACATGCTCCATTGGGAAAGATAAAATTCATGTGCTTGAAGAGCCGTAAACAGCAATGTTCACTGTGATCAAATATTAGATATTTAACACAAAGATAGTCTAGAACACAGGAAAAAAGAGATTAGAGATATGTTGGGTGTATTCAGCTTGGCAGGGCTTAACTAAGCGTAGGCTAGGAGCAAGGAAGGAGCAGGGAACTAGCCAGGGCAGCCTCCAAGCCATGAGTAAATATCTCCTAGAAATTCTCAAGGGATGAGTGAAGGGCAAATATATTCTCTAACTTCAAACAAAAGAGGGAAGAAGACAGATCTGAGATATCATAGACCAAACAGCCTGGCTTTGATATTGATTCAGACAAACTATTATTCAACCCACTTGTAAATACTTATAACAGGTGTTGATTTATCACAAAGCAGGAGGGAGTGAGTGTGTGATCCAGGAGGAGCAGCGGCATTTCTATCACCCTGCTTCCTGCCCTGCACTGCAGCTGCATCCACTCCCACATGATAAAGTCATGAGAAAACAGAAAACACAGACTTGTCAAGAACAAATGAAGTCTAATCAATTTAATTTTCTTCTTTGACAGAGTTGGGAGCACAGTGGGTAGGGAGGAAAAAACAGTAGAAGTCGCACATTGGAAAGAGGAAAGCTTTTGATGGATGCATGTGATAGCCCTACATGCAAACCAGGCAAATACAATTTAGGTATAATTTACTCTTGGTGGGTATACAAATGTTTCACATCTGTACTCGTAGTTATTAAATTCAATGTCAACCTGAAAAGGCACATAAGGGCTGTGCCTGGGGTCTTGTTCTGTTCAGTATTTCCATTAATGACTTGTAAATTAGAATAAAGATTACAATTACAAATCTGTAGGGAGTGCTTCCAGCATTTTCAGGGATTCCAATTAGAATAAAATCTTAATAAATTATAGACCTAGTCTGGAATGACTGACTGAGATACAATACAGGCAGGTGTAAAGCACCATGCCGAAGAAGAAGGATGCGACACAGAAGTGCAGAATGGCGTGGTACAGCAAAAGAGTCTCTGGGGCTAGGGCTGTAAAGAGAGAAGACATCAGGAGTAGTGCAGGGCTTGGTACACACAGGTGAAGAGGCTTGGAGACAGATCAAGATGAGCTTCACATGTCAGGCTCTTGACTCCTGTCAGCCCTATATTCAGTTTTTGGGCCCTACCTCAAGCAAGATGCTGCTGCCTGCTCCTTGCTCACAAGAACAGTAAGAAGTTTTAGAAGTGTGACCCCTGGAGAAGAAGCTACAAGAAGTGGGCTTGTTTAGTTGGAAGGGAAGGAGGGAGGAATGAGGGTGAGAGAATGAGAGATGATAACAAGTTTTAAATATGTCAGGCTGCTAAAAGGCAGTGATAATCTTGTCCTGCTCCCTGTGGCTGTGGAAAACTGAAGGGACTGGTTTAGCATGCAGCAAGGGAGATTTAGGTTAGATATTAGAAGGACCTGTCTAGCCATGATGATAGTGAACCACTGGTAATGCTAGGAAGTTCTGAAGCTCTATCAATAAAAGTTTTCAAGAACAGGCTAAATGAAGATCTGTCAGGGATGGAGCAGATGAAGCTAACTGGAGGCTCAAGAATGGGGTTCTGACCAAAGGACTCATATCAGATCATGGACACGCACCAGGCAAGACTTCAAGAAAGTTCCCATTATGGCCAACACCATACTGAGGCCTTCAAAGCCACTAGTACTACACACATCTCTGCTAACTACATGAGACAAAAACCTGTCAAAGCCATTGCTGGAACATAAGCCAATTTATGTCTTCCAAGGCCACTCTCTCCTATTCATCTCACCGAAATGAAAAAGAAATCTGTGAATTTCTGTGTTTAACCCTCATTACCTGCGGGCAGGAGTTCATATTTTTTCTCTAACACAGAGATTTACAGTCGGTGAAAATTACAGCACACATCCTCTTTGCATTCTTTGAGCAAAAAGTCCTCACTGAAATCACCAAGGAACTGTGCCACAGAATAAATTAATGATACAACGTGTCTCCAATAAAACTAGGAAGTGGGGAGGAGAAGAGGAGTTAAAGAGTTTATTTAACCCTCAGAAGGTAGTTATTCCTGCCTTGTATCTCACCAGTGCAGATGTATCAGCAAACACACTGTGGCATGAGAGTGAGTGCAGAGCATCTCCTGGGGAAGGCCTTAATGAGCGACGGCTGCTCTCCAGGCATTGCCAGCCCTGTTTGTTAGGAGGTTTCAGGTCATATTTAAAAGTGTGCTTTCTCAGATTTGCCAAGAAAAAATGGTAGAGAGCTAGTCTGGGTTTTCTTAAATAATGTGGGTGTTTGAATACTGGGTTCACACAGTGCTGAAACATGTGTCTGAGAGGGTATGGATGGGAGTTTGTATCTGCAATAAGGTTGATTTTTAAATTTGCCATGGACCAATCCAGCAAAGAGTGAGCACTGATTCACTGAGGCTCATAAGCATCCAAATAGAAGTAAACGCATTCATGGGAGGGAGGAAATGTCCAAGCATGCACAGATACCGCTGTTCATATTAGCTGGTTTTCAAAATGTCAAAGGCTTGCTTCCACCGATGACAGAGCAGCACATTACTCCACTGAAATCGGTGCAGACTTTTTTTAGAGAAGGAGCAATTGTTAAAGAGCGCTCACTGCTACTCTGTGCTCCAGATATATCCAGTCCTTAGACCAATTGGCAGCATATGGTGGATTTCCTCAAATGACAGCTTTTGTTTGTCACAACAGCAGAACAAAATAGTACATTTATTAAATAAAGCATAATTAGCTACCTCTTTCCCTCCCAAAAAGGGACTGCAGAAGAGGATATTCTTTAGGACTCTGATGATGTTTCCATGCTGCTTACAATGCTTTTGTATGGAACAAACCACTTCAGTGAAACAATGCACATGGAAACATATTTGATGCTCACATCGAAAATCAAGATGTTAAGGGCTAATAATCCAACCTAAAATATCTATGGTCAAGGTGCTCATAAGCTACTCCTATGCTAGGACTACATAGATCATTATCATTGTCTGCATTTTTTTGAACTGAAAAGTATTCTGTCTGTAAAAACCAAAGAAAAGTATTTCAACAATAACTGTATTAAATCTTTCTTCAATAACTGCATTATATCTTTCCTCAATAATAACTGAATTGAATCTTTCAAAGTAAAAATTGTTAATACGGGATCTACCACATAGTTGAATTTCTTTGAGGTGACAGTGACATGACTTATAGAGCCTGGGCCCTGTGATCAAAAGGATTACACACATTAGCATCCTACTAATCACAGCAGGACAGGCCTGCCCATCAGGCCAGGACTCACGGAGGAGAGATCCGTAAACAAACACTTTCTCCCTCTCAGAAATGTGGCTGGGAGCAGAGGCGCTCCAAGGTTGGTGTGGTCTTCTCCTCTTTCAAAGAGATAAGGATTGTGTCTGCTGGAGTAAATAAATTCTCAGCATAGTCTTAAACTTCTGTTTGTTTACTCATTTTCAGACATTACCATCCTCTCCTGTGTTGTTATCCCTTTTATATTACCCTTGTATGTATAATCAAATGCCCTCTCTTCTGGATTGACCCTCTGTTTCTTCCTGTATTATAGATGCCTTTGATCTATCTTTCTTGCATCTCTGTGTCCTGCCTTGTAGTCTCAGCAGGATTTCCCCCGACCCTTTGCTCTACTAGAAAATAAATGCCAAAATAGCATTTGTATGCATTAGCATAGAACAAAAATAAGACAGATGCTCAAGAAGACTACACGCAAGCACCGCTGCGCTGCTGAGGCACTGAATGTGCTGGGCAGGGCTGTCTACTGGCAAGGCAAACCCAGGCTGGTGAAAGGTGGCCCAGCCTCCGAGCATGGCTGAGCTCCTGGACCAACAAGGCAAGCAGATATCATAACGACGGGGGAAGAAGGACCATCCTAAAATTTCAGATACATCTGTTAACTTTTCCTCCTTCATCACACACTCGGTGACTTGCAGGGTGCCCTTGCACTTCCAAAAAGCAGGATTCAGACTTTAGCTTTTTTTTCCCTTTTTTTTCAACCAGTTTTCAGAACCCCTTCCCTTGCCTCACCATTTGAGATGGTCCAAGTTATGGCTGACAAATTCTATTAATATGCTAACTGTAATACACCTGTGTGACAGAGAGGCTGCTGATGACTTTTGTTCTCTGCAGGCATCGCCAGTACCAGAAAAACTGAGAGTTATCTGTAGCCAGATGTGAAAAGATGCCATCAGTTCATAAAGAGACCTTAACAATTGCATCAAGACCACCAAAAGGCTGACCAGCCCCTTCCTTCATAGCTGGAACTGGTGAGTAAGCTTCCCCAGCATGCTTGAGTCCACTGGCTCTTGAAACAAAGCACAATACCAAGGTTGCAGAAAGTGAGATAACCCTTTCCACTCAAGAAGTGGAAAACAACATCTGTTAAAAACAAATAAACCGGTGCAATAGCCTCAGCGAGAGACCCAGAGGATTTCTGAGATGCAGCTCATGGCTTGGTCAACACATTGTGAACAGCAAATTACAAGACAATTGTTTCATACCAAGCTCTCCCACCCCTGAACTCCCTCAAGGTTAATTAGGATGGCCTCTGGCCAAATTAATTAGAAGAGAAGATTTGGGCAGGACTTTGCTATGCGTTCGTAACTAGTTCCAAGGTGACTGAGAAGTTCAGAAATGCCTCACCTTCCAAATAAAGCCTGCTTTGCAAAACTCGAGCTTACATGTGCCATGTCATTTCTCTGACTATCAGGAGAAACACTTAAAATAATGTTTCCTTACTAATGGCTAAGGCAGAAAAACTTTCTGCATCCTTCCCACCAAACAATATGCCCTTGTTTATTTTTTGTGTGCGTTTTAGGTCATAACAGGCCAGTGAAATTATGCATGTAAAGAACAATATACTACTGTAATATGGTACTTGATACACACAGCCTGGCAGACTCTGAAAGATCTCTTTTCCAAGATTGGGCGCATGCATGTTGCAGCTGGGAGCAATCCTGAACATCACTGTTGGAAGGGAGGATGAAGAAGCAGATGTAGCCTTTGAAACAACAGACTCAATTAGTACTTGAGTTGGTATTATAACATGCTGCGGTGGCACAGCTCAGGAGACCACCCTGCCTGGAGGGGGACAGCCCAGCGCAGCTTCTCTGTCCTGTGGCAGCAACCTGCTTCAATCTCCTCTAGACTCCTGCTGTCCTCAGCATCCTTGGCTAAGGGAACAGCCGGCAGGACCACACTTTTTTCCTCCATGGTGAGTAGTAGAACGGCAAGAGCGTAGTCTATGCACACAGTCGGCACAGAGGCAGGTCTAGCCTCTGTGATTACAAACTAAGCACTGGCGCAAATTGAGGCTCTTGCAGTGGCTGCACCTCTGAGCTACAGAGCCCTTCTCTGTCATTAATCCTATATTCTTTAGTTTGAAGCTGGAAGGCTGCTATTTTCCACGTCTGTTCCCCACAAACAGCAACAGAGCTTCTGGGTAGAATCAGAACTTGCAACACAGAGAAAATGCTTCAGCTCCTGCAAAGAAGTGCAGCTGAATACTTTTCAGCAGGACACAATTCTCAGTGTCACTAGCCAAGATTTAATGTCTTGACTGCATGGATCAGACTGACTACTCGGAACAGTTACATCGTTATTTTCACTTACAGACACGGGCTGGAGTAGCTTAACATGTAGGGTCCATGCCACTCAAAAGCCATTATTTTCAAGTCATTATTCTCAACTTTTTCTCTTTTTTTTTTTCCTCAAAAAAGGAAGGAAGAAACCCCCAAACCCTTAATAGATGCAAGAGTCCTTTGGCACAGATCCAGCGGGAGACTAAGGCCGTAATTTGTAATTCTGAGGCAATTATGAAATGACATAACGGCACAAATCTCCTTCTGACATAACAGCTTTTTTTCTGCATCCCCCGCAACATTACATGGCTTAAAACAACCGCTATAAACGAAATAACCTCAAAATCCCTGTGACTGCTGTGCAAATATCGAAGTAAGACTAAACACCAAGAGGGGCAGCAGCTGACGTTTCAGACCGTGCTGCCCCATCCTGGTCGGTTCAACGGGAGCCACACCGAGTCGCAGCCGGCGCCCCGGGCGCAGGGGAGCACAGCGACGGGCGCTGAATGAAGGTGAGGGGCTCCAGCCGCGGCACCCAGGAATTTCCCTGGGACTCCCGCGAGCTCCAGGGAAACTGGGCCCTGCTCAAGGCTGGGGACGCGGGCGAAGGGACAGGGGCGATGCCGGGAAGGAGAGGAACGAGCAGGTGCAAAGCGGCCAGAGCAGGGACGGGCACCGGGGGGACGCGCCCCGCGGTGCCGCGCATCGCCCTAGGGCACCCCTCCGAGCCCCGATGCCGCTCTCGCCCGCTCCTCCAGCCGCCCACCGCGCCCTGCCAGGACTCACCTCTCCGGGCGGCCGCGCGAGCCCCTCGAGGGTCGGCCGGGGCCGCCTCGCTCAGCGGCCGCGGCAGCCGGGAGGCGCCGAGCCCGCGGCGGGCGGGGAGGGGCGGGGCAGGATGAGGGGGGGGCGGGAGGAGACAAACTCGGTCCGCCCCGTCCCGCCCCCCCCACCTCCCCCCGGGCGCTCTGGCGCTGCCCCGGCCGCCAGCGGGGAGCGTCCCAGGCGGGGAGGGGCGGCTGGGGCCCGCGGGAGATGTGGCGGCGTGCGCTCTTCTTCCCCGTCCCTTCCCGCGGCGGAGCCATGCTTCAGCCTGGGGAAACAGCTCCTTGCCCTTAGCGAGCCCGAGGCACCAGCTGACCAAGCAGGCGTTACACGCTGCCTTCCCACACTGGGATCCGCTGATCCTCCTTTAATCCGTCCCTGGAAACACGTCGGCCTGTGCACGGAGGAGGCGATGCTCTGCGCCCGTGGTAAAACGTGTGTGAGGCACTTGCAAGATGAAAAATGCAAGCCTTGGGAGGTCCGGTTACCATCAAGTACCCACCCGTCACAGACACATGAGATGGGCACTTAACTGTGAATCACAGAACCATAGAATGGTTTGGATTAGAAGGGACCTTAAAGCTCATCTGGTTCCAGCCCCTCTAGGCAGGGACACCTTCCACTAGACCAGGTTGCTCAAAGCCCTATCCAGCCTGGCCAGGTCAAGGACATGTCCAACAGCAGACAGTGCATCCTTCCAAAGAGATAACCCAGAAGGGCCTGACTCGTAAGCCCACACCAGCAGTGGCAGTTCTGCCAGGAACGCGCTCTTACGTGGGGCAGGTTGTTTTCTCCATACAGTTGAACAGGCACCTCCTGCCTCCCTGCTCTGCAGCTGAGCTCAGAAAGACAACTTTCTCAGCACAAGGAATATCTGCAGAAGGGAAGGCTGGGGTCCATCAAGGGTGGAGGGGGGCCAGAGGAGACCCTTTCAAAGCTTGCCGTGACTGCTGGCACTTGGCTGCAAGCCCAAAGGGCTTGTCCTCATCATGGTTTTCACGGTGCAATCTGCAAGCCTTTCTGAATCATAGCTGACTGCCTGCTTCCCCACCTCTCCAGTCCCTGGCATTTATTCAGCCTTTAGAAACAGGTGAATAATTTGCAAATATGTTTTGGTTTAATGACACTCTCAAAAATTATGTTTGTGAATTATTTACTTCAGCAATTTCTTAGGCCCGTCAACTGCTCACCATGCCTTAATTCACTTTTACCCTAGGCTATCAAAGTGCTTTACATGTGTTCATACACTGAGTCCTATTCAATATGTGCTCTAGTTAATAATGGGAAAACAAAGGTATTAAAGTTACACAAGGTCACAGGAGGATTCTATAGGAGAGCCCAGAACTCAGTACAGGTTCCCTGATGCCCCGGTTTTGTAGGGTGCTGGGAATAATTGTCATTGTCCTGCTTTTCTACAGACATCTTTTATCTTCCAGCTATGAGGCTCTGAGCCTGCAGCGCTGACACAAGAAGCATGCATCAAGGGTAATGCCATCAGCAGCAGGGGGACTTCCAGCAGGACGCCTTACACTTCATCCCTGCAGCATTCTCAATGGCTTTGCTGGTTGGGAAACCCCTGTATTTTCCCATGGTAAAACCTTCTGTCTGACACAGTCAGTCAGTAGAAAGTTTGGGTTTTGTCACAGAGCAACTTCTTGTGGGTGTGATGATAGCACAGGTTTCCATGAAGGAAGCTGTGCTGGCACAGGTTACGGTTCGTTATTTAAATTTCTTGACTCTGACAGGCAAATTGGGAGTTGTGGGGGTTTAAATACCTGTCTCTATTGTCTTGTATGAAAAAGATTTCCAGGACAACTTTTCAATCTGCATGGCTGCAGCTCTGAGCTGTTTGCTCTCCTTGGCTGTAGGAGACAGTCCTCTTTACATCCCTCCTTCAGAGCAAAAAAGCTTTTGCTCCCTGTTGGGTAAGTATGAGGCACCGTACAGAGCAGGTCCTTGCTGCTGTAGCTGTCAGCTCTCCATTGGGAAAGCTGCTTCTGAGCTGCCTTTGAGCCAGGAAGAGAGGAGGCAGAGTCTGAAGCTGCCACTCCAGTGAAGGAAAACTGGATCATTTACTGAACACTGTAAAGGTGCACAGGAGAGACATCTTTTTGTCTGGAGGAGGTCATGGGCTGTGAAGAGTATGATAAAAGTGCAAAGGACAGCCCACCTCAGAGCTGCCTCTCTGAACCTGGGGTATTCTTTTGTTACACTTCTGAGCACGCTTTGTGGGCTGCAAAGGGATGTACAGCCCTTGGAATGACTTTGGAGTGCTGCAGTCACTGAAGATTTCCCTTGAGTGAAGTCAAAAGAACAGTTGAGAAGCAGAACTTTCCTCCTTAAAAAAGAAAACAGCCACCCATGCTTCTAGCTCTCCTGCTAAAGAGAAAAGCCTGAAAACCTGAGCGGAAATCATCTCCATGGTCAGACACCAGAAAGCAAATTGCATGATTTTTGAAACAATATCTGGGGCATCTCTCAGGCTGGATTCACAGTTAACTACCAATGAGAGCTGGCAGCCCCACCTTGTGTCCAAGCAGGATTGCCCAGAGGGCTGGTGTAACACATGAAGCCATTGGTCTGTGATTTGGGAAGTCTGGGTGCTGTGCTCCTCAGTGACAGCACAACTTTCAGAGGCTCCCTTTGCTCCTGCTGCATCTTGCCCACTCTCTGTTAGAGAGCAAACTCTTTGGGCAGATGTTGCTCCTGGTTTTGCCTTAGCTCAGTGCCCACATCAGTAAGGCTGTGGTCTCAGGTGGCTACTACAATGCAGAGTGTGACTGCCAGGAGAAGGGTGAAGATGAGAAAAAACAGAGGAGGCAGGAAAGCAATTCTGCTTTTCAGTGGTTGGAGTAAATGGTGCACAGCCTGCAGCACTGCTCCCCAGCATAGCCCACGATCCTGTGGCTGCCTGGGTAGATTTCCATCTCCTGGCTCTTTCTGGAGAAGAGGCCCATTGACAGATAATCTTCAGTTTAGAGCCTCAGCTTTGAAAAGGCTGGAAGTATTAAATGTGGCTACAAGAGAAGCATACAGATTGGGTTTGTGGAAGAGAAAAGAGTGCTAAAGCTTCTGTCCTGCTACAGAAGATTCCTGAGATGCGTGAAAATCGGTGGATGGGGGAGGGTGACAAGGTCAGGCAATTGAGGAGAGAGCTGTTATTGCCCCTCTGCTTTGCATGGCTTGCAGGGGGCAAGAAGAAGGTCAAAGAAACCATAAACCAAAAGCTGCTGGTGGCTCTGTGGTGGCATCAAAGGTGAGCATCTGCACAGGAGCATGGAGGGGCTGCATGAACCCAGCAAGTGGCAAGGCCATCCCATGTGTCACAGCAGTCGGGTTCAAATCAGCATCCCATGGGACATGGTAGAGTGGGTCCACATGCCTATGCAAGCGGGGAACACCAGGGCTTGGCTCCTAGGGAGATGAAGAGCAGCGCCTGCAAGTCTGAGTGAGTGGCCGTTATGGACAGAAACTGTGGAAAACAGAAACACAAAACATGAGAGAGGCAGGCCAGATGGGGGAAATACAGATGAATTAATGCACAGGGAAGGGAAAAGGAAAAACACACAGGCACGCTGCACGCCAGCCAGCTCTTCAGCAAAAGCACTGCTGCGTGCCATTGCTGTGATGAGTGAATGGGAAGTCCTGCTCTGCTCGGTGCAAGTTGCTGCTGCTTTATGCCTTTATAATTCTCTCCGGCCTCAAAATCTCCCTCCCTGGGAGTCCTCTGTTTATGTTCTATGTCCCGTCATCAGCGTTGCTGCAAGGGGCCAGAGCTTTCGTGCCATTCCTGCTGAGCTTGTTGCAGGCTTGGAGATTCATTTCTGGAGTAATCCTGCATTAGTGGTTTTTACATTGAAATCAAGCAGATTTCTTCATAATTTGGTGTGGTTTGAGTGACTAGGTACTTTAATTTTTCCCCAAAAGACTGTAAGTTTTTGTCTTAGATCCAGTTGCCGGGAATGTATTTAAGAACATACACTGAAATCACCGCATACCTGAAGTTTACCATAACTAACTAGCCACAGATGTGCTACTAAACCTGTGCTTATTTTTTCCTCTTCTCCATCCTATATGGCATGTTAGAGCCCTGATATATTAAAATTTCTCAGAACAGATGCTAGTAATAAACAAAACAGCCATTACCCTTTTGCAACAAAACATGTCACATTACCTATTCACCGGTAATCACCTGTTTATGGAATTGGCACCTCTTCTGTGTTTGGAACAGAAAACCTTCAGATATTTTATTGCTACATGAAGGAAAACATTGCTGTGGAAAGGGGATGTTTTCATTTGCCAGTTCTTTGGTGCTTCTTTTGACCTGGTATTTGGGGATTCAGTTCTCAAAATACCTTATTGCTTTCTAAGCATCCCAAAGAAACAGATGGGATGGATGTGTATTGAATAGAGGGAAATAGCTCATAGCGCCAGGTGGTGACCATTCTGCAAGGACGATGTAATACATAGCAGTCATGTAATACACAGTGTCTGTGCAAGGTGTTGGGCCACAGGCTGCTGGGGAGGAGGAATACTGCACTGTGATGGAGAATATTTTCCTTTAGATGTAAGGAAATAGATGTTCAGCTATGCTTTCCTTTAGATATACCTCAGAATCCTAAAGTATGACCACAGTGTGCTGGAGGGAGGGAAAAAGGGGGGGGGGGGGGGGAAGCAAAAAATGAAAGACTGGTGAACACAGAGATAGGGTGCACTGATTACGGTGTGTGTTCCTGAACATTGTGAACACTGCTGAAGAGGCTAAGAGGTGTGGCACACAAATTACCCTTCAGAATTTAGCTGGTTTACATTTGGGAAAATTAGGTAGTGCTTCCAAAACTTCTGAAGTGCTAAATATTGTTAAAATAATCCTTACAGCTCTTTACTCAAGGACTTGGCTCAGGATACTCAGCAAATATTAATGATTTTCTCATCATAACACCCAGGAGAGATGGGAAGGTATCACAGTAATTACCCTCGTCACCCAGCTGAGGAACAGAACAGTCAACCCTCATTTTTCAGGAGAGTTTCCTGACCAAAATATTTGTACAGTCGTTCAGCTGAAAAGCTCTCGGGAAGGGCTGGGAGCTCCAGCTGGCCTCAAAGCAAGGCATCAGGACTGGGGAGGGAGAGGATCACCCCTGAAGGTAAGGGAAGATGAAGGGGAATAGTTATGCAGTAGCTAAGCATGTTGGTGTTGGATCCATCCTATTTTTCCTGTTTAAAATATGGATGCTTACTACTCTAGAGAAGGCTAATCACTATATTCATGTAATTCATTATGTACAAGGGTACACAAATGGTACAATGCAGATTGTTACGGCAGCTCCATCGATCTCCATGAGGATACATGAGGAGGCTGAGCTGTGGCTGCCACATTGTCATTCCTGCTAGTGATATGAGCTTCACTCATTAAGGAGTGAAGTCTCACACACAAGGGAAGTGTGGTCATGGCTGAGAGGTATGCAGCCTGGAAGCAATCTTTTCCCAAGCACAGGCAAGGTTTTAGCTTGATTTCTCTAATCAAAAAGAGAGGGTTAGCAAAAGCTGTGAACCCCATTAGCATCACCATGTAGATTAGTGCTGGTGGAAAACACACTTCAAATGAGGTAAAAGAAGAGCAGGCTGTGCTCAAATCTCATGTATTGCAATCAGATGTTGATCTCCATGGAAATACCCACTTCCATGGGCACTTCATCATTACTTGTGAGTGCTCAGCAGCTCGCAGCCAACACTAAGCAGCCCGTTAGGTCGTGCCCGATACCTTCTGTAGGTCTAATCAAGCAGTAGGATCCACCCTGTCTTCCACCAGATTTCTAGCTACAGCTCAGTACCGTTCTGCTATGACTCGGTTTAGTGAGGCAAGTTTAGATATTGACCTGTTGGAGTTACAAGGAAGGATGAGAGCAAACTCAGGTTGCCCACAGGCATTAGCTAAAATTTCTTTGCCTTTTTCATAAAAATCTATTGCAAATAAATTACAAATCTACTTTGAAAGAGGAGAAAAAAAAAAAACCTTCATCTTAAAACAGCTGCAAATGGATTCTCAGTAATATAAATTTAACTCGCAAACACATAGCATGTGCTGAGCAGCTCTCTAGGAGAATAGAGTCTGAAATAGCAGGGCACCTGGGGGAGGAGATGCACAGGGGGCCAGGTGATGAAAGTATGTGAAGTAATATAGAAACAGCAGAGGTGGTTCAGGAATGTCTCCCCCCTTTGCTGAGCATATGTGTATGAACAATTAGCTGGAAGATGGCAAGTACAGTATGGATAAAAGGATTCTTGTTTGTTGCCACTGATATAGCTAAGCTGTGAAAAACACTGCTGTAAGATAGAGCTGAAGCCCCCAGGTTTATGAGGAGCAAACAAAAATATATACCAATGGCAAAAGTAGTAAATATCAAGAAATAGGGTCTGGAGGGAATACACTATTCAAAATCTTCAAAGTTCTTTGACCAGACTGTATTTATTGTCAAAATAAAGGAAACCTGCCCTGGAGTAGGTTACCCCCTTCCCCCAGCCTCTGCAGCAAGCCCTTCCTTGGGGAGCATGGGTTCGCACTGGGGAGAGGGGAGTATCATTGAAATGGTGTGTTTTAATGCGAAACCACAGCACACCATAACATGTCTCCTCTTATAAATGATCTGTGGCATAGTTCCTATTAGTTCCATAAGAAGTGAAGTAATAGTTATTTAACTCATCAATTTCAGCTTTTAGCTGTGGTAACATTGATTTTTAAATCTTACATTTCAAAAGCCAGCACTATCATTTCTGAAACACTGCCTCCCTTCTGTAGATCTACATGAGCTGGCTTTATGAGATCAAGGGGAGAAAACTATCTATAGTAGGTTGTTTGTTTTTTTCATAAGAGAAGTTGAGCACAGTAGCAAGGGCAGAGCATGAAGAAAGGCTTGCCTGTAACCAAAGTACTCAAAAAGTTCAACAAGAGTTTGCAACACCCCTTCATGCCAGCGCATTCCCACAGAAAGCCTCACCCAGAAAGCTGAAATTGCAGTCCTTCCTGTTAAGGAGAAAAAAATGTGAGAATGGCTTGTAATTTTTGAACCAGGAAAGCTAT
Organism: Pezoporus flaviventris; assembly: GCF_033815535.1. Taxonomy (NCBI): domain Eukaryota; kingdom Metazoa; phylum Chordata; class Aves; order Psittaciformes; family Psittacidae; genus Pezoporus; species Pezoporus flaviventris. The sequence goes on from NW_026892595.1 coordinate 7,782,001, forward strand.
CTTTATCTTCCAAAGAACAGCCCCTTGAAGATGTGACTGTCATCCAGGGTTAAAGAGCAGGCAGAAAGCCCACAGAGGGATGGGGCCTCAGCAGCTCAACACCCAGGCCCAGGCATTTGTCTCCTCTGGTGAGGGGATGCTCCTGTTATCTCTCTGATGCATACCAGTATCACGGCTTTCCGTATCCAAACACATCTTGACACTGGAGATTACACAGATCCCAGAGCTCTGGAGTGAGGCCAGGGACATGCACCCGCCCCAGATCATCTCATCACCACAGGAGCAGGCAGAGGCAGCGTGAAGAATCATTATCAGAGAGCAATGACATGTCACGGCTGTCTTGAACGGACCTGGGGGTCAAAGGATTATGACTGAAATCCATTCTTCATAGAACAATCTTTTCCAAATGCCTTACTTATGAAATGACACAGGGAGTGTGCTGTTATCTGTGGGGTGGTACAAAACCACCTCTGTTTCAAGCAGGAATAAAAAAATAACTGAAATAGAGCTGAGCAGAGCATCCCAATTGCACAGTCATGCTTGTCAAGTTGGTTTCCTCCCCCCTCAAACCCACTGGTGGACAGGTTTAGAGGACTGGGTGGGGATGTGTCTTTAACCCTACAGTAACAAACTTGCCTTGTGCATGTGTATTTTAGTCTTGGATTTAACTCTTATTTGCTCCTGTATTATTTTACATCAGAGTGTGCACTTCTGCAGTTTCTGCTGTCATCCCCATTTCTTGCCTGCTCTCTACTGGAAGTGCCTCTGGAGGGAATGGAAAGGAAGCTATTTTCTGGAAAAGCTCTTTTGCCGAAAAATTATCTAAGCAGCATTATGGAAACATGTTTTTTCTCAATAACCTTTGAAGTTACAGCAACTGTGCAAAGGATTGCAGCACCAACACCAGAATGTCCACCTGCAACGTAAAGGTTTGCAGGTCTCTAGGGACTATATTTGGAGTCGAAAGTTATTGAAATCTATTAATTATCTTGTAGAAGTTGATAGTGATGTTACAAAGAAGTTTTGCTTGAAAGACAGAGAAATCCAAGTTCTCATTCCAACATGCTTTTCTTGTTAAACTGAATTCTTCCATTTCCCTCCTTCTATCCAGGACAAGAGGAAAACGGAACCAAGCTCCAAAATAATAGAAGTTTGGGTTATTTTTTTAGTCAAAGCCTCATTCAGATTAACCTGAAGGTTTCCATGTGCATTTTATTGGGTTATTTTGTTCTAAGGCCACCTTCTGTACAATATATGCAGCTCACAATTCACTAGAGGGCTTCCAGACTCATTGGTGGAAATGATGCCTCTACCTCACCGTATTTTCTGTCTTCAGATCAGAAACAGCCACAATAGAGCCCTAAATTTATTACATCCTTTCTTTCACTGGCTCAAGCTTAACCCCCAACATTTCGGCACACTGCAACACTGTGATATAGGCTCTCCTTCAGAGGGATGCTCCTTTATGGGCTGGGGTGCTGCAGGACATTTATACCCTGCACATTCTTAAATCTCATCACCATCCTGTCCAAAAACAGTCACCCTCTCAGGCAAGTCCCTGCGCTAGAGGTTCCACATCCATCTGACCAGATGGTGTGGGACCTCACAAGACCTCCCTTTACTTCACAAAGGCTCTGGGAGAAGAACAGCAAGCCAGTCTCTAAATGAGCTGCTGTTTGAAAGGAGATTAAACCCCTCCCTGCACATGCAAGTTATAGTCAGGCAGACAACATCAGAGAAGCCAAGCTGCATCCACTCCGAGGAGAAAGTTAAAACAGAAATGAGCCTTCTTACTTCAGCTCTGCCTTTTGTTGTGCCCTGCAGACAGCCTTTACCTGTGACCATGTATCCTCCAAAGTCAGAGTAGTCTTGCTTAAAGTGAAACCCAGCACACTCAGGCTTATCCTTAAATTCCCATCATTTCTAGAAGAGCCTCTGTCTCCTATTCAACATGAACTGAGTGATCATGAGCAGCACCACAAGTCATGTAGGTACTTGACACATCTCGGAAGCGAAGCTGGAGTGAGTTGCGGTTACTGCATAGCTCAGGTTTCAAAAGTGGCCACTCCATATTTGCGGCAAACAGTCACTACAGACATACCACTACTACTACCTTAATACACTGTCTTCCTCTACCCACCAGGAGCCACCTTCCTAACAATGTCAGATACATGGATGATGGGAGCTGCAAATCCATTTCAACACCAAGTCAGTGGTCCTAACCTGGCTAGGTTTCTGGAGTACACTAGGCTGATGGTTTTGCAATGAAAGCACTGAGGAAAGTCCTGCTGAGGGGTGTTTTCTTGTGGAAGTCATGAAGGAAACAGCTTGGGGCAATGACACCATAACCCAGTACAGCTGTTTCTGCAGTGATCATTTGTTCACATCCTATGATGCATTAAAAGAGCAGCTTGGAACACTTCTGTTGCTGCTTATCCTCTGACTGGGCTGTTGTTAATGCAACACTCACCCAATGAAGTGTTTGGGATGAGGTCCAAAAAAGCACTTAGGTGCCTAAATCCAAGACAGTGATTCACAGCTGCCTAAGGACTTAGGTTCCCCCTTTTGTTTGCCCCATCCCAGAACCTCTTTAAAATCCTGGCTTCTGCAAGGAGGTGACTCTAGGTGCTGCCATCTTAGCAGGGCTTGGCCAACAGAGCCTGCCTGTCTGCCGTCCAGACCTGCAGATGAGATGGTCACGTTCAGGATCGCTCAGATGCTCTGTGGCTGTGTCCTGAGCTCTGAATTCATAGCCATAGCTGCTCTTGCTCAAACTGTGCCTGGTGCTGCTTTTCCCTATTGGTATAACCACCACAGAGGGGGAACTACTAGATAGATAGCTCTTTGCAGCCAGATAATCACAGCAAGCATGGCACAAGAGTGACTTTATGCTTATGAGGGAAGAGGCTGCCATTTTCCCCCATGTAGCACTCCGCTTCTCCCACTGTTTAAGAGGGGCAGAAAGCAGATGTTCCCTCTTCTGCTCCTGTACTGCTGATGGCCTGGCACAGAATGATGGAGACAGGTGAACTCTGCAGTCTGGTGGATGCTGCATGTGTGGAAGCTGGACGAGTCATGGGATGCCAGGCTCAAAGCCACTCATACTGCCATCAGACAATAAAGCTGTACAAGAGCAACTCAAAGTCATTCCTAACATGGTATAAAATTCCTCCATTAACCAACTCTTCTAGTATGTTTCAGAGCGTATCTGTCCTTGTGCCTCCTCCTAAAGACAAAGCTCAACAGTTACAGAAATCTGGTTACTGAACTCCAAGGAGTTTATAGGGAACAGGAGGGAACGTAGTTGCTCTTCTACAGCTTATTCACCTTGCTTCTGAAAAAGCCAGTTACCTCCCAGGAGGCTCTTGGGGTGGATGATGAGCTGAGGCGTGTGTGCTGGGAACTCATTAGTTGGGATGGCAGCACCCTTTTCTGTAGCACGAGCATCTGTTTGGGTGATCCGACATACACCTTCCAACCACATTCACATGTCTTGCCATGAGATCGTTAAGCTTTGCCAGGTTTCTCCTCTTGTCTGATAAAGCAGTTAGGGATCTGTATAACAGACATTTGCAGTTTTCAAATGCATGTCTCAGGTAGGGCTCTACGTGCACAAGCTGTTTTCCTCATTAAGTCCTTCAGTTGCTGCAGTTTACCTAAATCCATGCTGGACTGAAAAAGGCTTAATCGATGTAACACATTCGCTCCTGGTGATGTCAGGGAGCGGCTATAGCAATCTAACAGATGAGCTGAGCTGATAGCAAGTAAATTTGGGATGACAAGCAAGGTTTATCATGTTAAACCAGATGCCATCAGCACCCTTCAGTCCTGCAAAAATGCTCTAATTCTTCATAAAGCTATTACTGAGACATTTAATAAAACCATGATATCTGAGCTACTTCCTGCTCCAGCCTTCTGCTGCTGGCTCTTCTTCCTACAGTCAGGAGGAGAGCTGGATGTGGAGGCATGTTTCTGAAATTATTTCAAAGATGAGATTTGGTGTCTTCTCTGCCTACATGCGTCCTCAGCAGGAAAACTGCAGAGTGGCAGAAGAGAGAAGATGAGGGCTATTACAGGGTGGAAAATGAATCTTCTGTGGATCTGTCCATGCATGTGTATCTGGCTGGGCTCCGGCCTCCAGTCATGCTGCGATCCCTATTTCAAAGGGACCATAATTCCTTCTCAGATTACTGGCAGAGCAGCAGACCTGGCAAGTGAGCTTCCAGGAATGTCTTATCCCTCACAATCCATATGAAATAGGTCCAAGTAGTAATATTCTTGGAGCTCCAGATACACAGATTTTGCAAAGTTTGGGAGCAGCAAAGCGCACTATTAATAAAAGAGTCACAGTGCTCTTGGTTTTGTTCTCATTGTGAAAATTATAAAGCAGAAGTTTTATTTTGTCTAGGTCAAAGTCTCTGTGCTTCAGGTTTAGCGCTGTCAGAGGCTACTGAGCAATGGGGCTTCATTCAACAGACATCAGTATCCGATCCAGGAAGTACCATCAGTCTGCTCTGGTGAGTTCAGTGGAGGAGTGAAGAGGAAAGCTTGTCTGAGGACCCAGTCTGTGCTATTAACACTACTGCAGCTCAGAGTAGTTTACCAAAGGTGTCTTGGCTTAGAGGGAAAAAATGTAGGCTTTTGGGGATGTTTACAAGCACATACATGATTGTATACAATGGTAAAATCTAGTGTTACCCCAATTGTCATATTTGGTATTCTAGCAATGCTGGCTTATTTTAATGGTGTACCTTTAACAGGGAGAAATAAAGGACATATTTTGAAAATACTGGGAACCAGGTACAAGAAAGAAGCTGCTCATAACGGGTTTTTTTGCTTAGCCAAACATTGTGAAATGAAGTTGGTGCCTTCTGGCAGTATGAGCCTGCTTGGGAAGGGAGAATTTCTCCTGATAATCCATACATTTTCCCTACACATTTTCAACGGGCAAGTCTCAGTGGCTACCGTTAAGAATCAAAGTCTTCGTGCTCCAGAGACCAAAGCACCCACCGTTTCCCCTCATTTGCAATTTAACAGCTTTATCGTTCACACTATGGTGTCTCTTTTAAAGGAAATCCGGGTGGAATTAGCTAACATTAGATTTCAGGTGCAATGGGAAAATGTGCAGCAGAACATGTTTGTGATAGAGGCAGACTTTTGTGGCTAGGTACACTGCAGTGGACGTCGCTGAAAAGGGCAGCTTTTCTGCAAAGTTCTGTTAGATCCCCTCAGCAGGAAACAATTATCCATAATACCAATTTCCTGCAGAATTTCACAAATCCTTCCCTACAGGGATTTCACCTTTCATTGCTTCCCCTGCACAGCACAGAAAATATAACTGCAGTGGTACAAAATCAGATCTCAGGAGTATATTTTTTTCTAATTTGGAGCACTTTGGCATATTCAGAGCTACCATAGACCAAGATTTCCTTGCAGAATCTACCTTTTTCCACCTCTACGGACATTTCTAGGGGGAGGGGGGAAACAAGGACTTTGGCTGTGTGGTTAGGGATGCAGGTAGGATGACCCTGGGAACACAAGACATTTTCCTGTGCCTAGTACCTGGCAGCCCAGCAGCTGCAAGACCTGGCCTGCTGACTGACGGGTACAAATAACCAGTTAAATGCTTTAGCTGCATTTCCCATCAAGAGGGTGCTTGTGAGGCTGTGCTGTCTGTCCATCTGACCCTGGCAGTGTGTTGCTTCACCAGCCACTTTCACCCAGTCCTGATGGCAGGGATATTTCAAAGCCATCAAGTCCCCATGGGTTTGGGACAGGCAATGAGCTGGGTCTGTTCCCAGCACCAGCTGCCCTTGACCCAGGCAATTTCAGAGGGGGCAGCAGGAGCCAAAGCAGTGTGAAGGGTCAGACCCTGCTCAGACTCAGACCAACCAAACCAACCTCACAGTCTCCTACAAGCAGCTCCATCACTGTTCATCCCCGTTTGTCCCGAGCTGTTTATTAACTCCAGCCAGGATGACCTGATAACTCAGGTAAGCCGAATCTGATTTTCCAGCTGAAGGAGCCCTCAGATCTTTACTGTTTCCATTGAGATTTCACTGTAGAAAGCACATTGCCCTGAGGCCTGATCTTCAATGCCAGCAGCAGACAGCACTGAGCGTGCCCAGCTGCCAGCTAGAGGAAATTCAGACCTTTGCTAAGCTCTGTCTGTGGAATAGGGAGGAGAAAGAGTGGGGCAGCAGCTCCTGGTCATGCACCCAATTGGGCATCTGACCTAGTGTGTCCCATTGGTGCCCATGGTGACCCAGAATGCAGCTCCTGCCCTGCATGTCTGGCATGGGGAGATGCTCCCCTTTCCAAAATGCAGGCTGTGCCAGAGGGACATTGGTGGTGAGGTCCTGGTGCCACTCAGGTGAACTGATTCAGCAAGGCATGGGGGAAAGGCAAGAGGCACCAAAGCAGCTGCAGAGGCTTTGAGGGTAAGAAAGCAGTACAAACAGGGAGAAAAAAAACAAACAGAAAAGACCTCTCTTTAATAGTTTTTGAGTTCTTAGGTTCCTGGTACTGAAGATGGACAAATAAAATTCATTTTTCTCAAGGTATTTTGCTTTTAAAAATGGAAACTTAAAATACAAGTGTTTTTTTAATTAAATGGGAAAAAAACTCAAAAAAAACCCAAACAAACAAAGCCAACAAAATTTGTTCAAAAATGGTTTTCCTGCCAGAAATGACTAAAAAAACCCCAATGACAAAACCTCTTATTTTAGGAAGAATATTTTCAAGTCACAAAAGTCCGAGTAGTTCTGCTCCCCACTGCAGATGCTTTCAGACATGCCCAAAGCACCTGCGTTTGTATATGGAGCTGTGATTTGCTCTTCTTTGGGATGCCTTCTCTTCATTGTTTGCCTTGAAGCTACAGAAGAGCTGTCTTGTTTCCTCCTCAGCAGAAGGGGATACAATGTACAATGTTACTGTCCAAAAAGCATTAGTGGAAGCACACAGACTCGCAACACTGCAAATTAAAGCCATGAAGTAATTCTGCCGGGCTGTTGGTATAATTTTGCATTCATCCCTGATCATCCATTTGTATTCGTGGTCTTTTTACTTGCTAGAATTCTCTAGCAATCTTTAATGAAAAAAGAAAGAAATTCATTTCCCACTTGAGACCTCAGAGGAACAGGGTAAAAATGTAATTTGCATGATAATCAAGGCCTCCTTCAAGGGTAGTGTAGGATCTGGATGAATTAGCCACAGCCTAGCACGAGTGGGAATATCCATCAAAAGTTTGCCCACTTAATTCAGAGTCCAGGTGATCACAAAGCGCGTGTTTTGTAGAAGCCAGCAGAGCAGCAGCCAAAGTGAGTTGTTACAGTGAGCTCTGCACACCAGAGAGCCCTGCTGAATGGGTATAGGGGAAAACAAGGATCATCACAGGCACTAGCACCCCTCCCTAGACTGCAGCTGTCCAAGCGGAGAAGCTCCACCTTGCCCTTATCCTCCCCTTGCTGAAGTCTGGGAGAGGGGTTAGTGGCACCAGGTCTCAGCGCCTTCATAGAGGATTTCTAATTTTCAGCCTCAGTGTTTAGTTCTTATTTTAAGTTGGACACTTTTGATTCGGTTGCTGCGTAGCCATGATGTCCCAAACATGCCACAACATTTGCAAAATTCAACAACAGCCAAGTCCTTCTTTGACTCCAAGCAGTCCTGGTTATTTCTGAGTGCAACGGGAGAAGCAGGGATCCTGGCCTTCCTCTGCAGTACATCCCTGAGGAGGATGTAATTACTGAGTTGGGTTTTGTAGTCTTTCTGCTGGGTGCGCTCTGACTGACAGCCCGGGCCAACCCACACTTCTCTCCTTCATAACAGTGGAAGCTGATCTGCCTGCAGTGCCAATAAAAATAAATCATCTGGTTGCCTTATGCTCTGTGTGGATGAAAGCAGTCATCAGTGGTCTGTGCTCTTGTGTGCTAACTTTACGCCCACGGCATTCTTGTTTTTAAATTAAATTGCAGGATTTTGAAGAGGCTACTATGTGCTGGAGGGGGAACGAAGGGCTGAGGCTCTGCGTGGACGAATGATGAGGTTACAATGCATTCATTGTTCAGTTTAAATAATGGTTTTTCAAATTAGGCTTGCGTGTAAGAGAGTAATGTTCTCATTGACTAGAGTGATGCACAATAGACCACCCACAATTTGGGAGAGCGCTATGAGTTTGTCCCTCTGTGGGCAGGCATCACTTAGTTTTCCATCCTGATTCTGTCAATGTATTTTCAGCCTGGACTTAATCATTCCTTCTAGATGAGCTGGAAGCATCTCTGGATCACATAATTTTCCATGGTGGCCTCGTATGCAGTTAAAACATGATTTCAAGTTGAGAGTCCTCAAAGTCCGGAGTGTTAAGACCTGCACCACCGATTCAAAATCCAACTTCAGCATTTTCCACTCATTCAGTGTGGGAGTAAATCAGGATTTATTCTGAAGACAGAGATTTACATCACTTTAAAGCAGGAATAAGGGAACATGCCTTATGGGGAACCATGTGGTAGGTTCTTCTTTTACGATATACTGGAGTCTCAGCTGTTTTGCAGTAGTTTTGTCACCATCACTATTACCAGTCCCCCTACTTTCATAACAAAGTAAGTGTGCAAGCAGCCAAATACGATGCATTTTGTGGAGGCATCACTCCTACTCAGGTTGCATTGAGATAAAATTATATAACTTGAAGCCACCAGTTGTATTTTCATCTGGAACCTTCTCCCTTCCCCCATCACTTGTAGCAGAGATGCTTGGACAGGTCGTTATTTATGTCGACGCAAACTGGTGGTACCAGGCATATCTCTGTTGTAGTGAAGGAAAGTGTTAGCACCAGCATCAATGCTCAGCATATGTATGTGATGAGATAATAGACATCTGGCACTGAGCAGCTACTGGGGCTCTGTAAATGCCTTGTTTTGTAGTTTTGTGCAGAAAAGCTACCTCCAGCACTGTATATGACTGTATAGTCTCAACTAAGAAATTATAGATTGCATTGGTCCTTACAAAGCACTGAGCTGTGCCATGCTGCTTTCAGGTCCCCAACTTAGAACCTGTGCCCAATGCCCCCAAGGACATTGGTGCCTGAAGAGGACCCAGGAAGCTCTCAGGTGTCTCCGGGCTTGCTTGTAGATCCCTAAGGTTTGCTTTGCTTCCTGACATCCCAGCATCTTGGCCAGGTCAGGCAGCTCAGCATCTGCCTTCAGGCTGGATGTCTTCCACCTGAGACACCCCACATGGCTCAAGCTGCTTGGCCAAGTTTTCCCACATGAGAACCCACAGTCATGGCTGGCAACCCACTGTTGTGAGTTGTGCTCACTGTTCTCTGGGCCCGGACAGATGTCAATGCCACATCTCCCACTTCTGGGACAGGAGAGGTGAGTGTTCAAGTCCCTGCTCCAGGTGCAGGCTTTGCATTGCATTCAACTGCTGTTTAGGGTGCACACCCTAAAACCCTCTGTTATTAACTCAAGGTTGGCATATAGCTAATCTTACTCCAAATCAAGATTACAAATGCTGCTAATATTCACCACTGTTGAGAAGAACAAGAATAAACAGATCATTAGGGAGTGCTGTCACTATGGCAAACCCACTGCAGAACATATAGCAAATACAATTCTGTGATGGGGCATTGCCAGCTCAAAATCTCTCGGGATTGGTATGGGACCAAATTCAACCCTCTCTTGCACTGCCCTAAAGCTAAACTGTCTTGAGTTTGCATCCCTGTGGCTTTATGTGGTAAACTGGTGGGATATTTGATCTCCAGTACCAAGAATAGGAATGAAATGTCTGATTCCAGTGCCTGATACTCTGCAAATATCTATTTGAGTCGCCAGGTCTGAGTAAAAAAAGAAATTAAATAGAGGGATGTGGAAAAATCTCTTTATGCCTATAAAAGGATCACTTCGAAACCACAGGATTTTGTATAGGAACCTTTTTCCTTAAATAGTAGAAACAGTTGCTGTGCATTCCTTTAGTGTAAAAAATGGGGTTTAGAGGAGAGCCGCCGTGTGCAGCGGCAGTTTCCGCTCCTTCCATCTCTCCCTTTCCTCTCCCTTGCCCCACGTGTACCTTGTCTTAGCCCCAGAAACTGTGTTTGTAGGAAGCATGAAAACAGTGTAATTGCAATATATATATATTTATACACACAGATATAATCAAAACCATATATATGTATATACTGTGTGGTGAAAGAGGAACTGCATAGTGGGATTTTCCTGAATTCCTCAGGAAACAGCTTTCTGTCCCATTTTCCCACTGTGATAAACAGACCTTGGCAGTGAATTTTGCTGGGTGGCTGACACCCCATCGCAGGCTCCTGCTGCAGGCTCACACCTGCTGCAGCCTCCTCCTGCCTGCCACCAGCCAGAAAGCAGGGGTATAAAACCCAAAGCTCTTCAGCAGCGCCTGTACGAGGGCAGTGGGCCAAATCCTGCCATGCAAAACCCTGCTGACATCATGGGGATTAGATGGGCTGCTAATCAGGACAGCGGGATTTATGTCAATCTTTTACTTCAGATGCAGTGCAAGTCCCCCAGCGGTCAGTGTGGGATGGCCGGGGTTGTGAAGGGACTGGTCTCCCCAGGGATGAGCAGCAACAGGGGTGGTGCTGGGCTTTTGGGCCTTCCAAGGCAGCAGAGGACAGGACTGGGGAGAAGGTTGCTGTGACTTTGGGGTTCAGTGGCCCCTTGGCAGCAGGTTTGTGTGAGAGTGGGGAAAGGAGTCAAAAGGTTTCCATCTTCAAACTGGAGACGGGCTCAGCTGAGACTGAAACCTTTTCAGGCGGCTGTTTAGAAACCAGGGTGATGGTTTTAGTGCTTTGTAAGAGGAGTCTCATGTGTTCACATTAACATGATGAAAATATCATGCAGAAGCATCTGCAGGGACTCAGTCTGGCTGCAGTCCATCCCTCCACCACATGCCTAGGTCAGTCCTTACAGATGTCCGGATAACCTGTTCTTAAAAGCCTCTAATAGCAGAACCTCCATAGTCTCCAGAGACAAAGTATCTCTGTGTTTTACTGCTTACTATTAGGAACATTCCTTAAATCTCTCTTAAATCTTTCTTAACTCCCTCCCAGCCAGATCCAGTACACACCCTCATTGAAACTTTAGCACGTGGCTGCTATCTACAGCAGGGATGGAGAGCGGTTTATTTACTTTCTTTTTGCTAAGCCCCTTCTGTGCCTGAAACCTATTACTTCTCCCTTCAAAAACCTGTTCTTTAATCAAACTCAGTTTCTTTAGCACATACCCGCATACACCTTTCTTGAAGAATAGCATTCCTATCCCTAAAAATATCTCTAGGTGAAGTCTCACGCTAGCAGGGAGGGGGGGAGCTGAACAGAGGGGAATTGCCTTGCCTGCCGTACGTACTCTACAATGGAGTTTGGGGGCTTTTTTGGCAACAGTATTGACATTATAGGCACTCAACTTGTCAGCCATCACGACCTGCGGGTCCTGGAAACCAGCAGCCCAGGCAGTCAGCCCCAGACTGGCTCAGGGACACTGCAGAGAAGTGTGCATTCATCTTCCCCCTCCCAAAATGCATCTGAAGGCTTTTCAATCCCTATCTCCAGTTTGTCATTCCTGCAACCTACAGCCAGCACAGCACCTGCCAGAGCTGCCACAAGCACATTGTTATATTCTTCTATTGCCCAACCTGTCAATGAAAATGTTGGTTAGTTCTGGGACAAAGGGAAACCTCCACGGTCCCATTCTAGGTGCTCCTTTATTGAACATGGATATATACAACTTTGTAGCGGCTTCACCCTTCTCATAACAGTTTCACTCCAACACCATTTCTGCTCTGTGCTCATGAAAGGGATGATACTGTCAGGCTTGGTAGAAACCAGGAGGAAAGGGTGCTGGGGTGAGAGTGTACCCACTTTCCCCTGCTCTAGCAAACACCTCCTGAACATTTTTTAATGTGACCTGGCAGCAGACCAGGGTAAATGGCATGTTCTTTTTACAGTGTGTATTTCAGAGGCTTAAAAGAGCAGTCAGTCAATTAAATGTTATAAACGAGGCCATTTGTCACCAGCACTTTAGCTTTTCTTTTAAAGTATAAAACGAGATAATGAGCAAGGCTTGAAAAAATCCTTTGTGGTGTTGGGAGCCAAGGGCACATGACATACAGAATGGATTTTCTGCCTCTCCCATCATGAGAATGCGATCTGACAATACTCCCCCTCATGACACAGAAATCAGAGACAATGTTAGGAGGGGAAGAAAATCACTGATGGTTGAAAAAACAGTGACATGTTGCAATGAAGATAAGAAAAGAAATGCACTTAGTTAAGGGCAAATCTACCCCATCGCTAACTTCCCGTGGTAGGTGCTGGTCAATAGGAACACTAACACAGAGACAGCTGCATAGCTTACAAAACAGCCTAAAGTAGCACAGTTACCAACACATGACTAGGATGTGATCTGCAGGGTCCTGCACCCTGGGAGTCCTGAGGCTCTGGGGCTCCAGGCAGTGGGGTGATATGCCTCCTGTAATGTCCGTAGCTACATGCAGCACATGAGGACACCCCGTTCACTGACAGCCATGTAAGCAACACAACACAGGTATGTAGCCCACAGGAGTGGTGACATTTAGGTGGTGTGCCCATTAGTGTGGGTTGGTGTCTATGGCTGGAGGGTAGAGGTGGTGCTGGATCCAGAGTGGAGTGTTCCCACCTCTCTTTGAATAAATGGCACCTTTCTGGCAGGTTTCCTGAATATGTTTCCTTCTGTGCATTGTCGTTTTCTATCTGTGTGTGTCTAGGAATTAGGAAACATTTACTCCAATGTACGAAACCTCTCTACATCTGTGGGGCATGAATATATTGACTGTATTGACTGCATTTCACATTGGCGTGTGCCAAAATGTCAGTGTTGCTTCGACACCCTTTTCCCATCTCCCCTTTGCATCTACCCACTTGTGCTACCACAGTAGGAAATGATTTTGTTTTTAAACTTGTTTTCTTAATAAGTCATCAGTTTATACTGATTACATTGAGGCAGGAATGCCAGTAAGTATAGTTGCGCACAAACACAAACAGATGTGTAAGGAGGTGAGAACCACTGACAAGTTTGTCTCTGCAACCTATGTTTTATTTATGTCTGTATTGTGCTGTCTTGGCAGCATTTCATTTATTCCTGGGATGAAAATCTTGCCTCTTGCAAACATGGACAGCCTCACACATGTAATAAGTAATAAATACAGTACACAGAAACATGTATTTTAAGAAAACTACCCAGATGCACCAACAGGAGAGATTGAAGTAACTCAAAGGACAAAGAATTAAAGTCTTATTAAAGGAAAGAAAGTCCCAGTCAGGTACCAAACGACTAAATGCCAAACATGCAGTTGAGCCAATGACAGCATCAGGTTAGCCTAAAGTTATCAGCTAATAGAGAACTTTGGTGGGGCTCTTGGAGGAGGACTGCCCTCCTCAGGATTCCAAGTGACCAAAGGGCAGCAGCGTGCAGTCAACTGCAATCACGAGCTTTCCAGCACTCATGGTGGCTGCCACATTAGCAAGGTCTGTGCCCGAGGGGATGTTTCAGATGAGGTTTCAAACAATAGGACCAGATTCTGTACTGTATGAAACTGCTGGTCTGTCTGTCCCTGCCTCCCCTGGAAGCAGGCTCAGCCATAGCCCATGGGTTGCCTCAGCAATGGCTTGCTGAGAGGGTGGGATAATCCTGCTGAAGCCCTTGGTGGGCTGCCCATTTCCTCTCCTTCCAACTCACTTGCTTCCAAAACAAAATCTTGTTGCAAAGGCTCAGGCCCTTTCAACTCTGCATTCCTGCCTGTAACATGATCCTTTTTGAAAAGGAGGTGAACTGGTACAACTCAGTGAACTCAAAAGGGAAAAGATCCCAAATAATTGTTGGAAATGATCGGAAAGAAATATCTCATAAACCGACATCCTAAACCAAACAGAGAACTGAAAGTTTCAGAAGCAGTTAGCTGTGAAATGGTGTGTTTTCAGAACCACAGTGACTTACAACAGGCAATGGAGGTGTGGGAGTCAATGCTAACGCCTTTCCCTTCCTCACCCTCGGGCTTGCTGCCTACACTGCAAGGCGGTTAGGTAAAGGTGCTACCACCATGCATTTCACCAGCAGTGTGAGAGACCCACCGCTGAGGTATCTAGCTATGGCTCAGGGAGTGAATGCTCTATCCTTTCTGCAGGAGAGGTTTTCTGGCATCCAACCTCATTTGTCTGGGTTAAGGAAGGAGGATGTGGAGAAGGAGGGGGAGGCTCTGACTCCCAAAAGTTAAAATTTACAGCTTCAAGAAGATAGTTTCTTTGCAAACGCTTTCCATGGTTTCTTCTTCCAGTTACCTCTACGGAAAGTTGAGCATCTTTAAAACTTCATTAGCCTCCCTTAGGGAGGCTTGTTTTCAGATCCCTTCTCAACCTGATTTGGAGCAGCGACATCAAAAGCATGGCAAATCTTGTCCCCTGTTAACTTGGATCCATTTGGAGCTGGTCTGGGCAGTTGGAACGTGCCATAGTGTTCAGAGTCTTTCGAAATATTTACTTATCTGACTGACAAGAGAGTTATTTAATAAGTTATGATGTCTGCAGTTTTGTGTAAACAATTTACAGTGCCATGATTGATGCTGGGTGCTGTTTGGAGAGCAGCACGACTGCTTGTATATACTGGGCTTTGGTTTGGAGAGTTCAGCCCTAGGACTGAGCAGTATTATACCTAATAAATAACAACAGTTAATCATTTGGACTCATGCTGTTTCAGGGCTCATAAAGCCACAGCAGACCTTGGCCATACAAACATCAGGGACCTCTGCAAGGCTGCCCAGTACAGCAGTTACAGTGCTTGGTTTTGCTTTTGCCCCATGCTTATGCTGTACACAGCCCTTCAGCACTACCGGGCAGAAGGGAACGGCTGGTTTTGTGGGTAGGACAGCCAGCACGGATGTGGGGCATTGCACTCCAAACCCCTTCTTCAAATCTAGGATGGTGGAGGTCGGGAAGTGAGTCTTACCATATCCAGAAGGCAGCTTCAACCCCTGCACAACTGCACTGAAAGGAGTGGGCTTGCTTCTTCTGGTACCGCTTCAGTTCATTGTACTTGAGTGGGTTTCCTCAGTCTTGCATTTCTCAGTGCCTTACTTCAAGACCCCAGGGGCTACCAGGATGGGATTTCTGCTTCAGTGCTTTGGATCACATCACCAAAGCTCTTTTCTGGGTGAAAACCTTCCACTACAGGTGTGCAGGATCACAGAAAAAAAACTATTCCTTGATAGAAGAGCTGTTCCCAACTCCAGTGTGGTGCCACAAGTGTGATTGTGTGGCTCATGGGTGCATGCAGCCCAGCTGGTGAGCCATAGCTACTGCATAAAAGCACAAGCACCCATGAGACACCAGAGCAGAAAAGAAAGGGCGTGGACTAATGTCAAACTGAGACGAAGTCAGAGGTTTTGGTTCAGTTCAAACTGGAAACAAGTTGTTTTAATTCCGAACAATCCAAATATTTTGTTTCTGGAATTAAGTGACCTGGACATGTCTGAAACAACATTTTCAGGATTGTGTAGCTCCCTCAGATTTTCTGCAATTTGACTTTCTGACCTAATTGTGTATAAAGACAAGGGTATGATTCTCAGAAGTTTTCATTAAATGGAAATGCTGGGCTCAGTGCAGCCCCATGCAATGCAGGAGCTGTGTAAGAGCTACCACTGAAAGGCAGATGCTTGGAAGAAGAAAAAGCCGTTTCTTGCTATGAAGCAGTGGCTGAGATTGACTAGCAGTAGCAAGAAATGGTAAAAAAGAAACAACAAAAAAAAAACATTAATAACTTTTTTTCTGGAAATACTCTTTCAGACACATTCACTGTCAAAGGTCTACTCCAGATGCCGTGAATAAAGAATGGGAGGAAATTGACCCTAACACTGACACAAGATGGCTGAGTGTATGCAAGCTGGAAAAAGGCTCCACATGCCCACACAGAAAAATGTACTTCCTCTGAACAGAGCAAAGTAGTGGAGTATTGACTTGCAATTACTGAACTGTGATATTACATCCATGTTGCTGATGATGGCCTTGTCTGGTGGAGAGAAGAGTACAAGGAGGTTTTTCCAGTTCCAACTGGAAAAGGAAAAGGTTGTCTGAAGCAGACTTTCCACATACTGCATTCACCATAGGAGAAAAGTAATACTTAGTGCCCTCATAATGTTCAAAACTGTTTCTGCAATCAACCTCAGCCATCAGAAAAGGCTGACTGATCCCCCAGATTCACCAATCGCAGTTACTCTCAAATGGATATACCCTTTCATTCAGCCTGTTGAAATTTGCACTCCAAACAAGAAGGATCTTGAGCAAAACTCATCCTGCTTCTTCCTCCCAAGGGACCCTCCAGAGATGAGCTGCACTTAGCAAAGCAAGTGAAGGTTCCAGGGGGACCTGAGGGACAGCAAGCTGATGGCACCACTCTCTGTCTCCATGGAAATATGCCTTGATGTAATCAATGATAAAGAACTGGGACAAGAATAAAAATGATTCAGAGAAGCTGTGGTACTTCTCCCCTGTTTAGCTCCTGCGATTAAACCCACACAGAGCCTAGAATGGGGAGATGAGCTTCAATCATAGCTAAGGAACAGCATAATGAATTATCTCTTTTGCAGTTACTTCAGCTGGTGAGTAATCCCATTTCTACCCAAACCCATGTTGACTATGGAGATTTTGCTAATATTTGATTCATCAAGATGCTGGAGGAACATGGAAATGCAGAAGAAGGGCCGTAACTCTCTACTGCTTATTCTTCAATACTGATAATCTTTAGGAAACTTCTTAGCAGATAACATTAATACAACAAATACAATCCAACTTCAGCTAAAATTAAGTACAAACAAATGGCCTTCTAAGTGAAGAGTTTGGATCCTCTCTTTTATGTACAATATAAAAATCTTTTATTTTGGATGCTTAGTCCTTCTTAGATCCGTGGACTCCAACTGAATAGCACAGAGGGTGTTGTATGTCTTGAATGCCTTTTGCTCATAAAATGCCCAGAACTGCAAGGTATAATTTAAATACTATGGAAAGGTGTCAGCACCCTCAGCTTTACCTCCCTGGCTGGCGGGAGCTGCATGGGGTTGGCATCTCTGTGTTCCCAGCCTCAGCCGTTGCGTGTGAGTACCAGTAGAAAAGATGGCTTTCCTGCACCTGAAAGGAGCCAATTCCTGGAAGTTACAGGGTTATTGAATTCCTGGGACAAAAGCAGTATGACTGCTAAAACTCTGCCCTGCAACTCTGGGAGCTGCTGGCACGATTTGAGGGCTGGGTCTGCAAGCCTTGTGGAGCAGGCACTGGTTTTCTGAGCCACGGGATCTGCAAACCTGGCAGAAGGAGGTGCTGGCTCACAGCATGGCTGAGAGGCAGGAAAGCAGTTCAAATACATTTCTTTCAAAAAGTTGGGGTCTTTCATGAAAGGCAGTCTTGTACAGCAACCTATAAAGGGCTCAAGAGATGTTATTGTTTAAATAAATATTTAAGGGAGATTCCTCAAGGCCTCAAGGGATGTTATTGTTTAAATAAATATTTAAGGGAGATTCCTCTAAATTTAAACACAGCAATCTGTAGCATGTGGAAAGCAGCAGCATTTGATTACATATATGCAAGAAGCCAAAGCAAATCATTATGAGCAAAGGCAGCAGTAGAAGAGGAGAAAGCAATTTCAGTTGATTGTTTCTCTGAGATAGGTTACTGACAACATCATTTCTGCCTAGTGCCAAAGTGCTGCAGGGGTACAAACCCTGGCAGTCCCAGCAGTGGGTGCACTGTGCAAGAAAGCCACTCTGCAAGCCCCTTTGGTGTTTTGTTGGATGAGGTGGCTGAAGACAGAAGTAAATGCAGAGTTTATCTCCGCAGGTGCTCAAGGAGAAAGGGACAAAGGTGGGCATGGCTCATCATGCATGACCCATCACATATGTTGGCTGGTCTTTGACAGACACACCATTATAGAATCATAGAATGGTTTGGTTTGGAAAGGACCTTAAGATCATCTAGTTCCAACCCCTCCTGCCATGGGCAGGGTCACCTCACACTAAACCATGTCACCCAAGACTCTGTCAAGCCTGGCCTTGAACACTGACAGGGACGGAGCATTCACAACCTCCCTGGGCAACCCATTCCAATGCCTCACCATCCTTACAGTAAAGAACTTCTTCCTTACATCCAATCTAAACTTCCCCTGTTTAAGTTTAAACCCTTTATAGCCTTGGTACTGGAGGGCTGCACGTTGCAACACAGTTCACTTCTAAACCCTGATGATTTGTTTGAGGCTTAGGAATGATGACTTGGGTTTATTGTGCTCTGTGGCTAAGAGCTGGAGTCACCTTGTATGGTGATCTCAGCACAGCCAGAGCTCAATGCTGTGCACCGTCAGAGGTTTGATACAAGGAGGTGCTCTTTGCCCTGCAGGTAGGGAATGTCAAGGGCATAGAAGTCCAGCCAGCAGTAGCAGGAAAGAAGATAAAAAAGGAAAACAATCAGTGCTGAGGGACAAGAATTATAAATAAAAGTGAAAACATGCCAAAAATCTGTAAGAAGTAAGAGAAAACTCAGGGAGTTTGAGGCTATGAGGAACCTCTGTATGTCATGTCTCATACATAGATTTGAACTATGGGATTTGCAAGGGTGTTATAACTGAATTTATAGAAAAGGACTTGAGGGAACCCATGGCACTTGTCTTGGGGTGGGAAACTTGAATTTATGCCTGGGTAGGGATCTCCCAAATGGTCTTCACCAGTGGAAGAGGCTAAAATGCTCATTTTCACCTTGTGCTAGTCTCCTTCTTTTGAAAAAGGTAAGGACTTTGCCTTATCAGAAATCAGTTTTTTGTTTCTGAAACAACTGTGTATTCACTACCCTTCTGAATTTAAGTCACAAGCAATTTAAGTGCACTACATGAATCATTCTTCCAAAGTGTCCCTGAAATTGGAGGATTTTGAAGGGTCATGCAGCCCAGGTGACACATATTTCATGGGTGCATCTGAAGACATGGCAAATCCCCTGTACGAAGCAGTACATGTTTTGTGTAGGAGAACACTGTTCGGGTTATCAAGATGATTGCTATAAGAGTACTCAGCTAGGGCTGTATCTCGGTAGGAGACAAAACCTGTGCACCCATTCATGAACAAACTTCTTTGATGCTTCACCCAATCCCATGTCCCTGCACAGCAGAATAACATGAAGACAAATTTATATCTGGGGTGTAAATGCAGTAAGGTACAAGCTTCTCTCAGGGCTGAAATCAATCTGGTTCTCTCCAGCTACAGCATCTGGAGACCTCAATGTTACTGTACAACCACCTTTAGAAACCCAAGACCCTGTCATAGCTCAGGACAGAAGACCTGGCGCACACAGTCTGTGGAGACATGGGGGCCTTCAGAGTAGGTCAAAGCTGTTCTTCTTGGAAAAAAAAGGCATTAATTTCCAAGACAAAATAGTTCATGATACATGATTATTTAGAAACAAATGAGATATATGAATTACACAAAAGCCCCATTTTATTCATTGAGGAAACACAGAATTAATTGCATGTACTTTAATTTCCAGCAAAGGCTAAATCCCAAGGCACAGTGTTATGATTGTTGAGCTGGTCATGTCACGCATACTGGTTTAAATCAGAGCAAACCTGTAGGAAGGGCATGATGGGATAGAGCCAGTAGCTCTATCCATGATGGGAATAGAGGTGGGATAGGAGCAGGGTCTGAGTCTCAAGCAGGTCAAGCAATGAAGGTTTTGGATTAGCACTCAGGAGATGACCTCACTCTTTCCCTGGGCTGTGTGCAGTGAAATGAGCTGGCTGAACCAGCCAAGGTTGCAGATTAGGGACCGGCAGCTTCTCCAGAGCTGTGCAAGAAACATTATGCACGGACCTGACTGCTTCATTTGTGATGTTGCTCCTCGCTCGTAATCATCACTTCAAAGTTGTAACAGCAACAGCTCCCTGGGGCTATTTCTACTGTGACAACTTCCACAAGGGCATTTCTGGTCCTTTAACTGTCAGTCTCCACCTATCCCCTCTCATCCCACATCAGATTTTAGGGCACTGTTTGCCACAGTGTCCAGACAAGCACTTTCGTGTTTTTTTTCAATGACACTTAGGGCAAAAGCCTGTAAGCTTCCTTTTTCTTCCTGTTTCAATCCTCCTTAAAACTCCTTCTTGTGATCTTTGTGCCTACACCATCCTGCACAGCTGAGTCCCGGTGCATGTGTGGGCCTCCCAGGAGCTGATGAGGATGATGAACCTTCACTGTCTGGCTTTGTGGCAGAAGAGGCTGTAGAGGGTGCTCCATAACCCATAGCCACAGGAGTGAAGGAAGCCACCTCTCCCTGTCTCTCCAGCAGCAGCAGGAACAAGCAGACCGCAGCTCCCTACCTTTCAATGTGGAAATCGCGTCAAGTGGCAAAATGGAAACACTGAGATTTCACCATCTGTCTGCAAATGCTGCATATGCATTGCATACAGAAATAGGCTAGAAGAATACTGTTAAGACTGAAAAACCCATGAAGTAAGAGATGCCAGAATTAGGCCTCCCTTGTGCTATGTGTTATGATCACTTGTTAATTAGATGATCCCACAGTATTTTACCAGAAGTCTCAGCTTTATCCCATGGTACTGGATGGACTCTCTTCAATGGAGACGATGCTATATAGAATTTTGTTTTTTTTTCCTTAGTGTTCAGTGTGGTCCTAGGCTTTATTTGCTATGCAAGACCTCCTCTCAATAAAAATTACTGATTTTCCCAACACTGGGAAAATTTCTGTAGCACAACTCCTTGTAGTACCTGTGTGCTTCAAATGTGTCTCTGCTCTGGTACCTCTATCAGAGGTGTGTTGGTGCTTTAGTCACCTGAACAAAATGGAAGTGGAGAGAAGAGACAGGCAGGCAAGCAACCAGCTTAATCACATCATGCACCAGTTTGTCAGGGGTCTGGCATGGTTGCCCACCTCAGCTGTCCCCCACCACAGCGGTGGGTCTTCCCTGCAGCAAGATCTATGCCCACATCTACCCTTGCAGGCTTCATGGGTCCCACAGCCCAGTGCATCAAGGTCAGGAGCTGAGACCAAGGGGTGACCAACAGACACAGCTGGGGCTGTGCAGAAGTGTTCAGCTCCAGGCAACACTGGACATGCTCGAGGCAGAGCTCCCACCAAGTCCCATCCCAGGAGCAGACATTAAGTACCAGGGTCCTATGGCATGTGCAGAGAAGGGGGCACACCCCACAGTTACTGAGTGCAGACTGGGGAAAGCCTCAGTAAGACCTGGCACAAAGGGCCCTGCAGGGAGAGTGGGACGAAGCCTGTTCTGCAAAGCAGCATTCATATTCCCCAAAAGAGACCATGGATGGGGCAGCTCAGGTTTCATGTCAGGTTCTGGCATGTCCATATGCTTCCTTTGGCTCACACCTTGACACATACCTTCCTGCTCCACTCCCAAGCCTCATATGTACCAAGTACTGCCCATCCCAGTCCCAGACGATCCTTCGGCTTTAGCATTCCAGTACCAGACCTTCCCTTAGCCCAGCATCCCCAGGGTGCCTGGCTGCCTACTGCTGTGCAAGGAAGGTGTCAAAAGAATAGTGGTGTTCCCTGCATGGTTTTCCATTGCCCAGTTCCTGGGCTTTGAGCAGCATTATGGGGAACACCCAGCTTCATCCTGCTCCTAGAGCTGGGAATGGCTCTTGGGCTACAGAGAGGGGACATGCGTAGCCCTTGGGCTGCAAGAGGGGAACACAGGTCAGTCCCTGCAAAGCTGTGGGGAGGCAGCAGCATCTCCAGGAACTTGGTAGCATGGACGGGGAGCACAGAAGCATTGGGGTCAGCACTAGGAGCTGCCAGGATGCTGGGCTGAGCTTGCTCACATGGGAAGGAATCTCAGCAGATTTTGAGTGCTCAGCCCTAGCATGCCCCTAATAAGTTGCTATTTTTTCCCTTCAAAGCCAAATTGGAAGAGATTTACCAAGTAAAAAAAAAAAAAAAGGAAAAATTGCAGCCCTAACACAAAGCTGCCAAATTTCAGATCTCTACTCCAAAGCACAGAGGGATAAGAACTATCCAAGGAAAGGATCACCAGGTTCCCCCCTCCTGCTTCTTCTTTTCCTTTTTTTTTTTTTCCAGTTGGACAACAATGCCTTTTTCCCTGTGCTCATTCTTGGAAATAGCTGGACAGTTTTGGCTGAAATTTTCCAGAAAAGAACTTAGCCCAAAGCAGACAATCAAGTTGAAAGAACTCAGTCTGAGCAGTTCAAGTCTGGCAAAGTTATAAGCAACTGTGAATGCAGTCATATAGCAGGAGACATATGAGCAACCTTAATCACAGGAGCTGCATGCAATCCCACCTTTGACGCATTCAAAGTTATAATAGCTGATGATTCTTCTCCATTCAGGTGCGTCTCATCACGACTCAGATATGTCACCAGTAAAAAAGCTTCAACTCAGTCATCCCACTGAGCCTTCCCACACCCCTTCCTACTCCAACAGCTCTTCCCATGTAACAACTGGTCATACAAAAAAAACAGCTCCCTCGCTTCCAGTATTTGCATGTGAGTTTTGGCTTCTTGGATAGAGGCTGCTGATGCTAAAATGGGATAGCTCTCTGAACTAATGTATTCAAAATTAATAAAAGAAATAAAGCAACACACTCCCCTGGCGGGTTCCCATGCATATTTTCCATAAAAGTTCATTTTTCCGCAAGAACAAATTCTAAGTTTGTGGGGGATTTGCACTGAATCTTGATATGGAGCTTAGAATTCTTGGCACTGCTTGGGACTTTAAAATGACATCAGCTCCACTTTCTATATTGAAATTTTATAGTTGCTGCCTGACCGCATTTCTCTGTTGTGTGCATATTCTCTCTTCCCCAAGCTGCCCCTCTGCCATGACATGCTGTAGATGAGTATCATGAAAAGCTATGTATTTGTATTCCTTATAGCCCTGCTTGCCCATCCTGGCACTGGGCACCCAAGTGATGATAAAGCTGCATTTCTTCTGTGGACAAAGCATCATTGTTGGCTCAAGGGATGAGGGCACTTTTGCCAGCCGAGAGGATTCCCCCCAGCATGGCAGCTCTGTGATGTGAGAGACCTGGTATGCCAGGCAGGGCCCTCCTCTTTTCTCTGGAGGAGCAGAGGAGCAGAGTATGTGCTACCAGGGTGGGATGGCAGGGACCATCTCTGACCATCTCAGACAGGGGAGGCCAGTTACTGCATGCAGGATATAGTGAAACCATCCCGTCTTACTCAGGGAAGGGAAAGATGAGTGGAAGGAAGGGGAAGAGGAAAAGGAGCATCTCTGAGTGGCACATAAGGCTTTCCCCAGAGCTGGCAAGGTAGCACCTGGGGCAGCATTTGTTCAGTGCTACACTGGTGGAAGGAGAATACAAGTGCCCCCCAACACACACACAGACACACACATGCTGCCCCGTGCCTAATTTTAAATTAATAAAAGCTATGAGTAGCAGTGTTTCTGTATTATCCATCAGTGTGACCTGCTGTGTTTGAACACCCCAGTGCAGCAGGACTGATTTGGTACTCAGGAGCAGCACGGGGAGAAATGAGAGTGTTGGGGCTGGGAGAGTTAACAGTCTCCAGCACTGGGAGTTTCAGTCCTACAGGCATTAGCACAGACATCACGCTTGTTTCCTGGACTTCAAATAGAATAAGGATTCAAGCAAAAGATGATGATTTCCTACGTCTCCTGTGACTTGGAAAGCAATAAGAGCAAATAAAATAAAGGCAGTTAATTATCTGGCACGCCACATCCAAACATTTCTGAAAGCACTGTTACTGTAAGAGTCACACTGGAACAGCATTAGCATATACTCTGTAAACAGACTCAGTGCCATCCTCTGGCACAGCCTCTGCCTCCCGCACAGGGAGTACAGCAGCTGGACAAAACCAGGAGGGACTACACCTGACAGTCAACAAAATGCCAGTTGTAGTCTGGCTTGATTACAGTAGTACCTGGGCTTGTTATTCCTATACTGCCTACATGCTCAGCCTCTCTAATGTGTGACAAGAGCATTGCTGCTGCTTGCTTCTCTGTGCAAGATTATCATTTCCTCATTTCACTATAGTATGGAAACAGCCACAAATTAAGAGTTAAAGACTATGAAGCTATTTGCCAAACACTTCTTCCTCAATAAGCAACAACATTTTTATAATTGCATTTGCAACAGCATTTTTGCAATCACATTCATACACTCCTTTACAAGCACATGTAACCATATACAGAACGCAGAAAATCTTTACCTTGTGTGCCCGGAGTAGGGAGCCTGGTTTCCTCTCATGGATCAGAAGCAGGATGAAAAACAAACCTGAGAGAAACCCTTAAACAGACTCATCTTCTCAGAGTTGTTTAAAACGCAAGCCTGTTCCTGCTAGCAGCTCTAAGTTTGTGCTCTGAATAGAGGCTGTGTTATTTTAACCACAGGATTTCTAGTCATGGGGGAGGAGAGATGGATTAGGTACGTTTGCAATCTAATGCTTCACATTTACCTCAACTGAAACAAACTACTTTAAGCCTGATGTAAATAAGTGCTGCTAAGATATAAATTTCAAGAGTCCACTAACCAATTATGCTTAAACTAACATGCTAAATATGTGTGGAAAATTCCAGAGGAATAAGATAACATACTTTTGTGTTCTTTCCTAAATAAAAGGCATGTGTGGAATTTCATGCTAGATACTATGACAAGTGAGGGGCAGCAGATGAACTGTGCAAACTAACCTATGTAAGGTGGCATAACTCATAAAACAATATTCCTAACACCTGTTAGCATCGATTTCAGCAGGCATCCCAGCAATTTGGGGGTTTGTGGCTTGTAAGAAGTACAAATATGAGGGATTTGAATCTAATATTTCAAAAGAGCAAATAAAGCTCGTTAAGGTAATAATGCAAGATTTTAAAAGGCCATAAGGTCTGTAGTTCTGTGGGAGCACAGCCATCAGCCCAGTGAACCAGTGCCTTCTCCAGCAGGGATGTAAGCTTGATACCCTCCTTGCAGCTCGTGGATTGTTACAGTTGTTAAGTTCAGGCAAAATATTATTCCTAGGACACTGGTTTTGAGGTTTTGTTATTTAATCCAGATCAAACTCTGCCCTTATTTCCTGGTTTATGACACTTTCATGCCACAGCTGCTGTGGTTGCAAAGCATGGTTAGAGTCTGGGCTTTCAGGGCCATCTCACACCTGATGGAAAAGAGACATATTAACTTTCTGGTTTTACACATCAGTAAATAATATGCTGTCTTAAACTTTGGGCTGAACTGAGGAAAAAAATTTGGATGTAAAACACTAGAGAAGAGGGGACAAATTCTAATTTGTCTTTGACAGCAGAGGCTTCAGGAACACAAGTTTAATTCCATTTTGAATAAAACCTGGCTCTATAAATAACATTATCTTACACTTACATAACGCTCTTCATCCCAAAGCATTCCCGAGCGCTTTGCAGATGTAATCATACCGCCTGAAAGCCCTGCACAGACCTCCCACCCCGACATTGAAGAGCGCGGCAGCGCTGCCCACTCTGGGCAGGAGGGAGGCAGCGGAGCATCCAGTGGCAGCTCAGATAGCTCCTGTCTGTCAGCAGGAGCCAGCAGCTGGCTGTTGCATCACAGCCAGTGCCCTGCTCTTGAGGTGCTGGCCGGGAACATGGGGTCTAATTTTATTGAGTCACCTGGGTACCGCTGGCTGCAGGAGAGTTCATTTGATGTACAGGTCTGGTATCTTTAATAACCAGCAGTGGTTAAGAGCCTGTTGCCCAGCTCAGCCTGCAGGTTCCCAGAACGGACTGGGGCATCTCCGGAGATGCCAGCCTGCTTCCCAGAGCTCAGGCTGAGCTCTCTGAGCTACTCCAATGCTTTTCTCTGCTTCCTCACCTGAGCTTGAGGTTTTGCAGAGTAAGCAAGTAGGTTCCCAAGCATCTGTGTCGTGGTCAGGGATGTGCACCTGAGCTAGAAGCAAAATGTTCCCAAACCTCCCATCAGTATGCCTCTGGACCATCAACCAACTTCTCCTTTCACCAGTCGATCAGCAAACTGCACCCCGGCTTGCTTTCTTTGACATTGCTCTAATTACCATAAGATCAATTCCACTGATGTTTTCCAGCTACAGCTTCTACCTCACCTCTGCATGGGACCCCGTAAGGAAAGCAGGCATGAGCAATGCTCTTGTGGCAGGGGCAGGTCTTGCTACAGCCCTGCTGGGAGGAAATCTAGCTGGAAGAGTCCAGGTCTCCCAGTTTGCAGAGGTACTGGTGACAGGCACCAGATCTGTGCACCAATACTGCAAGCTGCTGGAGAGGACTTCAGGAAGAAAATAACCCATGTTGTGCTTCTGTGCTCTCTGCTCCACCTGCATGGAGGATCTTTGCATGCACAAAGGAAGTTTCTATGCTGCAGAGTGGTATATTTTTTATTTGTGCTTAGCTGGCTTGATAGGAAGCAGCATGAGGAAGAGAGGGCAGCAGCAGTTGCTCTGCAGGTTGACCTGAAAAGAGTCCATTTTCCAGAGAAGCTAAAAAATAACAGTGGGAGAAGAAAAAGTAAAAATAATTTTGCATTAAGTGAAAGCATTTGATCCTAACACATGGTTTGGTTTTTCTAGTGTATCTCTTGGGTCAGGCTGCACTCCAGTTACAAGAAACAGCACTTTAAAAACAAACATAAAGGAAATGAAGAGTTTGATTTCTAAAATGTCAAGGCAAGACATTTCAGCATTGCACATAGCTGCTGTTTCTTTGGGATGCGGAGAAAAATAGTAACAGAGGGATGGTTTAGTGGTTGTTTCCTTTCTCCTCCTAGGCAAGTCAACAGATTGGACCCACATTCACAAAAACCGGTTCCTTCAAGTTGCGTTTTTTACCTCCCAAAAGAAGAAAATCAATCTGCCTGAAACTTTTGCCAGATTTAGGCTGACACAGCAGCCAGCATTGGAAGGCGAACACCTGCCTATTGATGAGGTTTGTTATTTTCTTCTCATGCCTTGAGGCAGCTCAGACCTGCTCCCTGCTTAACATGTCCTCCTGCTGCAGTGCTGACCACAAACATGCCCGCTACCTCCAAAACAAAGCAACAAAGTCAGCGCCACATAGTTTCCTAGAGCTCTTTCCTCCTCCATCCAACCCTAACATTACAGATTTTAGCTGGAATGGCTGTTTCCCAAGTGTAAACAGCAACAAATTATTCCCAGTCTGTGAAAGGAACATTCCTTTTTAGCACTCTCTGTGCGATGCTGGATATCATCTGCACCATAATCACACCAGGCTGAGGTCTGTAAGCTGTGCTGCTCACCTGCCTTCCATTAAAGCCTGCAGAATAAAACACAGCCCATGCTAGAACTATTTAGGTGTTCAGTTTTGCGTTTTGGTCAGCGCTTACATGAACCGAGCAACAAATGAAAGGAACTGTAAGGCACAATGAAGTAAAATTTTGCAGCAGCAAGAACTCCCACACTGGCCTCCCCTTCTGAGATAACGACGAATTCATAATAAATGTTGCCAATAGGAAATTACATGTTAAAGGAACCTATCTTGCATGTTTTCTCCTTTTTTTTTTTTTATAAAGTGAACTGAGAATTAGAGATACAAAGCTTCAATTTCTTTTGAATCAGGGAAGCACTTCTAGAAGTGACATTGGCAATCCACTTTGTTAAAAGATCTTCCATTAGGATCCGCACAAAATCATGGGATTGACCTGGAAAACACCGGCTTCTGAAAAAACAGAACAAAACCACACATTGTGAATGGTAGCAGATCACATTTTCACAGTTCTACCCTGCCATTTTGACATCTGGTACTTACTTCTGTTGTAAAAGAAAGCAAATGTTTTCTTTAATGAAAGTACTCTGGAACCGAAGCCCTGTACCATGATACGGAGATACCAGCCTGTACCATGATACCAGCCCCTCCCAATTTCAAGTACCATAAGACACAAAATTGTGATAGCTATTGAAAAAATTACAACAGCAAAAGCTGATTTAAGCTGATGTATCTTGAATTATTTTCTTTCTGTGTTGCAGTGCTTGTTTCTATTCTATTTATTTCTAAAATTATGTCAATGCAACCATCATTGAACATAAACCACCAAATGATGTGACAAGCAAAAACTGAATGAGCTTACAGTTAAGTGCAAGTTAACCCAGGGAATTCCACCAAAGAGCTTCCCCTTAAATAAAGTGTAAGCAGTTCTCAGTTATAAGCCCAAGACAAAACACGTGGGCCCTGGGTTTGGGTGACCCTGGCTTTGTGGCTGGCACAGGAGGGGCACTGGCAGCCATTGACCCTATGTCAGCATTGCCTCCCATCTCCACACCCAGCAAGTCTTACCCCTACCATAAAGAAGTTGCACTCACTCAACATGAAGCATCTCCCCATTAATGACATTAGGAACCTGAACTCCGTGGTTATGTGGGACACTGTTTGATGCAGGCAGCCCCAGGCACAGATGGAGAGGTGACAGGTCCAAGGGGACATGGAATGGGGGTACCCTCCAGCCTAGGCCCAGGTGGTCCAGGTCTGCTGTGCAAGAGCAGGGGCATGCTTGGGTGGGCTGAGCACTGTAGCCAGGCCCTTGCAGGCTTTGCCGCGGTTCTGGCGTGATGAACAAATTCATATCAGTCTCCACCTGGAACAAGCAGTGGTGCAGGAAGGTTTGTATTTCACCACTGCCCCAACAATCAACTTTGTTTCACATTGTGGAAACCTCTTGTGTTGAATTTTTGTACATGAGTGATGGGCAAACCCTAAAGTATAATATAAACTAACTGTAATGGTGCAGGCTGTTCTTACCCTGCAGTGGTGGATCTCAGGGAACTCCAGGACTCTGCAGAGGAGCAAAGGATTAAATGACTGAGCCACCAGGGACCAAGCATGAGCCAAGGACCTACTGGGACTTCAACGGAGGTGACCTGCTGTATTCAGCATGTAATAAGGAAAACTGTGGTCACCTTCAAGCCTTGGGGTATCTCACAGCTGTCTCAGGAAGGGTTCAATGGCACAGCCCAGGGCTGCCGCAGGACAAGACTCACTTCTAACAATTTGAATGGCCAGTACCAGAAGTGTAAGCCTGCCCTGTATCCGCAGTTGCTTAAAGTCAGGTGGGAGTTTGTGTTGCTTAGCAAGATATTTTGGTTAAATTAACAAATCTAGAGAAAATAAGGATAATTATCTCTTAACAAATGCTGCCCCACTTCTACATACCATCTTTCAGCTTTTTCTGGCTTGCTGTATTAGACAGAATGAGAAAATCTATGTGGATCTCAGAAGGATGAACATGCATTTCCTGAAGGGAGCTTTTGGATGAGATTGCTGAAAACCATGCTGTATAGACAGCTAACTTTCACTGGGGAAAACACTGAAAATACTCCTAGAGAAGATCCAGGTTTGCTTAGCAATAGAGAATTGCCAGCAGCAGTGCCCAGTGAGACCCTCCACTCCAGAAGATGTTACCCCCAGTCCTGCCAGATGGGTAGATGCAAATGCTACAACTGAATATGCCTTTTTTATGAGGTGCCTTCTGAGGTCTCAAGCATATTAAATCCCAACAGGCAGGCTCATCTGTCAGCAGGGAGCATTTGCACTAGATATGTGACTCCTGTAAAACTGGAATTTCTGCCCTGGAGAACTTGTGTTATTAGAAAGTTGTGCTGTTGAAGGGGGAGCTCTCTGCATCTCCCACACTGTTTATATACTCATCTTTAATGTGGAAAGGAAGATGACTTATTGTGACATTCAGAATCAAAAACGAAGACAACTGAGTTCTGATTTATGAGATGAATAGTTTTCTCTGCATTAGCAAAGGATTCACGTTCTTGCAGTCAGTTACGTGTATCTTCAATAATGTGTTACATAATGATACCCAAACCAAAGCAGCTTTTGGGTGCAGCAGGTATTTTTAGGAGCGAAGCCTCTTTGAACTCCCCTGTCTTATACTGTACCCTCTGTAGCATGAGGTGCTCTGCACTTGCACTAGAAGCCATCATGTCAGTGCTTGTCAATGACCAGGAAGGACCAAGCCAGACTGGGCAGCTGGAGGCCTCTCCCACTCTTGTGCTTCTTTCTGAACTCCTTCACAATATAGGCTGTATTGAGTTTCCATGGCAAGGGTTGGGGGGTAAGGGGGAAGAGGGGCTACAGCGGTGGCTTCTGTGAAAAGCTGCTCAAAGCTTTCCCTATGTCTGATAGAGTTAATGCCAATCAGCTCCAAGATGAAGCCACTGCTGACCCACAGCCCACAGGTTTCTTTCCCACAGACCAATCCAGCTGCAGGTTAAAATCCCTGGTTTAGGAAGCGCATTCAATAAGATGGGAGCGAATAACAGAGGTCCTTGTTCAGCTGGAGGTGTCAGGGCACATAGTGGGTAAAAGGAGAAGCAGCAGACTGAGAGGAAAGGAAACCAGGGGTTTGGAGTAGGGACCTCAGAGGTCCTGAAAATAGAGGCTAATGAGGAAAACAGAATTAGCAGAGCTCTTTGCTGAACTCAAGAAGATGTTGATGTTCAGGCTAAGCATGTGGCAGTTCTTGTTCGGTAATGACAGTGGCTCCTCTTTTCTCTCACACCTCTGATTGCAGGAGCACAAGGACCTCTGGCAGGTCCCTGTATCATGGACTGCGACATGAGCCACATTAGTGGAAGATGTTATCATGCCGCTGATGTCTGGTGGTGGTTATGGGGTGTCACTCACTGGCGGAAAAGCAAAATGCAGAGCCAGCCACCGGGAAGGGAGCAGGTCCAGCCTGATGGCTTTTCCTCCAGGAAAAGGACTAAATGCTGCTAATGAAAGTAAGGGTGGGTCTGACCACCAGTAAGGATGGAGTCCTGTCTTGTGGCCTCTGTGGCTCCTTGGCTATTTCTATGTGACAGTTCTTGATATTTTAGCAAGGCAGGAGGCATCCGTGCAGTAGAAAGGAGAATAAGTCTAATTTTAACACATCCAGAACTGCAGCCTGTATCTTTTAGAAAGCCTTTGTTCCCTACCTTGCTTTCAGCTATTTACCTGTGATTATTTCTGTTACAATTAGCTGTCCAGGCTGCAGTGTGAAAGCCTGCCTGAAGGAAACACTGAGCTAGAGAACCTACTGAATAAGAAGGGAGGATATGAATGTTTTGCAGAAAGTATGGCACCACACCAATGCTTACCTGTCGCACTGCTTGCAGAGCAGCATTTAAGTTTTGCCATTGTTTTTTTTTTGCCAAAGTTATCCCGTATATGCTGTGACAAGACCTGGGGAAAGATGCTTCATCAACCTGCTCACAGGGAATCTCCACGCCTTCAGCATGCCTAGCAGGAATTTGTTCAAAAGTCACAAAGTGTGCATGGATGATCTAAAATCCTACTGAGCACTGAAGCCCTCTGCACTGCTCAGTGTGAGTAGGACCAGGTGGGGCTGCCTCTACCTCATCACAATCATACCAGCCCTGAGGACATTTCCTCATAGAGAGCTTCTGTCCTTCCCTACAGCTCCCCCAGGAAGCATGGAAAAGCTCCTAAGGAATTGCAGGATCTGCTTTGAGCTCTTTCTTTTTATTTTTTTTTTTGGTCTAAAGCAGGACAGCTAAGCCAAGGTTAAATCTAGTGCTTTCCAGACGACTGAGAGGCCTGAGTAACATACTTTGTCTCAGAGATCAGGATTTGATCCCCAGATGTACTGCAGACTCCCTGTATCACTTTGGCAAGTCACTTTGTGATGGATTTTCATATGCTTGGCACTAAGGCCAAGTCATTACAATAACTATATAAGGCAAGATCCCCAGAAGAGCTCATTTCCCCTTGTCCGGAGTTCTTTGGAAGAATTAGCCCATTATTTTACTTCTTACTAAGTGGGAGCTCAGCTCTTCTGAAAACCTGACTGTGCTTGGCAGCCCTGAGTTCTTAAGAAACTCTATCCCCACACCTCTTCCTCCATTCCCATCTGCTTGTTGAAAGAAACCATATTTCCTTGGAGCCCTTCTTCTGGCTTTCTATTCCAACCATGAGTTCCTGATGGCGAGACCTCTCTCATGTGAGGTGTCTCAACCTCTGGCATGGCGGGGAATGAACCTCTGTCACATGCCTGCCTGCCACTGTTACACAAATATACATCATTAGTAACAGGAGTCAAACTTGAAGAAGCAAACTGTACAGAGGAAGGACACTAAAAAGGGAAGTGAAGCACCATGTTAGATTCCTCTTTGATGCACTTTAATCTGTTTTCTCTTGCAAGATTGTGGGTGTTTGGGACTTATTTCTGCTTTGTACACTTGGGAGATTAGAAGACACGTTTCCTGGTAAAGGCAGTGTAAATCCTCTTGGGGTTTCTAATGATGAAAATGAGTAAGATGAGCATGCTCTGTCTAGAGTGAGCCTCAGAAGGAGCAAAACACCACAACTTCCCAGGAAGTATAAAGAAAGTGAGGTTTTGCTCCTAAGGTTTGAATCTCTCCAAGCTGAACTTTCCTCAGTCTTATGGCCACAGTAATTCTGCTTGATTTTTTCCTGAAACTGGTGTTCAGCATGGGATTCCTCAGATGAGGGAATGGCTTCTTTGAGCTATGGAAACTTGCCCACAAGCAAATCTACAAAGGTAGTTGCACTCAGATTAGACACTGCCCCTAGCAGATCAAAACTCATTCCCACCTGTTTGTATTCCAGAAAACCAAGCCTCACACTGCTGATGTGGATCACTCACTGATTGGCAGTGCACAAATATGGTTAGTGGCGATAAAGAAAACCAAGGATATTTTTGGCAAAGTTCTGATAATCAGACTTGGATTTGTGCTAAGATCCAAGAGCTCACAGCAACCCTTCCCACCGAAAATTACAAGAAAGCACGATAAAGTTAAGGAGAGTAACACAGAAGCAGCAGATGAGCTTGCAGCTCCATCCTTCACAGGCACAACCTGCAGGGCTGACAAGATCTGAAATTTTGAATGCCTTGTAGAAAGCTGTAAGTGGCAGTGGCTCCTTCTAAACCAGGGCATTTGGCACTTAATGGGCCAAATCCTGCTCTGAGGGCAGCTCCACCTGCCCTGCAGACCATGCCGTGGATGTACCTGCATTAGCTGCCAGGGATCTTACAAGGGAGCTGCTGCTGATGGAGTCAGGGTCTGCCTTGTCTCATGGCCTGTTCCCAAATGCCCACAGCAAGCCAGGAAACTCACAGGAGGCCACAAGTCTTATTTTGGCCACTGATCAATTCAGTATGAAGAAAGCATCCCAAAGAGCTTAGCAATTACATCAACATTACAAGTCTCCAGAAAGCAGAGCTGCACTCCTGTACTTGCCCCTCACTGCCATTGTAATGCAAGTTTTCAGTGCTTAATTGCTATTGGAAATGTGGTCAGGAAGAACTCCTGCACAGTGACAGCAATGCAGTGAAACTTCCCACTGAATACAAGGGTTTATGAAGACAGGAGTGGGAACATTTACCTGAGCAAAACTAAGGTGCAGATATCGTAGTTGCATGCACTACCCCCTCATATGCATGCTCCTGAGTTTGAAGCTGGTTTTATTATACTTTAGGTGATGAAACAGATTGGTCTCTACTTACCTCCTCCCTTGCAATGCACTTCAGATCTCTACAAAAAGCAATGTCATGCTGTACGCAGGGAGTGGCCTGGATACAGCATCTTTTGATTTTAGCTAATCTCTTCAAATCTATTTAAGACAGGAGCATTTTGAAGCTCTTGCTCTCTGAGAACTACTTGGCAGCTCAAATTAAATGAATTAGGCCAGGCTCCAGAAGATATGACATTGTCACAGCAGGGTTTGCAGCAGCTCTAGCCAGCATCCTGATTCCTGTTTGCATATCGGGCAAAAAGAAACACGATGCCCTGACAACAGCCACATGAGATGAGTGAGGTTTCACAGGAGTTTTCTTCTCAGAGCATGACCAGCTCTCTGGGCACAAAGCTGGGCTGCTGTGCTCACCACTGCTTGGTGGGTCCCCTGCATAGATGTGAGCAAGTTGGAGCCGAAGGGCAGCAGGGAAGAGGAAGGCAAGGTGGTGGACTGCCAAAATTCAGGCCTATACAGTATGTTCCATTATTGGTCAAGTTTCTCTCTTTGAACTCATTAAATGTTTTTCTTTTCTTTTTTGCTTACATCTCCTTTTGAAGGAGGTATAGCTGCATTTCTTATCAATACCCAAAACTAAAGTGGTTAACCAGCGATCATTCAAGTCCATCTCCATGCATTGGTATTCCAGAATAACAGGAAGGCCATGAACAGGGTTTTTTAAGGATTCTTGTTTGAGGAAGGGAAGAAAAACAATCTTCTGCTCTGGGAAAACTCACAGGATTTGAAAAAGCTAAGGAAAGCTCTGCCCTGAGGTGCCTGCTCAGTTTGCCTGCAGAAGCCCAACTCCCCTAGGACAGCTGCTCCGAGGAAAAGAAGGAGGGGGCCCTTAGGCAAAACCAGCTCCTGTTCTCAGCCCTGCAGCTGTGCAAGCTGCTGTGGAGAGCTGGGGCCCTCGAATGTTGAGGGAGTTTGCAGCGAGAGCCCCCCTGGCAAAACTAACAGGTTTTAACACCCCTGGCTGCTGCAATCTGTCAGAATCAACACATTCCTGCAGAACATCCCCATTTTGGACAAGTGGCATTTTCAAAACGAAAAAAGACATTCATCTGGAAAACATCCAATCGGATCCACTCCTCATGATGCGGTGCACTAACACACTACTTGTGCACTGGAAGCTGGCATAGCTTTCACAAGGAAATGAATCTAGGAGGAGCCTTAACAATGAACCACAGCCAGTGTTGTTAAATTAAAAGTAAAATTCTGTGCATTATCAATCCAGGCAGTGCCATGAATATGACTGTAGCAAGTCCACATCAGCTGTTGTCATAATGATGTTAACTGATTGATTATTCAAAATCCCATGGAAACTAAGCTGCGTAAAACCAAACCCACTCCTTCTCCCATTTAGACTCAACTGCTAAGCAAAAGGGCAGAGAAAAAAATGCATGAATGAGACACTCAGAGTCTCAACTTACTTTTTACTGCCCCTTCATGCCTCCTACAGAAAGGCGACATAGTGTGGCCTGCATCAGTCTGAAGATAAAAATTATTTCTGAATTTAGGAAACCAAAGACTAGGGTGTTTTGTTTCTCTTTATTTCCTATGCATCTCCTGATATGAGGTTAATCATAATACTTTTCAGTATGTTGCACAAACATGAGTTTTAGGCTTTTTGAGTGAAATGCTTTGTTTGCTCCATTTTACAGATAAAGAAAACAGAAACATGGGAGGTTAAACTGTTGGCTTTATGACATGCTGGGTGTCATGGTCACACTGATGACTCAGATTGCAACGCTTGACCTGTGCCTAACTCTTCTGACTCTGCTACCCAAGAAGTTCACAGCACAATAATTCAGTTGATAGGTCTGGTGTTGATGGTCTTACCAATGCCTGCTCAAAAACACCGGCAAAAACCAAGTTCACAGAATTCAGCATCAAACTGATGAGAGTCCCTGCCACAGCCAGGATCCAAGCACTGTCCTTCCAGTGACCCTGCTCTTTTCACAGCTTCTCTTCTCCATCTGCTGCAGTCTCTTGCTGTTGTGTTTTGGTGTCCTTCTCCTTCATTGCTCTCCCACCACCAGTCCCTTGAGGATCTGAGAAAAGTCTGGGAGGAGTTGCTAAATTTTCAAGAAGCTAACTGTATGAAAATGCAAATCTTAAAAATTAAGAATAACTCTCTCCCTGCAAAAATGTGCCTCCCATCTATCTGAGTGACAGCACTGTGATGCTCGGGGGATTCTGTGTTCACACCTCATGTAACAGGCTCTGGCTTTTCTTTAAGGCTCCAGTTCCTGAAAGAATCTGATTATGTGAAAATGCCTAAGTTTATTTAAGGAAAATGTTAGTAACTCTCTTTTTGGGAGAAAAGCTCAAAACTGAAACTGAGGGGACCAAAATCCAGGTGGCAAATTAAAAAGCTGTTGGGTGATTTCTTTTAGCTCACTCCTCAGCTTGCCCTCATTCGTGAGGTGCTCTCTCACTTGTGAGCCCCTCCTCTGCTTGTTGGGAAGCTCTCTGAGCCACAGGTCATGTGCACTTCTTCCCTGAACTACAATTAACACGATATATTCATCATAAGTAAGCATCAGACTAGACTGCCATGCCGCTGCTGGAGCTGCCGTGATGGAAGGGACTTGCACAGCCTGAACCAAGGGGAGATGGCTGCACAGGGGTGAAGTATGAGGTGCAAGGTGTGCAGCAGGAGCACTTTGAACTTGGCAGGAGCCCACTTGGAGAGGGCAGTGGGCACAGTACAGGAGTGTGCTGAAACACAAGATGCCCAGAAGAGATAGCAAGGTCACACTTCCCTGAGTATCCCATGGTGATATCCAGTCCTGAACACCAGTCCTGCCTTAGGTATAGCCGAAGTCCTATCCTCTCACCTGTAAGAGGAGTCTGTAATACAGGAGCATGTACGCTGGATCCTCTTTGTCCCATTTCAGCCAGACAAAGCCAAATCACTAATTTTCCCCTGGAGCATTTTCTTTTGCGTGCTCAGACACCTCAGACAGGTCACCATAGAGAAAAGCCAGTAGTAGATGCAGTCTAAGCAGATGTTGCCATTAATGTGACATTTATCTTTGGACCAGCATGGTGCATATGGTGCACTGGTGGCCTGTGCTGTGTTTCTCATCAGGCTCCCTGCTGGGTATCTCTATTAAATGCTGCCTGCTGGGCTTCCAGCTGCATGGTACAAAGGCAGGTCTGCCCTGTGAGTTGTGCCCACGCTGGGGAGGCTGTGCTGTGGCAGGGAGGGGAGCAGCCAGGCTGCATGGGGGGGTTCACACCACCAGCTCCTCCTCAAGCTGTGCGCCAATGGGACTTCCCTGTGTCATTCTCAGCTGCTGTAGCTTTAGTATCCCCAGTGATGTTGGTCTCATCAGCCACAAGAAGTACCTCACTGCAGAGAAGATGAAAATCCTGATCATTTCCTTGCACAGATGCTTTTTCACATGAGATTTCCTTGTCTGGAGCTTGGCCCTCCACTCTAGTCGCACAGGGGCAGGATTAGCTGACCTGCAGGGCATGCTACAAGGCATGTTTGCTTCCTGGGGCTGTAGAGAGGCATATAACAGATGCAATTTGCAGCATGCCCAGCTAGGGGAACGCAGGACTAGAAACCAACACTAATTAGTTGCTGTGGGAGTTCTTGAAGCTATGGATGGAGATAGCTTCTCCTGTGCACTGTGATGCTGCACTTAACCACATGTCTCCCTGGCCAAGCAGCTTAATTTAGCTGCAGCAGCATCATGGCCCCTGAGCGTCTCCTGTTGCTCACAGAGCTCCCCATAGCCCTCCTGGGGAGATAAGGCTGGAGCAAGTGCCCCAAAAGCCAGAACTGGGAAGTGCCATGTACCCTTCCAGCCTCCATTCATCAGTGGTGGTTTTGTTACCTCATCCTCCGAGCACTTTGTGAATGCTGATGGACCACACCACCCTGCAGGTGAGTAGCTGATGAGAGCAGAGTAAATGACTGGTTCAAGGTCATGCCAAGAGACTGTGCCTGTAGCCCCAGCTGTGCTGGGCTCTCCAAACCTTTATTTGGTGCATTAGATGTAAAGTTGTCCTTACTCTTTCCTGCAAACTTGGAGCATTATTGATCTAAACCCTTTAACTTCCCCTTCTCCTAGAGAAGTAAATTAGCAATGATTTAAAACAAACAAACTCCCTGGAAATATGACCCAAGAAGTTTTGCCGGTTTAGAAGCAGACATGGCAAGGCTGATCAACAAGAGGAGAGGGTCCAAGAAATCAAGTTGTCCCTCTGATCACATCTGTAGTGAAAAAAAAGGATGTTGGGCACCCATGGGCCATCCGTCCCCTTCTGTTCGTCCCCAGCACTTAGGGAGGGGGCCCTGGCTGGCTTCTATTGCAGCTATACTGTGGGATGGTTGTTCCTGTTTTGATGGCTGTTGTCCCCTGTTGATGAAATGATGTTTCCTTGAGTACTTTATTTATTGATCTTTAATACAGTAATAGTTTTGAAAAATAAAATTCCTCTTAGCAACATCAGCTTTTAAAACTACCAATATATTTCAACATACGGTTGGAAAATATCAATGTAATGAAAATATTGTGTTTGAAAGATTATAACCACCACCATAACTTTGCTGAAAGAAGAGCAGGTAGGTATTTTTGGCCTGGCAGTTAGATTCATGGGACTACCTTCCAAGTATGTATCTGATATCTGCAGTGTGACAGTGCCTTTATAGGCAAGGTACTCGTTCCAAAACACTGAAGGGACTTGCCATCACCCAACATAGTTTTTACTTGCTCATATTGGAGGGCTGACAGCAAAGCAAGAAAGATTTTATTTTCCCCTTCTTTGTCCTCCTAATTTAAACAGGAGGAAGCTGTCTTAAGATGACTTCACTTCAATGTGAGACTAGAAATTGTTTAAATGACTGCAGTGAGGAAAAAGAACAAAATAACAGGGAAAGGACACCAGGGGAAAATGATGCAGAAAGCAAGCTACATTTTCTTTTTGCTATTGGTGTAATAGCCAAATTACACATACATGCTGTTGATAGTGCTTTGGAAACAGAAAAACTCCATCCAGCCACGCTGGTAATCTCATCCCTCTTCAGAGGGTGTTTTGGAAGTAGGACTGGTTGAAGTCCTGCTGGCAGCAGTGGGAGGGAGCAGCAGTGGCAGATTGCAGTGGTAACCTGGTTGCTGGTAGCTTATATATGCACCTCACCTGGGCGTCAGGAGGTTGGTACAGCTGCTTATCATGATGGTTAACCCCTGCCAATCAGAGGTGGGATGCAACTCATCTCAGCATCAGAAACCGAGTCCTGTGGAACAAAGAGCTATCTCCTCCTGGTGCATGTCCTCATTTGGGTGGACACCAGACCCTGCCAAAGCCTGATGGGGCTGAAGGTGGGTTTGTTGCAGGGCAGCCCAATAGTCAGATATTCAGTCAGCTGAAATATGCTGCCAACCCCATGGCAGGTGAGCACCGCCTGCCTCCACTCCTTTCCTTACAAGTGCTACGCTCAAATGAGCACAATGCTTGCCCTTGCTGTAGATGAACATGGGGCCTAACCCTATGGTTTGGAGGCTGACCCCAGATTGCCCATGTTGGGAATCTCCCATGGCACATGCTGGGGACCCTTCGGAACCTGGGAGTGACCCGACATACAAGGCGTTCTTAAGTATTTCAGACAGTGACTGAAAATCCATTTGTTAAGCGTTTAGAAGACGTCAGCTAATAAAAGCAACTTTATTCATCACTTATACTTCCAGTACATGTAAGTATATATGTCTTTCTGAACCTATCAGTTTGGAGCTGCTTTTGCTGATGGTTCGGCTCTCAGGCAGCATGCAGCACTGCACTATAAGAGGCATTGAGTGCTATAACAGAGCGAAGAGTTATTTTGGTAATTGTCATCAGGCACTCGAAAAGTCTGAAATAGCTTCTTTGCGTTTTGTTTTTGGTGTTTGTTTTTTTTTAATAAACTCTGGAGCACAAGAAAAAGATGGAGAATGTCAGGTGGAAGCGCAGGGTTCCCCTGTCTGGACTGGGCAGGGTGTCCATGGTGTGTTATCCGTGGCTTCACTGCCTGCCCAGTGCAGGGACCGCACGGGCTCACTTGCACCATAGGATTCATGATTTCAACCAGGAACTTATCCCAGTTTTACTGGGATAAGGACTGAAGGAACAAGGGTCTGTTTTGACAAGGGTGGTATTTAAAGGCTGCCCAATGTACTGACATGGAGAAGAAAAAGCTACTTACGTAAAGCCATTGCAAAAATTGAAAACAATTTAGCACTAATGCCTAGATTTCACTTCACACTCTGCAGGGATGACGGAGAAAAAAGCTCTGTGCTCTCTCAGTTTTCCATTTAAATGGGCAGGTTTCCTTAGGAAAAGCCTTTGACCTGCTAATAGCTAATACAGAAACTCTCCACTTTCTCTTAGCTTTTTAAAGCTGCTCTTCATCTCTCCCTTCTGTTTAGATATGCAAGGGGAATTGACGAATATCCAGCTACAAAACAATTGCTTAAGTCTGTTATATTTAGGACATTACAGCTTTGCCTGAAGGAGATTTTGCAACAATTTTGGTTCTGGCAAACAAGTATGTGGGATCTCACCCACTGACGGACAGGATGCCAGTATTATTTCACTGGAGAGTGAATTTTAAGTCTTTTTTCTCTGTAAGATAAGAATTCAGCTAATCAAATCTGGAAAATGCAGCAAAACTCGGTTGGAAAGAAAAATAACATGCCTTTATAGTTAATCACCCTTGAATCCCTCCAGCGTAACAGGTTTCCTAAAGGTCTTGCCATAATTACACAAGCTCAACAAAAGCCATAATACCCACGTAAGGGTGGGCAATATGGACTGCTTACAGAAATGGTGTACAAGGTGTCAGACAATCATTCACCAAGCGCTTCTTACACTGCACAAGTTGATGGAGCAGAGAAAATCTCATAAAGCCACCCTCTGTTTGTGGCTCGGGATGAATATAAACAATAATTGGTGAGGTGTTGCAAGACACCCACCTGAGAATACACAACAAATTAATACAAAAGAGACAGGGAAAGAGTGAAGCAGCTGCAGAAAGAAAGTGGGTCTCGAAATAAAATGTGTGGTGGTGGGAAGTCAGTGCTACCACAGCACAAGGCACCATGAAAGACAAAATGTATGCGGTGCTTTGTGCTGGGTACAGTACAGGGTACACATAAGGAAAGAAGAGAGAGAAAGCAGCGAAGTTCATTGCAAAACAGGGAACA
Organism: Pezoporus flaviventris; assembly: GCF_033815535.1. Lineage (NCBI taxonomy): Eukaryota > Metazoa > Chordata > Aves > Psittaciformes > Psittacidae > Pezoporus > Pezoporus flaviventris. Next base: position 7,822,756 of record NW_026892595.1, read on the forward strand.
TGTCCCTTGGAAGGCCTTTAAACCATCCAGAGAGACAGGTTTGCTCTGTGTACTGCCATGGGAGACAGTCTATCAAATTCACTGGAGAAAAACCTTATCTACTGTCTGATTTGTAGCGTGACCTTGAGCTGAAGTGTGTGAACACTGGCACAGAAATGGTTTCCTCCAGTTGCTGGAAGTGTTGCAATGGGAAAAGCACTGAAGAAGTCATGGACACTCAGGAAACCCCCTCAGGGGACCTGGCAGCTCCAGCTTGGACCAAAGCTTGGAAAACTGAGGTGTTATTCCCAACTGCCAGTAAAATGATGTGTGGCATTGGAGAAGGCAATCCACCCATCTCTGCTTCACTTTCACCATATATAAAATGGGAATAATTACCTTTTATGTACTGTGCTTTTAGTTCTACTAGTGAAAAGAATAGATAAGAGTTCAGTATCAATCATTATTATCATTATTAAATAAGCAATTAGTTACAGAACAGCCTAGATCTTAAAAGCCTTAAATCAGAGATACTGACTTTCTTTCTCTAAGCTGCCTGGCATCCATCTGCACATATGTGATGTTGCAGAATTCTGTTCTCCCTGTCATGGACACAGGACCAATGGACCTGCTTCCTGTGAGATGGGAAGCACCCCAAAGCTGGTCACATAAGGCATAAGGATTCCCTGGGGAATGTGCTAATGTTGGTCACTCTGGAGAGATAAAGATAAAAGCAGGTGCGCAGGGAACAGCCTTATGCTCTAATGAAGGGCCAGCATCTAGCGAGCGGATTGCAGGAACAGAGTAATGAGGTGCTCTCACACTCTCCCTGCTGATGGGATTTCTAGATAATCCATTTAGCAGGCCATGAAAATCCTCTCTCATAAATCAGCATGCACTGTCACCTACAAGCCACATTTTGATACAGTCATTTTATGAAGCACTTATGAGAACAATCACAGACTGAAGTAATATAACTGACCTGACTCTGCTCTTGGTTTGGATTCAGCCTAAAGCTGCTGCATCATTGGTTATCTGAAAGAAAAATACCATTGACAGTTGGGATAGATCCATATGTCCTTTAAATTTATGCTGTTAAATGGAAAAATGAAAGAGTGTTTCCTTCACCTCTGTGGAAGGGCGTTTCTTTACCCTGAAAGATAGGCAGAGACACTTCTTGAAAGGTCTCTAGTGATATCTGAGGTTTGCTTTTAATTCACCCGCCCCACCCCCTTCTGTCTGTGCCACTCTTTACAGCCTCACCAAAACCATCTGCCTTGTCTTGGTGTCTCAGTGCCTGCAGTGAACACGTTCATGCTCTGCTCCTTGTACCAGAGCAAAGATGGATTTTTTAAAATATGTTGTCTTGTAGTTACAGCTTCACTCTAACACCCTCCCCAGGTGAGGAGGTGTGATGTCTTTATACAAGCATACCTCAAGCCTTAAGGTTTATCTTTGAGAAAGAAATGCATAACAGACTTGTATGTAACAATGCAATTTACTTAGCAGATATTATCCTTCTTAAGGCCTGTTTCATATTTCAGGATCAATGCTAATTACACACACAAGGAAACGATTGGAAGACTAACCATAGGATCAGATCTGGGATCTGTATTATGAGAAGGTGACTGGAGGAATGCATTACCCCAAACTTGTGTTTAACAGCTGTTGGACTAGTGGAGCTTTCCTTAGCAAAGGAAGGAGCATCATTGGGAACCCTTCACTGCTTTCAAAAGTTTTGTCCAGTAGGTTCCTTGATTTTCTTTTAGCTTTACCTCAATAGGTGTGTTTTTAAAACAAAATAACTCACCTTCACACAGAATAGTGATGAGGAATATACAGAAAAAAGTAGCAACAAGTAATTGCAGACAATTATGGTTTTGTTTTAAGTGAATTTTCTGATATTGATGAGCTATACAAAAGCAAAAACTAAGACACAGATGAGGAAAAGCCAGTGTGGGATGAAATAATAGTAAAACTAATAGGGAAAAACTTCAACAGAAGCATACGGATCTCTGTTAAAAAAGGCCAGGAAGAAAAATATCAGCATTTCTGTGACAGTAATCATAAAATCATAGAATAGTTTGGGTTGGAAGGGACCTTCAAAGGTTGTCTAGCCCAACCCCCTGCAGTGAGCAGGGACATTCTCTTATATTAATAGTCATACAATCCACTTGCACTTTTGAAGCAATACAAATTTGCAAGCAGATAGAAGTTTCTCCCTGGCCACATGGACCTGGGCAGAAAGACAGAAGGGTTATGCACACCATGTCCCCACATCTGGGCTATGGGACTGGAGGCTGGGTGGGCCAGCCAAGGTGAGGTCCCTGGTACAGCAGGTACCCTCAGCCTGTCTTCTGCTGGGCCTCAGAGCATGAGCTACGTGTGAGTCAGGGTCAGTCAAGCCCCTTTCCTCCGGAGTAAGTACTAAACCCCTGCAGTTAATAGGGCAGAAGCTGGTAATGCTAACTCATCACCACCCCATTCTACAGCGGAAGGGGTACAGGCCTGGAAGGGACAGGACTGGCAGGGACAGGGCTGGCTTTCTAAGCTGGATCTGCAGTTTGCTCTGAAGCACCTGAAGCTGCCCGGAGCACTGAGATGTCAGCAATCTCACCAGAAGACCTATACAGATATGCAAACCAGCCACTTATGGAGCATTTATTGTCCTTTTTTATTTACCCCCACCTGCTCTGAACGTTGCTCAGCTGCTTTACAGTGGCAGCAATTCCAGCCCCTCATTTAGGGACTGTATGTTTGCATGCAGGCTGGGCTATGGTGTAGGCAGGTACTCCTGCTTGGGAAAGCAGAGGAAAACTCTTCCTCTCCTTGGCTCCCAGGGGAACGCGAGGCACTCTGGGGACCGAACAGAGACACAAACACAGCTCCACAGAAAACAAGGATTGCTCTGAATTTGCAGAAACAGCAAAATGTCTCAAGAGCTGAGGGGAAGGAAAATGAAACCCTCTTGTTTTGGCCTCAGTCGGTCTTAGATTGCTTCTTGTCCACAGTGTCCTGGAGAAAGGCCTGTCAGAGAAAAGGCATTTTTGGGTAAGCTGAAAGTACACATAAATGGTGCAGGCAAAGGGTGTCCAGGAAAAAGCCTCTCCAAAAGGAAGACCTGGAACAGAGTGGAGAGGGGAAATGGCAGCCCAGGGGAACAGAGAGGGAGGGATGCACCACCACTGCTCAAGTGCCTGTCACTGGGGCAGAAGCAGTGTAGCTGGAGCCAGTGCTGCTGTTGCTGCAGCTGCCGAACTGCCTGCCTCTGCTGTGCAGCACAGAGGAAGCCAGATGTGCACTCGCTCTGCCGGCAGGAAGACAGTGTTTTCCTGCAGAAACCATATTTCACAGGTGCTAATCTCTGCTCAGGGCTCACCCTGACAAACCGAGAAGCTCTTCCTTTACTGACTATTCTCTCTGACAGCTGAGGAAACTCTGTTCCGGCCTTGAGTCAACAACGTCTCCCTTTCTATTTCATGTCTTCAGCATGTTGTGGTGTTTTGGACAAGGTGGTTTTGCGTAGCAGAGCTGTCTTGTGAGGCAAGAAGAGACATCCCATGCCCTGGGAGCAGGTTGCGGCAGCCTCATTGCAAACACAGAGATGCTAAATAGACCCTGGAGCTCTCTTTAGACAGAGGCAAGGCAGTGAACATAAACCCCGGAAGAACAATGATGATGCTGCACCCTTATCATGGATAGGGAGCTTACTCCCTAGCTCGGGCTGCTGTGTGAGTGGGATGTTCTGGGATCTTGTGAATCATAGTAGCAACCATTGCAGGAAGGGTTTGGGAAAGTGTAAAAGCTTGAGGAAGGATGACGGGTGTAACTGGAAGGAGTGATAACTCTGCTTTGTAAAACAGTGTCTGAGGCTTTCAGGTTGGTTTTGGAGTTTGTCAGAGATGAGTTCAGAGGTCTGGGATCATCTCTTCCCTGGGTGGGTCTCATTTGACTAAGCACAGATATATTTAAGCTTATTCTTTAGACTTTCCTTGAAGTCAATGCCAGAAATAAGCACTTTAGGGGACTAATTCTCCTTCTGCTGAAGGAGAGGTCTAAAACAGGTGACAGAGATTGTATCCTCAAAGTACGTGGTTCCCTCATCTCAGTATAAAGAGCCTGTGGTGACTTGCTCTGCTGCAGATGCCCCCACTGTAGCTATCCAAAGGAAGGCAAGGCAAAGCCCACTATAAGTGATGCTAAAGAGAATAAAAATGTGACCATGGAGCTCACCAAACTGGAACACAGTGTGCAGCAAAGTCTGGAGCTGGATGTCAGAACATGGGGGGTTTAGATCAAAAGGAAGGTGTTTTAGGAATGACATCATTAACCAAACACGTGAATGGTTTAGCATAGGCTGGGGTGGATTTTCAAAACCCAGAAATTTTCCTACAATGCATTTTTAAACAGAAATACTCTAGTTCAAAGGCAAACTAATTCAGAGGAGCTCTGGCCTGAGCTGCTTGGGAAGTCAGAGTAAAGGTTTATAACAGTGTCTTCTGATCCTGTATTTGGCAAATCTAAATGACAAACTGAGGACAGGTTTCACCAGCTTTCATACATTTTTTTCATAAGGTTTGCAATTTGCTGCACTACAGTGATGAGAACTAGATCTGATAGGCATTAGTAATGCTGAGCTCACAAAGGCTCCGTTTGCAGTATCTGCCACTCCTTCACCGGGGCTGCTAGAAAGAAAAATAACTCCTTGCTTGGATTGTCCAAGGCTGCATCAGGAAAGCAATTATTTTGAAAGGGAAATGACTAAAATCAGTCAGAGTTTTACTCCAGAGAACAAAACGTCCACAATTGAAACTGGGATGTTGTGAAAAGGCTGGGGAATGCTTCACTTTTTGACTGAGCCCCTCCCTATTTTTTTCCACGTAGGTAGTTACTGCTCACACAGACACAAGAATGGCACAGAACTGGACTCAGAAAACAGGTGAAGCTCACAGAAGGTCAGGCAAGCATTTTTTTTCTAGGCCAAAACACTATAGGTGCATTATTTAGTAAGACTGAAGTGAAGAAAGTACTTGAGCCAGAGCAGCCTCCCCACAGCTCTCGCCATGTTTGGCTGGTCTCTGCCAAGGCACGGTTCTGCATTGCACCATGTACTGCTGCCACATCACGTTAGTTAAGCCTTCCTAGAGAGGTTCAAAGAAACAAACTGCCAGCTCTAACATGAGCTGTCTCCATCTCATGATTTTCTTGCCTAAAAGCAGGAAAAGAGAAGGGTTTGTGGCAGCAGGGGCATCCCTCTGTTTTAACCCTTAAATATAACAAAGTGTGCATGAAAGATTTTTGTTGTGATTTTCCCTTTCTTCTGCCTTTTGAAATAGTTTTTGGGTCCACTTGAGAAACACATTTCACAAATTCTCTTTTTTAAACTTGAATGCGTGTGTATGTATAAATATATATATAGGCATATTTATAGATAAATGTATAATTATACCTATTGCATAAAGTCTCCTGTTTGAAGACACTACCTGGGACAGGAGCAGTGTTTGTGATCCAGTGTCTAGCAGGAAGGGCTCTTTAAAGTCCTTTTGGAAGACTCCTAGGCTTCACTGTGTACAGAGAGATACTACAGTAGCATAATTGGATGGGTTGTTTTCTTGATGGCCAGCTGGGGAAGTACCGAGCCACCACACCTGAATGCTACACAATCCTTCCCCATGTGTATGGTCACACTGTTTTTGCCCCTCTCCTTTTGGCTGTCAGTGTTTCTCCAGCCTTGTATCACCTCCTCCCAGGTATCTCCATGTCTCCCCCATGACACCCTTATATGGCACAACTTCCCCAGACCTGCACTCTGTCCCTGATGTATGCTTACTGTGCCTAATCCCCCATATGCAAATTCTTCAGTCACTGCTGCTTGCATTGTTATTTTGAATCACTGAAGCTGGATATTAAAGGAATCTGTTTAATCTTTAAGTCTCATCCCTCTTCCGTATGTAAAGATCAAATCCCTTTTGAGAGGACACACTAAACATTTAATGTTATACTACACTTGATCTTCACCAAAACCCTCCAAGAAGGTATTTGTGAAATCTTAGGCTTAATTAATAGATGCACTTTTGTGTTGGTGGGGTTTTTTTGTTTGTTTTGTTTTTTTGTTTGTTTGTTTTTCTTTTTTCTTTTTTTTTTTTTTTTTTGGTTTTGTGGGGTTTTTTTGTGGTTTTTTTGGTTGGTTGGTTTTGTTGTTTTGTTCTGTTTTTTTTAACTTTCCTACCTCCCAAGAAACAGCAAGTCAGTATTTAAAAGGAAACAAATAAAGGGAAGCACCATGGTGAACGAAGAATGGAAAATATCCTGCAGGGTATCTTCAGTGTATGTGTGGTGCTGCTGTTTGTCATCTCCTTGTGTGCTCTGTGACATGGTGCCTGGCACAAGAGTCCCTGCCTGTGGGTGGCCATAGTATGTCAAAAGGGACAGCAAGGAAACTGAAAAATCAATGAAGAAGCAACAGGATTCATCCCCAGTCTCAAAAAGAATGCTCAGATCTAGATGTGCTGGGAACAGCACTGTCCCAGAGATGGGATGCAGCCTCCACTGCCTGCTAGCTGCTGGCAGAGGGAATTCCATGCTAACTTCAGCCCGTTTCTTATCTTACTGATGTTAGGGTGTTCACTCCCTTGCAGAGAGATAGCAGAATCCCTGTGCTTCTTCTCCTTCACCCTGTGTAGGACTATGATGAAGTGTCTGGGAATGCTGGGGAGCAGGGCTCTACATGGCAGCTGGAGAAGAGGCTGCCCGTCCCCACCCCGCAGCTCCACAGCCTCAGTTGAGCTGGTGCAAATGAGCCTGGAAAGCATCACCATGATCAACAGCAAGGGTTGGTTGACAGGAAAACACCCTGGAGCCCCTGCGCTATCACACACACCGGTGAGAGTTCCACTGCCAACCTGTGAGAGGAAGCTCCACTGCCAGAAAGTGCAGCAGGAGATGAAATAGTAGTTTGGGGCTATGTGCCTAAGGAACTGGCCTGACTAAAGAAATCTTGAGTTTGTGCAGCTTACATGAAAAATAACACAGGGAGAATTTTCCCTGTGAATATTGTAGGTCTGATTCCAGTTTTCTTGGCTGGACCTCTCATAAGGAAAAGGGGTAAGTTTTCAGCAGGAGCCTGCTTCTCTGCAGACTGCAGCCATGAGTTGTGCAGAAGGATAAGCTGGAAGATTTTGCTTTATGTTCTCTGTTGAGTGAACAAGGGCATAAAAGTACTTTCTAACCACTAATGAGAAAGCCAGCAATCCCTGTAGTCAATGAACCATGGAGATTATAGATGAGAAAGATCAGTAAAATTAGGTCAGTTGGCACAACTTTGTGTCAATGCCAGAAAATCTTAATTCTAAAGGGCTGGCTTTAAAGCAAGGCAGGCATACATGTTTCAGCCATACACATTTCTGTGCATTTCAAAATACATAGAAGTTGTAAGGGGTCTAAGTCACCCCTGAGCATCCCAGTCCTAACATGCGCAGTCCTACTGAGGTCTTGCAGTGTCTGCGGTGGCAATCACCACAGGAACTCAGGAGTCCCCATTTTGCTGCAAACATTTGTTTAACCTTGGCAAGTCACCCTTATAATTTTTTCATTCTTGTCTATAGAAGGGAGCTCATGTGAGAACCACTTTCAACACTGTGAGATATTCCACTTTTACAGTTAATATAACTACCTGAGTAGTTAACATACCTACTCCACTGACCTAGCAGATCTGCACAAAACTAGATCTTTGTGTGATACAGGCCTTGGATACGACTTCTCAAATTCTTACATCTTTTGGTCTTTAACTCATGGTAATGGTTGTCTGCCGCTGGAAAAGCTCATTTCGGGGGAAAAAAATCAGGGATCTTATTCTCCATAGCCCTGGGGAAGACAAGGATACAAGGTTGTCGGTATAGGAGATACAAAGAGAATGAATCCTTCACTGTCTCTCCTGCTGTTTCAAGTGTTGTGGGAAGCAGGACTGGAAGTAAACCAACCATTTTCCAGATTTCCAGCCTCTTCACCTCACTTCAAACACCAGGGTTTTCAGGGTTTCCAAGCCTAAACCTAAACCAGTTGTTCTCCAGTTGGTCCTGTGAGATGCTGAAGGACAGGCCAAGCCCAACCTGTGGCTCATGGCATCCCTCCAGATGACACTGGCTTGAGCCTTCCTATTGCATTGCCACCAGATCAGCACATTTGAATGAATCAGTGACAAGAAGTCATAGGATTTTGTTCATTGGCCACTTGTTTTGAGTTTTCCGTCTAAACTCATTTCCTTGCCACCTTCTGCCCTGTCTCCATGTGGTAGAAAAGCCTCAGACTGGTGATACCCAGGATGGTGTTACCCAGGCACAGAGCTGGCAGATACTTTTGCTGGTGGCAGTCCAGCCTTCCTCCTCTCTCAGTGCTCTCAGGGCACCTTTTCAGCATCTGCTACCTCCAAATATAGGTTTCCACACATACTGCTGGTGCTAATATGAAACATCAGGGTCGCTCCAGCAGAAATTATAATTATCCCCTCCAGTTGAGTGATGATTTTAGTATCTTCACAGTGGGAAACATATCACTGGTAACTGAAGAGCAAACCTAATAAGCAGCAGAAATGTCAACCAAGCCAATGTCCTTAGCTAGCAATGAAGGAGAAATGCCAGATTTCCTCCTGTGTAAAGGAGGAGCTGCATAAAGCCCATGTACGGTACCTAGTCCCCAGTGGGACCAGTGACCAGAGGTAATGTTCCTACAAGTATAAAGCATTATGTCTTTGAATGGGGGCAAGGCTGGTGTGCAAGGAGCATCCCTAAGGATGAGTCTGTCCAGCACAGCACAAAGATGAAAAGCATTATGTCTCAGTCAAACAAAAGGAAAGAATTGCTAGAATCAAGCTTGCTGATGTTTTCCGCTCATATAGGGGCAGAAACATTAATCCCATGACAGTCTAGTGCTATGCAGGAAAAATGCATTTTCATTTTGGGTGACAACATCAAAAAGCCCAAAGCAAAACAAACAGATGAAAAGAAACACAATGGACTGTATAGAAACATGCTGGGCTGTTTCATATTTTTAACACCCATCACATGCATTGAGCTACCTGCCCTGCATATACTTTGGATACTTTCAGTGCTCACATACTAGCAGATCTGCAGAAGCCAAGCCAGCACACATGTCCAGGTGTGTGCCACAGATTCCCAGGGCCATGTGGTACCCAGATGCAGAGCGCAGTGTCTCACTGCCCTGCGCAGACGTGGTGTGCTGGGGCAGCTCCTGCCAGCCCTGCTCTCTGTCACAGAGTGGTGATAGCCAGCATCAAGCCTCCCTGTCACCAAAAGGGCTCTGGTCACAGAGGCACGTGGCTTTGGGCTGTGTAATTTGTTGTGCCTCATGTCTACCAAAGCAGACAGTCTTGGCTGCTTTTAGAAATGCACCACTGTCTATTTCAGGGCTAGCAGATGCTGCGTGCAATGTGCAGGTGTCCTCTGGGCATGAAGGGCCATGAGGAAGGTCGCTGCAGCTGGGCACAAGTTCCATGACACTCTGGGGCTGCACTCAAAGATCAGGAGAAAAGCCACAGAACTGGAGCCCTCTCCAGTTGAAATTTGGCTTTACCCCTGGCCAAGAGCCCCAGGCACTGAACAACAGCATGGAGCTGTAGGCAGAACATGAAGGGCAGGTGAGCCCAGATGTGTCTGTCTCCTGCCTGCGCTGCTTTGCGAGGAGGCTCAGTGGCATCTTCTGCTCTGGTCCAGGGGCAGGCACCTGCAAAGCATGGGGCTGCCATAGCCAAGCATGGCCTTTGTGCTGTTAAAGGTGGGATTATTTCAGGATGCTTTGGTTAACAAAGAGAAATTATCAGGAGCAGGCTTTTCCCAGCTGGGAGGCAGTGCGGGAGGAAGCGTGGTGGTGACTCACACAATGCCATCCCAACAATCGCAGGAACTTGCTGGAGGAAATGACTAAAATAGCTATGTGGGGCAGCGCTGGAGAGCTGCTGTGCACAAATAACCAGGACGTGAAAGCTGAACTGCACAAAGTGAGGGAGAGCAAGGGGGGAAGGGGACACAGGAGGTCTCAGAAAAGGATGGTGGAGGGAACGGCTGCCATTCTCCATGCTGAAGGACCCTCAGTGGTGATGGCTGGAAGATCAGCAGCAGTGCCAAGGAGGACCATGGCCTTTTCCAGGCACCTTAGGGTGGACATCACAGGTCACCTTCTGCTCTTATTGACCTGGGACTAGGCAACTAGTCATTAGCTGTCCCAAAAAGCAGCCAAGAAAATATTTTCTTCTCCCTCTTCCCCTTTGGAAAAACATGGCCAGAGGCAGTTATATCAGCCCGACTGCACCAGGAGGAATGTATTTTCCATTTTGCTGCTTGGAGAAAAAGGTGCAGGCCCCGTCCCTTCCCTTGTAGGGAAGGCAGAGCTGCCGCAACAGCGCCATGTGTCCGGAGATCCCAGCTTGTTCTGCTGCCACATGCCTCGGCCTCAAAAGCATGAGCGCCTTTGTGCAAAGTACACAGGCCTTTGCAGAGTTTGTATTAAAATGGTGGCTCTAATAAACAATCTCCCTGCAAAACAAGCAAACAGAGGAACGGCACCACGGCAGCCTTTGTTTTTGAAAGAGGTTCTCCCAGTCGGCTACCACTGAGATGAATTTGTTTCTTCATCACAGATATTCCTATATAAAATATATAGTTTATTACCTTTGATCTCCCACATGCAGTACTTGTAGCCAATTCCAAGTTTTATACAGTTAAATACTACCACATGCTTCAAGAGCTCAGTACAGCCTTCCCTATAAACTAGCATAAATCTGCTGAACTGTGAACTGCTTCTTGCCAAAAGAGAGGGTGTGCCTCTTGCCCAAACTAAACGCCTTTCTTCATCTCTGCTCTGCTCACAGTTAACCTGCTGTGTAGCAGCCTGGGTTTATACAATACCTATTACATCCCTTACAGGAACACTACAGCTTTCCAGAGACTCTGGAAAAATGCAGAATAAATACAACAGCCCAAATCTTTCTTTCTTTCAGGTCTTTCTGACCCTGGCTAATCTGTCAGCATCCTGGTTACATTTATTCGTTGAAATACTTGAAACTTTGGGAAAAAAACAGGAAAGGGGGGGGAAATCTGTAGGACATAGAAGACAGCTGGCCTCTGGAAACTCATCCAGCCCTTCTCCATCTCATCATCCACAAGGCCATTTCAAGCACAGAAATATCATTCATAACTGTAACAGCACAGTTCAGTCCCAGAGCATCAAACATCCTTGTCTTTGTGGGGAACTGCACCCTTCAGTGTCTTTGGGAGGGCTGAAGGAGAGGGCTGGCCTGGGCGGCATGGCTTCATTCCTGCTGAACACAGTCTGCTAGAAATCAGACTGAAGAAGAGGGCAGTTTGGTCCTCGGTTACTTGAAGACACGTTGCTGACGGACATGTACTTGGCCTAAAATAGCACATTTCCAGGATGGCAAGGAGAGAGCAGTTAAAAAATCCCACTGGAGGGGAAATTCCTGGGCAAGCTAGGGGTGACGAAAGCAGTCTGGCTAAACTTAGTGGACAGCAGGAGCCCAGCCTGTGGCTTGCTTTCTGATGAGGGCCTGTTCATTTGCCGAGGTCACGGCCGTCCATTAACGGGCACTTGCCGAGCCGAGCAGCTCCAGAGAGGAGCCTTCAGCACCGGAGCCAGGGCAAACCTCGCGCCCCGCAGCCTCAGCGCTGAGCGGAGAGAGCGACCCAGGGAGCCTCGAGCCCTCGCCAGGCCTCGCCCAGGGACTCACAGGGGGCGGTGCCAGGAGGGACGGCCCCGCCCCGAGCGGGGAAAACCCGCCCCCGGCAGCGCGGGAGTCAGAGCGTGGCGCGGGAGTCAGATCGTGGCGGGGAGGTTGGCGGCGGGAGCGGGAGCGGGCGAGGTGGGGGGAGATCGGGTGAGGGCCGGGGCCCGCTCTGGGAGCTCTGCTCTGGCTGCCCCGGCGGCGGCAGCGTCGGCACCCGGCAGAGCCCGTGAGAGGGGAGGCTGCAGCGCGGAGCTCGGGGCGCAGAAAGTGCGTGCCCTGTGAGCTAGTAACAAAAAACAACAACAAACAAATGAGGGAGAGGACAGTTAAAAGCAAAGGGCTTCCTCCAAAGTCCAATGTCATCACTCAGAACCGCTTTGCAGTTCTACAGGGAGCTAGCGGTTGCACCATTTGGTGCAATGCCCATTGCACCAAATGAACTGATGCACCAGTCAAGAGCATCACTACTGGTGCCTGCAGGAAAAAGTGGGTAGTCATAGCAATAGGTGACTCTACTTCAAAGGGCACAGAGGCACCCATCTGTCAGCTTGACCTGATCTCAAGGAAGGTGTTGCCTGCCAGGGTCTTCAATCAGGGCTGTTGCAGAAGAGGCTGCCTACTCTACTAAAGTCCTGCTGACTATTACCCACTTCTAGTGGTCCGTGTGGGTGACATAGGCAGCAGTAGGATGGAGAACATTTTAGAAGGGCTACAGAGACCTGTGAAAGGCAGTTAGTTCTGGGGCTCAGATAGGGTTTTCATTGATCCTCCAGGTCAAAGGGGAGGACTTTGAAAAGGCCAGGTGGATTTGGCAGGTTAATGGTTAGAACAGTGATGCTATAGTCAGGGGTTTGGTTATTTAGAACATGGGACTCAGTTTGGGAAGCCAGGTCTGCTGGGGGTTGGTGGAGCTGGTCTAAGGGGAATTTCTGCTTTGGTAGGAGGCTTGCCAGGCTGGTCAAGGCAGCTTTAAACTGGATGTGTTGGAGGAGGGGGGCATCAATCCATGCCAACACTCCCAGTCAGTTGCTGGCACCTGTAATAAATGCTTGGAATGATGCAGAGATTTCAGCTGCTCCAGCCAATGAGTTGGCTTCATTTGGAGCTCAGTTCAGATGCCTCTATACAAATGTCCGTAGTGTGGGGAAGAAACAAGAGGAATTAGAGATGTGTGCACTACTACAGGGATATGATATCATTGGCATCACAGAAACATGGTGGAATGGCTCTTACGACTGGAGTGTTGGAATGGAAGGTTACAGGCTCTTCAGGAAGGACAGGCCAGGCAGACAGGGAGGGGGAGTTGCTATTTATGTCAGGGATAGGATGGAGAGTATGGGGGCAGATGATGAGTCAACAGAGAGCTTGTGGGTCGGGGTCAAAGGGAGAACAGCAATGGGGACATGACTGTGGGGATCTGTTACAGGCCACCTGATCAGGAGGACTCTGTGGATGAAGCACTGTACAGACAGATAGGAGCAGCCTCACGCTTGCAGGCCCTTGTCCTCTTGTGGGACTTCAACCACCCTGATTTCTGTTGGAGGGACAGTACAGCCCGGCACAAGCAATCCAGGAGGTTCATCAGTTGTGTGGAAGACAACTTCCTCTTGCAGGTAATAGAGAAACGGACAAGGAGAGGTGCCGTGCTTGACCTCATGCTCACCAACAGGGAAGGGCTCGTTGGAAATGTGACGCTCCAGGGCAGCCTTGGTTGCAGCAATCATTGGATGGTCGAGTTCGAGATCCTCGGGACAGTGAGAAGAGCATGCAGCAAGCTCACTGCCCTGGACTTCAAGAGAGCACACTTTGGCCTCTTTATAGGAAGGCGCCATGGGATAAAGCCCTAGAGGGCAGGGGTCCCACAACTGTTGGTTGATACTCAAGGATCGTCTCCTCCAAGCTCAGGAGTGTTGCATCCCAGCAAGAAGAAAATGGGGCAAGAAGGCCAGGAGGTCTCCGTGGATGGATAAGGAGCTGCTGAGAAAACTTAGAGGGGAAAAAAGCAGCTTATGTAAGGTGGAAGCGGGGACAGGCGGCCTCAGAAGAATACAGGGACGTTGTCTGGAAGCTAGGGCCCAGAAAGCCAGCCGTATCCTGGGCCACATCAAAAGAAGTGTGACCAGCAGGTCAAAGGAAGTTATCCGGCCCCTCTACTCTGCTTTGGTGAAATCCCACTTGGAGCACTATGTGCAGTTGTGGTGTCCTCAACATAAGAAGGACATGGAGCTGCTGGAACAAGTCCAGAGGAGGGGCTCAAGCACCTCCCATATGAAGACAGGCTGAGAAAGCTGGGGCTGTTCATCCTGGAAAAGAGAAGGCTGCATGGAGACCTCATAGCAGCCTTCCAGTATCTGAAGGGAGCCTACAAGAATGCTGCAGAAAGACTCTTCATTAGGGACTGTAGTAATAGGACAAGGGGTAACGGGTCCAAACTTAAAAAGGGGAAGTTTATGTTACATGTAAGGAAGAAGTTCTTTACTGTGAGGGTGGTGAGGCACTGGAATGGGTTGCCCAAGGAAGTTGTGAATGCTCCATCCCTGGTGGTGTTCAAGGCCAGATTGGACAGAGCCTTGTGTGACATGGTTGAGTGTGAAGCATCCTTGCCCATGGCAGGGGGGTTGGAACTTGATATTCTTAAGGTCCTTTCCAGCCCTAACTATTTGATAATTCTGTTATGTGATTCTAAAATGGGTGATGCTTTCCATGGTGCTTAGCTGCTGCAGATGGTGAGAGCACTGGGCAGGTGCTGGTGTGCTGTGCAAAACTGTGTGTTTTGCCTCCATCCAGACACAGAGGCCCCTGTGGAACCTGGCTGACATCAGGACCAGGGCGTATGGAGTATTGCTCATGCTGCCAATGGAGCAAGGCTGTTGTGAAGCCCTCTTTCTTTGGTTTGGCTGAAGCCCACCAGGTTTGGAAAGTATGGTGTAGGAGATCATGCTTTCCCAGGGCAATCACAATTCAGAAACTCATTGGAAATGAAGCATCAGTTGTCCTGTGTTCACCAAACAGCTTGGTTTTGCATGAGCTTCTTTTCATACTGCAGCCTCCAAGCCTGTCAGGGGGTCAGTGCCTTGTGCCATGATCCCTTGATGTTGCTGACAGTGTGAAGGCAGGACTAGACTTTTGGACTGATCATGCAGTTGCCTTGCCCTGCTGCACTCGGAAGGTGGCCCAGCAGGATTTCCTGACATTTCTTCAGACCTGTCCCAGTTCGGGGCTGGATACCACCATTCTGATCCACTGGGAAACAGGTTTTTTCCAGTCCTCTCCTGCATAGAGGTCCAGAACATTGAAGGAGCTTGTCCTCACCCTCAACTGATGACAGGAAAAACAAGACCTGAAGAGAGAAGGACAATGTGGATTGATTTTGTTTCAGTCTGGGCTGCTCAAACACACTGATGGATCTTTGGAGCAGTCTGAAAACCCCACTTGATTAAAGAATTAAGAACTTAAATTTGATTAAAGAATACAGAAACAGTTAAGCACTTACTGCGCTTTACTTTTGCAGTAGGAGCAATTGATCCTTCTTCCTTCTGGCTTCCACCTGTAACCCTAAGTCCTCGCTCTGCATACAGCTAAGCATAGTTCAGATGGGGGAAACAGGAGAGATTAAGATTCTGGACTTCAGTTAAAAACATAAATCAGCTTTGAAATAGTCACATTTTTTGGCCTAACTAAAGGAAGTCATCTGTACAGATCATGTACAGGCTATGGACACTTTTTTGTTATAACTAGAAAAATGCCAGCTTCCTGGCTGCTGGAAATTTACACTTTTTTTTTTTTTTTTTTCCCCGTGACAGTGGGATCATATAGCTGATAATGTTTGAAGAGAAGTGTAGAGCAGGGTCAAAAAAGAGGAAACAGAAAGGGACTGCTGTGACAGTGGCTGATGGCATGGTCAGGCACAGCATCTCTTGGTGACATCTGAGAAAGAAACTCAGTGAAGGATATTGCACAGGGTCCAAGGCTGTAAATGGAGCATATTGAAAGGAGCCAGGAGGAGCTGTGGGACTCTGTGATGCCACTGCTCCTTTGGGGCATTTATTTTCATGACTTTATTTTTTTATTAATTTTGCCACGCTGTTGGTGACACATTTCACAACACTTCATTGCCGGTGGGATTCCTGGTGCTGATGGCCTCCAAACCCATCCCTCATTAGCTGGCATCTGCATCCCAGCATGTCTTGGGACATTAACTCATGTATTTGGAGCAAAGGAGCAACCTACCACGTCAGCACAACCAGCCCCCATCGTAAGAACTTCCCAGGGGTCCTGGTAGCTTCCAGCATGGAGCTCCCATTCCCAGGGACTGCACAGTTGCTGGCCACAGCTAGCCCAGCATCTTGCCTTGCTTGCCAGCAGACAGTTACTTCACTTGTACAAAAAGTAGACTGTTTGTTTTGCTTGAATGTATATTAATCAGACACAGCTTTTCCCCCTTTGGCTTGCTGTTTCTTCACCCAAATCATTTCACTGACATAGTTTGTGCTACAGCCCAAAAGAGCGATTGTGTTGGCACAGCTGAAGTGGACAGGAGGAATGACCACAGTCTCGGCTGGCAGAAAAAAATTCAGCACCAAGTTTCCATCTCACGCATGACAAAGACCAAGAGAAAGCCAAGAGCAGCCTTTGGGATAATAACTCCTTGTGAAAGGCAGATAGGAGAGAGAGTAGAGGGTGAATGAAGGGAGACAAATAATCTATTTTCTTTTTCCACTTCTATGAAATGAAGTTTTAATTTAAATGTTTCAACACTATAGCAATGGGATGGGAAGTATATTGGGGTATAAAACATATGAAACGTCTCATGGCAAAGAATAGCTGAGAAATGCCCAGCAATAACAGAACTTCAGCTTCACATCTGTTCTTAAATACATAAAACGGCTAAAACTCCACTGGGTGGTTTCCACTGCCAAATCTGAATGCACTGGACCTTATACTAAAACTGTTTTCTCTCTGTAATCAGCTACTGAAGTTTCAAAGCAAAATGTGCTTTTAGTTTGGTTTCACCACTGTCCTTTTGCTGCTCAGTGTCTCACATGGCACTGACAGTAGATGAGCAGCTATTTTACTAAAAGCTTTCCTTAAGAGCATCTCCTGCAAACACAATGCCTATACAGTTTGGTGTCTTTGAAGATGGGAAAATGGCTTCCTTTTTTTTTGAAGCCTGGAGTACAACCGCTTTCCCGCTGGCTATGTCAGTGTGGCTGCCACTGACTGAGACCAAGGCTTTTGTAAACGAAGCCCAAAGACTTCTGGAAACTGCCTTTCTGCTGCCAGCACTGACATTGCCTGTGGTAGATTACCTCAGCCCAAATACCACTGTCCTGATGGCACTGCTTGGACACCTTCGTTCACCTTGCAGCAGCATGTGCCTGGTCTCCAGCCAGCTCTCTGGCAGCAGGCACATGCACAGGCACACCGGTGTGCCCACAGCATCTTAAACAGACCCTTCAGACATGTGCCTGATACTGCAGCTGTTCGCAGGCTTCTATGCTTTAATTGCATTTCTGAATGGTTTGTGAATGGTGTATGATTATGGGTGTGGTAATGATTTGTGCTGTACTTAGATAGTGAAAGGGATTGCACAGATAGAAGATCTGGGAGGGCAGAGCTGGGGGAATGTGAGTTACCCTGAGGCAGTTTGGCTGTGGTGACATTTGGAGGGTGATACGGGTCTGAAGAGAAAGCAATCACAGAGCAAACGCATCATTAGTTGGCTCCTGGTGCAGCCAAGTGAAGTGTCTGCTCTGACCCTTCCTCCACCTCCCCAAAGCAAGCAACCAGTCTGTAACATCTTCTTGGAGAAAGATGAATCAAAACACTAATACATGCATCTATGGATCCACAAAAATATTCTGCTTTTCCAGGCACCTTCCAATGCGATTCTTATTTTCCTTACATTGTAGCAAGGATGTTTCGGGCCAAAAGCCTCCCAGAACCGGACTGCAAGAAGCAGCGCATACTGCCACATCCCTGTCCTTACATCTCGGATATCCACCATGGAAAAGGACAGCAGTTGTGTAACTGTCACTGCTCATCAGTGTCCCAACACCAGGGAGAGCCAAAAGAGCACCGGAATTTACTGTAATTGTCTCTATCCATTGCGTGTGGTTGCAGAAAGTCAGACGTGATCAACCTCAGAGCACAGGGGATTGCTGCGGTGCTTATTGTTCGTCATGTCAGAGGCAAAACAGAGGCTGTATGTGGATCCGGCCCATTCCTCTGAAAGCAGTGCCAGAGAGCATCCTGGCTCACCATGGTAGGGCTTTCCTGCCTACAGGTCTTCAAGGAGCACACACTTGCATAGTCAGTTTGGTTTCCACCTCACCAGTGTCCTCCACAACAGTTTCTGGCACCCCACTGGGCAGTCTGCACAGCGGGGTAGGCCTTGGCAGAGGGATTAACCCACTGGGTTTTGTAGAAATGACTCTTTGATCATAATCAGATTAATAGAGAATGACACCATGTAAGTAATTTTCTGTTACATGCAGAAAAAAACCCCAAAACCTTATGGAATGCATCTCATTTTCTAGCTAAACCTATAGGTAGAACATTCTCTCTCTCCAAGTTAAAACTATGCTCCACAATATGGAATTTAATTTAAATCTTTTAAGAAGGATCTCAGACTGGCAGAGGCATGGGCTAGAAATGAGACAGGCACTGCCTGTTTAGGGGATTCGATATGCCCATCCTGCTGACTGTGTACTTGGCTTTAGACATCCCGTTTATGCCAAATGCAACCTGCTCTGTGCTTGCAAACATGGGCTGGGTGTGTAGGAACAAGGTGGAGACGAAGCCTGGCTCTCTATGCTCTCTGTTAATGGGTCTTCTGGTGGGGGGGTATAAGTAAGTTGCTAAATTTGTTTTTTAGTTGTTTTGTTTGTTTGTTTTTGTTTTTGTTTTTTTTTCTCCTGGAGCAGTGGGTAATGCTTTCTTGGACAGAAAATCTTTTCAGCTAGCAATGTCCAAAATCCAACTGTCACATCATGGCTGAAACTACGGAAGGATCTGGTTTCACTGAAAGAGCTGAGAAGGAAGAAAGTGTCAGCATGGGACAGAGAGACAGCTTTTGGCATCCAGACCAGACAGGAAGATGAGCAGCAGTCTGGGGCCAAGGTGGGTTGCTGGGGTGATGTGAGCACATGCAAAGAGAAATGAGGAAGGGAGCTCATCCCTTCCACCAGCCCAGCTCTGCAGAAGGCCAGGCCAATATTTCTGAAAAAGCTGCGGTGGTGTATTAATGCAGAGACCTTTCTTCTGCTTGAGGAGGCAAACATAAAAGACAGACAAGCACTCTGGAGAAAACCTGTCATTTCAGAGTTTGCCTGCTCTGCGGAAGTGTGAGGACCGGCACGCTTGACAGCAACGGCTGGGAACTCTTCCCAAAGCCTGCTTGAGGCTTGTCAGGAGCATGATCAATGCATGCCAGGCTCGCCGTGGTGGGGCAGGTGAGCTCTCGTGCCGTGCTGTGCCACCCCAAGCATGAGGCTGCCAGGGCAAGGGTCCCCATCCCCAGCGGGGAGCAGCTTGGCAGCCTGTGTGACCTCTGACAGCCCTACGGCTAAAAGCTGCTCTTGCCTGCCATTAGCGCTTTTTAACATCATTAATCTTTCAGGAAAATCCTGCAGGATTCCAAAGCACACCCTGGGTAGCAAGTTAAATTTGTCTGTTTAAGCAGAATCATTTCACCTTTTCAGTGCAAATGTGCAGCAATGGAACCCCTTGCAGGGCGTCTGGGATGAGGTTAATGGAAAACCTTCGCCAGAGCTCTGAAATGAATGAAATGAAGCTGGAATTTTCAAGTAAACACCGCAGGGACTTAAGCGTGCTACTCTTGTGCCCCTCCGAGTGGGAAATGTGAGTCCACAGACCTGCTGCAGAGCCTGTCTCCTCCCGCAGGCACTGAGGAAGGAGGAGGATTTAGAAATAAGGTGCTGGAGGTGAGTGGGAGGAAAAGGGATGGAAGGAGGGTAGAGATATAGAAGTTATAATTACAATGAAACACTGTTGTTGAGCTAAGTTTTTTCTGGAGACTACTGTAGAACTGAATGGAGAAAAAAACGAAATGTGCTGTGAGTACTTCAGAGAATTAACAGAACATTGCGTCTTTGCTAAACAATGCTCTAGACTCCACTGGGACCAGGGCGAAAATCTGGAGCAAGACCTACCCTCAGTGGAAGTAGTCAGGTTAGGGAACATTTAAACAAATTGTACATGTGCAGGCCCATTGCAAGGCCACTCTCTATAATGTTTGAAAGGTCATAGGGATCAGGAGAGATTCCTGAAGACTGGAAGAAAGCAAATGTTCCTTCTTCCTTAGGAAGGGCAATAAAAAAAATGGGGAAACTTTGGCAAAGATCAGTGGTGTCCTGGGCTGCATTAGACAAGGCATTGCCATCAGGTTTAAGGAGGTGATCCTTCTCTTCTACTCAGCACCTGGAGCGCTGTTTCTAGTTCTGAGCTCCCCAGTACAAGAGAAACATGGACTTACTGGAGTGAGTCCAGTGATGGCCTATGAAAATGATTAAGGGACTGGAGCATCTCTTAAAGAGGGGGAAGCTGGGAGTGCTGGGACTGTTCAGCCTGGAAAAGAGAAGACTCAGGGAGGATCTCACCATTATGTATAAATACCTGATAGGAGAGCTTAAGGGAGGTAGAGCCAGTGGTGCCCAGTGGCAAGACAAGAGGAAATGGGCAATGCAGGAAATTCTGTTTAAACAAGAAGAACCTGCTTTACTGAGAGGGTGGTCAAACACTGGAGCAGGTTGTCCAGAGAGGTAGTGAAGGCTTCATCCGTGGAGACATTCAACATAAACTGGCCACAGTTTACCACTGGGCAACCAGGTCTCGCTGGCCATGTTTTGAACAGGAGGTTGGACTGCCTGATCTCCAGATATTCCTGCCAACTTTATCCAGCCTTATCAGTCTGTGATTCCAATATTGCCCCGCTTCAGATTGGTACGATTTTAGTCTCTTCATTCAGTTGCCAATGGAAGGATTTTTTAGTAAATGACAGATAAGTTTTTTGTTTGTAAGAAGCATCTGACATACCGGACTTTATCAGCTCTCATCCCTAACAGAAAAATCTATAGATCTTCACAAGGATTAAACAATGCAGCTACAACATGTACGTAACAGGGCTTGAAAGAATTACTCTGGAATAATGAGAATTTTGCAGGGAAATGCCACGGAACATATGATATCATTATTCTGGTTCATGCTTGTAAGAGTATGGAAAACCTCCTGGGAAGACCCTTTTTCAAATACTATTTTAGAAAAATTGGTGCAGGGATGGGAATGTTTTCCCAGCTCACATGGGACTTGAGCAAGGCCATTTCTAATCAATGGCCTCATGCTCTAGCCTAGGAACAGAAGACCAGGCAGGTTGGTTCAGAGTTTGGAAGGAGTATTTTGGTGCCTTTGACGTGTACCTCTGCAGAAGCAGCTCTTCCATGTTAAAAATACGTATTTTTTACACAGCAGCTTGCAGCCTCACACTGAAAGAAGCTGAGCCGAGGGAGGGAGGGCCGATGCTGCGAGGTCTGTGGCAGGCAGAACGGATGCATAATTTCATGCTGAAAGAAATCACCTCTTTATATAAGCTGCCTCTGTTATCCCTTCCACCACTTTTGGTGGCATTTGTCTTTCTGGAAAGTGAGCCTACCACACAGAAAAAGTAGTTTATCTTCTCCTTTTAGGAGATGTTTTTGCTGGCAGAGCCAGACACCTTTGCTTTTCAGACTCTTCCAAGCACTGTGGTGGAACGTTTCTAAACACCCTTCAGTAAAGCCCATCAGCACAGTCGTTGCTTGGCTGGAAGTGCACACCACGGCAGGGAGATGTGCTTGGCTTCATCAGCAGCTTGCACCTCAGCTGGTGCACTGCCGTGTACTCTGACAGCAGGACAACCTGCACCCCGTGGCACCACATGTAACTTCACGGAGCAGCAATGAGGAGGCTTGGCTGTGGTTCAGCTAAGCAGTAAATGTTTTTTGACAACGAACAGCAGTGTGAAGTTTTAGTCCTCTGCGTTGCACTGAAGTCATCCAAAATTATGATCTGCAGTGTCTTCCCACCGAGTTGCTGCTTCTGGGAGTAGACCACCCAATCTGTCTTTCTCAGCATATTACAGGCTACTGCAAGGCCAAGTCCACATGTTGTCCCTACACACTACAGGATGGAGAGCTTTTAAGCCATCATCAAGGACTGATTATGATTAAAGTCCATGGAGATAAAAGGTTTTTTCTATTAATGCTGGGGATAAACTCAAGGCCATGACAGGAGGTGGCGTTCTGCTGCCTTCTGGCTGTCAGGGTCTGCCCTTCTTCCAGCTGCTGAATGTGCAGAAGATCGAAAATATTTATCCAGGACATGGACGTAATACCAGCAGGGTGTAAGTGATGTAGCAGTCCAGTCTGTCAGGTGAGAGAGAAAATAGACAGAGAGCAGGATTTATCTATATCAATAAAGAACCTACCCAGGGCTTTTCCCAGCACAAGAAGAGAAGACAGGTTCAGAGGAAGGTGTGAGCAGGACAGAGAAGAGGGGGAGGGTACACAGCCCAGACCCTGATTGTGAACTTGTGGCATCATGAAAAGTGTGAAGTAAAAAGCAGAGACATCAGGGTACCTGAGTTCCCAGGAGGTACCTTCTGCTGCACGGCTCAGAGCAGGATGCTCTGCCCCCGACCGCAGAGGAAGCCACAGGTGCATCCAACCATCTGGCACATTCCTACCTCCCTGCCAGGCTCCTGTAAAATGAGCACCGATACACGCACATAGGGCAGAACAGTAAGAGTGGAAAGGGATCAAACTGCTGAGGACCTCAACCCAGAGGGCAGCTGGGCTCTAGCTCATAAAGCACTGGTGTTTCTGATGGGTGATGGATAAATGGACTGTGTTTATCCAGTGTGAAGTTAATAACTTACAAAGATTAAGCTTTATGTTTGCACTCTGCAGTCTCGCAAACTGCCTCTTCAGGTCCCACTAGATCAAAAGAAGAGCCTCTCTGAAAGGCAGAGGGGGGTTCTCTTGCAGCCTTGCAGAGAAGATGGGCAAAGGAGGGAATCAGGCCCTTATTCACTTATTAGACTTTACTCACTTTCCTGGGCCAGAATTTCCATTTGCAGGGAGAAATGGAGCACTTTGCCCAGGGTTTTGGAATTCAAGGAAAATGCAGGAGCATCACAGCAATTAGCATTTCCTCTTTCCCTTACTGGAAAGTTGGGGGTGATTTTCTCTGCCAACAGAAAGCAGAGCAGCCAGCTCCCCCATTCCTAGGGATTTGGATGGTTAGGGGAATGCTGCTGCCCAGGGTGCCCCAGAGTAGGGGCAGTGGGGAAGGATGCTGAGGTGGTCTCTGTGAGAAACAGTATGTACCCTAAAACTTCCTGATAGAGCACAAGACATTTTTAAACTCCCCAAGCAGGGCTGCAGCTTGTTTGTGCATTGAAGCACAATTGCTCCCAGCTCCGAAGTCACACTGGATGAGGACAGAGCTTTCACATTTCCTCTTCTGCAGCTAGAAAAGCGAAAGCCACCGGGTCCATGCTATTGCACAAGGGGGGGGGGGAAACTGCCTTACGCAGGGGGATTTCCCAACAAGGAGCGCAGCTTTCTGCGTCACGGGATGCTGTGTGGGCATCAGGCATGGTACAGCGGTAGTGGGGGCGGTTGCCTTGGGAATAAAGCCCACGTCAGCCTTTTTCCGATTGAAAAGTAAAGAGGACATAAGTTATTAGAAACTGGTCCGGTATTTACTACTGACAGGCTGCAAGAGAACATAAAAGCAAAAGAAAACCGAGCTTGTAGCTTCCTGTGCTCATTAAACTGAGAAAAGAGCAGGGGGACCGCGGGTTTTGGCTGTGGCCCCTCTTCTAGGGGTAATCGCTGCCGGGCTGTGCAATGCCCATGCCCACACAAGAGGGCAATGCCGGAGCAGGAATAAGGGGAGGGCAGCCCCCACTGAAAGGGTGTGCAAATCTCAGCTAAAAGGCATGCAAAGGTGCTGCCTTTGAACGCTACAGCCAGAACTCGCTCCGGATGGCACTGCACAAGTTTCTGTCCAAGGGCACGGGGAAATCTGACAGTCTTCAGTGTTTTGTTGTCTTAACCTGTGCTGAGCACAAACGTATTTTGCTGTTGACAGTTTTCACTAGAGGATGCAGACAGTCACTCCCTGGTATCACTAGAATTGCAGGAGGCTAGACTACAGCAGGATTTAATCCAAATGTTTTTGCGTTTACTGATTATGGGTAAATTCCCCTACTCTACCTTCATTAATTATGTATGCCAAAGAAATTTTCACATAGATATACATAAAATGACTTAGAACTGTGAGGGAGGAATGAGAAAAATTCCACAACCAACCAAGAAAATCAGCCTTGAACTTTTTTCTGGGGGGGGGAAGTTGAGAATCTTCTCAGCTGAATCCTTAGTGTCAATGAGAAAATCAAGGTGAAAACGCATTTATCTTAATTTTCATAGGAATCAGACCAAATACAATGTTTTTTTTTTTAAGTAACTTTGTTTGAATTAGTACATGAAATAGATGCATATAAAACCAGCCTAATCTAACAGTAATTATTACACCATCCAAATATAAATACAGTCTTTAAGCCTGCAATCAAAGTGTGTATGGTAAGTCTTATCAAAAGATGTTTTTTCATCCTATGATGCTACTCCTTATTTTGGCATTACAGTTATTTAAATGGAAGGATTAGAGTGTAGCTCATGATTTCTACTACTTTTTTCCTACTTCTTTTAGCAATAAACAGCAATGGCTTAATATTTTGTTTAATTAAATGTATTACCATTATTTGAACATTTGAAATAATCAGCTATCCTTTTATTACAGCATTGACTGAGCTATTTGTTGGATCAACTGGATCAAGTTTCCAGACAACTTCCCATTCTTCCAGATATACACTGGCTCATTTACAGAAACAAAGACTGGACTGGAACGGATGACTGGCTCACCAGACCTACTGGCCATTCATCTCAGTGTGATGCTTCCACAGAAGACACGCTCAATTCTTCTTCCCAACATAAGCTGCTGTGTAATTGATTTTTCAGTGATTTTTCAAAGATGCCGAAAGGATTTGGGATTCAACACTGAAGCCCTTTGAAAATTCAAGTTTTGTTTACATCAGATGCTTCTCTGTGTCAGAACATGGTGTTCTGCTCTGTTTGCATGCATTTCACGTAACAGTGCAGTAGCAGAAACCAAAGTCCCTTCCATTATTATTATTCATTATGCCTTTATTCATAATCAGGAACAATCAAGATCCTCAGCTCGTGTCTTCTGTTGAAAACCATTAAGCTACAGATATTTACACAAACACTGGCTAGGGCTTTAGCCTTAGTAGACGAAAAATCTGACCTTTGGCCAGGTAGGCAGAATTTTCCCCGTTGGGATTTTTTTGTTTTTTTAATTAAGCACCACCAGCAATAAAAAAAAAAAAAAAAAAATCAATAAAATTCTCATGATGAGGCTGAAATAAACATACCAGAGTTACCACCCACTTCCCTTCTGAACTGTACTGTAACTTAAAATCTTTGGTTGCACATGTTGTTACTTCAGATTTATTATCAGCTAACTTGGTAACTTTCCTGAATGAGACAGATTTTCGTAAAGTAATTAACTGAACCCTGGAGAAAAGAATTGCTATAAATGGTTAGGACTGATAGAGGGAGGAGAACAGTCTCATAAGAGTCCACAATGTGCTAATAAACATGCCAAGAAAAAGTATGATCATTAGACAACATTGTGTCCAGCCATCAGGATTTACCTCCTTCTTTCCAGAGGAAATTAAAAAAAAAGGATACATGATCTGACCTTGGAACACTGCCTCCAGCTGCCTCAAAAATCTTGTCAGCTTTCAAGATATGGGACAAATTTTATTCTTGAACGTGTGTGGTGTGGAAGCTAAAAAAAGTACAGTTTGGGCTGTAATGTTTGCTGTAACATTATGCTGTAAGGCATCACACTTTTCTCCCACTGGTACAGAAGAAACTGACATCAGTATCAAGGAAGTGCATCATTTGGGAAAGAGTTATTCTCGCCAAAATAGGAAAGCACAATGTGTGCCTCTGCTTCTCCCAGCTATAGAGCAGTATTAGCTGTAGTGTTACTGTTTATGTATATAATGGTAATGGAGGACGAGAGGGACAAACCTGGAAACTAGAGCCTGAGGTGCTCACATGGGCACATGCAGAGCCACACCGTGCTCTGAAGAGCACATGGTATCTTCCAAAGCTACCAAACAAAAGCAGTCCCCAGTCCCCCCCTTGGAGCACTCACGTAAGGAAAGAAATAAACTTCATCTTCAATAAGCAGAGGTTTTCCTGGAAAAAACACATAAGGAGAGAGCTGGTAGACTCTCAGAAGAAGACATGTCATCATGATGTGCACTGGGGTGTCCAAAAATATGTTGTAATGCATTAGACAAAATTGTGTTCCCAACAACTTCATCTTATGCCAATCTCAAAGCCCATGTTGACTGAATAGGCAAAACCCAGACTGACTGGTGAACAAGTTTCTAAAGCCCTATTACAGACATTAAAAGACAGGGCTGCAAGAATAGTCCTGAGCTAACCAAGTTACCTGCTGATTTCCCCTAACTCTTAAGTACACTAAATACCTACATGAACATAAATTGCTGTCAGGAACTCATGCTAGCAGATCATGACTGAGTATTTCTAAGGGACTCCTCCTTGACAAAGACCCAGCCTTTATTCACAGAGCTTGACTAAAGAGTAAATGAGTTGTTTAATCTGAAAAATTAAACCTCATATTCAGACAGTGTCCAGCTATGACAGCTAGACAGCAAGTATTTGACAGCAAGCTTGTTCATAGCCTACCTCTGCCAGCAGAACAATTTAAGCAGTATCAGGATAGGGTTTTTCCTGTCATGCTTTCCATTCCCAGACTTCTTTGTAAAGTCTGCAAACAGAGATGCCAACATACCCCATTCTGACCTACATAGCAAACAATCAGACTCGGGTTCCTGCTGTGTTATCACCGAAATGGATCATTGTCGTGCCTCCTTAATGGCTTGGCAAGACAGCTTTCTGCTGGGAAGCATCAGTTGAATCCTGCACCTACTGTTCTCATGACACCAACTGCATATTTTGTGTTTAGTGCAGAAAAGAAAAACACCAGCAGAAAAAGGCTCAGCTTTAAATTTTGTTCTTTGCCAGGACAAACATGGGAGCAAGTGAAGCACAGCTCTGAGAGCTCTAGCTTATCAAACTCGGGGAAGGGGGGGGGGAGATAATTATTTCATCAGCCTTTTTTGAAAAAAGAAATAAAGATGCTAAACAAAAACCCGCTCCCCCCTCCCAACAACATAAATTGCACAAATCTGAGTAATAGAAATGACCATTCTTATAACATCACTGTCCACTCTTCTCGTGTCAGAGAAGAATTTTAGAGTTGTGTCCTGCTGTTATTGCAGGAGAATAAAAACTTGACAGGAATGGGACATGTGGGTGAAAAACAGCTCTTTGACTTCTCAGACTTCAGAAGTCCCTGGGTCAGCTTGGTAACAAAAGGTCCCCCCTGAAACAGAAAGATTAACTCCAGGGAGAGGCATACCTACTGAGAGCGAGCAGCTGGCAGTAGTTAATATTTATAGTCCTCTGCTGCAATGGTGGGAGGGGTCTAAAAAAGTGGAGGAGATTTGGGCTAGGTGTCTTTGAATCAAACCTGCATTAACCTATGTGATCTGAAGCTTCTCTCTTACCAGCATTTGGAGCATAAAATCCTATCACTTATGCCTAACTGCCACATACCTGTAACCCTATACGTGTGGGATAAAATTAAATCAAGACAAACTGAGATGCCCATATTCCCCCTTTATAATTTATAAGGATAAAGGCAAGTTTTTGGCAAGGCAGGGTTCAGAAACTTTAGATATCCTGCTAGAAAATATTTCTTCTCTCCCCATAAAGAGATAGCTTTCAGAGTTTGTCAGACATCCAGAATATTATTTCTGCTCTCTTCATTAGCATCCATGTTTTGTAAGTGAGAGAGACATACTCTTCCGAGACTACCACTGACTTAAACAAATTATTAATCATAAAGGGATGCTGGAATGCAAGAAATGCTACTTCTCCAGCCATGACTCAACAGCATTTGGTCTGACCTTTGTTTGTTTGGAAAATCCCCAAAGTCACAAGCCTCTGTTGGGTGAATTGAAGCTGGCTGACATCAGGTTGGCTTTCTCAGGGTTTGGTTTTCCTTCCTTTTTTTTGGTGATCTCTTTGGACATAGTTCCCTGGACACTGAGAATTCAGAGATCAACAATTCAAAACCATTGCTCTACAAAATCCATCCCCATTTCATTATGCTACAAACCTCTGCCCAGGGAAAATGACAGGTACTCTATTCTTTATCTCGTCAATGACTTCAACAGCACAATGGAACAGTGACTTACTAAACAAATACAGAAGAGGTTTTTTACTTCATTTATCTCCTAGAAGAAATACAAAATTAATCGCTGCAAAAGGTTTCAAAGATTGAAAAAACTGTCTACAGTAAAAAGGGGAACAGAAATCATACAGCCTAAGTGGGAGCAGTGTGAAAGTCTGTTGCTATCTGTAAGCATTTGCATTTTTAGGATAACTGAAAATGATAATATTCCACATTCCTCAGCCAACTGCAATGCAAACCCTCTTAAACATGGATTTTAGTGCAGAACTGTAATAGCAGAGATCTTTAGTGTCTCATCAAAACAGATCATGGGCATTTCAAATGAGACATTACTTTGCAAGTTCAGATATCAAGGCATTATAGCAAACCCTCGTTTGATAGGTGTCCAAAGATAATTTTCAAAAGGAAGAAGTATGAACCACCTAAAGATCCACAGAGCAATTCTCTATATTATATTTTTGGAGTCACAAAATCCCTGAATCTCATTTCATGACAGAGTCACTAAAGCTTCATATTTATTTACTGCAGTGGCTAAACACTCACCCTCCCATGTACTCGATATTGTGATTTCCATTGAGTATGCTCTTCCAAATCCCATCATTTTACAGAATAGTGCACCATTGGGAGGACTACAGAAAATGAGGGGAGGAAAACCATTTCAAAGAGAGACAGTGCAGTGTTCCTTGTTATTGCTGCATTGTTAGATGTATTACTTTCCACTGTATCATTATTTTTTATAAGTAATGTACTAGTAATTACTATTTATCGAATTACTTTAAATATGAAGCTTTTGTGTATGCTTCTAGTACTTTCTTCTCATCTTGAGAAGCTCTAGCAATAGCTCCTAGAGAAGGATTTTAGAAAACCAAACTTCAGATGTAAATACTCAAGAAGAATTTAACTAATCCTGTTTTTCAACCTAACAATCCAACTTCTAACATATGTACCTTTTCTCTGCAGGAAAGCAGATTTTTTGCTGTGTCCAACACGAGAAAAAGCAATACAGAATTATGGGAATTGTTCCATCCTGTGGAATCAGCAACTCAAATAGGAGGCTGTAACTTTGTAATTCATGGGGCTCTTACCTCCCCCGTCAGGCTATGAGGATAATACCTAGAAGACATATCCTGGGAGTTGTTCCATACAAGATTCCTTTACAGGTCTGCAATGTTTACACTGACTACAAATCTGTATGCACAAGAGAGCTCAGCATGGGAACAAAACCCTATCTATCTCTGAAGTCTCTCTGTGAAACAAATTGAACATAGTTTTCACCATAACAACAGGAGAAACAAATTATTTTGAAGGGTAAAGCATCTCAAAAAAATTTCAGGGAACTGCTACTTTCTAGTGCTACAGACTGTGTTAAAGATGTCTCTGATGAACAGACTTCCTAAAGATACATGCTCAGTATAGGTGAGGCCCATCAAGCTGAGCTAATTGATCCCTCTACAAGCCATGGAAAAGGCAGTATGGAGACTCAATCTACACAAGAAATGAAGCAGTTGAAAAAAGTTACATTGCAGTGCGAGAGCCACATTTTTAAAACTACCCATTTCTTGAATGCAGCTGCATTCACTGTTGCTCCACAAAATACTATGGGCTGAATTTTACAGAGCAGATGAGGGATGGTTAAAAGACAATGGGGAGGGGGAAAACCTTTTGCATGAAGGTCGTGCAAAAGAAAGCAAAACAACCCTTTACTTAAAGAAAGTAATAGAAACAGGTCTGCAAAAGCAGTAAATCAAGACTTTCAACTAAGAGGATTTATGGAGAAAGAGATTTTATCTCCAGGCACAGGTTGGCCTTGTATAAATCCTAACCCTTGTTTTAAACAAACTGACCCCAAATTATCTGTGACATGTAAAAGAATTTTCTACTAGAATAGAACCTTGGTGGTAATTTTCCAAAAAGCAAGACAAAGCATGCATTTGGAATAGAGAACTTTCCAGTGCACAGGATGATTTCACTTTGAAAAACTTCCTAATTGTTGTTTCGTTAGATCTCCAAAGCAGCCAAGGCTGGAAATCCTAAACTTGCTTCAGCTGAACTTGGCATGGACCTTTAACTAGTTTGCTGGCAAAATTATTTAAATAAAGGTTTTGTCTAACTTTCTTTTTTTCCAAAGGTACAAATACAAAAAGCAGCCCACATCCCCACAGAGTATAAATGAAATTGAACTTTGAAATAAATCTGCAAGAACAAAGACATGCTGTTGGAAGAACATGTTTCCTTGATGACCACAGACCCAGCACAAGGATGGAGTACAACTACATTGCAGCTGAGAGCCCAACTGCTCTGGACCCAGAAGTAACACAGTACTAGCAACGTGCCAGATCCAAGCTGACACGCTCTGCTAGGTAGCAGAGTCCTGTTCCACACTAGTGCCCTTGGGGTGCAGTGCTGTGTCTCCAGGACCTTGTTGCTTCCACACCTGCACAGGTATCTCTGCATTGTGCTGTGTGCTTCAGCAGAGGATAGCGCAGACGTTTCCACTGTACTCCCCTGCAGTGCCACAAATACATTTCCTGCTGCTTTTCTGCAGTGCCAATCTGGAACTCGCAACCTCGTATTTTCCTTCAGATCCTTTTAGAAATTTTTAGGCCAGATCTGAATGTCATGGGGAATTTGTCAGCTGGGTAAGGGCAGTGGCCATATCAAAGTTTTCAGTTAGGACCAATATGAGAGAACAGTTATAACTCACGGTTAAGTGAGGCAACAGTGGACATTGGTTGAGAGCAAAAGATACAGGTTGATAGAAACAAAAGGTACCTCAAGAACAGTAGAAAAGGATGAACAGGTACCCACCTCAGAGTAATAGACATGAATGTATGGCAGCCTGGAACAAACAGGAGGAACTAGAGCTCTTTCATGCTGTTACCGCAGCACTGTTGGAACAACAGATGTGGTGGGATAGCTCACGTATGGTGGGAGCACTGTGATGGATAGATATAGGCTCCATAGGAGAGACAGGGAAGGAAGACAGGAAGACTTGGGGGTCTCTTCACATTAAGAAGCAGCTTGAACATTTGTGATGGATGGCAGTCTGACTGAGAGTGTGGGTTAGGATCAGAAAAGAAGCCACCAAGAGTGACAAGTATGTGGCAGTGTATAACAGAGCAGCCCATTGGGGTGGTGAGGGCAGCCAAGCACTGGAACAGGTTACCCAAAGAGGCTGTGCAGTCTCTATACGTGGAGATTTTCAAGCATTGAATAGAGAAAGCCCTGAAGAATCTGGTCTAGTCTCGCAGCTGATTCTCTAGAGATCTCTGGACTAAGTCCAAAGGTCTTTTTGAACCTGAATTATCCAAAGTCTAAAGGACAGAATCTCATGCAGGATCCGTAGATTTGAAATTGAGGCAGAAGAATAGAGCATCTGCTACCAACCAAGAAGTCTGCTTTATGACTGTGTCTTATCCATGAGCATCACACACAGATGCTAACCCAACAGCCAAGTGTAGACAAAGGCTGCAGATTCCCAGGAAGCTAGAGCAGAAAGATGGAGCACTGGCAGTTGCAGCAGAATTCATTCCTGCAACTCTTATGAGTATCATGCATGTGGGACAAAAAAAAACAACAAAAAAAACAACAACAAAAAAAAAACAAAACAAAAAAAACCATCACTGGCAACAAATGTTAACTTGAAGTCATGGTCCCAAAGAGCATTTTCTCAGGGCAAGGAACTTCTAAATGTTTTCACTTTCCCTAACCACTTAAGCGCCAGGGAATGTGAGACTGCACTAAAAAACATTCCCAGCAAGGGGAAGGGGCAGAGAGACAAAAATGTGTGATTCACTGATGTTACTTACATGCAGCCTCCCCAGCAGCCTACCCTGCATTTGGGAAGCAACTAAAACTTACTGACTCTTGCTGAGACATTTTTAAGGTTTTGGACCATGTGAATGAGTTCTTAAGTCCAAACCGCAAGACCACAGGCCTTTCTTGACAAATACCCAAACCTTGTTTTTACTGACAGACCCATATTGATTGTTTCTAGCCATCCTCAGTATAATAAGGCTGCTGCCCTCAGGATATTATAATCACACCATCTCTTTTGATTTGCTGAATACACCCCCGCAAATCTTGGTCCTCCTCAGGCCAGTTCTCTTGCCATAAATGGCTTCAGTTCCACCAGTGTCACACAGCTCTTTTCCCAGACATAGCTCATGTTCTAGGGGAGCTTAGGGTCGGCTCCCCACTCCTGGTAGCAGCCTCCTCTATGAAAACTGCCCACTGGGCTTATTTATACCAATGACACCTCCTCCTCAAAGTCTCTAGGCTTCACTAAGCAGCTAGTCTCCAGCTCCCTGGACCTGCAGACATCTGAACCATTCACCCATGCATTTCCATTGCTACAACACTGCTTTTGGCTTTTTTCATTTTCCTTTTCAGAAATTGGCCTGCGGCCTTAACAAGGGTTCAGAACTATTCCCAAAAGGGACAGTCAGTCTAAACAGAAAAGTGATGCTGAAAGGCGATGCACACAGAGTAACCATGTTCTGCCCTGCCTTTCAAGGAATACTAAGCAGCTTTAACACCTATACATATTTACAAGTGAAGCAAGTGCTTCACTGCGGCTCAGCTGTGTAACCAAAATACAAAGTTTACTGGTATTTGACTACAAGCATCTTGTGTCTAGTTGTCAAATTTCTTACAAAAATCTCAATTAGGGTGAACCACCATGAATATACTGCAAGTAGATGTACACTGCCACAGCTCTGCTGTATGCTTCTGTCCCCAGTAACTCATTGTCTTATTATTGCACTGTAGTATTATCCATTTTGTTTAGTTGGAAAAAAGAAAACTCACCAGTATTCGAGTACTGCCCTAGCCTTTGAAAAACTTCAAAAAGCTTCAGAGCCCTTTGCCCTGGGAGACAGCAAAAATGTCTATCTCTAGGTTCTGTAAAGATTAAGGTAGCAACAGGCTCTTTACAGCATGTGGCAAGCTTCCCATTAAAAGCTTTGGGTTAGCACCAGTAACAAGTTATCACACCAGCCACCAAAAAGAAGTTCACACACTAGCACCAGGATTTAGGTAGAAAACTAAGCCTGAAATTCAAAGCTCAATCTTGAAGATATTAATACAAGAATTAATTCCTGTGACCAAGATAATGACCAAGTCACTCATCATTCAAGAAAACACTTCTGAATCAGAAATGAACACATGAATATTAGTTTAAACTCCAAACAAACTAGTATGAAATTGATCTCCAAGCCTAACACTTTAGTCTGCCAACTGCTGGGAAGTACTTTTCCTTGCCCAGTTTTTACAAGTACTTTTCCAGTACGCGTTACTGCCCACAGTATTTCCAACAAATAACACCTCAGGGAAAAGAGAAAACACGCTTCTAAACTCTCCAGACTACACCATTAGAAAGAAAGTCTACACAGTATCATATACTACTGCAACATAAAAGAATCTGAACACACTGAAAATGAAAGTGCTCATAAACATCCATGTTGCATCTGTATGATAATCTGCAAGTTACAGCTATTTCTTGTACAGAATTTCTGTTAAGAATAAAGACAATCATCTGTAGAGTTATCATTATTGCCATTTAGTTTCAATGCATGAGTGGCTCTCAAACTGGACAGGTAGAATACTCACAAATGTACCTGGAAAATCTATGTGACATTTGCTTACCATCACATCTGCTCTCCACTTACCTGACTTTCTTCCCTTCCCTCTCCCCCTTCCTCCTAAAACACTTCTGTGGCAGATGGACAGAGAACTCAATGCTTTAAGTCAATGAGAAGGACTGACTCCCACTGGACCAACTGATCTAGAGGGCAGACAACTGTCATTTAGCTGAGTATCTGAAAAATACAGCAAGCCTGGGAACAGGACTCCAGCATGATACCTGATTCCCTATAAATCTCTGCAGGGAATAAATCCTTCTGCAAAGTATAGTGAGAGGAAGATTTTGGTGTTGGCTAATAGGCAGCAACTTTTGAGGACAGTGATGAGGCAAGAAGGACATGCAAAAGCCCCTGCCTGAACCTGAAAGATAGGTTTAAAGTGAAGCTGAAGGCAAGATGAGAAACATGAGTGTATATACAAGTGTGGGTGGGAACCAGTCCTGTGGTATAGACAACAAAAGAGCTGACTGAAGAAATTTGAAATCCAGTGGTAAATACAAGAACAAAACCACTTTTCTACCACAGAACAGTTGCACTACCCTTGAAGAGCAATGTTTTAAGAAACAGCTAACCCTACTATCTAATTCCATTCTCTTTATTTTGTTCTGGCACTATCTACATGAATGGAAAACAACTGCAAAAACAGATACATGTGCTTCGGGTTTACTGATTTCCAAAACATGACTGGATTGGAAGCAATGGTTTTAGCACATTAATCTTTCACACTGAGGTTTTAATGAAAGGTGGTTGTTTCTTGAGCTTTTATTTAGCAAATCATTTGTATGTTAGCCAACAGAATTCCCAAAGGCTTCTTCCCATGCTGTTCCTCTCAGTCTTTTTTTAAACAGGGCCCAACTGAAGACTACTTCCAAAATGTATCTGTAAAACTTTCATTTGAATGCTCTTCATTCATAAAACAGATGGAAAAGTGAACAGCAAGGAGAAAAATGTACAGAAAGCAAGCAGACCTGTACAAAAAGCATCACAATGGAAAACAGAGGTAATTTTACTCTCCATTTCACCATAATAGAAATATTAAAAGTAATGTTCTTCAGACTGTGTGTCACCTTCAATTCCTAAAACAGAATATTAGCTGCTGTGTTTCTGTGCTGAAAGTCACTTTCCCACTGCTTTTTGTAGATTGTTTGGATTATTTAACCTTAAAGAGTCCAAGAGGCTTCTGATTGTTTCACTTCCTATTCCTTTCATCCTATCCTTCGTCTTGTTGGAATTACTTTTTCCAAAGGGTATCAGTAGGGCTGCCAGTCCCCAAGGCTCTTTATTGATCAGTTGCTGAGCTTTCTCTTCCTTCCGTAAAATCCAGGCACTTTCTCTGGCCATAGCTATAAATTTCTCCAGCTGTGGCTGATTAACATTCTTGCTAATATTAAGGTCTTGT
The DNA here is from genome assembly GCF_033815535.1 of Pezoporus flaviventris. Classification (NCBI taxonomy): domain Eukaryota; kingdom Metazoa; phylum Chordata; class Aves; order Psittaciformes; family Psittacidae; genus Pezoporus; species Pezoporus flaviventris. The sequence goes on from NW_026892595.1 coordinate 7,857,971, forward strand.
TCAAAGGGATTCCAGATATAAAGAGGAGATGATTCAGGTTTATTTACTTCCTTTCCCTGCAGACAGTGTAAAGAAAAAGCCAAAGTTGCTGAGCAAAAAACAAATCACTTATTACGTTAGCATTACAAGTATTTTGACCTAGTAGAGAACTTTTTGCAAAAAAATCCCAGTTATTAATCAAGTTAAATTTCCTGTCAACCTGACTGTATGACTCCTGTTCTCCGAATCCTCTTAGTGGTGGTTTTCCTTGCCGCATTCAGCTTAGATTTCCTTCAAGGTAAAGAACACACAACTACAGCTTAGCCTTTTTGGCTGTTCTCCTGTTTGCTTTTCCACAAAGCTCAGACCTCACTCACTGCAGTTTCCTACTCCTAGCTCCATTTGTGTATGAGCAGCATGAGTGTGTCATATTAACCTGCATAGCCCAGTGTAGTAAACTACTACAAGCACTTAAACTGTTCAAACCACTCCTCTTTCAGTACTCATTAGGAGCTAGTATAACAAAACAGGATTCTTACTTTGGCTGAAATTCCTCCCCATTTAGTTTGTCTTTTAAGTACAGAGGTATTCAGGTCATGAGCACTTTTGGGCAAGTCGCTGACAACTATGTAGTTTGCTATTTAAACACACTTCCATCTCAGTGCTTATCAGTACTCCGTATTACGGAATCTCTTCAGACCTTCCACCACAAGCTGTAGCAGGAATCTATGAGCTACTGCTAGTCCAGGAAGTGACCACGTACATGCTAGATACACTAGCCTAGGGCCAAGAGGACTGACTAGTTAAACAGAAAAACATCAGCAGCACAGACATTTGCCCTGAGAAGCTCAGGCTTCAACATGTATATATTTTTTGCTTGCCTTTTTTTAAGGCTTAATGGCAAAAAAAAGTTCCCCAGCTTAATAAATCAGTTTCTAAGATCAAGCACCAGCAGCAAAAAGATCTCTTAATGCCAGTAATCCATAGTGCCCATTTAGGAAACAGAACACAAATGACCACACAGCAACACAAAACTGAAACTCTTGTAACACCAGCAGGAACAGGTGGAAGGAAGTTAAGGCAGCTAGTTATATATGCAGCAAAATAGCTTCTATTTTTAAAACTGCCAATTTTATTACAGGGTTTTCATGAAAAACCATACAGGCTTTTTCATGAAAAACCAAACATCAGAGTTTGTGCTTTCCAACATACCCAAGTAATGAGACTGCAAATGTCCTTAACGGTGCTATAAGTGATAAGGCTTTGAGAGGAAAACCTTCCTCCTTCACATGAAGGACTCTGGTTTTGGATACAACCAATGTAAATGGACTTTGTACATGCAATTAAAAATGACAGAAACTCCTGCTTAGCATATGTAGTTTGTCAAATGGCAAGCAAAGAAATTCAGATGATACTGATGAGAAATTAAAATTCATTCACCTTTCGAAGATTTATGGAATTCCTTCTGAAATCAAAGTTTCCATAATATTCAAAAAAGTCACCCAACAATACATCTAAGGGAAAGAAAAACAACAGCCATCAGTAACATGAAAAGTTTATTTTCAACATACTCATAAAAAACAATTTTAAAATGTTGATGACAATTTACCTACCAAGTGTTTCTGTATTATTTGTACATTTAATCTTGCTTAAGTCACTAACAAATGAGCAATCATATCCTCCAATTACAAGCTTGTCTTTTTGATCTGAAACAAAAATCATGGGCATAATTGTAAGTGATAAATAATAAAATGCCATTGTGTTTAATAAAATTCAGGTAACAGACATGACTGAATTTGATGAATGCTATTGTATTAAATACATCAAATTAGGAGTTCACGAGTGAACTTTCAGGTTAAAATTCCATCTAAGTGGTTAAAGATTTAAAAGAAAAAAGTACATGGACAGGCAAAAGAAAAGAAGCATGAGTAAATGCCATATTTTTAAAAGCCTACAGGAATGAGGTATAGGATATCTTTGTATCTCTTAAGTTACTTAACAAGCCTGATATCTCTGCATACAGAGCTTTAACACGCACTAAACAGCACAAATCTCTGAGGCTAATAACTGTAAAGGTTTAAAAAAAATCAGTCCCAAAGTGTCCATTGTCTTTTTTTTGAAAAATTTAAAAGATTTAGGAATATTCTTGTAAAATTTCAGGGCAAGTGCTTTGGCTTATGTATTAAAAAGAAAAAAAAAAAATCTATAGAATTCTAATGGAATGTTTAAACTGATTTTAAAGCAACTGGACACAGACCTTTTTCTCCACTCAGAGCACTCAAAGCTTCCAGAGAAGCATGTCAACAACCAGAAGGCATGAGTGAGGAATCAAGAACTTGAAATATCATTTTCTATGCTTTTCTAAGATTTACTGAACATAATATGCCCTGAAAGCTATGTATGAAATAGCTGGAACAGCTTGTTTGGGAAGATAAAAAAAATTATTTGCAGACAACCTAGACAGTCTCAAGGATATTCTAAATTGTGAGGAAAAAATATAGACTTTCTTTTAAACATTTGGCATCTATAAAACAATATACATCAGTCTGCACAAAATTCTTAACAACTGCAGAGACATCTGAGACACTACAAGTCTTATAAAACAAGCAAAATAGAAAATAAAAAAAGAGCTAGCATGGAAGCACTGAGCAAATAAATGAGCTCTTAATTATCTGAGGCACAGAACAAGCCTAACCCCTCTAAACAGAATTTAGTAGTGTATTGAAAATGGATTTTTTGCCTTTAAAATGTATTATTTTCACAAAAAAATACATCTAAAACTTGTATATTCTCTTAAACATAAGGCACACATAGTATGCATTAGTATTTGAGGACATAAAGAAATTGCTTGAGTTTATTCATCACTTTAGAGAAAATAAACGTGAAAGTCACTGCAATAAACACATAAACAGCTGTCCTTACCTGCCAGTTCTTTAAGTTGATCTAGTGTTGGAATGATAGGTGGTGATCTCCTTTGCAGAAAAAACATGACCATCATGGTCAGAGAGAAGTTTGTAATCCAGGTGCCAGGAATACTATTTGTAAGTCCATGAACACGAGCCCAACATCGTACACTGAACACTAGTGCTCTTACACGGGAATCCAGACAGCCATAGATGTACAAGAGTTCTGAACTTTTTATAGCGATGCTGAAGAAGGAATGAAGAGTAAGAGACATGTAAATAAGGAGAGAACTGTGAAGTACCAAATGCAGTATTCATTGTTCAGCCCTACAGCATCAGTAGGGTTTCCATAAGAAAACACATTTAACTTTTATGCATTTAAAAAATAGAGGAGAATGCCTGAAATTGTCCAGGATGAAATATTGGGTAATTTTCCATAGTAGTAAGTATACAGTTGTATACTTGTTGTATATCGTAAATAACAATACTGCATTTGCACTGTTTCCTTGTTCCACATCACAATGTGAGTTAAACAAATAAACAAAAACCAAACCAAACAAGAAAAAAGAAAGAAAGAAACAAGAAAGTTCCATCAAGTACTCAGGAATGAAACTATACATAATGAAGGCAAAAACCACAATTTAGCCACAATTGCCTTTGAGGTACATTAGACGCTACCTCTACCCTAACAATGTATTGAAAAATACGTGAAGTGCAGAGATACAATGAAATCTGCAAAACAAGCCAATTTTCAAATTACTCATATTTGGTCCTGCTAGAAAGCCCTATGAATCTGGAAGAATAAAGGTCTTCAGATGGATCAGATTTTTATTTGCTTCATCATATGGTCATATAGACATTCATGTGGTGTAGAAACGGGAGGGCAAGAAAAAGTAGAAGAAAAATGGAAGCACAAGTGAGAGCAAAACTTATTTTGAGTTCAGTTTAAAGTACTTGTTGAACTACAGCTGCAGGAGTTTTTACTCCTAATCTTGCACTGAATTATTCTAAAAATCCACCATGGCATTTTGGGGAAATTTACCATGTCAAAGTTTTACAGCACCTGAACTTCTAAAACTTCAACTCTGAAAATGCTTCCTTGTGTCCAGAGGTTTGGTATTACTCCAAATGATAACAGGACAACACATGCGGTCCCAACCAGCCAAACTGTCAGCAGAGAATTACAAGTAAATGCTGACTTTCACTCTGGCTGCCTATACAAAAGTAATTTTATTGCAAGACATTTGTTCAGTACTGCCTTAACAACTCCTGCATATTCTGAAACGGAACTTTGGGTAATTCAGAAAATTCAGGCTAGGATCTGACTGTATCTCATGTAGACAGATCACAAAATCTGCACTAAAATTCTCATGAAATGTATTCTGGAAGATAATCACTCACATTCTACTATTCCCTAACAACAACGAAAAAGTTAGTTACTCATTTTTTATTATGGTACACTTAAACCAGTGTTATGGATGTATTCTGGATTGTGGTGGCTACTTCTTAATAAATAAGTGACAACAAACCAAATAATATGTTTTACTATCAACCAAACGAGGGCAAGCTGTAAGAGGAAAAACAGATGCAAAGAGAGATATTTCTAAGAAGCCTGCTCCCTCTATTGGGCATTGTGGTGAAAGGTCCGAAACGACAGCCACACTTGAGATTCTCCTTTCAGACGTTCAGCAAGTTAATTTAGCATTCAAGATACCTTGCCAGCAAACAGGTGTATGCAGACCCTTAAGAAAAAAAGGACACCAAAATAACTAGAAGCCAAACAACTGAAAACTAACACAACAGAGCTGCTTAATCTGAAAACTAATCAAAAGAAGACAGTGCATATGCCCATATGAATGAAGGGAAGTAATAACTAACAAGTACTGCCTTCTTTCAATTCCTTATTAGTCAACTTTACTGTATAGAGTGGTTTTCAAGTCTTCAGTTTCAGCCAGCAAGTATTTCCTATGCTAGAGAAAGATACCTTAACTACATCAAAACCTAAGCTCTATGAAGTCAAATATATCCTTTTTACTTTCAGAGCCAACATTCACTTCTGTTAACAACACAGAAATGAGCAGACAAAACAATTTTCATTACAGGTTTTCAGAACATTAGTATTCTTTCTAAACTTTTTAAAATTGTCTCACCTGTTGCTCACTGACAGATCACACTGGAATCCTGTCGGTTGATGGGAAAATTTCACCAGTGGGCAGCGAGCATTGAGTATCTTCTGTACACTCACACATCCAGGACCAAAATTATCAAGGCAATCACCAATCACGGAGAGAATTTTCTGGGTTGCTAATCTTTCAGACGGTAATCTTTTCATTTGATACTCCATGTCAAAGGGACCTTTTTTCTAACACAGAATTTTAAAAGTAAAGTGTTAGTCCTGGAACCAGAGACATTTAAGAATACTTGTGATAGACTACAACTGTTTGCAAAAGAGTTTCAATTAAAGATAGATAGACAAGAATTATTCAAGGCAACGTGCAGAACTTTGAAAAAGGTAAAAACACATTGCATTATTTTTTATATTCTTTTTCAGTGATTCAATTTTTCCAGATTAATAGTAATCAATTTGCCCTCATCTGAACAAGTAACTTTACAGTATAATACTACTACATATCACTATTGCCTACAACAAGTAATTCTGGAATTCCTGAGAGCATATGCAATCTGATTGAAAAGAGGAGCATACAGTGAAATTAGAGAGGCAAACAACAACCAGAACACCCTTAATTTCAAACCACCAGTAATTCCATTTCAAATCCTCAAAGAACAATGCATTATTAGTGAATCAAATATCAGTGTAAAGGACAGTATCTTCTTCATTTAAAAAAAATGATTAAAAAAAACCCAAACATACAAATAACTTAATCCTTCAAAATGAAGATAAGCTTCTGTAAGACCTAAACCAATCACTTCACTACACATACAGTTTTTATGACAAACAAAAACACCTGTAAAGATGTATTCTGATAACATCCTGTAGGTCTTTGTATTTTGAACTGTCATATTTGTAGTGTGTATCTCAGTAAAATAACTTCATACCTGTGAAATCTCTCTTCTCTTTATAGTCCCTCTATGTTTGTAAGATGCCTCAGCTAATTTTGCTTGCTAATTCAATAGCTGACACTGATTTATTACCTGCCTTAAGACACATCATGAGTGAAATGTACCCTCTACAAACAGCATTACACAAAGACCTAACTAGTCCTCTGAGACACAGGGGAGGTTACTTTTGTTGTCACCAGGTTAGTGCAAAAGAAACATGGGCTCACAGACAGGAGAAATAATTAAGAAGTTAAGGATCTTGGCACCTTTCCCATAAAGTCAATTTAGGTGCTGAATTTCTGAATTGCTCCAGCAGCCACTGAGGTGGACTGCTCTTGCCAACAGTTCCCCAGACAGCCTATGTGTTTGACCATACCAGGACAGAGGTACCTCATCCATATAGCTGCGTATGCATGCTACAGCAGGGCTGGCTCAAAGTGAAAAAAGCCTGTAATTATTAGCATTGAGGCAGGTAACAAGAAAGGAAAAGACGAGAACTCTGACAACATGTAGGTGTGCTGGTTTTTGGACCTTTTTGTTTGTGACAAAAATCACAACGTACCTTCCAAACAGCAGCTCAATATCTCTCAGAAGCTGAATAAAGACTTCTTTTTTTTTTTTTTTGTAATGATAAAATAGGTACTCTTAATCATTGACAGGACCTTCTCACATAGCTTTGGTGTCAGCTGGGCAGGATGAAGTACTGATACACTTGCCCCAATAGGTTCTCCACCTATTCTTGCCATGTCACCCAGAACAGCAAATGTACATAAACTATTACTTGGGGGTAAATTGATACAGTACCTTAAGCAAGAAGCATAACTGTTTTAACACAGAAATTGTTACTTTAAAAATATCACAGAACTCTTGTTTTGCCATTCACTAATATCCCAAACTGCCCACATGTTCAAAATGCCATACCCACGGTCAAACATTGCATTGATAATCTTGGTAAAGAATGCTCCCACTTTTGCTGCTTTTTAAATTCACGATTAGAAATCAGTTTACCATAAGACTAAAAATAATGTTACTTAATGTAAATAGGCACTGAAATGCCTGGTACCATTGCTGATACCTCCTAAAAGGCCGCAGTAAAGCAAAAATCAGAGGATACCCATTTCGCTGCTGCTCTATCATCTTATAACTAAAGCCACCTCCCCTTGTCTTCACTTGTTCTAAGACTGTCAAGTTACATATACTAGTCACACAATTTGCCAGGGAGAATATTGCTCTCCCTACAAATCACACTGCCAACTATATGAGACTTTTGCCTTCTTCTGAAATATTGTCTGTTGCCCATCACAGGCTATGGGATCAATGTTAGTACCAGGTTTACATGGCAAGGTTTTGGTAGTAGGGTAACTGCTGGGTTGGCTTCTTCAAGAAGCCACCAGAAGCTGCTCCTAGTGTTGGACAGGGATAGTTCTAGCCAGCTCCAGCCGCTGGCCAAAGCTGAGGCCGTCAGTGATGCTCTAATGTTCCTTATTTTACATACTTTCACATTGATGCAGCAGATGTATCCATGTTTTAACACTCTAAAATGTCAACAAAACCAATAAGATCATCATCTTCAGTGCATATAGTCTGTGCCTGCACACAAGACAAAAGCTTTGCTGCACCACACGGAGTATCAGTGTGCCACACAGCCTATTAACCTACCATGTAATCTGAAAGCACACACTCAGCTAGTATCCCTGCTGGCTTCTTGCTGCAGCATCCCCGTAGTAATGAGCCTGTGAACTATCCGCAAGTAATCACAACTGCTAGTAAACTTGTCCATCATCAAGTAACAATAAAGTTCGCAACAGAACTTCTATTTCAACAGGGGATGAATACAAAAGAAAACAGCTAGTTACAAAATATGCTTTGAAAGCATAGGCTGAGAAAGTTGGGGCTCTTCAGCCTGGAGAAGAGAAGGCTGCATGGAGACCTCATAGCAGCCTTCCAGTATCTGAAGGGGGCCTATAGGGATGCTGGAGAGGGACTCCTCATTAGAGACTGTAGTGATAGGACAAGGGGTAACGGGTTAAAACTTAAACAGGGGAAGTTTAGATTGGATATAAGGAAGAAATTCTTTACTGTTAGGATGGTGAGGCACTGGAATGGGTTGCCCAGGGAGGTTGTGAATGCTCCATCCCTGGCGGTGTTCAGTGCCAGGTTGGATGAAGCCTTGGGTGGCATGGTTTAATGTGAGGTGTCCCTGCCCATGGTAGAGGGGTTGGAACTAGATGATCTTAAGGTCCTTTCCAACCCTAACTATTCTATGGTTCTATGAAAATGGTAATTTTATACTCTTAAGATTTTTCCTGCAAAATTTAAGAGGCAACTTTACTGTTTAAATGTAAAGGGTTCCTAGATTTTAACAATTCACACACAATGTGTGTGTGAACTCTTCAGCTGACATTTTGCTTTCACTGTGTCTGATCACTGTAATAGCATTAAATACTATGTATGTTTGAAGGGGTGTTTCTTTAAAAGTAACATATGTAGCAATATACAAGTTGTACAGAAAAGCTGAGTGAATTTTTAATCTTCGAAAGCTTAAGCCTATTGTGATTTTTTTTTTTTAAGAAAAACAAAGCTAGTTTTTCCCCAACTATCTATCATCATACAAATAAAAAGTTTTCAAAATGCCAGAATCACTTAGTTAATTACCCATTCAGCACCCGTGAAAACCCTAAAAATCAAAGCCAAGCTTTAAAAGAGCATGGATGAAGCCCATCACCTTCATCCATGAGGATGAAACCACAACAGTAGAATGGAAGGTCTGACACTGCATTTGTTTCAGATAATGAGGGCCTTTTTCACAGGGAAATACACCCTACCAGTACAGTCTACGTAAACACCAAATCATTTTCTTCCTATTGCAAGGAAGATGTCTTTCATGTCACATCCAGCTTTTGAAAGTCTTCAAATCCAAACATTCAAATAAACTTGTTCACAGTTTATAGTATGAAGTCATGTAAAATCTAACTATAAACAAACTGATTTCTGTGTGTGAAACGGCAAATGAGCTGCTCTGTTGAAGAAATCCAATAGGTTGAAGATGCACAGCATAATCTTACCATTTCTGCAGCATGCTTTTGTGTATCACGGAAGTCCAGAAACATGTCCACATCACATCCCAATTTGCCAAAGGTGTTGACTGAAGAGCCAAATGGCTTTACTGTGCTGTCTGGAAAATACGCACGTGCAAAATCCTGAACCAGGGAACAGACTAGATATCGGAGCTTGATATTTTCATCTGTAAGCTGATACTCATTCAGTAGGATGTACATCTGACTGCTTATCTAGGTGAGAAAATAAATACTTTAAATATAAAATCACCCATCTTCTGTCTACTACCATACATTTACATCTACTTAACATCACTGCAACTGGAAGATTTTTTTTAATCTCAAATGTGCTTATTTCATACAGAAAAAAATATTTTCGCAATTCCTAATTTCATCCACATATTTCAATGAAAGAGAACCACTCACACAAAATCCTAAGAGGGGTTGCTTTTTTTTTTTGTTTTTTTACAAAATAGAAATAAATTGTTTTGTAAGTAGCACATGACTGCTTGCAAATCTGAATTAAGCATGGTTCATTTCTCATTGAAAGAGATCGAGAAACCTCTACTTACACTGTCTGCATGACAAAGCTTCTCAATAAGCTCTTTCACTGGAATGTGAGACTGAGGAGAGAGGTGAAGCGGTGTCTCTTCAGCAGCTTGACTAACTGGGTTTTTCAGCATGAAAGTAAAAAGTCTAGATTTAAATGGAACAACGTGATACTCTGCAGCATTTGGGACTCCAATGGCATCCTGCAACGAGGCTATACTGTTCTTTTCCGAAAATTCTATTAAAGCATGGATACCCTAAAACATGACAAATGGAAACAGACAGGGTTAGATAAATGCATACAAGACCTGAACTGATATTATTTAGATGTTTCTGGGAGTATTGAGACAGTTTTATGACAGTCCTGAAGTTGAATGAGAGGCCTTGTACCTCAACAATTTTTAGGCACTTCTTCACAAGAGGTCAGAAATATTTTAGATATGCTATTCTTGGCAGTAAGCACTAAACATAAAAGTTCTAATATCTATTTATCTTCACAACTGCAACACTTAGGAAGCACATAAAAGAGAGTTATCTCTGTAGTCAGAACAACGCACAGTGCAGTGCTATGTGAAAGTTTCAAAGGTTTAGTGTAAAACAGGTTGCTAACTATGCCTTAAGTGTTGCTTAGCTGATTTATGACTAAAAATCTGTTGCCCAGCAACATTAAGAAACATAAAAAATTAATTTAGTATATTAATTATAGATCATTTTCTTAACTTGCATGTATGAAGCCTTGACTAAATGCTGGCATTTGTTTTTGTCTAAGTCTAAATTTTACTTTACTTTATTACTTACCCGATTTTCAAAAAAGAAATGACTTTTAATGTTTCCATGACTGGATAAATACTGCAATAATTTTTTTTCATTCAGTTTTGGTGGGCACTTAATTAAAACAGTCCGTTCTGCTTGCTCCAATCGTTCTCTTTGGACCTCAGCAAATGTCTTCTTTCTGGTACTGACTTCAGCATCTATGAGAAGAAATGAGCATCAAGAGTCTTGTATATAAAGAGAAAGATTTAAAACTGATTTTAGTACACTTAGTCTCTTTCTCTGGATTGAACAACTGGCCAAAGGTTTGTCCTGGCTCTCTGAGAGGGTCACAGCAAAAGAAAAAGCAACCAAGAATGAGCGAAAAATACAAACATTAGTGTATGTCTGTCACAAATGTATACATTTGTAAGAACAAGGAATAGCAAATACAAGAAGAAAACAATACTGACTTCCCTTAATGCCACAGGAAGCTTGATCATACAAGGAATATTTTCTCTCCTTTGATTTGCTGTTCACCATCAAAAGTTGGCATGCAGAGTCAGACTCTACATACGAGTCTAGAAATACCAGCTAGCATATGAGGCAGAGCTAGACCTTTGGCAAGCTATGCTGGAAAGATAATCTCTCTCGGCTACCACAAAACCAGCACTTTCACCTTCAGAACAATTCAACATTGGCTTATTTCTACAACTCGTCACCTTCTTTTACAGTAAACTCCTACTCAAAGTTTTCATTTAATACTATACTTTCATCTGCTCTACTACAATAAACCCACAGATCAGTCATATCTTGCCACACTACTGGGAATCTACATTGCTGCTGACAGCCCACAGAATTGACATGGAAATGAGACATGCGGAACACAGACACTTTTTTCTTGACTGCATACATGAAAAGGGGACATATCCTGAAATTTGAGATAATAATCACTTGCCTGCATAACTCTCAAACTAATCTACTGACCACAGCACATTACTACAGCCTGTAAAGCTGCTGTGTGTTAAAATTGCCATTTGTAAGTCAGACTGGAGAACAAGCAGTTACTTCCCTGCAGCTACTGTCTGATACAGGAGGACTCAGCAGACCACTCTATTCTATGGTCTTGATTTTGAGGAACCCATGGGATATGTGACCTCACAAAAAACTTAACTATCACCTAATGACATTTGTTGGTATTTATTATTATTAAAAAAAAATAAAAATCAAACTTAAATGGGAGATTTAGGTTAAAGACAAAATTCTTTACTGAGAGTGGTAAGACACTGCCACAGGTTGCCCAGAGAAGTTGTGGCTGCCCCATCCTGGCAGTATTCAAGGCCAGGTTGGACAGGGCTTTGAGCAACGTGGAAGGTGTCCCTGCCCATGGCAGGGGAGTTGGAGCTGGGTGATCTTAAGGTCCTTTCCAACCCTAACCATTCTATGAGTTTATTTTACAAATGTATTGAGCTCTTACATAGTCTTGTAAATACGAACCAACATAGCTGTTTTGATAGCTTAGTTGTATATAGCATTTTTCATTAGAAAACCAAAAAAGCACTTTATGAAGATGCTAAATATCCTATTTTCCTCAGGGGCAAAGCACTATGAAGTGACTCTTATGCAGAAAGGACAAATTACGTGGATGAGTACCACTATCAGGAGATGAACCTGGATCTTCTCACTCCCACACCTCTCTGCATTATGCCAGATTGCCCATGTGATTCCTGCCTGATTTATTGCCTGTACGTGCTTAGTTACTATGGCAGATGATGTCCTCTCACATCTTTTCCTGGCTCCGCTGTCATCTGCACAGTCTAAGCACAGCACAGGTACAGATGATCACATCCAAAAGGTGGTTGTAAGCATTTTAAATGCAAGAGAGATGGTCCATTTCGCTTTCTTCCTCTGTTCCATACAACATTTCCAGTTAGTGCCAAAGTTTTACAGTCATTTTAAACAGGTATACACCAGCACTCCTGCTGCAAGAAACGACACCCTTCTCCACATGGTGCTCGTAGATACTCTAACGCTGCTCTCTGCATGATGATGCTAATGCAAGTATACACATAGTCATGTAGCAAACCAGGTCCAAAAAAACAATATTAACCAAAATTTGGACACACTCCAACAGGTCCACGTGCCTTTTATGTTGGGGGCCCACAGCGGAACGTAGTACTCAGCGTCTCACAAGAGTGAAGTAGACGAGGAAATTCATTCACCTCTAGCGCATTTCTACGTTTAATAAACCAAGTCCCAGTCAACGCTAGCAGGTTCTGGCCCTCCAGGCTGCACCCTGGCGCTACGGCCGGGAAAGCACAGGCCAACACAGCTCCCGCGGGATGCCCCTGTCACTGCAGGGACTCCGGGGCCCTGAGAAAGTACTGAAGCCTGGGACGCCGGCACTACCCAGGCGCCTCTCCCGAGGCCGAACTGCCCGCCGCAGACACGATAGGCAGACAGTCCGCTCCCTGCGCCCTCTCCTGACCTCATCGCCCCCCGGGAGGCACAGCCGTACCGGCGACACCCTGAGGGGAACGTGCTACGGCCCGGCGACCCCTACCTTCACCCGCCTCCTCGGGGCCGGCCGCCTGCGGCGCCTTCTGCACCGCAGCGCCGGAGGAGCCGGGCCGGGCCTGCCCGCATCCCGCACAGCCGCCAGTCGCCGCCGGGCTGGGGAGGCGCAGGTGGCTCAGAAGCACGGACAGCGCCCGCCTGCCCGCGCGGTGCGCCATTATCGGGCCGGCCGCAGCCTCTGCGCAGGCGCTCGCTCTGCCTTGGACGGCGGTCGGTGAGGCTCAACCTTCCTTCGTCTGGAGCGGAGCGGCTCCCGGACTCCCGGGCTGCCCCTGGGCTACCGGCACGACGTTTGTGGCTGTTGTCACCACCAAGGCGTGTAAAAGCAGGCAGCTGCCTGCTTTGGCATGAGGGAGCAAACTAACCGGCCAGCCCAGCCCAGCCCGGGCCCAAGGCGTGTGGGTACGGGCAGCTGCTCTGCCCCACAGAGCGGGGTACGCCTCCTGAGTGCTCATCTGACGGGGCCTGCGGTCGCCCCTCGCAGGACCCCCGCCAGCCAAGGGGGGCATCGAGGTGAACCTGAAGGGGCCGATGGCCGAAGTGATAGGGGCTGAATGCAGGTTTCAGCTGACTGGCTGTTGAAGGAGGGGAAACACTAGTGATAGCTACTGGGGATAGCTCTAAGTGCAGTCAAGAAATGTATTAGGGCTTAATTATTGAAATGGACCAAATAAAGAGTTTGTTTCTTAATAATAAATACATAATTATCTGCCCCATCCCTGGCAGTGATCAAGGCCAGGATGGGGCTTTGAGCAATCTGTGTCCCTGCCCATGGCAGGTGGTTGGAACTGGATGATCTAGAAGGTCTGTTCCAACCCAAACCATTTTGTGATTTGTCCGGTCCCATGGCAGGGGTGAGAAAAGGGAGTTACTATAGAGAAGGCAGTATGCATGTTCTGCAGGATCAGAAATGCAGTGGTTAGGTCACAGAGCTGCAGGGCACCCAGGAAGTAGCCTACAGTATGGTTCCCAGGTATGGACTGATGAAAATGTCATTTTTGTTAGTATTTAAAAATAGTGATTTCTTAAAAAACTTAGGGTTATATGTGTATTGTATGTTAGGCTGGGCTGTGTGGCTCTTTTGTGTGTTAGCACGTCTTCACTGCAGAGCTGTACCCTTGGGAGCCTCCTAGTAAGTCAGGGTCTGTAAGTAATTGCTATGACCTACCTCGGGTTTGTATCCTAGGATGATCCTGAATCTGAGTAGATTGCTTTTTAAATACTGCATTTCAGTTTATACCCTACATACACATGCCATGGAGCAGAAACCTGTGTTTCCTCCATCTTTCCATGGTGAGTTTCCTCTGGAATCCTATGACTTGCCCTTTGTAAATGCAGTGATGTGGAGAGAAACTCCTCCTCTTTTTCCCTTTGAAGCTGGTCTAAAAAAAGGAAAATGGATTCATTAAAATTAATTGTGGGTTTAGGAACACTAATAACCCAAGCAAATTCCTCAAAGAGGATACCGAAGGTTTCCTAGCTTGAGAGGTGCTGTGTGTAAGAATGTGTTTGCTCAGCTTTAACCTTCCACATTCAAGGTGCTTCCAATTCTGCCTTCTTCTAGGCCTGGCCTCTCTCCTTTTTACCTCTCCTGTAGCCTGCCTGCTTCCTTAGTCGCCTTCAATTTCCTTCCTCTGGTTTTATTTCAATGATCTTCAGCTTGCTTGCATTTTTTCACAGGTGTTTCTTAGTAAATGTACAGAGTAGTTAGTGCAACTGGGCAAGGTCCAACTCAACATAGATATGTATTTCTTTATGGAGGTTTGCCGATGTGTTTATCATCTGTGTATTTTGGAGAAGAAACCTTGTGTGAACAGATCTTAACACTGCTAGCAGTATTCCACATGCTAAGTTGTGATGCTAAGGGAAACAAAATCAGCTAGTGAGCCTGTCTAGTTCCCTACACATTTCAGAATGTCATTTGTGCCATACTTTGGGCAGTTTTGAACAGCACAAGACACGTAGCAAATGTGCAACCTTTAAACAAGGGAATCGGTGTGTCTAGGTAATGGAAACAGAAAAGGAGTTGTATGTACTGATAATAAACACTGGAGCCTAAGGAGAGTGTTCTGAAGCTTTAAAATGAAAGTTTTGCCACCAACTTCAGTAAGCAAATACTCATTATAGTGCAGATAATAAACAGAAAATACAGCTTCTGTCTCATGAGACCTTGAGGCAGGTTCACATCATCTGCTCCTAGTGCTGCGGCAACTGGGTTTGGTGATCCAGAGGTGTCACTTCTCTCCTTAAAAGCTAATTCGGTGAAGAGGAACAGCTGGGCAGTGCAGTCCTTGCAGGAGTTACTACCTTTTGGATGAGAAATAAAATATAATCCTGCCCAATTTTAGCAATTACCAAGTTTACACTGCTGTCCCCAGAGCATTTCAATCCCACCGCCGCTAACAAATCCTTCACGTTGTTGTCCTGTATTCCACCAGTTTCAGCTGAATTTTTATTCCTGTAACCATAGAATCAGCTATGTTGGAAAAGACCTTAAAGGTCATCAAGCCAGTCGTTAATAATGCTTGAACTCGGTGTGCGTAGGGAGCTGGCAGGATCCCCCTAGATGCGCCCGTGACAGGGGAGACCGAGGGGCTCACGGATGGCACCGGGGCTCTGGTAGCGTCGTGGCGGCGCCCAGAGCAGGGCGGTGCAGCTCCTCCCTTCCAGGAAGCCGAAATAGAAACCTCGGCCGGGGCCGTCCCGGTCCCCCGCCCTCGACGTGGAGCGGGCGGTGCCACCTGCGCCCTCCCCGTCTCCGGGAGTTCCCCGCCTCCGGGAGTTCCCCGCGGGATCCGGCCGAGAGCGCCCGGCGCTCACGGCGTGCGGACGGACGGACGGACGGACGGACGGAGCGGCTTCTGGCGTCCCGCGGGTAAGCCGGAACGGGCTTGGGGCAGTGGGGCCTCGGGTCAGGCGGGAGAAGCCCTGGGACAGCGCCGGCAGGATGGGAAGGGACGGAACTGCGGTGCCGGTGAGGAGACAGCTGGGCTACTTCCCCGCTCGGCCGGCTGGCAGCAGGGATGGAAGTGCGGGAATAGGGCTGGGGAGGCTCCTGGATGTCCTCCGCTCGCAGTGCACCGTGTTTGCGCTGTAGCCGTTTGATCCGCAGCACCTGTGCTGCTGTTCCCGGGGTCTGCGCAGGCAGCGGACGGGGAGGGAGCGCACGAACACTTTTCTGTAGCACTGTAGTGTTTCTGTAGTGAAAAACTGCGATGATGTAGAAGTTGAAATTGTTGATAATTCTTGTTTCTTAATAGCAGAGCTTTTTCTTCCCCCCCCCCCCCCTTTTTTTTTTTTCCGAAGGGACTGTGGTTCTTAAGGTCTGTCGGTAGCTTTTAGTAAAAGCGAATAGTAACTTGTTTTCATCGCTTATGGACAATTATTTGCCATTCATTTTTTTTTTAAATTATCCCCTAAAAGCAGCCCAAGAAATCTTTATTATGGGTGTAGGATCGTATTAAGCCAGTCGGTGCAGCTTTTGATCAGTTGGATTTGTGGTTTTTGGTGCTTTGATGTTTTAGTTTTTTGGGTTTGGTTTTTTTTTTGGGGGGGGGAGGCAAAGGATGAGGAGGGTATTTTTTTTTGAGGGGAGGGTGGTGTTTGGTTGATTTTATTGTAGGTTTTGTTTGTTTTTTTTTGCCTTGTTGATTCTTGACACACAAAAATCCCCCAGGATCTCAGAAGGCTGGTGTCCAGTTACTGTTCATTCGATATGGTGGATGTAAGGATGCTGTCAAGCAACACACTTCTCAGAAGGAAAAAAAAAAAAAAAAAAAGAAAAAATAGGGTTTAAGGAAAAGCTACTTGTGATAAATAGAGAAGTAAACCTTTGGCTTGCAAATTACTCATGTGGCAATGTTGAAATAATGGCAGAACTGGAGCAAGAGTCTTGTGCTTTAGAAACTGACTTAAGTGCTTACATTTAGTTTTATTTTTCCACTGCAGGTAAGAACAGTTTTTTTAACTGAGAACCTAAGTAAAGCATACTTAGTGATATAATTTCTGTATGTACCTGTATTGTAATTTAGAATATTACTTGGGTCCTCAGTACAGGTTTTAGTACAGGATTTTAGGGATGAAAATGAAGGATGGCCCTGTTAGCAAATGGACACCTTTTTTTTGCTGGTGGTGAAAATTTAATGCATAAATTGCTGCATAATTTAAAAAATCAGCTTTGCAAAGTCTAGTCACTGCTCTTGTGTCAACATTTAGTGTTTAAAATTTGCTATATACAGGGAAAATGTAGAATCGTTAAGGTTGGAAAAGATCCTTAAGATCATAGAGTCCAACCGTTAACCTAACACTGCCAAGTCTAGCACTAAACTGTGCCACATGTACACATCTTTGTGACTCAACCACTTCACTGGACAGCCTGTTCCAGTGCTTGACAAGCCTCTTAGTGAAGAAATCTTTCCTAATATCCAGTCTAAACTTCTCCTCGTGCAACTTGACCATTTCCTCTTGCCCTGTATTACTTCGGAGAACAGACTGATGTGCACCTTGCTACAATCTCCTTTCAGGTAGTTGCAGATGTGAATGAGGGTTCTGCAGCTTTTCTTAAGCACTAAAAGCACAGAACTAAGAATGCATGGGTTGTAATCACTTTTTCTTGTTATTCAGAGCTTTTGGGGTAATAGTGACACTATCAAGAGTATTGTTAGTATCGTGATGTAGTTTTGGAACACTTTGAGGAACAGAGAAGAGCTGGCATTTACAGAAAGTTGCATTTGGTTTAAACTGTACAGATGCCTCATGCATGAAAAGGTTATCAGAGAGTGAATTAGTTTAATTGTGGTACATGCTTGTCTTTATTCACAAAAGACCCAAGCATCTAGGGGGTCGTGTTTTTCTCTAGAAAGTCCCTTGGGACTAGTTTCTAACTTTACCTGACTTCACACTTGCAGTCTCTCAGTTCCTTTTATGACTGTACTGTTTCTTTTCTCTCGACCCCCAATAATTCAGCACCTTAAAAAAAAAAAGGGGGGGGGGGGGGTGGGTAATGAATAAAAGTACTGCTGTGGGGAAACCCAGAAATCTCCTTTACAATGAAGAGTAAACACTCTGAAATGACTTGTCAACAGCTTTTAGACTGGGTATAGAGCAGGAAGGTTGGATGCTAGAGGTTAGAAAACACCCCAAGTATCTATTTCCTCTTGTGTAGGTTGGAAAAAACTGACCTCTCTCAGCATCCCAGGTATAAAACCTGAGTCTCCCTGCTTGAGTAGTGCTAGTGACCACAAGGTTTCCCACCGGGCTGCTGTCAAGTTGACAGGAGGCTTGGGTGAGCTGGTGGAGTGCTGATGAAAGTCGCTGTGTCTCTCTTGGGGGGACAGGGAGGGGCACAGTGCTGCTCTGCCACTGTCACCTCTGGGGGTTTGGAAAGGAGCGTGTTGCATCACAGGCACTCCACTTGCCTTTTCCTGTGCTGCATCTGCTGAGCTGTCCTGTCCTGCCTTTCGAACTCGCAGCACATGGTCTGAGTTTCTTTTCCAAGTCCGATGCGTCATTTTACTTGGTTTTCTTCAACGTTAGAGCTGACGTAAATACTCTAACCCATGAGAAATACGTGCCACAAAGCTTCCACATCCTTGTGGGGAGGGTTAGAAAGATAATAATCGTAACCAGAAACTGTACCTGGGTAACCGGCATTGCTTCATGGCCTCAGGGGACCGAGTTTGCCGTTTGTCCTTGAGATAAATAGGCTATGATTGCTGCTTTTCTTTTCTGTTTTCTTTTTGGTTTCTTTTTGGTTTTGGGTTTGTTTCTTGTTTGGTTGGTTTTGTTTTTGTTTTTTTTTTAATTAGCTTTTTGTATGGTTGTTATCTTTAACCCAAAATAGATGGTTGCAGTGGATTATGAAAAAGGGAAGTGAGAGCTCTCTAAATAGGGCATGATCTGCTTGGCTCTGCTAGAGGAAGAAGAGATCCTTCTCTTCTTTACTGTTAGCAAGCATGAGGCAGGGAGACTAAAACTCAAGACCTAGCCGTGGAAAAAATATTTTTCACTACTACTTGGAAATCTGGATGATGATTCTTTTTTGAGGTGTCATCTTTTTCTGCAGAAAAATCCCCTGTTATCTCAGCCTTGTGATTACTAGTTTTTCTTTCCATGAAGCCTGTGAAGCAAATGATTGTATGAGTGTAAACCAGTCCTTCTGCTTGAACTAGTATGCCATGGTTTTATTTGTTTTGCTTTTTTTAATAGACTGCTACAGAACGCTGTGAAATTGTCATCAGTGGTAAACACAGGTTCAAGAAACATGACAACTTTAGGGATTATATTGAGGTGGTTTTGATGGTTTTGTGTGATGTAACCAGGATAAATACAAGGTAAGTGCTCTAGACATTTACGTGTTGAAAACTATTTATGTAAGTATTTTAATTACTGACCATGCATATGTTTTTAACTTGAATAGAGTAACTCTCTCTGACTTAAAGTAGGAACCTGGGATGGGAAGGGACTTTTTGGGATGTTGAACCCAGTTTCTTGTAGTGAAAATCGACTGCAGCAAAATGGTCAAGATTTATCTTAAGAAGTTATTTTTAGGACTATTAAGGCGGGACAAACTGCTGAAAACTGTTTCAAAAAGTCGTTGCTGTTATAACTCAGTTTCTGACTTTCTTCTGAAACTGGTGAAAGTTTCAGTTCCAGTCTAGTTCTAGATCAGTTTTTGTGAAAAAGATGGATTGCGTATGTCAGGTGGTGATTTACTTGTGCTTTAAGCAATGATATTAACAGCCGCTTGTTACTAGTGGAGTGTTTTTACTCCATGACCTTCTCCCCATTCTGGACACATTACATAAATTGCTCATAAAAACTTGGGGATAAACTAATTGAGTATGTTTGTGTCTCTTTCTGTCATTCATTTCCAAATAATAAATTCATTCATTTGTATTGAGGATGCTACTTCATTTTTGCATATCCAGCAAAATATAACCAGTTTGTGCTCTTTACTGTCCAGTTCCACTAACAAAAAGCTTTATCAACGTAAATTCCAAGAATGAATGACAGGATAGGTTCCCTAATAAATTCTAAATAAGATTTCACTGCCAAAGACTTTTTTTTCCTCCATTTCCTCTTCACGCAGGCTACTAATTACAGGTTTGGGTTTTTTTTAATAATAATTTTAAACCTAACTGTATAATGCTGAATTATCACTTATCACCCTGATCACTTCTTTTCACTCTTACTTTACTAAAACAAATTTAGGTGAAAAGTGTTTTCAGGTTTGTTTCTTTCCTTTTTTTTCAGGAGTGGTTTTGCAAAGTGAACAGTAATGGAGTATATGAGCACGGGTAGTGATAGCAAAGAGGAGATTGACTTGTTGCTAACTAATTTAAATATGTCTGAGGTGATAGACATCATGGAAAACCTTTATCCAGCTGGAGACCTTGCAGTCTATGAAGACAGCTTAATTGCAATGTGTGAAGAAGCAAATCAGAATGAAGAAAGTGCAGAATCTTTACTGTTTTGTGAAAGGGAGGTTTCTTTGATGTCATCTGTCAAATACGGGACTGTGGAAGACCTGCTTGCATTTGCAAATCAGGTGTCTAACACTGCAAAACAATTTAAAGGATGCAGACAGCAAGAATCTGGAATCCTCTTGAATATGGTATGTCTCTTTTCTTTTTATATGAAAATTAGTAGACCTTAGAAGTTTTTAATGAATCTAAACAAAGTTCATCTTCAGTCCTGGGAGTAACAGTCAGGCTGTGGTTCTGTGGGCAGCCCTGGGACTGGAGGGGTTCTCTGAGGACATCAAGTCTAGCCCCTACAGTCTCAGGCAGCTATGAAGAAAGGTCTGTTGTTCAGCAAGTGCCACTCTATGTTGCCTCTTTATATCCCTAGAGAATAGAAAAAATTTCCCAACATGCAGTAAAAAAGCAAAAACCACAACTATGATGGCTTGCAGGTTTGGGAGATGGTAAGGATTTTCCAATGCCTTATGCAGTAAAAAGAGTTGACTATGCAAAACTTCCAAATAAAGTTCTAGGATCTATTTTGGTATACTTACTGAGTTCATTCTAATTGCACAAAATGTAAAATACAACAAAGTAAGGAGAAAAAGCATATAGTATCAACAGTGACTTTCGGAATTACAATATTGCATAATATCACACACTGCGAAATTAAAGTATGAGTGCAATAGTTTGAGAGATGTTAATTTTCCCCCTAAAATGATTTGTGTTCTACAAGCATCTGTAGACATTAGCATCATTGGACTTCTATTTAGAAACAGTTGTGCTGGAAATAATCAGTTATGAAATGGAAGTTTATTCATATATGCTTCTGCTGCTGCTTTATTTTCTTAAGATATTCTGCATCTATAATCTTAAATATCTTGCATGTAATATGTTTTATATGTGAACATTGGTTGCTTGAGGCATACTGATTACTTGGGTGTGAAGTAGCACAGGGTACTGCTTTGTCCCTCTTTGAAGAAAGCATTGCAGTATTGCAAAACCGTCACTTTTAAACTCTGTAACATTGAAAGGACACTTAGTAATATTAAATGTTTCCTATACATAGGATAGACACTGTTCTACGTACTCATGGTTGTTTTTTTTGCATGTTGTTTCTACATGCAATTGGTATGAACCAAGTACAATTAGGTGCACATGATCCCATTAAGCAACTGAGGATTGGAGGCAGGGCATTACCCGTACATGGTTTCCAGCAGGTGCATCTACATTGTAAATATCTACAGCATTTTAGTTAGGATCAGGAGTGTTTCTGTTTGCTTGGTGACCCCCACTGACCCATGGCTCGTGTCGCGAAGTCTTGGAGTGCACAAGCTGGATTTCTTTCAGTTAAAACTAAACTGGTGGATACACTACAGCCACAGATGAGCACTCAATCTGTGAGACCAGGCTAGGGACTAGTCCTAAAAGCCTCCAGGAAATGTGAATGGTGTGCTGGTCACTGCTTTCTTGTTCTGCGAATCCAATCCACTCCATCTGTGTTACTTTCCAGGATAGGTGTAACCCATGTGGATTAGCTGGTCTCAACCCCTTGAAATGCAGAAGCAAGCAGGTGGGATGTACGGATTGCTAGCATCTTTCCCTTGGTTCTGATAAGTAGAGGGGAGGCTCATTCTGTATATCCTAAGCAAAATACTTTTTCTTAAATATACCCCTCTGGCCCAACAGTTAAGAACTTACCCTCCACAAAATTATGAACTTCAAAGAATTAACTCAGTTCATGTAGATACTAGTTACAACTGACAGTTTTGGTAGTCAAGAAGATACTTTCTCAACTGAAAATCGTGAAGATTAAATTGTGTTAAAGCGCAGAAATATTGTGTTACATCTTAAAAAGAAATCTAAACCAAATAATCTACTAATATGCTGTTATCTTAAAAAGAGTAGTTGAAGAGCTGAGTATGTGAGGCCATGTGACAGATGTGAAGTGATAAATATCTTTGATGTGCTTCTACATGTCTTCAAGAATCTTGATAAAGTAGCAGTAAATAGGTTAATCATATTCCCAGATACTGACAATACTCCCTAAATAAATAATCCCTAAATAAATTAGAAGTGTTTTCATAGGAAACGTTACTAGTTCTTTACCTTAGAGAATATTAAGAGGTTGAAGAAATAACATCAAACATAAGGCAGTACTCACATGGCTGTAGTTAGGGAGTTTGGTCTCTCTGTCATGTGCGGAGGGAGGGAGCTGTTTCAGAGGAAGATTTAGAGCAAGATACTGGCTTAGATGCTGTGAGTTGCTCTTGGACCAGCCCTCCTTCCCTTGTTGACAGTACAGAGAACCAAAGCTCCCAACACTACCTACCAAAAGCAGACAGTATGACTCATGCTCCTTTTATTTCAACAACAGTATAAAACTAGGAGAAGGTGGTTGATAAAACTCTGGCAGACTTCTTTACAGACTTCTTTTACTAAACAGTAGAAACTCTGATACAAGATGGAAAATGAAAATGTGCTCCCCTAGCAGTACATGTGATATTAGGAAATGCTGAAACTCTTGCTCACATTGTATAAGATAGCCTGTGAGTAACAGGTATGTGGCATAACAAGTTAGCAGATTACAGGAAGGGCAAACATGTGCAGGTAAATCTAATAACAAGAGGTGGGTAATTTCATTAACCCAGCAGCTGTTGTTGTTGTTTCAAGACAATTAATTGCAACTTACACTTTGTAAGTTAGTCACTGGAGAGAAACATGGATGCTTGGGCTGTGAATGAATGCCACACCTCACATGCTGTTCCCATTTGGTGTTTCTAAATAAAGACTGCTGAACAGATCACATGCATCATGCACATATATGTGTTATATTGTTTTCTTTTCCACTACATGTATAAAATTAATTAGGCTTGAAGTAGTTTTAATTTCATTGTGGGGTTTTTTGTTGTTTTTAATTTAACTCACAGATCACACCCAAGAACGGGCGCTACCAAATTGACTCAGATGTGCTCCTGTTTCCATGGAAGCTAACTTACAGGAACATTGGCTCTGATTTTATTCCTCGGGGAGCTTTTGGGAAGGTGTACTTAGCCCAAGATAGAGAAACCAAGAAACGAATGGCATGCAAACTGGTATGTTAGTTCAGTAGTTTTATCTCTGAGCAAATATTGTATGACATAGTACATACACTATATTTTCAAGCATGTCTGCATCAAATTCCACTGTTAGGCTGATAATCAATTTGGTTTTGTTCCCCTACACAAGGTAGGAAAAATTAATGTTTTAATTTTCTGGCTCTGAGGCTGCAAAAGTTTCTGCATTTTGAAAGTATCTGGAAGTATGTGTAACTGCCACATGGGCTGCAGTGTGGGGGTAGAAGAATTTCTACTAGTCCTACTATACTCACAGTGGTAAAATACCAGCATGAGATCACGTCTCTGCTGAAGGTGATAGCAAAACCCCGTGGCTGCAGAAAGTTTTAGGATCTTGTACTTTAACTGAGGTCCTTAGGCTTAAGTTTCCTTTACTCCAGTGCCATTAATGTCTCTAAGACCTCAGCTTACATGCAGTTCTCATTGTGTTTTGGGTCCTGACTGAGCTTAAGGTTGAGAGATATCTCAAGAAAACTGCTGAGCACCCCCCAATTTTTAAGCAAGCCAGTGTTTTCTTTCAACTTTACCTTTGAACATAGTATTCTGAATTGAGCAGTAAATATTTAGGGCCAGTACGAGTTCATCTGGGACATTACTCTGTATCCCCCAGCATGTGCCTAAACACCTGTATTACTTTTGTGTGTGAAAGAGTTGAGGAGGCAGTTGTGTATGTACTTCCCTTGCAGCCAATGCATCCATATGGGGGCAGATTTAGTTTGCTGCTCCTGTATAACCAACTGCAGAATTAAAGCACCCTAATGTTCCTGAATATACAAAGAGTATTTCTCATTGCAATTAAAAATATTAGCATTCTATTTGGTTCACAACCACAGGGTTGAGGGAAAGAAAATAAAAAGAGCGGTAGCAGCCCTTCTGCTTATAAGTAAACACGGCTTTTATTGTGTTAGCAATCTGCTGTTGGTAAAGAAATATTGTGCTGCTGGGTGCTTGCTTTCAAGCAGGTTTCATAAAGCCATAAATCAGTGCTGATAAGGATTGAATCAAGGTCAGGAAAGTCCTGAGTATGGTTAGTCTGTAGACTGTGCTGGATGCTGCAAGCACTGATTCACGGGTCACATATATAGCTCTGGTAAAGCAGATGAGACAGCACAAAGCTAATGGAAAAAGCAGAGGGATTTTTTATCTCTTTCACCAGGAAGTTTGCATAGAGCTTTTGCATAACCACCAGATTTTGACGGGAATAACTCTTGCTACACTGCTTTTTCTGGAAGATTGCACTTTTTATTTGGGCGTGATTCCAAAAAACTCTCTCAACTTTAAACAGGATGTATCTCAAGTGGAAAGGAAGAACAGGTCACAGGATCAAAATAAAGTTCTGTATTTTAGCAAATGGATGGAAGTGCTTTGCTTCCTTCTTCCATTTTAATCTGTAGGATAACTAGTGTTAAGTATGGATAACGTGCTTATTGAGTTCGTTTTGTCTGGCTTTGTTTCAATGTCCTAGGTCCCAGTGGAACAGTTCAAACCCTCGGATGTTGAAATACAGGCATGTTTCCGTCATGAAAACATTGCTGAATTATACGGTGCTATTTTGTGGGATGAGACGATCCATCTCTTTATGGAAGCTGGAGAGGGAGGATCTGTCATGGAAAAGCTGGAGAGTTGTGGTCCTATGAGAGAATTTGAAATCATTTGGGTGACAAAGCATATTCTGAAAGGACTTGACTTTCTCCACTCCAAGAGGATTATCCACCATGATATCAAACGTATGTGTGTTCTTTGGGGTGCTTTCTGGTCTAGGCTGGGCTCGGACTGTGGTGGAGAGCCTGGGACTGAGCTGGAGCACGTATCCTTGTATCTCTGGGAGGATTCTGGACATAATTGTTTTTTACACTATTTATTAATTCAGTGCAGGGGAGAGCATGGCTCGAAAGTCATAGTTCCTTTGCCTTTCTTTTCTGAAACTCAATTTGAAATAAAAACCTAATGAAAATGAACAAAATTATTAACCTGTATTAAGCCAGAAGTTTCCCTCTTTTCATGTAAATTCATCCTGACTGTTTCCATGCATGCCTTCCACTTGCACCATTTTTTAGGTTTTATGTTTCTGCATGAAACATAACTTTTCTTCAGTTTGAGGCACTTTGGAGCTAAATACATAATTTGTACTGTCATTGTCTTTTGACAGTTGCTGCAAATTTTAGTACATTTACTTTTAAAAAGCTCTGGGTATTACCAATTGATATTGATACTAAACCTAAATTAAATACATTAATTGCTTTAAAATTTTAATGTATTACATTTGATATGACATACTTTTTCTCCCAGCTCCACCTCCCCCTGCACACAGATAAATTCTGCCTTTTTAGTAACAGTGTTTCTAACGAAGATTTATCTCTTCTGAGTTAATTTTTGCTAAACTTGAGGGTTTAAAATAGAAATACTCAAACTGAACTGTTACAATAAATAGTTGTCAGAACATGATTATCAGGAATTGCTAAATTTTTGGCTCCGTTTTGTTGTTTGGTTTTTTTAATTAATGTAGGTCAGTTCTTTTGATGTAAGTCTTTGAGATTCTGACAACTATAAAATTGCTTAATTTTTCCATTAGTTGTGCTTGCTTTCTTGTAGTAAGAGTCTTTTTTATGGGTGTATTGTAATTGTCAGTAACAATGACATTAATTAAAAGGTTTAAAAAACAAACCAGCAAAACCCCAACCCACTACATCTAAATAGTGTAGAGGAGAACCAGCCTGTTCTTAAACATGGTGGATGTGTGTTCCACTTTTTTTCAGCCTTTTTCTTCTTTACTATCTGGTGAGATGTCCTCTGCTCAAGGGTTTTCCCTCAACATGCAAAATCAATAGGAAAGGCTGTTTCCCAAACATCTCTTATCTATTCCTTACTTCATCAGCTGCTACTATGGAGTCTCTGTCCTGCTGACGCAGGAGGAGGTAGGGATTTTACTGAGAGAAAGATTGCGCTGAAGGAAGGGGAGGATAATTTTCTGTTGGCTCTTAGTGGCAGTTCAGTGCTGACACTTATGTTAACCCTTGGCTGGAAAACACTTAAATCACGAGGGTGTTTGATGGGGAAAACTTCAGTCCAAAACCAGCCAAAGCTTGGGCTGGGAACAGTGCCAAACAGGCAGCAGAGTTTGCTGTGCTGTGGCAGTGTGGCCCTCTGTCTTATCCTTTATGTGGTGTTTAAAATCCTTATCTTCAAAGGTATCCCTAAAATTACATATTTATTTATGCAGTTTTGTAGCACTGGTAACGAGGCAGCTATGTGAAGGATTGCTTCAGGTACTGCTGAAATCAAGCCTGCATCTTTCCACTGGATGGTGTGTGGATGCTGTCAAGGTGGAAAATGACCCACAGCTTCTGGGAGAAAATGTGTTTCTGTTGTTTAACTTGGAGACTTCACTTGTCCACTTCTTCTGAAACAGCAAACAAGAATTTTTCAAGGCTTATGCAGAGCACTACCTTCATAAATATTTGATCAGAAATACAACTTCAAAGAAGGCCTCTGAGTACAAAGTTGTGCCTTAGGCAGAGTTTTATGAAGGAAAGTGAATTAAGCACCTAGATGCTGCAGCAATTCAGTGGGAGTTCGGAACTGTCCCTCTTGTTTTACTCTTGCAGCCATAGTCTGTCCTCTGTCATCACACTGAGCTGCTCTCACTGACTGCAGTGCAAGAGACTGGTGTGGCTGCTGTAGAGGGGCCTTTGTTACTCTCTACTTCTGTCTTCATTTAAATCGTTAGTGTTAGAGAAACGTCTTGGTGATCAACAGTTATGTTGTTTATAGCCAGAGCTGCACAGCATGCTCTCTACCTTGAAGAACATTAAACATCTTCAGAGCAAGTCTTGTGCTGAGGGGCCTACCTGTCTTCCACCTTTGTTCTTACCTTAGCCATTTTCTCTCTCTTTCTCTCTCTTTTTAATAGCTAGGAAAATGACCGAACATTGATTATGCTTTTACATAAACCAGTCCAGTTTGTTTTAAAGATACAATTTAAAATTGGACCCAATCACTAACAGACTGGTTTTAGCTAGGAGAAGGACTGTCGGTTATAGAGATAGGTTGTGCTAATCTCTCTTTTCAGGCCAACATCCAAGTGAAACAGGCATATTGTAAAGTAAATGTGGAACATGCTAGAAACTTAAATATTGACTTTTTTTTTTAAATTTTCTTTTAGCAAGCAACATTGTCTTTATGTCAACTAAGGCTGTTTTGGTGGATTTTGGCCTAAGTGTTCAAATGACTGAAGACATTTACTATCCCAAAGACCTCAGAGGAACAGAGGTAAGGAGCTGGTGGAACAAAAGCCGTTCTGCTGTATTACTCCCACTGTTGTGATGCTTGGGCTCAAATTTGGAGCTTGGGCAAAATAGTTTTATAATAAATTTACCAAAAAGTTACAAACAAACACTAATGTAATCCTAATTATATTTTTATTTTCAACTTGCTGAATGGAGAATCTGGTGTTACACTTGAAAAGCCATGTCACCTTCACTGCAGTCCCATTCGTTAGTGATTATTAAATCAAGTCAAATTGAGACTGGGGGTCACTGAAGTCAAAAGAACAGTACCCTGAGGAGAGTTGCTTGTAGTGGATCAGCTGCTGGTCAGAGACACTTCAAACAGGAATTTATTCTTTCCTCTAGCAAGGATTTCTTTGGAGATATGGACTGGGGTGGCCTGCTCAACACAGTATTATGACTCCTTCTTTGAAACCACAGAAACTACAGACCTCTGGATTTCATCCCTTAGCATTTCTAAGCTCCGTTCCCTATCTAAATGTAACCCTCTTGTTCTTCAGGGGTTATGTATGGCATGGCTGATGATTATCTGGTAAACTTGCTTAGGCATTACATTGATGAAGGTGGGGCAATTTTAAATGTTCTCAATGACTTTGATGCTGAACATGCACAGAGGTCCCTCATGCTACTTGAGCTGCAGTCATGTCAAGGTGTTCCCAGGGTTGAAGCTTTAAGCAAACAACCAAGCAGCAACAATTAACTTGGATAGCTGTTGCAGATGTGGCTTTGCATGCTCTCCCTTGCCTGAGGAGTTTGTTTACATGAAATGTTGGTGCCTACCACTCAGATAGTCTTCCACAGCATAGGCATGTGTTTAGAGGAGATACTTGTATAACTGATGAAGCACATTTCACTCCTTGGAAGGGTGGGATAAACCAGGATTTCACAGAATGTCAGGCTTATTTTTTTCAATATTTGGGAAAATACTTGAACATTTGTTTTCACTGTTTTTCTGTCCAGGGGAGTTAAGAGCTTAAAATGCTTACTGTACTGGAGGCAACATACTTTCAGGCATTTAATATATGTGCTTCATGGGGTTTTATTTTGGTTTGGGTGGGGTTTTTTGTTTGTTTAAGGGGGTTTTGTGTGCTGTTAAGAATAAGAAAAACGGTGGAAATGAGTTGGAAGCCCTGGTAGGGTATTTCCCAAGGACAGAGATGTATATAAACAGGAAATATCCAGGTTTGTGGAGTGGGCTGCTGATGATCCACTCCTGTCTGTTGGAGGACAGGCCAAGTTCACGTTGGTAAGAACAGCTGTGAAAAACACTTAGTTCTTCATTTAGTAGGAAGAAAATTATTCTGTATTGTTGAGCACATGCACTCATGCCTTCAGAACTGAGCAGGTAATCCTCACGACCCTGAAACATAGTGGTGCTTGGTGTTTGCTGTCTCAGGGGAGAGGTGTTCATTCCTCAGAGCCAGCAATCCTGCCAGCTGCTGCAGCATCACAGGCCAGAGTAAGGTTTCAGAAAGAGTGATGGGAAAGGAGTATTTCAAATACCACAGGCTCACAGGAATGTGAAGAATGCTAATCTAAAGGTTTTCACAGGCTTCCTCCTAGGCATCTTCCTCTCCCCATTGCCTGTGTTCAGCTTAGTGGAGTGCCTAATCCAGTCACCTACAAACATCCTCTTTGTAGTCTGATAACACTGATTTTTTTCAAAGTAAGATCTTGACTCTCCAAAGTCTTCTTGAGTTTTTCACCCTCTGTTATGCAGCCTTAAGAAGTGTTGCAGTTGTCCAGGAGTGCTGTGCCTGCATGTAGTTGTGCAACCCCTTGCTAGGGCTCCATTACTGCCATGCAGCATCATGCCCATGAACTGGCTGGTTTCACTTAGGTCTGGTACCGGCAGGGACTTGTGTCCACAAAGGAAGTGGCAGTTGGAGTTATCTTTCTCCTGTGCATATTTTCCTCTGGGGGTTTAGGATTTTTATTTGCTTCTATATAGCATGGAAGGTCTGAATGTAGTGAATCTTCTTTGTGTTTATTAAAATGAATTGTTGAAATTCTGGACAGAATGACTGAAAGATATTTTGTTTGGTTGGTCTAGAGTGACAAACCTGGGCTTCATGAACAGTGTGTGTACAAGGCATGCAGCACAATGTACCATGGTTGTGATGAAATTGCTCTGCAGGAAATAGTTTTTCTAGGCATTTGCTACACTTTCTGCTATGCTTCTGTTTCTTTGTTTAAATATCACATAAGCTTATGTTAAAACATAAGCTTCAGTTACAACTATTTGAGGGGACGAAAAAGTTGCCTGCTAAGCTTTGTTGAATGTGGAAGGTGTGGTTCATTTGCAGGAATGCTAAACTAGCGTGAAGTGGAGGGCTGGTTTTTAGCTGGGTTGTGTCTCTGGTCTGACTGGCAAACAAGTGCCAGCCCAGCAGTAGGAAGGAGTTAGAATGGGAAGGTATCCAGAGCTTGGGCTGCCTACCTTGGTTGACAACAGTCTTAGGCCAGCTTAAATCAGTCTGAAATCACAGCTTTGGTGCACATCTCATTTTTGCTTTTTGTCCCTGTGCAATCAAGGTGCATCTTGAGCATTTTTACACTGACTGTAACTGCAGACAGGTTCTTGTTTCAGCATCCTCTTTTCTTCAAGAAAGCAGCTGCTTTTTGTTTATATAGATTTCACTCAAGTAGCACTTTATTTGCTGATGGCTGTACAAGAAGAGAAATTCTGTTATTTGCTCCTTATGAGACTTAAAGGTGGCAAGTGCAGATATACTTATTCTGTTTTAGGCCTGAGGAAAGCAATGGATAGGAATAAGTAGCAGCTGTAGGTCCCTGCTGAACCTTTGCACACACTTTCAGTCAGAAGCTCTCTTTGCAGATAATGGTACGTGATTTACTGGGAAATATTCCTTGGAATTTGCATGAGCCCTACAGCCATCCTCTGTAGTAATAAGTAGTCGAACCGTGTGGTGGTGACTTAACTTCCTGCTCTTATGTCAGTTAATGGCTTTTAACCTGATTCTTTGTGCCATGATGACTTGAACTAATTAAAAGTTCTGTTTGGCTCCTTTAGAGGGAAACTGGGTGAGGGAAAAGTAGAAACCAGAAGCAAATAGGACGGCTTGCTAACCTAGTGTGTTGTGGGCTGTGCCCATGTTGCATTGAAACCTACTTACTCCCTCGGTGGTGGCAGAGTGGTGTGGGCAGCTCCTGCCAGCCAAGGGGTGTGCCTTCTGCATCCTGCCTGTCTGGTTCTAATCCAGCTACACTCTGAGCTTTCTGGAGCTGGCAGGAGCTTCCCAACAGATCCTTCTACAGGGTCTTGACAAATCCTAACATTTCAGTGCAATGTTTGGATGGAAACTGTATTTTGGTTTAGACAAGATCAGAATTTTTGGTTTGAAAAAAAGAAAAAAAAGGATGGAAGAGGGATGCTTGCTTTAATAGCTGCTCTGGGAGTCACCTGGTGGAAAGGGCATGCAGCAGGACTTAACAGACCTAGCTTTTCATTTTAATGTGTAGCCTTAGACCTGGCTTTTTTCTCACCATCCCATTTCTTAGGGTAATGGCCCAACATGCAGGTTATTGGCTAAGGGGTGGAGAGGAGAAGAGAAGACTAAGGAAGAAAGAAAGGTATACATCTGTCAGTTCTGCTCAGACGTGCTGTGTAGTACCCAGTGTAACAGGGATTTGAGATGTGGACTTCTGCGCCCAGCTAGGTGGCTAGCAGTGGGGGTCACCCTTCCTTTTTAGCCTAGTACATATCCATGTTGTTCAAGCAGAATGGAGCAGTCCCAGCAGAGACCCACAAAACAAAACTGACAATTCAGGCACCTCCTTTTGCTGTGGAGTGATGAGGTTCCTGCTACTCCACTGAATGAAGCAGAGCCATGGCTTGAATCTCAATCTCTCACAGCTCAGCTAAGCCCCATAGCCACTGAGCTGTGGCCTGTCTGGGGAGGGCAAACCAGGGAGTTTGTCCAGGTGCCAGACCACAAAATCTCTGTGGTTGTAGTAATGTGCAGAGCAGAAAACTCTTACTCCTCAGATGGTGCTTCATCTTTAGGCTGCAGGCACTACTGGGATGCACCCCTTCAGGGGGGAGTTTCCTGGATCACAAAATATCACGGTTTGTCTTTGCTTGTTGTTTTACCCTATCAATTAATCTTTTCTTTTGACTGTTCTTCACAGATCTACATGAGCCCTGAAGTTATCCTTTGCAGAGGCCACACAACAAAAGCGGACATCTACAGCATGGGAGCTACCATTATTCATATGCAAACTGGCATCCCACCCTGGGTGAACAGATATCCTCGTTCTGCATATCCATCTTACCTCTATATTGTAAGTGTCCTTAGCGAAGCCATAGCTTGGTTTCAGTTTTCTGTACTCTTGTTGGTAAAGCTCCAGTCATATAAAAACTGTCAGAGAGATGATATCATCCTTTTTTTGCTTCATGGGAGGGAGTGAAGAAATGGGTTTTGATCATTTAGGGGAAGACAGAGGCTGAGTTGGTTTGAATCACAACATACAGCTTTGGGTTTACTGCAAGAACAGGGTTAGTGCAACCCTTGATTGAAACAAGCCCACTGTGTTCTACTTGCTTAGAAGGTGCAGATAAAAACTGACAGATTTGCTTCTCTGGTTCTTCCAGTGTGGTACAGAAACCTGGTGAATTTGCCTTGCATGGGATTTTAGGCTTGCTTGGAGTTGCTTTGAGTTTTTAGATTTATGATAAAATCTGATTTTGAAAAAGTGGATTTTGTGCACTTCCATGTTCTGTTCTAATTGATCAGTGCAACTTAGGGAGGTGATGAGTAGCTGTAAGCAGGGAATTCCCAGGCTGCTCATGTGGTTATCTGTGACTTCCTCTTTCATTGTTTTTGGAATAACTGTTTCAGTGGTCTTCTTTTTTTTTTGCCCCAACAGATACACAAGCAAGCCCCCCCTTTAGAGGACATTGCTGAAGACTGCAGCACTGCCATGAGGTTGATGCTAGAAGCAGCTCTAGAAAGGAATCCTAATCACAGGCTGTCTGCAGCAGACTTACTGAAGCACGAAGCTTTACACCCACCCCCAGAAGAACAGCCGCGGTGCCAGAGTCTGGACTCGGCATTGTTTGAACGAAAAAGACTACTTGCAAGGAAGGAGCTGCAGTTGCCAGAAAACATTACAGGTAATGATATTGGGCTTACTTAGCTTGTGCTTTGTAGATTTTGTGTCAAAACTTGATTTGAGTGAATGTTTAGAAACAAACGAAACTCCAAAAGCTTCTGGAAAGAGACAAATAAAAATCCCAATCAGATGAGATCAGATCCAGAGCTTATTAAGTGTTATGTAAAACACCCATTGACTTCAACAGAGGAAGAACTTAGCCTGAATTCTGCAGCTCCGGAAGGGCTGGCTCATTAAAAACCCTGGCAGTCATTCAGGGCACTTCGGGAATTGAAGGTTGTTGTGCCAAATTGCCTTAATTTGCCACAGTACTAGAGATGTTTTATTGATAATAGCGATTTGTTAACAACAACAAAAGGTCCAACAACCACCATCAGGACCAAATCCAACACTTTTTACCTCCTTACAGAAAAAGGCACATGTAAAACCCTAACTGTAATGTTGCTGAGTGTCAGTAGTACAAGCTCTTTGTTTTAAAAGACAAAAATGACTGTAGGCTAGAACATGGTTCGCCTTATGCATTAATAAGTGCTTTATGAAGGATAAGACATGAGTCAGTTAAGAAACTCAGTGTGTCCTTAGATAATATCAAGCCCAAGGGATATTTAGTGCCAGTAACCTGCTAACAGACTTCAAAAATGCTTTTCTTGCTTATAAATACACTAGGAGGGTCCTGACAAAAGGCATTTAAAAACTGACCCCAGACAAGTGGTTTATTTGATTGTGATTTGATTTGAAAAGATACTTGTGTGAAGTTTCGAGTGCCATAATGCATAAGTGTTGCAACAAATCCACTTAACATTTAAATCGATCACAGCCTTTGCATCTAGAATGGCATTGCTCCTTCTGAATTTTGCCTTGTGGGTGCATAATCCTTTGACTGTCTCAGGCCATCTGAATTAATTCTTTTGAAGATGAAAGAATATTTGACCATTAAACTGGAACTTTAGATGCCTGAGATTCCAGAACACTCATTATACGAGTATTTAGGGGAGTTCTGCTGTTGCAAACCAGGTCTGGTTTCTTCAGACCTTGATTTAAAAGAAAAAGAAAATAATCCGAGACTGATGGGTCCTATATTCTGTATCATCACATGCAGAGAGGATGTCATCTGTTTAGAGGAAAATTGCCCTGTAGTGAAGGGGAATTCTCAGCTGGCAGAAAGTTAGCAGTTTTTTCCCTCCACCAAGCTCTTCTTTAGAACTATTGCTCAGAGGAGAAGGAAGCTCTGAATAGCTGTCCCAGCTGATGGAGTTGGTTTTTTAAATAGTTGAACACACTTGCTCTCTTCAGTAGCAAACTGCTTACCTTTCTTTGGCCTAGAGCTGTGGGTTGATTTGTTATCTTTTATTTTATTTTATATGAGGTTTATGCCATGTTGTCCTTAAAATGAAGCTTTTTAAGCCAATGTAATATCTACAGCCATGAAATTGAACTAATGTAGCTTATTTGTGCAATAATAGCATCCTTCATCTCTTTTGTTTTCAGATTCCTCGTTGTGTACCGGGAGCATGGAAGAGTCGGACCTGCTAAAGAGGCAAAGATCACTCTACATAGATCTTGGAGCTCTAGCTGGTTACTTCAATATTGTTAGGGGACCACCAGCCTTGGAATACGACTGACCCAGGAACATTTTATATTGGCAGGTCAGAAATGGACCTCTACCTCTTAAAACTTGATTTTAAGACTTGATTTTCAAATTTGTACATAAAAATATTGCCATTGTAGGCTGTCAAATGTGAATAGTGTTTAATTGCACAGATTATTAAGCTAAACCCTTAGGGGCTCTGATAAGCTGATCCCAAGCATTTATGCATCTGCTGGTTGACCAACAAGAAGATGGCAAAAAGAACACTGCTGGGAACATCTTCGTCTGGGATATCTTCTTGTGCTGTGACTCGCACTTTCATAAAACTTACAATATATGCTTGCAAATACTGCCATGGAAAGATAGTAACAATTGAGCACGTGGGATGTAAGATTCAGTCTCTCTGAGCTGTCCTTAGAGAACCTTCCAAAAGAAAAAAAAAGTCCATGATGTAACCAGTCAAAGAGTGGTTCAGTCTTGTTCTGTCTTTGAGACTGGGCCGGTCTCTGGTCATGCTTAGTGGAAATCAGGGCCTCCTTTATGCTGAACTAATTTCTGTCATATATCTCTGGAGCCAAAATGTCACTTGGTTACTGATGTGTTTTGACTTTGCATCTTCCCTGGGCTGTTGGAGCTAAACAGGGTGTTGTCCCCCTCTTTATGGGTGGAGGGAATTCTGTAGTGGTTAGTTTTGGGAATAGCACAGCAAGCTTGCCCTGACAAAGCACAACAGCGACTCAACCCAATTTCTATGTTACAGGTACTGCAAGGATATCCTGGGTAGTTCTCAAAGGTAGATCGAATGTTATTCCATATTGGTAACAGTGGGCAGGCTCCGGACTCTTGCTTTTTAATACTTTAAAATTGTACACGTGTATAACTGCTGAGTGCTATGGTTTGGAAAGCATGTCACTAGTGACAGGCTGTGTTCATGTTCCTATGGAAATGGAATTATATTGTTGTTGCTGTGCCTCGTGCATTTGAAACACGATGTTTTGGATAATAGTAAAACTATGTAAACTGCATAGTTCTGTACATCCCATGGGATGAGAACGTAAACTTTTATAAAACTCTCTTTGATGCTTAGGATGACTCTTTATAAGCATTTGTGTTAAAATGGCATACTATGTATGTTGTACACTGAATCTTTTCTGAAGCACAGTCTCTTTTTCGTATGTTTATTATTTAATGCGGCTCCTTTCTAACACATGATCTTAAAGAGATAATTTCTAGTTTGATACTGATATGGTCAAAGGAATAAATCTAGCCTAGTGCCTTGAGAAGTGGTGACTCTTCTTTCATCTATGAAAACAGCATGGGGCTGTGACTGTTTATTCCAGCCTCCCCTTCTGTGGCTCAGGTACACTGCATGCATTGTTCCACATACTGAGGAGTTACATGAAGGTCAGTGTTGATGGATTTTGGACTTTGGTGACAGGTAAGTGTTTCTGAGGTCTCTTTCTCAGACCTCAACACTCCTTCTGGACCACCTGGATGTTGACCAGTGGTTGTGTGCATGCAGCACTTCAGTGCTGATGTTAATTGCTGCAAAAAAATCCTGCTGGGAATAACCTACGTGCTCCAGTACTTTGTACAAAATCTCTAGATAACTAGCTACTCTGAGGAGAGCTGTGTAGGGAACCCTCTTTGTACTGGCTGTAGTGATCAGGATATTTGGGGATCAGACTTTTAGTGTAGCTGACTGAAAGAAAACATGACCAAATGGTATGGATGCTCACCTTTGCCCTGAGAGATCTGGGTTCAATCTTCTGATGTTTTGCTGATGGCTTTTGATCTTTAATGAGATTGTAGAATTAGTGAGATGCAGCATTTCAGGTAACTGGAGATGGGTTTAAAATCTCTTCCCCAGTTTCCCTTCTATAAAATGAAGTTGATAATCCCCACCATATAGTGGCTGGATGTTATCCAGATACTTATCAAGTGCCTAAATACTCCCAATGAGATCCATGTCGAAACTACAGGCTGCTATGGGGCTTTGACCATTGAAAAATATTACACTAATTTTTCTTCTTTTATTTTTTTGTGCTTTAATGCCATGTTGCTCTCCCCCACCCAGTGAAATGATTCAGCATGGGAACCTGCATATAGGGACAGGCTTGCTGTTTAATACTCGTTCTCAGTATATGGCTGTTATATATCTTCACACTATGCAATAAGTGACCAGGTTATCTACGTAATTGCAGTTTATGTATTGCCAGATATGGGTGATAAGTTTCGGCTGAGTGAACCAGCCAAGTCTAGCTCTTCCTAGGTATATCCACAGGCCTAAACAGTATGAGGCTTTATGTTAATACCACTTCAGAGGACTGGTACACAATCAACAAGTAGCTGTTCAGGTACACTGAACACCAAGCATTGCTGCCAGCTCTGTGAGCTTTCTAACAGCTGAGGGCTATTTTTCAGGTGAGCCTCAGGCTGCAGCTAAGCAAGGATTTCTCTCTGGAGCAATAAATCGTATGTGAGAATATCACATCCCTCAAGTGTGTCCTACAGTACTTAATCCCTGCATTGTGTAAATTCACCTGTTTGTGCCACTGCTTGGGGAACAAGGTCAGGGCAATGAACTGGGTTAGAAATAACCTGGATGGGGGAAGATTGTTTTTCTGATCTGGTCGCCTGAGCAGCTGTGTAATTGGGGCAATTGAGGCTGGAGAGGTGGGAGGAATGAAAAGGGATGGGGGGAAAACCCTGCCAGCACAAGCCCCAGGGAAATGGCTGATCTGTGCTAAACTGTGGGATTTTGCAAGTGGTTTGTCTCTGGTGGTTTCTGGTGTGTAGTTTCGTTTTCTCTTGGGGAAATACTGTGAGTCGCGCTAACGGCAAAGGAAAATACAAGTGTGTGGAGAAACCCATTGCTTGCAGTAACTGATGTAATGGGGGAGCTAGAGGTGCCTTTCCTCCCCATGGGCTGGGCTTAGCAGGTTTCCTGTCCTCAGATCACCCTGTGACCCTGACACTAAGCCCACCACCATGCTTCTCTGCAGGGCTTCCTGGTGTAAGCAGCCTACAGAGGGTCTGGAGATTGAAGACGTGCTGAGCTCCCCACTCTGTTCATGAAGGAAGGTCCAGTTTAGGTCGTGCCTTTGAAAACACATGGGGGCAGACAGGGAAGTCAAAGTCTCTTTATTTCATGTTTTCTTGTAGCTGCTGCTTCTTTGTCCCCCTGCTACCATCCTCCCTCATGCCTCCTGCAAGAGAGAGGGTTTCACTCGCTGCCTGGTCCCTGGAGGGTTCTTAGCTCCTAAACTCAGGCCCTTGTTTTTCTAATCCTGCAAAAATGTCATTGGACAGAAGAGACTGGGAAGAGCAACCAGAAGAAGTTTCATTGCCTGGAGGTTAAA
Source organism: Pezoporus flaviventris (assembly GCF_033815535.1). Classification (NCBI taxonomy): domain Eukaryota; kingdom Metazoa; phylum Chordata; class Aves; order Psittaciformes; family Psittacidae; genus Pezoporus; species Pezoporus flaviventris. Next base: position 7,895,796 of record NW_026892595.1, read on the forward strand.
TGAGCTTCCCTGTAAACCCAAATGGAAGTTTGAGAGGAGCTGCAGTAGAAGTACAGAGCAGTCTGTCAGACCTTCCCTGCGTGTGGTGCTGGTGAGGATGGGGAGGGAGGCCCTTGGCCAAGCTGTAGTCCCTTTGTTGGGACCTTGGGGAAAATGTTGTGTTGCTCTTCTGGCTAAATGGCAGAATCAAAGAAGCAACTGGGGAATGGATGCTAGAGGTGTGACCTCTGCAGCAGCTGGGAAGACCAAGCAGTTTGGTTGGGAAGGGCTGGGGTGAAGACTTTGCTTTCTACACTTTGCTTTGCATGCCATGCCCAGGAAGGAAGGACTTCCCAGTAAACCACCACCAAAGCGCTATTTGGATCCCAAACATCCTTTTATTTTCCTTACAGAAAAGGCCGAGCAAGGCCCATTCCTAAAACTGTCACCATCCAAAGCTAATTATTTGGGCAAAGGGAAAACAAGTCCTTCATAAACGCTGCGTGCTGACCAACTCAGCAACGCCCAAAAAATCCAGCCAGACCTTGGGAGTGGCTCATTATGGTCCCATGGGTGCACTCATGCTGGTGCACTGGTTGGCCACCAGACATAGCCCTGCTGACCGATACTGGGGCACGGTGACTCACTGGGGTGGCACAGACGCAGGGTCCATCTGAGCGTGCCTAGGACAAGGTGGGTTTGTCACGAGGGAGGCTGACACACGGAGGAGGGCTGGCGATGCTCCACAGTGAGGTGTGCAAGAGAAAATGGGTGTGTGTAGCTTATCCTGGTCAAAGCTACATGCAAGAGCAGGGCCATGTTCGCACATAAATCTGGTGTCAGGTGAACCTTGTTCCAGTAGGAGTCAGTTTCAGATGGAGGATGTCCATGCACAGAGGGACCGTGCCCCACTTGCACGCTATGACACCAACTATAGTTTTGCCAACATGAAGAAGTCAAACAAATGGAGGTTTGAAAAGTTTAAAATCCCTCCTGGTGATGATGACAGCAAGTCACGTGCTGAAGTGGTACACACCCAAATAAGGGTGAGGGATGGATATGAAAGACAGTCAGGGAGGGACTTGGCAAGATGAGTGCAGAGACTCAGAGGAGGGGCTGGCAGGAAGGTGTCCGTCAACCCTCTATAGTCCAAGTGCCAGGGAACCAGTGTGCAGCCTGGGAGCTTATCAAATGCAAGGGGCTGCCTTCTCGACTCATGCTCACAGTAAGCCAAGGTCAACATTTCTTCTTGCCCCCCACCCCCCAGAAAAAGAAAAAGGAAAAAAAAAAGAAGGAGAGGAAAGGCAAAAAAAGAAAATAAAAGGAGAAAAGAAACAAAAAAAGAAAATACAAAGAAAAAAGGAGAAAAGAGAAAGGAAAAGGGAAAAAAGAAAAGAAGAAAAAAGAGAAAATGAAAGGAAAAAAAGATAAGAAAAAAGAAAAAAGAAGAAGGGAAGAGAAAGGGAACCCACAGTTTTTCCAAAGAGGAAGTCTTCAAAACTGGTGTATAAATTCCCAGGATAGGTCTTTTCCCTTTGACAGCTCCCCCCTTGCTTGTCTTTTCCCTTTGACAGCTCCCCCCTTGCTTGTCTAAGCTGCAGCTGAGGAGGAGCTGCTGTGTATGGTCCTGGTACATGTACGCTTACGGGAGAGCTAACCCTGAGAAAAGCCTGTACCACACCATCACTACAGGTGCTGCTTCAGGATCCTTTATCCACCATTGCTGTAAACACTCCCTCAACCACTGAGCGGTTGTGCATTATTTTTGCCCATACTGGTAGTAGTTTCCAAGCCAAACTTGGTGTCCTCATCACCCATGCCGGCCTCCCACCTATCCCATAAGCTTTCGCTCTCCCTATGCAATGTTGTCTGGTCCCTGCAAGTCACCATGTGCACAACACACCCTGCTGCAGGGCCAGGAGCATGGCCACACTGCAGGGATGCAAGCAGCCCAGTGGTGCTGTGCTCCCATTCACCTGGTGACCCAGAGACAACCTGGACACCTGGAGCATCCACCAGGTGAGCCCTGTAAGGACTATGGCTGTGCCTTCTGGCATGCAGAGATGGCAATACCAGGGCACCAGGGATGCCAGTAAAGGCTCCCACTAAGGGATGTGCATGAAAAATAGCCCGAAAATGCTGTGCAATAATTTCTGGTATAACGGGCTCCCTGCTCAACCTGCAGATCTGTAGTGGAGGGACACGTATGCTGCATCCATGTGGCTTTGAATGTACGTGGTTTTGAAAGAACAGAGACCCAAGTTTCACTGTCTCAGGCAGTTAGCCAATCGGCGTTTTCATGTGCACACTGTGTTATTTTCAGGGAAAACTGAACCATTTCCTGCATAAGAAAAGATCTTTTCAGGCAATCAAGGAGTATCATTTGAAGTTAGGTTGACTCCTCCCCAGAAATATGAGAACGTATTTGGCTGCAACACATCAATAGCTCATCTTGCCAAAAGAGCAAAATTTCACGGAAGGGAAGTGGCCCAAATAATGATAAAAATGTTCAGGAAGACCTGGCTCCCTTTCTGCATTCTTATGCAGCTACTACACCAGTTAGTTGTGTTTTCCAGCCTTGCAGCAAGGCTCCAGTATTAACTGTGGCATCTTCTCTCATCCTCCCCTGTAGCACACATGAATAAGTGCAGATTTTACAAGAATTCAGAAATGACCTGGAAGGAGGAGGCTCCAAGGTGTGTCTCTGGGCGTGCACATCTCACAGAGAGGCGTGGTGTTTCCTCCTGCACCCTGTGGAGTCAGTAAGCGGGGCCAGAAGCATTCCTTCGCCCGTGATGAAGCGGCGGGTGACTTCCAGCGCTAATTTAACAGGCAGGCGCTTGGGTAGCAATGCACATTCAGACACCTGAAGCCAGAATTAGCTCATGTGCCTGTCAGCAGGCATTCCAGCACACCTTGTGCTCCGGCATGCCAGAGGACAGGAGGGACCACCCACCAAACCCCTCCATAAGCAGCTCTTGGGCAAGAGCCACTTTCTATGCATGCCTCCAGACCACTTGTTAGGACATGTAGGAGATGAAACCAGCATGGTAAGTATGCCTGCTGGAGACAATCAGCAATAGAGACCTTGCATCCCCCAGCTGCCTGGGGAATGGAGGAAAATTCTAGATTTAGGCAAGGAAATGTAGTGCTCCTTGCAAACTTCAGCTCCTTACAAACTTCAGCTAACTCCAGCTGTTTTAAGCTGGAATTTGCCTTCTCTTAGATTTTAATGGCTTGCATGCCCAGCCTTCATATTTCAGTAGATACTGTTCTTCAAGATATTGCAGTAATGATGATTACAGTACTTCATTGTGCCTTTTTAATCAGAAAAGGTCTTATTTATATTTAAGAAGTAGTTTTAGTGAACTGCATAGTGCTGGTAGGTGAAAAGTCATCATGGGAGAGTCACGCTTCTTGCAGAAGCAATTAGTACCAGAAGCCATGAAGACAGATCATCTTCTCCAGACTGGTATTGTCTGTGTTCTATTTGCAAACGTCATCTCAGGGAACATCACCTCTCCCCCTGAAAGATTATGAAATAAGGCAGAGGTTAGACACCAGGGAAACATGTCCAGCTATTAAACATTGGCCTGTTGAGGCTGACTCATCTTTGTAACACTCCAGGCTGGGTGCTCTTTTTCCAAGTCTTGTGAGGCTGTGATTATTCTGAAGTCATGCACTTGCAGTGACATAACAGTTTTAGACCAGAGTTTTGAAAACACAATCAAACCAACTGGGTGCATAAGATTGCATGCATGATTTCAAGTGATTTATAAGGTCAGTTGCCTTTTTAAGTTGGTATTTTTACAGATAGAGGGACATGTTTTTAAAGTTTGAGTGGGACAACACAAATAACTGAGTAAGGCTTTTCAGTCCACCCTGCAATTAGAGATACCTCCTGCTCCATGTGGAATTGAACCTTGAGGGGTGGCGGGCGGCAGGAGAAGGCTGAGCCACCCCTGCATCCTGTTTCCCACTGACACACGTTTTGGATGAAAGAGCAGAGGCCGGTGCATGAAAAGGCAGTCACGAAAAGGTAAACCTTATTTCGCTTCCGTATCTGCCTGCACCCTCACCTCTACCTGGAGTCCCTGAGCAATGGGACCCTTCCTCTTCCTCTCCTTGCTTTCCTCACCTCTCTTCCCAGGCTTGCAAGGTCTTGGGAATGGCTCTTATAATTTCCACCTTCTCATGACACAGTATCTTTTACTCTCTGTCCCTGCAGCTCTTCCAGGTTATTCCTTGTGCCTGGGAGAAACTATGGAATGAAGTTTCCCCTATCCAAGCAACTTCTGATGTGCTGTGAAGCACTGGCCCCCCATGCTTCCCCCCTCCTGGTCATTTTCTGGCCCCTCTCCTCTAAGGTCAGTGGGAGAAGGACTACCAGGACCTTAGTGGCTTTCTGAGCAGAAAAGTCAACCTAAGCACCAGTGCTGTCATATGAGGGTTATTCTCCTCTCTCCTGCCAGCCCAAGAGGGAAAATTTTCTGGGAAAGGAGCCAGGCAGGAAGCCTGGAAGGGTACAAGTGTTTAGCAGAGGACAATACTTGGCATAGCTGCACTGTCACCAAAACGTGCTGAAGAGCCGAGGTGGCTTGTACACTGTGCTTGCCCTGAGCCAGTGTGCTGGCAGTGCTGGTCTGGCTCAGGTGTCGGGCACTAGGAGAAGCTGATCCTTGTGCGAATGGGTCCTGTGCTACCCACAGGCTGTTGCTGAGCATGGCACCCAGTGTATCTCCTGCAGGAGCCCTGTGGTATTGCTGTAATACAGAGCAGAGTCAAGTTTATTTCCACCCGTCTCCTCTCAGGACATGAGACAGTAAATCCAGAGCATTTCTCCTGCCAACTCATGAGTCAAAGCCGTAGGATGATGCATGCACCAAAAGGACACTGGGGATGCAGAAGCTGACCAGAAACACGGGATGTAGTCTGACCGTATTCATTTGACTAGCGCATTTATCCATAATATGCACACAGATTTCTTTCTTCTTTGAAATAAGTCTCTTCCAGGCCTTTATTGAGCACACTCTTGTCTGTTTTGCAGGACACTAGCTAGCAGCTCTCTTGCTGCACCTTGCTGAGCAGGCTGGTGCTTCTGAGTTCAAACCCCTCCTGTCCTCTATGTAAAGGAACTAGTCTGGTTTGTGCCACCCTGCTCTCAGCTTTGCTAGGTTGATGCTTTCATACCCCTAGCCTTGCATCTGCCCAAATCCCACGCAGCCTACAGGGAGATATCTAGCCAGCAAAACAGGAAAGCTGCCTGCATTCAGTGAGCCTGCTCCTGCTCCAGCCCCAGCCACGGCAGCTGAGCTGCCTCCTGTCACTCAGACACTTGAGCTCAGAGCTACTCATTTACAACAAGGTCCTTACAATTATCTCCACCTCCTCCTCAGCAGCTGGTAGTGTAGTGCCAGGCATGCACTTCAGAAACCCCATACGGAGCACGTCTGTCCCTCATCTGCTGGGACAACAGGCATTCCCCATCTTTATTTAAGGAGCTATGTTGCTGTTAGTGATGAGCTTCACGTAGCTTTCCATCCCGGGGTGGTGCACGCGGGATTATTCACAACCTCCACAACTCCCACAGACTCACTCCTGGCGCATAGCTGACTCCCGGTGTCACGCCACTGACTGCACGGGCGTGCTGCCAGGGACAGCATATCTTCCCTGTTGGTGGGTGGTTTCTCAGCCATGTGTGCTGGAGCCCTCAGTCTATTTCCTTGCTGTTGAGAGCCAAGCACGGTATGATGTTTATTTATTTGTGGCTGAAGCCCGTCTCACCTTTCACAGGGCGTGGGAAGGAAGAGCTCATGTCTGCAGAGCAGCGCGTCCACATGCGAGGCAGAGCCGGCAGCCTGCCTCACTCATGGCGAGGGAAGCTGTGGCCCCTGGGGCTGCGGGAGGGAATGCGGCTCCCCGCCGGCTGGGGCTGGGCATTTTGGCAACAGCATTCAGTCTGTATTGTGCCTTTCTCTGCTGTGGTTCCCCAGCCTTTGAGGTGCTTACCACAGCGAGGCTTTGTGGAGCCCCTGCAGGGTTGGTGGAGATGCCCCAGGGATCAGACCTTGCTGCAGACCAGCTCTGCAGAGGGGAAAGCTCTAGTGTGAGGCAAAAGTTACAGAGCAGATGTGTGAGATAGACAGGAAAACCTTAAACTCTTAAAGAGAACAAAAAAACCCAACCAAAAACCAACACAAAAACAACACCCAAAACCAACCAACCCTTAAAAGTTCAGAACCTTAGAAAACCTTAAAAGTGAAAGGGATAATTTATCATCTTGTCTAACTTTCTGCATAACACAAGCTAAAGGACTCCTCACAGAAACTCCCCCAGTTCTTCTGCCCCTCCCTACTCCCTGGAGCAGGAGGAACGGGAGTGGTGGATGAAGAAACATGAGAAGGCCTGAATGTCACGGCTGAGTGATACCAGCTGTGAAAACTGGCCGCAGGGACATGAGCTACGTGGACTTCTGCGGCAAGCAGGAGTGCAATAGGACCGCAGAGAGCAGGGCTGTGCATTGTAGGCACAGTGAGCACCCCGGGACTGGGGCACCGGCAGCAGAGGGTCCTTTCCTGTCCCTGCTGGTAGCCCTGGGAAGTGCTCCGTCGGAAGGGCACAGGAGCTGGCCGCTGCCTCGGCTCCATCCCATGCCCCCATGGTGGTAGCCACCCTCGGAGCATCATCCCTGCCTATGACTTCATCTGGCTCATCCAGTGTCTTTACGTCACTGCAGTCTCTCTCAGCCTTCTCCTGTACAGACCAGTGAGACCCAGGCTTTGTCCCTTTCCCTCCCTGCTGCTGGTTGTTGCCCTCCTGGTAGCTGGAGCGAGCACCCTTGGGCACCAAGGTGTTGGTGTTCTGCCTGCCTTCCCCGTGACTCAGCCATCCTGCGCTCCAACCCTCCTCAGGCACCATGAACCCATGTCAAGGCAGGGAAAAGGAGGTGACCCCCACTGCAAGTGGCTGCTTCCACATTTCCATTCTGCACCCCCTTGACAACTTTCTTGGAAAAGTCCGTCTCAGGCTGATGTTTCCTCGTGCATGAGATCAGTGTAGGAATGAGCGAGCAGTGGGGACAGTTTACTTTAAAAAACACTTTCAGACTTAACTGAATATAGGGAAAAGCTCTTTTTCTGTTACATTTTCAGGTGCCTTTCTGTACTCTGGTACGGAAGTACCAGAGATAGTTTTATTTTCAGCCCTTCTAGTTTGGGGATTTCCTGAAAGCTTAAAGGAGGAAGGCATCTGGAGCCAGATCCTAAAAAGGACATAGGAACTGAAGTCCAGCACCTCATCAGCTGATGCCAGCCTTGATCATGTCTAAAGGCTCTCTATTTTTACTTTATGCCCAGACTTTCTTAGAAACTGGAGAAAAACTGGAACTAAGGAGAAACTAAGAGGATGCAGTAAAAACACTGTCTTGGAAAATGTCTACAATCCTGCAGGGTTTTGCAACACCCCTGGGCACTGCAGCATCATGCAGCAGACCTTGCACAAAAGAGGAAATGTTCCTGCAGTGAGGTCTTTCACCACTTAATTTAACACATACTTTTTGTGTTTGTTTTGATGTCCTTTTACTGATTTGCCTTGCCTCGTGATGGCTCTTACTTTACCCTGGCATTCTGAGATACAACCTCGGCTGCTCAGTCTCTTTTCCCAGCCTCTATAGGCTCCTGCTTACACCTGAAACCTTCACTCAGCTACTAACATCATCCTATTAGGGATGGAGCCTTTCCACACCTTTTTCTTTCTCTTGAGGGGTGTTTCTCCAAACAGTGTCTGCATCTTCTGCTTGGTGGAGGTTTGCATAACATGTAGCCTGTAACCTTGTCCACACTTTACCTGGTCAGGGAACTGCCCTGTCAGACCATTGCCTGCTGCTCAGGCTGCTAAGGGCTCTGTGTTTTTTCCGTCCTACGTGACCCATGTGCATCTGTCATGCATCCAGAGCTGGCAAATGGCACTGCCCACCCATACACCTGGCCAATGTGGGTACGTGTGCCGCAATCGCATGGCAGGCAGATCTCTGGTTCAGGGGAGAAGGAAGGGGTGTCACACGCTGGCCTGCACCTTAGCTCCTAAGTCTGTGAGGAAAAACCCTGCTGGTCTCCAAAACTGTCATTGTTACCCCCTCTCTGGAGAATGCTATCACAGTGCAAACTTGACCTTAAGGAGTTTATCACAGATTCTTAACACTGCCCTGCTAGAACTTTGTTACAACAGTTCAACAGATTGACTTTTACACAGATAATTGTTTTCTTTGCCGTTCCCAAAGTGAGGCCGGCTTTCCACTCCCTCTCCTGGTGCTATTTTCTTTTCTGCTCGTTATTGACCCTACAAACCCAGATGACATTCCTGCTGCTGTTACCTCTGTACTAGCCGTTTTCATTTCTTTCACTGGAAAATCAAGATGCTCCTCCATTTTATTACCTGGACTGCCTGCAGTTCTATATGATCCGCTTGTTTCTGGAGGGATTTTCTTGCTCATTCCTTCTGTCTGACATCACCATGCTTCTTAGCGGAAACAGGCACAGTTCTCCCATTTACTGCAATGCTTCCTTAATAACTGTCCTTATCAGCACGACTACTTCCTTTCTTCTTGATGCACATTCTCCTGCCCTCTAGACTTCCTGTATCTCCTACGCTATCTTACTTTTCTCTTCCTGTCCAGTAAGACTAGGAACAGCAAAGAAAGCTTTTTCAATAGGTGAAACTTGGAGCTGAATGGGAGGTTACTCTGACAATGGGTCATAGGCTACAAGAACAATTCCCTGCCCAGATCTAAGTTTCATAGTTTTGTCATTTTGTTGTTTGGGGTGTTTTTTAAACTTGAAGCATTGACTAAGATCATCTGAACCAGATCCAGCCCCCAAAGGTTAGTCTTTCAGCCACATAGATTTCATGCTGTGAATGCCTCCCTCAGGTCTCACATCCTCAAATCATCCTTATAGACTTAAAACATCTCTTTGTTTTCACTGTGCAGCCAGGACTTTTCACTCCTCTTCTGTGGCTGGAAAACTCCATTGGACACCACCTGCACTTTAAGCATCTTCCATTGCCTGCTACAGCTGTATTGACCTAGTCCAGTATGAATTGCTGCTCATGGTCATTTTGGTCTAAAAAAGAAAAACCTATAGGTTTTCACTGCTTTCAGATGATCTTTGCAGTTTTGGATCTTCACTTGGTGTCATTGCTACGAAAAAGCAACAATTGCTACCTATATCAAAATATAGCCCTTTGTTGAGGAAAATGTGAAGAAATATCACCTACTTAAGGAAATAAGGTAGTTGGGCTCTATCTCAGAGCACAAGCTTGGGCAAGTAGAGTAAGGCCTTGTGTTCAGAAGATCTGCTGTTTCTCAGCTCTTGCTTTGGCAAAATTAAAGTTTTGCAGTTATTTTGAGCCCTTCAGACAGGAATTCTAACTGAACAGCAAAACGTTATTACCCATTAATATCTTCTGCTTGGCAAAGCTGGAACTGAGCTGTGGATGCTGGCATAAAGTGGGTATTTCAGAAGGAGGAGAAAGTATGTGGCTGGTTCACACAGATATGCAAGCGTCAGAATTTGGGTTTCCTTTAGCTAAGCACAAACCAAATTATCTCATAACACCCCTGTTCTGTTTCCAAAACCTCCTGACTTTGCTTGAACTTGAATTACCCTGAGAACAGCTTTATTTGCTGCTTTTCGCTTCTGCTTTCAGTGGTAACTGGAAACCAGAAGCTCTACACACAAAAACGGTAGTGATGGGAGAAAGAGAATTACACTTACTCCTTTGGACTTCCAATGGAAAAAATGCTGAAACTTCCCAGGTCAGTCTGAGCTTTTGGTGGAGCCTGGAGGGAAGAAGCTGATGTGACTGCAGTTATTTCTGCCAGGGCAAGGAGTGAGGACCAGGTTATCTGCCTCCAGCCTGGCTGCAGGCTGTCCATCCAGATACAGACATGAAATATGAATCCCTGACATTGACTATGAATGGCCAAAACACAGCTTTGGAATCTGTGGGAAATTTCTTTTCCCTTTTTCCAGGTGCACGTGTCCTGCAGGGAGGAATTCCCAGGGAAATCCCCCTTGCAGAGAGCAGAAAGGGGGGCATTTGATCCCAAGCCCTTTGTCTTCACAGAAAACTGCTTGCTACCTCAGCCGGAGTTGTGTCAGGGTAAACAGGGGTTGGTGAGCAGTTTACACTGATAGGAGAAGCAGGTGGTGCAATCCTGACCTTCCTGCCACCATGGGGAGTGCCCCATAACATCCTTGGCCTTGGCAAGAGCCCATCCCAGCTGTTGGGTGAATTTTTGCTACACCATCCCTAGCCTTTAGTGGTAGCCCTTTGCTCTTGCAGCCACTCCAGATGCGCCTCCAGGGCTTTGCCATCTCTCTCCTCCGTGCTTCCCCACCAATGGCTCCTCTTGCACAGCCAGTCCTCACACCACTGGGCTGTGCCTCTTCCTGCTCCCCTCTCATGTTGCTCCTGCCTTTCAGCTCCTGTTACCAGTTCAAGCAGTGTGCTGGGAAGGATGCAACATGGTTTTATTCTCTTTCCAAAACATCACCTTAGAAACACAGGAATGAGCTTTAAATGGCTTCTGTAATATTCTAGGATTTCTAACAATTAACTACATCCCAATTAGATGCTTGGTGAGTGCTAACACACTTGGATTGCCAAGAGAAATGAGAAATGGTACCAGAAAAAAACATAAAACTCTCTCAGTCTGACAGCATGAAAAACACCTGGTTTGTGAACAGTGACAGAGGGTAGAGAGGGTATGTGGTTTGGGTTTCCACTCATGGGGAAAAACAGAGCCACTGTTGGGGCTGTCATCTGTGATCACCAACCTTACCCAAAGCCGTGCTGATAAAAACCTGGTATCATGCCAGGCTGACATGGCACATGCCAGGTTGTCTGCCCTGCAGTGCAGATGCTCACCCATGCATTTCCCCGGGGTGCTGCAGGTCAGTGTCCAGCCTACTGAGCCTTGCAGTGGTTGAGCAGTGTTTGCAATAATCTTCTCTGCTTTCAGCTCCACTGAGAGACTCTTATTCCTGGAAATGACTGTAAAGGTGGTTCAGGTGCTGGTGTGGGGGTGCAGCCCTGGTGAAACTCCCTCCTCTGCTGCAGGCTCCCAGGTGAGTCACTCCTGCTCTTGATGCCTTGGTGCCCATCTGCGCTTTCCTGCTCACAAAGCCATTGAGAGATGAAAACTTGGAAGGCCGTGCAGATAAATGCTCTGCCCTCTCACTGAGAGTTAATAGAAACCAAAAGTCTGTCATCTAGACAATGGCCTCTTCTTTCTATCTCACAGGGTTCAATTTCATCCAGACCCTCACTGCATGATGTGGGGCTGCAGGTTATGTGAAATAGACATGGCATTTAGAGGGTGCTATGAGAATGTGAAGCCCATGACAAAGTGATTTTGCCCTTGGTTTCACCCTGGCACTGGGAGGACTCATTTTCATGCTACAGAGAGGCCACCAGGCCCTGCCTGGGCATACATTCATCCTTGACTCCCAGAAGCGACCTGAGTGAGGTGTGTCGTTTCGTGAGTCATTGGGGAAATCTGGGGCACTGAAGGGCACATGTAAAGCCTGTCAGAATATGTCCCTGCAAGCCCATGAAGATGAGGTTGAAGATTATGTGCTATGGGGAGCAGGGGACAAGATTCAGTGTCCTAAAAGATTCTGCTGTTCCTGCTCTGAGGCACAGGGATGCCATTACATTTGGGATGCCATCTCTGCTCCCCTAGCAGAGCACAGCAAGCAGCAGCAGAGCAGAGGGCGAACAGAAACACTTGAGAAACAGACATTCTTGGCTTTGGAAACTTCAGTAATACTGCAAAGCGGTTTCGATAATTAACTCTTTTCTGACTTAACAATTTTGCATCATGGGCCAGAAAACACCAACAATTTGCTCAACCCCTGTTTTAAATTCAGCTGGAAGTGAAACTCTGAGCAGCTTGCCTCACAACACTGAATCACAGAGGTCATTTATACAGAAAAACAAGTTAATCATGTTTGCAGCATGTAATAGGGAGATATGCCTCCCACAGCTTCCTCAGGGAGTAGCTTAATACACAGAATAGCAAGCAACTTCCTTGCAGAAGACTTTTATTCTACATAAAGTTAAGTACAATTTTTCTTGGCCTTTCCTCTTTTTATGTCTTTTATTTCTTCCTTCTTACCCTTTTTTCATAGAATTAAATTCCACCTCAGCCTGAGCACAGGATGGAGGTGTGCCAGGGCAGTGCTGTGGGGATGGGGATGGCTGGCTGGTGAGAAGGCAGGGTGATGCAGCCTGGGAGTGAGCCCAGACACTTTTATTCCTGGATGATGTGACAAATGCTGCTCTGGGTACCTCAGTGTTATTATTCTGGTCTGTTGACTAAACTTAGATAACTCAGCCACGCTCAGGAACTGCAGCAAGAGAAATGGGACGTAAGGGTATGCATTGCCCCACTGGCAGACAGCGGTCCTCCAGCTGTGCAACTGCCTCTGCATTTCCAGCCCAGTACGCTGGATTCTTGCCTTGAAACAAAGGTAGGTGTAGCATGATGTGTCTTATTCCCGTCTAGGAGGGAAAGGAGGGGATGGCTGGGTCTAAAAGAGGACCACCATCAGCCCAAGCTGTAGTTTCTGCCCCACAGGGTTATGTATAGGAGGGGAAAGTTAGGATATCATTCTGGCACTGTGCAGGGCAGTTCTAAACCAATATTTAAGCTCTTTCCTGCTCTCCCTGACTGACTTTTTACAGATCTAGTGGATTCCAGGCCCAGTGATACCACAGTCAGCTTCATTCCTCCTGTGCCAAGAGCTGTTTTGGGGAGTTAAAGCTCGGTCCACATCCCTTGGCCTTGGCCAAATCCTAAGGGTACTCCAGCTCGGTTTGAAAACTTCTATCGCCACCTAGTGATGCCCCCTTCGAGAGACATATGTTCAGGAGCTGCACGGCTGGGACCTGTGTCTCATCGCCTGGAAAGGGGGATACGGATAAAAAGGGGATAGGGATTTTCAGACCAGCTGAAAGCAAGGCTATTGCAACCACTTTTCCTCGGTGGACTGGCGGGTTGGTCTCACATTGAACCAGATCCCTGCTTTCCTATGTCCAAACCGTGCCTTGAGCCTGCACCAATGGCTGTGAGGACACAGGGGTTATGTGCTACCAGTGGGCACAGTGCCTGCCACCTTGTCACTCTTTCTTCTGCTGGCAACCATCAGTTACCCCAGGGACCATTAACCAGTGTTCACCTACACAGGGACAGGATTTCAGTGATGCTCAGCTTAAATCTCCAAGCAGAGTGTGATCGCCCTTTCACAGGCTATATTAGGAATATAAATGTCCCAGTAACTTGGTGTTACAAGCATTTTATGAGCACTCCAGCTTTACTGCCCCAAAATATAGAACAAACCTTCAAAGTAATCAGGTGCAAGAATTAATGTGATCCAGAGGAGAGACATGAACTATACAGCATGCCAATGTCTGCTAGGCAAAACTAAACTCATTAAGCTTCTCATTAGAAAATGGTAAGCACTTGTCAATTCACCAAATTTCATCTACTGTAGCTGAATTTTCTTAAATAGAAAACCTTTAAGAGATGACAAAGTTATTTGTGCAGTAGGAGCAGGAGGATCTAGATTCACAAGATGAAAAATAAAACATATATGAAAGAAAACCCCAACCCAACAGCATCCCTATCTCATTGGCACTGTTCTTCCACTCAGCTGTGCAGCAGCCACAGGTTGTCACCTCGCCTGGTTTGGTTTGCACAGGTAGAGTCATGCAAGCAGATCCAGGCTGCAAAGCTGGAACAAGAGGTTCTTTGCCCTGCCCCAGGCACTTGTTCCCATCCCCATGGACAGCACGTCTCCATCTCGCTCCTGCCTGGGACTGGATCTGGGTTTAAAACGATCTCACAATAAGACTGAATAAATTTGGCAGTGAACACGCTGGGATAGGGAACTGGAGAGCTTTCTGCTGCAGTGCTGCTGAGCCTCCAATCCCAACCCTGCAGTCTCAGTGTGCTGTGGAAGGACACCCTGACATCTGTGGCTTGCTTTCTTTTCCATTTTAGAGCTCAATTCCATTTTGTTTTAATTCAACTCATTTTCCATTCCAGTCTCTTCCTCCTTCTATTTCCCCATGGGGTACCCAAGCGCAGCAGCAGGCACTTGCTCGTACTGGTGGCTGGGGAGCACGCTGGGTGCATCCACTCCAGGCACACCCAAGCTGCTGAATCACCACACTGTGGTGTGAAAATGCCGCTGGCACTTTCTTGTCTCTGCGCCTCTCCTGATATGCAGCATTTCTACTTCTCACTTTGGTTCCTGGTTTCACTTTCATCCAAATGACTTTTGCCCTACAAAAACACCACTCAGATTTTCACCACGGGTGACTCAGTGCCAGTTATTTCCCTCTCTGCACAGCACAGGAGGAGGCAGGTATTTGCTCTTACAAGCTGAGATGATACCAAATATTTCTGGTGTGTGGGGTCTGCCAGGACTTCGCAGGACTTCCTATCAGTGGCCTTGGAGATCTGGCTGGAGAGGTCCAGGCTGGCCTTTCTGCAGTGTGTTGGGACTGCCCTGCTTTTGCGTGCTTTCCATAGCTCCAGCCTTCATCCAGCTTGTTTGCCTGTGTCTCTGCCTTCCCCCTTGCCCTCCTCACCTTGGGGGGCTCCCACCTTCTCCAACCTTAAACCATGCCCGGACTTCATCTGTTTCTCCTTCGCAGCAGTGGCCTGGCTTTCTTCTTTGTAGTCCACAGCTCTTGTTGCAATACGCTTTGCTCTGAGAAGGCTTCTCATACTACCCAAGGATTTTCTGATTCTACCGAGATTCTTTCCCTGACACCAGAATGCCTCACAGTTTCTGGTGACATTAGTTGGAAGTGCACAGAGATGGACCTAATCTGTACATGCCTGTACAAGCACTTGAGTAAGAGAGGTTTTACATTTATTAGGTTTGTTTAGTGACTTTTTAAAAGAAAAGTGTGTGTGCTTTTCTGAGTGGGGACAAAGTTGGTAAAGCAATGCTGTGTATTAAATGCAGAGAGTGTGAAATACAAACATTTTGTTTAACGGCTGAGACTTGGAGGATTTTTAATGGCTCCTTACCCCAGAGCTGGAGCTGTTGTTATTTCCTAACAGTATCAGCACTGGAAAGAACATTTATGGAACCACATTTTATAACCAGAAGGGAAGTAATGGGGTTTTTCTTGCCTTGGGAGAATTTGCAAACTTTATGTTGAGGTTTTCTTGGACTTTCCAGTGAGGTCACTCATGGTGGAAGGCAAGGGACAAAAGCATAACAGCTGGGATAAAAATAAATAAACTGAGTGAAGTAACCTCAAAGAGAGCCACAAAGAGATACAGAATTGAAAAATAAAAAAAAAATGTTCACTGTTACTAGAGATGATCTGGTTTTATTTGTTAAATTTTAAACTTGGTCATAATTTTAAAACAATGTCCTTGGGAGTGCTCTTAGCTTGTGCATCACTTCAAAGTAGCATTTTAGAAACTGCTCATGGCCAAAAAAAGGCCAATGGGTGCAGGGGATTTCCAGTGCATTTCAAGCCAGCAGTGCAGAAAGGTTGTAAGAAGGTAGCTTCACATGCAAAACCCACAACCCATTTACCACTGAAATCTCTTTCTGAAATCTCTCAAAACACAAATGTTGACTGTCGCTGTTTTACCCCAAGAGAGCAAAAGCTTGGACAAGGTGTATTCATTGTGAAATACACAGGAAAAAACCCTACAGACTAAAAAGTATTCAGGATCCCTCCTCCACCATTTGGCAAATAACCCCAAGATATGAGAGAATTGCCTTCCCTCATCAAATAGCTGCTTCTGGAGAATCTGTGGTCAGAAAAAATCATTTTTCCTAGTCCCTCTTGAGTATTGATTCAGACCTTGTTGCTTAAGAAGACCACTGGGCTGTCCCTCGCTCTTCCCCTCCTGGCACTGAAAAATAACTCAATTATTCCTTGTATTTGCAGAATGCCTGAGTTGTGCAGGTATCTCACAGGGTTGCAGTACTTGTGCTGTGATATAGCAATTTCTAGATCAAATGCCCTAGGAGAGCATGGAAAAGCTAAAAAAAGGTACAGGAATTCAATCTGACCTTTCTCACTAATGGCCCACACCACAGTCCCTGCTCTGCACCCACCCGCCAGGGGGCCACGATGTTCAGTGTGGGCCATTCACTCCGTGTGTGGGGTTCAGGAGGGTGGACAGCACCCAGGGACCCTTCCTGGAGGGCCTCCACCAAAACCCTGCTGCAGGCACAGAGCAAAAGGAAAAATATTGCATCATTTTGGGACTCCTGAGTTTTCAAAGACTTCTCCAGCATTTAGCAAGGAGAGGATTTTAGACAGAGTGCTTGTTCTCAAACTCAGAATTTGCGATGAAGGAAAAGTAGTCTGCGGTGGGTTTTGAACAAACATGAAGACGTGCAAGTTCCTATAAACAGAATTTGCTGAATGAATGGGTGTTCTGTAGTGAAAGCATGCCAGTAAGGATAAATGATGTCAATACCTGTGCTTATGGCTCAGATGGAAAGATAATATGCCCAGAAGGAATCAGAACTTATCCCATCTAGTCATTATTATCACTATCCAGTCACAAAATCACTTGCTTGCACAGCCAGATAGAGTCTGCACAACACTGTTAACCTGTTGACATATTAAAGAGGAACTACGGATTTCCCAGAAGCTCGTATCACTTCCTTGATAACGATGCAAGGACCTAAATATACATGCAACATACCCCGCTATCTCCCCCCTTCATCTGCAGACAGGATCGTGAAGGTTGAGCAGAGCCATTTTCTGTAACCAGCTTTGCTTTTGTTGGCCAAGGGTTTGTGTTCCAGGTGAAGAGAATTCATGCAGTAAAGAGGAGACTAGCTGCCTTCTCTCAGGAAAACCTTATTAGTTTATAAAAAGATGGCCAGGAACTTCCTCCCTGACTGACTATATTACAGCTTCCTTCAGCTTGCAAATTAAAATTGCCCTTTGGCTGCTCTGCTCTGTATGCACTATGGTCCTTATTAAATAACATTTGACTGAAAAGGATCTGGAAAATCAAATAGAGTTTACAGCTACTTGAGAGAGAAAAATACATACAGATAAGCGCTTTCATGTTTCAATAGCAACAACAAGACCCATAAAAATAATCATCAGTATACAATGTAATTTCCTTGAAGTAGAAACCACTGGTCGTGTCTTCTACAAGCCTGGTACTTGTATCTCAAAGTCATACACACAAACCACTTACTAACCACTGGCACCTTCCTCACGGCGGTTTCCAATGAAAGGAGTCCTCAGTCACTTGCAGTTTTCTCAAGCTTTTTACACTATTAATATTTTTTGTAACTATGTTGGTTTAAGGGTCTCAACGTCTGTCATTAGCAGCTGAGTTTAGAAGCAGCTCTTGAAGCCATGTAAGTTTGCAAAAACCTTATGTCCTGGGTTCAGCAGTAGCAGTCATGTTTCTCCTCCTTGGTAGCTGGTGCAGTGCAGTGTTTTGACTTTCGGCTCGGGAACAGAGCTGATAGAGATGTTTTGGTTTGGCCAAGGACTTTGTGAGCCTCATGCTCTGCCAGGGAGGAGGGGAAGCCAGGAGGAAGCAGAGACAGGACACCTGACCCAAACTGACCAAAGAGGTATTCCATACCACAGCACGTCATGCCCAGGATGTAACTGGGAGTGAGCCGGAAGGGCTTGGAGACTGCAGGGTTGGAGGAGGTATCGGTCGGAGCTTGGTCGGGCTTGGGGGGCGAGTTATCGGTCAGCGGGTGGTGAGGTGTTGTATTCTGTTCCCTTGTTATTTCCTTTATCATTATTATCATTGATGGTAGCAGTAGTGATTTGTGTTATACCTTAGTTACTAAACTGTTCTTATCTCAACCCGTGGGAGTTGCATTCTTTTGATTCTCCTCTCCGTCCCTCCGAGAGCAGGGGGAGGGCAAGAAAGGGGGGGAAGTGAGCGAACGAATTACCTGACTGGGTTTAAACCACGACAGTTCTTTTTTGGCACCCAACGTGGGGCACGAAGGGTTGAGATAACGACAGATTTGACTGGATTAATAGTCATTCGTCACAATGCTGATTTATTGGGTATCAGAGTTGTTCTTCTTGATCTCACAGCTTCAGACCGTTGTAACTTACGTAGAGCCGGTATTTGCTGTGATAGTGTTTATCAAGTGTGGGGCCTGGGCTAAGGTTCTTGTCTCACTGTGCTTTATGGCAATGGCTTGTAATACGGGTGGGCTCCAGCAGCAGGGCGGGACGGACGTGGCCGTGGACTTGTACCTGGCCGTCCGGCTGCTCTTCACCGTCCTGGTCCTCACCCTACTCTCCATCTTCGTGAGGCTGCGGGGAGCCGAGGGGGAGCGGTCCCGGGAGCCGGCGGCTGCTGAAGCGGCCCGGGAGAGCGGCCCCGGGGACCAAGCGGCGGCGGGAGCGGGGCCGGAGGCCGCGAGGGGACGGCTGCCGGTGGAGGAGGTCGGGGCGGTCGAGGAGAGGAAGGAGGCGGCTGCCGAGCAGCGGGAGAAGGCGGCGGAGGAGCCGAGCCCCGCGGAAGAGCCGAGCCCCGCGGCCGAGCCCAGCCCCGCGACGGCCGAGAGCATTCCCCGGCAGCCGCCCGCCGAGCCCCAGGAGGATGCAGGAGACCACGCAGCACTTCCCAGCAAGGCAGAGGAGGAAGAGCTGGACTCAGGAAAAGAGAAGCCGGTGGTGGGAGAGCCGGCAAGCACAGCAGCTACACCAGCCCCAGTGACAAGCACAGCAGCATCGTTTGAGAGTTCTGAAGGCTCTGAATGGCCTTTGGGTATCCTTGGGACCTGCCTGCTGATTGTGATGGGGATCAGCATGTTGGCACACACACAGGCTGTGTTCTACCCACAACCATTTTGTCTGATCTCAAAAGTTAAGCAGAGTCAGGTTTGGGTCTTGTCTGGGGTTAGACAACAATATAGGGGGACCAAGAGATTTTCCCCAAGGCTGGAGAGTCATGAGTGGCAGGGTGTGTGGGACAGTATGGGCAAGTATCTAGTCCACTGGGCCCCTCCAGTGCTTTGGAAGCGTCGGAGATGGAAGGCAGCTGTATGGAGTCCCCAGCAACAAGCTGCAGAAACTGCTTAAGGGGACAGTGAATTATTTTAAGCCTGGTGGGCCCATGGCACTTCAGGCCATCAGAGCAGAGATGCAACACAGAGATGGACTCATGATCGAGGGGTGGACTTAGCAATGGACACTATTGCCTGGGTTATTCACGAGTGTGAACACTGCACACAGTCTCTCCTGCTCTGGAAGACTGTTACAAGAGATGGAGCCTGACATGGACCAGATGGACGCAGCAGCTTTATAGGGACTGGTCCATGCACTAAGATAAGAGTGCACCGAGATAAGAGTGATGGTATATTGAAAATGTGGGATCTGAGCATGACGTGAATGGTATGGAATAAGGGGTGGATAATGTCCTGGGTTCAGCAGTAGCAGTCATGTTTCTCCTCCTTGGTAGCTGGTGCAGTGCAGTGTTTTGACTTTCGGCTCGGGAACAGAGCTGATAGAGATGTTTTGGTTTGGCCAAGGACTTTGTGAGCCTCATGCTCTGCCAGGGAGGAGGGGAAGCCAGGAGGAAGCAGAGACAGGACACCTGACCCAAACTGACCAAAGAGGTATTCCATACCACAGCACGTCATGCCCAGGATGTAACTGGGAGTGAGCCGGAAGGGCTTGGAGACTGCAGGGTTGGAGGAGGTATCGGTCGGAGCTTGGTCGGGCTTGGGGGGCGAGTTATCGGTCAGCGGGTGGTGAGGTGTTGTATTCTGTTCCCTTGTTATTTCCTTTATCATTATTATCATTGATGGTAGCAGTAGTGATTTGTGTTATACCTTAGTTACTAAACTGTTCTTATCTCAACCCGTGGGAGTTGCATTCTTTTGATTCTCCTCTCCGTCCCTCCGAGAGCAGGGGGAGGGCAAGAAAGGGGGGGAAGTGAGCGAACGAATTACCTGACTGGGTTTAAACCACGACACCTTACCATGCTGAATACTTCAGAGTGACATTTCCTGGGGTTTGGGGGAATGTGGTCAGGTTTGAGGTTTTTTTTTTCGTAATTTGAGCAGAAATTATTTACTTCTATTTAGGATCAAGTGAAAATCATGTTTCCCATTAAGATTTTTGTTTGGGATTGAGGTGGGGATGAGCTGGCACTGGGAGGATGCAAGGCTCTCTGGTGGTTTTCATGCTGGATCTTGTGGGAGCAGCGTATTGACATTTTCTGCATAGGTGAGCTCACCATCCCAGCAGTCTGAGTTTGGGAATTGTTTTGCAAGGATGCTTGTGCGTCACTTCTATATGCAAACATTACAAAACCAAACACTGCTAATGCTTTCTTTTAAAAGCCTTTGCAAATCTCTAACTTCAGTTAATTTATTTTAGAGCTAAAAGAAAACGTAGTGTCTGCTGATCTAATATATACCAGCAAAAATATTTCTGTCTTGTGTGCCTATAGAGTGAAAGTCTTAGACATGGAAATTATTCTATTTAAAGTCATTTAAACCCTGCCCTAAAATACTTCATATGCTTTCCTTCCTCTTTAAAAAACACTGCTTCTCTATTTATGTTGTAGCAATGCTAAGTCTTGCAAATTAACCCAAATTCTGCAATAACTTGCTTTTTTTTTTTTACACTCCCTAACTCGTGGAGTCAGCAAATACTTATGAAAATTTTGCTATTCATTAAAAATAGTCTAGTTCTGATGGCTGCAAGATGTGTCTGCTGCTGTGAAACCTGTGTGACTTAAGCTGTCAGAGGCTGGAAGACAGTCTCATCATCCCTGTACTTGCATTAGGAAACTCTGTGGTCTGGAAGCTAGCATCCGGCACTGGAGGGAGGCAGGCCTGA
Organism: Pezoporus flaviventris; assembly: GCF_033815535.1. Taxonomy (NCBI): domain Eukaryota; kingdom Metazoa; phylum Chordata; class Aves; order Psittaciformes; family Psittacidae; genus Pezoporus; species Pezoporus flaviventris. The sequence goes on from NW_026892595.1 coordinate 7,916,676, forward strand.
CTGCTGCTTTCACAGCACCTCAGCACTGCCCAGGCTGATTTCTCATTTTGTGAATGTCACCACGTTTCCCCCATGTTAGGGGTTGTCCTCTTCACATTCTGCTTGGGGATTTTCAGATGATTCATTGCTCTCAGAAGGTGCAGGCAGGCACCCAAGAGTGATGGGCACAAGCCATGGAAGGAACAGAGGCAGCATGGAGTGCCCTCATCCACGTCCTCTGCCCCATGGTTAAGGACTTTGGCTGATTTTTGCAGAGTGATACACTCAGTCCATCTGTCACCACTGCCCCATCCCTGGCAGTGTTCAAGGCCAGGGTGGATGCAGCTTTGAGCAACCAGGTCTGGTGGAAGATGTCCCTACCTATGGTAGCAGGGCTGGAACTAGATAATCTTGAAGGTCCCTTCCAACCCAAACCATTCTATGATGATTATGCCAGATGGGGCAGGAAGATGGCATGATCCAGTGAAAGAAACAGTGATAGGAAAGGAGGTTTAGGTTGGCTATTAGGAAGAATTTCTCCACTTAAATGCTTGTCAAACACTGGAATATAAACGATCTGAGTGGCAAAGGAAAGGTGCACATGCTTTTGGAGGAGCAATCCCCATGCGCCTGAGCACTGAATAAAAGCATATCTTCTTTACAACTCCAACGAGTTGCGGAGCCTAACCGCGTATCACAATCAACCACTGGAATAATATCCCCAGGAAAGTGGCGGATTCCCCAACGCTGGACACTTAAGATTCAGCTGGGCAGGGTGCTGGGACATCTGTCTTTGCCAAGAAAGGTTGGACCAGATGATCCTTGAGGTCCCTTCCAACCTCGTATTCTACGATTCTATGATATGATTATGTTTTACATCGTTTGGAGAGGGCAGGGCACCATAGCCACGGCTATGGGTAGCCAGCTGCGGAGGCACTGCCCGCCCGCCCTGACCAGCGGGGTTCAGCACGCCACGGGGGCTTCCAGCGCTGCAGCCCTGCCCGCAGCCGGACCCTCCGGTCACCTCTGGTGCCCCCGGCCTAGCGGCGCAGCCTAGCTCTGCGCAGCGGCGGTCGGCAGGTGGCAGCGCTTCCTCTGCCTTTGAGACGGGCGCTCCCTCCATCATCGCGGTCCTCCCGCCTCTGGGGCCCGGTTTCCCCCCCGGCCCCGGCAGAGGAGCGCATTCGGGGCCCAGTAGCAGACTGCAGGGCTGCAGTGCTGGGGAGGAGGGCTGGGTTCTGGCTGTGCTCCTCCGCGTGTGGTGAGCAGAAGGTCAGGGGAGGGGCGGGAGGCACCCAAAATACACGGCTGGCCATACGGAGGAGTATTTAACGTGCTGTCTGAAGCGGGCCAGGAGAGATAAGTGACGTGTCTGATAGCATTCATAGAGAAGGAGCCCCACACAAACCCACCCTCATTTTTATGAGCTGCGCTTGCATGGCAGGAGACAGCCAGTGTTGGCTAAAGAGCACAGCAGCAGATACGGATCTGTAGCCCGAGGTTTTACGTTGGTTTGATACATGACCTTGGGTGGGTTATTTGAGCTTTGTAAACAAAGACTGCTTGGCCGGTTCTGCATCACTTAGGGGTAGGTCTCTTCACTCCCTTCTGCACTCTTTCTTTCCAAGAAAGTTGCCATGGGGGCAGCAGGAAAGTGCTTGCATGCCAATTAAAATAGGTGCTTTGTGGGAAGTACAAAAAGTCCCGTAATACACAGCTATGGAACAATTTGACCTCTCTTATGACAATTTATCATTGGATTTTTTTTTCTTTTCCCATTCTAATATGTCTTCATATGGATCTTGTTCATCCATATCTAAGCCCTCCTGTAAGCCTGTTATCTGCTTGGCTTCAGTGAAATCACAAGGCAGTAAGTGCCAGAGATAATGTGATATAAAATCTCCTTTCTGTTTTTCATTTTAACTTTATCCTCGAAAGTGTAACTTTTCCGTTTCATTGAGTTACACAGTTACAGTGTTTCCCGCTGCTTTGCTTTTACCTCTGTCATCATTTTCATTTCCTATCTTTCAGCTCCCACTATCTGCATCACTTCTTGTGAAAGATTGACCAGAGCTGAGCAAATTATTCTTGTCAGGGTAGACTCAGGATTTACATACATTTTCAAACACTTTTCCATTGACTTTAAGTGAGCTGTGACTAATCGTAGTATATGAGGTTTCAACCTGTGAATATCACTGCATTTTCATCAGTTTCAGGGCAAACTCCCAAACCCCTTGAAGTCAAAGGACATTCTGCTGGGAACACAGAGACATTTGTGTCAGGCTTTATGCGTGGAACTCAGCTCACAGCTGAATGCAGGTGTCCCAGCCTGTGAGATGAAGCCCTGCCATGTCCATACTGCAGACTAAGAGCCAGTTCTAAGAAGGACCATAAGTACCATAAGCATGTCATGATAGTGCAGTCACTATCGTGCTGTGAAATGAGTATAGCCAGAACTGTAGCATGGGTAGGTTGACAGGCACCAAGTGAAACAAATACGTGACTTCATCCCTCTTTGCCACATACAGTGGAATTTCAAGTCCTGCTGTCATCGTGCCTGGTGAAGAGTGTCAACACCTGCCTTTGGAGTGCTGGCACGACTTGCAGGTGTACAGTGACCACTGCAGATGGTGGCTTGAAGGCTCAGCTCTGCATAGCATGGAGTGGCAGCATCAAATGGCACTGCAAAATTGGCACAGAAGATTTTTCTGACCTGGGGGGATCCAGCCCAGCAACGTACTTGGTCTGGACAAGTGCAAGTGTCTAGACTTCATCTGTGCCTTTAGGAGTTCTGCTGGGTATAATAATCTGGCATGTCTTTAGGGGGAGAAAATGACCAAGGCAAAGCTGTTCCTGCAATTGAAGGATATGAGAGGAGACACTTTTATAACCATCAGAGTAATCCTAAACAAATCTTGAAACTTTAATGGGAGTCGTTTTCGCATATTTCCTGTAATTTGTAATATTTATTTTGATATACATTCAGAAAGTTTATGTAATATTTTTCATCCATGAGCTACTTTTGGCAAAATACAGATCTTCACATGCGTACAAATTTGCTATTACGATTAGCCAAGCTTTAATAAATGACTTGTAATAGCAAATATTGGCCATGTGTTTGGAACAGAGATGTGCCAGGAGCACATTACCCAGTACTCCAGCATGGAAATATCTACTTATTGCAGATGACCTGACCTCAGCTGGCCTTTGTGTGACTGCTGCAGAAATTGGTCTGACCTGTGGCCCTGCTTTCTGCCTGGAAAGCTTTTCCAGTCTATGCAAGATTGCAGCTTTAGGGGCCAGATTCCTCATTTGTAGCTTGCTTTATACTCTGTGTTTGTCATTTTCCTGTGGCTATGTAAGAGAATTGTGTTCTGGCTTTGAGTATCTTTTGCACAATGTGAAAAACACTGGCCAACAGGGACAAGAATTCATCTTGCTGTCAATCATGTAATAACAGGGAAACTCTAATCAGAAAGAGTAATTCTGGATCTGAATCCAGCTTGTTATGTCCACTAGCAAGAGTGATTAATTCCTGCAATTAATTGAAAACTATGCAAGAAAAAAAAAGAAAAAGGCTGGAATTAAGTAAAGAGTATCTAGAAATGGGAGTCTCTGTGTCTCCATACCCATGAGAAGGCAGTGCCCTGTGTTACCTACATGAGTGAGAATTGTTTTAACTGCATGCCTCCACAAATACCAAACTTTTCAAGTGAAAACAAAACTGAAATGGTCTTGTTAACATATGATGGAAAGCATTACAGAGGTTGATGTCCTCAGTATGCTAGGAGGCAGATGATGTCTCCTCCTCCCTATCCGTTGTCTGGGTCTTCCAAGTCTGGGTGCATCACTGGCTGCTCTTCACACAAGCGATGCTCTGCAGGCCACCGCTTGTCTCAGTGCTGGCTATCCGGCTGCCAGGCAGCCACAGACATCAATCATGTCGCCTGCGTTCGTCATACAGCAGCATCCTGACGGATGTTCTTGGACTGCAAGATGAAGATGAACAGTGCAAAGACCATCTGTAAGAAGCGTCCGAGCCGCGCAGCTCCAGAGAGGAGCCTTCAGCACCGGAGCCAGGGCAAACCCCGCGCCCCGCAGCCTCAGCGCTGAGCGGAGAGAGCGACCCAGGGAGCCTCGAGCCCTCGCCAGGCCTCGCCCAGGGACTCACAGGGGGCGGTGCCAGGAGGGACGGCCCCGCCCCGAGCGGGGAAAACCCGCCCCCGGCAGCGCGGGAACGGCGCGTGGCGCGGGAGTCAGAGCGTGGCGGGGAGGTTGGCGGCGGGAGCGGGAGCGAGCGAGGTGGGGGGAGATCGGGTGAGGGCCGGGGCCCGCTCTGGGAGCTCTGCTCTGGCTGCCCCGGCGGCGGCAGCGTCGGCACCCGGCAGAGCCCGTGAGAGGGGAGGCTGCAGCGCGGAGCTCGGGGCGCAGAAAGTGCGTGCCCGTGTCTCTTGAGGCGAGGGTGCACAAGGGGCAGGGCTGCACGCGGTGCGCCCTGGTGGAGGTCCTGCTGCAGCGGGGGCTGAGCTGCGGGACGCTGTCAGTAGCTGAAAGGTGCCCAGGGAGCTGAGCTGGGCTGCTTGTTCCAGGCTCAGACTGTACAGGAGCCACAGGCGTCTCCCCATAGCACATGCGGAAAAGGAGGAGGGTGTTAATCCACGAAACTGGGAGCTAGTAACAAGAACAACAACAAAAATAAAGCCCCAAACCAAAAGAAGGAGGAGGAGGACAATTAACAGCAAGGGTCTTCCTCCAGAATTCAACCTCGCGCACAACACCCTTGTGTCTAGGCTGGAGAGACATGAATTAGGTGGATGTGCCACTCGGTGGATAAAGACCTGGCTGGATGGCAGCATGCAGAGAGTTGTTGTCAACGGCTTAATGTTGGCAACATGGGTTTGAGTGCTGCCTCAGAAAGTTTGCTAATGATGCTAAGTTACGTGGCTTGGTTGATACACTGGAGGGAAGGAATGCCATCCAGAGGGACCTGGACACATTTGAGAGGTGAGCCATTGCCAGCCTCATGAAGTTCAACCAAAGCAAGTGCAAAGTCCTACACATGGACTGGGGCAGTCCTGGGCACAGCTGCAGGTTGGGCAGAGAAGACATTCAGAGCAGGCTTGCAGAGGATTTGGGGGAGGCTCCCATGGGGAGGCTTCTGCTGGTGAGTGCACATTTCCATGCTGACCCTAGCCCTGGCAAGGCTTTCTCTTTCAGGTGTTTGAAACTTGGCTCGCTTTAGTGAAAGGATTTTTTGGTTTCACTGGCTGCTGACCTGCAGAAGGTCTCCTTGGGCATTGCTGCTGAGCATGCTACTGTGTTAGCCTGTGCCCACACAACCCCAGGCCATGGGCAGGCACTCAGCGTGTGGCACAGCTGAGGATGCTGATGAGGATTCTCAGTTTGAAAAACCTGGAGGCACCAAACTACACCTAGGCTAAACCTTCTCTTTTAGGACATGTATATGTACCAAGTAGACCAAATTGAGTTCAAATCAGAGAAGAAAAAGTATCGGTTTCCAGGTGATTCTGAAGCACGCTTAGCGCATGGCAGAGTGGTGCATGACCCTAGCGTTGCCCCTTCAGCAGGCAGTGGCCTCTGGACGAAGGGTCTGGCAGGTAGAGCCCTGCTCCGGGAAGTTACATTGTTTTCTAGCACCATCTAGTGGGTAGACAGCACTGCAGGTCACTTGAGGAACTGTTTTCCCCTTACTTTAGGTTTAAAGGAAGAATTAGTTACAAAAGCTCGCACTTGACCTCTACTCTTTTTTTCCATTCATGCCTTACCAGCATTGTTTCACGAAACGATGTACTGATACACGAACAGGCAATCCGCCCCATCCCTGCAGGCACAGCGCTGCTGAAAAGCACCAGGACATCTCAGTTTAGCATCAGCCCTTTGCAGGAACTTGACTGGACAGGCTCTGAAAGAAACTCAGCATTTGTAAGAAAAAAATAGGTTTGACAAAGCTGCTGCTGATGTAATTTTGCTGCCTGAAATACACGGGAGAAGCCAGATGTAAGCAGATATGGAAAAAAAAAACCCCAAAACATTAATTTTCTAGTATTTATAGCATGGCTGTCACACACTGCAAATGTGCCAGGATTTTCTTGGCGGTTGTTTCCCCCCTTGTTTTGAAACACTCAAATAGTAAACAGAACAGATAAGGCTCAGCCACAGCTGACAGGAATATGTGAAAAGAAGCAGTGAACAGCAAGGCTGCCTGGAGCCCTGAGCAGTGCTGTAACTGAAACTGGTTTTATAGGTTGTGTTCAAGTCAAACAATCGTTAAGCTAAGCTTTAACATAGTTTTCGCTGTCAGTATGTGTAGAAGAACCAGGCTAACAGGTACCTTTCAGCAAAAGCTCAGGCCTGATCGGCTCTGCCTACTCTAAACATGAATGAAGATGTTAGTTTCCACCCAAGGGAGGGTTGCAAATTTAGAATGTCATCTCAAAACCTAGAGGGGAAGAAAAATATAAGACAGAACTGTGTCCTTGCTTAGCAGCATTCCTCAAATGCTCTAACCAAACGTGCTCTAGTGCCAAATGTTGGAGTTGCTGAATCGTTACTCACCTTAGCAGATTTGTACCTTATTCACTTAGACTTGGAACGGAATTTGGCCTCTGGATTTCAGAGATGTTTGGGAGAAGCCTGTCATTTGTGGACTTTTTTTTCTGCAAAGCACTTGCATTTCTGTTAGAGCTGTATGTTATCATTGCAGCAACTGCCTTTGTTTTTTTTTTCATGTGGGTTCTTCCACACCTCCTGGCATGCAACTTTTGTTGACTTCTGGGGAATTATTTCCAGTTCCTGCTGACTGAAAGAACTCACTCACTGTATGTAAACATATTATAAATTGCTTGTGCAAGAACCAGTTGCAGAATGATGGTGAATGCAGTCAGAAAAGGGCATTTGGCTGGATTTGGCATTGTGTTCATCTACCACCGCTATGCAGATGCTCCTCCAAATGTAGGTAACATGCAGTCAGCCCCTGTTTTCTCATTTGAGTCCCAGGGGAGAAGGTTGTTAGGGATGTTTCCAGCAGGACAGAAATGATGGGACTCCCTGTGCAAGTGACTCCTGCTCTGGGAAAGCCCTCTGAGGGCTCTTGCAGCCAGCACAGCAAAGGCTTTCTGTGGCCAGGCTGTTGGCTTCTTCAGGTCTGCCTAGACCTCTGCTTGGAAATCCCAGGGGTTTATTTTTCTGTATCTTATTTTGGGTTTAATCAGGCATAGTTTATCCAGGCTTCAGCTGAGTGGATTTTATTTGTGAGCAGAACGGCACCCAGTTTGCACAGTGCTGATGTAAACATCAACCTCAAATAATTAGTGGATGTGGCCAGTTAATCTTCCTGGCTTCAGATGGAAATGTGCCAAGACTCTTCTGCAGTGGTGAGGCCAATACATTTGCACTTTATTTGCATTGGATGTTCAAATATTTCTGTGTCCCAGTCACAGTTTCCCACAACAGTTCTTTTAAGTGTTATACATGTTTTGGATGGAGCTGAGCACAGAATATTTTTAGTTAATACATAAATTCACAGCAGTTTTGGAGCAATTGAATTAATTTGGGTCAAGTTTGATAAATCATTTTGACAAAAAGAATGGAGAAGGCCTGGAAAGCATTTTGTTTAAAAATGATATTTTCATTTTGAAATCAGGCTAGATTTAAAAATGAAAAAAATAAAATCAGCCCCAAATACTTCTTTCCACTTACAGCTGAAAAAAACCTCAAACTGTTTTTCACCCAGTTCTACTGAAGAATTTGACAGGGGTTGGTGACCTAGCAGGCACATCTCAATAGGAAAAGAAATACTTTTGGATTATTTGCGGTTGATCCTATAATGGCTTTCCCCTCAGGACTGTCACAAAGAGTTTTGCACACATGAGTCTTGTAATACACATGTACCTCTGAAGAAATTGCTATGTAGGTGACCGTCCATTCCACATTACTTTTGAGGGCTGATAAATCACTGCACCAAGAGGAAAATGTCTGTAAGACAAGAGGCAGAATTCCTTCTTGGCAACATCTCTGACAGTCCCTTGGTCAGGGAATTTCAATGGCAGTGCGCATAAAATAAAGCTCTGCCTCAGCTCTCATCTCAGGCTCAATATCATTCCAGTATCATCAGCATCACAAGGAACACTGTGAAGAAGTTTGTCAGGTCTTGCCCTTTTTTCACACCCAGGTGCCTTGCTGAGGCATAGCTATCAAGTTTTCAATATGAGTACTGATCGTGCTTATAGCATATGGGACAGACAAAAGCATCAAATGTAGTTGACATAGGGGTGTTGCACTAAGGCACTTGGGGACAGAAATTTCCTGCACTCCCATTAGCATGCCTTATAAGCATCTGATTTATGATACAATGCTGTCAGTGCTCTGGCTTGTTCATGGTTGCACAAGAAAGTGAGGTATATAAATAGACTCCCAACATATATAGATATATTTATATACTTAGTGAATGATAAATATTTAATTGTGAATAAATGCTCTGATCATTTTAATCCATCCTCTGGTCATGCTCTGACTTCTGTTTGCTTCTTCATTATTCATAAGCCTTTGCTGAGTAACACAGACAAACCATTTTCAGACTATGAGTTTTCTGGGAGTCATTCACTTAAGCTATTCACTATTCATCTTTTGTGGTAGAAGACTGGCTACTTAAACCACACAGTGGTTTTCCCTTAATTCCTAACTGGGTATTTATAAACAGTAAAATAAAGGCAGACGAATTGTGAATGCTTTTCTTTGATTGTGAAGATCCTGTTTGCCTGCCTATGTGGGCATGTGTCCCAAGAGCAGCTTTGCCCGGAACCATGTACATCCGTACAAACACACAGAAATTTGGGCTTTGGGGAAAGCTCTGTCAACATAAAGGAGCACAGCCTACAGAACCTATGTTTCAAGACATAGAATCTACTATATATGTGTTTCTGGAGGGATCTAGCAGTTCTAATGTTTGCTTTACAGCACAAGATAATGCTGTATGTTCTTATTTTAAAGGCTTTGGTCTACCTGCTACTTTTTGCACGTGTATACCCCTCTTAGTCACAGTGCTGTCTCTTTAGGTGACTCCTTAGCACCTGCATCCCTGGGTAGGGCTGTGATGCCAACATTAAAAGTCATAAAAAAAAGGAAAGACAGATTTTCATCATTGAGGTTCAGCTGAAAAAGGATAACAGGCTTGGTTGCAGCTGAACTGAAAGAAGAGGGGGGCTTCCCTCTGGCACACTTGTGTTTGTTCAGACAGGCCAGGATCCCTGTTTGACTGACTGCTGTGCCTCTACCAGAGGCTGAGAAGCAGGGAGAGGAGGGAACTGGGGTGGGAAATCTCTCCACTCAATGTGATCTGGGGCTCTGGCACTGTCACCTAGGGACAATCCCACAAAGAATGGTGTACATGTGGTTGCTGTTCATGGAGCAGAACTGCATAGGATAAAGGTGCTTTTGCAACACCTGTGTGATATGATTCTGCTAACTATTGAGGTCGCAGTGTTTGATGGTTTAGGGTGGACTCCATCTCTCCTACCGTTGGATTTCCTCTGTGCTTATTCCTCTCTTCCCATCTCAGAAGGGTGATGGATCACCTCTGACAGTGCTAGTTTCCCTCTGCAGACCACAGGGATAAAGGCTCAAATGCAGACCTGGGCATTTACCTACACTTGCTGTTATTGCTCTTGCAACACATGGATGTCCTTAATGATCTGTCCATGTATCTTGGAGGAGCTAATGATTCTCTTTACTTGTTCACAGAAGAGTGTGAGTACCTTTGAGAGGTTTCTTCCACGTTGACTGAGAGAAGCCTGTCTAGTTTCACGTGATAGTGATGGGTTTTCGCAATCGACTGGGGATGATTCATGAAGCTAAGGAGAGATTAAGTGAATGACTGCAATGAGCTGAGATTATTTAGCTTTTATTAGTATTTTCCAAGTAGAGATTCTTCTGGGTGGCATTTATGTACTGTCACCACTAGTACTGTGCTGCCCAGTCAGACCATACTGAAAACCACTGGAGTATGTGAAAACTGCATGTCTGGAAAATTCTTAAGTAAAAGTATCCTGAAGTATCTATGGATTTTAGGGTAACATAGCAAGTGGCTGGGGATTTGTGGATTGCATTTATGCATGTACTTGAATTCTGCTTATGTGCTAGTCCTGGTGGCCATACCTTTTTTTACCTTGTGCCTAGACAGTAGTGATATCCTGGGGCAGAGGATGATGGATTTACTTGCTGCCAGTTAGGATATTAATTTTCTGAAATTTGTTCTGACTTTGTTGTATGTATCTATCTCAGAGTTTATTGCAGAGGTCACCATCATAAATAAACCAATGGAAAAAGAGGAGTTGCCATGGTGATGTGCTGAGCAAGTAGTGTTTCATCTACTCAGATTTTCTTTCGAGCATTTGTAGGTCTGTAACTTAATAATAAAATAGTCAGTTGGACTGTGGATCCTATTGAGTAGGCATTGTAACTGTCACAGAGGGAAACCCACCCCAGCCTTGGAGAACACAGGAACTTAAACCCATTTCATATAGCACCTTGCTCTTCCCAGATCTACAAGACAGACACCAGTGATTCTTTATTCCTTACTTGCAGTGTTTTCCACTGGCAGATGTCAAAGTGTTTTATGAAGATGATCATTTAAAGACATAATATGGAGGCAGAGGGAGGCAAACTACTCATGAAACACTCATGCTTCCTTGTGCACTGCCTTGCAGCAAGTTGCACTGGACAAAGAGAGGACTTCTGTGCTTTGGAAGAAGCCGTCACTGGAGTGCTGTCATGAGCTGCAGCCACAATTATGAGCTTATAGCAAAGGAAGGCAAAGGATCTGTGCTTGCAATTGCTTCCTCAAAATGGTATCAGCACATTATGGTATCAGGGCAGTAGAAGAGAACGGGAAGGCTGCTGTAGACATGAGGAAAGAGAGAGGACTTGAAATGTAGCAGATTTTACAAAATATGAGTATAGAAACCATCAGGAAGCATCCCTAAACTGTGGGAAGAAAAACAAACCTTTACTTTCCAGCCCGAGGACTAAATGTAACACCTTTGATAAAGGGTCTCAAAGTGTGGGGATGGAGCATACTGGGGGTGTCAGGCAAGGTGTCCTTCTTCATTGGTTGTGACTTTCGAGTTGTTCTGCCAGGCAGAGAAGATCCAGATCAGTCCACCGAAGTGGGGATTTTGTGCATACAGAAATCTTTTTCTGCCTCCAGCAAGTGAAGAGAAACTGGGACAGTCAAAACCCCCAAATGTTTCTTTAGCCTACCTGGGATGCATGTCAGAAGTTTTGAACAAGGTAGGCTGCTGGGCTGGGCTGTCCAAGGGCTGAGAGAGGTCAGGGTGGAGTGGGCTGTGTCTTCTCCACAGACTCTCATTAAGGTGGGACCAGCAAGACTGAACACTATGTCCGAAGTCTTCCGATGAGAACACTTACTCCTCTGCAGATGCAACAGTGAAAACAGTGACTGAGCTGGCCAGTGAGTGTGCCAGAGAGCTATGCTGGATTCCGCTTACTGCTGTGATGAGGTACAAGTTTCCATTTTCTCCATGCAATGTCTCTAAACCCGTGACCTTGCTAAAGAAGTAAAATAAAAAAAATAAATAAAACAAGGCCTCATTTTGTGTCCATGTGAGATTACTTCAAGAGTCAGTTTTCAACCACAGTCAACAAAGTACCTTATGTTTATCAAGGCACATTTTCCATTATATATACAGACTTCTTTTTTTTTTAATATGAAAGGTCATTTTGAGAGCCCACAATACCACCCTGTCACGTAGGCCCAACAGAATTTCTGGAAATGTTTAATTTGTGTACTGCATTGAAAGCTCTCTCAAACAAAGTGTGCATCATTTAATCTATTTATGGAACCCCTTGCTTCTCCTAAGTACACTCTCATTCTTTCTCTCAGCTAAGAAAGCCTTACTTTCTTTCATCATCAGTTTTTAGTATTTTATCGTAAGCATTAAGAAATAGTCAAACTTGTTCAAACCAAAGAGGAGTGTCTGATATTTTATTTTTATTTTTTATTTTATTTTTTTTTTTAATGTTAGCCTGTAAAGGCTTTCTTGAGGACTTGGAAAACACAATGTTTTTGGAAAAGGAAAAGATCAGATGTGCTCAACTAAAAGACTCTCTTAGCATACATCACTTTCAGTCTACTCTGGTAGACTACAAAGAGTGCAGTCCAACAGCACCTTCAGTAACACCTGATCATCCTTGAGAAAGTAGACTTGCTTAAGTGTATATAAGGACAGAATTGGGCCCTGTGCTTTGTTCTCGGCTATGGCCTTGACTCTGTTGTTGTGAGGTCAGGCCATAAAAGGAGGTAAGGAAAGGTCACAGAAGTGGGCTCTTGGCTATGCTGAGCATACTTCAAGAATTTAATTTGGCCATGGAAATATTCCCATCTCAGCAGTATTCCCTCTCATTAAAAGAGGGAATATTGCCGTAGCCCATAAGCTCTGCAGGGGAGGAATTAACTTTTAAACTGAACACTGCATTTGGATAGGAAATGAGCTTAGTGGGGTCTGTGTGCTAAGGAACTCATGCACTTTGATACAAATACTCTTTCAAGTTTCAGCCTATGCACAGAGTAACAATGGTCAAACATAGACCAGGAATTAATTACTGTGAAGTAGTTTCCAGTTAAAAAAAAATACTAGTGTATCATTCCTTTTCTGGATGCTTTCTAGTGTCACATAATTGTGTTGATTACTAAAATAATTACTGAAATGAACCATGTAGGTTTTTTTCCAGGCGGAGAGTGGAAAAAGAGAGGCTCTTTCAAGCTGCTTTGCATTGCTTGTGGGCAGGTTCATTCATGTAAAGCCACATTTTGACCTGCTTCAGTGCTGGTTTGCGTGAACCTCCCAGTGTGGACAGTTGTAAGCAGAGCTGCAGCAAAGCTTCTTTGGTCTTTCTGTGCGGGACTTCAGGGTTTGTGGAGCGTGGCTGAGCTTATATCCAAAAGTCAAGCAAGGCTTGTTTCATTCTACCTTGCCTTTGGTTTCTTTTTCTTGCTTTGGTTCACAGTAAGAAAATTAAAACAAAAAACTTAGGGTTTGGTTGTATTTTCAGGTTGGTTTTAGTCCTAATAGAGGTATAAATAAGAAGTTGAAGTTTAAATTCAAGTATCTTTTTTGATCACTCATCTTTGCATGATAGCTTTGCAGAATGGTGCTCTAATGTTGTCAAACAAACATGCTTCTCCTTAATAATTTATTTGAGAATACTGAAGTAACATTTTCTGATATTTGCCCTATTAATTTTGGACCTCTTTGGTGAAAGGATAAATTGGAGTCCTGAAAATATTGTTTCAGCACTCAGATAGCTTACTGGAATTATTAGTACTATTTCTGCCAGTTAATACAGCTGAAGCATAACATTTTTATGACATTCCCAGTTGTTAATATGTTTTCTTTCTAACTGAAATGTGGCTCATCTGCTAAATGAACCAAGACTTACCTTAATCTTTTCTGGAGTGTTTCTAAGTCCGGATTGCTCTTCTTTTAATGAGCCTTAAGTTCCAAATTCTCCCCAGACCTTTCACATCAATCTGTCCAACTTAACATATGTATAAAGCATGATTATATTCAATTTCTGACTGAAGCATTTCCAATTACATACTTGGTTTGATCAGATTAAATTTTGCCTGTTTGCTGAAGAATGTAGTCTGGATATACATGTAAGACTGAGTGTGTGTCACCTTGTTCTTCTCAGCCTTTTTTCCTGTTTTTTCATCATTGCTAGAGAGGATTCAGGAAAAAGAGAGACTATGTTTGATGTTTCGAAGTGATTTTTTAGATCAAGCACTGTACATGCTCAGTTTGTTTATACTGAGGAATTTTTATTGCCATTTTAGCAGCTTCGGTGTCAGTACAATGCCTTTAAAGGCATCCTTTTTCAAATGAAACACCAGGATTTGTGGTCTATGTTCTGGCAGAAATCGCTGCTCTCCAAGAGCCACAGCAGAATCCCAGCTGCATCCAGTCTAGAAGGATGAGTGTATTTCTTTAAATTTCATTATAATTTTATAGCTAGAACCAGTCTCAATTTGGGTTATTTCTGTCCTTCACAGAAATAAGGTGCTTTACCTTCTGTGCCAGATTTTTTTTTGTGCTGGCAGTGCATCTGCTTCAAGCTGCAGTTTATTGGCAGAGTGACGTTAAACTCCCAGCTTCTGCAGATGTTGTCAGCCTAGTGCCTTGATGTTGACCATATCACCTTCTTGAACAGCTTTCCCAAAGACTAAATTTTCATTTTTCTCTCTCATTTTGCTTCTTTTATTTCCTTGGCTCCTGCAGTCATTCACTTCCTATTTTCACCATATTTGCTCAATTTTCTGTTAGGTTATTCCAAGCATGCCAACCATTTAAAGTATCACTCTTTTTAAAAATAAATAGTTAAGTCTTTCCTTTCACTCCTTCAGTATTACAGACCAAGAGCAGCTTGTCTTGCAAGATTGTAGTGAAGGCTTTTATGGAAAAATCCTGTATTGTGCAATACATTACAATGAAATTAGACTTTCCTTCATCTCTATTCTGATACCATCCTGAATGACAGTTGCTGAAGTGGCAGCTTTGTCTCTCGTGCTTTCTACTTCAGTGTAATTTTGACCTCTGGCTTTTCAGTATGGAGTCAAGAATTTTCTAGCATTTTGGACCCAACAGTAGTTTAAATGATCTTCTGCTTTCAGAAATGAAACCTGGGCAAGCATCCCATAAGGTAGTGTCATCAAGTATTACAACAGTTGGTTTATTTTTGAACATGAGTACGGAATGGCTCATTCTATTGAAATTCTTCACTAGGGCTTCAGTGATACTGTGCATTTGGTATCAGATTTTATTGTCGCTATCCTGCATTTTCTTCTTCAAGAAAAGAGAAAAGAAAAGGAAAAAAAAAGAAAAAGGAAATAGAAAAGAAAGAAAAGAAAAGAAAAGAAAAGAAGAAAAGAAAAGAAAAGAAAAGAAAAGAAAAGAAAAGAAAAGAAAAGAAAAGAAAAGAAAAGAAAAGAAAAGAAAAGAAAAGAAAAGAAAAAGAGAAAGAAAAGACAAAACAGCGTTCCCCTGATGATAGTGTCCTTGGCTGTACCTTATGGTTTGACACTCCCCCTGTTTCTGGTTAACAAAGAGAGGTTCTGTTTTCACATAGCTGTTTGAAAAGCTGTCACGTGAGATTCTCCAATTTTTTCTCCAGCACAGGATCCAGTTGCTTAAATGTACTGCAGAGGAAATTTAATTTTAGAAAAGGACCCAAACCAGTTATATAGCCCTGGTCACTGTTCCCAGAAATGAATTATATATGGGGACAGTTTTTAAGGTATGGACAGTAAATTTGAGGAGCATGTTAGGGAAGGATTATCACAGGTCTTTACTTGCTTGAGGGAGCTGTTGAGGAGTAGGGAGACGACCCATTCTCAGCTGCACTGTCCCTGCATGGCTGCAGATGAGGGCAGTGCTGTTGAGCTCACTCTACAGAGCAAGTACAGGCACTAATCATCCAGTCACCTAAAATGCTGTGTAAAATATTGCTTTATTTTATCTGGATGGCCATCTCTATGCTGGTCAGGTCAGTAAATAGGACACAGTTACAATCAGTTTCCACTCCAGTGATGGCAAAACCACAGAAACAATTCTCCAGTTCCTGTTTGGTTCCCGTTTAATCCTATTTAATTGCTTCTAGTTGCCGCAGGGCCTGGGAGGAGTATCTTCTATCCCCTACCTAGTATTGCTTCAAAGTCAGGCTAAAGCTGCTGGAAGGTGACCCAGGCAGAAATTGGCCATCCAAGCTAAGATGCTCAGGAAAAGAACATGTGAGTAATGGATTTAATTGACCAGATGCCCCATGCCGTAGGGAGCACTGTAGAGCAGAGCCACCAAACACATGCAGGAAGCATCTCCATCACAGTGTTTGTGCAGAACATGCTGGATTGCCAGAAAGCAGACACCCTATTTCTTTCTTTAAAACCCTTTTCACAAATGAATTTCTTATAGTTAAAAAGTGATCATTGCTCAACTCACTGAACAGCTACTGCATTTTCCCACTCGGACTTGTTGGCAAAGATCAACTGGATGAGAACATTGCAGACATAAGTTTGTCTACATAAAGATTTATTTGTGTTCCTGTCCACATGATTAATGCTTGCTCCAGGGGGAAAGCTGTAGGTGAGAAGGGATGCTAAGCTACCATGATTTTCCATGCCTTCATGTAGAAGAAAATATCTCTTCTATCCTTTTATTTATTTTTTTGTCCCATTCAATCATGATGTGGAGGGTTGCTAGAACAATAGGCACTTTAATCCAGACAGTCATTTCATTGTAAATCACCAGGGTGCAGATTTTACAGTTCAGGTATTACTGGTTTTGTTCTGTTCCTTCACTTTTCAGGCTTAAAATTGGCGAACACAAGCTTTCAGAAAATGAATAAGAAATTAAATTGCTCAGGACTGGGACATGGTTTGCCAAGTATCAGCCTGGGGAGGTGTTCCGTAACCCTGCGGTAAACCCCAGTGTATATAATCACAAAGGAAAAGCTGACAGACCTTTAGCTGTAGCTTTGCAGTAATAAAGTATTATTATTAATAGATCCTTTCATCCAGGGATCTCAAAGTACTTTAGGAATATTCCTTTACAGTGAAATGTGCAGGGTTAAGGCATATGGTTTACACCATGCCGTATCAACAGGGCATCCTCTTCTCAGCGTGTGCTGTACAGGGGCTCACACTTAGAGACATTGCCATGGCAGAAGGGTTGAGAAGGCATGATCTAGTGTGAGGATAAAAGAACAGATGAGACATGCATGTGACAGCAACTTTCTCTGCCTCTCTTTTTTGCAGAGATCCAGATAGAGGACCTGGCGACAGTGACAGCAGGCATTTGGAGGAAGTCAGCTAATGCTTGCATGCAAAATGCTAGTCCATGAAGCTTTGTTTTCCTCTTCTTGGCTGAGACTTAAAAAAATGCAATGTTTTTATTTACTTACTTGATCCCTAGCCAGTCTCCAGGGAACTTGGGCTGCAAAGTCACTGGGGCTGCCTGTGCTCAGACTGTTAGGGTGAATATAAAGGACTGGGCTCTTGGTGTGAGACCTAGCTGGTGGAGGTTGCAGCTGGCATCCAGGAGCCCATGGTGGTCCGAAACAATGTTTCACTTTGCTTACCCCTTCATTCAACAAGTATATTTATTAGATGACATACCTGCTATGCAGCATTTCACCATTTAGTCTAGGAAAGATTGTATTAATTTTGCACTCCCTTCTGTCTTGCTCAGAAGCTGTTTGTTTAGCATGGACTCGAAAGGCTGCACCCGCAGCTTGCTGGACAATGAAGTTAGCCTGTTAAAGGATCTGTTCATAAAATACGGTACATCTGCTGATGAATTCAAGGACATTTTCATGGCACTAAACTAAGCTTTGCAGTGAAGATGAAGGACTGATGGATCACCATGAGGATGGGCACAACAGGGGGGTACCCTTTGCCCAGCTGTTTGAGCACAGAGCGCCTGGCCACAGTGCATGTCTCAGGGCTTTCCCTGGCCAAGGCAGGGATGGCTGTGCCTGTGCTATTAAAGCTTTGATTCACATTTCTTAGCTCCCTGAACTCCTCTGTTGTGCCAAAATTGTCACTCTGTGGTGTGAACATACCTTAACTGAGCCCAGTGCTGGCTAGTTCCCATGGGCTATTTGCCAAGGTGGCTGCCAGCCACTGGAAACCTTGCATGTGCCTTGGTGAGCTGGTCACAGCCACACCATGCAATCCTAGCACTTGGTCTGCTGGAGAACTACAGAGTGTACAAGGGTGCCTTAATCTAAGAAAATAAAACTGATGTCAGGGTCACAAATTCATATCACACTTCTCAAAATGCCACTTTCTCCATGCAGCACAGATTAGCTATGAGATCGGGCCATTCCCAGAGCTCAGCTCTGCAAAACCATTTAAAAGTGGATTTGGACCAGACTGAGTACAAACTGAACATCTGCCCAAACAGAAAAGTTCATCAGCCCCAAAGTCTCTGTATTCTCCACCCCCTCCCCACAAATGAATCTTATTGTGGGGAAAATATATGAGCAAATAAATCATTTTTGAGTTTGTGGGTGGCCCCCGAGGTGAGCTGGAGCACTGAGTTTTGCATACACACACCCCCACGCAAACTGCCTTTGCTTCAAATCAGCACCAGTGAGCCTACGCACATCTCTCCCGAGGCCTTTGTACAAGACCTTTATCCTTCTACCAGGGGGAAGCCAAACCCTCGGGGTGAAAGACAAGTTGAAAGCTAAGATCTGAATGATTTGGCAGAAACTGGAGCTATTGCGAGATTTTCCAAGATGAGCCCACTGGGGGACTGGGGAGCTCATGACGGTTTAATGGCTTAAAAAAAGAGAATGGGGCTTAATCTAGACCATGTGCTGAGATGAGCTGCTGAGGATGGAGGTAGAGTATGGCAAACCTGCCCTGACTGCAGCAACTGCCCTCTCCACATCTGGATCACTTGGAAAGAGCGCTGTCTTCCTCTGTTCCTTGTTCTTAAAATACTGAAGCACTGATCCAGGCTTCCTTTTTGTGGCTGAACCCTCCTACATGTGTTGGGTGTTGTACCCCAGGGTTGCCCAAGGGTATGCTTGGAGACCTCTCTGGGGATATGGCATTTGGGGAGTGGGGTAGGGGCAGGCAAATCCTGTACCGCCCTGGGCCAAGCCAGGCATGCAGGCTCCTCCAGCTCTTGCAAGAGGATGCTCAGGAAAAGCATCTTCAGGCATTGCTGAAATTAGTCTTGCAAGACAGTGCTGCAAGTGGGGCAGCTGCAGTGGAAGGAGCCTCTGTGATAGGCTTGTTGAAGGCACACAGCAGTACCACGGTTCTGGAGACAAAGGGACTGACTGTTAACTGCAAAGGCTGTTAGACCCCGGGAAGCAGAAAAGAGCAGCAAGAAAGGAAAAAGCAGTCACAGGTAAAAGAGTAGAAACAGACCAGTAGAAGAGGACTTCCTAGGGATGTGGGACCTGTGTGCCACCTCCCCCTTGCTTGTGTCCCTGTAGCTCCCCAATCTCCCTATCCTCACTGCCACTATACCCACCCACAGAAGTGGAAAAAAACCATTGCATGGATTTGACCCAGAAATACCTTTTAACCATCTGAGATGGGACAAGTCTCTTCTGCTTGCTCAGCATAAGCACTATAAATGTTAGTTTTACCCTACTGATGATGCGTTGTTGCAATAGTAATCCTGCTCAGTACGAGAGGAACCGCAGGTTCAGACCCCTGGTGCGTGCACTTGGCTGAGGAGCCACTGGCGCGAGGCTACCATCTGCGGGCTTATGACTGAAAGCCTCTAAGCCAGTATCCTGCCTAGACGCTTGATGTTGTGCTGTTGCGTCATCGGTCGCTTGAGATTGACCCAGGAGTTGATAGTCTTGTTCAGAATGTGTGGGTTAAAGCCCTTCCTGAATCTTCATTAGCGAAGACAGGCCTTACTCATAGGAGAAGGAAAACTCCTATCTTCAAACCCGGGGTGATGGAGCTCGTCTAGCCTTGTAACGTCTTCCATCAAAGAGAAGGACACTCTTACAAAACCTACGACCAGTGGACTTTGCTGTCACCATCCTAGCTAGCTAGGCCGTGGCAGTTAAACCTCAGGTGTAAAGGGTACGGCCAGTTCTGCAAACGCTACCCTCACCTAAAAACTCCACGGCGCAGGGTGGAAGGGCTTACTCTCACTTGTCTGCATGGACAGGTGGGGGTCGAAACGGCAGGTGACAAGGTGCGTTGGAAGCTGCAGATCCAGCCCTGCATGCGGGTGGACCAGGGCGTTGGTCACTTGAGATTGCCCCAGGAGATGACAGTCCTGGTCAGACACTTCCTGATTGCCTAAGCTGCCTTTTTTCCAATCAGATTTGCCTATGCCACATGCCCTTGGTCATTGTGCTTGTAGTAAGCATTGGTAAAGCCCTTCCCAAATCAGCAAGGGTCCAAGCCTAGCCCAGGGGGATTATCTGCAGTTAAAATAGCCTTAGAGAACCGTAATTCTTTTGGTCATACTGCTAAGAAATAAGACATTTATTCGTTTAGAAACTCTGCTCAGTCCTGACTGGCCAGCACAAACTTCAGCCCTGCTGACACATGGATTTTGAGGGGGGTTTACTGTGGGAGCCGGAAGATCTCACAACTCATAAACCACCTTCAGCATCCTCCTTAGGACATGACATTCACTTTTAGATAACAACATGCTTTGGTTTTGTTTGATTTAGGTTTTGCAAGCCTCCATAATAAGAAGCACATCCATCTCACTGGCTTTGAGGTGCCAACAGCTTGTTAGGGGGACTGAGGCAGTGTCAGTACGTGAGGCAGACACTCGCAAACACAACCTCTTCTAACAAAGGTGTCTAAACAAGGTGGGTGGACAATCCCTAGAGCTGTCTACTCATCTTCTCTATCACAGGAGTTGTGGCAGCTGCACTTCTGACTCTGAAGGGCTGGGTGGGATGATCATGGCACAGCCTGATCACTCTCCGTCCACAAACATGTGCCACAGCTGGACCAGGGTCATAGCTTATAGATGGCAGCAGCTGAAATGCCACCCCAGGGGCCAGGATGAACTCTGCAGTGGGGAGGAACAAGGTGTTACATGGCCTGCAGCACACTCATGAGGCCAGAGCATCATGGAGGGATGGCTGGCACAAAACAGTGAAGAATAAGATTTGCAAGAATCCCAATTAGGAAAGTCAGCACCAGAAGGTGCCAAAAAAACTGTGGCCGCAGAGCCCTTTTTGCTGCTGAGCAGGATGCCTAGGGCTGCAGTGTCAGGGTGACTCCTGGGGATGCAGACCATGAGAACCCTGTGTTTTCCTGCCTGGACACAAGTTTAACTTCTGACCTGTATCAGCTGTCAGATTAGAAGGGGTTTAGTCACATCAGCCTGAGCAGGAATTAAAGCCAAGCTCCAGGGTGAAAGGGCAGAGCCTTAAAGGGATCACCTTAATTGACAGGGCCTTTTAATCCTCCTGTTCTTGTACATTAATCCAAATATCTCTAGTTCTTCTTCTTAACCTGTTTTCATAAAGTAAAGAGAATTATACTTAATATGACAAAGCTGAGAGTAGGAAGAAAGCATGACCTTAGCCCTCCTGAAGAAGGAGTTTGAGGCTATAGTGAATGCTGCTCTTTATCCCGGTCACTCCCCAGCACCTCCTTAGCAGTTTGAGAGCTGGAAGTGATCAGGCAGCTCCTCTTTGGCTGTGCTGTGGCAGTGATGCTGTGCAGGACGAGGCTGTTGTTTGATGTTCCATTTGCAGTTTACATTTATAATGGCAGCACTCTGATAACCCAGATACTTGAAACAGGCCCAAGCAGAGAGGAGCTTGAAGCACACCACATCCATCACCTGAGAAACACAGTCAGCGGGGCTCCACTTCTTGGAGCATCCCTCACTACGGTAGCAAGTGGCATGCATGACCTGGAGGCTCTGCTGCCCACCTCTGGGGGTATGTGAAGGGCTGAACAGAACTAGAGGTGCCCTTTGAATGGGGAAGTGCTGGGATTGCTCTCATAATACCCGATGCACAGAGGATTTCAGATTGTTTGACTATCAGCCAGCAACTTTCCAGGCTATCAGCTAAAAAGCTGTTGGATTTCCAGTTTTAATACACATAAGGAGTTATGGGCAGCAGTCATTTGCATCAAATGACTTTTTGGAAGCAAAGTGTTGGTGTGCAACCAGTTGTTTCTGAAATGTCTTTTTACAGTAAACTCCCTTGCAGGCTGATCTCCAGCAGAGGAGGTGTAACTGAGATCCCAAATGCAGTTGGTGGGCAATGGAAAACCTAGCTAGTAACCTGGCAAAGTTAATTACAAGCTGTTAAACTAAGCTGTTAACAGCTAAGCTCAGTTGTTAAACTGTTAAGGATACAGATTGTACCTTCATGTGCTTTGGTAGTGCAGCTATGCACTGCAACCAGGGTCTCTCAGCTCCACTGAGAGATAAACAGTGGAATAAAGAAGAGATTCAGATCTTAAACCATGGGGAGGAGGGAAAAATACCACACTTCTTTACGGGAGTGCCACAACTCAGACATGAACAGAGTCTCAGGTGCTGGGGACAGTGCCCATGGTGTCAGCCTGGGGACCACGCTGGCCCTGGGTGGTTTTGGTGATCATCTTTTCTCACTGCCATGCAGAGCGAGCCTAATGGGAAAAAACCCCATGCCTAACACTGCCCTCCTGCCACCCATGTGTATCGTGCTTTGTAGATACACTGGCTTGTTCTGGCGGTGAGAAACTTACCCTGCAAACCAAGTTCCTTTCAAAATACATGTAAGGCATCTATTTTTCTGCTGGCATGGTGGGGAAAGCCACAGAAAATTGTGGAAAGAATGAAGTTTCCAGGGGCAAATTTATTTTGTCTCGTTCTCAGCCTGCTTAAAGTTCAGCTCAGATGTTTCAGGAGCCCAATTTGTACTGAAGGGAAGGAGTCTAAGAAACAGTTGTGGATAAAAGAAATCTGAAGGCTATTAAGAAATAAGGAGAAAAAAAACCTTTGAGTAGGCTGAAGGAAAACAAGCACAGATCCCGTGAGACAGAGGAGAGAAGAAAAACTCCAATGGAAAGAAAAAAGGAGTGGCTGGTGAAACCTGGTTTCACAGAGGTCAGTAATATTTTGCTGCTAGCTTCACTGGGCCAGAATTTTATCCGTGGTTTCTAACCATGGTGATGGCCTCTTCCTTCCAAAGTTGCTCTTCCATCTTGTGATTCATCCCATCTCCTGTCTGGACATGTAGTAGCACTGAACTCCCATTTAGGAAAATACTCTTTTAATGGAGCTAATCGCTCCTGGGGAAAAAAAATGGTGTCAAATGACAGGAGGAGGAGGGGAAAGGTTCATGACCTCAGTCCAATTTTTGAACCCCATGAACACACAAAAATAATTTGAAAAGTTCATAAAACCTCAATTTCCAGCAGATTTCCCCATCCCAAAGCTTGGGGTTGTCAGGCCAGAAGCCCAGATCCCTCCTCAAATTCAGTCCTGTGCAGAAAGTGACACTGATGCACTTTGTAAAAAGCCTGGCCAAAACCAGAGCCCTGGAAAAGGAGCTATTTGGGCAGCAGAAGCAAGAGAAGGGAGAGCCAGTCCCTTTGAACTAATCAGCTAGGCAAGGCATTGGATAAGCCCGGGCCGTTTTTAATCAGATGTCTGAGAAGACTGTCAAAGAGATTTCCTGACACTTGCCTTGTCACTGATGGTATCTCAGTGAAGATAAAATAAAAGCAGCAGTAAAAGGGAAGTCTGAGCCATTATCTGCCCACACCTGGGCTGCAAAGGCCCCAAGCGGAGACAGCTCCTAGCCCTGTCTGGGGCTGCGGGGAGATCTTGGGGTGAGGAGGCTGCTGCCTGAGAGGTACAGGGGAGCATCACCCCATGGTGCTGGGGAGCACAGCCTGTGGCATCGACTCCTGGATGTGCACTGGGGTTTTGTACTTATGGTAGAGAATTTGTATTCACAGCCTAAACCATCACCTCCCTGTGAATGCTGGGCTGAAAAGGTGTTTTCTCCCCAGGATAATGGGGGAATGCCGTTACAGCCTTTTGAGAAGGATTTGCAGGCTTTCACACAGATGTTCATTAAACCTCTCCCTGATCTCCAGTTTCCAATCATGGGAAGCAGCTCCACAAGCCACAGAACCCAACAAAGTCTCAGTTTGGGTGTTTCCTTCCCTTGTGCATTTCCTGGAGTCAAATGTAGGCTGTGTAGCAGCTTTTAGTTTGAGGAGGTATTTCTAGGCTCTTTGTACCCCACACATTTTAAATCATCTTGCAAAATGTGATCCCTTGAAGCTTCTGCTGCTGCCAAAACTTAATTGGAATTGGCCAGCAGGCTTGAAGGGACTGATGGACAGACAAACACATAAACACTGCTATCACATTTACTCTATTTTTCTTGGAAAGCTGAGCTGGAAATTCCAGTAACCTAATCAGAGATACGGGATAATACCACATAAGATCAGCAACCCATCTTAGGCCATACTCTGTGAAGCATGAATCATTCATGGGCACTGTACAAGCAACAAGAACCTGTCTGCACACTGGTAACCTCAGTGGTGCCCAGGGCCACCACAACAGATGCACATTTTGAAATGACCTTTGGAAGTTTTGACCATATCTCCATGACTGTTGTGAGACAATTGCATTAAATGGCTTCAAAACAAGAAGCAGCTGTATTACAACTTGGTAAATTCTAGTCCTTGAATGTTTTGCTGTGTTAATTCGGTTGTCTTGGAAGTCCTCTGCAGACAGGAGAAGGTCTGCTTGATGCTGGGATTTAGGATTGAGCCAGTGCTGTCAAGTACACCTCTTCGGGATTTTTGTATTCAGTCTTTGGGTTTAGTGGTGCTTTGTGCTGATATCCTACTGGCATAAATACTCTGTGAGCAGGTCCCTCTGTGAGAACTTTGCTGGTTTTTATTAGATCCTAAACCTATTTACTACAAGAAATCAACCACTGCTGAAATTCTAGCCACCATGCAGAGACGAAGGGGGTCCACAGGATTACACTGGTGTGAAAAGAGACTTTGACCCCTTCACTATATTTAACACAAATCAAATGCCACAGTGGGATTAAAACTCCATGTATATTAACCATCTCTCCATACTTACCAACCTACAGTAACTATCTCCCTGCACCACCCCCCTTTCTAATAGTGGTATAAATAGTCCAAAGGTCTCTTGTCAACACAGCTCCCAGACTGCCAGCTCTTTGAGGGGCAAATGTACTTTGTTTTATTACTTGTATGGTGATCCTCAAAGAAGAGGATTTTGACCTTCTTAAATTCCTCCTGGAGATTAAATACCAAAACCAGCAGTCCACGAGGGAATTAATAGACAGCTTCAATACACACAGCAAGACCTTTGAAGGGGGTCAAGTTATTAACACACTGGGAAATGTAGATTCTATCTTCCGAAGCAGGATATATTTTGCATTCAAGATCAGATAATGAGAATGGGGCCTAGAAAGCTGCATTTCTGCAATGAGTTCTGCAACTCTCAGCAGATTTTCCAATTTTGCATATTTTACTGAGGACACAAACTTTGCTGACTTTAGAAGTTTTCACATAAAAGGAATGCACAACAAACTTCTGGGAGAAACTGGGCCTTGTATATTAACTGTGGGCCAATGTTTCTTTAGTTTTCAATGGACAAGGAATCTTACCTGGGGGCTTAATACTTATTCAACCTCGTACCACCTCAAACTAGACAACCCTATAAAAATTATTTGGTTAATATTTACATATTTAAGGAAATTAATGCCAGGCATTGGAAGCCCTTTAAAGTTCCTTTTTGTGCACTTTTGGATAATCAGAGTTTGCATAAACTATTTAAGCCTGATGATACCTAAATGGTCATGGAAAACTCATTTCAGCTTTCTTCCAGTGCATATTTGAACTGGAAGCATGATTAAAAATGTTCACTTCAACTAAGGTAGGTGGACCAAGGACGAAGGTTATGTGATAGGATCAACCAAAGGTTTAAGATTGATTCACCATTTCTGTAAAACTTTGATACTTTAAAAAAGTAAGGAAATATGACAGTTTAACAGTCCTCTCTTGTTTTTGAACTGCTGTGCATCAGTATGAGGTAGTACCTATGGAACGCTCAAGAAGGGTATAACATCTTACAAAATGTCTTCTTTTCTTCTTCTCCCCTCCATTCGCTTTATGCTCTTGGCCACTTCTAAACAACAGAAGTTGAGATGAAAGCCCTACAGTAAATGAAAATCAAGAAAAAATGAGTAAGTTGTAATATATCACTTGTTATGAAATATTCCTTTGGCACGAATTACAGTAAACAAACCAGCATCCATTCCAAAACAGCTGTAAACAAATCTTGACTGCTCCCTGATTGCCAAAAATCTCACACCACTCAAACTGACATGGAAAAAAGCATTAATGGTAGTGAGGAATGAATTTCAGGAAGGCTGGGTTTGATCTGGATAAGCATATCTGACAAATGCAAGCCTCCTGAGAGCCTATAAAAACAAGCTTTCTTGGGAGATTTCCTGCACTTCTGGTTGGGTTGGAAATGTCATGACAGCTGGCTTCACTGCAGCATTTGGGCACTCCAGGTTGTTTTTGTAGCCACAAATCAGGGAAACAAAGATGCCTGGAAAGGGAAGAAACCACATAACAATATTTAGAGCTTTAAGAGCAGTTCTGAGCCAGTGTGCTCAGTGTGCTCTTACATGCACTCAGCAGGAAGATCTGCTCTTCTCCCTCTGTACAGAAACAAACTGAGGAATAAAGGGTTGAAAACTGTTTTCTGTCTTTTTTCTAGCTGCATGCAGGATCTACAAATATTAAGGCCAATCCTTACTGTTCCAGCCTAGGGGCGCAGGAGAAGTGCAAAGGTAAAAGCTGTCGCAAATCCATTGTACATGCCCACATTGCTGCGTAACTTAACATCTCTTCCACCTTCTGTCCTCTACCTATGAATTAATTTGATTTATAAAATCCTAGTAACAACTTAAAAAAATGTGGTTCTGCCATGTGAAAGCCGAAGTGCAGAGGATGTGTAAGAGATCTGAATCCTAACCTTAGTGGCGTTTCTAGCAAAGTCAAAATAGACTTTGGCTTTATACTAATGATAATGTTAGGACATGCTATCATTTATGTACCAGTCTCATCTCATACAAACAAAAATTGACAGTGAAACTGTGGAACCCAGTGCCAAAAGAAGTTCTAGGTGCTAAAATATTGAATGAATTACAAAAGGCAAGTTAAGAGAAGAAGAATGTAGCAATGGCAATGCAAAACCTTGTATCATGCTCTGAAGTGCCTTCACTAGGAATTGATGGATGTCAGGGGAGTGTTCAGAGGCTGCGCCAGCACTTGCTAATTCTGTGCTTACCCTATTCCTTTGGGCATCCACACTGACTCTGCAGGATCACCAGGTATCGCAGGAGCAGAGGAAGGAGATCTCACTGCAGGAGATGGCTCCTGCCCTGAACCAGTGCAGAAGAAATGCCCCTTTGATGCCCATCCCACATGAGGATCAGATTTGCCCTTATCTTTGTGGGGGTTTTTACTGATTTGAACCAAAAAAGCAATGCTCCTGGACAAAATCCTTCCTCTAATAAGACTTCTAGGTATGCTCTAGAAAGATTATTTCTCCTTACTGAGCATCTCCAGTGGGAGACATGCTCTTTCCAAAAGATACCCCAACTGAGGTCCCGTGCTGTAAACCTCACTAGGCAGTATGCCAGCCATGGACTATCAGCTGGGCTGTCACAGACATTTCCTGGAAATACATTGCTCCTTGGTAGCATTGAAGAACACTCCCCATCTCCCCATGTGGCTGGAAATAGAGCCAGATTTGCTGCCTTCTGCTGATTTCACAGACAGTTCAGAAACAAAAAGACTTTTTTTCCAAGGCAGACATTCATGGAAATGCATACAGAAGAGATGGTGAAAGGCTCTGGAGGGTGGAATGTCTCTCCCACTCTGGTCTTGCTGGGATACTTCTGTGTTTCCCCATGATTTCTCAGGCCACCTCTTGGACACTGCCCTTCCCATTGGCAGTCTTCTCTATCACATTATCAATCCTTGGCTTCATTTGGCCAAAGGACTGAGGAATTAATACTGTGCCTGCTTTGCAAGGTTATGTTACTTTTGAGCAGGGCTTCTGGTGTCATACTTCCTCATGACATGTGTGTTAGGAGGACCTGGGTGTTCTTGCCCCTTTTCAAGTGACAGGAAGGGTTAACTGGCCAGCTGTCTCTGCGGGTCAAGGCATAGCTCTTTCTGCCTCTGTGGTTTGTAGCTGTATCTGTAAAATATGATGAAGTATAAAATACTTCTGGCTTTTAATCCTTGGGTCAGATGCAACCCCAGTGTAACCCCATGGCTTTCCTACTGAACGAAACTTTGATTTCCTCCCGGAGGCTGTTGCAGGTTTTGCACACAGAGTGGGCAGTGTTTTTGTCTTCCAGCCTAATTCCTCCATACATATCCTGGGAAAGAAAGGTGTCACCAAACTTGGAGCACAGGGACCAGAAGGATGTGACAAAGCATGTCTGTCTGCACAAGGCTCAAATGCTAGATCTGTTGTTCTTCTAACAAAAGAACCTGTTAAGGTTTATGAGCACAAAGGCCTTTGATGTTGTTACTTGGAAAATAGTGCCTTAAAGATAATAGAAGGTTTCATGGGCTGAGCCCTTGGCTGGGGGTTGGCAGCTAATGCCAGGAGAGCCGTGCTCCAGCAGAGACTCCCTCAGCACGTAAGCTTTCCTAAGGGCAGCCATGAAAGCACCCCTGTCTCTTCCAGCCATCTGGAGAGGGGGGATAGCTGCCTCCCTCACAGGGTCTTGAAGAACTGCTTTACTGTTTGCACAGTTCTTTGAAGATAACTTTACCAGCTAACATTTGCAAACTTGTTCCATGTCTTTGGTAGAGATTCATGTGGGCAGTGCAGGCAGCCACAGCCTCATGTTAAACCTGTACCAAGAGGAACTGCTTTCTTCTCAGCCCTTTTTCTCTGCTGCTCGGAGGCAAGCAACTGACAGGTCACTTGGCTCAGGGGTTCAGTGGGATTTGGCTATGACTTTGTTCCAGTGAGGATCTCTGACACTGCTTCTTCATGGCAGCTAGCACTGAGGTATGGACGCATGGAAACCTGTTTGGGGACTGCCATGCCAGTCCCTCACCCAGGTAAATACACCCCTCCTGGGGACCTGCCCTCTCGCAGGCACTGCCTGGTGTCTTCTCCTGCAGCTCATCTCCTTCCAGCACAGTCAGCACCACTGCCACCCCTCTTGTTCCCTTCTTGCCCTTGGGAGCTGCTGGTGGAGGAAAAAGTTGGTCATTTTGAAGGTGCAGTTGGCACCGTGAGTGAGGGCCTGCAGAACCCACGAGGGAGACCAAAGCATTGTAACAAGGAGGAGGCATAAATCCCTGGCAGGAGCTTTAATCCTCTTACTGAGCTGCCAGTTATGATTTATCATCCAGTTTAGTTTTAATGCTGTTGCATCTTCAGTGCTCCTACCCTGTGCAATGACTGGGTCATTTCCCTTGGGAGGAAGAGGGGGAGTGCGTGAGTGTGTGTGTGAGGTGTGCATGTGAGGTGTCTGTGTGAGTATGTGCGCTTCAAGCTGCGTAACAGGAGATGAATTCAAAGTGCCTCCTCAGGACATTGTCGCCGTAGACGGGCACTTTGTTCATCTCTGTGGTGGAGCCGCCAGGCCCTCCAAGTCCCGATCACCATCCCAACCCTAAGCGAGTCCCATTTCAGCGGCGCTCCCCCTCCCCGCACCAGCACATAATGTTTCCATTGTGCCAATACTGTTTTTCTGGGGAAGCGGCAGGGATTTAAATATCATAAAGGCAGAAGTTGGGCTTTGATATACTGTCAGCAAAAGCTGAATACTGTAATTTCAAGCAATTTTCTCCGAACTCCCCTTCCCACCCTCCCCCCTGCGGCCCCCAGCCCTCTCCTCTCCCTGGGCCTCCTCCCTGGTGCTTTTTTCCTCACAAGCCGTTCCATCGCTTCTCTCTCATGATCCTCACCCAGCAAATTAATGTGCTGCTGCTGATGAGAGACAGTGTGTTACTGTGAGCGCAGGCTCTCTTGTCTCCTCTCGCTATTACACCCTGGCAACTTCAAAGGTCCAGTCATCCTGTTTCCATCTTCCCGTGGGTCTGCAGGGCCTGACTCAATGGCACAGTTCAAAAGTGCAGGCGGGATGGGATGGCGACAGCCCCAGCCCTGCAGTACTCCATAGACACGGCTGTGGTCAGTTCTGCAGATCTTCCCCTTCACCTCCTTGGGAATAATTGCCACACCGGGAGTTGTGGCAATTAACCGTCTTTCTCCCACTTTGCTCCTTTTCATTTCCATCTGAGGCAGACTTTTGTAGAAAGAGCCTTCTTTCTTTTTTTCTCTTGACAACTATTTAATCTTCTGCGATCTGTCCTTCTGGGCTGCCTGGCAATTCCCCTGGTGGTAACCACGATGTTTGTTTTAGCCAGTAACAAGATACTGTTTTGAAAAGTAATTCTGATTACTCTGTGGATTTAGGCTTTATTTCGTATATGCTTTCTGTGGCAGAGAGATTGTTGCGATTTCTCCCTTGGTAACAACGACTTGCAGCTACACTGATCCCTGCTACCACAGGGGCAAGTATCCCAAGCAGTACGCACCCAAGGGGCTCTACTGCAGCAAGCCTGTGCCTCTTATTCCGTTGGTGCTGTGTTTTATTTTGCTTAGGCAGTACCTGAGTTTTTTAGCTCTCTGACTGCTGGAACAACTCGAGTGCCAGCCTCAGTGAGAGGAGTACAGTAGCTCTTCCTCCCTGGAGAAAGCAGGACAGTCTAAGAATAAGGGGTAACTTAGAGCAGAAGAGGCTTATGTTTCCCCCTGTGGGATTTTATCCAGCTTGTGGATTATATTCACATGAGCTGTCCTTCAGTAGCTCCCTCAGGTGACCTAGACATCCACATCTGCCTCACATAAAGCCTATGGAGAGCACAGAAAAAATAAAAGGAGGAAGACAGATGTTCCAGCAACCAGAGTGTTTTGCTGCGTAAAGCTGGGTTCACATCCTTGTGTTGTCACACAACCCTGGTTATGCCTAAAATCGGTGCTCTTCATTTTCTCCACCTCCAACAGAGCAGGAGAAAGGACACATTAGCTGCGGTTATATGATGTCTAAGTGTGCTCAGATTTCTTTGTAGTTGTCCAGGGCTTGCAGAATTTACAATATCATAGGTTTATCAGAGATGAACTTCAGTCTGCACCAAACTCTGAATGATTCCAAAAAAGAATAAGCCCTTCCAGTAACTACCTGTCTGAGTACAGTTTCATCTAAAGCAGGTCCTAAAAAGTTTGACAGGCTCCCATGGGGTTTTGGAATGCATCACTGAAGGATCTGTTAAAATGTAAAAATTTGCCAAGGTTACAATTGAATTAAAACAGGTCTGAAGCTCCCAACCATGCCACTCCCATTACCTCAACACGATTTAAGTATGTTGGAGAATCAAGGAGGACGACAAGCCCATGCAGCATCGTAGTGTCTGAGTTGCTGGTATTAAGGCACTGAATTTCATCCTGACTGTTTCAATCTGAGTCAGTATTTTATGACCAGATTCTCAGATCTCAGTGGCTAAAAATCTTGCTTCAGGCATCCCTGTTGTGTTATTTTCCACATAATGACATCTTTGCGTGTAATGAGATGTTAGCAGCTCATTCACTGCTTACATATGTCTTGGAGGAGAAAAGTGCAATTTCTTGACTTATACAGTGATTAGGGTAAATGTAAGTTACTCATGGCAAATTTTGAGAAGTCCAAACTTTGGAAATTACGGCAAGAATGATGAAGACTCAAAGGTATGTTTTGAGGGAACCACCTACTTTCGGAGAACTTGGCTTTTGCATTTGATTCATTTTGTGCCAGAGGTATGCCTCTCACAAACCTGCATGCTCATTTTGAAGGACATGTCATGTTGAACAGAGAACTGATTAAACCAGTTAGAGTGCAATGAGGTTCAAACCCTTACTAAAACCCTCCTCTCTATAATTTGTAGGGAAAAAAACCCACAGTAGAATCAAAGAGGTCCTTTGGGGGTCCAAAAATAAGCAAAATTCAGGAACAGCGCTTTGCTCTGGGGGAGATGACAGTGTTTCGTTCAAGTCACCCTTGAATTTGTGTGCTCTTCTTGCAGCGGTTTGGGTTACTGACAATTTTTCCTGATACAGTCACCTTGGAGTTCAGTATAGGATTTAGCCACCCACAGGGAGGCAGTTAAATGCAGATGTCTGAACACTAGATATCTAAATTCTCATAATAGTCAATGGAAATCCATTCAGTGTGGTCAACAGAGTTTGAGTCAATTGCCTAAATATGAGCAGGTAGTGCCACTGGAGATAATCTTGGATATTGGGGTGTCTGCACAGGCTGAGAGGTACTGTGCAGAACCTGTGGAGAGCTGCATCCTCACAGGTCTGCAACTGGGGGCCACACAGGAAACCACCTGATACCTCTGATGTCTCCTGGTGCCTGTGTTTAAGTGCTAAATTGAATCATTCTCATCTAACAGTATTCTTCAGCTAACAGGCAAGAGGTATCTCCTTTAAGGTGAGCTGAATCCCTATCTAAATGCTTAACTCTGCCTGATAGTACACTGTAGTCTACATGAAAAAGTCTAAGGCTGACACCAATGGCCCTGCTGCTTGTCTTCTACTCCCTGAGCTCCCACTCCTTGAGACCCAGGCACCCTTTACAGCAGCCTAGATCCCAGGGCCAAAAAAGGTGGTTCTGGTCAGCACTTGTCTATTGGATTTAGGTGGGAAACTTCTCATGTCAATCTTCTTCAGAACACAACTTTTCAGGTTGTTGAGCCTTTAGTGAGACGTGTGTCTTGAGTCTGCTTGATGATAATCTTCCTGGAAGATCTCTTCCAACGCTCATGCAGACCCTCTGAGGACGGGAGGCTTTCTGGGAGCTGTTTGGCTGCAGTCACATGGTGATGTGTACCCTGGTGAGGAGCCTAGCCCTCAAATGAGAGCTGGGGATATGAGGAACCTGAATGGCAGATCCTAGCAGCAGTAGCAACAACTCAAGGGGACACAACCCTGGTTGTGAGGATGTCAAAATACTTTGCTTTGGCAATGTCAGAAGAATGTATTTTGCACAGATATTTACCAGAACTTTCTGTGTCTTGAGAAACTTTGGCTATTCAAGATTTTTGTTTCTGATGACAGCAAATGGGCAATGACCACTGTTTCTCAGGGTCAGAAAGTCTGATCACCTGCTGAGCAGCAGCCTGAGCAGTATCTACAAGCAAGGGAACAGAGAAATGTTTTTGCTCTCATGTTTTTCTGTCTTTCATGTTACACCACTCCTTGTAGCCTGCATCGGTGAGTACAAAGTACCTCCTGGATATGACATCATGCCACAGAAAACAGACTAATGAGGCAAAGGAAGTGAAGCTCACTTTTCTGCAGGGAGGCTGGCTCTGATCACCTGGTTGTAGTTAAGACAGATCACACTGAGCAGTTCTGCTTTGTAAAAGCTGAATTTCATTCTGTGTTACTGCATGTTTATCCGATATCTTGTAAAAACTGCTGTCCATTTCTCCTGCCTTTAGATCTTTCGCTTTTTTGAAATGCTAAATCTCCAACTGTGACCCTTCAGCAAAACCAATTCACTTCATCAAATGAATCCGGTGACTTTGATTATGTAGGAGTTTTCATTAAAGGGGTCCAAAGTAAAGCAGACAAGGAAATGTCTTTGTGATTTGCAGCAATGCACTGAGAAACAAAAGGAAATGGATGGCAGAGATAAGGAAAATAAAATAGCCACAATTTTTTAATAAGGGGAATGGAATTTCCCCTGAGGGCCTGTGTTAAAATGCTCTTTAGTAAAACACAAGCAAAACTCATAGTAGCAGAACTTAAATACAAAATATTGCCAACTTTGAGCAGCACAATGAAATTACTAGTAGTCAGAAAATGCTGACATGAAGGCATTACCAGCATATTTTAAACTCTAGATAATAGTGCTTCCAAATAAACGATTGGCTATTATGGATTTAACCATAAAACTGAAACTGTCATGTGCACGGCTGCCATGACATATGCAGCAGCAGCAGCACATTTTGCACTTTGTTTTCTTTGATATTTTAGTTGTGGAGTTCAATTATGGCGCAAACATTCTGATTCCTTCTGGCTTGCCTGCACTGTGTTTTGCAATTCTAGAGAACAAAATCATCTGTGGATGCTGTGAATGGGGCTAGTTTTATCTTCCATGGGATCATTATTTAGCTAGTACCAGCGTGCAATGCAAGGGCAGTATGTTTACAAAGGGGTCTGCTTAGCATGTATACCAGCATAGACTGTGTAGATCAGTGCAGAAAATCAGTCAGGCTTGCTGACAGTCTCACCTGTAAATCCTATTTATTTCTTCCACATGGATTTCCTGGTAGCATAAGATTAAACAATTAAGGAAAGGAATTTGATGCTTGTATTTTTTGACTATTTTTGTGGTTTGGATGTTCTTATAGGAGAAATGTGTTTCATTGTTATTCCATTTACAAACTCCATGAAAATGATCCAACCAACTATCACAGAGCTGCTGTCTTATGTAAAACCCAGTAGAACTATGCAGCAATGTTGCTTATGAGTTGAGTTTGTCTTAGTTAAAAGTTAGAGCAGATCCTGGGCTGTGATATATCTCATGTGTTTATTTTTTTAATTTCTTCAACCAAGCACAGTACAAACCTCCCAAAAGGGCGAACTGCTAACCTTTCAGCATCATCTCTTTTCTTGTGGCATTGCCAAAAGAGCTGATTATCCTTTTAACAATTACAAAAGTCTATTTTACCACTATCTCACCATTTGAAAGATGCTGAAGGGATTTTGTTCAAAGTTTCCACAAAGATTACTCCTCTAGCAGAGACCAGCACGGATGACATCAGCCCAGATCAGTTAAAAAAAGATCAACATGGGGAAAGAAGTTCAGGGCTGAAAGTGTCCTGCAACTTTGAGGGAGAAATGAACTTGGCATAAATCTGAAGTAATTTCCCTGCAGCAGCTCGAGCTGCACTAGCCCAGGGGCTCTCAGCTGGAGGGAGCCAGGACGTGGTGGGAATCAGCACCTGGGGTGGGAGAGCCAGATGGGCTGCAGGTGGATGGGACAATGCTCCTTACAGGAACAGCAGCCCCTGCCTTCCACTGTTGCAGAAGGGCCATGAGCAAACACAGTGGGTGCCCTGGGAAACTGTGAAAGGATTCATAGGCATTGGGCCAGAAGAGTCCATTAGATCATCTTTTCCTCATGGAGGGCCAAATGCAATTTTCATATACCTTTTGAGAGCCACATGGTGGCACACCCTTTAGTATCAGAAAGTCTACATTCTCAGCAAGGCATCAATACCCAGGAAAAAGGACAAGATTAAATTTCAAGGTACTTGTAGGAAAACCATACTCACCCATTATCTAATGACCTTGGAAATTCAATTACAATGTCTGAGATCTAAAGTATGAATGATACTTCCCACTGCTACGCAAGCTAGACAAAAACAGTGAACCCAGGGGCCCCTTCCAGCTGTTAGATGTCCAGGATGGTCTTTTTCTTCCTCTCCTTAGGAGTCCATGGGACCCCATCAATGTCAGTGGGACTGACCATTTCTCCCTTTGCCTATGAATGTCAGGTTGAAGGTTTCATGGAGAGCAGCAAGAGGTAAAGGGACATGGGCACTAGGCCCTGCTCCATGGTGGCAGGACACACAGCAGGTATGGGAATATGGCAATAAGCTGTGGGCCATGGCACAGCTAGCGATGGCAAGCTGTCTCATTCAGAGAGGGATGGCAAGCGTTGCAAAAGTGGTATGGAGCAGGGTAAAATCTGAGCCTGACCCAGCCTGAGGGTGGGTAAGTTGCCTTTGCTGACACCTGACTGTGGGGTTTCACCCGTGTCCCCTTTGGCAGAGCCCCAAGAACTGTCTTCCACCATCACAGACCCAGAAAAGCATCTGGTCTCTGTTGGGAGATGTCAAGAGCTGGAGAAGCCACCATTTCTTCTGCTTGTTTATTCTGGTTGTTAATCTCCTTTCACTGATTAAAACTTTATACTTTTTTCTCACTTGAATTTGCCTGGAGTTAAGTCGCAGCCATCACCGCTTGTTATTCTTTTCTCCCCTGGATTAAAGAGCTCTGCCATGCCCAGAGTTTATGTCCACGACAGTATTATGCTTTGTAATCACATCATCCCTTGATCTTTTTGATTAGGTCAATAGGCTGAGCTCCTCAGTCCCAGAAAGATCTCTTGTAGATAGCAGTGATGAACAGAAACACTGATTTTGTGCTAGATTGTCTTTCCATGCAGCTGAGTGCCTGGGACCAGGTTTCCCTGTTTAACATTACTGACACAGGAGCACAGGCCATGAATATGGGTGAACATTTGAAAGGATTTTGAAAGGATTAAACAGATTCCCCAGTCTCTGTAACAATATACTATTTTTCAGTGAAGGTGACCAAGCTACAAAGCTTTGTACCTATTTAGTATTTTCCCTCCTTGTGAATTTTCCTCAGCATCTTCTTCTTTACTTACCCTACTTCATCCTTTTGCAAATACAGTAATATTTACTGCCTTATCCTGGTTTAGATTAAATTACACTGAAGCTGCCAGCTCAAGATCTGCATAAAAACAATTGTGTTTCTTTATGTAAGCTCCGGGATCAGTAGCTGTAACAGCAGGACACAAGCAGTCAGGGAGCACAGCCTGGAGGGGGGCTGCTCTGTGGCTGATGGCAAGTACCTGCCCCCCAGCCTGCACACCCAGGGGACCAGTGATGGTACAGCATCTGTCTGGGTGAGTAAAAGGAATGAAGGGTGCCCAGAAGCAGATGCAGAGGAGAGGCAGGCTGGCAGCCGGCATGCCAGACCACACAGAGCAGTTTTGACAGAAGGAGCAATCTGGGAGGACACCAGAAGAAATTTTGTTTTGAATGGGGAGCAAATAATTGTCTCTGGTTACATGAGTTGTTCTATGCCCAGTACAGTCTGTCTGTAAACAGAGGGAATTACATTGAGGAAATAGCTAAATTTATATTCAGTTTCTTCTGCTAATAAATATAATCTGCAGGATTCAAAAATCTGGCTACCTAATCAGTTTGGAAGAAGGTAGTGGCATTTGGTCAGTAGCAAAGTAAACAGAGAAACTAAGTTTGCAGTGGTACCTTTGTCAAGAACATGTTGGTGCTCAGGGATGTCTCTTGCATTCAACAGTACAGCTGGATTTTTCACCTTGGGTTTTGTTCATTGGAGTTGGGGTGTACGGCTAGAGACCATGGAGCAGAGCACCAGCTCCCCTCTCTGACCTCATGGATCTCATACAGACACTTTCAAGTCCCCATAGAAGCTACACAGATAATTTGGTACCAAAGAGCTTTCAGGAAAATGGCAGCAAAGCCCCCACATTCACTGTGGGGATGCATGGCAGGACACACAGCTGGGTTTTGGTGTGGTACGTAACACTGATACTAGCAGACCCAGTTGCCATCCCCATGCACGCACCTGGATCACCTGGCGGCTCTGGTCATGGTGATCCTTACTCTTGGTGCTGTGAGCCATGGCCTAATGGCTTGAATTCTCTCATGGCCCACAAGCTGCACATCAGCCAAGTGACCATCCCTGTTCTAATGGTGGCTTCCTGACTGCTGGTGATCCCCTTGTATTACTTACCTCCCTTGCAGCTGAAAATAGTGATTGCAACATCAATCAATTAACTTATCTTGCATTTTCTTCTGTAAAAATTACTGAATGTTTTAAGGTAGGGTAGTGCAAAGATGATAAATGCTATTGCATAGCAGCAGTAACTTAAAAACACCCAAGAAGAGCTCTTTCTCTCTTTCTCTCTTTTTCTTTGTGAGTGGGGAAAAAGTTAACAACAAATCTCCTAATGTACTCCTAGGCTGAGATTTTTGCCAAGTGAATATTTATGCCCAAATCTGAAAGATGGGGCATATAATGGAAGTGTTGAAATACTCTCAAGCAATCTGGAGCTGTTTGATGACGTACCCTACAAGGTCAGTCCTGTTTGCTGTTAAAATCAATGATGAGGGCTATTAAATTAGTATTTCCTTATAAATTTAAACTTCCTTTAAATTCATGGTGAAACAGGATCAGGCCCTTCATTTAGTTTGTTTCTATCTTGGTAGGAGGTTTCTTTTTCCTCTGAAATAGGCCTATAGATGAACTCATGATCCCTGTTGTCCATGTGTGCTGGCAAGGTCCTCAAGTAGTTACAGTGCTTCAGACACAGCATGCCAGATTACCTGCAGTCCTCTTGACACTCAGGGGGTCACAGATTGGCGGATGCTGTTTTTTTATTCATAAGGATTGCCGAATTTTCCGTGCAAATTCTACCTCCTAGAAATAAACTGAAAATTTTCTTTCATCAAGAAAACAAGGAAAACATATTCTCTGCTTTTCTTGGGATTTCAGATGGATACAGTTGAAAGCAAGTTCCTTACACTTTTGCCACTGGTGAAGTGGTGATCACACATTTAAAGTGTCTGCCCTTGGCTTAAATCCTTAGACCTAGGCTTGGATTTCAAAGCTCAGCAGTGTTAAAAGGTAAGATTTTGATTCAGACCCTGTCTACTGACAGCATAGGTTGCTCTGATATTTTCCCTTTCTTCTTTTAAACACAAGAACAGTCACCACAACATAATAAAAAAGTACTCCTTTGTAGTTCTGTACTTTCCCAAGCTCTCAGTGAAAACAGACAGAGCTAATGCTCATCTGTGGTGATGAAACCACTACCACCATTTCCCTTTAACCCTCTCTGTCTCTGCATTGAATCCTCCCAGATGCAAGTCGCAGCCATTTCCACACCAGGCAGCTCCTTCCCCTGCACTGTGGCCTTTCCATGGTGGAGGAACAGTACTAGCACAGGGTTAGCTTCTCTGCACAGCTGGGGAGTTCAGTGGAAATCTGTCTGCAGGACTGGCCAGTTATGGCAGGAGCTGCCCCATGGGCAGCAGAGCTCACTCGCCCCTTTTGCCCCAGCATTTGTGAAAGGGCTGTGCAGCACATTGACATTCACAGCCACAGCTTACATTGCTGAGCGAATACAAGTTTTACCCAGTAAGATTCTGGGCTGCATTTTGCTGTGGTTTTACTACAAATATGTAAATGAGAGGTGTTGGAAAGCTTGCAGATTTGATGAGGGTTTTTTTGAGTTCTTCCATTTTTCAGTTTCTTTGAAAACTCCAGAGAATCAGCTGTGTCCCAGCTCCTGACCCTCACCCCCTTGTCTCATTTAAACATGCACAAAAAAGCCTCTGGGGGAAAACTCTGGGGGCTGGACCCTAAATCACATGTGAAAGAGGAAAGTTGAGGTTTTTTTCTAAAAAAAACCGCATGTTGTATAGTTAGTTATTTGATGTGAAATGTATTGGGTTTGCAAATATTAACTAAGAAGTGTTGTTCAGTTAGGAGGAAGCTCTTCCCTTGCAGGAGAGG
Source organism: Pezoporus flaviventris (assembly GCF_033815535.1). Taxonomy (NCBI): domain Eukaryota; kingdom Metazoa; phylum Chordata; class Aves; order Psittaciformes; family Psittacidae; genus Pezoporus; species Pezoporus flaviventris. Next base: position 7,955,669 of record NW_026892595.1, read on the forward strand.
AAAGGCAGCCCCCACCAGCTGCACACATCCTTCCATCCAATCAGACAGGTCTCATCCTTTGTAGTTTGTTGCCCAGCCTTCCCTGAAGATAGAAGAAGAAAAGCAGACTGTTTAGGGGCTAGACTGATATAGTTCATATCCAGTATGAGCAGGCTCTGTTTTTGGTAGGGTCCTTCCCAGTGAGGGACCTCCCCTCACTCACCCTGGAAAAAGAATTTGCAGACCTTCCAACTCTATCTGCACCTCAGACATTGGAGAGAGCAGCCATCACTGTCCTTCTATGACACCTGAGCTTTCCCTATGACCTGGCTAGGAATAATGAATTGCAGAGGCAGGTCCCATCACCTCCTGCCACTGCAAGGATCCCTCTTTCACTGGGATGTTGCAACTGAGCACACTGTTTTGAGTGCGCAACAGACAGTGCAGTGGCAATGCTCCTCACAGGGGCCCCAGACCCTGTTTGCTGTGTATGCTCCACAAATTACTCACCTCACCTCTACTCAGAAATGCTGCTGCTGCTTTTGTGGTGAGCCAGGCTTCGCAGTAGCCCGCCACAGGAAGCAAAAGCAGCTAATGAGTCCAACTGCAATGGTGGGGAGGGGGTGAGTGGAATCTGAAGACACAATCCTGTCCCTCAAATCGGAATGTATTCAGGATTCAGTGGTTAATGCCACCATTTTTTGCACAAAATGCCTTGTGACTTCAGACAGCCACATATTTATATGATCATTAGAATTGCCTTCTACCCTCACTTCTGTTTTCTCAGCCTGTTGATTACTCTGCCTTTACAGTCTTCCTATGTTATAACAGCCTGGAGTCCCAGGGATGGTTCAGGGCCGCATCAAGCAAGGGCTGTCATCTAGATTCAGCAGGGTGTTTCAGTGATTAATGTTCTCAGATGTTTTGGGAAGAATCGCTTCTATGCAGTTGGGCAAATGAAAGCCATGCACCTTCAGAAACACACATGAGCCCTTCAGAAACACACAGGGAGCCCCTTACCAGGCACTCATTCCTTGTGGGCTTCTCACATTCTTTTGGCACAGATGATGTCATCAGTTATGTTGCTCGATAGCAGATCTGCAGGGAATGAAGTGCAGCCCCATGAGCTCACTCGAGGGCAGGATACCAGCCTGGACCATTCTCTGATGGGTGCAGCAAGGGCTGAACTGGATACTGCTCATTCTCCCCTTCACTGGGCTTCCATCAGCTGGCCAAGAGGTGCAGGGTGAAACCCTGGAGAAGGCTTGGGAACAGTGATGCCATGGTACCTGGAAGAAACACTTCTGGTAATCAATGGCCATGGTCTCTCACTCCCCAGCCTTATGAGTCAGTGAGGCTACCCATACCCTGCACAGATTCATGAGGATGGCAGCAGCTGGGAAGGAAAGGCTGTGGGTAGACAGGACTGAAACTCACAACTGGCAAGGCTGTAGCCTGTATCCATCCAGCCCCTCCTCCTGGAGCATGTGAGCCAGCTTGCAGCAACTGAACACCTTGGCTTTGGTGACCATGGTCAGAAAGGCCAGAAGCAGCAGAAAGGGGGACCCCATTCCTGCAGGGCTGCTGATCCTTGTGTGCCGGAATCCTGAGGGTGAAAGTTAAAACCCAGGCATAAGCAGGCAGTAAAGCACAGTTAGACACCCAAGGCCAGGTAGTGACAGGGCTGATCCTAGTGACCCCAGGCTGCTCCTGCCTGCTGTCAGGGTGTGCACACCCATGTGTGCGGGCATGCACGTACACAGTGACTGTGCCGGACAGCCTGTGCCTCAAACAGGTTTTGTCAGTGCAGACGTGGAAAACGCAGAGCTTCAGGCACTGCCATTTTGCAGCTCTCTTATGTTAGTGGTGAAAGGTCAGGTGTCCTGTGGGAATTGGAAAGCTGACAAATGGGACTCACTAAGGGAAGGGTTACATGCTTTAGCTGCTCAGACATCTCAGTCTCTTAGCCTGTTGCTGGTCAGCCTCCGAGCAGAAGCTATGATGTGCAGTGGCCTCGCTGCTGTTGGGAAGCCATAACCAAAATCACCAACACTTAGCTTTGGTTTGCACACCAGCCTTTTACACAATTACCATCATGTACAGCGAGTCACATCCTATAAGTCCAGCCACTTTGTCCAAAGAAAGGTTTCAAATCTGCTCTTTAACAAACAGCATTAAAATCCTTTCCAGCATTAAAATCTTTTCCTTGGGCTTATTTCTCTGTCATCCCTCCTTTCTTCTTTTCCTCCTCCCTCTGCACCCTCTTTCACCAAACCTGCCAGGCAGTTTGCTTTCTGGTCGTGCAGTGCAGTCCTGCAGGCTGCCCAGCTACACCCAGGTGTCTGTGAAACCAAAACCGTTTGCAGCCCTACAGAGTGGTTTGCAGCAAGGGACAGAGGCAAGGGGTACCTCCGGTGCTGCCTCCAGTGATCATCCTCTGCAGGCAAGGGCAGTAAGGGCTGCTTAATGAAAAAAAACATGTATACTTAGAGAAATTGGTACCTCCAGCAATAAGGCTCAGCACCAGGCCTGGGGTAGATAACTCAGAGAGGCATCCCCTGGAAACTGCTCACCCTTCCAGAAGCCCCCTGCCCCATCACCCAGGGATGATGCCCTGCAAGTCTTGCCCCATGCCAAAGGAACAAGGATCCAGCACAGCCAGGGAGCATTGTAGCTGTGGCTGTGCTTTTCAGGGAAAGCCCTTTGGGGTTCATGTTCTGTTTCACCTGGAAACTAATTTGTCAAATGAGTCCACTGTCAGGGGTGTATTTTATATTTCAAGGTCGTATTGCAGGATACTTGCACAGATAGAGAAATACCACCTTCTCACCGAGCATAACAGCACAACTGTTCCCAGTGCATCCAGATGGGCAGGGATAGGATGTTCTGTATTCATGGAACAAAATTCAAGTGAATTTATGTACAAAATGCTTTTAGTTTTTAGAGGGAGTTGCCTATGAATAAATGGCAAACCAAGAATTATTCCACAAATCAATCAACGAGCAGTGGCAAGTAACAAATGACATACTTACATTAGGTTAGATGCTGTAAAGAAAATTAGTGAGGAGGTCTTCCAGTCAAGGCAGTAAAAAGAAATATGAACATGCCAGCTTTCATCAGACTTGTGGCAAGGACCCAAAGAGGTTTTCTGTATGTCCTGGAGTGCCCAGTGCTTGCTCTTGATGTGTTGGCACCTCCAGCTGAGTTAATGAAAGCCACTTCTGCCCCGCAGGCTGGTACCACCACGCGTCTGAGACGGGGTCTGGCCATACAGCAGGTGGAGATGTTTCTTCACTCTTGTTTTACCATTCTGGTATCTCTTTGTTTTCAGCCATGAACACTAATAAACTCAATGAAAATTAGAAAATCACTTAGAAGAGGAGCAGTGCAAAGAATCTCCCCCTTATGGGAGCATTTGCTTTAATTTAAACTGTCTAAAGATAATGAATAACAGGGCTCCATAATGACATAATTTGCTCATCTTCTTGGTTTCAAAGTATTTTTTAACAAGGAAAATGAGGTTTTGAACATGTCTGTGATATCTCCTCTGGATTAAATATTAATCGTGATGCCAAAGTAATAAATACAGAAATCCTGCCTGGTTGTTCTGACATGCAAGTCCCTAATTGTGTGGGAAGCTGCTCAGATGGGTTTCAGTTTCAGCAGGAGATAAAATGCCACAGAGCCAGTACAGTATCTGTGTTGCTACAAGATTTACAGCTCGATTCCCTGCCTGGAAACAAAGGAACAAATAGCTGCATGTCACGCACTGAACTGAAACATTATGGATTATATTATTACTCGAGTTTCTACAGGACTTCTCAGTGGGGGAAAAAAAATTCTATTAACTCTCTTTTACGACTACCAGCAGGGCAACGTGAGGGGAATAATCTCCTCCATTTATAAGCTCTGGGGGCCTTAAAACCTGAATAGCAGCCCAGGAGCTTTGTCACAAGGTCTGGCTGTTTCCTTTTCTTCATAAAATTCCTATCTCCATTAATCTGTGTTTATTTTCCTTCTGCTTTTTAATTTGCTTAATGGACTTCAGCCGAAGTCTCTCCTAGAAGTCAGAGGAAAGTAAACTCTGATAAATCCTTTGGGACTTAATAGTCACAGTTAAGCACTTCTTTGGATTATTTTGTCTGACTTTCATCTTTGCTGCTGCAGAAATGTCGGCTGCCTGGTACCACAGCCCTAACCCCATGACTTAAGAGCCTGGGAATGAACTCACAAAAGATATCCCTCTTTCTTTCTTCTTCTGCAGGCGTGGAAATAAAACAAGACTAGATTTAAACTCATAAAAGGCAACTGGGGTGTCCTTCACGTGTTTGACCCATATAGAAATCATGTTGGATGCTCAGCTCTCCTCAAACTGCCAGTCTCTGCTGACGTCTCCCATCTCCAGGCTGCAGTTCTCAGGGGTGGAAGGAGGAAGCCCCAGCTGGGCAGGAGCTGCTGTGCCTTGTACTGAACCCAGGCTTAGTGCTGGGGAGCACAGCCTGGTCTGGGCACCTCCAGCCTTAGCTTCCTGAACCCAGGTTTTGTCACTGTACAGGAAGTACCGGTTGTTCCTCCATTGTGCTGCCTGGCACCCTCTCACATCAGCTCCCAGCACAGATAGGGTAAGGAGGGCACTATAAGAACCCAAGCCTCATGGGGAATCTGCCCTCTGGCAGCCCATAATGGGCATCAGAGCCCTCCTGCAGGAGAGGTGACCTGCAACATTTCTTTGTTCCCAGTCCTACTGGCATCACCTGCTCAATCATGTTTCACATTATTAATCTATTGTTTTCTTTTCAATGGGTAGGCTTTGAATGACAGCCAACCTCAGTATTAGTCTCTAAATACCTTTTTGTTAGGAATCCAAATCATTTGTGTTCTCACTCATATATTACTTCCCATGCAGCAGATTTATTTTTGCACAGCATTTGTTCCTGCAGGATCTGCTTACTCAAAAATTGTATTGTATAATTAGGTCCCAACTGCCTATTTCTAATCCTAAACAAAGGTTCACTTTATTGTTCATTTCAGCAATTCACGTTTTCATTTTACTTCTTCTGTGTATGACAGACATAATTAATTAGGTCCCATTCCACCAACCTTTCTATTTCCTTAGTCTAATGATCAAGTTTTTAAAAGCCCTCCATGGTTTGCCGTGTTGCTGGAGCAATTTACACCTGTCTGCCTTCACTTAAACTAAGGCATGAAGCACTAAGAGCTGAGCTCCTCTGACTGACAAACCCTGGTGCGGACAAACTGTGGGCCCATTGAATTGCAGTTGAGATTTATACATATTTTGGCCCTCAGTCTGACTCCTGACTGAGGGCAATTTGTTCCTAAAGAAAATTTCCAGCATCCTGATTTTGTTTGACCCACTTGGTAAAGCTGTCACCTGTGAATGCATAGGCTTTTCTATCATCAGCAGTGAGTAGGTGGGCATGGAAAAGGTAATTCTGGCCATTTTTATAAAAACACACTGTCGTGTGAGAAGAAAAGCTGATTCAGTGGGCAGGCCCCATATCGCAGATATATCCAGGCCTGACTACTTTGCCTTGGATCTGTTTTAATTTCCTTGGTATTAAAGGGCTCATCCGCCACATACTAACCATAAATCTCAGTGATACCTTCACTAAAACATATCTGAATGTGCTTTCTTGGGGTACCAGATGGTTAGCCACGATGCAGCTTCAGCTTGCCTTTTTGTAGCATTGTCTGACCTAGTAATAATGAGAGATTAGGAGCTGGAAGTTAATCTTGTGAAGGCATGTAATTACACAACTCTAGGGTCTGAAGACCTTTTTGAAAAGAGCAATCCAGCACTTAGGGATATCAGCAAATGGTCTGTGGTAGCATTCCAAGGAAAGGCACTCTTTGAAACGGCTGAAGGCTTTGTTGAACTGAGCTGAGTACCATCACTGCTGCACAGAAGGGATAGATGTTGGTGTGTAGAATTCAGGCAGCTCAGGGTGTAGGAGAAGTGTGGCTGGGAGAGGACAAAGCTCTGCTGGATGCAAAACCCACCCAAGAAGCTGGGTAAATACTATGGCGGTTTGCTCTGCGGAGGTTGCTGCTGCTGGTGAGCTTGCTGATGGCTTCCAGGATGGCTGCGGGCCAGCACAGGGTTGTCTGCACCACTCCGCACACACAGCAGGGATGAAAGGGGCCAAGCACACCATTGCACAAGCTGATGTGCCTCCTGGGATGGGCTGGATTCAAATCATCAGGAGTCTTATTTTGGAGCTCCCAATGGTGGAACAAAAGCAGAGATCCTGTGTGTTCTGCGAAACTCACGCTAAGGAAAAGCTGCACAGCTTGGCCTGGGATGACAAAGAGCAGACTGGACCCTGCTCAAATGAGCCACTTTCCATGGGTGGACAGGAGCTTTGTGGCTTACTAGTCCAGCTCACTGATCCATGCTCTGATGTCTGGGATCCTGCTAACAAAATTATCACATCTAGTAAGAGTCAAAGCTGCTTTGTGGGAACCATGAGTTTCCTGTCTTCTTTGCATTTGTGAAGAAAGACTTTGTCATGTTCCCAGGGTAAAAGTCACAATTTGCATTAGGAAAATATAAACAAAATGAAAAGATCGGCCCTGTGATAGAGCCAGCACAACAGATTCAGGAAAGTACTAACTAAATGCTGCACAGCGGGTGGATTTTGATTTATATTTCTAAGCCTTTTTGGTTTCAAAATACAGTATTCTCTCTCTTTCATCTCCAGATCCCAGCCAATACAGAACAGAAACATAGCTTTTGGCGGTCTTCAATTTTTAGCTAAACTTGTTTGTGTTCTCTCTTTGTGCTTGAAGCAGAGCAGTAGCAAATTACATTACTGCTTCTCAGTTTGTGACACACTTGACCATGTTTTTTCAATAAAAATGACACCACTTAACTTCGCTGGGTCAGTAATGAAGCAGCAAGAAAGATTTTGTTTGGCAAGAAAAACCAGCTAAGAATCCAGAGCTTCTTACAGCTAAAGCAAAATAAAGGATTTAGGTTAATTAGACTACTTATGAACTCTAAACTCTTTCCTTAATTTATGCGTTATGGTGAAATGTATCTCCGTGGCCGTTTTGAGCAGTCTTCCACACGCTATGGGAATATTTTTCCCACTCTGCACAGCAGTGGCATTGTGCAGACACTGCAGAGCAGACCTTGTCCCTGGGGTACCAATGGGAGCCTTTGTGTCTGCTTAACCAAGGAAGAGGTATGTCCCCTTGACATGAACCAGTACCGCAAACCTGGCAAACAGTTCCCATCAGAGATGGCCGGATGTCTAGAAGCGGGCAGGGATAGGCTGTCCTTTGCTTCTAGGGCCATGTCAGCTTGGTGGAAACATCTCAGCTACACATCTTGCCTGAGGACTCAGATTTCAGTGTACTTCCATCATTATGCTGTTTCCAGCTGAGGGACCGGTAAACTAAATTGGTCCTGAGGACACTTATGCTTTCTGAGAAAAGCCTGGAGGGTAACAGGCACTCTACCACTTTTGGGAAAAGAAAGATAATTTCCAGGAATGCCGGAGAGAAAGACCCAAATCTTGCTTCTTATAAACCTGATTTTCTCTCACCTTTCTGTTATTTCAATCTCATGACGTCAGCATCTCTAAATGTGGCAGCATGCTTGAAAACACATGGTAGCAAGTCTCACTTGCATTGGAGCTGGCTAGGTACAATCACAGCACACCTGACTAGGTACAATCACAGCACACCTGACAGGAACGCAGCCTAAAACCAGGTATTTTGTCTGACATTTCTAGTGGGTAATAGTCAGTAATAGTGGGTAATTAGTCAGTCTAATGCCTGCTTTTGATGAGACCTCCTGAAGCAGCTGCTCAGGCTTTAAGAAGCTGGTACTCTGCTTGAGGCACAGGAGGGCTGGTGGATGGTTGTGCTTGCAGGAGTGCAGCCCTGGCTGGGGTAGGGGTTTGCATCTCCAAGTATTCCCGTGGAAGCATCATTCCCCATGCAGCCTGTGCCAAGGTGCGGATGCCATTTACTGTTTTTCAGGGAAATGCAGACCTTCATCAGAACATTCACCAGTGGGTGATGAGTTTCTGTTTTGGGAAGTGACCTTCCATGTCACCTGGGAGCAGTGCATGGTACCCAGGTGCACAGGGAGCTGGGGCTGATGCATCCTAATGGCATCAGCTGTGCACCCCTGCATTTAGGACAGGGATTCCTGCTTGGCACCAATTTGCACTGGGCTAGCACCTAACCCTCAATGCATCTGCAAGGCACCAGTGCATATTCAGCGAATCTCTTGAAAAAGAGTAATTGCACCCTTCACCTAAAAGCAACTTTTTTCTGTCTGAGAACCACTCTTCATGCACCATAAATATTTGAGGGATGGCATTGGCTTCAACAGCACATAATGTGGATGGCACTGAACCTTGTTATTGGAAATGATCTATGTTGACAACCATGCTTTGGCTTTGCCTTGAATTTTATTTTCTGTAACTGCCATGGCATTTGTTTTGCAGCGTCAGGCCTTTTTCCAGTCACAACAGTCTGTTTCATCCATGTCCTTATCTCTTAAGAACAACAGTTCAGCTATGGAAGGACTGCTGGTGCTTGTCTGAACTCACTTAATTTTGATGAAAGGGGTAAAGAAGGCATTTTCTATCTGAAAGGGAATTTGTTGTTTTCTCAAGTTCATGCATGGCTGGCTTTAGTTGGTTTATTATTATTATTATTATTCAATTGAAGTTATGCAGCTAAAAAGCTTCATGTAAAAAGCTGGGAATATTTGCATATGTATACACACACACACAAATACATATGCACACATGTATGTACATATACACACACATAATCTTTATTTTCAAATTGAACTGTTTCCTAATACTGAAAATGCAGAGAAAAAAATGTTATGAATTCTCTTGAATTAATGACACCCTCACATTCTCCATTTACAAATGGATCATGTTTTTCTTGAACAAATTGAGAGATTTAGTTTTTTAACAGCCTTCATGCCTGTCTAATAAATAGACTGAGTGTGCTTTACTGTGACTGTTCCTGACACCTAAATTTCACACTCAAGAGAATATTGGAAATGCTATTAGCTTAGAGGGGTATTTGAATTTATTTGTGGTTTGGCAACAAAGCAAATAATATTTGATGTCATATTTGTTCCTATTTGTAAGGGAATTCAGTATTTTTGGAGACGGAATGTTTATCTGTGTTTATTCATGCATACCACATGAGTTAACTGCATTAAAACTGTTAATACTGCATGAGAGGTGGCAGAATGTTTTTGTGCAAGTTGTTCCTCCAATAGAAAGATGAAGAAAACTATTTCTGAAGTTTGTCCAATTCTGATGACTGAAAATTACACAGAAAGCGAATTTGCAAATAAGTAAACAGATTTCCAATTTGCTGTTTATTTGTCTGCTTGATTTTCTTTTTCACCCCTATTTTCTCAGATATAATATGGACAAAGAAAGCAAACTAAAACAAACCATGTTTTTTCTCCTTGGCACTAACTGAGAAAGTCTTTGCATATATGCTCCTCTCAACATCTGTAAACATTAAAAGCTTTCTAGGCTGCTCAGGGGTTAAAGTTGTTCTGCTAAATGTCCTTAATAAGGAATTCAGATGGTTTCTGTTTGGTTTTAATTATGACAGCTTTCATATAGGTTAGAGGGGCTCCTGGCTCTGCCCTGGTGAGACATTAAAGATCCCTTTGTTTAAAAGTTCTGAGGCAGATCTGAGATTGCCTGTAGTTCACCTTTAGGATATAGAAAAGTGCTGAGACATGGCAGGGTTTGATGCTGGTAGCCCCTGTGGTGGGAGCCAAGGCACAGGGTGTTGGCAGCGCTGCTTTCGCTGCTGCAGCCTGCTCACTCCGGCCATGATACTATCAGCATTCCTCACTGGAGCTTGTCTGAGTGGTGGCTGATTAATGAACTGGGGCTATAGCTATCTGTGAGAAAGAAGAATTGCTTATTTCACCCATGTCACAGTCCTAATTAGGAAAGTCTGACAGCATCTGTTTCGCTCCATGTATAGACACCAGATACACAAAAGGACTCCTTCCAAGATTGCTGTGATGTCTCCCCTGCAACACCCCTCTCCCCAGGAAATAAAACGACCAAGCCTGGAATTCTTTTCTGAGGTACAGAGAGAGGAAGGAAAAACATGACCCTCCTCCTTAACTTTTATGAAAGGAAGCAGAAAATACAAACTTGTTTCACAAGCACTTTGACGTGGAAAGTCTCAGCACTATTTCATCTGAAAAAATACCAGTCTTTAAGAAAATACAAGAGATCTCTGTTCTGATGACTGCACAGCCCTTCTAATTTCTGCCTTTACATGAGATGTCTGCCAGTTTATTTGCTTTCTCTTTGCTTAGCTAGAACAACAAAGTCAATATAAGAGGCTGTGTATGAACCCCACATTACTAACCAAGATGGACCAGCCTGTGACAGGAACCTGCGTTGTCCTTCTTCATGTGCACCACTGCAGGACGATGCTGGACCTTCCACATTTCCATTTCATTCACTGTTCAATATACTGCAGAACTCGTCAGGAAGAGAGCAGGTCTCTCAAGAAACTTGCTGGATTCACTGATGTTACTCCCCAATTTCTCTTGGCAACTGATTACTTTCTCTTCCATGTTACACTTGGCAGCACACTTAGGGTTTTCCAGATGGTAAAGCTGGCCTCTAGTTTGCCTGAGAGAAAATATCACTGAAGATACAAGGCAGCAGAAGTCAAAACCTGAAATCTGAACGTAGCATTAAATCTCTACTGACATTAAATCTCTGCCGTCTTTGACCTTCTGCCAGGCTGAAGCATTCAGCTTTGTAGAAGATAAAATTGTTCACAATTGCCTGCAAGTAAGGGCATAGCAAGCATCTTACTGGACGTTTGGTTCTCTAAAAGGTCTTCTAAATAATAATTCTCATACCAGTGATTTATGAGCTGTAGATGCTGCAAACCAGCCTGTCTGAAAGGCAGTATTACATCAGAGTATCAAAAAGACCCTGAAAGCTGTCAAAGAATCTCTTCATGGGCTGAAACATCCACCTGCCTATTCTGTATTGACTGTGGCAATAAGTAAGCCTCATAGGAAATGCAAGATTTCTGCCATGGCAGTGAGTCAGGACGTAGATATGCTGCCTCATCCTCTAATCCTCTGCCAAATCAATAAGCTCTTCTCAAGGGTAGGATTTTCAGCTGCAACATAAGGGGATACCATGGGAAGCATAATGTAAACTGAGCAGAGTTTTGGCTTTGCAAATCCTCCCTGTCACCCCAGAACCACCTGCAGAGTGTAGCAGGAGCCATTTGTGCAGGCGCTGGGCCAGCCTGGCTCTTAGGTCCCAAATTTTCTTCTTCAAAGGGAAATCTGAGTAGGTGATGTATTTTAAGAAAAAAATACCTGCTTTACTAGGAAGCTGTATTTAGCGAGATGAGCATGTCTGATGAGCTCCCCTTGGTGTGCTGTGCCACAGTACCTGGGACTGAATGAAAATCCCAGTCTCTGGCTGTGTGGTTGTACCCTGTTGTCCTTCAATGTAATGGCTGGAAGTTCAAAGGAAACCTTTGAACCTCAGAGCTGGGCTCTCTCAAAACACATGCATTGGGGTAGCTTCTGGGAGTTTCTCATGGATCCCAGAGATGATGTTAACCTCCTTCCTGGCACTGCAATGAACTTTGCAAAATTAAAACAGCATCAGTATTATTTCCAGGTACACTGAGACCCTGCAGCACCTGAGGATCAGGGACCTCCGGGCTCAGAGGAAAGGCTTTCTCTTTTGCAGTAGCCACGCACCTGCAGCTGTTCCATCTCCCTGGGGAATGCTCCAAGGGGCTTGGTGGCACTGGCTTCCTAGTTGCTCTACATATAAGCAATTTTTACAGAATATGCTTTCAGAGACCTGGTTTCTCTCCCCTGGAGCTGTGTCAAAACACTCCAAGCCTGAAACATGGAGACACTGTAGAAGAACCAGAGGAGCACTGTCACAAAACCACCAAACACAAAGGCAAAAAGATTCAAGTTACAGCAGTGTCTGTGCACATGACTGCTAACTTGGTTGTCACAGGTTTCCATCTTCTCAGGGGCACACAGCTTCTGTTAATCGGCACACTGCTGTTTGGAAGACATAAATAATCTTAAAAGAAGGTCAGGGTATCTCCATGGCCACAGGAGAGGCAGATGGACCCCAGGGATGCATATGTGCACAGCCTCAGGACTGAGCAAGTGCAAAGCCATGGTGGTACGGAAGTAGCAGCACCCTGGCTGCCTTCAGAGCCATGAAGGAAATGCTTCTGCTTTTTCAGCTAGCAATGCTGGGGTAGCTCAAATACTGTTACCTGCAGCACTCTCACTTCCAGTCATGGTTGTTTCTGATTTGAATAAAGCCTGAATGGGGAAAAGAAGGTTAAACTCAGGATATACATGAGGCAAGGAAGAAAGAGGTGAATTCATCCCTGATTTGTATTTTTGTACAGCTTTGCATGGTGCTTACTGGTGTTAGAACTCAACAGGGCTAAGCTTTTCCATGGGGGTATCTTGCAGAATAAAGTTAAACATCTGGATATGTGTAGGAGCAGCAGGTTTGTTACATTCAAGGTAAAGTCAGAGCAACTTGGAACTACTGTGTGCTGAGCCTAGTGATTGCCTTGCTTAGCTTTATGTTTGAAGTCTATGCATGGTCTGTGCTTCAAGCCATTCCAGCAATCTTCCCACTCCTTCGCAGCTGCCTCCATGAAACCTACCTGCGTGGCGGTATTAATGCAGCCAATGTGAACACATGTCATCTGGGGTGGGCAGCCTGGTTTAGAGATCTCACTTGTTGAGTTTTCTCAGGGGACTTTTAAGGAATCGTATTAACAAAACATGTGGAGCCAGATTAGGAAAATTCAGCCTCCTTTGAATTCGCCTGCTAGATCTTTGCAGGCAGTTCGGAAGCGCTCTTCCTAATGGTGCCAGGGGGACAGATGGAGGAGGCTTCACAGTGTCCACTTTTCAGTCTGATCTCAATGAACCTTTGTGGCTTCATCGATGCCAACGTGAGAACATTTCCTCTGAAGTCATTTTTGTAAACAGCCCAGGGACAAGCTCAGACCATTCAGCTTTGTTCCACAGGACGGGGACAGTAGCCTGACTGTTGATATATTTAAAATGAGAAAAACAACAACAAAAAACGTCGCCAGGAAGTTGCATGACTATCAGGAAATGCTCACCAAAGGGACTGTGGTGTGCAAAGCCAGCAAACAAATCCACTGTTTTATAAAGTAACACTTTCTATTTGCATTTCCAACAGCACATTAAACTATTCTGGCAGGGATATCAACTCTGCTCCAAATCCTTCTTTACTTTTTATAACGTTTTTAAGCATGGAGCCTTTCTTAGGGACACATTGCAGAAAATGGCTGTAATAGGGAATTTATTTTCATGCTTATGTGTTCCCATTTTGTCATTAACATTCTTTCCACTGTACCATGGCCAGGAGTGGGTGCCAGGTCCAGGAGTTCAGCAATTATTTCTGCATCATGTAGAAGCTCTGCTAATCGGCTTGTGTGCTGTAATACAGTGGGAAAGTCCAGGGGCTTTAAGCCGAAACACTTTCATACAAGCCTGCTGTGTCTTCCTATAATATTTGTGTTCCCCCTGAAACTCTGGCTCCAGAGATTTCCTGCCCTAAAATCTCTTTCTGCCCTCAAAGACGAGAGGCGGGAAAAATGTCTGGTAATGCCAGGAGCATGAGCATTCTTTAGAGTAGAATGGAAAATGGAAATGAAAATTCAGCAAGACTTTCTTTAGCAAAGAGTATGTCTATTCAAGGCCAAGGGGGTTATTCTATGGGTTGGTTTCCTGGGGGGGGGGAGAAGGGGGATCCTCAAAATAAGGTTGTTTCTAGGAAGGGAAAACAGCCCTTATAAAACTCACATTTTCAAATGAGAACATAGGTGGAGTAAAAATGCATAACTCTGCTTAGCATCATCTTGCACTGCCAGCCCCTGGGATCAGAGCAGAAGACCCTGCTCCATGCAGTGCCCAGTGCTTTTCTCGTAAGTGGGCTGCAGTAGATGAAGCATCAGCCCTTGAATGGCAGCTGCTGACTCCCATGGCAGAAAGAGGCTGACCATGGGGCTGTGGTGCTGATGTCCTCCTCACTTTCACTGGCCTCATCAGCTGTGCAACTGGGATTGCGCAGTGCCTGTGCTGCTACAGTGGGTGAGAAGCCAAGCTTTGTCCTCATGCAGCCTAGCTCAGGGCAGCCTGCTGGTGACACCTGTCCTCTGTGCCACCTCTGATCACATTCACCCCATCTGGGGAGCTTCTGGATCATGTTTAAATAGTACCCCTGTAAACCCTATAGAAAACAAGGGTAGAGTTCCCTTTTAGCTCATTTGTCTGTGCTTTACCTTTCCTCTTGACGAGTACATTTGGAGTCCTATTTGATTAAACTACACATTTTCTGCACTCAGAAAAGCAAACATAAGCTTAGCTAGATCCTAAAGGTTTGCTGTATCAAGGTCTTTTTCATGTGTTACAGTCTGGTGCCCACTCACCACTAATTGACTTGAAGGTGGGATACTGAAACCAAGAACTGGAGGAAGATCCTATTTCAGTGCCTGATACAAGCTCTCATGTCACTAAGCCTCTATAAACACAAGATTCAGCCTAGATTACATCAGCACGAACCAGTTCAAACTATTCATTTGAGAGCAGAATATTCCATTTCATAAAAAACTGGAACTACAATTTCACAGCTCTAATTCCCATAAAATAATAAAAGCAGTGAGCCAAGAATGGACTTTTTTGTTTAAATTGAGATGTATCTATAGAAGAAAAATCTTGGTGACACAGGTGATAAGAAGGTCTGCACAGTAGTTTAGTACTCAAGATACTCACTAAGTAGACATATTTCAGTAATGTATGGGAGAATGTTCCTGGTACTTTTGCTATTAATCCATACACTGCTTATTTACTGTTGATGCATGCTTGCCCAGAGTCACATTGTTTTAGTACCTTGCTGAAATGTTCTAATGAAACATCATTTCTAAATGGATTATATACATATTTATTGATTTGGAAATATCCTTCTTTACACAAAGTCAGTTTTTTTCTGTGTGAGCACCACTGTCCCAAGGATGGGAACATATGAACAATTGCAGCATACCTCATTTTCTCCAGCTCCAACAGACCACAAAAATCCTTGGGTTTTACCCTCAGAAAGATTTAGCAGTTCCCTTCCCCAGTTCATATCATCCCGGGGGAGAGACAGGCTGAGGATAGCTTTCCACATGCCTGAGATCCCTTTGCTAGGGATCTGACAGGGGTGGTGGCAAAGAGCTGGCAGCAAGCTGCAGGGCTTTGGTCAGGTCTCTGTGCCTGGCTACCCACAGCTGCATGGAGACTCATCAGTGGGGATATGCATACTGTGTCCTAAGGCATAGTTTATCTGGGGGCTTGGACAAGATCATCTTTGAAGATCCCTTCCAACCCAAACCATTGTGTGATTCTATGATAACTCTTCCTGTGACCATTCCCTCTTTGTCAGGACAAATCCTCTCTTTCCTTCTTCTTTTTTCCCCCCAGAAAATCTCTCCAAGCAAATGAGCAGCTGGCAGTGTGAGGCCTGGACTTGCTGTCAGAACTGCAGGTAATAAAGTCCTAGCCTGTCAGTGGAGTGACCCACAGAATTTGGGACAGAATGGACAAACCTGGCCACATTTCACAGTAAAAGATCTTCTTTTAGCTGTTAAACCATGTTCCCAAGACAGGCCTGCCAAACCAAGTACTGAGATGACTCTAAATGATTGTCTAGCTTCCGTTGCTGTTTAATGCTTCCCTAATGCCTGACATCTGGTAGTTTAGTAGTATTGACTCTCCACCATGGTAACACTACCCTCTCATCCTTATGCAACTCTTCTCATGGCCAGCTGGTCACCCTTTTTACCTTTGTGTGGAGTGTCCAGGGGCGAGAGTCTCACAAAAGGAAATTAAGAAAATTTCTCCCCAAATCCCACCTATAACCTGCTTAAATCTCCTCAGAGGTATGACTCACACTGTGAAGCACTCTAGGTCATCAGAAACAGTGTAGGAAAATATGGTTTTGTGTTTCTGTGATGTTGACTTCAGTTGCCAAGGCAAGTGGTCTCCAAAGCTTCATTGGGACATCATTGCTTCACAGAGCAGCAGAAAGGCTGCCTGGGACCTCAGTGCGTGAACACTATCTGGTTAATACAGGAATTGTTTTATATGGCTGCATAGAGTAGCATAGGAACCTCTCCAGGCCTTTCATGCTCTATCCCTAAAGTCTTGCACTCCCTGGCATACTTTAGAGTGCAGCGGGATCCAGGCTCAGATGGTGAAGGCAAGCTCCCATTTAAAATGCATGTTTCCCTCAGACTAATTCTCTTGCTATTTCTCATTCCAGTGACAGTCAGGTTGTGTAAAACCAGCCTGCTCTACCTTGACACAGCCTTCCTCACAGCCTTCAGCGGGAAAGCATGCACACCCAGTCTGGGCAGAGGAGAAATCTTCTTTCCTCCCTTCACGGGCACGTCCACCTGCCTAGGACCCAGCAGATGGCACTCCTGGATGGTGTTTTCCCCAAATCATGGGCAGCATCTGCTTCCAGCTGCATCAGCTGCCCCATCCCAGCTGTCCTCCTAGGGAAAGGGCTGCAGGGCAAGGCAGGGCTGTGCCTAGGGAGGGGGGTGAGCTCTGCTCTGCCCTGCCCTGCCCATTTCATCTTCAAAACTGGTGGTCAAACTGCTCCAGGTGCAAGGCTGGAAACCCTTGCCAGCATGCCAATGCAGCAGGTCAGTCTTCTGGAGGCTTGCACTCCTCTGCTAAGGGGTGGAAGCCAGGATATGGCCTCCTTGAAAGCCATACATAGTTTTCCCCAGTAGCCTCATTGGGTCAGGCTTTACAATGAGAAGGACAAACCTGCGGGTTGCTGGTGGTGCTGCACGGTAAATACAGCTTACCAACAGGTCTGGAGAGGTCAGTATCTCGCACATCAGAAGATCACAAAATCACAGAACATTTGAGGTTAAAAGGCATCTCTGGAGACTGTCCAGTGCAACAACCTGCTCACATGGTCAGCTAGAGCATGTTTTCTAGTACTGTGTCCAGCTGGGTTTTGCATATCTCCAAGGATGGAGACCCTGCAACTTCCCTGCTCCAGTTTCCCTGCAGGGAAACCTGCTCCAATGTTGACCACTCTCACAGTAAAAAAGTTTTCTCTTACATGTAAATGGAATTTCCTGTGTTTTTATTTGCACCCATTGCCTCTTGACCTGTCACTGGCTCTGCTGAGAAAGGTCTGGCTCAGACTTCTTTACCATCTCCATCAGTATTTACACACATGGATAAAATCCTTCCAAAGCCTTTGCTGCAACCCTTTTGATATTTCTTCTTTATTTCTTATGAAAGAACATCAAAATTTAACAGACCCTCATAAGGATCCTGCTATTGAAAGACAACACGTCTGAAAAGTCAAAGTTACTGAATTGTTTATAAACCTATAACCTAGATTTTAAATAGCATTTCACAGGATTAGCACCATGAAATGTTCCCAGCTCTATCATCCTCAGGTCTAATATCCTATACAAATAGGCAGGGTGTCATGTAGAGAGTATCTCACTGGAAGAAGCATTTTCATATTGCATGCGCAACCATAGGGCTGAGATCACAGCAAGGTGAATATCTCAGCACATAGTAGGTGTTTCTTTGGTTTAAGTAGAGAAAGCCAACACCAGAATTTTGGATCAAACTACTCCCAGCTTGGAGGAAGAGATTTCATGCCTGGATCTTGGGCTTTTGAAGCTTTGCTGTTGATAGATCCAACCCACACTGAGGGGTTTTCCGGAACCGGTGTCCAGATGCAAATGCTCTTCAAATGGGTGAGCTTTATGCTTAAGGATTTAGGAGCATTACTTGGCTTGTTCCGTCCTTGTTGAACCTTCCTACTGCGATAACCAGCTCCTAATATCAGGCTAGGTAAGGAGTTTCTTCTTCCCCTTGTGTTTTTTCTTGTCAAGCATTGGCTCCTCTAAACAGAGATGTCTTCATGCCAAGCCACGGAATTCTTCCCAGTGTGATTTCATAGTGATTTATTTATTTATTTATTCATGCACTGCATCCTGCTTGCTTGCCAGTGGAAATCTGCCTGGGGGTTTTGTTTCATGTTTCTTGCAATGGGATGTGGAAATCTGCCTTCCCAGCTTTACCAGATCACTCCTGGCCAATATTAGGAGAGGATGCCAGAATATAACAGCTCCTGTACTGCATGGGAAATGGATGTCTCTGGCTAGCTTAAAACTTTTGCTCTTTGGTGGTGCCTCCCTCCTGTTTCACCTTCTCCTCCTCCTTCTTCTCTTCTTTTAGAAGTGATGTTAATAATACATTTGATTTACAGAAGAGGCAAAGGAGTGTCTTGCAGCCCTGCCAAAGAGCCTTATCTGCACATGATACATGAATTTCCTGTATAGTCATGGGCCGACACTTATAATGACATTTCACTGATCAGCTTTATTAGTTCCATAGCCTCAAACTCTTTGCCTCACAGAAGTCTTGAAACCAGTTTTATTTGTGACCACTTTAATCCCTGCTTCCTACAGAATGGAGACACAAGGTCTTCCCTTGGTGTAATGTTTAAAGCTGAGCATTACACAAGAGACAACATAAGGTTCTTATTGCAGCTTTTGTTGCATCCAGACACAAGTCTGTGTTGTGGAATGTACGGGTCCTTCAGAAGGCTTTCATGTGTTGCATGTTGAGACATGAAGAGAATAAAGTGGGGGTCTGATGCAAACCTTACTGCAGTCACTGGAAGGCTGTCAGATGAATGTAATGGGTCTTCAATCCCCAATTAATTTATTTCAGCCCATTGGATTTTGCAGTTGACATTACTATGTCCTAGATATTGGTATCAGCATTTATGCAATAAATCCATTGTTGACAAGGGAGTGTGAGACCTTCGTAAATGTGCTTTTGGCTTTAGTTCAATTAAGTTTCTTTATGGGAGCATCAGGTGTAAATGACCATTTAGTTGAGTTTCAAAAATACTGCTCCACACTAGAAGAAGAAAGATGCAGCAATGGGTTTTGGAAGAGCTACATTTTGGCTCCCCATTATAATATCATGGGAAAGCATCATCACCGAGCTGCTGTTACAGCAAAAACGCAAAAGATACTGGAGTTAAAGACTCAAAATAACCTGAATGTTGTATGAGATTCATTGAATTAATCTTGATTTTTCAATAAAAACACACTGAAAAAAGTTAAATAGTTCCATGCCCATCTCCCAGTCACATCGTACTCATCGACAGCTAAATCTGTAAAATCCTAAGCAGATGTGTACAGCAGAGAGCTGGCCACATTACAGGAAAGCACAGCTTTTTGTGGGAAAGAAGTCTATTTTCCAGTCTTGCACCAGAGATGTCCAGTAGCACATCTGAGCAGCAGAGATGGCAGGATGAAAAGGCCTTCTCCTGGCTGCAGCTAGCCATAAAAACATGTACATTTTGTTCCATGTCTCCTCTTCCCCTGCTGGTGAATATCAGCCGTGGAGGGATGGTGAGCCAGGGGGTGTGAAGGAAGGGTTTCCTATGGTTGGAAGAAGAGGTTGGAAAAGAGGGTTAGAAATGGTTATTTGAATGCATGTGCCTTTGATAAAGTCATCATTAAAGATCTCCCTTCTTAGCACACTCCAGCCAACCCAGAGATGCAGATTCCCACCCAGAGCTTTCATCACTCAGGCTCTTCAGACCAACCAATTCACACTTGCCAGCGCTAAACTGTAGCCCTGAGCCCTGCAGGATAGTGTGGGAGGAGAACATAGTACCTCAATTTCTGCAGTCTTTTCCCAGGCCTTGTAGATCCAGTTGTGGTCCTGGGTGAGGCTGTGCATCCAGGCTGCAAATACAAGCTTCAAAGAAAGCTGGGGTAAGCTAGTACCTGTCCAGTCAGGCAACTTGGAAAGCCGCAGCATAGAAACATGAGCTGGTATAACTAGTAATTAGAACACTTGGGTTTACCTGAGTCATCGTCATACCTTACTAATGAACATCTTGGGGGCTCAGCTAGCAGCAGGCAAAGTTCTTTGGAAGTTAAGATCCCACAGTCTTAAATTGACTTAGGTATATTTACTACTTCTTCTCAGATCCTGATATAAGCAAATGCATGGGCAAGATCACCACCCTCTTGGGGCAGGAGTGTATGCAACTGCACAGGACTGATTAATGGAAAGTCAGTAAGAAGCCCCAGGTGACAGGGAGGCCCACAGGGATGGTGTTAAGTAGCCTGAGCAGAATTCAGGTGGTTGAATTGAAGCTCATGATCCAGTGAACTCCTAAATTTTGTCTCCAGGTCTCTTGTTTTTTCATTTCATCACATGAACAGCATCAGGAATAGAGAGGCAAGAGTCCAGGTATCATGATGCTCTGACAGACTACAGAATCAGACCTCTTGCCATCCAGTGTCTCCTGTGTCCTTGGCTGTGTCATGCCCACCTTCAGGAGAAGGATGCTGGAAGAGCCCTGTAACATGTTGCTCTGGAGCATCACTATTAGTTTTTCTTGGGAGAAAGGAGAATTCCTTCTACTCCAGTTTGTGAAGAACCTTGCTACCCTAGCCGTAGAGGGTACTGTTTCTTCCCATGCAGCCATGAGACAAGTACTGAATTACTGCAGGGCAATATGCAATTTGTTGCATCCCTTTGTTCAGCATTTTTACCATTTATAAACCTTGGTTGTGAATTTTTCTGAGTTAATCTGTAAGACCAAGTTTTTCCTATAGGCCAGGTCAGGGTCTTGCCCTTCACTCTACTGGGCACAGATCCACAAGCTATATGGTGAGTTTTGAGGCATCTGTCTTCACGTGACACCAGTGGATGTTTCTCTGTTTTCATTAGCCTTTTCCAGCAGTGCCTATCTCTGTTTCCCTGAACTGTGATTAGGCATTTTTTTTTTTTAGATATCACAAGTTCCAAATTAGGGGCACACAGGGCTGCAAAATACGCAGTGTGTTAAGTGATTGTAGCTTCTGATGCCTGTAAGTTAAGGTTTCTTAGCTCTTTCAGGACTAAGCCTGGATGAAGCCAAACACATGCACATACATACACAGCCTGTCAAGCCTGAGGCATCAAGACCCTGGATCTAACAATATGTGTGACCCCTTCCCCCCAGTTCTTCAACGAGCCAAAGAAGGCTGTATAGGGAGGGTCAAGTCTGGCCCATGATGTTGATTAATCACTTTACCATTGTGAGACTTGTACATGTTTCTGACACAAGGATGAGCTGTGGAAGCACATTCCCATAAATAGGTCAGCCTGAACTTGTCAGCTTGGTGAAAAATATTTCTTGCCGCAGAAAACTGAGCAGTGAGGCAAGTCCATGTATCATGTCTTACATTTACAAAACAACTGCCCCTTAGCTCCTCATGCACAAGACATTGTGTGGTTATTTGGGGGTGGTGTGACAAAAAGCAGCAAAAGGAACGTTTTGAAGGCAGCTACAGGGTAGAGGCATGCAATCTCCCTGGCACTGTGAAGTGATCCATAGAAACAACCCTCATTGTCTCATTTAGGTCCTCAGCAAGGCATGTTTGCTTGGGCTGTGTACTGTTAAAGAAGCCATACGTTTTCTGACAAGCTGCTTTGTCCCTTCCTGTGCTCCTGCACTTGATAGATGAGTCTCATGTGCCTAGAAGAGATAGTCAGTGTGAGTTTAGTTTGCCTCCTCCGTTTTTCTCTTGACTCCACGTTTATATGGCTTGGGGCTCAATACACAGCACTATTTCTCATTCACAGTCCAGTCCAATATATGCAGTATAGAACAATAGAAAAGCAAGCAGCTCTCAGACCCCACACAGTCCGGAAGCTGCATCACTTCAATGTGGCCTGTAGCAGCACTAATAAAAGCTGGTGGACAGGAGATGATTACCTGCCAGACCAGTTTGGTACCACTGCACTGCATTTTACAGGATCTGGAGTACGATGCAAAGATACCTGAATGCCAAATCAACCCAAGTCAATCAAGACGGAGCTGCTGGCACCAGCCCTGCAGGGTGGGAGAGAGGGTAGTGGAGGGAGGCAGCACCTGGAACCATTGTGCTGAATGTTTCATGCTCCAGGGTGCCAGAAATCCTACCACTCCAGCACAAAACAGCGCCTGCCTGCAGAGGCAGCTTGAGCTTGACTCCCAGTGAGTTTGCCTGCAACAACCAGTTGCACAGGAGCAAAGGGTTTCTGCAAGAGCCAGCCTGGCTGGACCAAAGGTGAATGTTTGTCAAGTTGTTCAGGTATCTATGCATCGTGCTTCGGGAGTTTTACAGTACCAGGGAGATCCCAGCCCTGTATTCCCCCAGCTGATGGGGAGTTGACTATAAATCAATGCCTGTTTAGCATGATTCAGCTTCAAAGCCCTGTGTTCACATTAGCTGACAGCTCTCTGACAAAGATAGTCTTTATCCAAAATGGGGAGGTGAAGGCATTTGCTTAACACCTCTGGGTGAATCAGTGGCAGCCCAAGGATGTGCACTGAGAAGCCCTGGCTCCCCCAAATAATACACTAGACTTCACTGCCCCTCATGCTAATGGTTTCCATGCACAAGAGAGCATCACTCAAAGCCGTGAGTGAGTGTGAGAAAGATGCCTGTGAGGAATCTTTGAAGAGCCTCATAAAGACGGGGCATGCAGGAAATGCCTGAGTGATAGTTTAACTGGCTGCACCTCCTTGCACGTGAAGTTTGCTGGGTTCTCGTCACGCACATTGCGCCACTAATATCTTTTGAAGACAAGGCACTTTCCTATCCATTCATGCAGCTACGTGTCTGAAATGCATTAGTCAGGTGAAGCAACTTGCTTACATTTACCTCTAGATCAAAAGCTGTTCTGATATCCAGGTCTATTTGAATTACAATTAAACTCCTCACTGTTGTAACAGCCCTTTCCATGTCTGTCTTAACACACTGTTTTTAAGCAAGTGAGTGGGAGTTAGAAGGTGCCTGGAAGTATGGGCATTTTTAACAACACAAATGAGTAAGCAGTGAAAAGGTTTGGATTGTGGATGTTTTGGTTCAGCTTAGGTCAGACATTTAGGCCCTCGTGAGCTTTCCTTGAAAGTCTGAGCAACTTCAGTTCAGACATGTGTTGTTCCTAGATGCACACTTCCCTATCTCCTCTCCTTCAAATGCAGCAGCTGCACGCTTGTGAGGAGAACTTCTGTTGAATTAATAGTAAGTAATTGCTGAGAGCTGATGAATCTCTCAGATGAAAGGCACAATCTAATTACAGACTTTTGTCACTGTTTGTAATTATGAAGCCATCAGTTAAAAGGACTGTTTGCCCTAGAAATCTTCTTTTGCATGTGTTTATGAGATTTTAAGTGGTTTTACTTTTTGCATCTTGCTAATATTTTAGTCTCAGGCTTTTGTCTCTCTCTTTTTTTTATTTTTTTTGGTCTTTTTTGTCTAAAAGAGGTTTATTATACCCTTTCTCTTTGACAAAATCTCTCAACATGTCATATAGGCTGTGTAGACAAGCTATTTGCACATCCACACTGCCTAACTCTATGTATTTCTAGACATGCCTTAGTTGAAGACTCAGTATTTGGGCCCCATCTGTGCTTTCTTAACAATGTTTCTGTAAACTGCAGTTCTTGCTTGAGGTAGACAGCACTCATGGAAAAAGATGGAAAAGTTCTCAGAAGTAAAATTTGATCGAGTCCAATGATCTGGTCTGTGCATCTGTGTATGCCTGGGTGTGTGTACGTGCAATTACTACAATGCCAGGCTGCAGCTTGTAAATAAGAACCACAATAACAAGGCAGATATAAAATAAACAGCTCATGAGATCAAAGAGAGAAGTGCTCAATACATGTGAAACAGAATATCAGACATAGCAATAAATGGGATCAGACTGGAAACTTAAACCACTTCTGTGCCAAGATGATAGCTGGAATAACTTCACGGAGTTTAGCTGTGTGAACCAGGGATGAGTTTGGCATGGGGTGAACTTTTTGTTCTCGGGTAAATTGTGACATAATGTTGAAATTAATGTTACTGAAGTATGGTTGACTCAAATTAGCTGAGGCTCCAAGCAGGAGTTTGGTTGTTGTGAATGGAAACTGCATGCAAAGTTAATAGCGGCTAGTTTAGACAGTGATTGCTTGCAGTTGATTGAAGTAAGATAACCATCCTGCTGAAAACTATAACTGAATTTCCACAGCCATTCATTCTCAGAAGGCTTCAATTAGACTACTGTGCATCCCTTCCTTTGCACTGGAAACCACACTGCTGCTTTCTGAGCCACCTAGGTGCTTACATGAGATCTCTTCCCATACTGCCTTATGGCTATAGGAGGTGGAAAACCCATCTTCAGCTTTCAGATATGGAGCTAAACATTTTAAATTTTGATTAAAATAGCTGTTTTCCCTGGTTTCCTATTACAGTGAGTTAGAGTTTCAAACAGAGGAGCTGAAAACTATCTTTGTTCTTGGGCTAAGCAGTTTTGGCTTGATGGGGTTACTTCTCAGGGCCCTGATCCTGAGCTGTGTGTAGGCGCGCACAGTTTCACTTCTCTTTGACAGAAGTTGTGTACATCATTGATGCTTTGCTGGGCAGCGTGTGTGTGTGGCAAGTGATGGATCTCAGAGCTTTCTTAGATCAGAGAAATAATCCAAATACAAAAATAATGATTTTGCTGGGTTCCAATATGAACAAAAAGCTTCAGACCCTGGGGAAAATGCAATGGTTCAGAATTATGTAGGAAATATAACCCTGGACTAGTTTGTAAAGCAACAAAGAGCTCCATTGCATCTCAGAGTTTTGCAATTCATTCTGCTCCTTTGAATCCCCACCAGAACAAATGGTAATGATTATAAGTCCTTTTTTAAAGTTAAAATAAAAATTTATCTCAGTCCTAAAAGCTCATATATGAAAGATGTCCTTAACCTGGCAGACGCGTGCAAAAATACCAGAGCTCCTGTTCCACAGTGGGAACACAGTAGGGAAAGGATCTGCTAAGTCTTCCAGAGTCCCACCAATGCCAGATACTCCTGGTGTTTGACTGATTTATAGGCTGCCCTAAATAACTTGGCTTCCCCTTGCTGATAGCAGAAGTCTGCTTTGCTTAATCCCACTGAACAGCAGAATTGGTGTCATCTGAACTTCTGATGAGCATTTACTTACTGATAACACCTCCTCTGAGAAAGCCAGTACTGACAAAACAACAGTTCCTCTGCTGACCAAGTTATTTAAAATACAAAATAACAAGGTTATGCTACATATTACCGGATTTTACAAGAAGATGCATGAGATTTAATTTCCATGGTGTGTTTCAATTTTATTATTTCCTAACAGCTAAGTGCTTATGTTTCAGCTATCTCCATTAGCCTTAGCTGCATGCCTTGGTGTTATCCTGGTAATGGGCCAGAAGACAGAGAAGAAGACAGGAGATACATGTCTCCAGTGCTAATTCTTGGTCTTCCAGTAAAATGTAGGAGCATTTAACATACATGGCGTAGGCGCAAACAGAGGCCAAAGATTGATACAGAGTATAAATGAGGGTGACGACAGAAATCCATGTTTTCAAGGCTTTCCTGGCAAAGTAAGGCTACAAGATGCCTCATTACTGAGTTTTGTTCTTTTAGTTTTGCTACATGACATACCGATTACACGAATGACTCCCAGCTGAAAAGGGAATGGGATTTTGGCATGTTTAAGGAGAAGAGGTTTTTCTCCTAGCTGGGTTTAGAATTTGCCAATACTGCTAAAGAATTGCAGTGTTGTATTAATTAATCTTTTTTGCTGTTGTTGTTTTGTTTGGTGTTTTTTTTTCAGTTGCTTCCATTGCAGTCTGTTTTGTTTCTTTTGTCATTCTTGTATGCCAATAGCCACACATATTATATGTTAAAAGAGCAATGGGCCTACATAACCAGACTTTTTTGGGTGAAGAAAACCTGCAAAGACCTTTCAATGCTTGAACATCTTTTTTTTTCTCCCTCAGGAAGTCTCAAAGCACCACTTTTTCTGCAGTTCAGAAAACTACATTCTGCAATTACCCTTAATCTTATTTGTCCTTATCCTGAACTGTATCTTTTTCTCCTCATCCAGCTGCCATCTTTTTGCTGGGAAAGGTATTTGTGGAAGAAAATCCATTGATTTTTATCTTCAGTGCCATCTGTGAAAGATATCCATGGGTTTGCTCATGTCTGATGTTCAACCAAAACGATAATTTGGAAGCTATATATTAAGAATGTAAATGACTCATCTTTAGGTGAAACTGACCCTAATTAGATCTAGATCAGCCTTCATTTGACAGAGAAAGAAAGAAAACTCATTTTCTCTGAAATGCAGTAATGGCTAGGAAACTAGCCCCAGAACCTTAAATTAAAAGCAGGTTTTAACATGCTGGCCCCATGCCTGCCTTCAATATCAGCCTCTGCCTGTTTTAGTTAAATAAATGGTAACAAAAGAAGACAGGCTGGGTGACGTTAAATAAAGAGAAATTTAAGAGAGTAATTATAGCATTAAAACGGGGCCAGAGGTGAGGAACTATAAACTTTGTGGAACAAAGAGCAGCATCGCAAAACTTTGTTCACTAAAACCTTTTTGTTCATGGTCACGCAAAGCTGTTTGTTAGCTAGGGTTCCTGTCCCCAGCCCAGGGCATGAGCATGCTCTCAACATCGGTCTGGCCATGCTCCTGATGTGCAGGCACGTGTGAGAGGTGGGATGGGAGACGGCAAGGGTGGACCCAGGGGTGGTCAGCGGTGGTCAGCTTTGTGGCATCCCCTCAGGGAGCATCTTACACTGCTTCTCCACCTCACTTTTTATTTCATTTTCATAGCTTGTGTGACTTGATATTCTTCTCCTACTTGCTAGATGGCTTTGGAGAAGGAAGTTTGCTGAAGAATGGTCAGTACCCTACTTACAGGTTTTTAAGGACTTGTGTTAAGGAGGTATGATGAAGGAACAGCCCACCTCAGTCCGTTAGAATTCTAAACGAATCATTCTGACCACTGGTTGTTGTATTGAATCAAAGATATCCTTGGAAAACCAATTGCTCTAACAATATACAGTGGGCAAAGCTCAGGAGATTAGGGGCTTAATTCATGTAAGCACCCAAAAGAGGTGCACAGTGGGGAATTGAATTAAAAAAAAAAAATCATCTGGCCCTCACTTGTCTTTGAAATATGATGCCCTTGTTATGAAGGAGGCTATTTAAGCATCTGGGCTCTGTGTGTGTGTATAGTGAGACATAAGAAACACACTCATGACCAAGACACTCTCCTAATCTGGTGTTCTTGGATAGTTCAGAGGACAAAAAATCAGTTTAATGCTTTTTTAAATGGTTAGCTGCAGGAGAACTGATGTGGAAAGGACAAAGTTTGTGCATCGTCTGGCTTTTGGGCTGGAGCAGGGTCCTCGTGTGCAGCCATTGCTCATCATCTCCTTGTGCATTGGTCCAGACCTACCCTGCTTAACAAGCTGCCAACCCCAGTCAAATCCAGCTTTCATTCAGCTTTCTGCTACAGATGAAACTAAAGTATACCTATACTTGGAAGAAAAGATTTTTGTATTGTCTGCCACAGTACAGATGTGTTCCCCTGACCTAGTAAATCCTGTAGAGGGCCAGGGAAGGCATTCCCAGACAGACATTCAGAAATCAGGAGGTACACCCAAAACTCATGAGATTTTTAGCATTGCTAGCTTTCATGTTGTTTGCTGTTGCCTTCTGCTTTCATACTGTTTCAGCCGCAAGGTTTCCAGCTTTTGATAACTTTGAGAGACTGAGAAAACAAATATTCTCAATTAATTACATAAATTCAGGATCTGGGTAATTAGAAAAAAACCATTAAATACTGACAATTGGCAGAGTGAGCTGATACCTACTGAGAACCTAATACCTATTTCAGGAATGTCACATGGAATATTAAATTAATTTGTTGGTGGATAGTGAGCATAGTAAAAAGGGGGGGAGCAAATATGTATTTCAGCACATTTAAATGGAAAACATTACCATCTTTTCTTTTAATGAAAAAGTAAGTGAAAAATTTGCCAACATTTCTTGCTAATGCTTTTTACTCATTCATTCACTAACTGCATTTTTCTATGATAATTTATGCAAGATACCTCAATTTAAAAATGAAATGCTAGTGGAAAAGTGCTTACAATATTATTGGTCAGATTTTCAAAATCAATTAGCCTGAAAATAAATTAAAAGAAAATGCTCTGTTAGCATTTAATTTAAGATTCTTTTAATATGCTAGAGTCTGCAGTTCAGGTATCTGCCAAGCAAGACTTCATCAATTTTCTTTGAGACCCCTGTACAGGGAATATCTTCATCAAGGTCTCTGATGGCTTCCTTGCCGCTGTGTTTTTAAGGTAACTTTTACAAATGCAGAACATGTTGAATTTTACAGAACTCCTGCTGGTTCCTGGTCTCTGACACCTTTGACTATCTGGAGTATTTACATCTTAAAATATTCTTAAAAGGTGGAAGAGCAAATTTTATGGCCTTAATGGCTTGTTCATGAATTTCAAAGTGGTGTTATCAGGACTGAAGCGTAGGTCTGGGAAATGTCCCTTTTCCATCACCCAGGAAAAAGGGAAGGGCAATATGCGCTGGATTCTTTAGGAAAAATGATAATGGAAGTGCTTATGCTGAGCTGATAAAGTTTCTTTGAAATGAGAAACAACTCTGTTCTCCTCAGTAGCATTACCATGGTGGGAGCACTTCCCTTCTACCTCTAAGGTTTCTCAGAAAATCCCATTTTGTTCCGGCCCTGCTGACACTGGGAGAGTACCCCTGACAGCAGGCAAAAGGATATATGTCCAGGCCACCAAGTACAAGGGCTTGGAGTGCAGGTGTATGAGTGTCTTCCTGTAGTTTGAGAAGATTTTCTGAAATCGGTTGCATCACTTAGTCCCACATATCTGTCACTCACCTCATCTTCACTTTGCTCCTTTAGAGCTGTTGTCCTGAACTCCTGAACCAGCCTTTTGCTGCCTGTCTCAGTTGGCCTGAAGGTCAGCCCTTTGGTTCTCTAAGCAACAGTTGACACAGAGACCCACTTTATCTTACAGGTAATGACTTGGTTTATGTAATGCACTTGGTTTAGGGAATTCTGAGGGATGTTATTTCCTTGTTGATCATTAATCTGCTCTCCTTATAGCTGAGGCCAGAATCTAATGCCTTAATCCTCATTTCTTGCCTTTGCTGGCTCTACAGACTCTTTGTGCCTCTGAATCTGGCCCTTAGTGTTTAGCTGCAAGCAAAAAGTAGCTGCACATCTGATAGTGGCTGTCTTACTGTCTTACAGCCAGAGAGCAACCTTCCTGCAGCTGCCCTGCAAGCGTTCATCTGACCCAGGCCAGCACAGGCACCTCCTACATGGTATCTGCATGACTTGGACTTGCTATAGCTTGCCATATTCTACATTTCAACTGAAGCAAGGGATAAAGAAACCCTTATCTCTAGAAACAGGGGCTGTGTTTGACTTTTGATGTGCACAGAGGAGACTGGTATTTTGAATGCAGACAATAGAGGACAAATGTGGTGTCAGAAGTTGAATGTTGAATGGTCAGCAGTGATCTTGTCACCTCCTGCAGATGCCTTCAGCTTTCCAAAAGGCACACGGTTTTCAAACAGAAAGCATGCAAAGCAATGTGCTGTGGACTGAAGTGAGAAGCATACAGGAAAGTATAAAAATACACTCCTTAATGTCTTACCCATATTGCTGGGTCCCCAAGCATAACAGTGTGAATTTAACCTCCAGCAGCTCGGTGATGTTGGAAATGGTATTGATGTGTTACATACCCACAGAGAACCATGGCACAGAAAAAGATGGGTTCAGAGGTTTTGACAGATGGCTAATGCCTCACAAATAGCGAGTGCATGGCAGAATGGAGCCCTACCCATGGAAGAAGGGAACATGTCCTAATTTGTGCTGAGAGGGACTTTCTATACTCGTGTTCCTTCCGTAGGACAGCTGTAGGTGTCTATGGCTACCCAGATCCAAGCTTAAATTCTGAACTCACGCTATAGGGGGTCACTAATGGACTTGTTCTGTGGCTTTCTTTGGCTTTGGGCAGGGAATTGAACCACTCTAGATGTGATACAAATGCAGGGGACTCTATGTCTTAAGCTGATGTCCCAGTAACACTGTTCTTCTTACTGTGTGCTGACGTGAGGTGGGAAACCTAGGCTAGATCTGGATCCTGCTGCCCAGTGAAAGGTCCTACCTATGTCATGCTCTAGGCCCTGCCTTGGCACAGCTAGGCTCATTAACCTGATACTAATTGAGCCCACCAATAGGTTTTGCTGTGACTACTCACACTTCACTCTGAGCATGCTGTTGAGCACTTTTCTAGATTAAGACTTTTACTTCTCATCTAAGAACTGATTTAATTAAAAACTATCACCCTTTTTGTATATGTATTCCCCAGGGCATAGAGTAAAGGTTTTGTTTGAAAACAACCAAGATTACAGTTATCTTTAACAATGAAACCAAAGTTTTTTGAAAGGCAGGACCTTGTGATCTGGGGCAATGATCTACATACTCTTTTACAGCAGCTTTCTTATGCTTTCGTGGTGTGTCTCCTGCAGAGGGTTGTGTTCTCATATAGCAAAGGACAGGACACTTATTAGCAGAAACAAAAAGAATTAAGTTTCTGGTTTTTAGGTATTAAGAGCTCTCCTTGTCCACATATGCTAAGAAGTGCAGCCATATCAAGGTAATCTCCTTATTGTTGTTGCTCTATGCATGTCAGCTCTTCCATGACTAATGTGTGCCATATTCTTATCATCCAAATCATCCAACATCAGATGGTTCCTTTTAGAGTGGGATGTGATTAATCATTGCTGGCACTGAGAGCTCAGAGATCAGCTTACGCTCCTTACTCCAAATGAGTTTGCAACCAGCAAGCTGAGAATAAAGACTTCCTGAGGAGGATGAAAATAGCGCTCATACGTAATATGAAACACCAGATCTTGAGCCTGTGGAGATCCACCTGAGCCCAGGAGTAGGAGTGAGCCTTGCATGTCCCTGTGAATCCCAGAATTTCCCTTGGATTTGCAGGAGAACTAGTGCCAGATTTGCCATGCTGCCATCTGCTTCCTTCAAGGAAGGCCTCAGGACTGGAGTGACTTGTCCATACATCACATGGAGATAAGGAAACCACAGAAGTAATTCACTGAGCTCCAGATACCAGCTTCCCTCATCACGTGTCCCTGGATAAAACCGTCATTAGCCAGACCCCTCTAAAATGACATTTGTCCCATACCTACCCAGTCAAACACAGCAAAAATAGAAACCCATAGCCACCACAGACTTCTTGGTGACTAATCAGTCATCTCCCAGGGACCCGCACAGAGATTGCAGTGCCACTGCGCTTGAAGAGCACTAAAGACAAAAGCTGAACACCACCCTTCCCAGCCCAACACAGCTATCACCCCTGGTACCTCTGTAGGCAACACAACTGCTGCTGCACCTGTGTGTGTCCATTCCCTGGCACTGAGAAGAGAGGTTTTGCTTGCAAGTCACCTAGCATAGGGGGATTCACACCACAGGTGACTCTCAGGCTGCTGCTGCTGTCTGCATCCTTTGTTCCCTCCTGTGCCTCTCCCTCTAGGGTGTTCTAACAACTTCATTGTCTCATCTCTTCTTCTTTTATATATATATACATCTTCTCTAAGTTTTTTTATAGAGAGTAAATCCTGTTTATTAGTTTTCTATCGGACAAAATGTCAGAACAGGTTAAAGTGAAGGTTTTTTTCTTTACATATAGGACATTTGTTCTGAAGATGGGGTTTAAAGAGATGAAAAGTTTGATGAATTTAGATCAGGTAAATTAATTAAGAAATACTTTTGTTCTTGGAGAAAGTTTTCTTTCTGACATTCTCATGTCCTGGAGAAGACAAGATGAAGAACTTTTTGGTTTCATGTTTCAAACACAATTTTGTTTATTCTTTTCATCAGAACCTTTTCTTTTCTTAATCCAGAACTTGAAAAGAAACACAAACAAAGGGATTAAATACTCTGAAATGAAGTATTCTATTAGGGGTTAAATAAAATGTTTCAGGCTGAGTCTCCTTATCTTTTACCTTTTCTTGCCTTTTTTTACAAATTCTAAAATATATAAATATCTGCGTTTGCCTTTCCTAAACTTGTTTTCTCATCAAGCAGATATTGCCATTTTCTAGCTCAGGATAGGGAATAGTCCATGCTTGGATCAATGCTATATAAAATGTATAGTACTGTATCAGTCAGCTTCTGGTGTGTACTTCAGTTGTGGTTTTGCTGGTAAGACTTTCTTCCCCACAGAAGTGATAATTAGTTGTGTTCCATTAAAAAAATTCCTGGTCATTCCCAGTAAAGTGTGGCCCACTGTTATACATCATTATATCACCACCATGCCTACTGAAAGATTTGTTCTGGATATCTTCTTTTTCCACTAATCTTAGACAAATGTCTTCAGAAATATAATATAAAGTACATTGAGGGGATAAGGGGTGATTCCTCAACAGCTTGAAGAAATCTATTGCTGTAAAAAACAATTTTCTCTGTGCTGCTAACATGGATAGTTTCCCTTGAACTGACTTCCAACATCTTTTTCAGTATCACTTTCCTTTGTAGTAGGTTAAATGTCTCTGTCCCTTTTCTTAGACAAATGATCTTCCTAGGCTCTTTTCGATGTAATTTTTACATAACACTTCAGGTATGAAGTGCTCTTGAAGACTTTATTTGTCTGCTATCTTTAGTTACAATCCCATATAGAATCCACAGTAATTTTTTATTAAATTATGGTGCTACCTGTTCTGCCTCTTTCCATTTGTTTTCACTCCTGTCCTGTAGTTTGCTTATCTCCACGATGGAGCCCTGTGTGTCCAAAAATGAGGCCTTGTATGCCCATGGCTTTTCTTCCAAAGCCAGTGTCACAGCAGCTCAGCTGATGATTCATGGCTGAGGCAGGGGTGACTAACCAAAATGACAAAGGCAGTCCAGTCCCTAAACTGTGTCCACTATGCCCAGGAAAGATCCTTAGAGCTTTTGGGACTGTGGTCCCTTGGCTGTACCTGCTCTGCTGAAGATCACCTGCCTTGCCAAAGAGGTGCATTTGCTTCAGTATTTGTCCTTTTTTCCATATTCATGGTCATAGCTTTCATTTCCCCAGTTGTGTCAGCATGTGTGGTCCAGGTGTGACTTGGCACTTCCACACCCATCTTCTTTGCTTCTTTCTTGTCTGTTGGGAGGTCTTGCTTCACACAGAGAACTGACTCCTGGAGCAGTCAGCCAGCCACACTGCTCTATGAGGATAATCATGGGACAAGTTAACTCTGCATCAGCTGCTGAGTCCCCCTCAGGCAGTGAGGGTCATAGTGAATTCTGAGTTGGGAATATCTGGACAGGGTTTGAAGAATGTATTAAGAAAACAATAGGATTGAACAATTGCACAGAGTCAGAAAACACCATGTGGGAGGTATGTATAGTCTGAGTTCAGCCCCTCGACATCCTTGCAATGCCTGACACCCTGTAATTACAGGCTCATAGACATGACTTGTATTTAAAAGTTTCACTTCAACCATAGATCCACAGAGACAGCATCTCATTTTGGTGTAGCCATCCTTAATTTCTTTGACCTAAGCCTACCAAATGTGTCTTTTGACTTTGGCTTTTGACACAATCCATTCTTCTTCTCCATTTCCCAAATAGTCTGTGGAGCCAGACTAATCGCCACTCATTAAGTGCCCATTGTGTTTCTATTTCCATGTCCCATGGTAACAGACACTTTTATTGTGATTATTCATCTGCTGGTCTTTCATTAATGAAACATTTAGATTTCACTGCCACAAGGCTTTTCAATAGCCTTACATTGTAAATACACTTTCAAATGCAAAGCTATTCTTTGGTACGCCTAGCAGTAACACCTGAGAGTCTTTTCTAGCTTCTTGCTTGGCCAGTGACAGTAAGAAATGCCCACTGCAGGAACTGATGATCTCCATTCCCTCTTGATGGGCTAGTTCTTAGTTTACTGCAGCCTAGATGCACCTGAGAAAGGAGACATAAGGGGAAACACCATCATTAGTTCTTAGCATGTCTCTTCCTCCCACCATGAGCTCTAGTATGAGGGTACTTGGAAAAAGTTTCCCACACCTTTGGGATCTAACTGATTCCCTCTGCTGGTATGTATTTGCTTTAGCCTGTACCAGATTGTGCCTGTATTACCTGATATGTCATTCCGATAGGTTTAGTACATCATATGAGGGGTATGTTTATTAAAGGAATGCCCCTACTGCTGCATAAAATCTGGGCTGTCATCACTGCAAGGTCCCAGATGTGCCTCCAGGTGAGCTGGTGGTCTTGTTCTGCCTGGAAGGCTGTGTGCAGATCAGCTCTCCATGCTCTTTGGCTCAGTCTATTTCCCCCCTTAATTAAGACCAATCCTGTTACCTAGAAGCCGGAGAAAATTAAGAAACATTTAGCCTTGCATTGAACAAGTGTGTTGGTAGCATAAAAATGATTTTTCCAGGAAGACCATGTCCTGGACTGCTTGCCGTCAAGGACTGTCTGTTTTTATATGTCTGGTTTGGAGGATAACTGAGTGATCTTTCCAGGCACAGAGACCACCCTATAGACTGAGTTATGGACTATGCCTTTTGTCTTATTTTATTTGAGGTCTGTAGTGATAAAAGAAGAGAAAGAAAACCTATCATTGGCAATGCTCATTTTTATAGATCATATTCCTCAAAGCAAAAATCTGTCAGCGGGATGGTGAGGATGATGGCAATTTTTTTAATAGGGTGGGAAGCTGTCCTTCGCTTAATCCTCTGAGAAGGAATCTGAGTCAGTCCTCCACTAAGTTCCTCACTGTCTCTTTGGCTCCTTCCATACTGGTCCTTCTTTCCCTCTTCTTTAACCCCTTAGACACATGCTTTTTTCTGTTGCAGATTAAAAAATAGGCCTTATTCCCCTCAGAAATAAACTCTGCATTTCTACTTGCCTCTGTAGTTACAATAGTGGAAAGCGGTGTTGGAGCTGTCTTGCAGGTCTGTCACTCACTGCCTACATATCCATAACACTGAAACCCTGGCAGTTTCCCTGCTGGCTGCCTCTTCTTTTTCAGGTTCAAGCTTTTCCTCACACATCTTTTTTATGCATTTACTTACCATCTTGATACATTTATTATTGCCTGTATCTCTGTAGTAGAGTCTATTTTTGCTTGGAAACCCAGACTGTTTTCACTCACCCTGTGTGCCACCTCTGTAGCCTGTTTGCGAGGTGCCTCAGCAAGGAGCCCTTCCCAGTTTGACCGTGCACCTCCAGAGCCCAGGACTTCTCAGAAAGGACAGGATGGCTGTTTTCTGCTTGTAATACAGGAGCATTTTCAATCCCCTGCTGCAGAGCAGGTCCCTCCAGACAGACATCTTCACAAGATGGTGCCTGCTCAAAACCACGAATAATTGGAGTGTAAGGAAAAAGACCATGAGAGAAACAACAGATTTGTGGCACACAAGAAAACAGTGAGGTAATACACAGGGAGTAAACTTATATAGCAAGATAATGAGGCTGTAGTAACCTATAATGAAATTATTCCCCAGAGGCTTGTTTTTATAAGAACTCTAATGTGCACTCAAGGTTTTCATCATGCTGCTGCCAGCCCTGAGCCTCACTGCCACTGCCCTCTGTGTCTGAAGGACTGAAACAGGCCTGCCTATTGATTATGAGTTTGCAGAGGAGCAGAAGGAATGAAAATGCTGAGCTTTGGACTGGGGTTGCATTCAGTGTTTTCAGAGGAAGGTGAGAACAGCTCCTGGAGTGGCTGTGGCAAGAGCAGATTTAGCCTGCCTTACTGGAGTGATGGAGATGCCTTTCAGAATTCAGTCTTTCAACACAATTCTCACATTTTAGCCAGCTGACAGCCTGCTCCTTGCAAGGGCATCAGTGTAACTGTGTGAACACGGTCCTTTCAGATCCCTTCACTATTGTGCGCTGCTTTGTAAACTCAATACACTGTGGTGGAAGTTCACATAGATCATCGTCTTTTATACATTTCATCACGTGCATCATTCTCATTTTATAGCCAAGTTACCTGAATTTGACCTGAGTTGTCACAACAAGACAGACTCCGCAAGCTTTGAGGCGAATAGCCTCAAAAATTATTTAAATATGGATTTATTATTTAAATATGGACTTATTATTTAAATATGGACTTATTATTTAAATACTATTTTCCCTAAGCCTTGAATTAGCTTGATTTATACACAGAAAAGGCACCTCTGGGACATTTTTGGGATAACTGACATGGGTCCACTATTGAACTATGAATAATATGTGGGGGATGAACTGTTCTAGGTCATGCAAGATCATTTAAAAAACAAAGAAGGCTGGGGAAGACAGGGGAAACAACATGAGAAAATCCTTGGTTATTTACAAGCATTGACCACATGGGCAGACTGGCACTGATATAGTGACAGTCTTAGAAATGCATTGCATGGAATTGTGTGTCTTGTGTAAGTACGTTTTTGTTAATTGTAAGAGGTTACTGCAGTCTAACCAGTTGTTCATAATGAAGAGATCAAACGTATCATCACATACCTTATCTACATAAGAATATCACCAATTTAGTTCAACCTGGTGTTGCATGACTGTTCTTATTTAATTTAAGAATATATTTCAATTTATTATCAACCTGCCTTGAACTCACATAAAGTGAAACAGAAAAAGACCTGTCTCGGGAGATTGCTGAGTTAACCACACACTTTCAGAGCAACTTGTCTCACAGGGTGAGGTTTCTGTGGCAGTCTTGTAGACATCTTTATCCACCTGAAGAGGTCATCACAATCTGAGTATCAGATGAATGCAGGACACAAATCATTCCATCTTAAAGCAGATGCATAAATAAAATCAGTTGAATTGAACTACATGGGCAGCTCTCTTTTCCTGTTGCACCTAAATGGAGCTAAAAATATGCTGAGATATTCCACCTGTTGTTGTTCCCATTTAGAAAGAGAAATGGTAACTCAAGAAAAACAGTTTCCTGAAGCATTTTGATTTAATTGAAAAAGCATCATGTGACATAAAAAGGTGTTTGTTGCTTTGGTTGTTTTCTGATCCATTTCTCCGCAGAAAGAATAAGGGATGAACTTGGGACTAAAATCTCACAGGGTGTTTAGCTATCTTCATGAGACATGTTAAGCTGCTCTGTTCCAAAATGTTTGTCATTCTGATTGGTTGGGTAGGAAAGCTTCAGGGTGCAGAGGCCAGGCATGGGGTTTGACAGCCATGTCTTGTAGCTAAGTCTAGCCTAACTGATCCAATATGCTGGAGTCCCGGAGAAGAATGTTTGGCAAAAGATAAGATGCTGGACTTGGTGGACTTGCCCAGTAGAGGGGATCCTGTGGCTCCCATAGAACAGTGTGAACTCTGGTATAGAGCACAGCTGGTGAAAAGAAACAATTAAAAAGTAGAGCCCATAGTGAAATAATTTTCCAGTTTCAATAACTAGTTCTAATTAAGTACTGGGAGAGCTTTTCAAATTCCACAGGCTTCTGGGTGTTTAAATTTTTCTGACATCCTCCTATTATCTGAGATATTAAGGTAGTTAAAGCCTGAGAAAAATGTAAGCTATGTCTGCATAT
This sequence comes from Pezoporus flaviventris, assembly GCF_033815535.1. Classification (NCBI taxonomy): domain Eukaryota; kingdom Metazoa; phylum Chordata; class Aves; order Psittaciformes; family Psittacidae; genus Pezoporus; species Pezoporus flaviventris. The sequence continues at coordinate 7,993,259 of NW_026892595.1, forward strand.
TTTGTGTGGTGCTACCAGTTAATCCCAAGGCTTTCTCAAGGAATCCAGTTCTTAGTCTGGGATTTAGAAAAATGACATTAATGTTCCTTTGCCTCCAACTCTATATCCATTATGTTTAAATTACAGTCTCTCTCAGCTTGACTGCTATAAGTCCCTGCTCTTGTGTCTCTTGGCACATGTTTCTCTCTCATCAGTCTGCAAAAATGCTTCCCACCTTGTCATTCTCTCTTGTGCTCTCTACATCACCCCCACCTGAAACCATTCCATGACCTGCCTTCCCACCTGCCTCCCACCCAACTCAGTCCTGGCTCCTTTGCAACCTTGCCAAGTATCATTCACCCATGCTTTTGGTCTGAGTCCCTTCAGATCCTCCTCTTTCTTGACCTCCTGCCCATCCCTGTGTTTTCCTGAGCTGTGAGATTTTGAAGGAGTCTGACTCCTTCAAGAATCAAGAACAGGGTCGTGCAGCGCACGGCCCAGTCAATGAGGAGGATGAAGTCAGAGGCAAAGGCTGGGGTGCTCCTCATTCCTCAAGAGGTAATTGCATCTACACCTTCTGCTGAACCCACCAGTGATCCAACTTGTGGCGGCCCAAATATGCAGATTAACAGAAGACCTGAGACCCGGAGTCCATACAGTACTTAGGGTCACAGCTGCAGGCAATTTTGGCAATGTTTAAGAAGGATGAGACCCTGTAAAGGGTATAGGGAGCTGCACCTTTGGGCCCGGAAGCCAGTATTGATTATGGGAGAAAACCAGCCTCTAGCTGCAATTCCAGCAGAGCAGGTGCTGCAAATCTAAATCTTTGATGTGGGTGTCTTGGCACACAGGACATGTGATGGAGCTGACGTGTTTAACTCCTGTCTCACTGGAGCTCCTTTCCCTGCTCATCAGTGTAGCTTTGGAAAAAATGGTTTGGGGGCTGGGAGTACCTGCTCCTTTGCCTCTCACCTCATGGACGCTCAGTTCTGGGTTCCTTCAGCTCCCTGGGGGAGAGCACCCAGAGAGACCAGCCAAATATGACACTGTGCATTTTGCTGGGTGAGATTAGCAGGAGAAAAGGCTTTCAGTACCAAACTACTGAAAGGTGCGATATAGACAAGTGCACAAGGCAGGATCTTCCCCATCCAATGCCCATAGTTTCAGCCATCATATTTGATGGATCAAGTGCTAGGTTGTAGATAAATTTTACTCCGGGTTTATTCTGCAGAGCATCCCATAACCCTGGCCTACTAACCTGTAGCCAGGAACTCACTTGGCCTGGGTGCTCTGAGCTCTTCTGTATAAAACCCAGCCCACAGCAGCTAAATGGTGCACCCTGGTATATCCCTATGAGCCAGAAGTAAACCCAAGTCCCTCCCAGGAGACACCTCCTTGTTAGTGTAGGCAGTAAATAGCAGAGGAAAAGATGAAGGAAAGGGAGAGGTGAAATACAAGAAAGTGCAGCCAAGATGAACTTCAGTAGTAAGCAGAAAAGACACAAGAGAAATGACCAGAATGAGAATATGCTCAGAAATGCTGCTAATAAAGAGGAAGAGAAAAAGAAAAATAACAGCAATGTTTAGGATTTTTTTGTAGTATCAAGGGGGTGCTGAAGGAACCTGTTTACAGCGAAAGATTAGGAGCCAGAAATCTATAGCCCATTTTAAACCTAGCATAGCACAGCTGGCGAGGGACTAAAAAAGGAGAGGAATCTTTAAAGCTGACTGAAGTGGTTTAACTGGGAATCAGAAGATGAAGCTGAACATCAGACTGCTCATGACTGGTTAGATTCCCTTGAGTAACTGCTTGTATCAAAAGAAACAAACCTCTGAGGCTGAAGGGCTGAATCAACAGAAGTGGACATCCTCTTCTGACAAAGGCTGACAGACATCATCAAAGAAGGGCCTTGAGTGCCTTCAGCAGATCTTTGAGCCAACCTGCCCAGCAGATTGTCACATACTACCAAAATGTGAAAAACTTTAAAAACCTGTATCAAGCTTTCCTCCTTTAAAGGGTTCCCCAAGAGGAAAGGGAAAGTGTGGGTTTGCAGCCCGGAACTTCTGTCTGGTTGTCATAGCAATATACCATGCTGGTCTCTAACACTTTCCTAAAGCAATATGTAAAGTAAAAGGAATAATTGGGTTAGCTGGCTAGTTACATTGCTGAAACCTGAATGTGATTAGTAAATCAAACTCATTCTATTTCTGGATTAAGGCTGGAAGTCCCTTTTCACAGCAGAGAGGTGATGCGCATCGTTTCTAGGGCCTGGTAATTCTATATGTCTAGTTTGATGCCTGCTAGCAATATCTCCTGAAATTAGAGGGTCTTTCTGTGGTGGTCTCAAAGATTACTTTCACTTCTGGTATATTCTTTGTTGCAAAACATGTTGCTTGACATAGTTATATGGAAAGAACAAAATATTCAGTGTTTTATTACCATTTAATAAGGAGACATTTCTTTCTTTTTTCTTTTTTCTTTCTTTTTTTTTTACATCAAAGGCCAGAATTCAACTTGATTTAGTGATCCAAAGTGAATAAATATGAGTCCTCACAAGCTTAATTTAACACAGACTTCTGTTGCATACACACAGCATTTCTATTTGAGGGAAAATGAAAAGCTAAAATGAAAACGGTCCGTAAGTGTTGTTTTATGTACTAAATATTGTCATTCAGGGAGTTGCTTTGACCAGGCACATCAGAGTGATGAATGCACTGTGTGCGATGTTTCCTGGTATTTCCCTATTTCAAGGTACGTCACAAACATGATTATTATCACTTTAGCTTATGACATCAGAGATGCAGTCCAAGCATATTCCTTCAGCTGCATTTTGACATGACATGCTTTTGAGGGAGACTCTCTGCCAAGGGAAAAATGTGCGGAAGGTTCTCCAGTCTTTCACAAGAGAATGCCGTAATATTCATGAAGTATGTGGTCTTACAGAAGTTGCAGTGGCCTTCACGGTTTAAAAGAAGTATCACTGCAAAAAAGTATAAAACCACAAACACAGTGTTTGGGATTTAAAAACTTGTTTTGAACCCTTATTACTTGTACACAGTAGCATGTGAACTGCACTCCCTGATTTCAATACCAGTACTGGCAAAGCTGGCTGCTGGAAGATTTGGAGTCCTTGGGAACATTTGGGTGGCTGTCAAGCCATAACAGCAAGCTGTGACAGCCTCATGTTCAGCACCATGACAGCCTGTTTCTGAAGCATCAAACCAGAAAACGTAGGTTTAAAAAAATGTGCCAGAACTCCAGGAAACAGAATGGTGGTGGTCTCATATTGAGCAAAAGCTGAAGAAAAAGGAACCACTTAGGTACAGGACCCAAAGAGAACAAAAATGAAACACAAAGCTGTCCAGCCAGAGCTGGAGGGGGTGCCCAGAGATGTCACCTGTAATCAGTAGCAGCAAATGGGACAGCACCTTGCCACATCTGTTAGCACAGCAAGGGTTGTACTCCAAGTCACCTTGAGTTCTACCTGTGGTCATCCCTTGGGTCATTCTGCCACCTATTGCATTGCATTTGTGCTCAGCATCAGCCTGCGTCTTCTACCAACCTGCAGGACAGCCACAGGGATCCCAGCACAGCATTTATCACTGTGTTGACAGTACCAAGGTGCACCACCTGAACTTCAGCCATGATGTACAGATTGTTCGAATCGCTGATGGAAGGTTTTCATCAGCTGTCTTAACAACAATGAGCGGAATTACGTATTTGTTTTAACAAACAGTCCTGCATGAAATGTAATAATTTCCAGCTCCTGTTTCTTGTCTATCTTGTTCTCAAGCAGCATTTGATAAAAATATTGCTCAAAGGAAGGATTTAATTATAAACTACCTTTTCGTTGTCTTAGCTAGATGCATAAACCTGCATTTTATGCTCTGATGTTGATCAAATTTTTAGATGCTAGTCCAGATACTTTGATATTATTCCAAAGTAAATGAGTGGGTATTAAAGAAATTAGTTTTGGTCTATACTTACATAGATGAGAGCAAGATTTCAATTTAAATAATTGCATAGTTGATATAGTTGCAAAACTGCATAATCCGGAAGAAAAATATTTTTGAACAAACAAATATTTTATTTGACCCAGTATGAAACATTTCATTTTACTTTTCATGAGATAAGACCTTTTAAAAATTATTTTGCAGGCTTTCAAAGCGAATTTTTGAAAGCAGAAAAAAAAGCTGTTTCATTTTAATAACATCAGAACAAAAAGCCTTGACTTTTCCAATATTTTCACCCTAATCTCCATTTCTGTTCAAAATTATTAATTTATTTTATCCCAATTTGCAATCTGATTGGTTTAAAAACTGCACATTTGAGGAAATACATTATTATTCAGAAATATGCCATCTGGCCAAATGCAGGATTGATGTTTTTTTCACTTCAGTGCCTCAGTATTGTATTGGTATACCTTGCACCATGCAATGGGGGGGAGGGAGAGATAAAGGAAGACTTTAAGAAATAGAGGATAATTTAATGTATTTTTTTTTCACAGTATCCCAGACAATATATCTAAAGACATACTAAGTACAATATCCCTACCAACTATATCATTAACAAATTCAGTGGTGGGGCTTGCTGGTTCTTTCACATCATAAATCTATATAGAAGTTTAATTATTTTACCAAAAGTGGCAGAGCATAATACTGCAATTTTTAACAGAAATGGGAGGAGCTTCTGCCATACAGAAAGGATTTAAACCCTAGATTTAGACTATACTATATACAGTGAAATGTGGCAATATTAAAGGTGAGGTGTTCGCAGCTTGCAGCAGCAAGATTGATACTTCTGCAAAGGACCTTCCTTTATTGACCTTCATGAGTTAGCTGTTAATTCCACAAGAATGCAGTTCCCTTCAGTCAATATTAAATTAAAAGCAGGTCTTAAAAAACAAAATAGGGGTCTACAGAACAGGTCTCCTACAAAATGGACAGATTTCCAAAATACTGGAAAGATCCCATAACTTTTTAATGTTAACTTCTTAGCACACATTGCTTTTTTTAAATTCAGGCTCATGACTGTGAGACTCACAGGTAGAAGCAGCACTGTAACATCAGACTTCTGGGTTTTGACAATCCTGACCTAGTTTTCTATTGCAAATTTACAACCTTTTTGCAGATGTTGCTGAGAGACATCATATCTGGGGAGGGGAACAGCAGAACATCTTTGCATCATTGAAGGTTTGGAGGCTTTTTTGGGCCAGTGTGATGGTGACTGGAGCTAGATATTGCCGTTAACTGTTTAATAACAGAACAGCTTTCAACTTCTCTGAATACTTGGACCTTTCAGGAATAGAGAAAACAGCTCTGCTCAGAGAAACAGGGTACATGCTGATACCAACTCCCCATCTGCGGGATTGGATGCACATCCCCTATTAATTAGCACTGGGGGGAAAATGCTGGGCGATGTTTATGGCCAGAGGCAGCAGCGTGTGTGCACAGCAGTGTGCTGGACCAGCGGCCTCATGCAGTGTTACGGGGCATTGCAGGTCCTTCACTTCTGCAGAGAAAGCAAGAGAAAGTGTCCCTGATAGAGAAAGGAGCATGTTCACCGTGCTATATCATAGACCTTTAATCCAGCAGGTTTCTGCACTGGGCATGAAAAGCTGACCTCCACCTTCTCTAAGGAAGGATGTGAGGGACACTTGCTCTTTTATCGCCATAGATGTTGGGACAGCAGGAGGCTAGGCTTTTAAATGCATCACGCAAGTTACCTCCTGCAGTCAGGAGGTTTCTTGTGTTTTTTTAAAGGTGTGGCTTATACATGGCAGTGTTGGTGCCTCCATAATCCTTACAGAGATTCACACCCCGGCTTCTGCACACAGGAGAAGGTCCAACCTCCTGTGCTTACAAGCTTTGTCTTACTTCTAACTCTGTTTTCTCATATCCAATCACCATGCTGTCTCTCAAGCTTGTTCCATTTCCCCATGAAATTTTCCCACAAAATCCGTTCTCCGGCTGTCCCACTGGTGCTACCAGCCTTCTTCTGTGCAGTGCTCCCACCTACTTATAGTGCTGCTCTTTCCCAGCAGCTTGCCCATTCTGTTTGGCTGCTGAACGTGGTGTTGCATCCCAGATCGTTCCACTTAACACCTCATGGGACCATGGCTTGGGCCACTCTTGTGGGAGTCAGTGAGGTCTCTTATAGTAACACACATGCCTTGCACAAGACACAGTCTTACATTTGCCTGCATGCACAAACCAGCATGTTGCCTTCACTCCTTCTCACAAACAGGACATCCCTTCACACATCATCAAAAAATGTGAAGTGTGAGAAAGGCTGCTCTATTTTATTGTTTTCTATTCTTGACAGCTGCTGTACTGCCATCACCACCACAATACCCACATGCTGGTCTTGCCTGTGCTATGTGATAAGACCAAACTCTGCCACATGTGGGTCAGCCTCTTTCATCCCTTCTCTCAGGAAGGTGGTCCCTCACCCAGGGCCATACAAAGGGCCTGATAGCCAGCACAGAAAGAAAATGATGTTTGTGCTTCAGTTTGCAGTAGCTCATGCTATTTGCTGCTAGATTAAATGTCTAAATGGCTTCAGGTTCAGATATGCTGTTCTGCCACAATGCAAGTAGGAGATTTGACAAGTTCACCCACCACTAGGTTATGGTTTGTCAAGGTCGATGAATCCTGGCAGACAACAGAGTGACCATCTCATGACTGAACAGAGGGAGGGAAAAACACTAGCCATGGATACTTTCATGTGAAAGCTTTGTGTGTGAAATTAGCTGAAAAAAAAACCCAAACAAATGAAATGAAATTAACCCATGGCCAGCACAAAATCTGTGGACTCAAAGTGAAAATTAAGGACTCTTACCTGCCAGCCCATATATTCACAGTCAGTTCCAGAAAGCCCTTTTCCATGCCTGTACTGATTTTGACCCAGATTGGGATTGTCTTGCTGATTATGATCCATATATGGCACTGGATTGGAAGGACTTCCTGCTAGCTGCGTGTTGCTGACATTTCATTTGTGCCTGCTAAGGCATTTCCCCAAGAGGAAGTCTTTTGGTTAATTTCTATTGCAATGCCTTGAGGACATTTTCCTTTCTGTGATCTCATCAGACCTCACTACAAAACAGAGCCAAATATGATTGGCATTTGGCTAGGAGGCCTCATGAAAACTGGTAAGCGAGAACAGTGTGAAGTTCTGACAGTGAATCAGCAGGGGTGCTCTGTGCTGGGCCCATAATAAACAGTGTACATAGAATCATAGAATCACAGAATTGTTTAGGTTGGAAAAGACCTTTAAGATCATCGAGTCCAACCTAACTCTGCCAAATCCACCAATAAGTGTTATGTCTACACATCTTTTAAATACCTCCGGAGTGGTGACTCTACCACTTCCCTGGGCAGCCAGTTCTTCTGATAACCTTCCCAGTGAAAAATTTTTCCTAATATCTAATCTAAACCTCCCCATGTGCAAATAAATGTGTATGAACTTTTAAACGTATGCAAATATGGAGAGAAGTCAAATTATCTTCTTTGTATCTGCAAAACTCTGCACTTACTCCTTTACAATACCACTGGAGATACTGCTGGATGCCTACAGTGATCTGGCTGGTACAATAAATGTACAGAAAGTCAGATGAAGTTTGACAAGGGTGGGACAGTGGGATTGAGTGCACCCTCAGCAAGTTTGCTGATGACACCAAGCTGTGTGGTTCAGTTGATATGTTGGAGAGAAGGAATGCCATCCAGAGGGACCTTGAGCTGATGCCAACCTTATGAAGTTTAACCATGACAAGTGCAAGGTCCTACACCTGGGTCGGAGCAATCCCAGGCACAGCTACAGGTTGGGCAGAGAAGAGATTCAGAGCAGCCCTGCAGAGAAGGACTTGGGGGTTTTGGTCGATGAGAAAATGAACATGAGCTGGCTTCACTGTGAGCTCGCAGCTCAGAAAGCCAAATGTATCCTGGGCTGCATCCAAAGGAGTGTGACCAGCAGGTCAAAGGAGGTGATCCTGCCCCTCTACTCTGTTCTCGTGAGACCTCACTTGGAGTGTTGTGTGCAGTTCTGGTGTCCCCAACATAAAAAGGACATGGAACTGTTGGAACAAGTCCAGAGTAGGGCCACGAGGATGATCAGGGGACTGGAGCACCTCCCGTAGGAAGAGAAGCTGAGGAAGTTGGGGCTGTTCAGCCTGGAGAAGAGAAGGCTGCGTGGAGACCTCATAGCAGCCTTCCAGTATCTGAAGGGGGGGGCCATAGGGATGCTGGAGGGGGACTCTTCATTAGGGACTGTAGTGACAGGACAAGGGGTAACAGGTTAAAACTTAAACAGGGGAAGTTTAGACTGGATATAAGGAAGAAGTTCTTTACTGCAAGGGTGATGAAGCACTGGAATGGGTTGCCCAGGGAAGTTGTGAATGCTCCATCCCTGGCAGTGTTCAAGGCCAGGTTGGACAGAGCCTTGGGTGACGTGGTTTAGTGTGAGGTGACCCTGACCATGGCAAGGGGGGTGGAACTGGATGATCTTAAGGTCCTTTCGAACCCTAACTATTCTATGATTCCATGATTCTAAGCGTCTGGTTTCCCAGATTTTATGGTATTCAGCCTCAACCATGACATTGTTTTCCTAAGTCCCAGAAATTTTATTTGCAATATCATCAAAAAATTCCTGCCAGTTTGCACACAAGCAGACTGGGACCCCCTGGCATGTGTTGCCTGAGTCCATTATTTGTCTGGCCTTTGTATCTGGGCTTAGAATAGGGCATTGGCAGAAGACTCAAGAAACCCTCAGTCTTGTCTCTACAAACCTTCAGGGTTATACACAGACTAAGGAGTTAACAGATCGTGGACCTTTCCTGTAACGGATTTAGAAAAGAAGAAACCAAGCTTATTTACTGTTCCCACAGTCTGCGCTCAGAGCAGTTTTAAATTGCTAGGTTAACTAGCCATTCCTGAAAGAAATTTTCTGTGCACCAATGTATTCTTTGTGGTTAAAGCAAAAATTACTTACAGACAGTGCAATGTTTCTTGCAGAGGAAAGCTTCAGCCAATGGAATATTTATAATTCAGCTGTGATATCTTTTAGCTTCTTTCAGTCTGGGGGTTAATTTGTTCTATACTTTTGCATGCAGACAGGTAGAAGAAATGTCTTGCTAAGAGTCATTGTCATGAAGATATGACATAAAGTAGAACATATTAAAAAACTGTCCTCAGTTCTATTGTAGTTACTGCTAACAGCCCTGAGATGTAGTGTAAGCACAATGCAAGCCAAGTTCTGATGTCAATTACATTAGCGCGAGATCAGAAATTAGCCTAAGCCTATAGGTTTAAACATGACTGTATTGCACTTTATTTTCAGGACACATAATGTTTTTGAGGAAAAAAACACGTTAGTTTTAACATTTTTATCTCAGCACAGTTTGGCAACAGTTCTAATATCTTCCTAGCACTTGGCTTTATTTTACTGTTCCTTATATTGCCTTAGCATCAGCACAACTCAGCCTGTCAGATGAAATATTTCAATGAATAAAATACTAGTTTGAAGGATGGGGACCAATAATGGGAGAAATGCAAACAACTGTCACTAGGCATGGATTTCATATTTTGTGACATATTTTCCTGTCTGGTAGGTCTCTACCAGGTCTGCTACTATCCCATCTGGTATTCAAAACTTGGCTGCTTATTATTAGAGGTGGGAATCCATTACATATTTCAAACAGATCAATGGGATCAGAAAACTTGCCATCGTGATGGAGTAAAACAGTCCAACAAGATAAGAATGAATTTGTTTTCCCTGGCAGCTGTAGTCTTTTTGAATACTTAATGAACAATGTTTCTTTGACCTCTTGATTAATTGACATACCTACAGAAAAGAAACCACATTTGTCCTATGTGTGAAATATATTAATAAGAAGCTGAATCTGTCCCAAGGAAAAATATTTGGGACTGATAATGTTTAGGCCAGCAAAAGTCTCATGTAGCTTCTAAGCATCACTTACGTTTTCCTTCTGAGACTTGGCAAGAGGCTTCTTTGCTGGCCTTTAATGCAGGCACTGTTGCTCTTGTCAGTGTTACCACTCTAACCTGAGATTCAGGCCAAAGATATGGACCTAAATGTCCTTTCCAGAGAAGATGGGGGTTTGCAAAGTTCATTTTCAAACAAGAAAAGCAATCAATATGTCCTCAAAAAAGATTAAGGCTCCTAAAAAATATTTATCTGCAAGTATTCCTGTCCAACCCAAGTCAACTGAGAGCAAGGAACTAACCAAGGAACACAAATATGCAGGAAAACAGGTGAAAGATCTGATCACTAATGAGAAACATTTACTCCCTCACTTTCTGGATTGTGTGCTGATCTTCCATTCGCTTTTTCTTTTTTAAAGTATTTTCTGTGCTATAATTTGCAACAGCTGGAACCATTTTGCATGTGTGTGTGCGTGCAAGTGTGTTGTGCTGGACAAAAGAACGTTACCAACTTGAAAAGGAAAAGGATGGGCACTGTTTTTGGAACTTGGCTCTGAAGGGGATGTATAAAGATATGAGAAAGATTAAGTAAGTGGAGGAGGCTGGGGATCTTCTAGCCGCAAGGCTGCTGCAATGTGTGTGGGCTCAGCAAGGGTCTCAGCACATCCTGTCCTACTAGTGATACCCTGACCCTGGTTCAGAGATTTCACAGTGCTGCAGAGCAAGATTGGATGTATTCACTGCAAAGCCTTCTTCAGCCCCAGAATCATTTTGGGCTGAAGCCTGACCAGTAACTGATAGCTATGCAAAGTAATTTCAATTTCTTTTACATAAATATAATGAGGTGTTGTTTATAGTGGTCCTGAAAGCCTTAGGGTTGAGATATCGGCGAATACAGACACTTTGTGAGTTCTCTGAGCAGTAAATGTTTCCCCTTGGCATGCTCTGACAGGCTATTTCTTTTTAGCTTTGCTGAATCAGCTTAATGGGGAAAACTCAAAACTCACTGCCAAACTCTTATGGCAATTTCTCTTTACCACAGTGGTCATAAACAGATGTTGTTATCCTCTTATACAGGGAACCAAATATTCCTTGGGGCAGGTTTGTGTAGGTTGTGCAGATTGCTCCAAAATTAAGGAAAGGCTGATGGTTAGGGGTGTACACAGTGGAAACGAGCTTTTGGATTTGTCACGTGGAACACACAAATCCATCAAATACACATGCGACATTAGCCAATGTGACAACAAAACACATCACTACCTATGTTACATCAAATGTAAAAAGACAGAGTGTGCAAATATCTTGGAATTTTACTTCATAAAATGCTGGAAGTGAAAGCAATATATATAAATTAGCCACCTTCCTTCCACAAGGCTGCTGCACCAGAATAATGCAACCAGGCCATTAATATGATTTATAAACTGGCTTCCACGGGAGGAGTTGTATCATGAAATTCAAATCCTGCTTTGATTTAGTAGAGTTAGCCCTCCAAAAGGGTATAGTCAGAGTCCCATTCCCAGCCTCATAGAAAGGCAAAGGTTGCGCTCAACACCTTATATTGGCCTTTTGCTGGTGGAGGTAGTATCAACACAACCAAGTGTTCCTTGGGACAGATTCAGCTTTTATTACAGTAGTTCATATAAGACACAAACACACATTTTTCCAAGCATAATGTTTTAAATTGCATATAGATATGCCCCATTCAATATTCAGAAGAATGTGCCATTAAGTTTGCCATTTTACACAGTAGTTCTTTTAATCCAATAAAGCATGTTGCTTGCATTTTATGACACAACATTACACTGCTCAATGGATCACTAAAAACCTCAAGAGTTACAACAGCTACCAGAAAACACATCTGAAAAATTGGTTTTAGTGGGACATTCTTCTCATGACCGTGCATTAGAGCTGTAAGGATGAATTCCCCATGAAACAAATATGCCCAAACTTTTGACTGGAGAAGAACCTCAGAACAAAGCTTCAGATCCCTTCCTGCCTGCAGAGTTTTGGGAAAAGATTGCCATCAGAAGTGTCTGGGCCACCTATGTCCTTCCTGCCCCTCATCTGCAATTCTCATAGGTTCAAAACTGGAGTATGTACTCCAGTCGTACATTTTCCACTCTTACTGCAGCAGGCTGCTTCTTGAACAAAACCCAGCATCACTGCATCCCTGACCTCCCCGTCCTTGTCTAGAGGTCAGGCAACAAACTGTTATCCTGTGAAAGAAGTGTGAGTTGAAGACATGCCCAAGGCACGGTTTCTAGAGAATAAACCTGTGTCTTAAAGTGTTATCTGCAACAAACACAGTTTGAATGCCAGAACATCTGCAGTGCGGGTCATCTTTCTATTTTGTCTTTTGCAATCCAGGGCTTAGAGCAAGATGTGGCACAGAGAAAGTCCAGCAGTGAAGGCCAAGTTTCCATTTCCAGCTGCTGGTGTGTCTGAATGATGCTGAACCCTGGCTGATTCTGCTGCATCCTTTTAGGGTACCAGTATTTTCCCCCAGTTATCAGCATGAGAAGACCTCTGCTCAGAAGGTTAAACATGCCTGAATGTGGGCCACCTTGGCTAAACTGTGCAGAAAGGCCATGTCAAGGCATGAACTGGGTCCTCCAAAATCTCTGCCACATCCTCTTTCTTGCCTGTGATGTCTTTCCCAAGCAGTAACTTCCCACACCTCCCATCAGACCTTCTTTGCCATTCATTTTGCCAGCTTTATATCAATTGCCGCCACTTCCAGATGGGCTGTTTCCTGCAGAGAACCAGTAATGTGGATCATGGTTTTTGATTAATAGATCTGTACATTCTTTACGCCTGAATGCACGCCATAATTTATGAGTAACAACAAGGATGTGTTCTCCAAAGAAAGTAATACTTGACTAAATTGTTCTCTTGACGTAAACCTGTAATTTAAAAATTATATATATTTAGAGTGCAAGTCAAAACAGGAAGTGCATTCCCAAAGCGGATAAAGATATTTCTGAACCTAAATATCTAGTGATACAAAATTGCCTTGAAATGTCTACCTCCCCGCCTAACAAAACCACCCTTTACCAAATAAGCACGCTATTTATGGAAGGACTTTGCTGTGCAGGCAAGTTAGCTATCACTGTCTCTTTCAATGGTGAGACTGAGGACTTTCATAGTCGCAGGCTGTCCAAAATGTATTCTGTCACTGTAAAGTAGAATTATATCCATCAAAAGAAATGAAAATCTGGCACTGAGGAACCATTTAGAAAAGTTCAGATAAGAAAGAATGTTTCAGGGAAAATCAATACAATTCAGTAGCAGACAGCTAAATACCCAGTGGGAGAGTCATCTAGCTAAATGCAGACATTTTCATATTATCTAACACTAACTGCTATTGGCTCCATTCGTCTACCATGGAGATCTAGTCATAATGGAGCTAGTCCCTCCATTAGCTATCAGCTGGCAGACACGGCTGGTTTGACTGCAGACAGCCATGTATCAGAGGGTAGGTGCTGCTGTGCTACTGCAGGAGACAATCTGAAGATTAGGTGAGAAACATTAACAACAAAATAAACCATGTCATAAACAGGGGGTTGGGGAAGGATTAAACGGTGGCAGGTATCAGCTGATAGGAAGCTGTTCGTATGCTGTCTTACTTCCACTCAGGGAGCATCAGTCTATGTGCAATCAACCCCTTTGACAGGCAGGAATTGGGTCCGCCCAGAGAGTGACACAGAACTGCAGGAATCACTCCTCTCATTCATTACAGAATTGCTTGCCTGCAGCATGTGCCACTAAAGCAGAGTGAATAATCTGTCTTTAAAAGCATTTGGAAATTCACAAGGTAGAAAACCTATACGTACGCATATAGGTCTACACACACACACACACACATATATACGTGTATATTACATGTTTTATTTATAACTCAAGACTTTGCATAGGAACTGGTTGTACCGATGTTAAAGGAAGACCTCACGAAACATGTTCCAACAGAGAAGAGTGAGTCTGGCATAATAGCAACCAGATACAGGAACACCAGTTTTTCTAAAGCCCTAAATCCCAATGTAACTTCTGATTCACAATATTCAGATATGTAATACCTGAAGTAGTGACTCAGAAGAGACAGAGGTGCTGCCTTAGTGCTATTTTCATTGTTTTATGAGGCACAAATTAGCACAGAACTGCAACCTGTAATTAATTCTATGTCAAATTCATATTATTATTGTGCTACCCTATGCAGTTGCAAACCAGTAGCTTTTTTTTTTTTCCCTGCTGTATTTCTACTAAACCCACTTACTCCAGACATTTTTTGCATGACTACAGCTTGTTCTTTAGGGTAAGTAGCTTGGAGGAACCACCTCCTTTAAAATCTGAGCTCAGCCTGGGTTCCTTTTATTTCCCAACAAATCTGGACACATTCCTGCTAACAAAATAAGAGAGATGACCTGATCCATGACCTGATTTGGAAACTATTTCCCATGACTTCAATCATCATGTTTTGCTCTAGGCTAAAGGGTTAGTATGAAAAAAAACCCAAATAATCCTTATAGCAATACTGCCACTGCTGGTAGTTACAGCTGAAATATCCATAGGTGATCAAAAGGTGGGCAGTGCAATACCTGCACTGGATTACAATTCTGTAGCAGTATGCCTTTTAGGTCATTCGATTTTATGCGTAGCCCTGCGTCTACTGTCTCCTGAAGACACACTTCTTGAAACAACTTTTGTGTATGATTATCTGGCTGTCAGAGTAGACACTTGATCATTTACTCTCCAAAGCAGCATTGCAAGAAGTATTAGACATCATCTGCTAGCAGCTGCAGAGAGATCTCAAGGATGCCTTATGCCAGCATCTGCACTGCAGCTTGGTTGTGCCCTGGCAAAACAGGTTTAACCAGGTGCACGCTGTTCCACTGTGGCCATGGATACACAGGCATAAAGGTGCCTTACACGAATCTAAGGCAGGCTCCTCCTTTATAGAGACAGTAATGTTGGTTTAATGAATGTTTAAGCAAGACCATGCTAGTGCTGTTCCGTTGCACAAGGAAAACGCTGGCAGTCCTCTCAGTAACCACCTTCCCCATGAAACACATGCCTCAGTGTTCACTATCTCCTTTTGATGTGTGTTGATGTCAGAAGAACACGTTGTATTTGAAGTTTCCTGCCTTACTAGATGATGTGACTCATCAAATTGTACATAATAATTTTCCTTTTTTTTTCATGTAAGTCAATAGTATTTTGCTAACTGAAGTTGCAGCACGTCCTCAGCGTGTATTAGAAAGTAACCAGAGGAACATCAGGAAAATAACAGAAAAAGACTCCAGGCACTTTATTCAGTTGGTTTACACTCAACCCCCCCCTCCCCCAAAAAAAAACAAAAACAAAAACAAACCAACAACTTACACCCTTGCCTGATGATTTTACGGTCCATTGCACAATAACCTGTCATTGTGAGATTTTTTTTACCATGCTCACCTAACGCAATATGAGCTCTTACAATTGAAGTGAAATATTATTGAAACAGAATTTTTTACCAACTACACCATTATGTGTGATATTGATCTACAGCATTCTGCTTCTAGTTCATTTGTAGGGGACAATAATAAAATATTCCTACCACCTCAGTTGTTTTATGCCATGAAACAGAAATGCCAAAATCAAGCTCAAGAGTATGTGAGCATTTTAATTTCCCTGGTGCTAGCCTACAGTAAAACTCCTCAGGATATAGTCTCCTGGTCTCCTGCAAGTCATTATGTATTTAATTTTCTCCCTGTAAAGTGCTTTTCTTGAATGCAAAGTCTGTGTATTCTAGAGGTAAATACATTAAGATAAAAGCTTCAAAGATTCTTTTTCTAAAGACATCTTATAATGTCTCGTAAGCTTCCTTATGAAATTCCAGTGCAAACCCCAACCATACTGTCTTCAAAAGAATTCCCACTGCACTTTCTTTATTTGCACAAAGGAAGGAAGGAAAATTGAAGTGGAGAGGGAGGGGGAGACTGCGGTCAATGTTATAGCCCTGCAGATTGCTGAAGTCAGACACTCTGGACCCTTGGAGTGAAAAAAGACCTATTAGGCAGGGAACTGCATGAGAATTTGTTTGTATCTACTTGTCTTGGCTTCTGTGGCCTTCAGACCATCTCATCCCTCAGATGCCACTGAATTGCCAACACCTCCCAACATTGCAAAGCCCTAGTATGTTTTCCAGCAGCTTGCTCCTTCCCTCCTGGACTGTCTCTCAGGATGGGAGGACCCTTCCATTAGAAACAGCCCAAAGCTAACCTCTCTCAAATCACTCCTCTATCAGCCCGACTCCCCTCAAAATTACACTGATGTGCTGAGATTACTGGCTGAATTGCCGCCCAAACCTGTCTCACTGGTTTCTCTTGCTGCCTCCCAGCCTCCTTGTTTTATCTACCCCATTATATCGTGTTTTATAGCATGGGCTCTTTGGGCTAGGGACTGCCTTTTGCAGACCTTGCACACCTCCTAAGGCCCTGGGATGGGGTGCTCCAAAGCTCTGCTGCACTAGATATCCTAATAAATAATCATGCAACCAGTCAGATGAGGAATTCTCACTTCTCTACATTAGAAAAAGTGGTAGGCAAGATAAAGATGATGTAGATAAAGCATACTGCAGCAGCTAGCTTAACATGCAGTTTGGTTTTATTTTGCCCCTCTTCCAAGACTCCACCACAACATTTTTGTGAGACTGCAGGCAGCTTTGCCTGCAAAAGAGCACCCCAACTGCCACACTCAGGCAGGCCTGATGGCCCTGCAGAGCTTGGTAAAGGGGTAAAATAAAATCCTTCTTATGCTTGTGGTCCCTATTAGGCAGTTCTCATGCTCCCAGGGGCTGACTCCAATTTCAGGAAGGCTGCACTTCCTCCACTAGCACTGCTGGGTAGAGTCTCTGCTGAGGGCTGGTGTTCCCGCCTGAAATGCATGCATTCTTTCCCCGAACCCAGCCCAAACATGCATCAGGGGCTCAGATGGGTCCCAGTCTTTGTGGTACTGTTGTTAGTGCTACAAGTGGACACTTGTGAATGTGGCTGTCCCTTATCTGCATTCAGCTTTTGAATCAAGAAAATAGGTCTTGAAAATGTGCAGTCTACCTCAGTGAATGACAACATCTGCAGTTGACAGGAAGGGCTCAGAAAATCATAACTAAGATTTATGGGGAGTCACAGAAAAAACATGTTAAGTTTGCTAGTCTTTGCTCTGTTTGCATGGCTCTGGCACATGTGGCTGTCTTCAAATTCTGCTGCTCCGTAGAGCAGCCATGGAAACTGCTAATGTTACCCTGTCAGCCTCTGGCCAGCACCAGACCAGCCCAAAACAGCTGCTATCCAGGCTCAAAAGAGTTTGTGACTTTGCGAGCTAAAAGGAAGGTGAGACATGTTAGGGGTAGAAAGGGCAGTAGCCGGGTGATCTGTAAAGAGTATGACAGTGTTTACACCTCTGCTTTCCTAACACTTCCAGTGAGGGAAGGGATCTTACATTACCTAAATTACCTTACATTACCTTGGTGTAACCGCATGTTTTTTGCCTTTTGCATTGTTATTTAAAAGTGTTCTTCCATTATGCAGAGATATAACATCTGGGAGAGAAAACTAAATGAGAAAGTACCTTATTGTAGTATCATAGAATCATAGAATCATAGTTTGTGTTGGAAAGGACATAAAGGCCATCTAGTCCAATTCCCCTGCAGAGAGGAAGAATTGGAGAGCAGAGAGGGAGCAGGCAAGAGCAGAGATGTCTAACCTAAAGACTTTAAGAAGATCTGACCTAAGGCAGGGCCTTACCAAAGAACTGAAAAAACATTCACATTAGCGGACATTAGCAAGGATGAAGAGACTAGAGCTTTTCTTTGAGGGAATGTAAATGGGGACAAGCAGTACAGAATCAGAACAAGCATACACAGAAGTCTATAACTGAGACTGAGTCCTCCTCTGAAGGTACACGATCCAGCCATGCACGATCCAGTACATTAGCTTGGCTGCCTCTGTTAGGGACAAATTAGGCAGGGAAAGCAATACTCACCCCAGCAGTACAGGCAACTGTTTCCCATAACAGTGGGTCACAGGAGATCCTGAAATTTTTAACAGGCACGCTTCTAAGGTAGCTTCTCCCTGTTTTTTCTGTGACAAGGAGTGAGCTTGCTTCTCCTGCATCTGACAGCTGGCTGATGAATTATCTAAGCCACTAACTCATTTGCCTGTACAATGACATAGGGTTTGTGCTGGTGGTGTTTTAGAAATGTGCTCATGCTGGGCCTCCAGTAGCCTGTGGAGGCGATCCAAGCATGTCCCCATCAAACAGATGGAACAGCATTTACTGGGCTACCAGTATTCCCTTGCTACTGCAAAACCTCTGAGAGTTGAACATTTATGTGCTCCAGACTGTGAGAAAATTACTCCAAAGCGACCTCTGTTTTACCTGCAGGTATACTGCCCTGTGCTGTGATCTTGTCAGATCTTGTTAACTCATCAGCACTAGGGTAATCTTGGATGATAAAAGCCAGGGAAGACCTCACTGCTGAGGGAGGTAGTGCCTGTAGAATCATGAAAATGGGAACAGTGAGGCACCAGCATCCTTTCCCCCCCCATTTTACAAAGAACTTCACAGGAATCATTAGCAGCATATTATGGATGACTTGTGAAGAGTCTCAGATCTAATTTCCTGCAGGAAAGAAAAAGCATTGGCTTAGGGCTGGCCTGAGCTAATCCACTTTATAAAAACTGCTGTGTAGACAGTTTGTCTTTTTTTCACCCTCCTTTTTTATTACCCTAACGTCATAAGAAAATAGTGTGCAGTGCTCTATACAGTCTGCAGTTGTTTTCTGAAACAGATTTTAGGATGCTTTGTTTAATATTGATGATACCGTGCCCTCACCTGGAAGTCTCCCTGTCTCTGCAGCAGGTTTCCAATGCTGTTCAGCCACTTCCGGAGCTGGGGCATCTCCAGACTTCCTAGAATAAAACAGGGAGCAGAAATCAGGTAAACGGCGTGCCAGGATGCATTTTTCTTCCAAAGTTAGAAGGTGTGCAAGCAGGAGGAGTGAAAGAGGGCAGGAACACAAACAGCATCAGAGAGTCAGGATGTCTCTGTCGATGCTATGTTCAGTCTCAAGGAGTGCGGTGGGACTTGAGATGGTAGTGCCTATCCTGCTCAAATCCATCTTCAAATGCATTGGCTGCCAGCTCAGGTGCCAGGGTCTATAAGGAAATGAAAATGACTCTTGCTACCAAGCAAGCTACCACCTCACAAGTCCCCCAGCACAGTGACGCCAAAACAAAAATTCCTCTGTCCATCCAGTTTTTTCAAGCTTTGGAAATAAAGCTAAACACTCTTAGTTTTGGTTTTACCCTGGTTTGTGTCCTAGTGACAATGGATCAGAGGGACAGCGTAGCACTCTGCAGTGACCATGGCTCTGTAAATGTGTCCCTGTACTCAAAGAAAAGCTTGCAGATTTGCCAGTGGAAGAAAAGTGTCAGCTCTGAGACATTACTTTGAGCTCTGCCAACGCGAGCTGGCTGCACAGGTGCTAAGGAACGTATTTAAAGAAAGCTAGCGTGTGGCCAGCAGAAGGTTGCCTCCATGGAAAAAACATTTATTGCCTTTATAGAAATGCAGCTGTATCTCTAGAAGTCGTGGCTGGCTACAGCAAAGAGAGTATCTTCTCCAAAAGTATGTATCTGTAAGTGATAGCCTCTGTGTGTGATGACCAACCACATCTATCTATGGAAAGAAGACCTGCTGGGATACAACAGCCCTTGTGACACAAGGAGGAAATCCAAGCCACCTCTCTTAGTTCAGTTAATCTCTACTAATTGATGGAATAAAAGCCAAAGCTCTGAGCACCGAAGTACTCCAGATTCCAGATGTTTTGAATATTCAGGGTTGTTATAAAGCTACCATGATCCTTTAATACTGAATCCCAACAGTTATTTTCTACTCAAGCTTGAATGTTTGGAATTCACTAGGTTAGGGTTAATTACAGAATAATAGACAAGGAAATGTTTGTAAGACAGGAAAAGGCACAGAAGTGGATGCAAGCCTGAAACTTCACATGCTGGGTCTGCTTCTGGGAAACCTTGTCAGCAACCCCTTATCCTCTGATTATCTAGGGGAAACCACCCTCAAGGTGTGCATCAGACAGCCCATCTCTGTGTTCAGATTGTGGTCCAAGAACATGACAGGATGAGCTTCAATGGGAGGTTAACCTGAGAAAGAAGTGAAGAATAAAAAAGCTCCAGGAAGAGTCTGTAAATGGGGCACAGATACCACTTCCAAAAGGAAGGGCAAAACCACAGCGTTGATGTGTCCCTTGGAACAGGGCAGCAGGTATGAGTCAGAGGGTGGTGGTCAGTGAAAAAGATAATGGATTGAATCACTGGGATCATGTTTTGCAGATAGAGTGTCTGAAGACAAAGGTGAAAGCAGCTTATTCATGTTTGGATCCAGGCATAAATGAGAGGAACAGCGCATACGACATTATCCTTGGAAACTGGGCAGAACTGCTGCAGTTTAAAAAGCTGAAAGTATGAGTGTCTATAAAATACCTATGTAAGGTGTTCCTCAAGAAGGATTTGTAGTCAGTACAATTAAACAATTTGGTTTGTTCATGCCATGTTGAGTTAGCTGTTATTAAACGCAGTGGTGGGTAATGTGTGGAAAGTTAGTTCCCAGTTTTCTCTGGGTGTAAACCCCTACTGATGGCTCAGCTCATCAGATGCTGATGTCAGCCCTGAAACCCTGCAGGGTGGAATGTGTTCCACAAGGCTTTTATGAAATGCTCCCGAAGCTGGTTGAAATACATTGAGCTTGCCAACAAAAAATATCCAGTGCTGCTTACTCTCCTCCATAATTCAACACTGTTTCTCCCGCATCCCTGCAGTCCTCGGGAGGTGGGACCATGAGGTGCAGATGGCTGCAGGGGCTGGCATGCTTATGTCCTCCCCACTGGTCCCTCTCCTCCGCATGAGACACAGACCCCCCAAGTGAAGCAACTCTTCACCTACACTCAGTAGCTACAGCAGGTTTGTTTCTTAAGGGTGCAAACAACTGCATTTTTAATGATTGTGCAAGAAACTGCACTGAGAATAAAGTCTGAGCTTCAGAGGGTTGGGGTTTTTTGGAGGTGTAGGCTGAAATAAAAGTTTCCATAGCTATTTTGGATTTCTAAACCAGACTTTCTGTTTGTAAACATCCAGGCAGTGGAGAAGCTGTCCTCCTCCCCTCTCCCACGAGGAACTGGCTCACTGTTTTACCTCTGTCTCTCCAAGGTGTTTGCTGGCTCTGGAAGCTGCCCTGGGACAAAAAAGGTTGTGTGAACAGTAGCTAAAACCACCTGTAAAAGCAGTCCTTGACAGGCAGATGAGCACTGTCTGTTTTCCCATCTGTGACCACTGTACTTCTGTGCACAGGGAGCCCTTGTGTTCAGAAAGGAAAGACAAGCTACATGACTCCGTGCTAACTTTCCCCAATGCTTTGGCTCTATGTTTCAAGATTAAGTGCTTGAAACTAAAGCATGGGGATTTTCCATAGTAATGTGCGCTAAAACCTTGGGTTCTGTGGGTGCTCAGAGAGCCAGGTATCAGATAATCAACTGAGGCTCCTCTAAACACAGCTACAGATATAGGAAAATCAGGTGTTGAGACTTCACCTTTGACCTTCCCTGCATCAAAGTGGCTCTAAATTGGGGCAGCCATGAGCACTGCTGGCACTGGCTTTGGGCACAGTGTGTGCAGTTTCACAATAAAATGATCCCTCTGAGCCTAAGCAGCACTGCTGCCTCTGCAAACCAAACCATCTCTTGGTGGCCTTTGCAGCCTTGGCCCTACTGTGCCCAGGTACTTTATGCCCACCTAAGACAGTGGCATGACTCTATCTGTTTACACTGGGATAAGGTGCCTCCCTGAGGTAGTCTGGAAGTCCTCTCTTTTTTTCCCGTTTTTATTTTTCTTTACTTTTTATCCCTTGCATTTGTTACTGTGGCTTGCACATGAAATGACAGGGGCATGTCATTGATTGCAGAGTAGTGGGATATGCGAGCTGAGGGGAGTCTAACTCTACTCCGTGATCCCACTTGCCCTGGAGCAGACTGGTGCCAAAATGGGAAGCCACGGCTAGGCCCCGTGAGAGACTCATCTGAAATCAGACTCCACTGTCCTTTGTCTCAAAGTTCTGAGGAACTGAAATGGACTCCACCAACCATTATCTCAGGGATGGGTGGGAGGAGTTGAGATAAGACTCTTCCATCCATTGCCTTGGAGAAGGGAGTGAGGAGCTGAATTGAGACTCCACTGTCCATTAATTACCTCAAGGATTGGTATGAGAAATTGCTGCCCATTTTCCTGAGAACCGCTGCAGACAAGTGTGTGCAGACACACAAGTGCAATTGAAGAGCTGGCTGCAAGACCAGGGAAACTGGTCCACCAGGAACGCGTAATACGTGACATGAAGAGCAGAAGTACTCCCCCACCTCATTATAAAGTGGGAAAAGGTAATCACCAAGGCACCTGGTCAGGGAACCATTGCCATGAGGATGACTCCAGGACACCTCCATGAGGACACTCTCCGCCAATGACTACTACAGACCCTGAGGGACACCCTCCATGAGACATGGCCATGAGGCAACTCCACAAGACACACTCCACGGGGGTACCTTCAAGGGCACTTCAGAAGGACACCTCCACGAGGACACCCATGTCCGATGGACTCCTGGGGAACACTCTGCTCCAATACTGACTACGAACCCTGAAGAACTCCCACCACTGACAATGATGACAACGGATCCCTGGGACACCGCTGGATCCACAGCGGTGACTCTCTCTCTCTCTCTGCACCCTGAATCCTTGCTTCATTTTCTGCCTTTTTTTCCAATCTGTCCTATTGCTATCCCCTTAATTGCAATAATTTCCCTTTTACATAATAATTGTCCTTTCCTAATAAACCAACTGATCAATTACAGTGCTTGACCTCGTTTGTGTCTTAATTTCACTCTTGGGATCATGAACTGAAACAGGGTCTGGCACTGGGCTTTTTCTGCAATTGGACTCTGCCAGGCCCCAGTAGGCTCCATGCTCAGTTCTTCATCAGTGGGAACTGGGCAGGAAAGACAGAGGGATCCTGGTGCTTTGCAAGTGTCCCCCAGGACACAGAACAGGCATGGAAACCAAATCACCACTGAAAATAACAAGGAGGGCTCCATTTCAGTACGTTCCCCTCTCTCAAAGCCGGGGCTGCTGGCTGTTGCTAGTGAAGGGTCATGGTGACATCCCAGCTCCAGACAGACTTTCACTAGTATCTCTCATCTTTCCTGGTCAGAAACCTCTGAGTCAAATGAGAGAGTTTTTTTTTATCATGGGAGCTATACTCTTCGATTATGGCTTTCAAAAGTTTGTTATTAATCACTTACCCTTTCAACTTTTCCCAAGGCATAAGAAGTAGGACATGGCTCTAGAGACTGAAAAGTTCAAAGACAAGACTGCAGCAAACAGGCATCTTGAAAATTCAAAGGAAGGAAGCACCTAAGGCTTTTATTTAGATGAGGGATTTTTAGGAGCTACTTTTGTGGACATTATAGGGAAATTGGATCTTACAGGGACCTATCAATGTGAACAAATCGTCAGTTTGATAGATCAGGATGGGAGTAACAGTCAGTAAATAAAGGTAACATAGAGAAAGACAAAAAGAAAGGAAAGGAGAAAGGAAGGAAAAATTGTAACAAGAGCAGTATCCTCCATCTGGAAGATGAGAGCAAGAAGAGAAAAGGGGCTGAATCCCACACACAGGCACAAGGGCGTGGCATTTTAATCTGGAAAAGAGAATTTCAGAGTCTTTCAAATACTAGACATCCAACTGAGACGATTTCTTTAGAAAATTCTGATCATGGCATCAGAAGTTTTGCTTAGGTGTTTGACAACGAAATGCAAGCACAAGGTAGACAGCTGAGGCTGGCAGGCAGTCCTGAGCATCCCCAGGTGAATTTACCCTGAAAAACTAGCTCTGCATATTTGGACACAACTGCAGTGACAAGGACTGCTTCAGCAGGCTCATATGGGCTGAAAAGTCAATATGAGAATTCAGAGCGTGGAAGTGCTGACAGGATAAAGGCATCCTCACAGCATTTGAACCCAGTCCAAGACTAACATAAGTGAAAACCAATGTAGAAGCTGTTCTTGTTGAATTGCAAGTTGCTTTTCCCCCCTATTTAAATAAGCCAAGGTAGTTAAATTGGGACGATAAGAATCTAGGCTGCTTATCTGAACCTTATCAGTGAATTCTACCTTTCAAAAATAGTTATTCAAATTCTTACTTCATCAGGCTTTAGGAGGTAATACATTTAAAGAAATAAAACATGTTAAAAATCCATTTGAAGGTGCTGGCTCCATCTGCACGGCAAATAAGTGCTCTCAAGAAAGGCGTTTACTTTTAATTAATAATAAAGTAAATGGAAACTACCACAGGCCACATTTGAGAAAATGGTGCAGTTCAAAGTGAGAAAAACTTTTATTAAATGGAAGTGACAGTGAGTACCATTAAATTAATGTCAACACTATCATTAGAGCAATCTATCAACCAGCATAAAGAAAGTATAAAATCACACAGGCAAGTTACGGGCATAACAGAAGTTTGATTGTATTTCAGCACTTCGACTCTGGGAAAGAGAAGTCTCTCCAAAACAAAAGATGACCATCTCAAAGACAAACCCCAGCCCTAACTATGAAGGGCTGGCTCCAACCTAACATGTTTTTGAAGATCCTCACTGCAAGGATTTAGCACCATGCTCCTCACCACTAGGGTTAATGCCTGTTCTGACATGTTGCGCTGTATTGTCAGGCTTATAGCCCATGCCACCATTAATGCCTACTGCTATTAAATGTTGCTTCTTCTGATTAAGGCCTCTGATAAATCACCTCCTCATGTGACCAAGTGCTGCACCTCTGCTGTGTGGCCACGCTGGGTGTTCCAGGATCACCTGGCTGGGCAAAGGGCTATGGCCAGGGAGGATGCTGACTCCAGGGTCTGTATGGGTAGTTCCTGTTTCAGCTAGGGATGCACACAACCCCTGAAGCTGACCAGCTGGGGCTGGGGGAGAAAAGGGTACAGGTCACCTATGCATCAATGCACCCTGATCTGCTCCCAGTTGCTGAGAACAGCACATAGAGTTGATGTTTTTCAAAATTTTACCCTTCAATTCCATTCTTTCTTTGACCGACTTCCCCCAGACCTTGGAGTTATACCTTGGGGCTGGGGCTGCCCCTCCTGAACAGCAGAGAGCCTGTAGCGTACCATGGGTGCTGTTAGCAGCCAATATGTATTAAGACATCATAACAACAATTTTTTTGAGCCAATTTCCAGCCCCACTCCCCACAGAGCTAGCACTATAAAGAAAGCTTTACCAGGAAAAAACACAAAGAATGAAAATAAGGGAGGGTGTCTGAGCACACCTTTCCCTGCAGAAGGTGCAGAGCCAGCCTCTGCAGTGTGCAACCCAGCAGTGCTCAGGGGAAGAGAGCAGACCCCCCAAGGGCACTTCCCCAGGGAAAGCCGGTTCTGCTTTTTGTAACAAAGGTGCTTTCTACTATATTTAGTTTTGCTGAGAAGGAGAAAGGAGTGCACAGTTACTGCAAACCATGTTTAGCTGCACCGAGAGAGAAGGAATGATGCTCAGCCTATTTTCTTGCTTTGCTGTACTCCCCTTTCATTTGCAAGTGCATTGAAATGGTGGAAGCCACTGTCCTGGAGGAGCAGGGGGTGGTGATGCTGCAGGAGGAAATGCTAAATATAAGGGTGGCTAAAAGGGAATTTGGTGATCTCAGCTCTGTGTGATATA
Organism: Pezoporus flaviventris; assembly: GCF_033815535.1. Lineage (NCBI taxonomy): Eukaryota > Metazoa > Chordata > Aves > Psittaciformes > Psittacidae > Pezoporus > Pezoporus flaviventris. The sequence continues at coordinate 8,018,993 of NW_026892595.1, forward strand.
GGAAAACAAGGACTATGTTCAGCTCCACCGGGTTCAACAGCAAGGGCATAAAATGACTCTTGAGTGGGCTAAATGGCTCCAGCCCCAGAAAAAGAAGTCGAGTCATTGAGATTATACTTAATTGGTGTTGTGAGAAGACAGCTTCTTTGCAAGGCAGCCTACGCTGTCCCCTTGTACAAAGCCTTTTCATGAGCTACTGGGGACACGCTGCCAGACATTTCAGCAAATACCAGCGCTGTAATGTCATCTCAGGAAGCAGAGGAGCCCGAAGCCACCAGGACAGTCTCACTGCCCTCATGGTCAATCCCCAATGCCCCTGCCCCTGTCCTTTCGCTCCTGGGAAAATTTACCCTGTCGCCCATGCTCCAGCCCCCTTAGCAGGCTGGATGGGGACCTGATTTCACCAACTCCCACCCTCCAACCCTCTCCCCCCCCCCCAAGCAACATCTGTGAGTGCACCTGGCTGTGCCAGGCTCGACTACAAGTGTTTGACAGCAGGATTTTGCCCTAAATATACTATTGCCTCCCTAGCAGTGCTCAAGCTGCTTAGAGCTCAAGCATCTAGAAGCTATGCTAAAAACAGGATGCCTGGAATATGCTGCTGAGATGCTGGTGCAGAGACTTGCCCATACCAGTTCCCAGGGAAATGGGTGATATGTCTGTCCCCTGTGCTTTCTATGATCCTAATGGGAAAGTTTCCCACTGGAAAATGGTATTTTGGTCAACTTTGTCATTGATAGTTTCTGACTTTTGGTACATGTCACCAGGAACCACCGCAATCATGTGACATATAGACATGGGCATGTCATGAAGGTTCCCAGGACTGCATGGGATATTCAGAGCAAAGGCTTGGCTGGACTTCATTCATGTGAGTGTGCGTGTTTGAGATGTATGTGTGCATAAATACATGCATCATCTATGTTTGCAGCCAAATGTGTGACTTAAACATACAAAGCAAGTACAAACGGAGCAGAGAAAATGAGAACAGTAGTGGGGAGAGAGCTTTTCTTCTTTTTATTTTTTAATTGGTCTTTTATGTGTTGAAGGTGTGGTCTGGTTGATTTAGTAATGTTTTTCTCCAAAGGAACCATTTTACTATTCTTAGAGTATTTTCTCAACTTGAACCTAAGACTCTTTTTCCTAACCATGTATTGAAAATAAAAGGACTTGAAGCCAGATGCTGAGCTGAGTGCATCATTTTCTTTCTGGGAATTTTTCAGACGCCCTGTTCTGAAGCCAGGCATAGCAGAGCAAGTTTGACCAGGCTGCTTCTAGGGGTCATTCATGGTGAAATTCATGGTTAACTGAGCCCAGCCTAGTGGCTCCCAGCTGGTGAGACAGTGGTTCCCAAGGGAATAACCTCTGCTAACACTGCTTGTTGAAGCTGAGAGCACTGGGGTGATGCCTGAGTGGCCCTGGGCAGAGCCAGCCTGCTCTGACCATGCCTTCTGGCCCCTGCAGCCAGGCAGGCTGAGATGTGGAGTTCCGCCAGCATCCTCCAGTGAGTCTCAGCTTCCACAAGCTGGGAGAAAAATGACCTTTAGGTGCTGCCACATGTATGTTGTGGAATGCCTCCATAAATGAAACAAAGAGGCTACTGCATGCAATAAAAATTACTTGGTGAGGGGTGCTGCAGATGGTGTGAGAAAAGGTTCCCAGAGCAGAGCAGAAGAGCCCTTTGCCTCGCCGTGTTGTTTTCGGCATTCCCACAACACTTTGCCTTTTGAGCTCAGCCTTACAAGCTTCTAGGCAAATCAACAAGTTCAAGCACGAACCTAATTCATGCTCTGAATAAAACCCATACCTGACAACTTTAATTATTAGTCTGATGCGTCATATTTACATTAATTTGAGCACTACTTAGATTCAATTACAATAATTCCTCCATATATTCATTCCAAGAGATTTCAATGACTTAGCAGATAGCATATATAATCAAAGCTTAGCTAAAGAAACAGGTTTGCTTTCTACAGACAAATTGTTCCTGTATCTGGATGCTGACTACAGCATCCTGTGCATGTGTCTGCATGGATGTGCCTAAAATGTTATCAGCATCTTGAACACAGGTGAGCCAAAGGGCAGGGACTGGAAAGCCCATGAGCCTTGGCCGTGGTCCCAGGATCAAATCACAGCCCCTGTGATGGGTGTCCATGTACACCTTGGCATGTGGTTTGCACATGGAAGTACCTCTGGATTCCTCTTTTGCTGGTCATTGATCATTCTGCAACAATGCCCAGCACAGAGGTTTTTCACCATCAGCTGGCCAGAAAATTTATATCAACCAGATAATCCTTTAGGTCCCCTCCAACCTGGTATTCCATGACTTGGCTCATTCTCCCTTTTTCCTTCCCTGTGCCTTTTTCAGGAACACACTTCAAATCTGTTGGATGCAGAATGTGACAACCACTCGAGCAAAGTGCCGCACCAGAAGTTCCTTTCGCCATTATCTGCTCTATTGTTTGGTAACTCCTTGGCATAGCCTATGCAGCTTATGACTGATAAAGTGTTAAATGATCTGCATCCCGAAAGTGGAGAACTTTTCCACCACCAATACCCCAGGACAATACTGTCATATTCATGAGCTATCGAGTGAAGACTTAAAGCTACTGCTGAGGAACTCTCCACACTTTTGTTTGGGTTTCTTTCACTCACCTGGGGCAATACAGATAGCTGAGATGTATGGCAAAGAACTGCTTTTTTCCAGGATAGTAGAGATGCAGGCATACCACAAACAAGTTCTTTTTGAAGACCTGTGTCCTCACAAAACTTCTTCCAAAGATGTTGTGGCTTGACAACAGTGAGCAGGAAAACACCTCTCCTTGAACATGAATTTTACTCTCAAGGTAAGGGATGAGCAAATAAATTGGGGCTACTTTAAAATCCAGCAAAAATTCTGTGATTCTGTGACTGTTCTACAGTTTGCAGTGGTGGGGATTAGTTTCCCAAGCAGTTTGTCTGCCCTGGCGAAGGTGCTGATTTCGAAGGAAGCATGATTTGGCCCTGAAAGTTACTGTATCTCATCACTGACTGCCATGCTGCTTATATTCCTTCCAGTACCTTTCCCTTTGGTCGAGCTGACCAAGCCGGTACCGGCCGTGCATTGCAAAACCCGCGGCCCCGCTGAGCGGCGGTGGGGACAGGGTCCCCCGGCCCCGCCAGCCGCTGCAGTGGGGTGTTTGCTCCACTCGAGGGAGCTCATGCTTTTGAGTAGCTGAACTTCAACCCTCGCAGCATCTCCAGGCAAAACCCTCGGGTGATAAGCCCTCTGTGCCAGGGCAGGCTACACCCAGGGAGGACTTGCCTTCTCGAAAGGCTGAGGAGATGCTTGTGCCAGAGCCTATGCTGCTCCTGGGTAAGGTAAAGCATTTTCATTCCTGTTATGTTTCAGCCCAGAGTGTCCAGGGTTCCTGCCACCCATCCCAGTGGCTGGGGAGGCCACAGCAGCTGACACCCTCCCACTTGTCCTTGTCACCTCAGGTGCCACAAGCCAAGGGCTGCTGGGTGAAGGCGTGCAGCACGGGGCTGTGCAAGAAGGGGTCGTTTCCCACTGGCTGATAAGGCTGATAGAAACACTGAACAATTAAAAATCTAGTAGAGATGAGGAATAAGGCCTTCTTTGGCTATTGCTTTATAAGCAATAATTGACTTTACTGTACCCTGCAGTGACCTAGAACTGCAGAAGTCTGCATTTTCCCAGGGAATCAGCTTTCCGAGGAAGCTGACTATGGAAAGGGAATGACTGCTCAGATAATTTCTTTCTTTAAAAAAATATTTAAAAATCCCTTATCTCACTCATCCATTCTTCATGATAGCAAGTCAAAACCAGAGTCTAACCGGGTGCTTAGAAAGCATCTGCACCTTTGGCAGGACAGCAGGAAAGGAGCTGCTCCTTGCATCCCTGGTCAGCCAGGAATCCCAGAAGTGCAGATGCTTTTGGAGAATGCCAGAGGGCAAAATCCATCCCTAGCTTCATTAGAGACAGTTAAACCTGATTCATCCTGTCTCCAGCCACTCCCTGACTTGTCTCCCAAAAGCCTGTGCACACCGAGGCGTTCCCCAGCCAGGGTCAGGTGTCAGAGGCAGCTTCTCCAGCGAGCCGGTGTGAGTCAGAGCATTTGGGAACCGCTCCAAGCTATTGGAAAAAAACAACTCCCAAATTAGCTGGGGTGGCTCCCAAGCGAATCCACCTCCGCAGGGAAGGAGGTGATCTAATGAAAGCGTGCGGTCAGAAATCAAAAGAGCCTGGAAAGCATTCCAAGCTGCATAATAAGATTTCACATTTCATATCTTCAAAGCATTAAGTGAACATTATCTAATTAATCCTCACAACACTCCTCAGAGATATTATCCCTATTTTACAGACAGAGAAACCAAGGCACAAAGTTAAGTCACTTGCCTGGGGCCAGAGAAGGGAGTGTCGTAGCTGGGATTAGAGTCCAGGAGTTCCTGGCGCCCAACTTTTTCCTCAGACTACTGGGTCATGTGTCTTTCCCTGCAGGGAAGATAATAATGAGCCCATAATTACCCATACAAATTCCCAGTGACCAGGCTAACCCGTCTGTATAAAGCTATTTGTAATTCCAATAAACACGCCCACGATTTAGCTTCCTCCATGAACTACCAGAGATGTCTCAGCTGTAGGGAGCCAGACCTTCAAGTAAGGGCTGTTCTTTGCCAGAGTGAACCCCAGCTCCGACCCGCTCCAAGGGTCAGTGGAGAACATCTTCCCACTTGTAAATCCCTGGTGACCATGCACATATGACATGAGCACTGTGGGAGCTGTGGTGGCAAGGCAAGGTTTGTGGAGAGAGGGAACAGAGCTGGAAAAATTTGACAGGCCCTCCAGGCACATATGCCCTTTTCCAAGCTTGACAAAGAAGCAGAAACTTTGTGCTCAGTACAGGCTAAGAGCAACTCCTCACTGTCAAAGAAGAGGTTGTGTGGTCAAACGCATTGCTCAGCTCAATCTGTCAGCTTCCTAAAATAAATGACCCCTTCCAAATATGGTCACCTGAAATGGCCTTGAACAGGCTCACTGCAGTGTCACTCAGGTCATCCAAAGTGCTCCATGCTTGTTCCCCATCCTGCCCAGTGGAAGAGGAGTGCAAGCTGTTGCCTCCTCACTGCCTGAGATCCTACATACACCTGGGGGAGACAGCTCTGCTCCAAGGCGCTCATTGTGGCTGGTTTTTAGCCTGTTTTTCCAGCACAGTGAGGCCTCAATGATTATGCCACGAGTATGTGAGTGTGTGCACATGCGGCTATAAGTGTGCTTTTACCTTTGTGGCACTCTGTGCCCTCTTCTACCATTATATTTGAACCCAGGTGAATTGATGTTCCCAAGCCGAGGCTCAGGCACTGGGTGCCTTGAGCCATTCATCATGCAAAATTTGTCTGTTAACATCTTGGCAGTGACCCCTTAAAGCATCTATCGTCCCTACTCACAACCAACTTACTGCTACTCCAGAAAAGAGGTTACAGTGAAATGCCCACCTGGGATGTGTTGAACTGTTGTGATGAGCAGTGCACACTATTTCAGCTGAGACTGGCATGTCCAGCTTTTGTCCCATGCTGCAGTGTCTATTCTTGCTTGCGATGCAGTCTGCCAGGGTCATCTATGGTTCCTGTCCCAGGCCAGCAAAGAACCACACTAGACACTGTGAAACACTGAAACAACCCCTCTTCCTGCCATGTCTGCCTCTGTGCCTGGGTGAGACCCCTCACAGGTTGACAGAGTGTCCTGGGTTCAGCTGTAACAGTTATTTTTCTCCTTCTTAGTAGCCAGTGCTGGACATGCTGCAGGAACTAACAGTTAACCTATGTTGCCTGAGTGTAAGGCAGCCCTTGGGATGGGCAGAGACACAGCAAGCAGTTCTGTCACCTCCACTGGGGCCAGGACGCAGGCTCTCTCCTCCAGAGCACTGCAATCACAGTGATAAGGACTTATCTGGGTGCCTTTTCTCTAGGCACATGGTCACCATTTCCCAACATGGGTAACTGACTGTGCCTCCTGGAGGTTTGTGCCGGCTCAGGCACCAGTACGAGAGATGCTCCCACGCAGCTGAAGTGCTGCTTAGTATTTGCTGTGATTCACAGTGATGTGTAGGAGCCTATCTGCTACTTTTCAGCACCTAAGGCAGTATTTCAAAACCAAGGCAGGCCAGCAGTGATGCTGAGCTCCAGATAATGTGCTGGCTGAAAGCTGTCTCACACTGGCCTCACTGCATCCTTACAGCACTGACCCATTGCCTTCTGGGGCTCTGGGGTTTAAAAGGGGTAGAGAGGAAGGAACAGCCTAATGGCGGTGCAGGAGACCATGGCAGGTGTCCTCAGAGAGGGAAAAGAGAAGGTGAGGAGGGGGTGGCAGCAAAAAGTTTTTCTCCAAAAAAAAAGGATTGGACATTCAAGATCTTTATGCTGTCTGTATGATGTCAGGACACCTTGTCATTAAGGAGAGGAGAATAAAAGGGCAATACAATGACTTAAAGAGAAAGGCTGTATCTGTCAAGCCCAGATTGCCACATCACAACACCAGTGCGCTGCAGGCAGATGAGCAGCAGGGTTATAATGAACCATTCAAGAACAGGCACTACTTTTTCTAAGCCAAAATTTGCACATTAAAGCTGACTGCTTAGTAACAGAAGAGGGATCGCTTGGCATTTAGAGCCATGTTTCTCAAACTTGATCAGAACCTGTTTTGGTCCCAGCCTTTAAGTGCTCCCATTTGAGGAGTATAGTTGTGATGGCTGAGTTTCCAAACTACAGAGGAGTTGTTTCTGCTGAGGGCTAAGTGCTTTGCACAGATTGCTGCTTTGATGCCCTGCTGAAATGAGAGATGTTTCTCTTTGGAAAATCAAGCTTTTATTTTATTTTTCCTTATTCTTTATAACTGCTTTTATTTGTGTATCTAGAATTATTATTAAAAGAAATTAAAGCCACATTTTGTTTACTAAAATACTTCAGTGTGATTTTAAAAAATAATCATGGTAAATCCACACACACATATTTTATCTAGTCTGTGTATTTATAAGCAGATTTACTGTTGTGAGGAATCAAGTTGCCTTTTCTTCACTTTTTTGATCCGAGAGCCAAGAACTCCTGTGCAAGAACTTGTGTAATCAGTTTATCAAGTCGTAGAGATGTTTTCACTGCAATAATTACCAGAAGTTCAGAAGACCTTCTTATTGGCTCATTTCCTACTGAGCTGTAACAATAAAAACATACAAAATACGTATATGTATATATGTATGTGTATATCTCTCCCCACAAATGCAAACCTTTATATAAAGTTCGACAATAAATGCTGGCAGACAGGAATTACATTATTCCAGAAATATTGCTAACCATACAAATAAACCTTCAAATAAATACTTTTTTGTTTTATTTTGTTTTGGGTTGGGTTTTTTTTGTGTGTTTTGTTTCTTGTTGTTGTTGTTGTTTTTTCTGTAAATGGTATGGTTTAATGCCATAAAGCAATAGTACAGAATGACATGTTAGAAGCTCATCAGACACTGACAGCTGTAAGCATTTCAGGATGCAGTATTAAAAACATCTGCATAAAGGAAAAAATGGCGTTAAAAAAAAAGAAGAAAGGAATGGAAAGCTGAGAATAGCCTCAGGTCCAATTTGTTGTGTGGTAGCTGCTGAAACTGGGAGTGACCAAGACCTCCTGATTTCAATAAGTTAAATATAGCAAGGTCCTTGGGATTTGGGCACACAGTGTCTCAAGTTGCACATATTGCCTTATATTCCCTGGCTTGTGGGACATGCATTTTGTGAAATGCCGTTGTACACTTATCACATGGGAGGTGGTTCCAATAAGTAATGTAACCACTGCACCACCAAGTTCTTACTAGCTATGATCTAGAAGATTTTTCGCTCAACGTGCGCAAGACAGGTTTTAGACATGAAGAGATCCTGGGCTGCAAAGAAAAACTAAAATTTTTTTGCTTAGGATATTGTGCAGTAACAGGGAAATACATGTGGAGTCGATCACCCAAAATCCAGAGGCAGCTACTGTTTGGCTTCTGCTTCTGCTGTTTCTAATTTTGTTTTTCCTGAAGCTGAGTTGCGGTACCTATGATGCCCTCAGTTACCAGGTGCTGGTGCTCAGACAAGGAATACAGGAGGAGGTGACCTTGTGGTACATCTATGCCAAATAACACAAAAGCTTCCAAAAAACCCAACAAAGCAGCCCCCACAACGCCCTAAGCTGAAGCCAGGAGCTGGGCTGATCTCCAAATAGGGGCACTTTGGAGGCAACGCTGCTGTTTTTGGAAGGCTCCCGAGCCTCTTCGCCGTTGCAAAGCAGAGACACAAATGTCATTCACAGAGGGTGGACAGGAGGAATGATCCCAGAAAGACAAAATGCGAGAGACTTCAGTGAAGGATTGCAGTTTCAGTTGCTAAAGGAAGGACTTGCAGGCACAGATGGAAGCTATTCCTCCTATTCTGTTGGAGCAAAACATACCACTGCAAACTGAAACTGCAATTGTAATACTTTGTTAAATGTTTGTTCTCTTTTCTAAACTGTTAGTGTTTGAAAATGAGAAATGTCAGCAAAAAGACATATATGTGCGAACATTTCCTTCATGGAATATTTTCAAATGCAACATTTTTCAGTGCCATTTTATAAAAAAATCATTCTGGGTATTCCAGCAAACTCTGGAAGCACAAGCATCCGATGCCTGGATATTGGACTGATAAAAAGCATCAAAGCAGATGTTCTCCAAGTATCTCAAGTCGTTTACTCCTCACAAGTTAGAAAACCTGAAAGGCAAAAAAGTCTCTAGTTGAAACCCATTGAAATGCAGGGAAGCTGAGCAACCAGATTATGCCATTGAAACAGAACGTTCAGTCACTCTTGAAAATGGGATGAGTCTGAAAGCTTAAAAGAACAAGTTCAAATTTCTGAGACTCCACTGCTGAGCACCAGCTGAGCTGTAAGTACTCGCTAAATGCCAAGTCATGAAACTACACATAGCCCAAGTGAAAGGCTTGGGAAAATCAGATTACTTTGTATTTTCCATGGCTTAACTGCAATGGACAATCTCTCCCTCAGCTGACATGGTAACTTGGTCAGCTGTAGCAGCAACTGAGCCAGAGCCACAGCTGCTGTTCGTGTGTCTGGTCCAAATCCTGTAAAGGAGCAAATTGCAGCTCTCCCTGCACTTTGGTGGATTTCGGCCCAAGCCACAAGAGTTACTGAACTGTTACGCCAACTTCTGACATGGAGACACACATACCCCTTTGCATTTAGTGTACAGGAAGAAAGCCTCAACACGTGAACACAACATTTTTCATATTTCAGATGCTCTGAAGCTGTTGGGAAACAAAAGAAAATCTCACAAAACATTTCACCAAACACTTTTGCTCTTCAGCATCAGTTTTGCTTTCAGTAGCCCATTTACTCAAAACCATCCTTCAACAGATATGAAGTATCCTTCCCTCTTGCCAGCCCACAGGGAATTTCATGGGCAATTGCTTCCTGCCTCCATCTTGAACCAAGGACTCATAGAAAGATTTATTCCTGAGTAAACATCTGAAAGCGTCACCAGTTGTGTCTAAATATTTATGTTCATGCCTACATAGTAGAAGATTGCATCTCGTAAAAAAGAAAGAGGTATAGACAAATAAAGGGAGTCTCTGTGACAAAGGAAAGTGGTGAAAACCATCAACCAGTTTGAAGACAAATGACTCCTGAGTTGTGAGCTACATTCCTGCTCAGATCATAACACTGTAACTTCATTGTTAACATTGCTAAATGCGATTTTTCACAGTCTTAGAAAAGGTATTCTGTAGAGTGCATCTTTCATAATTAAGAAGAAAATTATTGTCTCTTTTCCAAGTCAAATAAGCCTTGTTTATCTGGAGGGGGAGTAAGTGTGGTGAGCTGGTCCGAGAGACAATTTTGAAACTTTAGATCCAGAGGAGTCTGAAAGTCTGAGCTGGGACAAAGGACTCATCTACAGCATCATATGAAAGGCCCTGGCACAGAAAGCTGTCAGGATCCTGGCCGTGAACACTTGGGGCATGTTGAAAGCCTAAGGACAGTGGACCCGACGCAGCACTGCGGAGCCAGAGGGCACTTCAGAAAACCTGCAGCATGCGCACAACATCAAATCCCAGTGGACATAAGCAGAAGGGATCAAAGTGAGCATGAGTTATCCCAACCTGCTGCCCTATCTGCACATTGCTGCCTGCATTGGCTTTGTGCTAGTCCACAAAGGGCTCTTTGATCATGGGTATCATGGTGCTGCGTGACAGCAGCAAGAAAGCAGTCATACTCACTGTGGGGAGGGATGGGCTTTTGAGATGGAAGAGTTTGTATTTTGAGTCTCATCTGGTGGCCACTGAGAGAGGGCCTGTGCAAACACTGGCAGTCCCATGGGAAGGCAGGCTCAGAAATGAGCAGAGCTAGAGTTAGTTGCTTCATTGATTCATTTTGAAGGTCTCCCCTGTGCCCTTGCCATACTGCCACTCGCTATGCTGACCACGAGCTACGAGAAAAAAGCTCCAAGTGAACATTTTTGTTCCTAAGAAATTTTGCAGTTACAAAGCTTCATCTTAAATGTGGTGATGTGTTTGATGTGTTTCCTTTCATCTGTTGGACTCCCGCAATAAAGTTAGCAATTGTGGCGACTCACACAGTGAGTGTGGCAGGTTCACAATGCCAACTGAGATGTATCCTTTGCAAAGAGTGGCAAAGTTTGTGGCTGGATTTAGGCTAAGTCTCTGGCAAATTCCACTGCTGACTCCACTGGCAGATCTTCAGAGACAGCCTCTGGGGCTGTTTTGGATTCAGGCAATTGCTGGTTTTGCCTCTCTCTCATGACTTCTTGGACATGGATCCCCTTTGTCTTTCTCTCTATGACATGTATTCTTTCTGAAACAATTAGGACCTTCACAAGCTCTTTGTTTCTAACTATGGACAGTTCAGCACAAAGTATATTTATGCTAATTGCATATTGAAAATGCATTTAGCTCAACTTGGCTTTCCCTTGTCAGGACTTTTAAGAAGGTATTTGTCATTTCTAAGAGCAAAATCGGAGGTGGGAGAGCTGCAAACTTAAAGAATCTACCCTCTCCTGCTTTACTCTTTGTCCTGTAATTGGGTGCATTGGATATTGATGTCTTGAGAGTTTTCCAGCTCTTGTTCCACTTGAAAATGTCAGCTCTACTTTAAACTTCATGGTTCTCATCCAATCAAACATATCTGCTCTGAGCATGGGTGATGTCAGGCTCAGATCTGAGCAGATCTCCCCTTCAGTGGAGCAAAGCTGGGAGGGAACAAGAAAACCCTTGTGTCGTGCCTTTGGAAAGGATGTCCCAAGGCTGAGTCTGTGGCTACAGTGCGTAAAACGAAACCTATAACTGAAAACTAGCTCTCTGTAGTGTCTGTGGTTCTTTGGTCAAAATTCCATTCAATTTCAGGTATGAGTGTTTTAAAACAACATCCTCCATGTCAGATGATGGAAGAACGAGGGTACCATGACAGAGGTGCCTGGGGAAAGATGCACCCAACCAGGCATGTCTGCAAGGTGCTTTAAGACCTTACTCACACGCACAGGTCAGCCAGATACAGCCCACCTGCAAACTAGAGGCTGGTGGCCACACTACACCCTGCTGAGATGCAAGGCAGCATTAGCTTATCTTGTTAAGATACTGATTTACCTCCTCCAGTACCAGGTTATCTTCAAGACTGTGTGTAGGCCCACCGTGACATAGCAGATAGAGCTGATTCTCCCTTTTTCTGACTAGCTTCAGGAAACCTGACTATCTGAGCTCTCTCCTGGCTGGGAAAGTCTTGTACATGACAGTAATGTGCTTGTTAGTCATGTGGGTGACCACAACTTGAAAGTCAAACAAGCTTCCTAACATGATCCACTCAAAACCTGGTCACCAGTCCTTCAGCAAGGTGCATTGGAAAACTTCCATCCAGGCCAGCAGCCATCTGCCGCCGTGCTTGGGAGCATGTAAGTAGATCTCATGAATGCCGCTGCCTCTGAACCCTGGTGTTGCATTTCACTGCTCACGTTAAACTTGCTATGTGGCAATGGCAGCAGAAGGGTAAGCATCTTCTGCAAAAAAACAACCCAGAAACAAGATAAATGCCTGAGTTTCTGACCTCTGTGAACTCTTAGTTGCTGCTGTAGTGATGGGGAGAGCTGGTGTACCTGAGCCTTTGAGCTCTGGCACCCACAACACAAAGTAAGTGCAGCTGCAGGACAGTACATAGAAAGGCTTCATAGTCAGTTCCCATTTTCAGCTCATTTCGAGGTGAAAGCAAAACCATCTGTACCTCCAGCATCTGCTGCCCAAGGGACCTTAAGGACTGGGTGGAATGGGCTGAAGGGGACATGCTGGCTGTAAGATTAATTTAAACCAGTATCTTCACGCACTTAACCCCGCTGGCTGATTTGAGTGCAAGAAGACAGAGAAAATGGCTGGCACCAGGATGGCTCTGTGTACCCTGGGATTTCCTATCAGCAGGCAAGTCTGTGGTTAAAATAGCTTCCTCTTTGCTTTATCCCCCCAAAATGATGCAGTCAGCATCCAGCCCAAATATTCCAAGGGTATCACTTCAATTTGTGTTTCAGCTTAGGCTATTTCAGTTTCCCAAACTGCATTGAGCCCCATGAAAATAAAGGCACCTTATAGACAGAAAGAACTTAGTTGCTTAAAAAAATAAGTGGCAATGGGTGTGTGCTGCTGGATTTATGGCTTAGAAGGTAATGCACAAGCAGTGCCCTGCGCTTTGATAGTTTAGCACTTTCGGGATGTGTGAATGAAGTCCAGCAGGCCCATAACCACGTTAATCTCAGGGTTTTGATCTCTGTCCGTAATGAGATGCTGGCAGCCTGTACTTCAAAGCCTGCAGTGATAGAGAGAATCTTGTGACAGGCTGTCTGCATTTCCAGCCACCTTGTATTGAGGATTACAGCGACAACAGGAGGAGATGATGGAAGAGGAGATGCTTGTTTGATGCTTGCTTCTTTGGGTCTAATATTCCTTTTATTTTCCATTTCCAAGGCTGGTGTGGTCTCCCCCCCCCCCTCCCCCCCCACAGCTCAGCAGGACCCACTCCATCAGATGGACCCTGTGTGCTATGGGGAAGATTAGGTGGCTGGATTGCTCTTCTGCCCTGGGCATCTGTGAAAATACTGCATGGACCATTGGGTGCTGAAGTGGTGGTTGCTACAGCTTTTTGGCTGAAATATGGGCATTCTATTCTATTGCATTAGAAACTGCGCAGGCAGTTAAATGTTGCACTTCCAGACTTCTGAGGTTACCTCTTTCTTGAGACATTTGTAAGGGAGTAGGGGAGAGGGTAAAGATGACAGGAGACCACAGGCTATGAGAAGCATGTTATAAAGCAAAATGAGCACTAGTTTCACATACACAATTATGCTTTATTGTGAAAGTATATAATTTTGAAGGCGTGTCTGACCAGGAAACAGAACTGAAATATTTTTATGTTGACGAACCCTACTGAAGAGAAAAACAGTGGCAAAAATGACAAATGTGTACCTTGATCGCTCTTCCAGCAAGAACGTTTACAGAAAATAAGACCAAAGACTAGACTGTAAATTTAATCGGAATAAACAGAAGTTAATAACTGTGACCCAGTACCAGCCATGTTGTTCTGAGAAACCTTGTTGAAGGCTACTCAAAAGTATATTTAAGTACAGTTAAACCTACATTTTCCAGGCCTAAAAAGGAATAATGTGGCATTGGGTCTGTATTACTGTCTGTCTTACAGAGACAACAACACTGTCTGCAGGATGCTGACAGAAATCAGAGAGGCAGCAAGAGCAGAAAAGTGATTGTACTGGATTAATTCATTAACTTTTACGTGCACTGTCTATTTGTCACATGGGGACATGAAGCGTAGATTAGTTTTGGGGATGTTGCCACTGAACATCATGGCATTAGAAGGTTAGTGACTTCACAGAGGAAATCCAGCTGTGTTCTCAGGACAGAGCAATGTACTTGATCCAAGATCTTGCAATAGAATCATAGAATCATAGAATAGTTAGGGTTGGAAAGGACCTCAAGATCATCTAGTTCCAACCCCCCTGCCATGGGCAGGGACACCTCACACTAAACCCTCTCACCCAAGGCATCATCCAACCTGGTCTTGAACACTGCCAGGGATGGAGCATTCACAACCTCCCTGGGCAGCCTATTCCAGTGCCTCACCACCATAACAGGAAAGAATTTCCTCCTTATATCCAACCTAAACTTCCCCTGTTTAAGTTTTAAACCCATTACCCCTTGTCCTATCACTACAGTCCCTAATGAAGAGTCCCTCCCCAGCATCCCTATAGCCCCTCTTCAGATACTCGAAGGCTGCTATGAGGTCTCCACTCAGCCTTCTCTTCTCCAGGCTGAACAGCCCCAACTTTCTCAGCCTATCTTCATATGGGAGGAAACATCCCTCTGTGTTTTCACCACCACACGCTTAGATCCAGCATCCCTACTTGACCAGCAGAGTCCCAGAACTCTTCTACAGATGTGATAAAATGCAGATAGGTAAATTCTATAAACGAGGAAACTAAAAATGGAAGGTAAGGCAGCTAAATTTTTCCTGCAATATGGAAAGCTCTGGATGGAAGACACCACACTGGGAGTGGAGTGACATGCACAGCATCCACCAGAAGAGGTTTAAGAAAGGGTAGGGATTTGCTTGGCTAAATCACTGAATGAAAGAGGTTGGTTGATTTCCAAAAGCGTCATTCAAGAAGCTTTATCCAAAGGGTGATGGTACACTCCAGTGGGTTACATGTACAAATATAATTAGGCCACAAAATAGTTTAAGGAGCAACTGCATAAAAGGAGTCAAATCTGCTTCTGAACACTGCTTCAACACATCAGGATCAAAAAGTTTGGCAGAAGTCTGTGGGGCCAGCTGAAACCTGGGGTCTAGAAGCAGGGCTCAGGGAGGACAAGGCCACTGTAGAGAACTGAGGTGAATTCTTGCAGCAGAAACTGGAAGACACCCACATTGCAACCTTCCTGGGAGAAGGCTCAGCTAGGGTGTCTCCAAAATTTAGGGGGATTGCATGGAAGAAGCCATGACACAAACAGGTGGGATGGGGCCTGCCAGACTGCCAGGACTCTACGTCAAGAAATTCAAAACAACATAAGGATGGCCTGATTCAATTACTGAGATAGTAGTGCCTGCCTTGCTGAACACTTTCTTGGTATGTTAAGAAGCAAATGTGCCACCAAGGTCAAGAAAAATGTTAGGAAGATCAGCAGACCTAGAGGCATGTGAGCCTGAAGTCTGTACCAAACAAATAATAAAAATTATAAGAAAAGATCAAACTAGGGGACACCTTGGAAAAATACAATCTGGATAAATATGATCTACTTCATAAGAGCCAACATGGCTTCTGGGAAACCTGCCTTTCCAATCTCTCATTCTTGAAAGGAGTAACAAACATGTTGATAAATGTTATTTAGTAAATTCTCTCCCCACAGGCTCTCAGTAAAACTAAGGAACCAGGGGAAGAGGGAAGTGCTGGCATGGAGAAACAGATGAAAGGTAGGAAACAGAGCACAGAAGAAATTCACTCAATTTCACTCAATAGAGGGAAGTTACCAGTGGAAATTTCAGGGATCTGCACTGTTCAAAATACCCATAAATAACACAGAAAAAAGGATGAGGAGTGAGAGGCAAAGGTCACATATGATACAAAGTTGTTTAAAGTAATAAGGGCAAGTGACAAATTGTAGAAGCATCTTATGAGACAGTAGGAAATGTCAGATGAAGTTTAGTATAGCTAAAGGTAAAGCAATAAAACACCATGAAAATCAGTCATAGTTTCACACATCAGATTTTGGTCATTGAGTTGAATATTTCCTATTTGGAATTAGGACAGATGTCTCCATAAAGACCCAAATGCAATGCTGCAGAGCTTTGGAACTCCTTGCAAAAGATCACAAAGGATAAAGGTAGTTTTCATCAGTTTAGGGGAGACTGGACATGTTCTTGGAAGAAAATCCATTGCAAATTGACAAATTTCAATGGGTTCAGCAAAGTCTAGTAATTCTGCTCATTCCTCTCCTGCCGCACAGACCAGGCCACTTTTGAATCCCTTACCTCTGTGGTCCTTGAGGGCTTATGAGGAGGAGTGAAACCACAAATGTGATTAATACCCGAGAGCCGATGGGAGCAATAAGAAGACCACGGGGAGACGGGGACAAGGTAGAAATGGGGTGATGGTGACTGCGTGGAGGAGTGAGTATACATAGCTCCTACAGAGCAGCTGGGTTACCGCCTCTGTCTTACACTACATACTTGTGGTGAAGCTGGTGCTTAAGACATGGTATGTCTGGACCTGTACCTCACAAACTGGCTAAGAATTTTGAAACAATGGCATAATTGCTGCTCATGAAGCCATGTGTGAAGGCAGCGGAACAAAGACTAGATGTATCCACTAATTATGATAGGCAGAAGGGCATGTGTATTCCCAGTAAAACTGCAGGTCTGCACCAAGAACCAGCAAAAAGGGTTTGACTGGTTTAGTTGAGAAGCAGGCAAAGGCTGACCAGTTGGGAAGAAAGTTGACTGGATCAAGTGCTGAGAGTGAAACCTTCATCTAATCAGGGTTACAAGGGACAGGAACTTGCTCTGCGCTGCAGGGAACAGGGACACTTGCAGATGACCTTTTTCACAAAATGGGTCAAAACACAATGACAGGGTCAAGGAGGTCGATGGTGGAAGAGACTTGGAAGCGGCTCATTTTATACTTACTTTTAAAAATATCTTCATGTCAGTAGCCATATAAGATAAAGTGGAGGGGGAAAGGATGGGAGAAAGAGAGAAGAAAGACGGAAAGAGAATGAAAGAGTGCTTAGGACTGCAAGGCTCATAAGAAGTACAAGAACAGAAAGAAAGCCCACAAAGAAGACAAAGCCAGACTGAAAACATAAGAAAGAAAGCGAAGTAACAGCCACTAGGAAACTAAAAGGTGAGTTACAGTCCACAGAATAAAGCACAGGCATGGAGGCTAAGTGAGAGATGCGCAGGTGAGGGCTGTGTTTGCTTTCAGTAATGCATTATGGACACATCTGATATGTCTCATACCCAGCTATATATTAACTCACTCATCTGTCTGCACATCAGATGCATTTTGTGAAAGATCCTGGTAAATAGCAGAACCCAGACTTTCATTATTTTCACAAGCTTTGTAGCATTAATTCCCCATGCAGAAGATGCTGCATACATCCCTGTCCCAGTGGATGGTCAGACAGGCACAAACACAACCTGACAAGCTCCAGGGTATCTCAGTTTCCAAGGAGGGTTGCAGATGCCAGTTCAGAAATCCTGGTGGGCTCAGCTGCTGTGCTCATCCTTAGGCCTGGCATGGTGCTTCAGAAGCCTCCCAGGAGAGCCTCCCTAAAGGCACAGTTGGTGGAAAGGAAAAGAATATGGAGAAATGTGTTTTCCCAAGTTGCCCTGTCTCAGAAGCAGCACACCACAACTGTACTATCAATTTTAAATTAAAAAAATACCAGAGGATTGCTGAGGTTCATAGCCTGTGATTAGGCAGAGACCTTAATTTATGCTTGCCTGTGTCCAGAGGATGTCTGCTACTCAGGGCTGAGCCTATCAGCTTTTGCATGGGAAGCAAAAAACAAGCAGATGCCATCAAAGAAATGTACTGACTTGCTTCATTAAAACCAGCAGCTGCCACAAAGAAAGTTTCCTGCAGGACCACTAGTCAAGCAGCATCCTCTTTCAGGCAATCTTGATGGAAAGAGGAGATAAATCCCCGCTGTTAGTGCCTCACTCTGACTCAGCTTTCTTTGGACAAACCACATTGTGGTGAGTGCATGAGGCCATGGACAGAGAGAGGACAGGGTATGAGGAGGAGGAGGGACACAGTATGAGGAAGCTGGAGGGGAAAGTTTCCTCTTGTTTCACACTCTTCACACTATTGTCATTTCACCATGCTCAGCATCTGCAATCTGATTCCCCAGGTGAGGATTGGGGGTATCCTTTTCCCCCATGGGTGTAGCACTTCCCTTCTTCACCAGTGCAGGACAGCAGGGTGGAAGGAAGTGTGTATAAATAAATAAAATGAAAAAAGCTCCACAGGTTCAGAGATGCAACAGCTGGAGATGTCCTGCTCTCACAGTAGCTAGCCCTCTTCCCGCAAAAGACAAAGTCCAAACTAAAACAGCAACAAGAGATGCTTAACTATTTTTAAACCAAATTACTTAGTATGTATAAAGTAAAGAAAATAGATCACCAAAACTACTGGCCTCCTCCAGGTCTGGAAATGATCGTGACTTCTCCTCTCTGAGGCAGTTACATGTCTCTCTGTTTAACAGGACAAGAAAGGCAGTGAGTTGAATTAATGTCTCTTGCTTCAGAAGACATCAAAGAACAATTTTTTATAGCACATGGTAAAGAGAGAATTTGTTTGTGTAATGTATTTTTATATTCTATTAAATATATGTCCCAAATATGTATCTCCATCCTGTCCACGTGCTTCTACAGCATATATATTTAGAATAATTTATACACCTCCAGAATCATAAAATGCTGCTATTCTTACTAGACTTCAAAGACTTTCTTGAGCATGAGTTGAAGATTGTAATTAGGCATTTCACATCACCTAGATGTTATTGCTTTTAAGTATCTTCAGAACATTAAAGAAATCTCTCTCCAAGCTTTTATTTGGTTGAAGCAAGCACCTGCAAGATATATAAGGAATTATTTTCTTAAGAGACAGGCTTATCATGACTTCAGCCAGAGGGAATCTGTGTTTTATCTCACCTAATACAATACCCCATGTTAGTCTTAATTCACACTTCACTTCTGGTAACCTCTAGGGCACCTTTAATGACTACTGGAAATCTTCTCTCACAGGCTGTACATTTCAGGAAAAAATCCTTTGACTGAAATCAATGGTTTCTGGCTTCTGGAAAGGTTTTACTCTTTGTTTCCAGCTACTACATACTTGGAAACCCTCTCAAATGCTTCTGACTATATAGTGGCTGTAGAAATGCAATTCCACTGCCAGGGGTGCAGCCATAAAACCAGCTCAGAATCTCAGCAGTTCTCATTTCTCTGCTGCCTTATTTGCGTTGCCTACCACCCCGTACTACTTGTGTCTTGTACAGTGCACAGTACTTGCACAGGGTGTAAAAAGTCACACCTGATGTGAGATACCAGAGAATCAGTCTCGGCACCTAGCGAATGGGGCTCCTGCCCTGATGACAGTCTTCTGAGAGGCCCCAGGCTGCCGATGTTTCACTGGGAGATGTTGACACCTTCTTAGGAGGCACCAGCCAAAGGCATCTTCCAAACTTTACGTAAGGGGTAAGTCTCTTCTCCATTTGCAGCACAGCAAAAGCTTGTCTGAAGAGTATTGACTTTCATCCACCTGTGGAAGAAGAGGAGGTAGTTCTAAATAATAAAATCACCTTTGCAGAATGGTAACATAAAAATTTCAAAGCATTCATGCCTCTTTGGCACTTCCTTTATTTTGCAGGTGAAGAAGTAGTGCAGCAAAAAAGCGTCATCTGTTTTAGATCAGAGATCAATGACAGAAATGAAGTCTGTTGTTCTGACTCGCAGAGCTAAGACCATGCCTTGTTAGTCCTCTACACCAAAAAGCCTTTGTTAAGTGAGAAGGAAGGAGAGCCACAGATGTGTTACTATTGATCAGCTCTTGGGGTCTTCCCAAAGCAGAGCACAGGTTGTTACATGGCAGCTGGGTCATGAAAATAGCAGTGCCATAGCCCTGCTGTACCTGCCAAGTCCAGCCAACAGGCAGCCCTCCTAAACATCAGGGTGCCATTTATACACATTTTACTATGACACAAAATGTGTGCTTCTCACCCTTACAACTGATGCTTCATGGAACCAGTTTTGAAATGGAATCCTAGAGTTGAAAATAAAAATGAACAAACAACCCAAAACCAACAAACCCAAAACAAACAAAAAAAAACCCAAACAACACACACACACAAAACCAAACCAAACCAACAAACAACCCCCCCCAAAAAAAAAACAACAACGAAACAAATCAAAACCTAGAGCTTCTGGGAAGGGTGAAGGGAGATCCACAATTTTTATATGTATTATATATATATTATTATTATATGTATTATATGTATATATGTATTATTATATATTATTATATGTATTCTATATATTAATTATATTTTTATATGTATTTTATATGTATTTATTATGTATTATTTTTATGTGTATTGCAAAATTTTTTAATGTGTTTTTATACATACAGAATCCACACAGATTTTTTCTCTCATAACTAATTTTGGAATTCATTTTTGAAGCTGTGCTGGTAAATCAGGGAAGATGTTAGAAACCAATAGAGGGAATAATCTGGCAAATTTGGGTAAAGTGAGAGAATTTCTCCTCTAGGGACTTTTATTTTTTAAGGAAATAGGGGATGTCTGTCAGCTCAGAAGATTTCTATTTCTCTGTTCTGCATCGTTAAAAAACAGCCCTCTTGTGACCTGGGGGGGGGGGGGGGGGGGGAAGTCAGAGTTGTTTAATTTTCAGATTTGCTTTAGAAGACGGAGAAAAATAAAGAATGATTTTCTTCTTGGGTGAGCCACTACCCAGCACTGGTATAATTCTGAAAATAGGACGTCTCCATGAGTAACTCATTATTGCACCTCTTTGTCTGCTCTGAAAAGTCTGCATTTTAAAAATAAACTGCTGCAGCCCTCTGACGTGATGAAATCTAGTCACCACATCGCTGCATGCTTCCTTCATGTTCAGAGCACAGCAGGGCTCTTCACACCTCTCTCCTGCCAGATGAGAAGAGACTCGTTCTTGGCCAGCTTGCGAGCAGCATTAAGCCCACATATTCTAATCTGAGATTTCCTTGTAGGATGAGGAAGACTGGGATAGATCACACATTTCTACCCCTAAAGGATGAAGAAATAACTTTGTAACCCAGATATGCAATTGGGGGAAAAAAAAAAAAGAAGTGGCAAAAGTGACTGAATTAGGCTGAAGGCTGTCCTGAAACTTCATTTTCATCCCCAGTTTCAATATGCTTTTTCCTAATTTTTCTCCAAAACTGACTATAGTTATTTAGATAGAATAATGTTGTATACAGAGACAATTTATTTTATTTTCTAAAATTGCTACCTAAGGAGAAAGAGATACTTCTTGTATGAAAATAAAGATTGGCACTTAGTGACTCTGAAGTGGTCTGTTGCATGCCAACAGTTTGCATAGACAAGCATCCATTTGCACTTGTATGATTTTGGCTGGTTTGGCACAGATGCATGTCTTTGAATACTCACTGCAGACCGAATCTATTACAGATTCAGGTGAGTTTTCCCTCAGGTGTAAGACCTAGGGAAGTTATAGCACATCTTTCAGTCTGACAGTTTTGAAGTTTAACTTGCAGCTTTTCCATTGTAGCCAATGTAAAACTAATCCTAAAATGTATTTAGACTATCAGAAGTCCCCAGCAGTTATTAGTTACTTTATATTTCAAAAATCTCAAGTTTATGTATTTAGTATGATTGATCTAGAAAGGGGGGCACTGAGAAGCAGGCGTAGAACAAGTTTAGTCCAAGCCTTGAAAATATGCCTGATAGCATCCATCACACCTAAACACAGCTATCAAAATACAGGGTCTGGTTCACCAGACTCTTGCTACAGCAAAGGTAGGTCTCACTAAAGGGTGAGCTATTCTATCTTAAAATTGACATCTATGTAAGGATGCCAGTTGAATGAGCTTATAATAGTCAAAAAGCCTATAACGACAGTCCCTAAGTAGTGTATCCTACCTCTTTTCCAGAAGATGTGATTTTAGAAATCTCAGTTTTCGGAGGACAATTTGGCTTTCATTGAGCCCTTCAACGCACGTTGCATACTCACTATTTGAGTTATTCCTCTGGAGATAACCTGAATTTGTCATAGCACATGAACACAAGACACTATACAGCTACACCCTCGCTCTTTTAATATTTTAATTCATTTAAACATTTTGTTTGCAGGATTTTTAATTAAAGTTTATTTTTTGTTGTTGTTTAATCAAAACCTTATGCTCTTTTTTTTTTCTATGTAATGATGAAAGAATGCAAAAGTCATTGGATCAGACTTGTTGATTAAGCCTGTGCTAGAATAGCACAGGCAGAAATAGAAGAAATGTTTTCCATATAAGGCCCACATTGTAAGCCTAGGGGTAAGAAAATAAACTGTACAGGAAGCAAGATTTCTGAAGTTGCAGCACCAAAAAGAACAAAATCACACTGTCAGGAATTTTTTAGAGCAGCTAGCTGAGGATGATGAGATTTCCATGTTGTTCTAGATTTTCTTTCTTACTTTTTGAACCCTGTATGTTCAATATTGTTAAAGAAGCATCCATCCCACTCCCTAGAACTGAATCTCTAGTGGTTTCTTCTGGGACACTTCACCTCAAATTGTTGTTAGAGCAGAGGTTACTGAACAGCTGGTGGTCTGATCGCAGTCTAAAATACTGCTGCAGATCTGCCTTTGCAACTCAGGGCTATGCTACATACCTTCAAGGTGATATTAATACCAGTGCTACTAGAAACCACAAGAAATTATTGTGGTTTGCAGTTTCACTCCAAGGTCTCAACTCAATCCAGATGTATGCTTCAGGTCTGTGCATTTTTGTTTTCAGGAAGCCTGGAAAAAATTCTTTAAAAATTGAGTTACTTCATGGTTTGTGACCAAAACAAAAAACCAAAAAATCCCCAAAACATCCCACAAAAACACGAAAAACCCAAACCAAAACAAACAAAAAAACCAACACCAAAGAAACCCCAAACTCAAGCATAAAAACAAAACAAGCTCCCAAACAACAGAATGTACAAAAGGAGAAAGAAAACCTGGTGGCTTTAATCAATTTTTTTGTATAGAATACACATCCTCACATAATACACACTTTAATGAGCTAGATACAAGCAAGGTGATGTTTGTAGGGAGAAATCGTATGTTTTATTAGAGGACCTGATTTAGTTAGAAAAAGCTTGGGGCATGCAAGCTCTTCACCAGGTCTGAAGGAGAGACTGCAAACTTCAAAACTTCAAAGCCTCAAAGCTCCTGTTGGATGTGTGAAATGGCTTAACTCTGCCTGAGCAGCAGTGCAAAACCTAACCACACGAAAGGCCCTCAAAGGCCACGCTATCAGCATCCTCCATCCCACAGCCATTCCTCTCTGGAGGCAGTATGCTTCACCCCATGCCTGACCTGGTAGAAACCACCCAGGGGCAAGGTTACAGCCAATGTACAGTGGGGTGAACTCACACAGACAATGGATAGACTTCTTAGCAGGAGCAGAGCTTCTCTCACGCAACAGCTTCAATCTTCACCCTTCTATCCTGGCTCTCAAGAAAAAGCTATAAAATATTTTAAACTGGTGGAATGTTACTGGATTTACAAATCACAGGTGGTTTAGTTCAATATGATTCTCCCTTCTAACCTCACTAGCTCCTGCTCTCTCTTTTCCCCTTGAGATAATCATGTTATCTCATCTCTCCATCTACAATATCTCACCCTTCAATCCACTTCAGAAATGATGTTTGCATGCAGGTGGGCCATCCAATTACCGTATCTAGTGGTACATGGGTAGGTTGTTCTAAGTTTACAGTCAGTGTTAACATTTACTGCCTTTATTTCAAATCTGGTGTTCAGAAGGCATTAAGACATAGGAATACCCTATCCACCTTGAAAGTTTGTTCTACAATATGATCATCTGCACAGATACAAATCTGTGTCTCCCTCTCCCCTTTCAATGCCTTTCTTTGCTTTTGAAGAGCCCTTGAATATCCTGTGAATGCAATTTGACAAAATGATCTCTGTCTTTTGTCTGAATAACCAGCCAGAATGAGCAGTTTAAAGCACTGCACCGTAAGGCATTGTCTCAATCTCAAAAATCTTTTTCTGGTTCTTTTCTGCACCCTGTGAAGTCACCACATCTGGGAAGGGCTTTGAAGAAGTGGTATGATCAGTGCTATACTTAGATTTGCAACCCCCTTTCTGACCTTTTTACTGCTCTTCCTTATATTCAGGTTATGCTAGGTCATGTTAGGTATCCTTGCTTTACAGCCCTGGTATACTGAGTTGCTTTCAGCTGCAGAAGCCTTAAATAATTTTCATAGATATTGCTTTTGTTATATAGTTTTATTCTTAACTGGACAATTCAAGTTCTATTGTATTAAAGCAGACTAACAGCTCTGGATAATTTTTTTTTTTTTTGTAATTGAATCTAACATAAGGTTTCCATGATATGATAAGATTTATAACAAATAGGTTCATTCATCGGGGTGAAGCTTTCCACCTCCCTGAAGTGTAGATGCTTGCAGCTGGGGCCAGCAGTTAGCCATGTGGATCCAAGTGGGAGTTATTTTATGCTAGCACCATTTGATGCACTTTGATTTCATCTTTCAGACTCTGCACTAGATGCTATTACAGGGAAGGCAAATTAATTTTAATCTTCTTCCATTTTGTGTGATTCCAATAGGTGCTAATGTTAAGACAGAGGAATTACTCCCGGTCCCGCTGGTGTAGGACAGGGGAAGGAAATTACTTGAGTTTGCTGACAGATGACCCTCTGCAGGTAAAAACAGAGGTACAAAGCGTACTCATTACAGCTGTCTCATGGGAAGATGAAAGATTTAGGAATATAGGAATTGCATTGAAGAATACATTATTTTCAGCCCCAGAGGGTGCCTTATTTTTATTTTTAGCTGTAAATTTTCTTCTTCCTGCAGAGATCAGGCACAGAATTAGTTTTTCTTGGAAGTTCAATTTTCCATTAATTCACTGGAAGACGGTGGAAGATCCTCAGTCTACCCCATGGGCACAGAATGTTTCACTTAAATGCTTGTTAATGAAAAGAACTAGGGATGCAGTGCAATTCTGTGCAGATCCTTACTAAACAACTGTGATCCCCCCTCCCTGCAGCAGCTCCACATGAGCTGTTGGAGAGGAAAGAGCTAAACGAGCATGATTTCATTGCAGGCAAGATGTAGGAGTGCCTGTAGTGAGTTAAGAGACGTACTTGGATATCTGTAAGCAAGACAAAGACCAGGCAATTTAGATCCTATCTGGGATGGACTAAGACCCTGCTACAGTGATATTTGGGATTATCCTGCAGAGAAATTACAGCAGTTTTATGCAGAGTTATCACAACCCTGGAGCTCCTAGGCAGGAGAAAACACACAGGCTTATTAGTATGACATTACAAACTGGCAGGTCTGGGTAGGCAAAATGACTGGGTAGGAATAATTCTGTCAAGCATTTTTATGTGATCTCAGAGCACAAACTCAAACTGTGCAAAATTTACTTTGTGATATAATAAAGTCTATACTCTTCAAACATTTTTAAAGTTTCCTGAGGCTTGTCAGAGCCCTGTCCCATTTTATTGAGTAGCATGTTTAACTTTATGAGTGTATCAGATGGATTCTAAAGTAAATAATATTTGAACAAGATGAAGAACATAAAGTTGCAAAACAAAAAGCTTTTTTAAAAGCACCCTATTACTCTGTTCAAATACCCCAGCATTAAAGTGCTTGGAAACCTCTTAGAGCTAAGTGTGCATTTTTAAATAACAGAAGCTGTTCAGGCTGCAGTTACCAAATTCCAGATTGACACTGAGCACTTAAAGAGTTTAGAGAATACAGACTTTCTTATCGGTTTGCAGACAAGGGCACTAAATGTCATGTGGGCTTCCTTTTGGCTTGTAGCCACAAGCTGCACATAGTATTTAATGTAGTCTCTGGTTCTTAAAGTATTAGGAAAACATGAAAACAAAGTGCCTGCCATTTGTGAAATTGGTACTGTCTTTTGACAATGTACAGTATGCATTTCTGGTTTGGTATGCCTTAAAATTTCCCTAAAAACAGAAGCAGAGATGGGGGGAGAGGGGAGATTGCCTATAACTTCTTCACAAGATACAGGGAAAATTTTCAGAGGGTCCCAGAAGCATGTGTTCCCATTTTCCATCCATATGCTTGGTATGTTAATAAAATTATCTGCTTTGCTATGGTTTTATGTCCCACACTTTACCAGAAAACAAGATGGATCATGTGCATTACACTAATGATCGTGGCATTTCTTTTGTACATAGTAAACTATTTTAATTATATAGAGTTAAATTCACCATAACTGAATGCTTGAACACACACAAAAATGTAAGGAAAGTTAACAAAATCATTAAATCTGTTCAATCCAATTTTTATTTTTAATAACTTTTTACATCATCAGATACATAACGTTGTAGAAAGGAATGCATTACTCTGAAAAGCTAGCTATCAAACATCAATAATTATTTATAGAAAGACTGGTGTAAAAATTAGACAGATAATAGCCTATGTTAAAAGAAATGAGGCCAGTTTAATCTCAGTAGTAGTATTAAAATGAAACAATAGGGGAAAAAAAGTCAGAGATATTCACTGAAGTATAAATTACAAGAGGGAAAAAAAAACCCCTATTAATATGACTCTAACCACAAACACTCCTCACATACATTTGCATTTCCAAACGTTTTGCAAAAGTAATATTCCAGTTTGCTTCCAAGAACCTCTGTAATATTTCTGTCCCTTTTTGTGCATGGTGTTATCAGCTCTAATCCGTAATTTCTGATCTGTGTTTACCTCAGACTAGAGTCTCTTCCACCCAAACTGTTTTGCAGCATCCAGCCCCTACTCTAGCTCTAGAATGTCCCCTGCTCTATAATAATCTAGATATATTCTCCTTTCTAGTCATGTTTATCTCCATTCCTCCTATTTGGTCTCTTTTCTGCGAGACATCACCTTTGCCTATATGAAGATACTCACCTTCTTCTAACCAAAGGGAACACAGTCGATGAAAAATATCTGGACTTCCACAGGGAAGTAAAAAACTGTGTGTCAGTTGGGTACCAGTGGGAATCTGGTGGAGACTTCAAGGCATGCTTTTGGTGCGGTTTCCCACACCTCAGCCTACAATACTATTGCTGTGCTGAGGCTGGCTACAAGGGAAAGGTGATGTTCCCAGATAAACATCCTATGTGTGGCTATAATATGCACCTCAGGCGGCCAACATGTGTGATGTGGAGGGACATCCTTGCAGAAATGAAGATAATCCCTCGTGTTCCTTCTCGGACTGGAACTGGGATTCTGGATACTGAGGTGAGAGCACCTGCTATTTTATAAGTAATTATGAAATATTTCAATATCCTACATTTTTTAATGGTGCCAGCCTAACCACAGCCCAGCGCTGAGAGGCTGCCTTGAGGACCAAAGTGACAACTTTATTGGTGCTATACGTCTCTCTGGGTCCCTGGCATCAGTGACATCCCTAAGCCTCAGTTCAGCTGCAGCAAAGCTTCCTGCCAAGCTTTATCCTCACTTTTATAGGTCCCAAGGCATCTTAGCTCCCCCAGACCTGGGGAGTGATTCCTTGAGAATCTGGAGGGCTCACAGCAAGCTGGTTCACAGCCTGACTGTGAGCTTGGTGTTGTGCTCAGGCACCATGTGGCTTGGCAGTCCCCAGCACCAGGGGTCCTGTGCCACCTTCCACTGCATCATTCTCCAGAGATGGCACTCCCCTCAGCCAACTGGGATGGCTATTGAGAATAAAGTAAAATAATATAAAGTGCAACAAAGTTCATTGGGTAAGCCAGTTCCAGGGGTAAGTCACTGTATCCTAAAAGCAGGCTTTTCCAAGACGTTTGGGTACTAAAACCCTGACACAGCGATACAAACTGAACATTGTGCTTTAACTCAATCAGAGGGTGAGCATCTAGCCATCAGTTGTGTCTTGTGCAAGAAAGTGAGTAATTGTCTGCATTTACAAAACAGGCAAATTTGTAGGAAAACTGCACGTTCTGAAACTGATTTTGTTGAAAATTAGTATTTCCTTTCCACGTATGGGTTTCTTACTTTCTTTTACGCATTTTGGCGTTACATACACAAAAGGGCTTTAATTCAATTACTTCTCTCAGTATTAAATTATTCTGACATTGTTTATTCCGTTACTTCTTCTACAGATTTGAGGCGGGCTGAACACTGGTTTTAATTGTGTCTGTCAGTTCCTGATTCATTGCCATTGCAATGTACATCATTTGAAGTGGGAAATATTAGCAAAAGCTGGAAATTGCTCAAGGACATACTACTGGATGCACCCAGACTGACGATCTGGAGAGAGAAGGGAAAAACAGTTACTCTGGACACAAAACTATCCCTGTTAGAAGGAGATGTAAACAAAACAGCAGAAATGAGACCTTTACATTTGAATATAAAAGGAAAGTTAATAGCAACATGTGAGGTGCAAACTGAAATTGGAGCCGAAAGATAAAACAGACAAAAGGTAAAGAAATTGCTAAAAATTCAGTCATCAGACTAATAAGTGTATGAAATGTGTTAGGGAAAAAAAGGAGCTCAAACAAAGGGTCTGTGGATATTTAATAGATGCTTTTTCCTTCAGAACAAAGTGGGAGAACTGATTCAACTCATAGGGCATACACGCACTGAAAAGCTAATCATCTTTCATGAAGGAGGATTCCAGCTAGAATCGACTAAAATTAAATGTTCTTTAAAAAAAAAGACCAAATAACTTTCCTCAAAGGGTCCTAAAGGCTGGGGAATTGCTGAAATTAGTACTTGAGGAGTAAACGCATTGGCATTTCCCCTGGCTTTGATACATTCTTACTTTTCCAGGACTGAAAAAGGAGGAGAGGATTTACCCAGGACTTGCTGCATTTGTTCTCTACCCAAACAAAATAATGGAACATGTTCCTTCTTAAAAAAAAATTTAAAAAATAAAATTATGAAGGTAATACAGAACCAGGACAGGCATGTACAGTTTCATGGAGCACATCTTATCAAACAAACCATTCCCGTTTTGGAGAAGGTGACATTTCTTGTTGATAAAGGCAACCATATTGACTGATGCAGTTTATTTGAACTTCTCCCAAGTGTTTGGTTTGGTGCTACAGTAAATTTTAACACAAATATTTATACAGAAATAAATGGGCAAGCCTGAGATTAAAAATCTGACCCCGTTACGATCTTTGCTATGCTAACATTTTTACCAATGCAATGCACTGCAATGTAATGCAATGGTGTGGGCAGCAGGGCAAATACAGAAGCAATATAGGCAGTGACAAGGTATGCTCACAGCAGATTGCTGTAGAATGAAGAAGCTGCAAGGGGGACTCAGCTGTGGTTGAGTCATCCGCAGCAAAGGTACCTGAGAGTGGGGAGACCATTTAATGCTGCTTATGAACAGCTTAGGAAAGCCGAGGGCTTCCTTGCTCCTATCACTACGTAAGAACCAGTGACTGCCACCTGACTTACTAGAGGTGGTAGACTTGTCACTGCTCAGGTCTTTGCGGTGAGATCTGGGCCTGTGTGCATGTCTGTGCCTGTGCTTTTAAGAGGAAAGAAATCTGCAGCCTATGCATACAAGAGGTCACCTCAGACCACCAAAGTGGTTGCTTATGGGCACCAGCTTTTTGAATCTGTGAATTGTTTTCTGAGTCCTGATGGCTTTTATCTCAAATACTTTCATGGGCTGAATTTTGCGTATAAATGTACATGGTAATGAGGTCTGAAACATTTCATGTAAGGCCAAAAAGCTATAACTGGAAGTCAATGTAACATACATATTCCAAACAGGCTAGGAAAAAAAAACCCACAACTTTTTTTTTTCCTTAATTGGCATTTATACTTTAATATTCTAATCTTGTGGATTATCATTGACCTAAGTAAGAGATGTAAACAATTAACTTTACAATGTATGTTTGTATACAGGAATGGTGAGAGTTTTCTCACTTCCATGTTTACATACGGTGCATTAATAGCACAGGTTAGCCTCATGCACCCCAGACTGCATTTTTACAGCCATTTCTAGCTGTAATAGGAATGTTTACCTGTAATATGTAATAAATGTTTACCTGTAATAGTTACAATATCAGTAAATTTGTGCTAAAAACTTATACCTAAACTTGGACTAGCCCTGGAAACTTCTTACACACTTTCACAGTTCACATAATGTTTCTGTTGAAAAAACTGGAACAAAAAGACGTGTGAATGTAGCTGAATCAAATAACAACACATGAAGCAGAACACTATACATGGTGCAATTCCCACAATGTTAGGTTTTAAAGAATAGCTGTCCTACACGCCAAGCTTTGCATTTGCAAACACAGTAGGATAAGAACATTTTCTTGTTTCCTCAATCTGCTGTGTTCAGTTTTTTTCATTCCTACAGCAACCTATCTCATTTTCAAGGGCAGATTAGGCCTGGACTTCTAATGCAAAGAGAACATTTTTATATGCCATGGAGTAGCAAAAAATAACCTCACTACTTTTCTACTCTTCGGTCATCACTAATAGTCAAAAACAGGTGGAGTGCAAGAAAGGTAAGCTGATGCAGATTTTAACTTCTGTCAGAGAAACACATCCATATAATACAGAGTACAAATAGCACTGAACCTTGCAACATAAACCAGAAATAGTTTTAGTTAAAAATTCACAATATACAGAGAAAGTAAACATTTTTTTGAAGAATAAATGTGTACCTTCTGGAAAAACTTACTGAAGAGAATTTCACTCATGGCTGTTCAGAATGAGCTATCCAAGACCAATTTTCAATATCCTTTTTCGTACTGGTAAAAGAAGCCAGTTCCACTGGGCCACTGTTCAAATGTTTCTGGAGTAAAATGCTTATGCTTCATGAAAACAAAATAAAACAAAACAGTGCTAGAACTAACAAACAAAGTACATATGTCTGGGGTCACTTTCATGCACTCAAATAGCATCACAGTGCTGTCCCAGCCTTGTTCCTGAGAGCTGCAGAGAGAAAGATTTGGCAGCCTGGATAATGAATAGGCCAATACACCTGCCTAGTCATTAAAGTAAAAGAGGAAAAGTTGCATAATTAGGAAATTTAGATAATCTATGATTTTCAGTTTAAGTGTTTAATATATTTCTGCTCTCTTGTTTTAGAGGTTCATAAACACCTGCACCAGACCAGAAAACCTGAAATGAAACTGTAACCAAGTCCAGGCAGGGACTCTGCATGGACAGTCAAAGACATCACTAACCCAAGTGTGAGCCAGGTATGGTCCATGGCAGGATCTGCTCTGTGATAGATCCTGTCCCAGGTTGGGATGCCTTGCAGCATCCCCCTACTGTCCATCTGTCCATCTTCTCTGCATGTGAGTGCTGCCTGTTCAGAGATTAGTATCAAGCACTCTCCCCATTCTAGGTACCTCGGAGAAAATCAACTCTATCCCAACCAAACCCAGAACATTCTCCACCCCTTGTTCGTACTATTCATGTTGTACTCAGTCCCACACTATTCAATACATTCTCACTACCAGCTACCCCTGTTCCCATCCTTTTATATAATACACACATAGCATTCCCTTCTCTTAGTCTATGGACCAGCCCTGTAAAATGTCTGTAGAATGCCTATAAATGTCCACAAAATGTCCACTGAGTTAATTTAGTCCATAACTTTGGGCTCTGTTTGTTATGATGGTCACTCAGGACAAAAGAGGTTGTGTGTCACATGGAGTTACTGGGCTCCAAAGCCAGCTCACGTTGGGTCACTGCTGCACTACCACTGCTTCTTGTGAAGCTTGTCCTCCATTGGCTCCAGTGGTTCTGGCTGTAGTAATTCCTTTAACATGCAACTCAAATAATGAGTTGCAGCAGTTTAAAGGTATTGCCATTACAATCTCCACCCCTGATCCCTTCGGGCCAAATCATAGAGTTTAACATTGCAGTGAACTCCTCCCCTTGCTTTTAGCCTGGCTAGCAACAAGGGGTTCCTGCTGTAGTAATTCCCATAACATGCAACTCAGACCCTGGGTTACACCAATTTAAAGGTACGTCAATTACAATCTCCACCCCTGGTCCCTTTGGGCCAGTTTATAGGGTTTAACTTTGAAATGAAATCTTCCTTTTGCCCCTGCTCTGTTTTGGACTTACCCACAGACTGCAACCACAGTCCCTTCAGAAGTAAACCTGCTCCAGTATGGCCTCATGCACAGCCAATGATGCTTCAGAATGTACCTGTTGCTGCATGGACTTATCCACAGCCACAGATGTTTAGAGATGTACCTGCTTTGATGTGGACACATTCACAGACACAGAAGCTTCAGGGTGTCCTGCTCCCACATAAACTTATCCACAGGTTACAATCCCTTTGACATGAATTCACACTAGAGTTCCAGTTTGTCCAGTACAGCAGCACAGAAAGATCAGCGATGCCCTGGCCATCTGACAGGCCAGGAGCATCACCACTGCTGTTATCAGAATGTTCCCAAGCACAGCAGAGTAAGATGATCAGCAGTACAGCAGTACAGCAAGCACCGAAAGCAAAATAACAACCAACCACTAACAAGCACCAGACTCTAATACACAGTGAGACAAGCAAGCCACATGGCAAGCACAGGAGCCTGCCAACTGGTAGCTAAATAGCAATAACAGCTATAAATTCTATCTAGCACATTCCAATCAAATCTGTTGTCCTCTTGAACCCTTCAAGCCTCACACTGGGCAGCCATAAAAATGACTGCCATGGTTTAACCCTGGTTGGCAACAAGACAGCACACAGCCACTCTCTCAATTACCCCCAGTACCAATGAGAATCGACTGCCCTTGAAGGACAAAATGAACAGGCAAGGAGACAGTAAGGCCAGCTTCTGATCTGCTGCTGCTGGGCAGCCCGCTGTACCATCAGAGGTCACACGTCTTGATCATAAGCCAGGATGAGTCTATACTTCCAATGCCTTTAATAAACCATGATTTTGCACATACCATTCTAAGTCTAACATGCAGACAGTATTTCTCCTTCCTTATTTATCTCCAACAACATTTGAAATAGGTTTATCCTGTCTATGTAGGTCAAAGATTTGTTTCACTTCCCAAAGCTTAATAAAGACCTATTAAGTACTAAATCAAGTATTGAAACCATATTTCTTGACCAGATTCCACAGATGTGCGGTATTTAATAACTTAAGACTATTTCCTCTTTCTGTTTTCTTTAATTGTGGGAGTTAATTAACAAAAGCACAATAACAGTGAAACGGTAACCATTACTTGAGCAGCATTAACAAAACAGTCGCCCTAAAGTGGCATTTAAACTGCTTTACTTTGTGAAGCAGGAAAAATTGTTAGTAGGGCAGCTGTAACTTCATGGAAAGCTTTGGATTTTAATGTACCTTTTGGTAGCACTTGATTGATTGTTTCCAGTGTTAGATGAAGAATTTTCAGAAGGATAACCTTAAGGAGCTAAGAAATCACATCTTTCTGACTACAATCAGACTGTCTGTGTGCAGAGCTGTGCAGTTTAAATTTAGATCAGTCCAAAAGATAACTGTTCCTCTAGGATCAATTTCACATTATTTTTCAGAAAGCTTATGTAATTTCTCTTCTTGTTATGTTCTGCGAGGGTGAGTGACCTTAGCTAATAACCAGTCATTTTTCAATAAATTTAGGATCCTGTTTAATTAGTTTTTTGTAATACTGTACTTTGAGTTATTGAAAGGATTAGCCTGCTCCAGCTAACATGTTTTCCTGCAAAGAAGGAGGTAAAGGATTGTGGAAAAAGCAGTATTGCCATACTGGGATTTACCTGGCAAATCAAAGTTCAAAGCCCAGTGTGTTAATACAAACTTAGAGTTTAGAGAAATAGCGTGAGACAGTCTTGAAAGGAACAAACACCAAGCTGCTTCATTGTTGTTCACTTTGTTTGATGTAAGTTTTAATCTAAATGGGAAAGTTTTGCCTTCCTCTGTGATGTGCGGTTGGTGCGACCTCATCGCTGGAGGGGGAGAGTGAGTAATTGCCATCCAATGCCCAGAAAATGTTTATTTCACAATAAAAATAATACAGGTTTGATAGAAGAAAACCATTCCCCCACCACCACTGCCAAAACAGCTGGGAGGATCCTCCGCAATTATCCTCTGTTCTCCCGAACCAGGCAGTGTGGCTTTTTCTCTCTTAATTCAGTTCAGCTCTCGCCTTTGATTTCGGAAATCCTATCATCATCGTGGCTTGTAAAGAGAGCACAAAAGTGAGCAAAGCCTGCTTTGAATTAGAGAATTACAGAGAAATGCTAGTTAAGAACAATGTCAGCTTGTGATCTTTTTATCTTGAGCAACTAGATCCCCAGCAACAGCTAAAGTATGTCCAGAGAGTGGGAACAAAGTTGGTTTAACCCTTTAGAGCTATTCCCCCACCAGGGAGCTGAACCCAGCCTGCCAGGCAGGTCTGGCAGCCAGAGCTCACTGCAGCTCATCTGTGTTGCAGGTGAGCTCCCTTCTCTCTTCAGCATGTAAAAAATCTCTGCTGATCCTATCTGCAGGATTTCCAGTTGGTTTGTACCTCCAAGGTAGCACAATTCCTGGAGGTAAAGGCAAGAAAGCCTGGCTGGCTGGCAGGGCACCAAGGACAGCCCATTGAAATACTACTCCGGTGGCTCTGTTCTGCCACTCCAGGCATGGTCCAACAGGGAAAGCCACACAGGGCTGCACAGCCACAGCCTCCTGGGGCTGATGAACAGGAATCGAGAGAGAGCAAATCAGTCTCATGTGAAGAGAAGGTGAATATGCAGAGGCAAGCACCATGACTCTATAGTGCTCTCTTTCACTCTCTCTTTCCACCTCCTCTCTCTCAGGTAGCTGTTGTAGGAGTTCATAGGCATATGCTACTTTCAATGAACTTTTCAAAGAAAAAAGGATAATGAGAGACCTCTGCAACTAAGATATTCCCCACAAAGCTGGAACATTTGTTGGCTTGTCCCTGCTTGCCTTGCACATGGCAACAGAGGAGACCCGATCATGGAATTCTAAAACTAGTTTAATACTTGTGCAGCTTCACATCAGAAATATCACTTCATAGCACCTCCCATCATGTCAGTCCAGTGTCAAAGAATGCATGGACTTGGACTGTACAAGTGTCAAAATGTTAATACAACCAAAATAAATCTGCACTTCTTTTTATCATGATATTATATTGGCAACTGCAACAAAAAAACCACCCCACATGTAGTGAGATTTCTTAATAGTTGTAGAATGGAGTTTAAAAATCTCTAAGGCAAGTGTTTTCCTATTTATTTCACCATTAATACCAAAAAAATATCAGGAAATTATTTCCAGAGAGATCTGTATTGTAGGACTGAAGTGATATATCAGAAATTATATTTAGGAATCCTGAGGGTAGAAATTGTAACCTACCACAGAAATCCTGTAAGTCAGTATAGATTTGTAAGAAGTAAATTATACTTAACTAACCCAATTACCTTTTTCTTGAAGGATTAATACAGAGGAGAATCAGGAAGCATAACTGTAGCTGGATCTCTAGAAATGTACTGACAGTTCCACATGATAAATTAGGGACACGCTTCTTTAAATTCAATTCTGAGTGAATGAAACAGGACTAACATCATAAGTTAAATCAAATTCCAGGAAAAAAAAAAAAGAATAAAAGAGCATGCTTTCGTGCAAAGAAATTATGGACTCCACAACATTCAAAGTCCATGCAACATTTCTTTCACAGTTTCCCCACTGCTGAGTTGGGATGGGGAGCTGACCCTCACAGACTGGTTTAACTCAGGCACTAACCCTTCTCCACAGGTCTGGTGTCTTCATCCATTGCAGTGACTCAACATGATGGACACAGGTGGAATCCCCTCTTCCATTTACCAAATGATTTTGACCTTGTTTCACAGCTAAGCTGTTTCTTGTATACCAGCTTTGCCTTGTGCTACGTATTGTGGCCCAAAAGAAACAGTTTTCTTCATGTTATGAGGCTGTGTCTCATTCAGAATGTAACATTAATAACTAAATATGAAGAGAATAAACTAAAAGACCAACTAAAGAAATAAAATTGACCCTAAAAAACATTTATGAAGTCTGTAATCAAATTAAGCCCTAAGAAATGCTTCAGAGGCCTTTGAAATTTTGCATGCATCCAACTTTTTTTCCAGCTAGACCAATAAAAGAAACTTGACTATGCAGATAAAACCTTTGCACAATAATAACCTCAGCCAACCCAGCCTTTTTCTATACAAAGAACTACTAAACCCCATCATCATTCAATTGTAGCGGCACTTGCCCTAACTGATGACTGCGCTTGTTGCTGAAGCTAACAATAAACATTTGCTCATCAAAGGCTGCTCAGCCCATCTGCTTCCAGACATTATTTCCAGTTAAAATGTCCTCGGAATATAAGAAATTCATATGTCTACAGTACAAAGACAAATACATGTGTATATGTGGGCTGTGCTCTGTGCAAAATACGTGTGTGTAAAGTGATAAATACATATATACTGACATGGCATCTGACCTCAGCCCCTGCAAGACCAAGACAGCACAGATGCTGGTTAGCACATGAGCCATGAGCAGAATGGCTTCCTGAGGCTGCCCTGCTCTCCAAAAAAGCTCACAGAAATCCAGTTTACATAGAGCTAATTAGGGGTGGAAATGGCCTCGCTCTGTTTTGGGAGGCTGGCAAGAAAACTTGAACATTATCCCAGGACCAGGGAAACTGGGATGTCATATAACTAAAGGATGTCATATACTACTTCCCATTGACAGGAGGTTGTATATATTGCACCTGCAAGCCTTCTCAGGGTCTAGCTGATTCTGAAGCCGCAAGTCTCCCTTAGTTAATGGAGTCACTTCTTTCACAATTCCCAAACCAAGCCCTTATCCCTTCTAGTCACAAATAACATAAATCCTTACAGAAATTATCAGAGCAAGACTCTGTTCCATGTAGTTCTAACTGACCAGCTGTAAACTTGGTTTGGAAATTAGAAGCTGGCTTCTAACTTTCAGAGGACTGCAGTTCTGCAATTACCTGCCAGTAGGAATAGTGGAGGCGCAAAACATAAGTGGTTTCAAAATGAGGTTTGATAATTTTATTAACAGGACTACACAGTTGGTTGCTGCTACAGCTGGGCACTGGGCTCAACCTGGAAGATCTCTCTAAGTCCCATGGGGAGAAACCACGATGTGCTTGTCTGCTGCTAGAACCCAATCCCTTTAAATATCAATGATGTTTATTTCCTGCTGGCGAGGTGTATTTTAGTCCTAGTCCCCATTGCACTGACTGTAATTCAGATTGGCAGTAGGGCAAATAATTTCCCTGGTTTGATCTGTCCATCAAAAGCAGGAAATGCAGGTGGTGTGCAGGCTGCTGTCATACTCAGCCAACCAGACTTGTGTTTGGCACTGACATTCCTTCCCATCTAGTTTCACTTCCATACCCACTTTATTCCCTCCCACGCTCAACCTTCTGCTCTCTATCAGGAAGAGACCCTCCACTTAATAGAGGGTTAGAGAGAAATTTTTCCTTCTGCCCCCGTGTCTCCTGGCAATCCAGCAAGACCTCTCCCTTCTGCATCATTATTTCCAGCCCTTGTACCTTTGGAGCTGCTGGGATTCAGCAGGGGAATGGCTGTGGTGAGCCAGGGCTGGGAAGTCCTTCTGCCCTTGTGCAGAGTGGTTACTGGGAGTCTAAGTGATTTCTAATCATGCCTCAGAAACATGATCTCTGTAGCCCTCTGTAATTTGGCTTGGTGCTTGGTTAGTCCTGAGCTCAGGATTTTGGGACACTGATTCTTATATAAGAGCAAGTTCCACCCAAAAGTCCATCTCACCTGTCAACTGAGTTTCCTGGAGCTTGTCCATACACAGAAGCAACAATTTCTTTTCACTGTTGGCTAGGTTAACACAATATACCATGCATTAATTACCAGCTTAAAGCATGCACTTCAACTGTTATTTTGTATGAGCTGATGGTTTTTACTTCATGGTACCAATAACTAAACTTCTACTTGATGTTAAGGAGACTTTTGCCATGACATAGTTTTATGTATCCATCATGCACAGTTCAATGCCTTTCTATTAGACAAGTTCAAAACAAAACTACTGGGCATCTTTATAGGTGCAGTAATCTTTTATTTTTTTTTTTTTTAAAGTAAAGGGAAGAAGCAACATGAATCAATGAAGTAATCACTCCAGCCTTAGACAACAGCAGAGAAGTGATATTTGCCATTCTCTTGTAAAAATTCTGCACGCATCATGCTTGGTCTCAGTTTGGTGACATTCAGAAGTTAATAGTTCCCAGAGCAAAGCTCCAAACTAGGTAGGGGCAAAAGAAAATGCTGAAGAAACATTTTTATAAGCCAGATTTTGTCATGAGTTTCTGGTTAAGTTAGAGCAGTTTTGCCATATGGGAGATCATTTCCAAAGACAAAGAAAGGAGGGCAACTTTTTTAAAACCCATAAAGACATGTGACTTCAGAAATGTTTGGGCTTTCAGCTGCCTTGTTACTTGACCACATCCGCCCAAAACACTGCTAAGTCACTGCGTAGCTTTGTGGGCACCCCTGTTTCTCCATTAGAATTCCTGAAGCCATTGGATCCCAAACATCTAAGAGCTAAGAGACTAATCCAGCTGGAGCACTGTAGTAGAACTATCTAAACGCTCATTTAATTAAAGGCAGTCCATTCCCAGTTTTAAGGTCTAGAAGGGATGACATCCTTTTGATTTGCGGTAACTGCGGCTCATATTCCTTTGCAATGGCTTCTAGACATCAGCAGCATGGTGCCTATTGCATCCTCCAGGATGTGAGATGGAATCACCCCTCTAAATCGCTCCCTAAAACAGGATGTGGGATAGGATATGGAACATGTGGGAGTCGATCTGGTCTTGTGAATGGTTGCCTTCAGACTGATGAGGACCCAGTTCTAGAGTACGGTTGGAGCCCTTATGTATATCTGCATCACCACATTCTGTTTCTACTCTCTAGCTAGTTTCTACTTTTTTTTTTCCGTACTGTTTTAAGTCTCTGGTACTGGCAAGTTTTGCTTTGTCACAAAATATTGACCTCAGTATAACACTGTGCACAAGATATCCACCTCAGTATAATACTGTGTACAAGATATCCACACTGGGTAGCACGCATGGCTAATGTAAGTTAAATCTCAATCTACCTATCTTCTTAAATGCTGAATAAATTTTAGAAAAGCCCTACTTCAGCAACAGGAGTGGAATTACAGTCACATACGGCTATAGATTACCTCTCCAGCCATGTCTATGGTAACACGAGCCAAAAGTAGCTGGAAGTTTGCATTTGAATTCTTCATATGAAGAATGTCAATTTAATTGAGCCCAGGTGATGCCAATAAGGAGAAATCCTCTCTGCCACAGTAGAGGCCATTCAAAGCTACAACCCCAACAGAGACAGTCTGCAGGAGATAATGGATTACTTTTGCTTGAACTTGGTCCATTTTCTTCCCTACTGTGACGAAATCCATGGCCAATCAACAGAGATGCAAGAAAATTTTCCTACAGCATAACAGGACTTGACAATCAAAAAAGTAACACAAACAACAAGGTTTTGACGCCTGGAGGTGCCAGGAATGCTAAAGCAGTGACATCTGTCTCCTTGCCTTTATGGTAATGCTGAATTACGGTGGAGGAACAACACGCAGGGTACAGAGTGGAAACATTCAAGCACTGCAACTCTCTTCTCCCATTTCTGCTCTCAAGCACTTTCTGCCCAATAGATCTTCCCAACTTAATTTTCTGGCACAAGTCAGCAGAAGGATTAAATACCTGAGAGCATCTGCTAGATTGTGTGATGCAGAGCAGCTCCATTGGCAGGTCGTAGAGATCAAGGAAACACAAGAGCAGGTGTTTTTTTACCAGAATTAAGGAAGCATGGTAGAATACACTGGGCAGACTCATAACCCTTGTCATCCCTGGATTAGGTAACTGGTTACAAGAATAACAGAATTATCAGTAGCTTTTTTTTTTCTTTCTTGTGGAAAATTTTTAACATCCAACATATTTTCCTAACCTTTGCAGTGTTCCACACCATCACTGAAATTTGCTCCTTGTTTGTCAGTAAGGGCATGATCCTCTCGTTGTCCAGATCTCTCCAAGATGACACTTGCCCATGGATGCCAGGATGGATTCTTCTTCAACTTGTTCCATGAAATAACAGCTATTTTAAGATCTTAATGAAAAATTGAAACCTTACTATTAGGTGCAATATTTTCCATGTGCCTCTTCAAGCCTACTAATATTGCTGAGCAGAAGGGACACTGCCAGTTGACCTGGGGGGCTGGGTGGTCTCCTCCATGCAGTCTCCAAGACCAAAAACTTAAAGTGTCGAAAATATTGTCTGATGAGACCATTTGCACAGAGTTAGGAAGAGAGATTATTTGGTAAGGCCATAGTCTTAACATATTCCTTGACTTGAGGAACACATTCCTGGACAAAAGTAAAGTTAGGCTGTGGTGGGATAGTGGATAGTTTAGGTAAACTTTAAATGACTTCTTTTACAATAGAACTCTGTGAGATT
Organism: Pezoporus flaviventris; assembly: GCF_033815535.1. Classification (NCBI taxonomy): domain Eukaryota; kingdom Metazoa; phylum Chordata; class Aves; order Psittaciformes; family Psittacidae; genus Pezoporus; species Pezoporus flaviventris. The sequence continues at coordinate 8,059,347 of NW_026892595.1, forward strand.
CTGCCCCCCCAATGCAAAAAGAGAACAAGACCTGACAGACACCAATCACTGTCATTGTGGGGGATACTCCTTGGATATAATTAAGAAACAGTTGGTTCTGGAGTTAGGACTGATGATTGTAACATGGCCTATAGAAATAGCTACAAGGCACAAACAGGTAGCAGAAGATGTAGAATCAGTTTAGCAGACACCTTACGTTTTCTTGTATTGTATGGCTATACCCCAAGTTATGGTTTAAGGGTGGGGATTCAGAATAAAATTAATCTAGAGTTGTTCATATGGCTGGATGAATGAGTGAGCCCAAAGAGTTACGGACAGGACCAGTATTAGTAGTGTTGAAGGTCTTGATTAATTCTGTTGTGTGGATATGGGAAAATATATCAGATAGAATATTTTAACTAAAGATTCCTGGGCTAGCAAAGATAGTAAAAGTAGCTGGTGCTGTGCTGTGTTTTGGCTTCAGTCTAAGAAAAATGCTGATAACACATTGATGTTTTAGTTGTTGCCAAGTAGTGCTTACCTTGATCAAGGACTTTCCAGTCTCTCAAGCCAGGGAAAAGCTGCACAAGGAACAGGAGGGACCAGAGACAAGACACCTGACCCAAACTAGCCAAAGGGGTATTCCATACCACAGCGCGTCATGCCCAGTATATGAACTGGTGGGAGGAACCCAAAAAGGACCAATCGCCATCTAAGTATGAGCTGGTATTGATCAGAGGGTGGTGAGCAATTGTATTGTGAATTACTTTCGGTTTTCTTTTGGGGGCAGGGCTTTCTTCCTCCTTCTCCCTCCACCTCATTATTTTTTTAATTATTGTATTATTATTATTAAATTATTTTACTTTTAATTATTAAAATATTCTTACTTCAACCCAAAGTTTTTCACCTGTTTTTGGATTCTCCTCACCATCCCACTGGATGTATCTGTTGCTACTGGATGTTCCTCAGCTGGCCACTAAGTACACACTGGCTATGTGGTACTCAGTTGCTATCTGGGTTTAAACCACAACAATCCAATATGGTTTTTTGTTGGTTTGTTTGCTTGTTTTTTATGTACCATAGACTAGTTTACCAGGTTGCAGGGTCCAGGACAACCAGCCTGTCCACAGGAGTGGGCATTTTAATGATTTGAAAGCATCCGCTGTGGGATCTTATGTTTTATGTTGCTTTTCAATGAAGGGCTAGCAGTTTCTAACCCAAAAGTTAGTGCACAGATAGGATTAGATATCTAGAACCTAAAAATACAGGCAGGTCATTCTTGTTACAGCATAAAGAATCTAGAAAGGTGCAGTGAGGAATCATTTTAGTATTATGAGTGCTTATATTAAGATTTAAAGTGATGTCTGGCCCCATGAGTGCACTTAGGTTTGGGAATAGAACTGAGGCAAATAATCCATATCCTGAACACACAGGTAGGCACTTCTTGCTTCCTCATGCAGAAGCCAGAAAGGATTGGCAGAGACAATGGCAAGAGTGAGCCTCTGGAAGCCTCCAGATACTTTTAATTTCTCATACTAAAGCAATGGTATGGTACGGGTCAAGACAGATACTAGTTGTACTAAAGATACTATGAAGATACCAAATTGCCTTTGACAATATAGATCAACATCTAGGTAATTTCGAAGTTAAGATTAGGATCAGTGTTACGGAATGTAGAACTCTATAAATTAATTATTGCTGCATTCTTCAGAGTCTAGAAAGCAACTAATGAACTAAGTACTTTAAGTATTTCAAGTCTTGTTTCATTTTATTGTAATGGCAGGCCACTGGGCATCTTACAGTTTTTTTGTTAGGGATGAGGAACAAATGCATCTTGAAGAAAAAACTGTATTTATTAAGCACTGAAGAAGATGGAAAGGTTGGAAGAAAAAATAAAGCAGAGGGGGTCTGAGCAACTTATATATTGTTTTTTGTTGTATAAGCCACTTCCTTTCTTTATGACCTACCTAGAGGCGAAGCAGGTTTTATTCTAGAAGAAAACACAACTAGACAAGCTGCATTTGCCATTTGCTGCATCTTTCAGATACCAGACTATTGTGGAGAATAGCAGTAGTACTCAATGCTGCATAATGTAGGGTTTGTGACCCAGAAGCCTTGCCTAATAGGTGGATATTAAACTTAGGTTTAGTGTATCACATGAAGCCCAGACAGATATGATGAAGACTAGTATTAGTAGGGTCGTCTGCCCTGTGTTGCCATTAATATAGGCAGCAGATAGGCTGGATTTCAGTTTCAGTTCTAGGACCTAATGAATTTCTCAGCATTGTTACTGGGACATAGTGCAGCAAAAAAAAAGTACTATTCAGTGCTGTTGTTAGCGATGCTGAAGGCTCCCTGTTATGTCTTGGTGAGTGATCTACTGCACAAACCAGAGTACATTTCAGATTAAGGTTCAGCTCATGGTTAATGTTAGACAACCTAAAGCATCCAGACATGTTAGTCTTGCTGCACCCTGTAGGGCGTAGCAGCACAGAACAGGACTGGTATTCATTCAGTTTTACAGTTACCCTAGGACCAGTGATGGCTTGGGTTATGGTTAGAAAGCATACAGCAAACACCAGTTTATTTTAGCAGCACTGTGAAAAGTCTGGAAAATTAAGGATAAGACTGATGTTAGTGGGATTTCCAGGGCTTGTCTTGTGAATTAAAAGAAGAAATGGTCTGGCTAGATATCAAGCTGTGGGTTTCAGGTGCTACAACCTGAAACCCCCAACTTAAAGACTCTATTTCTGTGGTGTCCTCTAAGGCCCAAACTGTAAAATAAAACTGCAAATTTATCAGTTGAAGGCCTTATGATACCCGTGAACATCTGACTTACTGACTGCATAAATAGGCACAGGGACGGGGTTAGAGCTAGTACTACAATTACTGTGACTTTCTTCAGGGATGAAAAAAAAGAGAGATTACATTCTGTGGTGTCCCAGGCTATGAACTACTGTTCTACATTTAATGCTAAGATTATTATTTAGTTACAGTTAGGATCTAAAGCAGTCAGGTGAATTATTTTCATTATATAGGAAGTCTGGGACATTTTAAGAAAGGAGTTGTGCAATTCAAATTTCAAGTTGTATATTACATTTTAAGGTCCCATGAGAAAAAGCTCATTATTTAATAAGTTTAGAGGTATGGTTAGAGAAACTAACAGACTCAAAACTTTTTCTCATAGACCTGTGATGACCCAAGGATCAGAGTTAATGGGCTAGGACAAGGAGTGCATTTGGCTCCCTGATGACCTATTAGACTGTGGTCCAGGGATTAATATAGCTAAAAGTATTCGTATGCATCCTTCAAACACTAAGGGAGAAGCAGCTAAGAGTAGAGTTGAAGCGCTTAGACTTACTCTTAGTTTCTGAACTCCTATGTGGGTGCGCTTCAGGCTAGGGTTAGGGCTACAGGGGCAAAATTGCCAGATAGATAGGTTATTTTTGTTACATCCTGGAGGTGGAATAGCATCATGGGGAGGAGTGGTGTATGTGAGGTCCAGGAACCTGTTTATGACTTCAGTTACCATTTGGCTTCCTGGAGACATCTCACTTTATGTATATATTGTGATTTTTACAACAATATGCCTTAAACCAAGGTAGGGAGGGGATAGGGCTGCATCTTAAGAAAATACAGCAGGGAGAAAGTCTGCTCTTGATGTGTGTTCTTCATTCTAGGAAGATGGGGACAAGATCTAGATAATAAAAAAAAAAAGCCATTTATCCCATATAATAAATAATAATACAAGGACCGGAGTTCTTGTTTCCATCAAAATTGTGTGTGCTCTGCAGTACTAAAGAATAATGAACTGTTCTGTAAAACCACTCTGTTCCCTTCAGCTTTACTCCAACACCCACCCAAAAGCAGCCTGATATGCACTTAAGCAGGAATCATTTCAGACTCAAACTAAGCTTCTCAATCCTTCTACCAACTGCCTCCACTCTTACTGCCTGCAGCATCCTAGATATCACATCAAGACCCTGAACCCCAAAATGTGGAGTAGCACCTTCCCCGAAATCATTGCAGAAGGGCTCGGGGCTGCCAAACACCTCACCTCATCCTCCTGAGCTCTGCATGCACAACAACAAAAACATGTTTGTCTGCTTCCAGCTCCTTATCCCTACTCCCAGCCAGAAATTTCAGCTTGGGATGCACAAGGACTCTTCATGTACATAGAGACATGAGGGGCAGCCTTCAGCCCATCGCTGGATTTTGACCCTCTTCCTGGCCCCTACACTGCCCCACAGGGAAGGCATTTGGGTCTCATACCACTAGCTGTCCATAAGCTCAGAAATAACCAGAAAGCCATATCTGCCTGAAGTCATGATAAAAGGATCTTGCCCTTCAAATACACCTCCCCTCCTTAGAGGCCTCCTGGCTCTGCAGAAGGCATCAAGAATATTTTCTTTCGCTTCCCCAACTCAAACCTTAAACCTGACATTATAATAGCATATTCCCTCATTCCTGATTCTTGGAATGTGTAGGGTACTGGGTTGTGCACAATGATGTAATGACTTCAACCTCCAGAACAGAATTATTCTTTTTCAAAGCCTTGATGCTACAGAACAATTTAAGAAAAATATCTCTAAATGCATTGGGATCTGCACCCCACAACCAAGGCAGTTATGTAGACAGGATCATGTCCTGCCTTACTCGAGTGTCTCTCTGACCTTTTCTACCCTTTCAGAAGCTGCAGGATAGCCACTCTGTCTGCTTTAGGTTTTCTCCCTAGCTCTAACCATCACCCTGACAGTGGTGAATGTATTCCAAGACCGCCCCAGCCTTAAGCCCATAAACAGGTGTCTCTCTTACCCTCTGTGCCCTGCACAAAAAGACTGTCTAGATGCTTTATATCCCCATATCCTAACTGTAATCCCATCCCTAACATCATTACTTCCCAAGAGACCGTAAACTACATTAAAAGCTGTGATTTCCTTTAGCATGAATCCTCTCCCTATCTTTCTGGTGTGTACAGGATACAGCTAGTATAACATGTTTAGCCGCCTCATTTTCTTCAACTCTAACCTAAAATGTATTGCAAAATGCAATTATATAGCAGGACACAATAGCCTTAAGCCCCTATAGTTTATTGCCTAGGTTTTACAGGATACCTCAGTAAAAATGTCTTTGAATGCATTAACTTCTGCAAACAGAAATCTGCCCCTAAAGTGATATGAAGCCCATGGGGCCATCCCATTCCTGAAATCTGTTAAGTCAGAAAAGCAAAAGTAGCCAGACAGGTTAATCTTGTTACAACCTGTGGAGGCCAGAAAGGCAGGGAGCAAGTTGCTTTTAGTGGGGCACTCACACTCACTTCACAATTCACAGAAATGGCTGGTCCCCTGAGTACATCTGAGGTTAAAGCTGTTTAGGAGTCCGGAGCCTAAAGCATTTTAGGACATTATCACTGCGGCATCCTGTAGTGGCTAGACAGAGAGACAGGGGATGTAAGATGGGTCTGTAGCTGAGCAGTGGGTCACTGGCTGTTTGAACTGCTACCCGGGTACATTATAGATTGTGTTTAGGATTAAGGTTATGGTTAGGGTTTCAAAATCAAAAGCAGGCACACAGGCTCTTCTTTCTGTATCAGGCAGAGCACAGAAAGTCTGCAAGCAGACACTTACTGGTAGGCTAGGTCCTTGTCTAGCACTTTAAGGTATTCACATAGTGATCCAGAACCTACTGCATTTCAAGCCAATTATTTTAATACTTTCCAGGGTCTATAACGTAACATATAATTTTCCTGCTAGTGGAGATGGAGGCTTTTCTCATCCCCTGACAAAGTGACCTGTTGCCTTGTTGCATGGCTGACTAGTGCAGGGGAAGAGGTTGGTCCCCTTGTCTTTATGGTGAGGGATCATCTTAAGGACACTGAAGTGTCTTGAGTTAGCAAGAGTCAAAATTTGATGCTGTTCTTTATTTTAGGGATTGTTTTCTGAGTATTTCAGAATGGATCCAAGTAAAAGCTAAGGAATCTAAGGCATTCAGGAACCTCTTAATTGCTAAATGCTCCAGGGACATGAGAGTTGGGAAGAGACAGGGTGTGTGGGGGCATCAGGGTGCAATATTCTTTGTTACTGAAAGGCTTTTTTTTGCTGGTAATAGTAGGGTTAAGGCTGGGGTCTGGGAATCAGTTACTTTTAAAAAATACCTACTTCTGGTGGCCTCTTTTTACAAGGGGCACGCTATGTAAATGCTGACTTGTTTTGTCTGTGAGTGTCTTCACTGTTGCCCCTGACCCTGCAGCCATCCCCCTGCCGTCCCAACCTTGCTGCTTCCTTTGGACCAGGTGGATGATGTCAATCCCCTGAACAGACCAACCGTGGCAACATGGGTGAGGTGGGACAGAATATGTGTCTCCAGACTTAGACACTTCAGGAAATAGGAAGCAACAAATTCCTCCTTACCATGATAAGTGGGTGAAGACATGATTTTCCCCTCCTCCACCCATGTCTGTGGCTCTCTTGGTCCACCAAGGGATGCTCCTCTGACCTTCTGCCTAGCATGGATGACCACTTCAGTGCTCTGCATGTCTGCCTGTGGACTTGATGATATGTGTTAGATATCAATTTCTGATCCCTGTAGGTCAGCAGGTAACCTTCATGAGTAAACTAGCATCCAAATTAAAGACAGGCATGTTTCAACAAGGGAACTCAATCTCATTCCAAAGGTGAAAGATCAAGTTTATTAATTAAGCCACCTACCTCCCCAGGAATATTACATGAATTAAAACCAGACTTCCTGGTGTTACATATGCAGCAGTTATCAACAGCATAAATTATGCCTGAAGACATTTTAGTCACTCTTCTGAAAAACATGAAAACTTCCTCTCCTTCTGATTTAAGGGTTGCAAAGTTGTTTGTTTTGTTGTTTGTTTGTTTGTTTAATTTATGTGAACACTCTCCTGTCTTCCGCTTACAGACTTGGGCAGTTGCAGTACACTGTCCCTTAAGGGCACAACACAGATACCCAAAGACTTACGATATTTGCAATGAAAAGATTTAGACTATTTTTTTTTTGTTGATTAAACAAGAAACCTTCTTTAAACTGGCCATTCAAAATGAGATAATATGCTCCAACTACACCCATCTCCAAAAACTACTGATAGGATAATGTTTTTATGTAAAAAGCAAGACTTTTATTACTAGTTCCTTTCCCATCATTAAGAGCATTAGGTCGGGACAGTTTACGGCATTCTCATACAAACGCTAAGTGCTAAAAGTCAAAACGAACAGCTGATCCTGAGTATAATCACTGTTGAAAGTTATTGCAGGAACTAGAAAGGCTGACAGTTCATTTGCAGCACAAAGCTGAATTACCATACCATTCATGATAGACAAAGTTTGAGCTATTGAGAAAAGAATTATCTTCCCTCCAGTAGTCCTACTGATTAGGCATCTTTTCACAGTGCTTCCTTGAATGGAGATGAGCATTACTGACTTAATTCAGATCAGGCTGGCATAAATCAGGACTAATTCAATTTTAATCAGTGGCACTATGTTAATACAAATAAGTAAGTTCCTCATTATATTTTCTCTGTGATCAAACTATTGCATGTGAGCTTTAGCATGTAATTACTTGTTCTAGGTTCCCCTTCAGTGCTCAGAGTAAAAAGTTGTAACAAAGAATGTAAAGGTCCTCACCAGAGTTAATATGGCAAGCTGCTTGCCATGACAAGGCTCATGTATACTTTGTACTTGGCATGGAGGAGAGGCCACAAGACATGTTGAAAGCTTTCTGGGGAAACAGCCAACCATCAAAGTTCCCTGATTCTTTCTTGAGGAATCTTGCCAAAATTAGAACCGGCAATATACATTTATTTAGTTATTTATTGAAAGAAATCACTGATCAACCCAACTGCAACTGGGTGAATTGTCAGTCACTGAGTTGATTAATTTTACATGTGTGCTTGTAAATTATCTGAAAACACAGCAAAATTCAGAAATTTATTCAAAAATGTTCTTCTGTGAAAGCCTTACCCCACTCTACAGTGATAAAAGCCATCCTAAACCACAGAGACCATCTGAACAAGGGCATGTTAGAAACACAAATGCAACACTAGCCTGATCAACCATGCCATTAGAAAATCACTTTTCCATTAAATACTGGGTAATTTTGATCCTTCTGTATTTGTTTCTGCACCTTTCCATTGGAATAATCCTTTGGGCATGTGAGTGAAATGGCAGTCTGAAGTGCTTGGCTGTGCTCAGTAGGCTGCCTGCCTCCCTTATAGGCCACCTCCTTAGATGCTCAGTGTTACCTCAGCGTTACCCTCAGTGTCCACTTTGGGAGAAGTTTTAATGCACGGAGTTCTTGTCTCTTATCTTTAATTTTGTTTTGGAAATGAGTCGTACACAACAGAAGTACACTTGCAGCCTTTCCTCTGGGTATAGAAGTGGTTTGCTTGCAGGGAGGTATTAAAAATGACCATGAGCTCCCAGTTCTCATCCTTGTGGGACTGTAGTGTGTGAAGGGTGTCTATCAAATATGCACATGCACATCTATAAGGGTCAACAGAAGAGCTCTCCAAAATATCCAGAAGTGTACACTCACACTTTTCAGACATGGCTACAGGATGCCATGAAAGCTTGAGACATCCCATCTTGACTTGTGCACACATACAAATGTGCAGTACTGAGACACAAATGTCCTTTATACAGATGGTCTTGAGCAGTGTTTAATAAGGCCATGGCTTTCTCCTCACTGGGGGCGGAGGGAGAGATGGCAGCACCAAAACCCGCAGCTCCCAGTGTCAAAACAAGAACAGACAAGAGGCACTGGGGTTATGGGACATTTGCAGCACTGCCCAAAGTTGCCGTCAAGGCGAACAAAAGGAAACTGTTGGGAAGCACGGAGCACAGTCTCCCAGCAGAGTTGGCTGGGCTTGCCGGCGTCGCACTGGGGCTCTGTCCCCACCCACATGTCATGGACTGGCACCACAGCGTCCTCAAGAAGAATATACCCATTTCTTAACGAGAAACTCAGTGATTTAGTTGATAAGGAGCAATTATCTGAAGACAGTATCATCATTTGTGGGTAGGAAGCCATCCTCCATCATGCCAGGGATGTGACCAAACACACAGTACATATTTTACTTCAGACTAAGCGTTCCCTTTCATCTAGACTGTGGCTTGCTTTCACAACTGTAGCTGGCTTGCATAAAGCTACCTTTCATCTGATTTCCTAATAAATAAATTTTTAAATTCACATGGGGTCAGTTGCTGGTGGCTAGAATATTTTCTGCAGGAACGTGTCAGAGCAGGTATATAATACACCTCCCACAACATACCTCGAAAAAGAATGAACCTTACAGGAGTGTATCACAACAGTGCATCTTAAAACACTGCAGATTGGCTGCGAGTGCCCTTCCCTCCTGTATCGCCTCAACCCTGCCCTGCAGAGAGTGAGATGGTCAAATTCTCATAAAAATCTCTTTCTAAATTCTTGAAAGCAGGAATAGTTTCTCCTGCTGGGGAAGTGGTAGCATCTTTAGAGCACATTCAGCTGCGTCTGCTGGGAACCCCAGCATGTGCCCACCCATGAGCTCATCCATCCTCCTGTGAGCCAAGGCAGATCTTTGCCTCCTTTTAGGTTGTAGGTATATCATAGTTCTTTACATCACTGCCTGTAGGTGAGCAGACCTTGCAGGCCCCTCCCTGGAGTAAAGGGCAATGTTAACTTACAAGTTCAGCGTGCATTTAAGTGATTTGCAGGACTGAAATGGCTCAGGGTCCTGCAGAACTGAGTCACACCTAGTTATCATCCTGTAGTTACATTTTCAATCCCTGAAGTAGTGGTTCATCTTCATCTATTTCAAACTCTATATCACATAATCCTTAAAGAACATAATCCAAATCCCATTGTTTCCAATGCAGATGATTTAGTCTTTATCACAGAATATGATTATACGCAGAGCTGGAATATATATGGCTTTGAAGTAATATTTAATAAATATATTTACTTGATGATGCTTAAGAAAAATCCTTACCATCAGATCTTAATCTCTTCCCACAGAAAACAAAGAACAGATTTTTTCAGTTTTGCCTGCTTCCTAGCTGCTATTACCAGTGCACTGGCATTAGTTTAGAGGAGACTGTCCTACTAAGCATGACTATCCTTTTTAAAACATAATTGCTAGGGGCGACTTAGAACAGACTCAAAGAGAGTAGGGAAAGAGATGGGGAAAGAAGAGAATTGCTTTTGTTTGGATCCATTGCCCTTAGAGTCTCTCAAATCCTCTTTGATTTATCTTAGACTGCTTTCACCATCCTAAACTGCCAGAATCACAACCTAATTTCTCCCATATCAGCAGTAATACTAAAACTAAATCACAGCTACCCATTTTATCTCTATTGCTTTTTTTTTTTTTCAATTATTATAAGCTACAATATATCTGAGATGCAACTGTATAGGCTATGGCAGAATAGTTGTCCAACTGTCCATCAGATGGTAACTCTGATGCTGAGCTTTCCCTACAGGGGATTCCCATGTGTTGGAACAACAGGATATCACAGTTTGGAGCCCCTCCTGAATCCAATGTGGATAGTTTGGAAGGTACTCTAGCTCTTAAAATCTACATTAATACGGTCTTAAGTCTGAGATTGTATCATATCTTAGTGGTAAAATGTGACAGAAATACGATTATTAGTCCCAGACAGGCAATTCAAATCTAGGAAATTGTGATTAAACATTAAAAAATAGACTAAAAAGATACACAAAGGCAAATGAGTCACCTAAATAATCCTTCTTAGAATAATACTATTTGAGGACTGAACAGTTATGATTAGGGTTTTGTTCACAGTCTCTAAATTTTCAAGACATTCTTTTCTTAATGTCACTCAAGAACAAATGCAAATACTGCAAGCTTGTCAGGATGGATACGTAACATGAGAAAAATGAGGAGTAAACATACTCCAAGTGTCTTCAGGAAGGATTGGGGCTATCCTGGAACAGCACACAAGTGGGATTGCTCCATATATGCAGTTCATAGTCTTATTCTCAGGAAGCTGCTGAGCGATACAGGTGGGTGGGAGGGGAAGTACTTCATATAGAAGTGGCTGAATAGAATTTTATAGCTTATATTGAGGCACAGCCCAGAGGTGCAATTTATCCATGTCAGGGCTGACAAGCCTTGGGATTTCTTTTTCAATACTGCATTTGTTACGCTTGTGGCAGAGACACTGAACAGTGTCAAGTGCCCATCTATTAAGAAATGTACACATGCAAAAGTAGACAAGGTCCATATGCCCAAGATCATAAAGCCTGAGGAAAGATTAGTTTAGAAAAGCAGAAAACAAGTGAGCAAAGCATTATCTGAAATACAAAGACTCTTGCAGCTGTTGGAATAACCAGTGTTACAGGAACATTTGTTTTTATGTCCTGGAGTCAGCAAAGGCAAAGCTAAAATGGAAAACATGAAATGGGTCTCTCTCAGTGCAGACATTTGGCCACCCAAGTATCCCCTAGGCAAAAAAGCAGGGATGCTAGGAGGAACATTGCCAGACTGACCCCATTCCCTGCACCTCCTGCTCTTTCTCTGGTGACATAGGTGTAGGGGGAGATGACCAAGACCGTGGCTCTTCCGCTGCTCACATTCCCTGTGGGAGAAGGAGTCAGCATGGGGCTGCAGAAGAGCTTGGGAAAGCCCCAACCAGGACACTAGTGTGATCACAACATGGGAAGAGCTCTTACACCATGAGCTAACATCATGGTAAAGAGGAACAGAATCTCATGCATCTAAGATCACCTTAAGTAGCTAACACACAATATGAAAAATGTTTCAGTGAAAGGCACTGCCATCAGAGACCTTTTCTCCATTTCACAGCTCTCCTATCAACCCCCTGGAAGCAAAGAAGTAGTTTATGGGACTAATGAAAATAATTGTTTTCCAGAACTTTTTGAACCACTGTTTGCATGTTTTTTTCTGTGTCCACACTTCAGCTTTTGCTGGCATTGTTATTACAGAAAGGGCTGGGAACAACAACATTTTAAAGAATAAAGGAGGCTTTGGTTGCAAAAGCACTTCCCACAGCTGCCCAGTTGGTACAGCACTGCCCTAGGCTGCAGTTAAGAGAGCATTTTCTGTAACAGTAAAGCTTGTATAAGAAGCTGATGCCCGCGGCCTGTTGTTTCTGTCCTTGTGCTATATTTCAGCATCTTTTTTGCTTGCAACAGTGCAACTGTTTGTTAAAACATGCCATAATGCAAATCATGGAAAAGATCTGAATTAAGAAACCTTCCAAGAAAAAGCTGTGGGATTGTTGGGATAATTTCTGTCTTTAATGCATCGTTTCCATATCTGGTTGAGAACGCTCTACGAGCAGTACCATGGCATGGTGAAGAAGGCAGCAAACTGCAGTGCAGGCAGGAAGAATGGCAGCTTGCAGCAGGGATTTTTAAACAGCTTTGCTCTCAGAGAAATCACATGTGTAACTGCAGCGTGAGATTCCCAAGCACTGTAGGTTGTGCCCTGCCCTAATATAGCCCTTCTGCCCATCCCTCCTCTCCTGCCATTTCTCTCTCTGTGGGTTTGGGAGGGCACGCTTAGATGCCATGAGCTGCATTCCACCAGCTTATTCAGAAGGTTTTATAACACCAAGTTTTTATGTTTGTATTTTCACCACTCCAGGTGTTCATGTAAAACGGAAATGGAATTCATGCTTTGGCTTTTGTGATATTTTTGTTTTCAAACTCCAGTTCCCCAAGAGAACCTTAACTTGTCCAGGCCCACAAGCACAGCCTAACACCACTGTATCTATCTAACGGCTTGTAAAGAAACATCAGAAGGGTGCCAGCAAGAGCTCCTCTGTCACATCAACAAATCACTCAATAAAACCATGCACGCAGATTTGATGAAGTATTAACCCACCCTCCCACCCCCCCCCAAAAAAAAACACGCACACCCCTTCCCCCCCATTTTCAGACCTTCTTTACACACAGTATAAAGAAGCAACAGAATCCAAAACCAGTGTATCTGATTCCTCCACAGTTCTTCTTTAAAACTGGTATGTTGTCAGTTAGATTAGTGATGAAAAGGTAGCAGAAAGATGATACTGGCCGGATTGAAGGGATGTGATAGTAAGATTCCACTGCTTATTCAGGACAGATTAATTTGAAAGAGAAAAGACATCTCTCTGAATGGCCCTCATGATAGCTTTGTGAGAGTAAGAAACAGACAACTTGGAGCCCATCTGGGATTCTACCAGTTAGGCTTTCTCAGGGCAAAGACCTCATACTGCATTAAAATATTAACTTGAAAGACACTGTTTACTCTTTCAGAAACTATATAGCATGCATTAAGCTGGAATTGCATATAACGTTATGTCATTTTTATCAGTTACTTCACAATTGTGTGTTTTGTTCCTGTGTCCAAGGCATGAAAGTTTATTAATTTAATTTCATCTCATCAAGCAGCAGCCAAACAGATGCTCAGTGAAGATGAGAAGAAGAAAACAAAAAGCTTTTTTACTCCAAGGGCTCTGCTGTATGTCATGGGGGCTTACATGGGCTCACAAATCACTGGTGATAAAAAGGATACATACTGCAAACCAAAGACATCAGCCTGAGAAGAGGAAGCCAGGAAGATGACTGTGTGTCACAGTAGCTGCAATGAACTTTAAACCAGTTGTTCACTGTCATATAAAACCTCCATACTGGAGTGATAACTTCTATTATTTTTTCACACTTGCAGAGTAGTGCTGGTTCAGCAATTGTGAAAGAAGACTATCATCTAGAAACACAGCAGCAGGCGTGCTGGACTCTCAGGCTTACAATCCAAGCACACTTGTCTATTTTCACTGAACACTGTGAAATAGAGCTGCAGCGTTTTCCTATACAAGCAACAGCAACACCCTTTAAAAGAAAACTTGCAGCTTCAGAGTTTTACCAGCAAATACTGAGCATGCTTTTTATGTGCATAAGAACATGGGTATTTCTCTGTCCAAAACCCTTTGTAAGTAGAATTCCTGCCCTCATTTAACTGGCTGCAGTTTGTGCAGAGGGATTCCTGATGGGCAACCACAATGAATTAGATATTTCTAGATATCAGTATTTTTAAGAGTGACAGTTAAGTATTTCAGTTAAGCTATATCAAGCTACAATGAGATGGTTTTTAACAATTCGAGAGATCAAATGCACTAGCAACAGAGAAACCCAGGAAATTTAAATCTAGGAATCAAATTAACATCAGAGGATTCTGTACTTCCATTTCTTCACCATAACCTGAACAAACGAGATAAATCCAGACCATGCTCTGGATTTCAATTGGGATTTGTTGATTTTAACAAACTGGGGGCATTAATACATGACATAGTCTAGCAAAGGTGCAGCACAAGACCATACTTACTCTCTGGTTCTGTCCATCTATGTGTATGGAAGTGGAAGTTTCCAAAGAAGTTCAATTTAACTTTATTACCAGGACATGTACATCTTACTTCAATTTTAGGTCTCTGACTATGGCAAGATGCAGATGCTTCTAGAAACATTACAACAAAGCAAGTATAGACTAATTCTTCTGCTGGAGAGGAACCATAAGAAACTTCTTAGGCCAGAAATTAACCTTATTTAAGGGCTACTGACGAGCTATGAAATCATTAATCCAGGTTGAAGGGAAGGAAAATGTAGATTTCTCTGGCCTTTGAAAAACATAAAACCCACCCACATTTTTGGGATTCCCCTGTAATTAGGAATAAAGGCCAGGGTCTCTACAGAGTCTGTATTTCCCAGAACACAGTACAACTAACCTTTTGTGCATATTACTTGGAAAGAAATGCCTCAACACATCCTGGGAGTTTGGAAGACAGGCTTGCTCATCTTCAGATGTTGCATTAATATAACTTCGAAATAGCTGGGCTGGTCCAATGCTCTGTGTCTTGGCACGGCACTCATGCAGCTAGGTGTCTGCTGGCATCTGGCTATCTCAGCCAGAACCAGCAGAGGAATCTCTGCTGAAGTGCAGCTGAACTTCATTTAGTTTTCACACCAAAAGTTTTGTTGATAATATTCAATAAATATTTTCAGGTAACACTTTTTTTAAAATCTGACGAGTATTTCCTTTACCCACACCACCAATGCCCAGCACACCCGAAGAAACCAAACAGTGTTGCATGAATCTATGGCCTCACTTCTCCCACAGATGCAGGAACTGTGCCACAGCAGGCCAGAAGACCTTAGAAGGCGTTAGAAGACCAGGATCTTTGGGTAGCTTGGCACTGACTCATTTAGTTTTAGAGAAGCCACTCGTTCTTTCTCTGCATCACTGCTTCCAGCTGGTAAGAGGAGATAATATTGTTTACCTATCTCCATAAAGTAGTCTGACTGATGAAGGTGGAAAAAAACATTCATAAACTATCTAGCTGAAGGCGCCAGACCTAGGGAAAATACAGAGATAAACCAGATGTTATCGGTGGACTGACTGCTCTTGGAAAGATTTCTTAGAGTGATGTGATCAGATATGACAGTAGATGAAAAAGGAACAAACCAGAAGCTAGTAACATATTAGGGGTGACAACATCACAAAGCAACAACAACTAGCTGCAGGAAAGGAAAGTTGCTGGTTTTGCCTATGGCTGCAAAATAGGCCAGAAAAATGCCCAAGGAAATATTGAGTAGATGAAGACTTGTTTGCCTTGAGTGCTTGCAGTTCATCGATTTTAATTTAGCAGCATTTACAAGTCATCATTCTTGGTTTATTCTCCCATCAATTTATTTGAACCAGTATGTCTTTAAAGTCAACCAAATGTAATAAAAAGATATTTTCCAGCACATACTGTTGCAACAAAGAAGAGAAGAGTGGAACACATTTTTCACAAACCATTTAGTAGTCTCCAGGGAGAAATAATTTCCTTTCAAACTGAATTTCATGTCAATTCATAGGACATTTTTATTAGCCATTTTGGACTTAAGTAATTGACTCTTTTGGAAGCAGTTCCCTCATTGTCGCAGTATTAATTAGTCTACGAAATATCACAAGGTAAAGTGAGAAACTGAAGATGCACATCTGCTCCCACTCAGCACTTTGAATAAAACACTCCTTTTACTCAGCTGCTTAGCTGATAACTCACAACTCCGTATCTAAATGAGCAACAATTAATTTCTTCATGTAGAATTGCAGAAAATACTGTTATGTGAGAAAGGCAAGAACATTCTCATTAGTAAGTAGGAGCAGGGTGTAAAGCAGGAGACTGCTGTATGCTATGTTAAGCGGCTCTTTGAATGCAGACGCAGTAATTCATGCTGGACCACAAAAGGAATAAATGCTTACTTCAAGATGAAGCTGTAACTCAAGGATTCTGGCATCTTGCAGGTTTTGGGGACAATGCAGTAAATACCCAGTTCCCTTGAGTGGCTGATGAAGTACTCTGAATCATCACAGCTGCAGCTGACACATCGAAAAATAATGGAAGATGAAGGTATGGTAGACTCAGCTGTTTAGAAGAAAACCAGAGAACAAACAGAAGGTGGAGCCTCTGGACTCAACAGCTATGCACACTGCGTGTGCTTTGTGTAACTGCAACTGCACAAAACCTCTGCTACACAACGGGGATTTGGGCACAGAGTGGTGTATGTACTCAATGAATTTGGGTTGGATGTAGTTTCCTTTCATCCTCTGTTTTGAAAGAACTCACTATACTGGACAGTTAAGCAGTATACGAAAAATCACAGTTAATGACTAGTTGGCCATTGCCACTTGCTTTTACATTCATTCCTCTTTTGTCAAGGAAAGATCAACAGCATATGCTCGGCTTAAAACTAATGCAATCAATGCCATGTTTTGAAAGATTAAACTGACACTTTGTCGGGTATTGGAAAAAAAAATAACCTGAAAACCTGAAAATACTCTCGGGCAGTGGAGTGTGTAAACTATATATAATACGAAGGCCAGAAAGAAGATGGTATGAAACCATCATTATTGTAGACTGAACAGAATCACCAATAATTGTGTGACACAATATGACATGACATATGACTGTTACCAACTGAAATCTGATTAGCAACTTCAAGTACAGTAGCTTTTTAGAGCTGTATTCAAACAATGAGGAAGAATTAAAGATCCAGGCAAAATTTCACAAAGCAAATAATTTCCTTTTAATTGAAAACATAAGGGCATAGTTTTGAATGCAGTGAATCCTCTGGAGTTCTTTGCTTCATTTGAACACAAGTGATTTTAAGCATATTATTACATGAATATATTGTACTACATCCCTCACTTGAAAAACAAGGCATGGAAAGGCATCAGAAAAATACATTTCCCTTATCCCTCCCCTTCTGAATGTGGCATACCAGCAAGCTTTTGGCATGACAGCATATGTTAATGCTACACATCTATGTAGGAATCATATATCACATTTTTATGTTGCAGTCTTAGCCAATGTTTCCTTCTTGTAAAACATCCAAGGTTTCTGGTAGAAGCTTTATTACAAAAGATGCATTGTTTCCAAATTCTTAGTTATGTACTAAGAATAATCAGGAAAAATTGTGATGTTAACCCTAGTGGAAACTAGACATCCCCTATTATTTGCTGTTGATGAAACTTTGTGATCTAAGGAGACCCCGATGAATAGCTTCAGAAAGGTAGAGATAATTACATTGATTTCTGTGTCTTCATTTTGCAAGCTGCCTGGTTTTAAAAAGATCTATAATAGGGACAGAATCTCCAACAGCTGCAAATCTTTGCCCACTGTCACTCTGCACAGGGGAAGGGATGAGAGCTGAGGAGTGGGGCAAGGCAAGTACTGCAGTGTCATTTTGACAGGATGTGGTAACTGATGGTCAGCAAAGTACACACTGATCACATAAGATATTTGTTGTTTACAGTTCAGAATGTCATAAAAATAAGCTTAAACACTTTAAATAGTTTCCACACATCACTTTACCATTGCTGTGGTAACCTCAGGTATGTTCCATGATCACAGATTAAATGTTCTGGTCAGTTTTTAAGTGGAAGAGCAGACAGCAGGGCTCAATCAAAAAATAAAAGTGGAAGCATTTGCATGCATCTGTGACTTAATTGCAGGTTTTTTTTCTTCTGCTGAACCCATAGTATAATGGTGTTGAAGGATTTTAGGGAGAGGAAAGCAATGTGAACAGTGATAATGGGGTCACACAACTACTGCCTCTGCAGAGTTGCCCAGTGGGGGATTGTCGTGGTTTAAACCCAGTTAGGTAACTCATTCACTCACTCCCCCCCTTCTTTCCCTCCCCATACTCCCAGAGGGACAGAGAGGAGAATCAAAAAGAATACAACTCCCATGGGCTGAGATAAAAACAGTTTAGTAACTAAGGTATAACACAAACCACTACTGCTACCACCAATAATAACAATGATAAAGGAAATAACAAGGGAAGAGAATACATCACCTCACCACCAGACAACCGATAACTCGCCCCCCCCAGCCCAACCAAGCACCAACCCATAACTCCTCCCACCCTGCAGTCTCCCAGTCCTTCCGGCTAACTCCCAGTTACATCCTGGGCATGACGTGCTGTGGTATGGAATACCTCTGGTCAGTTTGGGTCAGGTGTCCTGTCTCTGCTTCCTCCCGGCTTCCCCTCCTCCCTGGAAGAGCATGAGGCTCACAAAGTCCTTGGCCAAACCAAAACATCATTGTTATCAGCTCTGTTCCCAGGCCAAAAGTCAAAACACTGCACTGCACCAGCTACCAAGAAGGAGAAAAATGACTGCTACTGCTGAACCCAGGACACTTTGGAAGCACGCAGTGCAAGTGGTGCAGCCTGGCAGGTCAAAGTGCTGTGCATAGAAAGCAGAATAATTTCTTTTCTCACACACAGTTCATTTAAAAGGAAGACTTTCCATGTGATTTCAGGTAATACATACTATGACACTGTTTGCTAACTTAAAACAATAGAGGTACCTTGATTGTCCACATAAAGCTTTTAGCATGAACTCATTTGCACTGTCAAGAGTCCAAAGATAGATGGTGAAGGTGTGTCTCCCTTGCTCAGAACAGGAGAAATTGCCATTTTGTGAGTATTTTGAGGTGCAGAACAGCAGAGAAAATGTTATGCTCTCCATAAAAACTTAAACACATGTATATGTAAATAGTCCCATAAATTAAGACATTACTCTCTGTCCAGCTAGTCAAATCAGTTTTAAGGAGACAGTTTCTTTGTATTCAAAGAGGAAAGGGATGTTAAATAATAATTTGGATTTACTCAAGTCATCCTCTAGCATATTGTAAGAATTACAGCTGAGATCCAATTCAACAAGATTCTATAGTGCTATGAAGCTATCAAAACCACATAATGAGTTTCGTGTACACAGGAAATGTTTGTAAGCATAAAGTTTAGCAAACATTTAAGCAACATGCTTTGCTACTGAATTTAATCTTTTTTCTTCTTCATTTTGCAGTATAACTTACCCAACTGCTCCACGTCATGTAATAATGAGTTCTGACAACCCCTGTGGCACCCACAGCACTATACAAAAATTGTACCAATCATCTGAATTGTGTCAAGCTATAAATGATTAAACAGAGTACTCATTACCATAGTATATTTACTCACTAATATTTTATTCTGACGTTGCCTTTCCTGCATGAAGTTTTTAAAACCAGGATTATTTAAAATGAGAAGTACACATGAGTAACTGAATTGTGTTAACTGTGACTTTTGGATAAAATATTTTGAAAACAGATGTTTAGATGCTGCAGTGGCATACAAAGGGAAGTTCAAAACTCCAGCTTGAAAAGTCTCAATTTTCTAGGCTTAATGAAACCCACTCTACTTCTGGAGACCTTCATGTAGTCCCCTCAGAGCTGGCAGGAAAGACAGCGGTGAGAGCAGTGCCTTCCCCTCTCCATTATGGTATAGCTGGAGTTGTACTAGGAAATAGCTTTTGAAGAAATTCCCTTTGCTGGGAGGGAGATTATGTTGAAACTGCCCTGTGCATAATGTGACTGTTCTGCAAGGACAGAACATAATTACTGGCAATTCCCATGACTGCTGCCCAAAGATGGAGTTATTACAAAGCCCAGACTGATATCTCAGTGCAGTATGTGCAAATAACAAAATGACAATAAACTCAAGACAGCTCTGAGGCGGGCTTCCCAGCATGGCCAAATCAAGATATTAGTCTTAGGTTTCTTTGGGTTGCTAATGTAAGGCAGTTAAATAGCACTACACAGAATCATAGAATGGTTTGGGTTGGAAGGAACCTTAAGATCATGTTAAGGTTTCAACCCCCCTGCCATGGTCAGGGACACCTACCACTAGACCACGTTGCCTGGCCTTGAACACTGCCACAGATAGAGCATTTACCACTCCCTTTGGGCAACCTGTTCCCGTGCCTCACCACTCTCAACAGTAAAGAATTTCTTCCTTATATCCAACCTAAACCTCCCCTGTTTAAGTGTGAACCCATTGCACCTTGTCCTATTCCCTCTCTGGCATCCATCAATTCTTTTTTCTTTCCAGGCTACAAAACCACTGAAAAGCACCTAAAGATGGACCTTACCAGCCTCATATTCTAACTTGGCTAGTAAGTTGGCAGAGACAGCCCTCTGTCTGGGTGGGGTGCAGGCATGTTTCAGCAGGAAAGCCATTTGGGCCCTATTGTGGCTTTCTCCTGCACTCCTCCGCCGTGCACGAACCAGGGCTGTTATGGAGAAAGAAGTGGGGCAGGCAGGACTACGCAGGCAGAGATGAACAATGCCTTAACAAGAACAAAAGCAATTTAAAATCCCACCAGTGTGTCAGATTACTGAAGACATTTGACTAAATGTCAAAAATGTTTCAATGAATTGTTTTGCCACCCAGATCTTATTTCTAGGCACTCTCCTGAAAAAGATAAAAAAAAAAAAAAAAAGGAAAAACAATCCTGAAACTTAGTAATTAACTACTGAATTTCAAGTTCCCTCAAATATGTGCTTAGAATTCCATTGTGCAAATGTGACCGAAAGCAGTTAAGACTTTGAACTGGTTAACTTGATTCTACAGAAATACCTTTCCAAGTCCAGTTAGGACAAAACTTTAAATCTCACATCCTACTTCTGGAGTCTTCCTAATGCCCCTGTTTTGCCTTGACATTTCCACAGATGAATGCAGACATGTCTCCCACACCTATTTGGTTCATGCCCAGCAGCTCCACCGAACCGATCACCTTTCTTCCAAATGGATTTGATCTGCAGGGTGCTGACTTAAATAAAATGTGTGATGCCATGTGTGCCATAAAGAAGCAAGACAAAATGATTCACATGCTGCCTACAGATTTTCCACAATCTCTTTGTATTGTAGGGCTTGCACTCCTTCATATCATTTGGAGGAACCTTCGGAATAATGATTTGGCATGTGTAACTGTTTTTTCCATTTCTGTCATCAAAATCTGCTTTCAGGGCCATGCTGAAGTTGCAACAAAAGACTTTCCCACATCGCAAATCACTGTAGTACTTGGTGTGCACTATATTAATAAAAAGATTAGCTTATTTATAGGAAAAGGATGACAAAGTCCACAATTGTCCAAGCCATGAGAAAAATGAGGTTCTGTTTCAACTAAACCAGCTAATAACAATGTCACATTTTAACCCTCAGCTCCTCAGGTATAGTACAAGGCTCGCAAGTGGATTTTATCTTATGTGCAGCATTAAATTAGTGCCATTAACCTTGTAGGTCAACCTTTTGAAGTCAAGCAGACGTTTTGCCATTGATTTCCATGGAGCCAGGACTTCATATTCATTTCCACTGCCTATTTATTTCAAAGCATCAGGAAAATTTTTTGCTTAGAATCCCAGAAAAGAAATGTGAAACAGAAGGATGTGGCAAGAGGGATTTCTCCCTTGGTGTGAATGCAGTGTCTTCCAGTACCATCACAACTGACAGCAACCTATGCAGGCTCTGAGACAGCCCTACAGGGACCAGAAGAAGTATTTAAAATACTTGCAGTAATAAATTCTAATGGCTTTCTAGGAGTGGAAAGAGAAAATGACAGGCAGATGAATGGTTCGCGTTTGAAGCAAACAGAAATGGTTCAGGAGAGGGCAGAAGAGACTAGACTTATACCTGGAATAATACTGCGCTCAAAAGGTGGGATAACTCCCATAGAGATCTGTACTCAAATCCAGGTTTTTAACGTTCATCAGACCAAAAATTGACTGAGCCAGGTAGAGGAATTTGAGAGAGATATTTTATATTCTGTTCCCATTCACCGGAATAAAAAAAGCAAGCACCAGGCCAGATTTTATTAGTTATGCATTTTAAGGAGTGCCAAGAGTTGATAGCATATTTCCAAAAGGCCTGGCTTCTGTCATGAGGAAATCACATTCCATAAAAAGATAAATAGCTACCAATGAAAAAAAAAAAATGTATGAAAAGTGGGGAAAAGATACCTGGCCAGAGACTGGTGGCAGTGAAGTGCACACCAAGGAGCTATCAGGGCAGGGTTTTCCTGAACTGGAGAATGGGAGAAACAGCAAACCAGAGGCTGACTGATTGACAGTGATTATCAACATGTAAGAATGGGTCCTGTACTCAGATTTTGCCCAGGAAGCACAGGAAAAAAAGATGGCTATTTCTAGCGGAGAGCTTCCAATCTAACCGTACCTGCAGGTATCTCTTAATCCAAAAGACTCTACTCAAAATGCTATGGGGCTCAACTACACGACCTTTAAAGGTCCCTTCCAACCCAAACCATTCTATGATCCTATGATCTTACTGAAGGCTAAGAAGTCATGCTGCCCCTACATGAGTCCTATCCAAGCACATTAAACAGCAGTTCCAACCAGCTCAAAGAAGCAATACGAATACTCATTTCTCAATATAAGGGAAAGGCCTTAGCATGTAAGCAAGCCTTGCGGGATGCTCAAAAGGGTTTGCATATGGTCTTCTATTCCTTCTGAAGGAAAACAATTTTACATCATTTTTTCTTTGGTATTTTCATAGCCCCTGGACACATTTTTAATTTGTAACTGAGGACTTGAATTTGCTGGGAAGGGTCAAAATAGAAATTCTCATTTTTCTGTGATTTTCCTTCCAGG
The DNA here is from genome assembly GCF_033815535.1 of Pezoporus flaviventris. NCBI lineage: Eukaryota > Metazoa > Chordata > Aves > Psittaciformes > Psittacidae > Pezoporus > Pezoporus flaviventris. The sequence goes on from NW_026892595.1 coordinate 8,082,317, forward strand.
CAGCCTACACAAACTCAAATGCTTTTCATTGTTTTAATGAGAAGTAAAAGGAATGGTGTTTCAGCTGCCAGTGGGGGATCTTCACTGTGTAGCAAAACACACTACATAGCATCAGACCCTCAAGTTTTTGTTTAGAAATGTGAAAATGATTTTCTTTAAGGAGTAGTGTCCCACTGCAGGGATAGTGATCAGAGAAGTCCAAGGCTCTCCAAGCAATCACACACATTGAAGAGGAATTTGGGGTTGCCCCTTTACCTGATGTGATTCAGGATTTTTTTTGCTGAAGTTTCCAAGCTTATGAATCAAGTCAATGCAAAATGTACTTTGCACAGAGTGGTAGTACAGTCTGATACCAAGTGCTAGAAAATCAAGGTCCTGATATCTCAGGTAGGTGCTCCAAATTTAGCAGGTAGTCTCTCACCTGAGCATCTGTGCCTTAGATTCCAAGCTGGAAAATGAGGCTATCCTCCACCAGGAGGTAATTTTGTTCAATCTAAATCGAAATGCCTTGTACATACTTGCTATTTTCATATAAGTAGGAAAGTATAAGCAAATGCAATCTTTCAATTTCATCATGGCAAAATGAAATAGCTCCAGTTTTTCCTCTGACCTTTTTTCTTGCAGAAACTACTGATTGACCTCAACACAAACTAGTGAACTATTCCATGTCCTGAAAACGTATCACAAAAAAAGTAATTATGCATCGTAAACATTCAATTTAATTTTTACACTGTTTCTTAACGATGATTTTCTCAGCAGGGACCTGCTGGACAAAGCAATAGAACAAGACCATTGGGCTGCATCCTTGATGGTGCAGTCCCCAGTGACAGCTGGATGCTGTAGGTGGATTTCAGCTGCCTGAGAAAACAAAGCAGGTATGACAAACTATTAGGCCTCATACAGCAGAGGAAAGTAGCAGGGCGTGCAGCACTTTGCGTAAGGATGTCAGACGAATGATGAGAGAGCAATCTTTGTTTTGTTTCTCAAGAGGAACGTGTCATACCCCACTTGAGCCAGAACTTGACCCCTTCTGCTCCAGGCTGCCTTTTTGTCTGTCTCTGCAACCGTTTGCCAACCAATGGAGTCCCTGCTTCCCAGGACTCTATTGCAGCATCAGTCTGACAGATTTGCAGTCCCAGCATGTCTCATCTCAGCCTCCTGTCCCTATTTCTGTTTTTCTGCCATTTCTCCTCCTACTTAACCATCTTAACATGTGCCTAACTGGTCCCTTTAAAGGTAGGGCTTAGCGAACACTACAAAAAAAACGCCACAGAGCTGCCCTTGAGATGTGGAGTGGTGAAACTCAGGAAAAGAAAACAGGGGAAGGCAAATGGTTCTGATGACAATGCAAAAAATGCAGGAGGAGGGGGCAGCCCACATCTCTCCTCCTAAGGCAGAGGATTAGCACAACAACCCACATGAGACCAATGTCCTGAAAAAGTCCAGGTTTGGCTGTTGTCCAAGGACACGTTGTAGCAGTTCTACCCACAGCAGAAGGAGAACACCCAAATAAAATAATTGCTGTGTGTCATTGCTGTCCTTTCCTGAATCCTTTCATTGTCCTGGGGACACGTACAAGGTCTTTTCTTCTCTCTGTGCTCAGCTGCCCAGCTGCACCCCAGGGCCTGTCCTGCCTTCGCAGTCATGCACAACACAAGGATGAGCTTGCCCCTCTGCTGAATCATAGCTTATCTTAATAGCAACCATACTACATTGAGTTTCTTTCCTGCTTTTGGGAGCTTCCCAAAACCAGCCAGCGCCGTGTTAGCAGCAGAATGCTGACAGCAGAGCAGCCTGAGGCAGAGTGCAGGCATGAAGGAAGGTGCAAAGGTTCAAGAGGGCTGGGTACCACTTCAGGATGGCTCTTCACCCCAGGCAAGCCCATGCACAGCACCGGGGCACTGGAGACTCAGACAAAAAGTTACTGATTTGCAGCTTGTTTCCTGATTCTTTCAAGAAGCAAAGCAATACATTTTTTTCCACTTCTTTCTTGCTAAGGGAGATGGATTGGTTTTGAAGAGAAGATTCTTCGAGAGGCAGCTTGAGCCAGGCATCAGCAGGGAAAATACCTGCACAAACAGTTAAAGTTATAAGCATAAAAACCAGCCCTGTAATTAGGACTGGGAGGCGTCTAAACAGGCAAGTGCCTGCAACCCCTACCCACCATCCCAGCCTCACAGGGTTTGCTACCAGCCCAACTCTTACTGCTGTTTGACTTGGGGTATTTCTTCCTCTTCCCCCCCCAGCCCCTGCCTCATGCTGACCTCCTTAGGGGCTTTTTAAGGGAATTTCTCAATGGGTTTTTTTGAAAGTCAAATAAATTATGTCAATCAGCTCCCCTGCTGAGCTATTTAGTGACATTTTTTAAGAATTCCATTAATTTCATTAGACATGATTAGTTTTCCATTTAGATATAATGTGTCTGTTCTGTATAAAAAAGGTATTTACTGATTGATTTTACTTTAAGTTAGCAAGGTTTTCAGTGTTGGCAGTGTTTGAGTGTGCACACTTTGGCAGGGTTCAGTGCATACAGTGATGAAGGCATTGTGAATACCTAGACAAATTAATAATGTAGCACCAAAGAGAAGCACAAGACAGTTAATATTAATGCTAATATCAGAAGTGTCTACAGCAGCAGACAAAATATCCTTTCTCTTTGTCAGGAACAAAGGGAGATCAGCAAGTGCCACGTGCAGATTGCACAGCTTCGCTTTAAAAACACTGAATAATTTGAAAATACTGTTCTAGTTCCTCTTTAAAGAAATAATCAATGATTGTTCTCTCTCCCTGACTTAGTAAAAAAACTAGAGCTATGCCCTTAAACCAGGGCTTCCAATTCATGTTGACAGACCTTGATGAATATAATTACAGAGAACCTCAGCCGAGTAGCAGTTGAGGGGGGAAGTTAAAATGAAAACCTAATATTGGAAAAATTGATCAGCCTTCTTTCCTTTTCTCTCTGGAGCCCATACAGAGCTCATTTATTGGAAAGACTGATGGCAGCACGGAGACTGTGGGACTAGTCCATGCTTGTTGTGCAATGCACTTAAATGATTAGGGAATATTGGACACCTTTACTGGAGTCGGCTGTTTGTCCTCCAGTCTTGGAGCTGTGCAGTGCTGCCTGCCAGTCGAGCATCAGGGCAGCCCCACTCGGAGCCACGGAGTGCTGCTGATGGTGCAGGAGCCTCCCTGATCGATAGCTCCGCTCCTCCGCTGCCTCGGCTAAGAGCTGAAGAGACTAGTTGGTGCATATGTAATGACTAGAATTTAATTATATATCAGATTGATTTTCAATTACAACTTCAAGGAGCTGTTTGCCAGGATTTCAAGTTTGTGAGAAAGGCCCTGTGTCTCCTTTCTGAATTCTTTTCTCCCCGTATTCCTGTGCTATGTGGAAAATTTTACAGGCTCTCTACCTTCATCTCTCTGTCTGAGGATAAACAGCTTCACAGTTTCCAGTAATACTAAGATCAGCTCTATCTGAGACTGAACCCAATCAAAGTTGGAAGAGGAACTTTGAAGGTGTGTAATAAAATTAAAAGACCTAGTTATAATGGTGAATTTTTTTTTTTTTTAAGAAAAAGTTAGTTTTCCTAGTGCTGAATTGAGAAGCAGAATCTACCTTCAAATTCAAGGTTTTCAGTGTTGGGAATAGCACCAAAAGAGTCTGAATTCAATCCAGTCTGTAGAAATGGGAATGTGTGAGTAATAAAGCATTCTCATTTTATAAACTCATCTAAACCTGGTCCTGGATGAAACTGGGAATATTCAGTATATGAGAATAAGCAAGTAGATCAGAAATGTTTTCATGAATCCCTTCTACATCAGTTTTGTTTCTTTTATGGGTGTCCTTATGGCTATTAAGAATGAACATTAATGAATGTTCTTATGAGATTTTAGTGAGACTTTCAACAAAATGCAATCAGTATGTGAACTGTATACCAGGTAACTGCATGAAAAATTTGCCAGTAAACTCACAAGGAATTATTTTTAAATCATACAAAAGTGTATAGAGAGTATAAAAAAAATTACAAAGTGTATAAAGGGAAAAAAAACCCCAAAACCTGAATTATGAGGGGACTAAAATATTGGTTTTGTGTAGACAGAAAAAGAAAACCCTGAGCAAATGAATAGAGCAGGAAAACAGTAGCAACCAAATGACTTAGGCTTTCACTTGCTGGGACAGGGAATGTCTTTGCTCATTGGTGTGGGAAATCTGACATAGCCATCTCCGTTCTCCACTGTTTTTTCCAGTGATGGCATGTGAGATCCATCAGGCAGCCAGGACATAGAGTACCACTTCTAAGACAGTAGCAACAGCGTCTTCCCTATGGGCTGTGAGAGAGACTGAGAGCCCTTCTGTGCAAGAGTGTCCACATACCTGTCTGCCCATATATACATAACAGTACCAGGTAAAATGCAAAACCACCTTTTAGAAGATATATCACTGCATACATATAAGTAGGTATATGCTCTTAGTCCTGAATTCTGTAGCAAATAGAATAAAAATTCAGTAGAATAAAATTATAACCTGTTACTTCCAGGAAGCTGTACTGGAATAGAGATACGAGTAACAGTAAGTGAAGGTAAAGCCATTCTTTAATAAACCTGTAAAATAATAAAGGCATGTGTTGTTCAGATGTATTTAAAAAGCAGTATTGCTGTGATGCGTTCCTTTTAAAATTTTCTTCGTTTTCTGAAAAATTTGCATGGAAATCTTGACAATGTGTCATTGATAAAAAACACCCTTTTTTTTACTATCCAGTCTTAAGCCAGCTGCTTCCTTGAGACATCCTATATATAATGCTGATTTAGTTCACTTTGACTGTTTTAAACCTGCTACCTGTCTCCCCCTCCATGTTCTCATGATAATCATGATTGTATTTACTATATTATACCTCCCCTGTTACCTTCTTTCCAAAAAGAATAGTCCTAGCAGAATTACTGCCTCTTTTTCAAGCTTTTAATTACCCTTCTTTCCCTTCACCTGCATTTTCTAGTTCTATTCTATCCTTTTTGATCAGTGGGAGAACAGGTTTGCACATGATGTTCATGATCCAGGCACACCTTGTATTTATACTATTTGATGTTGATAATACCTGTTTTTAGTGTGCTCCCTTCCTAATAATTCCTAATTTTCTGTTTACTTCATGTGATTGCTCCCATCCTTGAAGTTGATGCATAGATAAAATCACTTACTGGAACAAATTTTCCTAAGGAAGATAGAATAATAGAAGAGCTCAGCTTGGATTTTGGGAGGTCAGAGAACCCAATAGCCTGCTCAAAGCCATGAAATACTGGAAGACCCCCAAAGCCATCTCTTCTCCAGGCTGGACTGATCCCAGTCTCCAGCCTCTCCTTGCAGCGCAAGTGCTCCAGCCACCACATTCTTGGTAGTACTCCACAGAACTCACAGTTACCAAATTTTTTTGTATACTGGGGACTCAAAACTGGACACAGTATTCTAGATATGGTCTAATACAGGGGAAGCCTCACTTTCTTCAGTCTACTGTCTATGCTGCACTAGCCATGTATACAGTTATTTACACAATCCAGCATACTGTGCAAGTGTTTTCACTTGTCAGGATCACACAGTTCAACTACTACTTTGTCACCCAGTCACTCAGAACTGTGAGATCCCTCTGCACTTCGTGAGAAAAGTTTCCTTTCCCTGAGATTATCCCATTGCTGAACATTGTCATCTCAGTCTCAGCCCATTTCTCCATGTAGTTTCTGAATATATCAATGCATTATGACTCAAGTACCATGACAGTCTAACTGAATTTATCCTGTTTCAATGTTTTGCAACAGAAGCAGCCATACCTTGAGCTAGAAAGCATGATTAGCCTCAGCTTTTCAAAAGCCTTGCATCCTTCAAAGTATTTAACATATTCTCCATCCCTACTGACTGCCTTTTTGTTTTACAGTGGGCCCAGCCAGCACGCAGAGCTTGCTTCTATAGGCAGCCCAATTGCAATGATGGAGAAGCTTACAATAACCAGCATTATAGATAGTAGTAGATGCACATAGAATGGGGTCTTCGGGGCTAAATCTTTAGGGGTTGAGTTACAGTAGCGATACATAGCACCTGAGTAGGAGAGGCACGAATAATAAGAACATCTTGTCTGTGTCTGGCCTTCCAAACACCACCCAGATCAGGTACACGTAGTTCACCTAATCAACAGGGGGCATCTGTAGATTCAACACGTGGCTGTAACAGATACTGGTCCTTTATGTGAAGGTGAGAAAAATTCTCAATAGGAAGGACTCAAATGCAGTGAAGCTGGTTAGGCTGTCACCACCACTGCTTCAGAAGCCTCCGTTATCTTTTTGATTCTGTTTCTCACATTTCCCTTGAAAGCTCCATTGTGGTTTTGACATGGGGATGCTAGAATGAAAATGTAAATGTCCAGTGTTTAAAGGCAGAGGTCACTTGAATACTCTGAGGAGCCAAGTGAGACAAAAGGAAACTACACAATTTTACCTTAAGTTTTAGAGCATTTCATGATACAGCTTTTGTTCTTCTCCTGAGGACTAGACTCCCCCTTTCAGCCACCATCAAGATGGACATTAAGCAGTCAGGGTGTGAGATGGGCACAGCACAGGGACTGCAGCATTAGGGCAGCAGCATCTCTCCCAAGGGAGAGTCCCATTTAGCATTCCAGTGCTCATGAGAAGATTTTCTCAGACAATCATAAACCAAGGATAAAAAGAAAGGATTTTCAAAGAGAAATAAGCCCTTGGCAAAGTGGGCAGCAAGGTGTTTTGTTTCTTATCAAATAGAAGACAGGCCGAGGACTCCTCCTGAGTGCTGCTGTGTTTAGTACTCCAAAAAAGAGTGGCTCTACAATACCAGCGCTACACTTGTACAAGTAGAACAAAGTTTAATCTTAAGGATTAAAAGGAATTAGAGGCACGTCAAAATCAGACACATTTGTATTTAAATCCTCACAGGCTCATGCCTGTTTGCTGCAGAGAGGCTGCTGGGGTGTAAAATGTTCAGATCATCTTTTTTCTCCATAATGCCAGGTTTCCTGCACTTTGGAAACAGGGTCCCAGATGCCACGGCTTTTCATGGCCACCTTTTGTCTCACAGCACATTACAAGCAACCATGTCTGCTGAGCCTTATATTCAGCACAGTAAAACAAAGCATGTTTGAGAAGACCTTGGGTTTTCCTCTAACAGGACTGCTTGATGCTCTTGAAGGCAACTATTAGAAGCTTGTGTGGTGAGAGAAGATGCAGTTTTAAGGTGAAGACGCAGTCCACATGAGGACAGTCACACAGATCCAGCAAGCGCCAGCTCATCTCGAGTCTCCTGAGCTTCCTCCATTTAAAATGAACTGGATCAGATCCATCACATTAGTGTGTTCACTATGTTGCCTGATGTAGACAGGCTCAGACACACTCTTATCATCCTGTATTTCAAAGAGCAGAGAGGTCAGAGCACTGGCTGAGTGCTGCCTGCTGGGAGCAGAATGTTTCACTCCAGTGGTTTCTGCTGCATTGCCAAAGTGTTCCATAATTTTTAAAATCTTAGGCTTGCCTCATCTTGTGAGCCCCCAGACACTGACATTTTTGCAGTCCTTCTGCCCCATGTCTATTCCCTGATCTGCTCTTTTACTAGTTTGTTTGTTTCTTCAGTTACCACTTTTTGGAACCTGAATCTCAAAATATATTCTCAATTTCTCCGCTTATCAGAAAAAGAGCACTTTCTTATTGCATGTTTCCCATTTCTACCACAGCTCACGTCTTTGTTTTGACTCAGCCTATATTTAAACTTTCTATAATGTACAAAACTTTCTCCCACTGCCCCTGTAAAAGTTGTGTTACCTTATGTTTTTCCTGGCTACTCCATTTCTCATTGTCAAGTTTTCCTCAAGCTACCTTATAGGGAGGATTCTATATAAATTATTTATTGCACTGTATCCTAGGGAACTGACTGGTTTTAGTGTTATCAGTGGCTTCATTAGAATGAACAATATTATAAGGAGGTTTGATGGGAATTACAGAAGCCAGGTTACATATCTGCTTATATCAAAGAAGGAGACACAGAGCTTGTAGCATGTGGAGGGAATAGATGACCAAAACCAAAAATTCTCATAAAGGATTTCTCTTTAGCCTTATGTAATCTGAAATAGTAATAGATCCTTATAACCCAAATTTTGTGTCCCTCCCACAGGCTAATGAAAATTTTCATTTGCCTCTTGCCACTGGATGCATTCAGGCAACAGAATGAATATTTCCAGAAACACTTTTTTTCCGCTTTTTTTGTTTGTTTGTTTTGTTTACCTAAAATCACCATATATCCCAGGAAGTACAGTCTGAATGTGCTAATCACCACACTGAATGTCATCAAGAGAAGACAATACATGACATAAAAGAGGCAATGTTACAAATTAGCATTATGACAGCTGTGGCACCAAATCTCCAAGGACAGGATTGGAAAATCAATCTATGATCAGCAAGCAGTGGTTGATATAATTGAATAGAAACCTGACTTGAGGAAGAACAAGTCAGAAGTGGGCTCACTGAAGCTGAAAATCTGTAATTCAATGACCTAAGACCAAATTGGACACTGTTCTCTGCGCACATCAGATACTTGGGTATCACCTCATCTGTGCGCAGGGCCCTGCAGGATCCAGCCCTTTGGGATCCCTTTGAAGCTGGAAAAGAATAAGATTCTCCTCCATTCCATGAAAAAAATCTTGTTTCATATCAATTATGGGGACATGGCCCTATGGTCCCTGATTGTCATACCATGAGGGATTCGGAACTGGTGGCCCTTGTCATTGGTGCCATGGCCCCAAGGCTTCCCAGCCAGAGCTTGCCAACAGGCTGCCAAGCTGCTGGGTGAACAGCCTGCAGAAAAGCAAGAAAACCTCTCCATCATGTTTTCTGAGCCTTTCTGTTTTTCCTACTGCAGAAGTCCCAGAGTTAGGAACCAAGAGCCCACATGAAGCTCAACCACATAGTAAATGTGCTGCCATCATGTCTGGAGAGGATCAGCTCAAAAACCTGACATGAGTGCACTTAGAGAAGGAAACAAAATTCCCTTTCTGTTTTTAAGAAGTCCTGTGATTTTTCAGCCTGATTCATGACTTTCTTGTTAGAGGCCAAATTATTTGGGGAGGAGACAGTCATACTGTCTAGAACTGGACAACCAATAGCCATGCTTAGAAAACCCTTGGAGATACTGCTTCACTTTGACTGTATAGAGAAATTTGTCTGCTTTGTCCTGAATCATCCTGCAATTAAATGTCTGAAATGGGGATTGCAAAAATGCATGTGGTGTTGGAATGTCTCTGACAAAGCTGAAACATATATGGATCTGGGGATCCTCCCTACTTTAAGAAATTCACTGTTCACCAGCACACTGCTATAAAGTCTGTAGACAAAGAAGCAGCGTGCATCATTTAAAGCCACTTTGTCAACAGGTAACAGGTATATGCCTGAATGAAGTATAGCATCTCAGCAAAGCACTTTCATGCATGTGTAACAGAGGCTGTGTTCTGGCTTGCTTCATATAAAAATGCTTCCAAAATCAAAACTCCAGCTAACACCACTGTCGGGTACAACATGTCAAGCTTAAAGCCTGAAGGTGAGCAGAGATGTCCCATAAGCCAACATCGGGAATTCCATTGTGCGATCCTCTTTTGCCAAAATTCTGTTGCCCAAGATCTTTTTAATCAAGTAGTTTCAGACAGAAGATTGAAAATGGCTCAGATCCTCACATCCCACAGGCTCAAATTCAGATAGTAAACAAGTCATGACAGTTTAGTGACATGGAAAGTTTTGAGGCAAGGCTTGAGACACTTTTGCCACTGACCATTTTTATATCTCTATTTTATGTGCGGAGTGCAAAGAAGAGTAATTACTTGCAGAGAAGTTTTGTGGCAGAGCTGAGAGTTGTACCCCAGCTTTTCTAGACCCAAACTGGACCCTTCCCCTTTTGTCTAACTTTGTTTTCATAAGTCAGTTATTTTTAATAAATTACTTGGTGAGGTAAGAAGGTGGATTGTGGGTTTGTGGCCTTGAAGTCAGCTCATCATAAAGATAGATACACAAATACAGCTAGAGAAAAGCAATAGATAGCCAGTTTTGAATCCTACCCTGAGGAAGTGCCATTTGAAACTTCATTAGAAATTGTTGTAGTGTGGTGGCAGCTAAAAATTCTAAGGCAGGAAGACAGAAAAACTAGAAGGACAGATTATATAGCACACCTGGTCCCAGTTCTGGAGAGCAGCTTCTATGGGAGGCTGAAAAGTGTTTTTGCCTCCAAGGAAGAGCTGATAAAATTGACGTTAGACATTTGAAAACTTTAAGATCCACCACAGTGGCAAAATATATTATTTTTTAATATTTTTTCTTTTCTTTGATATTGTACTTTACAGTGATTTATGATGGATTACTGCAACTAATCCTGACCATTGAAAGGCTATTTAATTTCCATGCATTTCACTACAATAATGAGCGCTTTTTAGAAGCCAAGTTCAACCACTAGCCTAAAGGACACCAACAATGTGAAGCAGATGAATTTTCTGCCCACAACTTTCAATGAAGGCCAACAAAAAAAAAAAAAAGGAAAAAAAGTTTCTTGAAAAAAAATTATTTTAGAAAATAAATGCAGAATCGATATTCTGTACAACCGAGAGGCGGACACTGACGGTTCATTTCTGCATGAACTTTCCCTTTTCCTATCTTAACATTATTTTTATAAGTAAAAATCAACAAGATAAATAAGATCACTGTCACAATCAAAAAGCTGGAAATCTAAAACTTCATCTGCAAAGCTCAAACACCAGCCATGATTCATGTTCCATTGTCACATGTTGGAAGCTGGGATGAGCACCAGACTCTGGCGTGCAGTGGGCAGCTCTAATGGGAGAGCAGAGATGTGGCAGATGAGTAGACTCCACCAAAGAGCACACATTGGAAAAATAATGAAGAAATGAGCCATGTGCATTAGAGCGTACAAGACATCTTCGTGCTTAGGAGCATTTGCATTGTAGAAAAAAGCGAAAGTGTTGTTTATAGCAAATCATCTTGTTTTTGTTGTTCTGTGTTATTAATGTGCGACTGGTTTTACTCTAGTGGGCTCTGATCAGAGCTATTAGAGCTACAGCATATGCACAAAGTGTCTTTTGGTCACAAGAGAGCTAAAGAAGGGAGATTCCCAAATCTTTGCTATCCAGTGCTTCCATACTGGATGCTGAGCACATGTTATGCTTCATTTTGTAGCTATATCTAGCCACGTCTATAAGGATTGCACTCCAGATCCACAGTCCCCTCCAGAGGCTAGCTGAGGGACAGAGTCCTCTCCACTAGGATAAGTTAGATATAAAAGTTTCTATTTAAAACTGGAAAGGTTTTTATAGTGAGAAGCTGTGCTCTTTGTAGGGAATTTGTGTGAGAAATCCTTCCTCTCCACAGAAAATTTATGTGGGAATTTTTTTCAAGTAAAAACCAAATATTTGCAAACTCTCCCTTTGCCTAACACAATACATCACCTCCCCACATTTCCCTGCAATGGGGATCCCCAGCCAGACTTCATAGAATCATAGAATAATTAGTGTTGGACAGTGCGTGGTAGAGAGGTTTCCCTGTGATGCAGGACGTTCTCTTGTAAAGGAATTTTCTGCACACCCCTCACACCCCTTTTTCCAAAACAAGTTCTGATCCAAACACACCCACTGGAACAGAGTGGAATCACACGGGCAGGCTGCGGGCTTTGAATCAAAAGCACACAAAACACCTTACTCATTTTCTCTGACTCCCTTCTGCACTTTCTTTTCCAAACAGAAGGAGGGAATCCCACAGTGTGTAGGTGTTACTCGCTTTTTCCTTTCCTCTTTTCCACTAAGGTCAGGAAATAAAGCAGCCTGAAGGAATACTTTAGCTCCACACATACCGAGGCATCATGAAGTAGCCTGAGGCAGGGTGAGCCTCTGTCTCCTGTCTCCTGTGTGGCTGCCCTCCCTTGCTGCTTGAGCAGGACAAGCAGGACCTATTGCAGAAGTCACTGCCAAGGCTCTGAAACAGGTGCCAGCATCACAAAGGGGAAACAATCACATCACTGATGCAGTTTCTCTTCCTGCTCCGGCATTAGAAAAGATCCAGGCAGGAGACCTCCCAGGCAGCTCTGTGTCACAGATACATCTGTCTTAGGCTGATTTTCTGTCCTTGTCAGGCAGTTTGAGAGATGCTGTTGCTGACATTGCTGCTGTTAAGACAACCCAGAACCCAGGTTTTATGGATCTGTAAAATACAAGAACTGAACATACATTTTTAAAGCTCAATGCATCTTGCACTCAAGGCCACAGAGAAGACTTTTCTGTAGAAAGACAGGAGACTGCATAAACTGTTTTATATCAGGACTAATCTGTCTGCTTTAAACAAAAAGATATAAGCAAGCATCTCTCCTAAAACTGATTATGCTTTTATTCATTGGTGCTTCATTGCTAGGGTAGGAGGCAAAGATGTTAGCCCTCTGTTGCCTGCAGCCAGGCCATCATTGCTGCTTGGTGTCAGGGGTGCTGTCAGAGATGCCTGACTGGGGCTGCACAACCACATCTACTTGTCCGGGAGATGCACCTCACCGCCACCCACCACAGTGTTCTGTCCTCTTTACTGTCAGAAATGACCCTTATTGCTCTGCACTTACCATTAGTCTCACAGGGAACTTTGACAGGGCTCAGGCTTACTCTGAAAGAGATAAAAGTGAAAAGGTCACACCTCTGGGTCAGAGGTTAAAAGGCAGATAAAACACCCTGCCTTGCAGAAGCAAAATCCAAGGGAAATAGCATCAGCTCCCAAGAAAGGGTAGCTTGTAGGAGCTGGAGTCTAACTCCAGTGGGAGGATGCAATTGCCCTTCTTTTAGCAACTTCCTCCCCCCCTTTTTTTTTGACATGGGTTAACAAAATATATTTAAGCACAAACCAAAATAAACTCAGATGAAAACCCCAAGCTGTCTCCTCTCCAGTGGCTGATTTAATGGAGACTTTTGCTGTGCAGGGTCATCTTTTTATCTCTTACTGAGGGCAGAGGAAAAAGTATTTTTAAGTAAAGTCAAAATTTGGTATTAAATGTCTTCCTTTAACCAAGCAGGGGCACAGCTATTCTTCTGACTTGCAACTTTAAGAGGACTTTGAATAATAAATCAGAAAATGTCAGCTTTCAATTAGGGTTAATGAAAGGGATAGTGGCAAGTTGTGGGAGGGTAGAATAAACCATGAAATGCAAAAACACAGATAATACAAAACATATGTAAATGGGGATCTAAGGAACCTCTTTAGTACATTTAGGAATAAACTATTAACATTTCTATAAGCAGAAAAAGCTGCTTTGAGGCATCTCCGTCAGAACGAGCCATACTGCACATGCATGTGGACTTTTACATATTGAGCCACAGGCAAAGACAAAATTTGTTCAGATCTCTTTGAATCAAAACAGATCCCTCCAAACATAAAATCACAAATGTTCAAGTCACATCTCCCAGGAGAATCAGAACAACAGGGGTGGCTGAGTTTTGCGTGTGAGCATGTAATGCAAGATCCCGCAGTACCTCTCCAGGGATGCCCGTGCCCACAGAGAACCCGTAAATCCACACCCGCACAGACGGTCCCAGTTGCTCTAATATTAACATTAGGAGATCAAACTTTAGCAGTTTCCCTTATTTTGATTCATATTTCTGCAGTGTGCTGCTACAAAAAAAAACCCAGATAATTTAGATAGCACTGTATGAGCCTTGAATGTTTTCTTCTGTTTACTGGTTGTGTCTAGCTTTACGTAACCTACCATCTGTCCCTCTTTAGCTTTATGTCCACAGATCCAGGTCTTCTTTCCAACAAATCTGTGAAGGCTTTGCCATTGATTTTGCTTGATTTCCAGCACTTCTTCCCTACTTAAGTTTTTTCCATTCAGCAGAGTTTTAGACCCTCAGACTTCTCTGTGTAAGACCAACATAAGGAAGGAGTGAAGAAATACAGTTTTCAGCTTAACCAGGATAAACTGCTGAGCCGTTAGAAACTCATGAGCGTTTATGGGGCCCCAAAGTACTAGAGAAAGACTGACACACTATCTTATGCAGAAATTGAAAATCTGGGGAATGACCAACCAGTTTACCCTTGGCAAGATGCTTGAACACAGTATTAAGCAACTGCCTCATAGCAAATAGGAATAACTCTGATAAAAAGAACTGGCTAACTTGGATTTGTGAAGAACAAGGAAAGTCAAACCATGGTCTCTTCCACCAAGACAGAAAATGTTTTACAGTCTGGAAAAGGATCCATGGGTTCAATGTTGAGTTTGATAATGTGTTTTCTGAGAGTCCCCTTGCTAAGGAGATGGGTTTTAAGCAAAAGTTCTCCAAAATGAGTGCCCATCTGACTGAAAAACACAGTCAAGTAATAACATTCAGGACATCAGTATCTAACTAGGAAGATATACCTACCAGAGCACTGGAACTATTTCCCAGGCTTTCATGTGACTGCTACATCTAACAGTACTAGCTCTTTCTTCTAACCTGACTGTGCTGTTCACAGCTGCATCGAAGAGCAATGGTTTAAGCAAGAAATTAATAAAACCACATCAGTCATCACTGCTCCCTCCAGGTCTGAAAACTGAGGTGGCAGATTGCACTCCGGGCTTTTAAGGTGTTTTCCATGCACCTACACTGGGTTTCACAGCAGAGCTGGCTCCCAGGCACCCAGTTTCCAGCTGAGCATTTCACAACATACAGATAGCTCTTGGGGTAGATACCACCAATCTGTGGAGAGCACACCTACATTTTTCTGAACTCCTGTGACAGAGAAACTTGTTCTAGGTCATAAGGAAGACTGTAAAAGAGCAGGATGTAAATCTAGGTCTCCCCAGTCACAGGTTATCGCCCAGCTATGTGACTTAGAAAGAAAAAATGCATCATTTCAGATACTAAAAAAACAACCCCAAAACAAAACACAAACATAAAAAAAAAAGCCAACACCCAAAACCGACCCCTCCCCCCAACAAAACAGATGCTTGTTAAAATACACTTTGCTGCAAATTTCATTATTTGAAGTTGTAAGAAGATTTATTTTCCAGGTGGTGAAACAGCCAGTCCTACTTTTAACACACCTGGAATTAGCTGGCCAATGGATCCATACAGTCAAAACCTGGATATGCAATTTTTCTCACAATTATCAGAATCAGAATCACAAGTATAACTCCTAATCTAGTGGATGATAACAAGTTGTGTAAATCATTACATTAAACAATAAACCCTCAGGGATTCATTTTCATCGTATGGAGGATCATTAAACAACTTTTAGGTTTTTTAAGGGTATTCTGAACTTAAATCAATACCTAGCTCAGCTCTGCTGCTGTTCTTTATTCATTGAATGCATACAAATCACAACCCTTTTCTCAAACAAGGAGAATCCTCTCTCTGGTTTTAACTAAAAACTCTTCATTCCAATTTTTTAAATATTGCACTATTCCAGGAAAGCTCCTGAAATGAATTCAGCAAACAGTTGCTCAACTCTCTTCTTCCCTCCCTGTTAATCTCTGATGCTGACCTGGCCATTCATTCCGTGTTTGCAGTGGTGAGCTCTGCAAACCGAGTTTCCATGGCAGCCCTAATCCATGAATAGGGCTGGCTCCATCGGTGGTCACTTAGGACATGTCCTGTTGCTGGCTGAATCAGAAGACAGAAAACAAGTGCCTTCGGTAAACATGACCTAATGAGATTCCCGGCTCTGTGACAGGGGCCTGGAAAGGGAACACATTGGGACACCCGCCTCTTTTGGGATTTTCCGCTGAGGTGTCCCAGTATTTTCCTGCCTGGCTTAATAGACTGTTTTATTTAAACTGCATTTCTAGTCACTTCGTCAACCTTTTTCTTTTTTAGATACAGATATACCTGATTGAACATGGCAAAACCACAGTCTGGCTTAGAGAGAGCTGTGTCCAATGCTCTCTCCTTTCTGTAGGTGCTAGGTTTTTCACTCCCCAGAGGCCCAGCCAACCGTTTCCATGACTGTAGGACTCCCACAGCATAGAGGGGTTTTCCTCTGGAAACCAAGAGGTTCCTGCAGGGCTCCTGTATTGCCAAGAGCAGGCCCCTCTGCATTCAGCTATTCCTCTTTAAACAGCAGCATAATGATCCCCTGCTACAAAGCCTTCCCCAGCTGGCCCTAGAAGCTGCCTAGAGGGTTTCTGCAAATGAATTGAACAAAAATTAAATTCTACAAATTTCCCAAATAGTACATAACTTCTTTCATTTTACGCTGAATAATCACAGTCAATTCATCTGCTTGCAAAACCATCTAAGAAAATAACACCCAAACATTTCCAGATTAGGCATTTCAAGCTGCTAAGACATTAGGAAAAAAAAAAAATCCATGTAAAAATATGCCTGAAAGACACTGAAGCAGACAAGCTGTATATTTTAAGTATCTATTCTTCACTGAAAGGGTTATCAAGCACTGGAACAGGATGCCAAGGGAACTAGTAGAGTCACCATCCCTGGGGTATTTAAAAGACATGTAGATGTGGTGCTTAGGGACATGGTTTAGTGATGGACTTCACAGTGCTGGGTTAATGGTTGGACTTGATGATTTTAAAGGTCTTTTCCAACATAAATGATTCGATGGTTCTACACATTCTTTGAAGCATAACTTTTACTTGGTTCCTCCAAGCTTCTTTCCTTTGCCTTGGGACATGAAGGTCTTGTTATTTATTATCCATCTTCGTTTAGTCCATTACGTGAGTCACACCACCAAATGTAAACGTGCTGGGCACCATACACCTCATCTGCCCTTTATGCACTGTCAGTCATTTCTGCAGTGTTGACTGGGACTCAGCCAGTTATTTCAGGTCTGATTTCAACTGTTTGCCCTGTCATAACACAGAACAGTTGTCACAAAAATGCTGGTCGTTATCTCAATGAACTGCAAATACATTTCAGAGAATAGAGAGGGCTGAGTGGCTGAGTCCCATAGTCCTTACTTTGGGAAAACTCCCACTGTCTCCACATAGTTCATGTTTTACCCACAATTAGCAGCTACAGTCTATGTATTTATAGGAATTCCTCTGAAATCGAAAACACAGGCAGACTAATGGGATCTAAAAGAAAGAGAACGGAAGTGACTTTGGCAATGGCATGCTTCCACCCCATGCAGCTGAGGTTGTACTGCTAAAGGACCCCTGGCCCAACGCCCTGTCAATTACCTTAATCCCAGCCCAAAGAGGAATGATACTAAACGCTCCACAAAACTGCTTCCAAACATTGCCACAAGAAGACGGAAAAGCATTAACCCTGCCTTCCCAGGCACAGCTTTAGTAATGGGCACATTGCGTTTTACATGGAGTAACACATGAGCATAAAAGACATACCCTCCAGTGAAAAACTTGCACAACCTCTCAGAATTAATCGCAGGGAATAATTACAGTTCTAAACAAGAATATTTATGACATTACATAAACACCATTAAAGCAAACTGAAAGACAATATTTCTCAGAAAGAGGAAAGGAGGAAGTGAGGCAGGGGGATGAAAACCAATCAAAGTTTATAGCTGAAAAGATAAGAGTTCCTGTGTGTCAGCCATTTTGGAAGCTGTTGCTTCAGCCATCACTTGTGCCTTGTTTACTTCCCTTAATAAAACAGGGAAAGAATTTTGTTTATAAAGTTAGCCAATACTTGGAGTTTAAAGCATTTTTCTTGAAAAGGATCTTTCAAAAGCAAGAAGAAATGTGGAAAATTTCTTTCCAAAATGTCTTAAATTTTCAGGAAAAAAAAATTTCAAGTCATTGTCATCCCAGTAACACTCTTTTCTTCCTCCCTTCCTTTTCCCAAGGCAGGGAAGGAAGTCAAAGAGAGCTTTCTGTTTTGTTCCTGAATGAAAAAAATGACTGAACTGTATTTTTTAATAAAAAAAAAAAAAAAGAGAAATAAAAAAAGAAAGATAAAGTTGCAAAGAAAAGCATTTGGAGATTTTCTTTTGCAATATACTTGTAGCATTTTTCTAATCAATTCCAGTTATTAGAGCTGGGGCAAAAGCTTGTATGTCTTTAACACTCCAGATTTTATTCTGAAAATTTGGAGCTTGAAAATTGCCCTGGGCGGTGACAGTTGGGGCTGAGCCTGGGAAGCCTGTATTGCCCGCAGGAGACTGACAGCCCAAGTGGCTAGCAGTAGTTGGGGCACCTTTGCTGACCCGGAAATGGCCTGGCAGTTCCTCTTCAGGAGAGAAGTTTGGGCTTGGATTAGACACGTTGCCGGTGGAAGCAGTGCCTACATGTACCATGTGCACATGGAAGTGGTTTGGAATTGCTCTGTGGAAAGAAAGCCTTTTGGTCAAAATGCTGTTTCCTTCATTTTCTGTTCAGACTTGTATGTATTCCAGCATCGAGAAAGGGACAGGAACCAACAGCACTCAGAGCCATAACAAAAACATTTCATAAAATTGTAGAATACTCAGTTGGAAAGGACCTCAGGGGTCATCTGGTCCAACCTTTCTAGACAAAGCGTGACATACACTAGATGTCCTAGCACACTGTCAGCCGAATCTTGAAAGTGTCCAATGTTGGGGAACCCATCACTTCCCTGGGGAAATTATTCCAGTGGCTGACTGATCTCAGTGTGAACAATTTTCCGCTTGTGTCCAGTCAGATTCTCCCCAAGAGTAACTTGTTCCCATTACCCTTTATCTTTTCCATGTGACTCCTTCTAAAAAGCCAGTCTCCATCTTCTTTCTAGTCAACCTTTAAATACTGGAACTGAGTGATAAGGTCTTCCCTGGGCCTCCTTTTCTCAAGGTGGGCCCTCTGTCCACATCTTTTTTGTGTATCAGGGACTAAAACTGAACAAAGCCCTCTTTCAAGAGCTGGCTTCTAGGAAGTGAACCCAACCTTCTCCTGTATGGATCATTGGCCCAAAAATGGATATGGGGCTTTCATGATCCAGGTGATCTTGGCAGGCCAGGCAGGTGGCTGTGCTTGGATGTCTGTGGACATTGTGCAGGTTGAAATTCAGTCGGAAGGAGCTGCATTTGAAAGCTGGATGCACTTTTGCAGGATCAACAATTCTTTTTGGAAATGGAGTATCATGGCTTAAAAGCGCTACCTCCCTCTGGACAAGAGTAAAAATGCTCTCGGCTGGCCACAAGCTGCAGGATCAATATCAAGCCTGTGATTTGTACACAAATACTGCAATCTAATTGATACACATGGGCAACAGATATGCTTTTGTAAATCAGATGTGATTATCAGGATCCCTGGCAGGACTTAATAAACAATATCTGGCTTCAGGGCCGCAGAACACACACACAGCTACGCAAACCTCCCAGACAATTTTCCACTCTGCCACCCAAGCTCCATTGGCCAAAAGCTTGTAAAAGAGCATGCGACAACACAAACAGCTTCATTTTAGCTGAAAGCCCAAAGTACAAAAAACTCATCTAGCCCAGCGCAGTCTGCATCCAATTCCCTGTCTGCCACAGGGAGACGTTTCACTTTCCAGGTTTTTTCTTCAGTACCCTTAGAAAAAAGATCTCCTTTCCTCCCTTACCCAGGTACACTCCATCCTCTTCTCTGTCTCCTCAGAGCTGAAAGCACTTGGGTCCCATGGCCAAGCATGGCTGCTCAGATGGGCAATCACATGTTATGCCTTTCTTGTTTCTTTTCCCCAGTGCCAGGCTCTTCCTCACTACCCTGATTTACTCATCAAGGTGTTGGGGAGAGTTTGCTTCACTAACTTCAGGAGTCAACCAGCATTTCCTGAAACAGAATAATGGTTTAAGTAAGGTACTTCCACTGACCTCCTGGTGACACCGTGCTCATGAATAACCAGGTCTGTCGCTGCCCCTCATGCTTAATTTTCTCTGAGGAAATCTTCTGTTAAGGGGCAACAGTTTTCCATTTCAGTGTACAGCACTACTCAGCTGCTTGTTATTTCACTTGGCTGAGCCTGACAAGCTAACGGTATGTTTGATTTGCACTACCAGTTCCTGCTAGAGACATCATAACTTTTATTACAGACGTGGTTCTTGTTAGAGACTCAGTTGTCCACAGAAGAGAAAAAGAAAAAAAAGCACATTTATTTCAGTCAACTTACAGGTTAACTCATTATTTGCAAACTCTGGCATGTAACACACAGTCTTCTGCATTTTGTTTTAACATATTTCACAGTTTTTTGTGTGGCAAATGGAGAGATCGTTCTAGCTTCTCTTTTGATATGCATTCCCTTTGCCGTCCTAAATCCTTCGAGGATGATCACATTCCTAATTGCTAAAACATTTACTATAAACTTTCTTAGAAACTGTGCATCTAAACTCAGATCAGCAGTTGCCACAGCGAAAAAAAAAAGGGGGTACAGAGAGGTTAAGCAAAAATACATTTAATTGGACGTAGTTCAGCATGAATTTTCTGTCCTGGTTTTCCTTCCCAGTGTTGATAAAGATGTCAGAGTGTCTAAGGAACTTATGCATCTCTGTTATTCTTCCATTGTCAAAGTTCCTGCATGTGCCATGTAAAACTAATGCATTACACTTTGCAAGAATAAAAAAGCAGACCAAAAGGACTAAAATGCCACGGTTTTGCTTGTTTGCAAAACACAGAATGGGTATTTTAATGAGGACAACATTTGGATTACGAAATCTTTTTCCCCATAACATCCTGCAATTCTTTCCTCCTTTCTACATAAAGCACCCACTCAGGACAGGGCAGTACCCTCCGAATCTTTTTTTCATCACACTTATTTGGAGCGACCCAATAGACATGTCTGTGTACCTAAGTATTCAGCAACCCAGATAGAAGGATCCCAAACTTAAGATTGCTTAGGAAAATTTTGGCTGCACTTCCCCTCCATCTCAGTTTAGTCACCAGTAAAAAGGGGATGGTATTCATACACGTCACCACACTGCAGTCTTGTATAAGCTACGTTTGGTTAAAATACAACGTATACAACTGGAAATAAGTAGACTCACAGTGCTGTCTTTTCATTACACACAGGACTGCCACTGCAAGGTATCCATTTGCAGCATTATTGGGGCTGTTAGTTTCTCATGCAGAATTTTCTCTAATAAAGGCCCTTTTAAGCTCCTGAACTCTTAATCCTCAAAACAGCCAGTCTGGGGAGCGTTTCTTCCAGTCTTTGAAGTCATAGCATGTATAAAGCTGACCAGTGCTGTTTGTGCATTTTTTTTTTCCATATCTCTCCTTTTCCTTTAAGACCAGACAGAAGATGACATTATTAGCAGGCTGATCACAAGCACCTAGTAGTTTAGGGGCAGGCTTTTTATTTCTGCTTTCAAGCAGAGATGAAAGATTGTAAAAACCTCTCTCTCCTTTTCTTTTTTTTTCTTTTTTTTTTTTTTTTGTCCTTAGGGAATTACAGCTCACAAAAGTTCTTATAACTTCTTACAGCAGCTATTTTACTACTTGGGGAGGATATTTACTAGGTCCCTTTCTTCCTGCAGCAGGCCTCAGTGTTAATAAACGGTGTCTGTGAGTTACTTTATGTTCTTCATACTTTATTTTGATCTAGCTGTGTGTTTAAGGAGCTAAAGAGAGTGTCTCTTGATGAACTACTTACACCAGAGTTTGCTTGAGGCCAAAATGTAGAGAGGGCTTTCTTCTGTTTGGGTGTTTTTTTTTAAGTCTTTGTAGGTACATTGAAATCTAAAAAATGGGGCTTGCTGCCAAGGTTGCTCTGCAAATCTGTTAGCTTCTGCTCACTCAGCATTAACATCTGTCTTCACTAAAGTGTTACCGGA
Organism: Pezoporus flaviventris; assembly: GCF_033815535.1. Taxonomy (NCBI): domain Eukaryota; kingdom Metazoa; phylum Chordata; class Aves; order Psittaciformes; family Psittacidae; genus Pezoporus; species Pezoporus flaviventris. The sequence continues at coordinate 8,104,073 of NW_026892595.1, forward strand.
CCCCCTGTACACTCCACGAAGCAAGCTCCAGAGGCGCTTATAGAAAGCAGAGCTGGGGGGTGGGGTAGAGACCCACATCCCCCAGACCTCCACCTAGTCGCACTTCTTCAGTCAAATTTAAGCACGGCTCTACTCCAGAAAGCTCTGTCCCAGATATGTGTGCTGGTGAGCCTTAATGTCAAAAACAACCACAAGAGAGAGATGGAGATGTCGTGCAGAGGAACCTGTACCTGAATTCTCCTTCTCAGCCTTTTGTCCCATTCAGAAGGTGACATAAAACACAGATTTCATTTTTTTTTTTCTCTTTGCAAGGAAGTCAGATGATTTTAGCATTCAGTTCAAACTCAAAGTGCAATATCCCTGGAGGCCACTTACCCCTAAGCCCTCAAATGAGGCGCATAGTCATTACAACATCAAGCTTAACACTAATACACCCAAAACAAGACAGTACCACATGCCTCCTCGGTGAGGTTGCACAATATCTTTGTACTCAATTAACATCTGTGAGTCCATCCTACAAAGCAACCAATTCTGCATACATGTAAAGTACATACGACTTAAGTCTTACCCAACCCTTTTTGGGTTCTACCAAGTGTGCGTGATGAGGAAAACGCACTTAAACCCCTCATAAAACATGGTTTAATGCCTTGCATGAGGCTTGGGTGCATTCACTGTGACTGCGCTCATAGGTAGCATCCAGCAAGTCAGCGAATTCAGGATTACATCCTTGAGGTGAGAGCATCATCCTACTCTGCACTGTGTGCAAAACAAAATGAGCTACCAGAGTGTGGCAAACAGCAGCACATCTCTGAAGGCACATCTTTAGCATATGCACCATCCCATTTTACAAAGTAAGGTCCAGCTTTCCATGAGCTGACAAATTTCCAGGTTTTTCTTTGTGTACTGTGTGCTTACATGCCTGCCGTACAATCAGCGGTGCCTGGATTTGTGGATTTATTGGCTGTGGCCAGACACAGGCTAAGTAAGTAAACAGATTAATATGTATTAACAAACTGCATTCGTGCAAAGTTCAGAACTTGTGCGCACATGCGAAGGTGGTATTTATCCATGGCTCTTACCAAGGGAGATGATTAAAAACAGGATCATGCAGAGTAAGTAGTGCAGTAAAAAGACAGCATTAAAACATTTTTTTTTAATTGAAATATCCAGAATAATGGTTACATGATTTAATGGCTCATCAAACTATAGCTCTCACATAATCTTCAAGGGTTTGGTGGTTTTATGTTGTAACTTGTAGCTGATGCTGCAAGAAGTGAGAGTTCTTTTGAAATTATTTCTGTATTGTTCCACATAAAACCCATCCCTAAGAGAAGTCACAATGCCTCATCTACAAAAGACATAAGAAGAGAAAGGACAGACATATATTGGTCTTAATGAAAAAGAGGTCTCAAAACAGAGGCAGGGACTTATAGCACATTTTTAAGTTTTTGGCTTGTGGTCTTAAAACCTTTGGGTATTTTCTGTCTAAATATGGTCAGACAGTAAGTTAACTAAACTCCCATTTTATAATAGCAATAAAAATCTCAAGGTGTGTGTTAACACTGTCAGAGTTGAGGGTGTTAAGTACAGCAGTATGGGCTGCCACCCAGCAAGGCTGAAAAAAACCCTGAGCCAGGCTCCCTTTGCAGAGCAACACAGGGATGCATTGCCAAGGCTATAGAGGACGGAGAGGTGTTAGTGTTTGCCCCATAGAAAACTTCATTTTTTATTACATAATTTTTATTTCAAAACCTAGGACGAATCAGGAATGCAATGTTTTTTACAGGAGGGGATATCCTGAGAGATTCCCATTGAGCAGGTCCTCAGCTCTCAGTGTGTGGAAGGGGTGCCCTGCAGTCTGAACACCATGAGATATCACTGAAACCCAGCTGCTGAGGGAGAAGATTTTATCCTCATCAGGAAAGTGATAAAAAGGAATTTGTCTTTGGAAATGTTTGTGAAAAGAGTTTTCCAGCAGCCACTCAGCTGCTCTCCCATGGAGGAGTCCAGGTGAAAGCTGGGTGATCATAGGTGCCTTCAGCTCAAGTGCTGTCAGATACAGGACCAACACAACTTTTAAGATCACTTCAGATCTTAGAAAACCCCAGCCACTTATTTTAGTGCCTAAATGGCAGCTCAAGTCCCTCAATAATTTAGCGCTTAGACTTGTACTAGGTGTGCTACATTGCACTTGCTTTTCAGGAGCTGTCATTAGACTGTCTCTATAGGTGTCAAGCAGCTTCTCAACTAGGCAGTCTCTTACAAAATGGAAATCCTCACCATTAACACAAGCATTTTAAGCAAAGAAGTTGCAGACCTTTTTCTGCTTCTTTTCTCAGCCCAGACCAAGGTTTTAATCTCTTTTTATGGGATTTAGGCCTGAATTTTTAAGGCAGATTAATGATTTAGGATGTTCATTGTCAGGTCTCCTAAAAAGCCTGGCTACTAGAGAGCAGAAACCTAGCATACTTTATTTCTCTCATCCTGGGTCTGACTTGACTGCAGCTTTTGCATACCTTATGTAAGTTATCTTTACAACTTAGTCGTTAATCAGTGTGTCTTACTTACAGACCCCCCAAAGTATCTAACTATTAGTACAACATACAACCAAAGTCAACAAAGAGTTGGAGGAAAATACATCTCAAGCACTTCCCTGGGATCGAAGAGGACCTGAAACTAGGTGAAAATTTAAAATCAGGTCTCCCTTACTCTTCCATTTCCTTTTCTCTCCAGGTGGGTACAGCACAGAGCAGCAGGCAGGTAGCCGAATCCTGGAAATTGTGGCTTGTGCCATTTACCATGCAAAGTCCAAGGCACTGAGCGTGCTCCGAGCCTGCCAGCTGGCTCATGCTTCAGAAGCAAGATAAGGCAAACATAAGCAAAAGCTTACTTAGCATTTGCTGCAGCCTGCTGATATTTGGATCAGGGTGGGGTGCCAGTGAAAGTAGAGATGCAGCAGGGGCTTTAGGCATCTACACAATTAGACAAAGTTGAAAGTGGGTTTTCTAGGATCTGACTGTTGAGTTGAAACACTTGAGGTGGAACTCAGATGTTCATAGCAGATCTAGCCTTTATTTAGACTGAATCTTAGACAAGTGAAAATACAGGTCAACGTAGCTGCTGACTGAAGTATCATCAGGAATTATCATGCAGAGTTTTGTTGCAACTCCATATACAGCCTGTGATATCACGAGGACCTCTTGCATGTCTTTTCCAAGTAAGCACTCAAGAGTTTCCCAAGGTAAATATTAAAACTTCAGAAAGGAAATACTAACATGCACAGAATCCTTCCCAACATTTCTACTTAAATAGCTGTCATTTTTTAGTGAGGTCACAGCATCCAGTTTTCTATAATAAAAAATAATCAGGATAAGTAGTTTTACTCCTATCAAAACTTGAATGCAATTTTATGTTTTTCTTTAACTTATCCTATAAATATTTTTACTACAACATTCAAAGTTTATGAGATCTCTAAGACTTGTAAAGAGGCTGAGTAACTGGAAACCGAAGGCTAATACCTACCACAGGGACTTGGTTTTTTTTCTTAAGCAAGCCATTTATTAATATTAACAAAGGGTATTTTACCAGTGATCTGTTTACAAAACTGAATATTATTTTACCTTTCCATTCCAGTGTAAACAAATCACTGAAGAGGGACAAAGACTAGCACCACAACACCTGACAGTGTTGTTCAAGGGATCTTTTCTTAGGTTACAATTTTCTGACATTATCCCTTCATCTGAGCTTCTGCAGTTGAATTGCTGCCGAGCCTAAGTGCAGCTTGGATTGCTGGAAACCTAGCCTCACTGAACCAGAGGAAAACCAGAGTTAGGCGCTTGTTGTGGATGCCTCTCACAAGAGGTGTCCTTTTTCCTGTTCGTGAGTCACTCACCAGGATACTTTATCTTTTCTAATGTGTTTACTATCTGCAATTATAGCTGCAACAGTTATCCGCCATGCCTGAACATGACCAGGAGGAGCTCTGTCACAGGCAGGGAGGTATGAGATGATCTGCCAATATCCACCGTGGCCACAGAAAAACATGCAGGTTTTAGATTATCCTTTGGCACAGCTGAGGAGAGCTCTGTGTCACTACTGCTTATTTTCTATTTTATTTCTGCTCCCAAACCATGATTTACTGACTGAAGATTAACTATTGCAAAAAGTTTGCGCAAGCAGGCAGGCCATCCTTTTGCGCAAACATTTGTGGATAGCCATTTAATGAACAACTTGGGCCCAGCTGAGCAAGGAGTCAAAATAGTCACAGACTTTGGCAAAGTTCAGAAGAGAAGAGCCTGCCACCTTTGGCCATCTCCCTCAGGCTGACCTTTCTTCTGACCAGCTTCAGAGCCTTGGGAAGCTGACCTGAGGACAGCTGCTCACCCAGAACCATAGCTGCTCCGGACTGTTCATAATGCTCTTTTCTTTACAAATTAAGGAATCAGGCCTCAATAGGGATTAAACTTTTCCCAACCATAAAGCTCAGCCCTAGGTTTATCACAGTTACAGCGCCCTGCATACCACATACATACCTACATAGCTCTTGGGTAGACAGGGAGCTAAATCAGATCAGACCTAAAAAGGAGGACAAGATTCTTAACTGACTGAACACCAGAAAAAAAATCCGAATTATATCCCTTTTTGTATGTATGTACATATATATACATATATACGTACACACACACATACGTATGTGTGCATTTGCGTTTTGTTGTTGTCCTGTTATGCATCTTCTCAGCTGGTGGATTTCTTCATCTATACATAAGACATAAGACATACAGCTGACACTTCCACTTACATGCACTCTTGTGAGTTCACTTTATGCAATTCATGCCTAACTAATGTATGTGGACATTTCCTTGTCTGCATGACTCTCAGTAGATCACCACAAGCATGTGTTTTGGCTTTTTAATGGGCCATAGTCATCCAACTTATAAGGAACGCAACTGCTCATCAATCACTACCTAAGGAAGTCAACTACCTCAGCTGCACAGCAACCATGGCCAGGCTTCCTATTTTTCAGGCTGACTAGCACTGCATTAGTTTACAGATGCTATTTGGAAAATAAAGGAAAACTGGAAGGGATTGCAAAAGGGATTGCGAAAACCATCAGATATTTCATGACTGACATGGATCAAATCTCCTTATAAAACTGCCCGGTGTTGGGATTTTGCCACTCCGACCCAGTGTTCTGCCACCCAGATCACAGAAGATAGGTTTTCATTGTTCAACCCTTTTTTGATAAAGCTTATTGTGTCTTTTACTTGAAGATCATGTGAATCTAAGGCCTGCCCTTTCAACCTTAGGAGCTTAGGTATGAGATATAGAAAGTAGGCCCTAGTATTGTAAAGTGAAAGACATTTTAATTGTCCAAGCAGAAAAAAAGACTCTCAGCTTTTTCCAAAATAAGCAAGCATTTCAGCACACATTGTCCCTAGGTAGCTGCATGGCAGCGCAGGGCATATTTATTATTGCTTGTTTGTAAGATGCTTGGGTTTTGCATGCTGGTTCCCTGATCTCAGGTACTTCCCCACTACGTTCTTCTTCCTTGACTCACATTCAGCAGCACCCTTTCTACCAACTGCCCTGAGGTGTGCACTAGGATTTTGGTGACTCTCCTGCAGACAGGACTGAACATGCCAGTTTTGGAAAAGGGCAAGCAACTTCAGGCTCTCCAAAGATGTCCACGTAGGATTGTTGTGCTGGCTGTGAATTCACTGTTTTTTCTGGTTTTCCAAAGGAGCATTCCCTGGCTGCCTGCCACCATTTAAACAGAGATCACATCTGGTCAAGATGACCAAGGAGCAGTGGAGGGCACCCAGGTACATAGGGAAGCTGACAGATATGAAGAACACTGGTGAGACAAGAGCAGGAGACCTGCCAAAAGAAAAATAGCACTGTACCTATAAAATGAAAATAGTATATTTCCTGCAAAGTGAAACTACTACTGGTCAGGAAGGTTTGTTGATTACGACGCAGACCCTTAGAAGAAGAGTGGGGTTTTTTAAGGCACTTTGTATCTTCAGATTATCCAGGAAAGTGCTACTGGCTAGACTGGCTGTCAGGATCTCCTTGTCCTTTGTACAGGATCACTGAGTTTGTCCTGAATCTACTGACTTTCCTCTCTTTAGGGTGTATTTTTAGAAGTCAGAAATGTGCCTGCTTTTCCCTGCATTTTAAATCCTAAAGACTCAGATGATTTGCCTCAAACATTCCAAAAGAAAAAATAAATCTCCTGTGGCTTACATTACATATGAAGTGTTTCAAGCTTAACATAGATTTGGTGTTTTATGTTTGGTGGCAAAGTTAGAAAGTATTTCATTTCAAATTTAGAACACAAGTGCTCCCTATAACCTCAACCCCAGACTCCGCAACTCCAAGTTTAGCTCCTTACGGACTCTATTCACAGAGTACCTAGCTGCTCCTAAGTACTACTTCAGGTGGCAAAGTCCAAAATTTAGACTTTCAAAGCCTTCACTCAGCACCACGTAAATATCCAAGAGTAAAGTGCTCTGCATGCATAAGTATAAATTTTCTGGGCATGCATTTCTGAGTATCCCAGTTTCTGCTTCTCAAATTGTGCCCTTCATATATAGCAAAGGATCTATCCATGCCTGAGGAAGGTTTTGGATGCCATGTTTTCTTCTCCTGTCATCCAAGTACCTTAACTGCCGTTCTCCCTAGTCAAATGCTATCTTGTCTATTTAGTCTAAATCAGGTATCCATAAAAGAGGTTTACCCAGGAAAAATTTCTGAGTGTTTTCCCAGGAAGTGACTGAAACTGATTCAAGTCCCTCTAGGTTGGTTTGGGATTTGAGCCAAGGTGTCTGGCACAGCTGATGAGTACTGACAGAAGTGGACAACCAGCACTGAAAAGATAGGGAGGATATGGAAGGTAATGGTGTGGAGGAAGAGGATAAAGCAATACTCCCTCTGCTCATTATAACATTTTTGTTTGTTCCCACTGGCCTTTCTTCATCACTGTGCCACATACTGAGACATCCTACATTGCAGTAATTTAGTGAGGAAGAAAAAACCTGGATTCACGTGAAAAAAGGATCTTTGATCTAGAGGAGAGGAAGTGAAAACAGATATTCCTTTGTACTCCAGTACTGTTCAAGCTCAGTGAGGGGTCCAAGAAAAAGAAAATCATGTAGAAATGCTTGTTATTTTGCCTACATCTGCATATTTCCTGTGCTACCAAAGTAGTAAAATCAATTTAATGTTGTAGTTTTTAGAGTTTCCTTCGATTCCTTTAACCCTCTTTACCTGAGTTTCTCCACAAAGCTGGTGCTCCAGCAAAGGGGATGTTTAAGCTATCTTTACTGATGAAGAGGAGATTAAAGCCAAAATGTGGATGCAGAGCATTAGAAGAGCTCTTTCTACCGGGCTAAGCATTAGCTAATTATATGGACTGGCTTTGCCTGATTACCACATAGCAGCATTGCCTCCCCTCTGGCACATTTCCAAATTGCAGGAAGTTGAGTGCTGGTTTACTGAACTGAGACTATTTACCCAGTTACCTAAGGTCTCTGGGTCTTATACTGATGTCCACAGAGAATAAGACACCAATTTGAAGCTAGAGGCAAAAAGGTGAGTGCTTAAATTGTAATAATATCCACTGAACCCCTCTCAGAGTCAAAAAGTAATCTGTTAGGGTGTATTCCTGCCAAGTTTTTAGTATTCATATAACTCAGGCATAGTTTCCAACAGCAAATAGTGTAATAGTATCCAGAACACAAACTTGGCTTCCATTTCCAATTGATATTCAATAAAGGTCAAGTCCTGCTTCCCCTGAACTCAGTATGAAAATCCTAATTAACTTCAATAGAGAACAGAATAGGCCCCAAAGAGTTAACAGTAGTAGCATATAAAACAGAAACAAATAAAAAATTATAGCTTACAGCAAAGAGCAACCTCTCGGAGGTTGAACAGTTCAAAATAGGAGCAGAATTTCAGCCTCATTCATTGATACCATTACAGATGTAAAATTTGTGATCTTTTCAGTGCCAGAGACAACACATTTCAGTATGCAATAACAGTTTAGTTACTTGTCTTCTATGAGTTGCAGGGCATATGTTTTTCACTGTTTAGAAATAACTCAGCTCTGAGTCACCACTGAAAACCCTGTTCTAAATTGGATTTCCCCAAAGAACCTGGACTGTCTCACTTGACCTGAAAAGTCCAAAGAAACCACAAAACCTGCTTTATAGTACATACTTTGTGTCTACTGTCCCGTGGCTACTATGCATGGCATGGGAAGAAAGAGCAGATCAAGCTAACACAAGGGGCATACCTGGTCTGGTGGAGACAACTGTACTGCACAGGGCAAATTTGATGCTCTCAAAGTCATTGCCATCATTCCCACCTCCCACTAAGCAGCAGTGCGATTCCAGACTGAAACTCTTGTCATTGATTTCAAGGCAGTGAGTCTCCCACTGACTTTCAAAAAGCTCTCACTTTATCTCCCACTGTGCCTGTGCTCAGCACCACAAAGCAACACATTATTAAGCATGCACTGACAATGAATATGAATATTTGGAAGGCAAAGCTGGGTTTCCTGGATGCTGCATAGTCTCGTACTTTAGCTAACGGACTGCCACACAGGACTTACACTAAAAAAGGTATGCAAACCTTATTTATTATGCTTCTTATTCTAAGGGACATACACAGCGAAAGCTTGTCCACAAACCATTGGTTTAAGCTCTTTTAATGGAGAATATTTCTGCTAGTACAAGCAGTATTCTCCAGCTTATTCATGCCATAACTTTTCTACACACTAATATGAAACTCAGTGGATTCAGATTTCACACCTTCATCTGCATTATCAAGGATCAGAAGCTAGGGAGTAATTAAACTGACATTTGGTTTGGCACAAGAAGGGGGACAGCTGTGCTGTATTTCTTCACATCGAACAGTGATGCTGGAGACACTTGTATAACTCTTGAGGTCCTCAGTCCTGCACCACTACCAGAGCAAGCAGTGTGACAAGAAAACATTTCAGGGAAAGCTTTGTAATAGCAATGCCTAATGTGAGTCTCGAGGAAGCTGAAAAGGTTGAGGCAACACTTGCTAAGGGATATTGAGATCATGCAGAAGGACCAATGTAGGTGCAGTGCCATGCCCCCCATGGCAAAACTTGGCTGGCCCCAAGGATGCCCAGAGCTATAGGCTTTGTGGCTTCTCAAAACTAACCCTAACCCTAATGCAAATTTGAACAACAATTTCAACCTGAGGCTGTGGTCCTCCAGAAGAATGGGTGGCCCAGAACAGAAAAATGCTAAAGGATGTTCCTCATAACACATATTCCATGAAATATGCCACAAAGCCCTTAGAGTGCAAGAAGCCTTCCTGACATAGCGTTTTTTCCTCGTCATCATTTTACTTCAAATGTCTTAAAGCAATGAATTTCATCTTATTGCTCCAAACTTGGAACTACCAGCCAATCTGAGATAGAATCATAGAATAGTTAGGGTTAGAAAGGACCTTAAGATCATCTAGTTACAACCCCTTTGTCATGGGCAGGGACACCTCACATTAGACCATGTCACTCAAGACTCCATCCAGCCTGGCCTTGAACACTACCAGGGATGGAGAAGTCACAACTTCTTTGGGCAGCCTGTTCCAGTGCCTCACCACCCTCACAGTAAAGAACTTCTTCCTTATATCTAACCTAAACTTCCCCTTTTAGAGCTTAGAACCATTATCCCTTGTCCTATCACTACAGTCCCTAATGAAGAGTCCCTCTCCAGCATCTTTATAGGCCCCCTTCAAATACGGGAAGGCTGCTATGAGGTCTCCACACAGCCTTCTCTTCTCCAGGCTGAGCAGCCCCACCTTTCTCAGCCTGTCTTCATATGGGAGGTGCTCCAGTCCCCTGATCATCTTCATGGCCCTTCTCTGGACTTTCTCCAACAGCTTCATGTCCTTCTTAGGTTGAGGACACCAGAACTGTACACAATAATCTAAGTCTTGAATGCATTACTGTTCAGTGGGAAATGAATAGCAAATGAAATACTTGACATGGAGCAAGAATGGAAGAAAAGAAAGATTTCCTCACTACTGTGCACCAAGGTGAACCCAGTTCATTTTGTCAGATTTCTGAACTGAGAAGTTTATATAGCATAAATGTAAATAATATGCCAATGGAATGATTAAAGGAGAAGTATCAGGTCATGTCTGTCCAACCTGAAAATTTTCTTTTAAACAAGCATTGTTTAAAATTTCAAAGATATTTACAAATCTAATTTGACAACTGAGTAGGCCATAAGGTTATTGTCCAACTTATGCAAGTGAAAGTGAATGTATTTGCACCTGCTTTTAAGAGCTAGATATACCTGACTGGACTCCTTCTATTTGTGCAGTGATTTACCATTGTTCCATTGCTTCCTTTAGCACTTCATAAGCATCCCTTCTAGTTAAGAAAAAGATTTTCTTGCACTACAATTATTTGTTTCTCTGGGGGGCAAGGGTTCAGACTGGAAAATCCTTTGAAGAAAATGTTAGAGTTTTGGAACTTTTCAAGTAATAATTCTTAGTTTATCTTAATGAAGAACATAATGCTGAAATAAAAAAAATATATTTTATTGTGAGAACATTACACTGCTTTTATAATTATTTTCGACAAACCAAATAAACTTTCATGAATTAAGAATGCAACTCTGACAATGCCAGTTTGAACTATCTGAAGTTCTAGCTTAGAGTGAATTGAAACTTCAGACAGTTATGCTCTATTGAACACCATTGGAAAAGTTTTTAACACCAACAGAAAAATTTTGTAACACTACACTGTGGAGCATAGCTAAAAGCATCTAGTAAATTCATGCTCCATCAGTTTCTATTCTTTCTCTAAGCACCTCTACAAGAAAAGTGTTTTTCATCTCTAAGTGGCCTCTTACACTGCCACTGGAAATGGCCTGGGTCCACCTTCTTCATTCCTTCCAATCAGGTATTTATATGCATGAGTAAGATCACCATGAGACTTCCCTTCTGCAGGCTGACCAGTCCCAGCTCTCTCAGCCTTTCCTCATATGTCATACGCTCCAGTCCCTTAATTGTTTTCATGGTCCTTCACTGGATTCTCTCCACTATGTCTGTGCCTGTCATGTACTGGAGAATCCGAAACTGGATATAGCACTTCAGATGTTCCTCACCATGGCTCAGCAAAGGGGAAGGATAGCATACCCTGACCTGCTGTTTATGTGCATCCTCATGCCACCCAGAATATCATTAGCTACCTTTACTACAAGGGCAGAGTTGTGTTTCATGTTCAACTTTTATCTACCAGAAGTCCCACGGCCCCTTCTACAGAGCTGGATGGCCAGCATCATGCCCTGTTACATAGGGTTATTCCCGCCCAGATGAAGGAGTTGACACTTCCCCTTGATAAAGTTCATGAGGTTCACAGAATCATAGAACCATAGAATGGTTTGGGTTGGAAGACAACTTAGAGATCATCTAGATCTGTCACCCTGCCATGGACAGGGACAACTTCTGCTAGACCAGGTCTCTCAAAGCCCCATCCAACCTGGCCTTGAACACTTCCAGGGGGGGATATTTACCATTTATCTGGGCAATCTGTTCGAGTGCCTCACCCCCCTCACAGTAAAGAATTTATTTTTGATATCTTATCTAAATCTACACTTTTTCAGTTTATCACTATACTCTCTGATAAAAAGTCTCTCCCAGTCTTTCCTGTAGGTTCCCTTTAAGTCCTGGAAGGCTTCTATAAGATCTCCCCAAAGCCTTCTCTTCTCTAGGCTGAACAACCTCAACTCTCTCAACATGTCCTCACAAAGATAAGTGCTCCGGTGCCCTGACCATCTCTCTGTGGCCTTCCTCTGGACCTGCTCAAACAGCCTTTCTTATGCCTGAGGGCCGCAGGGCTGAACACAGTACTACTGGTGTGGTCTCACGAGAGCAGAGAAGAGGAAGAGAATCGCCTTCCTCAGAATCATAGAATACTTAGGGTTGGAAAGGACCTTAAGATCATCTAGTTCCAACTCCCCCTGCCATGGGCAGGGACACCTCCAACTAAACCATGTCACCCAAGGCTCCTTCCAACCTGGACTTGAACACCACCAGTGATGGAGCATTCACAGCTTTCCTGAGCAACCCATTCCAGTGCCTCACCACCCTTACAGTAAACAACTTCCCCTGACCTGTTGGCCATGCTTCTTTTTATGTATTCCAGGATATCATTGGCTTTTTGGGCTGTGAGCTTACATTGCCATCTCATATTCCATTTTTCATCCATCAACCCCCCCAGGTCCTATTCCACAGGGCTGCTCTCAATTCACTTAATATCTAGCCTGCATCCATGTTTGGGATTGTACCAGCCCAGGTCCCCATCATCCCATTTCTCCATCCTATCAAGGTCACCCAAATGTCCTTTCCTAACACCATAGTTGGACTATGTCTCCCTTCCAGGTCCCCTGACTTCATCTCAGTTACTCATCCACTTCCTTTTTCTGATTTTTTTTTGTGTGTTTGATGTGTGAGTTTGATGGTTTTTTGTGTGAGTGATCATCCATGCAGGCCTCTCTGCCTTTGATTTTTGGCACATTGAGATTGACAGATCTTGAGCTTGGAGGAGATATCTTTTGCAAATCAACCATCTGTCCTGGACTCCTCTTCCTTATCTGTGTGCATATGTTAGGATAGGTGTATCTCTGTCTTATTTCTTGACTTTGAGGTCTTTCCTGTCCATTCCACCATATGTCCTTTGCTTGCCATCTTGGTCTGCCACTTCACCACTTCTTTGCGAGTTTCCATCTCCCTTTACTGTTGTCCCTATTCTGAGTCTGTCCTCCATGTTGGCCAGCCTGTTGATAAACATGTTTGCCCTGCTTGCTCAGTTTGGGTTCCTCTCTCCCTAGCAGTCCTTGATTCTCAGATTCCCATGGCTGTAAAAGCTGAATCCCTGTTGCCAACACCATCTGTGCAACCAGGTGTTGACCTGCAGGACCTAGTCTCCCTCAAGCCTTCCACCCTCCCTGGCAGGATTACAGACAAGCCCGCCTAGGCCCTGGGGCCTTGGAGTTTCACCCAAGAGCCATGTAGTCACTCTTGTTACAATTCACAGAACCATTTAGGCCAAAACAAAAAGGTGAAAAAAAAGAGTCAATTTTCTAAAGCTATTCATATTTCAAGGGAAGTGGGAGAGAGAAAAAGAGAAAGGAACATGGATTTCATTTCCTTTCCTGTACTCAAAGATTTGACATTTGTAGAATTTTTCTATTAGGTTTGCAAATCTTCTCTTCTTGTAGCCCTCAAGGAAAAAGGAAAAAAAAAGTGAATCCACAATTTAAACAAAAAACATTCCCTGCCATTAACATTTCTTTGATGATGCTTTGGTTTATTGTTGTGCATTAACTTCTGTATAATCACATAATTGTTAAAACATTCATATTAATAATGCATTTGGAAGAGAAAGTAAACAGTGTGTCACATTCTATTCTCCAGCAAATGTAGTGGGACCCTCTGGCTTGACTTCAGTGCTAAAGCTGCTTTTTTGCCTCAGGGTAGCTAACGCCTCTTAACAAAGTTGAAGTAAACAGGGAAAATAAAAGAACTTTCATTTTATCATGAGATAAATTTGATAGGCCAGCCCTAAACCTCTCAGTCAATTTTCTCTATGATAAAAATAATGTGTCTTGTCTTCACTGGGATACCTCAGGTGAGCAGAGAAGACAAACACCATTTGTAGGCCCTCTTCCCCAGGTCCTCTTGGGTTTTTCTTTTGTGAAAGTTTCTGATAGGAGCTTCTATAAAGTCACAGAACAGAGCTGCCTGTGTCTGACAGCTGGGTTTTGCACTAAATGAAAATATTTCTCAAGTACAATCCTCTCTTCTTTCTCCCTTTCCAACACTTACAGTTTAAAAAAGCCAAGCCCTTCAGTATTTGGCACAGTTTCAGCTCCAAGATCCACAACCACATTTGAAAACTGCAGCTTCTAATAAGCTACTATTACAGTTAGAAAAAGGTCATGTCACTTTGAAAAAGACAGATACAACTGGAATGGAGACAATTCAATTATGCACCTCTGTGCCTCATTGAACATCCCCAGCTCTTTCCTTTTGAACATCCCAAACTCTGCCTTTAATCACTCAGCCAATTTCCAGTATGTCAGGATTTGTTGAGGCTCCTGGGCAGCAGCACTCCTTCTGTCCCTGGTGAATCTGGGATGCTCAGAGAAGCTGCCTGGGTATAGGTGACAGGAGCAATTTGGTCTGCAATAATTCTATGGGCCATGAGCATAATAAAACATCTTTCTGCTTGCAAGTTCAACCCAGACAGTGCTCCCACATGTCATATTGTACTGGGACATTTCCTGAGGAACATACTATGCATTTCAGAGCAAAAGAAAGAATACCCACCCTGAATGGAAAAAATAGCCCAGTTTGTTCATCCCTGGTCCTACTGCAATGAGATCAGGATCAGCATGTACTAATCTCTAAATCTTCCTATGCTCTAAGCCTACCTTTCTATCAATTCCAGGAGAATCTCCAGCTGTTACTGTCCACAGAGAGCCAGACTTTCTATATTCCTCATGAGGCTTGCCCTAGACAAGATTAGAAATTACTAATGGTAAAATGTTTGCAGATCTCAGAACTCCCCTCTACATTGCTACTTCTACCACTATGATCAGTGGGTGAGTGGGAAATGCCTAAAATGACTGCCTTGTGTACAGATAGCTTGGGAAGGCATGGAGTATCTAAAATTTCCAAAGATTCTTCAGTTTTCTACCTTTGCTGTCCAACTCACGGTATCACTACTCTTTCTGTCTTTGTGAAAGCACAGTTGTGTCTGTCATCAACTTTGGGTGATAAGATCAGATTTTGAACTTGGATGCAAACCACATGGTGATTCCCTAAAGAAAAGAAAGACAATAAAAAACCTTCAGTATTAGTTTTGTTTCTTCTGAGCCTCATTAGGCACTTTGCCAGTGACTAGTCAGGTACAAAGGGGCAAGGACTCAGAAACTGGCCTCAGAGGTCCTGGCTTCCATCTGTGAGGGGTAAGTGTGAACCGTAAGCCAAATTCATTTAGTTCCTTTTACATAATTGTCAGCTTCCCTCAAACGGTTTCTTCTCCTTGGTTGTAAGGGAAGACAGTCAATTGTTGTTCTATTCACTTTGTCACATAAACCCATCTGACAGGCATGACAGTAACTGCTTGCTAATTATGGAGCAAAATTTGCAGTGCAAGGTTTGTTGTGCCAACGGTCCCCAGAACAATCCTGGGATTGTTTTATGAGAAGATTGGGCAGCCAGGGTTGAACACTTTTGCTTCAATTATCCCCATGTGCTGTCATGGCTTGGAGCTGCTCTAGTGGAATGAAGAGAAGAAAATGAATGAGCTCTGCTCCAGCACTGGGAGAGGTTGCTGAACCCTGAAGGGCTTGTTTTGTTGTATCTTTGTTAGCTGCTAATACAGATATCATTGCCTGGTAGTGGCACTGAAACTGAGGGTCCATTAGCACTTCTATGCTATGTCCAGGGATTTATATCTCCACTGTAAAGACTTACTCTGGAGTGAAACTCAGCATATAGTCTCAACTAAACCCAGCTCTCTATTTTCCAGTACTTTGGGTGTCCTAATAAAGTTCGGGTATTGCTGGCATTGGATGCAGTTGGTTTGCTGATTTTATCATGATGAATTGATTTGGGGATGAGGGGTGACTAACAGAGAAGTTCATTTCACTGGGGTGGAGTTAAAAAAATATGAAGGAATTAATTGCTTAATGTAGGAATCGGAATGATGTGCAGACACCTAAAAAAATGATTCTAAAAGAATAAACGTAATGAGCTGATCATAAATCAGAATTATCCTTTCTCAGAATATTCCAAAAGAAAACTAATTCCTACTGAAGTTACTGGGACACACATTCTCTGCTTCTTACATGACCTGGGTTTGCCAAGCACCTTCATGAGCACCAGCTAGTTATATCGCTCAAGAACTTCCTCTTTATGACCTGAGAACACTTGTGTGGCTGTCATTTCCAACAGATCTTCAATGATAACCAAAATTTTGAGAAGGGGGCAATGTTTGTTTCTTGCAAGCAGTAAGTTATTCCAGAACATAACATCCCTTTGCAAAAAACATGAATCAAAAAAGCCCCTCCATGGACTTCAGCAGCTGCACATACCCCATGTCTGGCTACCCCCAGAGGCAGCTCAGCTGAGCTCTCTCCTACCATCAATCCTTCTCTTGCTCCCCTTGCACCCTTTGCAGGACTCAGCAGGTCACAGCAGAACCAGTTCAGCTTACAAGTCCAGCAGAAAACTAATCGATCTTTCTGCTGAGTTAGTTTTCTAGCAGATGGTACATTGCATCAGTTCACCAGGCTGTCAGACAAGCCAGAACCACAGGGGTCTCACAACCAGCCGTAGCAGTGTAAGCAAACATTTTGTTTGTAGCTAGGTACCTAGATCAATCCCCTGAAACTTTTAGCCACATCCTCTTGTTTCTATAGATTTTCAGCATGGATTTGGATTGGAAGGAAGACTTATGCCACAGGTCCACTAAAAGTTTACGTTGAGCCCTCCAGAGCACTGGAGCAGCATACCTCTACAATAGCAACAAATATTACTCTTTACCATAGCTTGTAAAGACTCCTGAAGGAGACATTCTTCTCTTTCATAGATGTAAATTATGTGACATGGTCCATCTTAACTACAGGCAGGCAGGGTATCCTCCCCTGTTCTATGGAGATTATTGCTGTTCCCACTGGAAAAGTTTTGGAAAGATAGGAGGAACTCTGGAAAACTTATGGTTTTACCAAATCTGAATTTCTTAGCAGGAAGTCTCTTTTCACCCATTCCCAAGCCCCAGTAGCCACAGATATGACCTTTTCAGAAACATCTTCCAAAGGTCTGTGGTATTGATAGAAGACAAGTGGGAGAGCAGAGAAGAGATAAATAAAGCAGTAGGAGGTGTCCTGGTGTTTACCAGGTGTACCAAGCCAATTCAGTACACTGTAAGGCAACTCTGACTTGATCTAGCACTGAAAAGCACCAGAAAAGACCAATAAATTTTTCACAAAATGTCTTTGCAGGAGTTCTGCTCCTTGTAAATAACCACAGGAGTAAAAAGAAGTATCTCAGGCTTTGGTTATATTCCTTTAGCACCTCAGAATATTTCTAGCTGCCATCAAAAGAATTCTTCCCCTTCCAGAAAGGGATTTAGGAAGCCAAAAGTAGTGCAACTTATGGGCATCCCCATTCCAGTGGTTAGCTGCAGTGTGCAAGTTAATGCAATTAAAGCTGAAGCTCCTTAGCTGTACTGGAAGCATATCCTTCCACACTGGAATTCACTAAAGAAATGTGAGTCTAGTCCTGCCAAACTTGCCCAGCTCTGGCTAGGAGTTGCAATTTTTCCATTTCAGTTAATTTGGTTTTGGCCTGGATTTTAGCCACTAGAGAATTCATTAGAGTTTGCAGGATCTCTCAGACAGGTCCACTGAGGAACACAAGTCTACTGTCACCCTAGACGGATCTTCATTTCTACTGGAAGAGTCACCTGGACCTTCATTTTGCACTAGTCCCCACTACTCTGAGTATTCCCCTTGCATCTGCTCTTCGTACAGGTGTATTTTGAGTGAGTGGAGAACTAATTTAGATGAGGAGTGACCGTTTTGCTATGATCAAATGTGCACACTACATTTGCTATGATCAAATGTGCACCCATTCTCTTGGAAAACATCAGAATCACCTCCAACATGGCATGAAATTATGGGTAGGGTTCAAGGAGCTTCAAAACCTGCAGCTCCAGGGATACTGGGGCTAAAAAAGGAATTCAAAGGGGAGCATAGAACTGCACCATCAGTTCTCCTTCAAAATCTTTCTCATCCTGGACACCCATTCAGATGCAGAGCATCAGCCTCAGCTCAAGAATTCAAAGCAAATTAGGGTTAGGGTCAGGTTTCAGAGACCCACAAAGACTAAAGCTCCAGGAATACTGGGGATGACAAAACCATACCAAAGGAGGTGTAGGCTTTGTGGCTCTGTGAATCCCTACATTTGTAGGCTTTTTCGCTCTCTGAACACTAACCCTAATCCTAATTTGCATGGCATTCTGGATCTGAGGCTGACATCCTCTAGCTGAAAGGCTGTCCCTACCATAAAGGTCTTAAAGGCTCAGTATTGGCATAATGTAGAGCTTCCTTAGGCATGTCTATTTCAGCCCCGGTATCCCTGAAGTTGTAGGCTTTGTGGCTAACTGATCCCTAACCCTATCCTAAACCCTAACTCTAACACTAATTTCAATGGTATTTTGGAGCTGAGGCTGATGTCCTCCAGACAAAAGTGTGTCCGAGAGGAGAAAGGTGTTGAAAAAGCAATGTTGGTGCAGTGCCACGCTCCACTTAGCATGCCTTTAGCAGCACAGGAATCCCCGGAGTAGTAGGTGTTGTGGCTCTCCTTACCCTATCCCTAACCCTAACCCTAACCCTAACCCTAACCCTAACCCTAACCCTAATCCTAATCTTAATTTGCATGACATTTCAGAGCTGAGGCTGACGTCTTCCAGCTGAATGGGTGTCCCAGACGAGAAAGCTGTTGAAGGAGCAATGTTGGTGCAGTGCTGTGCTTTCCTTTCCATGTCTATTACTGCCCTGGGATCCCTGATGCTGTAGGCTTTCTGACTGTCTGAAAACTAGTCCTAAACCTAACCCTATTTAGTATGGCATTTTGGAGCTGAGGCTGACATCCTCTCGCTGAACAGGTGTCCCAGAGGAGCAATGTTGGTGCAGTGCCATGCTCCCCTTGTCAAGCCGTTTTAAGACCTAGTATCCCTGCATCTATAGGCTTTCTGGCAATCTGAATGCTAACCCTAACCCTAACTGTAAGTTCCAATGCACTTTGAAGCTGAGGTTGGAGTCCTCCAGCGAAATGGGAGCCCTACATGAGAAAGGTGTTGAAGGAGCAATGTTGGTGCATTGCCATTCTCCCTTTGGCATTCCTTTGGCAGAACCAGTATCTCTGGAGTTGTAGCCTTTGTGCCTCAGTTTACCCTACCCCTATCCCAAACCCTAACCCTAATTTTCACAGCATTTTGGAGCTGAGGCTGATGTCCTCCAGCTGAATGGGTGTCCCACTGGAGAAATGTGTTGAATTAGCAATACTGGTGCAGTGCCATGCTCCCTTTGACATGCCTTTTTCAGCCCTAGTATCCTTGTTGCTGTAGGCTTTGTGGCTCATTGAATGCTAATCCTAAACCTTTATTTGCATGGATTCTTGGAGCTTATGAAGTCATCCTCCAGTCAAATGGGTGTCCCAAATGAGAAAGCTTTTGAAAGAGCAGTGTTGGTGCAGTGCTGTGGTCCCCTTATTATGCCTATGTCAGCCCTCCAGCTGAATGACATCCTCCAGCTGAATGGGTGTCCCATATGAGAAAGGCGTTGATGGAGCAATGTTGGTGCAGTGCCGTGCTCCCCTTGGTATGCCTTTGGCAGAACCAAAATCAGTGGAGCTGTAGGCTTCGTGGCTTACTGTACCTAACCCTATTGCTAAGACTAACCCTAATTTCCATGGCACCTAACAGCTGAGGCTGACATCCTCTTGCCAAATGGGTCCCCTAGATGAGAAAGGTTTTGAAGGATCAATGTTCGTGCAGTGCCATGCTACCCTTGGCATGTCTTTGACAGCATTGGTATCCCTGCAGTTGTAGGCTTCATGGCTTTCTGAACCCTAACCCTATTGCTCTCCCTAATCCTAATTTCCATGGCGTCATGGAGCTGAAGCTAATATCTTCCAGCTGAATGTTCCAGATAATAATGGTACTGAAAGGGCAATGTTGGGGCAGTACCATGTTCCTCTTGTGTTGTTGTTTAAGCCCTGTAGTTAACACACAACCACCCAGCTGCTCACGCACTCCCTGTGCTTCTTAGTCCCCCCATTCCCGGAGGGATGGGGAGGAGAATTGAAAGAATGTAACATCCATGGGCTGAGATAAGAACAGCTCAGTAATGAAGGTCTAATACAAAATCACTGCTCCTACCACAAATAGTGATAATCATAAGGGAAATAACAAGGGAAGAGAATACAACTGCTCACCACCTGCTGACTGATACCCAGCCCAACCTGAGCAGCTATTTGGGCCTTCAGGGTAACTCCCCTCAGTTTATATACCAGGCATGACCAGCTGTGGTATGAAATACCCTTTTGGCTCAGGTGTCCTGTCTCTGCTTCCTCCCAGCTTCCCTTGCCCTCCTTGCTTACAGAAGATGAGACTAAAAGTCCTTGATCATAGTAAACATTAATTAGCAACAACTAAAAACATCAGTGTGTTATCAGCTTCGTTCTCAGGCTAAAGTCAAAACCACAGCACTGCATCAGCTGCTAAGAAAGAAAAATGCCTGCTACTGCTGAACCCAGGACAGTATCCACCCCTTATTCCATACCATTCACACCATGCTCAGATCGCATATTTTAAAATGTACCATTGTTTTCTGTCTCTCATACACACACACACACACACACACACACAGAGTTATCATTCCTTAGTCCATGGACCAATCCCTATAAAGTTGCTGAATTCATCCAGTCCATGATGTCAGGCTCCATCTCTTGTAATAGCCTTTCAGAGCAGGAGAGACTGTGTGCAGTGTTGGATTGCTGCCTGCCAATGACACTGCTGAACTCGTCTGGTCACTGCTGAGCTTGTCTGGTTTCACCCAACTTCATTCTTTTTTGGGGTGATGATCAGAGGGAAGTCAGGGTCAGTCACCTGAGGACAGTTCTGCTGCTGGCTTTTCCCATGACTTTATTCTCCACTGATGATCGTGACAGCACATCTTCTTTTCAAAGCCCAGAGTGGTAGAGATGGGCATCTAGCTGATGGGCTATATAAGTGTTATATAGCAGGCAACAGAATATAATTGAGTTCATTGGCTGTTTTCCCCCAAAATTAAACCCCCTTGAGGTACACATCGGACTTCCCCATCTGCCTGCATTATCCACCAAGTATATCCAGGTCCCTGAGAAAAATCGATTCCACAAGGGGTTTTGCCTTTACCTGAAGCAGGAATAACCCAGACTGTCTTCCCCAGCGAATTCTTTATGTGCACCACAGGAACTTTATCCCCCTCTACAGTACATAAAAGTTCTGACTGGGCTGGGCCAGCAATGTTGGCAGATCTTCTGGTGTTGGCCAACCAGGTAGCTTTTGCTAAATGTGCATCCCAATGTTTGAAAGTCCCACTACCCATTGCTCTCAGTGTAGTTTTTAACCGCCCATTGTACCGTTCGATTTTCCCAAAGGCTGGTGCATGGTAAGGTATGTGATATATCCACTCAATGCCATGCTCTTTGGCCCAAGTGTCTATAAGGTTGATCCACAAATGAGTCCCATTTTTTGACTCGATTCTCTCTGGGGCGCCGTGTTGCCACAAGACTTGTTCCTCAAGGCCCAAGATAGTGCTCTGGGCAGCGGCATGGGGCAAAGCATATGTTTCCAGCCATCCTGTAGTTGCTTCCACCATGGTAAGTACATGGGTCTTGCCTTGGTGGGTCAATGGGAGTGTGATATAGTCAATCTGCCAGGCCTCCCCGTATTTGTACTTCAGCCATCGTCCTCCATACCAGACAGGCTTTAACCACTTGGCTTGCTTAATTGCAGCACAAGCTTCACATTCAAGAATAACCTGAGCGATACTGTCTGCCTTGATGGTTTGAGGTGTCAGGAGCCCACTGGGCTAAAAATAATTCACCCTTATGTTGCCAATCTAAATCCATCTGAGCCACTTTAACCTTAGCCGCTTTATCCACTTGTTAGTTGTTCTGGTGTTCCTCAGTGGCCTGACTCTTGGGTACATGAGCATCTACATGTACCTTCACCACCAGGTTCTGCACCCGGGCAGCAATATCTTGCCACAGTGCAGCAGCCCAGATGGGTTTACCTCTGCGTCGGTAGTTGCTCCACTTCCATTGCTGCAACCACCCCCACAGGGCATTTGCCACCATCCATGAGTCAGTATAGAGATAAAGTACTGGCCACTTTTCTCGTTCAGCAATGTCCAGGGCCAGCTGGATGGCTTTCACCTCGGCAAACTAACTCTATTCATCCTCTCTTTCATCAGTTTCTGCAACCTGTCATAGGGACTCCACACAGCTGCTTTCCATCTCTGATGCTTTCCCGCAATATGGCAGGATCCATCAGTAAACAAGGCATACTGCTTCTTAATTTCTGACAGTTTATTATATGGTGGGGCCTCTTCAGCATGCATCACCTCCTTCTCTGGTGACATTCCAAAATCTTTGCCCTCTGGACAGTCCATGATAAATTCTAGAATTCCTGGGCAATTGGAATTTCCTATTTGAGCTCTTCATGTAATTAGTGTGGCCCACTTACTCCATGTAGCACTGGTTGCATGATGTGTAGAGGAGACACTGCCTTCGGACATCCAGCCCAGCACTGGCAACTGAGGTGCCAGGAGGAGCTGTGCTTCAGCACCAATCAATTCTGAAGCAGCTCGAACCCCTTCATAGGCTGCCAGTATCTCTTTTTCAGTTGGGGTACAGATGGCCTCAGATCCTCTGTACCCCCAACTCCAAAAGCCGAGGGGTCAACCTTGAGTTTTCCCTGGAGCTTTCTGCCAGAGGCTCCAGGTAGGACCATTCTCAGCTGTGGTGTAAGGCACATTTTCATATCTTTCCCAGTCCAGATTGGTCCAAGGGCTACTGCACAAATTACCTCCCATTTAATTTGTTCAAAGGCTTGTTGTTGCTCAGAGCCCCACTTGAAATCATTCTTCTTTCAAGTCACATGACAGAGAGGGCTTACAATCAGACTGTAATTTGGGATACACATTCTCCAGAACCCCACAACACCTAAGAAAGCTTGTGTTTCTTTCTTACTAGTTGGTGGAGACATTGCTGTTACTGTAGTGATCACATTTATGGGGATCTGGTAATGTTCATCTTGCCATTTTCTTGCTAAAAATTGAATCTCCTGAGCAAGTTCCTTGACCTTATTCCTTTTTATGGCGAAACCGGCCTTCAGAAAGATTTGGATTATTGTTCTTTCTGTCTCAGAATCTTCTTCTGCTTTATGACCCCACATGAAAATGTCATCAATGTATTGCAGGTCTGGAGCTTTCCCCTGTTCCAGGGCAGTCTGGATCAGTCCATGAGTGATGGTAGGGCTGTGTTTCCACCCCTGGGGCAGTCAGTTTCAAGTGCACTGGACGGCCCTCCAAGTAAAAGCAAACCATGGCCTGCACTCTGCTGCCAAAGGAATTGAGAAAAATGCATTCGCGATATCAGTTGTGGCATACCACTTGACTGCCTTTGACTCCAGTTCATAGTGAAGTCCTAGCATGTCTGATATGGGAGCACTCAGTGGTGGTGTGACTTCAGGCCATAATAGCCTACCGTTAGTCTCCACTTTCTGTTAGACTTTTGCACTGGTTATGTGGGATATTAAAGGGTGAGCGGGTCCTGCTGATCACTTTTTTGCTCTCCAGACTATGGATGAGCTTATGGATGGGAATCAGAGAGTCTCGGTTCGTGTGATATTGCCTTCAGTGCACTGTTGTGGTCACAACTGGCACTTGCTGTTCTTTGATCTTCAGAAACTCTCCTCTGAGAGACCAGGCAAGGTGAACAGCTACTTAATTTCCTTCATCTCTGAGGCAGCAATATCAAAAGCCCATCAGTATCCTTTGGGGTCTTTGAAGTACCCTCTCCTGAGATAGTCTATGCCAAGGATGCATGGAGCGTCTGGACCAATCACAATGGGTGCTTTTGCGGCTCCTTCCCAGTTAGGCTTATTTCAGCCTCCAGTACAGTCAGCTCTTGGGATCCTCCTGTCAATCCAGAAATACAAATGGCTTCCACCTCTTGACAGTTTGATGGCATAAGGGTACACTGTGCACCAGTATCAACCAGAGACCTGTGGGACTGATGTGTCAGGCTACCTGATCCACACAGTCCGTTTGTCCCTCTCTTCTACCTGGTTGGTCACCTCTATAGTGATCATAAAATTCTTCACTTAGATCTTGTAGAAAGGGATTATTATTTCTCATCACAGGAGTTGGTCTAAAATCAGCTCTTCCACTTCATCTGGGAAGCTGCTCACCAAAGACTGGTGCAGCGACTTTCTTGGGAGGATCATACTTGACCGTTGTTCTCATCTTCAATTCACGCACCTGTTCCTCCAGAACTGAGGTAGGTTTTCCATCCCACTTTCTCATGTCTTCTCTGTGACTCTGCAGGTAAAAACATAGGGCAGCCCATGGCGTGTACCTCCTATATCTTTTCTCTTGGCCAGTAGGGTGTCTTCTGTTAATAACTGAGACAGGGGTTGGTACACAAAGGGAGGTAGATAGATCAGATAGATCGTCTCTCAATTGTTTGAACTCCTGGGAGAGTTTTTTCAAAGCTGAAATGATAGAAGGGGTGATGTTTTTTCAAAGCTGAAATGATAGAAGGGGTGATGTTATCTTTGAATTCTCAGAGTTGATGAATCAATTCATAGATTGTTACTGGTGTCATACTCCACTTGACATGCGTTTGGTGGCACTGGAGCTTTAGGCTTTGTGTCTCTCTGAATGCCGATACTAACCATAAACCTAATCTGCATGGCATCTTGGAGCTGAATCTGATGCCCTCCAGCGCAATGGGTGTCCTAGATGACAAAAGTGTTGAATGAGCAATGTTGGTTCAAGGATGTGCTCCCTTTAACAGCTCCATTATTGTTGGAGCTGTAGGCTTTGTGGCTCTCTGAACATTAACCCTAACCCTTATTTTGCATGGCATTCTGGATCTGAGGCTGACACCCTCCAGCCGAATGGGTGTCCCAGATGAGACAGTAAATATTACCTAGTAACAGCTGAAAATATTGGTGTGTTAACAGTGTTGGTCTCAGGTTAAAGTGAAAACCATAGCAGTGCACCAGCTACTAAGGAGAAAAATGACTGCTACAGCTGAACCCACGACAGAGAGCAGCAAAGAGTACAGCTTCAGGGATACTAGGGCTGAAAAAGGCATGCCGAGGGGAGCATGGCACTGCAACAACATTGCTCCTTCAACACTTTTCTCATCTGGGACACCCGTTAGGATGGGGGACACCCATTAGGATGGAGGACATCAGCCTTGATTCCAAGGTGCCATAGAAATTAGGGATAGAATTAGCTATAGGGCTAGGCTTAGGGTTCAGAAAGCCAGAAAAGCCCATAGCTTCAGGGATACTGGTGCTTCCAAAAGCATGGCAAAGGGGAGCACATCAATGTATCAGCATTGCTCCTCCAACACCTTTCTCACCTGGGACACCTATAAGGCTGAAGGACGGCAGCCTTAGCTCCAAGATGCCATGCAAGTTAGGATTAGAGTTAGGCTTACAGTTCAGAAAGCCACAAAGCCTACAGCTCCAGGGATAATGTGGATACCAAAAGCATTCCAAGGTGAGAATGGCACTGCACCGACATTGCTTCTCCAACACCATTTCTTAACTGGAACACCCATTTGTCTGGAAAAAGTCAGATTCAGCTCATAGATGACATGCAAATTAGGGGTAGAGTTAGGGATAGTGTTAGGGTTAGGTTTCAGAAAGCCTCAGATAATACAGCTTCAAGAGATACTGGTGTTGCCAAAGGCATGCCAAGGGGAGCACAGCACTGCACCTGCATTGCTCCTTCAAAACCTTTCTCATGTAGGCAACCGATTCAGATGGAGGATGTCAGACTTGCGAGAAATGGTTTCTAGATAAAAAGTTCAGGGTAGACACAGCAGTGAAGCAGCTGTTTATTAACGGTGTCCTAGCAAGTAAGCGCACACAGCAAAAGCAGAACTATGATTTCTATTTCCTACCTCTGTCTGCAAGTTCCCTTCCTTGTTACCCCACTGGTTGGGTACTCCAAGATTTACACCCTATCTGACACGTATAATCTACGTGCTAACTGTCTCACCTCCATTTACATCTCCCCTTACTCGTTTTCATATGCCCCTTCCTCTTATTTATATGTTTCCATTTATGGTTCGATTTCATAACTCTGTGGCAGATATGTGGTACCTCAACTTACTGTTTAACTAGCATGCACAAGCTTAGTTTCATAGGTTGTACAAAGATAGTATTCTTTTTAACCACAGAGTGTATCTTTCGCCCAGGGATGATTTTGTCTGAAACCACGGACTGTGTCTTTCTAAGTTATGGTATCTCACACCCTTTGTTTTGTTCCCTTAGAAACATAGCCCCAGTCCCAGTACTGAAAAATCTTAATATTGCAAAGCCTTAATATATGTCTTAAAGCTCTAATATTGTAAAGACTTAATATTGGAAAGTCTGATACACAATTATGTGGAAACAACACTGATTCTGTCACGTTCAGCTAAAGGATGTCAGACTAAGATCCAGGATGCCATAGAAATTACAGTTAGGGTTAGGAATAGGAATGTGGCTCACAGAGCCAGAAAGCCTACAGTTACAGGGGCACTAGAGCTGACAAAGGCATGCCAAAGGGAACACAGCACCGCACCAACATTGCTCCTTCAATACCTTTCTCCTACAGGAAACACATTCAGCTGGAGGATGTCAGCCTCACCTCCAAGATACCATGCAAATTAGGGTTAGGGATAAATTTAGCATTCAGCGAGGTAGAAATCCTACAGCATCTGGCATACCGGTGCTGAAAAAAGACATGCCAAGGGGAGCATGGCCCTGCACCAACACTTCTCCTTCAACAAATTTCTCCTCTGGGACACACATTTGGCTGGAGGAAGTCAGACTCAGCTCCAGGATTCCATGCAAATTAGGGTTAGATTTAGGGTTAGCATTCAGAGAGACAGAAAGCCTGTGGATGCAGGGATACTTGGACTGAAAAAGGCATTCCAAGGAAAGCATGGCATTGCATCAGCCCTGACCCTTCAACACATTTCTCATCTATGGCAGCATTCAGTTACAGGACATCCACCTCAGATACAGGATTTCATGCAAATTAATGTTAGGGTTAGCATTCAGAGAACCACAAAACCTGGGGATGCAGGGTTACTAGGCTGGAAAAAGGCAAGCCAAGGGAAGCACGGCATTGCCTCAACTTTGCTTCTTCAACTCCTTTCTCATCTGTGACACCACTCAGCTACATGACATCCCCCTCAGATCCAAGTCATCATGTAAATTAGGTTAGGGATAGGGTTAAGGATTAGAGAGCCACAAAGCCTACAGTTTGAGAGATACTGAGGCTGCAAGAGGCATGCCAAAGGAAGCACAGCACTGCACCAACACTGTTCCTTCAGCGCCTTTCTCAAATGGGACTCCTATTCTGCAAGAAGATGCCAGACATAGCTCCAAGATTCCATGCAAATTATGGTTAGGGTTAGGGTTGAGGTCTAGAAAGCCAGAAAGCCTACAGCTTGAGGGATGATGGGGTTGTCAAAAGCATGCTGAGAGGAGCACGGCACTACACCAACACTGTTCCTTCAACAACTTTCTCAAATGGGACACCCATTTGGCTAGAAGATGTCAGCCTCAGATCCAAGACACCATGCAAATGACGGTCAGGGTTAGGGTTAGCATTCAGAGAGCCACAAAGACTATGGATGCAGGGATAGTAGGTCTGAAAAAGGCAGGAAAACGGGAGCACAGCACTGCACCAACATTGCTCCTTCAACACGTTTCTCATCTGGGAGACCCATTTGGCTGGAGGATGTCAGTCTCAGCTCCAGGATCCCATGTAAATTAGGGTTAGGGTTAGGGTTATGGTTTTGAGACACAGAAAGCTTATAGAACCTCAAATAAAAGCATTTAAAAAGGCATGCCAAGGGTACCATGGCACTGTGCCAACATTGCTCCTTCAACACCTTTCTCATGCATGAAAGCCATTCAGCTGCAGGATGTCAGCCTCAGCTCCAAGACACCATGCAAAGTAGGGTTAGGGTTAGGGTTTAGGGAGCCAAAAAGACTACAGATGTGGGAATACTTGGGCTGAAAAAGGCATGCCAAGGTGATCACTGCACTGCACCAAACTTACTCCTTCAACACCTTCCTCAAATGGTAAGCTGATGCAGCTCGTGGCCGTCAGCCTCAGCTCCAAGACGCCATGCAAATTATTGTTAGGATTAAGGCTAGCATTCATAGATCCAGAAAGACTATGGATACAAGGAACCTAGGGCTGAAAAAGGCACGCCATGGGGAGCACAGCACTGTGCCAATGTTGCTCCTTCCACACCTTTCTCCTCTAGGACACCCATCCGGCTGGAGGATGTTAGACTCAGCTGCAGAACGCAATGCAAATTAGGGTTAGGGTTAGGGTTAGAATTCAGAGTGCCAGAAATCATAGAATCAGAGAACAGTTAGGGTTGGAAAGGACCTTAAGATCATCCAATCTAAACTTGCCCTGTTGAAGTTTTAACCTATTACCCCTTGCCCTATCACTACAGTCCCTAATGAAGAGTCCCTCCCCAGCATCCCTATAGGCCCCCTTCAGATACTGGAAGGCTGCTATGAGGTCTCCACCAGCCTTCTCTTCTCCAGGCTGAACAGCCCCAGCTTTCTCAGCCCGTCTTCATACAGGAGGTGCTCCAGCCCCCTGATCATCCTCGTGGCCCTTCTCTGGACTTGTTCCAACAGTTCCATGTCCTTTTTATGTTGAGGACACCAGAACTGCACACAACACTCCAAGTGAGGTCTCATGAGAGCAGAGTAGAGGGGCAGGATCACCTCCTTCGACCTGCTGGTCACGCTCCTTTTGATGCAGCCCAGGATACGGTTGCCCTTCTGGGCTGCGAGCACACACTGAAGCTGGCTCATGTTCATTTTCTCATCAACCAACACCCCCAAGTCCTTCTCCACAAAAGCCACAAAGCCAGAAACTCCAGAGATACTGGTGCTGTAAAATGCATGCCATGGGGAAAACGGCACAGCACAAACATTGCTCCTTCAACACATTTTCATCTGGGACATGCTTTTGGCTGAAGGATGTCAGAAGCAGCTCCAGGATACTATGCAGTTTAGGATTAGGTTTATGGTTCAACTATCCACAAAGCCTACAATTGCAGGTCTGCTCATAACTGTCAGGAGAGAGGAGAAAATAATTTATACCCTCATTCTCCTCATCAGCCATTCACAGTGCTGTGAAGTCTCTTTTAATCTCCCTTGTGCTATGGGTCACAAGTTCAACACTACCCACATCAATACCGGTGATAGGTAGCAGTCTTGAGTGCTGTGCCCGGCTAGGGAATCTCCTTAGCATTAATCTGGGCCCTAGGAGAGTCTGATCAGCATATTGGACCTTCTGTTCCTCTTAGAAGGGTATCACCTCAACTACTAACTGCCTTTTGCTCTTCGTGGAGGTGTTTGCAATGGGGGCTATGCCTTTCTGACCCTGTCACCACCTCTGGTACAGACAGATCTTCATCCTCTTCATCCATCAACTGGCCTCCCACATCCAGAGACTCATGCTTGTTGTACCCACACTTGGGTGGGCGAGGTGTGAAAGGGGCATTTCGCCTGCCGTGATCATGGACTTGTATCCATTCAATACTTTCCCTTGAGCTACTGCCTTCAGTCTGGCAGTGGGAGGACCCAAAACACCCTGGATCTTGACTGTTTTCTGCTGGACATTTGTCGTGGTTTAAACCCAGTCAGGTAACTTGTTCACTCACTCCCAGTGAGTGGTGCCGAGCTGACAACAATCGAGGTCCGTGTCCGTCTCCCCCCCGCCCCCCCCGCACTGGGGCTCTCCCCTTCCCCGCTCCCGGAGGAACGGGGAGGAGGATCGAGAGAGTGCAACTCCTACGGGTTGAGACAAGAACAGTCCAGCAACAAATCACCACCGCTACTATCAGCTAAAACAATGATAAGGGAAAATAACAAGGGAAGAGAATACGATACCACCGGCCAAGAAAGCAAGTTCCACCCGGAAGCCCGTGTCCTTCCGGGCAACTCCCAGTTACCCCCCACCCCGGGCATGACGTGCTGTGGTATGGAATACCTCCCCGGCTAGCCCGGGTCAGGCGCCCCGTCTCTGCTTCCTCACAGCTTCCCCTCCTCCCTGGCAGAGCATGAGCCTCACAGAGTCCTTGGTCAGGGTAAACATCACTTAGCAACAACCGAAAACATCGGCTTCACCAACACCGCTCTCAAGCCGGAAGCCAAAACACAGCACTGCACCAGTTAACACAAAGGAAAAACATGACTGCCACTGCCGAACCCAGGACAACATTGCTGCTTCTTAGGGTGGCCATAGAAGTTTCCACAAGAATATCTCCTTATTGGGCTCAATAATGCTTTCTAAATTTCCACTTCCTCCTTTAGCTCTGCCACCAGGCTGAGCAGATCTGAAGCCACATCTGAGACTGCTGTTATCCCTATTGCTATCCAGTACCAAAGACAGGCTCTGGTACTCTCTGAAGCCTCAGATGTGTGGCTGCATAGAGGCATAAAGGACCTGCATCAGCATTGTTACACCCTTCCTGCTGACTGCAGAGGACATAACATTACACCAGGTGTATACCATATGCAAGCACCTTCTGGTAGGTTAATAAACACCAGTGGAAATAACCTCTTCAGCTGGCAAGCTGGCAATGCCACTTCCTCCACCAGAATGGAAGTCCCAGATGAGACGGGTGTTGAAGGAGAAATGTTGGTGCAGTGCAGTGATCCAATTAACATAACTTTGGCAGCACAAGTATCCCTGCATCTGTAGGCTTTCTGGCTCTCTGTACCCTAACTCTAACCCTAAATTGCATAGCTTCTTGGAGCTGAGGCTGACATCCTCCAGCCAAATGGGCATCCCAGATGAGAAAGGTGTTGTAGGTGCAGTAATGGTGCAGTGCCATGCTCCTCCTGCCATGCCTTTGGCAGCACCAGCATCCCTGGAGTTGTAGGCTTTCTGGCTCTTTGAAGCTTAACCCTAACCCTAACATTAATTTGCACTGCATCCTGGAGCTGAGGCTGATGTCCTCCAGCTGAATGGGTGTCCCAGAGGAGACAGGTCTTTAAGAAGTAATGTTGGTGTAGTGCTGTGCTTCTCTTGACTTGCCTCTGACAGCACTAGTATTCCTGAAGCTGTAGGCTTTGTGGCTTTCTCTACTTTAAACCTAATCATAACCCTAATTGCATGTCATCTTGGAGGTGAGGCTGATGTCCTCCAGCTGAATGGGTGTCCCAGAGGAGAAAGGTGTTGAAAGAGCAGTTGGTGCAGTGCCATGCTCCCTTTGGCATGTATTTGACAGCAGCAGTATCCTGCAGCTGTGGGCTTTGTAGCTCTCTGAACACTAACCCTAACCCTAATTTGCATGGCATCTTGGATCTGAGGCTGACTTTCTCTAGTCAAATGGGTGTCCCACAGGAGAGAGGTGTTGAAGGAGCCATGTTGGTGAAGTGCCTTGCTCCCCTTGGCATGTTTTTTGCAGCACCAGTATCCCTGGATCTGTAGGATTTTTGGCTCTCTGAACTCTAACCCTAACCCTAATTTGCATGAATTCTTGGTGCTGAGGCAGATGTCCTCTGGGAGAATGGCTGTCCCAGAGGAGAAAGGTGTTGAAGGAGTAATGATGTTGCAGTTTTATGTTCCTTTGGCATGCCTTTTTCAGCCCATTTCCCTATTAGAAAAAAAACAGATGGACCCAGTCCATTAATACATGGCTTTGTAGGTTTTTTGATAATGGGATGGCTGACAGTTCACCAGGTTTGCTGCTGTTGGGTGGTACACATTTTTCAAAGTTGGAAGAGGGTCTTTGCTTGTGAGCTAGTGAGGCTCTCTGACAGAGCTTCAAACTAGACATGAAGGGGTAAGGGGATGATCAAGCTCACCTGTGAGAAGCTGCCGGATAAGATAAGGTTAGAGAGGCAGGGTGCTGGGGAGCCCCCTCAGCCTGAGGCTCCGAGATATTTTCATAGAATCATAGAATCATAGAAGAGTTAGGGTTGGAAAGGACCTTAAGATCACCAAGTCCACCCCCCCCCGCCATAGTCAGGGACACCTCACACTTAACCATGTCACCCAAGACATCATCAAACCTGGTCTTGAACACAGCCAGGGATGGAGCATTCACAACTTCCTTGGGCAACCCATGGATATGGATACAAGGAAACTAGGGCTGAAAAAGGCATGCCAAATGGAGCACAGCACTGTGCCAATGTTGCTCCTTCCACACCTTTCTCCTCTAGGACACCAATCTGGCTGGAAGATGTTAGCCTTAGCTTCAGAACGCAATGCAAATTAGCGTTAGGGTTAGGGTTAGAATAGCTAAGTGCCAGAAATCATAGAATCAGAGAACAGTTAGGGTTGGAAAGGACCTTAAGATCATCCAATCTAAACTTGCCCTGTTGAAGTTTTAACCCGTTACCCCTTGTCCTATCACTACAGTCCCTAATGAAGAGTCCCTCCCCAACATCCCTATAGGCCCCCTTCAGATACTGGAAGGCTGCTATGAGGTCTGCATGCAGCCTTCTCTTCTCCAGGCTGAACAGCCCCAGCTTTCTCAGCCCGTCTTCATACAGGAGGTGCTCCAGCCCCCTGATCATCCTCGTGGCCCTTCTCTGGACTTGTTCCAACAGTTCCATGTCCTTTTTATGTTGAGGACACCAGAACTGCACACAACACTCCAAGTGAGGTCTCATGAGAGCAGAGTAGAGGGGCAGGATCACCTCCTTCGACCTGCTGGTCACGCTCCTTTTGATGCAGCCCAGGATACGGTTGCCCTTCTGGGCTGCGAGCACACACTGAAGCTGGCTCATGTTCATTTTCTCATCGACCAACACCCCCAAGTCCTCCTCCACAGGGCTGCTCTGAATCTCTTCTCTGCCCAACCTGTAACTGTGCCTGGCATTGCTCCGACCCAGGTGTAGGACCTTGCATTTGGCATGGTTAAACTCCATGAGGTTGGCATCAGCCCACCTCACAAGCATGTCAAGGTCCCTCTGGATGGCATTCCTTCCCTCCAGCGTATCAACTGAACCACACAGCTTGGTGTCACCTGCAAACTGGCTGAGGGCACACGCAATCCCACTGTCCATGGCACCAACAAAGATGTTGAACCAGACCGGTCCCAACACTGATCCCTGAGGCATGCCACTTGTTACTGGTCTCCAGCTGGACATTGAGCCATTGACCACAACACTTTGCTTGCGGCCATCCATCCAGTTCTTCATCCACCAAGTGGTCCATCCGTCAAACTGATGTCTCTCCAATTTAGAGACAAGGATGTCATGTGGGACAATGTCGAATGCTTTGCACAAGTCCAGGTAGATGACATCAACTGCTCTATCCCTGCCCATCGGCTCCCCAGACCCATCTTAGAAGGCCACCAAATTGGTCAGGCAGGATTTCCCCTTAGTGAAGCCATGTTTTGGCTGTCACCAAGAATCTTGTTCTTCATGTGCCTTAGCATGCCTTCCAGGAGACCCTGCTCCAAGATTTTGCCAGGCACAGAGGTGAGACTGACTGCTCTGTAGTTCCCCGAGTCATCCATTTTCTCCTTCTTGAAATGGGGGTTATATTTTCCCTTTTTCCAGTCATCGGGAACTTCACCTGACTGCCATGATTTCTCAAAGATGACAGATGGTGGCTTAGCAACTTCATTCGCCAGCTCCTTCAGGACCTGCGGATGGATTTCATCAGATCCCATGGACTTGTGCATGTTCAGGTTCTTAAGATGGTCTCGAGCCAGATCCTTTCCTAGCTCCATGTTCTTCTTACATGATACTTCCCCGAGGGTTTTAATTCTATCCTACAGACCTGTGTCACTTACTTGTGTTTCATGAGTGTTTCAGGGAAAACCTGCTCGGCCCAGACAGTTTAAACCAAACTGGGATCAAAACACTTTGTTGAGCTTTTGAGAACGTGGAATTAGGCAGCAGTCAGTAAGGTGTTGCGTTCAAGTAGTAGTACAAGAGGTAAACCGCCAGACGAGACACATGAATGTTGACAAACACAAGCAAATATCTAAACACCCTCTGCTACAAACGTTGCCCTGCGTAACAAACGCAGATTTCTTGAATTCTCCTTTCCAAGAAGACCTCACCATAGGCAGTGTAGTAGCAAATGCCAATTGGTGTATTGATAAGGAATGGTGAGGAAATACTGCATGCTCTCTACATTTCTGCCAAGTTCATGCAGATGGAACCCAAACCCCTTTCCTTTCACCTTCGGGATCGCCACACTCCCACGACTGTACGTGGTATAAAAGCCTTTACGGATACAGTATGAACATACAGATTTATTTAGAGGGACACCCCGCGGCGATGCCCAGTGTGTGGCCACCATGGGCAGGGACATCCCCTGGGCCTCCTGGGCACAGGCGCTGCCTCAGGGCCAGCAGGACAAAGGCCTTTCTCCAAGGGATGCTGGGTGAAGGGGCAGCAGCAGCAGCAGGGCTGCGGTGGGCAGGGCTGCAGGGGCCCCGTCACCCCCGTGTCATAGTGCCGGCACCCGGCCACGCAGCATCACAATGCTCCGGGGCAGTATGAGTCCAGCGCCCTCCCCTGCCCCACTGCCAGAGTGCCCGGCGCTGCCACCAGGACAGAGCTGGCAGGCGGAGGGCATCCGAGAGGCAGTCCTTGGGGCACCGGGGGAATTCCTGGCAGGGGAAAGGGGGTTGATGGGGGCAACCCTTGAAGCTGCACGAAGCTGCAGGAGGTTCTGTGCTGCGATTCCAGCTTCTGGAGGGGCCACGCTCAAAGCTCATCAGATCTATGGATGGATGGATGGATAGAAATCCTGCTTCAGTCGTTGGGGAGCTCGCCGTTCTCATCACTGGGCACCAGGGCATTAGGTGAGGGGGGGGACTGAAGGAGGGAACACCTGAAGCTGCGAAGCTGCAGGAGGTTCTGTGCTGCGGTTCCAGCTTCTGGAGGGGCCACGCTCAAAGCATCATCGAGAGATCCTGCTTTGGTTGTCAGGGAGCTCGCCGTCCTCACCTCCTGGGGAGAGAGTGGCAGTAGCCAGAAGAAAAAGGATGCACAGGTGGCTCAGTGCCCTCCCCCACTGCCAAGCACAGGAAGGATTCGTGCTTCGAGGATTCATCAGGCCAATGGCATTTTGCTGTTGTTGGAAGCCCCTGAGACAACTTCAGGTGGAAGCAGAAAAAGCAGTGCCAGTGTCCCCTTGTCCCCTTAGAGGCGTAACCAGCGTGTGGAGCGGGAGCAGGTCTTGCTCACGTGCTCAGGGAGTAGCCGACCGCCAGCACTGGGGTCAGGAAGGAATTTTCCCCCGGGGCAGATTGGCACCGGTCCCCGGGGGTTTTTTGCCTTCCTCTGAGCACTGAGCATGACCCCTTGTCAGGGCTCCTGGGTCCATTCTGGCTGCGTTATCGCCCGGTGCTCATGCTCCACGAAGGCGGCCCCTCGTGTCCTGCAGCTGGGGGAGGGAAGTGCTTTTTTCCCCCTAGGCTGGACTAGCAAGCGTCCCTGGGGTTTTTTGCCTTCCTCTGCAGCCGAGCACAGCCCCTTCACGGGGCTCCTTTGGGTCATGGTGTCCCAAAGGCAGCTGCTCGTGCTCCACGCAGGTGGCCCTCGTGCCCCGCATCCGGGGGGAGGCAGCTTTCTGGACTCCCAGGGTGGCCCCATCGTGGCCCCGGGACTCGCTGCTGTCCTCTGGAGTACTGAGCACCAGACCTCGTCAGCTCTTCGCTGGCCCTTTCTGGCTGGGTTCTTCCTTGCACTTCTCTCGCACCACCACGGCACCGCTCCTGCCCTGGCTTTCCTTTGTCAGGCTGCAAGGGAGGGTTTTTCCAGCTAAACTGAAGGGTCTAAGCTAAACCAGACTAAAATTAACTAAGCTAAACTAAATCAAATCACTTGATTTAGAAATAAATCAAATACTCTTTCTACCTGTAACCATTCTGAGTTGTGTCTTTGAAAGTGGTTTTGGTGCCGAAATTCCCTTGGCATTTCAGGTAAATAAGGATCTCCCCATTGTACAACTTGTGAGTGCAGGGAAGGGGAGGCAATAAAATGCAATGGGATAGAATAGAAGAGAGTGGAATGGAACTGAACAGAATGCAACAGAAAGCTCTGCTATGTTATGCATATAGAATCTTAGAATAGTTAGGGTTGGAAAGGACCTTAAGATCATCTAGTTCCAACCCCCCTGCCGTGGGCAGGGACACGTCACACT
The DNA here is from genome assembly GCF_033815535.1 of Pezoporus flaviventris. Classification (NCBI taxonomy): domain Eukaryota; kingdom Metazoa; phylum Chordata; class Aves; order Psittaciformes; family Psittacidae; genus Pezoporus; species Pezoporus flaviventris. The sequence continues at coordinate 8,140,132 of NW_026892595.1, forward strand.
TAACCATGTCACCCAAGGCTCCTTCCAACCTGCCCATGAACACTGCCAGGGATGGAGCATTCACAACTTCCTTGGGCAACCCATTCCAGTGCCTCACCACCCTTACAGTAAAGAACTTCCTCCTTACATCCAATCTAAACTTGCCCTGTGTAAGTTTTAACCCGTTACCCCATGTCCTGTCACTACAGTCCCTAATGAAGAGTCCCTCCCCAGCATCCTTAGAGGCCCCTTTCAGATACTGGAAGGCTGCTATGAGGTCTCCACACAGCCTTCTCTTCTCCAGGCTGAACAGCCCCAGCTTTCTCAGCCCGTCTTCATACAGGAGGTGCTCCAGAGTCCTGATCATCCTCGTGGCCCTTCTCTGGACTTGTTCCAACAGTTCCATGTCCACCTGACTGCCATGATTTCTCAAATATGACGGATGGTGGCTTAGCAATTTCATTTGCCAGCTCCTTCAGGACCCATGGATGGATTTCATCAGGACCCACGGACTTGTGCACGTTCAGGTTCTTAAGATGGTCTCGAACCAGTTCCTCTCCTACAGTGGGCCTGAGGTCTTCATTCTCACAGTCCCTTCTTCTGCCTTCCAAGACTTGGGTGGTGTGGTCAGAGCCTTTGCCAGTGAAGACCGAGGCAAAGAAGTCATTCAGAACCTCAGCCTTCTCCAAATCCTGTGTAGCCAGTTCTCCCAAGAGCTTCCTGAGGGGGCCTACATTGTCCCTAGTCTGTCTTTTATTTGCTATGTACCTGTAGAATCCCTTCCTGTTATCGTTAATATCCCTAGCCAAGTTTAATTGGGCCTTAAGTTTTCTAACCTGGTCCCTAGCTTCCCAGACAACATCCCTGTATTCTTCCCAGGCTGCCTGTCCTTGTTTTCACCTTTTACAAGCCTCTTTTTTTCATTAGAATTTTCCTCAGCAGCTCCTTATCCATCCAAGGAGGTCTCCTGGCCCTCCTGCTGCACTTTCTTCCAGTTGGGATGCAACACTCCTGAGCTTGTAGCAGGTGATCCTTGAATATCAACCAACAGTCTTGGGCCCCCCTGCCCTCTAGGGCTATATCCCATGGAACCTTACTAAGCAGGTTCCTGAAGAGGCCAAAGTCTGCTCTTTTGAAGTCCAGGGCAGTGAGCTTGCTGCACGTTCTTCTCACTCTCCTGAGGATCTCAAATTAGACCATCTCGTGATCGCTGCATTCAAGGCTGCCCTGGAGCATCACATTTCCAACGAGCCCTTCCCTGTTGGTGAGCACGAGGTCAAGCATGGCACCTCATGGCACCTCATCACGCTGGAGTATACTTGAAACCTTAAGAAAATGAGAAAGGGGCACATGGGGTAATAGAAGCCAACAAGAAAACACCAGTGAAACACTTTAAAAGAGTTAAGAGTTGTTCCTCTAAGAAGGTGTTGAGACCGACATCCCAGCTGAAGTGCCTCTACATCAGCGCATGCAGCATGGGCCACAAACAGGAGGAGTTAGAAGCCAAGGTGAAGCTAGAAAGCTATGACCTGGTGGCTATTACTGAAACTTAATGGGATAGATCCCATCACTAGAGTCTGCCTATTGACAGCTACAGACTGCTAAGAAGGGATAGACAAGGAAGGAAGGGTGAAGGGTTTGCCCTCTACATCAAGAGAGGTACAGAATGCAAAGAGTTGTCTCTGAAGAATAGCCACAAGCAAGTTGAAAGCTTACAGGTAAGAATCAGAGACCAAGGCAGCAACGGAAATGTTGTGGTTGGTGTCCACTGCACCCAAACCAAGCAGGGGGAGACTACTGATGAAGCCTTCTTACTCCAGCTACAGGAGGCATTATATTCACAGGCTCTTATCCTGCAAGGGACTTCAACCACCCTGACATCTGCTGGGAAAGTAGCACAGCCAGCTGCAGGCAATCCAAGAGATTCCTGGAATGCGTTGAGGGTAACTTCTTAAGCCAGGTAAAAGACAACCCTAGCAGGGGGGATGCGATACTGGACCTGATGGTCACCAATGCAAGTGAGCTAATTGGTGACATCAAGATTGGAGGCCGCCTGAGCTCCAGCGATCATGCACTCATGGAGTTTGCAGTCCTGAGGGAGGTGGGACAAGCAAAGAGTACAGTCAGGACCCCGAATTTTAGGAAAGCCAACTTCCAGCTCTTCAAGGAGTTAGCCCATAGGACCCCCTGGGAAACTGCCCTCAGGGACAAGGGAGTAGAATAGAACTGGCAGATCTTTAAGGATGTTTTCTGTAGAGCACGAGAGCTCTCAGCCACCAGGTGTAAGAAATCAGGAAAGGAAAGCAGGAGACCAGTATGGATGAGATGAGTCAAACTAAAGGGCAAGAAGGAAATGCACCGGCAGTGGAAGCAGGAACAGGTATCCTGGGAAGAGCACAGGGGCACTTCCCAGTTGTGCAGAGGTGGGGTCAGGAAGGCCAAGGTGCATCTGGAGCTGAACTTGGCAATGGACAAAAAGAATGACAAGAAGGGCTTCTACAGGTATGTCAACCAAAAGAATAAGGTCAAAGAAAGTGTGCCCCCCATGATGAGTAAGACAGATAAACTGGTAATAACAGGCAAGGAGAAAGCTGAGGTTCACAACAACTTTTTTGCCTCACTGTCTTTTCATCTTCACTGGCAATCTCTCTTCCTACTCCTCTTGAGTAGATGAACTACAAGGTGAAAACTAGGGGAGCGAAGTCCCTCCCACTTCAAGTGAAGATCAGGTCTGTCACCATTTGAGGAACCTGAACATACACAAATCTATGGGACCTGATGAGATGCATCCCGGAGTCCCGAGGGAATTGGCTGATGTAGTTGCCAAGCCACTCTCTATGATATTTGAGAAGTCATGGCGTTCCTAGTGACTGGAAAAAGGGCAAGCCATTCACTGCAGTCAGCTGATAGCTGAAATTCAAGACTGGTCAGTCCCTTTTGCCTCTTCATATAGGTCACTTGTTCTGCTGCAGAGAAGAAATTGCTTTCCGGTGGGTCATGTGCCAGGGCTGTCAGCAGCCACATCTCCTTATTCACCAGGGATCAGTGCTTGCAAGCTGGGACACTGGGACAAGCCTGTTGCTGTTCCCTGGCTGGCCAAGTGCCAGCACAACATTTGCAAATGTGGGATGGGTTTTCTTACGTGTTTTTAGTAGCTGCTCCAAGCTCCCTCTTCAGATGAGTTGCCAGTCAGCGTGCTTCAGACACTAAGGAGAAAGACAAGCAGCAGGGCCACCTCTCTGCGGGAAAGATGAGGGCACAGGATGCCAGCAGGACTCCAAGTCATGGCAGAGCCCAGCATCCCTGAGCAGACTTAGGCAGCACAGGGCAGGCTTAGATAAGGATCCAAACTGAAGTGAAAAGTTCACCATGCAGTTGAAGCGAAGCTGTGCCTGCTGCCTGTGCTTGGCAGAGTGAACAGACAAGCACATAATAACTGCATTAATCAGAGATAACAGAGGGGAAAACAGTGGGACAAAGTAAGATAAGTTCAATATACCCAGCCAGCAGACACTGCTTTCAGGCTCCTGTCACAAAAAGCTGTTCTATTTTAATTAATGTTTCAAACATACCTAAGTTGTTAATTACAACCTGCATCTGTACGAGGAGACAAATGTAAGACCTGTGAGTTTAAAGCAAGCACATCAGGAGGAAGAATAAATTGACCTAGTGTGGAGAAGTGTCACTATTAGATGATATGAATAGTGTGTCTGTTTCCCCAGCAGCTTTTCCAGCTTCTGCACTTTGTAGTTCTCATTTTGGGGTCTAAATTGTACACTGAAACTCTGAAATGAACACAAAAGCTCTTCCTATGAAGTATAAACTACAAGACTTAAAATTGTAACTTTATTGCATTTCCTACCCTGGTGGGGTTAACTAGAGCCTGGAAATTGCATGCTGCCCACTAGGGATCATTAGGAATGCATTTGAAAGTGCACAGCCTCCTCGGACTTTTACCATCAATAGTTCCTTTTGTGGTCATTCAGAGGAAAACCAGGTATTCTTAAGCAAATATAAAACTATTTGAATAAATATACCATCCATGACAGCTCCACTAGTCCTCTAAGGATTTATAAAGCCTTCCTTCCCCCCTGGCTTCCTGTGAGTCCTTAAAAATTTTGTATACAGTATTATACACATAATATACACAATATTATAAGCTGGTGGCTTCCTGAAGAGAGACCTAGACGAGTTGCATAAAAATATGATAGCAGCCACCTGGAAATTCAGTTGATTTGTCCTGTTAATTGTGTCCCACATGCCCTTTCTTGCACTGCCTCTACAGCCCATTCCTCTCTCTGCAGCTGGTGTCGGTCTCCACATACCACACTTGCACTCTGCTCCAAGGGTGCCAAGTGACCCACTGTCACTGCCTGGCAGCCTCTGCCTGTTGAATTCAGCTCCTGTTGAGAGCTGTCTTGCCAAAACCTTTTCCACGCTATGATGAAAAACAAGTTAGAAAGAACTCAGAAGTTGGCAAAATTTCTCAGAGCTTTCATTTTGTGACGTGCTTTGCTGCCAAGCTATGTTATTCACATTATCTTGGGGATCTGCAGGATGGGGTCTTTCTTAATGCATATCACTTTGAGGTTGGGGTAGGAGATATAAAGTCTGACAGTTGTAGAAACTCTGTATTCCAACATGAGACTAAGCAAGCTAAGAAGTATGGTGTTTAGGTGGAGCTGTTGTCCATCATATCATGTTCATGCACATGGGATGAGCCTAACAGCCTAAAATTTCTGGCAAGGTCATGTTCGGTGCCTCACTTCTCCATGGCTACTATGTCTGGCACTTTGGACCATAAGACAGGAACAAAGGTGCACTCTGCATGTTTTTCACACGAGGTGTAGCTTTTCTGTTGGTAAACAGGAGGCATGGTCTCCAGGCCTCCAGTCTAGTGTCCACACTGGTCAGGGAGGCTTTAGAGCAGTGACATCTCTTTCACTCTCTGCATAGATGTCCTAGAAAGCAAATTCTGTAAGCACAGGGGTTATGAAAGTTCACCATCAGTGACAGGGAGATCTAACACCCATTGTGGGCCTTGTGCAGCAAAAGGAAGCACAGCTTAATTAGCTTCTACAAAGTGTTTAATAGCAAAGAATCAACACATGAGAAGAGAGCCTGTTTCACCCAAAATGAAGATCAGAAGTAGATCCATGATTATGTGGCCAAAGCCAACACTTTTTAAAAGACACAAAGGGATCCTTTCCCTTGAGGTCAGGGAGTGCTGGAGCAGAACCAGAGGAAAGCCTCCAAAAATGCTTTTGTATCTGGGGGAGGCACTACCACAGGCAGGAATCAGGCTGCCACTGATCCTATTGTTGGGTCAGTGCTGGCTTGAGACGATAGAGATGGACTGCTACAAATAAGAAAACAAAGCATACAGTTGGAAAGCTATGTTAAAAATATGTATATAAAAATCTCTGCCACTGATTATCCATTAATCCCTAGCCAAAAACATTTTCAGCCAGAAGCTGTCAGATGTGGTGCTTAGGGACATGGTTTAGTGGTGGATTTGCCAGTGTTGGGTTAACAACTGGACTTGATGATCTTAAAGATCTTTTCCAACCTAGTTGGTTCTATGATTCTATGATTCTATTCTATGAAAAAAGTCATATGAAACATGTTCTCATAGCAAGCTGAAAAAGAAGTGTGTATATGTACAGGGAAAAAAAAAAACACCAAACCAGACCAAAACAGACAAACAAAAAAACAAACCTGAAAAGACAATCTTCTATGACAATGTTGTAATGTACAAGAAAAAAAAAACAAACAAAAAACCTAGAGCAGTTCAACATCCAACACATCTCCTTCAAGTACTTTTTAGCGCAAGCAACAAAACAATATCTGGAAGAGAATCCGAGCACTGAGACCTGAATTATGGCCAGTGCTCAGATCTGCCCTTCTGGGTGTGGGGTTTGGAGATCTAGTCTTCAAACCTATAGTTACCTGTGGGCAGTGGAAAAATACTACTGAACAACTAATTGCCAAAAGCATTGGGTAACAAAATCCCAATTTAAATATTTGTAGGAGGTAGACAGAAAGGTGCCAGCCTGGAGTTTGTAATTACTTTTATTTTTGGCAAGAATCAGATACACTTCTAATAATAACTATGGGCACAAACTATTGGTTAGAAAAGCAAGAGATGCTTATTCCCAGCTGCAGGGGAGACCAAAGCAGGCAGGAAATGTCCTGATGCGGGTGCACCAAGGTGGAGGCTGATGACTGCAGGGATGGGACTTGTGCAATGAGGTGGCAATGGCAAGGCAGCCCTACCCAAAATCCTAGGGCAGGGAATGCTCCAGGGCACCTGTTTGCTCCTGGGTGCAGCAAGGATGGCTGTAAACATTCCATAAGCATGTTGACTATCTTCTTTCCCCTGACCTGAGCCTGCTAAACTTGTGATGCTGATGAAGAGAGAGATGCTATTGACTCTAAGATTTAGTTGAAGACGTCCCTGCTCATTACAGGAAGGTTGGACTAGATAACCTTTGAAGGTCCCTTCCAGTACAAACTATTCTATGATTCTATTCCATAATTCTATGATCCCTGCCGGACCATGGGGCCAGACTGCAGCTCCAACAGTGCCTCTTTCCTGGCAGGCGTTTTTCCTTTCCCTAGGGAGCTCTGATCTGGGCAACGTGCTTTGCTGCCATGGTTCTTCCTACCCCACCCCTCAGGCAGCCCTGACTCCTGGATGGAGAATTTTCAAAGCATGCTCATGAAGAAACTGGGCAGGCTCTGGTTTGTGGCTGACACTCACACCCCAGCCTGGCCATCTCTGAGCAGGGAAAAGGCTGCATCACCACTGCCAGCACCTCTGCTCAGAGAAAACCCCATGTTGCTGGGCTGTCCCTGCTGGATATGGTCTTTTCCAGATGCTCTGCTGAGTGGCTGCTGGAGCCACGTTCAGCTTCTCCAGCCTCCTTTGTCCCTCCCCACCCCCATTGTTTGGTTGCTCTCCCAGTGATACCAGTGACATTTTCTGAGTCATTCCTTTTCTCCACCACAACATTCTCCTGTCAGCTAGTTAACATGGTAATTAGACAAGAAGCAAAGCTGTCTTGGTACAGCAGTTTCCATATGCTGCTTAGCCTGCATGTCCCACAGTCCTCTGATTTCCCCTCACCCACCCTCCAGTCCCTTTTATTTCTGGAGCATCTGACACAGCCACTTTGTTTGTGCTCAGCACGCTAGCACACACCATTGGTGACACAGCTTACTGTTGTACTCACAGCCTGCAGATCCCTGTTTGATTGCTGAGGCATTAAATATGTACACTTACGGTGCTGTATAAAATCCGTGGCCACAGTAGCCACACTATTAAGTTTAGGAAAATCCAAACTGAGTTATGGTGGGGAAACAACTTCCCACATCAATTGAAGAAAGAGTCTGAATCAACTGGAAACCTCACAGGCTTAGATTTGATTTTCCAGGTCTTCCCAGCCCACCTCTCTACCTTTTCTGTCTATTTTTTCATCTGGGTTGCAAGTCTCTGCTCCTACCTGCATGATGTCCCTGCAAGACAGTGGGTTGCCAGCATGTTTCAAGAGTTTGACCACAATTTTGCTTTCCCCAAGCCAGGTCTGGAGTGCAGATTCAACTCAACCAGACTGATACTTCTTTGACTTAATTGGGACAAAGTAATTACTCAATAATTGTCAGCAGACCCTTCTACAGAGGCAGCCAAACCAAGGCATTTCACTGTCCTCCCATATTCCTTAGACCAAGACTAGACTTTTTCATTCTTTGTTAGTTGGATGCATTTTGTGTCTATCGAAGACCCCCCCTTTACAACTCCAACTTACACACATGTTACAAGAGGGTGAGATAATGCGCTGCTGTTTGTCCATATCCAGCTGCTTGGACAGAGATAGACTTACACCACACTGCTGCTGCCAAAGGAGTTCATATACCACAGAAAGGAGGAAAGGAGGGAGCTGCTCTGAGCCCTCCACAGCTCCTCACCCCACACCTGAGGAAGAACATTTCAGCTCTCTAGATCTCTCTGCAATTGCCTCTCCTCCCTACCAAGTCATGCTGTCCTGAGCTTCCCTTGGAAGTGACTGCATTGAATTTTGAAATTTTTCACAAAGCCTGAGAAACATAAAGCCTAAGAATCTCCTATTTTTGCCAGAGGTGGAGATTGTCCCTTTGTGAATGCACGTTCCATCTGAAGAATAGCTGTTGGCCACTCTGCCACTGTCCAGTCTCAAGCAGGTGATGAAGGAAGGCAGACGCACAGAGTTGCCTACAAACATAGTGAGCTTTTGAGCCCTGATTAGGTTCAATATCTTTAAATGAGTCTTTTGTTAAGTCTCATCTGCACTTATGTCACATAAAGGCAGCTGGAGCTCAAGCACCCACAACTGCAGAAGTTTCTGGTCTCCACACATTCTGCAGGAGAAGGCGCTCTCACGGTTGCTGCAATTATCTCCATATTTGCCTTCCAGGCCTAAAAATCACATAGATATTTAATAAAAGATTAATTTAAAAAATCTAGAAACTTGGTAGACACATACATCATTTCAAACTAGTTTTGTACCATTGCTGGTCACAAAAGAGTAAAATCTGAACCAGATTAGTAACCTGGGGAAGAGCTAGGAGGTACAGTTCTTAGGCGTTGCTGATATAGGGAACTGATTTAAGTCATGTCCAGCATACAGGTGGTCGTTCAGGTGTGTATATATTTGAAGTCCCTCCTTTTTACCACTCTGCAGCTATTAGTCCTAATCAGTTTTAAAGACACTCCTGCAGAGCCTGGAATTGCAGCTCTTCTTTGATGGATAGGAGCTTAGATGTGGTCAAAGGATGTCCATGCATCATTCCTTGTAAGCATTACTTTTTACAACCATTTCAAACCTGTGTTTCAGATCAGCTCTGGGAAATAGAAGTAGAGCAGGTAAAGCTCTCAAAAGGCAGTGAGCTCAGGTTCCCCTTCCCAAGGTGAAAGCCTGCATAGATTGAACACAGTCCCACACATCACTGTGGAAGACCCAACAAGTGTCTTAGTTCCTCCTCAGACTTAGATATAGCCCCATTCAATAGAATCCAGCACACCTGAATTTCATCCTTACCCCTCTTACTGTTCTTTAAACACAAAGCATCTTTTACCATGGTGCATGATTCCACAGTTTACAACCATCTTTGGTATTTGTGTTGGCCTGCATCTACTGTTAGAGGAAATAAGCAGCAAAGTCTCCACTCTAGTTCTTAGCGAGCTTGTATGCATGAGAGGCTTAGTATGAATGAAAAGAAGCCACTGTTCGAGCTTTATGGTCCTTAAAATCAATAGCTTAACTTTAAAGTTACTCATTTACATGACTGCTGGCAAAAGTCTCACCAGCTCTCCAAAACCAGTCTCAAATTAGATCCAGTCCTACACACAGAGAGTACAAAAGACAGAGGAAGCATAATTAAGAAGAGCACAAAATTTACAGTGCAATTAAAGGGTATAGTACAAAAGCCCTCTGCTTCCAAAGTTCAGCTAAGCAGCTTATGGACACCGCTCGCTCCTGTATTTCAGCAGTCCTGAGATGGACTTTGCAAACCTTTGGACAGCGACTAGATTAGCACTGACTTGTTTAATTTAGCACCCTTTAAGGGCAAGGTTGCCAGTGGGATGTAAGTAGTTCGATACACGTAAGTGTGCTTGGGGAATATCTCATTTCTTCAGGTTACCTTGAAAAGGCCTCATTTAAAAACAACTAACCTTTTCTAAAGGTAACTTTCAGTATTTTTCCCCTTATATCTTAACATCTGACGTGTATGTTGTTCAACGCCAGTTCATGTCCACTCTGAATTTCTTAAAAATCTTTGAACATATCTGCATTCACTTCATTTATTCCTTTAAAAGACTATACCGCCTATCAAAAGACTAAAACTAGCTGGCACAGCACAGAGAGAAGCTCTGCACAAGTACAATAGCAGATATTATTTCGGGCTGCTTTCTGAGCTATTTTTCTGCAATTCTGCAATGTCTAATGAGCTTATTTGATTGTATCCATGCCAACAAAGAGATATAAACAGCTTTAATCACTGTTTCGCGTTCCTCTTGACCCCCTGCTTGGCTTCATTATTTTCCTTTTAGCCACATCAAGGCACAACACTCCAACTAAATCACTCAACCACTTGCTGAAGAACTGTCCACATAATAAGATTTCTTTTTTATCATCTCAGGGTTTTTTTGCACTGCTGTTTAACCAGCAGCAGCCAAGCCGGGTGTTAGCTCAAAACCAGCAGCTAGGTAAGGAATTAATGTCAATAGCTCTTGTTGGTTAATTTTATTTTTTCGGATAAATTTCTAAATTTGGTATCGTAAACGGGTTAATACCCACAGACAGGGAGCAGGTTACGGCTTCTGGTTTCCTGTTTTGTCACTAACAATGCTGGAGGGAGAACAGGACAGGGAAACAAAGGGAAAAGGAAGCGTTAACAGTTCAAGTCACTGTAAGTGTTGGCCTGCTTAAACTAATAATATCAGACAATTCTCTATAGTCTAAAACACCCACAGTCCTCCTACAGAGCTCCAAGAGCTCCATGATCAGCGAACCATGTTTTAATGATACATTCTCTTGTAGAGCTTAAAGGTCCGAAATATTAAATCTTTTCTCTCATGCATGCTGACAGCAAATGACTCTGAAGCTCATCCATTAATGAAGTTTGTCTGTCTCTTGATCATTATAATGAGGGCATTAGCTAACATTACTTCCACACACACTTTTTTAAATACAGAAAAAAAAAAGAATGTCAAGGAGTACACCAAATGTGACACATAACTACCAGTTCAAAAGGTCATTGGGGATTGAGGTCAGATAGCATGGAGAAAATCTTGTGCCCCCTTAAAAACTGGGCAGTTTCTTTCAGCCCCACATGGATCTAGGAAAAATTCTGAGGCACATGTGCAACCGCTGTTCTGTAAAAGAAATAGCTTGTTTCCTTTTTAAAAATACCTCTTTCTTCTTTCATTTTTCTGAAGTGGTTCGTAGCGGGATATTGACACATTCTGGGAAAAAGATCACAGAATCATAATGTGTCTAAGATCTTTGACATCTAGGTCTGTTGCCTGTTAAATACTCTAAGAAGTGTCAGTGACTTCTAGAATTTTCTAAGGTGTCCATTTTAGTTTCTGCTTTTTCTGCTTGATTTCACTGGTGTGGTCTGGGAGTCTGCACTGGATTTTAAAACTACAGGGTGAGAGTGGCACGGGGATGAAGGCAGCAGCCTGACTGGGCACCTGCTCAGTGCTGCTGCTCATGAGCACTCACCGAGTACACCTCTGCTCCAAGGCAAGAACAACCCACAGCTGAGAGCCAGATAACTTTATCATGGAGATGGTTACCATGGCTTTGAAGTTGTTCTCCACCACCTAAGCTATACCTTCCCTGCTGTAATTCAGGTCTACTCTGTCTTATCAAACAGATTATTTCTTCTACCTATTCCCCAGTTCTTCTCTTCCTTAGGCTGAACAACACTAATTGGTTTAATCCTTTGCCTAACTCATTATTGAAGACTTAAGATCATTCTCCCTACTCTTTTCCAGATGTCCCACATTGGCAAACTGCGCTGTCACTGAAGCTTTTCTTGTGCTGAGTGGAAGTCTGTCAATGTTTCAGGATATAAACATCAATACACATCCTATAGCAGCATTTTCTCCCCTGCACACAGCAGTACATCTCCAAACTGAGGACACACAGTGACAGTCGAGCCTTTGTGGCTTACTCCCCTCTCTGAGTAGGAAAGCAGCTCTAATTCTTGCCTGACAAGTGAGACGTAGACTTTTTCACCTCTGCAGAACTGCAAGATGCTACATAAACTGATGATCTGAGGGCCCATGCTCTTCACTTTCTACTCCCTCAGACAAAAATCTGTCAATATATAAAAGGTATTGTGTTTAATGAATAGACATCGGACTCCAATTGCAGAGCAGGTTCCTCAGCCTTCTGGGCACTGCACATTTACAATACCATGGGCATTTCAGACAATTTCAAAATAAAATACTTTGGAAGAGTGTGTTAATGGTATAGGAACACCTAAATAGTTTTGCTGCAGGGGTTAATAAGAAGTGTTTTTCCCCCAGTCACAAATCTTGCAGCTGTAGTTATGATAGGATTGTGGCTGCAAAAGCTCCATGGTTAAACCTAATCTGCTGCTAAAGTACTTAACCAAGAGATTATTAACATTTCTGATGAAATACTTAGCTAAAGTGCAAACTGTAATCTTGAGACTTTGCTCTCTGGGCTTCTAGTTAATATCATAAGCACAACAAGCACACTAAATACCTAAACAGTGTATGGGATTATTAGCCTAATCCAGTGTAAGAGCACATGCCCTCCCTCCCTCTGCTCCCTATGCATTTCATCTTAATGAAAACGTTGTAAGCATTTTGCAGGCTAGCTAAGGACAGATGTGCCATCTCATGTGGCAGAATAAATGCCAAAGCTGTTCTGCTTCATGGTAGGGGCCTGATCCTGAGCAGTGCTGAGTGTCCATCCCTCTAGGTGCAACCAGTGGTGTTATGCACCTGCCACCATTGTGGGTCAGAACTGGTGGCCTCAGCTATGCTTCCAGAGGAGATCAGTGGGAAAGAAGGGAGCACGAGGTGATAACAGATGAATACCAAGGAGGCAAAGCAGACTGAGGAGCAGGCAAAATTTCTAAACATTTGCAGCCTTGAAGACCTAAAGAAGTTGATATATTCCTGCTGATTCTCATTTCCACAAAGAAAATGAACCCTTCCGTGTGCTAGGATGGTGCCATTGGTCACCAAGACTGAGCTGGCTTTGGCATCAGGAAGAGCACAAATTATCCTCGGTTTAGCCATCACACCATGCCCACCCGGCATCAGTGGGGCTATTAGCAGTTTTCTACCACAGGCACCTCATGGCAGAATTTTATCTTATGTCTAGTTTCTCAAAAAATCTTCGGCACTGACTTGCATATCCCCCTAAAAAAAAAAAAAAAAAAAAAAGAAGCGATTTATTCAGGTGCACATATGCAAGGCAGCTGCAGATTAAACAAATACATTTTGGTCCTTACCTAAGTAAGCCAGGCTTCATCTCCAGCCTTTCTAGAAAGCCTCTAGAAAGCAGTTCATCCCTTCCCTGCCCAGGTGGCTATTCCAGATGGGTGGGATTGCCTTTCAGAGGTGCTAGTCTCACTAACCTGAATACACAGGCAGCCTAGAAAGGTAGTCTGGACTGTGGTTTTAGGAGGCCAAAGTAAGTTCCAATGAATGCCACCTAAAGTCTTCTGAAAATCCTGCTGAGGCAAGGCACCAGCTGTCTCACCCAAAATTACAGGATGCACAAGTGATGATCAGCATTGCATCCTGAACCACTCTTTCCTGGATTTCACAGGGGTCAGAGGTAGCCTTGGCTCCTGTCCCTCGTAGCATTCAATTCAGAAAGCTTTCTGTTTCTTCAGTTCAGAACTTCATAACCACAAGAGATTTTCCTAGCCCGGAACAATCATAACCTCACCATTAGAAACAATGCAGCAGTGTTTCAAAATAAGCTACAGCATCCAAATTCAGACTAGAAGATACCTCCCAGAACAATGGCTGTGCTGAACCCTGCTTATGTTTTTTTGAAAGCAGAGCTGCTTTTGAAATAATATAAAAATCAAAGCTCTATAGCTAGCCTCCAGCTTACTCTTTCTTAGTTTCTTTCAAATTATAGTTTTATTTCTAATATGTCCAACTTAATAAAATTCTTTCCCTCATCATGTTTTTGTGACACTTTCTTGTGATCCATCACAACCAATAAATATCTTTTCTTTCTATGATTACGGATTCATGGCAAAATCAGCCTACCCCAGGCAGAGCAAGTGGAGTAAATGGAGCCAAGTCAAACAGGAATACCATGAGAGTATTAGCTAGATTAAAAATTAACAATGACTTTTCTCTTTTTGATCACTGAAGTAGCAATGAAGCAGTAGAAGGAAAGCTTAAGATGTTGACATACGTTTCTATCATCTTTAGTCTTCTTTTTTGAAGTCTTGGGAACTGGCTCCACAAATACTTCCCAGGTCAAAGGCAAAGAAGTATGTTATTTATTCCAGTAGTGAGAAGACAGGGCAATTTTATTAATAAAAATAACTTGATTTAGTCTTTCAAAAATGATCAGGAAAACAATAATATAAAATTTGCAAGGGAAAAAAACTATGAATAGATTTTACAAATTGCTAACTTAAGAGCTAGGGCAGATTAAAGAGACTCAAACATAACTACCACAGCAATGGAAATCCAGTTAAGCTTTGTTTTCTTTTTCTTTTTTCTAATTTTCAGTCATTTCTGGCTATTTTGGTTCTGCCAGGGCTGGGAATATCTTCCATACAGCTCGTAGTCAGAAGTATTCATTCCTGTCACTTGCCTGATTAAGAAAATACCCAAGAAATCCCACAAGATACCCATGCCTTCATGAGATTTCCAGCTGCATTGCCCAGGCTTTAAAGGATGAAGTTTTCTAAAAAATCCTGCACTTGTGAAATGGATGTGGAGCATATCTGAACCTTTTCAGTTTTGTCTGTCATTAAGGTGGTATGGAACGGAAAGACTTAGTTTACAACAGTTAAAAGTGGTAAGTTTAAAAAAGAATTTATATTAAGGAAAAAAAAAAAAACAAACCACCCAGGAATATATCATTCTCAGTTATTTTTCCCAACCTTTCCCCTCAGCTGGGATTTTTTTACACTGATCACAAAAATACTTCGGAGTGGGGAATTCTCAACTTTTTTTACTTGAAAAAAATTCTACTTTTAATTGACGTTCCTATCTTTTTCCCTTGAGGCTTTGTTTTGTTAAAACTGAAAGATTCTGTGATCACAGAAAAGTTAGCTTGAAAGTTTTCTTTCAATTAATATTCCTGGATCACTGAAATATACAGTTCTAACAGAAAAATTCATGTATGGGTCCTAAAAGAGCCTGCGGGCATGTGATCCTTTCTGGTTTTGTGTTGAAAGAAAGGAAACACTGAGTTTGAAGCAATTTCTAGCCTGAAACAATTCACTGTTACCGAGTCCATAGGCTTCAGGAAAGACTGGACTTCACAGGTGATGCTAATTAAACTACTCCTGGCCCAATCTAGAGTGTTTCTATTACCCTTAAGTTTACTTTAAAAAGTCCAGTTAGCAGCAAGCTCTTATCAAGAAATAAACCAATTTCTGCTTTTCCTTCCCTCTCACATTCATGTCCAAATCTCACCACCTCCACATCTCTGTATGCCAATAAAAACTCTGGTGTAAATGTCAGGCATGTGAAGACCCAGATGTCCAAAGACACCAACTGTCAATTACGGGCAGTGAACGATACATGCAAAAAATTAAATACCAATCTGGTTATGCTGGATCCAACCATGAGTTTTTCAATCCAGTGGTTTCCCACTTTTTCATGTTTTCTAATAATTCAGTATTTTAATACGGCTTATTCATGCCTTGCTTTCACCCTTCAGTGTGGGATGTTATCTTGGTAAAAGTACTGATGGGTACAGCCTAGACAGTTCCCAAAATGCTCAATTATATGTATGTTTTTCAGGATGGAAAGAAGGTGTTTTAAAATTATTTCAGCCTTTAGATCTGGATTTTTACAGGGCAACCACAAACTGTAGCATAACCAGTGTCTTAAAAACTCATGATCCCGAGACCAGTGTGCTAGTGGAATTGTCAAAAAGCAGCTGCAGCATCCCATTATTAATATATCTGGATGTCATTGACTCAAGGGTCATCTTGTCAATATTTCCAGACAGCCCTTGCCTTTCTAAGGCTTGGTAACATCTACACCAGCATCAGCTCCCAAGGGAAGACCAGTGACCGCAGTGGTAGTGCTGTCAGCCCAGATACCACAGCACTCTTGTTCCAGGCAGCACTTGCAGAGGCTCTGAATTGAAGGGAAGTTCTTAAATGCTGTCCTGAGGAGACATGAACTTAACACAAGCAACTGCTTCCTCAGCAGAGGCCTGGATCTTTTATCAATATTAGGAGAGACTGTATCTGATTTACTTAGTTTTCTGTATTTAACCTCCCTTATTTAAGGGCTAGCTTGTAAATTCACTGCTACTTCTTGAGTTACCAAGCTTGTTTCCTTTACAAACTTACCACAAGGGTAAACGTGCTACAGCAAGTCTGCTTATCATCTCCCTTGACAAACCATAAGCACCTCTGAATTGGCACGTAGAGTCTTACAGTCTGGCTAGTCCCTTTACGAAAGGGGAACTAGGTCTTCTGTAAAACATGTGTTCTAGTGCTGAACCTCGTTAGGGGAACAAGGAAGCACTTGGGTCTAATCAAGATAGGAAAGTGTAGCTACAAGTAGGTTAGGTGGGTGAGTCCTTTTGGGTATTATGGTTTTGGTCACACACTGAACTTTGCTCAGGATTCGAGAAAGCCTCAGGTGAGATATCAGTCAGGAGCTCAGTCTGCAGAGCTGCTGCGGTCTTTTGTCTTGTTGGGCAGTAGTACTGTTTTGTTTTTTCTCCCTCCCACAGTTTCTCCTAGGATTAACTCATGACTGATAAAAAAGCAAGAAGAGGCAAACGGTCTCTTTAAAAGCTTTACTGTGAAAAGAGACTACAGATGTTTTCAAATATACTTTTATTCAAAGCATAAGGTGCTTTGCCACTGTAGTGATTTCACTATTGTTTATGGTATGGTTCCATCACAATCTTATGCACAATAGAAATGCTGTGATGAGTCAGAGGATAATGTGTTATGTCCATTGTAGAGAGTGTAGGAATAACACAGGAGTATCCTGTGACTTCAAGGCAAGGACCCAGTCTGTACCTGGACTGTTAGACAGCCCCTCATACACTTCTGAGTACAAAACAATGCTTCCTGGTGAATCCTGATGACATTTGAACTCCTGAAGGTCTCCTCTGCTAAAAAATGGCAGTTAATGTCTTGCCAAAGCAAGACACAAAGCAGGTCTTCAGAGGAAGCACAACTCAAACCACAGTGATGCCTGCTGAGAGCCCTTATCCTTCCTCTTGGAAAGCAGAAGTCTTCAAGTTTAGGGCCTGGAGTCAACCAGTGGTGCTTTTAATAAAAACTTAAGTTGAAGCTGCTTTAATGAAATAAGCTAAAAATTAGATAATAAGGACTGGTTTGGGCAAATACTAGTGATGGAAAAACTAATGCACAAAACAAAGTCTGGACAATTGCTGGGCTGAAACATGGATACAGTTTTCAGTTCAGACCATCTCCAAAGCATTCATGTTTACCCAAATGAATGCTCACAAAGGAATGGTAGGAAGAAAAAGAAATGCATTTGGTAGCATTTATCTAACTCCAAATTTAAGTTGTCAGGTGGAACTAAATGCCAGGTGGTCATCTTGTTAGTTTGATATGTGATCAGTTATCATGAAGAAGACATTTAATCTGATCCATGTTTGAGATGCTATAACGAGATAACAGATTGGTTTTTGTTAAACGGTCATATATGTGAAATGCAGACACCAGATCTGTAAAACAGCTCACGAATTAACCTCTTTCAACCAAATTAATAACAACTTCTGGCATAATAAGAATACATATTACTTTAAATTTATGGCAAAATAAATATTTTGTAGCTCATGGTAGAATAGGGTTAATTTGAATGGTTTAGATTCTCTCTATTTGGTTTTCATTATTTAAAGTGACTATGTTCAGTAACAGATTCAAAGGACAAAAAAGTAAAGAGAGGAGGTGGCAACTGAATTCTTCTCTATAGACCTGCATAATAACTCAGAGAAGTAAGAGGAAAATATCTTTTCAGGTGACAGTGAACTTCAAGAAAATAACCAATGATCACAACAGAGCAAGAAGGAGAAATATATATAAATAATGGAACATTAGTTTGATTCAGTTAGAAGGAAATAGATTAACATGTTTACATTTTCAAAAAAAGCATTTTTGCCTTCATAATTAAGTTAGAGTTATCTTCAATTTGATTTTCCTGTCTGACTTCCAATAGCATTTTAACTGTAAATGTCCTGAATAAGGACATTGTCATAGGAAAAATCTGGTATTAGTTTGTGAACTGAGAGTTGAGTTTTTGGGGTTTTGTTTTCTGCTCATTTTGTTGGGTTTTTTTTTAAGAATGGGCGTAAATGTTTCCATGTGTTGACATGTCCCAGCTAGCAGTTAACTGTGTCCTGCTGCTTCACTCCTGTGGCTGCAGAGAGCGCTGGTGGCTGGCCAGGGAGCTCTGCTGTCACCCAGGAGGGCAGCTTGGTGAGGGCATATATTTGCCATGCTCACCTTCCCTCAGCAGACATTCACAGCTATCAGCTCCAGTTGTTTATAGCTGCAAAACATAGGAGCACCAGTGCCAAACCCAAGCCATTGTCTTTCCAGAGAGCTCTAAAAGTTCAGACCACAGAGCACTGGCGCTGATGTGGTGCTGCTCGTTGGACGTCCCTCTGAGATTTGATGAAACCAAGGCACAACAGGGGAGAGAAAGAGAGAAAGAAGTGAGGAAAGAGAGAGGCTAGACAGAAAACAGGAAATGTGATGCAACGCTCCAACACTAGTGCATGGGCCGTGGAGCTGACCTTGTCTTCTGGCATGGCCCGGGAAGGAGGTAGCAGTGATCTCTCCTGTTGCTGAGCTTTGAGCCAGAGCTTTGGTGGATGAGCATTCACTGGGCATAGCTGATCCTCTTGGAGGGTACATGGTTAGCCCTCCCACACTGGCATTCCCGCCATGATACATTCTGCACCAGAAAATGCATCCCATGGACAGAAATAAGAGTTCCTGTGCAATGCCAAGACATGGCTCTTGCATGTATTACCAAAGCTTCAGAGTCAGCACAAAGGACACAGGAAGTGCGATGACAACAATTCAAAGGCTGTTCTGAGTTTTTGCCTACAGCCATCCCTTTGAGCCTCAAATTATCTGTAGTTTCAAAACTCTGTGTCTGTACTGCTGCATCCCAGAGGAGACTGGACCTCCTAACGATTAGTATGCCTCCTGTGTCCCTATTGAATTACAAATCTGTCAACACCAAGACACCCAGAGTTCCTGGGTGTTTTGAAGCTCTCACCATTTTTCAAAATAAACCGGGCCTTCTCCTTTCTACACTGCCTTGTTACACTTCCTGATTCACACCTCTTCCCCACAGCATGCGGGCTACAGCTTTTCCTTCTCTCTTTGAGCAGTAGACTGGGATTCCAACTCCATTACATGGCTTACAGGCTCAAAGGATAACACTGGGTAATTAAAACGGAGAAAACTGTTAATGTTCCTCCGTGAGGACAAGGCTTATTGTTTTGGAGCTGCCCACTTTCAGACAGTGCCAGGACCAAACACCTCTAATGATGGCATGTCTAAACGGGTACAGTGTTGCTGCCAATGCCCTCCTCCAGCAGCTCCAGCCACAGACCAGCATTGCAGGGATTGCTTGCACAGTGAAAGCCCACATATATTCACTCAGACTTTTCTCACCTCCTTTTGAGCTCCTTTTCCCACCTGCTGCAAAGCCTGTGGTCAGGTCTGGTGCATACTGCAGGGGGGAACCCAGCCCCAGCAAGATGTCCCAGGGAAGTGGGAGAAAGAAGTCCTGAGGCCAGCTTCTCTCTATGACGTGGACCCAGAATCTGGCCACAGCAGGGCAGAAATGCTGCCTTTCTAATGCAGAAATGGACCAGCCAGGACAGGGCACAGGAGCAGTCTGGGTGGGAAACAACAAAATTCAGTAGGAACTGCACAGAGGGAAAGTTCAGAAAGTTCGCAATTGATCCTGAGAAGGTCCCAAACTGGCACCAGTTCTTGTGACAGAAAGATGAAAAAGAACCTAACATCTACAAAGATATTTATATCCCAGGGACACACTAACTCCCTTCTCACCTGCTAACACTGCTCAGCAGTGCAGGTGACTGCCTCCCTCCCATGGTCTGGGCTATCTGGCTGTCAGGCTTTCCCTGCCCACATTGAGGACACTATCAGCTTCCCTTCCTTTTCCCCTGTTTCATTTCTCCTCTCTCCTTTTTTCCTTTTTCTTTTTTCTTTTTCCTTTTCCTTTTTTCTTTTTCCTTTTCCTTTTCTTTTTCTCCTTTTTTTTTCTTTTTAATTAGTATTTCCTTATTCTTTTCCTTATTCTGTTCTTTTCTTTTTGATCACTTGTTTCTTAATTTCTTCATATTTTGGAAAAGCTAAAGGCACACAACCAGTTCTTCCTCCAGCATGTACTTGAGGAGCCAAAAGCATGAAATGTAAATTAGCTTTAAAAGAAAAAAAAATATTTCATTATGTAACATGGCTGTCTGGCACTCAGAAATGTCCTCTTGCAACATACCCTGGTGATGACACAGAGATAAATGTTATTCACTTGAAAGAAGTGCATGACATATTTGAATAATGTCTTCTAAATATTTTTGAAAAAATAAAACACCTGAAACCATATTCTGTATCTTTTAACTGGACAAAAAAAAATAACCTCTGGTTTGGAACAACTTACAATACAATTTCTAGCCAAAAATGTCTGTAGTTTCTGAGGTTCTTTCTACTCATGTCTTCTGTTTCAATATAAATTATTCTTCTAGAATTCAGTTGAACATATTCAGTCTTAAAACAGTGTCTTTCTTAAGCATGAAGAGTCGAAAACACAAGCCATGTGTTTTTTTCCTGAGCCTGCAGCATACTTGGGTACTTGATTGTAAGGGTACAGGAAGGAGTAGGTTGCATAGGGCCAAAGTGCCAGCACAGGCTGTGACCAGAGGGAAGGACACTGCTGCATGTCAACCCCATCCTGGTTATAATGAACAGCTTCCTAAGAGCTAGTTAAGCAAATAGGAGCTCAAATAATAAACAAAAGAGACCTTCCGCACATTTTCTGTCCTCTCCTCATGGTCTTGCTGCTGAAGGCTGTCAAAGGACTTATCTGAAACAAAACGTTTCACTGCACAGTGTAAAACCAGTGTGTCATCCCCAGGGACACCGTGGTGAAGATGTCTACCAGGGAAAGTGTCTGGCTCTGTCCCAGGCACCAGCCTGGCCTCACTGCCCTGCTTTCCCCGCTCACCCATGGCATCCGTCAGCTCCTAGCAAAGCCACAGCCCCCCACACACCTGCCTGCACCTTGGTCTGTGAGGTACAATACACATCCACGGGGGTCTTGTGTCTCCTGGAGAACTAGCTGAATCTAACGTGAGAGTCCTACTTGTACGTGATCTACTACTCGCTTTGGCTGTGTCCCACAAATGGATGGTTGTGCCTTTGCCAGCCCCTGCCTGGGAGGCAGGGAGCAAACATGCACCTGTGGGTCTGCACGCCTCATCTCAGAGGCTATTCCTGCAAACCTTTCCACATGACTCGGAGAAACAAGCATCTTTATTTACGGTGGTGATGTGATGTCTTACTGGTTTATAAAGGTCTGAGATATAAACTCCATCATGGAACTCAAAATGGAAAATACAGTGCTGGCTCTGCTGCCCCACTTGAAAGACTTGCGAAGAGCAGGAAATTTGGCCTTCGTATTACCATTTTTGGAACAACTTTCAATTTTCAATGAACTAACTACAGGCAATTTAAGCATTTGCATCAACCTTCCCAAAGTTAGCAGAAAGATTTAGCTGGGTGCTGGATTTGACATGGATGACCCATAGCAATCCTATGGGTTACTCATTAACTGTTTGCATCAACTGCTTACTCCTGGTGGTATGTGACTGTTCATTGCAGACACATGACACTGTCATTGAACCCCAGCAGGGCTCTTGCTGAGGACATGTGTCTACTTGCAGAAACAGAGGGATGACAGATGAGAAAACTCTTGTGGTTTGGTTTTCCATGTAAACAAAAATGCTTTTTCATAAACATGACCAAGGATGCAGGGAGCTACACTGGGAAAACAATCTTAGGAAAACTACCCTTGGCTGCAAAGTTTATTCTCCTTCCTCAGAAACATTAATGAGTTGATATGTAGCACTCAGTTCTCTGCATGCAATTAAAGCTATGACAGAGGGGGATGTGTTTAGAGATGTCTGGGACATTTCCCACAAAGGGAGTAACAGTAACAGGACCACCTACTGTAGACTTCTGATTAGAATGTAGGTTAAAGCCCCTACGTTTAAGATCCTGATTTCTCTCCAGAGTCCAACACGGAAAGGTTTGCTCCTCCAGAGAACACTTGTGTTAGATGTTTGAAGTTAGATCATGCAAACAGTCAATCACCCATCCCCAAATTCACTTAGGACAATACTGGAAAACAGCTGTACTTAAGCCACAGACAGCTATTACCCACACAGGCGAATGCAGGCTTCGCATGAAAGCTCTATAGAGCCAAAAGGACGTAAAACATCCCAGCAATAGGATGGAGGACTCTGAGGCTGGGGGAGAAAAACTTTAAATTATATTTTAAATGGATGGTTCCTGGAGGCAGTTCGTGCAGTGCTGCAAAGCCTCAGTCCATGCTTTTCAAGGCCACCTCCACACACAGCTACTGGGAAATACCATATTAGAAAGCTGGAGAAAACTGGAGAAAATCCTTTTCAAGCTATTTATCCTGAGCATGCATAAACCTGCCTGAGGCTGCCCTCAGTGGTCACATGTGGGCAGTGCTGCAGAGACGTCCCCATTTGTGTGTTTTTAGTGAGTATTCTTCCCCCTTTCTGCCCAGCACAGGGTGCCATTAGTGTTCAGGTCAATTATTCAATAGCCCACTTATTGGGAGCATATCACAGACACATACCCTAAATATTCTCTATTAGTTAGCATTTCTGAGACTCAGGCTTCTTTTTAACACCGTAAAGCACATAGAAAAGGTTAGACCTCCGTATCGGAAGTGAAGTTTTATACTTTCCACTAACATTTTATATAGTATTTTTATTATTGATTATTAGCACAGCACTCAGGGTCTCATAGCCCTCACTTTGTAGCCTTAAAAATAGATATTTTTTGTTGAGGGATAAAAACACATATTAGGACATTTAGGCATTTTAAGGAAAAAAAAACAAAACAAAAAAATACCCAAACATAAACAACCAATGCTTACAGCTGGCTCCATTTACTGATTACACTTTCATTAACTGTGGTAATAGTATTCCTGCTAGTAAATACTTGCTGGTGTATTTATTTTACAGTGCTAAAGTATTGCTAGAAAACAATACTCCGCTTTGTTTTCTCATTCCAATAAAGTTATCATAAGATTACAAAGGAGTCTAATACAAATGGAGGGCTACTCTTGAGTTGCACACAAACACAGGCATACATACACGCCTAGACTATCTCTATCCATTATCTCATTCACATGAATAACAGCCGTTCTTTAACAAACTTTCTTTTTGTTTTTACACAAACAGGAGGTCTGCCTATGTAATCTAAACATTTTCTCCACACAGCAAGTATACCCAGTTTCTAACTGGAAGAGTCAACATCTGACCCAGAACTGGATTTAACCATTTAGGTCTTAAAGAGTAGTAAAGAATGAAGATAAATTTTTTGCATGAGCCAAACAACAGCTTGGGAATAGGGAAGGGGACCCTGGCAGAACTGTACAGAATAGGACAGGACAGGACAGGATATGGACAGAAAGCAGGCAGTGGTTTCCAAAGCTCATTGCTTCCAGCAATTTTCCTTCTTTGTCCCTTCCATCTCTGCATCTCCCTAAGCATTCACAGCCTCCCCAGGCACAGCCTGCTCTGCTGTCACAGCTCCTTTTAACATCAGTACCTTGTTAACTCAAGGCTGGCTCCTTGTTCTCTTTTGTCCTTTTATTTTGCGTCCCTCAGAAATTTGTCTACAGTTAAGAGCCATCTGTCATCTCCTAAAGACCTCTCCCTTTTGTAATTCATCTGTCGCTCTCACATCTGCTGGGGATTGAGCAGAAATTAAATAAGGCCTGAATGTCTCAGAAGCTGGCCCTATAAGACAAGAAAACAACATAAAATCGTTGCTTGCTTTCCACTGGAACAAAACTTTAGTCTGAGTTTGCATCCCCCTGGCTTTCTGAGGTCTTCTCCCAGGACGGAATAGGCTGGGCTTGTGTCCATCTGCCCTTTGAAAGGCCTTACCTTGAAGACAGTATCCCCTATCCACTGGAAAGCACAAATGATTATTTACAAAGATTACTTTTGACCCGCAAGTTATCTCTTCTAGACTCTACTTTTCCACAGAGGAGCCCTACTCAAACACTTCCTACATTGATATCTGTATTTCATATCCACCAAGGACGTGCTCAAAATTTGCCATGCTATCAATAGTATCAGCAAGTATTGTTAAGTGTTTGGGGACTTGACATCTTTAGCTGACTGTAAAAAGTGTATCAATTTTAAAACACAGCAATTTACAAAAAAAAAAGTGCTTTGCTAGGGATTTTTCTAAACAAGTCTTGCTGAGATTCATACTGCTAATAAACGTGCACTGGTGGGCTGGATTAATGTCCTATGTGATCAAAACATGTTATGTGTTTGATAATGGAATTACAGAGCACTGCTCTCATAAGGACATTGCTGCAATAAAATATTCTCTTCTGAGCCTGACACACTTGACATATGAGCGGGCACACAAGGAATGGAAAGCGGGAGAGCAAGAGGCATTTGTCTTAGGATGACAAGGGAAGCCAGTGAAGGAAGCAGCTGCACCATGGTGGTTGAAGCTTTTAGGGAAAGGGTGGCCCAGTCAGATGGACAAATTAGGGGAACAGGGAAGAAGGGAGGTTTGGTGGGATTTGGCTGGCCTCACAGCTGCCTTTTTGCCAGCAGCAATCCTTATTCCAAACACAAGATGACAAGCATGCAGAGGAAGAATCCAGATCTCATTCTCACTGAGATAAGATGAACCATTAGCTACAAGCCATAAAATTAAATGTAGCAAAAGCAGCCTGTGTCTGTAGGTACCTAGTCAAGGTGTGCATGGTGAAACTGAGCTTCATCAGCCATTCAGAAGCCAGGCTCCCAGCAGGACTTGATGGGACATCTTCAAGTGAGAAGCTGCTGGCTAATCAGTACACCTCTGTACCAGTGTCTCCTTTGGCTGTGTCCAACCAAGAGAGCAAGTCTGTTCTGGCAAGCCAGGGCATGATCCAGTTCTGCATGCCACAGCATAAACAAATACATTAGATCAGCTGAGGTCTGATTTTTGTCTTTCTCCTTCCACTTTCCCAAAGGTGAGCTGAGCCACAAGTGCAACAGACACGGGTTCATTTGGCAGCTGTGCCAGACAAATTCACCAAGAGCTAGTGACCCTAGAGTAATTCCCAGAGACCTAACCATGACGTTTGGTCATTGTGGCTACAGATCCAAGGAACCAGAAAAGCAATTTGGGCTGGCACCCAGCCTTTGGCAGTAGGACTGGAGCCCCAGCACTCTGCAGTCCTCTGTCCCATGACAGTACCTGCACCCAGCCCTTGCCCCAGTAGCATCCAGCAGCAGCACAGCTATGTGAGGCACTGTGGCATGCTGACCTTTTCCCATTGGGTTTTACTGGTTAAAATGGACAAGCCTAAAAACTTTCTAGAACCTTCTGAATTTACTGTTTTTCAGGAAAACCCAATGCCTACACATGGAGATGAGGAAGCCAAGGCATCATCCTTTGGTATTACTCACTGTAGCCACATTCAAATATTTTCCACCCTAAGACTGGTCAGTGATTTCCCTCTTCTGAACATGGAGAGGAAGACACATTCAAAGATGCCTGAGGAATGGTGAGAACAACAGCTTTGCAAAATCAGCAGGAACATCTGGGGTTTCCAGTCGTTTTCAGTTTTTCCCAAGACCATTGTCTTGGGGATCGTGACAGGGACAGATGGCATGTCTTTTTTTCTTTGAATTTTATAGCCTGTATTCATTTACCAAGCTGGGCAGATCTTAAAATGTGTATTCATCTTCTACTCATTGCACTGTGCACCACCACCTTTGGCTAAGATGCCATTTTTGTCAGCTTCCCATTTTAAAAAGGAGGCTAACGCACGTATTTTAAAAGCCACCTTCTCAGATAATCTCAACCACTACTGAAAAAAAGTCCCATGCCTTTAAAGCTTTGGTTTTGAATGGATGTGGTATCAGTGATCTTGACAAACATTTCAGTTTGCCCGTTGCCATCCAGGGACTGTGCACACAAGTTTGCTTTTACTAACTGCAGAAATACAAGGAGAACAGACTTACAGTAGGAATATAAACAAGAAGGTCATAAGGTTAACGTTTGACTCGAATCCTAATGACATTTTTCAGCCACGCACAAAGCATGACACCAGAAAGAATTCACTAACAACAAAGTAAAGATAACCAAGCATAAGAGCACAACCCTGTCCTTTGTACACCAGCCTCAGAAGTTGCACAAAAGTATTTAAAGTACAAATAAAAATACCACAGTTTTATAATAGATGTAACTTTATCCATTCCTCTCCATTATATGTGCAATAAGTTGCTCCAAGGTACCAATAAATATATCAGAGGAACTTACTGGTTTATAAATATTTTGAAAAAATAGAAACTATTGCTTAAATAACCACTCTATAGAGAAAATAATCTCCCACAGAATCTATTAAACTGGGTTAATGAACTAGCAGGAAAAAGTTTCAAACACATCCCCCCAACATCTAATTCAGAGCAATACCTTCAAGCTGAGTGTCAGACAAAAATAATGAGGAAAGTTGTTGAATATGGTTTTGAGTGAACAGAAATTAAGTCAGCTGTTTACAGAAACGTTTGCAGGCTGTGACAAATACATTCTGGATTGTTTAGTTAAGGTGCAAGGTGATTTGAAACACAGTAACTATATTATGGCTTTTATAAAGTTTCTGACAGAATATAACGATATTGCTGAGGGCTCTTGAGACACAGATAGCAGACCCAGGCCAGTAAACAAACCCCAAAAGAACTGCACACAAAAAAATAGAAATCCTGCCAGCAAATCTCGTCACATTTCTTTTCACAGATAAATGTAAAACCTTATCACAAGACTGCTTCTGTGCCCAGAATATTTGTTCTGTTTCAGGACAGTTTACTCTGGCAACTTACTCAACTTTGCATCTGTAATTAAATGATGATGAGACAACATGGCTCTGGAGAGATCATAGGAAACTGCATCTTATCTATTTTCCTTTTATTTACAGAGCTCTTCATGTTTTGGCCTCCCTAATGCATTTTTCATTAAAGCAGGAGGGTGAGCTTGACACACAACCTTCTCCCTCAGTGCATGCAGGAGCTCTTATCTAGAAGCAAAGTCCAGCATTTTCTACTCCCTCGGCTTCTAACCCCATTAGCAGTTTTTAAGTGATTCGCTGTACTTTGGAGAACAGACATGCCTCCTGATGCTGCCTCTCTTCATAGCAGTCCTGGGTAATGGCTGGACTTGATGATCTTAAAGGTTTTTTCCAACCCAGTAGATTCTATGATTCTGAGATGGGAAAAACACTCAAGCCCACTTCTGGCTCTGCAAAAGTAAAGCTTGAGTGAGTCTTTTATTCAGAATTAAGTTCACATCTAATTAAACATGAACATAAATTATTTCCAGCATGGAAGTACCCTGGTGTCCAACACCGCCTCACTGTGAAGGACCCTGTAGACCCTTGACACACTTTTACTGCCAACCCATGAGAGGTCTCTGTTAATCCCCAGCTGAAGGATTTGCCTAGAGCAACATAAGAAATCACACAGAGGGCTGAAGATGGGGCTCACCTTTCTCAAATCCTGATCAAAGGAGTTACCATGAACCCCATCCTGAGGATACCACTGCCTTCTCCACAGTACTCAGACCCAAATGGGTGGTGTGGAGCTCACATGATGACACCTCCCAGAAGACACAGGCAGAGCCCTGCTGCCATGGACCATGCTAGAGCAAGGCTGGGGTCTTCTTGGCTACCTCTTTGGCCAGTGCATGAGAGGCCTCTAAGACAGTCGATCATCCACTATAATCACCAGTCTGCCTCCCCTGGAATGCAAAGATAACTAGCTCCAAATTAGCTGGGACCGAATCACAGTGTGGATGCCTGTGTCTGGGTAAACAGCACTGATCTCCTTCCACGTGCTTCCTTCCATCCAAAATACCACCCAGAAATCTTCAGTTTCTCTGGCAGATGATAAAGAGAGTCTGGGGTATCTAACCCTGCTTCCGCAATGCAATTACTAAAACTAAATAGCATGCTTCCCACCATTATTAATTTGCTGTTCAGATGTCCTGGGGAAAACACAATTGCAGTGCCTAGGCTCTGGGTGGGATCATAGTCTTGCACCAGAGGAAGAGAACAACTCTGCAATTGTCTTGACCAGAGACTGGTAAGGAGTGGACTGTGAGAAGACAGGATATCACAATGGCTTTCAAGGCACAGCCATTTCTGAATGAGCTTCTTAGGCCCACCCATTTCATAGGTTTCAACCAGTGAAGTGAAGACTATGAAGAAAGACATAGTTTGATTTCTTATCCACCTAAAACAGCTCATGGTTATGTACAACTGTTTATGTCAGCAATAGTTAAATGACCTTCCAATCAGGAGAATTTGGCTATAAGGGTTTTTTTCCCCTATCTCACCATTTCAGCATTCCCAATGCTGTTATTCTGACAAGGAGACTTAGAAATGTTCATATTTTCTGATCAGCGGGCTAGAAATGTCTCAACATGAAATGCAAGAAGAGGAAATGTCATCAAATCATAGACGGTTAGAATTGGAAGGGACCTTAAAAATTGTTACAACCCTCTGCCATGGGCAAGGACACCTACTAGAACAGGTTGCTCAAAACCCCATCTAACCTGGCCTTAAACACTGCCAGGGATGGGGCATCCACAGCTTTTCTGGGTAACCTGTTCCTGTGGCTCACCACCCTCACAGTAAAGAACTTTCTCCTAATACCTAGTCTAAATCTCACCTCTTTCAGTTTAAAGCCATTCTCCCTTGTCCTGTCACTACATCCAAAATTGCAGAGATATGAAATGCCACTGCTTGAATGCAGCAGTGGGAAATCTGTTAGCAATAATGACTGCAACAACAGGCCCATAAAGCAGTCTTACCTGACCCAGGATTCACTGAAATACAAGCTGTATACTGTTAGATGTAGGTTTCACAGAATAAATAATCTTCATGAAGGGTTCCCTGCTTGTGGTGACCACCTTGGGAGGGGGTGATCATGGGGTCAGAAGGCTTGGGATTACATGGGAAATTTCAAGAGCTTTTACACCTCTCTCCCCTTTCCTCCTGCCCACCCCCCATTAGCACAGTGCCAGCAGCATGCTTCTGCCAGCATCCCTGTGGCTGCTTGAGGGATGGTGGCTGTCACCAGCCTTGATGGAGTTACAGTGACAAGCACATGTGGGTTCTGTGCACCCACACCTGCACTTCAAACACTTCCAAATGCCAAGTGAACAAAATCCCTCCCTGCCATGGACACAGCTGCTGCCTGCCCTTGCTTTTCCTCTTCGAGGCGCAGCAGGGCACTCCAGCGGGAAAATATTAACTCAACTCTCACAAGAAAAATGCCATAGAAAAGCAGCAAAATGAGCATCATTTCTGTTCTTCTAATGTGTACACAATTTTTTTCTCAGTTCCTCAGCAGCAGTGCTCTGAGGTGGGTGGAGATATGTTTGAAAACATTAAGGATGGGAATTGAGTTTCTAAAACATTCTTATTACAAAGCAAAACAAAAAGGCAAAGGGTTTGTCTGTTTGCCGTCATCAGCTAGGATGTGTCAAGAATTTGCTTCCATAACAAAGACAACTTGGCTGAAGCATTTTCAACTTCTAAAATGAATTAACTGGTTTTAAAGCAAAACTTGAGCTTTTATCACAACTGATAGACAAGCTGTGTCTGACTGACTCCAATCTAAAACTTGAGTGCATATGACAAGTATTCCCTCTGGATTCAAAGTGATACTGCTTCAGTCATTTTCTTGGCTCTTTGTGTCCTCCTCTGAGTTCCCTCCACCATACAGTTGTGGAAACCTGATTTTAAACTCATGTGCTTGGATCTTCCCAAGCATGATAGGTTTTGTGTCAAATAAGAGGCTCCTGAAGGTGCTGGGAAGCAGTGTCTCTGGATTCTTTAGCCAGAGGCAACTAAATCAGACAGGAAAGTCTGCAAAGTGTTGAAAAAAAAAGAGATGACACACAGGATTTTTTAATGTGCCTCTGAAGCGCAAATTAAACTTTACACCCAGCCAACGTCTCATAACTGCCTAACAGTTAATGGGGATAAAATATCTACATGTGGGTAGTTTAGAAAAACAAATTTAAAACATTTGCTAAAACTCTTTAATCCTATTGAGCTGCCACTCTGCTTCCCTTTAAATAGTTATCTTTCCCTGGCTGCTTGCACATCTCAAGAGCATCTTTCAACTGGTCTGTGAACTGGATAAGGGAATTGGCTGACTCTATCAGCAAACATAGAACAAACTAAGAGATGGGACAGCACGCAAGCCAAGTCAAATGAATGTACTGATATTCAAACACATGACAGAAATGGGCTTTGCCACTACTTGGGCTGTAACATGAGGGTTCTGCCTTCAGTTTTAGAGAGTAAGTGGCTGGAAAATCCCAGGCAGCAATGTGGCCAAAGTCTTGCTACAGCACCTTGTATAAGTTGGAAAAGGACTTACGGTGTGCTGACAGAAACACCTCCCAGTTATGCCAGGTTTGAAACCCCTGGAAACCTAACTTCTCTAAGCAAACCATCCAGTTAGCCACACACACACACACACACATATATACAGGCACACACATGCTTATTTTGCCCAATTTTAACTAGATTCAAGTTGACAAACATTTTCCAGAGCTCTGACCTTTCCCAGTCTGCCCATCCCCGGCTTCACCACTAATTAACAAGTGTTTTCTCCTGAAACATCTACTACACATCTATTCTAGGTGAAAACTAAACATGCAGAGAATGTTTCCATCCAGACCCCCCTCCAAGGAGGGATCCATGAGCTCTCTGATGACAAGCAGCAACCTGCCATCCACTCCCATTTCCCCATGGTCATCAGCAAAACAGAGTTTTCTCCTCTTGCAAACTTCTCACATGCTGCCAAGGCAGAAGATACACCTCAGTATCCAGACCAGTGACCTCAGAGAGCATAGAAACAGAAATGCTGAAAGCACTTTGACATCATCCCAGTGATGTCAAAAAGCATTTGGATCCTGCTGCATGATGTGGCCAGGAATGCTAGAAGCTCCTAAGAGGATGGACGCTTAGAAGGATGTCCATCCTAAGAGGATGGACATTTCACCTTAGAAAAGAGAGTTCAAATAAGCTTGGCATTACGTGGGTTCATAATGTAAAACACACAGCAAAATCAGCTTTGGGTGTTCTCCTGAATGTCCATTCCCATTTCTTATTCCTGCTCTGGCACTGTATTGCACAGCTGCTGACCCTTGTGCCAGTACCACTCTTCATGTGGCAAACTCAAATACAGATTAAGAAGCCGATCCAGCTTTTTTACTTTCTAAAGCTGGGTTTGTTCTCAGACACCATCACCCACTCCTTAGCCAGGCTTTCAAAGATGATACTAGGGTGCCTGTGGTGCCTATGTTTTCACTGGGCCATCTAGATGCACCTTGTTAGAGTGGAGCCATTTACCATTTTGGAGTGTAGGATGGGATCAATTCCCGGACAAGATGCTCACAGGAAGAGACTGCCCAGAGACTTGGAAGTGACTTCCACTCTTCTTTTCTGCTGTTCAAATTTACCAGGCAATAGCCAGAGAATGGACCCAAGGCATAAAATCATGTCAAGCTCAAGATCAGGGTCCACAAAGAATGGCACACAGAAGCAAATGGGTCTAATGTTTCTGCAGTGATCTGATTCTAACAGCACAATGTTAGAAGAGAAACAAGGAATTAGTTATCGGAACAATAGATACTTCAGATACTGTCAACAAAAGGATTCAGCCTGAAAACAACTGGGACCATTATTCCTGTTAAGCTATTCCAAAAACCTGATACAGAGCAATGCAGATAAGAAGGTGAAGAAGGTTTCCAGAGGTGATCCAAGAAAGCATGTGAAAAATGTCTGCATGAAAAAAAAACACATGGGAAAGGGCACAGTTTGTAAGAGTATTGGGGCTAGAATATACAATAGTGAGATGAGGTTTTTGAGCTGCAAGTTTCAGCTTTGCAGGCTACATATGAATTAAGAGGATGTGTTTTGGCTGCAGACACACTCACTTGAGCATCCAACAGATGCCTAACAGAGCTCCTCCTTCAAGGGGTTATCTGAAGAACAAAATCTTGTCAGCTCACAGACAAAATGAAGCAGCACTGTTCATGCAACTGCTGGGGATAAGATGCTGTAAAAAGTGTCTATGAGCCAAGTGAAGCCAAGACAGCATATTCCCAAGCTCTGCTAGGAAGCTGAGACAGACTTAGTGCTAGGTGGAGTTATGTCTAAAGGCATACTACCTTAGTGATAGAGAACAATACTTTGCAAAAGGTAAAAAGAAGTCAGTTAGTAAAAGAGCTATCACTGAGAAGCCTTTATAATGAGCAGTGGAATTAAGGAAAACAACAAACCCTGTTGCAGATGCCAAAAAGGTATGGGCCATGTCAGGACTATGTGAGTGATGCAAGGAAATTGTTCCTTTGCAGTACAGTGGGCACAGAAGTGTTTAACTGGAAAGAAAATTAAATTCTTACCTCAGGCAATGCTCCTTGCTCTCCTGAGCTGTCCATGTTAACGGGTACTACATCAAAAAGAAGGAGTATGGACATCCTACCTTTTTTCACTTTAGTATATGAGAGAAGCAAACACAAGTCAGCAGAGTGGATGCAGACCATTTCTGATAAGGCAGTTTTATCTCAGAGAAAGAGCACCCACAGGAGAATTGCCAGAAATGGCTACGTCACCTGACATTCCTAACCAAAATGAACCAAACACATAAATTAGGCCTTTTCTGAGCCCTTCCTAAAGAAGGTCTGAATATTTCTTACAAGCACTGTTCCGTCTCACAGTCCCTCTGTGACCTATTGTATATGTGCAAGATCAAGCTCCAAAAGGGTAAATAAATTGCATAAAACTTGTGTCAGTATTGGCAAAAGAGACATGATAAAATTTCTGAGTCTTACTTAATAAAAATAAACTCATCTGGCTTCTTTATTTCGAGATGTCCAGATTCCTTCTCCACTCTATGTATCAGTAGATGTTTACCCTCTGAAGTGATTTCAGATTTTATTTACTGTGGTGAGTTAAAGGAAGTTTGTATTTTTATAACTGTTTTTATAGCATGCTTAAGCATACCACATCATTTACTTCAGAAACATCACAGTATCACAGTGAAAACTTCATTAAGCTTTAGTAGAAGTAACTACATTGTCAACTAAATACATAATTAAGAAAATTGCAGCCAACTTAATTCTTGGCTCTCATAACTTAGACTTTGATTACTATAAATACATACAATTGCGTGCACTGACAAATACTGTACTTCGATGTTTGTCCATAAAATGTAATTTGAAATGCATGTAGGATGGTACAGCTTTTGTAAAAGGAAGTTATTATCTGTGATAAAAGCAATCGTTGACATTAGAAATACAAACTAGAGGATTCAGACGGGAAATTTAATAAAAACAAAACAAATGTAGAAAGGAAAAGGGAGGTTAACAATATGGCAAAGCAAAGCCAGATGTAGCAGTAAATATCTGCCCAGGGGCAAACCCGGACTGCTACTTATCAGAGTGGCAGCACAGCTGGTTTATTTTTTACACTGGATGTGGTCAGTAGGCAGGCAACAGGAGAGTATGCACTTAAGCTGAGAAAAAATAAGGCTAGCCATACATTTTCATTCTGACGTGTGTTATCTCAATAAAGGGAAGGGCCATTTGGTCAAGGAGATTTTTGGAGTTTATTTTGTGCTTTAAACAAATGCTACAAATGCTACTACCCACATTTCCTCTTAGCAATCATCTGAGTTGCATAAGTGAGTAAGAAAGCAAGCAAGCTTGAAGCACTGAATCTATGTGAGCTTTTCTCCAGTGCATAGTGGGCCACAGGAGATACACCAAAGCCATGAGACTCCTGCCTAAGGACCACCTTCACCTGTGCAAGGCTGGGGTATTGCCCCGACATGAAATGTCTTTTCCCCCAACTTAACTGCTCTCCCACTGTGCAGCACACACATAACAAAAAAGTGCTTTGAAAACTGCAGAACAAGGCACTCTCTGTGCATCCAGCTCACATACGCTTCTCCAGGATGAGCAGCGTTAGAGGGTGGAGAATTTCCTTGGTGAAACTCAGGATGGGAGCTAATGACACCACTCAGAATAACCAGAAATTCTGAATAACCTAGCAGTACTGTATGATTTTTTTTTCAGCTTGAAAATATCAGGCAGAGGATGTTACAGCAGGATGCAGATTAATACACAGAACAAGCTGGCTTGCATTACTATCTTCTGGCTTTTTTGTTTTGTTTTGTTTTCTTATTTTGGTCTTGTGTCCTGCAGTTGTACCACTCCATAGTAACAACCCGCTGAGTGAGAAGGGGATTTTCAGTGCTTTTCACTAGTTCTTAAAGCGTTTATGTCACTTAGCTGCCATTTCAGAGTTAAAGGAGAACTAACTGCACATTTTGGACTGACCTAGCTGTTTTCCCCCTTTTTTAAAGAAAGCTTTTCAGTGACAAATGTGGCAGAAAGCATGTTGCATTGTGGGAGGGAAGCAGTGGTTAGTATCCAAGGGGTACATCTGCAGTAAATTATCATGCTCTAAAGTTTGGACTGACGTTTCAGTTAACAAACACATTTACCATGTTCCTTTGACTATTGGAGAAATAAGTTTTCTGTCGGTGTTTCTCTACCATGAGTTGAAACTGAGCATCAGCCGCAGTGCAGAGTTAGGCAGCCAGGGCAGGACACGGTAGAGGGGAGGCAGAGCCTACAGCTGGAAGGTGGTACCTGCACCTCTGAAGTCCAAGTGGGGAGGAATTTATGTTCACAGTTGTTTACCCATGAAGAATAAACATGCTAACCTCCACAGAGGATTTTATCCTTGTGTACACAACCATATGCTGCCACTGGAGCTCTCTCTGTGACTGAGTTGGGCATGTTCAATATTTAATCCACATTTCCAGCAGATGCATGTGCACATCCACAGCTTGGACACAAAGGCATAACTCGTGGATGCACTGGGAAGGTGCAGCCAGGCATGGCCCTGGCACAGGGCAGGGGTCACAGGCAGCATGGCTGTGCCCCTTCCATAGAGGGACCTGATGGATCATTGCTAACAGGGATTGCACACCTGGGGACAACCTGACCGGCAGGAGTGAAGGGTCGGAGTAAAGGGCACTGAAGAGACCTCAGCTACCTGCAGGGTAAGGGAGCCAGGCACATTCACACTGATAACTTTGGAGGGACTGCTTTTTTTGGCATTATTTTCATCCTGTCTAATTGGTGTGATGGGGAAGACGCTGGCTGCTAGAGTGGATAGGGAGGGGGGAAGTAAGGGCACTGACTTGGGGCAGATGTGTCACCTGCCCTATGCTAATCAAATACTCGGTGACAAGCAGAGGACAGAAACAGCAGCAGTGATATGGAGATGTGTGTTATCAGGGAGCTGGTGCCTGTGAGCTGGCACTGAGGGGATGGACAAAGAGGTGTTTGGCAGCACCTTGCACAGCTTGGCTGCAGCAAACAGCTTCCAACATGAGCCCTGAAACTCCATTCTAGAAATGTTTTGAGTCAGAACCAAAAAGCTTTTCCAGCTCTGCTATGAGTTCGGTTTCTCAAAGTGATGAGATCCTTCCTGGCTCCCTGAGCTTTCATGTGGCAACAGGGCTGGGCTTCCGAGCCATGGCCAAAACATCTGAGTGCACAGAAAAGGAGAGGCAGATGGAAAATAAAGGTGGAAATAATCTTGGGGTGACATTTTCCCTCACAAGGAATTGAAAAGAACTGTTTTCTCCATAAATCTTTGCTGCTTAAAGTATCGAGCAACTCAGTTTATACCAAGAAGAAAAATAAATAGAACAATGAAACGAGAAACTTCAGACTGATGCAACTAGTCCTTCCAGAAAGGACTGCCCCTAGCATAGACAGGTAACCCCCTCACATTTTCCACTCTGGCTGATGTATGTAGGAAGTGTTATGTATTATCTTTCCAGATCTGATCCCAATCTTGAGATCTGGAGACTCAGGGGGTGCTGGAGTCTCACCTACAAGAAACATACTGTAAGGTTTTGAGCATTTTACTGCTGTATCCAGCACTGGGAGCTGAAATGAAGCTCCATGCAGACAGAGCTACCTGCCACCCAGACCCAGTGCTTGCCCTCTTCCCCAAGGAGCTATGGGTGGACTGAGCATAGTGGCAGCGGTTGGCTGACGAGGTCACCCACTGAAGGAGCGGAGAAGTTATCTCATGTCTTATGAATGCTGATCCTGTGCCCTTTACACAACTTGATGAAACCTTAAATTATATGCTGTGGAGACTCAAGATCATAAATAAAAAGGAAGGCTTCTCAGATAATGGCATTCCAGTAGGCTTACAAATATGCCTCATTTGGGAACATATTACATTACAGTTTGGGATTTGTCCAATGATCTTCTGTTCTATTTATTACCAGCAGCCTTGTATCAGATTCATATTTTCAGTTCTTAATTTGTGTAACTTTGGTTCTATCTCAAAAAAGAAATGAAAATATTTTCTTCTGTCCTTTGATCCCTATGCTCTTACCACCCAGGAATCAGAACTGACCAAGGGCATCAGGAAAAACCCTGACATACCCTTCATTGTCCCACAGGTGCCCAACTGAATACTGCAGCATCAAGCTCAGCCCCATGGGAACAGATTCACCTTCATTGTCACTGACCAAGCTCATGCTTCAGAGGTCAACTTTTTGGCCCCAGGAAAGCATTGGCTGAACAAACGAGCCACTTTACATACAGAATTACATCAGGAGCCCCAAGTAAAGTGAAACAGATTCATTATGATGGCACATGTAGAAAGGTTTGAATTATCCAGCAAAAATTGGCCAACCCACTTCCATCAAAGTGCTTTGCTGTCCTGCTCAGGATTTCAGACATGTGTTATGAGGAGCAGCTGCTGGTCCAGGAAGCATGTTTCAGACTGGGCAGGATCAAGCCCAGAGTTTCCGGTGCATGTTTCTGAGAAATCAGCCTCAGTCTTAGGTATCCAAGTTGTATGTCGTAAATATTTATTCATTAAAGAAAGTCCTGGTTTGCTCCTGGTGCACTTTCATAGCCTTCTGAAGACTCACGAACAAGGGAAATGTATGGGCAGGGAAGCAGGGAGGAGGAATTTCCTCCTTTCCTTATAAGTAAGGAAAAAAAAATACAAACCCAGCTTGCCTGGTGGAAAATAAACTTGTCTAGTTTTGTATACATGTGTTTACTGTACAAACCTTCAGTGACTCAGATGTGAAATGTGCCTCAGGTTTGTTATGTGTTTTGTTTAGTTTTCTAGCTCTCCCTGAGAAAACATAGGTTACAGTTCATGCTGATGTCTATCCCATCCAGTAGATTGCAAGGGATGCACAATAAAACCCCAATCCTGTGAGTGTTTATGCATGCATGAATAGACCTGCATTCATTGGGCTTTTTCATGCATGTAATCATCCGCAGGATCAGGGCCTCAGGCACAGCACAGAACTTGGGTTTGCACATTTACTTGTGGCTGGAATTTGTTGCATTATTTTGACATAAACTGTTCATCTCATCATTTCAGGACTCACTGCTGCATTCATGTCAGTATTCCCAACTGGATAGGACTTATTTTAAGCAAGCTTTAAAAGACTACTGATCTTCTTTTCCTTTCCTGTTAGCATTGATCTCCGTCAGACCTAATGTGCCTCCTTTTTAATCATCTTGCTTCTCCCGCAGCTCTCTGATTAGGTCACATTTCAATTTGTGCCCGCAGAGTTGCTCCCATGTCAGTAGCTGGGAATTTTACAAACACAATTTCTTGGCCTTCATGACTGAACCAAGTCAAAGACCTCAAGGTAACTACAGATAGTTGGAAACTATTTCATTGTTTCAAGCTATTTCTGTTTCTTTGTGATGCATAAAGGAGCTCTATGATGTGGCTGATAACGTGAATTTGATTTGTTTGGATCCTTACCTGGGAACTACTTGTCTCTCATTCTGCTCACCTGGAAAAATTTATTGTGACTTCAGATACCTTAATTGAGGGCCTGAGGGTGTTGACCTTCAGTAGCAGTTCCATCTATTCCCCACATCCATCATACATTGAGGTTAAGTACTGTGTAGTATTAAGAAAACAAAAACATCATCCCTGCCTTTGTCAGTCCCTTGGATCATGTAGCTCATGTCATTTGTTCAGTAGCTAGGAGGGGTTAGGGAGAAAGGAGCTGATGAGCCCACTTGCTGTCAAGCTGGGGGGATAGGATGGATCTCAGAATCTGCAGATGAGCAGTACCAGGCATCCTGGGGATTAAGTCTTGACTTAGTTTGTATTTGCATTTTTGGAGTTTTGACTCTGTTTCTGAGTTTGTGATGAGAATACCCCCTTGGCAAAATAAACCTTCACCTCATGTTAGCTCGTGGTCTTCTGAGTGAGGCTGCTAAAGATGGGTCAGATATCTGGAGATGGCAAATCCAAATGGAGCAGAGAGGACCTGCCCTAGGAGCAGTGTTTAGGACCTCCAGAGGTCAGAGGATGTTTCTTGCTATCAAAATGGATCCAGCAGGGTAGTTACTAACGCAGAACCCTGGGATGTGGGGAGGAGCTTTCTCGGACAGGTACAAGGTCATGTTAGGACCCCCATTCCCTGCCAGCCACAGGAAGCACGGACAAACCAAACACCTCCAGGCAATTTGGGAGTGATGCTTCTACTGCACACAAACATTTTGGTTTTTTGTCTGTTTGGGAAGAGAAATACATGAAAACTACAATCCAGTTTCATGGGCTCTTGGTAGCATGCTGTTTATTGTTCCCAGAGGAACAATAAGGATTCTTAAAAGCAGATGGACTCAGATGGTCTGATGATTTGTTGTAAAGCAAAACAATGGGCCAGATTTTTTAAAAATAGAAAATACATCCATTGCACAAGTAAACCCAGCTCTCCTCTATGCACAAAGTGGGACAACATGGACAAAGTTTTGCAGCACTTTTTGCAGATGCAACTGATTTTTTAAAGGGTTTTCCTGACACAGTAATCACAGAAAAATTGAACATGAGCAAGAACATAAAAATTAATCACAGAATGGTTGAGGTTGGAAGGGGGCTCTTCCCCTCAGTGAAGCCATGCTGACTACTTCTGATGATTTTCTTCTGATGATGTTTCTGGGAATGGTTTCCAGGATTGGCAGGATATAGTTGCTCCACCACCTCCAAAGGACTGAAGGGAGGCTGACCATCCTGTAGTTCCCCAGGTCCTCCTTCCTGCTTTCTTCAAAATAGAAGCGACATTTGCCTTCCTCTAGTCTTTGAGTACTACTTCAGTTGCCATGGTCAAAGATTATCAAAAGTGGCTTTGCAATGACACCTACCAGCTACTTCAGTGCTCATGGGGGCTTCTCATCAGGGCCCATGGATGTATGGATGTATGTTCAGTTTGCTTAAGTATTCTCGGATCTGATCCTCTTCCGGCAAGGGTGCATCCTTCTTGTTCCAGTCTTTCCCCCTGGTCTCTGGGACCTGGGATTCTTGAAGGCTGGTCTTGCTAGTAAAAAACTGAGGCTAAGGCAGCATTTGGTTCTCCAGCCTTTTCCATATCTTGTGTTACCAGGTCCCCATTTCATTCAGCAATGGACCCATATTTTCCCTAGACTTCTTCTTGTCACCTATGTACCTGTAAATGCCCTTCTTAATGTCATTAGCATTCCTGGACAGATTTTATTCCATCTGGGCTTTGGCTTTCCTAATTTCATCCCTGGATGCTCAATCGATGTCTCTGTGCTCCTCCCAGGTTACTGGTCCTTGCTTCCACCCTCTGTATACCTCCTTTGTAGTGCAGCAAAGGGAAGGTGCAACAAAGGATATTTACTTCACTCCTTGGAATTGTCATTGTCAAAAATGAACATGAGTAAACTGGGGCCATTACTGAGACTGAGAAAATATAAAATCCATGAAGAATTCCTATAAGCAGAGCAGCAGCATTACTTCTCCACACTTCTAGAGGAGGCTAAAAGGGAACATCAGATGGCCCAGCCCAACCTCCTGTAGGTCAGCATTACACCTGGATTGAAACCAATGTATACACATATACACACATCAAACACATGTATATACACATCAAACTGTATAACTAAAACCAAACTATATAATATAAATATCAGGTATTATATAGCATGTATAATAAAGGTTTCCCTTTAAAGGCTAGCGGGCCCTTTGCTTTGATGAGTTAACATATTTCAGAGGGTGTGTATCTGATTCCTGATTAAAGCTTATATATTTCTAGCACCAGAAGAAATTAAGCTAATTTGCTGATCCTGTAGGTAGTCTGGTGTTAGAAAGAACAGTTGTTTCTTTTTACATGGTAAACTCAGTAATCATAGGTGGAGGGGAATTAACCCACATCAAAAAAAAAGAACCAGTTTTCCTAAATTAAATTTTGTAATGTGAAAGAAGTACTTTAAAGAAACTAATGGAGCCTAAATATTGCATCATAATTTGTTCTATTAATGTTGGTATCATCACTCTAAAATTCAGGTTACTATAGATACTGCATTTTTCAGACAACCAAAGTAGGGCAAAAGGAGAGAGCCATAAAACCGGATGGTTTATGTCAGCGTGTATTTTCAGCTGCAGCATTTTCTTGTGTAAACCCCAGGTTGCAGCATATAGTGCAACCTCTGTGTTTGAAGCTGTCCAACACTTTCAAGAAGACTAATATATCCACTTTGTTTTTCATGAAATTTCTAACATAAAAGATCAAATACATTCAATAACTGATGCTAAATGTTAAAGGACATCCCAGCAGAAAGAAATTTTTTTCCACATGAAAATGGAATGAATGGAATGTGTTGGGAATAATGTCATTGCCCACAACAACAAGCCCTTTTCTCAAGAGCACATCTCTTCTAACAAATGCTGAAAATGGTCAGCACATGGGGCCTCTCTCCCCATTTCCATGCTTTGCTGTGCAGTCTGTAGAGGTACCATCTTTGGGGCATTTGGCTTTTATTTTAGTGGTCTAAACAATAACACTTTCCTAAAAGCATATACTAAGTGGTAGGTTTTGCCTGGCTTCCATAATTCTCACAGGCATCCTGGTGACCTGTGAGAAAAGCTGGAACTGCCTCTTCATAGCCAGGATGTATCTTAGCATCATTCATCCCTGCAACTACTTGCGTTTGGAACAGCACAAACAGGTCAATCAAGCGTGTACACTGAGCACTGATACACCAGTCAGGTTTCTAAAAGCATCAGCAGAATAAACCTGCAGTCTCCTGCAAATGCACGAACAAAACTGCAAGCCCAAAACTGCTTACCTCCCGTGGGAATTTCACCTATTTGCACAGGCATTTGGGTCATCTCACAAAAGTACACATCTGACAACAAGCAGCAAATGAGAAGCCAGTTTTCAAAGAGAACAATTGCAAGTAAAACTTGTTAGCCAAGGTGATGAATTCCCATCCACTCAGAGTATTCTTGACAAGAGGAAAAGGCCTGTCTTCCCCATACTTCTGTCTCCTTAGTAATCTGCCCTGGCAGTTACAACCTGCCTCTCAAACACTCCTGTGTTTTGAATCCAAGCAAAAGCTTTGGCAGCTGTAAGCCTAGCATGAGCTCCTTTTAAATGATGGGAGGAAACGGGCTGACAGTGAGTTGATTAGAAAGCTCTTAGAGCCTACTCAGCTGAGTGGGGAGAAAGGGACAACTTTCTTTATGTGCTGCCAGAGAGGGGACAGCAGGGCACCGGAGCCTGGCTTGCTGTCCTC
Organism: Pezoporus flaviventris; assembly: GCF_033815535.1. Lineage (NCBI taxonomy): Eukaryota > Metazoa > Chordata > Aves > Psittaciformes > Psittacidae > Pezoporus > Pezoporus flaviventris. The sequence goes on from NW_026892595.1 coordinate 8,181,850, forward strand.
GAAAGGATCCTGAGGATGTGGGAAAAGACCGTTACAGGGACGCTGAGCTGCCCTCACCAGCCTGCCTCTTCCTGACAGCCTCTGCTCCGAAGATAAGGAGAGAGGAAACAGCGAAACATGATGGTAAAGAAGAGATGAATTTGAAGAGACAACTACAAGCTGTTTCCTGGCCCCAGCTTTATCTGAAGTACCAGAAAATAACCCTTTCTCTGTGGTCAATAAATAATTTGTTATGACTGGGGTTTAATTTTTGCCACTGAGGGATGCATAACAGGGCATGCTTTCCACAAAGAGCACAGGCAACTGTATCTATAGCTGTGCATAGGAAAGGGTCTGCAGAATCCTCTTGCCAGGAGTGTGTTTGTTAAGTCAATGCTATCTAAGTGCACTGTAGAAAATAAAGATGCAGAGGTAGAATGAGAAGGAAGGGTTAAAGGATGGACTCAAAAAGCCACGTGGAGGTTACTGAATGGACAAAGCAGAAAGCATTACGAATAATTCAGCCAAAAAATTAAAAATAAATACAGGAGGAAATTACTTCATCACATCCCACACTGTGTTATCAGTACAAAAGCCCTGGGAGCTGCTTTTCTTTAAAAATGGCAGCTGACAACTGATCTAAACAAAAGATCACGGGGGCAGTGAGGGGACAGGAGGGAGGCTCAGGGAGGGGCTGAACAGAAGATGCACCAGAGCAGCAAGGATTTAATGCCACTGCAACCCCACAGCCACATGTGCTGATCCAACCGCAAGGACAGGGAGTCCCCTTCAATACTGTCTGCAGTGAGCCCTTAAAATCCATCTTAGCTGAAGAAAATGTCCTGGCTCAGACATCTTCTCTGACCTGTTGTCCAGTGGTGCCTCTACTTATCACACTTCAAACTTCAGCAACCAAATTGCACATTTCACAAGGAAGCCACCCTTTGCTGCTCTGCAGTGACAGCCCAGCTGCAGTCCAAGGGCAGCAGTTCCCCATGCCAGCACCTCTAAAGGCTGTATTTGCACAAACAGGTCATCACAGTGGTTTTGTCCCGACTGAAAAATTTGCACAATTTGGGTTGGGTTTGTATTTTCATTATGATTTTTATCTAGCTCTAAGAGTACAGTGAAACCTGTATGAGAGTCCACCATGTTACATCCCTCCCTGTCTTAAAGGACCACCCCTAGGGTATCCTCAAATTTACTAGCTACAGCTCTACTCTACCCTGCAAGAAAACCACCACTGTGAAGCAATCAACTTTTTGCTGGTCCCCTGAGTGGTCAAGAAGGCAATTTACACTGCAGTTCATTCCTGCTACCTTCATAAAGAAAAAAAAAAACAAGAGAAGAAAAAAATCCCACTTACTCCCAACTACAGGCAAAACACAGTTCAGGCATACAGTGGTACCTATAAAACCAATCATCTTAGATGTAACTTTGGTTTGGGGTTGGGTACTTTTTTTCCTGTGCAGTGAAATAACTGGGAGTAATAGTCATAAAATCTTTCATTGAGGCTCCTGGGGTCTGAAAGACATCTGGGAGGATTACAGGAGGAATATCATGTGTGGTAGCTGTGCTTGGAGCAGCCTTGGCTTATGGCTCCATCTGTAACTGCTGCAGTTTACCTGAAGCAGATACTCAAACAGTCCCTGAAGTTGACAGTGCCGATGTCATGGCGCAGCAGCCAAACTCCATACTGGGACAGGCCCTAGTCTGCTTTACTTTTCCCTCCCCTTGGTCAAGCCCATCTTAGCACCTCCCAGTTATTTTTATTTTCTCATTGCCCCAGTTGAGGTTTGCATCAGAGGGAGACAGCTCTTTCCACACCAGCCCTGAAACAGATAAGGTGCAACCCCACCAGGATGCCAGCCTCCAAGCCCCACTGTCACCTTCATGGGATGCTGCCATTGGCTTGGTCACAGTCAGGAACAAATGTGGCAGCTGCAGGGTGGTGTGCCGCCATTTCCAAGACAAGAAGTGCCAGGAGTCCCTTTTGCAAACCTTCACAGTGAGACTGAGCAAGGAGGACACAGCAACAGCTGTGCCTTGTAGCAGTCATGTGCTTTCTTATCCCTTCTCCTAATTCGGCTCTTTCCAAATCACAGCCTTATGATACCGTCAGAGAAACCTTATCATATTTTTGTTGAAACACAGCCCTGTATTAAGCAGGGATTCTGGAAAAAAGTCAAAGAGGGGTAAAAGGATTCATCAGTGCAGACACGCATTTTTGAGGAGGCAGCTGACCAGTTCTCCACAAAGCATCCAGAGCTTTTTCGGTATTCCAAATCAGCCTCCATGCCTCCAGCTGACTTCCCATAAAAATGCTGAAGGGTCTTTCATCTCAAGGTGCATGTCCTTAAGAGAAGGGGAGGGGTAAAATTGCAGAGGCCAGGCAAATGCTTGACAGTCATTTCTGCAGCTACTCAGAGCCCGGCCAGCCTTTGAGGTCCTGTGCCAGAGATCACAGATTTGGTTTGATCAGTCATGAGTTGAAAATGCAGAGCAGAGCTGCTTAGGTCAGATCAGATGCTTAACTCTCCTTTTGTGATGGGTGGGGAAGTTCAGTAAAACTTAGGATGATAAGAAAGAACAACAACAACAACAAAAAGACTAATGAGAAATTACATATTTAAAGCATCAGCCTCCCTTTTACACATTATCTGAGTTTGGATATCAGTTAATGGCTCAGCCAGTTTCCCAATTCAGCCTTATCAAATTCCCTAAAAGTGACAAAAAATCTCAAAGTTAAGTGTTTCATTGGAACACACTATACCCCAGCTTTCCAGCCAACACACATAGCACAGCTTTTGCAGTTTACAATTTATTATTTTTGCTGATGCTAGAGCAGAACTTCAACCCTGGAGGGGATAAAACTAATCCAAATGATAACAGCTTAAATGGCACTAAAATAAACAAATGTTCAGATAGATACTCTCTACTTATGTCTCTGACAGAAATTCCTCTGTGAGAAAAGAATTTCAGGCTGTAATAGAGGAATCAGATCTTTACTCATTCCAGCCTTGCCATTGACTCAGTGCACATGGGGCATTCATGTAATGTTCCTCCCCGCAAACCAAACTTATCCTAAAATGCCATGGAATCAAAGGGATGGATTCCCCTCCTGCTTACTTCTGCCAGAACACCCCTCATGTTAACAGCTCTCTGCAGACATATAAAAGCAAAAGTAAAACAAATTGTCCACCATCAATCATCCTGCCTCTATGAAAGAGAAATCTTTTTTGTGCATTGGGTCTTGCTGTCATCTAAGGCATGGGAGTTATCCTGGAAAAAGAAATCAGCCACCAAGAATCTAAGCTAAGGCCTGAATAAATAATTGGAGACTGATATGAAGGCAGGGCACATGAACTGATAAATGTATAGCTGAAAAAGTGGTGGTTTCGTTCCCTTGCATCAGACCACCCCACAGGAAGGGATATATGCCAAAATGCTGACACCAGGTGCTTAGGAACAGAAGGAGAATGCTGCAAATGGAAACCTGTAAGCAGAAGGTAGTGTACAGTAGACTTTATTGTCTATTAGCTAGGAGCCAGAAGAATTAAATCTATATACAGAAACAATAACCTGGTGATGAGCAAGCCCCTACAATTTCAGTCCAAAGACAATACCCCAGGTTATTTGAAAAAGCTTCTCTGGAGCTTGTCTGGTAATGTCTCCCAAACAAACATTTCCAGTAAACACGGGCCTTCCTGGGCTGGGCCCTGCAGGAGTCCTGCAAAGAAGACATCCCGTGGGTGTCTCAATGCATGTCCCTCCATAGCAAGTGCAGGGCAGGAGCTAATGCTCTGCTATCCGTAGAACCCATGCTGTGGGGAGATGATTCACCATGTGATTATCTGGTAAGTCAGATGATTATGGAAGACAGGGAAAAGCTACTGAGTCTTAATAAATGGATTAATTTGCAGAAAGAACAAGTAACTATTAACACCTTTGCTTAAAAGAAGAAAGGAAGCAGTAAGCTGGAGTGGCTGGGGCTGTGATGGAGAGGATGCAACAGAGAGTTGCTAGATTTTATTCCTGAGTATCTCTGCTTTATAGAATCATAGAATGGCTTGGGTTGGAAAAGACCTTAAAAGTTATTTAGTTCCAACTCCCTGCCATGGGCACAGGTACCTTCCACTAGACCAGGTTGCTCAAAGCTCCATCCAACCTGGCCTTGAACACTGCCAGGGATGGGGTATCCACAGCTTCTCTGGGCAACCTGTGCCAGTGCCTCAGCACCCTCACAGTGGAGAATTCTTTTCTCATATCTAATCTAAATCTACCTTTTTTTTAGTTTAAAGGATTCCCTCTTATCCTACCACTACAGGCACTTGCAGAAAGCCGCTCTCCAGCTTCCTTGTAGGCCCCTTTAGGTACTGGAAGGCTGCTCTAAGGTCTCCCCAGAGCCTTCTCTTCTCCAGACTAAACAATCCCAGCTCTCTCAGCCTGTCTTCATAGGAGAGGTGCTCCAGCCTTCTGATCATCTTTGTGGCCTCCTCTGGTCTTGCTCCAACTTGCTCCTTCTTAGATTTGGAGCCCCAGAGCTGAACGCTGAACACATGTGTCCCCATGTTGTGAGGCCTGGAAATCCTAGGACCATTTGCATTACAGGAGGAAGAAGAGGCAGACAGAAAAGCTGCTGTGTTTATTAGACATATTTCAAGACCAGCTTGTCAAATATGCATTGCATATACCTTTAGCCACAGACAGAAGGAAGTAATTAATTTACCAATTTCTGTGGTGAAAATTATTTTAAGGTTTATTCCATACCCATGTGCCAAGCACACTCATTATACAAACCCCATGCACGCACATGGGCAGGCACACCCCCACATGCAGACACATCACATCAGTGGCACTAAATACCTTATTAAAATGGTCAGTTTTGTTTTAGCTGGAACTAAAACTGAACCTGGAGGTGAAAAGACAATAAAAAAATCCATAATGTTGAGACTCCTGATACAGAAAACATCTGTCTGCAGAGAAAGCGCTGCTTGCCCTGATGGTGAGCAGTGACGCAAGGAGCTGTATGCCCAAGACATGGCTCTCTGCAGAAGGCTGTGGACAAAAGTCACCTCACTTGACTTGATATTTTCGCTTCCTTATTGCCCTGGAGTACCGTACATGCACGACTGTATGTACAGTGCTCTACACACTCCACCAGGGCTGTACAGACTCAACAGAAACAGAAAGATGGCTGAAAATAAGAAAGCACAAGGGAATCCCATCAACAAAATCATTATTCAACATGGGAAAGTAGTTTCGGCGTTTGGCTGTTGTGACACATCAGAGCTGAGGGGAGCTGGGCTTTCCACATAGGCTACAAAGAAATCTGGTCAGCAATGAATGGATCTTCAGTTTATCACAGGCAATGGGAGAAATGGTTCAGCTGAAATCTGTAAGGTTTGGAAGGGTCTCAGCTGAAACCGAGGCTTTTCAGAGGCTAATTTTCAGAGGTCCAAAGAACATAAATGCAAAAAAATAACCATGCAGAATAGGCAAAGGAACAAGAAGAAAATGATAAAGAGCAGAAGGGAAATCTTGCCCAGAAGGAAATGGGTAAGTTTTATTTTTGCCTGTATATTTCATTGTAGAAAGCAAACACTAAATAACGGACACACTAGTGCTCCAAAAACCACATCTCAGAGATACCATTAGCTCATGACATTCACAGCATATGTAAGCTGAAAAAGACAAATACATACTTTGTGTAATCATGGTCCGAGTAAGGACTGCAGAGACCGTTACCACACCAAAAGGATAACCCAGCCAACCACAGTCTCATAGGTTATAAAAACTGCATTCAAGAAAGTCAACTTGGCTCCAAAGAGCTCCTGAAATGACAGAAATGACAGGAAAGTGAAAGCATTTCTGAACTGAAGGGCCAAATCCTGACCTGCCAGTCGCACAATGCAGTGTGAGCTATGCATAATTATCTGAGGACAGAAATATAAAGAACATGAAAATAATGATGTTCAAAGCCAGTAACTGTTTTCCTATGGTTTCACAGAGCTATGCTGAATAAAATGCATTTGTTATATTATGACAGTGGGTCAGAGAAACCAGGGAGGAAAATGCAGGAAGATTATATGCTGCAATAAGACATAGCTGCAGTAAAGATGAACATAAAAAGCAAAACTAAATAGAGATCTAGAATTTCTAAATTACCCTTGGCCCAAATGTCTGGCTTACCACTGAAATGGTATAATTATAAAGCTGGCATAAAACAGGACATGGATCTAGTTACTAATTTCTTACTAGCAATAGCAGCAAAACAGTTTCTGCCAGTAGCGGGTCTCTTGACAAAAACCTTGTGTCTTCTACATGATGTGACCTATAGGGAAAACTGTTTTTAATCAGGCAAATCTATAAATGGTATGCAGTTGTGGTTGCTCCTCTCAGATGTCAAAAGGAACAGAGGAGAAAGTAGGGTAAAAGGGGGGGGGGGGGAGTCTTCACTGCGATTTCTGGTTTAACACTTAGCTTTCTCTGAAATGCACGATGGAATTTGTAGATTTAGGAGATCATCTTTATCTTGCCAGTGATGGCAGCAGTGTCACCTCAGAAGAAAAAAAAAAAAAAAAAACAGAAAAAAAGCAAAACCCAAGCAGTCAAACACCCTCTTCCTAATAGTATTGTTTTAGCCCCTGTGCTCCACTTAAGTTTTGACTGCAAATACAGAGGTCATTTCATGGCTGCAGTTCTGAACTCAATCACTCTAATCTCTGTTTTCCACATGAGCATATGAGTTACACCACTGAAGTCAATGGCAAAGCTTCTGTGCTAAGATATCAAGCATGTGTTCAGGTGTCTCACTGGGTCTGTCTTAAGAGCCTGGACAGAAAATAATCTGAAATACTTTTCCTTCTCTGTGCTAGGCATCCATGAAACAGCAATCGGTGGGAATGGTGTCAGTGAATTAACATTTAAATGTCTTATGCCAGATCATTGTCTACACACAGTTTAAGGTTGTGTGGAGATTTTTATCTAGCCTTTTTATCAGTGAAAATATGTCTTCAACAAAACTGGATTTTTTTGCCATGTTTCTACTTTCTACTGAGATGTTTGAACTTCTGACAAAAAATCTGAACCCCTGAAAACTTAGTAACTTGGCTGCACTGAAAAATGTACAGATTATGGTTAAAAAAAAACAACCCAAAACAACTCTTCTAATCTTCTGATGGAAAGAAAAAACTTTGTGCAGAGCCAAATCCCATTCAACTATTGAGCTGAACACGTTTCCTCAGGCAACACAGCAGTCAGATTAGAAAGGCACAGCCGTTTTCACATCAACCAACTCAGTTTTAACCACAGTTTTCCAAACCTGCGATCTATACTTGGTACCTAAAATGTTAGTTATGCGTATGTATGCATATTGTGTATACATACACATAAATTTCCCCATTTTCTGTTGCACATGCATATTCTCACCATAAGACCAGAAATTTCCCCGTTATTCTGCCTTGGGTATGTCGAGGGCCCTCCACGTGCCCAAGAGCTTCCAGGGTACTTGAGCATTTATGACCTGTGATTCAGCGTGGGTCTGAAGGTCATTAAAGGCGGGTGAGGAAGTGGTTCATGGGACAGCCAGTTTACCGTGATTGTTGTGCTGTAAAATGTTATGAAACCTCCCCATTAACCGTTATTCTCTGCACAGGGCCTGCAAGGAGTGGTGAAAGCCATGAGGAGCAGATGTGTCAGAGCACAGCAGCACTCGTTCCTCCACATTTTCCACATGATTTTCCGAGTAACGTCACAACACTGCTGCAATGTTGAAAAAGGGTCACCGAGGCTGACAGATAATGATTTTCAAAAGCAAACAAAACCCAGAAGTTGAAGAAATGCTTTTGCTCTTAAAAAAAGTTCACATGCACCTCCACAGCCATGCAATAAAAGAGGTCATCGATCTGTGCTTTGCTAGATGATGATATCTTGCCAACTTGTGGACAAAGGTGATCCATGACTACCTCCTCCCTCCTGTAGTGAATCAAACAGATGACATTGTAGAGGTCCAGCAATGATCACCTCACACTGCCTGTATGTCCCATCCCATTCTGGAGAGAATTGCAATTTTGTCAGGACAGGTGAATTAATTAGTTTTAGATACTATTGGCAGAGCCTTGCCCCAGTGGCACCCATGTGCCTGCAGCCCACTCCATATCATCCTTTCTTCCAAAGAACCCTGAGCCTGTAACAGACATGCATTCATAAAACAGCAACAACAAAAAAGGAGTTATCTCCCAAGGCTTGACACGGGTGAGAGAGAGGAATTTTCTTTCATGCCTCATCATGTGGCTAGATGTAGAGTGTTTGGCAGTAACAAAGACCTCACACACATGACCCGTTCACATGCGTATTCTCACCATAAGACCAGAAGTGCACTGTAATGTGATCAAGGGTGTTTGGGGTTTGGTGACACAATAAATACAGCTGTTTGCACAACCAAGAAAAGGAGGAAGAAGAAAAAAATCTCTGGCATCAGGTCTCAAGTACTTTCGAAAGAGAAAGCCTGTTTGGATGTTCCTCTCTCATGCCTATCCCAACATAGACAGAAATAGGCAACTGCAGTGTAACTCCTGAAATGGAGCACAAACAGCAGATGAAGGGCTTGTTTCCTTTATACAGCATTGATCCCTTAATTCTTACTAAAAACTTCTATCACCAAATCCTGCTACACACCATCAGAGCAGCAGCCTAACTCTTGACTGGTCCCATTTCAAGGTACTGTCCAACATCAGGCACAATACCAGAGGAATGAGTGGGATTAACCGAAGAACAAGACCATTTGTAAATAAAAGCAGCAGAATCTAATCTTTATACCAGATCCTCCAGATGGCATTTGCTCTTTCTCATGAGCTCAATTCTAAAGTTTGCAGTCTACATAAAATAAAGGCGTCTTTTCACTCTCTCATTTGTTTGCCCAGAGATGTCATTCACATCATCACAAAGACCAGGCTGTGAGTCTTCAAAGGAAAAGGTTTGTTTAAGCAAAAAGACATCTTTTTTTTTGTCTGATGCTTTAAGATAAAGTGATTGACTTTTTTGGCTTCTGCTTAAAGTGGAACTTGAAATCAGAGAAAAAAGATTATAGAAAACAAACTCCAATCAGTCTGCTTTTAAAAGGTCCTTTTTATATTTATTAAACAAAAGTAACTTTTTCCTTTTAGCCAAACCTAGTATGGAGTCATTCTGTGTACCAGTAAGACCAATCAGATGAAAAAATACTTTATGCCAGAGCTGGAAAGTAAAATAAGTTCACCAAGAAAAGTTTGTTTCCACAGGCTTTGAGTCTTTTATAAGTTACATTCAACCTTCCCTCTTCAATTATTATAGACATAAATTACAAGGCGAACTAAAATATGTAGTCCTTTTTTTTGGAGCAAAATGCTGGGGTTAGCTCTCTTGGTCGCTGCTGAAGAATAAATTGTATCATTATAGCCTTCTTCTGGGTCTTGTTATTCTGACTTTTTGACTCTCGCTAGCTGCAGTCTATACAATGCACAACTGTATTTGTTCACAAGGAATGCTTTGGTTCCTTTTGACTTTTTCCTTTCCACTTCCTAATGGTTTACATGTAGAAGCAGGGCTTTTGAAAAATTACCTAACACATACTATGTTTAATGAGTACATTTAAACATACTTCAGCTACAAATATTATCAGCTGATAATTTAACCTTTGTGGGTAGGCTAAATATTTTCTTCAACGCTTAAATAAATATGATACATGGTTCCCGTGGAAAGCCTAATGAGAAGGAAGTTGTTTTTAAATTTAAGTCAAGACTTCTCCTTCAATTTAGTTTATCAGTATTTTTTTCCAAGTGATCAAAGCAAGCAGTTTATATGGCAGCTCTAAATGTCTAAAAGAAAAATTAAGTACTAAAATATTAATTCTGCTGTACTTTATTTAGGGGATGAAAATTGCATGCCATCTGGGAGGACAGTCAAGAATTTGACGCACACTATGAAGCACGTGGTGTGAGGTGAGAAGCCAAAATCCTTCAGTCCTCAAGGTGGATTTAAATAATGAGAATCAAGATGTGGGTATGTCTTTCAGATGTCAATAAAAATAAAAGTTATATAAATGCCTAGCAGTTGTCCTGGCTCCCCTGAATGCCTCATGAACGAAGCCTCCCTTGAGAGCACCAGCCTTCATCCATCAGACTGGGTACATGGGAGTGGGTAACCAGCCTGTCAGTCATGTAAAAGGTACATGTGCACCTGTGGTGTCAATAGACACGGGCTGCAGCACTTTCAGACACCTCAGATTCAGCATGGGACCACATTATCCCTCCTGGCCCACTGCCCCAGCCTGAAGTAGGTTACTGGTGCTCCACAGACATGAGATGCAGGTGCTGCAAGGTGAGGGGCTGGCTCAGAGCACCTCACATCTGAGACTTGAGTATGTACAACAAATGTGCTCACATGCGTACAACACCACATAAATCCCAACAGCAGGTATTCACGTAACACTTGCAGTTAACTGGAGATGGGTGACCTAGGGCTAGCCAAAACAGGAGGCTCCTTTGGGGCGCAGATCTTTTGATGAGACATTCCCAGCCCTGCTCCTCAGTGCAGCAGCACGAACTATCAAAACCTTCTATAGAATGACAGAATCAGGGAATGGTTTGGCTTGGAAGGGACCTTAAAGATCATCTAGTTCCAACCCCCCTCCCACGGCAGGGACACCTTCCACTAGACCAGGTTGCTCAAAGCCCCATCCTACCTGGTCCTGGACACTGCCAGGGATGGGGCAGCCACAGCTTCCCTGGGCAACCTCTTCCTTTGCCTCACCACTCTCACAGTGGAGATCTTCTTCCTAGTATCTAATCTGAATCTAACTTTTTTCAATTTAAAGTCATTCCCCCTTATCCTACCATTAAAGGCCCTGGTAAGAAGCTCCTGTCCAGCTTCCTTGTAGGCCCCTTTAGGTAGTGGAGAGCTGCTGTAAGGTCTCCCCAGAGCCTTCTCTTCTCCAGACTGAACAACCCCAGCTGTCTCAGCCTGTCTTTATGGGAGAGGTGTTCCAGCCTTCTCTGACCATCTTCATGGCCCTTGTCTGGACTCACTCCAACATCCTTCTTCTTGAAACCAAAACAAGATACACACACAGAAATCACCCAGAAGGAGTACAGGAAAAAACTTGGTCTTTACTCTGGGACTGAATGAAGGAGAATGTAAGAACACACTGACGTCATGAAAGAAAGAAGTTGAATAGGTCAAGAAGCAGAGATGTGAGCTCAAGGAAATGGCAAGGCACACAAGGAAAGATAAGGGAGATTGTATAAATAAATAAGCCTACAGAAAGGAGCTGAAAGCACTGTGAACAAAGCCTTACTCTCTAGCTCGGGTTCACAGTCCTTGTTCAGCCTGAGAACCCCTAGAAGGTTTCAGAGGAGGAGTGAACCCTTTTAGAAATCTCATGTACGGACATCACTGTATAGCACCTACAATTTGTTTTCCTTTGTTGCCTTTTGCAGACTGAGCAGAGGGGATCCGCAAACATCTCCGTTCTCTCCTGGAGTGCACAGACCCTCAGCTGGAAGGAGTCCTGCTTTCATAATTAAGAATTGAAAGAAGCAAAACAGGTAAAAAGAAAATAAATAGTACAAGCAAGGCTGGCTTAGCATGCTTTTTGCACCTGGATCTCTTCAGAGGGCAGAAAACAGAGAGGTAACTGAAGTAATATTAGTTCAGCTGTTACTGGAAGCATATGTCACTTCTGCTCATAAGCTGAAAATTAATGAGTGTACTTATAAAGTTTTAATTATTGATCTTATCTCCTGAGTGTAAACTTCATCTAGCCACAGGGAATCTTCTCTTCGCTGTGGAGATAGCTGTTACAGGCATGCAATAATCATGGAATAGGTTTGTATCTTTTCCACTGTGGTTGCTTTAATTTGCAGTGACATTTGTTAGATCATGTATTTAGAACCACAATAATTTTTTACATCTTGTGTGCCAAAAGCAGATACATACATCTTACCTGAAGCTGGGATGGCAGTGCTAGCAGATGCATCCTAGCCAGCACCAAACCCATATACTCACTGTGCTTTATCGTTATATTGAACTTGATCCAAGGAAGTAAATTATAAGCCAATTTATCTTTATTTATATTGATCAACTGAAACACGTGTCAGCAGAAAAGGCAACACATGCTCTACAAACTCACCAGTGTCAGGTTGTGTTGGTGGTTTGCTGGCCCCTATGTGTGCCTTCACACCTCCTAGTCCTTGAATTAGCTGAAGTCTGCTCCATGGACAGTTCAAGGGAAAATACAAGTATAACAGACTGATTTGCACCACTTGACTTAGAAAGTATGATGAGGTACAGAGGTGATTAACACACAGGATGTGGTATTCTGGGCCTCGCATCACTAGTTCTTGATGCTCACACGCAGGACAACCCTGAGAAGAACTGTCAAGCTGAAAGTACATACCAGAAATCATTCTGCAACAAGCTTGCAGGCTCGGTAGAATCAATGTGCTATGTTTCGGGTATATGGAAAACAACATCATGGGCTTAGTACTACTGGGATTGGACTTGGGCAGCAGATTTTCATTGCCTCTAATTCAAGACAACCTGAGTTGTCTTGAAAGCTGTCTCCTTGTAGGCTACACAAAAAAAAAAAAAAAAGGTTATTTGTGCTATAAATGTCTTCTAGGCTCCATGGAGTAAATCCCTGGTTTGGAAGTGTTTTGAGGGAAGGAACAACTAAAAACACAGAAACAAGTTAAAACTGGAACAAAATGCAACATAACCCTAACAAAAGCAGCTTCTGCCTGTCTAGTAGAATACTTTTATCTGATTTTACAGACAAAGGAAGTATGGGAAGATGTCATTTATCTGGACTAGAAAAAAGCATTTGATACCCTGCCAGATGGAAACTATTAGTTCAAGTAGGGAAAGTGGGGATTAAGATAAGAATTGCAAAGTAGTTAAGGAATTGGCTGAAGGGGAGGTGACAATGGGTTGAGCTGAAAGAAAGAAAATCCCTAGCAGAGTTTTGCAAGAGTCACTATCAACCCTATTCATTTCCTTAACAATTTTGGCACAAAAGATTTTCTAATGGAACTTTCTGTTGGCTGAGGTTGGGAAGCTTTGTTCATACTGACAAACAGCAGAATTTTACCTAAGAAGAGCCAAATAGTCTTCAGAAGCAATAGACATGAAGGGAAATTTTACTATATAAGATAGAAGTGTGTGCACTTAAGAAGTCAAGAGTAAGAGCGTGTGCTAACCATGTACATGACAACAAGACAGCAACATGGCCTGACCACTGGAAAAGGTAAATGTCACTTAGAATGAAGTAAAGTATTTCTACTACAGGAAGGATAATATTACTGAAATCAATAAATGTCAGATACTGGCAAGACCTCATCAAGAAGACCATGCCCAGTTTTGGTCACCATGGCTATGTGTGTGCTGCTAAATGAAAACATGCCAGGGATTGATCTCTGGCTTTGAGGCCAAGCAGCATGGAACAGAGCATGTCTAAATCTCTAAACTCTCCCACCTTCTCAAATAAGTCAAGCTCACATTGCCTTTTAGGAATGGTCCCTGGCCTTTGCTAGCTCCAAAACCAAGCCCAAACGTTTCTTGGGAGACTGCTAATTAGTACAGGCAAAACCCATGCAGACAGTAAATCGTGCGCTGGTGTCTCTGGCCTAGTCTCTTTCTCTGTTTAGTCTTCTAGGGCGGACCTACCACAGTGTGTCCAAAATTTGTGCTGGATTAATGCATGCCAAAGAGGAAGGCTACTAGGAAGTGGGGAAAACTGGAGAGCATCTTACAGGAGGAGATGAGAAGCACTTGAATCATCTAGCAACAGAGAAGCTGAGAAAGTAGATGACTGGCATAAATAAGAAATAGGGGACAAATATTTAAACCAAAAGACAACACTTGATGTGAGTAGATTAAGAAAATCATAACAAGCTTATGCATTCATCCCGCAGGGCAGATTCCATAACTTGGATGTGTCCTCTCTCTTCAGACTTCTTCTGTAGGGAGAAACTATGTTTATAAATCCAGCTTGGAGTTGAAACACCTTCTGCTTTTTCAGAAATATTACTGAACACAGTATATTCCCATTAAAACAAAATGTTTTCAACAACAACAAAAAGGATTAAAAAAAAAAAAGAAAAGTATCTTCTAGCTGCCAGACTTTTTCCATTCACCTATAAAAGCCATCAGGGAAAAAAGCTGCTATTTGACATTTAAAGAAGAGCTCTTCCTCTGTGATGCACTGTGGTGCAGTTGTAAGGGCGTAGTCACACATTTGCTAAGTAGGCTGTAGTTATAGTTTTCAATTTCCTAGAGGCAACACTCCCCTTCACCTACCCAAACCCAAGTCTCCTATATGGCAGTGTCACAGGCTGTTGCTATGCCAGCAGCCAGCCACTGATCTTTTTTGAGAACAAAGGTGTACTTATTAAGAAGATTAAACTGGTGACACCATTTATCCACATGCCAGACACTGAGGATATAGCATCCCCACGCCCCTTGTGAATGACAGTAATCTGACCTTGCCTGACCACGCTCTTCACAACAGCACAGTTTCTCCTTAGCCACAACTGGAGCACGGATGAATTGTACTTTATTCACTGTAAAGCACTAAGACTCCATGTCTCTGCATAGAACTGTCTGAATATTTCCTCAAAGTTTACCAAATGTTTCCCTGTTCCCAAGCCACAGAGAAGTGGTGAGCAACAGAGGGCTGAGGGAATCCCTGCGGCTGCAGTCTCCAGAGCCCTGTGAGGATGACTTCTCACACTCCATGAGCCTGACCAAAAACCTTGCCAGGCTGGGAGGTCTCCCTCAAGACCAATGGATTTTGGACCTGCACTTCATGACGTTAACTGTGGAAGAGGAAAGCATTGTTTTATGAACAGAAACAAGTGAAGAGACAAAAGTGTCCTAACATCAGAAAAGTGACTTCCACGGGAGACGTCGTGAGTAATATACATGATGGAGCAGATCAATGGCTTTGAGGAGGAACTCTCAGAGGGTCTGGAACCGCTTTTGGAAAGGAGAAGGAACACCAAAGCTGATGATTTTCAGTAGTCTTCCTTGATCAGTCCTGTTGTCAGGTCCGTCAACCCCCTGCTCCTTGAGGGGAAGCAGAAAATCATACAGCTACAAAAATCATATGTACGCAAAATCATACAGATACAGTCTCTCCTCTGCCTTCTTGCTGGCTCATGTCCTTCCTCTCCCCAGAATCCAGGATGTTTCTCCTCTCTGTCACAGTCTTTGCTGGCACCAGAATGCTGCCTGCACTTGGTTCCAGTGGCTTTTTTCTCCTTTGTTAGACAGACTAACAGTTCATGCCATCTTTTTCTCATCAGCTTTTAGTGTGACCCATGGGAGACAGGGCAAGAGGGAAAGGGAAGAGGCAAAAAGCCAAGTTTTGTAATGCTCAAATGTAGTTTCACATGCAGGAAATGTGAGATCCTTCAGCCACAGGGCTGACAACATCACAACAGAAGCATCCTAATACAAATGTTAAACAACGTGTTTCTATGACTTAACTTTACTTCAGTCTTCCCACAAAACCACAAAGAGTAGGAGAAGAACTAACACATCCTCTTCTAGGTTTCCTTTAACAAATGTGTCAATGTGTCACTGACTGAGAAACAATTAAAAGTGTGATGGATTGGTTTGAGAAAGACAAACTTTGTATCTGTCCTGTCCATCTAAGCCCCACAGAACCTCTCCCATGCTAAAATCTGTATGTAGAAGCATTATCTTCCACAGACATCAATCAGGATCCTGCTGGGTGAACTGGAACTGAAGCAGCCGCAGCAGCCCCTGACACTATGTGTCTGCCTGAGAAATCAACAGGCTGGTTCCTCCTGCCTCCAGGGTGGAAAGGAAGAAGAGACATCTAGCAAAGCTCTGCAGAGAGGAACAATCTGCTCGCCTGGCTGCCCTTCATTGCATACGCCTCGCCGGAGGAGCACGCTTGCTGCCCTCCCCACCAGTCACATGAGGGAAGGGACAAGCCAGTCCCCGCGGTACAGCCTTGCATGCAGTATCAACCCCAGGAGTTATTTATAGTCCCCCGGGAAGTGACAGGGGATGTGGACATGAATGGGACGGCGATTCAGACCAGATGTCCGTGAGCCCTTTCCAAGCAAGCCTGCATAAATGTGCAGCACAGCTCGCAATCAGGGCTGTGTTGTGTCAAACAACTGTGGTTACCAGAGGACCAGTGTGATAGCGTCGAGCCGGCAATGGAGCAGCGGAAAGGATTCTTGTTCACTAATTGAATAGAGGCCTCGACCAAAGGAGAACAATACGTGGCGCTGGGGTGGCGGGGCTGCATTGTGAGAGCCTCTGCGAGGAGAGGCCACTGCTGCCAGTCCCATTGTTCGGTGCTATCTCCATCTGCTCACTGGACAGACCTCCTTGCCCAGCTAGCCGTACATATCTGCATCCTGTAGCTCTGCCACCATCTTTACTAAGGGCCATGAGTCCTCACCAGAGATGCTGCTGGACCTGGGCGCTGATGAAGGTAGAGCACTTCTTCAAGCATTGGATGTTCTTGTGTTTTCAACATTGCCAGTGAATCCAAAGCTCTTACCACAGCCTTATTGTTGCCGTTACTATGAGACCAAGTTCCACAATAACTGCATTTTTCCAGTGCTGCTAAAACGGATTCACTTTGCCAGCAAGAGATTTTTTTATTTTTGTTTTAAATTTGCATGTGTTAGAATTTGTTCAATGGAATTAAGAGGGAGGTCCTCAGCTGTTGAAATCAATGCTGCTGAAGTCAACAAAGTGCATGCTCATTTGTGCAGCTGAACCCTAGACTAGAGTTTTACCAATATGCAGCTGATCAACATACCATTAAACTGATCTTGAACATGAACCCGAGAGACCAGTTCCTTACTAACAACAAAAAAAAAAGAAGCATCAAATAGTGAAACAGGGAAAATGGAGGGACCCAAAGAGGGGGAAAGGGAAGCCTGCTGAAACAGGAGAGCCTGGAACCACTTTCTGAAAACGAGCCACAAACGATGCTAAAGAAACTCCCTTGACATGCAACTGTCACTAAGAGCGTTGGCTTTTTTGGTAAATCCTTAACCCTGACCTGTCTCAGCTGGTGAGCACAGGCTCTTTGGAACTGCCTGAGCTGGCATGAGGTAAGACAAGGATGAAGGGCAATCGCTCAGCTACGCTGGCTCAAGACAATGAAGGGCTTTATGCATCATTCAGTTACACAAAGCCAGGATCCTGGAGTCTTTTTAAAGACCTGGCATTAAGCCCATCTGTCACACAGTTTCAGGACCTATTGGAGAGCCTAGCACTATGATGAGAGATTCTTCAGATAAAACAAGACATTTAGAAAAATGGAACTAAAAATTCAATAGAATAGAAAATGTTGCAGAGGTTTGGAAAAGTTCCATCTGCTTCATGGTCTTTTCTAAATATTCATGCAGCTCTACACTACCCTGTTTGCCAGATTCAGAAGCAGAACCTCCCTAAAAAGGCTGGTTAATTATCAGGAATATTACAAAGAAATCTGTTGTCTCCCAGCCAGTTTCCAGGTAGTAAAATTAAATTTCTAAATTTAGTTAGAAATTTATCTAAATTTATTTGGTAAACTTACTATGCCTAATTTTACTTCCCTTTTGAACTAAATCGTTTTCTTCCTTCTTCCTGCACTTGCCTGCACCCAGGTCTAGCCAGATATGACTGTTTCATCTGAGTCTTAAAATTAATTTCAAGCTGATGTCCAATACCAGAAATGTAGTTAAACAGAGTTTGAAGGAATTAAATATCTAATGCTGTTTTCAAGGTAGCAGCTTCATGTTGCATCCAAAGACTGAGGTTCCTCAATCCCTACTAGTTACATAATCTGGTTTGAAGAAACAGACAGAGGCTTGGAAAAAGGGGGTATAAATAAAGTAGCTCTCCACTTATAGTTGTTAGCTCTTCCTGTTCATGTTTAGCATTCTCATTTCTCAGAGGAAAAGATGAATTTCCCTGCTGGTGAAACAAAAAGCCCAGGCAGTGCCAAATCCAATCCCAGCAGGATCTGGAACAAGTGGCCCCAGGTGAATGCAGGGTTCCTGGGTAAAGTCAACCAGGGGAAAAGAGTAGGAGACCCCACTCCCAGGCGATAGCAAGTTGCTCCCTTCACCTCCTGTACACAGCTGCTCATATTCCTTATTCACTTTAACCCTACTGTACAGATCCAAACATTCCCACCCTCTGTAGTCTGGAAAACCTAATCCTCCCTTGTAGCCTGCTAGCTCAGCACCTCAGCAATTGCCTAGAGCACTGAGCTACATGAGGCTATCATTTCTGTACTCAAGTTTTTCCTGTGTTCATTTTATGGCGGTTGCCCTTCAATTTGAGTGACATTGGTCTAGTGCTAAGAAGCAAAATGTGAGGGAAGTAAGGAGGGCTTGCAGATGGTCTGGTCCGCAAATTCAGTCTAGTCAACTTTTTCTCTTGTCCTCATTCTTCCATTTCATTTACAAGCAGAAAATGTGAAAGCCCATCTGTTCTTTCATCCTCTAGTCACATTTAGAAACAGCACTCTTCGTAATGCTTTGTGAAGTGATCATATCCCTCTTTTTTTCCTCCCCCCCCCCCCCCCCCCCAGTTGTTTTCTCACAGATACATTATACATTCAGGGAATTTGATTACCTTTTTCCTGACCGCGTGTTGCAGCAGCTGTAAACCTAAGCTGTAAAGAGGCACTCTCCAGGTACAGAGATTCAGCCTGCTTTGGAGGTGCCATGGACTGAGATCACCACTCCAGGCGGTAGGGAGCCAAGCTGAAGTGAGTGTGGGGCCAGGGGTGGACAGGCCCATCTGCACCAGCTTCTCAGCTGAGGGCAGCTGGCTGAGATGAATAAGCACTATACATTCAAAAAATGTTGTAAGGGGAACATTTTATCCCAGATGCCTGTTTACTGATGGTTTACTTCAGTCTTTTGCTGACATTACCTCTCTTTTATTTAGCAAATCAATTAATGAATGGATCTTTCCCCTGTGTAGCCCCATCAGCTCATTGCACAGCATATACCACAGTTACGTTTATCCAACTTTCCCTTTCGGTCCCATTTGTACTGATACTTTCCTTCTTGGAATAACAATTATTAAACCACTTGGTGCCTTTCATGGTTAATTATTTCCTTTCTTTAACATAGTATGCTGTCAAACTGTAGGCTAGGTCTTGAACACTTCAGCACCCCCATTTTCATTTCCTCAGAGAAATAATGTTGAAAAGTCCTTATTATTACTTATGGAACTCTGTTGCATGCATTTCTTCTGCAAAGTTTCATCATCTAGCAATTTTTAATGACTATTATAAGAACATTTTCTGTCTTTTTGATCTGCCTTCCATGCAGTTGATTTCCTCAGTTTTGCTATGCTTCTCACACGTAAGTTAGCATGTTACTGGACTGAGTTCCCTATCTGAAATTGAAGCAGGTAGGATAATAGTATTAAAGAAATAACTGCTAAGAAATGTTAAAAAATTGAATATGCTCTTCAGCCCATATTTCATTACTTTTGCATATCAACAGCATTGAAAACTAATTTGTATTTACCAACACCATCCCCCTTAAAAGAAAAAGATTACTCTTTCAGAAATTCTTTATTGTATACATTTTTTCTCTACTTCAGCTCCAAATATTACAAAGAAAAAAACCCAAATCCTATCCTAAGTTATCTCTGTGTGATACAGTGCAACAGCAGATTCCTTAATTTAATAGAATAACATTGATAAGTATGGAGATGGTGTACCTGTTTTGCAGTTATGCCTAAGGCCTTGTTCCATTTTAGTTAGATAAAGTGTGTTACACTAATGTGCTTAAACCAACAAAGACTGTTTACACTTCCAAGCTGTAGGGAAAAAAATTTAGCAGTGCAGAGCACGTTTTTATAACTGCAGTCATAATAGCCCCAGATACACTTGAACTAATGTAAAAACTTGAGTAGATGTGACTCAAGTGACTGCTACTACAAAATTTTGACACCAGTGTTGCTCTATGTCATAGGAATACAGGACACGCAGAGCACTGACACACAGCCTCTGAACCACTGGCCAAGGTGTAGTCCACAATGGGAAAATAAGATGATACACTTGTAAACCCACCTTACCAAAATCACACAGAAAAGGAAAAATAAGGATGAGTTTTTCAGCATTTGGAAATAACGCTAAATTCCACTCTAAGTTAGCAAGGATGATGTGCACATGTTTACTTGACATTCTTCACCTGTTACCTCTTCCCCTGCTGTGTGCTAACATTAGGCTTTCTTCTGTAGGAGTTTCATTTCTCAGGTAAGCCAGAAGATAAGGAGAGGAGAAAAAAACAAAAGTGTCCCAATAGTCTATAGCCTCTTCAGCAAGACTTCAAGAGACACTATTTCTCATTACCTTTACAAAGAGGAACTTAATGGTATGCTACATCCTTCCCACGGAATAATCCCATGCCAAGGGCAAAGCTGAAGGCTGAAGAACGTCACACCCACCTCTACTTCTCTGAACAGCAGCTCTATGTACAAGCACTTTTCAAAAGGGGATTGCCTCGCATTTGCGCTTCTCACCACCACATTTCTTCAGCTTCTTCATATCAAAATTTCCAAATAGGACTTTCAACTAAAGACTCTCCCAACAGCTACTTCACTTGTCTCCACGCATTCACTTAGAAGGTGCTTAGCACCTTTGGGTTACAGAATCCTTCTGACAATGGATTCTTCTTAGTTTTATTTCACAGACCATCTCACCAAAAACAGAAGGGGAGGGGGTGAGGGCGGTGGTGAGAACCAAATAAAATAAATAAATAAATAAATAAATAAACACACAAACAAATAAATTACTGCACAAAGGACAATGGGACAGGTCAACACACCAGCAGAAAATTCAGCTTTCCAGCTCAAAGAGTTGCCATGTACTGGAGAGGTCATTGCAAAGGAAGAATAAATCTGGCAGCCAGTGTTTGCAGTCTCCACAGGCAAGGGGATGTCTGTCCTTCAAAGAGGGAGCTGTTTGTAAAGAATCCTGCTAATGACACCTAGGATAATCAGTGCAAACAGGTCTTTCTACTTCTAGGCTCCATGCCATGCACTCATTCAGAGGTCGGGTAGCTGAAGGCAGGGCACTTGAGGGCTTTGCTGCTTTGGGAGGCTCAGTGGGAATATACCTCAGGGATGGGTGGGTTTATGCTTAGGGAGAATGATCCAACCTCTCATTTGAGAAGTGTGAATTTAGCAAATCTAGACTCTTTGCAGTAATGTGTGTTAAGTAATGACAGGCTCTGATCCTGAATTTCTTGGGAAGTTTTCCCTCAGGCCTCTCTCAATGAGAGTGTTCCTGTGTGATAAAGAGGTGAAAACTGAATGATGGTCCACTTCTGCTGCTGAGCTTGTAAAGGGCCAGTGCAATGGAGTCATGACCTGCTTGATCGGTGTTTCCGCAATATGTGCTCCTGAAAACAGCCTCCCTTGTCCATATCCAGTGTGCAGGGTGCTGCGCAGGTTAGTCAAGCTTCTCAGTGATACTGCGTGCTCGCGTGTCTCCAGGGACAGTATTGCCTACTGATGTTCAGAGCCATGGACTGCTCTCCCCTATCACCCCATTACCACTCATCTGGCACCATTTTCTGCTAAATGGCGTGCCTGTGCTGCAGAGTTTGAGTGCTGCTAGCGGCCTCACATCAAAGAACTGTATTTGGGCACCCAAATAAAGGCTCAGAAGACTGACAGGGGATGCTGGTTGTGAGACTCTTGAACCTTTGATGTCAGGCTATTACAGCTGAAGCTGAATAACTTTGTTTTCAGAATCAGTAAAGCATTTTGGAGCAAAGAGTGCATGGAGCAAATCCCCAGTAATGGAGTATAAAGCATCCAAGATATTATGATATCAAGAAAGACAAAAGAATATCTTTGCTAAGATCACAGTTTTAGGCCCAAATACCAAAATCCTTTGGGAAAGAACTAAAAAAAAAAACAAAACAAACAACAACCAAAAAAAAAAACAAAACAACAGCAACAACAACAAAAAAAAAACAAGCACCATAGCTGCTTTTTTTGGAACTTCTGGAAGTGTTTTACTAGTGAGAGCAATTCCAGACTCCGGGCTACATCAGAAAATCCTGGCCCTTCAACTAAGCTAATTGACTTAGTATTTTTGGCAATGTGTTTACTCCCCCCTTCCCCTTTTTTACTACCTTTTCTATTTCTATGCTGTAAAACTCAACTAACTTCTAAAAAATAAATTCAGGTTTGTTTTTTTTTTCCAGTGTTTGTTAAACCTTCTCCACCTAGTTAATGACTGGCTGGAACAGCAGCAAAGCCAGGAATGCCTCATGCTCTGGGCACTCACTAATTGGGTTGTTAGCAAACTAGAGAGACGGGAGGAGATGGGGAAAAGCACTGCTATTATAAGCCAGGGAGTGTAAAGAAAAGAAAGTGAAATAAATATAGAATTGTTATGTTAGGGAAATTACTGTTCTTAACACCCTGTTTTTCTAAAAAAAAAAAAAAAAAATCCAACCACCCCCCCCCCAAAAAAAAAAACACAAAATAGCTCCCTCAGGACATTTTGCAAGCACTAAAAACAAAATAGACCAGAAATATAACTGGCTGTATTTTTATAGCAAACTGAAAAAAAAAACAAACCATACATCTCATTTTATGAAGCAAATTGTCAGCCCCAGCCCTCCTGCCACTTGGCAATGTCTAAGGTGGAGGTCGTGAAGAACCTCTTACAGCATCCAGGCTTGGTTTGGGTTGACTGGGAATGCTGACCTGCAGAGTCCTTACAGATTCAGGGCAGCCATCAGGTGGTCTGGACACTCTTGCCTGTAGCTTTTGCAGGCTAAGTGACACAATGCAGAGTTCAGCCTCTAGGACTTAGCAGCTTGTTGCAGACCAAGGAACCATGCTCCTGCATGCTAGCCAGGGCTGCAGCAGCATTTTTGTGTGCCATTGAAGGAGAAGAAGTTTAAACTTTTTGGAGAAGGGACTGCAAGAACCAGCAAAATAGCAAGAGCTGGTGGTGCAGGGATGATAGAGGTGCAGATCTGCCCTACTTGCAAGCTGTCTGCACAGTCACTGTGAAAGCACATCAGCTCCAAACAGGAGGCATGGGGTCGCCCCTGGCACTGCTGGGGAGACAGCAGACAGGACACATGCAAAATTTTGGGAGTAAGATGTAGTGGCAGATGCCGCAAGAAGAGCACAGCATCACAGCGCTGCTGAGCCAGTGGTTGGAGGCACCAAACCCCTTTCAACACTGTGCCCTGTGCACTGTGTCCTGTTCCCCAAGGGTGCCAGTCTTGGGCAAGCCATGCATGGCTGCCAAAGCAAAGTCTTTGTCTTTTCCTCTCCTCCTTGCCACCCAGCACGACGAGGGCAGCAGGGATCAGGACTTGTCCTATCTGGTCCCATCTGTTTGCCCCAGCCTTCCTAGAGGAGCTGCACAATAGGATTTGCGTGCATGTGTCTGTAGGCTCGTGTGTCTATAGGCTCTTGTGTCTATAGGCATGTGTGTGTATAGGGTCGTGCGTGTATAGGTGCACGTGTTTATTGCCATCCCTCCCCAGCCGGCCCCTCTACGAGGTGTGAATTTCACCTCAGGTGAATTATTTCTCCGGGGATTATATAACAAAGTGATTGTGAAAATACCGTCATCTGTGTTATAGAAACTTAACAGAGCCCCTGGAGTCTTTAAATTAAAACATTGCACTCAAGTGCTTTTTGCCATGTATCTCCTCCTACACACGGCTCATTCTAGTCTGAAAAATAAAGAGGCAGGACAGCTTCCTACAGGCTTTCAAAGAGAAGATCCTACCCTAATTAACTATAATCTTGTTCAGACGGCGTTTTCCTTCAAGATTCAAAGACTAGCAGGGGGCTGGGGCTAGGCAGAAAAGGAGATTATTAAAACTTTAATAACATGAGCCTTTGAACCTTCCCAAATTCTTTACAATTTTCTCACATCTCTAACCCAGATGTCTGCATTTAAAAACTGTGCCAACAAACATGAACTTTTTGTTTACGCTTTTGTATCTTTCAATGAACAGTCTCTTTTAAAATGATAGGAAACATCATGCTTGCAGCTTGCAAAGCAGGATGACAAGGCTAAAGATTAAAAAAAAAAGGGGGGGGGGAAAGACAGAGAGAGTTTCACAAGCAATGTTTCCAGAGGATGAAGCTGTTCCGGAAGGCATAAGCAATGCCTCCTCAGAGCTCCAGGCGGAATCGTAATCAGGTAAGAAATGGTTTTCCTGCTCAGCAAACAATTTTAAGAGCTCAAAAATGTTCTCATGCAGCATCAGGGAATAGCTGAGGCCTTGGGAAATCTTTCTGAGAGAAAAAGGAAAAAAAAAAAACAAACCAAACTAACAAACCTCAAACTTCTACACAAGCCTGTAAAAAAGTGCTTGTAGAAGTCAATGCAGTGCACCTTTAACTGAGGTGTTTCACCAGAGTCATGGAAAGCCCTGAGATGTGATATGGGCAAGTTTCCTTCTCTGTGAGAGTTTTATTGCTTATCAAGGGAGGAATAGCTTTAACAGCAAAGCTGTAGAAAAAGACCTCCAGTGGCACAAGGAGCAGGGTCACAGCCCCATCCCACCAGGCAGCCATCAGACCCACCCTATCAGTGGCATTTCTGCAGGGTTACTTTTGCCCAGTCTGGATCTGAGATATTTCCCCAAGCAGAATCTGATGAAAATTGGGACGTTGCCACCTAAAAGCTTCTACACGAGGAATAAAAAAGCCCTTCCGTCCAAATGCTCCACACCAGATATGATTGCAGTTCAAGGGAAGGACCAGAATCTCACTCCAGTTTTAAGATCCCAAACCTGACCTAATGCTGCAAGATCTCATCAAACCTTATAGCAGAAGAATAAAAATGGCAGCTATTCTGGCAGGCATTGCACTCCCAGCTTGTCCAAAAACTAGGAGTTAAAAAAAACCTTCCCCTTCCACAAGGATTGCCCTGACATCCACTAGCCAACAAATTCAAGTTGTCATAATTGCTCCAGCTTTTGAAACTGAATGGTTGTTCAAACACACATATTTGTCATGACTTGCTTCCTGATCCCACGGTAAGAGCAAGGGAATGAACTATTCAAACTATTCAACAGCCGAAAACTCCAGGAAGCTTCATTAGAGCCCTACCTGCTGGTCTGGTTTCAGGTGACCAGGGTCTGCAGGGCTTTTCCAAGAACATAGCCAACACCTTCAAACACGGAAAACACCCTTTTTGGGGGGCAGGGATGGGAAGTATAGGTGAGGACTCCCAAACAAGCTCTAAGGACACATTAGGCTGTAAATCTTCCATGCTTCCCTATGGCTGCAGTGGGATGAGCATGGACACACACCCTCCAAACTCCCGACTGGTCACTACACTGCCTCTTTCAGAAACATTTATTGCTTTACCTTTGGCTTCTG
Source organism: Pezoporus flaviventris (assembly GCF_033815535.1). Taxonomy (NCBI): domain Eukaryota; kingdom Metazoa; phylum Chordata; class Aves; order Psittaciformes; family Psittacidae; genus Pezoporus; species Pezoporus flaviventris. The sequence continues at coordinate 8,207,248 of NW_026892595.1, forward strand.
TTTCTTGTTGTTTGAGGGACAATGTTTTTAAAAACCAAGAGGACATGAATGAAAGGACTCCTTGGCAGAGCACATGCCCTGCAGTCACAGCCCAATGCATTTTTTTTGGCCCAGGGAAAGCTGGAAATGGCAGAACTCAACAACATTACCAAGCAAAAAGCTTCAAATGGGCTTCGAAAAGACAATGACCACATCCAGACAAACTGTGTATTCATGTATCTCCAAACTGACATTTCGTCTTCCCTCACAAACAATCATTTCCCAGTTGTCTCTCTAAATTTAAAGAAAGAAGGGAAATAGATTCTTTTAACTGTTTGCTTCAGAATATGATTGTTAAAATACATCTGCTTGTAAAAATACCCTTTTTGGTTTCTGTGCCAGATAAACCAATCACACTCAAGGCTAATGAGCAAGACTGAAGTGGGGGAAAAAAAGCCACAGATTCTAAGTATGTCCTTTCTGATTTCTGTGAGCAGGTTTTATTGCATTACACATGAACCACTGCAGCAAGGTTTGAAGAAAAAGTGTTGTGACTCATATGTCTGCAGACCATTCCGAGTTCAAATCCCAACACGAATGCAATAACTCTGCCAGCTGGGTGCCAGCTCTAATGTGGAAACACATTTACTAAAGCATTTCCAGCTACACCCAGGGTCCCCAAACCCTGCAGCTCAACTCTTGGCTTCTCTGTGTTGTCCCTAAATTCCCCCTCCTCAAACAAGGGATAATAGCAGTTCTGTCCTTAGGACAGGTCTACAAGGATAAAGAAGTTCAAGATCCTGGTGAAGTGTTTGGTTGCCACAGTGATGGGGCTGTATACATCCCCAAGAGATCATTCTTTCTTTCATGTGCAATACAAAATATGTAGAGAACTGCCGAACCACCCAGGAGGTCATGGCTGATGAAACAGTGCTTTATTTATCCAAGTACTGCAGAGCCAGGTAGCAGGAGCACATGAGGCACGGGGTCCTCACCACTCACAGCAGTGGCTGCTGAGGTCAGTGGCAGAAGCAGTGTTAAGGTGACCTGAATGATGGATTGAAGCCAGCTTGTGAATCAGAGTTGGCCCTTGGGCACAGCAGGGATGTCAGCATTTACTCCTGCCGTAGCTTCCCACCTTCCTTTTCACACCCTGCAGCTCCTCTGAATTAAAAGGAGGGAGAAAATACCTCTGTGCCCATGACAGGGATGCCAAGCCCTGCTGTCAGCAAGCGAGGTGAAGGCCTGGGAAAGCCACAGTACAAGAATCCAACTGAGAGCAGGAGCAGAGAGTTGCAGCAGCCCCTTGTATGAAGCACCCACCCAGACAGCAGGAGCACTCACAGGCCTTAAACAATGGTGATTTTACTCTGGGTTTGCTGAAGATAAGCAACTGCCCAAGAAGCCTTGCTAGAAAGAAGTCACTTGGCTCCTGTGGCTCTGAGTACAATGTATTTGTCTTAATGAATTCATGGCTGGTGGAGAAAGAAAGGGGTTTCCTCTTTTTTTTTCCTTCTTTTTTTTATATGTTGCTGCTGAGTATTACACAACTTGGTGCTGAATTCCTTACCTCTGGCTTTCACTGTAAGTGACTCTTCCAGTCAACCTCCCAGAAAAAGGAAAGCTCATTTCTCAGATGAAATGCATGACCTGCTTACACCAGCCTACTCCATTTCGTACCGTATCCTCCTTAGTGTGAGACATTAAGGCAAGGACAAGCAATCCAGTCCAAGATTTATTCTGCTCTAATCAGCCCAGGCTTTGAGAATCTCCTTGTGGATTTGAGCCTTTATTCAGTAGCACATTGACTGCTGTTTTAATACCAAAACCTTTCCAACCCAGCTGCAGTAATTACCCCCATGGAGCATGAGGAATCTCAGTTATAAACTAGCTGGCAGTCTTGCAAGAATATGTCTCCTAGAGGACTTCAGGATATTTCTTTCTGAAGTTAACCCTGTTAAATCATTCTTAAGCTGTCTTCAAATAAAGAATGAACCTTCAGCGTAACCCTTGGTTTGGTTGTAAATACTCTTTTTTCCCTTCAAAAGTCAGCTGATCTTTGGAGCCTTCAAATCTCTCAGTGCTATTTCAGTTAAATAATCTCTAATGTTCTCCTAAAATGATTCAAACATTTAACAGGAACGCTTAGGAGAGACATTAAGAGCTGTTAGACTCTAATGCAAAGCTTAACACAGCTTGTGCAGAGAACATGTCCTGTTATACTCAGCCAAGCATGATACTTTCACTTGGTTTATATCAGAGAAGTTTTATTGCACAGTAAACATTATATCAAAGCCTTGGCCAGCAGATCCAAATTCAGCTATTGGCATTCATATTAGGTCAAAGCTGGTGAAGGTCTGCCCCTGGGCAAAAATGGCACTGAGCTGGGGAGCCTCTCTGCTTTAGCGGGGTAAATCCAGCCTGGCTCAGAAGTGACTGTGCCCGATTTGATGACAACCTAGAAGTGGCTGTGGAAAGGTGTGATGCCTGGAGGGCAAGCAGCCAAGCAACAAAAGCCATGATACAGCTGATACACTTGTTCTCACTCAAAGGGGAGAAGGGATGGGTGGGGATAAAACCTGTGCGATAATGTGAGTCTTGCAGTCCTGGAGGCAACTCCCTCCAGGTGAGCACTGAAGCCCCCCTGGCAAGCAACAGATGATGCTACTCAAACCTGTGTTGTTCTTTCTCTGCAGAAACAGAGCTGTTGGACGCAAACACTACTTAGAAATGTGCAGCAAAGGGCAGCCTGCTGCAGAGATGCAGCATGTAAAAGCACAGGACTTCCTTCAGCAGCAATTCACATTAGTAGAAAAACATTCTGAAAGGTGATAAAACTCTTATTTTGTGGGGTGTCCAACAGCAGCCATCAAAACTGCATAGCAGGCAGTGCTTCTGAGTCTGAACTGGGGAGACAAGTCACCAAATCAACCCAGTTAATTACCTTGGCCCTGTGGTTGATTTTCATCAAAATCAAGACTGTTTAACATAACATGCCAAAACCCCTTTTTTATGCCAAATAACATCTACCCTGACCTGGAGGGATGGTAGGGAGGTGAAAGATATTTTTCAATTAGAAAAAAAAATTTAAAAAACAAACAAAAAAAAAAATATCAAAAATACCTTCTGTGTGAATTGAGTAGCTCCTAACAGACATTTTGGAGCAGCAAGAGAACTGGGCAATCTTTAATAAGGGAATTCTTCAGAGACTGGAGTTTGCTTTGGTTGCTGACTGCCCCCCGGGGAGAGAAAACACTACAGAAATGAAATATGACCTTGCACCATTGTGGCAGAGTATTTCCAGTCCTTTCCCTTGCCTGTGTGAGCAACCCTTCCTTGTGTAAGGAAACCCATTTAACAGTTACCTGCATGGCAGTGCTTCACCACAGGTGACTTTGAAGCAGTTTCACCTAATACACAAAGAGCTGGATGCTCTAAACAAACTGTTTATTTCCTCCAAGATTTGAAGGATGTAACCAACATACAGCTTTTACTCAGGGCACCAAAAGTTCTTGCAAGCCTGGGTTTTGAGACAAGGCTCTCCTCCCACTCCCTGCTCAACCATGCACTTACCAACCACTCCTGCACAGCATGTCCTCCCAGAGCAAGCACACACATGGAGAAGGGGGTCATCGCAGGCAACCCATGCCTGTGCCGCAGAGCTGACCCCAGCACTGCAGTGTGCCGCTGCCCATCTCCCACCACGGCATGGGAACCACAGCACCCAGCCCCAGGAAACAGCTTGGTGTGGACAGAAACCCCCAGCAGCACAGCTCCCCATCCTTCCCCCCCCCAGTGCAGTCATTTCCAGCAATCCAGTTTTGGTTTTGTTTGCTTTTTTTTTTCAATCGTGTTGTCTAAAATAATTAAAGGGGAAAAGTATTCCCCAAATAAAAATATCAACACCAGCTGAGTGAGCTTCCCCACTTTAACCTGCACCTCTCTGCCAGCAGAGACCCTCCTATTAGCACTGTGTTGGTGTGTGATTTCATTAAATGAATAGCTAATCATAGAGTAATGACAACCTTTCCTGTGCTGCTGCGCTTTTTTTTTCCTGATTGTTTCAATTTCAATTTCCACAAACGGTGGGAAGCCCCTTCTTTGCTCTGCCTTGCTCCACCATGGTCTGTTAATTCCCAGGCACAGATTTTTCTGCCAGTGAAGGGAGGGCTGGATAACACTTGGGTGCAATTCCTGCCCCAGTCGTATGTAATTTGGTACACAATGAGTAAATGTGCCTGTAATTTCGTCTTCGTTGCCGTGCAGCTGTCTACTGTCTGGATGGCGGCACCGTGATACCGTTACCTGTTTATCTCCTGGAGGTACACGTACTGCTGGCAAGCCCCTGCCCATCGCTGTTTATGTGAAAGAAGTTAATATCATAGCATTACAGTGCCCCTTGGTGAAACTGTAATTAGGCAACGGTTTTATTTTACTGCTTGTGAGCACTCCCTGACAGCACAGCCACTGGGTGCTTTCCAAACTGCTACAGTTTCAGGCCCCAACCTGAAATTCTCATTTAGAGGAGGACTTACACTGATGCTAATCCCTCAAGTACCTCTTCGAGGCCCTGGCTTGCACAGGGATGCCGGGACATGGGGCTGGACTAGGCAGGGTTGCTAAGTGCCAGGGTGAGCTTCTCTGCTCCACCAGCTGTGTGACAGCAGGACAAGGCACCAGTGGCATACAGCAATACTGATGGGGTGAATAGGTGCCCCAGCAGCAGAGGTTCCAGCAGCCTGCTAGCCCCAGGACCCATGGGTACAGAAGCTAGGAGTCTGGCAGCACTGGTGCCCACACGTAAGGGTTGTAGGAAAGGAGAAACAGCAGAACAGCAATGCTCTTTTTGTCAGGGGAGCTATTTTAAACCATCTTCTTTGTGGGTAGCCCTTTTGGCTCCCAAGTCTGTCTGAGGCAGAGCTGTAGAAAGTGTTGGAGGGCAGAACATCAGACCAGCACTCCAGGAGGACAAAGACGGTCTGTCTGTGCCCAAGAACAACCTTTCACAAGAGTAAGAGGCAAGGGAATAAACATCCACGGCTTCTGTAGCTACCTCAGAGCTCCTGCTATTAAGGCATTTATTTGGGAATTTTCTTCTCCCTCCAACATCAGACACCCCTCTTCTTGTACAATATCCATGCAAGTCATTGAAAGCTGCACGGCCCCGGAGGGCACCAGTTCACAGGACCCTAATAAAACAGTACTGACTACTCCAAACCACTGCTTTTAGGACTAGTCAGACAGACATGAGCAGAGCATAAGCATCTAGGGAGAACAGTTACTGGCAAGAAGAGAGTCACTGAGTCTGTTCTCTACAGTGACAGGGAGGAGAAAAGCCAAGAGCAAGGCAGGAAGCGACTGCAACCCCTGGGATATGGACAACCCTTTAGTCACAGGGGTTGACTAGTCTTGATGAAGCACCTCTACCACCTTACTGGGGCTCATGCCACCGGCTGGGCACCTAACAGCCGGTGGCCAGAGCCTGGAGGTCTCTCCTGGATGGAAACAAGGACTGGAAGCTGGAGGGGAAGGGAAGACCTGAGCCCTTGAGGGGTGGGAGGGCTGCAACCCCAGAGCACAGCCCAGGATGCTCAGTCCCCCTCTCCCAGGGGATGCACACACCAGTGGAACACCTGCTTCCCTGTGGCCACACTGGCCTGGGACCTGGCCACACTGACACAGGGCGCAGAACCTTCATACATGTTGTAGTCCAGCTTCAGCCTCAGCTGACCTCATGGCAAGCTAATTCCCAGCTTTCAAAAGCCTGCCAGATTGTGTTTCCTTTGAGCATTCACTCGTAACAGTGACTTACATTTCTGGCATATGGGCAACATGCCTGGCTGTCCCGATAAAATATGTCTATGCCTTCCCATCTTCAGCAGAGACTGAAGGCATTTCCAGTGTAAGGCAAAGCTGCAGCAACTTCTGACTAAACTAACATTTCATTTCCTTGCTACAGCTCACTTCTATTGTCATCACTTTCATGCCTCTAATTAACTTGCATCTGTTTTGTGTTTGAAGTTTATAACACTTGCCCACTTTGGCTACAGTAGTTTATAACCCAACACTAAACATATGTTTATGTTTACTGCACACTAGCTCTGAATCCTTTGACTTAGCCTTGTATCAGTTCATTATGCCATTAATGGAGAGCCTCTGAGACAGAGCTAAAGGCTTTAGTGGCAATAAACTGAGGAATCATTTGGAAATGGTTGAAGAGAGATGGCCAGTGAGGACATGCCTGGCCTGACATCCAGAGGTGTTGAGCACTTGCCACCCACCCTGTAACCACTGGGATTTTTAGCACCTCCAGACATGAAACCGCAACAGCTTTCAGCAAGCTGTCATGTGGATCTCAAAGAGGAGACTTAAATCCTGTGCCATCTTGGCTCTAGAGGCCCCCAGTATGTCCTACCTGCCTTTAAGCTAAGTGCCCGTTAACTTTGCATTAGGGCTAATGAGATCTTTGAAAGGATTACAGATGGCCGGGAGGGAGAGAGGTTGCATAAAGTACCATATTACATATATAATGTATAGCATATTGCCAAGTAATACTTAACACCTGCCATAGCTGTAAGGCAACAGGCTGGTGTCCCGGCAAGAGCTGAGGTGAATATTAAGGACCAGTTGGCCATTGAGACCTGTTTTATATTCATTAGCATCATGGAGCTTCTTCTGTTTTCCACCAGACGTGACAAATCATGCCAACATCTGGATGAAGTAAGCACACCGCCTCTTCATAGCTTGGGCCATTAAGGTGATGCCTAGATAAATGTGTTTATTTTTCATACAGATACAGGATGCTGCTTAGAGCTAATAAGTATTTACTCTCTCTTGCACTGCTATTATCTCCCTCGTTGACAAATGTAATTAGCTTCATTGATCATTTTTGTAGTTTGCCTTCCATTATTTTTTTGTGTGTGTGCTGTGATTGACTGAAACTGCAATGTGCATTATGTCAATGCAGGAAAAGTTACGTTTGATCTCGCTGTTTGGACTGATACACCTGGGAGATGTGCATAAGCTGTTCTTGTCACATGCTGCAATACTTTACATTGCATATCCAGTTTAAAAGGGACAACTACACATTTTCTATGCAACAAAAACACCTACCCTGCTAATATTATCACCAAACACTTGAATTAGCTTCTCCCACTTCTTCCACGGTTTCTTGGTGGTCATAAACAGCCAAATCCTAAGATTCTTTCTGGGGCAAGTTTCTATCACTAAACCAAAGGGTAGGGGGAATGCAGCTCCTGCCTGGGGACCCAGAGGGCCTTCCTCCCACTCTCCTTCTACACAGGCACTGCTTTCAAGATGTGATTTCACACAGGACATTTTCTGCAAGCATATGATCTCTTGCTGCCAATTAGAAATGTCACAAGAGTTTTCCTGTTATTGACTATGTACAGCAAGGATTAAATAAAACCACAACCATGACGCATAAGGAAATGCCCACTCCTAGAGTCTGAGATGCCGAGATCAGTGTTGTCTTGCTGAAGTCAATGTCACAAAGCTGGTTTGCAGCAACAGGTATCTGACAAAGCATCTCCAGGACTGCTGTTCTTCTGTTCAGGAGAAGACATCACTTTACATCCATCTGCAGTCATCCACTTTCTTTCAGATAGCAAGAACTACACAGATAATTGATTTACAATAATAAATCTGCACAGCCAATTGGCCTGCTGTGCACACAGGAAAACAAAATCCTTTGCACAGCTTTTTGGTTTTTTTCCCTGGTGCCCATAAACCCATACAGGGGTGAACACACACTTGCAGAGCTACTTGTGAAGAGCCTCTGCTTTCCAAAAAACCTTTTGGAGGGAAAGCTGTCTGCAGCACCACAGACATTACAGAAGGAACTCAGCCCCCTCGGACTGTGGCTATAAGAGACATCAGCTCCTTCAGCATTCCCCTGCAAAAATGGCCATCACTAACCGCAGATCAGGCCTGCCATGGCATCCCCTAGCCAAGGATGATCCAACCCAAAGCAATTAAGCTTTGCTTCCTTTCTCTACCTGGTGTGCCTTACACCTGGACTGCTTCTCAGTAAGAAGCAAGCTGGAAGACAGTGACCTTGTTTTTTGTCACATCCACTTGGCAATGCTTTGTAACCTATTAGAAATCTGAAATATGAAAAGACTCCTTAATTCTTTTGTTTTGCTTTTCTCTCATTTTGTTGGATAGGAAATACCCAGACTCTTCCCTAATTTGGCAGAAATTCAATTCACCTAGTCTCAAACCTTCAGACCAGAGAAGAATCCATTAAGCTTATTTCCATTTGTCCTAGCAATGAATAGGTATATGAGACATGAAGAAAATAATTTTGAATTACTTTTTCCATTATCTACTTCTCACTTGCTGCCATTTCCCATTTGCCTAGCCTGGCTTCTTTATTCTCCTTGTGTCCAGCCCATAGCAATTATCTCAATATCTAGGAAAAAGCATTAGGTTTTAAGATTTCAGGCTCCATTTTGACAAAGGCTTTGCAATTCAGAGACACTAAGGGGAGAGGATTAAACTTTCATCTGTTTGCCTTGAGGGGGCACAGCTGAGAAATCAGAGAGAAGTTTCAAAAGATGCTCATGTGGTAACATTGCACACTCACTAGGCAGGAAAATCTCAGATAATATATATCTGCTTGGGAGTCACCAACTGGAACAGGTTCTAAAAATACACCTTATAGACAGCAGGCTGGAAAGATTTTTTCAGATCCCTTCCTATGGAGTGCCTGATTGCCTGCACCTTCTGCAGCTACAATTTTTTGGACAGGAGTGAGGAAGTGGCCGGATCCTCCATGCAGCTGAATCATGAACTGGAACACCAGCGCAGCATCGCCCAGAGAGAGCAGAAAGATCCTGTGGACAAGCAATCCCATCCTTTCATACGGGTGAGTATTCCATAGTACAGCCAGGCAGGAAGGGTGGTAGGATCATTACTTGGTTCCCTTCAACACCCCAACCCTGGGGCCACTGTCCCCAAGGAGAGGGGGTGCAGGAGCCACTCTGGTCTGGACCCTGCACAGGGCACTGGCACTGACCTCTCTGGGGACAAAGCTGAGTGCGGCCATGACTCATCAGCCTCCACTCCCCCACCAGGGGCTGGTGACTAATTGTACTTACTCTCATTCTTCGTGTTTTGGGGAGAACAAACATAAACAGGCTTAGCAGTAATTGTTGCTATGTCTCTACTGTTCCTTCCCTTGGCCAAGTAGGGGTTTTCCCCTGCACACATGGTTTTAGTGCAGCATTCTAAGTATTTTTCTTGTATTTAAGAAACAGTGTGAACATTTCTTGGCTGGTGGGAAAAGAAGGAAAGAAACTCCAAGGAATCATTTCTAATTTGGTGTGAACTCTGGGGAAGTTTCTGTAACCTGTTTCCGGAAGGTTACAGAAACTTCTGGGCAGCAAGCCCTTTTGGGCAGCAAACATTGCCACGACACAAAGTAGATTGCTTCCCAGTGTCCTGGAGAAGTCCCCATCAGCTCTGGAAAGATCATCTGTAAGGATGACATCCCTAAGTACATGGTCCAGAAATACAGGACCCTTGGAAACAGGTCTCTGGGTAAGAACATCAAGCATCTCAAAGGCTGGTTGGAGAGCCAGCTGCTGTCATGCCTCCTTGCCTGGGAAAGCACTTATGTTTGTACATACCCACACACCCCTAGTCTCTTGCACACACTTGTACATATGCAGCTATCATTGCACATAGATATATTTAGTGGGGACCTGCAGTTGATTTCTGGAATGGACATGAAAAATCCTGGAGAAGTGAAGTCTTCTTCCTGCCTGGAGAACATAAACATTGGCCAAAGAAAGCAAGGAGAAAAGCAAAGTATGAGTGTGCAGTCAACTGGGCAGGACACTCAAATACCTCAGGTTCTCTTGAATATGTTATGAATTATATAAAACCATTACGCTATGATAAAACAAATCATGTGGTACTGATACATAAATTAATTACCTAATTCCAGCCTCAGCCAGAAGACTCAGATTATTTTAAGTTTTATAAACACATATCTTTATGTATTTTAGTATATGTGTAACCCAAAGGTCAGTAAATAGGACGCTTTCCTGAGAGACAGGAGACCTTTGGTCAAGCTGTCTCTTACGCAAAACCCAGAGGACTGTTTAATGACAGTGATGGTGACAGTGCCCCAGCAAGGCAACCTGACCCAGGCTGGCTGTGAGCACAGGTTTCCAGCCTCCGCAGCCTAAAGTTAGGTATTTCATTCCAAGTTTAAGCTCATCTCTGTGCTCTGACTGCAAGTTGGCCTGTTTAAGGAGCTGAAATCCTGCTGGGAGAAACCTGCCCTTGCTGGGCACCCAGCAGCTCCCATCACCATGGAGCCAGTTCTGGTCATCGCTTTCCCTCTCTAGGAGCTGTGAGTTTCAGGGGGGTGATGCCTGTTGCAGCACTATGAAGGACTAAGCACCCTGTGTCCCAAACTCACCCGATCCACAGAAATTATGTATATATAATACAGCATCTCAGAGGAGCTGCAGGTAATTGAGTTGAACCCCATATACTTCCTAACACTGGTTGCAGCCATCTCGTTGGACCTTTATCCAGTGCAGCTATCCAAAGGCTGTGACCAAAGCTGGAAGCTATACCTGTATATTGTGCTTCTAATTAATTTTCACTGGCTCATATAGGTAGCAGATCCTCGTAATCTTGCTGTTGGCTATATCTACCAAATGGTGCTGAGGCAAAAATCCACTGAAAGCATGCCCAGCTGGGATCAAGCAGGCACCAGGCCGTCTGTCCTGATGCAGCTCTTTCCTCAAGAACAGACAATTCAGGAATCCCAATACTGGCAACTACTTACTTACGAATTTGTCATATATAATAAAATACTCTGGAAAGTATTTGCAAGCAAACAGTTCCCAGGGTATTTCATCACAAATTTTCAAATTGTTCATGAATTACCAAATATTAATATGTAGATAGGGATGCAGTATCAGAAGAGATCCACTGCTGGGATGTAAGATTAGCTGTGTCCAACAGGCACCTGCTCAGTGCTGTCCTCAGCACTGTTACTTCAGGCTCATCAATTGCCATTTAGAAACACGAAATGTCATTGAATATTTGGCCATGCACTGAATATTACTGGGCCATTATAATCTGCTTGCTAAGGGACTGATAGGAGAAAGTCAAATGCCTCCTGCATGTGAGGAAACTACTTTGGAGTACAAAGAGCTCCTGAAGCCCTCGGGGCGGAGGGTGCTGGCTCCAGCACGCGTGCAGCCCCAAGGTGGAGCAGACTGTTCCTCTGATACCATGTACATAACACTCCACCCAAGCCGCCCTGTGTAAATAGAAAATAAAGTCAAATTATGCCAGTAAAGAGTGGATTACACTGGTCACTGGGAGTGCTTGTGTATGCTCAGCCATAATCTACGATAAGGTGCTTGCCATAAAATGCCTCCTGGAGGCGGCTCTCCTGGAAGCTGCAAGATGCCAGCAGAACCACCAGCATTTTGCTTCACTCAGTGGGGACAGCAAAAGAGGGGACTTAGGAAGGTATTGGAGCCTCATGGGACTGTAGAAGTCCCTGGGGCTGAGGGGACTCCCTTTCTCTTGCAGAAGACAGAGAGGAGCATTGATTGCCACCAGCAGATATACAGGGACAAAGTTCGTTTCAATGAGGTAAAGGGTGACAACCTTTCTACAGACAAAAATGTCCCTCAGTCAGTAAAGCACAGCAGTAATCGGGCTGCAGATAGCAGAGCATATAATGAATGCAGAGATTAAAGAACCCCACAATCAATCCATCCTGCAGCAAAAAGCTGCTGTAAAGCAGTTTACCACTAGCCTATAAACACATTGAGAAATGCAATGCTTTGGTGTAGGGTGTTTTTAGAAACAAAAGTCTATGTCCAATTTCATTGGCATTATGATAAATAAAATAATGTCTGAGCAGGTCCCAAATTTGGTGCATTTCTTACAGACAAAAATAAGAAGGATTTATTTCTGTCAACTGTTCATGCAAAAAGAAAAAAATTATGTTGTCAGCTTCTGATATAAAAGCTATGCAAAAAAAAAAAAACAAAACAACACTTCCAAGAGAGCTGGGTTTATACTTTTAATTTATGAAGATGAAGACCTCTGCATTTGGACCTGTCCCATCCCAAGGTGAGGCTACTCATCAATGGAGGCTAGCAGAGGTCAGGTCTTCTCACCCACCCCAAAATCCACTTTGGGGGGACCACGCTCCTGTCTGTCCTCCCACCAGTGAGTAGGCAGGTGGAACTGGGTTGGAGAGACATATCTGTGGCTGTCCCTTACAGTCCCCCTAGGGGAAAAAATCAAATAAGGGAAAGGTTATTGCAGACTGATAACAGCTAGGGAGGCTGGGAACGGTACCTGTTGCCAGGGAGAGTTTGCTCCAGCGCAGGCAGGGCCCCCTGGGCCTCCGGCCCTGCTGGGAGAGGTCGGGGAAAGGCATCCAGGGGAGGGAGGGAGCTGGAGGGGAGCACCACTGCTAGATGAGGAGCTGAGGAGAGATTGCAGCCAGCGACACCAGGGGCCCAGGTGGTCAGGGAGAGAGGTCTGAGGAGGCGGTTTTGTGGGAAAACCATTGCATGTGTTCATGGAATTATAACCTTTGGTATCGTGCATGTGTGCAAACGAGGTTGATTACAACTAAAGACATGGTTTGGGGCACTTGGTAGCCTTCAAGAACTGGTCTTTTGCGGGCTTAGAAATCACACTGTGATTTCTTTTGTGCAGAATGAAAAAAGGACATAGGTGATGGAAACTTTTTGCAGAGAGAAATGGAAAAGAGCAATCCTGCCAGCAGTGAGACTGCTGCAGAACCATCCGTGCTCCTGCATTTGCTGCTTTACGCTGCTCTCGCTTGCACCAGGAGCACACGCAGGGGAGAGCACAGGGCTCCTGCCTGGAGGGGTGGGAGGATGGAAACACATTACCCCATGGCTGGAAATCACTCACATAAAGATGCAGCTTGACCTGAGCATCACATGCCAGTGATGTGCCATAAGCGCAGAGCAGGGATGGTGTGAATTTGCCGGGCGACATTTCTTTGGCTTTGGGAAGTTAAACTAGGTATGATTTCAAAACCTTTAAAACATGCCCCCTCCTGAGCACAGTCTCACCATGCAGAAAGAGCCAGACTAAAAACCCATGAGCACAGCCCTCTTTTCCTTTGCACTGTCAGGGTGCTCCTCCCCAAACCACCTGTGGGAAGAACCAGTTGCAGCACAGGACAAGGCTCCTGAGTGGGTGAGAGGCTCCCCTGATGAACATGCATCCATATTAATTATTACCCCAAATCATGTCCTGTGGGCCTTCGCAACCCATCACCACCTCCAGCCAGGGCAGCAAGGCCACCACTGTGAGGAAAACACCAATCCAGTGGCCACCAGTAACATGACTGAATGCCAGTTTTGCAGCATTAACTCTCAACTCCACACAGAAGTTTCTAACAAAGCAAAAGGCACGGCAGGAGGGAACCCCCCCTAGCCTTGCTGCAGCCTCAACAATGGGCCTGCTACCGCTGTAGGTGCCCAGAGTGGAGCTCAGCAAAACCCTGCCAGCCACCGTGACAAAACATCCCCCCTGGGACCGGCATGAATTATGCACATCCTTAAGTATTTGCAGGATAGAGGCCTTAGTTCATTGGGTTAAAATATAAGAACAATATAAAACACCTCTTCCTCTGGAACCCCCTGTACTTCATAAAAATGCTGGGGACCCTGCTGGAGCTAAGGCATTGTTGATAGCCATAAAAAATCGGTTAATAAATCTTCTTCCACCAATGAAATAGCTACTTCGCAGCCAGAACTAAACAAATTGAGCATTTCAAAGCAACCTGCTTGACACAAGCCCTGATTTGCACACAAATCCATGCATCCCCACCACCCAGCCTGGGCAGGATCCTGAGCCTGCACTGCTTATCCCTCCCCGTTGTCACAGCCAAGTGCCAGGAGGAGATTTACTGCACCAATATTTTCCTCCCGAGGACAGGAAGGGGATTTAGCTCTGCAACCCGCAGACCATTAGGGTGAAACCAGTCTGGTGCTCAGCAGCCGTGCTGGCTACTCCGGCACTGTCTGGCCAGTGTTTCCCAGCAGCCCAGTCCCAGTCCCAGATAGATGCAGAAAGTACATCATAATGCCACTTTCACCTCTTTCTTTTTGGTTGCCCTCCTTTTAAAAATGGAAATGTACTTTAAAGAAAGGCAAGCAGTCATCTCCCTGCTGCTCCAGTATCCTAGAAGTTTAATCTAATAGGTAAAAAAGCAATTAAAGAAGATGGGCTTCCCTTCTTAAGCTGTCTCAAGTCAGTATATTTTAAATGCAGCTGATAGCTAAGGGGAGGGAAAGAATATATTTCACTAGTTTTTCCCAACTGCATGTCCAGAGATGTATTAGAATAGTGTGATAACTAGAAAGAGAAAAATACTTTACCATTCCATTTTTTTAGTAAAACTTCTTAAAAAAGGTCTCATCCTAAATTAATGCCTTTTTCACTGTCTTTTTTATGACATCAGGGCTGACTTGTTCTCTTCCCTCCTGCCTACAGGGAAGATAGCAGAACCTGCTTCTAGGCAGAAATACTCCATGAAAAGTTGAATCTAAATATTGATGTTTCAACAGAACTCACTATTTGCCTGACTGGATGTTATATATTTGTCTTGAGAATCACACTGGGAAAGCAAGAGCACGTTTTCATGCCCTTTTAGCAGCAAGGGATGACTCAGAAACAGTGATGAGCAAATCCTAGATTTTTCAAAGCCATTTGATTTGGGGCTCAGCTGTCCTGATAACTTGTTAGAATTTTTGTTTGCGAGACAGGTGTTTGGTATTTCTAACTCCCTGCAGGTGACATCAAACCGAGCTCTAAACTCCTAGCCTTGAAAGTTCAAGTCGAGGTGGTTTTTGTTTTTCTTTTTCCCCTGAAGGTCAGTTCAGGATTGAATCCTTTTGTCAAGGTTGGCTGGAGAGCAGGAGGCTCTGTTAATCTGCAGGCACTGTGGCTCCCTCCTGGCTTCCTTCCCTTGCAGTTTGTTTTAGTTCAGGATTCACCCCCTGGGATTGTAAAGGCTGCAGACAAGGGTTAGAGGTGAAACAAAGAAAAGGAGGTTGGTTGTTTATTTAGAGGGAGCCAGAATTCATAACGCTGGAGACACTGGGGCCCTCCCAAGAGATAACCGTAGTTTTACAGCACCTCCCCACAACTTTTTTCCAGAAATAAAATACAGTGACAGATCCACAATACCATTTCCCCAAGTAACTCCTAGAACCAAGACAAGGAAGAGTTTTTTCTCACAAAGTGACCAGCAAAGTGACCAGCCACTGGAGCAAAACAAACATGCTTCCATTGATCTCCACCTGGGAAAACTGCTGAAAAAAAGAAACGGACAACTTTGCCTCCCTTAGAGACCATCTTCTTTTATTCACTCTACTTGTGCCTTATTATGGAGGTCTTTTCTTGACCATAGATCTTCTTTTGCTTGGGAAATAATCTTCTTATCTCCCTCTTTTTTTAAAGGGAAGGCCAAATTCTGCTTTCATTTATTCACTCTGGAACCCCACTGACCTGTAGCTAACAGATACATCCCATATCACACAAGCAGCCTGGCAATGTATTTTCGCTGTTCATACCTTGTTGTAGTGGCCACAATAGCAGCAAGCGAAGGCGCCAATACTTCCATTAAACCTAACGAAAAACCTTGCTCTCTCTCCCCAGTCTTTTCTGGGTATTTGCTCTTCAGGGCAGCATCCTGCAGTGAGATTGCTGGATTTACAACACAGCAAGTGGCTGTACAACACAAACTGGATGCCAGGGAGCTGATAAGAGAAGGTAAACCATCCATCTGTCTGTCCACCAACTGCTAATCCAGGGTGAATCTGCTGACATCAGTGGCTTTATGCTAGACAGACACTGGGGTGAAAAATGAGAGTTGCAGCTCATCGCAGGCAGCCCAGCTCCAGCACTCTGCTACCAGAAGTGGCTGCTTACTTTCAAGCTCTCTACACAGGCTGTAATCACCCAATATTGAAACCAGATTTACAAGCTCTTTAGAGGAGGAGAAGTTTGTGATTTCCAAAGCAGACGCATTTGGTATTTCAGAAAAAGGTCAAGCCCCCTGTGGAGTAAGGGGGTTTTAATAGAATCAGTTCAGCAGGAGTTAAGAGGAGACATACCAACCCAGCGGCTCTCAAAGCAGGGAAAAGCAGAGACATATGAAAACCACAACCATTACTGTTTTGAGGAAAGAATCAAGGAAAGAGAAGCACGGGAAACACTAAATTACATCTTGGATGTTTGATTTTATTTATTCCAATCCAAGAGACTGTTTCAGTTAGAAATAGAGAAGGTTGTCCTTCTTATGCTCCAGGGCTTGCAGAGGTTTCAAAAAAAGGAGTGTTTGCTATTGTCTGCAGGGGAAATCTGAGAGTGCATAGCACAGTGACAAATCCTAAATCAAATGCATTTTAAAAGGATAGCCATCACTTACTGTCTCACCTCTTTGGCCTCCAGCCTCTGCTCAGGCCCTTCAGCTTTTAACATTGGCTCCCTGCTTCACTGGGTTGCATGCAGTGGGTGTCTAGGGCTGCCTTGTTCCACACAGGTTCAGCACCCAGCAGCTGGGAGACCCATGGATCATCACTAAGGTCCCCCCTTGTCACAGGAATACACACTTCCTAAAAAGTGTAAGGGAAAGCTGGTATTGCTAAGCTCAGCAGGCAATATAAGCAGCCACAACAGAAATTTAGCTATGCAGATGGCTACTGCTCACTCTGACACTCCTTGGATTCTACAATTAGTAGTTTTAGTGAAAAGATTTGGGGCTCATTCCATAGCTCACATGGCTGCTGCCAGACAGACACCAGAACTCACAACATACTTTCCTTAATATGAGTTTTAAAATAAATTGGAAATCCAGATTTCATCCTTAGAAAACTGGCAGCCCAGAAACTTCTAGGCCGTATCAGCTACCACACCTAAACCATACATACTGCAGAGCAACCCCAGCAACAACTAATTCGGGTGCTGTCCCCAGCAACTCGGGTGGCCCTGCTCCCAGAACTGCAGGGGAAGGCAAACAATCTCTTTTCTTCTTTAAAAGATCTCCACAGCAAGGGGCCAATTAGAGCATCCCATTCTTACTGGCCTTTTAATGGCAAGCATAAATAGGGCCTTATGCATTCAAATCAACAGCAAAGGAGTGGTGAAGGTCATAGGATGCTTAAATGACTATACAACATGCTCCCTCAGATTTCTGGAGACAGCACTTGAAAGGTTTAGCCATCAGATCTTCTAACTTGTCTAGTCATCATAACTATGATGAGCTACAGCTGACAGACAGTATTTCAGGTTTATCCCTTTCAGCACTATCTCCCCAGCCAGTCATTCCCAAATATAATACACTTGGCAGAGCTAAAACCTACCCTAGACTTTCAGATCAGTGCAAAGGAAGGGCAGAGCACGTATAGGAAAACAGCGCTTCAAAAGGTCAGCCAGAAGAGCACCGGCCAGACTCCAACAGCAGTTGCAACCACATAATTTCTTAAAACTTCAGCAGCAGAAAAAGGTAGGAATCAGAGAGCACAGTTCTCTGCATTAAAACCAGTTCTCCAGGCACTTCAATGAGATAATAGGAGTCAGCAGCTTGAGGAACACAGATGAAACTAATCCTTCTAAACCACACTTTTACAGTGCACCATATGCATGTGAGACCTTGGCTTTCCCAAGGCTCTCAAACACTGATACTGGCTGAGTGTGGTAACTGTAGGGGTAAGTTAGCAGTATCCATGCCTCTGTTTGCAAAGCCAAGTGACCAGCTTCTCTCCAACAAGCCTACCACAGAGTTTATGTGTGCGTTCAGGAACGGCAACTTGTGACTTGGAGTGGCAGGTTCTCCTTGCTTACATCCCAGCAAATCATAAAGCGGCACAGGAAACCAGAGCATTGCTGCAATGATGTTGTAATCCCATTTGTGACACCCCCTTTTTACTGGTGACAGCAGTAGGGGCTCAGCTTCACAAAACAGGAGACAAAACAGTTTCTAAAGCTATTTAGAACACAGACGAATACTAGACTCTTGCCAAGTACCATCTTCTGCAGCAGCAGTTTGAACTCTTCTTTCACCACGATGTGGCATCTGCCTTTTAAACAAGTCTACTTTAATTACTTCAGCAAAGTCTAATAAAGCAAGAAAAATAAATGCAATAAGCTCCCTGGATAATCAAGAGGTTTTGTTTTTAGCAACCAGGCACCAAATAAAAATGATATTATCAAGTGAAGCCAGCTAGCTGAAGGAGTAAAACAACTAACTGCGCAGATACTGGCAGGGAAAAAAAGCCTATGCAAGAATAACATAAAGGAGATAGAGATCAAATATTCTTGAGTCCCACACAAAAGTAGCGGCATGTCATACTGAGTTACGCTATAGAAGAACAAGGTAGATGTTTTCCACTGGGCCCACAGGGGTTATCATTAGAAAAAAAAACCACACCATATATATATATGTATATATATATATATACACAAACAGAGCAGAACAGGTTTTAAGTTTTAGGGTTCCCCTGCTCCAAAAAAAAGCAAGATGGAAAAAAAAAAGCAGCAGCCCGCAGAAAACAGAATTAAAACGAAGGGTGGAAAAAAGAGTTATGAAGAATTAGGAGCCACTTTGATGCATTTTGCACACAGAGAAGTGCTTCTTCATTAACAGAGAGGATGAGAGAGTTATCACAACACTACAGGAGAGTTCACCGAGGTTATAAGTAAAATGCAATAGCCAAGACTTGCGGATGTGGGTTCACTGCTACTTGAAGTATAAAATAAAGCTGCCACCTTTGCTCTGGAATAACCACTTAATTTCCCCTCACAGAGTAAAAAACTCTTTTCAGAATCTAATTCTTATGCAGAGCATTACCATGCATACCACCTTGATTTGTTTCCCACCACCACCCCAAAAGGAACTGTTTTCCAAAACAAAAATCACAAGCAAGTTTCAGACAAAATATATATATTTAAAAAATTCTTTACATTAAGTCAGGAAACATAGGAGCTTGCATACAGTTTATTATAATAACTCAGTTCTCAGCTCCCTACAGTTCAGATAACCCTGGTGACAGTGTTTACAACTTCTAATTTTTGCTTTCATAACTTCAAAGCAAACAATACATTTGAGTGTATTTTACTCTGTGCAAATAAGACAACTTTTGGAATCCTTCAGAAGAAATATCCAAGATTCTGTTTGCAGAGGTCCTTTTTTTTCTCAAAGATGATTTATGCAAGTTTTTGTTTTAAGATAAAGTGCTCCTGTCCAGCAGAACCCAAAGGCCTTCAAGAGTTCAGACAGCAAGTTTAGCTCAGATTAAAAAACAAATAATTGGTCATACAAATTCCAGCTTCCCATGTCCGCTGTACATTCCCCAGTGGACTAGCGAAAGAATTTTATCATTGCTGAGGTCTGAATGTCTCATTTTATCACAGGTCATGCAGCAGTTCTCATGACCAGTCACAGGCACCATGCATTCCAAGTCCAGTTTTGCCACCTGCCCTTTTTTTGAATGATGTCCATGAAAACTATAGTGCAAACGGGAGAGCATTTGCTGTCGCTGATCTTGCAGTCTCTTATTTTCACTCCTGAGCATTCGCAAGGCCAGCATGATAAGGAGCACCAAGATTAGCCCACCAGCTATAGGAACAGCAATTACTGCTGCCCTGAACCATAACTCTTTCGAAGAGGTCAATTCCTGCACCTTGGTGATGAGATTCCTGCTGCTGTCATGTTGATATCTGCTCCCTTGTCCTGCAAAGGGAAAAAAGTTGAACCTCATTTCAGAATCCACAATTAGTTTATATATAAGCAACTCCATTAAATGCCAGTGACAAGTTTAAGGAGCAACAGCTACAAACTCTGCAGTATCCACTGAAAATACTCTTACAAAGAAAAAAAGATGAGTTTAAGGCTATTTATAACATGGAATTTCTTATCCTGATAGCCAATTTAACTAGGAATACCACTGCCATTGCTTCTTAGAAGCAATCAATAACAAGTTGTCAACATTGACCTTTACCATTAATGCAAGAAAAAAAAAATAAAAGCTATTCAGCTGAAATGCTGCTCCCCAGCATCCAACCACCCGCTCCCCCCCTCTGGTGTCTCTACTTACAGCAACAACTAAATCAATAGCAGACATACAAGGTTTTCACTGCCACCAGCATAACAGCCAGAAGAGAGATTTCACTGAAGCTTCCTTGCCCTACCTGAAGTATCACTCCTGGAAGGAGACAAAACATCATGTAGTCCTCTGTAATTGCACATATCTTCATGACAGCATTCCAATGTGGACATGGTGGTGGTGCCAGAGTGGTTTTGTGCTTGTTTGGCTTGGCAGATGTCAGCTGTGCTTGCAATAGAGTCCAAGCAGCCATGAGTTAGTGGGGAATGTGTATTCTGAGGATCAAGCAGTCTGGAGAAGCAGGCACTAAGCTCAGATTTGCACATATAGCCAGTTGCAACACAGTGTGCAGCATCACAGTAGCATCTGATTTCACCTACAAAATAAAAATTGTGCAATAAAGGTCAGAATTTAGCTCATTAACGACACCTCACCAGGAACTCTTACTAGCCACAAGCATCACAAAAATCAAACTCAGTGCCAGTTTTGGGATACTCCTCTAGACTGTAAATCCATGAGAGCATGGCTTTCCTTCTCATAGCTGTACAGTGCCTACCTGCTGTAACCTTAACCCCTGTAAATGCCTTAGGGCACTTGTTTTAATTACTAGTACCACAGTCTTTTGAATTAAAGCAAGACTATTTCACTAAAAAAGGGACTGGGAGAGGAAGGTCATAGTGGCTTTTTTTCCAAGGTAAATAACTAACAAGACCATTTTACGACTACTTCCACTCACTGTCAGCAGTTGCATCGAACTGCATTTAAAGTCAAACCCCAATTTTAAAAGCAATACACCCTTCAGCCCTACAGGAAGTCACATCTATGTTTTAAACCATTACTATAGGAACAGCAGTGTATTTTTATAAAGGTAATGCATTTTCAACTGGGTGTAAACACACAACAAAAATACTGGGTTTAAATATTTGTGTGACAAATGAAGAAAAAAAAAAGAAAAAAGTCGGAAATGCTGAATTGTTTATTACCTCTCAGTACTGTGCCAAAATTTAAAAGGTTTAACTAACACCTTATAAAGCTATTAGCTAGAACCATTACCATCCAAGTCTCCCAGTCATGAAGGCTTTTACTGCATGAAACTAGGAGACTATTTGTAATTTCTCCAGAAAAAAAAAGTAGTTATTCACACAAAAAGGCTTTTTTAATCAGTATTCTAAAACTGAAACAGTGCAAGTTCATAATTATGCTCACCATAGTCAATGTCTCTCAAGCCGAATGTAAAGTTACTAGATGGGGTGAAATTGCAAGGCTCAAAGCTCCCCCTCATTCCTCCCCAATCTTGCATGCCATCCAACATGCAGTCAAAAGGGGAAACACTTCAGACTGAAAATCCTCTACCAGCTCTATGAAAAAAAAATCTCTCAGGAAACCTCAAAAATTCCTGAAGGAAACGATAAAAAAAGTTCCCTTCATAAAACTCTTCATTTTGTGCTCTGCAAACTGCTCTGGTACAAATTATACATGTCCTGCACTGTAGGGAAAACTTACTCTTTCTAGGCAAGTTGCAACTCAAACACAATTCAATGTGCCACTGATCCAAGGTTTAGAAGGCCAGATTTTAGAGCCATCCTTAGAAGAGTGAACTTAAAACTACTTCCAAGGTGCCTGGTGTACTTGTAATCACAGCAGCACCAAGGCTTTCAGAGTCAACTGAATTGCTGGATGTCTTACTTTACAGTCTGCATTTAAAAATCAGTCTACAGGCTTCCCTGCTGCCACCCCTTCTCAGGATGCTTCCTACCACCCCATACCTAAAAAGCATTCCAAAAGACGTTTAAAATAATCCCAACCAAGTTAGCTTCCCCTCTCCAGCCTACCTCAACACTTTCCCAAAATGCTACTGCAGGCTCCAGGCCTTGAAGTTCCCGCTGCTCCTTAATAACTCTACTTAATAGAAGCCAAATGATGGAGTGTCTCACTGTCTCCAGTTCAATTCCCTTGGGCTTTTAGACCAAGTAACCTAATTTTTTGTGCATTCACATACACTGTCATCCAGCATGCTATGGAAAAAAAGACTCAATCATTTTCTAAGCATTCTATGTGAGGTCTTCCCCCAGCCTCTGAAAAAAAACACACCAAAAAAAACCAACAAAAAAAAAAAATCACACCCCCCCCCCCCAAAAAAAAAAAACAAAAAACCTCCAGCTTTTCATCATTTTCTAATTTTATGAGTTAAAAATAAGATGCAAACAGGGAACACGACGAGGGCTGACAGTCCTTTCATTGAGTCTCAGTACAGCACGAGAAGAAAGTGAAACACACATACTTCCATTTTAAGTGTTTATACAATCACGCTTAAAAGTCTACGTTTTATTGACTTAAGACAATCTTATAAACAAAATCTGACAGGCTAGTCATCAGGTTAATTCAACTGCTTTTTAATTAAAGCCACGTTCTCGGTGAAACAGAATGGACTTTGTATTACTGTAGTAGAACTGTATTTCTGTCAATTCATAGTTTCTTCCTGTGCTATGCAAAAAGCCAGAAAGGGTATTTAGTATTTTGAAACAGTGAACAATGCCCTTCTGTTCCCTCCTCTTTCTTGTTACTGTATGTAGCTATTAAAGAAAAATGTCTACTTTTAGTCAAGATGGCTACAGGAGAGACTGCAGGCTTCTCTTAAAGCTTTTGAAGTCAGCAGCAGCCAGAAGTCTGTGATCCCCTAATTATATCATTATCAGGCACATAGTTTCAGTATCTGCGACTTCACATCACTCAGTCACTCCCTGTTCTGCCCGCTTTGATGGGGCCAGCCGGCTCCCCCAGCACGCTGCAAGGGCTGTTATTTAGGGTTAATTACAGCCTGCCTTCCAAAATAAATAAATACCGTCGCACATCATCACCGCACTAACCTGTCCCTTAACCTCCTCCCCGCAGCACGGCGATTACAAGCAGACAGAGGGTCGCCTCTGCCCGGAGGCGCTCCCCGGGCGGCCAGACCCCGGCTCCAGCCCCAGCCCCACGGCGGGCGGTGACAGGGCAGGGCTTCCCCGCGGCCGGGCTCCGCTCCCGCTTTGACAACCGCGAGCCCCCGCTCTCCGACTGACCAGCACGGGCGGCCAGGCTGGACGGGACAGGAGGGCGCAGAGCCGGCGGCTCCCCGCCACCGCCCGTCAACAACGGCTTCGCGAGGGGCTCCCGACACAGCGCAGGCCCCGCCGCGACCCGCGCCCTCGCCGTGGGGCGGCCGCGGCACCGGTCCCTCCGCACTGACGACACCGCCGCCGCCGCTTGATCGGCTCCCCCGGGCCCGTAGCCGCTCCTCGCCCCGCTCCCCTTCTGGCGCCAGGCCTCCTCTGGAGTCCCGTTTCCCCCGGCGCGGCTCCCCGCAGGCGCCGGGCTCCCGTAGCCCCCGGGTCCCCTCCGGCGCCAAACACCCCATGGCGGCCTCACCTCTGGTGAGCAGGACGGCCATGGCGCACAGCTCCAGTTGTAGCCAGATGAAAATGTAGCTGGAATGGCGATCCATTTACCCGACCGCCCGCCTCGCGAAGCGGCGCCGCTCGCCACAGCCCGCAGCGCAGGCACGGTCGAGCCGCCGCCCGCCCCTACCCCGCTGGAGCACCGAGGAGGAGCCGCTCGCCCGCGGGCAGAGCCGTTGCGCGGCCACCGCTGCGGTGTGCAGGAGGGACAGCCGCGGCTCCCTGCCTTCCCCTCCCTCCTCCGCCGCGGCGGAGCCCCAGCGCCCGGGAGCGGCGGCACCAGCACGATGGCGCACAGCCTCCAACCCAGCAGGCGCCGCCTCACTGACACGGCGGAGGCGCTTCCCGCCCCGTAAATACCTCCGGCGCCGGCCGCGGGCCGGGCTGCTTCGCCCCGCCCCCTGCCCCGCCCCGCCCCATTGGCTGCGCCGCGGGCAGGGCCGCCACTCCTTCCCCCCCTCCCACCGGCGGCGGGCGCGGCCCCGACGTGCGCTCCCGCCCGCGGCGCCCCCGGGCGGCGGCGGCGGCGGCTCCTCCGGCTCCGGGCGGGCCGGCTGGGCGGGCCATTAACCCCGCTTAATTCAATGACGGGCACTAAGTGCAGGTCCCCGGGGCTCTGCCGAGATAGAGATCGCTGGCGGCACGGAGCGCCCTCTCCCGCTGCATTAGTTTCGGGGCTCTCCCAAGAGAGCTCCGCCGGGGTCGCTCGGAATAACCCCCTTCCGGAGGCAGCAACGTTGAGCTGCACAAGCAAATGTAGTGGCTCTGGCTGCAGGTTTGGCGGAGACGTGTTTAATCAATAAACAGTGCTGACAACCCCGTGCTCGCGGGGAACGGCCAAAGGGAACGAGGCTGAACCTGCCCCGGCCGTGCCCGGGGGCCCGCGCTGCCACCGGGGCTTCGGCGAGTCCCCGCCGCCAGTCCTGCCCCGCCTCCCCTCTCCCTACATTACGGCCAGACCGGGATGCACAAGTGTTGCGACACCGGGGATGCCGCAAGTTTCGCTGCAGCCGGGTTTGGGTTTTGAACTGCCCCGTCGGTTTTTGAACCGCCGCCCGGGCTGCCGGGGAGCTGACAGCGGCTCTGCTGAAGGCTGGCGGCGGCGGCGGTCTCAGTCCCTCCGGTCCATGGCGCTCCCGCGGCCCGGGGCGCGCCGTGCGGCGCAGGGGTTACCGCGGCTCCCGGTCCTCCGCGGGTTTTCCACGCTGGTGTCACGTCCACGCAACAAGGGCAGGCCCGTGGGTCGGTGTCACCCCGCGATAACTGTTCTCCTGCCAACATTTCCTATGGAAGAACAGTCGAGGAGGGAAGCAGGAGGCGATGCCCCACCACCCGGCATCCTGTGGGTCGTGTTTACCTTGGACAGTTTTCCTTTATGTCTTGGTCCTGAAAACAGTGTGCCCCATAGTTAAAATTTCTTTGCTAATTTAGTTTTCTCCTTTCTGTTCCCATTACAGTTTATAAGCCTTGATTTCTACTCACACACTGACTGTTTCCCATTTATGGGCAAAATGCTTTAAATATTTGGGTCCACAGCTAGTATTAAAGCTGTTGGATGATGTGCAGATAGTAAGGTAATAGCAAAATTTACGTTAGAATTTTAATTTGAGATGTTTTGTGAGTCTTTAAAAACATTTTCTATTCAGGACATAATACCTTGTGACAGAGACATTCCTTCCCTGAAAGAGAAAGGAGGAAATATGAAATCTGAGATTGAGATAACTCCAGCTTACTTTGGCAGAGAGGAGCAGACTGGATCTCCAGCTAATTAGTGCTGATGCCATCACACCTTATAATGGTTTTACTGTGAGTCTTGCGATTTGCATATGTATAAGATAGATACACGTGTGCTGCACCGCAGTCTTTACACTTATGTTATACATATTTGCACTCCACCACAAAGTAATTTTATAATTCTTGTTCCTGTTTAGAAATTACAAAAGCAGCAAGATCAGCCAAGCCATATCTCCCACTCTGGCACCGGTGATCAGACACTCATTTGCAAACACATGAAAATATCATTCATGACAAGTTAGAATCATTACAGCAACGTGTGCGATTCTGATTCTTCTGATCTTACCACTGGTGACAAGCGCATTTAGCAGATCTCATTTGTTACATGAGATACTGACTGACTGGAAATGGCTTTTATTCGTGGAGCCACATTACTGCACTAAGTAACATGAGAGACTCCCAGAGTATTATAAACATCCTGGCTGAGGGAGCATGGACAGGCAATGTGCTCCAGATCAGTTTTGAGCGGTAAATTTCATTGACAGTTGTCAAGTTTGAATTATGTGGTACAGTTTACTGTAAAAAATTGCTAATTCTGCATACTACAGGCGTTCTTGAAGTACCACAAGTGATGGAGGGGCAGCAGGGATCACCTTCAGCCTTAGTTTCCCTCAAAGTAACTACTTTAAAGAACCTTTTGGGGAACTTGTGCATGAAGCCAGGTTCAGGAATTGCTGACTGACTGACTGGCAGTGTCTCCTTACTCACTGGTACTCTGCTCAGGGAGCTGCCTGCACAAGGATCGTGTTGGGTCTTCTGAGAGGACATAACATAAACAAAATAATTCAGCTTCTGCAGTGCTAATTTGCTTTTGTTTCAGAGGCAGGAGCAAGCCGGGCCAGACTGGCCTGTAAAAAGGGGACAGGAGACAGACCCAGCACAAAGCAGTAATAACAACATGTTCTGCAACCAGAAGGAATGTGGGATAATGACTACAAGGAACCATCAAGGAAAGCGTCAGGAGCCCAAGGCCACATGATGTGTCTCCAGCAGCCATGGCAGAGAAGCCTGGAGACTCCACTCGAAGGGACTACATAGCCCCACAGAGCACAGGGCTACTCCCTCACACCAGATATGGCAAAGCCCTTTGAAACTAACACCAATGAAGGGCTTCTTAGTTGCAAAATCAGCCTCCAGGCACCTCAGGGAAAGGGACTGCATTGGGAAGCATCTCACAGAAGCACATTCCCCTCTACATCAGCTCTAAACTGTGTCATGAAATTTTGATGCAAAACTTTTGTCTTTAAGAAGATGAAGTTAAATATCTTTTCCAACCTAAACAATTATATGACTCTATGAAATTGCCAACCAAAAGAAAAGATCCATCCAAAGAGTCTTTGCAGGCCACTTGAATGCTGGTTTGGCTCTCTTACTTCATTTCAGAAGCTGATAGTTGCAGTGCCGAGTTTCTGTCAAGAGGACTTAGGAACTGATGAGTCAATCTTAAAAACCAATTCAAATGAGCATCCAAGGTCCTGAACTCCTCCAGACCAGGACTTCTCCTACAAGGCAAGCAGCTGCTCAGCACAGGACCTGCTTTCTCTTACAATCACATTCATGCTCCTATTTTCCACCAGGAGCATGTGAGCAGTGCAGCCATGCAAAAGGCTCCCTCCCAGTGTCAGCTGGTGAAATACACCCCATGAAATACCAAACCACATCCACCACCTCCTCCAGAAGTTTCTTGTGCTTGAAAGCCCCAGCACAGGCATGAGAGGATGACTGCCACAAGGGGTTTAAGTCTTCCTTAGATCCAGGAGGAAAATAAGACAAGCCAAGACAGAGGTCAACCTGGCAGCACTTTCCGAGTGTAACTTTGAACAAGAGAAAAGCTCCTTTCTGGGAACCCAGCTTAAAAAAATCAGCCTTCTCCTTTTGTATTGCTTCTTTAATATGTTCCCTTTCTCTTTTTTTATGTTAACTGGCATTAATGCCTCTCCACACTGCTCCTGCCTCTGTACATATGCCATCAGCAGCAGCATGCCTGCAAAACTAAGTTAAAGCCTGATTTAAGCAACTACCCCTAGAAAAGCGGTTTGCAGTAAAAAGTAATTCCTCCGTCTGGCAGGTTTGAACATTATCGTGAATTCCTCACCCTGCTGTAAACTTGCCTGGCATGCTGGCAACTCACCATCACTTCCCCCAAACATTTGGATGTAACCCTTCTGTGTCTACCTCTGCCAAAGAACAACCGTGTTAATGCAGTGTTCTCTGCTTGTTTGAACCTTGGATTTGGAAATCCATTCTACATTCACCTCTCTAGACAAGGCATCGCAGCAGCCCTGTCCTGAGGAAACCTGCATTCCTCAGGGAGCTGAGGATTTGCATGCTGCTGGGTTTGCATGTGCACACTGGCATTTGCCAGTACAGCCAGTATGAAAGATGTTAATTTCACTAGCAAGGAAGGGTTGGTACTGCTGCACTGCCATCATTTCAAATTGGCGTCAAAAGCAATGTTCATGCACCATATCCATTCTTTTTTTGCACCTTGCAATTATGATTCAGCTGGGAATTTCTCATTTGGAAATTATATGAAGTTAAAAGGATTGGGATTGTTTAAAGCATCTTTGGAGCAGTATTAATCAGAGCAGGGTTGGGGCTTTTTTCTTTACTGCTCAACACTAGCCAACAAACGACTTTCTCTTTCCAGTTATTGTGCTAGCATTTTGGATATGATACACACAAGTTAATTCTACTGAATTACCTTTATTTATGTTGATTATTGTCTTTAAAAATAATTAAGGCTTAAGCTAGAATAGCTATGCTCAACATAAAGCCCAGGGGGCAGGGAACGTAATATGACTCCATGCAATTTCTTTGGCTCCCCACTTCTGTGGCTGGCCATGGGTTTACTGAACCAAGTAGCCATTTCAGGAGCTAAGAGTATGCAGAGCCCAAAGCCTGGCTCCTTCCCCAGCCTCTCCCCTATGACAGACAAGCTGCCAAGCAGGTTCCCGCAGGTGAATAAATCCCAGGGAGCTTTATCCCGGTAACTGGGGCAGTTCAAAGAGGTGATGGAGGCCTGCACGCTATATGCCTGTTCACTTTCAGCAGCAATTAGCATGTCCCCAGTGAAACTCGATTACTTGCAAACTGGAGGAGGGGAGTTCCAGGGATGATCAGTGATACCTGGTCACACAAAATAAATAGGAAACAAGGCTAGCGTCTGCTTCGCAGGATCCACCTCTCCCTGCGCATGTGATACATCATCGCAGTGACACTAATCTGCATTCCCCACAGATAGAGGACATGATAAAGAAACACTTTTCAAGGGGCCCAGAAAGTGAAGCATTTCCTGCCATGCTCATCACTTTACTTTTTTTCATCTAAAACGAATCCTCCCTCCCCCAAAGGAGCTGCACTCCTGCTCCTCCCAATCAATAGGACGATTTGCATTTATCCTCCTGGAGGCATCGCTCCTAGGACCGGGGCCAGAGCGATCCAATCGATAGGGGGAAGCTGGAGCAAGGCTGGAAAAGAAGAGCGGAGAGATTCCCCCAGGGAAAAATGCAAAACACTGGAGAGAGGCAACAATTATTGTAATTGAAGGTAATGAGGCCGAGGCGCCAGCTCCAGCCCTGCTTAACATCATTCAATACAGAGTGAGACGCGGATGCAGGAGGGAGCCCGGCCCTGGCCCGCCCGCTGTAGCACGGATGCTGCCGGGACAGGTCTGTCCCTTGTGCCGACAGCTCAGCAGAGCTGCAGGGGATGCACCGGGCAGAGTCACTCGAGATGTGACTGCTCTTGGGGTCACAGTTCTCATTTTCCTTTCCAAAGAAGACTCTCGTGTCTGGCAGCATCTTCGGTGTATTTATCCTCGTTCTGCACTAAAAGTCACCCACTGAGCACCAAATCCCTCAGCCAAGGACAAATGTCCTGTCCCGTGGCTGGCAACAAATTCAGCCCCAGCCCTCCTCTGTGCACCCCGCTTTCTGCCCCCCCGCACCTCTCCTGCGCGCGTCCCCTGTGTGCAAGATGGGGAGCAGGCTTCCTTGGATCTGGGAGAGGGATGCTGGAGAGGAGCTGCGGCTGCCCTGCGGCTGTCCCTGCTGACCCTGCCTGCCCACGTGTTTCTGCACCTCTAACGCTGTGCCTGGCCTGCACCGTTGCTAATGTTAGAGCAGATCTCCCGCCAGCGTTTGGCAGGGTCTTTAAAGGAGACACAACTGCGCTTTCGTTCTTGATTCCTCAAGTCCCCCCGCAGCCCCAGTGGGGGGGGTGGGGGGGGATGGGGTGGTGTTCAGTACCGGGAGGTGATTGTCAGACCCTCCTTTAGCTCGGTGCGGTCGGGCCGAGGCGGGTCGGAGAACCGGTAATGCTGCAGCAGCCCAGCTCCTGGCGGCAGCTCCCTTCCGCGCACCCCTGACGGCGGCTCCGGGTTCACCGCGGGCACCGCTTGCCCTCTACTGGCAAAGCCGCCCCTAGCAGGGAGGTGCCGGAGCCCTCTCCGGCAGCCAGCCCGGTGACTTATCCCGTGCCCATGCAGGGCTGCAAGGCGCTAGGTAAAGGTACAGCTGCTTTTTGAACGGGAGGATGCGGCTGCCTGCAGGCGTAGCGATATCTCCGTGGCCAGAATAGCTAGAACTGTGCGGGCCCCGGCGGGACACCAGGGCTCACGTCAGCTGCGAGCCCCAGCCACACAGGAGTACCACCCAGGATTCAGCCGTCACCTTGTGAAACATCCACATAAAGGTGTTACATGCCAGAATTCATAAGCTGGGCCTAAAAACTCAAGCACCACCTATCAGATCTGAGTTATCAGGCATCTAGTGATAAGGTATGGCAAATATTAGGAATTCACATTAGATCCCAAGCATGAGAAACCGTTAGTTATATTCTGACACAGCACAGCATGCACACTGGAGAGGAGAGCTAGCACTGGAGTCATGACATGAACAAAGCCCCCCAGGTATCCAGCATCACTGTAACAGGACAGAACATACAGTTCAAGTTACATTTAATACAGAAAGCTATAGTCTGGGCATAGCACATTGAATGTTGGCCAGTCAAACCAGAGACTCTTTTGAATAAAAGAGCCTGTTGCCTTTCTGAGGAAGAGTCTCAGGCTCCTATTTGCACATGCAAGACTGACTGGCCACAAGACATGATCACAGATGTCAGTTCCTTGGAGGACTTACACCCAGCAGTCAAAACCCAGGACACTCTGCAGGTGATGCTATGCCACCGCTGGACACTGCCTGAGGCTGGTTCTCTGCTTTTGCAAAGAACTATTGTCAGCAGCCCCTCCATAATGGAAGTTCTAAAAGCTTTTGAAGGAGATAGAGAAACTCTCCAGTGATACATTACTCAGTATTAGTCAATACTTACCGCTCAACCTCTGTTTTCTGAGGCACATATTTCAGAACCAAATGCCAGAGACAAGGCAGTCAATGCAAGTCGGGAAAGCCTATACACATTATAATAGACCAGAGTTTCAGTTACTTAAGTAGGCAGCACTCTGCCAGGTAACACCAAGCTCCTGTTCTGAGAGGTATTTACAAACACAGTAGAAAAGACCAAAGGCAGAGCTACATCTCACAGCAAGGACCAGCAGCTGCAAGAAGATAGATATGTATCTTAATAAGACCTTAATAATTCAGCCCCCAAAAGCTGCTGTTTGAAATAGAAGTCAGCAGGAGATCGAAGCACAGATGTGGAATAAGAATAAAACCTTAATTCTCACCTTATCATGAAAAACAGAAGGGGCAAGAGCATTTGTGAGACAGGGGATGTGAGGAGCCGTGAACCAATAAAGGCTGTGGACTGCTTAAATTCTAGCAGAATCTGGTGGTGTGGTTAGGCTGGCCAAGGAGGCCACAGAGGGAGAATGTGGAGGCTCCCTGCTCTGGTTCTAGGACAGGATCAATAACTGTATCAGAGAGACAGCTTGTAATTCTGGTAATTGGGAGTCAGAAAAAAATGTTTAAAGAGCAAACTACAGGGCAAAAGGAGCTGTAGTGAGTTTTGGTAGATATGCAACAGGCTGGAGGCACTGAATGCCCTGCATGCCGGGCAAGACAGCATCCGAAGGCCCAAACACGCCATCTCTGGGTGGCAGGGTGAAGTTGGTCACATCCTCAGCCACATTTCTGCCAGCCCTCCCTGAAGGACTCCCACCCTGCAGAAGAGATCACGCATCCCTGACTTCCTCAGCCTGGCACTGAAGCACCCAAGGATCAAGAGGTTTGAGCACTGCCCTGCCACCCTCCGACGGAGAGGATAATCTTAGGCAGAGGAGAGAGATACGCAGCTCTTGCCAGTAATATCTCAAGAGGCCACAGGGGTTTGTTTATCTGTAGGATCACTGCGAGATAAGAGGCAGATCAGCAGAGGAAAGGATGGGTAGAAAGAAACAGTGTTGGCAGAAAGTGATACCAAGTGGAACAGAAACTCAAATTCCTCACAGTCCAGGGCTAAGGGGCAGTGAGGAGCAGAGGAGATGAGTTGAGAGAGCTGATAATCTTGGAAGGGGGAAGAAGTGTGGCGCCTGTGTTTTCATGACCACTGAAGGGAAGAGTGCAAGACATTACTGCCCTGGACTACAAGAGAGAAGACTTTGGCCCCTTCAGGAAGGTTAGTAAGGTCCCATGGGATATAGCCCTAGAGTGCAGGGGGGTCCTAAGACTGTTGGTTGATATTCAAGGATCACCTGCTACAAGATCAGGAGTGTTGCATCCCAACTAGAAGGAAGTGCAGCAGGAGGGCCAGGAGACCTCCTTGGATGGATAAGGAGCTGCTGAGGAAACGTCAAGGGAAAAAAGAAGCTTATAGAAGGTGGAAGCAAGGACAGGAGGCCTGGGAAGAATACAGGGATGTTGCCCGGGAAGCTAGGGACCAGGTTAGGAAAGCTGAGGCACAGTTAGAATTAAATTTGGCAAGGGATGTGAAAGGTAACAAGAAGGCAGTTACATCGCAAATAAAAGACAGACTAGGAACAACGTGGCCCCTCTCCAGAAGCTGTCAGGAGAAGTGGCTGACCTGGATTTGGAGAAGGTTGAGGTTCTTAATGACTTCTTTGCCCTGGTCTTCACTGGCAAAGGCTCTGACTGCACCACCCAAGTCCTGGAAGGCAGACGAAGGGACTATGAGAATGAAGACCTCAGGCCCACTGTACCATAGGATCTGGTTTGAGACCATCTTAAGAACCTGAACAAGTGCAAGTCCATGGAACCTGATGAAATGCATCTGCATGAACTTGGCAGAAACGTAGAGAGCATGCAGCATTTCCTCACCATTCCTTATCAATACACCAACTGGCATTTGCTACTACATTGCCTACGGTGAGGTCTTCTTGGAAAGGAGAATTCAAGAAATCTCTTCTGCGTTTGTTACACAGGGTAACGTTTGTAGCAGAGGGTGTTTAGATATTTGCTTGTGTTTGTTAACATTCATGTGTCTAGTTTGGGGGTTTACCTCTTGTACTACTACTTGAACGCAACACCTTACTGACTGCTGCCTAATTCCACGTTCTCGAAAGCTCAACAAAGTGTTTTGATCCCAGTTTGGTTTAAACCGTCTGGGCCGAGCAGGTTTTCCCTGCAACACTCATGAAACACAAGTGACTCAGGTCTGTAGGATAGTATTAAAACCCTCGGGGAAGTATCGTGTAAGAAGAACATGGAGCTAGGAGAGGATCTGGTTCGAGACCATCTTAAGAACCTGAACGTGCACAAGTCCATGGGACCTGATGAAATCCATCCGCGGGTCCTGGAGGAGCTGGCGAATGAAGTTGCTAAGCCACCGTCCATCATCTTTGAGAAATCATGGCAGCCAGGGGAAGTTCCCGATGACTGGAAAAAGGGAAAATAAAACCCTCATATTCAAGAAGGAGAAAACGGATGACCCAGGGAACTACCAGACAGTCTCACCTCTGTGCCTGGCAAAATCTTGGAGCAGGTACTCCTGGAAGGCATGCTAAGGCACATGAAGAACAACAAGGTGGTTGGTGACAGCCAAAACATGGCTTCACTAAGGGGAAATCCTGCCTGACCAATTTGGTGGCCTTCTAAGATGGGGCTAGGGAACTGATGGACAGGGGTAGAGCAGCTGATGTCATCTACCTGGACTTGTGCAAAGCATTTGACACTGTCCCACATGACATCCTTGTCTCTAAATTGGAGAGACATCAGTTTGACGGATGGACCACTCAGTGGATGAAGAACTGGCTGGATGGCGGCACTCAAAGAGTTGTGGTCAATGGCTCAGTGTCCAGCTGGAGACCAGTAACGAGTGGTGTCCCTCAGGGATTGGTGTTGGGACCGGTCTTGTTCAACATTTTTGTCGCTGACATGGACAGTGGGATTGAGTGCGCCCTCAGCAAGTTTGCCGATGACACCAAGCTGTGTGGTTCGGTTGATATGCTGGAGGGAAGGAATGCCATCCAGAGGGACCTTGACACGCTTGTGAGGTGGGCTGATGCCAACCTTATGAAGTTTAACCATGCCAAGTGCAAGGTCCTACACCTGAGTCGGAGCCATCCCAGGCACAGCTACAGGTTGGGCAGAGAAGAGATTCAGATCAGCCCTGCAGAGAAGGACTTGGGGGTGCTGGTCGATGAGAAAATGAACATGAGCCGGCTTCAGTGTGCACTCGCAGCCCAGAAAGGCAACCGTATCCTGGGCTGCATCAAAAGGAGCGTGACCAGCAGGTCAAAGGAGGTGATCCTGCCCCTCTACTCTGCTCTTGTGAGACCTCACTTGGAGTATTGTGTGCAGTTCTGGTGTCCTCAACATAAAAAGGACATGGAACTGTTGGAACAAGTCCAGAGAAGGGCTACGAGGATGATCAGGGGACTGGAGCACGTCCCGTATGAAGAGAGGCTGGGAAAGCTGGGGCTGTTCAGCCTGGAGAAGGCTGCATGGAGACCTCATAGCAGCCTTCCAGTATCTGAAAGGGGCCTCTAAGGATGCTGGGGAGGGACTCTTCATTAGAGACTGTAGTGATAGGACAAGGGGTAACGGGTTAAAACTTACACAGGGGAAGTTTAGATTGGATGTAAGGAGGAAGTTCTTTACTGTAAGGGTGGTGAGGCACTGGAATGGGTTGCCCAAGGAGGTTGCAAATGCTCCATCCCTGGCAGTGTTCAAGGCCAGGTTGGACAGAGCCTTGGGTGGCATGGTTTAGTGTGAGGGGTCCCTGCCCATGCAGGGGGGTTGGAACTAGATGATCTTAAGGTCCTTTCCAACCCTAACTATTCTATGATTCTATATGCATAACATAGCAGAGCTTTCTTTTGCATTCTGTTCAGTTCCATTCCACTCTCTTCTGTTCTATTCCATTGCATTTTATTGCCTCCCCTTCCCTGCACTCACAAGTGTACAATGAGGAGAACCTTATTTACCTGAAATGCCAAGGGAATTTCGGCACCAAAACCACTTTCAAAGACACAACTCAGAATGGTTACGGGTAGAAAGAGTATTTGATTTATTTCTAAATCAAGTGATTTGATTTAGTTTAGCTTAGTTAATTGTAGTCTGGTTTAGCTTAGACCCTTCAGTTTAGCTGGAAAAACCCTCCCTTGCAGCCTGACAAAGGAAAGCCAGGGCAGGAGCGGTGCCGTGGTGGTGCGAGAGCAGTGCAAGGAAGAACCCAGCCAGAAAGGGCCAGGGAAGAGCTGACGAGGGCTGGTGCTCAGTACTCCAGAGGACAGCAGCGAGTCCCGGGGCCACGCTGGGGCCACCCTGGGAGTGCAGAAGGCTGCCTCCCCCCGGATGCGGGGCACGAGGGCCACCTGCGTGGAGCACGAGCAGCTGCCTTTGGGACACCATGACCCAAAGGAGCCCCGTGAAGGGGCTGTGCTCGGCTGCAGAGGAAGGCAAAAAAACCCCAGGGACGCTTGCTAGTCCAGCCTGGGGGGAAAAAAGCACTTCCCTCCCCCAGCTGCAGGACACGAGGGGCCGCCTTCGTGGAGCATGAGCACCGGGCGATAACGCAGCCAGAATGGACCCAGGAGCCCTGACAAGGGGTCATGCTCAGTGCTCAGAGGAAGGCAAAAAACCCCCGGGGACCGGTGCCAATCTGCCCCGGGGGAAAATTCCTTCCTGACCCCAGTGCTGGCGGTCGGCTACTCCCTGAGCATGTGAACAAGACCTGCTCCCGCTCCACACGCTGGTTACGCCTCTAAGGGGACAAGGGGACACTGGCACTGCTTTTGCTGCTTCCACCTGAAGCCGTCTCAGGGGCTTCCAACAGCAGCAAAATGCCTTTGGCCTGATGAATCCTCGGAGCACGAATCCTTCCTGTGCTTGGCAGTGGGAGCTCCAGAGCACTGGGGGAGGGCACTGAGCCGCCTGTGCATCCTTTTTCTTCTGGCTACTGCCACTCTCTCCCCAGGAGGTGAGGACGGCGAGCTTCCTGACAACCAAAGCAGGATCCCTCGATGATGCTTTGAGCGTGGCCCCTCCAGAAGCTGGAACCGCAGCACAGAACCTCCTGCAGCTTTGCAGCTTCAAGTGTTCCTTCCCTCAGTCCCCCTCTCACCTAATTCCCTGGTGCCCAGCAGATGAGACGGCAAGCTCCCCAGTGACTGGAGGCAGGATTTCCATCCATCCATCCATCCATAGATCCGATGAGCTTTGAGTGTGGCCCCTCCAGAAGCTGGAACCGCAGCACAGAACCTCCTGCAGCTTCACAGCTTCAAGTGTTCCCTCCCTTAGTCCCCCCCTCACCTAATGCCCTGGTGCCCAGGAGATGAGGATGGCGAGCTCCTCAGTGACTGAGGCAGGATTTCCATCCATCCATCCATCCATAGATCCGATGAGCTTTGAGCGTGGCCCCTCCAGGAGCTGGAACCGCAGCACAGAACCTCCTGCAGTTTGGTGCAGCTTCAAGGGTTCCCCCCCTTAGTCCCCCCTTCACCTAATACCCTGGTGCCCAGGAGATGAGGACAGCGAGCTCCCCAACGACTGAGGCAGGATTTCCATCCATCCATCCATAGATCCGATGAGCTTTGAGCGTGGCCCCTCCAGGAGCTGGAACCACAGCATAGAACCTCCTGCAGCTTCGTGCAGCTTCAAGGGTTGCCCCCATCAACCCCCTTTCCCCTGCCAGGAATTCCCCCGGTGCCCCAAGGACTGCCTCTCGGATGCCCTCCGCCTGCCAGCTCTGTCCTGGTGGCAGCGCCGGGCACTCTGGCAGTGGGGCAGGGGAGGGCGCTGGACTCATACTGCCCCGGAGCATTGTGATGCTGCGTGGCCGGGTGCCGGCACTATGACACGGGGGTGACGGGGCCCCTGCAGCCCTGCCCACCGCAGCCCTGCTGCTGCTGCTGCCCCTTCACCCAGCATCCCTTGGAGAAAGGCCTTTGTCCTGCTGGCCCTGAGGCAGCGCCTGTGCCCAGGGGATGTCCCTGCCCATGGTGGCCACACACTGGGCATTGCCGCGGGGTGTCCCTCTAAATAAATCTGTATGTTCATACTGTATCCATAAAGGCTTTTCTACCACATACGGTCATTGGAGAGTGGCGATCCCAAAGGTGAAAGGAAAGGGGTTTGGGTTCCATCTGCATGAACTTGGCAGAAACGTAGAGAGCATGCAGCATTTCCTCACCATTCCTTATCAATACACCAATTGGCATTTGCTACTACACTGCCTATGGTGAGATCTTCTTGGAAAGGAGAATTCAAGAAATCTGCGTTTGTTACGCAGGGTAACGTTTGTAGCAGAGGGTGTTTAGATATTTGCTTGCGTTTGTTAACATTCATGTGTCTAGTTTGGGGGTTTACCTCTTGTACTACTACATGGCCTTCTATGATGGTTCCATGGAACTGATGGACAGGAGTAGAGCAGCTGATGTCACCTACCTGGACTTGTGCAAAGAATTCGACATTGTCCCACATGACATCCTTGTCTCTAAATTGGAGAGACATCACTTTGACAGAGGGACCACTCGGTGGATGAAGAACTGGCTGGATGGCCTCACGCGAAGAGTTGTGGTCAGTGGCTCAATGTCCAGCTGGAGACCAGTAACGAGTGGTGTCCCTCAGGGATTGGTGTTGGGACCGGTCTTGTTCAACATCTTTGTTGGTGCCATGGACAGTGGGATTGAGTGCACCCTCAGCAAGTTTGCCGATGACACCAAGCTGTGTGGTTCGGTTGATATGCTGGAGGGAAGGAATGCCATCCAGAGGGACCTTGACACGCTTGTGAGGTGGGCTGATGCCAACCTTATGAAGTTTAACCATGCCAAGTGCAAGGTCCTACACCTGGGTAGGAGCAATCCCAGGCACAGCTACAGGTTTGGCAGATAAGAGATTCAGAGCAGCCCTGCGGAGAAGGACTTGGGGGTGCTGGTCGATGAGAAAATGAACATGAGCCGGCTTCAGTGTGCGCTTGCAGCCCAGAAAGGCAACCGTATCCTGGGCTGCATCCAAAGGAGTGTCACCAGCAGGTCGGAGGAGGTGATCCTGCCCCTCTACTCTGCTCTTGTGAGACCTCACTTGGAGTATTGTGTGCAGTTCTGGTGTCCTCAACATCAAAAGGACATGGAACTGTTGGAGCAAGTCCAGAGGAGGGCCAGGAGGACGATCAGGGGACTGGAGCACCTCCCGTATGGAGATAGACTGAGGAAGCTGGGGCTGTTCAGCCTGGAGAAGAGAAGGTTGCATGGAGACCTCATAGCAGCCTTCCAGTATCTGAAAGGGGCCTTAAGGATGCTAGGGAGGGACTCTTCATTAGAGACTGTAGTGATAGGACAAGGGGTAACGGGTTAAAACTTACACAG
Source organism: Pezoporus flaviventris (assembly GCF_033815535.1). NCBI lineage: Eukaryota > Metazoa > Chordata > Aves > Psittaciformes > Psittacidae > Pezoporus > Pezoporus flaviventris. The sequence continues at coordinate 8,245,344 of NW_026892595.1, forward strand.
GGGAAGTTTAGACTGGATGTAAGGAAGAAATTCTTTCCTGTGAGGGTGGTGAGGCATTGGAATGGGTTGCCCAAGGAGGTTGCAAATGCTCCATCCCTGGCAGTGTTCAAGGCCAGGTTGGACAGAGCCTTGGGTGGCATGGTTTAGTGTGAGGGGTCCCTGCCCATGCAGGGGGGTTAGAACTAGATGATCTTAAGGTCCTTTCCAACCCTAACTATTCTATGATTAAAGTTACACAGGACTAAAAACTAAATTAAGAAGCCCCAGAATAAGACAGCAGTTGCGACTGTTCTTTGAAAACCCTTTATAATACAGAATATTATTTAGCAGAGCAGGACATTAAAGTGAGGTCCTCCCACAGTAAAGTCTTGCAAGGCACTACTGAAACATGAGATTTAAACACGCTGGAGGTGGGGAGCAGAATAGTGCTGCCCAGAGCCCCACAGCAATGTTGTCATGAAGCCACCGCGAGCCTTGCCCACAGCTTCCAGCTTCACCTCTCAGTGTTGTGGAATGTGATTGGTGCTTGCCTTCTCCTGGCTGCCATCACCTTCCTCTGTCACACCTCCACAGTGCTGCTCTTCTGCTTTTCTGTGTTCTCTTCTGTCACACATTTAGGGAGGAAAGTTTCCCTTCACTTACTATTCCTCCTTTTAGTTTATAGACACAAATTTATAAAAAGGAGGTGGTGAAAACAGTTCTGTTGCAGCCTGAGAGCCAAAAATGAGCTGCACTGTGAAGATGAAGCTCCAGTGTACCAAAAGCAATGAAGAGGCTGAATTATGGCCTTCAGCAAATATACCAGTCTGTGAACATGCTGGCCAGCTTATCTTCTTTGCCTTTGTTACTGATGGCAGCACCTTGCTGCCTCTGCCTGAAGCAGCTCTGTCTGCCACACACTCCTATCCTAGCAGACAGGACCATGTGCTCCAAGTGGCACATCTCCAATTGCCTCCTGTTTCATTCAATCCAATCATAACCTGGTTCTCACTTTTATCTTCACTATCAGAATTCTAATGAAACAAAACTATATCAATGACTTTAAAGACACATTCAGCCTGGTATTAAGTCTGCCTCTTTAGCTCCACTTGGAGAGCCTGGAAGGAAGACTGAATGCACAGAACAATGTCCTTCCCCCCTCAGGTGCAGATTTTAAACTCATCTTGTTCTAACCATGGGAGTAACAGAAGGGTGGGCATTAGAAACCCAGTTAGCAGAAACTGCTACTGAACACTTAGTGACTGGCTATTAGCGTCACAAAAATCAAACACAACAATCTGCACTAATTAGTATCCCTGTTGTTATCATTTCTTGCATTGCTAAATAAATACAGGTTATATTGATCTGAATTGCTCCCAAAAATAAAGCTGGAGTCAAGCTCTGTGCCACAGTAAGGAGGACTATGTAAGCTGCTGTTTTCCCTGCTGTGCCGTGTCCAGCCAACACCATTTCATTTGATGCCCTCTCTTTGCCCTTCCTGAAGCCCTCATGTTAAAACAACATTGGCTAAATCATTACACAAATGACAACTGAAAGAGATCTACTTCTAGTAGAAGGAGGTGCCATTTAATTCAGCCCCAGGAGCCTGGCGCAGGATTTCTCTGCCCATCTGCCCAGCAGCTCTGTCTGTCTCCCTCACTGTGGCAGAGATGGCACTCAGACACCCAAAGTCGCCTTCTAGTCAGTAGATAACATTTCTGTACCGTTAAAGCAAAAGGGGAGCTCAGTAGGTGGGTGAAAGAGAGACAGAAATAGGGCAGAAGGAGAAGGAAAGGTCACTTACAAAGATGAGAACAATGCCAGTATTGGCCCAGGTAGGCCTTCCTCTGAAGCATTGCATGCCCCCTCCTCTTCCTGACACTCCTGGGGAGTCAGCAGACCACTCCAGCATCAAAGGATCTCAAGATCATCCCTACTGACATGCTTTTCAGTTCTCTCCCCGAAAACCTGAACTCACCTTTGCCTCTCCTGCTCACACTATTTTCCCCTGTATTTACAAACAAAACTAGAAAGTAGCAATAGCAAGATGTACTAAGCTGCTGAACAAGGCAAAGTAGAGTAAAAAGAGGCCAAAATGGAGAGAAGCCCACAAGTCTGGCAGGGAGAAAGGATGAGAAATGAGCAACCAGAGTGAAAAGCAGTAAGTGGATTTGAGCATGAACCCCACAGTGAGAAAAGCTGGCCCCAGCATCATGTTGAAGGAATAAGATGTGACATGCTAGGAAAAAGGAATGCAGTAATGAAGGCTGCGGGCATGCTGATGGACAGGCACTGGCACTGCCAAACACCCACATGTGAAAAACTATCCTCACTGTCCTCACTACTGGTTTGCTACTTGACAAGCCAAGAAGCCCAACTGATACTGAAGAGATGCTGAGAAGAACTGGGGTGCAGAGAGAGCACAGAGGATGAGGTGCACCTGAAGTCTGAGGAGCCGACGTTTGGCAGGAGAGCAGGAGCCTTCAGAGACACCCCCTGCACAAGACAGTGCTGTCACAGGATCCTTCCCTCTGCTGAAAGATGCCTTCTCCGTCCTTCTTGGCAATTATGCAACAGTGCTCATACTTTCATTCCTAAAACTTGGTACCTTGCTCCAGAAACACATCACTATTTCCAGCAGGCCCAGCTCATGGTTTTTCACTGTGCACAGAAAACAAGTCTCCCCATGGCCTACTCTATCCCTGACCATCCTGCAGGAGCACTTGGATGAGGAATATCTCACCGTGGCTGACTGAGATTTTTCCTTTCTAATTTCAATGATGTAATTAGGAAAGCACAAATGACACGGCTTTCTTAGCTCCTTCCCTCTTTGCTGGCACATTTGGAGCAGTCCTGCACACTACATTTGTGTCGGAGATTTACTTCATTTGTGTTGAAAGGGGTTGTCAGAAATCCGGACATGGAAACTGTGCCAGGGTCCTACCTTAATCCTTAAAGCTACACAGCTGCCTCAGACTCCCTCAGCACAGATTGCTTAAAAACGTGGTGGTATGCAATGACTTCCCACCACCAACCAGCGGGGATTGGCAGATAATATGTCAGGGGATACCTTCAGCTTATAAAGCATATTTCTTCCAGAAGATCCCCAATGCCCAGTACAAAAACCAGCCAAAATTATTAATTCTTGTGCTATTTGATTGAAAGACCTGTGGTGCTGGTGATAATCCTGAAGAGAAATATACATGCCAACTCTGAAGGAAGTGAAGTAAATGGCAGTTGATTCACTACAAATTGTGAAACATGTAATTCTGTCAGCAGCCCCTGTGGCTCTTATCACAATATTAAACTTCACTGGACCATTACCAAGAGCAATCCAATGGCTGATTTAGAAAGTACAATAACTCGTTCACCAGCTTCTCGTTTCTTCCAGCCTTAACAATGAAGACTGGGATTCTTCAGGGGAATTCAATGGTGCTAAGCTCCCGTTTGCCACAGAAATTCCCTTCTGTATTACAAAGAGTGATGGTTACAAACCAGGTCTGAACGAGGCAGACGTGGGAAGCAGAGCAAGTTGTTAGTAAGAGCTGTGCAGCACCTACTACAACCAGAATGAGCTGGTGAATTTGCATGTTCAGCTGTAACACTCATGGAATCATCTCCATTGGAAAAATCACACTCACTTCAACAGATTGTTTTTCCTCAGCAGAAGGCAGTACTGTGGGCAGTGTTACATTGCAGGAGTTCAGTAGATCTCTTGAACAGTGCCCTTAACACAAAAGTGTTAGAAAATACTGGACATATCTCTGTGCAAATCATCAGAGAGTATCCTGTCTGACCCCTTAAGAATAGAGGAAAGGAACAGAAATGAAACATATTTCCCAATCCATCTTCAGAAAGCATTCAATTATACGAAGTGCTGCCCTATCCCGCTCTGGAATCCTGCTCCAGTACATAAAATAACGTGCAAGACTTGTTCAGCATCCAAAACTGAAGCCATCATGTTCTACAGATGTTGGAAGCTCATTTATAAGCATCTAGAAATGATGGAAATGAAGGAAGGAGCTGCAGCCAGCAATAAAGCATCCCAGCTTACATTCTACCTTCAGAACCAAAGGAAAAGAAAACAAAAAAGACAATTAAAAAAAACCCCAGACATAGAGAAATAGGGCCAGGAAGGACCTTAAAAGGTTATCAAGGCCATTCTCCTAGTCCAGAGCAGGATCGTATCTCCCTACAGCAGATACTTGTCCCGTGTGCTCTTCACTGGCACGCAGTACAGGGACCTCACAGCTTTCTAGGGCAGCTCTTCCCAGCAATTTACACACTGTATCTTATTATAAACAGTAACCCAAGTCTTCTTTACCACTTATTCCTTGTACTACCTGCCAAGAACAGAGAATGCATTTTTCTTCTCACAACAGCTTTCTATACATTTGAAGATTTGCATATGCCATGTTCCTTTCTTTCCTGCCCTTAGGCACCCCCAGGTTAAGCTACCCCTGTTTTTCTCAGGTGATGCTCTGGAGATCATTGTCCTTGTTCTCCCCCAGACTCTTTCCAAACTGCAGCCTACAAATACAGACATCACAGTACACCTCAGGCCCCATTTGCCCGATTTTGTGCATCTTGCAGACCAGAGGGTGGTTTATGCCTCTGAATTTGCTGCTTTTCTGCAACAGCAACACACTGGGACGTACCTGGAAAAGCTCTCCATAATGAAGATGTTTATGTCCCTGTTGCAAGATAGAGGATACTCCAGATGATGTTCCTGAATAGCTCTCTAGCTAAGGCACTCCAAATTCTTTCGTGGGAGGAGACTGCATTGGCTCGAGAAGGAGTCTGGGAGAACCGGCATCACTAGGCAAGCCATGTTTGACAGGTACACTGCCAGTGACCACATTTGGCTTGTAGCACACAGGATGGACTCTCAGACAACCTGCAACGTGCTTTGTCCAGGCTGTACTCCCATCAGCTGCTCCCCAGCCATGTTACTGAGGTGGGCTCTCCAGACCAGATATGCACAGCTGTTCTTTTCAGCAATGAGTTTCATCCCATGTTCTTCCAGAAAGCTATTTTTCACTTTCTGTACACTCCTACCTTGGGACATAAGAGACCGTATTTCAGTCAGTGTTGGCTTTTGCTGATTTTTCTTTTGCTTCTCCATGCTGGAGCCACTTCTTTTGGTATTCTTAGCACTTGAAAATAACCCCTAAATTTAAAGGAATTACCAGTTCTGCTCAACTCTTTTCCTTTAGGCTTCCTCCCTAAATTTACAGACTGGACCATGCAGAGTGTGGGCCATTTCCTAGTTTCTGAAATGCCCCAAATCCTTCTGGGGACTCAGAAGCAACTATTTCCATATTCTCAACTAGAATCATGAGAACCATTCGCATTCTTCCTCCCAAGTAGAGGTGAGGTTTTATTCAGATTGAGCACTGAGCAAATCTTGGCTCAACCAATAGAAGACCCTTGCGACCCTGTCAGCTGCTGCTGCATTTGACCCATGAACGAACAAGTACCAGGCAGGATCTCCACCCAGGTCGTACTCGGGAAAATGTTTTCTTAATGCTAGACATGGGTCTGTGGTACAAAGGAGGTATTTTGGCAGAGACCAGCCTGTGTCCAAGCAGATTTGGGAAGTCAAACATACAGGAGCCAAGACTCAGTTCTCACATTAAAATCAATCAATTAGACTTCTTAATCATCTCATTGCAACATTCTGGTTGTGCTGCCAAGCTAGGCTGGTCAACAGATTTTGGTTTGCCTCCAATATACACTGGGACTAGCGCAACAGGCTACAATATCCCACCTCTTCTGGTAGCTGCCAGGGCCTCTTCCTTTGTGAAGACGGATGCAAAATCAGGCCAGAGAACAGAGCAAAGAGAATGAGCAATCAGCATTCCCATCCTCTTGTCCAAACTTTCTGCCTCCCAGATTGCAAAGGCCTGAACTAAAATGAACCTACACAGACCTCTAAGAAGTGAGGGATGCTTAGGCAGAAATGCAGAGCCAGTGTCTTGGAGCAACAAGCTGTGCTAAAGGAGAAGAAACATGCAGGAAAACAAAGCTAACTGCAAGGACCAAGATGACGGTCACACTTTATGCCCTGTTTGGTGGGTGCTTTCAGGAAACAAGGAATCCCCACATACCTGCTTCTCCTCTGTGAATCCAAGCCCCTTGTGAAAATGTCTTTCTGGGAGTCACTGAGTCTGCAGCTCCCTCTCACACCAGAGCTGCACTGTAAAAGCACCTCCAGGAAGGGCCAGGACCCCAGCAGAGGCTGAGCACTGCGACTGAGACTTCAATTTGTACTCCACAGAACACCTTTGGCATGGGCCTCTTGCTGCTGTGTAATGCATTATTGTGTGAATTATCACTGAAAGCATCAATTCAAAAACATGAAATAAATAAAATTGTAAAATAGTGCCTATGGAAGACAAAGGGAGGAGAAATTTTCTTCATTAAGTGGTGTTGCTCTGAGTAGAGTTCTTATTCAAAAACCGTTTGGAATAAAGTGATTTTGGAGCCTGATTCTGCAAGGTCCCAAACAGTATTACCTCTCCTTAAAGCTGAGCAATAAGCCATGGCATTAGTACATGGCAATCAGATTAAAAAGTGTCCCTAAACACCTCCAACCCCATGGTATCTCCTCCCATGGTCAGACACTATTAGCTTCATATCAGTGTTTTTCAGCATGGCACCTCCATAATGAAACAGGTTGCAGCTGTGCCCAAGAGTTTGGCTTAGCACAGCAGGAGATGCTGGAAGCAAGGGGTTAACGTGTCAGAGTAACCACAGCCCTTCAACTTCCCCTTGCAGCCAAACGCAGAACTTGCCAAGTGCTGGGTTCCAATAAAACACGACTCACACAATCTGTAAGTGTAATAAAATAGCTGTTAACAATTCTGTAACTCTCTCTCTTTAAGCTTGTAAAAGCCTGAAGGTCAGCTGGAAGTCAAGCAGCATTTCTTCGGGAGGAGGGCAGGCCAGTCCTGGGTGACCAGCTCCTGTCCTTTACTTTGTCCTCTGGGGTTTTGGAAGGGCAAGGTGGGGGTTCTGCCTTATCCCCACTACAGGAAAGCAAACAGATCCAAAGGGTGCGTGACCAGCAGGGAGCAGGAACCAGAGGACCTTGCTGTTCCAAAGCTGCTCAGGTCTGCTCTTTCATCAACAGCAGCACTGGGTGAACATCTCAGTTTGGTGGTTTGGGTAAAGCAAGCTGTTTCCCTTCTCTGGGTTTGATGCTGGAGACTCTCAAGGCCATGCAGTGAAAACAGAAGCAAGTTCAAACCCTGACCCTCCAGGTAGGGTCAAGTCTTAAAATGACACGGTGACCTCCAGGCTCGCTGGGGTTTAGAGCTGGGTACACAGACCCAGGCACTGTGCTCCTGCAGTCTTGTACATTGAAATGTAAGGCTAATGATTAAGGGGCAAAAGCTGTTCTGTCACATACAAAACTGGGAGATCAGGATGGATGCAGAGAGGGAGAATAAGGGTAGGGGAGGCTGAAAAAATTCATCAGTATTCTTCTCATCACAAGACACTCTATTGCTAGTTTGGCAAACCAAGTGAATTTATTTGTCATCTCCAGGGTCAAAACCCCCCTCATTTAATCACCAAGATTTGGAGGGACAGAATGTGTCAACACTTAGAGTAAAAACAACCAACATGAAAACAATGTTTTCCCCAGTAATTTCCCAATCGCGTCCCCACGTATATCAAATTCTTGAAAGAAAAATCATCCAGACAGACCAGACCAGACCAGACAGAGGGCTGAGCAACACTGCAGGAACAGCCCTGCTGAAATCAGCAGTTGATGCAAAATGGCACAATTCGCTCCAGCCAATAGTAGCGAGAATGAAGCCCATGTGGCTGGATCCTTCTATTGTTTTAGCAAATGCTATGATATTTCTATTCTGTTTTACATAAAACCTCTGTGTATCTCAGCTAAGAAAGGAGGGAGTCAAACAGGGGAAAAAGAGAAGAGCACAAGCCTTCAAGAGTACCCAAAACCCTGCTCCTTCCTAACAGGCTTTTGCTTGTCATTATTTCACAGTATAGCTGGGGCCAGGGTCTCCAGGGGGAGGTTTAGATGAGCACTGTGAGGAGGAAAGGTGAGGCTGAACACAAACAGCTGCAGAGCATCGCCCCTCCAGGTGCTGCAAGCCCTGTGCACAGAGGGAATCCTACAGAATAGGCACACCTGAAACACACACTCCAAATACTAACTTTTAAAAGTCTTTCTATTTTAATTTTGAAGAAATTCTGTTTACCACGACATCTTTTGCAGACAGGGTACAACAGAAGCTCAGGCAACAGTAAGAAGTACAAGTAGTACAAAAACATACAAAAAACCACATTCAGTTTTCCACCCAACCTTATGTCTTCAGTCCAGCTTTAATCAGGAGAAACCTTGGGTTCCCTGGGGCTTTGGTTACAAGAAACCAGCTGTAGCACTGGAAGAAGATGGAGCCTTTCCAGAGAGAGCTGGTGGGGCTTGTTCCTAGTGAACAACTACAGAAGTTCAAGCGATTGACCTCAAAATGACCCTCTGTTGCTCTCTTCCAGGAAATGCTATGGAAATACAATTAAGGTGTGAGTGGTGAAGAGAAGGAGAAGCTAAGCACATTAGCCCACAGAACAACCCCCATGATGCCCCAGAAAAGCGCTGGCATCCTTTTGCCTTCATATCCTAGGTGTCCAGGAGATGCCCACCACAGAGAGGATGATGTTCCCAGCTTTGAGACAGGCTAACACCTTCTGCTGCCTCGGAGAAGAATGCTAGAAGAGCATGATGAAACTTATCCCTCGCTCACTCCATCTGGTGCAAGCCTGAAGGAACCCCAGTTCAGGTGCTGCCCAGGATGTTTCAGGGGCAGAGCACCAAGGGCAGGTTTGTGACTGCAAGCGCTGGTGGTGCAAGGGCTGACAGTCACTATGGGGTGAAGGAACATGCTGTCACTGGGCTCTCAGCTAGAGATTTAACAGGAGCAGGAAATAAGGGAATTGCCCTTCAACAACAGGAGGTTTTATGAAACACTGAGCAAAAGAGGCAAAGAGCAGCAGGGAAACCAAATTAAGCAGAGGAAGAGACCATCACAGTCAAAACTTCAGCAAGAAGATCGTAAGACTGAGTGGATGATAAATTCCACCTGGAAGAGGAGAAATACACCACTGAAGCATCTCAGCAAGGTGCTTCTGGTGCAGGCTGTTGCATGACACAATCTGTGACCGGAGATGAAGATTCGCTATGGCAAGACATAGTAAGATATAAAAGATATAAGAAATATAAAAGTGGGGGTGAGAAATAAAACAAGCCTCAAATATCAAAAAGGAAGAGTAATATTTCAAACAAAATGGCCTGGATGGTTCAAAATGGACAAAGTGAGCAGACTGGTCTCTTACAGCCACTGCAGCCTCCTTCTACATCAGTTCAAATGCATCTCTGAACTTTTACATCGATATTGAAAACAAGATTCAGTTAAAATTATATCCTGCAATTCACAAGTGTCCTGTCGCTCATCCCAGAAAATTCCACAAAATGGAAAAGCACGCAGAAAAGTGGTATTTAATGGCACTGAATCTAACTTCACTGAGGACTTCAAGCCTGTGCGGAATTCAAGCGTGTGACAAAATAAACAGGGAAATTTAATTTTTAATTTTTTCTTCCCCTTGGGGAAGCTGTAGCATCTCACAGCTTTCTCTGAATTTAGGGGGTTTAGGATACACCTTTTGTTGAGACATTTCTCATTTATGCATGCGTTGCTTGATGCATTAAAAAAAGCAAATCAAGTCATTGCAAAAGTACACTAGAAATACTTTAGATTCCCAGGTAGAAATACTCTCTTGAATAACTGTATAAGTGAATTAATCCCTCCCACTCTAAAGAGAAAGTCTCATAACCTCTGCTATGAAGAGGCATGAAGTATGAGGTTATATTAATATTTCTACTTGTCAACCAGGGAAGCCATTGCTGTAAAAAATGTGTTCAACAGAATTTCCCTTGTGAAAACTTGTAAAAATCCAAATCCCACCATAGCTGAACAAGGCAGTATGAAAGAGTAGAACATCATTAAAAATGTATTTTTAAACAACTGTTTAAGAAGTTAACAGCAGGTTTCTTTTAGGTGGCCCTCATTTAAACTATGTATAACTGCACAAGCCTGAAGCAGGTTTAAGCCTCTCTACATCTCAATGCTTTCATTTTAGATTCTACAAAATCATAGACACACTGGATGTCACCAGAAGTTATTCTGGTGATACGAAAAGCTTCACTAAAAGTAGTAGCAGCTATTTGCGTCAATGCATAACAGCAACCTGTTTTCAAAAATGTAAAATGCTGAATAATCAATCCATAGCATGCATGCCTGAAGCAAAGTCTCTTACTAAGCACTATTCAAGGATGGTGTTCATCATCCCATTCTCCACTGCAGAAGACAGGTTTTTGTGAAACTCAGGTCACCAGTCTGAGTTTCACAATGACATGAAGATTTGGCATGCGAAATTGTAAAAGCAAGCAGCTAACTCCCACGAACCAGCTACCAAAATGCTGCCTTTTGTTCAACAAACTATTCCAAATTCCCAGTAGATTGGAACAACTACTGCCATTTCAGATACGCATATATATAAAAAATCAGTCAGAAATCTACACCTAACACATAAACTCCGCTTAATCTTATATTGGCCAAGGATTATCAGTACTGAAACTAGGCAATAGGGTGTGAAACAAGTTCAAACGTATTTATTAACAATTAAGGGAGAAAGTCATGAACTTTAGCTAGGAGCTAAAAAAAAACCAGAGGTTTAAAAAGTCTCTGCCACAGAGATTCCTGTTCCTTGGAGCTTCTTTACCTATTACAGCACTAAAAACTTCAGTAAAGAAGCATCAGCTGAAGCAGAGGCTTTTTACCAGGCCATGCACTAGTCTGTCTCTGCTGAGCCAAAGGCAGCACTGCACCAGCTCAGATGCTGTGCTCTCCCCTGGGCAGGCACCAAACACAGCTTCAGCTGCTCCAGAAGCAAGGCAGGTTGTCCAGAAAGAGAGAGAAAGCACAGGCAAAGAGGTATGTCTCTCAGCGTAGCAGCACCAGGCAGAGGGCTGCCAAGCACCGCAGCTGTCCCCTGAACTGTGTGAGATCCCAGGCTGGCAGGCTGCTCAGGACCCGCAGCGAGGGCACGTGCTTGTTCACATGGCTCCCACGGGGAAGCCTGAAAAATCCTCACAGAACAACTATGGAGTTCAGGACATGCTCCAAACTCATCAGATGGCAGACGAGGACAGCGGAGCTGATTTGTCTTCATTCTTGTGAGAGGTTTGGTAACTAAAGAAACCATCCAGGGCAACAATGGCAGCTCAGTGTTAGTTTAGCAGGGAGTAGTAGATGAAGAGGAATAGCATCTCCTTGGAGACAGTCTTCAATTTGTATTCCAAGCATATTAAAGACAACTGTTTGCTTTGGGATGGGTGCTTTGTTTTAAATCTGTTATGGAGATTATGGTTGACAATTAGGTCTTTACTCATGCCTACTTTAAAACTCAGGTAGCAGTTAATACAGCAGTTTGGTGGTTAGGATTTTGTTCAGCTGCACAGAAGGTAAACATTCAGAGAGATTAAATTCCAGATGAAAGTATACATGCATTCAAACCTCAGAAAATACATGCCCACCTTGGAGTAGTCTCCATGTCCTGAGCCATTCTTTCTGCACATGCACCTTGGAGTTTTAAAGGCAGGTAGTCTTTACCATTTGAGTTTACTGCTGCCCCAAGTTACTCTGACCTGCCCTTGCCCGGCCCCCCTTGGTGTGAGTCTCTTCAGCCTGACAAGTCAGCAGACACATATACTGAGGTGGTTCTGCTGGGCTTTGGCTCCTGAACTGCTACAAGGTTGGCAAGGACTTCACAGAAGCACATCAGTCAGAGCAGGAAAGCAGTAGGGGTTATTTCTTTTGCAGGGAGTCGAGTGGCAGATAAGCTCTCCGACTGTGTGAGGCCTTGCACTCACCAAGTAATTCTTTCAGTGAAACTACCTATGAAGAAAATGAGTCCTTCAGGATCTTGTCCTATTGCTACTGTGTTATACAGATATGTACTCTACACACACACACACGCATCCCCTCCCCCTGTCTGTAATTGTTCAGGTGAAGTGTTGCCAGGGGACACAGGAACAAAATGTTTAACAAATTAATTTTTGTTTTTCTTTTTATTAAGGGAAATTCAGATACCATCCTAGGTCAACAGGAACTCTCAGAATTTTTATCCTAAAAAGAGGATGGTATCAAGAGGTTCAGTTGTCCATGCTTCTACTGGTACAATATTGCAAGCAGCAGGGCAGTTCTATTTAGCAAATGAAGACAGGGACATGTTGTCAGTGGTGCAATAGCTTTCCCATTTTAAAAAAAGATGGAAGACTTACTGTGGAACTGAATCTCCAACAATAAGTTCAATTAAACCTTTCAAAATGGGGAAGAAACAGCCTTTACTCCGAGCATGCAGAGCAGCAGCTAAAGGAATAGGGATGGAGCTCAGAGACATCAGAGCTCCTTGGCACCATCAAGTGGTCCATCTCGATGACAACACATTCACCTTCTGTAGCACCATCTGTCACAGGCTTCGTTCACTTTGTCAAATAACTCTTCCCAGCACACCAGTTTCTGCTGCTAATGAGGATGCCTCTAGCAGAAGAACAGGAGCTGCAGTGGAACTCAAACACCACCCCGATTACACTGAGAAAAGGTTCAATCACAGATTTGTCCCTGCCCATGGCAAGGGGGTTGGAACTAGATGATCTTAAGGTCCTTTCCAACCCTAACTATTCTATGGTTCTATGTTTTTTTTTTTCTGGTCAGAGAAGCATACAAGATCTTGGCAGCAGATCTGCCTAGCCAGGCAGAAAGCAGCTGCTCAGGCTATTTAGAGCTCTGAAAGGCAACACTCTACAGACCTCCTCCATGTGCCAACTTTAGAAATATGGGAGAAGAGGGACAGAATCAATTTAAGTGACTTGCACTGTTCTAGCTACTGATGCAGATGATGTGACGGTATTACCCATAACTGACTCAGCTTCTTGTAACACCCAGTAAAAGTGAAAATGAGCATCACCGACCATTCTGAGCTTCTCTACATTAACGCACCCTTTTCACTTAGCCCAAATTCTGAGGTTTAAAACCGGAGTAACTGAATTAATCTTTAAGCATCGCACTGCACTCAGAAGTAGATGGCATCTCTTTGCAAATGCTCTCTGGCATGTGTGACTAACAAAAGGTGACAAAATACTGTCACACATGTTGAGTAACTGCTGGAAAGATGAGGCTGTTCAAGCTGTGTTTGCAAATCTGGTGTGCAATCAGGTATACAGAGCCATGTAGCACAGCTGCATACCACCCAGCAGCTCCAGGCAGGACCTGTCCATGATGCAACAAGACTTGTCAAGTTGTTACTAGCTCCCACGGGAGACAAAACATGGCAGTTCATTCTCTACAAAGTCCTAGATCAGATGGATTAGTGTCTTTACTGGGAAGGAAAAAGTGCTTCATGACTTCTAAACCCTTGGTTAGCTGCAGCTCGAATTGGTAGGAAGTCTCCATCAGTCCTTTCCCTCAGATTGGGCCTCTAAACAAATAGCAATGGCTGGGAAATAGATCTGTAACAAAGAGCATCTTCTAGAACAATTCCAGCTGAATCAGTACAGCAGCAATGACACAGACATGCAGGAAGGTTAGAAGACTAGAGCTGGCACTTACAGCTATGAAGGACTGAATCTGTCCAAACAACTCTTGTAGGAGACCAGAGAGAGAGAAAACAGAGGGACAGACATCTGAAAAGAGCAATGTGTAACTGGAATCCAGAACTGTATCACAACTGAAAACAAGAAATCAACATATATATGGATTTCAGTTGCTTTTGGTTGACTAACTGCAGAAGAAAACCACTGTCGAAGTCAGGCTAGACAAAGGAACAAGACCACTTGTGTAAAATAATTAATACAGAAAACAACCCACAACTCCAATAAGCAGCTTTCAAACCCCTGCCTAGGAAGAAAACAAGATTTGTCCCCAGGGAAAACTCACTTGATTTGACTTGCAGGTGTGGAATGGTCCAATGAAGCCCCTTTCATTAAATCATGGCAGCTCCATTTGAAAGGATAGCATCAGTTTCAGAGTGGATAATAAGATGGTAATCTATGAACAGGTCTCAGTGCACCTGCCCATTTCTTTGTTGTCCATCTTCAGACAGATTTGATAGGAAAGAGAAAAATCTGGGTTTCCCCCCCAAGCAATATCCAGAGTATCTTTCTGTGTCATTGAAGAAGGTTTCCAGGCCACATAAATAAGGCCAAAATTGCATTTGTATGCTAGTGAAGCCATTTTGAAGGATGTTAACCCAGACCCTGTCATTTGGTTAGGGTCTGCTTCAAAGCAGTGCCTGCAATCATCTTTCCCAACTTGCTTAATGCTAGTGAAAGTCTCACAAGCTGTTCCTCCTCAGCTAGCAGCAGCTCCAGGCTTTGGAAGGATGGAGGATGGAGAAGGAGTGAGCAGATACAGAAGCCAAGAAGCCTTCAGTTGATGCTGACGAAGTAGCCACCTTTATTGCATTAGTTAGGGAAGAAATCACCTGAAGAGAGATTGTGTTTCTGTGTGATATATATGTATACATGTATTTTAAGGGGTCAAAGCAGCATGTTAATCCTTATTACTCCCAAATTATCTATGACCATTCAGAGATTATGGTACTTTTCATATGATAAACTAGTACTCTTTAGGCTGGAATAATGACTCTTCTGTAAAACAATGAATAAGAAGGTAACAGGCAGCAGATAAGCACATAAGGAAATTAATTCAAACCAGAGGTTTAAAAAAATTACCCAAAGTAAGTTTTTACAGAACAAAATTAACTTGTGAAGCCCACTGATAACAAGGTGTTACAGAGGGCAACAGATCAATCAAAAGGAAACAAAATAAGCCTGTAGAAAATAGACCAATCCTATCTATTAAGACTGAAGCAAACTTTGTCTCTGCAAGTACCTAAACATCAAAATACCAGAACCAAGGACAAACACTGGTGACAGATCACCTGTCCATCCACCCATTTCACATACCATTTCCCTATGCTTGAGCAACCTCAAGACAATAAGCATTACAAGAAATAGGACATTAGGCAAATATGAGTCTCAGGAAGCCTTCTGTCAGTTGGCCTTGGGTCTAAAAATGCAGAAACAATGGCTGTTAAAATTAATTCATTCCAGATTATTCTATTTACATTTTATGTACAAAACCAAACATTTGAATTATATGAATCACAACAGCCCATCCTGGGTTAAAAACTGAGGAAAAAGGACAAGTTAATCTATCCTGATTTTTCATTTGTTGTTTTTAGTTATTTCAACTTGCTTCATTTGCAGTGTCTTGTTAGGACAGAGCATTCAGCTTCTACTGATCAGTTTGAGCCCACTCAACATGAGACAAGGCAAAATAAAAAAATTAAGTAACATTTCTGGTGCTGAAAGGCAGTATGGTGTAGTAAAAAAACATGTAGCATCACATGTCAACACCTTTACCATTAAGTTCTTTTTTTTTTAAGCCATGGTCTACAATCTTCTTCTTACTTAAGAGACTACTGTAACATATACACCTCTGCAAGCGCTGAACTAGCACTGTCATCACGCTGTTATTTTTAAGCAAAGAAAAAAGTCACGTTTATTTTGTAGTAGCAATAGTTTCTTTTTTATTTTTAATATACTTTAGGAAACAATATACAAAGCTGAGCTTTGCCACCATCTTCAAACGGTGGGTTGCTCCAATTACACAAATTCAGCGTTTTGTGATGGTTAAGAACAGCAGTCAGCACCAGACTTAAACAGTTAGCTACAACACAAACATCCTTTGAAATGAAATGTCATAATATCAAGACAGGTAAACCAGGAGTCAACATATGACAACTGTTTGGGAGGTGTCTTAAATCATTCTTGTTGAATTTTATATTTCATTAAATATTTTATACACATTTTCCTGTTTACAAGTTTTAAACAAAACCTTCCTTGAGGAATTATTTAAGTACAAAAATGTTCAACAAGAACAGTTCTAATAAAGAATCCCCAAACAGACCAAATTTTAATGTGTGTTGACCAAAGGAAATGAAAACCAGTGTTTCTTTGTTTTAACATGTTTATTACAACAGATACAATTCACATCTGACTAGCTTTTTTTTTTCCTCTTTCCCCTCCCACAACCATGTTAACATGTTCATTGGGCTATTTCCTTATATTTGAGCAAGTAATGTACTTTCAGCACACATGCCCAGCAGTACTATAAGTCCATTCTTACAGGGTGCAAATGGAAATATGTTTCAATAATTTATACAAACAAGTGGGTTATGCTCAATCACTGCAATTTTAAGCTACTGTACACAGGAATGAAAAGATTATAGAAAAAGTGCCATAGCAACAGTGCCTTAAGAGAAAATCAGAAGCATTAAAAAACTGATAAAATCAGATTTAGGATTTCACGGGGAAATGGAACACAGAAAATGAAAAACATTTCTCTGTAAAACAGAAATGGAGAAGCACTGCTCTCGATTCGGTGCAAGTGTGGAAACAGTTGTTTCACGATATTTTGTACATTACCCAAGTTGTTGCAGCCTTAGACACAGATCGCCTGGCGCTTGCATTGAATTTTAGGAAATGCAAAATTTCTGAATGATAAATTAACTAAAAAAACCCCAAACAAACAAAACAAAAAAAAAGAAAAAAAAAAGAAAAAAAAAAAGAAAAGAAAAAAAAAAGGAAAGCTAATTTTGCAGACAGGTTTACATGTAAAAGGCTAGGTATTTAGCCACCTCAGCATTGATTAGTTTTGGATGTCTAAGCTCTGATACACATGGCTTCCCATGGCTTCACTCTACAAAACATATTTACAACGTGAAGAATACATCTACAAGAAATCTACATTTCAAGGGTTTTACAAATCATCCTTGTATCTTTCCCCTGAATTTGACTCCCTCCTGTCCCCTTCCCCATGTCAACTTTTTTTCTGCCCAGCTCAACGGTCCAAAGTCTACACAAATGCAGCTCAAAAGTGTTAAGACTGGACAACAGTTTAATAGTTCCTGTACTCAAAATCATGTGCAATTGTTTACAACTTTTCACACCATGAAGGAATTCTGATTCTTTAGCTTTTCAAGTTCTTTAATTTGTTGCCTCAAAAATAGTATCCTACAAGAAAACAGAAATAGATCAGTATAAACATTTTCATTTCATTATACACAGATATTAAGTATCTACATACATAGTTCTATAATTTCAGGAAAGATACCATGCTCCTTAGTTCTATTAATAAATTTCAGATATTTTTAAATTCCCAGATCTGTTCAATCACCTACAAGCACTGTATGCAGATGCAGAGACCTGCTGTGTTTGATATCTTAGTTCAGAAAATTAAGTTGCTATATTTCATCATGACTGATATGCAGTTATGTTTAAGCCTGCTCTTCATTTGATTTAACTCCCCCAAAAAGCAGGACACTGCAAGAATATAGTGAGCAACTGAATATTCTGAAGTATGGTATTGTGCCTGTGTCATGCAGTTTTCCAGACTGTACAAGAACCCAAGGCACTCATAAATATTTTCTAAAGAAGCAAGTTTTATTTCAGGTGCAACACTTTTTATTTTCCCTAGTATTTGTCTCTGTGGGTAGTGGTAGTCTCTAGCTATGGGAAGCTCAAATCTCAAAATACCTAATCATTGAAAGGCATCTAAGAAAAGAAGTTGTAACTACACCTGGCTTAGAAATTCCCTTATGCATTTTTCCTCCTTCTACTGACATAAACAGTTATTGTGATTAATGAATGTTTGGTTTACATAACTATTTCCCATAATTTTTAATGAATCTCACCAAACATCTTTTCATGATGCTGAAGTGTAATGCAGGCACGTGGAATTAAGAAAATATTCAAGGAAAGTTGAAGTTTCATATAAGTAATCTGTGACATCTAAAGCAACTTCAGCTGATGCAGAAAAAGCATCTACTATCAGCTTTGATAATCCCATCCTTTGCAAAAGCCTCCCCCCACCAACTTGTTACTTATGCCATGTATTCCACATATTTGGGATTGCAGTAAAAATAAAAGAAACGTGTTATAGACTCAAATTCATAATATCCACTGATATCCATTACCCACTGATAGCTTAAGAATATGCAGTATACAAGAAGCAAGGTGCTATTTAGTGACCTGAACAATGATATTTGACAAGTTATTTCAGCTCAAATATGCACCCAGAGCCAAAAATGAAACCTTAGGAAATAAAACCTGTAGGAAACCAAGCAGTTCATTAAATACACTACAGAAATTTTAATCTATATAATAAAGATATGAATAGACTTTCAGAAATAATGGATATTTTTCGTTCTTTATTAGAAAAGATTTGCAAATATATTATAACTTGCTTTTGACTAAAGGATTGTTTTACTAACTGCCAAAAAGCAAGGACTTCTACGATAAAGACAGCTATTTGAACAGCATGCATCACTACTAAAGCAGCTTAAAAGAGTAATTCATATTCACTGTATTCAAACTGTAGTGTGACTTAATAGGTGGAATAACATCATTCAAAAAGGAAACAATATGAAAGTAGATTTAGGATCATAGCTACTAGTGAAAGGTTTCAGCATATATTTTAAGTCTAAACGTTTCAACCTTGCACAACAGTCTTCAACATGTCTGTATTGCTTCAGTGATATAGAGACCTGTTGTTAATGACTTCAGAAGCAGAAGTCTACTTCGCTATAGCTGTCTCCCTGAAGAACCCCAAGATCTTCTCAGATGCCTCCTAAGTAAAAACATTAATTCTCCCTTAGTTTGTGATACCCACCACACCCGTTCATACTTGCTTTGGCTTTAGGCCTACCAAATGCCTCGTACAAACTGTAGTCTTTAAGACGTATAAACTATGCAGGCGTGCACCGATGTGATCTGTGCATCATGCACAAATATTTTACAAGGAGGAGTTATTCAGTTTTTCATAATGCACTAATGTATCTGGAAAGGTACTATTTACTATGCGAAAATACATACAGAAGATGTGTATCCGGTTCTGTTCACTGAAAACTAAGAGGTATCTGTGTCAGAAACAAGTAAAATGTACCAAGAGAAGACAGCCCGCAAACCTGGCAAGTATTAGCATACTTACAAAGTCATCAGCAAATATAGCTCATGCAAAACAATGCCAGAACGGGAATCTAATACCACTCTGGAAGTTACCATTTTAAAAATAAATACACAGCACACACTTACCTTTGCTCACGCAAAGTTGCTTGAATTTCACATACTCGAACTAAAGACCTTAAATTCTTTAATTCAGTACAAATTTCTGACATATGGACGCTTCCCATGTTATGGGCTTCCTCACGTAATCTTGATGCCTGCAATGGTTACAAATAAAGGTTAGGATTTTGAATCATGCATTGGAAACAAGTGGCTGTAGCCAGAGAACTGCTGTCTTGAAACAGCAAAGCACTCTAACTTCAAAAGGGAGTATTAGATCAGAAGTATATTAAATTCTCTACAAAAGCCCATTTAGAATCAGAAATGAACAAAACTGGCTGCCAAGAAAATGTCTAACCCAGGCCCATGCTACAGCAGGGGTGGATTTTCTTGATCCTAGCAAACATTTACCCAAACATCTTGAAAGACAGTACATGACAGAGCTCCAAGCTTCCAGAGTAACTTGTTCAGGTATTTAAGTCTCCATCCACTATTTCAACAGCAGATTTAAATTTCCCATCTAAATTAAGCCTTAGTGACAAAACCCCCAACTGAATGCTATCTTGTTTCCAGCTACCTTATACAGGAAAAACTCCACAACTTTGCAGCCCTCTTCAGGTGTTCTCTTCCATTATTTTAATATCCCCACTTAGTCAGGTGGAGACAAGCAGAAATATAAGTTTGGAAGGTATGACCTATCCAAAACTTGTGCTTTTCTTAAAAGTCTTGTCACTGAACTGGGTAAACGATTCCACAGAACTTCTCAACAGCACCAAAGGGACTAGTATAATTACTCTGAGGTCCTGTGTATCACATTGCAATAAGGAAAGTGTGTTTCTTGCAAGTGCCACACAGAAAGAAAAAAAACAAGCCAAAACAAAAACATACAATCATAGGATCAAACTGTTTCAAATAAAGCTTTCCCTGTAGTCTTACTGTTTAGCAATGTTATTCTCTGCTGTACTAGGTCTGGCTGGAATGGAGTTAATTTTCTTCCTAGCAGTCCATGTGGTGAAATGTTTTGGATTTGTGACCAAAACAGTGTTGATAACACACCAATATTTTAGCTATTTCTGAGCAGTGCTTACACAACATCAGGATTTCTCCCTTTTTCTCTCTGCCTCTCCCCCAGTAAACAGGTTGTGGATAGACAAAAGGCAGGGAAGGAACAAGCCTGGGACAGCTGACCTCAATTGACCAAAGCAATATTCCCTACCATAAAATAGCATTCTCAGCAGTAAAACTGGGGGGCAGTTTTCCAGCGGTTGCCACTGTTCAGGGACTGGCTGGAGGAAAGCAGACTACGTTTGCATCACTCCCCACCTCACCCTTTACTTATTAAGCTGCCTTTTACTCTACCCATGAGTTTTCTCACTTTTGCCCTTGCAATTCTCTCCCTCATCCTACTGGAGGGACAGTGAGCAAACAGCTACTTCGCAGTCTGCTGGGGTTAATCCACAACACCTGCTGAAGTACAGGTACACTCGATCTTTCCTCCCCCAAAATAACAGTATTTAGTCCAGGTTTTCATCAATTCTGGCATTTGTCCAGCTCAAAGAAGCATGTTGTGTTCTAATTCCCTACATTAAAAGTTTCCTTTCGTGGAGTGTACTGACATCCAGGAATACCTTGGTCTCCAGTAGGCCACCATTTTGCGTTTCCTCCCTGCACACCTGTACCTACAATTCTGTTTCTCACATTCCTTAGTTATGTTGATTCTTTTTTAATTAATCACATTACTGGATTATTTTCCAGTTTTCCATATTAAGTGCTAATTGAGAGATAACTGCTAGTGGCTCAAGAATTGTTTTAGCTACTAAGTTCTGCACAGCACGTTTCAAGTCTGACTGCTTCTACATATACCTGTCCCAAATCACCTTACTTATTTTTCAGTTTACTCTGGCATATGCTTTTATGCTCTAATTCCAATTAGGAATCTGGTTAGAAAACTGGAGAAACCACAGCACTGCACGGTTCAGTCTCTTTGCTTTCATCTAGCTTACCTTTTTCACTATGTATTGCTCTTACAGTTTCATTCACTTTTTCTTTTATAGCAAGTATCTGACTTAAGTCCCTCAACTGTTAGTATTCAAAACTATCAACAACACTGTCAAGTGAAATCATGTGAAAGAGCAGACAGGACAATACAGCATGTAACACTTGGCACAAAAGTGAAAGTATCCAACTGAGTACACAACTACCTAGCGTTAGCTGGTTTTTAGAAAAATCTCTTTATTACTGATAGCGGGACAAAAATATAAGCTATCAACTGTAAAAAACTGTATTTTTTGCATTAAAATATATGCCAATTCAGTACACAGTGAAAAATAACGCTATCAAAACTATGGATCACAGCCATTGAGAGAAGCGGCTGTGCTGCACCATTTCCTTAAATGCACATTCCACAGCAATAGCTCAGTCATCTGCCCCAGTACAGGTGGTAATGTCTTAAAATTGGGTTTAAAAATTATTGAAAAGAAACAAAACAAGTACCCCAGTGTCCAAATACGGTATCAGTCTAGACTACGCTTCTAAGAGTCATCTTGCAGTTACTACCCAAAAGCCTCCAGTGTAGGCTTGAACCAGCATGCAACCACTCTTCAAAAGACCAAAGTAAACTGGGCTAGGTAAGATTAATATCCCACACTGACTGTGTCAGACAGGGCTGCCTCTGAAAGGACTTGAACTAGACTCAATAACCAATATGGTTCCTTTGAGTAATACATTCCAAGCAGCTGACATGCATCCAGTTTCCCTGTATTACCACAACAGGATAGGTTTTATGCAGTGAAGTCATAAAATATGCATGGCACCTCTACTGGATTTCCCATTATGTAAAAATAGCCCAAATTCAGTCTCAGCCCTCTACATCATCTTAAAAACTGGGTACAACAAACAAGGCAGAGCTCCTTTTTCACTGCGTAGAACTAAAAACTCAGTGACTCAGACTGTGGGGTAGTCTCAAAGAGTTTAACTCTGTCACTTAACCGTAACATTTTCCACGTAACAGAAATATCATTATTATAAAAAAATCTGTTTAAATATATGGCCTTTGTAAATTTAAAGAGAACTATGGCAGTAAGAAATAGTTACAAGGACTGCTATTCATCTGAGAGAATTTCAAAAGTTCTGGTATTTTAGGCAAGACTAAAAATACTCAACTGCTAAATGGAAATCACATGTAATACCTGCAGGTCTGGCCTAATCTCTCTTCCCCTCTCCTCTTTTCTGGCTAAGGCCAAGCATCAGGGGCATTTTGAATACCTGTAATTTCTAGAAAAAGCAACCTCCCTAAGAAAACCGGATTTTTAAGCTACACATTTTGTACTGTCACAGGGAACAAAGCACAAGTGCACCCACCTGCTTTTCTGCATGGTCTGCAGGCCAGCCTTGAACATGCTTTATAAGGTTTTCATTGAAGTGTGCTGCTAGCGTAGGTGTTAATGAACAAGTGGGTCGTACAGATGTATTCTGCGGTGCAGGTGCTGAATTTGATGCACTGGTGCTAGAGGTATGATTTGGACCTGGTGATGGGCTTCTCTGAGTACTAGAAGAATTAAAAAAAAAAAGTGAGCATTAAAAATATATGTAAACCTATAAACACTTAAAATTCATTGCTTCCAGCCACAAAAACACATACAGCATTTAAACCACAAGTAAGTATTTCTGGTAGCCCAAACTTGTGCTAGTCTTCCACAAACAACCTACCTGCATGGGAAGTGTTTGAGTGCTACAGTACAACAGGGGCTGTTTGCTTGTACAGGGGTTGCCTTCTTAAGAATCCCATCTCTTTGTATGACTCACTAATCTACAAGAACTCTCGTACTCCTAATTTGCAAATACTCATCCTCCAACTTACACTTGGATGGTAAACTCTCTTGGTGAAGTATGGGTTTTTCGTTTCACTTTATCACTTCTCTCAATAAAGCTATGATGTACAACTGAACAGCTAGCATTAAGCCAAATAAGCTACAGAAGTTCCCCAAAAATATGCAAAAAATCACTGATACTTAATTTTACTTTCCCTGTGTCCAGAAACCCACATATCAGGGCCAGCAGTAACATCACACTTTCACCCTGCATGCAGCCAACCACATCCGACACAACTGTCAGAGCTGTAGCTGCACAATTCTGCTACATGTCAAGAATTCATAGCTGTTCTCAAACTTCTATACTATCAGCAACAGAAAATTCCACAGTAACTTTCCCCAGCATCAAAAGAGCTATTTCGTGTATCACTGTCTTCAAAGGATAAGAACGTGGGGGTTTCTCTCCTCCTTGTAAACACTGCCATCTAGATGATATGATCTTCTAGGAAACTGGAATTTGCACTGGGAGGAATATATAACCCATCGTGGGGAAGCTTAGAAACTGAAGCACATGTGTTTCAGCACATGACCTTTGCTGCTTTTCCATCCCTTGCAAATCAGGGCCTCTACGCTCCTACTTCCTTTTTTCAGCACTTGTCCAATCACACCCCCTTCCCTCCCCCTCCGAAAGGGGCTCTATTTTTCTAACTCGCTAAGAAGGGGTAGAAGCAGCACTGATTATCCATGTGAACAAAGACAGGTCAGGATGAAAATTATGCCCTCCCCTCTCCACCCATGTAAGGGAAGACAAAGGAAGCAATAATCTTGAACAGGAGACAAGAACATCACTAGTATCCTGTGATGGTACCTCATAGTTAAGATGCTCTTTGACACTACATATACTGAGAAATAGTAATACTACCTAAGTATGTAGCATTTACTTGTAAGATTATGTTTACAATCACTCTTCCACTGGGAGCAGCTTTTTAACACAGGCCATAATTTCAGTCTATTTCTTAGAACTTTCTTACTACTTGCCTACAAGTGATACAAAGTAATATGAACTAAAAACAAATTTGAGAGGAATCTTAATTCAACACCTAACCTACCCCCTTGAGGACTGAAAACATCCTAGCATAATGCAACTATCTTTATAGTCCAATGCTGAGCCATTTATCCTCATCACTCAGTTACAAAATATTACAGCAGGTTTCAAAACAAACAGCCAACAAATTAGGTACAGCACACTGCTCTGCAGCAAAGACTTTAATCCCATTCCTTTCAGTATCCCTAAACTTGTTTAAAGCCTTATAATATTTAAAAAAAATACGCAGAAATTTTTTAGCAGGCAGCTTTATTAGAGCTGTATACATAATTTTCCCTTGATTTCAGGCAGAACTTTCAAAAGGAATATATGATGTAATGAGGAGTAGGGAAGGAAAGTATTCTTTGGTTTTTGGTTTTGTGCTCCAAGTTCTCTTTGTTAATTGGCCCAACTACTTCAAAACCACTTACAAGAGCAAACACTTCACTGTAAAAACGTTTCGCTGATTAAGAAAAAAAAGGCATTTAGATTTTGTCAATATGCTAGAAGGTAGGCTGCTTTCCTAAGGACCTGAATGGACACACAGAAGCCAAGTTCAAGAAAGGCAAACAGCACAGGCTGAGCAGGTAGAAAGCAGCTTTGCACAAAAGGACCTGAAGATCCTGGCAGACGAGTTAATGCAAGTCAGCAATGTATCCCCATGGCAAAGCAGGCCAAGCACACGCTGGGCTATACTAGCAAGAGTGTGGTTGAAGAAAACACTTTCTCTCTTCCCTTCAGAGCTTGAGATCCACAGTACCTGAAGCACTGTGCAGTGGGGAGCCCAAAACCATACTAGAATTAAACTGCTACACCAGTGGAATCCAGGAGAGGACCACACAGATAACTATCAGGCTGAAGAATATGCTGTATCAGGAGAAGCTAAAAGTTTATTCAGCCTGGATAAAAGAAGGCTGAGGGAAGGGCACTGAAGGATCTTCTTATTTTTTTAACAACCTATGGGGCAAGCAGACAGCCAGGTTATTTTCAGAGAAGCACAGTGACGGGACAACACGTAGAGACACCAGCTGCAACACAGGAAACTCTTAATTACATGGAAGGAAAAAAACATTTCAGCATAAGGGTAGCCAAACAGAAGAAGTTGCTCACAGATATTAAAAAAAAAAGTCACCTGAACAATGCCCTTAGCAATTCAAACCTTGAGTCCTACTTTGAGCTGGGACTCGGACTAGATCACAACTAAGAGTCCCTTTCAACCTAAATTATTCTCTATGTATTCATGCAGGATCAGCATACTGATGGTGCAGAGAAAGCCTAAATTAATATTAACTAAGCAGAACTGAGGCATCACCTTCAATGTTTATTTACCCCTTAGCTCTAATAGGATCAAAGTTCCCCTATGACTTGCCTCCGCTCTCTTTATCAACCTGGCTTTTCAGACTCCTACTTCATCAGTAAAAATCACTCTTAACACATCAGAAACATTTCAGGAAAATAAAATCTGTGGGTTTCATAAAAAAAAAAAAGCTGTATCGTAATTATGAATAAAATGCACTGTCACAAAATATCCTAGCACCTCTGTGTCAGCAGCAGGGGGAGCTACGAATGCAGCAATGACAGGAACTATTCCTACGGTTTTTTTTAAATGGTTCAATAAAGCTGAACTGCTGGGTAAGTTAAAAATTGACTATGCCACAGGCCTCAAAATACTTCCAGAGAGGCAAACACCATCTGTACAAGAGTATGAGAGCAGGATGGCTCTGAAATACACTACTACAAACTACAAAATCTTACAGCCTACAAAAAACACCCACACACCTCCCCCCTCCAGAAGTTTAGCATTTTCTAAGGTAGAGGAAAAATATCCCCAGTCTTTTCTGGAAATAAAGAGAACTATCAACCTGATGAAAGTATTAATTATGGAAGCACTCATTTAATTCAATTTTAAAGCAGCCATAACACATTGCATGTCTTTGCAATCATCTCTTACAAAAAGACTTACTGTATTGCCTACGCTGTATTCATTTCCTAATTCACATGACCAAAATGTTTACAACTTTAAAGTTTATCAATAGCTATTGATATATTTCTTAGACAATGCTTCCTCCCAAACAAGTTAAAGTTTATTTTAGCTCCATTCACTTAAAGTTTTTAATAACAGTAAAAGCAAAGGAAATCTAGTTGTGATTAACTCTGTATATAAGCTGTAGAAAAATGCAACTTTAATTCATAAAGCCTCTATTTGGACCCTCTGTCCATAGTTCAGGTTACCAAGTTGTTCATTTCTACAAAAAAGTAAAGGGAGTTAGCCCCAAGAGCAGTCCCTCATCCGACTGACTGCTTTCACCTACAAAGGAGTAACCTGTTTTCTATCAATTCAGAAATACCATCCAGACTCAGGAAATCTTTTGCAGATAAGTAAATCTACATCTGATCTGGCCCATTTTCATTCAACTCCACTACACTGAACAGACTAAAATACCAGTTGCACAGGTTATTCCAAACCACCTGTTTCCTCATCTTCTATTTTTTTTCAAATAAGACACTTCCAAAAGAGAGAGAAATGCCAGAACTAGTGATGCACAACATGCCACAGTTACAAACATGTACCTATTTGAAAGATACAGGATACTAAACAATATGGCCACAGTGTCTTTGATACTGGCCTTCACACTCTTTATTTGTGCACTACCTCTTCCTCAAATATGTGGTACCTGCATGACCCCTCTACTTCAGCAGTACAGATGCTGGGACAAACGCAGCTTCCCTTCTCCAGCAAAATGCTGATGCCATGGGGAGCAATGGCTTGCAAGAGGGCCAGTGGATCCCTAAGGCAACTCAATGTGGGTAATGGTTATGACAGAGTAGGAAGCCCTGTAACCTGAAGTGAGGGTTGAGTATGGATCAGCAAGTCAAATGTCCACCAGCATCACTTCACACAGACTCCAGGCTATACCGAACATTTCCAAGAATCAGACTACCTTCCTTAGCAAGATTTCCTATGGGGAAAGGGTGATCAGTAAAGGACAAAAAGGTCTGTGACTGAGAGCTGCTCCCCAAAACCTCACTGTTCCTTATAAAAGTCTAATGCCCTTATTAGAAATGTTTACACGCTTCTGTTAAGCTGAACATCACAGTGTCTCCATGAACCCAGGACATGGAGTAAATCAGAGTTAAAGCATTTAATGCTTTATAAAATGCTTTTCATAACTGCATAGAAAGTAACAAAACCTCTAAACTCAGAAATCACAATATACTGAATCACTTGCAAAACTGACCAGAACGGCAGGCAGAAATAGGAATTCTGTTTTCATTCTGTGAACGGAACTCTAATGGTGGTCCTCCAACAGCAGATTAGCTCTGGCAGATACCACATTAGCTCTGTTAACAAAGGTACTTAGCTGCATCGTCTAAATCATATGTTTAATAGGCCAAAGAACCCACAAATTGCAATGAATATAACACACACTGGATCCAGAGGAAAAAAGAAGTATTTCAATATACCTTGAGCGCTGAAGACTTCGTGGAGAAGCAGGCTCATGACCTGCCTGCTTGTCAGCTATTACCGGCTGCTGAGGTGCTACCTGTGAAGCTGGTCCTTGTTTAACACCTGGAGTAGCAACCTGGAAAGTTCAGAAATTCATTAGATTACCTCCACAATAAACACCAAGTGTAAGAACCAAAGGAAAACACAAATCACAAGTCCAATGGGGCTTTTGCTATGAGGTCTTCTGTTGACAGAATTTTTATACTCTTCATACAGTGGTTGTTTTTTTTTAATACATCTCCTCTAGTTCACAGCTGTGATAGCTTTTCTTACAAAAACAGAAAGAGTCCTTAACAGACATAACAGAAGCAAATTTAGATCCATCTGACTTGTCAAAATATTGCAAACTTACTAGGTAAAATAGTTAAATTCAATTTCATTTTTAACCATATCTTCCATGTAAGCACTAAGCTCATTTTCAACCTCAGAAGAACTGTCATTATCCAAAGAAAAATTTTCGCTTAAAAAGTTTAAAGTTCCCTGCTTGAAAACATACTACATAATGCCAAGAGCAGAATCACTGAACCATAGAATAGTTAGGGTTGGAAAGGACCTTCAGATCATGTACTGCCAACCCCCCTGCCATGGGCAGGAACACCTCACACTAAACCATGTTGGGTCATAACTGTATTCTAACATCTCTATCAGAAAAGGAAAAAAACCTAAAGCATACTTACCAGTTTGCTACTCTCCCTTTTCAACTGTTCTGCCAGTTCTGAACTAATGCATGACTAATAAAATAAAAGGTAGCCTTTTCACCAAGGGAAAAGGCACCAGTAGCTTTTTTTTTTTCTTTGGTAGGACACATTCACATTGAAGATACTGATTCACCAGCAGCAAGATATGGTCTTTTTAACGTGATTCTTGAACTACAACAGGATGAAAAGTGTGGAATATAATAGCGTCTAAATTACTGTAAGTGGAGTTCAAGAGATACTTTTTGCTCTCCATAATCTGCCTACCTCTGTCCCTTCTTAAGTACACACAAAAGAGGAAGCAGCTCCAATATTTATCCCTCACTCTGGAAAAATCAAGTGATTAATTTTAAGAAAGAGGGAGAGAAACAAAATGGGCTCTAGAGATCCATAAGGAGAACAACAATTATCAGGCACCCTGCCTGGCATTTGTTGACATAAAGCTGGTGTAGATTACTAACCAGTGGCCATTTGAACCTCCAGAAATTCTCTCATTTTCAGAAAAAGACTCCTGTAAAACAAATCCCAACAGGCAAGCCAGACATTATCCGCTAAAGCAAACTCAAGACACAACTTTGCTTATTTAAATATACAGAAAAATCTTGAACCTAAGAGGAAAAGCCACCTTTTAAAATCTTCCCCAAAAGCAAAAAAAAAAAAAAAAAAAAAGGCAAGAGAAAATAAAATAAGACCACTTACTGTGTTGAAATCTAAAGGATTATACAGTTGGGGGCAGGGCAAAATAGTAATTCATAAATTAATTTATGAAAAAAAAACCCACAAAGCAAAAAAAACCACCCAAAGTATCTTTATGAAACGTATGACATGAACTTTTCTATTAAATGCGACAATTTTGCTCACCGTGTTAACAGGCATAACTATGGAGGCTGTACAAACAGAAGAAACAATTTCAAAAGCAAAGTCCATCATAGATAACACATCCAAACTGGAAAACTAACTAGCTCCCTGGCTGGTAAAAATAAAACCAAACACAGATTATAAAGAAAAACTGGGATTTGCAAGATAAATGATCCACAAAACCTCTGAACTATTCCCTGTTTTCCAAGTGTTTCAAAAACCTTAAGCGAGTGTACAAGGAACCGAAAAATATGAAGGGCTAAATAAAAATAATTCCACAAGCTATGTTCTCACCAAGTTTGACAGGTGTGCGTAACGTGCTTTACACGGTTACAGTGCAGAAATTCAGAACAGTTTCTAACCACACAACACAGGCACAGCTGAACAGCAAAATGTGAAGCCTAGGATCCTGAAGCCTGTGATACCTGAGCTGCCGTGTGCACACAGCACACCTCTACACAGACATACCAGCTTCAGTTCAGAAACATTAGAGGCATGTTCATGCAACCCTAAGTAAGAGGTCCTGCTGTGCAAATGGTACTACACTGCTCCTAGAGTTAGCCCAGGTATCCGAGTATCTGGCACCGGGCTCTGCTTGCATGATGCCAGTTCAGCTTTGTCTACACCTGCTGCATAGAAGCACCATAAGTCAATGACCTTGTGCTCCGAGACCAATTGTGTTCTGGCACAGCACCACTTCTTGATTATGCATAATTTACCTCAGACTCTTAGAACTGGATAATATAGCCTGACTGACATATCCAAAGCAACACTAAACCAGGCATGCTCACATCCAAGCTAGCACCACCTAAATTCTCATCTCAATCGCATTTTACAGAATTGGATTATGTGAATACTGGATGTACCCAGAAAATAGAAAGCTTTTATGGTTATATTCTAGTGTAGTAAGAGTTAACTTCCTGACAGAGCAATAAGAATACAAAACTTGCCAGTACATGTAACAACGCACAATAGTTCCTCACGATTAATAGCATTCTGAAGCAAAGGCATTATAGTTTAGAATGAGTAACTCAGAAATTTACTACACTTAACACTTTGATTGCAAGCACACTGTAAGTGCTTCAAAAATGAACCAGATGTGCAATCTTACCCCACTGTGGTACAATCTTAAGGAAGGATGGATTAAAATACAGTAATTTCAGAAGGTGTCACAGTAAGCTCATCAAAATATAGATGTCACCACTTTCAGAAGAACTTCTATATAGGTATCAATAAAGCATACAATACCCTACTTTGAAAAGGCTGGAGGTGAAATCCTGCATGCCAAGTCACTAACTACAGGCGATCACAGAACCCTGCATGTAAGTGGAGATTCTCTTATCAGGCAAATCAAAAAAATAATCAATACGCTTTTTTATTAATTTCTGAGGAGTGTCAGCATTGCTGCAGTTACGACCTGCATTAAATTCAGATCAACTCTTTTCTAAGCCATATTTAGCCCTCAAGTTTTTTGCTTCGACTGAAAACCTGAGGGAAGATACATTCAATGACAGTCAGCCTACCAAGACAGACTGGCCCCACTTAAAGGCTTGGCTTGCCATCGCTTTCTCTTATGGCACAGCTTACTACCATGACACCTACTTCATAGGAATAACACCAGCCTTTATACTGGGTGAAAGGCAGTGCGTTCAAGTCTGTCTGCACACTTGTAGGAAGACATCTGTAGCAAGCTGATAAATACTAAAGCAGTTAAGTTTGTAAAACAAGGATAAATGTTTTTGCCATGATTGTAATGTAGTTGACAATCACAACTTTATTTTCAAAGCGGAAATAGATCTCCGGGTTGTAGAGACCAAAACAAATCAACTTCCAGTTACTAACAGTAAAAAACTTAGTAAGATTTCTCCCACCTTTGTTTCAAGTCTATTGATTCTACTCATCAACCTATTTGATAATTTCATTCCTTGTCACCTAGCTATGGGATGTGATTCAGGATGCACTCCAAGGTCAGAAACAAAAGACAACTAGCAGGATTAATACACACATGAGGCTTTCACAGTTCACCATACTACTGCCAGTCACAACAAACTGATATCAGAGGTATCAAGCAGAAAATTTATAGAGAGATGCCTGAGCTAAGCAGAGAGGGGTGCTGGTATGCGTGTGTGGAGTGCAGAACAGGAACTTGAACGAAGAGACAGACAGGCTCTCATTGCATGCAAGCAGCAGACCTCTAGGAGAGGTCCAAATGGAACTCCCTAATGAATCTCTATTTTTCACAGCCAGAACAACACTGTAACTGCTAAATTTTTGTTTCTTACCTAAAAGGCACAGGAGTCTTATGCCCGGCAGCTCTACCCATCACAACAAAACTATCTTGAACATGAAAGGTTACTTTCCACCAGAGGGTGCAAACCCACAGCTCTGCCTTCAGTCCTCTTTAGTAAGAAAATACTCCTTCCTAACAGGTCCTTGAACCCAGAATCTCTTACCACCCTTACTCTATAATATAAATCACAAGCCTTCAACTAAAAAGAAAACCTTTAAGGGGAAGACCATCTTGAGTGCCTCTAATTACATCCATTTTCCCCATCTGCGCACAGCAAAACAGAATCTCTGATCTGCCGGACAGACAAAATAATCAATCTGTCTCAGCTTCAACTCTATTTATTACTCAATTTCACCACTTATAGGATATGAAATACTGAGCTCAGATTCTACAGAAGACAGTCTACCTCTGAAGAGTGACCTGCTAGAGGGATCACCCCAAACACACACACACGAGTAAAAAAAAAAAAAAAAAGACAACATTTTCTACTTTATGTTTTCTACTTCATCCTTAGGAAGAACCTTATGAGCTTATTTGTTAGTTTCAATTAATGTTTCCTTGTCACTGATCCCATTACGTAATTCTGAATGAATAGAGGTGAAGGGGCAGGAAGGGAAAGGGACATAATATTACTGAGCTTGTAAACACCTAGAACATTTCCAAAACAAATTTGAGACTGCATCAAGTCAACTTCTCTAAGAATTTCTCTCCCATTCTAAAAACCTTTTATTGGCTAATGTCTAGGGTACTGCATCAGCTGTTGCCTTTGGAGTTTTTGTTTTCATTCAAGTATGTTAAAATATTGATCTCTTGGTAATATTTCCAGACAGCATCTGAAGCAAGCACAGTATTTTTAAGAACAGATGAGCGAACTAAAATTGCATACTAGAACCGTATGGCAAAAATACAGCCTAGTAGTTGTTTCCAGTTGTTTCTGGTTATACTGGGAAAGATAGCATGCGTATTATATCATCCTATATATAACTGCCAGCACATGGATATATAGCAGCAATACTTATTACTTATAATGGTTTCTTACTACAGTATGACATAAAAGGAGCTTACCTTCTGCTGTGATGATACCGGTGGCGTAGTCATCAAAGGTTTAAGTGGAACAGTGTTAGTCTGAGGGGTGCTTATTCTTGGAGATACATATGATCTTGGTGATGAGGCATCAGACGTTAAAGACATTGGAGACTGATTAGATGGCTGAGCTGCAAAGAAAAAAAGAAAGATTCTTTATAATAAAGCCATATCCTATCTTAAATGTGAATTAGATTTTCTTTTGGTACTTTGGAGTATGCTGCATTACATAACACACAAACATATTCACCTTGAGACTGCTGGGGGGTGAACGATTGGAACAATCAAATGTTCATCAACAATCCTAACTTAAGAATTGTATTTTCCCCAAATGCTCCCCTTATAAAACTTGAGGGGAGGGAGGAAGAGAAAAAGCTATTATGAGATACTTTTTTTACACAGGAAAAGCCTAAATTAGTTTAATTTGTGATTCCTATTTTAGAGTGTTCAACCCAATTTAACCAAAAGAATGCGTGAATAGTTTATCTAGAAACCTACTGCTCCATTCTAGTCACTACCAACAATCCCTTGCCCATGTTTTAATTACTGGTTAAAATGAGCATAATACTGCTTACCTACTCAATAGCATGACTGCATTTGTTGTTTTGGTTTAAGTTTCTAGCTTTATTATGTTACAAACTGGAATTTATTGAAGACACTTGAAGGAATAATCTTGCATGGAAGCTGAAAAATACTATTTACGTAAGACTGCACAAAACTCCCCACCAGAGAGAATAAACTTTCTTTTACAAACTTATGGCCTCCCGCAAGAGTCACAGTTGCACAGTATTACAAGTAGGGTGTTGAACCAAGGAAAAGTTGTGGTTCATACTGGACATTAATTAAGGTCCAAAATAAGCTGAGAGGGTCTCACGCACATTTCACATTACTCACATAGTTAGGTAACATATAAAGAAAATCACAGAATCATAGAACAGTTAGGGTTGGAAAGGACCTTAAGATCATCTCGTTCCAACCCCCCTGGCATGGGCAGGGACACCTCACACTAAACCATATCACCCAAAGCCTCGTCCAAACTGGTCTTGAACACTGCCAGGAAAAATCCCAAAAGGCGAGACAGAAAAGCACAATTACTTAGTGGCACATCAGATTCCTGCTCCCCAAGTAACAATTTCTTATCCTATCTTTGGAAAAAGAAGTCATTTGACATCTCCCACACCAGGTGGCCACAGATAACAGGGGACAGCTTTTCCAAGTTTCAGCTGTACTGGCCTTTAAAAAATGCAGTGCAACAATTATACACAAGTGAAAAGAAGACTGAATACCTTGCGTAGACAGTTGTGCAGCTTGAGAAATTAGGGAAGTGATATTGAAAGCGGATGGTCCAGCAGTAAGAATTTTATGGAGTATAGACTGCAGAGAGGCTTGTGTCACAGCTGCTGTTAGAACTAAAAACAAACATTCTGTTTTACTGACAATTCTATAACATCACTTTAAACTGTTCAAACTGGCTAAATACACATTATGCCTCATTTTTTTCCCCGATTTTGTTCCGGCAATCCACAAGAGACCAAAAAGCCACCTGAACTATTTTTCAATTACTTGAATTTAACCCACAAATGCTTGGCATGTCTAACCAAGTCCTTTATTTAGTAGTTATATCTTTGAGACGTACACTAAAAGAATTATTTTAGAAAAG
Organism: Pezoporus flaviventris; assembly: GCF_033815535.1. Classification (NCBI taxonomy): domain Eukaryota; kingdom Metazoa; phylum Chordata; class Aves; order Psittaciformes; family Psittacidae; genus Pezoporus; species Pezoporus flaviventris. Next base: position 8,279,529 of record NW_026892595.1, read on the forward strand.
CACTTTAACTGTTCAGCTTGACTTTATGGACCAATAGTAATTTTTGTAAAGATGAACATTTGTGTAATTTGTTATTGCAGTAAGTAGAACGTGTGGAGTTTTTTATTTTAAACTGCAACGGTAAATAAATTTTAAAAAGGCAAAAAAGCAGTAACACATTAACTCACTATAAGGGATGGAGGGGGAATGACAGGGAAGAAGACTTCCTGTTCAAGGAAAAAGAAAAGACCTTTCAAGTTCAAAATCCAGACACTAAGTGTTTCTTCTTAAAAAAGAAACAAACGCAAAAAAATCCCACCCAAACTCAAACTTATTTGTTCTGGGTTCAGCTGTCCCATCATTATCTGTCCATCTTGTTCTACCGCTACCCTCCTTCTCCTTTTCCCCCAGTAAAAAATCAGTAATTTTCAACCGTTTTAAAACTGCACTAAACAGGAGGACCATCTTCCAGTATGAGCTGATGAGACCCAGTTTCTGAACTAATCTTCTCAAAAAGAAGATAAAGGCTCTGTGAGATACTTCCTGAACACACACTACCCAAGCACAAGTCTGAAAAAACTGACTCACCAGGCACAAACACAGAGTAACTCTGCATCACGTGCACAGCAAGGGCTTTTCTGCTGCCCAAGGTAAAGTCACTCTGCTCACATGGACCTGCCAGCCAGGCCCTCAAGCCATCAGAACAACACCAAACGCTCTTACTCAGAGACAGATGCAGCTGCTGTTCAGTTATGCCAATGATACTCTTACTTTTTTTACACCAACCTTGTGCACTACAGTTTTAAAAGGTTTGCCCTGCACAGGAAGAAACAATAACCTACTCACCTACTAGTACTGAATAAAGTACATAATATTTGCTGATTAAAAGGAAGACAAATAGCAGTTTTTCCTTGCAAATAATCATAACATACATAATAGTTAGATTTTACTACTTCGACTTTCATGGTTTACACTTTTAAGAAGTTAATAACTCTGGGCACTCCATGTAAATGTTTTGCTTCCTATTTAAATCTGTGATCAAAGAGTACACAAGTTCCAAGAAGCAAACATAAAAATCCCACGCCAGTTTCTTCATCAGTAACCCGCCACATCCAGACACATTTAGATAAAACTACATTCCAAATGCATCAGCTCTTGCCTGTTCTTGCAATGAAAGGCACTATAACTAGTTATAAACTTTCTTGTAAAAAACTAGGCCAATGTGACAAAAATCTAAGGGATACACCAATCACATACACAAAATCTAACTTGCTAGCAAACTTACTGATGTGCTACCTTTACTCAGGCTAAAATGTACTAAAGAAAAAAAGTTGATAGGCAACAAGATTTAAGAACCCCTAAAAATTTCAGCATTCGCAAACAAGCATTATTAGAATAGCAGCATAAACTACAGGAGACAAAGAACACTGCATGGAACAAAAGAACAAAAAGCTCTAACTAAATTTTGTGCAACAGATGAATGCTGATACAGCAATTAAGTTACCAGTCTCACTTAGACTGCTCCCATACATCAGCACTTATGGCTTAATACCCTTAAATGTTACTGGGCTCATTTAAAAAGGTTTAACAGAACAAAAACTAGTGACAATCCCCAATTTATCTACGGATTCATTTTTCACTTTTCATTTAAAGTAAGGCTTGCATTTACTACAGTTTAGTATCCAGTAATACACTTGTGTATAAGTAAGGGCTGACATCAGCTTTAAAGATTCCTTACCTTCATTGATTTTGGATATATCTACGCTAGAATTATTAAGCTGCAATGTGGCTTGAAGAGCAGGCAGCAGCTGTCGAAGGAGATTTGGGTCCTGAAGTAACGGAGGAATTGGAGATTGCGGGACAGGTGAGACAGGAACTGTAGGAGCAGATGAAGCAGGCGCAGAAGTTGGATTCAGTCCAGAAGCAGAAGATGTAGAAGGAGTTGTGCAAGAATGGGATACAGACTTGTCCACAGATGCAGACTCTGAACAGAAGACAGACAGTAATTTTCATTTTCCCCAATATAAGCTGGCAACTTCTCACTAGTATAATATTCATATTAAATTCAGAAGATCAAATACTTCACTACTGTTACAAGAAAAAAAAAAAACAAGCCCACATTAATATAACAAAAATCGAAGATATTCTGTACCTAGTGTAATTTACACTATTGAACCTAACATTTATTAGGAACACACACACAATTTTCCACTTTAAGATACTGGACTGAAAACTGCCAGTGTAAGAAATTGGATTCGTCCCCCCAAATTTAGAACAAATGTGGGACAAAAATTCTATAAACATAAACCAAGAGCTGTTAACATCCCCACAGCAGAGTGGAAAAACATCTAAAAATGTATCTGCCCATAATTAATTTCAAACCTGTCAGTTTCCCTGAAGCAGCAAGACTTACATCCTTTATTCATTAATTTTATTTTAGCAAATATCAAGACTTCTTATCTAAAGAAATGTTAAGTACTTAAATTCAATTATACCGTATGGCAATTTGTTCTAATTAATGAGTTAAGTAATTAAATTTTACTTTCAGTTAACATAAAAGTTGCTCCTCCATTTCAGTACTGTGAGAAATTCCTGCACTGAAAAGTATTTCCACTTACTATAGGAGTACCATCAGTTACTTCAAACATCCTTCCTTCAAGAAGCCTGGACCACTGTGTTTCAATTTTAGCTTCTCCTTCTCTCCCCAACAAACCTGTCAGAGGCCTCTGCCCTGAATTCAGTGAACACTAAATGCTCTACAGCACCAAACAGGTTGGATGAAGAGTGGAAAGATGGATACAGATCCAAGATCTTACCCTGGATACAAAAATCCAAATGAAAGCTAAAATAACTGGCTGGGAAAGTCTTTTTACTTTAAAGGCATATTTCACGGCTTTTGAGTGGCGATAAGGTAAAAAGAGGGTAACTTAGTAAAGAAAAAATGAAAAGTTCTTGTTCTGTTTTACTATGTAAGAATAAAATGCTACAAAATTTCTAAAAGTTTGTTGTCTGAAAGTCTCAACTGCAATTTTTGAGACAAATTTGGAGAAGAACCCTAAAAAAATAAAATAAATTACTCAAGGAAGTATCAATATGTAAATCAAATGAGATTGGAAATCTCAGTGAAAAGAAAGGGGACTTCAGCTTTCATGCGGTTAAAATAGTAACAGCTCATAACAGGTCACAAATACTGGGTAAAAAAGCCTTTTCTAGTCACGTAGCTGAGAAATCTAAACCAAAGAAAAACAATGAAGAATTCAAATTTGACAGCTTGCAAGGATGCATCAGGTAAATTTCTAAAATGCAGCTTTATCTAGTTACAAGCTCCTTGGGACAAGCTATAAAGCAACTTGGTGGTCTGGCCAGAAGCCTTGAAAAGAACTTACGAAGGGACAAGAAATGGTCTTCAGTAACATGTGACTAGAACAGATGATTAGGTATTAGCTCCCCCTTAAAAATGTCATTAGTAGTGGTCTTTGTTACAGAAGTATTACATACGGTGGGTTTTAAAGCAAACTTAACACAACTGCAACTCAAGACACATAAAGCAAAGAAGAATCTTATCATACCAAACATGGTAAGTTTAAACTTGGTCCGAATAAAGCCGAGGCATAGAAGAGCAAAGGAACTGGGCACAATGGAGCATGTTAGTACTTACATATACAAGTCGCCTAGCCTACAGTTTTGAGAATCTTAGCACAAAAAAAAAAAAAAAAAATCCAAACAGAACCAAAGCCCCCTAATTTCAAAACAAACAAAGCAGAAAACAAAACCAAAACAAAACCAAAACCCAAGCAACTGCCAGCTTAAAAACGGTTAAAAACATATTTAATGTAGTTAGGATTGTCTTTGGAGTTAGACTGAGTTATCTTAAGTAGAGAAGCAACTTAACTACTGTATTATTAATTTACATAAGCAATACCTGATCTTCAAACCACACCACCATACCAAACAGCTGGAAGTATTTTTCACCCATGCTGCAGCTTTGAACAGGAAACAAACTTAATCAAACTCAAGCTAACAATGCAGTGAAGAGAAACCTTAAGACCAGTTCAGTTCTGGGTTTTTACTCATTTCTTGAATAAAAGAAATCAAAATATGTCATACAAAACCAGTGAATTCCAAGAGGTCTGTGAAACTACTTCAGCTTGGTTAAGTTTCCCTGCTATAAACATACAAACTGAATTATGTAACAAAACACAGTCCAGTTTTCTTTTACACAATATGGAGACACTATTCTGCAGCTGTATTACTGCAGACAAAATCACAGAATCATAGAATAGTTAGGGTTGGGAAGGACCTTAAGATCATCTAGTTCCAACCCCCCTGCATGGGCACGCACACCTCACACTAAACCATGCAACCTGCCCTTGAACACTGCCAGGGATGGAGCATTCACAACTTCCTTGGGCAACCCATTCCAGTGCCTCACCACCCTCACAGTAAAGAAATTCTTCCTTATATCCAATCTAAACTTCCCCATCTAAGTTTTAACCCATTACTCCTTGTCCTATCGCTACAGTCCCTAATGAAGAGTCCCTCCCCAGCAGCCTTAGAGGCTCCCTTCAGATACTGGAAGGCTGCTATGAGGTCTCCATGCAGCCTTCTCTTCTCGAGGCTGAACAGCCCCAACTTTCTCAGCCTGTCTTCATACGGGAGGTGCTCCAGTCCCGTCATCACCCTCGTGGCCCTCCTCTGGACTTGCTCCAACAGTTCCATGTCCTTTTGATGTTGAGGACACCAGAACTGCACACAATACTCCAAGTGAGGTCTCACAAGAGCAGGGTAGAGGGGCAGGATCACCTCCTCCGACCTGCTGGTGACACTCCTTTTGATGCAGCCCAGGATACAGTTGCCTTTCTGGGCTGCGAGCACACATTGAAGCCAGCTCATGTTCATTTTCTCATCGACCAAAACCCCCAAGTCCTTCTCTGCAGGGCTGCTCTGAATCTCTTCTCTGCCCAACCTGTAGCTGTGCCTGACCCATTGCTCCGACCCAGGTGTAGGACCTTGCACTTGGCATGGTTAAACTTCATAATGTTGGCATCAGCCCACCTCACAAGCGTGTCAAGGTCCCTCTGGATGGCATTCCTTCCCTCCAGCATATCAACCGAACCACACAGCTTGGTGTCATTGGCAAACTTGCTGAAGGTGCACTCAATCCCACTGTCCATGTCACTGACAAAGATGTTGAACAAGACCAGTCCCAACACTGATCCCTGAGGGACACCACTCATTACTGGTCTCCAACTGGATACTGAGCCATTGACCACAACTCTTTGTGTGCGGCCATCCAGCCAGTTCTTTACCCACCGAGTGGTCCCTCTGTCAAACTGATGTCTCTCCAATTTAGAGACAAGGATGTCGTGTGGGACAGTGTCGAATGCTTTGCACAAGTCCAGGTAGATGACATCAACTGCTCTATCCCTGTCCATCAGTTCCCTAGCTCCATCACAGAAGGCCACCAAATTGGTCAGGCAGGATTACCCCTTAGTGAAGCCATGTTTTGGCTGTAACCAAGCACCCTGTTGTTTTTCACATGCCTTCCAGGAGAGTCTGCTCTATTTTAAGTATGTGTTAAAATATACCACATTTTCTGTATGATCACCCAGATTAAACACCTAGAGAAAATTACGTGAAAAAAGAACAGTGTTTAATGCTAACATTCCAATCTTTTGAGATGGTTAACATTACAAAACCAGCTGTCCAAATGTTGAACACATCTCTATGATCATGACTCTACTACCATCATGACTATCTGTACGCACATCGTATTTTAATTCTTATTTAACATCATAGAAGATACAGAGTACAATGAATGCTCGAGAGCACCACTGCACTTCACAAATTAAATTATTCATAGTAAAATAAAGGGTATAAACCTGTTTCTGACAAAAAAAAAAGTAGTAAAAAATATTTGTGGAAATAAAAAAGTATTTCTTGTTTGTATTACGTAGCCTGAATGGGTATTTTCTTCTCTACATGGGAAACTTCTTTGTGATGAAAACAAACATGTTAAAAAACCAAAGACTACAAATTAGTTCTATATAATTACAACTTTCATTACATCTTAATTTAAAACACCCTATCTTACTCCATGGCTCCCAGACTGGACACTGGATTTCACAGAAATAAATCCAAGAAATACTGCCTATAAATCAAAGCTTCTAAATATTTACACATCCATTTTTTTGTATAATACAATTACAAATGTTTAAAACTGGTTTAATTTATGACCCTAGACAGAACTTGCAAGTTTCATCTTTAAAGTTAACACTAGTCAAAACTCAAGATGAATTGCTGTCTCTTAAAAATCCTCAGTTTCACTCACCAGGATGTAAGCATTTCCCCTGCTTTTTCAACAAACAGAAATAAAAACTTCTAATTCCCTTGTCTTCCCTAACTCTCCTTTTCTGATCTGCTTTGAGAGACTATTTCATTGTATGTTTTGCCACACAATTAAATTTACTTTTCAAAATTTAAATACTATTTCCTAGTTTCTAAAAACATTTACTAGGATATTAAAAAGCTGAGAATTATACAGTCCTGTAATTCTTAAACGCCTTTGAAGCCTCAGCCATCATGAAACAGTCAAAATGAACACAGTATACTGAGAAAAGTTACATATATTTACAAATCTAAGTCCTTTAGCTTTATAACTCCGACACACTGGTCTGTACGCCTTTGCCAACACAAATTCATGTTCCTTGACAAGCTAGCTACAGTATTACTACAAAATAAAGCTTTGGATTACACAGCAGTCGTTCATAAACCTAATCTGAACCATTAATGCATCAAGCATGGGTGATTTTTGAACCTACAACTGGAATCTTACAAAAAGAAAATGAAAATTACAGGGCAACTCTGCAGCCTCCTCACTGCCAACACCAGTTTCCATACAAATGTTATGCAAGTGACTCTTAAACCTCACATAAAATTTCAGTTATTATCATGAAAGGCCCATGGAAAGCTTTTGTAATAATTTTTAAAAATTATATTAAAACCAAAAGCATAACAGCCCACTGCGATATTCTGAACTGCTGAAAACTTTGTTCATTAAAATTTATGTTTTAGTTTTTCCTCAAAAAAAAAAATAATTGAAAATTTGCTATTTTTTAGACTGTTTTTTGTGATTTTGAAAATTACTTTGCACCATAAGCTAAGCACACTGAAGTTTCAAATTCTGGAGTTTTTAAGAAAACTTCTAAAAAAATTCCGTTCACTTTGTTGTAACAATAAGCAAATACTGTATATTTCCTGACAAGCATGTCAACAAGCTACATATAAAGCTACAATATAGAACTAAACAAGTTTCTGGACTGCCAACTTTAATCATATGGGGAAAAAAAAAATGAGCAAGAAAAAACCATCCAAAAAGTAATTAGATGGCAAACAAAACAACTAGACGTGGAGATTAACTTAATGAGGGGGTTTGGAACTGGATGATCTTAAGGTCCTTTCCAACCCTAGCCCATTCTCTGATTCTGTGAGTCTGTAACTATTAATTGGTTTTACATTAAAACAGAGCAGGAAAAAAATTTTTTATAATGAAAATAATTTTTGAAGACCACAATGATTAGGAAAGGGCTTTCTATTCATTACCTGCTCTGCTGGAGTATGACCTGCAATCACATCTTTCAGACAAAAAAGAAGTCCGAGTTATCAGTCAGTATTCTATGACCAGAACCTTTATGACAAAGATGTGTCTTCACTGCAGGTTTTGCAAAGAGGTATCAGAACTGAAACAAACTGGAGGCTAGTGGTTGCCTCAGAAACATCATGTTAAGTCACAATAATAATGTTACATTCTGTATTTCCTAGCAGTGTGGAATTTTTAATTATAAGGCCAAGTAATCCTTTCAGAAAAAAAAACAGATAATTTTCTGCAGTCATGCCACAATGTTCTTCAATTACAACCTAGTAGAAGGCAGCAAACGCTTAGTTTCTCAGAGTTTGAGGCAGTATATTAAAGTGCTGCTGAATCTTCCCATCACCAGTCTCTGCCCCTTATGACAAGAACCTTTGCATCTAAACTGGTCCACTAATGAACATCATTCGGAGCAGCAATTCTCAGCCTAGAATGTTACAGTGAAAATGAAGTTATTCAGACTAGGTTTAATGCAGAGGGGTGAAAAAACAAGTCTTTTGACTGTTCAGCTTCTCTGTTTCAACAATGAGCTGTTGACACCAACACTCCTGCACCTCTTGTGCCTCAGTCACCCTGTTCTACTGCTGGAGTCTTTTCCATACCTGCTCCTACTGCTCCCTTCTCACCCATGGTGTGCCGAATTCTTTGGACATGTCAGCGTGACAGAGAAGGCAGGGAGAGGGGAAGAACAAAAAGAGGAAATGCATTTTTTGTGCACTAGCTTCCTTCACAGTCCTTCTGACAACTAAAATACTAGTACTCCCTATGCAATGAGTAGCTTCAAAATGGTGCTATATATACAGCCTGCTCTTATTTTTTCACATAGACAGACAGCTGAGTTAGAAAAGAAAAACCTTTGTTGGAATAATGACATAGAAATTACCCATTACTGTTGACTGGATTATTCTAAATTATCAGTGTGACCCTTTGAGTATTCCAACAGCTATTACTACTGATGGATTTTTTCATGCCATCTAAAACAAAACCAACACATTCAAAGTTCTTCAGAATCAACAATATATTACTCAATCACTTGGATTGTGAGCTTGAGCTGTATCTTTGCTAGCAAGTCATGCATGTGTACTCTCACTGGGTGCTCTCTGTGGGAGGAAAACTGCATTACAAAATTTTCAGAAATTCAATGCCTTATTGCCCCATAACCTTCAACTCTGCTAGCTATGCTGATTAAACAACCACTACCTACAACAGCTAACTGAACTGCCTTACTGTTAAGAATCTCAACACATTAATCTGTGCCTAAGTACCTTAAGTGTACAGTCACCAAGTAAATTCTCTGAGCAGTGACAATCAGATTTACCTTTTTTACATAGTTCAGTTCTGACCTACTATGGACCTTAAGCCAAACTAAAACAGATAAATATTTAAAAGCAGTGCATTTTGCAAACATATTTGGCCAAATGAAACTATGGCAACAACAGTAACTGGGCTCTCAAATATGCTAAATTTATCTATAATAAAGAAAAAAAAATCCATATTTTTCTCATTTGGATTACTCCAGTCTTAAACTAAATTTTCATTTTTTCTCTGCTGCCAAAATAAATGTAACAGCAATGCTGAGCAAATAAGTATGAAGTACTGGAAGAAAGCTCTAACAGCATCACTAGCACTGGTTTTTCTAACCGCTGTATGACTTGAGTAATACACTTAAAATTGCAAAACTCTGCCAAAGAAGATGCAACTATACAAAGAACAATGTTAATAACTGACTGCAAAAGACTAGCAAGTGTTACAAGAAAACCACATGGGTGAGAAACAGATGATGAAGAAGCTCAGCTGTCACTGACCAACTGTGTCAGCATCGGGGTCACAACCCACCCAGAACTGCACCGGCCAGCTTGCTTTAGAATACTGGTGTACTAGCAAAAGAACTCCTGCCTGATGGGACTTGGGAGGAAATATGTGAGAAGTATCCTACAGACAGTTAGGACAATACAACATTTCTTTCAGTAACTGAATTTGAAATAGGAAAATGTGATGTGCCCTACAGATAAAGCAGCCAAAAGTAGAAAAAGCAACCCCACACTTTACCTGCATAAAGCACTCACAGGGAGCACAAACAGAAGCAGCAGATTCTGACTGGAACATTCAAACCAAAGAGTAGAGGTCAAATAGTTCCCCAGGAACTCTCCACTACTGCCAGCCATTGAGGGCAGAGGACTACTGCTAACAGCTGAGCTATAGTTCAGCCAGGGATTTTATTCAATCTCCTTGTGGGACTACAACATACTCCTGCAGCAAAAGAGATTGAGCTGAAAAAACTGTTGTTGTTTTTTGTGTTTTGTTTTTTTTTTTTGTTGTTGGTTTGTAGTTCATAACTATTACTACATTAAAAAATACACACTAACAACAGAATTATTAAAACAGTGGTAAATACATGCTGGCATTAAGGCTGCCAGCAATACATTGACAAAAAGCAAGAACTCATTTAGGCAAGGACTACTGCATGTATCAGTCATCTGCACGCAACTATAAGCAAAAACCACAGCTTTACATCTTTTCATAAAGTGAGAGGGATGTCACAGCTAGTAAACAGGAAAAAAAAAAAAGGCCGTTTGCTTTACTATGGCAAAAAAAACCCTTCTCAAACTATTTTCCAATTCTGTAAAGATTCCTTTAGAAAACTGTTTGAACCAAATGTCCCACAATGTGGTTTTTTTTTCTTTTTCATTCTGTATTACAGCTGCAAACAAATACTTGAAAAACTGTGAGCCTATGGTAATACAGGTTCACAGTCACCTCTGGCGAATGAGTAACAGAAGCAAACTGAACCAGCCCAGTATACAGCACTGCTTGTTTCCCTCTTTCAAATTTAGATACGTAAAATGCTACAGAAATTTTACTGGTCGAATTTCTTTACAAATTAAAAAAAAGAAAGTCCAGCATTCACAAAAAAAGAAAGCCAACACAACTGAATATACTCTTTGAATGATCTCTATGATACAAGCTGCACTGGATTTTTCTGGTTCTCTGAGAGTCAAATTCAAGTGAAAACTCACATTTTCTGGAATATTTTAAGCCTCACATTCCCCTATTCTGAGTCTTCAATTACTTACTAGCTTCCTGTAATCTACCCTGTATGAAGCTCGGTATCACATTTGCTCACAATGAAGTGGCATGAAACACATCAATGAAGTGTATTACAGGGAATCTATCCATTTAACCCATTCCTACATATGAATACAGAAATTAAGTGATTATTTAATATGGAACCATCCACAGTAACATGGATTCCAAAGTAAGATTTATAGCATCAAGACCACCCTGTGTTATCATTTTCACACAGGGTGTAAAAATGTGTTTATAACCCAACTGTATGTTCTCAAATGAATGTCATATGTAAGAAATACTACAACTCCCTACCAACATTTGCAGCAGTTGTCACAATGAAAAATTCCTTCACTTGCAATAAGATGCAGTTTGCTCAATTTAAGTGGACACAACTAGCAAACATATGTTGTAAAACAAGGAAAGAATATCCAGTTTGAAGTCTAATCACACATTAAACAGGAATCAAGTACGTAACAGAGTTCAGTAATACCAGTTTTCTTTTGAGTATATCTTGAAGATAGTAATGAAAATTGAGGATAAACAAAGGAGAGAACATCTGATGTGCATGTTTTGCACTGCTGTGTTTAAAAACTCCTCAAACTGCAATCAAAAAGTAGAAGCTAAACAGAAGCAAGTGACTATGGTATTCAGTACAAGAACCATGCATCAATTAATACTTCTTGCCTTACTGTTCTGAACAGAAAAAGGCTTGCTGAAAGTCTTCTGTTTCTCTGTAGTTTATAGTCAACATTCATGTACAAGGCGATGTAAAATATGCACACAATCTCAAGAAAAACATACAAGGTTTCTTTACATGCACAATTTTCTTACATTTTAGTATTTGTCAATGTATAATATTGTTTGACTATTTTGGATGGCCATGTACACTTATCTCTGGGTAAAAGCTGAACTTCCTTAATAAAGAAAACTGGAAAGCAGAGAAACAAACACAGAGTATAAGACCAGTGTCAGACCAGCGTATTTTCTTGGTTTTAGCACTGTATTACTCTTCTGTAACTAGACAGACTTGCAAATCTCAACAGGTCAAGAATCCCACTTCCAAAAAAAAACCCAAGAACCCACAAAGCAAAAAAAAACCCTAAAAAACAAACCCCAAAACCAAAACAGACAAGTTTATCAAGAATTACTTTCCCCCATTCCAAAGCCTCCAAATCAGAATTCTCTTACACTCCAAGAACTCAGCTGTACTAAGATACCATACTATCACTAGTAACAGACATCTCCGTTCTGACAACTGTCTTAAACTCTTCTTCCCTAAAAATGAAGTAAATCCAACTAAAATATGGGCTTTTGAAGGGTCACAAACAATGCACATACAGTCCTGGTCTTCTCTTGATGACTACATATTTCTGGTATGTATTATGAAAGAATACAAACTTCCAGCAGCTTTAGAACTCAAGATCCAGTATGTTACAAGAAGAGTAGCTGTTACAAACGTGGAAAACTGTGCTGCTTTCTGGAAGAACTGCACTTGCATTTATTGAAAAGTCTGATAACCCTGACATTCTAAACAGTTCATAAAACATAATGGTCATGTGAAATGACTTTCACATGGCACAACTACATCTATGTTAAGAACTCAAACGTCAAAGGTTCAAAACAACTTGAGGGAGGACAAAAACGAAAGTGTCCTACTAAAATGTCTCATCATTTGAAATTATAATTTGCTGAATAAGCCAGTAAAAAGCAAATACTGCAGCGTTAATCTGAATACATGTAAGATACAGCAAATGTGGCTTAAGGGGAAATAAACACATCAAAACAATAACTGGCTCTAAGCACAAAAATATCAACAGGGAAAAAAAATCTTTGAAGTTTAGAACTAACACATTTCGAATAAGCAATGCAAATGCAATGCATCATCTTAAATAACAGAAGGAATTTCCTTATACATACCTTTTCTCTCTGTTTTCTGTGCAGGGATGGAAGATGTGGATGTAGGCAGTTTTGATAAAGTAGATGCTCCATTAGCATCAAAGGATTTCTTTGGCTGGTGATCAGATTGTAGAGAAAATGGACTAGGAGGAACAGTGCTTGGGGTAGCAGTTGGATGAACCACGGGTTTGATGGGATGCTGTACTGGAGTAGAACTACTGTGAGTCTCTGCTCTTGGCAGTCTGTAGTCTCTGTCATTGTGTCTGCTTGTTTGAGATAAAATATTCTGTGGCAGCATACTACTGGCGTCGCTGGAATGCTTGTCCTCCACTTTTGTCAGGATTCCCCAAGTAATGTTGCAAAAAGAAAAAAAAGATTAAATTAGAAACTTGTCTAAGACTGCAGTGACTTTTATTAATATTACTGCACATCAACAACTAGAGCTGATTAAACTGCTTATGATTAAAGAAAGTCCCAAGTAGATCAGCATCAAAAAAGGCAAAACTGGATTCTACTTGCTGATGAAATGCATTTTCTGTGACCTTTCCTTGATTCAGAGTTCCGGTTAAACACTGTGTTTTGATGGAAGGCTTTATAACTACTGTTACAGTCAAGTTAACTTTTGAAGTCTCCTAAAAAACCTAAATCAAAATCTATTACTTCCCTCTTACATTTAGCATGAAAAGATAATTTGTGCCATTTTTCTTTTGTTCATTGAAAATCCTAAATATTGAGTATAATTTAAGTTTCAAATTCTAGCCTTCAAAGAATTCCACTTCAAGTCACTTGAGCACTACTACAAAGAATTCCCTTTCAGCTGAATTAATTCAAGAAGACTATATATTAAATAAGTGACTCATCTGCATTTGTCACACGATTACAGACTTTAAAATATGCTACACAGGGAACATACCAAGCAAACACAGACTGATTCTTTTTATTGATCCTAGATTTTCACGTGTTACAAAACAAGCAGTTACTGCAATATGCATTTCTGCTTTCTGTAGCATGAAGTATGTTTAGCATATGCAGTACGTTTCAGCATACAGAAAGACAGCCCTTTATAAGTCTCTGTCTTGTCAAGTTCCAAGCAAAGGTGAGGGATGGGGGGAGGGAAATATTAATACTTCGGCTTCTTCGCAAACATCCTAATAACTATGCTACAAATTCACCCAAACTACAGCAGCATACAGAAACAATCTCAGTACAAGTATTTCCCCAGAAAAGAAACTGACAAAGATTAAAGGTGGGTATGAGAAAAAAAATAAAAAAATCCAATAACAGAAATTCATAGTCTAGGCAAGGTTTTGTTAAGAGTATTGGCATGGTAAATATATGTTTTTAATAATGTACAAAAGCTTCTGAAAACCTTGGTATCACAGTCCATTAAATTAGTTTGTTATTTTCAGATGTGAAATCAAGGTTTTGGAAAAGACTTCTGCATCTCTATTTTTAAGTTCAGACTATGACACTGACAGGTCTCAGTGATCATGACAGTCCAACTCTACCATAAACTGTGCAAGTTGTTTCACTACCTACCTATAAAGGTAACTAGATTAGACAGTAAAAGCTGCAAAAAAGAGGGCCACCACTAAAAGCATTAAGCAAGTGGTGTACTAGTGAAAGCTCAAAGATATGATAAGAAACAACATTTGCAAGAGCTGTCTGTGCTACCCACTTTGGCCTTTTTAGATAAAAGAAGTGATAAAAACAGCTAAAGAAAGGCCTTTTTTTTTTAAGTTTGGAAAAGGAAACAGTAATGAAAACAAGGAAGAATATATTACTGCAAAAAAAGACACATACTTCCACTGGCAAACCCACTGGCAGCTGTTGCCTGCATCACCTCTCTTCTGTAATCCCTATCTTTTGGAAAACTGTTAACTGACATTTTGCTTGCTTCTTTTTGTCTCTGCTCTCTGGAGAAAAGAAAGCACATGTTAAGAAAGAACTTACAACACTTTGCACAGGTGAAATTACATGAGATGAATTAAACTATCCTAAGAGCCTACACAGATGGGTGTAGGCAAATTCCAGCCGCTGCTTCCTTCACCAGTGCTTGTTTAAGCCCCAGTATAACACTTCAGCTCAATAACAAAGAAACCCCCCTCACCAAAACAACAAGCAACCACCCACCCCACCAAAAAAATAAACCAACCATACTACCCCCTCCCACTCTAGATCATCAAGGGATAAAATAGGTGCCAGAGGTTCTGATAAGGGTAGGAACACAGTAGACTTGGACCAAAATCTTTTATAGCAGTAATCTATTAGATAAGCTCAACTGCTCTTAAATGATCTTAAGAATATTTGTTATTTATACAATGAAAACAGACACACACATATACCTTTCCAGCCACTCTTTTGGTTTTTCCCATTGTGAAACTTCTGTTCGGCAGTTATAGTAGTACTTTTTGCCTGAAGAGCTGATGTGTTCAGACCAATCATCCGCAGAATCGTAAGCCTTTAAAATACAAAAGGTGTTGGATAAAAGACTACTGGAAAGTTTTAATATACAAATTTAAAAGCTTTCACTATTTTAAAAACTACATGGCATGCTCACATACACCCATATCACTGATTTCTATTTACAACATCTCTAAATGCCCACTTTATTTTGGTAGGTAAAGATGTGACCACTACCACTCCTGCTTCATTCTGCAAAATCATATTGTCTTCTCTAGATTTACCAGCAAAGTTCATGGAAAATATTTCTCTCTGTATCTACTTCACTTAAATAAACTAGTGTTTTAAAATTAAAGACAGCTACCTCAAAGCTCTAATGATTCTAAATTAGAATAGCTTTACACAACATAGAAAAACTGCAGCTTGGGTTTACAGAGCGTTTAAAATACAGATTGATCCTGGAAAACTTAAAGCTGGAAATGTACATGCTGCCTGTTTTAGACAAAATAATGGAAATATAGCATATACGAATGGTGCAACACAGGGATGAATATCAATCACAAATACTCACTGCATCAGAAGTTTTGCTTGGATTATTGCTGGGATTAGAAGAATGTGAATTTGAACTATGAAGAGCACTGTGGTTATGTGAATTTTCTTGTGGAGAGTAACTGGTCCCTAAAGGAAAAAAGAAACACCGTTCACCATGTATGTTTCCAAAGAAATCAGCCACTGCATTCTAAGGAGATAGAAGGGGAAAGGATAGGGGAGTAGAAAAGGCAAGTTGCCCACAACATGGAACACAGCATAGTTCAGATGCAGAAGTATTTCAGGAGACCATATGCATATTTCCTTTTTTCACACAGCATAAAGCTCACTTTGCCTTTCTAGTTACAATAATGCAGTATGTCCCTCCACAAGTCTTACTTTCAAACCTCATCCTGCTACAAATCAACAGATAGCCTTTTTATTTGTTGATGGTTGGAGAAGTCCTACAGTATCAATTCAGAAATTAAGATTTTCTCCTCAAGTCAGAAAGTTTAAATAGGTTTATCAACAGCCTACAGAGTTAGACACACAAAATCAGGTTTTACATTCACTGAAGCAATGCTGTTTTCCTAACCCTTTTGACACTACCTGTAACTGGTTCTAGGTACCTATTTCTGTTTGTGCATGTAGATTAATTTTCCTGCACCTCAGTCTCTGCAACATAGATATCAACACCTGAATACCAAAAGCAGCATTTCCCAGGCCACCACCTGCTTCTGGCCTCCCTTAAAACTGCTTCTCAAGGTAACCCAGTTTTCCTCCTACATCATGACAATCCTTGAACAGAAGAGAACACCTGGGAAATGAGAAGGGAAAATTCTCAGTACCTATTACATTTGTGCCTAAGCTCATCACCATGTACGCCTTAACAGTTTAATTACAATTAAGCAAGGCCATCCATTAAACCCTTCACAACCTCATTTTAAATTTCCTGCTTTTAAGACCTTTCATTCCTCAAAAATTTCTAAGCAAGTAAAAAGTCTTCTATTATTCTTCATATGATTTCCTCTTTCTAAATTTTGAATAAATCACACCAAACTAAGAAAAATCATTTTTTTCATCATGGAAAAACCTAGATATTCCAAATACAACACTCTCTCTGCCTACTGAGAATTTTCTAAATACCATGGCATAGTACATTAGATACCATTAACTTTACATACCATAGAATGATCTAAATGTTAAGTCAAAGTGCTTTGCAGATGGCAAAGACTGTATCTTATAGGCAACTACAACAAAGAACAGGATCTTTGATAATGGACTGATAGGTGGGAATGAATGAAGACATTTTGAATATATATATATTTTTTTTAATGTCTTCTGAGAGCCACATATGCAGAAGATGACTACTAAATGATACAGCACGGTGCAGAATGGGAGAGAGAACACAGAGCCTTCTGACTAGACAAGAGTTGGCAAAACTACCAGCTCAAACTTCTTCCTCTGCACCTCTAACCCTGCAAGTTAGAAAAACAGTCCATCACAAAAGTGAAGAGATATACCATGACTGATCTGTCTGGTACCCTACAAAGGCTGAAGGCCGATTTGCACACACAGGAGTTACTGCAACCTGAACCATCAGTAGCCGTGAACCTCTTCCTACACTACTGTGGGTAAAGCCATGTCATTCTCTTTAAAGATCTGGGGAGGATGGGATCTAAAAGGGTCTTGTCCTCAAATACATCCTGCAAGACAATTAGTCCTACACCAAAAGTACCCTGGCATGCTCAGAGCCAGATGAAATGACCATGGGGGTAACTTAAGCTTGTCAAAAGCAATACTCACATCACATGCTTGTGATACAAATAAGTAACAACAAGATGACATGACTTTACATGTTATGTTAGTAAATTCCAGAATTTAGACTATGATACATATTTTAAAAAACCCACACATTTAGTTTCCCATAATGTATGCAAGAAGTATACCATAACTACAAGCCTGTACTCCTCAATCAGACACACGAGTCTTGGTTGTTTGTCTTTATTTACTATACCCTCCCAAACTCTACTGAGATCATTTTTTTTTTTTTCATGTATTCCTGCTTAATGAACACATATTAGCTCATTTCTCATTCTGTAAGGTAAAATCATCTCCCTTTTTAAAGGAAAAAAACAAGATGAAAATCTACCAGATGACCTGTCCAAACAGTTTTGTTATTAGTCACTTCAAAACTTCACAACACCGATGTAGTCAATATACTGCATACCCATACCACGGATGCAGTAAAATTATACTTTGTTAAGAGTACTCAAGACACAGTTGGGTTTTTTTAAATACCACAGTGGTCTAAATACACTGCCACAGTAAGTCTGCCATGCATTTTACAAGCATGAATAACAGCCAACACCACAAGCATTAAGTCAACAAAATTCTTTAAAGCAAATTCTATCCATACCATAAGCAAACCCCTCACTAAGCAGACTTTACCCCCCCCCCCCCCCCGCAGTCTAACAGCTCAGCAGCATCCCCCCACTATTTCACACTTCCCTGCCGTGCTGGTTCCCAGCCCCATCGCTGAGTCACAAAGCACCTCAGAGGAGTGAGTACAGAGTGGCTGCAGCAGTCACACCCACCTACAGCTGGCCCCAGTAGTAGAAACGCCTACTTATGCAGCAGCTTCTTCATAAGGAACACTGGGCCTCTCCACAAGGAGCTGCAGTCCTCCTTAGCAGAATTCCCAGGCTGCATGTTCATGGGCTTGACCTCAGTCAGGGATCCTGCCCTACCTGAGCTCGCCTCAGCTGCATAAAAACTGCTCACGGCTGCTCCAGCAATACCAATTGCCTTGGATTGCCAGGGTAAGCCATGTAGGCTTTCACAAGGGCCAACCAGAAATATATACCCAGTGGTGTCTAGGACAATTACACAGAGTAATTACAGGTGCAGGTTCACCCCCACACCTCCATTTTATGCATAATAACACTTTATGTTTGGATAAATATCCAAACTCTAAGGGAATGAGCACACAAAAGGGCTGCCAAGCTGACGTCTGCTGTTGGGAAACTTCCAAGACTGAAGCAGATGATCCTCTGGAGAACAAGATTTTTAGCCACTTCATACAAGTTAAGTGCTTAAAGATCATATGCAAACATCAAAACCGTATCACCAAATTAACCATACTAAAACCTTCAGTACAAGGTGGGACATACTTGCACAGCAGTCACCTAGGAATTCTGACAACCCAGCCAAGCAAGCACTGCCAGCTCAGGCTGTCAGGGGAAGCTGCTGGAGATCTTTAAAAGGCCACCAAGTTAAAATGGTATGCAGAGAGCAATCCGCAAGTGAAGGTCTATTCTAAAAGGAGAGAGTTTCTCTGATTTGTAGGCTAGCTTTCACCATTAAAATGACTCAGGGTTAGGTATTGCTAATGTGGCTGTGACTTGCTATCAGCTCTGTCTCCCAGCTGCATGTCTGGCAAAACAGATCATGAGAACAGGATCACTAAGATTAGTCCATATCCCAGAAAAAGGCCTGATAAGGTAGAGAGTACACTACTGTCCCTTGAGGCACTTCTCATGGTTTCCTTTCACAGTTAGACATTCCTTACTAGTCCCACTTTATTCAAGAAAGAGGGACAAAGACTTGTTTTAAAAATGCTTATTAGCATACCTTAAGACTTAGCAATTACAAATACACATCTTTGATGCACCACAGGGAAATTCATACTGTGTTATAAATCCTCCAACTCAGTTACAGAACTCCTCATGGAAATGTTTACTGCATCATCATTGTGCATGACTTTCCTCAGCTTAATCATTATTTTGGAAGCAGCTGTATCTGTATAGAGCTACCCCTAACTGGAAGGTGGCCAAGAAGGGCATTGACACCACGATTCTATAAAAATAGAGTGGTACAATCATGTAAGCAAGCCTTCACTAACACTATCTCTAGTGAGGAACACGTCATAGGACAAGGTTAAATTATCATGACTATCTTCAAGTCTTTCAAATGAAAATTTTATCTTCCTCACTAAAGAATGAAAACCAGCAGAAAGCACAAGAAGCATGAATCTGGGAACCAATTCAAAAAGAGGCTGTGACTTTATACCTACCACAGATTTGAGATTCTGCCACACCAAGACTCACTTCAATGTTTTTGTAAGTAGTTTCCAGATTCAAAGTCCTGAGTCCAAGACAGTTTGAATTGCAACAAGGGTTCAACACTACGCTGGACTTCGAAAACAAGATACAACACTGGGTGAAAGAAGAATATTCATTTTTCAACATAGTCAACTTTCTCTAGTAATCATCACATTTAATTAATCTCTCCATTAACACTTCAACTCTGTAAAATTAAGAAAAGTTGAAATTCTGTTTTGGCTAAGGATCAGATTGACCTAATGAAGCAACTGTTTTCTCTCCCTTCTCCCCTGCTGTCTTTCAAGAACAAGCTGAAACTCTTTCCTTTCCAACACCTAAGCAAGTAACTACAGCATCCACGTGTACCCAGCTAAACCAGATCTCTTTGCTACTTGATTAGAAGGGTCAAATACATTCCACACCATCCTCCAGCATCCAAGTGTCTTAGCCTAAATAAAACTTTTTGGTGCATGACGTTATACAATATTATAAATTCAAACTCAGATCTTCAAAAGGTAACTCTAAATCCAGATATATCTACAAAAATCCACAACCCAGATTAGCAACCAGTAAACAACAAGAAAAAAGCTATTTTTCACCCTCTTCAAATATACACTTGAGAAACTAGACAGCAAATTCATACACTCCCACTTACACTCAAGATTCAAGCTAGACACAAACAGTAAAATTATAGTATTTGCCATATTAGTGTTACACCATACAATAGTTAACTTCAGACAGTCCAACATAGAACATTTATGTTTCCTTTTCAGTCATATACCTTATTAATATCCTCACTCTCCCTTAGTCCATAATAAAAAGTGTCAGTGCAGATAATACAAACGTGAGTTCACAAACGCTTACCAGCTGGACCAGAAGCATGAAAAGTGCTCCCTAGCAGTAATGAGTGCTGCAGCTGGTACTTGAAGGCAGTCACCCCATTCAATCCCTCCAGAAAGATAAGGAATTTGGGAAGAGCTCTAGGAGAGTCATGTTTTCTGTGCCCAGAAACCATGTACACAAAAAGCAAGGAAGTTCATTCCACCTGTTTCAACTCCATACACACTTTTCTGACTCCACATTCCACCTCTTAGCTAATACGCAACAAATTCAGTAAACCAGACAGTACTAGAACCTGAACTTCCTCAAAAGAACAAATACTGACCAACTGAGATACACTAATTATTTGTTGACAGAGCGTCCTGAGTTCAGCTGTAGCAGTTATTCTTCTCCTTCTTTGTAGCTGGTGCAGTGCTGTGTTTTTGACTTTAGCCTGAGAACAGCGCTGATAACACTGATGTTTCTTAGTTATTACTCAGTAATGCTTACCCTAATCAAGGACTTTTCAGTTTCATGTTCTACCAGTGAGAAGAGGCAGGAGGAAGCAAAGGCAGGACACCTGATCCAAACTAGCCAAAGGGGTATTCCATACCACAGCACATCATGGCCAGTATATAAACTGAGAGGAGTTACCTGGAAGGCCCATATCGCTACTCAGGTCGGGCTGGGTATCAGTCAGCGGGTGGTGAGGAGTTGTATTCTCTCCCCTTGTTATTTCCCTAATCATTATTATTATCGGTGGTAGTAGTAGTAGTTTTGTATTGTACCTTAATTACTAGACTGTTCGTATCTCAACCTGTGGGAGTTACATTCTTCCAATCCTCCTCCCACACCCCTTGGAGGTGGGGTGGGGGTGGAGAAGAAGGGGAGGAGTGAGCAAGCAGCTGCAGGGTTCCAAGTTACCAGTTGGCCTTAAAACACAACACGGAGGAAACAGCAAGATAGTTTTTGGTATTGAAATGTCATGGTGATAACTATTTAAGAGTTGTTTAAATGGAAGATTATAGAAACTTAACCTAAGATAAGCCTAAACTGAAACCTCTAACATGTCTTCCAACTAACATCTTTGTTACTTCAGTGCAAATCTTTCGGCAGAACAATTTCTGAAGTTCTACATATGGGAGAAGAAAGAGTAACATAATCGGAAAACACAATACCCAATGTCTCAGCAGTAACTGACCAGACTATCATGGCCATTTTTATTTGCCACACGTAAAAGTAATACGACAAAACAGTTTTTCTTCAGTGCATTTTTATGTGGCCCGCTATATTGAAATAAAAACTTGCAATTTTTCTAGCAGAGCAACAGCCTCAGAGAACACACCAACTGAGCAGTAACATTTTCCAGAAATTCATAACAAAGTTGAATACACAGTGTTCTGCTAAAAAAAAAGAAAATCTAACCTCATCACTGTACTGCCCAACCACCCAATTACATATTATGCCCACCAAAATAAATGTTTTATACCCGTTAACAAGTACCTCTATTGAGCAAAAAAGCCTCATTTCCTCCCCTGCTCTCCTATCATATTGTGTATCCAGGACAGCAAAGCCGATGCTGTTTTGTAATGTTTGATTCACAGCATAATTGGCTCAACATAAAGAAGTTTTCATCTTTATCTCGAAGTTATCATTCACACAAAATTTCATGGAAATTAGTCCAAAATGTTAGTATAAATAGACCAAGAGTTGTACATACATGGAGAGGGATAAACAACCATATACAACTTCTCTTCTAAAGTCACAGTAAGAAAATGACACCTCAAGAAGGAAAAGACAGGAGCAGTAAACCAGTGAAAGTCAAGGACACATCATTTTATTAATTCAATACTCAAAGAATGCCAAGGTACTATTAAAATGAAAACGATTAGCTTCAAATTTTATCTTACAAATTGCATAATGCAACAATATTTTGCTATTTTGCTGTCTTCTGCTTACATTTTTATTTTTGAGATTTGCTCAATTTATTTAAAAAATTAAAGTTTAATTTTATGGCAAACAGTACAAACTGCTCTAGAAAGAAAACCAGTTATCTGCCCATCAAAAAGGAAAGCAAGAGGCAGTAATAAAATGGCTCAAATTAAATTCAAATTTCTGGGCTCTCAAAAGCCCAGCAGCTAACAGGCAGACAGTTTTCCCAGAGCTGTACATCAGCATGAATGGACATAACAGCCTGAGTTGTCCTCACTGGAAGAACAGATACAAACTTTTATCTGCCCAACCATCCCGTTTCTTTTTTTCTCCTTTCCCTGTTACAGCTGCAGCAAAATTGTTCCCATAATTCTTGGGCTGTCTTCAGCCCACATCCCAGTAGTTCTGAGAAATCACTTTTCAACTTATAAAACTATCAGGTTCACTGAACAAGGTCTACTGAATCCACTGAGTTTCTGTAAGATCCAATGCTCAAATTTCCCAAGTTGTATCCTACAAAAAAGCCTAAAGGGATGAAATACGCACACTCTAGACAAATCCCCACCAACTTTCTTCTTCAAAGAAAATCAGTATATTGGCAAATTTCTTGATATCTCAATCATTAAAACAAAAATAAGCAAAAGACTGGACAAGTAATTTTACCATTACCCATAGAAATGTTTATTTCTGAAGATCAGTAAGCAAGACCATTTGAAAGAATTGGCCTGTTTCTCCTGAGTTAAGGCAAGTTCCAACCAGCTGGTAAATATTTCTGGTAAGTCTCAAAGGTTACTGAAGTAGATACTTTTAAGCAAATTGAAATCTGTAAGTTAAATTAAGGCGAAATTCAGAACTATAGGTAGAGAACAAATCCTTCAGGTTTACATTTACTATTTACTCCCTTTGGGTTCAGGTCGCCTAAATAAAAATAAATGCTAGCAACCTCCTCAGCATTGCTTCACATCTCTATTGTACCTATATTATTTGAGATCAATTGATTTGAAAGAGCACCTTAAGCAATTTAACCCATGAAAAATAAGAAGTACCACCACGAACTTCAGCAACAGTCATATTCCTACCTCTCTAGATCATGGCCCAAGAAGATCTCTCAATGTGTTACCTAAAAAACTCCCTGCTAAAGCATTTTCTTTTTAATCTTGCAATACTTAATGCATTGTCACATTTGTACCGAATGGGACACTCCTCTAAAAAGAAACTACAGGTAGCTGAGAAACAAACCAAACTATGCTTTCATTCTCAACTCTAGCTCAGAAAACATTAACATATTTAACACAGCATAACTTTTTAATCATGACAGACGAGAAGTGTTAAACTGACAGTCAGAATCCTTATCACAAACTAATAACCTTTATCACAAACTACTGATGTTTTAAGTCCAGAATGGATCAGCACAGCATATGGGTAATAGAATAGACTAAATTTCCTCCCTTCCAAATCCTCCCCAGCAATACAGCATGAAACCAAATGAATAGCTCTCCCATGAACATACAGTAATACAGAAGATTCAAGTTTGGCAAAGGAAGTCTAACAGCATTGCAGCTATGCACTATCCTATCTCAGGCAACAACACTCTACAATCCAGATAAACTCAGACTAAGCAGAAGACTGTCTGGCAGTTTCATGCCTCAGATTGGTCTAATACCTCCTCAAAAGATAACTCCACTACATAAATACAGCAAGAAAAGTGCGAACAGGATTTCAGGTTAGGTCAGATAAAGAGAGAGAAACTGTTTGCTTTAATAGAAAACTGTGTGTGTAAAACTATATTCAGCGCACGTCGCAAAAAAGAAAAAACAAACCCAAAACACTTCATTTGTCAGATCCCCTGAATCACTATTTCTACGATCACTGATACACATTAAATGTCAGTAGATGGTTTCAATTTTACAAGTTTTTTCCTCTCAAAATCCAAGAAAAACTAGAGAGCTCAAGACACTTCTAAACAATGTTATCTTTAAATTATTACCATTAGGCACATGTTCAAACGCTTTCTGAAAGTGAGGCTTACAGGTTACTAAAACTGAATAAACAAATCCCTTTACCTTAGCGGGGGAAAGCGTGCCAATTTTACTTTTCATTCAAGGAGCTTCCTAAAGAACATAAACCAAATACACTGGAAGACACATTGATGTTTAACAACATACACATCAGTGAGGTAAGACAGAAATTGCTTGAGTGCAGACATTTTCCAAAAACTGGGTATTCCAATGTTTTAAGATTGCAAGCAGCACAGTAATACTATAGAAGAGTGATAGACCATAAACTGGTCATCACTGACAGAAGTCTGTATAAAGTCAGAGGTCATGCAAAACAATTTCTGCTTACAAAGGACAAAACACAGTGGCCAGAACACAGCTCAGACTACTACTTTTTTTTTCTATGCACAAACAGCACCAAATTAGTACTCCCATTCAGCAGCTCCAACCAATTAAGCAAGGTATGACAACTTAATCTCCCTGACAAAATCCTCTGAGCAAAAAATAAGATTAAACAAGAACAAAGGCATGTTGTTCAGTAACTCTCAATTTTCATGTTTTGGGGGTAGTTTCTTGGGGACAAAGAACTTTCAGCTAAGGATTCTGTGAATATAGTATTACTTACAAATTAACTTCCAGTTTAAATTAAGGCAGATGAAGATGCAGCTTTTTCTGAACATAGGTAGGGCTATGCAGTGACAAACGCTTGCAACCTTAATCCAATCCTAGAAGTTTCCCTCATTTCAATTATCATTCAGAATCAACAACTCTACAAGTATGTTGTGTTGTAAGTTGCAGTAAAGCTGCAAAAAGGTTAGTCACAGACATGATTATTATACTTACATTCTTAATAAAAAGGCTGTAGCAGAATCAATACCTAACTATATTAAAAAACAGGCAAGAGCAAAAAAGACACTGTATCTCATTTCTTAAATGTATCTTAAAAATATTAACTGAAAACTAGTATCTCTCAAATTTGAAGATACATCAAATTTGACTACTAAGCATGTTCAATTCTAGTTTTGTTTTGTAAACTAGCACAAGAAACTCTTATTCATTCTCCAATTACATAATAACCATATCTAACAAGAACCAAACTCCACGTCAATACAAGATCACTGCTTAAATGCTACTAATATTTGCAAGTTGAAGAGAACTTTGCTTCTCTTCTAAGACTGTAACAATGACCATGAAATTTTTAGTAACTCATCACAAATGAGCAAGCTAAATTGAAAATATTTATTATTAGAAGCAGCAATTGCTCAATAAACTTTTACATGATAGCTTGTGAAATGATTAGGCTTAGACAAACTACTCCTTCAGTTCAGGACATACTATGACACATATATATTCATTACAGTATAGAGATGCAATAAATGTAAGGATTTTAATTTTATGCTTATTTACTCAACTGGGAATCATTTTTGAAAAGATGAGATGCTAATAGCATCCTGATAAAAAGTAGTGAAAGCCATTTATGCGACATAGTTCTTCATTAAAAAAATCAAACACTGGCCCAGGGTTAGCGCATGAGGGGGTGCAGCAAGTAAAGATTGAGCTACAGATTAATATATATATAGTGTTGTGGTTTTAATATGACTGATTCACAGCCTTAGTTTCAGGCTGGATGATTAGCCTGGCTTAATAAAGATACTGCGCAACAAAATTTTCAAGTATGTACAGCACAGTAGGTGACAATTCTTCCCCCTCCCCATTAAGTAATTTTCAAAAATATTCTTAGAATTCAACTGGTCTTTCCTGGAGTTTCCTTATTAGAGTAAACTATGGCTCTCCACAAAATCTAAGCTTATGTTTACAAACTGAAAATCTATTGCAGATTTGCCTGGTTGCCCAAGTGTCTCATTTTATTTCACTAGTTAAGTAAACACCCTCAAAAGAACTATACAGAGACTGCAATCATTAGTGTAGGCAATGTTTTGCCAGTAAGAGGTGAACTTTACTTGAATTTCAGGAGGATCATGTTATTTCTTCTATTAAATCAAGTAGAAATAGTGTTCTTTCAAAAGAAATGAGTGGTTTTGAAAATGAAGTCTTTGTTCACCTGTCAGTGGCAGCTGTCTAAATGAGCAAAATTCTCAAACTAGAAGAGATCTGAACTCCCACTGATGTTAGTCAGGGGGACACCTGGCCTGAACATCATCCAGAACTTAATTACGTGAAATAAATACAACAGGAAAAAAACAGATAAAGCACACTACCTAATTTGTACAGAAGAGTTTATGCACAAACGTACATTATTTATATATGCTTTAATAAAGAAGTGTTCTTTGCTTTTTTCCCCCACACTTGGGAGTGAACAGGTATGTTTGAGTGAGCATCATTTCCTTTCCCCATTTTTGCTACTGACAGTTATGAATAATTTATAACTGTTACTCTAACAAGCTCAGAAACAAATCTATCTAGTAAAACACTTAGGAAGACTGTTGCTTTGGAGGATGTAAACCAGCATGATATTTAAGAGATCTAGGAAACCAAGGGAGAGGAAATAATCTATCTAACTGGGGTGGAGCTGTAAGTATTCCTTCTTAAAAATATTTTCAGAAAGCACGACATGCCTAAATATAGCAGATTTCTGTGATAATATGGTGAAATACAGAATGTTTCTCTTAAAAAAAAAGCTTAAGAAAAATTAATCTTAGAGGGATACTGAAATTCTTACAGCAATAGATGTAACAGGAGGGGTTTTTGAAAAGTTTAACTACGTTGAGATCTTTTCCGTGAGCAAGTGTCAATACTAGCAATTTAATACAACAACCTAGTTTGAATCTAATTAAGTCTAATAGTAACATGGTCATTACTATGGGTATTTTTTCAAATTATGTTTTCTTTTAACAAAAAGGCTGTTCTTCAGATTTCTTCGAATAAGCAGACAGATTAAAGAACACTGCTCTCAAAACCAAAATCTTCTCAAGTCCTTACGAAAAGTTAGAGTAAACCTGAAGCTCCCACTCCACTAGAACAGGTCAGAAATTATTCAAGTTTTTACTTAAAAAGTGTATTTTAGCAAATCATTTTAAGTATTAGCTGACTGCACTTTTTTTTTCTGCAGAAATTAATGTGCATTTTCACAGCTTATCTTTTCACAAGCTTTTTTCTGGTAGGCAGCTTCTCAAACAAAACTGTACAGAGCAATGACAGTGACAGTTCTGAAATATACTTCAATGCAAAAAAGCAAGCAGTAGCAAATTCAACATGCATGGTATTTGGGATTAAGAAACATATACAAGCAGGACACATTTATTTTCTCCCTCTTAATTTATCAAAGCAATTCAACATCACTCCCCTTTCAGGACCCAATAGGAGGGAACTTCCATTCTAGTAGCTGAGCTCTATAAACATGTGAAAAGAGGCATGCCTCCAAGCTCTACTCCTTCCCACAGAAACACAGCTGCATGTGGAGTTTTAATCACCTGCCCATGAGGAGGCACAGATGAGCCATTTTCATTTACACTTTGAGTAGTTATGTCAACTCTCTGGAAGTAAGAAAATGGTAAGAAGGAATTTCATGTTAGCAAATAAACTGTACCCACAAAACAAAAAACACTAGCACAACTGCCAACCTGCACTAACTTGACAGTAGGAATTTCCTGAGCCACAAAATCATACTCCTTCAACCACTGCCTCCTAAAAACAGAAAAGGTATGAACTAATCGAACACTTGCAGCTAACATTTTCTAGCCAAATATATAAACACATGAAATAACGCGTCTTCATAACATACAGCATTTTCTGCATTTTTAAAAACATATCACAAATATTTTTAAAATGGCAAAATGCAATTTTACAAATTTATTTTAAATTCTTTTATATTTTCTCCCTACTAAGAAACTGTATTAGATCAGCCATGATCAGGCTTTACTATTATTATTACTGGTTTCGTTATTATTATTAAAAATATTAGAATTCCTGCAAAAAGGATCTATGACTTATTTCCATTCAATACTGGCTTATTTATGATTTAAACTGGTTTAATCTTTATATAAGCAGAAGTAACCTAGTTTATCCTGCTTCTTATCTCATTCTGTAGCCATCTTGGTCTACAAGCTCAGCTCTGTTTGTTACATTCATAGCCAAAGTTAAAGCCAAGGACAAGGAATCAGAAATATGGATAGCAAGAAACTGAATACTACCGTCAAGCCCTCGTCCTATGCCCAATTAGCCTCTCTGCTTCCTCAGTGGTCATAACAATTTACAATAAAAATATCCAGACAGGTCAGCAGACTTCATATGGAGGCAAGAGAAAAAAAAAGAAACAAAAGCTGACTACAGTTTCATTTGGTTAATTGTGTAGCTTGACTTCATTATCTTTTTGAAAGTGGTCCTGTCAAAAACTGTTGACTATTTAAAGGAAAGCTTTATTTTATATGTTACGAGTTCTTTATGCCTATAGCATGACTCTTCAACAAGTTCTGCAAGACAATTTTTTTTGAGTGAAAACTTCTTTATCAGAATACAGAAGATTCTAAATGTTTTAAATCTTAGTATGCTTAAGCTAAAACCTTAACTGTAGTAAAAAAGAAGAAAAGATGTGGAAACAGAAATAACAGAATTTGATAAATTTAATGCAGCTTTTAAATGTAATCCCATGCTTTAGTGGGAGAAAAACCCCAAGGTCTATAGTTTCATCATTCTCTAAATTCACTTCACATTATCCTGTATAAGCATGATCTACAGACAACAAGTTTAAGGAGTACAGCATTTCTCTATCACAAAAAGACATACTTATCTACATAAGCTACCAGTTACTCTCCAACTTTCACATTCACAAATTTAACTTTGAAATCAAATGTATGCTGGGATGTAGGGGAAAGGGGAGCAGGGAAGAGAAAGGCCTTATTAATCAGTCTAAAACAAGCATGTGAAACAAGCATGTCAGCCTTTCTGTAACAAGTTCTGTCAAAGAAACCAAGAAATTTAGGACATTTACATTCTGCAAGTTCTGGAAATCTAAAGCAGCAAAGCAATTCCAGGATACTCAAGACAGATACTGTTTACCTAGATGAAGCTGTGGTCAACAAACTACAACCCAATCTGGTAAATTTACAGACCAATAGAAAACATCAAAAGGCTGCATTAAAGTGGAAGTGTGCAGTCATCTTTGAATACACTCTACATTCTAAGTCTGGTATAAGTTGTACTGAACTGCAGAAAAATTTTGAACAGTTGAGATGGTGAGAAATGTCAGAGATCAGATCACCTAGATTATATTCAATCCTAAAAAGTTTAAGGTAGCTACTCCTAAAAATAAAAGTAAGAACTCATAAAGCAAGCAAGACTTAGAATTGTACCAGTGCAGCAGGGCACCTGGGAATACTGAATTCTACTGCCAATAAATCATAGTGCCACCTGATCCTACAACAGCAACTGAAAATCCTACAATGCAATATGAAACATGCTCACACGGGTTTATCACAGGAGTACTAACAAAGTTAATTATAACACCTTTCAGTCTGAAGTCCACTAATCTACAATATTTAAACTAGAAATACTAATATTACTGTTTTATCTGTCAGTGTGACCTCTGATCATCAAGTTCAACTTTCTGCATGAAACAAACCTTAGAAAGTTGTCTTTAGTCATCCAGTTTCAAAACCTCCACCCCTTCAAAAATCATCATAATAAGTCACTCCAATTCTTACCAACAACCTAAAACCATGCTAAATTTCTATTATCTGAATATTTAGATTAAGTGGATTTTGCACCTTTGCTACATTCAAGAACTTTTAAGTATGCCACTTGTTTTTCCTGTAATTATTAATCAAATAAACCCTTGCTGTTTTCTCTGTAACTATACCAAGAGCTCTTCAAATCTTTCTTAATGCACAAATTTCAGTTGAAGTCCTTTTCTTGCATCTTCTCTGAACTTTGAGAAGTTGAGCTCTTGCAACTTTATAAACAGTGAGAATCAAGACAGAGACTCTACTACAGTAGCTGACACATTAGCACTAGGAGGTAATCAGTCCTATTTGATATTCCCCTGATCATATATCCTTTCTGGCTAACAGTGCTCTCAATATTTGTATGAATGCTTTTAACTGTGTATGAATTTCATGCTTGTTTTAAGAGCCACTGCTTTGCACAGTATCTACTTTCAGTAAAAGTAAAGTCTTGCACTCTTTCCTGTAACTTTTTACACAGTGGAGTACTTTCACATGCCCCTGTAAATGAATTAGCATTTTCACTTCTGTATAACTTGGCTAGCTCTCTACTAGTGAACAGCTGTTATTATTTGCCGTTCAGTCTCACATTACTCATGGTGTATGAATGATCCTACAATTTCTTCCGTGTAGACAAAAAATATTATTACTTAGGTCCGAGAGCAAACCTACACACATTCAAGCTCATTTGATGATCACAAGGGTTATGCTTTGGGGATCTATCTGTTACCAATTTTTGATCTATAGAACATACCGTGTAAGCAATGTTGTCTCAGTTAAAGATCTCAGAATATTTTATTCAGTGGCTAGGAATCACCTATTTCATGTCTATCCAAAACAGCAGGTCATAGAAGTTAGTCAACATGTATCAGAAAATGAATGGCAAAAGTTCAGACAGAAAAAAGATCTCCTGAATATTTCTGCTGCCCCTCAGACACTGCTAATTCAGCTCTAGAAACTAACTGTTCATATTTCTGACATCCTTGCCCATGTCATGAAGCCCTATAATAGGGCATTACGTCTCTTTGGTTTCTTCGTTTTGTTTGGATATTAACATTTGGATATTAACATTTGGATATTAACATACCTCTGCTGTAGAAACAAAGTAAGTTGTATTTTAGAACTAGGGCAGAAAAAAATTATTTGACATTGACAGACTGCTCCTTTGCAACTCTTCTCATTACAGCAGTCATGCTAAGGAACAGAATTATTATCCCAAAGTGCCATGGGGCCTAACCAACAAAGGTCTTTAGGCCTCTTGTTTTCCATTCATTTCAAACAACTGCATGCTGCATACACAGAAACATTAGTCAAGGCCACAAAAGCTTACCGGACATCTCTTACCCCATCTGATAAAAACAGTGAATAATGGAGTCTCTTGTCAGTCACCTGCTCAAAAATGTACCTCCCCTTCCAGTAACTTGGAGGGCAGACTCTCCAAGCGGACAGTATTCTTGAGTACTGCTTCAGGATTCTACTTCTGATAAGTAGGCAAGTACTTAAAACACACATCCCACTTCACAAGCTTGAAAGTTGGCAGAAAAATTGGATACTGCCAAGAGGTAAAAGGAAGGATTCAAAAGTGCGTGTAGGAGAATTCCAGCCTATTTTACCATCTGGTTTTGTTTTGGGTTTCTTTTATTTTCTGCTGTTGAAGGTCTGAGAAAAAACTTCTGCAGCAGGAAAACAGGTGAATATCTGATTCAAGAGATGTCTGAATAATTTAGAAAGTGTTTAAAATTTACAGGATCAGCAATCTAATTCAGAAGCTTTCTCCAGAAAATTATGCAATTTTGTACCCTATATAGTCATTACCATAGACTTTCCACTTACGACAGAAGAATGAATTTCAAAATACTGTTTCACAAAGCAACACTTCCAACAAAAATTTCAATAAATAAAAGTTTTAGCATATGATATATTTCTAAGATTACTCCCTGTGCATACAACTGCAAGCAGAAAGCTGTCATTTCAGAACAGGGATAAAATCTGGTAAACCATAATTGCTCCAGTTAGTATTTTTTTAGTAGGCAAATGTACTGAAGGGACAGATTCATGTCAAAATCTAGACATCAACACACTGTATGATTAGGCTAGTGCTTTCCCATGGAAAACCACACTATTTTAACAAAAAAAAAAAAAACCAACAAAAACCCAAAACTGCACAAAATGTGTAAAGCAAGCAAAAGAAGCCCACAACTAAACAGCATTCTTTTACTATTAGCAAAATATTACTGAAATGAAGGAACAGCTAACAAACTTATATGCGTTTTCCAGGGTAGTTTTATTGTTAAAAACTGGGAAGTCTGTTAAAGGCCTTCAAGAAAGGAAACAATCTTCTAACACTGAAGTTACAGCAGGGAACACCTGAAGTCAAGTTTGAAAACAAAGTTCGGCGATCCCTTCAAAATTCAAGAGAAAACATTAAGAGGACAACAATCTTACTCAGTGTAACGAAATGCTGCTCTCTTTTCAAGCATTATATTTAAGTCCAGAAAGGATTCATTTTTACACTACAACAAACTACTGACAAAGGATAAGCCTAGAAGCATCAGTGCTGACAACAGCCTTTCATTGCCAGTACAATTTCTTCTCTGTAATTGAGAGGTTTTTGCCTGGAAGTGCCTATGCACTTGCATAAAAACCTGACTTCATAAACAAATGTAGTTAACAGTGGAAGGTGGGTGCCATTAAATTACTATTTTCAACAGCAAAGTTATCACAGTGTCACCGCTCAGCCAAAACAGACACAGAGCTTTCTTTTACAAGTTCTGCATAGTTTCAACAGTATTTGGCTTACACAATACTTTATATAGAATAGGTAGATACAGCAAGGAAACCAAATGTAAACTGTCAATAAACTGTATTTCTTTTCTTAGAAAGCAGCCATGTCCCAGACAGTATTAAGGAAGTACCTTTAATTAGGGACCATTAGAGAATAATCACAGTAAAAGAAGCTATGTAATTTACAAACTGCCATCTTTACTATGGCCTAGCAGCAGGCAGCTCATCAGAAGAAAACAGATTTCATTGTTGCTTTTTGCTTCAGAAAAGCAACCCAAAAGTACAAATTTAATAGGCTGTATATTCCATTTCAGACGCTAGAAGCGTACGTTAAGAAAGTGTGACACTAAGTAAAAATCATTCCCTTATGACTTGCTTACATGCCAAAGACAAGCAAATTTAACAGATCTTTTATATATTGGCATTATTTTCCCACTTAAAAATCATAAGCTTACATAAAAATGTTTACCAGGTCTAGCTATTAGACTGACTTGAACCTACCATACTTACAATCCAAAAGCTAAGCTTTTGAGTTTTTAAAATACTTGAACAGATCAGCCTTAATAGGAAACCTCCAGAGGACCTATTTATAGATCTGTATTTTATATACTAAACCCCAAAACTACTAGGGGTTTAAATCCAGAAAAAAGCTTCTAAGACATAAATGCTAATGGAAGCAATTGTATTTATCTTGAACAAAAAAACACACACCCCCCCCCCCCCCAAACAAAACAAAACTAAATCACAACTAAATCCCACCTTCTTTAGAACAATCCACAGCCAACATTCAAGGAAGTCAGTCACCTCTTTTACACTTCAATGTTGGGGGGATGGTGTTCAAAGCATGTTTCATGGACAGCCTACTATCACCTGTGATCAGAGAGTTCTCTCATCCCAGGTTTGACCATACAGTTACAGTGAGGAAACTGTTTTCACAGTAATGAATAATTACTTTTACATCAACAGCAGTTAATATTAACTAAATATGTAAAATCTATTTCAGTGTCATCCTCGACCTTTCTTCCTCAACGCATTGCTATGCTTCGTTACTCTCAGACTTCCCTCTTTCCACCTACCCTGCAATTTCCTCTTTCCAATGCCTGGTGCCCAGGCAGCTTCCGCTCTCTTGTACTTGCCCTCACATCCCATTTATTTCTGATCACTGGTCAATAATGATGCTAATTTAATCATCAGTAAGCCTCTTGTCCTCTACTGCCAGGATCACTGAGACAGGAAAGAAAAGCTAGCATTCTGTTTCCAGCTGTTTGTCGTCCTTCGCTAGGAGGACTGAACTCCGTCAAGAACCAGTGGAAACAAAGCAAGCCAACACTTCATGACACATGACAGGAGGTCCCACCGCTACTCCAATAAAACTACGAACTCATGATTTAAAATATTCCATTCAGTCTCTAACAGCAGTAGGATTTTTAACCTTAGAACTGCAATACAGTCCATAACAGTGGCCACCGACAGTATTTTTGTCAATTACAAAAAACAAGCAAAAAACGCAAAAGAAACATTCGCAAAAGTTAGTTATATTTTGAAATTTAAGTATCACAAGTTATAATCAAATTTCATTAAAGTAGCCTACATAGCACACAACCCAGAAAAAGATTCCATGGTACGTAAATTTATGTTCTCCATTTGTTATTTTAAACAATTCAGGGAGATTATGGCATGAAGCAAACATCTTTTCAAAGTCTCTTAAGCATAAATGTAGCAAAACGCTCTGTATTTTCCTCACAGTAAGAAAAACTGAGTACACCTGGCTTAACTGATTAGTTTTGCACAAAGTTCTACTTAGTTATTCCACTCCATACATTCAAGTATAAATAGCCTTTTCCCTTTTTTACCAAGGGTTGCATCTTGCAATTTTTACTCCTAAGTAATATATGTATCTCACTTAACAGCATTCCCAAAGGTACCCTACTTATCTGGCCTCTTTGGTTTTACTCCTGTATGCCAGTATCTCCTCTTTTATGCATGTAAAGAGACCTACAAGGAACATCTATGTGCTCAGTCTGCCCATCCTCTAGCATGAAAGCTCTCAAACCTTTGAACTTCCTTTTTTTCTTTAATGGAAACAGTTTTCCACATCTACCAAGGCTCTTCATAGTTCTATTCCCTATAAACAATGCTAACGTTAAGTCCCTATTTGTTACTGTTAAGGAACTTCACACTTGAGTTGGTCCCGTAAGACCCCCTAATCTCTTCAAACTCCACACTTGCCTACAGCAGCTGACCTATAAACACAAGATGCACTGAGGGGGGTTAGCTGTTCATTATGTTTTAAACACTTGAATACAGAGACAACATCCTCATGCGCAAGGACCTGAAAGCAGGAACAAAGTTACCACAGTTTTTTGATATGGTACTCTTTGCAAACCAGGGATGTGACAAAAACTTGCAAGTACTCTTCTGTGTTTAGTCCAAGGTAAACTTGGAAGTCTCTCTCCAGAGAAACAACTGTCTCTGTACGTAGTCTCTTTCCACAGAAACCATGCAGTAAGCAACTTTGAAAAATGCTTTGTTTGCACTGCATCAGTATGGAGGGCTTAGCCATAACACGTTTTAAAACCTTAATTGAATTTCTTACCATGGACTACAGTTCTACAAACACAAAAGATTCTCCCATGTGTATTACAAAAAATAAGCTGCAACAACAAACACCTTTATACAGGCACCAAGAGTATTCAGAGGGGAAGGTTCTACAATTTTTTGAGTTATTAATTTTCAATCAATGTAATCATAGCTCTTACATTTTATAGATGTACACTTATATCTTTAAATTACATTTAGCCAGTCATCTTTACCCCAAAAAAGTGAGCCAGTCATGACTAAAGGAGTCCCAAGTATCAGCATGCTACACCAGTAATCTTCCTATTTCACTTCAGAGAAAAAAAATCACTAAGCGATATACAGAGGAGACTTTTTAAACATTGACTTGAAAAGGAAAGATGAGGTTAATTCAGCTTTGCGTTCAGTAGTAATACTGCAGATTTTTCTTCAGTTTTGTTTTGTAAGGGATGAGAGAAAAAGAGATTGCTTGTTTAAGACTTTAATGCAGTTTGGTGAAATAAATACTGGAGATTTTTCAAGAAGTTTGCTTTGTTAGGTCTAGCTAGATCACAGGACAGCACTAGCACCTTTGCAGTAGTTCCAAATCAAGCACCACTGATTTTAAACTAATGAAATGCACAACAATTACAAAAAAAAACCAAAACAACCAAACCCAAATGCTAGCTCTTTAACTCTCTCAAGAGTATAAAAAGAAAACAAGCCAGAAAATTACAGTAGTATCAATGCCAATTAATAACTCTTCAGTCATATTAGGACTACAGTGAAAAACAACGACAATTTTTATTTTTTTCTTTTTTTTTCCACTGTATGTCTGTAGGCGTAAAACCAAGAGAACACTGTATCAATAACAGTACTTTGGTGTAAGTCAGTAGACAGAAAACACAGTATATTATGATGTCTTCTGCATACTAGCAATAAGGAAATGTCTACCAAACTCCGTATTTCTCCTATATTCTAACACCTACCTTCAATTGCCAGAAAGATTCAGTGAATCAAAGACAATGCAGATATCCTTCTCCTCATGGCTGCTTAGCTTTGGTTTACTACATAAAATACACAGGACTTGATGCAGCTTTAGTTGTTTTGAATATATGTTTTAAAAGCTGAAACTGGGGCCCAAACTAACCTTACCACCACCACACACACAAAATCACTTTCCATTAAAAATTGCAAATGTTCATCTTTCAAAAATTAGTAATCTTCCTCAGACTGTTGAAGACTGCTTCCTTCTCCCAGTCTATTAACATATGATGTGCAAAGGACCACTTTTGGATCAGAATAAATGAAATTTTCCACTGTGTTAACAGTCTGAGGAAGAAAGTACAGTGGCACAGTGCTCCTTTCACTTACAAACCACATAATTCATATTCCTTTATTGTAATTGTACATATCCATGCTTCAGGTCATTCCCCAACTATTGCATCCAGCTGGGCTCAGTGAGAACTTCAGAATGTCTTTCCTATCTTAAAAACGATTCCAGTACACAAATAAGCAAATACTCTCCCGACTGTAGCAAAACTAAGCAGAATTGCAAGAGTATATAGGACAAGCATCTTTAGACTTACGAACAGGAAATGACAGGACACCTGTGTGTCCTGAAAAGTAGCACAGAATAGCAGCCTACTAGCCTTGCACACACATTTAATTCTAAGATTACTATACTTTCAAGTATGATCAGATATCATAGCAAGGTTTGGGTTGAAAGGAACCTGTAATAACATCTAGTTCCAACCCCCTTGCCATGGGCAGGGACATGGTCCACTAGACCAGATCCAATCTGGCCCTGAACACTTCCAGGGATGGGGCACCCACAGCTTCCTTGGGCAACTTGTTCCAGGGTCACAGCCCATTACAAGTAAAAAACTTGTTTCTTCTATCTAATCTCAATTTACCCTCTGTCAGTTTAAAGCCATTACCCCTTGTCCTATCACTACATATAATGAAAATCAGTGTACCAATAAAAGATGCATGTTTTCATAGTCCACCTACACAATTATATGACATTATCAGTGGTCTACAGAGCCTCTGTATTAATCCAAAGAAGGAAAAACAAACAGGAATTGTAAGAACACTTCAATCCCATAAACACATTTGCAGTTTGGAACTAGTATTTCCTAAACCATACTTACAGATATTCTAGCTATTATAACAAGTGAAAAACTGTGTTGCCATAAATGTATCTGTAGATTAAAGCTGTTAACTTTATAGAGAAGAAGCACTGATTTAAAGCTTTAAGTTCTCCCCTTGCACACTTAATTTTAAAATTCTATATGAAAACCAAATACAGTATTTATAAAATGGCAAACATGCTTCAAATTCAGTCAGTAACTGGAATTTTCTAAACTGCAACTGTTACCACTTTTTATTAAATGTAAAACCCCCCACTTTCCTTTCTCTAGGAAGCGGGGATAGAAAATAACATCAATTAAAAAACACTGATGATATTACTACTCTATATAATATCCTGTAAAAACACAAGAGACTGCCTTGACTGCAAACACTCCTGCCAAGAAAGGCTCTAGTAAGTGCTACCTTTGATTACTGTCTTCTGATTGCCGAGTTCTACAAAACAACTAAATATGAAGAAACTATTTTTCATTTCTTATGAGGGTCTATAAAGCATGTAACTACACAGTATAACACCACAATATAGTTATTAAAAAAGGCTCTAAACCAGCCAATATTTATTGTTAGTGAAAAATACAGAATACTAATTCAGGTTATTAAATGTTGCAGTATGCCTAAATTCAGACATATCATTCAAAAAAATAAGGAGAGAAAAGTTTATTTAGTCTTTGTGGTTATAAGTGAAACTACTGTATCTGTAAAAATAAAAAAAAATAGGTATTACAATGCCTAATATTTCCAATAAAATCTGAACTTCGGTTGCACTGAGCCTTCCAAGAATGTTACAAGGCAGATACAGCAAAACACTCTCATCACCTAAGTGATAATGGCTAAATTTTATTATTTATGAGAAATCAGTAATTGGTTAAATAAAGGTTTATTAAAGATAACTCACCACCATCCCTCTCTCTAACTCTGTGAGTATGCACACTTTTTGCTTTACTGTGCCCTGTGTTGTCACCATATTTGTTTTCAGGGCTGTCAGAGCGCCGCAACATTTTATTTGGTGGTGAAGGGTCTGTGGTGTCTCGCATCTTGTCATGACGGTGATCACCACCACTGGGGTGACTCTTGGATGAGTATTTAAGAGCCTGTAACAGATCACAAGAGAATAGACATTTACATTAGATAAGAGGTTACAAAGCTGATGTTAAAATGTCATTTCTAAATTTTAGATCTTTCCAAAACCCTGTTTAAAGTTAACTTTCATTTTCTATTTAAAAAAATCAGCATTAGTTTTTTAGTAATTTTAATTACCTCCATTAAAGCAACAAGTTCTGTAATTAGAACTCAAACCATTTTTTCCCACTATTACATTCTACATAAACACTTGCCATTAAGAAAAAAGTTACTTCTCAGCTTTTCACTGCTGGACTACAGACTTTCAGAATACATGGGCCACAGCACTTCTGCAGTTCTGGGAGAAGCACAAGTCTCTACCTGCTATCAAGAATACAAACAGAAAGCTGCACTGCATCAGTGAAAATTTTGAGTATGTTCTCTATACTGTAGTCAAGGCCATTCGGTTTAACTACTACCATGAACTTCAGTGACATTTTCTTCAGTCCTAGCAACCCTGTAGCAGATGTAACAGAAAAAAAAATAGAATTCTGGGGGCACACAACATGTAAAGTGACAATTCATTCTGAAGTATTTACCAAAATTACACGTTCTGCCTCATTTTAACTAGCTTGATTTTTGCAGTATGAGTTTCTGAGAGGCAAGTGTTTACGTTTGCACAAACCGTCACTGTCAGCTGCCTTGGACTGTCAGATTACACTTCACAGTAGTAGGAATAAAGCAAAATGTAATAAAACAGTTCAATTCTGTGCCCTGAGGAAAGCAATATCATAGTATACGGCATTCCTCACATTCACACTCTGAGACCTGCTGGATTTTTTTTCAGTAGACACAGCAGAGAAGTACAGTAGTCATCTCACAGGAACTGAGGTTATTGTCAGTAATTTAAGGATTTGACAGATTCTGAACATACCTAGCAGCTGGCAACTTCAGAAATTAAGCCTTACTAGCAAGCCCAGTTATTCAGGATCTAAAACCGTGCCCTGCTCAGGTTACAACGCACAGCAGCAGTTTTGGGGAGAAAAAAGGACTTGGGGAAGGGGGGTGGGGGAAGAACAAGATGCCTTTTGTTTTTGAAAGGAAAACACTCACCTCCCCCTGGATCTCCACTCCACTGCAAGTGACCCCGGCTCGCTCTCCCGCCCCTCGTACCGTACCCTCTCCTACTCCTAGGCCCAAGCTCTACACCGGTCGCACTAGGCCTCTCCTCCTCGCCCCGGCGCCGCAGGCTTCAGAAAAGCGCCGGAGCCCCGTTCCTTCCGCGCGCTGCTGCCACCGCCCCCCGCTTTTGCTCCCCCCGGGCTCGAAACGGCGTCGAGGGACGGGACCTAGGCGTCTGTGGCACCGCGGCCTGCAGCGGCGGCCTAAGCCTCCGCTGGAGTAGCTCCCCCCCCCTTCTCCTCCCCTGCTCCTCCTCCTGGGCCTAGCGGCCGGCGCTTGAGGTACCTGGTAGGGCTGCGAGTCCCCCCTGCGGTCGTGACAGCTAAAGAGAAAGCGAGAGAAAGAGACGTTAGCGAACAACCGTTACCGGCCGCCGGGAAAGGGGGCCCAAACATGGCGGAGGGGAGGGGGGAGACCCCGCGGGGCCAGGGGCCAGAGAAGGAGGAAGAAGGGATTTACCCATCACTGAGTCTCTGCTGTTTCCTCGCATACATTACCATCAATGCCCGGCCTGTGTGTGTGAGTGTGAGGGGACCAGGAGGGGACGGCCGCGGCCGGGCCACAGGCGCCGAGGGGGGAGGAGGGGGACGCAGCGCTCCGCCTCGCCGCCGACCGGGGGCAGGGAAGGGGGAAGGGAGGGAGGGGGCGGCTCAGGCAGCTCGGCTGGGAGCAGCGCTCACGGGCCCATCTCCTCCGCGCACAACAAGAGGGGAGACGCCAGCAACTCGGCCCCGCGCGCGCTGAGACACTCCGGGAGCACGGACTCCAACGCCGCCGTCGTCTCCACCACCGGTGCCGCTGCTGCCGCCGCGGCTGCCTCCTCCCCCCGCTGCGCCCGCCGCCGCCGCCGCTGCTGCTCCTCCAACTACATCCGGGAAACTCGGGCGACGCCGCGCTCGGTTAACGTCGGCTCTTTTCGGCTCTTTCCGACACGCTCCGTCCCCTCTGTCCCCTTTGCTCTCGGGCGACTCTGCCTTCGGAAAACATCGGCTACCTCCGCCGAGCCCAACGCCCTTCAATCTCTCCTTTCGGCAAACATCGTCTCGTTCCGTAACTCTCCTCCCTCCCTCCTCCTCCTCCCCCCGGGCGGCCCGCCTCGTCGTCCTCTCCCGAACACTACCTGTCTTCGGAAAACATCGGTTATTTCCGTAGAGATGTTTTCACGCTCCCGTCAGGGTGGCGCTCTATTCGGAAACGCTCGGGTATTTCCGTGACCCCTCACCCAGCGCCTCCGAGGCACTGCCGGTCGGAGCAGCCGTTGGCCGGGCGCGCCCGGCTGATTGGCTGAAGGAGCCTGGGGTCGCGCTGTCGGCAGGGCCGTGCCTCGCCGCCCGCCGCTTTCCCGCACGGGCTGGCCAAGAGGGAGGAGGGCTACGTTGGGCGAGCCAGCTTTCTCGGTGGGAGCCAGCAGGGCGGGAACGCCAGGCAGGTGGGGGCAATAGGGAGAATTGCGAGAGAAGCAGCGAGGGCGGGGAGAGCGGCGTCCGGGTGTGAGATAAGAACGTGGAACGTCTGCTCTTACCTACCTCATCCTCCCTTTCCGCCCAGGCGGTTGATGTATAGGCAGGAACCATTTTGTGTACTGCTCGTCTTCTGCGAGGAAGCGCTTAGCGGTGAGGAGGTTGTTAAAATGTCCCTGGGGTGGTGGCCGGGCGGATCACGCCCAGCCGCCAGGCCCCTGTGGCGCTGGCGCCGTCTTCTCCAGATCCGTGATGGCGGGGCCCTGTTCCCGGACCTTGCGGAATCGTCGTCGGGCTGCCGCAGCCCTCTGAGGGAGCGAGACGCCGGCGGTAGAGTGGTTCGGGCCCAGGCGCGGGAGGGAGCGGGGGAACGGTGGGTGAGGGGCGCTAAGAGCTGCCTCCGGTGAGCAGGCAGCTCGTACGTGCCTCGGGGCGCGGGAAACTGCCGTTTCGGTGCTCGTGAGGAGGCACCAGCGGCAGATCGGTGTGGTCCGGGTGGCCCCGGCTATTTTGAGGCAAGCGGTGGCTGGCTCTCAGTGTGCGAGGAAGATCCCCTTCATCAGAGGTCGAGGGGATGGTGGCGGTGGCTGCTGAGGCGTCTTTGGGGAAAGGGTCGTTTAGTTATCTCTGACTAAATCCTTGAAGTATGAGGTATCATTCTGTTCAGAATGGTATTAAGGTTTGACAAAACAGAAGTATTTTGATATTGCCGTTAAGGTATCATAGGAGAGACCAGCTTTCGGTAAAGGTGTAGATACCCCATTTTGTCTGGTCCCCTTCCTGGAAAAGGAAGACATACGTGGCATGTTAACCTCCATCTGTGATAGCATAGCATTGTTCATGGTAACTGTCTTACAGAATTTTTCTTCTTTTTATTTGTTGTGTGGTTTTTGGTTTGGCTTTTTAGAGTGCAGAAAGCTGTTGCAGAGCGGGGACTTCGGGGAGCAGTGGAAGAGTTTTGGGAGGATGACTCAGCAGGGAGCTGTTCTTCAGGGTTACAATAATGA
Organism: Pezoporus flaviventris; assembly: GCF_033815535.1. Classification (NCBI taxonomy): domain Eukaryota; kingdom Metazoa; phylum Chordata; class Aves; order Psittaciformes; family Psittacidae; genus Pezoporus; species Pezoporus flaviventris. Next base: position 8,321,780 of record NW_026892595.1, read on the forward strand.
GCTAGTGAAATGCATTGAAGACTTGTGTATGCAAAAAGAAGAACTGAACAAGCAAATCCAGCAAGCGGAAGAGGAAAAAAATAGACTCCAGCATGAAATCCAGATCCTGAGTGAACAGCTGGAGTGTGTATGTGAAAACCTGGCCCAAAAGGTAGCTTCACGGAATGAGCTTGATGCAATTCTTGCTGAAACTGAAGCTGCTTACATGAAGATTTTGGATAGTTCTAGAACTTTACTCAATGTCCTGAAGAAAGAGGTGGGAAGCTTAAAGCATACACCGGAAGTGAAAACCAATGTAACATGAAACAGTCAAAAGTTTGGACTCCACAGTGCTAGAACTCTGCTAGGTGAGAAATGTGGTTAGCCACAGAACTTTACATCAACAGTATAAACAGAGAGGGATTTTTCTTCCAACCTTTCTGTATGTTTTGTTACTGTTTTTAAATGCGTTAGAAAATAGATGAAATAAAGTCGCCTTTTTGCTGTTAAAAAAGACCAATTATTTAAACACTACAAATCTTTAGTGCAAATAGGTAGTTGAGGCAGATGTGATACTATTGATTTTGATATGTCAGTTTTGAGGCTGTTCTGAAGAAAAGGGAAAAGTACCATTTTTTTTTTTATTGGTCATTTTTGGATGGCTGCCAGTGAATTCCCATTTGCTTGAAAACTGATGGGTGCAAGTAGATCAGGTACCTTCCTCTAGGGGTTTGGAGTTTGGTCTGATGCATGCATAAAGATAAGTTCTGTTTGCAATCATCTCTTAATTACCTGGATTAATGGAAGGGTAAGGTGAGAAAACATGATTAATGCAAGGTATGGAGGCTGAACATGTTAAGACTGTATATGGTTCCTGCATCTTCTAAAGCTGTGTTCAAAAGCCTTTAGAAAGGAGGCACACTGTAGTGAAAGACAGGGTTTGCTCCGTCATGCGGGAGACAGCAATGCAGGCAGCCACACCATGTAAACTCCAATTAACTAATCTACTTATGGGTAAGGAAAAGGTGACTGTCTTTAAATAGTGCCTATAAGTCCTGAAGAAAATGCTGGGGTTCAGTCAAAATAGTAAGAGGCAACACTCAAGAAGATAATCTTCACTAAAAACAAATAATAGAATTTATGGAAACCTGATTTTTAATGGCCTTTAGCTGTATACTGATCTGTCAAATGTACTAAGATTGTGGAGAATAGTGAATAACCTGGAATGGTGAGAAATAAAAATGAAATTATATTAGAAATAGTTTGCAGCTGTCAGACACTTACAGATGAGGTTAAAATAGAACCTAGTTTAGAGATCAGGGAGGAGCAACAGCATGGCAGAAATTTCAGTATAATCCTGTTTTCTATTTCTGGTAGTTACTAAACCTCTCTGTGTTTGTATGTGTGTACATACATGTGTATTTTGTCCTGCTTATTCATGTTGCAGTCAAATCTTCATTCTATACCAAGGAACTAAATTGAAAGAAGTGCAATTAACCTCCTTCCTTGATAACTGTGTCTCTCAGGTGCAAGTACAAGGGGTATGTAGATATGAATAGTTTCAGTAATATCTTTTCACCAACAGTATGGAGCAAATTTTATGTTCTTCCAGTTGCATGCTACATCAGGGATTAGTGTGAATGAGTTAATCAGCAATTTACTTGTATGGTGTTTCCGCTGGCTTTCCTTGAGTAATGCTGAGGTGATAAATAATCTCAGAAGTTCTGCTGTTGTTGTAGCACTACAGTATTCAGGACCACCTTGTCTATATTGAAATGAAACACAAAAATGTTGATATTTTTTAGTAGCAAAGAAGTGATTTATTGGACTGGATGTTTCTTGACATACTCTCTTCCCTTAGCCTGATAGTAACTAATTTACATCGAAAAAGTAAAACTCAGGAAAAGGCATTAACTAAAGAGCAGGGACTTTTTTTTTAAGGAATTATGTATATATAAACTGCTGCTTCTTATTATCTGGAAGGGAACTTGAAAATGTCTATGTGGAAAAAAGATGTAGGAAGCTCATTTAGAAGACTCATTTATACAGAACAGCACAGTTAATGTCTTATTAATCTCGGACAATAATTACAGGTTTGTTTGCCTTTAGAATATTTGTAGATTAGGAATAATGCCTCTTCTTGTTGGTTTAGGCTGTTAAAAGTAGAGTTTTAAGAGAAGCCTTGTAAGTTTTTAAGGAAATCTACTTTGTGATCAATATTACATCTAAGTGTAGCTAGTACAATGTTAAAACTGAAATACTGAAGATGGATTGTTTTGGGTTTTTTTCTTACGTTACAAAACTAAGGGAAAAAAATGTAACTGTTAGCTTTACACAAACCAGGGCCTTCCAACTTTCAAATAAAAAGTTGGAATGCTGTTAGAATTCCATTTAGTGATGCCCATTTGTAAAATTTCTGTTTAAATTGAGATCACAAGTGGAGAGCAATAATATCAAATGTCTGAGGTTTCCCTATTTGTAGAACTCCCAAGTGTGGCAGCTATTGTGCTGTAAGTGCACCTGCAGAGTTGTTACTCTTATCATTCTATTTTGTATTAACCTGAATGAACTTACTGTGTCTTTTTATTGAGGTGGTAAACCTTTTTCAGGTAGTATAAGTCTTGTCATAAATAGCTTTTCTTAAGCAGCTTCAGTTTGTTTAGAATAGAACACATGCAAACTAAATTAATACACAATATTGTTAGAACAGAAATGCTAATTTGCAGATTACAGCAGCTCCATAGGGCTAGCCTGCAAGGGAAAGTTTGCCTGAAATAAGTCGTATGATAAAGTATCATACTTACTCCCGACTTATTTTTTTATATTGATTTTATATGGCACTCTGTGTTAGATCAAGAAATTTATTTGGGTGCTTGAACTCTGGGAGCCTTAATGACCGAAGTTCAGGTTACCTAACTGTAGTGCCTGATCTGAAGTGCTGTGTTGCGTGTCTTGTAGCTTGTCTGGTATGTGAGGAGACAGTTCTTGAAACTCTGACCTGTGCTTGATTCTAAGCTCTAGTGAAATGTATCTAGAGCACTGGATTCAAATTCCTGAATTTGTATAGTGATGCCTCCACTTTGTTTCCAAATAACAACACATAACTGGAGGAGAGATGGTTATTACCAGCTTCTATAGCAATACTTGTTAAATACGTACGTACCTAGCACGTACAACTCTGGTGATCAACAGATTTTTCAAAACATCCAAGTGTTGACTCTTGCCAAATAAACTAAGTTTGTTACCTATGACAGTTTGGTGGTTACCAAAGAAACTGCTTATGGGTGGTATGTTGAAGTAATTTTCTGTATAGAGGTGATTATACAAACCACAAGGTGAAATCCCATGTATAAGCAGTTGCTCACAATCTGTAACTGTCTCTGCAGAGGCAGTTAGCCTTCAGTTCAGTACAGGTACCTCCCGCACGCAGTTTCTGCTAATCACCTTTACAGGAATGGAGGTGAGTGGAGTAGGGTGGGACCTAATTTCTGGGGTGGAGACTAAAGAGAAGTATGGGTATGGCATCTTGGTTTGGGAAGACGAGCATTAAGGGATGTGAGCTATGGTTCCAGCTACCAAATAAATGAAATTTTAGAAATAACCTGAGGTTCACCTAAAGTGTGAACTTTTACCCCTCCTTTACATCCATTGACAAGTAAGCTACAGAGGCAACCTACGTTTTGCTTCCTCTGTCTGCTTTTTTTTGCTTCTTCCTGGCCGCACAAACTCGCATGCTCAGATGTGCTGTGGCTGGTTCCAGCCAGAGGGTGTGGAATCTGAGCCTCCTGTTTGCTGGGTAAGTGTAATGCCAGGTTCACACAGAACACATTACTAGTGTTTCTTATCCTGGTAGATCTCCTGTGAAGCGTAATTGGTGAATGACCTGGGCCTTACAAAGTATCTTAAGTTTTGTCAGTGTATTAGATGCACCCCATGTGAGATTTTAGAAGCCTTGAAGATTTTAGGCAGAAGGGCAGGAATTTGTTGGTAAATGTAAAAGATGTGTTTCCTTGGACTAGGAAGCCTTCAGACTAGGAACACCAGACATCTTCAAACAGCCAAAGAACTGTCCATTCAGACAATGAAGCAGGCTGTAATCTAAATCCAGATGATTGGGTCTTGGATTGCAATTTCAGAATTGAGTATCAGTTCCATCTAGCTCTTGTGGTATCACTGTGTCTCACTCCAAATGGATTAAGTGGATTAAGATAAATTGGAACAAGGTACTCTTAATTCTGTAACAAGAACATCCAGAGGATTGTTAGCAGGAGGATCCAATGTCTACAGTTAATTCATTGTGTAGAGTCCTGCACAAAAGACCAGTATCTCTTACTCCTTGGATAATTTTGCTTGTTAAGAGAAATTGGAGTTAGTAGGTGTAGTTCGTGGCAGTTGGTAAAATTATCCTTAACTTGGAGATGCAGCCTGTGGCGATTGCTAAAATTACCTTTGAGTAGATCCTCGGCTTTTGGGGTTTTATGCAAGAAGTAAATAAAACAGTTCATCTAGGGTTTTTCCTCTTCCCCACCCCTTTTCCTTTTCAATAGTGAACAGAGAAGTATCAATAGATGCTTTAATATTGATTTGTTTGTGTAGGTTGTTATTTTAACGGATAGATAGACAAGTTTTCCTAAAATCAGAGTGTTCATTTAGCTTTGGTTTTGATGGATGTATGTGTTTTTTAAAATAGATACTTGTATCTTTTTATATTTTTTTTTCCTCTGGAGGAAGGACAGTTTAGCTTTTGGGTTAGTTTGATTGCTTTGTCAGTGTCTGTTGTGTAACAGGGGAGATAGGGTGTGCGTCCGGCACAGTATTTGCTTCTCCAGCAACTGTTCAAAGACTTTTTTGAACTGGGAATATTTTGAGGGTTTTTTGGTTTTTGCCCCTTAACTGCTTTATAAATATCTTGATTTCAGTTGCCCCAGAGTGGTCCTTGACTGTTGTCTTCCTCAGTTGGTTTTCAGATGAAGTTTCATTCAATATCTAGCTGTGAAAGCTAGATGTGTGCAGGTTACAACTTACTTGCATGTTAGCTGTAAATAAAACATGACGGAGAGGTTCAGACGTGCAGAAAACAGAGCTATATATTATTTGGTCACTCATAGCTTTATCTTACAAGATCTGTGTGAAAGTAGTTCAGTGTTGTAGTGTAATTTTACAGTAACATGATGTTAGAAGAAGTGGGGCTAATAAAACACTTGTAGTCTTTTCAAAAGTAGATTTGCAAGATCTGGTGGGGTAGAACAATCAGAATTTTATTATTTTGTCTATTTGTGCATGACCTGACTATCAATACGCTGCAGTAACCACTACGGTAAGTTAGTAAGTTTTAGTAAAACCTTGGATATCTTAGCAGTGGCATTAAAAATAACGTCAGATCTTTGCATTTTGATTGCAGCAAGCCTGTTTCTTGTTACATCATTGAAAGCTGGTAATATTTTAAAGTATACTTAATTTGAACATCGTAAATGGGAAAATATTACTCTTGGAATAGGGTTCATATGCATTGGTGGAAAATAGGCACATATAGACACAGATCATGTTCAGGGAAAGGCTTTTGAGAAAAGTCATACTGCACTCTGGAGGTAGGATTGATCGTGATTCCACTTCCTGTGATGAGAGCTTCAGTTTTGCTTGCACCTTACTTAAGGCATATGAAGTTATGTAGGATGACTTCTCTCTTTTCTTACCACCACTTGTGTTTTATAGAATATGGGTACTTGGCTCTGAGGGTTTTATAGCAGTGCTGAGTTTTCTCATTATTTTTTTAGAGGTAGACACACAGCTTCCTGCAGTGGCCAGCCTAATTCAAGGTGACAGAAGCGCTAGGAAGAGACTATAAAACAAAGTAAGAGCCTGAACAATTTTTAACACTTAAACATTTTTAAAAGTATGATATTGAATATACTGGTCATGGAGCATTTTAAAGTTAAATCTTCATAGGTGTTATTTTTTGAGTTTCATATGCATAGGTTCTCGTGCTCCAGTGAGAGCTCTTGAGGTTTTTCCATTTATGTGGTTTATTGAGAACACTTTAAAAAAATTATTTCCATCATAGTCCATGACAGATCTGTAACTTACCTTTTTTTTTTTTAAGCCACTTCATATAGTTGATTTAGTTGAGCGTAGTAAAAAAAAAAGTAAATGTTTTCAAATCTCCCTATTTGTGTTCAGAATCATATGAAATTATTGTTTGTAGTAGTATTTTTGTTGTTACAGGGTTATTAACAAGTCAGTTCAGCTTAGAGACCCATTCTGATTGGGTTTGTCTTTATTCGAGGCAGAACTCTTTATATTCTGAAGCTTTAATTTTTTTAAAGCCTCTTTTTTTCTTGTACAGTAGAAACACTTTGAGTTGAAAATCAGCATGACAGACTCCTGTGATGAGTTTTTTCAATATAGTTAGTATTCAGGGCTGAATCATATTCTGTCAGGTGTTTGGAAGCAAAAACTAGCAATAATTCTTCATATGCTTATACAGTTGTTCAGTAACAAATCGTGCTAGAAATTTGTGCTGCTTGCTGTGCAACAGTAAGCGTGTTTGCTTGCTTTATTTGCTTCATGAACCCAAGGTCTTTCCTCAACAACTGCTGCTAGCAAAAAGATAATTGGTATTTCATCCCTTGGGGTGTGGGGCAAAAGAGGAGCTGCTGTTCTAGTAGAGACTGCCCATCTGTGGTGAGAGAGGAGCATCTTTGTTAGCTGGGCTCATGGTAGTGTTGTGAGATTCAAACCAAGGGTTATAATGGTCATAGTTTACTGTTGCACTGAAGCAAGCTGAAAAGAAGAAAACCCTCTCCATGGTGTCAGTCACGAGGAATGTGATAACCTGACTGGAACCAGGTTATTTTAAAGTACAGGAGCTCAGGTATATCCAGAAGCAGTGTAACTGCTGCAATGCTGGGCTCAGCAAGGGTTAATTTGCCTGGCCAAAAAGCAGTCAGCCACGTGGACACACTTGTGAAATTTTGTGCACTCAGGAGTCACTGAACTTGCTAGAAAAGCGTAACCTGTTTCTGTTCTTGAAACTCAAGTTTCTGTCTTTTAGTGGCATGGAGCTTTAGATATGACTCCAAGAAGGGTATTTATTTAAAATCCTGTTCCTTTTAGGGCTTTTCTGTGAAGCCTAGCTATTTTTGCTTCAGATTCATGTTGTTCAACTTCAGAAATCCGTGGCCAAGGGGAAAAAGAGAGAGGCCCAAGTTCCACTGAAGCCCTTAAGTGGTTTGTATTCACTGTGTAGTACACAAAGTTCCTGCTTAGAAGCTGTCTAATCCTTTAGTCAAGTTGCAAGTCTTGTGGTGCCCATTAGTAGTTCAAATGGTTTGCAACAAGTGTTGCTTGTTCAATTTGGAATGTACTTTGTTTTTTGTTTGTTTTTTAATGAAGTATTTCATTGAGGCCTCCCATGGCACTCTGCCATACAGAGTCATGTTGTACATCTGAATGTATGGGTTTTCTTTGGGAATCTCAGAAAGAAACCTGTACTGCAACAGGTTATCTGAAACAAGATTTGGGCTTATGCCGTTTCTGGTTTTATTTTTAAAAGTGTTTTAAAATGCTGAATATGTATATATATGTTATATAAACAAGTGCTTTCAATGAACAAATCACCATGTATCTGACAGAGAATGTTAGTATCTTCATCTCCCTTGATAAACAGTGACACTTGGTAGTGAACTGCCTCAAATGAGGGACAGATCTAAGAATGGAGGCTTTGGTTTTTCAGTCTCAACTGAATGCTGTGACTTGGACTGCTTCCCAGGTATTCGTGTCCTGTTTGGTGTTTGATATAAACCAACTGGATTATGCTTCCTCAACCTGTGTGTTGGGTGAAGCAATAGATATAAATGACTAGTTGCATACTTTTTTGCTGTTACTCACTTCACATCATATGCAGCATCAGGATAATGTTTAAAACTGTTAGTCAGCTCTCCATGGGTACACCTCTCATAACAATGTATTCCAGTTCGGAGCAGCTACTATCACTTCCCAGACCTGCTCTCTCCAAGCCCCTACACACAGGTGTTTGGGAACTGACTGTAGGAGATGGGTCTGAGTAACAGAAAGAACTTTTAGTTATAGTTGCTAATTACCTTTCACAAGCCTGAAGTTGTTCAGATAGCTTGTCTTTACAAACCTGCTGTTTGGTCTGTAAAGCATATCAACATTTTAACAGACTTTTTATTATTTTGATGCTAGTCTATGTAAGACCAACAGGTATTTATACCAACACCTTTTAAGGGTTTTTCTAGACATCAAGGCTCCTTGGTGGTTTAATACAGTAGAGGATCTGAACTCTATCTATAATGGCATACAGAATCATAGAATAGTTAAGTTTGGAAACAACCTTAATATCATCAAGCTCCAAACCCCTGCCATGGGCAGGGACACCACACACTAAACCATGTCACTGTGGGCAATTTAAGTGGGCTGATAATTAACAACTTCCATTAGGTTGTGCACCCTCTGCTTTTAGTAGTCCCCACAGGCTTGCTAGAGTGTAAAAAACTCACTTGTTACCCCTATCCTACTCTTCCTGCTATCCAGCTTTTGTTTCCCCCGTTTCCTAGACCACTGCTCACAGTGTTGTTAGTCACCCCAAGCTGCTGCTCTTCCATGTGCTGGGTGAGAGATCCTTTCAGTATCTTCATATTGTCCAAACCTGTTCTTGCACACTTAGAAAAAAATGTTTGCAAAGTTAAACAGATTTCATTCAGTTTGATAGTGCCAGAAAAGTTATGGTTGGATGAGGTAAGAATATTGTATGGTAGAGAAACAGCAGACACCTGATCTGAGAGGAGTTTCATCCTATGAAAACTCCACCTAAAAGCCTTGTAGCTTGAAGTGATGGATGGAATGTGATGTTCCTGATACACTGCAGAGATTAAAGAACAGAAGTGTATTATGTTTGTCAATGAGAATGTCCTTGTCTTTGCAAATGCTGACTCTGTTATAGTCTTCTGCGAATAAAGATGATCTATATGGGATGTTCTAATTTAATTAGTATTAAGGCTGTGTGCAGAGTGACATGAGTTTCTTCCAGAAATGATTGCGTTCTGATAAAAGACTATAACTCAAATAACTTCATTGGTGAAGCTGTTAGAGGTTGGCTGTGTAGTTCTTGAAAGCTCTGAATGCAACCTATATTGCAAAGTGATAAATGTGTCCTAAGATAGAGTGGAGTATGCTCACAGTAAGGCTACTTGTAAAAAGTTTTGTCAAGACATTGTATATATTCAGCAATTTTGTTTGTAATCCTGCTCTATTTTAAAAACCAATATATTCCACAGTAAGGTGTGCTAGAGAGAAACATTCCAGATGCCTTCGTCTGCAGAGAAAGGAGAGGCAATTAAAAGTCTGCATGCTGTGAAATCTCTGGGTACCAACAGTGTCTGCACGGGCTTCTATAATGTTTTTAGCAACAATTGGTTTTCCTGTTGCCTGAGGTGACTGAATGCAAACGTAGTTTTTGAAAGAAGACAGTAGCTCAGTTAGCTTCACCCCGGCTAAAATCCTGCTGGTTTGCGTAAAGGTTTCTGGTTTTATTTGCTGATAGCAAAGTCTTGGTGACCAACTGGCTCCTCCAGACCAGACAAACTGTTTTCTTTTATTAGCACACATAGTTTCATCTCTGACAAAGATGACAAAGAAAGGGCAGACTTCTGATAATGTAGTGAAGGAACCTGGGGCAGAGCAGTGTCTGGTACTGACCTCCCTCCAAGAGGAGGAAAAGCACTAAGGGACAGAATTGCTGCCCTTGGTCTGAATTGAGCAGAGTTGCCAGTGAGAGGGCTTCTTTTCTTTTTTTTTTTTTTTTTTTTTAAATTCACTCCCTCCTACATCATTACTGTGCAGAGTAGGGGAAGAACTTTCTTTCTCTTTGAAGGTATGAATAATAATAAATGGGATAATTTGCTCCAAGGAAAGCCAGTTCTGTTGAAGGGGAAGGTGAAACAATGAAATGCTGAGTTTGCTTGTCATTGTGAAGCAATTATTCTTCCAGTAGTTACACTCCTGTGTGCAGTTTCTTGGTTGCAAGTCTTGCCTAAAACATGGGGTTTTTTTTTTTGGTGTTTTTTTGTTGTTGTCCCTCAGACCTGTCCAGTTTGTTGGTTTTGGGTTTTTTGAGGGTTTTTTGTTGTTTTTTTTTGTTTTTTTTTCTTTTTTTTGATCTTAATAAGGTAGTGCATATTGAAATTTGTCTGTAACTGTTTGTTAAAAGTCCTTTTTACTGCTTTACTATGCCATGTATTATTACACTGATGTAGCTAGAGCAAAGCTTGGTTCTCAGGCATTAAGATGAGCCTTTTGACTTAGATTACATTGCTATGTATTTTATAGCTTTAGGTGTTAGTGAAGTCGGCTATGACCATATGCAACAAGGTGTAATTTTTTTTCTGTGAACTTAAATTAAAACTTTCCATGTCACCTTGCATGAACATTTTTAAGTAACTTCTGCATTTGGGTGTTTGGTGGGAAAGCATTGACAAATGTTTTAAAGATGCATCAAAAATAATTTGTTTGGCTACCAGTACATTTCCTGGATAATCTCATCCAGGAGAGATTTTAAGTGCAGTACCTGTTCAGAGCCTGGATGTTCAGGGCACAGCACAGCCTCCATTTCCCAAGCCAGTCATTCCCACCGTGAGTGAGCCAGTTGGTTTTGCAAGGACCATGGGACAAGGGGCCATGTGGGTGCTTGGACAGCACGGGTGATTAAATGAATGCAGGTAAAGCATGCCTTACAGAAACACCCCAGGCAAGCTAGCGGTGAGGCAGTCAGAAGGACTTGGGAGTCTTTTCTCTGTTGTTTATTCTGCAGATGCATCTGCTGCCCAACCTGTTTGATGCCCTACCTCTGCTATATTGGGATTCTGTTAAACTGTGAAATTATGATTCAATTTGTGGCTAAAATAATCTCATTAGCATGAACAAAGCTCCTAAAACCAACCAGATTAGCTGTGCAGTGTAACATGAAGTGTTGAATTTCTGCATCTGTAAGTTCTCATGCTAGTGCTATGTCCTGTATGGTAGCAAAGAAGGTAACAAAACTGATCTTAAAATTTTGCAATGAGTTTTGAGATAATTCTAAGAATTGAATAAGTGCCCAAGAGGGTTTTACACCACAAGGCTTACTGAAAGTTAGAGGGTCTTGTTCTCTGCTTGCTAATGCTCTGGGCTTTAAGATTCAAAATTCTTGGTGCATTTTTCAGAGGCCTGGCTCCTGAAATCAAGGCATTTTCTTTCTTTGTTTCCCCCTTTTAATTTATGTTTCTGTTTCTTGTAAAGAAAATACAAAAAAGCTTTGAAATACAAAAGCTAGTAAACATGAAAGGCCCAAAAATGCAAATATGAACAATTCTAGATCTTTTCCATGACTTAACAACAGTCACACTTTGTGCTTGGCCTGATACATCTTTTTGAATGTTAAGATGCTGGTTATGTTTGAAGTCCTATAGAAAATTTCACCCCATGTTATACTTCAATCAAATGAGAGGCAGTTATGATGGCTTTAAGAAAGGCATTCTTGTAATCCATGGTTGTAGGTGCTGTAGCACACAACTTTTCTTTACACAAATATTTAAATTAATCTTTTACTGTACTCGGCAACTTCACCCAGCTTTCTCCAGTCACAAAGTCTTACTCGCATGTGTCAGGAAGCTCCTTCCAAACCAGCCCAAACATGCTCTGCCAGTGTCATGGAGCAAAGTATGGTTTAGAGACTGAGCTATGGAGCTTTCAGGCCAGCAGAAGCTGGAAGCCCTGCGGGATGGCAAGGGAAGGGAAGGCTGCTGATTCCTGGGAGAGAGCACATCTGCTACATGGCCTCTCTTCTGCCAGAAGAAATATCAGCCTGGCATGATGCTACCCAGAACTGGGAATGTTAGAGGAACAAGCAATTTCAGGGCTGGAAGAGGGTCTAAGGGACCTCCTAACATCACAATATATTTAACTCATGGAGATGAGTACAGGAAAGGTAAATGGAAGATGATGGAAGAGAAGGGTTTTCTAATACTTAACAGAGCTTTCTTTGGAGTCTGAAAGGCCAAAAATATCACATCATCTAGCTGGAGACTTGACGATGGGATTTAGAAATGAAAGAATTTATCAAACTGGTGCTAATGATAGAAGTAAGTACACTGTCTAAAGGGCAGGTGGGAGATGATTTCAGTAAAACTGACACTGAAAAAGAGAGGCTAAACTGCTGAGAGCATCCCAGATGAATTTTCCTGAGTGTCACAAGAACTGGCAAGTTGTCCAAGTTTTCAAGTGTTTTTTATTAAAAAAAAAATAAATTTAGTATCTACCATGAATAATAATTTATTGCAATAGAAATAATTAAATCCTCAGCAAATGAAGATGAATTTTTATACCATTGCACAGTTATTCTCGACAAATGATTTTAGTTTGGTCCAAACAATATAAAGGAGGCTTTGTGTGTATCATAATATGCAATCTAGACCTGAATGATTTGTTTCAGTCATCACAGAGGGGACAATAAGAGGGAACATGACAAAAATAAAACAGTGAGTAGGGCTGCACCTAAGTTTGACTTTCATATTTTTTATAATAAATCTCATGGTAGTTTGTGGTTTCCTTCAGCCACCCCCAATTCATGTAGTAAATAAGAATCTAATATTTCATAACAGAAAATCTTCTATTTTTCATGCTTACAAGAAGGCTTTAATACAGACCAAGAAAAGGAACCAAAATACGTCTTTTAAGAGACAAATTTGTAAAGTTTTAACTTAAAAAACTAAAATCTGCCTTTTTACTTCTAAAAAAGTGCAAAGGCATAAATAATAAAGCTTGATCCTGCTATTAGAGCTCGGATCAGTGTTTATAGTGTGTTGGTTACTCAGATTGCAAAGCCTTGTATCCCATTGTTTTCTTTCCTTAGCAACTCTCTTAGAGCCTTGAAAACAACTTGCCTCTGCCCTCTATTTTGCTTGCTTTTTCCTTCAGCAGATGCTGATGAGCCCAGCGTCTGATTTTAGTTTTGATCTGGAATAACTCCAGGGGTGTGCACAAAGCCATCCTGCTGCTTCTCTCCTAACAGGGTGGTGGCAGGGAGGGGAGTCAGGACTATTGTTCTCCCTCCTTGTGTCCCTCCTGCAGCAGCAGCCAGCATTGTTCCTTTTTATTTACTTCCCCTTTCTGTAAAGCAGCAAGGCATGCAGCAGAGGGATGTGGCTCTCCTTGTTAGAATAATGAGCTGGATTTATGAGAGAAGGACACAGTGAAGGAGAGGTCTCCTTGTGCAGTGTTTGCTACTCAAGGTTGGGTCCCCAGCTAACTCTTCAACCTTCGCACCTCAGTGAAAATGTACAGACATATGCAATAAACACTTTTTCCCTTCATGTGGTGTACTTCACAAGTTGTACATTCCACGTTAATACTCAAAGTTTGATTCAAGTAATAAAGGAAAGGGGAAAATCTCACCTTGGACCCTTCCTTACCAGTAGCTAAGTGGAAATTTTGGCTTATAAAACACTCCTCGAGCAAGTTTGCCGTGTCACTGGAATAGTGAAATCCGGCACAGCTTTGTTCCACTCCTGCACTGTGGAAGTTCTGCATTACTTTTAGGAAAGGCTTATGAATGAGGAGTGAGGAAACTTTTTTCTTCCAGGGAAAATGTTATAAGTACCCTTCATTTATCTCATTTCCTTGGTATCTTCATTGCAAAACAGTGTGTGTACCTGGGGAGTTTCTGTTAAGGCCCATTTAAAATGCATGTAGACATATTTAAAAATATATTTAAGCTTTTAAAATGCCTTATACAAGCAAACAAAAGAAAGATCACTGTCAATTCTGCTAGTTGTGTTTCTGCCAGGCACCACAATCAAACACCAAACTTCCACAAGTTGCAGCTGCCTGCACTTTCCAGTGCAATGTTTGTGGTTGCCTTTGTACCCATTGCTGGTCTTTGCTAACAGGATGGCATTTGTAGTGCCTTGAATGCAATTAAATCTTTCTTTAAATCACTCCCCAAATCTGTAAGTATTTTTTGTTTGGGAGCAGATTAGTTTCAAGAATTCATATTTAGTAGCCTTCCACATTGCAAACTTCATCAAAAGCCTCAATGAACCCAAGGAGCTCATGGTGTAACAAAGCCAGTGAAGTGAAAGCAATAAAAGAATGAAGTTACATATTACAAACTGACATGAAAATGGCCTGTAACAAAATGCCTCATACCACCCACAGGAAAAAGCAAATGATCATCCAACGTTTTCTACCACTTTCACATTTTCTCAAATGCTCTCAACATACTCTCAGCTGGAACATTTGCCTCTGTCTTTTGCATACACAGAAAAGCAGTGCAGGACCCAGTTTCACACACCCCATTCCCTCATTGCAAAGCCTCAGTGTATTTTTGGCTTGGCAGATTAGCAATTCTGACAGGCGCAAAGTTGATCCATGTGGAAATCTACCCTCCTTTTACAAAGTTGCATTCCAGAAACCGAGCAAGAACATTCCCCTTCATTTTGTAAGGTGGGAGAGAGGTGGGGAGGACAACCCATGAGCCCTAGCCGCTGTGCTTTGCAGCCAGAAGAAAAAATTTGGTGCTTATTGGTACCTGATTTCTCCATGTTCACCTGGAAACAGAAAGCTTCTAAAAACCTATCCAAACCACAGATTTATCCTTCATAACTCAGTGTTTCAATATGCAAATATACAACCTGCTTTTTTCGGCCTCCAGAGTGATCTCGCTGATGGACATGGGACATTCCCATGGGAATTGCTCAGTGCTAGTGCTGCTGTGTGCAAGGGTGATTCATGGGGAAGAGATTCAGCTGTAAAATGGAGAAATGGTTAAAACACTGTGCAGTGTGCCTCTCTCCTAAACGATCATACTATACTTGCTTTCCCTCTCCTCAAAATTGCTGCCTTGGGGAGGTAAAGAATTACCATTGCCATAAACCGTAATCAAGATCAGATGTGCAAAGAGAAAGGCCTTGCTCAGATATCAAAGGGGACTTAAACTGCCAAAACAGAGCAAGAGAGAGAAATCCTGAGGGAATCAGAGATGTAATTTATGACTGACCTTCATTTAACTGGGAAATGTGTGCTCTTGAATGGCAACACTCCCGTGAATCCATGTTTGGTTTTGTTTCAGCTCATTGGGAATCTTTGCTGTAGTGGTATTGAGCTAAGGTCCCGAACAATGAGCCGGGGATGAGGAATCCCGTATGCATTCCAGAAACATTTTTTTTGTACTAAACTCGTCTCAGCAGTGACAGTGCCCGGCTTTGTCATCCCCTCTGCCACAGCACTGCATTCCGGGGCTTGCTGCTTTGTGTTTGCATCATTGCTTGCCTAAACGACTCCACATTTTCGGCATTCCCATAACCCAGTTGTCTGGAGCTGGGAGAAAAATGAGGTAACAACTTCAAGGGGATTTTTGCTGCCGCAGGAACAGTTGATATCTGGATGACCTCTCCGTTGTCCAAGGACCAAGCATTACGAGAAAAAAACATACATACTAAATCTTTGCAGTCAAATACAAACCCACAGCATCGCGGTGTCTCAGCCTCCCATGTGCTGCCTCCCTTTTTATGTTTCACAGGGTAAACATTTGACTTGGGACCCTCCACACATCAAAATAGTTTTAATAAAAATCTAGTTCCAAACTTACCTTTGTCATGGACCCAAAGTGCACATTGAACTTTGAGGAAATTCAGATCCAGGTTTTCATCTGTATTTCATGGCTCCATTCCAGCTATAGTTTAAAACAAAGATGCTTAGCTGCTGTCAGCTGAAGTAAAGTACTGTGTTGCCCTGGGTTCCTGTCAGATACGCTGTATTAAAGCAAATTCTCTTTATCTCAGAGTTATGTTCTGAAATCTTTTTAAATTCCTATCGAACACTGATGAAAAAGTTTATTTTCTAAATTCTACTTTGCCTTTAACATGAACTGGAAGGAACGGCAGGTACAGTGAAAAGAGCAGATTGTCAGGGAAGCCTGTAGAGTTGCCCATTCTGAAGAAAACTCTCATCAAGACGGTAGCTATTAATAAAATACACTTCTTGTCTCATAACCAGAAACAGATAATCTGTCATAGAAGTCACAACTTCTTCACAGTTTCCCCTCTCAGCTTCCTCTCTGAACAGCTGTCAATATGTGTATGCATGTAACTTAAAAAAAGCCCCAACAAACACATAGGTTTGATGTGTGATGCAAACCAAACGGGTCTTTTAAATGGAGCTTTTCCAGGTAGAAAACCCTTTGGATTTAATTAGATGGGAGTGTTCAGGTTATTTTTCATCATTGCAACATGTTGTTTTGCAACACAAAATATGTCCATTTACAGTAAATACAGCAATGTCTGCAACAAATTAACTTAAGAGTTTTGGAAACACAGATGGTATTTCTTGCACTTTCCCAAAGGGCTACATTTGCTTGAGAGAAAGCAGAAACTTTAGCTATTCTGTTATTTTTAGGAGTTTCTTCATCCCCGTCGTTTCTACTCCACTAAGAAAGGTAAAATCTGATTCGCAGTTTATCAGCTATCAAGCAAGGAGATTAAACAATATCTTTTGTCACTTCCAGTATGTTTGTGCTGCCTCCAGCATTTAATTTTGAAAACCAGTACATTTGTGAAAGAAGTTATGTACACCGAAAAGGAAGTCTCAGCATCCAACACCTTTTGTAGAGGAAAAAACAAGCATCCATGGTGTGACATAAGAGCTAACATCGTCGCTACAGCTTGTCCCTAGAGCCCCATCATTCCTTTGGACTCCCTTCTCCGCGGAAGCCGCAGCGGCTTTCCGCCAGGAGGTGGCACGATGTTCCCGATCTCCCGATGCTCCGGATGCTCCCGCCGCCCTTTCCCGCTGCCTCCCGCCGGGGCTCCAGCGGCCGGGACTCAGCGCCGCCGCCGGCTGCTGCTCACGGTGGTCCCTAGCTTGCTTCCAAATAATGAGGCCCTCAGAGACCGGATTGTCACAAGCTGCAGGTCGTTCCTCTTTTGCACCTTTTCCCTTTCCTTTCTTTTCCCTCTTTTTTTTAAAATTTTTTTATTTTTTTGAGATTTCCCATTTAAAATAACTGAGACGGGTCTTACCCTCTGAAAGTGCTAAAGAGAGCATGAAAAATAGAGTGGGACCAGTCTTTTTTTTACACATTGAACACACATATGAATAAGCATGTGTAACGTTTCACAGCAACCTGTGCTTGAGCTTATGTTCATGTCTTAAACTTTTTTGGAGTTTTCACCCCTCCTTATGGTGCAATTCATTTGGTTCAGAACACTCCAGTGAGGGCAGAATTGCTACGTTCTCTAAACAGAAAGGATGATTGAAGCATACAGCTTGCAATAGGGCCTGCATTTGTCCTGCCTTTTCACAGGCATCTAAGTGAGAGGGCTAACTTAGAAGCCAGCTTGTCTTTGCTTCCCTCTAGAGTCGATGGATAGATCTGGCACCTCCAAAGAGTGATTCAGCGCACACAGCAATCAAAAACCCCATGCAGTTAACCACACACAGAGGGGAAAGAAAGAAAAATCCAGACTTTGGGGACAATAAAATACAACATGTTTTTTTTTGTACAGCCATAATTGTGTGCTTAACTCAGCACTGTAAAGTAAAAATTATTACTTTTTCATTTATCATGTTAAAACACACACAGGATGGCTTAAAGATGTAACTTGCCCGTGACCACCCATTTGGAAGTGAGAGAAATATTCTTGTGACAGAAATACCATTGATTGACTGGTAAAACCTGCAAATGAACCCAGGGAGGAATTCAAAAACCTCCCATGCTACACATTCTAGCTGAAAGCAGATGAAGTTCTGTGCTCCTGAATTAATTTCACTTAACAATGTTTATAATAAGCAATTGGTGACTTTGAGTCAAATACAAGGGCAGAGTGGCAATCTGTGCAAACTGCTCCTGCCTGGTAGATCAGTGGCACTTCCTCTGCATATTCCTTTCTCTGGGATTCCTCTGGCCCTCTGGATTTGAAGTTTTCCTTGCTGCTCAGGGATCAGAGCAAACACATTTTAAATGTTCACATTTTACAACACAGTTCCTGTAGTACTGCATATGCCTTTAGGATCACTCACGGCAGCTCCACAAAATTGGTCCCCACTTCATGGGAGCTTTTACAAGTCCTGATGGATGCCCACCTGCATGTGCAGGCACCTGAAGTCTTTCCACCACCTGGTCTTTGCTGTGGCCACTTGCTGCTTCATTCCTCCAGCTCATTGATGATAGTCAGGGAGCAGGATTCAAATCAGGTTTTAAATCTACAGGCAGCCTGACTTGTGTATGTTGCTCACAGGACTCTTTTTCCCTGGGTCCATCATTTTTTTGCATTTAAGATTTTTTTATACTTGGTATTTCTCACACTGAACAAATAAAAGGAACAACTTGGCTAACTTAGCATCATACCCAGCAACGCATTCTCTGGCTTCCTCAAGAAGCCGTGTGGCACCTACAAATTGTTATCGACACCAAGTTAGGGGATGCAATGCAGTGATCTGGGTGAATAGGAGAGAAAACGACCTGTCAGCATGGCTGGTCTAACAAACCAGCAGCATCTCCCAGTTCCATCCCTGATGTGGGAAGCCACACAGCACCGACTGTGAGAACGGCTGCAAGAACACAACCTACAGCTTCCCATCAGCAAGGACAGGGGCAGATCATCAGGAAATAAACACAGTGCTCATCATGTTCAGAGATACTAGCAAAGCCTACACTGCAGGTTTGGCTACAAGCACCACGGGGGGATCACACCAGAGAAGAGGAAATCATGGGCAAACGGCCACTGCACAGACCCTGTCAGTCTGGACTCACATGTGAGTCCAAGATGCCCAGAATATGCCAGACTTGCTGTGACTGTCCAGCACAGCCTCTGGCTAATGGGAGGGTGAGTTCAGCCACTACACGTGCTCTCAAGGCTTGCTGAGGGTTTGTATGTTTGCCTTCTTGCAGGTTCAGGTTTGCCCTTCTTCCCACAGGCAGAACAGCTCTAGGGGGAAGGGGGGCTTCCAAGACGTTCTGGTGCACTGCTGATTCCTTAGTGCCACAGCCTGTTTGGAACATGCTCATGCAAAACTGAACACTGCTGTCCTTGGTGGAGATGTAAATTGGAAGACACCATTCTCTTGACAGAAACCTGTTCCTTCATATTTCATGTTTTCCACAGTAGCACATACAGACATAAATTTTCTTCCCAAGGTAACTGCCAAGCAGTCCTATGCCCTTGTCCTGTTGTCACAGACCTGTCCAGTTGTATCCCATGTGCATGAAACTCCCCCTTTACAGACTTCTGCAGCTAAGCCACAAAATTCCACCTCTGCTCTATCTCTCTTGCAAAACTGGATGGATCTTCTGATGTGTTGATCAGCAACATGTGGTATGTCAAGTAACACAGAAAACTGCCCAGTAAGAAGGGAGTGTACTCCCCAGGTACCTCGCATACCTCCCAGCTGTTGCACAGAACTTTCTTGCCGTGGGACCAAATGCATCCCACATTGCCAAGACCTCATTTCTTGCGGTGTTAGATCTCACTTTGTCCCACCACAGAATAAATGTAAAGCACTGTTGGTGCAGATGTGAACCTTGAGGTGGGAAGTCTCTTGTCTGGTATTTCCCTTCTGGTTAAGATAAGCATGATAAGCATGTTGTATGCCACCCTAAGCAGTCACGAATAAAGGGAAGCAGCACTTGGGAAAAATGGCAACAGGAATTCAAAATGGAAGTGGTCAGTATTTGCTCATTACATTTGCAGAGCTTATTTTCTCTTTGCTCCCTGTGTCAGGAAAAACTATTACAGTAGCTAGGAAAGGGAAATATTTCTTTCTGTTTCTAAGCATGTGAAGCAGGCTCCCACTGGCAAAAGCTGCCCAACACATTTTGTCCAGTGGTGTGTAAAGCCTGCAACTGTGTATTGCACCAGGAGCACATAGTAGCTAAGTTCCATTTAGCTCCTGTTTTGTGTAAGCCCTTGTTTGTTTGGGGGGTTTTGTTTTGGCCTTTGTGGTTTGTTTTTTTTTAAGATAAATTGCACTAGTATTTCATTTCTGTTTTTACAAATGAGAAGTTTGGTGTTTTGAGGACGTGGCTGACTTCTGATGAAGAACCTTTTCATGTTAAATGTGACCATTAGGGAAATTACAAAGGTGGACAGAGAGAGGGGGCTCTCTCTACCAGTGGCAGGTATGGTGTCATGATCTGCACCTCACCAGGGGAGCAGGGAGCGAGGGGCTGAATACTTGCCAGAAATCAGCTTCAGTGACCTGCCAGGACTGCACGTATAGAACATATCTAGGGAAACCTGAGGGCACAGGGAATGCCAAATCAATTTTGTATTTCACACTAAAATTTGCCTTTAGCTCTTGCTTGCAAATGTTTTACAGCTACACGCCTGCAAGTCTCCACACTGTAAGAATCTCATCATATACCCTTATGAATACTTTTGCCTACTGACCATAAGATAAAATCTTCCCCATGTGAATCTTGGTATGCTTTGTCACAGCCCTAGAAAGGACAAAAATTGTCACAAATTCTCAACTGAAATTAATTTCCTGCTTGTCTGCAAAGATCAAGGACACAAAGGCATAAGAGCCCCACCTCCAGCATTCACCCAGGGAAGCTTCTGATGCCAGGACTCCCACGCAGAGGTGGAGCTAGTATGTTCACAATTACTTTCCATTCCCATAAGGTACATTCAAGTTTCTCCTTTTAGAGACAAGATGCAGCTCTGGGTCCTTCTTCCTAGAGACTTTCCAGGGGAAATGAATGTTTCCATCTGTTTCAGAAAAGTCTCTAAGTCTTGTGATGCTACCTGAAGCACTACCAAGTGGTCACACCTGACCAGGCATCCAGCCTTGAGCTTTCGCATGCAGTAGAGGATAACAGAGGAAAGTTGCAGAGAAAAGCCTTGTTATGGTTGAGGCAGAACTGCTCAGTTTTGTTTTGTGGTGGCAGAGAGGACTCTCAGGCTTGCTATCTGGAAAGCAGGACAATCTCAGAGGGAGAGGTCCAAGAAAAAGCTCCATATGCCTGAAGAAAACCCTGGGAGAATTTGAGATGCCTCAGCCCAAGAGAACAATCACAAAAAGCCCCAAACACACCAGGGAGAACCTTCTACTGCTTGCATAACAGCCTAGAGGTCAGGGTTCTTGCTCTGGAAATAAGAGCACTTTAATGCCCTTCTCAGCTGAAAAGAAATAAATCAGTGATTTCAATGCAACTTAGTAGGCTACAGAACTGTGTGGAAAAGGAACAAAGTCCATCTCTCTTTTTGAAACTAGGTCAGTACAAGTTGAAGAGTGACATGACTAGAAGGAGATGAAACACAGGGGAGCTAGAGTCTGTAGTCCTCAAGTTAGGCACTTAGCTGGGAGTGTAATCTCAAAGCAAAAGAGGCACGGGAACTAGTCCCATAAAAATATATAAGGTCTTTGGTGGCCAGAGTTCAGAACTCCCTGATATAACAGTTCATTTTTCACTGTCCCCATCCTGTTCACTGTGGGCTCTGCATCTGCAGTGCTGCAGCATGTGACATCTTTGCAGCCCATCATAACTCAGTGTCAAGAACAGTTAATCAAAATTTTCAGGTTACTAAAGCCAAGGCTGAGGCCAGATGTAAAACAAGCAAATGGAGTTTCTAGGTCACGTTGGTCTTCATTTGCAACTCCCAAATCTGAAAAATAAAGGGCCTGAGAACTTATGTCCACGAAGACTGCAATTAAGGATGAAAAATGAAAATGGCTTGTTACAGGAAAAACACTTATAACCTCCTTCATGGATCACTGTTGCATATCCAGAGTTTGGATGGTGTATTTCTCGTAAAAAAACATACTTTCTCAATGAGAAATCCTCTCCCAAGCTGTACCTTTGCAGCAGTAGCATTTTTGAGCTGCTCCACTAGTTCTCGACCATGTGTTACTGATGAGTACAGAAAAGAGAAAAGGAGGCCATGATGAGCTTTCATCTTTTTTTAGTCCCTGCTTGACTTCATAAAGCTATTGCCCTGTCAGACCTTATCCTTCCCGAGAGCCTCAGGGCACTTCTGAAAGATTATACAGTCCTCTCTTTGAACTTGTGCAATCATCTATGCTTTATTTTCCTTTAAAAATGGCAAGTGGGAAATCAGTTGTCCTCCTGTTCCGATTTCCTCCTGCCTGTTGTTTCTGAGGGAGGAGGCCCCTTTTAAGAGAGATGCAAAGTGCTAGCTCCAGAACTCCCATTGCCTATAATGGAATGGAAGGGCTGAGATCCAGGCAACCCTTTGAACATGCAGGATGCTTCTCTGTAATGCAACATTCAGTACTCATACTGCGCAGAACACCAGGTCTGCTTTTCAAACACAGACTTCTGAAGTATGAGGTATTCAGGTAACGTAGTAGTAACACTGCCTGCCTGTTATTTGCTCTGAAATTCTCAATTGCAGTTAGCATGTGTCTTGAAAAATTCATTCTAGTTGAGTCTGCAGTGTCAGATAAGGGACATGTTGCTCTGACTGTGAGTCAGAGGCTCATTATCTGTGGCACTGCGCACAGACAATGAAAGTTGTATGTATGACAGCTCCCTTACTGAAGTGCCAGGGTTATTGTACTGCGTGTAAAGTAACAGGAAAGAAACTCTCCAGGTTCCTTTTTCTTGCAAGTTTTTTTTTAAGTAAAGACATGTTTGAACCAAGACATTCCTGCTTCTTGTAGCTGCCAGTTCCTGTGCACAAGATTCAATGTTTTTCTTGTACTTGCTATAAAATGCCTCATCAAAGCCTTCTGTGCTCTGTTATAGCTGTTTCATTATTTATTATGGTAAAAATATGAATTACTGAACTTCAGCCTTGGCAGATAAGTGAAATGGGAATGAACTTTCAGCTCTTTGGTTTCAGAAGGTAAATCTCTGGTGGAGCTTGCACACATGGTTGGAACAGTTCCCCACGTTTACACTGGCACAGCTCCACCGACTGCCGCCGCACTGCCCCGATTCACACTCCAGCAGCAGGGAGTTATAAACTGAGGGGCCTGAGATAGCTGTAACATTTTCATACTGCATGTCCAATTTTAAAACAGCAAATTTCCTTCCATAGGTGAAGGAAAAAAAAAAATTTTTCTCTTTTGGGTTATTAAGGGGGAGTTGACCAGAGAGAGAGGAAGGAGCTGCAAGCGATGCACTGAGGCTGACCCTGGAAGAAAGAGAGGTTAAATAACAGTATAAATACCCATTGGCTCTTGAACCAAGTCACACACTGCTTCTCATATGGAATTCTTTTACATAATGCCCTGGCAAGAAGGAGCTCCTTTTTAACTTGGTTTCCCCAGGAAATGTAACGTGTACGTTCACACAATCTGCCTGTCACATCTCCTCCCAAGCCTTCCTCTTGCCACCTGCCATTTGTCCACTTACTGACATGTGACAGAGCAAGTTCAGAAGTGAAACCTGGTAGTTGTATACAGGAGAGATGACTGCTTGGCCTCCCCAATGGACAAAGACAACAGCGTCCACTGGAGGGGGGGCTCTTGCCACTGGAGCTGCACAAGGGCAGGAGCCTCCACTCTGCCAGAGGAGACCCCAGGCACCCAGGGATGCCACAGGAAGGAGCAACAGCACTGGGATGCAGGAAGGAGCTGGGAGGGGTAAGCGGGCCGTGGGAGAGAAATTCATAGGAAACCACCCTCCGTGAGCTTCACCGCACATAGGAGTTGAGCCTGACACGAGGCAGGCGCTGAACTAAAGAAAGTCCTTTAAAGAAGCAGATGTGTTCTTTCCAAAGTATCTGCTAGTAAAATAAATTAAACCAGTTAAATTAAGTTTCCCCGTCAGCATCCAGCAGTACAGCTCAGCCTGATTTACCAGTCTGCTTAACAGCAGTAGGCAATGTAAAACTAGCATTTCCTAATTTAAGATGGTTGATTTTAGGGTCAATTGACATAGTGTATGCTGATCTCTGCTTTTAAAAAGAAGAGAATGTGAAGGTGTCTGCTTGCCTTTGGAAAAGGAAATAAATATTAACTTATCCACACAATGTGTAAGCAGATCTAGCCCTGTTGCAGGAAACTCATTAATCTCACATGGAAAATAAATAAACTAGGAGAGAAAAGGATGGGTGGGATTTTAACTTCCTCTATTTCCGCTAATCGTTATTTTATATGAACAAGTGCATGCCAAGGTTTTTAAGAGGAAAATTACTGCAAAGGACAAATAATTTTGTTGAGTCTTTTAAAAGCTTTTTGGTGGAGGGATAATTTAGGGTGGTGTTGGGGAAACTCACCTGTTAAATGCTGCCTGATAATTCCCACTATTAGACCACATTTTCCATTGCTGATGCCACTGTCAGACTTGAGACATCAGGACTCACATTTTCCATGGCAGGTGTCTGCCTAAGGCTGGATACATGTGATGCATGCGTGTGTCTATCAAGGACTGCCTCAGGCTAAGTGTGTATAATAATTTCAGCCAAAATGTTTTTGCTCTTCAGCAACTATAAGAAAAAATGTGCTGTTTCCCCTGTTTGCCTCACACTATAAAGAATGGCAGCCTCTTCTTCAGGCAGTCCCAAAGGCCCTGTACGTTGGAGGAAAAGCATGAAATTTGGCAGGAATGCTTTAACCACACTGGAAATCCACCTCAGCTCAGCTGAATTATGAACCTGAGCAAGACCAGTTTGGTCTTGATAGAGCTTCACAGCTTTGTGTTTCAAAGAGCCTGTGCTAGTGTAGGGCTGACCAAGGTTTTCTTCAGCTAGTTTCTCCTTTGCCCCTTTGGACCCTGCTCCTCATCTGGGGCAATCCAGAAGAAATGGTCACCCAAGGAAAGGACAGGCTGGAGAGGGAGAGGTGAGAAAAGAGAAGAAACAAGAGCACTCTAGACAGAGACCATGGGACAAGGGAGAAAAGTTGAGACAAGAAGTCCACTGCACCCACAGTCAGTGACCACACCTGTGCCACAAGATAAGATACCAGCAGTTTTGTTTGCTGATGGGGAAATGTAGGTGGTCACTGACACAGCATTCAGAATTACACAGCTTTGAGAGTGGCAGAAAGTATAGTTCAAGCTCATTTTCAGCCATGGAAAGGTTGGAATTTCAAGTCATAGCCATATTTAAAAAAATGAGCATTGGGAAATTGGCAGTCAGCCCTTATCTTCCATAAAAATATGACTCTACCTGAAAACAGCCATTATTGGTGTTCTTGCTCTTCCTTTACAGGTGGGAGATAGAGTTGATTAATGCCTCAAAAATTCAAATACTTACTGAAGTGCATTTATATGGCTTTAGATGTTGGTCTTTCCCACAGACGTCTGTGACCAGGATAACCAGCACTTCTACAGTCATCCATGTATTAGTCAATAACTTTCCAGCATTCTAGATCTGCTCTCACATCATTTGCAAAATCAGAAACGGAGGATAAACACAGTGCGCACTAAGTGACTACCAGTTCTCCCTTGGAGCCCAGCAGTTTATTCTCTGATCGCTAAAGCAGCTTATAGCAGAGTAATTTTCATGGTGATCACCAAGCATACCCTGCCAGAATGTGGCTCTTTCTTCAGATTAATCCATAATCTTTGGCAGTCTGGAATTGTTAATAGTAGCGATTTCTAACAGCAAAATATCGCTATAACTATTCTTTCAGGTTTTATGACATCCATACCAGTATGTCCTAAGGACCCCGAAAGTCACTTTTCACAATCCAGAGTTATATTTCTATAAAGATGTAAAGCTTTAGAATATTTGTGAGAAACAGAGAACTTTAAATTTAAGGTAAGAATTAAATTACTGAGAATGGCAATTTATGATCATAGAATGGGTGCAGCACTAATTTGGACAAATGTGTTCCTGATAAGAATATGGGCTGGAAAAGCAAATGAGAGGCAGTGTGAAAGAGACACAGCAATCAAATTAAAATAGCAAATAGCATATGACCACAGGATAGCTTTTTTACAGTATATATTTAAGAGAGCAGGCATGGGTTAGCTGAATTGCTCATTTGGATGGCAAATACTTGCAATCCAAATCTCCATAAAATTCTGGCATTAGGATTCAAAGTTGGGAGGCAGGAAGGAACTTTCAGGGGTTGCAGCTTGGGGAACAAACACTGGGACAGCACAAGACAAAAAAGGAGGGCACGCATGTCATATTTATTGGTCCGTTTCTGCTTTCATATTGGACAAAGAAGTGGCCACAGTACAACTCTCTCTACACCAAGGATGTGTAACTGTGATTCCCCCCATTTTCCACCCATGCAAAACTCTGATGGAAGCTTTTATGATGGTTTGGGTGCTGACAGACATTGCTCCTCAGAACAGATTCCCTGACATCTAATAACAGCTGAGCTTTTGTAGCTTTTTGGTGTGCGGCTGCCAATTTTGATTTCTTTATCAGCCACCCGCTTTCACAAAATTGAACTCACCTCTGAGTAAATTCAAACTTACCTTTGAGACCTGTATCAACCCTGACTGAAACTTGCTAACAAATCCAAGAATTATTTGGAACAGCCAGGTATCTAAGCCTTGATTCTTTAGAAACTAAATAAAAAAAGAAAGAAACTGGAAAGGGAAAACGAAAGAAACTAGACATTAGAAAATCTTACAATATTTTGTATGTACTGAGAAACTGAATTGGGTTAACCCAAGCACATCAAAGGGTAAAAGTCATTAGGATACCTTCAGAAGTCTGCAAAAGCCTCCTCCTCCACTCAGCTATTTCAAAAGCTTCAGCACAGGGGAGGTTCTGCAGCTGTGGAGTGCAGCTATTACACAGTCCTGTGCTCTGCAGTAATTTTCTGCATGCTGACGGGAATGGAACAGCAAGAGGTTTGAAGTCCAAAGTAATGCAACCAGTGAATCCTGGCTGCAATGGATCTTCCATCTGAAAATCCTATGTCTCAGCAGTTTGTAACTGGTTTTGACACCAATGGATCATTACTAAATTCTACTTTGATGAAAGCTACCTAACCAAAACACCACAATAACAGTCACTCTAAAGTCACATACTTAGATTTTGCAAAACTGTTTGCAAAAAGGACTCTTCTCTGTAATGCCTGAATGTACAAAATGAGCATGTAATATTATCTGGATGCAGTTTAAACTAACATATATGTATTTATTGTTCCAGCTATTTTGGGGTAGGGAAAGGAGTAGAAAAAAGTTACCTAGCGAGCTGGATATGACTACATTGGAATTAAGTTTTCTGTCTTTAATTTATAATTTAAACAATGAACTGAAATGAACTATAAGTTTTTGATCTCCGTCTTGAGGATCTCTGTGAACAGTATGTGATAATATACAGTGCTGAGACCACAACAGAGGAACTGGAACTTTTACTCAGGGGTGCATATCTCTTTGATTCAAGCATAAATGTTTCTTTATTTATTAAAAGCTGGCCTGGGGAAATAAAGAATTCTGGAGAAGAAATTATACATATTTCTGATCATGTTGTTATCTGTCTGAAGAACAAACTACTATTCCCAAAACAAAATCAGGTAATTAAAAGTTATGCTTTGTGACTCCAGGATTTGAAAAGGAAAAATCACATGGCAACTAGTTAATGTCTACATGATTACTTTCTCAGGGTTAAAGTATTTATAGCCACAAACATATACATAACCACATAGCCACATATATATACAAAACCAAGAAAACAGCCTAAGGGAACACAAACAAAACCCCACCGCCCAGCACCTTAACTGCAGCATCTGCAAGCCAGCAATCATGGAATACTTGATGAAGTGCTTAAGGCTAGGAAGGCTGATAATGAGATTTCTTTTAAGTTCATAGTGCTGTACATTAAAGAGACACTGCCAACCTGATTCTGAAAGGAAAAACATTACATTGCACACACACACTGTTTTTGTTTTTATAGAAGAGTCTTCATCAGCCTTTGCTGGTGTCTAGAAAAACAGGTTTAGTAAGCAGCATACTTGGTCCACAAGTTTTCCCTCAATATTTTTGCATTTTATTTGTCTTTCGTAACACTTCAGTTCTGATGCTGTGTCTGGTGAGTGCCCCAGCGAAGAGAGTGGTTCTGAGCTCCCACCCAGTCAGTGCAAAAAGCAGGAGCTCCCCAAGATAGTACCCTAAGCAGAATATACTAAAGGCCATCTGCACAGTGACAGTGACTGCTGCAAAGTACAGCATAAACAACCTGGAGCCAGATGATAGTTCCACCTCTCCTCTCCCTCTGGTCTGTTCAGTGATAGAAACCACCCCATTATTTGCTGCAAGATTAGATATGGTGTTTCCACATGAAATACCAACCTGAAGAAAAGTCTAGTTGACTTTCTTTAAGTCTACCTTTAAATCCTTTTTTATAAACCCAAATAATATTTTACTGGTGCAGAAGCCTTATACAGAGGGACTATAACCTTTCTTAAAAAACAGCATACGTGTAGTCTTAATGCTTATCCCAACATAGCTGCTTCCAGGAGATTCTTTGCAAAACTGTCCTTTAGCCCTTTCTGTCAATCTTTCCTATTCTTAATGGGAGTGAAATGGTAATGCTGGCATATTCCAGCTGCCTGCATGGACTAGTCTGAATTAACTTGCCTGTTTTTAATATCTCCTGTAATTTTTTCTCAACACCCCCTGGGATGAGAAAGAACTTGAGCTGACAAACAGGTAGAGCATATACACAAATCTGTATTCAGGAAAAAATACAGTCAAACAATATTAATGTTGCACAGTCAGTAATTAAAACTTGGCAAAGCTAATTTTGTAATTTTAACTTTTAACATAGTTTTTACTTACAACATCACATATTTGTTTTTCAATCCTGATGTGGGTGATGAATCAGTTTCTGAACCAAAAGTGTCTGTTGTCTGCCAGACCCTTGTTCCCATTGCTGCTGAAACTGGAAAATGAACAGTGAATGACACAGGCGACTGCATGAAGAAACAGGACTGCTTCACAATTAAAACAGCAGAATGTTGTCCGGGAGGAATGGGGTCTGTTCTGCTTCTGCTAGAGAATTCCAGCAGAGGAGTTCTTATTGTGTTAATCTTTAATTTCATACCCATCATTTTGGGTGGTGACTTGACAACCTACAATTTGATTTGGAGACACACTCAAACAGCTGTAGCCCAGGAAGCAGAAACTGCTTTGAACATACAGAATGATACATAGCACTAGGTACTACCAGGAAAAAAAGAGATCTTAAGAATCACAAACGGAAATTAAGGGATACTTTTAATCTAGCTTAATATGCAGGTTTGACAATGTAATGCTGTAATTGCTACAGAAACTGGAAAAGAAGTGTTAAGCACTGTCTGTCCCTCTCCACATCTGTATGATGCTGCAGGGCTGCAGATGCCCGTGTCATGGCAAAAAGCTACTGAAGACAAAGGTGCTACTTCAGCAGCATTTCCTGGCTCTCTCCTGAGCTGCAGACACCCATGCCTGGAGCTGGCAGGACAGACACCATCCCTGGCATCCCCTGGTAGGGTCTCGTGAATGGTGTTTTGTCAGATTTCCTGCTGGAATGAAACATCAACACCACCACAACCGCCAAATATGTTAAAAAAGACTGTCAAAAGAATGAGAAAAGTGTTGCTGACTTCAGCTCACAGTAACCCCAGTACCATCTGACACACCAATCCACTGACAAAACCTTCAGTCATCCTTCCTCAAGGAGTATCAGTGGCAACTGAGCTGTTACTCTGCTAGTCATTTTCATGGCGCTACAGGCCACAAACCCACCCCTGGACTTCAGAAGAGTGATTTCCACAACAATCTGTGCTAGCCTTACTGAAGGTTTGTGTCTAAAAAACACCATACATAAGAGATTCTTGAATGCTGATAGTACCTGGCTGACATGTAGTTGCAGAGAGAAATGAAGACTGGCGTCAGGTACGCCAAAGGCTGTGTGGCATACAACCTTCTGCACAAAGAAAACCTGGAGACAGCTGGAGTTTTTGTTAAACACAATCCAGAGTAAGAGGATCAGCCTAGCTTTTGCACTCAGAGTCATGATCAGAGCAGGAAGGTCAGGAACTATTTCCAAAATAAACACAAGAGTCCATCCAAGAAAGCAGCACTAAGTATAATAATAATAATCTGCTACTTGTTTGATGAGTGCTGTGGCCTGTAATACATTCGGATTTCACCATTTAATCTTGTCATTATTATTATCATTGGTATATTAAAATCAGTAAAAGCCTTATCGCTACCTGAGATAGTCAAAACGCATCTGCCTAATATCTGGCATCAGAATGCAGCCAACAGCCTGACCACCAAGTTGTGGCAAACAGAGAGCAAGTAAAAATCACACTAAAAGATCTAGAGGATCCACCCTGGAAAAGATGCATATGCAGCAGGTGACTTCAATTCACCATGCCAGTGACACAATGCCACTTCCAGGTACTCCCACTTCCAGCAACCCTTTCCCCCGTGGGTTCCCATGTACATCCCTGCCAGAGCCGGTCGAGTGGGCACAGCTCGGTGTCCCTGGCAGTCTGACATCACCAAGAGGAGCTGCAGCAGCCAGCCGGGAGAGTGAGTGCTACAAGCGTGAATCCTGTGTTCAGGCCTGACCGCTGCTCCTGTCCTAGGCTCCCTCTTGCCTTTTCAGAGTGTACAACTAGAGGCCTTTGATGGAAAGATGATCATTTTGGCTGCTTTTTGTTTTGTTGCAACTGTTGCCTTATTTGTTTTATTCACCAACATTCATTAAAAAGAACCCCTCGTATTCAAACTCCCAGCTGAGCCTGCACTCCACGTCTCCTTGCCTAGGTAATCTGAACTCCTCTGGACTTTTCTGCTTGGTTCTCTCCCATTTGAGACTGCTCCCTCATCCACTTGCCAGCACTAGCCACCTCCGCTGGTTTCTACTGCCAGTCCCTTTCCTGGAACTGCATTCTCAGTTCACCTTCCCTCTCCATCCCAGCTTCTCTATCAGTTTCTTTTGCTTGTGCCTCAGTTTCTTGGGCAGTTTGTCTCCTCCATCCTATAGTCACCTCCATCACTCTTTTAGCCTACAACCCTAATATCCTTGTTCTGGATCCTTAGTCTCTGTCAGTAGTCATTTCCTTTGGTAGCTTCAAAACAGTATTCCTGACCTGCCAGTCCTGAATACCTGCCTTCTCTGCAAGTCCTGGTTTTCATCCCACATGCTCCTATTTCCAGTACAGCCTGCTGGTTCTCCACAGCAAGGCCTTAGACCTGGCTCTGAATCAGACAGCCTCTTCCTTCACATTGCCTAGATGCCAACAGAAAGGTCACTGAAAGCACAGAAAAGTGTCACTGCTCTCCCTTCGTTGCTTATCTCTGGCTCAGTGTGCAGCAGCAGGAAACGACCATTATTCAGAAACTCTGTTTCCATCATGTCATCCCGGGCTGCAGCATGTGCAGTGGCTTTGTATAGAGAGCGCATGCCCAGGCTAGGAGCTGAGAGGGGCTGGAGTGCCTTAGTTGAACTGTGGGAATGATGCACGAACAACAGGACTGTAACTGTGAGAGGCATAAGCTTGCTCTGGGACAACAGCTTGCTCTTTACCCTTAAGCAGTAGCAAGTGCTGAGATTTAAAATACCATAAAATTTGGCCAAATAAGAGTAGATTTTCTTGGGTGCAGTGAAAAGTACCTAACAAAAGCATTCCTTGCTCAATTTCAAAGCAAACTTTCTCCATAAAAAGTTTGATTTTCTTTTTTCCTATTTAAAACCAACATAGCTTTCCTACATTTAATTTCAGAAAATATTAAACACTTTGATATTTTCTCAGGTCAAGAAAAACATGATGCAGACCATCAGTATTGACTTCTCCAGTCTGAATCAGCGTAGCCTGGCACAAACAGCTGAAAGCTAGATCTTGTGTCAGAAATGTCAAAACCTGTGTAATAGGCTGTATGGGCTCTTTAAAAACTCAGCAGAGCTTCTCACCCTACCTTGTGCATGTGTTGGGAATCAGCTGAAGGGCTGATTCCCAGCAAGCAGATTTAAATAGGTTTCCAGCTTAGGGAGAGAAATGGATGTTTGTCTCTTAGAGGAGCTGTTCCCTCCCTCTCATCCCCCTCCCTTATACGTGCACGTACACTCACACAAAAAGAGCAAAATGGGAATAAAGGTACTCTCCAGGCGAAAAGACCATCCCTCTATAGAGACAGAAGAGCACTTTTGGCAGACCTGAACGGCACTAGAGTTTAAGTGAGTTGAAAATAAAAGACAGATAATGAGATTTTGCTCTAGATCGGCTGGCTTGTGCTGGCAGGCAGCAAGCAGAGCCAGCCTGCTTACAATTTGCCCTAGATGAGCTAACCAAAAATAGAAACCAAGAATCACAGTGCCTTATCCATTCTAGAGAGGTAAAAATGTTGACTTGGAAAGACCACCACTCAGAGACAAAATGACAGTTCTGAGTTGCAGTCACATGCCGTTCTCTCAGTCATGTTAAGAAGGTATTAATCTTTCAGTTGCAGAAAGAGCAGAGCTCCTAACTCAGCCTTCTGAAGAGCTGGCACATGAGGGGTCTATGGAAGGAAGAGTATGGCATTCACCAGCTCTGGTCAGACTTATGGTCCCTATTTCTGCTGATCTTGAGTGGCTCATAATCTTGTTGGGTCTAAATCACCTTTCACAAGTAGGCAGAGAGAAGGAGCCCTGGGAAGTGTGAGAAATAACCGCTTCACTCAGGAAGGAAGAATAGGTTTGCCAGTGGGTTTATGCAGAAGACACTCATGATCCATTTCTTGTGGGTGTGAGCTTTGCTGCAGCCTGAGCTCAAAGCACCTCTGCTTGTACTCTGGAAGAAGTAAACCTGAGACTATCACACTACTTCCCACAAGGCATTTGCCTGTGCTTGAATCATCCAGAGACAATGACAGATGCTAAGGCACCTGGCACATATTAGGAAGCTGTAAACCTTGCGCTGTTGTGGCTGCCTGGTAAAGACTAAGTGCAACACAGCTGGGTGCAATCTTGATATTAAGGGTAAGCTTGACCATACCTTGCTAGGTGTAAGAGGATGGTGTTGCTTTTGCTAAGTCCTGGAGGAAACTGTATATTATTTTCTGGAGTCTTTCTTGATATCTGGAGGAGTACATGGTTCTTAGTTTTTGTTCAGCAAACCAGGTAAACATTATTTTAACAATCTGATACAGAGTAAGTATGATTAATAATGACTGATAGCAGCTGGATTGATAATGAGTAATAAGCACTAATTTTTCAGCCTAGAAAGATGCCTCTCTACTACTCACTAAATGCACAAGTGCTAGAGTTTGGGTGTCATGGCTCCTGCAACTTTGTTTAATTACAGAGACACCCACAGGTTTGGTAACTTTTGCCTGTTCTGAACTACCATCTCCCCAGTTCTGATACTCCCTAATTTGCAGCCACATACATAGCAACATTTGTGAACTGGGAGGGCAAAGTTAACTCCAAAGCAAATCTCTTTCCTTTGGAACAGACTGTGTGCCAAAGGCACTCAGTGTCAGCCACCCCATTTTCCTGTCAGCATAATATCACTGATTTATTAGAGAAATTTTAAACTCAGAATATGCCACAAATGTATGCCAGATTGTGAAAAAAAAAATACACATCTCCCTCTTCATTACTAGGTGCTGTGCTTTTGTGAGATTATAGATGTATATTTAGTGTTAATCTTGGTGTCGTGTCTGTACCTCAGCAGTTGGCTCTTTTCTAATGCATTTTGTAAAGGTTAAACTCTGTAGTGCAAACTGTACACGATAATTTATGATAATACTGGAGGGCAATCTGTTTTCCACTCTATAGCTGCACACTGCCCAAGGGGAAAGGAGCAGCGGGCTGTGCTTGTTGCCTTAGCTCTGGTTTGCACAGGTGTTCAGCACTCTGCCTTCTGGCTGCAAAAGGGGATTAGACAGGGTTTAGGGGAGAAAATGTAGGGAAATGAGAGCAGGCAATCAGATGGCAAATTAAAATGAAGCTACAGCTGCTTATTGAACCAAATTCTATTCTTCTTCAAACTTCTCCTGTCTGCCATTCAAAACCACATCTGAGACTGATGGATCTCATTCCCTAGCTTCTGACTTTGATCTCCCAGCATCAGAGTTCTCCTTAGTCTGTGAGTGGAAGACTAAGACGCACAGGCAGGATCACACTTACAAAACAGCACATTCTTGGCTTGCAGCCACATTCAAATTCGCTAATAGCAGTAGTTTTCTGTAACTGCCAGGAGAGATAAAGCAAGCAGTGACATTTTAACTGTTTTGTGCTGCAAACAGTTCACGCTCCCAGAAGTTCAGCAGAATTCAGTGGAAGCCTAATTAGGGATGATACATCCTAAACTTCACTCTCATTATGTTTTTAATTCTTTCATAGTTCTTCCACAAATCCTGAAGTTGTTTTAAGAGAAACTTTAACATCAGCATTTAGCTCATGTGCAAGTTTCTTCTTCAGGATTGCAGACACCAGTTTTTTGTTCTTAGTTTCAACTGTACGCGTATTTCTCCTCTCCAAACACTATTAACATATAATATTAATATTAAGCAGTATGAAGGATATGTCTGCTTTTGGTTCAGTGCAGTTTGATGGTAGAAGGTGCCTTGGTTAAGCAAATCCAAACCATTAAACAAGATTAAATAATATATCACTAGGTGTACCCAGGATCAGGAGATGGCAGCAAAACCCTGAAGAGATGTTTGATTCTTCATGTCAGTAATAGAAATGTTTTAACTGCAAGCCAGAATTAATAAATCATTAACATGTGAGATTCTAGTAAGAAAAACAAGGGATTGTCTGACACTGATTATACAACAAGGAATTGTATGAAAAACGGTTGAATTACATGGACTGGAGAATTGACACCATTAAAACCTGAAACGGCATTCATAATTAATATAATTAACTTTCCAGAACAGGAACACTCCAAGTCAGAGAAGGCTCCAGCAGAACTTCTCAAGTTGGATGGAATAGTATCAATGGATGCATTGCAAGGTTCAGCAAATTGGACTGTAGCCTGATAATTAGACAAGTTTATATATAATGCTATATATATATCAATGATATTGGATGCAGAATAGCTTATCAGATACGGTTTGGAAACATGAGCCATGAGTAAGACATCCAGGAAAGAATTCAAAGTAAAACAAAATTTGAAATGTCAATATTACGGGTAAATTGTTGTCGGGTAAATTGTTGTCAGGCAAATTGTTGTATTTCTGCTCAATGAACTTTATTCAGTTTCTGCTTCATAACTGAGAAATCGGTGGTCTGAATGGCAGAACGGATGTCAGTGTGGTCTGCAGTAAGGAAAACGGAGACTGAGCAAGAAGAACAAGAGATATTTGGTGAAGGGACAAAATTGAGCTTTGTTATTTATCAAAGCTCTATGAATATTCAAAATAGCTTATGCACAGCAAAACCAGCCATGGCAAGCTCAGTGAGCATGTAGGAGAATAAAAAGCTCAGACCTGAAGATGTCTGTCTACATCATGTATGTACCGTTATGATGGGGGGTTGGAAACAGATGATCTTGAAGGACTTTTCCAAACCAAACCAGTCTAAGATTCTGTGAGAGCTGGATCCTGAGGGGAAATTCTCATATACCAGAAAATCGTAAAGGTGGCTTCACAGAAAAATACCGAGAACTCTACAGACTGCAGAAGTTTACAAGTTGAAGGGAAAAAGCTGATGTATTTTTAGATTTTTATAAATGTAATGAAAGAAGAGTTAAAATCACATGAAGTGCAGCTAAAAAAAATCAGAAACTGCTAAGAGGACTCACAAGCAGATTGCTCATGAAGCTGAAAATATCGTAAGTCCTATTTCCTCAGGAAAATAACAACAAAAAATGTTTAACATATTTTAATATTTATTCATGTTAATGTATTCAAGCTCCATGTGCCCTACATGAACATGATAGATTTCTACCATATCAGTCAGAATTATGGAGTCTCCAGAGCTCTTCTTTGCTTTAACAAACTAGAATTCTATTACAGGTTGCATCTGTAATAGGAAGAACAGTCAAATACTGTGTACACATGAACGTGCACGTTCTTTCAATAAAATCATTTGCATAACTCATTTACTGTACCTAGATATATTTCAGAGTTTTGCTGAACAACAAATTTCAGAGGGTTTTGCAATTATAATAGGAAAAAGTGAGAAAATAAAAATATGCTTCTAATAAATTAATCTGGTTTTACACATTTTCCAGTATCCTCAATTTGCAATGACTGAAACATTATATTTTCCAGTGTCCTCAGTCTGCAATGACTGAAACAGATTTTTTTGCTGGTTCCAGTTCCATTCAGCCGGTCCTTTGTGCTAGCCACAAGCCTGTCTGCTGGAATTCTATAAAGATGAAACAGTAACACAAAAATCTAGCAAGCATTTACAATGCCTCTGGAAAATAAAAGATGCCTACAACGATTTATTTCACTTGCACCAACAATGCTGGAATTTGAGACAGAAAAAAACTGATAATATTGATTGTACTC
Organism: Pezoporus flaviventris; assembly: GCF_033815535.1. NCBI lineage: Eukaryota > Metazoa > Chordata > Aves > Psittaciformes > Psittacidae > Pezoporus > Pezoporus flaviventris. Next base: position 8,358,132 of record NW_026892595.1, read on the forward strand.
TTATCAGACTAAAATCAAGGAAATAAAAAACTTGACTGGAGGCAGCTGTGTAAGTATTTTGGAACCCATTCAAATATATTAAAAAAAAAATCGCTATTCGCTAGGAAATTTTCTAAATAAGTGTCTGGTAAACTCTTTTGTAAATGTAACGTGATCCAAGCTGCGTGCCAAAATCCGGAGAACACAGCTCAATGCTCTGAACAGAGTGGAAGACACCTGAGATTGCTCTGTTATTATGCAAGAATCTCAGGTATGCACGACAAAAGCAGCAGTGTCAGGAGGTGAAGCACACCAAAGCAGCTTCTGCACACGCACAGCTAAACATATTTAAACAGGAATTCTCAGATTGTCCTGTAGGGCTGGACACATTTTGAAGAGAAACTGGCTCAGTTGAACTTCCCATTAATGATCATGTAACATCTTTGTGCCAGATACAGCAATTGCCTGCATGGAAAAATAATTTTAGGAAAGTATTTAATATGTTTTAGCTGCCTTGTAACAACAACTTAGCAACCGAAGAGAGACGTGCCAACACCTTGTGATCAGCTAAATCTTTAGAGGCAACCAGGAAGATACTGTGCGTCCACAGTGCTCCGCAGATGTGGTACCACCCGAGATGTCTTTCTACTGCTGCATTCCCCGAAAGTGATATGGGATGCAGTTTTTGCAGATTTCCAACCATGTCAGCAAAGCAGAAGGCATTCTCTCAGCAATACCAGTCAAGTCTACAGTGTTTTGGGGACTAGTGTGTCTTATTTCTTCCTGCCCTTTTCTACCAGAGAAACTCGTGGGAGAAAATTAAAGGGAGAAGGGCATTTAACCTGCCTAAATTTAAACCCATAGCCATCTTTTGCTAGTTTGTCTCTTAGATTTTCAGACTTGAGCTGATTTAATGATTTTGGGATGCTTAGCTCTTAACCAAAGTCATGCTGGAGAATGTCTTCTGGATATGGTTGTCTCCCTTGGGTTTAGAAAAAGCAGTGACCCATGAAAGCTCTTCATTCTCTCCTTAGTTTCATCTCATTTGCTACCACGTGGGAGTGTTCAGTTTACAGGAGTTACTTCGTTCTGGGTTTGTGGAGAATAAGCTCTTTTTCAAAACCAATGTAGGGCTCAACATACTCTTGCCAGACCCTACAATAGGAAAAATAAGGGTAATATGTGGATGGGTACAATGGCAATTCAATTTTCTGGCTGGAAGCCTTGTTTTGTTTTGTTGCTTAGTGTCTGTCAGCACTTTCATCCTGAGGAATTTAAGTTTCTGCTACAACAGAAAAGACACAGATGAAAGTTTGCATATAAAGTATCAGAACTCAGAACTGGTTTATTTTTATTAATTTTCCAAATGAGGTTAAGTCTGAAGATATGAAAAAGTCCTTGGGTGGTACTCAGCATAAAAAGAAGAAAATTATTGGCTTGGCATTTGTTTAATCTTGTGAAAGATTTATTTAAAAGGAAAGTGAGATAAATACTTGAAATATGATCTCAAAAGAAGCCCACAAAAATATGTATTCATCCAGAAACTGGGCTACATTTTGAGGTGTCTAGCACCTCTAGGCACTGTAATCACTCTACTGCCTTTGAGATAATTTATCCTAAAAAAACCCACATATGTTCAACCAGTTTCCTTTCAGGAATGCTTTAGCTGCTGACGGATCACAAAAGGAAGGATCACATCCCAAGTCTTTGAAGATATGGGTAAAAAGGAAGTAATTGTTAATGATTTGCTGATCTAAACCAAAAATGATTGACAACATAATAAAACCATGTAATCCTGCAGTGTGCCAAAAAACCACAATTCTAAATTGAATAGGAACAAATGTCAGAGAAGGTCAAACGAGATTAGCTGCGTCATATACTACACAGCTACATTTGCCTAGTAATAAATGACCTGCCCCAAGAAATGAGAGAAAAATTGGAAGAAACTGATAGTCCTTTAGAACTGCTTATGTGTCTCAATGAACTTTTGGCACTGTCAAACACTTCTCTCGAAATGTTACTTGAAGACGATGCAGAAAATCCCCACAAAGTACGGGAAGATGAAAGCTGTCCAAAACCACCTGTAAAGATGTATTCTGAGATTAGCCAACAACTGTATGAGTACAGCCTGGTATAGACGAGGGCTGCACTCTTGCAAGCTGACTGCCCTCTGCACTAAATGTTGGTTTCTGTGGACATTAGACAGCACTGCTGTTGCAAACATATGTATTTATAATACCAGTGTATTCCCCTTCTTGGAAAAGACTGGAAGAATCCTCGGCATGTTTTGTTATATGAAAAATAAACCTGTTAAGCATAGATTCACTGAATGAGTCAAGTCTCTTCATTTCACACCCAGGTAGGACTGCAGACTTCTGGGGAAGCCACCGCTGCGTTTGATAGCCCCCAAGCCCTGTTCATCTCTCAGCCCTACCTTACAGCGTTACTCGTCCTGCGCCCTCCTGAGCTCACCCTCTGCAGACTTCACAGATTCACTGTCTCGGTGTGTGGCTCCGGAGCTCCCCAAAGCCAAACCAAGGCCAAACCCTAACTCAGGGTCACACGTTTCGTGAGGGCCACCGCTGTTCCCCGGCCACTGCAGGGCAGCACCGTATCTGTCCCTGGGCCACCCCCCCCCCCACCGGACCCCATCCGCCCCCTCCCGCCGGTCCCCCCGTCACAGGGCGTCACGCGACCCCTGCGGGGCGGGCAGCCGCCTTCCCCCGCGGCCAATCAGTGTTCGTCTTTGCGCGGTCCTCCCTGCTCTAGCCAATAGACCGCGAGCTTTTCCGTAGCGTGTGTGTGTGTGTACGGGCATTGGGGTGGTGGTGTTGGGGTCGGGCCTGGCGAGCAACCGTTGGGCTCCACGAGCCGCGGAGCTCCGCCCCGGTGGGAGGGGCCCGGTTGCGCCCGGTCCGGCCCGGCCCAGCGCGGCAGCGGTGATGGGGAGAGCGGCTCGGCGGTTAGAGTGAGGTTGTGGCGTGCTCGTCGCCACCACCCGGGAGTCCTGGCCGCAGGTAGGAGCCGCAGTGCCGTGGGGTGGTGCCACGAGCGGGGGTCCGGGAGTTGGCGGGGGTCCGGGAGTTGGCGGGGGTGTACCACGTTCCACCAGAGCCAGGGCGGGGGGCTCTGAGAGGTGCGATGGGGCTGCGCTGTGCCGGTGGGACCGCGCTGGCGGTGTGGAGGGAAGGGGGCTGGCTGGCGAGTGAGGTGATGAGGCAGGTGGTGGGCTGTGGGCGCTCGGCCCCAGGGGTGTGTGTGTGTGTGTGTGTGTGTGTGTGAGTGTGAGTGAGGAGGGTCTGTGCCCCCCGCGCGGGGCGCCGGTTTCAAGATGGCCCCCTCCCCCTGACCGGCCGCCGCCGCCCTCAGGGGGAGCCCCCTGGGCACGTGCGAGGCGCCGACGGGTGGGTACCGCCGGGCGGAGGCTGCCCTCGGGCTGAGGAGGCGGCGGCGGCGGAACCGTGAGGGGGGTTTCGACCCTCGCCCGCGGGGGCAGGCCTGGAACGGAGACACCCCGCCGCTCAGCGGGCACCGCGGTGACATCCACCTCGGTGCGGAGAGGTTGCGGGGAGAGGAGAGCTCGGTCACGGATGGTTCTCGGCTGTGCCTCGCTTTTAAACCCTGCCGGGCTGTCGGGAGGAGGTGAGCAGAGCTCTTTAATAGCGAGTAATGGATGTGACTGGAGCAGTCAGTGATATCAGAGTACGCGGTCGGACTCGGGAGACCTGTAAACTTTAATTTATAGGTTATCAGTACCGTGAGGTGTTTCTGTGAATTGGCTGAGAATAACTTAATTCACCTCTGAAAACAGCTTCCTGCTGATATCGTTAATGCCTGCGTTTAGTCTGCGTTGAGCAATAAACAGCACTATTAATTTGGCGTGTTGGAGGCGAGGAACGTAAATGATGATATTTTATGTAAGAGCTTGCAAGAGCAGTAGGTGCCTTTGCATGCTACTTCTGTGCTTTCACCTCTGCATCCCGGGCTTTGCTTTATTTAATGCGCATTTATAACAAACCACCTTTCTGCATTTCCAGAGGTTTTTTTCTGACTTGATTTCTCGAACAGCTTGGCACATCTTTGCCTTTTAGTTGCTCTAAATAGACTGGAATAACTTCAGGGGCAGTAGTTTCCAGTGATTTTCAGAGTCCTTCCTTTTGAAGGAGGCTGTGTAGTCTGGACAGTGGTGATTAGCATCTTTAGACCTCATGATTATCTTCAGTATTTGAATTCAGCATTTGTTTTTTACAGTTAAGTTTTTTGGATGAGGTTTAGAGTTCTTATTTTAAGTTTACTTAGGTCAAGAGCCTCATTGTAACGAGGCATGTTTTTTTCTGTCAAACCTGTCTTTTGTAGGTGTTCATTTTATAATATAGCAATTAAAATTTTGGTATAAGGTATTGTCATCATCCTTCAGGTCCCTCTTGCAGAGGAATGTTTACATCTTGGCTATATTTACAAAAAGATCTTTACAGCTAGCTTATTCACTTACTGAAAGTATTGTTTGCTCTACTTCATGTGGATGTTCAAATCTTTAATCTCACTTAGAATTAACATTCGAATTTTGCTAGATATCAGTGTTTGGATTGAATAAGGAGGTTTTTTTCTTTATTCAGAATGGGTGATTGCATCTAGCTTCTAAAAGCTGTTTTAAAACGGCAGTTAATTTAGGTTTTGGGATTTAATCTCTTCGAGCACTGGGATGAATGAATGAGACTCATCAGTTTCAAGTGTGCCTGTTTGTTCATTGAAATGGAAAGGATTAAAGTGGTAACCGAAACAGTGAAAAGTTGATTTAAATTATGTCAGACTCAGAATAGCTTTGGGCCTTAAATGTGAATGTGTTTTTATGTGTACACTTAAGAGAAGACATAGGAAATCCCAGAGCTGCAGATTGCTGTCAACTGGCAAAGTGCATCAAGGAAAGACTGCGGTATGTTTACTCTGTTCTTGTTCTCTTCTTCAGGCACCTATTAGCAGTCCTTATGAGACATGGGATATTGTGTTAGATGGATCTGGGACCTGAGCTAGTACGGCATTTTTGTCTGTTTTAAAGTGTTTTCTGTGTAGTAGTATGCCGTTTTGAATTTAGATTTTAAGTTAGGCAGGAGACAGAGCTGCAAGTTACTAAGAGTATAGTATAAAAGTCAATACCAGGTATGGATAAAGCAGGCTGATGAATGTACAGTTACTTTGGATGCTTATTTACATTTTTGTTAACATTCATAGGACATCCCAACTCCCGATAGGAAATGGTCACAAGTATGTTTTGTAAGTGGCAACTTCCCGTGCTTCCCCGAGTGCCCTGTTGGGAGTACTGTGCTTCTCACGAAAACGTTGTTGGAATCTGCTGCAACTCCCAAATGTTCTTATGATGTTGTAATGTTTTTTTTTCACTGAAACCCCAGCCTTAGTTCTCCTTTTCTGTGCCAAATATCCCCTTTTTATGTGGCAAGTCCGTGGGCATCTGTGAGCCTTTCATTTATCTCTAGCATATGAAAAGGAGCGAGGGGATCTACATAAAATAGTTCAGTAGCATGTTCCTTCTAAACTGATTCTTCTGTGTTAAGGTTTACTGTAGAACTTGCTATGATAATAAGTAAAAGCAGGGAGAAAATCCAGTCTTACTGCTTGCAGAGTGTCTGTTAGTTGTCTTCTAGAGTATATTTTGGAAAATTGTTGTGGTGAATTAGCAAGTTTCACTGTCTAGAGCTACGTGAATAATGTGTGGGAGTCACAAAAGCTTCCCACATAGTTGCGGTAATTCAGTTTAACCCCAACCTGTGGTGTAACCCCAACCACTCTTCCTTCAAGTGACCCCATCTCTTGAAAAGTTTTGATCCTGATTGCCCCTGTTTTCTTTTTCATTCAGGAAAAGAGACAGGTCTATTAACAAAGTTCATTTATACCTTTGAGCGGATCATGGGTGTTTATATCACACAGTGATATCCAATACAGTGCTTTCCCCTGTAGTACGAAAGTGGAGACAAGGAGCAAGCACTTTACAGTGCAATACCCCTAGCATCCTGTGACAGTTCAGTTCACTAGCTCTGCCCCAGTTCATGCTGACTGCATGGCAGGATTGAGACAGAGAACAGCTCTGACTCCACATCTGCATATTTTACAGAACCATTTTGAGCTTTACCACGAGGTATTTGGTAAATTCTTTGACAACTGAGTTTTTGAAGACGGAGATAATTGATAGCAGTACATTGACATGGTCTTTATTTCAGCTAGCAGCCTTGCACTTAGAGGAAAACCAGCACAAAACAAAACTAGTACATGTCTGAAGATGCACAAAACTGGTGTTTTTGAATACCTATGCTTGTTATGCTTAGCTACCAAAGAAAACAACTTGAATTTTCCTCCCACTTTGGAAGGCTAACAGATTCCATGTGTTCTCAAGCAACAGCATTAAGCAGACTAGTTTCCAGGAGTTCACGTTTTGTCCTGAAAATGGTTTATTAACCTACATTATGAATCATGGGTAGAACCAACCTTATTCTCCCAGTTGTTAGCTCTGGAGAAAAGATGGGTTGCAAATAATGAAAGGGTTTAAGTATATTTAATCTCTTGGGATCACATCTTGTTACTGTGACCCATATCTTGGGTTTTGTCACTTTTCTATTCAGCCATGAAGGCTAATGTGATCTCAGTATTGCTGTTCTTACATTACATACGTGAAATAACAGATCAAGTTAAAATCCAGAGTAGCCCCTTGAAGTATCTAATATTTTAATAGAAGAAAACAAAACCTAAATAACCTTGACAGGGTTTCGCTAGTTTCAAAGAACAAAAATACAAGCTTACTTAGTTCTTAAACTGTGTGAAGTATAGCCAGTGATGTAAACAGCCTGCAACCAAAAGCTCCTGAAATGAATTCATTGTATACGTCTTCAATGACATCAGTATTTAATCATTGAAGCAATCAATAAACTTGAACTACAAACTGTGCTATAGAACTATGAAACTGGAGATGTGAATGTAGTATTTTGCAGGTGCAGAAGAGAAGGTGACATACAAACATAGAAAGACTAGGCCCATATTGATGTTTTCAACTGTGTTTTGGCTTTCTGTTGGGTGCTTGCCACGCATGTAACGGGGCTGCCGTGTTTCTGTTCCCTGCCTGCATTCTGTGGTCTGCTGCACCATTTGTGCTCCTGCAGTTTATTGTCAAGAGGAGACATGAGGTGTTTCCAGTTTATACAAGGAGCAGGCAATGCACAGTGCCAGGTGGAGTGTTGAAAGAGACATTTGCTGAGTGGAAATGCATACAGCTAGTAATGGTTTTATGGTTATTGCTGACTTTGCAAAGCAGAGTGATTAGCTACCATGAAGCAAAGAAATGAGAATCTTTACTACAAGCATGAAATCATAAGTGCTTAAAAGGTTTTTCAAAGTGGACCCATTAAGTACAGTGGGAGAAAGCTTACACCTAATGCTTTGTACCAGAACTTGCATGTTGTTTGCATATAAAATGTGATTATATTTCTGTGAAGTCTTACAGATATTTCTACTTTAGATAAATGCTATCTGTAACCATTTTGAAATAATAATTTTGCTTAATTACTGCTTTAAGACCAATTTGTCTAGGACCAGCATGGAGGCAGAACCAAGTGTGTAACTTGAAATCCCCTCTCCCCCTGGCTTAAATCTCTTCTGACTTTTTTTTTTTTATTTATGCAGAGCTTCATAGCAGAGCAGTGGTTGGGAAGTTAACTACTTAAACCACGCTCCTAACATTTAGAATATAAACATGAAAGTACATAATATTTCTGACGCTGACTAGCACTGGCAGCATGCTATTATTAGCCTTTCTTCTTGCAGGCTTCATAGATTCTCAGCTCCACAGTCTGGAAAATGCATCCTGCGTGCCTGTTGAAGTAAACGTGGCCATTCAGGTATGGTTTCCTTATGATTACTCTTTTGCCCACTGGACTAGGCTGTTGCTTTTTTTCAGCAGTCCCAAATAATGTGTGGGTTAGTATGAAAGACCAAAAAAATTTTTTTATAACACTTAGTATTATTAAATGAAGCTGTGAAACACCCTTGTATTGCTATATGGTCTGATTATTGTTTATTGTGTGTTGCTTTATTGTCTTGTAAAGGCAGTCTCTGTTTTTTTGAGTCAGGAATGACTATATTTTCTTATGCTATTTCATTATGTATGATGGTATAAGTTTTGAAAAAGAAAGTGGGTATTGGTAATACAGCCAACAGCTGATGATTGACTACAAAACACACTGCACTATTAGTTGTATAACAAGTTGAAGTTAAAAGTAAAGTAGAGTAAAACTGGTTCAGAACTAATAATTAAGTCTCAGAACTTGGAAATCTACACATCCATTTATGTAAAGAGCATAGGAAATCTTTATTACATTTGTAATATATTGTGTGGTGGACTGAGCTTGGCTCCAGCAAATGAAGTTGTTTCAAAAGGAGCAATGTCATTTCAGATATGAAATGCAGAGCTGCTGTTGCGCACATAATGCGCTATGAATGCCGTCTTAAGAAACGGACTTGATGTTGCCGATTATAGAGTGGAATATAATGATTTCACACATTACATGTTGTCAAATCAGAAGCTTCAACTGGCAGATGGAGAGGGGTTTTTGTGTTAAACACCTTACAAGTTCAGCTCATAGAAAGCCTTGCTGCTTTTTTTTTTTTTTTTTTTGTTTAATCCACTGCCCAGAGGAGTTGCAAAAAGAGAACTGATCTAAGGAAACAGTTTTAAATTTCTTTTCAGAGGTTTGACAGATACAGTAATGAAGGTTTTCAATAGCTTAATGGATTCTGGGATAGAGATTTTCAATGAATGGCTGTTCATGAGCAGTTAATTATCTCATTGCAATCTGGGTCATTGGGAAGATGTGAACACAGTTAACTTTTGTGTTAGTATTGCATTGTAAAAAGGGGAAAGTTGAAGCTGCATCATCTTTAGCAGTACTGGGGAAGTGACTAAAACCAACTTCTGAGGGAGCAGCTTGCTCCCTTGCTAAAGTCTAATGAGGATACGAAATCGCTATTCTCTAAGTCATATCTAAAAATCCTTGCTCCTCCCCTAATGCTCTTCCTCCCACCAGCCCCAGGCACAGTTACTGCTGCTCCCATAGGGACAAACAGCAGCTCTTTGTTAGCTGCCTTGCCCAGGGCACACCCTGTCCTAGCTTCCCTGTTGCTCCCTTTGCCATCTGTGGATCCTAGAGACCCTGAAAGCTGCCTGATCTCCGAGGTTAATTGATTCAGTCTGTGTTATCTCCAGTACGTATGTGGGTAACCTGTAACTTCAGTCCTGCCAACTTAAGTTCTAACATTTAATTTTGTATGGGGAAAGGAACATCCAGTTTCTACCACAGAGCTGTTGTAGGTTTCTTATTAAGAGACTAGTTACTTCTCCAAAGATCCGATCTGTTCTTCAGCATCAAAATTATACATGCTAGAAATTTTGTCTTGGTATTAGGAAGACACTACAAGTACTATGGGCCAGCAAGTCATAAACTGCCCTGACAGAGCTGCAGTGTGCCACTCCTTGCTTCAAAAGCTTGTAGTGTGTTTGAAATACGATACAGTTACTTGGACTACCTTCCAGCTGCCGCAACCAATCTGAGCAAGGGTATCAAAATGGCAAACGAACCTCAGGGGATAAAACTGTGAATGGCATGCTTTGAGGTAAGTGCTGAGTGGTGCCTTTGGTTCCTCATCTGACTGCTGTAGAAGTCATGTGCCTGGGTCGCGAGACCTGGAGCAGGTCAGGTGAGACACCCTGGGTGCTTCTCAGGGAAGACTATCCAGCTTCAAGAAATCTAAAGCGAGAGTGAAAATCATGTGCAGCAGCTGAGTATTGAGGCAAGATAGAAGTCATCCAGCAAAGATATTTTTGGAAGGAGTGTAGAAAAGATGGATGTTGTCCTTTGTTTAGAACCAATGGCTACAGCTAGCAAATGTGGATGGTTGAATACTGTTGTACTTTCCCTCTGTTCATTCCTCCTGTAAGATAACTACTAGTGGATGGTGGGCATGCTAACACCCAGACTGAAGGAGAAATTGCGACTGAAAATAGCAGATTTCAGGACTGCAAGAGTGGTGAAAAATATCTTCCTGGGCAGTTAGATCTGGAAAGTTCTGCTGCAAGTGCCACGAAGGGAAGGATTTGCAAGGCAGCGACTGGAGGAAATGGGGTCATAGGAACAGTTTGACAATTGGAAAAAAGTTGAGAACTTTATTGTGCCAGCTGTAAATGCCTTTTGTTTTCTAGAAGCTATGAAAAATGTTTTCTAACACTATGTGCTGTATGCAATATTAATTAACTCCTGATTTCATGATAAATACGCGCTTATTACTTAAGATAATTAACATTCCTTCTAGTTAGGGCTTTTTATTGAACTTGTTTACAGTGATAAATGAAGACTGTTAAATACCTTAATTTCAAAAGGAAAAAAGGCTCGGGTAGGATAGAAGGGTGTTGGAAACTGTTATAGAAATATGGCTAAAAGGAAGAATCTGTAGCTGCCATGGCTGTAGAGGAAGAGTTTAAATATTTTATGTACAGAAGCATGTTATAGCACAGTTGTAACACATTCTTACCCTCCCCTCCTAGATACCTGATTTAAAATGTAATCTACAGACATGAATATGACAAATATTAGAATTCTGGAAAGAAACAGACCCACGCCTTCCATGCAGCACAGGAGTCTTAGGTGGTATCTTTTAGGAAAGGTTTGCAAACTCAATAACCTTTTCTCACTGTAGGACCTGGCTGATTTGTTAATTATGTTTAGTAAGTCATAGAATACCAAGGAAACTTCAGAAACTTTGCAAAATCCTATCTTTCATATTTGGAGAAGAGATGGGGAGTGGAGTGTGAGTGAACCAAATCATTACTGGTTGATTATCATCACCTTAAGTGAGAAAAGTAGATGCTGGTTGTTATGTTCTCTGTGTAACAGGAAAATGGGTAGTCTCAACCCATCAACGGAGTTAACTCTTTACCAGTGGTTCACTTCTGGCTCAGCAGACCAAAGACTGTATTAGTTGGTTTTGTTTGTTTTTTTTTTTTTTTTTTTTTCATTTTAATCAGAATCAAAGCATCCAGTAGGAAAGTAGGTTTTAGTTAAATACTGTTTTTACTGCTCTATGAATAGAGATAGACAGTAGCTGTAACAGAGTGCTTAATTCAGTAACTTTGTTGTGTAGGTGGACAACGTAATCGATGACAGTTGAGTAAATGCTACTTCATTAGTGTCAAATTTCCATTTTACTCCCCAGACTTTCAGCTATTTAATGAGTTCTGAGTAGTGGTTTCCTCTTCACATGGGTGATAGCAATTAAATTTGCCAGTAAATGGGAGGCATTCTGGCTGTTTTATCCAAGGACTGAACCCACCTTTTTACATGCTGCTAACTTATATGAGGGAATTTTATGTCCCATCTTATTAAATCACTTATTCTGTCTTCTCCAGTGCTTTCATCTAGCTTGGATATAGCATTAATATTTAAATATCAGTTCAATAGACACATGCATTACTCATCAAAACACTGCAGTTTATTAAAGTAAACCTGCTGTCATTCCAAGTAAAAGTCTTGGGAATGACATGTAGTGCCAGCAGGTGCATTGTTCATTTTCACAGTCAAGTTGAGCTGGTGGTGATACTTCAGGAAGTAAAAACACTTTCTTGATTATATGAATGGAGTATCTTCAGATTTCTGAAAATAAAACATGGCCTGCGTATTAATATGGTCCGAGACCAACAGGCTGTAGGGGTAGCAAAGTGTTCATTTGAGTAATTGGCCCTTCTATGGCTGTTCACTGTGTTTGTATTAACTGTTTCTAGTGTGTCAGGGCAGCTACGTGTGTTAATTGAGATGTCTTTTATTTGCCCACATTGTGAAGATCTAAGTAATAAGTTATCCTTGGTTGTCCAAAAGCAAATCTCATCTTGTATTTGTGGTACTTAAGGCTAAATGTTTGTATAGCTGCTAGTTACCAGCTCATAAGGTCCCTCATCATTAGGATAAAAATGAAGAGTGTGTGCTTTACCCGGTGCATGCAGAGGATGTGGTCAGAGCTGCTGCACTTTGCAGGATTCCAGCACTCTTCTGAGGCTCCTGCCTCCCAGTCTGCAAGACCAGTGCCCTTACTGTGGAAGCCAGATGTCTTCATCCCTTTTCTTGCAGTGGGCTGCTGCTTTTTCACTGGCTGGTCAAATTCAAAGTTTTATTTTCCTTTTATTTAGGTGTACATTTGAGAGGACAGTAAGCAAAGGGCTAAACTTTCCTCTGGTGCCCTCCAGTTACTGGTGGCCTTAAAACTTATGTGTTAGCCATCCAACATGAATTAAAAACATACCATTACCCTTTTCTTCTTTCTAGCAGGGCTTTTCATTCCACCTTGCTGCTATTGCTGCTTTATATCTTCTGGGTAGTGGAAATTGTGTTCTCTTCCTCTGTATCTCTTTTTTACTGCCTCCAGTATAAATGGATTTCTCTGTAAGTCTTGGAACACTTTTTAGAGACCTTACATGTAATATACTGTTCTGTATTAGTAATTGTAGGACCTTTTTTTCTCCAAAACTCGTTCTTGAGTACTCAAAAATGTTATCTCCCCACTTGAATGTGTGACTACACCAATGAGTTTTGATATAGGCATATGTGACAGGACACATGGCTTGCTTCCCTGGTGAACTAAGAATATGCCACAGCCCAATGGAAGGGCTCATGTCTGGTCATCTTTTATCAGATGTTGTGATGTTTTTTACTATGTTGTATTTTCTTTGCTGGATGTAGACTGCAATACGAAAGGTAATCCAAAACCCAGTGTTTACATTATTGCAAAGCCACTTCCAGATTTAGCAAGTAGAAATTACATACACATGGGAGCCTACGAATTTCTTCTTCTTTGTAATGTTTTGTTTTGGATTGTTTTGTTTTGTCTTTTTGGTTGGATGTTTTTATGCATAAAGTAATATGCGCATTTAATATATATAAAAATTATTTCATTGTGTATGTACTCAAGTGCAAGACAGCCCTCACTGATAGGAGATTGAATGTGTTTGTGGATGTGTCTACAGCTGTTACCAAGAGAAACATTTGAGTTCTAGCTAATTGTTGCAGCAAACCTCTCTCAGTAATGAGGTTTCCACCTCCTTTGGCAGTGAACCTTTCTTGTGCTAAGGAGAGAAAAAAGCAAAAAGAATAATGAGGTGAAGAAAGGAAAATGTCAGGTACTTGCTATTCTTTTAGTAGAGTCAGCACCTTTTAGGAAAATTTCTTCCTGAACTTCTGTTGGAAGGGAATATAGTAAATATAGTAGTTCTGTACCCCTGGAAAAAGTAAAGCTAAAGGAAAAGCTCATCTGTTCTTCTGGATCCTATAGGAATCTTGTAACTAAGAGAGGGATGGTACAATCTTAACAACTGAACAGCTCTGATCTCCAAGTAAGAAACTGGTTCCAGCTTTAGTGTATGTATTAATGTCGCAGTATATCACTGTCTAGGTCAGTAAGTTGCATTGTCATGGGGCATAGCGTGTGTTCTGCTTTTTCTTTTCTTTATTAGACAATACTGAAAAGAGAATAGTATGGTCAGGCTGGCTTAGACTTCTTGTCATAGTTCCTGACTGGATGCTGAGACCTTGCTCCATGTAGCTCAACCAGGCTGTGTTCTGGCAGTCCAGATGAGGCCAATTTCTTTCTCTGTTGCTGGTATCTCATTATAGGGTTGCTAATTTGACATTTTGTCATGAGAGTCTTTGGCTTATGACTTGCCTTGTGATTGTACCAGCTGCCAGAATGTCCCATGTATTTCTAAAACATGGAACTAAATGAAAATGAAGCAAAAAAAAAATCTAGTGAAACCTGTAAGCTTGTGTGACTTCATGAGCCTAACACTTGGCATAAGCAACTACACTTGTGATCCAGACTGTGTACAGCAATTGCCCCCATTATATTTCCAGGACAGTATTTTAAAAAGTATTGTTTCAAAATAATATACTAAAAAAAAAAACAACAAACCCAACCCTGTGCTGCTTGGGACCCAGGATTCCTTTGCTGTCATTGCAGTGGCATGGCATAGCAAAATTATTCAGGCTGCTTGGAAACCAGCCAGGGGTGAGCGTAGGAGAGTAATTGGAATATCTAATAGGGAATTCTGTAAATTGTCTGTGGGTGCAGCTTGGAAGAAGTAGAAGACAGAAAGCAAGTGTATTTTGAGATGGGTGCAATTCTTAAGGTCTGCATGTTTTCTGATCACTCAAAGTCAGTTTTGTATAGACAACTTTTGTTTGCTTTGCAGTGTTTACAGTGTTTCTGAAGAATGCAATTTGCCTTTTTTAATGCTTATGTTAAAGACCATTTGTGATATACTTTCTAGCTTTATTCCAGTTTAAGTTTGTGCAAAAGTTAATTAAACTTCAAGCAGTTTGTGTGTTTACAATTTTGTAGTTAGAGGAATTAAAACCAGTTCAAGTAGATGTCATCCTGTGGTTTAGTTACTTTTGTGTCAGACTGCTGAATGTCACAATTTGAATGTTAATGCATGTATTCTTGTCGTTTTGTAATTTGATATGTAATACTATAGTCAAATAATCTGTCTGTAAGCAGTTAAAATAACCAAAATTTATCTCTTTTGTATCCAATATATCCCTTTCTGTATGTGATGGGGAGAAAAGCAGGTAAAGGTGAGATGAGTAATCCCGGTTCCTGGTACTAGAGAGATCAGCTGGTGGATTATGAGGAGGCTGTTACATAGGCTGAGGAGCAGAAATCCATTTGTCACCTCCAGATGAAAAATGGTCAAAGGCTGGAGGTGGAGTTGCAACAAGGGTTTGAAAGTGGTCATTTGAGCTTTGCATCTGTTGCTAAGGACCAACTTGCTGAGATTAGTAGGGTAGGTCAAGTAAAATCTGTCCTCTTGCGCTTAGCAGGGCTAGCGGGAAGTATCTCCTTTCAGCATACTTTTTTTAAACTTGTCTGAATTATGCAGTCATATGTCTGGAATATGCTATAAATCAGATCTGCAGGCTCTCACAGAGAATAAAAGTGCATGCTATTTTGATGACAAGTTTAAAAAAGCATTGGTATTCTAGTATAAGCAGATGAGCTAAAATAGTAGGAAAGTATAGTGTGATAGAAACTGACTGAAAATGGATTGTAATACTTTCTCACAGCTACCATGCTCTGTGCTTTGCTAAGAGAATAAAGCTAAGAAAACGCAGGTTGAGATTAAGTTACATGAATTTTACTGCTCAGACACAGGTTTTATTCTTGTGCAGAACTTTTCTATGTGTTTAACATTGTTTTATAAGGGTTAGGAAGAGGGGAAATCAACTGAAAAAAGGAAGTGCCTTTGAATTCTAAATTTACAGTGAAGTTGTATGTTAATTGAGGAAAAATTATATGCAGCAGGTCTGCTGATGAGAATGTAAAAGCTGTTATACTTTCTTCAGATGTGACAACGTGAGGATGTGTTGGAAAAGGGAGTAACAGCTGCAAAGCAGCCTTTGTTTAGCAGTCTAGCTGCTGACAAAGATCAGTATCAACTTTTGTCTTTGACGGACTGTGTCTGGTCTATTTGTTTGAGAGCAGCCAAAGAACCTGTTCTCAAAATATGCTTTAAGTACTTATTTGAATAATTGTATTTTGGCTATTACAACTTAACCAGGTATTGGATAGGTAAAAAAAAAAAATTCCTATAGTTTGCTCTGTCACACTGCCAGGTAATTGCCTTGAGTGGCCTGAGCTTGTGTTATGAGAAGTAGCAAATGGTTTTGTTTGGCTTGCCTTTGATGTACAATTCCTGATCAGAGTTCATACTTTCCCCTCTTTTACAGTTCACTCAGCTGTGGCATTTCCATATGAACCTTTAAAAGGGAACAGTAGAATGCTTGGTGTGATCAGGGACTTTGCATATAAGCAGGGGGAGTCTGTCAGCCAAAAATATTTTTCAGCTTGCCTTCAATTTCAGATACATTGCAATAGTAAAACAAAGATATAAAGATCCCCCCTAGCCAGGCCTGTACCTGTTAAACAGTCTCCTAGCCTGAAAGACTTGTAGGGGCAGGTAATAGTCTTTATTAGACAAGCTTGCATATTTTGGTATATATATCTTTAGATGTCAAGCAAGTTGAAGGGCTGGTGTGCCTGTCTGCTCTTTCAAACTGTAAAGCTTACTCTAATAGAACATGTTATTTCTGTGGGCTGATTGTGCCTAACCAATTGTCTTACACCATCATGGTTGCTGCAGTTTTTCTGGTTAATGATGATACATGGGTAAAAGTGGCAATTTGAACCTTTCAGTAGCAAGGCGGTTGACAGCCAGTTTTGAATCATCCTGCCAGAGCAGGATATAGTAACGACTGTAGCAAATAAAAAGCCTGTTGAGCATGTTAGATGTAATACTGTTTCAGGTAAGATGATCTGCTACATGTGTGCAGAATGCTAGGGGTGCAGATGATAGTATGCCTAGTTGTATGGAAACCAAATAAGATGAGATCTTTCAGATTAAGGAGTGAATACAGTATCAGAGGTGTGCTTTCTGCAGGTCTTGCAGAGGGACAACATTTTTAGTATGATATTATGAGAAGTGAGGTTACGGATCTAAGATGTTTTGTGAAGAGATATTCTGTGAAGTTTATTCTTGGCAAAGTTTGTCCTGCTGTGATATTAATATCTGGTTTTGCTTTCTGTGGTATAATTCTTGAGTATTACTTGACAGATGGTTGTATCTTAGCGTTGTATCAGAATGATGTTATTTGTTTGACAGTTATTGTTCTCTTAGGAATGCAGGATGGGAAAGGACCTCCCTATTCATCAAGTTTATTTTCATGCTCTTGCAGGCTTTATGTCATACAGTCATAGACATATGGAGTGCTGTCTTAAAAGCAGCTGGGCCTTTTCTCCTCACTGTAATGAAAAGCCTGCTCCAAAGCTAAATTGCCCTAAATATGAGGAAGCTGCTTTTAATGTTCAACCTAAGTTTATTCACCATCAGTTGGTAATAACCAGTTCTTGTGCCAAGATTGCCCTTTTAAATAGTTTTATTATTATTATTATTTTAGTTATCTGTGTGTTTATGCACAGTCCTTGCTTTTCAGCTCAGCTTTACTTTTGCTAGGCTAAGACCAAGTCCTTGCAGTCCTTGCTGCCTTCAGACCTTTGGTTGAAAGGTAGAGCAAACTGGAGGTTTGGGTACTTGGAGACTTCTGCTTTCACACAGCAGGTTTTTCCAGTTCCCTGAGAAGGGTGTGTCTTATTCTTTGTACTACTGCTGATAAAAGAAGTGAATAGTAGCTTCCTTGTTATTGCAGTACACCATCAGAAACATGAAGATAGAAAATTTTGTGGTTTAAACGCTGAGCACTGTGCAAATTTGTTCAAAGAGTAGGGAGTTGCAGTATAGCCTCTAAGTCATGAATACAGGCAGTCCTATGAAAGTGGTGTTGAAAGGCAGGCAGATCTTTGATTGCTTTAAGTGTGTGTGTTCCACTTTGTGTTCTTTTTGTTAGTTCCCCCCCCCCCCGCCCCCAGGCTGTTAAGTGTTCACATCAGTATTTTGTGGCTGATCTGTGCACAGACAAATTCTTTGTGCATTTTTAATAAGATACTGCAAAAATCCGTGATCAAAGATAAGTCAGGCCTATTACAAGGAATAAAAAAAATTGAGTTATGTGTAAATATTTTTCTGACTAATATTGATAGATACTCTCTACTTCTAAGGCTCTTGATAAATCAAAGTACTCTTCAAAGATGTATCCAGTTATTAATGAAATGTAAAAGGTGGCTACATTTTGCAGAATTTAACTACAAAATTAAAAAAAAAAAAGTTTGAAAAAGCTTCAGTGGGAAGACCAGACCTACTTTCTTCGCAGTTAAAATCCTAAAGGCAGTTGTGTTGGGGAAAAAATAGAACAAACACTTGACACTGTTTAAAATGCAGTGAAAGGTTTTATATCCCAGGTTTAAGAAAGAACTTAAGCCTTCTAATGTTCAACACCACAGCTCATGAAGACTGGGCTCCTGGCTAAGAAAGTATAGAGGCAGGCACTGAAGGACTATATGCTGGTGAGGTTCTGTTTTCCTGGCTGGAATTCGAAATCTGTAATGTGGAGCGCAGGTGCAATGAAACTGGTCAGTAGGAAATCAGGGTGTACCTTAGACATTTATATAACCCTTATATTAATCAGAAAATAAATTCCGTACCACTTTCTGCAGTTTTCTCTTGTGAAGATGCTTTTTATACCTATCTTGCACATAGCAGACTAGCAGCTAATTAGCTTATTAGTCCTTGATTCAATATCCTTCTCAACCTGATGGATCTCAAGCCCACATTTTCCTCTTCTTACAAGAGTGTCATAACCCAGTCATTCATGTTTAGATAAGTGACCTAACCACTAGGCTGCAGATTCAGACTTCTTGCCTACTGTCTTACATCCATCAACAAAAGGGAATTTAAAGCTAATTTTAAACAAATAAAAGATAATTTCTGTGTATGCAGGCTATGCTGGGAGACCCAACTATGAATATACTTGCAAATCTCTTTTGTTCCTAAGTGACGGCATAACACTTGCGCAAAAAAATGCCTTCTCCAGATGAAGAAGGCAATATTACAGAAAATGGGAGATCTTAGAAGGGGATAGCCTAGTTGGTAAACTTTATTGGCTGTTAAACTTCCAAAGTATTAGAAAAAAAAATAAACTTGCTGTGCATATTTCCATATTGCTTGCTTCCTGTGTGACAGCCCTTAAAATTTGTCCTTCTTCCTGGGCCAAGTTATCAAAGAATGAAATTTAGCCAACTTTGGCTCTTTGCGAGTGAGTTACCTTAAAAGTGGAAAAAAAATTGTGACTTTGTTTCATTCAACAATGAAAATAATCATATTAACCGTTGCTTTTAGCTACAGGGTGCTGATCTGCAGGGTTTCACAGTGTGGGCCTGTGGTTGCCTTCACACCTCAATGACTTCTTTAGATACAGAGTGCTATAATGTAGCAATAATGAAAAATATGTTGAATATTGGTATGATTGCACCCTTTTGGGATTGGCTGTAAAGCCCAAGGAAAATATGCATACATGGAGGACCACTGTGGGATTTGGTTTTGTGCCCTGTCTTGTCTGGAATATGAGGTAAGTGCAGACCATACATCTAATCTGCAAGACATCTTACCTTAAAGTGGTTTAGTTTTCATAGCTGGCACAGTTCAGCACAAGGAGCACATGTGCAGTGTCTTAGATACTTCAGCACGTTAGCTTCTGCCAAATTTAACTCATGTTTCCAAATATAATATTATGCTTATGTCCTATCCTCTCTTTGGCACTGAATTCAAACAGCACCTGTTAATGTTAAGAGTAAATGAAATTACTGTGATGCTGAGGATAAAGAGGTTTTGGTGAAAGAAAATTAGATATGAGACTTAGATTTCCTGCCTAATTAAATATTTCAAGTGGAGGTATTCTACTTCAGTTTTATTTAGAAGTCAGAAAGCAATATTATAATGTTAGCACATGCCTTTTAGTAAAATCTTCTTTCATGGGCTGGTATTTACTGACATTCAGTTCAGATGCTTCTAACTAATAACCTGAAACACACTCGAACATCACTTTTTTTTGCTGGAAGATAAGTGTTTTTTTTCCAGAAGCTTGTAATTTCTCTGCATGTTGGCTGATTCTCATTTGTGTTTAAATCAGTTTTAACACAGTTGTGCAGCTTATTGGTATTCCTCTAGAGTTTGCCAGCTGAAGAATAGCAGCCATAACGATGAACATTAGGCTAAGGCTTATGTTACATAGCCAACAATCATTTGTTCTGGTGTGCTGCAGTAAAAAGGTAAAACAAAGATTTCTTGCTGCTTCAACCAGTGAACATTACTGAGTTTGCTGAGTTGAGTACTGCTTTTGGACAGCATTGGAACTACTAAAAGCAGTGAACATCTGTTCCGTGAATGCTACTGCTATAGGCAATGTAGGGTAATGGTATAGGTGCATAACTGGTTTTCTAACATCATAGCTGTCTTTTCAGAATATTGTTTCAAAATAATGTGTTTTCTTTAAGACTGAAAAATAGCTTGGGGGGGGGGTGGGAATCTGCTCTGGTGTCTAACTGAATTTCTCTGAAGAGTGGTAGATAAAGGACCGTCTAAGCACTGTTCTGTTTCTAATGGGAAGAAAAAAGTGTTGGGCGAAGGAGATGACAGTACCCTTACCAGAATCTAGGCAAGGAGATTACTGGGGAAAGGAATCTTCTGTGTTGCTGCTCAAAATGTGTGGCGTGCAGCTCATTGGATGGGAAAGGAGGAGCTGATGGTTGTCAAGAGCTAAGAGACCCAAAGGGTAGTAAAGAAGTTGGGTGGTGTTTGCCTTGCACTGAGAAATGTGATTAACATGACAGGTCCTCTAACAGGTTGGTTGTGGAGGATGTTGTCTGTGGAGAACTGAGATGATGGGGGAGAGCCAATTGTGTTACTTAAGAGATGAAGGTATTGAACTGTAAATAAGGATAATGAAAAACTCTTGAAAGTATCAGAATAGGAGTTAGAGAGCTGGTGATTTTAGTTAACAGAACATTGTTTTAGAAGTTCTTGTGAATGTGTATTGCTTTCATTGGAATCAGTGGAGTAGAAGAGATCTGTCTTTCCCAAATTTGTGATTATAGAGGTACCTTTCTTGCTTTCATTGAAAACTAGGCTTACTTCAATTTGATTTACTTCTGCATAGTTCAGATGTCAGTCCAAACTTAGAAGCTACAGAGGCATTCTGCCTAATAAATCATTCCTTGAAAGTAACAGCACTAATACTATTTTTTTAATTGAAATAGATCATTCTAGACAAGTTTGTATTTTAAGATTGGTTTAATGGAAGGGCTTCCTTTTCCTATTTTTTTTTTTTTTCCAGTTGCTCACTTACTAGAGACAATAGCAGATGAAAGTATTGTATTAGTTGATATGTTGGGATACAGAAAAAGATGAGAAGGTAATGAGTTCTAGTTTGATTTGAGGGAAATAAAATCCCTTGTTTTTTACTAACCATATTGTAGAGTTCAGTAAGAAGCTAAAAAGATGATGATGATTATTTTGTGCACAAAATTAAGTTCAAGTTAGGCTGATTTATTTGTGCCTTGTTTTCCTGGGTCAACACTAACTTTCACATTTTTATGTTTTCAATGCACATTGTGCAAGACTGGTTTTTCTACATTGCTGTCTTGCTTCAAATTAATTCTTCGGACATACAGTCAGTCACCAAAACTGTGATTATATCGATTACAAAAACATAAAGTACATTTGTCATTGCTTGCAACGTCTGAATATATATTGTCAACTTTAATAAAAAATGCTATTGATAAATTGCATTGGGAAGTTTTCAAGTAAATAACTGGAAACTCTTAACTTGTAATTGTAAAAAGCACATTACTTTCTTTCGTGAATAATACAATTCATACCGTAATTTTATCAACATTTCTAAAATTCCTCTTAAATTCTTTCTTGATTTTCTGTGAATGATGCTATTATTCTGTGTCTCACTTGAGCTCATAAACAGGAAAATGTTTTCCAAATTCAGCATCATATCAAGGCTATATGTAAGTCTTAGTCATTTCAAATCCTGTAATAATAGCTATAAGATATATTCTTTCATACAGATTTAAACATTGAAAAGACTTTGGATCGCATAATCTCCTTTGTCAAATACTGCAATATTCTTCTCCTTGTAATACATAGCATCTAGTAATGCTTCTCTTTGCAACACAATCTTGCTGCAAAGATTTTGCAAGGCTGTTGCTTGTACCATGTAATTCTTGTTTCTTCTGCAGCATTCCTCTTTCTTACAGAGTTATATACAAGGTACCAGACTTCCCTTCAAAGTCCTTTCATTGTCTATCCTGCCTGTTACTAACTCACCAACAATATACTGATGTGTAGGGATACACCTCTAGTCAGCCCTTAATGACTGCCTTAAATCTTCATATGTATGTCTTGAAGCTTTCCCTCATACTGCTCTGAGGCATGTGTTCCTGAGATGTAAGTAAACTGAATGCATTTCTTTTGATAGTCCTT
The DNA here is from genome assembly GCF_033815535.1 of Pezoporus flaviventris. Taxonomy (NCBI): domain Eukaryota; kingdom Metazoa; phylum Chordata; class Aves; order Psittaciformes; family Psittacidae; genus Pezoporus; species Pezoporus flaviventris. Next base: position 8,380,150 of record NW_026892595.1, read on the forward strand.
ATTTTTTCTTTCACCCTTTCTACATGTCAAAAGACCTTGATGAAGGCAAGGCAGGTAGTGTTCTTAAACCAGAAGGCAAGCTTGACTCCAGCTTAATGGTGGCCTTGTGTTCTACAGTGGAGTGCTGAGGGAAGACCTCTACATCTTTCCAAAGCATCTGTGTTATATAGGGGTCCCAGAGTTGTCACATAGCTGGATGGTTGCTTTCTAAGCACTTGGAGATCACAGGTATTTGGATTACAAGTAATGTTGCCCTGTTACTTTTAGGGTATGTACCTTAATTTCATAGTTAAAACACTTCTAGCTTTTCAAAGGTGAGCACGTTGTAGTTTGTTAGCCTGGAACAAGAAGTTTTTCGTACTTGCAGGATCTGAAGTCAGAGGCTGCAGTATTACAGATGCTAAGGGCTTAAGAATGTGAATGTTTTCTTATGTAAAATGTAATTACTTTAGCAATACAACTCCCAAATCTAAATTAAATTCCTCTTTTCAAACAGTCAAGTTGATCAGGTGTGAAGAAAATATGTGAGGCTATAATCCTACTAGAAGCTATATAAGGTCCAAGGAACATGAACAAAAGTCATGAGTTTTCCAATTTGTATTTTAGCAGTCATATAAACAATAATCTGGTTCTTTTTTTTTATTATTTTTTATTTATGTAGGAATTGGTCACAAATTTAACATAAGTAAGTGTGTAGGACAGATGAAGGAAGATGCATCTAGAGAAAGGCAGATTAGTCATGTTTCTGTGCCTCTGCAAATAGATTTGCAAAGATGAGGTGTTTCCGTTCAAACCGAAGTTAAAATGGATATAAGTGCATGTGCAGACTTTTGCATCATGATGTCTGTGTATTAATAGAATTCGGAGAAAAGAAGGCAAACTTAATTTGCTAATTCTAGTGAATAGTTGTATTCAGCTTCCCATTGAGTAATCACAGAAGGCATTTTTCATTTTAATGAGCATTCTGAATTCTTTCTCTCTTGTTTTTCTCTGTTTTCCATTAGATAGTTTCTGTCTTAAGTGTGTTTCTTAGCACTTTCATCAATATTGTATTTATTTCTAGATCAATTAAGAAGTGATTCCAGTGTGTAATTTATAATGATTAGCTTAAGGAGGTGTTGAATTTGGAAGACTTTATTATGTGATGGAGAGTAGTGGTTTAATGTGTGAACTTGTTAACTCCTTCTTTCCTAACAGGAAAATGAAATCTTCTCTAGCAAAAACATTTTACAGAAAGTATCAAATGGTAGCCCTAGGGTTTTAAGTTAGTTAGGTATTATGTGTGTCAAAACTTACTTTGTTTCAAAATAACAATTTCCTTGTTATTCCATGAATAAAAAGTGCTCTGGGAAGATAGCTTTTTGTAATAAATCATCTTGGTTGTTGCATTCTAGAATGTTCACAAGCTGCAGGTGGGGATTTCTCATTTTCTTTGCCATGTTCAACAGACCTGCCAGCGAAAACAGACTTGCACATCTATGCTGAAATATAATATCAAAATATTATTATGTTTATTTCATAGCTGATGACTGATTATGACAACTTGTATGTTGTTCACATTATGGTTTTTCTGACTGTGACTACTTTCATATGCAGTTTGGAGTTACTGTTCTTGGCACAGCTACGCTTTCTCTCATCCTGCTGTAAAAGATTGTTTCGCTTTTATCTGGGATAAGCATAGAAAAATGTTGTGTATATGCATGCGTTAGGCTTTGCAAACATTGCTTTCTTTTAACATATATTGCTATGAAAGCAGCTTTTAAAATTGTACTATGAAGAAAAAGGCCCAGTTTTGAGGTTTGGATGGCAAGAAATAGCTTGGCTTAAAAATGTTAGACCAGGAAGGTAACTCTGCAGTAGGGTGGTGAAGCTAATTCCCTAATCAAGAAAGACAAAAGACATGTAGCATTTTGTAATCAGAAGTAGAGCATGTGTCCCTGTTCCATCCCCCAGAACAAGTCATGTGATGTGATGATGGATGTTGAATTTTGTGACCCAGTTATTGTGTATGGGCCCTGACTCCTTATGTATATGCTGAAATCCTGGGAAGTTCCGGACCTTCTGTAGAGACACAAAGGAAACAGAAAAACCCACAGCCTGTTTGTAATATCCTGGGCAAAATTATTTCTTCCCAAAATTTTGTGAATGCTTGGACATTTGCTGCTTTTTGGGACTGGTGTAATTCTAAATCTCCTAGGATACTTAGCCACTGTAATGAAAAGAGGGAACATAAGAAATATGAAATGGCTTCCCCGTTAAAAGAGGAAAAAGAAGTAAAGAAACTAATTTTTTATTTGGAAAAAGAGGTGCTTGCAGGAAGATGTGAAAGATAATTACAAATGGTGGAAGGAAATTAATAGGAAATGATTTATTTGCTGTTTATGAGAATTTGCAGTACCAAGTACAATGCAGAAAAATGCTTTAAGCTTGGCATAACTTATAGCACTTATTTTCACAAGATACTGGAAAGAGTCGAAACAAAAAAATGAGCTCAACCAGGAACTTTACAAATATATTGGTATTGCCAGTGATAGTCCCAAGTCACTCTGAGTCAAATGAATGCTGTGCTGCTGGTTGCTGGGGGAAGAAGTAATATTTTTTGGTGTGTTATCTTCAGAGTATATTAGATATTCCTTTCTGGCTTTTCTGAAGGTAGGGTTCTCTCTATATGGGGCTTGACTCTGGCTAAGTGTTGAAGGGCTTGGGGGTTTTTTTAGGTATTATTTTTGTCCCTTATATGAAGTTGGCTGGAGAGTGGCAAGGTGGTGTCAGGCTTTTGCTAGCGATGGAAGAATGTGGGTTAGTGGGCTTGGGTAATCTAACAGTTTTAGATTATCAGTGGCTTGCTTTCATGTTAAGGGCATAAAGCTAACTTTCAGGCTGTGTATGTGTTATTTACAGGTAGATCAGAAAGCAGCAAAACTAAGAGTAGTGGCATTGCAGATGCATTCTGGATTAATAGAAGCCTAATATAACTGACTAAAAATAGTTCTAAACATCTATAATTTTATATTAAACTAGAAATTGGGTACTTCCCAGGTGTTTACTTCTCTTACCCTCCTTTTCCATATAGTGTCACATAGAAGTAGTATAAGAATGATTAAGAGAAAACATTTCCACAGTTGACATGGAATGGACGAGTCTGCTATCCCTTGGTTTCAGTTTGTCCTAGTAGGACTGAAGAGGCAGCTGTAGTGTGCAAGGTGATGACAAGGTTTTGCTCAGATCTTCCTACTGTACACACCCTGTTCTGGGAATTGGGACAGTGCTCAGGAAAGACTGGTAATGGTTGTTCCATTAGTTGTGGTTCAGACTTGATGGTGGCTAATGGGCGCTGCCTAAACAGACAGTGTGAGTGTCTTAAACTCTCTAAAATAATACTTTGTTAAAAGAAATTTTAATTCTACATGTCAATTACACCCCTGATTGTGAAATATTAACTTGTCCCAAACGACAGCTGAGTCGCTTTATACAACCAAATATAACTACATAGAGGAAAACATTTAGAAATTGTAAAGAAGGCTGATGGGATGATTGCCCTTTTTAAGATCTCAGCAGAATATTTTGTGATGCTTCTGTCAACTGTTAAAGCAAAGCTTGTTATGTCGTTACCTGAATTAGGTGAAATACAGGAGATTGGGACAGCTGTTTCTAGGGTACTAAGGAAAATTGTAGCCCTCAAGATAATGGAATATGCCTGTGTGTTAAAGACTTATTGAGCCAAGGAGTATTTAAATGCCTGTAATAGCAGCGAGAGGAGAGACTCCTGTTGAATAATTAATATTTGGATCTATTATATAAGGATGACTGTTCAGCATGAAAAATGAGTATTTGGTTTTGAGGGTACTTCAGATTGTCCTACAATAAAGCCATCATATTGTTACTGAGTAGCCTGTCCTCAGTATAATATAGGCATCTTTTTTTGCAGCTGCATTCTGAACTTCCTGATTCTGCAGAAAGGTTGCCTTAGAGAGGGGGGGCACCTTGTTTGTGACAAATCAACTACTAGTACTGGATTCAGTTCTGCTTCAATTCTGCTGTAATTTCAAAATGAGATAAAATTGCAGCGGAGCGTATGAATGTGGTTGAAGTTGGCAGCAAAAAGGCACACAGTGATTCTATTCATGTCAGGTATATTCTGATAACTGGAAAATACTATATTTAATTTCTTTTCTGGGGCAAGGTAGCAAGATGTTAGTCCTTATTTACCATGACTTTAGAGAATTATTTTAAATGGTGCTTTAGGGAAGATGTAACACGCAACCCAGTTATTTTGGGTATTGTCTATCAGTGCATTTGGGATTTGTAGACTTCTCTGTCCCATGTTTATATAAGTAGTCTGATCCTGTCTTTGAGTTGTAAACTGATCTCTCTGCTCTCTACTTATGAAACTGGAAGTAATACCTTTTTTTTTCTTTCACTGTTAAGCTTGAAAATATTTTCAGAAGTGGATAATTTCACTCCTCTCAGGCTGACAAGCTTCTTACTTAACATCAGAAATTTACTGGGAATCAAAATATTTTCATATGCCTCTTTAAAGTGAGGAGTGAGCAAGTATCTTTTCCTTCCTTTTTAGAGAACTTGGGTTTCTGCTCTCTGATATCAAAATACGGAAATTCTAGGTTGAGTGGAAACTTGAAGCAGGTCATGATTTTGTCTCTTCATTACACTCTGATAATTTAAAAATTTATTTCTTGTTTAGATCATGTGAACTTGCTGAACACAATAAGCCATTTTGGGTCCTTAAAAGGTTCATGGTAGGGTATTCCAAAAGCACTTATAACCAGGGTACTACTTAGTCTTACGACTTCGAAGTTTCTGTTGTGAATTCCCATCCTGTGATGGGAATGGGGACTGCAGCAGGATTCGTGGGGGAGGTTCTGCTTCTGTGTTCATTACATGGTTCCATCGGGTGAATTAAAAAGCTTTTGAAATAATAGTATTAGAGCTCTGAAATACATGCAGTTTCTCAACATCTTCCTGTGTGGTGTTTCCTTCGATGTGTAAATCCAGTGTTGCTCCCTCAGGTCATCATTAACTTGTTTGTGTACTTGGATTAACTAACTTGGCATCCTTCCAGCGCCTTACTGCAGATTAATAAGACAGCAAGTTTCACCTTGTTTTTCTTGGTCCTTTCATAACTTTACATGTGACTTTCTTTTTGCTGATTGCCGATGACTTGTTTTTTCTGATCTGGTCTTTTAAAAAAAAGACATGCAGTTTCTTGAAAGTGGGGAGCATGTTGTGTACTGACAACTAAGGCAGTACCTTCATGGCACATAAACAAATCTGCTTCTAGAGCTTCCTATCCCTGTGGTGTTAGGCTGATTTGTGAATTCTCTGCTGGAAAGGGGGGGGGGGGGGGGGGGGAGGATCTGCAAAAGAAAAAGTCGGCATTGTTTTCATTCAGTTTGTTGAGGTTCTGCTTTCTAGTGCAAGGAGAGCTGTGGAGACTGAGGGGTTTACACAAAACAAGGCTTGAAATATCTGTGTATTGTTTATCAGCAGGTTACAGAAATTCTGCCTTCTTATGTTTCAGATTAACTGTATTTCACTCTTTCCACTAAGCTAGTTTTGCATCCATGGCCTGCCAAATATCAGTGAGCTTAGAAGGTCTTTGAGGTTATACAGCTGAGCTGGTAGTGCTGGTTTTCCTGCAATCCAAGCGTAGTGCCCTCTTGCTGTGGTCTGTTTGGTGGTGGCAAATACCTGCTGCCAGTTACTGTAAGCTGTAGTGGCAAAGATTTGTGCAATGTTTCAGAAAGCTCTGGTCTATTCAGCTAATAAACCATGTAGGTGTTGATGATGATTAGCCAGGACAATGTATGTAGGTTTTGTATGAAGACTGTGGAAAACTATTTCTTCACACCCAAATTCAAAGGAATATCACTAAAATTGTTGTCAGGTGTGCTAAAATTCAGCAGTTTTAAGATTTGCCCTTACAGCTTAATTTATTTCTCTTAGTCTTAAATGTTTTGATGCGCCTATATGATGCAATGTACTCTTTGAACAGATGCCTCCATCTAAGTTATTGTTGAAGTTGTATGATTTATAGCTGTTCTAAAGGTTGTGGGAAAAGGAAGATCCAGGTGTTAAGGCACCAGATAACTGGAATGGAGAATTAGATCACATTCTGCTTCTGCAGCTGAGTTGTAAGTTTAATCACATTTTAATTGTTTCTAGGTAATGTAAAACTTTTCAAGAGATGCTGCTAAAGACTTGAGTCTTAGGAAGCTGGCTTGCAAAAGTCCTCTCTGCTCAGCAGAGCTTCAAGTTAGTCGTAACTATGCTGTTCCACATATAGGGCTTTATAAAAATGCCCATAAATACCAGAGCATCTCAAAAGGGCAGTACAGATTAATCAGTACCCATGACCTAAGCCCATCTGTGCCTTCTCTTTGAATTTGGGATTTAAGTACAGTGTTCTCTTGAACATTTTGAAAATGTGTGGAAAATGTAAAACAACAGTATACTGCAAAGCATTTATTTAACTTAAATTGTTTTCTAATAACCAGATTTAACAAAAAATTATGTAAAAATATGGAAATTTGTTTTGAAGTAAATCCTAATTTTATTTCCCTGGAATGTTTTAGCTTGTTCTGAAGACATTCATTCCTGCTAGTTAACACCACTAACAAGACTATACAACGTACTTCTGTACATTTTTATTTAAGCAGATCAGTAGTGTAACATTAATTTTCTTTTTTTCTTTACTGCTAAAAATAATGTGAAACTGTTAATAGGAAAAATACTATATTAAAAATGTTTCCACCAATTACCCAGTAAGTAATTGCTAAATTGAAAATATAATGAATGTAATCAATAATTTTATATATAAATTATAATTAAAGTATGCATTCCTATGGGAACACTTAGCAAGTATATATGTAAACACTTTCATTACAAAAAGTGAAACATTCATCTCCCTGGTATTTTAAAGGAATGTATCTAATTTATTATTTTTTGAGAAAGTAGAGTAAGCAAATCTTTCTGTCATGCTCACTTTTTCATTTGTATATAGGAAAATGAAAACAAGCATTCCTATATTCAAGTTCCTGTTTGGTCACTTAGATTTTAGAGTAGTTATTGAACTGGTTCAGTAACTTAAAATAAATGAAATATTCTGTGCATATGTAAAAAGGCTGTTGGTAATCCAGTGTAATACTCCAGAAAAATCTGTCCATTGGAGCATACTTAATTTTGTTAGACTTTGAAATTTAGACTGTATGAATACTTTTATAGATTTTTTTTTTTTTGGTCAGTTTGGGCTGTGACTAGGAACTTGTAATATCAAGTGTCTCTTTGAAATGCCCTTATTTTTAGGTTATTTTTTTTTTAAGTGAGAATTAACTTTTATAATGTTTTGATATTTTGTGGTATATTGAGCAAGTGCTGTGGAAATGCAGAAGAAAGAAAAGATCTTGTATTCAGTGCAGTGTTTGGAGGGATTGTAGCAAATAAGGCAAATATGTCAGATGGTAAGGAGGAATTGAATACTTAGCATGATTTGTTCTGTACAAAGAGTGAGATGGGGTACAGTTTGGAGAGTGGAAAGGGAGGAAGAGTGATTATTTAAGACTGCAGAAAAAATGGGCTTAGATATGGGGTAATTCCAGTCCTAGCAGTGAACATAGAATCATAGAACCATAGCTAGGCTGGAAAAGACCTTTAAGATCATCAAGTCCAACTGTTCCTTAGCCCTGCCAAGGCCACCACTAAATCATGTCACTGAGGGCCTCATCTATACAGTTTGTAAACACTTTCAGAGGCAGCAACTCCACCACTGCCCTGGGCAAAAGTAGGTTGTTTCAAGATAAACTTGCTAGATTTTTATAGGAAGAGCAACCTGCCACTTCCAAGCTAGCTTTTATGGTGAGACTATTGGACATTGAAGGTGTCTTTAGCAAAGTCACCTTGTGACTTGATAGCAAATTCACTTGTCATACGTGTTCGCACTGTGTTTTCAGGTCTTCCTTTAGCTCTAAGTGAGGGCCAGGACAGTTGGGTTCCTCCCTCCGACCCCCCATTAGCTTCATACTCTTCTCCTTTGCCCGCATAAAGACTTCATTTTGCAGATTGCTTTAAACCCACAGGCAATGGTGGGTTTATTTGGTGTTGAAAAATAAGACAAACACAATTAAACATACATAGCTGCTTATCACAGGCAGATCTTGCTTATCTTGGTACAGTGAAGAGTGTGAGGAATCCTCACCAGCCTCTGGAGTCTCACTACGCCACTTCGAAGAAGCAGCATGGTGGCTGCTTTCTGGTGTTGATGGGTACCAGAGGTGGTGCTCACTTCTGGCATTCAGCTTCAGGAATCAAGCTGACCAGCTGATACTGGCAGGTTGTTCAACTCCTTGGGTCCCAAAAAGAAAGGAGAGTGGTGGCTACCTCAAACTCAGTCTGCCTCCTTCACTCAGTGTTGAACAGCATGTTTTGGTAATTGTAATGGTTATGAAGAACTTACTGAGTGACTAAGTCAGTATGTTTTATTCTTTTATTCAGAGTTAAATTTACAACTTGAGGCTTTATTTCTACAGGCACTTTTTGTTCTCCCTTCCTCTTTAAGTTCCTCTTTGTGCAGCAGTGGTATATATTTCAAATACTTGTGCATTTTCATATTGGTAACTATTGCGCAAGAACCCATGATATTACTAACACTTTTCATCTTTGGTATAGTGTAGATTTTATGGTTTCTGTACTTAAAATGATAGTGTTATTGCAGGGGGTTTAGAGAGTTAGATATTCTGCGAGCCCTGCTGTTGCCTATGACTGTGGGGAGGTTAGAGGCTGGGCCATGCCCAGTGTGCCTGTTTTATATTATTCAAACATATCAGTATAAAGGAGTGAGTTTGTTTTTAAATCACCTATCAACACTCTGGTTTTGCATTGCTTTCCAAGGTAGAGCTCCTAGTTTGATTTTTTTTTTTCTTTTTTCAGTCAGTTTGTAGTTTGTGAAGGGGTTTTGCGTGTGACCAAGAGGGAGAAGATTACAACTCTTGTTCATCCTCTTTTGTGTCAACATGTATGATATATATTCAACACAGAAACACACTCTGATCTTCAAAATGCACTATTATTTACATGTACTTACCTGTACATATATTGTGTGATTAACCCTTGGTGTTTGTTTTTTTTGTTTTTAATCTAGTTGTTCTAATTTCTGTTTGTTTTTGTGTACAGTCCCTGCTTGAAATATTGTGATGTGGCACTTAAAGGGTGTAGTGCTTTAGTAAGCTGGCATTGAAGCTACAAGCTGAGAAATTGAATCTCTCTTATTCCTGCTTGTTTCGACACTAGAAAACAGTGTGAAAAGAGTTTTCGTTCTTCCTTTATCTGCCACCTTACTTTTCCAGCTAGGGGCAATGTAATTGTAACAGAGACTTTGACCAGAAGAGGAGCTGATGGCCTTGGAGTAACAACATACTTAAAACTGAGTTGTTTCAAAAGAAAATGTTTTTTTGGGTTTGTGTTTTTTTTTTTTTTTGGGGGGGGTGTATTTTTGTTTTTTGGTGGGTTTTTTGGTTTGTGGGTTTTTTTGGGGTTTTTTTTTTTTTTGACCCTATGCTTAACACTTAAATGAAGAGAAACTTCCTTATGAAAATGTGAATCTCTGAAGTTTTGGGAAAAAGGTTAACCAGTAAAAGTCCTACATAAACATTTTATCTGACTAGCACTAATCAAACTTGTTAGTCCATTTGTCTAACAGCAAAGAGTACTGGGTGTGTGTTGCCATTGTATTCTCTGTATTCGGTTCTTTTTTCCATTTGGCTGTTGGATGCAAGAATTTAGAGTGCGCTAACTAGAGTGCTTATGTGCTTTTGTACTTCCATTTCCTTGCCACTCCCTTGCTGATGATGGCTATATTACTTTCAGTTGAAAGGTGGTATTTTGTTTTGTTTCAAACTGATGGGCTACATAATGATGAAATATTTTCTGGTATTCACTCAATAACTTTTAGGGAATTAACTTCTAGGCCCTAATGTTTGTTTAAACTAGTTTATAATGTTATGTGTAATAATTACAATATTTGTGAAAATCGAGTTACAAGTCAATACCCTCTTAGTATGCTTTAATTGTACTTCCATACCTGAAATGAGGTATGACAGCGATATTTTGGCAAATAACATGACATGAAAAACAGAATTATACTCTAATATTTTCCACAGATCTGCAGCCTCCTGATGAGTGAGAGTATTTATGAAATTTAGACTACATAATTATATTTCTGTACTGTGAAAGCTGACAGTAATGTGAAATTTGGCAGCAAATATAACTGCTGTTTTTGTCTTTCTTTTTATCTTTATGGCTTTTCTTGCTCTCCTCCTTCACCACCCTCATCGAAGGTCATAGCAGATGCAATGGGAAAAATCTGATCATCATTTTTTTTTTCTTTACCATGAGGCCAAGTTTCCAGATTTTGAAGAACAGACTATTGCAGTTACACTGACTTCATCATTGATGAGTAGATCCTGCTGTATATCAATTCTGATTTTAAGCACAGACCATTAGTTCAAGAATATTATGATCATCAAATTAGAAGTTACATAGACCAGATGGCTAATTGGTTGGTGGAATATGATGATGCTAAATTTTGTATTTCTGATTAAGATGAGAGTTGTGTGGGAATGCTAATACAGTCATTAGTAAGGAGCGGAAGAATTTTTGTTTGGAAGAAATCCAAACTGTTGTCACTTTTACCATGGGGGAAAATGAAACCACACATCAAGGTCCAAAGCAGTGGCCTGGGAACCTGGAAGGCTTGTGTCTTGATCAAAATAACATTTTGGACATCTTTCGTCTTAAAATTGGCTTCAAAATGATTGCTACTGCTGAATCCAGGACGACAATCTAGTGAGAAGCTTTCACAGATGAACTTCTTTCAATGGCAAAAGTTTCCTTGGACATTCTTTTCTAGACTGTTACTTTAGATAAAAGTAAGGACTAGCTTAGTCTATAGTTTTACTGAAAGAAAAACACAAGTTACCTCCAGAATGAAGGCACATTAGTTAAATTGTAACCCAGGCAATTTGCTATCTGTGTACTTTTAAGAGAAGTGACTTAAAAAAATCTCTGTAGCAAGATCTTTTAAATATCCAGTCCATTTATTCCATGGATTTTCCCCTCAACCTAGACAGTGTAACTGGTGTCACACTTATGATTTTGTTATAAGAAATGTGCTCTGATGAAGCATGTTATGAAAAATCATGATTTGTCCCCTATAACCTTTTTGTGGTCTGCTCTTATTTTGGATCAATGTTGCCTTTGTAGTAAGGAATCAGACCACAAAATCTGTGAAATACCTGTTATTTATCTCCATTAGAAAAGCAGAAAAATAAGTTCTTTATTAGTAACTATTATGGATTGAGATGTTTTAAAAAACATGTTCATAAAAAGATTGAGATGCAACTGCAGTAATATTCTGGCAATAAATTGCAAATATTTGTTTTAATTGGCACTTTTCCATTTTTTAAACTTAAAGTTGTCAGAATCCAGTTTGTCATTCTTATAATTCTAAATAGGATGTGTGTTCAACTATAACTTCAAGAAACACAGGAAAAGCGTAGGAAATCCAGTGGGTTTTTGAACATTGTGTCACTGTTTACAGGTCATGTAATTAAACAACAGCTTGCAGCCAATTACTTGCAGCAAATGGTGGATGAGCCGACCAGGAGAGGAGCGCTGCTGGATCTCATCCTCACTAACAAGGAGGATCTGGTCGAAGCAGTAAGGGTTGAGGGCTGCCTTGGTTGCAGCGACCACGAGATGGTGGAGTTCAGGATCTTGTGTGGCAGGACTAGTAGAATACCAAGTAGAATCGCAACCCTGGACTTAAGCAGGGCAAACTTTGGCCTTTTCAAGCAATTGCTAGGGGAAATCCCATGGGCAGGGCTGCTTGAAGGTAAAGGGGCCCAAGGTAGTTGGTTGACATTCAAGGACTGCTTTTTCTGTGCTCAAGATCGGAGCATCCCGACATGTAGGAAGTCAAGGAAGAGGGCCAAGAGACCTGCGTGGCTAAATAGGGAATTGCTGGGTATGCTCAAGTGGAAGAGGAGAGTTTACAGGTCATGGAAGGAGGGGCTGGCCACTTGGGAGGAATATAAGGCTGCTGCTAGAGGATGTAGGAAGGCAGCTAGGAGGACTAAGGTATTCTTAGAATTAAACCTGGCAAGAAGGGTCAAGGACAGCAAAAAGAGCTTTTTCAAATACATGGCAGACAAAACTAACACCAGAGGCAATGTAGGCCCACTGATGAATGGGATGGGTGCCCTGGTGACAGAAGATACAGAGATGGCAGAGTTACTGAATGCCTTCTTTGTCTCTGTCTACTCTGCTGCGGGCAGTCCTGAAGAGCCCTGTACCCCTGAGACCTTAGATGAAGTCAGGTCGACGGAGCGGTTTGCCTTAGTCAATGAGGAATGGGTTAGAGACCAGTTGAGCAATCTGGACATCCATAAATCCATGGGTCCAGATGGGATGCACCCGCGGGTGCTGAGGGAACTGGCGGAAGTCATTGCTAGACCACTCTCCATCATCTTTACCAAGTCTTGGGAAACGGGAGAGGTGCCTGAGGACTGGAGGAAAGCAAATGTCACTCCAGTCTTCAAAAAGGGCAAGAAGGAGGACCCGGGTAACTATAGACTGGTCAGCCTCACCTCCATCCCTGGGAAAGTGATGGAACACCTTATCCTTGGTGCCATCTTAAGGCATATCAAGGATAAGAAGGTTATGAGGGGCAGTCAACATGGCTTCACCAGGGGGAAATCATGTTTGACCAATCTCTTAGCCTTTTATGAGGAAATAACACGGTGGATGGATGATGGCAGAGCGGTGGATGTGGTCTACCTTGACCTCAGCAAAGCATTTGACACAGTCTCCCACAGCATCCTCACGGCTAAAATGAGGAAGTGTGGACTGGATGATCAGGTAGTGAGGTGGACTGCGAACTGGCTGAAGGAGAGAAGCCAGAGAGTTGTAGTCTATGGGGCTGAGTCTAGTTGGAGGCCTGTAACTAGTGGAGTGCCTCAAGGGTCAGTACTGGGACCGGTATTATTTAATATATTCATCAATGATTTAGATGAGGGAATTGAGTGTACTATCAGCAAGTTTGCTGATGACGCTAAGCTGGGAGGAGTGGCTGATACGCCAGAAGGCTGTGCTGCCATCCAGCGAGACCTGGACAGGCTGGAGAGTTGGGCAGGGAGTAACTTGATGAAATATAACAAGGGAAAGTGTAGAGTCCTGCATCTGGGCAGGAACAACCCCAGGTTCCAGTGTAGGTTGGGGAACGACCTGTTAGAGAGCAGTGTAGGGGAGAGGGACCTGGGGGTCCTAGTGGACGACAGGATGACCATGAGCTAACACTGTGCCCTTGTGGCCAAGAAGGCCAATGGCATCCTGGGGTGTATTAGAAGGGCAGTGGTTAGTAGGTCGAGAGAGGTCCTCCTTCCCCTCTACTCTGCCCTGGTGAGACCGCATCTGGAGTATTGTGTCCAGTTCTGGGCCCCTCAGTTCAAGAAGGACAGGGAGCTGCTGGAGAGAGTCCAGCGCAGGGCAACGAAGATGATTAGGGGAGTGGAACATCTCCCTTATGAGGAAAGACTGAGGGAGCTGGGTCTCTATAGTTTGGAGAAGAGGAGACTGAGGGGTGACCTTATAAGTGTCTATAAATATATAAAGGGGGAGTGTCACGAGGACGGAGCCAGGCTCTACTCAGTGGCAAACAATGATAGGACAAGGGGTAATGGGTACAAACTGGAACACAAGAGGTTCCACTTAAACTTGAGAAGAAACTTCTTCTCAGTGAGGGTGACGGAACACTGGAACAGGCTGCCCAGGGAGGTTGTGGAGTCTCCTTCCCTGGAGACATTCAAAACCCGCCTGGACGCATTCCTGTGTAACATTATCTAGGTGTTCCTGCTCCGGCAGGGGGATTGGACTAGATGATCTTTTGAGGTCCCTTCCAATCTCTAACATACTGTGATACTGTGATACTTCAGTTGTATGTTTACATAATGTGAAAATGATCATTTTTACAAGGAGGTGAAATAAAGCTAATTTTAACTATGGGTTTGGGTGGTTCTTTTTTTTAATCTATATCACTCATGTATAATTTATAGCATTATATATCTTAAAGTTTCATATTAGATTCTTTCTGTATATTTGCTATTTAAGCTACCAGATGCAGACTTGTGTGTGGCATGAGATGAGAGCAGCTTTGTTCTTGCCAAAGGCAAGGTAAAATCGCTGTTGGTTTACTGGAAAAGTGCAGGAGCTCCCTCTTCTGGCTTAGAGAGCTTCAAATGGAAAGTTTATGGGAAAGTTCTCAGTTCGCCTTTCGCCTTTTACAAAAATCTTATTTTGAATACTTACCCGCAGAAGTGTATTTCTTCTATCTTGGCAGTCATTGTAAAATCCTGGTTTGGCTCTCAGCTGCCTATCTGGATTCTGCTTCGAGTGCAGTATTTATTTCTTGCTCTGTACTATGGTAGGCAGCAGATGTCCTCTCTGTCAGTGTGGTGTTGCTGTTATGGTCACCACAGTGATGGTTAATGTAGGTCTAAGTTGCAGTTCCAGTATGATCTCTTCACTGAAGTCCCACCTGAGCCTTTCACAACTGTTAATAGTGATGTGAGTCCTTGATGGTCACTTGGTACAAAGTCCTATAAATCATCATGCAATCAGGAAGGAGGAGAAGTGGGTCTTTTAAGAACATTGAAAGGGCTTTACAGTTGATGCAGATACTGTGACCTGTTTTTTCCCCTTCCTTCCATCTAGGGAGTGGTGGGAGAGAGGAGGCCTTCTTGCTGTTTGTGTTTATTTAATCATTTTTCTTTCATAGCCTTTTCAATGTTATTGCAAATTTCCAGAGAAATGTTGCAGTTCTACAGATTTTTAAATTTGGTAGGGCAGTACCCGACTCTTCCATGCAACATTAGTCCCAAATGTAATAACTTTCCTGGAACAAGTAGCACTGGAGACAGATCTCTTACCTTATCTGTTAAAAAAAAAAAAAATATCCCAACAAACAAACAAAAACAACCAGCCCAAAACCAAACCAAACTCCAACAAACAACACCAAACCAGAACAGTGAACTTCCTAATTCTGAGAGTTCAGGATGATATTCAACTGGCATCTGTCAGTACCTTTAAATTATCTGTCAAAATACAAGCCAAGGAGTGCCACATGAGCAGTAGCCACTGTTCAGTTCCTTATCTCACTATCTCAAGGATACTAATGCAAGGAACAAATCAATAAGTACTTCAAGAGACCAGTTACTTGGTGACTGTAATTTTTGTATAATAGATGTGGTTCCTCAAGGAACCACTTAGCTAAATTCAGCTACCTGCCATCCCTCTGTTTTCTGGCTTCCCAGGTATTTTTAGCTTTTCAGTTGAGAAGGAAGATTAAACTGTTTCTGGTTACACCTTTGCCATAGTAGTGTAAGGGAGTATATGAAGTGTACAGGAATGGTGCACATTCCCAACTTAACTTCTTCAGTTGTTATTAGGGAATCTCCAATGACACCATCTCAAAGAAACATTTTTACTGTAGAATATTTTGCCTTCATCAAAACTTCTGTATTCACAATATTTTTATTTTTCAAAGCATCAGAATTTAGTTTTAATTCTTTCTATGCTTCTACATAGGTAGGCTTGCTGGAGCAAGTATGCTGACTGATTTGTATCACATCACCTTTGTCATTACATAGTGAACTGCAAGGTATGTAAGCTAGAGAGACCCCTGTGAGTAACAAAAAATGTCAAAAGTTCACTATCAGCAGTAGCTCAGCTCTGATTTATGTAGTTTCAGACAACACAAGAAAAAATACTTTGGTATTCGTAGCAAATGCCAAAATAGAATCAATGCAGTATTGTTCACCTAGTTAAAATTGCAAAATCCAGGAAATGCAAACATTAAGTTTCCAACAGCAACATTAACTTGGACTCTTTGCATATCCTGTGTTTTCTTGGTATACATTAAGACATAAAGTGATGTATTAAGCTGTGAGCTGAACAAGAAAAACAGAAAAAGTTCTTCATGTAGGTAACAGTGCCAAGCTAAGTTCTGTTGCCATTTGTGTTTATTTACCTTATATCATTTTAAATAATTTTCTTCATAAAGATTGAATATTTTTTTTTCCAAATGATACGAAATCTGAGCTTGTCTTCACTGCAGTGTGAACTTGACATACAGTTTACCCCTTGCCTTGAATCTGACTCTTCTTCATCCATTATCAGTATCTCAGATTTAAACTTGAAGATATGACTTGAATCTCAGAGACTTGCACTCTGCAGTGGGAATGTAACTTAAGCTATATGGGTTGGCAAGGCAGAGCTTGCATTAAATTTTAATTGGTCTATTTTCTGCTAATTAAATTTGTGTGTAACTAAAATGTGCAGAGTGACTGTACTCATGGAGTAAATTAGGCTTAAACTGTTGCAGTGAAGATGAAGTCTAACTGTATCCCTTTTGAATTATAATGTATAGGTTTGGAAACTACATATATGATTAGTTCCAAAATTTTTTTTTTTGCATTGATAATATGTAATTCAGAACACAGGAAAATTTTGCTCTGAGCGTGGCTCTAGCCTGGAGATGGTACAGAGCTATAAGCGGAAAAATCTCCCCATCTGATCTATCTGCCACTGCTTGTATGCGTTATACAGTTAAGGTTTCTTGCCTGTATGAACTAGTCTAATTCATGTTCTAGAAGAAGGGGAAGAGCGTTAAAGGAGATGTTTGGAGAATAGTATAGCAAGGACTTGCTTGTCAATAATAGATTTGGAAAGTAAATCTAGGTTGGAAAGCAATGGGTGTGAAAAATTTGGGCTGTGGTGGTGGTGGGCAAGAATAGAAAGAACAACAGGAAACAGTGAAAACTGTAAGGGAGATAAAAGCAAAGTGCCAGGAGGTGGGGATATTTGTAAAGAGAGAGGTAAAAGTTAATTTTGTTAGTGAAGGATCATAAATTCATGTAAGAGTAGGGAAGGGCTAAGATGGGTATAGTTGTGAAGCAAGAAAGTGTAAGTGCATGATGCAATTGGGTCAGCAAGGTCTGAGAAAGGAGACCTTCATTTCTAGAAAGAGGGAAATGGAGCAAATTAAGAAAATAAAAATAAAACTGGAGGGAAGTGTGTCCTGGGTGACAAATAACACAGTGGGCTCGATGCAATGGTGCTCCCAAAGCTCGCTGAGGAGGGGAGGGTGTGAAGCAGGAGGAGAGCACAGTGATGGCATCTGGGAGTCAGATGGGATTTGAGAATTCAAGGATGAAGATTGGCTACAGGGAGCTTCCAGGGAGGAACGGAAGACTGCAAGGAGTGTCTGGTGTGCCTTGTGTACCAGCCGTGCAGGGGCTCTGGAAAGTGTCATTGCCTGGCTATTCAGCTTCACATTTGTTTTCTGCTACAAGGTTAGCATCTCAGAGAAATTTGGCTTGCAAAACTTGTAAACGTCTAGAAATCAAACACATACACTTCCTCTAACTCTCTGTCCATGTGCTGGGCCTTGTTTTTACTGTGTACATGTACACGTAAGGAAGTATTTTGTTACTTATGCTCAAGATGTAACTAATAAATTACCACTTACTAAATCGAAACTTTTTTCCAGAATTGAGCTAAAGGCATGTACTTTTCAGATTGCTCATATTAAATTTTACAACTTCACATTAAAGAAGGCAGTCTGAAACTAATTAAAATGAAAATCATTGTAGTGAGGGTTTTTTTTTTTTTGGTAAAAACATATGTTAAGACAGTGGGGTTTACTCTGCTTTTGCACTCAGAAAAAAAAGAATATGTATTGTTTAATTATTCATTCATTTGGTCTCTTTATCCATTTTCTCCTCCATCAAAAAAATAATTCCATGTTTTGACAGAACTGGATTATGGAAAGTTATGCTGAACAAAGGAGAAGAAGGTTAGTTAATCTGAAAGAGAAGGGGTGGTCAAAACTTCTGAAATAGAATACGGAAAATTGTAAAATATCTGCACCTTACTTGGCTCTAGAGATGTACAAAATTATGAGTTTGATAAATAACATTCTAACATTATAAGGGATATTTCTGACTTTGAAATAATAGTATTGAAATACTTATATATTCCTGAGGATAATTTTTGGATGTGGCTGTTTAACAGACCTCAGAATTGGTGCATGCATGATTTTTTGAGACATAGGACTATGAAGTAAGTTATGCTGTTGACAGAAATACTTGGTTAAGCTATTTAGATAAATCAAATATTTACTCTTTTATTAAGCATGGACTTAATCCTGGTTTTATTTCTACTAGAGATTTTCCATTGGCTTTTGTAGATGTGGGATCAAGCTGCATTATAATATTATTGAAATACGGAATATATTTCTAAAACTGAAATTTGCAGAGCCCTTTGGTGCAATGTGTGTGTAATTGTCTCTTAGGGAGTGCTGAGGTTATCTAATGACTCATTGCAGCAGGATTTGCTGAACTTTCTCATTTATAGAAAATGTTACAGTTGTCAATTTTTTCTCAGCGTTTTGGGGGGGCAGTAAGGTTTATCATTTGCTGTAGTTAGATTTTTTTCAAGCAGACTGTCAAGAAACCATGCCAAAACAAAACTGTTTGTGCAAGTAATTAATGGAGAGGCTGTGGTACCTGCTGACAGGTATTTTCCAAGAAAAGGAATGGTTTGCAGCTAGGGGAAAAGTGTTAAAAGTGTGCCCAAACCCGTAACTCAAACCAAAAGAGCAACCTTTGATCTCAGACATAGTTTAGGTCACATTTTAATGAATAGTTTTATTAAACTAGTTTATTAAACTAATGTTATTCTGTCAGTTGTTAGGTTTTATTTGCAGAAAATTGGATCCATCTAAGGGTATCTGACATCGACTACAGTGATGCTGTTTTAAATTAAACTGGTAGGTTTAGTGTATGTATTTTAAGGAATGTTTTCATGCATTTAAAGGAATGTGCTGAATTCCAACACTGACACTTGAAATCTGAGTCTGGACAGAGCTCTCTGATAGGGATTTTTGTGTTAAAGACAGGGAAGATGCAGGTTGCAGTCTTGCCGCTGTTGCAGTATCGCCTCTTACTGAATGTATTTCACTTCTGGGATGGCTGTGTTTTAAGGCAGCAGGGATCTGTCTAAAACTTTTAATGTACAGTAGGTTATAATTTATATATAAATTAATAACTATATTGCCTGTAAGCTATTTTGTAATTTAATATATGATATATTTTATTTCTATTCTTGTTCTACATTAGATTGACTTGTTGAAGGAATGTATGTAGCAAGGGTTTAGATAAAGGTGGTAGGATAAACAGGTTTTGTGTTTTGGTCCCCATCTGAGTGAAGAAATATCATGGGGGAAGACTGCCTATAAGAAGAAAATTAGGATATCAACTTCAGTGTTGCTACTGGAGTGCCTAGGTAAGTGAGATTTTTCCAACTGACACAAGATTAAGCGCTTCAAGGAGCCTTTCTATCGCTGAAGTGAAGGAAGCAAATCACGCTGTGCTCTTTTCCCTCTCCTGTATGTTTTCTGAGCCCTTTGAACAAATTCAGCCAAACATAATGAAAGAGGAAAGACCTCAATACATGAGTTTCTGATATGTTTTTAGAAGTGGATGGTCAGGTAGTGACTGGAGTTTTGCGTCTTCTGTTACTGATCCAGGGAGGGAAAGGTATAGTGGGAGCTCACCCTTCAAAAGGAAGAGAATAAAATTTTAAAGGCGCAAACATGTATCCTAGATACGTAGCTAGAAAGACCACTGGAAATCAGCCTTGCTTTGTTCTGGTGTTGGTCAAATTACTCACTATAGTGATACCTGGAAATCTTTACTCTTGGAAATAACCACCTTGGACTAATGGGGTTTCATTTCTAATGTCTTAATGTTTTTCAGCATGTGACTTCTTCAGTACTCTAATAGTAATTGTACGTTTTAGCATTTAGATAATACTCTTTTTTCTACATCTGCAAAAAAAATCCAGTAAGTAGAAACCAGAGAGATCTCTTTTCTGATGCATTTGGGCTGCACAATTAAATTTAAGCTATGGAACTACAAGATATGAGTTCAGGTTTGGTATGGGTTTTCCAAACTGTGTATTTGTTAAAGACATCCCCACAAGTATATTAGAAGTTAAGCAGTTAATACATCCTCAGTGGATGCTTAGGAGTGTCTAAATTCTTGTTATTCTCACAGCCTTTTAACATAGTAGAGTTTTTTCTAACATCCCTGTGGTGTAAGCTAAAAAAAATGAAGAACACTGATAGAAGAACATTATGCAGAAGCCTAAAATTCTTGTAATGGTTTAAGACTGGTGTGATGGCAAGGCCAGGAGGAAGTTAGTGAAGGCAGCTCTTGGCCTTTTCAGTTTGGGACAGTTCATGTTCTCTGTGTTGGTGTATTGGTTAATAACATTTGGTAGTTGCCATAGATATTCCTGGTTTGTTTATTGGACCGTATACCCAGAGTTTGTTGCCACTCTTAATTTCCATTATACCCACAGCTGGGTGAGTCACAGGGGTAGCTTCTTGCTCTCAGTGCCTTTGAAGTCTCATCGTGTTTGTGCACTGTGTGCTCTATGCAGTAATTCCAGTTCAAGATTTTTTTAAAAGTTCCTGTTGACAACATGCACGTACCGCCTGTAAGGGCAACTGACCAGCTTTGGAAACCCGTCAGGAGTTGCAGGCAGGTTCCAGTAGCCTGTCGGAGACCCTGTGATTGAGGAGGTGGAAGCTTCCTGAGAAGAGTTTAAGGATTCAGTAGATCTCATTACATTATAATTTCCAAGAGTAGACCACCATTTTCAATTCTGATTTTGTCTACCATAAGAGATTTACTTCTCCCAGTCTAGAAAACCTCCTCTGGCAATTTCCTGTGCTGACTAGCTTTTGGAGACTTGTATACCTGCCACTAGTCATTCAATTACTTGAGGCCCCATGACAAATACAAGACCGAATGGCTGTCAAATTTCCTGTCTCCACATGAAATCTCTATCTGGTAGTTCAAATACCATTTGCAGGCATGCTGGTTTAGTTCTGGAAGTCAAGGTTATAGTCTTCATAACTGTAGCATCCTTTAGAAAAACAGTTTGAGTTTTGCTTGTATCAAACAACCCACTTTTATGTTGTGTGTCCCCCCCCCCCAATGTAGTAACATTGCTAGGTTCATAAGTCTTCTATTTTTCTTTGTTTTAAATCAGTCAAAAGTCTTCAGCCTGCTTTTTAAATGTGAACAAAATCAATTTGTTTTCATTAAAGAGTGAAAAACATTAAGCGACTTGTGAAATAACTTCAGAAATAAATACTATGCAGTTTATTAAGGTTTGGAGGGGGAGTCGAAGGTAGACTGAAGACTTCATGTATGCTGTCTCCAAATGGACGATTCTTGCCATAAAGACAAATTTGATTGTCTCCCTACCTCATCTTTTGTAGAGAAATGAACTAAAATAAAATGTGTGCATGACTAATGGAGTCGCTTCCATCCAAAAGCAATAGAGGATGCTAGAAAGAAGCTATTAGAGCTAAAATGGCATGGGAGGCTGTTCATCTTGGCACTCTTCAACTGTCCCCCACCCTCTTGTTTTATCTGACTTCCCTGTCCATTGTTACCAGTCCCGCTGTATTGACAGCATGAGTGATGGGGAGCAAGATTTATCCCCTCGTCTCTTGGTAAGTGGCCTCTCTTATCTGTGGAGTATGCAGAAGAGCAGTTCCCTTGGAAAGCTGCAATTCTGGGATTTTGCCGTTTTGGAAGTTGTTCCCAGGAGGTGTCTGCTCTACTCCTGCCTATTTATAACGGGGGGATCTGGCACCCCGGCAGGTTATGTCACCTTAATGAACCTGGCAGTGAAGCCAGATGGGACTGTGTCCGGCTTGGCCAACGGGCTTGTGTAGCGTGCGGGGGTTGCCGATAGGTAGGGAGACGTTTCGGTTCCTTCTGCTGGCATCTGTAATTAATATCAGACGTGACCGAAGTGCGCTCGTACCTGAGGAGAGGCTCCTTTTCAGAGCTTGCGGGAGCCGCGAAGGGGTGTGGGCGGCCCACTCCTCGTGAGGCGAGGCAGGCCCGGTCTCGGTGCCTCGCGGCCGCTAGGGGTCAGACGGGAGCCACTCCTGTGGCAGCGCGCTAGGCCGTCCCCGCGTCCTTCCCTCTTTCCACGGCGTGGGTGCCAGCAGAATCCGATACAGTGCGATATATAGAAGTAAGGTACGACTGGAATAATGAAATTTCAAAAATAAGCCCCTTTTAAAGGCTGGTTGTAACAGTCCTGTTGGGTATTGTAAATGCCTCAGGTGCACTTGATACTGCTGTTACGTTCCTGGCGCTTGCTTCTGATTTTTATGGAAAGATGGATTGAACTTCAATTTAAGAATATTCGGTAATCCCTCTCAGGACATACTGTAACAGCTGGTATTTCTGTGTTGCAGCAAATCGATTCCATACAGCAGTCAGCAATGCCTATGGCTAGGCTCCGGCAAAAACTTCCAAAGCATTTTAAATAGAGCGAGCCAAAGAAAATAGCATCATCACTGCAAAAATGTAGCTTAATTTGCAAGTTAGAAAAAATAAAATAAAATAAAAAAATCCCCATTCCATTCCAGCAAAATATTAAGTATTTTACTGGTAAAGGATTTCATCAGGTCATTTATTTTTCATTAATATATATTTAGGATCTGTGGGGAATAACTTTATGCCGTATAGAAGTTTCTTAAATAATAAGGAGCCTGAATTTTTTAAAATACTGAATGATTTACCATGAAATGAAGAAAAATAAAGAAATCAAGTTTAAATGCATGACATGTATGTAGATCAACAAGACTTTTCACATTTCACAGTGAACTTTTTTAAGAAGCCTGCATTTCTGATTAATAATAATGCACTTATGATGAGAACGTGGTGCGTGTTTAGCTTTACTTATTTATTTGAAATAGATGAAAATACTTTAAACTGCATATAAACCAGAGATGTCCCATTAATGGTAAATCATTTTGGTGTAACTGGTTTCTTACACATGTGAAAACTAAAAATGCCTCCATCCTTCATATGGCTGTGCTCACGCTGGGGACTGAGTGAGCTTGGATCATGATTTCTCCTTCATGGCGCTTGTATGCGTTAGAAAGAAAACAAGCAGAATTAATGCAAAGTGAATATGTTTCTTCTTAATTGGTACAGTGTGTCCTTGGCTAGGATATCTTTTTCTCCCCCCCCTCTTAACCCCCTTTCTTTTAAGCTGCACACAACTGACTTTGCATATAGATGTTTTACAGCTTTGTCATCATGAGTTTTTGCTCTGAAATACTTCTATCTCTCCATTTTAAATTTTAAGTTAAGGGGCTTTGTGCTGGTTTCATGAATGTCAAAAGAGGTTTTTGGAACCTGGTGCTTTATTTTAGTGAAATCTTACTTTTATTTTTTCCTTCACCACAAAGCTTTATTACTAAAAAAAACCCAAACCCTAAAGCAATCTTAATAGGTAGGTTTTTAAGTTTTATTTATCTTTCCATCATAAAAAGTTATCCAGGGTCATAACTTCTTCTGTATTTGCCTTCTTAACTAAAGAAAAAAACCAAACCAAACAAACCCCACAAAAATCAGTGTCACTGGAGTTTAAAAGCTGACATGCAAAGTTTTTTTCTGGTAAATGCTTAGAAGAGGAAAAAACCCCAACAAACAAACAAACAAAAACATAACAAAAACCCCCCAAAATCAACCACCACCCAAAAAGCCCTTTAAAAAGTTGCCAGACTATTTAAACTATAGGCTTATGCCTAGGGATGAGTTAACAGCTAGCTTGCATCTAATAATTGATTTAAAATTTAATAAACAAAATCTCATGGGTGGCCCTTAATATATTGCAATACTCTAAACAATGTGGGGATTTTTTAATTTTTTTTTTGTGAAAACCAGAATTTTGAACAGGATACAGTGTTTACAGCACCTGTATATTACTCTTCAAAAAGACTGCTGCCAAGTCCAAATGTGTCCAAAATATACACTTTTGCAGCCAAGATGACTTAAAAAGTCATCTGATTGATACGAATGTGGTTTTTTCTTTTTATAAAAATCCTCAACAAAAACCAAACCAGCATCATTATCATCAAAATGCTCTTCTGTTTATTTTCTTATGCAGAGCTATGCTGCTTGCTTTCTTCAAGGATCCTTTTTGGTTACTGAAATCTGGAGAAAACCCTTGTTTTCTGATAGCTTCTACTTCCCCCTTTCCCGTTCTTCTCCCTGCAGACATGTAAGCCCCTGCCCTGCTATTAGTGAGCATTTCCAGTCTTCACTCTGATTTTCTTTTTAACAAGTTTGGGTTCCAGTTTCATATTTAACATACTTGAATTTAAATATGTTCACTTATATTTGAAATAGTTTTTTACTTTTGTTACATTTGCTCTGAATTGTCCTAAAAAAAACCCCAAAACCACAGTTGAAAGAAAGACCCAAAATTTAGTATAAGCAGCCCTATGCAATTATTAAAAAATATGTCTTATAAAAATAGTGACTTCGTAGTAAGGAGTCACAGAAAAATTCCTTACATGGTCTGCATGATAATGGCTCCATCATGAATCAGATTGCTGTTTACCTTAGAGAAGTGTTTGCCTCGGTCCTGCTTTTTACAACTTCAGTTGAAATTTAGATTATATTTCCAGATTAAATAAAAACTATAAGAATTGCGTTTTAGATCCTGAAATGAACTGAAAACAACTGAAAGGAGGTTAAGTGGAAACACTGAATAAATTACCATGCTAGTAAGCATTTTTTTTTCCTGGGGTAAGTAGTAGGGAAATTTGAGTGACTTAAATTATTCACTGTTTTAACAAAATAACCCTTGACTTTATTTCCAAAATACCTGACACACTAAAAAAGCATAGTTTACTTGAGAGAAATGTGTTATTTTTACAGCAGAATGGGATTATAGGCTAGACGGAAGAAAACAAAACTTTTTTTCACCCTGGGGGAAAAAATTTTAACAGTCTTAAATAAATGCAAAGTACTTTGTTTTGAGAGCCTTAAATCAAAAGCTCATTTTGTGATAATGATTGGATTTGGTTAGCTGCAGTAATTTACAGTTTAACAATGTTCTTAATTGTAAAATTCTGTTTCTGTTCTCTAGGAGAAATTGGAAGATAATATAAATCTTCATAGGCAACTTGGCTGCAAGCAGTTAAACTGAAATTAACTTCTGCCTTCTGGCTACGGAGTGCTACTCTGACGTTCCTGCGTGAAACTGCAGACTAAATCATGCCAGCGTTATCAGCTGGATCTGGAAGTGACACAGGTACGCAAGCCAAGGAGGACTGCATGTTTCCTCCAGATCTTGTCTGTTAAGTCTATGGTCTCTTTTTCAAGAAATCATCAAGTAAGATAATTAATTACGGTCTCAACAGATGTTTTATTTAAGACTTTAAACATAACTTTTTCTCCCTGAAGTTAATTTAGATATATGAAATAACATGGATAAAATAAATTAATTTTTAAAAGTCCCACCGCTACCTGCTTTCCCTTCATCCCTAACCCCCATGTCCCCGTCCCCCCCTGCCCCCCAAAAAAAACAAACCATAACCAACCAACCAAAAAACAACAAACTCCAAGCAGATAGATACATAGGGATCTGAAGAATTTGGATTCACCTCTGAGCATGGTTCCTACAATGTTAACTTGAAAAAGGAGGTGGAAAAAAAGGATGATATCATACATGCCTTAATATTTGCAGCAGTCTAGACTATCCCCTCTGTGACTTACAGTTATCAGTGGAGTTATTTCTGAATACAGACTGTTTAGTTTTGACACTTCTTTAACAAATTAGGAGAAGAAAAATACTGTCTCAAGTCCTCTTCTTTCCCTTGCCTTCCACATCAGATTCCAGTTTCTGACTGCAGGCAGTGGGATTGCAGATATGTAGCTTTCCATAGCTTTCACCTTGTTCGTCACAATATTAAGCTATATTCAAAGGCTAAATCTCATCTTGCTCTTGCTTGTACATTCTCTCTGCCAATATTTTTGTCCCTGTTTTAGGAAAAACTAGTGTTAATATTTTTGCTTGAGGGTGTTTGGTAAATAGGTGATCCAGCTGGGGTTACAATACGAATATCTCTGCTTCCCACCATGTGCTTATTATGCTAGATCACATAGTTTTTTGCACTAGAAATTACAGCAGTATTTTAAAATGAACAGGGAGACCTTGAGTCAGGAATCCAAAAAATACATATATAAGGAACTGCATTGGATTCTTACTTTAAATAGACTGTACAGTGCAATAATTTTTTTCCACGCCTCCAATCCATGTCAGATTTCTTTGATGAAAAGATTAATCTTTGGAGCTGGGTGTGTGTGTTTGTTTATTTATTGCCATGGGGAGGGAGGGTTGTGTTTGGTTTTATTTGCTTTTTTAAAAGGATTTGACTATCATCTCGCCAAAATCTACTTCTACATATCTTCCTTTTCTCCCATTGCCCCCATGGAAATAAGGGAAGTTGAAGTTGTTTAGTATGCAAAAGCTGAATTTTGAAAATCTGTAAGGGTCTATTGTGGTCTGATTTTCCATTCTTTTTTTTTTTTAATCACACAAGCCTTTGTGTCCTTCCAAAACTTGCCTTCTTTTTTTTTAAATTTTTTCAATAATTATTAGTTGGCCAAATGCTTTCTGACATTTTAGAAGTTTCAAGAACATGATGAGATGAACAGCAGTGGGATGTGTGATGGCTGGTGCCTGTTGCTGACAGTTTTACTTGTTTTATTGTAAAAGAATGTTAGCATGTCCAAAAGTGATAGTCATGGGCGTAATACTCTCTGAATAAAGAAAGAAAAGGACTCCAAAATGTGAAAAACAGATTCCTAGTTTTAAACCTGTGTGTTAAAATGTCTAAAAACGTGTTTTGCTGTGCTATTGAATGCATGTGATTCTTGAAATACGCTTTCAGTAGTTACGGTGCGTGATAGAGCTGATTCTCCCAGGAAATCGATAGTAAAATATGATAAGCATCAAATAATGCTGCTTGTTAAATCCAGTTTGTTTACTGATGCAAGTTGCAAATTGCTTCTTTAAATAAGAATTTACATTTGGAGGGAAAAGGGGATTATTTATTTTCTTTCACTTTCTTTATCATTTTTCCTCAAGTGGATGATAAGTTTTTAGGTATTTTTTGAGTGATTACATCAAACTGTGCTTTTTGTCCTTCTCGTAATACAGGTGGTTTCTAATGAGAGACCTATTTTCCTGCCATTGCTCTTACTTTTAGGTTAAAAAAAAGAGATACACAAAAAATTGTGGATTTTCTTACCTGTGTTGTTCCTTGGTGCATAGACTGGTTTTCCTCTCGCCTTGCCTGCATAAGCTGGTGTTGTGACATGTAGTGAGTTGAAACTGCTCTAGTGCATGAGAGGGCTACCTGGGACATTGTGGAGTTAGCAAGTCACTTGGTGGGGACCTAACAAAAATGCATCTTTAGGGAAGGGATGCAACTTCATTTAGCCTGTCTAAGGCTGTACTGTTAACACATTCAAACAAAACCCCCATCTAGCTTGTTTTCTGTCATATGCTGGTGAAGAAAAAGTAAGCCTGGATTTAAGAATGAGTGAAAAAATTCATTGAGGGCAACCTGCAGAAATGCATCATCTGTGAATATCAGAAAGTTGCCAAGACATGGACTGTTGGAAACTTGGACACTAGTATGGAATTATTATATTTCATTATTATTATTATTTTTAGTGTAGTCTTAGGCATCAGACCACTGTCAGAAGCACAGTAGTGTTCATGGTGGGCCATGTGTGATCAGACTGAATGTTGATCTACTCATGTTAATTTTACGTTGCTTTTACTTTGTCAGCAGAGTTTATTTGTGATGTTGCCATGTCCTTTCAGTTGCTTCCTTCATATACGTGCTTTTGTTATATTTTAACCTATATAGTCTTCTGTACAGAGACCATACCTCTTACACCTATTTTGAGAGGCATTAAGAAGAGTTTAAGAGAAACATTTTAAACAAAATATTGAAAATATGACTAGTTTTGATTTGTCTAGTTTATTTAGATTCATCAAGTGACTTTGTCGCTTTAATGTTGTACTTTACCAGTCTGACCTGACTTCTTAACTTAAAGACAGAAGAGAAGAGCTTATGTGTGTGCATATGCTGTATTCCACACTCCATTAGCTGTATAGAAACCCTAATTTTGTATAATGTAAATTTTTTTTCTTAAACATGTGCAGGGTCCTACTCCTCCCTGAAGGTTTATAGTCCTGTCAGTGTCAGGTCAAAGTTATCTTAAAGCAGCCATCTCAAAAGGAAGGCTGAGCTCCTGCCTGAGGCTGCTTTTGAAGCTTTAAATATTTTTTTTTTTGTGTTGTAAAAGTCTGAAGTCTGTGTGTAAGCCCACCAAGTAGAGTTTGAAGACTGAGAAAGACTATTTGCACTTTTGCAGGTAAAGAAAGTCTGCAAGATCTGGCATTTATGAGTCTGATACATTTAGGAAGATTTACATCTGCAGTCTTGGCTTTGTAGTAATTGATGGCAGCTTCATTGCTAACTTAGGTGAAACCAAGATGACATCATTATGCTGTAAGTGTTGTTTTAGTGTGAAAAACATCATAAAATTGTTACGGATTGCTTTCCTCTCATCCCTGTATCAAGCTTGCTCAGCTGACAAGTTTAAAAATGCTTTTTGCTTGTCCTTAAAAACTAGTGCATGAATGTGCAAAGCAGACTTTGTGATTTTTGATTCATATATTGTCAGCAGGAAAGTCACATTTATGGGCCAAATTTGGCCACCAAGTAAAACTGTCTGAAATTGCTTAAATTTAATGAAAGTCAGAAGCAGGTCTTGAATTCGAATATTGTAAAGAAATAATGTGCAGGGCTTACTTAGTTTCTTCTTGAGTACATATAGGAGCTAATGCTGTGCCAGATAGTGTGGTTTTTTCAGTATTACAAGCCTGTAAAAGTAAATGCATGTTAGTTTTTTAAATTAAAAAAACCCAACACATTTGTTACTAACCAAATTGTAACTTCAGAAGGAATTTATAGTATTTCTAGGTTTGGGGTTTTCTTCTTGATTCTCTAATAATACAAAATAAAGTTATGAAGTTTGTTCTGAATGGTGGCTATTTTTCTGAACTTCATTTTTAGTAGCATATGCTGTGATTCTTTAAGAATCATCTTGACTTCTGAAGCTACATGTTGTCAATGTGTGTGTATTGAATACTGATAGAAATACTTTGATAGAATATGATGTCAATATGATAGCCATGTAGTCTATATAGATTACTTCCCAGTGAAGTGAGATCACTGCAAGCAATGCAGAGTTCAAAGACGATTTTGCAATCATCTGAACACCAAAGGATGCTATCTTGCTTTTATTGTTTTCATGTCAATGTCTTTCCTTTATTTACAGCTAATGCATTTTCAATCAGCTTGCTAGTTTTGACATAATCTTTTCCTAAGAATGTTTGATAATGCAAAGAGTGAAAAGGTGGAGGAGAAAAAAAAACCAAACAGTAATAACATGAAGAAAAAGTTGAGCAGTTGGTTGAGCTGAGAAAGGGACATCAGAAACATCTGTAGGGGAATAAGGGCAAATTAGGCTGAAGTGGCTAAAGGTTTTAGCCTTTTAAACCAGTTTTCAGAGTAAGGAGGGAGATGGAAAGCAGGGACTTCTGTTTTTACAGCCTGTTTAAAAAAATGTAATAACATGAAGTGATGGCCAAAGATCTGTGCTCATTGTTACGAGATGAAGAGAAAGGGAATTTAGGAGAGTGATGAAGGAAAGATTTCTGGGAGTAGCTCTTCCGTTGGAGGCTGCCAGAGCAAAGGCTTGCAGGGCGATTGACTCCTGCTCCAGACTGCCTTTGCTTCCCCGCTGACATGCTGCAGTGGAAACAGCGCAGGGGGAAAGCCTTTGCTCGCCTGCTTCATACCGATGCTTACTACTTAGGCATAGGTGTGCTGCCGCAAATGTAGCATGTAAATGCCTGTGGGTGCATCATGATTGCAAGGCTACGTAAATTTCTCACCCTGTTGAAATGCACAGCTATGGCTAGATTTTTGTGAAAACTGAAACACGAGCTCGGGCAAAATTTACACTGAATTTATAAATGAAGCCAGTATTTTACCGTGCATTCTTGAATTTTCCCTGTCTCCAGCTGCCAGAGGCATTAAATGGCTTTTAGGCTAATGCTAATATGAAAGATTTGGGAAAGTATGAGACATATGACTAGCTTTAATTGCTATCAGATTTACTATTTTAAAATATAACTTGCTGGTATTGGAAAGGGTATACATTTTGGTATCAACGTATTTATGGTGACTGTTGGAAAGTTTGTTCAGAGTAGAATGAAATTTCTCTAAACTGTTCTGTTTTGGGTTAATATTTTATATTATGCTAGACTGATTCAGCAGTATGGAATCAAAAAATGTGTGCAATTATATTTACTGATGGTAAACTCTTTAAAAATGGTTACAGTTCTTGGACACAAATTTAAATTCAAATGGTCTGGCAGCTGCAACAATGTTTAAGTTTTTGGTTTTGGTGTTTGTTTTTTTTTTTTTTTTAGTAAGCAATGTGTAGTTTTGTGGTAAATTTGAAAGTATGACAGCCTATACTGTTTCTAACCAGAGACTTAAATCTATAGCTATGTTTGTTAGACCAAAAGCTGTAATTACACAAATGGCTGACATCCTAGTGATGGCAGATGTCCTTTGCCGAGAGCAGACTTCCATGGTGTACTGCTCAAGTGTAGCTGTGCCAGCGGCCAGGCTAGCTAGTGTATGTGTTGTGTGCATTTGCTGTCAGATAGAAGGTTCTGTGGCTTCTCAGCCCAACATCCCATCAAGTATTGGCTGATTTAACAGAACTCAAAGCTGTTAATTTGAATGAAATTTAGTACTACTAAGAAGCAGTGAGAAGATTCACTACTAGCTCTTAGTTCCTTGTTGTGGAACATGGGGGTTCAAATATGATTTTGCTTTAAAAAAAAACAAAACCAAAAATAAAACCTAAACCACCAAAACACAAAAAAACCCCAACCAAACAAAAAAAACCACTTCAATGCAGCATATTAACCTTAAGGATAAACTATGCAATAGTTAAATTTTCTAAACTTTTGCAATAAGGTGATGTACTTGATTCTAAATTTCTGTATATTCCTATATACCTCTGTAGATTTGTATATTACGTGTATGTGTACATATATGACTGATTGATGTATTGACATAACTTGTTTGTTTTGAATGTTAAACTTTAAACTCGGTCACACAGTGAATCACGGCATTGAAATAATATACTGGCGTGTTTGGGGGCATCAGTACTGCCTAGGATGTGGAGGACTTTTTCTTCTACTGTCAAGACACAGTATGGAAGGCTGATGTATATGTTAATCAAATGGTGTTTACAATAGTTTTAGGGACAGCTGTGTTGAAAGTAGACTTCTGTTATAAGTCTTTATTCAGTCTTTTAATGAGATACTGCGTCCTCTTTTTGCAGATGTAAAATGCCACCTGTAGTATTTCCTGCCACCCCTCCCCCACTGCCAGGTCTCTTAACCTTGCAGACTGTAACTAGAGTTAAACATGGTAAGCGTGCCCAGTGACATCCTAGTGCTGGAATGAGTTCTTTCCTGACTGCCTGCCAGGTACTTCCTATCCCTCCTCTGGTGTTGATGAAGATCTAGATAGAAATACTGAAGACTCGCCAAGCTGATGTCTATGCAAAATACCAGTCAATTAGTCAAGGTTATTCAAGGTGTCGTAATATGTAGGCTTTTTTGGAGGAGCTAAGAGATTTTTTGGGATGGGGAGGAAAGAGAGAACATCAGATCTTTGTGTGAGTTTTCCACAGGTGGGTTATTAATTTGTGCTTGATAGGTCACCTTAAATCAGTTCTATGTAAGTGTTATTCTTGCAGATAATAGGAGAGCTTTTGAATACTCATGAAAGTACATTTTATGAGCTTTTAAAGTATCCTTGTTGACACAGTGTCTGATAGCTACATTTTTGGGGTTCAGTTTTGAAGCAGCTTTGAGCCGTACAAGCAAGAACTCTGCAGCAAGAGTCTTGCCTTATGTGAATGCAAATAGGAATCAACTGTTTAACTTGCATAAGAATGTAACGGTATGTGGTGTACTAAATCTGAAACACTTATGTTGAGACAAATCCTAAAAGGCCAATAAGTGTTTCAAACAACTGTGGATTCTTCAGCTCCGGGAGCCAAGTTCCAAAACTAAAGACTTTTCCATTTTGAAGGAAATAATATTTTTGAAAGTGGTGTGTTTAAATGATTGCTCACTTTCAACGTTTTCTGTCATAACATTGTTTTAAGGTGGGTTAACAAATTACTGTAGCTTGGAGGAATAAAAATTAGGTACAACTTTTTACTTAAAAGACCGTTGCCCTTGGTGAGTATGTAATCTTGTTCTTTGAGGACACTTACAGTAAAAATCTTGTTTTCATTAGGAAAAAAAAAAGAACGTTGACATTTCTGTTGCTGTGCCATCTGTGAGGATTTCAGCGTTTTCCTTTTTTTAGGAACTGGCAAGTAAATGAAAGCAAATTTTTTTGTTTTCAAAGATGCTGATCACTTGCATGCCATGACTATCTTGTTACTCAGTATTCTGTACCTTTGAAAATTAGATTAATCTTTTGTTTAAACACTAAGCTGCAAAATTAAGAAAAGGTACATACTGGAATGAGTTATCACTCTTGTTCTGCAAAGAAAAATTATTAGTCTTTAGCATTTTGCAGTGTCAGGAAGCCCATATATTTGATGGAATTACTTAAGAGAACATAAAAAAACTATTTGTAGCACATAAAATTGAGCACATAGTGGTCTTTTTACAACTGGAGTCTGATAGGATGGTGCAGTATGGCTATCCTAATATATATGTGTCCTGCATATTTTTTTCATTTGAGCCTGTGCATAAATACTGATCTGAAACTTCAGAATGAAATGATTTTCAGTATTTGATGTTAGCGACTGATTTTATTATGCAGCAGCAAGGAGCAGCAAGGATGTCAGGAGTGTTTCTACTGCAAGGCTCTTTGGTTTTGTGTAAGGCAAGTATTGTCTGAGCCTTTATAGAACTGTAAAGTACAGTTCAAATGTGAAAAAATGTCAGCTTGTTATAAATGGCAGCAAATGGTGCTGATTATTTTACCTCTGACAAAGTGGAAAATTTAAAGGTTGGTGTGTCACATTTTATTAATACAATAAAATTTTACAGTGTTGTTCTGGGCTTAGGTATATGTTCTTTAGTGTTTATTATCCCTTAGTTCCTGTAAAAATTTTTGATTTGAAGTCTGGCATCATGGTTCAGAATGCTAATTCAGGAAATTAATTAACATATGAGAGTAAATGCACATCCATTTGTCTCCATTTCTTTCCTTACACTAACCAAAACAAAACCGGTGTTTTCTTATAATATGCAAGAGTGATGGAACGCAGAGACCATATTTTTTTATCATTTAGCACTAGTTTATAGCTTCCACAGACTTGTCCTAATAATGAAGCTATGAAGGATATGACAAGAATGGTGATATTAAATTTCTCTAGACTAACAGTAAATTTTTCCATTCTGATGTCAAGAATGTAGAGCATCTGGAATCTGCAGTGTGAGTGGTTCAGTATGGGAACACTTTCATCAATTGCTTAGCCATTTATTCTCCTCCTAGGAACAAGCAGTCTTCTACAGAATATAGCAGTACAAAGGAAACAGTTTTCTAGAACTGGGAAAATTCTTTATGTCCCATTGTTTCTGATTTAAAAGCTTTCCATTGCTGCTTAGTCTTAAGTCTTATTGCATGTGCAAATTTAGTATATGCTCTGTTCAGATTGATTAAAACTAAATTATATTAATTAAGCTTTGGAAAAGCTGAAGACACAATGTAAACAGGAACTTAAGTGCGTTAAAAGAACAGATTGAAATTTATCTAATACCTTTTCAAGCAAGAACCATGCTGAATTTTCAAACATAGCTGGATTTTTCCCTTGAAATTATTTCTTTAGTCCAAACTGGCAGAATGCTACAAGCCTTATTCTGAAGCCATTTTATCTTAGTCTTGCAACAAGTCCAAAATGTTCAGAGTAGTTCCTCTATCCAGGATGAACTGTTATAAATTTTAGTGTTAGATTATGTACGTGCATTTAGATTATCTGTATGTGTATGGTTTCTGTGGACTATTTCTGTAGGCAAGCTTATCTAGTCGTAGGTTTTTAATTCTCTGTGTCACTGAATTAAATTTTATGAAAAGTGTATTGCATGTCCAGTGTTAATTTATTTATTCTTGAATCAGGTAATCAAATTTAGTAGGCTATATAAGCATCTTTGAACAACTCCACTTTCCACTCTTACGAGAGAGTTATAGGATTCCTATGTGCAACGCTTGTCTTTTATTAGTATTTCCATGCCATAGGCTTTTACTTAGTTCACATAAATATTAGATGCTGCACCTAGTTTATGAAAATTAATATAAACAGCACACTAGTATCTAAAACTGGGAGCTCCCTTATTTATCTGGAATTGATCCCTGTTACTGCGATTGTATTATGTGACCTTGTTTAATCTAGAAAGGGACCTCTTTTTTCCTCTTTTTTCAATGATTTGTGGATGTCCAGGGATGGTTAAGTTGTGACCTGCTTTTGTTTTGGTTTAATTCCCCAAGTCGCAGGACTGATAGGACTTACTTCCCTTCTTGTAACTGCAAAGTAGTCTTACATGTCTATGTTTAAACTCATTGTTTTGTTTTACCTTTTTTCTTGTTGTTGTTGTTGTTTGCGTTTTTTTTTCTATTTAATGTATGCTCAAGCCTTGTGGGACCTTTTAAAAACTGCTTTGCTTTTAAAAATTGAAGTAAATGTGTTTTTCTTGTGTAAGTCACGTTTACTTTATGGAATTTTGGCACCTGAAGTATTTTGGTACTAGACAGTCCCAGTGGGCATGTGATTCCTTTTATATTTGAAAGCTGGTTAAATTTAGGCAAACTAGGGGAAAAAGAAAAAAAAAGAATTACAAAGAAGTTAGTAGAATATAACAGTGTATAAAAAAAAAAAAGGCAAAAAAAAGTTTACAAGACTCCTTACAGTGTTGCCAACATCAGGCTTTAAAAATAGCAAGATTTTTTTTTTTTTGGCTGTTCATTATTTTTTTTTTTAATTTTAAACACAAATCCTAGATACTTTTTAAAAAGCTTTTTTTTTCTCTGTGTGCTTATTTAAATTGTGGTCATCTCTCAAAAAATGTGTGTAAAATGCTTTTTTTTAATAGGAAGTCCATGCATGTCATACGACTCAAGGATGTGAGATGTTGAGAGAAACATCAAGCTGAGACCAGGAGCACAGTTGAGGCCTGGCAGCCACGTGCTTACAACAGTAGCATTCAGCTCAGAGCGGCTGAGATACGTCTCATTCTATGACTTACACAAGAAACATGTGTTTTTAATTTCCAGAACAGTTCATCTGGATATGGGGGGGTATAGCCATGAATTTCTTGAAAGTTAATGTTCGGTTTTAGAAGTGATCAAAAGTATCAAAAGTATTCAATATAAGATGACTTCAGTCATTGTAATTCCTACTGAAAAGATTGGAAGTACCTAAAACAGTAAGAAACTTGCATTTCTTTCAGTGGCCTTTGGCTCTACGTTGGCAGAACCACCTGAGATGTTAGTTAGATGTCTTGCAGGAGGTTTGAAGTTGAGCTGAAGCTATCAAGTTCAGATTACCTCTGTTGCCACATGGCAGCCTCTCTGCACAGTGACAGCTTACAGGGGTGCAGAGACTTGAGCTACCACCCTTCAAGTGTTGGAAAGATAGATGTGACAATTTATCAAAGCTGGTAAATTAAATTAGGCCAAAGTATAATTGCCAATGTAATAGTTTCAACTTCATTACAAGTTTTTACAGTAACTTGACAAGTTATTTTGTCCCTGTCCATATCACAGAAGCGCGTTCTTTTAAATCCCGTTTGCCAGTAAAGTCATATGCCAGCCACAATTTTCCATTTCTTCATGCTGGAATGAATAACAGCACCATGCTTTATGTAATTGAGACACAAATAAAATGTGATTGATGTTGTAGGTCTGTGTGTGTAGAAGCTCCACATCCTTGTTTTCTTCCTATATAAAGATCTGAATGCCCCTGTGAAAATTTTTGATTCTGTGGTAGTGGGCACCACAAAAGGAACAAGGGAAAAATGAGACTCTGTCTGTAAAGGTAAACCTTTAGAGGGGCTAGCACTTTCTGCTGCTATTACCTTCTGTTTGGAAGGAGACTACAGCTGATTTGGATGATCTGGAATTCTACAAATTTAATTTTAGACATATTCTAGATCTTTGTCTTCTGTTCTCCCCACCTAAGTACCCAAAGTTACCCAAAGTCCTCCTTCTGCCTGATTTTCATTTGGCTCATTGATTGAGGGTTTTTTATTCCTGGCTACATAGTACTTGGTTTCAACAGGAATCTTAAGAACAGGAGTTGTAAGAGCAGCATACTTCATGGCGTAGCCCTCGGGTTCTGCTTCTGCAAAGGGTGGGATTCTTATTTCCTTCTGGCTGAAAGCTGTAAACACTGGATTGTAGAACTGAAGCAGGGCAGAACTAGAAACGTAGCTATGATATTGGATAAAATCAGTCAGCACTCGTCCGATTTTGGCTTCTTCCCCAAGAGAGTTGTACGGATTGGGTGCATTGCTGTCAAAGCTGGAGTAGCACATGAGGGATGTTCTCCCATTTCCCTAGCAGGGGCAATTTAGGGCTAATGAATAATTGAAGGTGATGGACAATGAATGGGGAAAAAATTGTGCTGAATGAAACCTTAATGTGAGTAAGCACCTGCAGGGTTAGTTGGTCCTGGAGTGCTGGCAGGTGGGATTTTTCTGCGCATAAAACCTAAGCCTTATTAGAGGCAGTTTCAGTCTCACAGTGTGTCACTACTGTAATTAGCTAATCCAAAAGAAAACATGAAGTTTCATTTTATTCTCACTGGGAATTTAATTATCAAAGCTTTGAGGAGCAAATTACAATGATAGAATAGTTTTGTGGTTGATCATATGTAAAATTTAGGCAGATCTGATGGATCAAGGAAAAGAAAGCTTACTCTGTCATACATCTTGTATTTGAAGGGAGTGGCTGAAACTAATATTTTCTTTCTTTGGAATGGCACACATGGATTGTTCCTAAGCAGTTATGCCACAGTGTAAGCTTACATTGAACTTTATATTCTATTTTCTGACAAGCTGCAGGTTATTCTGAGGTGAATGTATTTGCAGCAACAAAAGTGTCCATGTCCGGAAATACAAGGCTGTGTGTAAAGATACTTTGTTTTTAAGTTTTCTAAAGGCAAATGTATTTGAAGCATAAATTGTGTGATAAAAATAACTATTTTTGCTAAGTGCTGACATCCTAATAGCCCAGGAAGCTGGAGCCAGCAGTCCCGTTCTGTTCTCTGGGTGTCATCTCAATCACTGACTGTGTCTCACTAGGCAAGGCTCGGTGTTCTTTTTCTGTCCATGCAAAATTGCAGTGGTTTGACTTGTATCCTCTTTTTGCAGTATTCCTGAAGCATAAACAAGAGCAGATTTAAATAAAAGCAAGATGCTAAGAGAAATGAATGTCAGCCACCAAAAACGCTTGGACCACAAAAGGAATGTATCTGGAAGGAACCTTTTTTTCCAGAATATTTTACTGAGAGGCAGTAAAAAGACAAAAATGTTAAATAATTGGATCCCAAAGGTGTTGCGTGTAATTTTGAAAGGGATATGTAGTGCCTGGAAAGGTTGCGAGATTACGCTTACTAATAAATATTCTGAATCATAAGTTTTAGGGAGATAATAGGCATAATAATGTTAGGTAACCTGTAACTTACAACAGTGTTCTTTACAAGTAGAATATCTTGTAAATCTGTCCTTGTGATGAACAGCAGCACTTGCTCAGACTAAAAATAATAACAGGACCGTGTATCTTGGATCCCAAGAGACTATTGGTGTTTTTGTAGACAGCAGACTGGAGAAAAAGGCATTTTGTCCTTTTTACCCCAAGTAATCCCACTGGAAAATTAAACATGTGCAATGAATTGATATCGGCTCATGCCAGGTTGCCTCCCTAAAGAGGGCTGATGCAAACACTGTTGCTCCATTTCTTGGACAGCAGTTTGATGGCCGGTGTGCATGATGGATATTTTATGCTGTATGCTACTGTGGAACAGTGTGCTACTGTCTGCCCCTTGGAGACTGCTGGTGAGGTGTGCCACAAATAACTGGGAACAGCAGCTCCTTTAACCCTACGGAGAATCTCAAATATCTGCAAATTAAAAATGCTACTGAAATATTTCTCTGTGTGTGTGTCTGAGAAAACTATGTTGGGTTTTGGTTTTTAAGGTTTAGTCCTGCAAAACAAAGTAGTTCCTTTTGTCTTGCTGTGGATTCCTGCTGAACAAGGGATAAAAAAAATATTAAGCAATATATTAGCAAGAAATATTTAGAGAAACCATGAACTTTTTTTAATGGACCACCCTATCCAGTTTCTGTTCTTTTAAGGAAGTTTTTCCTGTTCATGACTCATTTCACTCTTTGGCTAACATCAAGGGAAATGGAATAACGATTAAGCAAAGGAATGTATGTTTTTTTTCTGGTTTTGTCCTTTTTTGCAAAACCTTTATGAATTTTCTGCATAACCTTGTGTAAATATGTATGGATGTAGAAGCCTGACAACTGTGACAAGGTAAAAAGTACACTACTAATACTTGCTTCATAGTATTTTTTTTTAATGTTCCTTTTGGTTCTACACGTTAATGTTATGCTGGATACTCCAGGCTCCCTATTCAGTTAAAATGACATGCTCCAGGCAGCCAATTACACAGAACTGTTAAGTGAAATTAATGAGATCACCCCTAGATTACACTTTGTGTTTTATTTTCATTTTATAGGTCTGTACGAGCTGCTGGCTGCATTGCCAGCCCAGCTGCAGCCACATGTGGACAGCCAGGAAGACCTGACCTTCCTCTGGGATATGTTTGGTGAAAAAAGCCTTCATTCACTGGTGAAGGTAAACCACATTTAAGTCAGATTCTCTTTGGGAAGAGCATATGGAAAAATGTTTTGAGCGCCATCTAGTAAACCAGTGATCAAACTGCTGCTCAATGAAAACAAAACAGCCTTGTTTTAACTCTGTTCTGTCAGGGGTGGAAGTTGTTAAATAAGATTCTACCAAAAATACATAGATGATTTCATTTAAGAGTGATGTTTTGGCAGTGTGATGCTAATGCAGCAAACATATGTTGTTTGCCTTGTTTAGAAAAAAAGCATACGAAATAGTAGCAGGAAATCTGAGACTTCTTTATGGTCAACATTCAAGACCTGGAGTTTAGCTTAAATAAATAAATGTTCACAGCAAAAATTAGAAGGAATATATTTTCTGAGGTCAAGTATGGCAACAGTTCAGTAGCCACATTAATTTAAAATAATTTCCTTTAACAAAGTCAACTGAAATTCTAGTAAGCTGTTTCTTTTATTGGCTTGCCTCCCTTTAAAATTGTGTTTTGCACATAAATATGTTGGACTTAAGTACAACCTAAAATAAGTTTGGAAGAATACTTGAGTATAGTGTCCTGCTAGGAAAATGATCAGCAACAAGAAATCAAAGCATGCCATAGGAGTATGCAGAGCTACCCTGAAAATGTTAAAATTGCTTATAGCAGAAAAATGGGGCCAATCAGCTGGTTAGAAATGTTCCAGTCCTACCAAATGGTAAGTATGTCTTCAGTCTCCAGTATGGAGCTACATCAGCTGGAAGGAAATTCTGAGGTCTCAAATGAATCAGTAGGTGGTAGTAACCCGTGCCTTGAATATACTGAGATTTGCAGATAATTGAGCAGAATTTGTTACCCTTGTCAGTCACTGATCTAGAGGAAGCCTGAAATTGGGATCGTTTCCGTGTAGGTTTGAAAGAGTCATCTTTCTCCATTTCTTTCAGTTATCTTGTTCTGGGAAAAAAATGTAATAATGTTGGCCACAATTATTTTTGAAATAGCTGAGAATTTGCATGTAAAAGTAAATGCAAATGCACTCTGGTAGTTGATACACAAAAGCAACAAATAGAGGAACAGTACTTGGCAGTACTTGCTTGCCTACAGAATTTCATCAAAGTTTCTGAAATGTGGTGATTCCCAGATTTACTGCTTTGCTGCAGCTGTCTGTTCAGGTGGCTCAGAGGATCACTGCAAGGGGAATACCAGTTCTCTTTTTAATATGGGCTGAACAGTGGTGTGCATCTAAGCAAAATGTTAGGTCAGTTGCTAAATTAGTTTTCTTTCTGCATTGGGAATTGAAGAAGGCTGGCTAGAAAATGAGTGCGGATCTGTGAAACACTAACATTTCAACATCTGCTGAAATTTTCTATTGAGACAAAGCCTAAATCTTTTCAAACTCCTTCACTTGCTTTCTTTTGCCCTTTCCTCCAAAAGGTAATAAAGATAGCACAACAGTTACTGCTTTACTCACCTTGAGTACTCTCAGTTTGGAAAAGTTGGCTCTCCTACTGGCTCTCATAGTTGCATGCCCTAGTTACCATGTTGCTTGTTATTGCAGGGTGGATGGTCTTTCTGATTTTAACAAAAAAGCATTCATGAGAAAGCTTTCTTGAGGCAGATTGAATGATTTGGGGAATAGTGAATGTTCACTTTATTGCAGTTACAACAAGACATTGAAGTATTCTAGCAATCTTTATTATTTATCTTCTGCGGTTTAGGTCCAAGCATTAAATGTCTGTGTAACTGACCCTGTGAACGGTTCTTTTAATGTAAGTCTCACTATATGTTAGAGTAGACTTCATTCTGAAAGCTGTATCTTTAGTGTTCGCTAGTTGCACTTCTTTAATGCACCGTATTCAAAAATACAATGCTTTAAAAATTATACTGAAATCAAGAGCGTCTGCTCTGACCCAGTGTATATCACAGGCTGTCAAGCCTCACCTTTTGATTTCTGTGGAGTTGAGGTGTAGACAGTAGGGGGTGAAGAGTTTACAAAAGGTTATCTAGTTCATATCCCTCCCCCAAGATGGGTGTAACTTTATCTGAAACTAATGGTATTTATTTGACCTTTAACACATTTTTAGGAGGATTATGCAGTATCCTATCAAGTTTCAGAGAAGGCAGTCCATAGGCTTTTTCAAAGAGAGCTGTAAGAGCAGAAGAATGAACCCCATCTGCCATAGTCTTTCCCTGTTACAAGGCTTCAGAAGTGCCAAATCTTCCTTTCTGGGTTCTGGTGTCTTATTTGAAAGACTCTTTTTTCCTAGCAATGACTTCTTAAAGTCAACTGTACTTGCAAAGACAACAAATGTTTTTAATTCCTGAGGCAGAGAATGATGACAGATATTTTGTAATTAAAAAAAAAAAAAAAAGAAAGGCATTAGCTTAGAGCCAAGGATGTTGTGATCCTGGTATGTGTCGGTTTTGGAAGCAAACGAGCATGTGTCTACTATTAATTAGGCAGCAAATCTTTATTTAAGATAGACACACTGCTTAATAAAAATTTCTGTGCTAATCTTCTTACTTTACTGTTAAATAATTTCAGGTATTAGAAACGAGCTGTTTTCCTAAGGGGTAAAATGCTCCAAATTGCTTGAAAGGTTGAAATACAAAATGAGCTTTCTACTTTTGTACAGATACTCTGTTTTATGGATAATTAAGTTTCATAATGTTTTTTGTATGGTTGCATACTATGGCATATGATTTGCTATTCTGACTCTCACAGTATTGAAAAGAAACAGAAAAAGAAAAGAAAAAAAAACCCTGAACCTTCAAACGTTGTCTTGAAGTTCTCTTCATTCAGTATTGTTGGACAGAAATCGCTTTGTGAACTTGGATCAGCCTGAGCTGTTCTAAGAAGTCAGAAATGGAAAAGTTGTATTAGATCATCTGGTCCATTCCCCTGCAAATACTGGATTGTTCCCTGCAGTACATTCCTATTGTAGTAAGTAAAACCAGCAAAAACTGATGCAACTGTTCTTGCTGTCCCTTTTCTCAGTAAAGGGATCTGTTGATTAGATTTTAGTTTGCAAAGTATAGAGGAGAGGGAACCCACAACCATTGCTGACAAGTTTGGAAGAGAAAACTGGCTCTGGATAAGTGAATGTTTAAAATATGTCTCTCATTCCCTCAATTTGTTACTTCCTTGTCTTGGTACATGGCTCTCCTAAGTTCTACCAGAAATCTTCAGCCATTTCATTACTTTTTATGTAGCAGAGGTCCCAGTAGTTCTGTAGAGATTTATAGAAAAGAAACATGAAGAGATCATCCTTCAGAGTAATTATGAGCAGTAACATAGCTAAAACCTGCAGTAGTACACATGTGCTCTGTTTGGATTTCTTTTTTAAGAGGAACAGAAGGGATAAATAAAGATCTGTTCTAATTACTCTTCTAGCTTATTTTTAGAGGAGCTGCAAGAATTTCCATGTGCATTTGCTTGCTGTTAGTGCACCAGACATGTTTTAGTGTTTGTCTGTTTAGCTCCAGGATGAAACTTCTACTTCCACTGCCTTAAACATTTCTGGTTGTGGATGTAATGCTCAAGAGTTGAGTAAGCTGATCTGCTGGGCTGCTACAGAAGTGTTTCTTAACCAATTGCAGTTTAGTGATTGGTCTTGGCCAGCTCAGAGCATGCACAGTTCTTCAGCCAGTACTATACTTTGCATTATGAAAAGAAACCACAGAAAGTGGTGTTGCTGTCCCTCTTGCTAGGGAGGAGTTTGTACATCCAAAAAGCTGTATGTGGGACTGGAAAAGAAAATAACTACTACAAAAATAGGGAATATTTAGTGAATCTGCTCTGATTTTATAACAGTTGCCTACTATCTTGATGGCTGCCCCTTCAACACCTAAATTTGTGCTAATTTTCTGTTAGTATTACTGGGATGTGACTTAACTTGAAGCTCTGAGAAATTATTTTGTATGTGCTAATGTTTGTCCATTTTGATGGCTAACAACTATTTCCAAAAATGTAATAGCTGAATGTGTCTTGGTGTAATTCCTTTGGCATGTAAATTGAATCATATGATTACATAGCCCAGATTTTACAATCATTGTGGTACAAAAGTATTGGGAATTTCTGG
Organism: Pezoporus flaviventris; assembly: GCF_033815535.1. Classification (NCBI taxonomy): domain Eukaryota; kingdom Metazoa; phylum Chordata; class Aves; order Psittaciformes; family Psittacidae; genus Pezoporus; species Pezoporus flaviventris. The sequence continues at coordinate 8,423,231 of NW_026892595.1, forward strand.
TGTGAAGACTCAGTTTTTTCAATATGTAAATGCTCTCATATATGAATATTAAATATGAACATATAGATTCATATATGAATAATCTTAATCATATGAATATATAATATATAATATTTATATTAATATGAAAATTGCTTTCAGTCTACTGTGGTTCCTTTGTTGGGAATGAGAAAAGTGAAGATAGCATTTACAAAAATGAGCTGACCAGGGCAAATCAAAAAGGATTGATTAGACACATGTTTATAGTGATAAAATCAATGATCTGCAGATGATGTGCTAAATCTTCAATGTGGACTGGTAAAAGCCTAGTTCATAGGCAAGTTTATATATGCATACAGTTTTTACCCAGAACTTTACACACAAAACTCCATGTTAATCTGTAAAATCAACAGCTTTGCATCTACAGTACAGAATCAGAGAATCTCTGTAAGGTTTCATGCCTTGTTTTATGTTAGAGGGCAGACTAACTCACAACTGTCCAACTCTTCACCTGAGAAGAGCTATACAGGTTCTTTTGGTGCTTATGGAGGGGTCGTATGGTGCAGGTTCTCCTACCCTGTGATGTGTCAGAAAATCTGCAGCCAGCATCCAGATGCATGCTACACAGATCATGTGTGTTCATTCACAGTGAATGCTCCTGCCTGGACATGAGCTCAAGCATCCACGTGTTTTGATTTTCTTCCCAAGGGAATGCAGAGGAAACAGATTTCAGATTCTGTGAGTTGTTTTGATGAGGTGTGTGTGACAACTGATTGTTCTGAACTCAGTGTTCTGATGGGGATGATGCATGGACTGAGGGAATGATACCTGTGTCAAAGGACTGGGAGTGTGATGGTGGCTGAGGATGATGTATTACATAATGTAAGACCTGAGTGTGACACAAATGACATAGAATGAAGGTTGAAGATTGTACTGAGCTGGTGTTTGGTTTTCTTCCTGGCAGCCTGGTAATGTAAATGTTGACTGATTCCACACTTCAAGTTTGAAACTGATGTTGAAATATTGGAAAGTTACTTACTTTGTCATTACTTTGTTCTTTATGTATACTTTCTCTACAACTAATATTTATACCATCTTCATAATTTATTTTTGGAGCTATCTTGGCTGTGGGTCACAAGAACTCTTTTTGCTGTTAATGATTCTGTTATATAGAAGATGGAGAGTGAGGGTGTAGTTGTGAGGGGATTTTGGTGAATTTTGGTGAAATGTTTGCACCTGTTAAGAGAATGGCAAGAGTGATTTCTGATTTCAGGGCAGACAAAAGCAGCCACCTCAGAAGGAGCTCAGAGGAGCTATGTTACCAAAGAACAGCAAGCCTTGAAATAGGGCTTTGGTAGACATAGGTGGCATCTAACCTTGTATCTAATGGAATGAGTGGGCTATGGTTTTGGGGGAAAGCATTGGAGAGCTGGAGATATACTTAGGCCACCTTGGAGTGGGTGGAATTATTGAAATTGAAAGCTTATACACTAAAATAGTGCTTTGGTACTTGAAGTCCTTAAGGTTCTTTACTGCTGAGTTCTCAGCCATATTTGTTTTAAAAATGCTGTGCCTCCCTGGTAAAGGGAATAGGCTGCAGTTCTGTAAATTCATGTGGAACTCTGAAGTGCTGTTTGCTTTGGAGATGGGAAAAAATGAAGGAAAAGGCTGTGTGAGTAAGCATTTACCACCCGGCCATCTGGATGAGGAGGTGTGAGTGTGGTGGTTGGCAGCCAGTAGCAATTCATGGCCAATGAAAAATAATTGTTCTTCATGCTCTAGAAGAGAATCAAGCAGGGTTGCTTCTTAAGTTATAGTTTACATCTTTCAGTCAGAGTAAGCATGCAAGAATAAAGCAATCACTCTTGTAATGCAGACTGTCCAAACAATTCACAGATGTGCTCCGTTGTGCCGGTTTGAAAACTTCTATGGAATCTGGCAAGGAGAGAAGGAATTAACTATAATTAATTCATTAATATTGATGTACTAGATAATAGGTGGCAGTTACTGGTCATTCTTTAAATTCAGATCAAGGAAATCTTAATTTTTGTAAGGATGTCTTTGTTGAGTGAATGTTACTTGTTCCAAAAGGCATCATCCAGTCTTGCCTCAAGTCCTGCTGCTAAAACGTGATACACAAATTTTTCAACCCTACAGACCTATCTAGAAGTAAGGTAGACATGGACAGTATTAACTGCAAAGAAATATGAAAGCTGCATGGAAGAAATGTCTTTTTCTCATTGTCTGGAGAGGAAGCTTGGTCTCCAGTTAATTTTTGAGGCTTCCTCTTGGGTTGTATGTACAGAATATATATAGAGGAGTATTAGAATTTCAGTGCTCTTCTCTTCCAAAGTATTTGTAGGTAATGATCTAATTCATAAACTGAAATATAAACTTGCAGCATGCTTTCTGCTTACCTAAAGATGAAAATTGTTGGAAAAACAATACTCTGAAAGCAAGCTTCTAGCTAATTTAGTTTGCCTTCATATTTAGAGTAATTACCACTGAAGCAATGAGTCGTTTTGCTTCCATCAAAATTACTGCATTCAAAAAAAGTGTAATGCAAGGTGTTATTCCTTATGAAATGCCACATAAATTTAAAGTGTTTCTTTTGAAGCCAAAGTGATTTTTTTTGAGACTTGCTCAATAGCCAGCAACTGAAATCTGCAAGTAAAGAGATCACTCTTAGCTTGAGGCAGTCAGCTGCCTTTAAACTTAATTTCCATGGGAACAGTGATCAGATTAATCAAAATAAGGTAATTGAAGTTTTATAGAAAATAGCACATGATCTTTATTCAGGCTGATATTGTTTCCATGGAAACATTAGGGAAAAGGTAGCTTGCAGCCAGGCATTTGAGCAAATGATTGCTCCTTTTGTTGAGATTAAGGGTGATCTGGTTGATGTGTGTCTTGATCCCTTTAACTTGTTTGTGCTCTTAGTGAATAAAAATGTAGTACATCAGGTAATAACTGGGGAAAAAAAGGGCAAAAAAAAAATAGATTCCTATTTGAAATCATAGCTAAACCCCCCAACTTTCTACATATAACATGTAACAGGTTTACTGTTTCTTTGAATAAAGGCAAAGTTGTTTTGCCATGTGTGTTCACGAATACATACCTATGCTTATTTGTGCCTTTAATAAAGTGAAAAAGTGCACCTCCAGTTTATTGAAGAAGTTGTCAGGCATAGGTTTGGATGGTGTAACTTTGTGGGAAAGTGAATGTCAAGTTAGTATCAAATCAGTGGGTTAGTGCAGTTGTGGCGAAATGTGGATTCTATGTGATGTTTCAACTAGAAGTATTTGTTGTAACTGTGGCTAGTAGATAGTTTACTAGGAAGCAGACAGCTGGTAAATGTAAATAATCACTTTGTCCTGAAGGCTATTGAATGGATTCTTCTGTGAAAAATAGTTTAAAAAAATTATTATATCTTTATTTTGTACTTCTGTTACAAGTTTAACTTTGTCAGTAGTTTGGACATTTGGACTCTCTAGCATCATGGAGTTCTTACATCAAAGTCGCTAATGTGTTTAGTAATAGGCACTTGTGACTTTTCATCTAGATTTTTATAAGGAAGTCCTGTTCCTGTCATCAATTCCTCCTTTAAACCCATTTTATTAAAAATAAGAAAACAATTCAAAGACTAGTTTCCAAAGTATCTATTAAATTGTCTTCTTGACAGTTTAGTCTCATAAAAGCTGAAGAAGTTGGGTTGATATCACAAACCTCTAAGAAGTATTGTGTACCAACCAACTATTGAAAGGAAAAATAAAGCAGATGAGCTTATTAAGTCAGAGGTGTGAAGTGTTGTTCTATGACTGTTACTCAAAACTTGTGAATAAATCAGTGCTTTGGAATGTGAAAAAACTTTGGTTTAGGTTAAAATCCAGACAGAGGCATTTATTTTTGTATCAGGGGTAATTGATTTAAAGTTTCTGCTGGGAAACCTCCAAAAAGTAGCAGAAACACAGCCAAAATGTACTGGACATGAAGTAAATCGATCCTTCTAAGACAAATAGTTTGTAATTTCATTGTTACTGAGAGGGCAATGTATGAGCTTAGTGGCAGAACTGGTATAGCAGTTTGAAGAGAAGAAATCTATGCTCATAACCATTTTTTTCTTGTCTTACAAAGCTCATACAGTATTTATTTAGCCAAAGTGGTAGGTTTTTTTCTGTGGTACAGAGGCCAAACAAAGGTCTCATAAGCTGCTCAGTAACAGTAGTCTGATAAATCCAAGTCATGCAAGGATAATGTAATTTTAAACTGTTTTTCTACAGTATTCTTTTCCCTTGGACCAGAAGTTCTGTGGCAGAACATGTGAGGTAGTGTTTTAAACAAATTTTTGTTTGTTTGTTTTGTTACTGTCTTGGACTATTTCTTTAAAGATCAGAAAGTTGTAACTACCCAAACAAGTGGTGCAAAACCATGGTGAGAGTTAATAAAGATAGGATGTGATAGTTATAAAATCTTTCTGAAGCATAGAAATTGATGCAATAAGACTTAATAAAGACCTTAAAAATAAGATTTTTAGGCAAAAAAAAAAAAGGCTGCCTGCTTCCTACCACCAGTTTTTGTTATTGCTTATGTTAACTTTCCTTCTTGTTTTGGAAATCCTGGTTGTATCCATTCCGTAGCTAATCCTCCTGAAATTAATTTGTAGTGTTTAGTAATATGTGTAATATGACACACATGCTCACTATTTTTCCTCCTTTGTATGAAATACAGGCTTACACTCACAGTTTTTACTCATCTTTTCTTTTTCTGTTCCCCATTGCTTCCCTTTCTTCTGTGCTGTCTTTAGCACTTCTGGTTTTAAAATTCTTTCAGTTATCTCTATTTTAACACTTTTTTTTCTTTTCCTTTTTAAAGCATGGAATGAAGAGAGTAGCATAGTATTCTACATGTGCACTCTTCCTTTTGGCTTACGGATAGCACTGTTTGTATGGCAGTGTTCTCTTAGTCACAGCTGTTTCTTGTGTATCCGCGTAGAATTCAGCACTGGCTTCAGAGGTGTAGGGAAGTCGGTGGAAGTTCACTTCAAGCATAAATTACACTGAGATGTAGCATGTAAGCGCTTAATATACCAATGCTATCCATGATTACATGCAGAGCAATCAATAAGGTGCTGAAGAAATAAGATTTAAAAACATCCAAAGCATAAGGCTTACTCATCTGTACAGATCATAGAATCAGGAAATGGTTTGAGTTGGAAGGGACCTTAAAGATCACCTGGTTTCCAGCCCCTGTGCCCCAGGCAGGGACACCTTCCACTGACCAGGTTGCTTCAGGCCCCGTCCAACCTGGCCTTGAACACTTCCAGGGATGGGACAGTTAGAGCTTCTCTAGGCAACCTGTGCAGTGTCTCACCACCCTCGCACCAAGAATTTCTTCCTAATGTCTAATCTAAATCTACCCTCTTTCAGTTTAAAACTATTTCCCCATGTCCTATCACTACACACCTTTGTAAAAAGCCCTTCTCCAGGTTTCTTATAGGCCTCATTTAGGTACTGGAGGACTGTTAAAATGTCTTTCCCCACCAAGGATGGGTAATTTACAATGGGCAATTGCTCTTGACTATACCTTCAATGCAATAGCAAAACTTAAACGTTTAGATTCACTTTGACAGTGCGTCTTCAGCGTGGTGACGAAGTCCATTTCTGTGCTACAGAGAGAAGGGTTTCATGCCTCTTTGCTCTGAACCAGCTGAACCACTCTAAGGTACCACTGATGTAAAAATCTTTCCTGTTCATTTAGTTCATTTAGTGACAGTTCTAAAAACATTGAATTGTCTAAATTTAGAGCTGTCTTGAGTTAGTTTTTAAAAAAACACTGGTGCCTCAGTGGGCCAGAGATGCACATGTGTATGTGTACTTTGCAGCTGTCTTCCCCATCCCCTCCATTTTAATGAGACTCAAGTTTTTCCCAGAGCATGTTTCCTCATGTATGTTTGCAGGCTGCTTCTATTTCTCATTTGGATTGGATTAATTCCTTATTTTAGGGACATTGAGATAGTAAGTGTATAAAGATGAAATATTTGTATGTCATGTTAACATGACCATATAAATTCCTAGGGAAAGCATTACTCTCACCTAGTTGGCATGTATTTGTGAAGTTACTCTGTTTCATTACATGCAAACCAGATGAGATACTTAACCTTTTATACTCCGAAGGTGCTGGAGTTTGAGGCTACTGTAAGAGTTGCCAAGTATAACTGACCCCAGGACTCTGATCTTGGCTGCAGAAGCCCAGTCTGGCATACTGAGGGATGGATTTGGCCACTGCTGTTCCTATTTGCGAGTCTAACCAGTAGCGAGGCTGATCACCTATGCCACTAGCCCAGCTGGCCAGAAAGGCTACCGCAGGCAGAGCAGTGTCTTTAACCATGTAAGCACCAGTGGCGCTCATGTAAACAAAAAATCAGACAGCCTGGTCCCATTTATCCTCTGCAGCTGATCAGGGCTGACGTTCACCACTGAAAACACACGCACCTTCACTTTCTAGATTTCTAAGCAGAACCACTTTTACAGATTACTCCAAGACTTGTACAGGCTCTAAGTCCAAATTAAATAGCCATGCCAGGACCCTGTGCCATTTACTTGGCCACTGGTTAAGACCTTGAGGCCTTCTGGATACGGGTCTCCTCTTACTTGCTGGCAACTCCAGCTTAAAGATTGCCAGCAAAGTGCACACATGATTAAATTCATTAGGAAAATAGAAACACACTGCTCAGCAAGGATATACTTTTGCTTCAGAAGTAAGTAGGCACTTTGTACTCTCCCCTTCAATTTTAGGTTGTTTTCCCTCTTCTGCCCTGCTGCCTTTCTCCCTCACCTTTCCTAGACCTCTGAAATTGTTGCTCCCAAGAGGAGATTTTGAACCTTGGAGCCACTGACTCTTCTGGCCCAGCTGCTCAGATACAGTGTGACCCTTCATGAGGAACCTGGTATTTACTGAGTGGTGGGGAAGTGGGAGGGAGGGCAAACAGTCTTATTTTGTTGGAAAGTGAGTCTGTATTGTTTCCCTATCTCTAACGTGTTGACTTTTACTAGAAATCACAACCTGTAGAAGTTAAATGCCAGCAATGTCAATTACTCACAAACACCACTGCCTTGATTATTTTGACATTCACAAGTTTTAAAAAAGAAAACCAAACCTGCCACTTATAAGTGCTGAGGATTATGTCAGGGGTAGCTTCAGTACTGCTTTATATTTAGTATGGATATCATCTTAATAAAATCTTCAGTTTTAATGTGCTTTACAGATTGGATTTCACAGACGAGAGCAGTTTTTGTTGAGATTGTGATTAAATAAGCCAGTAATGACACCACAGATATATATGGCTTTAATCAGGATCAAACCATAAATCAGGGTGCAGTTCTGAATTTTCAAGTCTCAAACATTCTAGGAAAAAAGTAACCCATGATTGTAATTGTGTTAATCAGGATCTGAAATACTAAGCTGGTATGTTGAAGTCCAGTATGTCATTAAAGGCAAGCTACAAATCATACTATAGCACTTGCCAAGCAATATAATATTTGTATCTTGAAACATCCACTTTCTATCAATTTCTAACTAATTCTAACTAATAATCTGACTGAGTTTTAGTATTGTCTTTTCCAGAAGGGAAGGCAATATTTTCCTCTCGCATACCAGGTAACCACTGAGTAAGACCTATGGCTTGATCACATTTTGTGTCCTGCTTCTGCTCTGTCTATTTTCTGAGTATGTATACTGATCTTTAAGCTTATTAGAACTGGATTATTTTCTGTTTATTTTTCTACTGCTAAATGAAATTTTAATGTATGAGAACTTTAATTCCCTTTGTGTTATGTGTATTTCTTCTCCTTTTATTACTAATACTTCCATAACCATTCTGTCATGGCTTCTCTGTGGGAGTATTGTGCTGGTTTTTGATTATTTTGGCTTTTCCACTGATTTTCTGAACCTTTAAGAATGTTAGGTAAGAATGACCTGTCATACACTGAGGTGGATCATCTGAAGATGGATACAGTTAGAGAGTACTTCAGTATATTTCTGTTGAGCTGAATTAAACTGGATCAATTTGTAATTTCTTGTTCTGTCAAGTGAAAATTAGTATTTTTGCTTGATGTAAAAGGAAATGTGTTACCTTTTGGTTTTGTTCATGTTATCTATCATCTATCTATAAAAATGTAGAAAACCACAACTGGTTAATGATACTTCTTCCTAATATTATTTGAGTTTTTGGTGGTTTCATATTTAAATGCAGTGTAAATGAGGATAAATGTAGTTTAAATATTAGGGAGAAACTCTTCACTGTGAGGATGGTGGAACACTGGCACAGGTTGCCCAGAGGAGCTGTGGCTCCCCCATCCCTGGCAGTGTTCAGGGACAGGTTGGATGGGGCTTGGAGCAACCTGGTCTAGTGGAGGGTGTCCCTGCCCGTGGTAGAAGGGCTGGAACTAGGTAATCTTTAAGGTCCCTTTCAACCCTAACCATTGTATGATTCTATGCTAGCTAATGCTTTGGTCACATCCTACTACTTTAAAAAAGGGGGCTGGGGGGAAGTTTCTTGTTGGAATCTCATAAAATCTCTTGGCATCCCAGTAGTAGATATTTTTGTATCTCTTGTCTATTTTCATAGATCATTACTTCTTGAAGAATAAAATTGCTAAAGTTATCTCTGTATTCCTTTTTATAGTAGTAGGAGCACCAATATAGCTCTTTTATCTTTGATACTGTTGTCTTGTTTGTCATTGGGCAATTTTTGCTGTTTTCTAGCAGCTCTCCAAAATTTAAAGATATGTCATGGCTGTAATTTTGCACATCTGTGCAAATACATTTGTGTTACCTCTTCCAATATAAAACCAAATGAGTATATTTGCTTTGATTTGAAGCTTCCTGTAAAAAGGGTTTGCATGTTTGGATGATTTAATGCAAAAGCCTCAAGTGCAATGGTCTGAAATGTTATGGGGAAATGGCAGTAAATCTCTCCTAAATTGCTGCAACATTTTTCCAATATTTTGTCATTATTTTTCATACTCCTCTTTATCCTACAACACACATTCCACTTCAGTGTTGGTGTTTTTCTGTCCTCTGCAGGGAAGGTTGAGAATTATCTGTGTCGATTAACACTATTGTAATTATCTGGTTGTACTTATTTAGGAAATTTTATTCCTAGCGCATCTTTCTATCCTCTTAAATAAAAGTCAGATACTGTCTTAATCTTATTTTTAAATTAAAATTCTTAGTTTGTTTATATTAATTTATTATAATCCCTTTGTCTTATTTCCATTTATTTTAAATTGCAGCCTGGCACCTGGCTGTACTGTGGTGGGCCTCAGCATCTTCTGCTCTAATGTTCTTCTGAAGTACTTGGTGCAAGTCTTCCACTGCTGGTTTTTATCAATCTTAGGTTTTCCCTCATATCTACATATTTTCTCCACATTTTTCTGTTTTCCTTAATTTTCACCTCTTTTACTGTTATTCCTAGAAACAAAAATAAAACTGACTTTAACCTTATGCCAAGCGTAGTAGGGAAGATCATCCTTTACTAACCACCATAAGATGCTTTTTAATTTTGCTATCTGTTTTTTAAGTTTTCACAACTTTATATTATTATGTTAGCTTTCTTTCTGGAATTTCACCAGAGATGTGCCTGTCCCTCTTTTTCCAAGTTCCACTTGATTTGCTGTGATCTGTTTGGAAACTTTGCTGTCAGTCACCTTTTTAGAAGCAGGGAAAGACTTGAATACAAAGCGTGCCCTTGTAGGCATTCTTTCATGACCGTGGCTTCACTAAAAAGCATTTAAGGAAATGCTAAATCTCACACTTGTGACTTGTCCTGCCAGTGTTAAACACTTTCTTAGTTTTACTGATTGTTTTCTGTTTTGTTTTGTTATGCTTTGTTTTTTAACCTCGACTGTAAGTAGGCAGTGAGAGAAGGCTGTTTTTAACTCACTTGTCTGTTTGTAAAGGCTGGTGGAGATTTTGCTTTGCCTGTTGCTTTTAAGCACCCACATGTGCTGCTGCTTTTTATTTCTGAGTCTTTCTTGTGCAGGGTTGATACAGGGGGAGTCTGCTACTGTTAGCTTTTGCATTTGAAATTCTTCAGCATTATTTCTTTGCAGGGACTGCAGTCCCTATGCTTTTTAATGTAAAACTGACTAAAAATAAATTTCTAGTTTACATATTTGAGTATGGCTAATTCTTAGGATCTGTTTTTAGTGTTGGAAAAAATTCAGAAGTATGTAATTTGTCATTTTATTAGCATTTTGGATTGTGATCTAGTGTGTGTAGCATGTTGATCAGGTTGTGCCTACAGTGGAATTCTGCTCTGGTGGTGGATGCCTTAAATGAAAGGGGTCTTTTTCATTGTTTGCATGATTCAGAATAGCTTCTTTTAAAGAGTGGCAGATTTTTCTTGAGGTGTGTGATAGGCAAACAGAAAAGTAAAAATAGAAAATAGTAATGAGATTGTAACTGTGTTTTACATGTGTATGAATGCCTAAAAGGTGGGGTATTTTCTTCCTACCAATAAATTTTCATATATGTGCATACAGCTTTTAGTGTCATTATTATTTGAAATGTAAGTTTTAGTGGAAGAACATGATGTTATGAATTAAAATGAGAGGGTTTGTTTGGTTTTGGTTTTTGCATCTGAATTTTATTAATTAATTGAACTGTGCAGTATCATGTTGCATAGGACACAGAAAAACCTGAACAGTGAGCTACAAGTTGTCCTCATATCGCATAAATTGTACTGACCCCACTAGATGGTGCTAATTGATAAATGTATGTCTGTGTGTGTGCATTTATATATATATATATAAAAAAAGTATTTAATGTTAATTGAAATCATAGATGGCCCTGTCTGTGATTAGATTTTGTGGTTTGAACGGGTTAATTCTGTATCATTGAGCTGTACAGAAGTGATCTCATCAATATTACTAGGAACTTGGGGAACCTGAATTGAATTGGATTAGGACTAAGTTGCATTGAGTAGAGGCTGTAAGGATGATGTTTCCTGTATGTCCTAAGCAGAACTAAACCGAACACTTCATGATTTACATTTAGCAGGCTCTGCCTGAATAGCAAAAGTGAAAAAGCACAAGACTATGCCAAGGTTTCCCAGTCTGTTTGCGACAAATTCTATTTTTTTGTCTACTTCCTTTAATTAATTTTTAATTAACATTTCTGAAAAGTCTTAGTTATGTGGGGTTTGGTGAAAAGATAAATCTGTCTGACAACTCTAGAAGAGCAGTTTAGCCTTTGTGTTAGAAACCTGCTTACTTGGTGAGCAGGGTTAAGAAAGTTCCTTCCTGTGGATTTATATCAGAACAGTGAAAATCGGTCTGGAAATAAGGTTCATTATAATGATGTAAAAATAAAGACCTTGATTCAGATTTGTGACACGTGTTTAAAAACAGTGGTATCAGGAAAAATGAAGATTACAAAGCATATTCTTAATGAGTAAAGGATACTTCTGGGCAAATGAGAACCTTTTAATGTTTATATAATTTTTTTGTGGTTTTTGAAGGAACTGACAAGGTATTTATTGAGTGAAATATTAAATCTAAGCACATATTTGTTTTGTTTCTAGCATCCAAATGAAACCATGAACTTAGCTTTCAAGAAAGTCTATCAGAAATGAATTGTATACTACCTGCTTTTACTGTGCAGTGCTCCTTTACCTTCCTAGCAGATTTCCAGAGACAACTTTCACCTCTCAGTTCTGTCCCTCTGTAAAGCTCCTTCCTCAGCTGTATTTATTTGACAAAGCACAACCTTAAAGTTGTTCATTTGTCCTGATAGCTTCTTTATTCGTAAAAGTGTTCTTGTAATTAATAGTTGGGGTTTTTTTCTTTAGTGCTATCTCATTACTCTTATCAAGTTACCTTTTCAGTCCTCTAATTCAGACTCTGGGGATAATTTAAAATGAATGGGTATTAGTACTGGCACAGAAAATATTGTAAATTTATGTCTGAATTCACTTTATGGCTCTTCCATTGCTAATCAACATACCAGCATAAAGCAGTGGGAAATAGTGGAATATTGCGAGGTTTTATTTATTTGCTGAATTAGATAATAAAATTTAGTCACAAGTCATGAAATGTACAGGATTACAGTTTTCCTAGCTGTGTCTCAGCAGTAAGATGTCAGTTGTTGCTGGTATATTTTGTGCTTAGGATTTCAAACAGTGATAGCTTCCAAAACCCAGTCAGTCAGCTGTTGGCATGATCTTTGCTCTTTATGTTGTAGCTGCATCCAGTCTGTTTCTTTCCTTTTCCAGTTCATGTTTAGTAGTATAGTTACTTTTCTCTTTCAGATATTTTTTTCTTTGGAATATGCAAATCTGATTTTCAAGAGCAAGAATGAGGATGTTTTTCTGTAATAGAGAAAGCTGTTTTTTCTAAGAAAAAGTCCTCCTCTCAAATTCATAAATATCTTTAAAGTACCACGCCCCAAATGGAGAAACACTTTTGCTGTATAAAACAGTAACATTATACATGTGCTGTTTAAAAAAGGTTTTTCATAAAGCTAAAGAAATGTTTACATTTCTTAAAATCTGAGCAATACCAAGACTTGAAGAATTTTTTAATTTCTGATGTTTTAGATAAATTCTCTGGATCATTTGTTACTCATAATAACAATTCAAATTAGCTAAGCTTATATTTTGCAGTTCTGTTGCATTACTTACAGACTCAGGTGATACCTAAAACGGATGTATCAACAGAGTATTTAAGTGAAAAAAATTGGCAGATTTCCTTACAGAAAGAAGAACTAGTCTATTGTTGGAATGTGGTATATTTTTTGTCTTGATTAATCTAAGTTTATTAGTGCCTTGAATTAAGTAAGTTTTTCCTCAAGTTTTTTTTTGTTTTTTAGAATCATTGTAAAACCATCAGCTGTTTGATAGCTGCAGTAAGGATTATTTCCATCTGTGTTTAATTACAACTGTGCAACTTTACTGAATACTCTCTCTCAAAACTCAAGGGCTTCAGGGGGAGTTACAATTCCTTTACTGCTTTCATGAAGTATTCTTTAAGTAAAAGTCAATTTTTAAAGTAAGTTAGATATATTTCCTAATATAATTGTCATGTAAACAAATAGTGCAGTTGGTTATAAGTATCTCACTATCAATAGCTGGAATATCCCAAGATTTAGGCTTACAATATTTTTTTTCCTAACTAAAAGTCATTTTAGTAGTATTGGCTTGAAAACTAAGCACATTCTGTGTCCGTGTTAAGTCCTTGTCTTCCTCTTAGTGATGAAGAAACTGATGTTTAGTTCCTTTGGTAATGTGCTTTGAAATTCTAGATAAAAAGTGGTGTCATAATCCTGAGAATTGTTATGATTTTAAATTGCAGTCATTATGTATCGACTTCAACAGTTTTCTTATATGCATGATCTATTTGCTATGTCTCCAATACTGCATAGAAGAATTTCCTCACAGTTGTGTAAGGACCTTTAATGAAAGATTTGGTGTATTGTGCTGTGAGTGGTGAATCCTTATCATTATTGTAATGAAAGGAAGAGAGAGAAATAAAGATATTTATGCATGCCCACTTCAAATTCTGTGTTTCAGAATGCTTCATTAAAAAGTATACATATTACTGTAATAATACTGGTCATGGGTGGGCAAAAATTGCCAGAGTGGTAGGGTATGGACAGGAAGGTGAAGAGCCAGCCACAAGTTGGAAAAAGCAGTTTGTAACCTGGAGTCCTGAGGTCTGTATTGCTCTTCTGAAAAATTTCCCTCAGACTTTTACTGAATTTAAGATGTTTTTATATAAGTCAGTGTGTGCTTTTGGAGAAAAGAATTGCTATACTTTTATTTTAGCAAATTCAGACTGGTACAGTTCAGACTGGTACTTCATAGCTTTACTGCTCAGATTTTGTCTTACTTGAAAATGGAAGGGTTATGCACTAAAATTGTAGGGATCTTTCAGCATCCATGAACTTCAGTTTGAAGAGTACTTGTTTCAAAGGAGAAAAGGTTTGATGTTGTTCTGTTCCTGCTGTTCAAGGACTACATGTCCTTAGCTGACACAAGAGAGTGTCTTTATTCAAATTTGGAATTGTTCTGATGCTTCTTCCTTTGGAAATGGGGTTAGAAGTACAGAAAAACAATTTTGAAAATACTGTATACAGTAGTCATGTAGGCTGTTCGGCTCTAAAGGATCAGGGAAGTTTATTTTGGAGTAAATGCAACTTGTTTGGCTTTGGTCTGAACTTCCTCTGTCTACCTAGGGACCCTCTTCCCATAAGCAAAGTCATCAAAACCTTTTCTTGTTACTGCCAAAAAAAAAAAAGTATATTTGAATGAAGTCTATGAAATCTCATATAATAGCAGCTTTATTTTATTGTATAAGGAACAATGAATTCAAAGTGAAAAGTGTTTCTTACAGAAAAACAAACATTTTAAGAAACTCTGCAAGGAATAACTGGGTTTTTAGCCAGTCTTTAGTCTGTTTTGCTTAACATTGCAGAAATAAAATAGCTAATGCATTAGTCTTATTACCATATGCTTTCATATTCATTCAGGCCAGATTTTTCTTATTCTTGAGTCCTTTTGCCTTTTTTATTTTATTTTATTTTTTGTGATACAGGCTTTTAAAAATTATGGAAGAAAAAGGGCAGCATTTCACAAGATAAGTTATAATGGGGTTAAAATCACAAATAACCATGTTTAGAGTACTCCGTAAACAGAAATGAATAAGGAAATTAACATTTCATGTATTTGCTATTTTAATCTCTAACCTTCTAGTAGTTTCAGGGTCCTACTTGAAAAATAATTACCAATTGTATGAAAACTAGATGGCATGCTGTGGATTATTGGTAGTTAAGGAAAAAGGGTGTGATCATAGGTAGATTGTAAGTAAGGCCACTAATGAAGCAGACTGCAGGAGTTCCCAAAGGGAGCAGTTAGACTGATGAGAGCACTGCAAAAACTGGGGAAAGATTGAGAATGTTTGGGTTTAGCTTAAAAATGTCTAGAGAAATACCTGAGTTTTTGTGTTGAAGAGGCCATCACAAAGTGAGTGATTGTTCCCCAAGATCGGATGAGAAGTGAGCTGTTGCTGCTGTTGTAGGATCTCAGAAGGGGCTCAGAGGCAGGTCAGAAGGTACTCCTTGCAGGTGCTAGACAAAACTGTTGGTCTGTTGAGGAACGGTTTGATTCTGTGTGGCAGGGATGCCTGACTCCTGGCGTGTTGGGGTGCCCTGCCTTATTCTTTGCGGAGTATTAGGCTCTGCTTACATCCCTGAGGTGCTGCTTAAATTCTTGGTAGAATACCAAGAGCAAGCTATTCATGAGCAAGCCTAACCTGGAGCATTTTGAATCATTAGAAATCTGTAGAATTTACCTCTTGTGACTTGGCTATGAGCAGAAGAAGTTGGAGGGGGTGTTGCCATTGTGTATATGGCCTCTGTCATTTTCAGTTCAGTTTCTATATGTGCAGACAGGTTGTGTTCATCAAGTTCAGGATAAATCTGTTCCTTTCCTTCTGATGAAAGTGTTGGGTCGTGCTCAGCTACCCCAAGAAGGTATACAGCACCCAAATTAATTTAAATAGGTGGCACACTATTTTCAAGGTACTTACCAGGTCTTGGTTTTAACCACATGTTGAGCAAAAAATGTTACTTTTCCATATTACAGTAGAGAATGAATGGACTGTCATTCAGGAAGGTGGTAGGAAATTAGTCGCTCCCCACATTATAGCAGGCTCAAACTTTAGAACTTTTGCTTTAAAATTACGTGTTTGGACTAAATGTTACTATTGAGCTGCTGTACCACTAATCCCACATTTAACTGAACTCACACCTTTCTTATCTGTTTTTGTGCTCTCAAAATGGCTAATAAAACCAGTCCTCTCTGTCAGGTGTTTTTTTGCTGCATTTAAATCTTTCTTACAGGTGAGCAACTGCTTGCTTACAGTGTGCTCTCCAGATTAAGAAAACTGATTCTCTGGTACTATAGCTGTAGCTCTGAAATGTTCCAAATTAATTTAATTTTTTATATTTAATGGCTCTCTGCTTTTGAGTTAAGGAGGAAGGCATGGTGTATGAGCATAATGGAGGCATTCACTAATTTTCTTTTATATGTTTTGGTGACACTAGCATGAAGAGGTGAAATTCTGAAATTAGAAACGACGTAGATCTAAGACATAGATCTGCAGGCATACCCCACTGTTCATGAAGTATGTGTTTGTTAAAAGTGTCAATACCTAAGCACTTAACAGATAATGAAGTACTTTTTCCATTGAAAAGGAATGTGATGGGAAGGTGCAATTTCTGTAAACTGTGTACTTAGCACAGAGAAGCAAGAGCAGGATCACCAGCCTCGTCAGTTGCTCACTTAATGTCCGTCTTGGTTTTCTCAATACCAGAAGAGTGGAAGAGATGTGTTTTTCATTTTACAGTAAAAATCAAGGGATGGGTCCTTATAGGCCTGAGAATTTGATTAGATCTAGTTAAGACAAAATCACATCTGCCAATGCCCTTGTGACATTGTCAGACAAGTCTCAGAACTGCTTCATATATGAGACTGCCACAAATAAACCTCTCAGTGCAGGTGTTCTTCCTGTCTCTTCCTGAACCATTACATTTTCTCTGTCATGATAATTTTCCTCATATGCCTCCTTCTCATCAAGGTTGATCAAGGGTGAAGGACAGAAAAATAAATTAATAAGGCACAATGTTAAATGATTGAGGAGGAAACTCTGAAACCACAGATTTAGAAAAAAATCTGTGGGTAATAGGATTTTACTGTACAATTTACTGCAATATGCACAGCCATTTTTTCTATTTTGCAATTTCTGCCTAGACAATAAAACTAGTAATTTGGCTGGAATGACTAGCAACTCACATGATCTGAATTTTTAGCAAGCCTCCTTTTGTCCTTAACAAAATCAATACTTCATTTGATTTTGCTAGGTGAGAAAAGCTGCCTTCTTTCCCCATGAGGTTGCTTGTTTTAATTTCTAGCATGCTGTGCTTCTTTTATTGGCTTTAACAGTCTTAATTCGTGATTTTTGCCATCACTGATAACTGAGCACTTCTGCCGTAACAACTCTGGCACACATAGAAGTACTCCATAACCAAGTTCTTGCTGAATCAAAGTTTAAGCAGCAAGTGCTTGTTGAGAGTGTAGGTTGTGGCCTCTCCAGGCATTGCTGCTGATCTGCATTGCTAACACTTAATTTAAAATAATTCCACTCCAATAAGTTTGTAAATCTGTAGATAACACACCATTATATAATTTTTACAAAATGTAACCTTGACAAGGAAAATGTGCTTAAATATAATCTAATCTAGCTCTATTACCACATTTTGAAACTTAGAAAAATTACTGTTATTGTGCATATAGTTTGAAAATGTATTTCTGAAATTGCAATGCAATTAGAAATGTTTGGAGTTCTGTTTTGAAAATAGGGGATTCTGAATGTTGGGTAACGGACACTTTGTGTCATTCAGCACAATCATGGACTCTTAGCAACCTTGTCTTTAAGGATTGAATAGATGCTAGCGTAGATTTAGATTGGGCATGAGGAAGAAAATATTTATAGTGAGGGCAATGAGATGCAGAAACCGGTTGCCCAGAGAAGCTGTGGCTGTCCCATCCCTGGAAGTGTTCAAGCCAGGTTGAACAGAGTTTTGAGCAAGCTGGTCCGGTGGAAGGTGTCCCTGACCATGGCAAGGGTGTTGAACTAGAGGATCTTTAAAGACTATGGTTCCATGCTTGGAGCCTGGTTTGTATGCTTTAAACACAACTGCAAAGATTTTTGTAATTGCAGAGCACTTTGGTCTTGATATACATGTTTGTTTGTTGGCTTTTTCAAATAATGGACTTGAAGTATACATATGACCTGGAAAACGGAGTGTTCACAATTTCTTTTGTTTCATGTGCTCTGCTGTAGCACAAAAATGAACTCAGTAGAAATCACATTCATTTCTTGCAACTTTAGGACCTTGATAATAACAGGTTCACTGTAGAGTTGGCATGACTGGGTTTAATCTTCGATGGATAAAATGTTTTAAACTGACAGAAGTTAAAAATCCCATCAAGCTCACTCTTGGGCCTCATTTCATTTCTGTGAATGAGTTCCTTACTTTAAAGGAGTACTAAAGGAACTAGTTACCAGGTTTAATCAGGGCTAGAAACATCTCCTTTTCCAAAGGGTATTAAGGTCTCCAGTTGTAACTCTTCTTCTCTCTTCTCTGAAGAAAGCACCCTTTAGCAGCAGATGAGGTAAAGTTAAAGCTAAGAAGTTTGCATTTTGAGGTTTCCGTCAAAGAATCTAGATGCCTTTTGGGTTGTTCCCTTGGTTTAGCTGCTTGCAGGGAGTGGAAGCAAGTGATGTAAAAGCAGTCACACACCACCAGCTGACTGATGCCCATCCAGTCCCCAAGCAGTAGCTGCTTTGAGAAAACATGATGCCATATGGTATGAGAGATCTCTTTGGCCAGTTTTGGACAGCTGTCCCAACTGTGTCCTCTCCCAGACTCGTGGCCATCCCCAGGCTACTCGCTGCGGGGGGCAGGGGGGCAGAGTAAGAGCAGAGACGGCCTTGATGTTGTGTAATCACTGCTCAGCAATAGCTAAAACATTGCTGTGTTACCAACGCTGTTTTGGTCACAGATCTATAATACAGCACTGTACAGGCTGCTATGAAAAAAATTAACTTCCACCCAGCCATGCCCATTATAAGAGACAGTCTGCAAGTTTTCTGATTTTTCAAAGTAATTTTATGCTATAGTGATTATAGTGATAAAGAAGCTTATGATTCTTTTATCTTTTTTTCAAGACCAGGTTGGATGAGGCCTTGGGTGATATGACTTAGCATAAGGTGTCCCTGCCCACAGCACGGGGGTTGGAACTAGATGATCTTAAGGTCCTTTCCAACCCTAACTATTCTATGATTCTATGATTCTATCACAGTGAAAGTTGTTAGTTCTTAAGGTTATTTATTGTTGTTCTGAATGAGTTCTGGCTACTGACTGTCAACTATTTAGGCAGAAGTAACAATGAGAAACTGAACATGAGCCGGCTTCAGTGTGCGCTCGCAGCCCAGAAAGGCAACTGCATCCTGGGCCGCATCAAAAAGAGCGTGACCAGCAGGTCGAAGGAGGTGATCCTGCCCCTCTGCTCTGCTGTGAGACCTCACTTGGAGTATTGTGTGCAGTTCAGGTGTCCTCCACATAAAAAGGACATGGAACTGTTGGAACAAGTCCAGAGGAGGCCCATGAGGATGATCAGAGGACTGGAGCACCTCCTGTATGAAGACAGGCTGAGAAAGGTAAGGCCGTTCAGCCTGGAGAAGAGAAGGCTGCGTGGAGACCTCATAGCAGCCTTCCAGTATCTGAAAGGGGCCTCTAAGGATGCTGGGGAGGGACTCTTCATTAGGGACTGTAGTGATAGGGCAAGGGGTAATGGGTTAAAACTTCAGCAGGGGAAGTTTAGATTGGATATAAGGAGGAAGTTCTTTCCTGTGAGGGTGGTGAGGCACTGGAATGGGTTGCCCAAGTGTTCTGGGTTCAGCAGTAGCAGTCATTTTTTCTCCTTCTTAGTAGCTGGTGCAGTGCTGTGTTTTCGACTTTCGGCCTGGGAACAGCGCTGATAACACCGATGTTTTTAGTCGCTGCTCAATAATACTTACTCTGACCAAGGACTTTCTGAGTCTCATGCTCTGCCAGGGAGGAGGGGAAGCCGAGAGGAAGCAGAGACAGGACACCTGACCCAAACTATCCAAAGAGGTATTCCATACCACAGCACGTCATGCCCAGGGTGTAGAACTGGGGGGCAGTTACCCAGAAGGGCTAGATCACTGCTCAGTCGGGCTGGGTATCGGTTGGCAGGAGGTGAGTGGTTGTATTCTCTTCCCTTGTTATTTCCCTTATTATTATTATTGCTGGTAGCAGCAGTGGTTTGTGTTATACCTTAGTTACTGGACTGCTCTTAACCCATGGGAGTAACATTCTTCCAATTCTTCTCCGCATCCCTCCCGGAGCGGGGGGTGGAAGGGGGTGGGGAGCAAGTGAGCAGTGTGGCTGACTGGGCTTAAACCACGACACCAAGGAAGCTGTGAATGCTCCATCCCTGGTTGTGTTCAGGGCCAGGTTGGACAGAGCCTTGGGTGACATAGTTTAGTGTGAGGTGTTCCTACCCATGGCAGGGGGGTTGGAACTAGGTGCTCTTAAGGTCCTTTCCGACCCTAACTATTCTATGATTCTGTTCTAAGTATTTCTATGCTATTAGCCGGTATTTGAATTCTTATGAAGTAATACTTCAGCTCTTTGGAACAAGGGCTTGAAAGAAAATTGCTCATCTGTTGCAATAAAACTCTTTTGCTATGGAAAATTGGGCCAGAATCAAGGTATCCAAATATTTGGTTTTATGTCTTCAGAGGCTTGTCTAATGCTTGTAACATTCTGTACTGTGCAATCAATTTATATTTGTGGCAATTAATATTAGTATGTGGAATGAAATTCTCTTTGCAAACTTTGAGTAGTTAGCTATGATTTGTGCATTTTTATTTTGTCTTTTCTAAAACGCATAAGGCTAAATTCTTAGCAATGTTCTATGCCTCTAACTGTAATACAAGTAAATTGGCCTGAATAGAACGTGATTTAAAAGCTCTACATGTTCTAAGAAAGTAATTTTTCAAGATGGCACATTGGGTATTTGAAATGAGTTGTCATTCGATTTGCTACTCAGCTTTCCTACACCTCATGTGTTCATTGCGCCGTATTACTGCAGAGTTGTTAATATGTTTAAGATCATTAGTATGCCAAAGAGGCAATGATAAATGCTATAAAGAAGGTTTGGGAACAAATCAGTAGTTTTGCATTCAGTGCATATTTTTGTGCTGTGTAAATAGGCTTACAGACACCCACTGTAATTGAAGAAAAAAATTAGCAGTTTTTTCTGGTTCCTTTCATCTGACACAGTAGGGTTCTGAGAGGAGAAAAGGAAGGAATTAAACAATCTTATAATTAAAATTCTACATCAAGCAAAATATGCACACTCTTTCAGCGCAGGATGGTATGCAGTTATAGTTGAATGTTTTTATCATTGTTTCATTGTAGCCCATCATTTATGTTTTCCTTCTAAGTGCTTTGTTTTTCCTGGACTCAAAGTTGTTGGTCAGTTTAGACAGTGACCCTTCCTATCTAGAGTTAAGGTAGTCCTATTAGTGATCAAATGAAAACCCTAATCCTCATCTTGAAATGTCACTGTGTAAATGTTAGGACTGTTCATAAATGTGTCCTTTGAGTACCTTGGAATGATTTTGATTGCTCCAGTTATTACAGAAGCAGGACAGAAATTGCAGATGAAGAAAAAACTAGCACTTAACTGTCTCACCAGTTTCTCTTTTGCTTTCTTTTACCATTATCTTTACCTGTTGACATTTCTTAATATAAACGTGGTCATTTTTGTAGTAACGTCTCCATTGTTTGTGGTGTGACTAATGGAGTTAAAGACTCTTTTGCAAACAGTACATGAGCCTGAACCTTTGGTGGACAGTTAGCACCTTCTCTGTGTAAGAGAGTTTTTCATTATGTATTCATGCAAGTGAGTAAACCAATAAATAAAGAAGCTGCATGGTTTTTCTCAGTGCTTTGTTTCAGACATTCTTGTTGATCTGTTATGAAGAATATAATGAAGAGAGCAGTCAGTAAAAATGTTCTGTCTACTGTTACGGACTTTGCGCAACAATATACTCAATGCCTGTCTTCTAGACATGTCTTGGTGCTTTGTATGTGTGTTCTTATTGGCATCCTAGTTCTGATCAGGAGTGTACTTTTTTAAAGCAATTTCCCAATTTCTCAACTTATGCTGCTTTGGTTTGCATCAGCAAGCATCAGCAGGCAGTACCTGAGATGGATTCCTTTCTGGTGAAACTAAACAAGGAGATAAGCCACTAACGGGGATTCAGTAGCCCCAGAAATAATATATGGCATGTTGATTAGGTCCTCAATGCCAGTTCTTCTGTTGCATTACGCAAAGATGGTGTTACATGTTTTCATGCATACACGATAGCTGAATTTTGTGCATGCATGTATCTTATCTCCATAGTGAGGTACCTCATCCAATAAAGTCATAAACAAGCGAGGGAATGTTTATGTAACTAACAGGAGGATATAAGCCTTTGATGTTTCTCAAAAGCTGGTTCACTGTTCTAGAATTACCGTCTGCCTTAAAATGATGGTCAGTACAATATTCTCGCAAGATCCTCTTCAGTGCATACTGTCTTGATGGTGTCATTGCCATAAAAAAAATCTTTTATCCAGAGGTGTTGACATGTCCGAGTAGTTTGTGACACCCCTGCATAGTTGGCAGAGTATTTCACAAATGTGTGTGATGCTTCTAGTGTTTCATGTGCTAGTATGGCTCACTAACGTTGATGCAGTGGATTTTTCTGTTATGTTTGTGTATTATATGCTTGCATCCACTTACTCTTTACCAATGCCAGTTGCTCTGTCAAAAAGACTAAGTTGGTCTCCTATTAACTTTTTGGCACCTTATTCCTTAGTTACTGTTGATTATTAATTAAAGCTTCATTTTGATTTGGGTCCTTTCTGCATTTTGCTGCCTCTCGTTTTCTTCACCACCAGTGCTTTTTGCATAGGCTTTTCAAACAAGGCCTGGTCTCTTAATCTTGCACTTGACTACTGCAGCATAATATGTCTTCACAGTCGTGATTGTTTGGTTTGCTTTCTTTGCTAGTTCCTCTTAAAATTTAGATTGATCAATCCATGTAACAAGTAAAATAATCTGGAAGAAAGAAGGTAAACTTTCTTTCAACTGATTGTGTACATAAAATTTAGACGTAGTGCTTGCTCAAATAATGGAGGTGTGTAGTCATTAAGTACATACTCGGAGCATGTTCATATGAATATAAGCATATGGGCAGTAAGATAGTTCCAGGTGACTTAAATGTTTTGATTGTCAATAATCTTTTGTTAGAAAGTAGAAAAAAAAAGTGGAAGCAAGGAAGCTGGAAAAATCCTTTTCTTTTTTTCTTTCTTCTCCCCCTCCCCCGGAAAGGAGGGGAAAAAGGACAGAAAGACAAAGCTGATGTGATATAGAGAAGCAGGGATAGTAGTGGAGAAGGTTGTAAAAACTGAAAGACAGGAGTTTTATTGTTCTTTTTAGATCTCAAAATTATGTCTAATAACTAGGGTTCCATATCTGTTTTGGAAATTTGTTTTGCTTTGATGTACAGAACATTTGAAACTTCATTAATTCTAGCAGTTTTCTGCATTTTTAGTATAGCTCAGTGTCGTTGATAGGAAACTATTTTTCCAAAGCAGTTGCAGGAAACTACTTTCTGTTTGCCAAAGCTTTCAGTATCTCCTTTAAAACCATTCTGTTCTTATGCATGAAGCTGTAGGAACATCAAGCAGTTAAGGACTGTATTTTTTCAGCTTCAGAAAAAGGAGATAACATGTCTGATACAGTGCATTTCTTGGGTGGCATCATATTATGATGAAAATACCCCATTTTGGAGCACTGTTTTAAACTGTCCAGAAACGTTGTAAGTGAACTTTCTAAAAAATGCCTGTTAAATCTTGGATTTTAATACTGATAGGAGGTATCTTATCTGAAGCCAGGTATGTAGTTTGTAGGTGTGTAGTATTGTTCTGTAGAACCTTTCACAAAAATTCTGCTTTCACAACTGTACCAGAGCACACTAAATAATAATAAAACTATTGTTGTATTAAGGGGATTCCTTCCCAGAAGGAGCTGGGGTATTAGAAACTGATGGTGATATTCTGTGTACATGCTTATGCCCATCCTGTGTTGTTTTCAGCTGTATGATTTTGGAATTGTACCTGGAAATTAAGAAATCCAAAAGGAGAAATTAGGCTTATTTTGTAGAATTCTTTGCTTAAGATTTCTGGTTTTCTGACTCAGAAAACTCCCTGTGGGTTCTTAAAGAATCCAGGCTGGGGATGCTGCAGAAAATATATTAGTGCCATACTTCCTTAGCGAAAGCTTAATTCAGTCTCTGGGAAAATCCAGAAACAATTTCCCTTGCCTACAAATGTGCCAAAAATTGTATAAATTTGCAAATGATTATTTTTCCCTCTTGGGGCATATCTTCACAGTAGGTTGTCAGTTTTTGGAGAACCTTGTATGTCTTCCCAAAGTACCCTTATAGTGAAAAGAATAGGTAGTCATAAAAAAATAATAAAAACCCAAAACCCCAGCAACTTAGTCATCTGTTCAGCAGAACAGTTTTATATGTTTTATTTACAATACATAACTCTTGCTTTTACAGACTTGGTCTCATCTGTGAAGAGATTTTTCAGGGTTCAAGCCTTACACTTGAATGTCAGAACTTAAAACAGATGTACTATATTTTTATTTTTTAAGCATGATACAGTCCTAGATTCCCCATACATTCCACACGTTTCTGTTAGAGAGAAGGCAATGCTATTAAAGTTACCTGACACAGAATATAAGTAAAGCCACAGAATATAAGATAAATTTGCCTCTTGTATTAAATAGAATTCTTTAGAATGAAGCTCAAACAAATGGTTGCAAATAGGAAATGTTTCATCCTGAGTAAGTAAATGTTCTCTCTTCTGCTACTTTGAATCCACTCTCATATTTCTCTCAGTGTTTCAGGATGGTTTTAATTTCTGTTACAGTTTAATTTCATTGAGGAAGATTTTTAAAGGAGCAAAGTACTTGCACCACCTCATCCTGTTTTCCTTTTCATCTGTGCATTTGCCAAGCTCACTGTGTTCCTTTTCATCAATGTGGTCACTTAATCTATATATTTAAATATCAATTTCTACTTAGAATATAAATTTGGAAATATAATGCTAGTTGTGCATATATTAGCATGATTTTTAAAATTTCAGATTCGGTAAAATAATTAGCTGAAAGACCACATGAAGGGTAGCCGTCAAAACATTCGGCTGTGTGCACAATAGTTTTTCTAGAGGTGGTTGTCATAAATGCAGTCATTTGTCACCCTGAAGTCTGAGAAATTCAGAGGGCACCAGATAAGTTTGTAAGTGTGCTCTGTCATCCTTGAAAGGCAACAGAAACAACCTAGTCCCCAGTGACTAGGGAAAGGTAAGTGCTGTACCTGTCTACAAAAAAGGCCAAAATACAATGTGGGGAGCTAGAGGCCAGTCAGCCTTACTGTGATTTGTGAGGAAAATTACAGACCAAAACATCTTGGAACACATTTTTAGAGATGTGGAGAGAAGCTGCCTGAAAAGGCATTTTTTTTTGTTTCAGTAAAATTTTTGCTTTGTCAGTTGAATCGCACCAAATCTCCTGTCTTAGTGCATTCAGGAAGCTATTGCGCTGAAGCACTGCATCCATTGTGCATGTACAATTTTCTATATATATATATATTTTTTTTTTTTTTTTCAAAGATAGGTTATGCAAGAATGTCTCAATGTTTGCTTGGTTTTGGTCTTTTAATTTGACTGCAGGTTGTCCAGGCTAAAAACAGCTTCCTCAGCAGTGACACTTATAATTCTGTAAGAAGGCAGAAGATAACATAGACAACTGCTTTTAACCTCAGAGTTGATGGAAGCTCAGCCTGGATAAAATCAAGATGCTGACTAAAGCAATCAAAAAAACCTCAAGGTTTTCAGACTTTTGATTTATTATGCCTTTTAGTTATACAAGTTCACAGTCTTTAATAAATCACAAATTTCTGCTAAATTCAGGGAGCTGCAGCTCCTTGCTTTATTTAGTTACTATGCTTTATGAGTTAGACATATGAAGTTGTCCAGTCACTTACACTTTTGGTGACATCCAGTATGGATTAGTCTTACTTTGCTCAGTAAACATTGTCTACATAAGCTGTGTAAAGTTCAGACATGTTCTGGAGATAATAGTGCCCTGCATTTAGTTTCCAGATGAGGTGCAAAACTTGCTGTTTGGAACACATGATTTTACAGCTTAGCAATTGAGTGTTGTGTTCATGCTTCATCTTGATGTTTCAGAACTTTGGTATTCTTTAACTAATGATCTATAGAAATAATCTTACTAAGATAACAGAAATGATGAAGGAATTGATGAAGACTTAGGTCTTGCTATGCCACATTGCATTAACAGAGTATTACTCTGTTTTTACTTCAAAGAACCTATAGTCTAAATGAGTAAAACCATACATGGACTTAGAAAGTGTAATGAAGTATGACAGAAGACAGGAAAAATGGCAAGCACAAGTTTCACTGACATGGCTTTATCTTGTGATGGGTGTAGTTGTTAGGAGTCCAGTTTAAATTCAAAGGAAATTTGGGGAGAAGGCTAAGGGAATCCTGGGCAGTGAGAGGAGTGAGTTCTGCCAGGAGTAAATATAAGTGGAGAAAAGCAAATGTGGAAGAAAGGGGAAGGCTGGAGGGATCAGCCAGTGAAAAACAGTGATGAACTAGTCAACTACAAACATTTTCAGTATGCAAAGACCACTGGTCTGTTTGCTCTTAAAGCTGGCCTAGCTGCCTGTCCTGTTTCTCCCACAGCAGCAAGCTGGGGAGATTTAGAGTACCACTGGGGTTCCTGCCCCCAAGGACATATGGCACTCCCCAGCCAAATTCTGCACCCTGCAGCCTCTGCCAGACCCAGTTTTCCCTTCCTTGCCAAGTACAGAAGTCCCTGATTTAGCTCCTTCTGCAACTCCTCCAACCATCTGGAGTCCATGCCTCCTTCAGAGCAGTGGAACTGAAATGAAAATAGAAGAATGGGGTGTGTTTGCATCAGTTCAGACTACTGTTGTCTTCTTTTCTTATATTTTAATTAATATTTGTACATCTGCATGCCTTTAGGAAAATAGCATAATAAAATTGAGTGTTTAATGTAGTACTTTGTGCCATTCTGAAGTAACATTTGAGAAATTTGTTAGAAGCTTTAAAATATTTTGGCTCTTTAAAGCTTTCACACTAGAAGAATCTATATTTTGAAGTGCATAACTTGTGGAGGAGGGAAGAGGGTGGGTATTTACATGGTAGTGTATCCTTTTCCCTTTTGAAAGACCAAAAGCACACTGCATTTTAAATGTTGATAACTCCTTATTAAAAACTTTAAATGCTCCTCAGTGACTTCAAGTTGCTGAAGGACTGCCTTTTTCTTTCAGATGTGTTAGAATTCTATATTAGCACTGGTTTGCCCTTATTTCTGAATTATTTTAATGATGGCAGCCATGCCACCAAGCTGTCTGTCAAGATGTGGGTGGCGGACTATTATTTCACTTCATAAATCATAATTTACAGGGTTTTTTATATCCATCTTGGGGATAAACACTTTATGCTTTGTGTTTTCAGCAGCAATATAAAATGTAATTGATACTTGGAGCAATATGTTAGAAACATGGACAGAGAAAGCCAGGAGAGAAAAATCACAAATGTTTAGTTTTTCTGTGGGTTGGTCTACATACTGAGCATTTTTTCCATCTGATTTCATATTCTTAGCACTTCAACAGAGGATGATGATGAATTACATTTACATGCTGCCTGTAGGTTACTATAAGGATGTTTCTTTAGTTACAGACACTCAACAGATCACTTAGCTCGACAGGGTCATTTTCTACCATTTGTGGTGTTGCTAAATAAACTTATCACTTTGTGCTATTGTCTTCCAGATTCATGAAAAACTGCATTATTATGAAAAACAGAACCCGGTGCCCGTACTCCATGGTGCAGCAGCCTTGGCAGATGATGTAAGTGTCCCCTGCTGAGATCACTGGTGCCAAGCCTCCCAAAAAACTGTCTGCAAGCAGAACTCCTCATAGTGCAAACATACGAATGTTATCCTCTGAGCTGAAATCATAAGAAGCTGCAAATGTTTCCAAAGGGGCCGTCATCGCTGGGCTTGTTGCTGATACTACTTTGATTTTCATTCACTTGCCTGTTATAAAAACATTGCATCTAGATAGCCTCTTGTTCTGCTTTAGTAACTACGTAATAAAAATTACAGGTTAGAACTCTACAGGGAGGGGGAAAGCTGTCAACTATTAGTGTTTTGAGAAAGTCACAGACAAGAGGAATGTTTTGGAAAAATAGAGACAAATGAGATAGCAGCACTGCTGACAGAACATGAAAAATGACAGATAATACTACAGAAATGAAGCATATGAAATGCCTAGGAAGGAGGCTTGTTAAAAAATAGAAGACTATTTAAGAAAAGGTACAGCAGTGATTTATTGATATTGGAGCTTTCCAAATTACCTTCATAACCAAAGAATAAATTGTTGAAGTGGTCAGCATTGATGGAGTAGTTAATTTCCTGTTACAATAATTTTTATTTTAAAGAAAAAAAATCTAACCTGCCATTTCTTGCTATTTGGTTAATTCTAGGATTCAGATGAATTGTGCACACACCTGTATAAACTATGACTGAACCTGAGGTAGACCAGGATAGAGAAATGTTTAATAAACTGTGGTTTAGGTGAAATCCAGAAATCTGTTGTATTTGATGACCTCAGGTTGCTTTTTTGAAAAGGCAGTATGTATTAAGATCTGTTTCCAATATGCTATGTTTGAAACTTCACGTACTTTATAGATGTTTAAAAAATCTTAACTATCTTTTTATATTTTTTATTTTTATTTTATTTTTGATCTTTTTAATTTTACAAATGTTTAAATGTTGTGAATCAAGAATGGTAACTTTTTAACAAAAAACTAAATTAAACATATTTGAAGTCTGTTGAAAATAGGATATAATGTATTTTAGTTATGTTTCACTAGGAGGAGAGCTATATCCTGTAACATACCAAATATAATAATGCATTAGCTTTGCCATCAGGTATATATTAGTAATATTTTCTTAACCTTCAAGTAACTGAATAATGTTGATAGGAATTTTGAAAATTAGAAAGCTGGTTGAAATTCTCTTCATTGAGTTCTTGGTGACATTAATAGTCCTTGTTAACATTTGTGTTCTGGATCTCTGGGCTAAAATTTTTAATAAGAATAATTTCTTATTTGTAGATGCAAAATTTAGTACTTGGTATTTTCAGAAATGCTAAGTAATGTCCTTATTTTTTCAGCCCCATTTACAATGTATACTTTTAGAAATGCCCAAATTAAAGTACTGTCACTACTCAGTTGAGAGAGGTCAGGGGTTTTAACCATATGAATGTATTATTATGCATATATTTTTATATATATTTTGTTTTTAAAAGTTGCATAGATATGTATGTTGGGACATTGAGTGTCTCTAGACATTTGCCTACTTTTTCAGCACAGCTTCTTTTTAAAGGTGCTCTTGCTGCTTCTTCATTTTTGCTTATTTGTAGGCAAGCAGCTGGCTTTATGAGCACCAGCCCATAGAATGAGGATGTCCTTTGGCAGGTGAAGTCAAGCCAGCATGCTGCAGGATTCTCTGTGTTTCAGTAATCAGCAGACTTTGAGGAAGCTAACTTATGTGCAGTGGGTTTTGTAACTCCAAAGTCCATGAAGCTCTAGGATTAAGGTGCTGTTCAAGTTTTGTCACATTTCTGACTAGTTTTCAGTTTCAGGGATTTAAGAGCATGTTGATGATATAAAGCGCACTTCTGGTTCAGTAGGCTTCAAGTTATGTTTTCTCTTCCTACTGATAATAACTGTTCTTTAGTTAAAGAAGGAAATATTAGCAAATGAATATTTCCTGTTTGATTTAAAATCCAAATTTGAGGTGCTGCTAACATAACCAAAACCTGTTTACGGAGTGTGTTTTTATTCTTGTATTATTTTTTAAGCAATTTTAGAGGTAACAATTGTGGTGAGGCTTCTTTTCTTATTTTCATATTCCTATCTGCCATACTTCTCTGTTCTTGCCCTTCAAGCTGAATTTCCCATCAAAGATTCTATTTGTTCCTTTTTTTAGAGCAGCAATATCTGACTCTTGATTCCGTGCACATGATCTAAACATTGCTGGGAATATAGGTATATATGGCAAATAAGGCCTCTAGATTATTAGAAAGACTGTTCTGTCAAAAGAAGTTTTAGGACTTTCTCCAGAAACTTTAACCCCCCAGGCCTTGGTGCTCCTCATCTTGTCGGGCTCTCTCTGTATGTGCCCGTCTCCCTTGCTTTGACTTCCTCTCTCTGTCATGGCAGCTCTTCATAAAAAAATCAGTGAAATGTTATGGTTCCCTCAACAGAGAATCATAGATGTTCGCAGGCCACTTTTCCTGCAATCTTTGGCATAGGAGGGGATCAGCATGCTATCGGTATGCCCAAAGTATGCTATATAGCTTGTGCTTCTGGTAGCTGTCACAAACCTAGGCACTTCAGCAATAACACAATAAATAAAGATACAGTCCAAAACTCCTAGATGCACAACAAGCAGCTCTTTTGATACCTATTTGCTAACCTGGAAGCATGGCTTTGTCATCCTCCTATTCCATCAATGGAGCATTACATGTGCCTTTCAGACTTACAGCAATTCTTGGAAAAGCCTTATAAAACATTTTTTTTAATTATTTTATCCCTGAAAAAATACTTTAAATTATGAGATTAAAAAGTTAAAGAAATAACAAAATATTGTTTGTTTCTTACTGCTCTAAACCTTAAGTACCTGTATTTACATTTGCAGCACCAAAGCAAATGCCAGTGATGCTGAAGTTAATAGATGTGTACAATTCATCTGGGAGAGAAATGCTGAAGCAGCCATCTTTACTGAGTGATTGCTAGTTTTTGTCAATGAAATACAAATTAATAGATTTTATTCTCTAGCGATGAGGAGTACAGGCTAAAAAATGAAAAGAGGACAAAGGGGAACATGTGTCATATACCTGCTGTCATTCCTGTCATGGCTTATTTTCAGCTTTGCAGAGCTTTTTCATAGAGCATGCAGACTAGTTTGCAGTCAGATTATCTCAATACTTGGCTTTGTGTGCCTAAAATATTTCATTCTGACCTTTCCTACAGAGATTGTTTTCTGTGTTAAGACCAAATACTGTTAAGATTAGCATTGATGTATTGGATGGCTGTTTTTAGCTGTGAGTTATAGTTAGAAGGCTATGGGACTGTAGGTGATGAATTTTTGTTTTGGTCTGGTACCCCTGTACTAATTTGGAGGTTAAAAAAACTTACTTCTAGATTTGTCTATTATATATAATTATGCAAAGTATACTTATATCCATTTATCTTGAAAATTTATACAAAATGAAAGCGCAAATTTGAAAGTAGCCTAGATGAATAAAATTACTTGCTGCAAGTAGCCAACTTTCTTTGAGACGTTTTTATGGTACTGATTTAATGCAAAGAAAATGATTATCTGAAATAACTTTTTGGATTATAATCATGTAGCTTCAGAATTTTAAACTGAAGTTCAGTGTTGTGAAATATGTTTTAGCTTTTCCTTCTTCTGGAAAAATAGTTTGAGTTTGAAATCCTGCAGTAAAATATGCCTCTTGAGTCCAAATTAGTTGAGAATGTCATGATAAGAAAAACTCAAGAAAGGAGCCAAATAGCCATGGGATTAAATGTTAGACTGCTGCTCTATTGTTCACCAAACCACAATTCTGTAGTATAACCAAACATAAATTAATGATCTTGTTGTTAGGACATAGTTTGTGCATTTTAGGGGCTTGAATTGTTGATGACCTGTTATAAACTGTATTATGATTAACTCGTTTCACGTTTAACAAGCTCCTTCCAGTGTATGTGTAAACATAATAAAAGGTTCAGATTGCTCGCACTGTAGGGGCACTTTGCTTTCTTATCCCAGTCCTAAACAGCACAGCTACTGTGGGTTTTTGGAAGCAGTGTGGATTTCACCACCTCATTCGAAACTGGTTTTTATAGACAGCGTCAAAGTTTGATCCAGTCATTTTTACAAGCAGTCCTTTGTCTGCACGCAAAGGACCATTCACTTAAATGAAGTGCTGGGATTTGCCCCCATCACTATAAATCAGAATGTGATCTGGCTGCACCCTTGCCAGAAATGATTACTTGTGTTAAACTGAACCAAAAGGCCTGGCTTAAATCTGGTCCACTGAGAGCCAGAAAAAGAAGTGTGGTTACTGGTGGTGTTTTTCTTCATGTTGGCTTCTATGTGAACACGTTGGAAAGTAATAACCTTGAATAAGATAGATTCTGGATTGTCACTGATGCATTGAGTAAAACAGTGCTTTACTAATGGTTTTTGTGTCTATTCTATCTCTCACCCAGCTGGCTGAGGAGCTGCAGAGCAAGCCACCGAACAGTGACATCAGAGAACTGTTGAAACTCCTATCAAAACCCAATCTCAAGGTAAGGACATGTTGCGCGTGCAGAGTGCTCTCATCATGGGTGTGAGCATCTGCTTCTATGGGCTGCGCAGAGGATTGTCTTGCTTTAACAAATATGTGTGCTTTTAAGAAGGGACACGATGTTAATCGGAAATACATTGAATGTTGCCCGTAAATTATTATGCTGTTACTTTATGTTAATTTATGAAAGAAATCCAGTGGAAAGCCATCACTTATTTACAATGGATGTTCTAAAAAGTAGATACTTGATATTTGTCTTTTGCTAACTTTTTTTTTGCATCTGCTTCATAAATTTATTATAAATGTGCTTTTACTAAAAGATTTTCAGTCATACCATTGATTTAATTGCACCATGCATAAGTAGAGCAACCTGATACTTTGGACAAAATTCCTGATGGATATTATTTTTTAAAAAAATCTAATTTTGAGAACTTTCTTGAAAACTCTTGGGCTTCTCTGCAGTACTTTCAGGGAACTTCATACCTTTTATCTGACAGTAGACTATAGAACCATTGAATTGCTGAGGTTTGGAAGGTTGTCTAACCAACTTGCTGCTCGAACCAGGGTCAACACTGACTTTAGAGCAGGTTGCTCAGGGCTTTTTCCCACTAGATCTTGAAAATGCCTGGGAACAGACATTCCACAAACACTCTGTGCGGCCTCTTCAGATTCCTAATTATCCTCCTAGCGAAAATGCTTCCATATATCCAGTCAGAACCTCCCTTGTGTATCATTTTTAATGAACACTGTCACTTTTTTTTTTCCCACTCTAAAGAGAAGTAAGACCTTGGTGCTCTAGATGCATATCACAATGGTAATTATATGCGGCAGTTGGTAAGTTTAGAGGAAAACTGTAAAGTGAAAAGTAGCTCTTTTTTAAGACAGCTGCTTCCCTATATTCCCTGTAAATCACTGATCCCAAAACCCGAGACAGTAGGGTATTTGCAGAGTGCTACAAAAAAAGATCAATTATACCTGCTTTTTAAAGATTTTTGCACAGTTGGTTATGCCATAGTTTGCAAAGTGACAAGCTGTTTTTCTCTGAAGGCATGAGTAATGTCAGTGGTGTATTACAAGAGTAACTGTTGGTGCATCAAATTGCAGAGATCCTAAGCTTCGCTGTAGGTATTGCATGAGTGAAGGTCCATGTGTATTTCATACTCCTGAAGCTTTAGTGGACTGAGTCTGAAGACAGTTGCCCCAACTGCATCTCGCCCTCTCCTTGCTTTCTGTCTCGTTCATTCATCCCCTTGCTGCCTTTCTCCGTTTCCCTCCATCAGTGACTTTCTCATTCAGTCACTCTTCCTGTCTGTTTCTTGTAAGCAGTTAAATGCAATGTGATAATCTTAGTGGGATTCAGGGAAAAGTGCCTTACCCTTAGCGTGGTTAATGTAATTGAAAACTGCAACAGCTTGGTAAATGTCTTTCTTGGTTGCTGAGCAAGATGGCTGGCTGCAGGCTACCAAGCCCTTTGCATGGCCTGAGTGCCTAATCCTGCACAAAGCACATGTTTCCCTGCCCTGCATAGCTTACAGGTGTTGTGTGCATTAGGGGAAAGAACTGGCAGCATGTGTGATACTTTTGCCTATCCATTGCCTTCTTCACCTGCTATCTCATGGCAAACATGCCTGGGAGAGATACTAAATTACCGCAGCTTCCTCCTCCATCAGGTTGACCAGGTATTTGTACTGCAGAGGCTGTTTAGTTGAGATTCTTCTGCTGATTTCCCTGCTCTCTCTTGGGCAGAAAAGGAAGGAGATTGCTGGAACTCAGTATTTCCAGTTCCTCTGCAGAGAAGTCCTAGAGTCTGTTCAGCTATATCTGAGCTTATTCTGCATAAGATTTTCAGGCCTTTCATTATGATGTTGATAGCTGGAGAGTGTTTCTTTGTTTCTTTTCTTCTTGATTCCTTGAGTAAAATGATGTCTAGAGCAACTCTTTCTGACACACCTGAAATTATTTGGATAACTGATCTATCTTTTCCAATGATGTTGCATAGGCTTTATCTAAAAATTTGTATATTGCTTAATTTGGGATTGACTTAAACTGGCTGTATGCTATTCTGTGGGGGAAACTTATCCCTCCTGATTGGCTTCTAACTGCACCACTAGCTGGAGCTGACAGGAGAGCTTCCTTATAGCTCTGCTCTAACGTTCATGGCATGGTGAAGGATGGTTAGGATTAGTTCACTGCACTACATCACTTTTTCCACAAGTGGGGTGGTGTAGAGGGAATGGTCTAGCAAGGTGATTATAACTTTGCAGATTTGGTTAACATGCCAAAAAAGGCTGGGAAAAGTTTCCAGCAACTGATTAAATTAATATTTCTATATTTTCACTTTGTGTTATAAAATTCTTTTGTTGAATATATAACTGGGTGTTTGCATCTGATGACTAAACTTTTGACAGGTTTGTGTTATTTGTGGTTTTTGTCTATACAGAAGTATTTTAAAGAAAAAAATAATTTCTCTGAGGCAGTTACATTTATCAGACCTGAGATTTCCAAATTTCCTAAAAATATTTCCAAGGTTTTGTCAGATGCATTTTCTTTTGGGGGAAAAAAAAAAAAAAAATTGAGTATTTCTAGTCTTTTAAAAACTGGATACAATATCCAGTTACACTGAGTGGTTTGGGTTTGGTTGTTTTGTTTTTTTTTTCCCCTTGTCTAAAATGTGGAATTCTTTACCATAATTAAATGAGCTAATAATGGTTATAGTTTATCTTTTCTGATTAAAACAGAACTCTGGAAGTAGAACAGAGCACGTAGCTCTGGGAAATCAAGTGGATTTGTTTATCTCTATGTGAGAATTGCATTTCCTTTTGGATTTAAAATATGATTGCAGAGTCCCATGGCTGCAGGCCAGCCACATCTGTTGTTCTTAATTTTCAATGTTGAATAAAAACTTACAGTTTACATTATGTAAACCTGCTATACCTTGGTAAAGGTATCAACAAATAGGACAGTATTCCTGTGCCTTAGAATGCAAATCCAGTTGAATGCAGTATTTGATTTTTAACCGGACCTGAAATGAGCTCTTTAAAATGCACCTTGTTATCTCTTATTCAGAAAGCATAAATACAGCAGTGTCTATCTTAAGCTCTTTTCCGTCATAACCGCACGTGTGCGATCAAATGTTTGCAGTCACGTGAGGAAAATAACTGTTAATAAATGCTTACACTTCCAGGGGATAAGTATGCAAGTTTAAAAGCTCTGCTGAGGTGGTGGTTCAAAAATAGCGTGAGAATTTAACATGTCAAACTTAGAATGGTGGTACATAACCAGAACTAGATGTACCTAAACTTACATTGCTGTGTTTGTGTTTCTTAAAGCTGTGAGTTATATGAGGATTTTATTTGGTTTGTATTATTAAGTTGCACTAAAATACATACCTTAAAGATATAAAACATAAAAGATACATAAATTCATGGTGGGGCTAGGCCAGCCTGTGGGCAGTGCTGTTTGTTCTAGTCTTAATGGAGTTTGGACCTGTATGAGGGCATGCTTGTGTGATTTGAAATGGTGGTAGAGCAGGCTTGGATCCACCTGCCTAGCTCTCTGTAAGCGTATTTTAAATTTCTGAAAGTGAAATCTCATACTTCTGCTGCTGTCAGTGCTTCCTGAGTACTGTAGTAGCAGCACTCACATACAGGTTCTGTGTTGCGGTGGGGCAGGCCTGTCTGCCCCCCTCCAGCTTGGGTCTCACAAGGCGGACAGCAGCTTGGCGCACCTGCACAGAATTTGTTGTACAAACCCTGCCTGCTGGCCTGTCTTCTGACAGATGTTGAGATTTTTTTGTTAATCCTTTCCATTTGTTCAACAAAGGAGCTGGTGCTGTGAATTAATTGTGTATTAGATATTATGTGTAACGCTACCACCATCTCCATTATAAGTGACAGGCAATGCGGAATGTCTGTTATAACTTCACATGAGCAAGGAATAGAGGGAGGACTGTGTTGCTGCTTGGAATGTTTTATTCTGTATAATTCAGGCTAATTGGCTGTATTTGAAGGTGGGGTAATTCCTGGCCTGTGTGGGAGTAAGTACTGCACCCACTCCTGAGTTTTTCCTCAATTGCTGTAATGACTTTGTAAGACTTTTATAATTCTTAAGGTGTAACCATGGATTAGATTATTTTTAAACATATTTCAAGTATAATTTGCTAATTTTATGAAGGAAACATTTAGAAGATGGTTTGTGTTTTCAAGATTTTGGCTTTACATTCCAGTTATACATTTTTTACAGGTTTACAATTACATTGTAATTACAATTTACAGATTTACCTTTACATTAAAGTTATATGACTTTATGTTTGAGTGAAAAAAGAATTAAGAACCTATGTAATACAGTCTTTTTCATGTGTAAAAGAAAGGAAGAAATGTTCCTTAGCTTCCTTGTCTAGTGACAACGTTAAAGTTACTTAATGTATGTTGTAAATACACAACATATGAAGTTTGATATAACACTAAGCTTCTCTTTTACAGAAGACTTAATTGGTTTTAATTATTTTGCTTTTCTGTGACGTGCTGAGCAGAATATATAGTAGGGATATACATGAGGAAATTTTTCTTTTTCTGGTTTAAAGAGAAAACACCCGTGTATGTGCTTTTGTAAAAAAAAAAATAAAATAACAGCATAAAGAAATAAGTGTTCTCAGCTTTAATAGTTTATGGTTTGAAGAAATTTCGGAAACTTATGTGACAGCAAACTGAACGCATGTGAAGAGGGGAGTTGTACTAAACATTGGAACTAATCATAAAAATTTTAAAGATTATGATCAGGTAGGCACCACTGCAATTACGAGAGATGTCTTTATAGAACAATTTGGCATTTTTAATGAATTTGGAAGAATTGCTGTTGTTTGAGAGCAGTATCCTCTTCTTTTAATTAGCTACGTTCTCTAGAGACAAAATACTTTTTGTTTTACAGTTGTATAAATTGAAATACATAATTGGAAATGAAGATTTATGATGTTAACACAAAATATATCTAAAAGGGAATTTAATTTTGAATTTCTAATGCACATGTCACAATCAAGTTAGCAAAATAGTCTTACGTTTCAGTGGGGATGCAAATGGGAAGAAGGGGCACTAGAGCTCTGGGAGTCACAGGGTAGAACCCCAGTGACACACACTAAGGAGATGTAGTAAATATGACAGATGATCAAACTAAGAATGAAAGACTTTAAAGCTTCCAAATTATCTTCCACTTTAACTAAAAAGCTTTCTTGAATAGTAGGTCTCAGTTCCTTTTCTAACAAGCTGATAAAAGCTGTATTCTTTTTAGGACAGTGCCATAGCACAAGCTCATAATTGTTTATTTTCAAAATTATTTGAAATTTGAAAAACTGAAACAGTTGCCTATAGGAGTTAACATTTTGTTGATGTGGCTGTAACAAAAAAGTCTACAAAAAGAGTCTTTTAGTCTATTGGACACTGTTATCCCAGTTGTACTAACTTTGAGATAGGCTTGGGATATATTATCATAATCTAACTAGCTCTTAACTTTGTGTTTATAACGCAGTTACATTCCAGATCCTTACATATTGAAATGAACAATTTACCATTTGAATTTAAGCCATATTAGGGTAAATATAGTGTGTTATAAATTAATATAAAATATGACCTTTGTGATCATTGCTGTAATGGACAGAAAAATAATGATTTTAAAAGTTTATGCCACTGTGCTGGTACTGGTCTGAAGGATGTTTTTACTTCTTATGACCCAGAGGAAATTAAGCTTTTTTTTTAACCTCCTAAGAATGCCATGGTAGTTCTGTCTGTTTCAGTGGGGTTTATCTTCTGGTTTTGTGTGCTGAAAGGTTTGCCAGCTGCAAGTCTGAAACATAAACCAGGTTCTGAAACAAGGACACAAGGCAGGACTGTGAATAACTTCAGTGCATCATGCAAGAATGTAATCACTTTGGACACTATACCTGTAGCCTTACAGGGAACAAGTGATGGATGTACTTGAAGTATTTTTCTTGGTTTCCTTTTCATTACCGTAGAATGAATAGAATTTTGAAAGCAATTTTAAGGTAACTTGCAGAGTGAAGGGAAAACCACTCTCAGATGACTGGAAATGTTTTCAGATTAATTTATCCACGGACAACTTCAATGTGCTGTTCAGAGAAAATAAGGATTCTTTAAGTTGTTTTCATTTTTTTAAAAACTGCTTTCAAATGGCAAAGATGCATACACCAGAAAATTGTAAATAGGATTTATGCTTGCTGTTTTATCTGCAGATTATTTGAGGTGTACCTGACTTTCAGTTTCACAAAGCATAAACAATTTGCATTTGTAAAGATTTTCATCCAATGGATACCTCCCTGGCTTTCCTTAAGAATAGGACTATAAATTAAAGAAAACTAAAACTTCAGATAATGAACCCAGGGCATTTTGCTTTTCATATGTTTCCTCTATTTGTTTTGGTTTTTAAAAAAATATAAATAATATTTATATATTAAATATAAATAATGCTTCCTTTTCCATTGTTCTGTCCTGTTCTGTTTTTCTTGTATTTACTGGAACGTAAATACTGAGGCTCACTAGATTTGCACATCAGAGTGTTCTGATCAAAGTGCTACTTGTTCTGTACAAAAAAAACCCCAAAACCAAACATTTTAAGCCTTTATCAGCAAAGCCTTGTAAAGCTGCATTACAGTCACTGGCAAAATTTGACACAATTTATTCTGCAGGAAACAGCAGGCATTTTTTTTCAAGAACATTAACATACAAAGCTTTCAGAGAAAATACTGAGCTACAATGATATAAAAGAAAACCTGGTTTTGCTTTGAAAACTTCATGAAGCATTTCTTATAACATGTAATTAAAAAAAATCTTAATCTAAACTTTGTCATCTTTCCAACATTGCCTTTGTAATTAGACTTGCTGAGGATTTTCCATCAGGGTTTTTTGCAGAAATATGCAGTTTCTGCAAAGTCAACGTTTTCCACTGGAAATTGTTGGGATTTGCCTACTATTGTTCAGGTTTTGCATCTGGAGAACCCAAATACGAATTTCAGGTTGGTTGACATCTGAGATACATTTGGGCTGTTACTGTATCCCAGACACTTGGAGGACCTTTTGGCTCTGTCCCCTTAGAGACCTGTCTTCCCGAATGCACCAATGCTTTCTATTTTGCTCTTGTCCCTGAGCGACTATTCTCCTCCTCTATGAAATATTCATGAGCACACATGGTAACACAAACTACAGTACCTGTTGAGGAAGCATAATTTACAATTATTTATAACCATTTACTCATCAGTGGACTTTGAGGTTTGCTGGTAGGACTGATTACAGGAGTTGTGCTCCTAAATTAAGAGATTTTTACCATACAAACCAGTTTATTAATATGGTGAGCTGGAGTACATCGTACTTCATATGTCAACTGAAAAGCTGCCTACCTAATCCTCATTTGCAAAATCAGATGTCATTAATTTCTGAATCTGCAAGAGCCTGCTTGATTTTTTGGATCGTGGACTGTGAAATATCAGCAGTGAGAGAGAAATTTTCTTTGTGTAAGTTGATAGTGTAAAATTCCAATTTATAAACTGTGAAATGATCAGTGATAGCTTTAATATGAAAAATATAGGACTAGTTATTAGACATTTCAGAGGCCTGATGAAAGTTCATTTCCAGCTAGATCATGTCTAAGAATTTAGCTGAACATCAATATTTACATTTAGGTAGTGCAGGAGTTTGAATCATACCTTCTTTCAAGTTCTAAATATGGACCATGTTTACATTAGTGAATCATAAGCAAAGAACATAGGCATAGAAGCTGAAATAAAATCTTTTTCTCCAGAGGTGCTTAAATATACATGACCCAAATCTTGGATCATCCATGCATAGTCCTGAAGAGCTGTGCATTTGAAAACAAAACCAAAACAAAACAAAAAAATCATCTGCACTTCTTGCAGTGCCTTGTGGTAGGTAAAACTTAGTATCATGGAAGTGAATAAGCTGATCACTTACGTACAAAAAGAGAACATTACTAGCTTTACATTGCCTTGTGCATTTACTGCACAATTATGCTGAATACATCTTGTTTATCATAGGATCCAAGTTTTATTTCTTGGCACTTGCAATTTGTTTGCTTTTAAAAAGTCCCAACCTCTTCTACGAAAGTCTAGTCTGAGACATAGTTTTTCGGACTAAGCATAAATTACATTAACTGCATGGTACAAAGAAGCTGCTGAAGAAATGTCCTTTTACTCTGTGAATATGGATATTCATGCATTCAAAACTTAGGGAAGTTTTCTTGAGGACAGACTCTAATCGCTCCTACTTGAACATATCAAGTGAAATCAAAATGGCTTTATAAGGTGGGTTTTTTTGCACATTAATTATTGCCCAGTGTCTATGCTGCTGACTATTTCAAGAGTGACTACAGTGGACAGAGTAGGGTGTTAAAAGAAGCAATGATGGAAGACAAGCAAGAAAGAAATTGTGGCATGTTCAGTGTACAGCATAAACAAGTTTGTGATGACAGAAGCTCTTCTGGAAGCTACACTGAGAAAAGACAATTTCTGGCATTCATAATCATCTAAAATATGCATCTTTGCACTGAAATAAAGTAGTACAACAGGGGAAAATGTCTTATTTGAAAAATGTAGTACTTTGTGATTTAGTATGTGTTTTGGGAGGAGGAGGGAAGAGGTTGCAGTTGTGAGTGAAGAAAAGCGTCATAAATAAGACATTGATTGGCATTGGTTTATAATACTTAGGCTGCCTGGGAGCCTGGTCTGACAGTCAGAGCAGTGAAGTATCTTGTTAACACTGGTGGCATAATTAAGTGTAGCAGTGGACAGAATCTGTTTTACAAGTTTCATTGTCCAGGGTAGTTTTTTTTGGACATGTTTTAAGTTGCTGCGTTTTACTCTGGAAGTGGTGCATTATATTATATTCATCTGTTTATCTGCCTGATTTTTTTTTAAACTGCAATATAGAACCTCATTAAATTGAACCAGTTCATGAATGTGCCTTAGCTTTATGTGGAAAAACATAATTGAAGAAGACGAGTATTAGAAGTCTTAACTGTAAGTCGCCTGAAGTAAAAGCAAACACTACTTTTGTTTTAGTATATATTTGATATTTCACATCCATCTTAGAGGACTGGATGTGATTGCATGGCTTTTATGTATGTAATGCTTCATAATACACATTTCTAGGAGGAACTATAATTGCTAGCCTGAGGTTTTTAGCTCAGATGTAAAATAGAACTAATCTTTGGTGAGAGGGAGCTGGTGATTTCTAATGGTAATAGTACAAGTGCATAACTCTGTCTAGGGAAGAATAGCAGAAATAATTAGTATGTTGAAATGATTTTATCAATATCTATCAATATGCGTAGAAATTAGTAGAACAATACAAATTTGCATGAAACAGGCATCATTGTCTCCTGTGTTTATTTTGTTGAAAACCCAAGTTCAAATTTAAACTTCAGAATTTCAAGATTACCATATGCTTTCTGCCTTCAGCTTTTGAAATGATAGATTGTGGCTTTGCCTGGATATTGTTTTCTGTCGTTGCAGTCTCCTCCAGGAAAAAAATCTTGGAATAGCATAATGGAAGTGTCATGCTTTACTAAAACATTTGCATTATCCTCAAGAACTTACATTTTGTGGTCATTTGTGTACTCACTCAAATATTTCCTGCCTTTTATTAAGTAGAAAGTAAACTGCCATCAGAGAAATGTAGCCGTTTTCTGGTCCTTATCAAGGAGTTTCTTCTTAATCATCATTGTAATTGTTACAATAGACTCGTTATTACAGTCATGGAAATGATATATTCTGTGTCGTCCACGTCAACAATGTTGATGTGTTCTGCTGATGTGTTCTCAACATTTTGAAACTGCTTTATTGTCAGAAAGGTTATCAGTTTGTAATTTACTTCTGCTATTCAGACTACAAATTTTGTTATAATGAGTCTTTGAGAAAAAATACCAGGCCAAAATATAAAATATTCAAGGATTTAAGAGAAACTACTTGGAAACAGAAGCATCTGAAGCAGTAGACAGAATTCTATGTATGGCTGTTGCTGTTATTCCTGCTACAATGCATAGTTTACGCTACAAAATAAAAGCATTACTTAAACATTTTTTTACCAGTTTAAAAGGTATTATAAATAATGAAGGCTTTTCAAAATAGAGAAGAACTTCGAGCTCTGTATCTAGAAGCAGCTGTGAATTTTAGATTATAGCTGAGATTCTAATTTTTTTTTTTTTTTAGAGCCCTAGGGGAATGATCTTTCTTAACTCCCTTTGACTTTGAAGATTTTTATTCGTTCACCAAGTTCATAAATGATTTTATTTTTAAGACTGAACCTTTTGTCAGGTTTTGTTAGACTTTTCTTTGAAAAACCTGTTGTTTGAGCTTTGCATGAACTGGAGACGCAACAGAGAAAGAAGGGAGGCAAGACATGCGACACATGGTTGATAAGGACCTGCCTAAACCAAATCATTTCAGCATTATGTTCCTCAATCTCAATCATGAATTTCACAATAAATTAAAAATTCTTAAAATAATTTGGAGCGTATATGAAAGGGATCCAGTATCCATGTTAGCTTCCAGAGCTCCTGTGAAGGGAATGGCTGGGCAACAGCTTGCTATCATGCATCTCATGAACAGAAGCACTGGAAGATGCTTATTTTGCTTATTTGTTTCATAAGACTGCTTACCATATTGCAGAAGCTTTTTATGTAGGACATAAAGAATGATGTTCTTACTTTAGGAGACAGGTTTTTTCCTGTTAGTAATAATTGTAATTTCAAGCTAATGTGCAAAAAGCACTAGCTGGTTTTGTGTGTTTGAATGCAGTGTTCTGTATCCACAATTTACTAGATGCATACACTGTGTATATGAAAACGTACTTTATGGAGTTGTTTCCTCAATTTGACATGTGTTAAAATCATATATCAGAATTATTGTCTATCCACATGCGTCATGCTAGTGGAGTCTATAAATAATATCCTCTGCTTTGTTTTTCATAAACTTTTCAGATGTCAAATAATATACTGTTAATGTTTCTAGGCATTGCTCTCTGTACATGATACTGTTGCTCAGAAGAACTATGATCCTGTCTTGCCCCCCATGCCTGATGATATTGATGAGGAAGAAGATTCAGTTAAAATAATCAGGCTGGTCAAAAACAGGGAACCATTGGTAAGCAGTCCTGTCTTTTGTTTTGAGGTTTTGTGTTTGTGCACTGGGTGAGGAGTGTTCAGATAATAAACGGGAATAGGTGACATTAACTTGAAATGTGGACAGACAGACATTACGTGTGTTTGTTCGTAACATTCAATAATACACTTGTGAATTCCATTTGCAGTCTTTATTAATAAAGCACATCAAATGAATAATAAGGATTTGTTCATTCATGTTTGAGCATTGTATATGTGGGCCAGACTGCGCATTTATATCACTAATGTATTCATTTTTTATCTTGAATTCAAATCATGAACTTGTTTTAAAATGAGAGAATGAATCCCCAAAGAAATCTTGACCTATGTTGTGAACTGTGCCTGTTACCATTCATGTAAAAAATGTGACCTTCCAGTACACTGAAAAGAAAGCATAAAAACATATTTTAAAACACTTGAATTGAAATCTGGGCAAATTTAAGATGTCTGTTGTTGTACTTTGGATTATGAATACTAGAAAGTTAATATCTTCATGGGGATATCTGGAAAAATGAAAGGACTAAGCCTAGGTTGTGTTACAAGAATATTAAAATACTTCACTGATTTGGTTATTTTTATTTGCTGTAGAGTGGAAGTCATCTTGCATAAAATTTAACTATATTCTTTTTCTCCTGCAAACCAGTAAGAGCTTTGGTTTATATTATACTTTGTATTTGTTTTAACAGATAGCAATCCTGAAAAAATACCTGCAAAGTTACTTTGAGAAAGCTGTGATTTTGTATTTGAGATGACTGTGGGAGGGCGATTCCTCTGTTAGACATACAGGATTGTTTGTCCCACAGTCGATAACTTACTGTCGTGGTTTAAACCCAGTCAGGTAATTCGTTCGCTCACTTCCCCCCCCCTTTCTTGCCCTCCCCCTGCTCCCGGAGGGACGGAGAGGAGAATTGAAAAGAATGCAACTCCCACGGGTTGAGATAAGAACAGTTTAGTAACTAAGGTATAACACAAATCACTACTGCTACCACCAATTATAATAATGATAAAGGAAATAACAAGGGAATACAACACCTCACCACCAGCCGACCGATAACTTGCCCCCCCCCCCCCCCCCCAGCCCGACCAAGCTCCGACCGATACCTCCTCCAACCCCTGCAGTCTCCCAGCCCTTCTGGCTAACTCCCAGTTACATCCTGGGCATGACGTGCTGTGGTATGGAATACCTCTTTGGTCAGTTTGGGTCAGGCGCCCCGTCTCTGCTTCCTCCTGGCTTCCCCTCCTCCCTGGCAGAGCATGAGCCTCACAGAGTCCTTGGTCAGGGTAAACATCACTTAGCAGCAACCGAAAACATCGGCTTCACCAACACTGTTCTCAAGCTAGAAGTCAAAACACAGCACTGCACCAGTTACCAAGAAGGAGAAAAAAATGACTGCTACTGCTGAACCCAGGACACTTACTATCACTTTTATTCTTGATGTATTTCTGGCATCAGTAAACAAGAAGTAAGTTTTGGTATTAGCTGATTGTAGGTGCCCATGGGCATAATTAAAAGTTTGACCATATGGAAAGTTTTTACTTTAACATATTAAACCTTTTTCTTTTCTTTTTTCCCCAAAAATATTTA
Organism: Pezoporus flaviventris; assembly: GCF_033815535.1. Taxonomy (NCBI): domain Eukaryota; kingdom Metazoa; phylum Chordata; class Aves; order Psittaciformes; family Psittacidae; genus Pezoporus; species Pezoporus flaviventris. The sequence continues at coordinate 8,468,168 of NW_026892595.1, forward strand.
AATCACAGCTTTAAGCTTTCCTCTTTTTCATCAAAGAAATTCTTTGAGGAAGAAAGCAAACTTGCTTTAAGATACTCGGAAAGAGTATTAATTCTGAAAGGTGTGAAAAAATTTGAACATGTAGCATGAAATGAGTTCTAACTGAGCAGCTTATTTTTAGTGTTAATGAAAAGACCCTTGATTTTTCTTGCATTTGTCAGGAAAATTTTCATAAAAATCTTAATTTACATAGTTTCATGTTTCAAACATTATTTACTACTAAGATTTTTGTGAGTTAAATACTGTAAATTACAAAATGTATAAATAGCAACTTTGGAAACAAAACTGAGGGAAATCTTACATGAGATACATAAAGTTTTTCAGATTTTAAGCCCTTTTAAAGAGGCAGTTAGGGTTGCCTAAGGCGAAGATTATCCTTGGATTGTTCCTCAAATTCCACTTGTAGCCATTTACTCCAGTGGTATACTGAACACTTCCAGATACCAGGGTGTCTGTTGTGGTTTAATCCCTGCATCTCTGCCCCACACAGCTGATTGCTTACTCATTTTCCGCTGTGGGATGGGGGGGGGGGGGGGGGGGGGGGATCAGAAAGATGAACGTGAGAAAACTTGTGGGTTGAGAAAAGGCAGTTTAATAGGTAAAACAAAAGCTGCATATGCAAGCAAAGGAATCCATTCACCACTTCCCATGAGCAGGCCATTTCCAGGAAAGCAGGGCTCTATCATGCATAATGTTTACTGGGGAAGACAAGCGCCATCACTCCAAGCATCCCCCGCACTTCCTTCTTCCCTCAGCTTTGCATGCTGACCATGGTAACATTATGGTATGGGCTATTTCTTGGGTCAGTTGGGGTCATCTGTCCTGCTGTGTCCCTCACAGCCTCCTGTGCACCCCCAGCCACTTGCTGGTGCAAAGGCATTGACCCTATGTAACTGCTGCTCAGTAATAGCTAAATCATCCCTGTGTTTATCAACATGGCATTCAGCACAAATCCAAAACATAGCCCTATATCAGCCACCATGAAGAAAATCAACTCTATCCCAGCCAAACCGAGCACCATCTCTTAGAAGGTACATCCACACTTAGCAAAGCTCTTGTGCTAAGGAGGTAACAGAGAGGGTTTTATTTAGACCTTTCTTTTACTAGACAGGATGGCAGCCATGGAAAACAAAAAATGTGAGAGAACTCAGTTCTGTGGTTTAAAGACTGCTTAGTTTATTTACCAAGGCAAAACCAACCTTATAATGGAACCTGTAATAGACCTATTCTAGGAAGAGGCAAAGGGCGGGAGCTAATTGCAGCCTGCAACTAATTGAGAGTGGGGAGCTCACAAGGATAGTAGAGTCAAACTCTTCTCAACAGTGGAAGATGCTAAAACACAAGGCAATGGCCACAAGTTGCAGCCCTGGGAAGTTTAGACTGGAAATTAACAGCAGTATTTCATTAGTGTGCAAGTGTCGTCCTCCTCTTCCATAACCCACCCATAATCCATTTTAACATTATTAATGTTAACATCAAATACGAATTTCTTTGCTGCAGCTTTATAGTGACTTATTATGACACCATCACCACTGTACATAACAAATCTATTATTAATTTTTTTTGCCTTCCCTAGAATTTTTTTGTCCCTTAGGTAAGGGTGAGAATAAACATGGAAAGTAATCTAGGTAAGGTATTACCAAAATATGGCATGGCAGAATAAATAAAGACAGGTTTATACTACGTATATTAGATCTACTCCATTTATGCTTCCTCAAGTTAGTTTACTAAAGAAAATATATGCCATATGTTTACTAAACTATTTAAAATTTTGTATCTTTTTGGTGTCTTTTCCTTCGGAGCTCGTTCTAAACTCTTGGCTATTCTTAGTACAGATCAAAGAGTCTCTGCTTGTTTGGTTTATCTATTCACTGTTCTCCTGTCAAAAAGTCTGACTTCCACCTGCATCATTATATCAGTATTCTTGCTGCTGAGCTTGAGATTGAGGCACCTTACAGTATTTCTACTGGGATAGAGATTGTTTGGATTCTTGACTTGAAGATACAGAGCTCTTAGAACTTTTCTTTCACCTCAAATAGATTATCATTCTCTATTTGTACACAAACAGTAGAGGTTGTTTTTCTGCAAAGTAGTAAGCTATTTGCATCAGTTGCATGCTCTGGGCTTTCTTGAATTGGGTATCTCTTTTGGATGACTTTCAACAATAGTCTCTGTGAAGCAAATGAAGCACTCTCTTAACTTCTTTGGAATATATCTAGCGACCATTTTTATATAAAACTACACCACATTTACTCTTGCACTTGTTCATGCTTTTCCGCAAGTTAAGCTTGAATTCCCAGCAGTAATCATCTGAAAAGAGAGGAAAACACATGGTTTGTGGGAGGGCCTTCTGTTTGCCAGTTTTCATCAGTTCAGAAGTCAGTGCTGAACTTTCATCCAGTTTTTTGGAAGAGGTGATTAAACGTTTTGCTAATCCTTTTACAGTTGTTTTGTTTGTTTTTGTTTTTCCTAAATGGTCTATTAGTAAATGCCATTCTAGCAGTGTATTGCTCAAGCCAGGTGAAATTGTGTTAGGAAGTTTATCTGAATGAAGTAATTCAGAACATCTCTGAACCTTACATAAAGAGAAGCATCTCTTTTCAGAGACTGTTCAAAATTCATCTGGCTATAATTTGGCCTTTTATCAGATAGCTTGGAGGGTTTTTACTTTCGCTTACCTCTTCAGGGCTTTTTCAGCCCTGTCCGTGGGTAGGACTCCTGACATCCAAGATGTACAGCCACACTACCAGGAGTTCAGTTCTTGGCCTCTCACTACTTCCAGCTCCCAGATGATGTTCCAGGTTTGTTACAGCTGTCATGCAATTATTCTGATTAGGATGCATCTTCATGTTAAAATGGTTGCTTTTTCATCACATAGATTCATTCCACATAAATCTAGTGATTTGAAAACTCATCTCTATGCTGTGTCTATAGTCAACAGAAAAATAGGCAGATCTAGAGAATAAACCATGCTATCTGTTTAAGAAGCCTACCCTAATAGAAGGATTATTCATTCCCTGGAGTTGCCTAATTTACTTCTTTTTTTTTATTAACTATAGGAGAAGCCTAGACACCTGGCTTGAGCTAGATACCTGATTTCCATAGCTAAACTTGGGAGAAATGAGTGATGGTGTTTTAAAAGCATCATCTGCATGGTTGGTTTGTGCAGATTCTACAGCTCTGCCTTGCCTCTCACTCTGAGTCCCCTTAGCTTGGTTCTTACCAGTGAATGAACCCAACTGTTTTATAGGAGGGATTAATTTGAGTGTAGGGGTAGCTTTAGTGTGTATAGTCTGCATGTAAATGGCATCAACTTTTAAATTACTCTTCACTATAAGTGAAGTAAGTATAGTTACTTACCTTAAGTTTACTTTAAGATGGTAAATGTATTTGCATTTTCAATAGAGCATGAAATTAGGCTTATTGAAGTACTTATTTCCATTCAACATCTGCATGTGCTTTTATTTAACAGAAAAGTATGCAAAAACCTATTTGCAAAAAAACATGTTAACTGATGTTGTCAACCCTTTTTTTAGTAATTTATTTTACAGGACAGTCTTTCTTTAAATATAAAGGTTTATAGATTCTGGAGCCAGCAGATAAATGGATGAAGTAATAAAGCTTATGTCTGTGAAACCCTGAGTGATGCTCACCAATCAGTATTACTACATGAAAAATGGAAAAAAACAAACACCACCTCTATCAAATAAACAAAGGAAAAAAAAAACAAACAAAAACCCGAACAACAAAAAATCCCCAAACCAACAACCCAAACCCCATTGCAAGAGCCTTGCTGAAGGAGCTTATATTATTTTTAGTGCTTTTGCATGGTATACCTTTAAACATATTCTTGGTCTGATCACCATATGGTTCCCAAACTCCTTATTTTTCCCTTTAAAATTATTTTAAACTGAGCTATGCTATTACATCTGTGTATGTCTCATTTAGGGTAACTTACATTTTGGCTCTCAACACTGAAAATATTTTCCAGCTCTCAAAGTCCAGTCTAACCTTCTTCCATTTTTAAAGCTCTAAATGAGGAGCTGCACTGCACATGTAACTGAAAGTACTGGAGCTGAACATCTCATAAGGAGAAATTCTTGCCAGATTATATATACCTCATAGTTTAAGCAGGGCTGGCAGCAGTACAAGAGAAGCTGCTTTTTCAGAAAATCAACTCTTCAGGTTTTCAAAAAAAAAACCAACCCACTTGTGTTTGATGATTTCTTCTTGAGTGTTCTAAATTAGGAGGGAAGAGGAATTTAAGGAACCCTCTTTTTTTGCATTATGTCCTATAGGTGCAACAAAAATACACAAACACAAATATTGCTTTTCATGGGCCTGCGCATTTACATGCAGTTTGCCGTGGAAGAGTTATTGACAATGATCTAACTTGGGTTAAAGAATTTCCCTGTAAATTCAAACCTGATTTTGTGCCTTGCTTTTAAATTCCAATTGACCCATTGTCTTTACTGGGACATCCTTCAAATTGGCTAATCTGTGCTAGGAAAATTCATTTTGTGCCAGTAGTGATAGTCACAAAGAGCATGAGGTGGCTGTTCCGCTTGGACAACAGCTGTATTGTTACTTCCATATGCTGCCTGTATCAATTCTGTGATCTTGAATTGCACACAATGTTCTTTTTTGTCTAAAAGCAAGGTGTAGTGACATGAAGTACCCATTAACAGACATCGTTGCTGGGCTGAAGTTAGCTGGGTGGAAGGCTCGGTCTTCGCTTGCTTTTTGCAGTTGGTGGCATTTAATAGCATTGACTTCCCGGTAGAAGGCATAAAGCCCTTCTGTTCAAGGCTGTTTCCCCCTGATTAATTAGGAGAGCCTCTGTTCTATATGGACAATGTAGTGGAAATGTCCTGTATTTCTATTTAGCTCTAGCATCCTAATGCTGCTTTTTTAATTTTTGATGAATATATTCAGAAAAAAAGACACTTTGTACTTTCAACCAGATGTAATAAACTTCAATTTAATAGCTGTTGCTGCAAGGTCAGAACTTAATACTGAGATGTAGGCTAGAGGGGTTAATGCTTTGTTTAATATATTCCTAATGGTATGCAGTTCTTTTTGCACAGAAGTCTAATCACGAGTTTTTAAAGTGACATTAGCTGTAGCTAAATCTTTATCTTTTTGAAACTCTCAACTCATTTAAAACTGTAATACAAGCAAATGCTTACTGTTATAATTACATTATAAATAATACATAAAAATAAGGCTAGCAAATTGCAGAATTACTTTGCTTATGGATAGAATTTCAAACTGAGAAATTTAAGATGTATAGTAAAATACACAAACACCACATATCAATTTTGCTGGAGAGTGCTGGCTACTGTTAAAGTTTCATCCAAAGAGAATATTGTGTGGTGACTTTTAAATTTTTGCATTAATTTGCAAGAAATGCAGCTTGCATATAACTCCCTTTGTTTGTCTTGTACTTTCTGTCTTAGAGGTAGAAGGAAAGGGGAAGAAGTTTATTTACAGTCAGTAAATTTGTTAACTAGTGAAGTGTCACTCCTGTTATTCGTTGATAGATACTTCAGCTTTTTATGTTCGTGAAACACTTAACAAATAAAGTCGTGATAACCACGATGCTCATGTTTAATCTAAACAAATACAAGAAGGTAGCTGTAAAAGCAGTTTAATTATTCAAGGAACTTTGTAAAGTACTGATACACCTTACTTCAAGCGCAACATTTCGCTGATGGAAGGAAATTCTGACCAGTGATGGCAGAGTGCACGTAGCACTGTCCTGTACTCATAGGTAAAGTACTACTGTTCATTCACTAATCACAAATACGGAAATGTTCAGAAAATTGACTTAGCTGCCAGAATCCTAAACATCTCTGTTGAATTGCAAAGTTAGAGCTTTCACAGATAACCTAATGACATTTACATGGCAAAGTAATCTTGTGCAGCTAAAAAGCACTTGGGCAGGGGATGCTTTTTTTTATGTTGTTATTTAAAAATACTGGATATAACCTTTTTGGAGGTGACTATACAGTAAGACTTATCAAGCTCAAGTCACCTTCATTAGTCTGTGGATTCTGTCTTCCAGAGCAGGGCCAACATTTCCCCCCTCACTCCTTCCTGGCTGCCTGACTAGGATTGGCATCACAGCATAGGCAGTGGATTTGTGACTCCACGTCCTTTTCCCATCTCACTTGTCACTGCTGCTGCCTGCGTCTTCCCCATCACCTTGTGCCTCTTTTCAGCGCATCCTCACTGTTCTAGTTACAAAGGCATTTTCCTCATCCAGACAGCTATTAGCTGGAAATTTAATGATAATGATGTCATTTTACCTAAATGCTTTGCACTGTGTTTGTGTAACATATGAAAACAAGTCATGACTAACTCAGGAAATGTTCCCTTCCTCTGCATGTCTGTCCTGTGGCTGTTCCAGGTGAGCCACAACATACAGGGACAGTTGTCATGTTCATGTTTATTGGTAACACTGTAAAGCAAAACGATGATCAGTGGGTGCGTAAGCAGTTCTAAGCATAAAATGTAATAACTACAAACGTATAAACTTTTTGTGCCCATAATATGTAACATGAACTTTTTTATCATAGGAACAGTAATTTATCAATTTTCAGCAGTAGTTTAGTACAGTTTTAGCAGCATGTAAACTACACTGCAGTTAATGTTAAGTTGAAAAGTAAACTTTTTCTGTTCTTTTTCCTTTTTTAAAAAAGCTGTGTACATACAGAATGCAGGAGGCCAGGCTGGATGGGGCATCCTGGTCTACTGGAAGATGTCCCTGCCCATGGCAGGGGGTTGGAATTAGATGAGCTTTAAGGTCCCTTCCAGCCCATACCATTTTGTGATTCTATAAGCTACTCCTGAATGGAAAAAAGGTCACATTATAAAAGGATGGTAATAGAGCAACGTATTTTATATATTCTTTTCATAGGCAAGTATAATTTCTGGCTTATTCACATATCAATGTAATGTCAACTTTTTGCAGTTTTACATCTCAAATGTCTTTTAGTTTAGTGAATGAAAATTATAGTGAGATTAACCAAATAACTTTGTTGTTGTTTGTTTGTTTGTTTTTTACCCAAGGGAGCTACTATTAAAAGGGATGAACAGACTGGTGCAATTGTGGTGGCCAGGATAATGCGTGGGGGAGCTGCAGACAGAAGTGGTAAGGTGTTGCTGCTTGGCACTAGCTATTCATGTTCTAGAAACTGAACAAGATGAACTAAAACAGCATATGTTACAGAAATTAAATGCTATCACAAACAAAAATACCTGGGGTCTGGACAGTTTTCCAAAGTGATATTTGAATACTGGTGAAAGGATTCTAAATTTTTTTTCCCCAATTCAGTTGCAACAAGTTATCTTTCAGTTAGCAGATACAGGGGTATTTTTAAGTATATCATGGTTTGTTTCCACATGAACACATCCACTTAGAAATTATGGTACATTCCAAGATTACTACTTGCTGGTGGATGAACTCAGGATGGTTGCATTACTTTCTATTTGGGCATCCCTTTAGAGTTTTAGCTGGTAATTCTCAAAATACCAGCACATCCTTGACTGCCATTGTTTAGTTTGGGATGCTCAAAGTCTGCAAGAACTCAAGCAAGTAGTCCTGGATTATACTATAAAGTCTTCTTTTCACTGAAGAGACTCTAGGACAGCTGTGTTTCACATTTAGATGGGGTAATGGAGTAAGTCTAGATGTATATATTGCTAAATTAGCAAGCGTTTGTGCTGCACATTAGCACTCACAGCCTCAGTGATCATTGTGGTACTTGCAGCTGTTTAGCAGTGAGAAAGTAGTATGAGTAGAAAAAGAATTGGCACAGACATTTTTCAAACATCTGCATAAAAGCTTGGAAAAGTCATAGAGAACTAATTTCAAGAGGAAGGAAGGGAGGTGAGTAAACCAACCATCTCAAACCTGTGAGGACAGTAGCTGTTGTGCTCACCAGACATTCCTGCTTTTAAATCAGAGCTTAAAGCAGATGAACAAGGGAGAAAAAAGCTGGATGTTAATGGCATTTTTTGTGTAACACATAGCTACACTTTACCAGCTCCTCTTTGTCTTCTGTAGGTCTTATTCACGTTGGTGATGAATTGAGGGAAGTCAATGGGATTCCTGTGGATGATAAAAGACCTGAAGAAATAATACACATTTTGGTAAATACCAGAAGTTTAAAAATTAATATAGGGGAATGAAGAACAAGTAATTACACTTGTTATTTCTGGTGTATTTCTTAGAAAAAAGTATATTCTACAATAATGCCTTTCCTTTCAGTGCCATTATTTACAAACCTCTATTTCCTTTCTCTTAAAGAATTGCTTTCTGCACATTACATATATATGCAATTACAGATTACTTGTAAAGAGTTAATGATGATAATATGGCTATAAATGTGTTGCAGGATGTTGCAGACCTCGGTGTATAATCTACAGTTTTTAAGGCTCACCATGATCTGTTGAATTAAAACTATTTTAAATTTATTCATTAATAAAGCGTTAACTCCATGTGAAAATTAATTCATAATACATATACTTAATAGACTGTATAACTGTTATATTAAGATTATATTTTACATAGATTTGCAGTATGTAGCCATATATATGATTATGTTTGCACTCTTCTGAACTACGCAGTCTCTAAAGCCAACCTAATTACTCACGGAACACTATTGCAAATTAAGTAATTTAGACTTTTTCAGAAATACTTAAATATTTTACTAAGAAACCAATGAGGGTCATGACAGTTCCTTATATTCGTGGTGTAGGAATTTCTAGATACATAAATGCCTTGCTGTCCAGCTGAATTGAGTGGCTGTCTCACAGTTTTGGTTCATTAACCAAGCTGATTAATTTCAAGTTTTAGTCTGCTGATATTCATACTTGCTTTATGGTTTTGTATTCCCTATAGAAACATATTTCCCTGCAAAAATTAATATTTAAAAATCTCTAGAAACACAATAGCACTAGGAAAAGGTGTGAACAATTTCCCCATTTGCCTCCTTGAGGTACAATATAAACATCAAACGCTAGTTTGAGCTTGTTTCAAAAGTAACAGAATTATTGATTCCAGTCCTACGGCTGGTGAAATAAGAACTTGGCTGCTGCTTGTCAAACAGTGAGCTCTTGGATCGCAGACATGCCGGCAGAAGTATGTCTCGCTTGGTAGTGGACGGGCCTGTTTCCATTTTGCTTAAATCGTTGGCTGTCTGTTGCACTCTGCTAGTTTTTATGAAACTTGTCGGCTGCATGCAATAGTAGCAGAGGCTCCAGCTGATTAGCGCTTCCTTCAATAGCAAAATGTCACTGAGGCAGTGGGAATATATTGTGGTTAATAAGTAAAATGCAGCCAGACACATTTTAAGTGGGATATAGGGAAAGATGAATGGATGAGGTGGTTGATGATGGCTAACTTGTTTTAAGATTTATAGCAGAGGGGTTTTTTTCCATTTAGTACACGTAATCTGTTCAAATATGTTTTTCTTTTCTGTTTCTTAAAGTTGCCAAAAGAATAAATCCCCCTCAATAGCTCTGTATGATAAATATGTCACAACCCTGTTTGATTGTTTCTTTTTTTTTTTTTCTTTTTTTTGAAAAATGAAATGTTAGTTGGATTTTTCCAGGGATGTCCAAACTGTGCCAGGATTCCAGCAGTTCCTTCTAATATGCGTACATTTTAGCTGTAGCATTTGCTTCCGCTTTCAGTGCAGGAGTGGGACCTCTGAAACACGCAGGTTTTAACAGTCCATCTCTGCCCATCACTGAAGTAAATAAAATGGAGCATTTGAAGAAAATATTTTAATCTTTGCAATGCAAAATTTGGTATGGTGAAGCTGTGAGACTCCACAGATCTTGCTTGGGAGAGGATAGATTCATTGATTCAAGTATTTTTAAATTAATTTGCATTTATTTTCCTTTTAAGAGTTCTTTGAAATGTACAGCTTTATTCTCAGTGTATTTTCTTTTCAAACATTCACCAGGCTCAGTCTCAAGGAGCAATTACATTTAAAATCATACCTAGTGTGAAGGAAGAAGTGCCAGTGAAGGAAGGCAAGGTAGGCGAGACTATTTCTGAAACTATTGGAGTAACTGTTCTGCTGAGGATATATATTGTTTGCTTGGATACCAGAACCAAGAATGTGATTTAGTCCTCCAGATTTAATTTTCCTAATGTGACAATGTATAGCACACTGTACACTTCAGTATTCATGTGCTGGATTTACAAGTGGGTGTAACATGGTTCTTAAGCCCTAACTCTACCGCTGTAAAGTCAACATAGATAATCTTCTGTCATCTTAGAGGACCATGCTTGCTTCCAAGTACTCCTTCCATCATAAACTTGGTAGAAGACACTTGATAACACCTTGGTTCAAAAGTATCTTCTCTTCTGTTCCCCATATGGGCACACAACTTACCTTTATGGATCCGTTTGCCTCAGATCATGGAGCCTTTACTACACTGGGGTTGTGGTTGCAGAAGCAATGAATTTAAAATTCACATATGAACTTCTATGTTTGATGTCCATCAGGATGTTTCACAGCAGTTAATGTTTATTGCTTCAAATTATTTAATTCAGTGGTTTTGAACAGCATAAGTAAAGTTGGATTACATTTAATATTTTGATTCTAAAGATTAAACACTGTTTGTTTCAGATGTTTATTAGAGCTCTGTTTGACTATGATCCTAATGAGGATAAAGCAATTCCTTGTAAAGAAGCTGGACTTGCTTTCAGAAAAGGAGATATCCTTCAGATCATGAGCCAGGATGATGCAACCTGGTGGCAGGCCAAACACGAAGGCGATGCCAATCCCAGAGCAGGCTTGATCCCTTCAAAGCATTTCCAGGAGAGGTGAGCTACTGAGAAGCATAGTTTCATTATTTTTTGTAGTAAGAGAAGACAATTCTTTGCCGAGTTGTTAAGTTAGCGTAGTTGTCATATGTAATACTCATAGATTACATGGTATGATCAACCTGCATTTGCAACAAGACAGCTGAACTTGGAAACCTGTTGCTGAAATAGTTTGGATTTCCTTATTTGTCTGGCTAGAATTAATAATGACAAAACCTGATAGGATAATGCTGATCCAGATTGAAAGAAAAAACATATGGAAAATAGCACATCAGTATCTGTATTCACAGTGATGCACTGTGCAGGAATAGGAACTGAAGCAGGTTTTGGAAAGCTTACAAGAATTTGAGGCTGAGGATTAAGTTTTTTTAGATTGTCAATAGATTGCATTGATTTAAGTTAATTTCTTATAAAATCTCCTGGATATTTTGCAATAGTCTCGTGATGTTAAGTGTTTATTAATCCCAAACTTGCTGTGAAAACCGAGGAGTTTGTGTCTTTGCCTTACTACCTCCCATTTCATAGGAGATTTGCAGTAAGAAGACCAGAAGTGCAGATTCAGCCACTGAAAATTTCCAACAGAAAGTCATGTAAGTCTGCTAACCTGGAATAGAAATCATACTCCAGATCTCTAACCTTATAAAATAGCAGTTTGTTTCAGCCCTCTGACTACAGGATGCATTTCTCCTGGGCACAATAGTTTCTTGAATACATGTATCAGTAGGAAAGTAAATATAAGAGCTGAAATTAAAAGCAGCTAACAATTTATCCCAACCTTCCAACTTAGTTTTAGAACCACTGAGCTCAATTAGTGTTTTGATATATAATATTTCAAAGGTTGAAGAGTGTTCTTTCCCTGTTGAAATAGTATAGAATTGGCTCAACAGATTTTATAATTTGGACTGCATCAATACAGTGAAATTTATATTGAGAGTGAGATAAAAGTTTGGATACTCTCCCCTTCTCTCCCCTGTATAGTTGGTGATTTTTTGCATCCTACGAAGTAGCACAGAGTTTTGAAAGTCAGGACATTCTGTTCTTTGACAGGCTTTCACAGAACCAGTTTTTATTGTTTTTTAAACAAATTCAGTCTTAACAGTCTCTGCTTTTAAATAATATAGTTGCACAATGGAAGAAAAGCTCTAAGAAAGCGCAATACATTGAAACAAATATTTTCTTTCCACTGGAATTTACATCAACATCTGTTTTAAGTATCATTGCATATTTTACTTGACCTGTTATTTCTTTCAGTTGTACAGACTCATAACAAAGTGAGTACAATGTAAGAAACTATCACGCTTCAGTATGTTCTAAACTTAAATACAAACATGTTTGTGAGTTCAACTAGAAATATTCAAAAGTGATCTAAAATTTCCAGCCATTTTTCATTCCTTAACGTTAAAACAAGAAGTGTGGATACTATGGCGAACAGTGGATGCTGGCACACTAAGTGCAAAACTAAATGCTTTTAACTTTAGAACTTCTCACCAATGTTTCTATTGCAATTTTCCTAACTCCTTGCTATGGCTTTTGTGTTCTGAAGTTCTTCAGTTACTGTTAGTTTTCTAATAATTTGCATTTTCTATCTTTCATGCCATTTCACTATTTGATTGTGTGCCCTAATGCTATTGTTAACTCCAAAGCCCTCGATAAGCTTTGTAATTACAGTAACGGACTATGTGATTGCACTATAGCTTTTCTAATTTACATAGGTCTTAGAAACAAAGAGGAGCTTCTACAGCTTGTAGTAAATCTGTTGTTTTTCTAGGTTCTAGGTCAAGTTGCTCTGCCCCAGTTTTGGAAAAGTGTCTGATCCCAGGGTATAGCTATTTCTCTCTGTCCACTGTTCTTGAATCTGGATAATACCCTCAACAAGAGCCTTCAATTAAGGTGGCACTGATGCTTTTGAAGAGGTAAATCAGCTGCTGCAGCAACACTGCATGATTCTTTTTCTAATAGATTGCATCTTTTTAGTGACCTTCAAGTGAAAGGTTTTACAAGATGCATCTCACCCTTCCAAATAGACAGCCTGGACTTGATTGGGAATTGCCAAAATTGCAATCCAGAGAAGACCCACAGTATGTCTGCTATTGTTGTCTCTGCTGTTTCCACTAACTTTGCCTTAATTGGCTTAAACAAGGGGGAAGAGTTCCTCTCTTCCTCCACTTTCCTTTAAAACATACAGGTCAGGCAGCAGGCCTGTTATCCTTCTTTCAGACTTCGTTTAAACAAAGCAAGGCCCAGCTAAATATCATCTAGAAGGCAGTGGTGCCTCTTGATGGAGGAGAGACTGCAGACTAATGGAGGCTTGTAATTTTTTCTCTTCAACATTTCTTAGGATAATCTGCTGCTATATTTGCCAGATTTCCATGGGAAGAGGGGAAGTGCTGTTCTGAGTAGAGGTCCATCCTATTTTTCAAAGACAAAATGTTTTTAGTGCTGGGAAGGAATTCAGATCCTTCATGGAGGAGGCATTTTAAGGACAGGAATTCAGATGTAGAAAAACTGCTGTGACTAGGATGGTGCTAGAGTTGCTCTCAGGAAAACCTTCCACTTGCTTGGCTTTTCCAGAAGATTCCATGTAAGCTGGGAAACTCCACACCCTTGTGATCTTTCTCAGGTTAGGCAGCTTTTTCGTGTTACCAAGCATGTCAGGAAAGCTGTGGAATGGAAGGCCCTGTCTGTATTTGTTCACAGCAATCACCTTGCCAGAACTGGAGGATGCTGGAAAATCTCGTATTGCTCATCTGAGCAAAAAACATACTGCCAGCATCGGAAACATGTAAGGAAGGTTACAGAGAACAGAAATTTGGGAAGAACTTCTAGGTCTGATTTTTTTTTTTTTTTTTTGTGTAGCCCTTTTCTGTATTGTGGGGTATGGCCCACTGGTTATTGTCCTCTAAAATTTTATTATTTAACAAGTTTCCATGTAAGGAGGTGGGAAATTGGTAATGTTCTGCACATCTTCACGAACTACCTGTATATTGAGAGGTTGCTTGCTGTCACAGTTGATCCCATCCAATCTTACCACCTGAATTTCCTCAGCAGTTTGGAGGGAAAGGGCAATTTGCCAGCTGATATTCTTATAGTTTCCCAAAGATGAAAACCTGTTGACTTCAGCAGAGCTGCTAATAAAAGTCCCTTTCCTGGGAGGACTCAGGACTAAGAGTTGCACTAGGAAGCTTTCTTGGTAAGTAGCTCTGGGTGTCAGCCTGCTCTGCTCAGTTGACTCATTTCACATATCCCACGTTTTGTAGTGAGGAAGAAACCTGGGTGCATGCCTTTGTTTTTAATAGGGAGAATCAAGGAGAAATAGTCTATTTTCTTAGATATCCAGAAAATCTGAGTCAGCTCTGGGTTCTTAAGTGGGCTTTCAGGGTGGTAGTGTCATTCTACTTGAAAGTTAATCTAAAAATCAGTTAAAATCATATTAACATATGAAAAGTATTCTGCAACTTCTTCTTTTTCCTCTCTTCTCAAGCCAGTTCTGGAACTGTGAAGGACTGGTGTAGTCATCTAGAGAAGAGCTCTCTGAAATATGGTCAATAACTGTATTATAGAAACATTATCATCCATCTATGATTTGCTTTGATAATTAAGTATGTTTCAAAACCTACATAGAGCTAGATTGGGTTACTTTGGGGAAGCTATTTCCTATTTTGAATTTTTTAGTCTTTTCAGCATAGCAATGCATGTTATTTAATGTTGTTAATCTGTACATATACTTCTGTATCATAAATTTGGAAGTAAAGTGGGATTTTTTGGTGGCGCTTGTATGCGCATCCATATCAAGGAAAGAGAGTGGAGGTTACTTTCCACAGAACTTTTTTTAGCAAGAATTATTTGCATTGAAAAAAAAAAAAAAACAGCCAGAAACCTAAACCAATCAGTTTATAATAGAAATGTCAATTTCTTAGTTTCAGTTTAATAGCCAAGTCAACTGTTTCATTATGTCTCTGTGTGAAGTTCAAGTAAATAGCTTAGCTTTGTGGAAGATACACGTGCACCGCTCTCCCTGCAGTTAGCCATTTTCTTGAAAGGCAAAATAGAATCATTCTCACATTGCACCAGTCAAAGTGAAAAACCTTTAGTATGTCATGTGTATACTGGAGGAGGAGGCAAACCAGTGTACACTCCTTCCTGAAAGGTAAGTGAAAACACACATTTTCATTTGCAAATGGAGGAGGCACGTAGTTGGTTTCTGGGAGTAAGGTCAAAGGAAATTGGTAGTATAGGTGTAGCCTATGGTGACAAGAGATGGTTTTACATTGAGAGGAAGACACAGAGAAAGTAGGAATAAAAAAAAGGGAAAAACAGGGAAGTGAAATTTTGTATTGAGGGTGAAGAAAAGAAGCAAGTATTGCAACCAGGGCAATGGAAGAGTAGACAGACAAAAGCTGTCCATCAGCCCCATTAGGCAAAATCCCACAAAGAAATTACTAGATTAATGCAATTAACAGCAATAAACAGGAGCATTACTATAGTTTAGTTGTTTCTTGATTCATTTTAAATCAAACACTAATGTATTTGCTTTCACATTCACCATTTAAAAAATTTAACGACTACTAATAGGAACTCTTGACTTCTTTTTGTTTGCACTTATTGGCAGAAAACCTCGATAAATTCAACATTAATATATGATAAGTTTTAAAAGCATGAGATAAGTGGCAGTTAGATGTTCTGACCCGCTGGTAAGATTGATAGTGTTACTTCCCAGGCTCTGGATTAGTGCAGAACTGATGGAGGGATAACAGTCCTCTCAAACATTTTCAACATTTTTCTCAGTAACTAATAGGACTTTTTGGCAAATAGCATTCTGCATTAATACTATGGGAAATTATAATGGGGGAAAAATGCTAAGAAAAAGCAGCATAGAAAAGAAAATAGGAAAACGGAATAAAAGTTAAGGAACAGAGATGCCCCCTCTGTGTGCTGGGATGGTGAATGTGCAGTATACCTGCACCTGGGGTGAGAGGGAGCTCTTTGGGAGGTACAGTACAGGTGTTTCTGGCTGCATGCAATAGGCTTTGGTATGTCTGAGCATGTGAGCCACTGCTGAATGCCAGCTCTGCAGAGACTTGCTCACCTGGTATTCCTGAATAATACTTAACAGCATTCCCGGCTGTAGGTCACTTTAGCTTGGGCACAACTTGTAGCCGTAGTTGGCTCTCTGAGTTCTCCTGTCACTGCATCCTGGCTAACTACAAGAGACATGACACTCAGTACAGGGAAGAATTTATTTGTTCAATAGCTTCCAGTTTGTTAACTTGAATACAGAGACTGCTCATGTTCTGACTGTAGGAGTCATTGCCAACAAACATGATCATTCTTGCATTTGTAGCTTACTTTAATTTGTAAATAAAACAGCGATCACCTGTTTTTTTGAGGGGAAAAAAATATTTCTTTGAATAACAATCAAATGACTTACTGCTCTGCAGATGTTATAAACTACAGTAATCAGCCAAGACATTATATTCCTTCAGCATAATTTTGCTTTCACAGTGATTACTGTGTTTATTCTTATGTTATATATGTGTTGTCTCTGGTATGAAAATTACTGGTAACTTTATATTTTATACTAGCGTAGTCTGTAACTTCTGCTAACTTGTGCAGTGCATGCATATGTGTATGTGTATATCCATACCCAGTGTGTATAGTTATTTATAAATATGTATATGTATGGAGCATATATGACAGAGCTGTTAGGAAATGTCTTTTCCATGAAAATACATTTGTTCTGTATATTTAATGCTAAATGTAAATACTTACTGTGGCAAAGCTATCATCATATAGTTTTTCTAGGGCTTAAAAGCCATTTTACTTTCAATTTTGATTTACCATATGTGATTGGCATTGCATGAGCAAGTGGAAATATTTAACTGTAGCCAAATGGTGTTCATTCAAACAAGATGTAACCCAGTTTATCCATAGACGAGTGTCTTGTGAATTGAAGATTGTGTTCTGCCAACAAAAGAATTTAAACAGGTTAAAAGAATGAATGCTTTGACCAAACATTTAGGATAAATGTATAGGACATTTTTACTTGTTAGAATTACTGCACAATCGTAACTTTGCCTTTCTTCTCAGTATTTTTCTGTGTTCATATTTGAAACTTGATTGCCCACCTGTAGGTAGTTATGAGTAAAACCAAAAAGTAAACCAGGCCTGTAGAGTAAAATTAGTACATTAGCATCTTTGTTCTCTCCTTACAAATATTAACTTCCTGCTACCACAGAGAAATTAAGGAAATCTGAAGTTGGATGACATGTGAGTCAAGGTCATGAGACAGAAGTGGAAGCGGATCTCATAAACTCTTGCTCTTTCCTTCACCGCAAGACTATCTTCATCTTCCAAGTTATCTTGGTAGCGATGCTGTTATCCGATGATAAGAGGATTAAATTAGATCACCTTAAATTTCCTATAGCATGAACATGTGTCGTTCAATCTACAAAAATCTATAGGATAAAAACCTGCAAAACAGTATAAATGTCGATTCCAATGTGGGGCTGTTCACCACTAAAGTATCAGGAGTGTTGAATATATCCACTGTAATGCAGGTCATTGTATGTCACAATTTCTTGCTTACTAGAGCAAAATAGAATTTAAGGGATAATGTAACATGCTTGTGATAAGAAGCTAGAACAGAGCTGCTGGATCTGGTTTTAGACTGAGAAACATTTAAGTATGATTCCTTGATGGAAATTTTGTTGAAAAAAGCCAGCAAAAGCTCAACATTTTAATCTGGTGCTGGACTGTTCCAAAGAGTTGAGGAAGTTCCTGGAGTGGCACTAGTTTTGAGCTTCTTAACTAATATAATTTGGGTGAGGCCCCCAAAACTATATCTTAATATATTTCAGTTAAAATGCATACAGAAATACAGTGTATGTGATACTGTTTTGTTGTTGTAGTTTAGCGTATTTGCTACACTGAAATCTTTCTAAAATGAATAAAAACACCTTCTTCCTAACCTTCCTTTATGCTTGTGTTTCCTGTTTCTTTTTTTCCCACTTCTGTCTTGGTTGTGCTTTTTCTTTCATAAACCTGTACCATGGCTATTTTCTTTGTAACTTTCTCTCCCTTTTTGCAACACTGCATTTAATTGATGGTATTTCTTCTTTTCTCAGTGTTTTATTTGCTCCTTGTTGCCTTATGTTGGTTTGGGGTATTTTTGTTTTCCCATCAAATTTCCTTTTCTTTAGTCTCTGTCCTCTTCTAGTCTCTTATTTGTTCCTTCCAGATAAACAGCTCTATTTCCTTTCTCACCCCAATTTAGTGAAACTGTTGGCTTGAGATCTATCCCAATTTTCTGTGTCTCTAAATTTTGGAATTCAAGCATGTATCTGGGTGCATCTGCTGCATACGTACAACTACTTCAGACACATAGACCTGTATTAGTGGTGAATCACAGTACAAAGTTGCCTGGCAAATAACCTGTGGCTTTACCAGTGACAGGCCTGGTATAATTCCTGGTAGAATTCAGATTGGGAGCTACATGTTGATGACTTTCATAGCTGCATTAAGTTATGAAGACCCACTAATTTCTTAATTCTTTTCATTATAGACTGCTACCTTCATCCTTAGGAGTAGCCTGACGGAAGATTTTTAACAAAATACAAAAAGTTCAGAACTCCTTCACTTTATCTGTGTTAAACCTCAGCTTTTAGAAATTTTGGCTTGTGCTCTCTGGGATCAGCTTACTCACTTGGAATCCTGACGCCTTTGATTTGTGGAAGACCATTCCTTTTCCTAGCATGGGTAGCCCAGAAGCCTGGGTTCCCCTCAGATGTTCTCAGTCCTCCTGCTGTAGCTTCACCATCTCCCATGCTTGTGGGTCTTCTCTGAAGTCTGCAGTGATCAGGGCAGAGTTAGTCTATAGCTGTGTGTACACACAGACCTCTTTTTCCCC
Source organism: Pezoporus flaviventris (assembly GCF_033815535.1). Lineage (NCBI taxonomy): Eukaryota > Metazoa > Chordata > Aves > Psittaciformes > Psittacidae > Pezoporus > Pezoporus flaviventris. The sequence goes on from NW_026892595.1 coordinate 8,486,959, forward strand.
TAGTCCATTTTGTCCTGTCTGGTTTGTTTGTACACACAGACCTCTTTTTCTCCTGGTCCTTTCATGTTTATAAAGGAGGACTTGTCTTGTTTCCAGTGATAAAATACAAACAGAATACTTTAAAATGCATAGTCACTAGCTAAGTCAAAGAACTTTGTTGAATTTGAGATATTTTGATGTGAATTGAGCATTAGTGACTTCTTTTCAGGAGGCACATTGCAGCTTCTTGATAGTGATAGAAATGAAAATATAGAATAGCTTGTCATATTTATCAGGAAATGTAAGAGGTCTCTCAGCACAGAGAAGGAGAAAGAAGTAGTACCTGGAAGCCAGCCTGCCATCCGAGGTCCAGCCTGAGGGCATCTATCATTTCAAGAACTGGAAGCTTTTAAGATTGGAAGAAGAAAAGGGATCCAACACTTTCAGTCTCAACTCACAAAACTGTTGGCACTTTTAAGGCACCAGATGTGTTCAACCAAGCAGGGCTCACCTTAAAGGACTTTCCAGCTTACTAAAACCATGTGGTCACCTTGAGTGTAGAAATAAACTTTAAATAAGATTCAGAGATGTCTTCCAAATTAATATTTTAAAACATAAGTCCTCAAGAAAAAGATACCAAGAAATGATTTGGTATTTCTGACTCTGGCAGAAAAGACTCTTGTATCTGCTACGTGCCATGAACTGGGAAAAGCTCTTCCATGTAGTGAGATAGGCAAGAGACTTTTGACCTAGCCTTTGTTTGATACATCAATTAAAGATTGTAAAATATCTCTTGAATTATTTCTTCGCATTCCAAGGAAAGACATGCATCATGAAAGCTCCTTGAAATATTTATATTTCAGGCATATTTATTCAGATTCCAAAGGAAATTTGAACGAGATATAGATTGTAAAAATCCCTATATAAATCTAGACGTTAGTATGTATCTTTCTGATCAAAAATTCATTATATTTATCGTGCTTTTCTTTAAAAGCCCAAAGATGATTGTAAAAATATATGTTTTCCAGTATCAAGGAGGCAGACATTTCTTGACTTGCTATAGGTAAACAGAAAATTTGGAGTAGGTCTATTAGATCAGGAAAGGGCGAGAGAAAAAAATGCCAAGAACTAGAGAGGTTCAAAAAAATACAAAAAACCCTCTCCAAAACCCAGCTTCAAGGGCAGTAGCAGCTGTTACTTTAAGTGCAGAAAAATCCTGAGATTGTGTTCACAGTAGAAATTCTAGGTTAAGACTGATTAAATGGAATTGACAAACTTTTCATTAATTCCAGAGAGTTCTTCCATGAAGACTGAGTAAGGTCAATGCTATTAAATAAATAGAGGGAGAATCTCATATAGGAAATTAAAAATGCGCATAACATTTCAATGTCTTTTTAGGTCTTCTAACTCAGTGTAGTTTTAAGCATGTAAGTTAAACTCAGTGCTGGTATGTTGGTGTATGCCTCAATGTAATAGGTGCTATCAAGAGGATTTTAGAGTAGCATACATAGCTACATTTTTTCCTATTTATGGAGCATTAAACAATATTACTTTGTTTTTTTGGCTGTTCTAAGATGAGGAAGCAGTTGAGTGTGGTAGGTGCATTTTTCTTTTTCAATTTAACTTTTCTTTCTTAAGTTATGTTTTCACTCCATTTAATGATTTCCTTTCCTATTTTTCCTTTGTGCTTCTCAGAGGAAATTGAAGGTACATGTACAAAAGTTTCCCTGCATAGCCCAATAGTTTTATTTAGAGAACATGTGTTTAGAATTAAATTGCATATAGCCCAACGTTTCTAAGAGATGTTATACTTACAATGCTTTTATATTGCCACCAAATACATTGAATCATCTTTTGAAGCAGATAAAAACACCAGAATATTCCTAGTTGCTTCATGTAAAAATCAGTAATTTGAACTATTGTTTTAAACTGCTTTCTCTCTTTTGAACTTCTGGAAGATATGTATAGGAAAGTAGTATCATAAAATAATATTAGCAAGACTTGGGTGGGCTGGGATGGGAAGAGATGGTTTCAACTTAATTACACAGCCACGAGAGGTCTTGCATTTCTAATTACTACTGAAGAATATACTTCTCTGAGATGGTAGAAAGTTCATCTGTGTGGTATCATCTTTACTGTTTTCCCTCTGCGTGTAGCCGGGTACTGTTATGCTTGCAGCATATGTTAAAGTAATAGCAGCTGATCTCTTGAATTTTTTTATTTTTTTTTAAGAACGTTAAGAGGCCTTTGTTTATAAAGGCATTAGAAATTGTAGCTCATATTTTTGATCAAAGGGCCTCTGGCATGTAAAAATATACACTATAGTTATTTTATATCAAATGAGAGGATGTGTTTTTGATCAAAACCCTTTCTGTCTAATCCAGTGAGCCAAAACTTAAAGCTAAAGTCTGATAATGTATAATTTACAAAAAAGCTTGATTTACATCAAATATGTTTTGCTTTCTTTTAAGTGGCATCATACCTTGTATTAACTGATAAAGTGTGAATTCAGTGCTAGAATTCTTTTTAGAATGTTTGCTGTCATCACAGTCTTTGCTTGAAAAGGTAAAAAGATCAGTGTGCATGCTGCAAAATTCCAGAATATCTCCAGCTAAAATATAAAACAATAAACATTGTTTTATGTTTCTAAGAAAATGGCTTATTGAAGGTTTTTAATGCTATGCTTTGTACAGTTGTCATTTTGTAAGCAATTTCTTCTGTATTTTTTGCTGGGCTTCTAACTATTCTGCTTTATTTCTTGGCTCTTATTCTGTATGCTTTTACCCTTCGTCCAGAAGATGCTGAATATGCGGGTCACAACAGTGGATCCTATCTAGGTGAGCAATTGGTTACCAAAGACAATTTCTTCCTTTCTTTCAGCTTCTTTTCCCTGGAACTGCTACTTTGCTTTTGGGGGTAATCTGCATACAAATGTCCTTACTCTGCATGAGAAAAGCATGAATATTAAGTTTTCAAAAATGGCTCATTGGATTTGACATAAAGGATTTATGTATTGTATGCCTTTATCTGGTTATACATAAGCTGCTGAAATACTGGTTTGATTTTTAAATCAAAATTAAAAAAAAAATAAATTTGGGAAAAATACTTTTCGAGTACATTAAGTTAGTAGTGTGCTTAATGAAACAAAAAGGTTATTGTATCGTGAAACATTTGACTAAGTCTTTAACAGACATGCTTTCCAGGTTTTATCCAAGTTTTGCCTACACTTTCTTTCTACGTATCTAACAATATTGGGAGAATTCAGTGAGAGTACAGAGCAAATTTACAGGCACCAGTTCTTTTTCCACATTAGAAAATAAAGCAGGTTGTAACAACTCAATAGCTTAAATTTAGCTTTAAAGCTAGTCCGAGTTCAATGTATCATTGCGCAGAATGGGGAAGAGGAGGGGAAGGAGTCCTTTGGCTTCAGCCTTAAGATTCCAAATTTCAAACAAAAGCCACATTTTAAAAAGGTGAATGTTCCATGATATGTTTCAGCTTTTTAGTTTGTGCCATTTTAAAAGCTATGTAAAATTATTTTAGTTGAAACTGTCCAGAATTCCTGCCAGCTGAAGGCTGGCTGGAGCGAATTTTGTGGCAACCAGCCCTTTTCCCAAGGCTTTCATCCTCCTACTACAAGAGGAATGGGAAGAAACTTGTCAAAGTGCTTTAGTACATCCAAGCCAGTGTGCTCACTGAAACAGTCGAGACCAGTATGGTAAATGAGAGATGGTTTTCATATTGCAGTATACTGCTTTTAAATGCAGTATAGCAGCTACATCAGGAACACAAACTGTATACTGAAAGAACTTTGACCTCTTTTGAAAACCTTATTGTGGAATAATTTCATCACGTTTGTGGAACTAGTGGCCATCTGATCATGCTGAAAATAAACTTCTTACCTTTGTTAGTTAACCAACTAAATTAATGTTCAGTTGTGAGTGTGCTGAGAAACTGGAGTATGCTTGGAAAATGATGCTTTGGATGTGATTCCTTATCAAATCATCTCCTTGAAACAGAAGAGACACTCCCCTCCCTTCTTTTCTTGCTATCTGTAAATACAGAGTGCATGAATTTTTAAGGTGAGACTATCGTGGTTTTGCCATAAAGGTGGCAAAACAGAATCAGAGAATTACAGAATGGTTTGGGTTGGAAGGGACTTTAAAGATCACCTAGCTCCAACCCCCTGCCATGGAGAGGGATACCTTCCACTAGACCAGGTTGCTCAAAGCCCCATCCAACCTGGCCTTGAACACTTCATTTGAACCCACTTTTTCTTGGTGTTGTAGCACTTTCAGTGAAACATTTATAAATATATAAAGGGGGAGTGTCACGAGGATGGAGCCAGGCTCTACTCAGTGGCAAACAATGATAGGACAAGGGGTAATGGGTACGAACTGGAACACAAGAGGTTCCACTTAAACTTGAGAAGAAACTTCTCAGTGAGGGTGATGGAACACTGGAACAGGCTGCCCAGGGAGGTTGTGGAGTCTCCTTCCCTGGAGACATTCAAAACCCACCTGGACACATTCCTGTGTAACATTATCTAGGTGTTCCTGCTCCGGCAGGGGGATTGGACTAGATGATCTTTTGAGGTCCCTTCCAATCTCTAGCATACTGTGTGTATTTTGTTGTGCAGTTACCAAAAAGGCTCAGTTGTCCTGGAAGGAGATGTCTTGAGGAAGAAGCAACTGTTGTCCCATATTCGACCCTCCTGACCCCCCAGAAAATCAGAATGGGGTGTAGTTTACTTAGGCGACTTTCCAAATTTGTTGGAGAACTGATGTACAGTTCAGGCCATGGTTTATGTCCTGAGAGCTTCCAGTTGGGTGCTGCCATCAGTCCAGAGATGGTACCTTCAGCCTTCTCATGCAGGGTCTGTGCTGTTGGAAGCAAGGTGTTGGAGAGGAGAGACAGCAGACAGAACAACAGGAAGAAAAAGACTTGTCTAAGGTTAGGACCAGTTTTGGGGTAAGGACACAAGTATATCGTATATTCACCTTCTTTTGCAATATGGTAACAGGACACAGTGATTTGTAATTCAGACTCTCATTCACTACTTGTTTCACAAACCATGAGGAGCCCAATCCTATTAGACACATTGCTTTTCTCCTAAATTATTTTGCAGTTGTATTTTCCAAAGGAGCAAACTGCTATGGAATAACTTCCTGTGCTAGACAAATGCCGCTGCCTAAAGTGTACGAATTTGAACAAAACTTGTTGACCAGCTGTGGGGAGGACACAAAGCTCTTACCTATGTGCTATGCAAGGTATAAAACCTGGATAGTCTGTAAGGTAAAGGAGTCCTGGGCAAAGACACTTAACAAACCCTCTGTTAGGTACATGGGAGCCAGTACCACTGGTACAAGTATGTATTCCTTCAGTCTCAAAGATACGCCTCTTCCCTGCTTGTTGCTTTTTGGGAGAGTGGTAAAATAAATATATCTGATTTTTGAAAACAGCTTGTTCTGAATGTCCACCTACGTTTTACAGTAGAGTTTTTTGAAGTAAATTCTGAACATCTCAATTCTTCTGAATATGCCTGTTCTTGAAAGATAGTAGACATTTATGGTACCCCTTGATTACTAAGTAACTAAGAATTTCTAGGCAAGTCTCTTCATTATTATAAATTCTTGATCAAGCATACTACACTGAAAACAAAACCTAAAACATTGTCACTGCAGGGCTTACATCACATCAACAAGTTCAGAGTGTTTTAATGACACCTGAATAACTATATGTTGTAACCTGTTGCAAGAGCAAGGTGGCCTGAATTAGCTTAGCTGCTGTTGAAAGAGTTAACATACGGACATTTAGAATGAGGTAAGTTGAAGTATGTTAAATTATTTGTATGCTTAAATTCTAGAAACAGTTTCCAAAGTATACACCGATCATTTCCTAAAACAAAAAGGAACTACTTGCTGATTTTGATAGTATGTAATCAAATCAAATGAACTACAACAATTCTAATATCAATTAATGAATTTTCAGTTCATTTTATTGCCTGTTATCGGTTGTATACTTGTTGGTATTTCAGTCCAGTGATTCAGGATATTCTGTGAACATCTGACCCTTTCTGAAAGGATATGTACTTTGGGCACACATGAAGTGGTCATGAAGAGCAACAGAAGAGGCAGCTTTCAGAAAGAAGAATGTCCATACCATTTGGAGTCAGATCTTTTATGTCCAAGGTTATGCTGCTATTAATTTGAACGCCGCCTTCTAAAGTGACTCAGACAAATTTAATGGTTTTTCAACAAATTCTAATATTTAAGTCACAGTATAGTGTTGTATGTTTCTGCAGTAATTTCCTGAGGAATTGCTGGGGAGAACATTGAGGTTTGTCTTTGCCAAGCTTAAATTCTAGTTACATTACTTGAACCTTTATGAACATACAGTAAATACAGATGAATATAATCTGTTTACTATTCTCAATTTTGTCTTAAAAATCCAGACATAATCTATATTTTTATTAACCCTGTCTAAATGTGCAAGCTGGGAATCAGTCCAGAAGCAGGCAGAGCTCTGCTCTGTGTGCAGTTCCTGTGTAACAATAAAAATACTTGGTATACAAGCCAGTATAAAAAAATCCCAATATTTGGGGGAAGAAAAAAAAAAATCCAGAAATATCTAGTAAAAATACTGTGTTCATACAAACCTAGATAATGACCATGGTACCAAACTTATTTTTGCCAGTAATACGAATACAAAAAGTATTTGTAAATGCATTTACAATTAGCCGGCATTTGTTCATTCTAAATTATCTAAGATTAGACTGCAGTGAAGAATATGCATAATTTAAACACATACTTAAGCACTTGTTTTAATGAATGGAAATGAACAAAAGCACGTGTAAGTACTTTATAGCATTCTGAAGCCTCAGTGGTGAATTTATGAAGCATAGGTGAATTTAAATTATAATGTTTCCTGTTAGTATAATTTCTCTCATTTTGCGAAATTAACTTTATACTTTCATGAATGTATTTGGATTTAAATTCACACAACATAGTTGCAATCTTTTGTTCACTTCTCCTTCAGAATGATATGATTAAATTAGCAGAGCTAATGTAAGTTATATCAGCATCCTTTTTTAAAGTATTTTAAGGAAGTCAGTTCATGCACTGCCTGTTCCCAGTCTGGACATCTGTTGTGAGGTCCAAGTGGATTTCTCTATGTAAATATAAGGGTAGTGTTCTGAAATCATGAAATACGTATTGCTAGTGGTTAAAAGAATAATCACACTTTCCTGCTAGTTTTGGGTTTGGTTTGGGGGTTGGGTTTGGGTTTTTTTTAATTATTTTTCTCAGAGATGTAAGTAGTTTTTCTTGGGTTGTTGTTGGACCTTAATCAAGTTTATTAGTAGTGGCTTTTGATTTTTCATTTCATGTTGAGGTTTGGAGACGTCAGTAGTTTGAGAACATTTGTTCTTCATATTTTGTTATTTCTTATTTCACCAAATCTGTTACATTCCACTGTTAGTTTATGGGTTTGCATGTTCAGTGAGCTTCTAGTCATGTTGCTGAAAACAGTGAGCTGGTGCAAGCTTCTCAATGTTCAAAATTTTATGTTGCTTTAGTGACAGAATTTTCCCCTTTTATTTTATAGTCTGCATACTTGGCAACTAAGGTTAATCTCTGCTGATATCTATATTCCACATACAGTGTAGCCTGCAGCTCCTTTCATATTCAACAAGGTTTATATTATAAAATGTTCTGGGCAAGCAATGCTTTTTTTCCCTTTGTTCTTTATAGGAATTTACTTTTAAGCTTAATCATGTTATATGACTTTATTTTCCTATTGCATATCAGTATTGGTTTTGGTTTTCCTTAGTGACTTTCACTATATTTTTAATAATAGAATCATAGAATAGTTAGGGTTGGAAAGGACCTTAAGATCATCTAGTTCCAACCCCCCTGCCGTGGGCAGGGACACCTTACGCTAAATCATATCACCCAAGGCCTCGTCCAACCTGGTCTTGAACACTGCCAGGGATGGAGCATTCACAGCCTCCCTGGGCAACCCATTCCAGTGCCTCACCACCCTTACAGGAAAGAATTTCCTCCTTATATCCAATCTAAACTTCCCCTGCTTAAGTTTTAACCCGTTACCCCTTGCCCTATCACTACAGTCCCTAATGAAGAGTCCCTCCCCAGCATCCCTATAGGCCCCCTTCAAATACTGGAAGGCTGCTATGAGGTCGCCATGCAGCCTTCTCTTCTCCAGGCTGAACAGCCCCAACTTCCTCAGCCCGTCTTCATACGGGAGGTGCTCCAGTCCCCTGATCATCCTCGTGGCCCTTCTCTGGGCTTGTTCCAACAGGTCCATGTCCTTTTTATGTCGAGGACACCAGAACTGCACACAGTACTCCAAGTGAGGTCTCATGAGAGCAGAGTAGAGGGGCAGGATCATCTCCTTTGACCTGCTGGTCACGCTCCTTTTGATGCAGCCCAGGATACGGTTGCCTTTCTGGGCTGCAAGCGCACACTGCCGGCCCATTTTCATTTTCTCATCAACCAACACCTCCAAGTCCTTCTCCGCAGGGCTGCTCTGAATCTCTTCTCTGCCCAACCTGTAGCTGTGCCTGGCATTGCTCTGACCCAGGTGTAGGACCTTGCACTTGGCATGGTTAAACTTCATGAGGTTGGCATCAGCCCACCTCACAAGTGTGTCGAGGTCCCTCTGGATGCCATTCCTTCCCTCCAGCGTATCAACCAAACCACACAGCTCGGTGTCATCGGCAAACTTGCTGAGGGCGCACTCAATCCCACTGTCCATGGCACCGACAAAGATGTTGAACCAGACCGGTCCCAACACCGATCCCTGAGGGACGCCACTTGTTGCTGGTCTCCAGCCGGACATTGAGCCACTGACCACAACTCTTTGCGTGCGGCCATCCAGCCAGTTCTTCATCCACCGAGTGGTCCATCCATCAAACTGATGTCTCTCCAATTTAGAGACAAGGATGTCATGTGGGACAGTGTCAAATGCTTTGCACAAGTCCAGGTAGATGACATCAACTGCTCTACCCCTGTCCGTCAGTTCCGTAGCCCCATTATAGAAGGCCACCAAATTGGTCAGGCAGGATTTCCCCTTAGTGAAGCCATGCTGGCTGTCACCAAGCACCTTGTTGTTTTTTTATGTGCCTTAGCATGCCATCCAGGAGAACCTGCTCCAAGATTTTGCCAGGCACAGAGGTGAGACTGACTGCTCTGTAGTTCCCTGGGTCATCCATTTTCTCCTTCTTGAAAATGGGGGTTATATTTTCCCTTTTCCCAGTCATCGGGAACTTCACCTGACTGCCATGATTTCTCAAATATGATGGCCAGTGGCTTAGCAACTTCATTCACCAGCTCCTTCAGGACCTGCGGATGGATTTCATCAGGTCCCATGGACTTGTGCACGTTCAGATTTTTAAGATGGTCTCGAACCAGTTCCTCTCCTACAGTGGGCCCAAGGTCTTCATTCTCACAGTCCCTGCATCTGCCTTCCAAGACTTGGGTGGTTTGGTCAGATCCTTTGCCAGTGAAGACCGAGGCAAAGAAGTCATTCAGAACCTCAGCCTTCTCCAAATCCTGTGTAGCCAGTTTGGAGAAGGCTGAGGTTCTGAATAACTTCTTCGCTCAATAGTTAATTTACGTATATGAAGTTTGGTTTTCATCTTTCCTAAACTTTAAAATGCCAGCATTAGCAGAATACTTTTTGCTTGTACATGAATGTTTTTATTGCTTGCAAGCACAGTGTTGTTTCAGTTCAGTTTAATCCTTTTGTAGTTATGGATGCCCAACATACAATGCAGTAGTAAATGCAGAGTTCATTAGTAAATATTTATTAACGGTTCTTGATAGCTTGTGAAGATCACAATAAAACTAAGCCACATATATGAGGATATAGAATGGCAGATGTGAGAAAGAATTATGTTTCCACGAGCACGGTAACAATATCATAAAAATGTTGGTCTCATCATTCCTCTCTGAACTGTGTATTTTCCTTGGTTTGAAAGCTGCATAAAGCAAGCTTTCTTGGGTTTCTGTGTAGGGGCTTTGAGGAACAGTTAAAACAACTTTCAAATTGACAATAGTCTTAACGTGGCAAAGCAACCAGCATATCACTTTTTTAATATTCAGTAATTTTACAGAGCACCTTCACCAGCACACTGCAGAGAAATAGCTACAGTGGAAATCATCTTTGTTATCTCTGCCTCCCATGTTTGTTCTTTTTAATTAATATAATAGCTATTCCATAACATCTAAGTCTTAGTTGAACTTGTTGTTGAACCTTCTTAATATACAGGACATTGTTGCTATTTTCATTTACTAGTGAGTTTCAGTCACAGAAATATCAAGTGTTTTAATCAAGGAAACCTAGGTTAGCAGTGGAACCATATCACCTGAAACTGTGATGCTTCGTATGCACCCTGTAAAAGTGACAACGGATGAATCCTTGCAGCCTGAAGACAGCACTGAAAGATGGGAAAAAAAACAAAAAGGAAAAATATCTGGGGTTTTGAGTTGGTTGGGTTTTGGTTTTTTTAAAGTCTTTTAAGAGAAGAAGGAATGAAAATTCTTAAATAAACCACCACCTGGTAGTTTGGTAATGAAATCTGAAAGAAGTGGATGGAGAAAAGCAGAACAAGTTCCAAGTGTGCTTACCAAAACCTAACAGCAGAGATTGAATTGATATGAAGACTTTGCAGAAAAATATTTTTCCTAAAGATTCTGCAGCTTGACATTCAAGCTGAGGTTAAGAAGCTGTTGATAATGGCACCCTGAGACAGCTACTTGGGCACAGAGCTCTTGGAATTTAAAAGGTCCATACCAAATGGGAACAGACAAAATTGGTTTAACTTCATGTGATCACTGCTCTTACTCTTTACCTTTTCCAGATATGTAGATTATGGGTTTTGTGACTAAACTCTTTATTCTGTAAACTGCTTAGTAGCAAATGTGAAGAATTATTCTTTCTCTTCCTTTTATTCTTTTGTTATTATTCTATAAAATGATTATACAGGGAAACAAACGAACAAACCCAACATCAGAACCATTTTCAGCTTGCTTTTCGGGCAGCTTATATTTTTTCTTTCTAAATCCTGGAGCCTTTTAGATGAGGCCTCAGAAAAGTTGTAGCTCACTTCATGTCTATATTACTAATGTTAGTTTTAACCTTTCTTTATGTAACTGCCTATACAGTTAGGTATAATTATGTGGGGAAAAAAACCCACCTCTTCTCATGACAGACTTCACCCTAAGGCAGACAAGACCTCCTAGATCTTGGGTGTGTAAGTGCAGTAGGGCTTTTCTGACTACAGTCACTTCAGTGGTAGCATTCTTCTTTAAATAATAAAACATGACTTGGTTTATTTCATTTTGGTTTCATATCTTCTGTTTTGGTCCCTTTTCTATCCCAGTCCATGTCCTCAGTCTAGACAAAACTGTAGCTCTCCAAAACGTCATCAGCCTTTTCTGTGGATGCTAACTCTTCACCTTTTGCATCAATTTTCATTTTACTTACTCATATTTTAAGTATGAATAGGTTGATGTCACTATTCTCAAAGAAATGTTTCTTCCTTTTTTTGTGCATATGCGTGTGTTGTAGATTCCCATAGGTATAGGGATTCATGTCAATAAACAATTTGGTTAACATCCTCTGAGATCCATGTTCTGTAATGATTTATGCCAAGAGAAGCTCTGTGTTTGCAAAATGCTAAGCCTGTAACTAAGCCTTGTAGGATTTTTCTTCAGATCTTCTGAACGCTTGCAGAACTGAGTCTTGAATTCGCCATATACTAACTTTGCAGAAAAAATTGTAATATGATTACTTCTCAAACACCTAAGCATAAATGCTGTTACAGGTTTATGAAAACATGTTGCTGAAAAGCCTGGGGTCACCAAAAGTTTACACACGTTAACTGTCCTACGAAATGTTCTGGGGGAAGGGGAAAGGTGTTGGGATCTTTTCAGTATTTAAATTGTAGTTTGTGTTTTACTTTATTACCCCCAAATAATCACATCAGCTTTGCAATCCTTCTTTCCAGCACTTCCTGTAGTTCCTTTGTAGAACAAAAGTGGTGGTGTAGAGATACCTGTAAATTGTAATATAATACAATGTAAAGGATTTATTTAAAAACCGGAAGGTAATAATTAACAAAGGAGTAAATTAGTCTTTGACATATACTGGAGAAGGGTGGGGGTTTTTGTGCTCTTCTGTTTGAAAATACATATGATTATCTCCTTTGAGAGGGCTTAAAAGTTATGTGAAATGTCCAGTCTTCTAGATGGGCACTGTAGATGTCACACTCTTGATGCAACTGTAAATGTAAATTTAGTAGGAATATTAACTTTTAATTGCATGCTAACATATCTGAAATCTGGGTACCATATTGTATAAGATGTTTCATAGGGGTTTGGAATTTAACTAACAGTGTTTGGTTTTACTTTTAAACATCTTCAGGAAAGGCTTTGTGCACTTCTTTATACTATCAGCATGGAGCTAAGCACAAAAAAATTGTTCAAAGGTTAATTCTCATTAACCCTTTCAACTACCAGGTGTGTTTCTGTCGTATGTTGTACTTGATGTCTGTGTGCAATGGTGTTTTAATAGAAAAGCACTAAGTGTGATATGAGAGTCCAGATTGCATGGACTTCCTTGTGTGTATACACACCAATGTGTAAGATACTCAAGTTATCTAAATATGTTAACAACTTACTGTAATGATATTTTGCAGCTTGTTGCAACTTATGATTTTATTGGTAATCTTAATTTTGCAGTTCAAATAGTCACCTGGTACAGTTTAAACTGCAGCAAAATATTGTTCTAATGACCTGGCTTATTAAACATATAATACATTTTTTTATTCCGTGCACCAATCCTCCAATGTTTGGAAGAGACTGTTTTCAAGTGTTTTGAGAAGACTTACTTTCTCACTTTGAAAAAATCCTGTTCTTATTGCAGCTGGCTTTAGAAGAAGCTTTCGCCTTAGCAGAAAAGATAAAAAAACAAACAAATCTATGTATGAGTGCAAGAAGAGTGATCAGTATGATACAGCAGACATCCCAACATATGAAGAAGTTGCAAAATATAGACGACAACCTAATGACAAATACAGGCTTGTAGTTTTGGTTGGTAAGTTGTTTTTCTTCATTTTTGAGCTGATAAAACATAGGACTGCTGATTAGCACAATGGTTACCACAAAATTATTTAAATTGGAAGGGATCTTAAGCGTCTCCTGGTCTAGCCTCTCATTCAGCAGGATTAACACTGAACTCAAAGTAGCTGATGACAACAACTTTGGGAACCTGGCTTCCTCCTGTGTCTTCTCTTGTCTTGCCATCTCACACCTCAGTAAAGAAGTGGCCTCCATCCTCTCAACAGAAGGGTTCCCCTGAAAACTTCTCCAAGCTAGACAAGCCCTGTTCCTTCAGCCTTTCCTAACAGATCATGTGCTTCAGCTACAAGTGCTCTTGGAGGCCCTCCACTGGCTTTGCTCCACTTTATCAACATCTTTGCTGTAATGCAAGGCTGATCATGGACAGAGTATTCCTCTCGGGATCTAACAAATGATTAAAAAGGAAGAATAATTTCCCTCTAGCTACAGGCTAGGCTCTTGCTGATACAGCTCCGTCTTCTGTTAGCCTTAATTGCTACCAGCAATCACTGTGGACTACTCCTTAGCTCACTGCCCATTTGAACCCCCAAGTTCTTTTCATCTAGGCTGCTCCCCAGCCAGTCAGTCCACAGCATGTACTGTTGTGGGGCTTAGTCTATCCCAGATGCAGGACTTTGTATTTGTCCTTATCAAGTTCCACGAAGTTCTGCCAGCCCATGCCTGTAGCATATCAAGATCCCTCTGAATGGAAGCCCTTGAGCAAGTCACTTGCATCACCTGTTGTGACGTCTGCAAACTTGACAAGGGCCCGTTCTGTGTCTTCCTCCAGGTTATTGATTAAGATACAAAATAGAGTATGTCCCAGGGTAGATACCTGATGAATTCCACTTGTAATGAGTCACCTAGTAGAGTACAGACTAATAACCCATTCCCTTTGAATATGGTCATCCATCCAGTTTTTCTACCTATCTAGTAGTCAACCTCTCTAGACAGGATGTCCCAGCTTGCATATAAGGATGCTTTAGAAGATCATGTTTAAAGGATCGTTAAACCAAAGGGGGAGATACTAAAATATAGCTACTACAGTTACTAGTCTGAACCTGACAGTCAAGCTGTGCTAAAAAGGATTAGGTCAGCGTTCTGCTCTTAGAGATTGATCAATACATTTAAAAAGAACAGAATAAATACCTGTAGTCAGCAAAGAATATATATATATAGATATATATATGAATATATATATCTATTGGAAAGAAACAAAGCCATTTACCGTGTTAGAATACGCAGACAAATGAAGAGAAAGGTGGATGAGAGGTAGACTTCTGTAGGCCAAGAGTGGGTGCAAGCACAGCTGCAGAAGGCTCAAGAAGTCATCCTTAGTCAGCTTTCTGTCATTGCCATGGCTTCCCCACAGCATTTATTATCTAATCAAAATGCATTGCTTCAGTCTCCTAAAAAAAGTGAAAGTATATTATCTTGAATCTTTCAGAGGTAACCATTAAAGTAACAATGAGAACTGTTTCATTGCTTATTGTTTCTTTTGCAGTAGCACATAAGCTGAGGCTTCATTAGTAAAGTTTCCTTCATTCTGAAAGCAGCAGAGCAGAGAAATATGACCCTCTACCAGGCACTGTTACGAATTATTGAGTAGCTGTGTTTTTATATTGCCCATATCCAAGGGAATGTTAAATTTAGTTTTTAATAAATAGTTTTGTCACTCTCTAGCACTAAAATTCAGCCACCTACTAGTGTGATCACTGTGAGATTGTGGGCTATATACAACAAGTAATAACACGGTTGAGTTGATTTTTCAGTTACATCAACAGAGTGCAGTGCAAAAGTGTGATAAGTAGACATTTTATAACAAATTGCATATGTCTGATCTAAAGCATACCTAGAGATTTCATTTGATTTTTGTTGTAATAAGTCAAAAGAAGAAAGTGTGCTTTTTCAGTGACAAAAGCAATTCAGAAATTTATTGCAGACTTTGGTAATTCTAATGTTTTTCTCTGGATATTAGGAGCAGCTTAAGTCTGGCCAATACCATAAAAATGTCTTGGGCAAAATGTGGAAAAACTAGCAGAGCTAAGCAATACAGGTAGAGTAGAAGTGAACACATTTAAAAAGCTTTTTTGTGTGCCGGTAGCAGCATTCAATATAATCTGTCAAATATAATTTGGATATTAATACCAGGAAACAAAGGGATGGATAATTAATTCATAGGCGTAATTGGGGGCACTAAATACCTGTTCTGTTTTGCTAAGCCTAAATGTATAATTTACTGCTGGAAGGTGTTTCAGGTTTTGGTTTGCCCTTTTGTAGGAGGAAGGGGTTTGACGACTTTGAAACGGAACTTTCTTTTGGCTTGATTTTAAATCGGTCTAGTTCAATTTACAGAAAGCAAATTGCACAGAGTAATTTTTAGCACCCTGCAGTGTGATGTACACTAGTCTCAAATTCTGCTAGATGTATTAGTTTATCACAGTTTTACCGTGTCTGCAAATGTAGGTTCATTAATAAAGTCATGCTTATCCTTAGGGCTAAAATAACAGATCGTGTGAAGCAGTAATGATACAGATGCTTCTGTCATGTTTTTTAGTTTTTATAAATGTGATAAGTCTGTAAAACCAAAATGATCTAATATCATGTCACCAGTTATTTTTTGGTAACTTAACTGTTCCTAGACTGCAGACAAATCCTTGAAGTTTTACTTCACAAATATTGCCTACACCACTGTTAAGCATGATACCTGGCAGCCCTATTGGGCAAAGGCAGAATATTTTACCATGAAACTTATTATTTAGACAACAGAATTTTCATTTATATTAATGGGGGATAAGTCCTGCTTACAAATGATTCTGCTTCAGTCATTGTGAGGGCCAAACTAGCACAGATTTTACTTCCAAAGAGTCCGAATGGATGCGCCACATACTATAACTTTACACAGTATAGTTTCAGCTATGCTGTGTAAAGTCAGAGCTATCTGAAGGATAAAGCAAGGTCAGCAATAACAAACCATAGGTATCTTTTCCCCAGAATGCATGCAGCTGTCTGCTGTCTGTGAATTAGACTGTCAGTACTCCCTGCAAAGGTGTTATCACTAAGAAGAAAAGGAATCTGTGTCTGGAAAAGTTCTCTATTGTTATACTGCTTACATTAAAAAAAAATCCATCACTTCTGGTTTTATCATGAAGGAGCTATGTGAGGGCCAGGTCTGTCTTAGAGCAGGGGAGAATGAAACAGAAGTGGCTTCTAACTCTCCATGTTTCCTGACTTGCCTTTAAACGCGTGTTCCATAGTGACTTATGGAGACTTAATAGATCTATAGCAATAGTGCAGGAAAGTGGCCTCCTATGGCCATACTACTTCAGGTAAACTATATGGATAATGAAGAAAGAGACCTACAGTGGCCATCTTTGTTAAACCTTCCGGGTTGAAGGCATGGGTGGGTTAGCATGGCTCAGGAGTGAATGTATAGGATGTGACACATTGCCTAGCCTTGCGCAAGAGAACATGAACATAAACTCACTGATCCTGCTTCAGTGAATGACAAATCTCAGAACTACACTCCCACTACTAGTTATAATTTACTGTAACTCAAAAGAAACGAGGTTCTACTTTTCTCCATTGAGCTACAGTCGAACATGCATGTGCAGTGATTGCATTATAGTGATCAGTTGTACTAGTAATTGAGATGCAGAGCCTCTGTCAAGGCATGCTTTCTACATGGTCTTTATGATCCCAGTAGGGATGTTATCACCTAATTCCCAAAATCTTTTCTGGAAGACTGGTAGACTTCTAGGAGCTCAGTATGTGTGTATGAGTGAAGAATTGCTGGTTGGGTTAAATCCTCTGAGACCTGAACTTACATCAAATAGTTTTTTCAGTTTCCTTCAGACATATCTGAATGGTACAAAATGTAATGCGAGTTTTAATGATGGGTGGTTTAGTTCTGCAAATGTCCCTCAATAAAGGAAGGCAGGCACTACAGTCCTTTTGTGCAGGATTTGACCGTTATTTAGCTTACATGGCTCAACATGCAACAGCAAGCAACATAAATATTCCTTGAAAAAAATAAACAAAATATATCTAAAGCTACCACCCTAACACTAAATATTGCTGCCTGGGGTGATTTATAGTAAACCAAAACTATGCTACAGTCATGGATCCCTCATGTCTGGCATTTTACTGTAGGAATCTGGATTGTCCTTTTCAATCCTGATGCTTTATTTTCTTCTTGAGTTCAAATTGCAGTAAGATTCACAATTATTAAAAACTGGCATCTTTCTCTGCTGCATCAAAATGAAAAGAATATTCAGAATAGAAGCATATATTACACTTGGGAGATGTAGTATAAAGATCAACATAATGGATGGTGTTGCTAATTAGGAATCAGCCTTCAGCATCCATATGCCACGGTTAGAACTGAAGAAGAAGACAGCACTGCAAAAGAATTTACACCTTTCAGTAGTTAAATTTAAAGAGGATTTTAAAACAGCAGTCTGGAATCGGAGACACAGTAGTTGTGAAGTTGTGGTCTGGAAACAGATTTGATGTAAGTTTCCAAAGCATCTGTCACAGGAAGCAAAGCCTGGATTCTTTATATATAAATAGAGCTAAAAGCATACTGTTGATTTGACAGCATATAGACTGAGGAAATAATATTTGTGTAGATTTGATAGGAAACACTTTTTGCTTGAAAGACATACAGTGATTTTTAAAATGATAATTGCACTTGTTTCATTCTGCCTTGCTAGGAAATCTTTAGAATTTTAATTATTTTTCCTATAAGAATCCATATTTGCCTTAAGTAGCTAAATTATTAAAAACAGATTTTTTTTTTTTAAATAAGAACAGAAGTGATGCCATTATCTACATAACACATTACTTTCCTCGGCAGACATGCACCAGTAGAGGCTGCTGTACACCATATTAAATAAACATTTATACATACTGATAGATTAATTTACAGGCAGGTCAGAGATGAAACTTGAAATGTAGTTGTGTGTTTAACTTAGGTAAACATATAAAAACTATAAATGCAGAAACTCAGATTTTACAGAGAGACCATAGTCTGGGAGTAGCAGCAAAGTAGCAAGCATTTGCTTTTCATCATTGTGTGTTTCCAGCTTCAGACAGGGCAGATGGATAGTAATTTTTACAAATAGGCACCTGAAGGTGCTGAAGCATCAGTCTTTGCTTTTGGACTCTCACTAGTAATTAACCAGTACATCACCGCTTCATTACAATGTTTATTAAGTTTTTTATTTCTAATGTTTAAAATGTCTCTGTTAAGAAGCACTCAATGCGTAAATGTGCCACTTTTACTAGAAGAGCAAGAATTTTCCTCAAAACCACATGTATTATCCTTTTATTGTTTGGGATGTGCTTCCAGTGACTCACTCTCCTCTGCATTCTGTTCTTGACCTGGCTGTGCAGAAATTAAGTGACTGCACTGTCAGAGACACATGGGCATGAAGAGCTGAGCTATCTTCACACACACATCATGGCTCCTCCACAGAAGGGGCCACGCAGGCTGGAACCCTGCATGAAGGGCTCCTGGGGGCAGGCAGCATTTGCCCGTGGAGCCTTTGAGACCTCACAGGACAGAGTACTCTCCTTAAACCTAAAGCACAACAGGCAAATGGCTAAGGATTAGGAATGGCCTAAAAGCCAAAAGGAGCATCTGGTCAGTAGCTTCTAGGACAGCAGTACTCAAATGGAGGTGGAGGAGATGGGTCAAAAATATTCCGTGCAGTCTTTGTTTCTTCCTGCCATCCTCTTTCCAAGAGTGGTCTCTCTTTGGCAGCTGTGTGAGGAAGGAAACATTTGCTTTGGACCAGTTCAGACAGCAGGCAGGAGACAGGCATATTTTAAAACAAAATCAACAACAAAAAAAGAAACCCAAACATCCCAAATGGGTTGTGACCTGGGGAGTGTTGTCCCTTCCTTTCTCCCCCTGTGCGATGCCACCCTCACACAGTCAAAAGGTGAATGGTTGTCAAAAGGTGAATGGTTGTCAAAAGGTGAATGGTTGTCAAAAGGTGAATGGTTGTCAAAAGGTGAATGGTTGTCAAAAAGAGAGTTACAGCCGGATAGTATTCCTTCCTGCATCCAGGTCTGGAAGGTGCTCCCAGGCCTATGGGGAGAAGGTGGGAGCATTGTCTTCAGGGGAGTCTGGTGCAGATAGGGGATGCAGCAGCTGGAGGGAAGCGAGGAAAAGGCTGTGCTGACACACGGGGTGCAGAGGCTTTAGGGGGACTCTGCATGTGCCAGCTGGGGTCCTCTAGTCTGTGAGTTGGGGATATTCTGGCAAAGTGAATAGCGCAACCAGCTTTCGTGCTGGAAGGCTGCAGGTTAGGGTGCCGGGGTCTCTCGTAGTGCTGAGGATGGAGATGGGTGCACGCTGAAGGTAGTTGCTGTAGAAAAGAAAGTTAGCTTTGCTGTCAACTTTTCAGATTTTTCCTCAGTAATAGAGTCTGAGCAGAGCAACTGCCAAATACATCACCTGAAATTTGTCAGTGCACAGGCTTGAACCATGGGCGTTTCCAAATGACTGATTAAAAGCCAGTATGTATAACAGCTATATGCTACATAGTCTTAGCCGAGAGAGTATATATACCTGACTATGAGAGAGAGCTGGCTGCTGGGAAACAGCACGATTTCTTTCTTTCAGGTCCTGTAGGGGTTGGGCTGAATGAACTTAAACGGAAATTGCTGATCAGCGACACCCAGCATTACGGGGTAACAGTGCCACGTAAGTAAAAATACACTTCTGTTCTCCTAATGCGAAACTCGCATTTTTATCCTTTATCATTGCATTACCTTAAGGCACTTTCAAATTTGGGTCTCTAAATGCATGCCTGGCATCCAGATCGCTTTTCTAATTTTTAAAAGTGCTGCTGCAGTTGTATTTTAAATAGCATTGATTAAACTGATAGGACATTTTGGCTCAGAGGCATTGCAGGAGACCTTTAGTACAAGTTCAACGTGATTGATGTCAGCGAGGTTTAGTAAATGAAACTCAGCTGAAGAACACCCTGGATTTGGCTGTAAAAAAGTGAAGTGTACTCTGTTACCAGTGCTTGCTTTCAGCAAAATGGCCTTTGTATATTAGACAGGTTGAAAATGAAGACTGATGCTAAACAGTTTGATCCTGTGAATAAATTCATTAAATCCCTTTGATTAGCTTTAGGAAAGTTGATTTGGGGGTTTATTTTTCCTCTTACCCCTTACCTAAGTAGCATGACTTTTATAATATTGAATAACATTGTGCTATATTAACTTCTGTAGCACTTTACTGGGTTTTCTGTAATGTGGAGGACTTGACAGTTCCAGACTTCTGTTCCTTGGATTGCTTTCTACTTCTACTTGTGCTTCCTATACGGGATCTTTGAAAAATACAGGTCCAACATTCTGAATTTGGGAGATACTGTCACAGGTTTTTTTTAAGTATAGGTTTTCTATACAATGTATATATATGAATGAATTTGAATATATATTGTGTATATATGAATGAAAAATGAATACATTTGGGTTTTGGAAGTCATTTCTTTTGCACATATTTGCTTCAGCTGGGTATTGAAAACAACAACAAAAAAAAGCCAGATGTTCCCAAATATTTAACACATTGGAATATATGCAGTTATTTGCCCAGAATTATTTCTCAAAAAAAGTGCCAGAATTCATCAAGCTGCCTTTCTCTTTTCTCTTCCAAATTTGTGGTTATAGTTTAAAACAAACACATAAAGTAATCCCTCTCCCTGAAATGCAGTAAGTCAGGACTTGCAGGGAGAACTGGAGTTTTTGTCTTGGAAATGCTCCTCTTTGTGTCAGCCTAAGGAGAACTTGATATCAAATGGCTTTTCAAACTGTTACTGCAAGCAAGTTGTGGATGTTCATATGCAAGGAAGAATACATGGCACTGTAACATGCAACCTATATTAAATAGGACTTTTGAATGGGTTTGTTAACTGTAAGCAGCAGCTCCACAGATAAGTTTCATTTATAAGCAAACTCTTTATGCCTGGTACTTCAGGGAAAGTGAGAAGTGCAAATACCACAAAGCTATTGAAAGAAAAAGGCATTTGATTTTGACACCAGAAAAAGAAAAGCACTAAACCATAAAATTCACCCCCCATTTTTTTACTATCATGTTTCACATACCACAGCTACAAGTGTTGTTAATGAACGTAATATTTTATAAATCAGGTTGGTGAGCTTTGGTTCCCTTTATGGTCTCGTATGCTAATGCACTTAACAAGTGGCAAGGCTGGAGTAATTGTTATAGACTGCTGCTCCCTTTATTATTCAGCTGTCCTCATTTTATTGGAGTTTTCCACTAGTTAATAAAAATGATAATCAGATACTTGTCCAGTAGGATTTTTCCTGCTTTTCCTGCATGCTTTTAAAACTGAATCGTGTCATGTGCTCGTGTGCTGCCTACCAGATGCAGAGCAGCTTCGGGCCCATCAAAAGTGAGGGAACTGCTACACTTACTATTGCACAAGGGTTGTGTGCTTTTCAGTGTTTCCTGAACTGGTTTGCATTATATTGTTTTGTGCATCTTTCCTTTATTTTTCCTTCATTTACTCAAACTGCAGACACTACCCGTCCAAGGAGAAGCCAAGAAAGTGACGGTGTTGAATACACTTTCATTTCCAAGCACTTGTTTGAGACAGACGTACAGAATAACAAGTATGTCAACAAGATTTAAAGTAGAACTGTAGTAAAAACAATGGCTTTAATATAAAATAGGGCTGTTTGTATTTTTAGATAAGAAATCAAAGTCAGTATAACTTGCAGTGCTTTGAGGATGTGTTAAAATCACATTTTGATATATAAGCAGCTAGCAAAAACAAAGAGCAAAAAAAAGCAGTATGTGAAAACACAACTGTTTCTAAGCTTCTAAGTAGTTTCAGTACTTAAGCTCCTAAAGAGAAGACACTGAAATTGTAGGTGTTAAGGATGGGTGAACACTCTTAATAGAGCATCATCTGTCATAGTAGTAAGGCAGTGCAGCCCAGCGTGGGAGGGAGGGCCTGGAAGGGCTGCAAACGTGCCTGAGTCAATGTTTGTGTAGTTCTGCTCTCTTTCAGGCCAGGCACTTCCTCGGCTTTTGAGTTTAGAGATCTACAATGAAGCCCCTGCCTGTAAAGCCTCCAGAAATTAAACTAAGATGAAGACAATGGTAGCATCGTGCTCTCCAGCAGCCTGTAAAAAAACTGTAGCTTGAAATTCTGCCCCAGTGTTTCAGAGGGCAAAAGTGTATTAGACACAAAGCTGTGGGTTTTATTGAAACTTCAAACTGCACTTTGCTTTTTTGGCAAATAGCGCTTCTACTTTTATAGCACATAACCAGCCGCCTTGGTTCCATTAGCACCATTGTCACTCCTCCTCCTCTTCTGAGACAGAGAATTTGGATATTCTGTAGTGTGCAGTGAAATTTCAGTAGTTTCTATTGTTTAGCTTATCCACTGTTTTATTGCATTGCATTAGTTCAGAAAAAGAGGTGATGGAAAACATTAGTGGGCTGTTGGACTACAGTACTTTTTTCTCTTGAACTGTAATACAAGCAGGTGTTACTGATTTGAAAGTGGGAAAGTAGAAGATTTCTTAAAATTGACATGCTGAAGTACTTGACAGCATTTCCTTTATAAAACACAGTAAAACGCTCATGTAAAGTAAAATATTTTTGCTCCTGAATTAGATCTTATAAAGCAAACTGATAATTTCTGTCTTTTTTTTCTGGAGAAAATGGAAATGATTCCAGTTGTTTTCACCTTCTGCCACAGGTTTATCGAGTATGGCGAGTATAAGAACAACTACTACGGCACAAGTTTAGACTCTGTTCGATCAGTTCTAGCTAAAAACAAAGTTTGTTTGTTGGATGTGCAGCCTCATGTAAGTAAGGACATCTTTTGGAATCTTGTAGTTCCCCATATTGCATATTGGGATTCCAGGAAAAATATTGTTTCTAAAAAGGAATATTTTATTCCGTGCTGAATGACTGTTGAGTGGGTTGGCTGGGTACCTTTATCACAGCAAGGCTCTCTGAAAGGAGGGGAAGGAAACTTCAATACATATTGGCAAGTATTCAGCTTGGTAATTAAGTGAATTGAAAGCCTGAGGCATAATACCAAAGATTTAATTACAAAATGCTCCTGTATTTCCCTTCCTCTTTCTGCTGTTTGGGTTAGAGGTTTTCTCTCAAACTTCAGTTTTCAGAATGACTTTGAGCTATCACCCAGGCCAGCAACTCTCTTTCAGACGTTTAACCAGACCATTCATGCCAAGGGTTTCCACACAGGGTGGACATGAGTCAAGGAACGCACTAAATGTGATGTTGGCTGGATAATTGCTAAGAACATTCCTCTCTAAAGCATTTGTTCTTGCGTTGACCCCGTCTTTCAACCCCGCTGAACAGCTCCACTGGGAATTTTTATGCTACTAATAACCACAGTGCTTCCAGGAGCTGGACTAGTTTGTGTAAACCCAGCCAAAGTATTTCTTCTCCAAGGGTGGCCAGCCCATGACTTCTGAACCCCGGCAGTTTAGACACAGGGCTGTGCCCTAGGAGCAAGGCAGGGGGCTGCGCTGAACGAGGAGCACCTGGGGAACCCAGACCTTGTGCAAGGAGAGGAGGGAGCTGGGCAGGGGCTCTTGCTCTGCAAGATCCTTGCCTGTCCAGGATGGGCCTGTTTTCCAGCAAAGCACTTAATTTTCTCGGGGACCCAGGCTTGTGAACTATTCTGGGATCTCATTATTCAACACAGCGTTTTCCTAAGGGACTTGG
Source organism: Pezoporus flaviventris (assembly GCF_033815535.1). Taxonomy (NCBI): domain Eukaryota; kingdom Metazoa; phylum Chordata; class Aves; order Psittaciformes; family Psittacidae; genus Pezoporus; species Pezoporus flaviventris. The sequence goes on from NW_026892595.1 coordinate 8,510,833, forward strand.
CAGTGTGAACAGGACAGAAAGCTTCTGGCCAGCCCTACTTCACACTAAGCTGCTGGCTATCCCTGCTTCACTCTGCTCTGTAGACCTATCTCTAGTTCCATATGTAGCATAACTTGACTTGCTTAGGAAGAAAAAATTGCATGGGGTTGTGTGGTGGACGCACAGTACTGAAAAGAAAAATCATTGACCTGTTATGACCGAGTGTCACAGATGCCTTCTTCCACTACTTTTCATGGGTACAGAGGTATTATTCCTGCTGTGTTGAACTTTTCCTCCTCTCCTGAACACCCTGCTGCTCCCATCCATCCTCCCACTGGCAGTGGCACTGTTGTGGACAGCCCAGTCTCTGCTGGGCTGATGGGATTTACCAGCAGCCCGTGTGGAAATCAAGAGACACGGTCACCTTTGGAGAAAGGGTTTTCTTACCATCCGTATGAAAATTCTCCTCACATTAATCAATGCCTATCAGCAGAACAGGATGGCAATAAATGAAAAATAGCCTTCTAGCAGTGTAGCAGTGCTTTATGGGTTTATTTTGGTTATTGGAGTGTTTCTTTTGTTACGGTAAAATCCATTGTGCAAAATAAACTACTAATTAATTAAAAATCTTCCCTCTTCCCAGACTGTGAAACACTTACGGACATACGAATTTAAACCATTTGTTATATTTATAAAGCCTCCATCACTTGACCGTTTGAGAGAAACCAGAAAAAATGCCAAGATTATTTCAAGTAAAGATGATAAGGGAACTGCAAAACCCTTTACAGTAAGTCATTCAGATGTGGTAAAACGTGCAGACTTGGTCAGAGTTTTGTTGTAGTGGTTTACCTTGAAAATAAAGGTCATCAGTGGAGATCTCATCAACAGTACTTGTCAGGGCTTGCATGTAGTTTCTTGTTTCCCAGCTTCTCACACGTCACAGACTTACTGTGATGTTTTTATTGTTTGTGGTATTTACATTTCCGTGGTCCTCTGATTTTATGTCATTGAAGAAGCCCCAGAATGCAAGTAGGTGTTTATAAGAAATATCACTGTGGATTTCCTTTCAGAAATTTGCATCTGGACTTAGATGTTTCTATTCAAGTGTAAGCATTTCCTTGTTTTATTTTATTGGGTCTAAATTTAGAGGAAAGCTCAAATATAAAGCAACAATTAAAAAAAGTAATGCTACTTTAATAAAAAAAGTATTTGTGGATAAGATAAAACATTTTTAAAATGTTATAAGGAAATGAACAATGTAAGAAAGGAGAACAATCTAAGCAAGTAACAAATGCTGCTTTTTGACAATAAAGTCAGATTACCCAACAGTAACTTAATTACTTCCTTGAAATACAACGAAAACTTGTTTCAGTTGAAGTTAAAGTAAAGCTGATCATCATTAGACTTTATCTGCATTTATTTTATCATTTTCCCTTGTTCAGATGTTATTTAGGATTTTTTAGATTTTGTTTCAGAGTCACAGATGTAGTCACCTTCTGTATTTGTGTGGAACAGGCGTTTGAAACAGTTTGGAGATTTTGTGCTAGAAGAATATGTTCTATAGCATGTAAAATGTAAGAGGAGTTCATTCTGAAGAATAACCTTCAGGATATTGCTTAGTTAGAGTGGGATTAATCTCTCAGTGTTATGTAAATAATTAAATTCCTAAAATTTGTTCCTTCCCCAAACATGAAGGGGAATCCACTGAGCCATGTCAAACCAGGTGTATACAGCTTCTACCAAGCTGTTAGAAGAACAAAGGCTGTGCTGTAATATATTGCATGCTAATAGCAAGCTGAGACTCAAGCAGTGAAGCTTGAAATGTATCATCAAAGTAAACAGCTAGAAATCTTTTCCACTGGTACTGGTAACAGAAATTGTCTCTGTAATTACCTTGCAGTGACAATTGTGTCACTGCAAGGGGAGAGATGAGAGAGTTGCCTATTGAGCAAAGTCTATTTGTGAGAATGCTCTCTGAGATCACTTGTAATGGCAATTAATTATTTTATTAAAATTACAGTTTCCATCTCTTGATGAGATGAGAAGTAAGCAGTGAGCTTTGAGTTTACCACAGAAGGAGTTACGTGGTGTTGCTGCGGACTGACGATGCCTTGCACTGATCTTACTAGGAAGAAGATTTTCATGAAATGATCAAATCTGCCCACGTGATGGAGAGCCAGTATGGGCACCTTTTCGATAAGGTGATCGTCAATGACGACCTCGCTACAGCTTACAGTGAGCTTAAAACAACATTCGACAGGTTGGAGACTGAGACCTTCTGGGTTCCCGTCAGCTGGCTACATTCGTAAGAACGTTTCGAGTAGATAAATACCTGCTGTTGTAGCAGCTAAGTACAGGCTGTGGTTAGGCATTACTCCATGGCCGTTTTCTTGGTAGGATGGTTTTCTAACTCTACCTGCACAGCAGGTACACTCTTTATCCACTTGGAACTGGTCTTGTTTTCCTGTGTCTTCAGTCCTCCTGCCCACAGTTTTAGGGGCAGAACAATCAGATTAAGCTGAAGTCTCACTGTGCTCTATAAAGTGAGCTAACACTAGTGTAACAAAACTGCCAAACACCTCTTTGTCATCATCTGTGTATTTCCAAGGTAAGTTTTAAGTTTTTTTTTTTAATGGAGAGTTTGCAGAAGATACTAGTGAATACTGGAGAGCAGCACTTTGATGGTTTTAAGCATAAATGCTCCCATAAAGAGCACTTGGAAGTTATTACCCCTTAAGTGCTTGAGAGAACTGAAATAGTGACCAACATTTTTATGAGGAAGACATCATAGTTTTAATTACATATCAAGATAAGTGGTTTACTTTTCTAGATGTGAATCTTGTCTTACATGTACAGAATGATTTTAGTATTCCTTTGCACTTACACAGTCATGGAAAGAAAGATGTATTTGGTGGCTTAATTGTGAAATACTCTGCTGTGAGCATGCATGGGTTGAAAATACGTTCACGCGTGCTTTGTAGCACAACAAAGGAAACTCATTGCAATATTTATTTAAATAAGGAAAAATAGGAGTCACTATGTATATAACTTCAGAGTCTTTGGGATTAATCTTCTGTAAAATCAGCGGCAAAACAATATGCATAGCAAGAAAGTAAAGATTATCTTTCTTTTTTTTCCCCTTTAAATTGATTTCAAATATTTTTGGCATCCTTTAGAACAACCTTCCCGTCAGAAATTTTCAAACAATTAGTGAGGAAACCTTGGAAATCTGGGAATTAGTCGCAAGAGATTAATTCTTTTTGTTGTTTAATATCTAGTGCTACTTTTTAGTAGTATAACAGATATTTTGTCTCCACTCAAATAAATTAATGCTGTAGACTTCACTGTAAAAAATACCCTTGTCACTGGTCAGGCACAGTTGGAAACCTCATTTTACAATTTAATGTGGCAATGTAAGCAAATGTATATTAGATGATGTATTTTTAACATAGATAATTTGGTATTTTTCTTTATTTACTACTGATGCGCAGGAAACGAGTACACCTCTAAAGACCCAAGTTACACCTGTGTGTTCTGTTGTGAATATGTCTTGTAAGTACAGAATGTGTATAGGAACTTGCTGACTTCTGTTCATCCCATCTGTGGCATTCAAACAGGAAACCGTCATTTCATGTTAATCTGTAAAGAGAATATAGCTGTCTTGTTTAAAGAATAAAGAATTTAGTGAAACTATATATATTTATGAAAGGGTTGAAAAGGGATGTTAAGTTTTTAAATTTCTTGTCAATGTGATCATTTATTAAAGAGAATTATTAAGTCCATAATTTGAAACACTGTCTCTGTAAATGGAGCTCAACATTCCATGTAAATATTTTATTTCAGTTCATATGTTGATATAGCCATCAGATTTTGCAGTTTTATTCTAAATGTGTATTTAATGTGTGGGTCATCGCATTAGGCTCAGAGTTGTGTGAAACAAATGAAATGCAAGCAACAACAGCAAAATTCCTAGGAGTCTGGAAATGTTTATGCAAGAGTTACAGATGTACTGAATCCCAGCACGGATACACGCTCTGCTTCAACAGCTATAATGTAACTTTTGTCAAATTTCACCATTTTCCTGGTGGACTTAAACTTTTTTTTGTAGCATAAATAGCATTTTGATGATTAAATTAATTGCATGGAGATTATGCAAGTTGAGAAAACTTTTTCTGTTTTTTTTTTATTATTATTGAAAATCAAACCGTTTTTCAGGGGATCTGGAATTCAGCCAGTCTGTTTGCCTGCAAGATGCCGAGTGCCTTCGCCACCTCTTGCAACACAAACTGAGAGGGCACTCAGCATGTCTCAGGATCTGGCCATTTCCAACAAGAGAGGCTTTAGTCCTTATTGAAACGCTCTTAATGCTGCTTCCAACCTGGGCTGTCTCAGAACATTAGCCTATGATAATGATCACATGAAAGACCTGCTTTTCTCTTTAAGAAATAGATGCTAGAATAATCTGCAAACTGCCTGGTAGAGACAGATCTGGCTGTCCTGCAGGCTGTTTTTCTTGTCCTTTTGAAATTAAATATAATTCCTATTCCTGGGTCAGTGTGGTCTAAGAGGACTCAGCCAGGTTGGATGGGGCTTTGAGCAACCTGGTCTAGTGGAAGGTGTCGTTGCCCCCAGCAGGGGGTTTGTAACTGGATGATCTTTAAGGTCCCTTCCAGTCTAAACCGTGCTGTGGTTCTGTGATCTACACAGGTTTGCTGTGCTGGGCAGCAGTAAGCAGCACGGTGCTTTGCTGCGTTCACAGAGACACTGACCCTCTGATCCTCAGCACAGTCCTGGCAGGGGTTTCCTAGACGGATGGCTGCCTTCCTCATCTTCAAGCCAGGAGCTAAATTCCCAACACCTGCAAAAGAAAGGGAATCACAAAAACATAAACCCAACCAACCGAGTAAAATGTGCACAGGGACTTCAACGAGTGAGAAATAATTTTAATTAAATTACTAGATGGCTCTTGAAAATCAACATTATTGCAGTATTAGCTTAAAAATAAATAATTATCAAAGCTACTGCTTTCCGTGAGGCAGGCAAAGATGGGACCAGCCAAGGCACAAAAAATGTCTTAGCCCGACAGTTTCAAAAGGACAGGAGCCTGCTTATCGTGATGGATGCTGAGCCCATGTGCTGAACTGTTCTGGGATACCAAGAGGGGGCGGGATTGTTCCTTTGACTCCTAAGAATTTGGGAATGAAGACAACTAAACATGTTTCCAATATTCCACATATTCAAGTTGTGCTGTGTGGGTTTTTAGAGAACTGTATGTTTTGACAGTCAAGTCCAGATGTTTTTATTGTTCTAGCTGTTTGTCATAGTCCAACAAATGGTAGCATTTTTTAATATTGTACCAAGCTCTATACTTGAATTTGCCACCAGGTTCTTGGTTGAAGTCTTACCTGAAATCTGATCTTACCTTCTTATGCAAAACAATAAATTATTGTTTTATCACTGAAGGTGTTTTTTCTTTATTGTAAATTGCACCATAACGTACAGGCATAATGACTTGAAAAGGTGAAATGCCCAAGTAGTAAGTTATTTCATAGGTTTATTAACAGTTGTGCTCCAATGATCTTTAAATGGGAAAATAAAGCAACCTGAAACGGGGACTAAAATACTTAAGTTTTACTTTTCATTGCCATATTCTCCTTCAGAAAGGATGTTTACCCTTTCCTGCAGCCCACACCAAAATAAACCATTTTCTTTCTGAGACAGAAAGCTTAAGTCAGCGGGTCAGTGCTTAGAGTGCTATCTAAGTTACCGACTCGGAGTGCTTCATTGGACACGTATGCTCCTAGGCCACTGCATGTCCCACAGGAGGTTGTGTTCATTTGTAAGACTCAGTGAAAGTAATGCTTAAACTAAGTCACTTTTTGCAGTGTTTTATGTCTTTTCTAGAAAAAAGAAAAAGGCCTAACACATACTAGGATTAGAGAGGAGACTTTTAAGCCCTCTCTGTTTTGTTTCAGTGCAGTATTCTGCATTTCCCACATGTACTTAGGTCTGGTTTCTACTGTGTGTGGAGAATTTTTCCTCAGTAAAGCTCATATTTACTTTTTGTTAGATTGTTTCAAAGGATGAACAGCTTCTTCAGAGATTTAAAGTTATAATCTAAATCTGTTTTTTTATTGCAGTACCTACAGTCATTTCCCCACAGGATTAAGAGTTTTCTGTGCATCAGAGCTTAAAATCATTTGTATTTGCAATTTGCCCAAGAACCTTTTGCTCTCAAAGTCATTAAGTATTTATCATCTATTAGCATGATTAATGTATGATACGAAGCATTCAACAGGAAAATGTCTGAACACTAAATTAAAGGAGGACAGTGAATGTAGTTCTTGTTTAAGAATTCTGGTGCTAGATAATGGTTAAAGATTTCAGCAGGAACATGCACAAAAACATTTGGAAACAGTTAAAGTCTGGTCTTAAATTTTGTCTTATGTTAAATGACAGTACAAATGAGAGAATTTGGAGTTCTAGACAGCTGGAGATTTTTTCCCTCTTGGTATCTGTGTCTGAAATACAAGTTGGATATTTGGAAGACTGTATGGAATGATTTTACATCTCTATAATAAAATGCTATGGTATTTTGTGTAACTGACATCCAACGTTTTAACAAAGAGGGTAAATCCTTACGATTACTGAGACTTTGTTTTGCTTCTATTTCAGTTGTACACGTATGTCTGTTCAAAAGATTTTTAAAGACTTAATGCACAGAACTGCCAGCTACAGATTTCAGTGTATGAATGGAGGGAAACATCTTCAAGATTTCTAAAAGGGTTCAAATGGCACCAAAAAAAAATGTTTGAAAGCTTCTTGATAAGAAATAAAGAGAGAAAAGTAGGTCACAATGTCTTTTGTAATTAGATCTGTTTCTTTTCAATAGCCATATTAATAGTCATGACTTGAATACACTAGAAAATGAAGGCATGCTGTAATTTTCCTCAAGTGAAATTTAGATTCTGTAGGATTATACACAGGCTCATGGAAGCTTAGTTTTAAGGGATTTGGTACATGTTCTAAAGGTCTGTGGGTATGGCAGAGAAGGACTGAGAATGTTACAAATGCTAGTGCTACCCTAGAAATGCATCTTTGTTTTTGTAAGTCACTGAACAAGGAGGTTGGCAAGTTGGCTGTGAATGTTCTGTGGTTTCTGTTCCCTCCTTGGTAAATATAAATAAGAGCCAGTAAATCTTTATTGGTTAGCAAAGCAAAAATCGTTGGCATTATGGAGAGCTGAAATGTAGTACCCAGAAGGAGTACTCCACATCCTGGTGATGTTGGCAGAGCTCTTGCTTTACTTTCTTCTGCTTTTGTTAGCGCAGTGATCACAGCTTTAACATGAACTTAACAAACTCTATTTAATCACTGGCAATCTCATTCTGGCTTTGTCTCTTGGCTCTCATAGAGCTTTAGTTTAGTAATCTCAGTCATACAAAGGGTAGAAAGGGATAATGACACTAAAAATCTGATAAAAGGACATTTTTTACTTCCTTCCCAACAGATTCTTGAGGTGATGTGTTTCCGGAAAAGAGGTGAAGAGCTAGCGCTTGATCAAGATGGAGAATCACGTGAACAGTGTTTTGTCCCATGAAAACAGAACTGCTCTGAGAGATCCCTGTGGTATGAAAGATCAGGAGCAATTTTAAATTTCATGCCACCAGTGTTGGCTTCAGGGGCTCTTGTTTACGAAAATGCCATCTGGGAGCAGTTCCTCTTGTTTTCTGTGTGACCTTGGACACCTCGTGGTGTGTCCCCTCCCTTTCCTAGATTTAAGCAACGATTCCTTGAAATCCTCTAGTCTTCCAAGTGGTGGGAGTAGTCATGTTTCATGAGCAAGGTGCACATTTATGATGGAGCAACTGCAGAGATGGAAGCATGTGTTGAGACCACTCCATAATGCATGCAGGCCCTTTCACATTGTATTCTCTGAGATCTTTGCATACCCATGTATGGGTTATGCTTCCCCATAAAACCTACTTCGATGCAGCTTCTGGAGCCATACTCCCAAGTACAGACTGGCCTATGTTAGGCACCTTATGAACACGGAACAAAGATGTAGTCCCAGATTCAAAGAAGCTCATGAAAAAGTCAGAGATATCACAGAGCAGCGCAGACCAGCAAGAAGGTGTAAACAGATCCAGTGAGCACAACTCCCGTTACCAGCTGGCACCGGAGGCTGTGCTGGCACAGTAGGGTAGTTAGGTCTGGCATTCAGCGTATCACAAGAGGATGAAATGCTTCAGGGGCTTGCTGGCCAGGCTTCAGCCCTTGCTGGGTCCAGGCACAGCTGAGGGGTAGCAAGAGGTTGGTCCTAGGAGCACTGAGGCCAGTTTGACTGCAGGAAGGAATTTAGCTGTGTCTGTATGAGCTGTGCTTTACCTCTCTGTCAGAGCAAGAACAACAGGCCTTGGCCCGTTTTAGTGACTGGTGCAGATGGAGGCAGCATGTTTAATGTTCCATTTGCAGTTCTGGCTACTATTGATAGTAAGGCAAAAAAAGGAGTCTGGTTGGTTTTTCTGTTGTTGAAAACTGACCTAAAAGCTTTGTTATTATTGGTGCTATCTGGATAGTATGAAAAAGCAGCTTTGGTTATTGGCCCTGCTAGGGTATTATTCCAGATGTTTTTCTTTACACAGCTGTTAAGCAGGAAGTAGAACCAAAACCAAAGATTGATTTGAACCATTGTTTTGTCAAAAACCAGAACCGAATCTGAATTATTGTCTTCTCTTGACTTCATTGAATTCAAATCATCATTGCCCCCAGCTGGATCCAGCCCCAGCTCAAACCAAACTGAACAAAGCACAGGCTCTGACCGCACTTTTGAATAGGTGAGACTTTGAAGGCTGAGTCTGCATCTTGTTACGGCTGCAGCTGATGTTACCTTTCTGCCAATAGCAACTTTGTTTTATTGTGCATGTGTGCATATGCATATATGTTTATGTATTTACCAAGTGTTGCGGTGTATACCCTTTTAATGAAAAAAGCAGGCTTGTAAAACCAATGTTTACTGCTTAATTGGAAGCTTAATGACAGACTGTAGAAGTCTGCTGATACAATAACAAAGTTTTAGCAAATAGATGCGTGGTTCAGGGCTGGCAGGACTCTCGCAGATCGCAGGAATCTTAGAATTTTACATCTCAAATACGCGGTTTAGCCTCTATTTTGTGAAAGTCAGAAGAGCTTGATTGAATGCAGACGGCAAGCTTGTTCACTGCAGACCTAGTTAAACATGAAGTCTTGCTGGGATTAGCTTAATTGTTCCCTAAATGAAAAGGCTGCTTTGTACATAGACTTAAATTTTATGCTTGCCAGATAAAGCAATGTGAACCTGTCAGGAGACACAGGAACTTGTCTGTGTAGGAGTATCACTGGGCCAACTGTCTTGCCTTTTATGCGATACTGTGGTGTAAAACACCACTCCGCCGGTTTCATTTTACAGAAAATAGTCTCTGTGGTGGTATCCTGTGGGAACTGAAGTATCAAATTCTATTTTCCCTTCAAAAGTCCAACTACGCATGTACCCCGCTTCTGAAACTACACTCTCCATGACTGCAGCCAGCCGCATGGGCTCGAGGGATGCTGTGGCATGGCAAGGGAGCTGCAGGGAAGCTGTTCCAAGCAAAGCAGGAGGTGCCACTCCTTTGCCATGGTAGAGACTGCCATAGGTAACACCACAGTATTTGAAGTGAGAAATGCTATTTCTGATGAGGTTATACAGCAACTTTGTAGAAAAGGAAGCTTTATTATTCCATTTTTAATTTTCAGAAGTTTATGTGACACTTCTGATTATCAAACATTGATGGCAAATTCTTCTAGTTTTCTTTTGGCATCCCTGCTGCCAGCTTGAAAGCAAGAGTTGCTGTGATTAAAGCCTTTATTCTTTATATAACTGTAATTGTAAAAGATGTGGAGTTCCTATCTTCCAAAGCCTCCAGACCAAGCAAATAAAGACAGAATTTATGCAGCTGTTCTCAAGGGACCTGTTCTGTTTAATCTTGTTTCCTTTCTTCCGAACCAGTCTTCTCAAAAAGCCTCTCCATGTCAGGGACCAGTGTGGAGCAAAAAGGAGAGGCTGGCCAGGAACTGCTGGAAGGGAGAAGCTGGGGCACTGCCAGCCTCTGAACAACTGGGAAGTCTGCGAGCCCAGCGCAAAAGTGAGCAACCTATGGGTGAAAACAGCATGGGAGAATGATTTAAGCAGCAAGGTGTCGTTTATTCCCTCTTAACTATGAGAAGGAGCAGTCTCTGTCCCTGTGCCCTTCATTGTAAGCATTCAGTAGGGAGCGGCTGAGTTACCCTCCATGGCAGGCAAAGCACTCCCAACATGCAGTTCTTAGCTCCATTGTGGCAGACGTGCATGGTTTCTCTTCACCGTGTCATGGTCTGAACATAGGTCTTGGCTTCATGGTCTCCACAAGTCATTTTCTGAAAAGTGGCATCAAATCCTGCCCACTCTTAGAGACTGTTCAAGTCCATCAAGTCCGGAAACAGGTTGAAGTGTTTGTGAATCACTGATGAGGTGGGTGCATTTTTAATCCTGCGTCTTCTTCATGTTCACCTACTTTGTACCAGAGGGATGGTGGTGGCTGTTACTAACTTTGCTACCACTGGCAAAATGTGATGCATTTATGCACTTGGTGTTCCTGTCCTTGAGACTGTACTGGTGTTACTTACCTTGAGAAGTACCTTCAGTGAGCCACTTCTGCTCAGATTTTCTTCAGGAACTCCTGGGTTGCTCCCAGCTACAGTAACTTGTCTGTCACAAAGTCTAAGTGGAAAACCTAAGAGGCCAGACTCTAAATCTGAGGGTCTGTTGCAGGGAGGCAATGCTACTGCTCTGCTCCCTGCACAGCTCCACTTATGGCAGTGATTACTTGGCTTGGCCTCACTAGCATCATGTAAAATCCTTATGGATCCTCATGGTTCCAGTGTTCAGGATTGATGATTCTTCCTTCTCTTTTAGCGTCTTGTGAATAACTTAGAAGTTTTTTCATGCTAATGCAACTCCCTCTCTTCCTGGTAAATTGCCTCATTTTTTGCTGTTGGAAAGTGCTTAGTCTGGATTGCTTTACTATTAGTACCTAACGGCTGCTGCTGTTGCTTTCTGTATTATGTGTATGGGACAAGTATGAAATAGCAGCAGATAGCTTGACACCACTTCAACCCCTAAATGAGTGATAGTAGGAACTCCTCCTAGAGCTAGCCTCAAATGACTTTCATCTGTACCACTTAAACAGCATACGATTGTTCATGCCATTAAGCAGGTGGCGCAGATAAGATGCCAGTGGATAAAAATGCGGTGCTAATGAAGTTAGAAAAGTTTCATTTCTATTTTAACAATGTCAGAGTTCTACCTCTTGTCTTTCTGTGCCTGGGAAATTAGGAATGCCTTTGCTCTGAAGACCTTGTAATCTAATGCCAGGTATTGCTGACTTTTACTGTTGAGCTTTAGTGCCTTGTTTCATGTGTGGTCCCTTTGACTTCAATCACGATAGGGTTGCCAGCTCTTACCCAGGAACTAAGCTGATGACTTCTCTGGGATCTGGGTCTGGCTTTGAAATAAGATGCAATCAGCAGAGATGATAAATACTTCAGCGAGTAATCAAACATGTAAGAGCTCTCTGGCTATTTTCTTTGGATTGGTATCTGGGAGTGAATTTCAATGCAAATTCACCTAAGTTGTGTCAAGCTACTGTGGTAGTAAATATGTGCTGCTGATAAATCTATTGACTCTTTGTCTAAATTATTCAATGCAAATTGTAGGATTGTGTTAGACTGGCCTGCCCTTTGCTGCTTAGCTGTTCACCCAGGGTTTCATTTCTTTTATACCCGCAATGTCTCCCTGATAAGCTTCTCACACACTTCTAAGTAATTTCCCAAGCGCTCTCAAAATGGAGGCAGCAATTCATCTCTGTCACGTCAGGCAATTATTACTGAAATCTCTAACAGTGTTTCAGAATAATTAACCTTAATTAACCTTAAGCCTTAAAAGGTTTTCTACTGTTGATCAGCATGCCTGTAAGCTGCCAGTCACACATCTGTAAACTTGGAGCTGTCGAGCAGTTAGTAAACCCATATAAAGAGAGCTCCGTCTGCTTTACTGATTTCGGCTCGAGCAAAGGCAAAGCACTGTGTATTTCTACTTGTAAACTGCATATCTTGTTTTTTTCACTATTATATTTCTGTGTAATACTTTCCAAACTATTTTATTGTACCCTACAGTTAAAAAGCCACCTGGATATTCCTTTTCTAGTCTTTTCTTTTGAAACTATCTCTAAGCCTTTTTGCATGTTTTTGTAATGTTCAAGGCAGACTCAGACGACAGAGGTTTTCAGAAGACTTGTGCAGCTGGTAGCTTTTTGATGATTTCATTTCACAATTCTTTCGGAATAAATGTGGGTGCAAAGAGAACAATGAGTAAAATGTCGGTTGTGCTAAATATAAGTGATGTGTTTTAGAAAAATATTAACACTTTTGTCGGTTCAATTACACCTTTGCATCACTCTACTATAGCAGAGTAAAAAGAGTCTAACAGATGTACAGTAAGTACACGAATGGGGTGAACCAAGGGAATGTCATAAATCCTTTATACTAGAACATTCTGTGAGAATGAGAATACATCCAGGTGTTCTTTGAACCCCGTGAGGTGATTAAAGTGAGCAGTAGAAACTGAACTAACAGTACCGAAATACAGGAAGATACATGCAGGTGACTGGGATTTACACAGCTCATTTATAGGAATGGTAGGAGTGCCATGCATGGGAAATGGGAGAGATGAATACTCACAACTTTCTCCAAGTGGGAAAACTGGTTGGGGGGAATCTCTTAAATATCTTCTTCCAGAGGAAGTAAAATTTTATTTATTTATAAGTAAAACATTCACTGCTCTGCTGAAAGAAAAATGAGACACATGATGAGTTGAAAGAGCACAGCCAGTTATGAGCAGCATCTAGGGTCTTCATGAAACAGTGAAATACTGAGTGCTAGAAAAGGATAATCAGTTTTATGCATTTTTAAATTAATACAAAATGCTACTCTCCCACTTCTGCTGTACAGCCTGGGTTTTAGAATGTCAAGAAAGTATTTGACATTTACAAGAGACTGCAGGCACTAATACAAATCATTTTTATCCCTTTATCCATTTTAACCACCAGGCTGAGTGAATTGTTGGCTCTGTGCAATTCGTTTCTGTACTTCATGACAATATAACCACAGATTATCATGAATTCTATTAATAACGCAAGGTGGAAGCTCTGTTCTTCAAGTCTGTTATTTTACTTCTAGAAAAACATCTAATTTCTTACAAACCTGATATAAATAGGCCAGCTGACAAGTATCCCGAAAGAACAGAGTATGCTCGGAACAGTGAGATTTGAACTGACGTATTTTTGGCAAAAAAAAAAAAAAAAAAGTTATACAGGCTGTATTTGTCTGAAAGTTTAAAAATAGGAGCCTTTGTCACATATGGCAGGAGAGACCAGGTTGAGTCATGATTGATGTCACTTGAAAGAACACTTTAAGCTTAGAAAATGACATCAGAACCATCAGAATTTAGGGAGATTTAGAGCGGTCCCCAAAGCCAGGGTGCTGGGGATTCTGGAAGATACTTTGTGGATGATACACAGCACATTGCCAGACATCATCTGAGTGGAAGCCAGGAGCTACGGTACTTTGAGATTACATTTCTAAATGATGGGTATAATTTGTTTTAATAACATTCATTTTTAGTTAAATGCATGTTTCGGACTGTTTTCAGTTTTTTAGATTCAGTGCAAGCCCCCGTTTCAGGCTGGAAGTGCAGTCTGTCACTGCCTGACCTCTCTCCCCTTGCTCACTTACACGACAAGTTTCCAAGAGCAGTCAGGAGTGCTTTCTGTATTACCACAAGTCTGCAAATACAGCAGGGTCTCTTTCCATTTACCCTTCTCCAGTTTTAGTGCTTGATTCCTGCTGACTTTACTACTGAGCATTTATAAGTCAGACTGTAGCAGTACATATGTATGTTAGAAGTATTTCTTTTAGCTCCCAGGCTAAAACTAAACTTTTGTCTGTCTGCTACCACTAGTGTTAAAATGGAAGTAACAAAACAGAAGAGGTGCTTGGATTTCGCTTTATTAAAGATAACCAATAAATTGTGCGGAGTCTAGGTCACAGAGGGACTGTGCAGAGCTTTTGCTGTGCAGAGCAGCAAACCTCTTTGGAACAGTTTCTTATATTTCTCCTTTGATTTTCCACGTACAGCAAGTCTTGTTCCTTAGGTAATTCTGGTGTGAAAATGAATATATTTAATGTAAGCACACAATGCTACTTTTGATCCAGTTATATGTGGTTTGCTTTTAAGTCGCTTTTTAAGTGTAAACAGAAAGTAAACCACAAATCACATTTCTAAGAAGTAGATTTGTGCTTCCTGCAGTTAGCAGCAGCATCTTTTGTGGCTAAAATCATAGATATTAGTGAAAAATTGAGTTGTGAGGTTGCTCAGCTGCATACCTTTACCAATACTTTCTGTATAATTAGTTTTCATACTAAAATGAATTCAGTCTAGGAAAAGAAAAAGTTCATCACACAAGCAGCTCCACGAGTAAGGCATGCTTGTTAGATAATAGTTGCTGTTATCTGCCATTTAGATTTGCACATTGTGCTCGTTCCTGTTGTGTTTGAAGAGCCAAGTGGTGGATGAATTATTCTTGGTATTCCTGATTTTCAGTTCAAGCCAATAAACACCTGTGTGCGCGACTGGCCTGCTGGAGCCATTCCACAAAACATCTGGGCATGCTCCAGCCCTGGGGCTACTGGCGTTCAAAACAGTCCTCCCTGATCCTGCCACTTATTGCTGCTACAATCTGGGGCCTGACTAAGCGTAGGAATTGGATCAGGAATCCTGTCACTCCTGAGCACCCAGCTCTCTTGGTGGCAGAAGAGGCAGATAAAGGGACAAGGACTGGTGGATTATGTGAGTGGTGAGGGAGAGGGAACTGCATGTGATTCCTTTGAGAGCCGAGAGAGTTTTCTGTGGGTCTTCTGTGTTATGTAGCGCATAGAACAGACCTACGCTGGAGGATGAATCATTGTGTAGTAAAAGCGAGCGTGCTCTGTGGAGTCTGTACTTTCTTTGTTGTAGCCGTTGGAAGTACGTAGTGAATGAAGCAGACAACTCTAGAGAAGAGAACATGTTTTCATGATTAAGGCATGAGTGCAGCCCTGGGGAACTGAATTGTATCCCTGCTTCTGCCCCAGATTTTCTGTGTGATACTAGTCACTTTGCACATGTGGTTGTTAATTGTGTTTTTCTTGGTGCTGGGTACGGTGGAGGGTAATTTGTAGAAGTGCTGAGCACTTGCAACTGCAAGCTGTAGGCAGCGGGATCTGTGCTGTGACTGTAAGCACTGCTGTGCAATGAATACTGAGAAATCAGGCACCGTGCATCTCAATGAGGCAGTTAAGAAAAGCGGAGGCAGGAATTAAAGATAAATCTTCATGAGCTCAATTTACATGGCTGGAGAACAGCTTGAACGGGACTGTCCTTCTTAAACTTGTCCTTCCTCGTACCTAAAATAAGAACAGCAAACTGCTAGCTAAATACAAATGCAGCATTTGTGAACAACTGCTGAGTTTAAGATACTTGCACTAAACTGAGAATTAGTAAAATGACTATTTAGCACTTATCTGTCGTTCATCTGTCTTGCCTTTTTTTATCTTTCAAAATGGAGATATTATTGTATCACTAGGCAAAGGCACTGAAGAACCCCATAATAAATCAATATTGCGAGTACATGTAAGTTTTTACTGACCAGATTTAAAGCGATCATTAGGGATTCAGTAGCCTCTGTGTATTTTCTCATAGTCTTAACATAGGAAACATAGGCTTAGCAGTACAGCAAAATGGTAACAGTTTAAAAATACTACACTGTTCTGTTGGTAAAAGTTAAAAAAGACACTTCAGACAAACTTTATGGGAAGGTACTTTTTGGAGTGAAGAGTCACTTTTCTGCTAACTCTCAGAATAAAACATGATGGTTTGTGTAATGTGTATTTTATAAATCACAAATTTCATTAAAAATAAATACACAGCTATCCTTGTATCAAGATGGGCAAAGAAAAATAATTAGCTTTCATATGAGAAATGGAACAATGAGAACAGGAAAGCACATAATTTCACAGATATCTGTAATATAAATAGCTTTGTCAGTTTAAATATACTTTGTCACTCCTTGATGCTGTAATCCAATGCCAAGAGAATTATGATTTCCTTTTTAGAAGTGCTATTTAGCATGTTTAGCATATTTTATTAGAAAACTCTTCTATTCCTCTATCAGTTAATCACAGCTTTATAAAACATTACATTTGGAAGTATCTGTTTCATGTGACTAGAAGAGGTATGCTCCTGAGGTGTTGGTTACGTAGGTGACTAGAAAATTACAGGAATTTTTTTACTTTAGTAATCACACATACTAAAATGGAAAACCAGTTGTTCTCTAAATTTTGTTTATTTGAGATGTAGCCTATGTTTTTCTTGGAACACAGAGCTATACGCTCAGGATGCACACAAGGCACCAAAAGTGAAATTCAGGCAATCCAAATCCACAAAGCAATTCAGAAAACCTCTGCTTTATTGACTATTAAATCTGAGTTCACTTGGCTTCATTGTTATAGTCCTGTCTCCTAAGTGCCAAAGCTCAGGTTTCTATGAGTACACCAAACTCGGAACTTCTAGCTACAGCTTCTTTTAACCCCACTAAAAGACAACTCTGCGCTCAGTTCCCTAAGTGGTTCATTTCAATCCAGGCACTCTGAGCACACCTACCACTTACTGACACCACTGGCTGCTTCCAGGAGGGAACTCGCTCATGTGCTGGGCTCTTGGCTACTTGATGATTGCCCATGAATGTGTGGAGTTGTCTAGTGAAGTGGTGAGTTACAAAGGACTTGGGTTTCTGCATGCTTCAGTGTCACTGCCTTACCGTTTTAAGCTTCAGCCTCTTTTACAGAAGACAATCGTCTCCTCAGGCAGGGACTGTGGCTCCATGAAATGTCCTAGGAAAGCACCTTAGAGCCCTGCACCCACATGGGCACCCCTGGGCTCCTAAGAGGACTGGTGAGGATAAGAAACACCCCTGTGCTCATCATTTCTGTTTGGCTGACTAAAGAGCTGAGCACAGCACAGCTGGATGTACATCATGGTGTGCTCAAATAATCAGAAAGCAGTAAAATGTTTTGGGGTTAATTTGAACATGGTTTGCTCTCTGTCTCAAGTGCAGCATATGTAATTATCACCAAAAGTGGAGACGAAAAAATCACCAGATAATCCTTTAATGTTACCAGTGTGGCAGATAACACCACGTATTTTTAACTACAGTACCCTACTTCTACATAGAATAAAGTTAAGCTGTATTTAATTGTCAAGTCTTTAATTGTCAAGTCTCAATGCAGTGAGATTGCAAACACTCCCCACTGAAGATTCTACTCAATCCTTCACCATGTGGAGTATTTAATTCCAGTTTTGCTTACTTTAAACTGAATGGAATTTTTGTACCAAATTAGGACAGTTAAGTCCTTCCACGCAGAAAACTACTGAGCTCACTAGATATTTTTCTGTCATGGCGCCAAACCATACAGCAATCATGCTGAGGATATGGATGGAAGAAAGGTTGCTCTGCACAGTAATTCCATATAGGAATCACTATTGATTACAGCAAGGATACTTTATGGGTGGTGGTAAATTATGAGGTTTCTCTTGTAAGTGAGAACATTGATTTACATGAGTAATGCAAAGCCTCACACGTAAGCTGAACTCAAACTTTAACTGTCAGCCATAACACATCTATTTATACCACAGATCTGTGCTTAACCACTTATATTTAATTATAATCAGTTGCGGTGCCTCCATTTTCTGTGTTTACTCAGACAATCACATTTCTGAGGTCAAATGCAATGACAGTTACACTGTAGTTATTTGAAGACATTCTCAGTTGTACACTCTGCATGTATCTGAGGACAGAATTTCTGGAGAAGAAAGGATGGGTACAATTCGTCAATCCTTCCTTACATGAATAAAATTTCACACACATCAATTTTAGTCAGGGCATGTCTGTGCTGCACAACACAGTGCTGTGGAGAGACAGCCAAAGCAGCTCAGAAGGAGCCAGCCTGGGTAACTGGAAGCAGTTTAACCACATTGCTTAATGCTGCACACTGTCTAATTTACCCTGGTTTTTAGCAAAGTAAATTAGCTTTGGCAAAGCGTTGCACAAACAGGCTAGCCTGCTTCCAGCCCATGAGCCAGCTTTGGCACCAATTTCTACATCGTACTTACTGTGCAGTATAGTGTATCTAGAAGGAGAGGCAAAGGACTGCTTGCATAAAAACTTGCAGATTCTGATCCCTGAATCTTATTCTGCACTTACTCATTTTAACGTCACAAAACTTCTATTAACTCTTAAATGTCACTGCCTCAAATTTAGTGGTGTTACTGAGCCAAATATCAAAAGAATAAAATACCATTATATCTGAATCACTAAAGCATCTCATTTTGAGCTTAGCATGCTTAAATATGCTTATGTTTATTTGACAGCAGTAGCAAACTGCTAATTAATAGTAGATTTCTTCAGAATCGTAAATCTAATTGCTTCCAATCTCTGGCATACAAAGACAGCACAAATCACAAACATTGAAAAACCTGAAACCTGAGCAGAACAATGTCACTAATGTAACTAAACAATGTTTTAGAATGTCAGAGGTACTAGATTTCTTGAAAGAGTCTGGTAAAAATTATGTTTAACTGTTCTGCTGCCTCACTGTATTGTTGATGTTGACTGAATTTTTCCTCCCATGGAAATCGATGACAAATATGTTTATGACAATGGAATAGACAGTAAAGTCTTGCCATGGATGATTTTCCAGTAGGGGCAGAATTCCCTTCTATCTCTTGAGAAATTATTTTGAACTACCTAGTAAGACTAATCAGCAACCTTTTAAATACCAAAGCTATAGGTACTAACTTGATATTCCAGGAAGGATTGCATTCAAACTATTCAGTGTTATTCTTCCCAAATCTAAACAAAGCACATGGGCATGCGTTTTGAAACAATGGACTGCTTCATCCCCCAAATTTTACATTATGAGTTGAAGGCTTGCTGGAAATCCACAGCTCTTGTAACAAACTGAAATATTCGTTTATGAATAAATTGGATGCAAAAAGAATAGACAGATAGTTTTAATCTCCATCTCTGCTTGAGCTAAAAAATAAATGAAGTTGTAACAGCTAGATGCAACTCCTTCCACAATAAAATAACTAACTACCAAAATGTGGGAGAGCTTCAGATCCTGTAGAACAGCCTTAGTGATTCTAAATTTTAACTAAAATGCTTGATTTTATACAGTTATTACCAGAGGAAGAAATGGAAAAAATCAGAGGAAAAATGTACCCATATGGAGGACTATAATATCCATGGCACAGATCTTGAGAATAATACCAGAAAATTGGCTGAATTAACTGTATCAGAATGTACACTATGCAAGAAGACATGTATATGTAACACGTGTTTCTGCTTCTCTCACTAAAAATTATTTTGATAAAAAGGCAATATTCTGCCTCCATTCGAATTTCTACTGTAAAACAATTTGGAATTGAACTATAATCCCTATTCTCATCCACGCAGGACCTACTTTTCATCCAAGTTGAGTGAAAATGTCAGGATCATCAAATATATTCTATGGATTTAAAGGAGAGTTGCTTTTTTTATTTTGTTGTGTTTCATAGTTTGTTCCTTGTACAGTTTGTACAATCACTAAGAAACAAAAAGATAAATAAATTATTTTTCTGCCAGGCACTGGATTAATGCTCAACTTTGCAATATCCAGCTCTTGCTTCGTATTGATTTTACAGCCAGTTGCTGCTCAGACCCTGTAGTGATTTGGCTTTATTCTGATCTTTGCTCCTCTCACAATTTCACATTTTCCCATATAATATTACTGTACCACCATAAATGATAGAAGCAGTCTCTTCAAAACCAGTGATTGCTCCAAGGTGCTTGAATTCCTGCCTTAAAATGACCTACAAAGAAGAGAAAATGCCCTGACGTCAGTCTTGGCTCTCTTTCTGATTATATAACTGGGGGGGGGGAACACTTGGATATTTTTTTTAATGTTACTTTTCATAAAAACTGTGCAGTAATTAACCGGATTTGCTATTGGTGATTGCTCAAGTAGTGAAATGGGTCTAATACAGTAATAACTGGAAGGCTGAATGCCTGAAAGAGATTTTAAATTCTCTTTAACTATGTAGTGTCTTTTGCATGTTTGTATTAGTACCTAGTGTGAGAATCGGTCTTCATGAAACAGCAAAACTCTCTTTCCCAATTAGTATTGAAATGTTGCACTCCAAAATACTTTCCACCAATACCTCTCATTTTTCCTCTAGAAAAAGAAAGGCATAAATGGAGACTACTTATGTCATTCTATTTCTAATTTTAAAACAATCTCCCTTTCACACTCCCACCCCAAAACAAACAGCCCGATCCTTTCTCTTTTTCCCCTTGAAAAAAAAGGCAATTTTTAGAAACCTCTAAGAAAGCAAAAGCATTTGGTCTTGTCAGTAACATTCACTTGAGAAGGGTTTATGTTTGAAAGCTAAAAACACTGCTTTCAATCACAGTACAAGACACACTGTCTGCAGTATTACTTTTAATATCAAGTTATTTCAAATGTCTAGCACCAGAGGGTAAACATATGAAAAATAAGTATAGCTGGCACTTTTTATTCCTACATTTAAAAATAATCCTCAATTTATTTTATTTTTACTAGCCAGACTGTCAAATTCTCTTCTAAATTGCAAAGGTGACTTGTGGTTCTGGAAAACCCAAATGTAGAGTATGTGCTCTGATTTGCAGGGTTACCACTTTGTCCATTCCACTTGGCACACACTATTTTGGATAAATATTCTGTTGGTTTTGTTGTCTCTTAATTGAACCTCTACTACTTTGAAGAAAAATATCAGTATTGAAGTTCCATTAACTTTTTAATATAAATTAGAATGCCTGATTTACACTGAAGCTCTAAAAGGCTTTAGTAGCTTTCTGATGGCTGTAGAGAACCTGTATTAACTTTGTAATTATAATCCACCCATAAAACTAATTCAAGTAACTAATGAGCAAGTTTTAAAAGACATCATGTAGCTTCGATGAATACCGAATTGCTGTACTATTAAGGTCAGAATACTTAACCAGTTCTACAAAAAGCATTTTATATAAACACCAAAATGCACAGATATTCTTTCTCCATGGGAAAATATAAGCAAAATATAAATTACTTCTGCAAGGAAGAATCAATCAGAAAAATAAAGACAATCAGCCATTAATTTTTTCTGTGTGTAAGAGGCTGTACCAGTACATGAACAAATCAAGGTACCTGATGGAGTCAATACTTTGGTGACTCATACTGTAAAAGCCAGCATTTTAAAACAATACAAAATTTATTTGTGTATTTAAATAACTCTACTCCCGAATATCTTTCTCTGAAACTTTCTCTTTCAAAGTTACTACGTGTACATATTTTAATTACAGAAATTTCAGACAAAATATACATGAAGAGGGAATTGAGTTGCAGATAATGGCAGAAGAATAATGTAGGAATTAAAAAGGAATTGCAAAGGAAAATCCTAAAATGTAATTATTCCCTACTCAAGTATCACAAACCCAGGAAAAATGGAAAAAAAAAAAGACAGTGCACCATGTTAAGCCCCTTATAACCTGACCTTTATCTTGTTCTGATGCAAAGATGTGCTGATACAAAGAAAACTTGTGAATGAATTTACTACATCTTTCAAAATCAGAGTCTTTTAACCTTGTACTCCAAGTATTATTAGGACATAGTCACAGTGTTCTGATTATTACACCACACTGATCATTTCTTTCAAATTATACTCAGAAATATTCAGCAGACCTGGGCAGGAGTAAATAGAAATGAACAAAAGGGAATAAGCAACCATTTATGAATAGAGTGAAGCATCATCTAGAAAAAGTTCATACGATGAAATATTATACTCTTTACTGATAAAAACTTATCAAATCATATTCAGTCTTGGACTGTAAACCATGATTCCCATCTGGAAGCCATTTCTAAAAAAGAACAGCAGAATCTCTGTTATTGTCATTGTTCAGAAATAACTGTCCAGATATTGTTAATCTATAACTTATTAACCAAAATATTGTCCTGCTTTATTTTCCTTGAAGATTTTTGAAGTAACTGTCTCTTTGCCAGACATCCACGCAGACACTGGATAATTCTTTATTACTTACACTGAGTCCCATTTCGAAAACGGTCTTTTCTAGTTTTTAATTTTTAGGGCCAAGACAGTGTATTGCACAATGTCTAACCTTTAAAAGTCCTCACTTTAGATCATTTGGCATTTTTTGAAACTCATAATTGTGCAGAAAACAAGAGGTAAGTAGCAGACCACAGCACAGAAATCAGAGACTCAGTGAAAAATGAGTAGCCATTTGCTTTCAAAGGATTACGTTTTGAACACTGTTTTCCATAAAATCATGCTTAAACAAAAGATATCAACAGATTCATCATGCCCTCTCCCTCTTTTTGCATTCTCAGGTAGGTTACCTCTTGAGTTGAAACTTTCCCTTTCTATAAACCGCAACCCCCTAAGTGAAAAAAAACCCTAAACACAAAACAACAAACTGACAATGGACTAAAAGAATTTAAGATGCATAAAAATGTTCACTAGCAACTCTAGGCACCTAAACAGTGCATTTGTACTGACACAAAATGGAAGAAAGCCAGCACAACTGGATTTTTTATTTCTCTAACTAAGCCCTTTTCACCAAATCAGTTGGACTTCTGTTTGTGAATGCCAAAATATGTAAATTTTGCAACAAAAGCAAGCTTATGAACAATAAAAGGAAATCAACAAATATTATGTTTTCTCCTGATTTTCAACTTGTCTGACAAACTGTCCACAAAAAGCTATGGCTATTTAGGAGAAGGAATAGCTGGTATTAGTCACCTTGAATGGCTTTTTTATGTAAGCCTCTAAAACTGTTTTTTTTTTTAAACTTGTATTACTGTTTTACTTTAACAGTAATCATCTACACCCTTGTCTACAATAATGTGAGGAAAAATATACAAGAAGAATTGCTTACACATTCTGGCTGCAGCTTTGAGATTATAAAAAAGATTTCCAATTGCCCTTCTCTCCGTGTTAGCAAATTCTTCATATTCCCCATTTCTTTGTGCCAGTAACAAATGATCTCATCTTCGACTATGCTCAGGCAAACATTTTACTTACTGTTTTATAAAATGTCTTTTACATTAAAAAAATAGTGAAAATAACTTACAGTAAAAAGTCACTAGTATATAAATGTACTATTACTAATTTATAGAATTAGCCAAACATGATGCAAATGCCATCTTTGGGTGCTCTCAGTTCCTGAGTAAGCTGGTTTTGAGAATACATTATGACTTTATTGCCTGGAAGTTTTTGCACCCTTATTTTGAGTCACCAAGAGAACACTTTCATAATTCTTTAAGTGAATACTTTATGTAACACTTCAGCGGTCAGACAAAATTTTCTAAGATACCCATTTATAGTCTTGTGCCAGGAGGTATTAATAGCATTGATCTATCAAATCTCGTAAAAGCAAAAGGTGGTACTAAATATCCTTTGGTCTGGCTCAGAAAGGGAGTTCCAAAGAGCTTATTTCTTAGTGATAGCTGATGCAAGAAAGCATGACTTCTTGTCATCCAGCACGACAAGCTTGAATGTAACGGGGGGAATGACCCAGGGCTTACCTACCAATGCAGTAACTGCAGTGCTGACTTGCTATAGTCAATGCATGTCTGAAAACATGCAGACTATAGAGCACACAGACTGTGAGCAGACAGCAGGAAGAGAAATTGTTCATATCACATAAGGGAATGAATAAAGAGTTTAGCACTGAAGAATGCAGTTCACGGAATACAGTGAGGTGCAGAGCAAGCATGGCAGAGTACTTGTGTGTGAACAGGCACCATCTGGAAGTCCCTGCACCCACAAACTGTACCGTAGACTCCCTAACCGTCTCATCTGACTTGAAGGTCAGGGAAAGAGTTCATGAACAGCAAAAGTAATGAGATCTGATTTCTTATAAAATTATGTGCTTTGTCACTTAATCTTCTGCTGTCCAACTTCTCCATAAAACACCCACTGAGTAAGGCTGAGGTTACTCAAGTTCTAAGTAGCCAGCATAGTTTGAACATAACCTCTGGCTGGCTGGTTGCTTGCTACAGAACATGACCTGCAGTTTATATGCCTGTCTTTACCTTAGCTAAGGCATTAATTTTGCTTTCCCATCAATTCAACAACCTCAGGTTTTACGACACTTGTAGGAGCTTAATTATTTCCAAGACTACAACCATCTGTGAAATATGGTTCAAATTTGCTATCGGGTTCAACAGTTACATTGGAAAAATGAAGAGGATGGGGACCAAAAGAAGGAGACTGCTAGAAGTATTCTTTTTCTTTAGAAATGGAATTTGATTTTATAAGGATAAGTGCAATACTATATGGTTAAATCCTACAGAAAGCTACAAACTCATCAGGTAAAAATAAAAGTAATGGATTAAAAATTGGTTGTATTATTCAATTGCAAGGTGACAACAATCCCTAACAGGATTTGAAAAACAAATGCAATCCTAGAATATAGTAGTTGAGGAACTTCCAGAAGAGATTAAGACTGTTAATGCCATTGTAATGAGTCCTGGTGAAGTGACCTTCGAAAGTGTCATATCTATTTAGGAAAAACAAGCTCAGCCTGGAATATAGAAAATAAGTGATATTAAGATGGTAAGAGAAATTAAGAACTTGCAGGCTGGGACTAGAGGAACTGAACTTGTTTAACCTAGCAAAGTGAAGTCTAAGAGAAAAATACTCTAACTCAGAATCTGGGTGTGAAATCTAAGGTGGAAAAGTAGCTGCTGAAAATAAAGGACCAGTGTTGATAAAACAACACACAGACACAAAATAGTCATGCGAATTGAGGTTAGAAATTAAACCAGATGATTTCTGGTCCTCAAAAGAGTTACACCAGCCTTCCTATGAGTAAAGGCTTCTCAGTCTTCTGCTGAGCTAAAAACTCAGTATTTGCCTGCCACAAAGAAGGAACAAGAAAAGCACCTCCAATCTCTAGATCATCCATAGGCCTTTAGCTTCTAATACCAGATCCCAGCAGCATTCCTTGCTGCTGGCTTGCAGGATGTGTTCTGCTGTTTAATTTTTTGAATTGTCTGTCCCCACAGGAAGTTCCACTGGTAACTAAGCCTAAAGTAGTTAGCAAAGCTCCTTTTATGGCCAGTGGAGATGCATACTCTTTGAGGGCAAATCATTCCATTTATCTTTGCCACCAAAATATCTTTCCTTTTTGCTGTTCAGTGGAACAGAGTGATCTCATTCAGGAATTCTATTTCTTACTCCACCGACTTCTTGCTTAAAATACTCAGCTCTGTGTGAAAACTCACTGTCTTCACTCCGCACCACCCATGGTGGGGATACTTTTACTCCCTTTCACATTTTGCTGTTTGCACCTTCTGCCCATCAAATTCCACTTTTTAATAGTCATTATTTCAGTAAAAAAAAGGAGATTTAATCCTTTCTGAAAATGCATTCATACATAGTATTCCATAAAGAAAAGTAATGGCACTAAGTCTTTACTCAGACTTTTTACTAAAAATGCTCTTTCATTTTCACCTAATCAAATGATTCATTTTCTATCTTCTCAAAGTTATGCAGTGATGCAGTCAAACAAAAAAAGCCAATGCTATTCTTAAGTCATTATTTTGCAGACTGCGTGTATTTATCTGTAGTTACTGCTTGAAAGTTTCATCAAGTAAAATGTATATGGACAATCATCGCCATGAAAAAAATGTATTAATCCCACACTGTTATTCTCTGAGATGCATCCCACATATGTTCCATGACCTTCCTCATTATTAGAGGTTTCTTACCCAGCTGAGTTCTCAATTGGTAAAATAAACCGTGGCTATGTTAACTCTATGGAATTGGAACAGCTGGGTACTTCCCTTGGACTATCCTTGAAAGGATTATTTTCCTATGCCTTCAGAAGGACACATATACTGGAAAGCTGAACATAGTTCCCTAACACTATTCAGCTAGTGTGCAGCAGATAGCCATTCCTTCCCAGGTCAAATCTCAGTATGTTCTTTATTATCGGATAGGTATTTTGGTGGACCCATATAACTGAACAGTATTCACAGGTGGGAAAGGAAAACAGGGAATATACTTCTTATAGGACCAGTGGCATAGGAGACAGGCAGGTGGAAGTACAGTAGCAACGTTATAGCTCAAAAATTTATCCAGAGTGATGGCTCGTTCACATCATGGATCAACAATAGGTTTGGGGAAATAGTATTAATGTCCATTCTGCATTTGGGCTGCTTTATTTTCATATTATAGTTTTGTGTTGTTCTCAGTATGTGAATGGACTCTATTCATTGGCACTGCCCATACATATTTCCTTAGTTTCTTTCAGGAACACTAATTTTACATTACTTTTTTTTTTTTAACAGAAAGCCTTTTAAGCAAAATGTGTCACACTGCCTCAAGAACTAAAAGCGGTCAATGTTAACCTTACTAATTAAAGCTGTTTTCTTCTAACAGCTGAAAGCTAGTGAAAGGTTTAAGCTGTATTGGCTAACATTCAAGCTAAAAAGTATTCGGTGGTCTTCCTTTAAACTCTGTTGTAGAGTAACTCTAATCATTACATTGTTTAATTTCACGCCAAAAGCACGGCCTGTTTTATCACTTTAAGTCCTCGTACCTGCTAGTGAGAAGCGTCCTGCCCTCTCAGCCTCAGCTTCACCAGCCACAACCCTGAGTCCTGCTCTCTAACCTTTCTGCCCAAGACTACTTCACCCTTTGTGGGCTCTCAGCCGCCTTTCCCAGGTCACAAATGGCTTTAAACCACAGTGCAAGCTTTATTAAGGCGTTCATACCTGCGCACCACCGGAGTTTGAGGGGCACTGTAGACAGCAGTTGCAGCAGCAACTATCCGTCGCACCCATCCACCTGCTCTCCGGGGTTCGGAACACCTTCATCCTGTCCCTCAGGGCCACGACAGGCACACCGGTCTGCATGCCGAGGGAGAGAGCAGACAGCCCGGGGCACTGGCCCTTCCCCACCTCCGGGCTCGCCTGTGTTTACGCGGTAACGGCTGCCGCTTGGGCCCGTCCCCATAGCAACGCCTCCGGCCTCGGCCGCGGCCCCAGCGGCGATGGCGGGCTTCGGCGCGGCTCACCCGAGGCAAGGTATGGGGGATAGCGGTGAGGGGCGACCATCCGCGGGGCTCCTTGCGTCCCCGGGGCACCCGCACACGGCCGTCGGGCCCCAGGATCCCTCCCGCCTCCTCCTGAGGTCTGTAGTGGGTAGGCACCATGCCGGGTGCCTTGGACTCTCCTCGGGGTGAAGCTTCCCCATGCCCGTTGCACTTTGGTGGCTCTCGGCCTCTCCAGGCTTGGAGGGCAGGTCTGACATCCCCCGTTTTCCTGCGTTTAAAGAAAGTGTCTGGGGAGGGTCACTGTTGGGGTTGTATGTGTCTGTCCACCTGCACATTTTAACAGTGGTATCAACTTCACAAGGAGAGCCCAAATGCCTTTTGTTACAGCCACAACAGAGGCCTGCTGCTGTCAGCTCCCTGAGTTTCTAATAGCACCAGAAATTAATTAACATGGAAAACCCCCGTGTTTTCACCTGATTTCCCCATTTCTTTAAATTTTGTGAGTTGTCTTCTTCAGTTCTCCTTTCCCCATTTCAAGGATTTAAATGAGTTAAAAGAAACCGGCTGCCCAGTGAAGTGGTGGAGTAACCATCCCTGGAGGGAGTTAAAAGAAGTGTAGATGTGGTGCGTAGGGACGTGGTTTAGTTGTGAACTTGGCAGTGTTGGGTTAACAGTTGGACTCAATGATCTTACAAGGCTTTTCCAACTTCAGTAACTATGATTCTATGTTTATTTCAAATTATAACAGCCACAGCATATTGCATTTGTCATTTGAGAGCTCAGGTTGGTAATTTTCTGACTGTTTCTTTGCAAAGGTATTTGATACTTTGATACTAGTTGACTGACACCATGGGAGCGGCATTGGCCAGTGCAGCTCAGTGGACTGCTGCTGGTTCTGGAGCTGGCACACTCGAAATCACCCCTTTGAACGAATCTCTTTTAAATCAAATTATAAAGTTTGTGGAGGACTTCAGCACTAGATATCCTCAGGAAGCAGCATTTGTCTTCAAAGAGCCCCTTGAGTGGAAAACACAATTGCATTGTTCAGCATTTGTAAACGGTTATGAGATCAGGTGAGTCTGAATTGCAGTGTATTTTGAAATTGTGAAGGTGAGTTACCAAGCCAGCTGTGCTTTAGTGTATTTGGGAGGCTAAAATGGGTGGGGATTTAATGATATGTATTAAAAATTTGAGTTAAAATTTGCTGCTTCCCCCCCCCCCCCCAAGAGTTTAAGACTCTTCTATCTTGGATGTGATACAGACCCATTTAGTTAGTGATGTTTACAGCTTACACTCTCTATTCCTTTTATAAAAAGCATATAACAGTGACTAACCCTGAGATTTGTGTTAGTGTTAGGAGTGGCTCCTGTGTGGTGGGTTGACCCTGACTGTATGCCAAGTGCCCACCAAAGCCACTCTGTCGCTCCCCCTCCTCAACTGGATGGGGGAGAAAAATATGACAGATAGCCCATGACTGAGATAAGGACAGGGAGATCACTCACCTATTACTGTCATGGGCAAACTAGACTTGACTCACAGAAATTAATTTAATTTATTGTCAATCAAAAGTAGGATAATGAGAAATAAATGCAAATCTTAAAACACCTTCCCTGCAGCTCCTCCCTTTTTCCCAAGTACAACTTCACTCCTGATTTTCTCTGCCTCCTCACCCTTAAGCAGCACAGGGGGATGGGGAATGAGGATTGCTGTCTATTCATTGCACATTGTCTCTGATGTTCCTTCCTCCTCACCCTCTTCCTCTGCTCCAGCATGGAGTCTCGCCCACAGGAGACAGTGCTCCATGAACTTCTCCAACAGGTCCTTCCTATAGGCTGCAGGTCTTCATGAACTGCTCCATTGTGAGTCCCTTCCAAGTGTGCAGCCCTTCAGGAGCAGTCTGCTCCAGCATGGGTCCCCTGCAGGGTCAGAAGTCCTGCCAGGATGAGATCTTCTCTCCATCATGTCATTGGTCCTGCCACTGCTCCAGTACAGGCTCTCCATGGGGTCCCAGCCTCCCTCAGGGACATCCACCTGCAGATTTGCAGTGAAAAAATTGGTTTACCTTGGGAGTTTTCTGAAATACAGTTTAAAGAAATTGCATATGCTTTATCATGTGAAGCTTGTCCTCTAAAATTTGTGGTTAAAGGCCTTATTCTAAAAGGATATAATTCAATTTTTCTAGTGAAGCAACTGCTCAGTCTGAAGCCAAAGCTAAAGATGGCCAGTCATTGCTGCTTCTCACAAAATCAACTCTGAGAGTTCGTAGTTTCGACCAGCTGTCCTGTGTGCTACAAATTGCAATGGAAAAAAAGTTAAAGGAAGTACAGGCATGCCTTGAAGGTTTCCTTTCTTCTTTTGTTTTCTTAATATTTTCTTTCTTTTAAAAAGTATGTCTTCTTCAGTTCATGTTTATGTGCAGAAAGGCATACCTTCATTCTAAGTATATGGAAGGTGGCTAAAAGGGCTGATAAAGAACTTAATGCTTCTTTTATTTTCACATAAATCACTAACAGAAATCTGGAATAAAGCTAAAACTGTTGAATATCATCTACAAATTAAGACATACTGAGTAATACCCTAGCTATTGCAGCAGGCAGTAGGTTTAAATTTCTGAAAAAGAATGTCTTATTGGAGGCTAATAGCAGTTTTTCAGATATTTGTAGTTTGATCTTCTTTCAAAATGTTACATCCTTAAAAAACAGGAAAAAAATATCTTACACAATTAAGATATTCTCACCTGCACAAGCTTCACAGTGAGCACTTCTAGGTCCTTCTTACAGTGGCTTTTAAAATAGAGGATCGAGTACTTCTCGAGTGTTATACTCAAGTCCAGGTATTCCAGTGTGTCAGATTTTCAAACTGACAAGAAGACCCTTGATATCCTAAACGGGATATCCTCCTCTTGTAGCTAGAAGAGATTAGTAATATTATTTAGGAATTGGAAAATTAGAAAAAAATTGAGAAATTCCAAAATTGGGAATTTGGTAATTGGAAATTATATCTGCAATGCTAAAATATAAATGCTCATACTGGATCAGACATCAGATCAATCTAATAATCTAGGGTCCTGTCACTGACAAGTGATCAAACATGAATAATAAGGAAGAATAATATGGACAGGGTATCATGCAGATGCATTCATAGATGCATGGGACTTCATTTGCTGAACACAGCAAAATGATTTTTTTAAACCCATTGATATGCAGTTATGTCACTGTTTCCCAAAAAGAACAGCTGACATAGCTGTGAGGAAGTAATGGGGCCATTAGGAATGCTCTTGGAAAACTTTGAAGATGTTCTTTAACACTAAATCATGTTTACAAAATTATCAGTTTTCAGTGACTTAAATCCATTGATTTCCTGTTTTTTTTGTGATCAGCCAGGCATATTTTTGGGTAAGGTGGCTATTGATAAAGGAAAGTATGTAATATTCACCTCTTGGTTGCATGAGTCTTAATCTTGTGAGAAAGATAAAAAATACTTGTTTTGCCTAACAGTTTTAAACATAGTATCACATTATATGATTATGGTTCATGTTTTCAGCTAACAGAGATCCTATAGTGCAAATTCTTGGCCCTGAATATGGGACTGTTAAAGGAGAAGATAAGTCCATCTTGCATTTACTTGAGAAAGTGAAAAAAGGTGGTGACCCTGAAACAGAGGTGAAAATGAAAATCTTTCTT
Source organism: Pezoporus flaviventris (assembly GCF_033815535.1). Taxonomy (NCBI): domain Eukaryota; kingdom Metazoa; phylum Chordata; class Aves; order Psittaciformes; family Psittacidae; genus Pezoporus; species Pezoporus flaviventris. The sequence continues at coordinate 8,541,782 of NW_026892595.1, forward strand.
CTGCTTCATCAGTTGGATTTGCAACTGCTTAATAGTTCTTTGAAACAAATTTCACAGTAAGTGCATTTCAATTGGAAGCTAAGCATGTCAGCCAGTGCATTTTTTTGTTTTTATTGTTAAATTAGATTGGTTTCAACCCACAGTGTGTGCTTTTCGTGTGACATAAAGAAAGTGATTGAAATAACTTTCACTGTTCACTAAGTTATTGAAAAAATAGTCTTTTTTTTTTCTCATGTTGATCTTGCTGTAGGTGTGGCTGTGCAAGTGTGTGCCTGTGAGTGTGGTTTGTTTGTTGCATGTGTTTTGAATTTTGGTAGCAAATTGAACTCATTTGTGCAAACAACAAAGTTAGTTAAATTAAATGTTTTCAAGGAAATATTTATTTCTTCATGGAAATATATTAAGTATTGCATTGAGCCTGTTTCAAAACTACAAGGACTTTATGTTAGCTATGGAACTAAAATTTTACTAAACTAACAGATAAAATTAAGAAAAACAATCGAAGATGACCCATTTCCAGCTTTTGTTGCTACTATTAAGACTTGGTGTAAAAGAAAAAAATCATGTGATATTCTCTTTTTATTTCTCTGAGTACATCCTTTTCATGAATACATTTTAACCCATTTTCTATTAATTGCAGAGATGTAAGACTAAATCCAGCTGCTGTAAATAATGAAGTGAGTCTTCTCAAGAATTTCTCTGGGGAAGGAGAAAATACAGTACTGGAATCACTGGAGTATACATCAGGTCCAGATCTGATCATATCTCATGCTTATATATAATCTCGTTAAAGTACTTATCGTATGATTCTGTGATAGTTGACTTCTGTGTGAAATTTGCTAAATTAATTTCAGTAATAAATTTTAAGTGTTTAAAGTGTTTATTTCCATTTTAAAGTTATACGGTAAAATAGTATTTTCAGATATGGAATGCTGTTCTTCAGCCTTTAAGTACAGAAATAACCTCCATTTATGAATATCTTCTGTGGAAATAGAGGAAGTGAACTGAGTCTCTGATCCTGTGCTAAGCACAGTTGCAATTCTGAGTTGAATCAGGCCACGGGTCTAAGAGTTTTGCATGATTAATTCCTAACAGTATGAATTCTTGAGAGTAATGTATTGTTTGGGTATATATGTTATATTAGTCATCAAGAATAACTATAAAAAATACTTTAAAACTGGATAAAAACACTAATGCTAATTGGTTACAGATTACGTGTTCTCTAATGGATGCCGAGCTCCTCCCTGGAGACAAGTGCATGGAGAAATTTGTTACTTAGTCATCAACCCACATGACACTGATCCTTTGTGTATCACTTGCAGCACAGCAGGAGTGTTTTTAAATGGAGTAAGTAATAATAAATGATACCATGGAGTAATGAATGTTTTTATGTGCTAAAATCAAGAATCAGTCAGTTTAGGGTAGTAGTATTGAGATTGTAGTATTGAGACCTGCAGAGCTAGTTTATTGGTACAGAAGAAGACACAGTAACAAATGTATGCTTGTTTTCCCACATATTTGGAGGGCTTTTTATGGTAAATATATATAGGATGGTATTCTGAACTCTTTGCTAGCACTGTTTGCTTAGTCTTTAAACATGTCCTTCACACTACTGTTATTTAAAGGTACTGTGTGACTAGATGCCTCTCTAATGCCTCATTGCTCTTGATCTGAGGTGTAATACGATTGTGTGTGGCTAACATAACTTGCTTTTCTCTTTCTATGAATGTTAAGCTGTTCTTTCAGTGGAAGCTTTCTGGAAATTATTTAACTCTTCTACTTTTAATTGCGGTTATCTCTTTCATTACAGATTGGTTTTATTTAGACATGACAGTCCCCTATGTGTGTTAAGTGGTGAACAAAACTTTTATATATATTGTGAAGAGGTACTGATGTCCTTCAGTCATTTCCTAAGAGTTAAAAATCCAGGGAAATTTTGATTTAGCATGTTTTTAATGGATTATGCTCATAAAGCTTAGGCTAGTCAGGTTACATTATCTCCTGATCCTTTTAGACATCTGCTGTATTGCACTAGAAGCTCGTATTTACTTGGTTATTTACCATAAGCCATAAATTCTTTCCAGTGAAACTACATGCAGCACAATTAACTGATTGTAATTACTTGCAGAATTCTATGTAAGATCTTGATTATTTGTTGGGATCCATGGAGATGGTCCATGTATTTTTACAAAGCATTACTGAAGTTGAATAGACTCTGAGCATGAGAGTTCTATACCTAATGCATTGCAGTATGACCTCTGTGCTCTTTTAACGCTATTTTATGATGCGGATTAAATTACCTGGATAAGGCAATGCTATTAATAATTTCAAATTAATTCGTTTTTTTTTTCAAGGGTCAGATAGGTGGTGAAGATCGCATTGACTATGAAAGAAAAAGTGATATATATAAAGATATTGTCACATTTTTAAGGGAGAGATCACCTAAATTTGTAGAAAATATGGCTAAACAGGTATGTGCTTACTGATACTGTGAGTATATTCTACATACATTGTATAATGGTAAGAATTACATTAAAAACCTTGCTGAACCTTTCTTTACCAAAGACAAGTCTCTGATTAAATGAAGAATTCTAAAAACTGCATTTGTTACTTTTCTTTGGGTATGTTTCAGTTTCTACTAAATATGTTCCTTTCGTAAATAGCAAATAATATACTATTGCACATATTGTTCTATCATATCTTATTATGAGTTTTGATCCAACATGTGAGGTCAGCTTCTAATTCTGCCTAAAAAGTACTACTTGTCTTCTAGTGTTACTCTTCATGAGGCACTGGAAATGTTAAAGCAGGAAAATATGATATCCTTTCAGAAAAGGTCAACTTCTTATGACAGTATTTTTCCATGATCAAAACCACTTACATTTTTATCTTCATTCTTTGTAACCCAAATATAAATAATAGCCCAACATTTTTACGAGAACTGCCTGATTTAAATATCAGAGCTGAGAGTTAAGCTTGTAGCTTATGCTCTGTGTTGCTTCATCCAATGTAAGATGCAAGTATTTTAGTTTTATTTAGAGCTCTATATTAACTACAATCACACAGTGCCACTTCAGTTTTACACGTTTGATCATTCCTGATAAAATTTTTTTCAGATTTCTAGTGTGGTTATAAGGTTAATAACATGGTGGCAAAATTCATTACAGGCTAAAATCGGTAAAATGTTTTGTTGTGGTTATTTATATGCAATTTTAATTATTGCAAAAAGGAGGTAATTAACATGGGAATTTTCTTATCCTGTACTTTTAGTTTTCTGGGATGTAGGGCTGATATTTATATTTTTTGAGAAATAGATACTTGACCAAAGAGAGCATTTCAACTTGTACATATAAATATGGTAGCTTATATTAACAGTAATGGAACTAACTTTGTAAATTGTTCTGTCTGCAATAAATGCCAAAATATGTTTTATTTATCCCATAGGCAAATATTTTTTTTTAATGTTGTATATACACATTGGTTTATGTTTCATAAATGTGACAATATATGAATGGTTTTAGATATAATGATTTGTTTAATGTATTTTTGATGTGATTTGACTTCATTTGATGGTCTTCAAAGGTAAAATACAGTAATATTTTAATAATGTTTAAATTAATGTTAATATCAATGATAGAGATAATATACCATTCTTTACTGTTTTTTTGCTCTTATAAGGTTATTGTAGATATTCAGGAAATAACTCTTATTCTATTTAATAAGAGTAAGTAGAATTTATTCTATTTTCCTTCAGTTGTCATATAAATCACTTAGTGCTCTCTGACTGTGTAAATAAGTTTATGCTGAAGAGTACAAATTATACTATTTTAATGATCTAGGAATATCATATCATACTATTTTGCTGAAGAGCTGGTTTAGTATATTCTGCATGCTAAAACTAGAATTTAAACAAGTTAATACTACAGAGATCCAGAACATTTGTATTTGAGGGAAAATTTCTACTCTAGAACTCTGAAAAGCAGAGAAAAGCTGTATTTCCAAGGTTGCCTGCCTGAAATAAATTATAGCTGGAAATAGTTTTGATTTATTTTCTGATAAAAAGCTCATTGCATACAAATATGTTGCAAAACAAATTAACTTTTATAGTATCTTCTTTGCCTTGTTTAAGATAACATTTGGAATTGCTGTGTTGGCATATACTGCTGTAGGAAACATACTGTCTAGCATGTGCTTAGCTGGTCAAGCTACAGCATCAATTCCCCTTTGATTTGTCTTATTTATTGTATGTTAAATTGTCCTGTCTAGTGTACGCTTTCTGAATGAGAGAATTAGCATGAATTGTTTTATGATGAGACAGTTGAGTCAGCAAGTGTTGAACAGCCAGTTCATGTCAGGGGCTAGTTGAAAACTGACTATACTGTGACGGTCTCCTTAAAACTGACTTGATTCAGATGGAGAAAGGAATGTCTTCACCTATCTGGTAGTGACAGCTGCAATAATAATAATAATAATAAGTAATGGTTGTATGCTGTCTTTCCTGTAAAAATTGAATATGTTCCAGTAGAGAATAAGAGTTCACAAGAGTCCTCTCTGTTCTGGATACTTTTGATCAGCCATGGTACTCAACACAGACAGTTGAAGCACTGGTAGGTGCCACTCAGCTCCATTCTTGTACTTGATTTGTTCATCAATGTTTTGTCCTAAGAGACGGAAGATGTAAAAAACTGAAACGGAATGTGTTTATATAAATTCTAAGCTATATCAAATTAAGTTACTTGGACCTGAAGTCTAGCAAAGTTTATCATAGCCTATTTTCACATTTTTGTTATTTTTTCTTTTTTATGTGGGAATTTTTTGTAAATCCTTCATGCAGGGAAATAGTTTTAATATGAGTGATCCATTGAAAGCAGAATGACTGACTTTTCAGTTCTAGATCTTAAAACCAATTTGGAATTAGTTTCTATAGAAGTGCTTGTGTCACCAAATATTTAATGTATCAGAATTTAAACAACACCTGTCGTGGTTTAAACCCAGTCAGGTAACTTGTTCACTCACTCCCAGTGAGTGGTGCCGAGCTGACAACAATCGAGGTCCGTGTCCTCCCCCCGCCACCGGGGTTCTCCCCCACTCCTGGAGGAACGGGGAGGAAGATCGAAAGAGTGCAACTCCCACGGGTTGAGACAAGAACAGTCCAGCAACCAATGTACACAAATCACCACCGCTACTATCAACTACAACAATGATAAGGGAAAATAACAAGGGAAGAGAATACGATACCACCGGCAGGGAAGATGAGTTCCACCCGGAAGCCCGTGTCCTTCCGGGTAACTCCCAGTCACCCCCCACCCCGGCCATGACGTGCTGTGGTATGGAATACCTCCCTGGCTAGCCCGAGTCAGGCGCCCCATCTCTGCTTCCTCCCGGCTTCCCCTCCTCCCTGGCAGAGCATGAGCCTCACAAAGTCCTTGGTCAGGGTAAACATCACTTAGCAACAACTGAAAACATCGACTTCACCAACACTATTCTCAGGCTGGAAGTCAAAACACAGCACTGCACCAGCTAGCACAAAGGAGAAAAAAAAAAACAAACAAAAACATGACTGCTACTGCTGAACCCAGGACAACACCCAATACTCAAGTATGTTCAGGAAGTTCTGAATTTCTTGAGCTCATTTATTTCGAAAGCTTTATTTTGCACATAGCAACAGCTACTTTTCAGATTAATGTTTCATTGTTTTAAAGGCAATCTGATTTTATGCTTGTAGTCTAATTCCACATTTAATGCATAAAAATTTTTAAGCACAGCATCCTGGAATTGTGCTTAGAACTTATTGTTTTAATATGCGTTATTCACATAGCAATATGACTGACAAACCTTGTCTCCTTTTGTTAGGAATACAGGTTTTTTAAGGAACCAACATATAAGAAGAATTTCCAGCGTATGGGAGTAGTTGAGGCTAAGGTCTCTGGCCAGTCCCAGAGCCTTCATGATACTACAGAAAATAAAGTAGGTGAGAAAGTAAAAAGTTCTGCGTCAAGGAGATCCATTGAAAAGAAGAAATTAGAACCATCTATGAACTGGAAGAATGCTGGGCTTTCTGTTCTCAGCAGATAAGTAGTTATCTTTATGTATAAATTTTCCTATAGTTCTCTCTAAACTGCTAATGATTGGACTGCATGGTATAGGTTTGCATTTTTATGTTAAGAGTAATAAAACAAAACTTACTACATGTTAATTTCTAAGAAGAAAGTACAGACTACTAAAGAGATTTCACAGTTTTCTTCTGTTATGCAACAACTTTGATGATGTTATGTCATTTCCACAGCAAAGTAGGGAAATATCTTGCAGCCATCTGCCGTACTGATCCTCCAGGACTCTGATACTATTACATTTTTGGTGTAAAATGCCCTTTAAAATGAGACAGAGTAGACAATCTAATCTAAACCACACTTTCTGAGAGAAGCAACAGAGATCCAGGATGGAAAATCACGATGACTCTTACTTACGCTACAATTTTTAATGATTTAATATTGTATGAGCCAGTTTTCTAGCTCTGCTTAGCAGCAATCTTTACTAATGAGATTACCTCAAAGTTTGGACACACAGAAGTAGAGCATACTTATATTGGATATTGTTGGATTTGTCTTCTGAAATCAGAACTCTGTTCTGATGTCATGTTTCCTGATAATGTGTTAATTGAGGAAGAAGAATACCCGAAGAAAGTCTACATCCTAAAAAAAAAAAAAAGTATCTTCTCAAGTCTGCCAATTTGACATGTTGCAAGAAATATTTTAAGAGATATTGTATGTGACTTACAGTCATCAGTTAAAAAATGTGGTTTTCCTGGGCAAGGGCTTATCTTTTTCCACAGCCATTGTTATAGTCTAGATGTAGTAAAATTAGCTGTAATCATGAGTAGTATTCTGTTTTATTGTTGTGACTGTGATAGTATGACCAGCCCAGGCTTGAAAGGACATTCTGTTTTCACAACGCTGGAAATCAGAGACAAAAAAGCACGGGCGATTGTGTCCAGCTAGGTCTAGGAGTCTATGTGAGGAGAGCAAGATATATTGTATTCCACATTATAAAAGGCATGGAACAGCTGAGCATGTGGAAGAACTAGGCAAACTAGAATTCTTCTGCCTGGAAACAAGATGACTGGGTGGACAATAAGACAGATACAGAAAATCATGACTGGAGACAGTGAATAGGGAGCAGGTAGTCACTGTCCGTTACACGGGTAAGGGACATCAAATGAAAAGAGCCAGTGAGACCAGTTCCAAATGAAGGGAAAGAGTTCTTCATATGACACATGGCTAAGCTGTCACATTCTTTGCTATGGGATGGTAGAAGCCGTTTGTTTATGTGAGTTCAAAAAGCAGTCAGCCACGTTCATGGAAGACAAATTCATCCAAAACTGATACACAATCAGGAGTGCCCTGAATCACAAGTTTCTGAAGAATATGCTGAAAAAAAGAATTTCCATGTGCCTCCATTGTTCACCTGCTCTTACCTAGATAGCTTTTACTGGTCATGGTTGGAGGTGATATCCTAGGATAAATGGACCTGTGGTCTGTACGAATATATTTATTCTTTGTTCTTGTATCACATGCAGGTCAGCATAATATGTTTTTTCTAATATTCCACTATTAAATTATTTAGTTAAGACACAGCACTCTTTATTTTTAATGGACTTTATTGTGTAGGTTCATAAGCTCATACGTACTGACCTGTGTCCCACTACAGCTTTTTAGTTCTATGTATATATATAAATTTTTTTTTTTTTATAAAAAGAAACGTATTACTGACAAAGCTGAAAGAAAAGATGCTGAAGAAGCAAGAAGGAGGAGTAGAACTGTGTATGCGAAAATCAAAAAGAAAGGCGATGACAGTTCTTCTAAATCTGCTAAAATACAACCAGCTTCAAAACGGTATCAGTTACTTATTCTTCTTTCTTCAATTTTTTAATTTATTTTCAGTATTTACAGTAATTATCACCATACTTAATATTTGGTAATGTCAGTTATATTTTTCTAGTTCTTTTACTAGGCAGTGCTGTCATACCTGTTTAAAATGGGCTTGTTCATGTTGCTTTATAGCTATTTAAAATGGGTAATGCTGTTTTTTATTTTTAGTAAAACATCAGCCAGGCTTGATGATGTTAGTGAAAGTTCCTCAGAGACTGAGGAAGATGAGGAACAGCCTGTACGTCATCATGAAGGAGGCACAGATTTGCCATCAGAATACTGGGGAATTCAGAAACTTGCAAAATATTTAAAGGTAAGCAAGAAGCATTGATAAATTTTATAAACAGCTACTCTTTACCTACTACATCTGAGGCCACCAGACCAGCTCCTCATCATTTTCACCTTCCATATATATTAGAACAGCCCTGCTACATAGTATGTTCAAACCCTGGAACTGTGGACTTTCCTGTCATGCACCCATTTCTCCTGCATATTTTTTAATCTGCTGGTTTTGGCTTACATAGACCCTTAGATTAAACCATCTGTTCAGTGTACAATATAAAACTTAAGATGGTATAATCTCTTTATTAATTATTGGGTTTCTGTTTTGCTTTTTGTGTTGAAACTTTCCAAGGTATTTCTTTATGTGGATAATAACTTTCAAGAGTTTTTATTAAAACTGAGTATGTGCCTAAAGTCTTTCATCAGCTATGATTAATGCATGACTGAAGTAATTCTAACGTGGTCTTATGTCTGGATAGATGCTGTTAGTGGACAAGAAAATGTATGATAAACAGGCATACTATAAAGAAAAAAAGAAGGTTTTTTTACACAGATGTTGAAAATCTTTTGGAACCTATAAATATAGATGTTTGGAATTCTGTGTATGTCTGAAACACTTTAAAAAAACCCCAACAATCCTCTACTATTCTGGAAAAGTCTAAAACTAATTATATTTTTCCCTCAGGAGAAATTCCTTCTCAAGTTTGTACTGGAATTTATGTGCTGTAAGTTACTAATAAAAGCACTGGTTTATTTGTTTTTTTGAGTAAACCTATAGAGTACACACATCCGACTGATAAAATGATGATGCTGGCATTTGGTACAGCAGAAATACTTATGAGGAATAAGCGAAGTCTTTGGCTCCTTGTAGAAGAGTAACAGTCTTTTAACAGTTTTCAGTGCATTTGCACCACTTGTTCTCAGTTCATGTTTGTGGAACCTATGCTACTGGTTGTAGCCAAAGAGATACAGAAATACTAGGGTAATACAAGTCTCTACAATTCTTTATGCTTTATCTTTTCTAGATTGGACCTCTATATTCTTGTCATTTTGTCTATGCTAAAATAGCCCTTTGCAAGTGTAATCTTGTGCAGCATTCAGAATGTAACTTGGTCAGCTACCCCCTAATGAGCACTCAATATATACATTTTGCATGATACAGTAGTTACGTATGTAACTCTATAGTTGCATGTAGTTACAGTTCAAGGTGTTTTCAAATCTGTAAGTCTACTAATAGCTTGTTCTGTCTGTCTTATGGACCACCTCTTTCTGGGAGCTCAGGGAAATAACCATGATACTTTTTAGTAAACACTCAAGGTCTTCCTGGAGAGGATACTTCAAACCCATTACTGTTGGTGAACTCCCAGAAATCTCTTCATTAGGCCATTTCTGCACCACCTTCTTTACCAACAAGAGTCATCTCTCCTGGTTACATATTTCTCAAATTCCATTTCCTCTCTAGATTCTTCGTATAATCATGTTTGGATTTTAATATGGGATGTGATTCAGTACTGAAACATATCTAGACTTGCATGAAACTATTCTGAATGAGGGGTGAGAATGGCAAATAGGAAAAAGTATTTTTCACGCTCCTCTGCTTTAGAAATTAGTGTATTTTATTACAGCTGTCAACAAGCAAAATTACTTAATGGCTTAGAACTAGAAAAAGAAAGGGGAGCATTTTTATCAAATTGTGAGTACCTACTAAGAAGTGTCTATAATACAAAATTTCCATAGTATGAAAAAGTTTTGTTATGAAAATTCAAATGTATACTTGTTTATGTATTTATGCACACCTGAGTCTTCCAATAGTTCTTTAAATTAGAAATAAATTAAATGAAATACTTGAAGTTATACTTAAAATAGTTCTCTGTTGATTCTTAGCTACGTAAAGCAAGAAATCCCTAGTGTCAGATAAAGCTGAAAAGAGATGCCTCAGTGCCATACCACAGACAGTGGTTGAAATGTTTTATTGATGGAGTGCTACTTTAACTTGCACATGGAATTCATTTTAATTCGAGTATAAATACTGCACTTCTGGCCAGACTTAGGGGATTTTTTGGCATTCTTGTTGTTCATATGGGCAATTGTTCATGACACATGCAATATAAGAGAAAATACATTTATGACTGCGATATTTAATTTATCTACAAGTGTATTTATATAGAAGCACAAATTTCAAGGGGTTTTGTCTCTTCAATGGTTGTACACATTGTTCACACATCTTAAAAAATTAATAAAATGCATTAAATAATAGATGCTTGAAATACAGAAAATCTAATAATTTGTAGATGCAACCATTTTTTGAATGTCTGCTAAGGTAAATGCGCATTACAGTTCAGCTATAAAAGACCGATTTGCAAACATAAAACTTCCATAAATGCTGAAAGATACCTAGTTTTTATACCAGTGTTTGATTGTCTCTCAAACTTAAAGAGACGGTTTCTTCCTGTATAAAGCAAACTTGCTAGATCCTGTGAATTGTGCCTGTAGGCTATGTATTTGTATAACTCTTCATGGAGAGAAAATTCCAGTGCAGAGGAAATTCCCTTCTGACTTTTTGCCCTTCTACATTCCCTCTCCTTTCCGGGAAAGATCAGCCATGTTGGAATTGCTCCACTGGGAAACAGCTGCTTTTGTGGTCTGGCTCTTTCTCCTACTTTCAAACTTCCCAGGGCTCAGAAACAGAAGACAAGAGCATGTGTGCTCTTGCCATGTCTCCCCGTTAACTTAAGAATGGGCAGTGAAGACTGATCAGTGGGGTTGGTGATGGTGTTGTGTTAAGCATCTTTCGGGCCTAGAGTAGACAAAACTGGAACGAAGTGTTCGCTTGATGTTTGTAACAGTGAGATTTACTCAGGAAAGCCTGCTTCAGATTTCTAATTTATTAAAGTAGTGCTTCTGAAGTATTAGGTTTTTAGAGGGAGGACTACGTTTTACATGGGCATAGGGTGAAGAGGCCACATTTTACAATGATCTGTTTTACAAGAAATGGGGAACATCACATAGAATGCTGGATCTTCTTTGTGGCAGAGCTGAGGCTGTGTGCTGAAAAAAAAAAAAGAAAAGATTTCCTGCTCAGAGGTGGGCACAATGATTTGTGCTGCTGCTGTTGAGCTCTGATTGTTGCCAGTTTTAAGATAAAGTTGAGACATTGAAAGGTGAATTGGGGCTGGTGACTGCTCCAGGAATAACTCCAATCTCCAGAATAAATCTTTAATCCCTTAAACCCTTGTGCTGCTTGGTTTTGGTTCCCTGTAAGGGGATGATTTATGTGTACACGTATGCAGGGGTGAGCTCTGGATAGAGTTCTGCAGGACTATGTTAGTTACAAAATTCTTCTTTCAGTTTCTTACTTGGAAAGTCATTCTACTTTTGGCTGTATTTTAGGGGTACAGTAGAGTAGTGAAACCTCACACATCAAGTAAAGTATCCACTCATTTCCTATCTGTTTTGAATTACTCCGGTTCAACCAACCTCATTCCCAGAACAGCATTGTGTTCCTTTTCTACTTTGGAATCAGAGGTGGACAAATGTTCTGTCTCTCCCCAGCTGTTTGCATCTTGTGCTAGCTCCAGGAGGTGGGGAAAGGCTATGTACTGAACAGGAGTTAGGGAGAATGTGCCCTGAATACCAGCTCCTAGGTGCCTATGTGCCCTGGCAGTGCATAGCAGGGGATTACTGGGTGTTTGTCACATGTCTCAGTGAAATCTCATTCACTGGACAAGGAAAAGGTTGAGAGAACTGCAGGATACACTGGGTGTATTCAGGTCAGCTCCACAGCTGCATTTTGGCAGGATCTTTGGAAGGCTCATGCATTCAACTAACATTTCTGTAGCTGGCAGGAGGCCCTTCTGTATTGGGCTTACATTACATAAAGATGGCAAACAGACCACTGAGGCAGAAATGTACAGAATTTTCTGTACAAAGATCCTTCCAGTCTTTGCCTCTTCCCTTTCCTTTCTCTCCACCTTCCTCTAAAAGTCCTCACTTATTTCTAGGCAACTGGGTCAAGGAAATGGAAGTTTTATGAGATCAAAGCTATGGGTCTAGTTCTTACAGTGCATGTGCCTCATTGAGTATTGGCTGTGCGAGAACTACTGCCATCGCTTCTGCTTCCCCTTCACACTGTTCAGTGTGAACAGAGCTAAGCCAGGAGGACATAGTGTAGCTGTTGCACTACAGACAGAATTTATTTCCTCTTCTCAGGAAGCTCAAATTTTTCAGTTAGGGAAATGCAGCTTTATACTGGCTTGCCGGAAGGAACAGTGAATCCTCAGCTGAGCTCTTTGTACATAGAGGGCGCTAGCATTCTTGGAACAGGCTAGAAATGCAGAAAATCAAGTAGACAGTGAAATGATTCAGGGACTCTCTGCCAGGTGCTAAGATGCAGAATCTCAAATGTATTTCATGTATTGTTGATAAACAGTGTAAGATAGTTTTATTCTCCAGGAAAAGATGGGGAGACACCTGGGAATTGGAATTGAAGAGCTAGGGGTAAACCAGGGTGCAGGGAATCCATGTATGTGTGAAGGTTAGAAATATGGACAAGGAAGGTCCAAACTATTGCAGAAACAGGGAGCCTATTTCAGAACATTTGAGGACCAAATCTTAAATGGCAGTTGCTTGTGTGTGGAGTTCTTTTGCATTCTATGTGGAAGGTTTACGATACGACATTTTCTACTTGGAGGGTAGGTCAGTCAACAACTGCTTGCATGTTTCCCTACTATGCATTAATATAAAGTCAGTCACAGTTTATCTCCAAGATGAGACTTGTCATATCTGAGGTCTAAGGATTTAGTTATCTGAAAAACGTATCTTCCTCATAAAATTTTGTGATAGAAAATGTCCAGGCTTTCAAAATAAATATTTTTTTTGTGCAAAATAAAATTGTTTAGCACTCTCAGCCCTCCTGTGGTTTAACATGTGGTGTATACAGCAATTCTTTTATAGCAAACAATTATAAGTTTATGGCACTTGCAAAAGCATTGATGTGGTTTGTAGATTTTTCTCAATTTTTGTATGAATTTTTGTATTTTTTAACTGCATAACGGAAAAGTATAGCTTTATTAAGTTATAACGGTAATGGAAATGTTCCACATTATTAAGATTACACTAGTACTCAGAAAAATTTAAATCATCTTCATAAAGTATGCATGCATTAAGAAATTGATTGTATTTTGGGATTAGCAGAAAAGTAATTCAGTTTTATTCTGAAAGAACCTCAAAAGAGACATTAACATATTAGCCTAAGGAATAAAATGAGTCTTCAAGTACTAATTAAAGTGAAACTACACAAGAAGTAATTTTAAATTTAGTAAGACAAGAAAAAATAGTATTAATGTTACAGTGTACCCACTAAAGTACCAATTATTTGTTTTACACATTGTAATACTGCTCAAAAGTTTTATGGTAGTCACAGAAAAAGCCTAAAATCTCTGATGTTTATGGATATGTCTGAAGAACAAAATGCAAAGACAACTGCAAATACAAATCGTGAGGAACTAACTCTCTATTTCTCGGCTGTGCTTCTATTTCCCCAGAAATTTACTGGTGGGTAGATCTTCACAATTATAATTGGATACATAGATGATTAAAATACAAGTTATGAATTTGGTCTGATAGGAATTTAGGAGTTATTTTGTGTACAGAATTATAAAAAAAACCCTATATGTAATCTTAAAATCTGGCTCTAGATACGGAATAGATGGAAATATTAGAATCTAATAGCAGAAGTAAAAGTGTCTAATCTGTGTAGAAAATATATTGTACATTGTATTTTTTTTCCACAATCTAGATAATAAGAGTTAACTCTTTTTCCTTTATGATATCACATTAGTAAGACGTGCATGACATATTATATTAGCCATCAAATACAAAACAAACATACATAAATGTGTATAAAATAAATCATAGAATCATAGAATAGTTAGGGTTGGAAAGGACCTTAAGATCATCCAGTTCCAACCACTCTGCCATGGGCAGGGACACCTCCCACTAAACCATGCCACCCAAGGCTCTGTCCAACCTGGCCTTGAACATCACTGGAGATGGAGCATTCACAACTTCCCTGGGCAACCCATGCCAGTGTCTCACCACCCTTACAGTAAGATGCTGGTAAGATGCTGTTTTTTAAGTAATGAGATGAGCTTCACATTGGATATCAGACTGCACAAATCACTCAAAAGTAACATTCTCTGCCATTGGCAGGTGGACCTGAGTTGATCTGTTGTACAGTGGCAGAGGCTGCCCTTGCTTGCTCTTGATACATAGAGCAAACCTGTTCCTAGGGCTGAAAATTCCAAACTCTTAAATACACTCAATTTACCTATGGGTATATCTTTGTCTCTTTGTCTCTAAATTGGAGAGACATCAATTTCATGGATGGATCACTTGTTCAATAAAGAACTGGCTGGCTGGACGCATGCAAAGAGTTGTGGTCAGTGGCTCAATGTCCAGCTGGAGACCAGTAACAAGTGGTGTCCTCAGGGATTGGTGTTGGAACCGGTCTTGTTCAGCATCTTTCTTGCTGACATGGACAGTGGGATTGCGTGCACCCTCAGCAAGTCTGCTAATGACACTAAGCTGTGTGGTTTGGTTGGTACGCTGGAGGGAAGGAATGCCATCCAGAGGGACCTTGACACACTTGTGAGGTGGGCTGATGCCAACCTTATGAAGTTTAACCATGCCAAGTGCAAGGTCCTACACCTGGGTCGGAGAAATCCCAGGCACAGCTACAGGTTGGGCAGAGAAGAGATTCAGAGCAGCCCTGCAGAGAAGGACTTGGGGGTGTTGGTCGATGAGAAACTGAACATGAGCCGGCTTCAGTGTGTGCTCGCAGCCCAGAAAGGCAACCGTATCCTGGGCTGCATCAAGAGGAGCGTGACCAGCAGGTCAAAGGAAGTGATCCTGCCCCTCTACTCTGCCCTTGTGAGACCTCACTTGGAGTCTGTGTACAGTTCTGGCGTCCTCAACATAAGAAGGACATGGAACTGTTGGAACAAGTCCAGAGAAGGGCCATGAGGGTGATGAGGGGACTGGAGCACCTCCTGTATGAAATTAGGCTGAGAAAGTTGGGGCTGTTCAGCCTGGAGAAGAGAAGGCTGCGTGGATACCTCATAGCAGCCTTCCAGTATCTGAAGGATGCTGGGGAGGGACTCTACTTTAGGGAGTATAGTGATAGGACAAGGGGTAATGTGTTCAAACTTAAACAGGGGAAGTTTAGATTAGATATAAGGAAGAAGTTCTTTACTGTGAAGATGGTGAGGCACTGGGATGGGTTGCCCAGAGAAGTTGTGAATGCTCCATCCCTGTCAGTTTTCAAGGCCAGATTGGACAGAGCCTTGGGTGACATGGTTTAGTGCGAGGTGTGCCTGCCCATGCAGGGGCATTGGAACTGGATGATCTTAAGGTCCCTTTCAACCCTAACTACTGTATGATTCTATGATTTTCATATATAAAATAATTTTGACACTGTATAATGGATGTTTTCAGGACTGGCCAACTTTGTGGATAATTTACCTGAAATTATCACTAGACTGATCTTTTCTCTTATCAAAGTATGTGGTGGGTTAATTTGAAGGAGGTTATTTAGCTGAACTGAGCGATCAAGATGAAAAATGAATTCTGCTGTAGTTTGGCTAAGTGGCAGACTGTTATTTTTTAGAGAATACCAAATGTATAACACATAAACATGTACCACCTGCTAGTGTTTCTAGGCACATGTCTGGCTAACCTGTCAGCCTTGGCAAATCTGTCAGCCTCCGTATCATTCTTTTCTTCACTATTCATGAACATCTCTTGTTCCCACCTTCCAGTATTAGCCAAGGTTTTTGTTTGCTTTTTAAATTTTGGTAAAGAATGTGGTTCTGGAAAAAAAAGGGGGGGGGGGGGGGGGAATAAAAATATGGGAAAACTGCATTTTATAGTTATGTATTTTTTAACAACCTAGCCAGTGCTGATAATGAAAAAGAAATCTTTTGATGATAAACTTACTAGGTAAGAAATATTGGCAAATAGTAGAGTATCAAATTATTATTATAACTGGCAACTCTGAAGCACTTGCGTAGCTCTCACCTCAAAATACTGTACCAACAATCATTCCTCATCATAAGAGACATATAAAATTTGTAACAACCAGTTGAGTTTTGACCATTAGCACCAACTCTGATGAAGTTCTGTGTAGTGGAAGTTTAATCTTCTGAGGGTGACACATTCCTTAGAGTTTCATAGCTGATGAGAAGAAAGACCAGACAGAAATAAAGAAAAAACAAACAAAAGTGTAGAAATTAACAAAAAACAATAAAAAAAAGATACAGTATATAAAAAATTAAGGGCTAAGGAAAAGAATGTAAAACAATTGATGTTTAATTTCCCTCTTTCTACAGGATTGTATTCTATTGTAAAAGCAGGTAATTAAATTAATACTAAATTAATGAGCTACTGTTTCACCACTGTAGCTACTGTACCTCTAAAATAATTGTAAATTCCCCCAGCTGTTTCAATCTGGTTTAAGGCTTTATAATCCTGAAGCAGATAACCAAATTGCTGGCTTTCCTAAAGAATTATAACGTGGTTGTGTCTGAAAGCTATCGAGAGCTTTAAGAAGTGATAACAGCATTTTTCATTGGCTTTAAATGTTCCACATTGGACCTAGGATCGATTAACCACGACTTACTATACATGCAGTTACTTCAGAAGCATGCCTGTGCTTCAACCATGTCTTCATCTGTATTTGTTTTTCCTATGCTCTCACTAAGCTCAGTTTTTAAGTTTGTTTTATTTTTCCAGAGAGTATCTGCCTCCTGGTTTTTCATAAACTATCAGTATCATTTTGTTCTTCTTGCAAAATCTTTTTTGCCTGGTTTCAAATGACACTGTCTTTTGTGTCTGCTCAGTGCTTACTAAGCATCCGCAGCATGCTAGCTCTCCAGTAGTCTAGGCACAGGTCCTTCTTAGTCCAACGTCATTAAATTTTCTCCACTGTTTTCCCAAATGAGCTGGATCACAGAATCCTTAGAGTTGGAAGGGACCTCAAAAGATCATCTAGTCCAACCCTCCTGCAAGAGCAGGGTAACCTAGAGTACATCACACAGGAACTTGTCCAGGCGGGCCTTGAATATCTCCAACGTAGGAGACTCCACAACCCCCCTGGGCAACCTGTTCCAGTGATCTGTCACTCTCGCAGTAAAGAAATTTTTCCTAATGTTCACATGGAACCTCCTATGCTCCAGTTTACACCCATTGCCCCTTGTCCTATCACTGGACATCACTGAAAAAACCCTAGCTCCATCATCCTGACACTCACCCTTTACATATTTGTAAACATTGATGAGGTCACCCCTCAGTCTCCTCCAAGCTAAAGAGTCCCAGCTCCCTCAGCCTCTCCTCATAAGAGAGATGTTCTATTCCCTTAATCATCTTTGTAGCTCTGCGCTGGACTCTTTCAAGCAATTCCCTGTCCTTCTTGAACTGTGGGGCCCAGAACTGGACACAGTATTCTGGATGCGGCCTCACCAAGGCAGAGTAGAGAGGGAGGAGAACCTCTCTTGACCTACTAACCACACCCTTTCTAATGCATCCTAGGATGCCATTGGCTGCCTTGGCCACAAGGGCACAGTGTTGGCTCATGGTCATCCTCCTATCCACCAGGACCCCCAGGTCCCTTTCCCCTTCACTACTGTCCAGCAGGTCAGCCCCCAACCTGTACTGGTACATGGGGTTGTTCTTCCCCAGATGCAAGACTCTACACTTGCCCTTGTTGAATTTCATCAAGTTCCTCTCCGCCCACCTCTCCAGCCTGTCCAGGTCTTGCTGAATGGCAACACAGCCCTCTGGTGTGTCAACCACTCCTCCCAGTTTAGTATTATCAGCAAACTTGCTGAGGGTACACTCAGTTCCCTCATCCAGGTCGTTGAGGAAAATATTAAACAGCACTGGACCCAGCACCAACCCCTGAGGGACTCCACTAGTCACAGACCTCCAGCTAGATTCTGCCCCATGGACCACAACTCTCTGCCTTCTTCCTTCCAACCAGTTCTTGATCCACCTCACTACCTGATCATCAAGCCCACACTTCCTTAGCTTATCTATGAGGATGCTGTGGGAGACAGTACCAAATGCCTTATTGAAATCAAGAAAAACCACATCTACCGCTCTACCATCATCCATCCACCTAGTTACTTGCTCATAGAAGGCTATAAGGTTGGTCAAACATGACTTCCCCTTGGTAAAGCCATGTTGGCTGCTCTTAATGACCCCCTCATCCTTGATATGCCTAGAGATGGTGTCAAGAATAAGTTGTTCCATCACCTTTCCAGGGATGGAGGTGAGGCTGACCCGTCTATAATTACCTGGGTCCTCCTTCTTGCCCTTCTTATAGACTGGCGTGACATTTGCCATCCTCCAATCCTCAGGCACCTCACCTGTTTCGCACGACTTACCAAAGATGATGGAGAGTGGCTCAGCAATGACCTCCGCCAGCTCCCTCAGCACCCGCGGGTGTATTCCATTCGAACCCATCGATTTATAGGTGTCCAGATTACTTAACTGATCCCTAACCCAATCCTCATCTACCAAAGCAAACTCCTCCTTTATCCTGACTCCTTCTGTGGCTATGGGTCCCCCGGGGAGAGTCTGCAGGAGTAAAGACAGAGAAGACAGAGGCAAAGAAGGCATTCAACACCTCTGCCTTCTTTATATCCTCTGTCTCCAGGGCACCCACCTCATTCAGCAGTGGGCCTATACTGCTTCTTGTGTTAGTTTTATTCGCTATGTATTTGAAGAAGCCCTTTCTATTGTCCTTGACCCAACTTGCCAGATTAAGTTCCAAAATAGATCCAAAATAGATCCAAATAGATCCATAAAGATAAAATAGCTGTAATAACATTAAGGCTTTTGGGCCTTTTTGCTAGGCAAAATCAAAATTGCTAGGCAAATCAAAACAGGTCTGACACTGTCACAGGAGGTCAGTAGTACATCTGTGTTATGGGTGGCCTATATCATATCTCAAAGTCTGCTGTCAGGACTTACAAGTATCAATGTTAAATTAAAAAACAGTAGTGCTGCTTGTGCTGGTTTCTGGTTTTTGGTTGGGTTTTTGGGGAGTCTTTTTGGTTTTTTTTGGTTTTGTTTTGTTTTTAATGCTAGAACCTTTTCTTTTTCTTATTCAACCGTAATATCCTACTAATCTCTGCATGTTCTGTCTAAAAATAGGTATGCTTTATTTTCCACAGATGAAGTGGTCAAAGGCAGGGAGAAGGCTATGACCTTGTTCTAGTGCTAAGACATAAAAGTCAATACCTAGATTGGAATTCTTCTCACCTACTTCTAAACGTAAACAAAGTAGGTGTTTCTAGCTGAGCTGGGCACTCAAAGCTACCTTTATGATCAGTGGAAAAAGTAGGCACTTTAAGTATGTGATTCATCTGATATTTTAAGCATCTATTCAGAATGAGGTGGATCATGTTTTTAAGTTCATTGTTGACTTAATCTCAATTAACAGGAACGTAGGATGGCTATAGGTGACTCGGTCTTAATCATCAGAATGTAGGATGGCTGTAGATGAGTGAATTTAGACAGATGACTCCCATCCCCACACTTCTGAGCATTTCAAATCATCAGTGAATGTCATGTGAAATAGTCTTTTGAAGGCCTACTCTTATTCCAGCTTCTTTATGTATTTGGACACAGGGCTTTGCATGCTTTCTGGCCTTTTTCCCTTGGAGTGCTTTATAAAGATCAGCCTATTTGGTAACAGCCTTAAAAACTAATTGGCAGTTAATAGGAGAATTAATTGATGGGCATCTGCTACATATCTATAATCTTAACTTTGCCTGACCAACTTTGTGACTGCTTGAGTTTTGTTTACATAGATGATGTGCATGTGATCTGGATCCTACAGTTTTATCTTGCTTCTAGTTCCTCAGCAGGGTTTCAGTTAGACCAGACCTACTGGCTTTTTTCTTTCACCATTTCACCATAATCTGTACTGTATCTTGAGCTCTTCAGGGAGTGGGCTGCAAAGTATCCTCACATTGTCACATATTTAGGACAGTTCTATAGACACTGTGTTGGTGAACAAAGAGAGAAGCTGTCTGGATTCTGGAGAAAACCTGGACTAAATAAATGTCTCTAAGGAATTTGCAAGAATTAGCTGACCAAAAAATAGCAACATGTGGAAATTTTGTGACATCTGACCAAGACTGATGTCTGAGCAATTAGAAAAGCAAAGTAAAAAATCTAATAATTTCTACACAGATGCAAAGGACCTTTCTGCCTTCTAGTCATTAAAATATACAATGTCCTTTCTTTGAGAAATCATATGATCTAAGTTACTCACTGTTCTGAGAAACAGCATTTTGTTGTCTTTACCCAAGATTCACTTTTAAATTTGTATCTTGGCCTTTGAGTTACTTTGGTATTTATTAGCCCAACTAGCTGTTCTCAGCTATCTGGCACATAAATACATCTGAGAACTTGTTTCTTATTGCAACACAAATTTAGCCATAGTTAGCAGTTTTCCTGAAGGAACACCTTTTGTTCACTTGGTATTTTTCAGCTGGTTGGCATCTTTCAGGAGGGAGATTGCAGAGGCAGCATAAAGAGTATCCTTATGGGCTGAGAGGGGATAGGTTAGTTGTGCACGTTGCAATCTTTATAGTTTTCTCTCTAAATTTAATTAGGATCAAAAAAAGTGTGGTCCATTTTTTTTACAACATTGTCCAGAGGTAACTGGCGAAAAAATACACTCCTAAACTGAAAATTTCACAAATGAGAAGATTAACTTGAAGTGTTGAGATATTATATATTACCTTGGCCAGGTTTTCTGTGTTTTTTGGGTCAGCAATTCACTTCTCTACAAGTTTGAGGTTTGAGAAGTTACTGGGAAAAACATTCTACTATTCCTAGTCCAATGAAGTAAAAGTTAATATGTTTGCACATGAGCTACATGGACTTTTACCTCCTCAATAGTAGAATCCAATTGCTATGAATCAGAAAAAGAAATCTAATGGGATAGATACATGTCTTGTGAGAGTTTTCAAGAGGGAATCAGCAGTTGCCTAACAAAACCTTCTGGTTCACTTAGAAAATAATAGACTTATTCTTTTGTTTGGAAACTCATTTCTTTTCAATTTCATAAAATATGGTGACAATTTAAACTCACTATGTCTTGGTTATAACATATATGTTGCTTCTGCCACTGTGAAGGGTCAGGGTCATGGTATTAATCTGCGACTAAAGCTGTGCAGCTTCTGTGCAGTGAGCATTCTGGATTTTGTGATTTTGTGATGCCTGTGATTTTCCACTGTCTTTACTTACATTAATCTGTATGGTTTACATACTGCCAGGCTGTAGCCAAACGCCAGAAGATTCAGGAAATGGGGCAGGGAATTATTCCATAACTCAGTTATACTTGTCCATAACTCATCTCTTAACAACTTGCAGCTTGTATGTTTTATAAACTAGAATGAAAAATTGGAACTAGTATTTAAACCAAAACAAAACTCAGAGTTTTTAGAGGTTCACTAGCATAGAAAAACTGCCTTGCTGAAGCATATTGTACATATTATAGAGCAGTACTCAGTCTTTCATTAAGCTTTATCAGAATTTGTTTAAATTTTAAGGTATTTTCCATCAGAAAATTACAAAATTGTCTGATTTGAGGGAGTCAAGTTCAACAGAAAATCTGAAAGTCACAAAGCTGTAAATGAAGAATTCTGTTTCACATTTTACTACTTGCTTTAGCTTTCTTGTTTTATAAAAATGCCAATATTTTAATAATATTTTGGGCTGGGGTTCCACTTACTGTTTTTGTTCTAGTAGTTTTTTCATTCCACTGATGAATATTAATGAAATAATTTCTGGTATAACAATAAAGGTTTCTGTAATTTGACCTACTTTCTTTTTGATATCACATAAAACTATTTTGTTCAGTATTTTCTAAAAATATGTTGTCTTGGTATGTTCAGTCTTAATTTTGTCAAGTATATTGTATTTTCTATTCAGATTATATATATGCATAATCAGAAGTAGGGTATTATTATACATAAGAATGACAAAATGCCCATGAATAGCAGTTTCCATTCCTGTTATTCAGTCGTAGTCTTGCTATCACAGACATGCACATTAAAGCATCTATCTAGGACTTAACAAAGTAAATAAAATTAACTTTTAATAAGGTAAAAAAATTTTAGCCATAGCTCTAAACAGATGAAAAAATAATCCTTGATATTGCCATGCAAAGTAAAACAACATTTCATTTTCGCGTTGCATTCAGTCATAGTCAGTCTAAATCCAAATACAAATTAAATAATTTAAAAAACTCCAAGTAGGTACAGTATTTATAGAGATGTTTGTGAGCCAAAAGGTGTATAATTTGCATTTTATGTAGTTTTGGTTTCTCTCAAGAAACTGAAATGCACTATACTGTGATGTTTGTATTTTTCAATGCATGTATCTGTATTTTACTACAGATTGGGCAACACATTTGGAATCATCTTCTTTATAGTCCTGTTAGTACTTTTATTGCTTGTGCTTCAATAATGCTTTTAGGTTTCAGCTGAAAGTTGGAAACAAAGATACTGGGAAAAGGCATCTAGCCAGTAGCAGGCAGGAATTTTGTCAAACGCTCCAGGACCACTGGTGTCTTGAATCCAGGTATGGGGCCTTTCTCATAAAGCCGTCCTTTCTCTAGCATCAGTTGTGACAATTCTAAATTCTGATACAGGTCTCTGCTCTAGGAAGATCAGTCCAAGTAGTATAATTATGCTACATATCACATCAGAGGGTTCAAGCAAAAGGAAAGAGGAAATGTGTGCTGTAAAGAGATCTGTACCAGGATAGATATTGCATAGGTCTCCTGTACAGTCTCAGCTATCTGAAAAGCTAATGTTTCTGCCTGGTGGCAGTTCATCTGCAAAAACTTCAATAGTGTTTACCCTTTCCCGAGATGACTCTAGAGGAAATTTTGTATCTTTCTTTCCTAGCCTACTGAATTGAAATCATAGTTTCAAAATTTAAAGTTTTGAGTTTACTAGGAAGGGTTATAATTTGAATGGGACATGTGATATTGAAATCTTAAGCCTGTGTATTTTATTATCTATCTTCTGTATCTGTGATCATACATACCACAGATCAATCCTCTTTTTTTTTAAAGAAGAGAAGGAAATATTTGGTAAGTTTAATATTTCCAAAATCTCATGGTAATAAAAATCCATGAATATATCTAATAGAAAACAGGGCTAAAACCAGAATGCAGGAGGTCATTTAGCCCACCTGCTTGCCTCCAAAGCAGCATCAATTCTTTGTGTGTCTTCTGGACAAATATTTCTGTAACTTTCCTATGGTGGAGATTTCATAACTGCTGTAAGCCATTATTCCAAAATGAAAATATTCTTACCATTAAAAAAGTTTATCTAATATCTAGAATAAATCAGCCCTCATGCCATTCAATCCCATTATTTTTTTTGTTTTACCTACAATGGACGTGGAAGACAGATTATTGTTTTTGTAGCTGTTCCTTAAACCACCACCTTGTTCTCATCTCTAGAGTAAACAACACCAGTTCTGTTTTTCTGCTTAGATCATACTTTTGAGATATTTTGCTGTCCCCTTCTGATCTTCATCAAATTGATCACTATCTTTTCTGAGGCATGATACCTAGAATAAGCATGAGTACTTAAGCTGTTGTTTTATTAGTGCCAAAACAAATACGGATGATTTCTTCTATCTTACAGGTTACAAATATTGTTATAAGTCTCTCTGTGAAGTTTGTTTTTTTGTCTGACAGCACTGTGGTGTTGATAGGCAATATCTATGTTGTGTTCCATTGTTAACACCAGACTTTTCTCTGAAGTTCTGCAAACTAATCACGATCTTTGGCATCAGCCAGTTCTCTCACTACCATAAAGCAGATTCTGTTAAGGTCAGCTGATATGAAACAATCTTAAGTTTTCTAAGTATTTACTGAATAGTTATGTCTTTAGCAGAAGCAGAGCGTTTACTACATCTTCATTGACATTAATGGTACATTATTAGAACACAGTAAAGACTAATGCATTAATAAAAGACCCATTAATGTTTTTAGCTTTCTTGGTTTCATTTGTTGAACACTTGCTATTGACTAGGTTTTTTTCTTCTTGATTATTATGAAGGTATCAATGAAATTATGATTTTAACCTGTGTGTCCCTTGGTAGTTTTATTTTGGTTTGTGCCCTTATATGCTTATGTTATTCTTTTATTTTCATTCTTAGTTATTTGATGTTGTCTTCATTCTCTGTTTCTTGAGTTTCAGCCAACTGAAGGGTTCATGATTTTGCCTAATTAATCTCTTTCTATACTTTCTGGTTCTCATCCTCAATGAGATTTTTGCTTTTGTACTCATTATATAATTTTTAAAAGTCACTAATGTCTCTTCTGAGCTTCCTCTTTGCTTCTTTCCAATTACATCATGCCTTCTGGTTTTCTGAGTTTACCAAACAACAATGGATGAATTTCTGGCCTCCTACTAGCTTTAATTTAATTGCTATTTTAT
Source organism: Pezoporus flaviventris (assembly GCF_033815535.1). Taxonomy (NCBI): domain Eukaryota; kingdom Metazoa; phylum Chordata; class Aves; order Psittaciformes; family Psittacidae; genus Pezoporus; species Pezoporus flaviventris. The sequence goes on from NW_026892595.1 coordinate 8,566,527, forward strand.
CACTGCCATCTGAAAACGTTGGTTTAAGTGTGAAACATCTTGGGCTACCAACCTTCAAACTTTCCTGACTTTCATTGGGAATCAGTATGATTTCAGCTCCTTTAGGAGGTAATGGCCACAAAATAAGTGCAAAGGCACTTTTTGCCATTTTTTTTCACTATAAAATTCACTTAACAAACTTACAGGGAAAAAAGTTAAATGCTTAAGAATATTAGAATATGTCCCTATAGCTAATTTCCATGTTTTCCTCCTATTGGAACCCTTGTGGCTTGAGAAGCCCTAGTATGACCTTAAATACTATTTTTAACAAATATTGTCATCAGTAGCTAAATGGGTACCTCTTTTCTACCACTGCTGTTGTTGAGGAGCCACCATAACTTTAGATTATAGAATTGTAGAATGGTTTGGCTTGGAGGAGACCTTTGAAGATTATCTAGGTCCAAATGCCCTGCCACGGACCAGGACATCTTCCACTAGGTCATTGGGCAATGTGTGTTAGGCATGCTGTATTTGAACGTGTTTCTGCCAAAAGGTCACAGGAGCAGTATCCAGCATTCCCTAAGATCACAATGAAGAATTTCTGAAGGCACAAGGATTTTTAATGGAGAAAGATAGGACACTAAGAAAGCCAGGGAAAAGGTGCCTGGATGCAGCCAAAAGTTTATGCATCTTCCATCTTGCTGTACATTCAGAATGGACTAACTGATGCATGAAGTCATGTTGGGAGCAATGTTGCCAAATATAGATGTTTCTGGTGGCTAAACCAGTGAGGTCAGACTCACAGATATCAAATGCATATACGATCTTACCATAGTCTAAAGCAGCTGCCTTTGTATACATACATTAAAAGTTTTAACTAGATTAATCTGTTCATTATTGTTATTAGAAAAGTGTTAAACACCTAAAAAGTGAAAGAAATGCAGGCTTTGCTACATGTTCTTTATAGTTTTGTAATTGCCAGTGGTGAGCTCTAGTATCAGGAGAGACATTACAAGTACATTTGCACAGAAGATGTTTTACTGATTGTCCTGGGTTCAGCAGTAGCAGTCATTTTTTCTCCTTCTTGGTAGCTGGTGCAGTGCAGTGTTTTGATCTTTTTGATTCTTTTCGATTCTCCTCCCCGTCCCTCCGAGAGCAGGGGGAGGGCAAGAAAGGGGGGGAAGTGAGCGAACGAATTACCTGACTGGGTTTAAACCACGACACTGATAACATAGCATTGATATGGTTTATTTTAATTTAATTTGTGGATATATATGTTAAACCACTGTATGGGAAGAGGGGCACATTTTAAACTAAGTCTGTGTTTAATTTCAAGCCTTAAAATTGATTGTTGATCTGCCAGTAGAGTTTATTTTGCATCCAACATATCAGATTTCAAATGGTGTAACAACATGATGCAGATTTTATGTCAACTTAATGGAGAGGTAACTATTTCCATGCATGTTAAAACCTATGCTGTAAGTACTGCAAGACTTACTGTAATGATAGCTTCAAGAAACAAAAAATAATTGTTGAAACCATCAGTAATATTTCTTATTTTGTAGAACTGATGCTTCAGCACATATGAAAAATATTTTATTGTGGTTTTACTTTAAAAACACTTAAAGTGGTGCATGCATTTTGAAAGCTGAAAAAATGAAATGCATTTATGTATTTTATATGAAGTTCTATTTCTTGTTGAATAGAAGAGAATTTAAAGTGATTTATTTTTTAAAAATCTGGTCCATATTAGGTGTCATATGCGAACCATTATACATGTAAAATAAGTGAATTATGAATTACTATGTTATGTATAAATGTAGATTCACTGTAGGAGAAACGACCCTCAAAAGAAGACATGTTGCTTGTCAGATTAGTGATACACTTCTTACATTTATGTCAAATAATAAAAAGGCAAGTTTTCTCTTTAAGCACCTATTGCAAAATTTTTATAATACAAAGCGAAGTAAACCTCAAAGTCTATGCTATATGAAAAGACCACAAATTTCATAAAAGAACAGCTGTTAGTCCTTTGAGCTACAGAATATTCTGTGTAGTGTTGTAATCATATCTTATAGATTATTTTTTAATAGACTTGAGCTTGATGTGTGTGGATAAGCTAGTTTCTCCAGGGAGACAATGTTACAATATTATATTCCTAGGACATGTTTTCAAAATACGTTCTTAAAGCAAGACACGTTTCATTTTCTTCTGAAGTCAAGATGATAATGAAGATTAAAAAAAAAGATAACATAAAAAAATCGTAAGAATCTTCCTTTAGGACACTATATGTTGCAGATGTTAAAAAAATTACTCTTATATTTAAACAGTTTTCTGTGGGGAAATTTTGTGGAAATCTATTGTTACAAGAAGTGTAAGTAAAAATTATCTATGAAGTGCCATCCTCATACACTTTATTGATTTATCAGAAGTGTTCCAACTGATGTAAGTTACTGAACTTTATGAAGTATTTTTCTCACATTCTTTTTGGCTGTATTTTCTCACTTACAATTCTCTGCTACATTTATGGTATCAGTTGAAGAGCATGTCAAATTTAAAGCCTTTTTTTACTGTATCTGTCCTACTGTTCCTGTTTAAATTTAAGAAATATGCTGCAAAACTTCTGCTTTTGTTAGATCTTCTTGTTTCATATTAGCAAATATTATTCAGTTTTTTAATATTCTGTATTTCAGTATGCTGTGTACAATTCAGCAAAATACTTTCCTCTGGAAAGGATTGTCTCAAAGTTCTTTACAGTTTCAGAACTGTAATTTGAAAGAGATGGACTTAGGATGGGAGCCAAAGCTTCCCTGGAATTCCAGAGGCATGTGGGAGGTGGATATTGTAGTTTGATTTACTAGGTGCTCGAAGTTGTAACTTCCACATTAGCACCAGTTGGCATTGCTCATGCACTCCAGCTTCTGTTGTAGCTACATGGTAGCACAGCCCTTTTAATTTCTGTGCAGCTGGGTTCATCCCCAATTTGATTAATAGGAAATCTATACTACAGCTTCAAAAGTATACATTGTTATCATGTGGTTTAACTTTCTGCCTACCATAGGGTGTATTCTTTGATCTTTTTCTTGCTTTTAGTCTAGTAGCTCTGACTGAAATAGAGCTCATCTTTTAGAAAAACTTCCAGTCTTGACTGAAAAATTTCCACTGCTGGAAATCTTATCCCTCTATGTAATTTATTCCAAAGAATAATTAAGCACACAATAGAAAGCTAGCTCTTTACTACTCATCTAAATTTTAGTACCTTTAACTTCACATCAGCAAACATCTGTGCTAGACTGTAGAGTTCTCTGTGATCACGTGCCTATCCTCATGGATTTATTTATTCATTATGAATAAATCATACCTTAATTTCTTTTTAATAATCTAAACAGTGCTTCTCATATTTGTCTTAATGCAACAATTTTCCAGGCTAAAAATAAGTTTTATTTCTCTTTTCTGAATAATCTCCATATTTTCACTTTCCTTTTAGAATGGTATAAAGGAATTTTCTACACAGAATTTCAGTAGTAGTTGCACAAGTCCCTAAAAAGAGATAATACCTGTGTTCCTATCCAGTACTTTGAATTATACATCCCAAAATTCATCTTTTAATCAAATGTTACATTGTAATTTCAAGTTCATATTCAGCATCCCAAGTCTTTTTATATGCTCTGGTTTCCAGGATAGAACTCCTACATTGAGCTATATCCTGTTTTCATTATTTCTAAGTGTATGACCTTTAAATTAGACATAAAAGAAACTGTTTTGGGCACATCAAAAGATAACGTATCCCAGTAACCTGACTGCAGCAGGAAGTGTGACAGAGTGATCAGGATGGAAGTCTTCTGTGGTTAAAGCTCATCTTTTGCACTCCAGATTACCTGCCTTCTGATTTCCACAAATGTGGGAGACTTGACTGCGTAACTTACAGTAGTGTGAAACACTGTTCATATTCTACCAAGGCAGAAGAAACCCAGGACCCTAAATGAATGCTCAGGGTGAAGTAAGAACACACAACTTTCTGCTACTTTCTAATTACTTTCTAATACTCTCCAAGCTGCCACTTGTTCTTAGCTCAGGGAGTTGAAAACTGAATGAGATACCTAAGTTTTTACTGACCTTCGGTGAAAACTTTTAACTTTCATGCAGAATCCTTTTGCAACTAGTTCTACTAGTCTGTTACCTCATTTAAAGAACCAAGTCCTTTTTTATATTTTCAACCTCAATCCTACTATACCTCATTATTAAAAGAGATTATATCTGTATTTAAAGAGACATTGGACAGTCAATACCTGCCTGTCACGCTCAGTGCCATCCCTGACACTGTAGACCTCTGTCATACCCTTTTAGGCGTCTGTCTTCTAGACTGAAAATATTTGGATTATCTTTTCTGCTCTTTGAAAGTTTTCCAGTGCTATAGTAACCTTACTGAAACTGGGGCTGCAGAACTGCATGAACTTTTTGAGGTATATGTGAACCCCAGATTTCTTCTGTCATATACTGACGTTATCTGTTCACTATTTTTTTCCTAATATTCCATATTGGTTTTATTTCCGCCTACCCTAACTTCAGGATATCATTTCTAATTTTTAATGGACAGCTGAAAAAGTATGATTTCATCTATGGAGTTAAGATAATTTTTTTCTGATGTGCCTCATTTCTCATGTGCTGTTTTATTGCCCTCTTAGGGGGGCAAGTTCTTCAACAGTTTGTCACAGCTGGGCCTGAATCATAATATCAATAAGCTTGATCACATAACCAGTCTTTCAGGATGTTTATAAGTATGTTGAATTGTGTAACTTCAACATAGATCCATGGAACTCCACTAACTCATATCCCTTTATTGAACTGAGTTTTTGCTCCTATCCTCAGTTTCTAACTCTTTAGTCATTCTTTTCAATCCATGCAATGACTTTTCCTCTTATAACATTGTGGCTTATTCTCCTTAAAAGCTATCAGGGAGGGCCTTTGTAAAAATCCTTATGGAGTTCAGTTAGACCTATCAACTAGCTTGGTAAATTTTGAAAGGATCTGATAAAAGATCCATGGTGACTCTCATATTGTTTCAAGAATATCGTATTTAGACAGATGTCTGCTAATTCTTTATTACAATCTACCAATTTGTCCAGCACAGATATTTGCTAAAAGGCCTTGGATAACCCTTGAACTCTCTTCAAAGTTGACATCACATTTTTTGTTTCCCAGGACATTGGCAACAGGGCAATTTGAAGTGAAAGGGTAAATGCCACTTTTACTGAATCAACTATTTTACCATTTCCTTTAAAACTCAGTTGAATACTGTCTAATAATGGCAGTTTGTTACTCTTCACAATGTCAGAGTTTTTTAATAAAAATTTCCTACAGTGGCTTCAGTTTCAGAAAAATCCTCTGAAATGTCCACAATAGAAGATACACATTGGAATCACTTTGGTTTCTTCCAGAGTGAATACCAATGCAAAGAATGCAAGTAGCTTCTCTAAAATGTCTGTATATTCATTGTGTGTTCTTTTGCTATCTGCAAGACACTCTTAGAAAACTCACAATACTTGACTGCCTAATTTACTAGACTGCTCACAGCAAGCCGTATTAGTTATTTGTCACACCGTGCTATTCTTTCTCCAATCTTTGTGCCATTTCCAGACATAATCATAGAATCATAGAATAGTTTCGGTTGGAAGGTACCCAAAGTATCATCTAGTTCCAACTCCCAGCCATGGGCAGGGATAACTTCCACTAGACAAGGTTGCTCAAAGCCCCATCCTCCTGGATGTGAGCGCTTCCACATATGGCGCAGCCACAGCTTCTCTGGGCAACCTGTGCCAGTGTCTCACCACACTTTCAGTGAAGAACTTTTCCCTAATATCTAGCCTAAATCTCCCCTCTGTCATCTTAAAGCCAGTAATTCTATTTCCTATCAAGTCTGTGTTACTTAACACCATAGAACTGAAATGCTCTAACATGTTTCTTATTTAGTAGTAGTTTAACTAGTACTGTTGAATAGACTATGTTTTATATTAAATGTGTTTACTCATTTGTTTATTTTTTTATTTTAGGGAGGTAATCCAACAGCTACTGTGATTGCGCTGTGTTCGATGAAAGATTTCAATCTGGCTCAAGAAACTTGTCAGATGGCCATCAGAGACATTGGATGTCTTGAAGTGTTAATTAATTTGCTTGATACGGAAGAAATTAAATGTCAGGTAAGTAGCTTTGTCAAATAGAGCAATGGATATGTCTTTTCTATTAGAATATTTTTTCAATTTCCAAAGTTATATAGTATAAAGAAAATTGATTTCTTTTCTTATTTCTGTATTTTCTTGATTTAAAGGATTAAAAAAGAAAATCTGTTTCTTTAACTTTCAGTTTCTTTCTTCTGATTCAATTTCACAGATAAAATATTTTAGATAGCCCATAATTTTAAATAACTTTTCTGTTTGTGTATACTTAAATAATGTTTAACTTGTTATTTTCCATTATTTAGATCGGTTCATTAAAAATCCTGAAGGAAATTAGTCAAAATACCCTGATCAGGCATGCAATTGCAGATCTTGGGGGCTTAGAGATTATGGTGAAAATATTGGACTCTCCGGATAGAGAACTAAAATGTCTGGCAGCTGAAACAATTGCTAATGTTGCTAGATTTAAGCGAGCACAAAGGACAGTTAGGCAGCATGGAGGAATCAAGAGACTGGTAAGCAGACATTAAAATTTATACCCTTTTCATATGCACTTTTTTGTTCAAAAAAATGTGTGGTGTTGTATACATGATTCTTGTGGTAGTCTTTACCAGAATTAAAAAGCAGTATAATATCAAACTTTCCTGTAGATAATTAAAAAATTGGGTTTTTTAGGTTGGGCTGTTGGATTGTGATGCAGTGGGATCAACCAGTCTAATACCATACCAAGCAAAAGATAGTGAAATGGCACGTTGTGGAGCTTTGGCACTCTGGAGCTGCAGCAAAACCACCAAAAACAAAGCAGCAATCCATAAAGCTGGTGGCATTCCATTATTAGCTAGATGGCTCAAATGTTCACATGCAAACATCTTAACTCCAGTAGTGGGGACGCTACAAGAATGTGCCTCAACGGTAAGTAAACACATGGAGCTGCGTTATTTCTAAACATTAAAACAGTTGGCTACTAAAAGGAAGCATGCTTTTGACTTAAACCAGGCCAATTACCCATCTGGAAGTTGATGCTTTGTGTGACCAAAGTGCTTTGAGAAAGTCACAGCTTGTAATGAAGTAAAGACAACAACTTTTTTTTTATTTAAAAGGCTGGGAGTTCTTTGTGAAAGAAAACATAAGGAAATGAAATCCTTAACCAGCTTTATTTTTCTGCTGCTTTTTTTTTTGTTTTGTTTTGGGGTTGGTTTTTTTTTGTTTGTTTGGGTTTTTTTTTTGTCATACTTGACAAGTTTGGCAACTTAAGATGCTATATTCTGGTTAATCAGTACATTTGAATTCTGCAAAGCTAACCTGCAGGTGTGGCCAAAAAGATCCAATGCAGTGCAGGACAGTATGGTTTTCAATGGCCTTGTGAATTGGGTAAGATGACATCTGACCAATTGCAAAAAGAAGAAAGCAATATATGTGATTTTTTTACAGATTGCCTTGGCAGGTTTCACAGGTCTGAGTATATTCAGTTTTTAAATTTGAATACAAGTAGTTTGTACCATTGCCACATAAGATGAGTGGTTATTTTTCTTTTTCTGGACTCTTACTTGACATTAAGGTAAAAATTATACTTAAGTTCTCTTGATGAATTTTAAACATGGAAGACATGACTTTTCAAAAGATTTTACATTTTAAAACACTTTGTATTTTCAAAATTAGCTTCCTGAAACTGCACAGGTTTATGCATGCTCCATGAGACAGCAACCTGATAGATTTTAGTTTCAGTAAGTCTGTATTGAGAAGGAGAAGTTTTTGAGATTTCTTATTTGGCTGAATTTGGAAATAACACTAAATGGATCTCTTACACAAATGTTTTCCCTCTCTTAAATAATGGTCCCCTGTTACAATGCCTGTGGGTTAAAATTTGGAAGAAAAGGTCATGAAAAAAATTAATTCTCAGAACAGTTTTCTAACCTTGCTCTAGTAATACACCTGTTGAAGGGAGTGGGTATTTCATGATCCCATTTTGAAGCATCTTTTTCTTCCTTGGCTATGAGCAGGGAGTCTGGACACCTTTCAGAATATACTGAATTCTGTTTAAGCCAGGTGGGTACAAAATCAGCATTGCAGCGCCTGGTTATAAATGTGATTTGAGCACTGCAGAGAATTTATGTATTTGATTAACTTAGAGAATAGAATAGTTATTTTCAAAGCAATGCAGATGACTTGTGCTGAAAATATAGTCCAAGGCTTCTCAATATCAAAGCCTAGAATTGTAGCACTGTATTATTACTGTGACTAGTATTATTAACTGTTAATATTCAGGATTTAAAGATGCAGTTTACCTTTTTAGCCAACTTACAGACTTGCAATTAAGACAGAAGGAATGATTGAGTACCTTGTGAAAAATCTGAGTAGTGAACATGTGGAGCTTCAGATGCACTGTGCAAGTGCCATATTTAAGGTAATTTTGTTGTTATAATCAGTAGATCAGTTCCACGATTAGCCCTTTGTTTTCATGTGGTTGTCCATTTTAATATTTCTAGTTTTACTATTTCTCTAATGTGTTTATAAAAATGTTGATGGTCTTTGGGTAATTCATGAGAATATTTTAGCTGCATGTTTAATATTGTAATTAAATTCCTAATTGCTCTTCTTGTGTACAAGCCCTAAATTGCACAGGTAGCAATGGAGAGAGGTAGGGCATACAGTGCAAAGAGCTGCTTTATTTTTTTAATGGATTTTTTGCTCACAAAGGGGATGATGTGACAGTATAAGGACTGCTGCATATATTGGAACAGTTGCTGTCAAATTCTCTTGGTCAGTTGTTAGCATATTCAGATACTTTAATATAATATTTATGTTTTCTTCTGTATTAGCTTTTACTAGTTGCAACATAATACACCTAGCTTTTGAAGAAATAATTTTAACATTTCACATTGTATATATATTTCTTGTACAGAGTGCAGAAGATAAAGAAACACGTGACCTGGTTAGACAGCATGGAGGTCTACAGCCACTGTCTGTTCTGCTTGCTAACTCTGAAAACAAACAACTTTTAGCAGCTGTGACAGGAGCAATCTGGAAATGTGCAATCAGTGAAGAAAATGTGGCAAAGTAAGAATTTAATTTTACATTATTATGTTTTGATTTTATGGGCCTCTGTAGTTTTCAAAATTGTTATGTCATGACTCTTCAAAAACATACTTTAAAATATGTTAGGCTTTCAGCTCTGGTTTCATAGTGCCACCTGACCTCATCAGGGTACTGTGGAGATAGATAGCATTAAGTTCCTAGCATCTTAAGAGTCAATGGGGACAGTTGGTGCCTCAGTTAAGATATAGGACACTGAGTCAGGAGGGGTACTAGCACATACTAAATGTTTAATACATAGATGTATCTCATATCCCCACTCTCTCTGTAGTTTACAAACCAGGACCACTGCTGCATGGTAGAGAGAGTAGCTAGCACACTTAGAGTTCACGTTTTATGTCAATAGAGATAGAGCAAATTATCCCATTCTAGGGTAGATATCTAATACACATTAGGTTCATCTACTTTAGAAATATATACTGTAATCTAAGATAATTAGCCCAGACACCTCTCTCCTTGACTACAGAAGGTCTCAGAAAAGTATCTCAACCTGTACACCTAACTTGCAAATGAGTGGAATTAACTGATGAGAGTCTATTGTAGGTACCTACAACCTCTCAGCATCAGGGTCCTGAGTGATTATCTGAGAATGTGACAGCAGGAGTTATCACCCTCTGCCTTTCATGGAACCGCTTAATGATTGAGAGTTCTCAGTCTTCTCATCTAAAATTGATGTATCATATTCATTCACCATACTTAAAAAAAAAAACCAAACAACCTGCTTCACTGGAATATATGCTAGGTTTCCTGCTGAAGTTATGCTGCTTTGTACAGATGGATGTAAGATTCATAGGCTGGAGTGCATATCAGTAAAAGGTAACCTCTCTCTGCAGCCCTAATTTTAGTGTACTGCGCTGGACTAGCATATATGATAGATTACTGATGGATAAAAATCACAAAAATTCTAGTAATAAAGGTTTATAGTCTGGCTTTTTACTGTTCCAAATGAGTTCCCAAGCTGTTGGTATACAAAGCCATGGTCTTTACATACTCTGCTGCTTTTTGCATTCTTGATTGCACAGTAACCTGTTTTTCAGAATGATATATTCTTTTCTGTGGGCTTTGGGTACCTGCACAGAGACATCCTGGTTCTGGATCAGTAAGTGATGAGGTAGACTGAATGGCTCCCTCTGTACTAGTAAAATAAATTGGGCCAAACCTTTCAGGGTTAAGGCACTACGTTATGTTTCTCCATACTGTTTAACTTTTTATGACAGTCCCTTACACAGTTTGGCCGGTGCCAGCAAGTGCTCCTCCAGACAGTGCCCAGACACTTCTTGGGAACAGTGCAGGCAACAGCTTGTTTCCATTAGGCAGAATGGGTGAGGCCACCCTGAATTGTGAGGGTAAGAGATTTTAGCCATATGGATGTTGTGTTGTGCTTGTTCTCCTCAGGGCTAGAGAATGAACCCCTGCCTTTTTTATTTATTATACTAATAAATAGCTGTAGCAAATAATTCTGCCAAATTCAAACAGATTTTTGCTGGGCTACTCATACATCTTTGGCATGTCCTTGAAGCTCCACAAAGGTTACTACCCAGGCATAGCTCCAGGCTTGAGCTGAAATCATGTATCATGTAGTGCTGAGTCTGAAGCAGTAAACTCTGCCCAAACTCAAGATGGGAGGGCACTGCAGGACAGGGACAGAGGATAATATGAGAACACATAAGTAGATTTAGAGGGATGAGCTTGAGTCTGGCATGAAGCTAGAACTATCAAACCCTGCTGGTTCATGCATGTATCTTCAAACTACTCTACGGTATTTCCTATACCTGAAGTACATTGCTGAGATGTTCCGACTCATCAGTGAGCTGGTACAGGTGCCTTGGACTAGCTAGCTCAGATTCTGGTTTGCTTGCAAGCGGCCGTACTGCTTCTGGACACAAGATGGCCCGAGCCAACATCTCTGTCGGAGCATAGCCTGCCCATTGCAGAGCCAGCTCATACCATTCCCTCTGTGAAGCAGCGGATGTGTAACACAGATAAAGTAGCCAGAGAAAATCAGAGTATTTTTTTTAAATTGTTTTAAATTGTGTTTTTTTTTTGCTACTCTTTTTTCATGCTGTTGATGTTTTCTTTTGAAAAAAGAGATATTTCCAAGTTACAGCAAACAGAAAAATTTCTCTCTAAGGATGGACTTGGATGATAAAAAATGACAGTTCCTTATTCCTCAGTTATTCTAATACTTATACTGATAAACCAGATTGGAAAGATTAACTTTTATTGAAGCAGTTCTAGTCCTGCCATCAAAATATAAAAAATATTGTATCTTCTGTATGAAAGAAAAGACACATGTACAACTGGTTGTTGGGGCTGTTCAGCCAGGAGAAGCGAAGGCTGCGTGGTGATCTCATAACAGCCTTCCAATATCTGAAGGGCACCTACAGTTCCCCCCAGAGAGGAACTCTTCATCAGGGACTGTAGCAGCAGGACAAGAGGTAATGGCTTCAAAGTAGAACAGGGGAAGTTCAGGTTAGATATAAGGAAAACGTTCTTTACTGTGAGGGTGGTGAGGCACTGGAACAGGTTGCCCAAGGAGGTGGTAAATGCTTCATCCCTGGCAGTGCTCAAAGCCAGGCTGGACAGAACCTTGGGCAACGTGGTTTAGTGCGAGGTGTTCCTGCCCATAGGAGGGGCATTTGGACTAAATGATCTTAAGATCCTTTCCAACCCTAACTATTCTGTGATTTGACGCTCCAGGGCAGCCATGGTTGCAGCGATCATGAGGTGGTCGTATTCCTGATCCTCAGGACAGTGAGAAGAGCGTGCAGCAAGCTCACTGCCCTGGACTTCAAAAGAGCAGACTTTGGTCTCTTCAGGAACCTGCTTAGTAAGGTTCCATGGGATACAGCCCTAGAGGGCAGGGGGGCCCAAGACTCTTGGTTGATATTCAAGGATCGCCTGCTACAAACTCAGGGGTGTTGCATCCCAATTAGAAGGAAGTGCAGCAGGAGGGCCAGGAGACCTCCTTGGATGGATAAGGAGCTGCTGAGGAAAATTCAAAGGAAAAAAGGAGGCTTATAGAAGGTGGAAGCAAGGACAGGCAGCCTGGGAAGAATACAGGAATATTGTCCAGGAATCTAGGGACCAGGTTAGGAAAGCTAAGGCCCAGTTAGAATTAAGTTTGGCAACGGATGTAAAAGACAAGAGGAAGGGCTTCTATGAGTACATAGCAAATAAAAGACAGACTAGGGACAATGTAGGCCCCCTCAGGAGCCTCTCGGGAGAACTGGCTACACAGGATTTGGAGAAGGCTGAGGTTCTGAATGACTTCTTTGCCTCGGTCTTCACTGGCAAAGGCTCTGACCACACAACCCAAGTCTTGGAAGGCGGATGCAGGAACTGTGAGAATGGGAGACCGTAGGCCCACTGTAGGAGAGGATCTGGTTCAAGACCATCTTAAGAACCTGAACACACACAAGTCCATGGGTCCAGATGAAATCCATCCGCAGGTCCTGAAGAAGCTGGCGAATGAATTTGCTAAGCCACTGGCCATCATCTTTGAGAAATCATGGCAGTCAGGTGAAGTTCCTGATGACTGGAAAAAGGGAAAATATAACCTGCATATTCAAGAAGGGGAAAATGGAAGACCCAGGGAACTACAGAGCAGTCAGTCTCACCTCTGTGCCTACCAAAATCTTGGAGCAGATTCTCCTGGAAGGCATGCTAAGGCATATGAAAAACATCAAGGTGTTTGGTGACAGCCAGCATGGCTTCACTAAGGGGAAATCCTGCCTGACCAATTTGGTGGCCTTCTAAGATGAGGCTACAGAACTGATGGACAGGGCTAGAGCAGTTGATGTCATCTACCTGGACTTGTGCAAAGCATTCGACACTGTCCCACATGACATCCTTGTCTCTAAATTGGAGAGACATCAATTTGATGCATGGACCACTCGGTGGATAAAGAACTGGCTGGATGGCCGCACACAAAGAGTTGTGGTCAATGGCTCAGTGTCCAGCTGGAGACCAGTAACAAGTGGTGTCCCTCAGGGATCGGTGTTGGGACCGGTCTTGTTCAACATCTTTGTCAGTGACATGGACAGTGGGATTGAATGCGCCCTCAGCAAGTTTGCCAATGACACCAAGCTGTGTGGTTCGTTTGATATGCTGGAGGGAAGAAATGCCATCCAGAGGGACCTTGACACGCTTGTGAGGTGGGCTGATGCCAACCTTATGAAGTTTAACCATGCCAAGTGCAAGGTCCTACACCTGGGTCGGAGCAATGCCGGGCACAGCTACGGGTTGGGCAGAGAAGTGATTCAGAACATCTCTGCAGAGAAGGACTTGGGGGTGTGGGTCAATGACAAAATGAACATGAGCCGGCTTCAGTGTGCACTCGCAGCCCAGAAAGGCAACTGTCTCCTGGGCTGCATCAAAAGGAGCGTGACCAGCAGGTCAAAGGAGGTGATGCTGCCCCTCTACTCTGCTCTTGTGAGACCTCACTTGGAGTCTGTGTACAGTTCTGGTGTCCTCAACATAAGGAGGACATGGAACTATTGGAACCAGTCCAGAGAAGGGCCACGAGGATAATCAGGGGACTGGAGCACCTCCCATATGAAGAGAGGCTGGGAAAGCTGGGGCTGTTCAGCCTGGAGAAGAGAAGGCTGCATGCAGACCTCATAGCAGCCTTCCAGTATCTGAAGGAGGGCTATAGCAATGCTGGGGATGGACTCTTCATTGGGGACTGTAGTGACAGGACAAGGGGTAATGGGTTCAAACTTTAACAGGGGAAGTTTAGACTGGATGTAAGGAAGAAACTCTTTCCTGTGAGGGTGGTGAGGCACTGGAATGGGTTACCCAGAGAAGCTGTGAATGCTCCATCCCTGGCAGTGTTCAAGACCAGGTTGGAAGGAGCCTTGGATGACATGGTTAAGTGTGAGGTGTCCCTGCCCATGGTAGGGGGGTTGGAACTAGATGATCTTAAGGTCCTTTCCAACCCTAACGATTCTATGGTTCTATGATTTCTGCTGAGCAGTGCTTACACAAGGTTGAGGCCTTTTCTGCTTCTCACTCCACCCCACCAGTGAGTAGGCTGGGTGTACACAAGAAACTGGGAGGGGACAGAGCCAGGACAGCTGACTTCAACTGACCAAAGAGTTATCTCTTACTACATAAGGCTGGGGGAATAAGAAGGAAGGGTGGAAGGGTGGTTTTTCAGAGTGATGGTGTTCGTCTTCCCAAGGAACTTGTGATGGAGCCCTGTTTTCCTGGAGATGGCTGATCACCTGTCTGTGATAGAAGTAGTGAATTAATTCCTTATTTTGATTTTGTGCACAGCTTTTGCTTTATCTATTACTTTATCTCAACCCATGAGTTTCCTCTGTTTTACCCTTCTGATTTTCTTCCCCATCCCACTGTGGGGAGGTGTGAGCAAGCAGCTGTATTGTGCTTAGTTGCCAGCAGGGGTTAAACCATGATAATGTCACACTTTCAAGAACTGAAATAGTTTATCTGCATTGTGATTTCTTCAACAAGCTAATTTACATACAGAAATTAAACATTGTACTTCCATTATAATGGAGTACAATGTAAACTATATTATAAAATTAAACTTGTAACAGTAACATACTGAGAATACCAACTTTGGTTTTATTGCTGTTTTTTAGGTTTCGGGAATATAAAGTCATCGAAGCTTTGGTAGGACTGCTTACTGATCAGCCTGAAGAAGTTCTTGTAAATATTGTTGGAGCACTGGGAGAATGTTGCCAGGAGACAGTAAATCGAAGTACTATCCGTAGATGTGAGGGAATACCACGTCTAGTGAAGTTACTTACTGGAACCAATCAGGCACTACTTGTGAATGTCGCCAAAACAGTGGGAGCATGTGCAGCAGAACCTGAAAGTATGATGTAAGCTTTTCATATTCATAGTATTCTGAATTTTGAAGGGGAAAAAAAAAAGTTATTCTGGCACAAATATAATCATCCTAATCTGATTTAAAATCCGATTTTAAAGGACTTTACTTTTTGTTTTCCACAGGGATGTGTGGGTTAGTTACATTCTACTGTAAAATATGCTATATGTTTAATAATAATAATAATAAAGGAAGTATGTAGAATGTAAAGATTTTGCATTTTGTGGAAAATCAGATAAACCTTTAGTAAACTGATTTGTCTTAAAGTTAAAATTCAAAGTCACAGAGCACCATTTTAAAGTGCTATATAATAGATACCTGTTTTGCCTTCTCCTTTTGCATCTGTTCTCACATCATAAATAATAGCCTAAATTAGAGAAAGTAATTCTAAAAGGAAGTGTGCACATTTGCTGTCATGAAAAATACTTCTAAAAATTTTGGAGTATTATTTGTATTTTATCTGTTTCTCCCCTTTCAATCATTCCTTTTATGAACTCAGACTTTGTACTCTTTCCACCCCTTTTATTGCTGTGCAAAACCAAAGAAAAAGACACGCTTTTTACTGAGAGGGTCAGTGCTTTCTTTCATTTTTTGATGTAGGTTTGTGCAAATTAAAAAGATCCTTGAGTTTTATAGTTAAGTGTTTCAGATAAATGCTGAGGTTGGCATTTACTGTGCTTACTGTTCCCTTACAGGGATATTTTCTTCAAGATTCTCAGCATATTTCTCTCCCTGTACATAAGGAAGGTCAGAAAGAGAGTTTTATTAAGCTCCTCCTGTTCTGATTTGCATAATTCACTTGATATTCATATAGCAGCGCAGGGAATTCCTTTCCTGAATAAGGCTTTTGTTTTCATGCTTTGGCTGTCACCCAGTGGCAAAAGGCTAGATGGTACACAACTGTAAACATGGGTTGTGTGAACAGTTATCCATGTAGCATAACAGTATAAATAAATGAAATCACTTTCAAGACATACCTTACTAAAAATCAGCCTTTGGAGTATTATATTAACCTCACAGAATTAGTGTTGTGAACCAACTGAGAAATTTGAATGCCAATAAATACAAATTTATATTTATCAAGCCTCAGAGATACTCCAGTACTCAGGACTGTCACTTGTAGCATCCAGTATGGATATCTTCATACTGGAATGTGGTCAGTATAAGCACAAAAAACATGTTGCTAAAATTGTGATAGGACAAAGTCCATCTTGTTTTTAAGAAAGAAAGAGTACAGGTTGTTTGAATCAAAATTTTACAGAGTTTACAAAGAGTGGACAAAGGAATCAAATGTCAGATTTGGTTCATCTGAAAAAATTCTCTATTGAAGGTTCTCAACTTTTAAAATGTTTTTAAAAATATTTTAAAACATTGACAAGTTAACAAGATCTTGGATCAAGAGTAGAATATACTTTATTACTATAGAAAAACTGTGATATAAAAATTATTATTGTTAGCAAGACTGACGTGTACCTGAGGGAATGGTTGGACTTGATGGTCTTAAAGGTCATTTCCAACCTGATTGATTCTATGATTATGATTCTGTTGTGCTGGTTAGACTTGTCGTACTAGAAGAGATAATGCTGCTGTCTTTTCCCATGGCATGATTCATCCAGGTGTGTATAAGTTTGATACCAATCCAGCAAGGTATTTAAAAGCAATACTTAGTTAAAACATTTGACACCAGGGCATTGACACCAGACACTTTTCACATATTTAATGATTGCTTGGTTGAGAGCTCTGCCTCTCAGAGTTAAGAGCACCTCACCCCCCCCCCAAAAAAAAAAAAGGGGTAATCCATTCCTCTCCCTTCGCCTCCTCTCAGATCAGTACAACAGAAATTGAAATTGTAGCTCCTCATCCAAAGTACTCTCCTTTTTGGGAAGTCAGTGACCAAAGACATGAAGATACATAGGCTGTTTTATGGAATTTACAGAATTTGGGACTAAAACAATAAGTAGACTTGTTAAAAGCTGCTGCAGAGTTCATTCTCATTCTGTAAACATTTTCTGAAGTTCTTAAGCGAAAGGATAGATCTTAACAAGGATGTGGAGATGTGCCAAGATTGTCTTCTAGAAAGAAGCAATGCCAGGCCACTTGTAGCCTTGAAGTATATACATGATACTTAATGATGAGTGATGAGAACTTCCCGTTGCAGGTTGGTACTTTGCTGTTTCTGGTGTTCCTGGTTCATCTGGCTGGATCCCTATTACATTACTTATTTCATAATTACTTATTCCTCTGAATGGCTTCAAGGTTTCTAGATAAGCTGTTCTCTACTATTAGCTTCTCTCCTGACAAACTTGGCTGGTGGGTCTTGAGGCTTGTTTTGTCATCTGTTACAGACAAGAACTGTTGAAAGAGTTATTTTTTTAAATTAGCACTACAGAAATTCTGAAAGCGATGATGATTTTTCTGGATTCTGCTATCATTGACTTTCATATGTAGCAGAAACACAGCACAAAGCAGGAAAATTTAAAGAGAGTATCAAGCCCTCATAAGGATTGAGAGTTTTCAGATATATTCTTACATTTTATTAGCTGTGTGTTTAACAAAGTTGGGCTTACAGACTAAATATTCAGCTGAGCAGTCTTCTATTTTGAATGTGGTTATACTTGCAGCAGTAGATATGCGGAAACCAGACAGACCGAGACTGGTGCTCATGTAATTTCTGTGAATGATTTGAGGGTATGTAAGGAAGATGATGGGATTAAGATAAGAAATAGCATAATAATATGGATAATAAAAAAAAAAAAAGAGAAGCATTCTATGAAGCAGTGCAGTTAACTTCTGAGAGAAATACTGTACGTTTAGCATATGTTCTATGGAAAAAGCCTGCACTGACAAAGAGGGATGAGTAGATCAGCAAAGGTGGATCTACAGCTTCTGTGTCTGTGTATTTTGTCTCTGCCATGTTTACTAGTTGACACTTTAACTTCTACAGCTACTGAGTGGAATCTACAATAATGTTACTTTTCTGCACCAAACCTTTACTTTAGGGCAACTTCAAGCCATTAAGTGATTCTTATTGACTCTACTGATCTATGTAAATTAAAGAACAGCATCCAGCTTCTCTCACAGCAAAAACTAAATTGACTTATTTTACAAAAAGCATAACTATGTGACTGAACTTCCTCTCTGTTATGTGGACAGCATGAAGCTGTTCTGCATACTCAAGTCTGCTGCACAGCTAATGGCAGGGATGCTGCTGCATGCATCTTTTATGTGCATTTGTCTTTTTGAGGAACTTTTTACATTACTCATTTTCTCTTACTAAGAGAACTCGTGCTTATTCTTTAACTGCCACTAGATTACCGTTTGCTGTTTTAATTTGAAAATCCGTAGACTTCATCTCTAGCATTCAAAATTGAGGGCTTGGAATCTTAAAAACTAAAATGTGCAATTATTTTAGCCAAACAGATGGAGTTTGAGTCATTGGTATATAATACTATTTATCACATCAGTCCACAGTGATTAGTGAAAGTTTTGAGAAACATGCTAAAGTGTGGTTTCGAAAAAGACGAGATTACATTCTGCCAGAATTAAACCCTATAATCTTACAGTGAGCGCAATACAGTCAGTATAACTTTGTTTATTTACATTTGTATTTGTGGTCTAAATTGGCAGGCAATTAAACTGAAGTTCTCAAAAGTTCTGGCAAATAACATTGTAACAGAGAAAGATGATAGATATGACAAACAGATGGCTAGGCTGTGTGTATGTATGTATGTTTAAGAAATTCATGTTAAAGTTTCTACTGGAAATGTTCAATATTAAGTTTGAATTTGAGAGATCAGTACTATTTCAGATTAACAGCATTGCTAGTTTCAGATATATATAAAAAAGAGGAAGTACATTTCTATAATTGTGACCCATGTCTTGTGCAGAGATCTCATGATGTTCAGTGGTGTCATGATATCAAGGTTCTTAAATGAAATTAAATAAAAAGTCTATTAAACAACTGTTGATTGTAAACAACCAGCAAAAGTTCTTAAAAAATATCTTGTTAAATTATCTGAACTGGTCAAGTAGCAAATACTAATTCCCTGTAACCTAGACATTACAGAACTCTCTAAATGGATTTTATTGTGTTAATATTATTTGTCTATAAGACATATTCTATGTACACCTTACATCAGCTGTTCTGTGAGAATACCAGGAAGATGGTTTGTATATACCTTTTTTTTTGTATATACCATGTTTAGCACCTTCCAGTTACCTTTTTGTAGAAGTGATGTCAGCTGCATACCCCTTCACCTGTGCTCTAATATCTGACCAGCACAGGAGGACATGATAGAAGCACCCTTTCACTCCAGCTATTTCTAACTGCCAATACAACTAATCCTGGTTATTTTGAAGGAGCAGAATAATCTACACCTTGTTCTAAATATATCAGTGATCAAATAAGAGCAGTCTATTACAAGGCACAGAGCTTTGGATCTGAAGAGGCCAGCTGGCCATCTTGGTCCAGGTCTACTGGGAGATGCCTCTGTTCTGTTAATGTATAGAGCCACAAGAATTCAGGATCTGCCCTCTTGCTTCTTAACTCTGAGTGTTTATGTGTTTATGTGTTACTTATAGTGAAACACCAGACAGCAATTACATATAATAGTCTTCATTTCTACTTTAGGTGACCTTCATGCCTCTTAGGATTTTGCCTACTAATAGTGTTCTGTACATTAGATACATTACATGCATACAGTTCAGCTATTCTATAAAGCATTTAAATAGTTAAACTTTGTAAAATATTGACATTTTTACTATCAACTAAATACCACATTATTTCAGCTTATGTGAGATTCCTTTCAGCTTTCAAAGAAAATGCTCCATATCTTTATTAAAAGACCTGTCCTTTAACAGTTGTGGTTACTTAATGCAGAGTAAAACTACAGTAAACTGTAGTTTAATTTTATCATCACAATGTCAAAAAACTATCATAAAATATATCATTACATGAATGTAAGCACAGAGTGATTAATGTACTAGCCATGGATCAATACAGAACTGAATGCCAACGATAGTAAATTTTAAGACATGTTTGCATGTATTTAACATGGTAAGTAGCTTATTACAGCATCCTGCTAATAATGGTATAATAAATCTGGGGAAGATACAAAAGCCATATACAAAAGCAAATCAGAATATTGTTTAGCATTATGCCATCAGAGCTGAAATTTGCAAGATATGCAGGTATATTTCCCCATCTCTTCCTTTTTTTTGTTTATTTCTAAAGACATGAAAATGTGTATTTTTGTTCACTTTAAAAAGGACTTTTCGCATAGAAAAGAAATTAATGTCTAAGCTCTTTTATAGAGGAAACATTTTTCAGGGCCATTTATTTTAGTGTTCCCTTTGCTTTTATAGCAGATATGCTCATTTAACACCCGTTTTCTTCATTCGCTACATTTTGTAGTGAAAGCATAGAAAAATTGAATTCTTCAGCAGTGCTTTCTTAACTGGCAAATATATGCTCTCAGCAAGATAAAAATAAAGAGGTTTGTGCTTGTATGGCAACTGCACAACAATATGAGAATATAAGAACATAGTTCTTTTCATGCAGAGTTCTTTTCATTTGCGTTAATCTAGTGTAACTGAGAGAAAGCAGTAATCAGCGATGAACAATGTAATTTGGAGATTTGTTTGTTTAGTTCATGCTGGTTTTTAGTTTGATTTTATATATGTTGAGTGGTTAGAGAACTACACTTTCAGGTATTCTGTTCTGTTGGGTCTAGAACAACTGGTCTTTCTGGTCTACAAGCAAAAGGCAGAACCATAAAGTAAACCTTTAAAAGCTGAAGAGAAAACAAGAAATCTGAAAAGAAAATGAAAGTAAACTTTACATTTAAAAGGAAGCTTTTGAAAAAAAAATAGAAAGGAAAGATATATCAACTTAGAGTTTGTTTAAGTATGGTGGAAAAATGTGAGCTCAGTGTTTGGCTTCTATCTCTTGATTTTTATATACTGGTTGGAGCTGGGTCATTTATATTTAGCCTCTCTTGGGAGGAAGTACCTCATGTTGGTAAATGGTCAGTGCTCTGCTTGACTAGGAGAAAGATTCATGGGTTATTTTTTAATTAATTCCAATATAGGAAAAAAATTCCTTGTGCTTTCTGAAAGGACAGGGAAGTGATGTTAAAATTGCTCAAAAGTGTTCGAGGTTTGGAGGGGTTGAAAAGCTTGTTTTGAAGTTTTATTTACATCACCATTACTATCTGAACATATATATGTAATTGCGTAGTTTGTGATCATGCTATTGTATCTTGTTGCATTAAGACTTCTGAATTTGTCATTTGAATGACGTTTTCCTTGCAGCTGATTTGGAACTGAGTAAAATAAAATAAGCTGTATTAAAATTAGCAGATCTTAAAAAACTTGTCTTATCTTAACCATAGTTTTGTGCAAAGGGACTCTTCATTGGGGACTGTAGTGATAGGACAAGGGGTAATGGGTTCAAACTTAAACAGAGGAAGTTTAGATTGGATATAAGAAGGAAATTCTTTCCTGTGAGGGTGGTGAGGCACTGGAATGGGTTGCCCAGGGAGGTTGTGAATGCTCCATCCCTGGCAGTGTTCAAGACCAGGTTGGAAGGAGCCTTGGGTGACATGGTTAAGCACGTGGTGTCCCTGCCCATGCAGGGGGGTTGGAACTAGATGATCTTAAGGTCCTTTCCAACCCTAACTGTTCTATGATTCTATGATTCTATTTTGAAAACATTTTTAACCAGTTTATAGCAAAACGTTATGAATAAAATCCTGGGTTATTTTAGTCAGAGTTCATGTCTGCAATTACTATTTTTGCTTCAAATGATGATAGAATAACATACAAAGCTGATTTTACTATTGGTTAAAAAATTTCCTGGCAAACCTATATATACTGAACGCAAATGAGATGTTTTATCTGATGATTTTAAGCACAATCTGTATTTAGATGTATCTTGTATTTACAATTAAATATGTAATTTTTTACTCTGTACAATTGGATTTTTAATTTGAGGTTAGCCATTGAAGGTGTACTTGCTTTCCTTTATCTTCAGCTCATCTGCTTTGGTTTTAACATATCTTTTTGAAAAAAAGACATGTTTGTAAAGGCTATTAAGTGTTGTTTGACCTTCCTTTCCATGTAAGGACCATCCTTTCCACTGGACCCTAATGTGAAGTTAAGATCCCGAAGCCTGATTGATATATAAATATAACACAGATGGTCTAGAGATGATTCTGATGATAATTCATTTTTCAGCTAGTCGCAAAGATACTTTGATTACAGTGTGTTTAAATAATTATGACATAGTATTCAGTGTTAGTCTTGCTGGTAAGGAGCACACGGGGAAACAAGTTACACGTTATTCATGCCCAACAAAGGATGCACTGTGGTGTGACCATTTTAATTTCTAGTGCTAGATTAGAAACATAGTATTTTAAAGTATGTCATAGAGTAAGGTAAATACATTAGGCATAGACTGAATAAAAAGTTAAATACATAGTTTTTGGGCATAAATATTTGTTTTGGAAAGTATTTGTTACTATATGAAAGAAGCCAGTATGCTTGAATTCAGATTTAACTTTGCATGCCAATCGTTAAAAAGTCACACGCTTGTTTTCATGTTTATATGAGTCCTGGTTATAATATAGTTTATCTTCTGTAAGAATTTTGAATGACAGTACTGAGAAAAAAGTAAATAACATTAATGAGATTTAGTTAGAAAACATATTCTGTCTTTGCATCATTTGTTCACACCCATTGGCTATAGTAAGCAATGTTTACTGAATATGTTGGTGGCAATTAGCTGGTTACACAACACAAGCACTTACATAAAGTAAAACAGTATGTTAAAGAAAATCATACCAATACTTCTTAAAGCAGTGTTCCAAGCAAGCATATTTTAAAATTTAACATTGTCTACTCCATAAGTAATTATCTCTCAAATATCTCTCCTTTTTTTTTTTTTTTTGGTCTGTTTTTACAATAGAATAATTGACCATCTAGACGGAGTTCGTTTGTTATGGTCATTGTTGAAAAATCCTAATCCAGATATTCAAGCAAGTGCAGCCTGGGCTATTTGTCCTTGCATTGATAATGCTAAGGTAAGAAAGTATTTAAAGGAATAGTTTTGTTATATATATCCCATATCTAACTTTTGTATTTGGATGATTTACAGCAGTACTTTGCTGTTTGCTTTTTACACTCTCTTCATTTCATTCTGATAACTGCTTACTAAAACGATGTATACACGTCTCAAAAGTGAATAGTCCTCCATCTAGCACTCATTATAGCATTCTGGTTTGCCTTCACAGTGCTTACTGTATTTGCAAAATATATTTTGATAACTTAACCAGGACCTAAACTGTTCCCAAATAAAGCATGCTGAAAATCTGATAATGCTGAAAACAGATTTTTTTCTCACTCACAGGCTATGAATAACAGAGATAGTTGTGGTTGTTCTTCACTATGAGGTACTTCAGCTATGTTCTCAAGAGACCATCATTTGATTTCAGAGCGTATTTCAGACTTGGTGCCAATGTAATCCTTAGATTTTCTGCTCAGACTGCCAACAAAAAGTGCCAGTTGTGAATAGTGGTTGTTATGCAGGTCAGTTGTACGCAGAAGACTGAGCTATTAATTTGTTTCATGTCAGTTTCTAAATAGAGATAAAAGTTTCTAAATAGAGATAAGTATAATCTGTAAGTCATCTGCAGTGTATTCTTACCACTGACTGACCTATGGTAAAAATGAATGGGGAAGGTTTTGTTTCCCATTAGGAGTTTCTTAGAATACTAAGTAGTCTGTTATCCATAATCCCAGTACAGTAATATCTTCCATTTCTAATTTACCTCCATATTTAATGCAACTTTTGCATCTTCTCTCTACTGTACCACAAATATTTATTCTTCTATGTGTCATTTGAGATCCTGACTATGTAAAGAATGGAAATTCCTTCAAAGTGCTGGATATTGTTTGCAGGCAGTGTTTCCTATTTGAAACTGAACACTGTAAGGTTGCTTTTAATTTATATAGATGGATGGTTGTAGATATATGGATGAAAGTATTGTAAGAACATTTGGTCTTGATTTTTATAACTTAAGCATTTTCTGTTTCTTCACAGTGATTTTTAAAATGCAGCTTCCTTGCCATGTTTCAGAAATGCTGGTTATCTTCCCCACACACACATTTTTTTTAATATACACTGTAGTATAATAATTTTTTTTTTTGTTACCAAATGGGGTGTATACATTTCTGCTCAGTCAAGATATGACTATACCTTCATCTCTCTTGAACAATAATCCTATGTAACTGAATGTTAAAATATTAGTTGATCTCAGTACTGAGGTAATACTTACTATGTGTAAGACTCTGCAACCTGTAGTGCCAGAGTAGAACTGCACATTTCTAGAGCTTCCACTAAAAGCTCAATCAAGGCCAGCTACTGAAATTATAGACTACATGGATTTTTGTCTTAGGTTTTACTTTTTATTCCCTGGGGGTATTTGATGAGTGTAAGCTATGTACATCTTTAGTGTAACTATCCTCTTGGCTGCCTGCCCTAATGCTAATCTGTGACCCCACAAAGAGTTCTTTGTGTGAGACGAAGGCAAAGTGGTACACTGAAGCAAACCTACCAATAATACCCTTTCTTCTGTCACTGAATGGAAAGAAACATGTATAAAGCAGTGATTATAGCCACACTGTGGAAGTGCAGTAACTATTTCTATTTGAACAACATTTTGATTTTTTTTATTCAAAGTTAATAATATTCAAGAACTTATGCGATCTTCCAAGAAGCACAGTTTGGTTTATGCAGTGCTTGATTCAAAAGCAATAATAAGTTTATGACTTTAAAAGGTTTATGTGCATTCTGGCTTTTCCAAGCCTGTACTTGGGACAGTAAACCGTGTTTCAAATAGCTGTGATCTTGGAATCTGAATTTGCTTTCATTTTGTGTTCTTTTCTTTTGTGGAAGTTGTAGTGGTTCTCTTTTGTAATGTGGAGGTTCATTGATATAATAGAACTTGTTAGTAGTATCGGAGACAAATTTTTCCTACAATATATTACAGCATCCATTTTCTGCAGACATTTTCTGCACTTACGAATACTTAAGTCTAACATAAAGGTTAATTTCTATAATATTTATAAAATCTTAGAAGATAATTGATCATAATGGTAGGGCTGTTGCCATAGTATGTATGTGATTCTCTATCAAGCATTTACCATAATCTGTTTCAGATTAGAAAGTCTACCATTTCTGTTTTACCGTTTGAAGGGTAAGAGTCACAAAAGTCCAAGACTTGAATTCTCAAGATGTTTAGGTGCTACCTGGTTGTGAGCTTTTGAGTCTAACTAGTCTGCCTGCTGTTAGATAAGAAGTTAAATTTGAAAAGGGAACAGAATCCAAGTTCCAATAACTCTAGACTATATATGTCAAGAGTTACAGTATGGTAGCTGGTTCAAAGTACTTCCCATAGCATAGAATCGTATCAATACGGTATAGGTAAAGAACATTTTTTTGTTACAGCAGTACGATACAGGCTAGTGATATTTGGTCCATGACAGATCTGAGACTTTTTTAACAGAGGCCTGGGAAGAGTTGAGGGATGTTGCCCGGGAAGCTAGGGACCAAGTTAGGAAAGCTGAGGCACAGTTAGAATTAAAATTGGCTAGGGATATTAAGGATAACAGGAAGGGATTATACAGGTACATAGCAAATAAACAGCAGACTAGGGAGAATGTAGGCCCCCTCAGGAGCCTCTCGGGAGAACTGGCTACACAGGACTTGGAGAAGGCTGAGGTTCTGAATGACTTCTTTGCCTCGGTCTTCACTGGCAAAGGCTCTGACCACACCAACCAAGTCTTGGAAGGCAGAAGCAGGGACTGTGAGAATGAAGACCTTGGGCCCACTGTAGGAGAGGATCTGGTTCAAGACCATCTTAAGAACCTGAACGTGCACAAGTCCATGGGTCCAGATGAAATCCATCCACGGGTCCTGAAGGAGCTGGCGAATGAAGTTGCTAAGCCACTGGCCATTATCTTTGAGAAATCATGGCAGTCAGGTGAAATTCCCGATGACTGGGAAAAGGGAAATATAATCCCCATTTTCAAGAAGGGGAAAATGGATGACCCGGGTAATTGCAGAGCAGTCAGTCTCACCTCTGTGCCTGGCAAAATCTTGGAGCAGATTCTCCTGGAAGGCATGCTAAGGCACATGAAAAACAACAAGGTGCTTGGTGACAGCCAGCGTGGCTTCACTAAGGGGAAATCCTGCCTGACCAATTCGGTGGCCTTCTATGATGGGGCTACGGAACTGATGGGCAGGGGTAGAGGAGTTTGATGTCATCTACCTGGCCTTGTGCAAAGCGTTCGACACTGTCCCGCACGACATCCTTGTCTCTAAATTGGAGAGACATCAGTTTGATGGATGGACCACTCGGTGGATAAAGAACTGGCTGGATGGCCACCCACAAAGTTTTGTGGTCAATGGCTCAATGTCCAGCTGGAGACCTGTAATGAGTGGCATGCCTCAGGGATCGGTGTTGGGACCGGTCTTGTTCAACATCCTCATCGCTGACATGGACAGTGGGATTGAGTGCGCCCTCAGCAAGTTTGCCGATGACAGCAAGCTGTGTGGTTCGGTTGATACCCTGGAGGGAAGGAATGCATCCAGAGGGACCTTAACACACTTGTGAGGTGGGCTGATGCCAACCTTATGAAGTTTAACCATGCCAAGTGCAAGGTCCTACACCTGGGTCAGAGCAATGCCAGGCACAGCTACAGGTTGGGCAGAGAAGAGATTCAGAGCAGCCCTGCGGAGAAAGACTTGGGGGTGTCGGTCGATGAGAAACTGAATATGGGCCGGCTTCAGTGTGCGCTCACAGCCCAGAAAGCCAACCGTATCCTGGGCTGCATCAAGAGGAGTGTGACCAGCAGGTCGAAAGAGGTGATGCTGCCCCTCTATTCTGCTCTTGCGAGACCTCACTTGGAGTACTGTGTGCAATTCTGGTGTCCTGAGCCTAAGAAGGACATGGAACTGTTGGAACCAGTCCAGAGGAGGGCCACGAGGATGATCAGGGGACTGGAGCACCTCCCGTATGAAGAGAGGCTGGGAAAGTTGGGGCTGTTCAGCCTGGAGAAGAGAAGGCTGCATGGAGACCTCATAGCAGCCTTCCAGTATCTGAAGGAGGGGCTATAGGGATGCTGGGGATGGACTCTTCATTAGGGACTGTATTGATAGGACAAGGGGTAATGGGTTCAAACTTTAACAGGGGAAGTTTAGATTGGATGTAAGGAAGAAATTCTTTCCTGTGAGGGTGGTGAGGCATTGGAATGGGTTGCCCAGAGAAGTTGTGAATGCTCCATCCCTGGCAGTTTTCAAGACCAGGTTGGAAGGAGCCTTGGGTGACATGGTTAAATGTGAGGTGTCCCTGCCCATGCAGGGAGGTTGGAACTAGATGATCTTAAGGTCCTTTCCAACCCTAACTATTCTATGATTCTATATGCATAACATAGCAGAGCTTTCTGTTGCATTCTGTTCAGTTCCATTCGACTCTCTTCTGTTCTTGTCCATTCCATTTTATTGCCTCCCCTTCCCTGCACTCACAAGTTGTACAATGAGGAGATCCTCATTTACCTGAAATGCCAAGGGAATTTTGGCTCCAAAACCACTTTCAAAGACACAGCTCAGAACGGTTACAGGTAGAAAGAGTATTTGATTTATTTCTAAATAAAGTGATTTGATTTAGTTTAGCTTAGTTAATTGTAGTCTGGTTTAGCTTAGACCCTTCAGTTTAGCTGGAAAAACCCTCCCTTGCAGCCTGACAAAGGAAAGCCAGGGCAGGAGCGGTGCCGTGGTGGTGCGAGAGCAGTGCAAGGAAGAACCCAGCCAGAAAGGGCCAGGGAAGAGCTGACGAGGGCTGATGCTCAGTACTCCAGAGGACAGCAGCGAGTCCCGGGGCCACGCTGGGGCCACCCTGGGAGTCCAGAAGGCTGCCTCCCCCCAGATGCGGGGCACGAGGGCCACCTGCGTGGAGCACGAGCAGCTGCCTTTGGGACACCATGACCCAAAGGAGCCCCGTGAAGGGGCTGTGCTCGGCTGCAGAGGAAGGCAAAAAACCCCAGGGACGCTTGCTAGTCCAGCCTGGGGGGAAAAAAGCACTTCCCTCCCCCAGCTGCAGGACACGAGGGGCCGCCTTCGTGGAGCATGAGCACCAGGCGATAACGCAGCCAGAATGGACCGAGGAGCCCTGACAAGGGGTCATGCTCAGTGCTCAGAGGAAGGCAAAAAACCCCCGGGGACCGGTGCCAATCTGCCCCGGGGGAAAATTCCTTCCTGACCCCAGTGCTGGCGGTCGGCTACTCCCTGAGCATGTGAGCAAGACCTGCTCCCGCTCCACACGCTGGTTACGCCTCTAAGGGGACAAGGGGACACTGGCACTGCTTTTTCTGCTTCCACCTGAAGCCGTCTCAGGGGCTTCCAACAGCAGCAAAATGCCATTGGCCTGATGAATCCTCGAAGCACGAATCCTTCCTGTGCTTGACACTGGAGGAGGGCACTGAGCCACCTGTGCATCCTTTTTCTTCTGGCTACTGCCACTCTCTCCCCAGGAGGTGAGGACGGCGAGCTCCCTGACAACCAAAGCAGGATCCCTCGATGATGCTTTGAGCGTGGCCCCTCCAGGAGCTGGAACCGCAGCAAAGAACCTCCTGCAGCTTCGCAGCTTCAAGTGTTCCTTCCCTCAGTCCCCCTCTCACCTAATTCCCTGCTGCCCAGCAGATGAGGACGGCGAGCTCCCCAGTGACTAGAGGCAGGATTTCCATCCATCCATCCATCCATAGATCCGATGACCTTTGAGTGTGGCCCCTCCAGAAGCTGGAACCGCAGCACAGAACCTCCTGCAGCTTCACAGCTTCAAGTGTTCCCTCCCTTAGTCCCCCCCTCACCTAATACCCTGGTGCCCAGGAGATGAGGATGGCAAGCTCCTCAGTGACTGAGGCAGGATTTCCATCCATCCATCCATCCATCCATCCATAGATCCGATGAGGTTTGAGCGTAGTCCCTCCAGGAGCTGGAACCGCAGCACAGAACCTCCTGCAGCTTCGTGCAGCTTCAAGTGTTCCCTCCCTTAGTCCCCCCCTCACCTAATACCCTGGTGCCCAGGAGATGAGGACGGCAAGCTCCCCAGTGACTGAGGCAGGATTTCCATCCATCCATCCATAGATCCGATGAGCTTTGAGCGTGGCCCCTCCAGGAGCTGGAACCACAGCACAGAACCTCCTGCAGCTTCGTGCAGCTTCAAGGGTTGCCCCCATCAACCCCCTTTCCCCTTCCAGTAATTCCCCCGGTGCCCCAAGGACTGCCTCTCGGATGCCCTCCGCCTGCCAGCTCTGTCCTGGTGGCAGCACCGGGCACTCTGGCAGTGGGGCAGGGGAGGGCGCTGGACTCATACTGCCCCGGAGCATTGTGATGCTGCGTGGCCGGGTGCCGGCACTATGACACGGGGGTGACGGGGCCCCTGCAGCCCTGCCCACCGCAGCCCTGCTGCTGCTGCTGCCCCTTCACCCAGCATCCCTTGGAGAAAGGCCTTTGTCCTGCTGGCCCTGAGGCAGCGCCTGTGCCCAGGAGGCCCAGGGGATGTCCCTGCCCATGGTGGCCACACACTGGGCATCGCCGCGGGGTGTCCCTCTAAATAAATCTGTATGTTCATACTGTATCCGTAAAGGCTTTTATACCACGTACAGTCATGGGAGTGTGGCGATCCCAAAGCGGAAAGGAAAGGGGTTTGGGTTCCATCTGCATGAACTTGGCAGAAACGTAGAGAGCATGCAGCATTTCCTCACCATTCCTTATCAATACACCAATTGGCATTTGCTACTACACTGCCTATGGTGAGGTCTTCTTGGAAAGGAGAGTTCAAGAAATCTCTTCTGCGTTTGTTACGCAGGGTAACGTTTGTAGCAGAGGGTGTTTAGATATTTGGTTGTGTTTGTTAACATTCATGTGTCTAGTTTGGGCATTTACCTCTTGTACTACTACTTGAATGCAATACCTTACTGTCTGCTGCCTAATTCCACGTTCTCGAAAGCTCAACAAAGTGTTTTGATCCCAGTTCGGTTTAAACTGTCTGGGCCGAGCAGGTTTTCCCTGCAACACTCATGAAACACAAGTAAGTGACTCAGTTCTGTAGGATAGTATTAAAACCCTCGGGGAAGTATCATGTAAGAAGAACATGGAACTAGGAGAGGATCTGGTTTGAGACCATCTTAAGAACCTGAACGTGCACAAGTCCATGGGACCTGATGAAATCCACCCGCGGGTCCTGAAGGAGCTTGCGAATGAAGTTGCTAAGTCACTGGCCATAATATTTGAGAAATCATGGCAGTCAGGTGAAATTCCCAACGACTGGAAAAAGGGAAATATAACCCCCATTTTCAAGAAGGGGAAAATGGATGACCCGGGGAACTACAGAGCAGTCAGTCTCACCTCTGTGCCTGGCAAAATCTTGGAGCAGATTCTCCTGGAAGGCATGCTAAGGCACATGAAGAACAGCAAGGTGCTTGGTGACAGCCAGCATGGCTTCACTAAGGGGAAATCCTGCCTGACCTTGGTGGCCTTCTGTGATGGGGCTACAGAACTGATGGATGGGGTAGAGCAGTTGATGTTATCTACCTTGCCTTGTGCAAAGCATTCGACACTGTCCCACACGACATCCTTGTCTCTAAATTGGAGAGACATCAGTTTGATGGATGGACCACTCAGTGGATAAAGAACTGGCTGGATGGCCGCACGCAAAGTGTTGTGGTCAATGGCTCAATGTCCAGCTGGAGACCAGTAACAAGTGGTGTCCCTCAGGGATCGGTGTTGGGACCGGTCTTGTTCAACATCTTTTTCAGTGACATGGACAGTGGGATTGAGTGCGCCCTCAGCAAGTTTGCCAGTGTCAGCAAGCTGTGTGGTTCGGTTGATACCCTGGAGGGAAGGAATGCATCCAGAGGGACCTTAACACACTTGTGAGGTGGGCTGATGCCAGCCTCATGGAGTTTAACCATGCCAAGTGCAAGGTCCTACACCTGGGTCAGAGCAATGCCAGGCACAGCTACAGGTTGGGCAGAGAAGAGATTCAGAGCATCTCTGCAGAGAAGGACTTGGGGGTGTTGGTTGATGAGAAACTGAACATGAGCTGGCTTCAGTGTGTGCTCACAGCCCAGGAAGGCAGCTGTCTCCTGGGCTGCATCAAAAGGAGCGTGACCAGCAGGTCGAAGGAGGTGATCCTGCCCCTCTACTCTGCTCTTGCGAGACCTCACTTGGAGTACTGTGTGCAATTCTGGTGTCCTGAGCCTAAGAAGGACATGGAACTGTTGGAACCAGTCCAGAGAAGGGCCACGAGGATAATCAGGGG
Source organism: Pezoporus flaviventris (assembly GCF_033815535.1). NCBI lineage: Eukaryota > Metazoa > Chordata > Aves > Psittaciformes > Psittacidae > Pezoporus > Pezoporus flaviventris. Next base: position 8,598,011 of record NW_026892595.1, read on the forward strand.
ACTGGAGCACCTCTCATATGAAGAGAGGCTGGGAAAGTTGGGGCTGTTCAGCCTGGAGAAGGCTGCATGGAGACCTCATAGCAGCCTTCCAGTATCTGAAGGGAGCCTATAGGGATGCTGGGGATGGACTTTTCATTAGGGACTGTATTGATAGGACAAGGGGTAACGGGTTAAAACTTAAACAGGGGAAGTTTAGATTGGATGTAAGGAAGAAATTCTTTCCTGTGAGGGTGGTGAGGCATTGGAATGGGTTGCCCAGAGAAGTTGTGAATGCTCCATCCCTGGCAGTTTTTCAGACCAGGTTGGAAGGAGCCTTGGGTGACATGGTTAAATGTGAGGTGTCCCTGCCCGTGGTAGGGGGGTTGGAACTTGATGATCTTAAGGTCCTTTCCAACTGTAACTATTCTATGATTCTATAAACTGTACACTGTAGTACATAAACTGTTACAGCTCTGACAGCCATAATATTGGTTTGGTATCAGTCACCACTTCTATATGCCAGGATTATTTTTAACTGGTTTTAAACTTAAGAATTTAGTTTAGAGTGAAGACTTTATGGGTGGGCTGACAGTAATATAACTTGAGTGGTACAACTCTCCTAGGATAATTTGCACAGCACCTGTAAGTGCTACTCATGAGTTGTAGGCAAATTTCTCATTATTTTGGATAAATTAGTTCATACATTTCTTTAAAATATAAAACTTAAATAGACAAGGATGTCATTTATTCAAAGAGATTATCTTAATAGGAGCAGTTTCTTATTAATTAGTTCCTTACTTCCAAAAGTAAGTTCCTTACTTCCAAAAGGAAAAGTTACTACTGCAGGCACATGGTAATGACAAAGTGTAAGTGCACTGTCCAAGAAACACAAATGATTATGAAAAATGGCTAAGAAAAGTCTACTCAAGTCTGTTGATGTTGGAACAGCAGTATTTGGTTATGATGCTTCTTTGAAAAACAGTATTTATAATGTTCTCGCAATGTACGTCAGCCCAAACAGAAAAATGTACAGAAACTCTACAAAGATGTTATTTGGGCTATTATAAAATTCATCCAAAGGCATAGTGCCAATACGAGGAGTACTGCCAACTTGAGTTTGTATGAAAATACCTATTTCCTCACAGAGTAACCTTTAAATAGAATGTCTCAAAATAAATTGAAGAAAAAGGAAAAAGGAAAAGTAAAAGAGAAAAAGGAGAAAAAGAGAAAGAAAGAGAAAAAGTTGTAAGGGTTATTTTCCATCCCCATATTTATTAGTTTTGGGTACAAACATTAGGTTAGGAATGGTAATGTCAGGTGTCATATTTTTTTCTGTCTTTTGTTGGTGCTTGTGTATCAGCTTTCAACTTCCAGAGTTTCAGTTTTAGCTTTTATTATAGCTACAACTGTGAAGGCTCTCTTAAAGAACTTCCAGAAGCCAGTTACATATAAAGTCTATCAAAATAATTTAACAATCTGAGACTGGGGATTTGTAAGAAGAGAAAGAGAAAGTTACTCTCTTTTCTTAAAATGTACTTGTAAGATGACATCTCATGCTTTTCTGACCAAGCATGAGTCTCCCTCCACCTTCCAAATTACTGCATCCCTTTCAGCTCTGCAGTGGAATTTCATGGGTGTGATGAAGGATGATCAGCTATTTAAAACTGTCCTTATATTTCCTACATGTGGGGAAAAACAATGTCCATGATGACACAAAATAAAAAAAAAAAAAGCCCAGAATCAAAACTAAAGTAGATTTAAGAGGGAAGGGTCATGAGATGGGTATGTGTGGAGGTCAAGTAGCCTTCATTACTGCAGAAGTATTATATACTGAGGAAGTGATTTCTACTGGAGCCAGCAATCTGGAGTTAACCTGTGGGTGGAAAATATGCTGCTGATGACCCATGCTTATTTAGGATTCTTACACAGGTTTTGCTTGTTATGGAAATTTTAACATAACCAAATGTATAAAACCACAGAGAATATTTCTCTACTAAAAATAACAAAGAGATATAGTTGAACTTGGAAATTCTTCCGATATTTAACAAATAGTAAAATTATTTGCTGTTTTAGATAAATTAAGATGTTTTGTTTACACATTTTGCTAATTTAAAACTGTAGTGTGCAAGGATCAGTCATGCCCATAATGCACACACTGTTGTTCATTTGTTTTATATTTTAAAAATTTTACTTAAATAGTACCAATACATTTTTGTCTATGTACCATTCTTTGGTTAAGCCTATAATGTCAAAATTCCCTACTTGAATACGTACAGCATTTTCCAGTTTCTTTGTTTTCCTTGCTATGCTTCTTGCAATTCTATACAGAAACCTTGGCACCTCAAACTCAGTGCTCTTACTACTCTCTTTCTATTTTCCTATTTGTTTTCTCTAGACATTAGCATTTTTAACATCAGTCAGACCTACTTCTTTATATTTGGTCTAATTTTTATGCAGTTGTTAATCCCTGATATCTGGATGTTGACTTTCCAAATGGTTAAGCATTTGTTATGAACTAAACTTCAAAAGAGTACTATAAGAGATGGAAAAAAGGCCCCTCAGGCCTTCCAGAGCCCCAGAGTCCTTGGAGATTTAGGAAGCCCGGGAAGCCGGACCTGGCTTCATGACTCAATTGCTGGCTGCCTTTCTTGCCAGCATACATGCAAAACCAGCCTATCCAATGATTCTCGACACAGCCTGCCTAGTTTCATGAACCAACTATCAGGAGTCGTTTTGGGCCTCCTATAGACACATTACCCTGGAGATCCTGAATGGACTGACATAAATTGCCCTGAGGTGCTTAGTGTCTACAAATATAGGAGTCCAGTTCCTGTAAAATGCATAACCTGAAAGCTGAGAAGCAAAGGGAAACTAAAAACGTAACCCATATCTTTTTCATTGGGGAGCCTCAGGTCTTAAGTTCCATACAAAGCAGCTGCCTGAGAGCTTGGAGACCATAAGAAGCCAAAAAGCTTAGGAGCTCCTGGAGACCTGGCTTTCCAGCTGTTTGGCAGCCCATCAGGCAAGAAGTCAGTGATTCTGTGAAAACCAGAAGCCAAACAGCCTGGCAGGCTACTCACCAGCCATCTGGCTGACAAGAGAAAAGATGAAGAGACACGTTGGTAATTTAGCCTGCCTTTCTGCCTGGTTTCTGTCAAAACTTTTCAAGAAGTCGTTGTATTCTTATGGAAGGTTTTGGTTCCATTCCATTAGCATTTTCTGATGGAATACTGTTCCACTGGAAAATATTTGACCAGCTTTCCTTGCAGTTAGTTTATAATAGCTACACATGCTGGTCAACAGCTTGTCATGTAGCTTCTGTACTTTTAAATTATACTCGCTAATTGGATTTTAAACACCTGTAAAAAGTTTAAACCCCCTCCTCCTCCCATTTTTTCTTTTTCATCTTTTTCTTTCTTCTCCATCTCACTTTTTCCCTATCTTTACCCTCTCACTTGCCACATGGGACTTCCATAGATTTTAAGGCAAGAAAAGAGCACAGGAATCGTTGTGTCTCATTTGCTGCATAACATAAACCAGAAAATTTGAAGCAATCATTTTATCTAGCACAGAAGCTTTTGATTGAACTATAACATATTTTATACTTCATGCTTGTTCAGATTCTGAGTGGTCTGTAATGGTAAGTGGTATATTATGATATGATTGCTTTCTTATATACCACTCAAATTTATGGAACAATGCCAGAGTTACAAGGACACAAAGAATAATTGTTATAACAGTTTATTAGTTTGTACTGCCACTGCAGTGATTGTTTACCTAGCCTGTCCTCAGAACATTCCAGTATTGCTGTCTTGCATCTCTACAATATTAAGCTACATACGTGTCCTCTCCTAGTGACCAGCTTTACTGGAGACACTGTGATGTTGTTCAGTTTGAGGGTGTAAACAGAAGCAGGTCAGAAGTTTTTGAGTCTATAATGTTGGTTGTCCTACACTTGATTCTAATCTTTGGCAGATGTCTGACCTACAATTCATTTTAATCTATGGTTAAAACAAAGATGTAGTGTACCAGCTTCACTCTCTAGTAATTATGGATGGTAGTGTTTAAATCTGTCTGAATTACAGTACCAAAAATAAAAATACACTTGGCAACCAGCTAAACCTGTCTAATAAGGGCATTAGACCTTTTTATATGGAGCAGTGAGGTTTTAGGGAGTGGCTCTCAGTCATGTACCCTTTTGTCCTTTACTGATCACCTTTTCCCCATAGGAAACCTTGCTAAGGAAGATCATCTCATTCTTGGAAATGTTCACTATGACCTGGAATCTGTGTAACCTGATGTTGGTGGGCATTTGGCCTGCTGGTCCATACCCCACCCTCACTTTGGGTTATAGGACTTCCTATTCTGGCAGAGACACTACCCACCTTGAGTTCCCCTAGGAATCCACTGGACCTTTGCAAACTATTGCAAAGGGCCTTTGCAAACTTTAACAGGGGAAGTTCAGGATAGATATAAAGGAGAAGTTCTTTACTGGTAGGGTGGTGAGGCACTGGAACAGACTCCCCAAAGAAGTGGTAAGTGCTCCATCCCTGGCAGTGTTCAAGGCCAGGCTGGATGGAGTCTTGGATGACAGGGTCTAATGTGTGGTGTCCCTGCGCATGTCAGGGGGTTTGGAACTAAATGATCTTAAGGTCCATTCCAACCCTAACTATTCTATTATTCTATATTAGAGGTGACTATCTCATAAACATATTAATAATTATAAGAAGAGTATTAGGCACTTATTTGGATTCAGTTCAATGCAAAACTGATGGAAACAAAGCCTAGCTTTTCCAGTAAATCAATGTTATCTGTTTCCCATGCTTCCATTATTAAAATGCTTTTCAAAATAATCTGATGCAAATCATGACATTGTCTCTACGGTGGCCTCAAAGGACTTTGATAGTAGTAGTTTCACTGCTTCTGTGAAAAAACTTAAGATTTTGGCATTTACTCAGGACTGAACTTCAATGACAGTTGAGAGGAGGGGAAGGAAATGTAGGTGTAGGCCACCAGACTGAAAAGCAAGGAAGACAATAGACAAAAGGACTATTAGAAGTTGCATGAGTGAATATGTGGACTTCTTTTTTCCCCCACCATCTTTTTAGAGAACATGCATTGCATGCTTTCTTAGGCTGTACACTTGGCTAATGGACTTTGCTTTTGTTTCTTGAAACTATGAATAACAATATACTTGCCAAGTATTTAACTATGTGGTGATCAAATCCTGAAGACCTAGGAGTAAGGAACTGTGTTCTTCTGGTCTACGGAGTAGCACTGGAGCCACGTTAAAGCTACTCTGCTTTCCCACTCTGGCTTTAGCTGCTTCAGTGAGGTGAAGAGGACAGGAAAATCCATGTTGCTTGTCTGCTGTTGTTTTCCCAACACATTGTGTTTTCCCAACACATTTTATTTTCCCAACACAGAAGAAAGTTTGTGAGATGTAGTGAGTTAGTCTCATCTTACAAGATGTTTCTTCATCTGTTCTGCTACAATGGAGGCCTCCACAGCTGTATAGACAGGAATAAAATTAGCCTTTAAATATAAATCACAACTCAACAACTGTTGTTTAAACAACTGTTGAGTTGTTTAATAAGAAAAATTAATAGAAACTTCATTATATAAATTGTGTGTTTCCTTTTTAATTGAACAACTATAATACATAAATTTATCTGTTGCATTTCTTCATTTTGAATTTTAAATTTCAGAGTGCTTTAGGGTGCTAAGTGCCTCAGTTGGGAATAGAGAATGGAAATGGACAGCTTCCTTCATTGAAGAAAACATGGTTTAAAGATGACCCTTGATAACTAAAATTATTTGCACAGCTAGACCATCACTTTTTTTAGGCAAAAGCAATTCAATTTGACAAATTAGCTTTGACACGTTAAGCTTTTTAAGACGTTCTAAGAGTGAAATACTACTTGTTTTTAGTGGAGAAACTTTCATCTTTACAAGTGGAGTATTTTAAAAAACAAACACAAAGTCTTTTTGTAATACAGTTTTTGGCTTTAAGTCTTTCATATAAAGAAACCAGTATTCACTTTGGAAAAAAACAAGAAAGGAATTCAGTTACAAAAGAATTCAGTAATTCTTTTACAAGAACTGTATGTCTCAAGTTTGAAGAATTTTATTTACTTAATGAAAATAACCACCAAAAAAAAAAAAAATAATGGCAAGAGAACTCAAAAATCCTGAATGTTTTCCTTGTATAAATACTGTGAAGATCAAATGTTTTTTCCAAATCTGTCTTTCTGCAATTATTGTAATGTTTTCTGCTCCCAATTAAGGAAAATGTGTGAAGCTTGTCTATTTTACAGTATTTCTACTCTTGGCAGAAGCTAATGTAGAAATAAGTGAAAAGGAAAATTAACTGAATTTTTTAACTGTAATAGTCATGCAGTGATTGTAGCAGGATGAGGCTGTTGTTAGCACAACAGGTAACTGTTGCCCTAAGAATTCATGCTAGATTTTTTTTTTAAACTGCTTGAGATTGCAAACTGCTCCCCTTTAATGCAATTTTTAAATAAACAGCATTTATTGTACTTTCTGAGGATAAAAACTTGCTGTCCTCTAGTTAGAAGACACAGTCATATGAAGTCACGAAAAATCCTGTTATCTCTTCCTGTCTTCTTCAGCCACTTAAAATGTAGTTAAACAAGCTGTATTTTTTTATATGTGACGCGTCAGGTTAAATATTACATTAAAAGTTGTAAAAATGATGAAGATTAAAATGAACATATTTCCTGTTAATGTGGTAAAATGCTCTTGCTCTCCCCTCCCCCCCCCCCTCCCAGTTTTTAGAAACGTTTTTATTGCTTCTCTAAATGTTTGTGTTTGGCTTCTTATTTTGTTTATCTCAGGAAATATCATTGTTAAAACAGAAGTATTCAGCCTATCATTAACACACGCACTCAGATATGTACAATAACATTATCTGTTTTATTGCTTATTAGTGATTTTATCAACATTTTTATCTATGAAGGGTGTTTCTTAGGCTTTATTCTTAACATACCATTTTTTTTTCCTGCCTAACTAAAGCTGATTAGCCTTGTTAGGACAAGTAAGAAGTAAGGTTTTGTCACAACAGATACGGGGAGAAAAGAAATTACCTAAATTCACTAAATGTATTTTCTTTTTCTTTCAAGTTGTTGTTTGTATAGCTATATATGAAGATGTACTCTAAGATTTTCAAAATACTGAAGTTTGTTGAATAACTTCATATGTAACGTGTAGCCAGTATCAGGTTGGAAATGGAACACTTTCGCCTTCAATTGCAATAGCAAAATCATGTTATTACCTAATAGCAAACAACCCAGACTTTGAAACAATGCCATTTACATATCTGCAGTGAGGTTTAAGGACTACAGGTAAATATGAATGCTTAACACACACTAATAGCCTGAAATGCCAAACTCTTTGTGTTTAGAACACAACTTACTACTGCATTTAGAACACAACAATTAATTTAGAAGGTGGAATTTAAAGATTGTATTTTTACATGTGTGAAACAAAGAAGTAAAAAAATATTTCCAAAGACAAGTTTTATATGATTTTCTTCTCTTATGTTACAAAAATAAGTATACATGAAAATGTCTGAGAGTTTCTGGGAACTAAAATCACAGAAAGTACTTTAGGTTTTATAGTATGAACAGCTATATGATCATTAATAAAAGAATACGCAAAGAACATAGATTCAGAAGAATTAAATCCACACCTCTGCAATTACAGGCAGAACTTCATATAATTTCTTCTTTAAACAGCTTTAAAGTATGACAATTTACATAGTAATAAATACACATCTTCCAGTAAAAAAAAAGAAAAACCAACCAAACCACCCAAAATCCCCCCAAAAACACACCCCACACACACCCCCCCCACCAAAGTGAGTATGTGGTTTTGCTAAATGATGCCAGAAAGATTGCATTTGTTGTTTAAATTTCTTTGGGGGAAAAAAAAAAATTGTACATAACATCATGGATTTTAAAGCTCTCATTTCAGTCCAACTTTCTTTTCATTGTTCTTCAAATTTCTTGCTTCTTTGTTTTTCTTTTTGTCTTAAACAGACCACCAGACTACACCCACAATCACATTTGGGAAACTTTCCTGACATGTGGTTTCTGCAGTTTCCCTCTGCTTTTCATCACTGTTTGAAGGTTCTGTCCTTGTGTTTAGCTGTTTTCACAGATGATTATTGACACTCTTTTCTTTTACTTACTGCTGAATTGTTTATATATTATTCCATCAGTTTAATTGGACTGTACTCCTTTATAAAATGTGGAAAATATAAGCTTGTCAGGAAAGAAGTATAACAAGTAGGGATATAAACACCTGGAAAGAAAATATGCAAGGTAGGAAAATATAAAATGTACATACTAGTTCGTGAAGATGGGATACAGATTATTCTATCTCTTCATGAAACATCTTTCAAGAGCATGAATAATACACAGATATCTGAACCATGCAGAAAAGCAGAATCATTTTAATATATAGCAGGGCCCCTTTCAGCTCTTAAAAGTTTACCTGTTGAACAGAAGCCTTTCTCATTTGTTGAGGTGTTATTTAGACACAAGGTAATGAACACGTCTGTAGTAAGTTTTAAGGAATTGAGTTAAATGTAAAATACCTTATTTTTTTTCCTTCTCCTGTATCTAGTCATGTAACCCTCTATCCCTCTAATATGTATAGGTAAGAAATTTCTGTGTAGCAATCTTTTCTGAGACCCGTTATCCACCACTTTTGGTCAAATTTTACTATTTCAAGACAGACATGAAAACTGATTCTGAGAAATATTGTTTTTATTCAAGTGATTGTAGATACATTTACATTGTGGTATGCATGCGCTAACAATGACAGATAAACATTTATGCTAGCGTATTCATGGGAAACACTGTAAGCCCACCTCCCTTTACATGTAGTTCACATGGTAGTAGATGTGGCAGAGCATTGCCTTTCCTTCTCTGTTTCTCTCAGCCGCTTTTCTGAGTCACAAACCTGTATTGTCCTTCTGCATAACCATTTAGATTTCTAGAAGGACCTCTGGTATATGTTCATTGTGGGTTTTATAGGACTTCAGCATGAAGTTTGCTCTTGGGTACTACTCTTTTTCCACATGGTTCAGCTTCTGGTTTTGACCCTCACACTGTATGGCTTTAACCTCTCCCTTCCAATCTCAAGAATTGCACTGCCTGTGGTGGAAAATATTTTGTTCTTGATGGGCCTACCCACTGCTTGTCCCTTCTATGAGAAAGAAACATCACAGCTAAGAGCTCTGTATAGCATTTAGACCCAGAACTAAAAAAGATGAACTGCATCATCTTCTGGAATTTTTGTTTACCAAGTCCATGAACAATCTGATGGATTTGCTCAGCAAAGCTAACACAATACAGTTGGACACTACTCAGTTCATAAATCAGCCCCCCAAAAGAAATAAATATGATCAAAACCATTCTTGGTTTCAGGGTCACTCCCTAGCCCTAGGAAAGTTCATACTATCCAACTCTGCACTTTCATGAAGTCCTAAGAACTTTCAGTCCGAAAGAATTTCAGGAGAGTGTCTGGCAGTTTTTATTGAAAATTTTCCTATTGACCTGTTGAAGGAAGCAGATGAAAGTAAGTCCACTTCAGACCTTCCTTTCTATCTCTGCACATTTACCATCACTGATATGCACAGGCTAAAGTTCCTTTTACAAAGTTAGTGTTAGCCATTTGGCCAGTCAGTTTTACTTTCTTTCCAGTGTAATAAGAGTTTAACACCAGGCCATCCAATGCCATCTGCAGATGTGTCACCACGGTGACACCAAGAATCTCCTCTCACCTATTCTCTATTCCTGTTTTCAATACCCTTTTGAAGGGTATGATTTGGGCTCTACTGTCGTACTTCTAGTAAATAGTTCCATAAAATTTAGATGGCCATCAAAAAACACCTGAAGTTCTTGCCCACAGTGGTTTCTGACTCGTATCTGTTTTGTAATCAGTAGTCCATGTGCTTTTCTTAAGTCTTGTGTTTTTACAGAAAACCCTAAGTTAGCCATAATTAAGTCATTTGCTAGTTTCTATATTCATTGGACAAAGTACTTCAAGAGAACCATTCATCTTTCCAGATCCACGTCTGAAAGGTTGAAAATATAGCAAAAAATGCCAGGCTGGATTATAGATTGTATAAAGAAGTCCTGATAAAACACAAATACCTATGCTTAGTATAGAGATCCACTCAACTAAAGTAACTGATAGGCCCATTCAAGTAGAAATAGTGATTTTTCCAGATGACATTGAAATACTTCATATCTTCAGGTTAGGCACTTGAAGTTTCATAGAATCATAGAATAGTTAGGGTTGGAAATGACCTTAAGATCATCTAGTTCCAACCCCCTGCCATGGACAGGGATGCCTCACCCTAGACCATGTCGCCCAAGCCTCTGTCCAACCTGGCCTTGAGCACTGCCAGGCATGGAACATTGAAAACTCTTTGGTAAGTGACTATGTAACATAATCAGTTAAGAATTTGTGCTTACTTAAGAGTTATACCCCACATACTTGTAAGGGTACATGAAGTACTGTATGCTGTATGTCACTTTATCAGGTACTGCCAGTTCCTCTTTGCTTGGGGCAATAAAATGGATTCCATACCTGTTAATTCAGTCTCACACTGCCAAAACTGCTGGTTTTCTGTTTTATCCGTTGACACATAAACATGTGCTTGATAATTTGAGTTCAATAATAAATACAAGACTGTGAGACCAGCCAGTGATCTGTCAGAACAAAGATCACTAACATAGTAGTGTTTCTCATACTAGTCTATAAGGAAGTAGTCTTATACTAAGTCTGAGGAAAGGTAGAACAGGGCAAACTTGTAGCTATGGTTTCCTCACCAGGATGCTCTTCTACCTTGAAGAAATCTGTGACTCGGGAACTTGCCAAATCAGAGAGAATACTTTTATACCGAATAACTGATACTATGATACTATTCCGCTATGAATCTGTCTAGTTAATTTTGTTAATTTAATAATGTGTGAACTTCTAACAGCCACTGCAATCCAGCTCCAAGGACTTCAATATCTCAATTATGCTTTGTTTGAAAATAACTCTGTTTTGTTCTGAACATGCCACCAGCTGATTTCATCTCATGCTCCGAGTTCTTATCCTAGAAGAGAGATCCTTGTGTGTCCTTTCCATTCTACTCAAGATTCCATACACCTCTATCATACCTCTTCTCATTTATCTTTTATTACCTTAAATGTCTTAGTTGGTTAGTCATTCCTTCTGCAGAGCAGTTCACTATCTTTGTTTATTCTCGTTGTCTCTAAGCCTTGTCTAATTTTACTATAACTTTTTCAGGTTAGAAAAGGTGGACCACATCTGCATTCTGTATTCAAGATCAGGAGTTTGTGTCCCTTAGTCGCATTTTACATTGATTGTTCATTCTCTGAGGTGCACCATGGTTCTCCCACAGTCGTCACGACTTCTGCAACCTTCCCTCTTAAATATTCCTAAATACTCATAGGCACTGATACCAGAAAATAATATTACCACTCATTTGTTTTAGCTGTCAGACTTAATATAGGAAATAGAAGACACTATGAGAGCCTAAACAGGGGTGTCTGTTGCTGCTTTAGATGTCCTAAGGTATGTGTGGCACCCGTCAGGCCAATGTAGTACAGCGGATAAGGGTGATTTGCACCATTGTGGAGTGACAGCTTGAGGCCATAAAGAATACCTTGCTTAAACATGACACTTGTGGTATCTAAAGTCACACTAGATAATCTTTATTTAGGCATTGAATTCCTGCCTAGCTGGTGGTGTTTAAGACAGTCTAACTCTTCTATGTCAACTAAAAGAGCTGTATTCTGAATTAATCATATTTCTTTGTGAACAAAGCACAGCAATAGCTGCAGTTGTGAATATATCGTGCCAGTCTCTTTTTTAACGTTTGCATGTATGTACAGATTCAATATTTAAAAATAATTTCTCTTTTCATTCTCATTAAGGATGCAGGGGAAATGGTTCGATCTTTTGTTGGTGGCTTGGAACTGGTAGTCAATTTGCTAAAATCAAAGAATAAAGAAGTTTTAGCAAGTGTATGTGGAGCCATTACAAATATAGCTAAAGATGAAGAAAATTTAGCTGTGTTAACTGATCATGGAGTTGTCCCTCTGTTGTCAAAACTAGCAAACACAGTAAGTAACATCTAAGCATATTATACTAAGTATATGAACTTCTTATGACAGATTGCATTATACCCAACTAAATGTTATGACAAAAGCTGAAGATTCTGTATCAGCTGCAAGGAAGAGCTGTATGTAGCTGATGTACTTTAGTCATGAAAACACTCTGTGGCTGGTACTGAAACTGCTTTGGAAGATGAGCTTGATTTTAATAGCCCTTGTTGCTTAGTACTGCTTTTCAGAGATGCAGCTGCTGTATGGAAAAAGCACAAAGGATCAAAAGAGCAATAAATCTGAACCATGCAAAGAGTCTCAGTGATGGGTCTGTATGTTAAATTTTAATGCTGATCTTACCTAATTTCTAGTCAGTCTAAAAGCACCTTTGAAATAATATAAAAATTCACAGCACTTCCTTTAGAGAGAATAGTAAGGGACTACTAGCTCCATGCCTTACAGCTTTCACCAGTTTTTAATTCTATTGCATAGGATGCCTTGAAGATGTTTGACAATACAATTCTGGTTTTCTAAGAAATTCTTGTTATATTATGTTGTCTTTAATGTATTAATTTTTTTTACCTTCCTCAGAACAATGACAAATTAAGACGTCACTTAGCAGAGGCCATTTCCAACTGTTGCATGTGGGGGAGAAATAGAGTTGCCTTTGGAGAGTCCAATGCTGTAGCTCCGTTAGTACGTTACCTGAGGTCAAATGATCCATCAGTTCACAGAGCTACAGCTCAGGCTTTATATCAGCTTTCAGAGGACCCCAACAACTGTATCACCATGCATGAAAATGGAGTGGTGAAGGTGAGGTGGAATTTTTTTCTTATTTAGAATTCAGATAATCAAAGGGGCTTGGTATGGTCAAGAGAAGAGATCTTTCATTTGCAATATTTCTTGAATACGGCTATGTCCTTCACATTTTCTGAACTTCATTCTAAAAATGTTTGGTCGAGTATTGAATTAGGGAACCATATTTTAGTGCTAAAGATACTATAGTTAGGTGATTGTTGGGAATGGAAATATAATGTGGACATTCACCTCTATAGTGCATGACTCTGACCCAATCAGTAATGACATCAGTCACATCAGCATTTTGTTATTCCCAAGTGACTTGTGCAAAAGAAGTTGTGTTATCTGAATGGATATTTTCCTATTATGGCAGAAAGTCACTTAGGAACAGAGAGTAACTGGGTCTGGGGACAAAGTAAGATAGAATAATACAAAGGCTTAGTTTACCAGCAGTTGTTTAAATGAATTCTGCAGGTACTTATAAAAATTCTTATTTTAGTGGTTAGTTATGAGCATTTTCTGCAAAGACCTTACTTCAGAAAGAATTTTTCTCTCAAAAAGATTTGTTTAGTGAAGTTTTATCTCCCTAGTTAAAGTCAGAAGAATTATTCCTTTGGCAGAGGAGAGATAAGGATTGTGGCCTTAGAGGTGGAGATCATAGCAGTTCTTAATTTTCATAAATTTCCTGGAAAATTCACCATCATATGGACTTTTCATTTTACTTTGTGTTCAGGTAAACATATTGAAAGTAAGAGTTGACTTACGATGTAGTGTTGTTAATGTTGAATTTATGCCTGCAGTAATGATAGTGCACTTTATTGTGAGCAGTTTCAATTCTGGCACATTGATAACATGCACAGAAAGTCTGATGATTCAGGGAAACATTCACTCTGCATGGATGACACAGTTTCTAAGAGCTTGAACAGCTCATCAGAGACTTTCTCAAAGCATCATACTTTCTGACCATTCACTGAGCAATATGTATATACATGTTTCTGTCCATGAAACCAGGAATAAAAACATAGAAAGTAATTTCAGCCAGATTCTCCTATTTCACATTTTGCCACTGCTGCAAACAATATTTGCTAATCACAAAACAACAGGTATATGCACACAGTTGTGAGAGAAAAAGCGTTCCAATTTTTTACATAGTTGTAACTGCACCCAAAATACGTTCAGTTTTCTCAAGCAAGTGTATGTGACAAAAAGGTTGGGAAATAACTGGTGTATATCAGTTGCCATGTGAAATTCTGAGTAGATAAACACGGTGATTTTGGAGGAAGTTTAGAAACACGGTTTTATAAAGTTTTTCATTCATGTTGAGTTCCACGCTCGATATTCCTATGACTGGGAATGAAACAGTGGTTATGATCTGTGACAGATGGATCAATGCTTTCTTTCTACCAAACACCAGAAAACATTTCCTCTTTCTGACGTAAAAATTCATGGCTGTGCTGGAAAAGAGATTTGTATTTTCAGAGACCCTGTAATGACATGTGGGACACTAAAAAGCAGGAGAAATTTTTAGATATCAGACTAAGGAACAGGCTTTGACCTGAATTCAAAATTGGAGATAGCTGTCCACAGACTAAGGGAGAAAAGAAATCCAGTGGGGACTGGCAGTTTATAGCCAAGATAAGTAGCAGTACCAGGCAATGTTCTTCACATTTGGAGTCTGTCACAATTACAGGGAAGAAAAAAAGGGAAAAGTCACAGACAACTGGAAGCACCCAGCCATTGCCAGGTTCTTCATAGAAACATCAGAAATTCTCTCTTAAAATGTTGCTGTTGAAAAACAACAAAGTTGTCCAGCTATAGCTGACTGCTGCTGGAGCCTTGGAACAATCAAGCTTGTTCGTGAAAAATCTCCAGCTGTCCAATAAAGAGCACAGGATTTTTTATAGGGATGATCTTTTGAGACGAATTGCGGAAAGACTGTTCTGCAAGGGACACACAGATGAGGAAGTACAACTACTTTAGTAGTGAAAAAAATTAGTCTAAACATGTTTTAAAGGAAGAATTGAAGTCATCTGAGGATCCCGAAGGAATATTTAAATAATTGTCCTAGAGACCATGTCATTGTGTCAAACTAATACTAATCACTAATACCAGTGATTCTCTGTGTTATATTTTTTCTTGGTTATATTGGCAAGCTATAAATTGGGATATGCTTCTGAAGTGAGTGAGGATAGTGGTGTGCATAGGTGTTTATGAAATTGCTCATACTATACCTTCTGAAAGGCTTCAGATATTTGAAAAGATTCAAAATACATACAAGTGAAAAGCATGAAACTGATTATCCCTGGTCATTCTTTCTTTGCAAATGAAGAAAAGATTAAAGGTAGTCTATTGTGGAAGTTAATTCCTGTTGTTGTGGAAGTTCATTTCTAATTTCTAAGTAATATTAAGGATTTGGGTTTGTGGAATATCGTTATTATTTTTGTGTGAAGAAGGCCTGAGAAGTTTGAATGGCCTCATCACCTACAGGGTTTAGGCAAGTCTTTTATTATGAAGCTAATGAGACCTCAGCCGAGAATATTAAGTAATGAAAAAAAGAAGAACAAGGGAAAATAAGCACCCACAGTCAGCCTGTGGAAGAACAAAATTCATCAAAGTCATAGTTGATCTTAACTTTAAATGTTTACATGTGGACATGCCAATCTGCAATAGTCACCCAAATTCTTAGTAACAGTCAAGGAAGAAGAATAGGTTCTTCACTGTGTTTCATCTTTTCTAATTTTGACATTTATGCAAAGGTAAAGCACCTCAGCCTCTACTGACAGTATTTTCTGATCTCCTTTGGTTATCATGGGAGTGCAGGTTCAAAGTTCAGATCTGCACAACTACAATGTAGGTATCTATGTTTAATAGGGTGAATTCCATCCCAAGGCAGTGGAGAATGTGTTTAAATGAATACACAGTCCAGTTCATTATTAGATAGAAATTACCGAATTCTGAATAATAGTGCAATAAGAAAGAGCTTTTAAAAAAATAATTTATCCTTTCTCGAGAAAAATACAGGTGAGATGCATCTATATGCTATGATGGTGATGAAACACTATCTGCCCAGCAGTAACTAAAGCACACTTTGAGCATAATCTAATGGAGCCAGATGTTTTAAATTAGTGAATCTAACTAACTTTGAATCCAGGGATTCCAGAAAAGATCTTTGGAGTATTAAGGATGTATTCCTTTCATCTAACTTTGGCCACTTTTAGGTATGGAGTTTAAAGTAGTCTACAACACCTTCTGTAGTTAATGGAAAGAGAAAAAGGATCTGCAGACTTGTCCTAGATGAAGATAGATGCCCAAGATATCTGGAAGAAACAGACTTATGACAGTGCCTAGTTTTCTCCACTGAGTCGAGAAAGGACCTGGGTGACTATCTCAGACTAAACAGCTAGCTTTCAGACAGCTGAATTTAAATTAATATCCTTCTGAATGTTGATTTTCAACAAGCTTGCTGTACAGCAGAAGTTGTAGGCCTGTGGAAGAAAGGTAATGCACCAATATTTTAAAAGCCTAAATAAGATTTAGTCAGGTACACTGGACACTATTCTTGTGATAAATAACCGTAGGTACATACATTCTAACACTAGAAGGGGTCATTTTAATGATCTAGTCTGACTAGCCTTGATCATACAAACCAGACATTGCTTCAATTTATTTCTGTTTGGAATAGAGTATATCTTTTAGAAAAACACTGACTCTTTACTTAAAAAATTCCAGCGATGGAAAATCCAATAGAGCCATCATAACTTGTTCCAGTAGTTAAATACCTTCCCCATAAAAACATTTGCACCTTATTTGTAGCCTAAGGTTTGTCTAGCTTTATCGTATGCAATTGCATGTATGATATTGTTACCAGCTTGGTAAACTGGAAAGCTCTATATTGCTGCTACTCTTATACACATTCTTATTGAGTAAGATCAAATACTTGTCACATTGTAATCTTTTTAATTAGCTAAGTAAGTGTAATCTCTGATAGAAATCTTTTAAATTCTTTAATTATATTTGTATATCAGTTCCGATTTTTATTTTTGAACTTCCCTTTTGGACTGAATTTTAACATACTTCAGAACAGAATTTGGTATTCCAGTAATATCTGTATGAATACTTAAAACAGGTAAAATAACTTCCCTGTTTCTGTACAAGCTCTGTTTGAACATCAGAGATTTTCCTGATTCTGTTTGGCCACAGTATTGCCCTCAAAGTTTGTATTAGGCCAGCTCTCTACTTTGACTTCCATGTCTTTTCGGAAACTGTTCCCCAGGTTAAATGTTCACATGCTATAACGTTAGCCTAGGAGTTAGAATTAGGTAATATTGTTAATGTAAATCACCAGTGAATTTAGACCTTGTGATATAAGTTGAATTTTTTTTTTGGCAGGAGACAAATACACTTTATAAATGTCAGATGAGTTTGCTTTCATTTTTGTAAGAGTAATTCATGATTTAAAAGCAGCCACAAAATTTATTTAAGCATTTCATTGTTTTAGAGAGGAAAATTTTAAGAAACCAACTCATTGACTCTTTTTGTACTGCCTTTAAAACTAAATATTGCTTCTCCACAATGGAGGTTGAGCAGAGATAAGATTCATTACACACAGACACTCCTTCAAAACAGATTTCTTTCACTGTGTGAGAAAGTGGTAAATACTTTTGAATTATGTAGACACAAATGGATTAAGGCCTGCAAAAAGAATATCGGTGTCTTTGATTGCAAACAATGAAACTAAAAAACGCTTTTTCTGCTTGCCAATGAAATGATATATTTGCAAGTACCTTTTCAGATAACTATTCTAAAGCATTTATGAAATCTTCTCAGTATCTCATGTGAAGATTTCTTGATGTTCTGACTTAAAATTTGTGCTCAGATTCTGGACTAATTGAATAGTAAGAAGTAAAGGTATTATTTTTTCTATTTATTAATTTATTTTTGTGTAATGTGATGATACATAAAGCCATTGATCACAGATAGGTAGCTCGCTTTGCTGGGACAGATGTATACTTATAGAGGAAGAACACTCCAGAAAACTTTAAATTAAATGTAGCATGCAACAAGGCAGAGGTGAATAAACATGAATAGAGTGGTAGAGTAAAAAAATAAAATACTTGTATTATTGATCATATTTCATAGCTCAAGCAAACCAAGATACAATTACTGTTAATTCATAGCTACAACTCAATTATAGTAAGTAAAACATAAACACCAAACATTGACTGTAAGTTTACTGTGAAAACCAAGGACCACTGGATAGTACCAGTCACCCAGACTTTAAGGCTTTTATACCATATGGGACCATAACTGGTGCTGTTGGCAGTTTTTTGCATGTGTATGTCTGGTGAAGATTACACAAAGTCAGAGTAAATAGCCTCTGTTGAGCTCCACATTGTTCTGAGCTGCTTTTAGTATCTAAACAAGTTGTTTAAAGACAGTATTGCTGTGGTGCACTCTGAACAAGTCCATTTTCTCACGTTTTTATTCCATTATACATTCAGAATTATTTTGGGGCATGAGGAAGCATTAACTTAATGATTACAGGAGATATATGGAATGCAGAAGATCAGATTTTCCATTCACTTTCTGACTTTTCTAATATTGAAAGCGTCTATCCAACCTACCAGTGCATAAAATTGATCTTTAGCCTTACTCTGTGGTCTGCTTTATTGAATTATTTGCACAACATTGAAGTGCTCCATTTTCTTAATGTTATGAAATATTAATAGATGTCTTCTAGAATATCAGTTGTTGCTTATAGGAACTTCACTGGGGATGCTAATCCATTAGATTTTGTTCCTGTCTTCTCATCAGACTGTAGTGTCAAGAGATGCATGAGGTTTTTTTTCAGTCTGTATTTTGCTTGGGTTTTTTTTTCGGGGGGGGGGAGGGACAGTGAAGTCTATAATGATTTTCTGAACTCTATGGTAAATTCATAATAGGTGTCCATGTTTTTTTGAGCTCTTTTCTTAGTGGTAGAAAGGTTAATCACATGAAGGCTGTTCCATTCCTCCTAATCTAAGATATAAAACCAGTAGGTTTAACCATGATTTATGAAAGTTATTGTGAAATGTAGATTTAACATTGGTGAGTTCTTTTATACTTTATTATAATGAATCTATTAAAAATATATGCTGTGTATTTTATTGTGCAGAGCTTACAGAATATTGGTCATTGTTTGTTAAAGTCATAAAAAGAAGTCTTGGCTAACCGTTTTAGGTGAAAAGACTTTCATAAGACCATATTTTTGAAATAAATAGATATGAACTACAAAATATGGATGACAGTTGCTAGTTTTTTCTACTAAACACATTCTAAAAAACCTTTTTGGCACAAACCATATATATATGTATTTTAGAATATAAAATGCAGAAGTATTGGCCTACTCTTTAGGAGTATTTGGCTGAGGTTGGTTGTTTTTTGTGGGAGGCCTTTGGTGAGAACAATGAATGCAGAATATAGAGTTTTACATTATGAAGTAAGGTTTAAGATAAGATCTTTATAAATTGATCCAAAGTATTTTGTATAATGTCTCTACAATAATATTATCAGATACATTGGTATGTATTTGCATATTTACTTTTTCATATTTGTATTTTAAGTTTTGAAGAACTCACTTGTTAGCTGCCATGGTTGCCTCTATTCAGGTTCCACAGTTCAGGCTGTAGATACAGCATTTGGCACATGCTCCAAGCTGATGCCTGTTGGTTTTTGTAAATTAGTTGTTACAGTTCTTGGATGTCAAGAAAGAGGGCACTAGATGGCAAGATTTCTTCATGCCTGTTGTCTACAGGAAGTATGCCCAATCCCTTCACCCACAAATATATTGATCACATCATACTTTAAAATTCCAGATATAAAATGTTCCATGAACTCAGTCCAATACTGGCATATTTTGTTTGATGTCAGAAGGATTCATGAAAGGTGACAATGTTACACCACTGCAATTTCTATTGTGTTAGCAACTGGCAGGTGTGAACATTTTCCTTACAGTTTCAGCTCCAGAAGGTAGAAACCGGTAAGCCTTTACCTTCATAATAAGCAACATTTTACCATTCATAAAGTAGGCATACATACATGTAAAACATGTTGCTTTTGCACAGTTGCCAAAGGTAATGAAGTTTGGCTTCACTGTAGATTAAGCCTCAGACTTTAAATTGTTTTTCAAAATTTCACATTACTAAAGTTTATGATACGTAGCAAGTGTTCTGTTAAAATCTGGCTGATCCTGGATGGGAAAAAACAGCAGCCTAACGGAGATCAGCTTATCTTTGCCCAAATACTCTGCTTCAGAAGACCTCTCATTTAGTAACGTTTGGATAACAAACCTAGAGGCTGGCATAAAGCTCCTCTTGGCACATTTTAAACATCTTTTAGTCTTATAAAAAGAAGCTTGTCCCACTAAGCTGTAGGTTTGTTGGAGCTGCTTAACAGTAGCTGTGGCCTGCAGCTCTCTCAATGATAAATGAGCGGCTTCAAATAAGTGCAATTGCAGCCAACTGTACAGAAGGAATCATTAAAAAAAAAAAATTTTACACAGACATTTTTGAAGCTTAGAAATGCACAAACAAAGTGTGTTTAACAGAAATATATGCTGCTCCTTTTAATGGAAAAGATTGCTACTGGCTAAGTCTGCCAGCTTCAGTAGGTGTGCCAAAAAGCCAAGGAATCTGGCAGAGTCCATAGATAGCAGTTCCATCTTTCATCTATATTTCTTTTCTGTATTTATCTTGCTTTAGAAAATGCAGAGAATGTCTTTTCCTTCCTACTTGGCACTATTTCCAAACCACAGAAACACTCAATTGTTTAGCTCCCTGCACCAGTCTTATCCTTGTGACTATGTGAAATGTTTCTTTCTAATTTGGCAATAATAAGAAAGCAGAATGTTAAAATATTGTTATCTTTATGGAATGTATTTTAGCTAAATTGTCAGATATTAAAATTAGTTTTCTTAATTGAGAGATATTTGGCTTAATGCACAAGGGCAGAATGCCAGGTAATTATTTTTGGCATGCAGCTGATCAAAAATAGGTTCCATCTATGGAAGGAGCTATTCAAAGCAGCTGAACATGAGAAATATCAAGAACAGTATGCATATATATATATATATGCATACATACACATGCATATGTATACAGATGTGTAAATAGAGGCTGAATTGTCACTCAGAAGTCCTTAATGTACTGAATTATGTATTCATTGTTGCCATCTATAGAAACTTTTTTTTCCTTCTTCCTGTAGAATTAATCACCAGTGCAAATTGGCTTCAAGCCCTAGTCATTGTAATCTCTTTTATGTTTCCATTTCAAAGAGCACTCTGCGGTGTCTTTTAAGTAATATGGCCTTTTAAGTAATATTGCACATCTTATTGCTGTCACTTTCAAGGTAAAGATGCTAAGGAAAAGTCCATTTGCAATGTGTACATTATGGGATGAGTTCTAGAATTAATGTTCCTGGTCAGTGTTCTGTACTTTGGCATAAAGTCTAAAGACCTGACAAGGCTGCCAGGCAGCATGAGGCTGGTGAGTATTCTGTCCTGAATTTGCTCTTTTTATCTCTGCACATTATATCTGTGCAATGTGCATAAATCCAACAGTTATTAGACTAGATTAGCTCCATTGCAGAATTCCAAAGAGAGGCACTTGCTGGACTCCAGAGGCATTGTAGTCTAAAGGATTGTGTATGTATCTAAAGAAGGTGTGTGATACTTTTGTACTGGAATTCCTGGACATTCACTGTACAGAGAATATTTTATTAGTCTTTTGCTTCTCAAAGTATTTTGTCTTTTCATCATTTGTATAGTGTGCTCATGAGCAATAATCCTATTGCTATTTGGAAGTGTGGAATTGACCATGCTTGGATTTTAAAGGAGCACTCAAGCACTTTTCACCAAAATCTTTTAAACTGCTGTGCTGTAAGTAGGTGAAGTCCTAAGAAGGATAAATAACTGATTTAAAATGAGGAATCACAGTGTAGGAATTAGGATCAAGTTTTGCAGCTAATTTGCCATTAAGTATTCCATAAATGATAATATGAAGGGTAGTGAATGGTGAGGTTGCAAACTTTGCTGATGATAAAGCTCTTCATGGTAGTAGGGACGATAGCCAATTGCAAACTACAATTCATGATGCTGACCCATAGAGGTCAAATCTCCTGTGCAAGTACATCATAACTCAATGCAAAGATTTTACCTTTTGTGAAAAAAACTGGATTTACTACACTGTGCATGTGCAGCAGATGCAAGGGGACTGCCAGTAACTATCTGTTAGAACTGTAAAGATGTCTATGTATTTGGGCGAGGCAATAAACTCGTCACAAATAATATGGGTAGAAAAATGTAACACAACTAGGGACCCCCTGAATCCCTGACTTTGATCTTGGGTTTCCTACTGATCAATCTTTCTTCTCTTTTTATCATAGTCCAGAAATTCTCATAAAAGTTGCAGTTGAATGTAGGATTTACTTACCTTTATATTTGTGTTGACTTCCTGGGGAGCTGGGGGGAAAACTGGTACTCTAATTCTTTAGCATCACAAATATGTATAAGGGACCTGTATTTTGAGAAAACACTCTTCGACAAACACATATTCTGCACAAAGGAAAGGATGTTAAGTTCTTTAATTGCATCATGACTCAAGCATGTGATGCACTGTTTTCCTGAAAAAGTAGCCTCTTTGACTTGGGAACCGATGGAAAAGAGCGTACATTCCCTGTGTAGGAGCAGTGCTTTATCTTACACCAGCTTCCACGTATTATAATTAGGTGGTAGTGTTATAATTGGATGGCGTACTCACCCAAGAATGTCCATTGTGAAAAAATATTTTGAGTCGCTAGCTATTTCATCCTACCTGATATACAAAGTAACCTCCCTGTTATTCATGTTTATTATTTAATATTCCATGTTTTGAGTATTAATCATGGTTCTTTTTACCTTTTGCAGTGGTAGCATTCAGCTAGAGGGCCCACATGATATTTTTGTTTCTATATTAAAGCAGAACTGCATGGGTTTAGGAAATTGATTTTCACATCTTCCCCCGCACACTTTAACCAGTTTCAGAGCTTTTATACATGTGCTACAACCTCCACTTGCCCAAGAACAGCTATAACCTTGTTTTTATAAAGCTAAAAAAGCACCGCAAACGAATAAGCCAAAAACATTCCCAAAACTTGAAGCTTGGAATTGAAGTTGAGCAATTGCTCAATAAAAAAGGTGAGGAACAGACTTTAATCAGAGGAAATTTGTAAATTTAACTTCTATTAGTTAATAAGGAAGCAGATGAAGGCCTCCAGTATTTCCTGCCTGGCATACGCAAGTCAGGCAGGCAGGTAGTATTACTACTTGCTTGTAGGCTACACAATGTCTTTAGGAATCTCTGATGTCACAAAGCTCCCAAAATCCAGCAGCCACTCGTGCAGGCTGTGGCCAGAGTGAGTCCTTGAGTGGTTATATCGACATGTTTTGCTTATTAAAAAAAAAAAAAAAAATTTAAAAAATCTAACTCCTCTACACAGAACTCCATGCAAATCACAAATGCTTTGGATGAATATGGCCTGAATGGAGTACTAGTTCAAGCCACCCCTCATGTTTTAATCACCAAAACCAAAGCCATTTCTCAGTCACAGTTAAGTGTACGTGGTAATGTTTTTCCACAACACAGACTTTAGAAAAGCACATTAATTTCTGTTACTAGTAAATATACTTTATGACCCTTGTATCAGACTCTGTTCATAAAGAAATGCTCAAATGACTCAGATATTTGGGTCAATTATAGGAAGTTGACTCATCAGTATAAAATAATTTCTGATGTTTTTCTCTATTGAGAAAAAAACAAGCAGTTTGACAGTCTTGAAAAGTAACTTCCACTCCATGTCCATTGTTGCTTTCCTCTCTTTCTGATATCACATATTTAATTCTCTGATATCATACATTTAAATCTAAGCAAATAACAAATATGAATTTATGTGTGGGTTATACACAGATCTTTGCCCATGAACAGCCCCTGCTTATTTCTTGCTTCATCACATTCAGATATTCATATTTGTATGAATAAAGCTGAGCTGTGTTCATACTGTCTATACATTTATTTATACTATGTTCTAATTGAACATTTTCTAGTACATTTACTAGTCTAAAAACAGACTATAAGGTGAACAATACCACTCACTCATCTTTCAGTTTATGTAAATATATGCGCTGTTGCCACCCACAAATCTGAAACCATGAGATTATAGATCAGTCTTCTTGCACGCCACGAAAACCACCAAACCAACAACCAGCTTTAAAATACCCTGACTCCTTGTTTGAAATAAATGCTAGTGTATAGATCTACAGTGAGAACATCTGCTTCTATCTGTAGACTTTGAGATGTAATGTTTACTAGCAAAAGCACCCCACTGGTTTTGCTTATTAATGATCATACATAGGCAGAAAGACAGACATTTGGACCATTGGACCTAAAGATGTATTAACTTTAAAGATCAAAATCAGCGCTTGGAATTGAATACAGAAGAGAATTTGAAGTCAGTTCATGCATACCAGTAGATCTAACATACTTTTAACATACAACTACAGTCAGATTTTGTACCCTGTCCTAGGGGTGAGATGCAACTTGAGATAAACATTGCAAAATTTGTCACTGGTCTGGGAATCATGGTGTCTCTTTGCTGCCGTTCAGTGTTCTCTTCAAAGACAGACTACTTATAGTGCATTTCAGGAATATCAGACAAACCGGAGAAAAAAACATACTGTTTTCATGGTATTGCTGAGACATCAAGCAGAACCCTTCAGTATGTGAATGGACAGCTTAAACCTCCTTGTTTTCCTCTGACTTGCTGCTGATAGTTTGTTTGCAACTGCCCCTTCTTAACTTTTGTATGATCTTCATATGACTGTAAGAGATAGACAAAATGATAGTATTCATATTGATAGTAATGTTAACAAATTTGGAAAAACAATACAGAATTAGCAATTCTTTCTCAATTTCCCGCAGTACCTCTCAGTAAAAAAATGAAAGGCAAGGTAAAAGCCATGTCTCTGTAAAATGGAAATAAAGCAAAGTGTGAAAAAGGAGATAGAAATACGAAGAAGAAAGATTTAACAGGCTAGCAGCAATATAAGGGAAGGATAGTCCCCGACATGTTATTGGGTCAAAACAAATTGTGAAAGTAAAGGAACATACATGACACATTTACTGCTTTGAATGTCCACTATGCAGTAAGTAAGCAGGCTCCTGTTTTAATCCAAATAAAATTAATTTACAGTGAATTGAAAAAATCTTTTTACAAATTTCATTCCATTGACATTACAAAAAAAAAGTTCTTTATTATCTCTATCCCACCAAACCCCTTTTATATGTTAATCTTCTTTTGAAAACTACAATGAAATAAAAATAAAATAGAGAAAGTGGTTCAAATAAAAATATCCTGTAATACCCTGGTCTTCATCACTTCTGGATTATCAGATCTGCCTATTGCTCTTTGTGGGATGAATTTGATATCCCATAAGACTTTTTGCACATCGGAATGTTCATGATGGTTGGATTCTTTCTTAATATCACACCGAACATCTTACAGCTGAATGTAGGTTTGAACTTTAAGGACTCCAAGTGGTTCCATATAACTATACCTTTTAAAGATTAGAAATACTTTTGATTACAAGTTTCATTTAGCTACATTATCTTTGTATGATATTTTATATTTAGTTAGATTTACATCTGAAAATGTTATAAATATCCCCTAAAGTCCTATAAGTAATGCATTGAGATGGGTTAACCTTTAAACTTACTGTATTTTAAAGTGGCCTGCAAGTTTACATTTTTTATACTATTTTATATTTAACCATTTTGAATTCTGTTAACTTTCTCCTTGTCGTTCAGAGTTCTTTGTCCATTTATTATGTCTTTGCATCGAAGGGGCATATTTTAAACTTCAAATCTATCATGGCATAAAATCAGTTTATTTCACCAAAGCTGCGTAAAGAAATAGTAAACATCTCATGGTAAGGTACCACTAATCATACGTTCAGAATATTTCACTGTATCTATGAAGTCCTACTCTTGTTTCCCAGCATTTTGTGGGATTCAGCTTATCAACAGCTTACCAACAGCTGTTTCATCACATAGGAAAAAGTAACAACTTGCTGAGAGCAAGTCACTTGTCTTGCAGTAGGTGAGATGGTTTAATATCTGGAAGTGTGCCACAAACTGCAGACAAGTTTCTTCTTGTCCTAATGTGTCCTGCACCTGTTTGCAGGAAGAGCACAGGTTTGCCTGCCCCTATGCTCTTCCACTGGTTTTCTGAGGGAGGAAGGGAAGGATCAGAAACGGCTCCTGGCTAGCCTTCTCATCACCACCATAATCAGGTGTACCTTAGCATAAGCTTCATCCTTTGTACCTCCTCATGCCCCAAGCTGTGCTTGAGTGGCTCCAGAAGTCGTCATCCTTTTTTCCATGGCTGCCAGAATGGAGATGTGTTTCATGGGAGAGAGAAGAAGACAGAAATAAGAGAGGAAAGGAAAAGAAGCCAGGTTCAATCTTCATGGGATCTCCCCCATCCCAGACAGCAAGATTCAGCTCCCACCTCTTTACATGCAGAGCGAGTGAACTAGGCTACACCAGGGGTTTCTCTGACTTCGTTCCCAGAGAGGAGAGACCTTATGCAAGAGGGAATCAGCACAGTGAGTGAGTGGCCACTCAGACTTAACAGTGAGAGTCCCTGCCCATCTTTTGCCTTTACTGGATTTTCTTAGTACTGGATTTTGTATGTCTGATAGGTCAGAGTGTTCCCTGACAAACAGGGAAAAACTTTACATCTAAAATCTATTCTCTTTGTGCTACCTGAGAAAATTAACAGAAGATGCCCAGAACTTAGATGAGCACCTTCTTAGGAGGCTGTTGTGTGGTACATGTTGCCTTACCCTTTCACTCAGCTGAACGAGGAAATCAGGAAACTGGCCTGAATTTTACTTGAGAAACAGTGACTTAGCTTAACCTTCATTATGCTTTTATTGTGGAGTGTGTTTTATTCTTTATAATTTAATTTTATGAGAATAGGAATATGTGTAACGTAGCACTCAAACTAGGTGCTTTAAGATTTTCCAGTATGCAGTATGGTGTTGAAAGTTAGAAAATGCTGGCTGGATCTAGACTGATACTTTCTTGGATAAGCTTCTACCATATGCTTTTATTTAAAGTATTTTTTTCTTTTAGGTTAGATTTATAAAAAGCATGTGAAAAATGTCTTTTTTGGAAAAGAAGTGTTGCGCAATTAGAAAATCACAGTGTTAGGAAGTTAGCATCCTTTAGGAAATGTTGCATGTAAAAGAAGTCAGATACTAAAGCTAAATTTAAAAAAAAATGGCAAGTCCTACCACCAACTGGAAATGCTGTGTCAATCTACAAGATGTTGTATTGAAGTAAATGCCTTTATTTCCAGGAATTTTAAGCTCTATGTGAACTCTGACTAGCTTCCCAGTATGGATATAAATCTTGTCAAAAGACTTTGTCCATATTTCCTTCTGATTAGAAAAAATCAAATAAAATTTGTTTTATAGGACACAAGACCTAAGGAAGCCATAAATAAAGGCATTAAATATTTTTTATAGTTATTCTTTATTCATTATTTGCTTTCATGTTCACAGAACTCGGGAGTATTGACTAGGCTGATGCTTTATCTGTTTTGTATGAGCAAGGGAATCCCTTTCCAGCAGGATTGCTTAACACTTTCCACTGTTTTGGAAAACTTGTTGAAGACAAATCACATGACTAACCTTTTATTTAAAGATTAATATGTGCAAAACTCTATTCTTTCTGAAAACATCACTTCCTATGTTTTCTGCTTCCCGCCTCTGAGTCTGGAAGCTGCAATGACTCTGTCTAAAAGAAAATGGGTACTTACAAATTATTGTAATTAGTACATGAAGCATCTCTACCACCTGAGATTTCGTCAGAGTAAGTGTTTGTTGGTTGTCTACATTTTTTCTGCTTTCAAATCCCCTTGCACTACTTTTTTTGTAGAAGCAAAAAGATCTAGAAAAACATCTTGGTAGAAAAAATTCCTAGCCCATTTTTATTACTCTTCTTACTCATCCAGGGATCCACACCATTTTGAAATGACACTTTCACAAGTTCTTATGTTCATGTTTGTGTTATCTTCTTTGAAATAACATTTTCCATTGGTTATTTTGTGATGGTAAGGGTACTATGTGGAAGGAAGCTGTTCTTCCAGACAGTGGGAGATGGCATCATTCATGATACATGACTATGCAAGAAAATATTACAGCTTATCTCCTTACCTTTTACTGCTGTCCTGAGAAACAAAAGGCTTTCTGATTTTGTTACACCTTTGGCATGCCAGAGATTGTAAAACCCAACAGTAAGAGTTTGCAAATAGTCTCTTCAGAGCAGCAATTCCTCCTTCCAGTCTGGGGCACTACAGACTGGTCAGCATCTGGGTAAATCAGGGGGGGAGTCCCCTTGGAACACATTTCTGGACACAAGAAAGAGATGATTTGAAGCAGTAACTGGTCGCCCTTCATGTGTCTAAGTTTGTAGATGAGAGGAGAGCAGTGGATGTCATCTACCTTGGTTTTAGCAAGGTTTTCAAAACTGTTTCCACATCATACTTTGACCCAAGTTACAATGTTGTATAGTCTAGATGTGTGAACAATCAAATGGGTTAAAACTGTTCGGATGATCCAGCTGAGAATGATTTAGTTAATGGATTGTGTTCTACCTGGACGCTGGTGTCAAGGAAAGTTGCTGAAGGGCTCTGAGAAGTCAAGGAGGCTGAAGGGCAAGGAGGTCAGTCATTAAAAAGATGGAGCTAAGCTTTTCACAGTGATGCATGGGAAGAGGATGAGAGACAATAGGTATAAACTGTAATAATAGTAACTGTGTGCAGGGAAAACCTTTTTCTCTATGAGGACAGTCAAACACTGCAATAGGTTGCCCAAAGACATTGTGCCATCTCCATCCTTGGAGGTTTTCAAGGTGAGGCTGAATAAAACTCTGAGCAACCTGGTCTAACCTTATAGCTGATTCTGCTTTGCGCATGACATTGGACTAGAGACCTCCTGAGACCTCTTCCCTTCTGAATTATTCTATGATTGTGCAATCCTAATATAGTATCACAGTTCTGTGCTATTTTAAAGCTGGGATAGTAATACCAAATCTTAATTGTTCTGAATATTTAAATGATTTGGCTGTGTATTTGCTTTTGGAACCCAGAAAAGCTACATATGCTCTGTACGTTCTCCAAACAGCTTGTATTTGTGCTTATTTGCTGGTGTGACGTGCTAACTGCAAAAAATTTTGGACTCTTGCCTTAGAATATAGATACCTGCCAACAGAAAATGAAGGCTACAGAGTGCTGCAAATGCTTTCTCTGTCTATGGAAAATGCCTCGTATGTGCCAGAAAGAAGCATTTGTACCACATGCTTTTTACTGCTTCTCACATCTGTTAACATTTACATGTGTCAGAAAACAATACCTGAACAGTAAAAGGAAGGGATACATGAAGTTCAAGGGCATTACATCAAGAAAAAAGGACATGTTATATTGTACTGGCACATTGAAATAAAAAAGAAAGATTTCTCGACTTGTCAAATATTTCTAATATGTAGGTATAGGCTGTGTATACTATCTATGAATACATTTCCATACCTGAATTGTATGACCCAAATTGCCAGTAAATTGAACTGAACCCATGAAAGGGTCAAGGAATGGCAGTCAGGAAGTGAAAGAATTGTATCTTTCTTGTTATATACAAAAAGAATAAAATTTTATTTCATTTAAGGCAGGATTTATATAGAAATCTTCAAAGTTAGGTTCCTAAATATGGAATTACTCACTTATATTGAAATATTTTGCATTCTTGATAATCTTCTCTTCAGCTGTCTTTTTGTTAGCACAAAAGGAGTAGGTTAACTGACAAATGTTGCTGTATATCCTCAGTCCTTAGAGGCAGCTACTGTATTGGACTGTGTTTCCAAGAAAATTTCTTTGAAGTCATATTGTGCATATTGTGCAAATCCTGAGACACAGTGTAGTAGAGGATTTTGTATGATGTGGCAGTTCTTACAGATGTTACCTCTGGCAAGTGATTTAGAAGAAAAACAAATTAGAGAGCAACTGATCCTTGATCTCCTGAACTTAGAAGGAGAACAATCAGTATCTGATACCTTTCTAAAAACTGCTGTTTGCATTGGTTGCATTAGTACCTCTGTGTCTTGAAGCATCTATTTGGTTATTTTGATCCAGTGTCATGTATGCTCTTTTTTGATATTTAACCCTGATTTTCCAAAATACACCTGCAACAAAAACCACAGACCCTCCCCTAGAGGCATTGTCGTTGCTTAATGTTGAGCTCTGTACAGAAAGTGACAAAAAAAATGCCTACTTTCCTAAGTCTTCTGAGCCTAGAGAGAAGTGGTGGCTGAAAGAAGAAATGAATAACTTTAAATTAAGTCTTACCTAACATGTAGTCATTATTAAGTCAAAGGTCTATCTTTGGGTTTTGCTGTATTTCTGATAGATAATGTATCTTGAAACCATTATTTCTGTGATGAACTTCCACTCTTATGCACTGATAACAGGTCCTATCCTGAAATTATTATGAAAGTTTGACTTTCACACTCAGTACACTGAAAAAGCCTTGCATTAGGTCTGCGAAGATGCAGTGAATATCGCATAAGACATATAGTTTCTTTGCCCCCAAATTTGAAACCTATGGCTTTACCAAAACCACTGTATGAACAGTATGTGCATACATATTTTAGGTTTTGAGTCAGGGATGTGAAGTATCTCTACCAGTTTTATTCTGTAAGTTATACAAGAAAGTTGTGAGGCACCCAAAGAAGCACTTCATAGTCTAAGCCGATGAGAAATCAGCTGGTGGGAAACAGCAAGGAAGAAAGATCATCATCCAGCAGTATTTCTTAAGGAAAAAAAAAAAGGAGAAGTTAAACATCTAATAAGACTGCATTCTGACCTTTGTGCTTTGTAGAGCAGCTTTATCACTAGACAGAGATGTGCTCCTTGGTCTTACTTCCAGTTGAAGTCAGTGGAAGCCTTGCTTCCACTGACTTCTCTGGTTGCTGACCCTGGTCCAGCTTTTGCATGCAAATAAAGAACATAAAGCTTTCTCATATAATTTCTTCTCATATTGTTTTAACTCTGACATATCCTTTCAGGAGTGTTCATACTTTCAGAGTTCTTATCTAGATACTCGTACATAGACACAAAATCATGGAATCGTAGAATCATAGAACAGTTCGGGTTGTAAGGGACCTATAAATGTCATCTAGTCCAACCCTCCCACAGTGAGCAGGGACACCTTCAACTATATGAGGTTGCTGAGAACCACATACCCGATTACAGTAATGGAAATTATAGGAAGAAGAATTGCTAGAAAAATTTATAGTTGATGCTTAATTTACGTAATACTCCTCTGACATATTTCAGGCCTATCACATGCAATCTTAAAAGTTGCATGTAGGGGTCAGAAGGTGAAAGGTGACTGGCAAGATGCTTGTTTTGTACACTTGGCTAATGCAAATACTTCCTCAAGTATAAAATGCTTTGATCTCTCTAAGCAAATGCCATATGTGTGCAGCTGTGGCCCCTGCCTCACGATTGCTGGAAGGTTAGAAAAAGGTAGCATATGAATTTGGTGTCTGCATTCAATTTATGCTTTTATATTTAGCAGTTCATAATTTTGTGTAATATTTTAGCTGTATGAAAAATATGCACCAGGGTTGAGTGATAACAGATTTCTCTGTGGTTTGACTCAACATTGTTTGGGTATACACAGAATCTGAAGTATTGCAGACTGAAAATATAGGTTTTAATTAGAGCTGTCTGAACTTCAAAATACCTGAACACACATTAAGCTTGGCAGATTTTCAGAGATCCAAGGGTTGCGTGGAGCTGATTTAAGCTAAGCAAGAGTCTTCTGTTTTCCAGCATATATTGCATTTGCAGTTGCATCATTGACTTACAACACACTGAATAAGTGAGATCCAAAAACATTATTAATGGTTTTCTGGTATGTAAAAATGTTTTATCATCAGGGCCTGTCTTACGTCATACTTGCGTCGAGCAGTACCTTATTCCAAGGGAATTTCCACTGAAAAAAAATGAATTACTTCCAGAGTAAAGGACTAGACCATGTCTGAAAAGCTGAAGCAACTCCAAAAGTTTGGAACCTTTCTTGAGCTTTTGCTTTTTACTTTTATGTGCAAATGTGTAGGACTGATATACCCAGATCTGTATCCTTCCAAGCACTTGAATGTGAGTGGTTTGCTGTGACAATAAAAAAACCTACTGCAGTCAATGTGACACGAGGGTCCACTCACATGGATCCAGTTTCATGATCAAGGCCAAAAAGAAAAAAACAAACCCATGGCTTTATTTATTAAAACTCTCGAGCATGTACAAATATACTTGTATTCCTTGGGGGGAAACCCATGATTTCAAATAAAGCAAATGCAATTTCTACGTACAAGAAAAAAGCCAAGTCACAACCAATAGACAGGCATGATGCAATAAACAGAAAAGCAGACATGAAAATATCAATTGACAGGTATAAGTAGGATAAAATATAAAGCATTGTGCACTATGTGTACATTGATACATATATGTTTACAAAAGTGTACACA
Source organism: Pezoporus flaviventris (assembly GCF_033815535.1). NCBI lineage: Eukaryota > Metazoa > Chordata > Aves > Psittaciformes > Psittacidae > Pezoporus > Pezoporus flaviventris. The sequence goes on from NW_026892595.1 coordinate 8,630,601, forward strand.
TATAAGTATATATACGTATATCATAGTGATGTTAATATGAATTTTAGTATTTTATTATGTGTGGGGGTAAATTCATGCCATTGTTCTAGATACGATTTGAATATTATTTAGATAGTAGCACACCTATTAGTTTTTCTTATGCTGTGTCTCTTTCGTATTTTTGCTAGCTCCTACTGCCTATGGTAGGCTCTACAGATGAAACTCTGCAGGAGGCAGCAGCTGGTTGCATAGCAAACATTCGCAGATTGGCTCTAGCAGCAGAAAAAGCAAAGTATGGATGATGCTCTAGCAACTTTTACCAACACACTCATTTTACAATATGGCTACATTTAAATGGATGGTTACTCCCTCTAGCATCTGTATTTCACAGCAAAGGTCATTTATATGTGGATAATTTAATAACAAGAATAAATTTGTGGAAAATGATGTTTGTTCTCACATTCCTTTGTTTGTCACACCTAGCTTATATAAAACATGCCCAGTTTTGTGTGGTTGATAGTATTACATCTTTCAAAAGACTATTGGTTAAGATATGGCAAAGACTTTTCTACAATTAATACTCTTGTATTTGAAATTCATTGTAGATATAAATGGTTTTGCGTATCTGTGACATTACAATAAATTTTTCTTCACTGTGTGTGTGGTTGTGCAGTGATTTATGAATGCCTTCAACAATTCCCTTCATGCTAAACTTGTCCAATCATCCTGTCATTATGTTTTTGCCTTGCAATTCACAGGAGAGGACAAAATGCAGATACATCAATCTCACATCTGGTGAGATTGTTATGTAAGGACTGCAAACAGCTGTAGCAGTAGACATCACTCCAAATTTCCTGCTTCTACCAACATCAAACAAAATGGTGCTTAATTTTATAAGTAGCTGGTGAAATGTATTTTAATTAACATGCGTTTAACTCAAATTAAAATCTACCAGCTGTAAATAAAATGTAGGGTATTACGTTTACATTTCCACGTTACTTTTTGGGGGGTTTTTAATGTTTAAACTGAGGACAACATTGTATTGATGCAGTTTTACTTTATTTTTCTCCATAAAATTATGTTCAGAATTAGAGTTGCTTTCAAAAAAGAACATGAACAACTACTGATATTATAGATTACAGACCCACTGTATGGACCATGCTCAACAACTAATACTAAGGCATTTACTTGAGAGCAGTAATGTCTCTTTCCAACCGAAACCACTCTCTGATTCTATGTTTTAAAATTTCCTTTAAGAAAACTCCTGCAATTCTGAAAAAGGAGGATTGCAATGGGCCCTTAGGGAAGGTGTAGAGAGTATGTGAAAGGAAACCAGCTGCAGACAGGTGCTGACTCTGGAGATCAAAATATTAATCCAAGTAGTAATTTTTAATCAATGTAAATACCAACATAATTGTGGAGTTGTCACGAGTTCCACCAGCAGCCAGTGACCAAGCAAATGCTATTTTAGGTATTCTTCAACTCTGCCCCACAGGGCTGGTATGCTATTTTGAATAAATATATCCATATTATTATACTGATGTCACAGCTGTAGTAGTATCATATGCTTCATCACGGTACCCAAAAATACTTCTAAAATGAATGCTAATTGCCAAATTCATTTGGAAGAGGAGAGGCTTGATTTTATTTTTTTCTTTTCTGTTGGAAAGCTGTAGATACAGTTTATCCCATGAATACTGTGTAAAATGTGGCTTATTTTTCAAACTGTTGAGGGGAAAAAGCCTCCCTGACAATAATTGTTGTCCTTAACATAACCTCTCAAGGCACTCTTGACCATTAAGTTTGGATTTCAACTGGAAGTTGAAAGTAAAGTTTGGAAGTTCTAAAGTAAACTTAATTTTATGATACAGGTGTCAGGGCATTAAATGTCATGTTCCGGACAATAAAATGGCCTCAGCTTGCCACTGTCACTCACACTGGTAGCCCTTATGTCTTGGAGCAGTTCATCTGAAGCCTTTATTTTAAGACCTCAGACAGTTAATCCCAGACTTAAGATGACTTATTTGTGCTATTTTCTTTTCCTTTACTGTGCTTGCAGTTTTCAGAATCTGTACAAGGAGACGAAATGTTGAAATCTATACAGATCCCCACACAGGCAAAGTGTAAGTATTTAAAAAAATACAGCTTTTTTTGGCCAAAACTGGTGGATGTTGTGCAATTAATATAAAGAGATTTAGTTGAGAGCAAACGAATGTGATCCTTGGCCTCTATGAGCGGTGCAGTACAGCGTGTACATTTGAAAAGCTTCCACTCTCTCTGTAGAGCTGTGTGGAGTTTCACAGCACTGCAGCCCTCTCAAAAGGGATCCTCACAAAGCTGGGTCCCACTTGCTGCTCACACACCCCTGCTGGCAGTGCCAGCCTATTCAAGCCCTGGCACCAGCCTCAGCCGCCTGGACCCAGCATTCCCACCATGTACAACCAGGCACCAGCCAGCTCCTGCTCCCCAGCTCCTGTGCCTGGAAGGGAAATGCCTTCACTCCTGTCTCTTTCCACCAGCTGCTACTTGTCCACATAAACCTGTAGCCTCTTAGGAAACACGGCCATACCAAGCACGAGAGCTCAATATTATATTCAGTGCAGAGCAAATTGATGTACAAATTCAATGTAGAGTTCTATTTCAGCTGCAGAAATGAAGTGACTTAAAAAGCTGAGTCAGCCTCAGTCCTGTTTATTTGCCAGCATCTGCTCAGCCTGCGATTCCTTTATTTTCACAATCTTGTAATATGGGGTAAGGAGTTTATTTACATTGATGTTACCATCAGCAGGGAGTACCCATCACTTTTCACAATTTCAGGAGCCAGTTTCCAGCTCCACACAGAGCACTGTGCTCCAGCTGTTGGCCATAAAGCCAGGCCTGCTCCTCACTGGCTTCTCATTTTCAGCTTTATTCCACATTTTCATTAAAATGTCAGAAAGCGTAGAGCCCAAGTAAGAAAAGTTGTCACAAGAAAGTGTTGTTTTGAGTATGGAAATACTATAGTTGATGAGGAAAAAAAAGCAAGAGTAGAAATCTTTCACCTTGATGCAATTATTTCTGGAACCTTAGAGGCCCACTACATCTTTCAGTCTATGCGTCTGTCAGCAGCAAGATAGCTTTTCTTCCACCATACCATGACTTTATGATTTATTGCTTGGTGACAGTTAACCATTATCAATAATTTAATTGTCCCAGGATGCTGAAACTACACATTTGAATCTGGGATTTATGTTCATTTCCTCTTAATGTTCATGCTTATGACATGTGCATGTGCTCTGACACACGATATTGTCTCCAAGTTGTCAGGGAAATATAAACTTCCCAGCCTGGGTGCGATGGAGCTGTGATATATTAGGGGGTTTGTTACTCTGCTCCATCACTGAAGCTTTCCTCTGGCGAGTAAATGAGGTTGAGATTCACAGGGCTGCCTTGAGATTTGACTCCGTAATTTGCTTTAGGCTAACTGATTGCTTTGTGTGAAAGCGCAGTACCTTTTTCATTCCACGGCTCCTGAAATGAGTCGAATGAGCTGCTGACACCAGGGTCAGATGTAAATTGTCCCAGGAGACTGAACTAGATAATATGTTAGTTTAAGAATTTCATCTCATAATAAATTAAATGGTTGTTCCTTGCACATTTCCACCAGCATAATCTTTATTTTACATGTGACAGCAGGATGGAAACATGTAATGTGTTTCTTCAGCAGTGGTACAGCAGTGGTACTCCAGTTTCCATGCAGGCTGTTTGCATAGTTTATTTCCAGATTCAGAAGCTGACTGCTCCCCAACTGTAAATTGTGGTCTATTTCTTCTTTAGGCACTTAAGCATTGCCACACACTGCTCAGGATCCAGAACAACAGCAGGAAGCAATGCTGCACTGCCCACTTCTCAGTTCAGACGGCCTTCTGTTGTTTGGTGACCTGACACAGGCCAGCACCCACATTTCTGTAGCCATGGCCATCACAGCAGGAATTGGTAAAATTCATTCCATTTCTGAAAGGATTAATTTTACTAATTACTATTCCCTCCCTTGTTTAAACAGAGATGTTCTTCAATGCCCGGTATCTTGCTGCTTTGGCTATTGAAGGCAACCAGAACTCATCCACTCTAATGAATATTTTCCTTGAATGCAATTTTACATTGTAAGGTGTGCTTTTCACCCTCTTGCCTAGGTATCAATTCAGTAATGCTCACAACTTGCTGAGGACAGCAACAAGATGGCCTGTGTTTGTCTTCTCAACTTGTTTCTGTGTTATCTACCAGACACCTTTCAGTTGGCAAGTTCTTCTCTCTTTTCCAGTTGTTGTCATTGGCAAGTTATGTGTTTTATCCTAGTCTACATGGAGAATGGTACCCTTCAGCTGCTTGATCTTGCTTTAAGACTGTAATCAATTCTATTTTGAACACAAATGCTTGGGTTTGTTTTGGGTTTGTTTTTTTTCTGAAGGCTCATAAACCCACATAAGGAAGCTTTGACTTTGTCTGCTAGGTAGTATGTTGTGGTCTAATCCTATCACTTTTTGCAGTTCTCCAGGTGCACAAAACCATCTTCACTGATTTCATGTGTTTTCTTCCTTCATGGATGTGGTGACAACACAATAGTTGGCCAGTAAAAACCTTTGCTTATTGTCTTTTTGAGTGTGTATCGGAGGAAGACCAGAAGAATTCCATTAAACTAATGCTGAACCATGAAACAGCAGGTCATAAACCAGCAGTTTTTAGCCAACTCACCATCACACCCGCATCCTGAGTGCCTTGAAAGCTCCTCCATTCATTAGATGAGAATCTGCCTAGAAGCTTTTGGGAGACAAAAGTGTTCATTACAGTCTTGGTGGTAAGGTTTTGCCCAGCCATGCTGTGACACATCCCACTTCTCCAAGGGGCTTGGTGAATGCAGGAGGGCAACGCAGAGCACCTGTGGTCCAATGGGTGCATCTGGCAGCAGAATTTTGCTCCAGTGACCGAGCCTTGAACCGCGTCTCCTAATACCCAGATTAAATAGCTAGGGATTTGTGTACTGCTTCTGAAATAAAAGAAAAAGGCTTTAATAAAAAGTGTAATTAAAAAGTTACAGATGCTGATAAAATTAAAAACACATGATATGGAATTGAAATGATTTAGTGTTGAAAAATGTCGGTTGATTCAGTAGTAGTTAAATTTCCAAATGACTTGTCTTGAACAAGCAAATAGTTTGAAGGTTTTGGCTATGTGTCTTTCTTTAAAAATATTGGAGCCCAGATCATGTTGCTGGTTCCCTCCACCACAGACTGGTAAAGGCTGCACTATAAAATTAGTGCAGTAAACCACTCGTCTTTCCAGTTGCCGCATTCTCTTCTCCAGCTGACAGCCTTTCAGGGCCTCCTTGGCTCTTCAGCAGAAAGCACCAAGTGCAGGTCTGTTGCTCTAATGAAAACATAACAACAACGTCTGGGAAGCCATAGAATGATGCAATAACTGTGCTGCTCTGCTTCCTTTAATGTGATGAAGCTTGCATATTTGCCTGGCCCCAGTGTTTTACTCCTGCCAGTATTGTACTGTAAAGAGACTTGGCAGAACACGTTCAAAGGCTGTTCGTGGTTTTTCACTTGGCATCAAACCTTCCAGTGACGGAAGGGTGGGGGAACACATATTGGGGCAAACAGGCATTCAAAAAGTGAAAGAAAAAGAGGAGAAGGGGGCTGGTGGTGATGGTCAGCAGTTTATAAAACCTTGGTTATGGGACTGGCATTGCTTTGCACCAAGCTGAGACCCACTGGAGCACAATACCATGTAAACCAGTGGCTGCTTTCCAGAGGACAATCAACCCAAAGGAAAACCAGCTCTTGATGTTCTGAGAAAAGAGATCAGTGTTGTTTCAGTCTGATAACCAAAGTCACACTGTCTTTGATAACTGTACTCAGTCACAGTGGGTGCAATAGTGCAGAGGCTCTAAGATTGCCACGTTTTGTGCTGTGTTTGCCCAGTATATGCAAAATTCCTGACTCCAGAGCTGCCAGTCTTGCTCTGCAAACCTTCATTGCACTCACTTACGGATGACTTTTGATTACAGCATTTGGAAAGCAGACTGCCTGGTCCTTACCCCTGTGTGAGGTTAGGCAGGAAAATACTCAAAGTGGAGCTAGAGGAACTCTTGAAGAGAAAAATTCCATGTGCACTTGCAGATGAGGGGCAAAATCTGTTCAGAAGCAAAAGTTATGGTCAGACTGATGCCTCCTTCCAGCCCATTCCACAACTGTCTGTGGTGGGGTGTCATGTAAAAGGAAAAATATTTGGAGAAGCGGACATCTGTGGGCCAGCCTTGGTATGGTTCCCAGAATGTAATGACTAGGTGAATGTTTTTCAGTGCAGCAACTAAGGAATAGAGGTGACTGCCAAGCACTGGATCTGATGTGGCGTGAAGAGGTACAAACCAAAGAGGGGTGATTTATCTGGAGAAACTGAGGCCTAATTATTTTCAAACTGAGCATTAACAAAACAACAACAAAACCAAAACAGAACTCTTCTCAGTCCCCCCACGATGCTTTCAGATTTTCATGTATATTTAAGACTCTTCCATTGCTTGAACATGTTCATTTTCACCAGTCTTAGGGCTCTACAAGCACCGGTGTACACTCATTATAGTCAACATTTCTAAATCCACAGTTACTGATATCTTTGTTATGATTTTAGTTCCACTGGCAATTACTAGTATCTAATTGCCACCTAATCTCTTCTGAACTTTGTAGGAATGTGTAATAGAAACCACTTTAACTTTTACTAGAGCTGAATTTGCATCATGTGTCTCCTCTCCTATATGACTGCCACATCCACACCCGCCATTCCAAAGAGCTGAAATATATTTTAGCTTTAAAAGGAAAATATGCTGTACTCTACCATGTACATTCTTGCTCTGGAAGATGGGAAAAACAGGCTCAAGTGCCCCACAGCACCCTCGAACACTCTGCAAGTCTCAGAGAGTTTCCATCAGAGAAAGTCAATGTGAGAGAGGACCCTTATGGCCTGGGAAGAGCTATTTTATATCATGGACAACCATTACAACTAGGACAAAAGACAACTGTGAAGCTGGGGCCTCAGAAAGCGCTGGCCAAAATGCTCAATTTCAGAAGCAGCTTTAGGGATGTGAAGCATCTCTTTGCAACCTCAAGTGTTTATGTCCCTGAGAGGGCTGAGATCGAGCACAGAGCTTCTCTATGGGGTTTCCCAGTGCCACCCATCCCACCGGAGATGTTAGCATCCTGCAGCAGTGGGCAGGGGCCTGGTAAGCAGCCTGGGCTCAGAGCTTCTACCATGCATCTGGCAGGGTGTGCACTGGATGCAAAGAGGCAAATGTTTTCATAGCAAATCTAAGTGGCAGTTTATAAAAGTTGACCCAGCCAAATAAAACCCTGGAAAACCCCACAGAATGAAACAATGAAACTGTCTAAGAATTTAATCCAATGAGAAAGTTAGTAATCGTCAGAAGTCCACAAGATTTACATTTCTAAAATGAAAGAGGCCAACAAAGCAACAGATCGTGCTTCTATAGTCAAGTAGTAGCATTTTTACAAAGTAATAAGAATGTGGAGGGAATTCAGTTCCAGGTACACCTTTAAGTTTTTAATTGATATGGTTTGTGGAAAATTAAGTGAAGTCTCACTTTGCTGGGGCAGGTAACATTTTGCGTTGACCAGTAGCATGTGAGGTTTGGGTAGACACATCTTGGCTAACTGCAAAAGAAATGATGGGTGAGTGAGAGCCAAAGGATGCAGTGAGCTGCCCCTGGAGAGCTCCTTACAGCTGAGGATGTGTGCAAACCCAGCCTGCTGTGACCAGGAACAGCTCCCTTGGGCGACTATGGCCAATAAATAACAGCATGATAATCCAAACATGGATTGTAGGATATCACTCCTGCCCAGAGAAAAAGTAAGGGGAGGGATGGGGGAGTCACAGTGATTCCCACATATGCAGCTGATGTACAGGTACCCAGTGGGATCCAGTCCTGGGGGCATCAAGCAGCATGACTCTGCTTATGCACTCTTGTTTCTCACCTTGCTCTTTGCTGCAGGTCCCACACAAGTGCATCTGCATCCTCAGCTGCAAGGAGAGATGCTGGGCAGTCACATTGCTGTATGGAAGGAAGCAAGGTGGAAGGAGAGGTTTATTAAGGAAAAACTTAATTAAGAAACAAAGAAAGATGATTTCATTTCTTAGCTTGATAAACATAGATGTTGGGATGCTGCATGGTGGAATGGCAACCTAAGCTGCCAGGATGCAAAGCCAACCCCTTTTTTTGGGAAATCATTCCAGCCGTCATGAGTCATGAAACAGTGCTGCTTCTACTCAGGAAAAGGATGTGTGCCCTACACACCCTATGCTGCTACCCTCATGCTGATCCCCTTTCTGTAAAGACTCAAAAGTTCTGGTGCTCTGCTATGAGAAGGGAGCTCCACAAAGTCTTACAGAATTTTTTCTTGCTTATGATCTGTGAGTCAAATATCCTCCTTGTGTCACGGCATCCACTGAATTTCATGTGGATGTATCTCAGGAGGGAACCCTCCAGCCTGTCCAGACCCCTCTGCAGTGAGACCTTGAGTTTGCCAGTCCTGACTATCAGCAGAGCCATGGGGGAAGCAAGAGGACTTGAAGAATGAAAATGAGCATTCAGCTGCACAGGCTGTCTTGCCTCCAGCTCAGGCTATTTCCTTCTGTCTCAGTCTGATAACTGTGCAGTCTCCCCAAACCTTCTCAGATGGCTGCTGTCCTGCAGACCCCAACAGAAGCAGTGTGAAAGAAAGCTTATGAAAGGCTTGATATCTCTTCGAGCAGTCTCAGTCTCTGGTAGATTAGCAATACAAACAAATGAAGGCTTCTTGGAACTAGCCAGAGAATTTTGGCAACCCCATGTGTTTGTGACTGCTACCTTCAATGGAGACGATTGACACAACTGTGTCCTTTCCAGGCATTTGGAGCATTTCTGTATTATCAGCCACCTGGTCCAGGGCTGCAGAGTCCATCCAAGGGAGGAGGGACGAGGGCCACTTGAAGCAGCCCCATGGGTATGAACCTTAAAAAGCTGGATCATTTGTGTAAGCAATTATATTCCTTGGCTGGTTTGTAAATGTTCATTGCAAACTAGTGCTGCTGCCAAAGAGAATTACCTTACCCGGGACCTTATGGCTGAATCCATGGAGAGTCTCCCATATAAACACAAGCATGAACTGAAGTCCTTTTTCTTTGGAGAGACTCTCTGAGTAGGCCCAGGCACCTCAGTCACAGGCTTTTACGGGACACTGGCTGTGAGAGCGTTGAAATAGGTCTCACAGTTGAGCTCTCTGAACTACAGGAGGCCCAGCAGCTATTGAGGGTGTCTTCCTCAAGGGCTTCTCCAATAAAATCAGCAGTGTGTCACTTGCACACTGCAAAAGGCCATCTGTTCCACCCCAGATATCTGCATCCCAGCCAGTGGAGGCAGGTATTACAGACCACTGTATGAGGACCAACAGATGTTGAGAAGAAGGTTGATTTTCAACTCCAGAGATTTGTAGCCAGGTGTCATTGTCTGGAGAAAGGTGAAGAGAAAAACCCTCTGCTAGGATTTGGCTGCTCTTGAAGTCCCCTCCTGATCTGAAATCCTGTGATTCATAACCCCAGGCCAGGATCCACCAACCCTGAACGAGATCCTGTAAATGGCCTGGCAGCTCATGGCTCTGGTTTAGCCGTCTGGAGTAAGACACTAATACCTCAGCTGTCCTCAGTGAGGGTCTCAGCAGGACAGTAGAGGTCTCCCCTATACAAGTAGTCGTGGTTTGACCCAACTCTACCCAGTATCTGATGAGGTGACAGCTTTGCTAAGAAGACCAGGCCAACCGCCTGGTGGATATGTGCTGTCTGAGGTTAGCCATTAGTGAACAGACCGGTTGAGGAGATCTGGGCTTCCACTGCTGCCCTGGGCAGTCCAAGGTTCTGTTCACTTTCCCTCCCGTTGGAGGCTCTAGCTTATGGGCAAGGTGCCTGGCTTTTCATCAGGAAAAGCCTGCCACTGGCAGTGAGTACCCCTGCAGATGCTGCATGAGCAACTTGCTCACCACATCCACATGTTTCTTTCTTTACTGAACTGGTGAAGAGGAAACACAGGCAAGCAAGGAATGACCTGGTCTATTAAAACAAGCTGGGATTTGACTTGCTTCAGCCTGATGGAGAAGTTAAAGTCCAATAGGGCCTAGATGACCTCTGCTGCACTCTAGGAATCATAGAATACCCATTTGGAAGGGACCTCAAGGATCATCTGGTCCAACCTTTCTAGACAAAGCATGACCTAAACTAGATGTCCCAGAAGAATATTAAAAGTGTCCAGTATTGTGGAATCCACCACTTTCCTGGGGAGATTATTCCAGTGTCTGATTATTCTCAGTGTGAAAAATTTTTCTCTTGTGTTCAGTTCGAATGTGCCCAGGAGAAACTTGTACCCATTACCCCTCATCTTTTCCACGTGAAGCACCCATGTTCAGACATCCGGAAAGCCTCACTCCACAGAGGGGTCCATAAGTCTGGCTGATGCCACCATGACTCTGATGCAGGTGGAGACCCTGTCTGGGCAGAGCACATGTTTAGACTATTGGTCTGCAAAGAAGCAGGAGCACTTCACAGCTGTAAGTACCACCATAGGCACTGCCAGGATGGGGCAGGCACAGCACCACAATCTGCCCTGGCCTCACCAAGGCTGTCTGCCCAGGGCACATCCCACACCAGAGTTACACATGGGAGCAGGCTGCAGCCATGCTTTGTGCTTGCGCTTCTTCCCTGTATTTACCCTGGCAGCTGAAGCAGGTAACTGTGGAAACACTGCGAGGTGACCAGCACCTGAATTTGTTGACAGCTTTGAAGGAAACAATATAACTGTGCAAACCTGAAACTGATTTTGTCCTTATGCCCTGGAGCATGTCCCCACTAATGCCAGCTGCAGTCCTCCTCGGACATCTGAGGGCAGCTTCTGCCCCTATCCAGCAAACACTTACTGGATGCTTAATATTACACAAAGAAGGAATGCTTGCAAAGCCAATGGGATAGCCAGTGGGATAGCCAACATTTATGCATACAATCAAACGCGCAATTTGGGTCTGAGCACTTTGTCATATTCTTGGCCTATGTTTAAAAGGGAAAAAAAAAAAAAATGAAACCCCACAAATCACATTCAAGCTCACAAACAGAATGATTTATTAAGAAAAAACACTGACGGGTTTTTGAAATACTGAAAGGGTTGAAATAGTCTGAATAGAATAAAATTTGACACAAATTTTTACCACAATGCAAAAGGAACTTGAACTATTCTAATGAGAGTTTACTTTAATGTTCGTGCATGTCCTCACATCCTGCTTTTGGCAATAGCCAGAAAAGAACTACCGAAATACTGTGAGAAAAGCTGTTCTCATGTTATTTCTGGCCCTGCTGTAATGCATGAAATCAGGACATCTCATGAGAGAGACTGATATTCAAGATTTCAGTCTATTTTTCAGACAAAAAGGTCTGAATATATATCTCTAAATTTCTGGGTTTAGTCATGGCTAGATCTCAAAGCAACAAGAAAAGTATTCCTGAAGTCGCAAGTGAAATAGTCACAATACAGAAGAAAATATAATACTTATATTCAAATAACTTGGAGGAAAAAAATCCCTGCAAAGCCAGTATTCACTTAACATGCTGAGGTGGATGTCTCCTCATTCTCAGAATAACCCTTAATGCCACTGAGGAATCCCTGAAGCTTATTCATAGGGTGGATGGGGGCTATGATTAAACCTAAAGTGTTTGAAGACACCAGCGAGTGTCGCAGGACCGCTACCGTGTATGTGTGTGGCTCTAATCTGTCTAAAAATCACTTCTGATAAACACCTTCAGGATCCAAAGAAACGAGGGCTCTATGAACTATATGGATTCTGGTGCCCCTGCCAACTCCGAATAAATACACTGTGTGTGTAGCCAAGGTCTTAGAGAATTATTTCCTGAAAACTACTTACTTTAGAACCAGAAGGAATTAATGAAGATGTGCCAGCTATTTCCTTTGCTGGCTTGCATGCCTCAGCCTCACCAATAATAAATAGTAACGGTTTGTACATGAGTTATGCTGCTTCACCTCATGTTTTGCACCTTGGAGAGAGAACCAATCCATTCTCTACACAACCAAGAAAGCACAGAGTGTGAGTTTGTTGCCTCTCCTTGGGTATTGACATTTGAGGCTGGCATTAGCTATCAAAGTCAAACTGCATTTTGAGTCTTTGGCTCTAGCTTCTGCTAAAATAGCGTTTGTGTATTTTAAAACTATTTACAGAGGCTTAACTTCAGATCTCTTAAAAAGGAGATAATGCAGCTATCACCACTGGTTAAACAGATTAATATGATTTGGTGACTTTTTAGTCTGTTTGAATAAACATATTTATTATTATTGGAAAACTTTAAGAAAACTTCTAAATCACAAGAGATTTATAAATTATCAATTATGTAAGAGCTGGAGCAACTAGGAAGATGTTGTTATGTGACTGCACGCAATAAGGAAGGAGATTTTCAAACTCAGGCCACAGACATTCATCGCAAGTCATCTTTAGAAATATCTTTCCATAACCTTATTTTATCCTCAGATTTTCTCAGGCTTCCTTTGAAGGAAACCAGCTCACTACTGGGTGAGTCCTGAGCAGAGCCAGAGAGGGGGGACATTGCGTGCGCCGGAGGGAGCTCATCCCAAGCAGCTCTGGGTGCTGACCCTCCGGATCGACCCTTTTATAGAAACTGGCAGTAACTTTGGGGTTTTCCTTCAAGACACAAAATCGCCTCAATTACATCCATGTTGCTGAGGCAGCATGCCCCAACTCCGCCTGTCCTCTCCGGGACCCAACAGCTACTGGTGGAGCCTCTAGACGAAATCGAAATCATCGAAACCCTGACTCAATCGCACAAGGTTTTATGCTGTGAAAGCAGCCAAGAGGCTGAGGATATTTCAGAGGGTTTTTTATGCAAAAACTGGAGGGCCATCAAACTGAAGCATGTTATGACTACTTCTCCCTGTTTAAAATCCTGAAAGTCAGCCTGAATCTTGTATCCTCTCTGTCTTGCCTCCGGAAAACGCCTCAGATTTGGGGTTGAAAGTGAATACACTCTGGGCTGACGCGCTGGGAGCTGCTACCCTGCTCAGAGCTTTGTCAGTACAAAGGAAAGAGGAAACGTTTCTGCTGGTATTATTAACATGTCAGTAGCACTGATAGATTCCAACTGAGATCAAGCCCCGTTGTATTAGCTGTGTGCCAAAAGCAGAGTGGGAAGCAGAGAAAGGGGAGGAAGCGTTATTATTCCCATGTTACAGCTGCAGAAGCGAGGCACGGGGATTGTGAAATCCTCGAGGTCACACAAAACCGCGTGTGGCTCGAGGGGGGAATGGAGCCAGCACCCCACAGTTGCCCCTTCCATCCCCTCAGCCCATGCACATCTCCCCACCTTCCTGGGTTGGTTCACGTTTTTGGGTATTTGGGAATGCTCCAGAGCTCGGGCTGGTGAAGTAATTCCCAGGAGACTGGCCCCAGGCAGATGCCACATGAATTGCAGTGTCCCTGTGCATTACTGCACCACCTTCACCTGCACATATGTGTGAGATAGTTATTTAAAGTCATGGATTGACCTCTATGTCTGTAACACTGAAGAATATTTGTGGTAAAAATATCTGACATTATGCTTTCCAGGGAAGCTAGATGGGAAAACAGGAATAAATAGTAGGGAATTCAATAACAAACACAGAGTGCAGTGTTTATTTTGCACAGGTGGCTGAAGAAAAATTAGAATTATAATTATTATTGTTATCAACTGTTAAACATTTATCCTTAACATTTCAAAGCAGTGATTTCTGCAATGCAACCTGCAATCATTAATGTTAAATCCAAACAAATCCACATTCATTCTCCAAATGCAGAGCAGACATCAGCCATGTGAGATACTACATTAAATGGAACTGAATCATTTCCTGGCCAGTAAAGGCACTGAAGATGTGAATTTCCTCAGAGAATATTAAATAAAGAGTTTAAAACTCAGTTAAAAAAAAACCATGGTTATGAAAGGAATAAAATATATGTAACAGCATATTTACTGATTTTTATTATATTGATACATTATACATAATTAAGAAAATCAGCCTCTTTTGGGATGTTTCAGCTCCTGTTTGTACAGAAGCAAAGGCTCATGTACATATTCAAGGCTTGAGTCTCTGGCTCTTTATTCCTTAGGATTAAGTGAAAATGAGAAGCAGAGGAGGGATGGTGCAGACTGCAGCAGCCCACAGAGGTTGACTCTATGGAGGGCAGAGAACTGAAGAAGCCAGGTGGGCCATAAAAGCCATGAGTGGGGTCTCCTGTGGGGCACACACACATCCCACTAAGGTCCTAAGAGGAAGAAATGGAGAATGATAAACACATGTGAATGCAGCTTAATGAGGAAGATGCCTGATGTTGAGCTACCAACCCTGTCCCAGACAGAACTTCGGAGCTTCTTCTTCTACTTTTCCCCCTAATTAACACTTAATTACACACCATCGTCATTCCCAGAAAAAGCATCTGACCCCTTTCTTGGAGCCTTTTTGTCCTTGTGGCTGGTCACAAAGTCCCGACAGAGCTCAAGTTAAAGAGCACTGGGAAAACATAGCTCCTGCAAGCACCATGGCCACTGCATGCAGCAGCTCAAGCACAGCAGTGGCCCTATGGAAGGTGCTTTGTTTTACATGGCCCAGGGGATGGAAATCTAAAAAATGCAATGAAAAAGGGAGGTGGAACAAAGCAGAGTGAAAAAATAAAGTTCCTGAGAACCATCCAGAAGCTTGATTTTCTGACCCTTTAGGGAGGCGGGGAGAGGGTTCACACAGGATTAGAAAGAACTGAGATCTACTCCTTGGCTGGAGTTATGTTTTTGTTTATTAATTCTTAGGACAAAACACATCAAGAAGATGCAGAACAGAACCGGATCCTCCACCCTCCCAGATGAAGCAACATCTATGGGTTGGGATATTTTTTAGGTCTGTGGCTTGTCTGGGGGTTTTGCTGCCACTAACCCCAGTGCCTTATATCCAGTTTGAGGGCTTCACCAGGCAGGCCGCCCCACAGGGCCCCCTGTCTTAGCAGAAACAGGGCAGCACTGCCTGCTGATGCTCCTGAAGAGGCACCTGCTCCCTGGTGCAGTTCTTGTTTTCAGCTTTCTCATCAGGAGAAGTCTGGTACACCAGAAAGCAGTGGATGGACCAGACAGCAGCCTGCAGACAGCAGACCAGCTCCCTTAATGAACACTCTTCCCAAATTTAAATGGTAAAGAAATATAGGAGTTATGCTGTCTTACACTGGAGCTAGAGTCTATAATATTGTCTCAGTCTAGTCTAACTGGACCTGGAAGTGAAACCAGGGTTTTGTTAATGGTCCTGTCTGCCAGGCTTCAGGATGTCCTCTTGACAACCTCAGCATTTCACCTTACTGTTGTTGCCTCCTTGCTTCCCACAGTCCCTGCAGTTTGACAGTATTTATTGCTTGCCGAACACCACCAGCAAAGCTGCCTTAGGGATGGTCACACGTGATGATGTGTTTGCTCCTTGCACACATGTTTTCATTTCAGCACACCCTCCAAAACAAATATCCATAAAGAAGAGGAATAAGGATGACACATTTCACCTTTCAGGTGCTCCTTCACTGCTGTTGAGAAACCTTCCAAAGCTCATTTCCACAACACTTTGCATTCAAAAAGGCCTGTAATTAGGTGGCAACTCTCTCTGCTTTCTAGTAGACCAACATAATTATCTCCCCTCTTAGATGTTATATGCCCAGTATGATGACACCACTGCTCCTAAGGATGGAGGACTGAGCCCTCCTTACTATAAGATGAGCAATTCTAGGCAATGGGTCCTGTGAAGTGTTCAAGTGGAGCAGTTCTTGCTTCCTTAGGATTATATTTAACACCATGTTACAAGATTTAACTTCACTCCTATTTCATTTCACCCCGGTGCTTTGGGGGCTTGAGTTCTCTGAGCAGGAAGAGCCCTTGCTAAGGCTGCAGCTCTACTGGTTCTGGCTGCCTGCAGAAGCAGAGCAAACCCGTTTAGGCACCATTTCAGTGAATTCGGTTAAGCAGGTTCATCTTTGCGTATGGGTACCTCAGGACTTTGTTCAGTGCAGACCAGGCTGCTGCCATGGGTGGCAACAGGGCTCTGCAGCTGCTCTCCCTTGCGAGTGTGGCTATTTCGCAGTGCAGATAGCACCTCATTTTGTGTAATCCTAAACAATTTCTCACCTACCCGACTTCTCAGCCCCTTCAAGGTACATGCTGCAGCTATTCAGCCACCCAGCATGCCACAGTGCAAAGTGTACCAGGGACGTGAGGAAATTCTTTGAATTTCAAACATATATGTTTACTGTGGAGGAATCTGCAGCTGGAGGGGGGAGCTGTGAGAATAGAAATGTTTGCAAAAGTGTTTAAAAAATAACCAGAGCATGAAGCAAGGGACAAAAGCAACGTTTTGCTGTGAGCGCAAACCCGGAACAAGGACTGCATTTAGATGTGACTCTACCAAAATGGATTTGGATTGCCCCTTGCTCCTGAACGGGGAAGGAAGAGCAGGGATAGCAGCACCCCAGCCTGCCCCATCAGTGCCAGCCAGGCCCTGAGGGGCAGCTTCCCACTGCCAGCATCTGGGCTGGGGCTGCAGCCGCCCCACTGCCTGGAGCATGGCTGTCACTGGGGAGCTCCATCGCTTGCAGCCTCAGGAGGAAAACTCTCTCTCAGCCTGACAACAAGGTTGATATTTTCCTGGCTCCTCCACTGAGACAGATTAGGCCCATGAGCACCACTTTCAGGCTCTTTCTGCACGATATCCCTTGGAAAGGTGCCTTCCTGCTACTTTCTGGCATGCCAGCCTGGCCTACCAGCTGCCCGAGGCTGGACACGCAAGCATGGCCTGGGAGAGGGCTATTGCAGAGACTGGCAAGAAGCTTCTTGCAGCTACAGCTCGGCAGGTGCCTAAAGCCTCCCTACACCCCAGTCGCCTGGCCCATGGGATGCATGGGAGCCCCCGGTGTTCCCATCACTTGGTGTTGCACCATCCTCAGGGGAGCCGGCTGCGGGCCGCGGTATGCTGCCAGCAGCTATTGACTTATTTTTCCGTGCATGGCTGGGTAAGTAACCTTAATTAAAAACATGAAGCCCACAGTTTGTATCACATTTGCGATGTTAAACAAGCTCTGGAAATAGAAACCCTGTTTTCATTTAAGCTTTTCAACTGTGATCTAAGTAATAAAATATGGAGGGGGCGGGCGCGTGTGAGATTTACATGTGATGATTTGGGAGATCTCGCTGCTTTAGAGGCTTGTAAGGCACCGCGGTGCCAACTGCTCCTGCCGCTGCCTCACCGCGCTTGGCAGCGCCTGCCCCACGCAGACACTTGTTTTTTTCCAGAGCCGCTTTCCAAATGCTGATTTCGGCTCTTGCTGCTGTGATTTATTCTGGGTGCGGGTGTGGGATCTGCCAGGCCCTCAGCAACCTGCTGCCCTGGCTGCCCATACCCTGCCTGGCACTGGGCAGGCGGGCAGGCAACATGCACCTCCACTGCTCCTACGGATCACAGGTGTCCTTGAGGACAGTCAGGCACCCTGCAAGCGCAGGCACTGATCCCACGAACCCACGGCCAAGCGGCGCCATGATCAGAAGACACAGGGGAGGGCTACCTTTGCTTTCCTGATTCCTCCTGGGCCATCACATAGGGAATGGACATCCATCCCACCATGGCAGGCAGGCACGAGGGGATGCTCTTCCAAAGGCACCTGCTCTGCACCCTGCCAGTGCATGGTCTGACCCTGCTCCAGTGGCTGCCTCAACCTGCAGGGTCCCCAGAGACTCAATCTGTGCCTCCCACTGGGAGCTGCAAGCCAGAGCCTGTGCCTGCCCTGCCAGAGGGGCTCACCCCTGCTGTGCCAGAAGGGCTGATAGCAGGGAATGGGAACACAACAGGGCAAATGCTTGTCTGAAGGCTGCAAATGCTTGAGATCACCTTCATGTTTTGCTGAGTGAGCAGGAGCCCTGAGGAACTTGTTTTTGGTCGAGGCTTCCTCAGTCTTTTTTTGCTGTAATAACAGTAACAGTATTTCCAAGGTCATAAACAGTTCAGTTGGGCATGGAAATGGCTGGGTATTTTGCAGCAAGCTCCTAATATGTTTGCACATTAGCACAGAGGCATTCATCCTACTGTGTCCCCCTGTGTCCCCCTTCACCCTCAAGCTATTTCTGAATTCTCTGGGCAGGGCATGCACTGAGGAGGAGCCTTGAAAAGGGCTTTGCCCAAAAGCCCGTGAAAGCGTGGGAGGCACAGGCTGTGCAGAAACCATCTCTATTTACACTCATTTCTATCCTTTGTTTTTTCGGCCGAGGACTGGTGACAAGTTGCTTGTGGATTTCTTTTTCCCGTCCTGGGGATAGAGGGGTTTGTCCCTTAATGATGGGGCATCCTCAGCACATTCTTCCCCAGCCTCCCTTTGGGTTCTCTTCTGGAACCAGAGAAATAAGAATCGGGTCGGTAACGCACGACTCCAGGGTACCCGTCTTCCTGGGAACCCGTTTCCCAGCGCCTGTGGCTGTGTGATGTCGCAGAGAGCGGCCGTGACGGAGGGGTACAGGCAGAGGAGTAGGTCACAGAAAGCACCCCAAGGCGGGTCAGAGACCGAGCGGCAGAGCCCTGGAGGGGGCAGGCGGCTGCAGGCGGAGGTGACCGGGACAGGGGCTGTAGCAAGCAGGTGCCTGCCAGCGCCGCGGCTCCAGGGCGGGGAGGACGGCAGGCTCCAGCCAGCTTGTCCCCGCCGCTCCAGAGCCGAGGGCCGCGCAGAACCGCGTACCCTCCGCGGTGGCCTCTCTGGTGTGGAAGCACGGGAGGAAACGAGGCCAAGGTGATGGAGAGGCGAAGAGATAAAGCCGGTAGCGGCTGTGCAGACTCAGGTCCTTCGGGGTCAAGGGGTCCCCCAGCCTGGGGACCAGGACGGGGACAGGGATCCCACGGGGAAGCGAGGTGCCATGGGGAGCTGCTCGCAGGGGAGCCCGCGCCGCGCACGTCCGCCGGCCAGCGGGCTCAGACGGCTGCGCCCCGCTCACCCGCGGCGGTCAAATAACGTCTGAATTACATCCTTGTAAATATTGACTGTGGCCATCTTCTTCATTTCTGCGCACAGTAACCGCAGTGTCAAGCCCGGCGGAGCCGGGGCCGGGCTGCTGCGCCTCAGGGCAGCAAGGGGCCAAGGGACCCTGGGCACATCCATGGGATCGGGCCGGAGGCGCACGCAGAGCTCGCCGGCGACCGAGCATCGCGTCTCCGCGGGAGCGCGCCGACCGCGCCAGGGATGCTGAAGGGAATGGGGCTGTCTCCCGGCTTGGACTGCGGTCTAATTTATAACCTTGTAAGGGGGGAACACACACACACACACAAGAGAAGACGGAAGAGGGTGGGGGGGAGATGTTTCCTGGTTCGCTTTCATTAAACACCAGCGTTAATGAGCGGTGCAGGGCTGCGGCTGCCCACACTGCTGTTGCCGAGGCGGGAGTGCCCCGCGCCCACCCAGCCTCCCCGACGGGGTTCTCTCCCGCTGGCAGCATGACCCCAGCCGGGGTCCTCAGCCACCTTTCCCGGGGGACTCCCCGTGCACACCGGGGCTGTCCAGCCGCGCACTGCCGTCCACTCGGCTCCCCTCGCCGCGCTCCTGCCTCCCCTCCACGCACCGCCCCCCGACGCCTCGCTGCCCGGGCGGGGGGCCTGCCCTCGCTGGGCTCTGGGGTACCCTTATCGGCCGTGCCACCCTCCCCGGGGGATGGGGAGCGGCGACCCCGGCAGCGTGAGTGGCTGGGCGGCTTTGCGCATTTGGTGGTCGTTAAAAACAACTTGTTTCCCTCCCCCCTTGGGGAGGGGGAAGGGGAAAACCATTCTGGGGGAGGGGAGGGGAGGGGAGGGGAAGGGAAGGGGGGGGGAGAGAAAGGAAAGAGAGAGAGAGCAGGGGAGAGAGAAACACCAAACCCTACGGAAAACCCGCGCTCCGAACTATTGCGACACGGAGCGAGGAGCGCGACGGAGGCTGGCGGTGAGGTGCGAGCGACAGCGGAGCGGGCCGGGCCGCGGGAGCGGACCGGGGCTGGGAAGGAGGGGGGGGGGGGGGGGGGCGTGGGAGCGGGCCGGGCAGTGGGAGGGGCGGGCTGCCCCCCCCGTGGGTGGGCAGGCGGCGCCCGGTGCCTCCGCGCTGCCCCCCCGCCGGTCTCCCCGAGCGGGTCTCGGCGGTTCGGCGCGGCTGCCCGGTGACCGCTGCCGCCTCCCCGCAGCGCAGAGCGAGCTACCGCACCTTGGAGCCGGCGGCCAGCCCGACGGCGGCCCCCAGCCCCCCACCATGAACACCATCGTCTTCAGCAAGCTCAGCGGCCAGGTGCTGTTCGAGGAGGACGCCAAGGAGCGGGAACGGAGCGGCCGGCCTTACGTGGGGGTTGTGGAGGGGCCGCACCACGCCGAGGTGCTGCTCCCCGACAGCCCGTCCATCAAGGAGAGCCTCAGCCTGCGCAACCGGCGGACGGGGTATGACGAGCGCTCGCCGCCGCGCACCGGCTCCGCGGGGCGGCCCAGTGTGCCGCTGCCGGCACTCCCGGCCGCCCCGGAACCGGTTTTGCGGTTGCGAGATGGGTTTCTAGATGGGTTCTCTCCACGTCTGCGGGTCCGTTCTCCCTGGGACTCTCATTCCACAGCTCTATGGTGGGAAATTCCGACAGTAGGTGATGCAGAGGCATCCGTTTGGGCTGGAATGTGCCAGACAGAGCGCTTCTGTCCTGCGGTGTTTGACCTTCCTTTCTCTGCCTCTACACAAAAACAAACCGGGGAAACCGGGGCTTGTCCAGTATGATCGGGCGCTTTATGTAATTAAATTCCCCAAAATACGTGCGCAAGGCGGAACGTTGAGACCCGGTGGCTGGGAAGGCCGCGGGGCCGGGGCAGCCAGTTCGCGGTCGGGGCCGAGGCGGGCAGGCGCTGCGCGGCTCTCGGCACTTTCTCCGCCGTCCCGCGGGTTTGCAGCGCGCTGAGCGAACGGACGGGAGGGAGCTGCGTTGTCGGCGCGTTCCCCGAGGTGGGATTTAAAACGGACTAGCGCCATGCCAGTCAAGGGCTGGGCAGGGTGATATTGGGATCGGTTTTGCTAAAGAGGCAGCTGAGGTTGAGCCGCCTGCTGCTCATTTTTTGTGTGCTGGAACAGGTGAAATGGGTGGTGAGCAGAGAGGACGTGTTAGTTCCGGTGCCTTGTAAGCCCTAACTCGAACGGCTAAACTGGCGAGCTCGGACAGGACATTTCGGGTCAGCTTTATAAACTAGACTAAGGAGGATAGTCAGGAGGCAGAAACCCCGAGGAGCTGCTTTTACTGCCGAATTTCCACCTTAATGATTGCATCAGCTCCTACTTCTAACGGCGGTGCTCGTTGATAGACCTAGCAGGTTATGTTGCCGATCGCAGCTAACCTGGGATGCCGAGGGAGCCCTGGACGAGGCAGCGACAGCGGCTGGGCTCGTTACGGCACGGCACGGCATAGCTCGGCTGGGCTCCGTACAGCACCGCCCGGCATGACCCGGCACAGCTTGGCTCGGCTGGGCTTGCTTCAGCCCGGCTCGGCTCGGCTCGGCACGGCGCCGTAGCGCCCCCTGCCGCCGCCGCCGGTAGCTGCCGCCTCCCGGAGCCTCCGCGCCGGTCCGCGCAGCGCTGTCCGCCGCGCGAGCTGCCGGCTCCAGCCCTGCTCTGGGTTTTCCCGCTGATTCCCCGGGCTTGTTCCCTCGCTTTTATTTTCGAGCTGCCTTTTTTTTTTTTTTTTTACAAAAGGAAACCTTTTCCTTTTTAAAAATATATTTATTTATTTATTTTTAACGGTACCTGAGTTTCGTCCCCCCTTTAACCTTTTCCCCCGTCAGGTTTCGGGCTTTGCGGGCCGCCTCGCCTCGCTTCCGGCAGAGCTGGGAACGGCACGGCGGCTGCTCCGGAGCGCTCTTTGCCGCCGGCTGCAGGCAGGGGAGCAGTCCGGGAGGTGCTCGATGCCGAGAGCAAAAACATTCAGGCGGGGGTCGGCCTCGGTTGGCTCCGGGGCAGCCCGCACCGCAGCCCTGTTCTCTCGGGGGTACGGGACCGGGGCCGTGCGGGGCGGGCCCTACTCTCCCTGGAAAGCACCTCTGTAAACACACCGCCCGCCCGCCCGCCTTCAGATGCCGGGCATAGTAAGCATCGGAACACTCAAACCCTGCAGCGGCGGAGGACCCCTTAGAAGTCCCCGCAGCGGAGCCGTCCGAGCCCGCAGCAGCATCGCGGCCAGCGCCGGCCCAGTCCCTCCCCTCTGGGTCCGCTCTCCCAGACCCTCACGGGGCTTCAGGGGGAGACGCTGCCATCGCCGTCTCCTGAGCGAGGGATGCGGCGTTGGAAGACCCGAACACCCCGCGGCGACCGGGCTCTGCTGCCCCGGACAGGGTGCACCCCCGGGCGGGGATGGATGCGGGCAGGGCGCGCTCTGGGGCTGCGACATTCTCCGAGTAGGGTCCCCTTCCGAGGAGGGGGGGCCGGGCAGGTGCCCGCTGCCCCGGCCCTCAGCGCTCCTTCTCCGCGGCAGGGCGCGGCAGAGCGGCGGGAAGGTGCGGCACAAGCGGCAGGCGCTGCAGGACATGGCGCGGCCGCTCAAGCAGTGGCTCTACAAGCACCGCGACAACCCCTACCCCACCAAGACCGAGAAGATCCTTCTAGCACTCGGCTCCCAGATGACCCTGGTGCAGGTAAGGGAACCCTCTGCCCCCACCTCCGGCGGCTGCTCTGGCGCATGTCATGGATGGGGGAGGGACAGGGACAAGGGACAGCAGCATCCCAACCCCTCTGTGACCTGAACAAGAGGCAGCAGGGGGTATCAGGGGACACATCAGTGTGGCCAGCAAGATCCTGTGCGCATCTGTCCCTCTGCCCTCCCCAAGGCTTCCGTGGCAGCAGGACTGTATCCCCCAAACAGGAATCCCCACATCTGTGCTATCCTGTCCGAGGAGGTGCTAAAGATAGTCCGCAAAAGGTGTGTGCTTTCCCTCCTAGGAAAAGGTCTGCGTCCTTTAATCGCATTCATAAATGCAGTGGAAATATGTTTGCGTAGTCTTCAAAAATCTTCAGGTAAAGAAAAGAGTAATGGGAGGTTTCCGCACAGAACAGGAATTGCTGAGGAAGCTGTTGGGAGCTACTCTTTTCCCTTTTGAAAACAGGCAAGAATAGGAACAGTTATGCTTTCTGAGAATAATCGTCACCTGTTGCACAGCTGTTAGTATTCCCATGCAAACTGTGTGCAGTGGTGCAGCATGCGCTTCACAGTCTTACAGGAATTGTCATCATAGCGTAATTAGATGTGGGGAATAATTGTTTTGCTCTCAGGTAAAGCTCCACTGGAATGACTGGCAGTTGGGTTGCAGCAAGAGGCATAAAACTGGCTGCAAATGTTCATAAATCTCACTTCTTTGTTCTCGTTGCCATCTGGCTCTCTGCTGAAGTAGGTGGTTAAATGCTCTCAGTTGCTGAGTGATGCTATCTCAGGTCTGGATGCTGCAAAGATTTATACATTGTGAGTAATCTAATTTCCTTGCTGCAGGCTACTGCTAGGTGCATAAAATGAAACACATGTGTTTGCAGGATTGGGTCCTCAGCACTCTGACTAACGCATTATGTGTCACTTTGCAAAGGACATGGAGAGAACGAATAAAATACTAGAAAAAGAAGGTGGTAATTCAGCATTATTAGTTTGAGTGCTCCTTGAAAAAAGCCGGTGCTATGCACTTTCATCCTAGTAACAGCAAAATAAGAAACTTCTACAGTTTAGTACCTCACTGTGAGACTGTTGCACTAGAAAAAACACTATAGCTTTGACAAAAATAATATTAATGTCTCAGAAAATGCCAGTTATAACTGGAAGATACAGTTAAAACTTCTCTTGCTTTCAAAAAATACACATGAAAGGTTTGCTCAGACTTTTAAAAATACGATTACATAAACACTATGCATTCAATGCCGCATTCAATAGGAGTACTTTATTGGACTATGGCTTTTAGAACATTCTTGTATTTTTTACAGACTTAAAACATACACTCAGAATACATATTGGGAGACTTTCACACTAATGACATTTGGGGAGTTGTGGCAGCTTTGGTAAATCATGATGGGAATGTGAGATATGCTGTGTTAGCCTCTATAAAAGCATCAAGTGAGCCATGGCCACTGCTCCAGAGAGTTTTATGATCTGTGTAAGGTGTAGAATAAAATTAAAAGGAATCACAGAGGCTACATTTAGGTGTGTTAGAGCTCCCTGACTCTAGTGGATTTACGCTGAAACTGAATTCAGTAGCCTTATTTCTACAAACTTTAATATCTGAAAGAGCTGTGCAAACCAGCACATCTATCTTCATTTACAGAAGCACACCATCTAAAAGAAACCCCAGATGTTTCTCCTGTCATTTGGGTGCAATGCTCTTTTAATACAGAAATACAATAGTATATGTACAAGAGGTAAATACGTATGTCTGGCACCAGAAGTAATTCCTGAGCCTGGAAGAACAAAACAACACACACCCCATATCTACTTTTCAGATGACCAGAAAGAACAAGACTGTAATCCAGATCAAAATTCTTGTTTTCTGAGAGTGAGAGAGCAAGTGCCAGGCTGTGATCTCAGTCACACTGGGCGCATCTGAAATAGCTTCCCTGAAGGCTGAGCTGTTTCAGCAAAGCGGTATTACCGAAAGCAGGCTTGGGTCTGGCCTTCGGTATCTGTTGGAAAGATTTGCTTCTGCCCCAGGAGGGCCGCTTTGCAAAAGCATCATCCACGGTCTCCTGTGATTGCTTTTCTAATCTAGCAACACCAGACATCACTGGCAAACCAGGAGCTGGTGTATGATGTTTTCTCCAGGTTTCATGCCTTTACGTTCCCTGACGTGTCTCTTGTTTCCTACTCTTCTTCCATTGTTCAGTGATGTCCTGTGGTGTTTGCTCTTGGTTGGGAATGCATGCTTGCCCCCACATCTTTCAAATCCTGTGGAGGCTGTTGTCTGCAACAGCTGTTACCTCTTCCCAGCATCCCTCATGTGCTCACGCCTTGTCATTGGAAGCCCTAGGGAAGGCAGAAGATACTGTTGAAAATCCCCTTTGGGTTTCTGCCAAAGTGCCATTTAGGGAATTCATAGTTGGGGTTTTTTGGTTTTCACCTGACTGCTGACTTTAGAAAAAGTCTTCAGCAGCTGCCTGGAAGATGATGTTGGTCGTGAGTGGTATTGTTGTACCTCTTCTCCACATGCTTTTCTTTCATCTAATGAAACTTATTCCAGTATGCAGCATCTATCCAAAGGAGCTTTTGCAGGACTGTAGCGTAGATAAAACCAATCCTTCTGTGAGACAAAGAGTTCAACATCCAGCCTTGTTTTCTGCTGTTACTATTAGGACAGTATCTGCATGAAAGTAAGCTTTCACAGCTTACTTTCATTAGCTTTGTTATCACCCAGTTTATTCCATCTCACAAATACTTTGGCTTATCTTCCTGTTCCTGCGAGCAGGAGGGCTGTTCCTGTTGCATGTCCATCTGCACTGCAGAAGGAAAGTCAAACTCTTTCAAGGAGGTAGGATTTCACAGGAATCATAAATCATCTTGTTTCTTAATAATATGTAGCAGCGAAACCTGGGGCAAATTTTGGGCTGACTTATTCCTGAGCAGGCCAACGACGTCTTCAGGAGTCCTCAAAGCAAATGTTATTGCAGCTTTTAGTCTAACAGTCCAAAGTTTTCTACTTCCCCAACTGCCAAAGCAGGAAACCAAAAAAGCAATATAGTTTGAAAAGGCATTTTATGTTTTACTGCAATTAGATTCCAATTCAGAATCCAATAATTTGTCCTATTAATATGCTATTAATATGCTACATTTTCATTTGTATTACTACCACAGTGCTTGATTTATTTTATTTTAAATTTTGGTTCAGATGTTCTAGTAAAATAAAAAAGAAAGATGGCTGTATATTCCTTCCAGGAAGAAATATGAATGGCCTTATTGTTGAAGAGAAGCTTTTTGCAATACTAGGATTGATATATTGGTCATGTGCTGCTATGGATTTAATAGTATTCAGATTCATAAAGGCATATCTGGATTACCAGAGGAGGAAAATCGCTTGATTTCTCTTCCCTTTCTGAAACTTTGGCCACTCTTAAGCAGTGAATCAGAACAAATTACAATAAAACTAAATAGTCTCTTCTGAAGTAAAATCAGACGGCCAATATTTCATTATGCCAATATAAGTACCTGATGGTCTTTGGAAATGACTGAGTTGCTATAAAATACAAATGCTGGAAATCACATTCATTATCATTCTCCTTGGGTTTTGTCTGTTTACTTTTTGAAGAACTACACGATCGTTACTTTACAAGAATAGTGAGTTTCATCATGCCTTTTTTTTCAAGATACTTAGTTCTTTGTGAGGTTTCTGAGACACGGATTTTCCCACTGGCTTTTATGTAAGTCATTGTTTTGGTTTTCTTTTATTATTCTCAGAGTTCATGGTAGTGTAACTTGGGACCATGGTAAAGGATGGATGGCTTTTGGCAGCTTTCATTTTTTCTTCTTGTAATACTTAAGTAAGTGTGGTCCAAACAGGCACTTGTAGTGAGTAGGACCTACAGCAGTAGGCAGACAACTTTTGAAAGACCATGTGATGCACAAGGTAGCTTTTGGGATGCTTGAAATTAGTGACAAAACTGGCCTTGGCTTTAAAGGAGCCAAGAGCAGCCTGTAATAAGTGTTTCTGGAGTGAGTTTGCTGCTTTTTGCTTTAGCAGAAAGCTTCTCTTGTAAATGTTGGCCTCAGATGCTTTCATAATCATAGAATCATAGAATTGTTTAGGTTGGAAAAGACATTAAAGGTCATAAAGTCCAAATGTTAACCTAGCCAAGTCATCACTAAACCATGTCTGTAAGCACCACTTCTACCATCTTTTAAGTACCTCCAGGGATGGTGACTCCACCACTCCACTGAACAGCCTGTTCCAGTGCTTCACAACCCTTTTGGTGAAGAAATTTTTCCTAATATCCAGTCTAAACCTCCCCTGTCACAACTTGAGGCCATTTCCTCTTGTCCTATCACTTGTTACTTGAGAGAAGAGACCAACAGCCACCTTACTACAACCTCCTTTCAGGTAGCTGTAGAGAGCAATAAGGTCTCCTTTTCTCCAGGATAAATGACCCCATTTCCCTTAGCTGCTCTTCATAAGACTGCTCTCTAGCCACTTTGTCAACTTCATTGCTCTCCTTTGGACACACGTCAGCACCTCAATGTCTCTCTTGTAGTGAGGTGCCCAGAACTGAACACAGTATTTGAGGTGCAGCCTCACCTGTGCTGAGTATAGGGTAACAATCTCTTCCCTAGCCCTGCTGGCTACGCTATTTCTTATAAAGGCCAGGATGCTCTTGGCCTTCTTGGCCACCTGAGCACAAGCTGGCTCATGTTCAGCCAGCTGTTAACCAACACCCCCAGGTCCTTTTCCTCTGAGCAGTTTTACAGCCACTTTTCCATAAGCCTGTTGGCATTGCACGGGATTGTTGTGACCCAAGGGCAGGACCCAGCACTTATTAAACCTTGCACCATTGTCCTCAGCCCATCAATCCAGCCTGTCCATATCCCTCTGCAGAGCCTTTTTATACTCCAGCAGATCAACGGTCCCACCCAACTTGGTGGGACAACATCTGCAAACTTACTGAAGGGTCACTCGATCTCATAATCCAGATAATTTATAAAGGTATTAAGCAGAACTTGCCCCAATACCGAGCTGAGCCACGGGGAACCACTTGTGACCAGCTGCCAACTGGATTTAACTCCATTCATCACCAGTCTTTGGGCTTGGCTGTCCAGCCATCTGGCATACCCAGAGAAGAATATGCCTGTCCGAGCGATGAGCAGCCAGTTTTAGCGAGGAGGATGCTGTGGGAAACAGTGTCAAAAGCTTTATTAAAGACTAGCTAGACATCATGGAAGCGGATCATATTAGTCAAGCAGGACCTGCCTTTCATGCTGGGCCTGAGCACCTGTATGTTCTGTGTGATGGCACTTAAGATGATCTGTTCCATAAAGAGCATGAGGACAAGGTACAATATATTTATCTCATTAGGAAATAATGATCAAATACTACTATTTCCTCCTCTCATAGCAGAAGACTTAAAATATGATTCATCTTTTCATATTGATATGCAGAAAGCAAAGCATTGGCATGGGAAGAATGAGCCCAAAATAAACCAAGAGTACCATACAAAAATCACTCCTGCTAAATTTAATTGCTTTTATGTATGAGTCACACTAATACTACCCATCTTTCTTTTCTGTACATGGCACTTCACTGATGAAATATTTCAGTATGTAATGAAATGGAACATAATGAAATTTTTCTCGTGAGAGGTTGGAAAGCTGTCAGCTTTGTAAGATGCTGCAGTAACTGCTGTAACATTCAGTGAGACTGTGGATTGATCTATCTCTATCATTACATACTTGATTTCAGAGTTACACTAAATCATGCAGCAGCCAGGTGACTGCTGCTTCAGCTGAACAGTCTGGAGTGAGTTTGTTAACAGCTTTAGAAAGTGGATGAATTCCAGTCCACCCTTTCTCATTTATTATAATGATTGCTGTGTCAATGTGATGAATATAAACTAGTAGCCTTGGAAGAGAATGAAAATTACTTACTCTTCTCTGTGAGATACAGTTTTGGTCTTCTAACCCATTGCAGTAAACTACATGGTGTGTAAACTTAGGTGTTTGACACCCGAACACTGATACAGGGCTCACTGTTATTTTTGGTGAAACCCTGTTGCATGCAAGCATTAAGTAAAATCACAGTGACAGGCTAAAGGTGCCATTGCGCATTTCTGGGTGAGAGTTTGAACTGAAATTTCATTTTCCCTTTAAGCAGATAGTGTTTATTTTTCTCATAATCACCCTAGAAGAGATTATTGATACAGCATAATCAGCCAAATGCTTCTGTGCAGTTTATACAACCTGAGCTACAATAGACAGATGACAAAACTAAGGCCAAAATCCAACACTGAGGTCTACAGTTTGGCTTTCTAGTAGGTGGGGTAGCATGTATTGATAAATTATGTGTTAACTTGCTTTGCAGGTTGGCATAAATTAAATGGTATGATCATTCCCAGGTCAGAATATGACTGCAGTGATCTCCAGCTTCCTCTATGTGAACTTTCAGAACACAAAGATGTGAGTGGGACTATAGACTCCCAACATTCTTTACATTCTCCTTTGCAAGTAATGCTACTCCACCTCTGTCTTGCAGAGGTCATGTCAAAATACCCTTATTCTTGCAAGGAGTAAATATCATTTTAAGACCTGATTTATCATTAAACAAATATTGTTAGAGTGTAGGTAGCTTGCCTCTGCTCTCTCTTGTAGTAAGGTTATGCTAAGGTCACCCTGTCAGTATCAAGTATTTCCTATTTTATATATTTTTAAGTTACAGTAGAATCAAGGCCAGCATTTTCTTAGGTATGCTTTCATGTTAAGTCGCTGGAAGTACATGCATCCCTCTTGGTGGTTTAATTAGCCCTGCTGGCTCAGATGACTATACTTGCTCTTTTGCTGCTATGGTGCCTGAAGCACTGTGAAATCTTGTGTTTGAGCCTTTGTGGTGACCCTGTATGCTAGAAGGATACCAACATGCATCCCTTTTGTAATGTCAAACTCTTAAAAAGCACTGTGCAGCTGAGAAGGAATACAAGCCAGTCTCTTGTTTAGTAATCTCCTTGTGAAGAATATGAATCCTCAGTGGTTTTTAGGGCTTCCACAACAGAAAGAGTTCACAAAAACTGCTGTGCTGTAGAGCAAATGGTTGATTTCTGCAGTGACTGCAAGTACATTGGTACATTGTATTCTGTGTGAGACTTTCCTGATACCCACTCTCTGTCACACTTGGAGTACTGATAAAACATGAGGGAGAATTTGGGCTTTTATGTAACCAAATTCAGAATGTTTCTTTTTTTCTCTTCAACAGCTTTATTATAGCCTACATAAATGTCAAAGGCAGATTACCGAACATTACCTATTAATTTGAATTTAGGATATTAGGTTCATATTAAAAGTTCAGGGCAGTATCTTTAAGACAAAACAAACAAAAAGATTAATATAAAAGGAGGATTTGGGAACACCTTAATTAAAACTTTGTTCATAATGAGGGTTTGCTAACACTTGAGAAGGGTGGGAAGCCTGAAACTGCCTTTCTGTCTGAGGCTCCTGTTCTGCTCTGGGATAGTATTCATAGACTTTTGTTCATGTTTCCCTTGCTTGCAGTTTTCTTACATAAACCTCACGAAAACCCTATGAGTTAGATTTGTTTATTTGCATCATTTTCAAGGGAAACTAATACATTGATTTGTGTGCAGGTATCCAACTGGTTTGCCAATGCAAGACGTCGGCTGAAGAATACTGTCAGGCAACCAGACCTTAGCTGGGCTTTAAGAATAAAACTGTACAACAAGTATGTTCAAGGAAATGCTGAACGACTCAGCGTGAGCAGCGATGACTCATGCTCTGAAGGTTTGTTGATGCTCTTCTTATCAGTTTTAGACCGAATAAAATGTACTTAGAAGGTATCAGGTACCTTACGTTAGCTCTGATTCCTCACAAAACATGCTCTGTGCTGTATTTGGGGCCCAGACACTCCGCACCCTTTCAAAGTGGGATTGTGTAGGTTAATTGGGGGGACAGTCTGGTTGTGTGTTATAGCATCATTACTAGAAAAATAGTCATTAGCTCATTAGATTCTACAAGCCTATTTCTTTAATCTGCATTAAAGAAAAATAGTTGATTACTCTTGGGAAATGAGAAATCTCTTGACTGTTACTTTCCTTGATGTAAGGACTGTGGCAATATCACATCATTAACAAGATAATCTGATTAACAAGAGAATCTGATTAACTTCAGCGAGGCTTATTGTATGGTAAACTGAATATTATTGTTATTTATTTTATGTATTTTGCCATCAGTTTATTTCCTTAAAAGGTACACTGAAATTCTCTCTTTTATCCAAGTGAACAGATGTAGGATTTTTTAAGTAACACCCTGTGTTTTTTAATAGAACTTTTCTATTAATTACATCTGTGGGTACTTTTTTTGGTTGGATGGAGATGGAGGCACATTGACAGGAACAAATGCTGTAGAACATTGTCAGAAATCTGTATGTGAATTTTTAGAAGAGTATGTTTCAATTACCTTCGTTCCAGTTTCAGTTTGAATAATACTGTAGTATTCAGGAGAACCAATTTTCAAGTTAGAACTCAGCTTATTCACACAGATTTTTAAATGCTTATCAGTGATGTAGGTCACTTCTCATTTTTTTCCACCTGCCTTGTATTACTCATGAACAAATTAGACAGAGGCTGTTTTTTAAGTTAATTAATTTGGAATAGCTGGAACATCTGAGAACCTTGGGAACTGCTGTGAGCAATGTGTGAGCAGAAGAAAATGAAAATAATTTTCTAAAGCTGAAGGCTGAAGTTGCTATATTTATAACATTTTAAAACATGTAGAGGAAGCTTCTTTTAAGATATTAGGTATTTGATGTGTTCTGCATCTTTGTCCTTTTGTTTTCAGATGGGGAAAATCCTCCAAGAAACCATATGAATGAAGGAGGATATAACAAACCAGTTCATCACACTGTGATTAAAACTGAAAATTCAGTAATAAAAACAGGAGTGAGACCAGAAACAAGTGCCAATGAGGATTATGTGTCACCCCCCAAATACAAAAGCAGCTTATTGAATCGTTACCTAAATGACTCGTTGAGACACGTCATGGCTACTAATGCAGCTATGATGGAAAAAACAAGGCAAAGGAATCACTCTGGTTCATTTAGTTCCAATGAATTTGAGGAAGAATTGGTGTCTCCATCATCATCAGAGACAGAAGGCAATTTTGTCTACCGGACAGGTAAGGGATTCTTTCTGCATCATTCCTAATACAGCCAGCTTTGGTGAATGGTGTCACTTGAAGTGAGTGTCACCTGATCATGCCTTTTATGAGAGTGGATGACTCTTATCCATCCTTTCACGTGAGAGTGGATAACTCCTGTCCACACTTTCATTCACTGGAGAAGCTCTACCTGCAGTATTGTAGTTAAATGCTTTTACTGACTGCTAAAGAAGCTGGAGCTATGGGGCCGATTTTTTAAATGACACTTAAAAGCTGGTTTTGGGAGCTTTAAGACAAGCCTAAAAAAGGAGAAAACTCCTAAAATAAGGGAGGACTAGGGCCCGATTAGAGCACTCACTAGGACTAGGGGAGGACTGGTACCCCAGCTGGGAGGAAAAGAAGGGCTTTGAAATTTTGAGGTGGCTGTTCGTGGAACTTACATGAGCCATATGCCTCCCATGCATAAACACCTTCCCTTGTTGTGCAGCATCTTTTCTGTCCTTTTCACAGTGTTTCATCCAGTGCATGGTCCTTTAGTGCTCATGAATCTCTTACAAATACATGGATTAGTCTAGGGCAATTTCTGTATCATTGTCCAGAGATAGTGCACTGAGCTAAGAGGCCACAGACTTGACCATTAAATATCTTGGCTCAGTGTTCTTTTGAAGAGTTACACATCATTTATTATTTTAATCTTATCAATAAAAATATAAAATATCATGCACTTTGTTACCAGTCAGAGGAAGGCACATGGGACTGCCTGCTTCATGCCAGTAAATTGCTGTAAATCAGGGTGAGATCAGGACTTGCTCAGTCCCTGTGGGGCAGGGAGTCCTGGAAAGCTCCTCTTGTGAAACTTGTCCTGTATTCCTGTGGGGCATAAGGCAAAGGCTGTCTGTCCTCTTATCTTTCTAAAAAATGAGGTTTTGCATCCCAAGTTCTGGAGGTCTCTGCCAGCACCTCAGGGTTTACAGCCATCGCAGCAGCACTTTGTGTTGTCCAAGGGACTTTCTCATGGGGGTTATTCTCCCAGGGACCACCCTGTGGGCAGCTTTGCTTTTGGGATGGATGAATATTGATTAAAAGCACTGCAGGGCTTCACACTGAAGTTCATACAGATTAAGATGATGTTGGTTCCCCTTGGCTTCTCTGGCAGGCAGGTTCAGGTGACACTCGCTTTTAAAACCTCTGAAGTTTGCAGTCTTTGCCCTCTCTTTTCTGGCACGTTTCATGTGTTTATTTGCTCCTATAGAGGGGCCACAAGGACTTCAGGAGGCTGAATGTGCTGGTGAGCATAGGGGGACATTAATGTGTGCAGCTTGTCAGAGGATAACCGAGGTGGCACAGTGGGGGCCCTTAGGAGAAATGAGATCTCTTGGGGAGCAAGAATAGTGCAAGCATGATAAGTAAGTTTAAAAAATTAACTCTGCTCATTCAGCTTTATTTTCCAATATACCAAATGCATTTGGACCACATTATGGGCATATTGTCTGCCAAGTTTTATTTTTAAGTGAAAAGTTACTCAAGAACAGATGCAGCAGCTCAGATATGGAAACTTCTGGTTTTCTGTACTTTTCTGTGCTATAACTTAAAAATGGACACGATGACTTCTTTAAAATTGTAATAAATTTGCAACTGGATTAAGTTCTTCTTGCCAAGTTTCAAGCTGTACTGAAAAACATGGTCTTTAATGGGAATGCTGAGACAAGCGCACTGTAACTGTGCGAGTTCACAAAAACTGGTACATTTGTCCTTAAGGTTCATAACTGACATTCCTGGAGCTCCTCTTGAGATTTTATGTAAGTCAGTTCCTTGATATCTTTGTTAATGTTTTGAAGTGCTATGGCCTTTGATGTGAACACACCAGCAGCTCTCAGGATACAGTTTTATTCTTTCTACACTTCCAAAGCAGGCAATCAGTAACCTGTTGATAGAAAGAAAAAGATCATTTGCACATACTTTGTTATTTGGTATATCCTTCTTATATATGTGTGTGCATTCAGGAAATAATGGGTACAAATAGGCTTTTTCCAGCTGCAAAATTACAGTATTAATTAATGATTTTCTAATGATACTATGCAGAAACTGAGCCCTTCATGAGCAAAGCAGATATTGTAAAGTTCATAAAGTTCATTCATAAAATCTGTTTACAAATAGATTAAATTATCCAAATAATTCTTAGATATGAAGAGATAAATAAGGATGTTTTATTTTTTAATGTCTTTACTCTGTGATTTGAATACCTGCGATGGCAGTTTTAAGTGCAGTCATGTAGCAGAACTGTATCTGTGTTCTCAAAGAGAGCAGTAATCCATTTTGGTTAAGCAAAATAACAGGGTATGGCTGACTGTACCACTCATACCTTCCTGAAAGCAGCAAGTGTATTTGTGAGGTACCGCCACTTACAAGGAGGTCCCCACTGAAATTTTTTGTTAAGCAAAGCAGCTGATTTTTAACACAAAGGGGTTGAAGCAGAATTGTGAAGTCCCTCCTGGATGTTTTAAAGACAATTTGAGTGGTATTTTAAAAAAAAACACAGAGGGGAAGGTGATTGACATTTTATTTTTGAGACATGTTTGGCAAGGTTGCTGTACTCCTAAGAGCAGGCGGCCATTGGCATTGAAGCAAATTCCTTATTGTGCTTTCACTGGAAAAGAAACTTTTCATAGTAGATTGTGAGTAGAAAGCTTACTCACTGCATCTGGTTCATGTTATGGGCCAGACCCTGAGTTCAGGTACATCAGTGTGTCTGGAGTGACTTTGCTCACCCAGTGCCTAGGGTCAGGGTGGCCACGACCGCCTCAACAGCCTGTGCCAAATTAACAGGGTACAAGTGCAGTGTCCAATGACAAAACCGAGAAATTACAGTTTAAAGTTTATAAGGAAAACAGGCTCTACAGTTTCCCATTGCGGTTATTAACATGCTTATAAACACGGGACCATATG
The DNA here is from genome assembly GCF_033815535.1 of Pezoporus flaviventris. Lineage (NCBI taxonomy): Eukaryota > Metazoa > Chordata > Aves > Psittaciformes > Psittacidae > Pezoporus > Pezoporus flaviventris. Next base: position 8,665,524 of record NW_026892595.1, read on the forward strand.
CTACTCTAGCTTCTTGCAACTGGGAAATCACAGTTAAAGATCAAGGACAGGCTATATAACTGACTGTCAGGAGAGCAGCCTCGCTTTATACCTCTGCACAATTGCGAGTTCATGGAAAGCAGCTTTAGTGCTGGGGTGGGAGCAGCAAATCCTGAGCTGGAGGCCTCACAGGTGCAGTGTCCATACTGCCGCTGCTCCCAGCCACTCCATACCACTCTGGCTGCATGTCCTGGGAAGCTGGGGAGCTGCAGCGGGACGTGGCGCAGGCAGCAGGGAGAATGGAGCAGCTGGGAAAGAGTGCAACTGTACTTGGATATGTCACATATGTGAGCGTTTCTGTCGTAAACTGATACACTTATGTATATAACGTGACATACGTGAATGTGCTCACTTAAGTCAGAAAATTTCAGTTTGGATTAATCATAGTGAAGGTATAATGTATAAATATATATAATTGGTCAAATATGTGTCTTAAACTGACCGCTGAAAGGCTTGGTTCAGTGTTTGTGTTTAGTTAAAAATCCATGTTGGAGAACAAGTTTTCATTAACTCCTTGGCATGCTGTCATTCACAGCAGGTTCTCTGTGTGACAGGAATAACCAAAACCAGACTTGCCTATCTGTATTTGTTGTACAAATGCACGCAGGAACAACACTCTGACTGCAACAAGCGCCCCAGAAATCTATAAAGAAAAGATCTAATGATGTTTATAGTGAGGCTGGACATAAATCTAAAGTGGCAGAAGCAGTCTTTGGTTTATGGATCGCTAAGATGCTGACTTTTCCTGTAATCACACTGCAGTGCTCTGCGGGTACCTGATCGTCAGTCACCTGTGGGAACAAAATGTTCTGTATCGTTACAGCACAAGGAAATGAAAAATCCCAACCTTCTGGGGTATCGCTGTCTGGTGAGCTGTGCTTGGTGAATGAAAGCAAAAATTAAAATGAGAAAAAGAGAGATGAAATGGCAGGACAGGGAGTTTTCTAACTTTTTTCTGCAGGCAGATTTTCATTGATTTCACTTTGTATGTTATTTAGCACAGTAGAAAAGCCAGAACAAATAAAAATGGTGAGGAAACTAAAGACTTGCAGGCCTGGAAAGGAGGGTGGATTTTAAATAAACTCATGAATGGTTGATTTTTGAACATGTTTGATCTCTATTTTTAGATGTTTATACTCAGGAGTGTGCTCCGTTTCTGATGTTTTCATTACTACTGCCTTTTTCTTTCCTCTCGCCTTCCTTTCTTACTTTCATTTGGATCTTGCAAAGTTTGTGATTTATAAAGCATGATCCTGGGTCATTTATCGCAGCACACTGAGCACCTCTGATGAGACCCTCAGCACACTCCAGGATCAGGCCCACATTCATAAAGAGCGCTTAAATGTAAGGCTATAGCCATGCACATAACTGCTACAGAGAGGCACACGCAAGCTGCAGAACAGTGCTGTGATTTTGTGTGGTCCTTGCCAACTTTTCCTCACAATTTAACATTTTTAGAAATTAACATGTAATTTAAAAATGAGCTATAAAATTTAAAAGCATAATATGAACACAATGGAACCTGTTTTTAGAGACAACTCAAGGGACCCGCAAAAACCGCTAGTGCCAGGGACTTTTGTAAGTTTGATCTAAACCGTACTGGAGACCTTGGGGATACTTTAAAGTAAATGGTAACCTGGGAGAGCTGAAGGAGGTCCTTGTTGCAAATCCTAATGTCATCCAGAAGTGAAATGGAAAAGGGGAATGTCAAGTACCGTATTAAATGCACACAGCAGCATAACTGCAATTTGAAGGTTACACGGTTAAGATCCTATTTCTGCAGGAATTTTATTATTACATGACCTGATTCGTCAACACTGAAATAGCATGGAATTGAGAACTGAGGAGAGGACTGCGTGTAATTTGCTGTTCTGTTGTTTTTTCTGAAGAAAGATTAAAAGGAAATGGCTTTACTACAGGGACAATGTCAGGTTTAATATACCAGATGTGACAACCCAAACATGAGAATTCTAAAGATCCTGCCTGTTCCCTGCTAGTTAAATTGTTTTTTCACTTTTTGTATTTCTTACAGTTTGAACAGCAAAAATCAAATAAGATGTTTTGTAATTCTTTTTAGTCTTTTGGTTTCTTCGTATTTGAGCTGCAGGGAGAATGGGTCAGGATTATTTCCACATGACCCTGGAAAACAGTGCTTCATCAAAACTGAGTATTTTCTTTGTGGAAAGGTAGGAGTCTCAGCCCCTCTCAGGTGGGGGAACAGGCAGTGGTGGCTGGGCTGGGAGCATCGACGGTGCTGGGGACAGAGCACCCATGCAAAAGCCTGGGCACCCCAGGCTTGCAGGCAGGCAGGGGAGAGCTTTGCCTGGAGCCAGTCCTATAGGGAGGAGAAGCAGAGCGCCTGGCAGCAATGGCTTTTCTGAGCCATTTCTCTCCACTCCCTGCTTTTAATGGTCACTTTTGTGGGAAAAGAGAGTACTTGTTTGCTCACAGGTGCTGGGTGCAAACACTGCATCCTTGTTTTATCTGTTTGTTTACAGATGCAAATGACTATGAATGCTTTGGGCTTCTTTTTTTTTTTTTTGGAGTTTAGGCTATGTGCAAGTCAGATGTGCTTCTAATAACCGCATGTTCATGGGCATAATTCAGGTATAATTGCTGTGGAGACCTCCTGTGGCAGAGGGGGTGCGCCTCTGCTGGTTTTGCTTCTGTTGATGTCATGGCCAATTTTCCATGTCCTTCAGTAAAAAATAGCTCAAGCCAGTTGTTTGGCTGCAGAGGATTTTCTTCAAGTCAGTTTGCCTCAGGACTCCTGACAGCTTTATCATCGCAGAGAATAAGATGTTCTTACATGAATGATTTGAAATGGAAAAGATGACAGCATCTGACCAGAGAATCAGAGGGATCAAAAAAAAATCAGGGGATAAGCCATGTTTCCATGGCCACAGGTTGCTGCTGCCTGTGCCGGTACAGCAGCTCGCCTCTGTTTCTCTGAGATCATTAAAAATTCCCCAATGCAAGTATTCGCAGCAGCAGCCAAAAAAGCAGCAGACCCCTGCGCTTGCCCAAGATCTCTCCCAGACACAGCAGGAAAAATGTATGGTGCTGTCACTGATGGCTAACAATGATATATTTTAATACTCCTCTTTATAGTTAGCCAGTGCTCAGGGCCTCAGTAAGCGCTGTTCCCCGGTAAGCCTTGGACTGCATTCATTTAGTGAAGGTGTGTGTTAAAAAAAAAAAAAGAAATAATTATCCCCATTTTCCCATTGTTCCAAACTTCTTCAGAATTATACTTGGTCTTAAAACCTGGGGCCAACCCAAATCTGAATGTTTCAGGAAATTATGTGCATGGAAAAGCACATGATCATAAATCAGACTGTTTTGCAGTTTTAGCTGCAGACTACATGGCTAGTAATGAATATAATAAGGAAATTAGTAAGAAAATTAGCAGTTAATTTAAGGAGTGTTTAAAAAGTGTGTGAAACTACAGCTTGGGAAAACTGATTTAGTGAAATGGATGTGATTCCTTCTTCCCTTCCACTGCCTGAGTAGGATGTTCCTGGATTTCTGGGCCGATCTCTTACAGCAGAAATGTCAGGCTTCAATCCTACCTTACAGTGCATCAGCTGCTGTGGCTTTTGCACTGATTCAGGGGATCCTCAACCTTGCAAAACTGCAGCCACTGCTACTCTAAGCAGTTGCATGTGTTGCAAAAGGAAGCACTACTTGAATGAGGAAGGCAAAGGGGGTTTGAGGGAGAGATAACCAGACAAGAGAACGGGAAAATGGACCAGTTTGAGCAGAGGAGCAGAAAGGTCTCAGTGCTGCAGTCCTGGTGCAGCAGCCAGGGATGGAGTGGTGCAGCATCAGTCAGGAGAGTGCGTTTGCGTCCTGTGGGTCATCCACATAGTCTGGCCTCCCTGTGCTTCATGGACGTGTGTGCAGAACAACCCTGCCACTGCAGCTTTCCCCCATATGCTTCTGGGGCACAAAGGAGGGTATGTCTGCTCTCTCCTCTACTCAGGAAACCCAGCAGCAAAATACATTTACCAGCTGTCTGTGACAAAGAGGGGATGTAGGCCAACGAACATGAAAAATATGGCACAATTTTAAACATGAAAGAGAAAAAAAGAGGAACAAAATATGAGTGTTTGCAAAGCCATAAACACAGAGATGTGTGCTGTCACCCCATCAGGTATGGCTTTGAAATCACACAACTTTATATATCACTGATTAGAAAGCGTTTCTGAGGGCAAAGCCATGGTTGGGGGCAGATCACCCTGGTGCTAGGTTGCAAGAAAGACTTGGACAGGCTCTGGTACCAGAATGTGCCCATTCTGCTTCATGTGGGTCTCCAGCTGACTCTCTGTGGCACCTATATGAAGAAAAGAGATTGCAGGGATAAAACCCTTCCTTTTTGCTCAGTGAATTGCGTATGAAATCTGTTATCTTCTTCACGAGTAACTGCTGTCTTTGGTGACACTTACCTATATGCACTCATCTATATGCAGTGCAGCAAAGTGTGACCAGGAGGGGATGAGGTGCAGGGAAGACAGGCACAGGTGGGACAGGGTAGTAGCAGGAGGAGGACGAGGGCTGGACTTCTCATATTCAGGGGCAGTGAATATAAAGGAATGGTGAGCCCATAAAAGTTTCACTTCTTTCTGGAAAATATGTCTGAATTGAAACTTTATACCTGGCGTGGGGTTCCTGCATGTCCCAACCTCCCTTCCGCTGCTGGGGAGAAAGAACACCACTTTGGGTGATGTCCTGGTAGATCCTGCTTGTAGCATGGACTGTCCTCCGTGCAGTGTTACAGTGCTGCTGTTCATGTTAGTGTAGTTAAGGCTGTATCTGTGTTTCCATTAGAACCCTTTTAATCCGTAAATTTATGACCCAGCTGTAAAAACTCAATCCAGACTGAAACTTGGCATGGGCAGTGTTCGTTTTCCCATCTGTGGAAGGGATTTAAGCAGGTACATCCCAGTAATAACCATCTGAGCTAGGCTTGTCAGTTTGGAGCATGACTGCTGAATAAAACCGTGAGCTTCTCAGTAGTCCTGGAGTTTGAAATAGGTTATGCCCATGGTGAGACTGGTGAATTTCAGTTTGTTTGTATTCAGTCAAATAGCTGTAAATAAAGAAAATGTTTTGGGTTTTTTCTGTGTTTGCTTACATGCACAAGCACATGCATTTTCCTTACCGTGGCAATGTTTTGATGTGGGTGGCAAATGCATGACACTCTGCAGGGTCTGTCTCCAAAGCAGGGTTTGATCACTCCCAGGTAGTAAGAAATTGTATTCACTCAGGTGTGAACAGTAGAATCCATCTAGAGATTGTAATAGAAAAAAAAAAAAAAAAGGAAATAAAAAAGACCAGTTTGTTTTCTTTTGAATGGGATTTTCGACTGGATTCTTCTTAAAGTATCTTCCAAAATGCTTCAGTATTAAACAGCAAAATTAGTTTTATTCGCCATCACTTCCTCCCATTTTAATTTCCTTTTCTAAAAAGCCACATGCTGAATGTGCCTGACCAGATAGATGAGTAATCTTACCTGATCCAGCAAATCCTATTTCCCTTTGCAGGTTTGTGGTTTTTGAAAGTCATTCTGTAATTTAAAAAGCCTCCTTTATGTGTTTAACTGACATTTTTTAGGTCATTTGTCCATAATGTGAATACCAGAAACATAACGATTAAAGCAGTTTAGCAAGACCAGACTTCTGATCTTCCGTGTGTATTCACAGAGAAGCTTTCAGGAGGGTTTTGGCGCAATCAGAGAAGTGGATTAAAGGAATGTCTGCTGGGACTAATGTCAGGCTGCTTATGAGCTTATACCCAGTATCAAGAAAATGTGGGGAAACTATAGGTGTCGTTTGTGTAGAAGGTTTTTGCCATCTTGATGGAGGTAGGAGAACACCTGTTTCAGTAAAACATCCCTCATCTTCATTTGCAAAGTTCAATTTCTAATTATCCGAAACCAGAAGAGCAGGGTTGGATTCAGTTTTATTTAATCCAATTCACTCCAGACTTGAAAGTTTGGGTATGAGATGAAAGGGGTAGATGTGGAAATTATCAGTGATGACTAACGATGCGTTGAGGTCTTTTATGCTTTATGGTGTTAAATTGGCATCAGATAGCTACTTTAGATCTGTTAAAAGGGAAATATGTCTTAATAGTCAAAGCATGCAGAAGGCTTGCATAATATGTGAGTTTTATGTGAGCTACAAAACCAGAAAGGAACAGGAGTTTAGAGCGGGAAAGTAAGTTGGAGAAGTAAACTGCATTGTAGAAAATCTGGAAAAAGTAAAAACAATTCAAACAGAAAGAGATCAGATAAACAGCTAGAGCTGGAACAGCTGAGAAGAAGCACACAAAAATAGGTAAAGCGAAATTCCAACGAGCCATGAAATGTGTTTTCCTTAGTTTTCACAGTGGCCTTGAAACCTGATGTTGGAGACTATCTCTGTTCTTTCACTGATGGCCAGGAGTTGAGGTTATGATGACCAGATCGTTTGGTATGGCACTGACATTTCAAGTTAAAAGGGATTGCCAAGATTCTCAGTTATGACACTAAAATATACCGCTATTTCTAGGGCCAATTTTCAGTCACTCCCTCATGCCTCCACATTGATTTAGGCAACAGATGCATGAAAAGCAAAGCAACATTCAAAATAATCCCTTAGCTGAAGCTGGGGGAAGGCTGGCTAGTGGATTGTAGCCAAAATTCCTTAAATGTTACAATGTTTTACATTTCTAAATGTAAAAACTTTCTTTCCAATGTGAGGTACCAGCCAAATGTCTTAGTTACCGTATCTCAGAGTAAAAACTGGAATATGGCCTGTGGTCATTTGTGGGTATTGACAGATTTACACTGTCGAAGATCAAGTTAAATGTTGTCGGTTTCTCCATCTCCCCTTTACTTTGTTCAGGCTTTTTTTTTTTTCTTTTATTCTCAGTTACTATTTGTCAACTCAAATCCAGTTTGCTGGAAAAAAAGAAGGCTCTTCACGACCTGGCTCTTCAGGAGCGAATTGCCTCAAATTCTTTCTGCTAGCCAAGGTATTTTGTAATGCATTGCAAAACAGCAGCAGGATTGCTCCTTGCACTAGATGTACTTTGTGGGCTAGACACTGTGGGTAGTTTAATGAGATCTTGGTGTGCTGGAGAATTTGTCTCAGCTATTGACTTCAGGGAGACTTTTGTCCCAGGCCCCTGCTCTTCTAATTGCTTTTCCCACCCCAAGGAGCAGGGTCTGGCTTCGCCCTTCTGTGGGCTAAGCCATGGGGAGCCTGGACCAGCAGCTGCTCAGGGAGCATGTCCTGGAGCTGGTGTGCAAATTAAACAGTCTGCTTCTGAATATTTATTACAGCTTTGCACAGGAGGGGTGGTGGATTGCCCATTACATGCACACACTAAAATTCATTGTCCTACTTTTCTCCCTCTTGTATTATCTAGCTGGTGCAGTTGGGTTACTGCATTGCTAATTCATTTACCCAGGATTGTCTTCAAACAGGAGCTTCCTCCAAAAGTCAGTGGCCTTTGTCCCTATATCAGGGAAAGCTCTGGGTAGCTCTGTTTGCACAGCAGCAAAAGCGGTGTCAGTAGGAGCCCAGTGAAGCCTGTGGAGCTAATGCCAACCGGGGGAGCATGGGTTCTGGATGAAGCCTGGGACTCTTCACTGTCTACGATGTCAGATATGCAACTGTTGCAGGGTATCTAATTGCTGAATCTAAGTAGTACTGGATGTTTAGGGACACCTTTTGAAGTGGGGAGAACCCAAAAAATCTGACCAGCTCCAAATACTGCTTTGGTGTTTGTAAACCATGCAGTTTTTCATACACACACACACACACACACATTTTCCTCAGTGCTCTATTATGGTGATGATATCTGTGGAATTCAAACCTGCTGCCTTGCTGTTTTGCTGTGCTTACTCCTTCAGGTCAGAGCTGTGCAGTAGTTCACCATGGTGGTGGACTTTGCAAAGATAGAGGAAAAGAGGCTCCTAACTGTATTATTCACAAATCAGGAGATTTCTCCCTTTCAAATCCTTCACTGAGGTGCTTGCTCAGCAAAGCCCAAAATCCTTTTCACAAGGGTCAGCAGAGAAGATGAGGCTGACCTGCAGATATTGATCCCAGTGATCTTCTGCTCTATGCAAAGGCCTTTCTTTGCTGACTAAACCAAAGTAAATAAATGCTTGTTTAAACATGTTAAATGAATAAAAATGGCAGGCATCTTTAAAAGCCTTTTAGTACTGTCTCCCAGCATTTCTGCTGCTGTTTTCATTCCTCATCTAATGAGACTGTGAGTGATAATAATTTCTCCTGGCTGCAAGTGCACATAAGCATTAATTTGTGTTTGTTGTAAGGTCATAAATATTTCTCAGTCCTGCATACCTCATTCATCTCTCAGATTCCCATTGCCTATTCTCTGCCCTCTTATTTCAAAGAGGGCTAATAATTACATGTGATATCCACCTCAAAGTGCCTTTAGCTCTGCCTGATAAAGAATGGACAGGCAGTCAGATACATTTTAAAACCAAGCCTTTGGAAATGCATTGTGTTGGACAAATCAAAAATCTAGTGTGCCAAAATCTGGTCTGGTTTTTGAGTGCTTTGGCCCAAAACACTGTACATGGTTTGACACACAGTGTTCATATGTTTGCAAAGCTCTCCAAACTTCATTTGGTGAACTCCAGCTGCTTTCAGTGGGATCTTTGCTCATAGATCAAAGACTGTGACCCTCGGAGAATGTAAGTGCTCATATTTGGGAACTGATCTTCCTTCATTCCTTGCACAAAATAGGAATAATAAAGGCTGGATTCGGCGCCACAGTTCTGCTGCACTTGCGGGGGTTTGAGGAGTTCTGTCATCTCTCTGTGGGTATTGTGGCTGCTTGGAGACACCCATTCTCGGTCCAGAGCAGCGGCAACACCCAGCCCAATTTGAGCCCACTAAAACCCCCTCCTGCCTCATGGCCGTGTCCTCTTTCCGTCCTATTCCTACAGCCTCCAGGCAGCAGGTCCATGCTCCCCACGGGACCAGAAGTCCTTTAACAGGGTGTGTGGAACATGGCTCTGCGGGGACAATCCCCGCATGAGCCACCAGTGTTTTTGCACCCATGCTGATGGACAGCCTGTGCCCCACCACGCAGCACCTCTAGCTTACAAAAAAAACATCCAGCAGCCCCAGGTGGGAAAGAGAAGTCTCAGCAAAAATCCAGGTCTGGATGAGCTGGGTGAAGGGCAGAAGAGGAGGGTTGGAGCAAGGGGTTTGAAGGGTGTCCTGGGGAAGGGTGGGCTTGCAGTGCCTCTCGGTGTGCGAGGGATGTGAGTGCCACAGGTTATCTGGTAACAGGGCTCACCTTCATCCTTGGTGAGCTCCACTCCATCTGAGGATTTTGGTCCCTTGTCCCCTGCATATCTTTACAGCTGGATTATGGGTTTAGGAAAGCCAAATGCCCTGAGAGCACAGATACAGGGTAACTATTTATAGAGGAGAGGAGGAGGGAGAAAATCAACAAATTCCTGTGATATATTGTATGTCATCTGTACGTGACACTCTGAGACCTTCAAAAGCTTAAACTAAAGACCTAAAAGTAAATTAGTTAGTAAAAATATACCTTAGTTATAATAAAATGATAATAGTGGAACTTGGCAACAGAGCAGCTAATAAATACTACACTTTTGAAATGTGCCTGAGATCCAAGTACATACTCTTTTACTGTGTAGTGAAAGCATGTGGCAGGACATGCTAGACCAAGATTTTCTTTTTGTCTTTCCAGTGGAAAACTGAAGTTCTTTGTTTAAGTGAAGCCCACTGGGAATTTTTCTTAAGTAAAACAAGGAGCTAAAGAATTCCATTCCCTTTTGCCAACTTTTTTCCTCCTTCAAGCCAAATTATCGATTAATGGAGCATTAAATATCAATTGCTGTCTCGTTATGTTCATACCCTTTTTTATTTAGGCTCCTTCAATACTTTCTCGTTGGTGCTTCAAATACAGCTGGATTAAAAGATGAGATTCTTTACTGGGAAAGTAATACCCCTTCTAAATCTTCTTGGCCTTATAAAAATAAAGGTCAAAGTTATTAAATTTGCATACTTAACCCTATTTTGATTTTTTAAAGGAAAAAAATATCTGTATTCTTTTAAGATCTTCTTCCTGAGCTTCATTCTTTGCCTTCCTCATTAGCTGTCTCCATTTCGGTACCTTATCGTTTTGCCAGCAGAGCAGCCAAGTGAATGCTTGACCATATTTTTGTCTGGCTCTAGTGAAACCATGATCTGACAATAGAATACTTTTCTCTGGGTTTTCCTTCTTCCCCCAGGGAACCATACTTCAAGGGCAACCTGCTTGTCCAGCATATGAACATGTGGAAAATCCACTGCTATGCACTAATCATTTTCAGATGGGCAATTGTTGCTGAAAATCATCCTGAGAGCAGCAGCTTCTCCGTTGTAGCACCTAACCACTTTGGGATCACATTGCTCGTAGCCAATCTGGAATAAACCCTTCGCATTTATGTCTTGGGTGGTGACATTTGCTGCATCACACATATGTAGTAACAAAATTCTTTTTTTATTTTTTTATTTTTTTCCCATTGAAATGTGCATCAAAATCTGACACTATAGCTTGAAAGTATAAATGTAGGAAAAAGTTGAGCTATACCAAAGATCCATGACAGCAAGGCAGAAGCACCCTCAATATTGTCCACAAATCAGTCGCTTTCAAAATTTAGTTCTAAATATTTACAAGGAGACTTGTCACATGCTGGGAGAGAGAAGAACGGGTTTTAAATTTTAAATCATTTCTATTACTGTTCTTCTGAGGATATGAATTCTATTAAACAACTTTCACTTTTCATCTGTAATTAAAGCCAAAGTTTTCTTTTAATTTTAAAAGCTTGTCCTTGGACTAAAATAACATGGAACATTTTTAAACATTGATCCAAGCTGCTGTAGATACATTTTATTTAAACCACAGAGTCTGCAATTGGATTCCTCACTTTGCCAGATCAGCTACGAACTGTAAGTGTGGCAGTAATGACTGTGGAGTCCTGGATGCTGCACTACCAGTGAGGAGGGTTGTTTTTCTGGAGTTGTTCCTCCCTTTGGGCCTTATTCATGAATGACTTAATCTCTGTGTATGATCAAATGTCATGCAAGTTACTGTGCACAGAAAAATCAAGGAATGTGTCTCTTCCCCGCGTTCCTTACATGGAATTGCTGTGCCTGCCCGGCAAGCAGTTGGAAAGCGGTAAGGGTGGGAAGCGAGCAGCAGCAAAAACACACACAAAAACCACCAGAAGCAATATAAAAAGAGTGAGACAAAGAAAACAGAGAAAATTTTGAAAGATTGGGTGTACAAGTTGGATTGGGCCATGCATAGAGAGCTCTAGCTTGCGCAGGCAGCACCAGCTGGAGCAGGGAGCCAGGCTTCCGTCTGGGAGGAGTTACAGGGGCAATACATTCACCATGAAAAACAAAAGTGTTCCCCAGTATTTTTTCTGGAGTGTTGGCCATAAAGATTATTTCTGGTGCATGTTTCTATTAGTTTGCTTCGTCTTGGAAAGCAAACATTTACTGTTTTGATGGGCAGATCTCAAGAAGTTCAGGGAATCAGTGCTGCTTAGGCTTTTTATCCTCTTGACCCAATTGCTTGTGTGGTATAATTCTGCCCTTTCGCAGGATATTAAACCACTTCACTTGAAGCCAAGGCAGAGATTTTCATTAGTTGTGATATTAATTGCATGAGGCATGCTGTACGGGATCTTTTCTTGTGATGTTTTGGTGTTTTCTTAGCGATCCAGCAGAACAGAGGGCTGTCTATATTTATACAGGCCTCTGCCTTCGTTTTTAAAGTTCCAACAAAGTTTTCACTTGTGTTAGGTGCCATTCTTACTTAAAAGTGAAGAAAAGACTTATATGACCCAAGTTGTTTTTCTCATTACCAACACCCTGCGGCCACTGCATGAAATTCTGTCTGTCTCTCCATGCTGTGGTGTGGGGGACGGATTGCTATAGCAGGACTCCCACACCAAACGGTGACTGGCAACAAATGGGGAATAACTTGACTCAGGTGCTGAACTTCTCCAGCTGTCAGTGGGAGCTACACTTGTTTGTCCGGACAGTGACTGGAATAGTCATTTAGCTCTTTTTGAAACACTTTCCATCCCTCTAGTACTGACAATGGACTTAAAAGATGGACCTCAGGTAGGTTATGGCTGGAGTATCATTTTAGCTCTAGGAGGCAAAAGACAGAAGAAAGGACAAGGAGTGAAGGGAGAAAGGAAAACTCTCAGCCAGGAAACAAACACAGGTGGGGAAATGAAGAACAGAGACTTTTGCAAGGTTGTAAAGAAAGGAGAGTGCTGGGAGAGGACAGGGAAAGGGGGATGTAGAATTGAGGACAACAAAAAAAGAAGAGGAAAAGGGACATCAATGGAGGAGAAGGAATAGGAAAGAAAAGAGGTGAAAGAGATGAAGGTAAGAAGAGAAAATGCTGGGGAAGCAGATATGATGGAAATACTGGTAGAGACCTGGAGTGTAATGAGGAAGGGCTGCAGAATAAATTAGAGGAGCATAGGAGATACTAGTGTTTTTCACAGTCCAAAATTTAAAGTTGGACATTTTCCTTTTCAAAATGTTTGAGAAATGAGGGTAGATAAGGAGTCAAGATATGGACAGTCTTCTTGGAAAGCACCTTTGAGTCTAATGACTGTGTCTTGGCATTTTTTTCCATGTTACACAGGCTAAGAGCAAATACACTTCCAGAAAAGGGTATGACCTTGCTTAGAATACAAAGCAAATTAATCCAAACTGTTGCTCACAACTCAGGTAAAAAAAGCCAGAACTTAGTCTGGGACTGGGGAATACTGTTAATTTTGGTGGCAGTGGTGGTAGTCATGGGGGGGTCTGTTTGCATGAGGTGTGTGGTTACTAATTTCCCTCTTTCTTGGTTCATCCACAATCTCTGACTAAACTGGACATAAAAGCGCAGAAGATTTTTCAATCTTTGGCTTAATCAGATCCAGCACAGACTTTGGTGAATCCCACCAAGATCTGTTTTGAGAACTGGAACTAGTTTGCAGGCTACTGTAAGACAGTTTGGCCAAGTGTGGAGGACTCTGACACCCAGTGTTCTTGAAAGTTTAAACTTCTGCCTCTGCTCCTTTCTGTACATTTTTCAGATCAAATACTTGGTTTAATTTTTTTTAAAGTCATCATCTCTAAGTTGTAGGCAGAAAATCTTTTTAACCTGTTGCATAGTTGGCTGAGGGCAATGTCTCTGTGCTTCTCTAAGTGTTGTTCAGTAGCATAGAAAGAGCATCACCCGGGATGGACCAATAGTTTGATCCTGCATGGCAAATCATGCATTCCTGTGTAGTCCGTGATATATATGAACTTGAAATATGTCATGCCAGATCAGATTATACATATAATTTGCAAGTTGAACAAAAGGTTTTGTTTCTTTTCCCCCCATCATCTTTTAAAGAAACAGAATTTATCTGAATTAAAAACATGATTGGTGATGACGAGTGGGTGGTTCTGTTTACCCTGCCACATTATATAGTACCACTTTTACTCCTTGTTTGGATAGCAGTCACAAGACCCAGATATCAAGCTGTGAAAGTATTTTTCTTGCAGCAGCCTTTCTTTTTTTGGCAGGCAGTGGCTTTGGAGATGCCTTGCGTTTTGTCATGTGATTGGACTGCTGATGAGGTTTCTGTGCTGCCTCATTTTCCTGGATTCCATCTGAATTAACTCTTCTCTGGGTTTGCCATCGTTAGCACGCTTCTGAATGACTGGGCTTTGCATCATAGCGTAATAAGCTCCTAATACTTAGTCTCTGTAAGGAAACAGCCCGTAAAGAAGGAATTTGCTGCATTTGTTCCACGTGACAGAAATCTGTTTTCTGTACCTCCAGCTGTCCACATCAAAACCACATTCCTTCTTCAAAGTAATATTTCTTCCTGAAACAAAGGAAAATAAGGGAAAATGACTAGTATATAATAGTTCCATCTAAAAGCATTCAGTTTAGTCTTGTAAACACATAAACTGGTTCTTTGTAAACAAATGTCTGAATTTTCTTTAAACTGAAAATTTAGATGTCAAAGATAGAGAAGCTGGATATGTCAAACACATATGGTTTCTATTGCATCAGAGGCTTTCTTAATTTTGGTATTCTAATTGAAAAGACATTTTTGAAAGCATGCTAACTTTACAGAAACTAATCTGTCTGTCTCTGGCGGGTCTAGGTTTTATTCTTCCATCTATCACCACACTCTGGAAACATTTTCCACTTTAAATGTACAGCAGTAACAATATCCCTCATGGACTTTGAATTGCCCTCAGTACTCTCAGTGCTTGATGTGGAAGTGTGGTTTGGGGTAGTTGATGTTGGAGGAACCGACAGAGGCTTAAAGAGGAGAGAATTAGGAAGAGGCGTCAGGGAAGGAATGGGAATAGGGACTGTAATTTATTCATAAGGTTTTGCCTTATTCCTGGATAATTTATAGCACAAAATGCCTTAGGCTAAGTAATATCTTTACTGGACAAAATTTCTAACCACATCAGAGAAATACCGCACGTCTGCTTTAAAATATAAGCTATCTTATAAATGTCATGAAACAACTACGTGCCTTGGATAAAGCAAAATTTCAATTTGGCATCCAATACATATTCACTTTTGCTCCTACAAATAATAGGCAAAAAACCTGTTAACTTTACCTCTGAATTAGGTACGCAACATTTGTATCTCAGATATGGCTGTTAGGTTTTCTGCTAGTGGGGGCTTTAACTGCAGGTGCATGTTCTGCAGGGAGCTGAGCAGTCTATGTGTGCTTGCAGGTTGCGATGGGGTGGGATGTCTTGTGGAGCTCAGTTAGAACCTGCTCTCCAGCAGCACCCTGAGCCCTTTGCAGTGCCGGTGCTGTGCTCTGACATGCTGCAGTGAGTGCACCGAGTGTGCACTATCTTTGGTCTGAATTCTCTATAAATCCACCTTTCCCAAGCATACAGAATATTTAAAATAAATTACCTTTTTTTTAATCCACTAACATGTAGGATATAAAGTCCACAAAGGTCATAGAGGTAAATTTATTTATTAAATGAAAATACTTGGGCCCGAAAAACATTATGAATCATTTTGGTGTTTTAAGTTCAGGATGCAGAGTAAATTATTCCAAAAATAACGGTAGCCAAGTGTCATTCCCTCCAAACGTTTGTGTAATATCTATTTATCTGTGGGCAGATGACTGCTATGTATAATCAGAGGCAGACTTTTGTCAAATTGAGACTAAGTAAACACAGCTGAACGCAAGCAGTTGGACTACAACTTTTTTGAGTTTTGCCAGTGCTGTATGACCTTGAAAATGAGTGTTTCTTCAGAACAATCTGCTTTCAATATGGAAGAATTTGTAGTGTTTCAAATTAGCAAGTGTTGATTGGAAATTTGTTCTCTTGAGTTTTTAGGTAGGGTTGGTTTTTTTTTTCCCAAAGAAATGAAAAGTGTGTATTTGCCTGAAGGAGGGCATCCTTTCCACTGCTTAGGATTTAGGAATGTTTTGTAAAGGAACATTTCTTGCATGTGTTTATGAGAACAACAACAACCGGGAAAAGCTGTAAATTCATCTGAAGTTTCATTATATAATCAGAGAACATTTCCTACTCTTTCCTTGAAATATAAATGCCTCTTTTTTTTGTTTTTTTTTTTTTTTTGTTTTAATGTGCAAGTAAGCATAGCATTTAGGCAATTTTTATACCACGACATGTCTAGATACTGTTTTCATCATCCTTGAAAAATTAGTGCTCCATTTGTAAGTTGTATCCATTTTTCTAAAACTTAGACTCCTATTGAGCATTTTCTGCCAATCCTATTTTTCTCTGAGGCACAGAAAGAAATGAGTCTGATTTCATTGACAAACACGAGTACAATTTCAACCATAGTTTTAGTATGTGAATTTTCTGCTTTTACGTTACCAATCATTTGAACAGAAAACATTTTGCTCTCTTGATGTTAAAGGCCACAGCATTTGGAGTCTTGAGGAGGCTTTGGACAGAAGTCAAAAAGGAGTCTTGCTCAAAAATTTGTCTTTCAGTAATTATGGCAAGTGAGTTTCATCCAGTGCCAATATCTCTGTTTCAAGGCACTTCTTTTGAAGGGATATTTTTTTCATTTTAACTGCTGTATACGAACCAGCTTACTCACCAAATTCAGGGGTAGGACATGTGCAGCGTTGTGGCCAAGGGAAACTTTCCCGAAGTCCTTGTGTTTCATATCCACAAGTCGTACTTCCCAATCTGCCTTTATTTGGGAGGGCAGCAATTACTATTTTCAAACGAATTCTCACGGCAACACCAGTTTAATGCCAGCAGCCAAGCATACACAGCACCTTGTATTTGATGGGTTGCTAAAGCATGGTTTTGACTTTGCAAGCTAGGTTACCATACCAGCAGGTAGTCTTCCATGTTTTTTTGAAAGAACCACAGCAGAAGTCTCTTCTTCAGTTTTCCTGTTGTAATTGTAGTAGCAAAAGAAAAATAAGGGTGCAGTTGGAAATGGGGAGGGGATGGAAGAGGAAGAACATGATAGACAAGAAGTCAACATGACTGAAAAGCTATTTTAATTGAGAATTGCAAATAGTGGATGTGCCTATACATTCCTATGTGTTTCTGTATTTTGTTCTCTATATTGAAATGCAGATTTCAGAAACAAAGCAGGAGACACTGCTCCCAGGCCTGGCTGAGCAGTGTGGCTTCTTAACATTAAGCAAAATCATCTGGAAATGGCCTTTATGGCAGGGGTTTTAAGACACTGTTGTTTCCTCTGGGCAGCTCCTCCTTGGGGTCTAAGGCTACAAACACTTAGAGTGTAGGCATCCTGGTTCTTATTCTGGGTTTCCTGCTTCACCACAAAGGCTAATGGGACTTGTAAAAATACAAACAGAATGGGCCAGGTGTCAGCTAAGCCTACAAAGTGGTTCTGTGGGTGTTCAGTGGGTGTGAGGCAAGTACTACTTGCAAAACTTAGGACCATTAGGCAGAACTTCCCTTGAGTTATAACAACGTGCAGCAGCTAGCTGTGTTTGAGATGTGAGAGGAAGGGAAGAACCTACCTGTGGATGGGTGCTCTAGGTGGTCAGCAGCCTTCAGGGTACGTTGAGGATGTACCTCATTGAGGTACATAGAATCATAGAAGAGTTAGGGTTGGAAAGGACCTTAAGATCACCAAGTTCCAACCCCCCCCCGCCATGAGCAGGGATGCCTCACACTAAACCATGTCACCCAAGGCTTTGTCCAACCTGGCCTTGAGCACTGCCAGGAGTGGAGCATTCACAACTTCCTTGGGCAGCCCATTCAAGTGCCTCACCACTCTCACAATAAAGAACTTCTTCATTGTATCTAAGCTGAATTTCCCGTTTAAGTTTAAACCCATTACGCTTTGTCTTATTGCTACAGTCCCTGATGAATGTACCTCAGGATGCTCCTACCTGAAATGGCAGTTGCCTAGGAAATGCTATCAGGAGAGTATTTTAAAAAGACATGCTTAACCTCAAGTGATAGTTGGGGTTGATGTTGTGTACCAGCACTAGCAGAGTCCTGCTTGCAGGCTGGGTGAGCCACTCTCTCAGCAGTGCTCTGAGGGGCTGGTTTTGCTGACACCTTGTTAGTTTGTTCATCTGAAGTAAAGCAGTTAGTGGCAGCCAGCTAGGTAGGTTGTGTGAGTGCTTTCTGTGTCCTGATGAATTTGTACCCTCAAATATGACAGTTGCTGGTGGTGCACAGTCCATTTGCCTGCTGTTTCAGAAGCAGGTGTTCACACATGGAATTTGCCTCATTTCCAGGTCTCCATAATCTTTACAAACTGTAATATACAGGCTATTGTTTTGCGGGAAAGCTTAGGCTCACAGGCAAAAGTTAAAAGTAAAATACTCATGCAAAATGAAAGAAAAAGCTTTTATCATTTTAAAAGTGAAAACAGAAGAACCACTAATAATAGCTACAAGTTAATTAGAGAACATGCAACGTTTTGGTTCACAGAGTTTAAAGTTTTTGTGTTGTAGCTGCTTTACTTGTGTGGCTGCTCAGAGTCCTCTCATCCTCCGTTCAAAAGCTCAAAGACTAGTGTTTGACCGTGTTGGAGGGATCAAAGGATCTCAGTTTTTTTTCACCATAGTTGTTCCCTGTAAAATATGAAGGTTACTTATGTCTATAACCATGTCATCCTGTCTCACTGCTTTTCCCTCTACAAATGGCAATTCAGGGTCTTAATTCTTAAAAGGGAGGTGAGGATGCAAGGCTATGTATACAAACACATGATTGCTGCAAATGCTGCTTACCCTTCCGAATTCATCTAAGCAGGTCAGGGAAGACACATAAGCATATGACAGAAGTGTGAGTTACTCTGAGACTAATTTGATTGCTCCATGAGCAAAAGGTCCACTGTGATTTCCAGCTGCATTTGTATGAGGAATTCCATTCTACGAATGCAGATATTTTCCATATTTTTGTGCATATATATGTAGCCCAGTTTCTCCTGATTGCAAACAGTGTAGGGTGAAGAGTTATTTTGATGTAGAGTAACAGGAGAGAAGACTGGCTATTTATACATGCCAGTGAAGTTTCTGAGTTGTTTTTGATCTACAGATCTTTCAAATTAGTCAAAATTCATATTTGTTTGAGTATGTCAGTTGATTTAACCATAAATACGATACAACTTTACCATAAACATGTATGTGTGTTTTAAGTCTGATATAGCAAGCTGTTGCAGAAGTCTCTAATAGAAACCTCCTGACTTCCAGGAAAACATGTATGAGCTAATGTAAACCAAATATGTAGTAA
The DNA here is from genome assembly GCF_033815535.1 of Pezoporus flaviventris. Classification (NCBI taxonomy): domain Eukaryota; kingdom Metazoa; phylum Chordata; class Aves; order Psittaciformes; family Psittacidae; genus Pezoporus; species Pezoporus flaviventris. Next base: position 8,684,369 of record NW_026892595.1, read on the forward strand.
ATATGACATTATTGCCTTCTGCACCTGATTATATACTTTGAAGCAACCTATCTCTGCACCAACCTGACATTTTTAAGCAGTATTCACCATATATGGAGGAAAATATATTGTGAGGGGCTGCTTTGATCTTGGGGGCTGATAGCCAGCAATTCAATTAGGTTTTAGAGGAGGCTATTGGCATTACCTGCTGTTAGATCATGTCCATTATTACAACTTGGGCCACATTGGTCAAGGTAATCAGTGCTTTTTTGGGAGAAATACGTTTAGTAATTCTACATAATACATTTTTTTCCTTGGTAATAATACATTGTGCTTCAGTAATTTGTCATTTTATTAGTACAAAGGCATGGATTACTTTTTGAACACTCGTTATTTAAAAGATATGTGTTATTATCATCACAATTATTATTACCGCTATTTTGGTGTAGTTGCTATTTAGGTATAGTTTCCAGAGGCTAGTGTGGCTTTTTCAGGTGAGAGCTGTTTAAAATGATCTCAGAGAATTGGCATCTTCACTCAGAGAAAAAGCCTGGGCACGTTGCCCGTGGTTCAGATACTCTCTATTTAAAAGCAAATCTGTTTGGCTTGGAATATTGTGGCTTAGAGTCCTCTATAGCTCAGCAATTGCATCTTTGCAAACTGCTCTTCCTGGGATGAATGGCAAGGGGTTTGAATACGCCTCATTGTTATGCAGCGTGTCCTACAGTCAAAGGAGCCAAATGGCACAGTAATAATCTCTGCAGCCTCATGGAGTGAGTTTTACAGAGGCCCCAAAATTCATGCGATTGTGCAAGCAGTATATCAAGGTCAGGATGAGCTATGAAGCCCTGTCTCTCCACAGCAATCTTTGCTACAGTATAGGTCTGTTAATGTGGTGTAGCATTGCTGTCTTGGCTCAGGCGGTGTGCTATGCCACGTGGGTACACGATGCCCTGCTACGTGGTGCACATTTGCTCAAGAGTGCCTCAACATCTGAGGCCCTAAGTGCTGAGAAGCCTGAATTTGGTCCCATGTTATTATCAGTTGACGATGCTTCCCTGCTGGTTTCTTCAAAATCACTGTCTCCAAAAGCAGCAGTGTGTGTTGAATAACAAACTCCTTCACATTCAGACTCTTCAGGTTTGGGAATGGAGCCAACATTCTTGAAGAATGATTTAGTGGCCAATAAACATCTGCAAAGTCTGTAAGACTGTCAGAAGCAGTAACACTGAAAGTAAAGATCGTCTCAGTAGCAATTCCCCTGTCCTGACAAGGCATTCAGTGCAAATATTTGTTCCGTCATCCTTACTCTCATTCCCGTTATCGCAGTTAGTTCCACATGTTTTGCCAAAAGAGCAATTCCATCTTCTTCCACAAAGCTGTTCTCATCCAAGGCCTTTGCAATGTTAAATACCAGCCTGCTATTGTTTCAGGACTTCCTGCACATGCCCCTTTGGAGTGCAGGAGCATCATCTGTCTTACGCAGAATCTGCTGTGAAGGGCTTTTTCAACTTTCAATTAGTGAGCTTCTGCAGTGTTAAGGTTTTGCTGCTCCTTAAGGATTCAAGCTCAGTCTGGCTAATTTATTATACTGCACCAATCTCCACAATAGCCAGGGTAGTCTTTGAGCTCTTCTAATCACAGTTCTCCTGCAGAGCCATTGAAACTGCTCTGAGCTAGGACTCAAACCACTTCAACTACAAGATGAAGAAGGAGGCATTTCTGCTTCTTCAGAACCCCTTGGCAAATAAGTACATCTTCCTCAGTAATTCTAGGCATGTAATTCTTCTGCTCCAGGAGCCTTCCCCCTTTTCCCTGGTTTGCTGTACAGCCTCTCAGGCAGTCAGTGTGTTTTCAGGAGAACTGAAAACACAGCCCTTCTTGAGATACCTTCCAGTTCACTAGAATCTCTGAGGGCTTGTTCAGAAGGTGGCTGGGAATATTTAGGTTTGGGAAGAAAATAACAACAGTACAAGTTGTGGTGAGCAGGGGCATGAAGACTAAAATAGTTTCACAAGGGAAGCAAAGGGAGCAGAACTAAAAACTTGACTCAAAAAAGTGCAGTCAAACACTAAAATATTTATTGTGCAATTGGAAGTGAGAATAATCCACAGGCGGCTATTCCCCCTGTGGCTCATTATTTCTGCTGGTTATACTGCATATGGTCAGGAAGGTGTGTGACTACAGCTTTCTGTGTAGGTTGCTGTGATAAAGAGGTTCCCACCATATTTCTAGCTGGATTAGGAAAGAGATTCTTTTCTGACATACGTGAGCTGGGCCAGTTTGAAAGAAGCCTCAAAAACCAACTCATATCCTTGCAGCTTGTTGGCCTTTCTCTACCAGCAAAGCACTGAGGTGAACATAACTGAGCATCTCTGAGGACAGGATGATTAATTTTGTGATGTCCTGTTCAGTGTGATTTCATATGTTCCATCTAGTCCTTTGCAAACTTTAATAAAGTTGCTTTCATCCCTTCCAACCCAAACTGTTCTATGATTCTGTAGGATGTCTGTAGGATTTCACAAACGGGGAACTGAGGCACCAAACAGTTACATTTGAAGTCACTTTAGATACCTAAGACCTTGTGGATGTTCATGATTTCGTGGCTCTTTACACATTCAAAGCACATGTCTTGTTGACTTCATTTGTCCCCTTCATTCAGCCCTGCTGAAGATGAGAGCTCAGGCTCTTGATTCAGACTCCAGAGACTGGGGAATGTACCATGGCATCTGTGAAAAGGTCAGTTAAAACAGCTTACAGAGCCCCACAAAAATGTTTTCCACAAGCAGAGACTGTCAATCACTAACACGATTTACTTGGCATTGTTACATCCACCTATCTTTTATCTTCTTGCAGTTCTATCCTGCAATAGCCTTGGAGCTCCTGTTCCGTGGCACTGAGGTTGTGGTGGGAAAGGTCTTATGTACTGCTCCAGGTTCAGCCCCAGAGCAGGTCTGTCTTGCGCATTGAGTGTGGCAGTGACCACAGAAAACACCACATGTGATTGTGTTACTGTATCTCATGGTACACTTAGTGAGAAGGCAGACTGCTTAGGCATTCCCATTTTTATGCATACATAATATATAAGCATATACAGAGATATGTATATGAATATATATGTATCTCCGTATAGATATAATATTTTAAATTTCACATGTAACCCCTTGATTTGGAGGGTTTACATTTGTAGGGGATCTGTAGGGGATCTGTTGTGCAATAGTTGTCTGGGTTTACCATGAAGCTCTTTTACATCTTACAGCCATTTTTATGGCTGTTTGACTGTTGGAGCCCTGTATGTGCTTATGCACTTCCTTACAGGCTGCTTGAATTTTTATGATTGTGATTGCACAGAACGCAGTCAGCTTGGGACATAACTTAGGTACCTGAGATTTAGTATTTGAACGTAAGTATTGTGCACATACCAGTGTCCCATGCAGTGGATGGAAGTAGCTATGTTTGAAAAGGTCATACGTGTCAGTCTTCTCCTTATCTTACAGGCAAGGGAAGGAAACAGTGAATTTTCTGTCTCTGACAGACTTGCCCATTCTTTACTCCAGGCTGCTGGCTAAACACACCCTGGAAATCAGTTCTGGCATTCACTTAGAAGTTCCTTCACTTGCCTGAAAATACAGCACCTTGTAATTTAAAGTGCCTTTGTGCAGCATGTGCCATGTCTGAGCACTTGGCTTTCAGGGGCTTGAGAGGAGCTGGCTCCTGTGAGCAGGGCCACAGGAATGGGGGGCACATTTCTCCGAATTCTGCAGGAGGCTTCTGAAAATACCCTGTGTGCACACATTCATATCCTAACGTTACATCGCATGCGTAGGGTCTGCTCCCAAACCCACAGCCAACTAGCATAACAAAATCAGATTTTACTGCTGTAGTGTCAGCCTAGGGCTGAAATATGGCTTTGAAACCCTCCCTTTTACCCTGCTTTTCTAATGAAAAACAATCGGGCTGGAGTGTAATAGTGCTTACCCTGGCTGCATTTGACTTTAGCTTTTTACTTTTAAAGCCTTATTTTAGTCTTTAAGAGCTCCAATTAAACATTTTAGATCCAGAGTGAAAGCCTGGACATGCCTGCCTGCACAACAGTGAGATTCCTGGGTGGGAAAAGGATATTTTTATAGTAAAAATAAATGAACACAGTGGTATGTTTTCTCCTTCATATCCCTTACTCTTCATTTTCTTAGTGAAACTCCATTTGCCATTTTCTAATTTTTTTGTTTAACATCCCCTATACTCTTTCCTTTATTTCTTCCTTTTTTTTAATTTCCTCTTATCCTTTCTCCTCTTTTCTTTATTTTTCCCTTCCCTTTCCATGCTCCCTAACTTGATTTTCAGTGTTAACCCATAATGGTTTGCCATAAGGAGGACAGCTATGTCATTCTTCCAATCGGCACAGCACATGCTATAAATCCCTTTCTAAATAACACCCAAAAAAAAGAAGCCTAGGTCAGATATTTGCCCATTATGGAATGCATGTGGGAGACTATCACCAAAGAATCTGACAATGTTGCACTATTAATTACATGCCAACTCAATGAAGAAAGACTTGATTTCAGTTAGCTTTGCAGCAAACTTGAAAAGAAAATAATACCATATAACCGTCAGTTCATTAACAGCTCACCTCCAACACTACACAGTCTGGACTCCCATTATAAGCTCTACTAATGATCTGGCTAAGAAAACAAATCTCACAGTGTCCTGCAACTCACCAAGGAGAACACACTGTCACTGGTCATGGGAAATTTAGAGCTAGCCATGACAGCCCGAACAATGAAGTGATTTACACCAGGTTTGTATATAGTTTGCTAACTCATAAATTCTTACATGCAGGTGCATAGCCCAAGACTGTAAGACTATTTGGACCATGTCTACTATTATGTGGGGCTTTCAGCTCACTTCTTAATGCAAATATTAATATAGATTTGCAAATTTAATTCTCTTCTACGGTTTATAAAATACAGCTATCGCAGTCTCTCTGGGCATGTACAGTCATTTTATAAAAGTCACATGTATTAAAATGTAGCTAGATGCCTACTCCCACTTCAGCAGGCTCCACGCTGCATAGGGAAAATAAGTCTTCAGGTTCCCAGGTATTCCAGAAAAAGCCTTGAGTGGTACCAGCCCCTCACAGTTAAAGCTAATATCTGGTGTTTTGGTGCAAGAAGAGAATATCAAAGAAATATTCCCCTGAAAAGGCTTGCTCTGAAATGTGGTGGCAGAGAGACATTTCCAACACTGGCAAGACCCAATATATGGGTCTTAATAGAAGAGGTCAGACCAGGGCTAAAGCTGTTCCTGGGAAAAATAAAACAACACTGTGAGAACAGGGAAAAATATTCACTATAGCTGTCACTGTGAACATAAATCGTCATTAGACAGCTTGTTCATCTGAAAGGATGTAACAGCTGATGACAGGTCAGTTGTTACACTTGGTGTCACTGTGAAGCCAAAGGAGTGAGGTAACAGGGCTATGGGGGTGCTTCATTACAAGCTGCTCCATAACCTCCTCCTAGAAGAAAGAGAGTGCAGTGGTAAATGAAAACTTTGCTGAAAAGGAGTTTTCCCTAGAGCCTGGGCCCAGAGCTCGTTCCTGTGAGTTTCTGAGAGCTCTCCTCCTCCCACCCAACAAAAGGACATGGTAATAAATCTTTGTCAGTAGAAATCCGGTACCCTGCAGAGATCGGACCAGCTGTGATGGGTATCACGCGCACTCCCGGGTCACACTGCCTCGCCGTGTCTGCAGCTGCAGGTCATCTGAAACTCCAGTGGGGACTTCTGTCCCTCAAACAAAGGGCTCTGCTGCAGGAGCACTGCCAGCCCCAGCTGGGTGTTCTCACACAAACCTGCCCAGAACAGGACCTGCTCTGGGCAGGAATGGCTTCACAAAGGACAACACTGAGCAGGTCGCATGTGGAGGTGGCCTGGGGTCTGCAGGAGGTCAGCCACCAGCATGAGTTTGGGGAACGTTTCTGTATGAGACTGTGGTTTGGAGTCTCTTCCAACATGAGCTTTCCTGTCTTGCACTTTTCACCCTTAGTAGGTCTTATGTTCCTGAGGAAACCTAGGAGGATGGTGCAAAACCAAAGGGTTTTTAAGAGTTTCTGTGCTGGACTGGATGAGTCCTGTCTGTGTGTGTAGAAAGCCTTTGGTAGTGGGGTCACTGGCTGAGCAGTATCCACATTCAGAAACTTGTTTGTCTGTTCACATCAGGCTCAAAATAGGAGCCTTGCAAGTGTAAGCATTTGAAGGCCAGCTCCTGCTTCCTCCAATTCAAACTAGAGGAGCTGAAGTTTGCTCCTTTGGGTTTTTTCAAAAGATGCTGCAGTCTTTGCACCAAGATTAAATGATGTTTCTTATAAGACCATGAACTCTGCTCTGGTGCTTTGGGCCATAGTTTCCTCTCCCTTGCACTGCTGAGCAGACTGGGCTAAGCCACCTTCCCTCCTCACATGTGGGTGAGCATTAGTGATTTTTGATTTTACTTTGGGATCCTTAGGGAGAAAAGGAGCTGTGTGAATGCAGAAGAGTTCGGGAATATTAGCTCCAGTTAACCCAGTTTTGTTCTTGGAGAACCAGAGACCTGAAAGTTGTATGTGCCCTGAAACTGTGGTTTGGAAAATACCAGAGTCAAGGTGTGTGTGTGTGACCTACAGAAATACCTCATCTCACCACTAATTTACTCACACATGTAAACTTCATTTGTCATTCAGCTGCCCCAAATTATTTCCTGTTCCTCCCTCTTTTTCCTCTTCTTGCTTGTTTTGAAAATGCTGGTCAACACATGTTAAGCCAGAGTCTCCAAAACCAGCAAAAGAAAGTTCAGGAGAGGCAGCAAGAGAAACAGCTGAATAACACTGCCAATTTAAAAATGAGAATAAGTTACGCAGGACCTTTTATCGAACCAACAAATATTTTATAGTGTTCACCATTTGGGGCCAGCGGTTCTTTTTTCCCCTTCGTTTTAAGCTAGAATAGAAGGTGTGTAATTCATCAGGAATCTGTACATGTTTAAGTGCCTTTAAGAAATATTATGGTGATTTGTGGGGCTGATCTACTTTGTCTTGACTGCCATGTCCGTTTTTTCCCTGCTACATAATGTTCTGTACCCTTCCCTCTCTGTCGCATTCCCTCATTCACACGTTCTTTCCCCTGTTGGTTTCAAGCCATCTTTGCTTTGTCAGTGTTACCTGATAACACAAAGCAGAGTTTTAAGCCAGTTGTTGCAGTTCAGCTTGAGCTGTCTGTAACACTGTGGGGGGAGCAACGTGGATGCTTCTTGGTCCTACGTAAGTGGTTGGTCTTTCCTTTGCTGTTCCCAGCAGGGCCCTTAGGTGAAGTCAGTTCATCACCACACACATGATATTCTTAGTTCAGAATTCTTAGATCCAAAGAATAAAATGTAACCGTAATTAACATTATTTATCACACCCCTGAAGTTATCCAACTATATAAAAGTTACTAGTCTGGACTCGGCAAACGCTAAAGGTCTGAATTGTTCTGAAATATTTGAATGTGCCACAAGCACCACGTAGCCAGGGAGCCTTTGTGTGTTGTAAACTGGAGAAGGCATATGTGCTACAGCATTTATGCTGTGGCTTTCTCACCTAATACTGGATGCAGTGTGTAAAAGGGCACTGTAAGTATACTTAGATGTGTATCTTCTTGTGAATTACTTGTATATTAGTTTGACAACAGTCAGGTGTAATGGCAATTTACTAGACATACATGATGCAATTGTCCAATTTAAGGATGATTGCCTGCAAGAACCCTGGGGTTTATTTTCTTTGTGTGGGCCTTTCTGACAGCGGCAGAACAAAAGAAAACATTTAAAATATAAGAAATCTTGGAAAATTCTGCTCTTAAATGCTTTTGAAATGGTCAGAGTGTTGCTTAGGTATGTTGTCTTTGGACTTCTGAAACTCATTTCCATCGCCGCTAATACGGGATTGCAAGCTACCTTGCAAGAGAGCTGTCAGGATCAGCCACTGACTGTTTATGAAGAAATTCTGTGGTGAAAAAAAAAAAGAAAAATTATCACATATATTATTAATAATTACGTGAGTCCTGACAAATCCCATACTGTATCACAAAGCTGATATTGTCCAGTGACTACACTCTTGGCACTGCATGCTACAGTAAACTGTATACTGAAAATTCATACTGATGGAAAGGTATACAGGATTCCATTGGTAAGTGATTTATAGTGACTTCCTATTATAAACAAGAGGGAACAAATATCCCGCCTTGCTGGTTTCTTTGGACGGCTGTTGAGAGCAGAATGAGACATTCCTGGCCAGGCAAAAGCTGATTCCCTGGATGCTTGCGACTGGGAGCAGAATGAAGCACCAGAAAGTGAGATATAAATGACAATCCCTAATTATAAATTATTAAGTTTCCATTTTCATGGTGCTTAAAACTTTGCAGTTGTAAGGCAAACGATCACTGGTTTACGTGATTTCAAACCTTGTAGCTAAAAGATGCTTCTGATGTTTAATATTAAATAGACTTCCTGTATGAAGTGTATGCTGAAAGCCTACCAACATCCTTTAAGACGCAGCACATCGCTTCCTGAGACAGAGCAAACCAGCTTCAGCATCAGCTTCTTTTTGGGTTTCAAGTAATAAATATGCTACTGAGCGCAACTGTAGTTTGTTTCAGATAGTTGTGTGTGCTGGCCAGTGGTATGCTATTAATAAACTTCATTGTACATCCTATCAAATAACAAGTTCTGCGATGGTCAAGAAACCAAACACTTTCCATATTGAGAATGTTGGGTTTCGGTTTACTCATGAAACAGTACTCATGAAACAGTCGGTTTACTCATGAAACAGTCTTGCCAAAATGTTTCTTTTACAGTTGAAGTACACTTTGCAATTGTTGTACAGATATACCAAAAGCTTTAACTATCCAAAGCTTTAATTAGTAGTTGGGGGTAGAACAGGTAGATCGCAAAAAAAAGAAAAAGCAAATTGTCAGACAAGATTTACCTTTTTTTTTTTTTTTAATTTGATAAAATCTTGTCATCTGTGGTCCCTCTCTGGTCAGCGAAGAGCCAGAAATGGCCAGACTGCACTTCTACCAGGCTGAGCTAATGCCCAAAGGAGAGACACTGTCCTCCCCTCATCCAGCTAACAGCATAGCCACATGGATGATAATGCTGCCCAAAGCGAAACAGTGGGAGGGGTGCCTCTTCTAAGAAGGGCTTTGTGGTCTGGTTTTGCAGCAGCACTCAGGAACATTAGGGTGTGGTGTTAGGTGTGTTGAGAACACTTGGAGGACATCTCCATTGTTTGTGAATGGAGTCTGGACAGCTAGCCTGGATAAAGATACATGACTTGGATGGTAGATTTATGGCAGTTGAGGTGAACCCTACCCTTTCTTTGGAGTTGGATCTATTTGGTTTGACTGGCAAGATGTCAAGGAGAGCATGAGGAATGGTCTTTGTCTCTCAATGTGGTCATCCCCATCCAAAAAAAAATGATGGTAACACTTATTTCCGTAGCTAAGGGCTGTTCAGACATACATGGGCTGCTTGAATGCTGTGGTAGTGCAAACTAGGATATGCTGTCAGAGGTTTGGTGTAGCAGAAAAGGTTTTTTGGCAAGAAAATGGGAGCCTGTGCTTTGAAATGATGGATTTTCAGACTTCGTTGTACTAACTTGCTTTTACAGCGCTTATTAGCAAGAGCTTTGCAAATTATCAATGATGGTTTTACTGTAACCCAGTTTCGAGTTTCTTTGACATAAATTATTTGTCTGGAAAAACATAAAATCTGAATGGAGTAGAAAAAAAGACTTGTAATTCAGGAAAAATCTTCAGCAAAGTTAAAGAATGGGTAGCTTTCTGCTCTTGGATTTTATTTTTTAGCTTTGCTACTGCTTTTATATACCCTGGGCAAGGCGCTTTCTTTTAGAGCTGGCTAAACACCAGTAAAAAATATTTGCAAATACTCCTTCAAATAAATGCTGGAATTGGAATGTGTGTCACCATTCACACCTACTTTCCTCAGAAGTTTGTACAAGCAATTTTTTTGTTCGTAGGAAACATTTTCCAACAGCAAAAGAAACTGACAGATGCTTGAGAGAGGTGTATTTATATCCAGGTTTGCTCTGGCAACGACATTCATTATTACTTGCCATTTCCATTTCTATACCTACTGACCTATTCAGTCTTCAAGCTTCTCTTTAAAATTGTCTCTATTAAAAAAAAAAGGAGGCAGAGCTGAAAAGTTATTTGTAGCCAAGTACAGCATGAAGAAGGAGATACTTGGTGTCATTCAGTACCTCTCTCTGGGTCAAATGTTTCTTTTTCCTGTGGTTCCCTCTCCTATGCATATGTTGAACTTCCCGCTCTTGAGTACCATTCAAGCACTGATCTGGGAAAGCCTAAGAGATACTTATTTAAGATGCACTCTTTTGGAGCAAAACGCAAACCTTGGTTGCTTGTGGACATTTATTTATAAAGCTGTTTTGCTTTAGGAAGCCTGCTAAATCAAATAGCTTGGCAAACATCTAACCTAAGAAATAGCAGCTGGTCTCCCTGCATTTCTTTGATGGGACTGATATTCAGTGGTCACCTCCAAGTGCTGGGCTGTGTGTCTGGGCTGAGCTGTTCAACATCAGTTGGCTGTATGAGAAAATGGGCTTCTGGCCAGTGGTGGGCAAAGTTGCTCTTGAGTGGAGAACTACCGAGGGTTGCAATGTACTTTGAGATCTCTTCCACAGGAAGCTCTGTTTAAAGATAATATCAACTTTTAATTTATCATCTGATAGAAATCTGGCAATGAGGTGCTGCTCATAAGAGCTGCATTACTTATGAGAATTTATATTGCATTTAGGGGCTTTTGGGGTTCTGTAGCCACTTAGTGCTCATGCCACTTCTGTTTCTTTTGTTTAACTCATTCTCCATAGGTATTGCAGTTAGGCATCGGCTTCTTGCTCCTTTATAGTGAGTTTCTGTGTCAGGATAGCAAGCCCACTGGATAAAGCTTATACATTTCAACCTGGTAAATATTTCTGGCTTCTCTGCAACGTGAGGACTTAATGAATGAACAAATGTGACTCTTGATGGGAAAAGTGTAGCTCATGCCTGTGATGCAGTTTCATCCTTGAAGACTGCTAACCAAGTATGCTTGTTACTTGTGCTCTTCTCAGCCTGCTTCTGTGGCTGAGTCGCAGCCTGGGCGAAGGGTGCATTAGAAACCACACACATCATGTGTAGATGGGTGAAAGTGCTATTTTTAGTGCTTACAAGAAGGCATTCACTGAGGGGCAACGAAGCTGATTTTTATTTTTAGTTTTGCAATTCCTCACATCCTTGTGATTTATGTTTTGAAAAACTAGCTCTATCACCCTGCAAAATGTAGGTAAACCTCCAAAACCAACTTTATTGTTACTATTGGTGAGATAACCTTTTCCTGCACATAGGTTGGTGTGGGATGCACTGGGCAGGGCTTGGCACCAGTACTGCCATCACAGTTCTGCTGAGCCTCAGTGAGGCTCTGCCTCACCAAAGCCTATTTCTGTAAGGTCATGTCTCAGGAACCTCCCCACAGCATTTCTTTTGACATGTGCCCTGCTCCAAGTTCAGTGCAGATTTCTCCAGGCAGACAATTGCATGAAGCTGGCCCTTTATATGTGATAAAACAAAGATTTTATTTGGAAATCTGCCATCAATTTTGGAATTAATCTTGGGTTATTTGTCCATATGCCTATTCCATGACCTTGCTTGTTTTAGAAACGATTAAAAGAAAATAGACATCTTCTTTTTCTCCTGTTTTCAGAAACCCTGGAGAATGGACCCAATAAGTGTGAAAGGTGAGTAAAGACTTCACAGTTTTCCAAAATTACTGTTGTTATCATTACACTTTTCCTGACATCACATAGCTTTGTAAGCTGTATGTGTAAATATTTGTTACTGCTTGAATCTAGCGCAGCTAACAGAAAAGGAACCAGCAAAGATGAAACATACTGGAAGGAGATCAACGCAGCTATGGCCCTAACGAACCTTGCCCAGGGGAAGGATAAACTGCAGGGAACTACCAGCTGCATCATTCAGAAATCATCACATATATCAGAAGTAAAGACTGTTAAAGTGCCATTAGTTCAGCAGTTTTAAGAGATGGGTCCTGTTTTCTTTTTCCTGTCGAATGGACATTTTTCTTGCAGGATCGTTTTTTCAGCAAAATCAGATTCATGGCTATGAGGCAAATGTGGAAAATAGGTCCCCTTTAACAGTATGGTCAGTTGAAAAAAATAATGTTCCTTCTGACTCAGACGTTTTCATTGTATTAAATGAAATGTTCAATTGCTTCTATAAAAGGCATGTAAATTATAAAAAACTGTTTTTATCAAAACATTAACTTATTTTATGTTAATCAAAGTGCGCATAAGATGTTTGCATTGCTATTACAGTAAGTGCCTTGCTTTCAAAAAATAAGCTATAACGTGGGCATAGTATAACAGTATTATGCCTCAAAATGACAATGCCATAATGCTTAAACTTTGTATATTATTCCAAGTGGGCTTAAGCAGCCTAGGGCTAAAATCATTACTGCTGGAGGCCCTGGAGAGTTGTGCTTATTTGACTTCTACAAATTGACAAGTCTTAATGGAGTTGTTACATCATTTTCTCTCTCTTTGTTTTAATCAACAGTGTTATAAAAATTGTACAGTATGTTTTGTCAGAGTGACAATGAGGTTGTTATGCATGTTTCTTACCTGTATATGCAGTATATTAAAATACCAAAATCATTCCTTTGAAAAGTGCAATACTCTAGAATACACAAATTTAGGAGATAATTGTTCAGATTATTTTGAACTTATACATATGCTCCCAGCTGTGTTGCTCATGAAAGATTTCTAGTTGAGAAGGTTCTAACTAGGCTAACTGCAAAGTCAAGTTGAATTTCTATGATTTTAAAGCTTTGCTAGTGACTTACTGAAGTTTTGATAGAAGTACAATTGATTTCTGCTTGTATGAAACTAAATCTATAGTGCCATTTATTACTTGCGGTGGAGCTCAAAAAAGTTTCCATGGTGAAACTTACTACTTTAACGTGGTTTAAACATTTTTATTTTGTATGTACTGCATAAATGAGGACAGTTGATTGACAGTTTGCGTTTCAGTGAGAAAAAGCTATAATATAAACTATCAAAGCCCAAACTAGAAACACAAATGGGAAGTGAAACGTTGAAAAATCTCAGCATTTGAGGTGGGAGGGTTTTAAGTAGATACTAAACCATGTATTAAATGTCATGTCTCTAAACTTGACTGCTGTTGAGTATAATAATGAGCATAAAAACCAGGTTTATTTTTAAATTTTATTGGGAGGTGTACGAGTTATTCTTAAGTCATATAACAATAGTCTAATGAGGTTTACAGTGCTTGAATAAACAGTGGCAAAGCCAAACCCAATTCATACTGAATCAGTTACAGAAAACTGGAAAAGAGCTGATTGTTGCTGGGATTTGGATTTTTTCCTGTGGGTATCCTGTCAGGTTTTTTTCCTACTTACCCCTTTCCTTGTTTCTCTTTTTGGTGAGCCATCAAGGAACAAGACATGACTTTAGTCCTGCTCCCACTGAGTGTAATGGCAGAACTCCCACTTCAGTGGAAGCGAGACTGTGCTAATGATGAAACTAACTTGCAAGTAGAGGCTGTTTCAGTTGCACTAAAATAGTCAAGATACATTGCAAATATCAGCCTTGGTGTGATTCTTAGGAAACTTCTTAATGTAACATAACATGTTGTTGGGTTTGTTTAGTGTACAATGAAAATGATTTGATATGAAAATATTTTGTACATATATATTTTTACTTTGTTTTCTAAATTGCTGATTTGCATTGACTTAAAGTGCCAAGCAAGAAATGTATGTCATGACTGTATGAACAGTTGAAGTACATGTTTTACTGACTTGCATCATTATATGTCTAAGATTCCATGACATTAATTTTTGATACTTTACTGGGTTTTGACATAATAATGTGAGTTTATAACTAATAGCAGAGAGCTAATACTTCACTTTTGTTCATACTATTATAAGTTATTCTGGTATTAAATATTTTGTGACAATAAATTGATGGTTTTGACAAACTTTTCTGTTTGAAGTATTCACAGTGTTTTTGTCTGTATAAATGACAACAAAACTTGTCATGTAAAAAAGGTACTTTTGAGAACTTCTCTGGAGTAAAGCTGGAGAAGACAAGCCATTGTATAAACAACTTGTTCATGGTTCTTTTTTTAAATGATCAAAGCACAAAGAATAATCTGTAAAACACATCAAGTGGGGTTTAAATTTAAGAAATACTTGGCATAATTTCTTGTTACCATTTCCTTTAATTTATTTTTTTCTACTGCTGCTTTAGAGTTTTCTGAAAACACAAATTCTAATGAATTACGTGTGTGTCTTTTTTTTAAGAACAAAAATCATGATCAGTGCTGAGCCAACAGCTAATGAAGACTCAATAATTATTTATGATATTGGAAAAACAAACATTATTACTATTGCTCTTCTTTGTTTCAACATATGTAACCATTTTAGTAGAATAAATAACTGCAAACAACATCTTGTTGGTTTGAATTAAATATTCATTTATCTGTCCTTAGTCATTTGTGTTTCTGGTTTCCTGATGTAGTCAGGGTTTCTCTGTACTGAGACACAAGGATGGGATAGGGTTAGGGTTAGGGTTAGTCCTGGTTCAGTTATATGAAGCAGCTTAGCACATCCCTGATACACAGAGGAATCCGTAGCTAATCATTCTACTGAGTCACTGGAGAAGGTACATGAGCTGGGAAAGACTTCGGTCATGTAGGAATCTTTTATGAGTACAGGGATCTTTTATGAGTACAGGCTATGTTTGTGTATAGTACCCTGTATAGATACTCTCTGGCTGTGAAGCCTTGGTGGGGAATGAGATGCAGTCAGCCCATCCAGAAGGTCAGTGCTCATAGGAATGACAGCCCAGCGCAACTGGGCTCCTAACTTGCGTACCTCAGCAAAGTTCTTCCAGTTACATGGGAAGAGTGAAAGTTTTGGTGAGCACTTGGCACTTTCAGGTTTTATTTACTGCTAATCTGTGATACACGTATACCCCTGCAACATATGCAGCCATCCAACATGTCAGTGGATTTGAGTATTCAGTTGATAATGCAAGTTCCTGATGAAATATACAACCTGATTTTTGCTGCTGGGAATGCATAGAAACACCCATATCCTAATGGTGCTGAGCTTCTCAGCATCTACGTTGTACCCAAGTCTGACAAGAAGAAACCAACTCATTCTGCTTCCAAGAACTCTTAACATCATTTGCAAGAGCTGAGCATTCCCAGCCTGTTACAAACCACTGAGAGTTAAGGGGACCTTCAATTTTTCCAGCTTGCTCAGGAGTTAGGATATACACTAGGATCAGGACTACAGTCTCCTCTTCCAGCATTGTACAATGGCTACAGCCTCTGAGCTATAGTTCTCTTTGTGGCCTCATGCTCTCAGTTGGTGGCCTAATATATAAATACGTACCCCAGGTGAAGCAGTTCCAACAGGAGGACTGAAAGCAAAGTCTCAGGAAAACATATAGGCCATCTTTGAGGACATTTGCTAACTTGGTGACCTAAGTTTTAACTAGGACTTTGGCAAAGAATGACAAGTAGACTTGGATGCCCCCATGCAAGTAGATGAAATAACCACTGCACTGTGGCTTAGAAGGAGAAGATGGGGAAGGGAAGTTCATAGCACCTCTGTACCGTGCAAGGAAGAATAGATTTAGCTTAGGCTAGGGGAAAGGCTGTGGGCTTAAACCTGTTTCTTCATTATAGCTTTGCTCAGCTAATTTTTCATTATGTGCCC
This sequence comes from Pezoporus flaviventris, assembly GCF_033815535.1. NCBI lineage: Eukaryota > Metazoa > Chordata > Aves > Psittaciformes > Psittacidae > Pezoporus > Pezoporus flaviventris. Next base: position 8,700,201 of record NW_026892595.1, read on the forward strand.
TAGCTTTGATGAATGATGTTTTTACTTAACTGTCCATATCAGTGGAGATCCACAACACCAAATGTGAGATGCTATTGCAGGAAGCAGCCTTGACTATAAAAATTAGTGGGATCTCTGCTAATTACAAGCTTTCTGAACTCTCCATGCTCTTAATGCCCAGAAAGCCCTTCTTTGTACCCCCTACAACATCCCCAGCAGTGGGAGAGACTGTAGGAATTGTTCTGCATTAGTCAAAAGGGAACCCCCACTGGGGAAAGGAGTTTATGGCTGCCCTGGGAATGCTCTGGAGTACCAGGGAACTGCCTTCCACAGTGGGCAAATACTGGCTTAAGGAATCACCCGGGGCTAGTCAGGGCTATCAGGTATCATGCCAGTGGGGCACAGCATGCCCTGCCTACCAAGAGACTGCCAGGCAGTGAGGCTGTAACCACTGAGCTCAGACCCTCCTCCAGGAATCCTTCCAGACACTTGCAGGCTCAGTGATGCCTCTGTTTCTTTTGGTCTTGAGGAAGCGCTGTGCCATATTTCCCTGCATGGCTTCCAAGGGCCATGCAGGCTGTTGGGTGTATCTGCTGATAAATCTCTTGTGTGGGATGGGAGATGAGAGTAAGTGCAACTAGTCAACCAGCCTTCCAAAGCTGCTCAAAACCCCTATAAATTGAGCTCCACCAGGTCTGTACAAGTCTTAGTCATAATTTCTGCATTCAAAAGAGCACTGAGGACCTCAGAGCAGCCCTGGCGCAGCTGGGATCCTGGTACTGCCAGGAGAGAAAAGCGGTTACAGCAGCAAAGCTTGTCACTGCTCCTTGGGCTGTGTACTGCCTTAGGTGCCCACTGTGGCAAAGGGAAGGGAACAGGTGTCTTCTATCATGGCTTTCTCACACATACCAATGTTTTTTTGCTGTGAAATCTCATGTTCTGCTATGAATACTTCAACTCAAGTTGTGCTTCTACTCAGCCCTTAGTGTGACTGCACTTTTTTAAACCCTGGCCTGTTACTTGAAAGAAAATAGTCTGGGCTTGGCACAGACTGAGGACACCAGACCCTCCAGTACTTCACAAGCAGCTCTAAATTGCAATTTGGTGGTCACAGTGACAGCTTCAAGAATGACAGACCCCTGTTGTGTTCCTGTGTTGCTATGAACAATCTGTGAGACTCTTGGAGAATCAGAAAGAACCGCAAAGGGATCCAGGCTCCTAGCCTAACAGATCCAAGCATTTCTGAAGGTCCGAGGGAGAAGGCATGTCTTCAGGGCGAAGTGCAGGCAGTTGCATGCCTGCTCTGAGCCCACTGGACAGAAACATAGCCTAGTTCAGAAACTGGGTAACCAAGTTTGGAACCAAGCTCTAGCTCCTACCTGAAGGTTCCCAGGAGAGCACGGACTGGACTCAGCACAGTGCCAATGTCTGTGCAGCTTCTGGACCATTGCCTGTTCTATGCCTTCATTTGTCCACCACAATGTCCTCAAATTTCTCTGTGTTTTGGTGCACATTTCAAAGAGAATAACAAAACTGCTCGGCATTGCTGAGCTGCTGTGTGTAGAAGCATGCTGATATTTGAGAGCTGCTCTGGTAGAATACCTACCCAGCCTAGGAAAATGAAGCATGATGGAAAGGGCTAAATTGCCTGAGAGCACTGCTTTCACACACTGCAAGGGAGGCTACAGGGATCCAGCCTGGATGGAAGTTCATGTTGTACGAGCTGGTTTGCCAGTGTCTGGGTGTGCTCAATCTCCATCATCAGCAGAATCGAGACCCAAACTCATGGCTTTCATAGTGCTGGGTGGCTGAGCCAGTGTTTAGTTTTGGGCCCCATCTTGCAACTCCTCTTGTTTAACAAGAAGGAAGGAGGTTAGCTAAAATACAAGTACCTTGTGAGAAAAGAAAAAAAAGAAGAAGTGGAAAAGAGACATGAATGCCTAATGCAACAGAAAAAAAAACCAACCCAAACCTCCTTAATGTTGGTGTTATGTCAGCTTGGGTTATTGGCAGTGGAAGTGGTTATTGGCAGCGGAAGTTAGACCTGGCTGGAGGCTAATATAACTTGTGCACCTGACTTTTTAAAAGGAGCTGAGGTCTGGTTTCTTTATGGATGAGCTGTTTTTCATCCGTAGTGTTGGTCCCTTCTTCATATTTCCTAAACCTTCTTTTCAGCCTGTTTTGGACTTGATTCTCTTTCTATCTTCCCACCTGAAAAGTCTCCTGTTCTGTGCAGACAGCAATGGGATCCTTCCCACCAAAGTTCATTCTTCTGGCTTTGCAGTTTCTGGGGCCATATAGTGAAAGATGTATGATTCAACAAGGTGGCGTTCAGTGACAAAGTCTGATATCTCCCTTCTCCTAGCCTAGGGCCAGTGAACATATGAAGTCTCAGGAGTGTGCAACAGGGGCTCTTCAACCAACAAACTTTGCCATCTATCACTTCACTCCTAAGTACTACTGCTTTTGGCTATCTTAACTCCCCAAAGGACTGTCAATTTAACCGTAACTACGTAAGAACTGCCAAGTCTCATTTTATGAGCTGCTGTTGAGAGTTTAGCTATTTAAGGCTGATTTTAAACAATTTTTATTGGTACTTCGTGGCATGGGTCTGATTTACAGTGCTGTAAATAACCACAAATTAGGGACATTTCTTTCTTTATGGTAAAGGCACATTATCTTGAGCATAAGAAAGATAGTTGTTGGTGAAGAACTGGAGTGCAGGCCCTTTTCTGCCACAGGCTTCCTGTGTGAGCTTAGGCAAGCCTCATAGAATCATAGAATAGGTAGGGTTGGAAAGAACCTTAAGATCATCAGGTTCTAAGCCCCCTGCCATGGGCAGGGACACCTCCCACTAAACCATGTCACCCAAGGCTCTGTCTGACCTGGCGTTGAACACCACTAGGGACGGAGCATTCACAACTTCCTTGGGCAACCCATTCCAGTGCCTCACCACCCTCACAGTAAAGAATTTCTTCCTTATATCCAATCTAAACTTCCCCTGTTTAAGTTTTAACCTGTTAGCCCTTGTCCTGTCACTACAGTCCCTAATGAAGAGTCCCTCCCTAGCATCCCTATAAGCCCCCCTTCAGATACTGGAAGGCTGCTATGAGGTCTCCATGCAGCCTTCTCTTCTCCAGGCTGAACAGCCCCAACTTTCTCAGCCTGTCCTCATAAGGGAGGTGTTTGGTTCATGCATAAAAACTGGCTTTATCCCCTGGGGATGATTTAAGCATCAGGGAATGTACAATGAGAATCTCATCTACAAGACATCCCTCACTGCTCACTCACCCTGATGCTATAAGGCTGTGAAGGTAGGAGAGAGCAGTGCTGTTTTGTAAGTAGTACTCTCAGTTTGATGCACTTAAGCATCTATAGATATCTGATGGTAAGTGCAATTTAAAATTGCATCTCAGGAGTCTGTCCCAGAGCAGGTATCACCATCTGCAGCACTTCCATCTCTTCACTGACTGCAGCAGGAAAACAAGCTTCCAACTGAGACTGGATTTCCAAACCTGGCACAGACAAAGTAAGGGAAAACAAACCAAACTCTCAAGAAACAAGACATTAGGTCCTGCACAATGAAGAGACCTTATGGACTCAGGCCACCACTACCTACCTTCCTCTGCAACATCAGCTGAGGAGCACACTGAAGCACCTGGAAAACCTCATCCTCGGAAGGGTGAAATGTGTCTTTCCAACTTAAAAAATACTCACTTGCAGTCCAGGGACTTGTGGATGTATAAATTCAGGTGTAAGATCAGATGTTTCACTCAGGACCATCCTGAGTATCCTTGGGGATACTCAGCAGAGCAGTCTGATCTTCCTCATAGTAACTGCTATGAGGATGAGAATCTTCACTTCAAAGGGATTTAAGCTACTTTTTCATGCCCTTTCAAAAATTGCCAGCCAGATCTGAAAACTGTGACATTTGTTCATCAGAGTCGGAAGAAATCCAGAAGTCATGCTGCAAAAGGTGACCCTGCCCTGTGCTGTCCTGGTGGGATAGGACAGCAGACCATAGACATCAAGGTGGGAGCTTCAGTGCCTTCACAGCACTGCACATATGGGTTCTTCTTCAATGGTAAATTTCCCATTCACATTTGCTGTTTTCACATGCACAGAAAAAGGAAGCCAGTCTTCTGTTCAGAGGGAGGAGCAAGGGTGTATAACTGAAATACATGGCTAAACACTTTGGGCAGCAGTTAAAATGTGAATCTAACTTTGGAGATCTTGTGAAATGGCCACAAAATATCTTCCAAGTATTCAACGGCAGCCAATGTAGTAGTGAAAAGTGGTCAGCCACATTTCAGCTAGATCGTTGCAAATTAAATGCTAGGTCAGCAAAATCAAAACATTTTGTGGAACAAGAAAACTGTCTTTAATTTCCTTGGATTTCTTTTAATGAAATGGATTTCTTCTTTAATGAAGAAGTCTAGTCTTCCAGATTATTTTTTTTTGCCTTGAAATATAAAATAATTATAATAAGAAAGGTTGAATTCAAAGCCAAAATAGAAATCATTGACACTTATCAAAATATTGAGGTTACCAAATATTTTTACTGATTTTACAAAATCTTTTGGCTATTCATATTCATTTGTTTATACATTTACACTTTCCAACCCAGTTTAAAATGAGAAAGTTTTAACATCTCAAAAATTTCCTCAGGATGGAAAAATACATCCTCCAGAGTTGCATGGAAGAATTTTTAATGCTCAGTGTTTTGAGAATAAGACCACTTTTGCTTGGATATAAACTGTGTCTCAGTACTTCATTTTTTGAGTATGATTTTTTTATGCTGAATCATTTCAACAAGCAGAATACTGCTTTTTTTGTAGGTCACCTTTGTATCACTGTCCTGTTGCTTTCAAAAAAAAATAGTGTCTAAGGGAAACTGTGAGACTTTTGCTGCTGTCTGGGATGATGAAAAGAATTTGCGTTCAGCCAGAAAATGAAGAACAAAAGTGTAGCATTTGCTGGTATTCCTCATCCTTGGACAGCAGACATCTGCTGTGGTAATAGAAGAACCTATGTGATGTTAGTTCATGCCTGTTGATCACAAACAATAGAGGAAGCAAGAAAAAGCAGGAGTATCAGTATCAGACTGAAGGTGGCATCCCCATTGCTTAAAAAGGGACTGCAACAGCAATAATAAATGCATTTCTCAGTGAGCAGTGTAATGGCAACCAGAAAATTAAAGTGGTCCAAGATTTGCTGCAACACTTTGATGGAAGTGAAACCACATGAGAAAAAAAATGTGACAAACACCCAACAATACTTCTCCATGCTTCAGGATGTAGAGCAAAGTAAAACTTAGTAATTTCCAGTCCCTTAAAACCCCTGACTACACTCCTGAAGCTGACATCTGCTGAGGAAGGTGCCTGTGGGTAGGCAATGGAAAGGTCTTGAGAGCAGCATGCCCAGGCTGGCATAACCCCATCAGGCCGTGCCCAGTGCCAAATTGGAGGAGACCGGCTGAAAAGTCAGGTGCTTTTGTCACTTTGAAGTGTGCAAAGTGTTATACAGTTACAAGTTATATTTACCCACCCTCTCTCACCTTTTAAATAAAAGCTTTCATTTATGGTCTTAGTTCCTAGAAAACCACATTCCTGTTACTGCTATCTCAAACAAGGCTACTTGCAATAAAATTGTTTACTATGAAAACAACTGCATATGCAGCTGTATGTAATGCAGTTGATATCAAATATCTAAGAAGCATCAGTCAGATTCCCTTTCAGAAACAAAAATACAAGAAGGCTGCAGTCTTTGCAATTTCCTAATGGGCAGCTAAGGTGGGAACTCTATACCCAATTTATAACACGAAATACTCCCTGTATGTGTTTCACAAGGACATGTACCAGCATGAGAGTGGGATTTGGTGGAACCTGGATTTACAACTGGAAATTAAATACAGGCATGTGGAAACATTATTATGTAAACTAATACTTAGCTACTTCATGCTGCATTCCCTCAACAGCAACAAAATGGCAGCATGGAAACCAAATGCAAAGTGTAATTTTTTAAACCTGGTCTATGAGAAAGAAAAGAAAAACAGTCCCATGTAGAACCAGGAGGACTCGTTACTTTTTCATCTGTGAAGTCTTAAATGTCACACCCCCTAGGCTGAATTCTCCTTTCATCAAAACCAATGGAGCTTTGATACTGGTTTCCACTTGAGCATGAGGGATCCCAGAAACTATTTTTCGCCTCATACTGAGAATCCTGGCAACATACTTCCATGTCTTGTTTTCAGTAGTTTCTATTGGTAGCTCTCATTGCTCAGTTAGGAAATACATTTCAGAGAAGCTGCAGCTCAGAGGCACACTGAACAGCAAGCCCATAGGTGCTGGTGGTTCAGCATCATTCTAGTCTGAGGTGCTGCTTCACCAACCCAGACCCAGGAGGGCAGATCACAGGCAAAGCACTGTAAGACACAGCCAAGTCCCATTCATCTGTGTTTCACCCACTTCTCCAGTCCCTGCAGATCAACCAGGAAACCACCAGAACCGGCACCTGAGGCTCACCTACACCCAAGGTCCTGCTCACACCTTCTTTGTAATAGCAGGGCAGTAAGAGACAGAGTTGCTTTTCATCCCACAGGGCATGAGCAGCAGCATGATATCTGACTGTTGGTACTGCACAGGGGTCCCCAGTGCTCCTCCAAAGCATGAGCCACTCATCCACGTAAGGGACAAATTGGAAGGTCCAGACGGTTGGCTGACATCTCAGAGAACTGCAGACACAGTCAAGCTGCAAATAAGCACATAGAAGACAGGAAGGTATGAAAAGTAACAGTCAGCATGGACTTCTAAAAGAATCACATGAATAAATTTGATTTCCTTCTGTGAAGGTAATGTAAATTGTGTATATGGAAGATTCACAGATCAGATAGCTGCTGGGAGTCTAGTTAGGCTTTTGGCAATGTCTTGCATGACATTCTCATAAAGAAGCAGAGGAAACATCTGATAATTACCATCAAGATAATTACCATCAAGACTGTATAAAACAAGCAAAAGCTGCAACTTAGAGAAGTTATCAGGGACTCATTATCAAAGTGGAAGTATGCATCGAGGACTTCCACAGAGGTCTGTCCTTGGCTGCTTGTGTTCAGTATTTTCAACAATAGCTTGGCTAAAGTTAAAAAGGAGAGGTTCCCCAGCTGTGCAGTATGTACTATTAGTTTTATACAACCAGTTCTTAGAGAGCATATAGTTCAGAAAAGGCCTCTGGCTGCTGTTGCCAGGGCATGTTCCCTCTGTCGCTGCTGCTGTTCATGCTGGTCTTAGGCAGAAAAAAAAGTGGAGCTGTTGCAATGCAGGATCTTGTTACTTTTCTTGTTGTCGACATGGTGCTCACCATCAACCAGAGGGCAGGGCTGGAATTCAAAATTACCTTGACACACTGGAGAAATGGCCTGAAAAATAACAGAATTAATCAACTGTATTGCAAGGACCTATGAACAAAAACGATGAACTGCACAGAGCATTGGGGGGTAGACAGGAATTCTGCAGACGATGACAGCTGATTACAAGGTAAAGATGATCAAAACCATCCTGCTATTGTAAAAAAAGAAATGACACATTGAGTTATATATTTAGCTGTTGGACTATATGACACATATAGTGAATGTCTTCTGCTCTACTGAGCTCTGATGGGGCTGCACTTACAAGAGATAGGGACTAACTGGAGGCACCCACAACTATCAGATTAGGAGCAAACATGATCTGGAAGGAAAATCTGATTGATGTGTGGCTGCTAAATGTAAAGAAGATAATAATCTTCAGGTATATATGGCCAGCAGAGAAGAAGGAAATAGTTTTTTGTACCATATTACAGTTGAGTAATAATGGGGTTTAATTGCAGCAAAGGAGATGGTAGGTGAGTTCCTGGACAGAACGTACCAACAGAAGAAGGAGGATCAGATGGGAAAGCACTGGAATATATTGCCTCTGTGGGTGGTGGAATTTCCATTACTGAAGACTTTTTAAGAACAAGTTAGAGACATATTAATCAGGAATTAAATAGGTGTAATTGATCCTACTTTTGGCCCCTCAAGGTCGCCTCCCCACCCTTATTTTCCATTTCAGCAGTCTGCCTTATAAACATGGCATGGAGGTCTGTTGCTCAATAGATGGTTAAGAGTGAATAGCAGCTGGTTTATTCCTCTGTTTTGGGGAGGAGTGTTTACATTCCAGGCGTAAGAGTGGAGGGGAAGGACAGCCGAATTCTGATCCCACCAGTCAGCCAGCAGAGGAGACCGGGCAGCCATCCATCGGAGGCTGTTTAACTTTCCCAGCCTTTCAGAGCCTAACATAAAGGACAAAGGTGGCTCCCAGATGGAAGACAACAGACATGAAAAACATGAAAGCTGACAGAGAGGGACATACTTTTAACATGAAAGTTAAAATTGCCAGAAGAAGAAAGCAAGGAAATTTCCAGTTAGGTGCAATGGAATGACTCCTGAAGGACCTGTAAGTGCTTTTGGCCTTCATAGAAAATACTTGCGCAGAAACCCTCCAGAAGTTATGTTTGTTTTGAGCAGAACCTGGAGTTCCTGCACTGAGCTTTCTGAAGGCTGCATTGCAGGATTAGCCTATATTCCCTCTACTCAATGTCACAGGAGACTGAACATTTTTACTGCGTTCTGGAGCCTGACACAGGCAGACAGACCACAAAGAAAAACACGAGAACAGATCCTATAAGCTGCTTCAAATAACACTTGTTCCAGAGCATATGTTGAATGCTGAGAAATTCTAGTTTCACAAAAGATGCCAACAGGGGAAGAAATTATTTCACAGTTTGCCTCAAGCTTCAAAAGGCTTGCTGAACATGTTAACCAACACCCTTTTTGTCAGGGCGGTTTGTGGTCGATGCCGCTAACTAACAGGGAAACAAATGCCTGTAGTCCGAGTGGGGATTCGCACTCTGCACCACAAAGACAAGGAAATTGCTGCTGGAGAATCCCCAGAGCTGTTCCTTGAGAGCATTCAGGCCAGCAGGATGTATAAGAAAAACAGGAATGTTCTTTATGTGACAAGATGGATCATTCAGAAAGAAGGCTCTGCTGGGGATGAAGAGACTTGGTATATTGACTCAAAGGGACACTTCCAATATGTTTCTGGGTACAAGCAGCTCACTTCAGAAAGAAACTAGTGGATAGGGAAATGGAAAGGCACGAGTAGGAGGCAAAGCAAAGTCAAGTTATCTACAAAGATGGAGTCTAAGCCAGAAATAAAAAGAGGGAAAGTAAATCAGAATTTAAGAGTCTTGCATACATTCATTACGATAAGATTCTTTTTTTTGCAAACACCAGCAGTTCCATTAACCAAACAGATGCACAATCATTTTTGATACAGGAGACAAGAATTTTATTACCATTGTAACAGATCCAGTGGCTATAGCAAATTCAATCCCCTTTCTTTGCCAGCTACATGATTCACAAGGTGTTCGCTGCAAAGACTGACAACCCAACTGTTTGTATGTGCTGAGTGAGCTATTCTTGATGCAAAGGACTCACATAAGTGGTCAGAAATGTTCAGGAGGATAATGAAACCTGAAACAGATCCAAGTGCAGCATGATAGAAATAGGCTTTGGCTCTCAAGGTAGGAAAGAGGAGTATCGCAGATACTGCTAATGGGAGCTGGTTATTAAACGAAACTACCGATCACTGGAGGATGGAAACCAGCCAAATGTCCTAGATCTGAAAGATCTGACCAATATGGGACATTACCTGTTAGCAACAGAATACAGATTCCTCTTTCTAGCTCCACCTGGTGCCAGGGATTAAAGGGACCCTGACTGTGACTTGCCAATATTTCAGTGAGACTGCAAGTCTGGTTCTTTATTTAGGCCAGCATCGTTTTCCTGTATTGAGATTCTGCTCCTTTAACAAGAGTTGCAAAAACCTACTTGTGAAAACATACTTGCGGAAATGGCAGAAACGTCTCATGAGAACCTTTCAGGAGCAATCCATAATAGTGATACTGTTGTCTATCTTTTGGCACCAGCTGTTTATCAAATGGCTTTTGAGAGGTATGCCTAGAGAGTGTAGTATTTACTCCATAGTCAGAATGAAAGAGAGTGAAACGTCAAAAATCTGTAAGTGATCTTTTGAGAAATTACAATCTGGTCATATGTAATTACAAGAGTTTTCTCTATTTTTTGAAATCTCTGGACCACCTATTGTTCAAATTACCAGCAAAAGCAAAACAGCAGTGGATGTTACAGTTCCTGACAATCATTATTATCAGTTATTATTTAATTACTTTCTTTGAACTACCGAATTAAAATGCCAATCTGATTCCTCAGAGAATTACAGCTTGGAATTAGCTCTGCCTTTTAGGCCAAAGGAAAATGTAAAGCCCTAAAACCATCACAATACATTTGTCTACAACTTTTCTTCCTCCCAGTCCTGCACTTCCCAATACAACTTCACCACCTTGTAGATGAAGCTTTCCCAGGGATGAGTTGACTTTCACAGACTCTGGCTCAGTAGGACACAGGACTAAATGATGACTTCTTTGTGACAGCATTTACTATTAAAGAAGAACACACCACTAAATAAGAATAATCCCACGAGGCTCAAGCACATTTGGATCTTGATTTACCAAGGCACTGGCTGTGCCATATGTTTCCACTGAGTGGAATTTGTATTTTATGGTGGGGGGAACAACACACTTCAAAGGCGCAAAACTGTGAACAAACGGATAAGAAGATTCATATTTCGAGTGCTGCTATGTATGTGTGTAGACAAAAAGATGGTGCTTTTGAGATAACACTGGAGCTGCACAGAGGGCCTGAAAACATAAAACCAGCAGTGAACAGAGCCTTGAAACACGAATCCAAACCCACAACCAGCATTCAGAATCCAGCCGAGCGAGGCTTTTTATTTACATTTTCATGCCATTGAGTGCAACAATTCATTTACTCCCTATACATAAATACATAAACACATGACACTAAGTAATATTGTGCTGATCTGAAATGCTCCCCAGGCCTCACACCCTCCCCACTGGCAGTCCCCCCACCAGCCAGCTCTTTTCTGCTCTGCAGCTGCACAGCCCTGGGGTACGTAACTGAGAAATCTCTGCTTGAGAGAAGGGAGAAAGCTTCATGAATCACCAGACAACACTTCTCAGGTGGGAAAAGCACATTCTTTGTTCTTCCATGTGGAATTAGAAAAATATGTGTAGAAGCAAAGCCCTGAAAGCCCCAGGAGAGCAATTGCTCTCTTTCTCTTTCTTTTTTGGTTTTGTTGAGCTTGTGAGTTTTGGGGTGGTTTAATTAAAGGTCTTAAAATTCTTTAACACTAACATTCAAATGCTTCATATTTTTCCCCCAGACTCGCAGGGTTTCAGTCCTCCTCCTCTCTCTCTTGTGTCACTTCTACTCTGCAATAAAACAATTGAATCACACGTTGGTACATAAATATTGGCAGATTTTTAGGTTTGCTGTTTTTTTCACTCAGCCTATTGGGCAAACAGCCTAGAAAGGCTAAGTTATTTGCCAGAGTTTGAATTTCTGGCAAACAGTGTAGATCCAGTACAAATCTCAAATCATATTTCAGGAATGCCGTGCTTCTACTGCACCTTTCCAACTCTTCCCTCTGTGCACTAATGACTATTATGGAGAAATGTGTTCCAGAAATGTGAAAATCAATGTAGTGGGAAATGTACCAAAACCACCTTTCCACTTATACAATCTCAGTTGTCCAAGAAACACAATTAATTAGTGTTATTGAGCTGTTTAGCTCCCCAATAAAAGCTTTTTGAGTGATTATATGAAGAACCATTGATACTGGAGACTTCATACTGAAGTAATTAATGGAAGTTGATTATATTCTGACAAGTTAAACACAGGTTTGTTTGATATTACACACACATGGAAAACACATGCGCTATTGAGCTCGGTACCTAGGAGTTTAGATTAATGGTGTTGATGAATTATGTGGAGATTATATACTTTGCAGACACATAATGGACCTGATTTTGAAAAGCAGGCTCTCATTTTGCTCCTGCAATTTTGAGGGTGTGAATAATTGCAGGTGATTTTCTAGCAGCTAGACATCTCACTGCCTGGTTGAATTCCTTCGGGCAGAGGTCATGCCTGGTTTTGTGCAAGGCTCCAGGAGAGCGCGTGCAGGCAGTGGAAAACAAACCTACACTGGTGCTGCACACTCGGACCACAGTGACCAGCAAGGACAACTGGTTTCATGCACAGCTCTGTCAGCTGGGTTGGGGCTTCCAAGAAATATACTCTCTTTCTAAGTTCAGGTGCATGTGGTGAACTTGAGGCTCAACCCTAGGAGGGTAAGGAGGAAGCTGCCACTAAGCTTTCCCCTGCTACCAGGCAGAGGCTGGTGACAGATCTGACAGTCCTGAGACCAGCTGCTGGAGCAGCCTCTGTGGGACATTACTCAGGTTCAGCCTAATATCTGAGCCTTCCACTTGTCATCTTTCTCTTGAGGGTCTGTCTAAAGGCAACTGAATGTTATTGGGATGAGGACAGAGGTAGTAATCGATGTCAGAGTTTAAGGGGTGCAGGAGGTAGCTGAGAGGTAGAAGGCCAGGTTCAAATAAGTGGCTTGATTTAGGCAGGGAATGGACTCAGATTTTGGTTTTAGATGCACTAATCTGCCACAAAGAGCAGCCTGCACAGAATCATAAAGCCCAGATTAGGGGTGCCACAGCAGGCATTACAGGGCATTTACTGCTTAGAGAACCATCTGGGCATGCTCCCTCTGGATTTTCCAAGGAACATACCAAGGAGCTGGGATTGCAGATACCTCAAACCCAGGCTATGAAGGAGGATGACTGCAAGCTGCAGATAGCAGCCTGGCTTTCACAGCATTCCTGGGACTGGCTTCCAGGTCCATGAGCCAGCCCATAGCTGCCTGAGCATCTCCACCTGAGAACAGATCCTTCTGAGCCCTGTGGGCATGATTCAGTTCAAGACAACAAACCTAGGAGTAAAAATGTAGGTTTCCATGTGAACCAGGCACTTAAACTCCCACTGACATGATGAAAATCTCATTGAAACTGCCAGTGGAGCCTGCAGAGGAATTTTGTTCTCTCTACAGCAAAATTTCCTTGCTACATCTTTCCTTGCCTACACCTCCTCTCTATCTCAGACACCTGTGGACACCTACTATCACAAGCCCCTGTTTAGGTGTCAAACACCAAATGAAACCCTGCCCTTAGAGATGGGTAACAGCTACAGATCAGGATGCGGCTGTTACCAGCACCACTGATCATAGCCACAAGCTGGCTTCTCTGCTCAGCCCTCTCCTGTCTCTTGAACAGGGCATGCCCTGTGGCAGCAAATTGCCAGCACTGCCCAGCTTGACCTGACCAGGAGAAGCAGCCCTCTGAGGACTGCTGGCTGCAGAAGCAAGGGATAATATTAATGGGCAGGGCAGGGCAGGAAGGAGCAGACAGCCTTCCTCCTGAGACCGGTGCATCTTCCTCACAGTTTTGGTGTGTTCAGGGTTAGAAAGTGTTTTCAGCTCAGCCATTTCAGGTCACCTGGGCTGAGAAATGAGTTAAGAATGTGCATCACACTCCATATTCAGTGGCTGTACCCAGAAACTTTCTTTAGGCTATAGCTTGAGGTACACTACATAGAGAGAGAAGGGAAAAGACATGCAGACCTGTTCTCGCTTGGATCTTAAAGGCATGTAAAAACAAATACAAGGCACCAGCATGTATCTGTGGAGGTACAGTAAAGGGAAAGTTAAAGAGGACCACAAAGATCTTCTCTCCTGCACTTGCAGTCTCTGAATCCAGTACTTGGTTTTCTGTCTGTGCATCATTAAATGTTGACCACTGCCATGGTTTATAAACAAATATAGAGCATGCATCAACCATTACCAAAATGAGATTACAGAGGAGGCTGTGGCCCACCGCTGGTCAGGCTCCTGGTCCATCTGAGACAGTTTATGTTGACATGTATCCCAGGCAATAGGACGAGCTGTGTGGCTGGCACCCCACCACTAGTGACTGTCCAGACTTCAGTGAAGATTTCAGCACTCTCTCCACCTTGCCTGGTCCTGGGGAGTCCCAGGGTAGGGGGGCAGTGGTGTAGGCAGGGCACAGAAGGGCAGCAAGGAGCGGAAGGGCGTCAGTGAGAGGTGTCCATTGACAGTGCCTGGAGAGGTTGAAAGGCCTTGTGGTATTTGGTACCCTATGGATGCCCTGCACAGTACAGATGTAATGAAGGAACTGAAAGGGACATGGCCAAGGGCAGGCTGCTCCAGCTTTGTCCCTCTACCTGGAAGTAGAAGACCTAACACAACAGCATCAGTGTGAGTGCTGGACCAGTTTATTTGGCTGCATAAATACTTAACCCTTTCCTAAGAATGCTGCTGCTTTGATTGCTCACCTAGCTGCAGCCCTACAAGGAAGACAGAATTAGGGCCTAATTCTGAAATTATCTGCTTCATCCAGTAAAGAGCAGTCATTGTTGGGAAAGGGCTTTTAAGTCTTCCCCCATGCTGGCTGTCTGCTGGAGGCAGTGGATAATCCCAGAAGCAAGCCCCAAATCTTGCTGTGCTGGTAGACAGGAAGCAGGTCTTTCCAAAGAAGGGGAAAGACCTGGTTTCAGCTGCTGCTTCTTAATTAGCTGCTGCAGGTGGAGAGCTCTGCAAGACCCTCATATTGTTTTTATAACTATCACATCTTTACGTGGCTGAACTGGTTTTTTCCACTGCAACTTGGCCATTTTTGGAAGAGAAATATTTTGGGTCACATTATCAATTTTCCCCCCATGGAAAGCTTATAAAAATTAATCTATAAGCAAATTGATGGAGGAAAAAAGTTAGCAGAAATGTTTTCAAATGGACAACCTTCAAAGGATTTGAACTCATTCCATTTGTATTACAAAGCCACAGCTTTGGTCCAGCCACTCCTTGGTTCCCTACCTCTCTTCCCCACCCATGCTGTTTTGCATCACACTTGAACAGGTCCCTGGTGAGTACTTTTTTTCCTAATGATTGAATTTAGCATTGGCAGAAGTACCTTAATAGGCTGTTCTTGAGGTTGAAGACTTCATTTGCTGTCCAGAGCAGGAGTAAGAAGCCACTGAGATGCCTTTCTGATGGGAATGTGCTAATCCATCTTGACAGGCAGAGAAAGGCATTCCTTCCCCCGACCTGCACATTACTGTGACTTTCAGTTAATGGTCCCAAGATTGTTTTTAGCTAGGGCAGTGGTTTGTCTGCAAACATCTGTCTAACTGGACTAGACTAAGGCCACCATGAAGACACCTGACTTTGTAGTAATCTTGTGCCATTTCAATTAGTGCTAAAGCAAATTTAACACTACCTGAAAATTAGGGCTAATTAACACTAAAAGCAAATTAGGGCTAAATGGCTGTTAATAACCTGCAAAAACACAACCCTGCCTTTTCTTTAAGGTGATTTGCCCATTTCACATCCAGGCGAGTGCTGAGATTGTTCTCATATGAGTCAAGGAGGACTGTAAGAGCCACTACCCCTTTGGGATAAAAACAAGAAACAAAAGCCTTCAAGATGCTTTGTGGAACCAGAAAGAACAAAGCAGCCTCCACGCAGAGACATGCGTTCCTGCAGAAATAGTATGAAGAAATTACCTCTACTTACAGGTGTCTCGTATCTCACTGGTTACTGTTTTTGTGTGTTTATGGAAAGAAGGCATAGCAGATCAGAGATCTCAAGGACACAGCCTAAACAAACCTAGCTATGCCAAACATTGGGATTATGGTTCCAAGAACAGAGGCAGGATGGGAGAGGAGAGATTTTCCTAAGCTGATTTAAGACAATTGTAACATGAAAAAAAGCGGTTCTAATTCCTCCTGTGTCTGGGGAAACTGCACATTGCAAATTCCTTGTAGACAGAGGATAATAGTAAAGAAGCCTGACCCTATCATCACCTTCATCTCCTAATCAACATAGCCCACCGCACTCTGAATTTTGGTAAGCAATCTGGAGTGCAAAACATTACTGTGCATGTCAGAAGAAAGGCTCCAGGACAAGAAACTGAGGACCTGCAGGTACCCAGGCTCAAGGAAGATAGGGTAATAGAGATGCCACCAAAATCAACCATGGTGGAAGCAAATCTGAAAGGCAAGGGGGAAGAAAGGATCTGCAGCTGCATCCTGCAGGCAACCAAAGTCATGCTCTACTTCCATCCCTGCTCCGTCTCACCCTCCACGGCTCTCCTGCCTCCTCCTCCCCTGTGCTCCTCTCCTCAACTCCTCTTGACTATATGGTGCCAAGTGGTAGCAGGACAGAGCTATCCCATGTCAGCCATGTATCTGTCAATGTTATCTGCATTGCCAAATGTGGTGCTGGGAAAGGGCTGGGACAAGCCTTAGCACCTTTGAACCCATTCAAGCCCTACCCCTGTCCACCAGCAAAAAGATCTCCTTTGACCTACAGCCAGCAGTATGAGGCATCATTAGAGGAGAAAGCATGAAATAAAGAAGGATGAAGCATTCAGAAGTGTCTTGATAATGGAGAGATGACTTGCAGGTGGAAACAAAACTGCTTTTGGAGTAACAGCTACAGAGTGTCTAGCCAGACTGGGAAGCCCCATAGCTGAAAGCAGAGACCTGTCTGGTCTGAGTGAGGAGGATTTCCACAGAGTCAGGGACACTCAAAGGTGTCTTGACAACCCAAGACCCGCTAATAGACAAGATCAGCAGCAAGGAATGACAGCTCTCAGAAACTGTGTTGAGAAAGGGGCAGAGGTCAGAGCAGACCTCACTCAACCACCTGGCTGCACAACTGGGTTAGCCAAAAGACCTCAGTAAAACCATTTTCTACTTCATTTATAACCCTCAGAGGCCAATCAGGGAGAGGAGAGATTGTCCAGTTCAAATAATGCAAACCTTGGTTTCTTTGAGGGAAAACTCCCTGACAGGCTTCTTGGCTCTGCTCAGCGTCTCACCCAAGTGAGTGCCTAGGAAGAATAGGAGAGCTTTCCAACAGCCAGCCCGCCAGCTCTGTTCGTGCTACAGAGCAGCCCATGACACACAACCGAGCATTCCAAGTTTGGAGGAGCTGTTGAGATGTGGCACGCAGGCAGCCATCAGGCAGAAAGAGCCAGATCAGAGAACGAGCAACAAGGGGAAAGCTGAATCCTCTGGCCTGGCTGAGGACCAGGCGAGACCTGTTCTTGGCATAATCCGGTGCAAACAAGGACTCCCAGGATAAATGGGCAGTGGAACAATTTATACACATTCAGCTGGACTTCAACCTGCAGGGCCAGATCAGCAAAAGGAAATCAGGCACCCCAAGGGCTTGGGGAATTTGCCCCACCGTTTGAGTTTTTCCTTTCAGCAGCCAACCAAGAAAAGAAGCAGCTGCTAGCAAGAAGGATGGACATTAATTGCCATGAGCCCCATAAGCACAGATATGTCAAATGGAAAAGGTGACTCTAGTCTGGTCTGTGGCATTTTTGAACAATTAGAAAAAGTGATAAATTTGGTTTGTAAAACAAGAGAAGTTGGCAATAATGCAAAACCTAAAGAAAGCAGTTAAGTGCTGGTATAGTGAAAAAGGCTGCTATAAAATGTCAGCTTGTTATAATAGGAGGTTGGGCCAGAACAAAACATCACAAGAGTCTAGTAAAAAGCCTCTTTCCCAGTGTAAGAGTTACAAGGACACCACATTATGTCACTGCAGACCAGAGGTACACAAACGAGGCCCCATCTTTTGTTTAGATCCTTGCAGTTCGGCAACCAAAGGAGACTGGCTATGAATGATCTGCTGTTATCTGTAAAATGCATGGAAAAAGTGGATGCTGCCTTACGGATAACCATTAATAGAGCAGACATGCTAAAACCAGTTAGGAGCAGACTGTCCAAAAGTGAACCAACTAATTGGTCTCAAATGGAGACAGTGACAGGGAAATGTACATTTGTCCAACAGTTGGGAAAGTTGGGTTTGCAAATTGGACATCTGGAGTTTGAGCTAGATTTGTGGATAGCCAAGATAGTAGATGAGCTAATAAACAGTTTGGATTTCATTATGCCTAATGGCTGAGTAAGTGCCAGGAAACCATGTCTTACAGCCCCTGTCTGTGAAAATCCTTTACAAGTATGTGGCACAGGTGAGCAAAATGATTTATAGACAACTGTTTTGCAGAGAACAGGGAATGGCACTGCTATAAGTGACATGCCATGGGAGCTTTCTCGTGAAAGAAATTACTTCCCAGAGGTTGAAACCTGTTTTGAGACCTAAGATCTCAAAGGGGTTTTAGTTGCTCAAGTGTTAGTGTATTGGAAGCAGGAATCTGTTCCCCCTTGTGTGCCGGTAATTTCTGTCAAGAAGCAAATAAAAAAGGGGGAAAAGAGAATGAGAGCCAGAAAGCACAATGAAGTAAACAGATGTAGTAAATATACAGAAGAAAACTACAAGGGAAGAAGAATGGAGATAAATGCAGGCATCTTGGTATTTGGTGCTAAGGATGGCTTGCAGACCGTTGCTGCTGAGGTTCCTGGACTTGGTCTATCCCTCTTTGTCAAAGCAGCACAGGACCAAAATACAGGAAGGTGGCCATGGAGCAGTCACTTCACTCTTTAATTGAAGCCAAGTGCAGGAGATATTGTGGGAAGCTGGGAATTTCAGGAAGGCAAGGCTGAACTTTCACATCACCTTTGGGCTTCACTGGTTGTTCAGAGGAAGAAGGGTAGCCCCATGTCCCGTTCATACCTGCAAGGATCACAGCAACCTAATTTTCCACTCCAGGTCTGACAAACAACTGTGGACCTCAGTGGAAAGATCTACTTCATGGTGGCAGAATGAAGCCCTCAGTGGCCACTGAGTATAGCTGCTTACCCCCTGCCACAGGGCAAGGGGTTATACCTCAAGCACATGCCTGAGAGGCACAGTCAAACTGCTTTTAAGCATCTCCACATGACCCTAATGCATCCCCTAATGCATCCGTCTGGTTCTTGTCCCAGCTCCTATGACTCCCTGGTGGGGCAGTACTGCTGCACACATCAAAAGCCATGGCCCGTACCTATTGGGTTTACAGATGGTCTGAGACAAGCTTAAGTCTGCCAGGGTGCAATAAAGCTCCAAATAAAGAGAGTATTTCCTAATAAAAAAACAGTTTGCTTTGGGCTAATAGGGACTGAAGGAAGAATTTCTGCTGACAAGATGACAGTGGAGCTGTCCAGAAACAGCTGCTCCTCCTGGGTGTGCAGGATCAGGGAGGACTTCATTTCCTAACAAGAGGCTTACTTCTAAGTTTGCAGATACTGCACAACACCAGCTAGGCTGGGTGAGCTTGTGGCAGATAACCGTTTCAATGGTCACTAGAACACAGTTTTAGCATTTGTGGAGTTACAAAGACTGTTGTAAGCATTCCCACTTCGCTTTTCTGGATTTTAAAATACCTTTCATATAGGAAACAGATGCTAACAGATATTGAACTTCTAGTTTAGAGACATTATTGCTACAGCTACAAACAGGATTTGAAAGTTTCCCAGTTACAACAAAAGTTTCAGGTCTCTGACATGATTTATTGTATTACAATAAATCATAAGCACACCTTGGGGTCAAAATTTTATTTATACATCTTCATGACTGTTTGGATAGAATAAATTCATTGTGGAATAGAAAAATGATAAAAGGGCATTGTATAATTCTATAATAATGTATTATTTAACAATAGCTACTTAAAATATGATTACAATAGAAACCATTTTTCTTTTTCGTCAAGAACGTACTCTTTAGACTACCACCACTGTAGACTCATAGAATCATAGAATAGTTAGGGTTGGAAAGGACCTTAAGATCATCTAGCTCCAACCCCCCTGCCGTGGGCAGGGACACCTCCCAGTAAACCATGTCACCCAAGGCTCTGTCCAACCTGGCCTTAAACACTGCCAGGGATGGAGCATTTACAACTACCCTGGGCAACCTTACGTCATTGGCAAGAAAGGAGCAAAGGTGCTTTTATGTATTAAAAGTACCTGCTGCCTTCCAACTGGAAGGAGTTAAGTCTTTTTGCGGAACTCAATTTCAACAGCCACTGTATGAAACATGGGCATCACTACACATACTTATATGGAAAGATGAGCCTCTTTTGGTTTTATTTTGTGAAACTTGTGTGCCTGAAGTAGGGACAGAATGTGGCAGAAGAGTAAGAAATAACATGTCTTGACCCAGCAAGCTTGGTGAAAAGCTAAAGAAAAAAAAATGTATTCATTGGCCAAGCACCTTGCAAAAAGGGACAAGGAACTCTGAGCAGAATGTGACCCCTTGCTATCCAATTCCTCCTGTGTTAGGGGAAAAACTTCGGATTATCACTGTGAATAAAGAGACTGGCCTCAAAACCTCATTATTTTGTGAGCATTTTCTCTCCCTAACAGAACCTACCTGAAGCATTGAGTTGTGACCAGTTAGGTGAAAAAGGCAATACTACTTTTGTCTTAATCTTTTTAGGATTATCATTAACATACATGAACTTTGCATGTAAGTTTTCAGCAGACTTATTTATAACACTGCCTTTAAAAGACCCTCTTCACCTACATTAACTCAGGGATAGATTCCCTCAAACCAATTAGTCTACATTATAAAATCAACTGGTTTTTGATAGAACAACTACTCACTTTTTTTCCCATCAAAAAGAACTGTCAAACTATGTTTTCTGTAGCACTGAGGCAAGGCAGGAACCTGTCCTTTTCCAAAGTGAGGTGACATGCACCTCTCTGCTAGCAGTAGATGTGTTATCTAGAAATTCTTTCAAGCCACTGAAATTCTTTCAATAAACTTTTAGCTATATTTTATTTGCAGTTTCACCTCCCTCCCACTGTAACAAAATACCAAATGTCAGAGTTGCTTTAAAAAGAATCAAATATATAGTTATGCATTACTATTGCATGTCTGAGAACTATGGTTGTGTGCTATGAGATGTGGCAAGCTCATACTAAAACAAAAGGACTCACCCTCGATGGCATATTCCTTATTGTCCCCTACTGAGTAATTGCATCACCTGCCCTCTATGGATTCTTTATGCTTCAAGAGATGCAATTTCTGGCCAGAGCAGCTTCAATACAGTGTAAGCTTCCGTGGATGTGTAATCATTTACACCTGTGCAAAGTAGATGTAAACTCACTTTGCACTCACTTTACATAGGTGCAAATGACTGCACAAGGTGGGAAGCAGTAGAGAATCAAGACCATAATGACTGCAAAGTGCTTAAGCAGGGTATGATGGAGACATGGGATACAGTGATGAGGAGGCAAGCAGCAGCATTTTGGGAGTCTATTCTGCCTCATTGTGCAAGCAGTGTCTATTATTAGCAGTGGAAGTCATGCGTGTGTGCCCAGAGGATAATAAATCAGTGGCTGTGTGAATGCAGCAAGCCTGCCTGCTCCAGCTCTGCTGGCACTGCTGTACAGGTCAGGCTGCAGCAGGAAACTTGTGCTGCCACCGGGGCTGGAAGATGGCTGTGTGGTGGTGAGATCAGTTTACATGGAGAATTAGGCTAAACCTAGGGGCTCTGGCTTCATTTAGGGCATGTTTCTTGTTGTGAGTCAAATGGGTTATCCAAAAACCTGGCTCAATAACTGTTGATGTAGTACAGGTGCTCCCAGCCCTTTTTGTTATATTGCCCAAGACCACAAGATCTTTCAAAGGAAACTTTACTTCTTATGAGCTGTTGGAAAGGACAGAGTAGGTAGATCTAAAATTAATCTGTCCCTTTGTCAGAGCTCTTTGACCAAGGGCAGTAATTATCACCATGGGATAACTGCAGGAGGCTGGAAGAGAAGGGAGAGAAATTTTTTCATGCTGACTTTTTTAGCCTGAAGATTAGGGTTTATATAACAACTTTGCTTGGTAGTCTGAAAAAGACCTTCTGAAATGTATTCCTCTTAGTCTTACACCTGCCAGCTTTCTTCACTCTTCTTTCCCTAGCCTACTAACAGCGATGGTAAATGCATCCAGAGAAATATGGTTGCTATAAAGTACTGAAGTTTCTGTGTCGCGTGACATGAAATTACTGAATCTGAAATGAAGTATGTGTGTCATTTTTCCAAGGGACTTTTAAAATGTGCCTCTGGATATATGTGAAAATGTAAAATACTGCTCACAAAAAATTAAAGCAGAAAGCATACGCTTCATGAAGGAAAACTGCTTCACTTGTTATAGCTGTCTTTTCAAGGCAAAGCAGTGGCACCCTGTGCGTGGCAGGCTGGAAACCTACGTGTCCCCACTGATTTTGCTGTTTGTAGTACCTGGTGTGGGAGAGGGCTGACCATCAGTGTGTAAGTGTTTTCTTATGGCCACAAAGTTCTGCAGAGCTGGCACTGAAGTCAAGCTCAACATTCATTCACATCCCATGGCAGTGAGGCTAAATCTGATTCACAAGCAAGATGGTGACAGCTAGGACAAGGAATCATTTTTAGTTGTAAAACAGGCAATTTTGAGCACGTGATTGTGGCAAATAATCCAAACAGTTTCTTATTTAATGAAAGCACTTACCAATGACAGCATCAAAGATGTGGTATCAAGGGAGAGTGGGTGAAGCCTGGTACTGACCTGTTGCGGGCCCCCGTGGGCTAGGAAAACCAGACTTTAGAAAGGGAGGACTGTCTCAATACTTGCATTAACAATAGAGTGAAAGAAGTCTTTATTTTCAGTAACAGGCTTTGTGCAAAGAACTTTTACCCTCTATTCCTGTTTTCCTAGGTATGAAAGGTTTATTTACCCCACATCAGGTACCCCTAGTAGCTTACTCTGTAAAGGGGCTAATGGGCTTTTATGTGTCTTTGCAGCATGAGCTACAATTAACAGAAAGAACGTGTTCCCTGTAGGTAGAGGAGGAGTATAAGGGCTGTCCTGGGACCTCCTTACCCCAGTGAGAACAGTGACAGGCACTGCTGCCTGAACTGGCTTTTCCAGTGGAGAAGGACAAAAAGCCAAGTGCGAGTCGTCCCCGTCCCCTCCCATCCCGGTACATAGCTCCTTGAGCCTGCCAACAGGTTCCCTCCATGTCAGCTCTCCATGAGCATTCCGAAGTCACAGATACGCTGCGATGGCAAGAGGACAGAGAAGCAGGCTCAGCTTCCCCATAACTGATCCACTGGGCTATGGGATGTGGCTGGTACCTGCAAAGCCACCACTCAAGGGTAAAGCAGGTGCTCAGAGGGGAGCTGCAAACAGCTGAAGTTCCTTCAGTCACTCTTCTTCCCTCATCTACTTTGCCTCCAGTCTCAGGTATAGCATACCTCAAAGTTGCCACAAGCATGTGGTTCTCTGTAGTATAGGAACAACTGTGAAACTTCTGCATCTGATTGTGCTGAAATGTATGGAGGCATCTGAGATAGGATGTGGGCTACTTCACCATAGTTGACACTCGTGTAGGTTCCCTCCATCATCTTCTTAGTGGCAGCTGGTATCTGATACGTGCTGTAGTGTCTTACTAATTGTGGTCAGTGGTGTGTAAACTCTTCAGCTTCTGTGGAGGACAGTGAAATACTGCCACTACAGCTGTGGTGGATTCTTTATTACTTTATGTTTTTAAAGTCTAAAACAAAAAAACAAACAAACAAATTAAATAACTAAGTCTAAAACAGATTATCTGGAAAACAGCCCCCTATTAAGAGGTGACCCTCATAGTGCCTACATCCCCACTTCAGACCCCACTTTTTTTCTTGGCACCCCAAAGAACATATGTTTGGAACCATTTTAGTCAAGCAGTCCTACCTCATAGTCAAAACTTCTTGAGACACCGGGCTGAGGTTTTTCTCTGTCTAAGACCCCAGAGGATTCAGTTTGCTCTCAAAGCATACACATGTACATACCAGACCATGCTTTATTAGTAAATCATCCTTAAAATATGTCCAGTGATATATCTCTGACATTCCTACCTATCCCAGTCATTAGAGTATTATTCTGGGGACCAGAGGGCCTGATTTCAGTGCTGTCCTTGTCAGGAATGAATTAGACAGTCACCTGCAAGCATGCAGGGCTATTTAGCAGCACTGTGTGGTCACCTTGATGGGAGGATTGCTCTGCTCCTTTTGCTGAAAGGGAGCAACTCTTGTGAGAGGAAGGTAGGGATGAGGGTCTGGGAGAGATGAAGAAAGGAAAATGGGAGCAGGAGACACGGAGCAGCCCTGGGAGGAGGAGTGTTGGGGCCGGTCCCTGGCAGCTCCTTGCAAGGGGAGGGTGGGAAGCCCATGTGCCCTTGTCCCAACAAAGTACCCCAGGAATTGCCAGCAGCCTGCTCTTTCCCCTTGGGACAACAAATGGCGCAGAGAGGATGTGTCAGCTGCAGCACCCTATGCTGTTTCTCATGTCTGGGCTATCTGACAGCCCCTTCTGAGCTTCACACACCAGGGGGAAGCTACTTACTGTAATTGCCTTCTGCAGTGTAATGTCATTATTTACTTTATCATTCATGCACTTGTGTACTTTCCTCATATTTTAACTATGGAAGCGGAACAAATTGAGCATGTTAACCCTCCTTCCCTCCCTCCTGTCATTCAGTTTGCTTCTACAAGGGTTCTTCCCTATTCATGAAGGCTGCTATCCTGTGTTAACAGATCAGCTTTCAAGTGTTTCCATTTACATCTTTTCTTTCCAGTTATGGACTTAGCAATCTATAGGGGAAGCCTATAGTAGCCAGCATGCCCTTGCAGCACTGTATAGCAGAGAGTATTGCTTCTATGACTAACTCCTGCATAAGAACAGACCCGCTTAGTCTGGAGTCATCAACTCTGATTACACCCAGCGCACACAAGCTACCACGTTTGCTGTCTATGCCTGTAAAAATCATGGGGTGCCTGTCTAAGAGTTTGTATTGCTCTGTCATGCCTCCTACTCTCCTTCACTCTGCTCTGGAGAGTCACCAAACTATTCTATGATTCTATGATACTGTGAACAAGCAAGCTTTTCTTTCTCTGTGTGTTCCTTGTGTCTATGTGCCAATGCCACGTTTTCAGAGTGCAACTTCTGAAATGCCTTTGTACGCCTGAGCAGGTCCATGGAAGACCATTAAATTCTAATGTGTTTGTCAGCCAAAAAGACACCTCTTTTTCACCAGTCTCTTCATCTTAAAAGATGTTGTCACAAACAAGTGCATACAGGTATGTGTGGGTACAAAAGCAAGTACGCAGCCTGAGACAAAACCGTACATCTGGTCCTCAACTTGAGTGCCCCACCATCTACTTGCACTTACACTGCCTGGTTCTGGTCCTGTCTGCTATTCAGGCAGGTATGAAAATGCTGCTCTGTACTTTTTTAACCGAAACCACTGCTGAAGTCCAGCAATCACTGACACCAAGTGGCGGCCGAGGATAATTACAAATGTGTATTTTCCGAGGGTCTTGTTAGCTTGTGGAAACCCAAGCTAAGATGAAGGCTTGCTTTTGAACCCTACAAAAGGAGGACAAGTCCGTTAAAACACATCATTGCTTTGGTTAGTCGGGAGAGGGCAGGTATCTGAGAACTGGTATTGAGAAGCATCTCTAAGTTCCTTGCACGAAGGATTCTGAGTCCAGCTGTGCTGCCGTATGGTTGGGGAGTAGACTCGGATGGCAAATCAAGTTCTGCCTTTCAGAAACTGCTGTGGACCAGACCTGAAGTTTCCTACCCCAAGCAGTTTGGATTGGGATAAAATTAAGACTTAAGCAACAGTGACCCCTCTATGTTGGTCTAATATAAACACTACTGTGCTGCAGAATAAGCCCTTCTCACACACACCCCAGTAAGGTTCAAGTATCAGTTAAACCCTCTGATGGGTGATCCTGCCTGAAGAAAACAACATCAAAGTTCCAGGTTTGGTTTAATTCCATTCAGCACAGATAATTAACAATTTCTTTATGGTTGGAGGTGGGGTAAGAGGGCATCATGTGCCTTTTTTATCACAGTGCAAATGCTACTTGTTCCTAAATGCTTGTATAGTCTCACCTTTCTTCTGCGTGAAACTGTATGGACTATGGTGCATATGCTGAGAAAGTTACCTAGGGTTTGTTTTTCTTTCTTTCTATGCAGTCACTCTCTACAGTGTCTGACTGCATTTAGGGAATGCTTAGGAATAATTGTAATGAAAAAAGTCAGATCCCCAGAGAAAGCATGGAGATAAAATCTCTGGATGGCACAGCCTTTCCTAATAACTACAGGAAATGTCACTTTATCGATGAAAGCATGATTAGGAAACTGAAGCTGTTTTCAGGATATTGATGGTGTTTCCCCCCACCTTTTGGGGAGCAGGAGGATAAAATCAAAAGAAAAAAGTCATCCACCTTTAATTTTTATTTCTGAAATTCTTTCAAGGATATTGGAGCAGAGGATGAATGTTGAAAGCATGAAACGCTTCCAGAGCAGCAAACTTTAATGGCTGCTAACACCGCCATAATTTAAACCTTGGGCCCTTGTAAACAGTTTGTACAAAATGCCCTGTAAGCAATCTGAGCTTGCTGCAAGGGCTCCAGCACTTTCTGAATGCAAGACTTCATCTGCTTCTTCCCCTTTAGCCTCCATTCCTTTCTGTATTGTTTCTACCCCTTCTGATACACCTTGCAGAGAGATTACTCCTCCAGCTTTTTTGGCAGTCACCATGGGCCCCTTTGCACTGATATGTATTACAGCAGTATCTCTCAAAGCTTTGTCCATAAACACCACCCCATCACAGGGCATTACCTGTGTAAGAGATCCTCTCTGCTGCAAAGGGTTCAGAGGTGAGGGATGTATCCAACAAAAAGGGGACCCACAGCTCATGTTAAGGTCTGGGACTTTGAGCCCCTTTCACTCAGGTGTCCTCTACGTGAGATGTTGCCCTTAGCAACATAGAAAGCTGGTAGGGGAGAAGCAGCAGTACACCTTAAATTGGCAGGTTTAGATGTAATCAAATGGAGGAACTTCACTTCTTTGCCTTGAGTTTCATAGATTTTGTTTTGTGCCTGCTGACTATGTGGGTAGGGATGGTTTTCTATTTCACACTGTATGGAGAGCCAAACAGAAAAGCATGGCTGAAGAAGTGGGAGAAAGGAGTGATGGCCCTTTCCCCTACAGTGCACAAGACCCCCTTCCTGAATCATTAGGCTGACAGTACTGGGATCCGAGCAAGGGCTCTCACCTTCTCTTGCTCTGCCCCACTGACAATGAGACCATTTCATGTTCATGGAGAGCTTTAGGAGAAAATGATGATGGATCGGGACATGCTCAAGAAGCTGAAAGATCTGAGCTTTCTCCCAGGTTACACACAGCATCAGTAATGAAGGATTTCTCTGCCCATAAAGGGGGAGAAAGCCAGAATCTCTTTTCTGATACTGAAATAAAGCAGCCCCCTTTTAGACCAGTCAGGAAAGTAATTGTTCATTCCTCAGGTTGAGCGGCACACATGCAATCTCTTTGTTAAGTAGCTTTCTAAATTTTTGCTCCTTGGCTCTTGCAGTCGCAGCCTGTGTGACTGCCAGCCCTGAATGCTGGCCAGGAAAACCCACTCCTAACCCAGAAGGGGCTAAAGCAGCTCACAGAACTTGCAACACAGGCACAGCTCTAAATGGGCTGCTGGTTACAGCCACTGGAGGGAAAAGTGGGGGGAAAGTTCATGCTTCTCAAAAACAGCTTCTAAAATTGAGTGCAGGTCCTCTGGTCATAGAGCATGCAGAAACCGTAATTACAAGAGAAGATCAATGGGTAGAAGAGGAAGAGAAGCCTTAGTGCCTACCTCTGGTAAAGGTTAGAGAAGAGATGAGTGAGATGGAGAATGCTTTTTCTTACAAAATAACTATCAGTCACAATGTCAGCCTGCTTTAGGTAAACATGCCCAGCAGTGAGGAAGAGCAGGGTACCTAGTTCAAATAAAAGGGAATTAAATTTGTGGCAAGCTAAAACCAAAGTCAAATCTCGCTGCAATATTGAAATAACTTTGCCTTGAACACCAGTCTTCGGAGCGGAAGGACTGGAGTGTGCCGTGGTGGAGATTGGGTAATAGATGTCTTGTATCTTGCACCTGTCCCTCTTCTACATGGTCAGCTCTGCGAGGTGGTAGTCTGTTTCTAGGATATGGAAGTGTTGTTTAGGTAATCAGAATCTGGTTCCGACCTAAGTTACAGCTTGCAAAGTCACCATCTGTCTGTAGTTTTGATCTAAACCACCACCATGCCAGCAAAGTAACATTTTATACTAGTTTATACAAGTTTCATGGACTTAGGCTGAGAAGAAATTAAGAAGTACTTCTCACATATCATCAGTGTTTTGAGAGTCCTGGACTGGAGGCAGGCAAACAGCATTGCTCAATTCATTTCCCCTAGAAAATGAGCATGCTTTCACATTCCTGGACAGCAAATGACAGGAGGCATTGGCTCATACGGAGCTAGTCTGTAATTTTACCACGACTGGCTGAAGAACTTGGAAATAAGAAGTGTTTTTCCGCGTGGGCCCTGCTGAAACATGACCCTGGCAGCTTGTCCAGCCAACAGCCGTGATTCACACCTTTCTTTCTGTACCTTTGTTTCTTTGTCATTCCAAGGATGGGTCTTATCTGCCTGCTTGATTGCTTCAAGGCTGGAAAAGAACTTGGCTGGGTTGAGGGTATCTGCCTCAAAAGCAAATCATAATATCGAGTTAAGAAACAGGCAACCTTTGATGGTTGTGCTTGCTTGCAAGGGTGTTCTTGGTTTTGTGTGCTGAGCATCTCAGGCCAGTGGCTAGAGTACCAGGCTTCTAGGCATCACATTCAGGACAAGCAGAAGGGGCCAGAGATAATTTCTCTGCATGGTTCATCTTCCTAACATAAAATATGACCGGATCCTACTTTCTGTGACCACAAAAACTCCTGTTCAGACTCCCAGCCTCTATTACTTTGGGGAGATGTAAAATCGGAATGAAAAGATGGTTATTTCACATTTCACATAGGATCAGAAAAAGTGAGCCTGCAAAATCCCTGATGCAGAACACCAGTTTTGAGCCTGTTAAACTACTCCAGGGATTACATGCACTTAAGACCCTGTTCTTTCTCAAATGAAGGGTTTTGAAGTTTTTGCCTCCTACTGTGCAAGAGAAGAGCTGCTTGCTGTGTATTGACTTGTGAACGGATCCATGGGCAGACACTCAGCCTGCAGCTTAGGAGTTGGATTTTAATCTTTACTCTGGTTAATCCTTACACAAAGCAGAGCAGCTCTAACGACAGATGATAAACATGACAGTGAGCGAACCCCCTGCACTTCAGCAGCTGAGTCCTTGTTTGGGATTCACCATGCAGAAGAGCAACTTGAACTATCCTCCTCCATGCATTAAACGAGTATTATGCCCTGCTGGGCTCTTCTGAAATACAGCTGTCTCTGTCTGACCAGAAATTTTGTCACGGCTCTGAGAAGATAGCCCATGCAGTCAGTATTTTCTTCTTGCTTTGTCCCGATGCTGCTGGTCCAGATGCGCAGTGTTAGCACGTCAGGACTCAGTAGCGGAGAACATTCCATTCCTGCTGTCCTCGTCAGGACCACAAAACTGGAATGATAATTAAAAAAAATTGTTTTGGCTCAGACCTCAAGTTTCAATGGTGCTTGAATTTTCAGCAAACCAGGAACCCTGCCCCTGACTGAATGGGTTATCCTGTTTCCCTGTGTTTTTTTACAAGCACCACTGATTCTCTCACAGATCCATGCTCCCTTAACAACACAGGATGGTACATCTCCTGTACCAGCCTCCAGAGCAGAAGCCACAGGGGTTGCATGGGGGGGGGAAGAGGCATTTTACATCCCTATGTTTAACTCAGAGCAGGGTTTCCAACCAAAGCAAGTCTGCACAGTGCTCCCCAGCCACATGCAGTAGAATCAGTGGGGATAGAGCACTTCCAGGGTGTGTGTTGTCCCCCTGGTATTTGACATATATCATTTCATATCTATTGGAGGAGGGAAAATAAGTTGGATTTGCCATTCCCAGACTCTTGGGTTGTTTGATGGGACAAACCAGCTCAGCAGCTGGCACACCTCGGATGTCCTCAGTTCCCTCTGGATTAAATGTACCTTGGAAAGGTAAAAAATGATCTCATCACTTCCAAAATTTTCACTTCATGTTGCTAATTCTTTTGGGTTAACAAAAACTGCTGTGGTGCTCTCTCTGACCTTTGTCTTTTTTTTCTTCTTGGCAAACAAATGAGGTGGGGGGGGGAATCCCTCAGCCTACTATTTATGACTCTACACACAAGGCTGGGGTAAGATTTGGAGGACAAGCAGTGAGAAAGACCATCTGCAGTGACACACATTAATGGAGAGTGTGCATACAAGTGACTGAAGGAAGGTTTTCTTTTTTTGTTATTTTCCTTCTGACCCTGCTCAGCGTGCTACATTAAGCTATGCTTGGGAGGAGGGAAAGAAAGCAAAAGGATCCTCTCTCTAAGGTTTAGAGTTGGGAGGCAGCTTGGGGGTTCTGCAGTCATGAGCTCCATGGGGTGACTAGGGAGCATTCAGGAGGTGGCTTTGCACGCTCAGCTTCTTCAGCATACTAACCTGTGTCCACTGGCTAGTCTTCATGAAGCATTTAATTCTGTAGTTTCAGAGCTGTTGAAAAAGCAAAGGGAAGATTTATAACAACATTTGCTAACTCTAGGCCAACTGGTTTGGCACAGAAAAGAACTATGTTTTTCAGAACAGCTTTTCAACATTCCACTGTTAGCTAAAATGTATGAAAATTACAGTTTTGAAATGACCAGATGTTTTTGCCGAGAAAGAAATAGATGACCTAAAAGGGGAAGATGAGGCCTGAACTCGGGCTTCTATGCTACAACTGTCAACTTTTCAGCTAATGGATGACCTACTACCATCTAAAACTACTAAATTCATGTGATTAATGCTGCTAAATTGCAGCCACAGTATATTTATAATTTTCGCCGTCAGCTTGATACCATTTGTGCAGCATCACTATAAAAGGTGAAGGAGAGAAAAGGCAATTAATCTGGTGTCCTTGTGCAGAACATTATGGCATAGCTCCCCTCAAAGCAGAAGCTTTCAAGTGAAATAAACTAGTGGCTTCATCTGTTTCATTTCCAGCTCTATTTTTTTAAACCAAGAGCAGCAGATCCTTTCCATGTTGTCTGCTTTTCTAGACAGAGAATGAGACAAGAAAATTTTCTTGCTTTCAGCTTCAAATTATTCACTACAACATGACCATCCAGAACTTTATTCATGCGACTTATCAGAGCACGGGGATCTTATTTTGGCCACCCATAATAATCTAATCGAACTGGCCTGTGTTAAAAATCTGTGCTGGATTGATGGGATGCTTCAGATGCTTTTATTTTTGCTCGGCTGAGCAGTTACCAGTTAAATGAGATTAAGAACAAACAGAAGGACTCTTGATAGAGATGTGATGGTGTTGGATTGTAATCCTCCTCCTCTACTTTATAGCCATTGTTTAAGGCTGAAGAAAAATCAAGTAATAGAAAAGCTCTTCTCTTTCAAAGAAGACATCTGTTAAGATGGGGGGGGGGGGGGGGGGGGGGCAGGGATTAAATGAAGATGGTGGAGGAATTATTGAAACTATAATTACTGCTGTGCAATGTCATTCTCCAGTAAAAAAGAGCCAGTTCCTTTGCAAGGCCCAGCTGACTGCCTCCATGCCAAGTTACCAAGGGTTCTTGTGTTGCGACCATTACGCTATTGGTGAGAGCATGAGCACCCTAGATGTCTCTTACCATCCCCCAAGAGGTCCTGATCCCACAAGGCACAGCTCACCCTGCTCCAGGCAATGGCAGGAGAAGCCAGGAGCAGTCAGCACTGTGAGGATCAAGCCCATAAAGCTGCTGCTTCTGCTCCTGAAAAAGTGTCATCAGCTGGCTCTGCCCTTCTTCTAAGAGAGCTGACAAAAAAAGGCTATTTAAAAATCTGTTTAAAATAATGTATTATCTGCTTTAGGGTTTGCTAAGCTCATTATAGAAGTGGAATGAAATTCGACAGCACATTTAACGTTTTTCTTGTTCTCTTTTTTTGACCTTTTCCAACCTAATAGAGAATGAATGATCCCACTGGTGATCTGAGAAGGACGAGGTGTAGGAATCACAACAGCCTGAGCACCATAGCAATACTGTGACTACCAGTTTGGCTACTTCATTGTGCAGGCCGATCCAAGGAGGGATTAAGAGGATTTTGTTTTCCATTTTTTAAGCTGAATGGGCTGGGATGAAAGCCTTTTACTGCATTTCTGAACAAGTCAGGATATTTAGAAAAGCAGTAACAATGGGCTGTGCCAGAGCTGGACTTTGAGCAGTACAAAATCATTTACCATATACATATATATATATGTATATACACACATATAATCATTTACCGTCACTGGCCATGTGAAACCACCCAACTTTCCCCTCCTTGATCCTTTAGTGGTCACTGATGACCTCCCTCCCATCTTTCTCTGTTCCTTACAGCCTTCTGCAGGGAGCCACTCAGCCGCTGTCTGGCAAGTAGTGGGAAAAACACAGCCCTGGAACATCTGATTGCCAGGATGTGTTAAAGTCTGAGGGGTGTGTGATGGCTCAGATCAACTACGAATCAAACATAAGCCGCAGCTTAAATTTAAGTTGACCTTCACCTTCTGACAGGTTTGAAAATGATTGATTGCCTTTCATTTTCCTCCTCCCTCCCCCGCCTTTCCCTACAGATTCATAATTAAGGGCAGAAGCAAAGGGAACAACTAATTGTTATCATCAGTTTGTATTTCCAGACTAAGAAACTTCAGTCCAGGGAAATGTTGTCCAAATGTTATGCTAAACTGACCCGTGGCCAGGAATTTTCAACACCGCGCTCGTTGGTAACCTACATGCATCAAATCATCCACATTTTTCCCTTTTATCACCTACCACTTGTGACTGAAGACTGTTCAGCTCTTGACAAAAACTTCTGCTGAAAGACAGTATTTGCCTTTTCCACTAGCAAAGGGAGTGCAGGTGAGGAGGGAGTAAGCCTCTTGTTTAATGACTGATATCTCTTTTTGGATTACTGACTTGCAGTATCTGCCACCGCAGCCAGCTGCAGACTGTTGACAGTTTTGCAAGCACAAGACCTCAGTACCTCAAAGATATTAGCTTTTGTGACCCTCTGAAGGCTACTGACACCTTATTTAGAGAACTTCACCTATGTACGTGCTGTTTGATATGTACTTGTTCTATGCAATTAAAGCAATGTAACTACAAAGCTCTCAATTGGGCAGTTTTACAGAACTGAGTAACAAGGCTGTACAAATGACTGGCAATGCTGAACATACTTTTGGCTAAGCAGGTGCTCAGTTTGGCAGATTGAAAAGGGAAAATGAACCCCTTGATTTGGATCAAGCAAAACAGTGTCCAATTCATGATTAAACATGAACTGCAACTCCTCTACAGGCACATGTGGAAAAGTAAAGGTTCATTAGCTGGCTCCCAGAAGGGAAGAGAAGGAGGGTTTGTCTTTTTTCCTCCCTTCTCCTGTCGGTAGCCATCACAAGTCGTCTCAGCTGGCTTATATTTTGAAAGACTCAACCACAAATCTTGCCTGTCTGATTTGGAGGTCTCACAGGGTCACCCCAGCTTTTAGCTTCTCTCACAAGGAATACCTGACATCTATACCAAGCAGTTATTTTACATAGTGTACCTTTAGGTCATCTTGCAACAGGCTGTTTCTCCTGCCTGTGGCCCACCCTGGGAACCACTCCAGTCCTAGCACATGCGGACACAGGCCAACAAGCTGAAGCAGTGTTTCTGCTTTAGGCACTAGCAGCAACAACATGGGCCAATAAATCTATCCTTCACAGACACAGAATAGTCCAGAGAAGTCTGTACAAAATCTTATCTCAAAGTAGGTCACCACTAGGTTGATGATCAGATGTATTGAAGACCATTTTTGTGCTTAATTGCGTTCATCAGAAATATACCAGATTGAACAAATTGAAAGTTTTTATTAATATGTAGATAGGTAAGGTATCACAAAGACAATATATGCTGCCAGAAATCACATGTAATAATTTGGAAGCACGTTCCACCTCTGAATGAAGCACGCCTATTAGTATTCACACACGTAACAGTGTCTGAGTTTATAATTAAAGATCATAAATCATTATGTAGCCAAAGTAATAAAGTACATGCAAGCTACTAACCTAGAGACATTCCTAATTGACAGGTATAGTTTACAAATTTACTTTGAAAACTGGCTATCCGTAAATAGCAGAAATTTCTTCTGCTGGCTGAGATCAAGCATAGAGCTGAATCCCATATGTGTATTTGTGTGTGTACCGACACATGCAAACATTTATACATGCATGTGTACATATCTATAAATCCTAAGACCACCCAAGATACTTTTTGCTGCTGACATTTTCTAAAGCTAATTTAGATTTTCCTCTAAATGTGAAATTTCCTCCATCATGATGTGATGAATAATAAACAAAGCACTTTAAATCATTACCAGAATAATCCATTACCATTCAATGTTTTGAATACTCTCCATAGTTTTAAAGAAACATTTAGTATATTATGACTGAAACATTTAAATTCAGCCTATGGTTCAGTACATCTGGAAGCCAACATTTAGTAATTCTGATAACATACAAATGAATTACAAACAAATACTTAGTGTAGTCAGATTACTTTGTGTGAATGAGATTATAACTATAAAAACATATATATATAGTTAGAAGACTATATACAAATAAATCTCAATAAATTGTGTCAAAATCTAAATCTTTTTCATGCATTCTTTGGAACAACCCATGTAAACTTCAGCTGTGAGCTTCATCTCAGCCCATAGAAGAGATTTGTTGATACTCTAGAGTAGCCAGTTTTTCACAGTTCTCATTTCCAGGCTTCTGGAAAGTAATAAATTGCACCTGACAATTACTACTCATTTGATGTATTTCAAAATTACTTTTTTCAGAAGTCCAATTAAGCTTGTGAAGTGATAACAATGGTACCTTGTCATTGATACCAATTCAGATTACAGCTTTCATTGGGGTATTTCTATTTGGGTGTTTTGGGGACCACTGTTTTTAAATTTTATGCATGATAAGTAAAATCAACAAGATGCACAGCTGTCTGTGATTCCCCTGAAGACAGAAAAGCTTTCTTCACCAGCCAGTGGAAAGTCCAAGACATTTCTGGGAAGATGGTGTAAAGTTAATTATAACCTTAGAAGTAATTCCATAACATTAAGTGGTTCTGTGAAACATAAAATAATTATGCCTATTCTCAATATTGATTTTAACCCTTTAGAATATTTTTAAGTACCTACATGTATTTGCTGGTTTCAGTTTCCCTTGTTTTGCATTCAAAGTCCTTGGCTGAGCTTTTGAGGAGAAAAATTCATTCCCATCACTAACTGTGTTCTTTTTTTCAAACCAAAGGACTAAATCCCCATCCCTCTCAAATCACTGAAGGTTCAGCTTCTAGGCCAGAATCTTGCAAGCAGTGTGTTTGCTGTTAATCACTTCCTCTTGGGTGTCTGTTGTTTTGGTTTTGGTTGTAGGCAGTGGGACAGTCGTAAATCAGACCTTGCCTGGTGCTGTCCAAGGTAACAGCATCCTCCCATCACTCGGCTGCACCCAAGGCTGTTCCACGACACGGCATGGCTGTGTGCTACACTGCCAACACAACCAGGAAGAGGGTTACTTCATCAGCAACACCTTCCCATGTTTTTAAAACTTTGGCATCAAAGTCATGACCGGAACCTACTCCTCAGTCCTAAAGGCAAGGTGACACGCACAGGTAAAAGCACCGCCTTTTGAACCTCTGTGAATCTCACCAGACTCCCTCAGAATAACCCAAACCAAACAAAGGTTAATATCTGTGTTTGAAAAAACTATGCAATTTTGGCCATTGCCTGATCTCAGTCAGTTAAAATGCATTCTACACTGTTTTTAAGTTTCTTTAGACTGCCCGGAAACACACCTCTCTGCTGCTCCAGTAAATCTGGCAGGTTTGAGAGCAGAGTTAAAATTACAGGGACACAAAAGTTGCATTTTTAACAGAGACTGCATGCAGCTGCAGAGATCTAGTTGGCAGGAGGGAGAAAAAGAGATCTGTGTCTATGCTCACATACACCTTCACTGTTTCAGGCAATGTATAATAATTTCCCTTGTGAATAGCTATAAAGTTATTGTAGCATTAAAGATGGATAGACCTACAGTAATGGTATTTCCTGACATTTCCAAATGTTAAAAGGTCAACAAAAACCGAACGCATGGAAACAACCTCTTTTTATGACATTCTACAGAATGAATTAAATACACATTTCCTATTTTTTCTCCCTTCTCCTGTCATTCAATGTAAAAATCTAAACTATGACATCAAAACAGCATGAAACCAGTAAGAGCTTTAATTAAAGAAGAATTCAATGAAAGCAATCTATTCTGTTTCTGTCAGATCCACTTTTTCTTCACATACTGAGGAATTAAAGAAGTCCAAGTAGTAACCACTGACACAACCATGAATCTGTCCAGAGAAAGTCTTCCTCAGAAGGGAGCTTCTAGTAGCAAGACTCACTCATTCCCAATCAGTAGGTAGATCAGGTGTCCCCCAAGGCAGTAATGTTTACTGCCTTTGCTTTGCAGGCTGTGCAAGAGTACAGTTCCCAGTGAAGCACTGCCTTATACATACCAACAAGCCCATCAACAATAAATATTCAACTGCTTTTTGAAACCCAACCAGGATCTAGCTGCTCTTAACATCAGCCTTAATCTGTATAGGTCACCCAATAATAGACAGCTCAGTGCTGGGATGCTCAGTGAGCAATTTCACTGCCTGCTTATCTAGACCAAGAGAAAAATGCAGCTATTTTTGCAGCATGGATCTGAGACTCCAGCTCTGCACAGTGGCTGCCCTCTCTTAATGGCTTTTTCTATTGCCAGACAGCATGGGTTATGTATTCAGTGTCTTAAGCTGTAAATGCTACTTCATGTAAAATTCTTGATGGGCACAGTGATGATCTGCCAGAGAAAAACTGCGCTATAGCAACAAAGTTGTGACTTATAAGACCTGATACTGTGGCCCTCAGTCATCTGGCAGGCTGGAACAAGGAAAACAATTAACATGATAGATTCAATGAAGGTCTGTCAATAAAGTTTGAAACAGACTGCTAGAAGTCTGTTGGCTTCCCACAAAAAAACATGACACTTCAAAGTTGCCTTAAGCTGGGTGAAGAACAATACCCTTCTGCTTGATGAGGTTGAAGGACTTTGAACAGAAGACATCCACTGCATCTGCAAGAGAAGTGGAGATACGTAGTGGCTAGAAAGACTGAGGGGCTGACCTGGTGTTACACCTGGAGACTCTGCTGTTCAGAAGTATACAGACATAATGTGAGCTTGTACAGAACAGCAAGAAAGGGTGAGGAAGAACATATATTTATGAAAGCTCCTCAGCTTGGGCCATTGATATCACTACTGCTTGGGTCCACTAAAGTTCAGGGTAGAAGAGCCAGCCTTTCCCTGGGTCAAACACAGATGCCACTTAGGATTTTTATAGACCCATACAAAGAAACCTACCCCCATTACTTTTTTATTGCTTTGGAATTCCATCACCAACACTTTAATACCCTGTTCTTGTTGTCCCTATCCCAAGGGGGACCTTAATTCACCTGAAAATGATGACAATAGACAGGAAAACAAATCAGGAAGGCTTGCGTTAAGTGCAGGTACTGAGAGCCATGGATGCAGCCACTAACAGAATTCAGAGTTGTGATTTGTGGCGAGAACAGTGAGACAAGGCCCCAGCACTATCAGTCCCGTGTTGCAATGACATCTGACAATAACAGCCACACAGAGGGATGTGATTGCCTGACAGAAACTAAGAGGCAATAGCAAACTAAACCTCCAGTCAGAAAATCACTGCTATGAGAGCACTAACAAGTAGGCCCAAGGAAGGATGTAGTTCTGCCAAAGTTAGTGAATGAGAGACTCTTCGAGATGTCTTCTGCTGCCGGTTCCTGAAAAAGCCTCCTGTGTTTCTCTGCATTTAAAGAAATAAATGCTCCTCACTCCATCTCTAATTTCCTTCTTCTGCAGAGAACAACTTGGCAGAGCCCGAGTCAAAAGGGAGGCTGGTGAAGCTGCTCTGATAAAGAAGGAGAAGAGCGGTTTTGGTAAGAGGCTTGCCAGACTTGTCAAGGATGATTTAAACTAGATGTGCTGGGGGAGGGGGGAATCATTCCATCCCAACACACCCAGTCAGTTGCCAGCATGTATAATAAATGCTTAGAGCAATGTAGAGATATTCCAGTCACTCCAGCCAATGAGCCGGCTTCAGGTGGAGCTCGGCTCAGATGTCTCTATACAAACACCCATAGCATGAGGAACAAACAAGAGGAATTAGAGATGTGTGCACATCTACAGGAGTATGATATGATAGGCATCACAGAAACATGGTGGGATGGCTCCTATGACTGGAGTGTTGGAATGGAAGGTTACAGGCTCTTTAGAAAAGACAGGCCTGGCAGGTGGGGAGGGGGAGTTGCCCTTTATGTTAGGGATAGGCTGGAGAGTATGGAACTCTGTCTGGGGACAGGTGAGCAGTCCACAGAGAGTTTGTGGGTCAGGGTTAAAGGGAATAGAGCTATGGGAGACATTACTGTGGGGATCTGTTACAGACCGACTGGTCAAGGAGAACCTGTGGATGAAGCACTCCATAGACAGATAGGAAAAGCCTCACGCTCGCAGGCCCTTGTTCTCATGGGGGACTTCAACCACCCTGATATTGGCTGGAGCGGTGGTACGGCCTGGCACAAGCAATCCAGGGGTTTCCTCGGTTGTGTGGGAGACAACTTCTGCAAGTAATAGAGGAGCCGACAAGGAGAGGTGCCGTGCTTGACCTCGTGCTCACCAACAGGGAAGGGCTCATTGGAAATGTGATGCTCCAGGGCAGCCTTGGATGCAGCGATCATGAGATGGTCGAATTCGAGATCCTCAGGACAGTGAGAAGAGCGTGCAGCAAGCTCACTGCCCTGGACTTCAA
The DNA here is from genome assembly GCF_033815535.1 of Pezoporus flaviventris. Lineage (NCBI taxonomy): Eukaryota > Metazoa > Chordata > Aves > Psittaciformes > Psittacidae > Pezoporus > Pezoporus flaviventris. Next base: position 8,739,090 of record NW_026892595.1, read on the forward strand.
AAGAGCAGACTTTGGCCTCTTCAGGAACCTGCTTAGTAAGATTCCATGGGATATAGCCCTAGAGGGCAGGGGGGCCCAAGACTGTTGGTTGATATTCAAGGATCACCTGCTGCAAGCTCAGGAGTGTTGCACCCCAACTAGAAGGAAGTGCAGCAGGAGGGCCAGGAGACCTCCTTGGATGGATAAGGAGCTGCTGAGGAAAGTTCAAAGGAAAAAAGAGGCTTATAAAAGGTGGAAGAAAGGACAGGCAGCCTGGGAAGAATACAGGGATGTTGTCTGGGAAGCTATGGACCAGGTTAGGAAAGCTATGGTGAAGTAAGAAATAAATTTGGCAAGGGATGTTAAGCATAACAGGAAAGGATTCTATAGGCATATAGCAAATAAAAAACAGACTAGGAACAAAGTAGGCCCCTCTGGAAGCTATCAGGAGAACTGGCTACCCAAGATTTGGAGAAGGCTGAGGTTCTGAATGATATCTTTCCTTTTGCCTTCACTGGCAAAGGCTCTGACTGCGCAACCCAAGTCTGGGAAGGCAGATGCAGGGACTGCGAGAATGAAGACCTTAGACCCACTGTACAAGAGGATCTGCTTTGAGCGTGGCCCCTCCAGAAGCTGGAACCACAGCACAGAACCTCCTGCAGCTTTGCAGCTTCAAGTGTTCCCTCCCTCAGTCCCCCCCCTCACCTAATACCCTGGTGCCCAGCAGATGAAGACAGCGAGCTCCACAGTGACTGAGGCAGGATTTCCATCCATCCATCCATCCATCCATCCATCCATCCATCCATCCATCCATCCGATGAGCTTTGAGTGTGGCCCCTCCAGGAGCTGGAACCACAGCACAGAACCTCCTGCAGCTTCACAGCTTCAAGTGTTCCCTCCCTTAGTCCCCCCCTCACCTAATTCCCTGGTACCCAGCAGATGAGGACGGCGAGCTCCCCAGTGACTGAGGCAGGATTTCCATCCATCCATCCATCCATCCATCCATCCATCCATCCATCCATCCATCCATCCATAGATCCGATGAGCTTTGAGCGTGGCCCCTCCAGGAGCTGGAACCGCAGCACAGAACCTCCTGCAGCTTCGCAGCTTCAAGTGTTCCCTCCCTTAGTCCTCCCCTCACCTAATACCCTGGTGCCCAGCAAATGAGGACAGCGAGCTCCCCAACGACTGAGGCAGGATTTCCATCCATCCATCCATCCATCCATAGATCCGATGAGCTTTGAGCGTGGCCCCTCCAGGAGCTGGACCCGCAGCACAGAACCTCCTGCAGCTTCGTGCAGCTTCAAGGGTTGCCCCCATCAACCCCCTTTCCCCTGCCAGGAATTCCCCCGGTGCCCCAAGGACTGCCTCTCGGATGCCCTCCGCCTGCCAGCTCTGTCCCGGTGGCAGCGCCGGGCACTCTGGCAGTGGGGCAGGGGAGGGCGCTGGACTCATACTGCCCCGGAGCATTGTGATGCTGCGTGGCCGGGTGCCGGCACTATGACACGGGGGTGACGGGGCCCCTGCAGCCCTGCCCACCGCAGCCCTGCTGCTGCTGCTGCCCCTTCACCCAGCATAGCATCCCTTGGAGAAAGGCCTTTGTCCTGCTGGCCCTGAGGCAGTGCCTGTGCCCAGGAGATGTCCCTGCCCATGGTGGCCACACACTGGGCATCGCCGCGGGGTGTCCCTCTAAATAAATCTGTATGTTCATACTGTATCCATAAAGGCTTTTATACCACGTACAGTCATTGGAGAGTGGTGATCCCGAAGGTGAAAGGAAAGGGGTTTGGGTTCCATCTGCATAAACTTGGCAGAAACGTAGAGAGCATGCAGCATTTCCTCACCATTCCTTATCAATACACCAATTGGCATTTGCTACTACACTGCCTATGGTGAGGTCTTCTTGGAAAGGAGAATTCAAGAAATCTCTTCCACATTTGTTACGCAGGGCAACGTTTGTAGCAGAGGGTGTTTAGATATTTGCTTGTGTTTGGTAACATTCATGTGTCTAGTTTGGGGGTTTACCTCTTGTGCTACTACTTGAATGCAACACCTCACTGACTGCTGCCTAATTCCACGTTCTCGAAAGCTCAACAAAGTGTTTTGATCCCAGTTTGGTTTAAACCGTCTGGGCCGAGCAGGTTTTCCCTGCAACACTCATGAAACACAAGTAAGTGACTCAGGTCTGGAGAATAGTATTAAAACCCTCAGTGAAGTATCATGTAAGAAGAACATGGAGCTAGGAGAGGATCTGGTTTGAGACCATCTTAAGAACCTGAACGTGCACAAGTCCATGGGACCTGATGAAATCCATCCATGGGTCCTGAAGAAGCTGGCGAATGAAGTTGCTAAGCCACTCTCCATCTTATTTGAAAAATCATGGCAGTCAGGTGAAGTTCCCAATGACTAGAAAAAGGGAAAATATAACCCCCATTTTCAAGAAGGAGAAAATGGATGACTCGGGGAACTACAGAGCAGTCAGTCTCACCTCTGTGCCTGGCAAAATCTTGGAGCAGATTCTCCTGGAAGGCATGCTAAGGCACATGAAGTACAACAAGGTGGTTGGTGACAGCCAACATGGCTTCACTAAGGGGAAATCCTGCCTGACAAATCTGGTGGCCTCCTAAGATGGGGCTATGGAACTGACGGACAGGGGTAGAGCAGCTGATGTCATCTACCTGGACTTGTGCAAAGCATTCTACACTGTCCCGCATGACATCCTTGTCTCTAAATTGGAGAGACATCAGTTTGATGGATGGACCACTCGGTGGATAAAGAACTGTGTAGTTCGGTTGATATGCTGGAGGGAAGAATGCCATCCAGAAGGACCTTGACACGCTTGTGAGGTGGGTTGATGCCAACCTCATGAAGTTTAACCATGCCAAGTGCAAGGTCCTACACCTGGGTCGGAGCAATCCCTGGCACAGCTACAGGTTGGGCAGAGAAGAGATTCAGAGCAGCCCTGCAGAGAAGGACTTGAGGGTGTTGGTTGATGAGAAAATGAACATGAGCCGGCTTCAGTGTGTGCCCGCAGCCCAGAAAGCCAACCGTATCCTGGGCTGCATCAAAAGGAGCGTGACCAGCAGGTCGAAGGAGGTGATCCTGCCCCTCTACTCTGCTCTCATGAGACCTCACTTGGAGTATTGTGTGCACTTCTGGTGTCCTCAACATAAAAAGGACATGGAACTGTTGGAAAAAGTCCAGAGAAGGGCCACGAGGATGATCAGAGGACCAGAGCACGTCCCGTATGAAGACAGGCTGAGAAAGCTGGGGCTGTTCAGCCTGGAGAAGAGAAGGCTGTGGGGAGACCTCATAGCAGCCTTCCAGTGTCTGAAAGGGGCCTCTAAGATGCTGGGGAGGGACTCTTCATTAGGGACTGCAGTGATAGGGCAAGGGGTAATGGGTTAAAACTTCAGCAGGGGAAGTTTAGATTGGATGCAAGGAGGAAGTTCTTTACTGTTAGGGTGGTGAGGCACTGGAATGGGTTGCCCAAGGAAGCTGTGAATGCTCCATCCCTGGCAGTGTTCAAAGGCAGGTTGGAAGGAGCCTTGGGTGACATGGTTAAGCGAGAGGTGTCCCTGCCCATGTTGGGGGGGTTTGGACCTGGATGATCTTAAGGTCCTTTCCAACCCTAAGTATTCTATGATTGCCAAAATGGTGCTAATGTCTCTGTGCTGTCTAAAGTGTGCCCCCCTCAGGCTGTGCAACCCCACCAGTAAGTTATGTTCCCAGTTAGCATAGCAATCACCAACCATGTCTGGAAAATAACCTATTCGAAACTGGAATTTTATTTTGATGTCATGTTTTGTATGGGAGGGCAATAACTTGGTTTTGGCTCTCTACTTTTATCATTACTGCTGCTTCTCTTTTCCCACATCTGAAATAGGGCCTGCAAACTGTTCTCCTAAACATAAGTTATTTGCCACTTGGCAAATAACTTTGGCACTTCTTGTTCTCCTAGACATTCAAAAAGTGATCTTTAACCTTTCTCCATATACAGAAAATACATAAAACCAATGCAGTGGCTGCATTGTACAGTGTTACCTCTGTCACCCTCTCTGTCCTGGGGTAACTTTTTCCTTCGGAGGAAACATTATCTTTGCAAACATTTGGAATAAGGCACTCTTATTACTTAGACCACAGGTTTCAGCTGCACTGTAGCACACACCTGATCTGTGTGTGGAGGATTACACTTCCCCACCTTTTACCAGACACATAGGCTCACACACATTATGGAAAAAAGCAAGAGTCTGATAATATAACAGCGCAGAGCATAACTGCTAGTTAGATCTCCAAACACACCCAATATTCCCCAGTTCAGAGGAAGACACATAAGGCTCTGAGGACAGATTAGGGTCAACTACAGGAAGTTCCATCCCAAACATTCTTTCCAGAACCTGGACCCAGAATGAACACAGTGGAAAAAGCCTTCCTAATTAGTCAAACTCTTTCTTTCACTAAATAAAACAAACATTTTTCTAACCTGTATTGTTTCTGGCTCTGCTCACAGCTCAGCCCCTTACTGCAGCTTACTTCAAAATTCCTTGCTGGGTGTTTGGCAGAGTATGATCTATAGCGTGACCTTGCAATGCAGTGCACCTCTGTCATTCTGTATAATGCACTGTAAAGCATAGCTTTCATTGGAAATGAAACTGCATAGACAAACACTCTTATTTTAATATGAAGTAAAACATTTTGCAGTACAAATGCAGACTCAGGTTGGGAGAAATTACTTACTAGAGAGCCAAGTATCAGCCTGCGATGTGTCTATATTATTTTGTTCCTTTTAAAACATAGCCATTGTCTAATAATCATTTCAGTTTTGTAGTCTCTCATTAAGAGGAAGATTTGTTTGCATACTATAGAGAGCTGAAAGGGATTAAACTCTTCTCTGGGGCTCTCGTCAGCGTGAGCTCCAGCCCTCTGCTCCACCACAGTGGCTATGAACAGTCACTGGTTGCATGGAGTACTGGTTGCATGGAGTAAGGAAAAAGCATGGTGAATCCAGTTTTGCAAAGCCAATCAAAGATGAGATGGGCTTTAGTTATTTAAGTGGAATCTCTTTGTCCCTACCATAGCAGCCTTTTTTACTTTTCTTACTTATGAAGAAAGCTTAAGCTGCCAGCTTGTTGAAAAACAATGTAGCTAATGCATGCACCCTAACACATGCTTTAATGTTGTCCTTCTTCAGTCCATTATTAGTTGAATCATCACCATCTCTTCAGAATTAAAGGCTGACTGCCTGCCTCCTGTCCTCTTAAAATGCATATGGGCAAAATTCATAGGCATCAGCCTTGAATACCACATGGCATGAGAGGTGATAGTAACAATTATCGGTCTGGAAGGAGGCATCACAGTCAGGCTACCCACAGTTAGCTAATATTATTCCAAGGTGTCAGTTTGAGAGAGGATAAACCTGTCCTGGTCATCAGCTATGTAAAATGCTTGGATCATTAGGCTAGCTCTGGCAGTATCGTGCTGGTTGGGTTGGTTTTTCAGTAATATACTCACAGCCACTCAGTCAAATACTTGTGCCAGAACTTTCACCCACAGAAAACACTGCTCCTCCCTTCTGAGCACTTCAGTGCTTTGCTTAACAGTTGCAGCATCACAGCTGACACCCCTCAGAGAGCCAGCACCAGGATCTCAACCTGCTTTTTGCAGCAAACCTGCCCCAGGGAGGTTGTTTGCTCCAGAAAATATACCCCAAACAAAAGTAAGAGGGAACATAATGAAAAACACAGAGCCACAGGATAGCAAGTACAGCTGCTTTTTCCCTCCTCCATTACTTCGAGGCTATCCCTGCAATATGGATTTCATCAATGGCTCAGAGACAACGCTGCAGAATTACAAGTTCCATATGTTATTGGAAAAGCCACCCCATGACTTTTTTATCGCTTTTTTTTTAATCATTTTTAAAACCAACTTCAAAAAAATGATTATTCAGTGCATTCTAACACTGCCTGCAATAGCAGTGAGTATATGCATACACACATAACAAACAGCAACCACTTTCTGTGCAAATTTCCCCAAAACAGAAAAGGGCAAAAGTATGATACGTAAGCTGTGTTTCAGCAGCAGAATACAGCTCTTGAACTTGCTCAGCTGAAAGGTCTCTGGATCAGGGTCAGTCACTTCGTCTGTGGTTACACGCAGATGATGGAGCCCCAGTACTCTATCCATAGTTTTCTACTAAATCACACATACAATTATTTCACGGTGCCATCATATTTGGAAGTCAGCTACCATAACAATGGAACGTAATGCTGTCAGACAGCCTGATGTTAGCCAACCATTCAAGCACAACCTTTTAACTCAGAAAAAAGGTATGGATTTCACCTTAAAGAAAGTTTTGAACCTGTCCAATTATCAAAGTTCCAATAAAGCAATTACATGAAACCAGAGTGGAAACAAGACACCACAGTTCTGAAACAAGCTATGAGACATTAATTAGCGCTTGAGGCTGCAGTACAGCTTGACTCAACATCAACCTTGCAGCCTAAGTAACAGCTGCACCCGTCACAGCTAAGGCTGGTGGTGGTTACAGAGGTGGGTCTTCAGTGTGGCACCAATGCCAGGCTCAACCTCTCCCTTTGATCATACAGCTTTAACTGTCACTATGCCCCACTGCACACCCGGAGCTCCAGGACACCCAGATCTCCACAATTCAAATAGGTGTTTTTTTCACATCTCACAAAGCAAAATAATTTTACAAAGTCTGAGTTTGCTAATCATGAACAAAACTGCCTGGTGTGCAGCAGGATACCATGTTCTCAGTCAGGCACAGTCTGCCTCAGCCCAGCTGCCTTCAACCTCACTGAGGGTACCCAGCTTCTCCTATTAAGTGTGCAGGAAAGAAGAACAGGATTGGGTGTAACTACAGGTCCCTAAAGAGTTCTTCATAAAGCAGCACTATTGGACACCTCACCTGAAATGGAGAGCAATAGGAAGCGTTTCAGATAATGTGTTGCACTGCTGCAGTCCAGGACAGAATTATATCCCGTTTCACCTGTTGAGACAGGAGAGGACCTTCCTGGTAAATGCAGGCTGTCCAATCTATCCTATTGCATGCAGAAAGCTACAAGAGTCAGCTGAGAGGCCTCTGCTCTAGAGTGCATTTATATATAAATACTCAAGACTCTCTCTGTATATATGCCATAACAGGTTTCCTTGGTCATTTGTGATGAGCTGTCCTCAGTTGTTCAGGTACTGCCTGTTAAAGAAAACACTGACTATTTAAAGTCTGATTAGGTCTTCTCACACACCACTGATGTAAGAGTATTAAACTTATCCCTTCAGTCTTGTCTTGTGTATCCTTTGCCAGATGATTTTTTAGTTGTTTTTTTGTGTGTGTGCACAAATCCCAAGGTATATGTGTAAATTGGGATGCCTGTCCCATGCCAATCTGGGCACATGTTTCATTTACATGCTCATTAAAAAATGTGAGTCTTGTCATTTCAATCTGTTACAGTAATTTGGCTCTAATGCAGAACTGGTGACAGGGTTTTGAATGGTTATTTTTCCTCTCTGTGGACAAACTGCTATACTGGAGCAGTTACATTCCTACTTAATGGCATGAAGCCACTTAAAAGAGTTAACCTTCTCTATGCAAATGTTAACAATTTTCTGGTAATACTGCTCTACTTAAAATAAAATAGAAAATCAACTGCTGCTGTTACAGGCACTCTGAACCATGGCACAATGGCAGAGAGTGCTCTTCAGCTCACATCTATGCCACAAAAACACTGGGCATAAGCTCTGAAACAATTGGATTGCTCTGCATGTGTTTACGTGTAAAACAAGCTTACTGTTAGCTCCACATAATTCTCTCACGGCATTTCCCGTTCTTTTCCCTTTGCATAGCATTGCAGAGAACAACACAAGAATCCAGTACTATGCACCATGGTTAAAAGAACAGCAGCAGCGGCAGTCTTGGAGACAGGTAGACAGCCCTGAGGCCAAAGCAGAGGCCCAAAGCATACCAGAGGGTAAGAAATGTGCTGGCAACTGGGTGCCATGTCTGGAAGATGTATAACTTCATCTTGCAGATGCTGAGCTGAGTGGCCAGAGCAGTTGTCTTCAATTATGGTGAGAGCCAAAGGGTGGAGAGAAACAAAGAGGGTAACGAGAACTAGATGCTGTTCTGCCAGCTCCTGAAAGATTATATGTTTATTCATTTAGTTAGTTACCAGTACACTAAGTGTTTTCAAGAGAAATCTAGACTTTGTATATGTCTGCATGCAATACAAGCACACAAACTAATCTGCATCCAAGATGGTAGTTAGCTACAGTGAATGGCAACAATACTGATGTTTACTATTTATAACACCCTTCTGGTCAAATGCCAGGAATCTGGCTTATGTACTGAGGCATGCTGAATTTCCCAAAACTTATCATCGTAACTTGAAGATTATTAGCTGCAGAGCACCCAAGTATGTGTTTTGTAGCACACCCTGTCCTTGTCCTAAATGCTCATATTCCTGTTCTAAATGTCACTCATCAGGAGAGAGGACATCTGGGAAGGGGAGGTTTAGGGTCACAAATAACACAATTTATGGCAGAAAGATCATAATTCTTCTCAGCAGACACTGGCATCTCTTCAGGAAATATTGATTAGATGGTGAAAAGCTTAGCTTTCTTCTTTGTGGAACAATTCGCTGTAGCTGGGCTCTTCACTCTGAAATATATTGTACATGAAGCAAATGACAGGCAGAGAGCCTTGACTCAGATGAGAATTAACTCACCCATTGTCCCTGTCATGTCCTTCTTTCAGTGTTGCCTTAAGCCACGCAAAATGTCCCCTTGAGGCACAGGCAACGAAGCTGCAAATAAAAAATTAGACTGGTTTTTGGCTTTGGCCCTGCTAGTCTCTGTATCCAATGCCATTCACAGCTCCCCATTCAGCATTGCCTTAAGTTTAAGCGTAACTTACTCCCAAGACTGTGTCTTTCCCTGTCAGTGATCTGTCACAGGACATCATCCCTCCCTTCCTCCTGTCCATCATCTAGTTTGGGTGTGAGCCACCTGTACAGAGATGCTCTGCCACCACCTTTCTTGGTGCAGCATTATCAGAAGCCCACCTGCTGCTCTAGGTGTAGTCAGGAGTTAGACTAAAACCAAGCTTTATCAGCCCATGATTTGTCTTACCATGCAAGGGCAACTTACACTGATGACACCCATGCATCTTGTGATTAACGTTTTTCCCTTTACTGTATCAGGTCTGGTTTAAGTTGTAGATGTTAATAGTTGACACTGCCCTTACACTCTAAGCCACCTTGAAAACTCTGGGTGGCATTAAATAACAATGTAAGTATGTGCAATAAAACAAATGCATTGTATATAATAGTAGGATAACATTCTTTAAATGGCTGGAATCCCAAATAAAGCGTGAATAAGGAGCAGCATAACACCTTTGGAGAGAACAAATCTGAACCAGACAGACTATGAGTGCTTGGTTTTTCAGCATGTTAAAAAAAAAAAAAATCAGTAAATTAATTTGTCATAACTTATAACAGGCATGGAATGTTTTTCTCTTTTCCTGACTAAAAGAATAAATAGAGAAATTCATGGTGTCATATGCAAATGGAGACACTACCAGTTCAAAACAGAGGGAATACATCTTAAGGCCTGGCTCTCTGAAATGTAACACTTCTAAGTATTAAAACAAAAATAAATAAATAAAAAAGGACTGGCATGATTAATTTTGCTATCAGTTCCAGCAAAACATGAACATAATAAATTAGAGAAAGGAGAACTCTATCAAGCTTATATCTGGTCATCTATGAAATGCTGTAAGCAGCAGCACTGTAAACTGTGCCTGTAAGATCACACTCTTCGGGTGGATTGAAGGTCTTTTGTTTGTAAGGTCTAAGCCTTCAAAGTTTTGAAACATGCTGTTCTAGAGTCCACAGCTGTTTGAATCAATGGTTTGTGAAAATAATTCACCAGCACACACAATGGTTAAAAGACTGTGGCATATAACAGAGAATACAGACTTGCATTTGTCATACTCTTGGTGCTGAGGACTCTGGGGGTTTAATGCAAATTGTTTACCAAAGAGAACATTAGCAGGAAAGGAAAGAGGCTGCATAGATTAAAGTTTTTCTTCCAGATCAATGAATGCCTTACCTTTGAAGGTTACTGCTATCACCAAATTGTTCACAAGTGAAGGGCTACGTTATAGAAATGACACCTTTGGAGTTCAAGAGGTACTAAAAAAGCAACAGGCAAAATCCTAGCCAGAAAGATATTTTGTCTTTGTAGACAGAACTTGGTAAACCAAGTTTCACATTTTCCTCAACCATCTTCTACCCCTGATGGAATACACAGATCATCAAAAACACAATAGATTGCTCAAAAGGCAGCTGTCAAACATACTCACTTTTCTGCAAACATAAATACAGACTGTCATTTGACAAATGATCACAATGACTTTATGCTTTTACGGTTAATTTTTCTAACTCTAACCATGATGAAAACTTTGAACAACCAATACATAATTTATACCTGCTTCGTGTAAGGGCGATTTGCTAGAACTGTAATTGTTAACTAGAAACAGTATTTATTTCTCCCTCTAGCTCTATCCTACCTTATTTACAATCTGATAATCTGGTTTAGAATAGTTAGTTTATAGATTTATAAGAGTCACATGCAGTCAAACAAAGAACACACCCTTTCAAATACCTATTTGAAGTATTGTACCAAAATAACAAGTCATGTTTATTTACCTAAAGTCTCACACATGCCAAGTATCAAGAGTCATTTGAAACTTAAAGAAAGACCTATAATAAAGTTCTGAACAAGAAAAATAAAGGCTATGAACATACGCTTACAACCACGCTATAATTATCAACAAGGCTTTCTTTATGAAACTCTTGTTTCTCTTAGTTGCTGCTTTAGTTAAATCCACACAGGACTACAGAAAGGGAAACATCTCAGTTCCTGTATAAAATACAATCTTTTCCCTCTATGGCAAGAGGAAAATCATGATGCATAAGAATTCTTTAATATATTTACTTTTACAGCTTATTGACTTCTACTGGTATTTTACCATGTAGAAATAACATTTAGTTACCAAAACTGAATCCTTTTTTAACTTGAAAACCCACTCATTCAACTACATTTTTGAATGAGTCATATTAATTTAAGCAGCATGGAGCTAGCTGGGCAGAGAGAGCTAGGTCAACCAGCTACATTTTACAGCTTTTCTTTCTTAAAAAAAAGAAAATAAAAATCAAGCCTAAAAACATCTACGATAAATCAGGATTCAGTGACTGAAAGGTGGAGCAAACATCCCTCTGGGATAATAAATCAAGTTAGTACTTGAATTTGTATCATCTTAGAACATCTTTCAAATTTATTTATTAGGTAGCTGAATGATTTTATCTTATCCATGTGTAGCCATCTAGTTCTGCCTGTATCAAGCTGTTCCAGATTGTATCTCTCGGAGCAGTAGCCTGTACCCTGTTGGAAGGAGGCTATCACTGACGAATATGGTTTTGATTTTGGAAAAGTGAGCTGTCTGTCTTTATCATGGATTAAGGTATCATTCGAAGGTACACAGTACGCTCAGCCCGGAGCAGGCCAAAGTAGTCTCCATTCCCGCCAGCCCTCCAGCCAGGCTCTCCATCTGGTTCTCATAATGATCCCCAGCTACATTTCATCTCATAAACTGAAGAGACGATGCTAGATTAAAAGCAGGCCCGGCAGCAATGGGTTTCAGAAGTCAGGCAGGTATTCTAATTATGTAACACATGTAGTCATTTCTGGTACATAAATTGGCTTCTTACCGGTACGTATTTTATTGGTAGTTTTCTACAAGAGCGGGCACTTTAGGGTAAATGTCATCAGCCTGTACCAAGGCAACAGCGTAAGGAAAACTTCTGTGGCTCGTCTCTTTAGTCCATTTTTAACTACCTTTCAACTAAAAACTAGCAGCAATAAGTAAATAGCAACCTGCTTAAACTCTTGCAGCCATAAGGATGTCATTCCCCTGCACAAGAGGTACTGCAAGAGGACTCACATTTTCAACACCACAACCTCCACTTTGTGACAAAATTCACCCTGGGTGCATATCCTCACACAAAGGCCCCTGAAGTTCAGTGGGATTCAGGTGCAGCAGTCTTCCTAACTGGCAGATCCTATTGCAGCACTGGGGACAACTGTACCAAAACCCCTGATTTACAGATGCTTTCTGACTATTTCAAGAGCAGCATACAAAACCATATAGCAAGCATTACATTTGTTCAGTGATAATCCTTCTGAGTATTGGTTGAAGTTAGTTCCATTGTTTTAGAAATAAAAGTGATTTATTTAGGCCCATATTCAGGAAAGCATTCAAGTTTAATTTTAAATAAAATAAACTAGAAGTAAAATAGTCTAAAGTACACTGAAATATCTGGCCTGGAAACTTTCTGAACTCTTTTTAGTAGGTTTCTGACATAGTGAAAAGAGAGCAGAATTAATGAACACCCTAATGCAAGGAATCACATGGCTTCTCCAGTAAATAAAAGGTAAACAGCCTCTACGAGTTGAAAACTGACAATTTTAAGACAGAACCCCTACAAAATTGAAACCAAGTCAGTTTCCTAAAAGTGCTGCGAGCCAGAGGTTAGTTGTTTCTCTACCCTAATGAAACAAGCATCAACCCTTTATGTGTCCAGCAGATAATTGGGCTTATCAAGCAAAATGCCAAATTTCTGTTGATTTTGCTGTAATGCAAGCCAATACCAAGTGGTAACATCATGTCAGGATCTTGCCACAGGAACAGTTATATTTGTACCAAGTGCCAGCTCTGGCATATAATACTGCAGGCCAACCTATTCAAAAGCTAATGCTTAGCTCCACGGCATCTTTTTTCTCCCAGCCCATGAATACCCAGTGACCTAGCAAGCTGTTTGTTTTGATACACAGCAGACTTGAAAACTCCCCAGGGTACCTCCACCTAGTAGGGAGAATTTAGCAGATTTATTGGATTCCTCACTCTTCCTTCCACCAGTGTGTCAATAAACAGAATACCTTCATGCTTGGTATGAATCTCATATTTCTCCTGAACTGTCCTGGAATCCTGAGCTTCCACCTGTCCAACAGGAAAGGAGCATTTCACAGAATTTACTGTTTAATGGAATTTACTCTGCAGGATGCCTTTTCTTCCTCTTATGCCACAGGAACTTAAGACTGTTGAATAAGTTCAGTAGGAGACAGCATTATACAACCTCTGTGTGCATTGTAGCCCCATATTTAAGAACACATCTAGTTACAATTTATTTCCACAGCCTGTTTTCTTTTTCAGCAGCCTGTGCAAATTCTTTCAGGATGACATTAAATCATTCAGCTGCACCCATTGTGTTGGATTCAATGTTGAGTGGACCAGAGAACATACAGGCTGAATGCCACTCTGTCTCTTAGGAATTACATGCTTGCTAGAAGTAAATTATGGTGTATTATAGTACAAAAACATTGCCATAAGTTATTTGTGGCTAAACACCAGAACAAAGTAATGATGTGGCAACATCTGATACACAATTGACTTAAAGCCATTTGCTCCAAAGAATTAGTTACTAACCAAAATTATTGCCATTAACTTGTTCTCTAACAAAACTTTGCACAAACTAAAACAAAGCACTTTATGTGGCCATGGAAAGCCCCATCCTTAGGCTAACACTCAGCTACACGTTGGGCCATGACTCCCAGCCTCACCAGCTCCACCTAAACTGTGTAAGCCAGGAACTTTGTTTTGAACTAGGTCCTCTCCATCCAGGCTCTAGGTCTGTGCTCATCTGTTCCTGTGCTCAGTGCCACAAGCCAGCTTTGCACATTCAGTGTGAGTCTCTGGATGCTATCACAATACAAATAATTTGAGTTGAAAAGTCTCCATTCTGAAAGCGAAAGAAAGTAGACTCTTGGAAAGAATGTGAACCTTTCTAGAATAAATAGAACATTTTAAATATTATTCAAATAACTTCCTTTCATCTCTCTTTTTATTTCTTTAAAGTTAATTGGAAAGAAAAGAAGTCACCAGGACACACATTCCAGGAGTCTCCCTGGTATAAATCGGGCAGCACACACAGTGAAAACCAGTAACAATGAAATGACCCCTTAAAATATTGCATTTCTTGCCAAGCATAACTTCTTCAAAGAGTTTAAACTTCACCACTAGCCAAAATTTGAGAAGTCCTTTTCCTAGTTCAAGTTGGGGCACGATTCAGAGCAAGGAAAAGGGGCTAAAGCCACCCATCTCAGCTGATGTTTCAGTAGAAAAGCAGGTTCAATAGTTAAGAAAGAGATGCTCTCAGGCTCTAAACCCCTAAGCTCTCCTCCAGGATTAAAACTATCAGACTCCTGTCATTAGTAATTTGGGTGCATCTCTTTCCCAGCACACCTGTGGAAACCACTCATACTTGCACTTTCTGGCCCATTCACTTCCAGACAAGATCCAGCCCTGGGGTCTTCCACAAGCCAGCTTCTCAATTAGAGAAGAGCAGCGTCTGGACCGCTCGTGACAAACCCCATTTGGGCTGTGCTGTAACAGTCCATCAACACACAGAAATCAGATTCACGGAAGTTGAATAGTGTAATTTAAAAACAAATGGGAGGCAAATACCACAAGCTCTTATTCTTTCCACTCTTCAAGTTTATAGCTTTGTTACTGTGACTCCTGTGCACTTGATAGATTGGATACTAATGGGCCACAGGAAACAAAAACCAGATGACTAACATTAGCCAGTAAGTGTAAGCACCAGCGAAAGCCAAAAATAGGCTGCTCATAGCTCCTCCCATGTTTTCCAGCTATTCAGAATAAGAACAAACACTGACAAAATTATTCGTAATTCGCATTTAAATTGAATCTTCTATTAAAGGGTATCACAGCAGTTTGTGGCTGTTAAATACTTGGAACTAACAGGGTGTCTGCATCTGCAGAGAAGAATGTCTCAAAAAACTGGAAACAGTCAAACTGCATAAACATACTGCACACACCACTGTGGGTGTCACTGAAAGTACGGAAAACATTTAGAAGGGAAGGTGAAAATAGCCGAAATACAAAATTCTTTATGTTGTAAGACTTCAGAAAATAGGTCCTCTCAAACGCTTTTTCTTCCACTGCTTTCTGTTAGGAGAAAAATAAAATCCCCTATCTCCACAATCCCCCTCTACAAAAGAAAATGAATGTTTGATTCCACTGAAATAGTTCAGTGTCATTAAACAGATCTCTATTGTTTTGAGGAGAGAAAATCCCAATTGCTTTTCTGTCTCTTCTGCTCTCAGAACTCAAGCTGCTTTGGGCAGTTATTAACAAAATAACCATGCAAAATGAAACGCTTCAAATCCAAAAGAGGTCAAGCAAACCTGTCACTCTCCCTGTATCCTGCACACTCAAACCCTGCAAATGCAAAAGTGTCATTTGCTATTAACAACTCCCTTGCAGAGTTTGCCTTTTAGCATCTGTGCCTATATTTATTAAAAACAAAATCAAGTCACCAATGTATCAGACAACAGAATATGGTCTAGTATGGTTCCTAACTGACCTATACTGGGGCAATTATAAGGGATGTGTACCAAGCAAATAGAGAGAAAACCTATGAAATCTGAATGGCTGATCAGTATGGCTTCCAGCAGATACTCCACCTCAGTCTTCCAGTCCAGTTCACAGAATAAGCTGCTGCCATCTTATGGAAGAGACCTCGAAAAACACTTGATCCAAAACCAATTCCGCTCTTCCTCCCTTGCTGCATTTCTGTGTCTCTTGGTTTTTTACTCTGGGATTAATAACTCACTCCCCACCCCCAACAGCTTCCTTACTTTGCAAAGATCTGCCTATTGAGTTATCCTTTGTGGGAATTACTTTCTCACCTATGACTTTACAGTCATTTTCAGAGCACCCATGTAGTCAGAGTAGCATACTGGGAAAGGGAACAAAGCAGCCAGGATGTTAATCCTGACACTGCCTCAGACAGAGGTTTCTTGTACAATACAACAAAAGCCATCTGGAGCCATTCAGCCACTACAGGATGAAGTAATCATTTTTGCCCAATTTTAAGGCAGTCACTCTGTGTGCTCCATCTCTGGCCTTCTCTACATGGCCAGCTCAAACCAGTTAAGCTAAAGGTGTGATTTTTAACATGCTTACTAAGATAAATGAAAAAAATGTCATGTTAATCCTGAAGCCAGCATGTACAGAAGGGATCAATTTCTCCACCTGTAAAGCACAAAGAGCTGCATTTGCAGAATGTCAGGGAGCTTTGCTGAGAGATTTTGTTTGTGAACTGAAAGGAAAATCACTGTGCTGATGGGAGGCATGAACCAGAGAGTAGAACTATACCAGGAACTGAAAGGATGGCTAAAGGCTTTTATAGCCTCCAGAGCTGCATGTAACTGCACTAAACAGGTTGTGTGAGGGACAAATGGCAACAGAAGATGAGTCAAGAGCATTATTCTTTAAATGAGATTGGACAGAAAGTAGAATTGCTGGCAGAATTAAATATTTTTAAACACCATTTATTGGAAATGGGTCTCAGCTGGAAAATCTGGTTTTCTTCTTTGGGGAAAACACAAAGTGAGCAGCAAGGAAAATGACAGCTTTTAGGACTTGGATACATCATGTTCAGATGGATAAGCTGAAGAAAAAGCCCACACCACTTTTTATCTGTAAGCCCCATGCTCAATAGATTAAACTGACATTGCTCACAAGGTAAATATCATCCACTACTGCAGGCACAACACTGCAGGCACTCCATTTTCACCGAAAGGTGTAAAAATTCTAAGAGACAAAAAGAAAAAACAAACCAAGACAAAACTCAACCAACCAAACTTTAACCGACTGCTGAAGATGACAAATCTATAGAGACATGAGGATCATTTGAAATTTGATCATTTGGATTATTGAAAGAGCACATATCCAGCACATTCTCTCTACATCATTCTTTCTGAAAGCAAAACTGTAACTGAAGCCTGCTCTAATCCAGAAGAAGCATAACTGAGTCCTCTCTCTTACTCAAAGCCATAGAGCTAGAGCAACAGTGCTGACCTTGGGTAAACAGACTAATGGCCCCTGAATGAGGCTATAATCCCTATTTCTCCAAGTTTCCAGTGCACCTAAATGAAGCTTATATAGAGTATTTCAGAGAAGCTACAACCACTGAACTGGGTGGAAAGAACTGATTGGTTCAAGGACACTAGGGGGGCACTTGGCATGCTAGTTCAGCCTCCAGGTTTCTGTCTTCTTGTGGGATTTTACACAAATAATTTGTGCCCAGATACTCAAAGGAGTTTGCCACCTAAAAGCTTCTGCAGAAATCAAGAACCATTTGCAGTTATTCCACAAGCCTATCTCAAAGCACTGCAGAAGGCCAATGGTTGAGAGAGCTCATGTGCTGTGATAATAGATGGCTTCAGGTGCCCAACACAAATATACTATTTTCTTTCTCCCATATCAGCTTGGAAAGTCTCATTTAGAAGCATTTCCTAGTCATGCCTGAAAATTTAGTAACAACATTCACATTGGTCTTTAAATAAAAATTCCAGCACATACGTGGCCCCTTATTAAGTGAGAGATATAAAATTTCAGCAAGGAAAGAGATTGTGGTTTCAAGGGTCCACTTGGTCTCTAATCAGAGCATAAAAGAAAGTGTTGTTTTTTTTTTTTTTAATGTATATATAAGATATGAAAAACACATCGCCTTTTGTCTTTTTTTCTTTTTCACTTTCCTAACAGGCTCCTATGAACAGCTTCATTTAAAATGGCCTTTCTATAGCACCCGGTGTTTTCTTTGGCAAATTTGGAGAGCTGGGTTTTGTGATAAAAGAAAATTGCATCAGAAGACCAAAACTGGATTAGAAGATTTGACAGGACTTCATAAAAATCAGTTGTGCACAGGAAAAAGGGGATTTTTCAATAGGTCATTTTAAAGAAAAAAGCTCTGGAGGAAAGAGTTCTGCTTGGTGGCAAACTCATCTAACCCTTGCAAAGCCTACAGGAGAATCTGCAAGGGAGGCAGAGACTACAGAGCACAAGAACACACACAAACTCTCACATCTTAAAGTTATTTTACACATGATTAGATATCATTTTTTCATACAATGCACACATGTACTTCATCAATGGCAGAGTTCTAAGGAGGGACCTTTATGCCAATCTGTCTTGCACACAGTTTGGGGCTGGTGGAGATAGAAAGGAGCAGATTCTGTCTTGGACCTTCACTGGCCTACTTTTTCCTCACGTATGCTTCCCCCTTTGCTCTCTTGCTTCCTCATGTCAGTTAAGTTATGCTGTAAAAGTATCTAGGAATCAAGGGGGATAAAGAGTGCATCCTGCTTGCAAGGATGGATGCAGAAGACTTTGCCTGCATGATAGGTGTAGGTCAGAATGCAGAGCACTTCTTTTCCAGCCCCTTTGCTATCACTGATAGCTCTGATAACATAGAATGGACTTCAGTCTCGTCTGTGGGAGAAGACATCACTCTCCATCATGGTACACATTTCTAGCACATAATTTGAGACATGAAACATTCAGAGGGTACATAACACCTTGCTAACAGATAGCAACTGCTTTATTTAAATAGTTCCCCTATTAGAGATACTAAATCCTTCTTGCAATACAGACAGCGAGTGTTTGCAAGTAATTACAAAATATCATGGTATTCTTTAGCATAAGCTACCCGTAAACTATGCTGCTGTCTCAGTGCCATGTAATTCCTTCCCTTCCCATTTTCAGCCATCCCTGTAAGACTGAACATCCCTAAAATATTTCCAGTCTAATCTCCTTTTATTACTAAATTAACATTAGACCTAGAACTTTCCACTAAATATAAGGAAACCACACTGATCTTAATCACTTGCATGTGGTTGCTAACAGATTAATAACAGCCACTCCAAAAGATTTCAGCCTCACAATGCTACCAGGACTAAACACGGCAGGAGCCATCGAGCACAGGCCTCGGTCAAGACAGGCGCATAAGCAGAGAGCAAACAGGAAAACACAAATTTAAGTAACTGAACTGAAACAATTCTCAATTATATGATTTATTTATAATAGGAAAAAAAACCAACCCAAACCCCAAACACCATCTGCTAGATAAATTAGGGGCTCTTCAGCATTTGTTTTCCCTTAACATGTTTTCATACATTTCCAAGTCTGCTGACTTGGTTCCTGCGCACTGCTGATCTCAGGCCAATCACCCCCAAGGATTTGCCTCAGCTCAGGAGTAGCTGGTAACAATACCACAGCTTTTTAGGGTTCACCGAGGAGACAAAACTCCAAGTAGACATTCTGAAACATGTGGCCTACCACAGGGCCATTAAACTAAAAACTCAGGGGGTTGTGAACAAAAAAGGCCTCAGAGGTGTTTTCTTATGTACAGAGTAGAGGGACACAGAGCAGTTAAGCTGCTTTCCTCAGAGCCACACTGAGAACTAAGTGCATTACTCTGTTTAAGTTTTTTTATATGGTTCATTTCCACAGACAGTGATGCATTAAAAAAAGAGGTACAGGCCCAGAGAGAGATTACATTACTAGTTCTGTACTGTATTACCCAAAAGGAAAAAAAATGAAAAGACATTGCTTTACAACGAGCAGCTTTCCTATTCTGCAGGAAATGCAACTGCTTCTTTGTTTTACATGTCATAAATGAAACAACTGTCAGCTCGATTCCACTGGCCACGTCAGCATCACCTGGCAAACACAGGTTTCAGCAGAAGCCCCAGCTAAGGGAACGCACTCTCATCACAGCAAAGGAAATAAAGGTTAAACAGAAGGATTAGATTTCCATTATCAAGGTTCCAAAAACAGTGGAAGAGGTTGTCTGCTGAGCAATAAAATCTTCATTGTTGGGTTTCTTGAAAGAATATTTTATATACATGAACGGTTTGAGTGTACTTGATCCTTTCTCAGGGTAGAGAGAAATACTACTGTGGTGTCTTAAAGTCCTTTTAGTCTGAGCAGAGCAGGAGTCTGCAAACAAAGGGTACATTCAGACTTCAAGCTAGTATGATAAAAAGTTCCAATATGTATACAGTCTGACTTTTCTGGAGGGCATGGCAAATGCATTTAAATGCTTTTATTGCTTCTGACTATTATTATGAAAAACATTGCAAATAATTTCCGCTAAGCTCAGAATCTACTTGTATTTTTGAAAGGAAGCACATCATTGCAGACCTTTGGGTATCACTGCTACCTATCCGGAACTTACAGGCAAAACTTCATTCCACTTCTTTTTGATTGCTCCAGCCTCACAGTTTGCCTCTCCTCTTGGCAAGACCAGAAGATGTCTTTTTCTTGTTGTTTAAAGGAGAAGAGAAGCAGGAAGGATATTCCCAGGGTTAAACTCACCTGCTGGCTCACTCCATTGCATTTCATCATGCTTGCCTGTGAAACAAGAGTTTTCTTTCTTCCATTTGCCAGCTAGCACACAACCCTAAGAGAAACAAATAGCGTGGTAGGAAGGTGTCCATCTGTCCGTCCGTGTCCCCCCCCCCTCCCTTGGAGGGAGGTCAGACAGTCAAACTTCACAGCCAGAGAAGGCCCATTTCAGGTCCATTCCCAAACACAGTCCCTGTGGCACCAAACCAGAGAAACCCCAGGAAGCAGCCTGCTTTCTGGAGAGTTACATTCAGCTATTGAGCTCTGTGCTGCTTCAGCCACACTGCCACCAGTACCTGAACTACCACCCATGTCTGTGCCATGTTAACAGTCCAATGATGCTTTTCACATTCTTACTCCTTTGCCATCTTTCTAGCTGCATTGCTGCATAGGTAGAGGGAGGCACTGGCATTCAGACCTGACACAAAAAGGCATTGTTATATCCTCTGGTTCACACTGAGAAACAGAGATGCTGTGATAATAGCATTATTACAGCCATTTCATGTACCTGAAAAAGGAGCTCTGTGCCTTAACACTTGTCTCTTCCAACTAGACCTGCTAATTTAGTAAGTTTTTCCTCTCCTACGAGCTTTGACTCAAACACTGTAAGTTACAGAAAAGCCTCTACAAATACTGCCTGTGGTCTTGAAAACCAACAATTTGTAAATTCAAGCATTATTGCCAAATCTTAAATACCGTCAGTGCTCCAACAGATTATGTTGGAAACTGTCTGAGAGACCATTATTAACACTTCACTAAAACCCGTGAGGTCCTGCACCGAGCACATTTGGCTTTGCAACTTTCTGGACTCCTTCTTATGTTCCTATGGCTACATTTAAGCTCTGCCAGCTGTGAGGATATTTTAGCTCCCAGGCCCATATACAGCCCAGCTACCCTCCAATTCCAGCTCAGGATGAAGCCTGGATCTGTACCTTTGCCTCATGCCAGGGATCCTGGCAGGACAACAGCAGGGTGTGCAGGCCAAGCAGGAGCCAAGCAGCATCCCCTTTAGCTCAAGGGGAGCAGCTGGTGGACTAAGATCCTAGCGCACACTGTGGGACAGACCCACACCACTGCTTTGAGGCACATGACGTAGACTTAATTACAGTATAGCTTAAAACACCAAAGGAAGGGAAAGGTAGGTGCTCTCTGTCAAACTCTATACTCGGAGAGGCTATCTGCTGCTGCTACCTCTCATAGTAAGCTTTTCTGCACTTACCAGTTTCTGTCCCTCCAAAACAAAATTGCTCAAACTCCTTCTAACAATTTCCCACTGAAGCATCCTCCTATGCTTACACAGCTCAGTTACAACAGTGCTTTGCCAGCAACACTGATAGCAGCACCACAAAAAGCAACCATGCAGAGATTCAGCTTCTTTAAAAAAAAAAAAATTAAACCATTTAAAAGCCAACATTTTGCTGTATTTTCTTTACCAAATGAACAACAAAAAAGGCAAAGATACTAAAACACAGCTCCCTTCTGTCAGGAAACTAGACATAAAACAGGTACAGATTCATTAGGTGAACAGAACTCTGCTCCTGTCACGCTTCGCAGTCTTCCATATCTTTTGGTTTCCATCAATACATAAGGGCATACAGAATGAAAGGCTCCATCTTTTCCTGGCTGGCGAATGTCAGTGAAAGATATATATGCCCGCTATAAACTGAAGTTATCAGTGCTTTCTTTGAGGTAGAACACTTGAGAAACCTGAAATAAAAATGCAACTTTTACCATGAACTTTTTGCTGTTTATTAACACCCACCCAAGAGCCATCTTATCCCACCTCCAGATGCAGTGAGAACACTGCAGTCAGCATCTCAGATGTTAACCCATGCTCTGAAGTGCACCTCTGTTTCACTGTAATTGCATTAACATTGATAGCCACACAGGTTTTCAGACTTATAACCATGCCTCCAAGCACAAAAAGCATGTGGGCATTGTAGTGCCTTTCTGTAGCTTAGGGAAAGATACAGGAACTAGAGAAACTAGCTATAGCACTAGATAAGAGTGCTGTTAACCCACCTCTGAAGTACTAGCAGATGGCCTAGCACGACATGACCCCAAGCCCTCCTCTTCTGAGGGAGATAAGTGGTAAGGAATAGCTAGCTCTTCAAATGGAAAGAATTTCAGCTTTCACACCCCATCTATTCCAATACTCTGACATGGTAACACATCAGGTGTGCCAGCAGCACTGGTCTGTCACTGCCCAACACATAGAACCACCAGAAGCAGGTACCAAACACAATCAGGGATACAGAGCCTTTGAAGAAAAATCATGCACACCAGTCTCTGTGGCGCAATCGGTTAGCGCGTTCGGCTGTTAACCGAAAGGTTGGTGGTTCGAGCCCACCCAGGGACGGGCTCCCTTTTGAGGCCTGATTAGAACCTCATGAAGCCCAACAATGGGAAGTGCCAAGTCCTGCCCTGGAGAGCAACAACCCCAGGCATCAGTAGATGCTGAAGGCCACCCCATTGAAAAGCAGCTTGGCACAAAAAGACCTGGGAATTCTGCTCGACATCAACAAGGCTGCAAAGAGTCTCTTGGGCTGCACTAGGAGAAGCATTGCCAGCAGGTTGAGGTAAGTGATCCTCCCTCTCTCCTCAGCACTGGTGAGGCTACACCTGGAGTGCTGTGTCCAATTCTGTCCAGTACAAGAGAGACATGAACATACAGGGGTCTCAAAAAAAGTCCACAGGGACAATTAAGGTATAAGAGCATCTCTTCTATGAGGAAAGACTGAGGAAGCTGGGACTTGTTAAGCCTCAATGAGATTAGGTTCAGGAGGAATCTTGTCAATCTATATAAATACCTGAAGGGAGGGAACAAATGGCAGAGCCAGGCTCTATTCAGCAGTGCTCAGTGACAGGACAAGAAGCAACAGGCACAAACTGAAACACAAGGGATTCTATCTGAACATCAGGAAACCTTTTTCACCAAGAGGGTGACCAAGCACTGGTGTAAGCTGTTCGGAGAGGTTGCGGAATCTCCCTCCTTGAAGACACTAAAAAGCCATCTGGACGCAGTCCTGGGCAGCCTCCTCCAGGTGTCCCTGCTTGAGCAGAGGGGTTGGACCAGGTGACCTCCAGAGCCCACTTCCAACCTGAACTGTTCTACATTCAGCATACTGTTCAGGGAGAAATCCAAATCAAATTACAGACAGATGTGATCTCTGACCTCTGGCACCCAGAATACCCAGTCAATCTAGAGCTTCAGCTTTAATTTCACACCAACCTCAGGCACTGTCAGTATATAAAGCCCAGCTCTTGTTTCCATAGGCATCCTTCCTTCTGTTCTTCTGGATGACATCTGTCTACAGACTTTTTGTGTCATGCCTACCCTGAATTAAAATAATCCACTTTTTGAAAGTTCAGAGATGATTCATAATCTTTAACCAATATAAAATATTTATACATTATGTTCAATATTATTGTTTGATATTATAATACAACATATTTTGTGTATATGATGAATTATACATTATTAAAACTGCCATCACACTTTGGGCAGCTGTTACTGCTCTTCCCTGAGACTCAGTTTATGTGTTTGCTCCTAATCCTAAATTGTAATGAGAAGCTGCAGAGACCTAGCTGTGTTGAAGAAAATCTTGACAGCCACCCTCCTCAGATCCAAAAGTCCACCCTGACAAGCATTAAGAACTGGGAACCATGCACTTCTGTCAAAAGGACTGAACCAGACTTGCTCCCAGAACCAAGTAAATCCAGAGTTGATGATACATAGAAAAACACTAGAAAAGTTTTCTTCTGATCATGACTTGACACTTCTATTTTTAAGGTTTCTTCTGAGGTTTCAGTTTTTTAAGCTTCCAAAATAAAGTACTAGAACCCAAGAGCTCTAGAACTTCAGGAATTTTGCTATCGCTGTACGTAAAATGCGCATAGATCCTACAGAAACCAGTAATGTGAAGAAAAAAATCTTCAGTTAATCATCACAACCATTTTAACTCAAACAGAAAAGACCAGACATTACTCAGGCACAAGGACAAACCTTCTTACTCTTGCATTAAAATCAGCCATAGAATGTAAGCAGGCAGTAGTCTGGAACCATGCCTTCACAGTTCTTTGCCTGTACAACCCTTCATCAATTTTTAATGTAGGTGCCACAGGTACTCAAGAGCAAGGTATGCGGAAACCTCACCAAACCAGGAACAGTTTTAATGGAGAGCTTCTCTTCTTTTTTCCCCAAAAGCTAATGCTGTTGGACAGAGACCAGGAAAAACACCTTGTGCTTTGCTCTTGAAGACTCAACTACTTCTGAAATCCATGCAATGATATGTCTGGCAACATGAAAAAGCCCTGGCCATACTGATGCTCCTGCATACCTTCATGAAGGACAGCAAGACACTGGCAACTAGCAAAGGAGCTTTGAAAAAGAGAGCACATAGAGGCTGGATACAGCACACAAACATTTAAATAGCAGTAAATTGTGCTGATCACAACACAAGCTGCACAAGTTCTGCAAGTGTTTGAAAAAATGCATCCAGATCACCCTCAAAATATGGAATTATTATACTAAACTACAGGGCAAGATTAGAAGGATTACTGTCATTCACTATATATTGGGTTACTGGCAAACAAGGAAACTAACAAAATGAAGCCTACAGAGCGGTTACCACTGTGGTATGTGATGGCAGCAAGAACACTGTTTCCTGAAGTTCTGCCAAGGCTGATGAGACAGTCCTTGGTATTGTTTGGGGACTTATTGAACTCACATTTTCATTTGGTTAAGACTTACTTTGAGCCAGCTGTTGATGTCATTACTGCAGCAGGAGAACAGGAAAGGTGATGCTGTAGTTTGGATAAAATCCCCAACAGCAATAATAAAAAGTGCATCTTGAAATCTCCACCAGAAGCCTGTCCCACCTCCCTTCTTAAAATACTGGAAGAAGAAATCTGAGACAAAACCATAACAACACTTTATAGTATTCTCAAGTGTAAGTTCCAAGAAAATACAACTGCTGTGCCATATGCTTCCAGGCCAGCATGAAGACTGCCCAAACCCTTTGCCAGCCACAAGTAAACTGCTAGTTAGTATTTTTAATATTGACTACAGAGTAAAAGAACTGGAAACAACTTCAGTTTTAAACTATTTTTCATGATCACTTAAGATTTCTCAGTTACCTCATTTCGGTTTAGTATCTTCTTATAAAGCTATCTACCATAGAAATGGACACATTCTTGTTGCCTGATGAAGAGCAAACATCTTCATCTGTGTATCTGTCTCCATTATCTTTCAGCTACCCACTGGGGTAGTATGAAGGATCACTTGCGCAAACTTCTCTGACCACGAAACTCAATATTCTACACAGATGTAGGCTTCTATCAGCATGAAGCATAGGTTAGGATACAGCTTGCAACAGTTTCCCATATGCCTGCATTACAGCTACAACAGTGAAAGTCCACTCGGAGATAACAGTGATACAATTCTGACCAGCAAAGGGGAAAACCAACGTGGGAAGTAACTGAAGCCAAATTCACTGTAACCGATACTGGAAGTGCCAGAACCCATCCCTCCAGTACACAGCTTCTTGACAGAGCAATGAGGAAAGGAGGTGAGGCACTAGGAAAAGCTATTCCTCAGGGACATAAATGAGCATGCTTGAAAGACAGTGATAGAAAAGCTATTTGCAAGTCAATTAGAAAACACCTGTTTTGGTTTTTTTACAGGAGCTGCCCCACTCCTCTCAGTCTCACTAAATGTACTGTTTGTGAATACTCCTCTCCCCAGAAAAATTTTGCATGGAAAGAACGGAGCAAATTATTTGCTTCTTCTGCAGAACAATACCTGCTATTCAGAGGACCTTGCAGTGTTGCCAGATCTGGCAGAGGCAGAATGAAAGATGAATTCAGGTCCTGTGACAAAACGATCTTTTGTGAAAACCTGAAAATTAAGTCTCTTCTCAACATACAGATGCACCCTGACTAGGGGAAAAAAAGGTATGGAAGTAAATTACAGGCAGCATCTGTAATTCATGGCCTATTGTAGCATTATGATACTTGCCCGCTATTACTGAAAACATATTTAAATAATTAAGTTAGAGTTTTAATGATCCTGGAAGTCACCTCTACTGCCAGCCTATAAAAACCAGAATCCTCTGATCTCAGATTTGCTCAGTCCAAATATTCTGCATGAAACAGCAATACAAATCTAGCATTTTAATGCAATATGTATGAATATCTAATATTAATTCCATTTACATATTTAAATTATCCTACTACATTAACACTGCTATAGATACAATATTTGGTAAAAACAACTAATAAGGTTAAATGTTCAAATTTTGGTATTGTTTCCTAGCAAGTGTAAAACAATAGAAAACAGTTTCCATGTGAAGAATAAAGTCTACTTTAACAGAAGCAGCCAAGACCAGCTGCAAAATACAGACCATGTGTGCTGACATTTACACAAAACCTTGCAGTAATAAAAGGTTGTGTCACTCACTGTATTTACAAGGAACTGCCCAATAGTTCAGTTACTGATTGCACTATCGGAATTGTTAAAGAAACAAACAAACAAACAAAAACCCCACCCAAAACACAGCCACACACAACACCACAGCATCCTTGTCATGTCCTTCAGAAATCAAATAATTTGTCCTTAAGAAGTGGCCTTGTTTAAATTGCATGTGCTAGAAAATATAAAACTACAACAGGATGAGGTTAGAAAAGTTGAATATTGTGGAAAAAATTTATTAGTCTATACAAGTCCTCTGAAACAAACCATTGGCTTTGATACAGTAAATTCAAGTGAATACTCATTGCAATAGTGTTTTCCCATACAGAAATCAGGAAGTCCTATAGCTTCCCATTTATAATGTCTGTGATAGGAAGTTTTATTTCTGAACGAGTAGCTGCACAAAGCAGACATGTGATAGAGATCTTCACAGCCACAGTGAGCTACAGTTTGAGATAAAGTTATATTACAAACACTTAGGAAAATTAGGCATCTGTACTGAAGTGTGGCAAACTGATTCACAATGGAAGAACAAAGGTGTCACTCAGACCCCTTGCCAATAATGAAGACTTTCTATAGCAAGTCTAGAGCAGACTGCATCATAAAAACCTAGAGTGCAAGAGTACCACAAATTTAGTATATAAATATCACAGGATTAAAACTCCAGTTAAGCTATCAACTGAAGTAATAATTAAAAAGAAAAAAGGGTGTCTGCCAGCTTGCAAAGGAAGCTTCCAAAGCATCTCTTCAAGAAGGTGCTGATACCAACTACAGCCTGTGCCAATTTGTATTTTAGACAGCTCTGCTGAAAGACAGAAAATGATCAGATTTGTCTAAGTACTGTATATTCTTGCTGGGTTTGATACCATTAAAAAAAAAAAAAAGCATTTAATAGAAGAGATGAAATGTAACATTTATAGCTCACACTGTTTAAGATCTGTGCACACTATATAGTTCTATAGTTTCAAGAGCATTTAAAAATAAGACGAAGCGCAGATAATGCAGTAATGCTTGTTAAGATTTGTTTAGAATAGTTACACAATGAATGTATACAGTCATAAAATTTGTAGTGCATTTGTTCTTGCACATTATGCTACTTATAAAAACCTGAAGATTGCAAATTGGGCATGCTTACCATAACATTTTCAAACTGGGAAAGCTGCAGAACATTGTTCCTAGAAGTGTTCATTGCCATGATACAAAACAAGTATGTGCAAACTGCAAGGTCCCTAAAAACAGCATTTAATGAGTTTATGTACAGAAAGATGTCACTATCTGTTTAAATACGCAAAGAATAAGCTTCCCAAAGTTTATAACATAGAACAATATCCACCACATGCTCCTCCTCCTCCATATCCTTCTTCCTTGCTTGATAATTTTACACCTCTGTTTTGGCTCTCACTCTCCCACAGTCCAGGAGTCTGAATGATTTTTTCAACAAGCTCTTCAAAGGCACACTGTACACCATCACATGTTTTTGCACTTGCCTCTAGAGAAGGGATGCAAGAAGTCAAGTGTTAGCATAACCTGCAGTAACTCATTTAGTGTTTCTCCTTCAGTTAAGTCTCAACCAACAACCTAGATTTAGGACTTCTACAATACATTCTATAACAAAATAACAGTGCCAAGATTAACAGGTATGAAGATTTCTGTCACCACATAAGGCAGCACACCTCAGACTCTTGAATGTCACTATAATCTATGACGACAGCTATAGCTGAGCCTTATTTTCTGTGGAAAACACTTCAGCAAAAAGAAAGGAGGGTTCTACTAACTTACAATGTCGGATAAACCTGGTTGCTGTGTATTGAGTTCTGTGTATTAGTCAGAACTGCTGTACCACCACACCATAAGCAGCAAGAATCCATACTGTAAGATTCTGGGTCAGCCTCCATGATACAACCCACCTGACAAAAACCAGTAAGGGATCTCATTTTTTCCACAGTTTGCAGAATTCTGTGTAATTTCACTTTGGCTAAGACAAAAAAATTTGCTTAAAGAGTATATTATGAGGACAACAGATACCACCTGAAACTGTTCAGTCCCTTTAGGGCTTGCCGTGTTGTCCTACAGAGCCATGCAGATACTTAGCATAGGTAGCATGCAGATATATATACTTATAGTTTAATTTTCATGTTTCTATTCATCTTCCATGCACTTAACAGCTTGTGCCTTAACTTTGAACTTCTATTTCCACATACGACATATGCAGCAAAAAACAAACTCAGCAAGGTACTAGACAAAGACAGTCCTTAGTCAGAGATGAGGAACGTAACTCTCACTACAGGACATGTCAATGTACTGCTTTGCTACCAGAGTCATCCTATAAAGCAAGCCCTGCTGATCTTTAAATGAAGCATGTAATAAACTTATGCATGAGAATCACTTCACCACATACTTTATCATCATGAGGCTTTGCCTACAAAACCCATCTCATTTTGCAGTAAGATGAGACCAACATATTTGCTCCAGTCATGATTACATCATTATTCAATCCCACCCACCATTTACAAGTTAATTATATTCCCAACTACTTTTACATCCCAGCTCTAATACAGATTTCTGTCAAGTACCAGCTCTTTGCTACACCAAAAGCTGGCCACTGGTAACAGGCTTCCCTCTCTCATTTAGCTTATGATTAATTTAGCAAGTTGGCTGGAAACAGAAATCAGACAAAACTCCAACCCTAAACCAGGTTTTGTCAGACGACAGTAGTCTGTTTCTGCCCTTAGTCCTTATGAATTTCAGCATAATCATCCCCAGTTAGAATAGGTACCTGGACATATTTGGAGACAATTAAAAAAATGGCGGGGAATGCCTGTTATCTTTGTACCTACTGCAGCTGAGAAGTATCGTTAGTTTGATTGTATGTATAAAGACTATCAGTCCCACAGAGTGGTACTTCTCATTACATAACAAAAATCAAGTAAGATCCCTGCAGGTATCTATAACATACCTATGAACAACATGGAATGTTTTCTTGCAAATTTGAGACCTTCGTTTCTGTCAACTTCACGGTTTTCCTATAAGACATAGCATTAATATGCATTATTAACAAAATACACCAACAGAATACTTATTGCAGTTGAATTTGGTTTACCTTATCAATCTTGTTTCCAACCAGCATTTTCACTATGTCATTCCTTGTGCAGTATGTTTCCAGTTCATTTAACCAGTTATCCAGCTTCACAAAAGTATCTCTTCTTGTGACATCATAAACTGAAAAATATTAGCAATATTATTCCCATACTATTTTTTCAAGAAATACAGCTTATATTACAGAAGTAACACAAAACATGGCTTTTTTTAATTAGAAAACTAAAGGAGTACTCAGGATTCCAATTCATGTATTAAAGCAAGAACTGGAAAAAAGGTTGAACATCCACCAGCTGAGATTACCAATGATACTAATGCAGAGTGACTCTAAAATTCAGTCATCTACTGTTCGTGGATCAATTTATCTTGAAACATTCTAGCTTACAGGCCAGACACTATGATTCTCCAACAGCTGCAGACTCCAGAAGTAGGATACTTATTTACATCACTACAGCGAGCATACGTAAAGAGTACAGCATGTCCTTCTGCACCTGAGTTAGTGATAATCAAGACCTGTTTAACACCACTCCTACAGCTACTGATTTGACTAAAACTGTAAACTGATCACTGGTATTTATAAGGGTCTGGTGAACTACTGATTTTTCAGCATTTTAGTGTTTCACACTATTTAGCATGTGTGTGGGATATAAGTAATAATCTGCTAGGAGCAGAAAGGGCTCACAAAAGCAAGCAGACTTCGTTAAACCTAAAATCAACTACTCAGCAACTACCCAAGAGCTACTATTTTATGCTATGAAAGTATTTTATCCTTCATTCTCACATCCTGTGTGCAGAGAGGCATAAATGGTTGGTTTCAGTTAAATCTATAGCTTTGCACAAACAACCTTATTTTTAGGAAGTTGTTAGTCAGGAGATTATTAAATAAAACAAGAAAACAAACAGAAAGAGCAGAACTTTCTAGCTCCCAATCAGCGTTTGCTTACTTTTACAGCTTTCAAGAATAAGTGGCAGGATCAGTGCCAGCAACTAGGTGACTTGACGAAACATGCCTTGACAGTATTTTCCTACACCAGGAAATTACCACAACTCAGACCTGGGAAACAGCACATACAAACCAAAACCTAACAGGAAGTCTCACAAGAGAGGTTAATCAAAGTTAAAAAATTTAACTGGACACAGTATCTTACCAAGAATCTCTCAAGTCAGACACAACTTAAAAGAAAAAAAAAAAGAGAATAAAAGCAAAACAGACTTACTTCCCTGCCCTTACTTTGGCTATCTCCTCATTTCTAGCAGTGGAAAAGTTATTTAATAGATTTCCATGTATGAAAGAAAAAAGACACTTCACTATGAAGCTGCAATTACGGGTTTTGGCCTGGTTTTCTCCCACATAGATTGATGCTTTTTACGCTAGTCTTTTTTAAGTGATACTGACTGTCACTCCTATCAGTATGGAAACACAAACAGCTGAAAATCCCAGCCAAACTCCACAGTGTTTATACTAATTTCATTAGGAAAAAGGAACAGGGAGAAGGAAAAAAAAGTTGCGTACACACTCATACAGAAAAAATATACTGAGAAGTTTTTTTTCTTCTTTTTCCCTGACTCTGTGCTTAGTAAGCACAGGCAAAGACCAAAGATCATAAAGAAAAGTCATAGCAGCATAGGGACAGCTCTAAGCTATACCTTCAAACAGCAGTATCTTTCAATCTCACGCAAAAATCAGTGGTTCTCAGGCCAATGAGACTGACTACATCAACAAGACAGCAGGCATCAAAATAAAGATCTAATATATCAGTTGCTCAACACTGATACAATGATTTTCAGCATCAATTAAGATATTATAGAAAGCTTTACAGGTTTGTATAACTCCAATGTATGAAAACCCCACAAATTTATTCAAAACAGCATGCAAAGCTATACTTACCTAGGATAACACCTTGTGCACCTCTATAGTAACTGGGTGTTAATGTTCGGAACCGCTCCTGACCTGCAGTGTCCTAAAAAGCCATTCAGAACAATCAATTATTCCCAACTTGAGCAGAATCCAGTTTCTCTCTCAGGTATTCTGCTTTTAATGAGCATACGAACTAAGGTCCAAAGTATATTCCACTAGCAGATTAACTGAGTTTATACCCTCCCTTGTTTTACTACATGTTAACTTTGAAATTTTATGTTGTCTGTCCTGGGAAACACTTTTAAACTGTTAGCTGTAGGTAAGTAAGTGGACTATGTAGCAATAAGATAGCCAGTTCTGCAGAAGCATTTATTCTGCAGCTAGCACACCAGCAAGAAAGAAGCACAGGTGCAGTACTAAGATTTTGCAACAAGCATCAAAACCCATGGCAAGAAAACCAGTTCCCTCACTTCAATCACCCTGGTCCAATTGTATTTGATTCTGTGCCAGGGTAAACACATTTAACATGCTATGACAGAGCAGAAGCAAAAGAAATAAGTCAAAGGCTTTTCTTGGTTGTTAAGGGAAGTTGAATTTACATCCCCAAAGTGTTAACAGGTCTGAAGAAAAAAATACCCAAGTATTAGAATACTGTTTTCTTATTAGAGATTAAGTTACAGTGCACACTCATTGCAGACTTTATGCACAGATTTAAATAACTTCACCAGTAACCCCAGGTTAGAAGCAACACAGGAATTACTGTGGATTCAAAAAGGTTCCCTGCCAAAGAACCTGAATAACTGAACTGGACTTCAAGTCAATCAGTCAATCCCACATATCTCAAAATGGGTTTGTGTCACCATTCAGCTTTAAAAGCTTCTATTTTCCAGTTTACTGCAGAATCATTTCTTCATATTCACCAATATGAAAGAAGAGAAACCCCAAGTTAGGCCTATGTAACATTTTTCCATCCAACAATCACTAATCATTCTGCTATAGGTCTAGTTTTCCTCCTACCTATGTATTTTTCTGACAACTTGCTGCAGTTATTTTCCTGGTCAAACCTATTTATTTTACTGATGATTACTATTGTCACATCAAGACATAAGTCCTGTTTGTTAGTCAAGATATGAAACACCTTCGAAGCACCAGAAGCATGGCAATATATATTTCACATTCCACTACTACTTCCCAAGAAATAACATCTTGCTTATCTTGGACATCTTGCTTATGAGAAACATGGTTTTACTCTTGCCTGCTACAAGTCACAACTAGGTCTGCATATTTAAAAGGTGCTTCAAGTCACACAGGTGTGGAGGTTGGTTTGCAGAACGGAGAATGTTTTAAAAAAAGACTTGGAAGTACTCTTCTTTCTTCACTTGCCATGAATTTAGAAGTTCCACTTTTAACAGGAGTACATGCTAAAAACCCTGAAAGCTAAGATTACAAACACTGCCTCTCCCTCCTTCAGATGCACCTGCTACAAGAAAGACTGATGTCAAGCCTATAAAAACCCTTGTACGAGGGCTATGATGTTTTAGGCTAAAATCATTTTGAGGTAAAATTTGAGCATAAACTGAGCATGCAACAGTAATGCTTAACCTATTAATACTACTGAATTTTGCCTAAGACATTTAGGTTAAGAAGTGCACCCTTTTAAAACCTGTTAAGTATAGACAAGAATGATGCATACAGGGAAGTCTCAGCTTAGTGAGGGCTAAGACTTTGGAAGCTAAGCAATAAATTACTCATTGTAAAGGAAATCTAGGAATGGCCACATACACTGTGTTAAAGTCTGATTCAGTACCATTTCATTTCTCCTTTTCCCTACTCCTATCACAACCAGACTTGGAATGAGTGCTGCAGAAGCAGCTCAAAAGCAACAGAAGTGCCCAATTAAACAGTTGTTCCACAGTTAATTCCACCTTCTGAAGCATTCATTATTAACCTCTCACTCCTCCAAATCACCTTCATATTAAATAGAAAAGTATTCTATACAAACCACATTACACAAGCCATCACTATTCCTAAGGCAAAGCAATATATTAAGAACTTAGGAGACACGTACCCATATCGCCAGTTTAGCTTTGTTTCCATCAACAGAAATAGTTTTCACCTTGAAGTCCACACCTAGAGAAGGAAATATATTTCAGTTCTTCAAACATACTACAGCTATTTTTGAAAGAGAAGGTAAAGAAAAGAAAAACTGAGAACAAGTTCTGCTTTGACAGGAGCAGGAAGAGTTAAGTTTCATTGGCTATTTATGAAAATTGCTCCTAAACTCACTGTTCTGCTGCAAACAGGATTTTGCAAAAGCCTAAGGGCCTTTTCAGACATTGACTCAAAATGCAGTAAGTACTTATGGAAGTAAGGCAAATACTACATTTCCTGTATTAAAGCACATATTCCATGACAAATATTCAAGTTTATAATTCAAACAGGTTAACTTATATTTTGTCACAAACAAAAGAAAGACTAGGAATAATGTGGGGGCCTACTAGGATGCTGGAGAAGGACTCTTCATCAAGGACTGTAGCAAATGGACAAGGGGCAAAACGTTGTGATCTGAACAAGTGAGATTCAGGTTAGATATAAGAAGTTCTTCACTGTGAGGGTGACGAGGCACTAGAACATGTTGCCCAAAAAGTGGTAAATGCTCCATCCCTGGCAGTGTTCAAGGCCAGGCTGGACAGAGCCTTGGACGACATGTTGTAGTGCAAGGCGTCCCTGCCCACAGCAGGGGGGCTAGAACTATCTGGTATTAGGGTCCTTTACAACCCAAACCATTCTGTGATTCTATGAACTTTCTATTTGTTACTCATACATGTTTTCTCCTTGAGTATATCCATCACCTTGAGGAACAACATACTTTCAAAATAAAGAAGGAACCTGCATTCAGGTAACTATACACTCTGTTTCCTATCTTAAACAACCTGATCAAGGCCCATCAAGGTGATCATGCAGAGGTAAACCATATAAAGACACACTCATCTACTCTATGACTCTATCCTGTGAGAAGTAATGTTATATGACAATAATTCCTCTAATAAAGATGTCAAATAAGCTTTGAATGAGTTGAACACATAGTGTATCTCTTACAGGGATTCCAGCAATACCAGGAACTCCCCAGTCCCATGTTCCATGACCAAGAATTAAATAACAAAACAAAAAATGTCAAGCCAAGGTGTGTAAGATGTTAATGACTGCAAATTTGAAGGATATAGCAACACACATCAGTTTGAAAGGCTGAGGACATCTATGATCCATTTTACTGTAATTTAATCCTTAGGTTACCAATAACAAATAATCCAAAGTATGTTTCAATTATTTCAGAGCGACTCACTCCTCAAGAGGCAGCAGCCCTGAAAGAAACTAGTAGTGTGGAAAGTTGATACACTTGAAAGCTGTTAACATAAAGGTAACAGCAATCTTTTTGCACTTTGACTTACAATGGTAGCCATCTACTACAAGAATTTTTGTTTAACTAATCTTATACAAAACATTTAAGCAGGGCATCATGATCAGCAAACTGTGCTTATAGTTCCAAGGCCATGCAGATTACAAACAAGCGCAAACAGCTGCCAAAATATGTTCAACTTAGCCACAGAGGGTATACAGGATGCTTAAGGAAACGCACATTGCAAGCAGGTTTACAGCTCACTGCAACTGAGGTTTAAAAGGTTTTTTTTTTTCCTCTTTATTTCAAGGAAAACTCTACCAAGCTACATTAACTTTTACAGTAACTGAACAGAACTCTGTTTTTTCAGGGATTAATTCCTAGTCCCTAACCTAGTTTATCTCTTCTTTCACTGTAATTGCGTATTTCTTTCCATAAACTGTAAAATTAGCCATTGCTCAGCCAGGATGTCCAACAGCTCAGAGTGCATTCTTTTATCAATTAGTCTGACATTAAAACCTGTAGCTGCAGATATTACAAGTCTATCAGACACTTAATGCAACAAATCAAAGGTATGTCATAGTACTTTCAAGAAGGAAAACTTTCTTCCTTAGGACAAATGACTAAAGGGTATTTTGAAGCCACAGTATCCTTCTCATTCAGTAAACAGATTCACTATCTTGTGCCTGAACAGTTAACAGAACGTACATATACACCTTTAGTTAGCCTTGCTGCTGGCTTAAAATGAACAGATGCTTTAAATTCTGCATAAGCAATGCAAGTAAATCAAGAATTTGAAGTAGTGAATAAATCCCATGTGTGACAGACTTACTATTGAAAAGCAGAAGTATTAAAACTACCTAAGAGCACATCAAAGTATATCCTCTGAAATAATCAAGAGATGGCAAACATAATTCTAGCAAAGCAAGGAGTTCAACACATATAAAAGTAAGTTTAAAAAAAAAACAAAACAAAAAACTTTCTAATAACTACATTTTTTATTACTGATCTGCCACAAAAGAGGAAAAGTAGAAAAAATGCAGACTAAGGAAATCCTGTTTAATTGAATAAACAGGGTACTTATGTTCCCTAAATACTTCAATGAAACACAGACATATTTGTGTGGCATGTCAGTTCTGAGCTTTCAAGAGTGATGTTTCTACCCTTGACAACAGAAAACAGACAGTGATTTCCACCATGCCTTGAAGGAAGCCAGAAGCAAGACAGCTCTACAATACTGTACTCCTGTGTGTTGACACCTACAGGACCTGGCACTACACGCTAACCTACTATGGACTTACAGTCTGCAAGGAATAGCTCTGTTGCCTGCATGCTGCTCTCACATTTAGCTCAATGTGCCATGCTGTATTTACAGAAAGTATAAAATGAGCTAGAGTGTATTGCTTGTGAGGTAGGTAACTGACAAGTTGGACAGCTTAAAGTTGGAGGACTCCAAGTGCAAGGAAGGCTAAAAAGTTATGAGAAATCAGATCTGTGCAAAACATCACTCATGAAATAGGAACTTCACTGAACACTTATCTAGAATCTCTCACAAAAACAGGAGGCAAGCAAAGATAAGCATAAGCAGAAAGAACAGAAAATACTAGGGTATATATAGTCTAATAAGATCCATGTGATGAAACCCAGCAAACATGCCAGAGAATGCAAGGAAGACAGGTGATCCTACCACAGGCAGAGTAGGATCTGCCAGTAGCAAACCTTGAACTGTTGCTATGTAACAGCCAACACTTAGCTACCACACATTGCTGCTGCGCATTTTTGACAAATCCCAAAGAATTACTTCAGGGAGTAATTCCTTAATTTCTCAAACAGTGCACCGATGCCAGTTTTTGTAAAGAGTATTCTGTTGTATGAACAGCAGAATGAAAAACCCAATAAAGATGCCCACACTGACACCAAATTAGTCAGTATTTGAATTGGTATTCAAAACATGACGCAAGCTAAAGTAGCTATTCTGCACTGACTTCCTGGCCCATATGGTTGACATACCAAGAAAGTGACGTGATCTGAAGCATGTATTGCGTC
The DNA here is from genome assembly GCF_033815535.1 of Pezoporus flaviventris. Lineage (NCBI taxonomy): Eukaryota > Metazoa > Chordata > Aves > Psittaciformes > Psittacidae > Pezoporus > Pezoporus flaviventris. Next base: position 8,776,291 of record NW_026892595.1, read on the forward strand.
AAAACTACTTAGATTAGAACACAAGATTGCCATCTTCAACACCTGGTCTGCTCCACTCCCATTTCTTTCCATGCTATCTTCCCTCATGAACTGAGGTAAGGCTACTTGCACAAGTACAATTTTATGAACAGTGAAATGAACAAAAATAGGCCTCTCCCCTTGGCTGCTCAGTGCTTTATGTGAAATAGTACTCCTGTATCTTACTAACATTAACAAAAATTGTATCAATTTATTGACTTCTTGAGCAATCAGACACAGCTGGCTTTGTTTGCCAACAGCTGAACAAAAAAAAATTTATACAAGTCCTGAGCCAGAAGTCTTCCTACAGAGGTAGTGAAAAATGCAACTGAAATGCATTGTGTGTAAAAGTCTTCTCTATTTTTGATTACTTCAGTTAATTTGGTACAGAGCTGCAACACTTTCTTTAAGTTTCATTCTGCTTCATTGGACAGCCACCTATATAGTATAAACTGCATTCTGGGTCACAACTCCAGCACAACTGACTTCACTGTTGGTAGGTATCATACTAACACAGCAAGGATATCACTGCTTTTTTCCCCAGCAGCTCATAGATTCTTGGCTCTCTTCCCTTCTTCAAGACTGAGAAGTTACTAAGGGGTTAAGCAGGAGAGAAAAAGCTACATTGTAATTTCCTCCCTATAAAGGAGAAGCAGAAGCCACACAGAGCCTAGTACAGTCTAGTAGCGCCAGGATTTGCAAGACCTAACATCCCGTTCCAGGGGGAGTCTTCAGTCTTCTCAAGATAGCTACCAAGTGTCATATTACATTGAACACAAGTTCTGGGCAGCAATATTGCTGTTCAAACAACTTGAGAGTTATCTTGCACAAAAAAAAAAAAAAAAAAGAAAAATCAGTAGGTGATGTAGCAGTAGCTCTTACATTTCTATTTTAGCCGGAAACACAGGCAACCAGGAAACTGCAAGTTGTTCCATCAGAGCTTTTTACTGCTCATACCTATCACTTCCATTTTCATGGTGAAAGGTGACACCTCTGTTTTCCCAGCCAAGGATACATTTTTGCATAAAGAGGAGAAATACAGGCCAATACAGTTAGAGCTCTAACCAATAAGAGCTGGATGCTGGAACTGCATCAACATCATGTTTTCACTATGAGGAACCAGACATGTCTGAACTTCACTACCAGTCAGGAAAGTCTGAACAAGCTACAGTTTTGTCCTGAAGGAGGTATAAATTTTTCTAATGTAGCATCAGCACAATACTTACCAATGGTTGCTGCAAGTTCCGGGTCAAATGTATCATCTGTGAATCGCAGCAGAAGGCTGACAAGAGGGGAAGAAAAATAAGAGTTGCTATTACTGCAGAATAGCCATAGCTTGCCCAAAGTTTGTAAATTACAAGTCTGAAAGCAACAACAGGATCATACGACTAAATAAAAACACAATTCATTTTTCCATAATTTCTCTCCTACAACAGCCAAAGAAGGGAACATGAAAAAAACACAGTAGACATGCTCTGCTAGAATAGCACAGGCCTCTTCTATGCCTAGAATCATAGAATAGTCAGGGTTGGAAAGGACCTTAAGATCATCTAGTTTCAATCCCCCCTGCCATGGGCAGGGACACTTCACACTAAATCATGCCACCCGAGGCCTCGTCCAACCTGGCGCGAACACTGCCAGGGATGGAGCATTCACAACTTCCATGGGCAACCCATTCCAGTGCCTCATCACCCTTACAGTAGAGAACGTCCTCCTTACATCCAATCTAAACTTCCCCTGTTGAAGTTTTAACCCATTACCCCTTGTCCTATCACTACAGTCCCTAATGAAGAGTCCCTCCCCAGCACCCCTATAGGCCCCCTTCAGATACTGGAAGGCTGCTATGAGGTCTCCACACAGCCTTCTTTTCTCCAGGCTGAAGAGCCCCAGCTTCCTCAGCCTGTCTTAGTACCGGAGGTACTCCAGTCCCCTGATCATCCTCGTGGTCCTTCTCTGGACTTGTTCCAACAGTTCCATGTCCTTTTTATGTTGAGGACACCAGAACTGCATACAATACTCCAAGTGAGGTCTCACAAGACCAGAGTAGAGGGGCAGGATCACCTCCTCCGACCTGCTGGTCACGCTCCTTTCGATGCAGCCCAGGATACAGTTTGCTTTCTGGGCTGCAAGTGCACAGTGAAACCAGCTCATGTTCAGGTTCTCATCGACCAACACCCCCAAGTCCTTCTCCACAGGGCTGCTCTGAATCTCTTCTCTGCCCAACCTGTAGCTCTGCCTGGGATTGCTTCAACCCAGGTGTAGATCCTTGCACTTGGCATGGTTAAACTTCATAAGGTTGGCATCAGCCCACCTCACAAGCATGTCAAGGTCCCTCTGGATGGCATTCCTTCCCTCCAGTGTATCAACCAAATCACATAGCTTGGTGTCACTGACAAACTTGCTGAGGGCACACTCAATCCCACTGTCCCTGTCACCAACAAAAAGGTTGAACAAAATCTAGTCTATAACCCATATGGCTCTTTGAAAAGAAAGCACCAAGTTGTAAAATCAGTTGCCTGAACATTCACATGGTCTGCTTCTCCAAGCATTTTACTTCTACCTTATCCTATTTTGGTTGTCCCAGAATTCAATACAAGAGATTTTCTTTTCTTTGAAGTTTCATATTGCCTCACCCAGCATCTCTAAGTTTGAGAGAAAAGTCAGCTTCTCACCCCAGAAATAACTCTTTGACCTGGACACACAGCAGAACAGTAAGACATCTCACCACTGTCTTACCATTTTTTATCTGTTTATAAGGACTGTCACACAAACATTTCCCCCTATCCTTATGGATACATTTGCTGCCGGAAGAGCAGCAGCTACAAATAAGACTCATCAGGACATCACACTGGAGTAGTAGGGTCCCTCAAAGAAATGCCCTTAAAGCCACTGTACCTGTGCCAAATGTAATTATTTTGGCAAGAGACAAAGACTCAGCATACGGTTTTTAAAATCAGCAGCCTTATGCCTCTGTGGCAAGTGTATATTACCATGTGGCAGGCAGCTGTTTTGCTATGACTGACAGCTTCTATTCATTTCCACACCAGACAAACAAAACAAAGCCCTATTTATTTTTTGGTGTGTCCTTGTCCCCCCATTTTTCCCCTCCTCTCTTCTTTCTGCATGCGAATCTAGCTGCCAAGTCCTTTTTAGCATTTGGACACAGTCCTGCATTGACAGAAAAGCAACTACTGAAATTCTTTTACTTCAATAAGGCTGGGTGACAACTCCAAAGATAACCACAGACCAACCTTTTTTTCCCTACTGCAGAACCCCTAAATCACATGATAGCTTTATTTATCAAATAATAATTAAAACTTTTAAAAGATAATAATCACATCAGTTTTTACTGGTACCTTCAAACAGTTGTATCAGGACGCTATTTAAGAGCAGCTATTTTTAGTTGCAACCAAGACTAGTTTCACTCAAAATAGACAAAATATGGAACCCCCATTTTGCCACCAGAATAAACACATCAGTTTACAAGTCCTGAGTTCTAAATCCAACCAACTTCTTTCCCCACCTTTCTTTCATATGCAAATATCCTCTTTCACAAAGTACAGCACATTCACAGGGACCACGTTTAAGGCAGCATTTGGTTCAGTCAGGACTCCAGCCACTTACTGTAACTTTGCTAATACAAGCTTAACATCTGACTTTTTCTAAAGTAACAGGCAAGCGACACAAATTCAGGAATACTTCAGAAGAAAGTTTCTGTACCTGAACAACAGTAGTGTTATTGTTTCATAGCAATTTATTTTCTCTACATAAAGTCTCTTTTAACAATTTTACTGACATAAAGAAATAACCACATAAGTAGGTATACAAAGCCATTGTCCATACTATCTGTCTGAGGATAAAAATTTTTCCATATGGAAAAAAAATAATTTCCATTTATAAAAGATGACCTCAACTAAAAGAAATTTGCTCATATGTCTGTCACCAGAGGCCTACTGTACTAGATTACCAACTCAGTAGGCAATGCAAAGGAGTGGCTCACAGATTTTTAACAGATACATTTGGAGGTTTTTGTTTGGTTTGGGCGGGGTTTTTCTTTGTTATGATTGCTGTTGTTTTCTGTTTAAATAGCAATTTATATGTTATTAAGGGTCATAGTAGAAATTTAATCACTGCCATAAAAATCACCAAATCCAACATGACTAGCATAGTACATTCTCAGATGCCATTTATATCCCACTTCCTTTAGTAAGAACTAAGACACTAACATAGAAAAGTTAAAGAAAAAAATACTAGAAGGCACAAAAGGTAACTTAGACCAAAGCCATGAGAAGGGCAGGGCATGGGAAGGGCGGGGAGGAAATCAACCTCAAAGTTCTCGAGAAACAGTATAACTAGCAGAAGAATCAGTGGCAGAACTATTTCACTGCTTATTTTAGACGTCAGTGTGCCCCTTCTGCACCCAGTGCGGGGTCACTTGTGACTCTACATTTATATATTATGTACAGGACTAACCCCAAAGGGACAGACACCAGTGCCGCCCTCCCCTCTCGGGGCCGGCGGCCGGGGGAGGGCTGCGGAAGGGGCTGACAGCCCTGGGCGGGGACAGCCTCTCGCCTGAGGAGGACTGGCTGAGAAGGGGAGAGGAATCCCAGCCGCAGGGCCTACACCTCCTCAGGGTAGGCCGCGGCCAGGCCGGGTGGCCGCGGAGGCAGAGGTGGCGTCGTCCAACACGGCACCACAGGAGGCTAGGCCGGGCCCGGCCGGTGCCCCGCGTCATGGCAGGAGAGGCTGGGGGAGGCGTGCGCCCCCTCACCTGGATTTGCCGACGCCGCTCTCGCCAATGATGAGGATCTTCAGGGTAGTCAGCACGTCCTCGTCCATCCCGTCAGCGCGCCCGGTCCGCTCCGGCCTGACTCAACCCCGACCGACGCTCCCTGCGCAGGCTACAGTGGCACGGCCTGCGCCTGCGCAGCCCGCCACCCCTGCCCGAGCGCCCCTTCGCTGCCTGCCCTGCGCATGCGCCTCAAGTGTGCCAGCGGCGGGGGAGAGGCAGAACATCGCCGCCCCGGCGGAGGGTGCATGCGCGGGGAGCGGGAGCCGAGCCGAGCCGAGCCGAGCCGAGCCGAGCCGAGCCGAGCCGAGCCGAGCCGAGCCGAGCCGAGCCGCGCCGCGCGCCCGGTGTTTGTTTACAGCGGGTTGTGAAGAGGGGCTGCTACCTCTCCGTGAGGTGGAAGCCCTGCTACTGCCCGGCGACCCCGGGGTGTGGGGCGAGGGGACTGCCCATGGGTTTTCAGTGTCTGTTGTTGTCGGGAATCAGGGTCGTTGGAGGAAAGAAATCGGGTAAAATTGCAGGGAAGGAGAAGACTAGCAGCACAATGGTAGCTGGGCAGCTCCCTGTGCTGGAGCAGAGCAAGCAGCCGCCTCTCGAGGAGACAGCTAGTCAGGAGCCCACCACCAAAAAAACCTAAGGGTCGTTTGATCAGTACCTCCTCCTATGTCCGTCAGAGTGAATGGCACTACATACTTTTCTGGCAGCAGAATCTGCCACCCTCCATTAAAAGCCCTAAATGCTCTTCTAAATTTGTTTCAGATGTTTGCCTCTTTATAACCAATGTGGCTAACATGCTGTCACGCTTGAAACCTACCTCAGGCCATGTGTAAGCAAGTGCAACTCTTAATCAAATGCATGTCTGATGTGGGTCTGAAATGCTCCTCGGCCTATGCTACAGTAGTTGGGCCAGCTGTTCACGTCCAAAGATGAACTCCATAATATACGAAATGGCCTTAGGTTCTTGTGCAGTCACACCAAATGAAAGAGATGAAGCCATGTCACAGTCTGCACAAGGCAGGTGTGCCTGCGGGTTTTGTCAGCATGCTGGCTGCAGAAGGCACAGTTCTTCTAGCAGAAGCCCGGGTTTGCTGGGCAGTTGCCTTCAACCGAATTACAGGGTCAACAGAGTAACCGTTGTTTTGTGTCTGTAGTAAACACTCTGGTGCCTGGCTCCTTCCCCTTGCAGAATGTGATCTCCTGCCTCTTTTACCCCAGAAAACCAACTCCCAGGATAAGTGCAATAACAATAATTATCCTATTAAATTACGGAGGCATATTCTGTAATTAAACATGTGCAACTGCCTGGCTGTGTTTATATCAGGCCTGTGCCTGTTTATTAGTAATTATCAGAGTTTTATTGAAGGTGTGACTTAGTTTTCGTGGTTTGGATTGTGTTTTGCTGCCATACAAGAAAGCAGTATGTTGATACTCTAGTTTTTGCTGAAGCATATTGGAGCTATGGGGTTTTAGTGTGAAACAGGATAGGAATTAGAATTTGGAGAGTGGACCCAAACAGCAAAGTATTCTACTAAGGATGCTGAATCCCAGAAAGTGTTTGTATTCTGGGACTTGATTTCCCACCCCCCACCCCCCCAGTGTAACCATAGAATCAAGCTATTCAATATGGATATTAGTCCTGATTCTATACCTTACTCAGAATGAAAGGCTGGCCAGGATGGCATTCAGATTCTTGACCTTAATGATAAGCAGACACCAAAAAGCAGTCAAAGCGTGCCCTAACAGCTCATGCTATGGATGTGATGCTTTAGACCTTCCTAAGCATACCCTCTGAGAGTAGGTGTTTCTCCATGTTGTCCTCCTTCACATAGTTCTCTCAGTCTGAGATTGGATCTGTGTGCTGCAGTCAATTGCCTGTGTATCTGTTTTAAGTCTGAAAAGCTGGGCCATGTTGTACATTTTTCATCCCTATTATAGGAGGCAGTGGTAGTAGATGATTAAAGTAGCCCAAACCTAGATCCTTCAAAATAAGAGCATTATTTATTCACTGAAAGATGTGCAATAATCAGGGCAGAATCATAGAATCATAGAATGGGCTGGGTGGAAAGGAACCTTTTAAAGATCAGCTAGTTCCAGTGTCATTGCTACAGGCAGGGACACCTTCCATTAGACCAGGTTGCTCAAAGCCCCATCCAGCCTGGCCCTGCATCACTAGCCTGGCCTTGATCACTATCAATTCTTTGTAGTTTATTGAAGATGAGCCACATCTTGTTTACAAGAATCCTAATTTTACCTCCATATTGCCTTTTTCATCCCAAATGCGCTTGTTTTCCTGTTTAGCTTTTGTAGGGTTTCTTCAGTGAAGCCATCTCCAAATTGGGAGAGACTTGTTGGGAGACTAGTCTGCTGTAATTCTTGGGTGTCTGCCTGTTTTCTTGCATGCTTTTCACTACTCATCTGGAGTCCTCACTCATGACAGCCCAATCCCTTTCTTTAATAAAGCAGGAGGTTCATTTTGTTGTTTTTTTTAAATTTTTATCATTTACTATCCCAGTGATCACAGCCTCAGATGTGGGAGGGTCAAGCCATAACAGCTTGGTTAACCTCCTTGATAATTAGTCTTCCTAGAAGAATACTTGGAGGTCTTTTGACTGCATCTTTTTATGCTATGCTGTTTCCTCTTGATTTCTTCTCAGTGATCTCTGGATTTCTGGCAGAATGCCATCAAGCAGATCAATTTGTCTGCATATATATTTGTAAATAATTGTGCATATACTTTCCTTATTGTTCATACACTGCTAAGGGAAGCAGTCTGATGGTAGGAAACTAGCATTACTTGTTCCAAGGCAGCTTGTCAGCATGTATGGAGTAGTATATATGTAAAGAGAATAAATTTGCATTTCAGGGTTACCTCTCATGTTTTTACAGTCTTGCATGGAGGCTGCCTCATTCCTGGGCTCAGGGAAGTAAAAAAATGTCAGCTCCATCTCAGCTGGCACTAAATGTATGTGATCAATGTTTCTGAGGTTTTGATTACTTCACAGAAGTAAGAATAGAAAACATGTTAACAGTGATACTTCCTGTATTCTCAGCATCAGAATTCCCTGTCTGCTGTGTTACAGACTTGGCTATATCCTTGACCATGAAAACAGGTCATTGGGACTGAGTAACCGATTACCTTTCTCAGATGGTGGGGAATTGTTTACAGTCCCTTCCTTAGAGTTGGGATCTACAATTAAACAGCCATTGCACTTCATATGTCCTCAGGGGACCCTAGACCAGTTGCATAGCACAGTGCCCTTAGGGAGCCACTGAGAGCAGGTAAAGGCTAGAAGGACCTCCAGCCAGTTTGTTTCTGCTGAACTAGCTGCAGTGTGACCTTAGCAACAGAGAGAAGTGTGTCAGTAATGAGTCAGTAATGTAATGTGAGAGATATAAACAACAAAGGGTTCCCTCAGTCTCATGGTGTGTCTGAAAGACACCTGGGAGCCTTTGGTAAGTTCACTTGAACCATCTACCACAGCTTGAATATGGGGATAATGGTATTTGCTATAGAAGACTACAGAACCAGCAAGGGTGATATGCTAAGGGAGCTAAGAGTATGTTTTCCCTATGAGCACTGCCTATGTTAGTATGAAATTCATGATGGAAGACTGGCTATACAAGTGCATGGCTGTCTTCCTCTCTCCCCCTTCATGAATGCTATCACTAGTCAAAAGAGGCCTTGAAATGTATAGGTTCTGTTTAGGTTGTTTAGGTACACAAAAGTCTCAGGAGCATGCATGTCTCCAGGTGTCAAAGTCCTTAATTCACTGGTACTTTGAAAGATTTTCTTAGTTATGTCAACAATGCACAATGCCCAGCAGAAGATGAGAAGGTCTGCCACTTCAGAGAGGTTGACAGCAACATATAGGTCTCATGTTGAAATGACTAATCCTGCTCTCCCATTTCCAGATTGTGAGGCTGACCCATGAGTTGTCATGGCAGTGAGTCAGGAGTTATGATTTACGGTGAAACAGGTATGATTGCTCAGCTTACCGGTCCCTCCTAGTAGAAATGACACACATACACATGCTTATTCTTTTTTTTCTTCTTCACACAGGAATTTCCAAACTTGTAAAAGTTATTATCTGCATATGTGTTAGATTCAGGGAGGTTCCTTTTCTGTGTGACATCCTTAAACATAGTCAGCACATCCATAGGATTTCACATTCAGCAAATCATAGCAAGGAGTGAAAGTGCAGCAGCAGTCCCAGAACTCTAGGCAAGATTTCTCTGGAGAGCACTCGGCAATGTAAATGATCCTGCTGTGGCTGGCCACTTCTTTTCTAAAGAATACAGCCTATATTTATGAAGCAGTTACACTCTGAGAAATTAAGATACGTTGCTTATAGTCAACACAGTTGTAAAAAGTGAATTGCATACAGCATTGAGGTTGTAACAGACAGGAATCAGCTACTTGGGAAGAACAAGAAAAATAGTGGTTTCGACACTCAAAAAGCTAGAGTCGAATATGAAAGCGATATACTAGAACTTGTCAGAGAAAACCAACATAAGAAGGACATGGACCTGTTAGAGTGAGTCCAGAGAAGGGTCACAGACATGATCAGAGGGCTGGATCACTTCTCCTGTGAAGACAGGCTGAGAGAGTTGGACTTGTTAAGCCTGGAGAGGAAGATCCAGGGAGGCCTTACAGCAGCCTTCCAGTGCCTAAAGGGGGCCTATAAGAAATCTGGAGAGGGACTTCTTACAAGGGCACTTTGGGACAGGACAAGGGGGAATGGCTTTAACCTAACAGAGGGGAGATTTAGATTAAATATTAGGAAGAAGTTCTTCACTGTGGGGGTGGTGAGACACTGGAACAGGTTGCCCAGAGAAGCTGTGTCTGCACCATCCCTGGCAGTGTTCAAGGCCAGCGATGGGGCTTGGAGCAACCTGGTCTAGTGGGAGGTGTCCCTGCCCATGGCAGGGGGATTGGAACTAGGTGGCCTTTAAGGTCCTTTCCAACCTAAACCATTATCTCATTCTGTGATTCTGTGATTCTATGTATTTGGAAGATCATTACCCAAGTCTTGCATAAAAATCCTGAGTAGATTCCTGATTTTGTGCTAGAATAATTTGCTTACTGAAAATAATGCAAAAAGCTTAGTTGAATGCTTTGAAATGTTACTTTGCAAGATACAAGGTGGAACACTCAAGGGACAGCACATCTTCTCTGCTGGAAAATGGAGAAAAAGGCTAGCCACCTCCTATTTACACTGAACTTTGTCCAGATAAATTGATTAATCATTTAATCACAACTAATGCAAGCAGTAATCTTAAAAATGACAGCTTATCCTTCTGAATCATGTCATGAACCTTTAAGCCAAGCACAGCTTTTAAGACTGGATGACCCAGATACTCTTAAATGTCTCTAAAGCAGCCATTGAAAGATGTAAACAATAGTGATACAGAACTAGATTCCTGTTTAGGGGTGTTAGATTCCTATAAAACATTAATTAAATTCAAATGAGAAAACAGCTTTCTTATATTTAAAGTACATATAGTGTCTACTGCACATCAACAATGAAAAGGATGACACAAGAGTTTTCAAAGGGTGCATTAAGAACAACAAAGATCGGATGTTAAAGCTTTTCCACAGCTTCTCTTCATATGCCCTTCATGAGCATACTGAATACTGGGTGCTGTGAATTGTTCCTTTTTCATGACAAGTATAATTGTATCTCATGAAGCACAATATAGTATATATTTACCATTGAGATCAGAAGACAGAAAAAAAAATAAATATCATGGAGTATTTGACAGACCAGGTTGATCTGAAGTGTTTCCTCTCAGTCTTCATGAAATAAAAAGCAGTAATACATTTCCAAAGCTTACTATTTTCATATTGATGATTCCTCAGTTTCCTGAAGGCCACCTTTGGATTTCGTTTGGACGCTCTGTGTTGGTGGGAGAGCTAAAGATACGTTTCGTGAATATGGTATACTTGATAAAAGACACACAGTAAATGTGCATCTGTGTGCAGTACCTTTCTGCTTTAGCAAAATCTGTGTATCTCACAAACAAGAGAACGTGGGTTCTTTCTCAGAAAGCAGCTGTTCTGAAAGAACTCTTCCCATTTTCGAAGAGGGTGTACTTCAAATGATTATTTGGGGGGGGGGGGAGGAATCTGGAATAACTTTGCATTTAATAAACAACATACTCATTTCTCCTTCTCCAGCTGCTTACAATACTTCACATGGTTTTTGTTAAGGGGGGGGAGGGGAGGAATAACCCCTTCTCTACTGTGAGACATCTTATCAGTAATCCCCTCTGAAGGGATAACATACCTCATGTAGCATTATGTCGCATGTTCCTGCAGGATTAGCTGTTAGAATGGGATAGAGTGGATTAAGTAACCACTGCCATCAGCATCTTGCCCTTTGCAGAACTTTGTGTGGAGCAATCCTGATAAATCAGAGGATCTGGTGGGCAAAGGACAGACACAACATCAAGGCAGGGATTGCGAAGTAAGCTGGACAAGCTGTATTAAATCTGTAACAGTCAATGGAAGAAATGTTACACAAAGATGTAAATCCAAATGAAGCAAAACAAGACCTACTATGGTAACCAGTTTTATCAAGTCAGAGCAAAGTCCATCTGTCATCCATGACAGAAGCTTTGCCTAGGCCACAGCATATGAACAGGACAAGCATGTAATGATACTTGCCCCGAATGTTACTGCAGACTTCAGCAGCTTGTGGCCCAGCACTTTGTGAGCCTGTAGTGATAGTGTCTTCATATACAGTAGCTGTATTGCTCTTAAATAATAGCAGTATTTCTCTTCACAGAAGAGAATTTTTCATCCATGTATTCTGAACATAGTCTTCTGTGGCTGAGTTGAGCAGGTTAACTACATATATATTCTTATTTTTGTTCTATACTTTCCCCCTGCTGCCTTAATTTGAATTCCCTTCTTACTTTTTGCTTGTTCTCTTGCGTACAGGGGCAACTGATATTGGTATGAATTGGTCCTCTGGTTTGGCTGCAGTGATTATCACTGTGGTTTGAGTAGCAACTGTACTTGTTGCTGGGGGTGGTGTAGCTGCTGTACTTGGAGCTGGGGTAACCGCGCTGTCTGTTGCAGTTGAAGTTTGAGCAGCTGCTGTACTTGCCACTGGGGTAGCTGCTCTGTTCATTGAGGCCAAAGTTTGAGTAGCGACTGTACTTGTTGCTGGGGGTGGTGCAGCTGCTGTGCTTGGAGCTGGGGTAACCGCGCTGTCTGTTGCAGTTGAAGTTTGAGCAGCTGCTGTACTTGCCACTGGGGTAGCTGCGCAGTTCATTGCAGCCAAAGTTTGAGTAGTGACTGTTCCTTTGCCCTCAGATCCGCCGACATTCTTTTCCTTTTGAAGGTGCTGGATAGTGTTGAACAAGGCCCTGTAAGCATAGGCCAAGCCCCAGCACGTTGCCGTGATTTGTCCATGTCTGGTATGGCCAGAATGACCACACACCTCATTTAAGTGTTTTACTAATTCTTCTGGATTTTGCAGTTGTTCGGTAGTGAAATTCCAAAGTACTGGAGGGGCCCACTGACCTAGATACTTGCCCATACTGTCCCACACACCCTGCCACTCATGGCTGTCCAGCCTCAGGGAAAATCTCTCGGTCCTCCTACATTGTCGTTTGACCCCAGACAAGACCCAAACCTGAATCTGCTTAACTCTTGAAATCAGTAGTGGGCAAAACACACTCTGTATGCGTGCTAGCATGGTGATTCCCATCACCATCAGCAAACAAGTCTCAACAGCATTAAAAGGCCATTCAAAAAATTCAAAACTCTCAAATGTAAATGGTCTGGGGGGACGACTGGGAGGGTAAAAGAATGTCTCCTTCACAGGTTGAGCACCTGAGAAGGAGTAAAAAGATGTGTAATTGTTAAGCACCTCCATCATATACCTCCCAAAGTATAAAGGTGGTGACCACACTGGGAACATAAGCCAGATCAGTTTCATGATCAATGACTCTATTGTATTACAAGTCATTACCATAAAGTACAATGGGACAAAAACCTTAGCCCAAGCCCCACACTTGAAAAACACTAATACAGCAAATACCGGATGGACGTAAGATACGATATACTGAAACTGTGAGATCAAGAGGAACAACCTTGAGAGCCAATAAATCAGCATTGTGACGAGTGACTACCAATCCAGTCAGATCTGTTCTTATCTCAACCCCTCGTGCCCCACGTTGGGCGCCAAAAAGAACTGTCGTGGTTTAAACCCAGTCAGGTAACTTGTTCACTCACTCCCAGTGAGTGGTGCCGAGCTGACAACAATCGAGGTCCGTGTCCCCCCCCCCCACCGGGGTTCTCCCCCACTCCCGGAGGAACGGGGAGGAGGATCGAAAGAGTGCAACTCCCACGGGTTGAGACAAGAACAGTCCAGCAACCAATGTACACAAATCACCACCGCAACTATCAACTACAACAATGATAAGGGAAAATAACAAGGGAAGAGAATACGATACCACCGGCAGGGGAGTTCCACCCGGAAGCCCCGTGTCCTTCCGGGTAACTCCCAGTCACCCCCCACCCCGGGCATGACGTGCTGTGGTATGGAATACCTCCCTGGCTAGCCCGAGTCAGGCGCCCCATCTCTGCTTCCTCCCGGCTTCCCCTCCTCCCTGGCAGAGCATGAGCCTCACAAAGTCCTTGGTCAGGATAAACATCACTTAGCAACAACTGAAAACATCGACTTCACCAACACTGTTCTCAGGCTGGAAGTCAAAACACAGCACTGCACCAGCTAGCACAAAGGAAAAAAAAAAACAAACATGACTGCTACTGCTGAACCCAGGACAGAAGACTAGAACTAGACAAAGCACGCAAAAAATTAGTGCCTCTAGGGCTGAGAATGGAATGTTTACTGTTTTATTCTATGAGTGTTTTCTAATATTTTCTAACAGTTTATGTGTTTTATTGGTCAACAGCCCTGAGCAGACGTTTTCATATCACAATTATTTCTGGTTCCTTTACCTATTTATTCCTGTCCTTTTACTCCTACATAGTTACATTCTGAGTGTTCCTGCCATCAAGGACAATATCAATAGTCGCTCTTCCTCTTGTGCTATCTGTTTAGTGAAGAATTTATTTTTGGAATCCAAGCCTTCATTCCTAGCACTATGTCTAGACATGGTATTTTATCTAACTTACCTTGGAAGTAACAGAGGGTTTCATTATTAATTGAGTTTCCTGTCCTCTCAGCCTCTCTGAGAGACTCACCATGTCCTAGAGGCTCATCATGTTGTTGTCCCTGTGATCGCCTTGGTCAGGTGGTCTGTTGTATGCTCCCAATTCTACATTGTTGTTGTTTGCATGTTAGGTAATCAGTTTCCAATAAAGGAAAAACCTTAATACTAAGTTATAATAACCATGTGGCGCAAAGGTTGCCCCAACACACAAGCTGGCTGATAAAATAGGAACATATAAACCTATGAAAGAAGCTATGTAGCAGTTCCCTTATAGTAGTGTGAATGTGGCAAAGGGAGGAAGTGGAAATGGGCATTTGGCACAAGATGGGCCATCTCTCTCTGGCAATACCTCCAGTAAATGGAGTACCTTCAAAGTGTTAACTCACGAACAGTAAGAAGAAACACAGCGCAAAGAAAGTGATGTCCTCCTCTCCTTCAAAAGCACATCTTATTTCATCCACTGACACACTCGGCAAAGGACCTTTGTTTCTGTGTCCAACAGAAGGCTTATGCCAAGGTTAGTGTAACTATGCTGTCTTTGTTCAACTTTCTCTTAAGCACGTTCCTCATTAGGTGGCCATGGCAGCATAATAACAAACACTGGGCATCATTAGATCTTCCCTAATAAAATCTGCAGCTCATCAGGGTTCTGGAAGGATTTTCAGTAGTGTGGTTGAGTAACTTTTGCACTTTCATCACATTTCTCTTGCACTTAGAATATGCTACTATTATGAAACTTTTTATCGAAGAATGCTAATAATCTGTTGCAACTCCCTTTTAAGAAGAGGTGTAGATAGTACTTCTTGCGATCAAATCTATAATTAAAAAATACAATGATTTTATAATATATTTCTATAATCCCCTTTCCCTGAGAGTTATCTCTAAGCTTTGTAGGAGGCTCTTTAACAATTGCAGAAGTGCAGCTCTTTGGGATAGAAGGCAGAAACTGTGTAACACATCATCCTGGAAGACCAGTTTAGAAGAGAAAGCAAGGCAAAATACAATCTGTGTTTGAAACTGAAGCCAAAATGTAGATGAACAAAGTCAAAATGTAGTCATGTTAATACTACCCTTATACTGCTGAAAAAAATTGCAATGGAAATCTACAGCTCATGTTCATAATCTTTTTCCTTCTCATTTGATAGAACACAGTGCCAGTAAATGAGCAAGTCTCATTAATACCAAGGTGAGGTACTGATTTCCTATTATTTCTGTATTTCCACTGCACTAATGCCTGGAGACTTTCATTAGAATGGGCCCAACTGTATTCATTTATGCAAAATCACAGGACTTCTGAAGTTGTTGAAAGAGAAACCTAGCCCTGCTTATGCAGGCAAGAATTTTCCCTATAACATACTGAGTTTTTCTTGGTGGTATCTGTCTCCAAACAGTGATCAGGCTTTATGTCCTGGATGGCAACATTAAGTATAATCTGCTGTCATCTCCTCATGACAACATATAAGCCAAAACACTTGCAAACAAACCAAAATATTTTCTTCTGGATCAGGAGTTTGAATTAGATGACTGAATTTTCCTGGCATGAGAGGATTATTCCTTGTCTTTCACCTAATCCTCCTCTGTTATGCAATATATATAGTTACACACAGTTTTTTGTTTCCCATGGGTATGAAAAGATTACTTTTCCACTGGGTTTCCTGCATCACTGTAATACTTCCCCTTGATTCTCCGGTTTCGTCTGCTCAACTCTGTGTTTATAGTGCGTCCGGTAACCTGAATGAAGTTACAGTTTTCAGATCTGTCATTTAGTCTTTGGATATACTACTAGAGGCCCCAAGGTCTTGTATTCAACCTTTAAGATCTTTAGTTCTATTATCCGCCATCCATTGTGTCAAAGTAGTTTTTCCCACAAGCGTTTCAATTACGAATTGATGCTTAGTATTTGCTAAGAACTTTAAAACCTTTGGTTTCCATTGAGCTTTTCATCTCAGGTCCTAGAAGTACGTTGAGCTTTGGAAGCACTTTTGTAGATCTTGTATTTATTTGATCCTTTGATCTTAGGTATCCTTTGCATTCACAGTTGTTTTAAAAAGATAATATAGGTTTAAATCATCTCCATTACATTTTGTGCTGGTGAGGCACAGTATGTTCACTCGTGTAAGTGGCAGGAAATTCTGAAGTCCTGTGATATGAGTCATTTCCTGTTTTCTGTGACCTTTTAATAATACGTGCACCTTCCTCAAACAAAATATTTTTCCAGTGCACAATACCTGTGTCTCTGTCTTGACTAGTATCTGGCAACTACCATAAATACTTACTGCTATTGCATTTCAACAAACATGGTATTTGTCTTTTCCATTGGTAGACAGGGTTCTGTGTTTCTGAGGGCTTTTGAGTTTGTTTGGCTGTTGTTTTTCCTGTGAATTTCAGGTCCATAGTATTATTCAGTTATTAGTAGACAGTGCAGTGGTGCTTCTTCATCTTCATTACTGGATATAAAGAGTTACAGTCACTTCACATTTATTTCAGCTCCTGTCAAGATCAGTGAAATTAATCTTTTCTTGACTGAACTGTCAGCACGACAAAGTTCAAGTTTTTTACTTGCAAATCATTTCTGAGGTATACAGTCTGCTTCAATATGTTCACATGCAACTGTAGTTTGTGAAATTAGATAAATTCTTCATATGGTATTAAGAAATTACTAGATCTTTTCCATAGGGGGAAAAGACCTCTTGATGTTAAATTGTCTTCCAGGAACCTAGCAGCTTTTTATGGAACTTTTTAATCATAAGCTTTTGTTACTTTGAATCTATACATGTCATAAATACCTGAATACACACTCTGAGCATGAGAGGGTGTAAACTGGCAGCAGTCCAGTACCAGACCTCATGTTTTCATTCACTACCCACTTATGCAGGGCTTTGTCCTGCTCCTGAGGAACTACTAATAAATCTCCCAGTGATTTTTGTGTAAGCAGAACTAAGTTGTAATGGTTTCCTCTCATATATCAGGCACTCTATTTCCTTCACACTCCGCAGTGCTTCCTTGCATGTAATTCCAGTTGTTTCAGCCTACTGTTGTTTCTGTCTCTTTACTTTTTTTTCTTTTTGATTTGGTCTCAAGTGTGGTTTCTTGTTGCTTAGTGTTTTAAGAGTCACTGAACAAAGAACTGCAAGCATATATTTTCAGTGAGATTTTGTTCATGTAATCTGATTCAATGTCTTATGTTGAACTTAGAATACGCAATGCTATGCATAAAGTAATATTTTTATATAATGTCTTGTTATTCGGGATGTGTTTATGGACTTGTATAGGCAGAGTGGCCCATAGGTTTTCTTTATTTTCAAAAATAGCTGGAGACTAATTTATTAATGATAACCAACAGTCAGCATCTTGAGCTATTTGAGATTCTCTAGTATTTCCCTATACTTCTCTATGAAGGATGATGTAATTTATCAGAAAATGTCATCTTCTTAGTACAAAGAAACATGAATGTGGGAAAGAAATAAGGTAGAGCTTAAAGAAGTCTTGGCAGAATTTGTCTGGCTGGGGGAATCTTGGAAAGGAGGAGAGCTGTGGCCTAAGTTCAGGATGCAAGGATGATGTGGAGAAGAATTTGTGGAGGGGAGATAAAACAGAGAAGGCAAGTCAGGAAAACAGAAGAGGCTTTTCAACCAGATAGAAAGATGAGAAACTCCCCCTGCCTTGAAATCTAAGCAGCAACCTCATTTCTAGCCAAATAAGCAAGCACAGATGCTATAGCAGTATGTTTTCTTAAATACAAGTGCAAGTCAACAGCGCATGAAATTATTCATTATTTTACCCTTTCTGTTTAAATAAACAATCTCTGCCAGAGTTTGGCTACAGGATGTTTAACGAGATACAACTTCTCAGGCAAACAATAGCTGTAACAATCTGGCTGAGTATACACAGTCAAGGCCCTATTACATAGTGGCTAGGTCACACCGTGGGCATTTGGTGGCCAGGGTTCAGTTTGGAGGCAGTTGGTTGGATGACCTATAAAAATGACATTATGTATTTATGTTATTATTACCTTCCTTTCTGTAAATTTGTAACAAGAAAATCAAGTACTTGACAGAACATTTCTAGTGATGGAAAGCATCATGAAAGAGCTAGACATTGCTATAAAGCCATACTGTGAGGCAGAAATAGTGTGAAACTTTAGCTCCATATGCTGGATTGTGTTTCACAGGCACTTCAAAAGCAATGAAAATTGATACTAGAAAATTTTATTTTGCCCTTTAGACACCAGGGCACATTGCCCTGTCAGAGCACATTGGCAGATGACTACTAGCTGACACGTGAAAGGCACTTCCCATGTTACAGACATAAGTAATACTGGCTACTTCTTCATAGCTTCCCTTTATTATAAAGTTGCATTGTCTTTAAGATCATATTCTAGTCAAACTCAATCAGATCCTACCTCTTCCTAAATACAAGCTGAAGGCATGATCCTGCTGGGCTGCCCATAACATCTGAGGAACAACAGAGATTGTCAATGGTCTCTATGCTTTGGGAGGAGGCAGTGCAGGGGCATGCTCTGCCAGACGTTATTACTGCTAGAGAGAGCAGAGCAGCCCAGATATACAAGCCATTCCCTCACTAACTCCATGGAGTTGCAGTAGATTAGCTGCACAAACTAATGTAGCCCTGTGACTGTACTAGCAACACTAACAACATTTTTTTTCCCCGTATCTCCCATGGAAAGGCCCGTCCATCAGGATGAGTAATCAGGCTGAGTGCAGGTTCTAGGTTTTACCCTTCAAGAGACAAAATTGGAGGAGTTTTTCTTCCTCACATAAAAATGTGCTGAATTAAGATGTGTAGCTATTAATAAAAATATCCTATCAATTCAATTCAAGTAGCACAAACAATACAATCCTCATCCTGCTGGGTAATTCAGATATTCATATGTGTCACAAAAGGAGCAGGTAGGCTCCACCTAGATGTTACAGGGAACTAAAGGCTTTAAAGGCTTATAGACTCAAGCAAAAACTAAAGCATAGATTCATTATTAACTTTTACAAGAGATTGGATAGGTCTAGAGCAAAAGTTGAGATGATAACCATCTATATTTTAGGAAACAAGCCACAATATTATTCTCTTCTCAAAATGAAGGTCTCCTTCCTAATCCATTATTCCTCAACAGTACTTTTCCAGGAGAGAAATGTACTTGCCAATACAACAGACGAGTTGCACAATTCAAGTGCTACAACATGAAGAGTTTGTACAGCTCCTACAATCTTGTTTTGACTACAGCTAAGGGGTGGATTTACTAGCTGCCCTAACAGTCTTAATATATCCTCCATAGCACAGGCACCCAGGGTGCACTCCACAGGCTGCAGAAGCCTCTCTGAGACCATACTGCTGCCGAAGCAAGGACTTCTATTGTTATTCCCACTCACAGCTACATTCTCCCACTGCTGCCTGATCATATGCAGTGGGAAAGCTTCAAGTCCTGGTGGAAAAGAAACCTTCCAGATGGAAGGCTTCTGTCAGATCAGCAAGTCAGTCTCATTCCCCCATGGCTGCAGTGTATGGGCTGAGCTGGTGCAAATGAAGTGGCAGGAGCACATGACCAAAGGGGTGAGGTGTACCCCCACTAACAGTGGCAGCACAGTCCTAGGTCCACTTGAGCCAGTCCTGCAGTCCTCAGTCAGTATGAATTTGGATGATTTCAGGTTATAAAGACAACAAGAAATTGGTAAGCTCTACATATATAGAAAAACACTTACAGTCTACTAGTAGAGTAGCTTGCAGTTCTGCAATTCAGTTATGTAAATGAAGCAGTAAAAAGGATGTTTTATCTCTACCAATTTTATTCCATTTTTTCTTCCCAGCTTTATTTCTGGGAAAATTTTCACAAATATTTATACAAGCTAATAATTCTATCTTGATTCATAAATAGAATCCATAAGTCAGAATCTCTGTGTTGTGACAAAGAGATAACCACCTGCTTGAAATAATGCTATTTTAGATTCTGCAGACAAGTGTTTAGAACAACCTCTTTTAATGGAAGAGATTAATTCAATCATGCAAAGCTAATTTCAGCCTAGGAATTCCACCCACCAAAACTATGGAAACAGGATACTAAATTGCAAACATTACATCATCAAAATTATATCGCCTAATAATACCCTTGTGTACATGAAACAGGAACCAGCAGCTTTGGGCAGTGGATGACATCTGTAGACATCACATACACCACTGGGCTCATGGCAATATCCTGGGAGTTCATAACAAGCAGATCACATATGTCCACAGGTGATACAATCTTCCATTGTTTTAAATTACTTTGTGGGTATATACAACTGCAAACTTGTTGTCTAGTTTAATTTTTCTTGATTGGTGATGTGGAGACTGATGTGATCCAAGTAAAACCAGGATTATTTAAGGAAAGAAAGAAAAGGTTTTACAAAAATTGTTCAACGACTGATAAAATCAATGACTTGCTAAGACCACAGACACTTCTCAGCACTGTGTAGTAGATCATTGACTATTGTTTTACTAACAGATGCCAGAAGAAAAATTTCACATTGACTATAAATGTTTCAAGTTTAACAGGCATCCAGAATTCAGAAACTTTGAACTATTAAACCTCCGTCAAGGATCACAGATTATATTCTGCTATAGCAGAACTCCAAAAGTATTAAAAATATAGAAATCACTCAGACATTTTGAACTCTCAAGGAATAAATTGAGGAGTGAATAACAAGTAAAATAAAAATTGTCATCTTCTGGTAGTGTGATGTTTTATTTATTGTTTCTACAGCTTTTGGACTTTGCACTTTCCTTCTAAAGCTGGTTCAACATGCATATTGATCATGCCACAGAATACATCTTTGATCAGCCTGGATATATTATAATTGTGGGTGTCTGAATGACTGACAGAAAAGTACATTGCCTGAGATGAGCCATGGTCTGTATATAAATTCTATAATAACTCTTCAATAAGATAGCAATCAAGGGCTGGATGGACCTCTTTCCATAGCTCCTCTAGTTTCATTGCAGATGAAATACAAAACATGTCAATAAAAATTCATGGGCTTTTCCTCCTAGTTCTGTAAAGTCTATGCTACTTCTTTTTTATCAGAAGTATTATAATGTGGCTTTTTCTACCCTACCCTTTAAAAGTGTGAGTGCCTAGTCCTAGCTTAGTAAACCTTTCACTGTATAAACAGTATCATCTTTACTTTCTTTTCCTCTGCCCTATATCTTTGCACATCTGAAATCCGGCTGCTTGGCACATCACCTTCCATCACAGCAAGCAGTATGTATACATGTGTTGGTGTAGAAACCTGACCACGTACTGTGTACTCATTGTTCAGTCTGGTGAAAACCAGAATATGATAGGATCATAAATTGTTTCCTATGATCTAAACTGATCTGTCTAAAGTCTGCTCTTCAGGATTGTTTTATAATTGCTGTCTGGAAGCTTCTTTCCTGGTTGTTTCCTCCTCAGCCCTGGCATGAGTCCCATCTCTTGACAAGTGTCCTCCCAGCAGAGAAACACTGAAGAGTCTTTCACCTTTTGCTCTCAACTTCATGCTGAGCACAGGAGGTTGGAGGAGGCTGCTGAGGAGCAATAGGAGCCCTTTCTTCACCCCAGTTGTGTCCTGCCGTGCAGTGCTCCCACTGGCTCTCATCCAGGAAAAATCAGTGGCTGTGCTGTGCATCATGACACACTGGTGCAAATACTGAAATGCAGCTAAGTGAGTCTAGTCTTGCATAATTTAGCTCATGTTCTGTCCTTTTTGTCTGCAAATCAAGCTAGACTCCTGCAGACTCAGCATACTCATAGCATGAGCATAGATAACCTCTGAACTCAGCTGCCAGGACCCATGCCTGCTTTTACACTGGCAGAAACCTAGAGTCATTTTACTGAAGCTAGGGCTACAAAACAGCAGCTGAAGCAGCTACTGGGGCAGCCACAGGGCCTGGCTGCTTATGTGTGGGGGTTACAGTTATCTGCACTGCACTGGGGCTTACCAGACAACCAGTAATACTGGAGTCCAGATGACTAACTGTCCCCTACTGCAATCTCAGCCTGTATTTCCATAGGTCAAAATTTTTCTCTATTAAGCATTCAACCCTGTGGGCAAAAATTCCAAAAGCTCTTTATGCATGTGCTGGGCCCCGTGCCTTATGGAAATTCATGGTGCATTATGCAATTACTATCAGAAACCCTCCAGAATCAACAGGAATGACAGGTGAAACTCACAATTTTCTTTGTTTTATTGCTCTCTTATGATCTGTCCTTACTTTCATGATTAGCACTGCTATTGATCTCTTACTAGCTAGCATAGAGAAAACACCATTGGAGCTGGCAGTTTCTAGTGATATATTTGACAGTCTGCCAGTCTGCCAGAAGTTTTGCAATAGAGCAAACCTACTAGGTTTTGGATTTGTAGTGGGCTTTTATTTTCAGTGGTACTAGCCCATACGCCATCAGTGGTGGTAACAATAGGCAAATAGTAATGATAATACTAGGCAAGAGCACATTGACTAGACACTAGTGTGGGAATCATTTTTATGTCACGTACCTTTCCTGCAGTACAGCTTTTGAGGTCCTCAGCTGGTAGCAAAGGGCTCTGCCTCTGAGCTGGTAGCAGCAGTATTGCTGCCTGCAGAACTCCCTAATGACAGTGAAGCTGTGGAACTCAGCAACAGTGGGCACAGAGCTCACCTCTGCAGCACCCACTGGGTGAGTCCCCCTCACTGCTCAGGTGAATCTGTTTACCAGCTGAAACTTTGCTAGGTTCTTCTTCCTACAGTAAGGAGCTCACCAGCTTGAGGTGTGTGCACTAACTTTCACCTCAGTGTTTCCTTCCTGCCACTCAAAAGGGCATAAGCCCTTTTGTAGGATTTGAAATTTGAAGGTGTGTTCCCAGAAGTCTCTTGTTCTCCAAACTTCATAATCTGGGGGGGAAGGAGCTGCTCACAGCACCTACACTGTGCAGGCTGCAAAGCAAGTGCCATGAATGCAGGAAGCTGCTCTGAGAACGTATTTTTGGCAAGTCTGTCTCCTCATGATTTCTGGGACCTAACTCAGTATCTCCCATTTCTTTCCTACGTTCACTTGGGCCACAGAGAAGGATTTTGCTGGTTCAGCTGTGAGATCAGGATGAGGCTTTTACATTCAGTTCCCTGTCCTTCATTGAGAAGCAGGACACTAGACTAGCTATTAAGCAAGCAAGCAAGCTAGCTAGCTGAAATTATGTCTTATTATCACAATTCTCACTATATTTTCAGTATTGGGTAATATTACTGAAGGTGGCCCACTAAAGAGGAATACGTGAGCCATTTTGTGCCATCCAAGGCAAACTGAGGAGGAGAGACACATGGCTGGATGATTGAGAACTTTTGCTTTCTTAGAGCAGTCATGTCTTAAACAGCTCTTTCCCCCAAAACCACTCCTAATCCACCTCCCCTGCTACATTTTGGTGATAAGAGTTTGTTATGGCTGACAGCTGACAGAAAAAAATGTGGAAAGGAAAAGTCAGACAGCATTTTCACAACACTGTTTTTGGAATAATACCTCCCTTATAGACTTTCAGCATTGAAAAGGCTATTTAGTGGCCCAAATCTATCAAAAAAAAAAGCAACATCCAGCTAGCACCCAAAAAAAAGTTTTAGCCCTAACCACCAGTCATATAATATTTACCATCATAAATCATCAGCATACCTTTTAGGAGCTTATATAAATAGAAAAGTCCAGCAGCTTCATAGAAACCCTTTTACCACAGTAACAGGAAATTGTTAATAGATGTGTGCTCCAGAAGGGTCTAAAGACCATCTGCTCCACTATGTGATAAGACAACAGTACTTAGAAGAGGACCCTTCCACATCAGCTTGGCCAGGTGAGGGGTTAGTGTTGATTTCTTTTCCTCCTGCCCTAGGCTTTGCATCAAAGACGTTTGGTACAGAGTGAGGTCCTGCTGTTATCAGTCAGTCCCAGTGCCCCTGATAGCTTTGAAAGCTTGTTGATGTGAGCTTTAAAATGTGGCATGAGGGTGACTGCAAATTGTCCAGCCTGTTCCAATACAAACAGGTGTCTTCAAAGCAGACAGAGGTCTGGTTTTGTCCTTGACTTTCTCAGGGAGGCAGAGCCTTCTTCATGTGGCATGGATTTGTGTACCAGGTGTGACATTCCTTAGCTTTTCCTTTCATGACTTCAGTGGTCTGTCACAAAGGCATCCCAAACATCTGCTTTTTTTTCCAGAAGGCATGATGTGCCAGGCCTCTGCATTGCTCTTAGTAGAGATAAGTGGCATGGCAGTCCTTTATAGTGTTTACTGAAAGGTTAGAGCATGCTCTAATATGAACCTAAGAGCGTGCCACTACAAACAGACAGATCTGTGCACCAGCATTTAAGTAGGGAGCTGTCATCTGGTCGGCCTCACCTCAGCACAGTATTGGGCACGAAGGGTGAAAACATTGGGCAGTCCTTGTGCAATACTGGCAGAGCAAAGCAGCAGCTGGAAATGCATCTCCAGAGCCAGGAAAGTTGCAATGGCCTTAATGTGCTTTGAAAGAGCAACATTAAACACCTACTGCCTTGCCAGCTCATGGCATCATAGTACTGCAGGGCCATTTCAACACAGCAAAACTGAGCTGAGCAAGCTCTCTGCCACCCACATAGGAGAGCTGAGAAAGTAGGCTTTTGAGGTGTGCCCCATGGGAGTTGTAAAGAAATGCACCTGTGAAACAGATCTACTGAGGATCAACCTAATTTTTTTGACGTAGTAACAATTTACGTGATTTTTTATATTGTAGCAGGCACTAATCAAGCCCTAACTCTCACACCTTACTGCAGACTTTGTAATCAGCCTGTAGAGATACTCAGCTTTCTACCCTTGGTTTTCCTCAGGCAACATATGAAATTACAACATAGAGAATGTCACTGATAAAATCTAAGCCATGATCAACTTCAGGCATACAATGTAAATGTTTGTAGATAGAAATAAATTAATCTGCAGCAGTAAAACACTGGTTTGTACTGCTTAATTTATTTTATTTTTAATAGGAATAAAAGCAGGATTGATACAAGGAGGAAAATCACATTAATTTCTGAGGAAATATCATGAAAGTTATATCTGGCTTTCCTGGGCATTTTGTTTTTTAAAGACTTGAGCATTTTTCTCCTTTAAGTAGATGTTGATATTGAACCACAAAAGACCAAGGGATCAAGCCCTTATTGCTTGGTGAATCGAATCTACAGGAAGATTTTTACTCCCATTGAATATAGTTAGTTTGCTTTTCACAGAAGCTACTTTTGTATCTCCTTTTAGGGTTTGTTTGTGGAGGGGTTTTTTCAGTGTTTCAGCTCCCCTATAAACCAACTTTATTTGCCCAGTATCACTGATATTCTGCTAGTTCTGCAGCTGGCCATAGCGGCCAATTTATTTCAGGAATAGGAGGACACTGCACAATTCTATTTTGGATGCAAAAGTATGCAGAAAAGGTCTAAACCAAAATAAACCTTTGTGAATTTTAGTGTCTGGTCATAGCTCCTATAGGTATCATAAATTTTTGATCTTGCAAGAAACAGCTGGTGCAAAAACCTCTGAACTATGTTAGAAGGGTAAAATACTTGATGCAGCCTGACTCTTAGAAAAGTGTGAAAACTGTCCTGAAATTGTATGCAATTTTAAGATATTTGTTGTTTTCCAACTGTGAATTGTATGTAAGATGCAATAAATGTTTTTCCAGTCTCTGATGGAATCTGAATTTTGTCTGTAACAATTGAACAGGTGCCTTTCGTGATATCTACAGAAGGAGAAAAATTCTATTTTCTGACATTGTAAGACAATATTCACAAGCCTTTGGGATAATAGGAAGAGATTAGTTTCAAGCAGGACCTTTTAAATCCTAGAAGTTTAGACAGCCTTGAAGTAGAAAGGTCTAGGCACCAGAGCAGAATTCACCCTGTCAGTACAGTCGGTCCAGTGCCATAAAAGCTCCTATTACTTTCCTAGGACTTTAAAAGATGAGTAACACAAATACAGGCATCTACACCATAGATGTTAAATCAAGTGCACCCCCACTGCACTCACTGCTTGGCCAAGCACAGCCAAGGACAGCCGCATGGTGTGCACTGCGCTGAGCCATCAGCCATGCCAGCAATTCCCAAACTAAGGTTGAGAGCTAGACTGGGGCTGCAGCAGCCATTGAGTGGAGGAGTCACAAGCCTGACAGAAATAATGAGGTTGTTCATGCTGGTATTTTGTGATTTTGAACCTGACAGATGTGGACCTGCATGTGGAAAATTTGAGTACTGAAATATTCACACAAAGCAGAGGGAGGCATTTGAAGGACCCAGGATACACTGTACATAAAAAAATGAAGCATAAATGGAAGAAAGAAAAGCCAAAGCTATTAAATTATGTTTTGTCTGTCCTTGATGTTGAAAATTGCTATTATTCAGCATAGTCCAGTCCATATTTGTTTTGTTTTAATGTCTGGAATACTTTGCATTTCACCCTAATAATCCACTCTGTTCTAAATGTTTATACAGCATGATTTACTACAATGTGGATGTGTAATTATAGTGATGATTAGACAAAACATCTTTGACAAGAAAGGAAAACAGTAGTTAATAATGTTTTCCATCTGTTTGGTAAAACCTCACTTAAAAAGAAAGAGCCTCTTAGCATACTGCAGGGTCCAAGGCAACACCTATGTGAGTACATGACAGCAGTATAAATGCGTAATGAATTCATTCTGATCATTGCTCACACATTTTTGAAAGCACTACCATCTGTTTTATAGATAAATATTACAGTAATTAATGTCAGCACATGTTTATATTATATCATTTCCAGAGTCTTATTTTAGAGTTAAGTCCTTTTTCTTTTCAGGGAGAATAATGGCATATTTTAAGCTATTGGCAGGAAATGCAATGTTATTAGGATAAAATGAGTGAATTTCAGTAATGGCCCGGTTCTTTATTGGAAAACTTCAGAGCACTTAATGCTTCTGTTCTTCATTAAAGGCTAAATACTGGGTCAGTGCCTACTCATGGAAAGCCCAAAAGAAACTAAAGCATTGCTGAATGAGGTAAAACTATATCTGATAATATCATGAAATCTCTGAGCTCCTGAAATTGGTATTTTAAGTCCCTGTGGCAGCCTCCTGAGGACTGGGCATGGAGGGGCTTTTAATGCCTGGCATTGGCCACTCTGGCTTCAAATTAGCAAATGATCCAGGTTTAAATTAAATGCCCTGGTAGAGTCACATCTCTCCAGGGCTCTACCGTGTCTTGCTGCTTCTAAGGCCCTGGTATTGTTGGCTTTGTCACCAATACATTTGCCTCATGTGCATTACAAGAAAGCAAATATTTTCATAAGATTTTTGCTGCCTCCCCATCAAAAGCGCTAGGAAAAGTGTCCACAGGAGTGCAAGCCAAAAGAGTCTGATTCTCATCTAAGACTTCTGCTTACATGATGTGCCAGTCAAAGGCTTGATGAAAAACCCACTGAAGTCAATTTAAAGACTTCTGTTGACTTCTTTGGTCTTCAAATGAGGATTTATCTCTACTTGCACTCCAAGAAAAATATATTCCAGATGCACAGAAATGTGGATGACAGTCCTGAAACATAACTGTTTTCATTGTGTCCATTATATCAGTAACTTTCTCTCCTTCCCAGTGAAATTGAGTCACAGCTGAACTTTGCTTGTTCCCTTGCCAATACTCCATGCACCTGTACAGGGACCTGCTATTTGAAAATCTTTGCCTTGTGACTGACTGGTGAAATTTGTTTCTGATCTGGTTTCAGCTACATCTCCTGATGCCTTTCTAGATTTCATGCTGCCAGATCCACCTTTCATATGAGCACTGATACTGTGCTTTAGCGTGGTTTATTAGTACCTTACATTTATTTGACTTTTATCTTTTTTACTTTTAATTTTTATTGTATTTTTTCTTTTTTAGCAAGAGCTGCAGCAGATGCTGCAGTTGCTGAATCTAGTTGAGCTTTAAGCATCTCTAGAGAGAATTAAATCTTCTAACACTACTTAGTACAAACTGAGCCGCCAATAGATTTTCCTGGATGTCTTCCACCATGGATTCCACTTAAGCAAGGTTCTTAAGTATCCATCTAAGTTTCCAACCAAGTAACTGCTGCTAAGACGTCCTGCAAAGAAAGCTGCCCCATGCTTATTTCCATTAGAAATAAAAAAATAACTGGGAAGGGCAAAAGAATTGGAGACTAAAAGGAGAATGAGAAATAAATAGAAGCCCCATCTACTTGCAGAATGAACCTGTTTACCCCTGAATGTCAGTTAGCTGTAGCTAAAACTTCACTAATTCCTGGGTGCTTGGAAGAGCTTCCCGTAAGTCTATGTTTTTCTGGAGGACACAATGTCCAAATGCTCAATAAAATATGACTGAAATACACAGAACTCAATGCACTCTGTGGGAAAAGTGCCCACAAGGATCTCTCCTTAAAAAATCCAGAAAGCTGCCATAATTTTAAAAAAGGCCAAGAAAGCTGGGAGCAATTCGACAAAGGCCACTCACTAGGACAGTGCTTTCATCCCTCTCACATCCAGCTACTAGCTGGACGTAGCTGGAAACAGCTTCCTGTCCCACTCTCTCTCATTTCCATAGAGGTGATGGTGACTTTGGACAAATAAGGCCCAGGAAGCCTGGAAAGCCAGTGTAAAGTTCGGAGGAGCTTTGCTGTAGAGGTACAAAGAAGAAATTAAAATTAATCTGAAGATCAATTTATAGTCAAGACAGTGACACCATGGGACTGGATTCTGTGCAAAGACAAAACCACAAAATTCACACTCATATCTAGAACTGACCTATTTTCTACTCTGATAGAAGGGGAGGGAAAATGCCCAAGTTTCAGAAATTCATTTGTATCATTACTGCAAATGTCCTGCAAAGTTCTGCTCAAGATTTAAACTGTTGCCAGCCATGAGAGGCATTCAGCTCTGGAGTTATGAAGCAAGCATTCATGTACTCCTTCTGGCCTTCTACATCCCCTTCCTTCAGAGGATGACAAAGGATGAAGTATTAAATGTTATACAGTAGTCCCATGAGTTAGGGACTCCCACCCCAAGAGGGAGCGCAATAGCTGCTTAGCGATGAATGATTTTGAACACAAGCTTAGTTGGAAGCAGTGAAGGGTATCGTATGCCACTGGCAGAGCTGAGGGATTTGGGAAGGTGGAAAGTAATGACATACGTGGCTCTTGGCCACATTACTGGTGTTGACACTACAAAAGTAGTTTAAGCTCTCTGATGACCACAAACAGCAAGACACAAAATGGAGAGTTACTTAAAACTGAGCAGGACGTAAAGCAGAGTTTTATGTATTATCTGAAATAAGGTGAGTGCCTTCCTCAGAACAGAGCTTCTCAATATGGGCTTGGGATGCTTATTCAGTCTACTCTGATGGTAGAGCCCAATCTGTAAAATCACCATTTCCTAAGCTTGTCCTTTAGAGATTTTCCAGTCATGTAGTAACCTGGATTAATTCTGCCTATTCAATCGGCTACTTAGAGGCTGCATATAAAGTCCTTTGGTTACAAAGGAAGTATATTCCCTTGCATGCAAAGTGTATTACAGTGATCAACTAAAATGTAATGGCCATGTTGTGCAAATGGAACAACTGCTATAACCTTTGGTGCTCCTATGTTACACACATAAAATGTAAAACAGGTAAGCTTTTGACTGTATGATTTTGAGTATCCCCAATACATGAAGAGAAGAGAAAAAGAGACAAAACAGTGTTTGCACTTAAATTGCACAGAATAAAGTGTTATTTCTGTACATATTAGTCAGGAAAAGCAGAGTCAGGAGCAGAAAATCCAACATTACATTTACAGGTCCAAGAGATCTTCCAAAAGTTTAACCTGCCTGCCTCTATTTCAGCATTCAATTATTCTTTAATAAAAGAAGAAGCTGGGATTGGACTCCTAAGTCAATACCCCTGTTTAACAGAAAAGTCTTAACTATGAAAAACACCAAATTCAACCCAAAAGAGTTGTTTTCTTGTTATTTCATATCTCAAGTCAAAAAATGACAGGAGATTGATCCAGCAATTTCAAGGTTAGCATTACCAAGTCTTCCTATATCACAGCTGCTCTTTGTTATTTTCTGAATGGGGTATGACTGTGTGCTTGTTACTGGTGTATTTCTGTATAAATCTGTTGATTTAGTTTAACAGCACACCAGAAGAATAAGCAGAACGTATGATAGTGGCTAAAGACTGCAAATCTACTAACACCATTGGCAGAGAAGGTACTCACTTGAACGTTTTACCCTTATGCCATTTATGCCACTGCTGAGCTCACTAGAATAGGTTTTCTTGTGAGCACATCTGACAGATCTTCAAATTGATGAACACTGCAAATTAAAAGGACATACACTGTAAGCAGTTGAGAGACTATTAAAAGCAATGCAGGAATGCAGAGCTGGAAGAGTGGGGCAGTTTGGAGTAGGGGAACAGCCCACAATATTTGGGGAATTAAAGTTTGCTTGAGATCAGGGTGGTGGTTGCACACATATGTGATATAAAACTCTGCTACTTAAAATCATTTTCTGTTAGGTGTTATTAAGCTGCTATTGCTAATACAAAGCAATGTTTCAATTAAAGAAAACTGCCTCTGTTCCTCACAGGTCCTGCAGGACTGAGGGGAAGAAGAGGACTGAAACCAAAGGCACCCTAAGCCAAAAGTGAGAGAAGAGCAGAATCCCCTTCCCAATGTATGGTCATCTGAGCCTAAGCTGCCTGATGGTTCACACTGTGTAGAATGTTGGCAGGGTGATCTGGAGCAAACCAGGAGGCTCTCCAGGCAGGCACAGAGTAGGGACTGTTCCAGTTTTAACCTGGCAGAAACTGAGTTCAGGTTTCTTGAACTCTTGAAATCTTAAATATACTTACCAAGGGGTGTCTAAAGAAACCAAGAAGACAATGGAGTTGCTTCTGATCTTATATACGCATTGCACTTATTCCTCACAACGTATTGTATGTACCCTTCTAAATTCATGCTGTTCCTAGCTCAGCTGTCACACACCTGCTATCTGCAGTAAAAGTAGATAAACTCACTCAATCTTATTACGCTCAAATTCTCTGATGCAAGAGGATATTCAGTCTTCAGCAAACCTTAGTATGCGTGCAATATTTTAACTGGACCAAATGGCACATGCAACATCTATCTCACAACCTGTGCTTGTTTTATGATCCAAAGGACATGAAAGACACACACCAAAAAAAAAGCCTTCTTCAGAGCAGGCACAGAGCAGGCATGTCCTGGAGTTTGGAACACGTGTTCATGGAGCCTTTGTTCTCAGAAGGATGGACAGTAAGTCATTTAAGCCATCAAGGGAAGCACTGAGCCAACTAAATCAGTCTGGATGGTAATACTCATATTAGCAAGCAGCCAAGAAACCATAGAAGATTGTGATTAAGCACTTGATGAGTAACTTTGCATCCTTCATTGTAAAAACAGACTTTTGAGATGGAGCTTTTGAAAACTTGGTTTTCCTGGTAAATTATTTTTAGACTGTACCCCCTACATTTTCATACATTTTCAGGCTGTTCCTGCATTAGTGTCCAAAAGATCTAGAGTGCCAATATTAGTAGTTGATGTATTTTTTTCCTTTTATACATTTTCCACTTGCTTTCCTAAGAGCGGGCTTGTATTCTTCTACTCAGATCCTTTTCTTCTGCTCAGAAGGCAAGATTTAAGACAAAAAGGCTTAGTGTATTTTCATTTTCTGCAAATCACTTCTCTCAAAACACTTGACTTTGACACGACTTTAAACTGCACAGAAGCGTTCAAGTAATTTGTAGGAATTATAATCAGAGATATACATGAGCTTCAAGAAGAAAACATACATTATAAACACGTAGTCTTGGTGCAATGGTGTTCTGAGAACCCAGAAATAGCACAGAGAGCTTTGTACCCTGTGAGTTATGCAAACACCATGTAACTGCTCTGACCTCAGACAAAAGCATACAATACCCTATTTAAAAAGTGACTAATATTATTTTAAACAAAACTACAGCTTTCAAACAGATTAAGAGTATTAACGCTATCATTTTTTAACTAACTGGTTGCTATGTTTGGTTTTCCATTATTTTTACAGGCCTTCTGCCAATAAATCAATAGAAATAAAAGAGAGGCACATTAGAAATCACACTACTATGCATCTATTTTGCCACTGTGTTGCAAATAGGTATAATCCATCATCTCCAATACTCCTTTCAATAGTATCCTTCATATTTCAAGTAATTTAATAGTCCAAGTGACAGTCTAATTCTTTCCTTTGATAGCCAAGATGTTTTCAGAAGTAAGGTTTTTTCCCCTCTGTAGCACTTTCTGGATTCTCTACTAAAATAATCTTTAGATGCAAAATGCCTTCCCCTTTTTTTGGCCAACTTGAGGAATGTTGGAAAGATCTGCAAAAGACATTTTCATTTTTCAAGTCTCTCCCAAAAAATCTTCACAATCTTCCTGTTGTTTCTATTCCTTTTCCAACCAATCTGATACTGGACCCTCATCAAATGCCCAAAAATATTTAGGTAAAATGTTTTGTCAATGTCAACCTCGAGACAGTAGATTGTGGACTGATTCTTCTCTTCCCTCCTGTCAGGATCCATTAATGGAAAAAGAGTATTTTTACTAGCAATGGGCTATGTATGGCTTATTTGATGGAGCTGGGTGCCATCATACTTAGTGGAATGATCTGAGCATACGACTGCATGTTTGAGTACTGTCAGGATTTCTGTATGGCAAAATCCTCCTGCTAGTTTGTACAAATAACACAAACCCACTGCTTAGTACGAGGAAAACAAGCAGGGAAAAGCAAAAATAATTTAACAATGGAGTGTAATTTACCCACGCAGCAACACAGTTTGTGTCACCACTTCAGCTTTCTCCTAGATTATGTCTGTAGATTGACCTACTTGAAGCCTTCTGAATGGGTCTGTGCCAATGAGAAAAACTGGCCCTGAATCTATTGTTTGTAACTTCTTTTCATAGTGTTGGATGGTTTAAGCAAGTGTGTTTGTAATTGTGCTAACAATGATTGCTTTGAAATGTTATATGCAGCTAACATTCATGGTTCAACACTAATACCCAGGGGATGTATAATGCTAAATACTTGTCATTCTCTAAAGAAAAAGCAGACAAATTCAGGACAGTATGTGCTTCCCATCTGTGCCTTGAAGGGAAGTAGCTTTTCTCTATCAGTCATCAGCTTTCCTATGCCTGATAATCCATTTTGCTGTTCTTCACTTTGGTGTGGTGATGATTGCAGCAAGCAAAGGTTCAGTAGGAAAAGGAGAAACTCCCATTTGCTGCTGTGGAGCTTTATGTAGCTCGCCTTTATCTCTGTAGTGTTGCTGCCTAATGGGGATTTCACATGGCAGCTCTTTCTAAATACTGTACTGGAAAAATCCTAGGTATCCTATTTGTCAAGACCATTTCCTTTCTGCAGCTGTACAGCACTGGTGATCCAACTGCAGCAATTGATGGCGATATAGCAGCCCAGCATATTGTATTTATATAATATCTGTCAGTTCAAGAATCCAGACGCTTCTCACAAAGAGGCAGTGAAAGGAAAACACTGGGAATTGGTTTTGAAATTACATAAGTGGTCTGACAAAAACTTCACTGAATAAATAGCCCCTTTCAAGAAGGATGAGCTTTCAGTGCTTCTTGTATCAGACAGAGAGCAAAGCATTCAAGAGGGCAAGAAGTTCAGCAGCACCATGAATAAAAAGAAACAAACCCACTCATTTGAAAAGAAAAACAGGAATGGAAAATACAATTGGTTGCCATGTAGTATAGTATTGCTATAAAGACTGTCACTTTTTCACCTCTCACTTGTAAGCTAGCAGCTTTAGATTTAATCTTACATTCTCCATTTTGAATTCTGCACTCTCTGTAAAGAAGAAAAAGAAAAAAGAAATCTAAAACCCTTCCCTCAAAATAAAACTATGTTATAGGAACTCAGGGTGCTTGTAATTCCTCCACAGCTATTATAATATTCTTCCTAATATTTGTGTGCTATCATCCATTAACTCATGTCATCACTAACCAGGCTATTAACTATTAAATTATAGTATGCTTTAAAATTCACTATAAATACGTGGTTTACATTAGCCAAACACCTTACACATCACCTGAGCAAGAGCTTCACAACAGGATCTGCACAAGGTTTTGTACCACCCTTGGCAAGCAAAAAGCTGCTGTGACCTTCTAACCAGTCATAGCATGGAGTTCCCCAGAGTCCAACCGTTTCCCAAAACCACCCTCAATATTGTAGGTGCCTCTGACACAACCCTTGAAACGGGCTCTTCAGCTTTCAGAGCTGCAGGTCTCCGGGGAGGCAGCGAAATGTGTTCTCCGCACCACCGACACTGTTTTCCTCCGCTCTGTCTGCACGCACCGCAGTGAACATCCCCCTCCGTGCTCTCGCTGCTGCCCAGCGCCTCTCGGCCAGCGGTATTTGAGAGGAACCGGAGCTGTAAATTCAGAGGGATCAAATCAAAGCGCCGCAGAGGGCGCCGGAGCCGGGCGCTGCCGGCCCGGATGACTGCTGGGGATCTGGTGCCACCTCCTGCGCCGCACGGATATTGCAGCGCTCCCTGCAGCGGCTCCAGGGTGCGCGCTGCGAGAGGCGGTGCGGCCTCCCCTGGCAGCCTGGCACGGCTTCGGTGATGGTCATTAGAAATAGACCTCCATCTTCTGAACGAACAGATGTCA
This sequence comes from Pezoporus flaviventris, assembly GCF_033815535.1. Taxonomy (NCBI): domain Eukaryota; kingdom Metazoa; phylum Chordata; class Aves; order Psittaciformes; family Psittacidae; genus Pezoporus; species Pezoporus flaviventris. Next base: position 8,810,998 of record NW_026892595.1, read on the forward strand.
TTGTTAAAGGACAACGTACACAGGATAGAGCACAAGTCTCATGACCTTGGAATAGCTTTGGACTTCTTTGAAGGAGAGTGCAGATGACAAAGACTTTGCCATGGGGCAGATGAATACTTCCCTGCCTCTTTTCTACCAGATACTTTAATGAGCAGATACCCTAATCTCAAAAAGTCTTGCATTTCTGTGTGCATTCACAATGGCAATTTATAAGGATTGGATTTGTAGGTACAAATCACTTACGTATTCATAATGTGTTCCAGGAGTGAACATGCAATGTAAATGCATGTGTAAACATACAGAATCACAGGATAGTTAGAGTTGGAATGGACCATAAAGATCATGTGACAAGTATGATGACTGGCCCGAGGAAGCTGGCCCCTCAGCCTTCTCCCTGTTTCCTTTGGAGCCCAGCAGAGAAAAGGTCTTCCTGGTAGATTATTAAATATTAGTTGATACATTTCTCCAGGATTTTTGCTCTCTTTAGGGAGGCATATGTATGGGACACCATGCTTTTTGACTTAGAGTTGGGTTGTCTTTGTTTCTGAGTAGAGGAACGAGCAGTCAAAGGGCTAAGAAATGACAGCCCACTGTGACCAGACGTAGCTAGCAGCAAAAGCACAACACCTGACTTGAGGTGTCCTTACAGGCACTTTGTAAGCATTACCAAATTTGACTTCTTCTATAATTATTTTCTGATGAACTGTGATGGCAAGAAGCCAGGCACTTCCATGACCTCTTTTCAGACTGTGAATTCTCCCTGACCTCAGGAAGCACTCGTGGCTTCGGGCCAAGTTCTGTGATGGGATTTGTGCCTCAAGTTAAATAAGCCATTTTCTATTTTAATCACAGGCCATGGCGAGCTGTTTATGGATTCTGTCATCCAACCGTACTGCTGCGGCTTAGGCCTTGAAGTGCTTCGTTGCGACTGCTGACAAGAAATACATCACAAAATCCTCAGATGATCAGTTCACAGGAGCGTTTCCTCAGCACACACACTGGAACTGAACTGACTACATCTGGTCCGATTCACTCTTATAGCAACTCTGGAATAAAGCTATGTGAGGACGAAATTAAGAGGCTTGACTTAATTTGAGATTTTTCTTTTTTAAAAAGTAACTTTAATTAAGTCAAGATAGGAAATTCTTACTCCTGAGTGTTCACTCATAAGCTCACACTGAAGCATGTGCAGCTGTGGAGAAAAACAGATCCAGTTACTCTTGGAAAATAGCGCACGACAGTGTCAGAAGCTCACTTATTGCAGCTGGGCTAAAAGTCCTCATGCATCTTGCTCTTATAGTGGAGGATCACGCTGTGGGGCTTCAGGCACCATGGCATGGCCTGGGAGGAGACATCTGAAGAGAGTGGAGCTGAGCTCTTTCTCCAGCTGCTGGGAGCATGGAGATGGGCTGGTCTCAGCATTCCCTGCCACACAGCTGAACCTCTCCATGTTGGTCCTGTGGGGCCACCAACTCACCGTTCAGCAGCCATAGAGGAGGTTTGCCCTGTCTCTGCCACTGCTTGGAGCTCCCGCAAGTTCCTGCTCCACATCAGCTGAGATGCCTTTGGGAAACATTTCCTGAGAGACACTGTCCTTCCAGTCTTCTGGATTATCTGAGAAATACTGCCTTAGTTGGCAGGAAAGCACATACATTTCATCAGTGTAGTGCAATCAGAATCTGTCAGCCTTTAGAGATTTGCTCTGTAAATAAATGACTCAGGCCCAAGGAATTAAGAGACGAAAAGCCAGAAGTCACTGTCCCAAAACATTTGTTCATCTCACTGTAAATCTCACAGAGTATTAAATGTTTCTGTGTGGGAGAGATGGATGTGCATGTATTTCTAATGTTACTCTTGCATCTTGACTACCACAATGCATGCAAGGTAACTCAACAGCAGTAAAAGATGAGCTGAAAGTTTTACATGGATGTCTCCTTGTCTCTTGCCCTTTGGTATGTACAAGTACAGACACAGAGTGAGGCTGAATGATGCAAGGCATAAGGGCTTCTGTCAGTACAAACGTACATCTCTGAGTCAATTCTGACTTCGAGGCCCAAGCCATTTTGGCATGACTGAAAACATTACTCAAAGATTTACCACTGTGTTTGGAAAGCTGAGGGTTGTAAAGCTTTTTAGCAGCATTGGCACAGTGCTTAATACACTGGAGCCCTTAGCCATGATGCAGTCCTTAACAATATGGCAGGATTAGTACTGACAATAACAAGAAGCAGAAAGAATACACAGCCCAGAGGCTTATGTGCTGAAAATTTTAAGTAGCAAGTGATTACAAGCATTGCTTACAAAGTCATTGCAAAGCCTGGAGGATGAGACAAAATGGATGTTCCCTCCCAGTGCCTGACCTGCAAGCAGCACCAGCCTGTAGGAGATAGTGTCATATTCGTTCCTTGTTTGAACTCATGCGGAAAGTCCTCTGATTTCCATTTAAGTTGGCTGTGGTTTAGGTTCTCTCCTTTAAAGCAGAAATATGAAAGCCACTTACTGTTTAGCTAAGGTCATGATGCATTCTGCTTTCTATCTGAAACAAGGACTTCCATCCTCACCATAAGCAATTTCCAGGTATTTCCATATTTGCCAGAAAGTAGGCTATCAAGCAGTTTTCCACACATATCTTCTGTTTTGCTTTTGTGGGCTGACTGCACGGAGCAGAACCAGTATTCTCTCTTTTTCTCATGTAATGCTAAAGGGAGTATTGTTGCTCTGCTATTCAGAGAAAAAGTGAGATTCTAAACATTTCCCTTTGCTGTAGAGGAAAAGAAGACACATCCTCTCCCCCCTCATTTGTTACTTGTTTTGTATCCACACTAACAGTGAAAAGAATTGGATTTCTGCTGCTTTTGCTCGTTGTGCAATAAGTGTATTTGCTATTTCTTTGAAACATCGGGATGAACATCTGGTTTTGGTGCTCGCCAGTCTGCCAAGTTAGGAAGCTTTGAATGTTTTGCCAAACCATTTACCCAGCCCTGAATTTATAACTAATATCAGGAAAATCACTGGGGGAAAATGTAAGCAACTGCGGACTGTGTAACAGCCAAGGTCAATTCCTACAGGATAATTTTTACCATATTAATTTTATCAATGTGGTTCACAGACAGCTGCCCCTGGTTCACAGCATTGTATTCATATCAATGAGCTGCTCTAAAAATATGCAGCCCAAATAGTTTTGTAATGAATGTACATTAGTGAAATGACTTGGGGAAATAAAAACAGATTTTGGAACTGAGTCATCAGCAAGTGATAAATATGAAACAAAACAAGTTGCCTCAATGTTTTAAGAAACCAAGCATCAAAACTTCAAAAGAGCCACATAAATAAAGAACAAAACTATTCCATGAAAACAGAGAGAATCACAGCAAAGAGGGAAGTATCAAGAAGCAGTGCATAGAGTTTTCTTTACACTAAGTTTATTTAAGTGCTGAAGCAGGTTACTTCAGGGTGCTGTGGAACTGTCATCGCTGGAATTCTTCAAGAATCACGCTAAACAATGGCTTGCCAAAAAAGGTTTCAGGAAAGTACGTCCTGCTTTGCATTAGCTCTCAGGATCTTTCCTTTGATTTCCTTCAGTGTGGTAAACAGAAGGACTAATGCTGGAGCAAAGCTCATCTACCTCCCCACTCACTGCCCAGAGCTAGCTGTGCTTTTACTTTGAGGTTTTATAGCTGCTTCTCCAGTCAGCCCCTGTCAGCCTCCCATCTTCTTCTCACCTGCCTGGTCCTGACTTTCCGGATCCTAGCTAGCATTTTCGGTATTTACTTTCATCTAACGACGGTTACCTCAGAGCTGAACCATCAGATAACGAGTGCTGCCAACGCTCCATAGACGTGTGAATTAAGAACCAACAAACGAAACGAAACCGCAGCAGGGAACCAGGCACGCTCCTGCGGCGCCTCAGGCGCTGCCCGTCCTGCTGCCGGCCCCTCACGCTGCCGCTGCCGCTGCCGCTGCCGGAGCCGCGCGTAGCGCCGCTGCCTGCGAACGCACGCCCCCTGCTGGCCGCTGTATCGCCGCCGGGTGACCAGGGCGGGGTCCCCCGTGTATGTGGCTCGGAGGGGCTCCTGCGACCGGGAAAGCTGCAATTGTCCCCGGTGGTTGCTTCATCGTGGACAGTGAGCTCCGCGGCATTAACGGGAAGGGGAAGGGGAAGGGGAAGGGCAAGGGCAAGGGGAAGGGCAAGGGCAAGGGGAAGGGCAAGGGCAAGGGCAAGGGAAGGGAAAAACCAAGGTAGGGCAAGGGAAAAACGAAGGGAAGAGAAGGGAAAAACAAAGGGAAAAACGAAGGGAAGGGAAAAGGGAAAAGGGAAAAGGGAAAAGGGAAGGGAAGGGAAGAGAAAGGAAAAATGAAGGGAGGGGAAGGGAAGGGATGTCATGGGAACAAAAAACAAGACTGAAAGATAACAAGGAAAGCAGAAGGAAGATAGGGACTTCTGGCCATGCAGCTGAAACATCTACCCACAGACCTTTCTAGGGAAGCAAGCTGGAAGATGGAGATGGCTTTAACTTTGTTTAACACAGCACACAATACAAGCTGGTCTATTCGTCTGCCTCTTTCCCCTCTCTCTCTCAAAGACCTACTCTTCTATTGCATTTTGAACATTTCATTCTGTGGGCTTTATCCTTTTCAAAGGGAACTTAGCCCAATGATTTTGGACAGTTAATCAGCATGTTAAGGCTTCAGATGCAAAGCAGGTTTTAAGAATTTGCCTTTCCTTGGAAGACAGTCCAGAACCATACAGGAATTAAAGTCTTGCAGTGCCACAGAGAATATATGATTTCCAGGACTGCCAGAGGCTTCTGGGCAGTTTTTACTGAGGACAGTTCAGCAAAAAGTAGCTCATCAGCTGCTGTCCAGGAGAGCAGCAGAAACCTAAGGGTGATCTCTCAGAGGAATGGGGAAATCCCCACAGGTGGAAGAGAAAATGTGCATGGTTGAGCACATTGTTTCTTTCATGTTCAGTTGGGAGAAACAAGACCTTTAGTTTCAAGTCCTCTGCCTATTTCTGTATGTGGACTTTACTTATTGGTAGCTGCCAAAGAAGTTCTTACGTCTCCCTTGACATGAAGGGAATCTGGAAACCTGGTTCAGACACCGATACCTGTGTTCTTAGTTGAATGAACCCATCAGGCCCAGGCAAAGCTTACTCATGGGTGAGATCCAGATTCATGTCCGTGCAACAGGCCCAGGAAATTCCTGAATCACATTGAAGATAACTTTCTGGATATAGATACTAAGAGAGCCAACTAGGAAAGGTGTTGTCCTCGATCTAAATAGAAGTGGTCTCATGGGTGATGTGATGATTGGTGGCTGTTTTGGCCGCAGTCATAATAAAATGGTTGAGTTTAAAATCTTTGGTGATATGAGAAAAACTGTCAGCAGTGTTACTACCCTGGACTTTGTAAAAGCAGACTTTAGGCTCCTTAAGGAATTAGCTAGTACTGTCCCTTGGGAATCTGCTTTCAAAAGTATTCAAGTCCATAAATGCTGGTCACTTTTTAAGAGCCATCTTATAAGAATACAGAAGCAGGCAATTCCAGTGAATTGGCAGTCAAGCAAACAGGGCAGAAGGCTGGTTGGCTGAACAGGGATCTCCTTCTGGAACTTGGCAGAAAAAGGAAGTGTATGAACTTTGCAAGTAAGGTCAGGCCATCCAGGAGATTCTGTTTGCCACTGCAGGGAGAAAATGAACACATAAGGCAAGAAGAACAGGAAGAGCTGCTGGCTCTGGTCATGTTCTGGGCTACAGCAGCCCATCATGCACAAATGCCTTTCCCAGTCTGGCCTGTAGAAACCGTGAAAGCCTTGGACTTTTTAGGATCATAGAGTCATAGAAGAACTGTAGAATCATTAAGGTTGGATAAGACCTCTAAGATAAAATCCAATTGTTAAACCAGCACTGCCAAGTCCACCTCTAATCCACGTCCCTAAGCATCATATCTACATGTCTTTTAAATACCTCCAGAGATGGCGATTCCACCACTGCCCTGGGCACCCTGTCCAAGTGCTTGACAGCCCTTTCAGTGAAGAAATTTTTCCGAGCATCTGATCTAAACCTCCCCTGGCATAACTTGAGGCCATTTCTTGTTGTCCTATCACTTGTTACCTGGAGCAATAGACTGTTCCTAACCTCACTAGAACCCCCTTCTGGGTAGTTGTAGGGAGCAATAACATGTTCCCTAAGCCTCTTTTCCTCCAGCCTACAAACCCCAAGTTCCCTCAGCTTGTGCTATAGACCCTTCACCAGCTTCCTTGCTCTTCTATGGACCCACTCCAGCACCTCCATGTCTTTCTTGTAGTAAGGGTTCCATAACAGAACTCTGTTCAAGGTGTGGCCTCACCAGTGGCCTTACCATAATCACTGTCCTAGTGCTGCTGACTACGCTGTTTCTGATACAGGCCAAGATGTCCTTGGCCTTCTTGGCCACCTGAGCACAAGTTGGCTCATGTTCAGCCAGCTGTTGACCAACACCCCCAAGTCCTTTTCTTCTGGGCAGTTTTACAGCCACTCTTCCATAAGCCCATGGTGCTGCACGGGGTTGTTGTGACCCAAGTGTAGAACGTGACACTTAACCTTATTAAACCTCATATATTGGCATCAGCCCATCAATCCAGCCTGTCCAGATCCCTCTGGACAGAGAGCCTTCCTATCCTCCAGCAGATCAATAGTCCCACCCAGCTTAGTGTCATTCGCAAACTTACTGAGGGCACAATCAATCCCCTTGTCCAGATCATTGATAAAGGTGTTAACTAGAACTGGCCCCAATACTGAGCCATGGGAAACACCACTTGTAACTGGAAGCCAACTGAATTTAGCTCCAGTCACCACCACTCTTTGGGGCTGGCCATCCAGCCATCTGTTTACCCAGTGAACAGTACAGCCGTACAAGCCCTGAGCAGCCAGTTTCTTCAGGAGGATGCAGTGTGAAATGGTGTCAAAGGCTTTTTTAGTTATTTGTGACCAAGCACTGAGTTAAGAAGGAACCTGCATAACTAAATACATTTCACCTGTGGAGTTTGTCTTTACCTCCTGCAACCCATTGTGCATTGCAGCTCCTGTGGAGAAGGGAGGAATACCTTAGGAGACTCAGGGGATGGGGTGGGGTTAGGGGCACCCATGAAATGAAGACTTTGAGAGCTCAAAGGCTTTGAGAGAGCATGCTGCTGCAGTACCGCATGGACCTCTGTGGTCAGTGGAAACAAAGCACTGAGTCCAGCCCTGGTGACGAGGCAGGATGGGCAGATGGCTTCCTACAGTAATTCACCCTTCATACCTTCATAGCAGGGATTTATCAGCATCCAGGAACCACTTGCATGAGGGGGGCACTGTTGCTGAGCTGAGAAATGGTTCTGGGACTGAGAGCTCCCCACTGAGAGGAATGAGGAAGATTGATGCCTTTAGAATAAAACCAAACCCCACTTCCTTGCCCTACCCTCCCACAGAAATGCCTCAAATGCCAGCAGAGATACAGCCCACACCTCATTGTACTGACTGGAAGAGACTCCCACTGCTACCAGTTTTGTTCCTGAGGACAGCCCTGTGCCATGCCCGGCAGAGCTGTGTCCCTGCAGTTTTACAGTGCAGACTCTGGCACACAAATTTAGTGCTTGACCTAACATGTCCTAGTTTGCTTCTTGTCAGCACTTGTTCATATTGCCATGTCCATCAAGTGTAGCTGCACTATTCTGTGAACACACAAAAAAATGCAGGGGAAGATAAAATTTTCAAGAGACAAATGTAGGCAACACTACAATTACTGTCAGTAGTTGCCATTTTCAGGTTTCTGCTGTGTTCCGTAAAGCATCCCTAACTGATCAACAAATTTGATTTTAACGCTCGGATGTTGTGCTAGTTTTGGCTGGGATACAGTTAATTTTCTCCATAGCAGCTGGAGATGTACGGGATTTGTGCTTAAAAACATGTTGATAACACAGGGATGATTTAGCTATTGCTTCTACAGGGTCAAGGTCTTTTCTGCTCCTCACACCACCCACCAGCAGGCAGGCTACGGGTGCACAAGAAGCACGACAGGGACACAGCCAGGACAGCTGATCCCAGCTGACCAAGGGTGAGGGAAGAATCACAGAATCACTGGAAGGGACCTCTGCAGATCATCCAGTCCAAACCCCATGCCAAGGCAGGGCCACCTAAAGCGGGTTACACAGGAACACGTCCAGGCAGGCTTTGAATGTCTCCAGAGGGGGAGATTCCACAACTGCTCTGGGCAACCTGTTCCAGGGCTCTGCCACCCTCAATGTAAAGAAGTTCTTCCTCATGTTGAGATGAAACTTCTTGTGTTTTAGGCTATGGGTATTGCTCCTCCTCTTGCCACTGGGCACCAGTGAAAAGAGTCTGGCAGCATCTTCCTGGCACCCACCTTTGAGATACTTATATGCATCAATGAGATCCCCTCTCAGCCTTCTCCAGACTAAACAGGCCCAGCTCCCGCGATATTTCCTCGTGACAGAGATTCTCCAGACCCCTGGTTGACTTTTCTGTGCCTTCTGTTACCAGGACACAAATCTAATTCACCAGCGGCTCCACATTTTTACTTATCTTCTATTTGCTGCTGATACACTTCTAGAAGCCCTTCTTGTCCTTGGTGTTCTTTGCCAGACTCAATTCTAAGTGGGTCTTGGCCTTCCTTGTCATATCCCTGCATACCCTGACAATGTTCCTAAGGTCCTCCCACTTGGCCCCTTCTTTTTGCACATCCCATAAATTCCCTTCTTGAGTTTAAGAATTTCTAGGAGCTCCCTGTTCATTCACACAGGTCTCCTGCCCCCTTTGCCTGATTTCTTCATCATGAAGATACACTGGTCTTGAGCTTGGAGGAAGGGGTGCTTAATACTGACCAGCTCTCTTGGAATCCTTTCTCTTCTAGAACCCTACCCCATGGAATACCTCTACGTAGGTCTTTGAAGAGGCTGAAGTTAGCTCTCTGGAAATTCAGGGTTCTAGTCCTGCTTACTGTTATGCTTCCCCCACAGAGGATCCTGAGTTCCACCATCTCATGATCACTACAGCCAAGGCTGCCCCCGACCATTGTATCTTCAACCAGTCCTTCCTGCTTGGAAGTACAAGGTCCAGCAACACCCCCATCCTCGTTGGCTCCTCCACCACTTGTATCACAAAGTTGTCTTCAGCGATCTGCAGGAACTTCCTGGGCTGCCTGTGCTGGGCCATGTTATCCCTCCAACAGACATCTGCATGGTTCAGGTTCCCCAGGACAACCAGGGCCTGGGACTCTGAGGCCATTTCCAGCTCCCATGGAAGGCCTCATCAACCTGCTCCTCCTGGTCAGCTGGCCCATACTGAACACCCACAACAGTGTCTCCCTTATTAGCATGTCCCTTAATTCTCACCCATAGACTATCAAGTTGTTCATCTGTCCCTGGGTAGAGCTCGATGCATTCCAGTTGCTCTCCACCACGAGAGAGCAGCTCCACCACTCACCTCCCTAACCTGTCCTTTCTAAGCATACATGGCCAGCCAAGACAGCATTCCAGTCATGTGAGCTGAATGACTCAGTAACTGCAGTGAGAACATGGCCCTGTGACCGCACTTAGATTTCCAGTTCATCCTGTTTATTTCCCATTCTGTGCACCTTTGTGTACAAGCGCTTGAGAGAGGTAATTTCACAACCAGGTTCCCTAGGAAGTTTGTAAGAGGATTCACCATAACCACACTCTCAGTGTGGTTAGCCCTTCATTCCTTGTATTGAGAGGTAGTCGAGGAACATCTCTCACTGCACTGGTTGGCAAGATCTATCCCCCAGGAGGAAGCAATGGCATATTGACACCCCAAATCCTTCAGTTTAAAGCCTGCTCACCAAATTGGCCAGCCTGTGCCTAAGGATTCTCTTGCCCCTTCTAGGCAGATGGAACCCATTCCTTCCTATCAGTCTACAATCAGAAGCACAAACTATTACCATAGAAGCCAAAACCTTCTCAACAGCTCCAGCCATGAAGCAAGTCACTGATCTGCCCTATGTGTCTGCTTCTGGCTGTCCCCACTTCACTAATCAGTAGGATAGAGAAGATGATTTGGGCACCAGTATTTTTCACCAGCCTTGCCAGGGCTTTATAGTCTTCATTGATCCTAGCTATTTTTTGGCTTTCTGAGTCATCTGTACTCACGTCAAAAAGTAACATCAGGTTGCAGTCCATGCTCTTTACAAGTCGGGGAACCCTCTCAGCAACATCACAGATCCTGCCCCTGGTCAGCAGCAGAATCTTGTAACTCCCTATCAGGCCATTATAATGGCTCAATGTTCCTTTTTATAGTAACCACCATGCACTGCTGGTGCAGGCTCTAATTGAGGGCCTTGCTTGTGGATATCTAAAGACTTCAAAGCATCATACCTGTTATTGGTCTGGATGGTGGAGGGCGGGCATTGAGTTGGACCCCTGTTTTTGTGGTTCCCTAGGGTTCAAGGTGACTCAGACTCAGAAGCATCCACTGTATCCCTTATTATCTTTGTGGCCATCCTCTGCATTTGGTCCAGAAGCACCAACCACACAGCTTGGTGTCATCGGCAAACTTGCTGAGGGCACACTCAATCCCACTGTCCGTGTCAGCGACAAAGATGTTGAGCAAGGCCGGTCCCAACACCGATCCCTGAGGGACACCACTCGTTACTGGTCTCCAGCTGGACATTGAGCCACTGACCACAACTCTTTGCGTGCGGCCATCCAGCCAGTTCTTCATCCACTGATTGGTCCATCCATCAAACTGATGTCTCTCCAATTTAGAGACAAGGATGTCATGTGGAACAGTGTTGAATGCTTTACACAAGTCCAGGTAGATGACATCAACTGCTCTACCCCTGTCCATCAGTTCCCTAGCCCCATCTTAGAAGGCCACCAAATTGGTCAGGCAGGATTTCCCCTTAGTGAAGCCATGTTTTGGCTGTCACCAAGCACCTTGTCGTTTTCCATGTGCCTTAGCATGCCTTCCAGGAGAACCTGCTCCAAGATTTTGCCAGGCACAGAGGTGAGACTGTCTGGTCTGTAGTTCCCTGGGTCATCCGTTTTCTCCTTCTTGAAAATGGGGGTTATATTTTCCCTTTTTCTAGTCATTGGGAACTTCCCCTGACTGCCATGATTTCTCAAAGATGACAGATGGTGGCTTAGCAACTTCATTCGCCAGCTCCTTCAGGACCCGCGGATGGATTTCATCTGGACCCATGGACTTGTGCACGTTCAGGTTCTTAAGATGGTCTCGAACCAGATCCTCTCCTAGCTCCATGTTCTTCTTACACGATACTTCCCCGAGGGTTTTAATACTATCCTACAGACCTGAGTCACTTACTTGTGTTTCATGAGTGTTGCAGGGAAAACCTGCTCGGCCCAGACGGTTTAAACCAAACTGGGATCAAAACACTTTGTTGAGCTTTCGAGAACGTGGAATTAGGCAGCAGTCAGTAAGGTGTTGCATTCAAGTAGTAGCACAAGAGGTAAACCCCCAAACTAGACACATGAATGTTAACAAACACAAGCAAATATCTAAACACCCTCTGCTACAAACGTTACCCTGTGTAACAAACGCAGAAGAGATTTCTTGAATTCTCCTTTCCAAGAAGACCTCACCATAGGCAGTGTAGTAGCAAATGCCAATTGGTGTATTGATAAGGAATGGTGAGGAAATGCTGCATGCTCTCTACGTTTCTGCCAAGTTCATGCAGATGGAACCCAAACCCCTTTCCTTTCCCCTTTGGGATCGCCACACTCCAATGACTGTATGTGGTATAAAAGCCTTTACGGATACAGTATGAACATGCAGATTTATTTAGAGGGACACCCCGCGGCGATGCCCAGTGTGTGGCCACCATGGGCAGGGACATCCCCTGGGCCTCCTGGGCACAGGCGCTGCCTCAGGGCCAGCAGGACAAAGGCCTTTCTCCAAGGGATGCTGGGTGAAGGGGCAGCAGCAGCAGCAGGGCTGCGGTGGGCAGGGCTGCAGGGGCCCCGTCACCCCCGTGTCATAGTGCCGGCACCCGGCCACGCAGCATCACAATGCTCCGGGGCAGTATGAGTCCAGCGCCCTCCCCTGCCCCACTGCCAGAGTGCCCGGCGCTGCCACCAGGACAGAGCTGGCAGCCGGAGGGCATCCGAGAGGCAGTCCTTGGGGCACTGGGGGAATTCCTGGCAGGGGAAAGGGGGTTGATGGGGGCAAACCTTGAAGCTGCACGAAGCTGCAGGAGGTTCTGTGCTGCGGTTCCAGCTCCTGGAGGGGCCACGCTCAAAGCTCATCAGATCTATGGATGGATGGATGGAAATCCTGCCTCAGTCATTGGGGAGCTCGCTGTCCTCATCTGCTGGGCACCAGGGTATTAGGTGAGGGGGAGACTAAGGGAGGGAACACTTGAAGCTGCGAAGCTGCAGGAGGTTCTGTGCTGCGGTTCCAGCTCCTGGAGGGGCCACGCTCAAAGCTCATCGGATCTATGGATGGATGGATGGATGGAAATCCTGCCTCAGTCACTGAGGAGCTCACCGTCCTCATCTGCTGGGCACCAGGGTATTAGGTGAGGGGGGGACTAAGGGAAGGAACCCTTGAAGCTGCACAAAGCTGCAGGAGGTTCTGTGCTGCGGTTCCAGCTCCTGGAGGGGCCACGCTCAAAGCTCATCAGATCTATGGATGGAAATCCTGCCTCAGTCGTTGGGGAGCTCGCCGTTCTCATCACTGGGCACCAGGGTATTAGGTGATGGGGGGACTGAGAGGGAACACTTGAAGCTGCGAAGCTGCAGGAGGTTCTGTGCTGTGGTTCCAGCTTCTGGAGGGGCCACGCTCAAAGCACCATCGAGGGATCCTGCTTTGGTTGTCAGGGAGCTCGCCGTCCTCACCTCCTGCAGAGAGAGTGGCAGTAGCCAGAAGAAAAAGGATGCACAGGCGGCTCAGTGCCCTCCCCCACTGCCAAGCACAGGAAGGATTCGTGCTCCGAGGATTCATCAGGCCAATGGCATTTTGCTGCTGTTGGAAGCCCCTGAGACGGCTTCAGGTGGAAGCAGAAAAAGCAGTGCCAGTGTCCCCTTGTCCCCTTAGAGGCGTAACCAGCGTGTGGAGCGGGAGCAGGTCTTGCTCACGTGCTCAGGGAGTAGCCGATCGCCAGCACTGGGGTCAGGAAGGAATTTTCCCCCGGGGCAGATTGGCACCGGTCCCCGGGGGTTTTTTGCCTTCCTCTGAGCACTGAGCATGACCCCTTGTCAGGGCTCCTCGGTCCATTCTGGCTGCGTTATCGCCCGGTGCTCATGCTCCACGAAGGCGGCCCCTCGTGTCCTGCAGCTGGGGGAGGAAAGTGCTTTTTTCCCCCCAGGCTGGACTAGCAAGCGTCCCTGGGGTTTTTTGCCTTCCTCTGCAGCCGAGCACAGCCCCTTCACGGGGCTCCTTTGGGTCATGGTGTCCCAAAGGCAGCTGCTCGTGCTCCACGCAGGTGGCCCTCGTGCCCCACATGCGGGGGGAGGCAGCTTTCTGGACTCCCAGGGTGGCCCCAGCGTGGCCCCGGGACTCGCTGCTGTCCTCTGGAGTACTGAGCACCAGCCCTCGTCAGCTCTTCCCTGGCCCTTTCTGGCTGGGTTGGTTCTTGCACTGCTCTCTCACCACCACGGCACCGCTCCTGCCCTGGCTTTCCTTTGTCAGGCTGCAAGGGAGGGTTTTTCCAGCTAAACTGAAGGGTCTAAACTAAACCAGACTACAATTAACTATGCTAAACTAAATCAAATCAAATCACTTTATTTAGAAATAAATCAAATACTCTTTCTACCTGTAACCATTCTGAGTTGTGTCTTTGAAAGTGGTTTTGGTGCTGAAATTCCCTTGGCATTTCAGGTAAATAAGGATCTCCTCATTGTACAACTTGTGAGTGCAGGGAAGGGGAGGCAATAAAATGGAATGGACAAGAACAGAAGAGAGTCGAATGGAACTGAACAGAATGCAACAGAAAGCTCTGCTATGTTATGCATATAGAATCTTAGAATAGTTAGGGTTGGAAAGGACCTTAAGATCATCTAGTTCCAACCCCCCTGCATGGGCAGGGACACCTCTCGCTTAACCATGTCACCCAAGGTTCCTTCCAACCTGGTCTTGAATACTGCCGTGGATGGAGCATTCACAACTTCCTTGGGCAACCAATTCCAGTGCCTCACCACCCTTACAGCAAAGAACTTCCTCCTTATATCCAATCTAAACTTCCCCTGTTTAAGTTTTAACCTGTTACCCCTTGTCCTGTCACTACAGTCTCTAATGAAGAGTCCCTCCCCAGCATCCCTATAGGCCCCCTTCAGATACTGGAAGGCTGCTATGAGGTCTCCCCACAGCCTTCTCTTCTCCAGGCTGAACAGCCCCAACTTTCTCAGCCTGTCTTCATATGGGAGGTGCTCCAGTCCCTTCATCACCCTTGTGGCCCTCCTCTGGACTTGTTCCAACAGTTCCATGTCCTTTTTATGTTGAGGACACCAGAACTGCACACAACACTCCAGGTGAGGTCTCATGAGAGCAGAGTAGAGGGGCAGGATCACCTCCTTCGACCTGCTGGTCACGCTCCTTTTGATGCAGCCCAGGATACAGTTGGCTTTCTGGGCTGCAAGCGCACACTGAAGCCGGCTCATGTTCATTTTCTCATCCACCAACACCCCCAAGTCCTTCTCCACAGCGCTGCTCTGAATCTCTTCTCTGCCCAACCTGTAGCTGTGCCTGGCATTGCCCTGACCCAGGTGTAGGACCTTGCACTTGCCATGGTTAAACTTCATAAGGTTGGCATCAGCCCACCTCACAAGTGTGTCAAGGTACCTCTGGATGCATTCCTTCCCTCCAGCGTATCAACCGAACCACACAGCTTGATGTCATCGGCAAACTTGCTGAGGGTGCACTCAATCCCACTGTCCATGTCAGCGACAAAGATGTTGAACAAGACCGGTCCCAACACTGATCCCTGAGGGACACCACTTGTTACTGGTCTCTAGCTGGACATTGAGCCATTGAACACAACTCTTTGCGTGCAGCCATCCAGCCAGTTCTTTATCCACCAAGTGGTCCATCCATCAAACTGATGTCTCTCCAATTTAGAGACAAGGATGTCATGTGGGACAGTGTTGAATGCTTTGCACAAGTCCCGGTAGATGACATCAGCTGCTCTATCCCTGTCCATCAGTTCCCTAGCCCCATCTTAGAAGGCCACCAAATTGGTCAGGCAGGATTTCCCCTTAGTGAAGCCACGTTTTGGCTGTCACCAAGCACCTTGCTAGGCACAGAGGTGAGACTGACTGCTCTGTAGTTCCCTGGGTCATCCGTTTTCTCCTTCTTGAAAATGGGGGTTATATTTTCCCTTTTTCCAGTCATTGGGAACTTCACCTGACTGCCATGATTTCTCAAAGATGACGGACGGTGGCTTAGCAACTTCATTCACCAGCTCCTTCAGGACCCGCGGATGGATTTCATCTGGACCCATGGACTTGTGCACGTTCAGGTTCTTAAGATGGTCTCGAACCAGATCCTCTCCTAGCTCCATGTTCTTCTTACACGATACTTCCCCGAGGGTTTTAATACTATCCTACAGACCTGAGTCACTTACTTGTGTTTCATGAGTGTTGCAGGGAAAACCTGCTCGGCCCAGACAGTTTAAACCAAACTGGGATCAAAACACTTTGTTGAGCTTTCGAGAACGTGGAATTAGGCAGCAGTCGGTGAGGTTTTGCATTCAAGTAGTAGTACAAGAGGTAAACCGCCAGACGAGACACATGAATGTTAACAAACACAAGCAAATATCTAAACACCCTCTGCTACAAACGTTACCCTGTGTAACAAACGCAGAAGAGATTTCTTGAATTCTCCTTTCCAAGAAGACCTCACCATAGGCAGTGTAGTAGCAAATGCCAATCGGTGTGTCCTACGAAATCCTACTTTCCATGTCACCGACAAAGATGCTGAACAAGACTCTGACCCCTGCGGGACACCACTCATTACGAGTCTCCATCTGGACATTGAGCCATTGACTGGAATACTGTGCATGTGTCCATCCAGACAATAAATGATCCTTTGGCAGTTCGAGTCAGTCCTCTGCAGCCGTGGAAATACCAAGGGAGGCCGCCAAGATTTTTGTGATCAGACAGGTATTATGGAAGAGCGACTAGGATGCTCTCATAAATGCTTCAGGTAACGAGCATAATATGCACAGATGGGCTGGCAACCATAATTATATCCCAAGTCAAACTGACTTGTGATGATCATTGTTAGTCGGCAAGGAGGAATAATTCTTCTTTCCCAGCTGGTATGTATTACATACTGCTTAACCTCTCTTTTTCCAGGCAGTGTGTATTACATTCTGCTTAACCTCTCTTTGAGAGAAACTTATTTTTTCTCCTATTTCTGTGCTATTGCTTGCCTAAAGCCAACAGAACCTCAAGTTCTTTGCGCATTGTTCAGTGACTTCTTCTGCAGAAGCAGCCATCACAGGCAGTGTTGAATCCACTTCTGTTGGTTTAATTTCAATATTTGCTTTTCCTCCATGGTTTCTAGTACTTGAGTCAAGATGTGGAACACAACTAGGACGTTTAAAAGATGCAGACAAACATTTCTTCTGCTGAGTACTAAAATCAATTCATTCTGAAAAGCACAGTTCTACAGGCAAGTAACTCAGCAAGTCTGGAGAGAGCAATTGATTTCTTATGTTCAGCTGCTCAGCTGTGTTTTCTATTGTCAGTTTGAAGTATTCATTTCAAGTGTAGAAAGGAGAAATAATTCCAGTGGTCCTCTATGGGAGTAGCAGCCTGTATTTGAATAAGCCATTTGAGATCCTGTTTGTTCCAAACCTAGCCCAGATCATCTTCATACTGTCCCAAACTCACCAGCTTCTTCTCATTTGCAAGGAGATGCTGAAAATAGGTTTCAATTCATAATCCTGACACACGGATATTTAAGGATCATGTCCAAAAGGCTTTTAAGAACCTTTAAGGATGGAGACTCCACCACTTCCTTGGGCAACCTGTACCACTGCTTGGTCACCCTCACAATGAAAAAGTGTTTCCTGATGTTCAGAGGGAACCTCATGTGCTTCAGTCTGTACCCGTTGCCTCTGGACAACACTTTAAAAAGCCTGGCTCCATCCTCTTTTCACCCTCCCTTCACGTACTTACACAGGCTGATCACATCCGTCCTGAGACTTCTCTTGTCCAGCCTGAACAGACCCAGTTGCCTCAGCTTTTCCACATTTATGAGGTTCTTCAGTCTCTTAATCATCCCAACAGCCTCAGATGTCTGAAGAACTTTGCTGTAGCTCTCCAAAGAGCCTGCAAAATGCATGTCTTGTTTTGTTATTAATGCCACCATTTCTTATACCTGTCGATGAGATCACAGATGCAAGCACTAAGTAGCAGGATCAAGACTACCTTCCACCAGCAGCAAAGGAAGAGCCTGTTGAATAAGATGCGTCTCAATTTGTTGATAACACTAATTAAAACATTTAGATGGATCAATTTAGGATGCAGCATTTTTACTTCACAGTGATTAACAATGGTTTATGGTTATGGTGAATCCTCTTACACACTTTCTAGGAAACCTGGTTGTGAAATTACCTCTCTCAAGTGCTGGTATACAAAGGTGCACAGAATGGGAAATAAACAGGATGAACTGGAAATCTAAGTGCGGTCACAGGGCCATGTTCTCACTGCAGTTACTGAGTCATTCAGCTCACATGACTGGAATGCTGTCTTGGCTGGCCATGTATGCTTAGAAAGGACAGGTTAGGGAGGTGAGTGGTGGAGCTGCTCTCTCGTGGTGGAGAGCAACTGGAATGCATCGAGCTCTACCCTGCCCTGCTTCCCCAGGTGTCCCTCCGTAATAGGTTCGAGGCCCTGGATCTTGAAGGAGAGGTAGGTGAGAAGGTGGGGCAAGGCCAGCCCACAAGGCCACATAGGAAAAGGGAGTCGACTTTGCACCTCAAGACTGCCTCTGTTAAGAAAGAAAGAAGGGTCATTGTAGTAGGGGATTCCCTTCTGAGAGGAACAGAGGGCCCGATATGCAGAGTTGACCCTCATCATAGGGAAGTGTGTAGTCTGCCTGGAGCCCGGATCAGGGATATCACCAGGGCGCTCCCCAACCTGGTGCACCCGACAGACTACTACCCGCTGCTGGTCTTCCAGACAGGTGGGGAGGAAGCTGCTTCCCGCAGTCTGAGGGGGATGAAGAAAGACTACAGGGCCTTGGGGCGGATGGTGAAAGAGTCTGGGGCTCAAGTGATCTTCTCCTCTCTCCTTCCCTCTTCCACTGATGTGGGAAGGAATGGGAAGATTCAGTTCATGAACAATTGGCTTCGAGACTGGTGCTACAGGCAGGGCTTTGGATTCTTTGATAACGGCTGGTTTTATAGGGCACCAGTCTGGACAATGACAAGTGAGAAAGGTTTGTCTCACAGAGGGAAAAGGATGCTGGGGCACGAATTAGCAGGGCTCATTTGGAGAGCTTTAAACTAGATTCGAAGGGGGATGGGCTTGTAGCTGGGCTTGCCCCAGTGGGGCAGCGCTCCAGAATTAATGAAGACTGGGAGGCCTCCTACAATCCTAGGGTGAAATCGGTGTGCTCAGCTCGCTCCCTGAAATGCCTGTACACCAATGCGCGCAGCATGGGAAATAAGCAGGAGGAGTTGGAAACCTGTGTTAAGTCAGGAGATTATGATCTGGTGGCAATTACAGAGACGTGGTGGGACAGCTCACATGACTGAATATAGTCATGGAAGGCTATGTCCTTTTCAGGAAAGACAGGCCAGCCAGGCGGGGTGGTGGGGTTGCTCTTTATATGCGGGAGGAACTACAATGCACCGAGTTCTGTCCAGGGACAGATGATGAGCGAGTTGAGAGTCTGCGGGTGAGAATTAAGGGGCAGGCTGGCAGGGGGGATACTGTTGTAGGTGTCTGTTACAGACCACCGGATCAGGGTGAAGAAGTTGATGAGGCCTTCTACAGGCAGCTGAGAGCGGCCTCACAGTCACAGGCCGTGGTCGTCGTGGGGGATTTTAATTTCCCTGATGTTTGCTGGAAGGACCACTCGGCAACCCAGCCGCAGTCCAGGAGGTTCCTCCAGTGTATGGATGATAACTTCCTCCTGCAAATGGTGGATGAGCCGACCAGGAGAGGAGCGCTGCTGGATCTCATCCTCACTAACAAGGAGGATCTGGTCGAAGCAGTAAGGGTTGAGGGCTGCCTTGGTTGCAGCGACCACGAGATGGTGGAGTTCAGGATCTTGTGTGGCAGGACTAGTAAAATACCAAGTAGAATTGCAACCCTGGACTTTAGCAGGGCAAACTTTGGCCTTTTCAAGCAATTGCTAGGGGAAATCCCATGGGCAGGGCTGCTTGAAGGTAAAGGGGCCCAAGATAGTTGGTTGACATTCAAGGACTGCTTTTTCCGTGCTCAAGATCGGAGCATCCCAACATGTAGAAAGTCAAGGAAGAGGGCCAAGAGACCTGCGTGGCTAAATAGGGAATTGCTGGGTATGCTCAAGTGGAAGAGGAGAGTTTACAGGTCATGGAAGGAGGGGCTGGCCACTTGGGAGGAATATAAGGCTGCTGCTAGAGGATGTAGGAAGGCAGCTAGGAGGACTAAGGCATCCTTAGAATTAAACCTGGCAAAAAGGGTCAAGGACAGCAAAAAGAGCTTTTTCAAATACATGGCAGACAAAACTAACACCAGAGGCAATGTAGGCCCACTGACGAACGAGATGGGTGCCCTGGTGACAGAAGATAAAGAGATGGCAGAGTTACTGAATGCCTTCTTTGTCTCTGTCTACTCTGCTGCGGGCAGTCCTGAAGAGCCCTGTACCCCTGAGACCTTAGATGAAGTCAGGTCGACGGAGCGGTTTGCCTTAGTCGATGAGGAATGGGTTAGAGACCAGTTGAGCAATCTGGACATCCATAAATCCATGGGTCCAGATGGGATGCACCCGCGGGTGCTGAGGGAACTGGCGGAAGTCATTGCTAGACCACTCTCCATCATCTTTACCAAGTCTTGGGAAACGGGAGAGGTGCCTGAGGACTGGAGGAAAGCAAATGTCACTCCAGTCTTCAAAAAGGGCAAGAAGGAGGACCCAGGTAACTATAGACCGGTCAGCCTCACCTCCATCCCTGGGAAAGTGATGGAACACCTTATCCTTGGTGCCATCTTAAGGCATATCAAGGATAAGAAGGTTATGAGGGGCAGTCAACATGGCTTCACCAGGGGGAAATCATGTTTGACCAATCTCTTAGCCTTTTATGAGGAAATAACACGGTGGATGGATGATGGCAGAGCGGTGGATGTGGTCTACCTTGACCTCAGCAAAGCATTTGACACAGTCTCCCACAGCATCCTCACGGCTAAAATGAGGAAGTGTGGACTGGATGATCAGGTAGTGAGGTGGACTGCGAACTGGCTGAAGGAGAGAAGCCAGAGAGTTGTAGTCTATGGGGCTGAGTCTAGTTGGAGGCCTGTAACTAGTGGAGTGCCTCAAGGGTCAGTACTGGGACCGGTATTATTTAATATATTCATCAATGATTTAGATGAGGGAATTGAGTGTACTATCAGCAAGTTTGCTGATGACGCTAAGCTGGGAGGAGTGGCTGACACGCCAGAAGGCTGTGCTGCCATCCAGCGAGACCTGGACAGGCTGGAGAGTTGGGCAGGGAGTAACTTGATGAAATATAACAAGGGAAAGTGTAGAGTCCTGCATCTGGGCAGGAACAACCCCAGGTTCCAGTGTAGGTTGGGGAACGACCTGTTAGAGAGCAGTGTAGGGGAGAGGGACCTGGGGGTCCTAGTGGACGACAGGATGACCATGAGCTAACACTGTGCCCTTGTGGCTAAGAAGGCCAATGGCATCCTGGGGTGTATTAGAAGGGCGGTGGTTAGTAGGTCGAGAGAGGTCCTCCTTCCCCTCTACTCTGCCCTGGTGAGACCGCATCTGGAGTATTGTGTCCAGTTCTGGGCCCCTCAGTTCAAGAAGGACAGGGAGCTGCTGGAGAGAGTCCAGCGCAGGGCAACGAAGATGATTAGGGGAGTGGAACATCTCCCTTATGAGGAAAGACTGAGGGAGCTGGGTCTCTATAGTTTGGAGAAGAGGAGACTGAGGGGTGACCTTATCAGTGTCTATAAATATATAAAGGGGGAGTGTCACGAGGACGGAGCCAGGCTCTACTCAGTGGCAAACAATGATAGGACAAGGGGTAATGGGTACAAACTGGAACACAAGAGGTTCCACTTAAACTTGAGAAGAAACTTCTTCTCAGTGAGGGTGACGGAACACTGGAACAGGCTGCCCAGGGAGGTTGTGGAGTCTCCTTCCCTGGAGACATTCAAAACCCGCCTGGACGCATTCCTGTGTAACATTATCTAGGTGTTCCTGCTCCGGCAGGGGGATTGGACTAGATGATCTTTCGAGGTCCCTTCCAATCTCTAACATACTGTGATACTGTGATACTGTGAACGACTTGATAGTCTATGGGTGAGAATTAAGGGACATGCTAATAATGGGGACACTGTTATGGGTGTTTAGTATGGGCCAGCTGACCAGGAGGAGCAGGTTGATGAGGCCTTCCATGGGCAGCTGGAAATGGCCTCAGAGTCCCAGGCCCTGGTTGTCCTAGGGAACCTGAACCATGCAGATGTCTGTTGGAGGGATAACATGGCCCAGCACAGGCAGCCCAGGAAGTTCCTGCAGATTGCTGAAGACAACTTTGTGATACAAGTGGTGGAGGAGCCAACGAGGATGGGGGTGTACTTCCAAGCAGGAAGGACTGGTTGAAGATACAATGGTCGGGGGCAGCCTTGGCTGTAGCGATCATGAGATGGTGGAACTCAGGATCCTCCGTGGGGGAAGCAAAATAGGTAAAAAGTTGGGTTAGGGATAGATTAGACAGACTTAATGCCCATAAATCCATTGGCATTGATGGGTTGGATGCATCCGTGGGTGCTGAGGGAGCTGTGGGAGCTGGCAGAGGTTGCTCTGCCTCTCTCCATCATCTTTGAAATATCCAGGAGAGCAGGAGAGGTGCCTGATGACTGTAGGAAGGCCAGTGCTGCTCCCATCTTTGGAAAGGGAAAGAAGGAGGACCCTGGAAACTACCGGCCAGTCAGCTTCACCTCCATTCCTGGAAAGGTGATGGAACAGGTCGTTCTGGAGGGCATCACCAAACATGTAGAAGAGAAGAAGGTGATTAGGAGGAATCAGCTTGGATTCGCCAAGGGCAAACATTGCTTGATCTGTCTGATGGCCTTCTATGATGACATGGCAAGATGGGTGTTCAAGGGGAGAGCAGTGGATGTTTTCTACCTTGACTTAAGCAAGGCTTTTGATGCTGTCTCCCACAATATCCTTGTAGAAAGGCTTAGGACATTTAGATTGGATGAATGGACAGTGAAGTGGACAAAAACTGGCTGAATGGCAAAGTTCAGAGGGTCCTGATCAGCAGAGTAGAATCCAGTTGCAGGCTTGCAGTCAGTGGGTTTCCCCAGGGATTAGTACTGAGTCCAGTCTTACTCATGCTGCTTATCAGTGACCTGGACGAAGGGCTAGAGTGTGCCCTCACAAGTCTGCTGATGAATGGGAGCTCGGGCAGTGGCTGATACACCTGAAGGCTGTGCTGCCCTTCAGCAGGACCTCGATGGGCTGGAGATTTGGGCAGAGGGAAAGCTACTGAGGCTCAAGAAGGGCAAGTGTAGGGTCATGCAATGGGGAAAAAGAAGCCCAAGCATCAGCACAGGCTGGGGCCTGACCTACTGGAGAGCAATTCAGCTGAGAAGGGCCTGTCAGTATTGGTGGGTGATGAGTTGACCACAAGCCAGCAGTGTGCCCTTGTAGGCAAGGGGACCTATAGTGTCCTGGGGTGCATCAGGAGGAGTGTGTCAGCAGGTTGAGGGAGGTGATCCTCCCCTGTACTGGACCCTGGTAAGCCCACATAGAATCAGGGAATAGTTAGTGTTGGAAAGGACCTTAAGATCATCAAGTTCCAACCCCCCTGACGTGGGCAGGGACACCTCACACTTAACCATGTCACCCAAGGCATCATCCAACCTGGCCTTGAACACTGCCAGGCATGGAGTGCTGTGTCCAGTGCTGGGCTCCTCAGTACACGAAAGACAAGAAGCTACTGGAGAGGGTACAGCGAAAGGCCACAGGGATGATCAGGGATCTGGAGTATCTCTCTCATGAAGGGAGATGGCGGGAGCTGGGCCTGTTTAGTCTGGAGAAGAGACGACTGAGAGGGGATCTCATTACTGCATATCAGTATCTCAAAGGCAGGTGCCAGGAGGATGGTGCCAGACTTTGCAGTGGTGCCCAGCAACAGGACAAGGAGCAATGGCCATGAAAGAAAACACAAGAAGTTTCACCTCAACATGAGGAATAACTTGATGTTGAGAGTGGCAGAGCTGCCAAGGATGGGTTGTGGTGTCTCCTTCTCTGGAGACATTCAAAACCTGCCCAGACATGTTCCTGTGTAACCTGCTTTAGGTGGTCCTGCCTTGGCATGGGGGTTGGACTGGATGATTTGCAGAGGTCCCTTCCAACCTTAATGATTATGTGATTCTGTGTCTGAGGGAAGCTGTTATCAGAAGATTGCCTCTATCAACTGTATACCTACTTCTCTGAGATATAATGTGAATGAACAACTGGATTGGAAAAGACCTTAACATCGCAAATTCCAGCTGTTGGTCCAGGACTACCAAGTTCACCACTAAACTATGTCACTGAGTCTGGGGTTTGTCTGCCTGGTCTCAGGGCCAAGATAGCTCTGCTGGGGCCATGGAGAAAGGCTCCCATGGCCACAGCCAGCCTTGGTCTTGGGGAAATGCTTGTAAGCTTGAGGCTCCATCTCCCAGCCTCTGCCAGACCTAAGGCCACTGCTGTGCTGTGGTCCTGACATGCTGTGGCCCCTGGTTTGGGTGGAGGCCAACATGCACGTTACCAGGCATTACATGATCCAGGCAAAAGAAGAAACAGACACTGGGTTACTTGCAGGAAAATGAAATTGTTAGTTCAGCTTGCAAGCTCCTTTTATGCAACAGGGGGATGTTTTGGTGAATTGCCTGGGGCTGAAAGCAGAAAGTGAGCACATTTCCCAATGAAACATTAGGGCTCTTTGCCATTAATTCTGTATTTATGTCGCTGCTGTTTAGAACATATCTGACTAATTGCATTTATGGTTGTGCTCCGAGAAGGGGAGACAAATATTTTAGCAGTTTGGCTAAATGTTATATCACTTCAGGCTCTGAC
This sequence comes from Pezoporus flaviventris, assembly GCF_033815535.1. Taxonomy (NCBI): domain Eukaryota; kingdom Metazoa; phylum Chordata; class Aves; order Psittaciformes; family Psittacidae; genus Pezoporus; species Pezoporus flaviventris. The sequence goes on from NW_026892595.1 coordinate 8,835,242, forward strand.
TGTAAAAATAAATAGTTTTCCAAGTACTGTGCCAGCATCATGATTAACTTATTACTGAGTATGCATCCTGCTAATGGGATCCTTTCTCTGATAACATGATTGAGAGTTTGGAGATTGAGAGCATAGAATCTTTAAAAATACATCCCACGTAGTTAGCTCTATCTGAGATTAATTGCAAAGACCAAACAACACTGTCACTAAAAGCCTTCTGTTAAACAGAGATACAGAGGGTTTTTTCACAAGTAATTTATCTAATTACAGTTCAGATTTTGAGCAGAACATCATTTTTCAGGAGGAAATGACAGCTACTGCTTTCTTCAAACAATCACTTTTCACAGAAGCTGATGAAGAAAAATACCCTTTTAAACTAATTCAGAGACATAAGCAAGAACTCCAAGGTCCTGCTTATGTGTTCCAATTACAATGTTTGATAGAACAGCACTGGAGACTTTGTCACTGCTCCCACAGCACTAAGGGTTGCTTCTATGTTTTTGCATTCCATTCTGTTGCTTGTGGGTAACTTTTCCTTCTCTTCCAGCTGGTTGCTGCTTTCTGGACAAGCATATCTCTGAGCTACTGTGTCATCTGTGTGGATTTCCCAGGCTATTTTTCTGATCATATGTCCTAAGTATTTGTCAGACACAAAGAAAATAGTGCTCTGCCACTGCTGTCTTACCATGCATTAGAAACTGATGCTGTCCGTTTGCCAGAGCATCTTCCAAGATCAGATTTCTCACTATGTTCTGGGGGATGGCCATGGTCTTGTTTTTGTTCATATATTTTGGTCTCTGGGACATTTATGGCAGATCCACAGAGTAGACAAAAGCAAAACACACTAGAAGACATGAGCTCCTTCAGCAAAACCTCAGAATACAAGCACCAGCAGTAGATTATGAAAATCCAGCTTTCACAGTGCTATCGTAACAGTGTTTAATTTGCCAAGAGAAAGCCAAAAACCTGACCAGACAAATGAAGCATGTTTAGAGAAATAAACACAGTATAAAAACTTACCTTTAAAAATATAAACAGAATATTAAAAAATCTGGAAACTAACAACTGACTGAAATACATAATAATGTGCCTCCTTCTGTAGTGCCTTCAGGGGCTCTCTACAGAGCATTTCTGTGTCCCAGACAAAGCTCTGCCTTCCCAAAACCCAGCAGGCAGGAAAACCCACCTCCCACTGATCCTTTTGCAATGTCCAGTGTCAGCTGCCCATGGGTCCCTAAGCCCTACTGGAACTTCTCCTCACCACCTACCAACCCCGTGGAGCTAACCACTGGCTGCTCCATTCACATTAGGCCTCTTGCAAGGACATCTGCCACTGTGTTTTCCCTGGGACATCCCATCCCGCGCCATGAGGTGCAGGACTATGAGGTGGTCCAGAGCTGCAGCTGCTTCTCCTCTGCTCCCACACCAACAATGAGCAGTCTGGCAAGCCCTAGCCAGCCTTTGGACAGGTGTGGGCAAGCCATCAGCAGACATCACGGCTCACCACTTGGGCTTCTGCACTGCAGAATATGTCTGCTCGCTTGAGGTGAACCTCTGGCTAATGAGTTTAGGCGGGGAGCAGGAGGGGAGTTTGAGAGCTCGGTTTGAACTCTTTCTTTTCTCAAACCATAGGCCAGCTGGGAAACAGGGTGCTTAGCAATGCCCTTCTTCTTAGATTTGCAGTCCCTCCTCCTGCCACTGTCCTAAGTAAGAAACCATAGCTGTCCTTGCTTTGAATTTTGACATGGGCAGTTTGTCCTGGGGTGTTGAGCCTCCTCACATCTTCTGTATCTGCTGTTTTGCCAGGAGTTGACATAGACGGCTTTAGCATGGCGCAGTTAATACATGTGTATCATCTCTATTTAAGTTAGCTCCAGTGCCTATGACACTGAAGAAGCCACTTTTGAGTTCAAATCATTTTGAAGCAGCAATGAAGCTCTACTGCACTGTCTCCTCAAAGGACATGTTCCTTTGGATCAGGCATTATGCTGCGTTCTCAGCACTTCAGTGACCGTTGTGTATCTCATTACAGCAAGGAGAGCATGTTGAGCTTCCTGAAGAGCATGTGTAACTTTTGATTACACCTTCTTCTTTGCAGACTGAGGTGAGGTGACTGCAGGAGCACAGGGCTTTGCTCTCCTCGAGAGCACATGCCGCATTTCTGTGGACTTGCTGCCATGTTTTTGTTATTGTTTAGCACAGGTTGGTTCTTTGGAAATGATTTATGAGCCGTGCTTGTAGTCAGGCCTGATTTTTCAGAAGCTGGAAAAATACTTATTAAGATTTCATAGCAGAGCTATCATCTGTGATTTCTCAGTGACAAATGGGCCTACAGTGCTTGGTTTAACAGATGCTCTGAGATTGAAATGTCCCTCATAAGGCAAATGTAGTAAAAGGATAGATGTATATGTCATAGCTCCGCCTATGTATAGAGACATAGCAAACATAGAAGCTTAAGCAATGCGATACCTCAAATAGGTGATAGGTGATAAACCCACTCATGGCAGGAAAGGTGACATATTAGTAGTCAGTTACCTCCCTCCTCTCTCTTTTTTCCAGAAGATATTTTCTCAGCCTTTCCTCATAGGATTGATGCTCCGGTCCCTTAATGTTTCCTGGACTTTCCAGTATGCCGTGTCTCTCTTCTACTGAGGAGCCCAGAACTGAGCACAGCACTCCAGGTGTGGCCTCACCAATGCTGTGTAACATTCAGGTAAAAAGCTTGCTCTTTTGCAGGTGGGATGCATTAATTTCAGATTGTTCAGGATGACAGTGCAACATTTCCCATATTGCTGCCTCTGATGAGTTGGTCATATGATGTAGTACAGAAACAGTCATCTGAGGCAATGGAAGCTTCTGCTTTCTTCTGTTAGAGCATACAGTAGTAAGGACGTATATAGCATCTGCAGTTCACTCTGGTTACTTTCCTGGTTCACACATCATGCTTGTCAGTGCAATTCTTGTGACCAATGGCCATGTTTGACATAATGGCAACTATCCTTGACATCACACTTTCCGGAGTGTGTCCTTCAAGCCCTCAACTGACCAGAGACTGATGTCACAGAATCACAGAATCACAGAATGGTTTAGGTTGGAAAAGACCCTAAGATCATCTAGTTCCAACCCTCCCTGCAAACAGATCTCTTCTTCCTCATATGGACTACTACAATGTGAGTAAGTTGAATACGCCATATATGTGTTTTTTCTAATAATACTTGAAGTTAAATTTTTCATTTTAAAAATCAGAAAGCAAAGAAAGATCAAGTGGTTTACCCCAGAAATCAAGTGGTTTACCCCAGAAGTTTACCGTGAAGTGTTTGCCAAGCTCTGTATCATACAATGTATTTCTGTGAGAAGCAGCCCTGTTACATTACTGCTTTGACTTTGCCATCAGCGCTGCAAGGTTCTTGTGCTTTTGCACAGGGAGCAGCACAGGCAACAAGCACAATAAATGTGCGTGTTTCTCTGCTTTGTGAGTTGCCTGGCTATTGGTTAAGTTCTGCTGCACCAGAACCACTCTGGACTTAAAAACCTCTCTGTGCCTTTCTACATATGCCTATGCGTATATTTATATACATATAGAGGTACTTGCTCCTTTCTTCATGCCATGCTTCCCTCCAAAATGTTTGGGCAAGGTCACAGGGATCTCTTCCCATACAGAACCATAAACTTGGAATGATTCAGGTTGTAAGGGATGTGTCATTTAGCAGCAGTTTGCAGTTTTAAGGTGGATTTTATAAAACAAGTCAATAGAATTTATGACAATTACTATAACAATCTATGCAGACATACGCACACATACATACATGAAGACATATATGTCTATATGAAGAGGAATACCTGTTAAAAATTCCACACAAGTTGGTGAAGTATTCAAGTCCAATGTCTCTGCATTTCTTCACAGGTAGTAGTCAAATCTCTAGGAGTGGGGGACTTCAGCCCAGGGTCTGTCTTTTGGCAATAGTCCTCCAATTACAGCAAACTTGGGAGTTTGCAAACTCTGAGGGGCATCCCACTCAGAGGGACATGCTGGTCACAGCCTGCTGTGGTTGAGGAGAGTTCAGAGGGTCTCACTTAGGAACACTGTTTGTAGGATTGCAAGATAATTGGCTTTAGTCATCAGTAAATTTCCATCCTGGCCACAGCCTGAGTTGGAACTACTAGCAACTTTTCAAAACTGCAGTAACAATTGTACCATTCCACTTGGGCTATGATCAAGAGGAGTGTTCTAAGGCTGTCAGGGGATAAGTGATTATCCCCTCTCTTGCTCCCCCTCCTTAGTCATGGAACAGGAGTCTGAGGTATGATCAGTGCCTCCCTCCTTAACCACGCAAGATTCCTGGTGTGGTCAAGGGGTGCTTCACCACCCAACTCATTACACAAAGGCCAAGATCTGATGGGAATTCCTGAGATCATGGAGCAGCCCAGAGGATGGGGGAGGGAGGATGCACTACCACAGCCTAATGGGTGATATCAGCAGTGCATTTGTCACATTGGAGAGAAGGGCCACTATTCAGAGGGATAAGCAGCTTAAGAGAATCTTCATCAATTTCAACTATGGTGAATGCAAGGCCTTGCACCTGGAATGGAATAGCCCCCTGCACCAGTTCTGCATGTGAAACAGACTAAGCCCACAATGTTATGAGCTGGGAACAGCTTGGATATAAAGAATCAGGGAGTCCTGTGGTCAGTGGACTGAGCACAAGTTCACCACACATGCTGGCAGCAGTGAAGGCTAACAGTCAGGTGGACTGTATCTGCAGGAGCATAGCCCATAGATTGAGGGAAGTGAATCTTCACCTTTACTCACTACATCACACTGGTGGTAGAACCAGTACACTGCACTTCACTCATTACACCACATCTGGAACCCTGGTCCAGTTCCGGACCTGACAATATAAGAATGATATAGATAAATTTGACTAAGATCAGCAGAAGGCCATCAAGATGCTTGGTGTCTGGAGCACCAGAGCAGTGAGACAAGGCTGAGGGAACTGGGCTTGTTCAGCCTGGAGAAGAGATAGTTTCAGCAGGACCTCATAGTCCATGGATACTTCATACACTGGAGAATGCAAGCAGCGCTGGAAGGGACATCTCACGATGAATGATAATCAGGTATAAAAGGGAGAAACAATACAAGGACACTGTTCCCATATTAAGATATTATAAATGAAGTTTTCTTCAATGTCTCTGGAAAAAAGTTTGTATTTTCTAACTGGGGTAAAACAAAGGCAGGTGTTATGATTAGGAAAATTTAAACCAGGAGAGTGGGTGAGGGACAGAAAATCAAAATAAGACAAAAACACACCTTAGGCTTTGTTTTTTAAACTTTTTTACTCTTGTTGTTTATTTGGGCTTTCATAAAATGTGGTTAATTAATAAAGAAAAACAGTTGCTTTACTGTATGCTTTGCAACTGATAAACTTTTAAGATTTTTGCATACATAAGGAAAATAATGTTTAATTTTTTGAGAAGAAACCTTTGAATTTCACAACATTTAGACGTCTTTCAGAAAGATGTCTATACATTTATACACATTTGATAGTATTCAAAAAAGAGTAATACATTAAGAATACAATAATGACAAAAATAGTGATAATCTTATACTCTTTTACATGTATATTCATCATTTAGAGATGCAAACATACCATTTCCATCAAGACTTTAATATGGCTTTGTTGTGGTTTAGACCCAGTTGGTAACTCCACCATGCAGCCACTCACCCCTACTTCACTCCTCCCCAGGTGGCATGGGAAGAAGAATTAGAAGAATGTAGACCCCCCAGGTTGAGATAAGAACAGTTTAATAACTAAAGTACAATATACTACTACTAATAATAATAATGATAAGGGAAAAACATGGCAGAGAGAATATAAAACTAAATGGGGAAAGGAAAAACAAACAATAAACACAAGTGATACACAATACAATTACTCACCACCCACCCACCGATACCCAGCCCAACCTGAGCAGCAATCTGGGCCTTCTGGGTAACTCCTCACAGTTTCTATACTGGGCATAACGTGCTGTGGTATGGAATACCCCTTTGGCTAGTTTGGGTCAGGTGTCCTGTCTCTGCTTCCTCCTGGCTTCCCATGCCCCTCCTCACTGTCAGAGTATGAGACTGAAAAGTATTTGATCACGGTAAGCACTACTTACAACTAAACCATTGGTGCGTTATCAGCATTATTGTCAGACTAAAGCCAAAATGCAGTGCTGCACCAGCTACTAGGAAGAAAAGTAACTCTGTCCCAGCCAAACCAGGACAGGTTTGAAAAATGCAATGTGTGTTGAACATCCACCTTTACCAAATTAAAATGTGTATGTATTAACCTACCTATTTCCAGTTAAAACGAAGATACAAAACATTGAAAGTAACAAGTCAAACAACTGACTGAAATTAAAACGGCTAACACAATGGCAGAAGAATGTAGCTGTGGGGTTTTCTGGGTTGATGCAGAAGAGCTCACCAGATATTCTACCTGGTCTGCAATGACTCATTCTTAGGTACTATGAAGGGGCCAGGTATCTTCAAAGCTACACAATTCCTGAATGAGAAGACTCTTATAGCCAGCTTCCATTTTCTGTACTTTCAACTACAGGGTGTTTTTTCTTAACTATTCCTCTTGCCTTGCTTGTTTCTTCTAAAACTACTACTAAATTTGACAGAGTTGTGTGAGGATCAAGCAGTTTCAGAAGAGGTATGTTCACCTTTCTCTCTTGAAAGACACGGTTCTGAATTGTCATAGCTAACATAGAGTCTATGCCCAATGATGAAAGTGCTGTATTCATGGTTAGGTCATCTGGGCTCAAGTTGGTGAGTTCAGTCACCAGTGAGATGATATAGTCTTCAGGTTTGATTGAGGCGGCATCCTGGACTTGAGTTTTCTCAGAGATTTCAGGCTTGTTCTTGTATTCTTCTGATAGAAATGATTGGAAGCGATTTTTGAGTGAAATAATCTGAGAAAAAACATGATGTAATAAAATTTGATAGTTTAATTTGGCTACAACTTGCTGTGGATTATTCATAAGTAAGCTCCTCCTGAGATACTCATGAATTTCATGCACTTGCAGAATGTCTATGCCCTTGGATTCCAGAACGGACTGAAGATGGTTTTGATTGAGCAATATGCCAAGGTTCAAAGCACCCCAGTTAATGGATTGGCCAGAAAGCCCACAGTTCCTCCTGTAGAGGCAGAAGATATCCAAGAAAGAGTTTGCAGCTGCATAGTTTGTCTGGGTGGAATTTCCCAGAAAGGAAGTTACAGAGGAATAGCACACAAAGTAATCAAGCTCCTGGCCTCTGGTAGCCCAGTGAAGATTTAGGGTCCCTGCTACTTTTGGACTCAGCACTTTCTGAAAGTCAGCCAACTTCAGAACTTCAAGATAGCCGTCATGTAAAACAACAGCACTTTGAAATACACCTTTGATTGGACTCCCCGCAAAGATGTTTGCAATGGACTGGAAAGCTTTCTCAACATCATTGGTTGAAGTAACATCACACTGCACAAACAGTATTTTGCTCTCTTTATACTGCTCCTGCAAAGCTTTAATCTCTTCTTGCTTCTCCTTGCTTGGCATTTTCCTGGAGAATATTGCAATAAACCCTCCTCCATTCTTGGCTATGAATTTCACTGTTTCAAAGCCAAGTCCAGTGAGCCCCCCAGCTACTACATAAACAGCATTCTGCTTAAACAGCTTCTGGGATCCATACAGTGGTATATCTGAAAGCATAGTCATGTCCTTCTGTTTTCTCAGTACAGCAAGTGGGACAGATTTGCAGGTAAAATATGACATCACAGAGTTTATGCTTTCAAACTGCTCAGTCTGCTGAAAAACATAACCTGACAGATGTCTAAACTTTTTCATATCCATGGAATTGATCCATGCGCGCAGAGCCTTTTGCAGTTCCTTTAGAGATGCTTTCTGGAAAATATTGGTAAGTGTAAGGATATGAAAGCTGATATTTTCATGATCCATTTCATTGGCGTTCTGGATACACTCAGACTGTCGATGGCCACACACTACCACCACATCTTTAAGAAAGCACATGTGGGCCAGATCCTCCTGAGACAATCTGTTTACTGGAGGAAGAACAACAAGAGCATTGCATAAGCTTATATACCGGAATTTATCAGGAGTGGGCTTCGCAAGTACTGTTCTCCAACCCATCTCTTCTGCTGCAGCAGAAAGAACATGGCAAAAACCTGATGATGGCTCTGTAGATATAATGCCCAATGTTCTACCATATTTCCCCTTAGGTAATCTCTTATTGAAGATTTCCCATGCAATGATGAAGTATGACATACAAGGGACATTCTGGAAGCATGGGAATTTATTTACTTTGAAACAAACTGTTCCTGGAATCTGAACCCTGGATGACGCAGCAGATGGATAACATGAAACCACATGATCTCCCACTTTAATTTTCTTTACATCAACACCTGTTGCTGTGACTGTGCCACTGAAATCCAGAGCTAAAAGTCTGTGTTTGTCCACTACTTGTGAATTCCAGTACAGTGTCTTACCAAAATTATAACTGGAAACACTAATGGGAAAATAATCTTCTGAGTGGAGACATATTTTATCCAGTTGAATTTCAACGCTGTGTTTATCAAGTTGAGTAGCAATGCTGGTGGACGATTCAGCAGACAAGTCTTTTGCCGTGTACGGATCAGAAGTGTACAAAGTAAATATTTCTGAATTCTGGACAGATCTTACAGGTTGGCAGTAATCTGCATCTACAAAAGGTGTGCGTCTGATTTCAGCCATGTAAGTTCTTCCTTGGCTGATGCAAAGTTCTGAATACTCTACAGTTTTGTGTTTGACAAGAACATCTGCTAGCACTGAGATGTCCAGGGAACTGGCAGAGCTGAGGTCAATCATCTGAAATATGATTTCTGGAACTTCAAGGATACAAGTTCTGGTCATGCCATACAATGCAAACCCACAGTTAACATGGTCTACGTATCTTTCAGTTGTTCTGTAGGTGATCACTCTGACTAAACAGCGTGACATTTTCTCTCTTAATGCCACAACAACTTGGCGATAGGCTTCACAACACTTTGATAATTGGTCTACCACTTTGCTTGGGAAACGTTCATTTAACTTTTGAATTCCCCACAGGAACAGAATTTCATCATAATTCTCAACCTCTGCTCTCATTTTATCCTGCGTATGGCCTTCCAGGAGGGCTTCCCAATCTTCATACATAATGTATCTTGAATCAGGATGCAAATATTTTTTGAGCTTCTCAGCTATCCCAAATTTGTCAGCAAACACTAGGACTCTGGGCATAGCCCCCCGATTTCCAGCTATCTGTGAAAGGGATATTTCTGTCCACTTGTTTTCAAGCATTAACTCATTACCTCTGGAAGATGCTTGCTTCATGAAAGTGATGGCAACACGCTTTAGTTCAGCCAAAATGGAGCCTTGTTTGTCCATAAAGCACCCACAGACCTCCAGGCAGTTCTCAGTGGATTTGCTTGTTCTCATATATATCATCATTTCTTCCTCCAGCGGTCGGAGCACCACCAGGCTGCCTATTTCTGAAGGAAAGCCTACTCTAGATGATGGGAAAGTCCTTGAAGTCATAACAGTGGTCATCTGAAGAAAACAGTCAAGCAGTACTGGATGGATACAGTAGCTGTACATATCTATGGCCGTCTCCTTGTTTACCTTTATGCTTGTTATAGCTTCCTTTAGTTCCTGGCAATAGTGCACATCACTGAGCTGCTTGAATATGGGGCCATACTGAAAGCCAGTTTGAGACAGTGCTTCATAAACCTCCTCTCTGCTTATCACCAACCTGCATCTTTGACAGATGTCTTGGAAGGAGATGGTCCTTTCTTCCACCACAGCTTCAGGCCCCTTTGTTACTTGGCCTGCAGCATAAATTACATTAGAGGGAGACAGTATCTCAAAGGCTGTCACTGCTTTTTGTGGACTCAGCTTGATGCTCAAGACTTGGGAGCTCTGTGTGAGAACACACGGTGCAGAAAAATTGATACTCATCTGACAAGAACTGAGAGGCACTTTAGGCCTTGAGCTGCTCATCACAGAGGCCAGACCAAGCTCCACATAAAAAGTACCAGGGACTAAAGCCACGCCATTGTTCTTGTGCTCATATATGTACGATGCTGTGCCCTGAGACAGCAGGCAGCTAAACTCCATTTTGTCACTGTTTATGCCTTTAATCAAAGGATGACTGTCACTGACGTATCTTCCTGCATCTTGATATAATTTCAGATACCTAATAAGTTTTTTGCGATCAAATTGATACCGTGGAATGTCCACTGGAGCACTTTGATACCCATTATAAAAGTGCTGCCAGTTGGGGTTATATCCCAGTTCAAACAGATTTCCTACCAGGGTAAGGAGTGTCTGATACTCTACATCATTTTGCAAAGAAGAGAACACCTTTGTGCTGTTTCCTAGAGTTTCCCTTATGTTCCGCTGCAATGCTCGGTGAGGACTTATTTCCACAAACACCACATTTTCCCTATCTCTGGCTGCAGTTCTGATGGCTTGAGTGAAAGCAACAGGCTCACGAATATGCCGGGCCCAGAATTTGCCCTGAGCAAAGTCATTTTCAGAAGCAGCCACCCCAGTCAGCGTTGAAATCACTTCAATTTCCCCCTTCTGTTTTTCTAAAGGCTGTATGTTCTCTTCCAACTCCCCAAGTATCTTATCCATGCTAGGGCTGTGGTACGCAGCTGAGACGCTTAAAACATGAAGAAAGATGTTTCTCTGTCTGAAGGCTTGAGCTAAATCTCTCTGGACAGCATCCATAAAGTAGGAATTCCCAGACAAGGTGCAGGAAATCGGGCTGTTGAAAGCGGCAATGCACACCTTTCCTGAGTAGGGATGCAGATATTCAACAATCTCTTCAACAGGGATGTTTCCAACCACCAGCATTCTGCCACTCTCAGTCTTTGACTGCAGCCTGCTCCGGTGATAAATCACTTTGACTGCATCTGCCAGGGAAAGGCACCCAGCAAAATGTGCAGCAGCAACTTCCCCTACTGAGTGGCCAACAACAGCGACTGGCTTAATACCCCAGTATTTCAGAAGGGCACCTAGGGCAACCTGCAGGGTAAAAAGCATGACCTGGAAAAGCTCTGGATCCAACAAATCCTTCGGGCTTTCACCTCTTGCTGGCAGGAAGCTAATGGGAGCATGTTTCTGAAAAAGCACTTCGATTTCCTTACACTTGTCTCTGAACACGGGCTCGGAGCTCAGCAACACCTCACTGAACTCCTTCAGTGTTACACCATTGCCACAGAACACAAACACCAGCTGTGGTTCCACCTTTGACATGGCAACTTCAGTGCTGGCTGCTGGCATAACCTGCTGCTGCAAGTGTTGGAGAGAATTTGTGACAAATGCTTTTCGGTACCTGTGGTTAGCATGGCTTCTTCTGCAGGCAGACGTATAGGCCAGGCCTGGGAGGGTTATGGAATTCCTTGTGCTCAGCTGGTCAGCTGTATCAGCCATTGTCATCTGAAGGGACTTACTTGATGCTGCTGACAGCAGAACTAATTCAAGAGGCCTCTTGAAGGCAGGAAGAGGCTCTAGCTTCTTTGCCTGCCTGACTACAACATGAGCATTGGTTCCTCCAAATCCAAAGCAGTTGATGGCAGCTACTCTTCCATACTCACCGGATTCTTCCCAGGGCTCTACAGTTGTGGGAATTTCTAGGTTTAATTTCTCTGTATCGATGCTGCTCATCTCCTTCGAGTAATGCAAGGATGGAACAAACTTTCCATGATGCATCATCAGAAGCACTTTGATTAATGCTGCTGCTCCAGCAGCTGATTCAGTGTGCCCAATATTTCCTTTCACTGAACCAATTTTCAAAATGGAAACCTGTGAAGACCTCTTTTTACTAATGACATTACCTAGGCTTTCAGCTTCAGTAGGATCTCCAGCAGCAGTTCCTGTACCATGTGCTTCAATATACTGCACAACTGAGGGATCAACATGAGTTTCGTAAATTCTGCGCAGTAAATTCTCTTGCTGTATTTGAGATGGTCTTGTGATTGGTGTCACAAACCTACCATTCTGATTAATTGCACTGATGTTTATAACACCCCAGATTTTGCTGTAGTCTTCCTTTGCCTGTTTCATTAAAAAGGAAAAATAACCTTTAATAATCTTGTGCTTTCTCTGTATAGGAGAGAACAGAACAACAAAACCAAGAACAGACAAAGTATAATGCTAACTTTTAAATGTGTGATCCATTTCCCATAGTAGGGGAAGTACATAAATGCTTAATGCTTAATAAACGTTCCATTAATCTTAAGCTTGAATTGGAAAATCTTTTCTGGGAAAGTAATTTTAAGAGCAGGTGAGCAACCACTCTTATGTTACACTGCTTCACAAGCGGTCTTACCTTTTTCAGTGGTTTGAGGAAAAGAACACCACAGCCTTCTCCCCTTCCATAGCCGTCTGCCTGTTTGGAGAAAGGTTTGCTTAGACCCTCCGGAGAGATCATTTTTGCTTTACTCAGAGACACAAAGGTGCGGGGATCTATTATGCAGTTCACTGCACCACAGATTGCTGCCTCACAATCTCCTGGAGTAAAATAGAAACATACTCATGTTGGGATGTCCAGAATAAGAGACAGAAATAGTAGCAATCCTAATTTCACTGTCTAGCATCTCTTCAGTTCTGTTACCTGATTTAATTGTTTGCAAGGCGTAGTGCAGAGCAAAAAGAAAAGATGAACATGCAGTGTCAATAGTCAGTGATGGTCCAGTCAGATTAAATGTGAATGACACCCTGTTAGCAATAATACTCATCGCTGATCCAGTACCATCATAATGATTCATTTCAGTCACTATTCTGCTTGTTATGACTTCATAGTCTCGATTCATAATTCCTGTAAAAATATCAAATACATGGCATATTAACCCAAGCGAGGAAAAGGGATGTACACTTCTAAAACTGATAGTGTGGTTTGAGTTTTTTTGTTTTAATAGCAAACTACATGGCATCAATAGTGCTTCTATGGTGAAACTTTGCTTCAACACAAGTCACAGGCAAAACTCTCAGCAATTTTTCCTGGACCCAACTTACATAAACATACCTAACACTTGAAATTGCTACCTGCACAGTAAATGACAAGCCTTTCCTGATGGTTTAACTCATTGTATGATGCCGCTAAGCTCTTTGTAGCTTGTATCTCAGTTTGAGAGTGGTTGTTTTGATTGAGCGATGGAAATTAAGAAGCTACAATGAGAACAGCTGGGATAGAAATACACAAGACATTAGTTTCAGTTCCTCACGTGTACCAGGTTAAAGGTCATAGCATAAGCTACATCTAACGCTTTTATCTTTGGTTTGCTTGATGTGATCCAGTAAATAAGACAGAAATAGAAAAGAACAGGGCCTGTGAGAGAAGTTGTGTCCTCTTTCTGTGAATACATATGCTTCAAATATGGTGGATCCTCAAGACCATGGGCATGTGTAGAAAATGCAACATCTTTATTCAGAGAGCAAGGAATAGTCTTGTCTGTGAAAGAAGAGCATATCTCAGACTAAAAGGTAAAGAGTTTACCTTTATAGTTACATCAGGCTAACTTTCCCAGAAAACTCCCTTAAAAGAGACACAGATTACACCAGGAAAAATGTGCTGTTATTCTAGCTCCTTGACCAAATAGCATAGCAGAGTACAGCACAGCACAGCACAGCACAGCATAGCATAGTTCAGTTGAAAGTTACCTGCAATTATCGTGTAGTCCAACTGCCTGACCAATTTGCATCTCACCAAAAGTTAAAGCATATTATTAAGGGCATTGTTCAAATGTCTTTTAAACACTAACAGGCTTGGCTCATCAATCTCTATGGAGAGCTTTTTTCACTGTTTGACCACCCTGTAAATAAATGCTTCCTAAGGTCAAATGCAAACCTCTCCTGACACAGCTTTGTATCATTGCCATGCTTCCTGTCATAGGGAGAAGGGAGCAGCATCTCCCTTTCCACTTCCTCCTCTCAGGAAGCTGTGGAGAGCAGAGTTCACCCTTCAATCTTCTATTCTCTCAACTAGACAGACCCAGGGGCCTTAGCCACTCCTCAGAGCATATGCCTTTCAGCCATTTCACCAGCTTTGTTGCTCTCCTGTATGCACCTCCTTTTTAAATCGTGGTGCCCAGAAACCGCACACAGTACTCAAGGTGAAGCTGCACCAATGCTAAATACAGTGGGATAATCACCTCTTTTGACCAGCTGATTATACTGTATTTAATTAATGCACCAGATCTCTTTCTGAAAAGCACTCCTTTCTCCAGCCTTTCTTCAGCCACTTCTCTCCCAGTTTATACTTGTGTCCAGTGCTACCCTGTCCCAGGTGCAGAATCTGGCATTTTTTTCTTGTTAAATTTCACGCCTTTGAGGATTCCACAATGCTCTAACATACCTAGATCCCTCTGCGAGGCCTCTTGTCCCCTAAGAGAGTCAACACTATCTCCCAATTTAGTATCACTGCAAACTTACTAATGGTGCATTCAACTCCTGCATCCAGACCATCGATAAACATAGTGAACAGAACTGGCCCTAGTATTGAGCAATGAGGAACACTGCTGGTGACTGGTTACCAGCCCTATGCAGCCACATTCACCATAACTTTTCAGCCCTGCCCTTCACCCAGTTCTTCACTGAGTACACAGTGTACCTGGTCATCTACCAGTTGGACTTGTCCAGAATGCTGTGAGGGACAGTATCAAAAGCCTTACTAAAATCCAAGAAAACTACATCTTCCACTTTCCTTTCAACCACTAGGTAGGTGTCCTTACTTTAGAAGGATATCAGATTAAACAAAACTTTTCCTGTTGACTGTGTCTGATGACTGCATTGTCCTTTAAATGTCCTTCAACAACACCCATTATATTCTCCAGAACTGTTCCAGGTACTGAGGTAAGCAGCTGGACATATGCACCTTAGTAGCACACTAATATATACATGAGGATTTCTGATGATTTAAAAGGATCTTAACCCCCACAACACTTTAACAATGTTATACTGGAAAACAGTATACTGGAAAAAAGTTTAGGCCTGTCTTGAGAGTATCATTCCTGGAAAGGGTCGGGAAGGCAGTTTAGCTGTTTCCTGCTTCAACCTCAGGGTATGAAGATGCTAAGAGAGGCATCTAAAATAGATACATGAATTATAATGAACTTCTAGAGTAGCCTAGTAATTCCTGTGAAAAAATAATCAGCAGGGTCATAGCACAATAGCTTTAGATCTCCAGTGCTAGATATGTATGTAAAGTTTATGAAGGAGTGCTCTGATCTCTGTGAGGTTCAAACATAGTTAATTCACTGCTAAATTTTCATCTTACCAACAAAAACACCTGTGTTGGTGCCACTGATAGCTTCTACAGGGACTCCTGCATCCTCCAGGGCTTTGAACGTGCATTCAATCAGTAACTTCTGTTGCGGATCCATGCGTTCAGCTTCCATATTATTAATCCCAAACAGGTGGTTGTCAAATGAATTAAATCTAAAATACACAGCCCATAAAATGATACACTATCTATGCAATATGCTTCTACTTCTAGACACAGAGTATACATTTTTTGCAATTTCATCTAAAGCAAAGCAGTAACTGGTGCAGTAGTACTATAGACAGTATGAATTATTTGAAAGGCTGGAGCCCAACTCAGATGCAGTATAAATACCTACTCATGCATGATACCTGTGTACTTTTGTAGACCAAAAAATGCAGACAGGCATGCACATGGCAGGTAATATCTCAACACATGGTGAGGATCTACATACATGCTGGATTATGTGATTTTTTTATTATGTAATCAAAGGTCATATGTGTTCACTACCGTGTACATATGTGCTTAACATGGACTGCAACTAAATTTGCTCATTGAAGTTCCACACCAGAAATTCTTGCAGTTTGACTGAACTGAATGTTCATCATGTTATATAAAAGAAAGACAGTTCCTAGGTCCCATTTATAAGCTCTCCTTGTGCCTTGCACCCTCTGAAAGACTCGGCATATCAGTCTAAGAACAAAAAAAGTCAGTGGCACAGCAGAATAACAGACTCACTCATTGAGAAGAGCAGCTCGTGTTGTACATATTTTTCCCGGCTTGTTTTCATCCGGATCATACCATTCTTCGACATTGAATCTCTCAGGGGGAATTTCTTCTGTGCAATTTCTGCCTTCCTCTAGGACTTTCCAGAAATTGTCAATTCCATCACCTGTTGCAGAAAGGCTTTTAAGTAGGTTTAAGTCTGTGCTCCTCCTCCCCACGCAGACTCAGAAATGCACACTCAGTTACAAGGAACTCCCGCATATAGATCTAGGTTGCTCAAGTATAATCACCAGAGAAACAAATGATCATTCTTCAATAAAAGGAAAATGGAAAGGCATGACTGATCCCTTCACTGCTTGCCTAAAAGCAAAGGAACTTCACAAAATCCTTAACCTTATGCTGTAGCCACTTCCATACCATGCCACTGCATCCACTACATGCATGCATCATGTCCTTAATGACCACATGGATATGATGAGGTCTTTCTGAACCTGTACAGCACCACTCCTCAGGCAGCTCCACTGACAGCAAAAGGTCACCTCTGCCTCTTTGAAAATAGACTGAGCTTACAAATACCTGGAAAATGCAAGAGGCATTACCCTTTGTAACCTAACACCAGAAGGGCATCTAAATCAAACATAAAAGTATGCGTATAATCAGTACTGAGGGAGCCAAAATACCCAACTACTGGATTGTGGACTACTACTTGTCCTTACTGGTTGAGATACAGAGCTCCAGGTCTAGGCACTCAGCCCTGAAACCAGCTAACATGACATCCACACAGTGAGCCATATTTCTCCTCCTCCCAGATTCCACTTCCCCAGCATACAAAGCGGCCTCACCCACACTCACTCTGCAAACAGCCCCCTGCTTTTAGGCAAGCAGTGAAGAGATCAGTCCCCATGCTAACTAACCTGTGGCAAGCCCAAGCACTGACTAGGAGAGCACTAACTGATGTGGGCCAGCACTAGGCTGGGGACTCTGCCAGCAGTCAGTAACAGTGATCACAGGACAGAATTCCCACCTAAGCCCTCCCACAGTTAGTCCTTCATCATAGGCACAGCCTCAGACACAGGGTAGTTTAGCAGCTCCCATCACTCAATGGTTCTTTTGTGGCAAGCTCAGAAAAGCAGTTCTGAGCATGCACAGCACAGGATGAGAGCACATGTTCACATACTGCATGGCGAGATAATTAAGAACAATGGTTGTGAAAAGAGTCCTTTTACGTGTATGGCTGGACCAACAAGTGGCTTGCACTAAGTTGGCAGTTAATGCTCAGGCAAGACACTGCTTCTACATATTTACTAGCACTTTAGTAGACTCAGAGCATTCACATTTGCTCACAACTAGCTATAGGAATCATAGTTCTCATTGTACCACATATACCTACTGAATCTTGGACAAAGTGAAGTCAGGAACTGAAATGTGGTGAGGACAAGAAAGAAAACAAGGAAAGGCAGAGATTAGCATGGTCACCTTTAAAGCTGAATGCTGGTTTGAAAGGGCAAAGCTGTATTCCACTCCCTGGATTATTTCTGGATTTTTTAAATCCATATTTAGCTAATGTAAAGAGCACAGTTTGACAGCAACAGACAGAACCTAGCAGCCTCTCACAGCTATCTAAATATTTCCACCCAACTAATCTCAAAATCAGTCGACTAATCTCATTAGTCAAATAATCTCACTAAATCAACTGCCACTTTTACAAGGACTAATATAAACTAAGATTGTAAACACAGAACTACTGTAACACAGTCTTTTATTATGGTAGGCAATACCAGTTTTCTTTATTGAAGTCAGCTTTCTATCTTGTACAACAGGCAGCATTTAGGTATGTATTTATAAAAGGCAGAACTTGACCAGACACAGAGTTGATTTATCTAGCTCATCTGGGACCTTTCAAAGTTTATACTGTAATAAAGGAGGAAGCTTTCATTTAGGAAGACACAACCTATTCATATTACAGCCAGACCTGGTGATATTGACAGGCCCTCAATCTGTCCTGTCCCTATGGATGCATATTCCTGCAACAATGCACAATCATCTGGCCAGTGCACATGAAAAAGTTCAAATCACCCCAGGCCCATCCAGTTTGTTTGTATGAGTTACACATGTGCAGCTCAATGCCCTGCCCATCTACAGCACTACAGGTCTGTCTGTCAGTGGACAAATTTGAACCAATTATTTTCCACCACAGCAGGACCTTATAAAAAGATCAAGCAAGTAGCAAAGCAACAAATTCTACAGAAGTAAGGGAGGAATGTGTTGCTTTTCTCCATTTCAACGTTAATAAATGATTGTGCTTTTCAATATTCACTCAGCAGCCTGCTTTGTTTTCACCAAAACTCACCCCCAGGAAAGTTGCATCCTATTCCCACAATTGCAATTTCGTCTGCAGTCTCGATCTCCATCTTCTGGGCTGCACAACAGAAGTATAAGTGTCAGACTTATAAGTGTCAGCTCAAACAGTTATGCATTTGTTGTTAAATAAATACTAGGTTAAAAGGTGAGCTTCCCACAAATGCACATACTTGCTCAAATATTGATTATTGTGAAATGATGTATTATTTGTTGTAATGAGAAATGACACTCCCCACAGGTAACCAGAGCTATGCTTTATTTTTCTTGTCTCTACTTTCAGAGGGAAAGCCCTTGCTAATTCCCAGGACTCCAGTTCACAGCCATTTCCTTTTACTGTTTAACCTCTATTATTCCTGCCACCTGCTGAGCTGCTCTTGAGCCTCTCCCTACATCAGTCCCACTTCACTTCTTCTTTACAGGACTGAACTGTGCATTGACCAAGGCACATTTCCAGCTCTATCATCTCCATCTTATTCACAAAGCAGATCTCCCAAACAGGCTCTGCAAATTACCAGTTAAAGTCGGACCACCTAAACAGGCAACAGACAACCGTATAGTTGAAGCAACAAAAGGTGTGTCTTTCACAGCCTGGAAAAGTGCCTGGAAAGAAAACCCTTATTCAGAGCTCTGCTTTACTGGATCCTAAGGCTGCTTAGTTTTTGCCTAAGTCAGCTTCCTCTGTAGTCAGAGGTTAATCCCTATAAACCACACTTAGAGCCACCAACAGCTACAAGATCTCTCTCTTCCTAACAATGTGCAGTCTCCGTGTAGCCCCACTATAGCCACATACAGCCTTTCAGTTCATTTGCAGCTTCACAGGGAAAGTTGTTTTTTTTTTTGTGAAGCAACTCAAAATGTGATTTTTTTTTTTCAACAAATTAGACTGTAAATTTAAAAAAAAAAAAATTGTTTGGGATCAAATTAAATACTTCAGTATAGAACTTAAAGCTGATGGGTTGTTTTTTTTTTTTAATTCTGGGAAGGGAGCTTGTCAGACAAAAATCAGTTCAATTCAATTAATTAGAACTTACTAGGGTGCCCACCTCAGAACCCCTCAGTCTTCCTGGACTTGCTTCAAACTACAAAGAGGATTAGATTCATGTTGAAAGGGATTTTTGGATAATCTTGGCAGTGGTGATAGATTCTCAGCTCATTGATACCGCAGCAGGTATTACAGTAGGCCCTTCTCAGTTATTGATTGACAGCAATGAAGCAGAGATGAGGCTGTTATACAGCCCCATACATCATTCATAGTTACTGTTTCTTGGAGGTTTGCTTTGAAACATGAAATTAAAAATGACTGCTCAGATTCATACTTTGAAAAATTTATTTCCTGTTTCCATTAGACAGAGAAAGTTAAAAGGCCACCCAGCAAAAATTAGGAGACTGGAATCTGACTTTCTATGAGTCAATCCTATTTTACCATAATGCAAATTCTAAAATGCTAAAAAAAAAATTTGTTTTTAGTTCTTTCAAAACTGTCTGTGATTTCTATGTTTTTGTCTATTTCATATTTTAATTTCATTGCAAACTTAAAGCTGTGAAGCCCAACATAGATATTTTTATCACAAAGGTACTTCTAAGCATTGTTCTTAAGTTAGCATTTAAACAGCATATAAAAGAAAAATAAGGACCTTCCAATTATAACATAAAATATATCTTTGGCATCTATTGAGTTATCCAGTGAGCTATGTAACTCTTACCTTATATCATCCCAGTATGGGGTACTAATAAGCTGAGTCTGTGGAAGCTACTTATATAGGATTCTGTGAGGATTCTTTTTCAAACACGCATGCTAAAACGTGGTAAAAATGTTAACGCCTTTCAAAGAAAAAGAGCAAATGAGTCATGTGACTAGTCAGTGGCCCCGACTAAAGTTCGAAACCGCTTCCCTGAAGTAGTAAATTCTTGATGAAATCAGGATAAGAGTTCTGTCTTATCTAACTTACAGTTAACAAAACGATAAATTGCCACTATCATGCCATGAAATAGCCCATAAAAATCTTACACTCTTAAGAATATGATTTAAAATAAAGTCTTTAATAACTCAGTTTGGTTTGCTTTTAATATCAACAAATCTGAACCAGTGTTTAAAGCTTCATCTATTTTTTGGCATCACCATTTGTGAAAACGAAGCACAAACTCTCTATAAACTCAAAACCTGAGTTTCATGTTTGATTCCACAGCTGCATGCTTTTACTTTTTAGCAGGAACACAGAAATACGCAAACACACACAAAAAACCTTGACAAAAGACAAATAGTCCCAAAATATTTCTGAGTCCACCAGGACACTGAAAACAATACTGAGCTTTCTTTCTAAAAACTGCTATCTTCTTAAAAGCAAAACAAACAGCAGAATATCCATAAGCAACCTCTGAACGTTACTCTGCTAGATGCCTTTTTAACTCTTTCAACCAGCCAAACTCACCTTTCCCTTAACTTTGTAATGGAAATACAGTGTTGGATGAGCCAGGAGAGTTCATATATAGTTAATGTTTTCCCTGGTCGTGGGACCCAACTCTTTCCAAGAGACAGCAAAAAACCACTGTGCTGAGAAGGAACAATTTAGAGTATCACTGCTTCATAACCTGCTCTGAAAAGTTCACATTCTGCTCTCCATTTCAAAACTGTAAATCTCAGTCACTCACTTTTCTGAATTCTGAGGTTATTAGGAGTTACCTAATGATTTCTCTAAATTAACCAGCTTTTCTGATGTAGTTACTATGCTGATGAACAAGATGGCTAGTCTGAAGCTGATGTGAAAATCTCCATATTTTACAGATGTCTAAGAAGTACTCTTGTCAGTGCTGCATTAACACCCCCTAGCAGAGCAGAATGAGGATTCATCAGGTGAGCTTAGAATATGTTGTGGAACTTTCATTGCATTTTCACAAGTACCATCTAAAAGTGATAAATACTAAGCCATATTTTGAGGTATTGGTTAGGTACTGGAAAGAGTATTGAAATTAATCCTGCACAGCTGTGGACATTAATTTCAATGCAAGTTAAACTAATCTGAACATCAGTGACCCAAACGTGATCTGAACAATATGAACACCAGTGCAGTACTAAGAAAGTGCCGTTAATATTATTGGTTCATAAATGTAAGGTTGGTTTATAGTTATAAGTGTATTGGCTGAGTGTTGATTACTTGAACTAGCCTCATCACAGCTGGAGTATATTCACTAACCCAAAGTAAAGCAACCATTGCTCAATCCTTCTGAGAAATGCCAGTAACAGAAATGTGAACTAAGCATGGAAGCCATATAACAGTAACGGGTTGAGTCTACTATTATTGGCAGGAGCGGCCAATTTATAACTGAATTATAAGAAGTTGGTTTGTCATCAAGTTTCTTACAAAAGTCATCTCAATCTAGAAGTTAAAGGTTAAAAATGGAAACAAAACCTTGTGGCCAGGAGGGCCAATAGTAGCCTGAGGTGCATTGAGAGGAGTGTGGCCAGCAGGTAGAGGGATGATCAGGGGTCTGGAGTATCTCTCTCATGAAGGGAGATTGCGGGAGCTGGGCCTGTTTAGTCTGGAGAAGAGACGACTGAGAGGGGATCTCATTACTGCATATCAGTATCTCAAAGGCAGATGCTAGGAGGATGGTGCCAGACTTTGCAGTGGTGCCCAGCAACAGGATGAGGAATAATGGCCATAAAAGAAAACACAAGAAGTTTCACTTCAACATGAGGAAGAACTTCTTGATGTCGAGAGTGGCAGAGCTGCAAAGGATGAGCTGCGGTGTTTCCTTCCCTGGAGACATTCAAAACCTGCCCAGACATGTTCCTGTGTAACCTGCTTTAGGTAGCCCTGCCTTGGCATGGGGGTTGGACTGGATGATCTGCAGAGGTCCGTTCCAAGCCTAATGATTCTGTGATTCTGTGATATGGCAGGCACTACATTTGCTTAGTTGTCCATGTCATTACAGTACCCACCTCTGAAACAAACTTTTGGGTTGTTCTATCCAAATCTATGTCTGATAATTCCAAATAAAATATCTGTGTATTTCGCCAGGTTTTCAAACAATTACATCTTGCCAAGATTCATGTATAGAGAAATAGCTACTCATTTGCCTAGTCTTCATTATTTCAACCAAGTTTTTCCTGTCTTCTGGTGGGGAAACATGCATAGAATCGTAGAATCATAGAATCATAGAACCATAGAATAGTTAGGGTTGGAAAGGACCTTAAGATCCTCTAGTTCCATCCCTCCTGCCATGGGTAGGGTCTCCTCACCCTAAACCATATCGCCCAAGGTTCTGTCCAGCCTGGCCTTGAGCACTGCCAGGGATGGAGCATTCACAACTTCCTTGGGCAGATTATTTATGAAGATATTAAACAACATTGGGCCCATCATTGATCCCTGGAAGACGCCACCTGTGAAAGGTTGCCAGTAACTATTTGCCACATCCTCTGCTTGCGGCCAGTCAGCCAGTTCCCACCCACCACACAGACCACTTGTCTATACCATAATGCATCAGTTTCTCTAGGAGGAGGCTGTACCTTAGCCTTCTTCCAGCCTTCTGGAATGTCCATCCATCTCCACAACTTCTCAAAGATTGTGGAGAGCAGCCTCACAGAGACATCAGCCAGATCTTTGAACAACCTCAGGTGGAGAGTGTCATTGATTTGTAGGGCTTAAGCACCTATAAAATAGTTCACAGACCAACTCTTCCTTCACTGGTGCTGGGTCTGTGTTTGCATCAACCTGGATTTTTGTTCCCAAGGCCAACAGTGCTGGTAAAGACAGAGGTGAAGAAAGTGTTGAGAATTTTTGTCTTTTCAGCATTGTTGGTTTTGAGGCCAGTAGCAGATGAGTATTATAAGATCTTCCTTGGAGACAACTCCTCTGATCTTGACCCAGAGGCATTTGATAGGGTTTTCTCAATCATCATAGTTGACTTCTATACATTCAAAGTTCTCCTTAATATAGAGCGCAACTCCTACTCCTCTTCTTCTTTGCCTATCTTTAAGAAAAAGCCTACGGCCATCCATCACAATCCTCCAGTCATGGGAGTTGTCCCACTGTATTTCAGTTATTCCTACAATATCGTAACTTTCTCATTCGGCACAGAGCTCCAATTCCTCCTGATTGCACCACACGCTTTGTGCAATATATACATTTGAAGTGCCTGGTCTCCTGGTTCTCATTTTGGGACACAGATAAGGAACATTTGTAGCTGCTCTGGTGGGCCTGGCTTATTCCCCAGTTGGTTGCAATGGTCTGAGCATTGCCGTTTTGGACCCTACCCCTCAGAGTCCTCCAGTTTAAAGCCTGCCTCACCAAGTTGGCCAGCCTGATGCCAAGGATTCCCTTGCCTATTCTAGACAGGTGGATCCTACCTCTCTCAGATAGGCTATAGTCATCAAAGAGTGTCCCATTGTCATAAAAGCCAAAACCCTCAAGACCCCAAAGACAGAAGTTGATTTGCATTATACATCTATTTCTGACTGTGCCTTTTCCTCTAACTGGTGAAATGGAACAAAAGATATCTTGAGCATTGGGCACCAATACTTTCCACTTGCACCTCCAGGGCCTTGTAGTGTTCCTTGATTCTGCCCAGGTTCCAGCTTGCAGTGTCATTTGTACCTACATGATAGAGTAGCACTGGATAGTTTTATATGCTCTTGCCAAGCTGTGGCACCCTTTCAGCAACATCTTGGACCTCATTCCCAGAAGGCAGCATAGCTCTCATGATTCCCTGCTCAGCTGGCAGGTGGGTACCTCAGTGCCCCTTAACAGAGTAACCCACTATGAGCAGTCATCATTTCCTACTGACATATCCAATGCCAGACAATGATTGAATAATTGCAGGATCCATACATAGAAGAGAAAAAGTACAGATTTCAGTATCACAAGGTACAGCATATAGCAACAGCACCTAGTCATGCTTGGAAATATTTGACCCCATCCAGATTCTGGCCCAAGGGCATTTCCTACTTTCCTGTGGAAGACAGAGTCATATCCACTGCTGGTACAGTTTCTCCTTGCAGACTTTGGTCATGGGTGTCTACAGCTGTTAAAGCTTCATATCTGGTTGTAATGCTGGAGGGTGGGGACTGAAGTAAAGTACTGCTGTTGTGGATCACCTGTGACCAAGGTGCCTCATTCTGTGGTGTCCACCACAGAAACATGGTTCTGAAACCGCTTACCTATCTCTGTCTCAAACCCTGTAATACCGCACACCCTTTTAACTGTTTCCTGCAACTTGGCCACCCGATGTAACAGATCCTCAACCTGTAAACACCTTGTGTAAGTACTTCAGTACTTACCTTTTCTACAGGAGAAGGGTCTGGACACTCACTGCAACCTACCATCTGTACACAAGTCTCCTTCCTTACCAGTTCTACCTAAGTGGAAGCACTAGGCATCTCAGGGGTTTTCTCTGTAGAAACACTGCTCTTAACTTTGAAGTGAGTGCCCACCATTATGGCAGAGACTTGGAGCACTTCCTGGGTCTGTAGGCCTACAGGCAGGATGCACAGCTCTTGCCACATGCCCTTCTGTATGAATGGTTGCATAAACTGTGGCACCCTCTCGATGCCTGTTTTCACACTCTGGTCACCACATTCCCAGGCACTCATACTCTCTAGGGCCATTTCAATTTCCTACAGTTTTTCCTGGCGACACCCAAGCCACATCAGCTTCTCTCTCAAGAGCTCCTAGTGCTCTTCCTCAGGTTCCCCTGGCTCCAGGAAACCCCCTTTATGCCTGGATCCAGTGTCCAGCCACAGGACTTACCACTGCTGCCTCTGTGTGCTTCACCAACTTCACGTAATATTCAAAAGCAGATAATTTATGCTTTTCCCCAGCATTAACTTATAGAAAAATTACAATTTTTAATGCAAAAATAAATTGTGTAAATTTAAATCTAGCCTGTAACCAGAACAGTAATGAATACAACAGAAGCTCTCTAGTTGACTGTTAACAGATTGTAGCCCGAGGCTTCAACTGACAGCTCAGCCAACTCAAAACTGTTCTTTAAGAGAAGATTCTTTTCTTCCTGGTTCCTATAGACATGGTAACAGACCTCAGCTCAAAAGCATGTATCAGCCTTTGCAGATTGGCACACTGTCACCAGACTACAGACAGCAAACAAGCTTTCATGGGAATTGCATCTTCTGGCAATTAGTAAGGGTGTTATGCAAATGGTGAGACAGCCAGGTAATTCTGTTTAAATATACATATGTATTACTGAAGGGAATTTCCAACTGGCTAAATATACAGGCTGCTTTGCCAGTCTTTGTAGGCAGCAATGTTGTATTTCACTTTTCTAAGTAACTTCACATACATGGCTATGTAGATAAACACTGCACTGTAGAGATATCTCTGCGATGTGACTAAGAAGTGGGCAGACTAAGAGACAAGAGTTTCTTACTAATGGAAGAGTTCCAAAAATGCATTATGTCTTACTGCCTCACAGCAAAGTAAACCAAGATCCATCCCAGACTTACGCAGTTCAGGTTACACTTCCAGGATTTATTTCTAGTTCTTAACAGCTCTTTCTCCAAGACAAGGAACAAAGATGTGAACAACAGCCCAGAAGAAAGACTTGATGACTCTTCGGCTCACCTGTGGGCTTGCCTCCCTGATTTCATGCTTCCCTGAAAGCATGACTGAATGGCATGTCAACAAAAGATGTGGGAAATACAAGTTTTCATAGAATCACAGAATGGTTCAGGTTAGAAGGGACTTCTGAAGACCATCTGGTTTAATGGCCCTGCTCAAGTGAAAAGTTGAAAGGAAAAGTTGAAGTGAGGCTCAAAAACATGTTAGTGAATGAGAGCAGAACAAATTTGACTTACCTAAAAAAGTCATTCTATGGTATAGATACCTACATGCAATGACCCTTATATTTTCTATAGTCCATGCTGAAACAACAACAAAGATAATTTTTGTTTTCTAAAGCATGCGTTCATCTATTATTGTCAACAGGAAAACAACACAGACTGGATCCAAATGAAGATTTCAAGAGCTACCTCAAGATTTCAGTGAATGTTAGGCACTTAATAGACATATTTCATTTAAATTAATTTGCTCACATACCTGTCACTAATCCAGGAGGTGAATTGACAAGATTCCTCTGTCTTCAGTTTATATGTGCCCTGAGCCCTGAAAACGTAAGCAACACTTTCTAGACAAGCCTATGGAGTTCTAGACAGACACAGTAGCCAGTCCAATCAATTTAATCTGGTTTAGCTGGCCCAGAGCACACCTATCTCAACCAACATGGGTGGAGCATTTCAAAATATAGCACTGATAACATTAATTTAGTGGTCTTCTGGTTAGCACTGGAGATGGTGAAACCTGCCAGCAAATACAATGTCCACCATAATGGGGTTCCAAGTAACCTGTCCTACAATGCTTCTTTAGGCACCAGGGAATAAGTAGGAATGTTTTGTACTTTTTACCCTGAATTATCTTGCTAGTTGAGTCAGTAACTATTTCATATAAAACCATTACTCTTGGTTTGGAACTAGGATCCATCATTTCCATCTCCCACATAAACACCCCAGCCTCCAGGTTGCAAAGCCAAGCTCCTTTGTGCTTCCCTGCTTGGTGTCCTCTTTGTTCTCCTTATGTAACCACCCAGCTAAAAGGGCTCACAGCCATGCTCTGCCCTTCTTGGGTAGGGGCTGTAGCAAATAAGATGAAGAAGTGGTACATCTTTACGGGTTGATGTTCACCTCTTCTTAATTCCATGTACACCGAAGTCTCCATCTGCAGCCTAAAGTAAAGTATGCAAAACATGAATGACTGGTGCCACCCAGAGCTATAATTTTCTCTTGTTCAGTGGTAAATAGGACTTCTTCCTTATTCTTAATCTCTTCAGCTGTTGTTCAGCCTTCTGAAGCTCTTGTCTCCTCATCCAAATGGGGGACTTTAGCCACCTACCTTTAGCTTCTGGATTCACTGTTAAAGGCAGTGAACCTACCAGGTAGCTGAGTGTCCACCACCAAGGTCTTAAAGTGGACCTATCCACCAAATGACAGTTGTGCTGGGTTTGGCCAGGACAGAGTTAATTTTCTTCATAGCAGCCAGTAAGGGGCTTTGGTTTATATTTATGCTGGAAACACTGTAAATAACATGGGGATGTTTTAATTGTTGCTGAGAAGTTCTTACACAGAGTCAAGGTCTTTTCTGCTCCTCACACAAACCACCAGCAGGCAGGCTGGGGGTGCACATGTTGTTGGGAGAGGACACAGATGAAACAGCTGACCCCAGCAGATTCAAGAGATATTCTATACTATATGACATTGTGTTCAGCATATAAAGATCAGGAAGAATCACAGTATCACAGAATCATTACGGTTGGAAGGGACCTCTGCAGATCATCCAGTCCAACCCCCATGCCAAGGCAGGGCCACCAGGAGCAGGTTACACAGGAACGCGTCCAGGCAGGTTTTGAATGTCTCCTGAGAGGGAGACTCGGCAAAATCCTCAGGCAGCCTGTTCCAGGGCTCTGCCACCATCAACATCAAGAAATTCTTCCTCATGTTGAGGTGAAACTTCTTGTGTTTCAGAGAGGGAGGGAGAGTAGCCATTTATGTCAGTGATAGCCTGGAAAATATAGAACTATGTCTGAGGACAGTCAACAGAGAGTTTTTGGGTCGGGTCAAAGGGAGAACAGCTGTGGGGGACATTACTGTGAGGATCTGTTACAGACCGCCTGATCAAGAGGACTCTGTGGATGAAGCGCTCTACACATAGGAAGAGCCTCACACTCGCGGGCAATTCTCCTTATGGGGAACTTCAACCACCCTGACATCTGTTGGCCAGCCCGGCACAAGAAATCCAGGAGGTTCCTCGATTGTGTGGAAGACAACTTCCTCTTGCAAGTAATAGAGGAGCCAACAAGGACAGGTGCCATGCTTGACTTTGGTTGATATTAAAGAATCACCAGCTACAAGCTCAGGAGTGTTGCATCCTGACTTGAAGGAAGTGCAACAGGAGGGCCAGGAGACCTCCTTGGATGGATAAGGAGCTGCTGGGGAAAATTAGAAGGAAAAAAGAAGCTTGTATAAAGTGGAAGCGAGGACAGGTGGCCTGGGAAAAATACAGGAATATTGTCCAGGAAGCTAGGGACCAGGTTAGGAAAGCTAAGGCCCAGTTAAAATTAAATTTGGCAAGGGATGTAAAAAATAAGAGGAAGGGCTTCTGTAGCTACGTAGCGAATAACAGGCAGACTAGTGACAGACTAGGCTCCCTCTGGAAGCTATCAGGAGAACTGGCTACCCTGGATTTAGAGAAGGCTGAGGTTCTCAATGACTTCTTTCCTTAGTCTTCACTGGCAAAGGCTCTGACCGCACCACCCAAGTCTTGGAAGGCAGATGCAGGGACTGAGAATGAAGACCTTAGGCCCACTGTAGGAGAGGATCAGATCTGAGAACATCCTAAGAACCTGAACATGCACAAGTCCATGGGTCCAGATGAAATCCATCCATGGGTCCCAAAGGACCTGGCGAATGAAGTTGCTAAGCCACCGTTCACCATATTTGAGAAATCACGGCAGTCAGGTGAAGTTCCCAAGGACTAGAAAAAGGGAAATATAATCCCCATTTTCAAGAAGGGGAAAATGGATGACCCAAGGAACTACAGAGCAGTCAGTCTCACCTCTGTGCTTGATAAAATCTTGGAGCAGATTCTCCTGGATGGCATGCTAAGGCACATGAAGAACAACAAGGTGCTTGGTGGCAGCCAGCACAGCTTCACTAAGGGGAAATCCTGCCTGACCAATTTGGTGGCCTTCTAAGATGGGGCTACGGAACGGATGGACAGGGGTAGAGCAGCTGATGTCATCTACCTGGACTTGTGTAAAGTGTTTGACACTGTCCCACACGACATCCTTGTCTCTAAATTAGAGAGACATCAATTTGATAGGTGGACCACTCAGTGGATAAAGAACTGGCTGGATGGCCGCATGCAAAGAGTTGTGTTCAATGGCTCAATGTCCAGCTGGAGACCAGTAACAAGTGGTGTCCCTCAGGGATCGGTGTTGGGACCGGTCTTGTTCAACATCTTTGTCGCTGACACGGACAGTGGGATTGAGTGTGCCCTCAGCAAGTTTGCCGATGACACCAAGCTGTGTGGTTCGGTTGATACGCAGGAAGGAAGGAATGCCATCCAGAGGGACCCTGACACACTTGTGAGGTGGGCTGATGCCAACCTTATGAAGTTTAACCATGCCAAGTGCAAGGTCCTGCACCTGGGTCAGAGCAATCCCAGGCACAGCTACAGGTTGGGCAGAGAAGAGATTCAGAGCAGCCCTGCAGAGAAGGACTTGGGGGTGCTGGTCGATGAGAAAATGAACATGAGCCGGCTTCAGTGTGCGCTTGCAGCCCAGAAAGCCAACCGTATCCTGGGCTGCATCAAAAGGAGCGTGACCAGCAGGTCGAAGGAGGTGATCCTGCCCCTCTACTCTGCTCTCATGAGACCTCACTTGGAGTGTTGTGTGCACTTCTGGTGTCTGCAACATAAAAAGGACATGGAACTGTTGGAACAAGTCCAGAGAAGGGCCACGAGGACGATCAGGGGACTGGAGCACCTCCTGTGTGAAGACAGGCTGAGGAAGTTGGGGCTGTTTAGCCTGGAGAAGAGAAGGCTGCGTGGAGACCTCATAGCAGCCTTCCAGTACCTGAAGGGGGCCTATAAGGATGCTGGGGAGGGACTCTGCATCAGGGACTGTTGTGGTAGGACAAGGGGTAACAGGTTAAAACTTAATCAGGGGAAGTTTAGATTAGATATAAGGAGAAAGTTCTTTATTGTAAGGGTGATGAGGCACTGGAATGGATTTCCCAAGGAAGCTGTGAATGCTCCACTCCTGGAGGTGTTCGAGACCAGGTTGGAAGGAGCCTTGAGCGACATGGTTAAATGTGAGGTGTCCCTGCCCATGCAGGGGGGGATTGGAACTAGATGATCTTAAGGTCCTTTCCAACCCTAACTATTCTAGGGTTCTATGGTTCTATGATCAGACACCTCTCCGCTCTCCAGGATATTTCTCCTGGATGGAGATGGAGAGAGGCAGAGCAACCTCTGCCAGCTCCCTCAGCACCTCTGGGTGCATCCAACCCATCAATGCCAATGGATTTATGGGCATTAAGTCTGTCTAATCTATCCCTAACCCAACTTTCTACCTACTTTGCTTCCCTCACTGAGGATCCTGAGTTCCACCATCTCATGATCACTACAGCCAAGGCTGCCCCCAACCTTTATGTCTTCAACCAGTCCTTCCTGCTTGGAAGTACAAGGTCCAGCAACACCCCCATCCTCGTTGGCTCCTCCACCACTTGTATCACAAAGTTGTCTTCAGCGATCTGCAGGAACTTCCTGGGCTGCCTGTGCTGGGCCATGTTATCCCTCCAACAGACATCTGCGTGGTTCAGGTTCCCCAGGACAACCAGGGCCTGGGACTCTGAGGCCATTTCCAGCTGCCCATGGAAGGCCTCATCAACCTGCTCCTCCTGGTCAGCTGGCCCATACTGAACACCCACAACAGTGTCCCCCCTATTAGCATGTCCCTTAATTCTCACCCATAGACTATCAAGTCGTTCATCTGTCCCTGAGTAGAGCTCGATGCATTCCAGTTGCCCTCCACCATGAGAGAGCAACTCCACCACTCATCTCCCTAACCTGTCCTTTCTAAGCATACATGGCCAGCCAAGACAGCATTCCAGTCATGTGAGCTATCCCACTGTGACTCAATAATTGCAGTGAAAACATGTCCCTGTGAACACACATAGATTTCCAGTTCATCCTGTTTATTTTCCTCTGGACCCCAATCCCTGAGTCCCTTAGTTTAAAGCCCATCTCACCAAATTGGCCAGCCTGTGGCCAAAATTCTCTTGCCCCTTCTAGACAGGGGGATCCCATCCTTCTATATCAGTCTACAGTCATGGAAGCACAAGCCACTGTCATAAAAGCCAAAACATTCTTGATGACATCAGCCGTGAAGCCAGTCACTGATCTGCACTATCCGTCTGCTTTTGGCTGTCCCCATTTCACTAACCGGCACGACAGCAAGAAGATGATTTGGGCACTAATTTTTTCACCTGCCTTGTCAGGGCTCTATATTCTTCATTGACTAGAAGAAGAATGAAGGTGGGGACATTTGAAGTGATAGTGTTTGTCTTCCAAAGTAACTGTTATGTGTGATGGAGCCCTTCATTCTTGGAGATGGCTGAACACCTGCCTAACCATGAGAGTGGTGAATGTTCCTCTATTCTGTTCTTGTGAAACCCCACTTGGAGCACTGTTCTGGTGTCCTCAACCTTAGAAGGACGTGGAGCTGTTGGAGCAAGTCCAGAGGAGGACCACGAGGATGATCAGGGGACTGGAGCACCTCCCATATGAAGACAGGCTGAGAAAGTTGGGGCTGTTCAGCCTGAAGAAGAGAAGGCTGCATGGAGACCTCATAGCAGCCTTCCAGTATCTGAAGCGGGTCTGTAAGGATGCTGGGGAGGGATCCTTCATTAGGGACTGTAGTAATAGGACAAAAGGTTATGGGTTCAAACTTAAACAGGGGAAGTTCAGCTTAGATATAAGGAAGAGGCTTTTTACTGTGAGGGTGGTGAGGCACTGGAATGGGTTGCCCAGGGAAGTTGTGAATCCTCCGTCCCTGGCAGAATTCAAGACCAGGTTGGACAGAGCCTTGGGCAGCATGGTTTAGCATGAGGCATCCCTGCCCATGGCACGGGGATTGGAACTAGATGATCTTAAGGTACTGTCAAAATCTAACTATTCTATGATTCTATGAATTCCTTTTCTTGCTTTGCTTGTGCGTGCAGCTTTGCTTTACCTATTAAACTGTTTTCATCTCATCCCACAAATTTTTTTCACTCTTACCCTTCCAATTCTCTCACCCTCCCACTGGTGGGAGCGAGTGAGTGGCTGGGTAATGCTCAGTTGCCAGCTGGGATTAAACCACAACAATCCTTTTTGGCACCCAATGTGGCCTTCGAAGGGTTTATAATAACGTCAGATTTTATTAGAATGTGCCAGATTGACTTTACAGCTGTTGTTGCTATTTAGCTATCAGTTGGCAGGCTCCTGTGCTTGCCATGCGGCTTGCTTGTCTCACTGTGTATTAGAGTCTGGTGCTCGTTAGTGGTTGGCGGTTATTTTGCTTTCAGTGCTTGCTGTACTGCTGTACTGCTGATCATCTTACTCTGCTGTGCTTGGGAACATTCTGATAACAGCAGTGGTGATGCTCCTGGGCTGGCAGATGGCCAGGGCATCGCTGATCTTTCTGTGCTGCTGTACTGGACAGGCTGTAACTCCAGTGTGAACTCGAGTCAGAGGGAGCAGAACACCCTGAAGTGTCTGTGGCCATGGTTACATCTATACCTCAGACATACATCTGAAGGGATTGTGGCCCAAGGATAAGTCCATGATGGAAAACGTAAACTTCGAAGTGTCTGGCTGTGGATAAGTCCATGTTGCGGCAGGTACACCATGAAGCATCAGTAGCTGGTTCACCCTTGGAGGGACTGCAGCCATGGGTAAGGCTATGTTAGAGCAGGTTTATTTCTGAAGGGACTGTGACTGTGTGTAAGGCCATGCTGGAGCAGGTATATCTTCAAAGACACCATGGTCCATGGAGAAGGCCATGATGGAACAGGGTGCACCTCAGAGTGACTGTGGCTGTGGGTAAGCAGGCATAGTTCTGAAGAGACTGTGGCTCATTGAGAAGTCTTCACTTGGAGCAGGTACACCCCTAAAGAACTGCAGTCTGTGTGTAAGTTCAAGCCAGAGCAAGGGCAAGGGGAGGATTTCATTGTGAAGTTAAATCCTATAAACTGGCCCAAAGGGACCAGGGGTGGAGACTGTAATTGAAATACTTTTAAATTGTTGTAACCCAGGGTCTGCTTTGTACGTTACAGGAATTACTATAGCAGGAACCACTGGAGCTAATGGAAGACAAGCCTTGCAGGAAAGAGTAGAAGTGCAGCAGTGACCAAACATGAACTGGCTTTGATGCCCAGTAACTCCATGTGACACACAACCTCTCCTGTCCTGAGTGACCAGTACAACAGATGGAGCCCAAAGTCATGGACTAAATGAATTCAGTGGACGTTTTGTGGACATTTATGGACATTTTACAGACATTTTGCAGGGGTGGTCCACAGACTAAGGGAATGATATATGTGAATTATATCAAAGGATAGGAAGGGGGTAAGGGTGGGTAATGAGAATGTACTGGAGAGTGTGAGACCTGAACACAGACTCATAGAATGGTTGGGTTGGAAGGGACCTTCTAGATCATCTAGTTCCAACTTCTCTGCCACAGGCAGGGACACCTTCCACTAGACCAGGCTGTGCAAAGCCCCTTCCAGCATGGCCTTGAACATGACATAAGTAGTATGGAATAAAGGTGGACAATATGCTGGGTTTGACTGGAATAGAATTAATTTTCCTCATAGCAGCTAGTGCGGGGTGATGTTTTGGATTTGTGCTGAAAACAGCATTGATAACACGTTGTTTTCGTTATTGCTGAGCAGACAAAAATACCAAAGGCCTATTCCGTATCATATGACATCATGCTGAGCATATAAAGCTGAAGAAGGCGGGGGGGGTGTTTGGAATGATGACATTTGTCTTCCCAAGTAACCATGATGTGTGATGGGGCCTGCTTTCCTGGAGATGGCTGAACACCTGCCTGCCCATCGGAAGTGGTGAGTTAATTCCTTGTTTAACTTTGCTTGTGCATGCAGCTTTACCTTTACCTATTAAACTGCTTTTATCTCAACCCACGAGTTTTCTCACTTCTACCCTTCAGATTACTCTTCTGTTTCTCTCCTCCATCCCACTGGTGGTGAGTGAGTGAGCAGCTGTATGGTGCATAGTTGCTGGCTGGGGTTAAACCACAACAACAGTTTATGCTTCTTTCTGGCTATAGTCTTCCTTGTAAATCCAGAGTTCTTTTCAGCTAACAAGATCAAAATGACACAAGTCCCAAAGGTTTTAAATTTCCCTTCTCCCAGTAGAATCAAGTGGTATCTCACAACAGAATTCAGATGGTGCTGGGAATGTTTGGAAATTTCTATTGTGCTGGGGCCTAAAGTGGAAGGCACAATTATGTTTTTCTGCCCCTTACACAGGGAAGCTCTGTGCAAATGGTATAGGGCTCTGATCCAGTACAGTTAGGGAGCAATTCCTCCAGAAATTCCCACTTCACTGCACTGGTTTTGGGTAGGATAAAGTTAAATTTCTTCATAGTAGCTTATAAGGGGCTATGTTTTAGATTTAGGCTGGAAGCAGTGATGATAACACAGAGATGTTTTAGTTACTGCTGAGCAGCACTTAAAAAGGGTCAAGGTCTTTTCTGCTCCTCACACTGTCGCATCAGAAAGGAGGCTGGGGGTGCACAAGAAGATGGAAGGGGACATAGCCAGGACAGCTGACCCCAACTGACCAAAGGGATATCCCATACTGTATGTTGTTATGCTCAGCAATAAAACTGAGAGGATGTTAATGGGGAGGTCACAGCCAAGGTTCTGGCTGGGCATAGGTCACTAGTTGATGAGCAAGCATTTGCATTGCTTGTTTTTCTTGGATTACGTTTCCCTCTCTCCCCCCCCCCGTTTTTTTTTTCCCTTTTTCTTACATTTTGAAAATGTCTTTTTAATCATGAAACTCTTTACCTCAACCCACAAGTTTCTTTCTCACTTTTACCTCCGATTCTCCCTGCCAGCCCACCAGCGGCAAGTGAGCAAACAGCTGTGTGGTGCTTAGCTGCTGGCTGAGGTTAAACTGTGACATTCACCTGGGAGAGAACCCAAAAGAGAACTGCCCATCTCCCTCACTGCAGTTTTCAAGAAAAGACTAGTAGTAGTAACTTCTGATTTCTTCAGAAATGGGATAGGCAAAGTTTGTCCTACGCTGTGGAAAAAGAATGGACCGTGACGCATCAAGGACCAAAGTCCCTTCTGGTGCTATGATGGGTCTAACAATGGTCAAAGTCAACACTTCAGAAGTGGACCACAGTAAAGAAATATCTCTCTGTGCTAGATTTCCAGAGTGGACAGAAGAACAGAAATGGCCCAGCTGTGCCCACCATAATCTGAAACTGCAGAGCTCTATTCCTGCTACCATGGCAAACCCAGAAAGTAATTTTTCTTCATGAGTGATAAGACCCACAATACAACCTGATACTGCATGCACCAGTACAGCACAAAGGTCTTCCACA
Organism: Pezoporus flaviventris; assembly: GCF_033815535.1. NCBI lineage: Eukaryota > Metazoa > Chordata > Aves > Psittaciformes > Psittacidae > Pezoporus > Pezoporus flaviventris. Next base: position 8,870,835 of record NW_026892595.1, read on the forward strand.
GAACATAAGGGCTTTTGGATAGAAGAAAGATGGGTAAGCAAAAGGCTGCATGCAGTCTTGAGATAAATAGCAAAAGGGAAGATCTAGGTGCCTCCCTGTTTGTACGTATAGCTTGGCGATCACTCTGAAGTGGGTGATCAAAGAGTCTCAGGCAAAAGATGGAGCAGTTCTGCAAATTCAACTTCTGTCTTTGTTTAGAAACATGAATCCTCTTATGGCTCAGATTTCAGCTGATACCAGTGTCGTTTTGTATAGTATATATACCATGTAGAAGAGCCTGTGGCTTCCCACGGCATCAAAAATTCACCCGCAATTTTTATTCCCAGTCTGTGGTGAGGCTTTTTCTGAACCAATGCATGGTTACAGATGCATCAGAGGCTGGGATTGAAGGCAAAGACTATGCTACACCAAAAAAAAAAACATTAAGAAATCACATTATGCTGCCTTGAAAGCCTGTATAAAAATGTTTCTTTTTGAAGGGAAAATAAAGTTATACCATACTTCAGCTGACAAATCCTCTGGGGCACAGAATTCCAAAACATTCATAATATGAATGGAGACCAGTAACAAGTGGTGTCCCTCAGGGATCAGTGTTGGGACCGGTCTTGTTTAACATCTTTGTTGCTGACATAGACAGTGGGATTGAGTGCACCTTCAGCAAGTCTGCCGATGACACCAAGCTGTGTGGCTGGGTTGATACCCTGGAGGGAAGGAATGCCATCCAGAGGGACCTTGACACACTTGTGAGGTGGGCTGATGCCAACCTCATGGAGTTTAACCATGCCAAGTGCAAGGTCCTACACCTGGGTCAGAGCAATGCCAGGCACAGCTACAGGTTGGGCAGAGAAGAGATTCAGAGCAGCCCTGCAGAGAAGGACTTGGGGGTGTTGGTTGATGAGAAACTGAATATGAGCCGGCTTCAGTGTGCGCTTGCAGCCCAGAAAGCCAACTGTATCCTGGGCTGCATCAAAAGGAGCGTGACCAGCAGGTCGAAGGAGGTGATCCTGCCCCTCTACTCTGCTCTCATGAGACCTCACTTGGAGTGTTGTGTGCAGTTCTGGTGTCCTCAACATAAAAAGGACATGGAACTGTTGGAACAAGTCCAGAGAAGGGCCACGAGGATGATCAGGGGACTGGAGCACCTCCCATATGAAGACAGGCTGAGAGAGTTGGGGCTGTTCAGCCTGGAGAAGAGAAGGCTGCATGGAGACCTCATAGCAGCCTTCCAGTATCTGAAGGGGGCCTATAGGGATGCTGGGGAGGGACTCTTCATTAGAGACTGTAGTGACAGGACAAGGGGTAACGGGTTAAAACTTAAACAGGGGAAGTTTAGGTTGGATATAAGAAGGAAATTCTTTCCTGTTAGGGTGGGGAGGCACTGGAATAGGTTGCCCATGGAAGTTGCGAATGCTCCATCCCTGGCAGTGTTCAAGGCCAGGTTGGACGAGGCCTTGGGTGATATGATTTAGCGTTAGGTATCCCTGCCCATGCAGGGGGGTTGGAACTAGATGATCTTAAGGTCCTTTCCAACCCTAACGATTCTATGATTCTATGATTCCATGATTCTAATATTCAGTGCTGATAGACCTGGTTTAAAGTGCAAAATGTCATACACTTACAATTGCCTATGACCGTAATTACAGACTTTATACTGAAGTGATATAAAAAAGATTATACTAAAGAATCAGTTTACTATTTTTACTTATGATACTGAAATACTGAGCAAAGTTCAAGCTATATATAATTTTTTCTGAAAGCTGTAGTAAAGGTTCAGAGGGCCAAGTGAAATGGTATTTCTTGATAATCTGTCATAGAAAATTAGCCTAAAAAGGATAATTTTCCAATATTCAGCACCCACGTGTTTTCCTGAATGACCAAAACTAAAGAGGAAGCAAAAAACCCCTTTAAACCTCCAAGATCACAGAAAAGGTCCCATTCAGAGACAGATATCATGATCTGTCATGATTGGATGGAATCTTGGGTGACATCATTTAGTGTGAGGTGTCCCTGCCCATGGCAGGGGGGTTGGAACTACATGATCTTCAGGTCCTTTCCAACCCTAACTGTTCTATGATTCTATGTTGCTCCAAATGGAAGCATAAAGAAGATGATGTATACTTGACACAATTTCGCCATTAAGAGGTTTACTTTGCTTATCCCTCAGGAGGGTGCTCCCCACCAGAGTTATGTTATCTTGTATTTCTCGATGACAAGAACTCTCCTAGAGGGTCATCACAAAGCTGAGAAAGGAAGATGGGGAGTTATAAATGTTCAAGGAGACTTTGGGAGAGGAGCAATAATGTACCGTTGTGACAAATCTAGTCACTCCTTTGGTCTGCCTGCCTGTTCAAGTTCCGTTCCACATCATTATACAGACCTCCCCAAGAAGGAAGAATGAGTTGGTTTATTGGTCTTTTGTTTACTGATATTTTTAACTCAGCCCACTCACAATAATGCATGAGACCTCAAAGGGACTTCAAATAGAATAATAGAATAATTTTGGTTGGAAGGGACCTTTAAAGGTCAACTAATCCAACCACCATGCAATGAGCAGGAATACCCTCAACTACATCAGATTGCTCAGACATCTGTCCAACCTTGAATGTTTCCAGGGGTGGGGCATCTATAACCTCTCTGGGCAACCTGTTCCAGTTTTTTACCACCAGCATCATAAAAAATTTCTTGCCTTATATCTGCTCTAAATCTCCCTTCTTTTAGTTCAAAACCATTACCCCTTGTCCTATCACAACAGGCCCTGCTAAAAAATTCTCTCCTCATCTTTCTTGTAAGCCCCCTTTAAGTGTTGAAAGGCCACAATAGGGTCTCCCTGGAATCTTCTGTTCTCCAGGCTGAACAACCCAAACTCTCTCAGACTTTCCTTATAGGAGAGGTGCTCCAGCCCTCTGATCATTTTTGTGATCCTTCTCTGGACCCATTCCAACAGGTCCATGTCTTCCCTGTGCTGAGGACTACAGAGCCAGATGCAGTACTCCTGGCGGGGTATGATGAGAGTGGAGTACAGGGGCAGAATCACCTCCATTAACCTGTTGGCCTTGCTCCTTTTGATGCAGCCCAGGATTCAGCTGTCTTTCTGGACTGCAAGCCCACACTGCTGGCCCATGTCCTTTTTCATCCACCAGCAGCTCCAACCCCTTCTCCACAGAGTTTCTCTCAATCCCCCCCATACCCTAGCCTTTAATAATACTGGGGGTTGCCCCAACCCAGGTGGAGGACCTTGCATTTGGCCTTGTTGAGCTTTATGAGGTTCACATGGGTCCACTTCTCAAGCTTGTCCGGGTCCCTCAACCATGTTACTCAGTTTGGTGTCATCTGCAGATTTACTGAGGGTGCAATTGATCCCACTGTCTGTTGTGATGAAGATACTAAACAGAACTGGTCCCAGTATGGAACCCTGACTGACACCAGGGTGTCAGTCTGATCACTGCTCTCCATCCAGACATTGAACCATTGACCACTGCTCTCTGGATGTGGCAGCTTTGCTCTTTGTAAAACTTGTTTCTGTAATCCTTTAATCTTAAAATGACCCAGAAGAATCTGTAGAGCCTAACTTTTGCTTTATTGTCAGAACAGTCCTTTATAATGAATGGTTTTCCTAAATAGACTTTATGGAAATAGCAGAAAGGCACATGAACTGTGAGGAGGGAATCTGCTGTAGATTTAAATACTAAATGTAGCACACATAAATTGAAGCATCTTTACCTAGAATTGCCCACCCACTCTATATTGTGACAGTATTAAGCATCTGCTTACACTGGAGATGAATGTCTGAGCACCTTTTACAGTTTATGGAGGTCTGGTCAACAAAGGCAGTGGAGCATTGAAGAGTTGGCTGTTTGACAAATACAGGTGGTCACTGCATTCCCACACTCCGAGTGGAAGCAATGAACACTGAAGGAATGGACTGGGAAAGGAAGGAAAAGGACTCTTTTGGTTAGAGGATAATTCCTATCCAAGAAAGAGAAATGAGAAGGAAGAAGGCTAGGATTACATTTATGTCTTACAATTAGTAATCTGGGAAGACTGCTAACTGAAGAGGAGTGATTTCCCTAAACAATTATTGCAGCAGGTGAAGAAAAAGTAAAGGGTGAAGAAAGATAAAGCTACCAGGGAAAGACCAAGGTGGCGTCAGGATGCACTCTTGTTCATTTATGAGAAGTGCTATGTAACACGGCTGGCACTACTCAGGGATCAAAGAGGTCTTTTTCCAAGGACTTACAGTCTCTGTGTGATATGTCATCATTTTAGGCAATGCTCTCCCAAGCTGACAGGAATTCAAGAAGCTGAAAGTCTCTACAGGTTTCCTTATATGTATATTATATATATAAAGCAGGTTACCCAGCTACTGACATTTCTGCAAATATTCTGGCTCCCCAGAAATGTTTAAATCCACATATGAATAAAAATATGTAGTCACAAATAGAGCCACACAAACAGACTTCATACGGTTCCATGTTTGCATCAGTAACAGAAAATGATATTGCTCTGGTATCACACCCATAATAAATAAACGTAAATGCCAGGAAATTCTGGATTGACCTGAGAAGGAAATAACTTCTGTAATGCCCTTTTGGCACAGAAGCACTGGTGCAGAAGGGTAATAATTACATTGTTTGTGTGGCTGGCAGAAACTTTCTATCTCAGGGATGTATAAAATAACCTTCCCATAAATGAAACGGGGAGAGAGATGAAAGGTCATCCAATATATGAATAACAGAATAAATGCTTATGTTAGCCCTTTGATGTATGTCTTTGTGGTGTATCTGAGTTCAAAGTTTGTGCTCAGATCAGTATTCTCTGATGCATAAGCATTCAAAATAGTAAGTTAATGTTTCAAAAAATCACAAGCAAAGGCCAAACAGACCTTGGCTGATCACAGCAAGAGCAAGAGAGAGGCACTGTAGTTTGACTCTGCAGTTTTTCTCCATAAATAACATGCACTTACAGTTCCTGAGATCTTCAAGACCTGACTGACCTTTTCAAGGGGAAGCTTATAAACAAGTATGTGATAAAAACACAGCCTACAAAGACAACACACTCCTTATTAATAAGACATAGATTAAAGAGGCAAACTTCTTACTGTTCTCATGAAAGTAAGTTGCGAAATCATTTATACGCATTAAGGAAAGTGAAATGGTATGCTTCCTTTTCTAAGGCAGTATGAGTACAAAAGTTGATTAGGTTCTTCACGTTATGTCACACTCATAGCACTCCAGGGTTTTAAAACTATAATTTAGAGTAGTCCCCATGGAAAATCTCATGATTCTGAAATTATAGTGAAGATAGGAATTTCTCTTTACGTCAGTTTGAAAATAAATATTCACGGAGTAATAAAATCTGGCAGCTCACCTTGCCTTTTTGTTGTCCTATACTGATAAGTTGAAATTCTGTCCATCGCTATAATGTACAACAGGAACAGCGTATCACTCAGACATTTAAAATACTTATGCAACTTCATTCTTCCTAAAAAAGAAAAAAGAAAACTCAAATGGATGCAGAAATTCCAGGCATTACACAGAGATGGCCTCAGAACATGCTTAACACATATTGACAGCTTAGAGACATGTAAGTCAGTGACGGCTTTTTGCACAACATGGCTGCCTCTGTTGACGTTGTCCCTTCCTATATAATGCCTCAGGTTACCATATTCACAGCAAATACCAGTCTCATCGTCAAGCAGAGGAGCAGCAGCCAGCCAGCCATCCATCCTACCAGTGCTCAGAGGATGGAAACTTCACAGAGTCACTGTGCGCTCCCAAAACAAGGAAAAGGTGAGCTTCAACTTGAATAAACATGTTAGTTCCGGGTCCCTATGCCAGAGTAACTTCAAAGTTTTCTTTGGAATCATATGTTCTAACAAGATAAGCCACCTTTATCTGTTTAGAATATATGGAAATGAGAAATTCACCTGCCATCTGGCTGTCCTTATCACCAGGCCACCATACACTCCATTGTTCCTTTGTGAGCATTTTCCTGGCGCGTGATTCTTTCTTGCACAATGAGGGGACAGAGGGCACACATCTCCCAACTGACAGCCCACAGCCTGGCAACTAGACTGCCCGCTTTGGATACAGGCATCTCAAATACGGCATTTCCCAGGGAAACTGCAGTAATGTAACCTCAGGGCCATGGACTGTCACTGCATGGCGCAGGTAACAAAGTCCTGTTGTATCACCCAAGTGTGCACACAAACAGAGGCAGTAGCTAGGCAGCCCACAGAGCACTCCTGTCTCATTCAGATGGAGAGAAAGAGCAGAATAGGAGAGAGGGAACAGAGACGTGGAGAGTAAAAGAGAGGAGAGGACAGAGGACAGAGGGGGGGACAGGGAGAGCAAAGGACAGAAAGAGGGAAAGGAAGTGGGGAAGGGAGAGGGAGAAGGCTTTCCTCTCATTCAAGTACTATGGTGGGCACTGTAAAGAACAGGTTAGACAAATGGCACAGGCATACCTGATGCTGCATTATGGTGGAAGGAATGGGATAAAACACTTCTTGATTTCACTTTTTATTGCAAAGTCCAGTGCATCTTAAGCAATTGGCAAAGCTCTTCCCATGTGCAGCCTGGATACAGAAATGCCCCTCTGTCCTGGCGTTCCAAAGACAGGAGCAGGTATAAGCCATCTCTGCTCTGGTTGAGAATTTGAAACTACAAACATCCAACTCTGGTGTAAGCACAAAGCTCTACATTTTGAAATTAAAAAACACAGTGCTTTCTGGTACTTGTTTGTGTTGCAATTCACTACAGAGCAGGAGCCTGCCACTGAGCGCAAAGACTGTATGACAATAGACAAACAAGGGAAGTTCAGTCCTGAGCTTCCGGAGTGACAATCTGGCCCATACTGGCATTCACTTGAGGTTTTACACCTTTTCTAGACTACCCCTATGGCTGTAAGAATCACAGAAAAATGTTTTTACAATGAGGGCCTCAGGTACTGGCACAAGTTGCCAGAAGGATGTGGAGTATCCATCCCTGGAAATGTTTAAAACTGGACTGGACAATGTCCTGAGCAAGCTGCTCTCACTGACCCTTCAGCAGGGCAGGTTGGACTAGATCTCCAGATGTGCCTCCAACCTGAACTATTCTGTGACATTTATTTTACTTTACAACAAATTATGAAATTCTGATTTCCCCAATTTTCAATGAAAGTAGAGAGCTGAAAAATAAAAGGTAGGTAAGGAATAATATTAACATAATATAAAATAAAGCAATGCAAAAAAAAAGAATCATTTCTCATTTGTAAGGTGTATGTTCCAAACAATGGAACAAATAAGCTGGAGTTTCTGACAAGGTTTTCAAGAAAGCAGGAATACTCATATGAAATGCTACCTCGTGACATTCTATTTCAAATAACATGACTCTAAAAAATCTCTGCAGGTGTTTATGGAAGTTGTTTCAGGTTACAGGGATTTCTTGGAAGGACAGAAATCATGGACATATTTTATGCCCATGAAATACAGAGCAGATCAGGATTTTCATTAATGCACACTTGGAGCACACAATGTAAGAGGCCAAGAGAGCTAGATTCAGTCTGGAAAAGACCAAGGATGAAGTGAATCTTCCTGCTGTCTTCTGCTATGCGAGGAGAAGGTGCAGAGAGGGCAGAGCCAGACTATTCTGAGAGATGTGCTCAGAATGGACAAGGACCAACTGACCCAAGTTGTGTCAAGAGAAATTCCAGTACGATATCATCACAGACAAATACTGTTTACTCTTTGAGTGAATTTCCAGGAATGTAATTTATTTTTGAATTACAATCCATTCATTACAGATTCTGGTATCAAAGGCAGACATAAACAATCAACCACGGGCCAAAACACCCTTCCTTGAGCATACGAAGTGAGAAAATCAATGATGTAACCTTATGTAAATTGTGGGAGGGTATGGGGAGTTAATAACCTGAATCAAATAGTATAAATATGTGAAATTAGGAAAGGAAAAGGAGCAGAGACTACATCATAACTTGTGGAATCAACCAACAGGCTGAACCTGTCTTCTCCCCAACAGGAATGCCTATTGGGTAAGAACTTTATCATATCTATGCTAAATTACTAACTCACACTAGCTGTTATTATTGATTATAATCACTAATATGTGTAATCACTTCAAGCTGGTTTTTGCAGACAGTGCCCTATCACTGGCAGTCTGTGAAATTATACTGTCATAAACACGTATTTCACATAATAAAGGACTTCAGATGAAGTCCATATTGTGTGAGTTTTCGACAACCTAAATATTTGAAAAAAGGGATTTGACTCAATGATGCTGTCAGTGCAGGTCCCTGAATAGGTTAGAGGAGTCATCCTCTGATCTGGTGAGCTGTCCAATAGGGTCCCCATAATACTCCCCAGTAGCTGCTTGACCTTCTTGTACTGAGGAACTCAGCACCGGACACAGCACTCCAGATGTGGGCTCACCAGGGTCCAGTACAGGGGAGGATCACCTCCCTCAACCTGCTGACACACTCCTCCTGATGCACCCCAGGACACTATAGGTCCCCTTGCCTACAAGGGCACACTGCTGGCTCGTGGTCAACTCATCACCCACCAATACTGACAGGCCCTTCTCAGCTGAATTGCTCTCCAGTAGGTCAGGCCCCAGCCTGTGCTGATGCTTGGGCTTCTTCCTCCCCAGTGCATGACCCTACACTTGCCCTTCTTGAGCCTCAGTAGCTTTCCCTCTGCCCAAATCTCCAGCCCATTGAGGTCCTGCTGAAGGGCAGCACAGCCTTCAGGTGTATCAGCCACTGCCCGAGCTCCCATTCATCAGCAGACTTGTGAGGGCACACTCTAGCCCTTCGTCCAGGTCACTGATAAGCAGCATGAGTAAGACTGGACTCAGTACTAATCCCTGGGGAAACCCACTGACTGCAAGCCTGCAACTGGATTCTACTCTGCTGATCAGGACCCTCTGAACTTTGCCATTCAGCCAGTTTTTGTCCACTTCACTGTCCATTCATCCAACTTACATGTCCTAAGCCTTTCTACAAGGATGTTGTGGGAGACAGCATCAAAAGCCTTGCTTAAGTCAAGGTAGAAAACATCCACTGCTCTCCCCTTGAACACCCATCTTGCCATGTCATCATAGAAGGCCATCAGACAGATCAAGCAATGTTTGCCCTCGGCGAATCCAAGCTGTTTACTCCTAATCACCTTCTTCTCTTCTACATGTTTGGTGATGCCCTCCAGAACGACATGTTCCATCACCTTTCCAGGAATGGAGGTGAGGCTGACTGGCCGGGAGTTTCCAGGGTCCTCCTTCTTTCCCTTTCCAAAGATGGGAGCAGCACTGGCCTTCCTACAGTCATCAGGCGCCTCTCCTGCTCTCCTGGATATTTCAAAGATGATGGAGAGAGGCAGAGCAACCTCTGCCAGCTCCCTCAGCTCCCTCAGCACCCACGGATGCATCCAACCCATCAATGCCAATGGATTTATGGGCATTAAGTCTGTCTAATCTATCCCTAACCCAACTTTCTACCTACTTTGCTTCCCTCACTGAGGATCCTGAGTTCCACCATCTCATGATCACTACAGCCAAGGCTGCCCCCAACCTTTATGTCTTCAACCAGTCCTTCCTGCTTGGAAGTACAAGGTCCAGCAACACCCCCATCCTCGTTGGCTCCTCCACCACTTGTATCACAAAGTTGTCTTCAGCGATCTGCAGGAACTTCCTGGGCTGCCTGTGCTGGGCCATGTTATCCCTCCAACAGACATCTGCGTGGTTCAGGTTCCCCAGGACAACCAGGGCCTGGGACTCTGAGGCCATTTCCAGCTCCCATGGAAGGCCTCATCAACCTGCTCCTCCTGGTCAGCTGGCCCATACTGAACACCCAACAGTGTCCCCCTTATTAGCATGTCCCTTAATTCTCACCCATAGACTATCAAGTCGTTCATCTGTCCCTGGGTAGAGCTTGATGCATTCCAGTTGCTCTCCACCACGAGAGAGCAGCTCCACCACTCACCTCCCTAACCTGTCCTTTCTAAGCATACATGGCCAGCCAAGACAGCATTCCAGTCATGTGAGCTGAATGACTCAGTAACTGCAGTGAGAACATGGCCCTGTGACCGCACTTAGATTTCCAGTTCATCCTGTTTATTTCCCATTCTGTGCACCTTTGTGTACAAGCGCTTGAGAGAGGTAATTTCACAACCAGGTTTCCTAGAAAGTGTGTAAGAGGATTCACCATAACCATAAACACTCTCAGTGTGGTTAGCCCTTCATTCCTTGTATTGAGAGGTAGTCAAGGAACATCTCTCACTGCACTGGTTGGCAAGATCTACTCCCCAGTACGAAGCACTGGCATGAGTATTGCCACTCTGGACCCCAACCCCTGAGTCCTTCATTTTAAAGCCTGCTCACCAAATTGTGCCCAAAGATTCTCTTGCCTCTTCTAGACGGATGGATCCCATCCCTCCATATCAGTCTACAATCATTGAAGCACAAACTATTACCATAGAAGCCAAAACCTTCTCGACAGCTCCAGCCATGAAGCAAGTCACTGATCTGCCCTATGTGTCTGCTTCTGGCTGTCCCCACTTCACTAATCAGTAGGATAGAGAAGATGATTTGGGCACCAGTATTTTTCACCAGCCTTGCCAGGGCTTTATCGTCTTCATTGATCCTAGCTATTTTTTGGCTTGCTGAGTCATTTGTACTCACGTCAAAAAGTAACATCAGGTTGTAGTCCATGCTCTTTACAAGTCGGGGAACCCTCACAGCAACATCACAGATCCTGCCCCTGGTCAGCAGCAGACCTCTTGTAACTCCCTATCAGGCCAGCGGATGGGCACATTAGTGCCCTTCAACAGCAATTTGCCCATTATGATCGCTCAGTGTTTCTTCTTATGGTAACCACCATGCACTGCTGGTGCAGGCTCTAATTGAGGGCCTTGCTTGTGGATATCTAAAGCCTTCAAAGCATCGTACCTGTTATTGGTCTGGATGTTGGAGGGCGGGCATTGAGTCAGAGACCTGTTTTTGAAGGTCACTAGGGTACAAGGTGCCTCAGACTCAGCAGTGTCCTCTGTAGGTACATGGTTGTGAAGCCATGTATCTCTCTCTATTTCAGCCCTTCTAATACTGTGCAGCCTATCCACTGTCTCTTGTAGTTCTGCCAACTGCCACAACAGCCCTCAACTTGAGCAGATTTTGTGCAGGTACTAGCTTTACCTCCAGAAGAGTTATCTGGGCATCCATCACAGGCTACCACCTGTACTGACACCTCTTTCCTTACCGTTTGTGTCTGAGTGGAAACATCAGACTTCTCAGTGGCTGCTTCAGCAGACACGGTGGTTTTGGCTCTGAGTCAAGTGCACACCACCACAACAGAGACCTAGAGCACTTAGTACTTCCCTGAGATACTGTGCAGCTTGCAGAGACCTCCTGACACGAACTGTTGCACTAAGCTCCTGGTCACCATGCTCCTTACAGCCTTTCAATCTCCTGTGGAAGCTCATGGCTGACTGGGTGCCAAGCGCTGCCAGGACTGGCCAGGGCTGCAGGCTGCTGTTTGGTGTCCCTGGGCTCAGAAGCCCGCACGCAGGGATGAGCTGAGCTCAAACCCTATGTTCACTGCAGTCATCACCGCTGCTGCCTCACTGAGAGCATCCAAACAGTGATTTGCCGGAATCTCACTTTCAAACTTCCAGAGAATGCAATGAGGAGGGAGGCTGGACCTTCATCCAAACACACAGGAAAGCTTGACTTGCTGGAAGTCCTATAGTCCAGTTCCTGGCCCTGTTCCAAGGAGTATTTCAGATTTAATTCTATTAGAAGTCAATATAAAATGCAAAAATAGGCCAGGAAACAAGGACAAGAAACCAGATTCTTGGACAGAAGACTGGAATGTACCTCATGCTTGAAGATCACCCTGAATTGAGACTTGGTGGAGCCACCCCCACCTCTCAGAGTTAACTTAAAGGCACTTACCTGTGCCAAAAGTACTGGGCACCCTGATCAGGCAGCTCCTTCCACCAGGCTATTTTGAAAGCCTGAGAGAGTTGGGGTTATTCAGCCTGAAGAACAGAAGACTCTGGGAAGACCTTAGTGCTGCCTCTCAGTTCTTAGAAGGGGCCATTCCAACCCAAACTATTCTATGATTCTATGATTCCATGATTCCATGATTCTATTTCCTACCTTCCCATCATTACCAGAGCTTGTCTCCACCTCCTGTGGAGCCAGAAAGAAGCTGGCTGTGATAAGTGGTCAATTTTTATTTTCTGCCTTATTGAGCTTAAAAAAAAAAAAAAAATCAGTAACCCTTTATGGCTGTTTTTTACAGTGAAAACATTCAGCTGGACCCCCTCTCTTCATGTCTGCTCTGTTGTCAGTGAATCACTCATGATCTGATCCACTGCCAGATTATCCTAGAAGTCTTTTTGGTGCCTGTCTAGGGGGATAGGTGTGTGTCTGTAACGTATTCCCAAACACAGGTCTACTTTTCTCTGGAGTTATCTCCAGTAAGGGAGGTGACCTTTTCCAGCTGGGTAACTCTTTGACAAGAACTCAAGTGTCTACATGACACCAAAAAGCCTACTCCCTGTTTTACTGAGGACAGATCCCACCTATGTGAAGAGCTGTTACTTGTGCTGGTTTGTTAATTTTTCCACAGTTAGTATGGGGTGATGTTTTGGATTTGTACTGAAAACAGTGTTGATAACACAGGGATGCTTTCATTACTACTGAGCAATGCTTACACAGGGTCAAAGCCTTTTCCACTCCTCACACCACTAGCAAGGAGGCTGGGGGTGCACAAGAAGCTGGGAGGGGACACAGCCAGGACAGCTGACCCCAACTGACCAAAGGGATATCGCATACCATACAACATCATGCTCAACATATAAAGCTGTGAGAAGAAGAAGGAATGGGAGGGATGTTTGGAATGATGGTGTTTGTCTTCCCAAGTAACCATTACAAGTGACAGCCCTGCTTTCCTGGAGATGTCCTACCTATGGAAGTGGTGAATTAATTCTTTGTTTCACTTGCATGTGCAGCTTTTACTTTACTATTAAACTGTCTTTATCTCAACCCACGAGTTTTCCCACTTCAACCTTTCTTGTTCTCTCCCCATCCCACTGAGGGTGGATTGAGCGATCAGCTGTGTGGTACTTAGTTGTCGGCTGGGGTTAAACCACAACTTTGCCCTAACATGATATAAATCTATTCAAGGAAAATGAGAACAGTGTGTGGGAGACACTACCAGTCTGGAGTCAGATACATTAAAAAACTTAGATTTCAACAAGGTAGGAGCACTGGGAAACAGCTTCTCAGTACCCCTCTCCAACAGAGAAATTCAGAACCGATGTACCTGTCTCAGAACACCTGCACATGGGAAAGGGAATCGCCAGGATCCAGCCTGTGCTAAAAGTTGGGACAATGGGAGATGTGTAACACTGGTCAGAGCCTGGCCAGCTGTTCTATGCTCGCAGGTGGCAAGCCTGTCTCTTTAGAATGAGGGAGAAGTAATACCTACAACTTTTCTTTGCAAGTACTGGCAGGAGTTGCAAAGAGAGAAAGAACAGGACAGAGTTGCTCTTTTCAAAGGAGGGCAAGAAGTGCCTGCCTGTGAGGCATGAGCTAATTGTCTAGGCACCTCTCCACAAGCATCACATCCGAGCTCAGTGTTCTTAGCCAGAGGGCACGCAAATCACCGTCACTTACCAGTGTTGAGATCACCGAGACGCAGGGTATTTTCTGGCTTGTGGAAGATGCTATCCTTGTTACTGCACAAAGTTCTGGCGTACCACAGAGATTTTTGTGGTTTGTCCATTGCAATCACTAAACCTCATTTCAAAGTCTTTAATTTCTTCTGCTCTCACTTTCCCGTTCCATAAACTTGTTTACTGAGAGAGAAAACACAGCAAGACGTACATCACTACTTTCTGTGTTTTGATCCCAGGCAGAATGATCCTTAGTGACAACTCCCTTAAGATGTATTTATTGCCTTTTTCAGAAATTAAATGTTCCTCAGTAGCTACAGATGACATGCAAAACTGAACTCTCTCTTACCTCAGAAGACAATTCTAATTAAAACTCACAGAAGGTGTCCAAGGTGTTCGCCATTGAGAGTGTTCAAGGGGAGGCTGCTTGGGGTTTTGGGCAGACTGATGTAAAGGTATGTGGAAAGGGGCTGCTCCCCCATTGCAAGGATTTGATTAGACAATCTTTAAAGGTCACTTTCAACCCCCAAGATTATATGATTCTATGAAGCAGTGACTGCAGCAGATTCGGGGAAAACAGTAAAGAAAAGGGCTTTGAGCAACCTGGTCTAGCGGAAGGTCCCTGCCTGTAACAAGAGGGGTGGAACTAGATGATCTTTAAGGTTCCTTTCAACCCAAACCATTCCATGGTTCTCTGACTCAGTTATATAAGTTTGGAGGATGAAGTCACGGTGCAGGGCCGCGCACAGCAGCTCAGTACCCGCAACCTGCCCCACAGGAGCGGCCCTGCGCGGCGGCAGAACCGCGGCACTGTACCGGTACCGAGCCCGCTGAGGGGCATGCCCGTCGGAGACCCGAGCCCGGGCCTCGGCGCTGCGGGGGGAGCATCGCGTCCCCGCATGCCCGCCCCGGGGAGGCGACGGAGTACCCTGTGAGTCAGAGAGGGGACGGCCCCGGCCGCGCCGCTGAGAAACGTTCATTGCCTCCGCGGCCCCGTCGGGCAGAAGGCGGCTCTGCAGCGGCGCTGCAGGACACCTCGCAGCAGGAGACCTCAGCGCGGGGCCCCGGCGTGAGGCGCGCAGTAATCCGAGCCCCCGTCTGGCCCATGGCGGGGCCGCAGCATCCCGGGGAGGGCTGCTCCTACCACAACACTAACTGCTTGGAGCGGCCGCTGAGGCGGCTTTTCGAAGGGCTGGGGAGCGGCGTGGCTGCCTGCCCCTGGCCCTTCGTGCTGGTGCCGCTGCTGCTGTCTGGCGGGCTGGGCTCCGGCTTCCTCTTCTTACAGCAGCGGCAGGCAAACGACATCGAGGGGCAGTTCACACCGACCGGGGGACCCGCCAAGGCTGAGCGCGATTTCGTGCTGCAGCACTTCCCCACGAACGACTCGGAGCTGTTCTCCATCCAGCAGCTGCCCACCGAGGGTGCCTACGCCGCCCTCATCGCTGTGGCGGCGGACGAGAGCTCGGTGCTGGACGCGACGGAGCGGCACGATGTGCAGAAGCTGGACAAGGCGGTGCGCGACCGCGGCTACGAGCAAGTCTGCGCCCGCATCAACGGCGTCTGCGTCAGCCCCAACCCGCTGCTGCCGATGCTGGGCGACGTGGAGGCGGCCGACCTGGGGGAGCTCATCTTCCCCGGGAGGGGCCCGTTCTTCCTGGGCACTGCGCTGGGCGGCGTGCGGACGGACCCCAGCGGGCGGGTGCTGTCGGCGAGGGCGCTGAAGCTGGTGTATTACCTGCGGGAGGACGGCCCCGAGGCGGCGAAGAGCAGGAGGTGGCTGGAAGACTTCTTGCAGGACGCCCCGTCGGACCTGGCGGCGATGAACTTCACCTCCATTCAGGTAGCAAAGGGGAGGGTACAGGAGTGAGGGACCGCCGAGATCAGAAGTGCCCCGGGAGCCCCGTCGTCGGAAAGGAAAGGAGAGGGTGGAGGGAAGAGCGAGGATCGCGTGTACGTTGCGAGAGCCTGAGTGCCAGCACGATGTTTAGTGTTGCCTGTGCATGTGTGTATAGACCAAGAAAGAGCGTAGAAGTGCTTCATCTTTTCTTTCCTTGTTGTTTTAACAGGTGACTTACTTCACCTCGCTGTCCAGACAAATGGAGTTTGAGGGAAACACCAAGAGTGTGATCCCACTCATCTCCATAACGTATTTCTTGACAATAACTTTTTCAGTTGTCTCCTGCCTAAGGTAAAATACCTTTTAAGCTAAGGATATTCCAATGTCTCACCACCCCTCACAGTGAAGATTTTTTTTTCCAATGTCTAATATAAATCCCTCTTCTTTCAGGTTAAACCCATTCCCCCTTGTACTGTCACTACATGCCCTTGTAAAAAGTCCTTCTCCCATTTGTCTGTTGTCAGAAGCTATCAGTCATTTCTGTAGTCCCCACCTCATAAGAATCCTTTTTGTAGTAATGGTTTGGGAACTATTTAAATTGACCCCCCCTACACTTTACCTTTTGAAGAGACCTGAGGTGCTGCAGCTTTGGCACTGAAAAACGCTGTGCCAAAGTAAACAGTTTGAATTACGACCAGGTTCTACTTTACCCTGTGCAGGGAGGGTACAACAGCATGATCTGGCCATCCTGGCGGTGGCAGAATCTGCACAAGCACTTCTGTTGGATAAAACTTAACAACTCAACTTGGCATGTGGAGACATTCACCGTACAGATGCAGAAAAGTTGTCATCTGAGGGGGCGGGAAGAAATAAGTCGTGCTGCTCCTAAAGTTGTTCTTCTACTTTCATAGCTTCTATCCTCATCCTGCGCACAAGGGTCAGTTAAAAAGGGGAAGGACACAGGGGAGGGGGAGAAGGAAGTATGCCATGTTAAGATCTGTTTGCACACTTTTTCTGCCACCTGCTCAGTTGTACAGCTGAATGAGTTGTACAGCTCAGAGTACAGCTGAATGAGCACAAGCTTCATAGATTGCTGCAAGTCTGGGTACAGCTTTAGGTATTCTGCTTGCTAGGAGAGTCTGAGCCTTTAGCTGCTCCTCACAGAGAACTCAGCTTGCCCCTTCTTTGTGCTGGTGGAGGGTGAACCATTGCACATTTGACAACCCTACGGCTGTGCTTGAGAAAGAAAGTACTCAGAGGGTGGGCTTATTGGTTTAGTGCTTGCATCAAGCATCATGCCCTTAGGTTGTATGATTTCTGGGTATCAACTGCTTCACACACGGCCATTTGTGAGCGTAGACAGAGTAAGGGTGGTTCTGCCAACACACGCTTCTTGCCTTGGAAGTGAGAGTCTCTTACAACTCAGAAATGGTACAGCCTGGAAAACATTACTGACCAGGCAAGAAGTAACCCTTTACCCCCTCAGTGTGGTGTGTAGTTTCCCACTGGGAGCATTTCTTGAGGAATCCTTGAGCCAGTTCTTGGAAGTGTCTTAGCAAATGGCTGTCTGAAAAGAAAGATTCTCTACACAGCACTTTCTGCCTGGGATATGCTTCTGTACTACAGTGATGCCACACCAAGAACCCATGCAAAAGGACGCAGCTTCTAAAACTTATAATTTTTTTGGGTCACCCTAAATCTGACCTCTAACAGGAAGAGCTTTCATATCTTCCTTTGCCAGCTCTCTTGTTTCTGATGCAAAGACTGGTACACATCTTTACACTTATCTACATAACTGGCCAGCGTTAATAATGTATTTAGCAACTCCTGCATAAGTTAATCTTATTCAATACACCTCCTAGCAGCTTTTATCAAGAGTTCTCTACACATAAAGGGTATCACTGATATCTCTGCACTTGTCATGACAGGTAGCTTGGTGAAATATTTGACATGTAACTAATATATTCCTTAAAATATTTTCAGACTGAGCTGTATAAGAAATAATGTCTGGCTTGCATGCTTTGGAGTGATTTCTTCAGGTTTAGCTGTATTAAGCAGCTTTGGATTGCTGCTCTTCTGTGGAGTGCCATTTGTGATCACAGTAGCGAACGCACCATTTCTTATTCTAGGTAAGTAGAAAAAGTGAGTCACATTCAGATATAAAGACTAAAGCAGAGTTAAAACAACCTGGCGGTATGGCTTTTACTTAATGTGAGCATCAGGTCGTATGCAGCTCCGTCCCGCAGTGAGGGGAGGAGACGCTCAGCTCCTGCAGGCAGGGGCACTGCTCAGTTCAGCGTACCCGCTCTGGGACTGCAGCTGGGCTACGGCAGAAGGGCCGCTCTTCCCCAAAACTGATGCCTGCTCTAGTCCCACTGCTACAGCATGAAAGCTACAAATGAGAGGGTGGTAAGGTTAGCACTTCTGGCGTTGCTCTAGTATCCCTGGTAATTTAGCTACGACGATTAGTTATTTAGCTAGTGCTAATACATGAGGTGAGGTTCTGTCACGGCTGTTTTCTGTAGGTGTACTGTAAGTATTTCATAGAATCATAGAATAGTTAGGGTTGGAAAGGACCTTAAGATCACCAGATTCCAACCCCCCTGACATGGGCAGGGACACCTCACACTCTCCAGTACTTATGCTGGATAAGTTTGTCTACTCTGAACCAGTTTGTTGTAATACCATTCTATGGGGCTGCTGAATTTGTCAGAAGTTTAAGCAGGTGCAGAGGTCTTCCCCAAACCATTCACCCCCTGGCCACCTCTTTTTGCAGTACAGTGAGAACTTCCTAATTCTCTACTGTTACTCAGCCTCAGGATAGCTCAACAGCAGCACCATGAACGTGTGGCCAGCATGCAGCTCGTGCTAAACTAGAACTGACTTAACCCAGTACCTGTATTATGAAGGGAATATGGGGAATAAGTTACCATGAGTCTTTGTATCCCATTTTTAGAGTGTAGTCTTTGGTGGGATAAACTTGGGCCTGAATATGGCTTAAGCAATGAGCAGGACTTTGTAATTTTAAATAAGAAAACCATTTTGTTTTGTTAAGATGTGAAATTTCCTCTGCAATACAATGACTATGTACTTAATGGTCTCATTTAGCTACGCAGCTGAAGTGATGCACCATTCATGTCACCAGCTTCCCAATGCAAGGAAGTATCATCACATCACATTTGCACAGACTGCTTGACAGCCAGTGCTGAACTTTCCAAATAACATTGGATAATGTTGCTGAAAATAAATTACTGCTTTTAAAATCCTTAACTGGTCTCCTATATGATAAAGGCGTATGATATTTTCTTGGTCTTGGTCTCAAGCAGAGGAAAGCACATGGAACTCCTGGGATGATAGAGGCTCTGCATCATACTAGATGTCTAATGCAAATGCTCCTTGGGATGACGCATGACATTTCTTTGTTTCCTGCGTAAATCAAATGCATTTTGTATTTGCTTTTGTTTGCTTATCAATTGCAGAAGCTTCAGAAAGACCCTTTTGTATACTTGGGAAAGGGCTTACGCCAGTCTCTTCGGATCTTTGTAACTAACATGCAGACTTTTCCTTGCGCTAAAGCAAACAAATTATCAGTACTTTAGATGAATTGCTTTGAAGCCTGCCTGCTTTCTGGAAGCAGCCTGCTTGCTGCCATCCAGCTGTACCTTTTGACTTGCTGCCTAATTAATCTTTGTATATCTACTGGCAATTGCCTGTTCAGGCAGCACATAGTGACTTCATTTATTCTTTTATGCTTAGCTATATCATCTATGCTTGTTCCTCTGTTCATGTGGTCTCACTTTTTTTGTGTGATTAATTTTCAGGGAATACAAGGGCCCTTGATAGAGCAACATTGGCAAAATATTGAGAGGTCTATGATTAAAATCTTGAGTGCTAGCAGGGCTGAGAGAAGCACATTGGCTCTTCCTTTTTGAGCTGCAGCTGACTTACTCTTGTGTCTTAGCAAAAACCCTAGCCCAGGATCCAGTCTTCCAGGCAGGATTTCCCAGGACTCTATGTGAGCACAGCAGTATAAATGTGTAGACAAATGAATAATAAATCATGAATAAAGGCTCAAAGATAAACTGGAGAGAAGGCAAGTGGAGAGCAGAAAGCATGAATAAATGAACCACTGGAAAACTGGGATCACTGTTCTTCCATATGGTAGCAACTGTCCTCCCTGTCTGCTGAAGGCAGAGAAAAAAATTATCTGATTTGTTATAGTGATAAAAAAGATTCCAGGGGTAATGGGGAACACTTCCAGTGATGAGGACAGTTGAGCATCAGAATAAAGGATTCATTGAAATCTGCATCACTGGACACCTGGGCAGCAGGTATAACACACGTATCAGAGCTGGACTAGGTGTGCTCAGTCCTTCAGCAGACTACGGTGAAGGATCAACACACATCAGGCCACCAGGAGTTTCTGAAATGTAATAAATTCAGCTACACACAAAGGATTTTTCCCCCTGCTTCAGCACTACAGCAATGTCAATAGGCTAGCCTTCTTTTCCAAAATTTTATGCAGATTTAAGTGTGAATAATTTTGTACTTGTGTTGGATGTTAGTGGAGGTTGCCATTCACAAAGCAGCGTTAACATTTTCTGCTCTTGCAGGAGTTGGTGTTGATGACATGTTCATCATGATCGCTTCCTGGGAACAAAGTTTAAGAAAGAAAGATAAATCCGATGTTAAATCTCTGCTGGCTGATACCTACTCAGAAGCAGCACTTTCTGTGACCATCACCACCCTCACAGATGTTTTGGCCTTCTTCATTGGCACCTGGACTGCCTTCCCATCTGTGAGATCATTTTGCCTCTATACAGGCACTGCCTTTGTCTTCTGCTATATATATACCATGACCTTCTTTGGGGCAATTACTGTATTAAATCATAAAAGGGAGCAAGGAAACCGTCACTGGCTAACTTGTATGCCTGTGGGAGTAGGTAAAGACCAGGCTGAGAAGTCCTGCCTATACAATGCTTGCTGTATAGGCAACTGCTCTAGGCAGTCATCTCAGCCAGAAAGTGAACACCCAATGAGCGTGTTCTTTACAAAGTATTATGGCCCTTTTTTAACAAATAAATGGATCAAGCCACTTGTGGTATTGCTGTACGGAGCGTATTTGGGTGGCAGCATTTATGGATGTACTCAGATCAGGGAAGGTATCGATCTTCGAAACCTGGCAAATGATGAATCTTACGTTATTCCATACTATGACGACAACGACAAATACTTCTCAGCATATGGGCCCAGGGTCATGGTGGTTGTTACTGAAAGTGTAGATTACTGGAATGAGACTGTTCGTCTTGGCATTGAGAACTGCATGCAGGATTTAGAGGGCATTTCCTATGTAGATAAGAATTTTTCAGAGTCATGGCTAAGGGCATACACAGAATATGCCAAACAACAGTCACTAAATATAAATGATAAGGATATCTTCATTAGTAACTTACCTGAACTGTTCCAGTATGTTCAGACTTTTGAGTGGGACATTGACAAGACTCGCGATAAAATAGAAGCTTCACGTTTCTTCATCCAGACGGTGAATGTGACCTCAGCCATCGATGAGAAGAATCTTGTAACTCAGTTGAGAGAGACAGCCGAGAAGTGCAGTATTCCATTAATAGTGTACCACCCAGCATTCATCTACTATGATCAGTACCTGGTAATAGTGCAGAACACCATCCAGAATGTCATTGTTGCTGCTGGGGCAATGCTTCTTGTCTCCCTTCTGCTTATTCCCAACCCATTGTGTTGCTTGTGGGTGACTTTTGCTATAGCTTCTGTTATAGTTGGTGTTGCTGGCTTCATGACATTTTGGAACGTCAATCTAGATTCCATATCCATGATCAACCTGGTCATTTGTATAGGGTTTTCAGTGGATTTTTCTGCTCATGTTTCCTATGCCTTCGTTGTGAGTAGAGAGTCATCAGCCAACAACAGGGCAATTGACGCTCTGTCCCTGCTAGGTTACCCAGTATTACAAGGTGCAGTTTCTACTATATTAGGAGTAGTTGTCCTGGCTGCAGCAAAAACCTACATCTTTAGGACATTTTTCAAGATCATGTTCCTTGTTATTTTGTTTGGGGCTCTTCACGGTCTTGTTTTTATTCCAGTGTTTTTAACCTTTTTTGGAAACTTTGGCAGATCACCCCACAATACCAGATCTAAAACAGAAGTGCCTAGGTATAGAGATAATGAAGATTGTCCGTGACCAAGTTAAAAGTGAAATATTTATATTAATTCAATGTAAATGTAAACAAATCATTTGTAAATGTGAAATACGTATATTTATTATGCGTAGAATAAAATGCAGTGACTTTCAGAGAAGAGAATGGAGAAAATGAAGGACAGAAAAATAAATACACCAGGGAAGCAAAGGCTTCAGAAAAGCCAGGCAAGAGAAACAGAAGAAAACACAGAGAATGCATTTGCGTCTCTCATTGTTGTGTGTGCTTGACTAACACCTTAATGCTGCAAAATGTATAAAATTATTCTAAACACTGATCACTGCAACAGCTTCATGGATTATGTTACAGGTTTGTCAGGAAATGCACACAGGGGGGGAAATAACAACTCCCACAGGTTTGCATTTCCTGCCTGGTTACTTTGATGCTGTAACTCAGACCAGCACTGAGCCTGGAGACAATTTCCCCCCAAGAGGGGAGACTCAGACATGGAGGTTTTACAGCAAGATTACAAGAGGTCAGAACTGCCTTGGACTGCAATGACTCATAAGCTTTCAGGAGACAAAGTCCCCTTCATAGGATTCTAATGCAGCACAAGAAACCCTAGGGAAGAAAAACTCATCTTCTATTCAAATCCTTCTTTTCTTGGCGTCCTGTTTTCTAACTAAGATTAAAGATCATGTAGCTTTAAGAAGGTCGTGTGTCACGGCTGTTAACTGCGTTTGCAGAGATGCACTGTAGGTGATTGAACTTGTGTGAACCTCCTGGGTGACTAGGACAGCAGAAGCTGTGCCATGGCATGACCAGGCAAGGATGCACAATAGAGAATCACACCCTTACTGAGGACAAAGTGGAAAAGCAATTCAGGTTTAAGCTTCATAAACTCTACTGTGCTCACCAGTGACAGCCCATCCTGTGACATGTCGATAGAACAGAGGAGCTCTCACTGAGTAAGAGCTAAGACTGTAAGAGGTAGTCAGCATTACAGTC
The DNA here is from genome assembly GCF_033815535.1 of Pezoporus flaviventris. Classification (NCBI taxonomy): domain Eukaryota; kingdom Metazoa; phylum Chordata; class Aves; order Psittaciformes; family Psittacidae; genus Pezoporus; species Pezoporus flaviventris. The sequence continues at coordinate 8,893,522 of NW_026892595.1, forward strand.
AGCAGCATTACATTTCCAACTTACTTCCAATTCTCTACCTCCTGCACCACCACCACCACCCCCATCAGTGCAGAGGGAATGGGGGCTGTGCTCAGTTCATGATGACTCTGCTGCTCCTTCCTTCTCAGAAGAGAACTCTTCACACTCTTCCCCTGCTCCAACACAGGGTCAGTCCCTCTCATGGGAGGACAGTTCTCCACAAACTTCTCTTCAGCTCCTGGATGCACCTGAGAACACCAGTGCCTAAAATAGGTAAGTTTCTTTGAAACTCCACAGACAACACATGCACAGAACCATGTAGGTGCATTAGTGAGGTCTAACTTATTTTTCTCCTTCAAAAGCTTCTTGCTATATGCAAGTTAGACATCACTGACTTCCACCTCAACCAGATCATCCACTACAGGTTTTGGGGACTTCACAAGTGAAAAGTTTTTTCACTTTTGTTTCTAAATGCAGATTCACATTATTTAGCTGGAAAGGTCCTATTCAAGTCCCATTACTGAAGCAGCAATTGAAAAAAGATTTGAATTCCTAGGGAGAACATCCCCTAGAAATCTAAGCAGAGAAAGTGCAATTTGGCTGTCATTCTCAAATTTATTTACAAGTTCATATGTTTCATACACCTCAATTTACACAGTAGGGAACTTAGTATTACATTTTATAGCCATTTACAGGGAATAAAAAGAAAACCAATATGCATAATTAAAATTAACCTTTATTACTTCAAAAACAGATGAAAAATTTGCAGTATATTTGTTGGCATAATCCTAAAATACATGTACAACTGTAACTAGTCAGCCTACACATTTGGTATACTGGTTTATAACATTCAGAAGTTCTCCCACACTGCACTGGGATGTCACTAGTAAGCTGACAAAAATAGGCAAATAGAAAGTCATCCTGGTTTTGAAGGGGGGAAAAAAAGCATGTGCTTTTACTAAAAGACTAGGTTATAATCAAGCATTACACTCAGAAAACTGTAAAATACTATTACTTCTAGTTTTAAGTGTAGCTACCAATTTCCATTCACATTTATTGGCACCAGCCCAACTATTTTAATGTTCAATATAGTAACCTCCAACATCAGTACACTCATAAAGGCCCTTTCTGCAACAGAAGTCTACAATTAACTGTGCAGAAGGATTATGATCAAGATGTGTTATTCCTAAAAACCAGTTCCATGATACCAGAATAATACTGGCATATGATTGTTCGCAATTACTTCCACTTGATTGGAAACTGCTTGTTCTCAAAACCTTTTTGTTACCATCTCAGGAGTTCCAGAGGTTTCTGTAAGGGTTGAAAGACAAGGTTTTTTCCCCTACCTCTACTATAGAACAGAACTGGGAATGTTATTTGAAACAACACATGCTCCAAACATTTTCCGAACTACTCTTCAGTGAGCAATATTACCCCCTTGGAAGAAATCATCTGTTGGATTATCAAACGCCCATACATAGTATTAGCAGAATTTAGTTCTGTAGACTCTCCAGCAGTGTAAAAGCACTGTCATCAAAGCACTGTTATCCATTTACCGCAGTAATAAAAACTCTAAGACTCTTGTCAGCAGCACATCAGAGGTCACAGGTATTTCTCTTATCCCTGCCATGGTTCTGCCCAAAACATGGTCCAGAGAGGCTTAGCCACATTTAGCCTGTTGATTTTGCATTACAGATTCTCTCCCTGCCATACATGTGTGTATTTTAACCCCAAGAGCACTGAAAACACAATCATACTGGTTGTCTAACATGAAGTTTCAACACTTCCCTTTAACAGAGATGCACTATGTAGCCGCTTCACTCTTAGTCAATGCTTTGCTGCCTAAGAAGTCTTTAAAAGTGACCTCTAGCTTCAGAGTATGAGCATTAGACAGACTAGTTAACGAATCAATCTGTCAATCTGTCACACAAACATTACACAGCATGTATTGTGGGGTATCACTTCAAACACACACGCAGCAGCATAACCCAAGCAGCTCTGCCAAAACACACCAGTGTATCTGCATGTTTTTATTCTCAGCTTCAACACATTTGACTGAACCAGAACACTGAATTCAACCCTGAGTTTTATCCTCCTGAATAACTTATTGTGGGAAGAGTAGCAGGACCAGAGGATGAGAAACTTGCTTTATTTTGTGTGCCTTATTTTGATGAGACACAACAAACAGATGAGTAACAGAAGCTCACAAGAGACAGAATATTAAAAAGTCGCTAATGCCATACACATCAGGAAGGGAAAAAAAGGCTCTATGCTGCGTAAGACTACTGCACTGCTAGATGTACATTCTTCAAATTACCAGCATCCCAGAAGTTATCATCTTACTTCTAGTTTTTTTCCCTCTAGAACAATTTGGATTTCTTTGGCATCCAAAGTCTCATATTTCAATAAAGCTTCTGCTAAATTCTTGTGTTCTTTTGCATGGGTCTTCAGGATGTTCTTTGCTCGCTCATATGAGTCCTAGTATTAGGGGAGGCAAAAAAAAGGTGGAAGGAGATTATGAGTTTAGAACAAAAAGAACTGCAAGATTTCACTTTAAACATCATTTCCAGCTTGAAGCAAGCATCTGAAGTGCATACATTCATAGCTAGCACAGCTCTTCTCTCAAAGATTTAAAATCTAGCTGGCATAAATCAAAAAACCCAAACAACAAATAAAAAACAACACCACACTTGGTGCCACCTTTGCATTTTGCAGAGGTAGGGACTAAAAAGAAAATCCTGAGAAAAACCTTAGTACGTATGACTTAGAAAAGACTTACTAGATTTCAAAACTTGCCAATTGATGTATTTGATTTTACATTATAAGCAGTGTTATTCAAGGCATGTTCCTCAAAGACTCTAATTTTTAAGTTTATGAAACGCTCAAAGTATTAATATGTGCTTTTAGAAAGATGGAAGATACCCAACAAGTTACTAGTTGCTGCAAGGGGATGCATGCTGCCAGCACTGCCAGCTTCAACTTTAACTTCTAGTTCTACATAGATGGTTCTTAAGTGACCAAGTCAGCTCAAAAACAGCTACAGCAAAAAGGTGTTACTAATTTAAATGTTATGAAGAAACAGTTCTCCTGCCTGTACCAGCTCAGATTACCAGAACAGCCATCTGGAAGTTCTGTGGTTATTGATGTTACAAACTTCCCCAAGCAGCTGGTACTGACCACTGCAAGGAACAGGCTATTGGAAAAGGCAACTCTCTGATCCAGTATGGCCACTCCTGTGATTCTATACCAAACCATCTAGCTGCAAGTTATGAAATGTGGAAGTAACAAAAAACATTCTCACCTGTTCTAAAATATTTTATGGCTGTATTTTTTTTTCCTATGAACTGAATAGGAAAAATACAAATCCTGACCAAACATAAGAGGAAGTCTTCAAGAGCATATTAAAGAACACAACACCATCAGCTTGTTTCTCATCACTTGTCCATGACAATAACCAAGAAGTTTTCATATGCAGGGATTTAAACTTGCACCTACATTAAGTAGGTGTGAATGCTTTCATCCACCTATTTTCACCAATACACATTTACCAAATGAATGTATCAGAGTGGAGGAGGAGAGAACCTTACCCGTAGAAGTGTTCTTACTTCCTGTTCAATTGCAGATTGAGTTTCAGGGCTAACTTTCCCCGCATCAGTATAGGTCATAACACCAAGCTAAACAACAACAACAAATACCTTTATCTTGCCACTGTTGCAGTAACACACATAAAACACTGTTAGAGCTTCATCACCTATTGTTTCTATGTGCTAAGTCAGTTGTACGCTTGTTGAAGTGCTTGTAACAGAAGCAAAACAAGAAGCCTATTCATCAGCTACATAGTCAGTGCAGAGTTCTATTTCAACAGGTCACAATACAGAACCTGATTAAGCATTTTCTTATTAAAAAAAAAAACAAAACAAAATCCTAAACTATTAACGTTTGGGTGGGTAATAAAGATGACTAAATAAGATTCTTTTAGAAATCTAGAAAACCCATCATTGGTGTCCCAACCCCCAAGATAATCCTCTATTCCAAAAGAGATTTAATTTTATTGTAAGCATTTTCTGCAGACATTAGTAACTTCCAAGGAAATTCTGAGGTGAAGATCTTGCAGGGTGATTTTTAAACTGTCAAAGGTTTTCTACTTGAGCTCTCTATAGCAGGGACAGCCAGAACTACCTAGTGTCTCTGATCACTGACAAACTGACATTCAGTTACAGAACATTCATTTGTATCAAACAAATATTTAAGGATTGCTGATACTACCTTCTCGCTCATTCCAAATCTAGTCACCATCAGTCTGGCAATTTTGGTAGCATTGTCAAAATCACTGGAAGCACCTAGATAGAGAACAGAGGTAAGTTATGTTACTGAAAGCAAGTTAAACATGCCAGTCCACAGCTTTGATCACAAACACTTTTAACTACCAATCAGCTGACCTGTTGTGATGTGATCACTTCCAAATATGAGTTCTTCTGCTACTCTTCCTCCCATACAGACATCCATCTGTGCAAGCAGCTGGGATCTAGTTTCACTCCATCTGTCATTTTCTGGGAGCAAAGACACCTGTAAGATTCAGAACTGTGGTCAGGTAACAACAAATGGAAGAAATACTGAAATAACCTGAAAAACATTCTTGTTTATATCCAAAAACAGATATAAAGGCTTTCATGCAACAGTGTGAATGCTCTGGGCCTGCTCCTAATCTGGACACGCATCAGGTTTGCTTGGAGGTGCTTAGTCTACCAGCTGAAATAGCCTCCTACAGGCCACAAGCACCACTTAAGCAACTTAAACCTACAACCAGAAGAAACAAAACAACCTATTCTATTAATTTCTCCTTACTCCCTACACTTGTATTGAGCACAAATGCACTTGCCTGGAGTATTCAGGCCAATGGCTTTCTTTAACTGAACTTTATTAACATTACCTTCAATAAAGTCCAACAGAAACAGACATTAGAGGTATTTTTCTGTTCAAATGCTTGGCAGCTGAAGGCGGAATAGAAAAACTTAGGGATATCTATGCTAGAAACAGTAGAAACAAGGTAGGTAACCAGTTAGATTTAGAAAAAGTCACACTGGGCAAAGAAGAACTTGATACAGGATGTCTGTGTTAAAAGCACATTTGAGCAATGCTTCTACCTTCCAGTTCTTTAGATATTCTTCAAAGTTTTGCTGTTGCGAGCTATCTGAACTGCAGCAGAATCAGACACACTTTTATTTCTTTCCTTGTATATATGTACTATCATAGCAGCACAGGCTATTTAGAAATGGAGAAAGAAAGCTTTCTCCATCACACAGAAAACATGACCAGAAAGTTTTCCAAGAGACTGTTACTACAGCCTGCATTAACATAATTACAACAAATATTGTTGGCAAATTCTTCACCAATATCAAAACAACATAAAATAGTCACATGTCCAAGTGTTGTTCCTCGCGTCATGATTGTAGCCTTGTTGATCGGCATTGCATCTTTGGTGTAATATGCAATGATAGCATGTCCAGATTCATGGTAAGCAGTGATAGTTCTGTTTTTCTCATCAATTTCTACACTTCTACGTTCAGGTCCTTAAAAAGAGGAACATAAATAAACTTCTCTTTTACAGGTACCCACCACAGTCCACACATTGCATACACTCACATTACATACACTCAAACAGAGCACGAAGCAGCTGAGGAACAGCATGCAAGCAAAATTAACACTCATTAACTGCAAATGTTTATGAGTAGGATTTTAATGTCTAAAATACACCCTAGAAAGAAGCTGCTTTTAAAGGAAAAGGTTTAAAATGCAGTTTAAGTATCTGAGAAAAATCCATTTCTTCTCTCAAGTATGAACAGACCAGATTTTTAGTGCGTAAGCCTCAGATGTTTTAGTTCTGTGTTATCATGTGACAAGCTAGTAAAACAGAAGTTCCAGGTTTCTGGTCTTTTATTCTCCCCTTTAGGAGTAAGTAGGGGAAGGGTAAGAAATTAAGCCTGTGTCTTCCACTATGAAGTACAACATGCAGCAATTCTGATTAAAAAAACAAACAAAAAAAAACCCACGAAGTCTTAAAGAATGAATTCTGTATTAGATTTTACATACTACTCTCTGGTCTCAAAAGGTTCTATTCAGAATTAGTTACCAGAAGACTTATTTGTTTAAAAAAAAAGAAAAAAAAACCAAACAGAACACCAAATTAAAAAAAAAAACAAATAACAAAACCACCCCTAACAAATCAGAAGACAACAGCATAAAAACTCTTTGTCTGCAAAAGTCTTAACCACACAAGAAAAACCCTGTGTAGTGTAACATATATGTGTCTTTTGTATAAAGCCCTACCCATTAGAATTTTGTCCTTGGAGAATTCTAGTTCTTTCATGGTTACCATATCTTTTCCATCAACAGCTGCCTTTAAGGCAGCTTGATTTACAAGATTTTCAAGCTCTGCTCCAGAAAATCCCACTGTGCCTCGTGCAATTATTTCCGGATCTACAGCTGTGGAGAAAAACAAACTTGTCATAGGGTCCATGCTCCTCCTGAAAAAGTTTTTATCGTGAAGGTATATCAAGAAATTATCAAATTTTAAACAAAATTCATGTTCTATTAAAAATAATGAGTTAAATAAAAAATGTTCAGCTTTAGAAGAGCTGAAGTCTAATTCTTAAAACACAGTAAACTGCTGGAGACTAGAAAGAAATACTGCCTCAACAAACTTGTAACACTACATACCAGGCAATTTTTGTATTCTTGAGACACACAGTAAAGCCACAATTGCCAGTGGAATAAGGACTAATACATGAGTGGGCTGATTTAGTATAACAACTGTTACATAAGGTGTTACAGTAAAGTACTTACTTACATGGATCATACTTTATTTTATTAAGGTACCACTTCAGAATTTCTGTACGACCTCTTACATCAGGCTTGGGAACGGTAACTTGCATATCAAAGCGACCAGGACGTATTAAAGCACTAAGGGAAAAGACAATTTAACACACTTACTTAAAAATGCTGCAGTAGAGTGTTACTAACATATTTAAGGAACAAAAATCTATCTGGTATTTCTGAAGACATCTACACAGACTATGTCTGGTGCACAAATGCAAAAAATACATTTTTCTTAACTTTTTGTAAAAAGACAGATGAAAGATGTATAGTACCAACCCATTCTAAAGGGTGTTTTGGGTTTGAAAAGTCTGCATTGTGAAGAAGGAATGGAGCTGATCAACTTAAGCAGAAAAGCTTCCAGAAATTTTGGGTGCTTAGAAACATGCTACTTATTTCTTCATATTTAACTAAACAACCTTTTAAATACCCCAAACTGGTCAAAACACATCATTTTTAAGGGGCGGGGGGGGGGGGTGTGGAATCAGCCACGGGACACTGGAGCAGGCTGCCCAGAGCAGAGCCCAGGTGGCGGCTGCTCCATCCCTGGCAGTATTCAAGGCTGGATGGGGCACTGAGCAACCAAGTCTACTGGAAGGCATCCCTGCCTATGGCAGGGGAGCTGGAACTAGGATGGTCTTTAAGGTCCCTTCCAACCCAAATCCTAATCTGATTATCATACACAATTTTGAAGTTGCAGTGTTTTGGGGGTTTGTTTGTTTCTTTGATTTTTGAATACATACTGTGTAAAAATGATCAATTCATTATACTCACTTATCTAATGCTTCAGGGAAGTTTGTTGCACCAATGATAACAACACCTTCATTAGGTTTAAAACTGCATGGGGAAATAAAAAGGTAAGAACTTTTTTGTTTTGGAGACAGAATTTACACCTTTTTTTGTCAATAACTTATCCAGAGAAGAGATTCAGAGCAGCCCTGCAGAGAAGGACTTGGGGGTGCTGGTCGATGGGAAACTGAACATGAGCTGGCTTCAGTGTGTGCTCGCAGCACAGAAAGCCAACTGTATCCTGGGCTGCATCAAAAGGAGCGTGACCAGCAGGTCAAAGGAGGTGATCCTGCCCCTCTATTCTGCTCTCATGAGACCTCACTTGGAGTCTTGTGTGCAGTTCTGGCGTCCTCAACCTAAGAAGGACATGGAACTGTTGGAACAAGCCCAGAGAAGGGCCACGAGGATGATCAGGGGACTGGAGCACCTCCCGTATGAAGACGGGCTGAGAAAAGTTGGGGCTGTTTAGCCTGGAGAAGAGAAGGCTGCATGGAGACCTCATAGCAGCCTTCTAGTACCTGAAGGGGGCCTATAAGGATGCTGGGGAGGGACTCTTCATTAGGGACTGTAGTGATAGGACAAGGGGTAACAGGTTCAAACTTCAACAGGGCAAGTTTAGATTATACATAAGGAAGAAATTTTTTACTGTTAGCGTGGTGAGGCACTGGAATGGGTTGCCCAAGGAAGTTGTGAATGCTCCATCCCTGGTGGTGTTCAAGTCCAGGTTGGACAGAGCCTTGGGTGGCATGGTTTAGTGGGAGGTGTTCCTGCCCATGGCAGGGGCGTTGGAACTAGATGATCTTAAGGTCCTTTCCAATTGTAACTATTCTATGATTCTATGATTATTTTGGATGACCTCAACTAGCCAGTCAAAATCATGCTATCAAACAATATGACATCCAAGCATGACCATGTTCAGCCCAGCAACTGGTTAAAAACATGTCTGGATCTGAGCTGAACTTCTTCCTTTAGATATGTAGGTAGCCTAAAAAAAATGAGCAATTATAAAAATAATTGCAGTTATTGTGCTACTACAACTCCAAAGCTTCCATATGCTTTACAGTAAGGCCATTAATGCTACTGTTGGCAGTACTAGAAAGCGGTCATAAAAGCATCTTTAATTTCTATTCTTTAAAGCATTAAAAAAAAAAAAAAATTACAAAAGGAAGAAAAATTCACCCTAATATTCAAAATAGTCAGTCAAGGACCTTCTGTGCCCTCAGAATCCCTATATTTACCCATCCATTTCAGCAAGAAGTTGATTAATGGTCTGTCTTGAATAGGGATGCATTGGAGATTCAATTCTCTTCCCACCAACAGAGTCCAACTCATCAATAAATATAACACATGGTGCATTTGCTTTTGCTTCCCCTGACAGAAGAAAAACAGAAGGACAATTCAACCACACAAAGAGTGTATCATAGGACTTAAGATTCTACTATTTCTATTACTCTTGGATTATAAAAAGTTCTATTTGATTATCACCAGAACTGTCCTGATTTTAGCCTTAAAAAATATTCAATCTATTTCTCAAACGAAGTGATGCAAAGAGAGGCAAGGTTCTTTATCTCTACATCAGCTTATTGTTACCATGCTACAAGGCATTACTACTAAAATAGGTACAAAAATTTATTGTATTTTGCATCCACTCCCTACAGCAGCGTATTTCATAGGCTTGGGTGGTAGACAGCATTGAGGTATTAAATAAAAATAACATGAAATGTGATGGTATTAAAAATATAAAATAAAAAAATGCAATAATAAACTTTAAGATCAATGACAGATATATGCATACCAGGATGCAACTCATGTCACCCTGCCAGACATATCTGTAAAATATTAACGTACAAGTCAGTCATCTGAACCTCTGTAGTCAACAGAAAGTAATGCACACTTAAAGGTACAACACGTTACAGTTTGCATCCCCTTGCACGTGAAGCAAATCGCATTTCTTCTACAAATGCCAACTAGTTTCCTACATTGTATATGCCTGACAGCATCAATCTTCCATTTAAGAGAAAATTGGATTCCCCCCCTCCCCAATAATATTTATGTGCATACTTCAAACAGAAAGCCTCTTCTGTTAAGGTTAATTTGAGAAGTTTATAATGTCCTTCTTACTCTGGGCCCATTGATGGGTGTGAGAAAGGACATCTTAGCCCAGTGCTACACTGTGATGCTGTAAAGTTCCCATACAGATTTAAAAAAAAAATAAAAATAAAAATTAAAATATGAGGGAAGTAACCGAGAAGGTTAAGGTTTTTATCTTAAATTTACAATTAAATTCAAATTTACAATAATTTACATATGACAGTAAGCAAATTACAACATAAATTATTCCATTTATTTTACAGGACACTGCATTTCTAATTAAATTACTTCTCTCTAGGAGTGCTCTAACATCAGTTGTAATTCTTCTGTAATTTTGCCTGACGGGCAAGATTTTACAGTTAACTCATGCTCACAGAATTCTGAGATCTACCTCCACAATTACTGTTTTATTAGCCTCATATCTTACTGTCCAGTAACCAGAACTGTACCTAATCAACAAGGAATGCTTAATCTCACATATGAAAACACTTCAAAACCACAGAATATTTAACTTACTGAATAGGCTTCGGATGCGACTAGCTCCTACACCAACAAACATCTCATCAAACTCTGATCCAGATGCATAATAAAAGGGAACATCAGCCTCACCAGCTACAGCCCGTGCAAGAAGAGTTTTACCCGTACCAGGCGGTCCAACTAACAGAATACCTGAAAAGACAAACAAAACCCCAAATAACAAAACCACCAAACCCACACAGTCTTATTACACAGGTACTGTTTCTTCCATGCATTAGGGGAAATAATTTACACTTGACTTCATAAGCATCCCTTTTCAGGTACTGCTCATCACTTGCCACCTGAAGAATCTTCCTATAACAAATCTAGATAGATGATGATCCATATTCAAACAACAGACTTGTAAGGCTATCAAAGAGAATACTTCAGGCTTCTGTATCTATTAATAAATAAGCTTTCACAACTCTTTGAGGATTCATTTGTTCCTCAAGTATTTTAAACAAACAAGGAAATCCACTACCCATGTCTAATATTATTTCAGCATTTTTCCAGATCCAAGCTAAATAAAACAGTAGTATTTAGGCCCATTTTGTTATATACTTTTCTGATTCCCTAACTAAAGGAAAAAACATTCAAAAGTTAGGCTGTAAATCAGTCCTTCAGTACAAAACAAAGCTACAAAGACAGCCAAAGTGACATATGAATTTTACTTCTGCTGAGAATGAATTCTTACCTTTTGGAAGTTTACCTCCCAGTACAGTAAATTTATGTGGGTTTTTCAAGAATTCCACAACTTCTTGCAACTCCTGTTTAGCTTCCTCAACCTACACATAAAAAGCATGCCACAAAATATAACCAAGCATTTCTACAATGCGTTTTGTAGGCAAGTTTTGTATTAGAGACTAAGTCTCTGAGTATTGATCAAAAATACACATCAGAAAGAGGAGAAAAAAGTGTACCACAGAATTTCTGTGGATACCAAATGTTCATGAATTTAATTCAATCTATTCCTAGAACTGTTCATAGGAATCAATAAATACTAAAGTTGTTAATACTGAAAGAATAACCAAACGGTTCAAGACCTGATCTGACCGACAATACAGAATCAAAACTACTACATCAAGATTAGTCCAATTAGTTAAAAAGAGATTAAGTCTATTTGCCAAGGGAAAGGAGAGGGGGGGGTCCTCATTTGGCCACTGACAGCCAAAGAACAGCTGAATAGAAACAATAAAGCTATCCCATCAGCAGCGACGTGGCCACTTTTTTCTGGGAATCTCTGTATCTCCTGTCCTAACATCAGAAATCTGACAGAGATGGTACTAAGAAAGAAATGATCAAATGGCATTACCACCTTCTTGTACTGGTCAACTTTTGCAAAAAACAGATTAACATGGATACTTATGGCCTGGCTTTTGCTATTCTAACCTTTAAAATTGCAATTCAGCAAGTCAGGAATGCACTTTTTATAAGGTATAAAATGCCACAAAGATACCAGATAGAACAAGAATGGTTAAAACCCTCCTTCATCTTAGGTGGTCAATATATACCAGGCTTCTGCTCACACAAAGTTTCATGGACAGAGTAAACATTCTTCAGGCTGACAATGATTAGTTAAGCAGAAACTCAGACTTTACTTCGGAACTTACCCCTTTTACATGTTCGAAGGTGACATTTTTCAACTGGATTGGATCAACTGCAGCATCAAAGATACTCGATGTTCGAAAGCGTACTGATAGCAAACAGCAGATGATGAACAAAAAATTTACCCAAAGTCACTTTATTCCACAATGAAATTTGCACTTGAATGCATATCACCATTAAGCCACTAATTTTACACCTGCCCTTTTAACAGGGCATGTTTCCATTTACAAGTGCCCAGCAAGAATTAAGTTTTATTTAAACAAAGAAAGGAAAAAATATCTGTAAGTTATTTGGTGATGTCAGAATCACAGAATCCTAAGGGTTGGAAGGGACCTCAAAAGATCATCTAGTCCAACCCTCCTGCAAGAGCAGGGTAACCTAGAGTACATCACACAGGACCTTGACAAGTGTCCAGGCGGGCCTTGAATATCTCCAACGTAGGAGACTCCACAACCCCCCTGGGCAACCTGTTCCAGTGATCTGTCACTCTCACAGTAAAGATGTCATTAGTCATCTGTAGTACAGAAAGCCAGAAGCTTTCCCTCAGTGTTTCTGCACATAACCTTTCTTGAGACCCAAGCTCTAATTTAGCATGAAGTTGAAATTCTCTATTTATGTTAGCTCAGCGTTTGATCATTCCACTATTCCCAACGGGTTTCTAAGATGACAATTTGGCCTGCAATTACCTAGTTGCTGTAAACTAAGCTGTGATTACAAACAAAAACCAAACTGCTGACTTAGATAACACATCATCTAAATTCAAAGACAAACACATAACTCGTGAACAGTCTGACAACTTCTCCGTCTGGTTCCATGTAATTGTTTCACCAAAGAAACTGAAAAAATTATACCAAGAGACAACTTTTTGTCTCCATAAACGTTTTGGTACACCATTGTCTGAAAGGCTGTACACAAAAGCAGCAAACACCTCTTCCCTGTCATCCTAAAACTATCATAATCAAAACACATTTAATTTGTGCTAAACCTGCCGGAAGTAACAACACAACAGAAACAATGCAGGAAAAAAAGTTAACTAACCAGCATCAGAAAAGGAACCTTTCCCAGGTAAAAATGATGAATATATAGCAAGGTAAAAACAAAGAACAAAAAGAAAGAAAGAAAGCAAACGTGATCTTCTCAAGGAATCTGTAAAAGATAATAAAAAAAAAAGTTTTAATATGGGCTGAAATAAGCTACTTTCTGAATGCAAAGACAAAATACATGAACTAAAACAACTTACCAAGTGTTTTTTGCAGGAATACCTGTGCTTTCAAAAAGCCTTCTGCAAAACCAGTTTTAAAAGCATCCTGGTGTGCCTCTGGGATGTTTTTTGTTTTCATTAGTGCATCCAAATTTTCAACATCAATCCTGCGCTTTCTCAGGATAAAGCCCTGAAATATTTTCCACGTTAGCATGCACTGAGTTTTGCTACATAGTTAATTTGCTACCATGTTAGCATGGGTGAAAAAAAAAAAAAAAAAAGGCACATAATTCATGTGCTATGGGGTTAGTTAGATGACACAGGGCCCTAGTTTGAGTGTGGAATCACAATGGCTCCCACAGGGACACCCCTGAACAGGTCCGAGCCCTCCTGGTCAGAGCCCAGTTTCAAATAGAAAACACAGCCAAAGGCAGATATGTACACAGCTAGCTTTGTACATGGGATACACTGGGAGTTATTAGCTTAAGCTTTTTGCTTCATTAAATCAACTTAAAACATATCTTTGCAAGTACAGCTCTGACAGAGCCTAATACATCTCATATACCCTAACAAATTTAAGACTAGTACTGAATGGAGCTAGCTCTGCTTTATCTTCACCCACAGTATACCTAGACCACAGATGACATAACATACATATGCCTAGAAGAAAGAAGAGTTCAAAGCTAATTTACACACAAAAGTAAGATCAAATGCTTTAACTAGCCTGACTTCTGTACAACCAATCAGGAGCAAAGATTATTTCAGTTAACTTGGTTTATTAAGTCCTTTGCTACTCCAAGCCTGAAGTCATCTGCCAAATTAAAAGTATGTAAGTGAGTTTGTAACTTATAAACCCACCGAATTTCAAATTTTTGTATCTTAAAAATATACTAGCGACAAGTAATGATATTTTCTATTCTGAAAACATCAATCACATGTTGAACTGCTTAAAAAATGCACATTCTTGTATGTTAAACTAACTGTATTTGTTTAAACAGTTTCATTCCAAGCTATTTTTTAAAGCTACAAAAACAGAACACAAAGAATTTTATTTCTAGAATTTAAAACTGAAACCTACTGAAACTACTCTCCTAAAAAAATTCAAATAATCTTTAGAGTGGTGATATATGAAGCAAATCTACGTATTAGTAAGAAAAAAACACTATGCTGCCACTAGCTCAAGTTTCAGAATTAGGAAATTTTTTCACACAAGTAAAACAAAACACCCTTGGTAAATTGTGAAGGTTCATTCAAGAGAAACAGATGGCCTGAATAACCCCAAACCAACTTCATAACGTTATTTGTATTTACCTTCAGAATTGAAGAAAGTGAACTTTTTGTTTCTGTGAATTGTTCAGATGTTGACTGCAGGCGCCTTGCTCTTGATCTCAAAGTCTTAAAGTTCCGTGTTTGTATGTAAACTTAAAGTAGTAATAATCAAAAAAAGTTAAAAATTATCCACAACTACCGCTAAACAAAGGCCTAAGAAATTTCAGACACTATTACATGAAAAATACTATTGTGATTGAACCGAATATAATCTTCCCAATATATCCGTAGTAAAAAGTGAAAAGAACTGCAAACAGCAATATGTTTAAGATGCCTGACCAAAAAAGCAAGAACAGCAAACTGTATGAAAGACACCTCTGTATTTAATAGTAATAACTGGATAAATAAACCAATAAATTTCAGTATTGTAAATGTACAGTTAAGTAACTGTGAACCATGTCTGTAACCTGAACTCACAAGCAAACTACTGACTGTTTCACTGTATTTTCCCAATATATTTCTCTGTTAAAAGAATCAGGAGTTCATGCAGTGAATTACAGGTAACTGCCTAACCCCATCACCATCTCGGGGAACAGAAAAGGCATACAGCCGAATTAAATCCAGGCTGGCTGACAACCATGAAATATTCAGAAGTTAATCCAGAAGGATGGGAATGAAGTTTCCTATTCCAAGATAAGCTTTATCTAAAAGCTCAGCTGTGATGGAGATTTTATCACATAAACAGCAAAAGCCAAGAATATTTACCTTTTTTCACAACTACATGTAAAAATAATCACTAGTACCAGTGAATTATATAGTTTTCACTACACCTTCTATTATAGAATAACACCAGATAAAAGGAACTTCTGGAAGTGATCTAGTCAAAGCCCTACCTTCAACAATCAATCAGGTACTGCTGGACTTTGTCCAGCTCAGTTTTGAAAATCCCCAAGGATTAGGATAACCTCAACACTCCAGGCCACCTGTTTCAGAATTTAGCCATTCTCATTGTGACAATTTTCCAAACAAGAATTTCCTTTGCTTTTACTTGTAATTGCTGCCTCTTCATCAAGATGTACAAGAGAAGGGCAGCTAATATGGCTCAAATATCATTTACATCATTCCTTGACTTCTCTTCAGCTAACTTTAAAATGTTAAAGCTTCCCCTGTACATTAAATGCTCAAAAAACTGTACCCTTCCTTTTGTCCCATCACTGAGCGATAGGATCCATTTTGTCAGCATTTCTCTCAACCATAGGACACAAAACCAGACACAGTATCCAGATGTAGTATCAAAAGAACTGAATAGAGGACAATAGCTGAACTCCCTGAGCTCCTGATTATGTTCCTGTTAATGAAGCCCTGTTGCTACCCATCCCATCACACATCCAGGAATAGTTTAAACTAGTCATGAAGCACCTTAGAAAGTTCATCTGGATGAGTAACAGATTCAACATACTTATTGATTCAAAAGCAGTCAGCTCATTATCATCTTTTAAGAATATGAGCCAGAGATAATGTTACCTTTGAACAAGATTCTATAGTTACACAATGTTTACTAACTTAATTCTGGAAACATACTAGTCAAATGCAAAAATAACTTCATTATTTAAAGTGTTAACATCAATATAAAGCTCCCCCTGGAAGTTTACAGTATTTCCTGAGTGATGCCTCTAAGACAAAAGTAAAAATACTTTCCCAGAATAAGAAGATACTATAGAGATTAAAACCAGTGTAGTTTATTGTTTCATACCTGGCCAACTCCGAACATCTGAACAGAAGTTTTGGAGGGGATTAGGATGCTGTCTGTACAAACAAGATGAGCGCAAAACACTGAAAACATCCACGAAGCCTGTAAAAAGATGCAGCAAAATATAAATACACCCAATATTAAACAAAACTAAACAATATTAAACAGCTAAACATTTCTTCTTCCAGAGGATATTAATTCTATTTTACTGTGGCCCTTCAGGCATCTGTAATTAAACTGTCATGAAGCTGAAGGACCAACATTCAAACATTTAGTTCCAAAGGCTTTAAAGAACAGATTGCTCAGTGGCACTTTAAAACAGGCTATGTATAAAGTATGAAAAAATTTTAAACTACACCAAGTCTACTTAATTGTACGGTCCTCATTCAATACAGAAGCAAGAAGAAACGAAAGAGGGCTGTCATTTATCTGTTGTACAGTTACCAAAAGTTAAGAGAACTCATCCCATTTAGCAGGTGAGAATTATTTAAGAAACATCAGAGACCTGGGGAGGGGAAAAAAATTGAGGCCAACCCTACATATGCTGTCATCATAGTAATTCAGAAGCTAATGTAATCGTAAAAAGAGTGAGGCTTATTTTTTGGTTTATGTATTCTGAGAAAGTTATTACATCAATTAGACATATCTAGGGTAGCAAAAAGAACCCTGAAAGTTCTTAATATTTTTTGAAGTTATATGATTGTAATAACAGCTTACAAGCTACCAACTGAAATGCTGAAGAACTATGGGAAGAAGAAAAAAGTATTAGCTGTTAATTCTACAATACTTTATAATCCATTATCTTCTATACCATTGCACATTAGCTAATTTAATATAATGTGATTATGAACACATTAGTTTAATAAAACAGAAGTACTCTCCTGATTTCATGCAGAAGTATATGCACAACATACATATATCAATAGTAAGTCATTCACAGCCTGCAGTGTCACCTACACAAAAGTACCTTCTTGAAGATTTAGCATCTCCCTCGCCTGTGGCAGTTTTCCACCTATAACCTTGCTTTGACAACCAGTCCGGTAAGTTTCCAGGTCAATCCAGCAAAGCTCTGAAGAGTTTGCAAGTCTTCTTAACATTTGGGAAACTGCCTCTGGGCCGAATTTTTTTATATCTAACATCACAGTGCAATTTAGTACTTCTTCTCTAATAGTAGCCCTGAGATACTACACTTCTTTTTCTCCCAACTGCAATACTATATAGGCAGTACCTCAAATGTTAGCTATAATGCTTCTGTTTCCAACACATTATTGAGCACCTACAATGGCCTTGCTTCTTGTATTTTAGATTAATCCCAACAAAGCATCTTTAACTGTTAAGGAACCACGCTTTATTTCAGTAATTAAATACTCTACATGGACTGTCAACAGTGTGCCACCCATAATTCCTTTCTAATTAAAGTCCTTGTATAATGTTCCTTCAAGCAAAAAACCTTTATGTAAATTGGAGATGTTCATGACTGCGTTACGCTCTTCATCAGGGACTGTAGTGATAGGACA
Organism: Pezoporus flaviventris; assembly: GCF_033815535.1. Classification (NCBI taxonomy): domain Eukaryota; kingdom Metazoa; phylum Chordata; class Aves; order Psittaciformes; family Psittacidae; genus Pezoporus; species Pezoporus flaviventris. The sequence goes on from NW_026892595.1 coordinate 8,911,112, forward strand.
AGGGGTAATGAGTTTAAACTTAAACAGTGGAAGTTCAGATTACATATAAGTAAAAAGTTCTTTGCTGTGAGGGAGGTGAGGCACTGGAACAGGTTGCCCAAAGAAGTGGTAAATGCTCCATCCCTGGCAGTAGTCAAAGCCAGGCTGGACAGAGCCTTGGGTGACATGTCTAGTGTGAGCGCCCCTGCCCATGGCAGGGGGTTGGAACCAGATGATCTTAATGTCCTTTATAATCCTAACTATTCTATGATTCTATGACTCTATGTTAGTGTATTAGTAAAATCTCATTTCTTCTACTTAGTCAAAAAAATCACAGGTCATCCTTGGGAGACAATGCACTTGTACTACAGCTGAGTTCAGACAATGTTAATAGCAGCCAAATTCAAATCTGAATTTGCAGAAACAATTCCAAAATCCAGGTTGAATTTTCTCAAAATTCCCAAGATTTAAAAGCACTACTCTAGAGACAACCTGTGCACAATGCAAAAACACATGAATGCTATTTTTATTAGAGCTTTTTAAAACTCTCAAGTTATCTACAGCACAAGACATTAAAGAACAACTGTGTTCACCTTTACAATTTATCTCCAGTTTTCATAAGCACTTTATCCTGAAACATACCATGCTTATTTTCAAAGAAGGATTCAGCAGAGATGTACGATGTATGCCACTGTGAAGAGACTTTGCTTTCTAGACAGTAGCCAGGAAGCAACCTGCTCACCAATTCTTTGAAATGGTTCGCTTTCAGATCAGACAATCCCAGATCTCTTAAATTAAATACAGACTGAAAAACAGAAATAAATGTTCAGAATTTACTTAAGATTACCTTAGGGGGAAAAGTTTAAGAATAACTGAGTTAACTTTTTGGCTCAATACAGCATCTATATTTCACAGTTCAGACTGAAACAAAAATTTCTAAATGAAATTAAAGGACACAATCAAAGAAAGAATATTTGCTACTGTCAGTACAGAATAACTTTTCCATTTGCACACACTGATATGTTAACTGTCACCATACATTTATGACAATGTGTTTTCTTTCAGATTTAGTCTTTTTAACACCATTCTGCTCCCTGATTGAAGCACAGAAAAAACACAACACTTCTAACTCTCTATACTCTTAATGATAGCGCAAATACAGAGTGTGAGGGGCAACGATGTACAGCAATAGCCACCCATTATGTTTGTATTAAGTGAGCAAATAGCAAAATCCCCCCCAACCTCTTTTTTTTCTATTAGTTTTTTGCTACCCTTTTTGCAGCTAGTGCAGATGTAGCAGCAGCACAAAGACTGGATACTCTACCCAGAGTTAAAACCTTAAAAAGCCACAAGATATGCAGACACACAATAAAAGGCAAAAGTTTCTATGGGGTAAAGGGTAAGTACTAGGATATGGGATTTCCTACAAAGCAAATTAACTATTAAAAAAAAAAAAAAGGATAGAAGTCACATACACTTGAGTTACTAAAGAAATAACCTCAATCAAAGTAATTTCACTCTTGTATTTTACAGATAGGAGAAAAACTTTTCAGGAAGAGTATGTTTTAAGAAACACATATTAATTTGGACCCTTTAAAATACCTATCAGCATTTGACTTTTACACGTTTGACTGGTTTAAAGGAATAGCTCAAGCCTTCCTACTTCAGCTTAATAGCTGTCTGGGAAAGTACTGAAATGCTGGGGGGGTGTTAAAAAAAAAAAAAAAATTAGATAAAATGTGCATTTCTTGTGACCCTTCAGAACAGGTTACTACTTCCAAACACATAATTAACTTTGCAGCAGAGAAGTCTCACTTTCTCAAATGATGGTTTTTGCCACAATAATAGGTCAGCTTTATTTGATACTAGAACCGCATTTACTATGTCAGTACTTGCTGATTTAACATTTGAACTTAACCTTTATTTAAACTTATTGTAGTCTAATCAACTTGCTTTAAGAACTTCCTTTAAAAATCCTTTGAGAGACTTTTTTAATTCTTATTTTTATACTTTTATCATGCTTGGAGGAAGCAAACAGGTGCATGATGAATCAGAGAAAAAATATTAAATGTGAAGATCCGTTTGTATTTAAAGGAGACTCTTGCTGAGTAGAAAGACAAATATAGAACTGGATAAATGAAACACATTTTTAGTTTTATTCAATAATCCAGATCTCCCACTGAAATAAATTTTTATCACCACAAGCAAATAAGGGATCACGAAAAATAAAAAATTTAAAAAAGCCCCAATGGAATCACAGTTTTGGACTTTCTGTATTTTGATTTTCAACATGAAGAACAAAAAATGCCTAATGAAAATTTAACATATTTTCATAGAAAAATAAGAATTCATGCAAATATTCTATTTAACATCTTAAAAACCCTCAACACATTTTACGTTACAGCCCTTTTTCTTACAAGCAATAATGAAACAAACTGTGCTGGAACTCAGTGAGTGAAAAGATAATAAGAGGTTTATTAACAGGAGTGTTATTGTTACTTCAAAGAAAGAAACCTTAAGTTGAAACTGAAAACAAATCCCCTCCTCATTTGCAAATTAGTATCAAGACAAGTACTAGTTTTTTTTCTTGCTAATGAAGTACTGTATTTTTGTGGAATCCTTAATGACAAAGCACTGACCAAAGTTCTGCCAAAAAGTTACATCTATGTGTTAATGTTCTGTTTCGTTCAGTTACATTGCATTGTTTTATGAAACAAGTCAAATACTAAATTCCCTTAAGCTAATAGTATTCAGATTTAGTTCAGTTAAAAGCAAATCACCACTTTTCCCAAAGGTTTTTAGTACCTCACTCTTCTGAGGATCATGCTCTGGGGAAGTGTCCCTCTGAACAGGATGTACAGATGCTGTGCTGGTAGTAGTAGTGGAGCTTTTTGGTGAATGAAAGGCATTAATAAGGTGACTCAGAGGAACAGTAGCCTAGAAAAAAAAAAAAAAAAAGCTTTAAAAGCTTTTTTAGACTATTTAAACACACCCCCCCCCCCCATTCCAAACCCTGACTTATAACCATACAATTTGTACACTGCCTTCCAACTGAGGACTTCATAATAAAGCACAAGAAGTTAGCTTCAACACCACAGTGTCAGATAACACCTCTAAAAGAAAAAACAAGCAACCAAACAAGATGTTAAGCAAGTTTACATATGCATGACAGATTAGCAGACCATAAAGCTTGGGGGGGGGGGGGGGGGAAATGGCTACATTTCCTTATTTTCAAACATAAGCATGGTTTAAAGAAAGTAATTGCCAGATTTCAAAATAGAACAGTAGGTATAGATCATCAACATTTAAGAGATGCAAAGACTGCCCTTGATTTGCACTTAAGCCAATGTTCAGTTACAAAAAAAGATAACTTCTTACTGCTATACAAACATACGTATATACTTCCTTCAGAATATTTTTCTGTTTTTCCTTTTGTTTTTAATGTATCACTTGTTTGCTGTGTTAGATACGTACTGTTGCAACCAAGCAACAGAACAAAGACTGTTGTGTCTTTGATAAATATTACAAACTTAATTACTTCACAAAACAAAACCTTGTGAAAGGATGTTTTTCCCTTAGTCACCATGCTCCCATTAAGTCAATTAGCTAACATCCCAAACAGTTGTGTTTTCCTCACACAGCAATAAAAGAACACAAAAAAAGGAAACATAATCAATATGGGGAGAGAGGGAAAACAATAGCAAATTACTTCTACTGAAATGCCTTTCAAGCCCCCATGGCTTGAAATTAAAACCTGTTTACAGTTATTGTCACTTAGGCACTTCTCTTTGGAAGAAATGTTCACTTAAAATATTCCCGATTATTGATGTCTGCAAGACAAAGCTAAGATCATCAGCCTGATAAGACTTCACAACACAGCACAGCCACATAAGAGAAGTAATGCTCTCTAAACATGAACAGAAAGAAACAGAAGAAAAAAAAGAACAGTAAATGAGGTACTCCACCTATTTAGTAGAAGGCCTTAATTTCTGTTTTTAATATGAAATATTGTAGTATAATGAATTTTACATTATCCCTGGACAGATATCCAAGCAACAGATCTCATCAAGCTTGTTCCCTTGAACAGAAATCTCAGTGGCTGCTTTTGAATAGCACAGAATCATGAGGATTTACCAACATGTATGTATGTTAATGTATGAAGTAGTACTTTCGTAACTGGAAATATCTATCTTTTTCCCTAAATTATACAAGATATTCCCCAAAGTTTCCTGTTTACTTCCTTGGGATCCGACTTTAGCAACATACCTAGGCATCAAACTATCCTATAGAAAGCATATGCACACATCACCGTCAATTCTGCAGTTCAGCAGCACTCAGTGACACCACCTGATGAATCAGAGTATAAAAGCCTAGATACACCATGTATCAGGGCTCCTACTCTAGCACATGACTATGGTGAATATATGGTTGTCCTGGGTTCAACAGTAGCAGTCATTTTCTCCTTCTTAGTAGCTGGTGCCGTGCTGTGTTTTTGACTTTCGGCCTGGGAGCAGAGCTGATAACACCAATGTTTTTAGCTGCTGCTCAGTAATGTTTACTCTGACCAAGGACTTTCTGAGCCTCATGCTCTGCCAGGGAGAAGGAGAAGCCGGGAGGAAGCAGAGACAGGACACCTGACCCAAACTAGACTAAGAGGTATTCCATACCACAGCATGTCATGTCCAGGATGCAGAACTGGGGGCAGTTACCCGAAGGGCTAGTTCACTGCTCAGTCGGGCTGGGTATCGGTTGGCGAGTGGCGAGCAGTTGTATTCTCTTCTCTTGTTATTTCCCTTATCATTATTATCATTGTTGATAGCAGTAGTGGTTTGTGTTATACCTTAGTTACTGGACTGCTCTTATCTCAACCCACCCGTGGGAGTTACATTCTTTCGATTCTCCTCCCCATCCCTCCAGGAGCGGGAAGAGGAAAGGAGGCGGGAGTGAGCGAGGACTGTGTGGCTGATTTATGGCAACTTAAACCACAACAGTGGTACAAATAATTCCAACACTCCCAAAATGCCTCAATCTTATTACGTGTCACAGAGTTGGAGTGCAACTCTGGCTGCTAGAATGACACCCAACCACAATATCTGACTGAGCCTCTGCCTATGGCAGAGGAACATCCTTCCACAAGAACTTCCATCTCTGTGTTGACTAGAGAGAAGATTAAGAGGGACAGTGCTGTGAGAAATGAAAACTGCCTCAGAATTAATTGTCCAAAGTTATAATTAAACTCTTGGGAGTTTGTATGATAAAACCATAAAGCTTGCAGAGGTCAAAGGCAGCATGCCAGCCACTAACCACACTGACATTTCACTATGCTAACAAAAGCAATTAACACATTCTCCACATCCGGCAAGAACAACGGAATTCCACTGTGAAGTAAGACTATCACATACAATCCCCCTAGCTCAAAACATAAACCACACTGGTTCAGCTCAAAGTCCATAAACCCCACTAGTCCCATCAGACTCACTAATAAAAGATGACTTCCTGATTGCATCCAGACTGTTCTGTATAACAAATAATTGAGGGATTTTTCCTTCACGAGCTCTTCCAATGCCTATGTTTCCTTTTGGTTTTCACAACCACCCGTGACAATCAACAGCACAGTTTAACTTCAGCTTTAATAACACGGCCAAAGCGCCATCTCCAGGCCACGTCTTCATTTCATATGTGACAAGCTTTTACGTTCTCTCCTCCATTTACGTACTTTTTTCCACAAGGTAAGAACCCTCGGCCACCGTAGCCCCTACGAAGCCGGCAGCCCCTCGCTACGCGGCCCCCACACCCGCTCAACGCTCTCCAAATCTCCCAAAATGTGGCAGCAGGCTCTCGGCTCAAGCCGAGGCCGCAGACCCGGGTCTTCCGAGTGCCTCCGGCCGCGAAATGAGCTTCCATTGGGAAGGGAGCCCCACGCCCGCCGAACTGCGCAAGGCCACGGCCCGAGACCACGGCCGCTACGCTCTGCCAGCCACCTCACCTGAGGCTGCACGGTTGAGAACGAAAACATCCTCACAGCTGGGACGGCGGCGGCGGCGACCACAGGCGCCTCTTCCGCTTCCCAGCACAGACGTAAAGACTGTGCCCGCCCGTGAGTCTCCGCCGCTCAGCCGCTGTGGCAGCCGCCGCCGCCGCCAGCAGGAAGGCCCCGCGCTTCCACTGCTCGGTAAAATGGCTGCTCCCTACGGCGAGCGGTGACAGGCCCAGAGCTGGCCCGGAAGGGGCTGGAAATGGTAGACCTTCCGGGCCGCCTCTCCCTGCCCCTTCCTCCCTGCCTCCCTCCGTCTCTTTCTTCGTCTCCGCGAGCAGCCGTCGCTTAGTAACCCGTGCTGTCCTGGTTACGCCGTTTAGAAGGTCTAACCATCAGTTACCGGAGGAGGAGGCGGGTGAGGAGCAAACCACCCTCCCGGGCAGACCGGGACCGGGAGACGCGGCGGGGCCGGGGCAGCCCCGCGGGGTGCCGCTGTCGCCCGCGAGCGGTGGGCGGCCAGAGCTGGGCTCCTCACCATTCTTAACTAAGGTGGTTAGTTAAGGCGAGGAAGGGTGGCAGGCTGGGGACAGCCAGCGGGACTGGGCACGGGGCGTGCTCAGCGCTACCTTCCTCCAGATACCTCTGCAGAGGAGAAGGTGCTTTGGGCCCTAGGGACTCCTCTGGACCCCGCACACCAGGCTGCTGCTCAGGCCAAGGTTGGAAAGGGCGCAGCTCCACTGTGCCCACGTCAAAGCGTGCCTGGGGAGCTGCCACTGCAAGCACAGTGCTGTGTGTCTACCAGCTCGGCCGGGCATCACCAGGAGCAGCACCATCAGTGTAGCTGCTGCATGTGGGTGTAAGAATATGTGTCATTTAGGTCACATCCCGTACAATCAGTACTGAAGATGCCATCCTTAAGCACTGGAAATATTTTCAGGGAGTTAAGAGTATACCACGTGTAGGAAAAAAAAAATGGAATCAATAACCTAAATACTATTATTTGCATTCAGTTTAAATGTCATTTAAACAGACATTACAGGCACATTCATCTGTACAGGGCAGAATTTGGTCTGATAATCATGCTTTTTCTATGCCTTGTACTATTTTTTTCCATGTGCTCTCCAATTATTTTGGAGGTTTGTTAGCATTTTCTTTCTTTCATCTGACTGCTCTCTTCCTTTTCTCACTGAAAGTGCTATCCCACACTGATTTACCGCAGTCTGGATCAGCGCAGCCACAATGCTGCCTTCCCCTGCCTTCACGCACATCTCTTCTGTTTTCCACTAGCATTCTCGTGATCACAGTGATGTGTCTCAGCTAGCTAATTTGGCAGAAACCTCATCCAACAACAACAACAAAAAAATAAAACTAAAAGGTGATGAACATTTATCTGGATCCACCCCATGAAGAAGTTTCCATGCAACTGCTGCCTCAAGGGAAGGGAGTGAACACTTAGGTCTTAGGTCATCTCTTAGATGTGCTCAGTTGTAGCGGAACACATGCTGCCCCGAGGGTAGAATTTCACAACTGAAGTAACATGATGTCAGCATGTGATGCCAACAAAAGCAGCAATAAATCGGTTCTGCTCTAAGCTGGGCTTCTCTGCTGAAAATTGCTGCCAAGGAGATACGGCTAAACTAACGTACAGAGTTAAAGGACAAATACAGCCAGTGATAACCTGTACTTATACCAGTATAGAAAGCTACTTTAAAATATATTTTTTACATTTGCTCATTAAATTGTACCTATTACTGGGATCTGTGGGGTGCATGCACTTTTTCACAAGCACAGCCATGGCCTCCCTGTGCAGTGTGAGATTGTAAGTAGTGATGGGACAAGGGTCGGTTCTGCTCTAAGCTGGGCTTCTCTGCTGAAAATTGCTGCCGAGGAGATACGGCTAAACTAACGTACAGAGTTAAAGGACAAATACAGCCAGTGATAACCTGTACTTATACCAGTATAGAAAGCTACTTTAAAATATATTTTTTACATTTGCTCATTAAATTGTACCTATTACTGGGATCTGTGGGGTGCATGCACTTTTTCACAAGCACAGCCATGGCCTCCCTGTGCAGTGTGAGATTGTAAGTAGTGATGGGACAAGGGATAATGGCTTTAAACTATCAGAGAGTACATTTAGGTATTAGGAAGAAATTACTCATTGTAAGGGTGGTGAGACACTGACACAGGTTGCCCAGAGAACCTGTGACTGCCTCAACTCTGGCAGTGTTCAAAGCCAGGCTGGATGGGTGTTTGTGCAACTTGGCCTAGTGGAAGATGTCCCTGCTCATGGCAGGGAGGGTGGAACCAGATGATCTCTAAGGCCCCTTTGAACCCAAACCATTATCTGAGTCTATGAGTCTGTGTATTTTAAAGCAAAACAAGGGCCTGATGAGACTAACCAACTCTGTAAATAGAGACCCATGGCTCTGCACTGACTCTGTAGAGAGAGCTCTTTGCTGATGCTGAGACTGCCAGAGAACAATTCAGGTTCATGTAAGTGAATCATGAACAAAAACATAAGTGCAGTAAAGCAAAGGTTAAAAGAATGACCATGAGCATAAATGAGAGCAGTAAATCTGGTAAACTGAGAAAAGCTGTGTAAGCTGAGAGCAGAAGGCCTGCCTTCTGATAAGGCTGTACTATTGATACACGGATTGACTCCACAACTCGTTAGAGTTGTAAAGTAGGTATGCTTTATTCAGCGCTGAGGCACATGGGGGTTTCTCCTCCAAAAGCATGCGCGCCCCCCTTTGCCACTCAGTTCGTTTATATTACATACAATGATTATCTAAACACGAGATTGCTTCATGCCTAATACATATGCAAAACCTATTCCCGTCTAGTATTATAATTAGTTTTCTGCATTCATCCCATTGGTGCGCCTGCGCAGTGCCTCCTGGTGGTGGTCGTTAGGGGGTCGTGAGGATGAAGGCTTGTAGTTCCTCTTAATCACCGCGAGTAAGCTCTTGCTTTCACACAGACTCAATAGGGTTTCGGCTCCTGTCCAAACCTCACGTTTGGTACAAGCTGGTTTTATGTATCTTAAAGCAGAAACTTGTCAAGTTTGCAAATTTTGTTACTCTGGCTATCTTTTGTTCCTTTTCTTTCCAAAGATACTATTTGAACAAGAATGTCTTAAATACTAAGCTATGAATCTTATCTACTACAATTCTGCCTAGCAGCTGTAACTCCTACAATTCTGCTTCACCATTCTAGCAACTTTGACTCCTATGGTTCTGCTTCACCCAGCATAGCAACTGCTTAAGCAAGCAGGCACAGTGTTAACCCTTTATTTCCCAGTATCAATATCACAGGTGATTTGTCAAAAGGCCTCTGCCCTCAGAACAGAAGGATGGCAGCAAGGTCACTGCATGCTGTAAATGCCATCCCTGCCCTGGCTGTCACAACAGGAAGTCAGGGTGTAGACATGGAGATACCCAAACCAAGGAAACAAAGAAATCGGTGTGATAAACACGTAAATGTATTGGCTTTTGCAAATCATAGGTGTGGGTATGTGGATATAACTGTACGAGTTTACAATAACATAAATAAAACTCGATAAAGACACAAGACTAGACAACAAGTTAAAAAGGTTCAGATCTCTTGATCACAACGGAGTCACATAGCAAAAGAATTTGTAAAGGTAAAAGAAAGAAGAGGGCAGGGGCTTGGTATAAGGAAAGCTAGTGCCTGGAAAACATAAAGTACTTTTTAGCTTAACTTAGGTTGTAGAAAGAGAACAGTGTTTATGTTGTAAGTCTGTGGAATGTAGTGGCCCCACTAAACATGAGTTAATTGTTTCACACTAATCTTCTAAAGTATCTTTAGTTTTAAAGAACAGTGTTTGTGTTGTAAGTCTGTGGTGAGATAACAGGATTTAATGGCCCCCCTAAACATGAATGAGTTATTTCACACCATCCTTCTACTTACCAGTTAGTTTAGAGACAGAGCATCCCAAACATCTGCCAGCTTGGGATACTCCTTGTCTGCCTATCCTGCAATAAATTTTGCAGGAAGGTCACACTGTTTTAAATCTTTGCTAGTTATCAGAATAATTACAGATATAGCTGGTTGTGTGATTACTGGGGGGTCCAACTGTGCCAAAGGTGAAAAGTACACTGTGAGGAAGACTGCTTACTTCATCTTGAAGACCCCTACTCACAAGAGGAAGACTGTTTACTTCATCCTCAAAACCCCTGCCTACAATCACCACAGAGCAGTGTGCAGACACCAAGAGGAGGAGACTTATGATAATAAAATACTGGAGTTAGTTATAATATCCCCCGCCTATATGCAGGAATTATGAATAGGTATGTAACTGATGTAATAGTGAAAGTATATAAACCTGTAACAAATACTAATCGTGCCTCTGGCTACGGTCATGCGCCTAGTGCTGTTGCTTTTGCTTTATTGACTTTGTCCCTCAATAAAACCTTGTTATCTTGTTTAGAGGAGTGAGTTCGTATTTTACAACAGGGAGCAGCCCTGCCTGAGATTAAAGGAGGCTGAAGTAATAAAAAACTGGAGTAATGACCCACTGCCAAATTTGAAACATAAATGGCAAATTGAGTAGCTATTACTCAGACCAAAGCTTTGACAGATTGTCCTAACGAATGGTCTAAGAAAACCCCAACCCACCACAACAGAATGTAATTCCATGGATGGGTTTTAACTGCTATATGTTATGAGGAAATGTTTGAGGAGCCCTTCTAATCAAGCTGGGAAGGCTGTCATAAGGCAACGTGCTTTAGCCAGATACCGTGACAAGAACCTGTCGGAACCACTTGCACTACAGCAACACCCACAGCCCTCGAAGGTGACATCGCAACCAGTTTTATTCAGCTTGACTGTGCCAGTAATAAACACTTAACTCCCGGCTGTGAGCAAAACTGAGGGCGCTGCTAACCGGACACCACCCGAAGCAGCACCGCACGTAGGACACGGAAGAGCGGGCACCTCAGCAACTACAGAGGCGGGTGCAACGCGTCTTTAAAGCACCCCTCCCGGTCCTGCCTCTCCGGCCGCCATTGTAACTTCCCCCCTCTCTCCCTCAACGGCCACCGCGCGAGGGTTCTCGCGAGAACACTCCCACTTCCTCCCCCGCGCCCGGCCGTTGGCCGGCTACCCCGAGGGGCGGGACTCGCGCCGCTTTGAATCGGTGTCGGGCGCCAGGGCCGGGACGCGACATGGGGACGGTGGAGCCGGTGGTTGAGGCCCGGCCAGAGGAAGGGGATGGCATTGTCGCGGCTGGTCCGAGGCGCCTGGAGGTTCCCCGGCCACCCTCCATCGAGGAGTTCACCATCGTGAAGCCCATTAGCCGTGGCGCCTTCGGGAAGGTGTACCTGGGCCGCAAGGCAGGGAGGCTTTATGCCGTGAAGGTGAGGGGCCACGCGGGCTAGGGGCGCCTCCCCGTCCTCTGCCGCCCTCTGCCGCCCTCGGGGCTCGGTACTGTTTCTTCGCTGCCCAGTGTCGCTGTGCTTCCGTACTCCGCTGTCGTTTAACTTAGTGTAAGAAAAGGGGTGCCTAATGAAGGCCTACCGCGACCCGAGTCCCCTGTCTACTGATTCCTGGGCTTCTAGGGAGCTGGCGCTGTTCTGGCAGGAGCCCGGTGTCTGGGAGATGGGCTGTCGGCATGACTCTGTTTAGCGTTCTCCTCACAGTCGTATTTGCCTGGAAGCTTTGGGTAGGAGGCACCTGATAACGGCAACTGTTTCTTAGAACTACCTTAGCTGTCGGAGAAGGCTAAAAGCTTTACAAAGTGCCACCGCCCTATTTCCTTCTCGCTTGTAAATACTAGAATCGAATGCATGCAGCTGTCGTGCTCCAGGGACGGTGTTCTCGCATCTAAGTGAAAAATCTGCCTCTGATATGTATAGGGAAAGCAAATTATTTAAAGAATTTTTGCTGAGTACACATTTTAAAACCCTTACGTTTTCTACATTGATATGCAAAGGATTGAAAGCCGGCCTTGTCAGTGGTAAAAACTTTACTGATGGTGTGAACTTGACCTTGCAATAAAAGGGTTTATAACTATCTGCATAGTGCACAAAGAGGAAAAGTAAAACTAGTCATGCAAAGCAGACATTGCTCTTCACACCTGTGTGTCTATATGATTTACTATAAACGTTTTGAGGTGAAAGCTTATTTGTAAACTATTGTCGTGAAGTTTATGGGCTGTTCGCAGCTACAACGTTTAACACATGCTTAAATATTTGTACAGTTAACAGTTATTAACAGTGCAGTTCTATGTGTTCTGTGTATATCTTGGAATTTATTTTTTTTTTGCTATCAACTGTGATAATAGTAATGTAGTAGTGGAAACTAGTTTCCTGCAGTTTAGGTGCTGCATATAGAGTGGTTCGATTGCATTACTGCAGTATCTTACACAAGTTTATTGGAAGTTTTGTGACCTAAAGGGTTTTGTGTAAATCCTTTATTGTTGTTGCAGTGAGATTTACGGATTATTCAAGCTGCAGAGCTTTATGTGCTAGGTGGTTTTTACTGTTAACATCAACACCTATGTTGATGGTATCAAATTACGTTTCTTAATGTCTTGCTGTTTTTAAATGTTACCAAATTCTGTTATTGAATTCCAGTGGTAGCTGTAGATTCAACTTTAGTTATGTTGCATACAGAATGGATAAATTAAATTTGCTTTAATATCACCATACAGATCTGGACCAAAGATGTTGAAAGTGGGCAAATTTTCAGGGTGTATGCAATGCTTGCCTAAATACCCATCAGCTATGCTTTTATGCACCTTCTGTTCAAGGTTAAGTGGCCATCAGCACAGATGAATACAGGAATTAGATTGTAAATCACAGTTAAGCTTCTTATTTCTTCATTGTGAGTTGCATGTGTTTGAGGCTTCTCCCCAAGGAAACAAATATTTGTTGGGTGTCTTGACTGTAAATTAAAATTAAGCTAAAATTCACTGCTTTCTCTGTAAAATTAAGAATTGGAGACTGGAATAGTTGCAGTCTTGCACTTGAGGATGCCAAGACAGAATGACTTACTGCTGCACTCTTCAGTCCTCAGAACATACATCTCAGTCTCTGGAGAGCTGGAAAGACTTTGTCAGCAAGTGCATATCTAAGCATTGAACAAGCCTTTCTGGTTCTGAGTTGTATGCTGTGGATAAGAGGATTAACTCCAGGCAGCTTAATTTCACATACAACTTAAACACTCATTTTCAAGTGTGTGCAATTGCAGATAATATTGGTAGTGTGATTTCCATTCAGGAGTGAATTAGGAGGAGAGCAATGGAAAAGGTTCTTTAATAACCTGTGTTTCCAAATTTTTTCTGTATGTGAAGTTATAACTGTTTTATTTGTATGTCTATGCAAGGTAAGAGATATGTGAACTGACTGATGAATTATGGGTTGAGCAAATAAAAGAATGTTTATTTGATTCCATTTTGTTTTTCAGGTGATGAAAAAAGCAGATATGATCAACAAAAACATGGTTCACCAGGTCCAGGCAGAGAGGGATGCATTGGCTCTCAGTAAAAGTCCTTTCATTGTGCACTTATACTACTCACTTCAGTCAGCTAATAACGTCTATTTAGTGAGTAAATAAATTATTCTGATGGTTTATGATAGGATTGAAAATGGAGTGCAGAGCTTTATTCATGTCAGAAAACTATTTTCATGATGGTGAAAGTGACCAGGGAATGGACTTGCTTTCTTTCTTGGAATGGTTGAACAAGTGAAATATTTCTCTTCCCCTGGTACCTTTTGAAATCATTCCACCTTTTTTCCTTTTTTTACATGAAAGCCTTTTTCGTAGGTAATCTGAGGAATATGTAGAAATCTTAGGGAAAGCCAAACAAGAAATCATTCTGTTCAAGCGGAATCCAAGTAACTGAAAAATACCCTGTGGCTCACTTAAAGGAAATCTGTTTCACTTGTTGCCTGTGGTCAAAATTCATGATGGTGGTTAGCCTAGATGACAAGAGGATAAATGAGTGGGAAAACTAAATGCTAGTCTACATGGAGCACTCTGGAGTACAGAGGGCTTGAACGTAATTTTATATGCTGCCTCCACATGAAAATGGTATGGATTAAGACTCTCTATATAAGGATCTGCTGTATTGTCTTGTTTGCTATAGGGACAGACAGTGAACAGCTTGATTAAATTGAGGTGAGGTTGCTGTGCACTCCTACAATGCATTTTGGGTATAAATGAAGGCTTCTTTTCCTGGAATCTCTGTTTAATTGCTGTGTAGAGTAGAGGAGTTCAGGGTGAAGGATTTTAAAGGAGATGCTAATCATAATATATGGAATAGTATTGTATGTTGGAATTTAAGTACTGATGAGATTGATTGACAGAAAAGCCCATAAAATCATTCTTGTTATTGAAAAGTGAGCTTCTGAAACCCTGCTGACTTTTCTTTTGTATTGACTATGACATGGGCCATAATAATGTGTGGGTTTGATTAAATTTTTTGTGTATTTTTGTTAAACATGCTTGTTTCTTAAATACAGTAGCTCTCACTGTATACATTCCTGGAAATTTGCATTTATTTCACGAGGCTCAGATCTGAATTTGCTATTGTGTATAAATAGTAGCAAAATAAAATCATTGAGATACCTGTTCTATACAAACCAAATACCAGTGGTATTTGGCTTCAGGCCTTGAGCTTCCCAGAAGTGCTTTGTAATTTATTTTCTGTAATACAGAAATCTGTCAGAAATTAAAAAGCTGAGCTGACTGCAGGAGTCACTTGAGAGCTGACTATTGAAAGTAGGCTAGGCAAATAAAATCAGCAAATGGTCTATTAAAAGAAAAATGTTTTATGTCCTCTATAATTTGAAGTTTTAACTTTATCCAAGTGAAAAGTACCCTGTGAAAAATGAAGTTGGCACAAGGAAGCTGCTTTTGTATTCTGCTCTTTGAAGTTACGTCTTCCTAGCGGTGAAAGATATTTTTTATGTTTGCAAACTTTAAATGCATTTTAAAAATTTAAAACATTTGAATGGCAGGTGATGGAGTACCTTATTGGTGGAGATGTCAAATCTCTTCTCCATATTTATGGATATTTTGATGAAGAAATGGCTGTTAAGTATATTTCTGAAGCGGCATTGGCTCTTGATTATCTTCACAGGCATGGGATAATCCACAGGTAAAACCTACTTTTTGTTCTCTTACAAATAAGCATCTGGTAGTTTGAGTTTTTAATTTTTCCCTCAAACACATAACCAATCACCATTTCATAGTAACAGTTGACTCACTTGCTAGAGCTTCTGAAAGGTCTTTTTGCATGTGTACACTGCAGCAATGTCATGAAACAATTAAAATCTTTCTATATATGTTAATCAGACAAACATACTATACTGCTTTCCCCTGCCTGTGCATTCTTCCCCCAGTACTGAGATGTATTAGTAACTATGCTGCCTCCTAGGTCCCCCCCACTCTTAAATGATTGTTAGTTCTGAGTACTGCAAGCATGTAACTGTAGGACAAATGGACATTGACTACTCTAGTGCTTCCCTTGTAGTGAGAATTCTTTGCTGCATTCAGTAATGCCACACAGAGAAAAATATTTTACTGGAGGCTTGCTTGTCATATGTTGGAACTACACATTAGTAAATGTTGTGATGTTAGTACTCACAAAAAACTTTTAAAACCTTGTCCTGCTGAACCCAGGACAAACCTGATGAAACAAACACATAACGTGCATGGTCATTTTACAAGCTGACAGGTTTGTACAATTTTTAGTGCTAGAAATGTTTAATTGTTTTGGTGCATTCCTCCAGATAGAATCTTCTGCTGGCTAAGAGTTGTTACTGAAAACCAGCTATAATCAGTGTTTTGTATTGAGTGTTTCTGGATAGGTAACTTTCTTAATATTGCTTAGTTGTCTTTGCTGACTTGAACTATGTTCACGTCTTTAGGGATCTGAAGCCAGACAATATGCTTATTTCTAATCAGGGCCATATAAAGTTGACAGACTTTGGGCTTTCCAGAGTTACTCTGAATAGAGGTAAGGGTTGTCTGTATCCTTTTACTTGTATTGAATTGTGTGTTTGTGTCATGTGCCCATATTCCTGAATGCTTGATATCCCCATAGAGGGCAGCTTTCAATTAAATAAGCACAAATGTTGCCCTATTATCTGTTTTCTAGTAGGTAAGTAGTAATAAGGCCCATGCTGTAAAGGGTCTGCTCTATACCTTGCACTTCAGAAGCTAAAATATTTATTCTTTGCGATGAGGGTCCATGAAATATGATCTAGAGCCATTTCCCTTGAGGTGTATGGATTTAAAAGTTTTATATGAAGTTCACTAAGAGAATTCAAATGGTGAATGAATAATTCTGGCTTTTTTCTTTGTGTTTCTCTGGCTATTTCTGTACTTGTATATATTTTTTCCACCTTGAACCTTCCTTAATGTGAGAGACAGGAGGAGGTGGTGAGTCTCTAACAGAAGATTATAAATCAGTGCTTTAGTATATGAACATACTGTTTTCAAGTAGCAGAAAATATAGCTGAATAGCCAAATGACTGTCTGGCACAGGCAATAGGCTGCATGTCTTAAGGTGAATAGCCAGTTCCTGAACTAGTTTGCATCTCCAACCCTTTAGGTGCGTAAGTCAGCCTAATGCCAAACAGCACCAGGGTTTTTTTTCTGTTGTTGTGTTTGGTGTAAGTGGATTTTGTTGTTTTGTGGGAATTTTTTTTGTTTGTTTTGTGGGGTTTTTGTTGGTTTTGTTTGTTGGGTTTTTGTTTGGTTTTGTGTGATTGCTGTGGGTTTTTTTGGGTTTTTTCTTTTTTTTAGGCAGTTGCTGATGGGTACATCCTTTTATTGAGTTAAAGTAATGTAGAAATTCAGAGTTGTCTATAGAGTTTGCCTTTAAGCGTATAGAGGAAAATCCTAAGTTTAGGGTGTTTTCAGTAATATGGTGCTTTAATTGATAAATTCTAATGGGACATACTGTGTCTAGCTGAACAGATGTAAGCTATAAACTTACTTGCTTTTAGCGAGCAAAAAATGGCATCTAAGGTTAAACTTTCACCTATGAAAAATTTGCCTGTAGCTTTGTTGCAATATCTTTGGGAGAGAAGGCATGCTTTGAATTAAATTTACTATCTTAGCCCACAGGCAATAGGCCAATTGCTACCAAAAAACAAAGCTGTTATCAAGTTGGAATACGTAACACTTCCAACATGGTATGTTGGAAAGGAAATTGGACTTTAACAGTTTCTGTATTTGTAAACTGTAGTTTTACGATATACAGGATATCCTCTTGAATAAGTATGTATGGATAGGTCTTCATTTGGGTTTGGTGGCTTCTTTTGTATATTTGTCCAGTATGTGGCACCACCTCTTAACGCTTAAGTAAATGCCTGCAAATTTGCTTATTTAATAGCAAAAGCAAAAACTGACCTGCTTTGTATCTTTCTCTGTTTGTAGAGATAAATATGATCGATATCCTTACTACACCATCAATGGTAAAGCCAAAGCAGGACTACTCGCGTACTCCAGGACAATTGTTGTCTCTCATCAGTTCTCTGGGTTTTGTAAGTAATTTTCAC
Organism: Pezoporus flaviventris; assembly: GCF_033815535.1. NCBI lineage: Eukaryota > Metazoa > Chordata > Aves > Psittaciformes > Psittacidae > Pezoporus > Pezoporus flaviventris. Next base: position 8,928,605 of record NW_026892595.1, read on the forward strand.
CATCTTTAAGTACTTCATTCTTTTGGCTTGCTTACTACTTTTTATGTAAGAGTGTTCAGGCTATACTTGCATCTTTTCTGCCAGCTGGTAGCAGGACTTGTTTCCAGTACCTTGAAGTTCTGAAGTGATTACCTAGGACTATGTTTCAAACTGCTGACTGTCAGTTGTGCTTCAAAAAAATTGGTAAATGGGCATGGCTAAACTCCAGTGCAGACATAATAAAGTATATGTGTGGTTACACTCCCAATCCTGGATGTTTTGTTCAGACTTCATTAACTTGTAACTGTACTTCTTACTGTTTGATAGTATACGCCTGTTGGAATGAAAATGCCGGAGTACAAGTCAAGCGAATCATCTGAGAGTCTGCATGGAATGGTTTCTCCCTTACCTGTGGTCCAAAAGGAAGAAACCCCTCTTTCAACTAAATTATTCAAAACATGTGAGTATACTACACCTTGTACTGAGTAATACTCTGGCTATAAGATTGTAGTCTTTCAATTTTATGGGAGTAGCTTGAACCCACTTGATGAAAGGTGTGCTTCTGTCAGTGTCTTGCTGTCTACTACCCCTCTAGTATGTGAGGTCTGACATGGTTTCACCTACATTACTTACATCATCTTCTGATTTATTTTTTTTTTTCAAATGCACAACTACTGAATGCAAAATGGCCCTTTAAGATTTTACATAGATAGTGTGAGTTCCTGGCATTTAACATAATAATGTGCGCTTTTGTTTAAATTGCCTTATCTTACTGCTTCTTCATTTCTGACCTGAAATGAGGAAGAAGGCTACCATGGCACTAATGTTAATATTGCTTTTAAATTCTTGGTAAGTCCTTGCTTCAAAAAATGAGTGAATTAACTATGCAGGAAAGATGAGAGAAATGAATGTCATGCATGGCTTTCCATAACTTCCTTCAGTATGAGAGCTTGCCATACTGTGAAGCTGGTTAATATTTGTTGCCTATTTGTATCAATGCTTGATTATTTTTATTTTTTTTCCTTTCCCCTCTCAAGATCTTGATACTTCTCCATTAACTCCTGTGATGCCAGTGAGAAGTTTAACTCCTACTCTGCTTCAGTCAAGAAAAAGGTTTGGTACCTCCAGTGCCAGTAGTCAATCCCAAAAATACCTGTCTGGTATGGAATCGGGATGCTGCAGCAGCCCCAGGTGGGAGAAAGATGTAGAGGTCAGGACTGTTTTATCTTCCCACTATACATTAAAACTAGTTTGTAGTTTTATATATACTGCTGCAGATATCCTCTACTTACTTCCCCCAGTTATTTCAGATGTAGAGAAGCCTTCCTACAGTAGGAGCAGTGGTTGTAATCCTTGCTGAGTAGGAGTTTTGGATCAAACTAGTAGTATTTCTTTCTTCAAACCAATAGTAGTCCTGTGCAGCATAACACAAAAAGCAAAGGCCACTTAATCTGCAGCCAAGGCTTCTGCTGGACAGCACTGGCTTAGCCCTGTTCTTCACTCCCTGTACAGTTGTATTAGCTCAGCATGCAGACAAAAGAATTTCTTTTAAAAGGCAGAACTTGGTAAAAATTATAAAATACACTTCAAATTTCTACTAGCTATTAAAAATGGGAAAAGCTTAAGGTTTATACTACTGGAAGGTTTTGTATCAATTATTCAAGCACCAGTAGTTATAGCTGGTGTTGTATACAAAATACTTTCTCCTAGTTTAAACTATTAATGAAATTCTGTACAAATACAGACCGAAAAGAAAATGCTGCTATGATATTTGGTCCTTTGCACAATTCCTCATGTTTAAAATAATTTATAACTTTGTTATATCTGTCCATTTCTCAAGATGATGTTTTCAATATTGTGTTACCAAAGTGGTAGTAATACAAGTTTTTTCTTTTGTCATCTCTGAAGTATAAACAACAGGGTAGTATGATGGGGTTCTTTGATTTGGGGTTTGTTAGAACCTGAGAACTTCTGTAGCTTAACTTCTTAACATAAAATCAGAAATACAACTTTAATTGCTATATTTCTTTCTTAAGCATTTAAAAATACTTTATTTTCTATTGTATTCTACCAAGCTTATGTTCTTAAAGTCAAATTATCCCTAATCTATTTTTTTTTCATGTATTATGTCATGTTTGTCACTGCTAGTGCTTATAAAGAATAAGTGATGCTTGGCAATTTGCAATTTTTTTATGGAAGTGGAACTGAGGTATTTTAGGACATTTCTGTAATGCTGTAGCCCTATTTTTCTTGATACTCAATCTGCTTGTTTGTAGCAAAGTGAAGATGGACCATGTTCTACAACAGGCAAACCAAGTAACAGTGGGTCAACTCTCCTTTCAAATGTAGAATTACAGAATAGCAAAGGTTTGAATATTTTAAAGACAGAAGAACTGGAGTCTGCCATTTCTCCCATCAGCAGCAATGACTCTGGCAATCAGCAGAAGTTGGGAAGTGAACGTTCTGATATAACAAATACTCCTGTGACCGCACTGGATATGAAAGGCATAGTCAGAAAATGTCTTTCTGAAAAAAAGATTTGGGAGGAAAAACTCTTCATAAGTGAAAGAGATAGGACTAATGAAACACCAGAAGCTTCCAATGGACGACAGTCATGGTCAAGGCAGAATGAGCCTGTCGAGCCTATTAAAAAGGAAGAGATTTTTGAAAAGCCAGGTGTAAAAAGAAGCTTTGAATTAGTTGACACTAGTCCTTCTGAGGAGCTTAACTATGTTAAGAAGAGCAATGCAGAATATAAACGTGGCTGTCAGATCATAGAATTTCCAGCACATAAAAGGACAGGTTTGACAACAGAAATTCAATCCTTAATGCTTCGTGATGATGGATGCCTACAGGACACCTGCAAAAGCAAGGAACAAATTCAGAGTCTTATTGGTAACCAGAAAACAATGGAAAGTTCTCTTATTTCAGTTATAGCCAAAAATCTTGCATGTGATCTGGATGCTGACTATGAAAAGGATAATAAAAAGGAGTATATGAACTCAAGTTTTTTTGGCAGTGATGATGAAAAGCCTTCAGGAATCCTCAGTGCAGATTCTGACTTGTCATTTCCTGAAATGTCTGTTACAGAAAAGCAGCTTTTAGATTTGGACAGAAGTGTTAAAGACCTTTCCTTTGAGCAACTAGAACCAGAAGGCGTGCTTGTAACATCACCGAAGTCCCAAGATGCCACACAAAATGGAGAGGAAGCACATGCTGTCCAGGAATACAAGCCATTACCTGATGAAAAGGGTAATGACCAAAAACACATGAAAGAAACTCACCATGACATAGTATCTTCTCCTTCAGAAAAGATGATGGAAGCACTGAATATGTTAAAAAAAAATGCTGTTGTTTTTCGAAGTTATAATAGCCCAATTAATATGTCCAATATATCTGAGCCATGTAGCATGGCTTCCTTAGATATAATGGATGTTTCACCTGCGTGTAGTGGCTCTTACCCAACAGCTATTACTCCATTACAGAAAGGAAGGCCATACCGAGTCTATCAGGTATGTAAGGAGACATTTGGAGGCTTTTATGTGCATTAGGCATTAGTGATCTAAAATTTTCAGTTGCTAATTTAGAGGGAAAATTGTAGTAGCTTAAGGTAGTCTGTCATAGTGACCTTTGCGGACAGGCTTTCACTTGTTGCACTTCGGTGGACAAAATTACAGTTATTGGTAAGCTCTTAAAGAAATTATGTGTCCACTGGTTTGCTTCTGTCTCGGCAAGTGTTGTCTGTCCACCTCTTGGAGAAATCCTTTACTCTTACAGTGTACCAGTAAAGAAAGCCTGGGCTATTTTGTCTTACACATTTAGTGCAGTATGGTATTTTCTGTGGGTAATTGTATGCTTCCTGATGTGATGGGAAGGCTTTGCTTTATTTATTTATTTTCCATCCTGCATTCCTCCCAAGACAGTCTGCAAATGCTGTTCAGGCACAATAAGAACTATTGTGCCTGCTGTTTTCTTATCCTGGTAATGTGTACTGCCACGTATCAATTGCAAGCTTATTACGAAGCTTAATGTAAAAACTTGCTGTGGATTTGACATTGGAGGATGAACTTAGGCAAAAGTTTCCTTAAGAGTAGGTATCTTAACTTTTTATGTTTTAAGACAGTTGAGATAAAGAAATGGAAACACATTTCACAATTTCTCAGGGAATGTACATTGTGATATGTGTTTGACTTTGCTATTGACTTTGAGTATCAGCTATTGCACCAATGGGTGCAACTAAACCTGGAGATGGGAGTTTCTCAGCTGTTTTTGATTGACATCTGAAGTCTTTGTTGCCCCTTTTAAGACACCTCATCAGGGAGATGCTGGCACACCGTATAGGACTCCAAAGAGTGTAAGAAGAGGAGCTGCTCCAGTAGAAGGTGAACGCATCCTGGGGACCCCAGACTACCTGGCACCTGAGCTGCTTTTGACAAAGCCTCATGGTAAGACAAACCATGGAGTTTCTAAATACTAGTTAAGGTGACATGCTTACATTTCTAAAGGTCTCTACAGCTCTAAACCCTTTAAATAGTAAGACTATAAGTTATTTAAAAATACCTAGTGCTTAGCTTTGGCCAACATGCATGGCTGTGTTTGTTCAGCTGCCCCTCTATTTTTTTCACATCTCCAAAGGTTTTGACTGTCTAGTGTAGTCTTGTCTGCTGTTAATCTAATGCACTGGAAGTGGGCTTAGGCAGCCTGGGACTTGTATGTGGTTTAGGAATCACAACTTGGTCATCCTGAGTGTTCTTAAAGATTCTTTGGGGTGGGGCAGGAGGAACTTAGTGAAATTTAGTATGAAAGGATTAAGCCTTTGTTTATTGATATTAGTGTTATGTGTATCCAGACAAGTTTATAAAGTTGCATCCAAATCAGTTACTGAGTTGAATGACTTCATGAAACACTTAAGATGTTGGCAGGATCTTTCAGACAAGTGGACAGTAGTAGCCATCAATTTTATGTTGCTTTTCAAAAATACAGTAATAAAATAGCAGAACTTTGAAGTCCATAAATTTCTTTGGCTCAAATACTGAGATCAGCAAGAAGTCTTGAAGTATTTTCCTGCTAACTTGCAAGAGCCATTAACAAAATAACTGCAATGTATCCCTGATATATTGGTTGTATTGATAATTACATTTTATTTCCATATCAAAAGTATACTTCTATTTTGTAGAGCTAATAGTCTTAGGAAAATTGTATGAGATAAGTGATCTTCATTGAGAAATAAAACTAATCTGTGGAACAATAAAATTCTGCTGTATGCAGCTAATATATGTTAACTAAAACTGCATGAAGTGACTTAACAATTTAATGACTAAAGTTACTAAACATACGTAGTTGTTGTTTAGCAATTCTGCTTAAAAATTCTGGTGATTTGGCAGGCATTAAACAGGATAATAGCTTGGAATACAATTAATGCTACTTAGGCAATGTGAAACTTTGTTGCAAGGTGACATCTGTGCAGTTACTGATTGTCTTCAGGACTTCCGTGATAACTTGCAAAGAGTCTGGGGTTGATGTCAAGAAATAGCAAATCTCCCATTACCTTCATGAAGGCAGGGCTTTCTGGCTTCAGAACTTAAAACTTTCACTCGCTAAATATTTCTGGTGTTGCTGACTTGCTTGTAAATGTGGTTGTAGTCCTAAACTGTAGCCATGTTACAGAACTATTTCTGTTTCTAACTTAAATTTAGCATTGACATCTATCTTTATTGTTGAGTTACTACCTTAAGAAAAAGTGTATTCCTGTGCCTTCAGAGAATCATACCTGATATTTGATGTTCATGTAGGGTTTTCATGCAATAATTTTTCTTGCTTCATTGTCTTTTCATATGCAGGGACTCTAATCTCTGGTGAGTTTGCTATATGCTGTGCAAAAATGGAGTGTTCAGCATAACTGTAAACAGTCAAAGTAAAACTAGATCACAATTTCCAAGAAACTTGTTTGAGTGAACAGCATTTCTATATGGAAAGAAATGCCCATTATGCACTGCACATAAGAATCTGCTGTTTCTGTAAGGCATTCAGGAGACATCAGTGTCACTATGACTAGGCCATCGGAAATGGCACACATAAGCCTATACTTCAGGAGTAAAGTCAGCATTCTTAAAGACTTTGTGTAAAGGAAATAAACCAGAGACACCTTTTTTCATTTCTTCCTTTCACTTTATGCAGTCAGCCTGATTCACTTTGTGTGTGGACAGAAAAAAGGCTCGGATGCTTGAGACCTGGTATTTGTTTCTTGCTTCAAGTATTGATAAACATAGTTTAGTAGGGGTATGTAGTAGGGAGTTAATCTAATCTCTGGTTAAACTTTGGGTGGGAAAAATTGCTGGTGATACCCATGTTACTACACTGTGCGGAGTTGTGATCTTGCTAGACTTTGACTGAAGTTGGGAGTATTTTTACCTGAATGTCCAAGTGCCTCTAACAGTGGATGCGATCGCACAGCTTTGATATGCTTATAGCTTAGTGGGCCACTTATGCAGTTAAAACTTGCTGAAATTGTGCTAGATTACTAGTTACACATTTCAGTTTTCAGCATTTCTAAATTTAGTTGATAGTCCTTTCAAAATGGCTCAAAACATTTGCTTTCTTAACTGTCTTAATTTTTTTATGTGCCAAAAACAAAGCTGAGAAAAATTACACATGCCTTGAGAAGACTTCTCTTTTGCAGCAAGTGTGGCATCTGTTCTTTATACAGCAGAGTGGGCATGGCTTGAAGATGCAGAAAGCTTAGAATGCATGCAGTAGTGTCTGAGATTGCTTTGCCTACTTGTTTTAAGTAGGCTAGTAAGATGGGTTTGGAAAGAAAAAAAACCTGGAATGAGAACCAAAATTACTTAGTAAGAGGAGAGATAGCTAGTGATTGTGTTGCCCTCATCAACTTTAATGTAATGTGAAGTAATTCCAGCTTCTCACATGTGGCTCATCTCTGCAAGCTGTCGTCAATAATTTGACATGAACTTAGACAAACAAATGAAGTTCAGTAGTTTGAGTTCCTGGAGTCCTCTCAAAGAACTGAGAGAAGGATACGGGTTATGACAGGGAGCACTGCTCCAGGCTCTAGAGCAGCTAAAGGCAACTGTTTCTCACTGTAAAACAATTTCTTGGAGAAGTTAGCTCCTGGACTCCCTGTGATGGGAGTTGATTATCAGATTGTTTTTAAAAGCCCCCTTGCTTTTATCAGTAAACCCTGGTATTATCTATAATGAACTAAGGAGCAGACTAGCTTCTAAAAAGCCCTTTAATATACTTTTAATTTTTCTACATGGCTATTAAGTACAACTTATTTTGTCTCTTCATTTCCAAAAACTTTGTGGGATTTAAACACTTCAGTTTCTGTCATGACTAAGCTTCAAATCTGTGCAAATATCATTCATGTTAGTATAATGACCTGGATTTCTCTTATCAGGTTCTGCTGTAGACTGGTGGGCCCTTGGAGTTTGTCTGTTTGAGTTTCTAACTGGAATTCCACCTTTTAATGATGAAACACCAACACAAGTCTTCCAAAATATTTTGAAGAGAGGTAATCTATCTCTGTAACTGGGGGAAAGTATGTATGTCCAGCATTTGTTTTATGGCTTGAGTTACTGATTCTTCTGCATCTTTGTAGATATTCCGTGGCCTGAGGGCGAAGAAAAGCTGTCTGATAATGCCCAAAATGCAATAGATATTCTTCTAACAATTGACAGTACTAAGAGAGCTGGACTGAAGGGTTAGTACTAAAATTCTCTTATGTTCCTTGCAACTAGTTAAATATGACAAAGTGGTGATGTCCTCCACCTGAAACTTAGACTAAATCTGTAATGCCAGTTTGGGTACCATATATAGTGCCAGAACACTTAAGTTGTGGTATTTTCTGTATGTTTGTAGAGATTTGCCCTCTTGAAGGAAATTTTGAGTGTTTGGAAACACAGGAAAATTAGAGTGTTTCCTGGTTTGTTTTTATCGAACTTTTGATTAGCTCTAAATGCTGTTCTGCTGTGGATGTTTAGTGTTTGGTATCTGACGTACCAAAGTTCACTCTTGCCTAACTCAGTAACAGGTATTTGTGGGTTTTGACCTGATCGATTTGAGCAGGGGCTTGATTAAAAGCCTATAATTTGGGAGAAAAGCCTCCTGCAAAAGTTACTTCAAAGGAGCTTTTTCTTAGGAGTCAGCCTGTCTTTACTGAATGTACAGAACAGCTAGATGCTATGTACTATACAAAGTCTATGTAATATTTTTCCCTTGTAGAAGGTCTTAAATGTGTACAGTTCTAATGGTGACTATATTTTATTTAAAAAATAACATGAAGGAAAGTTACAGTGAGAAGTTTTCAAAAAGGTAGAAGGAATCTTGAGAAAGCTACCCTAGAAATCACTAGAGAAGGAAATGATTATGGGAATGCTTACTCAAAAAGAGACTAAAGACTAGAAACTGAAACCAGGCCAGATCAAATCAGAGAAGGCACACAGTTATAAATGAAGATTGTGATGTCAAATGGGAATTCTGTGGCTCTTTCATGTCTTACAAAAAAGCATCTTATTGTCTTGTGTTTAACTGAAACATCTTCAAATCAAGTTATTGTCTTTATCCCTGCACATTAGGGTGAAATCTAATTGCCTGCCATGCATAGAAATTTTAACTAGGTAACATAATGGTTTCTTCCAGTCAGAAGTTTTTGGAAATCTGTTCTTTGTCAGGACCTTTATAACTCTATCTGATCTCTCTAGCCAATTTATAGGCTGCTGAAGTGAGTGAAGTTCTGTGAGTAGCTTTCAGGGCAACTGTTAAGCTTTCCTCATTGTGACTGAGTTTCCATCACTGCCTGTTGTTTTCTCCAAAACACATGTTCTCACTCTCTCCAGCATAGAAGGCTAGCTTACTGAGAGAAATCCTGGTTATACCATGTCCTAGCACAGTGCTTCTGCAAGTTTAGTCTTACCAAATAGGAGAAGCTTTAATGAAGCATTTGGCAGAGAATGCTGGTTCCAATGTCTGGTTTTGGCTTTTACCGCCCCTCTTCAGACATATAGACAGGAGCTGACTGACAGCTTTTCTTGGGGAAAGACATTGAAGTCTGCTCACCTTTTCGGCTGAAGACAGCTTTCAGTGTATGGGAACTCTCTTAAGAGCAGAACTATGGACAGTTCTGAGATAGTGGATCTGTTCAGTGCCCTGCTGCATATATGGGAGCTGAAGTGATTAGGAGTTAGAAGACTCTGATTTATTGCCTTTTGACTAAAATAAGCAAATAGTGTTACATTATTTGATCAGGAAATGTAGAAATAATAAACATTAATTTCTTACTGTCTATTGGGTAAAAGCATGAGCTATGTCCTTAGAATTAAAATTTGCAGTGAGTGTTTGTCTTGGTCAAACTTCCGTCTTTTAAATGCTATTTTTACTTGTCCTATTTGCTTTTGTGTGGGGTAGGTGATAAAAACATGGGTTTGTCACCTGCTGTGTTAAAAAGGTGCTTTCTTGGATTGAATCCAAGTAGCAAAGTCACTTTCATCAGGGAGTGGTGTTTTCAGGCTATGCAGAAGAAACACCAGACTTTGTGTGGCAGGAGTTGTGTTCTGGTCAGAATGGACAGGACAAGGGAGTTCTCCTTGGGTCAGCAAGTCTTGCAGCTTGGTTAGTTAACCTTTGGGCTGGGAAAGATGAATCTGGTGGTCTGTGGTATCTTTTACCATAACAGTGTTTAGACTCCTGTGTCCAGTAGGAGGCCAGAGAGGACTGTGCAGAGCAGAGAAACCATGAGCTAGGAAAAGGCAGGTGGCCTGGAGGAGTGGAAGAAGATGGGAGGGACTCTCACATGTTCACTCAGCACAGACCTTTGGCAAAATGAGAAACTGGCATTGAAGTGATGCTTAAAGTTTCTGTGGTGTCCTAGCATATGAGACATGCCCCAACGGCACCTCTGATCTGCTGTGTAGAACAGGTTCTCTGGTTGGGGGAAGATGGTTGGTTGGCATGACAGTTGTTTGATCCCACTGAGGTTACAGTTATCCATCAAGGGAACAAAGTGACTATGGGGCTTGGACAAGAGGATGTTTATAATGCTTGTGTGACTTCTGTTTCAGAACTAAAAAATCACCCTTTCTTTCATGGTGTGGACTGGGATAATCTACAAAATCAAACTATGCCATTTATACCTCAGCCGGATGATGAAACTGATACTTCTTACTTTGAAGCTAGGAATAATGCTCAGCACCTGACTGTGTCTGGATTTAGCTTATAGCATCAAGATAAGTGAGCCTTCTCCATGTTTTTGCACATTTACAGGTTGTCCTACTACACTAGCTTGGTCTTAAGCAAGTTTCCTTGCCAAATTTAGAGTGTGTTTTAAGTCAACAGTCTGGTTTTATTATTGTATCCTTTATTCTAAAGTGAAACTACTGTATGAATCTTAGCTGGTATCAAGTGCCTTCATGCTACATTTTCTCGCTTACTGCACCTTACTAAGAGGCCAGAACGTTGTATTTCTTGGAGCTGATAACACTTGGCAATGATGGGACTTTTTTTCATAGCAATGAGTAACTCCAGCAAGGTGGTATGAAGTTATTTCCCCCTTAAACATAGTGGGGAAAGGACATGAGTGCATGTAAATTGTAGCTAATTATAACTTACCTATTGGTGGGTTGGTGTGATGGCAGCCTTGTCTGGGAGTAAACCATTCTGGTCAGTTTACGTATACAGCCACTGTACAAAACTGTTTCTATTTCAGGTGGGAAATTGAAATGTTAATGCAGTGTTGAAATGTTTGTCTTCTGTTTATCTTATCCCAAGAAGGGGTGGGAAGAGGCAGTGTTGCTCAAAGCTAACTCAATGAGATGTGGTGGTGACATTGACAGCAGCTGTCCTGGAGAAGGATACTTGGGGAAGTCCAAATGCTGTTTAAATTGTTGCACTGTAACCACTTGCACCATACCTAGATGGATTGGACAGTATATGTTTTAGCAATTACTCATTTTAAATAGAAAATTCTGAGTGTGTGTGTGTGCTCACTCATGTTGGATGATAGAAAACAATCACCTGAGTGTTTGCCAATAAGTGAAGTAGTATTCATACTGAAGCTGCTGTATATTAAAGACAGTAATGCACTGTAAACAGGCTGTTCTGTAAACTCAACAACCAGATCTTAGATGTTACTAGAACTTACAAGTGTATATTAAGTATTCTAAATCCTAATTAGGGGGATATATTTGAATCTATTTTTAAATGCAACATACAACTTGCATCTGCTAGGTTTTAGAGGTTTATTTGCACATCATTCTGTTTTAATCACTTTTAATATTTTTCTTGCATAGGTATCTTTGTCAGCTGACTTACTGAAGAGGTTTGTGTTTGAGGTTTGTACTTGTTAGATAAAGATAGCTCGTGCTGATGGTGCCAGCCAGTGGCTGCCTGTCAGAAGCCAAGTACTCTGCTAGTGAGTTTGCCCAAGTGGCTTTTGAGTTCCATGAAGTGACCTGTCCTTCAAAAGGAGAAGAGTTGTTCCTCCATTGCCTTGCTTCTTGGGAGACAAGACTTATTAAGGGAATTCTGAGCAAGCAGTGTCTGCTGGGTTCCTACTGCTGCTCAGGGAGCTGCAAAGTAATAGGGATGGGAGCAAACAAGATGTTTCCTACAAGGGCAAAAAAAGCTAATTCTTAACAGCTCAGAATGAGAAATCCCACTCTAGGTGTGATAACGTCAACATAGTGAAGCAGAATCTTGGCAAGTTCCAAAGCACACAGTGACTCTCACTCCCTCTGCTAAGGCCTTCAATAGCAACAACTTAGAAGCTTTCTGAAATCAGTGTTACATGAAAAAGGTGCAAACAATAAAATGTGACACGCTACTATAGCAGTGGCCATAGGCAATGTTCTCTGAACATGGGGAGAAGTTCTTTACCATTTTTCCTGTGTATAGTCAGAATATATAAACTTAGGGAACACCTGAAGTAATCACTGGTATTTTACATAATTTATTCTTCCATTTCTAGTAATCTGGTTTAAGAAAGCTTAGGCTTACAAAGATGTACCTGTTTCATGCTGAGGAAAATACTCCAAAAATGTGTAAGGAAATAATGAAAACAACACCACAGCAGCTCTGGGTCTTCAGTACTTTACTAAATGTTTACAGCCTGTTCCCATTTTGTGTATCATACATTCCTCTCGCAGCACAAAACACTCATTGCAGGGGTATGACACATTAAAGATAACCCCTTGAAATAATTCTCAATCAGCTGCAAGGTCAAAGCAAGCTTCTATCAAAAGCTTTTCTTTACCAATCACAGTGAGTTACAGAACTGATTAGTCTTTCAGGTAATCTAGTGCTAGTGTGCACAGCCAGTGGTGCTCCACTAAAACACCGGGCATTAAAAAAAAAATCTTAACTTTTTGTTTTATGAAAACCTCAAGTCTTTGTATAAAAACTTTCATTTTAGAAGAAAATTATGGTTGTTCTACCCTAGTTGTATAATACAATACAAACCCATGAGTTCTGTACAGCAGTAAATAGGCTGCCTGACAAACCAGAATGTTTAATGTGACCAGTTACCACCACACTGCTGCCAGGAGCTGTTAAATTCTGCACAAGCAGCACTTAAGACTTGCAGTACCCTGTTGTCCTTGATGTCTTGGATTTATCCTTATAGCAAATGTGGAATTGAATTTCATGTTGACTGTTGGGGGTTGTGGTATGGTTTTGCCTGTTGGGGTGTTTCTTTGGTTTTTGTGTTTTGTTTTTTTTTGTGTTATATTTGTTAAAAATGAATTCTAACTTTATTCTTCGACATGGAGTTCAGTGTTAACTTTCAGTTGTGCTGGTTTTGCTCTACTTACTGACTTAAAATGTCAACTGACTTCCAGGCAAAAGTACAAGCTGTAATATAGCTGAAAGATGTAAAGTTTCTTCTGATTAGTAATTAACTACAGCTATTTGTGTAAGCTGGTGGAAGCGGGATACTTTGAAGCTATGGATACAGTTCAGTACCTTTAAGATGCTCTGTACCATCTCTGAAAGCTGTACACCTACATGTAAACGTGTGAATGAGGTGCGTCAGGAGAGTGTTTTCTTAAAGTGACTTTCAACCTAGAGCACCCTTCCTGTGTAATCATGTCTGTCTCTCACTTTATGGTAAGAAATCACTCACTCTCAGAACTTTATGCTACAGCCACAACGGCTTCAGGTCCCAGCAGAGCTTCCCTCCCAGCACAAGCTTTGTTCAAACTTGAGTTTTTGGTACAGCTCATGCCACAACCCATGTCTGGCCCACAAAACCATTGGATCGGTATACAGCAGCCGTCAGAGAGGTTCTGACCATTTTATTCTTTAATTTAGCTTTACAGTAAGAAAATCAGACAAGGGAAAAAGTAACTAAAAAAGAAAACTGCACTTAACTAAGAACAAGATTAAAATTTTTCTGGTAAAACAAACAGTTAATTCTATGATTACATTTTTATACAGCATAGTTTGTATGAAAAATGTTTTCCAAACTAGAAAAGATTTTCAGGAAGGACAAAAATAATTTTCCTCAAAAATTATTTGTAATATGTAGTCCAGGTAGAGAATTAAAGCATATCAGTAATATGGAGACATTTCTGAAGACTCTGATCTTAAACACGGCTTATGTAATGATGTAATTCTTCATAGCAAATCAATGTCTTTGTTTTCTGTCAAATCTAATTTTAGTGCATTTCCCTTCTCCAGAGATTTAGACAACTTGCTTATATATTAATTTATTTTAAAATTAAGTGTAAAGCATGCTTTGATCAAGTAAACTTCACCAAGTTGTAACGTGGTATATTGGGTAATAAATACTCTGTGGAAAAAAAAAAAATCAGCACCAAAATGAGCTGAAAAGTTTTGTTTTGAAAGAAAGTAGAAGGATAAAAGCGAAGAAAATATCAGAACTGGTATTTTTTATAACGTGGCTTGGGAAAAGTCCACAATAGATTGAGGCAGTTAATTAATAGATTTATTAATCTATTAAATCTTACTTTAGTTTGACATAAACTGACAACAGAAAACTTAGAGTGCACTGAGCTTTTTAAAACCTTAGAGCTATACTTACAGCATTAGCTTTCACCTCATTTTAAAGCACCTTGTGCCTAAACTATATTTCAGTTAAAACAAGCTGTCATCAACAAGAACACAATTCTCAAAGTTACAAACGTAAGGCGCAGCCCCTTTACATAGGTCTCTTTACATGTGGTACCACACTTGGTTTCCAACTTGTATTTGACAGTCCTTCTCTATTAATGGCTCTAACTTGTGAGACACGTACCAATTACCAAATCTCCTTTGCAATCTTTAAGGAGAAACAAAGGATCCAACTTCAGTGCTGACCACTTTGCATGGAAGTTTGCCCCACTCTGGTTTAGCAGCAAAAATAACCAGTTGAATTTGTCAGAGCTATGTTGTGTTTTCCCAACAGCTTACAATGTATTGAATTTATACTTTGTTAGTGCTTTCATCTGGTAAAAGGTAACCCGGTGGAAAAACAGGCAGGGATGTTGTTGTTGTAAAATTATTTCTATATTAAAGTGACAGTGTACATATTTTTCACTTACTCTTTTACAAAGATGATGTTCTCTTCATCGTCTGACAGCAGCAAGACCAGTAGTTTCTGAAGGCCCATCCACAAGCATATTCCAAAATAATTACTGTTCATATGGTTTTGAGGATGAAATTATTATTAAATTTATTTGTAACCTAGGAGCTTGTGAATCATTCAAGTTTGAATAATGTTAGTCCTTAAATGTTTAGCTCAAAGGCAGTACAAAATATTACTGTAACAGAAGGAACTTCATCCCAGATTCCAAGATTCTGTGAGACTTCAGAATTCCTGCACTTTTCAGTGCCGTCTTCTAAAAGTCTTTAAGCAAAGTCATGAGTTCTCAGTTCAGTTTTCTAGAAGAGGAATCAAATATACTAGTTTAATGTACCTTCACAAAGAAAATGATTTTGCATCTAAAAAACCCAAGCCTATTATGGCCACATGTGAATGACTTCCCATCTATTAAAACACAAAAACACTGCTTAAAGATACCTGAAAATCTGCCCTCTGAGGTTACAAAACTATCTGCAAGGGTACTGAGCTGGCCCAGCTTACACCGAGGAGCACAAAGTATCACTAGGAATTCTGAACTGCAGACGAAATTCCTCAGGTCAGTCCCTGACCACACCAGTCAGTGGTTTGCTAGCTCACAGCAGAGCAATGCTTATGAGTTTCCAGTGACTCCAGACACTGTGCAATCAGAATGTTCTAAAATTGTGAGCCAAATCTAAACAAGTCTCTGTTATTATTAAGAATACATTTCTATCTGTGGTCAGGTTTAGAGCCCTTAGGTTTTTGAGCTTTTCTCAGTGAAGGCTCCAGTATGAGTACCCAGATTTTCAGCATTAAGTTCCCTGTACAGGAATAAGGTTAAGAGGCTCAGAAAACCTAAACCTTGCAGAAGGGTGCTAAGAGTGAGCTGAGCTGCCCATTCCCAGGGACATGAGCTAAACACAAAGCTGCTGGCTATAGAACGTTTCCTTCCACCAGTTCGATGGAATTTGCTCCGTTATGCAAGAGAGCTCAGGAGTCATGGCTCCACAGCTTCACAGTGAGAAAACCTCACCTCGTAGCAGAGACTAGCTGAGGACAGTTCACATATTTAAAACCAATAATACATGGATGTGCTGAACATATGCACTGTGTACATGTGTTGCCTAAAAGCTGACACACCTCTACAGAGCGTAAGCTGAAACTGGCATTGGGGCAACACATAAGGGCTCTTGTTTTGCAATTCCATTTTCTCTCTAAGTGTACTTGAGTAACTTTGTACCCACTGCCAAGAGATGGGAAGGTGGTGCAGGAGCAGATGATAGTCCCTAAATTCTGGCTATGGGTAGATTTATTCAGAAACCAAGAGGAAAGCTGAAGAACACAGAAACTTCCTTAGCTGCTTCTGTTCCTGAAGCTCATCTCATGTTAATACAATCCATGAATGAGTAAACAAAACAAGGACTATCTGGTGCTACACTCTCTCTGTGTCTCATGGAGATACTGGTATTACTGTTAGTGGACTGTGGTACAAATCCTGTTGTCCAGAACTCACAAAGAATGTCGATAAATTGTGGAGCATTCAGGAGAGAGCCACCAGAATCACCCCAAGACTGGAAAACAGCTTTAAAATGAGATTCCAGTTGTTCCAACTGTTTTGTTCAAGCAGGAGATTGAGAGATGACCTGGTGATAGCAATAAAGTACCCACAGAAAACACATCATGGGCTCTTTGGCAAGTAGATGAAGTTCTAGGAAAACCCAGTGGATGAGAGGTGAAGATAGAGAAAGCCAAGTAAAAAGAATGTACCATGTAGTCATTTCAGCTCTGAGCCATTAGAACAATATATTAGAAAAATTGCTGGAAAATCTGCTTTTCCAAAAACTGATTTCTGACTGAATCTGTGAAATGATTGCGAGAGCTACAGAGGTCAGAATGGATGATCAAAAAAAGTTGTACAAGACCAGCATACTATCGAGAGAGATTGAACATGGCCATTTGAAAGCTATTAGCTAAACCACACAAAAGTTCATAGGAGCTTCATGTAAGATACTAAAACAAAAATTGTTATTGATTCTAAAAACCCTTGTCCTTGCTGATGAAATTGAAATCTTCACTTACCAGTGCAGAAGATAAGGAAGATGTGTTTAAGTGCCTGAAAGCCCAAGTGAA
Organism: Pezoporus flaviventris; assembly: GCF_033815535.1. NCBI lineage: Eukaryota > Metazoa > Chordata > Aves > Psittaciformes > Psittacidae > Pezoporus > Pezoporus flaviventris. The sequence goes on from NW_026892595.1 coordinate 8,945,286, forward strand.
AGCTCTGGTTTCATCAGACAGTGCAAGTTACACCAATGCTGCTGACGACAGCTCTGAGACAAGGTAACTCCCCAGCAGCCCTTGTAGACATTGTTTGTTTATATCACCATGGGCTGGGCCCAGATGGTGGTGACTGGTGAGTGACAAAAGTCTAGTTGGAGGCCAGTAATTAGTGGTGTGTGCCAGGGGCTGATACTGGGTCCAGTCCTGTTTAACATCTTTGTTTATAGTCTGGATGGTGGAGCAGAGTGCACCCTCAGCGAATTTGCTGATGACACAAAACTCGGAGGAGTGGCTGATAGCCAGGGGGCTGTGCTGCCATCCAGAGGGACTGCAATAGGATGGAGAAATGTGCTGACAGGAACCTCATGAAGTGCAAGGGGAAGTGCCAAGTCCAGCACCTGGGAAGAGCTTGGCAGAAAAGGACCTGGTGGTCCTGGTGAACAGGAAACTGAACGTGAGCCAGCAACATGCCCTTGTGGCAAAGCAGGTCAATGGTGCTGGTAAATGTTAAATAAGAAAAAGGTGACAGATGTGACTCTGCAAAGGATTTGATAGGAATAAATTTTCTAATGGCATAAGGGGACTAAGGAGTCTAGGAACAGTGAAAATGGCTCAAGAGGATATTGGGAGTGGCAGGGTCAAAGAATGTCATGGAGACACTTGAAGCTATCAAGCTTAACCCACTTGTGCATACTCCTGCATCATGTTTCATGGATTTAACCTAAATTGCCACATATACAGTATACCACATATAAAGACCAATTAATCACTACTTTCTTAAGCTGAGAAATTTTCAAGGCAAAGAAAACATGTCGCTTCCTAGAATTCCCAGCTAGTGGAAGGTACTACTAGCTTCCAGAATTTCTTTTTGCACATTTGGCTTGAGTTCTTGAGACTTAAACATACACCTTCCTATCATAACCATACCAAGGACTCTACAATCTGCTTTAGCCTGGTATCTTCAGAGCTACGAGTCCCTGATACATACAATGGAACATTAGGCAAGGTGTGTCCTGAAACTCAAGGAAATAGGATTTATCAAAGCAGTTATTATCAAGCCCCTAATTTCAATACCGACCTGATGTTTCAGATACACTGCCAAAGCCTTATTGAAAGCATTCCCTTGCACTCTTCTTCCCATTAAGGCAGTATTTTATGTCCTGTCTCAATAACACAATATACTACATACTGGTTTCAGCAGCTGAAATACAGTATATATGCCCTACTGAATGTGCGTCTTTACCTTCGCTTTCTTTGAAGATACACGTGTACCAACCACTGAGCAATAAACGGCCATACAATAGCAAAAGCTAAAACACCAGGGGAGATTTCAAAGGGCCACCATGATGGCTTCTGAGGGAAACAGAAAAAATTCCAGTCAGCAATCTGTGTGCACATACCCAATACACATGTGTACTTCTCAGTTACTGCAAATGCTACAGGATCAAAGTAGAAAATACTAGTAAGATCAGAAAAGAAAGATTAATCTATCGAATACCTTCTTCAGACACACATTATTATCTCATAGTCAAAGTACAAAAAGCATGTATCAAGAGCTAGATATAAAATATTAATCTCATCTTTTTTACCATTCACACTGCTTTTTACAAATAGAAAAAGCAATATTTTATTACCTTGACAGAGGAGGCAGGCTCACAATTTGACTGTAGTGTTGCATATTTTGCCTTTAAATACAAACAAAGGCTGGTAAGTATGAAAAAAGAAACTGCAACCAAATTTTTTCTGCTTCAGAAAAAAATGAGAATATGAAGTTTTTCATCTCATGAAGGCTTTGCAATCTGTATGTATCATAGAACCACCCCCATACAACCCCCTTTCACCACTTAAGTTTCCCGTACTCTTTCTGGCATTTTTATCACATCTGTGTTAAAAAAATGCATTAAGTGTCACTCACTGGGTCTCTATACATTTTTTCAAGGCCCCCCTGCCCAACTTGTCATTGCAACCTTCTCAACTCTAGTCCAGTCCCAGCAGTTGCAACCCAGAGTAGAAATCCCAGTAGCTTAATTTGCACAATTACATGTTTCAGCACCGGTCTGTACAAAGTCAAAAGCACTGGTTTAGTCTGTCCTGAGCTATAGCTACAGGCATGTCTAACAGGATAAAGGAAAGAGAATCTTCCAGGCAATCAAGAAAGTGAGAAGTACCAGAAACTTTTCAAGACTATTCCCATAAACTCTTGTGGTGTTTCCACAAAAACAAAGCAGTCAGTTTTCTAGGTCTTTCTTAATTTATGTTAAGGTGAAGCAGAAGCTTCTGTTTCTCTTTAGGTAAGAGCAGCAAGCAGAGCATGAACTGCTGATGAAGGGTCTTTTACTATTTCATCAGAAAGATAAAACCAGTCTATTCTTCCCCAAAAGGGTACTCAGGCATTGCAACAGGCTGCCCAAACCCACATAGACGAGGCCCTTAGTGCCACGGTTTAGTGTTGGACTTGGCAGTCCTGGGAAAATGGTCAAACTTGATGATCTTAAAGGCCTTTTCCAATCTAGTTGATTGTATGATTCTATATCCAAACATCAGATGCTTGAATAGTTGTGACAGAGCAAAAACACGGTTTTACTAAATCCTTTCCCTAGTGGCCTAAGATTTGGAGTATATGCATCCCATAGGATACTTTATTCTCAGGTAGATCAAAATATCAGGAAGTCAAACAGAACCAAACATTTTTATGTTCCTCGTTCAACCATATTCACAGCATATTCTGTTCTTCTGAATATACAGTGCTTCTATTGAAACAGAAGGAAAAAGAAACACTACATCAATAAGTATCTACACTTGCTTAAGACTTCTTTTGCCTATTTCATATACATGATGTGAAATTCCAAGAAAGCTGGATTACTTCATGGGGAAAGAATGCTATGATGAATCAGTCTTTTGCTAACTGAAAATGGAACCAGAAGTTCTACCTGCAAACATTTACCAGTCTGGAAGATTAATATAATTTCTCACTTCCTTTGAAAATGCTTTGAGATCTACTGATGAATAAATTACCATGTATTACATTAACTACGGAATCTCTATATAATGACTGTGTAATGTGTATAAATAACCACGGCTAAGATTACTCTGATCAGAAATGAGTAAAATAATGTGTGGTTAATTCCTAGCTCAAAATACATGGGCTTGTTCACATGTATGAGTGTCCTGAATTGTGTTCCTGAGAATAGATACCAATAAGGAATTTTAAGTTGGAATCAACTACAGAATACAACTGAAATGTCTTCACAGTTTATGAAAATATTGTTTGAAAATTTAATCTGAAAAAGAAGAAAAATATCAAAGGAAATTTAATAGAGAGTAATCAAGTAGTTTCAATGAATAATACCTGTGATGCTGTAACCGTCTCCAACATATGCAACCTCTGGAGGACATTCTGCATGTCTTCTTGCAACCGCATCAGCACTACTGCAATCTGTTCATTGAGGCTTCCCCTGGGTCCCCTCTCCGATCCCCAGCGCTCTCCATCCCCTCCACTACCCATCTGTCCACCTTGCAAACCATCTCCTAGAGGCTGAAGTCTATGCCCTGTTTTGAGGGACAAAAAAACAGATACATAAACTACAGAATGGGCTACCAATTCCACTGAAAATGTTTGATGTTAACAGTTCAGTTTTCTCCCTCCCGAGCTGAGTGTAGCGCCCTTAATTACAGGCTGTGTTCAGACAGTTCAAAAGCACCAGGAGGTCACTGCACCATCATCTGAGGGGTTTCCCTACAGCCTCAGTGTGACAGTATCGTTCTGGTCCTGGAACTGCATAAACATTTAGCAAAAAATTACTAATTCACATCCAGTCAAGTTCAGCAATAAATTCTGCCCTAGTGAAAAGGAAGTAAAATCTGTCTCATTATCAAAGGGAGGTGTGTTTTAAGCTTGGCACAGCCTCCAGCTGGAAAACAACACCAGAATAGAGTGATGAGAAAAGATGATTGTTTAAATCCTACAATACTCCTTTAAATTACATAGGTCTAGTAGGCACACATCAAACGTAAGTAAAACAACAAAAAAAGAGAAAGGAAGATGGCTAAACTATAATATGTTCTTCATAGTTTTCAACATAAGTGTTATATTTGGATTTTCATTTTTTGCATCTGATTACATATAAGCGCCATACAAAAAGGCATGTTATATATAATAAAATACTTTCTGGCCTTTTTTTTTAGTACAACTTTATCTTTGGCTTTACAGATCATACTACTGGAATATGGTACTGCTCCCAGGTAACAGTATTAGAAGTATTATGTCATTAAAAAGAGCAGAGGCCCAACATAAATTGAACATCTGGACTGTTATGTCACTAAGAATCATTAAGTTTTAAATATCATAATAGATGGTATCAGAATCACTCAAAGGTGTGGCTAACATCCCAATTATACAGAAAACAGTATGTCATTGATACCCATCCAAGATGTTCCATGATTTCAAATAAGAAACAAATACCTGTCTATATTTTCAAATCAAGAGGTATAAATGCATATGCATTTAAAAATAAATATGCAACTTGTAAAGAAACTCTTCTCATGCACAGACAAGTTTTAAAGATTATGTTTCTACAAAGACAGGTGCCATTAACAGCAGCTGGAATTTAAGGGAAGACAAAACAGAAGAACCCAATATGATTATATACAAGACCTCCATAGCACAAGAAAATCCTTTTGTAATACTTACTATGAATGAAATAAATACTCTGAAGATAAAACTGATTGCTACCCACTGTAATTAGGATTTTGTTATCTATTTTTACTGTGACGGACAGAAGCACTACATAGCAATGGACAATGCTGACAAGTGCTTCTCAGACACCAGTAACTTACAGCAGTCAGGCGAGTGGGAACACAAAAGCAGTGTGCACAGTACCTCTCCCTCTTCTGACACTGTAGAAATCTGCTTTATCTCCACCCTTCTTCTCCTTGTGAGGGCCCCCATTACTGGCTTTGCCATCTTCTCCTCCACACTTGACTTCACCTTGCTCTTGAGCTGCTCCTTCTACAGTATTTCCAGGCTGATGATTCTCATAAGTCATGCAAGCGCGCTTTGGAAAATCTGTATTTTCTAACGGAAGACTGTGATCTACATCCAAGAAATGGGATGAATGCTTTAAAGATCCTTTAGCTGATGTGATGGTCTCCAAGGGCTACAAATTAACATTAGCAAGTCATTAGATTCTGCAAAATGTGCCAGGTAACCAACAAAAAGGAAGAAGCATCATCTCTAAGGAAATAGTCCACCCAAAATTCACACTTTCTTTTTTTTTAACAGAGGCAGTAGACTGTGCTTACTATTGTCTAAATGTCCTCTTCAGATTGAAAAGGTATTTGAGGCAAGTATGATCAAAAACATTGATACCACTTGGAGTTAAAGATATTTCCAAGATACAGTAATACTCATTAATCAGTGAAATTGAACATTAAGATCTAAAAATGCTCAGTTTCCCCTTTTAAAACTGGCTTTGCTTCCTAGACAGAGAAGTGGCATCCCAACTTGGATTCCTGAGCCACATGGTTAAAAGTCACGTGCTGTTAAGAACCCTGAGTAGGCAGTGTTTACACCCACAGCAGACAGATCACGTTGCTTATGATCAACATGTTCAAAACAGCTTGGCTCCACCCTGTGCCTCTCACCAAACAAAAGGAAGGCACAGAATTCATCAACGTCTCACTTAAAATCAGTGCTACTGTAGGAAGATATTAAAAATGGATGAAATATGCGTTGATCAGGTCATGATTACATGTTCTGCAACAGGACTGCCTTAAGGTGGCTCAAGCAACCCTTTGTTCAGCACAAGCACAAGCACTTGCACAAGTATACGCTTAAGCAGAATGGGAACCTCAGATAGCTGACGAATAACTCCATGAAAAAGCCAGAATGACCAAAAGAAGGGGCAAATAAATGGAAACTACTGCAAAGTCCTGTTTGTCAGACAGCAGTTCATAAAAACTGGATCATCAGAACTGAAGGTCAGAGTGCTTACTACAGCTTTTCCAGTAAAAAGCTCTAGTTAATTCTTTAAATGAACCTCTTCTAGTTTGAATTAATCCATCTGTATTCTACTTGTATATTTATTTACACATACCTGAACATTTGTTATTTTGTTCAAAACCAGAAATTTTCTCACACAGGTTGGGAAATTCTGACAGATTATCTGTCCACTTCAATTAAAGAATCTCAAACAAGCTTGAACGATACACAGGATGATTGGGAAATCACCCAGATCAGAGAGCTTGCAGCACTTCTACCAAATCAGCTTTCCCAACATGATTCACTACTGGGTAAAATTTTGATTTGCTAAAAGGAATTTTCTAGATCCTCAGGGAACAGCCGGACAACAGAATGATGCAGTATCAGTGTGCTTACTGGTCTTTCCAAACCCACGCATCACTCATATATTCATCCCCAGAATCAGGAAACTAGGGGTTTGACTACAGAGTCCACGCTTAAACTGGACCTCTGAAGAAGGTCCAGGCAAGTAAAGTCAACTAAGACTGCAGTTAATACAATGAGCAGGAGCACAAATTCAGTCAAAAGTAAGCCAGCACAGTTGGTACCCACCTCTCATATGAAAGTTGGAGATGTACATTATGGCTGAAGAGAGAACAAGAGAACCCAGAAATCACTGTCATCTCCCACTTCTCCAGACCTAGGCCACTTTCAGGCACTGGCCTAGAGGCCACTTGCTAAGTCTTACTCCTTATTTATTCTTTGAAACAGATACAGGATTCATAAGGCCAGAAAAAGAGCATGTAAAAAGCTCATTGTTACAAAGACACTACTTCTCAGAGATAGCTGGATTCTGGTCCCTGCATATATTATGAGACCCTAAATTCATTTGTGCACACAGCCTTTAGTTTCTTTGTACTGTTGGTTTGTTGTATTTTCTCCTCACATAAATTCTCTGAGGGAAAAGATAGCACAGCTTTTAGATCAGTAGTAACCAACTTGTAAAAGATTGATGACAAAAAAAACGAAAAACAATAGTCCAAGCAGGAGAAAGGTATATATGAGTTACCTCATTCACCTCTGCATGTCCAGGTTCACCTGATAGATAGGAACCTGTTTAAACATAATCACACCACTCTCAAAACTACACCTAGGAATACTAAGCCCCTACCTCTTCTAGTCCAAGTTGCTCCATCGAGTCACAATAAACTTCACTGTCTGAATCACTGGTTAAGTGCTGAGTTGCTGAGATCTCTTCATTACTCTCTTCATTTGCACCTGTACAGAAAGGACATACTAACACATGCTTTGTAAATGTGAGCCAAGCCTGGCAAAGAGGAAAGCAGTAAATTAAAATGCCTAGGTGAGCTTCAACTCATGCGCTGTTTATCTACAACTGTCATGTTAAAGTTAGATTCTGAATAAAGTGGTTATATTAACATAGGAATTATATAAAAGTTTTACTAATTGGAAAACTATACCTCACACTGGCACTTGTGCCTTATAGGCTGATAATTTTACCTTGCTGATTTACTCTCCTTCCTAAGGTCAGTATAAAGCAGTTTTGCCTGAAACTATCAGTTAGCTTTAAAATGTTACATTTAAGACATCAGTTTCAACAAACTGACATGTATGATGTGTTCAACCTTTGAGAATGACAAGTAAGATATTAGTGCTTCTCATTTTACTACAGATTAACTTTCAAAGGCAGGTACTTGCATTGATAATATAATGATTTCAAAAGAAAGCAACTGTATTTCTGCGGGTTTGAGCCCGTCTCTGAATTCATCTCTTTCTGCAGGAGATCCTAAAAGAAAGCCTTACAGACTTGGGTGTTTTTTTTTCTCAAGTATTCTTTCTTCGTGTTTCTACAACTGAAAGGCAACATTGATGGTCTCTGAATCCCAGGATTAAGCTTTCAAGAAAAGAATCCTTTTCCATGAAAAATATGTGCAAATGAAAACATAGTCTTCCAGGGACAATACCTTGGTGGGTGCTGTTTACTATTTCTAAGCTTGGCTCAGTTTTCTTTATTTCTTCTTCTGGCTTCAAGCCATTCAGGGCAGATTTGGTCTGGATGCCATTCTGCATATCTGTGATAAGGCTGTCCTTGTAATTGCCATTAGTAACACCACCTTCGAAATCCTTAGCATCTGCTGATTCTGGTTTCACATTCTTATAGTCTGTAAAAGAACAAGAAAACCTTGCAAAGAGAACGCTATGCCCGCAATACTCAAAATATTTCTTCAAGTAGCTAACTCTGATGGACTAAGTACAACGTATCTGCAGAACAAAACAGATTTGCATTTGCAGGGATTGTTCTGTTCTTGCAAAAAGTGTAAATATCAAGTTTAACTTGCACAAAGAGCAGATGATATTTAAAACAAATGAACGCAAATCCCAAGTAGGTCTCTCTGATAAATTAAATAATAATCCTCATGCCCTTGGAGGTAAAAACCTGAACAGAATTCTAAATATATCATTTCATTTGTTTTTCACTTGATGTTGGTTTTCCTCGAAACTCTTTATGGACCCCCTAAATGAATCTCTGAAAGTTCTGTTTTATTTCTTCTGAAGAAAAAACAGTGATTTTCAATTCTACTGTTACAGTCCATGTATCAATTCACAGCTCTCACAAACAGCACTGGCATCAAAAAGTACAGGGTATAGACTTTAAGCTAACCTATTGACAAGACTTTTTAGCCGAGTCAAAAATTGTATGGCATAGCTCACAGATCTTTACTAATTCTGTACTAATTCAGGTTGAGACACTGCCATTTTTTCACACATACATCTGCATGTGTTTGCCTCTAATTCTCCTGAACAAGTAAAGCGTTCATGATCATTCGGGATTTTCTGCCACTTAGGTGGCAAAGCATAACTTCAGAAGAAACAATGGTCTAAGTGCAGAAAACATACCCTTTCCATTTAGCTGCATCTCCTTTTCTTCCTCTTCACGAAGCCCTTCTTCTTCTGATTCTGCTCCACTATCACTACTTTCAGCTTTTCCATTCACAGCCTTTATATTTGGAGTGGAATTCATGACATTACTAAGGTCTAAGAAAAAAATCAAAGAGGGAAAAAAATATGTTTTTTAAAAGAAACATACAACCCACCCCACCCTCAGGCTATTAATCAGTTCTACACAAGTATTTCCATATTAGAAGATGTACCAAATAATGCCCGCTTCATTTCTGTAAGCTCTTCCCTAATTGATTTAATGTTTTGCTTCTGTGGTCCAACACAGAGTGCCTGACCACTGGTGAACACATTCTCAATGATACTGAGGAAGCCTGCTGGCGGGAGACAGACACTCTAACTACTGAGTCTCAGACCAAGATTATTTCCCAAACTTATAGCATGGCTGCAACAACATTTTATCTAGGACCCATGTGGCCATGTTCTTTTAAACCCAGAAGTCAGTGGTTTTATAGAAGTTCCCTTTCGGGCTGAAATGCTTCAAAAATGTTCTTCATTCAAAGGAAAATTCTGAAACGTTATATTCAATTATGTGAGCACACAGGACTCTGGAGAGGTAAACACAATATCCAATGCATCTTCTCCTGCAGCAATACAAGCAGACACAAAAGGTGGGAAGAAGTCTCACGTTTATACAGATCTTTATCTAGCAAAGGGCATACGGAAATAAATTCTCTGATTTCAGTGAAAAAGATGATGAAATTACTGAGCATTTCTTTGCATGTCAAATTACATGCAAATTTAAAACAAACCCCAAATCTTGAAATGGACAAATTGCTAAATCCTTGGTTTTCACTTCTTTGATTGCTCTGAGGATCACACACAATTCATTCTGACTGTACAAAGAACTGCAAGATAAAGATTCTTAAAAAACATGAACAATTTAAGGGACAATCCTACCACCTCCTGTAAAAAAAATATGCTTAAGTACATCCTGATGATCATTTAAGCCTCCTAGGTTAGGACAGAGTGATTAAAGTACAGAGAGGACAGTTTCTGCAAGACACACAGTTTACATGTTGACTCCAAGGCTGAATTCTGACTGTTTCAACTGTCACCACAGCATTCCATTTGCATAATTTCTACATTCCTTGTCAGAACCTTGCAAGATTCATTCTTATATTTAGGTTTAACTTAAACAGCAAAATAATAATTACACTGCAGTTGCCAAACCAGCTCTGACACTTTCTTTGCTGCATGATAATTTAGAGCTAAGGGGTTTCTGCTTTAATCTTGCAAGGAAGATTCCCATATTCCTCTAGCTTCAAATCTTACCCATAGTGTTTTTTTTAAGAAAAACCCAAAAGCAAAAAAAAACCCCTTAATTTCTTGTACAGGAATAATATGTTGAATATCCTGTTCACTTTAGTTTTATTGCAAGGTAAGGGGTCTGTGAGCACTCTGCATCAGTGTTTTATATTGATTTAATCCAACTTTCATCTGAAGATTTAAAATATGATTCTTTATTGTAAAAAGAGAACTGCAAAAGCTATGGTCTGTCTCACAAGCAGGAATATAAGCAACCACACATTTTCTCCTCACTGAAGAACACTTCTATTTTGCAAGGTAATTTGTTTCACAAAAGAAAAACACCAACATATTCCCAGTTTATTTCTCATGTCTCATTTATTGTGAAACCCAGCCCTCAAGATGTTTTTCTGAGAAGCAGCAATGTAAGGAGGATAAGGTAGCAGTTAAGTCCTCACAGGGTGAGCTCTTAAGCGCAGACATAGCTCCCTTGGCACATTAAGGCACCCATCACCCTTTGTGTCCTACCCAGTCGTGGGAGTAAACAGGAAAGACAAGACTAGGAGGAACATTTAGCTGTGACAGAAGGTGAATTAAAACTGCAAACCTCCTCACCCTACCAACAATACGGTAAAAAGTCCCAGCTATACCATAAGCTTTTTTTTTTAAGATTCACATTTTTTCTTTTTGTAGGAAAGGTCTTTGAATATTTTAGCATGTTCTCTCCCCACTTAAATTCACTAAGGAGGTTTATTCAGTTGGGGAAACTTCCAAGTGATACATCACATATATTTAAACAAAGAGGGAGAACTGAGAGAAAGTACCAAGCGTGACAGATACACACTATCATGCCATGGGACACCCAGAGAACTGAAATCCATCAGGACCATATTTCTTCCACAAAGTCGTTCTCAGCAACAGTGCTCCTAAAGACTGTAAAGAGGCATCACTTTGATGCAGAGACTGAAGAACACAGCATTGTAGACTCTTGGCTGCTTGAAATACGACACTTAATTGCGTACTTTTCCCAGAACCTATACACTGCTGTCCTCATCAGGGCTTTTACTACATGGTAAACACACAGCTTGCTTCTATCCTCTAACAAACATCAGCATCTGCTAACAAACCAGCAGTGATAGCCAATACAGGGTGTGACAGGGTTAAAGACTAAACAGAGCCAGCTAGTAGTAAGTCTACAGTCCCTGTTGTAGGTTAATGCTACTCCCTGTGGAATGTCTCTTGTAACATACATGATGTAAGGCAAGCAAGCTTTTAAAACTTATTTACTTTGTGTTAATCCTCCCCCCCTTTACTCTTTTTGTTTACCCACATCCAATGCTGGCAAATGTTAGCTTTTTCTGTTGCCCTGGCTTAGATACTACAGAATTCATCTTATTTTCATATCACTGCCTACAACACTCAACTGGGAGATATGTGACACGTTTCTACATTAAAGCTGTACTGCGCTATAGTCATCCCAGGAGTTAAATTCCATAAAAGCTTGAATTGTTGGGGGGCTTTTTAATGCTATACAGTAAGAGCTGTGTAATAGTAACAATGTGCAAACAGAAGGAAGAAGGATTTAACAAAAGAATACGGTGAGCTGGAAAGGATGTGAAGAAGAGACACACAGCCTCTTTATGAGCTTTTACCAAGTGTTTCTTTTCTTGTGTCAGCTCTATTAAGAGATTTCCTTAGAGTAATTCTAAATATACTTAATTCTAAATATACTTAAAGGCAGCACTACCATTCTTCTCAGTGACCTTTATAATGGGCCAAGTTTCTCAAAACCATGTATTTTTTAACTCCTCACATATTTCAAGGCAAGTTTTGCTACCCACATGGGAGTTGGGCGCTTAAATACCTCTGTGGATCTGCCCCAGCTTAAGGGTCATTTTACAAACTAAACCTGGCCTAGCAGGCTTTTCTCAAATGCCTTGTATTTTTGGTTTTCTGAGGTACATAATTCTAATACAAAATTAGCATGCACTGCTGGAGCTGTACTGATGGTTGGCTCAGCACACTACAGTACCCTCACACAAGTCCTACAGTGCCTTACACTCTTTTTGAGTACCAGTGATGCCAAGACAGTCTACAAAAGCAGGCAAACCAGATCATAAAACATTTAACTAGCTGTGTATGCCTTCATCACTTAAAAATTATGTGCTTTTGTAACATACCATAAGCAGACTCAAGCTTTGTCAAAATTTTTATGCTGAGTCTCAGAGGCCTATATGCTGTGCAGAATTGTTTTGATAATCAGGTGACTGGGATTCTTTTCCTGCCATCATAACATAATGTCTCATGCTTGTTATTGATCCAAGTAGGCTCCCTCCTTCAATTCCAAGTTTATGCAACCATGTTCTACCATTTCCAATACACTTGGCTACAAATCTCCACCTCCCTTTTGAAACTGATGTACCAAAATACTGCAAGAAGTCCACTGCATGGAGTGACTGCAATGAGAAAGGAGGGGTACATGCAAGCATCTGGGAGCAATGAGCTCTTCAGCTAGAAGAACAAGAGTTTCTATACTCTCATTTCCTTCCATTCTTTTTAATATAGCACACTACAAAGAAAATTTCCAGGGGCCCAGCCTGCTCTGTAACATCTGTTCTACACTACTGAAACAAGCTTCCATCACAAATAAAAAGAGCTTTTAGAAGGCTCTGTTAAAAATAAAAGACAGAAAAATATAAAATTCCTTAATTTAACTACCACTGTTTTATCACTTTTAAGCTCATAAAGCATTAAGCTTCCTGAAAAATGTATTCCCTAAGCACATAGATTATGGCAGCCAGATCTTCCTCTATACAGTTTTCCTTTCTTTTTGTTTAGTCTTCCTAACCTTTACTACAAGACAAAAAGAAGTCTCTTCTCCTTTTTGTTTTTCTTTTATTATACTCCAAAAGACTGCAGCCTTGTTTTGCCATCATTCCTCTTTGGTTATGTGCTTCTCAAGCTGTTACAGTCTAAGACATGCCACTGGTTTATAAAACAGTTTAATCAACAATATTCATGTCTTTATTTACCATTTATAAGCATCAAAACAATAGTTTGTGGATAAGAACACACAGAGACAATAGCAGCTCCTCAGACATTTATATTAAACTGCAAGTATGGTATTTAGGCTTACTGGTCATCCTGGACCTTTACACTTCTCAGTAGGTACGGAGTTTCACATCTCCATCCATACCAACAGTACCCATTCTCTTGAATTTTCAGAATATGTCCCATTCAAATAAGGGTACCAAGTTTTTGGGTTGACTTAGATGCATTTTCCTCCTCCCTGATACTCCTGAGCCTTCTGCCTGTGAGTTCCTGACAAAGCAGCCCAGGAGAACAGCAGCTGCCCTGCAGGCATTCCCAGAACTGGCAGGTAGCTCCTTGATGGCCACTGGATATCCAGAGTGCAAGGCCACCAAGCACAGGCAGCTCACTTATGTGGTGCATGCACAGCAAGATCAATGGATCCAGGCTATGCAAACTTCCTGTCAGCACCTTTGCCAACAATCCCAAGTGAGAACAAACAGTAAGAATAGCTGCTGCTTTGATATTTATAGTAACTTGCAAGAATAGCAAGATCATTCCAGGATTCAGGATGTCCCTGTGTCTGGCCCTACTTCTCTCTGGGAGCATGAACAGGACTTGCTAAGCTCTCTTGTGTGTGGAAGAGATACAGTCAGCAGCTGGAACTTACACTTTGCATGACAAGTAAAGGAGCATTACACTCTTGAGTTTTGTCCCAGAAAATACCAAACATGAATACAGTGAACTCAGAACCCTATAAAGAAAATTGAATTATGCTTGCAAGCAACAAAACCCCATACTGCTGAGTCACTCATCTTCCAGAAACTCTGGTCTATAATATTGCTGCCTGAATCAAAACTTGTTTTGCCCTGCACAAGAAAAAACCCAACAACCCAAGCCAAACAGAAAATAACACAGAGATCATACTCTCTTGCCACCTGCTCCAAGCCTACCAGATGAACAGCCATTTACAATGCCCAGTCTCATCGATAACATAGATGGCTGAACAGTGTGTGTGCTTAACACAGATGGTTTTCCCATGCATCTTAGAGGCTATGAGTAATTAGTTTTGCTGCAAAAAAGTTACGCATGAAACACCAGCGCATGCCCACTGGGAACTTTTCTGAGAGCAATCTAGATATGACTGCCTACATCTGTTCTTCCCCAGCCTCCCATACCTCTGTCTCCTGCTTCTTTGCAGTTTGCCTTTGTAGAACAGAGGTGCAAGAAATCTGGATTTCAGTTCTCTCATCACAAGATCTGACACAAGTGAGACCTCTAAAAGATAAGACATCAACATTTTATAGCAAGTGGGTACATTGCTAGATTCTCAAAACCTGAAGAGCTTTTGACAAATTATTCTCCCTTTTGCACGAAATTGTTGTCTGGTTGGAGGAAAAAAAGAAAATCCAGGTCCAAAGACCAATTATGCACAAAAGCTGTTACTGTTGACTCAATCCAGCATGAAAAAGAATAAAGAATAAAGACAGGCTTTGCTTTGCTTTTCATGGAAGAAAGCTTCTCTTAGCTCCCACCACTTTAAAAAAAAAACAATTTTTTATCTTACATTTTCACATTGGGATACTCTGCTGCTCACCCTGTGGTGATATATTCTCTACTACTCTGTATGACAGAAGAGCTGTTGATATCCCCAGGCTTGAGCTACGCTGATGCTCTGCCCTAATTTTCCAACATTGTTAGAGAGCCCTGACATAAAACCATCAGTGTGAAGTCAAGTCACAAAATAAACTCAGATTTGAGCTGGAAAGCCTGAAGCAGATACATACTGCAACAGGACAAGCCACAGCTTGTTGAGACACTGATCCGTATCTCCTTGAGACTTTCCACTGACTTGGGCACTTGCTGGCCCAGCCCTTAA
Source organism: Pezoporus flaviventris (assembly GCF_033815535.1). NCBI lineage: Eukaryota > Metazoa > Chordata > Aves > Psittaciformes > Psittacidae > Pezoporus > Pezoporus flaviventris. The sequence goes on from NW_026892595.1 coordinate 8,960,384, forward strand.
TCCTATAATAATCCCATCCTGCAGCCAATGCTGCAGATAATGTTCTAGATGCTTCTGAAGGTAAGATATTAAACGACTGAGATATTAACAGAAAGATTTTGTATAGCAAGTTTCACAGTACCCTCCCTGAACACAAGCGAACAGCTATAGTCAAGATTACAGATAATCATTGGAAACTAGAAGAGAAGAAGTTGTTTAAAGGACAGGCTTTTAAAAACCTCTCCCACCCACTGGTTCCTCCTGCCCCATGCTTGCCCTGCCTTGATGCACCTCCTCGCTGTGGTGCTGCCACCCATTTAACATACCCTACTGAAGCGCAGCAATTTCAGACTAGCAAGGATTTTAGGCCTTTTCCCCCTTATTACAAAGCATTAAGAAGATTCACAGCCATTGAGTTCCTTAAAAATCCTAGTGAGGAAAGGAGGAAAATGAAGGAAAACAGCTTAGCCAGTATCTTTGAAGTCGGACAGAAGTGTAAAAATGAGTTTACAAAACAGAGGATGTTTCACAGAAGAGGCCCACAAATAAGCAGGAAAAGCGTGCCACCAACTGCTCCTTTACAAAGCAAAAATGTTGAAAGTAACTGGAAAAGTCCTTTGAGAAAATAAAACTATTTGAAAAGACAAACTAATCATATGTAATCTACAGAAGTAGAGTTAGAAAATATATTGTATTTTAAGAGTAAGGGAAGTGTTTCTGCCTTGAAAGTAATGAAAAAAAGGGACTCTGTTCTTTAAGTGCAATTCCCTCCTCCAAGCTGACCTATGTCCTGTACTAACTGCTGCCTTTGAAATACAAGTGTTTACATGCATTTGTTTGTTTTAAAAGCACACAAGCCTCAGTGAGTATCCACTTTTAAACCTAGCTCCCATATCCAATGCAGGACGGCACTGAGCAAGTTTCTAAATAGCTGTATCTGCCTGTGAGTCAGGCCAACTTCTGCCATTTACACACGCTGCTACTTAAGCAGTGTCCCCTATGGGCTCCTAACAGCAACAATGCTACACCACCATCAGTGCTGCCCAAAGTCTGCCTATGCAGCAGTGAGTCACCTTGCTCCAACAGGGCTTCATCTTGTGCAACTGCAAGACAGCTGGGAGTGAAGTTTTCAAGAGAAAAAGCACTCATTAAGATGACAAAGTTTAAGACTATTATAATGCCGAAACTTTCCACAGCCTCTGCAGTGCATAACTTATCATTACTGGAAGCAACATAATCCTCACAAAGGCTTACAAAGAATACTACTACTCAACATAAAGGCAAAGGGTCATCTTTATTTAGCAGGATTTTAAAACAGATTAAATGCCTTGTCACAAAGCAGAAGGAGTACACACAAAAATTCTACTGAAGAACTTGTGAACAATTTCCAGATACTTTGCTTAGTTGCTGAGGTAACTCAGGGTAGGCCTGCCATGGAGGGATTTTCTTGTTCTGCTTTGGATTTACTCACATTCAGTAAGAAGAAAACATCCACAAAACATTCAGAAGGACAAGCTGGCTCTGAAACTCTTGATGTTTTTCACCCAGTATCAGATCAGTAAGGTGACAATTCTAGCCCACCTTTGGCTCCTTCAGGTATAACATAACAAAAAGGCTTGAACATTTCCAGTTCCCTGAGCAATGGCATTTTGAAGCTTCTTTGTCTTTTCAGCACTGGCTTTGACAGGAGAATTTTTACAAATTTATTAGCAAATGCAAGAAGTTAAAAGGTTGCACTTTTAAAGCATCCCTCCAACTTACTCTTCCAGCAGCTGCAAACAAAAGGGTCCTTCTGCAAAACTGCAAGTATTGTCTATTCTCTTCTGCAGCACTATGTCAGTTAAAAGCCCACTTTCTTCTTTGATGTCTAGGATTTCATGTACCTGAAAATAATTTCTCAGTAATTTTCTCTGTAAAGCAGTACCTCATACCTGTCAGCAAGAGACTACTGACTGAATTTTCCAGAGAACCTAAGCTTCTCACACAGCTGCAAAACACTACCAAAACACTGAGCCTTCAAAACACTACCAAGGATATACAGTTTTGAAGTACCCCTCAGATTTGCTGAGCCTATTGGAGGGAATTCTCTAGTTTCCTTTCTTTACCAACACACCCAAGTCTGGATATTTGTAACCCATGGATCTGGCAAGTTTGTCCTAGTTATCTTGTAGATGTTACAAGTCATTTTAATGCTGGCATGTCAGGCTTAAGTGTTCTTTATTAAGGAAAGCCACAAGCTCTATTGATCCAGGAAGACAGTAGTTCAATGGTTTGTATTAGACATTTTCAATGAAACCACGAGGAGCAGAAATTCAATTTTGAAAGGCTACACTTTTCTGTTGAGGCCAATCTGCTAGAGATAATACACCAGTCACAGCTGAGGCACACTAAACTTCCATACAATCCTTTCAACCAATTCAAGAATGCTGTCGATTTTGAGGAAATAGCATGCAATTCTTAATTAACAATCTTCATACAGATTAAAATCTGACAGAAGAAGAACAGAAGGTGAACTCAAACCAGAATGGGCCAGAAGGTGGGGCAGTACAGTATGAAGTGAGAGACACAAGAGAAGGGTCCCAGTTTTCAGAACATACCAATTGCCTGCCCATGAAAAAAAACCACCTTCCACAACAGAACCTACAGAGAGTAGAGACAATGGAACAAACAAGACTGGAGAAACTAATGCAACTCCAACATAACAATGTCTCAAATTTTTAACAGCGTTGCTGTCAGTGCCTACACCAGCTCAATGCAGACTTGGGCACACTGGTTCTATTCTTTAGCATGAATTTGGAAGATTGAAGGTACTCATGCTTCCTTACTTCTGTGAACTAGTTTGAGACTTGTACTGTAAACAACAATAATTATTTTCAGCTTCACTTTTACTTGGAGAAGTGGCCAGAGCCCTGAAGAAAGGGTTTCAAAGTCTTAACTGCAATGGTAAAGTCATAACATACAATAGACTTCGTGAAAATTCTGTCTTAATTCATTGCAGCCTAATTAGATGTTGCAGCTTTAAACTGTATGAATGATGACATATAACCAGATTTATTTCAACACTGACAGGACAAGAAATAGCTGCAATTTGCTATTCTGTTTTACTTAACACTGCCTTATGGCTAAGCTGCCTCTTTAAAAAACAGTATGTTATTGATACAGGTATTCTTTAACTTCTGTGATTCACTGTTTGCCTAAATAAGTCACTTTAAAAAGTAGCTTTTGGCATGGTGCCATAGACACCAAGTTCAGGTGGATCTGTATTACACAGATCACTGACTTGAATCTACTGATACTCTTACAATCTTGCCTGTCAATCCAGCTGTCAGGCAAGCTCATTAAATCCCAGATATGAAGCACACACAATTTTAGTTGAGGAAAAGTCACAGAGCTTTCAAAATGGCCATTTAAAAACTTCTACCATTATCTTTCCTCAAAAACAATGAAAAACTATTTCTGTTTCTCTGAGACTTGCTACAAACTTAGCTCCTTTAAGGTAGGGTGCATGCCACATCCAAAAGGCAATTTAACCAGTTGACTCCTACTACTAAAGCACCTCAAACCAATTAATTTGCGCAATGATTCATTTTTTAAAGACCTTTTCAAGTTTTACCCTGTTGCATTTCAACTTTTAACTGTAATTTTACGCCAGATTTAAACAACTGTAAGCCTTATATTACAACCTTATGAACATATTATCTGTCACATAATAACTATTACCAAAACGTTCTCACAATGGTATTGCTACATAAAAATCACCACACTGATTTTTATGCAGCTATGACACCACTGGGTTTGCCACTTGTCAGAGATTTAAAATGTTTAAATAGATACCCACTTCATGAATTTGAGCCTCAGAATACTTAACTTCACAAACCAATCTTGTATTCTTTAATAATGGTTTCTCAAATACATACAAAACCATGGATTTCAATTGTGGATTTCTTTAGATTTTAGATCAGATGGCAGACCTGGATTACCAACTCTACATGTGATCTGATACTCCACAGCTACATCAGGATGTAGCAGTACACATTAATTGTTCCTTTACTAATGGAAAAGCAGAAACTAGATTTGACTGCAGGAGCTGTTTTAAATACTCTCCTTTTTTAGAGGGAAGAGGCTTCCCTTCAGCAGCTTAAAGAGTCTGTAGACAAGGCCTAAAAACGCAGCTTCCTGGGTCTACCTGGGGTTTGTACCACAAAAGTGAAATAAAATCCAGCCTAGTGAGGTGGCAAGCCCAGAAGTTACGGGTGTTAGCAGGAAGTTACTACAGCACCAAAATGATGGAAGAGATGGACTTACACATAGTTTATTATTCCTACCTTCCAAATACTTAGAGACTTTCTCCATTCGAACTGCCATATGGTAAAGAGAATGAACAGAAAGATGCAACGTTTAGCTTTAAAATCATTTCCAGAAAACAAGCCCCCAAAAATCTGGAGTTGTGATTATTAGTAGTATAAAGGAAGTTATTTGTCCGAACCTGAGGTTAGGTCAGATCCTCTGTTCTTTTTATCTTCTACTATTTCATAGAATGGGCCTATTACTTGTAGTAATTCTTCAACCTTGTCCGTCATTGGCATACTCTCAAGAATCTGCACAAGTCCAAAATATGAAGCATCTTATGAAACATATGAAACAGAATTTCATGATTCATTCATTTCAACTGATGTTAGAAACTGCTGGTCATTGTACAGTATTTCACTGAATCACTCACCACATTATTCTGATTTTCTTTACTTATTTTTTATTAAAGGAAAACAACATAAAATTAATCTACCATACATGAATCTGAACTAGCTATATTAGCTTTTCTTAGGTGAAGAGAAGATGGCAGAGCTAATGCATTTGCCAACAGAATACAGCAAAACTGGGATGATACAAAGACAGAAGAGCAAACCAGAACCAAGAGCAGCAAACTAGAACCAAGTTCTGCTCTTGAAGTCACTTGGACCTCGTACTTTAATAAAAATTCCTTTATTTTATGTTAAAAAAAAACAATACCTTCAATCATCTGACAGGAATACAAAATCTTACATCTAAAGTAGATTAAATAGAAGAGATTTAATAAGTATTATTTTAAAAGCATACCTTCCAACACAAAACATTCTATGATTCTATGATATTATTGTCCAATTCTATTTTAAGGTCCTTCCAACCAAGCTTTTTGCCAATAGCTTTGTTCCTCCTTTATTCTCTATTTTTTTATTATCATTTTTAAAGAGGTAATAGCTATAGGAAGAGACTCTGTAGAAGCAAATACAGTACACCCCCTCTTCCAGAAGAGCACCAAGAAAGCAACAGATGGAGATACAAGTTGCCACAGAACATGCTGCTCAAAAGCACCAAGCATATCACTAAGCAGAAGAAGCAAAAGCTACAGCATTACTTCACAAAGCAGGAGTGCCAGGCAGGCTAACAGTCAGCAGGTAACAAGTCAACACTTGCAAACCAATCCAGGATATGAAGAGACAATAACCCTATCAATCTGCAGTTTCATTGCCACTTCTCTGATCTATTCAGTGTATGTAATTCATTCCCTATTTTTCAGATAGAAATGCTCTGTGCTGAGATACTGAGCTGGATACAAACCAGAGCCAGGGCAGTTCTGTGATTTTAATTAGTTATTTTTTTAACTTTAGTAACATTGAGAGAAACAAGAAGCCTATTCTAGAATAACACTTGTATTTGCTATGTATTTACTTCTACAGTCTGCACTGTAAATTGTTTCATACATGTTATTTGCATGATGCCCGCAAATAACTGCTCTTTGTCTAAACACACTTCAGTATAATCTTGAAGCAATTCTTAGAGCCTTACCACACAGTTTCTGCTAGAGTTTTGTAACTGCTAGCTTTTAGGTGAGCAAGAAAAAGAGCAAATATTTCCACAAACAAAACCAGTTGCTTACTTATATAGCCACTAGGCATAATATGCAATCTTAAAATTTGAAAGTCCTTATTACTGTTCTCTTTGGATGACGGACAATTCATATATGAAGACTCTTGTTTTAAATTAAAAACACCATATAGTCTTAACTCTTCTTTATGCCAAGGTATCACTCATTTTTAATATAAAACAAACCAAGATATCTGAAATGTAAACCAATTAAACAGCATTTCAATATAAAATTTCAGAAATGCTACTTGGAAGTTAAATTAACCTTAAACAAAATGCACCTGAGCTCTTAGCTAAGACCAAGACACGTTTGGTCATCTCCCACCAGCACCTCAAAACCTCACCTAGACACACTTCTCTACAGCTGCCATTTTCAAGGCTATCACATGAAGGGAAAAAACTAACCAAAAAAAATCCCACAAACAAGTTTACAATAAAAAGTATTTTGTGACAGGGTCATTTGAAGCATGTGTAGCCCAACCATGATGTGCAAATGGTAGGACATGCCCGAGGGGCAGGGGGGAAATATAACAATCTTATACACCCTTAAACACAGTCCTGTAGTATCAGCATACAAGTGGGGTTTTGCCCCCTTAGACACTGATACCTACGCAGCAACAGCAGAACGCCCACAGTAACACCACAAGGATTAGTGCAGTATGTGCTGATAGAACAACCCAGTGGACCCATTTGAAATGCACTTCCATGGACATTTCAAATAGAATCAACTGGGTTGGAAAAGCTGAAGCTAGTATTTCCAGTGTGAGAGCTGAAACAGCACCACAGCAGGGTAAACAGATTCCCCACTTTCAAAGCAGAGTGAGGGAAGAAGCCATTTACTCTCCTATCCCTACATGTAATCTGTTCAGAGGCAGAATATTTGTGCTTTATTAGGGTCAACCGAGTACACCTCCTCACAGGAGGCTTCCAAGAAGGCTTTTTTTACAACAAACATTGCAGTTTCACTTAAGTTTTAGTGTCCTGACCAAATCAATGCAATGCAATGACCTGCACCAAAAAAAAAGATTATCTACTTAAGTATTAATGCGTTTTGAGCCTGAGATTTAAAATAAAGTACTAAATCTTGTAGTACACATTCAAACAGAACTATTAAAATTCAGTGGGATTTTTGACCAGATGAATATTTGGCTGTGTTTTCTGGAGTTGTTTATTTCTCATTTTAAAGCAATTACATTAACATCATCAGGAACTAAATTACCAAAATTGCAAACAGGAAGAACAGTAGTCAGGCTCCATTTCCATGCCTAGTAGAAGTTTTTGTTGTATCAATCATTAGACATGTTAAGAAATCAGTGTCAAGATAGTGGCCCAGGAGAAAAGCAAGTGTCTTCGGAGTAGAACTTACATTTTCTCCCTGATGCTAATCTCATTACAATAATACATTACAGTGATACTTTTATCTGGATTGACAGTAAACAATCTTTAAACTGGAAAGGCCACCTAGAAGAGCTTCAGTGAAAAGACTGCAGTGAAGAGTTAGTTAACAAAAGACAATTACTTTAATTCTGAATGTTTACTTCAGCTAATGCTGCAGTTCCTGCTTAATAACTATGACTGTTTGCATTACACATCTATTCCAAAAAAGACAGACCAAACTACTCAGTTGCAATCATATATATGCATGTATATAATAATTAGAACTATTACATACAAGGAATAATTTCATGACAAGTACAGAAAATTCAGGTTGCTGAGTTCTTCTTGGAAAAAATAATTGAAAAAAAAATAAAAATCAAAGATTACCTATTTGATTATACTCGTGCCTCCAGTCATGACAATGAGACTCTTGCTCCTGAAGTCCTTCTGGAAGGTTGTTTTTTCCTTTCTAAGGTATGGATCACTTACCTCCCTCTCAACTCTGAGAGCTGAGGCAGTTTGCAGGAAATCAGCTTCTCTTTTGTTGTACTTTAAGTCCCACTGTTTTCCCCACTGCTCCCTTTACCTTTCTTTAGCTCTTTCATTTAAGCTTCCTATCAGCTAGAGCTCTGGTGTTTCTCTGAAAACAACCAAAATTCTACAGCTTTGGAAGGAACTACCTGGTTTTCTTCTCCCTGTGGGCCAGACAGCATAGTACTGAAACATAAAGGTTCACATAGGGAATAACTCATTTGGAGCTTTGACAGTAGCAGTCAACTAGAACCCCCTAATGTTCCCCAATTTATTTCTGGAATATTTATTTTAGAAGATCCCTCCCACTCATTAATAAACTTACCTTTTTCATTTCTTCAACATAGGCTATCATGGCTTCTTCTTTGGACATGTCTCCCAAGGCACTCCAAGCATCCCTAGGAAAGAAAGCCGCATACATCTTCACTATCTCCAGGGCCTACTGTTTTTTTTTTAGGCCTGGCCTTAAGTAGGTCAGTTATGTAATGCCCAAAGTTCCTCTGATACAAGTAAAATGCAATAACAATTCACTTTTTTAAGTCCAAATATATAATTTGTGAGGATAATCACACAGTGGTACATCAACACAGACGTAACAAACTGAACAGCCTGGGGACTGAACCAACTATCATCTTGTACCCGGGAAGCTGTTAACAAGCCCAGATACAGGACACACACATTTCCCTTTTGATCAACTGGAATTTTTTAAGACTCTCTGCTGCAGAAGAAGAACAGGCACAGACACTTCAGCCAGCACTTGCAAACGGTTGTCAGTTTAGCCATCGTCCCCAGTTACCACAGTAGCTACTTATGACCTAAAAAAATCTGCTCTCCAACTCTGCAACACAGAAAGCTCAAATCCGATTTATCTGTATTGCACAAGGAATATGTCAGAACAGAGGCTGGAATAAAACATTTCCATACTCAGTCTTGCACTTGATTCTTGATTTGTCACTCCCCCTCCCTCTTGCCAAAATATTTGTCCCACTTAGAGCAAAACTCCAAGATTGGTGGCTCACTGGTTTCAGCTACAACCAGCCAGGTTCCAGGAAGCTTACTGCCCTAGTCCTCTGCAAAGACAGACCCTTTAACTTGACCTGGGGGAGAAAGGAAGGAAGAAAAAGGGGTGGGAAGGATGGGTGAGTGATGGAAGTCAAAGGAATCGTTTTACGGACCCCAAGACAAGAAAACCATGACCATAAAGACAGCAGTGATACTTGTACTTCAGAATAAGTCTTTACTAAAAATATAATAAGCAAAGCATTCAGGTGGCTTTTCAAACAGATCTCAGCAATCTGGTGCATCAAAAGTCTTCTCAGCACAAGGAAAATATAGTGGGAAGCCCTACCACTGAGCTACCACAGAAAGACACACAAACCAGACCTCTCCCCAAGAGCTTGAAGCTGTATTATTAGCTGTCAATGAACTCACACTTATTTCGGGCTCACATGATACAAGAAAACTAGAGAAGGAAGAATTCCAGACTCATCCACATCACTCATTCTGCAGAGCACCTACAATTTCATTCTACAACATGGGATAAACATGCAGAAATACTGTGGTGCTGCTTGCTCAAGCAAGACCTGCCCACCTGCAGAACCCAAGGGACTGTTCTCACCTGCAGCTCTGAGAAATTATAAGTTATCTAGGCAAGAAAGTTGTAACACAAGACAGAATATTAATTCAAGCATCAAAGGTTGTGGTCATTCTTTAAGAGTGAAATACACTCACTACACGCTTTCTCCAAGTGCCACTCTGCTAAATATCTCCCCTCGAAGCATTACTAGAAACCCAAAACACCTCCCCCCCCCAAAAAAAAAAACAACCAACAAAAAAAACCACCACCAAACACCCCTCTCATACCAAAAACCCCACAAACAACACCACAAAACAATAACTCATGAAAAGTTACCATTTATATCTACCAATCGGATCCCAAAATCCAGGTCGTGGAATGTTACAGGGTCCTTGGGTTGCTTGCTTATAAAAGCTATAGAACTTGAGCATCATTTCATTCGTTGGCTGGAATGAACCTAGTGAAGGCATTTCAAAATACAATTAAATTGTAATCAAGAATATTAACAAGTATTTTACAAGCTTAGCTTTTCTGTGAGAAAATAGCCTGCAGCTTGTTACAGCCTGAGTCACAGCAGTACAATTTAAGTCAAAGATGAAGCCTTCACTTCATCTACCATGAATCAGCACCACTATTTACTTCACAAACAGCAAGTTGCAGATTGAGTTTAAGGGACTATAACCTTTACTGCTCCTAAGGTCAGACTCCACAATTAAAATAAAAAGAGAGTAATAAGTACCACGAAGCAAGTGTCCTTTCACTCAGTTTAAAGGGACATGTAAACAAAGTATCTTGCAAGTCACTTTACTGTTACAAACAGAAACTTACAGAAAAACTCCAGAACTTTAAAACAAACTAACAACAAAACAAACCCAAACCACAGCCTTCTACGGTGGTTTTATTATTTGGGGTTTGATAGCACTTTCAGTAACAGTTCCACTATAACTTCTTCCTACATTTTTCTCTTCTTCCTTTGTGGAACACACTTGTGTAGAGGTAGAAGACGTAGATACAAAACTGTAACAGCTGGCAGGGAAGATTCATAACCAGTCTATTTAATCAAATACTTTCAGGTTCAGTTCTACTAATTAGGAGAAATTTACAGTGACCTTTACCTTCATACCTCAACAAACCCACTTTTACTTACACCAGAATAATGACGTACCCAACAACCAACTTTTATTATTATTATTATCTTCATTACTCTTATCAAAAAGACATTCTGATTGTTTTGCTTTTCCGTTAACTCTTTCAGCAGAGGACACTCCCGGTAACAGCTCTGAACCCGTCAAATCAACTTGAGGCTTTCAGGGAGGCTGAGACCCTTCTCCTGCGCCCTCCGCACCGCACCCTGGGCAGCTCACAGCCCCCTCCTCCAGAGGTTTCTCCTCGCGAGAGACCCGAAGCCCCAGAGCCGGGGTTCCTTCAGGAGAGGCGGGCGCAGCTCTCAGACCGAGGTTTCCAAGCCGCCACCTGCTGACAGGCACCCGGCGGCCCTGCTGCCCTGGCCTGAGCCACCCGGCGGGAGGGCCGCGCAGCCGCCCCTACCGCGGAGGAAGCAGGAGACGGGGCCCGCCGCTCCCGGGCCCCGCCCGCCGCGCAGGTACCAGCAAGGCGGCCAGGCCCCGCGCCGGTGCCCCGGCTGCCCCCGGCCGCACGTACCATTTTTGGGCAGGCTCTGGATCACCTTCACGGCCGCCTCGAACCTGGTGGCGTGCACGGAGCCGGTCTCCGCCATGTCCCCGTCCCGTCCCTTCACCGCCCGCCGCCTCCTGCTGCTGCTCAGCCGCCGGGCCCCGTCCGGCCGGCCAGTCTCAGCTCTGCCTTCCTCGTCGCAGCACCTGCAGCCGACTGCACGGGACAGTGGCTGAGCCGCGCCGGGCCATACGCAACCAGCCCCGGCGGCAGCGGGGAGGAGCGCCCGGCCCCAGCCGCACCCGGCCCCCGCCCCGATCCCCCAGCCCTCCCCCTCCGGCAGGCCAGGCCCGGCCCGGCCCGGCCCAGCCCAGCCAGCCCCTCGGACCGGCCTCGTCCCACGGAGCGCGGCCCGCAACACCCCCAGCCCAACGGACAACCCTCCCTACCTCCGCCCCGGCTTCAGGCGCCCATGTTATGCCTCCGGCCGCTGCGCCCTTCCCCTCCGCTCGCACCACCCTGTGGCCGCCATGGGCACGCCGGGAAACGTAGTCCGCCCGCCGCGCCCTTCGGTGGGCCCACGCAGGTGTCCACGCCACCCGCGCCTTCTGTTCTTCCCGCCGCCACCTCAGGCCTCTGCCCTCCGGCAGCTGCTAGCCGCGGCGGGCAAGGGCGGCGAGGCCGAGGCCGAGGAGAGGCCCTGGGGCAGTCTGCGCCAGGGGCCTCTCAGAGCTGCTCTGGGCAGTGGCGGGTTCAGTCCTGGTGACCGAGAAGCCGTTGGAGTGCTGATCCAGGGTGTGCCTCCCGTGTGCGCTGAGGGAACAGTTCTCTATTTTTTCTTTTTTTTCCCCTTGTTTCTTTTTTTTTTTTTTTTCTGCTTCCTTCTTCTTGCTACACTTTCCCTTCCCTGCTTATAATCTATAATTGCATTTCAAATCGTGCCGTATTCCACCCATTCTTCGGACCTCAGTTATCCTCAGGAGATTCCTCACCACCCTGGCAGTCTGCTTTGCTGCTTCCTCTTCTCCTCACAGCCTATTACACACACCTAGTTCAATGCAATTCACTTTAATTACCACTGCAGCCACGTATTTCTGCAATAGCTTTAATGACTCCTATTTACATTAAAATGTTAGTTGTAAGATTTGAAAAGCTGAGAACCTGGGGAGTAACTATGTCCATGGTATTCGGAGATGAGGGTGAAAACCAGCACAGTACCACCAGCTAGCTCAGTAGCTAAATAAATGAATGGCCTTATTCAAAAGCACTGTGCATCCAGCACTCTGCAAAGTCAAACAAAAGTATGCTAAACCAACTGCTTTTGTGGCAAGTGCAATAATTTACCCAGTGAGCGCCAGGATGAATTAATAGCCCCTTTGAATAGAATCGAGTACAAAATCTTGGCATTTGAGTCAGTTCATTTATCTAGTACAAAAAATGTATTTTCAATTCCTCCAAAGGCAGTTGTGTGCTCGCAGTAGATGCCCTCTGGTGGGAAAGAAAAGCTCCAGAGAGAGGGAATTAGAGCAGCTCAGCCCCTGCTCTGCTGAGCTAGTACATTCCACAAGGTCAGTAGCCAGCTGGCCAGGGGAGAGATCTGCTGGAGAGAAGCTGACACTTCCAGAGGTGTTCAAATAGGATTCCCCACACCGGGCGAACGATGAACTCATGTTATAAACACCACTCGTGTGAACGTTACAGATGAACGTATCTGAATTTTTGAGTGCTGGATTTCTAAAGCTCTTGTCAGCTCTGTACTAAGATCTATCACCTTTTTTATCCATGAAGGTAGGAATGACAGAAGCTCAGATCAAAGGGAAGTGGGTTTTTGAAGATACGTGGGTCTCTGTATAAATATGAATTCTTTGAGCATGCAAGCAGTTAATTGCAAAAAAGTGATAAAAAAATTAAGGGCCTCTTGTGGCACCAGCTGATGTGTAAATTCTATTTACTTGAAAAAATCTATAATGACATTTGCCATTTTAACTGTTTTAAGAGAAATGCAGCCTGCATTTTTATAATGAATGTTCCCAGACACTGGGAGTAGGCTTTAGAAGAGATGCAAATGACAACCTATTTAATGGCTGTATGCAGAAACAGAAGCTGCCCTCTTTGCACTGAAGATGTGTGAGAGTGTGAGATCTGCAGATCCAGAATGAGGCACTTGAAGTAATCCAAAATAATTAATACGATCGTGCCCCGAGACAAGGATGAAATAGTAAATGAGAGGCAAATTTTGCACGCTGGTGAGCCTGTGAGAACATATAATGAATGATTAGTTAATTTAAATGCTCACATATAATAGTAATTAGCATTGCTATGTATACATTTTGCATTCTCACCGCAGTGACTTCCATATAGGGTTAACAGTAACCAAATGTGGAATACAAGTAATAAAGGAGACCCTCCCATCTGTTTCAGGAATGGACCCGCAGCTTTACCTCAAGCTGAGCATCTAGACTCCATTTGTTAGCGAACAAATTCATATGACATTTCTCTGTTTTCTGCTGAGTACCTATTGGGTATGACCACAACCTTGTAAAATCTAATTATAAGCTATGTGTTGAACTGGGCTGTGTTTCTGTTGCTCTACAAGAGCAGTGTCCAAAGCAATCAACCATAAGTATGACCAGGTCTTACTTCCCATATATTGGTTTTGATCCAATGTATGAGAAGCTGAACATTGGGAACTTTGATAGATTGGACCAACAATGCTCTTCAGTTGAGATGCGAGAGGAGAGACCATGGTACTCTGCTACCAGCATGATTTGCAGTGAATGCAGCATGTGGCACTTAACATGTCTGAGTGCTTTGCTGTCCTCACACTTTTCTTCACATGGTGTTTCACAAACTACTTATGGAGGGCCTATGAACTACTAATATGAGGCATTCCTGGCAATGCTGAGATACATAAAAACTTGTATGGAAGCATGCTGGAGTAGTCACTGAAGGAGCACAGTTGGAGGATGTCTGGAGAAAAGACAGACAAGCTTGATCCTGAGTGTAACCTTGGACCTGTCCTTCAGAGATGGATTAGGGATGGTTATTGAGTTTAGTGGTGTTATGGCACAGGATAGTCTATCAAAGTCTGATGGGTTGAGCTACCTTACATTATGTGTGGTCTGTAAGCTGCCACTGTCCCTTCATGTTGTTCTCATTTGTATCACAAGTCTGCCTTATTTTTCTAGTAGTTGTTTCCAGTGCTAAGCTACACCCCAGTCTAGCTTGAAAAGCACCTTCATTTTACTTGAGGGACAAAGAAGTCAGTTAAATTATGCAAGTGAAAAGCAGAAACTGGAACCAATTATGCCTATTGCTCCCTCAAGGGTCTGAATCATAGCAGTGTATTTTACAGAAATATTTTTAAATGGTTCTTAAGAAAGTAGACCGTAGTCTCATATGCATTATGAGCAAGTTCTGTAAGCTACCAGATCCAAGAGCATGTAATTTTAGCAAAGCTTACTTTTTGAAGTATGTAATCCAGTGGGGAGGGAGAATGAATTATTTAAAACCTAATAGTCATAATTATGAAGTACTGAATTAGCATTACAATTTCTAAGTCAAATCTCCATGCTGATGAAGAACACAAAGATGTTGTCTAAGAAGGGTGGAGCTTTTCGCAAGTAGTTTTCTACATTGTTTACAATATAAAATCTAATGTATCAAATTACATTTACTTTCAGAACTTTTTAATGAAATCATGAAGGATATTTGTGTCAAAATCAACAGTTCTGGAGAAAGAGAACTATTTACCTACCATGAATATGGCAAAAACCAGCAGCTGAAGTTTGCCCGCCTATGTAGGCCAGTCCCTGCTCTTCAGGGAAAGCCCTCTGGGCAAAGGACTAGTCTGACATAAGAATGCTTTGGGGGATGGAAGTTTCCTTCTCAGGTTCAGATGCACCCCTTAATAACTTGTCTAGAAGTACCGACTCATTTCACACTTGGGGATTAAGTAATGGAATTATTTTTAACCATTATTAACATCAGCTGCTTTGCCTAAGGATTAGGCGCCATGTTTTCAAAGGCATTAAAGGTAATATATCCCATTTCAAACCTCTTTTGAACTATTCGATTCAGAAATCTCAGGTCTTTCAGAAATCAATATTTTGAGCCTCATTTTTTTTCCCCCCATGCCTCCCCACTTCTCCCATAGTTCAAAAAAGAAGGTGCAGTAACAAAAGTGTATGTGTGTGCGTTTCATAAAATGCCCTTTGAAGAACCAGAATATGATCATACTTCCAAAGACACTTAGCAGCACTTGACATTGCACTGAACTGTACAGTACTTACGCTTACATAGTCAAAACCTTTTACAGGTTTGTGTAGGTCTAAAGCATAATGCAGTGCCATATTGTCTTGAGCCCCTCTGTTTTCCTCTGAGCTTACTATTCATTTCTTTTATGAAATTTTTAATAAAGTTCATTTTCCTCACTGCCTGAAGGTATTATTCTTGTAGAGCCAGTAGATAGGTATAAGGGAATTGCTCAGATTTTACATATTCTGTAATAACATTTGAAGAATGTTGTTCCCTTACACAGCCATGAACTGCGCTTTGAAAAGTATCAAAGTATTCATCTTGCAGCAATGACAAACTGTGTTATTATAAACAGGAACAGCAGCAGACAGCCCACAACAAATACTTATTATTTCCCTTCAATAAAAAATACAGTACTTGTAGGTCAAATTGTGCTGTCCTTCACAGTGATTCAAATTTAGTTACTTGGTTGATTTGGGGATATTTATGGTGTTCCACATTTTCATAATGCAAATGAGTAGAATTTGACTCTGCAAGGCCTAGCTATGTCTGATACATTATTTCTGTTTCAATATTTGTGCTTCTTCACAGCTCCTGCTGGTAAAGTTTGAGAAGCCTATCCTTGTGTAATATGCCTCTTGGGAATAGCAAACAAAATAGTGTGACTGTATCACATTAATGTGCTTATGCAACGGCATATTTATAGCCAAACAGCTCTTGTGATTTTTTTTTTTTCAATATCTGTAAGGGAAAAATACAAACCACCTTTAGTTTGTGTGTGTTCATTTAAAATTCTAGCAAGGAAGGATATTATTCTTTCTAGCAAATCTGAAAAATGACTTTGTGGAAATGTTTTCATGACACACGTTTACCACTGTGTGAAACCTAGAATATAACTGGCACAGATAACTGAACTTAAGCATTTTCAGGCCTGTGTTTATCATTTTGGATACGTATTCAGGCAGAAAATATAACTCTGTGGCTTTGGTCAATGGGTTTCAACAACCTAATCTCACAAATTAGGGATGATTTATGGGAGTGAGTCCTCCAACAAAGAGGCTCTCAGAAGGATTTAAGACTGTGTTTAACTGGGTGTCTCAGCACTCAACCACCACTTTGTTACAATCCTCAGAGGCACCCAGTCTCTGTTCATATGTGAGTCTTAGTAAAAAAATCAGACTTCCTTAGAAGCCAGTGCCAGCTAGACACTTTTTCCAGCTATAAACCACAGCTTTTTCGCTCTTATATTCAGCTCAGGCCTGATTCTGGACATTATCCAGGGAAGTTTATCTGGGAAGCTTTATTGAGGAAGAAATTTGACATTAGGGAGCTGTTTCAGTTTATACTATTAGGTCATTTCTGCTCCACTGAAATAAAGAAGTCATCTCTGCTTCAGTTTTGGGGTAATAAGGCCTGTCTGTTTCACTCAGGGGAGGGACACAGGTGAACTACAGCAGCATACCACACCTCAAGATCTGTACCTCCTGGGTACAAAGATCAAAAACCTCCTGGGTTTGCCAGTTAAAACAGAGAAATAATTCTTAGGCTGAGAACTCTTAACCAGAAAATTATTGGATGAATAAATGGTCTGGATGAAAAATTAGGGCATTAAGTGTCTTAAGTGTGGTTTTTTACTTGCCTTTGCACTAAAATGTTCTGGTTACTATAACATAGTGTTAAGCGTAAGAAGCTTAATATCAAAGCTGCTGGAAAGGTTAATGAGGAAAGACAGCTGTCAGTTCTTGTTCCCCAAAAAGTAGGAAAAAAAAATAAATCAAAGAACCTGCTGAGTAGTTTTCTAAGTAAATTACTCTTGTTTTTTAAAAAAAAAAACAACAAACAACAACCCAAGAAACACAATTGAAGCTGTATGAAATAAAAATGACCATTGAATTCACAGAAGTCTTTCAATGTACCTAAACAGATGTGTTTAAAGGTCAAGTTACTTTGCTGCAGATAAATGCAGCCCTAAACTAAGCAGGGAGCTGTGCAGCCACGTCACTGTGACAGCAGTTACATTGCAGTCTGTTTGTCACACTGAGTAATCTAACAGAGGGCAGAGGGCACTTTTGGGAGGCACTGTAAGTCTTCAACCAAAGATGTACTCATTAAAGAGCTCGAGTCTGCAGTGGCAAATAGATCACTTTAATCATCTTGAAATCGAATGTTAGTACTACATTTTGCCCTACAAATACAAAATATGCCCTATTTTTTCTATTTGTTTGGCTATCTTTCATTAGCAGGTTTTGATCTTTCTGTAGCTTTGTTTGCTGGATTACAGAGCTCACTATTATCCTCCTGAAGGGTTCTCTAACAATCCTACGAACTATTAGAAATCAAGCAACCCCTTGATTTCCTTGATATAGAATTGGTTTCAGTGATGCTTCCACTCCAGTGAATTAATTCTTTCATTCTCATGTCTTTCCAATATTTTGACATCTGTTTTGAATCACAGATACTACTGCTAGGTACAATGCTATGGGAATACTTGTATTAAAGTCGGGGGCAATAGAGGACTGAGGTACTGCATTCTCCAGGTGCACTATTCTCATTGGAAGATCAGAATTAATTGATTTTTGGATGTAGAGGTAGATGAGGACCTCAAAGCACAGGCTTCTCATATCCTACTAGTAGCTGAAGACCCACGTTCTAAGGGGGTACTCAAAGCTTTTGTTCGGAGTGATGAAATGATAGTTGGTTGTACTCAGTTACACTGTTTTTGCAAATAGCTTATCAGACGATTCTGTCATGTCAGTCTGTTCTTTTGTCACTCTCCTAATCACTGTACTCTGCAAATTTTATCAGCAGTGATTTTATTGCTTTCTTGTAGGTTATTCAAAATAAGTTAGCAAGGCGTCAAGATTGGTACAGCCTTTATGATGACATTTAAAGGCTGACAGCCATTTTTTCATTTAATTTTCACCATAATGATTTTCTATTACAATAATAATTTCTTTTTAATATTTTATTGTAGTTTCTCAATCAAAAATTTATGTAGATGGATATTTTACGGAAGTATAAAAACATTTCTAAACCAGTTAGATTTATCTATCAAACTTATATTCTCATGGAAAAGGATATTGTTATATTCATATATTCAGGATAAGGTTATCTTGAATATATGTCTACTTCTCCATACATTACTATTGATTTGCATTAATTAAATTATCCTTCTTTAATTCTTTATTAATGGAATCTCCTATCAGTCATTCTGTCATATACTTGGGATCACTATTAAATTGATAAGACTACATTACCAATATATCTTTTTTTTCAAGATTGGCACAACCATTTCTTTGTTTCAGTGCTCTGGAACTTCTCTAATATTCAAAAACTGACTGAAATGAATATTCACCATCCATAATGCTCTTCACTGGCTCATTTAAAACTCTTGGGTGTGATTAATCTGTACATGCTGATTTAAGAAGATCTAAATTTAGAACCTGCAGATAACGAGATCTCCCTTGATTTTCATTTTAATGTAAATAAAAAATTGGTCTTTAAACACTGTGATTAGAGATGTCTTTTAGTTGCTCTGTTCAGTCTTCCGGTGTTTTGCTGTTTCAGTGTCTGAGATCCTGCAGGTGGAATTCAGGCCTCTGAATTTCTAAGGATTTGTTTTTTAAAAAGGGAGCTACACATTTCTTTGCAGATTACCTTTGACTTGTATGAACCCTTGGGATAAATGTCAGCTCCTCCAGCAAATAATGCATTATAAGCAGCTCAGTCCTGTTTCTAACCTTTGCAGGAAGGAGTTGTTTGGTTTTCACTTAAGTTGCATGTGCATTCTCACTCTTTGCATGGTAGTTCTGGGGGAAAAAAGCCTTAAAAACTAAAGCTTTTGATTAGTAGAGTTGTCTATCACAACATTTCAACTTCTACATCATGATAAATGTAATTTGGACACTATTTACTGACTTCCTTTTTCAAGACTTCTGAAAATACTGAAATCTTTGGAGAAAGTACACAAACATATTTCAGTTTTATAATAGAGGAAACAATGCAATGTCCATCTATATACAAATATATTTGTACATACATAACATATAAAGTAGTGATGTGATATACAACATTGATAAATACATTATTAGCTGTTGGTAAAAGCAATATATTAGTTGTAAACAGATGAAAGGAAGAGACTGGAGAGGCTGTTTCTCCCTGGGTTAGGTGGGTTGTGCTGTGGCTCACATGGCAGGGGGGTGCTCTCTTGGATGCAGAAACCTTCCAACCCCACTCCCACCACAGCTGCCCCTTTTTTCTGCATAAGCAACTCCAAATCTGCACTGGGGGCAGAGGAAAGAACAAGAGACATTCATAATAAAGAGAGTAAACCACTGTAACTTTGGCTGTCAGGAATTCTGGCCTTGTGTTTTATTTCTGCCACCTGCCATTACCCTTATTTACTGACTCAGATTTGCATTCACAGTAGGACTCACAGATGGATATTTTCTCATCATTGTGAAAGAGTTTCATGTTTGTTGGATGCTGTCATCTACATCACTAAAGTATCACTGTAGTGTATTTAACTAAAGAATCTCTGACATACCCGGTGTAGGGAATAGATGATAACAGAATAAAGATGCACAAAAAATAATAAAACTATTACATTTTTTACCTCAGATATTAAAAATGTGAAGTGGTCTCACATGTCTTGAAATGGGAAATTTGGTGGTACAAAGAAGTAGGATAAGTCCCCAGATCAATGGATTTGGATGGTTTACATTATTGAAAAGGAGTTGGAAATTACTTGAGAAAACACATTTAAAACAGTTGCATTAAAAGTAAATAAAGACTCATGCCCACCCTAGGAAGCAGCTCTGTGATGCCTGTTCAGTTATTCCAAATAGACCAGCTTTACTTCCTCTAGTCTGCATCTCCTTCTCATGTGCCTCAAATTATGTGCTTCTTGGTGGGGCACATCATATTCAGAACAGTTTGTTAACACACTGAAGCTTTTTAAAATGCATACCACGTGTGCACAGAAGGTCTTCATTTATCAGATTAGCTCACAGATCAGACACCATTCAAAAGAGCAGAATGGTGCTAGAACAAGGATGTCGTCCTGTACTGAATTCCCCCTTCAATCAAAGGCTGACACAAACAGACACAAATGACTAATTTTCAAGTTTTACTCCAATAATTATGAATTTAAATAATTTTAAAACTCCTTCCATGAACACAGGCTGCATTCACACATTCCCAAACAACTTCAGATAGTTGAAGAGGTGACCATCTCTTGTACATCCACAGCTGCTGACTGCTGCTCTCCAATCTGCCTCAGGAGCCACTCTCATAAATGCTCCTCTACTCATTTCAGACAGAGTAAACCAGGTTCAGTTGAACAGTTTAAACGTGCTGACCAAGTCCTTGCTATGGATTTTTCTTGGTGCGGCTGTTTGGGATTGGCCAAGCCATGGCTACAAAACCATGCCAGCACAAGCTTCTAGCATGAATGCAGATGACTTAGCAATGCTCCATGGTCATGGCAGAGTTGGTATTGTCACTGGGGTTGATTAACACCGTCCTGTAGCCAAGAACGAGGCTCCCACAGCTGAGATGAAGCACTTTGTCAACACGGTAACAGGTATTTCTGTCCAGCTGGAACACGCTTTTTGGTTTTTTGGTACTTTAGTATTTGTGAGGTAGGTACGCTCATTCATTCACACCCACACAGAAGTCAGGTGTGTCCTAAACATCTAAATTAGGTAGGTAGATAGGACCAATTCTTTCACCCCTCTGTGACATAGTTCCATTCATGTAATGTGGCCCTTCCTCAATAATAGGCATGGCAGTATGTTTTATGATAAACAAATTTCTATCCTTTTCTTTCTACAAGGGTGATGTTGAGAAATGGTTGAGCAAAACCAAATAAGTTTAACTGGTAGGAGAAGATGTGCTTAATTATCCAGGATTAATTATTGAGTAATATAATCAAATATCAAAACAGATTTTTAAATGTCAGGAATAGTGAGAAGGAAGAAATACTAATCATACCAACCCTCCAGGTAGAATCAGAGACTTATATATTGCCTTTGAGTCCTGAATTTATAAACCTCTTCCTATTAACCAACAGAGAAGGTTAAGAAATATGAGTTATATTGAATACAGTTTGCAGTTTTAGCCACTATCATGTAAAACAACTGGTGTGTGGCTGTAATAAATAAATACATGCCAACTGATCACAAAAGATGTTATTTCACTATTTTGATTTTTTCCTATGCAAATTCAGAAGACAAATGATCAGAGAGATCTGTCTGGGGGGGCGGGAAGAGAGGGGCAAACACCAAAGCCAGCCTGCTATTGTGAGATTTCTGACATACATTAAGGCATGAATTTGTTTTGGTATTACCCTGCATAGCAAAACCGTTTTTTCACAGTGAGTAAGCCTTTTTACTTGTTTTCTTTTAATGGAACCATAGAATCATAGAATGGTTTGGGTTGGAATAGACCTTAGAGATCATCTAGTTCTTGAGTCAAAATACTTCCCTTTATTTGATTAAAAACTTTCTCACAAAAATGGTCATGCATTGGACAGCCTAATTTATACAATCTATTTTGTGAATAAGCCCTAGCAATGGATTAAACATGAATTGTTAGATTGTTGCTGTGACCTGATTCCTGGGCACTTACAAATAAATATATTCCCCTGTGGCTTCGCTAAACCTTTGAAAAGTACGTTTGTATGCAAATCTGTGAAAAGTCGCATGGCAGCATCAGCCTTAGCATTGTGCAAGTTGTGCAGTACCGTAGCAGACTGTGGAATAGTCTGACAGCTGACGTATTGGAAACTCATGGCCGTTTTTAGCAGGGACATTTAAAATTAGAGAGCATAAGAAGCTGGGCTATGAATTACAGAGGACAGTTTTGCCATATTCAAGAGATGGACTGGGTGATCTGCTAGGCATTCCTATTAATATCTTCTACTGATACACACAATATTCTCATAGTCATTTGCTAACTATTACTAGTATTGCTTAAGGAGTAAAATAAGTGATACTCTGATGCAGAAAATGCAGGTGTTTACCATGTGCTCAGGAAATGGGCCACTATTAGCTACCAGCCTGGCCTACCACTGGTGTGCCATGGCCAGCGTTGACCATTCTGGAAGGTAGCAGGGATGTGATTGACTCACTGCTCTTTTAACCAACACCACCTGGCTTTCAGCTGAACTGCAGCAACAGAATAACTTCAGCTATAGGCTTGTGTTACAGGTTGATGTAGTTTATACCCATCACAGAAATGTAATGGAAAATTGTTTTATAGCAATTCTATTCTTCTAATAGAATATTATAGCATGAGGCTATTGTAAGAAGCTATGAGGCTTTTTCAGTTAGGAAAACATAGTATCTTTGAATGAGGTACCATTTGTTAGATTTGCTGCTCCTTTTCTCGTGCAGAATAAGAAAACATTTGAATACTAAATTCTTTTATCTGAAATAAGGAACCTTTCAGGCCAGACAATAATAATAATTAAAAATTATGTAAATTAGCCATTTCAACAACGATATTCAGCTTTTTTTTTTTCTTTGACAGAACACTTTTTCTTCCACTGGAAACCAGAAGAGTTTTCAAAAGAGAGTCTGTTTCAACAAATTCCTAGGATAAAAAACACCTGCCTCCTTTATTAGGCTGTGTGATGATACCCAGACAAGTATCACATTGTCTGTGAGATCGTAAGAGGGTGGCACTTACTAATTAACTGGACAAAGTAGTGTTTCAGCCTGCTAATAGTTCAGTGTGTGGTCAACATCAGTACCAACATCAGGATCTGATTTTCAGGTCTACAGCAAATGACTTACGTAGCAGGAATAACTGACAATGATTGCAGACTATAGTCTGCAGTTTTCTGTGATTTTTTTGAGAGAAAATAAGTTCTTGAATCCAAGCTTATGTCCTGTGTGGGAAATGTCTCTAGTTTTCAGTGCTCTCCTCAACCTGCCTGTTCTCTGCCATGATCAGCCCATTGTGTTACTCCACATACCTAAACAATCATAGTTCCTCTCAACCTATTCTTCTCTTCTTTCACACCTGTATATGCACCGTCTTCTGACCCCTGCAAACCCCTCCACTATCTCATGTCCCAGAATTCGTCATAGTGTTACATTCTACTTGCCAGGGGATACAATCCCTCCATAGCATTATACATCACAGCAATATCCTTTGAAAAAACAAAACCAGAGAAAATCCCTTGGACCTTGCAGTGCACAGTGAAACATCATCAACATAGCCCAGTTCCTCAGTGGATGTATCTTAACTCTTAAAAACTCACTGAGAGTATGCAGATATATTGCTTTTAGAAACTTAGGAATTAACCCAATGTCATGAGGTTTTCTCCGGAAGAGCAAAAGGTGTGGCCCTAAAACAACCTCCTGCCGAATTTGAAAGTCCTCATTCAAAATGTAGAGCTGCTGGGGTTTTAAACCTCTTGGCTGAAATATTTGTAACAGATTTGATAAAAAAGCATTTCTTCCTGTTTCCATCTCAGAAATCCCCTGAAGGGGAAAAATAAAGTCTGAAATAGAAATACACGCTACTAGGGCTAAATTAAGACTGGCAAAGGTATAAGCAACTGAAAACAAAGTATTACAAGGGAAAACTTAACTATAAATTTCACATACAGTACAGTGAACTGTGTATAATATATCTTGCATGTAAAATAGCATCTTGATCTCTTTTGCAGTCAGAACAGTATTAAACAAATCTTTTTTTCCCCTTAGTGCATAAGCACTGTTATGAGACATCTTCCAATTGATGTAAAAACCTAGACAGCCTCCACCTTATGCAGTGAAGGAATGTTGAGAAGTACAAACATGTCAGATACAGAGTGGAGGGTCAGACATTTAAAGAGAAGTGATAGCAAGCATAATCAACCCATTTCAAACTCAGAATTATTTTAAAGAAGGTTAGAAACCTTTTTAACTAAGTACTTCTCTATTACACAACACTGTTTAAGTTTCTTTAGGAAACACACTGGCCAGAAATACTATAGGATTATTATGGTTATGACCAAATAAATTGAAACATTCACAACTAATGTTGACACCAAGTAGCTAAGCATAGCAGGAAGCTGCCCATTGGTAATTTACATATTTACTTCTAATTGTGCCTGTGCATCATAAAGATTGTTCATATTTGCAACTGCTGCCCTCTGAACCAAGTAATTTTCCAGTGGCATATATTCACTTTCACCACAGGTAACTTTCATTAATGATAATTAAAGGACAATTTTTACTGCATTATGCTACAGGAAACAATAAGTGGTTGCTGAGTGATTAATATCTAAACTAAGTTCAAGACATGTAATCAATCTCATAGGCACAAGAGATTGTTCCTGTTATGTAATGAAAAGTATCAGGAAAGAAACCCCCTATTTCTTGTGAAGAGCCCTGCTTACCCTTTAAATTCCGTTGGATGGCACTAAATGGCCTGATTTATTTTTAAGTGTTCCCAACAGAGAATAGCCTCAGTCTGTGTGTAATGACTTTTACTCTCATTATCTGCACAGTCTGTGTTTGAGCTCTGACTGGGACTATACCAAGGAGGAAGTCAATGTTATCTTAGTGTGAAAATTATTTTCTAGTAGACAACTACATCCGACAGTTGAGTGCATCCAGTCCCATTCCTTCTGCCTATTGAAGATGCTCCTTTTCAAATACTACTCCACTCAGTTGAAAGCTTGCAGTTGAAGCTTTACTGTTTCACTGGGAGCTGGAACAGACCCAGTAACTGTAATGTGTTTTCAC
Organism: Pezoporus flaviventris; assembly: GCF_033815535.1. Taxonomy (NCBI): domain Eukaryota; kingdom Metazoa; phylum Chordata; class Aves; order Psittaciformes; family Psittacidae; genus Pezoporus; species Pezoporus flaviventris. The sequence goes on from NW_026892595.1 coordinate 8,985,383, forward strand.
TTGCTGAACCCCCCTCCCCCCCCAACCTATTATGCTGTGCCTTATTTTGCCGTCCAAATATTGTGCTGAGAAACACTATCACTACAGAATTGCTGTCAAATATTTATTTTTATTGAGAAAATAGCACTCTTTCTGTAGTGGCACGATGTTATCATTTAATTATTTTTTCTTTTCTCCTTTTTGAGGGAAAGCTGCAATTCAATGAAGTATATATTTAAATGCAAAAGAGGCACACCAATTAATCAGTACAGAATGCGAATGCTTTTAATCTGCATCAAAAAACCTGTGGTGCTTAGGAAAAAAACAATCTTTTGACTAGAAAATGTATAAAAGTAATTCCCATCCATGTACACATTTCTTCAAACACAATGAAAAATTGCAATTGTGCAATTAAATTATCTTCACAATATTACATTATTTTAAGGCTTTGCATTATGCTAAGAACATTTTCATAAGTCTTTCATTTCTTTTTATTTAGCATAAAAATGGACATACATGAATAATTTAAATTTATGAAAAAGTAAAATATCCGTAGAGATAGATCAAGTGCTAGCTCTGAAACACTGAGAACTGAAACATAGATGTTTACTGCTTTCTAATTAGTGTACAGAAACTTAGTACTGAAGATAGGAAATAAATTAGGCTAGAGATTGCAGTTAGGTATAGCCATTAGCATGAACTAATCAATTTTGAGGTGCATATAAACAGGATGATGGAATTATTACAGTCAACTCTTCCTTATCCAGGTTCATAGGAGACTGGGAACTGATAGAGAACAGAGAAGCCTGGATATTAGAGATGCTTCAAGGAACACCAGAAACACTTCAGTTCTGTATGTAGTAAGCACAGTCCAGAAAACCTTATTAACTCTCAGGACACAGAAGACTTGCCTTTGGATCTGCTATATTCCCTTTCACAGCTAATTATGCAAATACTACTTTATGCAGGGCAAGGTGTCTCTGTCTGCTTTTGACTAGAAGATCTATGCAGGGTGAAAAAAACTTTCCTGGGGAAGTTTCATTTCACATATACATATCAAAGAAAGTCTTCCATTTCAAAGGATTGGTATCACCCAACAAATAGCTATTTCATCAGGAAATTCCAACCTGCCCTCTAATGTGTGGGCCAAACCTGCACGGGTCTATCCAACATATTGACTTTCACTCAGGGCTTACCCTTTGCAATGGGATTGATTTTTTTCATATTTTAAAAATATTTTTTTTTTTTCATTGGGTGCCCCCCCCCCCCAAGCCACTAAATAAAAGAACATTTGCAAATAAAAATGATTACTGCCAGAAATCCATCTCCTGCTTTAATTGCTTGCTTTAAAGCCAGGCTTTCCTCAAAATATTTTAATGACAAAATAGTTTAGCCTTGCTTGTTACTGGTGTAAGAAGCAAGTCATCTTGTCATGTCACGCAACACCTATGTTACCTAATTTAGGTCTAGGAAGAAAGAAATGGGCTTTCTTGAGGTTCTGCATATGTATGGCTTCATTACTGCAGTCTGGATCTGCCATTTTTTCCATGCTCTTAGGGTGGTGGATGCCTCCTCTGCCTTGGCAGTAGTTGATGGGCAGCTGGAAGTGATGGCAGCAGAAGGGACCTAGATCAGGAGATGGGAACAGAAGATATGGGAGGAATTCTCTGATGCAGTGAAAATGGGAAGGCAAAGTCAGGAGGCAATCTGGTGGCCAGATTCTGAGCTGAGAAAGATGAAAGAGTGAAGACCAAAATGAAAGGGGTCAAAGGAAGAGGGGATCCAGCATAACATGGGAGGGGAACATCTGAGATGACAGATTGAGAAACTGGTAGGGGAGGTGACAGCAAAGGAAGGACTGTTGACGCTAGAGCACTGCTGAGGAGCAAAGATAAGCACTCAGGAGGGATGAAGAGGAGTTTATGAAAAATGAGGTAAAGACAGAAGGCAAATTCTGCAAGTGAAAATACATTACAGGAGAAAGGTCATGTCAAAGTACAGTAACACTATTTATCTTTGTGCTGCTCGTATCTTGTGCATTCTCAAAGCTGCAATTTTGAATGTTATTATTCCTGTGCTCTCAGGCTGCCTAGCAATGCCTGGCTGTTGTGTGCTGGCTCTGCCGCACAGAGCTCGCCGGCTGCCTAGCAACTACTGCCAGGAGGGCGAGAGGGAGTCCCTGGGCCAGGCTCAGGGGTGCAGCCCTACCCCAAAGATTCCTGCTCCCATGGCAAAGCAGGAGGGAGCATTTCCAGTTGTTACAACTGTGAGAAAAACCTTAAAAATATTCACTGGAAAAAGGGGTGTGTGGAGGTGCCCACGAGAGCACCGAGAGCCTGACAAATTTTCTCTGAGAAGTGGGAACAGCCCCATTCATCTCTGCAATACTCAGACACTCTGTGATGACAATTGAAATAGCAATATGGTTAATTCTTCTGGTTCTTAAGTAAGGCTTTGTGGGATGGATCTAAAGGACAGGAAAGCAAACCAACAGAGTTATGTACCTTCTTGGGCAGCTACTCTAATTTGGTGTAGGAAATATGAAAAGGACAACTTTTGGTCCCAAACCATTGAAGTTATAGCATTAAGTATTCACATAGGATTGTCTCAATACTGCCACACTTGTTTTACTCTATCACTGTTATCAACAAAAATTTTCTTACAAGAACACGAGACTTGGTATTTGGCAGTGGAGCTGATAATGGCTGATCTGAACAGGCACTGTGTCCTCTGTGCTTCCAGGTGTCCTCAGATCCCTCATCTCCCTGTCCATTGCACTGTCAAAAGTGCTTGTGTAGCTAAACAACCAAACCAGGAATTAACCCAGCTGAGAAACATTCCACAAAATATTATTTTCCAATCAACACTACTGAAGCAAGTACTGTTCCCAAGGGAAAAACAAAGACACGTGTCAATCTATGGCCTAGAAAAGGGAATAGTTACAGAGCTACACAAATTACAGTGCAGGAGAAGTTGCTTTGATGCTGTTACTTTGATGCTGTTCTAAACAGGTGTGTTTAGAATACAGTCACATTTTTCTCTCCCAGTTGGAACTGGGCAGAAGGGCAGTGTTACCCTTGGAGATCATCATGCCCCACTGAGGAGGAGCAAATCTCAGATGGACAGCTGAGACAATGAGAAGTATATAAGCACAATGTACTCCAGATGGGATCTCATTCAGGTGACTGGATGGTGCCTGAAGAGCATCACTGCATTTTTTCCTCTACCAGTCCAGCCACCCCAGCCAGGAAAATTTTCATTCCCAGCTCTCTTGCACACTTTAAGTATCTTGGGCAAGTCAGTTAGTTTTTCCTTCTAATCAGCAGTTTATTGCCTGGGGCAGTGGGAAAGTATATTAAAAACCAAAGAAACAAACCAACCTAGCAAAATAAAACAGTTTCTAAATAAAAACCCAGTGAATGCAGTTCAGATGCACAGCAGTGTCTTCAGCAAATATCAGCTCAAGTCCAAGGTCTATTGGCTGTGGCTCAGTGCTGGTTCTGCTAGATTTGGCTGGCACTTGCAGAAGTACCTGAATGTCTCTGTCCTTTCAGGTGCTTTGGAATTTCTCTGTGTACACACTGCGCATGGAGCCAGCTTGGGTCTCTTGCATCTGGGTCAATAAACGTTCCAAGAACCTCAGACAAGAGGAACACACTGCAAAGACACTCAGGTGACCCTGCAGAATCATTCTGAAAGCAGGAGGGCTAGCAAGGGGCAGGAGCTAGTAAGGCCTGCTGAACCTGGATCTGTTGGGCATGTCTGCACCACAGTTCCCAGTGCATCTTGCATTGTGTGGCCCTTGCACTGCTACGGTAGTAAGGCACTAAGTTAAAAAGTCCTGCTGGAGCTGACTTAGCGCGGCGCCAGTTGGGGTATATCCACCAGACATCGGGTAACACCAGTCTGTGCCAGGAAGGCTGAAGTCACAATGTAGCTGTCACAAGGTGGCGCTCTTTGACGCGGTCTTTCAAGGTCTTGAGAGCACATTTTAACGGTGGGGTTTTTGTTTGTTTGGGTTTTTTTTTTTTTGTTTGTTTGTTTGGTGGGGTTTCTTTTGTTCTTTTTTGGGTCGACATCCACTGCAGGGGAAGCGGCTGTAAGCCTCCCTGGAGTCTATACTCTACTGCCTGAAGTGGGTTTGTTTCCTGGGAGTCAGCACTGCCCTGCTCAGCTGCCATCTGCTTGTAGGAGTAGGTTGCCCACCAAAGTGAAGCACAACACATTTAGCAAAACACACACCACTGCTTTTTTCTCGTACCGACGTGTAAGGCTCCACATATCTGCCGTCTCTGGGTACAGGGGCAGCCATAACATTTTAGGAAGAGCTGACACCAGTTTTGAGGATGTTAAGACCTTCCAGGAAGCCACTCTGTGATTTGTAGGCAATTACAGATGATGCCAATGGGTGTTAAGCAATTTGTAGCCATACTGAAGAAAGAAATAAAATTTGTCTTTGTATTATAACATTTGTATTGTGCTGGAAACAAGGAGAAGCCAATGCCTAAGATGGTTTCTGATCACACTTACCCTGGGACCTGTTAAAAGCTTGTCTATACCTCAGTAGTGTTGAAGATCAAATTTAATTGTTTTACATTAAAAGGGAATAAAAATAAAATATTTTACTGGAAATTACGTGCTGTCCTAAAGAGAGTTATTGAAGCCACTTTGGAAACAATTTTGCTAAGCTGCCAAATAAATTAACCATCAGAAGATGGCAATGTAAATGCATTTCTACCCCACAACAAGGGCTGGAAATGTACCAGCTCCTTTCTATGCTGTCCTAGACAGCCCTCAAATCTCTCCCTTAGCACCTGCCTAGCTGTTCCCAGCCAGGGGGTCGTTTTTTGTAACTCCAGCTGCAAAGACCTTCTCAGGCCCATCAGTTCTTCCATGCTACCTACCATTCATCCTCACTTCCACAGTTCTAGACCAAGATGTTACATTTTACTGACCTCAGAGGGAAGGAAGAATTATTTTTCCTCTTCCCGCCTTGATTTAGAGACATCAGCAGGTATGCTGAAGGATCCTGAATGGAACAGTTTTCAGTGTTGCAAACTGAAGACTTCAGAGGACATGCAAAATACCACACAGTTACTCAGAGGTGAGTCAGTCTGCTCTTATTATAATGTGTTTGAGAACATTTCTTTCTGAAACCTGCTGACTTTTCACCACTGTGTGGGTTTCTCTGGGGCAACTACTAAAATGCAAGGACTAATACCAGTTGTTTTTGTAATTGCATACACACAGCACGTAAAGCCAAGGCATGAATAACAGATCTTGGAAACTGCTTCTTCTGGGCCTGTTACTCATTGCAAAGGCAGGCTTGGACATCCCAGCATAGCAGCCACCTGCTGTTATTGGCTTTTCTTCTGGTATGATCACAGAAAACAGGATTTTGCTTTCAAAAAAAAACTACATGCAAGAAAGATTGTACTAAATAATCATGGCTTATCTTCCACACCTTGCAACAACTAGAGGAGGCCCAGAAGACCGATTAACAACTGAGATAAAAGAGTGGCAGGAATAATGCATTTATCTCAGCCAAATATATTAGTTATTCTTAAGAAACTAAAACCGAAGAACTGAGGTAAAATACGGGCAGGAATAATGTATTTACATCAGCCAAATGTATCAGTTCTTCTTATAAAACTAAGACCAGAAAAATGCAAATTGTAAATTACTTCTTGGCAGGCCTTCACAAATACCTGCACAGCTTAGATTATTTCTCCCTCCCTAAGGGATAAGCCCCTGCTATGGGACTAACTGAAATTAATCATGACACTCCTATTGTTTTACCAATTTTACTGTTATCTTACAAGAGTCTGGCCTGCAGGAAGCTGGATAACCAGGGCAGCGCTGCCCTCCCAGACCCCTTTGGCTTCTGCAGAGAGGCACCACTTTCAGGGCGACACTAATGGGGCTGGGGCTAATTCTGAGAAGTGCGAGGGAAGGACACAACCGTTTCCCGTCGTCCCTAGGCGCCCAGCAGAACGGTCCGACAGCTCTGCAGACCCCTGCTGCCCATGGGAGTCAGGCGGGCCGGTGGGCCAACAGAAGCGCACCTCCCCTCACGGCCGCGGGTGGCGGCCATGAGCAGCGCTAGCCCTTCGCATGCGCCCTGTACGGCGCGCAGTGCTGCCTACAGCTCCCGGCTTGCTGTGCAAAGCGGGCGTGGGTTCTTCCCTTTTTTTTTTTTTTTTTTTTTTTTTTTTACAGCTTTTTTTTTTCCTCCCCTCGGAGGGGGGAGGATGGGTGGGGAAAGCGAGAGCTCACGAAAGCGAGGCGAGGAGGAATCCCACAATACCAGGCGGGTTGAGAGCACGACGCTGCTGCTGTCTCTTTAATGCAAGAGGAAGCGATGCGGAGGGTTGGAAAATGGCAGAGTTGCAGATGTTGCTAGAGGAGGAAATCCCTTCTGGCAAGCGGGCTCTGCTCGAGAGCTACCAGAACCTCACTCGAGTCGCCGACTACTGCGAAAACAACTACATCCAGGTGAGGGGCGGCAGCGCAGCGCACAGGGGGCCGCCGCCGGTGAAGCGGGGAGGCTCGGCTGGGCTCAGCTCTCGGGTGCGGGCTGTGGGGCCGAAGCCGCCTGAGGAGCAGCGCGGCCCCCGGCTGTCCCCGCCGCGGCTTCCCGCCCCGCAGCCGCTCTCCCGGCTTTGCCTTTTCTTTCAACTTTTCCAGCCGAACGACTGAGCTTCCCTCCCTCCCCCCCTCGCTCCGGAGGGGAAGGGAGGGGGTTATTATGTCAGCCCGGCTCAGAGGGTGTGTCTCTTCTCTTTTTCTTTTTTTTTTTCCTTCTGCTTTTTTCCCCCCATCATTTTTCTTCCCCTTCTGTAATTATTTATTATGAGTCACATCCCGGAGACCTCCATGTGCTGGGGAGGGGGGTGAGTGTGGCGTGAGGGCCGGCGAGCTTCTCCGTGTGGCCGGCTCAGAGCCGGTACCTCAGGTTTCCCCCTTGCTCCCGGGCGGCGCGGCTCCCTCAGGGGAAAGCCCGCAGGGCGGCGGTTGGTGACGGTTGCTGAGGTGGGCAGCTCCGCGCGCCCCCAGCGCCTCACGTGGAGCGCGGGTGCCAGCCGCCTCCTCCGCCGGAGCCGGGCCGGCAGCGCGGGGCCGCCATCCGCAGCGGCGCGGGGAGCGGAAGGGGCCCCGCACACGCGTGACATCACGGAGTTCAGTCCCCCGGTGGGGTGGGGGAATCCGCGGGCCCGCCGCGGCGGGCAGCTGGCAGGGGCAGGAAGCTGCCTGTCCACAGGCACCGGTGGGAAAGCGTGAGGTGGTGGTGTTTCAAAATGGCAATCGGTGCCTCCCGCAGGCTCCGCGGCTCAGGAGCCCTACAGCAGGAATTTCAGGCCGGGTCTCTGGTGCTGGAAGAGGCTTCATTAGCTGTAGCGTGTCCTCACTAGTCGGTGTGGATTCTTTCCCTCCCTAGCTTGCCGTGCTTCCTGGCCTCGCTTAAGTCTGTGTTTTGTGAAGCTACTTTAAGCAGAATTTACTATTGCTATTTTTTCAGGATTTGCAGCACATAACTCTGTGTGTATTTTGCCCTCCTGATGTAGACACAGAGTCATCCATAGATGCTCACATGCAATTTGTTTTTTCTTTTTAATTAAAAAAAAAAATGAAGGAGAAAAGCAAATAAACTGCACTCTACTTACTACCAAGCTTGTAAAGTGAACTTGTTGAATCTACTACTAGACTACCTGTGATGAGTATTCAGTACAGGTTATTAAATTCTCTGGCATCCATCATTGTCGGTAAGATATCTTACCGTTTTTAGTAATGGAGCATCAAATTTGAAACCAGCTTTAATACCATGAAGTGAAATAGATGTATATATTTTAAAATGAGCTGGTTGGATTGGAGGTGCTTGAAGAAGCCATATTTTCAAGGTTTGGTTTTTTCTTTTGGTGGTGGTATGTGAGGTAGTATGAGTTAATGTCTATTTACTCTTCTGAGTTGTTTGCTCCACCCAAAGAAAGCTGCTGATATAAATACTTCTGAGAGGCGAGGTTCATTTGGTTTTACTCATGGGAAATATGACAAATACATGAGCATGGTAATTGTGGCACAAGTTTTGACCTGTCTCCTGCTCCTGACTTTTTCCCTGTGTCAGAAAGTTAGAGAATCTTCAGTTACATCATTTTCTTGGGAGTTCTGAGATTTGTCTTTCTTTTCTTCAAGCAGACAAACCAAAAAACCCACCACTTCTGTTAGTTCCAATCTAGTAATTTGGGGTGGTTTTCTTTTTTTTTTCCTTTTTTTTTTTTTAATTTAGTAGCTCATTTTCACCCCAAGTTTCAAGGTCAGCTGGATGTGGGATTGGTGCAGTCTGTTTTATCTGTGTACAGCTGTGTTTACCCCTTCTGAAAGGAAGCTGCAGTTCAAAAATTCCTAATGAGGACTTGTGCAGTAGCTTTGAAAAATGTGTACCTCTCTTGGACATGCATTGTACATTTACTCAGTAAAACTGGCAAATAATAAAATTAAATGTATACATATATGTTTAATGTGTAGTGGAGGTGGGTATTTTAATCAGCACTTTGTATGAAGCCATCTGCTCTCCAGTTGGACTACTGAGCAGATTATACTTGCAGTGCCCATGGTGGGGCCACTGCAGGATTAGGCAGTATGACATAGGGCACTGGGTTATGAGATTTGGGAGAGTGTATGTGTTGTGGGATGAGAAGGGAGGAAAGGAGAGGAAGAGATTTAACCAGCACATAATACAGAGTGTTTGTATTTAATGTAATTGAGCATTTTATAAAAAAAGGCAGGCCAGAACAGACAATCTGGTCATGAAGTAAGTGTTAAAATCGTTCAGGAGTGGCTGTGCATTGTAATTTGTCCTGTAGCATGTAACTGATCCAGTCTGGCCTCTGAGCTTGGACAGGTTTGAATTTGAAGAGTTTTCTCTCTTTCTGTGGTAAGGGCTATGTGCTCCTTAGTAGGAAGACTTAATGTGTGCTGTCACCCACTCTGTTGTGGCATTGAGGTAGAACAGGGTTGTCTGACTATTCTGAGCATTGGTGCTAACAGTCTGTAGTAACTGTAATAGCACTCGCCTATTTATTCAGAACGCATGATGTTCTCAGTCTTATGTTTTATGTTCTTTACTCACTTAAGAGGGAAGTAATTTCCCACCCTCAGTATTGCTGTATTTGAACTATATCTGTATTTTTGATCTGAAAACATATGAATTGTCCTTTGTCTCTTTCACTTCATCTGGGAATAGTTCTCATAAAATTTTAGTTGTGTGGATTTTAAGAGGATTTGTCTTAAGTATCTTTACAGATTCCTCCCCCCCCCCCAAGGGGGTGGGTGGGGTGGGAACTCACCTGGATGAAACTTGGCTCCCTAATAGTGAATGTAGCTTTATTGACCACAAGCATCCTTTTACCGAACCATTTAGGAAAGATGACAGTGTTCAGGACTCTCAAGTTGGAAATTGCTGTTCTCAGAAAAGTGGGGAAGCAGTTTCCTGCTAAGGCAAATTCTGAGTAAATCTAAATGCCAGGGAGTAGCACAGTTTCCTCCAGACCATGTGTATTCTGGTTATCTAGAAGGTTTATCTGATAGGAAGGGAAAAGAATTCGGGAGAAGCAGAGCAAGTAAGTTTCTAAGGAAAACCTGCAGTGCTAAAAGGAGAGTGCACTGTTGTGGCTGTCTTGGGAGAGAGCAGGGAGAGAGGGAGATACAAAAAATGGGAAGAAGTTATGATGTTATTGGTGAGGATTTTTGCTTTGACTGCAGAGAAAAAGGCATTATAAATACTGTATTTAATCTGCAAAAATTTAAAATCTGTTTTGTTTCTGGTAGGCAGCTTCAGTGACAGGCAGAAAATTAGATTCCTATTTTCTTTTAGACAGAGACTTAAAATCTGAACAGTTTTAAGAGCCAGTTTTGGACCCGGAGTATTTAACTGGAAGTACGTTTTTTGTCTCCTGAAGTAAGCTTTCTTAAATATACAGAAATTGCATTTTTCTTAATCTTCTCTAAATTCTTTTTTTTTTTTTTTTTTTTGCTTGGCACTCTTTAGAAGACTGGTATGACTGTGATCTCTTATGATGGAGACATGTGCATGTGAATTGGGGTACCTTTATTCTAATATACAGTGAGATTAAGCGGGGGGAAGAGTAGTGAAACTGTCTTACAATGGAAATAAATAAAACTTCTTTATAGATGCGATATAAATGTAAGTTCCAGTAAGTCATGCCTTCCCCAAATCCTTTTGCCTGCCAATAAAATCTGGGACTAGCTCCTTCCAGTGTGTGTGTAACTGTGAAAGGTTATCTGAAAATCCATAGCATAAAGCTGAATATACTAGTAAGGAATTTCTTTGGTGTCCTAAACAGTATGACCTTTATCAGTACCAATACAGAAATAACATATGGAGTTAAAGCACAGCTTCAGTTACGATTCTTCAGCTGAAAATAAATACTAACTTCAAGAGAAAATTTACTTTTCAGTGTCCTGGCAGAATTGAATTCTTTTCAGTTTTTAATGAATTTATTTTCAATAATTACATTATGAAGTGTTAGAATGACACAGAAACCCAGCGTCTCCTGTGTCACCAGACTGACTTCCTTCTGAACAACTTCAGTTGACTCTTGTAGCTCAGAGGCCTCTCTATGCTATAAAAAAATTGCTTACAACTCTTGCTACTTGCTACTGTTGAAATCAAATGTTTCTTACAGCCTTGCTTATGCATAGGCAGATACCTAAGTTTTATCAGTCTCTTCCCTTCTAGACCACTTGGAAAGATCCATTTGTAATTTTTTAAGTCAAAATCATATACGATTTTAATATGGCTCTGAGAACCTCTAAATGAATAGCTTGCAATATGTGCTATTTGTGTGAATTCCAGTGCTGATGATGTCTAGTGGGTAGATTTACCAGCTTTAGAAAATAAATTGAGTGAAAGACCTTTTAAGGAAGTGTGTGCTGTGTTGCTGAAATGTGTATGTTTTTTGTTGTCATGTTATTTCCTTCTGTAGCTTCCAACTGGTATGTGGAAATTGAACGGTGAGTTAACAAGCTATTCTGGGTAAAACAAACCAAAGCAGGGACAGATTTCAGTCTGACTGCTGTTGCAAAAAACTTAGTTTCCTTCCCGTTGGTAGAAAAAGAAATGTGTGGGGTTGAGCAGAGTGTTATGTGCAAGAAGTTCCACAGATCCTTATGTTATCTTCCAGTATGTGTATAGGAATCCTTTCTGTTTGATAGGTTGGATGTTCTGCACTTCATATTCAGTAGATAGGAAAAAAAATAACCTTTTTTTGTGTGTGCTTATTTTTCCTTAAATGTTGGTAACTGATCTGACACTTGGTTTTGTTGCTGAGTGTACAGAAAGTGGCTTAGCTTAGTTTAAGACAAAGAACTTCACTGAGAATGTCTAATTCAGGAAATGACCTGCTTTAAATGGATAAACTTCTTAAATTGTCACTAATACAAATCTTCTATGTGCCATGAGAGCTTGCATGCTTTTATTTTCATAGGTTAATTAGCTTGCATGGAGAGTAAATAAAAGTGATTTTTTTTTTTTGCCTGCTTTCATTGCTAAATTTGGAACACTTTGCAAAAAACCCAAACTAAGGTAGTTCATTTTCTGTAGCACCAAAGTATAATTAAAAATTAGCTTGAGAGCAAAGAGAGAAAATGTGGATGTATGATCCACTGTCCTCTAAGGTAAAACCCATTTCTTAAAGATTATGATTTAATCTTATAAACACTCTTTTAATGCAGTTAAAGCAAATGTTTGCCATCAGTATGAAAGGCACTGGGTGTTCTCTGTGTGTTTGGCTTTCTTTTTTTTTTTTTTTCTGTAATAATGATTTGGTTACAGGTTAATGGGTTAGGCTTGTAGCTCTTCTGCCTTGTGTAGGTCTGTGCTGATGCTTTGTCTGTGTTTTAGAAAATACAGCTGCATGTTTAGCTTGAAAGCAGCAATAAGACAATAGTGCAACTTTACTGAATCAGCAAGAGATTACCCTGCATATGCAGGAAACAGCTCCTGGAGTGTTTCATGTCTGTTTTGTGTCCAGAGGAGGTAGAGGATACAAGACCAGCTTTCCCTAATTTACAGTTTTCCATTAATTCTGCTACATTTGGTTTAAGAAGTCAGCAAGATGTCAGCTGCTCCTTCTGCTCCATTTTTCATTAGTATTTCAGCAGATGATTGTGTCAGCACTGTGCTAGCTTAATCAGGCAGAGTAAAGTGGCTTGGGATAAGCTTTTACAGGTGCATAACGATTCTTCCACAAAGGAAGCACTGGCCACTCCTTCCATTTGCATGCACATTGTAAGGAAGAAGCGTGTAGGTTGTCTGTTGTCAGTGTACATTAAGCATGATCCTTGCTCTCTGCTATGCTTGCAGTGCCCAGCCCTGTAGGAAGGCAGGCAGACAGACATGAGTAAGAGGGGCAACTGTCTAATACTTACCTCCCTCCAGATATCTGGGAGCTTGTTGCAGTAATTGGCTCTAATGGTAAAGAGAAAATAGAAGGGCCTTGAGGAGAACTCATAGTGGATCATATTGTAATGAAGGTGCGTAGCAGTAGGAAGCATTGCACCTCTGAGGGTAGAGTTCCTGTTAGTATCTGTGCTACTGCTGATCTAAGTTTAACAACAAAAAAAAAAACACTAACTCTGAAACAAAAAAACATGCAGCATCCCAGTATCTTTGTTTAGTATTGTGAACTTAGTCTTACAGAAGCATAAATGGAAGCATACAATTTGTAACTAACTTGTTGAAGGTCATATAGGGATGTGCTGTCAGATTTGGGAACAAAACCTCATTGTTTGGACTTGAGTGCTGTGCATAAGGGGTGTCCCTTCCCTCACACCCCCCTTCCAAATTGCCTCTGTTACACACAGCAAAAAGTACGTATCTGCAGGAATGCAGAGACAGTGCTCAGAGAGTGTAATGAATCCCTTGGGAAAACAAGCACCTGAGCTCATTACCAGCGATTACTTTTTAAGAGTTTAATGTGTCTCCTCTCATAAGAACCTTGAGTTTATAATTTTTGGCTTTGCAAACTTCTGGAGTTTCAATAATGCTTCCAGTACTGCCTGTCTGTGTGTTGGTGGGTCTCTGTCTTGGCAGAGGCAGTAGAAGATACCTCTCTTTCTCATTTGGGAAAGCAGTCTGTGTTTGACTATTTTAGGGACTGAAATCCTACTGAACTGCTGAGCAGTGAGGTGGCAGCTGTAAGGTATAAGTGTCAGTTCTGGTGTGGCAAGGCATCCTTGAGGGGTAAGAGTGTATCTTGCTCTCTCTGTCTGTCGTTGATCCTTTATTAATAATGTGGAGTCGAAAGGAGCATGATGTAGTTTTATTTGTTGTTGCCTGGTAGGAGATGACTTGTGGGCCCTCAGTTAATTGGTGCTCAGGCTTGTCCGTAATTACCTGAGCATTTTTGCTCCTCAGTACCTGTATTAACCAGAGCTGTGTTCCTCTGGTGCAGTCTTCCCCCGACCCAATCTGAGCACTGGTGACAGAGACTGGAGGGGTTGATCAATAGGGATCCTCCCTTCCCTACGCTCTTAAGTAAGGGAAGTAACTGCTGAATTTGTAGCAGTGGATATGGTGCTTCAGTATGGTTCCTCCCTTTTCCTGACCTTGCTGATGAGGCAGCTGCTTCAGACAGAGACATGATCTCTCCTGTGGGTAGTAGAAATCACCTTTTGCAGCTCAAAACTTGCACAGAGCTCTCTGGGCCCAGGACCAGGGTGCTGTGGAGAATAGGTCACTGAATTCCTGACCACTTGCTCTGAGCAAGATGGCATCTGCAGGTGCTGTTTCTCCTTCACCACCAGCCTGTCAGTGTGCCCTTCTGACTGTACTGGAGGGGCTCAGTCAAGTGTTTCATCAGCTTAGGGCCAGGTAGTGAAATAAAAGAACCCACTTCTAACAGGTGGGTTCTTTGAGGAATCCATTTATTGTGCAGTGAATGAAAGCAGTTATAAACTCCTCCTCTTGGTATTAGAGGGAATGTGTGTTTTGTGGGATTTTTGTGGTCCCCCTCCTCCCCCTTGTTAATTACTAGGAGTGTGGATGGCACCTTTGCTTGAGACCACACGAATAGTGTTACTCATTATTTATGCAAGCCCTTAATGCTGTTACAGGAGCCATGCACGCTTTGCAGAGTGTAGATTTGTTACTACGATGCCGATGTTTTCGAAGAAAAGGAGGGGTGGAGAACCCTATATGAGAATTTCAACTTGAAGCAAAACATGAGTGCAGCATTTTCAGATACAGACTGATGAATTTTACAAGTTGTATTAATACGAGATGAAATTGGTAGACAACTTGCTGGCTAAGCTGAAAAAACAAATTGGATTTACTCTGAAAAAAAACCTGTCTGCTTTCAAGGTGACTTTGTTTTTTATAAAGTTCATAAGATTCCAGATCAAATATGTTTGGTTAATAAGTGCTGGGTTTGGCAAACTGAAAAAGGCTTCACAAATCAAAGCTTCTCTTGGTTTGGGCCTCTCTTATGATAAAGTCTCTTCATAAGAGCTGCAGATGATATGTGCCGTACTGCATCTTCTGCCATTGTGGAATATTCTAAAAGAAAGTAAAGGTTGTCTCTTCTGCAGTGAGGTACAGCTTTCTTATGTCCCTTATATTTCTTATCCTAGGGTAGCAGGTATATTGGCGATAGTGTCATCCCTCACTCTCTAAAGACCCTGAAATAATCAATTCTGTGTACCCTTTCTACAGCCTCTGATACTGTAGTGATGAGCAGTTAACTCATGGGGAAGAGACGTCACATCACTTTCCTAATTTTAATATAACTTCAAAGACAGGAGTGAAACATGGTGCTGTTCTACTTTTGTTGAGAAAGCAGGGAGGTCTCTCAGAGCTTGGGCAGAGGAGGATTGCTAAAATGAATGTTAGTTTTGACATCCTTACAGTTGAACATAATGTTCTTACTGGGTGGCCTTAAAGTTATAAATAGTTCCAAGAAAAAAATTGTTTGTTTACTACTTGAAGCATAACAATTCTTTGATATCTTTGGGAAAGAGTTGAAGTGTAGACTCCTCTGGCAACTTTCACACGAGTGTTTCACATGATAATTTTTTTTTCTATGCTATAATTTATCAGGGAATTGTAGGGTTCTTTGGCTTTTTTTATTTTTTTCCCCAGCTAATCTTTTACCGGGTGCATATCTTCACTTTCATCCTCTGATCCCCTTGTTGTACTTTGGGGTCAGCAAATCTGCCAGCCAGTATTCATCCTGCGGCAGTCGTTGTCAGTTGAGCATCTTATTTGACTTAATTTGTAGCAGGCATACTACAAATTAATACTTGAACTGTGGTCCCCATACAATAATCCTGTGTTTTCTGGAGGCTAAGATAAGAAAATCTCTGCATAAAACAGATAAGAAGAGCAAGGAGTCCAGGCAGTTATGTCAGACTAGTGCAATAATATTTAAGTGGCTGCAGAATGCCATGCCGTGAGTTGTCTTTTCACATTTGTGCGCCTAATAATGTGAACTATTATGTCACGAAATTTTACTAGTGACAACATTTCTCTTTCTAGGTGCTGCTTCTAGCCTGTGATCTCAAATGTGAATTTACTGATTTCTCTCTCACTGTTGAAGTCTCATAGCTTCTTGCTGCAGGCCATTCCCTAGATCTGTTGTCTCGCTCTTCTGCTGTCAAATACTGTGGACTTTGTCTTTTGCTACCATTGACACAAGATTGCTCTCATCACAGCTTCTGCCTCTGACATATGTTTCCTCTCTACCTCATTGACTGTCTCATTTCAGATCTTATCTGAAAACCTCTTCTCCCTTGCCTATTTCTTTTAATTAATCTCTTTCGGTTATTTAACTGCATATTTTACTGCCTTGCAGCTTAAATTACGCAGCTATTTCTCATGATGCTTTTCAGACAAACAGCTTCTACTAGCATGGGTTTGAATAATTTGAAACCTGCAGTTACTGAAGACATTTATATGTGCTTCTTCTTTAGGTTGTCTTTATTGGCACAGAATTAAGGTTAAGGCCTTGGCTGTGAAGTAATCTGTAACCACCTGAAGAAGCCATGATGAGCAGGATACAGAGGAAACAAAGAGGAGCTGGAGGGATGTCGTGTGCAGTGGGACTGATGTGATTCTATTTGCTAATAAAACTCTTAGGAGGCCTTTCCTCTATAAGAAATCTATCTTGTTCAGGAAGCTGGTTCTTTTGTTACTCTGACACCATGGAGTAGAAAGAGCTTGAAATCTCTCTGCTCAGAGGACTTTGGATCTCTTATCAGTGAGGGAAAGATGGATGTGTCAGGGGGAATGGTGTTTTGTTAACCTACATTAGTAGGTGTGTATCCACAAACCAAAGCTGGACCTGATCCTGAAGGGTTTTTATAAAATACGATTATAGCATTCAGAGTTCCTGCTGTGAGGCTTTGTGGATGGTGGCTTGGATGATGCTTCAGTCAAGGTCCAGAGAGTATCAGACTAAACAAATAGAGGTATGATGGATCAGTGCACTTATGTTGACAAGGTCCTTGGAGACCGGGCTGGAAATTGGTCAGGTTCTGATTTGCTGGCTGGCTTGCAGGATTTCTAAATCTCTGGGAGGAGCTATTGTGATGCAAAGTTCTGGCTTTAGCTGCCTTAGATAAAATGTGCTGTCTGGTTTGAAAGTGCTTGGCTCTACAAGGGCTCTCTTCAAATACCGTGGGTGTGTTTCCTGCTGCAGCATACCGTATGTTCTCCCAGCACTGAAATGATCTGGTTGCTGCAGTAGTCCTGAGATTTGTCTGGGAGCATTGCAAGTACGAGTTGTCTTAAATGGCAGCACATTTTGTATCTCATATCTAGGTTGTCCTTAGCTTTGAATGGTGAAGAAAATCGTTGTTGCCATAGATGTAATTGGTTTCATACAGTGTTGCTTGCTTTGTAAGAAGTGTCATTTCTAGATGTTTGTTTCATTCCTCTTTAGCAGTCTGTCCTTTAAAACAGTGGAGAAAGATAACAGTCAGTGGAAAGCTTTCTAGCACGCATTCCCTCTTTGGAAACCTGCTGTACATGAATAAGAACTGTAAAATCAGCTCCTCTCAGTACTCTGCAATGAATGTTGAACGTTCAGGGACCGAGGGAGGTATTTGTTGTAACTATGAGAGAGACTCACTTACTGGGGCAAGAAGCCAAGTATGCAGGGTTAAGGTACCTGTGGGCTGCTGCTACTCTGCTGAAGGGAGAAAAGTTGGGTTTGGTCCTGAATGTGGAATGTGTGTGGGATTTGAGTTTGGGATTCCTTGGGCATGGAAAGTGCTTAAAAGTTGACAGAATAGTCTGTGTTGAATAACTTTGTCTTGCTGACAGAAAATGGGAATGGTTTGAATGGTGATAGAAAGCAAGTTGAGGGTCTTGAGCCTTTTTCTGGTAGGAGTAAAAGCACAGGAGGAATGGGGGAGTATATAACCTTCCTTCACTGTGTGTCTCTCTTCAGCCACTCTCTCTTGCTAGCTGTGATGTGGTAGAAGGGCAACATGAAAAGCAAATACTGCTACCATTTGCTTCTTGCCTACAGCAGACAGCTAGAGAGGTAGCTGTACTCTTTCCCCAGGTTGCCGCAAGGGGTTACTGCAGCAGCGCTGGGAGTGGGGGAGTATGAACTGAAGCAGGTACTTACTAGCTATATAACATCCCACGAGGCTTGCGGGAATGAATGTGTGCAGTACTGAGTCATGCTTGTCAGCCTCAGAAAGCAGGAGGCTTTTTCAAATTGGCCTTGGAGGGGAAGAGGTGTTTAATGGAGCAGTTGTGAAGGGGTTATGCAAATAGAGAACATAAATAATGAGCAAAAGGTACTCATTTAAGCTTTTTGCCTCCTCAGAAAATGACTAAATGCAAACTTAACCACTTGCAAAAGTAAAGGAAAGCACATCATCATTAGGTATAATGGGTGCAAAAAATGTGGCCATTCATGATGGTAAGAAAAGTCTCCTTTTGTGACTAGGAAAATGAATTTCTGTTGTTGTTGAGCAGAAAACATTTTTTTTGTTTTTTCACCTCCCCAGTTTCTGTTAAAAAATAACAAGGGCATCTAAAAGCAGTTCCTCTTGTAAGAAGTAGTTAGGAAGGGAGGTGGTAAAAAGACCTGTCTCCAGTTTTGCTTTGGACATAACTTCAGTGTTTAGGCTGGTTTTGCATAAAAGTCCTTTTCTGTCTGCCCATTCATGTAGGATTCCAATTACATATAAATACTGTCTATTCTTTGGTAAAAGTGAGAGCATGTTGTTAGGGTATGAGTTTTTTCTACTGATACGGCCACTTGCTGTTTTAAATTGCAGTGTTTTGAACAGAGTTTAGGAAATGTAATTGTTCCAGTTCTGGGCTTGCTTACATCGGCTCACATCATAGTTGGAATCTTATCTCTGGTAGCTAAGTCTTGCCAGCAGACTTTAATTGGCATATAATTGGCTTGGATGATTTCTTCTGCCTCTCTTGCAGTGTAGAGAGGCCATCCAAGCTTTGAAATAGTGGGATGTGCCAGATACGTTGTCCTACATGCTGCCCTGCAGTTGTGCATGTACTCCCTTGGCCTGGCCTGTGTTTTAACTAAGTGGGTGGGGGCAGGTGCTCACTTTTTCTGGGGCACACAGATGAGGTAGATGGCAGTGTGGGTATGGGTGGGTCTGCAATTGTGGCTGGTGAGTTCCTGTTGTGAAAGGGCTGTTTCTCTGAACTCAGCTTCTCTGTGGCTATAGTTAAGGCCACCCGTCTGTCAAGCTGATTAGAGACAAGATAGTAGCAAGGTGTTCTGGTGGCCCTACTACAAGTGCTGAAATAGAATAGTTCAGGGATTGTTTTACTACCGGGGGTAGGGGAGGGTGGGTGGGTGATGGGGAGTGATGTGGTGTGACTACTCTCACACATCTCGTTGTGAGCACTATGTAGCTCTGCACCTCCTGCATCTGCCTGAAGTTGCCCTTCTCTGCATTCTGTGTGAAAGGGAAGCAGTCTTTAAAATCATGTGAAGGAGCAGCATAAAAAAACAGTGGAACTTCAACATGGATTAGAAAACTTTGCTGTAATTGTTTCTGCTAGAGGCATTGCAGCTGTATGTCTAGGAAAGGTTACTCACTTCAACTGCTGTGGTTACTAACACCACAGCAACTGTTTCTCCAAGATCTTTGTTTAAAAAAAAAAAAAACCAAAACAAAGGAAACAGCTCACTCCAGAATTTAACACCCTATTTTCTATTGAAGAACTTGCTTTCTGTCTTCTACTGGTTTCTGTAAGTTGTTTTATGTATTGCTGGATTTGGAGGTTACCATAGTTATTTACATTTTGTTACCTGATCTCCTGACCATGGTTATTTTGGGGAAAGAAACAATGGTATATTATTGTCTTTTTTAGTTCCTTCTCTTGAGCCATCTGTTTTGTTCTGTTGTGTGTTTGTTTTTTAGAAGAGCTAAATTCCTACTTGCTGCAATTGAAATAATCCAGTATTCAAATAAGTTTATGTTTTGGAATATTCTTGCTAACAATAGGCTCAAATTTTAACATAGTAAAAAATAATTAGTCAGAAAGAAACTGAATGTAGTGTGCTTACAGCCCTTATCAGCCAAAAATTGAGTAGTTGGGTCCAGGAATACATAAAAGTCTAAGTAATATTAGCAACTGTTTATGTGATCAAATAGAAACAGAAACTAGGTTGATTTTTTTGTTTGTTTTCCCACTTCCATGCAGTTTCTCATAAAAACAATCAGTCCTTGTATTGCACTTCATTACTTTATTACCATGAGATCACTGTATAGCCTGTGTGCTATGTGAGAGTATGCCTTCTGCTGAGAGGCAAGCTACTACAAAACTGTAGGGACTTACTGGTTTCTGGTATAAGCATGTTGTGCAGTGTTGAGATCTGTGCAAGCCCTTGGATGGTTTCCTACTGGAGGGAGTATATTGATCTTCAAGACACGAAATAGTCATTAGTGTAGTGCTGCGGAGTATGAGAAGAGAATTTGACCCTGTAATGGACACTGTTTTCTTCTTTGCTTTAAAAATACCATGATGTTTGGGAACTGCCTGAAAGGTAAAATCTGGGCAGTAGCTGTGTGTTGAAAGTGACTTTCTTAAACATGAGAACTCTTCCTGAATTAGGAACACTTGTAGTCCAGGCACTTGCTGGATGTCAGAAGGCCTGTTTAACTCTTGGCTCTACGTTCTAGTGCCTTGAGGTTTCCTGGAGCTGAACAGGTCTGCTAAATGCTTTCCTTCCCTGCTCCCCTGCTGCAACATCTGTGGCATCTCTGTGTAGAAACCTGTTGTGGTGCATAGTGTAGCTTTGAGCCTGCATGCTTCTGGACCAACCCTTTTGCAGATGCTGATGCTCAGTATGTAGCTGTCTTGCTAACAGCACCTGAGGTAACCCTGTTCTATGCGTGCAGAACACGACATACAGCCTGTGGTACCAGGACATGCTGAGATGACATTGTAATTTCATCTTTTATTCTACATCTTATTGTCTTAACCTTGCTTACTTAATGTTGGCTGGTCTGATTCTGGGCCTGTCTAGAGAGAGGATCTGAAGGTAGTGTTGGAAGCTGACCTATAGCAGGTCATTGAATTTTAGCGTGTTGCTTGTGTTAAGGGATAGATTTATTGTAGTATTCTGGACTTACTCCTTCAGTTTGATTTGTCAAAACTGAGATAAGAAACTTCTGACTGTGTGAGCACTCACCAGTTCTTGAGAGTAAACTGAAGAGATAAATAAAATCCATAGAAGGAACCATTGTTATCGATACTATGAAAAAGGGCTTTTTCACACGCTATGAGCTGAAGATCATTGTCCCAAAACAGGTTGTTCTGAGCTATCTTGATAGAGGCTTCCATGGCATGATAATCTACCTAGCTCTGATTTTTCACTCCAGTGAGGTTCTGTGTGGCTGCCACTCTATTACAAGGAGGATATTAAGGTATCTAATAAGTGCTAAAGTGTCTCTTTCCCGTTCCCATAAAAAAAATTCAGTGAAAAATAAGTCTGACTTATCAGTGAGCATGTCCTTGCTAGATGAGCTGAAATTTGTGGTGGCTGCTGGCACTTAAGAAAATAAATGGAAAGCCATTTTAATTTCAAGCCCCATTACAAACAGAAAACAAAAGATCAATATTTGAGAGACAGTGTATAAAAAACAAATGGAACATAAATTCTCTAATTCCCTATTATCTCTGTCTAGTGTGCTGAAATAATCATATGCTCCAAAGCCTTGGGTAGCTTTCTTGGTGTGGAAGAAGGAAGACTGCTATGGAAGTGCCAAGGGCTTCTTTTCCTGGTTGACGGTCGAAGGGTGTTGGTGGTCTGTATTTGGAGCTCTGGCTGATGTCTGTGATGTCAGAGCCTCCTTTATGTGAGCTCTGAAGAAATCTGTGTGTTTTGTGTCATTGGCACTGCAAGGAAGTTAAAAGTCTAATTTTGAAACAACTGTATGTGCTAACACTGTGCAGTGCTTTACAGGTATTGAAGATACAGTTTCTGTCGTAGAGCTTCTGTTGTCTAGATCATGTAAAATATGGAAAATAAGACTCGGACCAAATTTTTTAAGCTTGCTGCATATGCGGTCTTGAAGTCTTGCTAGTTTGATGTACAAGGGTTGTGTGACAATGACATGTGGTATGTCTGCTTCTGTCACTTCAATGTGGCATGCTATTTTGGTTGTATACACAGACTATAATAACTGACATTAACAATATATTTTGCCCACAGACATGTTTACTGTGACATCTATTGGATTTGACAGGAGAACTGAAAACTGTTTTTAATGATCTTTTTATATATATTGATTGTTTTTTAATAATAAGAGTGGTTTACTCTAGAGCCAACATGAACACTGCTGCATTGGGCAGAAAAATGCTGCTAACAGCAGCTGACACATATCTTCCTAGTCTCCATTTGTCAAGAGTCGGCATTGCTTTGTAAATCACGCTCCTATTAGATAGATTCATTTCTTGCTATAATGTTCACAGTCTGGATTAAAACAGAATTCCAAATTGATTTTTTTTTTTAAGTTATTTACTGTTGGGAGGAGAGGAAGTGGTTTTGTAGGCTTCTTCTGCTCTCCTTTACAGACATTAAAATATGCATCAGTGTTGTGAATGCTACACCTTGTGGGCTTGTGTTAAAGTAAAAATGTAGGAGGGTAAGGTAGTTACTGGAAGCTTAATCTCAAAGACATGGTTCTCTGCCATGTGCGTATAGGTCAAAATGGGATCTGATGATAAACTGTATCAATATATCTGAGAAAGTTGAATGCTTCTGTTAGAAACCTGAATGTACATAGTCATCTTGCATTTTTTGTTATCAAGACTGATGTACTTTTACCATTGTGGGCTGGGCATGTGTCTGTATGTGTGTATACGTAAAGTATATGCATTTCCCTTGGACTCTCCTTTGGAGTGAACTGCTCGGCTTAAGAAACTTTATTCCCTTTGCTTTCCCCAAGAGATAATGATTAGAAAATTTGAGAGTCTTCTTTCTACAGTTAATCAACAGAATGAAGAGCATCTCTCAAGTAAAAGAAAATCTGCAAGGACACACAGGAGGTTGGCTAAATTGGTTTCAGCCCATAGAAATGCTAATTTTCAAGGCTATTCAGGACTGGTCAGGGGAATATTATTGACAGAAACGAAGGATTTGCTTCTGGCTGATTGTCTAGCATGTACAGGATTTGGGGGAAGGGCCTTGTCTGAAACACAGCTTGTGAATTACAGACGGTGCTTGTTACACCCTCCTATGTTAGTTTGTTAAACTACAATAACTTGGTATGTGTCTTGAACCTTGTGATAAAGTAGCTGACTAGTCAATGATTTTTATCAAGATAGTGTTCCTAAAAAGAAACAGACTGAAATCTTGCTTGTGGACTGTGGTATGGTTGTTGCTGTGGTGGTGAGCACCTTCTTGTTTGGTGCCTTGAATGAGTGCCAGCTTTATTGTGCAATGTCTTTACCTGGGAAGAAGAGGTTTCAGGTTTGACCAGTTCCTCTGCATTTGGTAGAGCTGAGTTACTGTGTCTTATCTTGGAGGAACTCAACAGACATAGTATTATTTCATACTAGTGGGCTTTTTTGTTGTCGATGTTGGAAGGAAGTTCACTGAAGTTGAATTGTACATGGCTGTGCTTATTGAGGATTTCTGCCTCAGTAGATGGGGAGAATTAGTGTTTACCAAATGGACTTCATCATCCTGACTTTAAGCCTGGGGTTACTGTAGTGAGGGGGATCTTGGGTTTTAGAACTGTTCTGAATGGTTAGACATCTTTTTGTGCCTTCCCTGTCTTTATTTGTACTCCTGGAACAACCAGTTATTTAAGTGGTTGAGAGCTTTGATGCTTCTGTTTGCTGCCACTTCTCACTAAGTTTAGAGAGGTGTGTTTGATAGTCTGTTCTATTTCTTATTTTCATTGTCAGTGGAGGATTGACTTCCAGTTCCTTGGGGAGAAGGCCTTGGACAGGAGGTGGACATGTTCAGTGACTGCAATGTGTTGCTATTAATAGCTTGCAAACTATTGGGCAGTTAAAATCTTGACACCACCCCCCCCCCCCCCCCCCAATTCAGGAATGGTAGAGAAGTACAACAAAATGACAAGTTACAGCAAATCACCTCAGTAAAACACTTGAACATTTTCCTACTGCACATATTGTAGTACTGGTCGTGGTGATGCAGAATTTTAGTTGAGATCTGCCTGTGAGCTGGAACATGTGGGCTTTTGGCTTTAGTTCCCCTCTGTATGGAGGCTGAGTTTGCTCTGTCGTTTTATCAGGCTATGCATGTACTAAATCCCTTCCTGTTCCTTGTCCCCACGTAAATACTTTCATTTTAAATTTCCCACAGTTGTTCTGACTGATGATATGAACAATACAAATGGCAGAGCAGGTGATTCCAGTAGCAGGAGTACTATTGGTGCCTGATCTGGGACTGATTATGTTGAAGAAAGACAGTCAATGAAGTCTGCTGGTGACTGTCTGAAGGCTCATCTGTCATGCTATGGGAGGGTGTATCTTGTGCTAGTATATTGGGCAAAGGTTGAGATTAAACTTTCTCAGGGTGCTTTACTTCAGTTTCCACTGGGAGGACTAAAGTGCTGATCAGTGAGAACACTGTAATTTGTAGGTAGGTAAGACCAGGTCTAGTATAGCTCTCTGGATATTGGGAAACAGTACATCATCCCCTTGAAGCAGGTGCTACTCTAATGCATTGCAGAGAGGATTTCCTCAATTAGATTGCTGTATTGCCTGAGCACACTAAGACTGTTCTAGGAGACAGCTGACACATCTGATTGATATTCTGTCCTTACCTGGATGGCATACACATTGTAAGCAATATATACATATGATATATATCCCTTAAGGCTATATCTGTGATATATATACCCTGAATGCTCCCTGCTGAGCACTTGCTAGTAATAACCACAGACTGTATAAATCTCCTTGAATGGCTTTCAGGTAAGTAGTTGGCTCCTGAAATTTCTTCAGAATGTAGAAACTTGTGGCACTTGCTGCTGTGACTTGCCAGTTTGACTTTCTTCTCTCATTTATTACTGATATTCTGAGATAATAACTATGAATAACAGCCAAAAAAATCTACCATAGTGCAGTGTGTTTACAAAGTCTTAACATGCTTCAAGAGCTGTGGTTAAGGGGAAACCTGTATCCATGGGTTGTACTGCTATTTCAGTTATTTGCAACTATCTGTTGATTTACAGTTCTTCATGCTCGCTAGGTAAATGTTATCTTGTGTGTATGGCACATTTAAACCTTTGAAACACATTGCTGCAGCTTGGTTGTGGAATACTTGTTCTAAGCTGGACATACATTGTGAATAGTTTAGAAATGCTCAAGCCTTTTGCTGTTAGCAGTCAGAAGTAACAAATAAACCCTTATGAGTTATTAAAAGCCTTATGTGATCAGTGAAGCAGCAACTTCAAACTCATAGATGCATCCAGGAGATGCTTTAGAGAGCTTTGAGTGCTCCTGTTCTGAGTGGGGAAGTCACTTTGCAGAAATAGATTCCTTTCTCCTTGGAGCATCCCCAGCTCGTTCTCAGGGAGGCTAAATACTGATACCTAGGAGTCTCCAAGCCACAGCCTGGATATACGTCTTTGCCATTCTATAAAAATATTTTGAATTTGCTTGAAAAATGAGGTGCTGTGGTTAGTAACTTTTTTTAGTAAATTTCATTCCCGAGTTTGTTGGGACTATATCTCTTGAACTAGAATGGCAACACCTTAGTGAAGGAAGAGAACTTTGAAACCTTGACTGTAGTGTCTGTCTTACCAGGAAGTACACATTCTGTAAATGTCAAAGATGGATAAATGACAGCATGAACAAAAGAAAATAAAAATGGGTGTATTGATGATTTTAGCATAGTTGCATTCTGTGAATGCTGATACACAACAGAGATTGCTGAATTCATGTGGCGACTGGTTGCAGTACTCCTCATTTGCTTCCTACTCGATGAACGGTGGAAGTATTTTTTTTTTAGAAAAGACAAGCTGCAAACTTAATTATCTTGTGCTTACTTGTGAAGCAAACACAAATGTAGCGCGCTGTTGAATTCATTAAATGCACATGAATGATAGCAGCAAAGGCATATAAAACTGGATGTAAAGCTGCTCCTGTAGCTTGATTGCTGAGAGTGATCTAGCCCTTGAACAGAATGCCAAGCATCTAAACAAGTACGGGGCACTGAATAATTAACAGCTCTGTTTAGCTTAGTGATTATTGGTCTGCTTTAGGGCAGCACTCTCTTAGTAGTTTATCCTGGATGAATTTTTATGTTCTTGAGTTTGCAGATATTCCAGCAGCTGAGAATGCAAAATGTGGAGCAACACATGCTGCATACTGAGGAGGCAAATTAATTTCTTTCTGCTGTGAGTTTTGGGAAGAAGCTTGCACATGTAGTTGTGTACTGCATGAACTAGAAGATAGTGGGAATTAGCTGAGAGAGAGAAAGCTGGATGGTTTGCACACTGCACAGACACTGATGTGGGGATGTGTCTACGTGCGTGGTAGTTTTGAGATGGGAAATAAAAATTGACTATGTGACTTGTGCTAAGTGAAGAACAAGTTCCTCATTATTTGAACTTTATCTGCCACTGAACTGAGGAATGAATACATAAGCTCCTACTCATTTTTTACTGTGGCAATTGCTTAGATGCAGAATCAGTTTTAACTTGACTATAGTAGCTATGTGAACTTCTTAGGGAAGCTTTATGATACACATTTGCATTTCACAAAAATATATGGTATGCAGTGTGGAATGCCATGCAGTTTTAACTGTCTGTATATCTGCTTGGATTGTAGGAGAGGTTTTCCTGGTATGTTTTTTTTTTCTTTTTTTTTTTGTATTAAACCTGGTTATGTGAAAGCTCACACAGCAATTTTGCCATAGTAAAATGACTCTTAAGGGTGATCTGGGGATATAGGTTAAGGGTGAACTGGGGGTATAGGTGGGAGCTTACTTTAAGAGAGGAAACTTCAAAAGCAGTTATGTTCTGCATATATAGATTATTCACTCTGCTACTAAAGGATACTCAAACTTTCATTTTATCAAGGACAACTGGACAAACAACAATATCTTACAAACTTTTAATATGAGATTCTAAAGTAACTATTAGGAAAACAAGTCATTTGACAGCCTTTGTATTGTATTGTCTGTGAATAGTTAACTAGTGCAGATGTATTATACTTTACTGTCTGAAGGCAGGCGAAGTATCTGAAAGCATGGCAACATGTGCATTATCTTTTACACTGCTTTTAGTCTTTGCCTGAAGAAGTAGATGAAAGAAAACAGTTGAGGAACACTGGAAATTTCAGCTCCCCCCTGTTGCTGCCATACAGCTCTTGGCTTCTCCCTCTCCATTTCCCCTTTTGCTGGCTGTGAACCTTGTAGCTTATATCTTGCGGATGCCAGCAGTTCTAATTAAAAAATGCAGAAGATTGTATGTCAAGTCAGTTCTAATCCAAACTGTTAAACTGCAAACTGAAACTGCCTGAATTATCTGCAAAGCTTGAAAATATTTCTACTCTAATTCTGCTAGGCCATGGAGTATGTTCCACATCACAACGATGAGCATGTAATCCTGCTGCCAAGCAAGTCATTTGAGCAAATAACTAAAATGTTGAATGCCTAAGCAAATGAGGGCAAGGCATTTGATCAAAAAATCATTAGATATGAAAAGAAACTTTTTAAACACTGAAGTTTTCTCATGTGACAGCACTTGGTAACTGAGTGCTGTGGATCGGTAACCTGTTAGTGTTCAGCCTAGCATTATTTAGTTGAAATTTTGTGGTAAGAAAGCCACGTGGGTAAAGGCTACAGATCTACATGAGTGTATATAAAGTTAGAATTGTGTTGACTGCCACCTTATTGGCTGTATCTGTTTCATTAAACTTTTTATTTTAGATATCACTGTACCTGCTACCTGTATTTTCATCATTGTCCAGGGCAGTGGAAGTTGTTTCTTTAGGCTGTGGCTCAGTAGGACAGTGTGTTTAAAGGTACTACTAGTGATGGTTTGAAGTTTAAAATGCCTCTTGGGAAAGACAGGGTGCTTCGGGAAATTTGCTTCCTGAGCCTTTAATAGTTGTTTTACAGATCCTTTACCCCCAAAGTTTGTTTTCTAGAGAAGCTATGCGACTTTTACTAATGTTTTCTGACAGCTAGAAATGTCAATAACTAGAAATGCCAAGATGCTTTAGGTGAAAGGTAATTTTGTTTGTATTTGGGAATACTAAAAAATGGAGTTTTGTGTAGTGTGGCCTTAGTACACACAGTAGGTGGTTTATCTTTTGGCAGCAGATTGCACTGAATCGTTCTTGCTGCTTCACATTGTAGAAGGCATCTGTATGTGAATCCATTTGAAGGATGGCATTAACCAAGTGTTTTAGTAAGTGTCAAAACACTGCTAGGAACGTTAATCATTATGAACAAATTTACTGGATTGGGAGGGAATTCACCCTCGTTTTAAAAAATGTTTAAAAGTACCCTAGGATAGCTTGTGATACAGTATTTAGGTCACACTGCAACTTTGTAATGTGTATGAACAGCTTGCCTTCTAGTTTGCTCCTTGAAGAGAGACAAGAAGGATTCTTTATTAGCTGTTACACCTTTTCCTACTTTAATTTAGGGACAGATTTAACACCTGTGGATGTTAAACGAAAATATTGATGTGAAGACATGAGAGGCAGGACTTAAGAATGAATGAGTGCATGGAAACTGGAAAACACAGGGCTTGGTTGAATGCAAACAATTTCTTTTGTTTCCTGCTTAGTATTTTAACTGTTGTGTACACTGTGTGTTAAGTGTTATTCAAAGAAATCAATAAAAATAGAAGTCTATTTGGAAGGGGCTATTAATATTAACCTTCCTTTTGGTTGTTGAGATCAACTGACTAGTCTACAAATAAATGAGGAAGAAACTATGCTAACACCGAGTCACTGTACCGCACATCTTTCTTGTATGCGGTGCACCTTTCTTACGAAGGGAAAAGAGAGTTCTGGATAGCTGTAGTTTACAAGTTGGGTAACAGATGAAGTACATGGCCTCCACTGCCAGCTCCCAAGCTGTGATACAGGGACCACCTCAGAGCGGGGGGTGTGTGCATTTTTCAGGTAGAGGTGGTGTTGGTTCACCCCATGCTGCCAGTGAGAAAGATTTAGTTGTGCTGTGTGATTCAAGTCATGTAAGCAGTTGCTGATGTTGGACAGTAACCTGCCCCCTGACTTAGGGAATAGTGCCTCAGGGAATGGTACTCAGCACAGACCTTACCTTAGCAAGTGGTTGATCCTTTTCTTATATTTTTGCCCTCTGGGAGGAAGCTGTACTCTTTCCTTACACCTCAAAATATGTGTCTTATCAGTCAATGATGAACTCTGTCAGCTGTCAAGGAAAGCTTAAGCTTTTGTGTGAGGAGGGATAATTTCACAAATACTCCTGTATGCAGCAGCCCTCTCTGTGTGCCATCCTCATGCTCTGCTTACCCTGCTTCTGAATTGTGGCCAGCAGTAATAGCCAGCATAGCTGGAGGGCTGGCTTTGTAGGTAGCATGTGCAGTAGGGGACATCCAACTGTGGGAAAATATTTGTCTGTCTTTAGCTGGCTTTGGCTGTGTGACCTCATAAGAGATGGCAGAAGCTGCATTTCAGCCTTCCTGGGGAATTGGAGGCTTTTCGGGAAATGAAGGATTAGACGGGCTTTAGAAATGCAACTCCAACAAATCATGATAGTGTTGTTTTTTCTACTGAATGAATTGTTTCTTGGTATGTAATTTTGTTAAATTCTTTATCTGCCCCTTATTATTGAGAATTTTTAAAATGCAGATGCAGATAGAGTACTTTGATTGCACAGTCAGATTTTCTTGATTACAGATTCTTCTAAATATAGGTTGTATTTTTTGTTCCTGGCCTTATGTAATTGTCTTGTTCTTTTCTTTACAGGCTCCAGATAAAAGGAAAGCATTAGAAGAGACCAAAGCCTACACAACTCAGTCTTTAGCCAGTGTTGCTTATCAGATCAATGCACTGGCCAACAATGTATTACAACTGCTGGACATCCAAGCATCCCAGCTACGGAGGATGGAGTCCTCCATCAACCATATCTCCCAGGTAATCTCTCTCCCTGTGTTTTTAAGAGGACTGACAACATTGGAGCAGGTGTTATCTTGCCTCTTGTATTGCTGAGTTGGATGGTTTATGTTGACTTCTTTGGATTCTCTGAGTAGCATGATAGAAAATGGTAAGGCTTTTTTTTATTTTAATACTGTTGGAACTGCTTTGTGGCAGAGGTCATGACTGAAATAAAACAGTTCCTTTATCAAGAAATGCTGGAACTGTATTTGTTTTAAAGGGGTTAATTAAAATTCCAAGATCTGAAGCTGCATTTGAGGGAGGAGAGGAGGATCCTGTTCCAGAAGGAAATCCATTTAGAAGTACCATATGAGTGATGGTACTTTATTTTAACATTGTAACATATGCAGCAAGTTCATTTGCTTTCATACCCCTGCAGGATGTAATGTCATGAGCTGTGTGGAGAGGGAGAGGGGTTCATCTGTTGCCACTACCTGCTCAAGCCAAAACTTTCCAAGCCAAGGCAGTTGGATGAGTGAGCTGACCTGATTTGTACAGTTACTGCAGTGTTGCTAGAGTTGATGCATAGAGGACACAGAAATAGATGATTGGAAAGAATAGGCCTATCCCTGTGAGTGGCAGTCTGTATTTCCTTAGCTGAAGCTTCACCCTTGCTGGCTGTTGTTGAGGGGGAGGCAGGTGCCTGCCTTGTACCTGATCTATCACTAGTCTGATTGTATGGGAGCTCAGCCAAAAAAATAAGTGTGCTGTGTTTAACCTGGAAGTAGTTTATTGCATAATGAGGGGTATGCTGTACTAGTGCCCAGGAAGGGAGGGACATGATCCACTCGGTTACCTCACATTGCTGTTCTGAAGTGGACTTCGGTGGGGTTTTTCAGGGACCAGTGTCCGCTCTGTCATATGCTCCTACAGAAATTCAGTTGAATCTTTGCTGGGCTTTTTGTTTGATGCTTGGCTGAAACACTTAATTAACAAATCTTGGAGGATTCAACCTAAGAATTTTCTTCAGTGCAGCCAGTGAATTTAAAACCTTTGGTCAGCCAGTACCCTGTTAGTGGCACACCTTGGACCTAATACTTCAAAGAAAGTGTTTCTTCTGGCCTCTGCTGTTTATCGCCATTTGGGCCCTGCTAACCTCTGTTTACTGTTCTTTTAGAGTAACTGTTGTTTCTAAAAATCTTTGTTAAATGGCAGCACAGTGGTTCACTGAAAGCATGTCAGCAGGGAGAGGATTCCAGTGCATGTGGAAAGGCCCTCCTAGTAACAAACCTTTCTTAAAAGGCTTGTCAAGTTAGCAAGTGCTAGGAGCTACACAGTGTTAAAAGCTGCATCAAGTATTTAAAAAGCATTTGCCACTGAAACAGGAAAGTAGGAAGAAGTACAAGTGCTGTAGATAACTTTCTTGTTTTATTAAGTATTCAGAGATTTCTTAATTCTAGTATTATGATGGCCTCTGAAGAAATGACTGTATAAAGGACTGAACCTACAGACTTGGGAAAACACTGGATGTGCTTTAATACTGAGCACGTCTTATGCGTTTCAGACCTACAGTGTGTATGTGTAGCAATTATTGTTAAATTCTCATTGGCCCACTGATATGACTAACCATGGAAAAAGCCAAAATGCTTGATAGCACAAAAGGTGTTAACCCTCTGTACTGCTAGCTGCTTGAATTGGAGGTGCTATGCTGAAAGCTGTTGAGTCACCTGATACATGAACTGTTTGCTAAAGACTGTGAACAATCAGTGCTTTGTAGAGCTTTTGAGGAGTGTTTAGCAAGGTCACTTGCTTGTAGTTTCTGTCCTGGTTGGTCTGTCCTGAAACTAAGCCTTGCTTATAAATGAACCTCTGCAGACTAATTTTGTAGAATTAAACTGGATACAGATAATACGCGCATACCAGCTCAGCTATTTGTTTTGAAATGTTTCTGCTCGGATGCTTCAACTGCTTATCTTAAATCTGTTGTGCAGTTGCTTTGATAGGCTGTTTCTAAATTCTCCGGTCTCCAGAATGTCTTTCTTGTGCTTGTATCAGTCATGAATATTTTTATGCTGTTAAAGTATGGGAATGAACATATTCTCAAAATGAAATTCTTCCCTATAAAAGTATTGCGTAGAAGCACAGATCTGAGGCATTGTCTGTCAATGATTCAGTTCTGTGTTTTGTGACATAAATATTTTTGCAATAAGGTACAATTTGATAGTTTTTTTTTGTTAAAACACCATTCTTCTTTCAGTGGAAGAAAATCCTGTTGATCCTGTTTTGTCCTTCAGGCAGTTTCTATTCCCCTACTGTGTTTCAGTTCTCCATGTGCGTTTTCCAGAATGTTTCTAGCCTGAATGGCTGGATAGCTAATCTTCATTAGTAGCCATTCAGGTATTTTTTTTCTAGCTATGTGCCTTCTTCACTGGAAAAAGCACTCATGAAAAGTTAGGTGACGGAGTTTTGTGTTGAAGTCTTGTTGCTGGAATTTAATTTTACAGAGGGTAAGTCTGCTTGCTTTTATAGCAGAAAATTAATTCAACTTTGGTTTGTTGTTGAGAGCAAACAGAGGCTTCACATGAGTAATCACACTGTGGTGAGAGAGTGCTGTTCTGGGCACATGGAGGCAGTGAGCAGCTCCAGGAATGGTTTTCACATAGCAACTAAAGCAAAAGCATGCCTAGCTGCATCTGTATTTCTGTAGTTGTAGTTGTCTTTCAGCTGTAATGTGTGGGTCTGGAGTGACCTACCACATCAAATACACAGAGCTGTGCACACAGAGCTCAGCTCTTTGGTTTAAACTCTTGATACTGACTTTGAGCTTTGCTAAGCTGACTTGACTTACCAAGCTGCTCTGATATGGCAAAGGAGAGACTTGTTCACTGTCCTGGTGAAGTTTGCAAATCCTTCATGTACACTCATTGGTTAGGCAAGATCTGGATGGAAGAAAGGGGGGTGGGAAAGAGGTCAGTGCCATACTCTGGATCAGTGTGAGCATCAAGGCTTCACTAAAGGCATTAAGGTTAGCAAATGTGATGCCCATCTATACAAGAAGAGCTGGAAGGAAGATCCAGGGATCCAGACTGCAGGCTTGTTGGTCTGATCTTGATGCAGGGAAGATTATGGAACGAGTCATCCTAACTGCCATCACACAGTGTGTACAGGACAACCAGGTGATCAGGCTCAGTCAGCATGGGTTTATGAAAGGCAGGTCCTGCTTGAGGGAAAGGCTGTGGGTCTTGTCTACCTAGACTTTAATAAAAACTTTGACACTACTTCCCACAGCATTCTTCTGGAGAAACTGGCTGCTCACTGCTTGGACAGGTGTACTCTTCTCTGGTTGAAAACTGGGTGGATACCTGGGCCCAAAGAGTGATGGTGAATGGAGTTCAGGTCCCTCATTGCAAGGAAGCCATTGAGGTGCTTGAGCAGGTCCAAAGAAGGGCACCAAAGCTGGTGAAGGGCCTGGACCACAAGTGTTGTGAGGAGCTGCTGAGGGAACCAGGGTTGTTCAGCCTGGAGAAAAGGAGGCTCAGGGGAGACATTATCGTTCTCTTCAACTGCCTGAAAGGAGGTTGGAGCGATGATGGGTGTCGGTCTTTTTTTCCAAGTAATAGGAGAAGAGGAAATGGCCTGAAGTTACGGCAAGGAAGGTTTAGGAAAAACATTAGGAAAAATCTTTTCACTGAAAGAGTTATCCAGCATTGGAACAGACATTGGGGAAATGGTGGAGTCACCATCCCTGGAGGTATTTAGAAGATGGTAGATGTCATGCTTAGGAACATGGTTTAATGGTGACCTTGGCAGTGCTGCATTAATGCTTGGACTCAACCTTATAGGTCTTTTCCAACTGAAACAATTCTGATGCTATATATATCCCTGTATGAATACATGGCCTGGGCAGTGATAGGGGACAGGAGAAGCTGAGGGTCAGTCTCTTGTGGAAGACACCAGGAAGGACCTTGGACTTTGAGGTAGGGAAGGAATGAAGACCTTAACATTCAGTGTATGATATTACTTGTTGTTTAAACTTTGGTTGTTCATTCGTGCCATTCTTCCACGAGTTCCTGAGCCAGAGAGTTAATTCTTTAAAAAATTAAAAATCCTCTTGTATCTCTCCATTCTGAAAATTGGTGTCTTTTAGTAGAGGAGTTAACAATTCAGCTCTTCATAACTTGAATATTTGACAAGGGAAAACTGCTTTTCTAGAAATTTGGGCCTGTGTTCTTTTGCTCTTTTGATTAACTGTTTCTTGGCTCTCTCTTCCCCTCCTCCTCTTGGAAATGAGAGCTGAATTAAACATGTACTTTCAGAAAAATTTTTTTGCTGCTTCACTTTCACGAACTTGGAAAATGAAGATGCGGCAGCCAGATTTGTCAGAGGAGGGAGAGGTTGACAGGGACATTCTTGTTTACTGTGTCAAAACTGAAAAATGCAACAGATCAGTGCTCACATTTATGTCGGAGCAGCTGCAGTACTGGGTGTAGCAACTAGCCCTTTTTTCCTGGACATACAGTTTTTAAATAGCTCAGTATTTAAATCCATGCTTCTTGAAGTGTGAAGCAATAGACTTCTTTTTAAGAAATGATGATTTGCACCAGGAAGCACTGCACCCCTTAAAATGTTCAGTGTTAAGATTTTCTGCTGCATCTGGAGCTCCCCTCTAATGTGAAACGGGGACTATTACAAAATAAAGTGTTCTGAAAGCATAAATTCCAAGGGGAGGGGGGGGGGAAGTGCATCTTTTGCCACCATTAAATGTTAAAAGCATTTAGAACTAAAAAAAAATAAAAATAAAAAAAAAATCCCTGAATTGGTTTAGAAGAGTCTTACCTGTCACCATCCATCTCTAAATCATTCCATGTGTAATTCAAATACTGCGTGCAAGCAGGAAGCCATATGCCTTCTGTTTCTATGGTGTGGTTGTCTTAAAGTCAGGGCATGAATGTAGATACATATGTGATACCTTTTCTCATAGGACTTCTGAATCTTAGAGCTGTAGCCTGTGTTGAATTATACCTACACACCATACCCATCCCCAAATACTAAGGCCTTTTCCATTAGGTGAGCAACCAGTCAGGACTGATGTGGGTTAGGTTTTAGAGAAGCTCTACTGAAGATGTTCTGGGGCTTGAAGGGATGAGCTACTTAACAGCAAGTTGAGAAGAGTAACTGGTGTTTGATGCCAGAGATAGGGAACACAAGAGTTACGTGCTTGGCAGGTTTCTGATGTTTGAAGAGGCATAAGGTAGTGTGGGGATTTTTCATCTTCAGTTTGTGGGAAAGAGCTTTCTCAGAGTGTGCACATCTGTCCTTTGTATTAATGTGATACTGCATTCATGGATTATGGTACATGATCACAATACAGTTCACATTCATATTTGAAAGCCAAGATGTAGAAAGAGGATAGGAAATGTGACAGATCATCTGCTGATGAATGTGGGTGGTCGTGCCTGGGACCATGAGCAATTATGTACTTTTGTCTACTTATGGATGGGTAACAAAAGACCTCTCCGCATCCTCTTGGTGATGACTGTGCTTCTAAGAGATAGCTGTCCAGCTACTTCTATCCTGAAGTTGCTTCTTTAAATAGAGGAGGATGCTTAAAACTTATCTTGTTCTCTGACATGCTGGATGAAAGGACTGTTAACTGGCAAAAAAATTAGTCAGAAGTATCACATGGTTGGCTGCTAATAAGCAGGGCCAGTACTGGAGCCCACATTGTTCAGAATATTCTCTGGAGACCATTCAGAACATTAAAGCATGTCCTCGGCAAATCTGGGGATAACCCTAAATTAGGAAAGGTGATTCATATGCTGTATAGCAGAGCTTCAGTGCAGAAGAACCTTGATAAACTTGAAGATTGAGCCAGCAAAAACCTTGGGAAACTGGGAAAGGTGCAAAGCCTTACACCTGAGGTAGAATTAAACCCCATGCATTTGTATGTGCTGGAAGGTGACTGTGTGAGTATCTGTCCTGCTGAAAGGGAGTTGGTGTGATGGTGGATGCTTGTGCTGATCATGAGCCAACAACACAAGGCCATCTGAGTAAGTGAAATGGTATGGCAAGGCTGTGTTGGGAAAAGTGGCTGGCAGATGAAGGGCAGTGATTATCATCAGCTCTGCAGTGATGAGTCTTCACCAGCAGTGCTGTATCAATCAAGGGGGGTGTGTGTCACCCCTGCCTTGTTCAGGGGTGTTCTAGGGAAATCGGAGATAGCAGAGAAAGACACTGAGATGTTCATGGGCATGGAACATGCAGCTAGCAAGGAGAGGTTGAGGTATCTGCTTGTTTAGTCTGACAAAGAAGAAGCAAAGTGGTGACATTAATGGTGGCCTACAAATAGTTAAGCCTGGCTCTTAAGACTATCTTTGCAGTTAGTCTTTCTATTGATAGTGACAGTGTAAGGTTGAACAGTTAGCTACAAGTTGAAGCTCTGCAGGTTAGTACATGGAATTGGGAAAATTCTTTTTAATTTGGAGCGTGGTGCAGCCCTGGAACTGGTTTCCCTCTAGCATGACTCTTCTTGGTGTTACACTGCAGTAGCTGGATATATCCTAAAAGCTGACTTTGTGTCCATGTAAGGTACATCATAAACTATAGGGACTATATGGTGAGATGGAGATAGTTACAAAGGGGATAAACTGTCACTCCATGTCTACAGATCCTTGTAAGGCTCACTTTTCTTGTACAAACTTTTCTTTCCACGTGTCCCAACGGTGTGTGAAGAGACAAAGTGTTCCTGCAGGAACTAGAGCATCATCTAATGTTGTATACATTAGAAAGGTGTGTCCTCTCTCTAGTTCTCTTGGACTGCCCTTGCTTGTCAGTAGACACAAATACTCTAAATATGGCGAGGAAACTTGCACCTTTTGTTTAGCTTAACTATGCCTTGGGTGAAGTTCCCTCTCCTAATAATGTGCTGGCATTTATCTCTGTGGCCTTTGATTCACATCCCGTTCTTCCTGTGCTCTCTATGATAGAGGTCAAGGCTTCAAGAAGTTGTCCTGTGCTTTCTCTGGTTATCTGTCTGCTTGGGAGAGTTGTTGTTAACTTTGTGCATATCAGCTTCTACATGATAGGTACGCATTGCTCAGAATGTAGTATAATGTGTAAGAGTTGCCTTCTCAGCTGTTGAGAAATTATCTTCATGGTGACAAATGAATACACATGGGATCTGTCTGTAAAGCCTGTACAGCTTAGCTGATGCAGTCAAAAAAATTAGTTATGTACACCTATGAGAGAGCAACCACAGCTGTCAGCCTTGCTGTGACGGGGAAGGGCAGTTGCTTTGATGGAGAAGAAGAAACTGAGCCAGAAACGTTTGTTGTTCTCTCTGCCTTCCTCCCCCTTTTTCTTTCAATGTGAATACAGGGTTTGAACATGGTTTTGGGGAATGGGGAAGTTGCTAATGTTAATAGTCACTGAGTGTAATGAGTTCCTTCATATGCTGATTCCTATTCCACAGTCTGGTAGACAGGCAGTCTGAATGGTAGTTTTCAATGTGTTTTAGACTATTAAAACTGCCTTTCTGCTGAATGGGTATTTGACCATAAGCTCTGGATACCTTATTAAATACTAAATTAAGAGGCCTTTTGCAGCTTCATTGTTTTTTTGACATCAAAGCCAAAAAATTTCAGGGCCGTGAACATTACTTTGAAAGACCTTTTTGATAATTTTGTGCAATGAATGAGTCAAGGGTGTTGGCACAGTCTCTTTTTTTTTAATGAAAACCTCTCATATCTGAAGATACACCACATAAATGAAATGCGTCACTGACCTGCTGTAAAGCCCCATATTGGACTTTTCGGCATTTTTTTTTTCAGATGCATCTGATTAGATTGTTGCCTGAAATTAATTTTCCTTGTATTCCATCAGTTTTCACTTATGAATAGCTCCTGTTTTACACTGAATTGAGGTTTTCTTATCTCTGTCAATGTTTCAGTCACATAAGGGCAAAGCAAACAGGAAATGCAGCATATGATGTGATGGATATAAGAATGTTGTGTCTAGCACAACAGCAGGTAACCAGCTACCAAAGCATTAGGTCACTCACTGTATCTGTACTATGCAGTGCAGCTTTTTTGGATGTTGGTTTTCATGGTAGCTGCGTAGTGTTGTGCTTGAGCTGGCTTTATTTAGGGAAAAGGAGGGGAAAAGCAACTGCAAGAAGCTTACTGTGGAGAAGATAAGTCTTGGTTGTACTGCATCACTGGAACTACACCTCTCCATAATTTACCACTCCAGCACATGAGCATGTGCATCTGAGTGCTTGTGGCTGGACTTCTTGCCCTGTTCAGAAGGGAGTTGCTTAGTGTTTTCACAGTATCACAGTATGTTAGAGATTGGAAGGGACCTCGAAAGATCATCTAGTCCAATCCCCCTGCCAGAGCAGGAACACCTAGATAATGTTACACAGGAATGCGTCCAGCCGGGTTTTGAATGTCTCCAGGGAAGGAGACTCCACAACCTCCCTGGGCAGCCTGTTCCAGTGTTCCGTCACCCTCACTGAGAAGAAGTTTCTTCTCAAGTTTAAGTGGAACCTCTTGTGTTCCAGTTTGTACCCATTACCCCTTGTCCTATCATTGTTTGCCACTGAGTAGAGCCTGGCTCCGTCCTCGTGACACTCCCCCTTTATATATTTATAGACACTGATAAGGTCACCCCTCAGTCTCCTCTTCTCCAAACTATAGAGACCCAGCTCCCTCAGTCTTTCCTCATAAGGGAGATGTTCCACTCCCTTAATCATCTTTGTTGCCCTGCGCTGGACTCTCTCCAGCAGCTCCCTGTCCTTCTTGAACTGAGGGGCCCAGAACTGGACACAATACTCCAGATGCGGTCTCACCAGGGCAGAGTAGAGGGGAAGGAGGACCTCTCTCGACCTACTAACCACCGCCCTTCTAATACACCCCAGGATGCCATTGGCCTTCTTAGCCACAAGGGCACAGTGTTGGCTCATGGTCATCCTGTTGTCCACTAGGACCCCCAGGTCCCTCTCCCCTACACTGCTTTCTAACAGGTCGTTCCCCAACCTATACTGGAACCTGGGGTTGTTCCTGCCCGGATGCAGGACTCTACACTTTCCCTTGTTATATTTCATCAAGTTACTCCCTGCCCAACTCTCCAGCCTATCCAGGTCTTGCTGGATGGCAGCACAGCCTTCTGGCGTATCAGCCACTCCTCCCAGCTTAGTGTCATCAGCAAACTTGCTGATAGTACACTCAATTCCCTCATCTAAATCATTGATGAATATATTAAATAATACCGGTCCCAGTACTGACCCTTGAGGCACTCCACTAGTCACAGGCCTCCAACTAGACTCAGCCCCATAGACTACAACTCTCTGGCTTCTCTCCTTCAGCCAGTTCGCAGTCCACCTCACTACCTGATCATCCAGTCCACACTTCCTCATTTTAGCCGTGAGGATGCTGTGGGAGACTGTGTCAAATGCTTTGCTGAGGTCAAGGTAGACCACATCCACCGCTCTGCCATCATCCATCCACTGTGTTATTTCCTCATAAAAGGCTAAGAGATTGGTCAAACATGATTTCCCCCTGGTGAAGCCATGTTGACTGCCCCTCATAACCTTCTTATCCTTGATATGCCTTAAGATGGTACCAAGGATAAGGTGTTCCATCACTTTCCCAGGGATGGAAGTGAGGCTGACCGGTCTGTAGTTACCCGGGTCCTCCTTCTTGCCCTTTTTGAAGACTGGAGTGACATTTGCTTTCCTCCAGTCCTCAGGCACCTCTCCCGTTTCCCAAGACTTGGTAAAGATGATGGAGAGTGGTCTAGCAATGACTTCCGCCAGTTCCCTCAGCACCCGCGGGTGCATCCCATCTGGACCCATGGATTTATGGATGTCCAGATTGCTCAACTGGTCTCTAACCCATTCCTCATCGACTAAGGCAAACCGCTCCATCGACCTGACTTCATCTAAGGTCTCAGGGGTACAGGGCTCTTCAGGACTGCCCGCAGCAGAGTAGACAGAGACAAAGAAGGCATTCAGTAACTTTGCCATCTCTTTATCTTCTGTCACCAGGGCACCCATCCCGTTCATCAGTGGGCCTACATTGCCTCTGGTGTTAGTTTTGTCTGCCATGTATTTAAAAAAGCTCTTTTTGCTGTCCTTGACCCTTCTTGCCAGGTTTAATTCTAAGGATGCCTTAGTCCTCCTAGCTGCCTTCCTACATTTTCTAGCAGCAGCCTTATATTCCTCCCAAGTGGCCAGCCCCTCCTTCCATGACCTGTAAACTCTCCTCTTCCACTTGAGCATACCCAGCAATTCCCTATTTAGCCACGCAGGTCTCTTGGCCCTCTTCCTTGACTTCCTACGTGTCGGGATGCTCCGATCTTGAGCACGGAAAAAGCAGTCCTTGAATGTCAACCAACTATCTTGGGCCCCTTTACCTTCAAGCAGCCCTGCCCATGGGATTTCCCCTAGCAATTGCTTGAAAAGGCCAAAGTTTGCCCTGCTAAAGTCCAGGGTTGCAATTCTACTTGGTATTCTACTAGTCCTGCCACACAAGATCCTGAACTACACCATCTCGTGGTCGCTGCAACCAAGGCAGCCCTCAACCCTTACTGCTTCGACCAGATCCTCCTTGTTAGTGAGGATGAGATCCAGCAGCGCTCCTCTCCTGGTCGGCTCATCCACCATTTGCAGGAGGAAGTTATCATCCATACACTGGAGGAGCCTCCTGGACTGTGGCTGGGTTGCCGAGTGGTCCTTCCAGCAAACATCAGGGAAGTTAAAATCCCCCACGATTTTTTTGCCGGCTAGTTTTATTATGGGGCACATAAATGCTTGGTTAATGTTGATCTGCAGATGGAAAACCAAGAATTGATTCATATGTTTTGTAAGCCAGCAGTAACATTCTGCCACTTTCTATACTGCTGCTGGTTTGCCTTTATGCTTTTTACTAGCAGCCTTTTGGGACCTATTGCTGTCTGTTATGCATGTCTTGTAAAAGCCCCCTTACAGGTTATATACATACCTAGTGAACAAACTCTTTCATTAGTTTATGAGGGGGTATGAATGACTTACGAGCTCTTCTAAAGCTGGGACAGCTTCTGTTTTATTGTAACTTTGAAAAAGAGTGTATGAAGTGTGGAAATCTATCTAGCTGTGTTAACCATAGTGAAAACTTGTCACGTGACTGCTGTGCTCCTGCGTATGTCCCTTCCCCAACATCATCTGGGACAGTATAACCTCTGCATCACAGGGGCAGTTGCAGAGCACAAAGTGAAAACTTTTTATTGCAATGGAAAAAAGCATGTATGAAATTGTATTAACTGATGCAATTTATGGCTGAACACCTAACTAGAAATAGGTGGCCATGAATATTGTTTTTTCAGAACTACTTATTCCACCAGAGAATGTTGATTCTTAACTGACCCTGATGCTAGTGCTGTCACAGAGAGGGTATTGTGGTGGGAATGGTAGTTTGCTTGGTTAAGAGCTGCGCTCTGTGTAGGGTTTTTCTTTCTTGAGAAAAATCTGAATGTGTTTTGGAGTAGCACAGTTAGAGTGACAACTAGTGGAGGCCATGGTTCACTTTTCCAGTCATTCCCATTCGGAGTGCTGGCTGTACGTGTTGAAGTAAGCACCATTAAAGTATGTCTGCCTCTTCCTGAATTTCAGAAAATAGATTAAAAAAGCTGTTGCTTTCCATTCTAATGTTCATTCCTGGTTCCAGCAAATAGTTATGTAATAATTTTGGTTAATACTGCGCTTAGTTATATCTTAGGGGCATGAATATGTAAGTAGTACATGACCATAGCATCATGTTTGCTTCCTCTTTGAGAATTTGCTAGGCGGCTATGACTCGTTTCCTGAACACAGCCTTTTATGAATGCTAATGTACAGTGGTTCTGTAGCTTCACCTGTTTGTGCCTAAAATAATTTAGTTTTTCCTCTCAGTGAGGCCCTGTGATTATTTACAATGGATCCATCAGTACAATTCGGTGTGGTGTCACACAGGGGTTGAAGCGTAGCTTGCTATTTCTTTAACTGGCTTCTCTGTTCCTTTCTTGCAAGCGAAAAATAATATCTTGTCAACCTGATCTTGTCATGCTATTTCAAATTCCTATATGTGGCAAACCAGGAGCAACAAGGGTGTAATTAAAAGCTATCAAGCTTCTATACAAAGTAAGAACAAGTAGGATGAGGACCTTAGATTTAAAATGGGTCGTGATGGAAATAATAAAATGTATCATTGCTTCAGCAAAGGTCAGTTGGACCATCTTTTGAAAATACAAGAACAAGGAAATACTGAGTAATGACTATAAAGCTTGATTTGATCATAGGAAGTTCTGCTTTCTTGTCAAACTTGGTGTTATATGGGATTGATTTTTATTTTTTTTTTCCTCTTTTTAAGTTGTAATTTTGAACTGTGTTCAAAACTAGGCTGTATAAGGTTGCAGGATAAGCCTTGAAACCACAAATCAACCTTTAGCTGACTGGAAAGGGGATAAATGTAATCTTTTGAGAAGCTGATCCTTTTTTGTCCATTTATAGGATTTTTCTTACGTATGTTGTTAAGTATTGGGCAAGATGCGGCAATGGCCAGATGTACAATAGGACTAAGACATGAGCTGTACTGTAGATAAGTCTTGTTTCCTAAACCGGGCTGGAAGAGGTGTTACTGAAGTTCTTGAGCAGTGTACATATTTTTGCTCTCTAATAGCTGATAGGTAATGTATGGTAAGCTGGTAATATGCCAGCTCACATGGACTAGAAAACTGTTTGTTTCTCTTTATTAGAAGCAATTCAAGTACTACTTAAACCTGGATGTTTTAAAAAAAACCAACCCAACAAACAAAAACATTTAGCTTGAAATTATGCAGTTGATCTGCATGTGTGTCTTGGCAGATGAAACATGGCATTTGGGAGTGGATGAATGGTAGAAACATTTTATTCTAGTGCTCCAGCTCAGGGTACTTTTTGCTTATGGTGGTGATGAGTGAGATGCTGAAATGAATGAGGACAGGCTCCATCTGGGAGGTGAAACCTCTAAGTCATACCAGAAATGTGCTATCTTCATGTAGTTATGGGTCATTAAGGTAAAGAGAGAAGTTCAGTCAAGTGGTCTGAAACATATTAGACTCTCAGCGATCTAGTATCTTAACCTGTGCCACTGTGTTTGGATTTAGTTTCCTCATACACTCTAATCTTATGTTAAGAGGCAGCACTGACAGGGTTATAAGCCTGTAAGCTGGTAGCAGCTGGAACATGCTTTATTTTATTCCTCTCTGCCTGCTGAGGATGGTCTGTCACCACTTAAGTATCACTGTTCTAGTCTCCTGAATTGTTGTATAATTAAGCATATCTGTTTCAGTGCTGTATGAATGATGTTCATCCATGTGACCTATAGACATGTCTGTTAGTGTCTTATTTTGACAGTAGCATGAGAACTGACCACAGAAGTGCTTATCCTTTATATATGACAGTTTTGAAGCATCCTTAATGTAATGGTAGCATTTGGTGCTACTCTGACATCTGGATGCTAAAACCAGAGCACAGAAGTTCTGGGGGTGTTCATAGTGTTTTGGCTAAATTAACGTGGCTTTTGCTTTTCCTAGTACAGGCTGAGGCACATGAACTAATAATGAAACTTCAGGAAGTGGGGGGATGGTTTCCGTAAGCTTCTCAGTGGGAGAAATTC
This sequence comes from Pezoporus flaviventris, assembly GCF_033815535.1. Classification (NCBI taxonomy): domain Eukaryota; kingdom Metazoa; phylum Chordata; class Aves; order Psittaciformes; family Psittacidae; genus Pezoporus; species Pezoporus flaviventris. Next base: position 9,028,619 of record NW_026892595.1, read on the forward strand.
AAGTTCAGTTGCTTGATATTTTGCTGCTTTAAACATTCTTCCTGCAGTGCAGCATGCCTCTTGGATGGCAGATAGACTGTCAAGCTTCAATGCAAGTTAACTTCCTTCTTTCTAGACCTCTAGACCTGGAGCCAAAGGACCTCTGTGGGACTACAGCTGCAAGTTACTTGCATCTTATTTTCAACGCAGCATCTTCAGGAAACTGTATTTCTCTGGGCTGCATTAAACGTGTAGTCCTTTGGTCAAAGCAGAAATTCTTCAGAGATGCTCTCTCCTAGTTGCTGGCTGAATTACTTGGAATAAATGTATTTAACACATTTCTTCTTTTGGAAATCATTTGAAAAACTGTTTTTTAAAGACTGTTTTCCACATGAAATTTTTGCTGGAAATAAGATTGAGAGAATGTCATAGTTGGATAATGACAGGTCACCTTGTTCAGTAATGTTTAAAAGCCTCAGCTGATCAGTAAAAACAGAATAAAGATGGTGTGGCTTGATCTTTTTTTTTGGCTCTCCCCCCCCTTTTTTTTTTTTTGTAAATGCATTTTTAAAAAGCAGAGATTGTGCAAACAATTGTATGACTTAAGCAAACATCCTGGAAAATCAGACTGTGAGCTGTCTGCAGATCTTACTCAAATAAAGATACTTTTCCTGTGTGCTCTTCCTTTCCTGCCCATTTGCCTAGGTTTCTTCTTGTGGTAGTTCTTAAAACAAATGCATAGTTGTTGATTACATTAGCTATATACTTCTGGGAGTAAACACTGTGTCTGTATTGCTGAATGGATATACAAAAATCCAAAAAATACATTGACCTCACTGAGGAAAAACAAGCTTTACCAAAGCAGTGGAGAGGAGGCAGGCCACAGAAGTTTGAACAGCTGTCTTTGTACTCCATTAAATTGTGTCCCGACATACCTCTTTATCACTCTGGGAGGCATTTTACTCCTCACCAGTACTGCTCTCCCTGATGAAGGTTAACTGTAGCAATATACTGATCCCAGCCACTTCCCTGTGCAGTCAGGTTTATTGTGGGAGTTTAGTAACTCTTCAGTGTGTGTTTTAGCTGTTCACTATTGCACAGGTCAGTGGGCAGTCATGCAAGAGTCATGGTGGGTCAGAGGCTTGTAATCCACCATGTTGTTTAGAAGAACATCTTTACCAAGGCATCAGTGTCCCTTCCTCAGCTTTAAACATTTGTTGATATTTGTGTAGTATATATGGAACTTTTGCCTAAAGTGACATTAAGAGATGGCCAGTCTCGTGGATGGGTATTGTTTTGTTTTGTTTGGGGTTTTTTGTTTTTGTTTTTTTATTTTATTTTGGTTTGTTTTTTTATAATTATCCCCCCCCCCCCCCCCCCCGCCATTCTTTTGTGCCAGTGTTTTGCTCTCTGCCCCTTGCCCTGGATTTGTGGGCTTAATTATCCTGGGTGCAACGTCTAGAAAACTACAGACCTCTCCCTTCTTCTTTCTATGGGCTGCTTCGTGTGTGTCACCCCCAATGGCTTATGCTCCTCTTCTCACTAAGCATTTGTAATCAAGTTTAATCATTATGCTAATAGCTGCACAGTGGAAATGTCTAATTTCTGAACACATGATCAGTGTGACTAATGAATTTACTGCAATGGTAATGGGATAATACATTCAGCAAAAGGGACATAGTGATGTCCTCTCTGTGCCTACGCACAAGACTTCTCTTCCTGACTTGTACTGCCTTTCAGCCTGTTATCAGGCTGGAGCATTTGTGTTTAAGTGCACTTTCACAGGATGGAGCCAAGAACTCGCTGTTGGGTGCATGCACATACAAGTCTGAGGTGGCCCTGGAGGAGGATTGCCTGCTGGCATGGTTTCTTCTTGGGCCAGTGTCTTCTGCCAGAGTGTTTGGCTTTAGCCTGGAAACGTTTTGGCTGGAGAAGGCTGTGGCTCACTACAGACTAAGTGCTGCTAGGACTGTTGAGGCCCTGTGAATGTCTTAATAGGCTTCCTTGTGCAATGCTGTGGAAACTGGGATTTCAGAAGTTTGAGTGAAGTTTGTGATGCTCGTAAGCTTGTCCTCTGTACCTTCAGGACAGATAGCTGGTTAATGAAGGGGGTTTGAGTAATGGGGGACTGTGTGGAGAGAGAGGTGAACTATCTTGTTCTTTGTTTTTAAAAACAAAAGTGAGGAGTTTGTCAGATCCTAGTTAAAAGTGACTATTAAAGAGACGAGCTCTATAAAAATAATACACAAGAGGTAGTAGTATGGATAGTAAGTTAATTGCAGAGCAGAATAATTATGTTGAAAACTTTTAAGGGGGATCTATAGTGACCAAAGTTTGCTCCTGCTATCTTATTTTACTGGTAAAACTCACTGGCAATGGGGATAATAGATTAAAAACTGGTCATTGCTGGTTATCCTCCTGTGTGTCGTAACACAGTTGTTTGCCATAGAGACTTGCTTGCTTTGTACAAAATTTGCTTGAAAAAAATCCATAACTTTACTAGTTCTCTTCTGGAGAAAATGCAGTCTTCAACCTTTCAACATTTAGGAAACAAGCAAAAAATCTCATGTGTAGTAAGCTGTTTGTGACACTTAAGTCAGAAGGGTTTGTGGTATAGGTAATATGGCTGGTAGCTATCTGATGACAATGTAATTAATACTCAGGAGTTACTCTCAACGTGATGCAGGCCCAGCTGAAAACCAGCAGATTTCCTGCTAGCTTATATCAATGCCATCAAATGGGATACAATCAAAGCAGTACAGAAATAACATGGTGCCTTGAATGGTTTGTTGTCAAAACTATGTTGGCAGGTGGCTAAAGGATAGTCGGTGTCATTTCCACATATACCGTCTGTGTTTTGTGTGTTAAGATAGCAGTCTGTCCCAGTATTACCAGTCTTAGACACCTCATAGACCCTGTATTTATGTGGAGAAGGGGGTGCTTGGGAGAGGAATTTGTTGTGTGTATGTGTGGCTTTTGCTTGTGTTTTTTCTTGGTTTAGGGTGGGTTCTTGGTTTGTGGTTTTAAGAAAAACATGTGCCTAAATATTATTTCAGAAATTTTTCAAGGATAGGTTTTATGTCGGAGTTTTATTATTCTTTAGCATAATGATTATTTTGAGATACGCAATAAATCCTTTATCCCAGCCATGTAACATAACCTTTCTTGTTGGAAAATATTTTATTTTTGCTAGTAGAGGTGATAAATTAAGAACTAAAAAGGTGATAAATTAAAGCTCAGGCTACGTTAGCTTGCTTCTTTCCGTGTGTTGTGTTCTGCCACCCACCTCAACCCCAGCTTGAAATGCCAAGTTACAACTAAGCGTGAGGGGTTTGGCTTTGGGGTTTTTCTGTTGAGGCGTGAACTTTCTGGCTTGTCAGTATTCCAGCTTTAGCAGCTCCTTATCTCAGACAAACTTGAAGAAAGTTCAAACTTATTCTGCTGAGTTTATTTTTTTTTTCATGGGCTTTTTTTAGATGGTTTCCTTTTCAGCCACCTGCAGTGCTCTTTGCAATTGCACATGTTCATCTCCTACAAAGTTGCTTTTTTTGGCACGCAAAATGCTTTTCGTTCGACATACAATTTTGTTCTACTCCCATGGTGGTTCTTTAGTGAGTCTAAACTACTGAAGAAGCTGTTTAATTTTTCCTTTATGTCCCTGTGCTTTCCTTCAGTCAAGAATATATTCAGATTTGTATGTTTTGTATAATTCTAGGCAAGTGCATTGCTTCCAGTAAGGAAAAGAGGACTCATTCAGCCACTTTAAAATGCGGAAACGCTCATGTGGGAGCTTGCATAAGCATATTTTGTTTCTTCTATTTATTTTTTTTAATGAGCCTACTCATGCGTGCATATCTTGAGGAATACCCCAAAAGGAATTTAAAATTACTAAAATCTAATTTCAGGTACTGAAATACACTCACACATACAGTTGGGATTTTGACTTTGCATAATCAAAAGCATTTATCTGCTTTTTGTGCTTTTAAAGACTGAATATGAATGCAGCGTGTTATGACTGCACATCCCAAATGTTTTTCTGTCATCATCAATCAGTAGGATTGCACACTTGAAACACTTGTGTTCTGAAGTGTCTTCTATTTTAAAGACTGTTTTTAATCAGCAGATTTCTGCATTTCTGGCTTGTGTTCAAATATAATTAATAAGTCTTTGGTTTGATTTAGACAGTTTTTAACTCTGGAAACTTGTATTAGCTATGCGACTGGTGTTAGCTAATCATGGAAATGCCTACTCAGTTCACTGTGTAGAACATGTTACAGCTCACTAGAGGAGCAGGGGTATGACCTTGGTAGTTCCCTTATCAGAATCCTGTCTTGGTGAAGGGAAGATAAGGGGGGCAGAAGGAGGATTGAATAAGAGAACTGTCCTTCAAAAAGGTGTTTGTCATACAGCATGAAGCTCAAGTGGTTGGTTAGTAGTAGTTAATGTGCCACGTGCTGTTGTTTTGATCTGATGCAGAGCTGAGTCTGTACTTCCTGTTGTACAATGGTTGTAAAGCGGTGGTGTGTAGTGTTCAGCCACAGCTGAATCTCCAGTAAATACTGGAAAGCATAATCTAGAGTGACTGTAGAGTTTGTTTTAGAAACAGGAATGACACCATGGAAGCTACTTCTCTCTCTCCACTCCCAGCTTTTGATGCTGAAAAGCCACAGCTTTTAGGAGACAAGTAGAAGATAATTGCAAATAATCTCCCTATCTCACCTTCTCTGTGTCCTCCCTCAGAGATCTACGTGAGTGCTGCTTTTTTTTCCCCCAACCTGTTTATTATACTCACACTCTTGAAGGGGGAATTGAGCTAGCATTTGAATTTGAAAGGCCAAAAGAAAGCTAGGATGCAGAAAATCATGTTGTAGTCCCCAGGAACATGTACCAGAGGTCACTGGAGGGCTTGCGTTTGTAATGTTCACAAGTCATTTTTTATTGACGTGAATATATGTTTGTTTTGCTCAAACAGTTGAAATTGACAGCAGGGTTTGCCGAAGCGCAAGAACTCACTTCTGCATTTTCACTAACAATTAAAAACACTGGTGGAAGCTGTTCTACAGAGAGACTTTGGGTTTCTCTGTCACTGTTTCACTGTCCTCACACAGGCAGCTGTGGCCTGCCTATACCTGTGCACACCTACATTCTGTCTGTGTCTGTTCTCAAAGCTGCTGCAGGTGGGCAGCGCCAGGAAGCTGGCCCAAGCAGTGAAGTGACTTGTTTGGTGTAGCAGAGGAAGTCTGGCAGAGCCAGGAATAGAACTTCAGTCTGCCGTTTTCCAGGCTCTTGCTCCCAGCCACAGACCCATCCTACCCCTTCCCTCCACTCGGCTGATGTCCCAGCAGACAGCCGCCTCCTGCACGTGGGGCCAGCTGCTTTTGCAGTACTGTCTGATCTCCATACTCCAGATGTCTGAAGTTCCATTTCCCCCATACTTAACGTGAACTTCAGTAAAGTGCTGCTGGCATTTCACCAATGCAACGTTGAGCGGGGAGGACTGTTGTCTTAACTGTTTTCTTTCCATAATGAGGGCCTCTGTAGAGCTGCTAAAAATCTCTTCTTCCGTAGGACTTAAACTCCATGTGCCTTCAGTTGCCATCTGTCTGTCTTCCTTCCCACATCCCTCTCCCTGTTCCAAAAGATGCTCCTGCAGATATCCCCTCCTTATGCTCTGTGTTGACATCATCTTCCTTTCAGTTGGGGAAGGTGGAAGGCGAGGGTGTGATGAGATGCCCTTGTATCTCTCCATAGATGCTCCTCATTTATAGAGCATAATTCTGTGAGGTGGCATTTCAAAAGTGGCACTTGTTTCTTTCTGCTGCCCCATTTTATGTTCTCAGTGTCTTGCATGAATGTGCTCTGAAGTAGCTGTTGGAGAATAAAGCGAAAAGCTTCTTTCCTTCTGCCCTATTTGAAGGAGGAAAATGTGGCCTCCATAGCAGTCCTCCCATTTCCAGTTGGCACCAGGAAAGAAAAATCAGGCATGAACTCAAGCCTGGCTCTTAAATGAGTGGGCTGGTTTCTTTGCTCTGATTCTTGCCGTAGAATGTCATGTACCTGCTCCAAGCCCTTCTGGTCAGTACTTGCATCTTGTCCCCTTTCTGCTCAGTTTCTCCAGCAGAATGTGTGACTAGATTTGCCAAGAGGGTACTCTGAAAAGCAGCTATATAAATAACCCTTTAGCTGAACAGACCTCTCTTCCCTCTCCTTTTCAGTGCTGCGGTATATGTGTATGTGTATGTGCCACTTCATGGATTATGTTTTGGAAATTTGGGTCTCTGAGTCAAATTCTCAGTGGATCCCTAGCCTTACTTTTGGAAGAAAGGCTTTCAGTTTCCTAACAGCAAGAGGGCTAAAGGTGAGGCTCTTTGTCTATGGCCAGTAAGCTTTGTCTGTTTCTCTACCTGGTTTTTCAGCTTTTGGGTTTTAATGAGGCTTATCAATATCCTCCCCCCCCCCCTTTTTTTAACATACAAGTATTTTAGCACTTGCAAGACCATGTTCTTTCAGTAATCAATTTTTTTTGAATTACACCTTGCGTGGAGATTGGTTGGTGCAGCTTAAGAAAGATAATCCTGAAGCAGGACATGCTGTAGACATTCTGTGTTTCTGAATTCTTAAACAATACAGCAAGCAAACTGACCTTGTTAAATGGGATACCTGTGGTATACATCCTGGAAAAATACTTATGTAAAGGTAGAAAATATCTTCAGACCTTTGCTGAAATCTGGTCTGCCTTATGCTGATGGTGATTGTGAGGAGAATCTGAGAAAATCTGTGAGTGGATAGAAAGCAAAATGCTTGAGTTCTTAAATCAAGGGTTATGCCATAGGATTAAACTGGCATTTAATCTGTGTTCAGACATAATTGATGAAATCCGGTGATGAACTGTCAAAATAAAACACTGCCACCACTTTTCAACCCTCCTGATATTAGGTGATATTAGTAAAATACACTGTTAGCATTATGTTTTATAAGTATATTTGTATACATAAACAATATACAATTTTTATATATAAAATGTGTGAATTTACATATTTCTTACCTGTGGAAACCAGACTTAGTTTCTTCTGTCTAGTGCCTTTCCCTCTGATAGCAAGCGTATTAGACTGCAAGTTGCTCTGTGTGTGTTGATGACCTTAGTTCATTGTGTTAATCTGCAAAAGCTCTTCATTGTGAACCCTCTCTTCAGGAAAAGGAAGGTGACATATCAGATTACATGGGACATGGTTTATCTGGCTCCCATAGCCTTTTACCTTAAGAGGCCTGGATTTATGAGGACTTCAGGAGATAAAGCTTTCTGGAGAGCCTGTCCTACTAATGTAACTTGTGTGTATGCTGGAGTGAATGAGTGATGAACTTCTATAAACCTATGAGAAGACATTGCTGGATTTGTGGTTCTGGAAATACAGTTCTTAAATCTATTTAATTTGCTCCCTACATTGTCAGTACCAAGTGCAAAGCAAGCACACAAGGTGAAAAGGTGAAACTTAGATGTCTAAATGCTCCAGAGGTGACACGAGATGTGTCTTTCATGGTGCAGCTTCAGAACGCATGGCAGGATATTCTGAGGATTCTCAGATGACATTAGACACTGGTGTTCAGGCAGCTGATTTTTAGTGTTAGTGAAAATTGGATTGGAGGATTGTGTACTTGAAATAATAAAGCCTTGAAATACTTATATTTTTAAAAGAATTTGAGGAACTGAAAGAAGGGCACCTCTTTCTACTTTTCCTTTAGTAACTTTTGCTTGTTTCTGGTACTGGCTTTCTTCTGTGGGTTGACTGATAAGTTTACAGTATTTTAGCAGACTTGTTTCTAGTGACTGTCCAAGGGGCTTGAATTTGTCTCTTGGGGGGAGCTAGTAAGGAGAACCCTTGCCTTTTTTGCCATGAAAGATAGCTAGTATAAAGCTTCTAGTATGGCACCTTCAGATGAAGATTTAATCAAACCTGATTAGGGACTTGAATTTCACACAACTGATGGCTAACTGGGCATGATAAAATATTTCATCAGTCTTCTACCTTAGATACAGATTTGCCCCACCAGTCACTAATGTAAGAGGCTAGTGCTTCTGTTAAAGTTTCTTTCAGGTTTATTGTATGCTTCTCAAACATTGGGCAACTTAACCAACGTCTGTGCTGAAGAGCTAGAAAGAGGCAGATGCCCACCCAACTGCCCAGCTTTGGTGTTTCTAGCCAGTGGAATTGGCAGTTACAATTACCAACAATAGCAGAGCCTCATACCTTGGAGGAGATCTCCATGAGAGAAATGAATGCATGCATAACTATAAACAGGGGTAGGTGGTGCCAGCTGCACTGCTGCTCTGCTTCTGCATCTTCAGTGAGGCCAGGCTTGCTTAGCACTTGGACTCTACTGAACAAGAGTTGGAATTACCATCCATGAAAGTGTTAAAAAACTTGTAGACGAGGCTGTCAGTGATATGCTGTAGTGGTGGTCTTGGCAGTCCTGGGGTAGTGGTTGGACTTTATGATCTTAAAGGTCTTTTCCAACCTAGTTGATTCTATGATTCTATAAAAATATTTCTGTAGATAAATTCTTGAGTTTCTTGTGCTTTTCATGCTTGATGTGCCTTGAACCCTTGAATAATTGATCTTTCCTATAGAATATTTCTCTTGCAGTATAAATATGTTCACATTTCCCTGCATGGAATATACTACATTTTCTTTTGAATTTCCTTCACAGAATAATAGCATAAAATGGTGCTCTCCCTGAAGAAGTTAGCTGTCTGGCTGAGCTCATTAAAGGTGGTGATTTTATTTCCTTTTTGTAGGTCAGACTGACATTCTTGCAGGTAGTCTACGTGATGTGTGTTGTCCAGAATCTCTTCAGTGCTGTTATTCAATTAACAATAACTCATTTTAAAAGTCTAATTAAACATGATTTATTTATGGAAATAGCAGTGGGGTAAATCTGTAGTTCTAAAACATGAACTAATGTTCTTAGCTTCAAGTTTTTTTTCATTTCAGGGAAGCTCATTGTGTAAATGATATGTCAAGACAATGAAATCTGCAGTTTTGGAGAATGACAGTAAAGGCTAATATTAAAGCTGAGTCTAGGAACACATTACAAAGAGTGAGGGTTTGTAATTCCTTTTTCATTTTATTAAGGGATGATGAAAGCACCTTAGTGTTTGTTTCTGAATTTTTATTTCCTTAGGTTCATGCTACAATTTATGGTCTGGGTATATGAGCTTGTAGTACTTCATAGAAAATGTGTATTTACTCAAAAATATTTGTTGGTGTCTGTTATAATGTTTGTAACGTTATAGTAGAATAGATCTTAGCTTTCCTATTCAAACCTAAACAAGTAAACTTGGAATCCAGACAACTGACCCAGAGGTTGAGGAAGGAAACTAAACTCCTTTCTCTGCAACACTCGCTCTCATGTATTGTATAGTTTTATTGACTAGGTTCAATCTGAAAGCTCTGTCTTTGCCCAGTATTTTGTGTAACATCAGGCACATTTTCTGCTGAAAGGAGATCCATACTGGACAGATTGCTTGCCTGACTTGGTACATCAAATCTAGTGTTCCAGTTGGCTTGTCCTTGACTAGAAGACTTACTTTTTTTTTTTACTTATGCCATTCTTTCATACTGTCAGCAGTGTCCTTTGGTTAAGGGAGCTTCACTGCTCTCAGATACTGGAATGAATGAAATACTGTTCTTTGTTAACTTGTTTTTCAATAATGTTGGCTTTAGCATAGGTCATCTCAAGCTGGAAGTGACCTATAAGGATCAGAGAGTCCAACTCCCTGATCCTCACAGGATTACCTAAAACTAAATCATAGGGCTAAGAGCATCATGCCTTCCAAACCACTATTATGATTTTATGAAATCTAAAGGGTATTGGTGTAAATCTGTGGGTTTGGTGTAGCGAGTTGTCTTGTCCTTCAGGACAGCCTGAAGTTGGTAGTGCCTGGTTAGCTGAGTTGGGTTGGTAGAGATTTTCATTTTCTTTTTTATCCCTGCTCTCTCGTCTGTATGTGCTTTTAGTGAGAGAAGCAATGGCTGTGTCAGTATCTGGTTTATAAATCTGAGTTGCAGTGGTTCAGGATTAAAAAGACTGACAGAGCTTGAAGTTGTTCCCCCCCCCCCCCCCTTTTTTAATATCCCAATATATGTAGGCTTTACTAAAATATTTAGATATCTTCAGATTAGCTTTGCCAAATGTACTACAGTTTGTTTCTTGTAAAGTGTTTGTCCTGGAACTGCATACTGTAGTGCATGTATATAGGGCAGTATCTGCAGCACAAAGAAAGAGGAAAGAACAACTATTTGCTGTATCATTGCTGTGCTGCAGTTGGCCTTGAGGCTACTTCTGAGGAAGCAAACAGTTAAAATTTAACTCTACATCCTGTTGTTCAACTGTTGTGGGTGTTTTTTTTTTTTTACATATGGTTTGCAGAAGACAGATAGCAGATGCAGCTAATCATTAACAGTTCCTTCAACCTCCAGGCTTAACTTCGCTTCTGGGATTAGCTGGCATGGACCCTAGCACCCAGTTGTAATGGCTAGGGCTTTGTTTGGTGGCTTAGTTGAAATTTGCCTCCCAGAGGAAACATGTTGTGCTTTTGGAAGGGCTCTCTTCTCCCACTTCTCCAAATCAGTGCAATGCTGGACTCTTTCTAGTTGGATTATGTTGTCTAGGAGTGAGAATCCCGTCTCTATCCTCCAAATTTTTAATTATGCTGCATGTTTGTGTCAGCATAGGCCAAACATACTTGCTAGTAACAGACCAGCTTCAAGTGATCCCAGCTGCTTAGCTTCCCTACCTTCTAGTTTGTGACCGTCAGCCCCATTGTCCCAGCATTGGAGCAACCAGGTGATGATGTGCTCCCCGGTTGACGGGTAAAATCTTTTTGCATGTTCCATGGCTTGGTTGAGGTCTGGGGTTGAGAAGTCACCTCTTCTTCCTCTTCCTCAGATTCATATAATAATAACTCTTGATCAGATGCTCTCCCATGTAGTAAGTGCATTGGTTCTTCATCTTTCTTCACTGTACAGGTTGCTCTTTGTGCCTCTTGTTTGCTTTTCCCCTTGCGTATAGGGGCAACCAGTATCGGCATGAATTGGTCCTCTGGTTTAGCTGCAGTGATTATCACTGGTTGGAGTGGCTGCAGTATCTTGTTGGGGTTGGTGCAGCCACTGTGCTTGGGGTTGGAGTAGTTGTGTTGTCTGTTGCTTTGCCATCAGAGTTTGAATAGCTGCTGTAGTTGTCACTGGGGTTGGTACATGTGGGGAGCTGGATAGATCATCTCTCAATTGTTTGAACTCCTGGGACAGTTTTTCCACAGCTGAAATGATGGAAGGGGTGAGGTTGTCTTCTAACTTTCAGAGTTGACAAATCATTTCTTCCACTGTTGGTGGTACTGTGTCATTGCCATAAAGTACAGTGAAAGAAGAACCTTAGCCCAAGCCCCCCAGCTGTAGTAACAAGCTAGTGCTTGTTGACCTGTGTTAACCCAAGCTAGTTTACCATGCTTTGTTCCTTTCCATCTTTGGTTGAAAATACCTTTTGTGCATGAAATCACAGGCTAACTACTGTTTAGCTGTCTTGTTACTGTATCAGAGCAGATACTCACAGCTGCAAGTGCCAAGTGTGGCCACAGCTTTGAGAAAGGTCTGTCTTGGATATACCTGGTGTATGTGGTTTGGCTCTCTTGGGAATTGGCTGTTGTCTGCCTGCATAGCTATGCTATCCTGCTAAAAACTGCTTGCGTTACTGGTTTTTCCTTTTGGAAGTGAAAAACATTGCCTATGATGAAACAAAATTCCACATCAACATCAAGCAAATAGATTTTAATAGTCGTTCATTTCTGGGTTTATATGCTTTGTTTTGCTTAATGATCATGTAACAATAACATGCAGTCTTCATAGATCTAGAGAAAGTAATGAAGACGCAAGATGCTGATGGGCAGTATATTGCTTTGGGCAGAGCATATGCTGGGAGCCTTTGTTCTGCATAGGGGGGAAAAAACACTGCCTTGCTTTTCCAGTGTATCAGATGTGATCAGAGCTGCAGTCACATTTGCTTTGAACAGTGAATTAGTTTCTTGCACAGGCATGCCTGCATGCCATTCAGGGTTTATACATGTGCCCTAAGTTGCTGGCTCTGCATTTTGATAGAGATAGCCTTCTCTTTGCTTGGTGCTTCCAAGCAAATCCATGGAAAGACTTTGCAAATAGCTGCTCTATATTTAATTTTGGTTACGCTGTCTGATATAGTTAATATATGCTCTTTTCCTGTTTAAGGGGTTTTTCCATTAACAAGAATATGTTGCAAGATTACTTAAGTAATTTTCCAAAGCATGTATAAAGCATCTGTTCCTGGAATTTCTTATGCTCTGCTCTGGTAATTTATGGAATTTTCATTGTTCATTGCAGGGAGGAAAAGTCAGTCTTTATGGACTACCTTCTAGGAGAAGATACATGTTTTTGTACTGTGAAGGGCTTTGTTTTGTTTCCTGTTTTTCTCTTCACATGAGCCTTAAGAGAACTCTTAGCATAAAGATGTGGTTTTGTCCATTCGCTGAACAAAAAAGGAATTTGCTAGTAAAACCACATTAGAACAGCAGGTTAGTGAGAATGAAGTAGACACAGATTTTTAGGGGCATAGTAGTATTTTAAAATACTCTTATTTAAAACATTGTAGTATTTGCCTTAAATTGACATTCTCCTCATCCTCCTATATTGCTGTCTTGCGTAAGTGACTCTAAAGTTTTGGGTTTTTTTTCACCTATGTAGTGCTCATGTATTATCAAATATGAAGAGTTTGTGTGTTATCAAAGAGTTCTGTAAGTTAATTTGAGACCTGGTAGTTTCATTGAACAAAAGGGTTCATGTTGTTTGGAGGAAGTGGAACATATAGCACAGCACTCAGATAATATTTCCTGATCTTGCTGAAAGCAAACTGTAAGTCAGAACTAATATGTATATTTTAGTCTCTAAAAGGAAAAGAACAAATAATAGCTAGAGCTGAAGAAATAAGGGTAGTCTTATTCTTAAATCTTCTTTCTGTTGTCTGTGAAATTGGCTGCCAGAGCAAACATAGGTGCAGTAGCTGATCTCTTATATTGCTTGATGTATAGGATTGTCTCATTTGAAAAGGTACTTTTTGTTCCTGACTTTGGGGCTTTTTCAGAGCATGAGCATTTACAGCAATAAAGTTTGCTCCAAAGCTTTACTGGGACATTTAGTTAACTTATTCCAAATAAGCCAGTGCAGACATATATACACTTAATGTTTTGCGTTGCTCTGTGTGCTTCCGAAGTGTCCTGTGTTCAGCAGTAGCAGTCATTTTTCACCTCCTTGGTAGCTGGTGCAGTGCAGTGTTTTGGCTTTTGGCCTGGGAACAGAGCTGATAACAATGATGTTTTGGTCTGGCCAAGGACTTTGTGAGCCTCATGCTCTGCCAAGGAGGAGGGAAAGCCGGGAGGAAGCGGAGACAGGACGCCTGACCCAAACTGACCAAAGAGGTATTCCATACCACAGCACATCATGCCCAGGATGTAATGGAGAGTTACTCGGAAGGGCTGGGACTGCAGGGTTGGAGGAGGTATCGGTTGGTGCTTGGTCGGGCTTGGGGGGAGAGTTATCGGTCGGCTGGTGATGAGGTTACGTATTCTCTTCCCTTGTTATTTCCTTTATCATTATTATTGGTGGTAGCAGTAGTGGTTTGTGTTATGCCTTAGTTACTAAACTGTTCTTATCTCAACCTGAGGGAGCTGCATTCTTTTGATTCTCCTCTCCATCCCTCCGGGAGTACGAGGAGGGAAGGAAGGGGAGGGAGTGAGTGAACGAGTTGCCTGACTGGGTTTAAACCACAACACGAAGAAAACACCTTTTGTGATATTAAAAGTTGTCTGTTACTTAGCTATAAGCTGTGAAAGCAAGCTTCCTTGATATCACTGCTTTTAGGTGCTTCTCCACTTGTGTTCCCACTTGCAATCTATACAATGAAATGCTGTGTATCAAAGCTGTTAAGGAGGATTTTATTTCTTTCAGTACTTGCTCAGGAATATTTAAGATTATTTGAGCGTGTGCACCCGTTAATGAAAAAAACAGTTCAGCTGAAGGCATTTCATAGTGAACTCTCAGTGCTGGCTTTCCTAGAAATGGCAATTTCCAGGATGCTTACCTTGCTTTCTTCATCTTGCCTCGTACAGAACTAGATTGTAATAGAAATGAATTCTGTGCTTCATCTTTGACTCTGCTTCTCTAAACAAAATGTTGCACATCGCAATCTCCATCTTAGATTAGGACATTTCTAGAGACATACTGGTGAACAAGGACTTTTCTTTATTTCTGAACCTTTACTTTCTGTTTCCATGACAGTGTCTCTGTGGGGAATTGACATTTATGGACAAAATCATTTTCCTTAGAAAATGGAATGGTTGCTTGATTGTTTTTGTTCAAAGTCACTTAGAGTGTGTTTTTTTCTGTCAGGTACCATCTCCTGCAATGAGATCCTGAGGTCTAGTAGGTACTTTAAACAGTAAATTCAGTCTCTGAATCTTGAAATAGGCTTCCTAGAGGTAGGACTTCCTATGGCATCTGATGCTTGATTTGTACTCCTTCAGCCTGGGTTTAAGCAGTGGTTATATTGCATGTAAAAGCACGTGACTGCCATACAAATCTTAGTTTGATCCTTCACAGACTGCTGAACTGACCGTTGTCTTTTTAAGTGTTTTCTAATAAAATGGTGGAGCTTAGTGTATTTTTTTTATTCCTTTATTTGCATCTTTAAGGCTCTGTTTTATTCTTTTAGTAAAGCTGCTATAAACGGTGTGACTGAAACTAGCCTCAGTGCTGAAATTAGCTGTTCTCTATGCAGGCTTTTACTCTGATATGCACTGATGACTTTGCTGAAAGAAATTACAGCACAGACTTCCCAAGCTTAGTCCCCCCTGGGGGTGTGGGCAAATTGCTTAGCTTGTCTATCCTGGTTTCCCAGCTGTGGGGTTGGAGTAATTCATGACTAGTGTCGGTCATAAGAATGTTGAGGGTTAATCTGCAAGGACTGTATCTGCATAGTGTCTTAGAGTGTCAAAGCAGTAATGTATAATTTTAATTTTATTATTAATATTGGTTATTTAATTAAAATGTAATCTTCAAACAGTGTTCAAGTAGATTAAACTCATTTTGTCAATAAACTGGCATTCTTCCAGAAGCATTAACTCGGTTCAGGTTCTTTGTCTAATAGTGAAACCTAAACATGTAGATAGCTCTGTAAAGAAAACAGCAAATGCCTAAACAAACCTGTGCTTTTTTGTTTTTAATCTAGACTGTGGACATCCACAAAGAAAAGGTCGCTCGCAGAGAGATAGGCATTTTGACAACCAATAAGAACACATCAAGAACTCACAAAATTATAGCGCCAGCGAACATGGAACGTCCTGTAAGGTATATTCGAAAACCTATAGACTACACGGTGCTGGATGATGTTGGCCATGGCGTAAAGGTAAGAATACTTGGACACTTGAGGATTCTAAATAACACAGATCAGGAGATAGGGTTGGGGCATTAAAATGTTTAATTTGTTTGTGCTAGCAAGGGTTGTGGGTTTGATACGCTCCCACGCACAAACATTTCAATAACAAAATGGGGGTTTGAGCAACGTTTGCCGTAACCTTGTGACTGTCAGTGGTAGTCACAGTGTCTGGACAATGGCTCATGATCTTAGGCTAATGACTTGTCAGAAAAGGCATGACTGACTTAAAATTATCACTCCTTCCTCCTCTGATTAAGTTGTCTCTGCCACTCCCTTTATTTCTTTCAGTATTGAGAAAAATTAAGTCATCTGTTACAGGGAAACTGGCTGGTAGGATGGGGTGGGTTTTTTTTGTTGTTTTTTTTTTTTGTGAGGATGGTCAGGAGAAAAGAGGTCAGCTAGTTGGCATTTTAAATCTGTGGCATTTGATGTCTCGCTCCCATTCATGCTTTTCAGACAGCCTTATTTTCCTATTCTCTAAATAGAAGACTTCATAACTTAATTTCTGCCTCCCTTGAAATGGTCATAGTTGAAATGAATTAAATTCTCCCTGGACATCTTTTTTTTTTTTTTTTTTTTTATAAATCAGTTTTGTATCCCCCTAGAGCAGGCCTTCCAGGTATATTCAGTTCACAACAATCTTCCCTTGAATGCCAATAGAACGCTTTTATTCAACACCTATGTATCCTCTAAGCTTGATGTGCTCTGGTCAGTCACTTGTGCAGCTAGATCAGCCTCTCACGTGCCCTTTGAATTGCTGAGCTCTTGAAGAACAGATTTTTCAGAATTATTCAACACAAGAGTGCCAGGGTACCTCCTGCTTTGTAGTAACCCTCCAAATCCCCAGAGGGAGTCTTAATTCCAGCACAAGTTAGAAAGCAGCTCTATGCCATGACTGCTCTAAGACAGGAATTAATGGAGTGACTTTGGATTGTCTTTTTTAATTCTATCAAAACCTTTACCTTGATTTGTATTTGTATCAAAACCTTTACTAAACCTGTAACTCTTAGGGTTGTTTTATATGAATGATTTAAGCCAGACTGGATGAAACACAGCCCCTATATAGAAGCCTGAGAGATATGCCATGGAGTGCTGTAAAATAGAAACACTGGGGTTAGAGAAATTGTTAATTTTTCAGTACAGTCTGCAATTGAGGGGATAGCTCTAGGAACAGAGAATATGAGTATCCACAGATTCCATGTCAGGATATTGGTTTCTGCTTTTAAGTGCTACAGGGGTCAAGTGCTGTAGAAAACTTCTAAAAAGTAGAATAATTACTGTTAGTCTTGAAGGTGATGATTTGCTGAACTTGTGCAGGCTCAGAATAGATTGCTTGATTCATGAACGCTGAAGTTGTTAAGGTGTAGCAGTTGCATTTTCTGATGTGACTATTTCCTTTTAGGAGCACTGGTGTCTTTATTTAATGCGACCATGCTTGTTGGGGGTGGAGGGAATGAGGTGCTGTTTACCCATTTCCAGGCAGCAAGAGCCTGTTAGTGTAAAGGGTTTTTTTTAAACCATTAGTAGTTTAATTCTGTATTAAAAACTTAGTTTGTTCAGAGGTAAAATAGCTTCCAGTAATAACCAAACTACCAACTCATTGCAAGCCAGCTACAAATTGTATCTTGCTGTTGTCTCTTTATTTAGTGATTTGCTTAAGTCTGGGGAAGGCATGAAACACTTAATAGAAAAGTGATGTTGGTATTTTTTGTGTAGACATACTTGTTATGCAAACATTTAAAATAAGCTGCCAGACAGGCCTCAGGTGTATAGTTCCAGATGGTTGTCATACATTTGGCACTTTCACCAGTGTTGACATTTACTGGACACACTGTTGAGAAAAGTGAGCTGAGGTAGTGAAAGTCATAAGTAAATATTTTAACCATCATACTACTTGAGTTCCAAGAGTGTGACATGGATCATTGTTCTGAAGGAAGTAGTTTAATGTGTCTTCAAACCTAGACATAGCAAATGCTGTCACAAGGAAATCAAACCAAAGCAACTTAAGAAACTGGATCAGGTCCTGTTGGAAGTCATCGCAAATAGCAGATGATACAGAGAATCTTGAGTTGCCTCTTGACCATGCAAATTAGGGGGAAGCGTGCAATAAATTGAATTGCAAACTGTCTTGTCCAGAATGGTCTTAGAAGATGCTTCAGATTAAGTCTTATTTTCTTGACCAAAGATTTCACTCCAAATTGGACAGCAACGCATCTGATAAAGCCTTAGAAACCATGTTTCTCTAGAGGAAAAGAAGTGTGAAGTTTTGCCTGAAGCAACTGTCAGTTTGACTAACTTGCAGGTCTTTGGATGTCTTCTGCTGTGGCAGTGGTCAATAAAACACTGTACGAGATGTACATTGACATATAAGTATTAATTTAAAATTATGCAACACTGAAATCTGTAGATGACAATTTATTGCTGTTAATGAGGCTCTCTGTGTTCTGGTGCAGGATCTGATAAAGAAACAAAGAAAAAATACAGGGAAGAGAAATAAAAGAGGATTATAGCCTGTTCCTGTTTTTATTTGATCACATACTGATCCTAGGAAAAATGTCATTAAAACATGCAGTATATTTTAAGGGGTGATCCTGCATTGCCTTATATAAAAAGTGCAAATAAAAGTACAAATGTTTCACAGAATTAGGGGGAAAAATAAAGATACGGAGTAATCCTGAGAGTAAATACTATCTTCCCCTGTATCTTCCATCTGAACAAATGCAGATACACCTCCGATGAATACTCACAGCTCGTTTTCCTTGTGTGTGTGTTTGGTTCTTCTCATGGCATATGTAGAGGGGACACAAAAGCAGATGCCTGTACTTGGTACGTAGAGAAGGGCTCCACATGCCTCCCTCTGTCTCACATGCATGCAGCAATTTTTGTGGGGGCAGGTGATGAGGGTGGGGGTGGCAATGATGGTAAGCAGCTGCTCTCTATAGCAAGTTTGCTCCTGCTGGGAGACAGAGACACCTCCTTGGAAGGCAGAGCTGTTTCATCCTTCAGAGGCTTCTTGGTAGAAGAGCTTTTGTAGAGCAATCACTGTCCCTTCAAGAGTTCAGAAAAAGATGGGGCCCCTAGTGTCATGGGTTAGTGGTGGTCTTGGCAGTCCTGGGGTAAAGGTTGGACTTGATGATCTTAAAGGTCTTTTCCAACCTAGTTGATTCTATCCTTCTATGACTGAAGGATTGCAAAGGTGCTTTCTTCTTCGGCCTTGACAGCTCTATGGCATCCCCAAGCTACCCCAGCTGCTCCATTTCCTGCTCCTTGCCTGTATAAGGCCAGGTACAGATGAAGTCTCTAAAAGAAATTGCCTTTTCTTTTTTTAATATGCGTGTATATATATATTATTTATATATGCCTCTCAAGCCAAAGCTATCATCAGTCAAAATGAGCAGGGGTTTTAAAGTTGCTCTGCTAGTGAGAAGGATTTCCTTTGCAACACAAATATTATGTGTAGATGGCTCCAAGAAACACACAGGCAAGCATTTTTGCCGGTCTGTTAAGTAGTTGCTCAGCTGTCACCCTCTTGGGTTAGGGGAATGTAGCTGAAGTCATTCTCAGTAAATAAGAGTAGCTGTCATGATGCAACAGCCTACCTTCCTGTCTAGAGCTTGGTTTAAAATTATTAGGCAGAGGCTACTTCAGCATTTCCTTCCTTTTCTTCCCCTTCTTTTGTGAAAGAAAAAAATAGTGTGCCAGCAAATAAATAGGTCAAATACAATTACTCACACAGAAAATCCTCAGTTTAAGAGGGGGGAGAAGGAGGAGGGAGCTTGAAAGCTGGCTTAAAAGCCCTGAAGTTTGCTTTTGAATTAATTATAGTCTTTTTTTTTTTTAATAGGAGGCAGGTGAAATTGCAGCAATTTGTAAAATGGCAGCTATGCAGGAAATTGAAGTGATGCATTATGGTAAAGGCAGATAAAATGTTGAATACATGCAAAATTGAAATGCCTAATAGCTGTAATTAGATCAAATTTGTTTTATGGGACTAATAGTTCTTCAAAACTAAACTTGAATTGTATATGAAGATTGATCACTTTTCAGCTTTGTTTTAAGAAAAAAAACTTGAATTTCATTTCTGTAAACCTCTTGCATTTCAGCATATTAATACTAATAAGCTTTCCAGCCCAGGAAGTCAAACACGACTTAAGCATTCAGAAATCTTTCTCAAGCAAATGGGAATTGGAAGGGCTCCCTTAAAGCAGGGACTGGGGCAACACTTACCAAATAGTAAGCTTATAGAAGAGAGGTTTGCTCTCACCCTTGTTACGCTTCTCAGCCTGCTCTACTTACCTGCAGTCCTCATGCTTATACATGTGTTGGCAAAACAAAAATGCACATGAGATGCTGATGTGAAGGTGGCAGGCTACCTAATTTTGTGCCTGCTTCCACTTTAGGATAAGACCTTTTATGTGTTAGCCACTTGAGGATTAACTTTTAAATAATTCACTGTAATAAAACCGAAGTGAGACAGGGATCCTGAACCTAAGCCTCTGCTGCCTTTGTCCCTCTATTAGCCTCTGTTGAGACACTCATGCTTCAAAGAATGTCATGTTGCCAATTTCATTAATGTCACATCATCCCTCTGGGGTCATGGCCAAACAGTAAATATTGCTGTAGGGTAAAGAACTCTTCTATGGGGGGAAAAGTAACTTACTACTGCCAGCTCTAATGACTTTGTTGTGAGTGGTGGCACTATGCTTTTCATAGGGCACTTGCTACTGTTAGTGTGCATAGTGTCATCTGATACAATATAGGTTTTAGGCCTTTCTGCTTGCAAAGAAAACTCAAAACTATGTGGTCTCTTATTATCTAATTTTGAAAATAATTCTTTTTTTTTTTTGTATTGTATTGTAGGCAGATTCAAGGCTACCAACTCAATTCAAAAGCTTGAAGTATTTAAAGACAGGAATCTAGGCATTTTTCTCTGAACAGGACTGCTGAGGAAACAGTGTTAAGTTTACCACGGTTTTGTATGTTAATGGCTAATAAATAAAAAGCACCTTAAGGTTAAATGGTGTGACTTGAAAATTGCTGCCAAAAAAAGAAAAAGAGAGAAGCAATACTGACAAGCCACATCTGATTGTTGTTAACAGGAGACTGAATTACTAGATTGCATATAATACTAGGAGAGGTTATAAAGATAAAACTTCACTGAGGAGATACCTACTCGTGTTCAATTTTGAAAGACATACCTAAATTTTCTCAAAAAAAAAATTTCCTTTACAATAGACTATAAGGAAATAAAGAACAACAAAATAAGGCTTCTGACCCATTCTAATAAGGAAATTGAATGATTTCTTTAAAGACGCACAGAGCTAGTGGCAGAATTATGTTACCCTGTCTGACACCCACATGCAGTTTCCTTCTGAAACACATCTTTGATTGCATAGTCTTCCTGAGTCCATAACTTGTTTTCTGTAAGGAAACCATGTTCTAGACTTGATGATTTACTGTATGCTTTTCTCAGGCATTCCATACCTTCATGTGCAAACACCCTTCCAGCTGCTTTTCTTGCTGTGTGCCATCCTGTGGTACTCCAAAACTGCTCCACTGATAAGGCAAAAGGCAGTCTTGTTCAAAAACCTGTAGGATACCTGTGGAGCAATTGAATTGCCTAGCTGCAGATACATAGTAGTACTTCAAAAGGTCTTGCAGCCAGCTGCCTTTCTGTAAGGATGTCTCAGATAATTCTCCTTTGACTAATAAAGGAAATACCTTTTTAAGTAAAAGGGGAGGTTGACTAAAGAGTCAAGAACAGTCATGGGTTTTTTTTCTGTTGCAGTTGATGACTGTGATTACTGGTCAAAGGTAGCAGATCTAAGGCTGGTTATTGCTTTTACAGAGCATACATATTAAGGTTCTGAGTTTGCCTGACACTTGCTCTTAATGTAGATCACAGGGCGCAGTTTTTAAACTTTTGTTTCCATTGATCAGTATTTGTACTGGATGGTCTTTAATGACTGCTTCCAGTTGTCCTTCGTTTGGCAGGATATAGAGTGAAATTGGCCCTTTAAATGCAGGAGTTGGATGAATAGTGAGTGACATACAGCAGAGGAAGTACAACCAGCCTGCATAGAAATTTGAAGTTTCTGCAGTCTGAAATTAGAGGGTTCAGAGCTGAAATGTGCAGGAGAAACTTGCTGGGTGTCAGTGTAATAACAATTTTGTTCCTATGTGCAAGAGGCCTTTTGTGTTTCTGTGCTGATAGATACATTTGCTTGCATAAGTAAGTTGTGTGCAATGTCTCTACCCTTAGTTTTCCAAACACGGTTTGTTACTCAGAAATAGATTTCAGGTTCCCTGAGTCATAACTAATGTTCCCCCATGACTTGTCACTTGGCATGGAAGCTATTAAAAACAGTTAGATGGCTGCCTCCTGAGGCCAGCCGAGTGCCTCAAATGTCTGGACATCTTTTGGCTTCCAGTGGATACTTCTCATTGCCTCACACCGTACCCTTTCATGCTGTTCTTGGTGTTGTCCGTTTGGCCTCAGTCACAGAAACCTGCAGTACTACCTTTGTAGGCAGGTATTTTTTTACTGTTTAGACTACCAGAACTGAGTATGCTGGAATTACCAAAACAGTTGCCTTCATCAAATAAGCCTCTTACTTGATACTTAGTCAATACTTAACTGTCCCAAAGCTTGTCCTCTCCAAACCCACAGCTAAAAGTTCAGGTGCTCTGAATTCCTGGCATCCGTTACAGGAGCAGCCTCACTTTTGGCTTTGATAAATGCCTTGCATAGCTGCTGCAAACACCTGTTTTGCCCATTGCCTTAATTGCATTACTCCTTTTCCAGCCCACTGCTGGCTCTCAGTCCTTGGCCAACCTTCTCTCCCACACTGTCAAAACCCGGCAGATGTGCCACTGCCCCGGCTGTGAGCTTTTGGAAATGCAGTGAGGTTGACTTCTGTTTATTGAACCTGAGTCTGTGGTTTCTTTCCCTTAATTCTGTGACAGCCCTTAAAACTTCATCCAGGGCTGCTGGTTAATGGGTTTTCCTTGGAAAGACAAATTTTTTTCTGCTTGCTGCTTTAAAACATTTCTCTGCTATGATACTTGCAAGAAATTAAAACCAGTACTGCTTCTTAACATGTTATCTTGTTTCTGGAACATCCTGATCTGTCTAGTTCTCTGCTTCAGCGTCACAAGCATTCCCAGCAAACTGATTTTATTCTAGTGTGTACATCATCCGGGATACTGGTATCTAACTGAAAACTGTCTCCTTTGTGTACAATGGTACAACTAGCTGGAGAGAAGGGAGTAGTGTTCCTTACGGGTTCTGCAGGACTTCTCAGTGCTGCTCTGCATTTGACTAAGCTCTTTTCTTTTTACAATTCCTATCACTTATTTCATAGATCCCTCTCAGAGCAGCTGCTTCTTTCTTGAAGCTGTGAACCTTATGCATGCTGCTTGCTGTTTCCCTTCCTCACGCCCTGCATTTCCTTTCTTCCTTCCTGACTCTGACCTTCTTGATACTGATCAAGCAGTTGGTAAGGGTCATGTTTTGCCTACTGGCCTAGAGGCATTTGTAGAGAGAAGCCTGAGCCTGCATTAAACACATACCTGCTTTTCCTTTTGGTTTTCTGCCTTTTTTTTTTTTTTCTCCTCCATTTTTCTTAAAATCATAGTGAGTCTAGATACTGCTGCCTCAGCTGTTCCCAGTTCCAAGGAGTTTTTTTAATTGCTTAAAAAGCAGTAAATTTGGTTTTCAAACCAAGAAATGCAGCAAGGTTGACCTCATAAGCTCAGCCAATAAATACAAGAAAATTAGCTTATAAAAAATTACTAAATAGCCATATGGTTCATCTCACTTTGATACATTTGCTTTCTTCCCTTACTTATGTCTTCTGGATCAGGAGTTCCTCTCCCATAAGAATCCCTGTCTTTTCCTGTTCCTTCTTTCTGTGTTTTCCTATGTTACATATATTTCCTGTGTTGACAGCAACAGAGAAAACACATACAGAGCTTTTTACTTATAGAAAGCAGTATGACAACAGTTACTAATTCTGCGCAATAAAGAAGTGTGTGTATCTGCATACTGTTTGGTAGCAAAAGAGATGAAGCTCACTTGATATAGTGGGAGAGATAGGAATAAAGGTCAAAAGCTGCTGGACTTCAAATAGGTTTAATATGTTAAATTGTACTTAGAAAGGCTTGAAAGAAGATAAGATTCCTGAGTCATCGCTAGAAGTTGATATTCGTATTGTCACTGCAGTGGAGGCAGAATGTAACAGTGATTAAGGAGGAGGTGGAAAGACTCACCATAAGTGCTGAGTGACACTGTGAAAGGGAGGGAAAGAGAGCAGCCTTTTGGATTTGTGTTTTTGAGGAATGCAAATTTAGTTGTAGAGGCTGGGTAAGAAACCATGCCACCCTTCCTCCTTAACCTTGAAAAGGCTTCTATCTGCAGCTACTGGGGATGGACAGGACCAAGAGTTTCACTTTTCAGTCTGTTTTAACAAATTCTTCGTATTATGCCATTACCCTTGGCAGCTGGTGAAGTAAGGGGAAGGGTCATGTATTCCTGTGAGAGGGGAAAGCAAATTTCATTGCTAAAAGCCTGTTTTAAAAATATAATAGTACCCTGGCATCCTGGAAGCTGAACTTTTGTGTTTATCCATGGAATAAGTATGTGGGGACAGAGAGGGTTTAAATTGCTTGATTTTATTGCTCTGCTGATGAACTTCTGCCCAAATGGAGTGAATGGGATGACCTTCAAATTTACGTAACACAGCTAAACATTTGCACTTGAATTTTGGAGCAGGTTTTTGTGTTTCTCTTCTTGTAATATGAATAACTTTAAGGGCATTGGCTTTCAACCTCTTTTGATTTGTAAGCCTCGGCAATTTTTAGTGGTTTTGCAGACCCTGTCAAACATCTCACATACTCACATTGCTGCATAGCATGTTTTAATTATTTTTCCTGAGTTCATGGGTGCCTTTAAACTAGTCTGTGTTCCTTTGAGAAGGAGGCGAAGAAGGTGCAAACCACAGTTTGAAAAGCTGTGTGTTAGGAGGCTTGTCCTGCATGTGATAGTTAATTTCCAAACGACCTCAGAAAAAGCATTTGGACTATTTTATATTTTGGCTGTTTGTGTTAGCTTGTCTTTTCCCTGTTCAGAAACATGACTCCTCCCCCTGAATAAAATCAAGAGAAAATTTGAATTTATGTAAAATGTGGCATTTGTTTTCCTTATGAGGGCAAGTTTTTGTACTTTATTTCCCACTGCAGTCATGAAGGCTGTAAAAATGATATAATGGAGTCATATAATGACTTGATTCTAAGAGCTAAAATTTCAGAATAACAATCATTAGAAAACTGCCAACACAGTTCTGAGCAGCCAGCACTGTGCTGGCTTGAATCAGATTTCAATCAATAAACCAGAGGTGAAAGGCACTCTGCTCATCCTGTTTGAGAGGTCCGTTTGCTTTATTTACCATTCAGTGCAGCAGCTAGGATTTCTTCAAAACACATGAAGGTTAAGTGTCAAAACAACAGGCAAGCCTATTCTGCACCATACAGCTGAAACTGTGGTTTTGTGAATGAATTCTTAAGTAATTCTTAAGTGCATGTTGTCATTGAAATAGCATTGATCTGGGTTTGGACTTGAATGGTCAGCAAAGGGCTTTTCAAGCTTTTACTGCCCATGAGCAGCCTGGCAAACAAATTTGGCAAAGCTTAGCTAAACTTCATTTTGTCACAAGTTGTTTTTACTGTGGTCACTCAGTCAGGCACAGAACTTTCAATGACTAAGTGAGGCAGTAAAAACTGCTGTTAGTGTATGGGGATGCCGCTAATTATCAGTGGACACAAATGATTTTTTTAAAATGTGATTATCTGTAGTTTAACCTGTCCTGTCAGTTGTGCTGGATCTGCCATTAATTTCTACCTTTTTCCCCCCCTTTTTGCCAACGTTAAGTGGCTAAAAGCCAAGGTAAGAAGTGTTATTTCTCCTTTGACCCACAGTGCCTCATGTGACTGATAGTAGAGGCTGCGGAGCCATTAAAACTGAAAACTAGCGCTCTCTTATGCTCTGCTCTGCTTTCCATAGGATATTTAGATTAAACATGCTATACTTGATTGTTTTTATTTACAGCGTTTAGTGTGTGTCAATATATCTGTGATACATTGACATTTGCATTTATATATAGATACATTAATTTCTCTAACACATATAGTGCTTTGCTCTGAATTCAGTAGATGCCTTGATTCCCTTCACTGACATTTTTTTGCAGGAGACTTCCCAGACAACCTGAATGACTCTGCTAGTCGAATAGCAGGGGCAAATTGAGAAATTCTGGGCTCATGCTGACTGTATTGTACTGTCAGCATTAAAGTTTGATTTAAATTATTACCATCTGAATGGAGGTGAACACAAATGTGGCTTCCCTTTAAAGAAAAGAGGATATAAGATTTTTGTGTGAACCTGTCAATTACCTACCTTCCTGGTGTCTGTTGTAAATTAATAGTAAAAATAACTTCAAGGTTGTATTAAGACATACTGTATTTACTGGTGTCTATCTTACATGTAGCTGAAAACTTGCTGTTTGACAGCTGTCTGGGAATTCTCACTTCAAATCCTTGCACTTAAAAAAAATACAAAACAAAAAAGAAAAAGCTGTCAATAACAGAGCTGCTCTGTTATAAAAATAAAACTGTTTTCCCTTATTTCAGCATGGAAATAACCAGCCTGCAAGAACTGGCACCTTGTCAAGAACAAATCCGCCTACACAAAAACCACCGAGTCCTCCCATGTCAGGCCGGGGAACTCTGGGGTAAGAATGGAGGCAGCTTGGTCCAGCCTCTGGGATAAAAAGTTCTAAGTATGATGGTGATGATGGTGTTTCTGAAATATGTGGATAGGGGGCAATTCTTACTGCTGTTAGCAAAATACACAGTCACCGTCTCCTTATAAACCCTTTCAGCTTCATTGACTCTCATTTTCGGTATGACCTTTTGAAAGAATGTTTTTTTTCATGGGGGAAGGATGTATTATAGATATGGCTAAATGAGGAGGCTATTGTTATTCCTGATTGTGGGGAAGAAAACCTTAGTGACACAAAAGAAGATCAAAAAGGTTTTAACTTCATTAGGGGAAAGTATTTGTTGTTAAAGTTTGTCTCTACTCATTTATCAGTATTATAAGAGGTATGAAATGGCCGTTTGTGCCCTATTTATTGCATTATCTAAGCATAATTTGTTGCATTGTGAATACGTTGGCAACACTAATGCACTCAGGCTCGTGCATTTTTATTTTTCTGCTTATATGAGGAAGGATTTTCTATTCTCAAGTCCCACTGTGACCGAAGTTCCCTGCCTGCCGTAGCATCTATTTTGCTCTTGTGCATCTGTAGGGAGTGAAATCTGCTTATCTTGGTGTGCCAGCAAGTAGTTGTTGCTAGAGACCAAAGCATTAATATTTGAGAAGCTCAGTGCACGTGCCATATGGCTTTGTGTGTCCAACTGTGCATCGTCTTCCTAAAGGTATCCTAAACAAGGCCTTCTACTCATTTGTCAAGCTCAGTCTTTGCTTTATGCTGTGGGGGACTGAGGCACTGTAAATGGCTGGCTGGCTGGCGTGATTGTGTTGGCTTCAGATATGATGCCTGCTAGAGGCAGAGAGCTGGGAAAATGAGGAGCAGCGAGACAGAACAGGAGGGGGATCAGGAGCAATGGTCAAAGAAAATTAGAAGTAGGAACTCCTCTTGTTGAAAACTTAGTGATTTTTTTAATCCTGATTTGACGCTTTGCTACTTTACGATAGCAGTGTTTTGTTGTGTGTTCTGCAGAGAAGTTACCCTAGAGGCTTCCTCAGCATGTTTTGTGAAAATTCCCATTGCTCAAGGGCATCCAATCAGTATTCCAATTGTCTCTCTTATCCCAGCTGAGAAAGAGTTGTTTATCAGCCCTGGGAAGCTGGGTAGCACTTTCATGTTCTCTTGGATGTTTGCTAGTGAAGCAGCAGTATTGGTGGACTGTTGAGCTGCTTCTGTCTCATACTCCTCCCTGATCAAGCCGGAGCTGTTTGGTTGCCTTAGCTGATGCCTGATAAGGATTAATCCACTGAATGTCATTTCCAGATGAGCTTGACAAGAGGCAGCAGTTGGCTGAGGGGGAGGAATAATGTGGGTTTATAACAGAGATTTGTATCTGCCCTTCTTGTTCAGGAAGTACAGCTCTTGTCTTGAGCAGCCGTGTTCTGCCAAAGCATGAAATATCATAGGCATGACTGTTTCACTAATATATGCAGAAAAACTGCTAGAAATCGCAAGGATACTCTTCTCCCTTTGATCCAGAAAACAGCGATAAGCATGTAAAATCTGGAGGAGCTTGGTGTGTAATATGGGCCTTTAAGTATGTGCTGCCTATTGTACAGTTTGTCCCTCCAGGGACTGTCCAAAAGAATATGGTAGGGAGGGAGTTCCACACAGAAATCGTGTGGGCTGAAAGGGGAAAGAGATTGCAGGAAGCAGGGGTCTCTTCACTGTAAAGATTGTGGAAAACCTGGGATGCTCAGGTTAAAAGTACCACAGAACAAGCGAAATGCTGGGGCTGGATGGAGGGAGTAGTTGCAGTGGTGTCTTGAGGGTCCTGGGTCAGAGCATGGGCTTGGCCTCCCTATATCTCTTCCTTATGGCTACTGATCATCAGCACTGTAGTGAAGCACTGGAGGACAGCAAGGTGGGGAGCACTGGGCAGTGTCAGGATACAGTGTTTTCCTCCTCTGCATAAGGCTGGCAGAAGAACAAAAGGAAGGACTGGACTTGAGTGATGGAAAGAAACTGATTTTTGACTTCTCTGCTGCTTAGGAGTTTGAGTTCTTTAGTGAAGCTAAGAAGAACAAAGGAGAAACTGAGGCATGGCTGAACCTAAGGACGTAGTGGGGATTTGCTTTTGACAATGTTTTTAAATTGTACAGCCACAATTAATAGTACCACAGAGCTGAGGACTAGTTCCTATTGCCAGTGCATCCCAAGGTAGAATACCTTAAAACATCAGTTTTCAAGGTTATTCCTGTTGGAAGCACATTTAAAATCTTCCCTGAATATCATTTTATTCAGCAGTGTTTAGAGCTTTGTCTCTTCCAATTGGAACACAAGGTTTCATTATTTTTCCCACGACTGATCTCTTTTGGCAGATCTATAGGTGGTGGCAGTCTGCATATTAAAATCAGCTGGAGTTCTTTATATAGACAAACTAATTTACAAACACCACAGTCCATGCAAACAATTACAAGAATTTCTCCTTGAGAGTTTTTAATAATAAAATGTTAGAATTCAGTACTGTTGCATTCCATACTGTAAAAAGGAAGTGGTTTCTTAAAATACCAGGAAGCTGTACAACTTAACCAGCTTGGTTACAACCAGCATTTGAACAAATGATTAAATGCCAGTAGTTTAGTATTTTTGTTTTTGTTCGGCTGGTGCATTGCCAAATTCTGCGTCTTGCGAGGGATCTCTTAGTTACTGATGAGAACTGAAGGGCTTTGCAGTTCAGTACAATAAATGCACTGTTCTTAAGGCAATAATGGGTCTGGTAAATAGATCTCAAAAGATCTGTGTTGTATTTCTGACTTGATGCAG
Source organism: Pezoporus flaviventris (assembly GCF_033815535.1). Taxonomy (NCBI): domain Eukaryota; kingdom Metazoa; phylum Chordata; class Aves; order Psittaciformes; family Psittacidae; genus Pezoporus; species Pezoporus flaviventris. The sequence continues at coordinate 9,057,703 of NW_026892595.1, forward strand.
TCTGCTAGGTCATCTTGGAAGTCTCTGGGCTTCACTTTCTTGAGCTGCAAAACAGAGATAGTAAAGCTCCAATTGAGGCAATGCTGGGGGGAGAGGAAGTTGTTACAGTGGGAGAGTTTCACATGCAGTGTACCAAAAGGTAACCCCAGAATATTATGTGGATGTAACTATTGTGTGTTATGTAGTTCAAAGAATACATTTTGTGTGGTAAATTTAGTTTAGGCTTTTTTAACCAGTTTATCATGCTGTAGGCCAACGTGTATGGATGAGCACTTTAGAGAGTCAAATGTGACCTGTCTATCCTGCCTGGTGGAATTTGTTTTATATGCTTTAATGTGGGTCACTGTGCAGTAATCTCTCGTAAAAACTTAAGAAAACAAATGGCTTCATTACTTCATTCATTTATCCTTTTGATCTTCTGATCCTTTATCTTTCTGTCTTCAAATCTCTTTTTCCTTGACCAGACGAAATACTCCATACAAAACCCTGGAGCCAGTCAAACCGCCAACAGTCCCCAATGATTACATGACAAGTCCTGCCAGACTGGGCAGCCAGCACAGTCCAGGAAGGACAGCTTCCTTGAACCAGAGACCAAGAACACACAGGTAAAGCATTTTCTCTCTGTAGCTCCTTTCTGCCTGGCATACTGATGCTTACTTGAAGTCCCAGCAAAGCTTTAAAGTTTCGTGCCTGTCGGCTTTTTGTTGTAAGGCAGAAGGTGGGTTATTCACTGTATTGTTGACTTCTCTAATGACATAGAAGTGTTGTCATACTCTGTAGAAGCCTTGTGTTGAGCAACTTCTGTAACCACAGGCCTTGTTTTATATATTGTTTATTTTGTTCTGTGGGATTTGTTTCCCAAGAATAAGCAAAACTTCAAAATTTATGCAGTTGCAAGGTAGGATAGTGATGGGCCCTCATGGGTTGAAAGCTGCATCATTAACCTTAGCCTAAAATATGCTTGGGCTTTTTTTTGGTTGTTTTCAAGACCATTGATTGCAAAGGGAAATTTCTGTTGATTAGAAACACTGTGATGGAGGTAGCCAGAGCCAATTGTTTTCTTTTGGCTAAAGCTTAATGCTCATAATCAGTGCATGGTAGAAGTAGAAAATAAAACTCTATTCACAGAGCAGGTATTGGCATCAACCAGTTGTTTCTGCATGCTTAAGGGCTTTGATGAAAGAGTAGGGAATATTTTGGGTGAGAAGGGTGTTCCAGGTGTATCTTGCTTCTTGTTTTCAATGTCATGTAATCTTTTTCTTGAGCTGCGAAGCTGGATCTTTCTCTGAGCCTCTTCAGGGAGACCAGGTTTTTGCAGTCCGATTTTTAGCATCTGCTTCTGCAGGGGAAAAAGCCAGACACAAGAATTCAGTATAGCATTAGAATAAAATGACTTTTAAATCTGACTGCAGCGAAGATCTTGTTAATCTGTTTAGCTGGCTACTGTGAATGCTCCCTACTCTTGTCTCACAAGATTGTCTTTTATGTAGACTGCAGTTAAAAGTTCAGCTGCAACCATGGTGACAAGATCAAGATCGTCAGCAGACAGAACGCTAATTTTAAAGGAATTATCTTGGCTTCCATTTTAGATCACCAATTTTATTTTTTGTAACAGTGTTACTTTCTTAAGATACATTTGAATGATTTGTGCTTGACTCTTGACAGCACTGATTTGCAGCCTTCCAGGAATGGTAAATGGATTCTAACATTACTGGGTACTCTTTAATTAACATGGATGAGTTGAAACAGTGTTCTGGCTTCAAAACATCTTGACTACTTAGTTCCATTTTTATTATCCATTTAATCCATGCAAATTCAAGTCTTGGCCTAAGGACTGCTCTTGGATAAGAGTAAGGACAGGTTCACCTGAATCTTGATTCTTTTTCAGCTTCCTCAAGTAAAAGAAGTGTTATGGCCTCCAAAGACGTGTAGAAATGTTATCCAGTATTTCATTAGAAGTACATTCTGTAAAAATCTGTTTTGCTGGCCTCTAATGTGTATATCATGTAACAGTACTTAGACAAATTGTGACCTGGCTGTACAGTTACCTTTCAGATTATTGCAGAAACAAACTTCTTGTACATGAGAAGTGTGCACACGAGCAGGGAGAGTGTTAAAATACACAGAAAATTATCCATAGCATACCCCACCCCAACTGGTTTATTGTGACTGTTCTCAGATACAAGGTTCTCAGCCACAAAGTTCTCAGTCTAAACTTCTGTGCTGAGCAAAGGAAATGTTCCTTCATCTGACAGTATAAATAATCTTAAATAATTATTTATAGTTTAGGCATGAATTCTTTCAGCCCCAGCTTATTAATTAAAATTATAAGGTCCCTGAACTATTCCTACACTTGTTACTCCATTGCCTAGAACTGGTATGGTTCTTACCTTTCTATTTTTGAAGCATTTAATCAGATGTTTATCAGCATAGCTAATTCCATTTATTAGGGATGTAATGCATCCAGACTTTATTATGCAATTGTAGGTACGAACAGAGGCATATTGTAGGGGTTTTTTCAGCAGTCTATAATTGAGTTGGACTAGCAGAGCTCACACAGGAGGTGTGACTGCTGATAGGCCTTTGTAGGAAACGCTGTGCTAATACTTGCGGTTTTCTTTTGTAGTGGTAGTAGTGGAGGAAGTGGCAGTCGAGAGAACAGTGGAAGCAGCAGTATTGGCATTCCCATTGCCGTGCCTACACCTTCGCCACCAACCATTGGACCAGGTATGCGGAACTCTTCCTATGTTAACTTATGGCTGTAATGTCACTCACTTGTGTTTGCAGAGGGATTTTGAGTGAATACGGTGGGGTAGAAGCTGTCCTGAAGCACAGTGCTAGTCAGGAAATATGCGTTCTGAGGGACATTTGAAGTTTTAATTCTTCACTAAAAGTACCTGCAGAAGAATCACTTACAGAATAGCAGATGGCTAAAACACCTTTGTCAGTGCATGATTTTACAAGATAATCAAGGTGGGAAGGGGAGAGAAGGAGAGAGGGGTATCCTTTTAAAGCTTAAGTAGATTTTTAAATGCCTAGCTACAGTTCGGCTTTTCTGGATGCCTTGAGAAGCATCAGCAACTATGTTTGATGGGCTGTTTCAGTTGTCTCCTGAGATAGCCTGCAAACTTTACCATCTGCCGGTACATGGTTTGGTTTTGGTTTGGTTTTTGTTTTTCTTTGTTTTGTTGTTTGTTTTTTTAACTAAGTAGAAGACTGTATATTAAAACACAGAAGATGACCTATGAAAACACTGGTAGTAGCAGAATTCAGGCTTATCCACCAGTGTTGTATGGTGGAGATCATTGATGCAGTAGAACTTGTGTGTATAAGGTAGCACAGCAGTAAATGAGAACTGTGCAGAATTTCTCGGCATTGAAAGCATACTCGTTTGTCTGTAAGAATGATGAATGATAATGTGTAGAATCTGTCAATAATAAGCAGTCAGGATTGTTGGTAATAAACCAACTCAGTCACTTGTTTACTAGCTGTGTATTTTGTAAGCTAATTTGCGCAAGAAAATGGTGGCGTTTTGGTGTAATGTAGTTTTGCTATTGCACCTCTTAAACTTCTGTTCCTCAGATGAAAAGTCTTCATGTATGCATGTGTAGGCTTTCCTTTCCCAGCTGTTTCTGATCCTGCAGTGGTAAAACAGGCGTGAAATCCTTACTGTTGTCTGTCATCCCATAAAAATCAAGGGGAATAAAGAGCTGCAGGTACAGAACACTGTGTAGGATCAGGGCCTGAGTTTGTACTAGTTGGCAGAAGTGGATTTTTTATAGTTATTTTGGAAGCCTATCAAATGCCCATGCTTTCCATTTATTTATTTTTTACTTTTTTAATAATATGGCCTAATTGGGATTATAAACTACTTTATTAGCTCACATTTCTGTTCTTCCTCCTTCTGGACCCATGCCAGCACCACCACTGCCACCACCTCTCCCGATGGGCAATCTGATAGGTGAGACTTGTATCAATGCTGAAGTGATTGCAGTCATGCTGCATAATCAATAATCACCTCCTCCTAATGGACTTAGTGACGGTGGTTTTTTTCTTCTGTACTGGGATCTACATGATTTTAGTATAAAAATCAGTTCTGGGAATTTTTGTGTTTTTTTTTTTTTAACTAATCTCCACTAATTTCCTGTGGTTAAAGCCTCTGAAGGTAAATGCACAAGGTATGGGGAAAAGGTTTGAAATCAGTTGCCTGAAATCTCTGTTCCCAATGAAGCTAAGATCCAGTTAGTCTGATCTATAAGAACTCAAAATCAACCTGAATATTGGTGTTCTGCTATGTCACTGCTGCAGCTGAAACTAAGCCACAACAGTTGCTCTTTGGCTTAAAAATGGTAGCTGATGTGTAGGGTGATCTGTGTCTTCTATCTTGTGGACATATGGTGACTAAAAAGCAAAAGTGTCCATCACAGTGGCTTGGGTTTGATTCTGTAATGCTGCAGGCAGCTGGCAACTGGAGAACTTGAGGATATGAGCTAACAGTTCTTGCAGAATTGTCTCAAGCATTACATAGAGCTGTTAGGATGGGATCTAAAAGTAGCACTTTCCAAATAGGCAGGAAAAAATACCTCACCCTTTCCCATCACAGGCTGATGACAAAATTCATTGATTGTGTTACGAAAGTAGCTTTGGAGGCTTTGACCCACGTAACCATTTGCACTTTCCCTTACTGAAGCAACAGTGACTTTGGATAGTGTTACAGGACTTTAAATTTCTGGTCACATGCTCTTTGTGTGTATGCATTTCTATCTATATTTACGTGTATTTATATAAGATACATACATATGGATATAAAAGCACAAAACATTTTACTACAAAACAATTTTTGCATTTAAAAATTGTATTGATCCATGTGACCTCAACATGTGAGATTCATTAGTTTGCAAGGTGTGATTTGTTTCTCTGTCAGAGGTTAATCCAAAAGAGAACTTAATCTGGTTTATTAACCTTGAAGTTTGTGCAGCAACCATATGGAAGGTAAAAATGGGTGTCCTTGAAGAATGAGTGACATATCTTTCTGTCAGCTGGCATTGGTGATTCTGATTTGTTAGTGCAAATACTATCAATATAAAAGCACAACCAGCAAATATAATTGATAAGTGTGCCAAATGCCTGAAGCTCATGACATTTGTTTTACTGTTTTGTTAGTGTGGCTTTTTTTTTATATTAAAGTGGAGACAAGTTCTGGCTCACAATGAAAAATGAGCAGAATGTGGATTTTTTTTCCTGCGTGTTTATTAACAAAGGGTGTTGCATGTAGAATTACTGAGATATGCTTAGGAGTTGGAAGCTGATTCAATTTTCCAGTCCAGTCTCTCAAAAGTAGTTCTCAGTATTTCTCAAATGCCCTTTATATGAATGTTGGTTTATGTCCTGTGTGTTTTTTTTTCTCATTATTGATCATAACAGGGATGTTTGTTTTCTGTTAATCTCCTGGTACTGGCCTTTAATTATTGGAGACCTGTAATCAAGTATTTCCCATGGTCTGGGCTTTTTTCTGTTTTCTGCATTCTATCCCAAGTAATGCTCTGCTTAAGTCTTTTCCTTGGTTCCTCTGGCTAATACTTTTCAGCTGCTCCTGGTTCAGCTCCTGGTTCCCAGTATGGCACAATGACCAGGCAAATCTCACGACACAACTCTACCACTTCTTCAGCATCTTCTGGTGGATACAGACGGAATCCTTCTGTGACTGCCCCATTTTCTGCTCAACCTCATGTTAATGGCGGGCCTCTTTATTCTCAAAATTCAAGTAAGCTTCTGAGCTCTGAAATCACAAACTGTTTTGAGCAAAATTATTGTAAAAGCATGCATGGCATTTTAATTCGTTTATGAAGAGCATCAATCAGATTACTGCTTTCTTTCCTAAAATAGAAGGAAAAACAAACAAGAAAAGCCATACTGAAGCTGTGTAGTGATTGCACTATATGCAATTATACTGTTTTCCCCTCTGACTTGTTTGCTGTTACTCATGACAAGAAATTATTATGATTGCCTACCTAATTATAGGCACATTATGCTTAGCATTTCAGGTGTGCTTGGAGAACATAAACTAAAACCACAATTTTTTTGCAGGAGTCTCAATATAGTTGTAGTACAGTCCTTCCACTACTGGGCTAGTGGGAAGAGAGTATGGTCACAGCACAATGCTCATTTAACAAACCTCTCCCATTACACAGTTCCTTCCTGTCTCTGTCTCTTTCCTAAGTCCTTTCCTGATTCCAAATTTTTCGTTTGTTTTCGGTTTTAAGTTTGACTGTTAAAGAAGAGCTCAGTCTCTTTTTAGCAGACTCCTCCTCTGCATTTCCACACTAGTAGTAATATAGATGGAGATGGATGAGGGAAGGGATGGATGCAGTGGGCAAGTGGGCAGGTTTGAGTCAGCAGCATCCTGCCTACCTACCCAGCAGGGTAAATGAGGTTCAATGCAGAAAGATCTGCAAAATAAGGATCTACTTGAGTGTTGGTAGAAAGCTGTTTCTATCAGAACACCTCTTCTTGGCCATTTCTGTAAATTTTGACCACAAACACTGTAGAGGAGTGGTAGTCCTCTACTGGTTTCTGGTGGTGTTCTTCAGCCAGAATGCCAATTCCTTAAACTTCAGTGCTATTTCTTTTAAAAAGAAATGTTGATGACTGGGCTGAAGATCACTTTGGACCAGTGTTTGCTGTTGAGTACTTACTCTTAAGGAAAGAATGCACAATAAAATGTTTGAGACACCGAAGAGTTTTCTCAGTGGTTGAGAAGTATTACGTTTATCAGAAAGCATTTTTATATGCAGACACAAAGTCTATTTATTTTTTTCCCCACTCCTGATTTTCCTCCTATTCTCTCATCCATACTGGCCTTCCATTTCCTCCACACTCTTGTTCCCCCAAATTAATTCACCATAACAACTGAAGCTCCCCCCTGTTTGAACAGTTGTGTTCTATTGAATAAACAGGACTTTACTTTTGGAAATAGTTGTCTTAAATGCTGTGCACACCACTGTTTCTGAACATTTACGTTTGTCCAAAGCAATTTTTTGCTCAAATGCAGGTGCTGTTCCTTAATCTGGCTTTTCTGGTGTTTTCAAAATACTGGTTGTCAAAATTTTTAAACAGTATTTTGATGGGTGTCTTTCTACTTTAAACTATTTTCCTCTGTTTCTGTTACTGGTGTTTTTGTTTTTTTGTTAATGCTACTGTCTTGACGTTAAATCCAGGTCCCATGTTTCCTTAAGGCTTTACTTCTCATTTTATAAAATACTCTGCTTTTTCTTAGATGTTTACTTCAATTTTGTGAGAAACCTGTTTGTTCTTCTTTTATTGATCATTTCTCCCATACAGTTTATTTGATTATTTGCTTTGTAAAGAACTAAATGCTCCATTATTATTCATCACACATTAATCTTAGTTATGGCTTTATTTAAAACTGTTGCTTACTTGGAAGTAGAGAACCTCTTTCAAATTTGGTTCCAACTGGATTACCCTGCTGAATTCCCACCTTCACAGGAGTTTCTCTGCTTCAGTGCAAGAGAAATTCCATTGTGATGTTTTGTTGGGGTTTTTATTTTTCTTGCTTTTTCTTCCCCCTGCTTCGTGGGGAGATGTCCTGGCAGAGCTGATACTTTGAATGGCATGCCCTACTGCTACCATGCCTCCTTCCTACCTGTAGTGGGAAGAGTTGAGCATCTCAGCTGTCAGCCCAGCATCTCAGCACTGGTGCCGTGTGTCTTATCTCATTACTCACCATATAGGTACATATTTCAGAGAAGATGAGCTTTTAAAATGCCTCCTGGGGAACTTTGTGTTCTAGTGTAGGTAGTTGTAGCTGTTGAAGTCATTGCCAGCCTCTTAGGTTGCTGAGTGCATTCTAACCACAGAAGACTTAGAATAAAGTTACACATTATATACATAAACATTATATACATAAAGTATATACATTATATACATCGTATATACACATGAAGTATATATATGTGTGTATATATATACACATAAAGTATAAATATATTATGCTCTAAATCCATCTGGTTTTCCTACCAACAAGCAGGAAGGTCCCTTTTTCTATGTAAAACAGAAACATAGTAGAGCCAGCCCAGTGCCCCCTGAGCCAGCAGAACAAAATTACGGGAGGTGCTCTCTATGAATATGAAGTATCCATATTCATTGCTGCACTGGAGGTAGCATCCTCCTCTTTTATTTCAGAGGAAGAGTCCAGAATCCTGTGAAAATTGCCTCTACTTCAAATAGTGTACTTTGAAAAGATAAGCTTTACTGATATTCAGTATTTATTCGGCAGCAAGACAGAAAGCTCAGCTTTGTGTGCTCCCCAAGTGAAGCAGAGCAAGCCCCTTCACACGCATACCCTGTGAGCATCCAGATGCGCAGCCTGCACTTGGCTTCTTATTCAGCTGAACACAGGGGCATGCTTTGCTTTTTGATCCTCCATTGGCAAACCAGGAATTCAGCCCTGTTGGAAGCACTAGCTTGAAGGAGGTTCTTGTGTGTGTGTTCTTGTTGTTCTTTACATACTTTGTTTTGTAGTCCTTGTTACTGACGGCTGCTTTTGTTTGTTTCCTTTTTTTTTTTCCTTTGTCTGTTTGACTTGCCCCAATATCGTGTGTGTGTTGCTACCAGTTTCTATTGCTCCACCCCCTCCCCCTATGCCTCAATTGACTCCACAGATACCTCTCACAGGCTTCGTGGCCAGGGTGCAGGAAAACAGTAAGTTTGGACAAGCTGAGCTGTTAAAGGGTAGAGCCTACTCTTTCCTCTAGCATGCATGGCTGGCAAGTCAGACTCTTGTTTCCTTTTCCAGAAGCTAATACCATCTTGCATTCTAGTGTCAATACGCTATTGGAGCTGAAGGGCACACTCTTCAATATTTTGTAACACGTGCATGATTATTAATGACCCATTTAAGTTCTGAACTGCAAATTTGTTACAGAAATACTGTGAAATCCATGTCGTATGCTTGGTGTGAATATAGAAATGTATCTTAATTAAAAATATTAATTTCATGTTGAATCATCCTGCCTGAGGTGCTTTCACTAGGGATAATTGATTAGTTGTTATTAGAAAGGCTTATGTAGACTGTCAAAATATGTCCTGTGTAACCATTGATTCTAATACTGTAGTAGTTTTCAGGAAGCTGTATAGTCAATTGAAAATGTGTGCTTTTATGACCTGATGCCATTATAAAGGAGCTTGTAAGGTATATCTCCTCTCAGCAGCCTTTCTTCTCCATTTCTTTGTGTTCTCTGGACACATTTCCCTTTTGAGCTTCTTGCAGCATAGCTCTGCTTGTTAGGTTTGTGAGAGATGTGCTTCCTGGCCATGATCTGTGCTGCAAGGTGTTACATTCTAGTAACTCTGCTTTTACCATTACGGTCCCAAATGCTAATGCAGGTGTAAAGTTGTGTTCCTTGATCTGGTGATATCTTTGCTGTAGGAGTAGATGGAGTTCTGTAAACAACAGAGTGAATGCAGTGTAGATAAGGCATGAAGTAAACACAAAATGTCTCTGATGTGTTTGGGAGCCATAGAGAAGTTGCTAGGATCTCGGGCTACTACTACGTAGTAGCTATATAGATCTAGCTTATCTTTAGTGGCCCCCTAGATCTCACAAGTGCTGCTGTTCAGCTTCCCATTAGAGCTTTTAAGTGGTCATATTCTGAGGGTACCCTAGATACAGGAGGCATCTCTCTGGTTCTCATTTGAAAAGAAGGTGTTTTGGTGTTGTGCTAGGTAAATCGTAAGAATCACGTTGATGTGGCGTAAGTATGTTACAAAGTTGTGCTGACGACCCTTTCCAAAATTCAGAGCATACAGGTAAACCTACTGAAGGTGGAGGTTGCCGCATGTCTTCACTTGCAGGTAAACTTAACATAATTGACATCTGCTTCTGAATTGTTCAAATATGTCCTCCTGGAAATGGCACAGCCCTGGGGAGAGCACAGGTGAAAGGGACAGACTTGTCTGTGTGTGCAACAACAAAATGCAAGCTGACTTGCGAACGAGATTGCAGCAGAAACAGCTGAAGCTTGAAATCTGGTTTTAGGAACAGTTCTTTTAGGTTTTTTTTTTCCCTTTAACAGTGCCTTGGGTTTGACAGTTACATAACGAGTATGGATTTGAGCTGCTGCTGCCACCTCATTTCAGAGGCAGGGCGCGTGTGGCAGGCAGTCTGCGCGCACACTCGGCAGGACTGGCTGTGGAGGCTGTTGTTGAGTTTTGGCATTGTGCGCTAGACTTTCATCTGCCTCATCTTCTGCAAGGAGTCTCTGGAGGAGGAGTGGAGCTAGGGAGACACGTGGGTAGGCTTGTCTTCTTACCGTAATGGTCTGTGGGTTGGAAAATCAGCATCCTCTGCTCTGTGGTGGACTTCTTTCAGAGAATAAGGACAGAGAGCTTAGAAACTATGCAGCACCTGTTGTTTTTTCCTGCGCCCTGTGCCCAGACTGTGGGTATCTCCCTCAGTGAGGATTTACAGTGTGTCCAGTGCCCAGGGACAGCTGATGAGATGTGAATTGCTGTACTGTCGCACCCAGGGCTTTCAAAAGGAGTCTGCTGGTCCCCATTTAGGCAACAGGGATGTGAATACACACAAGAGAAGATGTCTCGATTTGGAGCTGTATAAATACTGATCCTTTTACCCTTTCTTATTTAATGTGATTTTCTGTATGCTTTTTTTGTTTTCCTCCCTTAGAAAGAGTAGTGCTGTTCTACAGCCTGCCTGTTCTAAGTTCAGAACTAGGAATATTTTACATTAAAATCCAAGATGGGGGAAAGCTTCCTTGGGGTGGCAGTTGTCTAATGTTTTGTTCCATTTTCTTCCCTTGTTTAAATGTAAAGTTGAACTGTTTCAAATGCTTTCCTGTAAAGCATGCAGTTTCTGCACTGCATTTCAGTTAGGGTCCATGTTGGTGCTTTCGCACTTGCATTTTCTGCCCTCTTTTCAAATAACAAGCTTCGTTGTTGAATAAATACAACTTTTTGCATTTCTTAAGGATTTCTTAAGATCACACATGATTGTTGTCTCAGTACTGAGTTTTTTCCTGGCTGCAGACAGAAATTAAGGAGAGAAATAAATTTTGTGAAAGATGTGCTGAAACTACTGCACAGACTCCATCTATTCATAAACAGCATTGTCACGTGTCTGTGGTGGATTAATGAAGCCTGCTTGTGAGTGCTGTTCAGTAATGTAGTCAAGATGTAGCATTCACTCAGCCAAAGACTTTGTTAGTTTGTCTCCAAATGACATAAATGGGCTTCTGTATGGGAGAGGAATCGCTAATAGAGTGGCATCCAGTCTTACTGATGGAGAGAGCTGTGTGGTATACAGCTCAGCTGGTCAAGCTGAAGAGCAGTTGGGCTTCAGGGTGAAGAATAGCACTAGCTTGTCAAGGGGCAGAGAGCAGGCTAGGTGCCAGGGCTGAGGCAGCCTCTGACCCAGCACCTCCTGCTGGCTTCAGCTCCCTTGCAGCTGGAGAATTGGCTTCCCCTATACCAGTGCAGCTAGTCTGACCCAGTTAGGACATGGGAGCTATGCTCAAGCCCCTTGTCATATGGCTGAAGAGCAAGGGTCAGTCTTTGATGGAGTGCTGGCCAGGTGAAAGTAAAGAGCATTAAAGCAAGCAGAAGCCTGATTGCTAATCTGCAGTGCCATTGTAACTAGCAGTAGCTAAAGCTTCTCTCAGTATTGTTCCGTCCTTGCCCTGCGGCTTGGCTTTCTTCTTAAAATTAGTGGTTATGTGCTGGAGCTACACCTTCTGGAGCATGTGCACAGCCTGATGGCTCCTTTGAGTCAAACCATTTCCAGAGCAGTGGTTTTTAGCCTGTTTTCAACATGCAGACTCCCAAATCTCGTATAATTAAATCTGTATTGCTAATAGTTGAGTATAGTGACAATAGCTTCCTTTCAGTAACTTCTGGCTCCATAGTACCTACACCTAGGTCCATGTTTAGTGGACCACAATTCCCAAGGAATAGGACAAGTGACTTGATGTCTTGCATCTCTTTTGCTGCTAGCTGCTGTGAATGTGACCAAAACCTAATTTAATGAGCTGATTTTAAGAGTGTTTTGTGCCATAATGTCTTTCTCTTTTTCCTTTTCCTGAAGCAACCTGTGATTGTGCTGATTGGAGAATCTCAGGGCAGGGATTTGACATTTTGGATTATACACTTAATTCTTCAGCACTTTTCCCCCCAAGAGCAGCAGCTGCCTGTTGTAGATTTTCCATTTATTAACTGAATCCTGGATATGTGCACATATGTGCACATTATGGACACAAGCTAGGCCGCAAGATAAGGATCTGTACAAAGCTTTTCTTCTTGGTTTTCTCTTACCTGGTTAAATCTTAAAACACTAGTCTCCCTTCCCTTCTTCTATGATGCACACTGGATCTCTTTGTCACCTTAATGCTACTTTGAGAGAGAAGGAATCCAAGGAAACAGTGTTCAGAAATAAATTGAATTGACTGTTGTAGATGAAGGATTTGGTAAAAAATAATCAAGCTGCTGGTCCAGCCCAGAGGCCTGTTGCTGCCTGGCTCAGAGGGTGCCACTCGGAGTCCTCCCATAGCTAACCACTGCAGCTAGCCCCATAGCGCATGGGCGTCGGGGCAGGAAGCTTGCCTCTCTGCTGGTGTTCAGCTTACGCCCTGCAGCATGTGCTTTGACTCTAGTAGCATTTATACGTAGATTTGACCACTAATAATAATGTAGTTGCGTGTCATAGCTGTTAATACAAAGCCTCTGTTTCTAATCAGTGCATGGTGTTGTAGTGCATGCTGTGTGTTGTCCCCCCACCCTGTTTATTTACAGTATACAGCCTCAGGTTTGTTTGCATTTCCACACTGTTCTGGTTTGAAGGAAAAAACTAATCTCCAAATGTTTCTAGTTGCTGATAGCCCGACTCCTCCCCCCCCACCGCCTCCCGATGAGATGCCGATGTTCGATGACTCTCCTCCTCCTCCACCCCCACCTCCTGTGGATTATGAGGATGAGGAGGCCGCTGTCGTGCAGTACAGCGATCCCTATGCAGATGGAGATCCTGCCTGGGCACCTAAAAACTATATAGAGAAAGGTAAGAGAGGTGTTGCAGCTCTGTTAGTGCAGTATAAGGAGATAATGGTATCTGAAGGGAACAGAGGGCTTTGCTTGGGTCTGAAAACAATCATTATCCCTGCTAAGTCAGAACTCAGATCATTCTTTTGCTTGTCTGTGGCTACACCTAATGTGATAAAATATAATCCTGCTCTGGAAGGATTATAAAATACCTTCAAGCATTCTAGAATGGATTAAAAAAAGAAATTTGTCATGATGAGGAGCAGATGATGGGATGGCTTTCATCTTTGATGAGCTGCTGGACTGTGTCTGTAGCTATCTCAGGATTGATGGCAATTGTCTAGAAATAGTGTTGCAGAAAGGCCAGGAAGTCTGGGCTGTTTATTCCATCAAACTAGGTAGCTGGAGTAGATCATTAGACTTTTCAACTATAAGATGCAGTGAGGCTTCCTTGGAGACTTCCTAGTGACTCTGGATCAGCAGACTATAAAGTCTACTTAGGTATGAACTCATACAGTAAATGTCTCTTCCCATGAATAATTGAGATGCCAATTTCCTGCCTCTAGAGTTGTCTGTGTTCTGACAACCACCATTCTGTAAACAGCAAGGATGCCAGCTTTCCCATGGTCTGGCTGGTATGGTAGTGCCTGTGAGATGGGGGAGGATGCCTGACACCCTGTCCTGTCCTGTCCCGTCCCAGCGGAACCCCCATGTTCCATCTGTGCTCCTAGCTGGACTGCATGCAACAAGTACCCATGGGGTGACAGTAACTGATACATCATTATTTGCTAGGCGTTAACACATCGGATTTCTGAGCGTATGTGTATGTATGTAAAGTGAGTAGGCTTTTGAAATTCATGAAACGGATCAATTGCATAAAGCCATGTTAACTGTTTAGAAGGGCAAGACTGTGATGTCCAAAGTTTGTGTATTCACAGTGGTAGTTTTTAATTACAGTCTTATTGGGGGTGACTTAGGGAGATCTTTGTTAATTGCACACAGTGAGTTGGAGGTTGGGAAGAGTAATACATTCATCAAGTAGGTACTGAAAAATAGTTGTTGCTGCTGTAAATTCACTTCTGCTTTTTCCTGCAGTAACTTTAGTGCTTACAACTCACTGCAGCTCTTTGAAAAGTTACACCAAAACCTCTTACCGCAGAGGAGCTCTGTCACAAAGAGCATCCATTTCCGTCCAGTGGTGTTCAGCATCTGTTCACAGGAGGATGTGCTGAAGTACACGCTATAGAGCTGCAGGGCCCATAGCGTAGAACTTTTTTCTGTTGGTCCATTTCTACAGAATTATTTATTTAATTTGGGGTTTTCTTTAGGCTTTCTCTCATCAAGAGATCTCTGTCCAGGGATCTATATGCTTTTGAGGTAATCTGACCAGAAATGATGCCACACTCATGGAGCCAGTTATATCATAGTTTGGCTTTTAAGCGTCCGTACACTTCACTTTACTGAGTTGCAGTCAAGTGTACCTCTCTGTCAGTAGTTCAGCTGAGCTTTTAAGTATAGTGACCACCTGCTTCTTACTGGTACCTAATATTGTGAGAAAAGTGAAATTTTATCTTCTGGACGTAAACTACAGGAGGGAGAGCATATGAACTGGTTATGGAAGATCTCGGGATAGCAAACTTGTAACATTTTTTTGAAGTACAATTATTCTTTAATGCCGGTGCTATGAATAAAATGCTAAATGTGTCCCTGTTCAATCCACAGTTGTTGCTATATATGACTATACAAAGGACAAAGACGATGAGCTGTCATTTATGGAGGGTGCAATCATTTATGTGATAAAGAAGAATGATGACGGCTGGTATGAAGGAGTTTGCAATCGAGTAACTGGCTTGTTTCCTGGGAATTACGTTGAATCAATCATGCACTATGCCGATTAAAATCCTTTGCTTTTCCAAGTTGGGTCTTGTATTCAGTCATACCATGATTATTTACAAGGGTAACTAAAGCTAACAGAATTGTCTTAATATACTTTCAAATAAAAATGTGCCCATTTCTTCAGGCCATACTGTTTGTTTTAATGGTATGATTGAATGTCCATCTCTCAGAGTCTCTGGAGACAGTATGTCTTACTTGATGGCAATTTGTAAAACAAGCAACTGTCTATAACTGGTTATACTTATTTACTTATGCATTGTTAATTTTATGACCAGCCTAAATATTCTGGGGAAGTAGGGTATAATATTTAATGAACCATGATCAGATTGTGCCATTACATTTTTCAGTACAGCATGGTAACTAACACTACGTTAGACTAACATATTAAAATCTGGATGAGAAGTTTAATGTTAGTGCTGGTCATATTACTTTTTGTTTAGACTCTTTGCTCATTCTTGAACTATATTTGTTTAAAGCATGCATACAAACTTATGTATTGAAATATACTTTTTTAAAAATCCAAGATGCTTCCAATTGTTGTAATCTTTACCTGGAGTATTTCACTAAAGTCTATTTCAATGAGTTGTTTGGGTCTAAGGTGTCCATGTGAATCAAAAAATGGGTGGTCTTATGTATGTGTAATTTGTACCCAAGTTTTTTTAATGAGTAAATTTACATTATGACTTTTTCCATTCATAAATATATAAGTGAACCAAAGGTCTTGTCCAGTACTTTGTTGGTTGGCTTGGCAAAGAAGTTTGGAATGCTAACGTAGCAAAATCACAGCTGTGTTATCCCAGGCAATGTACTAAAAAGCAATGTTTGTAATGTGACTTTATCACTGACAGAGGGTGAATAAATTAGATATGAAACCTGAATTACACATTTATACATACTCTTAAAAGTTCTTGTCTTCCCAAATTAATTTTAGCAAGGATTCTTGACTGAATCTAGTTATCTGGATGCAGGAAGTTGGACATCTGTAACTGATGTTTCCCAGAGGAAACTCTGTCTGGCTTGGTGATGTGCCTAGTGAGAAGAGGCGGCAGGCTGCCTTCAAGATGTGACAAAGGGGTGACGAACTCAGCAGGAACTTAGCCACTGCCTTAAGGGATCATGGATAGAGATGATGCACTTCCCTGCTCCATAAATTCTGTGGCTTAAATAACCTGAGAAGGAATGTGGTGGTACTGGATAACTACTGTAAGAGGAGTGTGTCTAGGACTTCAAAGCAGGCTTCTAGGAGAGTACTGAATCTATTCTGTAAATGGGGGATGGAGCTGAAACTTTCACTGGCTGCTGAATTTTAGTGGGAGTTCTTAACTGTAGCACTCTTAAATTCTGCATCCTAACTGCTACCAAGCAGCAATCAACAGCACACCTGTATTTCATTATGAACTGGAAAACTTCTCACTGAAGTCCACATAGAGTCTGTTACAATAAACTGATTTCTTAATATACAATTACAAGTATTCCTATTTTAACAGCCAGGAAAGCCTTCAACCCCTTTACCTTCCTATGACTTTCCTATATAGTACCATACATTCTCTGTTTATTGGTGCCAACAAGTGAAATCTGGAACAACTTCAGTTCTCATACACTGATACATATTTATTCTTATTGTGGCCTTTGTGCATCAACATGTAAACATCTTCCCCACTCCCCCCCAATTAACAGCCCCCACTAAAACAATTGTACAGCATAGTCTGATTTGCTCTGAACTGTGGCTTCCCACAATAAAACACTTTAAACTTTTTTTTCTTTAAAAAAAAACGTCCAAAAAAAAAGTTTTTAAAAAAATAATTTTTGGTAGCATGTGTTGGAAGCAAATAACTTTAGAAGTCAATTTAGGCACAGTCTGGTAAATAGCTGCCAGAACGAGTGGAAGGAGTTCTCTCACTTGTCTCTCGTGAGCACCATTTCTGTCAGTTGGATGAGGGCTTCTCTTTCGGGGGATGGTCGTAGCTTACTGATCTCTCGTGTAGCTTCATGGCAGTAGCGCTGGGCGAGGTAGGTTGTTTGCTGCACACCATCACTCTTATGTGGGAAGACAGGTAAAGGTAATGGGTAACTGATTATCCTCCCTCCTGCCTCCTCCAGTTATGGAGAAGTTTTACAGTCACTGTGTACCCTAAACACTCAGTTATATTCTGAAGGGTAAAGGAAGAGGTTTATTCTGTGTTCATTGAATCCTTCATCTCTTCTCCAAAGTGTCAAAATACTAAAACTTACCCATGCTAAACTTCAATATACTTACAAACACCACTGGAATTAATAACATACTATTCAGTAGGATTAGGAACTAATAGTTTAACCTCTCCCCCCTGCCCTAAATAGAGATATAAAAAAAAAAAAAGCTTTCCTGAGAAAGTATGTATTTATTTTGCACAATTATTCAGTCTTTGCAGACCAGAGTAAATTTAAACTGATACGGAGTGTGTACTGCAGTTCCAAGACTGGTATTACATGCCGCTTACACCAGTTGCTGGATACAGCTACTCTTCAGCTGAAGGAACTGAGTTCATGCATGAGCTTTTAACTTTTATTGTGTGGATTTCATGCTATTGGAGGGAAGAAAAGAAAAAAAAAAAAGCTCTTCAGTACCTAGCATTTCTGCTAAAAGCATCCATCACCAGTAAGACAGTTGAAGAGTACTAACTCAGTATTGTACACAGCATGCTACTTAACATGGATTTGAAAATGCAGCCCTGCTGTTTTACTTCAGAGGCAATGAATTTCAGACTGACTTCAGCAGGGACAGCACTTTAGGAATGAAATACCTGGTTATCAGTCCTACCTGCAACACATACTTCCGAGCAAGTTCAACATCTCCTGGCTTGCTGAATCTTCTCATTATCATAGCATTCATTTCTGGAAACTAAGCACAAAGGAAGGAGGTTTTGTAGTGCTTGTGAATTTATTGCTCCCTCCTATGCCAAGGTCAAAAAGTAACCAAAGCAGAGACCCCCTCCTCTGACACTGGTGTTACTAGAGATATAGCTATAGGTAAGTACCTGTGATCTGCACAGGACTGTAGTGCAGTAAAGCCCAAGCATTTAAAACTTAAAACTGTCTGGCTCTGGCTGCAACCAGCTGGTAGGGAAAGTTAAAACCTGCCCTTTCATCATGTTGAGCAGATAATCCAGTGGTACTCCTAGGTGTGTAATCTGTTCAGGTATTCTTCTCTCACAAATGATGATTAATATGACACATTGGAGAAGCACTTCTTCCCCCACACGTACCACAGCAAACCCAGGAGGTTTGTTATAGCTGGATTGTGCAGTTCAACCTGTAAAATGCTTCATGATACCTTCAACTGTTACTTCCACTTATGCTTTCCATTTGTCCAGTATTTTATAGACACAGGAAAAGCTCAGGAAAGATTTTTGTAAGAGAAGAATGACAACTATAATGTATGTTACTTTCAATCACATAGAATTTGCATGTAGTACTGCACACTCAATTCCCTACAAATCAAGTAGATAGCTAAAATCGGTTGTCTAAGAAAGTTACCGCATGTCTTTCCTAAACATGCAGACACCTTCTTCAGGCAGTCCAGAAACAGCAAAACCTGACGCTTAACAAACTAAGGCCACAACTCAAGACAGCTACACCGCAGAAGACTTTAAAAGAAAGGTGTCTGTTGATCCTGCCTGAAAGGGTTATTATAGTCAAAGGTTATTTTGTTGCCATACACTTGTAAACAGTAATCTGCTTTCCTTGCACACCTTTGGGCCTGAAATTGTAGATCTACACACGTGTTTGTTAGGAACTAAAGATGTAGCATCCCTGTTGTGACATTTCCCTGTTATTCACAGGTAGGCTTCTTGGGAGATGCATTTAGAAGTCTGCTGGTGACTCATACTTGGCTTTCTCTAGATCCTAGCTTTCTTCCCATGTAATGACAATTTAATTGCAATATTCATATAATCTATTTTCATATTATTCATATTTACAATCATATAGGATGCATATACATTCACTTTTAATATTTAAACACTAAAGGATATAAAAATCCTCAAACTTGTAACGTAAAGCTGTTCTTAGCAGTTCTGCAGATTTGACAAGAATGCATAACAAAAATAACCCCTCATTCTTCAGCTGTAGTAGCTTAACAGTGGCTTTAGACGTAGCATAGGCTAGTGTATTTCCTTAAAACAAATTAATGTTTGGGTGTTTTGGATTTTTTTACTGAGTGAACTAACTTAAAATACTGAATAAATAGGTCTCATATCAAGAGAAACATTTTTTATATAAAGCCTCCTCCTTAAGATTCTAACACACAAAGATGTGTTTCAGAGAGAGAGGACAAGAAGATAAGGCGGCTGTCACAGAAGATCCAGAGCACATTAAGAACTAAAGTATGTTTGTCAAGAAGATGATGTGAGGATTACCAGATATATTCAGGGTATGCAGGATAGCAGTAATATTAGTTTCAACAGAAAAGACAGCCTGTATTTACCAATTACAATCTGGACTATCTTCAAGTCTCAAGAGGTTTTATTCTCAGCTACAAGGAGACGAAGCATCTTTTAGTAGCAGCACAAAGTGTTTGTTGAAGCTCTAAATTTTTTTAGCACTTAATGCTTGGTTTATGTATCACTTAAGCCTCTAGTGCTGTTCTTCCACTTGCTTGAAAACAGCAGGAAATTTTCAGCAAAGCAACCTTCTGGTTAATACAGAAAACTTTGCAAGATGGTCAAGTTACCTTTCAATGCAAAAATGGATACTTCGCATCTAGCAAAGATATACTTGAGGAAAAGCATTTACAACTGACCTACAAAGAATAAGTAAGAATTTGCAATAGAAGTGACAGGTTTTCTTTTCTTGTATTTCCATATTATGAATTCATTTCTCTCATAAAGCTAATTAAATGATAGATGGAGTTGAAAGTTGGAGACAGCCAACCCAAACAAATGAATAAAAGAATAGTTTTAATTAAAAAAAATGTAATATACAATACCCACAAGACATTCAGTGTCGCCCACTCTCTGCCAAAATCAAGAGTACATGCAAATGTCCTTGTTTCTCTCTGCAAGCAGCTTTAACACACAAACCATGTCACAATTGCATTCTCTTTCTGTACCCAAGTATCTCACTGCTCTTCAGAGAACTCCCCAGTTGCTGATGAATAACAAGATCCTGCTGTTTACCAACGAATTCTGAAATAATGACTCAAGAACAGGTCTGTAAATCCCCACGGGAGTCTGTGGGGGGAACTGAGAACATGGAGGAGATTGGTCTCAGCATGCATTTGTCTGCTTTCCTGTCTTTCTCCGAGCTACCTCTCCTTGTAAATGCCCAAAGGCTGAGGAAACAGATGTGCACATGTTCCATCTCCCCCTACCCCAGGCTCTTTAAGAAAGAGGAGAAGTTATGAAGTTGTTCTTTTGTTTTTTTCTTTGTTTAATCATTTAAAACTTTTCCCATGTCAAGCTCTGAGCAACTCCAATGCAAGATCACAGACTAGAGAGCTCTCCTGGAACTATGTGTGCCAGTTTTTGTACCGTGCTGTGAAGCTGGATAGGAAAGATTGGTTTAAGTCCCAGATCGTCTTCCCTCAGGTGAATCGAGAAGCTTGAACAAGATGCATTAAACCAGTTTCTTCCCCATTTATGGATTAGCACTGATTTTAATGTTTCTTTTGGTGCTGCTGTTTTCCTTCTACTCTGCCAAGTCGTTTTTAAGCCACTAAAAATCTTCACCAATTTTAAGCTTATTCTATTTATGATACTCCTTTTTTCTCTCATCCAAACTAGTATTACAACTTCAGAAGGGAAAGTTCCCCACGTTTGTAACTGCACAGGACTAGAGGACAAAGAAATGAAGAGTTCAAATCTAATAAGTAGGGGTGCCCACCTAAAAGCTAGGCAAAGATTTAAGTTCTTGGCCCCAGGATGAATACAAAGCCCATAATTTGGCAAAAAGCCTACGCACGTAGTCAAGTCTGGGAGAACTTATGATCATGCCTCAGGGATGATCATAAGGAAGAAGGTACCTAGGAATAACCTGAACATGCAAAAACTCTGAATCCCTGGCCCTCTGCAAAGGTTAAGCACTTGAACTGGGGCAGCATATACATACATATACATACAAGGGCTTCATGGTGAGAGCACATGTATAGGAAGGTGTTTCTCAGTCTGAAAGCATATTCATGTGCACACTGAATCCAGCTGATCCTGAACACCCACGATGTACTCATTACTTACACTGTAAACTTGAAATGTTCAAGCCGGACCTCTGTGTGTGCTGTGAAGAGCAGTGTACACTTTCTGTTTCAGGAATAGAGTCTCCCGTTGACTTACCTGTCGACAAGCAAACAGGACAGGGCCTGTGGCTAATCCAAGCTTGAGATCTGCTGCTGCTGGCTTCCCCAGATGGTCGGCACATGATGTAAAATCCAGCACATCATCTATTAGCTGGAAACAGATAAATGTACAGATTATTTACAAATTGCAAATGAGAGCTAAATACAGAAGATGTACAGAAACGATTAAGAGAGCCCACTTTTGATTTCTAAGGCAGTTTGGAAAAGTTTAGATTTTAGATTCCCTTTAGTTCAACAAAGGCACTACCTGAAAAGCTATGCCAACATTTTTTCCATACTGGTATGCAATCTCATGAACTTTGGGATCAGGGCAGCCTAGAATTGAAACCTGGAAAGAAAAAGAAAACCCCGAGTAAATAGAAAGCTTTAGTTAGTATCCACTTTTAAGTCTCTCACCATAGAAGTGGCATAGCAAGCACAGACAGCAGGGATATGGGAAAAGGAAATAAAGCTGAGTCAGTAGCACATTCCTGCTTATCTCTGCTCATGGATACACACAAATAGCCAAGGTTATTAGAAAACAAGGCTGAACAGCTGTGCAGTATTAAAAATATATTCTTCTGGAAAGAGATTAGCTTTATTAAATATTTATCAGACTTAGGAATTATAATGCAAGGATGAAAAGAGAAGAAATGTGGGTGCACTGCACATGCAGGCTAGTACTCATACACAGTGCAGTGGCAGGGGAATTAAATTTATTACATGTATAACTCAGCCAGGGGATAATTGGAGGTCAGACAACAGATTAAGTGGACATTACATGCCTCATGAAGATCCATGAAACTGGCTGCGCTGCACCCAGTACAGGAGGGACAGTTGTCATAAGATCAATTTTAAGGGTGATATTAATGATAACTGAATTGCTCAGGAAGATGAGCTGATCAGCTTGCTCACAAAGGTATCAAGGGATAGTTAGTGGCAAAGACAAGACAGTGACTGAAGAAAGGACACCAAGCTAGACAGAAGTACCACTGAGATAAACAACACACTGTAACTGAGTACAGATAATCAACTGCTTGAGAGACAGAAGTTTTGCTGCATAAACCCCACTAAGCTAAAATATAAGACAAACTAAGATTTGAGAACTAATATCTTGCCTCAAAGTAAGGGCACTTATGCTTCTGCATTTATGTATTGATTATACACTTTGCAAAATGAGGTTGGTTATATTTAAATACTCAGATTTATTTCAGCCTTCAGTAAAGCCATTATGAACAGGGGGCAAAAATCCATTCTGGTTTAATGCACACACTCCAAAACTGCTGTGACTAAGGGAAGGAGTGAAGATAGATACATTCTACTTAATGTAAGACTAAAATACATGCTAGGAAAGCCACACAACATTAAAATATGTCTGTGTATATAAAAATTCCTCTTTAAGACTATGTAAGGTAGGATCAGTGAAAAACACAAACAATCCCATAGTAAAAGTGAGTCCAGCAGTAGCTTTGAAGATGAACATGAAGATGGAACAAAGAAACAACATTATATGGTAATAAATGTCATGCAATTTGCACAAGATTAGGGACTATTTCATGCATCGATGCATTTTGTAATTCAGCATCAGAACAATTCCCAGTAATAATGTGCATCCCTGGATAATAGTTAAAACCCAGAGGAATCTGGAGGCCTGAGGCATTAACAGCATCTCACATTTCCAAATTTTATTTAGAAGAGGACAGTACAGCAGGAAATAAATGTTACTGATGTCTAATCATGCAAAATCCTGATGGCTACTAAAACAGAGTGAACTGTAAATATGAGATATTTGAATAGATGTTGCTAGGGACTATCAAACTAGAACATTTTGCCCTTTTTATATTCCTTTTGATGCTTGCCTCTTACATAGCAGCATTTGCCCCAAAGAGCCAACACCTACTGCTGTACTATGCCTACCAAACTTTTGGTTGCTTCTGTAATACAGATTAGTAAGTATCAGCAAGGTAGGGGGACTCCATCTACCCCGTTTAGTGAAATCTTTACCTACCCCCACATTTCACGTAAAGAACTAGAATACAGAATTCAGTAGTGACAAAATCCTGGCTGATTGATAGCAAAGGGTTAGAGCAGGCACAAGTTGGTAGATAGGGAGAGGAAGTGCCATGTAAAGAGCAGAGCTTTCCCTTTTCATCTGAAAGGCAGAGCTATTCCTGTAAGTACACAGTTCTCTGGGGATGCAGACATTACCTGTATAAGGAACTGCATATACACAACTGAAGAAACAGAAGTGTGAGTTACAGAATTCATCACTGCAAAATGAATTCTTGCACCTCTGCAAGAGGAGACCTTCATAGCTCTTACTGAGGTTACAGACATTTCTGCAGACAAAAAGAGGACACTGATGTGCCTGTCACACCCTAAGTGAGAAACGACCATGACCACATACATGATAAAACTGCAGCATGACTGGGTCTTATCTAACAGGGAGTTCCTTCAGGAGCCCATTTCTCAAATAGCTCTTGTGGATTATTGCCCCCACCCGGACACTCACTAGGATGCAGGCAGGCAGCCTTGGCCCAGTCAGGCTGACACTGAGTGAGGAAGTGTAACTGAAGCCATACTGGGATAATGGCATGCATCAGGATAACAATATCAATCTAATGACATATGTTTAAACAATAAAGCTCACCCTCTGAAAACATCCTATAGCTCCCCTGATATGACTGGTTGATTACAGACTTAATCTTGTAAGAATTCAGGCTTGTCCTCTACTAAATCATGCTGAAAAATCCTTCCTAATACCAAGCAGAACAAGTTCTTCAGAAAGGTTCTTTGAATTCAGCAATACAGCAAGTCAATCTGCTTGGCATTATTTCAAACACACTTTTTAAAATAGAAAAAAAAATAGTTTCTATTATTTTATGTTCCATGGGAGACTATAAACCAATCCCGCCTCTTTACTGAATTTCACGTCCATAAAACCATCAGCTCAGGGTAGCTATACCCTGCTCTGTTAGCTATGATGTGAGGCTATGGCAGCTGGAATTTAAGGCACTTGCACATCTATACCAGTGCCCTGTAGCTCAGAGAGGAAAACCTGCTGCTGGGCAGGTGAGGGGATATGATTGTATAAACAGTACTGGAAATGTTTGATTTCACACTCCTGGATTTGTGGACACCATGGAAAGGAAAAGGCTATAAAATCTTCACATTTTCCAGCCTTTCTCCTCCATGCCCATCTCCTGAAGTAATCAGGATCCTGCCTTCTCATTCACAGCTCATCTAGCACTGTTCTTCCAGACAGGAGCACTGTTCCTCTTCCCAGCAGAATCACAGAATAGTTAAGGTTGGAAGGGAACTCTGAAGCTCACTTCGCAACTCACTGTGAAGTAAGCTTTGCTCACTTCACATTTAGATCAGGTTGCTCAGGGCTGTGTCCAGTTGAGTTCTGAGCATCTCCAAGGATGAAGATCCCACACCCTTCTGGGCAACCTGTTTTAGAGCTTTGACCAACTTCATGGAGAAATGTTTCCTAATAGCTAATTGAACTGAATTTTTCCATGGTGCAACTTGTCCTTTCATGGCGCATATCTCCATCCTCTCTACGGCCTCCTGTTACACAGCCGGAAACAGCAAGAGGACTCCCCTCAGCCTTCTCTACTGCAGACTAAAACCAGCTCTTGACATATCATTTGCTCCAGCCCCCAACCATCATGACGGCCCTTCAGCAAACTCACTCCACGAGCTGAATGTCTTGTATGAGGGAGCCCAACCTTGAGGTCTCATGAGCTGAACAGAGGCAAGCAGTCACTTCCCTGATGTGCTGGCTATGTCGGCAGCAATGCAGCCCAGTATGTGCTTACCCTTCACTGCTGCAGGGCACAGCCCTCACTTTTCTTCCAGGCTCTTCAAATCCTTTCTGGTAACTACTCTTGGAAAGGGGGTTATGAAGGCCTACCCGAGAGAGGACGATATTTACCCAGCAGAAGCCTACACAACGGGCAGACAACTATCTTGTCCTGAGCCTGCTTTTTCATACATTTGACCTTTTCACGAAGAATTAATATTTTAACATGTTAAGCCAAGTACATGATTATGAAGAACTGTACTTCTACAGAGATGAAGATTATCTGCCTCAATATCTGTGACATATTTATGCTGATCTTTTTCATAGCAAACATTAGGAAGAAACACCCCCAAAGGAGTTACTGTATTTTAAATAATAAGGAAATCTACTGGCTGACCATACTTGATGCCACCAATACTATCACCCTACATATGTAATTGAACTATACTGTAGTCTGCATTCCTAGCTGGACTGGGGGGATCAGTTTGGCTGGTGAGGGTCAGAGGTCTTATCGTCCTAGACACCAGTTCCACAACCTGGTGGGTTTTTCTGCTGGAGCCCTGTACACACACCAAACTATAAACAAGTTAAAGCAGAAGCGCACATGTTGAGCCAGAGCTGCAGTAAGCTCTTCAGTCCCTAAGCAGACCTACCATACACAGCCTTGCCTTACATGAGAGGCTGCATGCTTTCTCCTAATAAAGAAACCAAGAATCTCTAGTGCAACTTCACACTTATCTCAAAACAAGCATGATTTAATCCCTCTTCTGGAAGTATGCTATGCAAAATATAAACAGCTTTATGAGGGTTAGGCATTCACATTACAGCAGGATAAAAAGAAGACAGAACGAACCTGCTCAGCTTATTTTGCCATCTCCAGCCTGCCTGATGACTAATAGAAATTCCACTTTAGCTTTATTGTTTCTGAATTCTTGAACCAAAGTCACCTCTCATGTTTCTCTGAAAAATGCCTTTCAGTAACTAAGGCTTCAGTGATCCTTTGGGCCATCTGCCACCATTTCCTTTTGCAATGTATTACTTTGACTGCAACTCTGGTAATATTCCCCCATGCAAAACTATTGTAGAAATAAACTGGAGACTGGGATGGCTCCAACATCTTCAACAGACTGTTCTGTCCATAAAGAAAGTATTTTGCTAATTTAAAAGGCTTTTGATTTAAATGCAGTAATGCTCTGGAGATGCAAAAGGTATCTAATGCAGTAACTAGACCAAGGGTTTTAGACTATTACCTTGTTTAGACAAGCATTCCTTGTTCCAGGAATACTCTACCAGCTCTAAGGCATGACACTGTAGAGTTCTAAGATGCCATCTGAGCTTGTTTGACATCTTTCCAGTTAATACTTCTATCTTATTTGTGCACAGAAACAAATCATTGGTTTTTTTCCTACCATTAACAGGAACTGAACTGCTTCTAATGACACACTTGCCTGGTTGTAACTGATGTTCTGAAAACCAGTAAGTCTCTCCTTAGCTTTGTCCCTGAAAATAAGATGTGAATATACCTGATTCCCCAAGTGAGCTTCCTTTTCAGTCTAGAGCTGATGATGCTGCTTATTATTTTTGCTACAGAAAACAACTCCTTTCTCATTCCATCCTTTTCCTTAGTAGCCAAAACCATCAAAGCAAACAAACAAAAAACACTCCCCACCTTAAATCCCCTTTTCACTGCTATCAACAGACTTCTCCTAATCCATGCAGAAAGAAACTGAGAGGGAAAAGTCAGTGCTACTGTGTCCAGTAAGCATGGCCAGAGAGACCTCTCTCATTTTTCATATACTACAGATTTTACTACATGTAAAATTCCAGCAATCCAGCAATGGAACAGCTCAGAACAACCACTAGAAAAAAAAGCAGCCACACACCCCATTCACCAGCATCACAGACACAATCTGCCTGGAAGTGCTTAAGTCCTTAACTCTTTCAAGTTACGAAAAAGGAAAAAATTCAAACTAGTACATTTGTAAGAAGAATCCACCCAGTGGGAAGTTGATTTCTTCTTCTTCTATCTGTGAGGGTGCTTTTAGAAAGACTGTCAAAGTGAATATAAAACCTTGTATATTTTCACTGGGCTAACAGAATATGTGATGTTCCTTATTAATCAAATTGCCCACTTACAGAAATGAAAATTTGCAAAGGGTCAGGTTGCCATTAATATGAGCAATCCAGAAGGCATTTTTTTTCCTCCAAGTAGATATTTTCCCTTCCCACAAACTCTGTCTCTCATTCTATACAAACCTTTTGACTTCAGCAATTTTCAGCACCCATCTATTGCACAAACGTACCAAATCTCTGAGAACAAAGGAGAATGACTAACAGTAGCACAGATTATCAGTCTAATTATCTTAGAACTGCCTCTTGCTATAGCATAGCCAGCTATACTGCCTTTAACTAAAATAATAACTTAAAAATTCTAACTCTTTTGCGGTGAGATTATTGCCATCTTGAATCAAATCTTTTTGTAATCAAGTAACAGAAATGAGTGACAGATAGGGTTGGATATAGTAACTGGTAAGTAAATGCCCCAGACAAATCAAGAAGTACCTGCTTCTGTTCTTTTACAAGCAGTTGTTTCCTCCCACTGTTATCATTTAAAGTCCCAGTCGGCACTAAGGAGTGGGACCATATGTGAAAGACGACTTAAAATTAAATTATAGGAGCAAGAATTATCAACTGATATTAAAAACACTCTCAAATTTGTAGAATTGCATAAGATAAAGACTGCCACTGTGAACCTTATTTTGATTCAAGTGAGGATAATAATAAATCTGTGTATGAATATAAAATAGAAAAGTGAAAACCAATATTGAAGGCTACACAGCTGAACTGTGATAAAATGCAGAATCCCAATCACATTCACATTCTGGCACAATACCACTTAAAAGGTTTGCTTTGGAGGGTCTCCAGAGAAAACAGCAATAACTAGGAGTTTAGCTGTGAAGCTTACAGTATGATATGTTAACTTTAGAAGAGACAGACGTACATACTGCTTTACAACTGTTTGCTATGAGACTTGCAGTCTTCTTAAAAGTCTTCTCGAGGTAGTGAGCAAATCTCTCATTCTCATTTTCCTTGGAACCCAACTGGAGGAATTCACCTAAAAAGTTGCACAGATGGGAGAGCTTATTTGAGGGTTTACTGCTTAGGTAAGCAAATCTGAAGGTAAAAACAGAAAAAGACCTTACCACGCACCAGATCTTCAATCACCTGAGTTAGAACAGAGATGATAGTAGTATTTCCAATTCGTGCTAAAGCTACAGAAGCAGCTGAGAGGATGAAGTCACCAGCTAGAACAGCCTAAGAATAAAAAAACAAATTGATCTTACATCTTTTCCTGTAAGTGTTAGTACAAACGATACAATTCCCTTTATTTGGCAGGTTTACTCCTCAAATCACATCATTTTCCTACATAAAGCACGTCTATCTCAATTTAAGAGAGAAAACAGAAGATAACCAAATACTAAAATCTGAACCATTTTTGAATCCCTATCTTACAATGTTGGTTGTATTTTCTATATAAGTACTATCCTCCCTATATGCAATACCTGAACTGCCTGTGAAGGTTTTTTGAACATTACTTCTCTTTTTGACCACCCTGTTACGCCATGTTAGCTCTGAATTGCCCTGGTAAATTCTCATGTGTCAGCACTGTACTTCTTTCCTTGCATTTCTGATTAAAACCTTCCTTTTAATGCTCTATGAAGAAACACCTCTCTCAAAAGTCAAAATATCTTTCATGCTGACTGAAAACCTCTTTGCATTCACTACTGAATCAGAGTAACATATATAATGTTCTGGATGATGTACAAGTTTAAAGTATTCCAACACCACTGGAGAAAATGGTATAGGGAATGTAAAAATCAGTAAGAATCACACTACAGTCAGACATTATATCTAATGCTTCCTACAGTTCAAAAAAGGAACACATATTTTTCTTACCCACAATCTGTGCACACCTCTTCATACTTTTTCTGGCACATCCCGAGACTGTGCCTAGGGACAGTAATGTGACAAAACCCCTCGTGCTCTGCTGAAACTCAAAGGCAAGTCTTGCACATAATAGCAAACCCACCTTCCTCTCTCCCCAGATTTGATTGACTGTCATTTTTCCTCTGCGAGAATTTGCATCATCAATAACATCATCATGAACTAGGCTAGCTGTGTGGATCATCTCAGCAATTATGGCCACAGAGCGCTGGCTTGCTTGCACCTCCCTGAAAGAAAACCCCAAGAACTGTCAAATAATTAAATCAGTTCCATGTGCTGCAATACATTAAAAGAAACCTCTATGAAAACCAAAAACACGTTTCTCTAAAAGCAGCTGTTGCAGCTTTTCCACGGTCTGAACCCCATCTTTCAAACCTGGAATTAGGAAGACAAAAGAAAGTGAGATCACATTAGTACAGTAAGTGCAATGGGTTGTTTCCATCCTTATTAGGCCTGTTTCTGCCTTGCTGCGTTAGCAGTACTGCAAAACTCCTGAGTTATTAACTCCAATCCCTCTAAATCCAGACTGCAATAAATAGCAGAGTATCAAGGATGCTTGG
Organism: Pezoporus flaviventris; assembly: GCF_033815535.1. Classification (NCBI taxonomy): domain Eukaryota; kingdom Metazoa; phylum Chordata; class Aves; order Psittaciformes; family Psittacidae; genus Pezoporus; species Pezoporus flaviventris. The sequence goes on from NW_026892595.1 coordinate 9,087,344, forward strand.
CTCCAAGCAGATGGAAATCTGGAACACAGCAGAGAAAAGAATGCCAGGTAGCTTTGTAGATGAGTTTAAAGTTTTCCTTTTCTCGGTGTTGCTCTACCTGCAAGATGCAGCATCACAAACTCTCCAAAGCTGGCTAACTCTGCTGACGCGCAGGCTGGAGAGATCAGCAGGCAGAGAAATCTGTATTCTATATCTGAAAGCCATAGCTCATGGATCTCATCCTTTAAGTTACTTGACTACCTTAAGACCTCGGAAGTTTTTCAACAGCCTGAGGAATTAACTGGAATTATACTGCAATCACTTTAGGACTGTAAACACTACCTAACACTTACAGAAATTCAGCCTTTGGGAAGATCTAACACTGATGATTCAACTCTCAATAGTTCACACCTACTTTAATTTTTAAACTAGGTGAAAAGAAGAAAATGGAAGAACACAGAAGCAATTATCTAAGGAATAAGATTGGCGAAATGTACAGAAAAGAGCCAACTTAGCTCACACAGAAGAGCATTTACCCGACCTACCCAACTATCCAGCTACCACTGCCCTGTTCTTGTATCTATGTTTTTTTCTACTTGTTTTCATACCATGGGTTGTATGCAGGATCCCAGAAACAGCTATCCCAGTCAGCCTTGCCTTATAGTTGTAACAAGCCACATGGACAACATGGACATTAAAAACAACAAAGCAATGAAAGAAACAAGCCAACCCAACAAAATAGCAAAAAAACCACACACACCCACACACCGCTCCCACCCCAACCAAAACCACAACCAAAACCAAATCCAAAACCCAAACCAAAAAATCAGGAAAAATATTACTTCCGGTACATAGAATCATAGAACAGTTGGGGCTGGCAAGGACCTTAAGATCATCCAGTTCCAACCTCACTGCCATGGGCAGTGATGCCTCACCCTAAACTATGTCACACAAGGCTCTATCCAACCCGACCTTGAACATCACCAGGGACGGAACATTTACCACTTCTTTGGACAACCTGTTCCAGTGCCTCACCACCCTTACAGTAAAGAACTTATATCTAAGCTGAGCTTCCTCTGTTTAAGTTTTAACCTGCTACCCCTTGTCCTGTCACTACAGTCCCTAATGAAGAGTCCCTCTCCAGCATCCCTATGGCCCCCCCCTTCAGATACTGGAAGGCTGCTATGAGGTCTCCACGCAGCCTTCTCTTCTCCAGGCTGAACAGCCCCAACTTTCTCAGCCTGTCTTCCTACGGGAGGTGCTCCAGTCCCCTGATCATCCTCTTGACCCTCCTCTGGACTTGTTCCAACAGTTCCATGTCCTTTTTATGTTGAGGACACCAGAACTGCACACAGTACTCCAGGTGAGGTCTCACAAGAGCAGAGTAGAGGGGCAGGATGACCTCCTTTGACCTGTTGGTCACGCTCCTTTTGATGCAGCCCAGGATACAGTTGGCTTTCTAGGCTGCACGCGCACACTGAAGCCGGCTCATGTTCATTTTCTCATCAACCAACACCCCCAAGTCCTTCTCTGCAGGGCTGCTCTGAATCTCTTCTCTGCCCAACCTGTAGCTGTGCCTGGGATTGCTCTGACCCAGGTGTAGGACCTTGCACTTGGCATGGTTAAACTCCATGAGGTTGGCATCAGCCCAACTCTCAACCGTATCAAGGTCCCTCTGGATGGCATTCCTTCCCTCCAGGTATCAACCGAACCACACAGCTTGGTGTCATTGGCAAACTTGCTGAGGGCTCACTCAATCCCACTGTCCATGTCAGCGACAAAGACATTGAACAAGACCAGTCCTAACACAAATCTCTGAGGGACACCACTTGTTACTGGTCTCCAGTTGTACACTGAGACATCGACCACAACTCTCTGTATGCGGCCCTCCAGCCAGATCATGCATTGCCTATGTCTACTGAATTCTAGTGATTAACCACAAAATGAAAGAACATCTTGCAGTCTGCTGACATAACACTGCGTTCTGACATCCACCTCTGTGCAGAACTCTGCAGTGCTGTTAGTGAGAGTTCTACACCCTGAACAATAGCAGGATGTGTGGCTCAGGCTGTGAAAATGCAGCTTTTTACACAACACAAAATAAGAGCTGGAAACCTTCACAGCTGTTTGAAGGTAAGTTTCACTGTGGAATAGTAATTTAGACAAATGCTAGTTCAGTGTCAGTAGTTTTCCAAAATAAACTATCGTTACTAAGCAGGAGAACTTACCTTCAAACAACTGTAAAGGTCTCCAGGCTCTTTCATGCACTGGACTCCTTTTGGGGACTCCCTTTTCATTAATTATATCAGCAGACTGGACTTCCTGCTGGGAAGCAGCAGCAAAGGCAAAACTCACCGACACACCAAAACCTTTCAGTAGTATGAAGACAGCACAAGAATGGACATTTCAAAAGCACGTTTTGAAAAGTTCTGCATTATAGTGCATTTCATCTCTGACAATGACTAAAAATGGCATAGGAATGTTCATGGTCCATGTGTCTGGTTCCCAGAATGTTGTATCAAACATGATAATTTAACCTGAAGAGGGCTTTTTTTAACTACTATTTCTGCAAGGTCTCAAGCAAGGCTCTTCCCATCACAGGCAAAAAAAAATCTGCAATAGTTTCCTACAAATATCTTGTGAGAGTATTTGTGAATCAGAGCATGCCTATTTGAGGGAAGACACACAAAAACCAGGATCTTTCTCATTCCCTGACATTTTGCATTCTGCATCGCCTGCAAAACAAAAGCAAAAAGTGGCAGTAACTCAAGTCAATAGATAATTGGGTCCCCACAAGTCCAGTAAGTGGAAAGATGCCATTTTTAGGTCACTCTCAAAGTAAAGGCACCCCCAGATGATATATATTTACACAAATTTTTTATACAACTTTGAGTTTATCTTTTTACACATGCATTATATTAATTTTGAAGTCCTTGATCATTTTTTATATGTCAGTAGGACCCCCTGCTTGATTCTGTGATAAGCTTTTATAGAGCTACAGTACCCTGAGTTCTTTTCCATTACAGAACTTGTGTCATGGACACTGAACAAGACCAAAGCTGCTCTTACAGACTGGAAAGAACACCCAAACAATTACACCTCTACCTCCAAACACCCCTCTTCAAATTAATGATAAAAATAAAAATAGGGGGTGAGAGATGACCAGGACAGAATCAAGCCAACACAAAACAGTACTTACATTTTGCAACAAAGATTTGCAATGCGCTTGCCAGTAAGCAACTACTGCCAGTTTAAAGACAGGAAACATGCAAAAGAACTTGCAAAATTACTGTGTTATAACCACACTCCCAAAGTACGCTGTTTGAGGAACACAGTCTGTGACACAGAAGAACACTGTAAACTAAGGGAAGCACAGAGAATGGATGTGTTAACAGGGGAGCAAATTACAGACCAGATGAAAAACCAGTACACAGTACAGATATTCTGACAACCATGGTTTGGAGGAGTGAAAGAAAAGAGGACAAAGGTTGTTGGCAGGTCATCATGTCTTTGGAAAATATTATTTTCTTGGGTTTAGCCGGGTGAATATATTGAAGTATTTCTCACACTATTCTGATAGATTTATTTCCCTTTTTACCCCTAACTCTTTAGTGCTATTTTCTCTATTGAGATGTCTCTGTACTTCTTTGGCCTTCTCTTACTTGCTCATCTCTCATTTTGGTTGCCAAAATAGAAACAAAACCTCCTATTTTTTTCCCCCCTATCACCTATCACTTTTTTTTGGCTACTTTACAGTTTTCAGTAACTGCTTTGAATCAAGTCCATAAGTTTGTATAACATGCCAAAAATAGACTAATCTCAAGCCTCTATTACCACTTTGGCTTTCTGTATCACGTACTACTTAAGTGGTTTACAAGCAATTATAGACTAAGTCTTCCAGAGTCACTTGGAAGGAGCACTTCCTACCCCAATTTACAGAGAGAAATGGTGCATCGGAGAGAATCAGATCCTGGTTCACAGCATGCTGAACACCCACCTCCATGAACTGCAGAAAGGAGGCTGCTCTGCTGGTAATCTGACCTTGTAGCCAAGTGAGGTTTGTATAACTGGACAAGCAAAGAGGCAGAGGAGCCCGCAGAAGTACACAGAGTGGGGAAGGGAGTGTATGCAATAAAGTAGATAGCATGTGGTTAATCCCTGTTACAGGTGGAGAGCTAGGAACAGGCTCTACAGTGCATACATGTGGCTGTTGTACAAAAGCTGGACAATATTAATTTAAACTGTTGAACATGAGGGGAGATGAGGGATGGCCATGAGGGATAAGGAGCCATTGTGAGGGGAGAGGAAGGGCGGCCACAAAGGAAGATCATGAGGGGAAAGGAAGGGCGGCCATGAGGGGAGATTGTGAGGGAAAGAAGGGGCAGCCATAAGGGAAGATCATGCGGAAGAGAAGGGGTGGCCCATGAGGGGAGATCATGGGGAGAAAGGAGGGGCAGTCATGAGGGGAGATAGTGAGGGGGGATGAGGGATGGCCATGAGGTGTGAGGGGAGAGGAAGGGTGGCCATGAGGGGAGATCGTGAGGGGAGAGGTGGGGCAGCCATGAAGGGTGAAGGGCAGTTGTGAGGGGACATCATGAGGGGAAAGGAGGAGTGGCCATAAGGGGAGATTGTGAGGGGAGAGGAGGAGCAGCCATGAGGGGAGATCATAAGGAGAAAGGAAGGGCAGTCATAAGGGGAAATAACGAGGGGAGATGAGGGAAGGCCATGAGGGGTGAGGGGCTGTTGTGAGGGGAGACAGTGAAGGGAGAGAAAGGGCAGCCATGAGGGAAAAATCAAGAGGGGAGAGGTGGGTGGCCATGAGTAGAGATCATGCTGGGAGAGCAAAGGCAGACACGGGATGTGAGGCGTGGCCATGAGCGGTGAGTGGCATTCATGAGGGGAGATCATGAAGGATGATTATGAGGGGAGAACAGGGGCAGCTGGGGGGTGTGAAGGGTGGCCACGGTGGGGTGTAAAGGTGGCAGCTATACAGTGTGGGCCACTATGGAGAACAGATGAGGGGTGGCTACGAGTGGAGATTATTAGGGGCAGCCATAAGGGGAAACCAGCTTGCCCTTAGTGCCATGGTTTAGTGGTGGCCTTGGCAGCCCTGGGGTAAGGGTTGGACTTGGTGATCTTACAGGTCTTTTCCAACCTAGCTGATTCTATTTGCAAACACCTCTGGAGAATACACTCTGAACAGAAACAGTAGGTCCAGTCAGGCTAAGTGATAATGCTATGAAATTCTGCACACAGGGCTGTGAAGAAATGCCAGAGCATGTGTGAAACTGAGGGTTTGCATGACCTCAAGCTTATACTCCTTACAACAATTCTCACTCTTGCACAAAGCTGTTATCATTAAGCAAAAAGGCATTGCTCAAGTGGCTCAAGCACTCAGGGTTGGACTTGTGACACTTGGATCTCCAAGGGGAAAAAAACCCAAAATATACCAGCACAGAAAAACTGGAATGCTTCAGACACTTCTTCTGACAATAGTTCATATTCTTTAAACAACTGTCATTCTCCTTATTATAACTACAATAAGATGAACTCACTCTATAGAGAAACAGTTAACCTGCTGAGGGCATTCTGAATACCTAACCTTCCTCAACTCTAACCACGAACCACCTAACTTAAGCAGAGCTACCTCGGTGCTCCCCTCTATTCACTTGAGAAGTCTCAGCTGTTCTGGTGGGGCTCTGTGAAGATAGAGAGGTGTCTGTGGACTGCCTCATAAGACCTATAACCTTACAAAGTTGTTTTCTGTTTTTTGAACAGCCAAACAAGGAAGAGTATTACCTTTTCTGCTACTACTGCACAAGAGGAAAAGGAAAAAAAAAAACCACCCAAAAAATAACAAATGAAAGAACAGACAAAAGCATGCTAGGTTCAGCAAGTTATATGACATTTGAGAATGGCAGCAAGATGAAGCAGAAACTCAACATCAGTAATACAAACCCCAGAGGCAGAACAAAAAAAATGCTAGGGATGAACAGCACAGGATATTGTCTCACCGCACAAGTCTAGAGATGCTGTGGCCAACATGTTTGATTACATGTGTGGGAACCAAAGCTTCAACAAAGAAAAACAAGTCTAGGAGAAGAATCAATATTAACTGAGGAAAAGAACAATAGAACGTTTGAAGAAAAATGACAAGTTGAAAGAGAAAAAAATATTTGTTGTGAGAAGCAGAACAGAAAGCAAGCTGGGTTTTCTTTTACTCTCAGGTCTACAGCAGAGTAACAAATACGCAGTGTTACCTTTCCTATATATACACTATTCCTCACAAACAGTAAAAAGCTGGAAGAACAACTTGTCACCTGAAAGCAATACTGCTTTACGAAACAACAATAATGAAACCAGTATCAGTGTGAGCTGGAAGTATATGCAAATACAAAGCAGATGTAGCAGACTGCTTCAAGAAGCTTGAACACAAAAAGTGGCATGAGGCAAAGCAGAGGAAAATATATACCCTGGGATATCATTCTTTTCCTTTGCTGAAACGTTTCTGTTCTCCCTACTCTGAATTTCATTCTAAAAATTATACAACAGAGATAGTGACTCTATCTGTCCTTTAACAAGGAATGTCCAGATTAATGAGGAAGCTTTTAAACATTAGACATAGTTCGGAGGTGCTGACAAAAACTCAATACAAAAGCTGCCAAATTACACAGGCATCTATAAATCAAAGTGCTTATGCTGAGGGTCAGCTACTGAGTAGCAAACACTTGCCTCAGGCATGCGTGGCCCTTGAAGTCTGAGATGACACTTTCTCACTGGCATAGGGCAGGTCTCAAAACTGACCCTCATGGTTTGAAGACGGCATAAAGCATGGACAAGAATATGTCCATGACGGTACACATACGTCATAAGACAGCAAATATGCTTTGAGCACATAAAGGCAAAAGCTACTACTTGTCTTTGCTTCGTTGCTCACTTCCTGCACTGTATGACATTAACTGCAGCCTTCTCAGTACTGCATGTACACTACACAATCTTGTTCATACATTTCTCATGCTACACACTAGAATGAGATAAAACTATTTTTCCTGTTACTCTGACTAGAAGGATGCTCCAAAATCTCATCGCCAGTTGTTGTCCTGATTATCTTTGCAGCCCCTCTCTGAAGCTAGCTGGACTTACCTATTTGAATAGAAGGATCAGACATGTTGATGATTTCACAAGGTGTGATATACAAGGGTATCAGCACACCAGTAGCTGATCTGAATATATTATGGTTGATGCAAGCTAGGATTACTTTTAAGGTTTTTCATAGAGAAGGTGGCTAGAAATCATATGGGGGTTACATGTAAGGGGATACTCATGAGCTTCCCAGCTCAAGAAGAAGTTTCTGTTTAATTGTGGTGCCTTTCAATACACCATGGGTGGCCATTCATTCTGAATCATTCTGTCATCAAGAAGTGCCATCATCAGACTCCTGCTTTTCATGTCAAGATCACTCATGAAAATATTAAGCCAATCAGTGCTGTGACAAAGGACATCCTTGATGAGTTTCACAACTGATACTGTTCCTTCTGCTACCTCTAAGACAATGACAATGAGCAGCGCTGACTGGAGAACAGAATAAGGCTGTCATGAAGTTCATTAATCCTAGACAACATTCCCCTAAAACAAGAGGAACTGGCACACACAGGACAGGACACTGCCAACTAGGTTTTGCTTTCTCCTCCAAAATGATATTCACACGGGAGGGGGTATAATGGGAGAGGTGCCATATCAAACAGCAAAATATATGCTATGCTGTGGTAGAAATGAAGTCTAACAAGGCATTAACCTACTGCTAAGGAAAAAATTATGTGAGAGCTGAGAGAAATCCCTTAAGACTGATAAATTGGTCCGGAAACACTTCTGGCAAGGGACCAAAGATTTCGTATCTGAAATTTCGTATGAAGGAAGACTGGAAGTGTAGCTGGAAGGCAGAGAACACTCTGCCCAACATCTTTCCTCAAAATGAGAAAGTAGTAACTGATAGGAACGTGTGGAGAACTATTTGCAATCAACCAGAGCGAGGACTGGTGGAGTGTACAGAGCAAGCATGATGTTCTGCTCAGTTAAAACTGCTTTCAAAAATCAAATAACTTCAAAAATGTGAGGATTACACCAGCTCTAAGCTTAGAATCTTACACTGAAGTGTAGAACCTTGCTCCTAGGGCTTGGGACAGGGAAATCTGACTGTTTTGAATGTCTCACAGTTTTGATTATAATTACACCACGTGCTTAATGGCTTTTCTGCATAGTAACAAAAAAAAAGAAAAAAAAAGGTATGGAAGTCTCTTCTTGCAGCAAAGTTCTCACCTGTGACAAGAGTTTAATAGCTACATAATAGCTACAGGACTGGTTACAAATGAAAAATAGTTCTAATTAAGTTAATATTTTCAAGGAGTAATAAAAGATCTAATCAAGCATCTATGTAAGAAGCTAAAATTGATTAGAAGCCTTACAAATATCAGACTTCTGTATTATTTATCCATCACCCATTACACGTACAGTATAGTCCACAATTTTACACATAGAAATATGTAATAAACTCAGTAGTTCCTTTTGCACTGCTAACTGCAAAAATTCAGTTTCACAATGGAACTTGAACTCAGGTTTTCCTGAGGAGCTTTTTATTTTCAAAAAGCTACTAGACATATTTTTTTTTTTGAACACAAGAATGATAGATTTCAAGTACAGTACTTGGAATGAGGTTTAAACTCAGGGGAATGAAAGAGGGCAGATTTAGATTAGATATTATGAAAAAAAATTATTCACTAAGAGAGTACTGAGACACTGGCACAGGGTGCCCAGAGAAGCTGTGGATGCCCCCCTCCCTGGCAGCGTTCAACGTCAGGTTGGATGAGACTTTGAGCAACCTAGTCTAGTGGAAGGTGTCCCCACCTGTGGCAGAGTTGGAACCAGATGCTCTTTAAGGGCCCTTCCAACCAAAACCATTCTATGATTCTATGAATATATGTCCATATATCTAAAAGTGACTGACTCACCTGGAATTATTATGGTGAATGTTGCAAGCCCTTGCCATTAGCACCACAATCATTGGTCGAAAGGCCTTTCCTTTCCCATCAAAGTAATAATCACACATTTCCTTAAGTTCTGCTGCAGATACAAGTAATTCCTATAGAAAGGAAATTAACATATCAGCATAGAAGTCTCTGTCATACAGATTTGCTTGCCAATCTGTTTAGTGCAAGCAAAACAGTATTCATGGATAAAGTTATTGCCCGTATTGCATTACGGCTCTGTAAGGTATGTAGAAATGCTCCCTTTGCCTTCAGTTTAAGTTTCAGACAGCTGCTCATAAAGAATATTCTTACAATAACTATACTCCAAAGCAATGGTTGCTATTAAAATCAGAATCATCACAACATCCCAGAACAGTCACCAAAATCCCTTACCTTTTTAATATCTTCATAGAGATTCTTCAAGTCTTTTCTACCAAGTTGAAAAGGGTCTTGGTATTTTTCATTACTAACTGTTTTACTGCAGCTGCACCAGTGGGAGGTACTTGTATGATGAAACCTGGTAACAGTGTTTTTCAAGAGAGTAATGATGTTAAAAGCAAACTTTCCCCAACACCCCAAACAGAAACATTTCAAAGCGTTCCCTCCTCCTCCTCTGCCCTTGTGCAAAATTTAACCAAATGGCTAAAATATAAGTAGAAGGCATCAAAACACTCTTTTCAGCCAGCTAATAAAGTGCAAGGATGGCACAGATACGTACTGATGACTGCAGACTTTTAGGAGCAGGAAAAGTGCAGCATTTGGCAAACAATAACCCCCCCTTCACCTTTAGCAGATTACACAAGTCTCCCGAGATACATAAAACTACATTGCTCTCAATGTATTCTTTTTGAATACACCAGTGATAGCATGGCATATGTTTGGAGATGAAGCCCTCACTTTCCAGTAGCACAATTATTCTGTTTCTTCCCATTCTTGTATGATCCTGGAAAAAGCATTCCTGACACGGATTTGAAAATTTTTCTTTGCACACCCAGCTACATTATAAGTTTACTTAATACTTCCAGGTAGCACGATGATACCATAAAAGTATCACCAATAAAGGCTGAAAGCCCCACCTGGATGCAGCAAGATGCATCAGGCTTAGGCCTGATATTTTTTTCTGTAATGTTTCCTGGAGTTTAAATTTATGTCTCTTATTATGTTTCCTTTTTCAGAGTGAGCCATGTGGGTTTTCTTGGGGCACTCTTGCTCTACCTGTTGCTCTCCAGCACGAAGGACTTAGATTCACACTCAGGACCATAGGAACAGTCTGTACAGAATTATCCAGTATGTACTAGAACAAAAAACCTTCTTTTCAAAGTTTACAGTTCACAGGCGTAACTATCCAGTTCACCCAATAACTACCTTTTTCCCCATTACACAAGTATATGAATCTCCAACTTACCGCCAAAATATATTACATATTTTTGGAACTGACAACGTTGAATTTCTTTGGGTAAAGTGACAAATCTGCACAAAGGAAAATCAGGGTTAAATTAACTGTCAGAAAACATTTGATTACAAGAAATAAGTGTCTGTCTATCAACATTGCTCAGTTTCTCCATTTTAACTGCCCAGCAGCCAATGGAGTCTCATAATCTCTTTCCATATTACGAGACATAACTGCCAGTATGCACATTAGCTTCTAACTTGAACTGACTCTTTCACTCAGAAGAGTTGGACTTTCTCCCCTTACAGGACCAACCTAGAAGACATTATCAGTTAACTTTCCAGAACTGCTCTAATGTAACCGTGCTTTTGCACTCATGGAAGGTGTGATTTCCAAACTTCCTGTCCTGCAGATAAACCTGGACTGTATCAGTCAAGGCACAGAGAAAAGGACAAGAGCTGTTTCTGTAAACTACTACACTAACAGAAGAAGAACATGTCCATATTTTCCCCTGAAGCAATTTTAATTCAGCCTGCTTCTTATGAAAATTTACACCTCCACATCTTCTCTGCTACCACGTCAAGAACCTGACCTCCAAACCTAGCAACCTCTCCCCGCAGAGCTCAGGAGCCTGGGGAAAGGTGAAGTCCCAGGTCCAGATTCCAGCAGAGATAGGCTGAGAAGGGAAAGGCAGCCTTTGCTCCACTCCCAGTAGTGCTGCCAGGAAGTACCCAGCCCTGCCCTGGAGTACACGCTGACTCAGGGGCCCAGCCATGTGGACCCAGCCCAGTATCATTGCAGTCCACACACTTCACCAAACTTCCTCTTCAAAAGCCTGTACAGAAATGCTCAAGGAGACCTAGAACTGGAGAAGGATTCCCTCAATTTGCTCCTCATAGCTCAGTGTCTCCTTGCATATGCCCAAAACCTCTCTCTCCTTGCACATAGCAGGAGACAAAAAGAGCACCACACCCGCTCCAGGGCACCCTTCCATCCAAATTGTGTACAGGGTAAAAAAAAAAAAAGCCACACAAGGAGACGAGGAAAGGAGAGGAAGAGGAACGAGAGGTACCGCAACTTATCACAGGTTTGCAGCTCCCCGCTGTCTGATTCCAATGCCCAGATCTATTGCCAAGACCCTCATAAGCTCACCCTCTCGCCATTTTCTGCTGTTAAAAGAACAGGTGATCTCTTCCTATTCCTTCTTCTGTAAGGGTACAGGCTCTCTCCTTTACACTGCTGCTTAATGACATGGGACTGGGTCGTGCACGACTCTAGACACACCACAGCCACAACACTTTACTGCAGGTCAGAACAGTAACCTGGCCTTGTGAAGGAGGTGTGAACGAATGCAGTAAGAGAACTGCCCCCCCATTACAACTCACCAAATTAAGTTATGCACTAACACACTGAAAACCTGTCACTAAGAAGAACCCCCTGCGAGGCCCACGGCCAGGGCTGTGCACCGCCTGCCCGCTCACCGACTGCCCTCGACCACCGGAACCACCTCCGGGCCTTCGCGCTCCCCGGGCAGGAGGGAGGACGTAGGCTGTGACCGCCCGACCCCGCCGGCCGGCCGCCCGGCTCCCCCCGCCGCCGCCGCCCCATTCATTCCCGGTGACCTCCAGGCGCCCGCCGCCGCGTCGCACTCACCGCCGCGCTGGGGGCCGGCGGCAGCAGCGGGGTGCGGGACCCGGGCCCCGGCGGGCGGAGGCGCGGTAGGGAGCCGAGCGGCTGCGCCCATGGGGAACAGGGGCCGCACCGCCACCACCATCGCAAGGCCATGGTGTCCCCCAGCCCCGCCGCGCCGGCACCGCCTTCCGGCACCGCCGCGACCCGGACGCGGAAGCCAGGCGCCGCCACCACCCTCTGGCACGGGTGCTGGGAGGACATCCGAGCGGGCGGGGAGGGCCCCTTCACCTCGCCCTTCCTCACCTCCCTTCCCGCCGCTCCCTCGGGAAGCCGAGCGTGGCTAAGGGCCGGGAGGGAGAGCGGCACCACCTGGCAGGGCCCGGTCTCCGCTCCCGGCTGGGACGGGACAGGGCTTGGGCCGCAGTTCAGCGGGGATCCGGCTCTGCCAGCCTGCGAGTAGGGGCGGCTCTCCCAGCCCCAGCCCCGGCCCCGGCACACCCATAGCGGGAATGGCCGCTCTGAGCTTCCCGCTCGGAGGAGGCACCAGCCTCTCCTGACGTCTCTGTGAAGAGATCAGAAAGGAGGGCTTGTTTTGAGGGCAGGGAGGCTTCGAGCTGGTTTCTTACGTGAATTGGTAAAGGCGAGGTCTGGGGAACAAGTAGTGACCCCCCTGGCTGGCCGCTGGAGCTGTGCGCCCCGCACCCTTGTGCGCCTCCCGAGGGCTCTGCCGAGCTCCTCGAGGCCTGAGCAAGACCCGGCAGCAGAGCTCTGCGCATAGTCCGTCTCCGGGAGCACCCTGCTCTGCCCCGGGGTTTCTCCCTTGTACACCCTGCTCTACCCTGGTGCTGTTGTTCAGTGGATTGTAGTAGCTACGGAAGCAACAGCGAGTTAGATATTAGGAAGAAATTCTTTACTGTGAGAGTGGTTAGACACGAACAGGTTGCCCAGACAAGTTGTGGGTTCCCCATCCCTGGCAGCGTTCAAGGGCTTTGAGTTGGACAGGGCTTTGAGCAACCTGGTCTAGTGGAAGGTGTCCTTGCCGCCCATGGCCGCGATTTGGAACCAGATGGTGTTTAAGGTCCCTTCCAACCCAAACCATTCAGTGATTCTAAGTGAGGACCTTATATACACAGATACTGCACTAAAGTTAAAACTAGATTGGCCGTAAGGATTCTCTTTTCCCTTCCCTTCTTATTAGCAATTTAGTAATTTAGCAAATAGTAATGGAGAGATATGCAAGTCCTAATGATGTGTTAATGCGAAATTGACAGCCTGACACCTGATTGGAAGAGCATAAGCAGTATAGCTTTCAGGCATACAGAATTGATTATAATAATAAAGATAATTTATGTGATAACCTTACAGAAATAAATTTTGCAGGCGATGCAATTACTTCCAAGCATTAAGAAATAATAATCGGTGATATGTCTTGTGGCAGCTGGGTGTAACAGGGTTTGTCATTAGAGGTATTGAGAAACATGGCTAACAGCTCTCCAGAGGTGCTAACTAAGGTACAGTTTTTACCAAACAGGGACTCTGAGGTACTGGGATTTTATAACTTTGTGAGCCTCATGCTCTGCCAGGGAGGAGGGGAAGCCGGGAAGAAGCAGAGACAGGACACATGACCCGAGCTAGCCAAGAGGTATTCCATACCACAGCATGTCATGCCCAGGATGTAACTGGGAGTTACCTGGAAGGGCTGGGACTGCGGGGTTGGAGGAGGTATTGGTTGGTGCTTGGTCGGGCTGGGGTGAGTTATCTGTCGGCTGGTGGTGAGGTGTTGTATTCTCTCCCCTTTATCATTATTATTATTGATGGTAGCAGCAGTGATTTGTGTTATACTTTAGTTACTAACCTGTTCTTATCTCAACCCGGGGGAGTTGCATTCTTTTTTGATTCTCCTCTCTGTCCCTCTGGGAGTAGGGGGAAGGAAAGAAGGGGGGGAGTGAGTGAACAAGCTGCCTGACTGGGTTTAAACCACGATAGCATTGTGGTAAAGAGTCAGGTTTTAATTGTTTCTGAAGTATTTTGATTGGATTTAAGAGAAAAGGTATTAAGAATAATATGATTACTTGTTTTTAAAAACATTTCTTGACTCTTTCATGTTTGCAGATCCTTTTCCAATTGATGTGATCCAGGTGAGGCACTGCATTTTTTCAGTTGTCTATCCTATACCCTTTAAATCTAGAGTTCATTTTGTAGCTGTTTCAAAGGCTGGCTTTTTTTTTTTTTTAAATTCCTCTCGAATTAATAGAGATTGTTAATACACGTTCTAAAATATACCTTAATATTCATATGCTATTTATTGTGAAAGCATCTTATCAATACATACTTTAAACACATAGAACATTTAAAACATATTGTCAGATGTCTCTTCATAACAAAATCTGTAGAGAAAACACATTCATTACCACTGAAAATATGACCATCTACAAGTACCATCTGTATTACTTTTTTCTCCAGGAAGTTCTTGAAAATATTTAATGTCTCTCAAAGGGACATCTGATTTTCTTCAGTTTGTCAGTGGTGGGAAAGTGATAGTTGGGTCTCTTCCATTGGCCCATAGGTATGGGGGCCATCATGTAACTGTGGCACTCAGTCTTCCAGGTGGAATTATGTAGGTTTTCATGTGAATTGTATCTTGATAATACCTGTAAGAGCATATGCCTGTGAGTATATATATTGAGGAACATTTTGCTTGCAGATTTGTTCTTCATAAGGGGCTGCAGATGGAAGAGAACTATGATATTCTTTCATGGTACCATGTCTAGTTTCTATGCTTATGTTTATGTCAGAAGCAAATTATCTTTTTAACCTCTGTTAGCTGTGGAGCCTTCTTAGCACCACTGCAGCCTAACAAGCTCTGATTCACGATAGGTATTATCAGCTTAGAGGAGTGAAGAAGGGCAAAGCCTCACTGCAATACCATGATTACTAAGAGTTAAGTTTCATAAAATTATTCATGGAGAAGAATAGTAGAATTTGATTTGTAATTTCCAATTAAGAAAAAAATTATAACTTGTGTCAGTTTAGAGGCTCATTATACAAAAGAGACAGAGCTGTAGCTGTGCATCATAGCTGGAAGGTAGAGGAAAGGAAAACAACAAAGGATTACTGGTGTTATTCTTTTTCTGTGGTTTTCTGATTCATTATTGGTGTGGGTGTGGAAATACAGCTTTAGGGATCAACATCTTAATGACTACCTGAGCAAATGTCTCATTATATTGTGTAGATCACAGAGAACCTACGTGTAGCTCGTACTGTTTTCAGTGTAACTGTAGAATAAAATAACTTGATTTTCATTTTTGTCAGTTTGGCAGCTGGGCAGGTCAGCTGGGTGATGAAGAGCCCACTTGATCGGAGTATATTCAAGTAGGTGTGACTTTTAAGTGACTGATTCAACTTGGTATTCTGTTTAGCTGGTTCCTGGATAGCTCAAGGTATATTGTTAGAAGTGTTAATGCTATTTTTGCAGGCATGGTTAGAGGTGGGAGCTACACTTAAAAGGGTCAGGAAGGACCCCGTGCTCCAGGCAAGCTGCAGTTAGTCTACGTACACCCAAAATGGATGTTTTCTCTTTGAAATTTGGTTTGATTTTATGACCTACTCCTTGTTTCTGTATTCTTCATATGAATGGCAATGGAAGAGCTGTGCTTTGTTCTTTTATGTGAGAGTTTTTGTGTAGTGAGGCCATGCGCTATCTTGGAATTCCTACAGGCAGATCTGCTATGTGTTTTTTTCACGGTACCTAGTTTGCAGGTAATTTTGTACCTGAGTTTCAGTGAGCATCAATAAAGCAGGACAGTATTTCTGTTTCCAGGAGGGGAAATCTTTGGTTTCATATGTGTACAATCAGAAACAAATATGCCCCTCCATTTTCACAGATTTTTGGATAAAACTTTGCAGTAATAATGAGCTCCAGCAATTAATCTATTCACTTTTGTCTTTGGTATGCTTTAAAGTATTACTTTGTTTAGATACAATATTCTGTACTGTTTCTTTCTTGCAGTGAACTGCTCTTGTTCACTTGTAGAACTGAATTACCTTAATCTGAAATCTGGTTCATTTTGTAAAGAAAGTTTAAAGTGTAATTTAGATCAAGTGTTTATATCTGACACTATTTCCCTCTCCAGCTTTTATGATACTGCAATCAGGATTTTCTTCTCTTAAAAATAATTCAGAATTGTTCTCTACCTTGTTACTCACCAAAAGACCTGTAAAACCATCAGGACTAGACTGCTGCTTTGTAAAGAATAATAATAATAATATCTTTAGCATATGTGGATAATCAGTGAGTCTATTAATACATTTTTATATGGTTAATAAATGAGTCTTCTGTTACACTAGAGCTAAGCATTTGGATGTATTTTTCTAGAATCAGGAAAATATTGAAAGTGGCTAATTCTGTATTGGCATAGTCATCTAGTTGTAATTTTTATGTCAGATGGATAGGTGTTAATATTGGAAGTAGGACTGAATGTAGGTATTCCTTATTTGTGCAAACACCTCTTGAGCAGAAAGGGAGATTTTATAAACAAAAATAATTTAAAACTAATTCTGTTTTAACCACAGAATCATATAATTACAGAATGGTTTGGATTGGAAGGGTCCTTAAAGACCATCTAGTTCCAACTCCTTGCTACAGGCAGGGACACCTTCTGCTAGGTCAGATTGCTCCAAGCCCAGTCCAACCTGGTCTTGAACACTGCCAGGGATGGGGCAGCCACAGCCTGTTCTAGAAGACCACCAAATTTATCAGGCACAATTTACCCTTAATTGAAGCCATGTTGGTTGTCATCAATCACCTCATTTTCCATGTGCTTTAGCTCAGTTTCCAGGAAGATCTGCTCCATGTTCTTGTGGGACACTGAGATGAGACTGGCTTGTAGTTCCTTGGATCTTTTTTTTTTCTCTTTTTAAAAGCTGGGGTTATATTCACTCTTTTCCAGTCAGTGGGAACTTAACTGGACTGCCATGACTTCTCAAATAGGAGAGTGGCTTAGCTACTTCATCCACCAGTTTCTTCAGCACCCATGGACTTGTGCACCTTCAGGTTCCTTGGATGGTCCTGAACCTGATCTCCTCCTACAGCAGTTCTTCAATCTCCTAGTCCTTGCCTTTGCCTTCTGAGACTTGGGCAGTGTGGCTGGAGCTCTTGCTAGTGAAGACTGAGGCAAAAATGTTGTTGAGTGCCTCAGCCTTCTCCATGTCCTAGGTAACCAGGTCCCCTGTTTCCTTCTGGAGAGGGCCCACATTTTTCTTTGTCTTCTTTTTAACCCTCTTGTACCTACAGAAGCTTTTCTTGTTGCCCTTGATGTCCCTGGCCATTTGTAATTCTATCAGGGCTTTAGCTTTCCTGATCTCTGGCTGCTTGGTCATTTTCTCTGTATTCCTCCCATCCTTGCTTCCATGCTCTGTAGCCTTCCTTTTTGTGTTTGTGTTTGTGCAGGAGCATTTTATTTATCCATACAGGCCTCCTGGCAATTTTGCCTCACTTCATTTCTGTTGGGATGCATCACTCCTGATCTTGGAGGGGGTGTTCCTTGAATATTAACCTGCGTTCTTGGGTCACTCTTCTCTAGGTCATCTTCTTTATCCCATGGTATTCTATCAAGCAGATCCCTGAAGAAGCTGAGGTCTGTTCTGCTGAAGTCCAGGGCAGTGAGCTTGCTGTGTGCCTTCCTTGCTGCTCTAAGGATCTTGAACTTCACAATTTCATAGTCACTGCAACCAAGGCTGCTCTGGAGCTTCACACTCCCCATCATCCCCTCCCTGTTGGTGAGAACAAGGTCCAGCATAGCCTCTCTCCTCATTGGCTTCTCTATCACTTGGAGAAGGATGTTATTATCACTGCATTCCAGGGACCTCCTGAATTGCTTATGCCCTGCTGTTTTATCCCTCCAACAGATATCAGGGTGGTTGAAGTCCCCAGTGAGGATCACAGCTTGTGAAAATGTGTCTGCTCCTGTCTGTCTATATAGTGCCTCATCCCCTCAGTCTTACTGGTCAGGCAGCCTGTAGCAGAACCCCACTATGTCACCTGTCCCTGCTCTCCTTTTAATCCTAACCAATAAGCTTTCTGTTGGCTCCTCATCCACTCTTCATTAGAAGACTAATGCATTCATTCATTTGGATGATTTTCTCAAAACTAAACAAACTGATTTTTTTTCAGGTGATTGTGTTTAAAATGTCAAGTTTGTTTTGTGTTCTAAGTAGTCTTGTATACGTAATTTCAGGCTTTAATGAAAGTAAATGTTCTGCAGAAAAAGCCTGTACTCAACTGCCACATTGCTAGGTGTCTATATTTGCAAAGCATCTGCAAACCTCTCTAGCATTAATTTTAACACATTTCATTTGTTCTGTTGAAGTGCGGTGTTTGTAAATGACTTTTTTGATGATTTATTCACTGACTTCACCTTGAGACCCTTTGCTGTTTGCTGTTCATGTAAAACTTTAAATCTGTCTGCATATCAGCAGACAGCATCTGGCAAGGTTATAGCCTTTTTTGGCTGTCTCAACAAAATGTTCAGCGCAAAACCAGTATGAAATTACGCCTTAGCTGTGCACGAATTCTATAGAGTACACAGTGTGCTTTAGTTCTCTGCTGGCAAATTTGTTAAATGCCTGGCTCTTAACTGCTGTACAGCCTCTCCAGACTGTTTGCAAGACTTCATTTGGAAAAAACCCTGCTGATACCCATATTCTTCCCAATAGGGAGCTGTTATACTGAGGCTGGTAGGATGCACTTCTAGAGGTCTTGTCAAGTCTTGGCAGAAGTGTGGGGAAAAGCCTTACGGCTTATCCCAGAACACCCAGCAGGTTGGTTTGCTCTATTAATTTTAAGTACTGTGTTCCCAATGGGGTGCTACAGTTTATGGTTGTACTGCCAAATAAAGAGCACTTCTTCATATGGTACCTTTTTAATCACATACTGGGACTATCAGTGAGCAGTGTTATGCATTAGGTCAAAAAAGTGAGCCAATCTGCATAGTTTTCAGAGTGGCCTTTACTTTCGTTGAGCTTGATGTTCAGGCAAAACAGCCAGCAGAGCACTTGGGAGTGTAAAGTCCAGCCCTTAAGCTAGAACCAGGGGCAGGGAGGGATATAATCTGTCCTTCTGTGAGTGTTGTTCCAGCTTCTCTGGTGTTAAGAGCAATTTCAGTGCTCCATAAACTGTGATTGAGCGTACGTCTGGTCTCCTACTGCCTTTCCTCAAGTAATGTACTTACCAACTATAGGGAATGTTTGAAAACTATTTTTATAGTAGGGGTGTATGTATCTTTACAGGTTTCTGATTGCTAAGGGTCCCAGATCTGTCCCCAAAGTTCCTGAGACCACAGTTTTGGCTCAAGTAAAAGGCAATCTCTATCTGATGCAAGATCTTGGTTTATAATTTCTCTGTCCTAATTTTGCTGTTGTCCTTGGGGAAATTGTGACTTATACTTGTGACTCATCACACTTATATGTCACTGAGATTCCAAATGAATGCAGGAGTTCTTTTGAATGCAACCGTGTCTGCAAGATGGGGGTAAGTAATTGAAATTGGACAACATTGTATTAATACAAAATAAATGCATCTTGCTAATGAAGCTTGGTAAGCCTCAACTTACTGTTTGCCAGTGTCATTTATAATACAAAGCTATGCCAGCAAAAAAAATCCTTTTTATTAAAGAAATAGTTATACGAAATATGATTTGATCTCTATTGTAAATTATTTTTTCCTGAAATAAGTTGTTAATGTTTATTCCTTGCTTGTTACAGCTTAGTTGTAAGTGGTGGTGATGTGTGAAGAGACCAGCTTCATCATGGAAATATTAAGAAAGAGGTAATGAACATATTTCAGAATAATAGGAATAATGTGTTGCAAGACTGTAACTTAATTCTCCATTGCAAAAATGAATCTTAATATGTCATCTATGTGTATTAAAAAGTACTAACTAGGCTTCATTTCATTTATTAAGATATAAAACCTCTTCAGATAAAATCAGTCTGAAAAATGTCATAGTTAAAGAAATGAAGCCCTATGAACAGATCTACTATGACTGTGGTATATGTTTTGTGGGGGTATAATTTTTATTTTCACCTGCCATTACAAAAATGATACTGAAAACTAGGGAAATTTTCCATTGTTCTGATAGCAGTACTAGGATTATGAGAACAATACTGTGGCTGTGCCTCTGCTATATCATCTACACCTGCTCTGAAAAAGAGTGGGATGACACAGTGTGGGGGGAAAAAAATCTGTTTATGCTGGTTCTTCCTTTGTTTCTAACGTCTCTGGAGTAACTCTGATATTAATGCAGTACTGGAATTTTGTCTGTGTCTGCTGGTGTAGCAAATAAAGTTTTATCATTAAAATTGTGTTGTAATGTAGTATTATACATACTCATCTGCTATGCATTAAGTATACTTGCAAAGATACCAGTTTGACTATGCATGTATAAATTCTGTATCTATAGAAACAACAGATGACAGCTTTTACTATGGAACTGTGTTATTTTGCTCATACTCTTGTTTACATTTAAACACGTGTCTGTATTTAAGGTGCAATAGTGCTACATCTTGCCAAATCATGGTTTTATATAGGATCCTTAGAAATCTTAGGTCATTCTGGGGGATTGGCCTTACAAAGGTTTGGATTTAATCTTCATAGTAACGATATTATTTTTCTTAACAATCAAATGTGTATTAGAATGTACATATACAGTTGGAATTCAAACATAAATTACTTAGAAAGGAAGATTGCATAATTTAGAAAGATAACCTGATGGTTTTATGCAAGCATAAAAAACATCTTACCTCATAGGGGTTAAACCACTTAGGTCTGGATCTTACAAAATGAGCAGAGTCTTACAGCTGAAGTAGTTCTGCTAACTGAGCACTAGTGGGGTAGTTGTTTGATTTGGAAAGATTTGTAAATTTAAAGCATAAGTTGCTACATTTCTCATAGTTGCCTGTGAAGCTGAATTAACAGAAATATGAAATAAATCACTGGGATAAGTATGTTGTACAAAGTATTCTCCAAAAACATGCAGAACCACAGAAGTATGTGTGTCAGGCAATTAGCATGACAAATTTTTGGTCTACTGTAAATATTTAAAAGTTGGTCATTTTTCCTCAGGAGCAATACAAATTGTTCTGGGGTGCTTAAAAATGGGCAGCAGATGTACATTGTCATAACTGATAATTCAGTTTAACTTCCAGCATCTCTCTATACTGTCTTTTTTTTTTTAAATCTCACAGCAGATTTTAGTTTTAAAACCGAAAGACTGAATTAAAGAACAGGTTTTAAGTTTTGCTTTGGTTTGGTTTGGATTTAAAGCACATGTAAAGATCAATTGTATTTACACAAAATAGACAGCTCCTTTCTGCCTGTTTTGAAGGAGGCCTCACCAAGGCTAGTGTGACTGTGCTTCCTCCTCAGAATTGGTCCTCTCAGAGAGGATGCTTTGGAGCAACCAGCTAAAATCCAGAGACACTCGGTTGGACACCCTTCTGAAGGTTAAGTGCTAGGTACTCTGATAAAATCATCACAGTTTGAGGAGAATTCAGTGATTTGCCCCAACAATCTGATTAGAAGGTAGAATCTAGACATTTGTGTGTGTAGCCACACAGCCTTTGCCCAGGTCCAATCCTTGCCCAGGCTACTCTACCCCACATGTAGATGGTGCTTACAGCTTCCTGTGTCTGGCCCTGGCTGGCTCTGTGTACAGGGAGCTCCTAAGTGTACTAAACGTCCGCAGCTCCTCTTTAAAGCTTTGTATCTTCAAAGATGTAAGTCTTTTTTAAAAAGTTATTTTCTGCAAGTATGTGAAGAAAAATTATACAAATCTTTTCAAAGTTTCAAGTTTTAGAAGGTTTTTAAATTTGAAATAAGCTTCCAGGCTTTATTAGCTGAAGTTTGTTAATTCTTTTCAGTAAAACTGCTTCTTGAAATCTTTTTTCTCTCAAGTATGTACATTTTCCACCACTTTTCATTGGGGAAATGTTTATTGGGAAGCTTTCATTATCTGTTTCTTTTTTTTTTTTTCTCTTTCTGTTCGGATTTCAAGTGAACAGTGTCCATAAAGTGATGAATTTTCTCTTGCTAATATAAATTCGGTCTATATAGTATATACTCTGGTATGTATAGTGTCCTTATTTCTTCTTTTCTACTCTTTAATTGCTTTTAGGGCATACGTATGTACTTATTTAACCATATATAGCCTTTTCTGGTAAGGCTGTTGTGCAGTTGCTTAACTTAGAATGTGAATGAAAGGTCCTGACAGACAGAGATATGCATTTAAAAATAGAATGTATGACATATTTCTAAAGTGAATCAAATGTTTATGATATTTCTTGTATTCCATATTTTTGATTCAGAGGACTTGATGTAAAAGATGTGTTGATTTTAGGAATTTTTCTCAACAGTCGTCTATTGGAGACTGCAGATCTGATTGCATTGTGGATGTCTGTGGGGTTTGCACATGGTAAGCTGCAGCTGATAGCATTGGCTTTACAGGAGTAACTTTTAATGGTCATATACTTAAAGATGGCTTTTATTTGTCACTTTGTTCTTCAGTTCTTCTGATGTCTTTGCCTACAGCAGTATCTGTTATGTGTTAATATAGAAAGGTGGTTTTTTTCAGCTGGAGTACATTCCAGTCTTTCAAATCATGAGTGTTTCTGACAGAAGCAAGAATATAGGAGCAATAGTTCTCAGAATTGTTGGGATAGTCTGATGTACAAAGACCATATGTTAATGTCATATAGAAGTTTAGTTGCTCTGAATTTGATTAAAAACATGGCCTTTTATAGTGAATAGGATACAGTGCTGACCACGTTTGCTTCAGATTTATATTATGAATAAGACAATAGCATTGCTAATACAGCACGCAGCGAGCTTGCAAGGAAGCAGCTAATCACCGATTTGCAAGACGCTGTTTCGATGCTGTGCAGCACTGAAATGAAAAGGGAACAGTGCCACCTAGGTATAGAAATCAGATGCAAGATAATGCAGTAACAGGTTCTCTTTTTCGTCCTTAAAATACATGTCAGGTCGAGTGAGAGAGACAGCTTGATTTTCTAGAGTCTAATTTCTGAAAGGTAACTGCTCCAAAGTTCTGCAGATTCAGTGTATCTATTTCACAGCAGATTTTCTATCGACCACACAGTTCAGGTAGAAGTTTAACTTCTGTTTCTTCTTGTTTAATTGTAGGTGTGTACAATACAGATAACTTCAGTTTATTATCCATAACAATAGACTATGATCCATTTGGATTTATGGATTCTCATGACCCAAGTAAGTGTACCACCTGTTTTTAAATGTATTTTTTTTACTTAAAATAAATTCTTTATGTAGTTTCTGTATATGTAAAAACTAACATTATTAGGAATTTTAAGAGATGTTTTAAGAATTTGGGGGGGGGGGGGGGGGGGGGAATTATCAGAGGCCAGTTCCATGGCAATTCAAGTAGTAAAAGTCTTTTTAATGAAATATCACTACTAACCCTATTTTCATAAGTGTTTCCAGTTGAACTTCATGAATTGAACAGATGCTACAACAGAAACCTAGAAAATTAAAAACTCTGTTGCTGTAAACAGCCAAAAGCAAAAGTGTCATATAATAACTTTGCATGCATCTTGTTCTAGCTTTATAGTCACAACAATTACATGTTGGATGAAAACAAATCAGACCAACACAGTCATGGCAGTGTTTCTTTGAAAGTATGAATTCAGTCAGTCTGGGATTGATAGATATCGGTCCAGTATATACATAAATGCGTATTATTTGATTACTCAGATGCAACCTATAAATAATAATCTTCAGAGTCAGTTGTTATCTCGCTGTTTTTGTGAGATTGCAGCCTCAAATTAAGGAAGTCTCATGAGAATAAATGTTATATTGTTTCTATTGTATTTGAAAAACAAAGAAACAAACAAAACCACAGGGCTTTTCTGGTTTTTGATCTGGTGGATTGACCCCAGTTAGCAATTAAGAACCCACCAGCCACTTGTTGACACCCCCCCCCGCTGCAAGTTGGGGAAGTATATTTATATTTATATACTTTACTATATTTCCAAATAATAGATCTTGAGTTAATTCACTGTAAATAAGTAACCTTGTGATCTAATTTTAAATATTTAGCAGCTTCAGGGCTTTTATTAGTTTGCTATGTAAATATAACAGTGGATACACGTCAATATTTTAACATTGATTGTTTATTGTAATTACTCTCTTGTGGAAAAGTAATGTTTTGTTTGAGACAGATCTTGTTCCAAACACGTCTGATGATGAAAGGAAGTATAAAATGGGAAACCAGGCAAATGTTATGTTTTGCTGTTTAATCTAAGCAAGCTGTTACAAGCTCTAAAACCTTTATTGGATCCCAGGCAAAAGCAGCTGTAAGTAATCCTTAAAATATCTTAATGCTTAAAAGAACTAGTGAGATGGGAGACCATCTAATCACCGTATGCATAGGAAAGAAAGGGATTAGCCTTTAAAAATCTTCTTTTCTAAGTGGAAATTGGTTCTGAAGTAATTATTGGCAGAGTAAGGTTGGAGGAAGGGGAGAAAGGTTTTCATTAGCCATAAATAATAGCAAAATATGACTGGCAGGTGGTCCTAGATGTTCTGTTGTCCACTCTCTTTTCACTAAGGTAGGTTCTTTGCCCGCAGTTTTCTATTCTAAGTTTGTCTAGCTTGTTCTCTAAGATGCTTACTGATAAAAACCATGCATCCTCCTGAAGTAATGAGGTAGTATTTTAATATCCTATTGTAAAGATTCCTGATATAAACCTTCAGTTGTGCAGTTTAAACTCATGACATCTTACTCAGTATGAAAAGGATTTTTTCTTCTTTGCAGCAGCTATTTGTATATTTGAAGCCTGTGAAAATGTTTCCCCTCAGTCTTTTTCCCACTACAGATCCCAGTAGATTCAGAATAACAATGTTTGTGAGATACCAGTCAGAAGAAGTTTTGTTTAGTGTACAGTAGGATTGTACCCATAATAATATTTTAGTTCCATAGATCTGACATTGCTTTTGTTTTTGCAGAGCTTCCCAGGTTTTGAAGTAGTATGGTGACCGCTATTACATCCATATGCAGTTCCAGAACTCAAACCTCCTTGTCACAATAATATAAATAATATTATGTAACAGTTTCCTTACTTTGTTAGTATTTTTCAGCTTTACAGAACTATTTAAAACAAATATGGGTCTTGGGGAGAATGAGGATGATAATTATTTGATTGCTTTCCTCCTAAAAGTGAGTTTGCTTTGCTAATTTTGTTGGGAAAGTTCTGAACGGATACCACATATTTCAAAACCACTGATGAAATTATCTTTATTTCACTAGCTTATGGAAGATACAAAGGCTGACCTCACATTGAAATGACTTTTCAATGTAAATGTCATTGAAATAATATTTCGACAGCTCAGTGAAACTACTGAAGACCAGTTAAAGGAGCTCCACATTCCTGAGGTATTAATATAATAATCCAATTTTAGGAATAGTTAAATGAGTAAAGCAAGTTGGACATAACCCTGATATAATAGAGGATGTCTCAAGCCATGATTTGTCTGGGAAATGTGTCGTTGTTACGTTATTAAGGGACGGGGTTGGGGGGGAGACTCATATATCTGTGTTGTGCTACCACCCCATGTTAAGCCTGTGTCTGTTAATGAAGGATACATTAAAAAAGAGTGCTAATGAAAGATACATTAATGAAGTGGGCTGAAGTCAGATTTTCCACCTCTGGTACAGGTCCAATATGAGCAGTTGTAAATATTCATACACAGGTGGGAATGTGATTTCACATTCAAGATGGGTCTGCTAGGAAGAGCTTTCCTCCCACAACCCTTCCTTTTCTTTTTCTTTTTTCTTTTTTTTTTTTGTGTGTGTGTGTATGTTGCTTGAGAATACCTTCCAATAGTATTTCATAAGACACAAGTGAAGTTGGACAGGGATCATAAGGAAAGGTTCAACCTTGGGTCATTCAGACTATTCCTAACATGGGTTTACCAGGTGGCCTAAACCTCAGCTCTCAGGCTCATCCACTTGTCTTGGTATCTAATGGTAAGTGAGATTCCATCTTGTCATAAACTCCTGCTAGAATCTCAGCCCATAGTGGCTGCTGCCCTTCCTTGGACAGAAGATGGGTTCTAAATGGAGCTTGAAGCGTAGGAACACATTTTGTTACTGTGTCCTGCTCAGCTTGGTATCCCATCCCATGTTGCTGCTAACTCAGCCTAAATGTATTCTTTAGGACCAAGTACAAAAGAGATAGAAGTATTAAAACTTCTTACCTGGATATAGTGCAGTCTTTAGAAGTGGAAATATAACTGAAATGGTTGAACTGGACTTTGATGCTAGGTAAATAATCAGTAGATAAAAGTGCAGAGGAGAAATTCTGAAAAGAAAGCTTCTAAGAACATGGTCTGGAAAGAAAACTAGGCCTTTTTTTTCTTTTTTCCCACGCAAGGGTGTTATTTAGCCCACAAGTTCCGAGTCCCAGAAGTGATGTGGTAAAAGCAGGTACAATTTTATGCTGGTAGAAAGTTCTATTTTTTTTAAAGATTTTTTAAAGTACGAAAGTAATTTCATCTGCTGTTTATTCACGTTAATACTTTGCTAGTAGCAAAGCAAGTTTTCATATTGGTCTGTAGATCACTTGCATTTTTTGAAGCTGCACACCAAAATTGACCTAAGAAATGGGAATACTTATGTTTAGTATTAACTGGAAACATTCTCAAATTCCTCCTAAAGCAGCTTAGCCCTGCACAGCTTTGAACTAATGCGTGACTCCCACACTCACCTGTAATCCACCTGCCAGACCCCCAGCTCTTAGTCACATCTGTAATATTAACTCATTTTTATACTCAAATGTGGTTTTCATTATATTCCTCTAAAAAAACTCCACAGATGTGATCTAAACTTCAATTTGTTCTTGCTTTTAATTTCCCTTACTTAGCTTTTGCCCATTTTCTCTTGTATATCTGCTGTTTACCTCCTTTTATCTATGTCCATGTCTTTCTAATCTGTTCTTTCTCTGAAGTGCATGCTTTGTCTGTGAGCTTTGGCTACTTTCTCTCTTTTTTGGCTATTTTCTCTGGTATTTGCATCAGCTGCAATATGAAGCAGCTGTTAGCTCAGTGTAGTCAGCCAGGGAAGCCTCGTTTGTTGTTGTTGTTGTCCAGCACTGGAGGCCACAGCTCCAAGCTCTAGTTTCTCTCCAATTGCCTTTTTCAAGTTCTCTCTTCTCACCCTTTTTCATCTCCTATTGTGTCTATTCTCCTTAGTTTTCCCCTCCCATCATCTGATTCTCTCCCCATCCCACCAGGCAGAGTGAGGAAGCGGCTGTGTGATGCTTAGTTGCCGGCTGGGGTTGAACCAAAGACATTTGTTTGCTTTACTTTGTTTTTTTTTTCTTAACAGGAACAAAATCCCCATTACCCACCATTAACTGTTTCTTTCTCTTCAGGAGTCCTGGACTCCCCGGGATCTGGGTAAACACAAGTTATTTTCAGAATGGGTTACTATGTACCTCTTGAGATTGAATTGGTAAGTCTGAGGCAGTTTCAAGTGTAAAAATAACACCAGATGTGTATTTGCCAAAGCAGGCAATGTTAAGCCTCAGCGATTTTCCAAAATCTTTAGCAGATCTGGTAAACTGGCCCAAACATGATTTCATATGCCTTTTTTGTCTTTATGGTTCTAGGTTGTGCTAGATTTCAGAAGAATTACTATTGTAGTTCTGTTTTGACACAGAGATATACATAAAAATGACATGGGAGGAGTGGTCTGTACTTTCTGTCCTTCACTGAGCAACTGATGAGATTTCTTTGGTTAACAATTTTTGTTAAAATACCAGCTGTGATAAATTTGTGAAATTTGCCTGTAAAATACAATGAGCAACTGAAAATCTGTGGCCAAATGGGAATGAAGGAAATGCAGGATCTGATCAAATTCTGCACAAGAGAGATTATAAGCTTCAACATTGTGCTGTTTTGCAGGGTCTTTTAGTCTCATTTCTAGTGGAAATGGCTGTGCTCTTTTGTTAGATATTTCTCACAATTTTACTTGTATTTTAGGAAGTTAATATAAGAACAGTTACCAAGAAGGAAGGTTTGGTTTAGCACTGGGTTTTGATAGGGTTAAGAAGTTTCAACTTTGGGACTCTGAGGCTCTTGGCTATTTTCCTTAGCTAAAATTTGATGCTGAAAAGTGTCTAAGCACACTTCATATTTTTCCATGGCTTTTGAATCTGCTTCTAGAGAAGATCATGATGTTCTGAGTTTTTATTCCAAATCAGAAAGGATCCTAGTTTGGGGATGGTCTTCTGCAAATCAGCATCATGTTTTTCCACATGCATCCTGTGGTATAGAGGACAGACAAAACAAGGAAAAGGTTTTGCTTTCAGGATCACAGTAGTTCTAGTGGTCTGTTTTGGTAGCAGTCCAGCCTTGATATGCAAAGATTCATGGTTATGCTAGTTAAGTTTTCTTCCATATAATTGGTCATCACTCTATATCCATACAGCAGAACTGCAGAAATTTGTAACAGGCTACTGATGTTAATTTCTTTTTGAAATTTAATTTTACTTTTAAAACCCAACAGATCTTGTCACATTTTTGCTAGCTGCTCCATAACAGTGTGGCTGAAGTTTTTTTATGGAGTTCTTTTCTTGCTTTTGTTCTCTTTTGCATCATACATTTAAATAGATCTCTTTGATGCCCCTTGTGGTCTCTTTAAATTGTGTTTTGTTTCTTGTTTAGTTGTTTTGGTTTTTTTTTTTTTGTTTAAGTATTTACTTGTAACAGCTGTCTCTTGTCAGTACAATTTGCAGCAGAAAGCTGGCTCAACTCAGTCAAGTGTTCATTTTTATCCAGCATTTCATGTTAAAGACAAAACCATCAGCTCTTTAGACTTCTATGTGGGTTGGTAAGTCCCACTAAATTTCATATTGCTGTCTTTAGTACTGACCGACCTTGAATACATTGCCATTACACCTCATTATTCATCACCTTTCCCTC
Organism: Pezoporus flaviventris; assembly: GCF_033815535.1. Taxonomy (NCBI): domain Eukaryota; kingdom Metazoa; phylum Chordata; class Aves; order Psittaciformes; family Psittacidae; genus Pezoporus; species Pezoporus flaviventris. The sequence continues at coordinate 9,116,382 of NW_026892595.1, forward strand.
ATCATTACTAAGTGTAGTAAAATATCTCGCTCCTCAAAGTACCTTACCTTGAGGCATTGAAGCCGATCACTTATTATCTTTATCTTTTTTCTTTCTTCATTTACTTTTTAGTTCTTAGCAGTGCTTTATCTTGTACTGCCTAAACTTAGGAGTTGTTCAAAAAGTTTTGACAATCCAAATCCCAATACAAGTTTTTAATTGTATTTCTTTAGAAAAGAAACAGGAAAAAAAAAATGTAGACCAGATTATAAAATCCTCATAAGGGCACAAAATGTCTTCTGCTTTGTCCTTTTCTTATCTGGCTTGTCTTACTCTTTCATAATTATCTTGTCATTTGTTTTAATTAGATACTTTTAATGCCATTGTGAAACTTGACAGTTTTCTATTGTTAAGAATATATTTCTGGGCCAAATATTCTCCTCTAGTATGAGTCATGGGTTTAATGTGAGTTATGTTTTTTTTTTTTATGAGTCATTTGTTAACTTCTCCACCTTTTAAATATTCTTTTTATATTGTTACCACACTTTGTTATTGAAAACCCATTTACCAGATGAAATCAAAAACTTGGCCAGAGCAGATTATTTTGCCAAGTAGGAAAACACTGTTTTTCAGCAGTTAGACTATGTAGAGATTATCAGGGTTCCAAACAGCTGGTTGTATTTTTTGGCTTTTGTTTAATATCTGGGAGTACATGCAGAACAGGGGTAATGTGAACATGAAGAATGTCTGTATCTGGATGGGTTGCACCTCTGCCTTTTTCTCATGGAAGTCAGAACCTGGATGTTGTGGTGGAATGTTCTATTACCTGTGCAGCTTTTATAAAGGAGGGAGTGGAAATGCCACCTGAAGTGCTTCTGGTTTCAGGCCATATTCTGATTTTGTAAGAGAGTTTCACCTTGTCCTTTCTGGCAGGAACATGAGCAGCCAGAGTCCAGCATGTACAGCATAGGGTGATTTTTTGTCCTTTACTTTTCTAAATAAAATAAAGACCCTTTGCGTAATGCTTGTGTATGTCAAATCTTGTGGTTTAAAATGGCTATCATTCTGTTTCAAACAGAATTTAATTGTATTGGATACATAAAATAATCATGCATTACTGATTACATAGCTTCAGTAAATTCTAGTTTGTTGTCTGGTTAAATGGTGCTTTTTAGAAGCAGTGCTTTATTACAGAGGAGTCTGTTCACTGTGCTAGGCACTAATTCTGTATGGGGAGCTATTTAATATGAATAAAGTCCTGTGATTGTCTAACCACAGAACCTTAGGAAGAGCCAGTCAGAGCTGTTCTCAAAGACATCAATTGTCTTGGTAGTCAGCTAGGATAAACGAGTTATGTTTGCAAGCTGAGGAAGCAGTACAAGGAGATGCAAGAATACAGTGTATTGGGAAATGGAAATAGATTAAGTTTAATCCTTTTATCCAAATATTGTTTCTGATCATCTCCCTCCTAACATGATTTATTAATCACATCGTAAATAATTGGTTAGAGAAATTTTATTTACTAATTGAGTAGAGAGAAATTTGGGATGGTGATTTTGATGAATATTCTGCTTTCTCTAAAATCATCTTTCAAATACGCTGTAAGGATATTTACAGGAATATTTTATAAATATATACGTATATTTTTTTTAAAGAAACATATAAAAGTAACATTTATGCAAATAAAACCTGCTGAGACACAAATGGAAAGGGAAAGAACAGTATAAGTTTGTGTATGTCCAAAAATAACAGACTTCCGGTTTCAAGTCCATGGGTGAAATGTCTCTGTTATCACTAATTCATCTCTTCATAATAATCAGCTACTGGATTTGGCAAAATATGCAGACCCACGTCAAATTAAGATTTGCAATGCAAGTTTGAAATGTTTGTTACAGTTAATCAGTAACATTGTTTTGTTCATTAAAATGAAAACTTTCTGAAGTAGAATGCTAGGCTTTAATTGCAGTTGACTGACATTATCTGCTAAAAAATCGATAATAAAAGCCATGTGTGCTTATGAGAATCCTCTTTGGCATACAGTTTGACAGGATGCCTTTTATGAGTTCTTAGTTGCTGTCCTGTAACATGTAGCCTGGTTTACTAATTCAGCAGTTTCATTTTCTATCCCTTCAATTTCCCTACTGCTGTTTAGACACAGCCTGGCACATGCGAGAGATGCAGTGCAGTGGTAATCAGTGTTTCCAAAAAGATACAGCAGACAGTTATGGAAAAATCTGGGGAACCTCCCACTATCCCTAACAAGAAATTAAAAGGAAAGTTGATAAAGTAGTTTCTAAAAATACAGCAGAAATAAACATTAGATGCTTTTATGGCTAAAGTTTTGATACATGATATAGAAAAAGGGATATCTAAGTACATATACTTTAATTGATATCTTAATAATTCCTATTCAAATTAAGTAATGTAATACTAATTTTTATGCTCTCCAGGAAGGTACTGACAACACTGAAATATGCTTTCCAACAATATAGCAGGCACCAAAGCCATGGTAAACTCATCACATTTGAAAAGTCTGCAGGTGTTCACCACAGGAAACCCTTTGTGTATCAGTGCGATGTTCTGTATTACTGTAGTCTTTGTTTGGTACTTTGACACACTGATTATGCAAGTTAAAAAGGTTCCTTTAACAGCTCATCAAAATAAGTAGATTAGTTCCTTTTCCTTTTTATGCATTTTTTTTCCTTGATCTGCAAATTAAACCTTCTTGAAGATTTCAATGACATGTTTCAATGACTGTATTTCCTCTTGTTGAATATGTCTAACTAAATTTAACTGAATATACTTTTGGTTTCAGCTGTTAATCCTAGGAATTGGATGGCAGAATCAGCAGTGCAAAAACCTAATTTGAATGATTTCTCAGAGGTAAAATTATTTCATTCTTTCCTGACATATTTATTAATAATTGGCATAATTGTTAATGAAAGAGTTGTTGCATTTACTTTTTGAACCAATACTACACTTAGATCAACACTGTACCAATACCAATTACTATTAACAATACTAACAAAAGTAGTATTATTTATAAATAGTAGCAACTATATTAATAGTAGCATTAATAATAGTAAGCAAACTTTAAGTATAAAAATAGTAAGCAAAAATAATAGTTTCTGGAGCTAGGAGGGTGCATAATGTGAAGTGGAAGAAACTTTTCTTGTTTTCAGGAAAACATTTTGCATAAAAACTTACCCATTTTAATTACTTACAGGTTTGTCTGCTACAGCAGATCTTACAACACCCCTTACAGAGACAGCAGGCTGCAGTGAGAGCAGGTTACTCCCAGCTTGGGCCAAGGATCTTAAAGTGAGCTGTTCATCCTGAGAGAAAACTGACCAAGCAAGAAAGATGATCGAGATAGACTGGAGCTCAGGCCTTCAAACAGGATCAGTGGATCAAGCCACAGGAACTTTTCTCCCTTACACTGTGTGGACTGAAATCTGGTACTCTGCTAGCCAAGACAAAGTTGTCTTAGCAACTTTATAAAAGATTAGAGAAGGGGACCACTATGTATGGTTGCATCAACAAATTATATTGGTGTTTATAACTCTGCCTTTTCTCTTCAGTTGTGCATTTATTTGAGTCCCAATATTTAAGTTCTCCCAAGCCGTCACACTTAACTTCTCAGAGTTCATGGCTGATCAGGTGGGTCTCAATAGCTTCTAATGGCTGGTCCATTTAAAATCCATCTAAGCTACTTTTAATAATATGGTATTTTGATGAATGTTTTCCTTGCTGTTACACACTGTTCAAATACAATTGTATTCTGAAGACATAAATGTTCTTAAATCTTTTGCAGAGACAGAACAGAGGATCATCTTACACTCAGACCTTGCCACCTTTTCTCTTTCTGACCTTGTTTTGTCCCAATAAACTGCCAAAAAAGATTTAAAGGAAATCTAATTAAATAATGAGCAAAGATGTCTGTCTTGGAAGTGACTTGCCTACAAATAAGCTTTGGTGCCTTTGCCAGTGTCAGGTGCCAGTCAAGCCTGGCCCACTGCTCTTTGAAAGTCTATCTTTTGATAGTATTAGAAAGATTGTTGGCACATGGGTATAAAGCCTCAGGAAATTTTCACTGCTTGAACCTGGAAAAGGGCTTTCTTGGAAGCATCTTACTGTATATGTAGTTGAGTCAATGTGCCTTTTGTATCCAGCCACCTGATGCTATGAGGAACTAACAAAAGTCTTGCAGGGCAAGTATTTAAAATTCAGCTGGAGCTGCTATATAGAATCCTATGAGTAACAGAGAGAGACTAGTCTGAGTCCTGTGTCTCATTATTTATCCTTTTTTGATATTCCATTTTCACAAAACTTAAACCAAAATTAATACATAAGGAAGCAGGTTCAGTGGTTATGCTTGAAAATTGACAGTAAAAATAACTTATTTGGGGGCTTTGTTACTTCTTGACATCACCTTTACTCTTCCCAAAGCCAAAATCTCCAAATGTCTTGAGTGCCACTTTAATTTTGAAATAGAGGCTATTAAGTGGTGTAATCATTTCACAGATCTATCTCTAGAAACATAACTAGAGTGGAAAAAATACAGTATTAGAAATTATTCAGAATGGTTTCCTCTCAGAAATATAGTTGTTCAAATATAAATACAGTTGTAATGTAAGTAATAGTATCATGATGTGAGGCATAGTATAGGTATTTAAATATTTTTCTGAAAGTCCAATGAAATTTGAGCAAGTGACACAGGTTCAGCCTGGGTTAGCTTCTTTTTTGCAGGTAAGAAGTGCTCTTCTGCAACCATTGCGATACTGTTTGAGCTGGCAACACTTCAAGATAAAAGGAGTGTGCTGGGGGGGGGGGGGTAGGCTGCGTTCTCAACCTAGTGCAACATTGCTGTTGATGTCTTTTCACAGATATGTACAAGCAAAACAGCATGTTGTGATGAAATCTGTGAATGCCAGCATTACCACCTGCAGTGGAACAAGTTACACTGCACCTAAGTGATGATTGGAAGGTGAATGTATTTGTGCCTGCAGGGTAAATACAGCACCACTACAGCTTGGACCCTGGTTTCCAGTTAGGTGAAAGGAAAGAACTCTGTGCTGAACCAAACATCTGTTAAGATAGTTTTGTGTGTGATCCAAACATGACTGCCTGTGCATCTTCACCTCATGGAGTAACTGTGTAAGAACAAAGCATTTTTATACTGCTTTTTCCTTCAAAGTGTTTTGTAAATGTTAAATCCTGCTAGTAACAGCAGCAAGTGGAACTGTATTTCACCCATAGTTATATGTAAAGAAAGCTTCCCAGCATCACAATATAAAACCAGAACATCCTGAATGGGAACTCTTTTTACAAGCAGTGATACGTACTTCCCACTGTGCTCATTGTGAAGCTTTTCTCAGGTTCTTCAAAACCATCTGAAAGAATGAAGCAAGCCCTGAAAACTGGTTTCACATATTCCTCTGGTTGCAGGGAGTAGGTCAGCTACTTCTCCAGGAGTTCATTCATGGATTCAGTCATGTATGTCCTCTTACCCTGTTTTACTGGCATATCTGCCATTTTTTTCTCCCTGGTTTTACCATGCAGTTCAGATTACCTGTTTTTAGTAACTATTCTAATTTTGTAATAGTACTGACTGTTAATGGTGATAAAACTGTCTTAGAATATTCTGCAGGACCATGAGAATTCATAAGCCTTAACAACACTGAATCTGTAGCAACAGGACAAGGGGCAATGGGTTTAAACTTAAACAGGGGAAGTTCAGGCTGGATATAAGAAAGTTCTTTACTGTGAGGTGGTGAGGCACTTGAACAGGTTGCCCAAGGAAGTGGTAAATGCTCCATCCCTGGCAGCGTCCAAGGCCAGGCTGGACAGAGCCTTGGGCAACATGGTCTCGCGTGAGGTGTCCCTGCCCATAGCAGGGGGGTTGGAACTAGGTGTCCTTCCCAACCCAAACCATTCTATCATTCTCTCTCTTCACTCTCAAACAGAAAATGCATGTTTTCCAGTTACTTTGAGACTGCCAATAACAACCCATAAATAATACTTCTCTCCTATAGTTTTGCCACATGAGCCATTTAAGTTTCTACTTTTCCACTCTCAGTGCCTGACAGTGCGTGAAAACCACATGCAGAATAGTTATCTCAACACTACCTTTTAACTGTGTTTTGTAACAGTAGAGAAACAAGCCCACGTCATGCTCAGCATTTAGTACCACCTTCCTTTCCACTTCTAGGTTTTCATCATTACGGTTTATTATGACAATGTAAGCATTAATACTGTGTTTCATGATATATTCCCTAAAATCCTTGGCTTCCACTTGTGGTTCTGGAGCTGCCTCTTCCTTCACATTACATAAACACAGCAGTGGATGCAAGAGCAGATGGGGAATAGAAGTACTGTGGCTGGTAATCAAGGAGGTGTTTACCTGGACTCTCTTCCTCTTTCTGTAGCAGAGGACAGATCTGAGGAGTAGTGGTGTTGACCCCCCACATGTAGGTTTTTCCCACACTAACCTTTCTAATCCTAAGGACTGATGGAAAAGCGGTCGCTTGAAGTTGGTCCTTCCACATCAGTGATGTAAGAGTCCAAAGATGACAGCTGCTGAGACTGCTTCCAGTTGAGGTATGGAGAGAGGTTAAAAATAACATGCTGCAATTTCAAGTCTTTTCACACGAAAATACTGTAATCTCCAGTAGTATACATACTATGGCAGTCTGCAGTAATTGGGCAATTTCATGTGGCAGTAGGTTAGATAGAGGTAGAAAGATTAATTTCTATTTTTTACAAATCCTTTGATTTACAGTCTTGGAAAGAAAGATCTTTTTGTACTTTGCAGCATATTTTTATGCCAAATAAAGCCAGATAATTGTGTATCATTAAGATGGTAGCTGTGTTCTCTGAATGGAGTTTGAATGCTTACATTTCAGAAATTCAATGCAAGCATGTACATACACAAAATAGTTGATAGAGGTCTAATCATCACATCATTTTAATTGATTTCTGGAGTTTTCTGTGGATTTCTTTTTGTTTTGAAGAAAGCTCAACTTTTTCTTTTGTGTAAGATTGTGTGAGTTATGATTGACTGCAGATGTAAAATGTATAAGATTGAGTTTATTGTGCTGTAACAAAAGAGAAGGGACGAAATAGGGCAGAAGGCTTAGCATTCTAGTAAGGAGAGTGAATGCTGGGAAAGCCATGTGGAAGTCTTAGCTCTCTGAACGTAAAGAAACCAGCTTATTGTGCAACATTTTTCCATGGATATGTCCTGCTTTAGTTTGATGCTGGGTGTTTATTTCATAAAAGAAAATTCATTTGGTTTAAAAATAATTGGATAGCAGACAGCTGTTGTCACCCAAGTGTGCTGAAGATGTGCACTCCTAATACCTTGTCAGAAAATGACACCCAGCTCTTTAGCATTCAATGATCTGCATAATGCTTACCTCAGCTACATATAGAAAGTCACTGGAAAAAATTAATCTGTTTTTATGAACCCCTAGTTTTAACCCTCCTACTTTTAGCTAGTTAGTATTTTTTTTTTATCCTGCACTTGGAACTAGAGCGTGAACTAAGCTTATGAGCCTTGCACTCATCCTTCCAGGAGCCTGTCCTTTTACTGCTTTGAGCAGGTACTACCAGCTCTTCCTTGTGTTGAGATGGTCATGTTTTGCCTTTCATTGCTCCAGCTTATCAGGGACTGGTTCCCAGATACTGAGTGTTTGTGGTTTGTGCTTTATCATAGCAAAGCCCTGGTCTTTGCCATCGTGTAGAGGACTATACTCATGCAGCCACGAAAAAGTGCAAACGCAGTAGGGACCAGCCAAACAAAAGTGTGGCAGGCCAGCCAGTACTGGTGCCTGTACTTGGATAACAGGGCGGCTCTTTGTGCTGTGACCTTGCGGATAACGTGGAAGATAATGGTCCACACCGCATAGGTGAAGTGACACCTCAGTTAGTGTCACACCTTCAGATTCTACCAGCAACATTTTCATTGATGTCAGTCAGTGCAGAGACTGCAAGGTGTCTGTGTGGGGGTGAAGGCCAGGCTTTGATAGCCTGATGCACCTTGGAGAGCCAAAAAAGTCCCCTACTTCTTCTGGGTTGGTCAGATGCTTCACCTAAACCAAAGACCCCACTGGAGCGGAGCCAATGCAGGAGCATGCAGTGTAGCTGTACTGGGATGGTGGAGAGGGGGTAAGCTGGCTTCAAACTGCAGCAAAGAGACTTCTAACACATACAGACAAAACCTCTTTAAAATATTTGAAGTGGTACCAATTGCCAGTAAAATGCCTGTTCATTAACTACAACACTTTGTGCAGATATAAAATAGAAGCTATTTTTATTTGAGAACTAATAATGGCTGCTGCCTAAATGAACAACGGAGAATTAAAATGGGAGAACAAATGGAAAAAAATGTAGGAGGAGACATTCAGATCAGGTACAAGTTAATTACAAAGTCTTTGAGAAGATAGACTATTTCTAGGTACAGTCTGAAGACAAATGTTAACCAACAGTAAAACCAAAATCCTGCTTACCACGAGAAACACAAGATTTTGAACTAAATTCTTCTTTGTCTAAGATTAACCAAATTAAATCTGATTTAAGGCAGCAGCTGTGAGTGCTGACAAGTTAGGACTGGAGTTGCATATGGAAGCAGGAGTTATACACATTTGGGGTGACCATCTCTGGAAATGGCCCTGGTCCTGCCTTGCATCTCAGAATGATCTAGCTGAAGTTTTGCTTTTAAAGACAGACTATTTTTGAAAAACATTGGCATCTTTTTTTATTGAAAAAGAACAAAACATCAAGACCCCCACAGTTGGGGGTTTTCTCATAAAGAACCTTTACGGGACATTCTGTGAAAAGGGATCTTTGAACTTCTCAAAATTCACACAACACTGTTGCTATTTTTGTTCAGCTCCAACTCTACTAGAGAGGCAGGCACAGTGTTCCCTCACTGGCTGGCTCTGTGAGTGCTGCTCCACCACCCCTGGCTGTCCTTATGGAGTGAAGCAAGACTAGAGCCAATTCTTACCTCAGTCTGATGGCAGAATGGTAGCTAATAATGGAGGGGTAGGGGCAGAAGAGGCAAGTTACAGGGACAAAGAGGTGGAGAGAGGGCACCCCATCTTACTTCCTGAGACCCTCCCAGGAGGAACTCTGAAGGAGAACTCCTCCTGGAGAAGCCTGATCCAACACAACTTTACCATGCTGACTCACAAACAGCTATGGCTTGAAGTTCACCTGCTTCCAGAGTTCAGGAGTTGCTGCCCCTTTTCTTCTCAAGAGCTTTCATTAGGTCAGACATGAAATCTGCCTGCCTGCCTCCACCCCCAGTTGGAAGTGGCCCAGCTGACCGTGGCTCTCCAGCTTGTCCAGTGTTTTCCAGCCTTTTTGATGGAAGTGGCACAGGTTTCTTTGTCAGAGGTGGTGGCTTAGTGGAGACGGGTGGAGGTGGAGGGGGTAATGGCACATCTCCATTGCTGCTGCTAGAGGCTGGTGGTGGAGGCACAAAATTAGGAGGAGGTTCACAGAAATCAGATGGTGGTGGTGGAAAATCAACCTTCAATGCAGGTGGTGGTGCTGGAAAGATGTCTGGATCTGTTAGGAAAATGCCGCTGTCTCTTTTGACTTTGGAGGGTAGAATTGGTGAAGCAGAAATAGCAGATGACCGCCTTTCTGGTGGAGGAGGAGGCGGCTGCAGCAAGTTCCTCTTACTCTGGAATTTCTGTGGCCTCATCACTGGCTGTACCAGGCCAGGTACACTGATGTTATTTGAGTTAGCCTTTAATAAGCAGAAGGAATAAAAGGATAATACAGAGTCAGTGCACATGTAAACTAATGCCACTGCTTGAGAACAGTGAAAGATGTGAAAATCCATGAGAAGACTGCAGCAGACAGACAGCAAAATGAAGTATAGTACATTTTGCCTGAAGAGTGCCAATAGTATTTTGTTTTCTTTCTGGAGCTGCCTACAGACCTTTAACAGTATTCATAATGCTTTTGAGTGCTGTCCTCAGAAACTGAGTGCTTTTAAAATCTCAAACAACTGCAGTTACTAACACATGTAAAGATGTTTTCTTGATCTTCCACCCTGCTGTTTATTCCCTGAGAACATGAAGACTTAAATAAAAATAAAATCTGTGCTGTGTTTTTACATCCAAAAATACTGAGCAAGATTTGAGAACATAAAAAGCAGATGTAGTTTTGGCTCTTGTATTTCCACCTCTTGTTCTAGCAGCAACTGCTGGATCTCTGGATCAAACTAAAATAATGAAGTCACCTATCTGCCAAACTCACCAGACACAGCAGCAGTGAACCGGGAAGAAGATGGACAGACTTGGGAATATAAAGTTTACATGCCTGTATCTGCTGTCCCCAGCACTTTGTGGCACGGTGTGAAGCATTTACCTGCAGGAAAGTGCCCTGGGCCCCCTCTGTGTGGGTGGGAGAGCACTGCCAAGCACTAGGAAGAGGCACTTGGAAAGCTCCATCTGTCATGACTCTGCCGTGCACAGTATAGGAAAGATGCTTCAGTAGTGACCTGGCAAGGGCCACTGATAAGCCTGGGGAAGGTGTCTTTTGTCTGCTGGGCAAGGCACAGGTCCATACTGCATCCGCTTTCAAATCAGTAGTGTGACAAACAGGTCCTTGAAGCTATGAAGTTGTAGCCATGTTTGCAAGGTCATGAGGCAATCAAATCCTCTGACAACTTTTTGAAAAAATGAATCAAAGCATCCATCATACAAGTTGATAAAAATAAAATGCAGGGTAGCAGTTAATTATGGAAATGTTTATTTTGACAAAATTTTATGTGGCTTTTCTTTTGTTAGCTCTGAACGTAAATAAAGCCCATTTGGTGATATCTGAATATGATTTGCTCTTCTTTTTTTCAGGTAGCAACTAGTAGCTGTTTACAGTTACTACACACAGTCTGTTCTTTTAAACCTGTGGAGAAGTCTGCTGTCCTGAAAACAAAGATTTGTAACATAATGCGTTTCTAGCTATGCTAATTTATCAAGTTAGCCCCAGCTAGCTTAGAGCTCTGACTGTAGCATGGTGCACTCTAAAAGACTTCAGCTTGCTCCCTTGGTCCCAGGCTTATAGAAACTGAGAGATGAAGAAAGCAATGTTTGCTAAGCAATGTGTTTGCTTCTGCTAAAGAAAAGCGCTCTGCAACCCTGCAGTCAGCAGTACTAATTCTGGCATTAGCTAAGTATAACTTCTAAGCCTTCTCTTCCTCACTTTCCTTGCCTACAAAGATGGAAGTAAATGAGATGCAGGAGGAGGGAACCACTGGCTGCGTTCTGAGAATGTGACCTGTTCCAGAGGAAGTAAGGTTCAGAACAGAGAAACAAATCTTTTTAAAAGAGGAACTCTACAAAGACAGAAACAAGAAGCACAGAACACACAATGCAGGTGGCAGAAAAATTCTACAAATTTCATTTCACTTGTCCTGTGCACTTTATGCATGATGGAGGGAATGAATAATGAACTGCAAACATATGCAGGGTTTATTTTTTCTGTAGGATGTTTCTGAAGTCCTCACACTGTACCCTGCTGATATTTTTATAGCCAGAGATGGTGCAAGTAGTCAAAATCTGGAGCTTAACCAAGAAATTCATTTAGAGCCTAATGAAAACATGTAATGTTTTATATCTTCACATTTTCTCCTTTCTTACACATTCATCTTCAGCTGTGCGCAGTGTTCCCTGCTGAAAACAGTACTACACCCTTTGTGCTACTAAGGCAAGACCTGTTTTCTGGTAGACACAGGAAATTACACTGAGGTTCTGGCAGCACAGACTCTTTGAGACTCCCAGTAGGCACATCCCTATCCTGCTACATGAACTCAAAGCTTGTTCTGAAGAATAAAAGTGATGGGTGACTGTGCCTTTACCTCCCATCACTGGCTCCTTGCTTCTGGGCTACAGGCACACTATTTGCAGTGTGTAAAACCCAAAAAGGGGCAGCAGGGAACCAGCCACTTTGCCCAGGAGCCAAATGCTTGTAATAACAGTACACTGTGAGTAGGAAAGACAGTGTGTGAAGAAAAACAAACCTGAAGAACTGTTTCACAGGTGACATTTAACTACTGCACTGCTTGTAACTGCTCACCTGTACCCCTGATGTATCTGCTTTCTTCTGAGCCTCTGGAAATTCTGCACTGGAATGACAAACAATTTGGGGAACCTGTCCATTTGACTGAACAGCACCTGTGACAAGGAGGGGAGACAAAGGAAATGGAGTGTTACATTTTCATGGTATTAACCAGATCAGGGAATAGCAACTAAGAAAAACATCTTTACAAATTCCACCAAGCAACCACTCATTACAAGTTTCTTATACTTAATTCAGTAAAATCCATGAGGATGTCTGTTTTCTACTTCAGGCTTATTTTGAAACTTTCAATATTCAGTTCATTATCTAAGGAAAGTAAACATGATACATTACATTAAAACTAGTAAGTTACCACATGATAAAGCCCACATGCCTCCATGGTTGTAGCTGATAGTCCTACAGGAAGTACATCTGAATAAAGCAGCTTACTTAATCCTTCAAACACTGTAATATTGTGCTGGCACGTAACATACACTGTTTTTTTTTAGTATCCAAAGACACACACAATGAGGCATAGAGACAAACAACATTGCCTGAGATACACCTGGCACTTGGGACACTTCAGACCCACAGACTATACTGTAGTGTGACCAGGGACTACAGGCTTCACAGGATGTGAGAAGTTCCACCTGCCTTCCTAAACAGTGCTTGTGGCTGCCACTGAAGTTAACAGAGTACAGTTCCCAGCTAAGGTCACAATGACTAGTTTTCTATAGCGTATTTTAGTCTATACTGAAATCAGCCCCTACAAATAGCTATACAGCCATTTGAAAGCAGAACAGAAGAAAACATGCTTTATTCTATCTCCAAACCATGAGCCAACAACTACTCACAGTCAGGCAGTTCAGGTTATAGTATTATAGTCAGGCTCCAGGTTTTATATAGGGCAGTAATGATAACTTTTAGACAGAAAGAATCACAGTGACTTGCCTCAATTAGAACACTAATGATCCATCAGAGATATTTCCATAGAGACAACATACATGACTAAAAGCTTTCTAGGCTACTTAATCATTTACTGGGATCCATTAGCTAAGATTAGCAATATACTTCATGATCACATACAGTGTTCTTGCATTCTAGTCAGGAGCTGAAGTTACAGATATATATATATACTTTACAAGGCCTCAATCCTGCCCATATCCACTACAGACTGCAGCATCAGCACAAAGCCCCACTGGCCAGCCACTTCTCTTCTGCAATCAATACCAGAACACAAAATGCTCCAAGACTGTCTCATCCACTCTCATTAAAATACCCCCACTCACAACCATCAGAAAATCCCTTGATTTTAAACAGCCTGTTACTGTTCAAAATCTCTCTCCCCATCCCAAATGTGCATTTATCACCATGATTTGACTCCAAGGAGTAGCAGAAAGATCACCCTCTTTTCACATGTATTGAGAAAAAAGACAAACTGAAGCCCTGATAAGGTGTTTGGAGGATTTTGAGTTGTCCACGTGAGAAGTCAGAATGTTAACTGCCAACACAGATTTTGACTTTGCCTGTCTTATGTCAGTAAGTTCTTAGCCAGCATGTCCCTCCTAATAAATACAGCATAAACTTATGCATGTAAACTAAAAACATTCATGCAAGTTACAGCTCGCATCATGCACTGTTCTATCTGTACCATGATAAAATAGGTAACAGTGGTATGATTAAGCTACTGGAAAAGTAAAGTTAGAAAATAACCCAATCATTTCTTACACTGCATTCTTTTCCAACACCCACATTATTATCACACATGAGTGAAAGGCTGGGAAAGAGAATGGCTCACCCTATAATAATCTCTAAAATGATCATTCTCAGAATGAGATCCCAGTCATCCCTTTCACTCATTGGAAGAAAAGCTCTGATATAGCCAGGGTAAGAGATGGGCAAACAGAAAACTTCAAGACATGGACCATCAGTTGGTAACATGTAGAGGGAGGATAAAGCATTTGTATTAAGATGCCAACAGAAAAAAAAACATTTTATTGAATTATGCAGATTTAAACTGATCTTCGGTGGACTGTCTTTGGATTCTCTAAGTGCTAACTTTAAAGTGAGAGCTCTGCTGCTAGCTTAGTTATAGGCAGATCAGAGCTACACTGGGCTGTCCAGAGCAAAACACTATCTTCCTGAATGAAGGGACGGTTTTCTGAACAAAGACTATGTTCAACATTGATGATGACAGAAGAGGGCAATAAATGTGATTTCAACTGCTGGGACATCATTGGTACCTGCTGGTAAGGATCCTGCAGGGGCAGCTTGTTCCACTGTTCCTTGATTTGCCCACCGTGAGGACAAGCCAGCCTTCTTCACTGCACATTTGTAATTATCATATAGCAGCTTGCCATACTGCAAACCAAAGCAATACAATAAGCATGGTATTAAGCTTGACAGAGGCCAAGCACTCATTTTGCTATTGGAAAACTTTTCCGACCCCATTCCTTTCCACCCAGTTTTGTTCAAAAATAGCTTTCTGCAAGTGGTGTGCCTATTTCTGCACAGGGCCAGGTGGAAAGCATCTCCCTAACAGCACAATAAAACACAAACCCCCGTGACCAGAGAGAGTCCTACTGATATCATTCTGATGTTTTATGTTCATTTCAGTATCTGTAAAAATCTTGAAACTTGGCTTGAAAACCAACTGTTCTCAATAAATATCTTTCTCCAATGCTTTCCAAGTATTACATTTTCAGACTGGAGTCATGGGACACTGAATCCTGGGCTCCAGAGAAAACAGCTCTGTCAGTGTGAGATACAAAATAACTTGATGACCACCCCAGACCTTTGTTGGATGCCGCCCTGCAGCAGAGCTGGCAGAAAAGAATATATGTCTAACAGGAGTAGGTCTGTGCAGCCAGACACAGCCAGTATAATGGGCTGCATATAAATCCATCTCCCTTAATGTTCTGTGCAAAACAAAGTGGGCTGTGAGTTAAGACCTTTTGAAGAGGGTGAGGTAGACAACATGGACAGAGCTGTCTGAAAAACGTCTCAGCTGGACTGACCAGAGCTTGCACACCTTTAGCCGCAGCCCGTTATTATTGTGCCAGATAACTGTGGAGTAAGTTTTACAAGTACATCAGTTTTACAGCTACAGAATTCACCCGTGTTAATGAGAAACACACACTGATAACTAAGGCACAGGAACATTCAGCAAATCCATCCTGGTCATGCCCTTCTACTCTTTCTTCCTAGGACAAAATTAGCATAGATGTTCATTCTTGTCACAACATTTCCAGTTAAGGTTCTGACAGTCAGTAACGTGAGGAAGACAAGATGATTTTACAGAAAACATATTTAAGTAAATGTAATTTTAATCTCACCTTGGCAATTCTTATTCCTGTTACCCACTGATGCAGGGTTGCTTGATCATCACAGCATAAGTACTTGATATATTGTGATTCCTTTTGAATCTGGGGGTGCTAAAAGATATTAATTCATAAAATAAGACAAACATAGAAATCAAATCACTATACAGAAGCATGAAGGCACCACACAGTGACTTCTGTGAGAACACTGCCTATAGGCATCATGTTAACATGAAGATGACTCGAGGGGGGGAAAAGAAAGGCAGCAAAACCAGAGCATAATAAAATAAAAAAAGATGTTGGTTATGAACTATGCATGAGTTGCCACTGGCAGCACTTGCCCAAAATAATTTTAATGCATTGTGATATGAATTCAAGGGCTACAGAAATCTAGGAGTGATCTAGAGTTCAATGATGTCTACAAATGCTATGGTTCAAGGTCTAACGCTCAATGTATAAACACTGGAAGAAGTCTGTTTCTCATTGTGGTTTGTCATATGTAAGGCATCCAGACTGAACACTGGACATAATTAGTTTTCAAAGAGGATGTTAAATTTGTTTAAGCATGAACTTGTAGCTGAAACAGATTTTTCCTTCTGACTGCCTTTCTCTGGGCCAAGTTCTAGCTTTCTTCCTATGCATTTTTATTCTGTTTTACTCTTGCTGTTGTTTGCCAAGTTATGTAAAACGGCTGTATGTTCTAGATGGAGGATCACTCAAACCACAACACCATCAGAAGTACTCTTTTTCATTTGCTTGTACCAGGAACCTTTATATTTTTAAACGTTTTTTATTCTTTTGGACAAAATTTAGATTCTCTTCCCTTTACTGATCAATGCAGTACTGGTATGTGGTGACAAACCGCTGCAACTCAAAAGATGACCAAGATTCCAGGCTGCCTACTTGTCTGAGACCGAGTATCCTCTCTAAGAGGCTGAAGGAATCTGGTTCCCCTACTACAGCAGAGAAGGCTGTAAGTCTTTATAGCCTGGATGGAATAATATACTGCCATCTCTTGATACACAAATTAAAAATGAAACCAAAGGAAAAGGCTTCGTTATCCCTCATTCATGTGTTCATTTTTATCCATCTTCTTATAAATAACAGATGCACAGTTAGTGAAGTATTGTGAATGCACAAAAGAACATCCAAATATGCTCTGAGGATTCACTATTGTTAAACCATTCTCTTTTAAGCCCATGCAGTAAAAAATTCAAAATGTACCTCTGCCTAACAGCAAGGCCCCTGCTTTTATGCATACTGTTATGCAGAGCAGTGCCGGACACAGGGAACTCAGCAGGACCCACTGCAGCACACAGTACTGTGAGCAGCCCACCAGCCCAGGGCTGATGTAGAAACCAGATGTTTCCTCGCAGGCACCTGCCTACCAGTGGCTGGGGCATTCCCAGCATAGAGGCCAAGCCCAGGCTGGGTGGCCCAGGGGCTCAAAAGCAGTGCTGAACAGAGGTCTCACTCCTCAGCCGTGTGTCCCTTCTCCCCGCTCAGTGCTGCAGGCACCAGGCTTCCCTTTCTTGTGCTGACCCAACTGTCTGTGAGGCCACACTGTGATACAAAATAAAAGGAATTGATCAAGTTAAACATAACTCCTTTCATCGTGCTGTAGTTTTGGTTTGTTTCCTTTTTTTTTTTTAAACTCAGCAGTACACAGTATGGCCTCACATACAGCATGGGGATAAGGAGTACTGCGGCTTGGGGAGACAACAAGTAGGAAGGCACAGATGAGAGGATGGGACTGCACAAGTCAGCATAGCTACCAAATTCCTGTATCGTCAGATTATGGAGCAAGAGTGAAATAACTGTGAAGAATAAAAACCAAAGGCATATTACTCTTCAGGGGTCTCACAGTGACAGCTATGTCCCACGACAGTGCTGTGTGTAACTGTTACAGCTCCATGTGTTTGAACTCAGCTGCTCACACAGATCATACTGTCTGCCATTTTTCTGCAAACACACAGCTGGCTATCTCCCCTGGATGATGAACATGCAAAGTTTGCTTCAGCCCAGAGCTACCTGAACCTCTTTGCTCTTGGATGCTCTCAAGGTAAGAGCTAGGGACATCACACATTGCAAGCCCAGAGATGCCGGTTCATTGTCACCAGGTGCCTTAACTGCAGAGAATGGAGCTGTGCCTCACTGATCTGGTACACTCACACACTACCCCTTCACCGTTCAGTGTACAGGGCTGTATCTTGCTGCTACACACCTATGCCACGTATCAAACAGATATGTCTCTGCCTTCAGCAGCCAGAATGCTGCTCAGAGTGGGCTCCACTCCTGCAACGTGTAGCTGGGGTACAATGCCTGACAATCCTTATTTCCTTCCACTGTTTCAGTATTATGCAACCAAACACAGTGAAAACCATTAAGGAATTCAGTTGGAATGGTATCTTTAAAAGGGAACTTAAGCAGACACTTCTCTGGCAGAGTAGATCCCATATACCTGGGTTACATTATCACCATCAGAGCCAAAACAACCAGCAGTTACAAGCAAAGACATGGCAACCCTGGGAAAATTCAGCTCAAGTACTTTTCAACCAGCCACTAACAAATTCTGCTCCAGTGTGTAAGGTCTTACTGAACCCAGCAGATGGCACCCAAAGCTTTAAGAAAATCCTTGCAAAAGCAAGGATTCTTTTTCATGAAGTCCAACTGATCTACATATCTCCCCTCAAACTACACCACCAGCTTTTTATTACAAGGAAAGAAAAAAAAAAAGGCAGAAAACACCCCCTTCTATAATTTAACATACAAATAATAGATTATTATTAAGGTGTTATAATTCATACAAACATCTGGAAGAAAGTGCACACTGTATAAACAAGGCAGAGGTAGACATGGACACAGAGCATGCTAGGTGACAGTGCTGCACAGAGACACAGCTCTGCCATGGGGATCTGCTGATGGGGATCTCGGAGGGGCTGCCATGGGCCTCTTCTCTGGGGCACCCTACAGAAATACCAGTTTCACAAGAACACCCATACTGTGGCAGACCAAAAGTCCTTGTACCCAGAATCTGGACTTCGACAGTCACCACAAATGGGTACTGAAGGAGGAGAAATGACAAGCCTATATGATACTTCCTTTGCTCTACTTTCCCTGTCTGCATCTATTTTCAGGTCAGGGGGTTTCCTGAGCCACATGGGGTTTTTCTGTGTTTAGGTTCTTCAGTGGACTTCTCCTCCAGGTACTGCAGCTTTTTATTGAGCCCAAAGAGAGTTCTGGCATCCACAACATCTTGTAGAAGAGCCACCTCTGAACCTGACTGCTGCTAGCTGTGTATGATACTGCTGTTTTGGAAGAGACACTGTATGGCTGACCCCTATCCACACCTCTCCGTTGCCACTCCTGAGCTTAGATCTGCATCATATTCCTGGCAAGTTGTCTCTTTTCCAGCCTACAAGCTTCAAGCCTCTGCAGTCATTCTTCAAGTCAAAGTCATTCCTTACCTTCGCATAGCATTGTTGCTCCTCTTTGATCCTTTTCCAAGCTTGAAATGAGAGGACCAGAATAGCACAGGTGAAAGAAAACCACTGACTTGTGCCATGGTATGGCAGTGTTTGCTGTTTTATCATCCATGCCTTTCCTGATCATTCCTAATGCTTGATTTACATCTCTGAACACCACTGAGCACTGAACCGCAGCCACACAATGGCCTTCCAGAGTTCTTCAGGCTGCCCTTTCCTCACTGATCTGAATAATGCACCATCATCAGCAAGCTTCCTCACCTCACTGCCTATTAATATTTCGAGACTGTGGGGTTCTCACCACCCTGAGAAGTGAAAGGGAACTGCCAGTGAACAAGGCTAGAGTACCCCATGCCGAACAACATGGGAGTTATTTACTGCCTGCCTTCTAGCCTATCTTTTACTAACTATTGTCTCCACTGGGCAATCAATCTTAACTACTGGCATTCACCAGTGGGGCCTATTCCAAATTACCCCAATCAGTTCCTTGATTAAATTACTCCAATCAGTAACCATGATTAAATGCAGAGTCGCAAGTATATTCTGCCAGTTAGGGACCAAACTAGCTAGCTGCTGAACACCCCGTTCTCACAAGTGAAGTTCAACACCTCAAAGCTGTGCAGGCAGTCCAGATCTTCACTTTGTAACAACTAAGAAGCGCACTGCCTTTCACTTCCCAAGAAGCAGCAGCAGCAGCACTGGCTCTGTTTTTATGTGCTAACTTTAACAATGACACAGAAACCACACCTTTGTACTGGCCCCATAGCCCACTGAGGTTGACTGGAAATACCTCCATTACCTTTCCTAGACTTTGGATGAGCTCTAAGAAGCAATGTTGCATGGTGCCAGTGAAGAGGCTGCCTACTGCACCTGTGTGCAAGGCCAGACCACGGGACCAAACACCAGCAGCAGCAAGCTTAACACTGAAGGTTTATACCTGTAGAAGATTATTAGCAAGTGGCTCAGAAGGAGGCATTTGGCTTCCTGTGTTTTCTGATGCCCGAGGCATGCTACTTTGAACTGGGAAGTACAGTGTTTCTGCCAAGAACTGTCACACCCCAGCCTCACTTGGGAAGAACTGTACCATAGTGAAATACTTTGGCAGTACAAATGGCTGCCAACACTGACCTTTACAAGCTCAACTTTCCACTAAAAACATCAGGTCACATGCAAAGTCTATCAGATAGCACACAAAAATGCTGACTCAGGATAATCAATGCAGAGAAGAATCAGGACAGCTGAAAGCCCCTGGAAATGACTTGGTGTGAAGATCCATGTGAACTGAGTTCTTCCTTTCACAGCTCCCGTGTTTCAGGATAGCTGCTCAGTACAGTACATAGACCTAGGAGCTGCAGTCTAAATTCAGAGCCCCTTTAATAACCTCTCTGTGGGACTAACAGAGATCATAACAGTATCAAGCATCACAGTGATGTGAGAAATACTGTAGTTTTAGGCAAAATAACACTGACCTCAGTATGCCACACCTTATACATCTCACACATAGAGACAGATAAATCATTTTGTTACATGGTGCATATACCATGTCCTGAAAAGGTCATTAAAATCACCTGGCAGCAAAGTGAAAACATCTCCTCTGGAAAGGCTTAGCACCTTTGCCTCCAAAACATGCAGCACCAACATGAATTCTGAAAGACAACTGGTTAAAAAGCAACCACAGAGAAGTCAGAGTTTGAATGAAAAGTGGCAATATGCAAGCAGAAACAGAAGCCAGAATTTTTCTCACAGAAAACAAAATGGAACAGCGCTTTGAAATAATACACTGTATTAAAATGCAACATAATTTGACTACGGCAAACTTTTTTCTCCGTCAGTGTCACAACTCTCAGTACTGATGACTTAGTTGCATCATGGGGCCTGAGTTTTGGAACTGTTGGTTCTTTCCACTTACATATTAAGGCCTGAGCACCTCAAACACCAGGCAGCAAAAGGATGTGCTATGCTCCACCTGGGAAAGCCCTGAAAAGGTTTGGAACAGGATCTAGTGTTCTCTAACCCACTGTCTCCTCTCTGAGCATCACTGTCTAGAGATAAAGAAAGCAGAAACACTTGCGGATATAAAAAGCATTTTTTTTTGGGTAGGTTTCAAAAAAATATTTGTGCACAGATTACATTTTCAGATATAAACTCTCTGCCTAAGGAAGAAAAAGATAAGAACACATTGAAAACCTGAAGAAATGAGAACTGAACAATGTGGTTTCTATGGTTTGTGCCAAAACAAACGACTACAGGCCAAGTGTGCATGAAATCAGAGATTATCCCAATGAAACGTTCTTTTGCTTTGCCTTCTTCCTATCCTAAAGATGAAAATTGAACTGACATTACTCAGCATCTCATTGGATTCCTTGCCCCAAAATATATGGATCATTGCTCAGTCTCTGAGGCAGAAACAACAGCCAGAAGCATAAAGAGTGACTAATCTTGGATCAAAAGCTTTGGCTTTAGGCCAAAATAGTCAATGTTCTTGGATACCTTATATGCGTTCTAGTGATGAACTTGGTCTATGTTGAGTTAGCTTCTCAGAAAAGCTGAGACTCCTCTGGCTCCCATGACTGCAAGTAGAATTAATACTCAGATCCTTTTAAAAACCATACTCAAGTGGTTCAAATTTGCCACCTCCTAGTAAACTTGGTCAAATTCTGATGCTATGCAGTCCTTGCATAAAATGACCAGCCTTAACTGACCTTCTAAAGACATGTGTGAACTGTACAGATAAAAAAGCAACTACCCTAGTCTAAGGAAATTATTCTTTTAGCTTACATTTCTCTAATGACTGAGGCAAAATGTTTAGGTTATTACAAACATATGTAGCAGCCAGTGTAACCAAACAGGACTGCTTTACACAGAAAGTATTTTCCAAAGCTATTATAATCCATTTCTCACTGTACATTCTCTGTCCATATTCTCCCCACTGTTTATGCATTAATCTTGCAAAACTGTGTGCATGCATTATGACTGTAATCTTGTATGTCTGAAAGTGTTCTGTAATAAAGAGTATTCCTGCTTTTGCTTTTTTAGTTTATCTGGAAATGTATTTTACTCTGCAATATTTGACTGAAGCATTCATGCTAATACAATTTTCAAACCTTTCAAATAGAAAACCTCCTGGTTTCTGTCCTCACTTCCTGCACAAGCCATTTGTTCTGCACCTTTTTTCTACCATTTTCTATCTCAAACACCTTCTACCTGCTTAACTGTCATTGTGTTGAATGCATTACGTACATGACTCAGTCCAGGACAGAGTGTACTGGGTGTGAGGGAGGTGGGAATCAGGAGTGCAGTGACTAGATTCTGAATTACCTGCTGGAATGACGTCCCTGTTGCAAACAGAAGATATCCTTCTTGAAAATTTATTTCCAAAATTTCCTTTGGATCATTAGAATTTTTATTTTTTTTCTAATTCATAGTTTCCAGATGACACCAGGAAAACTCTGCTGTTTAGACTGCAGAGAAAAATGTACCCAGCTGTGGAAATAGACGATGATTTGCCTTTGTCTCAGTTTATCCCCAGGAAACCATTTTTTTTCATCCTAGATTAATTCAGCATTATGCACCATTACCTCCAGATTACTCAAGCACAACTAGCACCAATAAACTATAATTAAATCCACTCTTTGTCACAGGCACATCAGACTGACTAAACCAGTAAATTTGCATATAGATTACCTTGCTATTTGTCTGCTTTGAAAGATTTTCCAACATGGTGTGACAAAAACCAGCTCCTGCACTAATGTGCGCACACACACACACAGACACAGACACTCGATGCACAAAATAAACACTATGTTCACAATTCATGCTCGATGCAATAGATGCTGTCACTAGCAAGACGAACAGATCCCTTCACAGTGGAATCTCCGGGTTTGAGGGCTTTCAGCTCTGTAATATGAAGTAAATCACAAAAGGTCTCATCCATTTCCACCGCATTTCCCGTGTAACATAGTAGATGGTGAAAGAGACTGACAGGGAAGCTACACATACAAATTCGCACTTGCAAAGGCGACTGTGAAGAACCAGACCACTCCAACCCGTGCACTTGCTGTATGTGGTGTGTGGAATTACTTCGTCCGTGAAGGAGGTATTTGTTCCCTTGCCGTTTCTCTCCCAGGAATGGCCAGCACTCTCCGCAGGATGGCGGGGAAGAGCTGTGCTGATACCCACTCCTGCCTCCTCTGCCTGGAACAGAGGGACAAATCTGACCCGAACAGATGCAGGTTTGAGCAAGGGTCTTCTTTCACACTTGGCTGCCCTTTCCTTTCCTTTTGCCTGCATATGGAGGTTTCTATTAAGAAAAGACTCACTTTATCTGATGTCAAAGTGAAAGGTGGGATCTTTAAATTTTTGTAAGCGTAACATTTAGGCTGAGTAGAAAACAGGAAGAATCTTCATATTTACTGGGACAGATGTGCCAAAACTAATTCTTTTATTCAGACACCCTATTTTTAGTATGTTGAGGATTCTTTTTGTTGCTTTTTTGCTTCTTAAATGTGTGACTTCCTTTGAGGGAGGAAGGCTTGTTTAGCAGTGGTACAGAACAATTCAGTTTAAGGTTATAGGTTGGCATGGACCAAGTAGATACTGGGAAACAAAACAGTTCTTCAAGCTTTATAGTTGCCCCAAAGCTCCATCAGTGCAAGGCTGTACTCATCCTCAGGACACAGGCACATCAGTTCTGATTTACTGCACAGGGACAGCTAGAGGTGACCCTGCTCTCTGACACCAACCAGCCAGCTGTGCTCTTTTCAGTTGGTCCCAGCTGGGGTTTCTGCTGCCTGAGAGGGCCTGATATGAGGAAGTAACTGCTTTGTTCAGTTATTGCAGCTGTCTACTGAATCATTCTAAAGGGAAACTCCTGAGTAAGCTCAGGAAAGTGAGCTGGTTTTGCTGGTAGCCACTATGATGTGCTTTTGAATGGCTTCTAGCACACCACCCTTTTCCCCATTATCTCCTCAGTGTCTTTGTGGTTAACAAGTAAGCAAAAAAATCACCCCATTTTTGTTCTGAGCTACAGTATATGCAATGGGGTGCTGATGTAATGAGAAGAAGTGATAGGCAAGGAGCATCTGCAACATAGCATGCTCCTCAGCTCTAAGACAAACATCTTACAGGATGGATCTGCAGACAAGCACATTTCTGTTTCAACTAGTTTGAAATAGCTAGTCTAGGTGCAGCTCCAACATCACAGGCTGCAAAACCTACCATGGCTTTTGGCTAAATACCAAAGCAACCTGCCCATGAAGTGCATGATCTCACTGCTACACGAACACCATACCCAAGCCAGCATCAGCTAACTTTGACCACTGAAGTTGGAAATAAATGGCTAGATTAAAAATGAAACAGGACAGAGGGACTGCCAGCTCCTGGTGATTTGGATGCAAGTCAGCTGGGACAGACACTAGGACCAAAGTCTCACAGTCTCTGTGAACCCCTCATTTAACTGTAGCCTAAGAGAAGAAACTGGAGAAAAAGCCCATATCTACTTCAGAGGCATCAAGCTGAAAAAACATTCAAAAACATGTCATTGAAGACTTTGAGGCAAAAGTCCACATAGTTCAGAGCAGTGAACGCCAAATCAGCCCACCTCACTGGCCATTTGAATAGCAGAATCTTAGCATTTGCTACCATTTGACTGCACAAAGGACATTTCCCTGTTTTTGAAGTAAGGATGCCAATTAGCTTAACCAGTCAGAAATAAAGATGGCATTTTTTCAACTCAGTGCTCAAAGCTAGGAAATTACGTCTGGTTCCGAATCCAGCAGCATTTCCCATGAAGCACAAAAGCAAGATACTGCTGAAGCTGCTAAGGCCTTGCATTTCTCCCGCACTATAAAATACAAGCTGGGCAGTTTCCTTCATTAAGTTTGAAACACAGCAGAGCAAGTAACTCGCCTGATGACTGCCCACTGCTTTGACACAGTAATTCCTAAAGGGGTCCTCAGAAAGCAGCAACTCTTTAAAAAAACCTAGTGGTATGCTATTATTCAAAACCTTCCCAAGTGGTGTTACAGCTTGCTGGAGCTACTAAGGGCTGTAGAATAACCTGTTCTCCAAGATGTGAAAATCTCCTTTGATATACTGCCATCCTCAGTGAACAGCTAGCACGGGCTATGGCTGCTACTCTTCCAATTACTTTGCCCCATTTGCTTTAAAGACAGATAACCTTCTCCTGCAGCCAACACAAGCAAGTAAATGGAAGAGAACCTCCACAGAGCTCACTGTTCCGAGGCACACATGGGGGAATGGAAGAGCTGTGAAGACACAGCACCGCAGCCTTCGCTGTGGACAGATTTCCATCTGGCTTGGATAAGCTGGGCATCCAAATTTCTTCCAAATTACTAGGTTACCAGTATAATAAAGACAAATGTTTATCTGTTAAACGTTTTGCCTTTTGCTCACAGCACCTGCCTGCAAAAGTCCTGTCAATTTTATCTTGAGGACTTCATTCTCAATATATATATGGCAGGATGAGAAATGTCTCAATGATGATGGTTTGTTTTCCTTTGACATCTCAGGACAAGCATCTCCCAGAATGATATTTTCTTCTGGGAGACGTCCATATAAAACCAGACAGCTGCAAAATGTAACTAAGTATAATAAATGGCTCTATGTTCCTGTCCACACGCTTTTGTGTCACCAAGCATCCAATCAGCAAAAGAAACATCTACTTCGCTCTTTATCTCAGTCCACAGATCTCAAGATGTATCACACCCTCAGCTCCAACCTCCAAAGGTAAGAGAAGGATACGACAGAACTCACCTCAGCCCTATGCCTTCAAAAAGGTATATATAGAATTCAATTAATTACAGAGATTATAGTAAATATGAAACTCTCTACTGCATCACTCTCAGAAAGCCACCCTAAGTGGGAGCCTTCCACTTTTGAAACAACAGAAGATTTGAAGATATCAATACTTGCCCATATTTCCTGACCAACTCCAGCCACTGCAAGAGATAGCTGTTGAGAGAAGCTAAGTCTGAACTGAGCTAGTCAGGAATCTATCAAATGCTGACTTGTGCGAGTTAAAAGGAAGAACAATCACTGTAATAATAACCTATTCATCACTAAGTAGTTTTGGTCAGGTATAATGATCTTATCAATATGATGTTTATTCTAGCATACCACAAACATTTTATAAAGAAGCATCAGAGCAAACAGTTTTGCTAAGTAGATTTTATACATTTATAAGCCTATTACACATAAAGATTTCCCTAGCGAGCTTTTGATCTTGTTTTTCTCATCTCACGTTGAGGGTACAGTGCTAGCATCACACATCCAATAAAGCACGTATTTCAGTTGAGCTGTGACTTCATTTTTGGTGTTAGTTCTTATTATAGCATACCTCTTTTCACAAAAGATAGCAGTAAGTCCAGAAAGTTCTCCTGATTATTATGAACAATTAAACACATTGCTACATACACTTCAAAAATCATGTTTTTTTTTCATCTGCTAGAATGTAACTGTTATTAAATTGGCCAGATATTTCCCTGGCCAGTCATCTGCTTAGAAAATCCATTTCTACCTATTTTTTTAAATCAGGTTCCCTTTTCCTGAAATAAAGCTTACCTGTTCACTTCAGAAGGCTCACCCCTGTTTCACAAAAAAGGACAAAGTGTTTTTTTGCAGAGCATTTTGTGGAGAACGGTAGTATTAAAATAGTTCATCTGTGTTAGCTGAATACACCTGCTTCAGAAAATAAGTCTGGGTCTATACACCACTTCTGTTTTGCCATGTGTAAATCAGGATGGCAGACGTTTTGAAACTGAAAAAAAGAAGTGCTGTAAGTGTGCAATGTGACATTATGTGACCTCCAGTGTAAATGTTTCCCCTACATTTTTTCTGAGATGGCAAGATACGGTGTTTTCTAATATCTTGTTTGCATTGCTGGCCTTTAAATAGAAAAGCAGCAATAAGATTATCTTCTATCTTGTACACAGTAATCCCACTTGTATTCTAAAATCTGTACTAATGACAAACAGCAAGCAACGCCTAATTCCTGCAACCTCAAAGCTTCATTTCTGCTCTTTGAACTATGTGAAAAGCATGGCTTTTCTTCCTTTCCTGAGAGGAATGCAGAATTCCCAGCCTATTTGTGGTGCTATTACTGCAGTAATGAGATACTTCAACAGCAAGAAGTGATTTTCATGAGTGGGTGAACAATGTCTTTTGCTCTCCTGCCACAAACAGCTGTACAACGAAATACGCCATTTGTGATGTCTCTTCCTGCAAGACTCTGCACCTCAGTTCAACAAACCACTCAGCAGGTATGACTACACTGCAGATAAAAAGTAGACATACTTTTTAGTATATAGTTCATAATGCTCATAATTTCAACATCAGGGACTGCCAGTCCTCTCATCTTACATCTGCCTTGCTGTGCGTCCAGCCACCTGAACAGTCAGGAAGCATATTCAAGCTTGTTTCAAAGACAACAGTACAGATACAGTGTAGACAAATATCATAGGACTAACAGTCCTTAAAATTAAGGTTCTAAAGGTATGTTGCTGATCAACAATGAAGCAAGGAAGAAAATAGAAAATGATTTTGCAGAAGGTGCTCTATCTCATCAGGGTTCCTGAAGCTTCCAACGTAAACATGTTTTCATATAAAAGAAACTGGTGTGACATTTGCAGAACTTAGTTTTCTAGTACATTACCTTTAAGACAAAGCAGTGATCTGTAGGTGCCTTATATTTCACTTTGTGTTGAGAACCATAATAAACGTTCATATTCTCAAATTGAATGAAGCATGCCAGGTCCCGTGAAGTCTACAAATGAAAACCAAGCACATCATTGTAAGAACTGCGTTTTGATGTGAAACCCATTAGCAGCATTTTTTCAAGTGCATGAATGCCAATAGTTTTTAATTTTTTAACTGTCATGAAGTTGACTGAAGAAAGATGAATTTTAAGCGCGTGCATTCCTAAACTAACAGTTGGAAGAGTGTCAGTACACCTTAAAAACGATATATAACAGCGCAGCATTTCGCTGTTGTTCTGGTTTTGCTGTGCTTTATTGCTTTGTATGGAGGTTTTGGCTTACGGTTAATAAGACCAAACAGAACACCATAGTAAGAAATACCTTTAGTAAATTAGATATAGGTCTTGCAACCACACCCGGAGTAGAGAAAGAAGGTCTGGGGTTCTAAATGGCTTTGGAAGCTTGTTTGTCTGTGGTATGTGTAACAAACAAACTGTCATCAGGAAATAAGAACACATTTCATCTGCTTTGCTTTGAATTTTCTCAAATTTTCTGGCATCGGTCCTTTTCCGCTTATAATATTTGCTTGTTCACAACATGTTGCTGAAGTAACAAGGTTTCTGTTGCTGGCACACTTCTCAGCGCAGAATTCTGTATACAAAGCACGATTTTTGTAGTCTTTGAGTGGAAAAGCAAAAATGGTTCTGTCACGTGATCACTGCTGGCTGACATGAGAAATCAGGAAATTGTGAAAGAAAGGCAAAAACAAACCCCAAACCCTCTCTCCCGCTAAGACAGGGTTATATTTCCATGCATGATGGTCCTTCCAGGCTGTGCTCATTCTTGCTGATATTTTCAGTACAATGCACTCTTGAGTTGTTATTTATTTACAAAGTGAGTTTGCATGTAAGATTGGTGGGGAGGAGATGTTCCATACTGTAGGTAGACAGAGCTTCTCTCTCTCCTGTTTCCCCTGAAGC
The DNA here is from genome assembly GCF_033815535.1 of Pezoporus flaviventris. Taxonomy (NCBI): domain Eukaryota; kingdom Metazoa; phylum Chordata; class Aves; order Psittaciformes; family Psittacidae; genus Pezoporus; species Pezoporus flaviventris. The sequence goes on from NW_026892595.1 coordinate 9,144,935, forward strand.
TGATGTCAGGGATTTTGTCATTAACTGTGTGGACCTAGGATTTAAGCTCCTGAACATGCTCAAAACCTTGCAGTAAAATGAGTTGTTCCTTTCCTTTATGAATCAGGTAATGGCAGTTAAGACCAATACGTATGCAGTTGTTATTTTCTTCTAAGTAAGGAACAAGTTTTTATGCAAGGGACAAAGAGACTTCTTGTTAGTATTTCTGCAGTGTTAGTATGACAAAGTAATACAACTAACAGAAACAAATCTTAAAACTGTATCTGCAATTCTGAATCTGTTGTTCTGTGACTCTGTCCATTCACAGCATGGTTTTGAATGGGATATAAGTAGAGGAACACTGAAGAAATTAAGCCTGGTTTGTAAAGGAAAAAGCCTCAAACAAAAGCCACCAAATGCATGTGAGTACAATAATCTGAACATGTCCCTATATTTTCACGTTTGCATTGTATTGTACAGCCAACATGAAGTGCCAAAGGTTTCCCAGACTTCTCTGCTTTTTTACAACTGAGAAGACGATTACATGATGAATTTCAAAACAGCTGCAGCAGCTGAAGATACTATTGTCTGCCAACTGTTTTTGTACCTCAATGAAAGATCACTCTACCCACAACTGAATGGGTTGCACATATGCAAGGTGCACATGCACTCTTCGTACCACCCAGATACGAACTCTCACAATTTAAGGGCTTTGACTGAAGAGCTCTACTGAATTCTGCTGCAGTGCTTTAAGATGTTTAGCAGCCTCAGTGCACCCTGCCCATCTACTAGAGATTACTGTCTGCACGGAAGACGTGTACCTGAACCTCAGCTGTTCCAAATACAGATTCCAGTAATTAACTTCAAACACCATTAAACAGATTTGAGCTAAGAGATTTGACTTTCTCCAGAACGCCTCAGGAATGGACACATACATCCTTTTCCTGAAGGCTGTTACAGAAGCAGGAGCAAGAGCCACACTATCTCGAAAAGAACTAGATTCAAAGTTCTCAATTCCTGTGAGTGACTGAGTTGGTAAAATAGTGAGTTTGAAGCAGTCACAGTTCCTTAAAATGGTTCAGTTATAGGTAGTATAGGCTACCCTGCCTATAACAACTAACAGGCAATAAAGTGTTAAAACAGCTGTTACGAGGTGACATGGCTTGGTGCATGGCTCCATCCTGAGCCTGTATTTGCAGTCTATCACCTGAAAAAAGAAAGCACTCTGACAGGAAGTCACTGAAATGGGTATCACTGGATGATGACAAAGGCTGGGTAACTATCAGTATAGGCTTGCCCTGTTTGGCGCTGTACTACTGGTTATCACTGGAGGGAGGCTACAAGGAAAGGCCCAAGATGGACTTTTCATTTGACTGTTCTTATATTCTTTCTACCTTAAGTGTCTTCCAAATAGCATTCTAGTTCCTAATTGGTAGGATGCTCTGTGTGTGCAACATGATTTGAGGACTGGAAGCTGATATCTCACAGTCAGGTGAAGTCCAAATGAATTGCTGTGAAATCAGCAAGGTAATCTAGGTCTGCCTTTCATTGGGATATAAACATAGGTCACTGGATCAGCATCACGGCATTCCTTTACAAGCTATCTTTTTTTTTTTCTTCCTTCGTGGTTTAGTCAGGAAATGGCACAACAGTTTCACAGGACGAATCATAACAGCAAAGCTCCATTAGCAGCACCAGAATTTCCAAACATGAAGCATTAGTAGAGCTGTAAATAGTAGCAGAAGTGGCTTTCAAAACACACAAAAAAATAACCCCCCAAAAACCCAAAACCAAACCCAAAAAACCCCACCAGTCCCAGAAGCCAACATTATACCTCATCACTGTGGAAATGAGAAGCCAGCTGCCCCTATGGCCAACACGTCCAGGACCCTGTTGCTTCTCCAGTGCTAGCAATTCAGATTCTTGAAACATTTTGCAATATTAAATGTCAGTGCATTTGATTTGGTCAGGTGGATACTTCTGTCTCACTTACTTTTGCACAAAAGGCAGACTTAAAAAGCATAACACATTCTCTAGGTAAAGACCATGGTAGGAAAATATGTGTAGCATTTCTGCATGCTAGCTAGCTATGCTAGCTGGCACAGAAATTCAGTATCAAACAAAGCAGAATTCCACCTTTTTGTGATAAGAAATTAGTTTACTTAAGAACTTTTAATATATTCTTCCACAGGAAACCCATGTAACAGTGAAGCATTTTGGCAGCATAACACTCCCTGAAGGGTGCTGTGCTGTTTTTCTTTCCCTACTGACTTCCGGAGGAGTGCCATTGCACTAATGCTTTTATCTATCCATAGAAATCAAAGGGAGAGAAACGTGACAGGATTCAGGGACTACATTCCAATATTTGCACAAGTGGTGTAGTCAAAGTTAAACCAAAAAAACCCCAACCCTCTCAGATGCACCAGACACTGCTCTTAAAATGTCATCTTGGGAGTTCTTCACTTTCACCTATGTGAATTGTTTTATTGCTACAAAGATTATTTGGCTTCCTGACCTTGGTTTTTCCTTTGGGAACATAATAAATTCCAGAAGCTCGTAGAAGAAAATAACGCCTCTTCCATGACTTTTTTCCATCTTCTTTTAAATAAAGGGCCCCTTCAAGCTCTGGCACAGCGACAGATGTCCCACAGAAGCTTTCCTGTGCAACAAGAATAATAATACACAAAACAGATTTGATTTAAGCACAACCCTCTTAATAGGAGAAAAATGGTCCCTTGAAAAACAGAGACTTTACTGTGACAGTGAACACCTGAACATGGGCAATTCAGTTCTCAGGGAGATGAACATCTTAGGCAGGCAAAGGAAACTTTTCCAAGCTAATGCGGCAACTCAGCCCAGCAAGGTGGGTGCACTGGAAAAGGAGGCTCGCAGAACCTCCATTCTCCACAGGGTCAAGCTAAAACCTACAAAAGGTTTTAACTACATGTAGATGTGCTCAGTGAAGTCAATAAAACAGAAAAGTTGGTACTACTGCTGTTGGTTTTTCTCTATTGCTGGATCTACAGGTTCTGTAGAGAAATACTTCTACAGAGAGAATCTGCAGGGACTGTTTAGAGCTCTAAAAACAGCAAAGGAAAAAAACGCCCTCAATCTCTGCTTTCACTTTTAAATACATGCTAGCATTTAGAACACTGTTTAAACAAATACACTTCATTGTTTGCTTGAAGGACCTACTGTTGGGTAATTTTTAATGCCAACATGCTTATCACTTTATGTTTTCATTTAGAATTTACCAGGACTTTTGCTGGTTGATATCTGGTGCCTTCATGAGATGCATTTAACTTCGAAATAGGAATCCTCAGTTGCTTGAGAACAGCATTTCCTTTGTGAATTTCTACCAAGTCAAAATGCTTGCCAGGAGAACTGTGATAACCTCATCTTTCATATGGCTCTGGATTTTTCACTCTTATAACATGCAACTGAAGTAAACCTTCAGCAGGAAAGGCAAGAGGCTGAACAGACTTTCTGGAAAGTGCAAAGGTTCTTTTTCTGTTGTAGTGCAGCCAGTAATTTGAGGTAGTGAGAAGTACATCTGCTTCTAGTCCAAAAGATAACTGTTTGCTACTGATCAACCTTACTAATAATATAAAGTCACAATGGCTGGCCTAAGGGTGTGGCACAGCTGTTTCTTCCACTCATATTTGTATAACACTGCTTTAATTGTTATCATGGCACTACACTTCATAGACATACTAAGTGAAAACCTTTCATGGCACTGGGTCTATAACAACAAAATCTCCATCGTTTATATTCTCTAACGGGGGATACAATCTGCATTTTAATGGTGAGCAACAGATGCAGAGGAAAATCCAATGTTAAACCTTAGACACAATGACATCAACCAGCACAGATCGTCATGTTACACATTTTCCCACAACGACCTAAATGCTGTTGTTGCAGAGCAGACGCAGACGGTGGCAGAGTTTTGGCGACATTTGCATCATCAACCCAGAAAGTTAGCTTACCTCCAGTAAAGCCTCTTTGCTTTTATCATTCATTTCTTTGCTTTCATTCCTCCCTTTGCTTGCAAGGTAGAAGTTCTGATTAAGACACAAAAGAAATTGATGCTCATTATAAAGAGAGCAATACAAGTAACTAGATCACTACAGACCCATTCAATAGTTAGTCTTTCAGTACTGAGTACCCAAGCCAGCAGATGCAAGAGGCATATACCTATGGACTCTTCTTATAGAAAACTTTAATCACAGCTTCCTGCTCATGAGTTTTAATTCTTTATTTTGAATAAAATTCAGAAGTAATACAGAATTACTTCTGCCTATGGATATACAGCCTTCCAAATTTTTGAAAACACTGGCTTATGCTTTTGGCTGTTTTTTTCTGGATCAATGGGTTTGATTTTATCATTCCAATTTTCACCGCTTCCTATATTACTACAGACAGTAGAGAACATAACGTGCTAGTGTGCTGGAACATGTGCAGTGGCTTTGCTGAACACCAACCATGGTCAAATAGCGGAGCTGATTGCCTGCTGAGAGTACAGCAGCTGGGCATGAAGGAAGTAGGTAGATGAAGGAGCTATGCCATGCATCGAGTTCTTGTACTTCACCATTTTCTAAATGAAAGTACACGTAGAAGAGGAGCTTGAGAAATACTTGATACATGGGACAGTCTTATTGATTTCCCTGGAATTAGTCAAAAAGCTAAGTTTGCAGAACAAAGGGCATAAACCAAACACACACTATTGTCTAGGAAATGGACAAAATTGTAAAAACCCAACAAATATTGAAACCTATCTACTTAAAAACTACTCCAAATTCCATAATTCTTCAGCAATTTCATAGGAAGAAGACTAAGAGTTTTTCTGACTTTTTATCTCCATTTTTTCAAGTCTCAAGACTACGAGAATATGGCAATATATTTACATGCATAAAACTCCATAATGACTGAACTGCAACACAAATGCAAACATTACCAAAATTAAAATGAGAAGTGTGTAAATGAAGGAACATGCTGTTGCTATAGCATAAGAAAGAAAGAAACAAGCAGCGTATCTTCCCTGCCAGCATAACATGTTTAGAGCAATGAAGTTCATCTGAAGTGAAACCCTCGTATTCCACACAACCACATCTTCTTTCTCAAGCAGCACAGTGAACAGCTGTCTGCCAGAATGCAAGCCTCATAAGCAGCCAGCTTTTGGAGGGGCACCAGGAGAGGAAGGGGAATAAGTGTGGGTGATCTCAAAATCAGCTCTTTAAAAGCTTTCTTAAAATTTCACAGTAAGTCAGACAGGGACATTAGAAAAACAGCCACCTGCAATTTGGCCTATGCTGACACCACGTTTATGGAATGAACATAAGAAACTTGAACATTCAATACAACACACAGTTATGCCAGGAAATACTGCTGGCTCCGAAGTGCCTGGGCACATTTTTAGCCCATAGCTGAAGGTAAGCAAGCACTAAGGATCACAGCTTCGTGACTGTATCTGAAGACAGTATTCATAGTGGAAAAAACCTCAAACTAGCTCAAAAAAAAACCTGCTTAAAAGTGTATTCTCAGTACAACCCAAACAGCGATGCCTGCCAATGCAGTAAAGCCATAGGTCTGAGTGAGGTGACAATGCTTCACTCATCCCACTGGGGAAAAAAGTCACTGTTCTGACCCAAGTTCTCCGTACATGGGCAACAGCTCTTCTTGAGAGAGGGCACTATCACAGCACTGCTGGCTTGATGTTGGTATTTCTTTTTCACTGAAGAGCGTATGAAGAGAAGCCTCAAAGGGCACTGCTAGGCTGGGTTGGGCCTCCAGACTTTGGGATGGATTTGGAAAGTAGAGGAACATGCAAGTTGTAAGCTGCCTTCTGTAGATCATTATAAAATAGACATAGTACAACCCCTAAAATACCCAGCGAAGATTTATTTATCAAGGTAAGTACACCTTATCACTCTCTCAACAAGGCTTGGCTCATTAGCTTTACTACCAGATGCATTCATCTGGATCAGTCAGCCTTCAGTGCACTGATAATAAGAAAACAAAGCTCCTCTGATTAGAACTGATTCACATTCAGGCATCTGGCATTTACTTAGCAGAAACAGACCACCCTGTACTGACACAATCAGTGGTAAAGAGAGAAAGTTTGTAATGATATCCATGCTGGATCTTTAACAATGCAGCTTTTTCATTAGGGAAACTGGGCTCTGTCACCTAAACCAACATTACACAGATATACACTGTCATCTTTCACCTGTCAACACACATTTTATTTATTACCTCCTTTATGTCTCTGCCCTGAAATCTGGAAGTACCTGGTACTTATTAGTTGTCAGCAGCTAAAAACCTGGGGAGCAGACTGTACTTGTTTTATCACTGTGTGGTCTCCTATTTTTGATCGGAAGCATTCATCCTATGGGAGACAAACCACATGTGTCCACAAGAAGTCATTCCAAGTCCAGTAGCCAAAGGTCATGATAAAATGCAAGCTCTTTCCTGTCTGAGGACACCACTAGGAAATGCGCGTTTGGTTTGAGATGTCAGGTCATTAATGGGACAAGATGTGGCTACGGGGCAGCTCTCTGCATATGTCTACAGATTTGAGAATTAACTATTTTTTACATTCAAAAGATAATGTTTTTCGATAAACAGCTGAGCTTACTGAACAGGATGGATTCATCGTCTTGAGCTGATAACGTAAGAAAGCAAACATAAAGGGTTATTTTAACAAACAAAACAAAGTATGCTGTCACGCTTTGACACTGGGTTTGCTTTGTTTGCAATGTTTGGGTTATCTGATGCTGAAATGAGCTGGTATTTTTGCTGAATTATTCCCCTGTGCCTACAGAGCCCCAGACCAGCTGAAGCTGACATAAAGCCAGTTGCTCTCCTACGCCATTCTTCTTGACTCAGAATGCAGAGCCATAGTGGCAGTTTTGACATGTACTGCTAGCCAGGTATGAGACCCTTCAGAAACACTAGGTGATGACCCATCTATAGTATTACATTAGCAGGAAATTGCACAAAAGAAAATCCTGTAAAGATTTTATAGCCATCTTAAGTTAATTCTGTGCTTTGTACTGTAAAGCACCAGTAGCCTATGCATACAACCTTTCCATCCAGGGATACAACCATTCCATTTTGTGTGGAAAGGCAGGTAATAAAATTCAGGCTGTATCTCTCTCCTCTGTATAAGCCTCAAACAGTGGAAGACAGAAGGTGTTTTCAACAGCTTGAAAGAACATCTCTGGTGGCATGTAAGCAAACCAAATTTGGATCATAGTAGAAACAGCAGCATTAACTACTGCACTGCCAAACTCTCTGATCAGTGTTCCATGCCTTTATATTTGAAAAAATGAATTCCCTAAATGAAAAAGCACCTCTCTCATACCTTTTTTCATACACAGCCCTATAGAAGCTGGAGTGCAGCAGCTACTTGTCAGTATACAGCAAAAACCAGGTGTTCAAGACAGCATACTCCCTCTGCTTCCCCTTCTGCTTAGATTTTTTTTTTTTGCTTTCAATCTATTGAACCAGTTTTTCCAGAAGATCTGCAAGGTCCACAAGAGCCACTCTAAAGATCACAAATGTAAATAATAAATGAAGCTAAAGGCAAAGCTCTTTTGAAGCCCCTGAAAATTAATTTGCAACTCTGCTTACTTGATTTTATGTTTTAAGAAATCACTTAAAGAAAGCTGATTGTTCATGCCTTGAGGATGATGGTCTTCGTCATCAAAGAGGGGGGAATATGGAACAAATGGAAGACATACATAAACTAGGATGCAGATAACAGCAAAGCATTTAATAGGCTGATTAAGTCACATGTGTAAATGCTTTCTGCATTAGTTTCAAAGCAGAAAAAGAAGAACACTTACTGAAGTAGCATCTTCAACTTGAAACTATACCATAGACTGAGATACACTAATAGAGAGAGAAATTAAGATTACTAAAGAGCGGGAGTACAGTGAAAAATACTACCCTTTTCTCACTTCTATTTCTCTGTGCACACACCAACACACTCAATAATCAGGTTCCCCACCACTCTTCTATGCTTCCTTCTCTGGGTCACAGTTTTTAAAACAACTTTTCAAGCATGAAACTCACTACTGCTGTCCTGTTACGAAAGACATCACAAATTCTTACTCCACCTTCTTCTCATGCTGTTTAGTGCTCTTGCTTTTCAGAAGAAGTAAAATGTCAGTTCAGTGTGTGGGTTCTCCATTGGAAGAGATAGCTCTTTTCGCTTAGATATGAGGGAGCAGAAGCATAAAGTACTCACTATAGAGATTTTAATTCATTTCAATAATGATGCCCCAAAATAATAAAAACCAAACCAACCAACAACCAAACTAAAAGACACATGAATGTGGTGTCACCTGCATTGTTTGAATTTATCCTGTCTGCAAAAATCAAACACTGGGTTCTAAGAGCGTGACCAGTGTCTTTTTAGAGTCCCTTTTTTGCTGAGACTTACTCTTTGAGCTTTTTGAAAAAAGGTGTTGAGACCTGACAACCTTTCCTTTCAAGAGTCAAGCACAGCATCCCTCAAGCAGATAACCAAGCATCACCTTTCCTATGTTACAAAAGTTTTCTTTATTTGCACGTGTACCAACATGTATTTTTGTTTCACTTTTTAGTCATAGACTTGTGACACTCCATCTCTGTAGATGAGTCACTGATGACATTCATGGAACGGTCTTTTACTCTGAGTTCCCTGAAGGGTAAATTGTATCACGGTGATAAAATAGCAAGAGTGTACCAGCCTTTGTAAACGGGGGGGGGGGGGGGGGGGACACACACGACAGTTGAGGATTTTGCAGGTGCTTTTTCTAAAATGCATTCCAAATACTTTAAGAAATAGTTTTCAGAAACAAAGCTGCAGAAAAAAATATTACAGTACTGCAGGACAAGAATGACAAACTTCCAAAAAAGCCACTGGCATTAGCTGAGCAGCTTGCTGCTAGCACAGATAGAGAAGATAAATCCTGCATTTCAAAACCTCAGTTCCTTCTTAAAAAATTAGACATGTTTAATTAATTGTTTAATCTGCACCAGGAATATAATTTGTTCATAGAGAGAAACAATGAATATTGGCACAGGACATTTAAGAATTTAAGGATATTTAAGAATTCAAGGAAGAAGTTCTTCACTGGGAGGGTGGTGAGACACTGGTACAGGCTGCCCAGAGAACTTGTGGCTGCCCCATCCCTGGCAGTGTTCAGGGCCAGGTTGGACAGGGCCTTGAGCAACCTGGTCTAGTGGAAGGTGTCCCTACCCATGGCAGGGGGATTGTAACTAAATGATCTTAGGGTCCTTTCCAATCCTAACCATTCTATAATTCTATGATTCTATACATACCTTTTCCAGAGGTCCACTGGTTTAGCAATGCAATCATGTTTATAAAATTGTTTTTAAAGCATTTAATTATCAATGTCAAACCTCCATACTGAAAATTCTGTATCACTAATTTGTCTAAGAATCAGTTGTAAGCACCTGGCCACCTTTGGAACCTGACTGAGGTCTTCTTCCAGAAAAATAACCTGCAAGAGTCAAAACCATGAGATCTCCACTGACAACCTCCTTCAGAATGAGCACTAAGAAAGACCAACAAGGACTCCAACTGCTGCTTCATTACCACCACAGGCTGTGTCAAAAAAAGCATTCTGCAGTTTCTGTACTCACAAAATGAGTTTATAAGGCAATCATCTTGACTGAGCTAGGAGGAAGTGTCTGAAATATGCTGAGAATGCGTATCACAGCACTGAATTTCAGTGTCCCATTGGTTACACCGTAATTTCCGTGAGTAGTTAGTTAGTTAATCACACAGCCTGCCCCCCACTAACTCAGCATTTCCTCTCGGTTTACCTTTTCAGGAACTCACTCGAAATCATGCAATTTACCATGTCTCATTACCTAGTGTGAGCTCTGTCTGTACAACACTGATTATTTTCTGCCAAAAAGACAAACCGCTGATACGACTGTGCTATTCTGCCCATCTCACAATGTTTGAATTTACTCAGCCTGACAGATGGTTAGACTTTATTACTGGCAAAATATTTCAACAGTGTGAGAGTTGCAACTGACCCAGTTTCCTTAGGCTGTTCATTTTATAGCTTATCACAGAGGGGCCGAAGCTCAAGGACTGCAGACATATCCAGATCCAGCCCATCATGTCCTGAGATGGGAGGACAGAGCTGCACTCTTATTTCTGGTTTTGGTTCAGGTCATGTTTATTTCTGAAGCTCACTGCAATCTGAATGCACAGAATCTTCATCAATTATTTACCTCCTATGGGAGGCCAGCAGCCTAGCTCTAAGTCACTCACCCCAATAACGCTACCAAGTGTACATATGAATCAAATGTACTATCGAACCTCTGCTGCTAGATATGTTTGTGTGCACTAGAAATTATAACACCTTGACCCATCCTGTATGTTTACTTCCAAACTTGGCTTTTCTGTTTCATATTAAAAACAACATCGATCCATGTACACTGCAGGATAAGTTTTCTTTCCCTCACTGTGCATACCTGTTCTGTCAAAGAAGAAAACTTCCTCTCTGCAGGTTTTATTTGAAACACTGTCTCATTTAAAAAAAAACCTGGCTTCCTAATGATATGTTGTGAGGTTTGCTGCCAAATCATGTATGACTCATTTCTTCAGCAATGCTGAATTGATCATTTTTCTCTTGCTGCCCTTCGGAACAAATCAGATGCTCAGTGAGCTAACAGATGGCTGACAAGGGGAAAAGCTCTAGTGCCCGAGAATCCATCAACTGTATGTGCTAAGGTGTTTGTAAACACAGTTTTGACCACATATCACATGAAATAAATGATAACCTTTGCTGAATAATTTGTTGCAATTCAGTGTGCAGAACCTTTCACTAAATTAGGTGTTCCCGTTCACCCAGTTCTTCCCCTAGGCTAAATGAAACCCAGATAAACTCTCTGCAATACTCAGCATTCTCTTTACAAAGTTTCATGTACAACTGGCAAAAACTGGACCTCTGAGGAAATGTTGATTCCCATCAGTAGAAATAGTGGAGAAACTGTAGTAATGACAAAGGACAGGTTTTTACAGCCCCTACCTAAGCAACAGTACCAGCGAGAACCGTGTGTTTCATTTTTTACCAGTGAAGAAAAGACTTTAAAATAGTATCAGAAAGGAATAGAAAGCACTTATTTTCAAATACTTGCATTTAACATTCTGGTCTGGGGTTCTTTTTTGTTGAAAGCACAAGGTTGTTTTCTCTAATTCCAAACTGACACAGCTGAAAGCAAATTAATAACGCAATAGGCAGCATACAGACTAAGTGACAGAATTTTAGACTCTCACCCAAATTCCATGTTAGCTTACCTGGGGATTTTTAAATACAGCATATTTTTCACTTTTTTCCAAAAACATAATCTTATTCACAGTGTCTCGGGTCCAGTCTGACAACACTTCAACAACATTCTCATGGTCTTCAAAAAACCTTTCTGAGAGACAGAAAAAGTAATGTAAGACACTCAAACTCTCTCTGTGCTCTCCTGAGGCTGCAGAAATTCCTGTGTATGAATGTAATCATTATCGGATGTTTGCTCAGAGCTGGACAGTCCAGCACTGTTTTGCACTGCATGGGAGGGACCAAAACCACACGGATATACTGTCAGGTGGAAGGGTTAATAAGCTACAGAAGATGCTTTATGTAGGTCTGGCATGCTCCTGAATTCCTCCTGCACCTCTGTGCTATTGCCCAAAGGCTGCAAAGGATGGAAACAGTGACCCACTAGGAGTAGATGGTTACATCTGTGTATCTCAATGGTGTTTCAGTTTTTTTTTTTTTTAAGGTCTGCAGTATGATTTAGGGGAAGAGAGGTACATACCCACTCTGGAAGAAAATAGTAAAAACCTATTTCCTTGTCTTTTTACTTATTGAAACAAATGAAAAATTTCTTTCTGTCAATAGGAAGAATTCTATGCACTGAAAATAAAATGTCCTGTTTCAAGCAACTGCATTTAAAAACAAAAATAGCAAGCCAGTGGAAATTAGAAGAGAGACTGAGAACTGATGTGAACATACAGTTTCACCCAGCATCTCTGCAGTTTAAAACCTCACCAGAGATGTGGGAGTCCTAGTGTCAGTTCTCTCCCTTCCTGAGCTGATCTGAACCCAAATCCTCCACCCAGGAAAACCACAGGGTATGCTGAGGTCAGATAACTCCGATCTCTTCTTCTGAGGTTTCATTTGTATGAAGTAGCTGAAAAGTCACACAAACCTCCTTTGGAAGTAAAAGGAATTGAGCATAATTGACAGGTAATTTTGGAAGCACTGAAACTGCACTTTTTCTACAAGTTCAGTACTGGAACAGGGAATTCACACAGCTCCAATTTTCAGTACAATTTTGGCAGTTCCCTGGGAATGGCTGTGCTCCATTTTAGAGGTCTGTGGTGTTCACATTTCCCAATAGTGTAGACTGGCCTAGTACAAGAGGAGATAACAGAACATACATCTTGTAGGCTTTCTTTAACACTTGTTACTTCTGCAGGGGTTCACTATGTCCCATTAAAACTAAATTAAATTTTTAAATTCACAAAATTATAGTAGCTTCACATGCACACAGTAATTTTTAACACCACAAGCAACATAACACTTTTCATTTAGCAACTGATACTTCTGCAGTGTACTGGAAACATAAAGCAGTATATAAACCCCAAGTAAAAGCTGAAAAGGGTAAACAGTATCTTACAGTTCCGGATAGCCGTAAAATAATTCTCAGGTAGTAACACTAGCTATTTATCACCGATTTTGACACATGTACTTTTGTTCATTCATTTCCAGTACCAGGCTTTTCTTGCATAAGAGGTATGCTCTTACCATCCTTAGGAGGGTCTTTTTTATTATTATTGTTACCTAAAAAATGTCAAATCTGGATGCTTATTATAAGGCAATACTCTTTATTGCAAAATATTGCTGGTATGTACAGCCCAGTGTTATATCATCATCTCACTACTGAGATTATCTATGATATTTAACAGGCAATTAATCTAAAGCTGTAGTTTAGTTTATTTGCAATGGTCATTTTTCAAAATAACAGTTATATATAAGATACTCTGTCAGAGATCTTCTGGCATAAAACTAGCTTGGACTTTCAGTTCAGCCTGAAATATTTGCTGCTGAGATTTGCTTCTTATAGAAGGGAAAAGTGCAGAAAAGGGAAAGTGCAGGAAAGCCTGCCTTCTAAGCATGCTGGTAGTAACAGAGCTATCTAGAACTGCCAAGAAGTATACTGGCAATAAAGAACAGTTCACATTATTTTGATTTTAAACAAAATTTCCTGCAGGTAGCTGTGCACTGGAAGCATTCCATTCATATCACAATTTTCTTCTGCAAACAAAAAGGTTCCATTCCCAGCTGATTTGGACCTGGTAACAGACCTCTCCATCAGGAGTTTATAGACTTTTCCTTCTGAACCAACTACTGATTTGTTTCCTTTCGTACACTTCTTCTGTCCTGGCTTTTCAAACAGTTTATATCCATTATGAGAGTAATTCCTTACTATACTAATACCCTAACTCAAAGCACCCAGCGTTAACTAGGTCTAAAGTACCGCAATCTGTCTATATGCTGTCATTGTAATACTTAAAACTTTGTCCAAGTCACACTAGACCAGAGGAAGCAACTTTTCAAGACAAGGAAACACTCCAAAATTATTCAGTGACACCTGTGACATTTCTAGGGTCTAATGACATTTCCAGTTTTCCCCACTCAAGCTAAGCAGGTAAAAAAGAATGCAGCAACATTGCTTCATGTATCATCTTAATTAAGTAGAAAGAATAGACTGGCAGTTGATGTCTCTGCCATTCTTACCAGCAGACAAGTTATCTCCTTGCACAAGAGCAGTCAGGCTTTTTCCAGCTATTTTTACATTTCTTTGTTTTAGGTTAGCAGGATGACTATTCCTGGGACTGTTAAAGTGCAATATCGATAATTAACTTTCTTTGTGCATTTTCACATCTCTGCTTACTGTAAACTGAGAATGCCAAAGGCTGCTTGACAATTTCCCGTGTCTCTAGGTCAAATGTGACCCTGGAAGAAAGTTGTGGCAATTTGCCTTTTCCTTTTGATGCAAATACCTTTGCAGCCTGGACAATAAAAAGATTCTGAAATAACTCACAATTAGAGACTAAGCCACTGCTTGCTTGGCCTTGAAGCCTTTTTGAGACAAAACTCATTAAGTTGCAACAAACAATACATAAGATTTGCACAGCTGTTTCTTAGGGACCTGGAGGACAGGTTAGTTGCTTCCTAAATCATAAGGTACCACCAGCAAAGCTGCAGCTCTGTCAGACAGCAATATCCTGATCACAGCTACAATAAAGAAAACAACTATCACAAATGAAAAGCATCAGAAATTACTGAAATGCTTCTCAGTCTTGTTTAATTAAAACATTTGTGTGGCCAATATGTAACAGCCTATTGACAGCACTTCAGCCCTGGATCCTCTCTTCAAAGAGTAGAGTACTCATGTGTTTGCGTCTGCCACTGCCTTGACAAACAGTGAAATCACATGGCCCCTTTACTTTGTGTAAAACAGAATGATGGAAATGGTGGTGGGCAAAGAACCTTCGGCAGCTCAGAGCCCAGATGAATGGAAGACTCATTTCTACAGCAAGAATGGCCCATGTACATTCCCACACCATCCCTCAGCTTAAGAGAGTATGATGTTCCAAAACCAGTGGACACATAGGCACGAGAAATATTATTAATTCCCTTTCCAAGATTACCAGCAACAAAGGATACACTGTATCTATTTTCTATATGATGTGCCATTACACCACTTACCAATTTGCAGTTCTGGATACATTTCATACAGACACCAATCGACGTTGCAGTCGCAATGAGTTTTCTCAAAGAGGTTGTCTAAAACATCCCGTGTCACCTGACGCTCATCCACCATTAGTGACTTTGAGCTGTTATCGTACATGTGCACCTTGACAACAAGCTGAGTAGAGTCACAGAAGAGTCAGTTAATTTCAGAAGCAAGTAAAAGGCTAGTCTGAATCTGCTAACACAGATAAGAAAGATTAAGGCTGAAGGTCATTACTGATTCAAAGGCACCCTGTCCTACAGTGAGCTGAAGGAATAGAACAGCTTGGAAGCTTTCACATTATATTGCTAGCAAAATAAATACCTTTTCTCAAAAAGGAAAATTGAACCTTGTCCTGTGCATGACTTCAGGAAAGGTGAAACTGCTATGGAGAAAAAGCAGAAGTTAATCTCTTCTCTAAATCTACTAGATGTGCAATTAAGGAAAATACTTGATAGGGAAACCAACTAGAAAAGGATGGTGTGTCCTTAGTGGAAGCTAGAAAAGTGGAAAATTTAGCTTTAAATAAGAAAAAGAATAGAAGAATCTTGCCATGCCAACAGACTAACCTAAAATCAGATTGTACTAAGATGGGCAGTAGGCCAAAACCCATCAATAAGCAAGCAGATGAGTTACTCATATTAACCAAGTTGACCTAAGACACTCATTATTTCTTCATAGTGTGAAGTATTTCTTAAACAAGACACACTTTTACCCAGAGAGGAACAACACAAGAAAATGCTGAAGTACATAAAGTGTGATTAAGAACTGCAAATACATTTTAAGGAAAGTGCTTAAAATGCTCCATTAGTACTGAAAACAGAAGAAAAATTGTCTACAGGATCTGTACATAGAAACTGGAACTAAAATGGTGTTTTGTTTAAACAGCTCCTTATTTTAAAATGTGTGCATAAGAAGCTCTGGTACTATGAAGGCAATCTCTGTCAAAGATCAGGTAGAAGCAGAGAGTGTTGATCCCCAAGAGAAAATCTACACTGTCTCTGAGAAGTAAAAGCAAATGAAACAAAAAAAATTGCAAACTTGCTTTGATTCCAATGCTTGCAAGTATTTTCCTCTCTAAAATAAGCAACTGTGCCATAGTGTAGATTATGGAGAAAAAGAAATATTGTATATGGATAATCTACAACATGTCTGGGAAAAGAAGGTATTGTTGTCTGGTTATAGCTGACTGCTCAGAAACACACATGCGGCTTCCATCTTCACAGAATCACAGAATGGCTGAGATTGGAAGGCACCTCCAGCCCAATTCTGTGCTCAAGCAGGGCTACCTAGAGCCCATTGACCAGGGCCCTGTCCAGGTAGCTTACGAGTATCTCCAAGGAGGGAGACTCCACAACCTCCCTGGGCAAACTGTACCAGTGCTCAGAGTAACTGAACACCTGCAGCTTCTGTTGAGTTCAGCTGGAACACTAGCTTAGGATGTGTGGTCATAATTACATGACACACTGCAGTACTGCGCAGATACTGCCCAGAAGCTTTTTAACTTCTTGGTCTAAAATAATTTGTGTTATCCTTGTACATTACTACACTGCTGTGGAAAGATTTAGCAGGAAGACCCTCATTAACTTAATTAGGATTAGCTAAATCTATATCCACTGTAAAAGAAAAGTTTAATACCTCTGTAATCAGCACAGCATAAATAAGCAATGTTTTTATGTATATTCCACCTTCTCTAAAGCGACCTATCAGAACAGTGGGCTTTGCCCTAACACTGTTAAAAAAAAAAGAAGGCGGCAGAACCTTCCAAGCCCTCTTAAAAATAAGTTCCTCACAGGCATCATTCTCCCAGACACTTTTCTTCTGGTGGATGACAAGACAGAATACAGTAAGACAACTCAAGGTACAGACAAAGTACCTACTAGCTGTTTCAGTAAGAACTTTATTATTGACAGGAATAAGAAACACTTGGCTGGTAGCTCTTATGATGGCAACTCATGATTTTAAGGCTCACCTTTTTAACTTTGGCTTCCTTCAGTTTCTCCAATGCAAGTTTAATCTTGTCAGCTTTAGCCTGTGCCTCTTGTTCTTCCTGAAAAAATACAAGATATTTAAGTGAGGCTAGAAATTTATGTTTACTTGGAAAGAGTTGTTTCTTGTTATTTATATCCAGAACACAAGGTTTGTCATGGGAAACTTCATAGTTACAAGGAATTCCCAACTTTCTTTGAGCTAATATCCTGCATCAGCCACAGTTTTGTTTTACAAGTCCAGTACTGCATTGTGTTGCCCAGTCATACAGCTCCTACATGATCTGTTCCTCAAATGCTACAGGAATGCCTGAAAACTGAACCCTTCTATGTTTCCATATGGGTTACAGCTGATACAAAAGATAAGATTAAGGAAGATCTAGCCTCAATGAAATAGCATTTTGGATGCAGCTGCTTGTAAGAAAACTCACTTCTTGATAGGGTTAACAGAACCAGAGTTTTTAGAATCTTACTGACAACTTGGCTTGCAGTTATATCACTTACAATTTTACCCTGTCTGTTAAATACATTAATTTACTTAAATTATTTTACTTGCCAAGTATGAGCTCTTACTGCACGCACAGTTATGGGGGGAATCACCTCCTTAAATTGGATGGTATCATGGCTTTTTATTCTAGTAATGGACCCATTCATATTAACACAGACACAGTTAGAGCATTCAAGTTCATTTGAGCTTTTGCTGAATGCTATAGCAAGACTCCTAAAAATCTCAGTATCACCCAGCTTTTCTTTTATAAAGCAGCTGTATCAATACCACGCCTCTCTCCTAATATCAGTGGGGTTTGTGATCCAAGATTCAGCTGATCGAAGTTAGGTACCCATACCGGATGCTAGTGCCTACTGTTGCCTCTGTGACTGGTAGACTGTGACTACAGATTGTGACCATTTCTTTTTGTCATCTACCTTCCAGTAGTCTCCCCCAGTCACATACAGAATTGGAAAAGCACAGTTTCTGTACTATAATCATGGGAGATGCACTTGCAAGAAGCTAGGCCTAACTAAGCATTGCCTCCACTTCCTTCTTACAGAGGTATCATAGGACCATAGCAATAGAAGAACCAAGAAGGTTATCTTATTTCACCCCAAACTTAGAGGCAAGTTCAAACATAACTAAAGTACTCCTGACTAACTTGCTGAATTAAACATCTTTTGTTTTGTCACTACTTCCCTGAGATACTAAGATCTTTAGGTTGTCAAAAATACAAGGTGAGGTGTGCAATCTGAAAGAGATGGCTTCAAGCATGTTTGCTATTGTCAAATTCTCTGCTATAAACACCAGACAATCAATTAAAAGAAGTCTTTTTTATTTTATCTCCACAGATATGGAAATTTGCATCTGCAGCTCAGAGATGCTTAACTTTGAGAATCCAAAACCAGCTTCTGTACTTGAACAGAAGCTGCTGCACAAATATTTCTTTCTGAGTAAGGCTGACTGTTCTACAGAGGGAAGAGCCCATAGCTTCTCACATCGTGGCCCTCTCCTTACCATCTCAAAAGACCTGTCTGCAGGAATTAGGAAAAGCATCTTAACCAAAGTGGTTGAGTGTGGTGTGGACAGGCTTCCTGCTGAAAATTTGAAACAGAGTTCACACAATGCACAAATCTGTGCAAGAGCACTCTCACATTCATGTTTTCACAACTTTTGTCTGTCTTAATGTAGAAAAGGAAATGATCCAATGTCAATAAGCTATCATAAAAAATTTCAGCACTCTTGGAGAAATGTTTTGACAGGCTAAAAGATTTGTTTTCCAGCTATGGTATCATCACCATGTTTTCTGGATCTTCAAACAGAAGAACATAAAAGTTATCCAGATAATGTAATAGAAAACGCAGAAGGTTTAGTTAGCTTAAGAACAGTTTAAAAAAGAAACATCTGAGTTGATGGAAACTTATGAGACAGCTCTATGTTTCCCTGAAAGGCTGGACTCCTTAATTCTCACAACACATAAAGGTCAGAAAATAAGAGTCTCAGTATCAGAGGTGCACTGGGAATAATTAACACTATTCTTGACTCCAACCAGAAGTGTTAATAAAAATGTCAGCCCTGATTGGTTCAAGAATCACTTATCAAGAATCCTGGCTAACAATAACATGGGGAAAAAATACAGTCCATTTTTAGCTGCATTTCAGTCTACTGAGCAGAAATGTCATGTCAAAACAAATACTAACCAAGACATTAAATGCTAATTTAAAACCAGTTCTGTCCATATTAATTTTAAATGGTTATTACCTTCATCATTCATACTGCAACTTGTGTAACTGCCCTATAGGCAATTTTGAGGACAGTAAGCCACACAATGGGTATGCCATCAGTATTTGAATACAACCTGTATCAGAAAATGAGGCAAGGGCTGTGGGAGAAAGCAGAACCAGTGCCTTCATGAGGAAGTCAACTACTGCAGACAGACTCCTCAGAATCACAGAATGGTTGAGGTTGGAAGGGACTACCAGAGGTCATATAGATGAACCTTCTTGCTCAAGCACAGTCACCTAGAATGCACCACCTCTCTGAGCAAGCTATTCTCAAGCTCAGTCACCCTCACAGTAAAGAAGTTCTTCCCTACGTTCAGGTGGAACTTCCTGTTTTCAGTTTATGCTCATTGACTCGTCCTATCACCTGGCACCACTGAGAAGAGCCTAGCCCCATCTTCTCGACACCCTCCCTTCAGATATTTATACACATTGATCAGATTCCCCCTGAGCTTTCTCTTCTCTGGGCTGAACAAACCCGGCTCCCTCAGCCCTTCCTCATATGAGATGCTCCAGACCCTTAATCATTCTAGTAGCCTTTTGCTGGACTCCAGGAGCTTTTGACAGCTCTTGTACTTGTGAGCCCAGAACTAGTCACAGCACTTCAGGTGAGGCCTCACAAGAGCTGAGAGGGAGAATTACCTCCCTTGACCTGCTGGCAATGTTTTTCCTAATGCCTCTACCTCCTGTTCCCATCGTTTTCTGCCCTCTCCCTGTATCTGGAAAGAAACAAGAAAACACTGCTAGAGAGTTAACTAAGCACACAGTCTCAGAGGAACACTTTAATTGAGGGAGACAGAAGTGACTTTTAGCTATGCTTTTGCATATAGAATTCCAGTTGTGTTTAGCAGGTATATCCCTTTTCACTCTGAAATCTCATTTGATCTCAGGTAATGAAGGATGCCAGCTAACTGCAAATTAGCTCAGTACAAGACTCAAAGGAAAGAACTGTGCATCACTGTTGGTTTCAGTGAACTTTAGATCACAGCATCATGGAAGTGGCAGCTGGAAGAGAGGTCTGGAGGTCCATAGTCTGGCTCCCTACCCAAAGAAGAACAGACAACAACATCAGATCATGTCAGCCATGATTTTGCCTAGCAAAGTTGGGAAAACCTCTAAGGAAAGAGAATTTCTGACCTCTCCAGGTCACCCGTTCCAGTGCTACAGCACTGCCTGAAACGGAAAAGGTTTTCCTAATGTCCTTTATACATGACCTAAGAATTTGGCTCCACCAGCTTCTGTGTTTCTAGCTGGGATATGCACTGCTGTTCCAATGCCAAATACCACTTGCAAAATTAAAAGAACTTGTGAATGCTCAAAACAAGCTTACCTGGGTGAGTGGCTCAGTAGGAGGAGGTGGTGGTGGTGGTGGAAGGTCTAAGTCAGGGTCTGGAGGTGGAGGGAGCAAGTCATCCCCAAACTGTCCAGTAACAGGACTTAATTTAGAATAAAAGTCACTATCCAAACCTGTTGAAGGCTGAGTGAGTGTATTCTGCTGGCTGCCAGAAGTTTTCTGGGTTTGTAAAGTTCTCTGTTCAACATCATTTATGTCTGCTACAAGATCAGCCATTAAAGCATCCAGGTCTTTGTCCTCTAGGGCATTTAGGGATTCTGTAAAGAAAATCACAAAATGTGTCAGTGAGTGCAATGCAAACCACTGTTTCCATTTCACTGGAGACTAAATTGCAGAAGGCATGGTTACTGTAAGATATACGGTTTATGGGAAAGGAAACAACATTTTAAATGGGTTCAAGAAATAAATGTGTTTTAGAAATAGCCATTAATCTGGTCATACTAAAGTTCAGAGTACAAGGAACTCTATGAATACAAATTAATCAGGACAGGAAGCTTTACTTTCACTGATACAGCCTCTGGCTCTTATGACATTACCAAACCTGGCCCTGATCCAGAAAGATATCTGGGTACATGCTTTGTGATACGAATTCATGAAATTCCACTAGCTGCTGTTAAGCCGTCTACTTATGATAAGTACATACATAAATGCTTAGCAAGTTTTGGTATAGCACAAAACAAACCATGTAATTGAGGCCTAGATCAAGAACATCTTCATATATTACTGCTATTCTACCACTCTAAAGTTAACGTGAAGCAGAATCAGAGGATTGTAAGATACAAGAAATTGTACGGTATCCTTTGTAGCCCATCGGTAATTGTGTGATCAACATCTGTGACATACCTCACGTAATATGCAGGGTTACGTTCTTTAAGCAAAGAAGAAACACGACAGTCTCTTTTCAAAAGCATCTTATCAACCAAATGTAAATATTGTAACTTTTGCTTTCTGTCTTCTACAATGTCAGAGTACAAGATAAAATCCTATACTGGAACTTCATACGCAATTTCTTTCTCGGTTGTTTGAACCAGCCATGGTATAAGAGATCCTGTGGAATAACACCTTGTAGGATAATTCAGCTTTCTAGAAGAGAATGGTTCTTTAACCAAGAGATCCAGTGATTTAAATCTCTTTGAAGAATCTAATTAAAAAAATTATCACAAACTGGGAAAGCTTTAAGTGGGGTTCTGGAAAGGGATTGAGAATGCTGAACAAGATACCAACAAATGCTTATAGAGTCCAACAAAGAATATGTCATTCATCAGACTAAGTATGAATATACCACCAGACTGACTCTGTTTACCTGTTGTACTAATAGAGTATTTTTATAAGCTTTTGTTTTCAGTGGGAAAGTTGGCTCTCCAGTTACATGCCTCTTCCCACTTTGCTGGTGGAGACATTAGGTAGATTAACAGTGAATTGATTCTGGGACAAAAACATAGGCTTAAGCCAGCTCAGGCAAATGCAAATGCAAACAACCAGCTCCCAGTAAAAAAGAAAGAAAAACAAACAAACAAATAAAAAACAAACAAAACAAAAAATAAACAAAGCACCCACCACCAAACAAAACCAAAGGGAGCATTCTTTCTTGAAACTCGAATAAATTCCCTCATTTATTTTGCCACACACCCCCAGCAAGCAGCTGTACATGCAAAAGCAACAGTACGAACCAGAATGAGAAAAAGCAATGTAAAGTGGAAGCAGTTGAAGCTGATACTTTCATTAGACAAAAATGCTTATGCGGCTCTAACCTCACATTGAGGAACTTCATTTTCTATTAAGTTCAATCTTTACATTAGAAAGGTTGCATTTCAGAAAGTTATTTGGGGACCTCTCATCTTTGTTTTCCTATGCACTCATTTTCAAGTCTGACACCTATATAAGACTGAGCAATCCTTTAAAAAGAATTGGCCCCTTCAAAGTTTCTTAAATTGAGAGACAGAAATATACCTCCCCATCCAGCAGAACATTTTTTGTTTTGTTTTTAATTAAGAATATTTGAAGTTTTTCTTCTCCTTTGTTGCTGTGAGGTATTTCAAACAAGCATAAAAAGCAGAAAGTCCATTCAGCTACTTACCATTTAAATCTTTAAAACCAACTGTAAAGCTAAATTCATTGTTGGACACTCTGGGGGATGGAGGTTGTACAGTCTCCACTCCTAAACTCTGTAAAGGTAGAAGAAAAAAAACAAGGTTATCTGATGACACAACTACTATTACAGATTAACATTTGTAAATCAACCACCTGAATTTGTCTAATGAAATTGATTCCTCTTCAAGCAACAGAATGACATACACTTGTTTCAGGGATTATGCCTAGATCGGTAAACAGAATAGGGCCAGAACAAGGGTTCAAGCACTGTCTCACTATCATGCCACGCATTTAATGATTTGAATGCTTCTCAATACAGTGTATACCCACGCCAACTGCAGCTCCTGTCAGGCAACACCCAGGCTTGGTGTGGGGAACAGCAGAGGCTAGGGTTATTTCTAATAGAGACAGTGAATAAAGCCAGACTGGTTTTTAGGGTTTGCTGGGGAGTTTCTCTGGGGGTTGATGGGGAGAGTGCTGAAAGAGTTTAGTTGTGTACACATTTGAGCTACAGTGCCATTTGCTCCAGAGTGCTTTATTTACTACTATTACCATTTATTAAATGTAATCTAGCTGTTGCTTTATCATGATGTTTGCAAAAAAAAAAAAAATCCCAAACACAACAGACAACAAAACATGCTGCTGTTTGCAATACAAACTGCAAATCTGCATAGTTAAATAGAGAATTCCTAGTTTGTCACTTCTTGTTTAGGAAGCAGGCTTGGAACCAGTGCTTGACAAGTCAGGAAAAGTGCACACAATGGAGACAGAAAAAGATACATTCTCCCTTCCACAATCTGAAAAGTGACATCTTTAATAAACGAACACTGTAGACAGGACTGAAAGTAATTTCAAGGGACAGGACCATGCACCTGTCCTAAGGCAGGTCAGGTATGCCTTGGTGTTACCTGAAAAATGCATACCTAACCTAATTTAAAAAGCTTCCTATTACATAAACTCCGCCATCACCTCTGGCAACCTGTTCCACTGCTTCATTACCGAGGCCACTGTTCTTCCCATTAAATCTTTCTTGTGATGTTCATCCTATACTTTCTTTGCTGCAGCTGAAGATCATTGTTGTCCTGCTCTCTGGGCACATAAGGAAAGAAATACTTCTTTCTGCTCTGATGCTGCCTTTGATGTATTTTAAGATTGTTATCATTCCCTTCTTCTCTAAACAGCCTCCTGCAATCTTTTCTTATTGATTGTTTCTTTTCCCTCTCATCACTCCCATTACTTTCCTCAGGATTTTCTCCAGTAATCCAGCTTCTCAAAACGCTGTGCTAACACTGGACAGTTTACCTGTTGAGGTCTTACCAATGCTGCGCAGAACGGAAGGATTACTTCATCTATCCTACAAGCTATATCCTTGTTCATACACCCCTGTGAGATGCTTGTCTACTGGTGCTCATACTCAATTTGTACCAGAGCATTTACACTTCTTAAAAGCTGCCTGAAACTGAAGGGTGTTTTCCATGAAAATTAATGCAAATATTTTTCTTGGCAGCTCTTTTCACCTATTTCCCACCCAGGATACGCTGGTTTCTTCTGAAGTTATACAGAGATGGACATTAAAGCAGTGATAGCTTTAAAAACTGTTTCTGGTTTAATACTCACTGTCATAAAAATAGACACTGTATAAATAGGGGAAGAGGAAGAAATTAAGAACATGAGATAGTTTTACGATGCCCACGAAAAAGAGAGAAAGGAAAATGTACTGATGAAACAGACTGTTAGAGCTTACAGGGAACACTTTCATCACTAACCTATCAAGAAGTTGTAGCATCTCTTAAAGGCCATAAAAGTGTAGGAAAGAAATGAAAAGAAGAAAGCAAATGCAAAGGGAAATTGAAGAGAAAGCAGTAAAATGTTAAGGGGAAAAAAAAGTAGTACATAAAAATAGCAGAAAGGTCCAATTCTGAATTTGCATTTATTTTTCAGCCTTTTTATGCAATGTGAAGGCACTTCTGTGTGTTTCTATCATTTACACTTACTTTAGGAACAGATAGATTGACGAAAAAGAGCAAAGAACTATCCACAGTCTCATTTTGGAAATTTAAGAATCTAGAGGAATTAACAGACATAAGTCTGTTAGCTGAAAGTCTTCAGGCTTTCAGATATGCCTGTCTCCTCTTCCCATACAATGCTGAGGTAAGAGGTGATGTCAGCACTTTAGAGAGGAGGAAGAGTCAGTCTCCATCTTAGGAGCTTGTCCTACCCAGTACTGAACCTATGAGCAGAGAGAGAAGGGGCTCACTCTCTTACACTGTTCCCATCACCTGCACTCGTTAGAGTGCTGTGTCCAATCTGAGGAGGTAATATTTACGACACATAGTCTTTTGTTAATTTTCAAGGCATAATATTGAAATTAAGCTATCCTAAACCCCTCCCCCTTTATATACATATATATATAAAATAAATATGCATAGTTATAAAAAGCCCTTAAAAAGCAGAAAGACTACCAAGGGGCAAAGTACTGTGATGTCACTGCTAAGAATGTCAAGTTAGATTTTGGCTTTCAAACAGCTGATGCACAATTTCTGTTCAGTGGCTCAGAATTGTTGGTATCCAGTTTGACAAACACTGGGATTCACTAAGAGGAAGGACCCCTCAAATCAGAGGCTGTAAGCAATCAAACTCACACAGAATCCAAGATAACAGCTTAAGTGGTTTCAAGAATAAAATTATTAAACTACAACAAAGTTACTGACTTTGTGAAAGAAAACTTTTTTTTGGTAAGAAATAAAAATTCTCCTTTCATCAGGTTTTGCAGGACGTTTTCCACGACTATAGGTTTAGCAGTACGCTCGCGCTGATTTATAGTTTGCTCTCAAGAGTGCATTCAGCAGTGGCAATAACGTCTCCATATTCTTGAATGCTACCTGTCCTGGGTTTAGCAGTAGCA
Source organism: Pezoporus flaviventris (assembly GCF_033815535.1). Classification (NCBI taxonomy): domain Eukaryota; kingdom Metazoa; phylum Chordata; class Aves; order Psittaciformes; family Psittacidae; genus Pezoporus; species Pezoporus flaviventris. Next base: position 9,170,343 of record NW_026892595.1, read on the forward strand.
GTCATTTTTCTCCTTCTTGGTAGCTGGTGCAGTGCTGTGTTTTGACTTTCGGCCTGGGAACAGAGCTGATAACACTGATGTTTTAGGCTGACCAACGACTTTGTGAGCCTCATGCTCTGCCAGGGAGGAGGGGAAGCCAGGAGGAAGCAGAGACAGGACACCTAACCCAAGCTAGCCAAAGAGGTATTCCACACCACAGCACGTCATGCCCAGGATGTAACGGAGAGTTACCTGGAAGGGCTGCAACTGCGGGGTTGGAGAAGGTATCGGTCAGTGCTTGGTCAGGCTGGGGGGGAGGGAGGGGAGTTATTGGTTGGCTGGTGATGAGGTGTTGTATTCTCCCCCCTTGTTATTTCCTTTGTCATTATTATTATTGGTGGTCGCAGTAGTGATTTGTGTTATACCTTAGTTACTAAACTGTTCTTATCTCAACCTGAGGGAGTTGCATTCTTTTTGATTCTCCTCTCTGTCCCTCCGGGAGTAGGAGAAGGGAAAGAAGGGGGGGAGTGAGTGAACGAGCTGTCTGACTGGTTTTAAACCATGACACTACCCTAATTTAGCAGCTCAATATTTTGCCATATCTAAAGATTTACTCTTATGCGTATCTTCAAAATGTGGCTTTCATTTCCAAAGTTTACATTTGACATTCAGGCTACATCCCTTTTACCCATGTGTGCAAAGCATTCATTCCTGAAAATTCTCACTCAAACTCTTCCTGTTTTGACAGGATCTTTCAATTTCTTTGGATCAAGTCCAGGAGAATTTAAATTGCTTATTTGTTTGGATTTTTTTCAAATAAAGAGTCTACAGTGTATCTGTATTTATTCAGAGTGGAGGTACATGAAAAATGTAGAAAAGTCACCTCTTTTCTCTAACACATAATAGCTATTTTTCTCATCTTGATAAAAAACTCCGTAATTTACCTGAGTCAGCATGTCCATCTCCCCAAGTAAATTGCTGAACATTTCATCTATATCATCACAGGTTTGCTCCATCTGAAAGAAAAAAAAAAAATCACAGACAAGGAATCATCACAAGTTCACTTCAAAGCCAGCAGTGGCCAAAACCAGAGGATATGCAAGGTTCCTTTATACTGCATTTCCAATTAACTTTAAAACAACTGTTCATGACTTGCAAAACACTCCATTCATAGTTCAGAAATAACTGTTAACAGATCAGAAGGATCTCAATCCTATATAGGCCTCAACACACATTTGGGCTCTAAACTCACTAGGGACTTGTGCAAAACATTCGACACTGTCCCACACAACATCCTTGTCCCTAAATTGGAGAGACATCAATTTGATAGGTGGACCACTTGGTGGATAAAGAATTGGCTGGATGGCCACACACAAAGAGTTGTGGTCAATGGCTCAATGTCCAGCTGGAGACCAGTAACGAGTGGTGTCCCCCAGGGATCGGTGTTGGGACTGGTCTTGCTCAACATCTTCATCGCTGACATGGACAGTGGGATTGAGTGCACCTTCAGCAAGTTTGCTGATGACACCAAGCTGTGTGGTTTGGTTGATACGCTGGAGGGAAGGAATGCCATCCAGAGGGACCTTGACACGCTTGTGAGGTGGGCTGATGCCAACCTTATGAAGTTTAACCATGCCAAGTGCAAGGTCCTACACCTGGGTTGGAGCAATCCCAGGCACAGCTACAGGTTGGGCAGAGAAGAGATTCAGAGCAGCCCTGTGGAGAAGGACTTGGGGGTGTTGGTTGATGAGAAACTGAATATGAGCCGGCTTCAGTGTGCGCTCACAGCCCAAAAAGCCAACTGTATCCTGGGCTGCATCAAAAGGAGCGTGACCAACAGGTCAAAGGAGGTCATCCTGCCCCTCTACTCTGCTCTCGTGAGACTTCACCTGGAGTATTGTGTGCAGTTCTGGTGTCCTCAACATAAAAAGGAAGTGGAACTGTTGGAACAAGTCCAGAGAAGGCCCATGAGGATGATCAGGGGACTGGAGCACGTCCCGTATGAAGACAGGCTGAGAAAGTTGGGGCTGTTCAGCCTGGAGAAGAGAAGGCTGCATGGAGACCTAACAGCAGCCTTCCAGTATCTGGAGGGGGCCTATAGGGATGCTGGGGAGGGACTCTTCATTAGGGACTGTAGTGACAGGACAAGGGGTAACAGGTTAAAACTTAAACAGGGGAAGTTTAGATTGGCTATAAGGAAAAAGTTCTTTACTGTGAGGGTGGTGAGGCACTGGAATGAGTTGGCCACAGAGGCTGTGAATGCTCCATCCCTGGCAGTGTTCAAGGTCAGGCTGGACTAAGCCTTGGGTGAGATGGTTTAGGGTGAGGTGTCCCTGCCCATGGCGGGGGGGGTAGAACTAGATGATCTTAAGGTCCTTTCCAACCCTAACTATTCTGTGTTTCTATAGTTTCAACAACCTCCTTGTATTATTTACATTTCATAGGAAGTCACTAGCTAATAAACCATGGTTGTATCTTAAACATCAAAGAAATGTAGCTTATAAGAGATTGAGAGGGAAACAAAGTTTAAGATTGAAAAACTCCTGAATGCTTCATCTTGAAAGCCTTCTTTATTTGGCTTACATGATTAATACAAGTTTATTAGGTGTTATCTAGCGCAGGACCTGGTTATGGTTACGTACGAAACCAACTTTTTGTCTCAACATTTCTCTCCATTTGCTTTCGAATACCAGTGCACTAGTGTGCCAGTGCACTAGTTTGCTAGTGCACAGGGCAGGAACAACTCTAATGATTATAAAGCCTGGGAAGAAAGGAAGACCAGCAGGAATCTTGTTCTTCCATCTTACTGCTCTTCATTTAACAGAACATCTTAAATCATGTAACTATTCCACAGTTAAATAATAAAGGTCACTGAACCACTGAAGTCAGCATCTGTTGTTTGAGAATTATGTGGTAGCATGTCTTTAATATGATAGTTAATACTGGAACAATCTGAGCTGATCTGCCTCCTTTGGACTTGATTTTTCTGACATCAACATAAGCAAGACTGGCCTGTCCATTTGTCCACTTACCATCTGTGTTAGCTCTGACACCAGAACTCCTGAGGAGTACATATCTATAGCTTTCAGCAGTCAGGCTCAGGCACATCCTATCTACTTACATTTTTTGTAGCTGGTATAACAAGTCACAGGCAACCCAGAAGTGGACTTTGAACTTTCACAGTTCACTCAGATCCCAGAAATCAAAGACTTAAAGATTTGGGAACTCGATGCAGTTAAAGACATCATAATAGGATATGGTTGGCAAGGCTGAGAGTAACCCTAGCCCAGTGGTAGAGACAGCACAGTTATGCCCATGTAATGGAAGATGTCACACTTGACAGAGTGAATGGAGAGCTAAAGTCACGTTATCTGCTTCATATCCAGCTGACAACCCCACACTGGATGGCTCACTCTCTCTCTCTGATTCACAGTTAGCCTACAGAAACTTCTATGTAAAATTCGATTTCTGTAGAGTCAGCAGTACAGTGGCTGAATACTACTGAATCTTAATTCATTTATTTGAACGAACAGCTGTGTAGCTTCCTACACACCTGGCACTTGGAAAATCAATTTTCATGAAAAGGAAAGATAAAATGACACTTATTTGATCAGGCAGAGCGAAGTCAGATTTATTATGTGACAAAAAATGGGAGCTTCAGTTCATACTGACAAGTATCTCATTAGGGCTTAAATAATACTGAATAATTTTACATTTTCCTGTTTTCTTATTAAAGAGAACAAAGTATCTGCTAGGAAAATTCTATTGGCTCTAACCATTTGTATATTTCTGTGGGATTTTTAAGCACTGGCTAAATCTACTTGCAGGAAAAAGTCTTCATACTGGTGCCTTTAACAAACTGAAATTCTGCTTTGATATATTTTTCCAGAATAGAAATACAAAAATGGGGGGGAAAAAAAAAGAAAGATACTACTGGTTTACAATGAGGAGACCTCATCAAGAGGAGGAGTAACACTTGTCTAAAAAGGAAAAAAACCAAACCCCCACAAAACACTACGAACCTTCCTCAGCAGTGAACGAAAAAAAAGGAAGGGGAGGGAGACAGAGAAGGAAATATTAGATTATACACTATTTTCACCAAATCACATGATATTTAGGTTCTAGTAAATTTAGAGCTTCCTTCTTTGTAATTATATGACATTATGAATCTTCAGACACATTTAATTCATAAGGAAAAGAATGTAATCTTACAAAAAAAGCAATGTGCAAGGAATTCTGTAAGAACTTCCACTGTAAATTGGAGCTCAATTCAAATAAATGATATTTAATACTAGGGTTTGTTTTGTTTGTTTTTTTTTTTTTTTACTTTAGGCTCATAGGGGAAGGGAGAAGGCCTGAGCATATGTTCTGAGAAGGAAATACCTGTCAGTTTCAATGAACAGACATCCATCATCATCACCAGGCTGATAAAGCCACCTTGTCACCAAGACATTGCCCCTACTGGTATCTTTCTTTTCTCTTGATTTTTCACTGATTGCATTCAGGAAGACAAAATTAACATCACAATCAGCAAAAACCCTGGAAATATTCTTACGTTAAAACACACTGAATGATCTCTTAAACTGATATGAGAACCCTGCAAATTCATCACGGGTTTTGTCAAGAGCTAGAAAAGCTTGACAAAAGACAGTAAATCGAGTCACCAAAATGCAGAACTGCAAAAGAGTATCCATCCAGTTTCCTCCTCTTTGACTCCTCTCCACAGTAACTTCTGTTTCTTTTATTTGATTGCCACAGAAGGAACAAACAGACAAGGCAGGACACAGATTTTTGAACTATCCCATTCGAGGAGGATGTTGCTGCATTTTAGACCATCAAATTCTTTTGACTTTTATAAATAACCTTGAGCTTATTCAAACCAGAAACTCAAAGTGAAACCTACAGGTGTATGAGCTATCATTAACAAAAAACGGGAAAAGATTTACCAAAGTCCCCAGAAGAATATCAAGTTTCATACTCAGTCCTCCTCTATATCCACTAAAGAGTAACTTGTCTGTCAGGTTATTCTGTATATAGTACTAATACTGGTAACTCTTAAAATCACTATCAATTACAATACATTGAAGAGAAAAAAAAGTACACTACTTTTACAGTAAGTTTCTCATGTTATGCATAAGATTGCAAGCACAAAATATTCAGAATTAAAAAGAGGAAACTGTGGTTGTCAAGAATAAGCACGCTAAGGAGGGGCATGTGGGAAGGCATACATGTGAAACCTAACTTATTTTAAAAGTGACTGGTTTTCAAACTAATTTTTTCTAGACCGCATTTTGAAGTAACACCAAGCATACAGGCAAAGGTATTTTTCCTTGCCTTTTGTTTCCAACCAAATTTCACATTCTCAAATCTGCAGTGAGATCTCAGGAAAAACCTTTTTTTTTTCCCTCTTAAAAAATACTCCCACCTTTCTTATACTGTATATCTAATGGGTGAGGGAATTTTCTCTTCAGCTTGCTATTCTTACCCCAAAGCCTCACTATTTAGTTTACACATATTAAAACCCTCACAGGTTTATATGATACATACATATCAACTCATTGTATTTTGACTTTATCAATACATTTATTCACTCCACCATTTACCAGAAGGCCCCCAGACCTCCTAGACCTATTGGTTTTTTGCCTTTTCAATTTCAGATTTAGCAGCCTCTTTACTGATAAAAATAATTCAAATCTAAATCTAGATGAGAATAACAAAACCCTTTATTTTATTGTACTCTTTCTAACATCTTTGCATTTCAGCTCACCTTAATAAAGGGTTTCTGTGTATTTGTTCTTACTTCTCCTTACCTGCTTGAGCCTGCCTTTTATGGTGTCTGTCTTTTCTCTGTCACATGATTTATTGTCATTTCCAAAGACCTACCTGCAACCATTCAGGTGCCCTGTGAGGGGCCTCCAACCATTTCGTTTTCACAAGAACGAGCCCTCCTGCCCTGGATGACAGTACAAAACTCCTGTGCACTGGATTCCTAAACTTGACAACAGACCTGCACAAAACTTCTTCCCTCTCCTAAATACCTATTTCCTATATACCCTTATTTTGAAATTGAGATGTAAATCTATACATTCTTTGAGCTATGTGCTGGGAAGCTGGAGTGAAGATATCTCACTTCAAACCTCAGCGAAATTTGGCAGATCCACAGAAAGCAAGCTAGCCCACAGGGATGGATGCATATACTCCTTGGTCCAACTTGCTGCGCGTGCATGAGAATGTACTTTGCTGATAGTGAACAACATTGTTTTCCCATGGGGATGGTCCAGTATTCAAGAGCAACAAAGAAAAATCCTGAGAAATTTCTTGCTCAGATGCAAGAATGGAGAAACAGCCCTTGCACTCAGTCTCAAGATGCACGATCTTACCAGGGTTAAGTACAACTTCACCTACGTTATTTAGTGTCATCCACTCACAGGTGAAGCAGGATCTGCCTTTCCTTCTATCATTAAAATCAGGATGTGATTTTTGCATGGTTACATATATTTTTATTTGTTAAGATACTAGAGAGAATAATAGAACAACTGTTTTATTTAAGAATGAAGAAAGTTTTGTGATTTGCACGCTGGCATAAGACGACATAGCACTATGTCTATGACAATACATAGAAAATGGAATTGTTTGATAGAATCATTATCATTTGGCAGGAAGCTAACAGAAGGAGTAGTAAAAAAAATGGCACAATATTCACCCTGCTTAAAAAGAAACTATGAAAAAATATCATGAAAGCTGACATGGTGATCATACGGTACAACTCAAAAACCCAAGCATGGTACTATACCAAGCAGAGTTTGAACTGTTAACAATCTGATAGCTGTGAGAGTTAGTGAAAGACAGTCCCTTTCAACAGGAAGAGTGGTCTAAGTCACATGGTAACAAGGTTTCTGCACTTGCAATTTGAAAACAAGCTCAAAGCGCTTGTGCAATACTGAACAGGAAACGCCAACGGTATCGCACATGAGATTACCATCTCTGCAACTCAGTCTCAGTTGAGTTGATGCAGTTTAATCAACCTAAGGGCTACAAACAAAAAAGTAATGAGGACAGTATATTGTCAGTAGAACAAAGATATACAACAGAATCATGCTACCAACAATATTAGGAACCAGTCCACTTAGTGGTATAGTGAACAGTTAGGACATATTCATTAAATTCAACACATTGTTGTTATTCTTAAAAATTCAAGGCATTGCTTGCATTCTTAAACTGTTACATATGCATCTAGCAAGGGTAAAAATACATGAAGTACAGCTTTACAAATCACACAGAAAGATCAAAAGCACACCCTCACCTCCTAGTCCCTGCACTACAGTGCCTAAGTGGTGGAACACCAAGTCCACCAAAACAAACACTACGTGTTTGACTATCCAGGTGACCCCTACCAGCACTGTAACTTTCTGATAACGCTTCATGCTTAAATGCTTCCTGGGGTGGAACGAAGAAATCTGTACTGTTCTGGAGAGACCCACCAGTAGCCCAATGATTACATCACTCAAATCAGAGATCTACTCTTACCTACAGCAGACTATGCAAAACAGATCATCCCATATCAAAGGCACAAAAAAAAGAAGATAATGAGGACAGAGGGATGATAGTGACAGAAGCCCCACCATAAAGAACAAAGCTGGAAAAAGGGTAACTGATTGTCACAGGAAACAGATGTGAAAGTAGTGTGATAAAAAAAGGCATCAAAACCTAAGGGAAAGCTACTGAGGCATCACTTTGTCCTAGCTTGTAACTCAAAACCAATGGGACAGTAAATGAAACTAAAAGTCTGCACAACTGTACCAGGGACATATGCACAGTACAATTGTGAAGCACATCATCAAAAACTGGTGAGTTAGCAAGTTGAGGAATTGGTTTTCTCTACAAGCAGTTATAGCTGGCAGTGTTAGCATTTCAGAGAGTTTCTGGCAAGGATGATAAACTTCATGTTTCAAGACCTAAAACAAAGGCTTCACCAATTTGAACTGGTATAAAGTTTTTATGATAGACAGGTTACACCATGCTTTCCAGCACAGGATTTCTGTTCTGACTTCTGAAGCACATGATGCTAACCACTGTTGGAGACAACTTGCTGGCCCAATTGACAGCAAGTCTAAAATAGATCAAACTAGGTTTCTTACAGTGATTTTAGATGTCAAGAAAAGCTCCAGCTACCCAAATATCTCATATGCTTAAGTGAGGCAAGATGGAAGTTCCTTAGCCAGCTATTTCATCATGTCTAGTAAAAATTCCCTAACAGACACTCATGTCAAGTTTTATGAAATAGAATACAAGAGAACATCTACCTCTGCAGAATTCAGTCTAGAAGAATAATCCAAATGGTTACTAACTCCAGCAAATGCTGGAAAAGGAAACTGAAGTTTTGGAGTGATAATGTAGAAACAGCAACTGCTCCCAAGCTTTCAAAATCACAATCAGATTTGGCCATTAGTATGCTGACTTTTCTTCTTCTTACTTACCTCACATGACCCTGTAACTCTCTTCTGCTTTAATAGTAACTCATATTTTGGAAAGGATGGATCAAAAGCAATTAGCCTGCTTCCAGCTCTGCTCTTACCTAACATTGGTAAGCGCAGCATTTTCCAAGAAAAAACTTGCACATACAGATAACTCTGAAAGCAGTTTCTTACTCATATCCCTTATTCTTCTGGGAAATCTGCCGCGCCAATGGCTGTAGGTTTATCTGCAGTTGAAATTACATTGCACACTTATCTCAGTGATGGGTGTGACATGTCATAGCTCTGCTCATGATGGAATAAAAGAAGCATACTAAGACACTAGGAGCTGCCATAAGACTGATAAAACTGCAAAGTATCCTTCCTAATTTAAAAGTAAGTCACGTTCGGCTCTCTATTAAAATAAAAATGGGAGATAAATGTAATCATGTGAGAATCCTTTTCTAATGTTAACCTGGAGCACTAGAGCACCTTCAGGTGACCACACCACAAAAAAAAAAAAAAAAACCAACACTTCTAGAGTTTTCCATTGATTGTTCCAGACACACTTGTACATACACTATGGAACTGACTGCACAGAAATTGTAACTATGCCATTTATACAATTAAACCTCTTGAAAGCTCGTTCTCCTTTTTTCTGGAAATTCACAGGGAACTCGCATTACAGGAACAAGCCTGCAGTTAGAACCGAATTTAGAAGTCTTTATTAGTCCAAAAGACACAGGTTTCATAAACCTGAAAGCTACACTGCTGCACTTTAATGATGACAGCAGTTGTATTTTACCCTTGTTTGCCAAGATGATGATAATTTAAACACCACAGGAACTTCCATGCATGCATGCACCAACAGAGCACAAGTACACCAACATCTTTTTAGTGTTATATATTTGAGTACGTGATTTTCCACTGAAGAGAGAGAAAGAGAGAAATTTTAGTGTGCTTCTAAAGCACCATGGGACACTCAGTCTGAGGCTGTTCTTCAGATGATGCTGCCACAGCATTCACCCCCTCTGTGCTCTCCAGCCTTCCCCTCTCCTCCATACACTGCCTCAAACATATACTCTCTTCTTTATCTCACCTACTGAGAGTGGCATTCAGGAGAAGCAGCCATGGGTTCTTTGGGTGAGGTGGGATAGCAAGATTATCAAATGATCCCAGAGGCTTAGGTGAGAAAGGCTGAGAGGAACAGGGAACTATCTAAAAGCTATCCACAGTATGTCAGGAGGAAATTACTCAAGACCAGAAGAAGTGGAGAGCAAAGGACTCTTGTGCTGAAATGAGAGACAACAGGAAAAATATTTAACCAGTGTCAAGCAGCATATGCTATAGCTATAGTATAGAGTGATACGGTATACAGGATGGGTGCAAAACAGCTCATTCACAGAGCTCTTCTCCAAAATCATTTTCAGGCACAGACAGAATCTAGATCCTGGGCTCCAGAAAATGTATCCCACATGAATTCGAGCTGCTGAGGACTGAGTGTTAAAAGCAGCTTATACAAGGAGAAAAAGAAACCCCAGTGTAAAGCACAAGCTCAGGGAGAAGAAAGCTGGAGAGCAATTTCTATACTTCTCAGAATTTCACCTTGCAGCTTCCTGTCAGCGCCTGTTAGCTTTCATGGAGCTCAAAAGCAGTGCCACTTCCACTTATTTTACATAACGTACTCCGAGCAGACAACATGCTTCAGTCTAAAAACATTACAGAAATACCATATGGCTACAAACTTGGACATCTTTTTCCTTTCTCACAAAATTATTTAATGCAGAATGGTCCAGTTTGGGGACTTCCTCAGTATGAGCCATACAGGTAGCACAAACTCTCTATGTAGAATGAAATTGTAAGAGGAGACATATTTCAAGTCCTGTGTCTTCACACAGATTTGTAGAAAAACAATTCTCTATTCTGTGCCAGATTACTGGCACACAGGAACAAGATCTCTGTTCCCCCATTTTACCTTCTCCTGGCCAACACAGAAAGCTGTATATAAGTGTGTCCCCTGAGCTGGATTCACCTCATGAACCACTAGATGATTTAGGATCATCTGTCTTGTGTTGATAATGCATCTACTTCAGCTCTACTCAGGTATAAACAACTGTAGACATCAAGTTTACCAGAAAATATGAATCTCAGCCCTAGATCCCTCCCACTCCCTGCCTCGGTGGGAGAGGAAAATGGTGAAAGAGTAATGTAAGTCTGAGTAGCATAAATTTGTTCTGTTTCCACATTCCTTCTTACAATCTGTAGTTTGCTCATGTTGGTGAAATGTTTTCCTTCCCATTTTTTGTAGTTACCCAATATCACGGTACAGAACTTACATGACAGCAAGACACTGCCTGAGCCTTAAAAAACCTGACAGCAATTAATAGTGTAATTTTTACTAATTTTTTGATCCAAGAGAATGCTCAGCCTAACTGCACCCTGCAATAGATCAGATGAGCTGTAAGCATTTCATTCCCATTTGCTACTTCTGAACTATTCCCAGAATTCCCAGAATTCCCTTGCCCTCAGGTCACTGAGCTATGGGACGTAGGTATTGTGGCTCTCTCATAAATGAAGATTTTTATATTTAGCTTCACAACCCATAAGGTAGGCTGATCCCACATGAACAGACTGTCTAACCAGCATAAACTGATAGACCAGGAAGCCCACCGATTAGACAGGAAAACATACAGGGTCCACAATGGGAGAAAATCCTTTCCCTTCCCAATTGCCTACAAAATCAAGACATATTAAGTGTGGAATAATTAAAATAATACCACAGGCTTAGGAAGAAATAAAAAGCAATTAAAAGTTACAGTACAAAATTTAAATGCAGGAGCTGCTACATTGACTAGTCAAAGGCTCATCTTTTCCAATATTCACTCCCTCCCACAATGAGCCATTAGAGGAAGTGTAAGATATGCTATAAGGATCCATGACAGAACTGTCTATACATACAAATAACTTATTCCTAAACAGCAGTCATTGGCAAAAAACTTTCAGACACCACCTTATCTCTTATAATTACATGTTGTTATTACTGCCAGGAATGTTTAAGAGAGGGCATACACGGTATGGAAAAGGAAGATTGAAAGCAGAAAAGATAAGTGTAAGATGACCTAACAGATAAGAGTGAAAGAAAAGGGTGAAAACAAATCTGTAAAAACTCTATTGAACCCATCTGTTTGTTTCATACAGTTTATGTATTAAAGACAAATGAAACAAGTAATGCTTTAATATGAACTTAGAGGTATTTCGCCAAAGTACAACACTCAGTACCATACTGAGTGGTAGAAAAATCAAATTAAGACCTTTTTTATAAACCTTTCTCTCAGCTGCAATACTGACTGAAAAGCCAGACACAATTTCAAGGCCCATTATTAATTTTCCACCTAGAAAAGCTGTTTCTTTCAGTCTATATAATGCACAGCAATCACAAACAGCTATAAGCAGTGGGTTTCAGGTGAAGATCTGCAAGGAAAACGGAAGCCTGAAGTCACCACAGATGGGTGTTACATTGCAATGGCTGTGGCTGCTTTGCCACAGCCCAAACAAGCCCCGAACCACACAAAGGAAACAGTTATGGGAAGAAAATGCAACAACGGGAGAAGAACCTTGTGACATTTCTGGTGTAATTCTTCCACTTCTGTAAGGTTTTCCATGAGAAGGAAATGCCATTACCTCCCTCTCTTTTTTTCCTTATCAAGTGGAGGAGGGATGGAATGACTGATCTGGTCAGAGACAATAACCGCATCATGACACAGGGGAGACAAAGGAGGTCAATCTAGATATGAAAAGCTTTGCTGAATTTCATGGAAGAACACGGGCCCCATAGGACAAAACTGCAGTTAAGTTTATGCTGAATCCCTTCCCAGCACTGGCACCCAAAACCACTGGCTCATGTTTATTTACTCTCTCAACCATTAGGTCTGCTGTCTTCCTCTCAGTCCTGAAGATGTGGTCATAAAAGTACAAAACTAAGCTGTAACCACAGGTATTTGGGAATGTTATCTGTGTTCATTTTTTTTAGTGCATTTTCTCACTTGCTCAGAGTTATTTCAGCAACATAGGCCCTCCAAGACACATGTATGGCAGATCTTCCAAATACAAGATTTGATCAAAAAGCACTGAAACCAGTAATGTAGACTTGACTGTTATTTAACTGATTATTTTTTAAAATTTGCAATCAAAGACAAAAAACATATAAACTTTCAAAAATGCCTTTTTGGGCTGACACATCCTCCTTATTCTGGTGCTTCAACGAAATTCTCATATGAAGTGAGAAGGGGGGCTTCTAGTTCAGTTAGGGAATACTAGAATATCTTCAAAAATACATCAAAACTTTGCTCTGAGGTGGAAAAAAGTAACTGTGTCTGCAGTCTGGTTCACCTGAAGATGCAGTGACAGTACCAAAACTAAGGCCACTGAGGAGCAAGTTTAGATTTGCTGCCTATATGGACTTGATGCCAGCAGGTTAAGTGACAATACTGTAGAACTTGCCTACTCCCTCGGCAGACACATTATTTTGCCTAAAACTGGGGACTCAGAAAGTCATTCACAATTTTTATCAACCAAAGCATCAGGTGAGTGCCTTTATGATTTTAGCTCCTAGCTGTTCTCTCTATGCTTGATGGACTAGCCATGCTGCTAGCAGCAGATCTGCTCCCCATACATCCCCACTGTCTTTGATAGGTGTAGATACAACGGCAAGATTCTCAACATATTTTTTATTAAAACACTTGGCTCGTCTGAGGACAACTGAGAACCTTCCGTTTTTAGTGATATCGGTCATGTAGGGTCTGTACATCATTGACAGCAGATAGGGAGTTTCTTCCTTTAATATCAGCATTACATGTCACACTTTTACATGCCCTGCTTTAGATTATAAGCGGAAATGGACTGAGGAGACGCATCCCATGCAAAATTTCTATCAGAAATGTCTCTGTATGTAGTCCTCAAAAGAGCATCATAGAAAAATGTTGTTACTGAACCTTCTTCTTCTTCTAGGATTCCTAATACATCTACTCCCTAAATGTAGCCGTAATTTATTTGACCCTAAACTCATGGCATGTTGGATCAATGGTCAACAAGAAGGAGCAGTGCTGTGTGCCAGCTGACGTGGCCCCTGGTAGCAAAAAATTCTGAGAGCAATTAGCTAGCCACAGGTATAAAAGGTCACTTTATTGGAAGAAAGGCTTTGAAACTAATGACAGATTTGAACTTTTTAAACATTCCTTCTCAAACTAGTTCGTGAACTCTCACGTTAAAGTTGTAAGTCAGATCAAAGTCATGTGCGTTACCTTTTCAGTGGTAGCCCAGGAGCAATGCTATAAATTAATAGAGGGCTGATGAGGAACACATGTTCATGGTTCCTCATGTAGATGCTCAAAAGTCTCCTACAGAAACTTAAGAACATGGCACCCTAGCTTCTTTATTTCACAGTACAACAAACTATCTTCTATACTGGCAGCTGCACTGTTAATATCTCTAGGGGAGCCATGAATCAGTAGGCTGGATAATAAGGAAAGCTGCCTAAAATGCTTCCTTTTCCAAAAGCATTTTTACAGTATCATGGATCACTCCTAATCATGAAAAGACATATGGTGGAGTTTCTATGCCATCTGCATCTGACCTGGTCATCCCAGGCTCTTTTTAGTCAATGAAGGAAAAGAAAGGCAATTTTACAGAGCATAATTCACGGTAGCTGTCTAAAACTGGGCACCTGAATCAAGCTTTAGCAGTATTTATTTCTCTCTGTTGACTGTAAAGGTGACTCAGAACCTCAGGTGACTGACTAAAATACCGATGTCTAAAGTTGGCTGAAGAGGATCCTGCCTATAAAGTCCAACGAGTGCTTTGGAACATCTGCATGGATGGATGCAAATTAGCACTGTCACTAGACAACTTCCAAAATAAACAACCTAAAGCTTCTATACTGCTGCAGGCAAATTAGAGGTTGCCTTTCACTTTCACCCCAGATCAGCACCTGACCATGATGATGACTTCATTATCACAGCAGGTCAGACAGGCCTACAACAAAACAAGTCCAGACATACTGAAATTAAAGGTGAAAAAAAGGTCTGTAGGAAAGGAAAACACATGTAGTTTGCAGAGAGAGCAGGAAAGGACAGAGGCTTTGGTATTTGAATAATATGCAGGAAAACCATATCCAGCTACATTCCTGTAAAGCCACCTCTGAAACACAGTCTTTCAAGAAAATCTACATTCCCAGATCTTCTTCTCAAAGGATAGATTTCGTGAGTCTGTAGTCAAGACAGGTCCTCTCTTGAACAAGGCACCAGCTCCTCTCAGCTCCAGCCGTATTCCAGACTGGTAGTTTTCCCAACATTTTGTAGGGCCCAAGAGATGCAATAGCTGATCTCTCCATTCACAGCTTACCCAAGTCCCACCTCTCCCTTCACCACATACTGCATACCAAGAGAAGGAAAGCTTTCTGCCTCTTGTTCCTCTCATTTCTGTAAGGTATTTCTTCTAGCAGGAGAGGTGAGACACGACAAAAGCAAAATCTTAGTGGGTTGGGTAAATTCTTTACTACCTCAGAAATCCCAGACCACAGGAATGAGTTCAGCTGTTACAACATCCAGCAGGCCCCTCTATTCATACTGTCGCCACCTTTGTGCAAATTGTTACCCTCCCAAACGTGCCTCTAAAGCTTCGTAAAATAAAAAAGCTCAAGTTTACAGCCTGATTCACAGGTGCATGAGCTACAGCATGTGATCTAGTAGACACTAGTAAAATATAGTGAGTATCAGAGTTTTGATCTGTAAAAATCAAACTTAGCTGGAATTAATACAATTGATAACAAAACAAACCAGCACTTCAAAGGTATCATGTCCTGCTTGAACATACTACATATTAAATAATAGAGAAATTTTAGCATGAACAATTAAAACACAATTTACTCAATAACTACTTTAAACTTTCAGTCATATTTGCCTCCAAACACCAGAAGAGTCTGAGTACCCACAAGAAGATATTTAAAGAATAAAGAGAAGATACAGTCAATGACTGAAAGTACCCTTGCAGACAGTACATTTTTCCAGCTACGTGTGCTCCCAGACGGACCAGAATTCTCCAAGAATATAAAACAAGGATCATTCAGCTATCTGTAATGATCCATTGATTAAACCTCAAAAAGACATTTGTAATCCATCTTTCAACCCAAATTATCTCAATTTTTAAGCAATGCTTGCACAAAGCATGAAGTACAATTAAATGTAACAGTCTCCTTAGAAAGCCCACAGGGGAAAACAGACCTGAACAGGTTCCATAAAAAGTTAAACATTCTGTTTTAAACAAAGTTTTAACCTAAACTCATGTTCTTTACAAAGTTACTAGAAAAGCAAACAAAACCCAAACAAAATGCAAACATAAACCAAACAAAACTCAAAACCAACCAACCAAAAAGAAAACCCAACAACCACTTTTGTAAAGTTTGTGAAGACAAATGAGTAGGAGCCTACACAGGTAGAGCAGGTTATCTAGTATAGCCCTTTGCAGCACTGGGGCTTACCTCTTTGTGTCTAATGAAACAGATGTACTAAATTGATTCCTGGTAACACTGCATTTACACTACTGTCATGCAGCAGCAAGGTAAGCAAACAGTGACATTAAGAGAGTCACACGTGAAATGAGTATTTTTTAGAAGCAAGTCAGGAACAGATGACAAAACATGTATGTCATGTAATTTACAAAGGGGAACTAGAACCAAAGAAGAAAAATGACTGCCAAATTCCTGCAAACAGAAGTACTGAGGGGTGAAGTCAAGCTTAAGCCATGCTAATAACAGAATCAGAGTAATGTAGAGCAGGAAAAGACCTCACAAAGTCAAGCTGTCTGTCCCAGTCTGGTGGCATATTTTGTTTGCACGCTGTATTCCTGCACTCAAATTTTTATTGACAGTTGAGACAGGCTGGATGATATGGTGCCTAAAAGACCCTACTAGATCCATCTTCCCAATGTGACAATGAATGGATTTAATAACTTCTGTTTGAAGGCACAATGCCTTGAAAAACTACCCCAAACCTGTGGAGACGGTATTTATATTACTTCTCCATGGTATTCAGATGAGGGTGTCATGCAGGATGGGCCTTCTCAAAGTCAGAAGACACATCTATTTCTTCCCTAAACCATGTGGCCATGTACACCAACCAGCAGTGAGATGTAAATCTCATTCCCGGGCAGCCTGTACTGGCTGCTTTGGCATATCCGCACCACCTTCTTACATGCTTAGTTTAAGATGGATGGATTAGCACATTCACATGGTGTACTTCTGCCCACTCATGCCAGGCCTCTTGGTATGCAGTCTCTCCTGCCTGCATTCACTTTTCCAAAGCAGCACATAAAACAGGACACTGTGCATCCACCGGGATCCCACCTGCCTCACGAGGCTGCAGGGAAGCTTTTGCAATCCTTGCATATGACTAATCTCCTACTCGCCCCCTCTGGGTCTGGACACAGCGAAGGTCTGACTCATGTTAACCCTACCGAAGAGAATAACCAACGCATCGCAAAATCCCATTTCTGCCCAGCGAGGCCACGTTTGCCGTCGGAAGGGTCCCTGTCCCGCGGAAGCGCCTGTGTGTAAGAGCTGGCGTCCGGGCGGCATGGCGGGGGGCTGCCGGGCTCCCCTCTGCGGGAACCCGCGTTGCCCACTCCGGGCTGCCGCGCTTCAGGGGGACCGCCAGCAGTGCCCAGAGAGGGGTTTGCCGTACCCTAAGCACCGGTATTCACCAGCTTCACTTCCTACCCCATACACCACGCCGCAGCTAGGCGCCTCACGCCCCGTCGGGGTCCCGGGCTGGCGCTGAGAGCTCTTGGGGGTCCACTTCATCCCTCCCTGCCCCGCTTACCTCGGCGGGCCGGCGTCAGAGCCGCTGGCTCCCGAAAGCGCTGCGGGCGGGACAAGCGGGGCGGCTGTGCGGCACCCCTCCGAGTCAGGACCTCATCCGCCCTCAGCCCGGGGGGAAGTGGGGCCGCCCCGCAGGCTGCCGGGCGCCCTGGGGCCGCCACCTTCTCGGGAGCCGCCCTGGTGCAGGCAGCACCGCCCTCCGCCATCGGCCCGGAGACCTGTTCCTCGGGCGGCGAGGCTGGGGGCGATTCGCCGCTCGAGGCTGACCCGAGGTCTGTGGGGCAGCCTCGTCCTCCCCGGAGCCTTAGGGGCAGCGGGGCTGCCCACAGAATGGAGCCCGAGGGTCGCTCTGCGAGGGCTTGGAGGCCAAGCGGAGAGGCTGTGGCCGGTGCCGGGACAGTAGCCTCCCGCAGAGAGCTCCAGGCAGGCCTGAGCAGCTCAGGGCGGCTGCCTCCCCTCCTCTGCTGCCGCCTCTCCGGGGTCGCCTCGGTCGGGCCGGGTGGCTTTCGGCTGGTCAGCGCAGCAGATGTTCTCTGGTTTTCAGACAGAAATGTGTTTCTTTACCCACTCCGTTTAAGCGACCATATTTCTTTTAAATAATGCTGCCACATGGCAGCAAATAGCTTTTATGGCATTTTCACATCATTTTGTAGCATTGCAAAGTGACGCTCTGAAGGACATATTTTATTCACTGGGTAGAAATAATTTCATAAATTTATAAATCATATAAAAACATGGGGAGGATAAAAGCAAACCACAGATGTTTCCATCTGAAGTTAAAAAGGAAAATGTCACTTGAAAAATTCCATGTGGCCTTGGCGAGGTTAACGTCATCAAGTTAAAAAGATGAGCCTCCAAGTGATGCAAGTAGACCTGTCTCTTGGTTTAAACTCCTATTTTCATTGTCCATAACTTTCCAAACCGATGCTTTTAGCTGTTTTTTTCTTATGTATTTAAGGCAATGACAAGCCTTCATGTAGCAAACAAGGGTGAAGATGTCACCATCTCCTACTTCCTTTACTTCAGTTTAGAAAAGTCATCAGGTAGTTTACTGGCAATTTATATTAGAAGTCCAGGTTTTGCTCCAAAGCAACCAAGAAGTACCATGTTCTGTTCTTCCAGCCCTGCTGGAGGTAATGTAATTATAGCAGATGATTACCACCATGTTCTGCACAGAGAATGTTTCAATGCTTTAAGGGGTAATTGCTTTGAAATATTCCAGCTGAGACAGCTCAGCCATGTTTAAGGAGGCATTTGGTGAATAATGCACTGTTCTGCTCATGTTATTTAAAAAGCCCAAGTTATTTCACTGAGAAGCTGGCTAAAATTCATCAGAGTTTGCTGAGGTCAGAACTGCACCTTTGGCCAGGCACATGAAAATGCATCTAAATTTAGCAAGCAACCTAGCATCTGAAAAATCATGCACATAGTCAATAGAGAGTTATTAGCTCAGCAGCTTGGGAGTCTGAGAATCCATGGATTTTGCATATTCCCTTTGCTCACTTTCTTTGCAGTTGCTCTTTTGTGGCTTCTGGCGTCATTATGGTGCCAAGGAATGAAGTAATTTTAAATGATTGATTTGCAATTATTATTCTTTTTTAATAATCCCAAAGTCAGCTTTGAAATCAGCACTTTGCAGTGAGCTCTGTATATGTATTAATATTTGATGATGCATTTCGTTGCCAAAAGGTGTTTTCTTTCACTTCTATATGTGACCCATCAGTAACGTGGCCACACCCTGGTTGCACTCCTGGTTTTGCACTTATTTTGCTATTGTTGAAATACATCGCCAAGATATTTGTTATGATAATACAGAAAACCTCTTTTCTGCTTGTGAAATTTGCCTTTGTTTTCTCTGTATCTGGGTTTATTCCTGCCCTCTCCAAGTAGCCTGAAGTAAGGCTCAGAAAGTTGAATAGCCGTGTTTTCCAGCTCTCCTTGTACTTAGCTGGAACAGGTAGGCATCGTTGTAAGAACAGTGAAGATGAGAACCACACATCTCCAGAAAGCAAGGAGAAAATCATAGAAGTCACAGAAAATCTTGACAGTTATCTGAAAAGTTTTAGGACTGTGTTTAGGAGCACGAACACTGTGCTCCAGTGGGATGGGTGGGGGCCATCATGTATTATTCAGAAGGAAGAAATGTGATGAGGGAAACATTGCAGCAGATACGGACTTGATTAACACCGTGTGTCCTGATGTTAGAGGGAGGCTTAGTCTGTGTCAAGAGCATGTGGAAATTCATAATGCTTCCTAACTTGTTTTCTGGTCTCAGCTAAAATGAGTATGCAGCAGAATCATCCCCCAATTCTGCCCTTCTCCAAAAGCATTGCTTTCTAAAGGAGAGGCATGCACCACACCCACATTACAATTGTGTGTTTCACAGCAGTTGCATGACTGAAAATCTAATGCATGCAATTACAAATCGTTCTTTTCCTTTTCTTATCATGGGAGCATAGATCACTGGGAAGATATGCTGTCATACACCCTCAGCTGGGGACGGGGGACAGGGGGGTGGGGATGGGGTGGGGAAGCTTTAACATCCGCAGCCCTTGTGGGTTACATCTCATTGTAATGTCAGTTTCTCTAAAGCAGCAGATAATTTAAAGCAGAACATCTGTTTTTGAAAGGGAACAAATAGATGCGTTTCTAGTGTCAGTAAACTAGCACTTCATTAAAGAAAAAAAAAGTAATGCACTCCCTTAAGAGAAAAGGAAAGAAAAGAGAAAAGAAGAGAAAAAAAAAAAAAAGAAGAAAAGAGAAAAGAAAAGAACTATAAATCAGTGTATTAATTAGATATTTTGTCATGGCAAAACATAAAATAAATTGAAAGGTTTATTTTGTTGTTTAAACAGAGCAACTCTCAGAATGATGGCAGAGTGAAGGTTTTGATCATAGAGGACAAACACATATATCCAAGATACAAAATAAGATAGAAATGCATCCATCTATCCTTCTGTCCTTTTGATGGCATCTTTCTGCAGCTCAGAGCCACGAATAGAATTCTTTCTCCATAATTATTGATAGGAAAGCTTATGTGCATTGGTTCTTAAAGTGGAAGAGCAAAAGCAAAGCAAAACCTTAACCTGGATGAAAAGCCGAAGAAGAGGTTCTAAGTCCATCTGAAAATGTCAGCAGTGATGCTAGCAAATTCACACTTTTAACTGCAGGAAATTAGGTCAGAAGTACTTATGGGAAGTTTATGATCTAAGCTTAGTTATTGGAGCTCTTTCCACTACATTGATCTTAAAATTGATTTCCACCTTTTTTTTTTTTCCTTTTTTTTTTTTTTTTTTCCCTCTGTATATGATGGGGCCTCAGGTTAGTCAGTGGCATTGGTTTCTACATGAAGAATATGTTCAAACAACAATTTACACGTCCAGGTTTTACAGTGCTTAAATTTCAAAGGCTTTGGTTCGAACCCTAGAGGTGCCTGAAGGAGCCTTTTTCCCTGGGTTCAGTGAGGTTTAGATCAAAACCTGAATTTTCCGGCTCTCACGTATAAGTATCACTGTGTGTACATCCATATTTCTTTTAACTGTTTATACATAGTAGATACATATCCCTTTCTGTTCTTCAAAAACATGTGTTCAAGCCAGACCACTTTTCACTGTGAGAGCTGAGCATATAACACAATTGCAGCTGAGGTAGGAAAAACCCCACTGTCTTGTTTATTAGCTTTATTAATCTTAGGATAAAAGGAAATTGCCTGCACCCTTTAAAGGAAACCTGTAAGTATTATGAAATGGAATATTGAAATCTCATGTAACTTATTTGGAATGCTGCATATTATTAACTAGAAAATTGTAACCTGAGGGTATTAATTTGAAAATGTCAGCATTTATTATTAACATTACTTCTTTAGCTTTACAATATAGGCTTTTAGCTATTGCTCAGAGCAATGTGTACAATAATTCACTTAATGAGAAGCATAATTTTAAACTGGACATTTGATTTTATTAATGCTCTGTATCAGATTTCACATGTATGACAAACCAAGCATGATATGAGCAAGGTTCTGAAGCTTCTTACTGAAGTGAATATAAAAGGCATTTGAAAACAAAAGATGGAATTAGCTGGCTTCATGAAAGGAAATAAATTAATGATGTATTTTACTCATTTCAAGCTGTTGAACCCTTTCCTTACTCACTTCTTTCACCTGTGATTTATTTCCCTATGCACTTTTTACTCCTGGTTGTTAAAATGCTGTAAGCATGATTTACACAGGTAGAATGTTCATTTGAAGTTTCTTCCATCTAAAAGTCAATCTGTGTTAACTCATGTGAGAGCCAGCTCTGAAGTTGTTCCACTGATCATAGCAGAGTTAAATTTTCTCCTTTATTTGCTACATGTTGACCTTTTAATTACATTCACATGAATATTAAAATGTATCCCATTGCCTGGAGGTCTACAGGAAGCCTTTGAAACATTTAACAGTCTTATTCTGACTACACAATAGTAGCTTAAAACAACTTCATAACTTTATTTTGAGATTGTTTTCTGTTATTCAGGGCTCAAAATAAACCCACATTCCTCCCCTCGCTTTCTCTTTCCCCCAATTTTCACAGTGTTTTACAGGAAGCTTTGTGGAAATAATTGTCAGTATTTTTCTCTTGTCAGAAAATCTGAGTATGTATTTACATCTCAGTGGGTAATTTTCAAGTCCAAATGCTAGGTTACATCTTTTGGCACATGCATTTGATTTTCTGTACCTGCAAGTCAATATTAGGATGTAAAGTTCTCTGCTATTTATAATTACGTCAGCCATTTAGAATATATGTATAGTGAGTGTAATGCGCATATAGGGTGAGGGATAGTATGGGGGAAGTAGCACTATAAACTACCTGTATTTTTGAATGTGAAGAAGCAAGAAGTGGAGGTTTTGCACAATTGCTTGTTTCCCATCAGTGTAAGCAATGTCTGCAAGGAACTGATGTAAACCTTCAGAATAGTTGTCAGACCTGTGTATTTTCTGCAGCAGAAGATCCTCATAGTTCCTGGAAAATACGTTTTAGGTGTGTGTCTCTTACTGCTCATATAGGGCCAAAGTAGAAAGCAAAACTCGCTTCAAGTCCTTCAACTAAATATGGAAGCAGCCCATTTCAAAGGGAAGTGCCTATGTAATAGATGATGCATATGAAGATAGGCTGAGCAAGTTGGGGCTGTTCAGCCTGGAGAAGAGAAGGCTGCGTGGAGACCTAACAGCAGGCTTCCAGTATCTGGAGGGGGCCTATAGGGATGCTGGGGAGGGACTCTTCATTAGGGACTGTAGTGACAGGACAAGGGGTAACAGGTTAAAACTTAAACAGGGGAAGTTTAGATTGGCTATAAGGAAGAAATTCTTTCCTGTTAGGGTGGTGAGGCACTGGAATGAGTTGGCCACAGAGGCTGTGAATGCTCCATCCCTGGCAGTGTTCAAGGTCAGGCTGGACTAAGCCTTGGGTGAGATGGTTTAGGGTGAGGTGTCCCTGCCCATGCAGGGGGGT
Organism: Pezoporus flaviventris; assembly: GCF_033815535.1. Lineage (NCBI taxonomy): Eukaryota > Metazoa > Chordata > Aves > Psittaciformes > Psittacidae > Pezoporus > Pezoporus flaviventris. The sequence goes on from NW_026892595.1 coordinate 9,193,133, forward strand.
TGGAACTAGATGATCTTAAGGTCCTTTCCAACACTAACTATTCTATGATTCTATGATTCTATGATTCTATGAAATTAACAGATGGTATTTGGATACACAATCAGGCAATCCTTTGTGGTAGGTCTCAGCGAGCCAGACCAGGTCATGTCACAGCACTGCAAGTTAATTCTACACAAAAGGTACCCATAATACAAAATCTTGAGGGTAAAAGCTTTGTCATACCATGACAACTTTGTCCTATCTTGGCCAAGTGAGAACATTATGTTAGATTTGTATAAGATATGGGACAATAGTTAAACCAATATTCATCTGTTTCCACCCTACCACAATTTTGTCTGGTGAATGCTAAAAAATTGCTACTTGCTAGAATTTAACACACAGCAGCAGAGGTATCAGCTGATGCTTGATGATTGCCACTGCTGCTGATAAATAAGATTGCCAGGGAACTTTTTTATTTCCATGTTATCCATAAAAATTTGGCTCCATAAATTGTAGATTATCTGTAGGTTATTGCTCAGGTAATGTACAGCTGAGCTCTGAATATTGCTATTAAGAATTTGGAATCCTTGACCTTCCTATCTTCTCTTCTTCTACAGTGGTCCATGGCCTATATTGGCAGTGGACTGCAATCAAATGTCTGTGAGCCAAGTAAGAGTCAAGGTAACACTCTTGTTCCACCGGGTAAAAAAATTACATCACCCCACCTGTGTCCAGCTGCATCACTTTTACACAAGACTAACATCTTGCATGCTTCTTAAGAGCATAAAGCAAGGAATGATGTACTGATACAGATGTAGTAATCTAACTGTTTTTCAGATGGTGTTGGCCATGTAGTTTTCCATAAAAGAGAAGTGGAAAATTAGCTGTACTTGAATGTAATAGAATCAATAATATGTGAAAGAGGAACTTGGCAATAGCATTGTGCTTCCTTTGGTAGCATTTTTTTTTAAATTTTAGTAGGAGGAAGTGAATTCTCACTTCCCCTTCCACTGAATAATTCAAGTTTCTACTCCGCACAGTTGCAGTGTATGGTTTGTATTATTTTTAGAATACTGTTATAGCTAATATATTAAATACTGTCATATTTTCCTCATATAGTAGCTTGACTGACCAGTTGTCAAGAAATCCTTGTACTCTTGCATAGTGACACAATCATCTGACCACAACCAAGCTTTTATGAGAATAAGGAAAAGCAAGCTTTGACCCAGAACAGCAGTTAAAATCATTCAACAGTTTAAGTATTCCAGTGAGGATCGTATGCTTTACTAGTTTTTTCATGTTTCTGGGCATGGGGGGTTCCTCTGCACTAGCTGTCAGTAGGAACTGAAGGAGTTTCTCGCAGGACACATTAAAACAGGTTGTGGTTTTGGGTAAGATTTTCAAAGAAAGTATCTCAAATAATGTAGGTTGCCTTTGAGAAAACTCTGCCTTCTGCTCTAAAATATGACCAGCATGAAAGATCTTTTGACTGATAATGTTTCTCTGAAAGTAAGCAGATTATTTTCTCAAATAGACTTAACAATTTCAAGCTCTTAACCAATTTTGTCCAGGATTTTCTGGAAAAGGGGTGTGTTCTGATTTATGGCTGTACTTCAGCAAAGCAATGAAGGAAGTGCTTGTCTATGTTCAGACCACCATGTCTGGTGTTTATACTCTGTGCTTTCTTACTCATGTTGAGGTTTTGTTTTTGTTTCTCTTTCTGCTTCTCCCTTTTTGCTTCAGCAAGACTCTTCTCATCTCTTGGATTATCTCTGAACATAATTCAAACTATTTGTGTGCTCTTCACATTTCACTCTTCAGTATTAGTTTTGCTCATTTTCAAATGAAAATTCTTTACAGCAGCATTTAGATGATCCCCAGCTGACAGAGACCTTTCTAAATAATGGTAGCAGTAGTGGAGTAGCAAGTATCTGTACCGCATTCTCCCTGGATCTCAAAAAACCTTTGAAGAGGCTTTTTAGAAGTTTCAGATGTGAAAAATAAAACTACATGAAGGCTCTTGTGAATTTTCATAAATGCACCAAGAACAGATGAGAGCTAATGAGTGTATACTGTAAGAGTGGTGGTATAGAATGCGGAGTCCATAGAGGGATGTGGAAGTGAAGATAGCTTTTTGTGTTTGATATAAGTGAGAAGCCAGTGCCAGCCAAGGAATACAGAGACTAAGTGATACTATTAAACATTGGGCCTAGAAAATAATCTTCAGAGCAAGAGGGAATAAATGAGAAGGGAAAGACCACACCTGGAAAACAAGGATAAGGATATGAAATGCCTTGCTTCAAGCTTATGGAAAGAGAGCACCTCTTTTAGAGGTGCTGCAAAAAACTAATTGGCAGGCTCTAGACACAAGTTATCTGGGAGGATTTGGATTTATATCTGAATCAATGATGGTGCCCGGTTCACAGCATGGAAGGACAGCATGTGGAAGCAAGTATTTTCTCAAGTCTTCATTGGGTCAACTTGAGCTTGTGTTGACAGCTGGATAAAGAGGAAAGTTGAAAAGCATACATTGGAAGTGAACCTGGAACATATAGGTGTGCATTCCAAGTAAATTCATCAACTGGCATGCACTGATTTTTTAAGCAGTCGATATTGTCATGTATGTGATATGCCCTTAATATACTATTGAAGATTGTGAAAAGCAACCTCTACATTTTGTTCTGGTGGTAGTGTTGTAAAAGTAACTGAGCTTTCATAGGCCAATGTAGCATCTTTAATAATTTTTTTTTCTGTATTTAGTTTTCTTTTCCTTTCCTATGCAGAAAGAATTCATTGCTTTATGATATAGACATACAAAAGGAACATCTCATTTATGTGAACATACTCCAGAAAAAAAGGCTTAAACATTACAACTTTGCAAATATATTCTTGTCTCATAAAGTGAAGATGGTCTTGCATGACCACTCTGTATCACTTCTCCTCTGTAAGGATCATATGAAATGAAAGGTATAGTCCTTTTCAACTAAAAATTAGAATTTCCATAGGTTTAATCTCTCCTGAGGGCTTCTTTTCCTCTAGTAACTCCAGGTCTCACATTCCCCAATGTGAGAAATGCTTCAAACATTTCTAGAGTTGAAAGAAGCCTCCTCTTTCTCTCAAATCACAGAAAACTGGTAATAAAGAAATGGAGAGCGATGTGAAGGAGCTAAATGAGGGTTTGGAAGACCTGAGCTGGTTTTCTGAGTCTGACACTGGACATTTTTAACCAGGTTGCTAATGGCATTTAAAGCCACCTGAGAACATCAAAGGAGATAAATGTCACCTCAAATTGTAAAAAAAAATATTTAGGTCCCATTAGCTATGTGACTGTGCCTGGAAATCTGCACCTTAACTGTCTATGAATCAAATCCTTATGGGTGAAGAATGGGGGAGGGAACACTTCTTTAGATTTCAGATGTGATCTAAATATACCTGCATTGGATTATAACCTTTTCACAAACTCTGGCCAAGTCACTACCTCAGAGACCTAGATAGGTGATTTAACCGCAGCACAGAAACTCTAACACAGCTCCTGAAAATACTGTGAGAGAAACTAGTGTAGTACATGAGAAGAAAGACACAGATATTTAGCCTTCTCAGTGGCCTTTTTCTTTATAGAAACAACATTTTTGCCAGGTTAATATTATTTCTAGAATCATAGGCCAAAACAAACACTCTTCTTGGATTATCTGATGAAAATCTATCTTGAGTAGAATAAACTCAGCTGGGTCTAGATCAATCAGTGTTTGAAACATTTCCAGTTTGACTGTTAATGTGTTTTTTTGCCAAAACCTTAGGCTTTAAATTTATTTTAGAGCTACATTGTTGAGGAAAAGTCTTTGTAACTGATCCTAGCCTATTTTTAGGATTACCAAAATAAGGTCTTGATGATGGGCAAGTAGCCATACTGAAAAAAGATCCATACACATCTCACAGCTTGGAGCAAAGATCAATGTAAATAGTTTACAAAGGGTACTTGAGAGATCACCAGACACTGGAGCATTATTAAGAAGAACCTTGTGAGTAACTGTGCCTAATTCTGCACTAGGAACCAAGGAAACTTATATGTTATTCTCTTATACAGCAGGAGTGTAGTTCCTCTCTTAAGGAGAAAACTGAATTCTTCTTATTGATAGAAAGGCACTAAGATAAGTTAATATGGGATGTTTGTTGTAAGAGGTTTTATAATAGGTTAGAAAACACACAGAGCACCTGATTTACATCAGTAGTAAAGCTCCTTCACATGGGGTAAATGAGGATCAAGTCTACAGTATTTATAAGCTTAAACAGTCTTAATTTGTTGTCCTTCCAAGAATAACTCCCTTTTCTTAAAATTCTAAGCATGCATATGAAAATGCACAAATTGTCAGCTAAATGTCTAAATTGTCAGCTGCTACAGTGCTGCCTATCTCTGCAGAAGCCTTTCATGGAGATGCTCTTTCCTTGGGTATGTCTGAAAACCATTTTCCTGGATATGAAAAGCTCCAGTTGCTCTGTGGTATCCCTCCTGTACTGTTTCTTCCCTTGTTATTCTGGAAAGTAGAAATTCTCATAAATTAAAGGAAAAATGTGGCCGTAGCTATTATGACAGCCCGAGATTTCTTCCCGTTTTCGTCATTTGAAGGTAAAAGGCACCAAGATGCATTCCCATTTTTTTGTAACTTTGCAACCTTGCTTTTTTGAAATTACACTGCTATAAGATGTGTACATAAAAATTCTCTGGGATCTGTCTGTCTTCCTTTTATTCTCTCTGGCAGACTGAATGTTGATATTTTTCAGCATTAGTGAAATATAGAAAACGCTGCTCAAGATTTTGTCATTTTGAATTTGAGGCTCAAGCCCCCATTTTTAACAGTCATTGGACAATTGTCTAAAACAAAGTTGAAACATGACCAGAGTCATACCTGATATTTCTCTGATCTGGAGTGCTCACTGAAAGATTTCACAGCTAACACTTCCCTTGCTTAGATTTCATCTCTTCATTGTTGGCCTGTGCTTGACATAGTCATTGTTTCTAACAATTAGACATAAATTGATTAGAAGGAACATTGCCAAAAGCTTTTCAAAATGCTAAGTATACAATTTTGAACACAGTTGCTCCCCCCCACCCCCCCTTTTTTAAGTTTTAAGAAGACTAATCTTAAGAGAATCAAGCAACTGAAGTAAAATATAAATAGGAGCATCTTGTCCTACTTCCATATTGATAAGTCCTGGTTCAGAAGTTTTGGAAGTTAATGTTAGATCTCTTGGTCTGATCTTTTTCATGAGACAAGTCAAAAGCCTCTACATATACACACTCTGTATTAAGCCAAATATTTTTGGTTTTGGAAAAACATTGTTTTGTGATTTGAAGACTTTTAAAGATAAAGAATCCAGACCTGCATCCAGCTAGGGCCAGATTTTCTAGGTTTGCCTTTTTTTCTTTATTTCTGGTTTGGTTTTCTGTGTGGAATCCTGACACCATTTATAGCTCTGGGTGCTTTACCATTGACTTTAGTGGATCCAGGACCTTTCCCTCATTTTTCACTCATATTTACTTTAAAAAATATTTTCTTTAACCGCTATCTCTTTTCCGTTTGGTGTTCCAAGAGTAGTTGGTACATTTTAGTCCAACCTTTACTATGCTTACATATGTTTACTTTTGCAGGGGCCATGAAGTTTTGGTCGGTGATAACCTGCTAGTGATTTATTTTATACCAAATATTTGACACATAAGCATATAAAAAAACCCAAAGCTCTTATTAAGGCTTCAAAATAAAACTTTTGTGATTTAGGAAATGCCAAAATTAAGATTGCTCATGTAAATTAATTCGTCACATTCTTTGCATGCAGGTTTTTATATGACCTCTACGCTTTTTTCCATAGACCACTGCCAAAGGCAGAAACCTACCTGAGTATGTATTGGCTCAAACAGTTAAAAACTGGCAAAAGTATAAAAACTCAAAACAAATCTTATAATGGGAAAATCTGAGACAGTTTTACTAGTAAGTGATAGTTACTGCTACTCCTGTAATGTAAAAGAGAGACCACAGGTTAGATTTGAGGTTATTCTCTAGCCATTAGAAACAGTATATGGAAGGAAATACAGCAGTTAATTTGGAATAGTTAGGTATCTCTTGCAGTAGATGACATTTATTTATGTCCAGTAGGAAACCCTGCTGCACAGTTCATGGTAGCCCAAATGGGCACCAGTGTGGTGTTCCTCAAGCATACCTTCTTCTCTTAGTAGAAAACCGTCTGTATGAAGGCTTGTGAAAACTATAGTGTCTTCCAACACTTAACTCAGGAGTTTCTCATGAGAAATCTTCCCTCATCACTTCCATGCTGTTCTGACTACCATGTTATAGGGACCCTGTGGAACAAGACAGACTCCTTGTTAAGGGGGGTTGATAGGGAGAATCCTGGGCAGCCTGGTGATCAATATCTAACTTACAAGCCTTCAATGCAGAATGCTAATATCTCTGCCCAAGAGATTCTCTCCATCCAAGCGTGACTACATTAGTAAGGATTCTGTGCTGTGCTACTAGTGCTTACCTGTGGCATTACTGAAGGAGTGCAGTCAGCAATTAGGAGAACAGGAAGTGGCTCTGGTTGTTACTTCAGGAGGCTGAGACTTGCAGTACAAGCTAATGCTGATCAGCTAATGTAGCCAAGACTGAGATGTTTTTATCATTGTGTCATCCAACTACGAATGTATCTCTTTGGAAACACAATTCTGATGGCATGTTTTCTGTCAAAAGCTGCTGGTTCATTGAGAGTGAAACATTTCATTAAAGCTCATCTCAGCAAGACTTATAATGGAATGAAGATAATTTTTGATAGTTCTTTGCTAGGCAGCCAGCTGCCAGTTTTTCATTCAGTCTGATCTACTCCTGTATGATGACCTCTTCCTTGTCTCAGGGATCCAAGGAATACAGGATCTCCTGGGATTCAGGGTGCTGCTGCTTTAGAAGAAATTGTTGCTTTTTGGAAATGCTGTGTATCTTTGTTTCCCAAGCGACTTTGTTACTAGAAGGTGTATTGAGATAAATTCAGATTTCAAAGTGCTGAGATTTCTCAGAAAATGTATATTCTAACTACGAACAACTTCTAAGTATTTGTTATATGGTCCAGCTGTAAAATCCTAGAATAGGCACAAAGCCTAAAGGCTTATCCAGAGGGCATATACAGCTCACTTGAGGAAGCAGTTGCAACACAGAGCATATCTACAGACCTGTAAGTAGCCCCATGAGTCAACATAGAGCAAATTAGCACACCAATATGACACAGCACTCTCTTGAGCAGAGAGAATGCACTGGGTTGTGGAAACGATGAAATGGTATTGCTAACCTTTCAAGCTGTCATGTGTGCCTTCTCCAGCTCAGCTGTAGTACAATTAAGAACTATACTGTGAAAAGAATCTATTTTTCTCTCAGCAACTGGAGAAAACCATTTGTATTTTCTGGTTTTGTACTATTTTAACCATAGAAGTATAGCTTACAAAGACTAATTTTGTATTACCAGCCTAATTTGATGGCAAGTTTTTTATCAACTTGTATAAAAATCATTTTAGGTGATTCCTTAAAATTGTTTGGATAATCAGGTCATTCCCAAACTTGCTTAGAAAAGGAGATTCCTGTTTTGTTTGTAGCTAGACTGCAAAATTGACGCTATTGCTTCTGTGCAGGTGAGGGTTGGCAGTATGGGTTGTCTGAGATATGTGGCATTGAATTTCTCATACAGAATAACTCTTTTTTATGACTCTCAGTACCCATATGCCAAGATAACAACTTCTGCTTGTGTGTAACTTAGCAACAGTAAAATACATCCTTTGAACTATGTTGCTTCCCTTTTTTATTGTTTGCATGAAAACCAAGCATCTCTGGCTGTTGTTTTATTATTGTAATCATTCAGTGTAGTTTCTGAATCTTCTCCCTTTGGACAGATGTGAATTTACGTTTCTTTCCCCATACCAGCGAGATGGGAAACTGTTACCTGTAAAAGGATGACACTATAGGCATCTAAAGGAGTTTGGCTGTCTTGTAAGATTTGATGTTAGTTCTTTATGGAGGACACAGCAGAGGGAAGTGGTGTTTCAGCAACATGTCTATCCTCTGTTTATCTAGTTGTTCAGCCCTCTAATATATTGTTACAGGCAAATTGGTCATTATTACATGCCATTTTACATGACATAAAATCATTCAGAGAAAGAAGGAATGAAAGTTTGAGGTCTCTCCACTCTGTATCAGCAGCTGTAGGTGATGGCTGTTTTAAAAGGAGCTTGTCGAACCCTAAGCACATACTCTTAATCAGCTAATTTATACTTTGATTCAGAATCCTTTTCCAATGTACAGAATAAGTTGCTTGAAAGCCTGTCAAATAGACTGAAGGCCAGTGGATATTAGAGTTTCTAAATAGGAAGTTTAGCAGTTCTGAAAATACTGAAAACACCTTGGAATTTAAATTTGATAATGTTTTGAAAACCAGTGAATGACACAAAGTGTTGAGCAAGATTAGGGTGTTTCAAATGCTGTCTGATAGTGAGTTAGATTGCAGTGGGGTTTGTTCATCCTTTTCTTTTTCTTTCTTAGCTAATGATCATGCTTTGATGGAAACACACAAAACTATTACTATGCCTTTCATTTACTTCATAATTCTTTATTTAACTATCAGCTTTCTTTGGAAACAAAGATTTACTAAAAATGACAGCAATATATGGAATTTTAGCCTGAAAAATAAAGACTTCTAAAAAAAAACCCAATAAAAATGGAAAACAACCAGACAAAAATATTTACTTTGCTCTGGTTTGGGTTTTCATTAAAGAAAAATGTGCATCTTGAAAGGTATGCTCTGTAAGCAGTCCTGCTGGATGTCATAGTAATTCGGGTTAAGCATGTCTGTAATGCCTGTAGGATCAAATAATTGTAGTACATTGCTATTGGAAAGGCTGTGAAAGGCAGGAAAACAAAATAGGGTTTAGATGATATGTGGCATGGAGTTGTTCCAAAACTACTGCATGGTTAAGCTAGAGATTGAAGAAAAATTAATCATATTGAGCAAGCTTTGGATCATTTTTGTTATCAATACTGCAAAACACCATCCAGTTTCAAACATGTGTAATGCAGGTTGTCCGGACTTTTGCAAAATACGGGCTCATGCAGAGAGAGCACACAAAAAAAGAACAGTTGAGGGCATCCAGCTGCCTCAGGTAGTCAGAACAAGAGAAACATGCAGGAAAAAATGTGCCGCTCAGGTTTTGACAAAGCAAATGGCCTTTAAAGAAGTGGAGCCTCCCCGCTGGTGTCCCCTCCTTCAGGGCCAGGTGTCGCCGTGCGGCCTCGAGAAACCTCAAACCACCGGCCACGGGGAGTAAAAACGAAGGCGAAAGGCGGGGGATTAAGAGAGAGGCGATTTTCTCGCTCGGGACGGGACAGGGACGTGGATGGGATGGGATGGGGTGGGATGGGATGGGATGGGATGGGATGGGGTGGGATGGGACGGGGAGTGGGGCTGCTGGGCAGGAGCGGAGGCTTACTGCCCTCTGCTGGCTGTCGCCCCCCGGTGTTTCATGCAGGGCTCCCTGTTCCGGGCCGGAGCCCTGCAAGCTGACAGCATCTCAGCTTTGACAACCTGTTTTTTCAAAAGAAACCATGCTCAGTCAAAACCACTCCAGCCGAGTGACGTGTTTGGTGTAATCTTTTGGTAGGAAGCGAAACAGTGAAGCCCGCAGTCCGAATTAAAAAAAACGAGATTCCCAAATTTCAGATGGCATAGGGGTAGGGGAGGAAGAGGGGGAGGAAAGAACAATGTGCTGTTTCTCCTCTGTATTGTATAACTGATAGCGAAGGGACTGTGTAAGAGGTACTCTGAGGGGGTTTACGCGTGTGTAAGCCCGTGGATGGAAAGAAGCTGAAGCTAACGAATCCCTAAATTGTATTTTCTGTATTTCTGTACGTTCTTCTGTCCATAGCTATTGTACCTGTGACAGCCAGCTTCCCCAAGGCAAAAGGTGGCACCGCAGTTAGTGCCGAGGTGAACACATACTTAATGTCGCTTTCCCGCGGTACCGTGCGAAGAGATTAGGTAAGTGAGGTGGCTCCAGCCGCGGGGCGTTACTCACGCCTTAGAGCGTTTGAAAGGTATGCTGGTTCTCACACCCCGGTGTGAGCGCTGCCTGAAGGCGTCTGGGAAAGCTGCTCAATCAAAAAGCAATACACATCACCACGGCTGCCTGGCTGATTTAAAGTCAAAATTGCCCCTCCACTTCAGTTAGTGCTGCGCTACAGGTAGTCTCAGAGAAAGCGGCAGCTGCCAGTCGCGGTTATCTCTGATGCAGGTTTCTGACGGTCAAAGTGAGAATTAAGGAAACTCAACTATCAATAACTTTTTCCAGCCGCATGGAATTTTATTGGAAACTGCATCGCGCGTGTACTTCATTCCTATTGTTTTGGGGTCACTAGTTATTTTTTCTTCTAGGAGAAATAAAACCACTCGGAATGAAAGCCAGCCTTTTAAGACGTGCCCATATCCCTGCCGGACGCCCCAGATAACGCTTACCGCGAAGAAGTTCTGCCGGGAGAGCCGGACCCCGGTGGAGCCCCCTCCTCCGCCCCGGGCAGCCGGGAGGGACCGGAGGGGAGGCGCTTGGGAAATTTGATGCTAAAGAAGCCCCAGGAATGTTGCACATTGCCATTCCCCTCCAGCTTTCGGAGGAGGTCAGTCCCCGCTGCGCCCAGCTACCCTGAGGAGCCAAACCCGGAGGCCGCACTTGCGCCGGGCGCTGCGCAGCACCTTCCCGCAGGTTACGCCGGGAGACACCGGAAAGGGACGGGACAGGGCGGGAGCGTGAAAAGTTTTTTCCTGGATTTGGGATGCTCCGGCGAGACCTGCAAACCGAGGGGGAGAGGGATGGGGAGGTAGCGGCTCTGCCCACCGCGGGCTAGATCGGAGGGAGCGGCGGGCAGCTCCCCTGACCGGCCGCGGTCTCTCATCTCTTGCAGGCTTGGCCGGAGATGCTGGGGAAACAGCTGTGGTGGGCGCTCTGCTGGCTCGGCGTCTGCCTCTCGCTGCTGTGCGCCGGGGTCAGCCCCGCCGCCGAGTCCTGCCGCGGATCCCCCTGCGGCGAGGCTCCCCCTCCGCCCTGCCGCGGGGCCCGGTGCGGCGGCAGGACCGGCCGCCCGGCGCGCTCCTTCCTGCACACCGCCACGCCGCTGCGGCTGCCGCAGGGCAAGGCCCCGCACGCTGTCCCGCACGCCTCGCCGGCCGGCAGCGACTCGCACCCCGCCGCCAAGAGGGGCGCGCAGGAGGCCTGCGGCGGAGACTGCGCCGCCAACGGCACTCGCCGGGACTGCCAGGGCCTGGAGTGCCGGCTGCTGCCCCGCCTGCGCCCGCCGCCCCGCGGCCCGGGCTGCGCTGCCGCAGCCGAGGGCTGCCCCGAGCCCGCCCTGCTGCGCGCCGCCGAGAGAGCCGCTCAGTTCGCAGGGGACGACATCGCCTACGCCGCTTCCGAGCGGGGAGGCGGTGCCCTGGGGGTGCAGCTCACCTGCGACGTCAAGCCAGGTGGGGGGCGCCCCAGGGGGGCTCGGGCTGAGGGAAGGACTCGCAGTCCCCGGGGGAGCGGGTGCCGAGGGTGGCGGGGCAGTGTGCCGTGCCGGCTGCCGCTGCTGGGTGTTCTCGCATCTGGCAGGTGTCCGCTCAGCCAAGCGGCTTGAGCACCTCTGGGAACCGGGCCGCAAGGTGCCTGTGCGGGTACACCAGACTCCTTCGCTTTGGGAGAATTGGGGAGGCAAATCTGGGAGATTTGCACTTAGTATCAATTCTAATCCCAGGGCTGAGATGTAACCCCTTTTGTGCCTAGTGCAGTGACAGTGTCTACCTTCATCTTTCCTGATACTGCTCCAAGTATTTTACAGAACCTCTGTATGCTCCGTGACCAAAGGTGGACAGAAACTGGAGAAGGCAGTGTGGTTAACCTCCATTTTCTCTGCTTCTATTCATGCTTGTTGCACTGTTGACATAACTGCTGTGCCTCTCTTTTGCAAAAGGAGCCAGGGTATTCATTTTCTTAGTCCTTATCAAAATCCATCTCTATGTAATACAAGCCCTGGCAAATAAGGACTGTCTGCATGGACAGAAAAGACTAATACTTCTTGGATGGTGCTGAAAGCAGACATACTGTACTTCTGTGAGGGTCTTACAAAGAGCATCCAGCTCAGCATGACTTTTTTCTCCAGACCTAGTCTCATTCTCTGGCTATCTTTAGGGGACCTGGACCACTCTGTGCTGCCCAGTCTCCAGTTCCACCAGCACTTCCAGCTGTAGCCTCATTCATGTGAGGTGCAGTCTGCTTGAATGCTTGCTGAAGACCATGCCTGATATGAGCCCTCCAAGATACAGGCCAGTATCAGGGGCTCTAGCTGATTTCCAGCACTGTGTCTGTGTTTGCAGGCTTATCTGCATGAGGCAAGTGACTATTACTCTCCACCAGCTGCTTGCTAGAACCAGCACTGCCCTTCTGTGGGGATCACACCAGCATCTTCATCATGTTTTCATCCAGTATTGCAGCACCACAGCTGCTATCTGGAAAACTCCTGCCAACTGCAGCTGAACCACCACTTCTTTGGGCCAGGTGAAGATTCTGGAGTGCAGACTTGTACTCCCTTTTCAAATCAGATGAGCCCATTCCTCTGCAAGATTGTCACTGCTATTTCTGAGCAGCACTGTGAATATACCTTACTTCTGATGAAAGTCTGGCATCCCAAAAGAAGGAATGCACAGGACCTGTTTTGGTTGTCTTATTTTGCATACCTCTGTTCCTCTCCTTGCTCATTAATTGCCATTAAATCCTTCATATTTCCTATCAGACACATCTCTATTGTTTTCTTTCAGGCAGACTTCTCTGCAGCTGCAAACACCTGCATTTGGGCAAAATAATGTGCAGCTGCCATATCTCATACCTGCCAAACCTGGTAGATAAGATTGTCGGTTCTCATGCTCTTGCTACCTGTGCACTAAGCAGTGCCTGCAGCCTCCCACTTTCCTTCCCTTTGGTTGCCAGGAGTGACTGGCACAATCAGAGGGTCCCAAGAAGATTTCACCCTCCCTTCTTCACAGTAGGATGACTACCTGCAGTGTCAGACTGTTCCTGAGGGCTACCTTGTCCATCCAATATGCCCTCAGGATGGTGCGGTCTTTCCAGGCATACTGGGGAAATGTAGCAGAGGTTCATGTGTGATATTATTCTTACACCATGGATTGATCCTGGAAGCATGGAGCAGATGTCTGCAAAACAGACCTTGCTATGGCTGTGTGTGGTGTGCCAGTGTATGGAAAGTAATAGTGCATCTGTGGTCATGGGAACATCTGAGTGTTGCTAGCGGGAGAACCTGTTTGATGCTTGTCTGGGCAATGTGGAAAGGTGTTAAGTGGGATTACTGGCATCCTGTCATCTACTAATGTGTAAACATCACTTGCAGTGGAAATCTCATAATTTTAGGCATCTGCAATAGACATCCCCATCTGACCTGCTCCCTGTGACTTAACTTTATGTAGTTAATGGAGAGAAACAAGGGCACTGCATCTGAGCTGTTTTAGATTTCAACTTCAGAATTCTTTGGCAAATGAGATAAACCTTCTGCATAATTGAATGTAGCTTATTTTCAGTAGTCTTTTCCAAGAAAGAGCTTTATTATGCTGTCAATCTGGCATTGTGAACTGCCAGTAGAACCAACTGTACTGTGCAGTGAAGGGCCTCTTATACCGGTAAATTAAAGTTTAGGCATAGTACTGCATACTGGTAAGTATAAGTTTAGTCATAGTACTTCAAAATGATTTTGCAGTACTATGGAAAAAAAGAAGTCGCAAAGGATTTTTTAGGCCTCATATCCTCACCAGCTGAGCTTTAGACCGCCAAAGGGAGTAAAACTAAACTGACCAAAATACGGCTGTTGTCACAAAGTTCTGGAAGGCTGTTTAGGGCAGAGATAATACAGTCAGGTGGTCCATCAGGTGAGTAAGCTTAACTGCAGTCGGTGCTTAAAACTATAGCCATTGTTACTGCCAGTAAGCCAGTCATTTGCTGGTTGAAGACAATGCTCCTTAAGTATGTGCTTAAAAATAAGCTCTAGTTTATGTCTCTTATTCAGTCAGCACTTCTGTTACCCTTTCCTCTAATAGTTTTGCTTGTGTGTGTGAGAAAAGCCCAGATTCACAGGATGGGAAAAGCCCAGTAACTCTCTCTTAGAAGAGTCTGTATTCTCCCTGTCTATAAATTTGTGATGGCTGGAATAATTCAGAATGCTACTGTCATGGGGCCCTGAATCTCAGCCACGGAGAGCTGGAGGAAAAGTGGTTTTGGAAAAAAGTGGTTTGGTAATATATCCTGGACTATATCCCTCTTGCAGTTCTTCAGAGGCAGTTCTCCAGAGACAGTTTCCTGGGCTGGCTTAAGTGGTGCAGTTAGACTTTCCTTACCTCTGAAGATTATTTCTTTTTTCCTTTTTCATTGAGAAAGATGGTCAAAAGGCCTGGAAAGAGGAGCTTAGACATTTTTGTTATTATTTGTTCCTTACAAATCTGAATTCGTTAACATTTCGAGTTTAAAGTCAGAAGTGTCTCTTTCTATAGTTATTGATAAAGGCAGGTATGTCTGCAGATCATTTGGCAGTAAATGCGATGGCTGTTAGTACTACATAGCAGTTTCCTAGGGAAATACATTTAGATTTTAGGTTTTCTGGTATTAGAATCATAGAAGAGTTAGGGCTGGAAAGGACCTCAATATCATCAAGTTCCAATCCCCCTGCCATGGGCAGGGACACTGTAAGAATATTGTGCCCATTATTTACTATGTTTGTATTATGTTTATCATTAACGGGATTATAGTACTAGCATGGAGCCCTGTTCTTACATGTGATCTCAGCATGTAAGAAATCATATTAATGCAGGAGAAGAGGATGAAGTCCCTCTCGGAAAACCTACAGGGAGATCTGCCAAAGCCCAACTAAGTAACAGTAGTCAACATAGTAGCTAAAGCCTCAATATGCAAGCTTTCATCAGCAATTTTTCTAGATGTGTATGCTTTATTTGACCAGGTAAGGGCCATCCTTTTCCTCACAGACTGTCTGCTTTGAAGATGTAACTCTTGCTGATACATGGTGTAGTCCTTTTGTACTGTTGTCACTTGTACAGTGAAAATAGTTGGCAAAGACCTGCACTCTTCTGCCTGTATTCTTAGTTGTAAGCCAGACTTCTGAGAGTAAACGTGTTGTGAAAAGGAATTTGTTAGTGTCTTTCCAGCCTCAAGCACAAATGGAGCCTATATAGGGTGATGAAAAATCTTGATAGGTAATCACAGTATGCTTGTAACTGTCTTGCTGCCCAGTATCTGTCAAACCTATGGGCTGATGTCAGGCAAATCTGACAATGAGTAGAGGTATTAAATTTAGGCAAGCTTGTATAAACTTTGTAAGAGGTGATTAAAGAGAGAAGAGAGTGCAATATGAGTGTCTGAAAGTTCACCTCTGGCTGTTAATCCTTTCAGGTGGGAGGACAGAAGTAGCTTGGTTGTGGCTCTGTATTCTGAAGAAGAAAGCTAGCAAATGTAGTTCTACTTATTTAGCCAGCCAAATGGAAAACACGAATTCACAGAGAATCAGATGATTTTGGTTCTGATCTTCACAGAATTACTTGTTCATGTTAGAAGGAGATCTGGGAATATAATTCAGCAGACATTTCCAACTTGCATGGGGAGTATGGCCTTTCTTGGATCCTGGTCTTTACTTCTTCAAATCCGGTACCCTGCGAACTGCCTTAATAGTTAAGCAAATATTGAAAATAGTAATAATAATGAAAAAGTGTGCCTTATGCTGTGAATAAAAGTAACTGAACAGCAAAGTGTTTGGAGAACTGTAAATAGGGACTGGCTCTGACCTTTTTTTATTGTTTCATCCTTGATGTTCTGCACTTAAAAGAAGAAAATTCAGTGCTACATAAGAAGAGATGAATGACTGTATGGATACAGGATTCTCTCTCCAGCAGTGGATACTGTGGAAAGCGTGGCATGATATCTGCTTAGATCATTTTCCCAGCTCTGATAGTTTGTTGCTTAGATTTCCTGATCCTGATTGATGCCTGTGTATCTTTAGCCCCAAACTGATTTTATATTATATATTGGGTCAGCATCTTTCTGGACCTGATTGAACTTTTAACAGGTATTGAAACTGCTGCCTTCATTTAATGTCTCCTAATTTTTGTATTGGAATAAAGAGTGAAGAGTCTTTACATATCCACTTCCTTTAGGACACCTGTAATACAGCACAGTTTTTTGGTTTCTTTTTTTTTTTTTCCTCCCAACCTGAAAAGCCCTATGTACTTACTCATGTTGTAACAATATCATACATTAGATTTTCCTTGCTGCCCTTTTGTGACCTCTTGCGTTCTTCTATGCCCTTTTTTTAGATGGGGAACCAAGACTGCTTGCTATATTAAAGGTGCCCTGCTGATTAATATACTGCCATAATGATACATTTGCTTTTGTTATGTATTCCTTTTCTAATTAGGCCTAGCATTTTATTTGCTTTTTTTTGACATCTCTTGGGCACTGAACTGATGATTACATGACTCTGTAGCCCAGCGTCAGCTGTATCTAGATATATTGCCTCAAGATTGTGTCCAAATGATAATAATGATCTACAACATCTGATACAAAAAAGGTTTTTTTTTCCAGTACGTGCCTGATTTCACCTTTATCTCCTCTGATTTTTTTTTTTTCTATTTTATTGCTGCTACCCAGTATCATGGACTCCTTTTGCAGCTCTTTGCAATTGACCCTTACTTTTACTACCCTTAATAGCTTAGTATTCTCAGCAAGTTTTATCACCTCATTTTATCACCTCTACAGTGAAAATTGACAATTTACTCTTTACTGTATTTGAATATGTACTTGGGAATGATTAATCTGTTATTGAACCCCAGTGATGATTAATTCATGCCCTGAAGCAGGGGGCTTGATTACGACATTTTTAATGTCTACAGCTATAAATGTTGCATATGAAATGGAAGACCTTGTGGTCCCAAGAAAGGGCTACAAAGACAGTAAAGGAACTGGCCTTATAATCATGATTTGAATTTAGTGAGACTTTTCATTAGCTTATTAAAATTTTAATGCCTTTGAAGAGATAATAGTGCAAGCTGGAATGTTGTTTTTCTAATAATAATAATCTATCGTTTGTATTTCAGGAGAAAATGAAGTTCCATCTGAAGATGCCTTAATACTACAGCTGCACCTTGTGAAAGGGCATGAGAAATTTACTGAAATGCTAAAAAGCCAACAGCAGATCATTGTTGATTTGCAGCAAAAACTTGCTGAACAGCAGCACATACTGGTTAGCCAGCAACGAGAGATTCTTGAACAGCAAAGAAAAATGTATCAGCAAATGGATCTGATCAAAGTCCAATATGGCATGCTTTTTGATACGGTGAAGCAAATGTCATTTCAGAGTTTGCAAGAAGATATTCAAAATTATTTTGAAAGTCATCTTCAAGGACTTCAGAACCAGGTCAGAAATCAGCTCCAGAAGTCATACTCTGTGCATAAGGTAGAAGTGGATGCAAAAGTGATTAATGTTGGGGAGTCTTTGCTGGACTGTGGCCTTTGTGAAAGTGATGAATTTTGCAATTTCCAAAAGAAACCATCACAATGTGAGAAATGCACATTGTGTCCTGCTGGCTTTTTCCAAATGGCTGAGTGTTCTGCAAACTCTGATCGGATTTGCCAGGTGAAATATAATTTTGTATCTTTTAAGTTATTGCTTTTGAAGTATTGTGTTGGACATAACTGGGATAGCCTTCTGGAAATGATTACGTCGAGAGCTAGAGAGATCCCGTTTGTAGCATGTTTTACCAAATGGGTCCATGGCACTTCAAAGTCTGCCTGAAGTTTTCTGTGGCTTTTCTCTTTACCATTTACTGCTCTAAATGGGCCACTAGTCTGTGCCTCTTGGGTGTGATGCTTTTGCAAACCTGGCAGCTGGCAGGACTTTTATTCTTTTCATCATGGTAGGAAAAGGCATCCTAAAACATGTAAACCTATGCATGCTAGATTTGTTTATGCAGGAACTTCTAGACATCTCTGAAAAGCAGAGGAAAACTTTACTGAGCAAAACTAGAGGTCAGATATTTATTTATAAGCTTGGAAACAAAAGTTGTCAGTTAAAACTAATGTAAAAACTAGTTCCAGCTTAAACATAGCATACAAACATATAAAAATGTAAACCACATGCTTTCATTATTTAATACATTTTATGGTAACATACATTTTATTATTGCAAACCTAGTGTGTAATCAAAATAAGATGGTTCTTTGGTTGCTTTCTCTCGTTTAGAAGTCCTAAAATATATGGAGAACTTGATATTTAAAGCATTGTCTTGTTTGCCAAATGTTGCCCACAGTTCTTAACATTAGGTCAGCTGGTGACCTAAGCCCAAGATACTGAGAACCTGAAAGTGTCTGTGGGTTCCCTCTCTGCTAGTCTCTGGTTTCTTTAATGCAAATGTAGCCTGTTATTCTTTTGCCTCTGTTATTCCCCTCCCCTGTGCTGTAGGGTGAAAGGAGGGCTTGTTGACAGGAAATACTACTCTGTCATTTACCTTTCTTGTGTGTTTTTGGGTTAGCACCTTCCTCCTAAACTAAATGTCTTTAACACTCTCTCAATTGTTATAACATCCTTGAGGCACTGTCTCAAAGATCATGCATTGTAACAAGTGTTAGTTATACACCCAATGAATTTAGCTGGTTATCTTCAGACTCTCTATGGACACCAGGCTGTCTTTCTGAATACCTTGTTAAAACAGGTGACATATCCAAAACAAGTTGTCTTGCTCCAGTATGTTTATGGGATCATGCTCCCCATCCCTACATACGCTTTTTTTCTGACAGATGAAAGTCACAGACACTGAAGAAGTGCCTCTTTCAAATTAAAGTTGTTGCATTACAGTGTTTCAATGTGATTCTTTTGATTTTCAGGACAGAGATGAATGCACTGAATCTCCAAGCATTTGTGGTGAGAGGATAAAATGCCTGAATACTCCGGGTAAGTTATATTCTCTGATAATTAAAGAATGAAGATAATTAGATCTGAAGGAACAGGGCAAAGACACGGATAAGGACTCAGGCCTTTATGTTTGTGAATAACAATGCTCAGCTTGGTGGAATTAAAGGGGCTGAAAACCACTCAGCTGGAAGTTGCTAGCAGTTCATGTGGCTAGTAGGCTATTTAGGGCATTATACCCATTAGGAGCATTGGATGATCCCTTTTACCTTATTTTCGTAGGGTTTTATATGCTTTGGTTTTAATTTTCACTTATGAGCTGACTTTCTTCTTGTTTATGCTGGTGCAAATGGGGTCAAAATCAAAGATGTTACTACTAGTGGAGAATAATAGTTGTTATTTTCCTTCTGCACTGGGGTAGATATTTGATTTGATCTAATGAAGGTTCTTATGAAGCCTCCCTCCATCAACCTTATTCTCCTTTTGTAACAATATTGTCAAATACTGAGGAACTGTCAACAGTTTTATCATGTGCAGAACATTGGGGGAATTTTTCAGGCATTTAAGAACAGATTTGACTCAAGTTCAGTAGTGCACGCTTTGCCTTCATTATTTCTTATGACAGTCAGACACAAAAGAGCAAAATTAATAGTCATACTGAGCAGATTATATCCAGGTTCTAGTTTTCTTTCTACTTGTCTAATTTTTGATCAGAAAAAAACCCAAAACACATACTTGAAAGGAACTCTGTGATGAAATAGATGATTTCACGAGTTGTGACCTCTAACTGAGGGCTCTTAGTCAAATAACCAAGGGAGGGCTTATTAGGTTATGTTTTTCCTGCCTAGACTTCTTACCTGTAAAAAGAATGTGGTCTCTCTGAGGGGAAGGGGCTGTGTTCAGCTAATTATGAGTGGTTTTGTCCTATTTGCACCCTGCCACTGGTGGAGAAAACGGGGGAGGGAATTGGTTCTAGAAAAGGGTTAAAAGAAGACATGGTCTCTCTTATATTTGTCCTTACTTCCTCTGGGCAGGAACTGTGGTGGGTTGGTTGGTATTGCTACAAACACCACAGGAAACTGGAATTAACTAGAGGAAGAGAGCACTTAGGGTTGCCTGATGTGGTAAATGCTGTAAACAAAATACCATTAGTCTTACAATAGAAGAGGGTGACACTTTTAGACAGCCTTAGTGGTGGGCAGTTAGAGGCAAGACATCTTAGGGCACAAAATTTGAGACAGAGCATTGGAAAGGTGTAAGGCTTTGTCTCGTCTCTAGTAAGAGACTGCATTTGGTTGAGTTGGTGGTTTTGTGGAAGGAAGTGCAGCCCTAGGAAAGTCGAATCACCAATGTGGTAGTCATTTGGTGTTGCTCTAGTCTGTGGCTTGGAATAGTTAAGGAATTTACTCAGTGGGTTCTGAGTGGGGGGGACCCAGACCGAGAGTGCGTCTATACAGCTGCTGGAAGAAAGTAAGTGAGGGCAAAATACTGCCAAGAAACAGATGGATGCTGGTGGTGTGTCAGACCACAGAAAGCAGTAGCAATGTATTTAAAAGGAAAGGACTCTTCCTTTGAGTCCTCCTTTCCCAATTTTAATGGTAGCTTGTAAAGATGTGAAAGCAAACTGTTTCTGTCACCTGGATCAGGAATCAATGTCCTGTCAATGTCATCTCTGTCTCACATGGAAGGGAGAGCATTCTTTTATTTTTCATTGGAGAGGACTGCTGCTTTCAGCCTGTCTGTTCATGATAGCTCTTTATCCTATACAAGTGCAATTAATGTGTCAAAAGGGAGGCTAAAACTGAATGTCTGTTTTGGGTAATGTAGGGAAGATAGGGGTGTGATCCAACATATGAGTTCCAGATGTTGTATGTAGTTTCTTGAGCTGCACGCAAAGGTTGTTATATCTGTAGCAACTCATGTTCCCTGTACAGTGTGAAGGGTGACTGACCAAATAACAATGAAGAAACATGCAATGAGAAACCTCTCTTTCTTTACTCTTCCAATTTCCTCTGCATCATACCTTCTTGATCTTGAAGGTCTTTTCCAGCCTAGCTGGTACTATGATTCTTCCACTTTTTCTCTCTTTTATCTGCAATGAGAGTTGTTAGGTTATTTGATTAAAGGCTGATGTTCAAGGAGCAATGACAGCTGGAACTACCTAATCAATGAAAATGGAGTCCAGTGCATCACTTCCTTAGACAATCATGGGAGATCATCAGACTGTTGTCTTTGGTGTGAATCCATCATGTGGAATCAAACAAAGGCATTCCCCAGAATGCTGTGCAAGCTAGCGTGCTTACTGTAGAACTTACTGCGGAAAGAGTAAAGAGAGCCTAGACAGATAGCTCCAATGATTTGTAATCAGGTTTGTTGATTTGTGATGATCCAAATTTGACATAGAGGGTCATACTTAGAATCTGCTTGAATGTTACCTTTGCGTCAGGCAGTTATGAGTAGTAACAGCACAAAAATACATGCTCGGCTTACTCTAATTGACTTGCAATTGCCTGGCATCCATGTATGGCAAGGGTGGGTGAATGTGCTGCAGAGATACTTTATTTCACAAAAGGAGCTTGAGTACAGCTGGGCTACTCACTGTTAAACTAGGTGCAGCAGTGACCAGAGCAGGAGCCAGGAAGAGGTGTCAGGCAGTATGGAGAAACAGAAAGCTGTCACAGCATGCTGCTGTGCTGGCTTTCTGATGTTTGGCTATCATTTGCTGCTAGACCTCTTCTGAACAAAGGATAGGATGCTGCTCTCGCCACTGTGTCCACACTATAAAGTGGCCTGTGTGCTGCTTTGAAGTCATTTATTTGAAGTATGTGCAGGGGGAACACCTGCTGCTGATGTAAGTAACAGAAGACAAGACAGCAAATTGGTGAGAGAGTAGTCACCACATGTATTTATAAAACTTAACATATATAAAGATCCTCACATACACATTAAAATATTTTAAAGAACCAAACAGCATAAGAATTATTTCTAGGCACTACTGCAGATCTTTTCTGCTATGTGAATCGTCTGTATTTGTGTACTCAATAGCAGTTCATCCAGTATTGCTCAGTGATGAGGGGGCCATTGATTTAAGAAGTAGAACTGGTTAAGAAGTGTTGTGTGAGCAATTACACCATGGTTAAAATTGATTTCAATAGGAAAGTTTGTTTGGGATTTTTTTTCCCTGTATTTCCTCTAAAATATTCTAAGTTGAAAAAATATGATCTTATTTATTTGGGTTTTGTTTCTCATGAAAGAAAAAAAACAGGCCAGACACTTTCAGCAGAAGAAAGTGTTCAGTTTCTCTTGGCTTTTTTTTTCCAATGGAAACATCTTACTGCTCTACAGTGAGCTTTTTAGACAAAATGATACCTAATCTCAAAAAATGTTCTCATAATAAATTGTGTATTCCTACATATCGATGTTAGTGGAGAATCATTGCTTAAGTGAATGAAACATAGACAAAGATATGAGGGTGACTATATGAAGTCTGTATAAATTAAGAGTGCCTGGTGTTCTCTGCTGAATAATGTAGTCTTAGAAGTGAAATTTAGCCAGTATTCTGACCTCCCTTGTGGGCCAGGTGCATTGGTACTGCTTGGTCTTGCAGTCTGCAGTATGTGGTGTGCTTTTCTGCCTGTATTAGCAGTCTGCGTAGCCAGCTCTACCCTGGGGTTAGTGATGGAGAAAAATGGCTTTTGGAGTCCATGTCAAATGCTTGTAGTTCCAGTCTGAGAGCAGATCCCAGCCCAGATATATTCCTCCAGATAAGGAATAAAGCAAACATACAACGCAGTAAGTATTTGGACAGTAAAGGATATTTAAGAAGAACTATCAGAAAGATGATCATTGAGTTTTGATTGTGGTGGTAAAAAAGCAGAAGTGAGTGCATTAATGATTAAGTCACAAATTGCAAGTGATTATTCTTTAGGGTACCTCAAATCTTGAGTTGATTTAGATCCTGAATGTTGATTTAAATCCTGAAGGCTTCGTACACAAAGCTTTTGGGCACCAGCTGCTCCAGCTGTAGGCATTGGCAGCTGGCAGTGCTCTTGGAAAATTGCCATAGAAAATTACAGGCTGTTTTTAAAACCTCCTCTTTGGGTGCGGATTCTTTGATCCACTGAGGTCATGGCGTACCATTTAACAGGATAAAATTGCTTCATGTCAAATAAAGTAGTTTCAAATGACACCTCTAGATATTCTCTTTACTGTTTGCAGCAGTGTTTTATTTTAACTTTAGAATATCATGACCACTGCTGTCTTGCGTTTTAGGGCAGTGATTTTCCACCTTTTAAATGTGTGGACTTCTGCATGATTTTAACCCTGCTGTTTGTAGTTCTGTTTGTTTGTTTTTTTTTTTCATTTGTGTATTGCAGGTTCTGTAAAAACCATACACAGAATAACCCAGTGTCTGTGTCCCTTGGGTTGAAAAGCACTCCTTTAGCAAGTCACAGCTACAACTGTGCTACTCCGTAACACAGCTGGGTAGACAGCGCACAATGTATGGGGGAACTCTCCATTAGTTGAAAATACCTTTGCTGCTCAGTGCACCGGTTAGTCACCATGCCTTTTACCTCAGAGAAGGGAGTGTCTTTGGAGGAATATCATTGTATCTGATCCGTTGCGGGTTGTGGTTAAAATTGCCTTTATGTAGTAACTACCTCCTTTCCCACTCAACCACTGGACTCGGTGTGAGCAAAGTGAGTTATGCCAAATATTTCCTCTGCTTGCTTTCAAGGTTCCTTTAATAGCACAAAGTTATCTAACGTAATTGTCTTCTGTTTTCTCCTTTATGATTAGATATGTTATCAAAGATACTTTATATGTGGAGCTGTAGAGTTCTTATTTTTTAGTATTTTAAAGGTATGACAAAAATATTGTCTGTTTTCTGTGAACAGGTGGTTTCAGATGCCTTGGAATTGCTGAGAAAGATGCAGCTTTGGGAATGTGTGGAGAGGAGTATTTCTTTAATAAGGAAATGCAGGAATGCCAGGCATGTTTACAGTGTGAAGATGGAATGGTGGCCGTGCCTTGTTCCACTGTGAGTGACACGGTTTGTTCAGTAACCAGTGAAAACAAGCTCTCAGAGTCTTGGGCTGCAAACATCATTCTACCCTATGTAAAGTCTGGCATCTCTCAGGTCTACTCTGGCTTGAACTTGAAGGTAAAAGGGAAGTTTCCCTGTGAAATCCTATCCGTTGAAGATAACAACCTGGTATTCAGGCAACACGGTCTGGTGTGGACTGACCTCAACTTTGCAGTAAAGCACAATTGCAGGAATTTTTTGCAACTTTCCTTAAAGCTTAATGGCAGTGAGGAAGGCTATGAGCTGAGTGGTGTTCGCATTGAACAACCAGAAGGAAAGTATTTCCAGAGCACTAGTTTAAGCAGTGCTGCTGAAGTGGAGCCCAGCCAAACGCTTTCTGTTTATTTGAGGAGCCCAAATCAATTCTGCAATCAAAGTAAAGACTTAAATATTTATGATCTTAGTACCCCACTCAGTTTGTTTTGGTTGTCTCATGACACGGGTGCTGTGGCACTCAGTGCACAGATGTCAACAGCAATGCATTATCAAACCAACTATCGACCTACCTTTAAAATAATTTCTGTTTCTGACCCTTACATGCTAAGTTTATCTCATGATGGCAGAGCTATAAAGTTCACTGAAACTGGTGTTGTCAAGTTTGTGTTCCACCAGGCATTGTATTCCATGGGTCATACATGTGTCCGGGAGGGTTTCTCCTTAATTTCTTATATCAATAGGAATGGTACCAACAGTGAATTAATGAATGTATTTAAATCTGGGGTAAATTACAGAGACACATCAATATCTGCTTCTGGGGCCACAAAAGTCGGTGCTGGAGATCTGATTAGCTTTGAGATACTTTCTCCTGCACAGTGCAATGTTCGGTATTTTGGAGATAGCTCTGGAATTAGTATGTTTAGCCTCATCTGGATCCCTTCAGCAGTTTCAAGTGCCATATCAGCCACAGTTTCTGTTACAGGGTTGCCTACTGGAGCTGTGAGAAACAAATTACTGGATTTCACCCAGGTCTCATCCAATGAGAAACAGATACAGCTGGTTTCTTCTGGACAGCTTGCTCAGAAGTATTTCATTTTTACTGAAAAGGGGGTTGCCAGCCTTGCATTTAACTTAAAGCTAATCCACTCATGCAATGTTCTCAAAATGACTCTTAATCAGTTGACCATGAATCACATGCAACCCACAGCAATTGCTCAGCAGATTGGAGGTCAGATGCCAGAGGGAAGCATATGGACCAGTGTGTCCCTCCGTGCATCTTTTGAAGTACATAATGGAACATTGATATCAGTTTCTCTTGACTGTGTGCGTGGAAGGATCAATCAAATCACTCATGAACATGGAACCAGTATATCTATTTTATGGATTTCATCTTAATTTCTGTACAGTGAAGTTAGCACGGAACTGGGGTTTAAATAGCATTTGGATTCCACTCTGATTCTATCTGTGTTTGATACCTTCTACTGTATTGACATGAGCAGATTGTCCCGCTAAAATGCTCTCAGTTTTAGGAATATTTAGATATAATCATAACTGAATGGTCAGTATTTAAGAAAAGAGAGTTTCCTATGTTCCAGGGTTTTACTTCTGTTAACATCTTCAGGCAGAGGAACCTTAAATGCAGATCAAACTCTTATTTTTAATAAAGCATTGTCTTAAAATCGGTTATTTCTGGACCACAAAAAAACTGCTGGTGGGGGTGAATACATACCTTTTAGTACTGCAACCGAAAGCAGCACAGCCAAACAATGGAAACTTGCTTTTGGTTTCTTCACTGCAACAGGCTAATAACAAGTTGAAATGCACTTTGAGGCTAATTTGTCTGCATCTTATAAAATGTGCTTTCTATAAATGGAGAGAACGTGCTTTAACCTAGAGGTATCCTAGAGGATAATACAGTAACACTGGAACAGATGTGCTTAATATGGAAATGGACTTGGTCAAAAATAGAACGTTGTTTTTACCATGAAAACATAGGAACTAATGACTCTTTGAATTTCATTTGGGAATAATCTGCATGTAAGTAATATGCAAAGGTTTTTTCCTCTATTGTAGTTTTGCCAGTGTAAAGTTGCAGGATGAGAAAAAGTCTGTTCTAAAGAGCAGATAAGAGAAAGAGCAGGAAGTCTATGCTAAGAGAATACTTAGAAGAGGAAAAAACCCAGGTATTTAAAGAATGTCTTGAAAGTGAGTCTTGGAAATTAAATTTTTATTCTGTTTCTTATAAATGACAAAATATTTTTCTGACCAAAAGGAAGCACCATTCACAAGCATATTTATTGTGCTGAACAGGTCAAAAAGGTTGGTTTTGTTGGTTGTTTGGTTTTTTTTTTTTGTTAAATGACCCAGTTCAAAGAAATGGTGCATTCTGTGACACTAATTTTCTGTCTTCTTCTAACTCTTCCATCACACCGTTCTTTTTCTAATATATGTAGAGTGTTTTCTCTCATTGCCTCTCTTTTCCTTCACAAACACTGCTTCGCTTTCCTTTTTCATTTCCTTTGTTAGGAGTAAATGGTACACGCTGTCACATAGCTCAACTCTTTCCAGTCTTCT
Source organism: Pezoporus flaviventris (assembly GCF_033815535.1). Taxonomy (NCBI): domain Eukaryota; kingdom Metazoa; phylum Chordata; class Aves; order Psittaciformes; family Psittacidae; genus Pezoporus; species Pezoporus flaviventris. The sequence goes on from NW_026892595.1 coordinate 9,219,733, forward strand.
TTCACCATCCCTGCTAAAGAATAGATGTATGTCACATGTTATTATAGAAGAGGGAGATTAATAATGCACTTGCAAGCTGCCTTATATCAACCTTACTGAAAGAAGGAATATTACGCATGATATAGCTTTAATGTAGTTGTCTGCCTGAGTATTTATTTCTAAAATATATGTACTTTCCTGTGTTCTCCACCTGTTTTGGAGTTTATCACACTGTTTTTGTTGTATAGTCTCCTCCTATAATTTTGTGTAAGAGAATGAACCCAAGTGCAAGGTTTCTATCTGGCAGTTCTGTTTTTACTTACAAGTTTATAACTCGGACCTTAACAGCTACAGTTATCTTTTCATCATCTGTTTTTTTCTTCAAGTGTTCACTTAAAGATGCAGGCTTTGGACAAATTGCTCTCCTGTTCCAAATAGAGAATAGTAGTTTTCCTTGCTTTCAGCTGCCAAGTCTAAGCAGTCCACCACAGGGTGGGCACTATGGTAAGGCAGCATGAGTATGCAAACCATAGTAAGTTCAATCATGGTGTTCCCAAAGTCTGTGACAGGGGTCTCAGTGCCTGTGTATAGCCAGGCTCTCATTTGTTCTCACAAGGTCATCATGAAGGGTGCATTGAAGCTAATATTAAAGGTCTTCAGCATTTGCAAAGCACTGTCGTTGTTACAGACCATATTTTGTAGTGATAGTGAGAAGACGTCTGGAATGAAGGCATATATATCTGTGATACACAGAAGAGCTGCATTACCTAGAAGCACAGGAGTTTTTCTGGGTACTTCACTCTGGAAGTCTGCTGAGACTGAATAAAGATGAAATGCCACAGAGTTAAAGTTTTCTGTTCTATCCATCTACTTTCTGTAGAAGGCTGCACATGATGTAAGAGCAGCCCTGCTGGGAGCAGTCCTAGGTATTTCTAAGGTAATATTTCAGGGAAAGACAATGTTAGAGAAAGCTCAAAATGATACACTTGTGATTTTCTTTTTGAGGAAGTTAAGAAAGTCACTGTCTCACAAACATAACCCCTTGTTTTCCTTTGCTGTTTTGCGCTATGAAGTTGTGTTAAAGGCTTCACTCCCCAGAACAGTGGCAACTTAAGAGCCATTCTAGATTTAAACCTCTGTAGCAGATACCAGAATCTGACATTAGACATAATATAGTACATTTTAGCAAAGTGCAGATGTTACTTGAATATAGTAACCATTTGCCTATATATAGCATATAGCAAATGTAATGCTATGATTTGTATGAGTATGCTTTAGTTGAGTGAGATTGTGATACCAGTGGAATTGCTTGACTATGGAAGAGACTGATAACTCAAGTCCTGTATTATGCACACGTTGCTGGTACCTGCATTTAAGTGCACCATTGTTAAAGAATGCAGAAACTACCATGAAGGTACAAGTGAACATTACTACAGCTAAGAGAGATTTCAGAGAATGAATTCTTCAGTGTAGTAAATCTTTGCAGAGGATTCTGAGGAGAGTGCCTGTAATTACTTTTAAATTCAGAGTAGATTTTCAGATGCACAGTATTTTGCATCCATTTGGTGGTGATAATGCATCTAATATGATTTTGCTAATGTCATCTGTGAAAAGGTATTCACATAATTAAAAAAAAAGGTCTACTAAATATGTAGTAATTGCAACTTACAGCAACTTTAGCCTTATTTCAAGCAAGAAAAGGCTGATCATTTGAGCCTCTTCTACGTCTCTCCCTTTTGGAAAATCAAAAAAGCCTGAATCTGTAGTTCAGGCTACTCACTGACCTTGATTGTAGTAACATGAATTTGGAGGGCGTGCGTTGAAGTCAGTGTCCATTTATGATAGCCTAATTAAAGGCATAGTTTATAGCCTTTGTGTCTATGAAAATGATATATATTGCCTCACACCATGCAACATTGAGTGGTGCACTATGATCCTAAATAAGATAAAGTTCAAGAGGAATCATAATGTACAATGAAAGCTACTTTTATGGCACTTATCCCATTTGCTGTAATAAATTGCATGTTTTATTGACAGGTATATCTTATTATTTTTACAACTTCTGAACTTCTGTATTTTTTAATATGTTTTCTTTCTATTAGCACAGTATAATACTGTGAAGTCTGGAATTAATTTAAAAATTTTCATTTTGTATCTTTTGATACCATGTTCATGAATATGGTTAAAATAGGTGGAGACAGTCTCTCCAGTCCTTTCTGCCAGACAGTCTTTCCAATTGAGGTATTCATCAAGTAATAGAGTAGGTATGAGGCTGGCAGAATCTAACTGTACAGAGAGTTTAAGTTAGTAAGTACATCCAAGAAGGCAGGTTTTTTTTCACTAATGTTATGCAAATAATTGGCAACAGGTTGTAGAAAACTTGACCATTACAGAAGGAAAATAATTTAGGTTGTATAGTGCTGCTCATACAACAGGAAAAAGGATTTGGTTTACGAAAACCTTCATTGTTTTGTATTGTGAAACATTTTGCAAATTCAAAGATCTTACCTGAGTGTCTTCTATTACCTATGCAAATTTTTTATGCTATGAAGTCAAAACCAGGCAGAATATGTTAAGTCTGTTCTAATATTGTGGATGCTTCCTCTGTTCTGTGGTCTCTGCAGATTGCAGTGCACTGTGAAAACTACACAAGTTTCAAGTGGTGCTTTTTTATGAAATTTGCTACTTTAAAATATTAACTTGTTTTAAAAACACTATTCTTAATTCACCTCTGTTAATATTATATGTAATATGTTTTAAAATAATGACTGAAATAAATAAAACAATAAGTCTTCATTGGTGTTTTTGTTCCGTTTTGAGTGAGAGTAATTGCGGCTTTTGCGATTTTTACCACTGGCTCTCCTGGGGCCAGGATTTCACAGTTGTTGTTATCTGAATTAGTTACCTGTGTTTGCTGAAGGGGCAAACTAAGCAAGAACAGTAATGGTACACCTTCCTAGAGCTCATTTAGTCTACCTGTTTTCTGTTCCTGTAGTTATAACTGTAGATCTGAGAAAATGGAAATTGCATTTAATGCTACTATACTAATAAATAATTGGGTCAAAAGAGCAGTACAGTTTATCTTAGTTGCACCACCCTAGTAATACAGAAAAGAAAAATGAGAGTACATTTTCTTAAAAGAAGAAATTTGTCCTGGCTTGGTGCTTCATAAAGCTTCTGCTGTATGTGGAAACTCTGATGTTGTTGTGGATACTGATTGGACCTTTGCAGTAGCGCAGCTATGCTTTTGTCAGGGTTTGTGCAAGTTAAAGCTCATGTATTCTCAGTAGAGACTCTTTTTGATTATTTTAAATTATAAAACTGTTTCTTCTTTTGAGAGATGTTATTGTTCATTGTATCTGAATGCAAAAAAGGTGCTGTCAAATGACCTCCATTTAGAAATAATTTTGAAATGGATTCCTCCAAAAAACAAAATGAGACCAAATTGATTTTACTTCAGCCTTTTTCATTGAAAGCAAAAAAGAGAAATTTCATCCGATACGTTTTTTATCAATTGCGTTTGTACTGATTTGAAAGGCTCAAATGAATAGTTACTCTAAGAAGGGGATTACAGATGTCATTAACATAGCCTAAATTAGCCAAGGATGAAAATCAGAGGAAGGTCAGGAGAAGTATTGGTGAAATACTGGTGAAAACAATAGCATTGTCCTTGGATGGGCCTAGTTGCCCTTCTTCAGCTTGGAGGGTCTGCTTTAAAATAAGGCTCCAAACATAGTAACTGTGGTAGTGGCCCTGCATGTGGTAGTGGCACTGCCTGTACTAGTGTGATAGCAGAAAAACAGGTAGGGAGTGTGTTCCAAAATAGCTCTATACATGTCTGTCTGTCTGTGGATGAAGGAAAGCCAAATGTCTTCAAAAGGGGGATCCAAGAAGCTTGTTTGCATTAAGTAATTGAATTGTTATTGCCAAAACAGTTTCTTGGCTAGTTGCAGTTTATGTAGTTTTCTTCAGACCTTCTTTGGAGCTCTGCTCACATATTGTGACCTGCAGGATTGTATCATTTGTTTTTAGGCTCTTCAGAAGAGAAACTAGCTGCTATCCGGACAGTCTAGTGCAATCTTGTTAAATGGCATTGCTTGAAAGTAGCCTTAAAAGCCTGGATGTAATTTTCTTGCTAGAAGGGTATTAATGCCTGGCTTTTGAAGAAGCTTGAAGTAAAAGCCTATTAAAAAAAAAAAAAAAATATATATATATATATATATATATAAAACCTTGGGTTAAATATTATTTTCTCTAAAAGGAGAACTGTAGAAATAGGATTTTCAAAAGTTTTTACATATTTTTTTTTTAAGACAATTTCTCTGCCTTTCCTTTTTGCCATTTTTTCTACTGGAAAGGTAAAGGAAAGAAAGGAAAATAAGAAAGTGAAGGTAGCAGGAATGGATGTAGAAGGGGAGAAAGTCAGGAGAAGGAAAAAGCAATCTGTAGTGTTTAGGTAATTTAATGTATGAGATTTTTAAACTAGTCTTCTGCAGAAATTTCTGAAATAAATTCTTGGGGTGTTTTTCCAACCAGTTGTAATTGTAAATTTGTTCAACTGAAAATAATGTCTATTGGATTTGGATTCATTTCTCTCTCTTCATCAAAGCACTTCCCATCCACCAATTTCTGTAAACTTCAGTAACATTAGAGTGTCCTGAATATGTTTAAGTATTTTGTTGAACTGGGACATTAAGTTGGGTATTTGGGTTTATTAAGTGCCAACTTACATCAGGAACCCTCTCATACTTGAGGGTTCTGGCATGCAAACCTCAGTTTTCATCATTGCCTTTTAACTATGTTTATTTTGGGAACTGCTTCTCATTAGATAAATGAGCCTTCTATGAGCTCAAAGTAATCACTTGACTGCTAACGGTACCTTAACGTTGCTCATTTAAGTCTCCTTTGGGTATTTTTCTATTATACTGCAGTCAATAACATAGATATGTACTGAGTATCTTCAGGACCTCTGTATATGTGGGATGTTGACAGAACGTTCTTGTCACAGTTAGTTTTTCCTGACTTGCTTCATTGTTTTAAATTGTAGGTTGAAATCAGTTCAGGAATCCATATGATAGATACTGGCTTTCAAAGCAAATGTGACCTGGTGAGTGATTTAGACTAGTAATCACATCTGAGTTGCATGATTGAAGCCTTCTCTTGCAGAGTGTAAAAAACTTCTGAGAATATTCATAGATTAAATGCAGGTGTCTCAAGTAAAGAGCTGGAGATGTTTTGCATCAAACTCAAATAAAAGCCTCATACTCTACTCAGAAGGTCAAAAAAGTAAAAAGATTTAGTATATACTGTAAAATATGCTATTCGTTGAAGAAGTGTGTTTGTTGGTTTTATTAGGAGAGGAGAATGAAAATGTGTGCTTTATGCCAAGCAGACAAGACAAATTGCTTAGGATGCCTTCATGCCTCAAAATGCTCTGTACTTCACTTTTCCTTGAACATGTACTTAGATTTGTTTAAACCTTTGCTGCAAACTGCTGCCATATCAATGACTTACTGCAGTCTTGATTTGTGCTAAAATCTGTTTGAACCCCCTATATGCCAGGCGAACACAATACACTTTGAGTATGCCTGATTAATCCTTGGACAATAGCGTACAACACTGCAAGTCTCCTGAGAAGTGTGCACCCTGTGGTCCTGGCTGAGGCAGCAAGCTGTTATCCTCAACTGCTTCAGCCTCCTGAAGCCTTTGTCCTAAGGTGTTCTGGCTTTCCCCTACCTTTTGGTATGCTAGAGGGGTGCAGTGACATCTGTCTTCCCTGGGAAGCTGCAAATACTTGTTTTGGATCAGCCATGAATGTTTCCCCCCCCCCCCCCCCCCGATTTTGGTCTTTCTGCCTTCCACTCTTCTTTCATGGTTATCCATGAGGCTGAGAATCCACTTTTCCCACATCTTTATCCCTGATGTGCACCTTTACTTCTGCTCTCTCATGTTTTGGTGTGTGGCTGTGGTTTTAATTGTTGTTTTGTTTGCTTCCCTCTCATGCTAATCTGTGAAGGACCACATACGCTTAAGCACCAGTTTCCTTTGAGAGGCTTAGACATGTGCACACCCAGAGGTGTTTTGTCCCATTTGGACCTGCCTACGTCCTTGGGAGACCAGAGTAGTGACGTTCTGCAGGAATGATGGGAGTCACAACAACAGCATTTGTAAAGAGCACAAGATAGTTAAGGCATGTAACACCCCTCCTCCAGTCAAGACTGGGTTTTGAGATTCTGTATTTTGACTGTGCTAGGAGTTTCTTTCTTTTGTTTAAAAAAGAGGTAAAACCTCTAATAATTTTGAGAACAAGTATGTTTTGTGTTTGTTTAGTTTGTTTGTTTTGTTTTGTTTTGTTTTGTTTTTCCTGGCCACCTTTTCTCCTTGTTACTTGTGCATTTCAAGATAAGGCAGCAAACAGCCTGCTTGCCTTTTCTAGAGTGTCACTGTGCTTTATGCTGCAAGCTTTGAGAACATTTTGACAAGTCCGATCCTGCCAGTCTGCTGTGTGCCTTGAAGAAATACTTCATAGCCAGAATAAGTAAGCCAGAGCACAAAGTGAAATGGGTGAAAATCGAGTACACGATTTTAGGTTATCCATCAGCAGCATACAACTCTGCTCCTAAGAATAGTAACTCCTTATGGAAACACACTAAAGATCAATTCAGAGCCTACAATGTGCTTGCTACCGTGACAAGTACACAGTCATTTCTGTTCCATAGCTTGGGCTACGATTCAGAGTGGACTTTGATGCACCATTCACCCATAGGCCCTGTTCTCAGCAGAGGTTTTAATTTCCCCGGTTCCCACTTCTGGAAGTAGATAAATTCATTTACAAATTCCTATAATTCTGCTTTTCATACCTAGCATCACTTGTTTCTGTAACAGTGCTCTTGCAGCATTTTATACCTCTTAGTCTAAGTAAGGCTGTTGAAACACTGAAACTTCTTTCAGGTCTGTGTGTATGCATGTGCACTTGAGAATTCACTTATATACTGGGGAAGATGCAATACCTCTCTTTCAGTTGCCCCCAAAGTCAGCTGTATAGAAAAGATCTGCTTTCATCCAATTTTCCTGGTACTTGATTTCTGGAGGCGAAAATACAAAGCAGTGTGTTTCCTATTCTGCATATAACATATTGATAAGTACCTACAATGTTACTGGTGCGCTACTGATAAAATCTATTTCAGAACTGATAATCTTAAATCATCAGATGCTTCAGTTGCTTTAATTATGACTATAAGGTTAATACTCCAAATGTTCTAATACTAATGTTAATGTTCTGACTAATAAGAAATGTAGTTCTTTAAGATTTGCAATACATGGTTGGGGTAATAAATGTTTTAGCTTGTGGTCACAAATATTTTTTATAAAAGTTATTTTGGTGAAGACTATCATAAAGCTGCTTTTTCTCCCAACCCCACTTATTTAGATGTGGTCTCTTGGATTATGGCAGCTACAACATGTAGAACATTTTATGGCTTTTTTGAAGTTATGCCAGAAGACATTTTATTTCCAGTTGCTCTTAGAGCCATAAAAGAGCACAATTGGATTAAAATTTTCTTTCTACCAAGCTGCTCTGCTCCACACAGCTCATCTGGTATAAATCTGGCAGCATTATCGGGTTCTGAGATGGATTTATAAACATTTAGATTGCCAGTGGGCAAAATAAATGGAACAATCCTTCATACTTGGTAACAGTGGTTGGATAGTTATTTCGCATGAACTATTCCTTAGCAAAGTCCCTTCAAGTGAACTTTATATGATGAAGAAAATATTAAATGCATACCTTGATGCTGCAAGGAGTTTATTTGCATAAAAGCTGTGCATAAGTGTAAAAGTCTAAGTCCTAGAAGTAACAGGCATTCTCATGCGTGCAATAAATGTGGCTGATGGTTAGGATCTGGAGAACTTGAGCAGTAAATGTTGGTATTTTATTTACATAAGGCAGATGCGGGAGGTGTATGATGCTCAGTGACTGGTGTGTGACCCTTGATCTGTTGGCTTGATACTGTTGTTTGCTAAAAGGCACTGAAGTGTTAAAGTGCTTTCTGTAACTTTGCCTATGGACACAAGGGGTAGTGAGTTTGGCCAGCTCTGCAGCCAGTACTTACATCACAAAGCAGTATCAAATTCTTTTAAGTTTTGTTTCTGTTTAATCTGGGCAGAATATTTTTTGACCAGAAGCAGGTCAGAGAGACTCCAGGATATGCTAAGCTTTAGGTATTGCTGGGGGGTGTTTGGGCTATTTTGCTGTTGTAACATTTTTGTTGCTGACTGCTATACTCCTAAGGGCAAACAATGCTTTACTTGGAAGGTTGCCCACATTCAGTGCTGTATCTAACTGCAACTTAAAGAGAAATTAGTCCCAGGAGCCCAACCTGGTTTGAATATCTGAGCAAAATACCTACAGATTAAGATGCTGTAGCACAGAGATCTTGCTGAAGTGGGATGAGTTTTCACAAGTCAGCAGGGGCACAGGGCACATCACTCGACAATAGGGAGACTTAGTCTGGAACTCTAACATATACACTTAATTTTTGTATTGTAAAAAATGCCACTGGCAGGCTCAGAGTGGCATGTTAAACTATGCAAGTATCCAGTCTGAGGTCTGTATTAGGGACTAATACAGAGACTAATACTCTATCAGGGGGTAATGTTGTGGGTCGTCCTTGATCAAGAAATAAAAAATGGTTCTGCCACAACTCAAAGAAGACCATTAATTCTGCCTGTGCTGTAGTTACCACATCTGTAGCATGTGCTGCATACCACAGTACCTCTGAGGAAATCAGCAGATATAAATTCACCGGACTTGAATCTGACGGTGAAGTTTTGAGGGATCCTAGTCACATGCATCTAAACTTATGGAGTAAAATTTACAAATTTTCTTCCACAATCATTATTTCCAGCTATCTAAAAGAACCACATAGATCTGCTCTCTTCTAATAACTAACTACTTTGAAACAGGTATTTGAATTGCAGTATTTTTGATAAATTGAAAATCCTTAAATCGGTAGCCTTGCTGTTATTAACTGACCAGCTACATCACTGAGGTCTGGATCCTTGTTTCAGGTGACAGCTACTCAATCCATATTCAAGCTCTCAGCCCAGACTTCAAACCTAAAATGTGTGGTGCCCCCACGAAAAGCAGAAACTCGCACACCTGACACCAGCATTTCCTCTGACCCAGCCGCTGTGCAGAAACATCCCCCCACATTTCATGTCCTTGCAGCCAGCCACGTGGAGGAGGGAGCCAAGCTGGGCACTGCCCACTGCAGCGCGTGGCCACGCGGTGTGGTACCCTGTCAGCCAGGGAAGGCTGTGGATGGGGGGCTGAAGCAGCCTGTTGTGAGACAGAGCCAGGAAAGAAGTTCTATGTTTTCAGGCCTACTAAGTGCTGATGGCGCCTCTGTGCCCACCAGGGCTGCCAGTAGCAGGTTTGACTGCTAGAGAGGATTTTGTTTCCTTACAGTGAAAAGCTCTGAGCAGGAGGAGGTCTTATTTATCACTGCCTTGGCTTAGCAGTCATAAAAGTGGCAATAATCGTTAGCTGATAAGTGCAGTAAAAAGGCAGGTCTCCAGCCTTGGAGAAGGGTTTGACAAATGGCTGCTTGCTAGGTTGGAGGTGTTGCTGGCCTGGAGACAGATGGGCTCATCAGATGAATGTAGGTAATGCAACAGGTAAACGATAGAGAAATTACTGTAGGCATAGTTGAGGTAGTTAGAGCAATCTCTTTATCTACTGTTGGCATCTTTTACCTTCATAGTTAGCCCATTTTTCTTTTAAAGAGACCTTCAGACACTGGGGAGTGAGGGATGAGTGAGCTCTTTGGGCACAGAGAAAAGGATGTCTTTTGCTTTTGGTGCCATACGTTAAACAGCTGTGTTTGCAACAAGTCTTTGCCTCAGAATGTTTTGTTACAAGTTGCGCGGGCTTCTGATTTTTAATCAGCTTATGATAGATTTTCATTTTGGTCTTTGCTCTTCCAAATTTTTTCTTTTCTGCTTCCTAAAGTGTATCACAATTTACATCAGCTGGTATTCACTGTAACCATTTGTTATAAATTTCTGTACAGGTTGAGATAAGTAGTAATTGAATGTTAAAGCCCATGCACATTTTCAAAATGGAAAGGAATGCACAGTCTGCAGTTTGCCTTGTACAATGCTTTGAGCAATACAGATTTTGTTATATTTCTCCTCGCATCTTTCTGAATGATCAAATCATTGTAAAAATTATGCATGGTAAATGTTATGCTTCAGGTAGCTTTTCTCTTGGGCTTGAGTCTGTTTCTGAATGTGAACATCCATGATGACTTGCTTTAGGTGCCCTGAGGTCAACAATGAAGTCTTCAAAGACTGGATTAGTCTGACGTAAGAAAATACTCAGATACAGAGGATGTAAGAACGAAAACAGAGGAGGTCACAGTCACTCCATTCCCTCAATTTCCTTAGATTCCAGCTAAACCCTTAACTCATTTGATACAACAGGATGTGTTGGCCTGCTTTATTAGAAAGAAAAAGTGTGTGTGAGCTAAGAAGTCTGGGTGTTTCTACATCACAGGCCTTGAAACTGTTTTTGGGCTTTAACTTTAATGGCAGAAGTACTTAAGACTGTTTCTAAAGCAAATTAGATAGGATTCTGTATACTCTTGACACTCATTTTTATTTGTTTTTTTTTCAGCTTGTTTATATTTTAAATTTGGAAAAATATCTGAGAAAAATATTTCTCATGGGCAGGTGAAGAAGTTCCTTAAACAAAAGTAGACAGTAGACATCTTCAAAGATGGTTTTAGGACATAGGTATTTTCCCTTTGTGAGGACTATTGAAATCAGGTTCAGGTCTGTATTAAGAATGACAGAAGTGTTGTCTTCAGCCATTTAAGTGAATTAATAGTTACCTATTTGTCCAGATAAGACAGTCTAAAAGGAAACAGTACTTTTGACAAACTAAGCAAAGACTGGCAGAAAGGACATACCATTCCTCTTTACCGTAGCTCACATTTTGAGATTGAGCCACAGCTTAGAGAACTCCTCTGTTTTGAAGAAAGGATGTTGCCAAACTTTTGAAGCAGGTTTTCAGAACCGGCTCTGACACACAGAGCTCATAACAGCAACTCTGAACCAGATGTACATCCTGAAATTGCTATGGACTTCTCTATTCACTGAGGACCATTTTTTCTGGTGCTCTTGTTACTTATCTCTAGATTTCTTAAAAGGGCCTGAAAGCCTGTTACCATGGCCTGTGTTTTCAGGCCATCACCTGTCAGCCACAGCTTACCCTGAGAGCCCTTCACTGTTCCTTCTTCATTAGGATCTAAAAAATGCATGTCTCAGCATAGCAATTGCTATTATATGAATAATGAGAAATAATGATTGCTTTAATTGTTTCTTTGTTCTAATAAGAACAAAGTTTGCTGGGCATGTGATAGACTGGAAAATAAAATTAAAATAAAGGGTAAGGAAAACGCAGCCTGAATATTGGGTAGCATATCAAATGGTCTATTTGCCTATGACTGCAGCTTTCCTTCATTCTCCCTGAACAGGGACAACTTCCCACCCTTTCTTCTCTTCCAAGCTTACAGGCAGCTGGTGCTCCTTTGAAAGCACAGCTGAATGCAGCATGATAAAAGTTGGATTTTGATGGGTGATGTCTGCTCATTGCCTTATCTCTAGCTTTCCTTTGATATTTTAAATACATGTACCAGTATGTTTATGATAAGAGATTTTTCCTACACCTTTATTTGATTCTGAAGTACAGAGCCCCAAATCATACCCGTGTTCCCATGCTTCATTTGGGGAAGAAAGTGTCACAAATCTTGGAAATGAACTTGGCACCATTCCCAGACCTGGCAATGGTCTGATGGCCAATATGAGGAGGTGGACTTTTGTTATCTTTGTGTTCTTCCTTAGTAATTTATTGTTGACCCGTATCAACGTCATGACACTGGCTGGATCACAGGTATAACTGCTGTGTTCTTGTTTAGATTTCGGAGGTCTTGTGCTGGAATATGCTGGTATGTGATGGTATGACTGGGCAGCTGGCTCTGTCTATTTGCTTTTGCTCCTTTAAAATAGGATAAAGTGCCAGTATACTACAGGGGTGTTACAAGGGTAAAATTCATTATTAAGGACTGTGAGGTATTCAGATGCAGTGCTAATGAGGCTATATGAACGTCTGGAGTATGTGCTTCACTGCACATCTGAAGCAAAACATGTCTGTTTCCTTGACAACCCCTCTGCATCTGTACTGTTGTAGCTGCTCTCCACCGTATGTGCAAATATCAAGCATCATTACTAAAGCTTGCTCACATTTTGCTCCATCCATTTTCAGCTATTAAAAGAAAATCTCTTTGTTGCTGCTCTGAATGGTGAAGGTCCATTCCTCCCTATTGCTTCCTGTTTTCCTCTCTCTGCCTCCCCAGTAGTGCAGACCTCCCCCTCTTTCTTTACCATCAGAATCCATGCTCACCCCTTCAGGAGGCTGATTCAGTTCAGCTGACTTATGCAAAAATGAAATAAAGGAATAGTTTTCTGCTGAGCTGCCTTTCAGCAGGTTCAGCCCAGCATTTGGTGCTGTGGGGATAGCAGGGGCCGAGCAAGAGCAAAGAGAGGCAGGAGAGAGGGGAGCCATGGGAGCTCATTTAACCCTCTTCTCTGCTTACAGCAGAAGCCTCAGAGTCACCCCACCAAAAGTGGGAACCAGCAGCACTTCTCTAAGTGGTGTGCAAATGTGGTAATATAGAAACACATCATGCCCATGTCCATGCATTGCCCTTGAGAAAATTAAAACAACGTGAACTTTCTGAACAACAATTAGTGCTGCCATCTGTTACTGTCAGCAGATGTACGTGATAACCTTGTGTTCACTTCCTTGGGAAAAGCTGTGTGCATTTTACTTGTGTTATCTATAAATGTTTTCCTTATAGTAATGTAGAGATATGTGGTATAATCTAACAGTTTTATCTTGACATGTGTCCTCGTTATATGAATGCCTTTACACAAAACCAAATATCAAAGTGATCTGCGGTTCTGAGATGCCTATGAAAACTGTTAATAGATAGGTGAGAGTTTATAGCCCATGGAAGCCTAAAGACTGCTCATGTGAGAAAGTGCTCACTACAGCGCAGAAACTTTGTGCAGCCTCATCCTCCTAATGCAGCCAGTGTCTGTGTCCTTCTTTGAACTCCTGCGTGTTAAGATGATTTGTGGCACCTAAGTGAACTTTTGACGCTCTGATTGTTCCCAGCACCTATGTTTCTCTAGCATGATCCCCCAGGGTTCATTGCATCAACTGGTAATTCACTTGCTTGCATTCTGTTCATGAACAGGTTTGCAGCTCTGTGCATTTGCACTGGGTGATGTCCCAGGAAAAAGTGCCAAAGAGAAGGTCAAGGTGCTGAAAAACTGAACATGAAAATCTATTTTTGCTTAAGAAACACTTTTTAAGGGAAAAGGAATCAGAGAAAGAGGGCCATAAATTCTTGCCCTGTAATCTTCCCATTCATTCAGTATTTATGTATGTATGAAATTACCACAATTAAATTTTTAGTGAAAGTGAGACCTCCACCATTACGTAAAGTCTGGAATGTGAAAGATGGGGGAAAAAAAAGAGAATGTTGTTATTTTGGGCTAGCACAGGAGGCAGTTAGAGGAGACTTTTTACATGAGATCTGGAAAGATTAACCTAACAGTTCCTCCTTACAGTGTAAGTTCTGTCTCTTTCAAGTTTATACATCTTATTTTGCCTAAAATAGGTTAGTCACTACTAAGATCAATTTCTTGGAGTAGTATTTGTAGCAAATTAAGACATAAGGAATCACTGGGAGACCGTTCTCCATTTTAAAATCAATGCTAATTAATTGTACATACTTTAATGTTAACATAAATCAGCACCAAATTTACATGTTACCAATACCTTACAAGACAATTTTCCTTGATTCTAATGAGATCTTCCCTCAGTGTGGGTTTTTTTTTTCACTCAAGTTAATTAAGTGCCTTTGTTTTTACATAAACATAAACACACAGAGGCACCATATAGTATCTACACATTGAATTGATGGGGATTTAGGTTTTTTTGGCAGATTTGGGTAGAAATTCCCCTTAGGTATAGGACCCCACTGAAACCAAATCTTCTAAAAGATCCTAAGTAGGCTGTTGGGAAAAATGACAAATCTTATATGTGTTTGTGAGAAAGCACTGACACAGATGTCTAATTCCAGGGCAGGGCTCATGGTGGCATATCCAAACTGCAAATAGTCACCTTCTATGGCATTCATGTAGGAATTAGAATTCTTGAAAGAGATGGAACTTCTCCCTGTATCTTACTGACTGTTTCATGCAAATCCTCAGTCTCCAGGGATGCTAACTTTTGTTAGGAATGTTCAATTTCTCAGAAAGTTATGAATGGACTTGAGCATTTTCATGCCCAGCAGGTATTTTATACAGCTGAGCATAGGCTGCTCTATAGGAAGCATATAGAGAATGGCAGAATGTTCTTTGCAATTGACATACATACCAGGAAAACACTGGCTACATGAGAAAGAGATCTTATGGTACACATGTTTACTTTAATGAAGGGCAGGGTAGGAGTACATATACATGCATGTCTACAGATAAAAATATACTCCAGAAATGTGAAAGCCATATGAGGAAGCACAGCAATTCCCTGTACTGGGAAAAAGACTCAAGTCTGACAGACCTCAGTGAAAATAAACTTCAGGATTCAGTAGACACTTCTGCAAGGGATTAATGAAGCAAATGTGGCCTTGCCTTTAACAAGAAACAGAGTCCTATCTTCAATGCAAACCAATTAGCCCATTGTGTTTGGGTCACGGCAAAACTTTGAGAAGCAGGGAAGCACTCTCCTTCATATTATAGATTGCTGTAGGTGTGCACCACATTTCATACTCACTGGACTTCTAGACTGTGCCCAATCAGCAAAAAGCCCAAGACCCTCACTGTGCAGTGCCTAATGGATGGTATTTCTGTAGGGAATCAAGTCAAGCCTGTGTGCTTGCTCCAGTGGGAAGTTGGTTTAAAAAGCTCCTTCCTTTCTGCATAACAGCCATGAACAAGTGTTGCAATCCTATGCTGAAATTTACTGCCTCTAAGTTATGAAGTTATGGCTGGTTTTGAGGCCATGGTGTAAAACAGGTCACTGAAATGTTTAAAATAGTCACCAGAGGCTCCAGGGCAGATACTTCAGAAGCCAACTTTGGTATCATAGCCAGCACTGCATAATCACAGAATAAATATCATAGCTGAGTGCAAGTCCATGAAGGAAGCATGGAAATCCTTGAAAGAACGTGAAGAATGAAAAATGCAGCCTACCTGTGCCTTCCAGTCATACGATAAACAGCTACTGGCCACAGCTGCAAAGAGCAAATGGAGCAGCATCCAGACCTTGGTTTAGTTATTTACTGCACATTTGATCACACCACATTATTGCCAGCTACAGATTTGTTAGGACCTGTTTCACAATTTTGCCTCGATTGCTGGTGGGAAAACCCCTATGTGATTATCCTCAGGATCCTCTATTTTTGGCTATTCCTGAATTAAATGTTTCCATTGTACTAAATTGATTATTTTGATTTATTCAAAATCAAGAAGAACCAGAAACCTTGTGTCCTGGGTTTAGCAGTAGCAATCAATTTTTCTCTTTCTTGGTAGCTGGTGCAGCATTGTATTTTGACTTTCAGCCTGGGAACAGTGCTGATAACACCGATGTTTTTAGTTGTTGCTAAGTAATGTTTACCCTGACCAAGGACTTTGTGAGCCTCATGTTCTGCCAGGGAGGAGGGGAAGCCGGGATGAAGCAGAGACAGGACACCTGATCCAGGCTAGCCAAAGAGGTATTCCATACCACAGCACGTCATGCCCAGGGGGGTAACTGGGAGTTACCTGGAAGGGCTGGTAGACTGCGGGGTTGGACGAGGTATTGGTCGGTGCTTGGTCAGGCTTGGGGGGGGAGTTATCGGTCGGCAGGTGGTGAGGTGTTGTATTCTCTTCCCTTGTTATTTCCTTTATCATTATGATTATTGGTGGTAGCAGCAGTGATTTGTGTTATACCTTAGTTACTAAACTGTTCTTATCTCAAACCGTGGGAGTTACATTCTTTTTGATTCTCCTCTCTGTCCCTCAGGGAGTAGGGGGAGGTCAAGAACGGGGGAGGGTGAGTGAACGAGCTGTGCCCTTACACATAAAAAGGTGTTTCATTTCATCCCAGCTCATCCCCACCCTTCTGCTGATAAACTTCCAAAACTATTTTGAGAAAGAGGGGCTTAAAACCAGATGTAAAATCCCTCTCGTATAGAGATCAATTATCTTTCTTTCAGAAAGCTGCCTTCTTGCAAATCTAGCAGTGATCCTTAATACATTGACTTATACTTCTGACCTATGATCTCAGCATCTTCTAAATAATAATCTGGAATAGCAACCTTGTTGGCAGACTTCAAATGCTTCTGTAGGATTAAGGAGTAAGGAATGCAGTTGTCCTGTCCACAGCTCTGATTTTGCAGGCAAATCTGCCAAACTCCTAGAAAAGTACTGGAGGCAGCTCTGGGGCACTCTCATTTGAGTTTCTGCCTCTACAAGCAGATATGGAGGAGCACAAAAGTAAAAAACCTTGATCATCCTTCAGAGTAGGAATCAGTACAAATTCAGGGTGGGTATGCCATAAGACATAACCTCTGGAAATGGACATTACCTTGAACCAGAATGGGCTGCTTGATACAAAGGATACGAGGATGTTGTGTTGCTCACTAGCTGTTCACAAAACTACATCTCAGAGAACTCTTGGTCTGCTTTAATTTATATGAACTGTATGAATAGTCTGTGACAGCTCAGTGTTAGAAGGCTGCAAAGGTGACTTAAATCTCATATGTCTGTCATGCTTCACAGTATTTTCCCCTTTTCTTGCCTGCCATGCTTGGTGGTTAATGATTAGAATTACTTTTAATAGATGCAATCATGCAGTGGTAACACAAGTCCTTTGCTGCTGCTGGGGCTACAAAACTTTTCATGTCTCAAAGAGAGTTTAGTGGGTATGGTGGAGGCAAGGTATGGGATGTTTAGGTCACTCTCCATGAGTGCGCCCAATTACAATGTTGGGTCATCGCAAATGCTGAGAATGGAAATTTAATCATGTACCAAGAGGTATTGCCTTCAGGCTATGTTTTCCTTAATTTCCTATTCTTTTAAAGTGACTGTCAAGGGTAATAATCCATTAACTTGAAAAATATTACTCTTTTGAGTCTATCCTTAAAGAAGACTCATCCATTTCAGCAGGCTGAAAGAGTTTAACATTGTCAGCTGCTCTATTTCTGGATCACTATGTGTGTGTAATTGCCTGGAATCCCAGGCTTTCCCATCTGCTTTCACTAAAGGACAGCACTTTTCTGCCTTAAAGAGATTAAAACCAGACCTTCTAGTTTTTTGGGCTGTGACCATCAGGCATCAGAAGGAGAGGACACTAAAATTTTGTTTGAAACAAATTAAGTGTAACAGGAGCTATCTTAGGAAGAATTGCAGAGTCTGTATGTATTTAACATGAAAATGATGCTTTATGCTTCACCAAAGCCAAAAGCCAGAAAAATCCATAGTATTTGCAGTGTTTGAAAGTGTCTCTGAGGGGGTACTCTAAAAACCGGGGGGATGGTCTACATCTTCATTTTCTAGTTTAAGGATAAAGACTGAGCTTTCTCTGGGACAAGTCTGAAAATATGCAGTTATGAAATTCAGAAGAACACCCTAACAGAAGAATTTCTGTTAGGGTATTTCTTCAATTCACTTGTCTAAAATCACTATAGAGTAATAAGGAGACTAAATGCCCAGTCAGGTAGGGTCCTTACCAATACAGGATGTGATGTTTTGCAGACACACACTGAGCCCTTGAGTAGTATCGGGAAAGAAAGCAAAACACATGTTAACAAGTACTTGCTGAATCACTTGGTGCACCACTGGAAGATGTTCAGGTTCTTTGTATTATAGGAATACACAGAAAACAACATATGATTTTAACTCTTCTGTTTTTTATAACAGAAGTTGCATTTCCTCATTTTATAGGTTTGAATTTATCCTCTGTAATCTAATTCTTCTTGGCTGAACTTAGAAGCAACCATGTTCACTTGCCCAAAGAGCAACTGCATTAGGGCACAGATTATTCATAAATGAATTATTGATATCTCTGAGCCTGAAGACTTGTATTGTGGACCAGCCCAGCTTTTCCATCTGTCTGCTTCTGGCTGGTCCTTTTCAGTCTAACCTCCAGAAGTTTCACGTGCTTCAGAGACACAGCTGTGTGTTTCCCACCATTCTCCTTCCCTTTGCATTTTCTGCTTCCTAAAGTGGCCTCAGGGTATCTTCGTAGAACAGTGGTGATATTCATGATGGCAATAGTTGCATAGATTTTTCAAATATTGTGATGAAAGATTTGAGTTTGTGAAAAAAAGATTTTCTTGATCTTCAATAAACTTTGAGAGAGGTGCTGACACAAATTGATAGCTTAGTCATTCACAGATAAGATTGTGCAACACATAAAAGCTTAATTCTGCTTCCAACACAATCAATGTGAAATCCCCATTGACCAGACCTGGGTAGGATCTGGTTTTGGGTACTTGATCTTATGTCTTATAAAGGCAAGAAGTTTTGTACTGAATATAACAAACACACGAATAGCCACTAGAGTACCTTTACAACATTCAGGAACTAAGAAATTCAATAATCCTTGTACTTAGTTAAAGAACTAACAAGAAAAAATGTAGATGTCTTTTGCTGTGCTTAAAATAAATCAGATTTAATTGTGTTTTCTTAAAGATTTTTTCTTTTTTTAAATAACGATTTAAATATCATTATTCAATGGAATTTTAAACATTAACAATCTACGTTTTTAATGCAACGTTTTGGCCTCCCCTTGGAGCACACCTACCATGGAACAGCTCTGGAATTTGACAGGAATACTGCCAAGAGCACGGTGTAGCAGCCACCTCTTTCACTGTTCACAATGTAATGTTTTTATGTTGTTTATACTCAAGCATATAGTACCGATGTAAAATCAATACTGCTGCCATTTCTATTTGTTGTGCTGCAAAGGGTGATGTGGGTAAGCAAATTTGAGAATGCTGTCAATACATTTATACGTTCAATACAGTGCAAGCTATATGTGCAGATTGTGTATAGATAGATGACATGGTATATACATACATTAAAATAACATCTGAATGAAAAGACAAAGCCTTAGTTTTATAGGCATGTGTGAATTATTTTTAGGAAATATGCACAGTCATACTAATCTGAGTTAGGGGAAATGTGTGTTACCCTCAGATAAATACATGTTTCTGGAGTGAGATTCACTTACCATCTTTTCCTGAAAATCTACACTTTTTTATCAGCAATAAAAAAATAAAAAGAACAGTCCAACAAAAGGCACTTTAAAATAATTCATAGCACAAGGTACTTTTCCTTGAGGTGTGAGATTAAAGCTGTTGAAGCAATGAAATATCATTTTCCCATCTCTGACCGTGGATGCTTGAATAAAAGACAGAGCAGCGTCTCCATGGGTATTGCTGAACCCCATCTGTTTTTTTGTACATGAGGGAAATCTGCAGAAGGAGTCTATGTATGGAATGAGATGGGACAAATGCAGTTTGTAGTCCAGAAAGGAATACACTGAGTTGAACACTCACCTGATTAGCTACACCAATGTATTATATACACCAAGATGTAGGTGTTTAAAGAAATTGTTTTCTGAACACCACCTAATAGGCTTCTACAGACTGACCATAGTGAGAATATGTGCTTCGAAATTTCTTATGTTTCAAGGTGAGGTTACAGATTTTGAGGCTTTACTGGTGATTAGATCCAGTTGCTTTTGTCCCACGTTTCAGTCCAAAATAAGCCTCTAGCTTGCCATGCTTCTTTGGCCACAAAAGTATTTCTGCTAACCAATCTACTCATTAGGGATCACACTGATGTTCTGAGATTATAGATTTCAAATGCTAATTGTTGTTACAACCATAAAGTGTACAAATATCACTGTCACTTTTTCACACACAAAAAAAAAAACCCTACTGCTTAGAGCTCATATCATGCCATAAATATCTGGGTATGAGAGGTTCTGCTTTATAAACAGGAAGAGCAATATGGTTCTGCAGTGATGATTCAAGATGCCTTCTTGAAGGAAAGCACTGATCAAGCAGCTATTGATGGCAGGATTGTGCCTACCTCGCTGACACGCAGAGCCCCTGGAGAGCCACCTGAATAAGGGTAGCTTAATACAGCTTCTAAAGTGAAGTTTTTTGTATTGCCCTTTCTCATTACCTTTTCCTACTGTACGTTTTTTTTACAGGTGAGAATTTGTTGGTGCCCCTGTGACTCCACCTTTCTGTTGAAGCAGCACAGGAATGTAAGCAGCGATGCCCTCCTTACATACACCTCTAACAACTTACAAGATAAAAAATCCCAGCCCAAAATATCATTTTCATAATAGTGTAATTTAGAAGGATTTGCAATGAGTAGTCACCTTGGAGTTTTGTATAGTTTTGGACTGATGTTTTAATGAAGCAAAATTTGCTACTTGCAAAATTTTCCAAAACACAAACCATCATATTTTTCCCACCTAATTCTTCTTCTTGGTAGAAATATATCATTACATTTGGCAGACCCTGTATGTGTTCACACTTGCCTTTGCACAGCTAGCTACTTGAGCTTTCTGCAGCAATAGCAGGTAAGATGAGGGTCAGTAACCAGAAATTGGGGTCAGTTTTTCAGATATCGCATTACATATCTCAATCACTAGCTCTTTCTGGAATGTTTCATCTAAAGACATTAAAGTTTAGCTGCCTTTTAAAGCAAGGTCATTCAGTTTCTCCAGATTAAATCACCATCCTTTGGCTTTTTAGACAAAGACCCAAATAAGATTTGCTCACAGCTGGTTCTTACCATATGAGTGGGCTTAGTTTGCTGGGAAGCAATTTGAATATTGACAGAAGGCTGAAACAATGCTGAGTTAGTGCTCCAGTCCAGTGCCTTCTTAATTTAAAGGAGATGGAATTGAACCTGGAAAAAAGCTACACTATCACAGCACTATTTTCAGCTGTGGGAATTTCGCATACAAGTCGCAACAAATGTGTGCAATTCAGAAAACAGAATTTCCTGCTGTCACATTGGAGGGATCAGTGCATGAAGTAATTGGATTATGAATAGAGCAACAGCAATGAAACACTTGTTCACAGTGTGTGAAACTACGGGGAGAACAGAAGTTTCCCTGCTGTGCTGTAGTGTTTGACTTCCCCACTGGGGAAATCCCTAGCCTCAGCCCCTGATCCCCACAGAGGAGCACAGAAGGCTTCATAGGGAGCTGCTGTGCAGGGAGCTGCTGCAGCCAGCCAAGGGTGAAGGGCACAGGCAAAGGCAGGGGTGAAGGGCACAGGCAAAGGCAGGGCTGAAATAGCTGACGTGACTCAGAGGAGACTCATGGAGCCAGCTCCTGTTTATTTGCATGCTAGTCCTCAAGCTAGTTGGTATTTTTCACAAAAGTTATGTGATGACAAAGCCTTGAAATATAGTAATTCCGTGACATCAGAGCAGTGAGATACGGCTCCTTGCAATTGCTGTCCAAATGATTTGTGCTTTTCATTACAGCAATATGATAATAAAATCAGGGCCCGGAGAAGGAAAATGACAGACGAAAGCAGACGCTTGCCAGTAGCGTGGTATAACAGTGTCACTTGCTCTGTCTGGAAATGTAAGCCTTTTACATCAGTATAAAGCTATTTAGTTCATTCTCATTAAATTTATTGGTAGGGTGACTTTTTATAGGTTTGACACAATGATTCAGTGAAGCTGGCCACTGCATTTCTTTAGCGTCTTTTTTTCAAACACTGAAATGGCCCATCAAGCATTAAACCTGGCTTTAGTGAGAGAAAATGGTCAGAATATGCTGAGGTTTGTAAAGCAATTCCTCTACCTATTTTTAACCACAGCTTTCTGGAGAGACACTGAAAATCTGAGAACATGCTATCAAGGAATTCAAGCTCCAGCACTTCTCTCTATATGTGTTAGGAACTGTACTAGGGAAAAAAGACAAAAACATTGCATGATTAAATGGTTTGGATAAAGTGGAGAGGCTTGATCTTAAAGCAGAATAGTAAAAAAATTAAATTAAAAAAGGGTCAATCTTTTTCCAGTAGAAAAAAGCTGATGCCCAGCTCACTGCAACCTGTCACATTCTTTTACAGCAAAGATACAGGAAGGAGAATCATCATAGGCGTAAAACTGCAAGGAAGATCAGACAGTGCTTGAGAGAGATGCTTAATGAAAGGGAGCATCTTTAGAGACAGAAAGAGAAGATAAGCTCCTTGGGTAAACATTTGTAAGACAATGACATAGTAACCAGGGTCCAGAAGTTTGCCAGGGCCAGAGTGACCGAAGTTTTATATTACACATGATGGAAACACATCTTAGAATGGCATGAGGATGAGTTACGGAGGGTAGAGCTGTCTGCCTTTGTGCTATATCTCCTGTGGCTTTGTTAAGTGAACAGTAGCAGATTCTCCCTCCACAAGGGAATCCCCAGAGGATGGGGACCCAAACCCTTGGTACAGAGGATGAAACAAGACCATGCCTTACTGCTGCTCTAGCCCTGTGGTGCTCCGGATTCAGAAGGATCATGCTCCAGAGAGTAGTGGGATGCCCCAGCCTCACCTCTCTCCAGCCCTTGGTTCTTACCTCATAGTACTTTTCTTGCTTACTAGTCCATGTCTGTGCCCAGATCTTGAGGCACTGAGCCTGCAATACACCTCTCAGTAGGGCCTGACTTTTCAAAGAATTGTCAAACTGGTATTTTTAGCTCCACATCTGTCACTACGCTGTATTTTAGTTGACATGTCATTTTTCAGACTGATTTCAGTAGCTGCCTGAAATTATGAGCATTTGTTTCGACAGGAAAGCCTGCACTTGTGAGAAGAAATAGCTTTTCTGATTGGTATCCTGAAAAGAGCAATAGGGCTGATGACGATGCTGGCTGAGAAAGGAAACGCACACCTGAGCATGGGCCACAGCAAGATCCTTTAGAGCTCCCATAGAAAATCCAGGAGTATCCAGAATAACCTCCAGGATACTCAAAAGCAGCAAGTGAGCTGAGTTAATGCTGGACAATATTAAAATATCCCACTTAACTGAATATTCAGTGCGTTGTCATTTTAATGTATGGCAAAGGAAAGCTGGGAAAAGTACTCACAGTGTTTTGCTGTTTAAATGAAATCTGTAACATACACAGATTTCATTTAAACAGCCATTTGTACCTTAAGGAATGCAGAGATTATCTCCTTCCTATTTGTAGGAGAATACCAAAGACTATCAAGCATCAGACAGAAAATGAGGGCTGGTGAGCACTTCTAACATGTTAAGCATTATAGAGAAAATTGCTATACATACTGTGCCTGTACATTTGCTGTGGGCATAAATTGTATGCACAGAGTTATCTATTCTCATTAGTTAATTGTGGTAAATCTGAAGTTTCATCTGAATACACTGATGTGTATGCACACATTGTTGCTCAAGTGTTGAGTTCTGTAAGCAGATTTTGCTTCTGGCTCTTTATCCAAATAAGGAGGACAAAAAGTATACAGTAGGCTTTTGTTGTAAAATAGGGGATGAATCTGAAAATCACTGTTTTTCATGCACCATTTCTCAATATTTTAATTTACGAAGCAGACTAAACAACCTGAAATCTATTAAAAAACCCCAAACATATCTCTGAGAAAGTGATTTCCCATACTAAAATCAGACTAATGCAACAGTTTCCTTTTAAAGCTACATATGCATACAAATTCTCATATTTTTCTTAGAATGCTACAAACTAACTCATGACCATTTCAGAAATATCCCTGTCTTCACTGTCTTTACAGAAGACTATAATGAGTTTAAAACCACCGTTCAAAACCTGAACCACATGGTGTTTTTTCAGAGTTTTAGAACTGTGAGGTTGTTAAAGCTACAGTTTTGTGTTGGGTTTTGGTAGGGATTTTTTTCATTGCATCTCTATGTAGTAGGGCCTCTTGCTTACTAAACATTATGACTAAGTGTAGCTGTGTTTGCCTTTATTTTTTTAAACTGCCACTCTTAGAGTAGCAGCCAGACTAGGAACATGTAAAACTCATTGGAGAAAAAAAAAATAAATCCCTGTTCTCTCTTAATTCACGCTTAGAAAGTGTAGAGATTTCTTTGTAGTCTTAGCATCTCATAAAGAAAAAGAAATATTTAGTATATTTGAAAGTATTTTCCAAGTTACGTCTATAAAGTTATAGAAAAAGTAGCAGATAAGTCACAAGCAATGAAACGCAGCTGACTTAATCCAGTTTGTGTAAATGCTAACAAGCATTAATGCCTGTTGAATAATAGGTCATACATCTGTAATCTACTCTTTTTGTATCCAGAAAGGCGCAGAGGTCCAAGGTTTTCCACATCCTAGTTAATCTTGTCTTGACCCCTGTTCTTTTGCTTAAAAAGTCCCAGGCACATTCCACCTAAAGCTGTTCTAATAGGAAACATCTGCTTAGGATAAAGACAATGTCTCATTGACTATGATAGAATTACTTTACTTTCATTTTTCAACAAATGCTTGATTTCCATATATACTTTGTGTATCTGTATCTTAGACTGAGCAGAGCTGATACCCACTCATGATACATTTTCCAAACACTTCTGTTACCCTTGCAGAATGGAATTTTGTAGAAAGCAAGCTAGGCTTCAGAATTAACAGAGAATGTAATCCAGCCATGGAGGTCTGTAGGAGGCTTCAAAAAACACGTGCAAGCCCTTGCACTTTCCTTTGGATGTTCCAGTTTCTATTTATTTATATAGCAGTGCAGTGCTTCTGTATACTGTATTGCCAAGTTTTCCAAATACATTTTCAAACAGTATAGAGTCATCATTTTATAAGTATTTTAAAGCCATTGCATGCATTCTGCTCATATTCAGATGAAACACCTTGTTTAATTTTTATCAAAGAATTGTCATCCCACGGTCCACCCAGAATAAGGGGTAACACCTCACTGCGGTGTCCAGAAGCTGGATAAACTGGCACAGTTTAAATTCTTCTTTCTCCTTTATTTCCTTGGGGTGCAAATCAGCATGCATGTTTTTGGAGGGTGACTGGCAGCCCTCTCACACCCTTAGCCCCAGAGGATGGACCCCCAGTCTGTCCATCTCTGTGCTAGCCTTCAATTTTCTGCCCATCACTCTGCCTGGAAGCAGCAATATGGAAGCAGCTGATTTTACAATTTCAGATCCTCAGCCCAGGGTGGCTTTACAGTTTAGCTCTAAAAAGGACAAATTGTCAACCTATCTGTGCCAGTCTTGTCTTGAGAAGCGCAGGGTCTGGAGAGGGTACCACCTTATCTATGGCGAAATGCAGTCCCTATGTCACTGTGTCTTGTCATCACACAAAAACTCACCATCAAACCCAACCACCTCTGGTGGGAGCAGCAAAGATGGCCAGTGGGTTCCTGGGACCACTGGAGTCAGCAGTGCTTTTATCTCTGACTTCAGAATGGTCAGGATTTTAGGCACCAACTGAATTAGACAGGTTGTAGGAACTGGAATTAGCTCAGAAGCACCCCCAGTACTTGCAACTTCTTTTATAACACGGTCTTCTGACATACACGGTCTTGATCTAGAGGAAAGCATTACCCCAATGCCCAGCTTTGTGGTGTGCTTTGCTGCACGTGGTACTTGCAACAGCAGACTTGGCTGGAGGTGGTAAGGCTGCATTCAGACATCATCTCCTCATCTAAGCACAGCATCCTCACATCTGCTTGCCTTGTCTTTTAAAAAACTTTCTCAAGGTTAATTTGTATTGGAGCAGAATTGTGAAATGAAAGCACCAGGAAGCTCTCTGCTCTTTGTTAGTGCTCACCAAAATCAACTCTCCTGCGCTTCAGCTGTTCCTTCTTAATGGACAGTGAATGCCTGAAACGTGAAAGCATTTGTGCCTTGCTGTAATCTTTCTGACTCACTCTTCCCCAGACCAGTTGAGGTACCTTTCTTTTGAGCTTCTCTCTTTTAAGCTACATTATGTAAAATATCCTCTACAGAAAAGTAAATGTTACTAGGCAGAAAGTTAACTACATAAAAGTACAACTGAGGTTTCTTTTATTCACAGCTTAGTAGGTTTAATTCCACGCTGCTATTCATCTCCAATGTGTGCCTCATTGATAAAAACATTATCTTTATAGACATATGGCAGTAAAATTTGGATTAAGACAAAGTTTGCTATAGGTATAAATACGAGAGGAAAAAGAAATAAAAGAAAATGAGGTACTGAGGAGAGACACAGATTCATGCATTAGAAACACATAAGAAAATAAGATGAGAGGAAGTTTCATCTAATAAATTTATAAAGGCTGGTTATTAAAATGCCTAGTTGAAAAATACGTGACTAGGAAAAAAATTAGGAATCGCTGTAATTTTATATAAAACACTGTTTAATTGTATCAGCAGCTTTCTCCAGCTACCAGTGTGTTATTAGTCTGTTTACAGATCGAACAACTTAATTGCACAGTCCTGATTCAGCCTGTCTCTTTCTAAAAATAATGACATCCAAGGTTAGAATGAAGCAAAACATTTCAGGCTGTTAAATTAGCCACCAGGGGGAAAATTATAAGGTCTCCTGAATACAACTGAGGTACAGAGAAATTACAGGAACACTAACAAAGAAATCCATCTACTTAATGATGGCAGTCATTTGCACATTAAGTGGCCTCCCTGCAAGGGTACTGCTAAACCCAGGACACAGTGTGTCAGGTAAATCCTTCAGCTCTTCTAGGTTAGTGGAGCTCTGTGTTATTGCTGTCTGATGTCTACAGCAGGTTTCTGTCCCTTCCTCTGTCAAATTCAGGTTTCCATTAAACAGTCAAACCCGCTGCTCACTAGAGGTCTGATTCTTGTAAGAACAACCGGATTGCAAATGTGTGATGTAGAAAATAATTGCCTACTCTAGAAACATCATCCTTTTTACAGAGAAAACCCAATCAAGTTCAGAATGCTGCAAGGATATCAGAGAAATCCCACAATCCTTATAATACATGGGAATTTCACTGCTGACGTGGCAAGGCTGAGGTTTCATCTAGCAGCTGGACTGCAGAATCCCTTCCCATAGCCAGGGTGCTACAACTCAGGATATTGTAATTTCTCATGTAAGCGAGAGCTCTTAGCTTGGCATCTCTTTTCCCCCCTTCTAAATCAAAACTCTTGTAGTCTATAAAAATTGCTCATTTTCCGTGTCACAGAGCTGCAATTTATAGGTTGAAAATATCCAGTCTACTGTAAGGGCTGCACCTTCACTCTTCCTGTACAAATGTAAGTTGTCCTTGGCTGCAGGAAAGCTGAAAATTTGCATTTGTGTGAAATACATTTCGGTGTACCTAACTCTTCTCTGTCTCTCTAACGTGGCTCCCAGTCTGAAGCAAGAGGGTCTTTCCTGAGGCCTTGAAGAGGCACCTAGCTTTCTTCATGAGCTATAGGAGCAACTTGGGCACTTAGGTAGTAAAATGAAAAAAAGCTGGAATTGTTACATCAGAGTGGTCAAACCACATGGCTGTTTGGTACTTTGCTGTTTTACCCTGAAAACACTGCTTGCAGGCAGAAGACTCTTGGAAACCATTAGCTGTATGGCTGGTATAGGGCATCTGGCTCCAAATTAATGACCTGGTGTTCTTTCTCATGCTACTCAGAAGCAGAGACAGCATCGCACTGGTTCCTTCACTGCTTCGCAGCACTGTGAGGGAGGGAACATATCCCCGAAAAGACAACTGGTGGACTCCACAGCATGGGGTAGACATCTCAGCCAGCTGAAGAGGCTATCAGAAGCCCCAGTGTGATGTGAAAAACAGGCCAGCTCTGAAACATGGACACTTGCCAAAGCATGTATCACCTTGTATTTCCCTCCACACTCAAGCGCTGCACACACCCTCACATGGCAATTGCTATCATTTGTCCCAGTACACAGTTTAAAACCACTTTACAGTCTGCATTTGTGAGGGGAGAATGTTTTCCTTGGTAAATGAATGTTCTCAACATAATGTGATATTGCAGCATTTTTGATGTGATATGAGCTTTTTCTCCTTCTACTTCTTTGGCCAAATTCTTGAAAACACCCCCAGTGGAAGAGGCTTGAAGAAAATCAAACATCTTCTCCCACCTGCCCTTTTCCTCATTTAGTAGAAAAAAGAAAAAGTTAAAAACACATTAACAAGTAACAGTACCCACAGGAGCATCTACTGTCCTCCGAGCCACCCTGCCTTCTGCCAGTGGTTGTGTCTGTGCTGTGTATTTCAGCTTTGACCTCTGATCTCTTACACTGTCTGATAAGTTTTTTACATTAACCAACAGCATTTTGTTAGTTTCCTCTCATTCATTTTCAACCTCAAACTGCTGGGTCCAGTACCCAGTGATCTGAGCGGAGGGAAGACTGCATGGTCACACAATGCTTCAGTGGCTCACAAAATCCACCATTTCATGTGGGAGGCAGCCAGACTGCCTCCACCTCTACAAATACACCTTTGGAGCAAGGTAATTGCTTCAAGAAACAAATGTATGACTTGGTGAGAGTGGAAGGAGTGAATTTTCACACACGGTAACTCTGCTTTGATGGAAGTTTATATTGAAGGCTCATGTCTTCAGACTGAGGGCGTACATGAGGAAAACCCCTATCTGGTACAGAGTACTCCAGACCCATTCTTCATCATGGTGCAGTGCGTGGTCGGTTTTAAACTGCTTCTTCTCATCACACCTTTGCTCTTCCCTTCCCTATCCATCACAGGCAATATGATACAGAGAGAATTGATTCATTTGCTGTAATTAATGCACAAATGTGGTCCTGTCAGGAGGTAGTGCAAGGCCACATCTGTCACCAGCCACCTCATGGCTGGCTGTGATGGACTCTGTCCGAAGGTAATTGTGTGGGATGAAGCAGAAACTCCTCCAGAAATGAAGTGAGGTCTGGATAGAAAAAAGGGCCATGTGGGCTTCAAATACAAGTTAGATCAAACTAATCTTGATCGATCACTCAGTTATGCTGGCCAAAAGTGTAGTTAACAGTTTGAACATGTTTGAAGTATGTAATTTCTGCATTTTTAAGATGAAAATGTGAAATTAATTTTGAAATAACATTTTTATGTTGAAAACCTCAACTGTGTTGAAAAATATATCAAGTTTAAAAGGCTAAATTATCCCCAAAGGAAGCATGATATTGGTTTTAACATCATTTGGTAGACCAGAAATTAAATTGTGGAGGGACACACATATATTTTTTTTGTACAACAAAAATTCATTTCAGGTTAAGTTGAATAGATTTTTTAAGAAACATTTTTCTTACTATTCGCCTGAAAAATCCATTATTCCTCTTCCAAGTCTCTTCATTCGTATTTCTTAATTTTTCCCTTTTAATTTTTAAAGGTAAATATGCTTTCTTAGTTGGATTTCCTGAGTAGAATAGCTGTTATCCAGTTTCTGGTGCCTATTACAATTCCCTCACACGTACAAACTGAATATTTACCTCCAAAAATATGTGCAGGTCAGCAACCAGGTAGTTTTCATCCTGTAGACCTTTGTGATGGTTTGCCAACACCTTACTTGTCCTGAAAGCAGATGAACACCCATCACTGGCCACTGCCTTTGGCAGGGCATAGAGACCCATCGGGGCAATGTGAGGATGAGCAATCAGCTGCTTCCTCCCATTCCAGTTAACCCTAAAGGCACATTCAATTGCTTGGATAATGCCTTGGCTGAGGTTGAAGAGCAAGTGAGGGAGCACTGTCCCAGGGAAGGCTCCCTGAGAAACAGCTATGTCCAAGGAGCTGCTTTGCAGCAGCAGTGACAATCCAGGTTTCCATTTCATGTGACATGCCCTGCCTCTCCCCAGCCTCAACCAATTTGTTAAGTGTCATAAATGGCATCGAAACAGATGGACATTAGTTCAGGCAGCCAAGACATCCTGTAAATTATGTGGCTCATAAACTCGGACCAAGTCCATTTGCAGTCAGTGGGAATTTTGTCACGGACTCAGGCAGGGGCAGATCAAACTCAGCTTATGTGGGTGTAGAGGAGTGGGATTTATGGCTGCCTTCCTCCAACACATATCTGTCAGTAACTAAGGATACAGGGATATTTTATCACCTACTCACCGCTGCACTGGGTTAATTTTCAAGGCAAGTCAGGGTGAGAGAGTATCCAAGATCACCCAGCTGGAAAGATGAATTAAAGAGGAGTCACCACCAGCTGGATCTAGTTTCTGCATTTCATCTGGGACTAGACCGCAACAGTCCTGTGATGTGCAGCATCAGTGCCTGTCCTCCTTCTCCAGCCCCCAGGGAAGTTCAGCCATCTTGCAACTACACCCATCTATCTCTCCCTTCTCCCTCCCCGTGCCCTGAAGGCGCAGCTCAGTGTAGGAGGGCTGTCAGTTTATTTACATCAAATACTGTAATATCTATATAAACAAATGATTAATGCGCCAGTGCATAGTGAGGTGAGAATACACAGGCAAAACAAGCTGACAAATTTGAAACAAATGCAGAAGACTGAGTTTGTTTCCTCCCTGGTCCTAGTTGTAAGGGGTCCAGATGAGCACCCAGGCTGCTCCTCCAGCAGAGCTGGTGAGAGCAAATCTGAACTCATCCCCTTCTCTCTCTCTTCCTGTTTTTACTTTGTTAGCTTCAAATCTCAGTCACAAGAGTCATCGGGGTTTCTTGTTCTGATCTCTCTTACAGTGCGTAGATTTGAGAATATTTTAAAGGAATTTTCAGATGTGTTTTGCAACAGTTAATGGTTTAGGAGGAGACAACTAGCTCCTATCCTGTAGGATAGCAGCAGTCTAGGGAGCTGGCAGTACGGAAGGTCACTGCCTTTGCCAGAGGAGGATGATCAGTACAGTTCTTTACATCTGTTATGACATTGATTGCCTGAGAGCTTTAAAGTTCTCCTGCAGCAGTGGATTTCCTAGAAATTAACTTCATGTTGATCCACAGCATTGTCACGGTCTTGAAAAGTGTCATTGAAAAGAGCTACGTCACAGCTTAACCCAGGGCTGCTGCCCTGAGTCACAGAAAAATACAGCAGGAAGGACTTAAGGAGGGTCCCTGGTCTGTCCCTCTGCTGAATGCAGGATCAGCTGCTCCTTGCTTAACATCATTCACTCTGCCCTATAGACCTCCAGCATCCCATTTCTCCCAAGGTAAGCTGTTTTGATGCTTTATTACCTTTATCACTGGAAACTACTTCTAGTATTAAATTGAATCTCTTCTGCTGGAGTTTGAACACATTATTTTTTTTGTCTGAGCTTTCATTACCCCAGAGAATAAGAAAATCCTTTCCTCTTTATAGCAAACTTTCAGGTATTAGAGGACTTTCATCATAAATTTTGACATGTTTTTTAGGCAGACAGTTCAGCTTTCTGTATTTCCTTGTAGACTGTATGTTTTTAGATCACTAATAGTTATTGTTGCTGTCATCTTAATGCCTTCCTGGAAACATGATGCCTAAAACTGAGTATTATGTCCCCATTAAGGCTGTACTAGTCATCACTGGTGACCAGATTAGAGGGATGACTCAGCTTGTGATGCAGGCCATTTTCCCAGTCATATATCCCAGAATGACTACATCCTTTTTCTCTGTTAGGGCATTGTTCACTAATAATTGAGCCCCTTTCTTGAAAGGCTGCTGCATAACCCACCCCTCCAATCTGTGACTGTGATCAGTTGTGCTTGAAATGACACCCTTCACTTGCCTTTACTGAACCTTAACTTATTTTTTTCAAACTATTTTTCCAGGTTGTCAGATGGATTTGAATTCAGCTGTTGCCCTTCCCCTGTTCTTTCCAGACTTCAGCACCTCCTTGCACCATACCATCTAGGCACTTGATAGACATAATCTGTATTTCACTGTCCAGATCGTTCGTGAGAAGAAGATCAGGTATGGGACAGGCTCCTGCGGAACCACTCTCTGTGTAACCCACAAAAAACTCTCTGGGCACATTTATTAAGCAGTTTTTTTACCAAACCCATCATAGCTTCGTTCAGACCACATGTCACCAGAAGGGATTAAGAGGATTTCTTGCCCCTATAGGCACCAATGAGCACTTTGTTGGAGTGTGCTGGTGTGGATTCAGATCTCGTTAGAAAAAAATTAGTTTGAACCTGAAACTTCATCGTTTGTTTTTGAAGGTCCCAACCACCAAATCACTGAACAGGAGGGGAAACCTCCTCTTCTCTGAGCCTATCTTGATCTTCAGCCTATTTCATCTGCTGCTTGTTGCTTTTCCTGTGGCAGTCCTTCAAGTTTGAGTTAGTTCACGCTCAGTGACTATGTAGTAATACAGCAAAGCATGATGGACAGCAGCAGCTAACAGCTCGTGCATGGTCTTGGGCATTGAAACTAGGGATGGATGGTCAGAAATGAGGATCCTCTCTTTGCTTTCTAAACTTCTACTTATGGAACTACTGTGGACAGTAAAGAGCTCGAGGGAGGGTTGTATCAGGTGAAGCAATAACAGAGGTCTTTGCCTCCTCACTGACTTACTGTATAGTATTTTATAACACAGTTGTTTCCGTTTGATTATTTTATGGCACTGAGCTAAATCCTTGAGCCAATGACTGTATACATCCATCTTCCTACATAAAGGGCAAAAGACAACAAAGTTCTGGAGCTCTTCCTTGAGCAGCAACACAGCAGTCTCATAAGAAATGTGCTATCAGTGAGAGCCCCTCAGAGAGGCCATTGCTACCCTGAGGACAATTCTTTCCCCATTTTTGAGGATCTCCTTCCTGTCAGTCCCATGACAACCAGAGATAAAATCAAAACACTCACCATCTTACTGTAGTAGTACCTTTTCAGATATACTTGAACAAAGATATCCTGGCATATCCTAACCCCTGCTATGTGGTATTTTCTGGAGTGCTCAGATTCCTTTAATGCATTGATCCTGTCACTGTGCCTGTCATACCTCTGTAGATTGACACCAAAGACTCCCTGAGTCAGCTGGATGAGCTGATTTGTATCAACCCTGCTGAGGGCCAGCACGTTGCCCACATCCACATTACACAGCACTTTGACCAGGTCTCTTTCAGGGTACCATAGGGTAGTCCTGAGCCATAATTATTACTTTTTCATCACTTCCTGAAAGATGTGTGAATGTGAGTTAGGGACATAGTTTAGTGGTGGACTTGGCAGTATTAGGTTTACAGTTGGACTCAGTGATCTCAAATGTCTTTTCCAGCCAAAAAGATTCTATGATTCTATGAGTTCTGAGATTGCTCTGTTACAGCCTGCAGAATGATGTCTTTATGCATGACAGTAGGGTATTTTTTGTGTACTTGAGAGAGAGCAAGGATATTTCTGAAATTGCAACGTCCCGTATGATGCAGAAGTTAAACTTGGTGCGGTCTGCATCTATGCTGTCTGCATCTATGCTGTCTGCTTGGATCAGACCCTGTGGTGACCTATCCTGTCAAATGTGCCCGGTTTCCTGTAGTAAAGGATTAGTTGGTTCACTCTAAAAAAAAGCCTGGGAGCTAGTGAGGCAGCCTAAAATGTGAACAAATAGCCAGACTTTCTGGGTGGAAATATGAAAGCAAGTGATCAATAGCTACAATTTAGTTGAGATTCCTACCAGAGTTACTGCAAGAAAATTGCTTTCAAGAACTGTAATACATCAGTAATTTCAGCTGCATTGCAATTGAGGCATCTACAATCAGATCTAATCACTGGAAGGTTTTGAGTTTGATTATTTTTATTTGCTTTTTTCATAGTGACTGCAGATGAACTAGCAGAAGAAAAGGAGAAAAGTGATTGCAAGTTGTCATCTGTAGAAGACAAAGTATATCACAGTGGTAAATAAAAGGCTCACTGTTTCAGAAGCAATGGCAAAGTAGTGAGATGATCCGTGCACAACTCTTGGGTTGCCAGTGTCATTTCAACAATACGTGCTTTGCTTGTAGATTTTCCCGCAGCATCAGCTCATAAAAACGTGCCACTGTGAATTAAGAGAAATGGCAAAGGGAGAAATGAATCAACACAAATTGAACCATATTATGCACAAACAAGGCACTGAGTGTGTGTATCAGCTGACATTTTTGAGCACTACTGTTAATCGTACATATTTTGTATTTCATTTTAATGCGATTATTTTTTCAACTACTGACATCTACTGAAATTTTAGTAAATGTGACATGGAAATAGGCAGACCTCTGTTCAGTTAAGCGTGGAAAACACCTCTGTAGCAAACAGTATCGCAACTCGTTTATATTGAAGGTAAAAGGACAGAGTGAGAGATGGAAGCACTTGCACTACTTCATAACTCTGCCATTTATCATTCGCCTGTTGGATACTCATTCCAGAAGCATCTTGTTGGGTCTGTAGACTGCAAACAGGAAACAATTATATTTTTTATCCAAAGTTATTACAGAAAAGAACCTAACAATAATCTTGCTGTCTAAAAATTCCTATTGAAGCATCTATTCAGAACTGACACAAATCTCATTGAGTAGAAGGAGCTTACTGGAGGCACTCTGCATTTTATTAACATCATCCTTACCAACTCTCATTGGTATCACTATTAATGGAATTTAATTCTCTGTCTCCCAAATTTAATATAGACAGGCTTGTCTGGAGCAGCAGCCCAAACTGCTGATGCAAGAGCTGAAGCCACAGAATAAGGGATGGGGAAGGTATGTGGAAATAAATCTGTTGCAGGAGATTCACAACTCATCTAGATGTGTTCCGCTCCTGGGTGGGACCTTGGTCTCTGCTGCAGGAGGAAGGTGCACTATCACACCTCCCCCAGCAAGGACGGCTTTATTGGCCCAGTCTGTGGGAATCTTTGTCGGCACTGTGCAGAGGTGTTGTCCTGGTTTCTTTGAGCTTTCTGTAGCCAGAAGGATTTATCAAACATGCTGTTGGAAGTCATGCATCTGGGAACTTGTGAAAGGAAATGGAGCAGCTCTGAATACCCTGTGTCCCACAGTCAAGTCCATTGAAAGATTAATCCAAACAGAGAATTGCCTGAAAGCTTCATATTTTATTTCCACAGTCTCTTCTGATCATAAAGAAAGATTAGTAAATGAGAAAAATCATCATGTCAGACAAACTCCTCAGACAAGCTCTGTGCACCAAGTCTCTTCTATGCTTTCAGATCTCAAGCTAACAGTGTTACATCTTTCACTGCTACAAGGCTTGGGCTTCAGCTAGTTGCCAACGTAATATAAACAGCAGTGGCTCATCTTAATGGGGAAATCATCTAGATTAGTGTTAGCTGAGTAAGCTGTTTGGCAGGGACTGTTGTGGAGTTGTTTCCCATGGTGGGCATTGCCTCTCAGCACAGGAGCACCTGGGGAGCTCTGCCTGGTAGTCCCGACATGTGTGCTGTCCTCAACCACACTGCCTCATCACTCTTTATAGACTTTATAGACCATCTTTATAAAGCTGCAACCTGCAGCTAACTAGTTTAACACAAGACATTTCCTTTTGGTTTTTCAGAGCAGCAAAAGCGTGTTTACATCAAATCCCAAACATCTGTTCTTTCTTCCAGAACCACTTTCATTACCAGCACAGAGGAGGATGTGTAGGAAATCAGAAGTCCCTCATGCAGGCAGTGCAGAAGCGTGAGAAAATGGAAATTTACTGATACAGAATTGTAAAAAATAATGAAAGTTTCTAGGATAAAGGGGCGAGTTCTATATACCTGTTTATATACTGTCCTGTGTGTTAGTTTAATGCTTGTGCAGAGCATATCTTTTGGCTGCTGGATAATTAAAATCTTGTATGATTGTAGTGCCCGGTGCAGGTCAGATGCCAGCAGTACGTTAGACCTTGTTATTTGTAATACAAAATGAAGCTGTTTAGAAAAAAATGTTGCTGAGTTGTTTTCCAGCTCTTTTGAGTTGTGAGCCTCTCCAATTTGTCCTTGGAAGGTGAAGACCCCTTTAGAAAATTCACATACTGTGGAGCAGTGACTGGTCACAGACCTCCGGGAAATTATCCTTAGGGATTTATGGGTCACAGGCTGAAAGAAAATAGTCTATAGGACTGGGATTAAGCAATCTGAGTTCACATCATGGAAGTTAAGTATCAAAATGCCTTTGGAAAACTCAGCACCATGGGTCAGCTGGAGTAAAAACACACAAAGGGGCAGCTCTTGCAGAGCAGTGAGAGGTTTCCACCCTTTCTTGGCTTATGACTTTTCTGTGCCCTGACAAAATAGCCTTTGCTCTGTTCATGCAATGTGAAATTATAGAACAGGTTTTTTTTTCTTTTCTTTGTAATGCAATAATCCCAGCGGCAACATACAAAGGCTTTTATTCACATACAAAAAAGGTACATAGTCCATTGACTAATCTCAGACTCTCTACTGCTCTGAAGCACAGTGTCGTGTCACATCTATAAACCCACATCCTACAGTGCTATCACGAACAGCCCCAGTGACATGCATTAGTTTCATCTTTTCAGTGAAGAGCAAAATCAGGTCTGTAATTCTTCCAGCTGCAGTGCTTGGCTTTCCCTTAATGGCTGAATTACTCCCTTTAGTTAGGCTGGTCAGGTAGAAAGCGGATAGTTCAGACATTATAAATCCAAGACATTAGCACATTAAAGACAGTATCCTGTGGCTTTCTATGGGGCCCGCTTTCTACCTAGAATGATTTTCCACTTGGCAGATAGCCTGGTGTGACAGTTTAAGCCCAGCTGGCAACTAAGTACTATGCAGCCGCTCACTCACCCTCCTACTCCCCAGTGTGATTGAGAGGAGAATCCGAAAAAAGGTGAAAACTCGTGGGCTGAGATAAGAACAGTTTAATATAATATTAAAAAAAATATAATAATAGTAGTAGGAAATAGGGAGAGGAAGGAATAAACCCTTAATAATGGAAACAAATAATGGAAATAAGATGGAACTTTTTATATAATGGATATGATGGAAATAATGTTTAATAATGGAAACAAAAGTAAAATATAATAATAGTAATAGGAA
This sequence comes from Pezoporus flaviventris, assembly GCF_033815535.1. NCBI lineage: Eukaryota > Metazoa > Chordata > Aves > Psittaciformes > Psittacidae > Pezoporus > Pezoporus flaviventris. Next base: position 9,256,727 of record NW_026892595.1, read on the forward strand.
ATAGAGAGGGAGAGGGAGGAGTAAACCCCACTCACTAAAAACCCCAAATGATGCACAGTACAATTGCTCACCACCTGCTGACCAATCCCCAGCCTGATCAGAGCAGCAACCTGCTATTCTGGGAGTTTCTATACTGGGCATGACGTGCTGAGGTATGGAATATCCCTTTGGCTGGTTTGGGTCAGGTGTCCTGTCTCTGCTTCCTCCTGGCCTCTTGTGCCCCTCCTCACTGGCAGAGCATGAAAGACTGAAAAGTTCTCGATTAGAGTATTACTGAGCAACAACTAAACCATCAGTGTGTTATCGGCATTGTTCTCAGACTAAAGCCGAAACGCAGTGCTGCACCAGCTACTAGGAAGAAAATTAGCTCTATCTCAGTCAAAACCAGGACAGCTGTCTGAGTTAGCTAAAAGATGTGCATTTCCTTGAGTTCTGTCTTGCTTTGTTCCTTCCTTAACCAGGTTGGAACATGAGTTTAATACAACTATCTTGATATTTAAACTTGCCTTCCATGGAGCTATGGGCTGTAGTGTAGGTGAGGGCTTCTCTCTCGGTCTCTCCTGAAGGCTATTTGCAGCGAAGCAAGCAGCATCCTTGAATAGCCAAAATGGTTGAGACCCAGCCACCTCATCAGCCATGTCTTTGGGTGGTACAATTTGTGTTATCAGGCTAGTTGGACTGAGAGCTTCTCCTGCCTCTCGTCTGCCCCTAAGGTGCTCCCATGCTCTGACCAACGTGGCCCCAGGGAAGAGGATTTGCAAAAGCTGCAGAAGAGCACAGCTGTGCTGTTGTTTCTGCATTAACCACCTCAACAGCTATTAACTGCTGGGTATCAAGGCAAACATCACGTCAAGAAATTGCTTTTACGTATTGTGCTGCTGTTCCTTATAGCTATGGACTTCAAAATCATGTGCCATTGTTTGTTGTCCTTCCCACTCCCCCCAGAAAATCCAAACCAACCCCCCCAGGGTTTATGTCATTTGAGATATGTCTTGTCTTGATGCAAACACAGTTCTCAAGTTTCAATTCTGCTGTAGCTGGATAGTGCCAGAATTAGTTGTTTCAATGGCTGAATCTGTTTCCTGGTTTCTCATAGCATGTAGGCATCATCAGTAAAATATTCATTTCATTGACATTATACAGTTCTGCACTCTGTCCGCTTCCCAACACAGCAGCCATTTAGGTAAGAATGGATATCTTCAGTAGTGGGAGGAGTGTGTCTCTGGATGAAATTATGCACTACTGAATGAAATCCCAGAAAAACCAGTATGTTAAAGCTCCACAAAGCCATGTACTGGCGCTATGACTTTGGCTCATTCAGCCATTCTCTGCTTTATAGAACTTGGTTTATCTAAGCTTTATTAAACTATATTTTATCAAATTCAGATATAAGAAGTGAAATAAGAAACAATTTATCAAGAGCACTAACCACAATTAGTGGATTGTGGTCAGTTGGGATGACTCCAGGCAGGTTTTGAGACCTCCCTGTGTCGGTCTTCCTTGGCACTCTGCCTTGTTTTGCAGCAGACCAGCCTGAGGATGGGGTTATCCATTGATATGGCGCTTCTCATGACAAAGGAAAGAACGTGTGACTGCCACGATGGTATGCTGCTGCAACAAACAATGCCATCTCCTCTAGATTCACTACTCCCCCTGTGCAGGGTGTTTCTGGGGGGGTTGTGGTAAGGAGCAGAGAAAGCAAACCAGAGCTTTCATTCTTCTAGGACTATGGCAAAGGAGGCAGCCTTTGTGAAAAGCAGACACTCGGGCTGCTGTGCAAACTCCCTCTAGCTCGGCTATTTTATTTTGCCTTCTTTGAGCACAGCCAGGACCCTGTACTCAACTGAGTTGGGCAAATCCATTCCAGCCCCCTGTCTCTCATGGAGACTCCATGCAGCTCTGGGTGCAGCAGGTTTACAGCAAAGCCCAAGCTTCATACACTCCCATGGGGCTAGTACTCCAAAATGCTAAACCAGTGGTCCCTTTCCCAGTGCCAAACGAAGATCTTTATTGAGGTTGGATAGTATCTTAATTCCCACATCTTCTCCCTCTCTGCAGTTCCTTCCAGAGCTCCTAGCTGAGCTCTGTGTGGGTACTCAGCAAAGGCATTCAGCTCCAATTCTGCTGCAGACTTGAAGAAATGATACAGAAAATCTCATTTCAGGCATAAGCTTTCTGACCACTCTTGCTCTGATGGCATCATTTTGTTTTCTCTCTCTGCTGCTGGCATCTTCCTGGGTAGCACTTAAGAGGGTGGAAGGAAAATACAGTAGACAGGTGGCAGATTTTGGAGGAATGAGGCCCTGGACCAGGGGAGACATGAGGATTAAAATGTTAATTTTTGTATCAGCTGTTTTGTCTTTTTTACTTCATGGCCTTTTTAAATTGCTGCCATAGTCTAGTCTGTGTTGTCCTGGAAAGTGCCCTGACTGCTTTTGCTGCTGTGCCAGAGGCTGTTTAGAGCCTATGGTTAATTTGAGGATAAGTGCTTGTGGAATAAAAAGACAAAACAAAACACAAAAAATAGTTGAGCCTGTCTGAGGAGAATAAAGCAACTAAATCTGTCTGTAAAGATAAGGTAAAGGAATGCCAGATGGCAGATTTTCACTTGTAAGCTGGTGCTGAACATTGCCTCAAAAAGGGTCTGGTGATGGAATTGACTTTTTTACGTTACAGTAGTTAGCAGAATGCATCTCACCATGAAAAAATCCAACAGGAGCCACAGAAAGTTACAATTAAACATTCTCTTTATTGGGGCCTTGCTCTGAAATGGCACAAGTGATAAACGCTCAAAGTGCCCGTCAGTGCTGCTAATGAAAAGACCCAGAGTCATGTTTTACACTTTTATTTAGATTTAGATCAACACCACAGATAAGATATTTTGGTCAAACACAAGAACAGATTGCTATGCCGCTCTTTCCTGGCTGCAGTAAATACAGTAAAGTGGAAAAAAAAGTGCTGGTTCTCCTGGAACACCGAATGTAAATCTTGGATTAGCGCATACAGCTAATAAATGTTGTTTGCACTTAGCACTTCTTTAAAATGGAATTGCACATGCAAGATGTAACCAGGCTACTGATCACTTCATCACTGTCCCTGTACTAGTTTTACTTTTTAAGCTCTTTGCTTGCCTTTTTCCCAGCAAGAAAAAAGGAATCCAATTTGTGGCTCTAAGAATTTCAGTGATTACTCTGCTGATTTTGACACATTTAGCAAAGGTCACATGGAAGGCCTTCCTTATGGAATTGGTATCTCCTCTAGAGCTTGGCTTGCAACACTAGGCATCGCAGGTAGCAATGGAAGTCCACCAAAGCGAGGTGAGAGGTCTACCCAAAAGCTGACGAGGAGAGGTTAATACCAAGCAAAGATATAGTAAAGGGACCGGCATGAATGCAGTTCTTACAATATCAAGAGTCAATACTACTACCACACAAATAATGACATATCAATAATATATTGTACAAGCTTATACAGCAACACATGTTGATTTGCAACATTGTACAGTTTAAATCTAAAGTGCACAGCCTCAATCTGAGGTGACAAAACAGTACTATCAATTAATAAAGGCAACACAATTACAGACACAATTTATTTCCTCTTACTTCATGTCCTCTTGATATTACATTGACTCAATACTCCACTTATCTATTTTAAATGAAATTAAAACCACACTGCACTTTGCTTTACAAACAAAAGTTCAGGCAAAGTTGAAACCAAAACTTTAGTAGGGTTATAAGTAGACAGGCCTGAGTCGCAGAACTCTTACCAACACTTCCAGATGTTAGGGGGAAAGAGGATAAATTTCAGTTTTCATGCCAGAGACACGTCTAATATTAAAGAATGATGCAGCACATGAATTCTTCAGTAGCTGTGCCCATGGTTTCCAAAAAGGTTGTGAGGCTCTTCATGGGCTGTTTTAGGCAGATGTAGCCTTATCTCATTTTTTTTCTGCAATTTCAAAACCTGTTGCAGACAAGGATGGAGTCCAGCACTGGGAAAAACCTTTGACAAAGCAGTTTGTTACTTAGACCCCATCCCTGTCACTCAGATTAGTTACATTTAATTTAGGCCTTGTCTTGCAGACCTGTACATCTGTAAGAAGCCTTTACCTTCTTAATGCAGCTGTGAGGTTTCATTAGTAAGCATCTATTTCTTTAGTAAGAATTTCAGCCAATTTTAATTTTCAATGTCATTTTGGACTGCTCATAGCATAAATGGCTATGAGGTGAGCATTAATTCAGACATGTGACTTTTTTCTGGATAGGCTTTTTTATTACAGGACACAGAAACCATCCAAATACAACCTTATTTCAGTCTTGGTTAGCACTGTATATTGATTGTGTGTCTGCTTGTTAGGCCAAGTGGGAAACATAAGTAAGAATAATAGCATCCTATTATTGTACTGTAACTGATCTTATTAAGTGGTATTAAGAGCTGCAGTACTCTTGAGATTTTTCAATAATCAACCCTGGAGATGTACAATCCATATGATATGAAGAAATGAGGTACTGGAACCTCTTAAGAACGTAGTATGTGGGCTTATATTTTAAAACAAACAGTAATAAATATTTGAGGCACCTCCATCAAAAGAAAAAGGATCCTAGTTAATTTTCAGTTTCTGTCCTCACAGTTTTATAACCCATATAAAATAAAAATATATAGTTTACAAAATAGGATTTTTATATATATATATATATTTCCTTTTGTAAAACTATACCTATTTAAATACATTTGAAATGCTGCTTTAGGTAAATTAGAAATTCTGTTCTAGTACTACGAAAAAGGCAAAACATTTTCGCTTTTAAACACACAGCTTTTATACTCTGCTTCTCACTGTCCCCTCCCACTTCCCCCAATGTGATTTTGTTGTCATTTTGGGCAAATTTACATCATTCAGTCCAATTGCTTTTAATTTAAAGTAGTTGCTGTGTTAAAATTGGGAAAAATATTTTCAGTATCTTCTGTTCTTCCTTATTTGTTTCAATGCAGCTTTTATGTAGCTAATTATTAAGGAGGTTTTCTAAAATTCAGGAAAGGACTTTAAAGGAGCCATGTTTCTTGATTTTAAACTGTACTCTACTCCAACGCCACAATATAGAAATAGATTTACTTTGGAACAAACTACAAATACATTCGCACAGTTTGTGACAACTTAATTGTCTACTTGGAAGTCCAGGAACAGACTTTCACACCCAATTATTACAAATCTTGTCCCAGGCGTTCTATTTCATCAATCAGGAAATCAATGTCTTGGTGAGTTGCTGCAGGGTTTGAGATGACCATACGGAAGAAATTCACTTTGTCTCCCAGGGGCTGATAGCTCACCATGGTTGTGCCATACTCCATCATCCTGGCTTTTATCACCGGTGCCACCTGCAGTGTAACAAAAAGCAGGGGATTTGGACCATGTTTATTATCATTATTTTCATTATTACCATCATCCTTATTATTATTACAACAAAACACAGAGCACGTTTTCTTCTTTTTTTTTTAAAAAAAGATGAAGAGCTACAAGAAGTAGTTTAAACGAAATTATGTCCAATATTGATGAAAACGTTAAACTCCATTATGGAATAAATGTCTCACTGAAAAGACATTTGGTTTATCCTGTTTCTTTGCCCTGTTCTTAAAATCACTGGGGAATTTACTCTCCTTCTTTTGCAATATTGCTGACAGGGACACAGTGGCTCTTTTTTTTCTAGTGCTGAAATCACAGTTACAGTAATTTTCCATCTTCTTTTCATATGCGAGATTGCCATAGTATTACTAAGCTCTTGTTGCATTTGTTGGGTTTAGCTACCGCAGTTGACAGTAACTTCAGTAAATACACACACAGTAAGTAAGTGCTCTACAGATGAGGCAAACCAAGGGAATACAAACTTTGAGATCAGAGTAAGGTGGTGCCAGGCTAACCTGCAGTAAAATGACCATGGAGATATCATTTGCCAGAATATTGTGAGGTGACCTTGCCCTGTGCCCTGGGAGATCATTTCAGGGGCTGCCTGCCTTCAAGGGTTTCACTGTTCCCTGCATGATGTCCTGGAGGACGCTGCTTACCTTCATAAGGCGGCTCATTCTTTCTTCATTGTCTTCCATACCGCGCAAGCTGGGAGGTATGTACCAGAAGCAGACGTTTGTGTGCTGAGGCTAAACACAGAATAATAACGGTTTACGTTGTAAGAAATGGTCATAATACCTCAATTGCAATTAAGTTCACGCCTTCTCTCCCTCTCAGCACATCATGCTGTTGTCAGCAGTCAATGCTTTTCATTATTGTGGTCCATTGAGAGTCATCATCATTATTAATGCAGAAAAAATAATTTTAGGCAACTTATTCCCAGGGTGTCAGATGCAGAAGCAGATCACCCTGCAGAGCAAATGCATTTATGCCCTACTGAAAGGCATCTAGTTTTCATAGGTGCTGTTCCCTCCAGAGGCAGAAGAGATTGTGCAGCTAAGGCTAGAGTCTCATTTAGAGATAAGGACAGTGTCATTTGCTGTTATTACATGAGAAAAAAATACAGAATGTGGTCCTGTAAACAGGAGCCACAGGTGGTGCAAGAGACAGTCTAAGATTGTCTTACATTTAATAAAATTTATTACTTCTCAGTTTGATTCAGCTAGCTGCGCTATTAACATGCATGCACCACAGCATCTTAGCTAATTTAACTTGCATGGGAGCACCAAGTAGAAAGGTGTAAAACCTAGCTGACATTTTGTGTATTTTTGCAATGTCCCAACAGTTGCTTGCCTTGCTTTGTTCCTCTTTGCTGGATGCTAAATGTATGAGTTACAGCAACCTCTGTTGCTGTTCTCTGCTGCCAGTTCCTTTACTCATCATTAGACCCAGTGGACCAAATTCAGTGATGATGTGTGAGGCAGGGGAAATAAATCACATAGGGGCATACAGGTATGAGCCTGTGATCTCTGCTTGAAGAAATCTAGTGGCTTTATCCTTGTGCTGTAGAGCACTTAGGCATGCACTAAGTGATCGCTACCAGGGAGCAATGTTCTGGGTGACAAAATCTTCCAGGGCAATTACAGAGAGCAAAAGCTATCACAAATATGAGGAAAAAAGCTAAAATGAGATTTTTTTTTTTTTTCTGTTTTACAGGCAAAACACCAGTTAACTTTGCAACAGGTCTTCACCAGCCTGTCCCCACCCAGAGAGGGTTGCCCACAAAGAGATGGCCAAACACCAATCTGATGCAGTTCACAGGTGCAGCCACGCAACCCAGGCTGCACTACCTTGCCCTGGACACTGTGCTCCAGCTGAGTACCTGGCACCTACGGTCCCATCTCAGCTTTCCACCCCATATTAAAAACATGCCTAGAGATATTTACAGTCTCCACCGTGGTGTCACTTCTGCCACATGAGCCAGCCAGGCTTCCGAGCAACACTAGCCACTCTGCTGCATCCCATCACAGCAGGGACTGCAGTGCAAATGGTCCCTACAGGTCACCCCAGGTCCCTGCAGGTCTCCTGACTGCCCACTGGAGAACGCTGATAAAAGCACTTTGCACAACTGTCCCCATTCAGAGTTGTATGGGGCACTGCAACCCACACTTGTAACAGACTCTGCTATTATGAACCGCAACTTCTATTCGTTACTTAAGAGCTGGTTCCAACTGTGTGTGTGCTGTGTTAGCCTGAGATGCCAGTGTTTAGTTTCATCAGGGTGAAACCGAGCAAACTGAAAACGTATGCACAGCTGCCTCAAATCCCTTGTCCCTGGATCACACAAGGCAGAGAGATGGGGAAATGGTGAGATTTGTTACAAGGAACACTGCTTTCTGTCATAAGCTGTTTGGTTTAAGGTGTTGGTAGCATCCCAATAGGTTGGCTAAGGCAAGTGCTGTTGCCAAAATGGGAAAAAGAAGTTGCAATACATACCTTTCCGTCAAACACCATTTCATACCCTTCTCTGTTCTTTATTTTATTGTATAGGTATTCAGCAAGTTCCAAGCACTTATCAATTTGTGCTTCAAATCCTGTGGTTCCCTTTAGAAAGAGAGGGAGAAAACAAAGCTGCATAACTGTTCTGTAAACCAGAAGAGTGAAAGAACCATGCAGCACTTGCCGAAGCATCAGCACAAGTCACCTATCGGAAGTCTCTCTGGGACAGATGAAGGATCTGATTCTGTGAGATGAAGGACTTTGCTAAGCAGAGCTCTTTTGTCTCTAGCTCTTGCCCCCGACTTCTCTATAGCCACCTCTACAAAATAAGCACCAGGTACTAGCTTGGTTCTCAGCAAAATATTACTGACACCTTCAATGAAGGGCATCCTTTGTAGATTTTGCAGAGAGCCTGAGCACAGTTTTGGATAGCCTGGACTGGCACAGAAGAGTGTGTCCAGAGGTATTGAGTTTCAGACATGGGGAGTCTCCTGCTATTTTGAAAGTAGGGGATTTTAATCTTCCAAGGGTGATGTGCTGGGGGCTTTTCAAGAATAATTTGTCTTTTCAGTTAAATGCAGAATGGGCAGATGGGCTTTTAAAACCTGGCCTGATGCCTCTGAAAATGCACATTTTGTTTAGATACTGCCCTGCCTCTGTAATGTTTTGTCTCTCTTCTAATAAACTCAGAGGCTGTGGTTTTAAGAGCTGCAGCAGATCTTGGGTTTTCTTCTCTGGCAGAAGTCCATAATCCTTTCCCTGTGACATCATAATTGTTCCTGCAATCACAAGCTGTGATGCCACAAAGAAAGGCTCCAGCTTCATGAGGCAGGAAGGGGAATAAACAGCTGGAATAGACAAACTGTTTAAGAAACATATTATATCATTAATATTACAAGCCGGGTGTGAGAAGAGAAAAAGCAGTACAAGGCATATTGAAAAATCAGGGTTTAGAAGAAAAAATGTCTGAATAATAGATTCACGTCCCTGCTAAATCTGTTCTGGCAGTGCAGAACTGACTTAAAAGGCCACGTCATTATCCCTCTGTGTATTGAGATTTCAAAACAGGGTAGAGCTAGCACAGCCCCAGGAGAAAGTCTTGGAGTGAAAGAGAGACATGTGGCTAAAATTGGCTGCCTCTCTGGAGACACCAGTTAGCACAACAGTTACTGAGACCACAGAAACTTCCACCCTCCTTTAGAGACTCCCACACCTCCAGCGACATTTGATGTCTGCCTCAGAACTGCTTTCAGAGTTTTAATGAAGCACATGAGGATCTTCAAGGCTTTCTGAAAATTAAAACAGTGATGTCATCTCCTCTGAAAAAACTTGAGGCAACTTGACATAACAGACTGGATAAATACATGGAAGAACTTAGCAACATTCTACAAATACAGATGAATTAATCAGACTTCTCAGAGAACAGATTTTGATGAGTTTTCCTCCACTCCTTCAAAAGATGACTTTATATCTTCTGCATGCACTGAAACTGGGTATTCCAGTCTTGATTTGCCATGTTTAATTTCTGAGTGTTGTTAAAAAATCTTTTTATTTCCAGAAATTTTCTTAACAACATTCCTAGGTATATGATTTATGTTGTTAAGACTCCTATAGTTACACAAAGCAAATGCTGTGCAAAGCCATGGAGTTCAAGTTTCAAAATCATGTGTGCTGCTTTGAAGCTAAATCGTTAAAAGTGAAATCCCAGAAAATAATAATGTTCTTTCTTTCATGTTATATACAGGAGATTCAGGTCAGATATTTTCTAAAATGGTGATTGCAGGAAAAAACCCTGTATCTGGTGTGCATTATTTTAATGCAAACAAATATACTGCAGGCAGTCCTACCTTTGCCCTCCACATCAACCATAGCTTGAAGACGTCAACATGCCGCCCACACTGCAAAGCCTTGTCTCCAGTGTCATAAGACAGGTCATAGTGCTTGTCTTGTTGAAAGAGATAGGAGGCATGCATTTGATTGCAACTCTGCATCAATCCCTTGTAGAAACAAAGACACAAAAACGTGATTTTGGCACAGATGTGACTACTGTTTTGAGGGCTGCTTTGGGCAGGAAATTACAAACACCCAAATTCGCTGGAATATGTGTCGAAGGGCAAAAGGCAGACCAAAAAAAGAAGTGACAAAAGCAGACTTAGCTGGTCAGTAGTGGACTAAGTTTGTCACATCCCATTCAGGGCCCAGGACCTTTAGGTAATGTGGAATGCAGTTTCAGAGCCAAGACATTTTTTTTTATTAAAAAGCTGGACATGGTGTTTCTTAACATCATTACACATTAGTTTATTTTTGGATCTTGCCTTTATACTTTTCCTCCTTTCCTCAGAAGGCATCTTTTCTGGTTGAGTCAGACAAAGCCAATTTGGTGACTAAGCAGTATTACACTACTTTTCTAATTGCTTTGGACTCTGAAATTCTGATTTTCATTGTTTCCTTTCTCTGTAGGCACAGCTCTTTTCTGCAAAGCCCTCAGCTGCATATTGGATGCTTAAGTGGTATAGAAAGCTTTGAAAAGACCGAAGAGCTTATGGGCTTTAAACAGCCAGCTAGAGCTATTTCTGGGTTTCAAGACACCATTCTGAGAGGCAGCTTTGTGGGAGGGCCGGAAGCCAACAAGGTGAAGACACCTGGCTCAGAAAAGCATGAGGTTTCCTTTTTGACGTTTTAAGTGAAATGCAGGGAGCCATATTCTGGCTCTAGTTAAGTCCTTAACCAAGTTTAAGGTATACCTTAGGGCTGTTGCCTAAAACTGCTATTTCCAGTCCAAGAAGAATCAAAATATGGCTGTTTATCATCAAGTCTAATCTTCATGTGTAACTCAAAACCGAGATAGCAAAATAAGAGCAAAAAATATTACTTTCCCCTAATCTGAGCCATGTGTTCTCACTAGAGGTCAAGGATGGTACTTACTTCAGCCAGGCAGGACTTGTCTCAGGGAACTGACCCAGAGGGCAAATAAAAGCCAGCTTCTCTTTTCCTAAGTGCAATCACTTTGTGTGCAATCTGTTGTACAGCTGTTAGCAAAAAAAGGAACCAGCTTTTTGATAGCTGGTCTAGTAAGTGATGGTTGTATAGCAGCTGTCCCAGTAACTGATGGTTATATGAGAATTACAAGCCTGGAGGGTAATTTAAATTCTAGTACTAAATGAAAAGTCTACTTTTTACTCCAAATGAACTTAGTGTTCCATTCTTAATTCCACGTGCCCCAAAGTGGATATCTAGATCAGGGCTGGATGGAAATATCTACCATAAAAATCTAGAAAGTGTAATGATGCCTAGATCCTGAACCAAATGTTCTGCACATATACCATACCATTCACCCCAAGAGGACTTGAATTTGCCTGCAGCTACATTTTATGTTACACAGCAGCTAGTGGAGTTACACAGTTATGCACTCAGTATTTATCTATGGACATTTTGAATGGAAAGCCACAAAACTCTGTAAAGATTTTGCCATGGATTAGGTCTATTATTTCTGGTAGACAGCTGCTTTAATTCCTTTTGCAGTCACAGCCTGAGCACTAGAAGTCTATTTCTCAGTTTCTTTCATAACCCTCCTCACATTAGCTAATATTAGCTATGGCACAGTTATGAAGAAAACATCCAGGATATTTAGAAGCAAAATGTCAGAAAAGATCAGGAAAAAAAGAAGCAAGTATACTGGGACATACCTCCTCTCTTACTAGCAGGGCTGAACACTGCAGTGGGACGCCCATCATCTTGTGAGGGTTCCAGGTCACTGAATTGGCCCTGGGACAGTAAACCACATGAAACTCAAACACTGTACTATGGTTGTGAAACTATGCAGACATTTAGAAATAGTTAGAATAATAATGAACAATGTGCACCTTTTTCTGAGCAAGCAAAGCTGAAAAGAGTCATGGCTGATTATTAGGAAAAGCAATGTCTTCATAAGGGACCTAATCCACAGCAGTTGGTTTTTGAATGACAATCCTGGCAACTTACCACACGGTAATTGCTCTGTTCACTGAACTTAATCAGTATTAAGCTTTCTGGGGAGTCACCTATACTTTATAAACATTGGGCAAACTTCCTGAAAACACCCACTTGACTGATGAAATTTCTGAAGTCACACAGCTGATTAAAGATGCAGATAGGAAGCCGGCAAAGGAGCAGATTCCTTCCTGTTGGTTCCAGTTTCAGCAAGATTTTAGTAAGTAGCTGACACAGGCATTTTTTAAAATGACTTTAAATGCTTCTGTGTGTGTCTAAGTCTCTGTGTAACTCGGAAAACCTGGCCCAAAGTAATTTTTGCCATTGCTCTGCTGATGGCAAACTCGCAGCTGCTTAATTTTAGCTTGGCTATGGTAATTCACACAATGGGAGGACTGGGTCCAAAATTACCACAGTAATAAACATAGAACCGATCCACCCTTCTACAAAAGAGTCTGATCCTGCCTCCCTTCAGGACACATTCATTTCAAAAAGAGCTGTCAGCCTAGATCTTGTGAACAAACAGGGTGCTGTTGCAATATAGCCTAGAGAAGAGACATTAGGGACTGCGGCAAGGGCTGAATGGAAGATTGTCCAGTTGTTTATTATTTTAATTTTGTGTTATGCTTGACTGGCTGTTTTTAAATTACTATTATTACATATGATGATTAGCTGATAGATGTATACATTTGCATCCTATTTGGCAGGCTGTCAAGGATTCATAGTACACAGGATTTCATGTGGTGCAGCTTTGATCATGTAAGTTGGCATAAATCAGTCAACTGGTACATAAAAAAACTTGAAGGACCCAGGATAAACTTGCAGGTAACATTTATGTGAACAGAGGTGAGCATGTTAGAATCTGGCAGTATTTTGCTTTGTAGGATTTGGAAACAGTACTGTAGGTTTATGCATATCTTTATCATTTCCTGCCAAATTGTTTCCACTCCTTCAAAGCAAACAACTCCAATATTCACATGGACAGCGGGCAGCCCTTCTCCGTTTTCTTCTTTGCTATTTAAATGGAACTGCGCAAGTGCCTGATGCAAACTCTGTAGGGAACCATCTTCCACAGGCAACATCTGGCCACTTGGCTTGGTTTTCTTTTTGAGTATTTGGCAGCTTTTAATCAGCTCAGAGTCAGTCATCTGATTACAACACCAAAGCTAATGATTCCGAACATGCATCCAGGTCTGTGAATTTCCTTTGATATGTTACTGTTTAATTTTTATCTGTGCCAATGCAGAATCAGGCGGAAATTCTTTTAAGACTTCTAGGTAATAGTAGTGGTATGGGTTTTCTCAAGTAAAAGGATTATCAACAACAACCAGATGTTAATTATCTGCCTAAAACATTTGATTTACCCTCAGGTTGCTCATTTCCCCAATTACATCCAAATACACACAGGAAAAAGAAAAAGTAAAATAAAAATCCACCATTTTTCATTTGTTATCAGTTATTCTGGGCTTCAATCATCATCAGTCGCTGACTGAGCCAAACAGTGAAGTAGAAAAGCTACAGGGATCTACAGATGTTTTTTTTAAAAGCATGCTCGGTACTAAATAACTGAGCACCAAGTTCCTGTGTGATTTTCTGGCTGTGGGTCACAGAAAATAAAGAAGAAATGCTTTTCCTTTAGAAATTTCAAATGGATGAAGGAGAGATTCAAAACTGGCAGAATTTGGTCCTCATACATCATTAAAAACAGACTGAGGTGCATTCACTGACCAGCTGCAGCCCCAGGAAGGCTTCCCAGAGCCTGCATGGGACCACTCATTCAGCCGCAGACATGCTTTTCTCAGGTAGCTGTCATACCCTGCCTGCGACTCTCGGAGACGGACACCAGACTGAAACCCCTGATGGTGGCCAGACCTATCTGCTGCACAAACCAGGGAACGTGCTTCCTTCAGGGTGTCTTGGAGCAGCTTGAAATCTGCTCTGTGAGGACTCTAGAGCATAGAAAGAATGGTTCTGCAACTCCTCCTGCCTTTTATAGGGGTATTTTTGCTGGACTGCCTGTTACCAGAAGGATGTGAGTACTCAGAGCACAGAGCGTTCCATTTTATGATCTCTCCTTGTACCTTGCTAACCCATCAAACACGAGTACCAGCTCCAGTTCTCTTCTATTCACATCTGTAGTGACTGGGTTGTGCTTGAATATCTACCATGAAACAGGAATGCCCATAAAAGTTGTTAGTCTTGTTCTTGTTAGTTTGCTCTAAAGGTATCCACATTTGAGATTTGGACAAACTGAAACAAGCCGTGTCCATCAAGCAGAGGAACAGCACTGGAAATGACAAATTTCATTAATCCATTGCCAAACATATGGAGATGGTGCCTATCAAAGCACTAGATAAAATCCAGTGGAATTCTGGATATAATGCATATTATTTGGAAAATCCTCCAATACAGATTCAACCTGAACTTCTCATTCCAGCAGAATCTGCACAGCAATGTGGGAGGCAAACTTTCGTTCTCATACTCTGTCCTCATTGGCAACTGGGTAAATTTTTTAACTTGCTGGGTATTCTGATGTCCTTTTAATGCATAATATGTAAGTTTTGAGTGTTGGAGGCAGTGTTAATTGAATCAAATTCATAGAGCCATTGGCGGCTTTCCAAATTTTGCATGTGAGATGTATGAGAAAGGAACTGAATTATCAAGGTATCCTCCTAATCTTCAGGAATTGGATCAGGAAGTTGTTATATCACGTTCATGAGCTCATGACTACAACTGTGTATATATCCAGGCACACATTTACTGAGAAGATGTCATTTACAGCTTGGAGAGGCGGTATTCTCTCCAGATATGCGAGAGTAGTGGTCAGTGACTGCCAGGATACTTATCCAAACTGCAGGTGCACCCACCTTTATGCTTAAGACTTCACCATATGAAACCTCTAAGATTAATTTTTTAGAGAAATGCAGTTGCTAATTCATGCTGGATGCTGAATCAGAGAATGTTGCAGAAACCACTCTGGGCCTAAGAACTGATGCTGCAAGGAACAGAAAAGCAAACAAGAAACGTCTGCTGTTTCTACTATAAAACAGCTTGGTAGCTGCACTACTGTGGCACTGAACAAAGGCACTCAGCAATGCGCCTTCAACTGGAAGGACAGTTTGCATAATTTCTTCATATTGTATCTTGGAGATAACATTGATTTTTGTTTTTATTTATAGACATTGCTATGGTAATCACAAGTGGGTTAAAATGCACTTAATAAATGTGTTTAATTAACATTAATAAATCATACCTTTCAACACCATTTAACTTCCATTTGTGTTTTCTTGACATCAGGAGGCCGCCTCCCCATGCTCCCTGGAAGGCAAGACACATTATCTTAATGAGAACTCTGCTTTTCTCCATGATGACATCTGTGCTTTCAGATCAGTTTGGGGTCCTTTCTTTTTTCTTGCTGATATGGCATGTTCCAAAATGACCAGGCAAATGGGGCCTGAGACATTAACTGTGCTAACAATTTTCTTCCAGTAGCTTGGAAGCAACAGTTTATAGCCCATAATCTGAGTGCCCACCCTTATCATCCTGCTGTTCCCTACCTCGCCAACCTCCTCTGACACACACACATTGGGCTTCCCCATGCTACAATTACTGACTTGCAGAGCTGCCCCGAGGTGAGCTGCCTTTTCTCCTTTAGTGACGAAGTGATGATAACAAACCAGACTGGGATTTCAGCTGCTCTGGTGAGTTTTCGTCATACTTCCAACCGCTACTGCTTACTGCTTGCCTCTTACTCATTTGCTTTTGCTCACACAGATCTGGGACAAACAGGCATTTCACATGACTCAAAGTACTTTAAAGTACATACAAATTCTTCTTTTGAATTGGGCTGATTTTGGCTGACACAGTAATCCAAGAGCAAGATGCTCAGCCCTATGGAAACTCAATGACCAAGCCGTTTTGGGGAGAGAATTCACAAAAATGACACAAAAGCCATTAGAGGACTGAAAGATGATCCTTCAGAAAGATTTATTGGCAAGAGCTCAGATGAAGCTAAGTAGCCAATCTGATAAATTTCTGTGGCATTTGCATTAACCTGTTCAGCAATTTGTAGTACTTTATTCCAGACAAATGTAGGCTTCTCTTCTGTATTTATTTTGCAGCTGCTGCAGAAATGGAGCCAGTGCTCAGTAGGTTTGTTATGTATTTCTTGTACTAATAGCATTTAGAGGTAAAGCTGATGGCCAAAAGTATTCAAACTTGGACCTCTTCAGTGTCCCAGTTGCCTAAAAGTACTGCACAGCCACAGCTCCTAAAATGTCCCCCTGCTCTGAGCCTTTCTGAGTGGAAAGTCAGTGCTTGGATGTTAGGCTTAATTACAGAAACCAAATACAACTGATTTCGTACAAGCTAACTGTCCAAAATGCTAATTAATTAATGAATGCTAATACACCTTATAATCCAGCCCCCCTCATAAAATGATACTTACATCCACATGCATCCAGATTTTGTACTTCTTGCAGATGTCTGCAATAGCTATGAGAGGATCAAATGCCCCATACACTGTTGTCCCAGCTGTGGCACTCACCAGAAAAGGAACAAATCCCTGCAAGAAAGCACAGAGGCATTTGGCAAAGTCAAAGTGCTGCACCCTCCTCAGCCGGCAGCACCCCCAACTCCTGTGTGGTGCCTCCACGGTGAGCCCACAAGCGGCTCCTAGAGGACATCCCTGCTACAATTACGCTGGTCTACTCTTACTTCAGCTGCAGTGGTACTATAATTTCTACCTTAAGGTGGCAGCAAACCTCCAAACCAGCATCCTTCATTTATTAGGATGCATGAGACAGATAAGGGCTTAGAACAATTCTGCTCCACACCACCTGCCTGAAACAAACAGGTCTGCCCTTCATGACGTTGCGTAAAACAAACCTCACCCAAGCACCACAGTGCAAGAAGTATTTTTGATGGACCGTGTGCTGGGCTGCATCATTAGCTATCCCAGCGAGTGCCTGAACATATGGTGGTCCAGTCCTGTCAGTGGGAGCACCACGTCTGGGGGAAGCGCGCAGGGGAGGTGTGGAGCTCACCTCTAGTTCCGTTCCTTGTGCAGAGGCAGGAGACAGCTCTTTTTGAAGAGAAGACAGCAATCTCTGTAAGGGCCAGGGACCATCTCTTGCATTCCCCCTGCTAAAGCCCGAGTCTCACAGAGGAGCACTCCCTGTTTTTGCACTATGATGTCTTCGGTCTGCCATTTTTATATCAGTGTTTCATTCTAAATCCATTTGTACTTATATTGATTTCATAAACAGTACTCTGAGCAGCAAAGGTGGAGTGTTTAGACTAGGGTTTAAACTATCAAAAAAGTCTAAACTTCCTTCTGTGACTGTCAGCAGGTTTGAGTGGCACTTATGTCATTTTGCCTTATTTTTTATCTACTGTATTGCCTTTCTTTGAAAAAGTGAGCTTTTAATGATGATTTGTGTTATTAATTTGGTAAGTCTATGAGCAATACTTTTCACGTGTTAAAATATATAAAAGTTCCTCAAATGATTACTCTGGTCTTGTCAATAGTCAGCTGAGTAACTGCGTCACAGGCTAATATAAAAAGGGAAGATGTTATGCAGAACAACATATTTAAATAAAGCCAAATAGCTCATGGAGATTATAAAGTAGCTCTAAACCTATTTTCTCAGCAGTGCTTGCCCCACTAATTGCCAGTCTATGTTAATGGACAAGCCGGTGTTATTTTACCAGGGAAAATAAAACAACTAGCTGTATCATTCATGCTTGGGTTTTGCTTGATTTTTTCTTTTTTTTTTTTTTTGGAAGCAGAGAAGCCAGTAAACTTACTTTTTGTTTGGCTTCAAGAATTCTTCTTTCAAGGTCTGATGGGATCATTTTCCCTCTGGAGCAAGAGAGAGTTGTGTTAATAATTTGATCTTGAAATCAGCTCTTGCTGTTACTTCTTCGCTTAATAGGAAGCCCAGATAGAAACAAAGTGACTTTTTTGCCCAAGGGTTATATAGCTTTGAAGAGCACAGAAAGACTCTGTCCATTAGTTTGAGTTTCTACCCTAATTATTTTGTTAACTAATTTGCATCAATATGGTGATGGCAACGGAGAGAAGTTATCTTGTGGCCACCCCCATTAAAGACTGATGCTACTCCATGGAACCTCCTGTTCCTGAAACTACAGTCCTATGAATATGCTCCAGGCTCCTAAGGAGAGGCTCAGCCCACTGTCCCAGGAAGCTCACTGGGTGCCAAATCCCATGGTTCCCTTCCAGTAGGCACAGAAAGTGCCAGCTGAGCTGCATGGCCTTGAGCAGCGCAACTCAGCTCTGGTGTAAGCAGTCACCTCTGTGTTTCCATCCCGGGGATGAACTTGTTTCAGGCAACTCTTCCACAGTTTGGTGCATTACATCTTTGCATTTGCTTGCACCAGCATAGGAGAAGAAGCCACCAGTACAGATGCATTAAATGCACTCTCAGGCCCTTTATATTGACTGTATTTGCAACACCTTTAGTATGAACCATTTACCTGAGATTCAGACTCAGTGGTATAAGGCTTGAAGGCTAATTTATGAACTCCTGTAAATGGATTAGGCGCAAGAGAGAACAGTGCTGATACTGAATATTGAAGTTAATATTTTCTTTGCTTTAGCCACAAGCAAGACTATCTAAGAAGACAGTATGCATAATGGCAATACAAACATTACAGCTGCTCACATTAGGGGAATAATGTTTTCACTGGTTTGGATGTTGTCCATTTAGATTAACACTACCTTTTTAAGACTTGTTCAGATTTTTTTGTTCACTAAGCATTGATCTCCTATTGCTATAAAAAAAAGAGCAATCTGTACTAAAACTCAAAATAGTTTCAGGGAAAGTAATAAAACCATTAGTCTTCATTTTGATTTTGTATAAAAAAACCCTGAAGTGTTTTCATGACATTTGGATGGATGGACATTAAAAAAAAAAGAAAAAAAATTCTTGTAATAAGATACCACTAGTTTTTCTAAGTGTTAATCCTTACACAGCTCATATTAATGCAGTACTATTTCAGTAGAAATAACAGGTTTGTATGTTTGAGTTTTCTGCAAAATCTGTTCTGCATTTCAGTTATTCAAAATACTGAAAGAATAATTGAAAATATTCTGAAAATATGATAGACTTTTAGAGAAGCTCTGAAAGCCTAAAAATCCCTACTTTTTCTTGCAGAAGTTCAAGGAAGTTCTAAAGAGTATTCAACTCACTGTGAGTTTCCGCCAGTTAGTTACATGCACATGTTCAGAGAAAAGCAGTAGTTGTCTTATCAACAAAACCTGTTTCTGGCATTATTAGAGGAATAAAAAAAACCAAACAAAACCCAAATCAAACAAACAAAAAACCCCCACAAAACACAAACAAACAAAAACATGAAACAAAACACCAACAAAAACACCACCAAAAAAAACAAACAAAACCAACAAACCAACCAAACCAAAACCAAAAAACCCCAACAAAACCAAAACCCCACCAAATCCCATGCCAAAAGAAGGCAGTGGGTTCCTCCTCCAAACACAGATGTTGGTCTTTTAGCAGTTTCTAATTGATTGAGCTTGTGCATAGAAAAACAAGGAGGTGGGCAGATCCCTCCATTGCCCAGATTTTTACCAAGATAAGTGATTATCCAGCCCCTGGTCACATTGAGTATGTGCAGGAATTCATAGTCAGAAGAGTACGATGTCCAATCAGCATCAAGCTTTATCAAGGAGCAAGCAGTAGGTTGGCTTTGAGTATAGTCCAAGCACATACTGCAACACACAACACCCTCCGGCTCCAAATCCAGCAAGCTAGCCAACAGCATTGCTTACTTTTGCACAGCATTTTCATGTGCTCAGATGACCTACAATGCTTAAAATACACTGCAAAATAATAGGTTTGTCCTTTCACAAATCTTACCGAGACAATGTGGCAGGGAGTTGCATGAGATGTGCTAGATGGCAAATATCTAGAGGCAGGAGGGCTCCTGGGTGAGGCAGAAGAGATTCAGAAGCAAAAGGCTGCTGAGTGCAGAATGAGTGTTGGTGTCAAGGCATTCTGTTACCCACATGTGTACACAGTCTTCACTGCTGCCACATCAGCAGAATTGACCCTTCACAGCTTTCCAATATCTGAAGGGGGCCTACAAGGATGCTGGAGAGGGACTCTTCGTCAGGGACTGTAGTGACAGGACAAGGGGTAATGGGTTCAAAGTGAAACAGGGGAAGTTTAGGTTAGATAAAAGGAAGAAGTTCTTTACTGTGAGGGTGGTGAGGCACTGGAACAGGTTGCCCAGAGAAGTGGTAAATGCTCCATCCCTGGAGGTGTTCAAGTCCAGGCTGGATGTGGCCTTGAGCAACCTGGTCTAGTGGGAGGTGTCCCCGTGCATGGCAGCAGGGTTGGAACTAGATGACCTTAAGGTCCTTTCCAACACAAACCATTCTGTGATTCTATGATTCTATGACTCCAAAGCTGCAGCTAATGCACTACTGCTACCAGTATGTCTACACAGTAGCAAAAGAGGCAACAGAAATGTATGGTTGTCCAGTCTGGGGTATGAGCAAGAACATGATTTTCTGCACATTTTTCTGGCTTAAAATTCGTCACACATTTACACTATACAGCAAAAACAGGCAAACTTTGTGGGTGCAGGTCAGGATGAGGAAGACCCAACAGGAAGCATTCCTGGTTGTGCTAGAAATATCAAAAGGATGTCATGGTACTCCTTCACTCTCCCACAAGTCCACATCTTCATGGAGGGTTGTCTGCACCACACCAGCTCAGTATCCTGTGCTAACAGCCTGCTTTGTCCTGGTGACATCTGTTGGGATTTTGTGAGACATGAAGTAATCCTGCTGTTTACTTCAGGGTGGGCAGGGTAAGCATTGTGGTCTCCAAAGAAAATTATCACACTGAATTTGCACAGGAAGAAAAGGAATATACCACTTCATTGATCCATGTCTGTCTTTAGTGAATAGAAACAATTGGATGTTTATTTTGATGTGTGTTGGTTGTGTTCATGATGTCATTAATTCTTCTTCACGGTGTGCTTAGTCTTTTGTTAATAAATAAGTCAATATGCAGGCGCTGTGCTTAGCACTGTGAATTGCTTAGTTGGTGCTCTTCTTTTAATGTGGGAGCAGAATATTTTGATAGCAGTAAAATCTTCCATAATTCAGTACCATATAACAGTGATATTTGGGATTCACTGTAAGAGCATTTTGTATTAAAAAGATTCTCAGTAGAATCAATAAAGAGTCATTCTATTAATTTTTGTCACATAGAAAGTTTTTCCCTAAAACTGAAAATTTTCATGATAACATGTTGATTTAGTTAATATATCCTTGTTTTCTCAAAATGGGTTTTCACAGTGAATCAAAACTTTTTAGTGGGTGACTTAAGCAAGAAGTTATCTACCACTGATTTTGTAGAGCCTGTGGGACCTGTAGGTTAGGTGCCTGCTGCACTACTCGTTTCCATGGGCCATCATCCTTGGTCACAATGCTGCCAAGACCCTTCTTTCTACATCCCATCACAAGGGTGTCTCCTTCAAGGGCAATGCAGAAAATGTTGTCCAGCTGAGTAAGATGGTGGGGGCATGAATTAATAGAATTACATTTGCCCCTCAATATTTCACTCCTATAAAAACCCCACTTCAACTCATTTTAATGGCTCAAAATGTGAGAGTCTCTAAACACTCTATTTTGACCAAAACATGGTTCTTCCTGGTTTCTTAGCTGAACACGTAAGGAATGATTGCTAGTTTGGCATTTTGTGTCATTTCAGAATGAAAGAAAAAGAAGTATCAGAAATCCCTGAGGAAGGCAACTTTTTTGATGAGATCCAAAACCTGACTTGTAAAGAAGCTACTGGCAGAACCAGTTCCTCAAGTGGTGTTGGTCAGTGTAAGGCTGGTGAAGAGGACAGTTCTACAATGAATTATGCCAACTGCTGACCGCAACCTATACGCTTTCTTTGAGCTGAGTACCTGATGATCCTCTTCCAATAAAAAGAGATGTATCTGGCATCCCCACTTACCTTTCATCACATCTAATCAAAATCACACTATCTGTACCAATACCCAAGGCTGCAGCTCCTTTCTTCACAGAAAAGTGACTCTGAAAAAGAACATTTTTTATTATGTATTATTTTTACTATTATTTCCTGTCTAATTTAATATGAAACACTACACTCTTGCAAGCCCTTTAGCAACTAGCCCCACACAGGCAGTAATTCTATTCATATTCATTTTGAAAACTATCACTGTAATTTGAGGCTTCATACCAGGTCACTACCATCAATTAGAGAAACAGCAATCACTCTATAATCTGGATTTACTCCTGGAATATTAAATCCATAACTGTGACTGATAATGGACCCAAATTCTGTCCTTGATGCATACCTGCAGCTTCTATTGCTTGTACAGATTCAGTTATGACCTTGGTTTACTGAAACAAAAAATGTGACATCCAGAGTGATGTGCTTCTGCTGTGTAACTTCTGGCCAAATAATACACTGAGAGAAATTAAGATAGGAAGCCTAATTGTGATCTCACGCCAGTGAAACCTAGTAAAACTCCAATTAATAAACAGAGCTACAGCAGTTTTAAGCCAGAACTGGGCTATTAGTAAGACTAGTAGTTAATCTGTATGTATAAAATAAAATGTGGACGTTATATACTGGAATACAAGTCAGCCTAATTTTCTCTAGCTCATAGGACTTAACTCCTGAGCCAGTCCTGGTTTGTAATTTTAAATCCTAGTGATTATAATAATGAAATAGTTTTAGATCAAATTATACCTCCAAGAATCTGATTTTGTATTAACTTTTTCCCAGTTGTAACAATATTGTCCGAAGTAATTTTAACTACAGATTATGAAACTTAAAAAAAAGGGCAATTCTTTCTGTGTGCTATAGTACCATTATCTTAGGATGTAGCACTATTAAAAAGATCACAGAAATAAAAATCTAACAGGGCTTTTTAGGTGTCCATGACGTTAAAGAAGAAAGGAAGACATATACTCTGCAGAAGACCACAAAGCAGAGAAGTAACCACTATTGCTTTGCCAAAGGGGTAATTGGCTTCAATGGTAATGTGAGCAGCAGAGAGCTGTAGAGAGAGACGGACATAATGGTTACACGTCTGCTTCACCTTAAGGCTGTGAAGTCAGTGGGATTTCACTGCATGCTAAAGGGCTCTGTACATAATGAACACTTGGAGAAATGAAAATCAATTCTAAACCAACTCGATGAGAGAGGAAGAAGTCTCTTCCCAGCCCTACGGGTGTCCCTGAGCCCCATGATGCAGCAGTGCAGATTTATGAGAGCAGGGAGGAGAAGAGGCCATGAGAAGACTACTGGCAGGAGGTTTATAAAAATTCTCAAGTTTAGGAAGATACTTTTGAACTTTGCAAAAACCAAAGAAGAGCTAGAATATTGCCACCATAGGGACGGTTCACTGATACATTGTGTGAAGCTGAAACTGGATTTCTATTCTTAAAAAAAAAACATGTTTTATTTGTGTATTACACAAACTGAGGTGCACATACTACATAGTGTAATATATAAATACAGATAGAGATGTAGGAGTGAAGAGTCATAGATACATTTCATTGGGTTTTGAGTCAATGACATTACACTGATTAATTTTGCTTCTTATTCCATACTAGTTAAAATAGATTTACTATCGTAATTTGTTTTTCTAATAGAAAATAGAACTATTTAAAGTGCCTTAAGAAAAAAGAAAATACAGATTTGAGTAGTTTACTATGAGAAAGAAAATTAAGCCCATGTGCTCAAAGACATCATCCACTGGAATATGGCCAGGCTCAGCTGCCTCATTGAGAAGTCTCATGGCACTGCTAAAGCAGCAGTGGGGGAAAAAAAATTAATGTAGTGCTGATAGCTTGGCTGCCTGGAGGCTTTTTACAGACTGAAGGGAATACAGCAGTCAGGAACTAAAACAGGTTTAGGGATAAATTGGGAAGAAATATAGAAATCTGTGCACAGAAGGGCAAATGCAATTACAATTTCTAAACAAACTTTGAACATGATATCGTCAATCTGTATATACAGTCACAAACATATGACTGCTGTTCTGTGTTTTATGTCTTAAGTTAACATCAGAGGAATTAGTCCAATTGCCTGAGAGGCTCTAAAGAGCTAGGCTGAAAGTGAAAATGGAAAAGATATAGTTTGAAGAGCAAAGAAAACTTTGCTCATGATAATGAATGTTAAAGTTTAGGTTAATATTCCTGGGACGGTGCTGGAAATCTGGTTGCCTGTGTAATATAAAGGTAAACATAGGAAAATATAAAGGTCAAAGAGAAGGAAAGGTTTGCACAATTAAGCCTGATTAGGCTGAACTAATGAGGAAAGAGGACATTAATCGTGACCCCTTTGGGAATACGGGGCTACAGACTGTTCAGTGACACAAAGAAGTGGGCTTGAACATCATTTTTCACAACATAGCCATGTAGGAGTTATGCAGATCTAAAGTCTTCAGGTGGGAAAACCAGGGTCAAAGAGGGAGGATGGGTCAGACTGCCTGATGCTGGTCCTGAAGGAAAAACCAGCCTAGGAGAAGCTGGCAAGTCCAGGGTTTCACCACTGTCCTACGATTGTCAGAGACAGGAGGACACGGGGTGGGAACAGGCTGCCACAGCATCTTTCTCCCTCCCTCCCTTCATGCACTGCAAAAGGGTGCATGGAAGGCTACAAATACACCCTCAATAGAGCGGGACCTCAGTTTTTCTCTGAAAAGAAATGTGGTTAAAGTTCAGTGGTTCTCAGAAAATCCTCAGAAGGAGAATGTATAAAGAATTAGCCAATATTAGTGACAAAAGCATATTAGTGATCAAGAAAATAAACTGGTGATTTTGAGTCATGGGAATTTGCCCTTTGTCTAGTATTTCAAATGCTGTTAAGAATACGTCTGCTTGCCTGATAGTAATTTTTTTCGTAGTTAGATTTGTAAGTAAAAACACAGGGGATTTTTACTTATAAAACACAGTGTAAATTTATTACAGGTGCAATAATGAATAGGCCTATTGGAAAAAGGAGGAACTAGAATAATTAAAAATATTATGATGAAAATATTGAGTATTTATCTTAAATGAACAATGCTTCAATACACAGATGTTTCTCTTTTTGTAGCTTGCTAAATTACTTGCTAATAACCTGGCATAGTTGAAGCTGTCAGGAAGAACCATCCTACTTCCATGAGCTGGGTTTTCAGATTGCTGTTTCTCCTTGCTCACATAAATCCGGAGTGGCACAAGCTTTGTGGAGGGCTTATGAGGGGTAGTAAGTTCCCAAACACTGATCAAGCTGAGCCATCCACCAGCTGAATCCTCTGGCTGGCAGCCTGGTGCCTGGCAAACCTGGAACCCCAGGCTCACCCCATCAGCCACCCATCTGCAAAGGAGGTGAACACACTTTCTGATCCACCTCTCCTAGACTTTAAACAATGTGGGATCCCTGGATGTGTAGGCTGGGCTCCTTCTATCTTAATTTTAACCATCTAAACATGTTGCTGGTCTAGGCTTGCTGTCTGGGCTCCTGCAATAGTGGGGAAGAAAAACCACCTCCAGAAGGCACCTCATTCCTAAGGTTTTGGCACCCATTTTAGAGTAGGATGAGGTGTCTTCTGCAGATCTCGCTCTCTTTTTGTCAGCTATAAAAAGTGTATGAACTAATTCAGATTAAATGTTTACACTTCAGGTGATTAAAGTGACGTGGCATGAGTCCTGTCTTTAACATGAAATTGTAAGCTATAGCTTTTCCTTCAATTATCTACAAAAAGAGTAGACTGTCCCCCATCACAGTTTTAAATACATTGCAATGACATATGTTTCCTATTGTTTCCTGTAGCTACTGCTATTCAGTTTTCAAAGCTATTGGCTAATGTCAGGAGAGAAATTAATGTATTAGTGTTCCTGCACAACACACTAATACTTCACATTTTTTAAATGTATGACTTCATCCTGCTTTTCTAACACACTTGTTTTTTTCCAGTAAGGGTAATTTTACATTATCTGTGGATAAGAAATGTTGCACTGAGTTCAGGAGGATCCTGTAGCAGTGTAAAAGTCACAAGTTGACTCCTATCCCAAATGACTCTTTTGGGATAGGCTGCCCTAAAGCACTGTTTTTCTGGATAATGGTTTTAGATTGATTTGAATGGTGCTATTTGAATTAAGTTGCTCTTCAAATAAGACCAAATTTTCACTGTTTCCCCCTTGCTTCAAATACCAACAAAAAATACTTTTCTAGTTGTTATGCACTGGGTAATTCAAAGAAAGAATGCGCGTATCCATGAGTTTGATTCTTAGTTTCCTTAGGTGGAAACAAAACTACTTCCTACTTGCTCTATATGCTCCAAAATGTAACTTACGCCTTCATCATTCATGCTACCAAATGGAAAACATGATCTCCAGGCTTCTCAAATCCTTCCCTGGAAGCCCAGCCACACAGGTCTTGCCTCCGGCTGCTTCTTTCATGTGGCAGTCCTGCAAACGCCCTCCTAAGCTGCCAGCCAGAGGGCAATGCTACCTGCCATGGAAGCAGTGGGACTAAAGATCAGCTTTTCATTCTATGCAGAAATCTACCTAAAATCTCCCGTGGGCTGTGTGAAATTGAGATCTATTGAGATGTTTGATTTGAGACAGAAGTTACTTCTTAATTTCCTTCTGCCTCAAATGCCAAGAACTTCCACACTAGGTTTCAGAGACTGTTAAGACAAAAACTTTTCCAAAGCCACTCTTCTCCCACAGCTATCAGTGTAGTTTGCTGTATTGCCTGTAAGTAATGGGGCTTATCCACAAGGGAAAATCAGCATGCACAAAGCTGAAGCAGTGATTTATTGCTAACTGTCTCGTTTGATCTAGTTGCTGTGTATATGCTGCATCCACTATTGCTGTGAAGGTGCTCCCCTACCACCACAGACAATCCACCTCACACAGGCACTCCCCACGCTCCCTGAGATGAGATCCCTCTGAGCATGTGTGGCTATATAGAATGTGACCTTATACCTGAGCAGCCAACAACACCTCCCTTCACATGGATTCCAGAGCTGCACACCCAGTGAAGCCTCAGGCATCAGCTAGGTCACCCCAAGAGCAGTGCAAAGCGGATGCCAGAAGCAGACAGAGCTTCTCTGTGTCCCCCTGGTTCCGTAAGTGCATGAAGAGGTCCCTTATTGTCAGATCAGACTCAATCACCTGCCAGTTCTTATTCTGCATTTTCTTTTCCAGGACTACAACAGGAGTTATATTGCTGTTTCTTTGGTGAGCACCTGACCATGCATTCTTCACTGGGGGAGTGCTAGAGGGGTGGGAAATGAGAAAATCTGGACAACATAAGCACTACTGTAAGTCTTACTGAGTTGGAGAACAGAGGAGATGAAGAAATTTATATGCCTTTCCAATTATGCCCAACTTTTTTCTTATTCTCTGAACTGTGGATTGAGTCTGTACAGCCCCTAATTAAATATCAAATCCATGGAAAAACTGGAATTTTCTTAAGCTATATTTATACTACAAATAAAAAGGCCAAAGGCTGATGTGCAACCCGACTTGTTCTCTACAGCTGAACTTTCCTTCTCTACACCCATTTCCTCATCAATGTAAGATGACTGTCCTTTTTGCCTGCTACGGGTTATCCCTGCCCCATACTGTTCCCAGCTACTGCTGGATTACTGTTGTTTAAGAGTGCTAGTTGGCCAGGTCAAAATCACAAGAGGGAATGGCTTAAAATTCAGCAGGACTTAAGTTATAGACAAATGGATCAATAAAAATATTCTGAGAAGGCAACTCTCCCTTTCAGCCACTTTCTCCACACTGATAAAGGGATGTGCTCAGCTGAACACTCACAACAACCTAAAGCTAATGTGCTGGGACACAGGAGGAGGCCTTCATCTTACAGTTTTCACTGTGTTTGAAACGACAGACAAAAATAGTTTTTTATGACTGACATCCATCACTTTTACCACTCTGAGTCAAGGTCTCTTCTATCATACACAGTCCAGAACAGCTTCCCTGAAGGACATCACTTTGCTCCTGCACTGGTGCAGATCAAAGAAGTGCACTGATGATGCACTACAGAGGACTGAATTATGTCCTGAGCACAAGTGCATCTCAGTGAAATTATACCTGGGCCAAGACCAACCCAAGCAGTTATGGCGTATTTCACTGTCACTGGTGAAACAAAACCAGACAGAATCAGAGCGACAGGTAAATCACGGTCATACTGAACAGATCAGGGAAGATCCGCTTGCTGGGAGTGTACAGAGCTGCAATAGTCACATAACCTGGTTTAGGTGCCTAATGTAGGTTGAGTATATTAGGAGGCTGATCTCTCTGTGTGGTAAATGCACAGAAGTAGGTGAACACCTCCCCACCCCACACCCTCACCTCCCCGAAGGTGGTCTAGAACATCTAAATTAAGGAATATTTAGGCTCCTAATTCGGATGCTCCGCGTTTCTCTCCAGAGATGCCTCTCTTCACTGGTCATGCAGAGAATGAGCCTCCTAATTTAGGAGCATGATGCGCTCCTAAATTAGGAAGGGAATTACTTAGGAGCTGTGAATTACTCTTCCTTTCCCTTCTCCCCCACTAGCAGCTGAACCTGTCATGGTATCAGACTGAGGCCAGATTCTGATTACAGTAATACTGGCCGCAATTGTGGCATAACTTAAATTAATTTATAATAATGGAAGCTCTAGACTGGTAGAAATGAAAATAAAGTCTGGTCTGGTAGAAATGAAAATAAAGTCTGATCTGTGATGCTGAAACTCTTATCTGAGGCTTGCTGATACCAAATCTTTGCTTCTGTCTGAAAATTTTGAGAGCAAAATCTTCAAGTTTCAAAACAGATACAATAGCTTTAAGCTTTGTTTACTATCATGTCACATGTGCAAAGCAAATGGGAAATGATAGTATCCCACTTACAGTCTGCTTGTTCCATGGCTATCGTCTTACAAGGGCATGCAACTGTGACAGACAGAAACCAAAATCAGGCTGGGGAGTCTAAACCTCACATAGATTGTCAGCATGGTGTGATAAATGAGACAAATGACATTCTCTTATCTTAGTGTCTATTCAGGTTCTACACTACATTTCCTACCTAAAATGGGACTGTACTTCTAGGCCTCTGCAATTCCTGTGAAACAGCCTCTGCTGTTTTGAGGGTGAAATCCTGACCCTATATCCTCTGGGCAATTAAGTGTTAAAGGGTTCTGTCTTCACATTGTGTGGTTTCTTAACTTCCCTAGAAGATGTGCCATTACATACTTCATAAAAAACTTGACAGAAGAAAAGACAAACCTGCAATTTCAAGATATTTCTAAAATTTAACAATTTCAGATGCTGTTCTATGGATTTTCCAGTATATTTGATTTTGGAATGTTTAATTTGCTAAGGGAACTGCTTCTTCCCTGGCATGAAAACACAACTATTAAAGCTCATTTCATTATTTTGAGACTGATAGCACAATTTGGTTCATTGTTTAACATTCCATCACTATGAACACAATGACATTCTCTAATGATTAATAGGATTTGTTATTTTAAATAATCATTCTGAACCTTATTTGCAAGACTTATTAGGTCTGTAACTTCCATATGAATAATGCATCTGTAGCTGTACAGCCAGCTTTGGAGAGTTGCTACTCATTTGTAGAATACCCTTCTCTTTGACTGCTTTGGGGACAACTGTTCTGCAACACGGTGCCCGGAGTTATTATATCTCATCCTAATGCCAGAAAAGGCATCCTTAAAGGGATTTCCTTTTAGATATTTCTGATTTTAGACTTCTTGGGACTCTTTGCTCTTCATACTTGCACAGAATGGAAACGGGTTCTCAGATAAGTCAAAGAAGGCAGCCAGGAGGATGTTGTTACCTCACAGGGACAATATCCTGCTGAGCCCCAGCCATGGAAGAGTCCTTCCTGGCTGAGCCCTTACAGCTAGAGAGAAATTTTGAAAGGGACCATGAAGCCTGAAGAGGGCTCGCTGCCTGTCTTGGATATAACCCTTCCTCTTCCCCTTCCCCCTGCACCTGCATTCTCCACTATAAGATGCAAGGATTTTTAGATGGCCATAAAGCCAAAATAAACTCCCCAGTAAGTATGACTTCTGTATGGCTGTTCAAAGAGCAAGATACTTTGTGCCTCCCCCATATCTGACCACTCCGGTATCTCTTTTGCCCACCTCCCCTTTCTGCTTCCACTGCCAGCTCCCATCAATGCCTGTGCTGAAGCTTTTGCTCACAGGCAGAAACCCACATCAGAGTCTAGTTCCCCACTGTACACCACAGCTGCTCTGCTGTACACACACAGAGCATTTCTGTACTACTCTCTTCATGTATGTTATCATCCTCTCATTAAATAACACCAGGAGTGGTTTCAGCTAGAAACATTTTGACTCAAAGCGATTTTCTGTTCCCCCAGAGTGACCTGAATAAAAGACATTCCTTGCAAAAATTGCTGAAGCCTGATGATGAGCTCTCTTCCTCTAATGTGGTCCTTACCATTCACATTGATATTTATACAGGCACAAGTGAGAGCAAAATAATGGCAGTGGTTTGTTCAGACACAGATAACAGCACAGCTCATCCCTCTACATACCAAAAAGCCAGCCCCTTCCATTTTTCTATTCCCAGTGAAGGAACAACAGAAATGAGGACAGTTGGCTACAAATTCCCATTCAGTTATTCATCAAAAATTCATACAAGCAGATGCAACAGATAGGAAAAAACAGAAACACATACATGTTCTGATGTGAAGGCAACCAGTCTGGGAATAGCTGCCATTCCTTTTTCTTTAACTTCTGGGAACATCTTGAAACGTGCAATCAACATAGCATACATGTTAGATATGGCACCACCTGGAGTCCACAGTAATATACTGTTACTTTTTCTATGCATTGTAATATCATTGCAGAACAAACGACAAGTCTTGCTACAGATTTTCTAACTCTAATGCCACATGGCAGAAACATGGGTTCTTCTTCCTGATGCCCCTCACAGCTGGGTTGCACAATAACAGAATCTACTACTCCCAAACAGCAATTTAGGCAAAAAAAACTACTGCAAAAAGGTGACCGGGGCTTCCTTTTATCCTCATTTTTTCTGCCCTTTCCCTTTCAGTCCCCAATCTTATATTGTCATATACCATCAACACATAGTCCCCACTCTGTTCCACCTCCCAAGCAGACACCTTACAAGGCAACTTCCTAAGGGGCTTTGAAGTGAAACCTAGTCTGTGCCTTCCCCTCCCAAATCAGGGTGGTGTTTCATGTCCCGGCTCTGAGGAAACCCACACAGTGAGTCCCAATAGACACTATCTTTTTGGATAACTGGAGTTTGGGGAGGGAAGAAAAAAGGTAAAGGGTCATTCTAACACATACTTTCCTTCTTATTTGTCCTCTGATGGGAGCAAGGAAAAAAAGCTATATGTCCCTAACATCAACCGTAAAATCTCTGGCATACATTCAATTAAAATACCTATTTTAAGATGGATACTTTGCCCACTTCAAGATGGTTATTGGATGACAGCTCTGCAGTACTTTGTTCCCTTATTTCAATTGTCAATGCGTAAATTAGAAACAAGCACTTTCCTTTTCCTTTAAAAGACTTTTACAAACTGAATCTTTGTGCCCACAGTGGAACAATGTTTGGTTATACGTTAATGCTGCATGAGCACTATGGGAATATAATGCAGAACCTGAGGCAGACTCTGAGAACTTTTATGTATGTATGCACACAAACACACTCTCGCACATACACACACATAAAATCCACCAGTTTTATCCTGCATATATACTATATATATATACAGACTGATTATATATTGATATGTATATTTATATAAAGTAAAAGTGTACACTGATCATGGTTTTAGGGTTTTAAATGAACAGGTCAGAGTGCAGCTGAGGTAGAGTTCAACTAACCCAACTTTTAACTATCTAAAAATGGAGTGAAGAGCACAAGACATGCACTTCCAAAGACAGCTCAGCTCATCCTAAGGTAGCCGTTTGTGGTAAGTGGGATGACTTGCCCTGCAGACATATACACCCCTCTCCCTTGAATATATGGCAGCAGCTGTAACTAGCCTGGGTAGACACCCAGCGCTTGGATAGCCAAGTGAGATAAGAAGAGATAATCAACCCTTTAAGCAGATCAGCGTAGCTCTGGTGAAAGCAGCGACATTACACAATGTTACACCAGCAGGTATATGTGCTGGGAAATTTAACACTGTTTTGATTTTTGTAAGATTTGTATTTATCCCACTGGAGATTTATATACTGTTCCATAGCCCAGAGAAACCATGTCCTTTGTTTCTAATCAGTGTCCTAGCTCTGCTCTTGTAGTGAGGCTACCTCTGCTCTGGGCTTTCCCTGACCCCCCTGGTCCTCCTGTGAATCCAAGGGAAAATGCCATAAAGGGATGGCATCGCTGGCAAGGGGGTCAGTACAAATCAGGCTTTTTCTTCCCCTTTCAACTATCTTGAGAGGTATGAACATATTCTTACACTTCTTTTCACAAATGACAAAAGAAGAAATGGAGAGATTAAGAGGAAATGCTTAGGTATCTGTCCCAAAAAAATGCAGATGCCATGTAACCGCTGCTGTTGATGACTTAAGTGACTGAACTAAGGTGACCAAGTCGAAGAAATCTGGCCTAACTTGTCCAAAGTCATTGGCTCAGTGTCAAAAGAATCGAGACTGAAATGTTAAGGTTCCCCAGTAATGGGCTTTCCTATTAGTATTTATTACCTTGCCATTTAACCTTAAGCGTATTAATAAGCCTGCATTCTGCCTTTAATTTTGCAGCTGTGTTTACACCCACAGTTAATTACAGGCAACAAAACACACCTACAGAATCTGGAGAACCTAATCAGGCCTTTGAGCTTTGCATGTATTGATACTGTATATTTCATTCCAGAGAATGCAGAGTGAGAATCTTTTCAACAGTAAGGTCTTCAGCTGAAGCCGTGACAGCTTGAAATAAGAAGACAGCATAGAGATGATTTTGATTATTGCCTAAAACAGCAGAACCTGAACACTGGGTGCTGCTGAAGAGTGAGTTAGAAATACGCACCTAGCACAAACCAGACATTGCAGAGAAAGAAAGGATGAGAGGGGGCAGCACTGCAAACGCCAGCACAGCCACACACACCTGCCAGAAAGCCCGACCCCAGGCAGGTTTCAGCTAGGTGAAGTGAGCTCCCATATCTGACACACTAACGACAACCTGATCCCCCCCTGTCAGGCAGGGACCTCTTGCAGACCTGGGATGGATGGCAGTTCCTCCTGAGGCATGTATCTTTCCTGACTCACACTATCCTGAGCACAGCTTGCCACACTTGGGCAGATCTGGTGCATGGACTGAGCCTCTCTCCCTCCCACCTGCCACCCCAGGTCTGGCTGAGCAGCTCTGCTCCTTCCTCTCAGGTCCCTGACAAACCTGGCTGGGCTATTAGCACCCCAAGCCTGCAAGGCAAGGAACTTGCAAGTTCCTTACAATTACAGCAAGACCAGCTGCACTGAGTCAGGCCAGGCACTACACAGTAACCAACCACTGTCCAGTTTCCAGAGCCTTTGGCTTAGGTCCTGGGCTCGTGATACACGTTTAGATGCCGCTCTGTGTAATGGAGGCCACAGGAGTGAAATAAAAGCTGTCAGAGCTTTTGCTCTCAGTGCTTTTTAAATAAGGACCCAACAAAAAGTGTAAATTCTTCTCATCCTTTTCTCCAGCTCTCTGCAAAGGCCCATGAAAAAACTCGTGCACCACTACCCACATGTGCATTCACATGTGAAAAGCTGAAGATGAGCTTTGCCTGATCCTCTGCATAGCATAAACATTACCCTCCATGTCTTTGGAGAGCTAAACATACTAGGTTGTTATCAGTGAGGCTTTTCCTTTGCTCAAGAGTCCAAACACTTTCACTCTCCATTAGGTCAATGAACTTTCTTTCCAGAAGGGCTCCCTTCCCATCAGCTATCAGTCTGTTATCTTTTGACAAGCCAATATTCTATGCCCAGTGTCAATTTTTTTAAATGTTTTGCAATTTGGTGAGATAGATAGGCCAAAATTTTTAGCAATGAAATTCCAGAATAAGACAGGAGGCGACAAAGAGCATAAATCAAAAGGCTAAGTGGAATGATTGAAATAAAAGCATGTCTTAACAATGTCATGTTTATCAGAGTCAGTGATTTCTCTACAGTTAACCACGGTCATTTTTTGCCTCACTGACTTGCCCTGAAGGAACCAGATTTCGAGCCTTTAAGCACTTAGGTTAACTAGCCACCCAAGTACCCTCCCTGGCCTCAACAGGCCAGCTCACACATAGAAAGCTAACCACATACTGTAATGTTGGCAGGATCTTGTTGACCCCACTAAAATTACTCTGAAAGGGGTGCTATGTCTTTCCCTCTTTGCTTTAATTTCCCCTGGAAAAATGGAGAGCATTGTTGTGTTTCTTCCCTCCATTATTAACACAATGGGTTTTCTATTTCATGTAATCCAAAAAAAGTGGGGGGCAAAGCAAAACTGCAAGGCAAATGTCTTTTCTGATTATGTTTCCCATGTGCCATTACAGCTGCTCATAATGCAGTGCAATTTGCTCAAACAGACCTTCATAATCACATCCCTGAAATTCATAAACATGCAATAACTTTATCTCAAAGAGGCCACTGGTGGTTATTAGCAAGTGTCCTCTCAAACATGCATATTTAATTATGTTTACTCTTTAACTACAGGGGATGTCATATAGCATAGTCTGAGAAATATAGAAAGCTTGAAATGTCATGTACCAGGTGAAAATATCCCATCGCCACAGCCCCCTGGCCAGCCAACCATCTCTCTCATTTTCCTTAGTGTGACATATTCCAAAAGTACAAACACTGGAGCAATTTCATAGGTGAACCTGAAATGTAGTAATGTCCATATTTAATGCTTCATCTACAATACTAATACATCTTTTTTCCAATATTACATTACATTATATCCATAATATACTCTACATTGCACTGGTAGAGTTCTGTTTTACAATACTTTTGATAACCTTCCTTCTGATTTGACAAACGTCTAGAAGTAGAAATGCTGAGAGTGCTTTCCATTTCCACCCTTTTCAGTGAAACCAATCTGGTGTGGCTCTTCCAGGCTCAAGGCTTTGTCCTATATTCAAGAACTGCTGAGCAGAGCCAGACCTTTGCCTTGCAAAAACCTGTGTGTATGTCTAGAAGCATACACATCAGCAGCCCTATTCATGACAAGACACTGCATGAAGCTAAGCAAATGCACAAAAATGCTTCTTAGCCCCAAAGTAAAAAGAAAGCCCACGCTTTAAATTCTGCACCTCTTTCTTACAAAAAGCAATGGCTCTAACTGCTCTGGGTACGGATTGTACGTAACTCCTCTACATGAATGCAGCTGTTAACTTAGCACACCTTTCTTTTTACATATTTATGCGTGCAAAAAGCTAAAATATTTTTTCTGTATATTTTAGGGGGAGAGCAAAACCAACATCATATCAATATGATGAAATTCTATAAGAGACAACCTACAGGACAATGTTGAAAGTCTCCATGTAAATAGCTGTAGCAACCATTTAAAAAGCAGACAACTGTTTTTCCAGCAACCTTTCTTTCTTTCGTTCAGCTACAGCATCCACTATTTTAGAGTATAACTGCAAAATTATGTTAAATATTATTATGGGGAAAAAAAAATCTGCTACTTACATATTAGTATTTGCTGTTGATGTCAGCCAGTCTGCTGCCAATCCAACCATGTCCAATCCAGTTGAAAGTTGATTAAAATATCTAGGGTGCCCTGCATAAGATGGAAATTGTTACCGTAAGGCTGATGACTCTGAATGAAACTATTCAGTGCCAAGCGGTGTATTTACCTCCTGATTTCTACAGAGAAGGAAGTGCTTTCAAGGTACGAAACAAAGCAAATAGCAATAAGTACATTTCTTGGAAAAGGCAGGATTTCTCTTCTTTCTCATTGGAAACTCAGTAAAATCAGAGTAATTACACTGAACACAGAATAATGAATTCCAGCATTCCTTATTATCCTCTCAATATGCCTTGAAAATTAACACAATGCTGCCGCACAAAAATAGCTGTTTGTGCCTGTTAGTGTGTCACATGTTGTCACTGGATGTGGTTTTGCCTGGCTAGGTTTGAAAGGCAACCGCGAGACACCATCTGAAGAGGTTGCCAGTACATATAACATCAGTGATGAATGGCTAATGATTATAATAGACAGGGCGAAATGAGAAAATGGAACATTTTGGTGACTGCTTTGCACATGACTCAATGGCTGATGATCGTACGAAGATGGCAGGGAAGGTGAAGGTCCTTGTCATTTCTTCCCTGTCAGAGA
This sequence comes from Pezoporus flaviventris, assembly GCF_033815535.1. Taxonomy (NCBI): domain Eukaryota; kingdom Metazoa; phylum Chordata; class Aves; order Psittaciformes; family Psittacidae; genus Pezoporus; species Pezoporus flaviventris. The sequence continues at coordinate 9,292,964 of NW_026892595.1, forward strand.
GCAATTACAAATAGCCTGGCTGCTCGCAATTGTGATTTTAAACAAACCCCATGAAAACCAGCACTGCTGCCCCAGCAGAATGATGCATAAGAACATACTCAATGAGCTGACAGTCCATTTACCTGGTTAATCTAATTGGCTCCTAATTTTTTCCTAAAATCCTGCTAGAGATTTTTCTTAAAAATGTGCCTGGACACATTAAACCCCATTAAACCCAGGCACCATTAAAGCTGTGCTTTTACTGGTTGCTTCGCGCAAGCCCCTGTTAAGTGACATAATTATCAGTACAAATTACAGATGATTCACAATTACTTAAACACCATCCAACGCAAAGGAAGGCAGACTCTGCTTGGAAAACACCTGTCCTGACCCACAGACAACATGCTGTATTGCCATCAGAGAAAACAAAAGATAGAGCAATATGGTCGGCAAAATGCAGACCCAGCACCAGGAGAGAACTTATCTTTGGTCTCCAGTGGCCTCTTATCAGGCACCGACACATGGCTGGCAGAACAGCACAGGGAATTGTTCCCCAGCTCCCACCTTGCAGCACACAAAGACAGAGTAATTGGGCTGTGTGGGCAGACCAGAGCAGGGGATAAGCGCTGGGGGTGCACATATGCAAAATCCAGTTCCCTGTGCCCTTAATCTGAGATGAGCCTCATGCCATTGCCATTCAGCCTGACTGTTTTGCACTGAGCCCTCCCCACCAGAGATATGAACTGGCACCTTCCCCTGGTCCATACTGACAGGTGGCTAAAGCCCTTCAGGGACAGAGGGACTTTCCCAAGATCCAGCAGGATGAACAGGATCTGGACCCTGCCCTCCATGCTGTCTAGTGGAGTAGGTGGCCCTGGGGCACATGTGCACCCCACCAGCACTGCCAAAGCCACAGCAATCCCAGGGGCTCGGTCTGCAGAGGACTGCATCTCCCCTGATGATGGGATTTTGAGAGAGATTTCAGTATGTGCAGCTCAGGTTCCGTCTCTCAGCCAGACTGTAAGCAGGGTCCCAAATTCCAACAGAAAGCAACAGAAAATTAGGAGCTGAAAACCTTAGGTGAATCTGTGCCACAGGAAAGCTTAAAGATGCCAGAAAAATTCCTGCTTTGGAAATAAATCCACACTGAAAAACCGAGGAATAGTAGAATTCATATTTGCAGCTGCAGTGTCTCAGCAGCTCTCTGTCAGCCCTGTACCCAGCCCCAGGCGACAGCCCTGTTGTCACTGCTTGTTTCTTCAAGGAACCTCACCAGCACACCTCTTGCTTTGGGAACTGCGGGAGGAACAGGGCTGGCTGCACATAGGGCTCAGGTCAGCTGCACCCTGGAGCAAGTGAGGTGGGGGAGAGCAGCACTGTGCTCCTACAAAGACATAAGTTCAGGGTGAGCAGGAGCTGCTTCTGCTGGCACAGCTGCTGGCAAAGCCTGCAATGCCTACACCTGTAACATGGTCCCCTACACTCAGCTCCGCTCCCTTCTGCAGCATGGCTTTAACATGCAATGGCAGAGAACACAATGCCCCAATCTGACCCCAGCCTCAGCGGAAAGAGTTTGTCCATCCATGTGACACCCTAATATATAACTGAGCTCTTTTCCCTTGGCTAGATGGCCACAGAAAATCGTGGCTTTCCTTTAAAATACAGGCTCCACTGCCAGGTAAGAAGAATTTGTGAGAGATGCTCAAAAATCACTGCCCCGGTGCCTTCTGCCTGAAATGCACATCCTTTGTCATGGCTGTCACTGAACAAAGAGGTGCCTGGAAAAGAGACCAACAGGGTGTGGGGAAAGGGATGAGATGTGAAAATAGGAGATTACTGCTTACTGATTGGTTTAGCAGTACACAGTGTATTTACAGATAATCCAGAGTAAATGGGCAGATGATGGGCATGAACCAGAGCTGAGGCACTGGGACACCCAGAGCTGTTCTCCCCATGCCAAGGTTGTTGCTTTGCCCTATGCACCCTCCCCTCAAATATGCTTCTTCCTATGCTTGGTTTCAGGCACAGACATCTTCTAGCATGAACATGAAGCCTCCACAGCCTCGACAGGGAAGAAATGAGAAGGTCTGAGCACAGCTGGACAGCATGGATAAAGGTATGGCCAGTGGCACTGTCTTTGGCCTTGCTCACAACCGCCTGGTGCATGGCCTTCTGCCAGCACCAGGGCCTGCCAAGGATCAAGGCTGGACCAGCACTGGCTTCTCTCACCCTTCCCGGGGTTTCCAGGCCATTGTTCAATGCTCACATTTCAATTCCCCGGCTCAGCATCACACAGGAACTGAATTCCACATCCATCTTTCCCTGCATTTGCAAGCTGCCTTTTGCATTCTCACAGACAAAATTCTTGCTGGGGGAGGATGCTGGTAGTTGGTAAGGGGCAGAAAGCCCTGTGTGACCCCCCCCCCGGAACCCCACTGAGCCGTGGCCCGCAGGCAACATCTGGGAGCATCCCACACCTGCCCCTTGGCCAAAAAATCAGGCAGCCAGTTCCTCCAGTCCCAACCGGGGATTGGTGCTTGGACTTGGGGATCCAGCTGTGAGGCTCTAATTTAAGCAATGCAATTTATTTTCCAATCAGCCTCCCGGGTCCCTTCAGCCAAACACAACCTAGGCTTCCCCCCAGCTCAGAAGGCACCATGTCCAAACGGCTCCTGGAAGCAGGAGCTGGAACAGAACCTTGCACTGCCCTTCCTCTGAGGGTAATTCAAGTGTTTTGCTCTGAAGCACATGTGAAAGGGCTTTGGGTGTAAATCCCGAGGATGCTGAGGAGCAGCGACAGCCAAGCGATGTGGCTCTGCACCCCTCAGCTGAACCCCACCCCACCACCACATCTCCCCCCCCCCCCCCGCATCAGCATCAGTCCTTGGCCTCTGAACGCATTATTTTCATTAAAACACAATCAAAAAATGCCAAGAAGAGAAAGCTTCACATATTTTCAGGGAGGGAGACAAATTGTAACGTTCTTCTAAAGGGTCTGCTTTCAATGCACAAAATGAAATGGGTCCATTATGTGAAGCAGTCTTTAACAAAAAACGATTAACGAAAATCACTGAAGAAACCCTATTGTTTGATTTCCCAGATCCACAGATCCTGTTTCACAGCATTCCGTGGAAATATCTTTCCTATGCCCTGCCCAGACACATCACATGGATCACTGGACTGATTGACTTTGTTTCAGTGGACATCATTTATCTAACTATTTATTCCAATATTTTATGGGCATTTTGACAGCACCAAACTCCTACATCCAAAATATTCAGCTAGACATTTCCACATCTAAACAGGAAGGATTATACATATCCCTCACAACCTTTACTGCGATCAGTCTGTTCTGTCCCCAGAAGGTGACAAAACCTGTTTCGTGTTTCCCCTAAACCTCCATTCACAAATCAGCCTTTTGCCTCCTTCAGTAATTGCTACACATTTATTTCTAAGCAATTTCTCAGTAATTCAAATTCCCACTAAGAGCTCCCCTCTCTCCAAATCATTTCTCAATCACAGCTACGGGTTTTGTTCGCTCTGCCGCAGTTTATTTAAGGTGACCCCGGGTACTAAGCCGGGGGGAGACCCCCGCTCGCTATGAAGCCCACACGGCAGCACAGCTAAATGGGAGATGAGGGGGGCCAGAAAGCAGGAATCAGCCCACCCTTGCCTCCCCAGAGAAAACATACAGCAACAAAAGGCTATTAAACCATTTCGGGCTTCTTTTTTTTTAATTGCTTGAGCCTGAAGTTGTGGGGGAAAAGCCCTTAATACCCTTGTGCACAGTTTCGCCAAATTCTCCTCTATTTTTGTGTCCTGCAGGTAACGGGAGACACACAGCAAATGGCCGCTGCGAGCTCCCATTTACAAGATCTTTATTGCGATTTTGGCTTTTAAATGGGCCGGTCCCTGCTGCCCCCCCTGCAGGGAGACACACACCCCTCACATCCTCACCGCCCGTTCCCGCTGCCTCTGGGCTCCGGTCTGCGGGGAGCAAGAGGCAAGCCCCGGGCCATCTCATGTCAGATGGGTGCAAATGGAAGGAGGAAAGTAGCAAAGGCGGTGAAAAGGCGGCTCTGTGTCACACGCGGCACCTCCGTCTCACAGAAGCATTAATTTTAAATGGGAAAGGGTGCACAGAGCTGCACGGACAGCAACCGGGATTCCATCACCCCGGAAAACCATTCCTGCCTCTGCTAGGAACTGCTTGGAAGTGACAAAACAGTCGCTGCTTCAGTCTCTAACGTTTCAAGAGAAAATGAAATGACACCTTTAATCAATGCAGGAGACCACAGAAGGTAGAAAACGAGAGTGGCCATTACCTGTTTTAATTGCATACTTCAGAGTTGTTCTGCAGTTCAATAAAATCTCTTCCAAGGTTTGTGGCTGGTCTGCCAGTTCCCAGTTATACTCCTGGAGCAGCTCATTTGGGTAATGGAAATCAATAACTTTTGTTGATCTATCAAAACTTTTCACCACATACTGAAGTAAAATGTCCACAATGTCTTGTAGGAAAGACATAGTCGCTATTTCTCCATCACATGCTGGCAAAAGATCTGGGAAAGGAGAAATTTAAAGTTAACTTCGTTTTACAACCTTATACACAGGTTTTGGACAAGGGCTTCTTCAGTTTATGTTTAGGAAATCGTTTAATCGTGTTGAATACAGATGGACTTTGTTTTCATTTAATAAGCCAATTGATAAGACTATTTTAAGGAATGTTCTGAGAGACGATATCTAGATTTTAATATCCTACCTAAAATGGCAATTTTTCCACACAGTATATTTCAGACCAATTTTTTGGACAATGGGAATGGGAAACAAGAAAAAAAAAAGGGAAAACGAATCTCAGGAAAAATAAGTATTGGGAAGCAAATGCTACAAGAAGCCCTCTAAAACCTGCCATCTGCCTTGCAATAAAACACCTCCACTGTGACTCTCCGATGCACGTAACTTGTTGATAATTTAAAGCCTTTTTCTGAGGCGACGTTGCACGGTGTCTCGGTGGGCAGTGGCTCAGGCGGAGCCGAGCTATGGCAGAACCCCACAATTCGGGTACCCCGGGAACTCTGGGGCTCAGCGGGAGCAGCGCGGATCTGCAGCAGCCCTCCCTCCCCTCTTCTCTCCCAGCTCGGCGGAACCGGTCGCGCCGCGCTGCCCCGCTCCGCCGTGAGAACGGGAATGTTCGTGGCCAGCGGATTTCCGCGCGGAGCGGGCGTCTATGTAGTAGCGGGGACGCTACCTCTAAGGTCAGGAAAGACGAAACGCAAAAATACCTCGAATTAAAACAAATCACCAAGAGAGCGCTCTTTCTCCCTCCTCCCCTCAAACCTTAATTACAGGCGACTTCAACGAGAAGGTCGCTGCTGTCAGTACTCCGTAGAAAGAGCAACCTGCAGGCTCCAGCGCGACGGGATTTTATTGCTCTTTCATTTTTTTTTTCCCCGGGATCTTTTGCCTTTGGAGTTATTTTTCGGAGGGTTTGGGAACTGCCCAGCTGCCACGGAGGCGCAGCAACGGGCCGGGCCGGGGGTCCGGAGCTCCGCGGAGCCTCTGCCGCGCACCGTCGGACTCCCCCCAGATCTCTGCCCACGGCGGGAGGAGGCGATTTCCCTACCCAACCGCTGTTTTAATTTGTTAGCTTTAGAGATGCAGCGTGGCCCGGGAGCGCTGTTACCTGTTGAGTGCAGAAAGGCGTAATTCACCGCCGCTTTCTGGCAGCCGCAGGGCTTTTTGTCGCAGGTACAGGCCGGCCGCATCTCCGCTGCCCCCGGGGCTGCCCTGGCTCCGGTTTCCACAGGCTTCTCGGCATCTCCGTAGAGCAGGGCTTGACAGCGACACGAACACACGGCCTCAGCCCTGCGGCTTCACCCTCGCCCAGTCCCCCCGCCCCCCGCCCCGGGTTAGAGCCCTCGGGCGCTCCGCGGTCGCGCAGCCGGGGCTCCGCCGCGGGCTGTCGGGGCCTCCCTCCCCTTACCGCAGAGTTTGTTTCCGATCCCTCCCGTGAACTTCTGGGCGACCTGGCACCAGGCTCTGGCTGCAAGAGAAAATGGAGCGGAGGGTCCGTGGGGACGGGCGCGGGCCGAGGGCACCTCGCTCGACACCCGGCACTGCTCCCCAAAAACCCCCTGCCCCGCCGAGCAGAGCCGCGTCGAGCCCGGCAAGAACCGCTGCCGGTCCCCGCCGCTCCGTCCCGCCGGTCCAGCAGCCACAAAGGGGTCTCCGGTGACCGGGGAGCGCTGCCTCTGCGGCTCCGCGGCTCCGTCGGGCCGGTCCATCCCGGCTGTTGAGCGCTCCCCTACCTGTGCCGGGGCTCTCTGAGGCGGCGGAGCCCTCCTCGGCCCCGAAGGGCCAGAAGCCGGAGCCGGGGCTTGCCATGGCGAAAGCGAACCGGCGGGGCGGGCGCGGAGCGGCGAACTGCAGCCCCGGCGGCCCGAGCGACTGTGCGTGAGCGCGGCGGGCGGGTGGGTAAGTGCGCGCGTCTGCGCCGGGCGGCGGCAAGAGGGGCGGGGGCGCCCCGGGCACGCGTGGGTGGGAGCCTCTCCCGTGGGCGCCCCCGGGATGCGTTCCGCCGCTCTGACACCGCACGCTGACCCCCGACCGAGACGGGGCGGGCGGCGCCGGGAAGGGTCCCCCGCGCCCTGCACCTAGGGGGAAGCTCGGGGCAGAGCCGAGCCATGGGGGCAGCGTGATGTGAGGTTGCAGCTGTCTCGGCTGGGGTGGAGGGGAGCGAGGTGCCCTTTGCCGCCTCCAACACAACGACGGTCCTGCGGTCCCTGCGGCCGCAGCCCGGCGGGATGGGAGTGGGGAGCCGAGACCCTCTCGGCGCCGCCGAGCTCTGAGTGGAGGGGAAGGGTGATTTTCTGGGCCTTAGCGTGGTAGACAGCGACGGTCCAGCCCAGTGCCCCGAGGGGAGGGCTGGGACACGGATCACTGGGGCTACGGGGAAGCCACAGCAATCCTGTGAGCTAAAAAGCACCGAAAAATGCCCCCCTCCCTCCCAAGCCTTCACTCGGGCACACCCGCGGCTGCGAGCAGGGGACTCCCGGGCAGCAGCGCCGAGGCGGGGGAGTCCCTGGGCGGGGAAGGGACCACCTCCCGAGTCCCGGCCGCCCCCCTGCCTCGTCGGCCCTGGCCGCTGCGGCGAAGGCGAAGGGGCGTGTGCTGGGCTGGGGGAACTCCGTTCCCCGCTCTTGCCCCTGAGCTGGACAGAGAGGTCCCAGCTGCGCTCCCGCGGAGGTGGCGGGTGTAGCCCAGCGCGATGCCGTGGTGCTTGGGAAGGTTCCTGGGTCCTCCGCCTTCCGACCGGGCACCGCTCCCGGGGTCTCCCCGCAATCCCCGGGGATGGGTAGCCCGGCAAAACTCGGTCTCGGAAGCGAGACTGGAAGAGAATGAAAACTGCTCCTTTTCCCTCCCCGACGTCGTTTCTGAGGGCAACCAAACCTCCCCTTCCATCCAGACGGCTCCCCGCTCCGAGTGACCCTGGAGCCCTTCCTTGCCGTGACTGCCTCTCCTGCGGCACAGGAGGGCCTTTAAGCCCTAACCCTTGAAGGGAGGCAGGCCAGGATTCGGCCCTGCCGGGAGCCCTTGTGAGGCAGCCCCCCGGGTCCTCACAGCCAAGCCCGGGGGCTCCCAGGCTGTGGTCAGCCGAGGGCATCTGTCTTAGCATGCACCCACATGGCTGTCCCCCTGTGAAAGCTCACTGAAACGTTTTGATGCTTTAAACCACCGTCCTGATGGTAAGGTAAAATAAAACCAGCCTGGGCATCTCTATGTGAAATTACAGGTATATTCCAGTTTCCAAATCACATCAGCATTAAGGTAAAATAGAGGGCAACTCTGGCTTTCCATGGCAAGAGGCTGCTGTGAGGTCTTCCCGCTTTGGCTTGCTCATGCCCCAGTCCATGGTGTTTCCTCAGCTCGGGGTGTAATTCAGGCACAGCCAAGTGTATCACTGCTTTGTGCATTTTTTATTTACATTATCGTTTTACTAGTACACGAGAAAGCAACTTTAAAACAGATGTGGATATTTAAATAGTTTGTCACAAACTTTACATTGCAGCAATTTTTAATCCAGCACCTAGCCTTATAACTAGTTAGAGATGAGGAAGCAATGATTACCTTTTTCTAGGGAAAGAAAGGGCCAAGTGTGTGTGTGGAACAGACAAAGCCCAGCCCCTGTGGCTAGCTGCTGCTGCCAATTGTGGGATTTAGGAGAGCTAAGCTAGGGAGCAGGATCAGGCCTGTATCCTGGCATCCTGAAATTTGCCATCACTTGCTTTGCAGCTGGGAACACGCAATTATGAATCCTGAAAGGAAGCACGGCAATTATCTGTGTGGTTTCTGTGAAACAAGGTCTTTTGAATAAGGAAGGGGGGGGGGGGGAATTTGAACACGGTGGCTATTGCTTTTATTTCCACTTAATTTCTAGCGGAACTGATTAAGAATGATCATTAAATTTTGACAGCAATCAACCAGAGACTGTATTTCTATTCTTTCTATTCCTCTCTTGGCACCCCAGAGATTAAGATTTGTAAAAATCTAATGCAAAGGAGAACAAAGCAAACACGATTTAAAAGTTCATCACTTAGTCACAAAGCTCAGAGGCAGAGGAGAGGGCTGGATATACTCCCCATAAATGGACATTGCCAACATAAAGATTATACACACAATAGTGACCTTTAAAACTGGCTACTAGCTTTACAGTAAAGTCAATAATGAAATAAACTCCCATAATACGCTATCCAATTAATCATTTATATTTATTTTCCTTAAAGGGACGCTTGCCACAAACAGTTCATCCCAAAACTCAGGCATTGTAAACCTAAAATGAGCAGAAATTCCCCTATGTTCTTGTCATTCCCCCCCCCCCCCGTAAAACAATTTATTAGAAACAATAACTAGGGTTTTTTTGAAGGTGCATGTGGGAATTTGAAAGCTTAACTAGGGAACTATAAACTAAATGATCTATTTTAATTGGATGAGATTGATGAAATGCCAAAAACAACCATGCATTGAGGAATGTAAACTAGATTTAAGCTCCTTAATGTCTAATAATTTTAAGATGTAGCAGTCATATCTGACAGAAAGATGATTTTTATATTAGCTTTTTTTTTAAAGGATATGATGCGACTGACAGTGTCCCTTTGCAATGGTGTGGGCCTGTAAACCCACAGTATTCACATTCACATGAACACACACGTTGTAAACTTGAAACATTGGAGATTTAAAAAAAGAAAAAATGAGGAAGCACATGGTATAAAGTGATAAAAAAAAGATTATGCTAATAAAAGCCAAATGGCAGCAGGAACAGCAGCAGCAGCTAGAACTGCTGGATAAGGCGCCGGCGCTGTGAGGTCTTCCGCAGCAGTCGTCTGTAGTCATAGGGATTATCTTCGGTTTTACTCTCTTCCAGGGGGCTTTCTGCAACCCTCGACCTAGGGATTCAGTACAGAAGTGGTTTAGAAATTGAAGTCAAAACATTTACCTTGGCAAACACTCCTAATCGACTGCTTCACCTCCTCCCTCAGAAGGGGGAAATAAAAGGAGAACGAAAAAAAACCAACTGACTTTGCTAGGCCTCTTCCTGCGCTGCATAAAGCAGGCACCTCGGAACAAACACACTATAGACTAAAAGCAGATGAACACAGAAGAACAACATGTTCTTCTACAAAGGGGACATAATAAAAGGACACAAAACCCTTGAGAACACAGGGGTGCTTTGCAGTAGCGTTTGCCTGATGGTTATTGAACCAGATTTTCAGTCAATTTGTTTGCTCTGTTTCTAACCTGCCTGTGGAGCACAATGTAAATGTCCATTTCATCTTATTTATGTGTTTTTTTCAGATGGCAAGATGCACCTTGGAAGCCGCCTCTGACAGGCTGGAATGGTGACCTGGCACCAGGTGTTACCGTGAAGCAAGATTAAAAATAAAACTCAATTATTTTGCAAGTGTATTACTTTGAAATAATTACAAACATTTCTAGTGTTCTACATTAGAGGTGTACCCACCAGTGGTCCTACAACAGCATCGGAGATAAACTGCCAAATAAAAAATACTCAATGCTTCACTTCTGTAGTCTGAAATGATTGTGTAGTATTTAGATATAGGTAACCCCATTTGAGAGATGCTGAAGGGCAGAAGTATTTATTAATTGCATTCATCTGCTCTCAGAGATAACAGTGTAAATTTAGAAGTTACACAGATATTTTCACTATGGGTAATTAGGATGCAGCCAGAGCAGCACCTGAAAAAAGGTAAGAAATTCCTTTTAGTAAGCTCAGTGGCAAAATTCTCATTCATCTAAACCAAACCCCAAGGTAACAGATTTGATGTATTTAAGCACCTTAGAAATTCAACATTTTCCAAGAGATGTAAGTTATACGATAACTCCCTGATATTATTATTTGTAATTCCATGCCTCCATAACACCTTCCTGAAACTAATTTAGATCCTACCTGAAAAAATCCACTCCCCCCCTCCAAAAAAAAAAACATAAAAAAGGAAGTGGCACAACATCTTTTATGAACATTTTCTTTATTACTATAGATACATTTTCAAATTCACTGATCATCCCAGGTTTACTGTTTCCCTTAAGCTTTTGACCTTTATACTTCCCAAGTTTTTCTTACATATCTGAAGATCCAAGAAGATACAAATATATCAAGACATATAAATATGTGTTTGCATGGGCAATGTGTGTGGGTACATTGGCCAGAGTGAGAATACGAATTCCCTTAGCCCAGCAGAGGTCACCCTCTATGAAGTCTATGTGGGAAGAGAGGAGGTGGAGTAAACCATCCCTTTAGGTTTCCCCTTCTGACTGTCCACCTTGGTGGGGTCCACCATAGGCTAGAAACATGAGTGCTGCTATAGAACAGTAGGAAAAGGACGCAGTCAAGCTGGTGTCTTATCTACAGAAAGCAGGCAGAAAGTTGGCACGCATCCACCCTATTTAAAACCTAGATCAGAAATACAACTTTTAGGTTCTCCTTCAGTTTAATCTGATTTAGAACAGATATACAGCAGGATGTCTGTCCATCTCATCTGGCACTTGGGAAGCCAAAAACTAGCAGGTAGGCTGAGCACCAATCATACCACCATTTGTCCTTACTGCATAAAGATAGGAAATTTTCAGCTACACGTTTTACAAGTTAATTTGTCAAGATTGTGCGGATAAAAACATAGGTTTGAAAGTCTATCTTTCTTTATGTGAATCTTTTGAATATCTCAACAAGGTTATACAACACTTATTTTTTCCTACTATTATTTTGTCTGAATTACCTTTCAGCAGCTCTTAGTATTGAAGTCTTGCGCTCAGCTGGGTATCTCTTCTTTCTTGTGGTAGAACTGCTGTCCTTTGAGGTGGGATCAGTAGATGAAATTTCTTGATAGTAGATATCTAAATCTAGGACTTTGCTTAGACTGTCAATAAATAAGTATACTAGGTTAACAGTTAAACTTTTGAATATTACATTCAACATTCAAAAACAAGGCAACCAAATATCATGAGTTGTGTTTATCCACTGAGGTTCTAAGGAAAAGCATACGTAAGTGCCATAAATGAGTCTTTGAAATGTGACTGCTGTATGATGCAGATAGATACTGAAAATTCTGAAATCCTAAATACTTTTATAGGTTCACAAAGCAGACATATATGACTGAAATTGTTTGCGTTTGCCATTATACTTCATGGAGAGGCATTTTTAGGGTATAATTCATCTGACCTATTTTAGATATCTCTTTGAGGAAGAGATGAATTATATTGCTGAAAATGACCATTTTTGTCTCTCAGTACAAAAAGAGAGTCTAAGGCAACTAGTTCAGATATCAGTGTCAAGAATGCAGATGTCTCATATTTTGTTAGATGAATGCTATCCAAGGTATCATATGTACAGAAAAAAACAATCCAACATTCAGCTTAGAATGACCAGGGAAAAAAAATCTCCTAAAAACAACCTGAAAAAAGAAGTTCAGAATTCAATTCTCACATTGGTAGCAACCAGAAATAACTCATTGATTTCAGTTGCTATGTTCTACTAACACAGAGTCAGCCCACAAAAGAAGATGCAGTCATGGAACTGATATAAGATGGAGCTAGATTTAAGATGATTAAAACCTAACTAAGGTCAAATGAGAGAAAACACTAGATTTGGATTTTTAATTTTTTTTTTGCTAAACAGAAGACAATAATAGGTGTGGTTTTTTTTCTTTTTTTTTCTTTTTCTTTTTTCCAGGATGCAACTGACATCAGAAAAAGAGCTGTAATAGACCAGCCATGGGGGACATGGACATTAAGTGGATCCTTTAAGCAGTGGCATAATCAAGTGCCATTTAAACTGTGACTGAATGAAGCTAGATGCTCTGAGCACATATTGTGTGCATGTAATGTATTTAACTTCCTTTAAGATATGTATTTTAGATACAGAGTTTGTATTCTGCAACTTCAGCTGAGGATAGTGCTAAGAGTTCATTTGTCTTACATGTGTGACCTGCCTACCATAGCCGGCATTCTGTGGTACCACAGCAATGTCACTGGGAAGCAGCAGTAAAGTACAGAAACACCGATAAAATAAAGCTACAATGTATGTCAAAAGCTGTGAACCATGTCTACAGCACACATAAGGATCTAAGATACAGAAAGGCAGAATGTATCTATTGCTTGCTTTATTTTTGCAGAGATCCATCAAAATGGGTTAGTTACACTGTAAAGACTTCTAGTTGAAATTTCAAGGACTATTCTTCTTTACCTGTTACTAATAATTATTGGTTTCTTTTTTTTATGATCTATTTCCAGTCATACATTTTTAGGTGAGAATTTTAAGAGTTTTTGTATTTTTGCTAACAAAAAAGAACTGGTTGCTCATTTGCTTTGACTGGAATTTTAAGCACCTTCAATTATTTTCTGTGTCAGAACTATCTTTGATGTGGACCTTATCTTAACTTATTATTATGCTTGTGTTGCCATGGTAAAGGGCCATGCTGTGGTAAAAACTGAACAACTGAATTGTATAATGGGTTTTTGCGGCTGAAAATTGCCTATTTTAACTTTGTATATGATGTCCTTCCTGTGAATCACCAAATTACCATGCTTCTTTTTTTTTTTTTTCATGCTTTATTCTCCTGGTTGAAGTACAGCTAAGAACTGTTCTAGAGTACTAAAATGACAATAGAGAGATAATGAAAAAAAATTACCTTTCTTTCCTTGGTTTCCGTTTTTCGTCTTGTATGGATTTCTAAGAAAATACAAAATCATTTAAAAAATACTAAAACAAAAGTTTATGCAAAGATATAATTCATCAGCATGTTAGGTAGGAGGGTGTTGTATATCCGAAGAAAAAAGTATATCTAAAACTTTTAAGTATCTATAGTTGTTTTAATGAATGTTTTAATGACAACACTGTCTCACTGACAGTGATCAGTGTCTCACTGTGATGCCAGAAGAATTTCCATGAATGCAGCCAACTCAGTGGAAGCAGGAATAATCCTATTCTCATTAATGTCCATGCAGTCTTGTCACTTCTTGTGGCATGTCAGGTTTTAGTAAAATAAAATGGACACAGGCCCCATTTAAAAAGTAGTATATTAGGTGGCAAGAGTGCCCTTTAGGACACAAGACATCTCAAAATGCAGCGAAGATTCATAGGGAATGTGAGTAATTTCTTGCCTCTAATAGATTTCTGTCCCTACAGCAAAACCAATGTTATATTGCAGCATCTAATGCACCACTCTTCAAAAGCAGTACTTTTAAGTGCAGATGGTCTTAATTTTGGTCTTGTGCTTCTTGCAAATGAGTGAAAACTCACTAGGATTAGTAACCATAAAGTCACTGAGAATCAGAAAACCTGGTGGACTTCAGAATGCAGGCAAATTGACAAGACATATAATTTCAAAATGAAAGGCTGATTTAAGGAAATATACCACAAAATAAACTTCTAGTGCCTCGTATGAACAATATTGTCAGGCTTCATTTGTGCCTGTGTATCCCTTTAGCTCATTTGATATGCAAGGAAATGAGTGAGAATGGAAGGTGTCGAATTAATATCTGTGACATGATGTGAGACAAATTCTGTTTTTCACAGAAGATACAGAAAAAACGTCAAAAAATGCACTTAGATTGTGTTCTTTCCCTTTCATGTGATCTGGACCTGATAATCATCTAGAATACCTGCAGGTCACAGTGAATTTTAATAAGGTAAGAAATCCATGATAGCTGGGAAAGCTGAGGAAACCCTCAAGGACCTCAGGTGAGAGCTCAATGACTTACCCAAGGTCTACAGATTTAAGAACTAGTAAGTCCCCTTTCTAAGCTTTAGTGTATAGATGTTTCTGCTGAACCTTTCCCTTACCAGTGAACTTTTGGTCAAGAAGACAGGATTCTCTTTTTCACACCTTCTTGAAAAATATGAGTAATTATAGGTAATACTGATTAATACCTTGAAAAACTGCTGCTAAAAATTAGTTTAAAAGTTCCCTAGTACTAGTGCAGTTTTTGTTTGCACTGTTGTGATGGCTGTTTTCTGATATGGAGCTAGCTGTGTAACAAATCACCTTTCAGAAAATACTATATTCCTGACTGTACAGTATTGGTTTTCTAAATATGCATTTACTTCAGAATTCCCCTTCTCCTCAGAAATTTCCTAACACAGAATTCAGTGTCATGCCTTTCATTTCAGTCCTTTATGTCACCAGTCTTTCTTTCACGAACCAAATCTTATTCTTACATGTGATTTTATTCTTAAGAGTGTAATTTCTTTTCAAAATATCACTGTTCCAAAGCTGTGCTATTTCAAAGCCCCCATAATAAAACATAGTCGTATTTGCCCTTTTTGGTATGCCAGACACAACTATCCCTAAAGGCCCTGGTGACACCTTCTGTTGAAAGGAGAAGCAATTGCTATGGTTAGTTTATTAGCTGGGCTCTCACCGGCTGTTAAAATAGGTCACTAAGATACAGGCACCTCGAGCAAATGAGTTTAATTGCTTTTTTGTTGGAACTGCTTTCTGAGCTGCTTTTACATTTTCTCTGCTGCTTACTTTCTTGCCTTTTTTTTTCTATATTTAAGGGCACTGAAGTCAAGAGTGGAAACCAGCACTTGGTATCTGAACTTGGACCAAAGGCTATATATAGAGACACTCAAATCCATTAGTCTCCTGAGCTGCTGGTGTTTGCCAGTTCCTTCATAATCACAATCTGACACATTTGTAAAGGAAGTTACAGTGTGCATACTAATACAGCCTGTTTTAATATTTCCTCTCTCTGCAAGATCAAGCGCTAATTTAGATGCTCAAAATAGCTCTCCAAACAAACCTCTTTCTCTCCCATGACTTACAAAGAAACTATGGAGACCGGGCACTTAATCTGGGTATTGAAAGTGCAAATGCTGCTTATGCAGATAATGGATGTACGTACATTTAAGTATTTACCAAAAAATTGGTCTGACTTAGGTCCCCAGCCAGGGTAAGTGAACCTCAATTTCAAATCTAGTTTGAAATGTGAAGTTTGCGGCCTGCCTCCTTTCAGCAGGACACAGCTTTAATGCTGCATTAGAAAGGAATATAGCAAGTTGGGTGATTAGTAAGGAAGTTTAGGTGGAAATTATCTGGCAGCTTTAGCCCACAAAAGCTTGCTAAACTCACATGTATTAGAGTGTAGTAGGTGGAGTCTTCTGGATTATTTAATGTCTTGGGCTTCCGTGGCCTCCTTGGGGGTCTCTTCATTGGGCGAGAGTCTTCTACTTTGGCTGCAACTGTAAAAAAAGCAGAAGATTGCAATGATTATTTCTTCTTAGAATGGGAGGCTTTTATGAAAAAGGGGGAATTTCACTGAAGAGGAAAAAAAAAAAGCATCCATATAGCCACTTTTACCGCTTTCAGTAATTGAAGAAAGCAACTCTTTCAGGCATTTCCACCACTAGCCTGGAAATAAGAATGCTTTTATCCATTTGAGTCCTGACTACCCACAGGGACACATACCATGTAACAAATGTCAGGCTGAGGCAGCCCAGCGGTCTACCTGGCACAGGCTTCTTCTGAAAAGGGCTGGTGCTCCACATTGAGAAAAGGGTAATGATGAAAAAATGGGAAAAGATGTGTAATGGCTACTGGAAGGCCACCATCTTGTAGCTGGATCTGGGTGCTGTGGATGCTATTTTTTTCAGGCCCAAGTTATCATTAAGGTGCTGAATCAGAGCAATAGCATCAGACCTCTGATTCAGAGGTTGGTCCTTTACATTATCATGGTGTAGATTTTCCTCAAGGTCTCCTGCTGAGGCTATTCATTTCAAGCCAAATCATGTACCACTGGGCAACACAGCATGACCATGTCCATTGCATCCAGTGTAACCTAGTTTAGTGTGCTCAATTTCTGGTCCTTATATCTACAAAAACTTTCCGCAAACATGCAAAAAATGCTTTCATTCTAATGGAAACAAAATGAAGATTTTTAACACAAAATGAAATTGCTGTTCTCTGGCAGTCTCCAAACTCAGAGTTGGACACTGACTCGTGGATTCCATTGGTTGGCACACAAGAAACCAGAAGAATCTCCTGGATATTTGCTTCCTTAAAATTTATATGCAATTCTGGCAGTGCTAAGATGTATGGCTGATACGGATTCATGCCTGTTTGTCACAGAGCCAATAGAGTGCAGGGTTCCTGCAGAATTGACTGTGAGGCTGAGGGACCACAAATGTACAGCATGGTGAGCATGATCACCTTACAGTCAGCTTCAGCTACAGGAAAAGTTAATAGGAGGCTATCGCAATTCCTTCATGATGAAGGGGATTGCACGGCAGCAGAACACTGATGCTAGAGGTGGATCATTGGGACACACGCAGGGAGATGAATGATGTCACAGCACAAGGTTTAGGCACAGTGAACTGTGCGTCCAGGTATATTGCGTTATCCAGTGAGGTTTTATATTGTCCTTGTCCCATCACAGAAGTATTCAGGGGACGGTACATGAAAGAAAACATCTCCTTAGAAATGAACACAGTGTGAGGGTGGAATGAGGATTTAGCTCCCAGTGAATTACTGAATTGTGTTTTGCTGATCTAATCCTCCTTCACATGAAGCAACTTTAACTCTCTAACCCAGATGTGCTAAATACATGTGATTGAGTCTTGGAAGGAAGGATGTATTTTGTTCTCTAATGGCCATCAGAAACCCCTTTTACATGATAAAAATAAAAACTCTTGCATGTACCTCAGGCAACTTTTTAATTAGGAGGTAGCACAATCATTTAAAATGAGAAATGATCAGTGATACATCAGTGTTGAAGCCTGCAAAATTAGCTGTGTAAGTTTTTTGTTCTGTGTGATAAATAAAGGCTTGTAAAGGTCACAGATATACACAGGAGCCAGAATGAATAATGTTAATTTAAACTGTAGTTGGATAATGATTACATTTATTGTTTTAGTTTCTTATCTGAAATGCAGACTGCTTCTCATGTAATCAATGAACAAATATCTTTTAACGTTTTGCACTTAAGGAAACAACAGTGTTTCTAAGCCAGGGTACAGATAATTCATGTTAAACAAAGAAATTTAGATGCAATAAATTCATTTCACTAACCTGTGTTAAATATAAATTACATTCTTTGATTTGAATAGGTATAGCAGCCCTGACTGTGCTCTTATGTGTGCTGTTGTTACCTCGCTGCAATTCAAATGGGACACCTGGAGTTACGCAAGTTTCCATTTGTGAGAGAGTACAGGCATATCTTCCCTATTTTAAACACAACAGGAGCCTAAACTGTAAACAATATCTTAAAAAAAAAAAAAAGAAACAACAACCAAACTTAAATTTCAGTGTAGTTGAATAGAAACACCCAACCCTTTGTCTGTAGGATGTTTTCAAAAATTGTGTCAAATATCATGGCTGCATGAAAATCTGGAACAAGAAAATGAAGCCAAACTGGGGCTTTAGGAAAATCCCAAGGAAAAGGCTCTCATAACACCTAAAGATTTGTTATTGTTTCCTAAGAATTCATCACTGTGTATGCTGTTACATTCTTTAATTCATCACTGTCAAACACATAAAGCATTATCATATTCTAGATTACAATTATTCCAACTGAAATTACTTATATACTTCTTCTGTATGTGCTCTTCAAAGAAGACTCCTATTACACTGAAAACCCAGCATTTTGACAATGCTAAAGGTTTCAGTAAAAAACAGATTTTCATCTCTGCTTATGTGTTGTATATATGTATGAGCTATGCAAAAACTAAATAGAAATACTATGTTGGGTTAGCCAGGCTTTGAAGCTTGGATCTCCGTCATTTCTATTTAGAATTACATACGGGGCTGAAAATGCAATAATGAGTTTTGTCTCCAAATCACATAGTAAGTAAGTAAAACATAGTTTGATGGGCTTAGCTTGCTTTGCTTCACCAGAAAGTGAACTTGTGATTTCCTTCCGGACTTAGATTTGTGTTCATTGCCATTGAAATAAACTGATGTGGTAGTTGTTTGTACTGGACAACTCACTGCACAAAGCAAAACTTGTTTTTTTATTAGTTTCCAGTAATTTGAGAAATCATTTAATTAGTAGAGTTAAAGATGGAATGGAAGTTAAATACCCAAGCCTGATACAGGGTGAGTTTGATGCGCTTGTTTTTCAGATGGCCTATACTTTCCTGTATTAGGTGCTGAAGCAAAAAGGAGGGGTAAAAGCATTCATTTTTTACTAGGCCAATTATGTTGCTTCTAGAATCCATGACAAATAAAAGGTTTTATTGAAGCCCACTCTCTCCATAGTAAAATACCTTATATCCTATTTTTCCTTAAGACTTAAGTATCCCTAGCTAGATCTGGCTGTGTGCTTTACATGTAAAAGGAAAATTGAGGCTTTCTATCTAACAAACATTTAAAAACATCCATTACAACATTGATAAGGAAACCATTCACAACAGGAGCAGTCAAAGCACTTTGGAAATATCAGGTTGGTGTTATCATTCCTATTTTACTAACAGGGTAAATAAGATGCACAAATCAAGATACATTAAGACTTGCTTAGGGTTTATGTCCCAGTTAGTCATTAACACAACTAAGGGCTGCACCAAAGGACTGTGCTGAGACTCCTGCCTCTGCAGCCAGCCCATGCCCTGTGATTACATCCACCTGAACAGGTGCTGTCAGTTCCACAATATGTGCCTTGTATCAATGCACAGGAGAAACTGACTCCACCACATTTGATGCTACACAGACGTTCCTTTGTAAAGGTTTTACCAAGAGGAAGACAGGTTAAACAAGTTGAAAGGAAGGATTTTCTTCAAACTGCCCAAATGCATACAGTCAGTACTCAGTCGAAACAAAGAGGTTTTGCTCTTGTGACCTGGATGCTTTCCTTTTGAACATCAAGATTGAATGCTAGCTATGCCATAACCCACACCCAGGAAGTTAAATCTCTCTCTTGCCCAAACCTGATGCAGTCTGTCAAAACATACATTTGATCAAGTGATGATAGAAAGCTTAATAAAAGTTAAGGTCATTCTCTGTCAGAATGAATAAAATACAGAGTTAAGGGTCAGTGAAGGCATGTGGACAGTGTGGCTGCCAGGTAACATTAAAGAAAGTTTAGCAAATCTAAGAAAAATTCCTTATTCCTATCAGTATCTCAGCTAGCTCATTTAACACTACCTCAAAGGTTCCCACTTAAGTTGCATGCATACTCTTAATTCTATAGTGTTCAGTTACAAGGTATTACTACTTTCATACTCAGCCCTCACTGAAAGATCCAGATACACTGAAACAATAAGAAAATTTAATTTAGGAACAGCTAATCTAACGTATGTGTTTGCTGGACACCACCACAAACTATGGAAACTGTGGAGAGCTGCATGTGCTTGAAACAGGTAGGAGCAAGAAATGCTTGAATAAAGATGAGTCAGTATCAACAGCCCTTTAGGTTGAACTGTATCTGCACATTCTGACACACAATGATAAGCTTGGAAGACAACAATCTCAAGGAATCAACATCCAAGGATGCTAATGTAAATTAACTTATGTCTTACTGCAGATCTTATACTGAAGACTGAAGGAATAGTGTGGTTACAGCTGTGATAATCATCTAAGTGTTGAAAGGTCTCTATTTATTAGGCCACCTGGAGAAACAGATAAACCTCTCTTTGGGTCATTTAAGTGAAATGTGACATGTTTGATTCAGCGCTGTTCCACATCTTATGGGGACAGAAGTATAAAGACAAGCTCAGAATAAAGTAGGAAGAAAATAAGAGTAAGAGCAGGGTTTTGTAGAGGAGCTTGGAGGAAATCAGAAAATGCAAATATACTAACTGGAATTCCAGGACTTGACAACAAGAAGTTAATAGGTATTACTGCTTACAACATTTATGTGCACGCATTTTTACTGTCCTAATTATACACAATTACTCAAGTTTCAGATTTGCATATAGAAAAATGCTCTTTAGCATTCTGGTTAGCAATTTTTAAGGTATTGTTTGTTCATAGGATGCTTACCACTGCCCAGTTTGGAAATTACACTTGATAGTGCAAGTTCTTAGCAACCGGGGAAAAAATCAAGGGATTATTCTGGCACACATCTAGAACTAGGAACAGGAAGAGACCGAGAACTTCGCAATTGCAAATGCCTAAGTCCCACCACACCCACTGAGAAAAGCAGTTTTCATCTCTGGCTGACACTAAATAATTTCTGAGAGTCTGGTAACCTAGGATTATTTCTATATCAGAGAGGGTGTTTACAGAAAATGGCTGTATTCCGCTTCCGTGATTTCCCCAATCTTATGCTCTGCCATGAATTTGGCCAACTCCCAAAACAGATTTTGTATGTCCTGGCTGCATAGTGCTCAAAGGACCACTCCAACAGCTGAGAACAACCAGGCAGCAGAAGTGCTTGACTACCCTGCTTTCCTCCAGTCCTATGCCTTAGTGTTTCCTGGCTTGCAAAGAAGAAAGACCAGTCAGTGAAAACTGCTGTGCTCTCCCAGTGCTATAGGCTCCCTTTTCCTTGCAAAGGTTGCCCATGAAACCCCTATAAATAGTGCTGGGGCAGACTACAGCAGGGGGAATCCTGGATTAAAATCCTGCCTGTCTCACTGCTTCATGTAGCTGAAAAGGTCCTCAGCTGCAGCAGAGCTACTTGTACCATGTGAATTTCATTCTAAATATAGAAAATTATCTTCCTGAGATTTTGCACTTGAACTGTCATTTAATACTTAGAAGGATGGGCACCATTACTCATCTGGAGAAAAAAAAGAGAAAAAAAGTGCTCCCATAATGATCAAATTCCCCTCACTTCAGGCTTTGACCTCAAAAAACTTGCAGTGGCTGTTTGTGCATTTATTCTGACACCACAGTAACCCAAGGCTCACTAACAGTCCAAAGGTGCAGTCCTTGGATGGAGCCATTATGTTAAGCTGAAAGCATTTAGCAAGCAAATATAACCTACTCAGAAATTCGAGCCACAGGGAAAATTGTTTATTCCAGGAACTGTGTGCAGCTTGCTTTATGCATTTTTATAAATACAAATAAATTCACTTAAGAATAACTTAACCTTGTGGATTTAGGATTCATTTCACCTTTTCGCTTGTATGTTCTTTAAACTGCAGGCTTTGTGTTTTTTATTAAAATAAGCAGTTTTGAAAATCTGAACATGTTTCCGTACGCCCTACAGCTGTCCCACAGTTCCTCCCCTTCTGTGGGTAGCAAGGTAATAAATGTTTTATCTAGCTGATCAATGGCCACCTACCCACAGATGAAGGCAGGCAGGTATTCCGACCTGGCATACAGCTATAAAATACAATTCATGTGTTATAGCTGTAAAACGACGTATAAAACTAGTGAAGCTAAGGAAGAAGTGTAAATAAATGCAAAAGACCAAACTAATTACAAATAGGTAAGTACTGCATGATTTATAGAACAGCTAAAGCTCAACAATCCTTGCTTTTATAAGGGTAGGACAGCAAAGGTAGTCCTAGAGGGAAACCTGCAGTAAAAGCCTATCTTTCTTCTGTAAATGTGCGTGTACAAATTGTACTGTAACGCTGTCCTGGGTTTAGCAGTAGCTGTGTGGCTGAGTTTAAACCATGACAAATGTAGGCAAGAAGACAAGAAGGCTTCTCCCTGTTTAATAGACAGTGGATCACTCACCACATTTACCTGATTCACTTTAGCATGATAATATGCAGTATATTACCCCAAGTCTTTGTTTTATATAGTTATCTTGCTTTAATATCCTGTGCTTTGGTCATAGCTAGAAAGGAAATGGCTTTCCTGTTGTGTGGATTATGTTCAAAAGTGGAAAGAGAAAGCTCACATTCCGCACCAAGAAAGGTCTTTCAGTGGATCTGTTAGCTATCATAAATATTGCCATGGGGATGTGAGAAATCATGGCTTAGGTCCCTGAAGCCATCGCTCCATATCCTAGACGAGTGGCTGAGCCTAGTGTACACTGTCAAACCTGCTGTGCTGCAGAGTGATATGTCACATCATGGGCAGGAAGGCCAGCAGAAGGCAGTGCTTGACTAGAATCCAGCTGTCCTTTGTGCTTTCTTAAAGTTCAAGTCTGGTAAAAGACACGTTTGTTAAGCCTGCCATCAGTAGCCACAAAAGTTGTATGAAGTACTTGGGTCAGCAACAGGAAACAGTCCCATTTACCAATGAAAATTCTGCTAACAGGAAGGTTTGACCTTACCTGACTGACAAACATGAGAAGGAAGTCGGCCATTAGCTTGCTTATCTTTGGGCAGCATGATGGGTCTCAGCTGATGTGACAGTATCATTTCATTCAATTTTTGCTGCAATGCTAAGTAGTCTTCGGATAATTTTGATATCTGATAAGCATAACACAGGATTTTACATTATTATATGAATAAGTATACACATTCCAAGGTAATCAAAAGTAAAATAGTGGACTAGAGAATGAATTGAAATGGTATTGCTACACTTACTGTAATGTAGACTCCTACCACATTTACCTTCCCATCCTCCTTAAAGAGGAAGAAGAAGTAAAGGAAGAAGAAAAAGACTCATAAAGAACTCCACACTGCCACCCACTCCTGCAGCTACTTCATATTGGTTCACATATATGAGCAGATGATACCTTGATGATGCAAATTAGCTTCTACAGCTGTAGGCATCCCTGCACATGTGTGAGTGACTGACACAGCAATTTTGAGTTTCATTTACAGGATATTTTGCAAGTTTACTGATTTAAGGGCCTTGCCCGGTAAATGCACATTTCAACAAAGGCAAAGCTTCTGCATTTAACTTAAACCAGGTTAAAGCTAACATTTGTTGCCAGTGCTCTTTGTCTTTGTTTCCTTCCTGAAAAGGGCATTTTCTCTTGCAGTCCAAAATATGCATTTTTATAGAACACTCGTTACAAAATCTCAGTCTCAGTTTAGAGAGCAAAACCTTGGTGCCACTGAAGCCAGTAAAAGAACCTTGCCATTCTGTCACTGTTTGGAGTATTATGCTCAACATACGTAGCTTACAAGCTTCTTACCTGTCGTGAAAAGGCTGCCAAATCACAAGCCTCTTTCTCTGAGTCTCCCTTTGGTGTCTTAGGGTCTTCAGCCTCTGTATTAATGCTTTCCCTATCTTTTATTGTCTGGGGATTATTATTTTGAACATGGACTGCTTCTGTTGGCTCCTTTAGAGTTTTCTCTTGACTTTTGCAAGGTAGTTTCCCTTCTTTTCTGAGTTGTCCCCTCCTTCTGTAACCCCGGTAAGTGCTCTGAATAACCACTGCTGCCTTCTCTTGGTCTTCAGAACTTTGTTTTTCTGCCTCAACTTGCTTCCAGGAGCCTCTTAGTGACTCTTTTCTTATAATTCCTTTACATCCTGTAGGCATCGCTGCTTCATGTTTCAGGTGGTTTCTTTCCACATCCCTCTTAGTCCTGGGCTGGACCACACCAGGTTCTTGATTTTGCCCATCTGCACTGAGTTTGTCTTGATTATCTTGCTCTTGCTGGGGGCTAGGTTCAGCTGTGACTTTAACAGATTTGTTGGACAACTCTTCCAAAGAAGCCTGCTCTTCACCTTCAACAACATGTTTTATTGCAGGGTTCTGCTTTACAGAAGCTCCCTCTCCTTCAGTAAAGGTTGCCTGTTGGTCCTGTACATTTCCTGTGACACCAGTCCCAGGGCACTCACTGTCACTAATAACATCAGCTTCATCTGGAGTCTCCTCATTTGCTACTTCTTCCAGTATAGCATTTTCAGCTGGCTGCAGTTGTGCTTCAAGGAATTCCACAGCAGATAATTCTTCCTCTGCTATTTTTTTCTGCTGTTCCTTTAATTTTTTACAGACCCTGTAGCTTCTATAATAGCTCTGAACAATGACAGCTGCTTCTTCTTCTGTTTTAGGAAGGGCTCTCTTCATTCCAGCTGGACTTCCCTCATTATCTTGAAGTTTTTCATTTTTTCCACTAATGGATGCTGCATTTTCAGTTTCTTTCTTTCTAAGTGATTCCCTGAATGGAACAGAGTTTAGGGCAAAAATTATAGCTGAAGGAGATGAAAGATAGTGACAACTTTACAAGTATCTTTGGTGGTGCTTGTGTACTAAATGGCAATTTGATACATTAAAGCATGGGAAAGATTGTAGTGCATATAGCTGGAATTCAAGATAGCAAGCTAATTGCTGTCTTTCTGCTTATTACTATTTCTGAAGTGAAAACAGACATCCCTGTTAAACTCTTCATGGAAAATTGCTAGAGGATCAATCTAGGCTGCATAAGGGCTGGTAAAACAGTAAAAAATTTATTTAAATGTTAACAAGAACATAAGGCAGAAACTTTTTATCACCTCAAATATGTATAAATACACAGAATCCTAAGTGTATTCGTGAAAGAAAACTGCTTCAAGTCACACTCACACTAGAAATGCAAAAAAGAACAATCCTGACCCCAGGTTCAGGTCAAATTTAAAAGACCTGTTCTCTAAACTGTCTCTGTTATGATCAATATCACTTCAGTGCCAGGTGAAATACCACCCTATTCCTTCCCTCTGAAAGACTCTGGACTCCTTCACAGCTGTTTTCCACCTCCCTAGACTAGTCTTCACCTACTTAAATTCTATCACTGAAAAAAACGATGGTGATGAGCAAATGCTGCTACCTCCATTTCAGAGACTGGTCCTACAACCACACTGCAGAGATACTCAGAACGTGATTCATCTCACCTGACTTCTAGCTGTTTGTTCTGAGTAAGACATCTGAATTCCTGCTGTCACCACCTATACTTATCTCAGTGACTTAAGATGACAAGAACAGTTCCTTGTAGATAACTATTTCTTGTTCCTGTCCACGTTTTATAATGAGCTACTTCCAAAAAGATACTAATCTACAGATTACATTATTATTAGAAGTAAGCACAGTATTGTTGATCTTTCCTCTAAATATGCTTTTATTCCCTGGGCTTAGAAGTATGAGAATATTTGCTACTGACATTAAAAGCCTCCACATAAAGGTACGTTACCTTTGCATCTATACCTAGAATAATCCTAATTCACTTTACTTTTAGTTTATATAGTTGCTCTTCATCAGTGCAGCCACTGAAAGGAACATTTGAGTGACATAAGACACAGAAAATAAATCTACCTTTTCTTTTTGAAGATCTGCCTCTCGTTATATCCCCTGTAGTGAGACTGAATTGTAACTGCTGCTTTGTTTCTTTCCTCAGTTAGTTCTTTTCTCTTCTTCCTGAGTAAGTATCCTCTGGCAACTGATAAAAATTGTAATACAAAACAACCTTAGGCAACAAGTAATGGGTGTCCCAGACATTTCAGAGAGTCAAATGGTAACAGCATTAAACAAAAAACAGTAAGGAAATACAGACTGGGGTGGTTACTACAATTACATTTCATCTGAAATTATTCTGTCCCACAAAACTTTTTGAGATTCCCAATTTTACAAACAAACTCTTTCTTTGTGTTTTATTGGACAAAATTAAATACAGGAAGATGCAGAATGAAGCAGAAGCATAGGGCTATAGAAGTGCCTCTAGAACATAGTGTTGCCAGCTTCATGTACCTGTTTTGTCCGATTCAGGCAATTGATTTGACTCAGTCTTTCATTTGGAAACATGCGATTATCAGACTATGGAGATAACCAGGCTCTCTTCTGGCACAGGCTTGGAATTAGCTGAACATTGAACTGATCAGAAAAAAACCTGAAAATTTTATAGCTCAGCAGTTACAGAAGTCTCAACTCATGCTTCTTTTGCAAAGATTAATTCAAAATGAAAAAGCTCAACATGAAAGATGTGCTAAGCTCCACAGTAACCACGTACACCACGTCAAGGGTACTCGCTACTTATGTTTTGTGGGAGGCACAAGTTCAAGTTTCTGGTCTGAACCAGGATGAGTAAGGACTCAAAGCAGGGGTCTTCCCTGAGACATGAAGGTGCTGACTGCTTGATGCAGTTGCCAGCACTTAGGTATCTAGTGCCAGCTGAAGTGCTCCAGGATAGCCAAGGATTCTTCTACATGGAGCTGGCAAAAAAACCAAGTCAGACAGGACTTTCTGGAGAGAGAAAGTCTGGTATACCACATGAAATAAAACTAGAGGCCAGAAAAGATAACCTAGGGCATCTGAAATGATCCTAGATACCAATATGGGGGCAAATGAGCTGAGCATTTGGTAATTTTGAATAAAATGAATCAAACTCTGGGCTCTGCTGATTTTAGGAGGAGTTTATACACCTAGGTCACTTTCAGACATCTACACTGAAATGTTTTAATGAAAAACTGAATTGCATTCAGAATGTTGCTTCAAAGGTTCCTGAACTTGCAAAAAATTTCCTTATGGGAACTGGCACAGCCTCCACAGTACTGTGATTTGGACAAATCTGCAATTCCAGGGATTCAGCACAAATCTGCTAATCCCTGGCAAATTAAAAAGAGCATAGTGTTTTCTAAAAATACCTCTGTTGAACTTTAATTCCAAACGCAGTACCAAGGGTATGGGCATAGAGGATTCAGGTGATTTAAATACCCTGAGGAGATGGTAGATATGGGAGCTCTTACTTTAACTCTGCCGAAAGTGGTTTGTATCACAGGAAAAGCCAAGCTCACTTAAGAATGGGAAGGGAGCATAAACAGTCTATTCTAACACATTCATTTAACTTGGCACTTGGCTTTACTTGCTTTAGCATTCCCTACTCATAATTTAGAACATCTTGGGCTCCACTAGGTGCAGGGGTTCAGTGTAATGAGCACTGTATAAAAGGGACATAAAACAGGGCAAAGAAATCCAAATATTTACTGCAAGCAGCACAACTGTTTTTTTTACTGCAGTCTGACAGGGCCTTAGAAAAGCGCTAATGGCAAATCACTTGGAATACTAGCTTCTTGGACTTCTGAGGCAGTCCTCATTGCATTTTCATACAAAAGCAACTCAACAGGAGTTATTTTGAAATAAATCAGATTACATTGTCAAGGAACATGCCAATATAAGCTACGTCTGGTCTTTTTAGACTTATTCTGGTTCACTTTTGAAGTTTCCTGAGAACTATGTGATAATACCCGTTGAAGCTTTGTTTTCAAACTGGAAGAGGAGTTTTGTATTGCTTTAGAAATAAATGGGGTGGGGGAAACAGAAAGCTAAGAAAAATGGATATCATTTTGTTCTGCCTTCTCATGCACTGAAAAAAGTTGAAATAAAACTGCACAAGGGACAGAGAAGGTGCACAAGAAGCACTGGAGAGATCAACAAACAGAGCAAAGTGGTAAATTCCTACTTTTGCATTTGTTAAATACCCTAGTATAACTGACAGCTTTCAGATGTGTAATTACCTTTGGCACGTTACCGGATTTTATTCTGGTTTTAGGTTGCTTTGTACACTGATGAAGTTCTACCAACTGCAGTGAAGTGCTCTTCAGCAAATGCTAACACAGACTCAGTGCAATTAACAGATGCATCTGGCAATGATTAAAACCAGTTCTGGTGTACTCATGAAGGCGTATCTGAGGTAGTTTAAATCTAGATAGCCTGGGTACTGGCAGCACTAGCTTATATTTGCAGTTGCCACCTTTGTAATTACTAAAGTATTGTGCAGATATGTGCCAGCTGTTTTTAGACCAGTGCCCCTCTAGATGTACTGCTGCTGATTTCAGAGCATCTCTGCAGGGATCAGGGAGACAGAAACATAGGGAGGGAAAAGGGATGTCACATAGCATATGTCTGATTATTTTATTAAGGTGATTATTGCTGCAGAAAAGAAAAGAATATTTTGCTAGACTGGATTTAGCAATGACAAAAAAGAATCAGAGACATGGGTGAAATTACAGGTTGTTGTCTTCTCAAACATAATTATTACTGGTACATAACAAAACATATTTCTAATAGGATAGCATGCACACACAGATTATATGCAGACAGTGTCACATGGAACTTCAACCAGATGTAATACTTCAAGGTATCAGACCAGGAATGAAAAGGCTTGCTATGGCATTTAACCATCCCACTTCACAGCTGTGGAAAGTGGCTTTAAGCCACTCTGATGTACAGGTAACAGAATACACTGACTGGTTTCAACCACTGTATATAAATATATATTTGTATATATATAAATATATATATGTATATAAATATATAAATTATACCTCAGAATGTGTAAATGAGCACAGCCAATCAGAGTGGCTACTCAATAGCAAAGAATCTGGATCAACATATTGTGTATGAAAAGCACATTAAAAGCCAAGAAAGGAAACAATTCTTACTTGCTTGAAGCCTAGTAATATACTCTTCCACTTTTTTATTACGTTTTGCATTTTTGTATTCTTTACGAGCGACAAAACCCCTGTAAGCTGAAAAGAAATGTCACAAATTAAATAACCCATTAGGTACACAAAAAGCTGCAAGCATAAAAAAGTCTGCAACAGACCTCCATTAAAATATTCATAAATATTTTGCAGGCTTTACCTTTCAAAAATAAATGGCAAACAAGAAGAAGCAGTAAATCTACATAAAAATTATGTTTACCCACCAAAAAAGTTATTATGATGTTTGAGATGTATTAAAAATTTCAGTTGATGTCCCCATCAACAGTGTAATAGGTCTTATTATTTAGGACAGTTAATATATTTTATTTTCATTATTATATTACACAACCTTGTCAGATCATGTCAGAATACTGTTAATAACAGTATCATCTGTACAATCATGTTCTTCCGTTGTTAAAATTGCCTTTTAAATGTAACATTAATAAATGTAACATCAACAAACAGTTTGTCATAACCTGGTTAAAAGAAATTTTTCTTCATAAGAAAGACGTCGCCAAGTATAAGATATTTTGTCAAATACAGCAGCAGAAAAAAGGCAAAATCCACATCCAGCACACACATCCATCTATCAACTGTACACGTGCACTAGCTTTAAGCAAAATGTTAAATGCTTTAAAGTTATTACCTGACTGTATTTTAATAGCACTTTGTTCCCTTTGCTCCTTTATCTTTTTGTATCTCCTTGAACCTAGCCACCCTCTGACACAAGCTTGAATCAAAATAATCATGTCAACTGTCTCCTTCCGCATTAAATTTAGTTGTTCCACGTGATAGTATTTGAGGAATACCTTAAAGAGTAGGCAGAC
Source organism: Pezoporus flaviventris (assembly GCF_033815535.1). Lineage (NCBI taxonomy): Eukaryota > Metazoa > Chordata > Aves > Psittaciformes > Psittacidae > Pezoporus > Pezoporus flaviventris. The sequence continues at coordinate 9,322,524 of NW_026892595.1, forward strand.
AAGCAAAAGTTTTAGTTACCTTTCCAGGCCCTGTATTCACTCAATCCATTAAACATCAACAAGAGTTACAAGTTGGTTTCAAATCATGAACAGACTCTTCAGCTGTGTGTGGTACCTAAAGGATCATTCTTGTTAAAGACAGCATTTTCATTACTTGGGGTATTAGTTTACCTTACTCTTGCTTTCAACATCTTTTGTCAGCCCCTGCTTATTCATGCTTTCGTGGGAAGGTGTTTTAAAGTCCCATTGCAAACTTCAGTCTGTAACTATAAATCTGTTTTCAAAACTATGAGGCTGGCAGTTTTGCTAACCATGCAAATCTGATGTATGCTACATAAACATGACCCAAATCTGAACTTCTCTGCTTTCCAATTTTGAATCTAAGGCATTGTTTATTTACTGAATTGCTTTTATCAAGCATGAAGCTCATACAACCCCTGAAAAACCAGTCCAGCACAATGTATCCAAACACATCCCTTCTATATATTCGGATAAAATAAAATGTGTAGAAAAAGCTCATGCAAATAAGACAATATTTATGCTTATTTTGAAGAATTCACCTGACCTTTGGTCACTCGTTGACGCAGATAAAGGTTAAACCTAATCAAAGTAAATGTAAGCCACAGATCTCGCATTTCAAGATATGCTTCCTTTGGCTGCATGCTGACCATTATCCTCACTAAGACAGCAGAAGGAAATAAAGGCTGAGGAGGAGGTAACTTCATGGCTTCTGTCCCACCTATCAAGGAAGATGTCTCAGAAGGAGAACAGTTGTTTCTTCTACACTGAGATAGTTTCAAATAGTTTAGGATCCATGTCTCTATCCATATCCTTCCTGGGCACTTCTGTTACATTAGCAAATAAAGAGACTTGGTACAGTACTTGTCTGATGCTTCTTTTCTCTGGCAGACCTCCTGAGATCTGTCAGTGGGGGGGTGGGGGGGTGTCCCTCTCTGGCACACTGCGAAGACTAGTGACCTAGAACCAAAAGCAAGGATGGAAACAGACACGTGCTTCTCTTATAATAATGTCTTACTTCACATACGTGGGATCGTTCTGCTATCTCTTTCCCCAGTGCTCAGCAGAGTTTGCCTCAGAGGCCTCAGGATGGAAAGCCAAAATCTCTTCCTCTCCTGTCTGGGTCTGATTGTTCCAGGGAAGAAGCATAACATCTTTGCCTTAAGAAAACTCGGACGAAGCACATTTGGATCCTTATTACCACATTTTTTGAAAGAAAATGCAAGCAGTGTTGTTGTCACCTACTGCTCTGCACTTGTGGCCTCACTAAAGCTCATAGAACTTTAACACTTTGCAGGTCAGGACTTTAGCCAGATATGAGGGAACAGCATCCAGCAAAGGTCATTTTTTTTAAACCAACAGAGACCGACTCCAACCAAAGCGGTAAGAAACCAAATTGCTTAATAAGTTAAGAATGACAGACTGCAACGATGCAGATACAGTATATCAGAAAATTACTTTAGTTTTTCCAAGAACCCAGTTGTCAAGGTGGGCTTTTTCCAAGATGGCAGCACAGGTTTCTGGACTGACTGGAGGATCGTCGTTTGTTTTGTAACAGATGAGGTAATACCTAAAGACAAATATATGATTCTTTATTCCATTAATAATGAGCAATAGTTGCAAATACATTTAAACCATTTATTTAAATAATAAAACAGTTACATGAAAGAACACTGGAAAAAAAACAAAACAGGACATGAAATAAATTGCTGTGATTTATATGCAGTACTGAGAAACTCAGTCAATACTGGACGAATGACATATTGCACACCCTGGAGGGTTGATTAATGCTTTATCACACTGAAAGGAGTTTAAACAGTGTGCAGCCCAAGTAGAGTGCACCAGTTCTATGCTGCTCTGGCTCTCAGCATTCTGTGAAAGTGATTTCAGTGGCAAAATAAAAATATTTTTAAAGCTTTTTTGCCTAAATTATCTCATTCGTATCTACAAACGTAATGGAAATTTCACGTTATGTCATGTGCTAGACCATTTAATTTTGACATAGTTAACATGATGTGAGATGCATCCCAGGTCTTGTTATCCCTTTGGATTTAGTTTTGCAGATACTTTTGGAACATGCCATTATGTCAATATGTGCCATTATGCCACTTCATATATAAACATTTAACCTGGCAAACTCAAAACTCAGAATTAATTCTAACTAGGAAAAGAGATTCAAGAATAAAAATTACCCATAACTTAATCAGCTCAGCTGCTGGGTAGGAAAGTTCTTGAGTGTTCCAGGACTTTCCCAAATGTTCATTAACAAAATGAACAGTACCTATCTTGGCGTTTTTAATTCAGGAAAATTACATGAATTATCTGTGCTTCCTGACAGTACATTCTGCTTTCTTTCTTGTTATTCAGCCTCCATACACAAAGCTTGAGTTGTACCAGCTTTACACAATGGTAAAATTTTCCTCATGGAATACTAAAAGAAGAGACAATGTTGATTCCTGCATTATCACCAATTCTTACAGCACCTATTTTTTTTTTTTCTACGCAATGAATTGGCTTATTTTTATTCAAACAAAATAATTTTGCCATTATCTCAAGTCTACCTGTGACTCTCAACTATTAAGGGAAAACAAAAAAGGACAAGGAGATAGATACTTAATAAAAATCCCTTTTTATCTGGGGGGCATATCCTCAGTGCCTCAGTGCTGTTGATCTGCATGGCCTCACTGCAACCAGGGGCATACTCTCTGGAGATCTACTCTGTTATATTCACAGCTTTCCTTTTACCTGAACAGTAAATTTTTTTAACAAAAGGAGTGACCAAAAGCCACAGCACATCCTGGCACAGGGATAACTACCTTTTCCCATGCAGCACTCTTCTGAAACAGTAACAACCCCAGGATTATTCCTTCCAGAAACAGTGCTATAAAAATACCACTTTGACCTTCCTCTGTCTCCTTGTGCACCTGCAGCTGCACTCTGCTGCTAGCTCTTTATTTCTAGTGCACTACTACTTTTAAGTGCTTTTTTCTGAAAGGGTGCTGCTTGCTTTCTCCCAGTTTTGATGCCCATTCCACAAATCTCAGTTCTGACTGAGGCAAATACTCAAGGTCTTTATTTGTGAGAGAAAAGTACAGATTAAATGGTCAGGATGAATTTTTTGGGGTGCAAGAAGAAGAGATAGTTAAAGGGCTTATAAAATCATAGTGAGTTCATTACTTTTCTTCTTAACAAATGACTAATAATTAGAAATTGTATTTTAAACAAAACTATGCACTTAATGAACTTCTTAGCTCTAGATGAGCAATACCAAATTATCATCCACTCTGCACAGTGCTGAATGTCAGAAGCTAGAAAAACTGTAGTGCCCCTTGGATGCTAATGCTCCAAATTCTCAGCTTTAATTTGAAACATTACATTTCTGAACCTCAAGTCTTGGAGGAAAACTTGCAGATTACAAGTAAGACAATTTTTACTCAATGTTCCGGGAGCCTGAAACAATCATCCTGAGATGCATCGTCTTCCCCTACCAGTCCAAAACAGTTCACTAATCTTGTGCCTGAGCTACTCTGTCACTCAGTTTGTAATTTTCTTTATCACAGAAAATGACTTTGTATTTTTTCTTTAAAGACCATGCCAAAGATACTGCTGATGCTTAGCAAACACTGCGCAGCAATGATAGGAAAGGAAAAGGCTTCTTTGCATCAACGTTACCGTTTTATGAAGTTAGCAAACAGTATACGGTGTGAGTAACCCTGTCTCCGAATTCTTGCTGTCTCCAGAATTCCCGTGTAACGCAGCTGAACCAACACTTTTTCTTTATCAAACTTGTTTGCCTGCCGATCATTGTTTGGCTTGATGCACCTGACAAAATGAGGCTGGCCGACAACCATTTTGGATAACAAATCCATCAGAGAATACTGCAAGAAGTAACAAAATATCTGCCACCAGTTATAAAAATTATACAAAGGTCAATGTGTAGCCGACATTTTATTTCATATGATTAAAATCATGACCAAACCCATTTAAATTTCAGTGACCTGGTACTTTGAAGGTAGATGAAGCAAATGACCCAATAACAATTCGGTAAGATCTCTAAGTTACTAGCATATACTACTTGAGTGAAAAACTGATTCTGAAAGGATGTACCAAGTTCCACCAGAACACTCTCACAGACTGCCATAATTCCTAACATATGATAAAAACTCTCCTTACAGTGATTTGTTTCTTTTGGAGCCTTGTTAGGTAATTACAGCCCATTTCTTTTTCCTATAGTCACCTATCTGAAGATGCTTATTTACCCAGAGAGTAAATCATCAGTCTATGCACGGGAAATGGAAGAGCAGTAAGCCAATATATACTGCCATCCCTTTGTTAGACTGGAGGAAAATAAGGTCACCCCAGAAGAGGGGCTGCTTAAACTGCTCTGATCTAGCACGTCCTATTCACTGTACTACAGCTGCCCTACCAGGAGGAAACTTTTGAGGAGGGAAAAACTAGAATTACACAAAACCACAGTTCCAAAGTTGCGCTTTTTCTACCTCACCAGGGTACCAGGCAGGCAGAGAGCACGCAGTTTGTAGCTCCCCATGCCTACTGAGGTGAATCTGGCTGTAAATAACCTTGACTGGTGTTTTGTAAAATTGCTTCATGGGAGGATCCTATTAAAACACAAATGAAGAGGCTCATTCCTCAAGATTCAACCTGACTCAGCAGAAAGAGGCAGCCAGGAGGTGATGCTGTTCAGCAGTAGGTTGGATACATGAAACTAGTCTAGGACGTCAATAGCCATATGTTTCCTATTAAAATGTGCAATTTCATTCTGGACAGATGCCGCACCATGCAGCAAAGTGCATAATTAGCTCTATCACTAGTATGCTAATTGAGCACAAACAAGTGGGACACACTAATGGATTTTTTTTTCCTGCTCAGTATAAGGTGATAGATGCTTTTCTCCACCACCCACAGATTTTTTTGTATGAGTAAACCAGTGGGACTGAAGCAGAATCTTCATTTAAGAGCATTAGCTAGCGTGATGTGACCAGGGATTTCCACTGCAAAAAATAATAACAGAAAAGTGTAAATATAATTAACTCATTTGCAGCCTCTGACGCTAGGTGTGCTGGTAATGCACTGAGTGCATTGAGTGAGATTCAATAAATTTTTCCACCTAGAACTTTAAAATACCATGCAGCTTTAGGCCACCATGATAGTACCTAGGCTGAAATTATCCTTTGCAGTCCACAAAGCTGTGTAACTGTACCTACTAATCAGAGATCTTGATCTTTCCTGTTCTCTGTCATAGATGTAAATGAACTCTTATAGGTCATGAACATCACCTCAGCCATCTTTATGTTTTTCCTGGGAGGGAAAATGAAATAAGAGTTGGAAATTCAGAGCTGAGCCCAACTGCACCACTGGAGGAAGGTGCTCTTCACACTACTTTCTGTTGCAGGACCAGCAGCACGTCCAGTGCTTGGGAAAGTCAAGAGCATTGCTGAAGGAACCTCAAGGATGGACTCAGAACAGCCCCTGAGCAGTGAACATGAACATCTTTCTTCGGAGCTCCTGTTTCAATTTAACTTTCCCCCCTTGCTTCTTAAACTCTTGAAGAAATGCTATACCACTAATATCTAACTCCCTTTATCTCCCTTGGTGGAAAAACAATCAAGAGGGAGATTAGTATCAATCATCATACATCATCATGACAGAAAAGTGGCTGTGTAATCAAGTACAATTAAAGATGAAACATCACAATCTCTAGATATTTCCACTGCACAGATCACTGTGCCATTTATGAACTTCACAAACTCTAAATGGGTCACTGTTGACTCTAAGTCAACAGGTGCATTTCAAAAGGTGAAAGAATAAACATTCATTCTACTCTTGAAAAACTTATTAAAAGATCTGGTATCTTACTCTGAAATAAGAAGCGACTGTCTGCGTTTTCATGCTGGTTGTCTCTCTTGGATGATGTCCGGTATCTCCTGCTTCGTTCTATAAAGATGAAGAAAGAAAATGTCTCCTTTTATCTCTGTGTAGTCTGTAGGGTCTTTTCCAATGCCACAATAAAGCAGCCCTCACAAAACACAATTAATTGAAAAAAAAAAGTATTCTAAACAGAAAACGTTACAGCATGATAACTAGCACAAATCAGTTATACCAGTACATTACATTACTTTGCTACACAATACACGAATGTTCACACACAGAGGACACAATTCAATAACAGAGCATCTAAATAACTTCACAAATAACCTGACAGTGTCTGAGGTCCCGTCTGTAATTTCAACATCCCTGTTATTTTGGTAGCTCTCTAAGGAACTTGGTTATACTCCACACCAATGTTTTACTTTTTCATTTTGCTACAATACAGCTGGGAAATAATATTTTCTCACTTGAAATTGTCACAAAACTATAGCCAGAAAGAAGGGAAATGTTAGTTTTTTACCTCACGGAAGGAATATGAATTGCACAACACAAAGATATCCAGCTAAATAGAAAAGAAAATAGGGGAGAGACAAAAATCAAGGAAGGGGTTACTCACTTACTTTTAGTACCAATAACAGTATTGCCTTTCTAGTTTAAAGTAGGATTTAATGCAGAATCACAAAATCCATTTTCTTACCTTTGTATGACTGATTGATTTCTGAGGGGTCCACATTTGGTAACTGATTGTAGTTTTGCTTTTCGTGTGTGCCAGGTTACCTATGGGAAAATGAGAGGAAGCAAGCAACCAAAATGCTTACATCTCAGCTAAACAAAAATCTAAGCTGAACCACTTTATTCATGCCCCCAGTGTAACCACATGATTATAAAGGTTGTTGACTCTTCTGGATTATGTCCTCATTTCCCCCTTCATCCTTGGAGTGGAACAAGCTGTGAAGAAGTTGCATGAAGATTGAACATAGACTGAATTTTCCTCCTTCAGCACTTATGTCACCTACTAGAGTAAAAGAATAAATAAACAAACTGCTGCAGAATGTAAGAAAGATACATCTTGGAGCATCCACGCGGTTTTACCCTAATGACGTTACTGTACTATAGTTCTAAGGCTACATATATATTAGTTAAAAGCAACAATAAGTGCTAGCACCCTTCTCTGGCCCCGAGGGCGAGTGACATATCACAACACAAGTCTATACAGCTAAGCTCTATACTTAACTACTCCTTTAACCTCCTGGTAAAAATAAGGTTCTATCTTTCCACAGAGCTTGCTGGAAACCATTTCTGGCCTGTGTCCTCTCTTGAAGTGTGCCTGTGTGTTTCTGGGAGACTGCTAGCTGACATGATCCAAGACTGTCCCAGGAAGGCATGTTATCAGATAGTCAGAATAGGCAATCCTGTGGGATTGTTTCACTGGTCCTGTTTGGTTTATCAGCATGGACCTAGTCTTATGACTCTAACCTTGGAATTCTTGGTCAACTAACACTTTTATTATGATGACTTAGAGGACTAGGTGCATTGGAGTGGCTTACGCAGACACTGGTCTAAAGGAATAATGAAAACTTTGCTGAGCTTTCCATCATGTCACTCTATGTTGATAAACCCCAAACACTGCTGCATGCTGCTACTACTTCTGCTAGTAATATAACACCCCTGGAATCTCACTGTCTTCTGTAATCTCTCCGTGCTCAGCTACCATCACTAAGAGTTGGATAAACAGTTGCAAATATACAGCATGCTGAGCTAATTCATCATATATTATATAATGATATCAAGTGCTAAACTTCCCTTGGGCTTAGCTGAATATCTCAGGGTGGGAAGAAAAGAGAGGATTATTCACGCCTAACTTTAGCTAACTTTAGCTGTCTGAAAGTGAGGTGTCCACAGGATCTCTGTTTTATTCAGTGGAGAGAGGCACCTCCAGAGATTATCCCATCCTAAGGAAAATCCCTGAGGTAGGCGAGATGGGTTGGATTCTGAGTGAACCTCTAAATTTCCACTGATTCTAGATAAGTAAGTTAGATCAGAAATCCAACTTTTATCTTGTTGTACCTGGGTGGTTTGGGTCAGTTTCAAAAGGCTACACACAGTGTTTCATGATACTTAATAAGAACACTAAAACAACCTACAGAGTTATCTTATAAAACATTAAGGAAGACTTGTGATCAGTTCTTGGGACCATTTGAGACCTGACTTTGGCTCTACAGAAATTACAGTTTAGTATCCTAGCAGATATCAGTAAGTCAAAAAGTCCAGGCAAGGACACTGACTTTAAGTAGACCTTCAAGACAAAATTTTCATTCCTCCAGCAAAGCTCCCTTTGTGAAGAACAGGAGCCTTGCCAAAGCCTCAGATTTTGTAAGCTACAATAACATTTTAGAGAAATTTCCATTAGGCTTTTCCAATTCAGCTTTTCGGTTCTGCTGCAAGTACATCTCCCATGTAGTTGTACAAGAAAGTAATGTTGTAAAGTACTTACTGTATGGCATCAGTGCCATCACACAGGGAACAATACAAAACAACAGCAAACTGGTTGTAAGGAGACTTACCCATCATCCTAAAACGGCAGGTAGGACACTGTGCAAGGGCATTGTTCAATTTAGGTGCAACTTAGGAGGTATTTCTGCAGAGCCAGTCATATTCCTCCATCCCAATTTATGAACTGCTTGAGGAATTGCTCACTGATAGGACTGCATCAGTTAAGCTATTGTAAAGGCCTAAAAAACTGGGGAAACAGAGGAGTGTCTCCTCATTCTTTGAAGCAGGTTATTAGGAGCCCCAACCTTGGTTCTCTACTGCTTTAGACAAAACCAGGCAATTTATACATGCCCTGCCCAAAAATGGCCAGTGACTTACCTGATCCTTTCTGTCCAGTCCTCAACTCAAGGGATGCACTTGATTCCCTGTCTTGCTTCCCTACCCTGAAGAGAGGACCCTGAAAGAAGCCTCTACCACTTCCTTGGCACTTGACCAGACCAATCCCTCCCCTGCAGCTTGAGATGGCTGGGGCTCCATTCTGTATAGATTCTAGGGTTGGAAAGTTAAGCCACAAAGTGTATAATGTCATCAACAAGTGATCTTACGAAACCTAATGGTGGTCATCATGAAGGTTAGAGAAGAATAAGAAGATCACCCCAATAGCAATACCTGTTTTTGTAAGAGGATGGGTTACCAGCTGTCGCGTCAGATTGTTTTCAGATGATCGCAGTAGCAGCACAATATCAGCTGGCAGAGTATCTCTGTTTTTGGCTAGGAATCCACTTGCATTATATAGAACCTGTTTAAAAAGTGCATTTATGCATCTTCTGGGTTTTTGAAAAGTAATTGTAAATTTAAGCACTAAGCATGCTTAATGGAATGTGGCTTTTAATAGTATTTGAATATTTAATGTTCTTTTAATATTTTCATATTCTCTGAATAAATCAAGACACACAAATAGTTTTTCAGCCATTAGGTTCTCTCTTGCTTACAGTCTTCCTTTTGATTACTGTAAGTTCTAACTTCTCAATACTGAGAACCGTTATGATGCAGATCACTAAAAGCAAATCCAGCATTTCGAAGTAGCTTGAGACATTTATTTTCCCTAATGAAGATACCTTGATATTAGTTTTAGCCTGTGTGGATTTATCAATAGGACAAGTGTACTGTAGTCCTCCTTTACACCAGTACATACATAAATGCACAATTAGCAATGCACTCTATTTCAGTCATACCACACAGGATTAGCCATGTGACTGTACAATTTTTCTGTCCCATCCATACCGTGTTGTACTGGACTTAGGACCTGCCACTTTTCCTAGAGATCTCTGTATTAATTGAACAGGTAGTCTGCAAAATCACAAACTGCATATTGAAACTGGAAATCTCTAAAAAATTTCAAGAATGGTGCACCTCACTCAAAATGTACCTTTATGGCTCTATCCCAATGATGCTGTAAAGGATCCACAAGAAAACCTGGCTTGCAAAGAGGGGTAGAAGCTACTCACATATTTCATTTAGAAAAAAAACTCACGAAACTACAAAGTTTGTAAAGGAAGAGAAAATAAATGGTTCTCCAGCTCCACAGTAAACAGGATTAGGAGTAATGAACTTACATCACAGAAATGGAGATACAAGCTACACAGTAGGAGAAACTTCCTAATGAAAAGCCATGTTGAACACCAGAAAGGTCTGATGGGGGACAGGTGGAATCTTCCTGTATCAGCACTGGTACAGGGAGAGCTGGCTCTCCACTCCTCAGCAGTAAGTATGCTATACTGGTGATGTGTAATTCAGCTGCAGATGAAGTTCAGAGGAGCTACTGCAGGACTTTTGTAGCCGGCTGTCTTACATGAAGAGCAAGTTATCATCTTCCATCAGCTGATGGGCAGTATGTTGCCTCTTTCTAGGCCAGCTGCTCCATCACTGTTTCCTATGAGACAGCAAAGCTCACTCTATACCCTTTGAAAGAGCTCAAGAGGAGGTGGGATATCTTACTTTCACAAGGCAGGGTTTAGGCGACCTGCGGCATCTTGCTGCAGAGCAACAGCAACTCCTTCTGAGTCTGAAAAGCATGTGCAGCAAGTCACCTTATACAGGAGGGCAAGATGCTCCTCATGAAATTAAGCAGAAAGCAGGGCCTGAGCTATCTATCTGGCTGATTACAAAGTACAAAACTAAGTAAGGCTGATGGGGCAGTAGAAAGAACGGAGGTGGATCCTGATTCGAATCAGTGGGAAAAAGCATACACAGGACTTTGAGGAACTAAGGGGAAGATCACCAAGTTGCATAATGGTTATGTTTTGGTTCTTCTATTATACAGTCATTTACCTGGTGACATTTAAGAAAAATACTCCTGATATTACTTTTTTTTTTTTTTTATGAGGGAAAATAACTTTTCAATTTACTTTGAATGTGTAAGGCACTACCAGCATTTCCATGTCAGGTCTGAATAGAGGAAGGCTGAGAACCAATCCAGCTGACATCTATTTCCTAACAGCTCTACCATTTCACAATCCCCAACTTATATCATTAGGTATCTTACCTTTCCTGCATAATGATAAATCCCAAAGGTTAGATCTACTCTTTTGGGTCTCCAAAAATATTTTGACTTCAAATTATCTTCAAATTTTTCTGAAAGGAAACACATATCTTACTGGAGTTACTGCACAATAATTGTCTTCTAAAGCTGTACCTCTCTAAGGATATTGCCTGACTTCTCAGACAATGCTGAGGCACAAAACAGTGATGTTTTTAAGCATAAAGGTACCATAATAGTTTTGTAACAAAGGGTACTGGGTAGAGAATATGGGAGCTCTTGGATCAGTTACTTACTTTGTACCAATTGAAATAATGTAGTAATTCTTCCTAAGGATTCCTTGGGGAATTGTAAGGAAGCATTTACCAACTGATTGATCTGTACTGTAGACTAAAATGTATGAGGATAGAAAGATAACAATCTCATATAATTGTTTTAGTATGGGCATTGCTACTAGGTTATTGTTATTAGGTTTTGTGATTGGGTGCTGGTTAAAACTCATCAAACAAGGATTTATGTGCACAGAAACCCCACTGAAACAACTACATCAACTGTAACTGCAATTACTTGGCAGCATTGAAATATTCAGGATCTGAATTAAAACATATTCAGGAGTTTTAATTTTAATTTCTGAATAAAAAAACAGGAAACATAATTTGCTGAAAGACAATGAGGCAGGTTTGCAGTCACTACCCTTAAAAGTACTAAAATTCTTGTTTGGAGACAGGTCATCAAAAATCTCAAAGCTGAACATGACTCAACATTGAAAACAGTGGTCTTGGCATATGAACCTAGAGTTTTAACTCTGATCTTTATCTTTCACACCTTGCAGCTAAGAATTCTTAAAGGCAGAAGAACTAAAAACCTGGATCAGCAGCCTAGGTTCACTTGTACTCTGGATGTTTCTCTGTCTACTTCAAAGACACATCCATTCATGCATGCATGCCTCCTACAAACATACTGTGAAACTGGAATGTGGGCCTGATAAAAACATAATTACCGTATAGCCTAAACTGGACACATCAAACAGAAATCTAGCCGGGAGACATCCTTCAGAACTAGGAAATAAACCGTGAACTTACCTACAAGTGTCTGATCTGTTGCTTGTGGGAATCGACTTTCCTCATCCAGCAGGGACAATAAACCCATTGGTTTCTGCAAGAACATATCCAAGAGGGGCCTGTTGTCCTCATATTCTATAACTCTTGCATCAACACCTTCATACAGGTATTCATTCTGTAACAGCCAACAGAAGGCATGCTTTGTTTATGATACAGAACTGTTTCAGAAAATAATTCATAATCTGTCAATTGTAGCAAACTAAACCTACGTTGAAAAAGTATTCCCTGTGGCTAGAGACATCAAGGTTTTGGAGGAACAAATGTCAGCTGGGATGTAACACTGTCAGGCTATAGATTTTAATTTGCCTTTGCATATGTAGGGGCTTCCTATGGCATAATTGGTAAAGCAAGATACTTTCCAGGAATATGCAAGAATCAAAGACACAGAGTTGAAGAAGATGAACTATAGTGTTTTCACTATTTACTTCCCTCAGCTGCAATGTAAAAAATATTTCTTAATCATTTAGAGCTACATTTACATTCCCAGTTTGTTGCTCAGATCTATACGATGTACAATGCCCAAGATTTACAAAAGTGACTACAGATTATAGGGGTCTCACTTGTTTGATCTCCCTCTTCAAACACCTGGAAAAGGTCTTATGTAGAGAAGAACGGGGCATACACTTTCTAATAACCCAAGAACGATGCACATACTTTCTAAAAATGAAATAAATAGTCTCAGGTTGGCCTCTACAACATTTTCACTCCTTTTAAGGAACCAGGGAAAGGCATTCAGTAAGATTAAAAAGCAGCAGAAAAGCTGGTGGGTGTTTTTTGTGGGTTTTCTGTTTGGTTGCTTGGGTTGTTTTTTTTTCCTCCTGAAGACTGCAAATATCTTTGAATTCCTACTAATAGGCTGAGAAAAGTCTGGTAACAAATGCTGTGTCCATGGTGTGTTGCAATGGTTTTATCTTTAAAACAACTTAAGTTATAGCTGAAGAATACAAGAATGACTTTCTTTAATCCTTCAGCAAAGCCAAGGACAGCCATAGATTTACCAAGAGGAGGATGCCCTAGAGACTGCTGCCCCTCCATCATTTTTGCCTGCATCACATAGTGCAATAGCAGTTATCCTCTGCACAGCGCTCCCACAGATACTGGGGCTGCCTTCAGTCCTGTACAGGCTATAATATGAAACACTTAATTAAGCCTTTTGATCTACTTTAAAAATAATCCCTCTTCCAAAGGATAAGACTTTACAAAATTATTATATTAATGTATAGTGCAAACATCACAGTTGTGCTATCTTGAATTCATTGTGAGAAGTGTCATAAACATGAATGATGGCTAATATTAATGAGTTCAAAGACCTCTAACCCTGAAAGACCTCTCTGTATGTGTCATTTGCTCATGTCTGAATGAGTGAAGGAGGTGTTTCAAAAAGGAGTTAACTGCCTTATACAACAGAAAAGCACGTTATTAGACTTCATACCTCTTAATCTCTAAGCCTAAGAGAAACAGCAAAATTAATAAAATCCATAGCACTGTCCTCAAAATACAGGCCCAATAAATAAATCTACTGGTCCATTTGAAAGAGAACATATATATAGAATATATACCTAAACCCTTCCAGTATCCATATTAATCTAATTTCCAAGGACACTCTTCACCCTAAGGATAGGTTATGGCTCAGTTTATATGCCTGTACAAGCGTGTAAGAAGTAAGAATCTCTGTTACAGCCCCATGAGGGCTCCTCATCTCAGACACATAACATTAACTTCATTCATGTCTCCCCTGGAGCAGTAAACAGGTGGAGTTTTGCTTTTTGTTTTAATCAATAACCCAAGTAGCAGAACAAGAGAGGAGAGTAATAAATGTATCACTGATATAGGCAAGAGTTAATTATGCACCTATACGAGCTAGTGGCAGGAAGGGAATGAGCCCATGCTATCTCCCAGTCATAACACTGGAGTAGGGGCCGTTTACCTTGAGGACTATGACTGTACTGACACACAGATGTTATGCTCATGAAACCAGCTGTTACTGCTTAGGATTATTAAAAGTACACTTACAAAGTGGGAAAAGGGAAGAGATTGCTCAGGATCAATCTATCAAAGTGTTTCTGTGACATTCAGATATCCTCAAAAATCCTCTCACAGACAGCCTATTTAATGATTAAGTTTTTCCAACTTCAAATGCCTGTAAGAGAGGCTGGTTTAGAGAGCTGATGAAAGAGTTCTCCTCTTTGAAACTGAAAGGAGGCATGTAATAGCTGTACTACCACATCATAGCAGCAACATCTGCTCCCCTCCCTGCTCAGAACATGCTGCCCAGTGGGCTCTGACCTCCAAGCCTGCAGCGTATGTGGCCATTCAGTCTTTTGTGTCTGCACCTCGACAACTGAATGAGTACCAGTGCTGATGAGAATGGTCCTGCTGCTGTCTGCCCAGTAGGATATGGAAAGAGTTTAGTCCATTCCCACAAGCTCCTGGAGAATGGCTGACAACTAAGTCTTCCAGCTACCAGTGTAACAGATGGCTCAGAAATAAGATACCATATTACATTGTCTTATGCAATGATGGTCTTCAAACATATTATTAGGATACAAGCAGTCTTAATGATGCACATCATAAACCTGCAATGGAATAGATCTCATTTGAATTAATAAGCTGAATCAGCTAAAGGATTCTATAATCCCCCATGATATTTTATGACAAGAAAGCCCCTTAAAATAGCAGCTACTCATTGAAATTCTAAAGCATAATCCACTATAAAGTATTCTTATGGATGTGATGTCAAAAGGAATGACTGAGTTACACTAGTACTTGGGCTCCTATCTCATCTCATTATTGCATGGTATCTTTTCTGTGATCAAAACTAGGTAATAGCTTGTGCAACTTGGTTTCACTTAATAACAAAAGAATTATTAAATGCATTAAGAAATGGTCTTCATGCTTAATAAAAATAAAGTAATGGCATTTTGTTGAGAGCATGGTATGGTGAAGCTTTGGTTTAAGTACGAACACCAGAGACTTACTCAGAAGGAACATTTCCTAGCTTAAAGTAAAAGATTAAACTGTCATACGAATGCAAAATAAATATTACATATATTTAATGCAAAAAGTAGCATCATTCCAACTGACAGTAAATTTTCCACTTTCCAAAATGAGTCAGGTATTTGACATTATACCTTTTATTTTCTACAGAAGAACCACGAATGAGAAAAATAGGAAATTTGTCTTGCTGGACAATGTTACTTGCAGATCACGGAGCTATCAGAATTACATCAGTACCTTACATTAAGGAAAACACCCTGAAGGATAGAACTGAAGGTGCTTTGCTTAATATTAACCTAAAAAAAAACAACCTGTGCCAGCATTTATTGCACTTAACTACAGTCTAAGGGACTAAGTTGGGAGCCCACATTTCTTCCCCAGTCAGCGGAGACAGGTATAGATCTATTTGTCCCCACTGATTATTGGGGATCTAAACTATCCTTATTTTAAAAAATACTCCCCTCTTCAGCCTTTCTGTTAAATTAGGGAAAGGAGATTGCATTCAGGCCTAGAAGCTTTTATTCTTTGACACAAAGGTTAAGTCAACAATAAAGAATAAATTCCCTTAATTTGAGTTCTCCGTGTTGGTATGCAGACACCCTGAGCCACTGGTGGCGATAGTACCACTGTTCCTTCCCACCATTCCTATCACTTCTGAGGCCCTATTTTTGTAGGTCACACTTCAGAGGAAAGCAATCTGTGAACACTTGTCAGATTTAGATACACAACACAAACCACTGACTGCTAAAAACATATCACCTGCAACACTGAAAGTACAATTCAGCCTTCATTTACTATTTGACTTTATTGCTTATGTTGACAAAAAAATATTCACCCCTCTTAGTTATATACTCACTCATTAGGTTGACATGGGTTAATTGGGAACTAGACTATCATCAACAGATTTAGGCCTTGACTTTCCAATAAATATGTCAAATTTCATCTAATTGTATGTGGTATGGAATTGAACAGGCTAAAACAGGAAAAAAAAAAAAGAAGAAATATTGTACTTATACGTTTTACTTTGCTTGAGGGAAGTGTGAAAGAAATTAAATTCTGCAGTCTTTCTTGGGTAGATCTACAGGGGCAATGCAGTGCCACGTTAGAGATTTCTCAGATTGCACAGAGCACACCAACATGTCTGTCTGGCATTGCACAGGGCTGTGGAGAGATACTAGCCCATGCCTTTCAGTTGTAATGCAGAATAATGCATTTGTCATTTCCTGGCTCCAAAATGGGGTGATTTACACCCACACTTGCATGAAGTTAATCTACATAGCTCATTCTGCACTGCTGCGGTAGTATCTTTGGAGACTGCTACAAGATAATATAATGAAGATTCCTATAGTCTGGTGAAGTGGTATCATGTAAATTAGATATCTTAGTTGGTTTATAGGCAGGATGTGGACATTTGTAAAAGGAAATATCAGGACTAGTATAAATGAAGTATGAATGTAAATGTGCATGTAAGCACCAGAAGAAACAGTCTTAGAAGAATGGCCTATGATTTCAATGAAGAACATTTGTTCACAGCAATAAAATTGAGGAAACTATTGTTTACCTCAGGACCAGAAGGTCTTCACTCACACAGAAACACAGCGCAGCCAGCCGGTGAGTGGAACACCCTCTAAATCTGGCAACAAGAGGATGGCTGCAAGGTTACAGCATATCACATAACACCTTCCCTTTTCCTACAAACCTACCAAGGAAACAGACTGTAGGCATAAAGAAGCATATATTCTAAACAAGTAAATACAGATAATGACCTTGCCTAAAGATTACGGAGGCTAATGTAAACAATGTTCTGAGGCAAAGAACCACCCCGTAATAACTAATGATTGCTAAATGGCGTAAAAGATCTGCCCAACAACTATATTGGCAAGAACCTAAGAGACATGATAAAGACTTGCAAGCTGGCATCCTTTATTCTCTGTGTCACTCACAAATGATCCTGACCAGACCACCTGAACTCACACATCCTAGTGCTTTCTACGTGGGTGTGAATCCATGAAATCTGTGACAGAATGAGTGGGAGTGGCCAAAACTGAAATATGTCAGATCATCTTCTTCAGGGATCATCTTCCCCTTGCGTAAGATCTGGAATGTCAGACTAATTTCCTACAGCGAGAAAGGGGTAAACTCTATGTTGTCTGCTGTCTCAGCAGCAAAATAACCACTCTGACGTCACTGCAGCAGGACATGTGCAGGAGACTGTACTGTTCCTACTAGATGATGACATCACAAACTTCTGCATTAATATAGGTCTGGACAAAATGTCCTCTATTAGGATATCTAGAAACAAGTAAAGGCAGACACAGTGAACACGACGGAAGTCCCATTAAAAAAGAGAAGGAATATTAAGACAAAATTTGGGAGTACAGGGATAGGGTTAGGAAAGCCAAGCCAAGTCCATCAGCTACAAAAAGGCAACTAGGGAAATAGTGTGCCTGTTGCTGAATGCAAGGATGTGACAGAAAAGAGAAGGCTGCATGGAGACCTCATAGCAGCCTTCCAGTATCTGAATGAGGCCTACAAGGATGCTGGAGAGGGACTCTTCATCAGGGACTGTAGTGATAGGGCAAGGAGTATTGGGTTTAAACTTACATAGGGGAGATTCAGGTTAGATGTAAGGAAGAAGTTCTTTGTGAGGGTGGTGAGGCACTGGAATAGGTTGCCCAAAGAAGTGGTTAATGCTTCATCCCTGGGAGTGTCCAAGGCCAGGCTGGACAGAGCCTTAGAAAACATGGTCTAGGCTGATGTGTGCCAGCCCATGGAAGGGGATTGGAACTAGATGATCTTAAGGTCCTTTCCAACCCTAACTATTCTGTGTTTCTATGAATCTATTATTCTATGATACTCAGTGCCTTCTTTGCTGTGGTCTTGACTGATAATCCCAGGTCCCTGAGACCAGAGGGAAAGTCTGGAACAAGGAAGACTTACCCTCCATGGGGGAGGATCAAGTTAGGGATCATTTGAGTGAAGTTGACATATGAAAGTCCATGGGACCTGGTCAGTGCCTGGATTTGACAGGAATAAATAACAGTGCTGCAGCCTGTGCTATTTCCATTATCCAGTTGTTAGAAAAAGCAGTAGCCAGGTGCTCTTACTGTGTGAATTTATGCACTTTGGAAAGAAGATATCTAAGTAATTATAGTAGTTCAGGCTAATTTCTCTCTGACTTTTTGATAGTATTAAAGAGAAGGAAATAAGTGTGACTGAGAATCTTCCATATAAATCTATAAAAACCGTTACAAGATTTTAGACAGCAAGACAGCATTTCCTGAAATAATTGGAAGCAGAATAAAACATTGATTCATATAAAAAAAATTATTCGTTTTACAAACAGATGTATACACCTCTAGACTGACACATGCACGTGAACACCTCCATACACAGACATATTCCAAACTTATATCTGACTCACCCTTAATACATGCAGTGATTAACACTGACAAAATACTCATTTTCTACTAATAATTAAATTAATAATTAGAATTAGTATTTTCACCTAGGTATCAAAACTCCCAATAATTTCAATAAAACAGAAAGTTTGAATGTTGACTGTTCAGCTCATTCAGAATTCTGGAATATTTCTATTTTCAGCAAGATTATTATTTCTTTTTCCCAAACATGCCATTTCTTCAAATAACAATACTGAATAATGACTTAAAAATGGTTAATTTAATTCTCATGGAATTATTTACAAAGCTAAGATTATCTTTTTTGAGGTTTTTCACTATCCTCTTGAATTTTATAAACTTTTATAATTACAACTCTATTCCTTTTCTCTGTTTTAAACAAAATTATTTACATTAAATCCACCATTATTTAGCTTAGATGATCTAGTTCCTGAATAAGAACAAGACAACTGTGAGATTTTAATTTTTTAATAATGGAATTTCGGTGTTCATTAAGCTCGTTAGCAAGGTATTATGAACACTGCACTTCAAAAATCATGTCACAACTGATTTTTTTACTGTAGAATCATACATTATATCACTCATGTTATTCCTCAAGAAAACAACATTGCATTTGTTTCAAGTCAGCTATCACTGTGTTAATGTTGCTTAGATACTGTAAATTTCAAGTTTAATGCAGTTTATGTAGGCATTTTACTTGCAAATAGCAAGCACTGCATCACAGAATACATACTCAGAAAACAATTGTTATAATCCACAATTTACAACCTATTATGGAGAAGGAATGATGCAGTTTCTCGAGACAAGGTTTTATATGTTCAGCAATATTAAAGCCTTATCAAACTACCAACACATACCTGTTCCCAGGCAAAGACATGTTGATTGAAGTAGAACTGAATTTGTTCATTGGCAATGTTGATACAGAGTTGTTCAAAAGAATTTTTTTTGAAATTCTCAAAGCCAAAGATATCAAGAATTCCAATGTTCAAACCATCATCGTTTCCACTGCAAAGATTAAATAAACTTTCTATTGCTTTATCTTCATTTTATATTGACTAGCTCCTTTAGTGTTTCACAAAAGAAAATAATGGGCCAAATCGGGAAGCCAGTTAAACAGTATAATTTTTGCTAGAACAGATACCTCTTAATGTAACAATCACTTTTTTGTTTGAAATAGAATAAATGCACATCAACTGAAAGATGACTGTATTTGCAGACCAGATACACTGAATCACAAGTCTGAGTCAAGTGATAGGCACATAGCAGAATTACAATTTTACTTTTAAACTAATATTTGCTAGTTATTATTCTATTTTTAAACTGACTACAGCACTGAAACAACAGGCAGTTCTTTTTGTTTCTCATGTAATAAGAGGCTTTGCTCACGAGCATCTTTGAAATCGAAGATTGCTGTCATTAAATATTATTTCTCCCTATTATTTATTGGCAACAACTAAATCCACTTATTTCAACATTAAAGGTAAAAAAAAAAAAAGAAATGGCTAGATCTTTTATGCATCTAAATAACTACTTTAAGTACTGGCGTGCGATATTAATTTAAATTATCAATTAAGTTCAGGGAAGTACTAGTAGTAAAAACATTGGTTTGAAATTTTAGCTAAGGCATTCTGAGAGATACATGGTCATTTCTGCAACTGGAAAAAAGTGCTAATTTTGTATTTATTTCCTGAAACAAAAAAAATTAAGAGGACATAATTTTATATAAAATTGAAGTTGACATTAGTGTGTTTTCCCTAGCTAAACTAAAAAAATAAATCACAATCTATCTATTAAACCTATTTGAGGGGCTATCTGTAAACAGTATTTCATTATTTTTTTAAATAAAATAGTAAGGAAACTAGATATGAAGAACCAGCCTCAAGATAACTCATGAACAGCAGTTGAACCTTTTTGTGAAGTCTATCTCAAAAATGGAAGTATTTAATTACTGAGGGACCAAAAGTATTTGCTGATTTTGACCTGAATTTGGTTAGTATTTTATCTGCCGATAAATTACATTTTTGGTGAATAAACTGCTGACATTTGTCTGTCTGTCTTGCTCCTTCTCAGAGCTAATTATATAAAGGTAGAAAATACAAATTACTTTAATACCACAAAACCAAAGCAGATTTCTGGGTGTTTTTTTGGTTTTTTTTTCTATAGTTACTATGTCAGATGAAACCTCCTTCCTCCTCACCAGCATAATAAGTATTCAATTGGAAAAGGTCTCTCTAATGGGTATGTGAGAGAGAGACATGGGAATGAATTCTATCCTATCACTTATTGATTAAAGTTCTATTTATTGATGCTCTGCTGTAACCAAATATTTGAAAGTTTAGACAAATTTTAGGATTGCAGCCTTGACTGCAAAACAAAGCTTCTTATTATTGATATTCCTCTTCAGGTAGTTGTAAGTTTGCCCATTTCCACCGCTACTAGCCGGCATAAAGGACTCTGACCAATAGGATCTCCAATGCAAGCCACAAAATGTGTTATATTCTCATTCCCAACATCTTTCTTGTCTCTGTGTTTAAAATGTCACCTTGTAAGGGTATAGGGTGGACATTAACCTCAGTAAATGAGTGTGGAAACTACCATCACACATACAGGAAACCACACTCATAACAGCGACAGAAGCAATGGTATCATGCAAATAAGAGCAGAATTTCACCTATGTAATCAACAGGTGAATGTCAAAAGTTGACCCTGAAAAAGTATAAATGAAAAAGTAGTTAGTATGTAATTTATGAAGGGTTAAATGAGTAAAGGTCAAACAGGAAAACATCAGATGCTTGTGTTATCCATATCTACAGTATTTGACATAGTCTGAATAGGCTAAAACCTTTTTTTTTAATATGGTGGTGTTATTAACAAAAAGGTAACAGAGAAAAAGTGTATGAGAATACTAAATGCTCTAGTGTAGATATTATTCCCACATAAAATCTCCATCTCATTTATTCTTGAAAAGCTTCTTTTACCTTAAATGTTTGTCAGGTTTGAGTAAAGTGTTGATGCGATTGACTATCCAGCTAAAGAGGCGCCCATACAGTGCTTTGGCCATGGCATCTCTGACATCAGTGGCTTTTTCCACAGTGTTGGGACGAATAATTGTTTCTCCTCGAGTCACTACACAATGAGAGGTGAGAGCCTCTTGCAGTTCATCTGCCTGAATACACAGCAAGGATGCACCTAGAAAGGAAGGTCACAAGCATAGCTCAGAAGGAGATTTTTGAAGGAAAGATGAGCATTTTTGCAATCAAAGCTGCAAGTTCACTGTATGATAAGAGCCAAATCAAAGTTCTGAACTATGACTAATGAGGATGTTCATGCCAAACAAGTGTCAGTATCTAGTTTATTCACCTACCTTCCTAGCTTCCACTGCAGCCAGTGAATAAGTGATTCAAAGCAGAAGCCTTTAGGTTCTAAAGTGCTTTACCAAGAAGGCTATTTCTCCAGACTTTACACAGAGAAATGCTAGGGAATCTAGGTGACTATATCAAGAGTATGTAAACTGTGAGGTGTGAGTATCTCTCTCAGTTATAATCTATCCACATAAGCCACAGTTTCCCTTCTTTCCCTTTCTTTTGAGCCAAAACCGGGGTACTTCTTTCCCATTTCTACCGTATTTTTCTGCAGGAAAACGTTTAAGAAGATACTGTGACGACTCTGTTAACAGTCTCCCCACCTATAATTACTGAGAAAGAGTAGCAACTTTCTTGAGAATCTTTCCTTCCTCTGCCTCCTGGCAGTCTGTAACATAAGGCATCCCTTCCAAAGAATTAGTGATCCATATTTCAACAGACGCATGTGGGGAACAAATAATGAATAATGTGAGAAAAAAACTGGGAAAAAACTATTCAACGTGTTAATGAGGTTCTCCATCAAATGTTCAAATAACCTTGGAAAAATTCTAAAGATTTGATTTTCAGGCATTTGCAGTATTAGTCATGTTCCCTGAATGCCACTGAACTGGTTAGTCAAATGAGGTGCACAACATGGAAATTTTTTTCGTTTTGTATTTGCAATCATGTGACCTTGGAATTAGCTATTTTCAGCATTTAACTATTCTTGCAAAATTTCCATGTGAATACAGTTTTCACTGATAACTCACTTGCAAGAAAAAAAATTTGCTATCAAAAGTAAAGGAAAATAATCTTAAGTCAAGAAAAAATACTCACAATTCTCTAGGGCTACTGGATTGGAAATGTTGCTCTTGTCGATCATATGTTCAGATACTACTGCAGAAAATTCAATGTTACCCACATTTAAAATGGCAGCCAGGACACTGTACACACTTCCAAGTTCCTGAAAAGTATATTAAAAAAGATGCAATACTTAATAGCCAGATAGATATATCACTTTGGTTTGTGCGACAAGCATGTGTATGTGTTCTTCCTGTTGTCGGCCACATGCCCACTACTTTTAAGAATACTTTCTCAGCAGATATATTTCTTTACCTATTCTGTACTCAGCACAGTCTTTCAAGTGTAAGGCACCCAAAGAGGGCAAGACAAACTATAGCCTAATCTCTCTTCCACACTTGTCAACAGGACAGGATTGACACTGACTAGGGAAAGCACAAAACGGTGAACACAATCCTTTTACACAGAAAAAAATCAGAGGTTATTTATATCAGCCCTTTACTGCGCCTGCAGGCACAACCACGTCTAAGAATGTTATGCCTAAATCAACAAAAACATAAAAAAATCTGCATCTATGTTTCTTGGATCATGGAAACAAAGGCACCCCGAAAAATAGATCTGCAATGGCTCCCACTGACATAATCAGAAAAAGTTTCACTGGGAGAAGAGTGAGACCTCACATCCCTGATTTGGCAAAGCACCTTACCCTTCAAAATGTCCGTTAGGAACTGTGTATTCACCAAAGAACTTAAGTACGGACTTTACTTAAATGTATTTAAATTTCAAATGATTTAGTAGGTTCTGAAGAGGGATTGTGCCTTGAAAAAAGACAAATATCCATCTGAACAATGAAGTGATACATACAGTAAATTATCTTAAGTACTTACATATGACAAATAAAATCAGATTTGTAAATAATGAAACAATGCTTTCATTGCAGGTTTGACTTAGATTTGAACTGTGAATTTTCATCTGTACTGTGAATGTTTCTCAGTATACTTGATGATCTCTTGAATATTTTCTACTCAGAAATGCTGAGTTCCTGCAAAGGAGACTCTGTTTTAAGCTAAGAATCTCTGACACGATATATTTTGAGGTGTGCATTAATAGCACATTTTTTATATAGCCATTTTATAATTTTTATAATAGTTTTATAGGAAGCAGTTTTTAAAAATATAATTGGTATTTTATAATGATGGACTTTTCACAGTATTTTAATTCTTATATTCAATAGTTTGCTGGTACCCTGTCAGGCATCATATACTCAGATAAAATCCTTAATTGTTCTAGAATACTTGAGCTTGTTTTCAACACTTTCAGAAGTTAATCTAGCAGTTATTGAATTAATTATTCTTGTGACAGCAAGACAAACTAGATAAGCTCACTCTAAAACATTATGCTTAGGATAATTGGTATGCAGTTTACCTAGGTTTTAAGCAATCATTTTCATTTTAAGCTTAGGGACATAGATAAAATGAAAAGAAATGGATAGCTTAACTTCTACCATTATGCTGTACAGTGTGTATATCTGCTGACATTTTTGTGCCCTTTTCCAGAGTGTTTGAAATCTGGCTTGATCTGTCTCATATAGTGTGATTACTGTTCACCTCAGGCAGTCCTTTCCTATTAATTTTGCCATGCAGCCTGAAATAAAGCAGTGTGATTTTAAGACAGCGAGAACTGACAGCAGTTATTATTAAAGCCAACCAGTCAGTTAAAAAGTTTTTCAAAGAAATCAAGCCCTGTTTAGGTCTCAGTTTTAACTGGAGCGTAGAAGATATTCTGTCCAAGGTTTTCTGCTAACAAAACATGGAACATGCTTATACAGAACCTCCTCCTCTGTGCACTGGCATAAATGTCAAAATTGAAGGCTGCATTACCTAACAGTGAATTTAGAGAAGGAAATCATTGTCTTGCGGTACCTTTTTCTCACTGAAAATAAATTGTCTCTGCACATGTATCCTGTATCAGAATCTCAGTGGGGAAAGGTGACTTCTCTGTTTCTGCACTTGCAAACACAACCTCAGACATGCTAATTCACCCTGTGGAGAATGTAAGACAGGCTAAAATGGATGGGGCTCACACGTAACCACAGTTAGACTGCCTGTGGTACTCAACCGGCTTCTGAAACTGGGGGGTTCTACAGGTGAGTAATTCTTTACAGATTCAGCTCACAGTGCCTTGCTGAGTTAATCAAGTAAAGACCCATGCTAGAACTGCACAATGCAGCCAGTGACCTAGTTCTACCTGGATCTTCAATATATAGGAAGGTCTCTTTTGGATGGTCGGGATTATTGATTCCATCCATCCAAGTGAACAAAAGAATTGGGAACAAAACCAGGCTTGCTGCTTTTCATGGTATAAATTAGTACTTATCAAGGTCTCCAGTGCTGTGACAAAACTGCTATCAGTGCTGAACTGTGCATCCTTCTGGATGCTGCTTCTGGAAAGGTGAAAGTACAGATATGAAAAGATGTGATAGTACAGGTGTGAAATTACTAAGTGCAGTTGTGAAAAACAACCATGTAAAGGAGAAAGAGACTGTGAATGCCACTGCTACTACAACTTAATGCAAAATTAGTATGGAGGAACAGAATAGATGAATAAATCTGTTCTGCTAGCTACTCAAATATTTACATTGAGGGAACCCAGAAATATTCTACTGGAGTAATTTTCTGTGAAAAGGTCCTTACAACACACAGTTTTGTCAAAGAAATCAAAACACACACCCATTTTGCAGCACTAGTGCTGTGTTTCACAGGTCATACCCCTACTATCATTTGTGATAAATAAAGTCAGTGGTAACCTCTAGCTGTGATGCATCACTTCCCCTAAGAGAGAACTAGCGTGCAGGATGGGGTTTCCTTCCCCTGCATTCTACTTTATAAATCCAGAGGCTTGTTTTTATTTTAATTATACCAAAGACAGCCTGAGGAGAGGAGCTTAATGGCCAGCAGAGCAATTATGTGAGATAATAAAGAAAGAATGGGTTCGGTTAACGTTTAGTGATCAGATTCATTCCAAAGGGATGTAAAAACTTCATTCAACTTTACTCCTGGAGTTGTGAAAATGTATTGTGTTCATCAAAACTCAGATCAACTCAATGAATTTTTAGAACTCACACCATGGATTTCATCTTAAAACAGAGATGAGACTCATATTCACAGGCCTAAAATTATAGGCTAATATATAGTTGCAGCATCACTTTCTATGCATTTAATTTGCAAAAGCCTTTTTTTTCCTCAATTACTCAGCTGTGCTGTGTTCACTAATTTCAAAGTCTTGTTGACTAATACCCTTTTATTAGATTATCAATACCTTGAAACCTTAAAAATTTAAATGTGGTAATATAACAGTGAGTTGACCATGCAATATCCTAAATAATAAAAACACCATTGCTAAAGAAAGAAAATAACAAGGGAGATTATTTGAATGCTTTATGTAAGTTTTTCCTGATTAAGGTAGCTGTGAAAGTTCATCCCAAAAACGGGTAATCATCACTCACCTCCAGTGTAAAACCTATGACTTTGAAGCACTGTTCAATTAATTCAAACTGCGACTTGTAAAAGCTATTGTTCATGAAATCTTGCACTATTCTGAAATGATCGCTTTGCAGATATCTGAAAGAGTTGATGGATACAGAGTTAGAATATAAATGAGCTTAAGATTTCAACACCTTATTTCTTAGTAAACAATTTATGTACAAATAAACTGCATTACCTGGGAGGTCTATATTCAGGCAGTTTATAATGTGCCAGTTTTTTCTTTTCTGCCAGACCAGCATAAATATAATAAAAAATATGGAAATTTCTCTCGCCTCTGAAACAAGAGAAACAATGAACTGGTTTAGTAATGTAACCCGGTTACATTTACTAATGACATACATGCTATTATTAAACGTTATTTTAGTAATAGGCAAGCCTAATGCAAACTGACAGAACACTCTGAAAGAAGCTCTATTACATAAATTCCTGTGAACACCCTTTGTGTGCCTCTGTGTGTTTGTTCTGAAGCTGCCTGGGTGGCTGCTTGGTGCTACAGCCAGATAAATGCTGGTCTACCATGGATGCAATTGGTAGATGCTGGGTGAGATCCTGCAATTTGCTCACCCACCTGTATAAAATGGGCTGCTTAACCTCCAGCTATTTAACAAAAATCTTTTGATCATAGGAGAACTATACATTCCTGATTCACTGAACCCCATGTGTTCGCTGTGTCCTTTAGCCCTGAACCAAGAAAGCACAGAAGCAGACATTCAGCAAATGGCCTTATTACTTGGCATGCTTTGTCTAAAAGTTAGGT
Source organism: Pezoporus flaviventris (assembly GCF_033815535.1). NCBI lineage: Eukaryota > Metazoa > Chordata > Aves > Psittaciformes > Psittacidae > Pezoporus > Pezoporus flaviventris. The sequence continues at coordinate 9,349,444 of NW_026892595.1, forward strand.
GCCCAAACCCAGAAGAGAAGCTTTTATTGCACATTCAAAGTTCCAGTGCACCTTATGAGGAAGAACTGGATGTTTATGTGGAAAGTTGCTACCACCACTGAACCCTGAGATAGCCAAGTCAATCATTATGAAATGGAAAAAAGGAATTGTGTTCAAACCCCCGCTTTTCGCATGAGCTGATGCATGTGTCTCAGGAGCACTAATACATGCTTCCGTGAAACGGGATCACAGCCCGGTGCACTCTCATCTGTGTGGGGTGCCTAGATCAGAGGCAGCTTAGTTTCTGTATTTTACTGTGGACAGTCAGCAGTAGAAAACAAGATTATTTTAAGGGGTAGGAGCACATCCCTTATCTTCCCCCTCAGTGCCAGTCCCTCAGTTTCCCCCTTATGGTTACATAAGGTTGCATAGCCATGCTTTGCCCAATCTGAAACCTCACAACGTCCTGATGTTTTGTGTACTCTCTGGGAAAGGCAGGAGAACCTGTAGGTTCAAAATCTCTTGGCTTGAAGTGAGTCTGGAACTTGAGTCTCCCATTTTCTGGGTAATCAGTCACTGAGTTTTCTGCAAAAAGTCATTCCTAGCTCTCCACGTGAGTTTGGGACTCCTGCTCTAGCAGAAGAGCAGAAGAGCCAAAAACAGCTTCAAGTGCCCTTGGAAGTTTATGCCACAAAATATAACCTCTTAGAGTGACTCTCATGCTGAACACTTCAGTGGCATGTAAATGCCATCTGAGGCATGTAAATGCTTTGCTGACTTCCTGTCTCTGCATGTGGCTAAATATAAATTAACAGCCAAAGAATAAACCCATGAAAAATTATGAAAATGGTGGTATGTTAAAGAAAAAACTCATTTTATTCTGAAAGAGAAGTATCTGTGCTTATGTTCAACTGTGGGAAAACCCACCACTTCATAAAACTGCTTTTAACTTTAAATTGTTTGTTGAAACATTCCAAGTGATACTCTGATGTTCTTCATGTCACAACTCTACAACAGGCAACAAGATCTTGCAGAACTACAAAATGAGTAAAAATGAGTAAGTGATCAGCAAGGGGAAAAATTTGTATCACTGACAACATTCTTTGTCTCAAACTTTGTTTTTTTCTATTATTATTATGGCAGAAATGGAGTTGCCAAATATTTTTTATCTGGTTGTGCTATGTATTAGGATAGAAAATACATGGCAATAATTTAAATTAATTGGAAATGCCATTTAATTTTTCTGTCATTTTATATTGTGAGATACACACAAGGCAGAGATGGGTCTGTTCTGCTTTTGGTCCACAATCCTTAATAATCAGATCCTACTAGATGCCCCAAAATGGAAAATGAGCACTTTGCAAACAAAACTACAATACCAAAGGAAATGTAGAGGAATTAAATCCAAGTAATATACTTAATACATTACTCAAACTTCCACAAAGAAAAGCACAACTGAACTATTAGAAACCTTTTAGAATCATAGAATAGTTATGGTTGTAAATGACCTTAAGGTCATCTAGTTCCAACCCCCCTGCCATGGGCAGGGACACCTCACACTTAACACATGTCACCCAAGGCCTCGTCCAACCTGGACTTGAACACCGCCAGGGATGGAGCATTCACAACTCTGGGCAACCCATTCCAGTGCCTCACCACCCTCACCGTAAAGAACTTCTTCCTTATATCCAGTCTGAACTTCCCCTGTTTAAGTTTGAACCCATTACCCCTTGTCCTATCACTACAGTTGCTAATGAAGAGTCCCTCCCCAGCATCCTCATAGGCCTCCTTCAGATACTGGAAGGCTGCTATGAGGTCTCCACACAGCCTTCTCTTCTCCTTTTAATTCTTCACACATTATATATCACATTTGCATTTTTATGAGATTGGCTTAAATTACCCAGGAGGCAGCGAAAAAATCAGCAGCAGTTTTCAGCTAGCTTACAGATTTATAAGCTATTCATGTATCATTTATAAGAAAAAATCCCAGTACGTTATTCATCTTCATGTTCTGATCCAAGATAATTTTCTATATTGTAGTTCTACTCTGTAGCTCCCAAATTAGGTCAAATATAGTTTTTTTGTAGCCCTCAAATTCGGTCAAATGTTTTTATACTTACACTGCCTGGTGGACAACTCTGGATTTTTCCAGGAGATACTCTGAAATCTGAGCTCCTACTACAGTGCCACCACAAGTGAATTTCATTTCCAAATACTTTCCAAATCTGCTCGAGTTATCATTGATGATAGTGCCTGCATTCCCAAATGCTTCTACAAGGTTATTCACCTGGAGGATCTTTTCCTGTAGAGTCCTGTTATTAGCCTGGATATGGAAAAGACAATGCTTAAAATTATCAGTAATCGTTCAAATACATTAATTCTTGTTTCTTTCCTTTTCTACTTTGTATTGTGAAGTGTGACATCACTAGGGAAGCCATTCCCATGTGAATCGTATGTAAATACAGGCATGCTTAAATCATGAAACTTGTCAGAGTATAGTAATCAGCAGAACTAAGGGCTGGCTGGAAGAGATAACATACATAATGATAATGACAACACCAGAAGTAATCAATTTCTGCAGCCCAGCACTCTGAGATGGCTGGCCTGCTTTTAGGATCCTTGTTAGTAACTGCTTACTGCTGCATTGCACCATATCAATAGATCAGATTGCTTGCATTTCACCTGGGACATGCAAAAATGCCATTTTATTTAGAACACTATGTGGTCACTTCCCAGAATGACATGTTCCACTGACAGAAATCTGGTTGTGGAAGGAGGTGAAAAGCTAGAAGAGGATTTTATTTAGTACAGTTTGGGTGATTTGAAGACACTCAGTTTAACAAGGGCAGACTAAGTCGCAGCCCTTACTGCAGTGGGTGCTTCACTGCAGAATCCCCAACATATTTCCAAATGACCCTAGTTCTGGAGGGAGGAAGGGGTAGACAGATCAGCATCATGTTCCAATCTGAAGTCACAGAAGTTCTTTGCAAAATGTATTACAGCCTTGCCCCCCTACCAATGTCCTGTCCATAGTTTCAGTCAATTATGCCTAAGAGCAAAGCCTTACAGAGAAACCCCTTTTGAAAACATACCTTGCCCAGGACAGTGAGCTGCTGAACCAGAAGATGGGCACTTTGTGTCTTGCCAGCTCCACTTTCTCCAGAAATAACAATACACTGAAGAGAACAAGAGCATGACTCTGAGCTCACTACATATCTCAGCCAAGCAAACGATATAATTAAGACAACCTCATGTATACCTGGTCAGAGTTGTACGTCACCATGGACTGATAACCTATGTCAGCAACAGCAAAAATATGAGGAGGGTTGGCAGTCCGTTTGGCTCCAATATACAGTTTGGAATGCTAAGTGTGGGAAAAATGAAAACATTATCAGCTGTCCCTTAACAACCTTTTGTTTTTTTATAAATCACAGTTGAGTTTTATTTTCAGATTAGAGTACAGCATGCTGAGGTTACCAACAGTGATGATTATGCTGTGAAACTCAAATTATCAGAAGAAAAATTAACACTGCCAGACATCAAGGACCAAATTATAATTCTTGGGTTTTTTCCTACTTCTCATCCGTTTAGTATTTCTGCATGATATTGATGTCAAAACTTAAGAACTTTTCTATACCTACAGTACCTTTTGTATAATGGACAGGCAAATTCACAAAAAGTTAAAATTTTACAGGGTTGCTTCGTAAACCGTCTGATTAATTAAATGGCTATGGCTTCCCCAGCTCTCCTGGGAGCAAATGCCCCCAGCTCCTACCTTCAGCCATTTACAGTTCTCCAAGAGAAGTGGACTCCCTCCCACAGAGAGGAGTTAAGATTCACATGGAAAAATGTACTTCTCTTTAGAGTTACTACTTCTGAACTAGCTGCTATGGGCAGCTAGCACCTTTACACTCCATGGGGTTCTAGTCAACAAACCTCATGAAATTTAGCACAATTTACCTCATGCAAGAATGAATTTTGAAAGTCACTAGAAGAATAACAATGTCAAAAATCCATTTCTATGTATTGATCAAAAGGGATGATTTGCTCAGATATAGCTGTTTGCACTTCAGACATGCCATAGACATTATACTATAGACATAAAGATATCAGAAATTAATTTTTTTTGGAGTTTCTCATGTCTTTGCTGAAATCCAGTATGTGATAAAGATGTATGTCAACATGCGCTTGAAGAAACAACTGCGTGGGTAATTCTGTTTTTCAGAGTGAACTGCTGTAATCTCAAGAATGGCCTTACTCTATACTTAACACAAATATTCAAACTTCAATGGAAATCAGTGCTACTTTAGAAGAACCAAATTTAGATTTTCACACCTGTGAAGAATAAATATCTATGTTCCGAAATGGATTAACAGCAATAAGAATGTCCCCAACATAGGTGTAGATCTGATCCTTGGCATAACCCTTCTGCAACTGCTCTGTTACTGTGTTCTGATGGAGAAAAAAACAGGAACATTGAATCACATGAGGAAAAAAAGAGTATTATAAAAATATATAAAATATATAGTTACAACAAGTAAGGATGGAGATGGAAGGTATTAATAGTCAGGAATACAGGTGATCATGATGAAAAGTGAGTAACACTTTCAAACACATTGCCATTCCTAATTTCTTGCATCCAAACTCAGTTTGAACAATATATACTTACAGATCCACAAGTGGCTGTAGGAAAATGAGCTAATAAGTACTGCTGTAACTCGACTAATCAAAGGTTTCTGTAAGACAGTCCTGTCTTCTTTTCTAACACTACAGCTTCATGTAATTCATTATGCAAGAGCCATATATTTGAATCCATAACTGCCATTACAACTGGTCTAACATCACTCTCACTTAATGCTAAGACACAGATTTGAACTGTTTGGACCTTTCTATATTAACAGTCACTCTCTGCTGTGATTGTTCTTTGCTGCTGGAGACTCAGTTCTCCCTGAACCAAGAAAATAAAAAGAGCCATAGTGGCACACCCCATTTCTTGACAATTTTCCTCAGATTCTTCTGCACAGAGCTGAGTATGTAATGTGCCTGATAAGGTTTCCAATCAAAACAAGACATAGAGCTGGATGAAGAAATTCAAACCAGCCTTGATACTGTTTTGAGGTACATGTAAAAATATTTAGGCTGTATCCCCACTGGAAAAGAATGACTAGCAGCAGAGGACTGCAGAAGGAACTGCTTTTCCTTCACATTTATCTGTTCACAGTGTTGTGCACTGTGTTCTGGTTAAAAACACTTAAAACCTGAATTCTCAACAGCTAAAGAGGTTACATTTCCTTTGAAGGAAAACACAAGGAGAAAACCTTGATTTACCGTTGCCTTTATAAACTCTTCCCTTTTTGGTTTTGAATGCTGTTTTGCTTTTGGACATCACCAGATTCATGTTAACACATTTTTTTAAGGGAAACTTCTGCCCTTTTTACAATTATTTCTTGCACTGATAGAAGGTGTCCTGTTTCGCTCTTCTGATGGGCTACCTAAACTGGAAGAGAAGTTTGAATGGAAGAAAGAAGACAGTTTTGAGAAACTGCCACTTATATGTGAAAGAGGTTTTAAACTGGATTTGATTCAGTAAAATATCATGTAGTCAAATGATGCCTTTAGGTGGAGGCTTCCTGAGAATGCTCAACCTCAGAAGAGATGAGATACTGAGATACACTTCCGGCTCATCTGTTTTTTTGTGTCTTCTCTTTCACTCAGATTATTTATATGCTTCATGCCAAAAGATAAAAAAGTCTCACTAGCATACGACTACTCTCAATACTAAAAAAAAATGCTTAAATCTCAGCTTTGTGCAGTAGATGAAGTTTGGATTAGCTCTATTAATATTACCTAGACATCAAATGACTATAACCAAGCTCTTGGATGATGGAAGATAAGACAATGTGAATTATCATTTATGCACAGCCCAGCAGAGGAAGAATGGCAGTTTGTTTACAACCACTGATGGCCGCTAAGACCTGCAGATAATGTGCTGTAGCGTGGTTCTTCTTTCTGGTTTTGAAGCTTCAAGCACAAACACAACAGACTTCCCCCCTTTCCCTTAAGCATGCTCCCCTGCTCCTAGTGGGCTCGTTTTCAAACCTTGACAAAACAGTGAGATCTGTATCAGTAACTTTGTTAAAAGTTCACAGGAAGGCATTGACAGGTCAGAGTGCCTGACAATACACCAACAGTACACCGTCGTGTTCTAATATGTAATTAACCCCCTTCAGGAAAATGTGAAAAAGGAGATTCTTACCTCATCCAGTACCTCCAAGGTTGCTAAATCATCTACCTCTTCCTGGTTTGAAACTAGTGACTTACTGTAGTTCCCTTTCTTTGTATGAATACGCTCAAATCTAGAAAAGAAAGAGACACAATTTCCTGATGTAAGGGAACACAGAGCCGATCTTGCATCTGTAACCGTCCTGAAAGCAATTCAACCAAAAAATTCTAGCTTTCCATTGTTCTGAATTCAAACACACAAATATTTGAATAACAGGACAAGATATAACTTCTTAGTGCAGTGCACCTGTAATTCACAACTCAAAACCTATGGTTTGATCACACAGCTGATACTGTGAAGAAATTTTTGACTGTACAGATCCCTGCTTGGTAACACCTGTACACCACCTTCAAGACTGGAGCTATGCAGCACAGGGGAAAAAATAACATATTTTTAAAACATGTAACAGTCAAATTCTGGCACCTGCCTGTAAAAAGAAAAATAACCCAGATAAAAATCATGGACAGGACAAATCTAGGGGTGTAGGATGAAATAGTAGGGCAAGGATGATGTAGAGAAAGCACCCAGGATGGAAACACTTCTAGCTCAGCAATGACAAAGATCTAAAACCTGGCTGAGGTGACCACACTGTAGAGCAAAGTGCTACAGAAGCAGATGTATGTGAAATACATCCTGACCAAGAAGAATTTTCTCAGGCTCTACAGGAAAAAAAAATCATAAAAAATAAGCAAACAAAATTTTAACCCTTTTTCTTATCAGAGTTAAATTTCAATAAAGTTTTTGTTTTAAAGTGAAATTTCTTTTCTCTTTTAATCAAACCAAAGAAAACTTTATTCAGTCTTGCAGAAATTGGCAATAAAATTCCCAAAGACTTGGATTAGTCTCTATCAAAGAGTAAAGGCATTGCTAATCAAAGCGAAAGCAGCAGAAAATGCAAGGTTTACAATTCACATTAATTATACTTGCTTTATGAGATGGGTAAAATCAGGGAAAGAGAAACTGGATAAGTAACAGCAAACTGAATCCAGCTCAGATGTGCAATATGGCACAAGCACAGAAAGACAATCAAGTAAATCTGATCTCCTTATATGACTTCACTCCCCTTAATACTACAATAGGAAGGCACTTCTTAAACACACAGAGCATACACCTTGGCAAATTGAGACAGCAGGAAAACTGTGTTGTGTGAAACACACTCACTTTTTACCTTGATTCCAGACAAAATCCTTTACTTAATTTTGACATTTGGATATATGGCATGAGCAAAAGCATGTTTTCTACCCAGGCAAGTACTTTACTGTAAAGTGAACAGGACAGCAAGAAAAGGGCAGCTGCACCAAGATGAGGTAGAATGAATGGGCAAGCTGAGAGACTTCTGAACTCCTACATTTTTTAAAGATTTACTGCAGAGTTTAATGGGCTACACCCATTCCATGAACACCACCTGCTTCACAGGTGCCACTTCAGGTCACGCAGGCTATACAGAGATGTGGGATGCAGGTTCAGAAAGTCAAGCAGGAACCCACTTGGCATCAGCTACTGATTGCCAGGACTGAAAACAGGCTAGAAGAAATAGGCAAATGATGCCCTCACAAACTGTGAGTGCAATCAAGACCTGAATGATGGAACTGCAGGCATGAATGCACTTCATCTAGCATTTCTTTCAATTTCTCTTGTCTCTAACTGTTGTTCCTTGAGGGTACCAGAATAGCTTATCCTAATACACATGCCAGTAATGGTGCAGTTGACTCCTCCCTTATACAGATGCCAGCAACCACTGGAGTCTTTCCCTTATCTATAATGCAAAGGCAGGAGTTTCACACCACAGCTGACTAATTCTGCAACCTTAACATCAAGACATAAACATAAGACTTTATTATAAGAGCTAGCATAGTCTCTGCGCCAATATCGCAGCCCAAAACCCAGTGTGGAGGCCAAGTCATGAGCAAGCACAATGAACAGTATGGATCAACAGCATCTACATCGCCCTGGCGGAAGAGAGGAACCAATTCCTGACAGTTTTACACCCAGCTATTTTGCGGACAACTCTCAAAAGGTTTTAGCACCCTGGATCTGCATGAGAAAGCAACCCGCCTCCAAATGTTTTCTTGCTTGTTTTCTTTCTTTCAGTATTTACTACAGGCCCCCAAAAGACTAGATACAGTTGTGAGGATGGTAGTGAGGCCCAATTACATGAGGTGAAAAGCAACACATGGTCCTGTTACAACATAAGCAGTGCAAAGAGACAAAAAGAGACGCAGGAGGAGTGACTGTCTGTGTGGGGGAGAAAGACAGCTTTTGCTGCAAGAGATCCAAAACTGGGCTGTAATCTGTTATGTATTATACTTAAATATAATTGAAGTTGAAGCAGAAAACACACACGAATGCAAGCAGACACCATCGAAAGGGATGAGTCTGGTGCAAAGCAAGCACAATTCTCCTAGGTCTGACCTCTTCTTCCCTTTTCTTTGGAGCCCATTTTTACCGTGACAGCTGTCCTGATAGTACTGTCCTTAAAATAACACTATGAGACGATTTTTGGTTGCATGTACACCCAGGTTGTATTAAAAAGGATATGGTAATATTAAGATTTAAATTCACTCTTCAGCCTTGTATGGTCTGCTGCTGCTTGATTTGCATTTACCAGCTGAAGTACAGTATTGCATTCACAAGCCAGATGTACAGGGAAAATCCTACCCTCTCACTGGAAATGTGCCCCCTCTATAGCCCAAGCTCCCATTGACACTTTTTTAAACAGTTTCAGTTGAAAATTTAAATTTGAATGGTTGAAACAATTTCTCCTTTGTTCCTGCATGAAGGTCATTTTGTGTTCAGAGAATGCATCTAATATCAGTACAACTTTGAGAAAGACCTATCAACATGTACATGAAGGAAAGATGCAGGAAGTGCAGGACTATATCAAGCTCTGCTGTTCTATTTTTACGTCTCCAAAGGAAAACCCAAAACAAGGCATCTGTCAAAGCTATGCTTTACATTTCTGGTGGAATTGTTACACATTGAGTACTTTTTTGTTTGTTTGTTTAAATGTTACTGCCTATCAGTGACAGAGTGATATTTCCCAAGATTTGTTTCAATTACCATTTTTCATTTAATGTAGGAAGCTGACAACCACTTTGCAAGAAGGGATGGGGAATGCTCCAGTCATGGAGACTTCCCTTTTTTCATTTTTTTCTTTTAAGGAAGCGATCTCTGTTTATGGCAGGGAAGCTTAATTACATAAAATTGATTCTCCTGTAATCCTCTTCAGCTGACGTTATGATAACACTAGTGCTTGTTAAACCAGATTTTATTGTCCATTCTCCAGAGTACAGCAGAGCAGCAGATTTGCAGAACACAATATTTTTCTGCTTTGCTGTCAAAGGGCACCGTCCCCTTAAGGGCAGTTATACTGCTTCTCTTGCTAAAACTCCAACCACTTAACCCCCTCCACATCAATGCTGTTGATATCAATACTGAAATTCCATTATCATCATGCACATAGACATTGTGAACTGAAATAATCATGTTTCTCTGTTCAGAAATTATTAATTGGAGGCATCAGATCTTACAGCCATGCTCAGCAAGCAATTTAAGCAGCTAAAGGCCAGAAACATCATCCCAGTACGGACAAGAAAATGAGTCAAGGCAGCATTGTTTCTGTGCATCCTCCTTCACACCCCCTGCTTATCTTTCAAGATTCAGTTAAATCAAAATGAGGCAACTGCAGCTTTTTCTTCTTCAAATTGTCAGAATGTATTTAAAAGGTTTCTGATAGTTCCAAAAATACCATGAAAAGAAAAGTGTGACTCAAGATGCCTCGTTGAACTCTCTGCTTAAACTGGCTAGAGACTCATCTGTAGACTAAAAAGTGACAGGAAAAAGGCTGGCCTTGATCTGGGTGTAAAGAAGAAACTAGAAATAATTGGGTTTTCTGTAAGGTGAAGGTGGGAACAGCTATACACCTCCCAGTAGTTATAAAGAACATTAAAAGAGACAAACAGAAAAAAACAAACAAAAGCAACACGGAGAAACCTGTCACTGCTGGTGATTCTATTTCTCTGGAGGCTGCACAGAACAATACACATTTAAAATCAAAATTTTGTCTTCAGCAGATGTATCTGGTGGAATATGCTTAAATAAAACTGGTCTTATGTCAATGCAAAATCTGCACCTGAATTTAGAAAAGTGTCTTGATACGACTCCAGCTGTATGTGCACAATGCTCTGCAGGAAAACCTGTGCTCCCTCTATGTTTAAATGATTGGACATCACTGGCTGCAGACTGAGGGAGCTGTGCTCAAGCTTATGCAACGCTGCTGAGAGCACAGCACTGCCCAGCAGAGCTACAGGGCTTTGGATTCAGAGGTGGTCCATGTCCAGCCAACTAGGTCATGTCCTGCTCTGCACAATCTGTTTGCCAAAGCCCATGATGGTTTACCATGCCCTCCAAAAGCAGATTATTGGTCCTTCATAATCTTCATAATAGTCTCAAGGGATAGCTGTATCCCTGACAATTTTCAGGGAAAAATATGTGTTCTTAAGTGAGCAAATAGATCTCTAAAAGGACTCTTTAGGATTAGTTCTTCATTGCCATCATGAGTCAGGTTCATGCTTGATGGTCAGAGCCATACTGAGAAGATGAAGGTGAAGGTCCAAAAGCAAGTGATGCCTGGTGAGGTGTCCCACCTTCAGGAGAAATGAGTCGCTGAGCATGTGCACTGACACAACAGTAAAGTAGCAGCTGTGGACCTTTACTCCCAGGGAGGCCTGAATGTAGGAGTAACTTCTCTCTCCTGTTTTGCTTCAGCAAGTAAACTATTCATCATTCAGGCATTGCTGCTGTCCACTGTATTGCATGGAAGGAGATTCTTATTCTGCTGTGGAGATGTGTATTAACTAAAAGCATGGGACTGGAGTTTGTGTTGCCAGAAACTCTTTATCGCTTCTGCAGCCGGAAAGCAGTTTGCAGCATAGCTGTCCTACAAAGCCCACACTGAATTACAGTGAGACGAAGAAGTGGCTTGAAGTGCTAAAGGACTGGTCTGGATCTCTGAATCCTCATGTTTAAGGCTCTACTCTGATAGACATTTCATCTGGAGACCTTGACCAAGACAGCCGTGGACTCCGTGTGAGCTGTCTTACCCTGCTCCTCACGCTGCATTAGTCAAGCTAGTGTGGTGATTTCTCCTCAGCTACAATCTGCACTGCAGATTTGGGCTTAAAGGATTGCTGTCAGCTGCTTTCCACTTGCAGAATGACTCAGAAAGATAGAAATAGAGAGAGAGAACATCCAGAAAATAAGTGACACAAGTCTCAGGGAAAGTCGTGGAAAGAAACTGTAGGCTACACCATGCTTTTGACAGGGGAGAATATATTTACCACCACCTTTGTGCATGTTGTACATTGAACTTTTATAAACTTACCTCCCTGAACTTTCCAAATAAATAGAGCAACTGTTTTGCATCCTGTCACTAGATTTTAGTGGTATCCCTGCGTGACCAATACAGAAGTACAAAATCTTAGGAAAGTAATGCAGCTTACCTGAAAGCCCTTGGAATCACTTTGCAGTAGCATGGGTCTCTTTCCTATGTTTACTCAGAGGGTATGTAACAATGAGGCTCTTAACCTGGGGACCAGAGTCATTTGCTGAAATCTACGTGCAGTGAATATCCCTTGCGTATACAGCTCATTCTGGAATGAGTCATAATTCCCAGGAAATACACACTGTACTAATCATTGCACATTTCTGCAGAGATTATTGTAAAAGCAGTCAAGATTAAGACAGCCAAACAACTCCAGATAAAAGTCTTACAAGCCTGACTGTCAGGTGTAGATGCGACAGTTCTGAAGGACATTTCAAAGACAGCTATTTCTGTTGCAAAGTAAAACTCTTTACAATGCAGTTCTTTTCCCCTCATTTGCCCTAGCAAGAAGTGGGGTTTTTTAGAGCAGTTTGGGGGTATATGCTGCAGCACTCATTTCTAATAATTATTTTCATCACTAATTATAAATTCTAACAGCTATAATGTGACTTACAAGAATATAAGTATGTGACTGAAGGATTTGCTAAAAGTGAGGAGAAACATAAGGTGAATGTCTAGGCTCAAATGAGGTTATTGTTTGTTCATTAGAGAATTTGTCTTATTTTTGTTAAAGATTGTGCAATAAATTCCATTATTACGCCTTTTGTGTAACTATCAACATAGAAAAGAATTAGAATATAGTATGTAAAGAGCTAGGTGATCCTGAGCACTGGAGTAACAGATATGGGATGAAGTTTATTTGTATAAAATCTCAGGATCATACTACTAGGTTGTAACAGAATGTTTTCTATTAGTTGAAAATTCATCAATTTGAAAAGACCAAAGGAAAAGTAGTATCAAGATCATTATGAGTAATGAACCCCCCTGAAAAGAGGCAAATGCCATGTTGTGAGTTGCACAGCGAAAAAGGCTTGTCTTGTCATAGCCATGACAAAGTCAACCCCTGCAGAAGCCCAAGGCCCTTATCCTGAATGTGGCTCTCCTCACCTAGGATTCACAGTTCAGTGAGAACCCAAATACTAAACAAAACCACACAATTGCACTTAGGATGCAACTTTGCCTGCTTCACTTACTTCCTAACATTAATTTATCTCCTTCAGCTTACTTCATCATTCCAAATAGCAAACTTTAGAGACGTTTCAGTTAAGATGGTATTAGAAAATGTTAATGTATCAAGGGATATTTTCTCACGCTCTTGGCATTGTAATTTCAATGTGAGATCTGAATTAGAAAAGGTTAAGTTGCAAACAGATATTTTTAGCATGAAGAAGTGATGACTTCAGAGAAAAAATGTACTGCATTTTCTCAAAGTAAAAAAGTGGAATTCGTAATGAAGCTCATTGCTAGTATACATGCGTTTTTTTGAGCCTCAAGTAGCAGAAGATAAGCTAGTGGTATAAGACTGTTCAGAGGTTACTGAAAAAAACAGTAGTCTTCCATCACCCACGTTAAGTCTTGAGCAGGTCTATGGCACATTGCCCCTTAAGTTGATGTTTCTGGGTATTCAGGAGGTCAGTGGGCTCTGTTCCTCTTGCTAGGTGTTTAGAAAGGATACAGAACCAAAAACTAGGTTCCTCTTCACTGGAATAACAATAATAGGAAGGTTCAGAGGGCCCAGTGCAATGTCCTAATGACTCATCAGCAGTAGAAAATACCTCAGGAACACTGGTGCTAATGGCGTGATTGTAGGGTGGCTCCCCTCTGTGCCTAGAGAACACACACACTCTTCCTGAGTAGTCACAGTGCTCAAAGATTGGATCTGAAGATCTGGCCTTCTGTAAAACTTCTGAGCCTGTGACATAACCTAACAGGATCTCTTCTTTTTGAACTATATACACTGCACATTCAGCAAACAACAAGATAAGGTCACAAGTGCATCAACAGACAACCACTGCAGAAGGCAGTCAGAATCAAATTATACCTCAGCATGCTGGGCAAAGAGGGTAATCTGATTTTGAGCACAAACAGGAAGATGCAGTGGCTGGACCTCAGCTATTAACTTCCAGGCATTTTTCTTTTTCTTCTTTTGAAATACAAAACTTTTATTAATAAAGTTGAATTTGAAGAGGAGAGGAAACACATACTGAGACAATAACTGGATTCCTTCCTTACAGCCTTAAGTCAGTATTACCAAATTTCTTGAGTTTATATGCCATGCCTGTTTATCCAACATGACACAGGTAGGAGGATTTCTTCCCTCAGTGGAAGGAAGAGTTTTTTAATGCCTTGAACTACTTGCCTCCCAGTGCCAAAAAGCAGCAGAGCTTCAAATTATGGACTGAGAGTGTCAGTTGGAGACCAGGAGGGAGCTTTACAAGGAAAGTTGCCAGCAACCGGTGAAAGTTCAGGAATTTCACAAAAGGGCCCTATAGTGCCAGTGTAAAAACAGTCCCATAACAGAATAGTCCAGAAAAAAAAAGAAGCCAGAAGATTTCAAGATCAGCCTCTTCCAGGTGACTTGCCACTACACCGCCTATGCCTTGACTCTGGATCGGATTTACATGCGACTTTTGTACACATGCTGCTTTTGACGCCATTTACTCTGTGCAGATTGAAGGCCAGAAGATACATGTCATTAGTATTTAAAGACTTTAAATATGACCACTGAATTCAAAGATCTTTGTATAAACCTTTTATCATACAGAAAGAACAAATGCCATTCTCCTTTACAGGCCCGGAATTCTAATTTCTTCTAAAGTAAAATAATGTACATACTTTACTAGTTTCAGCTACCTGAAAATAATATCTACTTTTCTTGCTTTTACAGGGATAGTAACAGATACAAAGATGGGCACTCTTACTGTTTCTAGGAGACAGCTAGTCATTTGCTACATGCATTGCTATGAAAGACAATCTTCCAGCAAATGTAGACAATAAACATGTTAAAGCTGAAGTGATTGTAGGTACAGTGACTGTAAAATGTGATTTTTACTTCCAGTCTTTCATACTGCCTTTACTGATCTCATGTATGGAAAAATTTGGTTAAATCAGTGCAAATGAGATTTATATTAGTATCAGCCTGACATGAAGTATGGATCAAGCTATTAGTTTAACCGTGCCATTTAAATTAGTTAAATAACTAGATCTTTTACACAGTTTCAGATAATGTATTACTATTATTTTCAGAGAAAAAAATCCACCTTCCTTTGGGAAAATTTATTTAGAAATTATACTTGATCAACTGTAAAAACATGGGTAACTTCATCACATGGTAATACCTTCCGTTAAACTGGTTCATGTGAAGACTGAGTAAAATACAACCTAAACAGGATGGAGGAAGTACCAATAGATCATCCTGTTCCTACGACATTTGACTGCTCTGTGGGCATGCAAATTGGGCCACTTTCTTTATGCATGTATTGTATAGGAAAAGAAAGTTCATGCTATTTGCTTTATGCAGCATTTACATAGGAAAAAGAAAAGAAAGGATTTTTGAAAAAAGTATAGGACTTACAGAAAACAAATGTATAAATTCTACAGAATCGGTAAAAAAGCTCATGACAATTGACTTATAAGCCTGTTTTTTTAAAAATCAGATAGGCTTTGAAAGGACCAGTGTCACAAATGTTATCAGGATTTCAGTTCATGTAACTTAATGTTTTGGACTAATTTTACCAACATACCATTTCCCTATGTTTCATAAATTAACACTATTAAAAGTCTGGTGTTCGTTGCCGTTTTAATGCTCAGTACTGACATCTAATAAGCTTATTTCTATTCCAGAATCTTTCTGGATTAAACAAGTATCAAGTCTGCACATACAAATCCAGTCTGAAGCTTAAATTTAAGCCAACTGGATAGGTTTCCTCTGAAATGCCTGAAAACCGGAAGTACTACTCATCCCACATACATTTAAGGTCCAAGGAAACTTGAAAATTATGAATTATTTAGAAATATATTTTTAATTAGCTTTAAAGCATAGAATAAATAGAAAAATTTCCAGAGTTAAAACTGAAGACTGCTGTATATATTGTTACTATAAATATGTCTGAAAGGAAATGTGGCAGACTTCAGTAAGCTTTTTCCATACCCGATAATGCCAAAATGTCTTTTAAATTTTATGTTCCATTTAAAAGAAAAGAAAAATTGTCATGCTTTACCGTGAATCACAGGAGCAGTCACACCAGTAGTACATCAATACTAGTCTGCTACATTTCACATCTGACACACTATTTCAGTATACTGAATTGTTTTTTTTTTTAAATCGTAAAATTAAGCCAAGCCATTCTCAGCTGTTTCAAATGAAAGCCATCAGGTCCTAAGTGATTTATTCAGAATTGATATTCCTAAATACCAGTGGAAGAAAGAAAATATCTATACAATAAGACATAGGATTTGAACTTGCAATACATTTCATTCAGTCAGTGGTATCCAATTGTTGCAGGAACCTAACTAGTTATTTTTAGCATCCTTGCTTAAACTGAACATTAGCTGACCACGTAAATGTAAGAAAATGACAAACATAATTTCACCTAACCTTAGCTTTCTGAATGCTAAGATCCCAATCTGCATCTTGAGTCAGAGGAGAAAGGAAAGGCATTTCTAAAGACTGTTTCATCCTACATGTGAATCGTAATGCCCCTCTCTTGCCATTGGCTCTATAGGGGAACCAAAAGATTAAACTGCCTATTTTTTTGCCAGCCGCAGTTATGACAGGTGAATCTTTCCCTGAGTGATAGCCGTTCTGAAACAGTAAAAGTATCAAAATTGTCCCAACTGGTCTACTTTTTTAGCTACTTTTACCTTGCCTTTTCAGTTACTCCCATTTGTTGATGAACGTCAATAAATTCCATGAGTTGTCTTTGTAGCACGTTTTCTTTTCCTTCAATTTGCTTAATAAAATCATGCTGCAAAAGACTAGATACTGTTGGACGCTTCTCATAATCTTTAGTCAAGCACCTGTGCTGGCAGAAAAAACATATCATTGTTGAGGGATTGCTGTTCAGTTTTGAAATGCTTGCCTGTAGTTTACTCATGCCTCCATAATAAATATATCTACCTTAATCACAAAAGCTCTACATTGAAAATTGTTAAGATTTCACCAAATTGATGAGTCCAAGATGTTAAATTACTTCATTTTAAAACTAAATAGTCTGTAAGAAAAACAGAAACATCAAGTGTGTTAGCATGTTATTTCACATTTTAAATCTGGACTCTCACTTCAAAGCCAAACTGGATTGACAAGGGTTTTTAAGGAAAAGTATTAGCAGCCACAGATTTCCATAGTGAATACAAAGATATTTTACACATGACATTTACACATGTTTCATATTCAGCTACTGTGCTCTCAACTGTTACTCACTTGTTAATGAAGTCATTGAATTCAGGTGACCACAGTTCAGGTTGCTGTAGTGTCGGAGGAGGATTCCTGCAAAGGTCAACGTGACGATAAGTTAATAAGCTGCTCACTTGACAAAAACAATGTATGAAGGCAGGCTGAGTAACGAGGTTTAGAAGGCCACTGAAAAAGATATTGATTTTGACTGGTAAAAAGAGCACACACTACCTCACTGGTTCTACTTTCCTTAAGTAACAAGGAGAAATAGCATACAGATGATCTATCACGCATAGCTAAGAATCACTATAATTTTTTCAGTCAAATCAATTATCGGAAGTGAAACTAACAACCCATTAATCACTATTCACTTGTAATGGCAAGTTTCTCTTTACGAGCCTGAAACAATATACTTTCTTAAGAGACTTTTACAAAGAAATTCTATTTTAGGTTTTCCCAGAAGGACTGAATTAATCAACTTGCTGAACAAAGTGTCAGAAGAAATTAGCCCTTTATTAACTATTTTTCATCCATCAGAAATTAATCAGAAGTCAAAGGAAGGCCTAAATACTACTACTTTCTTTTTTGTCATTAGAGCTGTTTACCTTAGGTGTTAACTTGGCACAAATTGTTTTAACAGCCTCCCATTCAAACAGAGGACCAAGTATAGACACAAAGACAAAAGGAATACCTACAGACAAGGTGACTCTCGTGCATTTTCATTCAATCATCATAACTGTTTTTCTTAACTCTGTCACCTTCAGGTTGTCCTTAATGGAATGAAAGGCTTTTGACGTTACGTTTGCTTGAGGGCAAGAAGGTATCCAGTACTTGTAAGGGTATAATCAAATGGTTTTTGAAGGCCCTGCTGAAATGACTGACCACAACAGTTTGTAACTACTTGTCCCATAGAAAGTAAAGGTAAGAAAAGCATTCATGTTCTGCTTCAGTGCCAAGTCAGCCAAGATTTCTTAAACCTGAAGAAAATTTATACAAATCTGGGTGACTTCACTGTAAAGGACTTGAAGCACTCATGTAGACTATGCGGTTTGAACTGTTCTGGCACTTCTCCAACTAGAATGAAATCCACAAACCTCTGTATGATCCTTCCCTACTGACTTTGAAATAGATGTTTCCTGAAATGCTGTAAGTGGCAATTTGGGTACTTTTACCTCCAGCTTCAAAGAAAACATGTAAGAAGTTGCTATTTGCACTGCCCAAGGACAGCAACACTGGAACTGCTAGGAGCAGCACAATCTAATGAAAAGTGGCAGCCTAAATGTATGTGAGTGGTGGAAGAACACTTTGCTTCAAAGGACATGAGATAACTTTTGAGGACAGGTATGAGGCTTGTTCACCACAGAGGCATGCTCAGACTCTGTATTTCTATCATAAATCATTCTTTATGACAAAATATACAGGACTCTGCATGCTAAGTCCTGTGCTCATGTATTTTGTGCAGCAGTCCACACAGAAGGCCTTGTGGCTTTTTCTCAAATGTAGTCACAGTCAGCTCTGAACTTCTCAATGTGTGCACATGGCTGAAGCAGAGCCTGCAGAAGACATAGCTGGACAAAGTATTTCTAACCTCCTCCTAGTACAAATAATACAAAGAAACTCTACACACAAACTTACACAGTCTAAGTTCGAAGAAAGTAACAAACAAGGAAAAAGCTCTGTCTAACCTGGCAGAAATAAGTACATCAAGATATTACCTTGGTATTTTGAAGAGTGCCCTCATAGGGTGTAAATCAGCAAGGGGTGGATCTCCATCTCCCAGCTCTATTGCAGTAATACCCAGCGACCATGCATCACATCTGGCATCATAGGAGCTATCTAGCTGCTGCTCACAGGCAATCACCTATTGGAGTAAAAGACTTGAATGGTCACTGTATGTCCAAATTTAAGAGTACACCCACAGCTGGGGAAATCTCTTACTGGATTGAGATGCTCAGTGAAATTCACAGACTTGCATGCATCCAGCAACCTAAGGCATCCTGCTGCTGAAAAAAAGCAATGCTTAAACTAGAGAAAGCAGGTGCCCATGAACACCAGGTTCTCTGACCAGATGTTCCCACATCAGACAAAGGGGTGCAAATCCTTGGCCTTTTCAGCTGAAGGTGGTGTCCTGGGTTCAGCAGTAGCAGTCATGTTTTTCCTTTGTGTTAACTGGTGCAGTGCTGTGTTTTGACTTCTAGTTTGAGAACAGTGTTGGTGAAGCCGATGTTTTCGGTTGTTGCTAAGTGATGTTTACCCTGACCAAGGACTCTGTGAGGCTCATGCTCTGCCAGGGAGGAGGGGAAGCTGTGAGGAAGCAGAGACGGGGCGCCTGACCCGGGCTAGCCGGGGAGGTATTCCATACCACAGCACGTCATGCCCGGGGTGGGGGGTAACTGGGAGTTACCCGGAAGGACACGGGCTTCCGGGTGGAACTCGTTTTCTTGGCCGGTGGTATCGTATTCTCTTCTCTTGTTATTTTCCCTTATCATTGTTTTAGCTGATAGTAGCGGTGGTGATTTGTTGCTGGACTGTTCTTGTCTCAACCCGTAGGAGTTGCACTCTCTCGATCCTCCTCCCCGTTCCTCCGGGAGCGGGGAAGGGGAGAGCCCCGGTGCGGGGGGAGTGGGAGACGGACACGGACCTCGATTGTTGTCAGCTCGGCACCACTCACTGGAAGTGAGCGAACGAGTTACCTGACTGGGTTTAAACCACGACAGGTGGTAAACTACATCCCATGCTTAGGGAAGTAGAAAGAAACTCAGCAATGCTAAACTGTTTTCTAAGAATTATTCCTGCAAAATAACAAATGGAGATATACTGCTCTCTCTATGAAGTGAAACAAGTAGGAACTTCTGCTGAAGTTGAATTCATTGTCTTCTACAGGGTCCTTGTTCAGCCAAATCAGCCAATTTCAAGATGAAGCTATTTTTTCAACAATGAATTTGCCACTGGATGGATTTGATTTCATGTATATTTCAGCTTACCCACAATGCTGAATGAATCTAGAATTTTTCATGCCATTAGCTATGGGTCTAAACCAACATGAATGTTTCTAGCTGCATGGGTAGACCAATGTTTATGAATAGAGTGTATTTATAAAAACATGTATAAACAGAGTAGTTTCATGTGCATGTACATGTATGTATTGTGTGTGCACAAATACTGCAAGTGCATAGGCTTATTTATAACAAAATATCTTTCTTGACTCAGCTTAAGATATATCTTTGTATGCTTCAGTTTCAGACCAGAAAAACCTCCAAAATATGTAGTATCTTATGAATATTATAAATACATACATATATATATATACACACTATTATAGTACATCTTATTCATTCCTAATAAATTCTTCCATTTCTTGCTGTCAGTTATGGATATACAGCATTAAAAACTTTACAGGCATAGAAATCAAAAGATAAAAGCTATAATGTATTAAAAAATTACCACCCTGGGCTCCTTCCATCCACGGGTATAAGACATACCTACAGTTTCAGAGCTTGGAGGGCTGAAAAGGATTAATGGTAGTACTCTCTCCTCTTTAAGATTTTAATAAGCAATTTAACATCTTGCTCTCTGGTTTTAACCTTGTAATTTCAAAAATAAACCCAATTTTAACTTAATCCCTGCAAACATGTAAGAAAAAGAAGTTGAAAACGCTTTTTTAAAGGACACTTATATTTCATCTGGGGAACAGACCAGAGGTCAGGAAGGAAGACAAAGAGCAAGCAGAAATACAGAATGCAACCCTTCAAATATCAGTGACAGAATGTTTTGAAACATGAATCTAACCTCTGGAGCCATCCAGAACGGGGTGCCCACGGAGGTGTTCCGACGGAGGCGAGTGCTTGTCAGCTGGGCAGACACACCTGGAAGAACGAAGGGAAGCCATAATCAGAGCAACTGCTATTTCCATCCAAGACAGCCCTTCTGAGTGTTGACATCCTTGTCTTCATGCTATGACTTCCTCTACAGGCAAATCTCAGATACATCTGTCTGTCTGAGTCCTCAAAAGTACTCAGCACTTCATCTGAAGTTCTCCACATCCTTCGTTTCCAGTGACTTGAGTAGGGCAGGGATTTAGCCCCAAATGATCACTTCATTAGTAATCTTATTTATATATTTTGACTGACTAATTACAATTTTCCTATATCCTGTTTTAGTAGAGCAGTAGAGGACTCTAGGGAAAAGAAAAAAATAAAGAGTTCTGTACCTTGCACATATTTATTTTTTTCTTTTAATGCTCAGTACTGATATTAGACCTCAGTTTCATTATCAATACATTTCAGGTTGAACACTATAAAAGATACTTATCCTCATCTCTTAGTGGCTCTGCCATAAAAAAGAAACAGTAAAACCTGAAAGATTCTTACAAAACCAGAAGTCTCTCCATGTTCAAAGCATACTCCCAAAGCAACAACAAATGCCTGGAAATCAGCTTTGTAACATGAGCTGTAGTTTAGAGGAATTAACTATTTCAGGCCAAGAGCTAGAATGTGAACTCTGCGGTATGAAGATTACTTACAGTTTTAAATTAAAAGACACTGAAATATTAGGAATTCAAGTGGGCTACAGTACACTTCTGACCAGCCTCCCATCAATTTCTTTCCTTACAAAACAAGTTTGTATTGGTTGGAAATATCTCTAGTGCATGCAAAGGAAAGAGCACAACACAGAGAAAAACAGCTAGCATGTCCTGGACTATTGTGGATTTATGAGTCAACTGTGAGGTCCACACATGGAGAAAAACTCCCACTCCACTAGCAAGTCCCAAACTGTTACGGATTTGAGTAACAGCCAACTGTGAGGTCCACCACAGGCATAGTCTAAAATGCCAATATCATGGATGGCAAGAGAGGTGCTGAGTTCTACACTTCTTCCAATGTCTAAGACAGACACAGAAGCTCACTTAATTTGCCTTCATATGCATATCTGCTTCCTCTTCAAAAAAGTAAAAAGACTGAGTTTCACTCTGTGAGTACCATTTCATTTTTCTGAAACCTATGAAGCTCCATGCAGCACCACCGGCCAGTTTCAGCCCTTTATTGTCTGGTTTGAACGTGGGTGAACATATCTTCCTGAAAATTCTGCTGATGTTTCTTAAAAGGAACAATTCACAGTAACTGCCCAGTGGAAATACTAACTACCTCTCTGTCGAGGCAGAATTGGATTGGTTTGGGTTTTTCAAAGTAGTGGTCAAGAAATCATGAAGCGCTTGATCTGTTTTTCACTCTAAAGCTATGTCTTCAGCTCTGATTGACAAAAAATATCTGCATTTGCCTGTCACAGAAATGTACATAACTGCTGAAAATAAGGCAGCAAGAAAGATCCTGCCTTGTGTTTGTTGTGAGACAAACACAACCATTGCTTTTATGGTTGCCTCCCTCTAGACTACTTCAGGCTTGAGAAAGTAAAATCTCTCTCTCCCTGCATGCAGAAAGACCAATACACAGTGTTTACACCATGGAAAGTAGGTCAGTCTTAGCACAAAGTCCATCAGTCCTACTTCAGCTCAGCTAAGCATGGCTTTGTTTTTGGCACCTCAAGGAGTTGTCTGAGGTCCAGCTTCCGGCTGGTTGTTTCGAGCTGTGGCTGTTCCAAGCCCACAGCAAAACACGTCATTCAGAAAGCAAGGAGTAAGCACACATCAACACACATCTGTCACCGTTGCAGAGATGCCAACAGACATCATTACGTGATCCTCGTTTTTGAAGGGAAAGGAAGCTACTCTTCCCTCTCTCTTTCTATGTGTTGTGGGAGTCCCCTGTGCTAAGGCCTTTTTTGTAGTCTTGGACAAGGAAACAGGATTCAGATCTGCAGGCAAAGAAATTTTTATGATTCCATTTTCAGATATTCTAAATAATCACGACTTTCTGTAGAGATACAGAACAAAATATGAAAGGAACATTAATCTGCACATTCTTTTCTGTCTGTGCACTGTTGGTTTTTTTTGTCTTTGAACTGTAATTATTAAACTGAAGGATTTTTTTTCCTCCTCCACCCTTTTTTACCTTAATAAAAAGCTGATTTAATTTAAATTGTTCACCACTACCTTCTTCAGGCTCTTGAGGTTTTTTGTGTGCTTTTTGTTTGTTTTGGGTTTTTATCCTTTTGCTCCTAGCAGTAAAGTGGCATTTCAGATTATGGAGCCTAGGTTTTATGACAAATGATATTTCCTCAGGCTTTTTCTGTGTATAGAGGAAATATGATGTAATTCCACACTTAGTAACATTTCTTCCAGCATTTCAGTAACCAGTCAAGCATGTAGCTGGCCAGCTTTTTTTAACTTGTGCATTTTCAAAAAAACCCATCTTGCTCCTTCCCCTTCCCCTTCACTATTGCTTTGCTGCCATATGAGTCAAATATTCTCCTAAGAAAATCTAAAAATATGTTATAAAAGAGCATTTTATCACACACAAATGGTAACTCTTATGAAAGTTAAAAGCTTAATGAATAACTGCATTAATAGTACCAATGGAGACCATACCCCAAGGAAAATATTGGTTTCCTCCTCTCTTTTTTTTTTTTTTTTTGGCATTAGGTTACTAATAAAACCTAGAAATTAGCAGATTTACACCATGACTATTATTCAAGCTTTTCATTGGAAAAACTGGCATATTGGAATAACATTGAAAGTAAAGCCACTTACTTCTGACCTTAGTACTCAGTAAAAGCAAAACAATGCAGAAATGAGCTCCCTATTATTAGGAAAGATTTGTCTCATAGTAGCATCCAATCTGAGCAGACACTGTTCTGATCTAAACTGGGAGGCTGTATAGCATCATTTTATGGTTATGTCCTGTGACAGAAGTATGCGCATTTTACTGGTTGATGCTAAAGGGGGAATGGTGAGCCCTAGCAAATTCTACTAAATTCACATTCAGCACACAGCAGGGAGACTGCATCAACAACGTGCTAGCCACTTGTCGTGGTTTAAACCCAGTCAGGTAACTCGTTCGCTCACTTCCCCCCCTTTCTTGCCCTCCCTCTGCTCTCGGAGGGACGGAGAGGAGAATCAGAAGAATGCAACTCCCACGGGTTGAGATAAGAACAGTTTAGTAACTAAGGTATAACACAAATCACTGCTGCTACCACCAATGATAATAATGATAAAGGAAATAACAAGGGAACAGAATACAACACCTCACCACCCGCTGACCGATAACTCGCCCCCCAAGCCCGACCAAGCTCCGACCGATACCTCCTCCAACCCTGCCGTCTCCCAGCCCTTCCGGCTAACTCCCAGTTACATCCTGGGCATGACGTGCTGTGGTATGGAATACCTCTTTGGTCAGTTTGGGTCAGGTGTCCTGTCTCTGCTTCCTCCCGGCTTCCCCTCCTCCCTGCCAGAGCATGAGGCTCACAAAGTCCTTGGCCAAACCAAAACATCTCTATCAGTTCTGTTCCCAGGCCGAAAGTCAAAACACAGCACTGCATCAGCTACCAAGAAGAAGAAACATGACTGCTACTGCTGAACCCAGGACATTATCCACCCCTTATTCCATACCATTCACGTCATGCTCAGTTCCCACATTTTCAATATACCATCACTCTTATCTTAGTGCATGGACCAGTCCCTATAAAGCTGCTGAGTCCATCTGGTCCATGATGGCAGGCTCCATCTCTTGTAACAGTCTTCCAGAGCAGGAGAGACTGTGTGCAGTGTTCACGCTCGTGAATAACCTGGGCAATAGTGTCCATTGTTAAGTCCACCCCTCGATCATGAGTCCATCTCTGTGTTGCATCTCTGCTCTGATGGCCTGAAGTGCCATGGGCCCACCAGGCTTAAAATAATTCACTGTCCCCTTAAGCAGTTTCTGCAGCTTGTTGCTGGGGACTCCATACAGCTGCCTTCCATCTCCGACGCTTCCAAAGCACTGGAGGGGCCCAGTGGACTAGATACTTGCCCATACTGTCACACACACCCTGCCACTCATGACTGTCCAGCCTTGGGGAAAACCTCTTGGTCCCCCTATATTGTCGTCTAACCCCAGACAAGACCCAAACCTGACTCTGCTTAACTTTTGAGATCAGACAAAATGGTTGTGGGTAGAACACAGTCTGTGTGTGTGCCAACATGCTGATCCCCATCACAATCAGCAGGCAGGTCCCAAGGATACCCAAAGGCCATTCGAAACCTTCAGAACTCTCAAACGATGCTGCTGTACTTGTCACTGGGGCTGGTGTAGCTGCTGTGCTTGCCGGCTCTCCCACCACCGGCTTCTCTTTTCCTGAGTCCAGCTCTTCCTCCTCTGCCTTGCTGGGAAATGCTGCGTGGTCTCCTGCATCCTCCTGGGGCTCGGCGGGCGGCTTCCGGGGCATGCTCTCGGCCGTCGCGGGGCTGGGCTCCTCCGCGGGGCTCGGCTCCTCCGCGGGGTTCGGCTCTTCCGCGGGGCTCGGCTCCTCCGCCGCCTTATCCCGCTGCTCGGCAGCCGCTTCCTTCTGCTCCTCGACCGCCCCGACCTCCTCCACCGGCAGCCGTCCCCTGGCGGCCTCCGGCCCCGCTCCCGCCGCCGCTTGGTCCCCGGGGCCGCTCTCCCGGGCCGCTTCAGCAGCCGCCGGCTCCCGGGACCGCTCCCCCTCAGTTCCCCGCAGCCTCACGAAGATGGAGAGTAGGGCGAGGGCCAGGGCGGTGAAGAGCAGCCGGACGGCCAGGTACAAGTCCACGGCCACGTCCGTCCTGCCCTGCTGCTGGAGCCCGCCCGTATTACAAGCCATTGCCATAAAGCACAGTGAGACAAGAACCTTAGCCCAGGTCCCACACTTGATAAACACTATCACAGCAAATACCGGCTCTAAGTAAGTTACAACGGTCTGAAGCTGTGAGATCAACAAGAACAACTCTGAGAGCCAATAAATCAGCATTGTGACGAGTGACTATTAATCCGGTCAGATCTGCCGTTATCTCAACCCTTCGTGCCCCACGTTGGGCGCCAAAAAGAACTGTCGTGGTTTAAACCCAGTCAGGTAACTCGTTCGCTCACTTCCCCCCCTTTCTTGCCCTCCCCCTGCTCTCGGAGGGACGGAGAGGAGAATCAAAAGAATGCAACTCCCACGGGTTGAGATAAGAACAGTTTAGTAACTAAGGTATAACACAAATCACTACTGCTACCACCAATGATAATAATGATAAAGGAAATAACAAGGGAAGAGAATACAACACCTCACCACCCGCTGACCGATAACTCGCCCCCCAAGCCCGACCAAGCTCCGACCGATACCTCCTCCAACCCTGCAGTCTCCCAGCCTTTCCGGCTAACTCCCAGTTACATCCTGGGCATGACGTGCTGTGGTATGGAATACCTCTTTGGTCAGTTTGGGTCAGGTGTCCTGTCTCTGCTTCCTCCCGGCTTTTCCTCCTCCCTGGCAGAGCATGAGGCTCACAAAGTCCTTGGCCAAACCAAAACATCTCTATCAGTTCTGTTCCCAGGCCGAAAGTCAAAACACAGCACTGCATCAGCTACCGAGAAGAAGAAACATGACTGCTACTGCTGAACCCAGGACACCACTGCCTTTATACATAAAAACACAGACCCTACCCCAAAAGGCTTACATTTTAGCTATTACATTCCTCTGGCTACCTCTTTCATAACCTTTCTTCATTTGTCCTTTCAGTGTCCACTTCCCAACCAAAACATCCTCTTTGTGACCTTCCTTGGATTAAGAACCTGCAACCCAACCATTCGTCAAGCTAGTCTCTGGACCAGAAACTGCTCCTGCTGTTAATCCTGCAGACCTAAACAGGCTGAAATGCTTTGAATTATTTCCCAATACTTTTTCATCTCCCAGAGAAACAGATGTAAAGCAGCACCAGCATCTTACACTGCATTCCCCATAAGCCTGCTAACAGATGCATTTTGGCATTCCTGTTCCATGTTTTTTGCTGCAAAAAGCGGCCTCTCCTTCTTTGCCTTTCTTACAGTGGTGTGAAGACGATCCCTCATAAATGACTCAACTTCATCTTTTTACTAGATCTGGAGACAACAGGTCCCAATGGTTTAAGGTTTTCCTTTAGTACCCTAAGCTTCACTTTGAGAAGAAGCCACCATTCTTGTCAGGAAGCAGAGAGGGAAGTAGCTACTTCCCATGGAACAATCGTAGTGGCATAACTCCTCTGTAATTGCTGTTATCCTTGACACTGTCTCATTTCTTTGTTTGCTTCTTTTGCGTTGTATTGGTGTAATGGGACGTATACAGACAGGATACCTTCAGACAGATCAGCTGAAATGCATACAAAATGCTAAAACCATAATACACATAATTCCGTCAAAATCCACAACAAAAGACAACAGAGAAAGAAGATTAAAACAAAGCAATTATGATAGTCCAAATGTCAACATCAAAACGCATCAGGTTTTAACTGTATTGCACTGATGGCAGCATCCCCACTAAGATTGTAAAGGGAGACCAGAATGCTGATCCCAGGTTTATTTACTTGGCATGGATAGAAAGCATAAAGGTATTAATAGAAAGTGTTACTAACAGGCCATAAGGATACATGTGTTTCAGAACATTTTTGAAACAATGTCAATACTCAGAATTTCTTACAGACAATCAACTGACCTCGAAACCAAGCTTTTAAACAAAATAGCACGATACTCTTTCTTTGGGTGAGCTTTTGGCACAAAAAGACGCATGAGAACTCAGTGATAAGGGCTCAAATATAGAACTAAAATAAGGTTCTGACCAATAAGATGGAAATAAAAATATAGGAAACAAAGTTGAAATGAGGAGCCAAAAAAAATTAAGAATTTTCAGGAGTATTTTATGTTGAAAGGTGTGTGTTACGTTATGTCATGTTATGATGAGGCATTGCTTCCTTGTCATAAATCCACACTGTCTACTAAAATCACTTTCTTGCCCTTCATATGTTTAGAAATGATTTTCAGGATTATTTGCTCCATCACCTTCCCAGGGATCAAAGTGGAAGTGGTTCTCCGAATCAAAGCCTGTGGTTCTCTGAATCCTCCTTCTTGCTCTTCTTGAAGATAAGAGTGACAATAGCTTCCTTCCAGTCCTTAGGAACGCACTCAGTCTCCAAGACCTTTCAAGGATTATCCAGAGTGGCCTTGCAATGACATGGGCCAGCTCCCTCAGCACTCCTGGGTGCATCACATCACGTCCCATGGACTTGTGTATGTCCAATTAATTTAAATTCTCCCTAACCTAATCCTCCGCTACCAAGGGTAATTTTGCCTTGGTTCAGACTTTCCCATTGGTCTCACAGATTTGGGATTACTGAAAGCAAGTATAACAACTAAAGACCATGGTAAAGAAGGCATTGAGTGCCTCTGCCTTTTATCACCACATCCCTGTCTTCATGTGTTATTTTTATGCATGTAGTGTAGTAATGATGAAAACTAAAGTATCCCACTCAGAAAAACATGCACCGCAGATGCAATTTTAAACATATCCCAAAAGTAACCAAGTGGTCCTTTACAACTTCAGGAAGATCAAAAGCTTGGTACACAAGAAGACCATGTATATGAGCTGCCTGGAAAATTAAAAATCCGTGGTGATTACTACAAGCCAAGAGGCATGGAGCAAGAGTGGGATAAAAAATTGAGTCTGTACTATGAAATATAGTGTGATATAAATGAAAACTAAGGGAATCAAAGTCCAGTGGCTTTCAGAGTAAACTCACCACAAAGATTAAAAGCAAAGAAAAGGCATTTTTAGGCATATAAGGAACAAAATGAAAATCCTAAATCAGATACAAAATCATTATAAGTTACATATGATAATAAAATTGCAAGCAGTGATTTAAAAAGAAAAAAGCAGAACGCTACATCTATGAGATACATAATCTTTTTTAAACAAAAGGTTCTAATGCAGCTTCTTTCTTTAAGAAACTTGAGAACTTTTTCATAATACAGGAGATTGTCAGGATATTGTGGCAGTGTACTCATGCTTCCCTTAGTCTATGATTCTGCCTGTACCCTTTCCATAGCCTTCAGCAGAGCAGGTGATCATGGGATGCCCTCCACATGCTCCTGACTATTCAGTGTGGCACCAGGCCAGTGATTTTAATCAAATCTCATGCTTCAGGGCTTCAGCTAGTTTCCTGAAAGGGACGCACAGGAACATTTGTTTTCCTGATGCACAATTGGCCAGATGTATTTAGATAGGAGAAGCAGTCTTCTCTGGAGCCTAAGGGATTTGTGCAGCTACACACAATCTGCTGAAGATGATCTTGGAGGTCTTTTCCAACCTGATACTACTTCTACAATATGAATACTCAAGTATGTTGGTGAGGAAAGTGCTCCTTTTTAGATCCTGCCTTCCTACATATGAGGTTTCAAACTAACTGACACTTTTGAGACCCAAAAAAGATTATTTTTTTTTGTGTATGAATGGGAAAACCCTGGCGATTTTTCTCTTTGTTACATGACATGGTGCTCCTGTTAAGATTATCTGGGTTACTGGCAACATCTGTGCTGATGGACAAAATGTTTAAAATACATAAGGATGGGAATACATCAGTACAAATGAATAATTGGGTTCAACTTTCAGGTAAAAATTAATGGATTTTAGTATACACAGATATGACTCATGAGAAAACCAAGAACAAGCCTTTGCTGGCCAGATAGGGGTATCTTCTCACTTCATGTGTCTCTGGCATATGACACCACCTTTCTGTGTCAAGCTTCTTTAATGTTTAAGCCATCAGTGACATCTTTATGTGCCTTAGAAGAAAACACTTGAAAGACCAAGTGTACAGCTTATCCTGGATACAGAATTTGGCCACATGATTTCTTTTTTTTTTCTGTTATTGAACAGCACAAAGGTTCTCATTCACACATGGCCCATAAAATAAGTTTTTAGGGAGTAAGCCTTCAACAAAGAATTAAGCATTCAACAATGAAAATGTTCCACAGCTCAAGCCAACGCAATCCATCTTATCCCTGCTATCCCTAGTTTGAAAAATTTGGAATTATTACTATGATTGGGTTCAAAGCAGTCTGACAAGCTGCTCATGAAGAAAGCTTTCTTCAAAGTCTCCTACTTCTGTTGGCTTCTGCCACAGTCCCTTAGTAAATGCTTTTTAGAAGCGACGTGTGAATGTGACACTATATGGTATGCAAAAATGTCAACACAATAATAGCCTGTTTTTGATCTGAATCAGTGAAGCATATAGCTTTATTACGATGCATGCTAGAATGACTAAGGCAAATACAAGCCTTGCTATGATTCATTGCTTGAAGAAAGCTAAGGGCAGAAAAAATTATTTTATTTTTAATACTTTCAAATGAAATTATTTTAATTAATTGTTTCATTTTTGCTGAATGATTCAGACAGCATTTTAGCTAATGCAGGGCAAGGAGAAAGAGACGCAACAGAATATTCTGACTACTCCAGAGTAAGTAATCTACAAGTCTGGAAAATTACTCAAGGTCATGTTGAGTTCCTCTTCAATGGTTTCTCCTCGCAGGACATGCGAGGCTGGGAACCATGATATATATTAAAAGGGACAGAGATTAAAATGTCCCTCCCAAAAATGTTCCAACAGTGCTCCAAACCTGGATCAGTCACAATTGTTTTCTCAACCCATTCACTGAGCACAAGGTGGTTCTAGACTCCCAATCTATTGCAGCCCAAACTGTACTGTGTGCATTTGCAGCACAGTCCTGTGAGCCTTCTCTCCCTCTGAAGTGCCAGATGCCACACAAGGCTTGCTAGATTGATCTGTAATCAGTTAATAAACTGCATCTATCAAGTCTGTTCACGGCAGGGAGAGTCCATAGCACTGTGTCACAGCAAGGGAACAGAGTTGTGGTTCCCTCTTCAGCCTCTGTCCCAAGATTTCAGAAACTTTCCCCACATGACCAGCAGAAAGCTCCTCATGCACCAGAAAATCAGGAGAGGTGAGCAATTACACAGTGGAACTATTAAGATGCAGTCCTACTATGGACTCCTTAATTACTTTGAGATTGTCCCTATATTTTGGACATGCTCTATAGTGTAACTGATTT
Organism: Pezoporus flaviventris; assembly: GCF_033815535.1. Lineage (NCBI taxonomy): Eukaryota > Metazoa > Chordata > Aves > Psittaciformes > Psittacidae > Pezoporus > Pezoporus flaviventris. The sequence continues at coordinate 9,380,454 of NW_026892595.1, forward strand.
TACTACTCTTGCTTTGTCATTATAGCAGCTGCTGGCACATCAATACTTCAAAAACTCTACTGCTTAGTACAGTCACAGAATACTAAGTATTTTGACCTGTATTTCTCTATGGGAATAGACATGAATAGAATGCAATAAAACATAACAAAAACATCCATGCATCTGAACTTACGTTGATCGATTGCTACTGATCACTACTAGTAGTAAAGCATCACATAATTTGTAAGGAAGAGAAATGTAGGCAAAATTATTAAACACTCTTTCTAGGAGAAAAAAAAACCAAGAAAATTATTTTATGAACTCAACTGAATCATGAAATGAACTTAATATTTTTACTTGTTATCATCTGAATGAAATTATGCATGCATTTTAAAGTAAAAATAGAGTTAATATAAAAATATACTACCAAAAAGAGTGCCATACAATTGGCTTGTTTTAACAAATTACAATTTGCAATTATAAGGCTATCCAGAACTGCCAGCATTAACATTGCCTTAACTTTGGATGACTTCAAGTAGCTTTAAAAGAAGAAAGATAATTCTCTCCGTAACAAAATAATAACCCTATTATATTCCAAACACAAAAGCTAACTTCTGTCTACCTGCAGTTTTCCAAGTACAAGGAAGAAACAGTTCAAGTATTGAACAAAGTAATGTCAGTTTTCAGTATGTCTAAATAGAGCAATACAGTATTCCCTCCCCCAGTTCATATTAAATGTCTAGTTGACTCAGGCCACTATACATTCACGATAAAACTGTGCTAGCTACATGCAAAGTGTGATATCTGAAACTGCTTTTGGAATGCCAAGACAATATTCACATGCAACTTTTACATCAAATATTTGATGTAAAACAAAAAGCAGAAAAAATGCAAACTGAGCATGGTTGAAGTACAAAAATCACCTTACCTTCACTATATATTCCATTAATGTTACAATACATGTTTTACTTATGCAATCTCTTTATCCACAGTATTAAAGGAACCCTTGAAAAGGTATCCACAGTATTAAAGGAACCCAGTATTCCACTAACTACATGCAGAACAGCTTGTAATTTTCCACCATCTGCCAGCACCAGTGAGATTGCATTACCTTCTTTCCATATCTTCCACTGGAACCTGCTTTACCTACAAACCCCCCCTCGATCTTTCCTATGTATTTCTTACTCAGAGACTAATGATGAAGAGTTTTAAATACCATTAATGAAGAAGAAACTAAAAATAGAGAGTGCCAGTCCTTTTCAATATCCCCTTTTCCACAGTGGTAGTCATAGGCAAACCTGGGGGAATAATGGGAACTCTTGTGGTTAAACATTGGCTTGAATTCCAAAGATTTAATGAGTCCTCCAACTTTTTATTTTCATTATGGGAACTCGAGTATTTCTAGTATCCATTTAGATGTCTGGCTTCTTGAATATTTCTAACATCTACTGAGATGTTGAGATGTCTGTCTTGGTTTTTATTTTTCCTATGACTTTTCTTGGTAATAATGTCAACAGTCTAATTACATGTGGCAAGAAAGCATGTTTTAATTAGATGCATAGAAGGACAAGGCCTTCAGCAAGGCACAATACTGCTGGAAAGCTATGCATTTGCCTATGTGATGGAGTACAATCTATACTTACATTTTTTTGTGGGCATTTCCAAGACAACAGCTGCTCATCATATTTCTAGTCTGTGGCAGCAGGCTTCAGCAGTCCCTTAAGAAGTATGAGCTACCTGTACCCTTGTTCAAGACTGTCAGCCTACAAGATTAAGCCTCGGAAACACAGCTGAAGAGGAATTTTCCATCAGCATTACACTCTCCTGTTTTTAGCTAAAAGAATGACTTGCAACATAACTCTAGATGTTTCAGAACTTTTAGTGGAAAAGTGGTTCTTCCCTCCATGAGTTCCCCACATGCAAGTGTGAAAAGCTCTGGGCTTTAAGCTCTCAGACTCACTGCAGTGGCAGGGGATTTCAGAAACACGTCAAATCTTTCAAAATGAAATGTCACTTGGACTTTTTCAGACCAAAGTTAAAATAATAAAAATAATAATACAGCTAAGATACTCCCCTTTTAAAACAGCATGTTATTTGACATCTCAGAATTTCCAAATGGGAATTGCGTCTTAGACTAATATTGTTTAATACACAAAAGGCCCTGTGCAGCATCCTGATTTCAAGAAAAAAAATTGAATTGAGAGGGACTATTAAAAGAAGCAAATATTTGTCAGCATAAGCAGATGTTATACACTTGGCTCCCCATGAAATCGGTTACACACTGTAAGATGCAGATGAATATATGAATTTTTATTACAGATGAGGTGTGCTATGCATGCAAGTGACTTCAGGCCAATTTTTTAACTGATGAAACAAGGTCAGACACTGAAAGGTATTTTGGCAGTAAAAGCTGCAGATTAATTTGTCACAAGACTTTCAATAGGTACCTAGCATTAAATTAATTTGGATTTACATGCTAGAAGTTTTTGAAAATTTTAGTAGGTGTTTTTCTGCACTTTTAGTGGTAAAATTTCTTTTCAATCTGGCTCTTTAACATCAATCCACAGTATTCAACCAGACTGCTGAGAAACAGATGTAATAGACTTTCTTCCCAGAACGCTAATAAGCAATTGTGAATATAATTAAGAATATTTATAAAATGGGAATTTAGTTCACACTTTTCTTCCTCCAAACCTTTTTATACAATATATTATACAGCTGTCTCACTTTAAAGTGCTGCAGGGAATTTACTTTAATGTAAATCTATATTTTTCCATCAAATCTCTATACTATACTGAAAACATAGCAGCTACACTTGAATATAGTGCAGCTATTTATTATTTGTATTGATGTGGTAGAGGATGCTCCTTGCTTAGAGCATAATTGCTGCAATTCCCAGGCGTACCATCCTTCCCCAAAGATTTTCTACCAGAAAAACAGCTAATTCCCACAAATGTTGAGGTAGCAAAACAGCCTTCAGTCAGTGTTCTCCCATAAGGAAAATACAAACTTTTAATGTATCTAGAAGTTAAAAGAATTCAGGGACTGAATCTGTCATCATGGGATGCTTAGAGTAGATCCCCTTGGTTGCTACTCATTATCTGTAGTAAAAAAAAGATTGATTTTGTTTATCTTTGCCAATTTAAGATATCATACTGGATGGATGTGAGGAGAGAGGATGCTTCCCTTGTAACAGCATTTCAAACTTCTTGTGGCTTGGACAGTTTAGACTAAAACTTCTATCTGGCAATACCTTTATAAGTAATTGAGATCCAGACGCATTGGTGTGGAGACGTTATAAACTCATTTACTTGATTTCATCATTAATGTTAACAGGGATTGAGTGTTTCTTAGATACGAGAATATTACTGGGGTAATTAAGCAATATTAAAGCAGGATTTTAAGGGAATGCAAAAATTTCACTCTTCAAACCAATCTGTGTGAGGCGCTGCCACAGTATTCTTTCAAAGTCCTTCTCATCTTTTTAGCTATCAGTACCTCTATGAAGGGCAAACAGTTCAGACTTTTAGCCTGAATTTTGGGAAAGCTTTTCCACACACTTCCTCAGCTACCTCAAGCAGATCAGTCTCTCAAAGTTTCAGATCCCCAACTGTTAACTGGGAATTATAGTAATTTACCTCCTCATAAGAGTGTTGTGAAGGTCATCCATTACATTACATTACATTACATAGACTGTAATGTGTCCAGAAACTATGGCCACAGCATACACAAATACCTATGACACAACAACAGTAAGGCAACGTGTATAAACTGTGTCACAAAATGAAGCTTCTAGAAAGCCAGTACTGCTATGCAGGAAAGGACTCGGAACTGTGGTACTCTATACCATCAAGTTCAAAGAGAACAGAAAGAACAAAGGAAAGTAAAGCTATTTTCAAAGGTGATTTAATTCACTGAAAGTTAACTGTTCTTTCATTTACCACTCTTAAAAAGTTCCTAACTGTACTTTAATTTAAATAAAAAAGACAAAAAAAGAAGACACAAGTGCAAACTGTATTACCACACAACACATACAGACAGAGGATAGGTCTTTTTCTAGTATTGTGCTCCATAAGACACTTCACAGATCCATCTTTCAGATACATGTTTTATGCACCTGTTTACATGAAAATCACCATAAAGAGTATCAGGAGAGGAGAACAAAGGGCTCTTCAGGAACACCTCATCATCAACCAGCTTGCAGGAGAATGGCACAGACAAAATTATCTTGGGAATGGCTCACTTCCTTTGTCAAGTGTGTTTGGTGGCTGAAGAGGTCCTCAATCCACTGCCTCTGCTCCCCTCCCCACAACAGAAAAGTTGTGTGCATGCTAGAAAGGCCAGGGTGGTTATTTGGGTTGGTTCTGTTTGTTTGTTTGCTTGGCCCCACATAATAATTGGTTCAACATAAACAAAAAAAAATTTGTTCCACTGAATATTTACTGGAAGAAAATGGGATTGTGCCTGCATGTCTATCTCATTCTGCAGACTGCAGATGTACAGGCTTATATATTAAAAGATGCCTATGAGTTTCAGTCCCTGATCCAATAAATGTTTATGTACAACACTCTATAGTAGTGCCAACATGAGAGATTTTGATCAACTCACATTTCTGACTTAAAAATACTCTTGGAATCTGATTAATGTGGGTTTAAATCCTCTTAAGTAGAAGACACAAATCTTACAAATCTCAGCTGAATACCTTAAACGTCAGCCTGAAGAGTGAATGGTATGTCTTCCATGATCATTTTGTGAAGACTGTAATGTTTTCCTATTTAACTACTCATTATTGGCTTCATATTGTGCTTTGTTTTTTTTGTGTTTTTTTTTTTTTTTTGTTCGGTTTGGTGTGGGGGGGGGGTGTGTGAAAAAAGCCAGGGAAAATTCTTTCTATCTCTTCCTAAGTTAAGGTGCAGTTTCTATATTCCTTTAAGATGAAGGACTGCAGATAGTACAGGTGCCTCCTTGACCCACGTAAGTGCGTGTGTATGTTTGTTTCTTGTGCATATTCTCATCTGTGCTTTGGAATCACAATTTTCCCCATAAGATTTTAAGGTTATTTTTCAATTACAGCCTTAGCCGCAGACTGCAGTAACTGGGGAATAAAGAATTCAGGTCCTCATTCCTACATTTTGTATGTTTTGACATCTGCATAAGTGAGTTAATTTTCAGAAACATTGATCCTCCATGGCTCTAACTGCCTTCAGCACCTTAAAAAAAATAGTATACACAATACATTAAAAACCTGTGAGAAAAAATATTGATTTTGCCTCACATTAAACTTCCAGACTATCAGAAAATACTAGGAAGTGTACAGAAGATAATTTAGGAAGTCTGAAGGCTTTTCAATAGAACATTCTATCTGATGAATAAAATAGTGAACATAAACACATGAATCTTCAGAATAAGTAACCCTAATAATTGTGGGGATTTTAAATGTGAAGTAATGAGAGTTACATAAATACAGTCTACTGGCAGGAAGACACTACAGCAATGGGAGTTAAAATCCCATGATAAATTGCTATGTATCAACTGAATAAATCTTATTAAAAAAAAATTGGAGGGTAAAGGAAAATTTTCAGATTTTCCATCTTCTGAATGGAATCATAGTTACAATTGTCTGCTATGCTGTGAAGTAGTTACCAAGAAATTGAATTTAAACATTAGAAGACAGTGTGCTACCAGGGATAACAGCTCATAATAATGAGCATTGCTATTTTTTACACACACACACACACACACACACACACACACACCCCCTTATATGGAACAGCAGTCAATACACTTTTAAGGCAAATCACTGTAGTATGGCTGATAAGTAACAGGTTGCATCCACTTACCTGCATGTCTGCTTTTCCCTTTTGGTGGTGAAACCAGATGATAACATTCAAAAATCACTTTAGGCCTAACAGACTTGATCACATCCTTTTCACTTCATGCCAGTTCTTAGGTATAGACTTGCCAAAAATAATCTGTTACTTTTCCAGACTTTGGAAAATGGGGATTACCTATGTAATATCTCCCCCTCTACTGCTTTCTTGCAATATCTCTTGTTTTGTTTCAAATCACACTAATGAAGTATATGTGACTGAGGTGAAGCTCATATATTCTTCACAAGATCTAGTAAGTTCTAAGTCTTCTTATATATAACAGGAAGCTTTTCCCTATCAGCTTCTTATTTCACTGAAACAGCCCATGGTCCTGAAGGAACTAAGTACCAACCTCATTTGAACTCTACTAACTAACTTTGCCATTTCACTCACTGTGTCTGCCCCAAAGCACTTGGCACTTACTCCCACCAAATTATACCTTCTATTTGTTAGCCATGCTATCAAAACAGCATTACCAAAATTGCTGGAAACCCCAAAGTTGTAAAAACACAAATTCTCTGAATATTTTATTTCTATCAAGTTAGAAAAAAACTTTGGTTATCCAAGCAATTTTTAACAAAGAACTCAAAAACTTATTAAAAACATAATTAATCTTTTCTGATTTATTTTATTTTCCATACTTCAGATGTACAACATTAGTTGTATATATAAGTAAAAATAACTTACCAAAATCCACAAGCTTGACTCCTCCTTCAGTGGTCAAAAGGATATTATTTCCCTTAATATCACGGTGGATAGTTTTGTTTTCATGCAAATGCTGAAGTCCCTGAAAGATGAGATGTAAACATGAACTTTCTACTAGCACTTCTGTCCTCTAGACTACAAAACAGAAACAAAAAAGTAGCAGAGAAGTGTGGAAAACCATAAAGCAGATTTGTTTTTTTTTTAATCCAAAACCACGGAGATGTCATTCTTGCTGGAAAAAAAAAACAAACCAAACACTTAGCACAACCTAAGAAATAGATGTTTTTTAATTAGTCCATTTTATGTCAAGTAGAAATTTCAAGATGAAAGCAGAAAAAAAGCACTATAACTCTACATTCTATATGACACCTTTAGAGTATAAACTCAAAGAAAACTGCCAGGGCCTAAATTCCACTGCAGAATATCAAATTCTGGTTAAAAGAAAATGAAAAATAATGACACTTGATCTTGAACAGCAACAAAAAAAGAAAAAAAAAGGATTCTTGTAGTAGTGTTTGAATTCACTCAATCTGTTGATCATCTTACTATAATATTTCAGATACAGACATAAGAAAATGAACAGTATTTGGGGCGTATTTCTGCTATTTCTCAAAAGCAAAGCAATTCTGATGCAGAACTGTGTTTACTGAGGAAATTAAGCAATAGTCAGAAATAAATTTTCATTCTCTTAATAATGAAACATAGTAATTCTTCTTCACCTGAAGACATGATCTTCATTCATTTAAAGAAAAAAATACGAGCTGAATACTGACAGTCCTTTCACTGAGAGCTTATCTTACCATCAGAGCTTCATGTAGAATGTAAGCAATTATAAGTTCATTCATCCTTTCGCCTCTCTTCAGAAATCCTTTCACAAGATCAGTCACGGATCCTCCATTGCACAGCTACAAAATATGAGGGAAACAGAAGAAGGAATTAAGAATGTTGGAGTAGCCACCTGGTTGTAGTTTTCAGTGGGGTTTGTATTTGTAGCCAAATGAGCTCCTATGAAACTGGCAAACTACAAACTGTCCTCATGTCTACCATTTGTACAAACAACATACACAGCAACTTTTGCCATTTTTTTCCCACTATTTTCTACATTTAATTATTCTTGCCCAAATACAAGTACAGCAGTCTGTATCTTTGTTTCCCTATATACACGATCGCTTTTCACTGAAACAGAAGTGGCTTCTAGTTGTCGTGGTTTAAACCCAGTCAGGTAACTTGTTCACTCACTCCCAGTGAGTGGTGCCGAGCTGACAACAATCAAGGTCCGTGTCCGTCTCCCCCCCTCCCTGCACCGGGGCTCTCCCCTTCCCCGCTCCCGGAGGAACGGGGAGGAGGATCGAGAGAGTGCAACTCCCATGGGTTGAGACAAGAACAGTCCAGCAACAAATCACCACCGCTACTATCAGCTAAAACAATGATAAGGGAAAATAACAAGAGAAGAGAATACGATACCACCGGCCAAGAAAACGAGTTCCACCCGGAAGCTCCTGTCCTTCCGGGGAACTCCCAGTTACCCCCCACCCCGGGCATGACGTGCTGTGGTATGGAATACCTCCCCGGCTAGCCCGGGTCAGGCGCCCCGTCTCTGCTTCCTCACAGCTTCCCCTCCTCCCTGGCAGAGCATGAGCCTCACAGAGTCCTTGGTCAGGGTAAACATCACTTAGCAACAACCGACAACATCGGCTTCACCAACGCTGTTCTCAAACTAGAAGTCAAAACACAGCACTGCACCAGTTAACACAAAGGAAAAAACATGACTGCTACTGCTGAACCCAGGACACTAGTGCAATAACTTTGCTTCAAAGGCATGTTCTGTGGGCCATGCCAGTTGCTTCTTATATCATCATGTGCAACTCACCAGCAATGCATTGATTATTACTGCATCAATTCTCAGGTACAAAAGCCACATAAAACATAGAAGGGATTTAAAGACAGGCAGCAGAGAAATTCTCCCAACAGGAAAATGGTGTCCAAAGGGAAAGATGCCCTCTTTGCCAAGCAGCCCTTAATTCCTAGCGTAGAAGGATGTTATACACAAGGGACGGGCATCACTGAAGATGATGAAAGCACCATGGAAAGGTAGGTCTCAGCTCCCACTGAAACAAGGTGGGCCAGGGTTGTAAGACTAATTACAGCCACTGTAGTATCAACCATGTCAGCTTCTTGTTCTAGATGCAAAGCCACAACCTACTCTGGATAAACATTTCTCCCATCCAAGGTCCAGTTAGACTATTATGTCCTGTCCCACATACCCAGGAAGCAGAGATTTGGCCTTGCTCCCTGAAAAAGTCAGTGCACCCACACTACCAACAGATTAGTTTAGACCTGCAATATTTCATATATTCATTTTTATCACTTACAGTTTTTCCACAGGAAGAAGCAACAGTGTAGCTTTAGCAGCTTTAGCAGCTTACTCTGTAGCAGTTACACACCCGTAAAGAAGAAATTGGTACTTAAGCCCTTAAACTATCCATAATGCACCTAATACTCATTGACTGTACCTCTGTAAACAATACTCATTGACATCTCCTCTGTAGAGGATCAGCTGCTTCCAATAGGACAGTGAAATAAATTGTAAGTTTAATATTATATCATCCGGTGGCTTTCCAAATGACAATAAATACTCATGTACGACATTTTACCAATACAGCGCAAAACAGTAATTCCTTTTGACTATGTACTTAGAAGTCTACTCAGATTAAGGGTATAACTTATAAATAAAACCTTTCAACTGCATAATTCCAGACATCAGATACCCTTTATATGATGTTTTTAAACTGTTCTCCTATACCTCTACATTTTTTTCTGTGCTGCAATTACAGAAAGACTTGCACCTTAACAAAAAAGCATTTCATAGCCCTTTGTATCCAAACATTCCAACAATTTTCTGACTACCTTTGGAACCGCTGGGTTGCATTGAACTTGCAGCACAAGAAGGCCCACACAAAAACTATTTAATACGTAAATCTTGGTGAAAGATGTGTCCTGCATCAGGTCAATGAAGGCACTGGTCTGATAGATGCCGAGCTCTATGACAACAATCTTAGAACTCTCTTAATCTCAGCCTTACTTCAGTGGGACAACATGCATGCTTAGAGAGGGAAGAACTCATATGCTTAAATGATGAGATTAAGCACTTTGCTGGATTAGGGTCAGATTCCCAAGCAGGATTTAATTTACTGTCTTTAGCCATGCTGGTCTGCCTTCTCCAGTGACTTTTTCTAGTTACTTTTTTTTTTTTCTACAATAACATTGTCTTCCCTGGGTCTCTATTGTTTTAACTTTGTGACATCATTGACACGTTTAATCAAACCAAATGGATGTTGACAATTCTGGTCAATGTAATGTATTTGCATTTCAGGGCACTGAAACTGTTTCACAAGTGACAAACCACTTGTGAAATAAATTACATATACATATATGATATTCTTAAAACTATTTTTCTTCATTATCTAATATTAAAATTGTGCTTTTCGTAGGTGGATATTCTTCTGTTTTCTTTACAGAGCTGGATATCTGCTAGTCTTTCTGTTCAACGTAAGGAAAACTAGCCCAGAAAGGAATATATTCTTTTTCTAGGTAGGAGAATGTCCTGGGTTCAGCAGTAGCAGTCATGTTTCTCCTCCTTGGTAGCTGGTGCAGTGCTGTGTTTTGACTTTCAGCTCGGGAACAGAGCTGATAGAGATGTTTTGGTTTGGCCAAGGACTTTGTGAGGCTCATGCTCTGCCAGGAAGGAGGGGAAGCCGGGAGGAAGCAGAGACAGGACACCTGACCCAAACTGACCAAAGAGCTATTCCATACCACAGCACGTCATGCCCAGGATGTAACTGGGAGTTAGCCGGAAGGGCTGAGAGACTGCAGGGTTGGAGGAGGTATCGGTTGGAGCTTGGTCGGGCTTGGGGGGGCGAGTTATCGGTCGGCTGGTGCTGAGGTGTTGTATTCTCTTCCCTTGTTATTTCCTTTATCATTATTATCATTGGTGGTAGCAGTAGTGATTTGTGTTATACCTTAGTTACTAAACTGTTCTTATCTCAACCCGTGGGAGTTGCATTCTTTTTGACTCTCCTCTCCGTCCCTCTGGGAGCAGGGGGAGGGCAAGAAAGCGGGGGAAGTGAGTGAACGAATTACCTGACTGGGTTTAAACCACGACAGAGAAGGAAGAAACTATAGCCCAGAAATTACCTTCTTCAGTGTTTAGGCAGTAAAGCCAAGACTGAACTTATTTGCCTGGGTCAGCAATGTGGTTTTTTTTTTCTTAAACATGTCACTTTAAATAATTTTTCTACCCCTCTCATAAGATAGAAATCCCTATTAGGAGATAAATATCAGTATTGTAAGATAAAACTTAATTAAAATATCAGGTTATTTTTCTACAGGCTAAACAAGTCCTCGTGGGTAAAATGTTGCGTCTGGTCTCATTTCCTATTTCTACCATCTATTTTGTTGCAGGTGAAGCTGCCACATGTCCCTATTAACTATGCACTTAACCAAAGTTCAAACGGTGATTCTTTCTCCTGACTCTGGCTATCAAATTGCTTGTGTGTTCAATGCAAGCTTATCATAAACACCTCAAAAAGTCCCTCTCCTAACAGGATCCAAAAAAAAAATGACGATACTCCTGCCTGATGCAATACTGGACCATATTTGCTTGGGAATCTGAGTAGACAGGGCAATACATTATTCTTGGGGATGCTGACTAGGATCTAGTTCATGACTTAACAACTTAAAGGGGAGAAAAATCCCTAAACCATTAAAAAAAACCCACATTTCTTCTGGAACAGATTATCTGCAAGTCTGTGTTATCTCTGTCCCTGGAGATAATTCACAACTTGCATGCAGTCCTTCAATAAGAGGTGATAGGGTCAGCATTATTTAGCGGTACTGCCAGAATGGAAGTTTCCCGGTGTGCTGTTAAATATTGCAGCTTATAATTATGCTTCTTAGTAGCATACTGTCCATAGTAAGAAGCTGTGAGGTCTCTTACCAAAGTTGTTGTGTTGGAGTTAAGCCAACTGTAATTCTTGGATGACAAGGAATCATGAAAGCAACAGAGATGGTTTAAAAAAAGATCTTTCCAGTGAAGCATCTAGAGAAGAGAGGTGCTGGTAGCTGTTATTTTGTTGCAAGCACTGTGAACTCACATGATCAAACAGCTAATCAGTCTGTGTCATAAGTCCACATCATTCAGTAAAAGCTCCTCAGAATACCTTGATGAAGGACACTATAAACAGACAACATGAAATGCATGGAGAATCTGCGACACAGACACAGAGTAGAAGCTGTGTGTCTATCTGAGCTGTGTCCCACAGGGATGCTTCCTAAAGGTCAAAGTAACTCACCAAGTCTAATGCCTTTCAACCTGTCATGAGACATGTTGACTAGGGTCTAGCTCATGACTGTGAAGAGAGTATTAATCCTATTTCCCTCTCCCACATTCAAACCACTCATGCACACATTCTCTATTACGTGAACAGATGCATTTCTTGTGGTTTGTATCAGTTTTACAATACCTATTTTAAGTAGCTAGTAATTCCAGGAGGAAAAATGTGCATGGAAGAAGTGTTGGTGGCCTCTTTAGTAGTAGTAGGTGTAAACTGAAAGGACTTTCTCAGTTTGGTTCTCAGTTACCACATACTCAGGTATGTGAAGTGCATAAAAAAACAAAGCCCTTCACTCTGAACTGCTTTTAGGAAGTCTGCAAAGGCTGTATTTTCCCAGCAAAGGATAGAAATCCTCTTTTAAGCTCTTTAAATAAACTTAATTTAAAGAAAGAGACTTTTGTAAATGTCCAGCCTGTCAGACATGGTAAGGGAAGATATTAGTGATCCTCCCACAAGGATGCTACTTAGAAATGTCATTGTGATAACTTTGTACATGAGCAATTTTCATCAGTTTAATCTTAGCCACTTTTTCTATTGTTCCCTTGTGATTTACAGGTATTTTAGTTACGGGCAGTGTTTTCAGTGCCTGCAATGACAGAATGCAAATATTACCTGCAAACACAAGCAACTAAAAGGGCGGTAAACTGAACCCTGCAGGCTACCTAAAAGGGGGTGGAGAAGACAGACAGATGCTTCCCAGAGGCACACAGCAAAGGATGAGAGGCAACAATCCCCAAATGCAAGATAGTAGATTCCTACTGAACATAAAGGAAAAGCTTCTCCAACAAAAGTAGTTAAGCACTGGAACAGATTTTCTAGCAAGTCCGTGTTATCTCCATCCTTACAGATAATTCACAACTTCCATGGCAGAGACCCTATGTAAACCTGTAACATTGGAGTTGAACATCTATGAGCAGGGGGCTGGACCCAATAATCATCAAAGGTTCCTTTCAAACTATAGTTTTCTATAATTCATAATATTTGGATTTTAATATATTCAGTCCCTAGTTCAGGTATTTAGACAGCAGTAATGGGGGAAAGGACTATGGAAATCTTCCATACTCAGACCAAGGGAAAGAATAATTTGAGAGAAGTCTCGATCCATGTGAAAACCTGCATGCAAATGCTGTAGCTCAGATGGCCATACATAGGTGTGTCAGAAGAGGTGGTTGTGAGCCTTCTACAGTGGTAGCGAAGGGTTCCTCCCTTATGATTTTCCAGCACTCAAAAGGCAAAGACTCATACTGGGATGACATACAGTCCTCCACCCACCCATCTGCCACAATCCTGTACTACTTTAATTGAGCTATTTGTATGCAAAGATCTCTTCAGCAATAGATTTATAAAATAGCATGATTCTAACACATGAAATGTCAGTTAAAATTGCCATCACATCACAGTCATCCAGGTGTTCTTTTTAGGTCATATTCACTCCCCATCTGACCCAGCTGATCTATTTCTCTCTGTTGAGCTCTTCTTGATTCTGATACCCATTGAATAAGGATTCAGCATTGGCTTTGCTTTTAAGAAAACTAGCAGCTGCACCTTTGTTAGGGCTATTATAGCCTTTAATCATCCAACTGCTCCTGATTTATGCATCTGTACTAAGCTGTCAGGTAACATTTGCTTGCATCCTGCAGTTGTCAAGGTGCTTTCATCTTATTTCATCAGCTTGGATGAGAATAGCAGGGCAACTACAATTACTACCTGCCTTGTCTTTAAAGGCTGCACGGGCATAAATGACTGGGTAGCACATCACATATGCACAACTTAACAGCATGCGCAAACAATAGTTACAGAAAAGTCATATTGTCACACCTCGCTTTAATGTTATCATACATAAGAATGCTAAAAGCATCTTAGGCACTAATCTCTACTTTTTTCTCTATTTTTTTTTTTTTTTAGAATAGACTAATAATCTGACCCGTTCCATTGATCTTGCAGTACAGAAGCACTGCCAGTCTCTGAGCTGACTCTACCTTCCTTTTAGTACTGACAGCTGTTAAGAACAAAAGATTCTTATTTGCTGCTGTTTTGTTGCCATAAAACTACAGAAACATAGGAGTAAAAGGGACTCCGAGAAATAATTTATTCCACTTTATTTGCATTGCTTAGAAATCTGGTACTTTCACAGAATCAGATAATGGTTTGGGTTGGAAGAGAGACCTTAAAGATCATCTAGTTCCAATCCCCTTGCCATGGGCAGGGACACCTTCCACTAGATGAGGTTGCTCAAAGACCTGTCCAGCCTGGCCTTGAACACTGCCAGGGATGGAGCAGCCACAACTTCTCTGGGCAACCTCTGCCAGTGCCTCACCACCCTCACAGTGAAAAACCTGTATCTAATCTAAATCTATCCTCTTTCAGTTTAAGGCCATTCCCCCTTGTCCTCTCACAACAAGCCCTTCTAAAAAGTCCCTCTCCATATTTCTTGTTGGCACCCTTTATGCACTGGAAGCTGCTGTAAGGTCTTCCCTGAGCCTTCTCTTTTCCAGGCCAAGCAAACTCAATTCTCTCAGTGTGCCTTGATGGGAACGGTGCTCCAGCCAGTCCTTGACAGATATTTGTCTAATCTGCTCCTAAAAATCTCCCACTAAGAGAGACTCCAATCTTTCTAAGTAGCCTGTTTCTGTGTTTCACTAGCCTGAAAGTTAAAGCGTTTTTCCTACTACCCAACCTGAATATTTTTTGCTTCCAATAAAACTGCTTTATTTTTGTCCTTCCCTCCAGTAGTCTTTGATAATGAATTATCATTATTCTCTACTTAACACTATCTCTGTCAGACTACTGTCATGGTATGTCATTCTTTTTTTTTAGGCTGTACAAACTTAGTTGCTGAAACCGTTTGAAATCATCCATGTTTTCTAAGTTTAGACTGCCTGAAATTTGCCACTGATGTTTGCTCCAAACTGCATACAGAATACCTTTGGAACTCTTGTCTTAGCTGGGAAGAGCTGAACAAAAGACTCTCCATTTCTTCTTCCCACGGATAGCAGTACTTTTCAGACCTTTGTTTTCTGTGATTCAAAAGAATCCCTCCAGTATTCACAACAGTGAATCTGATGCTACCCTCCAATGTGCCTGTAATTAAACTAGGTTTCCACTCCCAACTTTTTATGTGGACTTTGTTTCATCACCCAAGTTATTAATGAACAGAGCAAAAGTAAGATGCCCATTTGAGAATCTCCCATCCCAAAAGTGAACAACTGAATCCAGTTTTATGAAAAAGAGGTTATCTGCTTTATTGTTTATGTATTTCCACATTTTCCTCACAAGAATGTCACACGGGACCATATCAAAACCTTACAAAAGACACATCTCATGTATTGCTTTCCCCTTGCTACACCAGTTATCCTGCTTAAAGAAAAGATTTTATTAATATGATTTGTTCTGGCACAATCCAAGTCGACCACTTATCACATTACTGGATTCTGAGTATTTCTACAGTGGTTTCTATTAACTTGTGCTGGCATAATTGTGGAAATCACAGTTAAACAGGCTGGTTTGTATTTCCCTAGGTCATTATTTTTTCTCCCTTTGTGTATTAAACATTCTTGTATCCCATTTCTCTTGTGTCTTAGTAATATAATCTTGTCTTTACCACCCTCCACATTAGCCTCTCTGAGTTTATCCTTAAGTGCCTGTACTTTAGCTGTGCATTTTTGTTTCTCCTATTCGAAAGCATTCTGAAATATTAAAATAAACAAACCCTGAGCCATTCTTACTCATCTCATACTGTGGTGGTTTTTTTCTTCTTTTCTCTACATCAGCTAATTTGCTATTGTGTATTTAATGTCTTTTAATAACTGCCAGCTACCCTGCTTTCCCTCATTTTTACACTACTTTACTAAGCACAGGTACTTTTCAGTTTGCCAAGATGGGTAAAGCATACTCTCCTGAAGCTCATTACCCTTACCCTACACTTTCCTCAGAAGAGTGAACAAAATTATTTTGGTATATTTTCCACTCAAACTTCTTCCTTCCATCTTCAACTTTTCAAATGAGTTCTCAATTAAAATGAATCAACCTGATACAGCCAGGTCCTCAGTCACTTTCTTTGTCTTGTCTCCAAGACAGAATTTGATGGACTGTCCATCTCACTATGCCGGCTGTCACACAGGGTCAGCCGTGACCAGATCAACTCCTGTTCTTTGCCTACGGTGTGACATGCTTTCGTAAGTATTACTGCCAAAGAGCACATTCCACTGACAGTACCTGATACCTAGCACAAATACTTGAAGGTCCTTGTGAAGACTTATGGGGAACTAAATCAGTTTCTTCAACAGGCCAAGTGGTTCAACATGCACCTCCTGTCTGTGCAGCGCAGATTTAATTTCACCTCAAATGGAAGAAAGATATACACTGGGGTTCCTATTTTTCCTAATAGCAATACAAGATAACCATAACCAAAAGAAACTATAGCAATGCCCTATGCTTTTAGGTAAAGCTGATTATGTTGAATTTTGCCCAAATGAAACATATCACTAAACCAGACATCCTTCCAGAGTTATTTAGCTTCAGTGATCACAAACCATGTGGTATTTATAATTTTGCTCTCTCACATGATCAAGCACCTTCAGGGCTGTGTTAGTCACAGCCTCATGGGTGTTTTGTTGTTACTTCTGATTTCTTCACTTTCAGTTTGGCTTTTAACTTCTTATTTTCTTTGTCAAGTGCATGCACTGACAAGACAGCCAGCCAGAGGAAAAATTTGCCTATTCCATCTTATTCCATCTTATGCAATCAGCCTTCACAGATGCTTATTTTTCTCAGGACATAGATATCTCAACCTCACACTGTGGATAAACAGAAAAAGCCGCATCTATGCCCATATTGTTACTTTCTAAATTTCTGCTTTCAACCTCAGCATAACTGAATGAAGTCACTGGACTTTATATAAACGGGAGAAAAAAAAGCAGTAACCCCTCAAGGCAGGATTTATTCTGTTCTAAAGCATTTGTTGCTTTGTCTCTAACAGAATGAAAAAAAAAGCAAGTAAGGCAACAGCGCTGTACAAAAGGTTTACGGGGAACATCTTGGCTGAATTCCCCTGCTAGCTATTTCTGATGCAAACTTCATATTGCACCATCCCATAATTCACATTCTTTATGTTACAGTACATTTACATCCCCATGAAGTTGCTAATGAAGAAATTAATGTTATCACTTAGAATCATAGAATGGTTAGGGTTGGAAAGGACCTTTAGATCATCAAGTTCCAACCCTCGTGCCATGGGCAGGGACACCTCATGCTAAATCATATCACCCAAGGCCTCGTCCAGCCTGATCTTGAACGCTGCCAGGGATGGAGCATTCACAACCTCCCTGGGCAACCTATTCCAGTCCCTCACCACACTTACAGGAAAGAATTTCCTCTTTATATCCAATCTAAACTTCCCCTGTTTAAGTTTTAACCTGTTACCCCTTGTCCTTTCACTACAGTCTCTAATGAGGAGTCCCTCTCCAGCATCCCTATAGGCCCCCTTCAGATACTGGAAGGCTGCTATGAGGTCTCCATGCAACCTTCTCTTCTCCAGGCTGAACAGCTCCAACTTTCTCAGCCTGTCTTCATACGGGAGGTGCTCCAGTCCCCTGATCATCCTCGTGGCCCTCCTCTGGACTTGTTCCAACAGTTCCATGTCCTCCTTATGTTGAAGACACCAGAACTGCACACAACACTCCAGGTGAGGTCTCACAAGAGCAGAGTAGAGGGGCAGGATCACCTCCTTCAACCTGCTGGTCACGCTCCTTTTGACGCAGCCCAGGATACGGTTGCCTTTCTGGGCTGCGAGCGCACACTGAAGCCGGCTCATGTTCAGTTTCTCATCGACCCAAGTCCTTCTCCACAGGGCTGCTCTGAATCTCTTCTCTGCCCAACCTGTAGCTGTGCCTGGGATTGCTCCAGCCTTGCACTTGTCATGGTTAAACTTCATGAGGTTGGCATCAGCCCACCTCACAAGTGTGTCAAGGTCCCTCTGGATGGCATTCCTTCCCTCCAGCATATCAACCGAACCACACAGCTTGGTGTCATCGGCAAACTCGCTGAGGGTGCACTCAATCCCACTGTCCATGTCAGCGACGAAGATGTTGAACAAGACCAGTCCCAACACCGATCCCTGAGGGACACCACTCGTTACTGGTCTCCAGCCGGACATTGTGCCATTGACCACAACTCTTTGTGTGCAGCTGTCCAGCCAGTTCTTTATCCACCGAGTGGTCCATCCATCAAATTGATGTCTCTCCAATTTAGAGACAAGGATGTCATGTGGGACAGTGTCGAATGCTTTGCACAAGTCCAGGTAGATGACATCAAACTGCTCTACCCCGTCCATCAGTTCCGTAGCCCCATCATAGAAGGCCACCAAATTGGTCAGGCAAGATTTCCCCTTAGTGAAGCCATGCTGGTTGTCACCAAGCACCTTGTTGTTCTTCATGTGCCTTAGCATGCCTTCCAGGAGAACCTGCTCCAAGATTTTGCCAGGCACAGAGGTGAGACTGACTGCTCTGTAGTTCCCTGGGTCATCCATTTTCCCCTTCTTGAAAATGGGGGTTATATTTCCTTTTTCCAGTTGTTGGGAACTTCACCTGACTGCCATGATTTCTCAAATACGATGGCCAGCGGCTTTGCAACTTCATTCGCCAGCTCCTTCAGGACCCGCGGATGGATCTCATCAGGACCCACGGACTTGTGAACATTCAGATTTTTAAGATGGTCTCAAACCAGTTCCTCTCCTACAGTGGGCGCAAGGTCTTCATTCTCACAGTCCCTGCATCTGCCTTCCAAGACTTGGGTGGTTTGGTCAGAGCCTTTGCCAGTGAAGACCGAGGCAAAGAAGTCATTCAGAACCTCAGCCTTCTCCAAATCCCGTGTAGCCAGTTCTCCCGAGAGCTTCCTGAGGGGGCCTACATTCTCCCTAGTCTGTTTTTTATTTGCTATGTACTTGTAGAATCCCGCTCTGTTATCTTTAATACCTCTAGCTAAGTTTAATTCTAACTGGGCCTTAGCTTTCCTAACCTGGTCCCTAGCTTCCCAGACAACATCCCTGTACTCTTCCCATGCCACCTGTCCTTGCTTCCACTTATTATAAGCCTCTTTTTTCATTTGAATTTTCCTCAGCAGCTCCTTATCCATCCAAGGAGGTCTTCTGGCCCTCTTGCTGCACTTCCTTCTAGTTGGGATACTTGTCTACATATCTTCCCCAAAAGAGTATACAGCTGAACTGGCATCAAGTTATGGTTTGGAACAGTGCTATATAAAGCAACTGAGATCTAATTCACCAGATAATACATTTACAATAGAAAATCTGAAGAAGCTTCAGCTTCTGAAGGAGTTTCAACTACAGCTTTGCAGCCTGACAACGGTGTAACACTGGGTTTAAATTAATTTAAAAAAAAAGAAATAAATTAAAGGATCACTGTGCAAAATCACGACTAACCTAACTACAAAACTGAAAGGCACTAGTCAGTTATGAGCCCAGAACTTTCTGAGCAAATGCAAGAGGCAGGTTATCAAGACAGAACATTTTGATACTGAAAACAGTGAAATTCATCATTTTATTATACACAAGGAACAGTGGTAAAAAAAACATTTATAGTGCAAAACCATTCACTTGGCAAAGGAGAAAAACCAGGGCCTAAGTTAAGGATCAGTAATGTTAACGGAAGTATTTCTACTGACTGCTGCAAGCTTAGCTGAGGCTCTGGAAAACACACAGAATCTTGTAAGCAAATAAGGCAGCCTGTGGTGAGTGAGCACTTCACAGATTTTACTGCTTGCTCAGAATCACGTTGCTTTTGTTCACTCTTCACCAATTAAGAAAAGTTTCAAAGCAGCTTCCTCCTTTGTAGCATCATTTCTATATGATTTGGGGTCGAGACAATAGTTCCAAGTACTGCCATGTCCACACTACACATAATTCATTTTATGTCTCTGTTCCTGCATAAAGACAATAATTTAGTGCAATTCACTGTAATTTAAATTACTGCCATAGAAATCTTCTCTATTGAGTTTGAAAGAGTGGCTGATCCAAACAATGAGGCTTGTTGAAAGGCTCCTTTTAGAAAAGGAGTGAAGCTGAAACACACTCAGCCAAAACGCAATTCTTCTTCCAGAAGCGTGCAGGAGAGGTCAGCTTAACTGCTCTAGGAGTTGCCTGCCTCTCTCTGGTGACTACAAAAGGAGACACCACAATTCCGTAACTGTCATGGGACCCTATCACAGCAACAAGTGTCCTGAAGATCATTCCAAAACATTCTTAAAGAGAATTTTGTAAGAACCAAAAAGATGCTAAATTCAAAAGACCTGGGATCTTTTTAAATAAACTACTGGAATGATTAACTGAGAGACTAGATCAGACAGGACTGAAATTAGAGTGCTCTGTAAACCAAGCTCTTTCTGCTCGGTATGCAAGGCAGTTCCTTGCTTCCAGGGTTTGGTTTCACCAAAGTCAGCAGCTCTGAACTGCAATAAATGCTGACATCCTTTCTGGAGCCCAGGAAGCTTTTCTTTTTGTCACCACTGACACCTAGCTACTTCCTGCAGGTCCTGGCTCCTTGTTCCTTGCTACACCATTCTTCTTCTATAATCTGTCAACTCCAGCCCTCTCTGGACAACAAAAGACAAGGATGAGACCTTTCTACACTACAGACATGTCCATTTGCTCCAGTCACTCCCTGTATAAAGGGACCCAACCTGTAAACTGAGAACTAACACAGCAAAATTATATTGTCTATCACACTCGAATTTAAGCGTTTAAACCTCAGATGTCTGAAGCATAAAGAGACAAGCCTTAGCCAAAACACTTTTAAGATGATTGATGCCATTCCTCACTAGAGCTAAAGAAGGTCTGATAATCTGGAATTTCACCAAAAGCTATACAAATGTAGGGTTTGGATTTGATGGTGGGTTTCCTGTGTTTTCAGTAACTTCACATCTTTAGTAAAACTGATCAAAAATGTATAAAAAATGAAATGATGTTAAATATTAGAATGTGAGAGCATAGTATTCACATGCTATTCAATGTGGAATACATGGTGGAATGGTAAAACTCTGTTTGTTTGTTGTTTTTTTTTTTTTCTGGGCTTTTGCTTTACTCCACAGTGGCAAAACCTGTTAGAGTTTACACAGAACTAGCTTTTTTTATGTGCAGTATTCTCCAGCAAGGTGGGCCATAATGTATGCTCACTGCATGTTTAAAAGATGCAGACTGTGGAAACAACAGTGTAACACGAAATGCTCATGATTACAAAAATTACGAGTTTTTACTAAAACTTTGAAGCATGAAATGATAGCTGTAGCCACACAACTTTGATCTTGAGAAAATAGGATATAATTCAAGAGTGAAAAATTGCTATAATTGGGAAGCAAAGAGGGATACATTAGAAATGGAGAAATGAAGGATAATTCAGACTTGTAATGGATCAAAATATTCAGAGTTAGTCTGAATGGAGCAATTATAACCAAAGACATTACTGAAAAATGATCCATGTTGAGAAATATGAAAAAAGCAATTTTCAATAGTTTAATTTTTTTTTCTATATGTGTCATTTGGAAATACCTGATAACATTTAGACAAATGACAACTCACTTCCCCCACCCCACCCGCTGTAAACTCCAAATGGATGAGTTATTTTCCACCATGCTTATTTCCTGAAAGATTATTGTTTTAGACTAAATCTTCCACACCAAAAAAAGATGCATATATTCTTTCTTATTATAGCTGTTATCATATATTCTATTATACAGATCAACTTCCAACCAAAGGCTTTTTTAAACTCCACAAACTTGCCTTTATTCCCTTAGATGGAAAAGTATCTGCATATATTAGCTGCTGTATCTTACAAAAGCACCCCTCAGTGATATGCTTCAGTGGTGATCTTGGCAGTCCTGGAGGAATGGTTGGACTTGGTGATCTTAAAGGTCTTTTCCAACCTAGTTGATTCTATGCTTCTATGACTGTAAACATGCCAAAGGAAAATCCTAAGTAAATTATTCATTTGTACATACCACAAGGTCTTCTATTTCATGTGAAAGAGAAGTAACTGATATAGTAGTGTCTCTAGTTTATCTCGGATAGGCTTATCTCTTTGAAAGCAAAAATGAGACTACCAGGTCCTGCTTCTAGGCATTCCCACAGATCCTGTGGGGCTCACTCCAGCAATTGCTTGTTACTCAGGGAGGCCTTGCACAAAAATGCGTATCACTGAATTTGTTTTTTCCCACTCTTGCCAAAACTGTCCCAGCAATAAGAAAAACACCAGTTTCCACACTCTTACCCATTCTTTATAATTGTATTATTTTTTAAAGACAAAACCTTCACTTGAATGGACTTCAACAACTGAAGTCCCAACAGCTTTGATGACATGAAATTGCCTGCTAAACTTCAGATATGCTAGTCTAAGTCACTCCCACTCCCACCATGCAACATCCAAAAAAGGATATTGTATGATCAGCTTCCACCCAGGCTCTGAGCCTTCCCGAAAGCTGTGAGGCTGCAGATATTTTCAGCCAAATGTGTTTCCACATCAAGAACAAGCACCACCTGCTTTGCAACACTGACAGCAGTTCCTCTCTCCCTCTTCCACACACCAAGAGGTGCTGTGAACAGTGACAATACCATTAGCTGCGAAAGAAGAGAGACCAAGCTAATGGAGAGAAAAATGTTTTACAGCCATCAGGATTCATCATGGCACTGGAAAGCTCAGGAAAAGACAAGGACAGAACTACCTGCCTTGCTCTGAGCTTTTCTTTTCTGTGCCTAGCCTGCACTGGCACAAACAGCACTCTGAAGCAGCAGTCTGTGCCCAGATGCAGAGCCTCACTGTGTTGGCCATACGTGAGTGACAGCACATTCTGACCGCAAGAACCATAAGCATCTCCTGCCTCATACATGTTACAGGACTCTTTGCCCTTTAGACTGGGATATAGGAATGAGGTGAAGGCATTGATAGCCTGGTCAAGAAAGATTATCAAGATACAAAGTTTTTAAAAATACTGATCTATTTATATAACACAGAGAACTTGCCAGTCTCCTTATAGGGCTCATAACATCAAAATTAATGAGTCAGAAGTAAATATATTGTTGCCTACTGCAAAAAGGATCTCTTTTCGGTTTGGGTTTTGTTAGGCAGGGAAGGGTGGTGGTTTTTTTTCCAATTTCTTGTCTCTCTTCATGTTTTACATCACCCAGTTCTGGAGTTTTACATCACCCAGCTCTCAAACAGCTGAAGCTTCATCCACATTAAGCTACAGAATAGCAGTGAAATATCTGGGTGATGTGCCTCTGCCTTTCTTAATGCATGTGGAGGTAAGAAAAGGACCTGAATTTCATTAATACATTGTTGTCCTGATCCTGGAAATCCATATTGTGTTTCTGACCATTTTAGCCTTCTTCTTTAAAAAAGAAAAATATCGATACCTAGAATATTGGACAGTGGTTTCTTCTCTTTTGTAGCAAACTATGCTGCAACTTAGGATTGCAGTGTTAGTATATCAGCTCCCAGCAAAAAAAAAAAAAAAAAAATCTCCATTTCTCAAGGCAACTGGACCTGCTGAGAGTGGTATTTTTTGTATTTCTTTAGATAAATATACTTCATAGATAGAATAGCATGTAACAGAGCAGAGAAATTTATTTTTTGTTGTTGTTGTTCTTTAAACGAGAAAGATGCACTTCAGTGAGTTTCACCATATGTTAGAATTACATGTGATGTGGAAAAGGCAACGTGATCAGAAACTCTTCCATGTAGAGTAGGTCAGTAAAGAATCCAAGACTATTAGCCACACTAGATTTGGGCATTAATTACACTATTTTTTCTTTATCTAACACATATGTAAATTATGCTGCCACTGTTCATTTATGATTCTGTGAGGAAAATTTATACATACTTCATGAATTCTAGGGCTCTCTTTGTGACCACAGTCAGCATTTGCAAACATCTGGAAGCATCCGCTATGCTAAACTTCTCTCTCCAAACAGCAGATACCACAGTGCAACAGCACAGCAGACTCACTCCAGACCAGATGCAGCAGTGCAGATGTATTGTTCAGCATTCTTCATTTTACCCAGGATTTACTGCAACATCATCTTCTCTTGGCCTTAGTGAGTTCTTCGCACTAACCAGCCACCTCTGACCATGCCACTCTTCCCCTGAACCCTCATGCTGGCTGCCCCTTCTCAATCTCATCAAGCATGAGCTAGTTCCTTTTACTGTTGAGTCCCACAGCAGCCTTTCCTTAGGCAGCAACAGATTACTCCTATCCTCAATTAACTGAGTGCTGGCATCCATTACTAGGTAACTGTAGGCATAACATGTTTTCTTTTCTGCTTTGAAGGAGCGGCCAAAACAAACAGAAAACCACAGCACTATCCTCCTTCAAATCCTCCTTAATAACTCTCCCCTGCTACCCCTGCAGTGACAAATGCTTGCAGCTGCTTGAGATCACCACTGACTTCTGTTACCTTCTTGGCTCTCCATTTCCAAATCCATTTGTTGTATCTGGCTTAAAGCTTTGATGTAAGCTCTTGCTAGGAAGGCTCACTTTTAGGATTGGAAAGGAGTAATTGATGGTCTATACATTGTGCTGAGCTCTCTATCTCTGGGCAAATTCAAAAATGTAATTCTTCTAAAGGATCTGCATAAAACCAGAAAGGAATTATATCAGAGGGTCTCAGCTTGTTACATACACATTATATGTGACTCATGGGTCAACTGCAACAGCCCCTATAACTGGTAACTGAGTGGGAACTACACTGGTTTCTACCATGCGTCCATCACAGAACAACATTTTCTGTTAGACAGGTTCTTTCTCAGTTCCTATGATTTTAAGCATTTTGGCTAGATGTGCAAGCTTTCCTGGGCCAGCCAAGTCACTGGAATTAATCCAGTAGCAATGGGCTACCATTACCCTGGTACAGCAGGTTGGCACTTTAATCTTTTTTTTCCATATGGGTCTACCCCAGTTTTCCATATGGGTCTACACAATTGCTACACTGTCCTCACTCCGATTAAATGGAATCCATACCACGGGTCTGTACTTTGTCTATGTTTCTGAAGAGAGTACCAGGTGAATTGATTCACTAAACTTTTTTGTGTTCCGTTTAATTCAAACCCTTCTGTTTACTGGGTTCAATGATTTTGTCCTTTCTGAAGAAAATGTAACACAAATAGAAGCTTCCCAAAGATTTAAAAAGAGAATTTAGATATTTCTAAGTTCAAAATTTTTCCTCTTGATGTTAACTTTGAAAGATCAAAGGAAAGTAACAAATTTGAACCACTTCAGGCAAATTTTAAATCAGCAAACACAGCTGCCAACCGGATCACCATAATTCTTTATTATAATCTTTCTGCAATTCTTTTGAGTTCTCAATGTCTGGTTAGCAGGTTCAATTAATATCAAGAAACACTCAGGAGATCAAAATCAAAGTACACCACTTTGCCTGCAACAATGTAGAATGATACAAGCTACCAATGCATTAAACTAATTAAAACAAATAATTAAAACTAAGTTATTTATTTTAATTAAAATAAATTATTATTTAATGCATTTATTTTCCCATGTTAAAAGGTTGAGGGAATGGGAAGGCTAACGTGCCACTTCAGAAAAGCAGATTCAAGTCACAAGCTATTCTACAGTTTCACGTGGTTTCTCTGATGAAGGTTACCCTACAACAAGAAAAGGTTTCTGCATGAGAACAAAGATGAATCAGGTTCATTCCAGTCAAGACTGGGCATAACCAATGCCTGTACAGATTGCACCAGCTACTGAAATACCATTTGTGAAGGTACTTTAGAGCTGATCAGAAAACAGACCTAGCAGTCTACTGGTAACTGTAACATATTCTTCCCTCTCAAATGAACAGGATTCTATATTTATTGCCACACACTGAAAAATATTTAGATTTGGAAATGTTTTCCTAATGTTGAAAACATTATATTCTACTATATGGAATATTATATATAGAAATAAGGATATAATAATGACACAAAAATTAAACTTCCATGCTCTAAAAGAAGACTGTATGGCATGGCAGTAGCATCAAGTTTAGTGTGTCCATAAATGGACAGTAACAGAATAGTCTGGGACATCCTTAATACAACAGTCATGGTTGCTGGAGAGCATGAGGGAAATTGACTGAATAAAACTGGACAGACTCTTCCTAAATAGCATCTTCTAGTGCCACCACACGAGACAAAATACTGTGCGACACAGACCACTGGTCTAACTCTGCAGGGCACTGTAAATGTTCTCAAAATGGTCATGTACACACTAGGAGACCAAAACCACCTAAAAAGAATATTTTGTCAGTCTGCTTGACATTCAGCACAAAGGGATGCATTTCTGTGACTTCTTGGCAATTCCCTCCACCTCTCCAGAAATGAGGGGTTTCTACAAAATGCTTTGATGTTACAAACCTGTATTTTTGGGTGGGAAGTTGCTCTATTCAAACCATTTTTTTTTTTTTAATACCAAGCTAAGGTTTAACTCATTAACGCAATTTTTTTTTTCCCCCTGTAAAATAATGCCTGTTCCTTCTATTTCCTATAAAAATATACTGAGCTTACTTATGTGGCTCACAAACCAAAATCCATCTCATATATGGCATGCATAATTTTGTCTTTAAAAAATGGACTAAAATGCTTCTGAAAGGTCTACATTATCTGTGTAGGAAATGAACTATAGAAATATGTTGCATTATGATTCTTGGTCTCTGGCTTACAGTAGCAAGTAAAAGCTGCGTAATACCTACCGTTTACCTTGCTGTGGTATTTTCAGCCTTCACGCTGCCTTGACTAGTTTGTTATTTGCACCAGATCTTGGGCAAGGGCTGTGCCACTTGTTCTCCTACCTGCCTTTGACCCACAGGCTCATGTGTAGGGCCTAATGTTTTATCTCTCTGTTCCATCCTCATCAGCTGATTTCCAGTTATCTGAGATCTATTCCCTTCTGAACTAACATCCAGAGCAAAAAGAAATGGTCTACAGCACATGCTGCCTTAGCTGTGTCATCATGCTGGTCATGTCTGCTGACATGAAACTGCTAAGTTGATTCACCCCAAGTACATACTCAAGTGATTTCAATGCAAACTCAATAGGCCAGTTTCTTCTGCTTGCAGCTCTGGACACATGTGACAAAGCTTAATATACATGGCAAACATCCTCCCTCCACAATATTCTTCATTACAAATGTGATTAGAACAGCATCAGCACAGGAGCAGATGTTCAGCAATCTGAGTGCAGCCTATGGAGAGGGGGGATTACTGAAGTGAAAGTCGAGTACTGTTACTTTGAACAGTTGATAACTTTATTGAGAGAAGGAGATGAGAAAGTTTTCCTCCTTGATATCAAACTCAACAAATCTAAATTTCAAGACCGGATTTCCTTCTTCGGAGAACACAACAGTTCTGAAGTGAAAATGCTCTTTTATGATAAATTAAATTAAAACAAAACAAAAACAAAGCAATGGAAACAGAGTTCTCTGTAATCTAAAGCAAAGACTAATCACCACCTCTATGAATTTAGACACAAATTTTTAAAAAACCCTAAAACCAGAAAAACCAAAAAAAAAACAACCCAAAGCAACAAGACAGAATAGAGATGATTATGATATTTTCATTCTTATCAACTCTAGGACACCTACAAAACCATTGTGAAAAAGAAACTGCAATGCCTCTATAAAGGTGCATACAAGCTGAAAGGAAGGTGACACTTTAATAGAGGAATCTTTTCCACAACAGTTTTCTTTCACAGATACTTTTACTAAAGGGAAAGCTTCACCAAAATCACCACTGGAATTTATTTTTCTACTTCTGGATGTCTACACACACACCCCAACTGAAATCCATTGTATTCATGGATCTACATGTGCAGTGACAAAAAGCATCCAGGACTATTCCACACGCTCATACTAGCAGTTGCACATGTAGAGATTGGCATACAAAGAATAAATATAAAAGTTATACTCTGGATGTAGGTTTGTGGTTTTCACATTAAGAAAATAAATCCATGTGAAATATAAAAACTAAAATATAAACACTTCACTGTTTCCTCAGAGTCTGCTCCATCCTGGCAGTTTGGCATCCATCCTTTACAGGCCAGAAGTTTCACAGATGAAGTTTCAACTGCCCAGCAGACACAACAGAAGCTAGATCTTCAAAGATGCTCACTGCACAAAGAGCTGACATCTTTTGATGTCAGTCTAGCCTAATAATTTATTATTTCCAAGGCAAACTATTCTTAAAAACATCTTCCCAATGCAAGTTAGAAGAATTTGGAAAAGCTTTTAGAACTTCAGTATTTTTAGAGCTTTCCATGATTAGATAATATTATATCACTGAGATATGTGGCAGGAGATTTGTATTCACTTACCTGACAAATCATAAAATACTATCAATTCTCCAATCTCAACCTTATCAAACACCGATCAAACATCAGCAACAGCTTTGATTGTTATGAAAGGCACACTATTCCTTTCAGAGACATTCTTCTTTTTCCTCTGGGGAGAGGAGGCAGTTTTTGCAAAATAGGTTATAGTGGATCTATAAAAACTGTAACAATCAAGCTCTTTGCTCCCAGACTAGTCAAAACTAAAGACTGAAACACCCAAATCACAGGCGTTACCTTGCACTGACTCCATTTGTGGAAATCCTGCTGCATTCAGCAGTATCTGGGCAGTAGCCTTTTTTTACTGACTTACCTATTTGTGCATTTACTTACATTAAAAAAAAAAGCAATTCAATTGATTAATTTCTATCATTTTATTTAGGAAAAAAAATCACCATAACTTTCTTTAACTTTTATGCCCTATCTTAGTCATATTTAAAGAAATACTGTTAGAGAAAGATTCCCATGACAAGACTTTCACCAAAGAAAGATTTTATGCAGCAAGTTCTATGAAGCTGTATCAGAATTTATATCCTAATTCTGAAGCCACAGCACTATCAGTATAATACCAAAATAAGAATGCTGAACTCTGAGCAGACCATTAATTCAGGACACTGTAGAGACTGAACAGCAGCATTTACCATTTCACATGCAACCACTATTGAGTTTATACTCAACATAAGAATGCCAACTGGAAGAAAACTCTTATTTTTCCAACTTGTTTACCTCAAGAACTAGCCAAAGCTGGTCTCCATTCTTCACATCTTTTTTATAGTACATGCCATAGAATTTGACTACATTGGGATGATCAGAGAGAGCTTTCAAAATGTTGTACTCTGCTTCAATTTCTTCATCAATATCCTAGTGTCACAAATGAGAAATACACAGAGGTTAATAAATAAATAATGGTATCCATTTTAAAAACCCAACACATAACACTTCTGTCTATTCAAACAGAGTTTGGAATACAGCAAGGAAAAAAAACCAAACATGAATTTGCAGATTTTAAAGCAAAAAAAATACAGACAATCCCAAACCCCACCAAAACAAAAAAAAAAAAACAAACAAAAAAAACCCCAAACCCCAGAAAGTCAAAAGCCAAAAATCTACACACAAAACATACAATAGCCCTGACTGCCTTAGGGAAATTGGAAGAGAATTAGCCCCCTGTCCTACTGTGATTTAATATGGGTTTGTGTCTCCTGAGGGGTAGTCAATTTTATGATATTTTTACTATTATAAGGAGAAATGAAAATAGAGAGAATGAAATTAATAGAATACTCATTCTGTACTATTAAAAAGAAAAATATTCCTCTGTATTTTATGAAAGAAGAAAACTTTAAATATTTGGTTGAGTTTAACATATTTACCTGCATAAGAGTTCCTCTTGTAGAGATGCTACAGGGAATATTTTCATGTGAACTTAGACATAGGATGATTTGGTTAAAAGCCCTAAAGTACAATGGTATTTACTTAATAGTCCTAAGAACAAGACTAAGAGCATTCTCAGTTCCATCTTTATATTTTCTCATTTCAACACCTTTGCTTTCCTGTTTGTTTCAAAAAGCTGAGCTGTTATTCAACACAAAGAATCCAAGAGCTCTAAAGGATTCAACATGAAGTGCTTATTTCAATCTCACATCACCCATGATCAAATACTTTCCCAGTTTAATGTGGAAATATCAGTTAAATCAAGTGAAATAAAACACATTTCTTCTGCTTATTTTCTTCAGTCTACCTCTCAGGTGGCAGAATTCTGAAACCCTCTTCAAAGAAAAAAGAACTGAAATGTAAAGAAAACATAGAAAGTATCTTTTTCTTCATTGCAATGGCTCCCTCTGCAGCCATTAATAATACTTTCAGTTTAAACAAAAAGAACTAGTTTACTGCTTTCACCCTATTTCTAATACAGGATTGCCATTTTAACAGTAACATGAAGACTCAGAAGCTACCCTACACATCCTGTAAATAAGAGGGGGGAAAAGAAGAATACTATTCTTAGAATAAAAACAATATATTCAGATAAAAGATTCAAGCCTTGCAGTGTGATGTTGACTGCATTACTGACTTCCATTTTTTCATTCAAATAAGGAATCTGGTTTTACCAGTTACACATTTTCTCTCCTTCATTTTCTTATGTTGCATATTTATCCATTGTATTTCTTCTGTGTTCTTTACATTCTATTCCCTTTTCTCCTACTTAATCTATTTCTTTCCTCTAGTATCAGATTTACTACCTCTTCTTTATTCCCGTCATCATCCTTTATCCTTTTCCTATGGCCTCCAAAGCGCACACAACTTCGACTGCATCCACAATGCCTTCAGTAATCCCTCTCTCCCATAGCCAGTTGCCACTTAAGAATCACTCCTGAACAACTGTGAAACAATGAAAGCAAAAGCACTTCCTGCCATACAAGCATTTGGATGGACACCAACTAAAAGTCCTGCCTATTCATTGTAAGCACATGAACCTTATTTACTGAAAGCAACAGAGTCAAAAATAGTTTCCAATGCACTTGAATTAATCAAGATCCTTATCACTTGGCTGCAAATCATGATTACTTTGGGAGAGGTACATATTGTAGAGATGTCTCCTTTTGTTGCTTCAAAAGCATGCTGACATAAAAATCAGATGACCAAGAAATACAGCAAAGAAAATGCAAGACGCTATGTTATCACAAACTCATTTCATGGACTTACGGGCCATGAGATCCCAGTCTGACACTATGTGATATGCAGGGGTAGACAGAGCCCTGTGTGGCTGTGCATCTCCAGACCTGCAGCATTTCATACAGCATGGCATGCTCTTCCCTCCCTGCCCAGAGACTGTGCAATGGAAGCACATGCCTCACAACCCTGTATTGGAAGTGCAAATGATGAGCTCAAAGGGGCCACTTGAAACAGAACAGTTTTTTGTGCATGTTTCACAGGTCACTGTTCTCAAGGAAACTCCCAAACCACATGCAGCACCAGTGGGATATGCCTTTAGAAACCAGGCTGATGTTCTTCCTTTCTCTTTGAGCACTTATCTACCATCCAACAAATGTCAGTTACTGAGAACAAAAACATACTCTACAACATATTTCCACCTCCCAATCACCTGTTGCTTTGTGTGTAGGTGCTATTTCCTTTGTATTTTCCATTTGAAAAGATGGATCCCTCTGTGATATCCATGTAATCTGGCACATTATGAAAGCACAGAACCAACAACATATAGTATGTTATTTTATTTTTAAAATAGCATTCACAGCACGTAGTCAAAAGCATTTAGTCAAAATAGAAGCTTCCAGGTACATCTAATGCACTTAGAAGTATGTAACTTTTTTACTGGCTAGTGTGCAAATAAAAAAAGAATGGGAGCACCAGTAAAAATAGAAGCAGCTAGGACTCCTGGTACTAAAAATAATCAGATCTGCTTCTGGAATTAAAAGACAAATTCGAGGTAATCAAAAGCAAAAGCAACAAACTTTAGGTATATTTCTAAATTCTACCACATGCAACCACTTCCAAGATCACGTATGGTTCAAAAAATGCATTGATACATAGCCTGATACTTAGCAGGTTGAAGAAGTTTATTTCATGATCACTTCCAATGCAAATGATTTATCAAGATTTAAAAAGAAAGAAACAAACCGAAAAAAAAAAAAGACCACAGAAATTCACTTACAATTAAAGAACAAAACAAGTAATTTAAGTAGCTTACGTGAACAGGATCCAAAATTTTGACTGCTGCTTTGCTGCCATTTTTCTTATTTAACACCTTGAAAACTTTTCCATATGTTCCTTTGCCAATAGTCTCAATTATTTCCCAGGTATCTGAAGGATCAGGAAAACTATCAAATATGATTGTTTTCCCAGTCAATGGAAGCATCTCAAATGATGGCTCCTAGGAAGGAAGAAATGTTAATGTTCACTCAACAACTGGTTAATAGCAATTGTTTTCTTACAAATGCTAACAGAAATACATATTCCAGTCTCAAACACTAGAAGTGGTTTTGCATGTACTGTGCACTGAAAGCATAATGTCCAGCACTCCCTGGGATTCATATAAGTACAATTCAGCCAGGACACTGACTGCAGCCTCTTCCTAAGGCATTACCTTTCCACCTCATGGGAGCTTTACCACTTCCAGGCAAAGCATTCTCTTCACCAGAAAATGAACACAAATGAGTTACAACATTTTGGGGAGAACTCTTTTTTTTTTTTTTTTTTTGCCTATTCTCAAATATTGTTTTGCTCAAAATTCTGTTTTGCTTTCTGGTTTTTCGTGTTTTTTTTTTTGTTTTTGTTTTTTTTTTTTTTAAATTACTTTATACATATATAGAAATTCTTGCTATGAGGGACTTCATAACTGGGACTACACAAAATAATAAGCACATTAAGGATGATAAAGGAATTAGGATTCATAATCCCAAAACGTTGCTTTGTGGGATTCAACAATGATGGAATTTCAACATTTCTCTACCTGAGCTTTAGTTTTTAGAATTGAGGTTAGCTATTTGTTTAAGTTTTACTGGATACTCAATCTATAACTAGTGTTCTTGGGGGATGAAAAAAAAACCACAGAGAGCTCCTTCATAAGAAATGAGACCCTGTTTGAGCAGGAAGGGTGGACTAGATGACCTTTGGTGGTTCCATCCAGCTCTGTGACTCTGAGACATGCAAATCCTATCAGGGTCTGTCTACACAGAAATTATTTTCTACAGATTATGTAGCTTTCCATCAAAATCTAGGGTCTTCTATGCCCCACATTACAAGAGTACACAGTAACAGCCTTTGACCCAGGTAGGTTACGACAGGAGATAGGCAGAAGATAAAGAAAGGAAGACTCATCTCCTCCTCTTCAAAGATGAGTACATAAGATGCAGGCATGCAAAGACCAGCCTGTGCCAGAGCCAAACAGGGAACTGATACCCTGAATCTCCAAATATACCCTTAAGCAAAGGCCCACCCCTGTGCACAGAGGTTTATAGCAAGAACATTCTAACAAAAAACAATGGACATCATAACCTGAAGCTTCAGACAGCTCCCCAGGCTTTGTTAACTTCCTATACATTAAAAGAACACAGCTGAAATTCATTGACTCCCAGAATCAGTTGCTTATTTGTCTGTTGAGACCGGTACAAGGAGAAGTGTAAAAGGGTTTAGAAAACATGATCCTGTAAGTGCTATTTGGGTATCAGAGAACGTACTAGAGACACTGTCACATGTACTTGCATTTTCCTCTGCAAATCACACCAGTTGCACATCATCTTCTCTTAAGAAAAGTCACCACATACTTAAAAACAATGCATTCAATAGCTGTCATGCTTAGTTCAATAATTTAAGAGTGCCATTTCAGAAAGAATTTATTCACACTAATCCTTTGTCTTTGAATTTACAGCTTCAAAATCGTAACTTGAGTAAGTCATACTGAACATCGCATTTCCTCACTTCCACCACGTTTAAGAACAAGCCCCTGCAGATAAATTGTTTAGCTTCCACCTATGTTATTAAAAATATATGAAATGGAATGATTTCAATTGTTCTGTTCTGGGTGATGAATAACGCTTTATTACATCTCAGTGAAGCCGAGAAAGCTGATACTGATTTAACCTCATATATCAGCAATAAATTGGACTGTCTCTGCAATACGTCTGGATGCCCAAACAACTGGGTAATTTATCATACCCCTCACCATTAGAATTTTCCTTAAAAAACCCAACAACTTACAGCTTGATCCAAACTTCTGAACTGGGAACGTACCCTTGAACTTCTATAAAAACCCTCTGAAATACTTCTGGTGTTCTCAGTGTGACAGTTCACACAGCTTCTGCTCAGATTTTGTCAAACCCGGCTGCTGCTAAGGCCTGATGCATGCTGGGAGAGGCACCATGAGGTCAAAGCCAGAACACCAGGTAGGCAGGATAGGTGGCCAGAAAGAACTAAAGGGCCAATATGCACCGTGACCACCTCCAAATCACTACGTCCTACAGCCATTATCTTTTGTCCGGCAGTCTCCTTGGAATTTGCTAACTTAGGAAAATGATGTAGGCCAAACCTCCAAGCTTGAAAGCATAAAACATCAGCTTACCCAAAGCTTCTGAAGTGGATCCAGCAGCAGCTGGAATGCTGAGGCTTTCCTGCTTCCCCGTGGGATACAGGGGACACCTACACTGTGATGAAGGAGGAAAAGATAAGCACTTCTGTTCTCAGCTTGGTAACTGTCTTCTTCCACCCCCTCACCCCCCCACAGTTTTTCTCCTAGATGCACAGATGAAGAGTTATGGGTTATAAGTTATGAAGCCTGATAACGTGAATGTTGAATAAGTGAACTTGTGCTAAATCAATCTGGACAAAAGGGGATTGAGCCCCTGTTTGTTGTGCTTGTTTGTTATATTTCGTAGTGAGCTCATGAAATAAAGTTTAAACCACAGAGCACATTGTCCAGTAAATTTAAGAGATCAAAATGGACTATGATAGAATGATTAAACTCAGGGTATTTGAGGCTAGAAAATAATAGTTTTGTAGTTCCAAGACAACAAACCAATGTGGTAGGGCGGTTTTCTTCCTCTAATAGGGGGATCTGATGTTAGTTATAAGAACAAACTGGATTATAATTATTAGAAACCAGCCCCTATATGACTTCTCACTTCCTAGGTCACCTCAAACATACACACCCTATGCAGCAGACCTCAGGTTGCACAGCAGAGATATCCAGTGATAGAAATGTTTAGGTTGGAAAAGATCTTTAAGATCATCAAGTCCAACCATTAACCTAGCACTGCCAAGTCCACCACTAAACTGTGTCCCTAAGATGCCCTGGTCATCATCAATGCTGGTAGATCACTGCATTCTCCATCATTTTCAGTATCTAGCTAGTTTGGAGTGGGGAAGGGAAGGGGCAGCTTCATGAAGAACAAAGTGTATCTCCTGTGGGCTATCAGATCACTGCAAAGGCAAGTCAGTGAAGCTCATTTATCACACCCAAAACCTAGGTCACATACAAATTACACTCTTGAGGGCTTTATGGTCAAGGCCATAGAGCATTACAGACAATAGAATCAAGAAGGAATAAGCAATAGGTTTTGTTCTGCAGGCTGGGTTGCAAGCACAATGGAACCTGAATTTCACATGGAATATTACACATCAATCCAGTATTTTTATTGTTGTTTTATACCACCAAAGTTTGAAGCTTCTATTTCTTCCATAACGAGCTGATAAGAGAAGTACCTTGCCTCATGTCATTCATCCTTCTCCATAAAGGGAGCCCACACAATTACCAAAGGAGATACCTATTCATATATGACTAAAATGAATCCAGCCTTTAGGTTCCCATCAGCATCTTGCCTCCTGAATACCAGAGTCTTCTGGTCTTGAAAATTAGAATCAAGACTGCCTTGGTTCAGTTCAAAACACACCTACCGATGTTATCTTTGACTTCTTTTATTTGTCCACACCACTCCCCCCTTCTCATTTCAAAGACTACTTGAGTTTAACCTGACGTACCTGCACATACCTTACCCTGTAATTTGCCAGACATCTTCACATGTGTCACAGGAGGTAGATGTCAGGAGCCAGCAACACTGGTTTACATTGCCTATTAGGTCTGTTACCTCTGTAGAGGTGACACCTGCACTCTTTCAGATTCTGGAACTTAAACCTCCTGCCTAATGGATGTCAGAAAAAAAATCACCCTAATAAAAACCAACACAAAACAACCAAAACCCAAAAAACCCACCCCGGCCCCCCTGCCCTCCCCCCCCCCCCCCAAAAAAAAAAAGAAAAAGAAATTGTAGGCAATGTTTATGTAGAGACTGCAGAGGCTTGTTATATCAAAGGAAAAAAAAACTTCTCACCTCACTTGTTCACCACCTGATGCCTTTATACAATATGTGGTCTGGTACTAATTTCAAAGCACAGTAGGGCCTTGAAATACTTAATGCAATATAGCACAATAAAATCCCACAACACATTTCCTCTTAATTCATGAGAGTTTATGCCACACTGACAAGAACTTAATAAGAAAGTTAAAGGTTGCTGCATGGAATCCTTAAGACAATCCAAAAGCATGAGGCTACATACACCATTCATCATACTAATACCTAGCACTTTTTGGATAAATGTTCAAATAATTTGATTATTCAACCATGAACATGAATTGCAGCTCAGATCCTGACCTAGTGTAAATGTAGCCATAATGAGCCACTTAGGCAGCATACTTTCTCATCCATCATTCAAATAATAAGTTTTGCACTGGAAATCATAATACCACCCCCACTTAATTCTAGAAGATAGTTGGTCTCTGATTTCGATGATACAACCTATATCTGAATAGGAACTACAGACAAATCTAAGGTCAGTGTGACTAGATTATCTAGTTTGGCAATTAATTAAAATCAAGTGCTACGAACACTGTTTTTCGTGTTTTTTTTTTACTTCATCCGTCAAAAGCCAAATACACTCAGCAGTACAATTTTACTCTAAAACGTGAACAAAAATATAAATCTGCACAATTACATAACTTATGTATTATCTGTGTATCTATCTGTATTATCCTCTTTGATTGTGTATCAGTTTGCTTACTACTTTCCACTCCGTACATTCCCCAGTGTTTTCCCAGAACTGAATAATTGTTTTTCCCATCTGCAAGAAACTTTTCAGAGGGAAAAAAACAACCCTTCTTTAGCCCCAGCTATGGCAGATGAAGAAAGAAAATCAACCACCTTCTCTAGCAGCCAGTCCACTTGTGTGCTTATACAAGTAAGAAAGACACAAGACCTGGAATTCACCTAACTTGATATGTGTACAATATACCTATTGGAACCTAAGATAGATACCATAATCCCATTCTAGTCAGCCAAAGCAATCAAAAATTGATTTACCTGATCTGGTTAGCACCTCCCTTAGCATAAGAAGACTTGCTCTCCAGACTCTAATGACTACCCTGGCTAAATTTCCATTGACTACAACAGGGAACTAGTTATACAGCTTCAGGAGTAGACATGTTAGGTGAAATGAATCCTAGTCTACTTACCTTATTGCTGGAAACAAAGTTATACCTTGACAACTGACAAAATTAGTATGAGATCCATGCTACAGTCAGGGAAACTAGCTAGCCACATCTCATCACTTGAAAGCTGGCAGGCAACTTGGACACTGTCTAATGATGCACAGAAAAGGCAAGAACCATGCAATGACATTGCCAAACAAACTTTGAACCGAACAACTGAACCCTAAATTAATGTAATGGTAGAAAGAAATTGTTACTTTAAAGTATTTGGAAGCAAGAAGTGGTGATAAATTTAACTGTACCTCAGACACTGTATTTCCTGGGCTCAGTTCAAAATATATATGTTAACCTTAGGGCTGCTCAAGGGAAAAAATGGGTCCATTTTTGAGGGCACTTTTTAAGTGTTCACTCTTTGAAGGACTGACTGTTTCTTCTGTTTCTAAAAACACTTTTCCTCTTTGCTGACTGGTATCCAAAAGAAATTTCCCAACTAAGCAAGACAGCTTTTAGAGAAACTTGATGCCTCTGGACTCCTTGACCTCTGTAAAACTTCTACACACAGTAGAGAAACAGAACTGTATGGGGTTGGTACCTGATCTCCTCCTATTGATAAATACATATTGGGTGTCCATACTGACATTTCATCTGGTGATTATTATTCAGCTAATCTTGACATTTTGACTTGCTGCTAACTGAACTGGTCAGCTTGCTTATGGGAGGCTCCAGCTCTTCACTCTTTGCTCTTCAGGAGACCATTGCTGGAAGAGATCTACATCAGTGTGAGGTTCCACTTTGGTTTTATTCCATTCCCCTCCATGCCCTGCAACAGTAGAAGTCCTACTGTATGCTGAGGTTTACTGTTCTCAGGAAACTCCATTGGAGAAGAGGCTTTTTTTTTAAGCCATAGGTTAAAGAATCAGCAAGGGCTGTAAGCATCAATCTAATCTTGTGCACAAGGGCTACAATCCTTCAGAGCTCAAACATGACATCAGTACAACATCCCCATATTTGCAGCCAACCTTTAGCTCTAGGAAGAGACTACAAAAAGAACATGGGAACAAAATGATGAATTTAATTACTGTAGCCAATTCTAAAAGCTCTGATATTTTGAAAACAAATTGGAGCTAAAGATTTTTGTTTCAATTGTCATTAAACAGAAAATACTTATGCAGGGGCATTACTATTATGAAAGCAAGATTAATAATGGAAGGGGGAATGGTTCATTATCAAATTGTATTTGGACCTTGTGCCACCAGAAGTAATGAACTGACATTAGCAAACCATGAACCGAATCATACCTGGCTCATTTTGTGGTTACCAGAAGAGAGGCTTGCAAGTGATGAGAATAATTTTTCAATGGCTACACACTAGATCGATATACTAGCAAAGAACATAGCTTTCAAAGCTAAAGCATCACTTAATTTTCCTATTTTAACAAGTAAAATTTTATAAGGCCATAAAAATCAATACAGTGCAATCTCACTCACTCCCTATGTCTCAGAACTTCAAACAGCAGCTGGGTGGCAACTCAAAATTAATTTAGAAGCCGTATCAACGAGCTATGGCAGGGCTTGAAATGAAGGTGATATATAATTCGACAGGAAGATAAGCAAGGCATTACAGACAAGAAGAAAACTTGCCAGCACTTAACATTAGGAGGTAAGAAGCTACGGGTTATGTACGCACCCCGGGACGCTGTTGGGCACGGTAAGATTCCACACGTTCTCCTTAAGGCCCACGGTCTGCAGGCTCTAACAGCGCCGGCAGCCAGCCTCAGCACCCTGGCTGTCACCGCCACAAGCACCTCTCCGGATACTCACTTTCCTTACCCCGAAACTCACCCACAGGAAAAAAAAGAAACAAAAGTAGAAAGAAGCAGGACCCGCCCCGGGACCTGAACGAGCGATCCCAGGGGACAGGGGCAAGGCAGTGCCAACCCGCGCCCTCCACACGCCTCCCGGGGAGGGGATCCACTCGCTGCGTACTCGGCCGCGCCCACCCGCCCCGCCGCTGCCTGGAGCGTCCGGCCCGACAGAGGGGCTGCAGCGGGAAGCACCGGCAAGCACCGGCACACCCGTCCTGCCTGCCCGTCGTTTTCCGAGGGCCGGGTTGCCCCGAAGCCCCTTGGCGAGGCGTGGTTGCCCAGCAGCGGCGGAGCCACCACTCACCCCGCTCCTGCCCTGCCCACCCCTCCCGGGACGGGGATTACCCGCAGCGAAACCTCCTGTCCTCGCAGAGCCAGCGCTGCCGAGGGGGCTGGGGCCGGACACCTCCGGGAGCCGTGCCTCGGATTCGCCCTCCTCCGCCGGACGGCCCTGGCCCGGCCGCAGTCCCGCCCCGGGGTCAAAGGCGGATGAGCGGTTTGCCCCGCTAATCCCCCGCAAACGCCGCAAAGCCGGGAGGGCTCGGTCCGCCCCGGGAAGGGAAGGGCAGGGCAGGGCACAGAGGGGGCGCCGGGGCGGCCCGTCCTCCCTTCACGGCACGGGAACGGGCGGATGCTGAGCGCGCAGCCGAGCCCGGCAAGGCTACAACCAACCGGGAGTTCCGATGCTGTTCGCGTGCGGAGAGCGGCCACAGGCGCCCGGGCCGATCCGCCCGTCGGGGGATTACACCGCGCCCGTCTGCCGCGGGCATCCCGGGAGGCTTACCTGCGCCGCTAAAAATAATTGAGA
Organism: Pezoporus flaviventris; assembly: GCF_033815535.1. Taxonomy (NCBI): domain Eukaryota; kingdom Metazoa; phylum Chordata; class Aves; order Psittaciformes; family Psittacidae; genus Pezoporus; species Pezoporus flaviventris. The sequence continues at coordinate 9,420,444 of NW_026892595.1, forward strand.
CCTGGTGCGTGCACAGAGCTCACGTTAGTACCTGTTGCAGAGGGCTAGCTACAAAGCAACAGCGCAACATAATACATGATAGCAGGGGGAAGTTGCGAGACAAAGTATTCAAAAGTTGGGAAATGGATGGATTTTACTATTATAGCTGCTAAGTAATATACGAGCCAGGCTTCAATTATTCTTCTTACGTTTTATTTGGAGGATGCTTAGCACTTCCACTGCAAAGAAGCAGCCAAACTTAATCAGCACCGTGGAATGTGTGCCTCCATTGGAGACTTCTGCTGACGCACTGAGTTTATCTTGTTCCATTTTCCCTGTAACGTTTGAACCTGGGTTTTGTTTTCAGATAGGTCTGACAGTAGGGGAATTATTTCCGAGCCATCTGTGTTGTACGTCTTTTATGAAATCAGTGCAGAGACCAAGTAGTTCGTAGCCTTCCCACAAGAATATATCTGTGATGGGAAAGGCTGCTTGACCCAATCCTGACATCAAATAAATCACATGGATAAGAAGCCTTATAAAATTCCTCATTGTGGGAAAATAATCAATAGAAACTTATATATCCTTAAACCGCTAACACCACAAGCCAGATATTAATACAGACAAGAGGCCTCCTTAATTCCCTCCATCAAATGACTGCTTCTTTACTGTATAAAAATTGTTAACATTTCTAGACTGTGTGCAGCATTATGCACATAGTAATTCATGAGGAAAAGTTTAAGGTGCCATATAGGCTTTATTAACTCCTTTCAGCTGGATATTCTGTCCCTTCATAATCATTCCTTCTCCCCCATAAAAAACCAAAATGAGCTTCCTAGTTTTATGATCACATTTTACTAACTGGGATTGGAAGCACTAGGAGAATAGGGCCTCAGTTGTAAAAATCATCCATATCTTTTAGGCTTGCATTGCTACACGAACAACACTGTGCAAAGCTTCCCTCTCCTTGAGCAAGGCTCTCATTGATTTCAGTTGTGCTTATGAGTGCTTAGAACCCACTGCCTTTCAGCTGTGTGTCTGGCTGGATGGCAGGTTACAGGCAGAAGCTTGACCAGAGCGCACCATGATGAAAGGCTAGAAGCTTCTAGTGGAAACCCAGGTACAAAAAGGGGATGGTGGACCCTCATACCTCTTCTCCCAGGCAGAGCTGGAATGCATCTGAGGCCTGGAGCAAGGAGCTGAGAAATGTTTAGACACAATCTTAAAGCCAGAAATGACAATAACTTCAGTAATTAGGTCATAGATCTCCTTCCACTCCTAGCAGTGCTGTGTTAAAATAGACCCACTCCTGCCTGCCTTGTCTGCTTCTTGATACCTGCATGCCAAAGTCACTGTCCCTTAGCTCTGAAGGCGTAAGATTTCCTTTGAGCACTCCCTCTTCTGTCAAAGGGTCTTAAAGGCAAAAATCCATTATGTGACTCAGCTGAGTCCTTTTGGAGTGAAGTGCTGTAGACACTCTGGTCTTCTGCATTAATTAATTGTTCAGGTTAAGTGGTCTGTGAAACTCTCCAAAACTGGTATCTGTTTCATTCAGATGATCCTGAATGATGTGTAAGTAATAACAGCCCATTGCTGCAGAAAAGATCCTAGTTTAAACAAGTAAAAGTCACTGCCAGCTCTTGAGGTCTATAAAGGTAGGCACTGTTCAAACAAACAGGGAGTTGCAGCCCTTAGTGAATGACAATTTACATGTCAAACAGACACTGGTTTTGGAGAAAAACTGAGATGTGGAGTGATTACCTGACATTCAGCGTCACACAGCCTAGCTACGTTTCTTCTTTCCATTTATTTTTATCCACTCACGTTCTTTCTCCATATCAACATGCCATGGCTTTTGCCCCTCTTTTTCCTCAAATTTATTGCTTTGCTTTTCTGTAGGAAGCCTTCCAGGTAAGTTTTAAAAGTTCTTGAGTGAATGGGGGTATATGTACCTTCTCTTCCAAATAAATTTGAAATAATTAAGGACAAGTATTATTTATTGACAATGTCTAGTAGAAGATAAATAATGATCATCTCCAGCTATACCTGGTATGAGGTTAAGTTGTGCTTAATGCCACAAGACAGCATCTTATACTACATTATCTTTTAAACAGATTGCAGTTAGATTGTTTTCAGACTCTCTCCTTGCCTTTCAAAATAGCTCTTAACTTCATTAGAAACTTTGTGGGTGTAAGTCTGAAAACTATTTTTAAATTACTGAGAAACATAAAAGCAGTATGAACAGATACCCTTTCACAGCATCCTCAGCATTAGATCTCACTAGACAATTGCTTACAAAGTAAGTCTAACTTTTTATTGCAGTATGATAGACCAGAAGCCTAAGTAAGCAGCGTGGACCTTTCTTACTTCAGAACTGATAAACTCACATTCTGAGAAGCTTCTAGCGATGAGAAGAAAAAGAAGATGCTCCTGTGATTGAGGCACTAAAATTAAGATTATAATTTACTTAATAAAATACTTTCTGTATTGTGGAAGTCCTTACTACATCCAAATAAAGTCAGGATCCTGCTGTGCTGGACACCGTGGAACCGCCTACAAAAGCGGCTCCTCCTGCGGCTAGGCTGTGAATCCTGGGCAGAGCTCAGCCATGGAGAGCCTGTGGGACCTAAGACACGTGTTCTCTCTTTTCATCTATTTTCTTTTCTTTATAATTGAGCTTTTAATACTATTCTGTGCATGAGAAGGTGTTTCGATGGCTAATTATGGACATATGCAAATAACAAGCAACAGACAAACATCAGCAGGTACAGAAAAAATAATTTAAGAAAACAAACAAACACGTTCAACTAGCAGAAGAGAGATCATCACTATAGAAATTGAAGAACTTACCTCTCTGGGGAACTGCTTTTTGACCTCCCTAGCTGCTTAACTGAGCACAGCCTGTAGCAAATAAGAGGAACTCCTCCCCTTTGGGTGTTTATTACAGGGAAACAATACTTCCTGTGACACCTGAGTAAATATCCTCTAGGAAAACCACCACAGAGTTTGCCTACAGCTAGCTTAGTATTCCTTTGGTCATAAATGCTATCCACCACAATGAAATACCAAGTATGCCCAAAAGCATGAGTTATTTATTGAATGCAAAGATTTCTCTGAAGCAACCCTGAGCTTTGCCAGGTATTTTCTTTAGTTGATCAAAAGAACTCCGTAACCCCTTTTGAAGGACTTAGATGCGTGATCCTTGTAATCACATTTAAGGGGCTGGTTAGCTCAGGAGATTGTTAATAGGATACAAAACCTTTCACATCCAACCCAGATCAGCGCAGATGGAAAGTTGTGACCATCTAGCAGCTCTTTCATGCCGTGTGACCTAACCCAGTCCCTAAAGGAGAACTGTTTGTATTACTTGAAATTTGCAGGATGTGGTTTTCAGGCTCTTTTAATTGCAAGTGTAATACAGAACATTTGAGAAACAGGAAAATAGTTAAAAATGATATGGTAATTAATGAATCCAATTAAAACTGCAATCAAAAGAATTTTGAAAATCCCCACTCCAAAACTATCTTCACTGTCTCAAGAAGTCCATAAGCACAGGTGAGTGTCATAGTAATCAAAAAGCAGGAGTTGCTGGGAAGCAGGAGTGATTTAGAAAAGTGACAGTTCTTCACTTAAATTTCACTCTGTCAGCCCCTGTTATTAGACCCAGGAGTTGCACATCTAGCATGAAAGTAGTGCCTTTGCATGTTGGTGGCCTAACTCACACTTACTGATTCATACCAAACAGGGAAAAAATGAAACCACAACAAAAACAAGCAAACATATGCAAGGCATTGTGTTCAAATTTCACAGCTGTTCCTACTCCACAGGGTTTGAGGTAACAAAGTTGTAGGGTTTTGCAGGTATTGTTTTCCATCTAAGCAAGTCCTAAGTCAGATGCAATTTGAACTCGTATCTCAAACTCCGTTTTTAAAAAAGGTTCTTTTTTTTTTAAATAAAATATCAGGGAAAGCGCTATTGGAAATTCTGGAATATAAACCCTTCCACATGTATTCTAAAAATTGCAGGAGTTAAGATCAGGGGCCAAGTGATAACTGCAGAGAAGATCTATGCTACAAAATGGCTTCTAGTGTCAGCAGTTACTTAGAGAGTACACTTATCCCTTCCTTGGAACATGCTGATCACCAAAAGAACCTTAAAGGATTTTGCTTACGTACAGTGATGTGAACTAGTAAGAAGAGGGTGGGACATGTGAGGATTGCAGCTTTCTGCGTGCCTGGGTGTAACGTAGAGCACCAGTCTTGAGAATGTGTTCAGGTAAAGATTAGGGGTTGTAGAACTGCCATTTCCAAGCTTGCAGAACGGATCTCTCATAGTCACAAAGCTGCCTTGAAAACTGTGGGATTAAAAAACTAAACTAAGCACTAAACATCAGTCACGTGGTAACACTGGTCATGTGGGTCATCTTGTTAATGCGGCAGTTCCCCTACTAACTGCTTAGAGGTTTCAGGTTTGGCACTTTATATTCTTTTGCAAAATACTTTTGAATCAGGAGGGTCTCCTTGAAGTCCTGGAGTAGCAGTGCCTATATTATTCACAATACAAGTGAACAACAATAAATAAACTGTATTTCTTTACAGCTGTATTTCTCCATAGCCCCCGAATGTTTATGTAATCAGGAGTCTAGCACTGGAAAGATTACCCATTGAACAAATATCACTATTAACATTACTAATGCACTATGTTATATAAATAGGATTGTGGTCTAATGAAGTATAAGCAGCATGAATGTATTGCTAATTCAAGCAGTTAGATTGATGTTTGTTATATACATGTAGTTATCTGTGCTGTTCTGCTATGACATTTAAATACATAATAAACAACCAAACAACAACCAAAAAACAGCAGAATCTTTCTATAAGATTATTTATACTTCTTTCCCACCCTGAATTAAAATAAGACCTAATGTCCAGAAGCTATTCAGTGTAGAGGCTCCTACATAATATATACTTGTACAGCATCTAGCATCCAGTCTCTGAGTTCATTGCATTCCAGGTGCTGCCGTTTAACAGTGCTTGTTAATGGGGTAAATAGAGGTCTTTTCATGTAAGGTAATAAAAGAAGACTCAGTGTTGAGCAAATGTGTCTTTTCTTCTGCCTCTGGAGGGGTCAGAGTGCACAAATGGAAGTACCAGCCAGTAATGATAGATGGCATTTTGTATGAGTGGAAAGGAGAGGGAATCAGTCTTGATCAGTAGCCACAGCACATACATTTCTGTACAAAAAGTTGCAAGTGAGGTCTGTCTGACCAGTAGGTCTCCAAATCACTTGCTCACTTTTCTCCTATCTGACGTGATCTTTTTCAGTCAGCCTCGGCTGGTGCAAAAGATTCTCCATGTTCACAGTTCCCACAGACACCCATCCCAATTCTTCAGATTTCAGTTTCAGACACTAAAGACATTCTAGTTTACATAAGACCAACTTCTCTCAAGACTGAATGAGTTTCAATAGCCTTGGCAAGAGTCACAGGGCACCAGCTCCTTAATCTGTGGATTAACTGGATATTGAGGTTACCATTTGGAAAAATTAAGCTTCTGATCTTCATAATATGTAAGGAACTGTAAGATTTAATCTAAATATTCAGGAACAAGACGGACAAGAATGATAACCTAAGAAATCTCATGAGTTTTGTTTTGCTCTGCCTTCTTTTTTAAGCCATGTTTTTTTAAAGTAAGTACCATGATTTTGAAAAGATATGACTTGTGTGGTTTGCAAATTTGAGACTGGAACTACTCAAATTACTATTCTTAGAGAATTTCAAGTTTGGAATATCACATAAAATGCAGAATACTTCCAATGGATACACAATGTCTCGAGTGTTCTTTGTTCTGCTCCCCCCCCCCCCCCCTTTTTTTTTCCCTGTTTTACACTGTTTCAGACATACTAGGAGCTTGCTGTCAGTCTTGAACGTCCTTCCCTTGGAGCCAGAGGTAACAAGTACATTGCCAGACTTCACACACTTCACAAATCCACACTTCATTAATCCCAAACAGTTGCAAAATAACAAACAAATAAGTAAACCCTAGAGAATTCTCTTTTTCTGTCAGGCGAGAAAGAGTCAGGTTGGTTGTATCACACTAGCCTCAAATCAAGAATGACAGCATAATCTGAGAATAACCTGAAAAGCGTTTCTTGAAGTTTTTCTCCATTATTCTGTTAGTACTGTTATAAATTCCTCAGCCTCCTAATCCGGAGGCACACCACAAATGAGTCTTATAAACAGTTTCCTATTTGTGAGTCTGTCATTAATCTCTGAGGATGTTCCAAAGATAGCTCTTGGAGGATTTGGATTTGTCATCTTTTTAATCCAGTTAGGGAGTGTAGCAAACAGTGACACAAACAGGATTACATTTTGAAGGGGCCCATGCCTGGTTACACGTGTGGCACACAGACAGGCTGCGCTCCGGTTTCCTGCTCTGCAGTTTGCTCTCTTCCTGACTGCTCCTCTTTTCTGGTTGATTGTAAACACATTTGAAAAATACATACTTATTTTGGAAAAAAAAAAATCATTTTTCTTTTATTTTTTAAGAGGAAAGAAGGAGGAAAGCTGTGTGCTATCCTGGTTTTTGGCATCTTACCTGTCTTTATTACCATAATTGTGTCCCAGTGCTCTCCCAGTTAGTTAACCGTATGCAGCATTCCCAGCACTGCATTTTGCTGAATGACAGGACAGCCTTGTAATCTCAGCTGCTAGCAGGAATGGAGGCAATTCTTCCCCACTCCCACAGATGACTTCCAGCGTTTCTGTGGTGACGGTTTCTTTGGAGCCAAATTGTCATTAGGACTTTTCCAGGGAACAAGCACTTTTTGAAATAAAATCACTGGTTTTTAAACACTGAGGGTAATCTGAAGACTGAAGTACAAAAGGTACCAGTACTCAGAATACCTTCAAGTCAAGGCAAAGAATTTAAAACAATAAAAGGCTGTTAAATCATCAAAAATTCTGTGATCCTGGAAGTATTAATTGCATATTGATTATGGCAGCTGGTGTGCTAAATGGTCCCAATTGCTCTATCCGTGACCATCTCTCTCTGTTATTTATAACACCTCCAATTTCTCCCACTAGCTACAAACTTTATCAGAAAATATTTTTGCTTCCTAGCTATTGTCAGGAAAATGTTCTTTAGGGCCAAGACCGACTGATACAGACTTCCGTGAGAAACATACCTGGTTTAGAATGGTTAAAAACTTCACGTTATATTTGAGACCTACAAATAGCCAGTTTCCAATGTGTCCAGTGGTGATGGACTGATTTTATAGATTCTTGGGACTAATATATCTAGAATGACTGGCTTTGTTGTTTTATATAAGCTGCTATAGCTAGGGAGGTTTCACATTTAAGAAGTTACCTGGTAATATACTCATGTTACCTGTCAAAAATACTCATAAGAAAATCAAGGTAAATTTAAAACTCCTCTGTGTTTTTCTGAATAGGTCCCAGTTCTCATACACATCTTAGCTGTGCTGTGTTGTGGTTGGCATTATAAAAAAAATAAGTAACATAGATCACATTTTATAAGTTTATATGTAATTTCTACATCAGGTAGTACTGGTTTTGCCGCTCATATACACTTACACCACAGAGGGTTTCTGAAATGGTTTGGTATGATCTGTAAGTCACAACAGTATGGTAATGTAAATTGTCTAGAGTGAAGTAGATTATTGAATAAGCTCTGAAGGTCTCAATAAACAAGATCTAAATTCAATCAAAAAGCCAACTTCAAAACCCCAAAGCCAACAGTCAAAAAAGCTTGTTTTCTCCTTTACATTATCTAGGTAGCAAATAAAACTGTACTCTGTGTGTTTGTTAAATAATATACCTTTGCAAAGCTGAGGTAAACTTATCTGTCGGTTCTTTAAAACATTTAAGTTGCAATTAGTGTAATGGTCCAGCAGTTACTGTGTCTAGCTACTCTTCAGTGCCAGAATCAGATCTTTAGTTTGCGTTTTAAAATTTCTTTTTTAAAAGGATTCTTAAGCAAACGTGCAGAGGAGCCAAAATCGACCTAACCATGTGAAAGTTTTCAGACCTGAAGATGAAAATAGTCTTTATGAAGGTGCACTAAGGTACTGCTTGAGTGGCATAAACTCTGCTCCTCAAGCTCAGCAGCCTTTGTAGCTGCTAATGCTGAACTGTCTCTGAGGAATGTATCATGCACAGTGAAATTTAATTTCAATGAACCCTAAATTAGGAGCATCATATAGGTGACTGGGTTTCCCTTAGGGTGTCCCTAGAGTGTGAACTGGATTTGAACTAGTTTTGCCAGAGCAGTATCTCAAGGGATAAGAGAATACTGGTGGAAATGTATTGCTGAAAGTAGAGGTAGGGATGCTTCATGCACTACTACAAATCTTGTCACTGAGACCAGCTTTTCCCAAGATGTGATCTTGTCTCAGACCTGGGCAGTTGCAAGCACAGCCTGTGCTAATGACTGTTCTTGACTTCGTAACCATACTAATGTTTTCTTTAGCTAAGCTCTATGTACTATATATGATAATTTATAACAACCAGTGCTATTTCTACTCCATCACCTGTCCTTACACAATTGTGAATCCACAAACACACTATTTGGAAAGACTGGATGAATTCTCATTTCAGATGTCAAGCTAGTTCCAAGTCAAGAATTAGGATAAGGCACTTTATACGGGGTTGGCTTATCACACCTTTGTCTGTAACAGTGCTTCCTGTACCTTTCTTTGATGGATCTGAAATTGCTCACTGCTCGAGACCCAACACTGGACGGTGTATCCCACAGGTTTGGTTCATAACTATGGAAATTCAGTGTCCCCACTGCAGCCACTTGGCCTCAGGATTAGGATGTTTTCCTACCCCGTTGTTGCTTGCCACAGTCTCCTGTGGAGAACATCCTCAGCACAAGCTAACACTATCTCCTATTTCCCTTTTTGCTAAAACACAGTACTTAATCATTGCTTTCACACACAATTGAGACAACAATGCAACTTCTGATTGCTTTGCTAAACCATGCGGAGGTCAGGGCTGTTGCTGCTCTCCTGTGCACTGCCCTCCTCAATCAGCCTGTCTGGTTCAGAAGAGGTTGTTTTTTTCCGGGAGATGGCTTTGTATCCTGAGGTTCTAGTTTTGATTGTGGCAACTGGCTTACTTAGCAGGCACCACAGGATGCAGAGGGAAAGAGAAAACAGAACAGCGGGGGGAGGCTAGCGCTCGCTGCAGAGGCACAGCAAGGAGCAGGGCCACCCACTGCCTCCCCTGCATGCGTTTGACAATTGAACTAGGATTTCTACCTTCAATTCTGCTTCAATCCAAAGAAAGGAGCTGTGTGTAGCAAGCAGAGAATTGCCTACAAACTTTCCAGAAATACAAACAATTACTATTGTTTTTTTTTAAGGGACTGCAGTTTAGGAGGGATTCAAAATCTGATCCCTATATCTTGCCACGCAATGAAAACCTCCTGACTGCTCCATTTGTAAGTGCTCAAAGGGCAATGAGATTAATTCGTTACCAATACCTGTCTGACTTGAGAAGAAACTCTAAAATTCATTATGTGAAAGCTTCCTTATCTGGCTTAATGTTCAGAACACTGCTGCATGCAAATAACAAACAACTAATCACTGTATTTGTATGACACGATGTATGTGTATGGCACTATTTTCTAGTTGGGGAGCAGATGTGGTTTTCTGGTTATCAGGTGCATCTATTAACATTAATGTTCCTAACCCCCATCTTGTTTGAGGTAACAGTAAAACTTGAGTTGCTTTGGAATGGGCTAACAACTGACCCTTGAAAAGCAGTATCTCTAAATGAAATTCAGTTATTTCCCCTACTGCCTGTTTAGATATATGACAACATAAGGAGCAATACTTTACATTTTCTGGCATTTTTTATTCCTAGGATTTCTGAATGTTCCACAGTCTACATGCCCATCATCAGTCCATTGCCAGACGTTGCAGCAGGCAGTAAAGATGCCCATGCTCACTGACAGAAGGCAAGATTTTAATTTTGAAGTCTGATACAGAAGACCTGCTGCACAGAAAGCAATAGGGAACCTTGGAAGGCTGTCTCAGAAGGAGCAAGGCACAGGGTATGATGTGTTTTGCACCTGTTATGCAACAAAGAACAATTTGCCAATTAATTCAGGTAGTGTTAGAGAGAAGAGATAACATGTCTTGGATTTCCTGCTCTTAATTTATTGAACAGCTAGGCCCTTGGGACTAATAAAAAGTATTTCATCAGCCTGCTGTATGTCTACAGTTTCTGATATAATAGAAAAATACCAACTTTCAGAATGGCAAAGTATCGTTAACTGATGCAGACTGTACTCCCTGATGGGCAAAATGATAGACAATAAGGTACATGGGGTGAGTATTCATTTTTTAGCTCTCTGTTTCTTTACAGTGACCAGTCACGAGAAAACAAGGTAGGAAAGAACCTTCCTGTCACTTTCTCCTGACACATAGGTGACAGGAGACTTTCATTTTCTAGGCACTTCTAACATGGGACTGCGTCCCAGGACCTAGGTAACCTGAAGTGACTTAGGTCCTAAACCACTACTGAAGGAATACAAATATAGAGGACGCCCATTACTTTTTGTGTTTGTTTAGGAAATAGCTAAGGAAATAGCTCATAGAAGACTAACTCAGTTGTTAGTTTCTTTCTCTCTGCAGCTTCATTAATGCAAATTGGAAGAACAGGTAATGCAATAGAAAGTCTTTTGGCTTGACAGCAGATTCCCAGAATCTTCTCACTTTCAAACTAATAAATAAATCAAATGTTCCTTATTCATGAAGATGGCAGTACCATCTTACAATGCTTGCTCTGATGTCAGGTGCAGTTTAACTAAGACAGAGGGTCTTATTTTTTTTCACTTAGAGGCAGAGGGCTTATTGATGCACCAGCTGCTTTAAAAGTGATGACATTTTTCTGCAAAAAGGGCTTTTGAAAATGAATCCATGCTGAGTTAATATTCTTTAAATAACTGTTTTTATAACTACTTCTAGTTTATGCTGTATTTGTTGAGCTTGTCAGCTGGAAGGTCTTTACTAAAGCTTGGATGGTTATGCATCTCCTGATCTGTAGTCTTCTTGTGCAGGTATGCTAAGATAGATTTGTCAAGCAACCAGTGGAGTTGTGATCAATTAGAACAATAAACCAGTGTCCTGCCTCTTCTCAGTAGATGCATTATCTCTTTTCCTCTCTTTTCAAAATAGGCAGCTCTGTCCTCACTAGTTTAGGGACACATTCTCAGTCTCTAAAGAATGCTTCACAATATGCTGAGTTTTAATCTCAGTTTTATCATGAGATATGGGAGTGAAAGCTTCAAATCAAACTGCAGACATGCTGAGTGTTTTCCAGTCGAAGAAGTCAGTTTTCTTCCACAGGGAGGAGGCTGTATCCTCTGAGATGGGAGAAATAATTCATCCTATTTAAAATTGAGAACTAAACAAGATGTGGTTAGTTTGCAAAGTGGATGACATGGCAGGCTGTAAAAACCTTTGGTGCTGAAGTGCTTGTAGTGAAGCCCCCCAGCTCAGACTGAAGTGCTTACAGTCAGGGATACAGTGACAAATTAGAATTATGTTCAACTTTCAGCCGTCAAACAGTTCCTGGGAAGCCAGCGTGATTCGTGCGGCTTCCAGGCAAACCTCACCTGCAGTACCTTTCTTAGGATTCTGGCTGGAGCTGCTCAAAAAATTCATTCCAGCTTCTGTCAGTCTTTCCAAGTCTCCTTCATGTTTGTCACCCTGGGTCAGAGGTAATCCAAGTGGGTTGCTTTTGGTTTCCTCACCAGCACCTTGCAGACTGCTACCAGGATCAGGGCCCATGCTTTTCTTCTCTAGATAGCTCAAAATACTTTTTCTTCTCATGTGTCATATGTTCTGCAGTTTCTAAATCCAACTGAGTAAATCGGGTTTACCAATGACATTAATTGTAGTTTATAACTTTGCCTCTACAACTTACCTTACTTCTTATTCAAGATGAGAATTAAGAAAGTGACATTAGATAGGCAGTAGAAAGTTTGACTGAACATTTTTATTTACTATTTTCTTTATGTTTACTATTTACTATTCTATGTATTTACTATTTTTCCTTATTTCCTGGTTGGGTTTGTTTGTTTTTTTGCTTGTTTGTTTTTCTTTAGAACCAGTAGGACAAAGAGAAAAATGTGGAAGACATCATTTTAGAGGACACTCCTCAATGCCAAGATAGCTTCCTTCACGGTTCTTCAAGAGGGTAACTTGCAAGGAACCCAACAGAGCACACTGAGTCCACACCACCATTTTTATTCATTTCACACAGGTCTGAGACAGCGTACACCTGCCTCTGGAGCTGAATTACGCCTGCATTGCTATTGAATGACCTGGCTCAGAGTTGTCAAGAGGTTTTCACAAATAGCTCCTATTAGTGCTAATGGGAATGTGACAAATTAATCTCTCATGTAAAGATGAGAGAACAAACCATTTCAATTGCAGAATGAGGAACAGTGTGAGGGACTACAGAAACCTGAACCATATAACAACAAAACACAGCTGACAGAATAGTACTTTTGGCTTGTTATTACGTGCAGTCTGAAATCAGCAGAGGTACAAAGATGATGCAGTATGTCACTCCACTCTTCCACCTCTGCTGGGATTTTTCTTTGCTGTGTTATACTCATAAATGGCAACAGTATTATTCTAGCTTCTAATAAAACCTGAGAATGAGTAACATAAATATTTAGTCTGAAATCTACATTGTAAGGGCAGAGTTGAAAAGAAGGCAATACAAACACAAACCAAAAAAAAAAATCAGGGAAAAATAAAAGCATTGATGACATTTGCTTTGATAAAACAAGTAAATTTTATATTCGCTTGTTTACACTTTATTTAAAGTATAAGCAGGTATTTCCATGATAAATGCAGTCATGCTTATTTGTTGTACTGAGCGAGTTACTCGTCAGCAATTTTGGTTTTATGGTGTGGTATCATGGCTTCTTCCCAATAAATAATTTTTGTTTGCAGTTGCTCCTTCAGCCCAAATAAAGCAGTTTCTTCCTGTGTATTTATTGTTATCTGGAACCCAGTCCTATCAGAGTGTCTTTCAAGCTTCTTGCTCCACTGTTTAAAAATGGAAACACTAAAAGGGAACATCATAGGGACAACTGTGAGAAAGATTCAGATCTCTTAACTATTTAGTACAGGACACACAGGTATCTAAACCAGGAAAAAGACCATAAAGTCAAACGTTGGGAAACGTCTGAACGTGCTGCAAGGATAAATGACAGTCTGGGTCATGAATGTTTGCAATTTTCATGGCTGCCGTTAAGAAGTAAAAGACTTATTGTCCTATTCTGCTACTTGTATATCCATGAGTAAATTACCAGAATGTGTCTGGTGCATGATGTAAACCAACACAAACCTCTCTGAGGTTCAGCAAGTGCAGTGGTGCCGCATGGTTTCAGGAAGGCCGTCCTCTCCTGAACATAACTGCCCAGTGAAGGGGAGTAGGATGTCCTTCCAGGAGTGTTGCTGGCAATGCCTTGCTGTTTTGGGTGGGACAGGGGGTTGAACAGGGTCCCAGAGAGGCCATACTGTCTGAGGACACTGCAAGGACCAGCTGCTCCTCATGTTTCTCCCTGCCAGTGCGGTGGGAGTGCTAATAACATCCCAGAGGCAGCCCTACTGACCAGACAGCAGGACTTGGGAATGCCCTTCAATGACTGTCTGGATCACCCTGATAGGCAGCCTCCCTGAAGCCATGGGTGGTTTCCCAGTGGATATGCAAACTTGATGGTTGGCATACTGGCAGCACTTCTCATTTGAACTGGGGAGCTGATTTTGCTGCATACATTTAAATGTCAAAAATAATGCTGATGCACCAGCATTTGCTAAATATATAAATAATGACTTACTGCTTTAGCCTAATTCAAAGCCAATCAAAACCACACTACATAAGACAACAGCTAAGAAAAACCCTCCCATGGTGCACTGAAATAAAAGTCAATCCCTGTGCAAATTAGTGGTTGCCTTGGTGGTCTGCTTTGATGCTGGCATGGTGTTGAATCATGAAGTGCATCTGGAGAGTTCTGTCCTGCTGTCTGAACTGAAAATTATGCCGGTGGGGGTAGAGCTGAGAATGGCTTCTCAGTGTTTGACGACCTACCTCATGCAGCCTGTGTATGCCTTGGAGGTCTTTCAAAATGCTGAGATTCCAGACAGCAAAACCAAGGCATTTCTTGAAGAAATGAAAGCAGAAACAGTGCAGAAACGAATAGCTGGCCAATCACACTTAAAGAAGCTCTTCAGGCACTAGAATAAGCTGGCAGTAATTCATTTCTTGTCACTGCCGCAGCTGCATGAAATTTATTTCTTTTTAAAAATTTTAACATACAAACCCCAGATAGTACAGTCTGGTCCCATTGAAGGAACTAAAAACACCTGTGAATGCTCAAAAAAATAGTTTTTAGGTGACAGTTCATCTGTCAGCTTACCTTCATCCACTGGATATTGCTATACTTTCCATGCCCGTAAAATACATTTTTCTTGTGATTTACACTGAACTTTTTGTTTGGCTCCACTTTGACTCCCCCAGTTTGTCTTCTGGCTAGCAATTCAAGCAGCATCCATCATGTAATTCTTTTGCTAGAGCTTAGTCTTTCTCCTTCTGGCAGTGTGAAATCTCAGGACTCTGAGAGTTTCGCTGTTTACCATAATCCTGCTGGGCTTGCCCATTTTAGAGCCAAGTGCAGGGCAGCTTCTGGAGCTACATTCATAGACTACTTTCTTGGTTTGAAAGATCCAAAATGGGATTTCTAGATTTTGTCTATATAAAGCTACCCATGAACTACCACGTCTTTCTGCAGCTGATCTGATTCCCCACAGTGAGTTTTTTCACTATGAAAAATGATTGGTCATTGCACATGGATTCAATACCTTGTCTGCAGATTAACTGCATTAATCTGGTTTGCCTTACTAGCTCTCCTTATAAAGGTCTAAGTTCATTTCATACAGAAAACACAGGCATTTGCAGCTAGCTAGCTAGCAGCTGCAGTTAGGTGCTGCACCCATTGCTTTGGATTTGCTCACCAGCGCCGCATAGATTACTAGCAGGATTAGGGCCTCTGCATTTGGAAGGAGGAAGGAAGCCGCTGCTCGGTGCTTCACCTATCACTCAGATTTGAAGTGCACTAATTAATTTTCTTGCCCTTTAATCTATGTCCTATAGAAGGGCTAGAATTAAAGCACAACCTAGGTAATAATCTTCACTTTCTCACTTCTGCCTTGGAGCTGCAATCTGTCTGTATGAGCTGCTGAGATAATTTCTTTCAAACTGCAGAATTGGGAAGAGGACTTTGTAATCACCTCAGATCTGTTTTTTTACATTAGCCTTGGGCTTAAACTTGCATGTGAGACCAACCTCCCAATTTATTCTGCTGCCCCAGTTTTGACACTGTCTTGAGTATGGAGTGAGCCAGGTAAGTCAAGAAACAGCAAAGCATGAGGAGAATGCACTTGGTTGAAGCTCAGGGCCTGTCATGACAAGAGCCATGGCCATAACTGTCATCAGCAATGTCTTGTGGAGAGCTCTATTCAATACTGGACTAAAAGAAAATGGCAATTTACCCACTTAAGAATACCAGACCAAAATGAATTGAAATGGTGATATTCTAGGTAAAAAATATTGTATTTGGGAGACCCAAGGCAGTGCAGCATTGCAGCCAGGGACCTGGCCCAGGGGATGAGTCTGGAATATTCGTGAGATGTGTGTCACCAGGTAAGAAATGTAGCTGCTGGAGATGGCGATATCCTTGAACAAAATCCAGAGGAAATACAGAATTGTATTCCTCTGTATTGTCCAAGCACACCTACATATCTGTTCAAATTACCAGAAACTTCTCCTGAATAGAGACTAACTAATCAATTAAGTTTGGACAGTCGCACACCACAGACTAGCAGTGTGGCAATGGAGCTTGAACTGCAGTGTGCTCACTCAGCATGGCTTTCCAGATCAATGAAAACACATAATGGGTATGGCTCCTTGTTATTACAATTTCCTTTGCTATGTCAGCCAAAAATATATATCTGTGTCTGCCCATGTGCAGTCATTTAGGACTGCAGAAAGTCAAGACCAACGTGGTGAAGTGCATTTGACAACCAAGGCAGACTGACAGATGAGAGATCCATATATTGAGCAATGTCAGAAATATACGTGGCATTTTTTAAGTGAAATCGTCACAGTCAAAGGGCCAAACTTTCACATGCTTTTTGGGTGAGAAACAATAGGTGCTGTGGTAGGTAAAAAGCCATGATATGTCAGGAAAGTAAGACAGCAAGGACTGCCATGGGACAGCCTAACAAAGCCTACGGCAGATGGGAAAGAAAACGGCTGTGGAGACAAGACAGAGGGCTGCACCAAAGCTACAAGCAGGAGAGAGTGCTGGGCCTGCTTGATCCTATCTGACAATGCTTGTACCCTAAATGCAGGCTCACCCAGCCTGTCTATGACTGTGAAATAGATACCAGAGGAACAGGCTCTGTGTGGCAGAATGAGTAATCTGGTCTTTCTGTTTTGTGCATAAAACCAAGCCTTTTAAAATTAACTTTTTAAAATTAACCCAGTGTTACTACCTAATATGTTCAGTGCCACCCCTCTTTGCAGTACTTAATATGCACAGTGTCCGCCCTTTACTCTGTGCTGCTGCATTCTTGGATGATTGAATAACTGATTTTAAGACAATAGACTTTTACCAAACTTTTACAATTGAAATGAGCTGTGTTAATGTGTCACAAGTCAATGACTGGCCAAGCTACTAATGGGCTTTCAATAAAAATACAGAACAGTTTGTCACCTATCAAGGATAAAGTCATTTACCTAAGGTCTCCATTCCCACAGCCCTCCAGCTGACTACCTAGAAAATGAAACTTGAAGGTTTACCAGCACTTGTATGTACATTGTGCCATATCTACAGGTAGGATTCCAAATATTATTTAACATCCCAGACGTAACAGTACAGTTGTTTGTTTTTTTTAAAACCAAACTTTGTATTTAAATGCACACATTTGCACATACACTGCAGGTGGCTAGGGGGTGGCTCATAAATCTGAATGGCATGAACCAAAGCAGTACCTTCTGTTCAGGAAAAATCATACTTGGTGAACCATAAGAAGAAATATTCCAGAGAACAGAATACCACAGGATGCTTTGAGCAAGCCAAGGCTCTCTGTGATACCGAAGGACAGAAAAGCCAAGAATCAGCTATTCAGCAATGAATTAATATGTTGTTAAAGGTCTGACCACTCTTAACGTGTTTGTATCCAATAGCTTTTATCTCACTCCTGTCTTGCTGAATCAGCTTTTCTGCCTACATTAAACATCCACTGAACTAATCTAAACCTTATGTGTTCCTCTTCCTTAAAATAAAGGGGTTTTCTCTATTAGTTCTGGCTGAATTTTCTATGAACCAAGATAAATGTGAGTTGTTAACACATTCTTAAAGCACTTATTCAGGTTTCCAGGCTTGAAGAATCAAGCTAAGTACACCAGTAAGAAGTCTACATACAGCACACACAGCATCTCTATCACTGACTGTAATTCCTTCCCTCTGGGATTAAATTCCAGTGGACCTTATCCTGCAAGTCTTGCAGAAAGTAATTCATGAAGAGAGGCTATATGCTAGGATATAATAATCAGCATAAGGGTGAAAGATCACATATTTCCTGTCACACTTAGGCTGTAGTTATGTCCTGGGTTCAGCAGTTTTAATCATTTTTCTCCTTGTTAGTAGCTGGTGCAGTGCTGTGTTTTTGACTTTCGGCCTGGGAAAGGTGCTGATAACACTGATGGTTTTAGTTACTGCTCAAATGTTTACTCTGACCAAGGACTTTCTGAGTCTCATGCTCTGCCAGGGAGGAGGGGAAGCTGGGAGGAAGCAGAGACAGGACACGTGGCCCAAACTAGCCAAAGAGGTATTCCATACAACAGCATGTCATGCCCACTATATAAACTGGGGGCAGTTACCCAGAAGGGTTAGACCACTGCTCAGGTCAGGCTGGGTTTTGGTCGGCAGATGGTGAGGTGTTGTATTCTCTTCCCTTGTTATTTTCCTTATCATTATTATTATTGGTGATAGCAGTAGTGGTTTGTGTTATACCTTAGTTACTCGACTGTTCTTATCTCAACCCATGGGAGTTACATTCTTTTGATTCTCCTCTCCATCTCTCTGGGAGCAGAGGGAGGAAGCAGGGGCAGTGAGTGAGCGGCTGCATGATACTGAGTTACCAGCTGGGCTTAAACCACAACAAGTTACTTGCTGAAATCTTAGGACAGAAAAGGAAGTCCAGGGGACTGTTAGCTATACCCTTTCTCTAAGTGCCAAGCTAAACTTTTGATTCAGGCAGCTCAAACCCCGTTCTGCATCAAAACTCCTTTTCAACTACTGGTTACAATTAAAATTGTAATTTTCCTATGAGTAAGAGATGCAGTTTTCCAAATTATATCAGCATATAAAAATATAGATGTTTTCTGATACGTATTTAGGTTGTCCTTCAGAGCAGTCACTGGGTTGGTTTGGACATTGATTGACTACTTAGAGTTCTGTGGTTCATACTTGGAACAGTGTAAACACTTGTTCAGTGATTTATTTTCCCCTATTAAAACTCATCTTGAAATTCCAATCAATAACAAAATAAAGCAGAACTGCAAACACTCCTATCAGCTTTATCAGATTGCTCACTGCCCAAATATTTGTGAAGAGTATCCTAGGGGAATTAGCTGTGAAGTTCTGTAAACTGCTCCGGTAAAATGCCTTGCATTAGGGGCAGGTTACAGGTAACACCTGGCAAATATGTGAAACAGCCTGGGAAACAGTAGTGATCATAGGCTAGCGTGTGTCTTGTATTTCAAGAAATTACTTCTAGCCACCTGCAGTATATTTTAAGTGAAGTACTAAAGAAGTCCATAGTTCAATAGACCTTTGTGAAATACTTTAACAGTCTAAATGTTCCAGATGAGGCAAGGGTAATTACATCGCACATACACACGAGAGAAATAGCTTCAGCCACATCTGAAATAAAGTTCGATAAAGTAATTCCTGGCAACTGATTAGTAATGCACCCCACATCTTACAGTTCACACCAAGATACACAGAGGATTATCACTGCCAGACGAAATTTCAGTGAACATTCTACTACAGTAGATTATGCAAAGAGAAAATGGGAATTTAAGCCTAATGATCCTTTTTTATGCCAAATGTGTATATAGGGTGAAGTCACAGACAGGCATTATTATTGTTATTTAGTGCCTAGAGTACCCCTCATTGTTTCATAAAACTAAATGGACAGTAGCACTAATGTCCCTAAACCGTTCTCATGTGCCACATCAGACAGACAAAGACAGAACACTATCTGCTGTCTTTCTGAAGGATCCAGATCTTCACTCAATTGCTAACCCAGCCTGGCACAGTCTCCTCTCCTCTAGAGGGTTTCCTCAGGCCAGAAAGGGAGCAGTGAGGATGAAGAGCAGACTTCCACCCCGCTGCCCTCTCTTTTACATCCTTTCACAGGAATATGCTAACACACGATAACCAAGGAAGCATTTTAAACAGCTGTGCCACCCATATCCCCATTTAAGTCAGAGTTTTCAGATGGGGTTAGGCTTGGCTTGTGTGAGGTGCACTGAAAGGGCTGCAGTGACAGATGACTACTACAAGACATTATCCACTGAATCAGTAGGATTTCCAGACCCGTGAAACATGGGTACATTTTCAAGCTGCAGCCTCTAAACGAAGAGAACAAAACTTCTCAGGGGGCATGGCAGCCTGGGCTTTCTCTACACCAAACCTGCCCTCTTTTCCCAGGGACTAGGAGGAAGAGAAGCCAAGACCTAAAGAGCCTTTCCTACAGAGAAAGGCAGCTCTGCTATAAAAATCACTGGTGCCATTAGGAATCACTTTTCAAACCATCAAGAAAGGGGGGAAAGGGGGGGGGGGGGGGTGTGTTAATGGCCAGCAATGAGTAGGGAGCAGTGATTTGTTTGCTCTTTGGTGCCTGCTGTTCCTACAGCACCTCATCAGGAGCCCAGCTCTTCCTGACCCAGCAGGGGGCAATCCCAGCAAGTAGCTCAGGAAATCAGTGCTGGGCTTCAATTCTCCTGTAAAAGGGAAAGGTTGAAAAAGTAATAGAGCAACCTCCAGCTAGTTGCTTGTACCTCTCCGTGAGCCCTGCTGCCTGCACCAGCCCTGTGGGTGAGCATGGGCTGGGAGTTGGGGACAAGTAATGTGGAGGAATCACCCTCTTTCTATCCATTTGTGGTCAGCTTGTGAGGAGCTCTGCCCCTTTCAATGGCTTGCAGGGGTTCAGAGGGTTGGTGGGATCAAGCCCTGCTGGAAAGAAGAGTCAAGAAAAGCAGCCAGATTCTGCAGAATGGGAGTCTGGAAAAACTCATCCTGGGACGACTGTAAGTTAAACCTTGTTAAAGTCTCTCTTTTTTTCCACATCTCATTTGCACAGCTTCAAGTCTTTTCTAGACCCACCTGGATGTATCTTTGCAAGTAAAAGAAAATAAGAGTAGCTTAGTAGTCAGGCAGTTTCTGGGTGCCTATTTCCTCTACCAAATGAAGTGACTCATTTCTAAGCTTCCAAGTACACTGAGCACTCTTGTATCAGCAAACAGTTTTACCATAAAGCATATTAGCTAGTCATAAGCATTTTTGCCTACAATTCAATTGAATGTGTGCAAGCCCCTGCTCATCTGCAAAGGTATTTGTTTGTTATTCTAGGCATTGTTTAGCATTGAAGGGCAGAGATAACACAAAAATCATGCAATACTAAATCTCACTATATTACTTTTCTATATAGAAGGGAAATTAGTTGTTCGTAACACTGTAAGTATACATGACAAATCACTGAAAAGAACCATACCTATTTGAGGTAATTTTGAAGAAGGTGTTTGATGCTCCCTCCATCAGCAGCACTGCTCAGCAAAGACTTAAAGTAGTTGCGCTACAGTAGACAAACCTCATGGAAACAGTCATGGATGACTGCTGTAAGGTCTGCAGTCTCTTGGCCAGCCAAAGGTGATTAACAGCCACACAGGCTTGTGTACTGTTCCTTAAAAGCTGCTGCAGAAAAGCAGGCTGGACGGGCCAGAGAGGATTCCAGGAAGCACCTTTAAGCAGAGATCTATAACAATAGGACCGGGGGCTCTTCTAGTGACATCCCTTGTTCCATACATGAAGGATGCAATTGCCTGTGATACCTTCTGATTGTCAGACAGGCATTGCTTTATCCCACAGCACCAATGGGTTCGAGAGGGAATATTCAGTCTTCTTTGAGGTAAGTCTTCTGATATTTTATTTCTGATCTACAGTAAGATAGGATCCACAAGAGCCTTCAACAAAAGAGTGAAATTGCTGAACTCTTCTCTCCACCCCATCTTAGGAGTAAATCTACTAAAATGCAAGTCTTCAAGTAATGATTTGCTCTGACCCCGATACAAAAATGTATGTATATAAAATATATCCTCTATATAAATGTATGTATTCTATACTGTTTCTCTAAGCATCCTGGTGCACAATGTCATATCTGTGTTCACCAATGCACAGTCAGTTCAAATGTTAAAGAGCTTCAAGAATCACGTCAGATCATCAAGCCCATCTCCTAAACCCTACAGAGAAGGAAATAATCACTAGAGAACCTAATTGATACCAGTTGCCTATTGAATTAATTAGTGGAACAACAAGGATGTTAATACAGTAATACCACTAATAAGTTAATCATATACAGAAAGCTTGGTTTTATAAACTCTTACACTGTAATTTTTATCCCAAGAAGTAACATTAAACATTTTAAGACTTCTTCACAACATCTTGTTAAAACAATGAAACAAACATTTTTGCTTCAAGTCAGTGTTTGACATTATTTGGCTTTCTCTTAGAGAAAGAGACACAAAGAAAAGTCTAATGTTGATACAATGAACATAATTTTTAAATGACACAATGCATAATTTTTAAATATGACTATAAAATAAACATGCTGTTTTGAACCATTTGTAGTTATGCACTGTGTATGCTGTTTTGCTGTGTACAATGACTTTTGCTGAGGTCTTCATTCTGTGGCAAGAAGTTATTTCCTCATTGGAAGGAAGGGGATGGAGAGAATCAGAAGCAGACAAATTACTGGAAATGCCATGATGGGAAAATTGACAGAGAACTGCAAATGTGGATTGTTTCTACTGTTAGAGTTGTATTTAAAAATCACATACTAAAATTATAATTGTGTTAATAGTTGTTGTTCTGATACCACTGAAAAAGTGAAGAACTGGGGAAAAAAAAATATACAGTTTTGGGTCAATCTGAGATGTTTTATTCAAGGTGATGTTTGTTTTAAAAAAAACATACAGATGTACTCGGTTGCATTCCGCCATTATATACTCACCGAATTGAAGACTGACACCTGCATCCCCCCTCCTTGTGTGGAATTGCCCTGTCCCAGTCCAGCATATTCATAGTGTTCTTGTTTTCTGTTACATTCTCAGCTCCTTCATACTAATCACAGTGGGGAGTATGACAGCAGTCCTTGTTGTCATGCCATGACAGAAGAAGGCCCTTGCCATCAAGTCATGTATGTCTCGTGCCACACACAGGTCTGGTGGATGTGCTGAGTCTTGGACATGACATGTGTCTGGTGCTGTGTCAGTGGAGAAGTCAGCTGCTTTAATACAGATGGACATTTGGGGTTGGGGAGTTGACCCTGGAGTGGTTCATATTATTGCACAAAATACTCTTTAGAATTAAAAGTTATTGCATCTGCATTTATGCCTGCCTTTGGTTTCTCTGCTTGTCACTCTGTACTTCCTTTTGCCAGACCAGCGAGCTTAGGGCTGTGGCCCATGCAGAGTGGGTGGACAGGTTGGCCCCGCAGAAAACATGACCTAAAGCAATAGCTCCACTGTTGACAAAGTGGTGACCAAGACCAAAGTTAATTTATGGATGTGGTAGCTATCTGAGAATATCTTCTTATGGTGTTTGCAAGTTAAAGATATCCTGGCTTCTGAGACCCTTTCTCTTTACACTCTCAAGTGTCCTCTCTCTCCACAAACTTTGGTTGTCACCCTTTATTTTGTTCTCTTCTTCTGAAGTGACAAATTGCCTTCAAATAAACATCTTTGATGTTTCTCTCAGAAGTCTCTGAAGAAGATTGAGCCCCTCATATCTAGGGCAGAACATTTCAGTCCCAGCAGTTCCATCCTCTTCTATGGTCTTCTTGTAGTCTATCTTAAAGCCTTGCCCTTCTTCATGTGGTGCCTACTGGGGTGCTTACTGGTGCTGAAAGGGTGATCATTATACATTATTTCTAAGTATGACCTTCTGTGATAGGTCCATATCTATTCAAAATCCAGTCAGATCAGATCCTCCACCCCAGTTCATCTGAAGACATACCCAGTGGGAAGTCCAAACATCTCCTCCACACTGGGTAGCTCTGCCTTCAGGGCAGTCACTAGATGAGCAATAAACTCATGCCACTGTTCAAATAATCTGTTCTGAAGCAGGGGTACCTGGCATCAGGGAGGAAAGGTCCAAACCTGGTGACGGTCAGTATAATGCCTGCTCAGAAAGGAAAATGTGAACAACAAGGAATGGTGAGTTTGGAATGCTTTAGGGAGAAAGGAGGGGCAAAAAGGTAAGTGAAATGGCATGAGTGGAAACATTGACTTTCCCCTGTAGGGCAGAAATGTGCTATCTGATCCAGATAAAGTTAGAAATGATACTTAAAAATAGGGAGGAGGGGGAGCAAGTTCGGACAGCATAAGTGGTTTAATGCTTTGAATCAGGTGATGATGTCACTTGTTATGAATGTCTCTTTTCATCGGAAGGGAACACTCAGGGTATTTCATACTGCTGCTAAGCGTGGGAACAGTTATTGCAGTACACTGGACCAAACACAGAAACGTTTAAGCAGAAACCTCCCTTAGTTTTATACAGTCAAATACTTAAAGCCTCTTCTAGAAGCTGGTTGACTTCCAGCTGGTTTTCACACAGGACCTACTCACAGGCAATGAATCAAGCTCAGAGTTTTGCAGTTGCATTCTACCTTTGAACTCTATTAATTCTCTCATCTCTTAATCTCCTTTTATGTAGGAACTGGCACCCTGCCTGGCTTTAGGCACAAGCAGTGCCAGTGATTTTACATTTTTGGCTTTTATTTTAAAATTATGTCAAACCTGATTCTCTCCTACAGTGGGCCTAAGGTCTTCATTCTCACAATCCCTGCATTTGCCTTCTCAGACTTGGGTGGTGTGGTCGGAGCATTTGCCAGAGAAGACTGAGGCAAAGAAGTCATGGAGAGCCTCAGCCTTCTCCAAATCCAGGGTAGCCAGTTCTCCTGATAGCTTCTGGGAAGGGCCCACATTATCCCTAGTCTGTCATTTGCTATGTACCTATAGAAGCCCTTTCTCTTTTGTTTTTTTTTTTTCACATCCCTTGCCAGATTTAATTCTAACTGGCCTTAGCTTTCCTAACCTGATCCCCAGCTTCCTGGACAACATCCCTGTATTCTTCCCAGGCCGCCTGTCCTCATTTGCACCTTTTATAAGCCTCTGTTTTCCTTCTGAGTTTCCTCAGCAGATCCTTATTTATACATGGAGATCTCCTGGCCCATCAGCCACACTTTCTTCTAATCGGAACACAACATTCCTGAGCTTGTAGCAGGTGATCATTGAATATCAGCCAGCAGTCTTGAGCCCAAACTACCCTCTAGGGCTATTTCCCATGGAGCCTTACTAAGCAGGCTCCCGAAGAGGCCAAAAGCTGGCCTCTTGAAGTCCAGCAGCGCGCTCTTCTCACTGTCCTAAGAATCTTGAACTCAACAATCTCATGATTGCTACAGCCAAGTGTGGCTTGAAGCATAACATTCCCAAACAGTCCTTCCCAGTTGCTGAGCACTAGGTCAAGCACTACACATCTCATTGTCGGCTCCTCTATTACTTGCAAGAGGAAGTTATCCTACAGAAACCTGAAGAAAATCCTGGATTCCTTCTGCCAGTCTTGAGCATCATCCAGTATTTCCTCAGCATGTACTCTTCGGGAAAGAAGGAAGTAGGGAGAAAAAAACTGGAAGTTGGAAGAGACCTACAATGATCATCAAGTCCAACTGCTCAAGCACTCTGGGGCTGACCAAAAGATAAGCATGTTATGAAGGCTGTTGTCCAAATACATCTGAAACTCTGATGGGCATAGGGCATTGGTCACCTCTGTAGGAAGCCTGCTCCAGTTTTTAGCCACTCTCTAAATGAAGAAGAAAGAAGCCTATGGGAGAGAGACCAGTGGTCATTCTGCATTTCAAGGGTTTGAACAAATGGGCTGGGGGGATTTGCTGCCAATCTCTAAATCTCTGCCCTCTCTACAGTACCCTCACGTGACGCTTAGCCGAGGCTTCGAAAACTGTTCTATACAAGTGAGTCACCTTCTAGTTTTTCCTGAGTGTTGCAGGGGAAAGCTGCTCAGTCCACACGTCTGAAACCCAGTTGGGATCAAAAGGCTTTATTGAGCTATCAAGAACACGGAATTAGGCAGCAGTCAGTGAAGCGTCGCCTTCAAATAGCAATACAAAAAGTAAACCCCCGAAGTAGACACATGAATGTCAATAAACACAAGCAAATATCTAAACAGCCTATGTAACACATGCGAATAAATTTCTGAAATTCTTCTTCTTTCCATAAGCAGTGCAGTAGCAAATGCCACTTGGTGTATTGATAAGGAACGGTGAGGAAATCCTGTTTGCCCTCTATGTTTCTGCAAAGTTCAGCTGCTTTTGGGACACTGTGACCCAAAGGAGCCCCATTAGGGGCTGTACTTGGCTGCAGAGGAAGGCAAAAAGCCCCAGGGACGCTTGCTAGTCCAGCCTGGGGGGAAAAAAGCACTTACACACACACACATACACCCCTCCCCCCCCCCAACCCACTCCCCCCCACCCCACCCCACCCCCCCCCGCTGCAGGACACGAGGGGCTGCCTTCGTGGAGCATGAGCACCAGGCGATAACGCAGCCAGAATGGACCCAGGAGCCCTGACAAGGGGTCATGCTCAGTGCTCAGAGGAAGGCAAAAAACCCCCGGGGACCGGTGCCAATCTACCCCGGGGGAAAATTCCTTCCTGACCCCAGTGCTGGCGATCGGCTACTCCCTGAGCACGTGAGCAAGACCTGCTCCAGCTCCACACGCTGGTTACGCCGCTAAGGGGACAAGGGGACACTGGCACTGCTTTTGCTGCTTCCACCTGAAGCCGTCTCAGTGGCTTCCGACAACAGCAAAATGCCAGATTACAGGTGGAAAGAGTATTTTGTTTATATACAGTTAAGCCCTGTGTCCGGTCAGTTTCAATGAAGGCTTTCATACCCCGTACAGTCATTTGAGTGTGGCAATCCCAGAGATGAAAGAAAGGGGGTTTGGTTGCCTCTGCATGAACTTTGCGGAAACATCAGTGAGGCTCAAAGATCATGCTCTCAGCCTGAAGCAGGATGTGCTCCTGAACTAAATGGTTGCAAATCTTTTGTATGTGGGCAATACCTGTTCTGACAGAAGTAGACCTGCGCTCCTCATCTACTCTCCTTTAGACGTGTACGGGGTGCCACTGGAGAGAAGAGTATTGTGCCAGATGGACTCCTGATGAGCTTTGAGTGTGGCCCCTCCAGGAGCTGGAACTGCAGCAGAGAACCTCTTGCAGCTTCGTGAAGCTTCAAGGGTTCCCCCCTTCACTAGGGACTGTAGTGATAGGACAAGGGGTAACGGGTTAAAACTTCAGCAGGGGAAGTTTAGATTGGATGTAAGGAGGAAGTTCTTTACTGTAAGGGCGATGAGGCACTGGAATGGGTTGCCCAGGGAAGTTGTGAATGCTCCATCCCTGGCGGTGTTCAAGGGCAGGTTGGAAGGAGCCTTGAGTGACATGGTTAAGTGTGAGGTGTCCCTGCCCATGCAGGGGGGTTGGAAATAAATGATCTTAAGGTCCTTTCCAACCCTAACTATTCTAAGATTCTATATGCATAACATAGCAGAGCTTTCTCTTGCGTTCTGTTCAGTTCCATTCCACTGTCTCCTGTTCTATTCCTTTCCATTTTATTGCCTTCCCTTCCCTGCACTCACAAGTTGTACAATGAGGAGATCCTTACTTACCTGAAATGCCAAGGGAATTTCAGCACCAAAACCACTTTGAAAGACACAACTCAGAATGGTTGCGGGTAGAAAGAGTATTTGATTTATTTCTAAATAAAGCGATTTGATTTAGTTTAGCTTAGTTAATTTTAGTCTGGTTTAGCTTAGACCCTTCAGTTTAGCTGGAAAAACCCTCCCTTGCAGCCTGACAAAGGAAAGCCAGGGCAGGAGCGGTGCCGTGGTGGTGCGAGAGCAGTGCAAGAAAGAACCCAGCCAGAAAGGGCCAGGGAAGAGCTGACGAGGGCTGGTGCTCAGTACTCCAGAGGACAGCAGCGAGTCCCGGGGCCACGCTGGGGCCACCCTGGGAGTGCAGAAGGCTGCCTCCCCCCGGATGCGGGGCACGAGGGCCACCTGCGTGGAGCACGAGCAGCTGCCTTCGGGACACCATGACCCAAAGGAGCCCCGTGAAGGGGCTGTGCTCGGCTGCAGAGGAAGGCAAAAAACCCCAGGGACGCTTGCTAGTCCAGCCTGGGGGGAAAAAAGCACTTCCCTCCCCCAGCTGCAGGACACGAGGGGCCGCCTTCGTGGAGCATGAGCACCGGGCGATAACGCAGCCAGAATGGACCCAGGAGCCCTGACAAGGGGTCATGCTCAGTGCTCAGAGGAAGGCAAAAAACCCCCGGGGACCGGTGCCAATCTGCCCCGGGGGAAAATTCCTTCCTGACCCCAGTGCTGGCGATCGGCTACTCCCTGAGCACGTGACCAAGACCTGCTCCCGCTCCACACGCTGGTTACGCCTCTAAGGGGACAAGGGGACACTGGCACTGCTTTTGCTGCTTCCACCTGAAGCCGTCTCAGTGGCTTCCAACAACAGCAAAATGCCATTGGCCTGATGAATCCTCGAAGCACGAATCCTTCCTGTGCTTGGCAGTGGGGGAGGGCACTGAGCCGCCTGTGCATCCTTTTTCTTCTGGCTACTGCCACTCTCTCCCCAGGAGGTGAGGACGGTGAGCTCCCTGACAAGTAAAGCAGGATCCCTCGATGATGCTTTGAGCGTGGCCCCTCCAGAAGCTGGAACCGCAGCACAGAACCTCCTGCAGCTTTGCAGCTTCAAGTGTTCCTTCCCTCAGTCCCCCCCTCACCTAATTCCCTGGTGCCCAGCAGATGAGGACGGCGTGCTCCCCAGTGACTGAAGGCAGGATTTCCATCCATCCATCCATAGATCCGATGAGCTTTGAGCATGGCCCCTCCAGAAGCTGGAACCGCAG
Source organism: Pezoporus flaviventris (assembly GCF_033815535.1). Classification (NCBI taxonomy): domain Eukaryota; kingdom Metazoa; phylum Chordata; class Aves; order Psittaciformes; family Psittacidae; genus Pezoporus; species Pezoporus flaviventris. Next base: position 9,448,808 of record NW_026892595.1, read on the forward strand.
CACAGAACCTCCTGCAGCTTCACAGCTTCAAGGGTTCCCTCCCTTAGTCCCCCCCTCACCTAATACCCTGGTGCCCAGGAGATGAGGACGGCGTGCTCCCCAACAACTGAGGCAGGATTTCCATCCGTCCATCCACAGATCCAATGAGCTTTGAGTGTGGCCCCTCCAGGAGCTGGAACCGCAGCACAGAACCTCCTGCAGCTTCATGCAGCTTCAAGGGTTGCCCCCATCAACCCCCTTTCCCCTGCCAGGAATTCCCCCAGTGCCCCAAGGACTGCCTCTCGGATGCCCTCCGGCTGCCAGCTCTGTCCTGGTGGCAGCGCCGGGCACTCTGGCAGTGGGGCAGGGGAGGGCTCTGGACTCATACTGCCCCGGAGCATTGTGATGCTGCGTGGCCGGGTGCCGGCACTATGACACGGGGGTGACGGGGCCCCTGCAGCCCTGCCCACCGCAGCCCTGCTGCTGCTGCTGCCCCTTCACCCAGCGTCCCTTGGAGAAAGGCCTTTGTCCTGCTGGCCCTGAGGCAGCGCCTGTGCCCAGGAGGCCCAGGGGATGTCCCTGCCCATGGTGGCCACACACTGGGCATCGCCGCGGGGTGTCCCTCTAAATAAATCTGTATGTTCATACTGTATCCGTAAAGGCTTTTATACCACGTACACTCATTGGAGAGTGGCGATCCCAAAGGGGAAAGGAAAGGGGTTTGGGTTCCATCTGCATGAGCTTGGCAGAAACGTAGAGAGCATGCAGCATTTCCTCACCATTCCTTATCAATACACCAATTGGCATTTGCTACTACACTGCCTATGGTGAGGTCTTCTTGGAAAGGAGAATTCAAGAAATCTCTTCTGCGTTTGTTACGCAGGGCAACGTTTGTAGCAGAGGGTGTTTAGATATTTGCTTGTGTTTGGTAACATTCATGTGTCTAGTTTGGGGGTTTACCTCTTGTGCTACTACTTGAATGCAACACCTTACTGACTGCTGCCTAATTCTACGTTCTCAAAAGCTCAACAAAGTGTTTTGATCCCAATTTGGTTTAAACTGTCTGGGCCGAGCAGGTTTTCCCTGTGGCACTCATGAAACACAAGTAAGTGACTCAGATCTGGAGAATAGTATTAAAGCCCTCAGTGAAGTATCATGTAAGAAGAACATGGAGCTAGGAGAGGATCTGCTTTGAGACCATCTTAAGAACCTGAACGTGCACTAGTCCATGGGGCCTGATGAAATCCAGGGGGATGTCCCAGGTTCATGGAAGGGATTGGAATGTAGTGAAATGGAAATTCAAGTCCAACTGCTTGAGGACTTCAGGGCTGGCCAAATGTTCCAGCATGCTCTTTTCCGAATTCCTCTGAAACTTTGACAGGCGTAAGGCTTTTATCATCACTGTAGGAAGCCTCTTCCCATTTTTGCCCGCCTTCTCAGTAAAGAAATGCTTTCTAATATGCAGTCTAAACCTCCCTGGGTGCAGCTTTTTTCTGTTTCCACACGTCCAATGCATGGAATTCAGCTAGAAGAGATCAGCATCTTTCTCTCCATTTCTCCTCCTTGGGAAGAGCTGAAGAGAGCAATGAGGTCACCCCTCAGTTTCCTTTTCTCCAAACCAGACAAATTCAGTGTCCTCAGATGCTCCTCACGTGGATGTGCCTTCAGCCCTGTCACCAGCTCTATTGCCCTCCTGAATGCTCTTGAGGACCTTCATTCTCTTCTTAAATGGTGGGGCCTAGAACTGCACCCAGTACTTGAGGTGAGCCTGCACCAGCACTGATTACAGCAGACAATCACCCCTTCCTCCTTTTTTGTTGTTGGGTTCTTTTTTGGTTACTAGCTCCCAGCTTGCTGAATTAACACCCTCCTCCTTTTCTGTATGCAATATGGTGAACGCCTATGTCCCCTGCGCAGTTTGGGCCTGGAGCAAGCATTCCTGCTCCCTCTCAGCTTCCCTGACACTTTTCAGCTACTGACAGCATCCCGCAGCTCAGCCCCTGCTGCAGCAGGACCTCCACCAGGGAGCACCGCGTGCAGCCCTGCCCATTCTGCACCCTCGCCTCAAGAGACCAATGCAATCACTTTCTGCTCCCTGAGCTCTGCTCTGCAGCCTCTCCTCTCATCGGCTTTGTCTGGTGTTGATGCTGCCAACGCCAGGGCAGCCAAAGCAGAGCTCCCAGAGCGGGAAGGTCTTCTTTAGGAAGAACAACAGTAAGCACTATATATCACAGTGTCTGTTGTGGCATATAGATGAACAGGTATTTCCAAGTACCACAACTGATCCCTGGGAACATTGTGTAGAAGACTCAAGATACCTGTCCTCTGGTTAGATGTTGCATTTTGCTTTCTCCTGCATAGATATGGAAGATACAGCCGTCTTCTTGCCCATGTCACTTCACTTCCAGGTCAGATATGTTCAATTCACATTTGGGTTTTCTGTCCTTCAGGTTTTTGCTCAATGTTATTACTCAAGTTTTTGCCAGCAGGTTAAAAAATATATGGTTTGAGACATAAGAGAATAACTGGAATATATGAGAGTTAAATCAGCATGGACATCTTCCTTCCTGAAGCCACAGGTGTTTGAACATGAAAACAGTGGTCTTTATTAGTGGAATTCTTTTTCTGTAGCCATCTGGGCTCAGAGCTCTTTCCCCAGACTATGAAAAAAACAGGAAGTAATCTTTTATCATTCCTTCAATATGGCCTCTGAGGGGCTTTGGCACAATGTTCCTGGGTAAAATCTGTCTCTGCTTCCTGAGACACATCCTGACACGTATGTGGTTCCTGACTCCACCCTATACTAAGGTACCTGATCTTCTTCTGAGCAGTGCAGGGCAGGATTTTCAGGGGTATGAAGAGCACCTACATCACTCCTGCAGCATCACATGAAGTGCATTCTTACCAGAAATACGTGAATGAAAATAGCACTGACTGTATGATGACAACAGTACTTTTGACCTTGAGATTTACTTTCTTATTCTTTGATGTTCTTCCTTTCCTACTCCTTTAAAGTGATAAAGACTGTACAAAATCTTTCACTATTTTATTTTTCCCTTGTTCCCACCCCCACATCTCAATTTCACAGAAAACGGAACATCAACATAATGGGAAATTCTTTTACTGTTAATTATATGAGTTATTAATCAACAGCTTGGGTCTCAGGGGAGTACAGTGGAGAGATACTGAAGCTGTTTGGTAAGAATCAGGTTGAATCCAGAAGGCTTGTTAGATATGACCATGCTCTGTCTGTGCCAGATAGGACCTGGCTGTGTGAAAAGAAAAATCGTTGTCTGAACTCTCCAGATAACAGAAGTTCAAAACAGACAGATCTGAGCATCTATCTTTGGTTTGTCAGGGTATATGAGTGCATGCAGATTGCATGGAAGACAAGCTATGCTTTCTCTTGCTCTGCAAGTGGGTCCGTCATGGTCTAGCCAGGGTGATGAAGGGGTCAGTTACAGTTGATGGGAGGGAAAGGGCCTGTCTGCTGTGGTGGCTGTGGCTGCCCTACTGTGTCAGAGACATGCATGTTTTGGGACAGAGGAGACACCCTGCTGGATCACAGCCAGATGATCAGCTCTCTGTCTGCCAGCATCAGTCAGAGCTGCTGTTTGGGAAACGCACATGAGCCTGGCCACATCCTGCTGTCCATCCTCTCACACATCCCCAGCATCTGTGACTGCTGGATTAGGGATGTTAGAAGGACTATCCCAGTCTAAGCCTTTTAAGAACTCCTTAAAAACTTGCCAATTTTGATGTGAGCACTTTTAAACCTACTGACACTGTGTGCCTCTGAAACCTCCCATGAGAGCAAGTTCCCACAGCTACCTGCTGTGTAAGGAAGTGCTTGCTTTTCATCTGCTTTAAACTCACCTCCTGCTCATGAAACCCTGCCTTTCTCAGACTCTGGGATTTGTTTTTTTTTTTTTCAAGTAACATGTCTGCATTCATTTATTCCATGACTTTCACAATCTTGTTCATGTTAAGCACATCTTCAGCAGGGGAATTACAGTTGCCTTATGAGGACAGACTAGAAGGTTCGGCTTTCCTTCAGTGTCCCATTTGAAAAGTGGTGGTGTTCTTATCTCTCCTTGTAGGGCAGCTGTCCCACTCTTGTGACCTCTCCGCTGCCCCTGCCCCTTCCACGTCTCTCCTGAGATGTGCACACCAGAACTGCACACTCACTGCTGAAGATATGGGTATGCCATAATGCAAAACACAAAGCACCAAAACTCCATCTTGTTCTCAGTATTGTTCATGTTGATGTGCAACACTTTGCTGGCTTCCTTGCTTGCTGCTGTTCATTGAGCCAAACAATGACTTCAAGGCACCTGAAGATCAAAGACCTTCTCTTGTGGGGCCTGCCATTTCCATTCAGCAGCATCTGGCATGATTTCAATTGTATCTTGCTATCCAGTAAAGCTTTGTTCATCTGCAGACCTGGAGATTTCACTGTGATTGATGAGGTTGTTGAACAAAACTTGCCCAAGAGCTGGTCCACAGTGCTGACTTCTCCACATCCTGAAAAGTGGTTGTTAAATAGTGCCACTTGCTTCTTGCTCCTTATCCAGCTTTCATCCTGTAAAAGGACCTTTAATCCAATCCTATGAAAATTTAATTTCTTTAATAATTTTCAAGAAGAAGCCCAGGCAATACAAACTGTCAAGGCACTGGGACTGATAGGTGGAAGCCTGTGCCCTGGTGTGGCTGGTTCTTCAAGCAAGTTTGTGTCGCCTGGTGTTGCAGGTCTTGCCAAGTGGCAGGTGACACTAGCACAGCAGGCACAGTAAAAGCTGGTATTGTGGTGAAGATACAAACCAGGTCTGAATGAGCAAAACTGGTAACAGGCAAGTCATACAGTGGAGGATACCATCACTGAGAAGAAAATAAAATTTAGCTGCCATCCAGAAAAAGAAGGAGATGGGCAGAGAAACCAGTAGGGTTGGAAGTGTGGCATGTAAAGCCAGTTAGAAAAGCAGCTGTCACCAGTGACTTAGGTACAGCTACCAGACAGTCAATTGTAAGGTTTGAGGAATGTCTAGTCAGCCTCCCTGACATGGTCCGATGAAGCCATAAACACCAGTAGGTCAGCAGGACATAAATTCAATGAGGATTTGTGCACTCAATAATGAACAAAGGCAGTTTAGACCTTTTTTCCACTGAAATTGTCAAAACCATTCATCCAAGAGAATTTTTATTCAGAAAAACATACAGTCTTAAGATTTCAATAAAGGAGAAACCACTACCTTTCTAAAGCATTAATTTGAATCATTAACCACCACATACCATGAAGCATGCATACATTATCAAGTTGATATGGTACAGTTTTAATTTCTCACTATTAGATTGTAACCTGTAATATGATATTTTTACTAAATATCTTATTTTCTGAAAAAAAAATAAAATTAACCTTCTGTGGTGAGAAATCTTCATGCCCTCCACATGTTTACAGAGGCAGTCGGTGGTCTATAAAAGGTAACAAAAAACATTTCAAATATATTACTCTTCCACACTGTTGTATCTGATAAAGTGTTCAGTTCCCAGAGATAAAAAAGCTTTTCTCGCTTATTTCTTCTTTCTCTCTTCTGAAAGTTCTCTTTTTGCCTCCTAGATAAAATTTCCCTACAGGAAAAAAAAAAAAATGTAAAGCTATATTATTTGTGCATCATCTTGTCAGTAGACACTGAAAATTGCCTTTTCTCAAGATGTTTCTGGGAGATACTTCTGTCAGTTTGTAACAGTGCACTATCAAAGCCTTCCTACCTGGGATACATGTTATGAGAAGATGTTCCATGCAAAGAGTGTAAAGGTGGAGGATGTCTTTATAAAGCGAAGTAAACCAGTATGTTCTCTAATACTGTTCTTTTTGCTTTTCCTGAAAACATTCACTTGTCCCCAGCTTGTTGCATCCATCAGAGACACAAACAAACAAGCCAGCAAGCATCTTTGCTTACTGATTACCTTGTTCTTAAATAACCTTTGAAATAGATTCTTTGCTTGAAGCTGTCTCTGGCTTATTAGAAGCATCAACCACAGAAATATATTTAATGATATTATATAGGAGGATGCTATACCAACCTCCCCTGCCTGTCTTGTCTCACACTGGGCACAACTGTGCCCCTGCTGTGCCTCTCAAATACACCTGCTCTGCCATCACACCCTCCTGCTGGTACCTGAGTGCTGAAATATCCCTTCCTCCACAGCCAGCATCACCCTTCTCCTTCCCACTTTGTCACTCATCTCCCAGTGCCCCACACCAACAGCCAGCCCTGGCCCCAGTCCCTGCCACACCCACCTTGGCATAGGCTGCTCCTTGGCCACTTACCACTGAAATCTCTCTTGAAATACTGGTTCTGCAGCCAAGGAGGAATTTGATTGATTAGTAATAGGTACATAACTAAGTGGGTTAAAATAATATTCTCCCTATTAATTTTGTCTTATTTATGTTTGGAAAATACCTACAACAATCAGAAAAGAAAACCTGCCAGTAATATACTTTTAGCTCTGCATGGCCTCAGGGATAGAAGGCAATTCCACAGAGAGGGAGTTCAGACAAATACTATCCTTTAAACAGGAATTACTTTGAAAAACTAATGACCAAACAGATTTCTGTAGAAGATAGATAGTCTTGGATTGAATCTCAAAATACCTAAGGAAGACCTTTCAGAAATGTATGAGAAAGAAACTGAATGTCTGCATTTGGATTACAAGTTAAGAATGTGGTGTATTCCTCCAGGCAATTTAATTGCTTTGTTACTAGAGGACATCATACAAATGCCCTAAAGAAGATCTTTACAGGAGGAAGGCATAAATATGATCATGCAGCTGAACTTCTCCATTTGCTGCTTGACGCCTAGAAACTAGAAAAAAGAACAGCAAACCCTACATGACACATAAGCCCCTTTTGGTAAAGGAAAGTCCTTGTTTATGTAAATACTCATTTCTAGCAATTTAGAAGCAGCTGCTAACCACAAGTGTTTTAATTGCTGCTGCACTATTTCAATTAGTAATCTCTCCTTTGTTCTTACCTCTCAATGGACATGCTGTAGATTATTATAATTTGTTATGATGGACAGCATTAGAATGGCATCCATTAACACTTCTATAGTTGAGAGACCCTTATGATGTCTATTAGCAGCCCTTGCAGGTGACGGCAATGATGGAGGGGAGGGACAACATCATATATCTACTCTGAGCAGAAATTTAGACAAGTGAGTTGTGAATAATTGCTCTTTTTTTTTCTCGTCTTTTTTCCCTTTTCTTTGTCTCTCTTCCAGACATAAATATTGAAATATGTAAGTAAACTCAGTCATGCTAAACCCCTTATAATAAGGTTCTGCAATATTTTAAGACATTAAAAACTGTTTAAAAATCTGGCATTTTACAGACAATGAGTTTCTTATATGCTTAATGCAGAATATTGGTACTTTGTTTCAAATAGTGAAAGAGAATAAATTAGCATTTTAAAATATAGCAGGAGCCTTATTATGCAGTGGGTGGCAATACGGAGCAGGCTAAGGAGAGAGACAGCTTCTCTATAACCTTGCTGACCCCTGCAAGTTGTAAAAATCAATAAGAGACTCAAACCAATTAAGGGATACTAAGGAGTTTACAGAGGCTGAAAATGGAACTAAGAGACACAGTCATTGATTTATTGTCATGCACTGATCCCAAATAATAGATTTATAATTCCACTGTTTGCCGCTGGATTCTTTTTCTTTAAAGCAGTCAAGTACAAGGCCCTCTTCTGATGCAGATGCATTAGGTAATTATCATTGTGAAAGTTGGGTATAAGGAAAGAGAAACAGTGAAAGGTCATTAGTGCAACTTCTCTGCTGCCACTGGTACGCAAAAGTGGGTAGTGGTTCTGGGAAAACGTATTGAAACTCTTTTAAAAGTAATTGTTTCTCTGTCAGTTGTCACATCTTCTCCCTCGGTACCAGCAGCTACCTGGCTGGATCCTAGGGCTCAGCACAGGCAGAACAGGCAGCAGGGTATGGCTGGCAGCCTCCCAACAACCTAGGCAATTACCTACCTTGGCTTTGGGGGTCCTGAAACTTACTTGTAAGGACACAGATAGTTCACAGGATCAACCTGGTATTTGTATGTATAGAGAAATCCTTCGTCTTAATGCAGTTTTGTCCAAAAATCCATCTGAGCTGCTTGCAGCAACCCTGAAATCTTGCCAAAATACAAGAAAATTCTGCCCTGAAGGTCTAGAAAACACTTTAAATGCCTTTGGCTATGCATGATGGCAAATTCTATTCAGATTGTGGAAGACTATTTGGTTAATCTTTGCAAAGATAAAAAGTGTCAAAAATGTTACTAGTAGCAGTAGTTCTATGTGGTTCTGTTTAGTAGAGAAACAGGTACTTTAGTTAAACCTGAGAAAGAGAAGGGAAGTAAGCACTGATTGCTATCGATTCCACACCACCACTTTGCATTTACAGTCAGCAGAGGTGAATTTCCTCATCTGTTTGGTGATTTAACTTTATGACTTCTCCAAAGCCAGATTAATCACAATAAAATTCCGGTGCATTTTCCTGACAAACTTCTCCTGAAATAACTTTGCCATTTACTAAAATACAGCCATTCATAAACAGTCAATTCATTGATCCCAGTGACCCTGTGCGGCTTCAGCCTTGCTAGCAGTTAAATGGCACTAATGTTATACTGAATTTGGGAAGCAGCTTATTTGCATGGAAAAAGCCTTGTTGCTCAGCTATATTCTGTAAGCTGTCAAAATCAAGCAGCAGTTACTGGATGTGGAGGCCTATGAGCTTCATATTTTGTAAAGCTTTCACTCTGACTGTGCTAGGGCAATACAAGAGCTAGAATAGATGCCACATATCAGGTAGTTTCACAAAGCCCTTGCCTAGCAATTGGCAGTGTCCTGTTTGTAAAATGACAAATATATTTGGTCTTTTGTAACATACAAATGAACTAAAGAAAGTAAAATATCACACATTCTCCAAAACACACAAAAAGGGTTAAAACCACCTCCTGAAAATGAAAATCTTACAAAAAATGGGGTTATGTCTTGATAAAACAGTTCAGAGTTACAACTTCATTTAGTACTATTACACAAAATCAATAGGCATAGCATATTCCTGAGGATGATCTATTTTAGTTTCCTGCTAGATCCTAATAATGGTATGCATTTTCTTCTAATTTAAATGACAACATCTATTACTTTGAAACTATCTTAACACACTGATGCAGTTTCATATTGGCTAAGAATATTCCCCCATTTGTTTCTCACCCATTTATATGCTACCACTTAGTGTTAGTGAAGCATGATACTGCCAGATGTGCCTGCAGAAATGAAATGAGGGCACACAAGCAGTGAAAGCTTTGCAAGCCCTTCAGCTACTTGACATTACTGTGTGTCCACACAGTAGGAGGGGGATCAGTAGTTTTTTTCTTGGCCAGACTTCCACTGTAAAGCCACAGTCACAGCATCCTGCTGAACTGAAGGGCCCTTGTCAGCAGTCATTCCCTTTAGTTTTGTTTGAACTTTTAAAGATTCAAGTTCTTTATTGACAGAAGGATTTTAATCTTTGCTAAATTTACATGTTTTATTGGAATCCAAGTAATTGTCCTGGGTGAGATTATTAAGTTTTACTCTATCTGGATACAAGGTTTTTGAAAGACAGACCATAAGAAAGATGCTCTCCTCCTTCCACACCCTGTGCCCCTCAACCAAAGTCCACTTTATGGTGCAGATTCCAAATAAGATGCACTTTCTTAAAACCAGTATGACACATGACTGTCTAACCTTTTGTGTTTTCTTTTCTTTTTTTTCACTTCTTAAATACAGAGCTGGCATCTGCTTTACATTAGGAATATGTGTGGGCACTGATGCTGAAGTCCAGAGCAGTTATTCATGTTAGCTAGCAGCTCTTCACAGGGGCAGTCCCCAGCTCCAAGGGTGAAAGATGGGTTTGTGTCTACACTTGTGTCTCAGAGCATGGTGATAGCAGCTGGAAACCATTTCCTCAATTACACACATTGCTTTGCTCTGGGCATCTAGACAGATGATGCCACAAGGATGCATGCTGCTGAACCAGCTGGGAAACCGTCCAGTTGCCTGCAGAGATAATGCACTGCCTTTGCTCTTGCTGTGGTGCTTGAGAAAATGAACTTACTCTACAGACTACGTCCTTCCTCCCCAAGAACTTCATGTGTTGCATATGGCAGGGACGGTGAAGGCCAGGGGTATAACAACAGCCCATGCGTGAGCTGTACAGACACACCTGGGGCCTGGAGAGGAGCTGGATGGGGCAGCAGTGGGACATGGATTGGGCACCCTCACCAAGATGCCCTGCAGCAATCCAGCACTATCTGGCTGCTACAGGAATGCAAAGGTGAGCAGCTGAAGCTCAGCAAACTGAACAGATTTGAAATGAGGGTTTTATTGAATAGGGACAGTAGCAAGCCATGGGAACAAATTGTTACAGCTGAAGTGTCCTTGCTGCCACTGCTTGAAAATGTAAACAAATCTTGGGTTTCTTTTTAAATATTTGCCCTGCTTCCTCCAGCTATTGCAAGGGTTATGAATGGGTGGTGCAGATATTAATGGCAGGGAGGTATCTTTCTCCTTTGCAACATCTACCGTCATACAACAGCAAGAACAGCAGCCTCTCTTTGCCCTTATAATTGACAGACTGATCTGTCAATCCCATGACATCAGTTATCAGCCATGTCTCAAACAGACCTGTCAGTTGCTCATCTAACATAATTTTTCCTGACATGAGGAATAAGTAGGTAACTGCCGTCTGTGTTGGCAGGAAGAGTGGAACACAGTGGCAGACCTGCTGAGAGAAGCATTTGGTGTTGAGGGCCATATGTCCATGCTGCCCATAGCTGGGGACCACTTTGGACCACCTCCAAGCACCCAAGGGTGGCCAAAGCACCAGACATGTGACGGAAGAGCCCATCTTCTGCTTGGCTTCACCCAAAAGGGAGATACTTTGCAGGCTCTTGTTTACACCACATGCTAGACAGTGATGGTTTGCTTAAACAGAGCTCTCCTGGTCAGAAACAGTGATGATGTGGACACACACCCACTAACATAACATAGAAATACCCCAGCCAAGAAGAAGCCCTGTGTAAGATAATGATCAGTTCTGAGTCCTCAAGAAGCAGGAAAAATCACATTTTATGATTCCCATGGCTAATAGCTTCACACTTTAATATGGACTTGGGCTTCCTCAGCCTTAATATTATAGCAGGATGAATGAGGCACATGTGTCTTTTTGGATCTCTAGGACATATGGGTTAGCCAGTTATGTAAAAAGAAAACTATTTACATCAGCAGAACTAGAAATGCTGAAACATATGGAACATTATTTCTAACAACCTGAGAGAAAATGTTGCCTAATAACAGTTCTTGTCTTCTCTTTAGCAAGGCTAATCTTAGTCTTCATTTATTTTCCAAATGACATTATTACTCAGTAAATAGAATTTGAAGCCAAGGAACAGAAATTGCTCAGTTCCTGGCAAACTTCTCATCTTGCTCAATAATTGTGATTATAATGATTTTATTCATAAGTCACATTAAGTTTTTTCCTATGGTAAAATTAAATGCAATGGGAACTGAATGATCTATTTCCAAAATGAAAAGCTAAAAGCAATACATCTTGCTCCTACATGAAACAGTCACATTTATGATCCAGATAGTCAATGACTGAATCAAAAATAACTATTCTGATGAACCCTGGCATTCAACTCTTCCTTTTCTTTTTGTTTAATAACAGAACAAAATGTCAATTGAATTAATTAAAGCATGGAGATCTCTATCCACAGAATATCAGACAGATTCATACTAAGTTGCTGGATGTGGAGTAATCAATGTAATCTGAGAGATCAGAATCCAAGAGTCAAAGACAACACTGAACAGATAGATTTGTGCCCTTTTTCATTGTAAAACATGAGGGTTTGGTCTTTTTAAGGAAGGTCTTTTTTGAAAAGAGTTATTGCCGTCAACTCTACATTTCCACCAGACCGAAGGGGACCAGCTTTAAGACTAAAAAGATACTGTGGTGTGAACATTTTGCTGAATTGGAGTAACCTATAAAAACAGAGGCTGGACATAATTTGCTAAGATTTTTTTTCAGTAGAAAGTTAAGTTTTTTTCAATGGGAGCGAATACTCTGAAGCCCAGACCCAAGGAAAGTACCTGGAGCTTGAGGGTAGCAAGCAAATGTGAAAGAAATTGCACCCTCTTAGTTCACTACTGCCTAGTATGTTGGGTTGCACCAGGACACCTTCTGAGGGAAGCAGGGTAACTGATAAGCCAAATAAACTTTTCCCTTTGGAAATGAACCAGATGAATTTTGGAGGAGGAAGGCAAGCAGCAGCATGCTCACTCGGGGCTTGACACAATCCTGAACCCAAGAAAGGACATGGAGAGCAGTAAGTGAGAAAGACTGCGATGACTCAGATCAAAATCTTGCAGCCTTGGGAGGTGAGTGACTGATGTGCTGAGAGATGAGTGACTGATGTGTTTTTAAAAGGCACTGCAATTGTTTTATATTTGCTTGGCATTTACGGAGGGTCAGTCTTCTGGGTTTATACCTGTCATCTGGAGAAGACTGAGGAGATTTGAGGGAAGAAAACTTAATAATAAGCCTGCTAAGGCTATATGAGTACAAAAGGTTCTATAATAACAATGGCAGCATTTACCTGAGGTATTTGCATTATTTTGGAGAAACTTTGACATGCGATTTATGGTTGTGATGTTCAGCAAATCACCAAACCTAAAACATGTTTGATTATGCTTGAATAATATATACTGCTTCAATCAAGGCTATGGCATGTTCATGCCACACCTCTTGGAGAACAAATGTCCCCACCAGTATTTTGAAGGTAAAATTAGTTAAATGCATGGGATTGTTAAGCATAAAGAAGACATGTAGTCCTGTTCAGGTTACCATAACAGTAATAAAAGGAGTCCGTTCTAGAGAGGGTCTTTTTTACAAGGGCATGTAGTGATAGGACAAGGGAGAATGGTTATAAACCGAAAGAGGTTAGATTTAGATTAGACATTAGGAAGAAGTTTTTCACTATGAGGGTGGAGAGACACTGGCGCAAGTTGTCCAGAGAAGCTGTGGCTGCCCTATCCCTGGCAATGTTCAAGGCCAGGTTGGACGAGGCTTTGAGCAACCTGGTCTGGTGGAAGGTGCCTCTGCCAGTGGCAGGCAGGTTGGAACTGGGTGGTCTTTAAGGTCTCTTCCAACCCAAACCATTCTATGATTCTATGAGCGCAATGCAATACAGCTAGGCATGCTACATTGTGTCGGTCTCATGAAGCATAGTTTTTGTAGTACACTGAATTTTCATGAAGTTTTGCCAGTGAGGTCTTTTTTTAGGATTACTTTTTGTTAGGTTTGGAAAATTGATTGAAATTAGAGACCAAAACCGTCAAAACTGTGCTGGGCCCTGAGAAATACTGCAAAAATGATCACCTGGCTTGCTCAGAATTCTGCTATCTGAGAAAAAACCTAAGCAAATAGTGATATCTGTGTCTTTATTCATTTATCTTTCTTGTTTCCAGTGGACTAGATGTCAGGAATCCATGTTTGTCTAATTTACGACAAATTATTTCATTTTTATTGGTGGTGGCCAAAGGAAAATGTGATCAGTGTTGAAGCCACTCAAATAAAGGAGCTAATCACCTTATTCAACATAGAACACCACATTTAAAAGAAATAAAAGGTTTTGAATAACTTACTTTCATGCTATGCATATGTGTGTGTAGTATGTGTAAGAGTATGTGTAAGAGCTTATACCTGGTATGCCTAGAGAGTGCCAGATACTTCCTTGAAGGAAAGAATATGTCCTCTTTTTGTGCCATGAATTTACCTCTTGAACTACACATGGAAGAACATTAAGATTTACAAAGCTATTATAACTGACAGATTAATTTCATGGGGATAGGTATTTTAATTGATAACCATAAAGGCAGTGCAGTAAAGGTTATCTTGCAACTATATTTGGAAATCGCTTTCATAACATCACTTAATTCCTCTAGAAGTTAACTTTAATCAAAGAAACTCTTTGCTGATATTCTTACATATAATTTATCTGAAAGTGACCCTACTTTGTCTTGTTGTGAGCTTATCTTTTGCATGATCCAGCAAGAATGGGAACTCATTTGCTTCCCTCACATCCTTTTACTTCATATATCTTGTGTAGATTTGCTACTCCTGAAAAAACTAACCCAAGCATATAACCACTTACTGTATATACTAAAATCCCCACTCAAAAAATGGCTGGCATGTAATGGTGTCCTCAAGCAAAACACTAAAAAATCGTGACAGAAAGGTGGGGTTTTTTTCCTCCTGTTTTTGGGAAATAAAGATTTTGCAGGGCAGAAGTGTGCTGACAGAAAACCAAAATAAAATTGTAATGTCACTATGCATAACATAGAATCATTTTAATCATTAAAAGTAGAAGAAAATACTCTATTTTTTGTCTTGCAACACCAAGTCATCTCTCTCCCCACCCACAGGTGGACAGCTTACATTCCTCCATTAGCAGCACAGTTTGCGTCCGCTCACGCTATCAGATATCCTCAACGTGAATGATAGTGTTGTGAGAAAACGCAATTTAAAATTCTCCCTAAGGTGTATAAAGGCATCCACATTTCAGGGAAACATAACATCTTGGAAGATGATTTGACTGGCAGCTTTGGTGTTTCACTGTGTGTTTTCCCTCCTTCCTTATTAAAACATACTGCTTGTTCAGCTGTGTGGGGCTACAGGGGAGGCAGGAGTGTGTGAAGGCTATAGGGGTGACTTGTGAGCACCAGGGAAGTCAGAGAAGCATCTTTAAAGCTAGAGGACAGGCAGAGAATGCTATGGTTTGCTCTCACTGGGGCTGTTGTTATCACACCTCTGATGCACACCACTGAAGAAGGGCAGTGAGCAATGAAAATAGAGGGCCAGCACCCTCTTATAATGCCACTGAAGATGGAGCACAGGGGCAGACATCTGGGGGTGTCAGGGGCATCATGGGCAACATGGGGGTAGAAAACGTCTCTGAGCCAGGACTAAGACATGCTGTCTGAAGTGCCAGGTCCATGGGCCATACATGACAGCATCCTCAGGGCTGGTGGATTTCAGCCTGGTGGGTCTCTGCAGGAGCCAGGAGAACACCATCGACATGATTTCAGCAAGGCACTGCCAACCTTCACTTTGGCACCTCACAGCTTTTGAGTGTTTTTTCCATCCCACCAATATTTTGTCAAAATTATTTATTTGTGTGAGGTATCAGCACACATCCCACATTATTGGACCATTTTCTACCCTTGAACATCAGAGGAGGACAGGAGGATTTGCCCAGGGAGTTTGTGAATGCTCCATCCCTCGCAGTGTTCAAGACCAGGCTGGACGAGGCCTTGGGTGATATGATTTAGCATAAGGTGTCCCTGCCCATGGCAGGGGGGTTGGAACTAGATGATCTTAAGGTCCTTTCCAACCCTAACTATTCTATGATTCTATTTGTACCATTTCCATCACACTGTTTTTTAAATTTTTTTCTATGTGACAGTTCCTGTATTTATTAAATAACGTATCAAATGGTTAACAAAGAACAAATTAGGCAGTGTATCCATATTGTGCATGAAAAAAAACAAGTGTTAGAATTACCTTCATAAATGAGAAGATGCAAAATGGGAGCCCTGGCTCTGCCCAGGTTGTTTTACCTTCAGTGCTCCTGTACATCATTTGTAGAGCCTGTGCTCCACGTGCTCGTTATGAACCATCAGAGACATCTAGTACCAAATACATGTGGAAAAAAACATCACAAAGGGCCAGTGGGAAAAGTTATAGAGCAAATGTGGACAAACTGAAGTGTAACAACTTGCTGAGATCAGATGATTTCCAGCCAGCATCAATAGATTCAGACATCAACATACATGATGTCATGCATTTAGATATCCAGAAATTATTTGACAAGGTCTCTTATCAAGGGGCTTGTCAAGCAGTTCAGCTCTCAGGGAGGAATGTCCTGGCCTGAATAAATTAACTGTTTAAAAGATAGGAAAAGGGGGATGATAGGACAAGGGGTAACGGGTTCAAACTTCAGCAGGGGAAGTTTAGATTGGATATAAGAAGGAAGTTTTTTATTGTAAGGGTGGTGAGGCATTGGAATGGGTTGCCCAGGGAAGTTGTGAATGCTCCACCCCTGGCAGTGTTCAAGTCCAGGTTGGATGAAGCCTTGGGTGACGTGGTTTAGTGTGAGGTGTCCCTGCCCATGGCAGGGGGGTTGGAACTAGATGATCTTAAGGTCCTTTCCAAGCTGAACCATTCTATGATTCTATGATGAAAAATGGTCAGTTTTAACAGCACAGGTGGTTACCAGCGGTGCCTGAGTGGTAATTTCTGTCTCGAGAAGTGTCTGAGGTGCAAATTTTTAGAATCTGGAATAGTACAGGCAGGATGCTTCATTCCAAGCTTGCCCTAGGGTTTTACTGCTCTCCAGCTGCTGGGCACTGCTCAGTACAGAGCCATGGGCTGCCTGTGGTTGTGGTCTGGCCACTATTGCCGCTCTTGTGACAAAAAGCATCAAACAATAAATAAGCTTTTCCACAGTTTACAATAATTATTCAAATACAAATAAAGGAATTGAAAGAGTGCCAAACTGACAAATGTGTTACAGTGCTGTAATGGATCCTGTGCCAGCTGCTGTCCTGCTCAAATCTATCTAGGAGATACATTTCTATATGTTTTGCCCATCTATTGTAGGCTTGAACATTTTCACCAAAGATCAGACTGAAAAAACAGGTACTTTCTGTGGAGTAAATCTGCACTGCTCAGGCTGGCAAATGAATTCAAACTGGCATTTTGCAACTGGCCCAGCTCCACTACTCTGCTCTGCTAGTACAGAACTGACCGGAGGCTGGAGGACCACTGTGCTCATATTAATTAACCAGCTAGGATAAATAAATAGAAACTTTTTGCTTATATAAGATTACCAAATTAAATCATTGCTGGCCTTTATGCTACTGTTTGCAGAAAGTACACTGGGGCTTCGTTACTCTTCTGTTATTTTTTAGGATTGATTCAGATTAATCAGAAAGCTCCTGAAACCTTTACATAATATTAGAGAGAATTATGTCAGTTTATCAGCATCTTTAGCCCCAGTTTTTTGACTGCATAACAAGTATATAGGATTTCCCTTTCCCCTCTGAGAACTGCACTTTTAATAAATTAAATACTTTGAGATGGAAAAGCTCAGAAAAGTAGAGATGTATTAGGGGAAAAAAGAAAACAAAAAACAAAAATTAGTACCTGTCAAGTGACCTCAGAAGCATGTAATTCCCCTTTGGTCCCTGGTTAAAGAGTAGCCAGCCTTTGTGAAAACACATCTGACTTGAAAGAGGAACCTGCACACTAAGAAAAATCTGTTGCAAAAAAGGGAGATGTTCCAACACGCTTTTGGAGGAAAAAAAATGTGTGGTATAGATACAAAGAAAAAGTGGTCCCCCAAGGCTGATATTTTTGCTCATCTTTGATAACGTATACCGTGTGATATATTTAGCATATATCTTATCTCACAACTGCTGTGGGTTCACAAACCCTGTAGAAACACATCCTACTAAAGTCTGAAGAGCTTTTCCATAAAACAAGTATCTTTCCTCCCTAGTTGTTTTCTCCGTATATGTCTTCTTTAAAGGTTTGTGTTTGACTAAAGCTTTCTCCTTCAAAAACCAGGCATTGAGAAAACAGCTCTGCCAGGAAATCCTAATCAAGATTTAGAAGGGCCTGTTGCTATGGAAATAGCTGTGGCATCGTGTGTTCAATATGACTTCTGCTGTGTTAAAAAGCAGGCTGAAAAAAAACAGAAAAACTCTAGCCTGAGTAAAATAAATCATTAGAGTAAACCAGTTGAATTAATTATATCAATGATACATTAATGGTGGAAGTTTAGCCTTTATTAATTAGGCTTTCATTGGCTCTTTTTGCCTGCAGGCAGAGGGACTGCCTTCCTCTCAGGCAGGGGGATTGCAGCAGAGAACTACCTGTACCTAGGCACCCAAAATGAGCTCACTGTGTTCAAAACACCGTAGCCTATATCTCCAACCCGCCCATCAGACAAGCTGCCTACACCAGTTTTGTCTTTTCAGCCCCCCCACCTCCCATCCATTCACTTAATTTTGGCCTTCTAATATTCAATTGTTATGCTACTTAAATCGAGGTAGAAGCATTATGCTGTACTGCAAAAACTGACCAAAGTTTCAGTAGTAACATGGTCTAATCCTAAGTCTATTGCAACATCAATTCTTGACACTATAGGAACTATCCTTTTGTTTAGTTTGATCCCTAGTTAAAAGATTACTGAAGTTGAAGATATAAATCACCATTTGTACCTGGAGAGTTAACAGCCTTGGAGGTAAATCGGGGTGATTTGCATCTCTCTCTGGTCTTGGCTCAGGATGTTTTCCATTCCACATAGATCACACCAGTGGAGTCAACTTGAAGATGAAAGCTCAGGTTGGGGAGCAAGAGCTGGGTGGCTCTTGTCAAGCAAGATGAGTAGCTGCACATACATTTTAGGCCTGTTCATAGACAAATGGAAATAGTGGCTTTACAGCACTTCAATATGCTAGGCAGAGCTCTCCTGTAAGCTCAAACTCAGCTGTATGTACAACGTGTAAACATTACTTCTCTGGGTACCCTGCACCTGAATATCTGGTTTTAGATACGGGCAATCATCTGACTGCTGCAAAACCTTCCCACAGAACTATATATTTTCGAGAAGGATATGGTATTTGATGTACAACATGGAAGAGCCTGTCTTATACAGGATGCTGAAACCCAGTGTTGGCAGATGGATCTTAAAAGACTTTGATCTGTGTGCTGTGAATCCATGCCTTAACCCAAGCTAATATAGTGCAGCTCCTTGTAAGCCATCTTGTGCTAGTGATGACTGCAGTGAAATGGCAATTTTAAAATTGGAACAACAACAAAAATAAGTTACAAAGTAGAACAAAATTGTCTGGTTATCTCAGCTGAAATTCTGGACCTTTTAATTTAACCTGGTATGGCTTCAGAAGGAAACCAGAAACAGGAAGAGTTAAGTCCAATGTTGGTAGAAGGACATGCTCTAAAAGCTTGATTATCCAGACGGAACAGATAAATCTGTTACTCTTTCTCTAAATATCAACACTGCATAATTAGCAGCTGCTAAAATAATAGAAGCCAATTGAAGAAAAACATGGTATGCTCTATATTCATTTATTAAATACCTTATGTTTCCAAACAGAGCTTTCCATATTTGCTGCAAAACTGTGTAGCTTCATGCTCTACACAATTGAGCAAAGATGACAGCACTGAAATGAGCTATTACTATTTCCATCAGGAAGATAAGGGGAACTAGTCTGTGTCTTTGAGGCGAAAATATATATTCATCAAATGGAAAAGCTTTAAAAAGCAGCACTATCTAAGATATCAGCATCCTGTCTCCCTTGGAGACAGCTAAAACCCACATTTATCTAAATTATCTTGGTAATATGACAGAGTGATTGCTCACTAATGGTCAGTAACAGTTTTCTTTGTCATTTTCCTAGTCATTACCTCCTCAGAATGAACTCCAGAATAAACTGCTGATGCATCGTGACTAGAATATAAAGCATACTGTTACAACAGAGACCTTTTCTATTAAACTCACGAACCCATACATTGGACTTCTGACATTTTCATTTATGAAAAATAATACCCCTCTATTACAAACCCCGATGAGCTTAGAGATATTTCATGCTTACAACAGAAATAAAGAAAAATTTATTTTGCACAGCTGTCTTCTATTTTCTTCCTTTTCTTCCCACAGCAGCTCATACACAGGAGCCACATTCTCTGCAAAATGAAGAGCACTGTTCAAAGAAGGTGAATTTTGTCGATACTGTATTTCATGGCCCATTCAGCTGCATTTTTAAATTTGGATATTTAAGTCTATTTGCCCTTTTTCAGGAGCTGGAGAGAATCACTGATTACACAGTCTGCCTGAATCCCATTTCCCCTGCTGAGTCTGAGAAAAGGCCTCCCAGAACACTTGTGCATGTGGCAGCTGCTTATTGACTCCTTCTCTCAAAGAGTGAAAATTTTCAGTGCTGAGATCCATTGTCTTTATTTCAAATTAAATGAAGCTGATCTGCTGAACTGCAAGGATGGAGTCAAAGAAGAACTTGAGCAGATGTAGTAAAGGATCCAAAGTACTGCCATGTGAAACTGCGTGGTTTTTGAATACTGCATCAGCCTAGAAAAACAGCATTGGTGTGACCATAAAGGAAGATCATATCTTCCCCAGTGTCACACCAAAGAGATGTATACTGATCCTTTAGGGATTCCTAAAAGCTGAAGAGTTAAGGAAGTGCTGTGGAGCTTCTACGCTGCATTGTCCGACCTTCTATTCTACAAGTGGGGATCTTACCTGTTTGCTGCGAAAGTGCGCATTGACAACTTGGGCAGGCACAGAGTGAGAGAGGTGCTTCATTTGAGATGTCAAATGCTCTCCCAACTTTGAAAAAAAGCATAGGTACATATAAGCTATACATGCAAAAAGCTATTAATACTTTTGTGGTTTTTTTTAAACCTCTGTTGCAACTAGGAGAAAGGAGAGAATCATCTGAAAAATCTGATATTTCTAAATCGTTAGGGTACAAGAACTCAAAGGGTTAGATCAAATTCCTCTTTCTCTTAAAACAGGCCACTAAGCCACTTAATTTTGCTTGTTTTACAGAAAACGCCTTGTACCTTTGCTAGTCTAGCTTGACCATGAATTTCAGGTCAGGACCATGGAGTTCATGACCATGGAGTCAGTGACCATGGAGTTTAGATCAGGTCCTCAATTCAGGTAATCCAGAGGTGCACAGCGTACAAAAGAAAAACAGGTCATAGGCTATATAAAAGAATGCAGAGCCTCATGAGGTGCCTTTCATAGCTGACACCCAAGAACAGCCAATGGTTATTTATACGCATTCAAGTGTTTCCACTGGAAAGTGCCATCCGGCAGCATCAAGAATCTCCCTACCCCCAGAGCACCAGAGCAGAGCTCCCTGGGAGGATCAGCCCCAAGCTGGGTTTCTGAGCATAGCCATATTCCAGGGCTACGTAATGGTCCCCTTGCCAAGGTTTTGGCTTGCTTGTGGCAGTGGATGATACAAAAAGCTTGCTGCCAGCAGCTGTCAGGCACAATTTTCCAAGCAATACAGACGTATTCTTTCTCTTTTAAAGGGAGAGAAAAAGGCATGGAGCTGAAGCCTGACCATGATTAGACTTTTTGAGTCCAGGCTGCCTCACTCCTATTGCCTTTCCCAAATAGTGTTGAAGATTTCCATATTTCTGTGTATATGCAAAGAGTAGATCTTGGCAAGCAACGTATTTACCTGAGAGGACAATGAAGGACTGGCACAGAAAGGAAACATTTTTCCTTGCCAAAGTGTTGGTGCATCACTGCTTGTCATGTCTATTCAACTTCTGTTTTCTTGTTTTCAGAAAGTCATCTACCATCTGAATGTGATCAGTCTCCTTGAGGGCTAAGAAACAAAACAGCGCAGCTGTTCCACATGCTGAATGGGCCATGAGGCTACGGCTGAGAAATCAGCCTGAGCCACACAAGTCCTGTCTCTATGGGGTGAGATGGTCAGGTTTTCAGCATATATAGTAAGAATTCTCACTACATCCATGGATTAGCATGGACTGTTATCTATTATTCTGAAACTAGATGACTTTCTAAATTTTCTAGATGCAGGGTAAGAAACACAAAAAGAACCTGAAGGTGTAAGACCCAACAGGCTGAGCTGGACAAAAGCTCACATTAGCTCATTATTGTGTCTCCAGTGCCCAGCACTATATGGGTATCCACATTTGGCATTTTGTGGCATCAACTGAGTGCCACTGTTTGATTATGCATTCTGTGTCAAATTGCTCCATTTTTGAGACTTGCTAGAAATGTCATTTAATGCCCTTTAGTTGCTGCACGTGAGAAACGGTCTCTAATTTTTCACCTTCTCTATACTTTTTTAACTTCTCTCTCCCATGTCAACTTTTTTAAGCTGATCTTATATGAAATGTATTCCCCTAGAAAAGATTTGAATGTTAAATGACTGATTTGCAAATCAAGTAACGTAATGAAATGTTTTTAAATAAAGCTAATATGCCTAAGAAGAATAAATATTTGAAGATGGAGATCAGTTCAAATAACGCTGAGATGCATAAGATTATTTTCATTGTTTAGTGCTCTGCTCTTGGAACAAATTCAAACACTCAAACCTTTGAAAATATATATATTGCAATAAAGAAGCAGTAAAAATATCAGCAGGAATGACCTAAGTATGTGTGGGAGAGGTGAGAAGAGGCAGGAGGAAAGGGAGGATTTTAAGCTAGCACAGAAAATGTTCTCCTCAAAATTACTTGAATGCAATAAGAAATTAATCTATTCTGTATATTTCTCACCATAATGAGTTATTTTTGGCCTCAGGCTGCCAATCAATTCTGCTGACAAAGACTCCAAACCTTCAAATGTCTTGCATTAACGCTCTTACACAAACTAAAAATTTGCACTTAAATGTAACAGTGTTAGGAAGAGATATTGTAAAATGTTGCTATATTTATTGACTAGAAAAGGGGAAGTGGGTAATTTATAAGAAAATAATTTAATTCTCCAAGGTGATTTAGTCTCTCTGCCTTTTATCACTGTGCCTGAGAACTTAGCAGGCTATGTAAGCAAAACGACTCTTCAAAATGTGCAGTAGAGCCGCAGACAGATATTTTGACCCTTAAAGAGATTTTAATCCATATTTGCACAATCCTGAACCCAAGCTTTGTAGTGGCCTTGCTTGAGGGGCAAAACGAAGTAAACAAAATAGTAATACTACAGAGAAACACCACTATCCCAGCTTGGCAAAAGGAGAAGTAAAGTAAGAAAGAAGCCAGCCACATGCCTTGGATATGCCCCGCTGGTGTGAGACCAGGGTGCCAAAGGGGATTTTTACTAACAAGCCGGAGGCTGCAGGTACCTCAGGACATCCCCTTTGGAAGTGAAAGCACAGAGTAATCACTGCTGATTACATGCAGGATGCTTCCCTTACCAGACTGGCCTCTGAAGTGGACAAAAGATACCTTAATTTTCAGCATTATGCATATGGTTGTCTTTGCAGGGATATGGTTGTATTTGCAGGGAAACTGAATTTTAAGGAATAAAGGTTTTGGTATGTTGAAAATGAATGAGAGGTCTTTTTGACCTTAAATGACGTGCACAATTCTCTAATCCTCTCAGAAGCACACTTGTCACACAAAACAATAATTTAGAACTCCAGGCCACTCTAAAATCAGGCAGCATATGATTAGCATTAAACCAAAAAGCATTTTAATCCTGCTGAAAGATTAAAAGGGTGCTGAAAAACAAAGTGGTGTTCCTGTTTCCCACTGAATGAAATATCCTGTTTGATAACAACAGGAAGATCTACAGAAGAAATACCTGCAAACTGAGGTGAAAGAGAGTGTGGCTGGAGGTCTTTTCAGCTTTTAAACATCCAGCTATTGACTTTAACGATGTTTCTCCAAATCTGTACTGGTGTTGCTGAGAGCAGACCCTGGTCTCTGGCCCTCAGACCTTGCTCAGTTAACACATGGCTTATCTGTAGAGACACTTAAAAATAAGTGGCTCAGCTTGGTAAAAGCCACTTTATAAGCTGCTTGCTACAATGCAAAGCTTCCTCCTTTGATTAAAAGGTACTGATTTAAAGGAAGACAGCAGTGGCAGGCCTCCCTGTCTCTAAATGGGAGCTCATTGTTTTGTGAGAACAAAGAAACCAATAAAAATCTACAGGTTGAGTCAAAAGTATTTCAGTGCTGCTGAAAAATATGATTTTAGATATCTTTAAGTTATTAACGACATCCTGGACCTAGAGACATAAATTGAGCCTCCATAAAAAGTCCCTCCATACTTATTAATTGTGAACACAGGGCTGAAATTATCCTATTTAATCATACAACTGGCTGATCCTCATCAGCCTGGGCTACCTCTTGAAGAAATGGGATCAAAAATGCTCTGAAGGTGACTATTTCTCTAGGCAGTTCTGGGAGATCCTAGGTGATGGGGCTTCTAATTTCTGCAACACAGAAAAGTACCTAAAGTTCCTAAATCCACTCCATAGGATGAAAATACTAGGAGGTATAACTGCCATCTTGCCATTCCTTTATTATTTTGTCTGTTTAATTGGGTCTTGACCAAGACCGGACAGAGATTTTCCCTTAGTGTGTTCAGTATCCATAATACACATAACTATAAGAAAGAAAATCCAGAATGCTGTGCTAAGATTGGGTACCTATGTTTATTCTCCCATCCATTTTCCATAGTTCATGGTAGATTTCCATTCCAGCTAATGGAAATTGTAGTATATTGATGGAAGATGATAATTCAACATCTTGCAAAAGAGGAGGCAGAAAAACCAAAGGGAAACTTGCAGATTCAGTATTCTTATTACGGTATAATAATAGCAGACCATTTCTTTTTAAGACATTTCATAAACATGTTACCTACTTTGGATTCTTGGATTTAAGAAAAAAATCTTAACCAGCACTTGATGGGAAATGTGATGCAAGAGAAGCCCTGATGCTATGGTAACAGAGCAGCCTGTGTAAGCCACGCTGATGCAAGAACTGTGAGATGCTGGCTTTTCTCCCATCGAGTTCAATGGGAAGAGCCTGTGTGATTTCAAGTGTTGTGAAATCTTTCCATTTGTTTCCCTGTCAGTGCAGGATAGTCTTTCTCTAGATAATTTTTCTTGAAGGTAAATTTTTTAAGGCAGCATGCATACATAAATATGATACATGATAAATTGACTTCTTTGAAAAGACCTGCTTTAGTCAGGGTAGAACACCGATACCTACCTCTGATTCAGCTTCACTTCTATTCTACTTCTATTATTCACTTCTATGATTCACTTCTATTACTCTGCTTTACAAATAGTCCATGAAAGATCTGAAAAAGTCATGCACATCTTGCCCTGTAGTTACCAAGTGGCCAGTGGCCTCCAAGGGCATTTTCAAGGTCTGATTTCAGGCACCATAATAGGTGTGTACAGGCAGACAGAAATTCTTTCATATTAAGTAAGCTTCAATGATCACTAGCCATTTGTGAAAATGTAAGCTACTGACTGGGTTCATGGAAGTGCTTGGGGGATCAGGGTCTGGTGGTGATTGAAAACAGATAACTTCTGAAAAGCCCCCAAATCCTTCAGAAGTTTGCCTGACTTGAACTATAAATCTCTCCAATTATTTATCAATCTGCACTTACTCTCAGACTCTGAGATAGTTTTACTGAAAGAAAGAAAGAAACTAAAGTTGCTAATTTTAAACTGATTGCAAATGCAGAAGTACTTATGACTAATGTCATAACTCAAACAATGGGTGTAGACAGAGAAGGGGAAACGTATCTGGTAGCTCTAACTCAGTGTTTCTAAAGTAAGTGTGAGGTAAACATAGACTTTAGGAGTTTAATTTGGGTGCAGTGTCCCCAGAATTTTAGGGGAGGGGTTTCTGGCTCTTCCTAGCTTCTCTATACCTATGGAGAAAGCTGCTATAGGTAGAGACCCAGCCCACTCACGTGGGAGCTTTGCTATCTGCACCAACTAGCTGGGGAGGTCTGAAGCACCACAGGGGTCCTCCAGTCCATTGCAGGGTGGGAATTGCCGCTTCCACCAACATAAATAACCAGAGGAGTATGGTAGGTGCCATCACTCCCCATGGGTTTGATCTGCTTGGACCTCTTGTGAGGGCTGTGCGCTAGTTAGGGCACTTCTCCAGGGCTACAGGACTTCATCAGCTTGAGTGAGATCAAACCCTGTCTCCCACATTTAGGAGAGTGTTGAACCCACCAGAACAAGGGATTCTCCAATGAAACGAATTTTCTTTTGAGTGTGATTCCCTACATAATATCGCACAAGACATGTGGCCCGATGAAGTCCACAGAGGACACCTGACTGAGGATGTCCATTGCCTGAGGCAATTGCCTGAGGGCTGGGGCCCTGTTCCCAGCCTGCTTGCTTTTCATTCATTCACAGTCCCACACAGTCTGTGAAGGTGGGACCAGCAGCCCACCAGAGGTGAACAGGGGAAAAAGCATAACTTCATTGTTGCTTTTAACACATCTTGTTAAAGAGAAACTTACGGTCTCATGATTTTAAATTACTCTAGAGCAAGCCTTCTTTCATCTTTTGCCAGACAAGAAAATGATTGTGGTGCCCATTTTTCCCCTTTAAAAGAAGAAGCCAAGCGGAGACTGCGCAAATAACACTATGGCCCTTAAAAAAATGAAGACATAAATACGGAACAGATGTAGCAGCACTTCAGTAAAGATCTCAAAGCACATGAAACCCAGCCCCAGCGTAATATTTGAGGCAGTAAAGAAACGAGATTAATCGTTTTCAGAGTTCTTTGAAGGAAATTGATTTCTTTTTGTTTGCAAATTGCTCCTTGGAAAGTTTTGACTAGGTGTGCATGCAGCAGTTGTCCTCAGGGTATCATGGCAGCATTTTCCTCAGAAGTGGAACAGTTTGATAGCAAGCTGTTTACACATTTGTTGTGTAGCACAGCAAGTATCAGTGCAGAGATGCAAGACAATAATAGAATGCTGTTTGAGCAACTTCATTCAAAGGTTTTTGCATGTTATTAAAGAATAAAATTTGGGGTCCAAGACCTTCAGGGGACTTTTCTTTTACTAAATGTTAAGCAAGTGCAAGGAGTATAGCAAGAAGTGGGTCTGTGTCAAGGTAGGAATATTATAGAGTATCTTGAAGGTATTTGTACTGACTTTCAGCCCTTAAGTTTATGGCTAGGTGCTACCTTCGCTGTCTTCAGAATCCCTCTTTTACCTCCCTCATTTCCTCCTGCAGTGCTGAAGCAGCCATCTCTCGCCTCTCTCTCAGGAGTGGGAAGCCTAGAGCAGGCATTGCGGGGAGGACCTCTGAGCTACTTCAAAAAGTCTCTCACAGAGGGATCCTCTGAGAGCAAGCTCTCATCACCCAACAGTGTGACTGATGTACTGATCTAAAAATAAACCCGTGCAATCTGTGAGTTGTGACAGTCCATTACACCCTCCACCTTGCCTTTGCTTGCTGTGTCCTCACAAGATAGGGAGCAGCACAGCTTCAGATGATCACCTGAGCTGATGAAGAGCAAGCCTGCCTATGCCCCAACAAGTAAAACAAGTAGTCACTGAAAAACGAAGGCATATTTGTGTGCGTGTGTGTGATGGTTGAATGTAACTACTTGTCTAGACAGCAGCCTAAGACAAATCAATACCTGTAATAAGGCTCATCATGCTCCAGTAACTGCTGCAATCTGCATAGAAAAAATCCTGCTGGACAAAAAGTAGACGTGTGCTCCTGAGGGAGAAGGCACTTTAGATTAGATTCTCATTAAGTGAAAATTATTTTCTGATGAAAGATTAAGCCAGTTGGCAACTGGACAAAAGATGTGTGTATAGCAGGGTAAGAGCACATATTTCCTAATAGATTCAGCCGAGTTTGTGGTGGTGGTGTTCAATATGAGCAGCAAAAAAAACACCACAGCTTTGCTCCTTTACTGTCAAGCACAGCTACCTTTTCATTCATTTTAAAGAGCTTGCCCACTATTCCTGCAGAAGAAATGAAAGACATATCTATAGGAAAATAACTGGAAAGATTATTTATCTCCTTTAATTAAATATTATAAAGAAGTACATTATTGAGAGGAAAATGTGCTCATATTACAGTGTGGGGTTTTCCCCAAATGTGTGGTTAGGCTATTATAGATAAGAGCATTGATGATTTTCTATACAGATCTAATGGAATAGCTTTTTCATTTACATTTCAAAGAAGGAATTGGATGGGTGAATCATGCAAGAAAAGAAAATAAGACAGAAGAAAAAGAACAAAACCGAAGAAAGAAGAGCATCATACAGCTACAAATACCTCCTAGAGTTACACTGGAAAGAAGAGTGTTCACAGCTCACTGTAGCTTCATGCCTGACAATGGGCAATTAAAATGCAACAAATTTCATCCGTTTTATTGCAGTAACAAGAACGTGCATCATGTGTTCAGAAGGCGAGGGGGAGGGCTTCAAAATGCTGTGATTACTGGGTGTTGGCTTTGCACCACTAGTTAATGCCTTTTTACATGTGCCTCTGGCAAGCAACTCTTTGTCAACAAACCCAGGGAGTGGTAGAACTGCAGAGCCCAATGTTGTCTGTGAGTCCTTGGGAAGCTGGACCTGATGCCCCTTGGGACCTTGCAGAACTGATCACCTCTGGCACTGTGGTCCTGCATCCAGCAGGACTTTGCACCGTGATTGCTGGGGACGCTGGCACAAAGGAAAAATTTACATCCCCTCTACTTGCTCTTACCACAACTAAATAGCTGAAAGCCACGGTGGGGAGGGTGTCCATCTACAGCGTTTTACCTCCTGCCACCTGATCTCCCAGCCACTCAGTCCCTCACTCTGCTTTCCAGACAGCAGCAGGCGAGAGCCAGTAAGCCCCAGCCGGAAAGGGAGCAGCCTGGCGGAGACAGAGTGAGTACGATGATTTAAATGGAGAAAGTCAGACAGTTGTCAATGGAGACGAAATGAGTGGGAATCTAAATCTAACTAAAAGAAGATACCCAGATTACTGTCACTGTAAATTGGATTAAAATTAACTTCTACAAGAAAATCAATGGAAAACGATATGGAGTAAGTCAAAATGACAGCTGAATGAGACAGACTCTGAGAGCTTATTCAAAAGCACTGGTCAGAAGCAGAAAAGAAAATTTAACTGAGCCAATCCTAACCTGAATAGTAGAAAAATAAAGGGAGGTTGGAAGAGATTAGAGAGAAAGCCCAAGGAAAATATTTTTGAGAAAGTTATAAATCAGTATACAAAACAGAAAATGAAGTAAAAATAAAAGGGGCAATTTTAATTGTGTCTTAAAGCTAGTGAAATTAGATGCCTGGGAATAAGTTTTACATCATGCATTTGTTTACACAGAAGTAGACTTTGATTGAAACATGGATGTTATTTTTCAGAAAACAGGCTGGTTGTTTTTTTTTTCCCCTGTATGTGAAGATACAAAGCCTTTGAAATGCATGTGTTCTCATTCCGTGGTCTAAAAAGATGATTTCTCTTCTTTCTTTCTTTCTTCTCTTTTACGGATTCACCCATTACAGAAGTGCTGCTCCAGGCTGTGGGGAGCTGCCTGTGTCCTGCCAGCCTCCTCCAAGGGGTCCGGACTCTGAAAGCCTGTCCCAGTGTGAGGGAGCCTGTCCTAAGGAAGGCTTTACCTTTCTTCGGCTACACCTACAGTACCACTGGATGTCACTGTTGTCTCACGAAAGACAACATCTTACTGATAACTTTCTGACAGATGTTTAGTAAATATATATACATATATGTATTTATATTCCCTTCCCCTCAACTGTTCTGCACAGGCATCGAAATTAAAGGACTCTGCAACCCCCTGGCTCTCATTCACATCTTTGATGACTATTTTACAGTGAGTGTGTTTCTGGGTCCTTTTGTGGCACTCTAAGAGGCATCTTTTCCATAAAGCATTGCTTTCTGCTGTGATAGGTGTACAGTGTGGCACAGCTGCCATAATGCATCTCAGTAGTATTTTGATTTTTTGCTCCTATTCGTATCAGTTGCTGGGAAGTATTTTAATTCACCGCAGCTGGACTGACTGCAGCTGTGTTTTGGCGCAGGAGTGAGCTGCCTTTGGGAGCAGCACTATCTGCTGGTGTCTGTAGCTAGGCACTGTTGGTGAGCAGCATTGCCTGTAAATCAGGATTACCCTAGAGGTGTCTGCTTCTCTCCACCATTATAGATGGCCACCTAAGTGGCCACCTCCAGTTCTAAGAAGCAGTGAGAAACTCAGACTCCTTTTCTTACAAATGGAAAAGCTTTTTTTCCTACCAGTTGCCTGAGGTGGATGAATTCAGCCAGGCAAATGAAGACATATAACTCTCTTTAAAGTCAGTGGAGAGGAACAGGCAATTCCAGGGATGTGATTCATCCTATCAGAAAGAACACTTCTAGCAGATAGGTCAGGTAGGTAAAGACTTAGAGGCACCTACTTCTGCTGACACCAGGAGGTGTGACCAGCCGAAGGGTAGACCAGTCAGACAAGAAGAGTCCTACCCATTTTACCTGGTATAGGGACCTCTATGACAGATTGTTTGAAACAGTATGTAGATCTTCCCTACATAACTTCACTCCATTATTAACCATCCTTAAGCCAGCTTTCTACATATTTCTGTAACACTAAACATGCCAGAAAAGGCACCTAATGCTGAATGACCCACTCCAAACTGCCCACCAGGAACTCTGTTATTCCCTGTGGGACTGAAGGTGGTTCAAGAGAGCCCTTGTTAGCCCCTGTTGCAAACACGCCAGGAGCTGATCTGACAATTTGGCCCTATGGACAGTGGCATTCCTGTGCCCAGCATTATCAGTCCTGCAGCCTAGGTGTAAAAAACTATTTCTTACACGCACAAATGCAAGCTTGGTGGACAGCATGTCAAAAAGGAAAATTCTCATTCATAGCACATGTGCATCTACTTTGGATTCCAGTGCTGATACACCTTCAGAAACATGACACTGATGTTGAATGAAATAAGTCCCACACCGATCTAAAACTTGAGGGCTATATTGACCCTTAAAAGAGAAACAAACTGAAGGAAGACTTAGTATGATTTATTTTCCTTTATAATCTAAATTAATTTGTGTATCCTAGCATATATCCTATTTATTGCTTTAATCTTCCGATATACTGAGATACAGTGACCCAGACTCCTGCAGTCCCATCTCACTTAAGCATTTTGGTATTATTTCTCTGACAAACCCTGGTGGTACACTGACTTTTCCTTCTAATCTTCCTTTACTCTCAGGGAATTCTCTCACAAAGTTTTCAATGTACATCTGTCAAGCCAACTCGCTACTGGATTTGTTGTTTTATGTAGTAATTTCTGCAGTAGCAATTTGACAACAGATCCTTGGCTTCTTGTTGGTTACAGGTACATAAACCCAGTTTCAGCACTGTCTCCAGCTCCCAAAGGCTTACTTTGTATGTTGAAAACAACAAAACTTGTTACCTACAACAGCACATGAAGTACAATCCTAAGGAAGAGGTCATCTATTTGATGATCATGAAAGTAGAGTGGCTCTGTTAGCTGTTGTCCATCTCATCCATATGCATTTCAAGCAATGCTGCTACAGACTTCTTTAAAACTTCCATGACCTCACCCAGCATGACTTGTCCATGCAATGCGGTGCAGCTGTGGACTTCCGTACAGAAGCAGAGTATCAGAATCCCACTCCTCTTAAGAGGTCAGGGAAGTCACACAGTATCACAGTATCACAGTATGTTAGAGATTGGAAGGGACCTCGAAAGATCATCTAGTCCAATCCCCCTGCCAGAGCAGGAACACCTAGATAATGTTACACAGGAATGCGTCCAGGCGGGTTTTGAATGTCTCCAGGGAAGGAGACTCCACAACCTCCCTGGGCAGCCTGTTCCAGTGTTCCGTCACCCTCACTGAGAAGAAGTTTCTTCTCAAGTTTAAGTGGAACCTCTTGTGTTCCAGTTTGTACCCATTACCCCTTGTCCTATCATTGTTTGCCACTGAGTAGAGCCTGGCTCCGTCCTCGTGACACTCCCCCTTTATATATTTATAGACACTGATAAGGTCACCCCTCAGTCTCCTCTTCTCCAAACTATAGAGACCCAGCTCCCTCAGTCTTTCCTCATAAGGGAAGTCTGAACATTAATCAGCAGAATAAGAAATTTTTGATAGTTGCCTGAATCAATTCATGTGAGAGAACTAAAGGAAGAGGCAAAGCTGGAGAATTAAAGCCTGATTATTCCAGCAAGGAATTTACAAATTCGGGGTTAAAGGTCATGAATGCAGGCTGGCCTAAGAGATTTGCCGATTTTAATTAAAATGATGCCAAAACCATTTGCTGTGAAAATTAAATAGGAGCACTCCTCAGTCCCGGCTGGTTTTAGCAGTGCTATTTTAATTCTGTACCCGTAAATAAAGGATTGTGCAATGACTGCCACCATTTAATAGGCTCAGACAATGTGTGAATCAAAATGGTAAGGCATTCCCAAGACCACAGCTTTCCGGAGTAACTGCTTGGTATGGGGCATCTCCGGGGTGTGACAGGTGATTTCCCCATTTCTCCACAGCACAAAGCTCTGCCATGACCCACTGTCCTGGTTTCAGCTGGGATAGAGTTAGTGGTCTTTGGGCTACTGGTACTTACAGAGACAGAGGAAGGAAACTCGTCTCCCCAGTGTGTGCACAGACACCCTAGTTGCATATTCTGGGTCTTATTTTGATTGCCATTAGTAGCTTGTATTTGCCAGGTGGCCCGGGCAGCTGAGAGCACACTGCTCATCCCACAGTTGCATTGCCAATCCGCGCCTGCCATTAAGCCAAAACTGCTGTGCTACCTGCCCAGCTGCAGCCTGTGTGCCCAACATGCAGAGCTGTATATATACTGCATGTATAAAACTAAGCTGCATGCGCAGCTCTCACAGAGATACTGTGAGGTGTGGGGCAGGGTGAGATTACAGCTGTCTCCTCCAGTGCTGCAGTGGTTGCATGGGACCCCATGGGTACAGGTAGCTGGGTAACATCCCCACACCCTCACTTCTTCCCCAGGTGTGGGGCTTCTCAGGGCAGAATGCACAGCTAAAAATGCAGGCTTTCCATATACACCTTAATTTACATTTTTCCTTAATTTGTTGCTGTTATTCCCCTCATCCAAAGCATGACTAGCGATTTACAGAAGATGGAGCAAGCCTGATGCTGCCCAGAAAAGCTCACGTGTTTGCTTCCCGAGCTGTTTCATGGTAGGTGTCCCTGTGCAGCCACGGAGATCTGACCTGCTTCGTGCTCGTGTCTCGGCCAGCTGGAGGCTGTTACAGGCAGGGAGCCGGGAAACGTTGCTCCTTCATGCTCCACAGCGCAGCGAGGCTTGGAGACAGGCACAGCCCGTCTGGGTGTGAGAACCCAAACCGAGACGGGAGCTCCTCCTCGCGGCCCCTCGCGCACCGAGAGCCGTGCGACAGGAGCCCCGGCCTCGCTGGGAGCGTTTCAGCAGGAATGACACCTCGAATGGGAGTGGGAAGCCAAGAGCATTGCTGTGCGGCATCCTTTCAGAGAGCTTTGTGCATTAGCTGTTATCTCCATGAGTTAAATGCATGCAAATTAAACACGGCTGCTGGGCGCCAAGTAGGCATTTCTTACCAAAAAATCTGCTCTCTGGGGCCTCCACCTCTTTTGCATTTGCAAACTGCATCAGATGCCGCGTAAGTCATTCTCCAAAATGTGCTGACACTGATACCGATATCAGGCACGAAGCTGCCAGCCCTCCCTGCGTTTTCCCTTTAATCATTTTTTTTTCCATGATTTTAGACTTTTCCTTTTACATTTCTAAGCAATTAATTTTTTGGCTCCCCCATAGGATCAACGGGTGTGGAATGACTGGCACAGCCCTGATAGGCTCCATCTGGTTGCTGCTGATAAGGTAATCCTGAAGGCTGAGGGGCAATATCTCCAATGAGCTTAAGAGGCAGCAGTTTAATCTGTTTGCAAGACAGAGCAAGCCCTGCAGCCAGCATTGTTATTCCATGGGAACAACTGGGCACAGACAGCACTTCCATAGGTGCAGTGGGGGGCTTTTGCAGAGCTATTTTTCCCCTGGGAGTGATGATTCTCCTGATGTAGTTGCATTCCCTCTCAGAAGAAGGAAAAGCTGTTCTGTGATTTGCTTTGTGAGCAGTTTGTCCCCCAGAGCCATGATTTCTGAATCAAATCAATTATCGCTTTGCTTCTTTACCTCTGTAAACTCTTGGGTACTTACCTAATCTTCCCCAAAGCAATGGGAAAAGATGACTGTTGCCTTTCTGTTAATAATATGTTGGGTGTTTCTTTCTTCTGTAACTTCCATAAAATTACTGTTGGGTCCTGAATGGGGGATGTGATGAAAGCAATGGGAATGTGCTTGGGGCCCTCTGTAGATGGAGGGCTCTGTCATCTCTCTTGTACAGATTTGGACCTGGGGTCACAGCCAGGAGAGCTGCGCAGGGATTTTAAGCACCACCGTGGCTGAACCGCAATGCGTTGTCCTGTCTCGTGGCGTGAATCACAGAATGCTGTGCCGAGAGCATCACAAGCCCATGCCTGTGCCTTTCGTGGTGCCCATTTTGTGGGATTTCATCCATCAGCTTTGGGATTTGTTTTACTGATGATTTCTGTTCTTAGCTTTCACTGTGTGCTTACTCTGTTCAAATACATTCTGCCAGTTCCCCCAGCAAAACACACAGGCATGCGCTGCAGGTCTGGGGAAAGCACGGAGGGCTCTCACAGTATTGTTTCCCCACACACAGGGGTTATCCCAGTGCCGTCACTCAAGGGCAGTGGTGTAACGGAAGCACCTGGCTGGACATCACGCTCCAGCAACGGGCAGAAGCAGCGTCACTGGTAAGCACGTCACTGCTTTCAGCGACGGGAATCTCTGCATCATTGCATCACACTTCCTACCTGTGCGTCCGTCAGACACAGTCATTGCTGCTGCGTGTGCGCACAACGAACACACTTGCTGTGCTGGAGAGGGCAGCGGCCAGCAGCTATCCTTCAAAGCAGGGGAGCGGGAGGCGCACGGGCTCTCTTGCAGGAGTAATTCGTGTTTTCTTTTTTAACTCTTGTATTCCTTCAGCGGCTTCTGGTGTTGGAGACTGCTCCATCTGCTGGTGAGCAGCGAACGAAGCTTTCTGCCGCCAGCTCCCATCCCGAGGAACGAGGTGATGTCCTGGCCATTTCTGGTCTGGGAGCCAGCCACCCCACCAGCCCACTGCGGGGATCCCTGTGCCTTCACCCCCTGAACTAGAGAGAGGCCAAGCGCAGCTGCACCCGCAAACGTGCTGGGGAAACCACCACTGTCCCATGCCATGAAGGCACCATGATGCCAAAGTGATGGCCTTGGTGTGAGATCCCAAAGTAAAGACTTGGGGAAAGCACCACAGGAGGGGGGGGGGGGGGGGGGGGGGGCAGGTGACACGGGAGAGGTGGCCCTAGTAGGGGATGCGTGGTGGGAGATGAGGCTGCTCCTCATGGGGTGTTTGTAGCAGTAATACTGGGGTACAGCTGGTGTAAGCCCCTTGGCTGGGAGGGAGGGGAGAGGGGGGGGAATGAGTCCAGGAGCTTCAGTTTTAACCAAATACACTCTTCCTGCCCCCGTGGTTTATGGCATTCATGGATTTACCAGATGAAAAGTTAGGATTATTGGATTAAATACACATAGTTGATTCTCCGCTTTTCAACCCCCCAGGGAGGCCTGGGCACTGAAACAAGGCTTCCAGGTCCCACTTAAGAAACAGGCAGTGCCTCTTTTAAAACTGACAGCTCAGAGATGAAAAGAGGCTCTCCTTGCCAGTGCCAGGCAGCTGCAGGGAGGGGAACTCCAGCTACATCCCCCCCCATTTATACAGGCCACTGCAGTCTCTCCGCTGCCACCAATCCTGTGCTTACAGCAGACGCTCAGCTGAGGTGCTTCTGTTTGCACTGGAGACAGCATCAGTAATTACATGGCACAGTTTATGCGGGCTCATGTACATGTCTTTTGGGACAAGCGCAGGGCACGGAGGTGACAGGAGAGGTCTGCACGCTCTCATCCCATCTCGGGCAGAATGGATAAGGCCAAAATTATGATTACTTTTGCAACTGAGTAGCTTCATTGGTGCTAATTAAGTGGTGGAAATGGAGGATCCATGTAAGCAAGATTCAGATCAGACACTGGTATTTATCTCTGCCTCAGGTCCTCTCTATAGGGTTGCTTCTGTCAAAGTGAAGAATGAAACAAAGAGGGAAAAACCTAAATAGTGATTAATGAAGAACAGTCCATATTTAATCACAGCTTTCAATTCAGACTTTGTAATTTAAACTTCAGTAATTGTCTTCACGATTTTGGCATCTGCTTATCCCAGCCTACACACTATCTTTGAGCTAACAGCACGGCTTATCTTTACAATTAAACATTCAGTGTAGCAACAAATCTTCAATTTGGTGTGAGTCACTCAACTGCTAAGTCAAACAATGTGTCACTAAACAAACCGGTTTCCCCTGACCTCATATGACGATAATGACTTGTGAAATCATCTTTGGTATAATTTGCTGGTACTTTCTGACACACTTGTTTTCATAAACCTAATTGGGTCCTGCATTAGAAACTGGATACAGCAGTACACAAACAGTCGATAGCAGTTATCATGGAAATGAAGGCAGCCCACCTTGGAACTAGTTGCTAAAAAAGCAAAATAACTTACTCAAAGTAAGAGCTGCAAGTACGGGGTGAGGGAAAGTTACAACTGCATCAGCTCCAGTGGGTGTGTAGGGATCGGAACTGTGGCTATGGGGATTAGCTACATTGGTGGGGTGGCTGCTCCTGGTGCAGACAGGAGCCTGGTGCTTCCATACACCAGCTTCATCCCACTGCTCTGCATCACAGGTGTCTGTATGTGCAGTCATTATTAGCAGTAATCCATAATCTTCAGCTTAACACAGTCAAGGTGACACCTGGTGTCAGAAGGTTATGGTATCTAGCAACTCCATCTCTGCACTCAACCGGAGAAGAGCAATGCTGGAGTGGAAGTTGTGATGTGCAGCCCCAGGGCAGGCAGGGCTCCCAATACGTCGGCAGCACTGCTGTATGACAGTCACACATCCCTTCAGAAATGGGTAGTGTCATTTTGAGTGCTTGCACTTTTAGTGCTCTGTCTCCTCCACTCTGGAAGCTTCCAGAGCTCCAATAACTGTATCTGAAAACACATGAGAGGGCTTTTACTTAAAGATCCAGCTGTGGGACACGAAAGCAGCTCCATGCAGGTTTTGCTGCTAGATGCTGACACAACATGGCCAGTGGTCGTCCTCACTTCAGGCAGCAGCACAAGCTGCAGCACTGAGCTGATGCTGATGCCTGCCACCCAAGTCTGTGTCCTCAGAGCCTCTTGAACCTCATAGAGGCTTAGCTAGCCGATACCCTCTTGCAATCTGACATACTCTCTCCTTAGCTGAAGGGATCCAGGTAGTAAGTCACTTTCTTTCCAATTCCTACCTCTGATACAGCTCTTTGTCCCTTGTCATCAGCTCATTCCCCTCTGGCAGTGAACCTAGCGCAGGCAAGTTCTCATGCCCCCATGTTAGCTGGTGTCAGATGAACTTTGCATCTTCTGCACAGCACAAAATAAAGATGGCAATTTGAAAACTGTGGCCCAGAAGCTGTGTGAGAGTCAAGATGTCATAGTCATGGTGGCCTCCTGCAACCAGGAGAACATATTAATCTGACTGTAGCATTTAATTAGCAGATTTTTCATTGTCCTGCACTGCTTTACTTCAGTTCTCAGAATTATTTATAAGGGTAGATATCCTCCTTTTACCAAAGGAGGATCCTGCACGAAGCAACAGAAGATACAGCATTAGATACGGGCCATCAGCTGCCTGAATGAGCAAACGAGCCCTAATAAATAGGCAGGAGAAAGCCACTTTCTAACATGATTTCATGTTTCAATCAATGCAGCTAAGGTGAAAAAAAAAATAAAGTCACTCATTTTCAATAGCAGTGCCAAGAGAAATAGGCTTCATGCTCTGTATTCTCTTTAATTATTGCTTTTGTCTGGCTCAGAAGCTGCATGAGGCACAGTGAATACTATTAGCTACAGTAGGGCTGCTGATCTGTAAAAAAGCAGTATGATCAGATGCTAGCAAGGAGAAGCGGAGAGTTAGATAAAAAATCAGTTGTTTCTCATAGAAAGAAAGAAGACTTCAGGGTAGATGACATTCACAGCAGAAAAGGCAACAACTTAGAGAGACCCTGGAGGGGTGACAAATCTCACTTGTTTTGATTATACACGTTTTTAAAGTCTGATTTTGCAAACCTTCACCTCCATTTGTACCGCAGAGTTTACCAGCACCACTTCAGCACCCCAGGCTTTCCTGAAAGTGTCCCATCGCAGCTATTTGAAGCCTGAAAATACTGCCAAGTTGCCAAACCACCTCGTCATAAACACAAATTAAAATGAACCAACTTATCCCCTTTACAATGGAATCATGATGGAAATTTTCAGTTCTGTACCTACAGACTGCTCTTGCATCATGTTTCCATGTCTTCACAACTGTAGTAATTTTTTCCCACCTTTTTAATTAGCTTATTTGGATTTTTTTTATTCACCTCAGCTTTTAGGTGAAAGCAGAGATATTCATATATCCTACAGCTCCAAGAGCTGGAAGAAGCATGCTGCATGTCATAAGGCTCATAGTAAAGGCAGGTCACACAGTCCGTGCCATTACATGTAGTCCTAAGGAAGCAGTGCCAAACACCTCTCACAGACATTTCAGAGAGGTGATTGAAAGACACAGATCCCTCCAAACTCATTTCACGCATGTTGAATAGCAGAATACAAAGACATTTCATGCAACCTCCTCCAGCCCAAATTAGTTCAGCTGTTGTGAGTGGATGTTCCAAGTTTCACTATTTACTCATCCAGGCTACCATACCTGATGTGGTACAGGGCATTATGAGCAGGTGGGTGGCCAGGCAGTGCCACCAAAGTCACATCCCAACTCATGTTTTCTCCATCCCCTCATTTGCCTGAATGCCTCTAGGAACCACCCCTGATGACAGAGCCAGCCTTGGGAGTTCTGGGTTTCATCCACACCAGAGACCACATGGGTGACCTCCCTACTCATAAACAGCTGTAGCTCTGTGAGGAAATCTACCTCTGTGTGTCCCACCTCTGGTATTCACTTACAATATATGTATTGTAAATATCCCCTAGGAAAAACTTAATGGTAGGCAGATTTCCTCCCAGAGCTACAGCAGTGAGTGGCAGGCCTAGTGCAAGTAAGTCTTCAAAGTATCCCTTCAGTGTTCTTACAAGAAAAGTGGGTCAGACTTTGCAGCTGAAGTCTTCTGGGGCTTTGACTTTAATTAAAGTGTAAGTAAGATAACAGCACATCACCCTTATCCAGGCATACAATGAAGGGGATATGCTGCTATTAGCTCTTGCAAATGCAAAAGCCTGGGTGGGAGCTCCTCTTCCCTGTCCACCTGCCTCAAAGCACACAACAACAGCACTTTTAACATGAGCAATGGCAGATGATGTGCCACATGGAATGACACCAACAGGGCTTTTTTTTCTTACACCACTGACCAGAAGGAAGCTTCCCAGAGGGAGATGCCATGTTATCTGGACAGCATTGCCTCCACAAAGTACTTGGTTTGGTAGTGGATGATCCTGGGAGGTCTCCATGGGGGCTACCCGGCTACTGTAGAGCAGAGGAACAAACTGAACCCCCAACCTCTTCAAGTGGAAACCGGTATTTCAGTTTTCATGTAATAAATTTCTGTGTAAAAAAGGAACAGTTATGAGAAAAGTTGTTGAGAATAAAATGGTTGAGGACAGTGAAAGGCTGACAGGGAGATGTGTGGGATGCTGGAGCTGGTGGCAGGAAGTGGAAACTTACGTCACAGAGTGCGGTGAGCTAATAGATAACCTCAGTTTTATATTCCCAGGACACAAGAGTGATAGAGTAGCCTAAAAGGAAAGACTCAACTGCTTTGCACAATTTGTTTTAACTTCTTATCTTTTCAAAACAACCCTTTGCTCAGCCTGATAAAGTTAGTATGACTTTATGTGCTTGTTTATACTGTTCGCTACCTGGACGCTCTCAACTCACAAGTTTTTCAGGGTCTTTTCATGTTTTGCGTTCTTCTAAAATCTCAGGTGCTGCAGATAGAGGGCATCTTCAACGTTTTAGTTTCTCCTGTATTTTGTAAAGCTTAGCCAAAAATAATTTCAAAAGTCCTCAACTGCAATATTTGAAATTCATGCTCATAATGTGAAGGATGACACTGTATTTTCCAATGCTTAACTTTCAAATTGCTATATTGACACTGCAGAAAGGACTGAAATGCTCAAACCCTATGACTTTCATGCCAAGTGTGAGTTTTTGAGTTCTGGCATATACAGCCTCGTGCAAATATTAGCCTGTATCTAACTAGTCTGCTCTAAACATTTGCTGTGCCACTGATAACTATCCTCCCTTTTCAGTTTTTAGTTATCCTAAAGTTTTGTCTTTTTGAAGACAACCATGAAGTCTATTCAGCATTCAAAGGAAGCCTCTGCTGATGGCTTTGCTTTCCTCCTCTGACATACATAAGCCTTGAAGCAAAATACCCTGGATACTGTGGACAGGTAGGTGCTGCTTAAATATCAGCAAAAGTTGCCTGGTGTAAGGACAGGAGGTTTGTGAGCTTTGCAATTTTATCACGAGTTCCACCTGCTCAGTAATCCAAACACACATATATAATCTGACAGAACTCTCCTGTTTGCTGTGGTTTATCTTCAGCCAAAGAGTAAATGGGTAAATGGTATCAGAATACTGAAAGGGCAGGCAGCAAGGGCAGTGTTTATACACCTGGGAGTATAGTGCAAGAAGGAAACACAAATGCATCATAAATATGTATTTTAGAGCTGCAAGGCACCCATGCTCACAGCTGGCACATTTCAGCATGTTGAATTGCTTGTATTGAATACCCAAAATTGGTGATTACAGCATCTGATTTACACTGTCACCATGCCACACGTCCTAGAACATTTAGTCACCTACTTTACACTTGTACCGAGACGCATCGATATTAAAAGCAAATATTTAAGGTGGTGCTTTTTAAATTATTATTATATTTGTATGAGACAAAGCACAGCAGACTGTATTTGTGTCTTGGGCATTACAGGAAACCTAACTAGGCCAGCTCCATCTTACTGGTAGCACAGAAAATACTTAATATATAAGATGGAATTCAGTCTCTGGGGGCTACTTTAAAATGACAGCTTAAGAGCTAGCACAATCCCCTTTTGAAGCCAAAGTACATCAGCCCTGAGGATTCCCTCTCTGCCCTGTGCAGCCCTTCAGAATCCAGCCTTGCTGTTTGTGGAGCGTTTGATGCCATAGTGTATTTTGCAGCTGGAATCACTTACACTCACTTGGCAACTGTATTCTGGTCATGCTGGCATCTCCTCAGGCTAGCAGCCTGCCTCGGTTCCCTTTTTTCACTGCAGTCCTTCATAATGGGAACCAATTGCAGTTCTGCCATTTGAGTGCGGGAGCATTGCCAAGGTCAGACAAGGAGAAGGGCTCATCCTGTTGTCTTCTGATGGTCATGCACTGTCTGGAAGTAGTTTATCATGTACTTTATGCATGACATCCCAGTGACAGATGAAATTCCTTAGGAGTGGCTCTGGGGAGGGAAGGAAGGAGGTAGGGGGCTGCTGCCCACTGGTCCCCATTCCCGCTGGGAGACCCATGAGTGCATGCCACCCTGGGGTGGTGAGCCCAGAGCTGCAGCACGTCTGAGGCCCGGTAGCCACGTTGTCATTTAAACTGATTCATTCACAGCAGCAGGAGACAAAGTTAGCATCCCTCTGGGGAGAAAGAAGGTGGTGAATGTGGTGCCACAGCTCATTGCCTTCGCCTTATGAGGGTGACATCCACCTGTGATGACAAGAGTGAATGAGGCAAGTTCATGCGCTGTTATGGCAAAACCATGTCAGGTTTGTCCAGACTTCACCTTTTAAAGTAGAATGTGTTGCTGTGTGACTTCTGTTTTTAATTCACTGCTGAACTGGGAAGGAGCAGAAGATGGGCATGTAACTGTAAGGGTATAATTTTCTCTGATTCCGGATCAGAGACAATTCAAATGGCAAACTTAAACTAAAGGGGGAACAGGGAGAGGCAGCAGCTGCAAAAGCAGAGCCTGGAATCCATGTTCCTGCTCATGGGGGACACCCTGCAATGCTCTCAGAGGAGAGAGGAAACCTGCATCCGGCACTCAGCCAGCATTTGCTGCCTGGCGTATGCTTCAGACCATGATTGGCTTTACTTACCTCTCACCCCGTGGACTGATGGAGACTGGCTTTTGGGAGCACCTCACACATTCCTGTGCAGTCACATGTTTCCAGTGCTTGCCCTGCCACATAACTGCTTGTCTCTGTGGCTGTTATGACCTGAAGGTTTAGTGGTCTTTTAAAACTGCTTTCTTCCAGATAGTTTTGTTTGGCATCAGAATTTATAAGGGTGAAAGCTGACGATGAGAAATGCGTTTTGGGTTATTCTTACCCTGGCCTCTCACTGAACTTCTCAGCTGAATGTCTCTTAGTGAATTCTTTATTTAAACTTGTTTAAAGATGCTGTGGTCTGCCTTGGCAGCATCTTATTAGAATGCCAGGAACAAGATAGAAACAATTAAGATCAAGAGCTGTGCAGCAATTTCCATTTCTGTGCTGCAAGTGTATGACATTCACTCTCTCCATCCCTCATGCCGTCACACACTGGACCTCTGGAGGTCCCTTCCAGCCTAAGTGAGGCTCTGATTTTAAGCACAGGCTTTTTATACAGGGTTCTGCAGCTTGAATTGAATTCCATGCAATGAGGACATTTGTTAAACAATGTCTTTTTGAGGTATGTTGTTACTTTCCTTTTCATAGATGTTTCCTTGAATAAAATATCCCACAGCCTATATTCTAGTCACATGAAGGATTTATGCCTTTTTCTGAAATGAGTGAAGAGAGGCATTCTGTATGGGAAAAGGAGGAACAAACCTTAATGTTTTTCCTCTTTAGATTTAATTTATCACCATGTTGCCTTCTAAATTACATGTGTATGTGACCTCCTTTGCCCCCCTTAGTGTCTTCTTTTCTTTCTTCCTGGAAATGAACACATCTTGGGCATTTCCATCACTTTTTTCCCAATATAAGAAAATAATTAATGTAATTTTAACTACATTTTTGGTGTCTCTTTTTCATTACATGGTTTACAACAGCTCAGGAAGGGGGGGAATTTTCCATAGGGAGGAACTTTCACTGGGGGAAGCAGGCTCCAGCAGATGCTCAGTTCCTAAAAGAAAAGTTCACACTTTGTAAATAAATAAGAAATCAGTCATGACTAATTCAGTGGCCTCAGTCACTGTGTCTCCTGGTGGGAGTGATATGGGTGTGGGTGCCCCATGCAAGCAGCCCTCCCAATAAGCCAGCGCCATAGTGCACCAGAACTACACATCCCAGGAGGCAATGGGCTGACACCACACCCTCTTAGGTCATTTCAACAAATAAAGGTGGTTTAGTTCAGTAGTTTGATTTTGGTGGTAAATGATGACACACAGGTTATTTAACATACATGTAGAAAAAATCTGTTTGAAAATTTTTTCTTGTGGGAAAACTGATCCAAATCTTTCTCCCTTCTAAAGAGCTTTTTCTAAGCATTGGTCCTTCGGGGGAACTTGTTTATTACAATGAAGAAAGGCAGTCATCTCCATGAAGAGCTACTACCTGCATGCTGGATTAGAGTCTCCATGGATCCTATGGCATCTTGGAGCAGAGAAGGGAACCTGCTGGCTCTGTCTGGCCCAGGTATCTCCCAAAGGTACAAATCTCCTTTGGAGGCAGAATATATGCTCCAGCCCCTCTTCACATATCTGTGCCTTCCTGATTCCCCCTCTGGCCTGTGGGAGAGGGAACGAGGCCAACCCCACGTCTCCATCCTGCTGTCAATAGAAATGTTCCCAGAGTAAATATCAGCCTTTGCATAGACATGGTTTCCAAATGTCCCTGTACTGTGTGGGTTTCACTGGTTAATAAACCTGTTTTACAAAAAGAGAACACTTCTTTTTAAGCCTGTTCTCAGGAAGGAATAGAAGGTAACGCACAATTAATTGCGAGTCGTAATAACTTAGGTACTTAGGGATCATCAACGAAACAAACCATACTGTGCATGTTATTCAATAAGCCACAGACAATGAGGTAAATCAAAGGAACTGAGCTGCTCATAAGTAGAGATGAATAAATTAAAAATTAGGACAGTGTCACAGAGCAACTAGCTCTCTGCAAGCATTGGCTGGGAATAAACATTTTTCATTCACAGCAGAGGACAGTTCTCACTGTGCCAGCATTAAATAATAGTCTTCCTTCAGTGATCCCACCAAGAAAGGAGAATTGATCTGCTGAGAACATTTTGCTCTACATCAAAGCAGATTTGTAGTGTTCTTTGGGGGCAGACTGAAGGAAAGTGAATATTCCCCATGGATTTTCTGTGGAAACCCAGTTTTAGAGGTGCCCGGATGTGCTCGCCCTAAACCTACATCTCTCTCTCAAAACATAATGGAAATGCACATATAACCATAGAATGCATTGGGTTGGAAGGGTCCTTAAAGATTCCAACCCCTCATGCCACAGGCAGGGTCACCTTCAGCTAGGGCAGATTGTTCAAAGGCCTATGTCTCATGCTCCTAGAATCAAAACATGCTTAAAGACAAAACCTTGAGGTAAAAACTAATATCCCCCCCCAGTCATCTGAAACCTCGCTGACCCCTCCAGCTCCCTTTGCCTCCCTAGGGGACAAAACCCCTCACTTTCAGGGTCATGGACTTCCCTGTCACTTCCCATGCCATCCCCATTCACCGTGCTTCTCAGTTGCTCCTTGTGCATGGCTCAGCAGGCAGCATCCCTGTGGCTCTGCCAGGGCCACCTCTGCCATGCAAACCTGCCCATCTGCACCTTACATAGCACCAAAAATATTCTCATTTTGCTGATTTCATATAAAGTGCAGTTTTTAAAGCTAATATGGAAAGAGGATACAATAGCTATGAGAGAAACAGCACCCACTGTGGAAGACACAGCACCAACTCCACAGGTTGAATTTCAAATGTGAAGAAAATGTGTGTGGCTCTGAGGGCTTTGGCCATGGGAAGGAGCAAGGGTTGCTCCTCTGCTCACCTGAGCTGTCGTTCCCACAGCAAGGAAATACAATACTTTAAAAGCTTTCATTTTGATTTAAGTCCTTTGTGCACAGTTTTGCACAGTGATTCCCACCTCTTGCATGGGGAGCCATGCTGAGTAACTG
Organism: Pezoporus flaviventris; assembly: GCF_033815535.1. Lineage (NCBI taxonomy): Eukaryota > Metazoa > Chordata > Aves > Psittaciformes > Psittacidae > Pezoporus > Pezoporus flaviventris. The sequence goes on from NW_026892595.1 coordinate 9,493,772, forward strand.
CTTGCCTTGTGGAAACTCATTTTAAAGAATTTCTAGCATGTCTCCTTTTGGTCATCAACTTTTCAGGCTGTTTATCCTCAAATAGCAGCTGTTACATACACTGGTCATCTTAAACAATGGGGTTTTTATGCTTTTATAGTGTGGGGAAAGAATAACTCTACAGTACCTACTCTGTGGTACGTGGCATTGCCTGAGTTAGTCACTGCTCTCCCACTGTTGATTCCTGAATAATCAGTTTTCCTCCTTGGCTGCTCTCAAAAATAGGGCTGAGGTTTTTCCAGGACTCTGGGAACTCTCTCTCACTTATTCAGGGACCATTTTACATTTGCAACTTGTATTTTGTCTCCTGCCCATCTTCCATCCCTGCTGCATGAGTAGTACATGCCCACCTGCACCATCTGAGATTATGTGGGCACCTGCAAGGTCTGGCACCTCACTGCTATTGGCAACTTGGCATTGTAAGTTTGGCTATTTGTTGAAAATTAAATCCTCCAGTTTCATTCCCACATCTGCACTCACTAACATGTAGGCTAAATGCCTTCTGCATGTATCACAGTATCACAGTATCACAGTATGTTAGAGATTGGAAGGGACCTCGAAAGATCATCTAGTCCAATCCCCCTGCCAGAGCAGGAACACCTAGATAATGTTACACAGGAATGTGTCCAGGCGGGTTTTGAATGTCTCCAGGGAAGGAGACTCCACAACCTCCCTGGGCAGCCTGTTCCAGTGCTCCGTCACCCTCACTGAGAAGAAGTTTCTTCTCAAGTTTAAGTGGAACCTCTTGTGTTCCAGTTTGTACCCATTACCCCTTGTCCTACCATTGTTTGCCACTGAGTAGAGCCTGGCTCCGTCCTCGTGACACTCCCCCTTTATATATTTATAGACACTGATAAGGTCACCCCTCAGTCTCCTCTTCTCCAAACTATAGAGACCCAGCTCCCTCAGTCTTTCCTCATAAGGGAGATGTTCCACTCCCTTAATCATCTTTGTTGCCCTGCGCTGGACTCTCTCCAGCAGCTCGCTGTCCTTCTTGAACTGAGGGGCCCAGAACTGGACACAATACTCCAGATGCGGTCTCACCAGGGCAGAGTAGAGGGGAAGGAGGACCTCTCTCGACCTACTAACCACCGCCCTTCTAATACACCCCAGGATGCCATTGGCCTTCTTAGCCACAAGGGCACAGTGTTGGCTCATGGTCATCCTGTCGTCCACTAGGACCCCCAGGTCCCTCTCCCCTACACTGCTCTCTAACAGGTCGTTCCCCAACCTATACTGGAACCTGGGGTTGTTCCTGCCCAGATGCAGGACTCTACACTTTCCCTTGTTATATTTCATCAAGTTACTCCCTGCCCAACTCTCCAGCCTATCCAGGTCTCGCTGGATGGCAGCACAGCCTTCTGGCGTATCAGCCACTCCTCCCAGCTTAGTGTCATCAGCAAACTTGCTGATAGTACACTCAATTCCCTCATCTAAATCATTGATGAATATATTAAATAATACCGGTCCCAGTACTGACCCTTGAGGCACTCCACTAGTTACAGGCCTCCAACTAGACTCAGCCCCATAGACTACAAGAGGATACGTTGTATTGAAGTAATGAGGAGCTGATGTGTTCTAGGTGGGACATCTCTGCAGTTTCTGCTCTACTTTTCATTCCTTCATCCTGTGCGTTTTGTCAAAGGCCAGCTTTTGCTTCTATGAGGAGACCCACAGAGCTGTATGTGATGCTCAGATGGATGCTTTTCTTTTTCTCTCTTCATCTGCCCTTGTTTGGGAAGATGATACCTTAGACAGATATGGTTAAATTGTCCCTTCCTCCCACTTCCTCCAACAAATGTGATGTGTGTTTGCAGACATCTTATAATGGATGTCAAACTTTTTGTCTATACTTGCAGGGACTCAAAAAGCACTGGAACATGTGCTGTAGATGCTGCTGTTTTGTTCTGTGTGATGAGCTCCCTTACTCCTCACACGCCTTGCACCCATGCAGGGCCTAGGAAGCCCACAGGAGCTGAAGCAGCAGCAGGCAGCACCTGCAGCAAAGCTGAAGTTAGTAAGAGTCTTTTAAGCCCTCACCTTCATTTTTTGTCCTGTTCTTTATCTTTTGCTCTTCAGTGCCTACAAACCCAGAAGCCAGTGGAGATTTGCACTTCTCGTCCCATGCCTGCTCAGAGGAGGCTGCCACATGGGTGTGATGAAGTGCCTCTCCATGCAGTGCTCTGCACTGGGGCTGAGTGCTCAGCTCTCTGTGCCCATGTTAACCCGCTGCAGCTGGGGCCAAGGGCAGCTTCCTGGAGCAGTGCGGTTACTTTGCATGCTCATCTCCCAAAACAGAGGTTTTAGGAAGAACAGACAGTTCCTTGTATTCTGATTACCAAAATGCTACCTGGAAATATGAAACTGGGCAGTAAAGAGGAGAGGCATAGATAGTGCATAGCATCTTTATATAGTCACTCACTTTCCTTGCACTTCTCTTCTAACATTTTAAGATATAAATAAAGGCATTTTTCCTTCCACAGCCACCCACATCTTAATGTTGCAATGGGCTCAGAAACCACTTGGGGGAACTTTTTCCATTGCAGTTAATTATAGATAAGGAAATTGTGTTGTCACAAATACCTACTGATCTGACTCAGCTGCCTTTATGAGCACTCAGTATCATAGAAATCCAGCAGATTTCACTAAGAAATGTCAGATGCTTAGGATATTTGCAAATGAAGCGCTTGAAATTCCCTACTCTGATCGTACAGTTTAGGAATGTCTGGAATTGAGTGAGTGCCTAATTAAGCATTGAATTGGCACTGAAAGACCTTTTTGGTTTTTTAAGTAAGTCTTGAACTGTACCATGACCTACAAAACCAGGGAAGTGTTATATAGTTGCTAAATAGGATTTTGTATTCTTAGAAGAAAACTATTGTGAACTGTTAGATTGATGTCATGCGAAAAACGGTTCGATAGGCACCAGTGTAAGGGTTATAGGGGTTTTTCCTTTTAAACTCCTTCATTTAAAATACCATTTGGGCTCTCGTAAGCAGAAGGTACGAGTGGAAGCTGGAATGAGCACCGAGAGCCTTCATCAAGAGTAAAGCAGGGTCCTTCTCCCGCCGTGGTGAGGCAGAGGCGCAGCAGCATCACCAGGTGGAGCTCTGTCCCTCTGTTCCCCGCGCGTTTTACAAAGCACAGCTTCTAAGGCATGTCCTTTGAATTCCGTTTTCACGTTGCGCTGCTGTGCCCGTGCAGGGGAAGCACGCAGCGAGCGAGCCGTACCTGCAGCAAGGGGGTGTGCAGCGAGGATCTTTTGGGAAGGGGAACTGGGGAAGGCGCACTGTGGGAGGCATGGGGACATCTGCGACGGGCATCAGGGTTTGTAGGTGGGCCTCCCTTTCCCTGAAGGAGCCGTAGATTCCAGTGTCTGCAGTGGATGTTTTCAATGGGCTGACCCAGTGGTCCTGTCCCAGTGCAGGCACACAGCAGTCCCAGCCATGCCAGAGCCATCAGCACTAATGTTTTTCCTGGGGGCCAGGGGACATAGCGCTGAGGAGAGGAAATGGAGAGGAGAGGAAAAAGGAAAGAGAAAGGAAAAGAAAGGGAAAGGGAAAAGGGAAAGGAAAGGGGAAGGGAAAAGGAAAGGGAAAGGGAAAAAGAATCTCGATGGCCTTAACTGCTACTTGTGTGGAAAGTGGACTTTCAGCCTTCCGACTGTGTAGCTGTCGGAACGCACCTAGCTTTGAGAAAGGGACAAGCACATAATCACCATTGAATACCTGGCCCTTCAGCCTGCTGCTTTCCATGCTGACACCATGGCAGCCCTCCTCGACACTGTGCACAACACAGGGCAGCACTCCCCAGGATGGGGGAGCACCCCAAGAGATGCTCTGAGTCCCCATTTTAGCTGCCTCTCGAATCATGACCAGTGCTAATGACCCTCTCCTCTGACGTCTTCTTTTCTTTTGGTGTCACTGACTCTTTTAACATTCAGTTTCTCACCTCTACCCTTTCACGTGGTAGTTTAGGCAGGAATTATGCCTAACAATGTTTTATCTATTTTTTAGCTGCCATGTTTTACCATGGGAACCATGCTTTTGGAGAATCAGAATCAGGGGGCAGATACAATGCCATGGAAAGGTTGGGGGTGGTTTGTGTTGGTTTTTTTTTGTAATAAATATGATTTGGTGATCATAGTCAGGTCACTGGATAAACTTCAGGGACTCCAAGCACAGCTGGGCTTATGCAGCTTCCCTTGGTGGAAAGTCATCATTGGGATTTGCACTACGAAGGCTTGGCTTTGACCAGACCATCAGGGGATTTCTCCCCAGGAAAAACAACAGATTGGTGTTTAGTATCTCCCTGGTATGGCTTTACACAGTTTACAGGAATCAAAAGGCATTACCATGCTAAAGCTCAGAAGCCTAGTGCTGCCTGGCCAGCTCTTGCTAGGGCTCTGGTTTGCCCAGCAGCATTAGGGAAAACAGCAAGAAACCCCTCAGCATCTGGCAGGGACATCTTGGGAGGCTGAGGATTTACATCATCCTTTAAAATGTTTGAGTCACAGCAAACATTACATCTATTATGACAGATCTTTAAATGGAGACTGAAATGATCATTTTTCTTCTGTACCGTAGGAGTATACGTTTTTCTTTGCCTCCTAGTCTAGAGGCTTAGGGTTGCCTGGTTACTCTGACTCAGAAGCTCTGTGAGGTGTCTCTTGGTGAAGGAGCAGATACAATTTGGCAATTAGAGAAGCTTGATTTGTCATCTAAATGTAGAAATCCTTAGGAAAAAATAACTATTTGAAGAGCAGTTGTACAGAAACTGCAGTGAGAAAACTCTCAGAACGTGCGTTGGTACTGAACATTGCTGGTCTGCTTATTGTAGAGGCATGAAGGTCATTAATAATATATGCAATAATTGGGATTTTTTTTTCAGTGTTCAATTAATAGAATCCTGTTCATAGCATATATGAATTGCAAATGTGATCAGAAAAGCATTTTTGTTGAAGAACTTCCCCATGGACTGGCGCTATAAAAAGGCTCCATTCAGCCAGCAATCTGTTCATCTTCGGCTGGAGTTAAAGGAACACGATGTATTCATGTAAGGGCCACAGCACAGCCAGCACAGCAAGCTCAGAAGTGTCTTACCTGCTTAAGTGTGCCCGTGTGTACATACATATTTATATATATTATATGTGTGTGTGTAAATGGTGCAGATGTTCTTATGACTATACATGTGTGCTGATTTAGGAAACCTGTGCTTGCAGAAATGGTTTTATTTTGCAAAGTATTTCCTCCAGAACTGAATCCATGTTGTTTTAACAGTTGCTTCATAGATGCCCTTTAGTTGTTTGCATTTTGATGAATGGCAGCAAACACTTTAAGAACAAGGAGGGGCATTTAATGGTCGGGAAGGTGGGGAGTGTTTGTAGAGAAGTGAGATCTGTGGACTGACAGGTTTGCTTGGAGGTCCAGAGAGCAGAAAGGCTCAGCCAGTGTAAACTCTAAAAGGTCAGAATTCGATTTAATGAACTTAACCTTCAAGAAAACAAGCCTTTTTCATGTAGCTATTCCCTTAGGCTTTCTTCATTCAACCAGCAATAAATGCAGAACAAACAGAATGACGAAGAAGTCCCATTTTGTAAATCTTGCCATGTTTTTAATCAAGTGTTGCCAACTCATTTTATAGATGAGTTTTAAGATTAAATTTTGGCTCCCTAATGCTGTATCTAAATAGAGGCAAGGTAAATCTACAGCACTGCATGGTTCCTTTATACCCTCCTGTTACACCTGCTACTGTAAGCTACATCACCAACGTCTGAATCATCATCTGTAACTTCCACACCAGATGTGCTCTCATAGACTCTGAAGTGAGTGAGTCTGCTCAGTTGCAGTAGGGTATTGGCTTGAACACCTCCATGCTGTTGGGATTTCCCACTTCCCACAGTCTGCTTTTTGCAGGTATTAATGCAATGGCTCTAAGAGAGAAGCAGAAAGCAATAAGTGTATTCCCTCTTGTTATTAAAAATAGGGGTAACTCAGGGAAAACATACATTCCCCAGGATTATTTTCAGTAGTATGTAAGTGGCTGTAACAAACATTTTATATGTGAAATGGTGAAACTGTTAGGTAGTCATGATATTATCAGGTTCTCACTAGAACTTTGCCAAAGAAAAAATATGCCTCACTAATCTGTTACTTGTTTGCCCAGAGAAGCTGTGGAAGTGTTCAGGGGCAGGTTGGATGGGACTTTGGGCAACCTGTGCAACCAAATGTCACTGCCCAGTGAGGTGGGAGATGGCATACAGAGTGGTGGAGAGAAATAATGGAAGTCAAAATTAATACCACCAGTTAATAAATAGGTATCTGGTTCAGATGCCAGGGGTGGATGGTCAGTGGCCTGCAGCAGCTCCTTGTCAGCTCCAGTCCCATGTGCTTCGAGTGGCCCTCAGACCTCCACAACCTTCCAGGAGCAATGGGGCCTGAGCCTTTGCATTTCTGTGTTGAACCACCACCTGTGCCCTCTGCAGTGCTCAGCGTGCACTGGCAATGGGAAGGAGAAGGGAGAATTAGATTAAGAAGAAATTGCATAAAACATTATGGTTTTGTTGTTGCAGATCACAAATCAGCAATATGTCCATAACCAGAAAGAGGACTTAAAATCTGGTCACCACAACAAAGCAGGATTAACAATGCGAGAGTGAACATCAGTGATAGAGTTATTCTGAGTGAGCTACCTCCCAATAGGCTGCTTATTCTCTAATGACCTATTAAAGCATTATTTGCATCTTCACATGAGGATCCTCCACTTGCTTCTTTACTGAGCCAATCCACTGGGTGAGATGTATATGGGAGAGATATATAGAAGCCAGTATGGTAATACTTGTGCTTGTATATTAAGATTCACTCACATGTCTAACAACATTATTCCAACCGCTCTTACAGTTTTGATTGATGTATGTCTTATGTTCTATTTGCTGAAGATAATATCTATGTTAACTCTCAGGGAATCCCAAAATAAAATGAACTTCATCAATCTCTTTTGTATGTTTTCACTGACCTCATGTATGCAATATATTTTGTCTCTACAGAGTTCATTTAGGAGGATGTAAAGAGAAACTGCAAATCAGATTCATTATATTTTTATACCTGTCTGTAAATCTCTTTTAATTATTAAGATTTATGTTCGTCTTTAGTCAGAAATATGGTCTTTCACATCTTTTGTCAGTCATCTTTTGGCCTACAGAAGTTGCCACATTAAAGAGATAATTCACATCCCCAAGTTGTCTTTCTCCAGCAAATAACCCAAACATGGTATTCGTAAGATTTCAGTGTTCCCTACTGCAGGGGAGGAAAGACACAATAACACTGAAATGGACAGCCCAAGGATAAGAAGGATCCACTTTTACACCAAATCTCTCACAGCAGCAAATGCTTCTTTGTCATACTGCAAGTACCACGGTACTCCAGAAAGAGTCATTTAACAAAACCACCTGAAATATAACAAACACAGAGACAGAAAAAAGCTTTCATATGCAAACCTGAATATAACAAAATTACAGAGTATAAAAGGAAACACAATGTAGAAGAGACTGACTTCTCAAGCCCTGAGGGAACAACACTTTCCTTTCAGAAATAGGTATATACAGTTACTGCAGTGTTAGCCTAAACTGCAGCCCTCAGAAGGATCAGGCTTGTGACAGGCTGCAGAACGTGTTTCTGCACTTTCGAGTTAATTTTAGTAAAAGGAAAAGGATTTTAATATTGTCCTTTCTTGCCTAATGAATGATCAAAGCTTTTCACATCTTTGGATGGAAACGTGCTGGGCTCGTTTTTTTTCCTAGTCTATGCTCACATGATGCATTCACAGCCTCCCAGTGGAGTAACATTACTTGGGGCTCAGAGAAAGAATAAATAAATTAGTAAGAGGCAGTTGCATGAAAAATATATACACATATATAGCTGTGAGGTCCTGGCACTGTACTTGGAGCTCCTTTTTACAGGCTTGGTCCAACAGCCTGGTACACTTCTGTCTTCCTACTGTGAAGTAGTTCACCCCTTTTTAGCCACTTCATTACATATCTGGTGCATAATATTAATGATGTTCTCAGCAAATGAGAAGAATTACAAACACCAGTGATGACGGAGAAATAATCAAGGAGAAGGAAATTTCTAATGGGAAAATGGAGCCTCCCACAGAGAATTCTGCTTAAAATACCATCTTTTGCTAATTGATACAGCCACTGGTGCTGGAGATGTTTTGTTTTGCACCTGATTTAAACAGAGTTCAAGGAGTACTTAAATCAGACATGGAATTTGAAGTGTTTATTTTTTTCTAAAGCAGTGTTGTAAAAAGAGTGTTTTAGAGACCCTGGAAACTTAGCAGCCAAGGCCAGCGATGCTCAACCTGTGTGGGAAAGGACTGGGACAGTGCAGTTTCATATCATTAGGAGGCCTAGATACTCACCTGAGTATATCCATCTCTGCATTTAGGAGAAATTGTGATGATTTCCTGGATCCTTACTCCCCAAAGACCAGTGGTACTGGAAAAAGGAGGAGATGAGAAGTAACTCACCTGCCCAGTGAAACCTGCAGTGGGGTGGGCATGGATTTGTAAGAAGATTGCTGAAGAGCATAACAAAGTCCAGGCTGGGTTTCCCAGGCTCCTCTCAAGGACTAAGCGCACATTGCAGTGGATTTTCTTGTGCCTGAAGCTGTGAATGCGGAGTGACAGTTTTCACACAGGACCCCTGGGGACCCTTGAATCCATTCCTGACAAAAAGTAGGCTGCATGCATGTGTTGCTGCATGTAGGAGTTAGCTGCTCCTCTGCCATGAAAGTATCCTCCTCAAAGTTATTTTTGTATAGCCGCTCTTTTACTCAGTATGTGCAAAGCCTCAAGTTTTAATTGCCTTCTGATGTTTGAGCCTTTAGGATTCATGTTTTTATGATTCTCCTTGCAGCTATTTAATTCATATAAACCAAAGCTGATTTTTTCCTCCTAATAGAGTCCCTGCATTTAAGTAAGAAAACTAAAGACACACATTCCTATGAAAGAACTAACTACTTATTTCAGATGCTTTCCTGCATTATTATTTAAGGGTGTAGGAGGAGGGAGAGAGGGAAGAAATGCGCTTCTCCCTGATTAAACCACAGAGGTGCAAACCATGAGTGGAGCTGCTCCCCCAGCTCCCTTCCTAGCAAACAATGGTTCTTTGACCCAGCTTAAGATCACTTTTTCACCTTATTGTTGTCTTCCTCAGCATTAACTTTGAGGAAGAGAAGTAATGCCAGGCAGTGCTCTGGCTTAGTGGGAGATAGCAGCAATAGCTACAGGAAGCTTTTTCAAGCCTTTCTGAAAGCAACATATTAAAGGGCAAAAGCTAAGCTACAGAGGATGCTCACTGTGCCAGGACAATAGCACAGATACCCTCACTGGAGGTGGTTAGGATTGTTTTACATGAAGACTTTCATATTGCTGTTAAAAAATGCCAGCCCACTGAAACTTTTCATGGCAATGTACTGATGTACCTTTCCTCACTAAGAGCTTCATTAACTGTAATATACACCTCGTCAAACAAAGAGAAGATAACCCACCACAATGCACGAACGTTGCCATGATCTCCAAAGCTACAGTCACTCCTCCTCGATATTTTAATTAAACTTGAAAAGAACCACATAAGCAGCAATGACACTCTCCACAGAAGAAGGTTTTATTTTTCCACCTCTCCTTGGTCTTTCCCTAATGGCAACACATCGTGTGTCGGCCCAAAGAACATATGTCTCAGAGAAGCTCTGCCAGGAGGAAGGAAGTTGGATTACTGTTGCTAGAGGGGCAGAGCTGGGGTTTCCAAGGTATTTTAGCTATGTATTTCCTTACTCTCAAAAATGCTTATATTTCTTTTATATTTAAAATAGAGGCTGAAATCATTAGTTGCTACAGGTCTGCCTGTAACAAATATTTTAATTCACTTCAGGCTGCTGCCATACCCAATGAACTTTAACTTTGTTTAGTAAGATCTTAAGAACATAGTATATTGCCAGCACCAATCAAGACTAGAGCTTCAATGGCATTGTCATCCATGACACTCACGTACAGAAGGTAGAAGAAGCCTTTTGTACACTGGAAACCTCTGAATGGGAATATTAATGCCACCAGAGCATTCCTCTACTCTGGGATAAACACTGACAGAGAGTAAACCCCAATATACTGGGACAGAAGAAAACTTGAATTAGTATCTGATGACAAAGTATATTGGGGTAGACTGGCTTCTTTTTGCATTAAAGGATTTCTAGAAAAAGATCTCAGAGCTTCTCGATGTTTCACAGTCTCTTGTCTAAAGGTCTGCCTGCAAAAAGCAGCAGTTCACTCCATAGTGGCTCACTTTCAATGCATATGGACTATGTCATCTCGATCAATTAAAATTTGGAACATTGCATAAATGTTATTGGAGAAAAGGTATAGCCTAATGGATCTGTACCTGCAATGGTGGTGGAATGTATCTGCATAACAATGAGGTTAACATACAGTGCTAGCCTCCTGCTTTTAGAGCTTTTGTTTATATTAAATAGCTGTGTCTTTAGGCAGTACCTAGGAGATATATCAGGGTAGTTGGATTTCATTGTGTATGTGTGCCCATGTGTGTATTTAAATGCATTATACACACATATATACATACATGTATATACATATACATTACATATATATACATACACATGCACAAGCTATTTTTCTACATAAATTACTTTGGTTGGCTATCCATGAAAGTATGGTACAAAAGAGAGCTTGAAGACTCATAGCAGAGTTTGGTGTGCTTCCAGATGCCTACAGTCAGTGCTCCCAGAGAGATTTTCGCTGAAGTCAAAGCAGCCTTCATGGGGCAAGAAAGCTTGTCGTAACGAGTCCAGGGTAACCAGCAGGCAGGCATTGCAGGAACTGTAGGCACAGGGGCAGAGTTAAGAATAAAGACTTAACTTGTCTCCCAACAGCAAACTAATTGAATTGGAGCAAACTTAAAACTCCCTCAAACTCATATTGGGGGGGGGGGGGGGGAGGCAGGGAGAGAGACAATGGCAGTATACCTACAGAAGTTAAATGAAAGCTTAACAATTATAGTTATTGACAAACCTGACATAAACAGGCTTTGTCACTCATAATTAAGTAGTAACTTGCTTAACATTATTCAGTAAAGGTAACAGTGGTGGCTCTTAACCCAGTTATACCCTAGATATATACATGGTCAGCATCGATGTTTGAACTTAAACCTTAATTTCCTTCATGTTCAAAGGAGAGAAATTAGTATAGAATCACAGAATCATTTAGATTGGAAAAAAACCTTAAGATCATAGAGTCCAAATGTCAAACCAGCACTGCCAAGTCCACCACTAAACAGTCCCTAAGCACACCTACACATCTTTTAAATATCTCCAGGGATGGTGACCGAACCCTTTCCTGGGTAGCCTGTTCCAATGCTCTACAAAACACCTTAGGGTGTGTTTTATTTTATTTCTTAGATGTGGAGCTTAGCAGGAGACTGTCCCCCAGACTCCATCAACTATCTTGATTCGATCTGTTTGGTCTGATTTGTTAAGGGGACCTAAGGAGACTCACAGATAGAGATGCTGGCTCTTACTCAGATGCATACTATCTTGGGTAGTCCTTGCAAAGAAAGTTGCAAACTTCTTTGGCTTCCTCAGTTCCCTCCCTTGTCCCTCCCACGCCCTTTCCTGGTGGAGTTCTCTCTCTTGCTGCTTGTTTTCCTCAACAGCAGGGAATCCCTGCAGCACAGGAGAATCATGGCTTCTCTTGGCTCCCAGTATGTAATCTGGCTGGAACGTGGTGTGAAAGGATGGTCATCCTGCTGAACCATTGTAATCTGTAAGGCAGGTTTGGTAGAAAGCTCTGGTGCTCATAAGGAACTACTTCACCTGCCCGCAGTCGGCTCAGCCCTTTCAGCAGGACATGGTGCTAGATCTCCAAAAGAGATGAGAGGAGCCTGGATGGCTGCAGCAAAGCACTGTGGTGAAAGAGCACAGCCCAAGGCTACGGAGTCAGGCTGCCATTTGGAAATGCTGTGCCATTACTGTGCTCCTGAATGAGGAAACGGACATAGGAGTACGTACTGTCCTTGAACAATTAGGCAGAGTTAAATAAAGAGTTAACTAAGGCAGCATTTGAAAGAAGGTCAGGTTTCACCTGCATGTGGGTCCTAGTATTTGTTTCTTGAATGAGGCCATCGAGGTTCCCCTTCTCCCATCTTCCCATGGAGTCATGATGCTCAAACACAGTGCATTACTGATACGTACAATTTACTACACTGATGGCTGCTATGGACTGCAGAGTTATAATGTAGGGCAAAACACAGCATGCATGCACAGAGAAATGTATGGATATTCATTTCTCAAAGAAAGAGTGGTGTAAAAGATTGGCTTCAACAGTAGGCAGGCCGACTATGTGTCTCAGGAGGTGTAATCACGCTGCATATATCACACCTGTGTTATGGCATATAAGTTTTTGAGGAAGAGAAAGAACTTAAATGGCTAAGTAGATGTGCTGATTTAGCTCAGTGCTAAATGACATTTTGGGGGCAGAAAGAAGGGGTGGTTAGAATTTCCAAGTGGGTTGGAGTGGTGTATCATTTGCATCCCCATCACTGATAATGGTGGATTTCAGCCACTCACTGTAACCATACAGAAATTGTCCAGCTCTCTGCACTTGTCCATGTATGGAGCATCTTTTAAGCCTCACTTCATACTAAGCATGATCTGCCACAACATTAGCATTATGATCCATACACTTCTGTTTTCACTGTCATACAGATTTTCAACCCTGGCAAATTACAGATCCCAAATTCATCATATATCCATTTAATAGTTTCTACTGCTGGAATAGCTTCTGTATTACTGAGCACTTTATACCTATGATTAATAGTCTTAATATTCACCTCACTATACACATATATTTTACCTGATACTGATACTATTCTCCCACCCTTAATTTTAGTAATTTAAGGTATTCTTTCAATATTTAAAAACTGTATCAGTTTCAAGTGAAATTGCAATCCACATATTATTTAAGTAATTTTAAGCTTCAAGTCACTTTAGATGACATCATTGCAATTACATCCCTGCTCAATATATAGAACACTTACTCATAAAAGAGAATGAGTTAGTCAGACATACAGAGTTTTCAAGGTCACTATATTGTTAATAAAACTTGTTAACTGACAGAGGCATTAGTCATAAAGCTGAGTAAATGCAATGATTAAGCCACTCACAGCTCCTCACCATTCTGTTACATCCTGCCTTCTAAAGAGATCATTTTTATTTTGGGGCCTGATTTAAACCTACTTAAGTCAGTGGAAAAACCCCCTGTATCTTCACCAGGCTTCGAATCAGACTGCCATGAAATAACAGAACCACAGTCATGAAAGGAGCAGACAACAGGTTGATAACTCAGGCAGACTCCTACATATCAGCTCCTGGCACAGTTTGTAGCTGTAACGTTCATCTCAGCAAAACAGATGGAGCTTGACCAAGCTCTAGGTGGAACTGTAATCACAATTTATTCCTTCAGACATCTCTTCCTGCAAAAAGCACAGAATTTCCCTGCTGCAGAAAGAGTGGAATCATTATTGTTTGGACTTGATAGGGTTTGTTGATCCCCCAGTGGTAGGCTGTTACTCATTTGCTGGGTGCAAGGGACTAAATGAGAGTATACATGCAACACACAACCATACAAAGTGTGCAATAAACAGAGTGATGAATAACCAAATGGAGACACTTCAGTTTAATGAAATCCCCACTCAGCTCCTGGGAGAGATCAAAACAGATCAGCTCCCTTTTAGTGATAAGAAATACATTATTTCTGTACACATTACCACTCTATGCTGAATGCTAATGAGTACTATGTATGTGTGCCCTGTATCTGCTCTGCTTCACTCACTGAAAAATTAGGTACTTGAATGATCCTTGCCAGATGAAAAGTCGAGAGGCTAGAAAGAAAACTACGGTTTTGTCGGTGCCAATATGCACAATATTGGTTGAATCACGTCCTGTGTGGGATCCCACATCTCACCTAGAATGAGACATCTTGGATACTTCTAAATCTGAGCTAGTCACCCTAATCTCCCTTGGAAAAGGAAAAGATGGCAACTTTAGTGTCATTTAAATGACCACCTGTAGGCGTTGTCCTTAAGTGTGAAGTAAATTATGCCATGGACTCCAGTAAGTATGCTAAGTAAACCTTCACTGACCATGCAAGGGTCCAAGGAAGACTCACTTATATGTAGGTTTTCACGTGGTGAGATTCATTCAAGACAGTCCCACTCAAAACCATCTGCTGCTGGGTACCACAAGGTAACAGAAAGACCAAGTTGCCAGTACACACTGCCACTGAAACAGTCAGAATTCTTCCTTGGCAATGCTGAACCACTGCAATACACCCTTTGGGAAGCAGAGTCTGACACAGAGAGCAAGGGAGCAGAGAAATCCTCTATGAGGAGACTGTCCACTGCAGTCCCATGTAGAAGCAAAGGACTGCATACAAGTGAAAATGTCCAGTTATATGAGCGAGTTGCTAAACAAACCCATACTTACACAATGAGCACATGCAATGTCTACAGACTCCAGAGAGCAAGGCATTACGCACACTGGTGGGGGACAGGTAGCATCACAGCTAGAAAACTGATCTGTTTAGCATCAGCAAGACAGCAAAGTTTTCGTCGTCGGATGGAGCTGGAAAAAACAGAGTATATGAACATTATCTTCACTGCAGAGCGTCACGCTGCAGTGGGACAACAACAGCAAGGTGAAAGGATGACTCCTCCTGCTAGTAATAATAATAAGGGAGCATTTAATACAAAATCCAAGACATTTGAAAGTATGTATCCAGAAGGTACAACAGACAGCAGCAAAGACTTTGCCCTTGGTGTGATTCACATATTAGCATTGCAGTCCCTGCTACAGCTAGCTGCCACTGAAACAGCTTTTTCTAGACAAAGCAGTTCCTAATACAACGTGGTCCTATGAAAGGAACATGAACATTTTGGGAGGTAGACCAGAAAGCAGCAGTCAGTGCATATGTTTAAACTGCTGTCAGCAAACCAGCTAGGAAATGGAGCTATGTAATTCTGTTAAGAATGTGCAGTTCGTGTAAACCAGCATGAAGTCTTCTACTTTATTGTAGAGCATTCGATTTATTAAACAGTATCTGGATACACACAAACTTCAGTTTAGTCAGCAGAATCATTTTAATCTCTTAAAATTATTTTGATCTCTTTTGTCTTTTATTTTTGCCTGAAATTACTTTAACAAATCTAAAGCAATATCTTAATAGGCAAAGATAGCTGGGAAAGTGGAGAAGAGACTTTTTTACTGTTAGCGATGTGTTCATTTTACTCATGTGAGAGTAACCCATCTTCCTCTTTTTGCTTTTGTCTTTCCATAATCCTAGGCAGTAAGGATTAAAATAAATAAATAAATAAATAAATAAATATTTAGACTTATTTTTGCACCTTTTTTTTCGTTCATTTTTGTACAGTGCCTGGCACAGCCTAAACTGATGCAATGATAGTGCACTCCTGACTTGTGCTGCTCAGAAGATCCAGAAAGGCTGCAGGGGATGAGGCAGAGTTCAGTCAAGTGGGCAGCAGGGTCTGGAGTGAAATGTGTCAGCAAGGAGAGGAGAATTGAGAGCAGAAGTCAAGGTGAAGGGTGAGGAACGTTTGGGATGTGAGGATGGAGCATTTGGTCTTTGCTAACTGAAATGATTTTGAAGCTGCAAGAATATAAAACGCAGTAGGGTTTTGCTAAGGCACAAGCACAGACCTTGTAGAAAAGGCACCAGAAAACTGTAACACACAGTTTCTGTGTCTGAGACAAAGATGGAGAAGCTAAATATCAAAGATGAGGAAACACGTGGGAGAGGCAGGGCAAACAGGATTTCTGAAACCCCCTAAATTCTTTGTGCTTCTAAAGTCTCCCTTGTTTTCAGAGTCCTACTCAGAGCCTGTGGTAGTAAATGAGCTTGTTTTGATCACTTTTTGGAAGAGAAGAGAGGGGGAGAAAATGCAGTCCTTGAAGGAGATGAGTAGAGAACTCTAGAAAAGAGGATGAGGAAACATAAAGCTTTCTTACAGATCTGGGTTTATTTTGCATGAAGGTTGTGACAGTGACGTTAAATACAAATAAACTAATGACAGATCTGATCCCCACATTGTGCCACAGGTATCCTTCTCTGAGAGGAGTCGGCTCTCTTTACAGAGCCCAGCTATTTTAGCTAAGGATGAGGAACAGACTTTGATAATATTTCTTTGAATTTACCTGGCTCTATGGAATTGAACAGAGATGAAGAGCTGCCAGAATTAAACAGATGTACAAAACTGTACCAGAGGTACCAGAGAGGCAAATACTTGAGACCATCCTGTGACATTTGGATAGTATTTGGAGAAGCAAGGAGGATTTTAATTTGCTCTTCCTGTGTACACAGGAATGCCGTGCTAGCACCAGGAAGCTGTGCAGGTGGGCAAGGGAAATTCTGGAGAACTGCTGACATCTGTGCTAAAAACCAGCAAGTATTCATTTCCTGCGTCTGAACAGCTCAGGAGACTGTAAGAACTTTAATGCAGGAAAAGGTCACTTCAAATTTGAGTTTGTCTGGGGTTTATCTCTTTGGCTGAGAAAAACTGTAAATTACAAAAAAGCCAAGAGGAAATCTCATCTAGGATAAAATTGCTTATATTAACCAAACTTCCATAGTTGCAAGTTAATAATCACCTTCTTTGTGGATCAATATGCATTTTACTGCCGTTCAAATTTATATATAAACCATTGTCATATAAGGAATGAGGTGTAGTATCACGCATATATTTCTTAGTGCTATCAAGACTGTAAGATTCTGACTGCATCCTTCTCTCTACTGCTTTTGGAAAGTAGTCAGGTCATCTCCACACAATGATGGAAAATTAAGGCACAGGGAGCCTAGGAGCCACACTGGTACCTATGTAAAAAAATCTGCCCCTAAATGATTTTCCAAATACTGCGCTGGAAGTTTACAGCTAAGCAGAAAAGTGAATTAGTGTGGCTTTGTTCTGTTATTTCTGGTTTGGGGCAGGGGGTGATGTTTTACCAAGACAGCTCTAGTCTGTACAGTTTCATGTGAATTAAAAATTCAGTGGGATGCTTGGAGAAGATGAGGATAATAGTGCTGCCATCTGCCCAGGACTTGAGCTGGGGAAACTAACTCCCGGTGATCAAAGGGAGCTGAACAGCCAAGAGAAAAAGCTGAAAAGAGCTTTAGTTTGGAGCACAATGCTCCTGGCCTCTGGCTGAAAAGAGAGCAAAACCAAGCATAAGCCACTGAGACATTTCTAATGAAAAGAGGAACCTTTTGTACTACCTGCAGGGTGGCAAAGGGCAGTAAGCACCTGGTGGGACCACCAGCTGGAAATCAGGGATGTGAATGGGCAGCGGCAGCTCTTGGGATGATGAATGCCTTTTTGTCCTTAAGGGTTTTGTATCAGGCGGATTGCTGACAGCAGGTTTCTGTTTCTCTTGTGTGAATGTAGACCGAATCCTGACTTAACATAGGCCAGATTGTTTGGTGGCCTAGTTAAAATGGGCTTGTGGTCTCTCCATCCCACTCTTGGTGAAAAGGTGTCTGTCAATGCTGTCAAACATATTCCGTCTCCTGTTTGGCTCTAAAAACTCATTGCTGGTAGCTCAAAATGCATTAATTCTGGTTATCATCAATGTGTTGTTCAAAGAGTTTCCTATGCCAAGAATCCACCTGGCTTAGCATCAGCCAAGCAGTTAGGATCTCCAAGCAGCTGTACAAGGGCAGGGACTCTATTGCTAAGTTTCAGATTTGCTATTGCCATTTGTAAAGATTTGTCACACCATCAAAAACAATAGCCTTTCACGCTGGAGTTTTCAAAGAAGTCATTGAATTCAGAGGACTGGACACTAACTTCCTTTTCTGGTGGCTTTGAAAATCAGTAATTTCTATGCTAAGAATTAACTAATAGTTTGTGTCTCACTCAGTAACTTGATATCTCCTGCCCTCCAAGTCTTCTTTAACTTTCAGTAGAAAATGTGTTTCCCATGTGAGGAGAGAAGAAACAAGCAGAGTAAAGTAGGAACTCTGCATTAATAGCCCCCCAAAGCTGCCTTGTTTGTTTTCTGTAAATGTATTTCCTTTTATAACCTGTGTGATACTCTAAAATGCACACATTTTTGAAGTAACAATATCCCAATAATTCACTTCCACAGAAAGTTAATTTAATATGAGGCAAAAGCAGGAACAGTTTAAAAGCAAGAACAGTGCCTTGGTATCCACACAATCATATGGATGCATGATCTTTAATAGACATATTTATATTCCTATATAAATATATAATAAGATATATATATATAATATGTATGTGCAGAAGTTGTTTCTGCACCTTTTGTTGAAATCAATCCCCACTGGGTCAAATGCACCCCTAGTAAAAACTGGGGCAAGAGCTACAATATATGTACTTGTTTCAGCTGGAATCACAGGTATTTTCAATAGACAGAATGTAGAGGTAGTATCTGATCAATCAGAAATGTAGTAAAATTGTCTCTAAGCTCCTTAATTCTAAAAATAATCCGTTCTGAATGGTAAATTAATAAACAAAATACTCACGGTTTTGCTTTCTTCCCCAGAAATGCCAGGGTTTTCACATTTTTATTATCATGTGTTAAATGAAGAAAAAAAAAAGAATAGTCAGTTTCATCCCGCTGATTTTCTATTATTATCTACTAGTCCATTAGGGTGGTGAGGCACTGGAATGGGTTGCCCAGGGCAGTTGTGAATGCTCCATCCCTGGCAGTGTTCAAGACCAGGCTGGACGAGGCCTTGGGTGATATGGTTTAGTGTGAGGTGTCCCTGCCCATGGCAGGGGGGTTGGAACTGGATGATCTTAAGGTCCTTTCCAACACTAACCATTCTATGATTCTGTGATTCTACATTGAATTACAAAGTTGTTCCAAGGAATTAACAACAATATATAAATTTATAAAGTAATGCATAAACCATTAAAGTAGGTGGTTTAGCAAGTAGTTCTACACACAAACCTGTGTGTAAAAACACTTGTCATACATGGATGAGGTGGTAAATCCAAAACTCCCAAATCCTCCCTAGACGCTCTATTTTTGTGATACAGTTTTGCAATTCCAGTTATAATGTAGACAACGAACAGTTGAATGGAAATGTCATGCAGTGCACAACTGCAATCTACAAGTACTCATAAATCTAAGAAGCAAAAGTACATCTAACTAGCACTTGGAAAGTAACAAATGCATCATTTCTTGCTTACTGAATTTTCTTGGTCATTAAAACAGAATATATAATTAATCAGAATAAAAATTGTTGAAGTTGTGTTTTAAAATATTTAACTATTTCTTAAGGAAAATTCCATAAACTGTGAAACTACCACCTTCTGACTTCAAACACAAAGAAATTTGTGAGGGAAATGCTGGCCTTGCAATGAAGCAGCTGAGATGCAAACCAAAGTTCTCTAGGAAGTTTCTGCAAAACAATTGAAATAAGTCACCACAGAGATAACAAAGCTGTGATCAACAAAGGGAAATTGAAATACTATAAAACAAAGCATAAAAATGAACATAAACATAACTATTAAAATGCACTGCATACAGAGGAGCACTAGCCATTTTTGGTAGCTTACACAAATCATGTGCATTAGTCAAGTACCTCATAAAACGTGATGTGGGAGCAGAGCTGGACAGGTGCCTTCTCCAGTGCTGCTGTGATTTTCCCTCGGTGACATCTTGAAGATGACTGCTAGGAACCACATGGTTCTTACTACCCTGCAGCTTCAAAAAAATCTTCATGCAACAAGGACATCATTACATGATACTACTGTTAGCACTGAAGTATGTCAAATCAACCTGGTTTTCATCTGTAGTACTGTAGCCAGTCTAAAATCCCTGTCGACATCATCTGTCAAAGCAGTACAGCTAATAATGTAACTCCAAACAGATGCAGGCAGCCTCCAAAACTTACCCTGCAACATCTAAACCCACCTCATTGCCAATGCTCTTGTTAATGTTAGTGCAGCAGCAAGGGAAAAGGTATGACAGAAACCCACCGTTATGGGTACCAAGCAGATCAATAAAGTACCAGTTTTTAAGTCTACTCCATGTTTCCTTATCATGAAGTAAGAGCACAGCAGCCCAACAGCAAGCAGGAGAGCAAACGGTCACTCTCATGGGTATAATATCCCATGCCACAGTGGGACTGGAAAGGTGCCTGCTTTTGCTCTGCCTCAGAACATATCACCAATGCAAAGAAGAAAACAGGCAAGTCAGCACACATTTTAGACTGGCAGACCTGAAAGACATCTAGTGGTTTGAATTTCATTAGAAGGCTTCCATTGGGCAGGCTCAGCAATCTTCTCTTTTAATTGCTTCTAAAGGCTGCTACCCATGTACTGGAAATCCTTGCCTTCTGCAGCTACAAAGATGGAATAATGGTTCTGTACACTTGTATGTAAAATATGTGGATCTATATTATACAGAGATCATAGATGCACGTTTCAAAAAATATATGGCTATTTTGAGTATAATGTAATGTTTTTCCATGCTTTGACACAACGAAAAATTGGACCCAACCCATATACCCAGAAATCTAAAATCCAGTAATTTGATGGTAAAATGTTCAATGTTGTTTGTACACTTTTAGCGACTAAAAAAAGAAAAATCCCCTGCACAAATTGAGAGATAATGTTGAAATTTCCAAGTATTAAAGGACCAGAAGATCAAATATTGAAACATGATGGCAGCCTGCCAAACTAAGTTAAACAATCAGGATCTTTTACTGAATTTCTAGCATTGCTAAAGCTGATTTCCCTGTTAGTGAAAAAAGCTGCTTTAGAATGAGGAAAAGTGTGCTCCAACCTGTCAGAAGTACTGTATTATTAAGAAAAAAAAAAAAGTGGTCAATGAAATAACTTCTCTGCAAGATTTGCCCATAGTTCCATGTTGTATAATTGGTTACATGTCCTGTACTCTTAGGCAGGAATCAAAGCTGCCTGGGGGATCCAATGCTTTCTTGAACTCATGAGGGTGGTAAAATACTGGAACAGGTTGCCCTGAGAGGTGGTAGATGCCTACCAGGTGATTACGGAAAGAAAACTGGATGATTATAAAAGACAATCTTCCTACTTACTAGCCTTCTACAAAATAGCGATTCAAGAGTTTTGTATCCACCATGTTTGGGGATCTTGATTCTCTTTCATGACCTCCCAGTGCTTTTTAAACTCCTGATATCCACAACAGTCTGAAAACGAACTCTGCGATATATTTTATGCCATATGTAGAAGAAAACTTCATTTGTTTTAAGCTGCTGCCCTGGGTGTTCCGTAGTTCCCCATGACAAAACCCAGCATATACGAGTTCCCTCATTACATTTGGACCATTTGTAATTTTGTATAGCTCTCATTCCTATCTCAGTCATCTCTCCCCCAAGCTAAGGAAGTTAGAGTTGATTTAGCCACCTCTTACACAGCAGCCATTCTCTGTCTCTGATTATCTTTACTACAATTCTTTGTACCTTTTCTGTATCTGTTAGACATATATTTTAGATGAGGAATCAAAGCATGCACGTATGTAGTACAGAAGAGCTATAGGCTTTTATGCTAACATCATAAAATGCAATTTTTTTTATTTCCTAATATTTTCTAACATTCTATTTGTCATTAAATATATATGGGAATATAGCAAGGACCCTATAATTTTTAACTCAAAATTGCAGCCACTGAGTAGAGCTATTTCCCTAACCTACAATCCTGAACACAGTACACATCTAGTGTACAGGTTGATGTCAAGAAAATTGGAGGAAAATCTGCAAAACGCTAATGACATGATCAGATCATATAAACTTTAAAACTCACTGTTAGTTATTTTATAAGATTGATGAGAAAACTGTTCATTTTGGATCAGTAATGACTTCAGAAAGTGACAACACAAAAGCCTGCAGACAGGTTTCATATAAATGTGCTTTATTGCAGAGAAGTTACATTATTTACATGCTGCAACACATTACAACATAAATCTATCAAGTATTTCATGGTGGATGCTGTTGGTTGTCAGATAGCATTGCTATAAGAACCACATTATAAAGTGAAGAGACTTACAGCTTTATATAGTCTACAACTTGGAGTAGCTAAAATGTTAAAAGTCAAAAGGCAGTGTTTTCTCAGGCCTGCCTGTTGTCATATGCATGCAAAAGCCTAAGGAGAGCAAATATAAAAGTATTGTCCGGTTTCAGGTCTATGATGCCACCAAAGCTGATGATAGGTGTATACCGATTTATATTTTAAAGCATATAATCTTGCATAAATTATACAAGTCTAATAAGACTGGTAGAAATCTAATTATTTATAAACCATGGCTTAGAAATAAAGGAGAAATGCAGCTTGCACATGCATTTAAAAGGACAACCTAGCAAATGTTTGTGACCTTAGTGTTTATTACCTTTTCTCTTAACAGATCTGCTAGAAAACATCTTAATTCTACAGTTACACATCTCTTGGCTGAATAATGACAATGAAACTCCAGAAAAAGACAGCGAAGCAATCTAGCCAATATATGCTGGTGGAGAAAAATCTATGAAATACAGAACATTGTTTATGTCTAACTTAGAATGCCTCCATTAAGCAATGTTTCTAGCAGCATCATAGTGAAATAGAATTGTTGAGTGAAGTTTGGCCCCTCATTTTCTTAAGTGTGAATTAAAATCCCAATTGAATCTGTAGCCCATATAACAGTTGCTAAATAAACTGGGGAAAGCTTTGTTGCTTTCTAAAGGGAAGTTCTGCAACTGCATCAGTCTTAGGAGATGTGACTACAACAAGCCTAAAGAACCATACCAGACATTTCTTAAGAAGTGAGAGAAAGGGTCAGGATGAAGGAAAAGAAAACCAAACAACAATATACAAGTCAATGTCTTCCCTGGTAAATCAGCCATCATCCTTTTGCTTGCCACGCAGCTGGGGTGTTTTACACTAGCCAAGGAATGGACTTTGTTTCTGTGTTTCTAATGAAGTTATCTTTTTTTTTTCTTAAAAAAAGAAAAAAGAAAAAAGAAAAGAAAACGACCAAAGAATTGTAGATGGACAGCAGTGGCACAGGTGCAGTCATGCATGAAGGGCTTGATCCTGCCAGCAATGCCACATACCAGGGGCAGTGGTACTGTGTGGACACTTTGCTGATGTGGCTCCCCTCACCCCTGGTGCACGCTGCACCCCAACACTGAGCAAAGCAGAGGCAGTGTGTCCTCACTCAGCACCAAGGTAAAGGATGGAGGGCAAGATGAGTGCGGGTGCCAGGGCTGGCAACTGCTCTTGTGAGTATGTACAAACATCTCCTTTCCTGACTCTCCTACAGACTCCCACTTTTAACCTCAGCACCTGGCTGTGACAAAGTGCTGACTCAGTTAGTGAGTCAGGGCAACCTGCCATAAGTGGCCCCCCGCTCCCTGTTTACACAAACCACGGCTGAGATAGGCTGCAGAACCTTCCTTGAGGGGTAGCAGAGGTGCAAGGTGGTCACCATACTCAGCAGGTTGAAAGTTGTGCCTCTCTCTGCCCACAGGGTCAGTGTGCTCTCCTGGAGGACTCACAGAAAGCTGCATTCCCAGGCTGGAACTTTTCCCTTGCAGCAAAACTTAGGGTTACTTTCTCTCTGAAGCACTGATCAAATCCCACTGAAGTTGATGAAAAGGTTACCAACAAATCCCATGAGTTTCTGGGAGTGGGATGGGAGAATCTGGGCACACCAAGTCTAACCTCAGCTATTTTCCACACTAAGCAGAAAGCTAGATTTGGTCTGCATGTAGGATGCCACTGGCACTGTGTATGGAAAGTGGGTGCACAAACGTCCAAAGCAGACTTGTATGCCTGACACTCTTTTACAGGTGAAGAGGGGTTGAAGGGGTCCCAGTTGGAAGATGTGTATTAAAGGCAAAGACCAGATATTCTAGGCCATAACTACACCCTACAAAAGAGGGGTGGGAGAGTCAGACAGGCCCAGGGTAGCAAAGATCTAAGTTAGCGTGTCCCCATGGTGGAACTGAGCACCATTCAGGCTAACTAGGTTAGTTGGGCAGTTTGGCCACTTTAATCTGAAGCTAATGAGCAGAATTTACGATTGAGGCCAATGTATGTAGACAGCACTGAGACCTGAGCCAATGACCTGAGCCAGCTTGACCACAGCTGGCTCATGTGTTGGCATGCTCTCAGTTTCACCTTAGCAGAGGCAGTAGGAAGATCCATCTTGATCTATCAGTGTAGACATACCCATAGACTACTGGTAAGGACAAAGAAAGTCCTGCTCATGCCCAGCTTAAGTCCCTGTGCTCATTTCATTTCATCTTAAGCCACTTTTTGTATGATGCCACAAAAATCAGTTTATACTACATATATGTAGGTGCATGAGTGTATTAGATAAGACATTTTATATATATTAAACATATATAAATATCTATTTTATATATATATTATATATATTAAACAACACATTCTATTCAATCATCCTCATTTCATGTTCTTCCAATGAACCCCATCACTTCTCTCAAATTGCACAAGTTCTTTAGGACTGAGCTGTCTTTGTTTTGGAGTACTTTATAGATGCCAATTCTAGTGAACAGCACTTTACTGGCACTGCATTTAGATAGATGAGGGTTTTTTAGTATTAGTGATACTCCTCAGACCCTTTACAATACGTCCTCAGGCCCTGATGCTGTACCATCACCAAGTTGTGAATGGGCCATCTGTGAATTAAGCTCATATGCACAATGAGGACTGTAGTTATTACTGAAAATTAGCACTGTATTAAGCACTAAGGTTTACTGCAAAAGTATGCGTAAATAAACAAATAAGTGAATAAATAAATAAAATCAAAGCATTTTGGAGAGTGGGAGAGAGATGCCATCATTTCCCTTCCCACTGTCTCTTACAATTGCATACATGGGGGAAGAGTAATATTTTGGACTTCTCTCCTCACTCCATGGGCCAATTCTTTGAGGTTTGCCAACAGAGATAAACAGTACACTGTTGTTTTATATGAACTAGCTAATATATTTCCCAGGGTTATCTGGTTTTAGTAAAATAGGCAATCATTTCTGGGGTATATTTTCATTGTCATTCTTGCGTATTTTAATAGTGGGATATACTCAGTATCACCACTGATATTTAAGCAAGATTTCTGGTTTGTTAGATGATAGCTTCCAATTAGTAACAAACAACAGATAAGTTGTCCTAAGAATAAGCAGCTAAGACGACTGAATTTCCACTATAAACAAAGTCTATGAGCATTAACAGGGAAATGCATAAACAAGTAACTTACTGTGTATAAAACCCCTGAATAATACTGTATCAAACTATAAATAACAGAGAGTAAACAAAAAAAGACAAAATCACTATATAAATCACAGGAAAGAAAAAAAAAATCTCCAAAGCCCAATATGAATTATGGCTTCCATAGCCAGTGAAAGATTACTGCAATTCTATATCTAAACAAAAAGTCTACAGCAGGTATTTTAACTTGCAATTAGAAGAAAGTATCTGCAGATTGCATAAATGCGCTGTTGTGTCACATAATATCAAAGTTATTTGCAAAAAATTATACAACCTGGAATGCTTTAATATGAGACACAACAATGTACTTAAACACACAGTAATAAGAAAATGAGAGCAATCATTATATAAAATGTGTTTGGGGATGCATTGAGTTAGCGGTGCTATCTAGACTAAATATGTAAAGTGAAAATTCGCCATTTTAATAAGCTGCTCATTGATACCCCTTTTTGCCATCAGGACATTTTGTGTTCCCTACTTCTGCTGGATCTTTAAAGTCCCAAGGGCAAGTTAAAGCCAGTTCTGGCATTCAGAAATAATTCAGTTGAGATCTGTACTGTGCATTTGTTACCACTGCATGTTTTTCTTTTAAAAGAGAAGTGATTTCACAAAGGCAGGTTTCTTTCATTGATACAGTAAAATCCTTGGAGCAGGGACCATATTCTGGACACTGCTAATCACATTGTTGGCACTCAAGAACTAAACAATAACAACATTAATGATAATTTACTTTGCTTAACTCCTTTGTAGTGCTGATTCCCTTGATTTAAGTGATGCTCCTTAGGAATTTTCAGATCCTTTTGGCCTAAGTCCCCTCTGTCTTTCCTGTTTTCTTTTTAATGTTGCTACTCTCCTCAGTCCAAAAGCCTCTTATTTTCGAGGTGTTGCTGTTTTATTTGCACTTATAGCAGAGGTGTTCGATAAAGCTACACTTCTTCCTGCATTTGGTAAATCTTGTGTATCATACTCCCAAGGGCAGACTTCAGCTCGAGATGCTAAAGGTTGCTGGAAGTAACTACTTGGCTTATGGGAGTCAGATGAAAGCACATTTCCCTCGGAAGAGGCATTTTTTTTCTGTTCTGCCAATTTATTGAGGTTTTCTTTTTCTGCTGCTCTCTGGGGTAGCTCTTCCAGCTCCCCAGCACAGGTATTAGGTGTATATCTATTAACATTCTCATGCTTCAGCCCAGGGGAAACTGGAGACTTGGAATTTGACTGGGTTTTGTCATTTTGCTCTTGTGTCTCCTGAGCAGCTTCCTCCACCTTCTCTGAACATATTTGATTTGACTGCTGATACCCCTCAGGTGTCTTCAGCTTACGATGAGTCTTCCCCTTTGGCTGAGAAGGGTGGTTTTTCTCTGGCTCTGAGGAAGCAATAGACACGTGTTTTTGAACTTTAGAGTCAGAAGGCACAGGACCAGGAGTTTGGTCATATATCTCCCAAGGACAGACTTCTCCTATGTCGAAATTGTCCTTGTGTAGAGACTTACCTGGGCCTGTGTCTGGATTTGCAGGTGTCTGACTAACCCTTTGCTGCTTCATAATTGAAGATTTATGGGCTTTCTTTGCTTCCTCAGAGTGGGTAGAGTTCTTCTGGTGGGAATCCTTATGCTCACCTTTATCAGAGACCGAGTGCTTTTTGCCAGCCTCCTTACCCTTTGGCTGAGGTTTATGAGACTTCGTGCTTTCTTCCAGACTTTGTGTTTTACCTGTTAGTCCCAGAGTCTTTTCCTTGGCACTAGCAATAACACTGAGGGATTTTTGTAACACAGATGTTCTTGGATGCAGAGGCTTCTTATCGGCACTTAAATTATGTGCACTTACTGATTTGCACACCAAAGGGACCGATTCAGTGGAGACAGCTTCAACCTTTTCAGGAGCATTTTTGGTTAACTTGTTATCATTCAGTGAGTCCAGTAGTGAATTCTCAGCAGCTATAACTTCAGTGCTTTCTGTAGTTAAGCTATTTGGTTCTTCTGTTTGATCCCTAACATGATCGTAAGTGCTGTGGGACTTTTTTAAGGAAAAGACCCTATTTTTCAAAGTCTCCTCTTTTGGCTTTGCAGAACTTGTGGAGTCTGGTGGGTTTTTCTTCAGCGTAGCCACGTTCTTCACAACACTATGCTCCATCAGGTCCTTCTCATCCCTGGAGCACTGCCTGGTGACCGTCTCAGGGATTTCTGTAATACGTCGCATTATTGAGCGCCCCAACCCCTTTTTAGAGCACCTTTTCTTCTGGAGATGTGGGTTATTAGCAATCATCTTTTTCCTTTTATAGATTTCAAGCTGGGCATATAGTTTCTTCAATTCATCCTGCAAAGCAAAGTGAATGGAAAAACTAGCAAGTACAGAGCAAGTACAGTCAAACAAGCAGCCTGATGAATGCATCGCCTACCGCTCTAAAAATGGCATTGAACTTATTCCTGACTTGTCTAATTCTTGAATACGCCATTTCTCCGTCAACTTGAATCCCAATTTTAAGTTCAACCCTTACACACAAATGTGTAACCTTCCACAGCTGTGCATCATACAGCATGCGCAATTCATATACATTTATGCTGTATGTTTCAGATTTCACAGGGCTGTGTGTATGCTTTCCTGCTGAACTCACAGCTGTTCTTTATTCTGGGAACATCAGCCCTTTTATCATGTAATGTAGGAATAAAGTGGTTTTTTTTTTCTGTTAATCATGTGGTTTTTTAAAATTTTATCCATATAGTTATGTATAGTTACAGACATGTTATATACAAATGACTGGTCACACTGACACCACATATTGCTTGTACTTCAAGACAATTCAAAGAGGCTATGTAAACTGATAAACAGCTCTTGCTGCGGACGATTCCTCCTCTTTAGCCTCCAGTATGACTTTTACTACAACTAGCGACGCAGTGTCTCTTCACACTAGTGAGTATTTTCCATGAGATTTCACATGACCTGATACCACAGTCACTGAGAGACCTAAGCTGGCCTATTTCAGCTGATACCTGCACAAAAATTCAAATTGATGCAATTCAGAATTTACTCATAGGAAAAAGCGTTGTTCTTGAAAATAAATTCTATTTAAATTAATTATATCTACCCGAATATCTTCAGGATCCAAACTATGTTCACTCCATGCTGAATTGATACTGCTGTTCAGATAGGATCCAGATCGACCCATGTCAAGCTCATCTTCATAAGCTTCTGTAGCTATATCATCTCTTGGATTATTGCTTGAATGTGAAAACTGCATAAAAAAGACACTGCCATCAGTTCAAAAGTTTACTTCAGCATTACTGTAGGAGTTCACATCAACAGTTTTTATTGCACAATGATCCTTCTATGGAATTCATAAGAACTTCTGAACTCAAATCACTAGCTATAGGCATCATTGGCATATGTAGTATAGAATATCAGTATTGTATGGAATAAACTCTTATTAATAATTGCTTAACTTGATAAATCTTAGAGATTTTAACAAGAAAACCCTCTCCCTGAGCAGTTAATTTGGTGCTTATTTGAACCTCTTTAAAACTGCATTTAAATCAAGCTAGTATGGAAATAGACTTTCAGCCAGTATTTCCAATTAGGCTACTAAAGCCATTAAGACTAGATTTTATAATCCATACAGTTTTATAATCCTGCAGAAAGCAATTCTCCCATTTTAGATCCTGACCTTGAGAAGGAAGAGGTGGCAAAAATGGAAAGGAAAAAATAAAAAGAGAAAGGAAAAAAAAACAAACCAGCAGGAAACAAATAAAAAAAGCAGACAAGGTAATTTCTATCTTCTAAGTTTTAGCAAATGTGTGGATCAAGAGTGGAGAGAGACAGTCAGCTAATTTTTTTTATTCATAGTGATTCACTCATCTGTAGTTACTATTGTCCACACAGTCATCTGACTTCAGGACTTTATGAATGGAACTAAACCTTGTGAATCTTCTCTTAATTCCCTGCATTAATTGGTGTGCTGGAAAAAAAGTTTGTGCAGTGTTACACAGATCATAAACTAAAAATGGAAATGCTGGATCCTTAGTTATGAGTCAGCTTCAGAAAGGTCAACACATTTTTTAGGTTAATGTATGAAATAAAGTACATGGATGTAAAATAGAAAATAATAAGAATATTCTAAAGACCAGACAAATAATTTAAAATAAGGTTATTCAGTATCAAGGCTCAATCGATGTGTCCTCTTACTATGACTGTTTACTGTATGTACATTTGACAGTTATCAGCATACCCTATTCTGACACATAGGCAAAAGATGGGAACAGTGGCTTCATTAATCTGAAAATTGTACAAGTTGAACCAAATACCTGAAAATAACCATCATTAGGCAAGGCGGGATTCTTTCCTCCTTGTATTAATCACATCAAAATTTTAAGTACTTTAAACTCCTGGAATTTTGAAAGCTGAAAGTAATAATCTTTGAAAATGTGTAAGAGTTTTTAAAATAAAATAAAAAAAAAATAGCGTTTTAGGCAATACAGACAAATCTTTTATCTTCCTATTCTATCAGTTGCTATTTTATACAGAATTGCTTCTGAAGAACATCTATCTGCCTCAGTCTTGGAAAAAGAAAAAAAACAGGAGACTCAAATACCTTAGGGATCAGAAGTAGCCCAACAGTGACTGTCACAGTCAAGTGCGTGTGTGCAAAGAACAGCATCAGCATCCAGTCAGACTGAAGTCTCGAAGCAAGAATGAATCTGAAAATAGAATTCAAGGCTGCAATTCACTGCCTTTTCTCCAGTGCATTAGATTTAACATTTTTAATGTTCCTTAGGTTTCTTTTCATTGAAAGGCCAGACACAGCTGGTTTTATTCTGCTTTCATACAGACTAAAAATGACATCCTTATGCTTTACCTATATACCACAATCTGAAAACAACTCAGGAAAAAAAAACTCCAATCAACAAAACAAGGCCAAATAGAGTACAAAAGAAACAACAGACCTTAAATTATATTGTTTATTTCACCTTCTTCACCCTACTTAGCTGACTTTTTCGATGGTCTATACTGTCACAGCTTCTTTGGCCTGAACTGAGTTATGGCAGCTTATATACGTTAAGGATCTCAACAGGTGATTTTAGGTTAAGTAAGCACATGTACTATGATAAATTACAGTGTACTTCATAAATACAGGATGCTCACAGATTGCAGCTACAGAGTGCGGCTGATAAGCCATCAAAGAGAGAAGCAAACTGAAATGCTTTTTAGCAGGGAGCAAAGAAATGGTCTCGATTGTAGGATCACCCAGCCCAATGCTGCAGGGCCAAGAGCCTTGCAAATGCTAGGAAATGAGTGGCTGAACATCCCAAACTAAGCAATTCCTTGCTGAGCTTTCTCAAAGAACAGTAGAACAAGCAGTGCAGTTAAAGCTAGCTGGAACATGCTTGGCTTATCTGCCTTACTGAGTTCCCAAAGATAGAAATGGTAAGCAATGCAATGGATGAATGGATGTACCACTGGCTTGTAATTTGCAAGTTTACAAAAATCATTCAGACAGAAATGACATTTGCAACTTATCCAAGTCCACAGATGCGTATTTTGCAGAAGCTTTTGTTAACAGAAATAGTCTGGCATGAAACACTGGTTTATATGCCATAATAATACAGTCATCATTTCTTGTTTAATACTTTGTAAATGAAATGCTTCATGAACAGAATAAAATATTGCAATTATTTCTTGCAGAGATGTTGCTATTGAGGGGTGCAGGGATATGAAGATGCTCAGACCTGAGGTTTAGCTAACTGAACACAACATGGGAACTATTGAAGATGACATGAGAAACTGCTAGATGCAACAAACAACAGAGCGAAAAGTGAACAAAACTTGCAGACAGTCCTGATGGTGGATGCCAAAATTTCATAGGTGGTTAATGAGGAGCCATTTGAAGCAAACTTTACAGGTAACTGAAGGGAGCAATGGGGGCTCTTGAGGGAGGAGAACTTGCAAGGTCAGTGATACCGATGGAACCATATCAGTAACAGCATGTAAGGCTGTGATCACCTAGGTAAAGATATCATAAATAGCAAATTTGAGTACAGATGTAGCAAAACTGGGACAAATAGTAAAAGTTGTTTATTTGGGAGAATTCAAAGACAGAGACAGAGAGAGTCTAAGGTAGGTGGGGGAAGTACAAGCATGGAAAGAAGTGGAGATAAAAAGGGCTAGTGACATAAAAGCAAGTTGTCACTGACTGAGCCCTGCACCAGATCACTGTACTATCTCCTATCTTCTCATTAAATCCTTCTCCTAATGTCTGTGTGATCTCACTTGCTATGCTGTGCATGTGTGTACGTTCAACTCATGACCAAACTTCAGGCTGGACTAGCCAGCACGCAGGAGACCCACATCGGGTAGATCCAAGGTCTCAGCCCATGCATGACAGGCTACAGGGCCCCAGACCTGAAGATGGATATAAGATTGGCTTAAGAACTGTGCTCATATTTGAAGGAACTGTGAACGTAGTGTGACTGTGAACCTACACAGGTGCGTGGCTCATCAGGGAACGTGATCAGCTGCAGAGGAGGAACAGAAGCAGGATGTACGTGGTCCATGTGGCCAGCCATGCATTGCGCGTGACTGCACCAGTGGATGTCCTCCGTCTAGCTAGGAAACAACAGCAGCCAAGTCCATCAGGCAGAGAGACAGAGGGGAGTAAGCTCCCAGGTCCTGATGGCCACCAGATTTGGTTAACCTTTAACATCTCCAATCCTCAAATACTGTCAAGGCTTTTCTCTTGTTCTATGTGTGAAACCTTGACTAAGGCATCCATGCCATACCCCTAAAAAACCCCCAGCATTTGTAGTAGCCCTTCAGACCTAGCAGAGATGAGATTTCTATTTAAATGAGATTTTTTCCATGCAAATTTTGCTGTCCTCAGTAATACAAGAGAAAGAGTAATGCAGGAATTTACTGCTATGCTGATCTGAAGATAATCAAGAATCCTCTGTTTCTGAAATTGGAATAATACTTTTAAAGGAAAACAAAATGCAAACAGTTCAAGGTTTTATTTAGCGCTTACATGAATCTTATATGAGCTTTGTGAGTTTTCAGACTGGATGGCTGCCTTGTAATATAGTAGGTGTCCTTCAGGGCTCCACTGCTTTCAACTTCACAACAACTCAGATATGTCACATAAATCTGAGTCTTACATTTCTGCCCTTTCAGTTTACACCCAAAACTTGGTGGGGGAAGACAAAGGCAAAAAAGCAAACAAAAATAAAAAGTGAACTTCAAAGAGACTGGATTAAGACTTGCGTATACAGAAATGGACACACTCTTAGGAGGAATCATGTACTTCCCATGCATTTTATTCATTCCTATCCATAAACAGTATATGATATTTCTTCAACAAACTGCCATGTATCAGACAGAGGGCAAAGAATCAATACAAAATGTACTTTTTTATTTTTTTAAAGAACAAGATCAGCAGACCTTTGGCCGAAGCATTCTTGAGAGGACAAACTGAGAGACCTAATCCTTTTGTGTCTCCTTCATAAGGCATGTATTAAAATGCCATGTTTTCCCCTTTTCCCCTCTCTTTAATCCACAATTACTTTCATTTGGTCCTACTGTTAAAAGAAACTTTCAACCCACATAATAGCCCTTTGAATGCACTGAACTGTATCTTCTAACATGTCCCAAAATAAGGTTTAGGAACATTAATTAATGGGTGAAAATTTTGACTGAGAAGCTTTCATATCGGCTATCATCAATACAAAAGTGTTGTAACTGAATTTCCTACCTATCTACCAGGAATGAAAAGGAAAATGCTTCTACAGAATACAGATTTTAAACACTATTTTTGAAGATGTCTGTGTTAGTTGTGGAGTGAAGAAGATTTTGAGAGTGTGTGGATGTTGAGATGTGGGGTGAGGAGAAGCTGAAGGAAACAAAAAGTTGCAAGCCTGAAAGGTGCAGTGAACTTTGTAACAATGATAAGGGAAAAGAGCACCTGGAAGGAATAGAGATGAAAAAATTGCTTTGCTGCTGTTTACTCAGAAAAAAAAATATGCCTCATGGAAGCAAATATCAAGAAGGCAGAGAAAAATGTGAGTTCCAAGACAGACCAAGGAACAGAGAAGTGTTTGAAGACTGTCAGCAGAGCAATTAATAAAAAAAAAAAACAGAAGATCTTAGTAGATAAGGTCTGTCAGGAGGCAAAGGAAACTGTGAGAATGTCACAGAAATTCAGTAGGATCTCTTACAGGATGAGCTGAAATTCATGTTATCTTACTATTTTGAGCATTCTAGGATGAATTCATTTTTACAGGGTGCTCTGTAGGAAAGGCATATATAGTAATTTTCATGTAGCTCCGGCAAAGACCCTTATTTATTTGTTGCTACTGTAATAATTTACAAGTATGAAATATAGAGCTCATTATAATCTTTACAAGACACGCATGCTTTATATTTGTTATGGCATTGTATGCATACCTATTTTTTATATCGGCATATAAAGCACTATGCTTCATGCACAAACCAATACAATCAAAATACAGCTGCACCTTACCAATTTTACACACCAGGAAAAGTTCACATAAACCAACATTCTTACCTGCTGTTCTAGGGATACAAACCAGTGAGCAGTATGTAGGTGACTGAAGACAGACAGCAGTTTCGCTTTATCTAATTTACCATATATGCTGAACTTTGAGACAAGGTCATAACAGCTAGTTATACTGAAAAAAACCCTAATTATACAATTAACAGGTTGATTGTACATATTCTTGAATGAGATCACTTTTAAGTTTAGTCATCACTTAATCTGCAGAATTAAATATTTATAACACCTTCCATTATGCAACCTAACCCATTCACCCATTTTAAGTTGCACCATATGAAACCTGAAAGTTAAATAGTTAATTACTAGATCTACAGATCACTTGCCTAATTGTATGGAATATAGCAGAGATAATGAGCTCATTGTGTACTGCAACAGCCATATAACGTGGCTCATGAAATGCTGATGGGACTGTCCGCACTGCATAGCAGAGATAAACACCCCACAAGAGGAATAAAAATTCAGCTGCGAGAAGAACAAAAAGAAATAATTTACAATTAGTTTTATAGATGAAAAAGGAAGGACATTTGAAGTACTACAGTATCTTCTGTATGTGTGAGTATCTATGTAAAGAAAATACATGCTTATACAAGTACATATGTACACACAGAGGCATTCAGACTCTTTCAGATACTGTCACTGTACATGATAAATTTGGTTTTAATTTTACACACTTATTTTATTCCAAATCAGGAACTTTGCATTCACGGTGTTTCAGTTTTTCAATTGACAAACTTTAAGACAATGTCTAATAATGTCTTGCTTGCTTTTCAAATTGATATTACAGAAGTTTGACATTACTTAGAATAACAAGCATTTTATTTGTGGCTCTGGTTCTTGTTATAGAGGCAAATACTGGTGCTACAAGCTTTTTAAGACAACAGTTTCATTTCAAAGGTTTATAACTCAGATATAACAATATATTTTGGGCTTAAAAATAACCTCTGTTCATTCTGCTGGTGCCCATAATATGATGAGTCATTTCTGAGGGTCTAATATAATTACAACAAATGACGCATTTCTCTGTTAGGAGAAAAATGAGAAAAGGAAGAGAGGAGTAAGGGGTCAGGATCATCTTAAACTATCCTCTTAGAGCTAACTCATCTGCACCCAGCATTCCTCTGACTTCAGTTTCCACTGGACAGTTTGCTGTGCTTTGTTTTGGTTATGATACAATTGAAGTGATTTTATATCCACCTTAAAAAAACTGCCCTTCCAGAAAATAAAAACACATCCAGCTATAAGTAGAGCTGGTGCCTTTCCCTCTTGCCTTGCAGTCTGGGTTGATGATGGCTGGAAGTGTTTGAGTGTTAACCAGCAACATGCAGTTCCAT
Organism: Pezoporus flaviventris; assembly: GCF_033815535.1. Lineage (NCBI taxonomy): Eukaryota > Metazoa > Chordata > Aves > Psittaciformes > Psittacidae > Pezoporus > Pezoporus flaviventris. The sequence goes on from NW_026892595.1 coordinate 9,529,050, forward strand.
ATTAGAGCCCTGTAATGCCAGCACTGCTCTAGACCAGCTTCAGAAATATTGTGTAATCCCTTTGCTATTCATACACTGCTTTTGCCTTGTTGATTTTTTTCTGTAAAAACTACAGTCAAAGGTAGCATAATAGTAAAGTAGTCCCTTTTCACAGATATTTTTTGCACAGTATTAATATACTGTAACTAGAACTGGTGACTGGTGGCATCACCCTACTGTAGTGATCAGCAAATCATTACTGGTCAGGTTTGGATAAGGACACAAATGCTTGCGAGCCCTGCCATTAGTAACAGATTGAAATAAAACATCTGCACTGGATGTTTCATGCGACAGGTCATCTGGTTCCTCTACTTTTAATAGTCTATAAATGCTGTAAATTACCTATATTATATTGTTACAGCATTTAGAAACTTCTAATTTTGCTGTGAATCTCAGCTAAAATCCTAAGAGACAAGTCTGGATAGAGTGAAAATTAATTCAGTTACACAGATATCTCTGTGGTCTCACAAGAGTTCAGTTTGAATAACACTTTGCCTGTTTCTTACTTCTATCAAAAATAGATGGCCTAGCTTCAAGACCATTATTTTTACTAGAACATATCCTACATAAACCTGTCAGTTTTCCCAGTTACATAAAATCAAGCATCTGAAGATGCATAATCCATGCATGCCGCTATTTTTGTGCTCTTCCTTACCAAAACCCCAACAATAATAAACCTTTTGACTAAGTAATAGTTTGACTTGGAACCTAAGTTTCAAAATGAAGAAAGCATGGTATGAATCTTCTGAAACTGTGAGTTGCAGCTTTTTCTTTGCGCTCTGCGAAAGCATGTATGCAGGTATGTCTTTCCTATACCCCCCACACACTCATTGCTTGGGCAAACTGGCTGCTACTTCCATTTCATTCCTAGTTAATTAGCTATGCTACTAGCGAAGTCTCTTACTCTGGTTTCATAAAAACACCTACGCAGGAATGACCTACCAAGCCGTCTTGCTCCTGAAGTCTTCTCTGAGGGAGTGAAATACAAATTTTGCTTCAATTAAATAAGATTAAAGGCTCCTTTACAAAAGTTAGCAGTTTTGGCTTTTGTCTCTAAGTATATGTGCCTTGGATATGCAGAATCATGGCACTGACATGTACTGCTCTTCAAAGCACTGTAATTTATTGCTTTAATTGCTCTGTATTGATTTAGAAGAAACTGAAAAGGGGAAAATGGTTAGCATTAGGTCACTAAAGCAAATTCACTGTATTTTACCATCCCAGGTTCTGTGGAAACTCGTCTTATTAATACGGTTCAGAAGGTATTCCCCAGAACATGCTAGAGAGCCTACTTCCTCTCATTGTGCCTTTCATCCAAAGTCTACCTGCAGTAAAAGACCCAACATTACCAGCAGAACTGAAGAGATGAGCTTTGAAATAACGGTCATAGTCCACAAAACTGCCCATGGCTCATTCTTCTTGCTTTTCCTCAACTGAAGTGAGAAGAGCCTCAAGTCTCTTACTGATTGAAAAGATCAGTTACAAGTGCTGAGGCTGAGAGCTTGAAAAGGTTGTTTCGTTTTTTTTTAAAGGGATGAAAATACACATATAAAACTCCATATGCTGAAGGTATTCCTATTTGAACTGAAGAGTATGGGTCAAATTTTGCTTATTTTCAGAAAAAAAAAAAAAATCATCTCTATGTTTGAAAATTTGGAAGTTTTTTTTTAATTTTTTATTGGTATACAGGTATGTCAGAGAGCAAATGAACATGAAAAAGCTGCACCTCCATAATAAAAACCAATTTCAGTGAGCTGGGCTCATGTGACCTCCAGATCTGATTAATTCTGAAAATTCCCATTTTCAGTTTTCCAATCATAGTTACAAGGAGTCCCCAAGACAACAAGAGGACACTTCAAAGTATTGAAGCATAACAGTAGTTTGCACCATTTAATGAACAATGCTTTTATAAAAGCTTTACATTTAGAACAGAGTTGGCATTCCTGTCTGCAGATAATAATTAGTGTGACATCTAGTACACAACACAAATAGAGAACAGCTTTTAAATCACAAGGTAAAATAACAGAGTTCCTATGCTTGCCAAGCCATACAATATATGTTACAATAATTTCATTAGCAATAACAAACAAAACAGACTGATAGAAAAACGATTTATTATCTAAACCACTAATTACAGAGCTAAAATGTAGAAGATGTGCTTGAGAAGCGAAATTAAGTTCATATAATTTAACTACAAACTACTAGTGCAATTTATAGTAAAAATCTGAAGGTGTGACAAAATTTTGCTGTACTGTTTTTCTACATGGCCTTTTTGATTTCTAAATATAAGGTGACTCATAAATACTAATGTATTTATCACACCAATGAAAAACACAGATATAACTAACTTCAAATTGAGGTTGGCCTAGAGGATGTCCAGTGCCCCCTTCCAGCCCATTTTTTGACTGTGTGATTATGGGATAGATGAGACAGAGGGATAGATAGATAGGATAGATTAGATAGATAGATAGATAGATAGATAGATAGATAGATAGATAGATAGACAGATAGATAGATAATGGAGCAAATTTGGCCATTATGCAGCAAGGTTCTTATGTACCACTCATCTCTAAGGTCTTATTAGCTCTGTCTATGGCCCACTAGTGACTGTTCTCTGCCAAATATCTTAATGATTAAAAGTGGTGAGATATGGTATGAAATTTCTATTTGGCTTGCTGAATAATTTTCCATTAAAAGCCTGGTGTAGAAGAGTGACTTCCTGACCACTAAAGGAGTATCTCAGCATATTGCAAACCTGCCAAGACCAAACTCAAAGCTCAAAACACACGATCTTGTTACTTTAAGTATGATTTATCATAAGGTTTATAAATTAGCCCATTTTACACATTAAGAACAAGAGATACCATCTTTTCCCCTTCTGAAAAATGATGGAAATTCCTAGGAGAGAGAGCTGTCAACAGCTGCCTGGACAGAAAATGTGAAGTAAAAAAAATGAAGCATAAAAGAGCTCTGAAAAAACTTGCAGTAGCTACTCTGTAACTGCCTAACCCAGGCATTCAGATTCGAGGTGCAAATGTCTGACAGATAAAAGAGTAAGAAAAGGCACAATTGCTTTAAAGGCATAAATGGATGCAGATATGAATGGAAGGTAAAGATGAAAATATAATGTGACCTTAATATGTCATGTGCACAAATGAATTAATCTTTAAATATGTCTCTTCCTAGTCACTACTTATTTCTTACCCACATAACCTTTTACCTGGTCTTTGTACCATTTAATCAACCTGCTTAGTTATATTCGTTAGTGTTTAAACCCCATGATTGTTTCTTTTATTTGCAACACCCATCAAGTTTTCAGAAAATGAAGTGTTTTGGAACACTTAGCTTGTTCACCCAATATACTGGACCAGAATCATGCTTAATGCCACCAGTCTGTTACAACTAAGAGTGTGCCATGTCTGCTCACCTGGGATTTGCTTAGGCCCTTGCTCATATTCTGCATCTTCTGATAAGGAAGGACGATGATGTATGTTCACAGTTTGTGACATGCATCTGCCCCATAGAAAAGGGCAGGCTCCGGGTTGGTATTATTGACTTAAACTTTGTCAGAAGATACAGGTTAATATATTCACTAGCTTTTGCTAAATATGCAGTTGCCTGTGTTGCTAATCATTCTTTCATATTTAAAGCCAGTACAAGGCAAAGCCATGTCAAGACAGTCTCTGTGACCTTTCCTTGCAGTGTCCATTCGCTGAGTTGTGTCATGCCTTGCACAGCACAGTGAATGCAGACTGACCTGTTCCCATCTGTCTACCCCCCCAGCACAAGTAAACTCCCATGTTAATCCATATCCTTCCTCATTGCCTGCTCTGCATATGTCTGTAGTTCACCTGACTGCATAGAACTGCAAAGCGAGATATGATGAACTGAAAGCAGTGATCAAGTCACTTTCCTCTCATTCAAGATCTGGAAGTCACTGGGAACTTCCTTACGCTTGGGTAGGTACAGGAACAGAACACCCACAGATGACAACTGGAGTAAAGGCAGCAAGGGCATGACTTCAGGAAAGCTAAGAAAAAGCAGATTCAGAGAAGGAAAGATCCTATAAAGGAAACATGAAAAATCAAGAAATGTGAAGCTGGATTTTTGAAGATGGCTTACACACCAACTCTTCTTAGAGGCCTTAGGAAAGTACTTCATCCTTACTCCTATAGCTTTGCTGTCTCTAAGAACTGGACAGCACTAAAATAAAAATACCACATATGCAGCCTTAACTAATTCTCTTTTACATATATAATCTTCAGTTAACTATATAATTTCTTAAAAGACCAAACTCATCTAATGCATGTGACAGAGCAACTCCAGAGATGAATCAAGGCTGGGTAATGAAGAAAGCTCTGTAATTTGTTGCAAATAGCATTCACATGTCCACTGAATGAGAAAAGACTGCAGGTGATAAAAAAAGCAGCCCTGTGCACGTGCACAACTGAATTCTAACTTTATATTTACCTCAAGCTCCCATGCATATTAAAGAAACAACTAAAGACAAACTTTGCAAAGATGAACACAGAGAACATTTCTCTTACTATTTGGATGCCAACACAGGCATTTTTGCTGCAATATGCAGCAGAACTAAGGGCTGTATTTGTAGCCAGTGAGGCCATACACAACATGTTCTATATAGATTTGGCTAAGCTTTGTAACTGAGCCAAAGGCATTATAAAATGGGCAGCCAGATTAAATGGACCATATAAACCTAATCTCAATTGTGTCTCAGCTCTGGCTCTATGAAATGGGGATAATGCCACCCTGTCACTGCAAGATGACTGCAGAAATAAATCTACCCACATTTATGAAGAGCTTAAATCCTAAACTGTGAATTCCCTTCCTGCCATGGTCAGGAAAGGAAAGTGAGTTATTTCAGGTTGTCCTGGTTGCTTCTTAGGCCTCCTACCCTACCAGAAATGTCTTTCTCTTGTGCTTCTTCAGGGTGACCTCTTGGTGGAGATGGCTGTAGGCTAGAATTGCTGCAAGGAACTCCCTGGAGCCAGGATACCCATCCCCATGCTCACTTGCACTCTGCTATCCAAAAGCTATCTGAAAAAGGAAGACATCCCTGAAGGATTAAGGCCCGCTTTCATGACTCTGTATGATGTTCTATGTCTAAGCGCAAGCATCTTTGTAGGCCAAGAACAGACCACTGCTCTCCAAAGACAGTGACATGCTCTGTGCCCTTTCCTTATTTAACAAGGGAAAGCCCATTCATTACAGCTGTGGCTTGCCTAAGTTCATTTGGCATCCTGAACTTTGCCCTGTTGGCTAAACAGTACTGTTCAAACAGTTACGCCAATCTTTTTCCTCAGATTTTAGACACAAATTACTGATTACAACTCTACTTACATCCACAACACAGTTACAACAACTCATCTACTTCTCCATCAGGCTTCATTTCATACAGTTTAGATTCCCCCTACTGAAATAAAGTGTGCTATGGATCTGGAAGCATGGCTCTTCCATCTATTCATCCACTCAGGGTGCCAGCTGGAGCTGAGCATGCACCATTTTAAAATAGGAAAAGAATTGTGTCCTCAATTGTTCCTGTGCTGCCAGCCAGCATAGCACAAACTCTTTCTGCCTCACTGTGTCCAATCTCCCACCTGGAGAGGTGCACCATGTCATAGAAGAAGTTCTGTTCTTCAGTTCTTTCAGCTGAAAGGATTTTCATATGTTTCAATGAACTGTGATTACATATGGAAGGCTTCAGTATTAAGTTATTCCTAGCAAATTATAAATTACCAGAGCTTTACCTCTCACAATATCACAGCATTGTTTTCATTAGATAGGCACAGCTAGGCACAGCACAGAGACCTATGTATGGAGGAAGAGTTAATGGTGCCAAATCCAGACTTTTTTTCTGTCAGAACTTCCATGGCCTGAGCATAGCTGAGACTGACTGTGACTGGGCAAGGCTGAGAAAGAAGACAAGGGGTCTGTGGGCTGGTGGGGGACACACCACACAGCCACAAGACTGCCTTGAAGGTCCACCCAAAGCAATGTAAGGGAAATGCTGACCTATGGTTTGTGGGCCCCATGGCTTGAGGGTAACCTAGAGACAGCTTTTGCTGACAATGGAGACATATCCGCTGACTTGACTGTGAGCAACATGCCTAGAAGTCTCACTGCATGAAACCTATGCCAGTACTTACATTTACAATCTCTAGGAACTCCCCTAATTTCTGCATTTCTCTTACTCATGCATTCTTATACTCATGTATTTTTTTCCTTTTTCTACACAGATGTGCTGTTCTGCCTTACTCCTTCCACAGTCCACTGTTATTACTAAGGTCAACTGGCCACTCTTCAGTCTTCATGTGTCCCATTATCCACTTCACTTACATGTGGATGAAAGAGAAAGAACAGGATCAGAGAGAGAACAGGATCAGAAAGATCTACCAGCAGCAGCTGAAAGCAAGCTGAATGTGGGACCTGTTCTCTCACATCTTAAGGAAGATGCAAGCAATGCCAATGGCATTCAAAGTATGTGAAGGGCTGGAAAGACTTGGAGCAGTACAAGAAAGATACTGAGGTGCCGGAGCGGGTCCAGAGAAGGGCAGCAAAGCTGGTGAAGGGTCTGGAGCACAAGTCTGATGAGGAACAACTGAGGGAATTGGGGTTTGTTCATCCTGAAGGCTCAGGGGTGACCTTATCACTCTCTACAACTACCTAGAAATGAGGTTGTAGTGAGGCGGCTATCAGTTCTTTTCTCCCAAGTAACAAGTGTCAGGACAGGAAGGAAGGGCCTCAAGCTGCACTAGGGGAGGTTTAGACAGGATATTAGGAAAAAATTCTTCACAGAGGGTGATCAGGCATTTGAATGGGCTGCCCAGGGCAGAGCTGGAGTCACCATCCCTGGAAGTGTGCAAAAACCATGCAGATGAGGCCCTCAGTAATACGGTTTACTGATGGTCTTGGCAGACCTGGCGTAATGGTTGGACTTGATGATCTTAAAGGTCTTTTCCAATATAGGTGATTCTATGATTCTAAGAAGTGAATTCCAGAAAGGGTGGTGCGAAAGGCAAGAGGAAGTCAGAGCATCTTCTAGCCTCTCCTAAAGCAATCTCTTCCCATGGGTGGCTCGCAGAAGCATTTGAGGACGACATTTATAAATACATAAACATGCAGCCAAGGCAACCCAAATATGATTTCCTTAGCAGAAGTACTTCGTAGAAATGGTGCCCAAATAAAGGCTATGGGATTTCACCTGAATATAATAGATACCAAGAAAAAGCAACATCACCACAGGCAGTAATACAACCCAAACTGCCCAAACTGGGGGTTCCAGCATCTTTTTCCCCATATCTTTTCGAGATTCACCATATCCTAGAGATGAGGGACATAAACCACACACAGTGTTGGTTATGTGGACTGTGAAAGAGGTGTACATGGTAGCAGGAGACGTGAGTTACAAGTAGGAAAGGGACGGAGCTGAAGGCTACTTTGTAAAACAGGATTCTTTGCCTATTTCTGCTTCAAACATTTTATAGGGCCCTGGTATTATCATTTACAGCAAGCTTTTCACAACTGATCACTTATTTTTACATGACACATTTTCAGAGTATTCAATGTGAGAACTAAAGCCAGATCCTCATCAGTATTTAATTCTAACAAGTGCCTCCTGGTTGGGCTGTCCACACAGAGGAGGCTATAAACAGTACTCTCCATGTCTCTAGCCAGACACTCAAAATGGATAGCTACTGTTGACAATTTTGGTTTTAATCTTTGTACATCGATGCTAAGGAGAACATGGCCTAAAAATGCCCATTTTGGAAAGGAACAGTTCTTTATTCATTGCATGCTCTGAACACCACACCCCGAAGATGGCATAGGGCCACAACAAATAGGGATAACAAAAAGAAATAATAATCATTCACTCACTGAATGCAGCAGAGAGCCTGTAGAAAATTTAATAAAGGGCCTTGTAAGGCTGTATTACAATGCCCTAACTCAGAAGTGTACAGGTGGCCCTAAAGCCCAATCTGCCAGAGCCTGTCCTGGCAACTCATGTCCTCTTCAGATGCACAGATTATACATGTTAAATATCAACAAACGAACAGTGGGAGGGTGCTCTTTTGTGAACAGTCTGAAACACTCATTTTGTTCCTTTTCCTGGCTGAGGGCATGCAGTAATCATGGTGCAGCCTCGTGTCTGGAATCCTCTTGGTGCCCAAGCCCTAGAGAATGACCCAGTGATTAGCAGGCTATGGCAGCCGCTCCAGCCGGCTGCGTGGAAGCAGCACAGCTCCTGCAGCCAAGAGGCAAACAGGTACTGGGGAAAAATACTCCCTGCACTTGGTTAATACCTGTCATCACTTCTGATTTAAATAAAACATGGAAAACCACACAGAATGCAACGCTATAGCTCAAATCCTATCCATAGGATAGGATAGGATAGGATAGGATAGGATAGGATAGGATAGGATAGGATAGGATAGGATAGGATATCCATAGGATAGGATTTGATAGCTGGCTGGGCTGAAGTCAGGAACATCCACCTGGTAAGATATCACCTCTGCTCTTTATTTGTGTTTGTGCATGTCTGTCTGCCTGTCTTTCTCTCCTGCCTGAGACTTTGTTCATTTAACTGGCTATTTTGCTTTTTTTTTTGTGTTCCAGTTTCTGGGAAGTTCTTTTAAACTCTGTGCTGATATCTGTTTCACTTATAGGATCTTTTCCCTCAGGATACAGAATAATAGTTTGATTGGTGACACTGCAAGCCCTCAGGTACCAAAAGTTCATCGCGGTTTTTTTTTCCCCTAACTTGGAATATTGTCTGTGACAGGTGGAGGTATAGAATATATTCAAGCCGTAGGAAAAAGGCTTTGTGGGTGAGGTGAGCATTTTCAAGCAACTCCGGTCTTTCTGTAACATCTCAGACTGTCAACCATGCCATCGCTTGTCAATGAGACCAATGCCCCAACCTTGAAAGTGATGCAGAAACAAACACAAAGGAAATAAAAGCGTCTAGGCAAATAACAAATAAGCTACCCACACATATCCAACCTCAAGGAAAATACATACTAACTTACATTATGTTTGTAGATAAAATAAGATTCATTGAATGCTAATTTTTCTCATCAGCATATCAGAGAGTACAGAGGCAATGCTAGAAATGGCAACAACCCTTGCGTCTAAGTCTACTTCTCTCACAGAGAGGATGCTCTTAAACTTAATGGAAATGTAAATATAAAATATTCACTCCAATAAAAGTCTCCCGAGATAAAGCCTAAGTATCATGATTAGTATGGAAAATGCTTCATAAATCCTAACTCCAATAATCTGGTAGCATAAAGGATTCATCTCATTATGACTTTCTAACAGAGCCTTGTTAATTCTCACTTCACTAATCTGCGACCTTGAAAATTCCCCCTCTGCATTTCAGTAGTGTTGACAGCTGATTGGAACAGGGAGGTATTCCAGCAAGGGCTACAGGTGACAGGCTATATTCCAAAATACACACTAGTTTTATATAAAATACTGTGCCTGACTAAATTAAATAACACGACTTTCATAAATTATTGCCCAGCATTTTTATTTTAGCATTTTAAATTAAATATCATAATCCATCTTTTGCAAGGCTGCTCCCACTCAATTAAAGAAATAAAAGGGGTTCTGCACTATGGGTATTTATCCTGACATATTTCTGAGATGAAGTATCTGGTTTTGGAACTAGTTCCCACCAGCTGTAAGCTTCTCAGACTACTAACAAGAAAATCTTGAAGTGCATACACACATGTATATTAAATATATATATACACACACACATTAGTACAGACTTGTAGGTATACATCTCCTGGTGCTACTAATGTGACTGCATAGTTTACTGAAGATTTACACAAACATAACTCTGTTTATAAAGTAGTTTGGGTAAGAAGGCACAACAACAGAACATAAAAAACTCTGCCTGATTTTGCTCAGGCTTGAGAGCTGGCTTTGCCTCTACTGCCCTTAAGTGTATTTTGAAAAAAATTTAAAACCCCTCTAATTGTAAATATACCTTAAAAAATCATCTTGGAGTTTGGTTTTTTTTTTTTCAATACTAGGGAGACAGCAACTCACGTGATTTCTTACCAAAAAGGGACTATTGATCAGAATTAAGATCTCAGTTGTTAACCACTACACTACCATAGTCATGTATCCAGAGGATAAAAACATTTGGTTACCATTATGCAACAACCACCACTATCAAAGTTTTATTAAACTACACTGTATTACTGTCTGTGAAATGCAGTAAAATTTTGATGCAAACTGGGTTTGTGCAGATGACATCATCGTGTCCTACATTTAATTCTCTTTTGTTATTAATTTTACATCATATCTAGTGACAGCTCTATTCCATTACTGAAAAGTATAGCTATATTTTATCTGTACACCCCCCCAAAAGAGTTCAAATCAAGATAAATTTCAGAATGTCCTCCTTTATACTCCTCTCTGCATGGTTTACCAGTGAGCATATTGACACATGGGGTACCAGTGTGCCTGACTGCCTCTGAGATCTTACACAAAGGCAAGAAGAGCAGACCATAGGGGCACCTTGGAGCCATGGAAAGTACTTGGCAAAGCTGGAAACAGTGTTCTGCCCTTTAAAACTGCTGGCTTTCTGTGCACCACTCTCAGAGAAAACACTCCTCATACCCCCAGGCTGCTTCTATCCATCTCATCTGCACTCCCATGTGGAGAAGCCACCATTACCTCTCCCTAATCCTCAGCAGCCATTCTCTTGTTAGTGGGGTGTCCATGGGGAAAGCAAGGTAAGGGCAGAAAGACAAGAATTTATTTCAGCTTTCAAAACAGTGATGTATTTGAGATAAAGAGTGGCACTGCTGGCCTGTAGCAGAAACAAGAGCTTTAGGTGCAGAAGCACTGAAGCTGTCCAGTCAGTGGGAGGAAGCACATTATACTGTATAACTGAACCCTTGCACAGGGAAGCCACTGTTATACAAGTAAGGAAACAAAACTGAGTCATTTTTCTCCTTGATATGAGTTCTGCAGGGTGTCATGTTTTAGCTCCTGCCTATCCCAAGCACTGAGAGCCCATTTAAAAAAATACATTAAGTTTGGACATTAGATGTGCATTTTCTACTCCCTTTATTTGATACTAATTTTTGGAAGTTATGAACAAGTGGTCTGGCAAATTCTTTCCCTCCTCACACATCAGAGCTCTGCTCAGTTCTGAGGTGCAGAAGCAAAAACCATCCATTAATCTAGCCATTATTTCTCACTTTAATAGCACAGAAGAGCAAAGTACCTTTTGCTTTCAAAGATGAAATTTCTTGAGCACCCATCACAATTTATTACAATCCAAGTTACAAACCTTTGAAAGTCATAAAAGTCTCAATGTACTGTAATTATGGTTTACTTCTCAGCCCATTTAAAAACATATATGCCAGTATTTTATTTCCCTGGAAGCTTTTTACATGATATTAGGCAGTCTGACAAAACTTTCAGATATTCTAAAAGAAGAAAAATGAAAAGACAACCAAGCTTTATTTTAGAAATTGAAAGATAAGCTAGAAAGTGAACATACCAACAGCCATCATGTAATCCCAGCGGTCTATGAGGCACATATTGAAGATCAGGTAGTCAGATGTTTGCCCTTGGCCAATGAGTGGAATGTTTCTCTCCAAATTTTGGGTTACTGCAGAAGTCCAGCCAACGAGAAACCAAAAGACTATCAGGAGAATAACAGCCAGCATTCTCATCACTCGCCCACCTGTCATGTATGGAATACGCTGAGCAGTTCGGGAAAGGAATACCTTCAAAACCCTGAAAAATTCAGACAGAGAGTTAAGATGAGCGCTAGCAGTGTTGCAGGAAATGGATTTTCATTTTCGTTCACTATCAGATTATTAAAAAAAAAATCAACATTCTTTCCCCTGACAGTGTGTACAAGAGTGAAATGTGAAACATTATTACTTTCATATTCATCGTATTTAAATGGAACTGACTGCTGCCCAGAGAGTGCTAGACAGCAATAATAGAAAGTATTAGCTATGCTTATATTAGAGATGCACATTCACTTGCTGTGCTGTCAAGCTGTTTTGTACCTTCCAGCTCCCAGTGGAAGACTTCTGTCTTTGGAAAAAGGAAGGTCATTTCCATAAAACAGCAACCACGTGTGTGAGATTTCATTTTGCGTTGATGCTGTTTGTCTGCTAATCCCCAATCATGCTATTTCCAGAGAAAAAAATTAACACTTCTAGGATATTTTTCCCATTGGGTTTGATGCTTCTGAGACAATACTCCTTGTAGAAATGACTGTGGAAGGCATTTTGCTCATTATGTGGTTTCTGACTCGCTTATGGACAAAGCTTGCCAAGCTGGGACAGAACCATCAAAAGAAAAGCCACATCATACGTTAGACACACACCACTGAAAAGCCACTGAACACATAACACTCAATTTAAAAATATTTGCACTTACTATTAGAATAGGTTTACTCCCACCAAGAACTGTTCAAGGAAACATCACCTCTATTTTCTACTCATCACCACCTGCTAAAGCAGAAAAATGTCCTGCTCGGAGTATGAGTGCAACCAAAATTTGATGAAACAGCCTTGGGAAGACCAAGTAGTTTGACTCTTCATGTAGCACAGAGTATCTCTTTGTGTTGCCCGCAGCATGGGATTCAGAAGCATCTAACCTACTCCTACTGTTTTCCTACGAGAAAAGGAGGCTGCAGGGGCTGCCACTGCAGTGCTCCTGCCTCGAACTGGCCAAGCTAACAAGGCTGGGCAGTGAGGAAACGCTATCAGAACCAGATGGGCCAACGTTCAAATGCTGAGATTAGAATGAGGAGCCTTTTAAAGTGTAAGAGGCGAGCTGCTTCAGTGATTTTGTCCTCAAAACCATGGTGGTTCCTGACTCGAGCATGAGCATGTACAGTGAATACTCTTGATATGCATGAAGCGACATTAATGAGGTTTACAGAACTTGAACTTTTTCAGAAAGCTGGGCTTTTGAATGCCCTTGTCAGCTCCCAAGCCTTTTCAGCATACCAAGCACCAAGCCATCTCCCATGGCCAGGCTTGGCTTTTCAGCAAAAAATTAGTATCACTCCAGATTAATATTTATGCTTATATTTGCCTAAGAGAAGGCAGAAGCAACTGGCGTTGCCTCTCAAACAAATAATAGAACAGTGTCTTTTAAGGCAGAAGCACAAAAGCTTTCCCACATCCATAAAAATGAATCATCGTTTAACTACAAACACAGCCTTCACAGTGTGCATTAGGTGAAGTCAGAGATCTGAATATGTTCAACATTATTCAGCTGTTTCCCTCCCAACAGTTAACCTGCAGGGGGTCACAGTTTTTGATCTTTCCATGTTTGATAGATATTCTGCTCTCCCTTTACAGATGCTAAGTGTTTCATGTTGGAAGCAGCTTCCCAAAGACTTCAGGCAGGATAGACAGAAAACTCCACAGAGGCAAGGCGGGCTACTTCCCTCTACATTGCTTAGTCACAGCACTACAGTTCCACAGCACTGGTAAATCCTCATTTTATTGTTCTAAAAATCAGTAAGTGAGGGCTTTCTTCCTCCCTGTTGTAAATGCCAATCAATATTTAGCTTCTCTGAAGAGAAGAAAAAATATTCCTTTAGTAGTGAACTGGAAAACACCATCTTTTCACAGCTATAGTTTGCCACTTGAGAAAAATTTCATTGTACATGTTTCTGAAGGTTTAAGAATTAGAGAAATTATACAAACCAACTCAGAACTACCAGGAACATTTATTTTCTTTGTGTTTTGGCTCTCCAAAGTCAATTCTTGGTGATTCTACTGAAAGCCAAGATGTGAGCCTTTTCTGGACGTAACAAGGCAGGACCCGTTACATTTTTTCCAGTACTAGCTCATTAACTGCTAAGTATGAGACAGCTTTCTAAGGGAGATGGGTGGGCTGCTGCTGCATTATTGATCTGAGCAGAGTGAAACAAATAACATCTTGGAGTACAGCAGTCAAACCCCCTCCAATTTAGACCATGTTTCTTTTTTTTCTCTTCTTTTCACCAAAATAAGCATCCGCCACCATTTCTACCTTGGACATGTAGGCCTACATGTAACCCAACCTTGTTTTCCCCAAATTCTTTTTCTGAGAAGCTGTAAGGAAAGCTGGGTTGGACTGGTAGTGTTGACAATCTCCTTTCCAGAGGCTGTGGTATAAAAGTACTCTACCAGAACACAAGCTCCAGAGTCGCAATTCCCTCATCTTACTGTCATCATCTCAACGCTGGCTGATGTGCTCCACCTCCTCTCATGTCCTCTGTATTATTGAACACGTACGAAAGCAGAGACAAGTGCTGAGGAGTTTCCCCTCCCAGGAGCAGCCCTAGTTACCAGGCTGGAGGGTCATTTGCCTTCCAACATCTCTGACTCATATGCTACCAAAGTTCACCATAAAAAAGTTGAATCACTGCAATATTTGATCAAAATGCCTCTGCAAACACGTACTGTCTGATGACTAATACTCTGCATCAGAAAACTGGGGAGTTCTCCATTCGAATAACTGCCCTGACTTCTGGGTAGACAATGCTTAGCCCTCTTCTTCTGCACTGTTTTATATCTATGTATTGGATAGAACTAGCTATTCAACAAATGAGAGAGATTTCTCACAGGGAGGTAAGAAGTGGAGCTAGTGGGATGCATGCACATTAGGAAAATAAATATACCCAGGGTTGTCCCTGGCTTCGATGCCAACCAGCACAGAAGAGCAGGCATCCATACTATTACCCTCCAGCACAAGGCAGCTGCATGCCTATGACAGCTCCTGAACCACACTGGGAAACAGTTTGGAGGCATTCAGCTTACCACAGACCAAGGGCAAGCCAGGGACCACTAAAACAATTCAGCAGGACAGAAAATGGAGTTCCAGCACCAACGAATGTTTTCTGATGCTGCTTAATTTATTAATATAGATGTAGCCCTGGATTCAAATCCCTGAGCAAACTAGTGTTTCATTATGTCAATGTCAACCGGAAGGACTCCTCTTCCTGTTCTGTCTATCCCCAAAATGCCTGGTAGTGCCAGGCAATGCTCTGGTAGAAGCTCAGGGCATTGTTTGAGATATAGGGACTCTGATCTAAAGCAGAAGAAGAAAGTCAACCATCTTCCTCAGCATCTTCTAACTCTTCTCCCAGCTAAAACCATTCAGCATATGCAATCCACTCTTACGGGCCACTACTGGAAAACCAACCATTTTCAGTAGTGTGTCATCATCTCTGTTTACAGGCAGATCAGACACAACACTGCAATTTGCCCTACCTGCTTTGCTGGAAGACACAGCTGCCTTCAAAGCAAAGCTTTGACCTACAGACAGCTACTGGCAGCATTAAAGCTGATAGGCAACAGCCATCCTTTCTACAGAGTAAACAAAAGTCACAGTTCAGGCTGAATGAACTGCCTGGAGACCACTGCAGGTAACTCCCAGCTCTGCTGGCTGCATTGCCAAGTCAAGTCTGGGGAGACTAAGCTATTGGGTCTGAAGGTTTATCTGGTATGCCTGGCTCCATATATATGAACAAGGGGTGAGCTTGGTTGCAAGCATAGAGCTGAGAGCCAAGTGAAGCCCAGCAGCTGGGGAGAGAAGTGATGCTGCGAGTGAACCCGAGGCAGAGGGGCAGAGCATGCTGGTTCACAGGACTGGCTGGGAGCACCCGCTTGGAATCAGCAAGCAAAGCACGTGGCTGCTGCTGTAGAAGTTAAATCCTGAGATACAGTGTGTAATCTTAGAAAATAAATAAAATCATACTAAATTCTCATGTCATATCAATAATCTGCCCTGTGAAGAGAAAACATGGCCACCGAACTATCAGCTGACTGAGTAAGTGGCAGGAACAACAGGTGAAGGATCCTGTTTTGACATCCATGACCTGGCACAATTTGTTTATTTTTTATTTCTAGCAGCTGTCATTTTGTGGCTCTACTGAGTCATCCTGTCAAACTGTTCTGTTCCAGACTGATGATTTTTATTGCGATACGAAAGCTACATCACAAAGATAACGGGTCAAGCTCTTATGAAGGATGTTGCCCTCCTGTGGTGCATGGATTATGTCTTATCTGCTTTTTCTGGACTAACAGTGAACACGCTGCTAGTTACTTCCAGTTTGTAAAATGATGTAAAATTACTAAAAGTGAAAAAATACTGATGGCACATGCATGTATGGCACTATGTCAATACAAGAGAGCCTACACTTGATACTTGACACACGGGCACACGCACACACAAATAGTGAGCACAGGTTTTATTTCCACATCAGAAAAGGTGACTGAAGGAAGAACATCAACACTTAAGACCCAAGGCCTTATAAACTATAGTTAGATGCACTCATAGCACCAGCTACTGGCTCTCAGCTGGGAAAGATAAAACCCAAATGAGAAAACTGAACAGCTTTCTAAACCACATCCCAGCTGAAAGCCTCCAAATCAGTCATCATCTACTTCCCAAGTGATTTCTCAAGACCTCAGCATAGAACAGACTTGAAGTCTGGCACTGAAGAAGATACTAAAATTGGGGTGATCTTTCACTTTACTGTGTCTGATAACCTCAAACCTGAGCAAACCTGGGCTAAGAGCTGTGCCATGTCAACAGCACGAAAACAGCATGACAAGACCTATATCACATGTATCATGTCCTTCCTGTCCAGCCAGAAAGTACGACTAGAAAAAGAAGTTCTGGCAATTATTCGGGTGTATGAATACCTCTGAGAGTCCCCATCCTCAGTGTTGCCAGGAAACTTGGACACATATCACTGACAGCCATCAAAATATTTCAACTCAACTTGCAACAAATCAAAGTATAGATAATAGACTATCTCCCATATTTTTCATTTCAGGAGACATTTTGTATAGCAAATACACTGTCAAGAAGACCACTGCCATGAAAGGTAACAAATTCTTAGATTCACTGACTAGCCCTTCCAAATGCACTCGATTTTGTTATGGGCAACAGAGCACAAACTGACTGAAGGCTAGCCTGAACAGTAAGACTTCATCTTCCTTATATTTCCATAGAGTTTTAAAGTGATTTCCTATTGTAGAAAAATTATGTAATACAAATTTGTCAGATGTATGACTAGAAAAGCAAGCTGTGAAGAGGAGTTACAAAATGCATTTTACCTCAGTGCCTGGTAAAAGCTACCATTAATAAGCAAAGACGTATGGGTTGTGACTTGATGCTAACCTACTTTGTAGTTTCCCAGATTAGTTTTAATACCACATATATAAGGGTAATTCTACAGTGCTTAAATGAAAGTTCCCCTTCTGGATCAATGTATAGGAGATGAACTGTGCTGCTGCAATTTCCAAGAGTTTGAGTAGACTGAGGAAGGTAGGAGGGAAATTACACGCTGTTCAAGGGAAGGCTCTGGGTTTTGGGAGGCAACAGGAATCCAATAGATTTCCCACTGCAATCAGAACCACTCACTCATTCCCATGTGAGCGGCACTGGACTCTCAGCTTCATGCATATTTAATAACATGGAAAGAGCCTAAAAATATGACCTGCTTTGATGAAAGTGTATTGATTTGAAGTAGCTTTTGTCTGTCAATCTGTAGTTAAGCCTGGAACAAGCAAACAAAATTATTTGTTATTTCTTTCAATGCAGCCTAGATTCTAACATTTTTCATGCTATTCTACACTTCATTTTCTTCTTTCACCTTCAAGACTGAAGTTTCACTTGAGAAACTCTCAATTTCCCAGTGGACTATAGATCAAAAAGCTTTCTCTGTCTGCAGCCAGTTCCAAGGACCATAGTTGGAATCTTTTGACAGACCAGCTGTGAGGTCTGCTTTTCCCCAGTGTCTCCTCTCTCCCCAGCTCACTACCTTAATGCCCACATCTGTTCCAGCCGCCTGCTAGTTCCCATTGCAGGAGACACTGAAACTGTGCGTGCTTGCAATGCTTTCGTTCATATTACCGTATCACCTAGGTCTCATAAGAAATGGCCATTCCTCAACTTGATTTGCCCATCCTGGGTGTGTGCTGAGGGATGTACAGAGCACTGAGCAGCTGAGAGGTAAGAGAAGGCTCAAGAAGGGGACTTGCCATGTCACGTAACTAGGTTTCAGTGATGCAGACCAAGTATCCTTATTTATGAAATCCTCATCTGCTTTGTGCTAATTATCTCTTCTAATAAACCACTTACTGCACTAATACCCCCATGAATCCTGCTGAGATTAGCAGAACTACAGAGCAGTCAGCGAAACATCTGACCATCGAACCCTGACCAGAAAGAGCTGTCACAGAGCATACCATGACTATATAAACCATTAAATAAAAAGCCCATCAATCTGTCCCCAGACAACTAGCAGTGACATGTCTCCTGTTTGTAAACTATTCAAGGTTAAAGCTACATCACACAGTTACTTTGGTGTCACCAAAATCAAGAGCTCAGAGCCACAGAATCCCAGGTGAGATGCCGAGGATTCTGAAAATCACAGGTCCTTGGGCCAGGACAAAGCCATCTCTTTATGGGTCTGCTACAAAATGGCTAACATAGCCAATTCAGTAATTTCTTCCCGATAGAAGATGTTTAAATAACTACAGCCCTCACTAAAAACGAGGTTAGCTCCTCAGACAGTTTACTCCATAAGCAAACCAATTTTGTTGAGCTCTTTTCTTCATTCAAATTTGAGGCAGTTTTGTGACAGAAACCTTAATTCATAGATCCTGAAGACTCCTGCCACTAGCAGTGTAGACTGAAGATGGTAAGTCCTTCAGCCGATACAAGCTTTGGCTAAGCTAATTATTTGCTGCTTAAAAATCATCAGGTGGTTACTATCTTTTTGCAAATCTAAAGCCATTCAGTTCTTTATCCTCGTCAAATACTTTGACAACAG
Organism: Pezoporus flaviventris; assembly: GCF_033815535.1. Lineage (NCBI taxonomy): Eukaryota > Metazoa > Chordata > Aves > Psittaciformes > Psittacidae > Pezoporus > Pezoporus flaviventris. The sequence goes on from NW_026892595.1 coordinate 9,547,939, forward strand.
GCAGTCCAAAGGATCTCAAGGTCATTATTTCTCAGAAGTTTACACTGAGAAAACAGACCCAAGAACTGCCTCTTGGTAATCCCTTCCTACAAAAGGTCAAAAACATTTTCAAGGCATTCATTACAAAATTTGCTTCACAAAGCACTGTGGAGTTGACCGTAAAAGAGCCAACTGTCCTCCTGATCCCAGCTTACAGTTTTTCATTTAACAAAGGCTGATGCGTAAAACCGGCTGGGATGACACAAATTCCCCTCACTGTTAGTGCTGCTCCATACAGACACCCTCTCCTGCTGAAAACATTCACTGACAATTTCAACAACCTTTTAAAGGTCAGAGACATTTTCTAGTGATCAGCAATAAGGTAGCCCATCAAAACCGTATGTCAAATCTTGTATTTTTGTTCTTAAAATAGTCTCACACTACAGATGGCAAGTATTGCCATGGACAAAGCCCAAATCCAGGCCAAAGTAAATTTGGGAGTGGCTACATATCTTGATACAGAAAGATTTTCTTTCCTTTCTTCTCCTCCTTAGTTCTTTGGCACACATTGTTCTTCTGATCAGAGAATGACAAGCCCCACTTAAAAAGACAGTACCTTTATGGCATTTTTAATGTGGCCAAAAAAAACAAAATATCTCCTTCCTTTTAAGCCAAAGACAGCAAATATTCTGAGCTGTTTGCATGATATGAAGAGTTGCAGCTTTAAGAAAAACAATGCATTTGACATTTTCAACAGGATCATAAGAATTTAGTAATCCATAAAAGCTGTGCTACATGTTTCACCACTTTTATAGATTTATTAGATTAATTTATTTAGGTACTATACAAGAAGAATGCAAAGCTTTTCTCTGGATCAAAAAGCAGTGAACAATAATTTAGTAATCTTGAGTGAATTACAATTCATTCCGCTAGCAGTTTTTTATTGTGAGGACTGAACTATATATTCATAGCGTGTCTACAGATCACTATACTTTGCTTTTTGAGAAACACACTAAACTGTAGTCAGCAACTGAAGGAAAACAGCATAATTTCACAGCTAAATGTCTTCAGAATGGATGCTTCATTGGTTTCCCCTTTGTATCCCATTACACATGTGGCTAATACAATACTGTATCTTTTAGTTCATATGCATTACATTACAGATTGAATAAGATAAAAAGATTTCAATAAAGATATCTGATTAATTTACTTTTTTATATCTCTAATTACATAGCAAGTTCCTATGCTAAAGCAGCATAAAATGAAACGTGCTGTTACCTCTTCTGTCTTACTAGCTGTCCTAACAACACTAAACCCTATTAATTTTGCCCTTACAACACTATCACACAATTCTGCTATGGAGTTTTCTGGAGCAGGATCTGAGATCCTATAGGTTGTAGTCCAGATATAGCTCTTCACCCAGGCTGAGCAGTTACTAGCTAACATCCCTGGGACCCCATTAATGCACAGACCAGTACAGGTGTGTTTGCATGGTCTCCATGGCCCCAGCAACAAGAAGGTTCCCCATCCCTGCTCTAAAGGAACAAACCTGTTGATTTACAAGACCTAATCTCAGAGTCTGAGTTTGGATTTGTCATCACAGGAGCTTCAGTGACCAAATGATTTCTCTGAATACTCCACTTGTAAGAGATGAAAAGCAGAGCAAAATTCAGTTATCTTAGGAGTCAAACTTACACAGTTTCTCATGCTGGTGAGATTTTCCCAAGGATCTTCAAACTCCATGTGACATCGTGTATTAGCTATATTCGTAAGATACTAAAGATAAAATTCTTTAAGAAATGATGGAGTGAGTAGACTTCTTTGACAGAAGTGATATTGCCCTGTCTGTCAGGGACTGCTGAGCAAGCTCAGGAAGAGACAGATCTGGGAGGCAGCAGTGGGTGGCAGTAGGAAACCTGGAGCAGATCGAGGAACCTGGAAACAAAATTCCCAAGAAACAGAGAAGACTGTGGAGAGCTTAAGGCAATTTCAAAATTCATTAAGCTGGATCAAATTAAGACCTGCCCTGCAATGGCATCACACACAAGTGAAAAACTGGGCACAAACACTGCTATTTCTGGACTCATATGGTCTTTTTTTTTTTTTTTTTCCATTAAAAGAATCAGTCACTTTGACCAGTCAAACAGATGCCTAATTTTCTGAGTTTTCTCTTTGCCTTTCTGGAGGATGTTCCTGCAGGAGAAAGTGCACACAGCTCAAAGCTGTTGCTGACTATGGGTCTTGCTGCATTGTCAGAGGACACTTGAGAGAAGTGTTTTTCAAAATAAACTGTAAATCTATTGCCTTGAAAAAATTCCAGTGAACAGAAAGAGACCAGGAGAATTTCTGTATCTGTGGAGTGCTCACGAAAGCACTATGCATAAAGTCTTTTGGCACAAAAGTATCTCCTCACAAATTGACTTACAAGCACTTGTTTCATTTTCTGCTGTGAAATGATGTTCCTACACAGTACTTTAAAATGAAAATCCATTATTAAAGATTCAGGAAGCAAATATCAGCAATCGGAGGGACAGGAACCTCTCCCATCTTTATAAAATGTAATGCATCACCATTTTTATGCCCTCCTATTTCTTCAATATCTTTTGGAATGTGTTTTTTTAACCTGTCGCTTTTCTTCTGTCAGAATGTTTCAGTGCTGGAAGTTACTGTGAACTGGTTAAGAGAGGTTCATACAGCTGCCTTCATAAATGACCAGAAGCATGTACACTTTACATACTCAAGAAAAGCCACATAAATTTTTACATTTTTAAGTTACATATTGCTCCCAATCTTATCACTTCATTGCTAATCATACCCAGATATGGAAAGCTTATTAAAAAAGTAAACCAGAACAAAAATCCTGTATTACAGCTAACATTCATGAAAGTCACATACTGGAATTTTCCAAAATTCTTGCTTTTCCTTCAAATTAATACAGTTAATATCTGGAAAAAATCTCCTCTTCTACTAGTCCATATAAATGAAACATGCAGAGTTCTTACACAACAGCCCTCAAAGTTATCTATCTTGCTCTAACAAAATAAAAGTTAAGTAATCATGGACAAGAACAATCCAAATCTGTATTTCTTCTCAACTATGAAGACACTGAGGAAGAGGATACATTGAAAGGTCCAGTCTTTGATGTGTTCTGCTCTCATTTGCATGCATTCATTACCATGCCAGATAATTAAACAGCACAGATGCTATAGAAAGAACTTGTCTTACTATTTTATTTCATTAAGCTGTAAGAAAGAGTAATCACACACACTGGACGCAATCCTCCTCTCAGATCCATAATGCAGACTCCTGTACTTCAGCAGAGCTCAAGAAGAGGTACTGGGTTGTCAACACCCTTATTGTATGATGCAATGTTGACAGGAGTTAATGAAATATGGTACAAAAAAGCTGCAGAGAGACACAGCTGTAATATGTAGTTATAATATTTGTTGAGGGTTTTGTGCCCATTTTAATAAAATAAATGTTAACCACTTTATATGTGATTGACAGGCAGCAGTGTTTTATATCAACCCTTCTGAAGAAGCAGCTCTTTATCAGCATTGTGCTCTCCTTCCACTTGTAGAATGAATATTAACTTTATCTTGTGGTTGTGCATACAGGTATCACGGCTAAGACCTTCATGTGTATTTGAAAGGAAAGTTTATTCTTCAGCTTGTCTGCAAAAGATAAGATTCAAACCACTCTTACAACAGATAAAATCAGGAACATCTCCACGTGTCATGACAATCAGCAGTGTTACCACCAATAGAAATTGAGACCATAAACAATGCCAACTTCTTTGGATAAAAGTTCCGTGTGATAAAATTTTGTTATTATTAAGAATATTCCTTTGCAAACATGCACCTGGAGTAGATTACACTGAAGGGAATTAAAATCCTGGCAACGGTATTAAAGCTCATCGGGCATCTGCAGAGGTTTTGTGTCTCTGGTTGATTCATTCACAGAATACCAGAATAGCCAAGACTGGAAGGGAGAAATTAAGAAATTGCCTAATCCAACTCTCCTGATCCAAGATGGATCAACAAGAGCAGGTTACTCAGGACCTTGTATAGCTGGGCTTTGAGTTTTTGGTCTACGTTACCCATCTCATACAGTGGGGAAAGGAAGAGGTCAGTTGCTGGCAGGGAGAATAAGGGACCCCCTCGTAGAATAAAAAGTCCAATGTGCAAGTTAAACACCAAAGGCTTCCACGGAAGCTTCATGTCTTACAGTGAAACTTCCAGGCTCACAGGAGATACTCATGGTACAGGAACATCACACATAAATATGCCTCCACAGAATCAATATAGATGTGCAGATATAGCTACTAAAGGTTGCAGAACTACCCACGGACCTCCCTTGCTATGGTAGTCTTTTTCTTTTAAATTTTAAAATCCTCCATTCTTAAAAGCAATAATGAGAAAAAGTTGTCATTGTTCAAGCTGCGTTCATTATTTCAAACCCCTCTTTCCTTCTGAACGCAGATGATGCAGAGAACAAACAGACATTAGTTGGTAACCAAGCTGCTAGTCACATAAATTCCCTGAGATATTGCCCAACTTATTTATGTTTCCTTCTTAGCGTTCACTAAGAAGTTTAGGAAAGAAAAAAAAAAGAATTCCACACTAAATGTAAACAGACCAAAATAGAACTTTTAAGGCCCAATCTCACTCATACTCCAGTTTGTCAAACATCTCTCCTGATGGAAGAACAAGTAAAGCAACGACCATGTAAGAAAACGAACATCAATATGTGCACAGCAGCTTGTCAGCTATAAAGCAGAAAACAAACTCGGCCAGAGCAAAGTCAAATACAGAAGAATGAGAAGAATGCATCTCTTCTGTTTATAATACTACAGTAAAGGGACAAATAACTGAAAAATACAGCAACAAAAAAGCCCCAGCTGTATAAAATCAATGTCTGATAAACAGCTGAAGAGGGATGGATTCTTCTGCTCTGATTAGCCTCAGCTTGGCTCGTGCAAGCAGCACAGTACCCAGCAGTGCAGATCAGCCCCGTGTTTTTGCATATGCTATTTCTGCATGGATCTGGCATGCTACTGATTATTGTTACTGAAACAGATCAGTTATAATGATGCTCTGGAGGAGATAAATTGCATTCTGTATGTTCTTCTTCCAATGTTTTGCATAAAATACAACATTCAATTAAAGGAAGTTTAAAGAAATGTAGTCCAGAATCACTCTATAGTGTCAGCAATATCTGGATAAAAATGAATCCTTTCATAAGCTTCCATGTTCTATTGCCAGGTAAATGCCCATTCAACTCTGTTCACTCGATATGTGTATGCAAGTGTAGCAATCAGAAAAACCTGCTAATTAGGTTAGTTATGAGCCCTTCTGAGGAACCTACAGTTTCCTGGAAACTAGTTTCTGAATGTCTGTCTGATTTAAACTTTGTGAAAATAACTAAAGTTGCATGTTTCGACAAATACTTGCTGTCCCTTCCCTGCACTGCATAATGCCACACTGCTAGGAATCTGCCTCAACAGCTAGGGCTACCCCCTGAAGCAACAGCACTAATGGTGTCCTTAAAAATCACTGCTGATCACGACTTGAGGGCTCCATGGATGGTACAGGCACTTTGATAAAGACAGAATGGAAGGGTAAGTTGCTCTGTTTGCGAGCAGGCAGCTGGGATGCATGGAGCTCTGCCTTGGGACACCAGCTGAGAGCTTATCGTGACGCTGTGATGGGTGTCTGCTACAGCTTGCCTGATCAAGAATACAGACTAGGTCCTGACGTAGGCCTTCTTCAGACAACCGGTGGAATTCTTCTGCTTGCAGGTTCTGGTTCTCATGAGGGTTTTCAGCAACCTCAGCAAGTGCTGAAAGTGCAACACAGCAGGTCACATGAGGTCTGGGAAGTTTCTGAAACACACTGATAACTTCTTGATGTGGATACTGAGGAACCAAGGAAAGGAGGCACTCTGCTGGACCACATTCTTACAAAGAAGGAAGAACTGCTGGGGATGTGAAGGTCAGGGACGAGCCTGGCTGCAGTGACCATGCACGGTGGAGTTCAGGATCCTGGAAGAACGTAAAAATACTTCGAGCTCCTCCAAGCTCAGGAATGGACCTTAACAATCTGCAGGAAATTAAGCAAAGGGGGCAGGCAGTGGACATGGATTAACAGGTAGCTCCTGATTAAACTCAGACATCAAAAGGAAGCATACAAGAAGTGGAAGAAGGACTCAGGTGACTCAGGAGGAATATAGAGACACTGAGCATACAGCAGTGGATTTAGGGAGCCCACCTGGAATTCATTTTGGTGAGGGTAGATTCAACTGGCAACAAGAAAGGCTTCTACATGTGTAACAGAAGCAAAGAAATAAAAGTTTAGGGAAAATACAGGCCTGCATTCAGCAAGATCACCAGGTCCTTGCTAAATGATGCAAGGACCTGGTGGCAAATGACACAAAAGGACTGAAACACTAAAGCCGTCTTCACCTTAATCTGTACTAGTAGGACTTGTGTTCAGGAATCTCCAGTCCCCAAGACCAGTGGGAAAGTCTAGAGCAAGGAAGATTTAACCTTGATGGAGAAGAATCAGGTCAGGGAACACTTAAGTGAACTCCATATATTTCAGTCCATGAATGAGTCATGACAAAATCTGTCCAATGTCATTGTGAGGCCATGTTCAATACTCGTTGAAAGGTCACAATGATCAGGGGAGCTTACTATTGACCAGAAGAAAGCAAATGTCACTCTGATCTTCAAGAAAGGCAAGAAGGAGGATTCCAGGAACTACAGGTTGGTCAAACTCATCTCAATCCTTGGGAATGTGACAAAAACAAATGTTCCTGGAAACCTTTTCCAAACACATGAAGGACAAGGTAACTGGGAGTAGTCAGTATGGATTTATGAAGATGAAATCATGCCTGACTGACCTGGTCTTCTGCAAAAAGATGACTGGCTTGCCGAGGGAAGAGCAGTGGGTGATGTTTATCCTGACTCAGAAAGACTTTTCACACTGTTTTCTATAAAATCCTCGTAGAAAAGCTGATAAAATAGAGGTGAGATAAAGGACAGTGAGCTGGACTGAAAACTGGCTGAACTGCCTGGCTCAGAGGGCTGTGGATTAGCAGCAAAAAGTTCAATTGGAGGCCAGTCACTAGTTGTGTTCACCAGGAGTCAATACTGGGGTCAACACTGTTTAACCTTTTCACTGACAACCTGGACAACGGAGAAGAGTACACCCTCAAGAAGTTTGGAGATGGTACGAAACTTGGCTGAGAGACCAGACAGTTTTGCTGCCATTCAGGGGGACCAAAACAGGCTGGAGAAATGAGCAAACAGAAATCTCAAAGTTCAGCAATGGAAAATGCCAAGTCCTGCAGCTGGGCAAGATTAACCCTATGCAGCAGTACATGCTGGGGGCTGACTGGATGGAAAGCGGCTTTGCAGAACACAACTTGGGGATAGTGTTGGACACCAAATTCACCATGAACCAGAAATATACCCTTGTGGTATAGGTGGCCAGCAGCTTCGTGGCTGAGTATACCTGAGTACTCAGCCTGAGGCAGAGCATATCTAGCAAGTTGAGGGAGGTGGGTCCTATCCCTCTACTCAGCACTGTTGAGGCCACATCTGAAGTGCTGTGTTGCCACATCTGGAGTGCTGTGTTGCCACATCTGGAGTGCTGTGTCAAGTTCTGGGCTCCCTGGTACAAGAGAGACATGGACATACTGGAGCTAAGCCCAGTGAAGGGCCACAAAGATAAGTAAAGGACTTGACCATCTTTCAGAAGGGGAGACGCTTAGAGGGCTGTTCAGCCTGGAGAAAAGAAGGCTCAGAGAGAATCTTTTTGATGTATATAAATATCTGATGGAAGGGAGTAATGAATATGGAGCCAGACCTTCTCACTGGTGCCCTGTGACAAAATAAGAGGCAATGGGTACAAAAAGAAACCCAGGAAATTTAATTTAAACATAAGAAAAACCTTTTTTGCTGTAACTGTGGTCAGAAAATAGAATAGGTTGCCAAGAGAGACTGTGGATCTCCATCCCTGGGGAAATTCAGAACCTGACTGTACATGGCTCTGAGCATCCTATCTGGCTAAGCCTGCTCTGAGCAGTTAGGTGTGACTATATGATCTCCAGAGGTCCGTGACAACCTCAACTCTTCTGATTCTGTAATCTTTGTGTAGCCAGTATACATACATATCGATAGATGGGGAAAAAAAGTATTTTCTTAGCATGTTTTCTGCAACAGGCTTTTTATTCAAACCTTAAATCTCGAGATTTAATACTCTTCAGAAGTACATTAGCATCAAAAGTATTGTTACCTCTAGAAACCATTTTGTATAAGTTCTATAAATTTCCTCAGAGCTTTGACTGAATAGTCTATGAAGTACCACAGATTTCTGTTCTCAGGGGCCCGCTACAGTACACCTTTTCACTTTTATTTTCCAAATTTATTACTAGACAACACTGTCACCCATTTTAATGAAGAAGGTAATGAAATGCTCATACTCCCCTGCAAGGCGATATATATATCAATGCAACATAAAACTTCAAGAAATAAATGAAACATTCTGTTCATCTGTCATTCTGTAATAAAATATTAAAAAAAAAAAAAGTCAACTGGAAGAAAAATGAACTCTCATCTCCTGTGCTTCCTCTCATATGCACAGGTAGAAACAGGCTTTTCTGATGAGCTGAATTCTGGAAAGTGTTGCTTTGTATGTTCATCATAAAATAATGGGGAAAAAAAAAAAAGACAATTTAAATTAAGGTCAAAGGTTCAATTGTCATTGGTTCTAAGCCAATCTGGAAAAACAAGAAAAATGTGTCTATTTAAAGACAAATGGAATTAAAATTATTCTGCTGCTTTGAAGAAGCAGTAAGCAAGCATAAGGGAGAGCTAATCTAAATGCTACAGTTCTCAAGAAGAAAGAGGTTTATTGCTAAGAGATAGATGATATACACAGAGGGTCTCACTGAAATCAAATGTGGAAGATCTAAAAGATGCAGACCCGGGCAATCTACTCACATACCGCAATGGGACCCTACCGACAACAAAATGAACTGAACAGAACAAGGGGAAAATGCAATAAGCTTGAAGCTCTGTAAAACCTGCAAGGATGAAGCAAGAGTTCCAGCTCCACTTTGAAGTCACACACACAGTAGAAAAGTGTTGATAGCCATGAATTTTTTGTTTAAAGAGAAATATTTCAATCAGAGAGACATCAAATATTGCCAGAAAAGTCTTGTGGTAATGACCTTCCTTCATAACCCAAAGAAATAAATGGGGGAAAAAAGGGAGAATTAGTAAGACTCTTTTGTTATTTATAGTAAGATATTGCCCCAATTCAAACTTGGTGACATCCATGCAACAAGAGCTAATCACACAAGAAACAGATTTGGACTTGCAAATCTAGCAAGCAGCTTAAATGTGCTGTTGCATATAGCATGAAGACAAAAATAAAACAAATTAGCCCAGTCTAAGTGAACACAGAGATAAAAGGGAACAGAAAACATGGTTTGTTTTTACTGAAATAGTCTTGAGATACATAATTTGCTTTCTGTATTCTATCTGACAACTCTTGCAAATGACATTGATGATGCTGACTTTGCATGCTAATACAGATGCATGATGACAGACCTGAGGCTTTCCAGGGCACAGCATGTGGCCAGCTCTTCATACATCACATCCTGCAAGGGCTGCATCCAGGCTGTAACAAGCTAGGAAAACAGCTAAACTTAAACGCCCATTATCTCTGAGAAGATAGCTACAAAACCCATCTCACTAATTTTGATCTCTGGTATCTTCAAGAATCTCTTGCTGCTCTGACAAATAAGCAAGAGAATAGGTAATTCTAGCTCTCCAGAAGGGAAATGAAGACTAGATAAAGGTATAACCCGGTCCCTGTAAGGCTACAATAAAAGTAACATGAAAGAAACACATGGATGCCCTAACCAGGGAAAACCTGGAAGGCATGGACCAGACCAAATGCTGAGGCAACTGTGCAATATTTTCACCTTCAGGAGGCATTACAGGACATGCTAACCTAATTCATATCTATCTCTAATACAGACAGATGTTGTATTAGAACAAAGCACAGCAGTATCAGGACTGGAAGCACCATGACTTTGTTAGTGAAGTGTGTACCTCAAGTCTTTGTTAAGAGGTAGGTTTTTTTGCTTAAGTTGGCCTCAAGTTGTTCCAGGGGAGTCTTAGATTGGATTTTAGGAAAAATTTCTTCACTGAAAGGGTTGTCAAGCATTTGAACAGGTTGCCCAGGGAAGTGTCTGAGTCACCATCCCTAGAGGTATTTAAAAGACGTGTAGATGTGGCACTTAGGAAAATGGTTTAGTGGTGAATCAATCTGGCAGTGTTAGGTTTATGGCTGGTCTCAATGGTCTTAAGGGTCTTTTCCAACCTAAATGAATCTATGACTGGCAAACTGTTGCAGGGCTCTACTGCTTTCAGGCATCTGCATGACATTGTACTCTGTGGGGGAAAATCAAGTGTCAAGTACCAAACAAAGCACTTGTTTGGTACTCCTGCACCACTGCTTCAGTGCATGGCAAACGTACACTGGTGGCATGCCTAAATTTTCAGTCAGGAAGACAAAAGCTGTTAGCACAAAACCCATTCATCTATCTAAGTGTGATTTTGGTACAGGAAGAACTATAGAGCAGTTATCAAAGAGTCTAGGTATCTTTGATGAGAGCTAGGGGTTCTGGGCAAAGATAAATGAATACCAGTACCAGAATGCCACATGTTGAAAACAGCAAGCACAGGAACAAAGTTCAAAGAGAAGTATAAACAGACAGTGGCTATCACCATCATGTTTCCCCCAAATAAGAAAAGGATATGAAAACACATAGAATGATCAACAAGGATTTTGTATCTTGACCATATTAGCAATCCAGTGGCTCAGCTGTGCAACAAATGTGAATGCAAATCCTAATGAAGAATGAGAAAAACAGTACAAGTTTGTTCATGGGGCTTCCAAATCTGAGGTTTCATCTTAGGAAACCAACAAATAGAACTGCGCGCCAGCCAACATTTCTGAGGGACACTGACAAAGGTTTCTTAAAAGAGACTAAGCCACAGAACAAAACTGGACATTGCATAATATACGTCCTTGCAAACCCCTACATTCTAGTATGTTCAAATGGCAAAATGGTCAATGTGCCTTTTTCATGGACATAATAGGGTTTTATTCAACGGAGGCCAGTGCTGGCTGACGCTCACCAGAAGCCATCAATTGCTGCTTCTAAAAAAGAGTTTGACAGTCACCATCTATAAGGTTTCCAGAGCAATACACAGGTTATTTTCTCAACAAGCAAAGTACGATTTTCAAATTGAATAAAAGCTTGGAAGAGATTGGGTCACTGCAGTCACATTCTCTAAAGCATCTGAAAAAGTGCAGAGGAGCAAAGTCCAGAGCTGGATTATGTTAATCCGATTTGAAAGAAAAAAAAAGCCTGTCCAGTCTAAGATAGAAGGCAGACCTACTGCTGAGGAAAGATCCCGCATAAAGTAATTAAGGCTGTTACTAAGGGATGGCTAGGACAGTGTAATTCCAGCCCTTTTATCAGTGTCAAGGCTCTCAGTACTATATGGAGACTTGTTCAAAGCCAATGAGAGTGATTTCTGAGGTGCTAGAGAAACATGTCAGAGGAATAAATGATGGTCATTTCTGCACAGAAGGAAATCATAGAACAGCTAGAAAAAAAATGGTTTAATAAGAAATTATTTCAAATATAATGTTCAATACACAACCCTATAGAACAAAACAAACAGTAGCATTAAAAAAAAGTCCTAAAAGCTTGTCACATGTCAAAACTAGAAAGACGAGCAGAAGAACAGAAGATTTGAAAAAATATACACACAAATTTGATTGCAACATATGGAAATAAAGTTTGTAGATTGACAGCCTTATTTCAGTGAGACAATGGTACCAAACAATTCCACACTTATACATATAAACTCTGTTTCTATGTCTGTCATGTGCCTCTGACATTGGACCTTGTATAGAGGCCATGAATTTATGTAGTTGGAACAGAAGTATGATTTCAGACATGTAATGCCAACTTGCAGTATTCACAACTGAACAGTAGAAAATGATGACAAAGTAATGCTGAAAAACGTATCAGAGAAAGACCCTGCTCCACATATAGCAACAAGGCAGCACCAATGCATCTCTGGTTGCTGCTGTCTGACTTTTATTTTTAGAATACAAAGATGAAAACAAGAACTGAAGCCTGCACTGCTGAAAACTGATGCCAGAGTGAGAGGTGCTTAATGGATATATAAAATGATAGGTAAGGAGAAACAAAAACCTTAGGAAGATTTATGGTCACAAGAGCCACTTCCCCACTAATCTATGCAAGCCAATGCTTGAGGCAGAGGCTGCCCACAGCAGAGGCTTCATCACCAGCAGCCCCATACTCATACAAAGTTGAAGTCTTCCCTAGGCAGACCTGGGAGGAACAGGAGGCATCTCCATGAAATCCCAGCAATAAGGGGAGAGATTGCTTCACTCAAGAAGATTCAGAAAAATAACAGATGTTGCTGTTGCAGAGGCCAAGTGCAGAACATGGCTCCACCAGGACAACTGTGCTGCTATGAACTGCCAGAGCACAACTGGTGGTGATGGCTGCGATGAGACCCAGAGGCTCTTGAGTAACTCAGTGCTGCCAGCTAAGTTAATTCCCACATTAGGAATAGGCACTCAACATTTTAACCCAATTCTTAACCGCTAGTATTTTTAGATTTGCCCAGAAACAGAGGCTCCAGCTTGAACCCTATGCATCTAACTGCAATTATGTACAGAGGTTCACATTTGGACCTGAAAGAGGTAGGACGTATGTCAAGAGAATTAAAACTCAGCTGCATGTAAAATCTGCCAGTGCACTGTACTATAATACCCTGAAACAGCAAAAGAATTTTAATTCTCAATACAAATATTCTGTGGTAATTTTTAATTGTAAACATTACAGATCAGGTCTAAAAGGAATAGTATGGTACTTGCAGCTGAATCAATACATACTGAAGCTTTCTTCAGGACTTATGGATTCCTGAGCCTCAAGCAGCTAAGGCAACACTGTCTTGGCCTTTCCAGTTCAGATCACAGATCTAATTCATTGCACCTAAAATTCTTAAGAGCACCTTGGGCATCTTTCAGAAAAGTGTATATAAGGATAACTCACCAATGTGCAGACTGGTACAATGCTGCCGAACTTCATTCCTGTGTATGTTACAGTATGCCAACACACCATTTTACATCACCAGTGGCTGGTTACCATTGGTCAGATAAAGACTCAAGTTTTCAAGAACATAATGGCAATTTTTGGCCTTCACAATAACCCAGAGAAGAAGAACTAATATCTGATAATGTTTGGCCCAGGCACCAGTTTTCCCAGTACTAAAGATCTGCATTAGGGTAAGCGATGAGGACTAATTTCAAAGTTGCTGGTGCATCCCATTAAACAGTACAACTATAAACACATCATCTCACTGTAAGAATATGCTTAATTTTTCACTAGACCAATACTAACATGAATCCTATAATTTCTATTATATGCCCATAAAATAAAGGCCAAATATAAGACTAACCACTAGATTATATAGCTTGATCAGTTGAAGATCATGACATTTTTCTATAGGAACCCCTATTTGTAGTAGTATTTAACCATAGAGTATCTCTCAAGAAGGGATTCAGCCTTGATCTGAAAGCAGCACAAAAAATTCCTCATGTCTCTTGTTACTTTTTTTCAATAGCTAAGCACCCCTCTGAGAAGAATTTGTGCCAGATTGCTCATTTGAATTCCTTCGCCTTTGGCTTCCAGCTACCAGATATTAAACCTCAGTCCAATAGATTAAAGAGTCTTTTGTGACTACTTTTCCTCTCTCTGTTTGTTTATACACCACGCAAGAAGTCATTGCTCAGTCTTCTTGCTGATCTAAAAACCAGATTAGGTTTCATAGTGCCAAGCACTTTTCCCAGCCCTCAAATACTTTCTGAACCACATCCATCTATTGCATACCTCCTTTAAGAATGCATCTCAGGAAAAGGGCATAATGCATTTGTATTACTCTCAAAGATGTTACCTCCTGCTGCAAAATCAATCTCTATTGATAACCTTTAAAACTCCTCCTCAATTTTGTGTCTTTAACTAGGCCCTAACTATAATTTGCCTTTTGGCTGTACTCAAGTGTACGTCTTTGGCTAAAACCAAGTTGCCAAGCAATAAAGATTACTTTTCATTACTATCCTTTCTGAAACAAAATTTATCATTTCACCAAGCTTTCCATTATCCACAAATTTTATGATTTTCTGCTTGGTTCTTCATTGGAACTGAAAATGCTAAATAGTATCAGGCTTACTCCTTATCCTTCACAATAGCCCCCCAGAAGCCTCCTGTCCCATCATGATTTTGCACTGACAATCAGTGTATGTGATCTGCAGGTCTCTGCTTCCAGTTAACTCTGATCAGCCCCTGTGTGAGTCATACACTTAAATCCTGCTTCACTCTCCTCCACAAATAGCCTGTAACTCATGTATTGCAGTGCAATGCCTGGTTTCTCTTTCATGCCACAATCCCACCCAGCTGGGCAGCAGATACTGTGTTCAGCCAACCAATTCTATCCTTCCAGTATAATGAGGACACCACTTGAAGGGGTCCTGGACTTGAACAAGGTCTCTGAGCGGATGGGTTCCAGCTCCAGTTCCAAAGCTCTTCTGCTATCACGTAATCTGATGTGCAAAACCAGCCCCTTCTCCCGTTATATGCCACAGTGCTTTTGCATGCCAGCAAAAGACATCTGAAAAGGCTTGTGATTCCTGTAGATCATTGCAGAGAGCCTTCCAACCCACTGCAGTTTTTTTCCCTAATCATGATAGCAATATAATTTAATATAAAAGCACCAAATACTTTCTTTACCTTCTCTTTGAACTTTCCTAGCCAAACTCAGTCTACTACGATACAGCAAAATGTGTGTTACATTAAGGTGATTTAAAAAAGCAGCCCTTGGAACTGTATGGCTGTATCTACAATATTTTATATAAATTAAATATTAATAGAAATATGTATGACAATATTTTCAGGTTCACTGTGCTCTAACAATCTTACATACTTTATGCGCTGCTTTTTTTTTGCTTAAAGACGTTTATTAGTCCCAATTCTACACTGTGCTCCATCAAGATTAATTCTGCACTGAGTGTCTTTATAACAGCTGTGCTACATTTTATTAGTTTATACATATGAAAGTAGCTACTTTATTCAGAAATATGAAACAGAACCATTGTGCTGTCTAGTTAAGGCTAGTTATTGCTTGGGAATGGCAGGGATACAAAAGACTAAATATGATTTTAATAATGTAGATTTTAGCAGGAAAAAAAGCCGCAATAAAGCAGAATGTGACTCTTATTTAACCTGGAAGAACTACAAAAATGAGAATTCCATCTTCAATGTGCATCATACAGGAATGCTATATGGAATTTACTAACATCTCTAAGTTGTTATCTAAAGCCCTGGGGTTTTTCATATGCTACAAAAATAAATAAACAAACTAGCAAAGGGTGGCTGCAGGCAAGAGAAATGAATTACACTCAGGAAATGAATTAATTAGGTTAAAACATACTAACAAGAAAACAGATTTTTCCATGACCAGTCTAATTAGTGAAACTTTGCTCCTTATGAACTCCTACTGTATGTGAACACAACGCTTTCGCAGCAAGTCCAGCTCTCTTCCTCCTAAACTGTATCTCCCAGCCTTTCACTCTGCCCCAAACCCTAAAGCCTCTATTTCTCTGCTGTTTCCCCCAGCAGCCAGGCACGAGGCACAGCATGGGAGCCACCAGCAGCACATGGCCACTGACCAGTCAGGTCACATCAGGTAGAAAGGGACCTCCTGATGCCGTGGGTTTTGGCCTTCTCTCTACAGGAACCTTCGTATGGTCTGTTTTCTGCCCCAACACTTCTTCTCAAAGCTTTATAGGACCTAGCGTGTACAACCTCTTATTCAGTGCTATCACTGAAGTATTTTCATCAGAAACAAGCATCAGCAACACAAACTTCAAATAACGCAAATGACATAAGAATGCTTTAATATTTTCCATGTCCTGCTCTCCTTGTTTAAACAAAGATGGGTAAATGTGCTACACGTGGAAAAAGCAGTGGAAGAGGACAGGGATGCCCTGCTCTCATGTAAGACTTACTTTTTCCTAATTACATTAAATTAATAATAAATACAAAAAGTACCCGATGCCTTTCTTTGTTCACCATGTCTCTCTCAGCCAGCTCTAGGTACCTCCCTCTCATCTGAGTCATGAGTACGAGAAAATGAAGCTGATAATAGTGACGTGACAGTAATGAAGGAAGGCTCTTTTTTAATCTTTAATTTCTGCACTGCTGCTGGCTCTGATATTCAAAGCAGTGTCATGGAGCTCTCACATAAACACAAATTGAAGAGGCACAACAAGGAGCTACAGCTGCAAGAGCATCAGAGACATGGAGCTCCAGCAGCCCACAGCAAAACCTATATGGCTGTGAGCCCTTCTCTGCCAAGCACTGGCAAATTTTGGAACCTTCTTGAGATAATTTTCGTTGCAGAAGAGAAACTGGCAGTACAAAACAAGTATCTTGTCAGTGCAGGATGTTTATTTTCTGAAGTCCAGCTGCCCTTCTTCCTGAAGCCGGAATGGTAACAGGCAGTGCTCCCAACAACGTTCAGCCAAGGCTTCAGATCATGCATCTGACCACATGTCTCTCCCCTCTCCAGAAAAAAGTCTTCATGCCTTCACCTCCCTCTCTGCAGGGGTCTCCACAGACTTGTGTACCAGACACAGCACTTACTGCTTCTCTGACGGGATCTTAACCTTTGACCACATACCCCTTCCCTTTTCCTGTTTAACACAATGTAGCTATGGGACCAGGGAAACAGCACACCGAACCTCCTGCCATGACACTTGTGTGAAAGATACAGAAACATGGTGTCACTGAGCTTTGTTTATACTGCCAGGAATTAAAGTTTACAAAGAAACTTGAGATTACACATTTGTTACATAACTGCACAAAACTAACATGAGTTTTTCTCTGTATTAACTGTTAATTCAAACCCAATTCCTACAAAAAGCCATCTTGGGGTCAATACTAACTCAAGTTGCAGCCTGCACGCTTTCAGCAGGACATGGGAAATCACCCAGTTATAGGCAGACCCACAAATCCCTCAGAAGGAGAGTCAGATAAATCACCTGTATCTTCTTTCCTTTCCCTAGCTACAATAGGAGGTTATGCTATGCCCTCCTCTTTCATGTTCTCACCATCAATGCACACCTCCACCCAAGTGCTTCAAGAAGCAAACCAACATCTTGGATTTC
Organism: Pezoporus flaviventris; assembly: GCF_033815535.1. Taxonomy (NCBI): domain Eukaryota; kingdom Metazoa; phylum Chordata; class Aves; order Psittaciformes; family Psittacidae; genus Pezoporus; species Pezoporus flaviventris. Next base: position 9,565,269 of record NW_026892595.1, read on the forward strand.
TCTGCTAGCACCGGTCTCCTCTCTGTAAGATACCAAACCATAACATACAGAATCACACTCTTTTGGGTTAGAAAAGACCCTTGAGATCACCAAGTCCAACCTTAAACCTAACACTACCAAGACAACCACTAAATCATGTCCACCACTAAATCATATGTGCACCACTGCACACTACCCACACTGGTCTTATCATCCTTTCTTTATCATCTAAAAAGATCTGTAGAAAGGGCCACTACGTGCTCTGACTGTTCCAAATGTCAAGGCACAGCAATGTAATCTTAGCATAGCATTTAAAAGCAGTGCAGAACTGCCTCACAGTGTTAAGATCTTGTCCTCCCACTAACACACCCATCCCACCACTACTTACAAAAAAGCCATTGTATGTCATTGTCTTGTGTTCCATACCTGGAACATTATGTTCTCCATACCTTCTCATTCTCCTCACTTCCACACTTTCCTCTGTTTCTCCTAGTAATGTAAGAAATGGACACTCCCACAAACTAGTGACCCCGTTCCTGGGTTTCATTCTGCTAAACTGTCTGTAAGCTGTCCTCTGTATGCACACACACATATACATATGTCTGTATGGATAAACCTATGGCTTTCTTCCATTTTCATGCTTTAACCCAGAATTAAGGATTCTGTACTAATCCTGACACCAAGATGGCAGAAGTTCATGAAATACTGAAAATAATGAGATAATCTGTCCATCAAATATAGTGCTCATAAAAGGACACAAAGAGTCTTCAGTCACAGAAATATATTGAAAGATGCAACATCAGCAGCTCTTTTAAAACTGAAAGATTAAATCTGAGACATCATTATTTCTTCAGAGAACGATTTTGAAGAATTCATTATTGAGGAAAGTATTTTTATGTTCACAGCTCTACAGGTACATGTCTTAAATTAAGCTCATTTCCTTACCTCCATTCTTCCACCCCCATAAACATCAGCTCATTATTTCAAAAATGCACAATGAATAAGAAAGAGGCAATTTAAGAGGAGGCACTGTAGAAACTGACTGTGACAGGTGTTGAAAGAATGAATCAGTACGACTTCCCTGTTCTTTTCCTTAAGCATTTGCTTTTGGCTACTTTTCTGATTTCTCCTTGGTGCTTGACTATAACAAAACCTCAGAGAAGGCTGGGAAGTGGGAAGCTATGAGGGAAAAAAGCCACAAAGAAAACAAGTTTTTCGGTGCCTCCTACCTGACTTTGGGTAACTTTCATGTGCCAGTGCTACTCAAAGCACCTCATTTGTTGGGAAATATGGCCTTATACTTTCTGGTTATCCTTAACAGCTGCTTTTACACAGTACTGGCTTTCCCATTAAGCTTAGAAAAATCACAAGTTCCTTGCTAGCAATCAGTTCTTCCTCCAGACAAGACAGAGGCTACATGCAGCAGGGAACCAGTGCTTGTCATGAGTATCTGTGGTGTCTGCAGTAAGCCACTCTTCAACCCTGCAATGACTGTGCATTAGACTGCCAAAAATTCTACCAAATTTCTATTAGCATTGTACTATTCCTAATTAGCATAACTTCTACAAGTGTATATAATAAAGCTTATTATCTAACTTGACTCAGTCTTTTGCAAGGCACTCTCCTGGACTGAAATATTAAGTACTAAAAAGACCACACTGTCAAGAATGTAGGATATGAATGGTCAGGACAGGACCATCTGAGGAATATGAAGATAAAATCCTAGAGAATATAATTCTAGATTCATGTATTAAATAGTTAGGTCTTTTTTTTCCTCTTCATTTTTCAGAAAGAAATATAGAATTACTCAGGTTGGAATTACCCTACGAGGTCATCCAGTACTCACAGCAAATTTAACGCTGAATTGAGACCAGGTTGCTGAGGGCTTTATCCAGTTGGGTCTTAAAAACCTCCAAGTATGGAAATTCACAACCTCATGGGCAACCAGCTCCACTGCCTAATTACCTTAACAGTGAAAATGTTTTCCTTGACCCTGATGCTAAATCATATTGTAAAAAGTTGAAATCTCCCATTTCAATTTGTCGTCATCTTTTGTTCTCCCAATATACACTGCTGTAAAGAGCTTGGATCCATCTTTTCAGTAACCTCCTTGTAGGTGTCAGCTTCTGCTAGGTCACTCTAATGCTGCCTCTTCTCCAGGCTGACCAAACCCTGTTCCCTCAACCTCTCCTTCCAGGGCAAGTGCTTCAACCCCTGAACATCTTGATGGCCTTTCAGTGAACTCACTCAAGTTCATTGATGCCTTGGGAGAGTCCAAAACTGGACCCAGAATTGCAGATATGTCAAAGGCTTGCTGAGTAAAGTTGAGTAATCACTTCCCCCAGCCTTCTGGCCGCTGTCCTGTTGATGCAGTCCAGTAGGCTCCTAGCCTTCATTCTTTTGTGCTGATCAAGGATGAGGATGTAGTTCGTTCTTTGTTTCCTATTCAGTCTTTGTCGTGTTTGCTGATCCTGTCAGCAGAGGTGACAAGTAGCACCAAACAGCTGAATAAGTAAAGCAGAAGTGCAAGATTTTCTGCCCAATTTTGCAGCCTGTCCTCACTTCATATAAACTGAAGATCAACTGCCCTGTCAAAAAATTGCTTCCTCACATCATGTAAAATCATATAAACAACCTTTTAGGGCAGCAGAACTGCAATGGCAATGTGAGTCTTCCATAGTCTTAGGCTGTTTCTTTACATAACTGAGCTACAGATAAAAAACAATTCCAGCAAAGTTACCAGTTCTGTTCTCTCTTCTACAGTGCCCTACTTGTTACTCTTTTTGCATCAGAAATTGTTCACCCCAGAAAATACCATGAGGGTGTAGAATTTTCTGTATGGATTTCAATGCAAAGATGTGGCCAGACAGTATTATACAGTCAGAGTTTACCAGCCCAAGTCTACGCTTTTAACCAGGGACACAAATAAAAGAGATCTGCAAGAAGAGGCTCAATTTCAATGGGAAAGCAGGGTTTTTCTCCAAAAATGTGACATGCCATTAGTGCAACATAAACCACAAGATAATCTCAGTCCTCCTTCAGTTTACAAGCATAATATCAAACCTTGTCTTTCTAACATGCCAACACAGTAACGAGGTTAAGATAAAAAGATGAACAAGGCTACTTCGTCCAAGATGTCCAATTACCAATATATACACATGGCAGATTTCTTCGCTCCAATAAACATACTTACAGAATGTATCAGTAATTTTTTGCACTTCAGTTTAAAAAGGAAAAAGCATTAAGATTTTATCCAGCATACCCAGAAAAGGCTTCAATTTTCAACGGGACTGTAGAAGTGGGACTTGAAGTTGGGTCTATGAATCGCACATGAATGTACTGCCCACCCTGTGGAACCCAGAACTTCCCACACATTTTTGCTGAGAGGCACTGATGTTTGTAAGCACGTAGTCTGTCTTCTGTGATCACCTGAAGAAAGCAGCCCTTGACTTATGAGCCATAAGAAAATATAGTAAGTATATACACCATACTGCATTGTTTTACCCACCATTGCTGTATCTTAGTTTACACTAAGAAATCATTTATGAACACTTCACAAGGAAACTTCTGAATAGTCTACAAACACCTCTCTATTTCCTGTGTTCAAGGAACATATATTCACTTCCTGTGAAAAGGAGCTCTTGTACAATTTCACAGCTGATGTATACATTTTTCATCAAATCCTGTCTGCATTCACAGTTCTCTACTGGGATTAGTCGCATACAATTTGAGCAATCATGAGGAGAAATACAGAGTAGTTTTAAAAATCAGAAACGGCGCTTGTTTATGATAATGTTTGCAGCTCTTCCATCTACGTACCCACACAGATTGCACATACTCCCACAGAGATGGAAATTAATATGTGAAATACCTGTGAAGTTTGAGGGTCACAGTTCCATAAACAGTAGCAAAGCCCAGAAGACGAACCCATCTTAGGAGAATACAGCGAAATACACTTGGCTCAAAATACAAAATGACAACCTATAGAACAGAAAGAGAGAGCTTCAGTACTGTTTTAATGTGAAAGTGGTTCTTCATTCAAATGCAGAATAGTTGCAAAACAGGACAGCAGACATATTTCAGCTCATATTGCTGTATATTTAGATTTTCTAGTAAAGTGGCAGGAGGATCAGATCACCAGCTGGCATAGTTCTAGGCACCAACTCCTTTTGAAGGGAGCTGAAAAAAGCCCTATGACAGACTGTGAAGTGACAACACTTTAAAATGCAACTCCACTGACTTTTCTTAACTGAGTGAAAACATGTACCCAGAAAAGAGGATAGAACAGACAAGGACATTTTCCTTAAGCTATTCCAGTAATATGCAGCTGGCTTAATTCTGATTCGATGGACTGTATTTCTAGGTTACACCTCCAAGTCACGACTTCTAATAAACTAGCAAAATGATAGCTGGCCATTTTCCTCTACCAGCTATTCTGACACACTAAAATTGATTGCACTACCCTCTCTCTGTCCCAAACCTACAAACCTCAACGTCATATTTGACACTTTCTTGTTCTTTCCCATGTATTTTCCCTAAGCTATACTAAATGTCCCCATGCATCACCACTTGCTTAACGAAAATAACCTGTTTGTTCACTTATGGATTTATCTAATCACAACAGAAAGGTCCTACTGGCCTTTTACTCTACCTACCAATTAACCACACATGAGAACAGCACTCAATGAATAGTAACATAAAGCTACTTCTGCAAGCACACAGTGATTATAAAAGCATCATTAGCAAGTAAAATGTCACCCTTATCTAAATCTGGGCTACCCAAGTAGTGGACTTGGTCATGATTTGAACCTGGAGTCCATTTCTTCTCATTCCAACAGATGTTTTCCCAGGTGTCCAGAGGGATGATCCCATGTTTCTTCCCACTGGTTCAGCCCCACCAGGAACCTGCAGTCACAGGGATTTGGCTGTACACTGCCCTTACCTCATGTGAAGACCTGGCTTGGTCCAGCAAAGCCAGATCCAGTGTATCCCACCTATCTGACTAGAATGTAGTAAAATATCCCAAAGCACCACAGTACAAATTAATTGGGTAATCCTGGTCTACAGAAAGAAAGCACTGAAACATTTCAGGCCATCTGCCACAGCTTCATTTAGAGTCAGTACATTCTGGCAGTAGAGGTAGTATTGTGCCTACCGGCTGCCACATGATATTATTTTCCTAAGTAAATGCTTTTCTATGTGGGAATTCAAGCCCAGGATATTGGCCAAAAGCCCAGGACTATGTCCTTTGGGTGACACAGACACATTTAGGAGAGTGGGGGCAAAAATGGCAGACATGTGGGCTGAGATAGAAAAAGCTGTTGTGCTTCATTGGCATGTTTTTTTTTTCACAGCAGAATCAAGCTATTTCTTAAAAAAATATGGTTTGTCGAATCAAACCATGGTGCAAAATTTAATCTTTTTTTCACTGTTATTGGACTGATATGTTTCAAGGCAGACATTTTCTGGGAATCTGACAAATTCTGCATGTAGGGGAAGATAACAGAATACAGCAAAAGGCCCACTTCTCCTTGGAAAATCAGCTGGAAAACCAAAATGCATCCAGACACACACATGAACATGCTTATGTAAATAGAGCATACAGCAAGAAGTTTCTCAGAAGGACCTGAGTAATAATACTGACATCTTATGCTAATATTATACACATTAGGATAATTGCAGAACCAGAGCAAAGTCTGTAGCAGTAACCCACCTCCTGAAGTTTGCCAGGGGGTGGAAAACACCATGTTTAATCTTTGATTCTTCCAAACTATAAATACTGTGTCAAAATAGACTAGCACAAAGAGACTCTGAACACGTCAAAGCTGATGTGAAGGTAGAACTTTTCAGATTATTGAAATGGGTAGGTCTGAAAACTCTCCTGGCAAAGAATTTTCTGAACAAGGGCAACAGCTCTCTTTGCCATGCAATCTGACACAGCAATTTTATCTGCAGTTGCTTGCTGAAATATTAACTGCTTCTGTCTAGAAAATCTCATTGATTTGCACTGAACCATTTGTATGAGCAGCTGAGGCATTTGGCTGGCTATCAACCAAGAAAATACCACTTCAAATGCAGCATGGTGTGAGTGGGTATGTGGCAGCTCACCATGAAGACTGCAGAGGCAAGGCTCTGTTGGTGAAAACTGTTCTCATTTTTCCAGTTTGAACTGTAGAAAAATTTTAACTACGTATTTGCCTAGTGGTCAAGTACATTGGAGAAGTAAAACCTGACCCAAGTTGATCCCCTTTTAGGTCTTCGTTGTGTTTATACAATCGAGAGTATCTACTACAGAACCCAGAACGATTTGCGTTGGAAGGGACCTTAAAAATCACCTAGTTCCAAACCCCCTGCCATGGGTTACAATCCCCCCCAAGGGCCAATACCCATTTCAACCTACTTTTCTGTAACCTGCACATTATAGTCTGGTCTGGCAGGGACAGTTACAAAATGGTCTGACATGGACCAAAGTTTTGAACAGGAAGAATTTCTGTACTTATGTTTTGCCTGCTTTTTAGGTTTTCCAGAAAGTTATGGTAAGAATACTTTATTCCCATTCCCATCAGGGCTCCATGGGATGTTCAGGTGACCACTCTCTCTACGCTCTTGTCAGCATTAAGGCACAGCTTTCAAATTGAATCGTCTTTCATGGATTGGAGTCAAGTGGCTAAAGAAACACGGCCCTGGAAGCTCAGCACAGCAAAAGCCATGCTCAAGTTTTTCATCTTGCAGGAATCACATTCTTGTAAAGAAAATGTATTTGCTGAAAAGTACGGCCGTTGCCCTCCATCCCTTACTCCCCTTAGCGAGAAAGCAAACAAAAAAAGAAACATAACACAGAGAATCACATAATGGTTTGGGTTGGAAGGGACCTGAAAGATCATCTAGTTCCAACTCCCCTGACATGGGCAGGGACACCTTCCACTAGACCAGGTTGCTCAAAGCCCCATCCAGCCTGGCCTTGAACACTGCCAGGGATGGGGCAGCCACAGCATCTTTGGGCAACCTGCTCCAGGGCTTCACCACCCTCACAGTGATGAAGTTTTTCCTCATGTCTAATGCAAATCTCCCCTACTTTAGATTAAAGACATCCCCCCTTGTTCTACCTCTGCATGCCCTTGTAAAAAGCCCCTCTCCAGATTTCTTGTAGGCCCCCTTTAGGCACTGGAAACTGCTCTAAGGTCTCTCCAGAGCCTTCTTTTCTCCAGGTTGATCCACTCCAACTCTCTCAGTCTGCCTTCGCAGGAGAGGTGCTCCAGCCTCTGATCATCTCTGTGGCCCTTCTCTGGACTAGCTTCAGATGGCCCACATTCCTCTTGTGTCAGGGGCACCAAAGCTGAATGCAACACTCCAGGTGGGGTGTCCTAGAAGAAGAAGTCTTGGTTTTGTTTTTTATCAGCCTGTTCTACCTTCTGGTTATCAAAACTCCATTCTCTACTGTTATTCTCAGATGAAAGCTTCCCTTAAAGCAACAAACAATATGCAGCAAAGGGTTGCTGAGCTCCAAGCTAGGAGCGTAGGATGAGCACAGGATTCACCCACGTACCCTGGCTGCTCTCAGCAGAACAAGGGAATCCCTCTGTAGTTCTAAAATACTCTGCCCACTAAAAATCTGACAATCATTCTTTTTACCTTTTTGCTTTTATAACGCATTAGACCATGACAGCAGCATAAATCTCATTAAAAATGCTTAGATGGAAGCTTTGCTGATGGAAGTCACAAAACCTATTTACTGTACATAAGGAAATGTGATATCCTCTGTTTCACCAGCTTCTGAAATCCATTTAAATACTAGACATCAGTTTCTGTTTGTTAAACACCAAAGATTTGGGGAAAAAAATGGCTGGAAACCAGCAGAAAAGTCAGTGCCTGTTCATATCCCAGCTACTGCAGCTGTGCATGAGTCTTCATGAACAGTGGTTCATCTTTGTCATTTGGACAAATGCATTTAGATGTTTGCTTTTAACATCAATGTATTTTAAGCTATTGTTACCTTTGCCAAAACACTTTCCCAGCAGTCATGCTACCACTTGTGGAGTCAGAGATGAAAAGACTTTCTAAGGTCACCAGCTAACTGTCAAGTGTGTTTAGAGCTGGAGACTTACGGACATGGAAGAGAGACTTAGCTTGCTGACACAGCGATCAGCCAGCTCAGTTATTCAGCTGACACGATGAACAGATGCACATGCTCTCTAAAGACAATGGCTAAAGTCGATGCAGGCACCTTGCCCACTACAGCAAATCTTTGTTATCACGACAGGTAGGACAGTAAAAGTGCAAAGAGAACTAACATTTAACAATTTAATGTTCAAAAGCATAAAAGACATTTTCCTGACACGAAATGAGCAAATAATGAGTTTCCTAGCCTTAGTGCCACTTCTCCTTGAAAGACATACAACATTTAGAGAGATACTTTAAAAGAAAAAAAACCCAACACAACTTTATCAAACTTTATCAGTGCTCTGTGATGTTAACAGTGAACAATACTTCCAGGCAATACAAATACTCTTTGTTTTTCTGATTAACTGTACTGTGCACATTATAACACAATTAATTTTGCCCTTCACCTTGGTAACAAGATCCAGGTGAAAATGTTTTATTTAATACTGTGCAGTTGCCCAAGGTGCACTGACTGGGATTCAGTCTGCCTAAAACAGGCATATAATTTCTATCTGCATTGTAGGGGTCTAGTAAATCAGCCATACTAATATGAGTTTCACATATAGGCCATGGATAAAAGCAGGTACCTTGAAGGACCTTGAAGAAGTTTAGGACTTCAGCTACTTGGACAGAATCTTTGCCTAAAGGCTTCATATAACCATCGCCACTGACTAGAAAGCTACTTCAGCACCTATTTTAGGGAAGTCCCTTCACTATATGTCAATTAACAATCTGCATTAGGAAGACTAAGCCAAACACTCTGTAGCCAGCTTTATCAATTTTGTAATGTATTTAAGACAAGTTGCTTGCTACTTTGATTCTTAAGCCATAAAAATCACATGAATAGATCAAAACCTCATTTTCTTTTTCAATCATCAAATTTCTACACTCCATGTTGAGGGGGAATGGGCAATGCTATAATGTCTCAAAAGATCAGTAGTCAGACAACAAATATTTTTAAAAATACATGGAATTGTCATGTAAAGTTTTGAGCAGGAGCTTAACTCACAAAGCTCCAAAGTGTTCACTTTTGAGCTGTTCTTATTTTTGTCCTCAGTTGTAGAATCATAGAAAGATGTGGGCTGGAAGGGACCTTTAAAGATCATAAAGTTCCTAACGCTGTGGGCAGGGATGTTATCCGTGTTATATACTTGGAAATGATATACAGAGCTTAGACTGTGAGCATCAGAATTATCTGGTTATGGGTCTGAAGTGGAAGTCACCTGCACTGGATAAAAGCGATGCAAAATTATTACTTTTTTTCTCATTTTCAAATAACCAAATTTCCCTTAAAATTGTGCCCCATTAACCCAAAAAAAGCTTTACAGGAAAACTACCTACTTCTTTATTTAACTTAAGAATTTCCTGCAAATACTCAGCATAGTTCAATGAAGGACATGACACAGCCATTTAAGATAATGCCTTTTGGGCTAATTCCATTAACAAGCATCTAGGAGATACTGTGAAGAGATACATCCGATCTGTTCCACTGCTCAACACCATCTGCCCTTGCCTGTCTGCAGGAGCTGTCTTGGGCTGCCTCTAAGCAATGCTGGTATGGAACAAGCCATCAGATGCTGCTTCTTGGTACCGTGTTGTGCTTTGAGATGGGCAGTCGTCCATGCCTCAGTAGTTTCTTTCAACATATAAAACATCCTCTAGGGTAACTTAGTACATCAAGTCACCTATTAACCCTTCAATCTCAATACTGAGAAGGGATTTCCTGCAACAGAGATGCTGTTTGTATTAGATAAGCTTGCCATCCAAACTCATAATAGTCTGGCACTATGCTTTCTAGAAAAGGGACCGATCCACTTGCATGTGGGCCCACTGCCATCTTAACAGATGGGCATGAATAAAGGGATTCATGAGCCTGTGTACACCACTGGTACCACACACCACTGTTCGAAACATGATTCACAGCTCAGAGCAGCTGCTTAAATATTAGCAATGCACAACTCATTATCCACTCCTGTACCACCAACAAATATTTCCGGTGCAACTACACAAAACATTTTAGAGGTATGGTAACAGTTAAATATATACTTAGGCTAATTACATAAGAACACTTCCTTCCATCTTCATCCCAGTTTTTTAAACCACATGTGCTTTCTAAGCCATAACATTTTATTCTAATAGACCTGTGGACACACAGTACCACCAAATCCTGTTATCCTTGAAAATCTCACAATTTTGAAGCAGAGCTGTGCTGGCTCATTAGCTCAATGCCTCTGTAGAGGACACAGTTGCTGCAGGAAACCACAGTAACTAGTCAGTAGGTTTTATTCTTGCCTTTGAATTGGAAGTAAATTAGCTCCACAGTACACAGCATTTGAGGCTCTCTGCTGCTGGGGGCAATGTGTTTCAGATGTATGCCAAAGTCAAAATAATTACAGCCATTTAAGATCTTTTGGGTTTCTTCATAAAAGACAAGCTTTTTCCTAGTCACCCGCACAAAGTCCAGCTTGAAATTCTGAAAACCTTCTTTTCCTCCCACTATACTTTCAACTGTAGATAGGTTTTCTCCATTGCCTGTCTGAAAACAAACATTAAGCCTCTGGTGCTTTTCAGCAAAGACATGTCTTGCCTGTAAAGTCTTTCGGGGCACCATGACATAGTATATGTGCATAACCACAAGGAGCAGTGTAAGGCACAAGTAGAGACTTCTGGAGCTGAGTTCATCAGAATGCTTTGCTATCACAAAGTTTTATTACACTTTGGATTCATCCCCATCAGGCAGTAATAGCAGATCTTTACAGCTCTTTATGGAACATATTTTTTACAGTGGAGCTCATTTAATCTCCTGAGAGATTTATCCGGCAAGTAAGGAAACAGAACCTTCAACATCATTTTGGTTTGATACAAGACTGCATACTTAGCATCGTTTTTTATTGGTATGTCTTCAATTATGATGACACTTGACAGGGCACCTCTGAATAGGTTATTTTGAGGGAAATAAACGTCCATGTGACTTCCAAGATGGCATCATGTCTTTCTTCCAATTTGAAGAGAAAAAGTGGTATGTCACAGATCCTATCAGCTCTGAAAATATTCATTTGTAAGTGACCTGAATATGTGGCCTGAAAATTCATTTATTTGCCATAAATTCTAGCCTCTAGTTTGTTACTAATGATTCAGCTTCACCGTTCCTATTTACGTTGGCTTAAATAGTATTCTCAAGTAAAGAAATACAAAGCTAACACATAATCCACAATATCTTTAAGAAGACACATGCTTGTACTCAGTAAAGAGATTTGCTCACAATAGATGAAGTGTTAAGTCCAACAAGGCAAATGCAATAGAGGAGGGAATTCCAGTTTTTTTTCCTAATAAGGGCTACGATTTCACCAGCAAACACTTCCTTAGCTTACGAGAGACATCAGTTGATGCCCTGGCTGCATCAGTTATAAATGCTAAGGGTTGTAGGGTTCCTCAAGGGTGAATTGACAACCAGAGAGAGAAAAGGGATACAAAGAAAGACAACACACTATGTCTGTATTCTCTTTGGGGAAAGAAAAGTGTTAAGAACTAGTACTACCAAAAGGACTGGACCCTTGCTCCATCCAGCTTCAAGAACCATCTGTGGAGCTGAGGAGAAACAGAAATTACCTTGAAACCAAGCTAAATCAAGAGACACATTATCACATACCTTCTCTGTATCTATTCCCAAACACAGAAATTAATGCGTAGCTTTTCACTGTAATAGAATAAACTATTTATCTTTAACTGTAGACTTCTCAAATATAAAGAGAGATTTCAATGGTACTGCTCAGGAAGTGGTGATCCTAAAACAGTAAAGCATGGTCATTCAGAAAGTATTACGCCTCTCAGCCTAATGGGCTATAGGCATTGAGCTGCTGGAGGTGGCAAATCCAACTTCTTGGGGGCAAATATTTGCCCAGAAAAGGTGCCTTCCTGACCATTTTGAGTTACTGGATGCTTCAACAGTCAGATGAATGTCCTCGTTTACCTACTTCATATGTGAAGAAAAAAAAAACACAACAAAACCAAACCAAAATAACCCCTTTCTTATTGGATGCACTTCTATAATCTTTTCCTAACAACGATGTGGTCACCAAATAGGCAAAGAGAAACATTTTTAGGAGCTGAAACATCTCTATCAAAAAAAGATAAGACATTTATTCAACCCAGTCATTTGCCAAATACTTGACGTATTTTAACAACAGGGTTAAGAATGTTAGTTTCATTTTATGAATAAATGCACTATGAAGTACAGTATTTTATTAAAAAAAAAGGAAAATCTAACAATTTATTTTAAGACAATGCCTGTGATTTGAAGAAAAAGGAACCTTTGAAAAACATTATGGTAGTCTATATTAAAATAAATCTTGCAAGAGCTGAAGCTAAATCAAGACATAATAGACTAAATTATTCAGAGCAACTTGTCAAGTATACTTAATGCAAGACACAAGTCATAAAACAGCCTCACAGATGTCTGCATTTCATTACAAAATGGCTGAAATCCCTACGAACACACAGTGCAGAAAGGGATTCCATGGAGTATTTTCAAACAGTGACTTCTACCTGGGAAAAAGAAACCATGCAGCTATTTAGAGTTCCAAAAATACCTGATCTCCTGGTCTTAATCTAACCAAGCCAGTGAAGTATTTAACACCAAGTTTGTGGGAAAAAAATACCTGATGGTTCCAGGAATACCTCTTTCCTGGCTGCATCCTCTCTCTGAACTACACATTGGGCAGATTCAGGAGTTAAGGTAGGAATTTTGTTAACATAAACTTTTAAAAAGGTTACTTGGAAAAGATAATGGGGACACCAAGTCTTCAAAGCACCTTGTTAAACCACAGCAAAGAGTAGCACAGAAGTGGTTGTTATCCTCTGCAGGAAAGTTTTTGTCAGTATTTATTTTGACAACTACTGATTTACAAAATCTCTTTACACAAAATATCAGCTGAACATCTCAGTCCAGCCAATGCTGATTAGTTTACTGCAGACATCATTGCTGGAACTATTGACTTTTCATCTTCAGCTTATATACCTGTAGCAGCAACAGCAGTGGGGACAAGCCAAGGGCCACAGTGTGACAAACCTCCGGTGGAAGTGGTGGGAACACTCCACCTCTTCATGTTCCTAAGTAAAGAACAGATGCCTGTTTGGGAAATCTGCTTTAGGTAAACTGAAGCTATCAGCGTCAGCAGAGGTAATTGGGTGAATTGTGAAAATGAGCAACATACTCTGATGACATGATCTATAACCCCACTGGTCTTAAATCTACATTAACCATATTAAGCAAACTATGACATTAACATAATTAATTATTTATAGGTAATCAACAAAGTCCAAAAGAAACCAGCCATAGCTGCTATTTCTAAATTCACTCCATAGTGGAAATTATAGAAATAGGAAAAAAACAATTTCTCTTCCTACTGTTTTTCTTATGTTTCTCACAGCATGAAGATATGAACATTGTTGCCTTCCAAAAAAACTGTGGACAGTTGGCTTGGGTAAGAGGGACAGAGTGCTCATGCTCTTTGGTTCTAGTCAGAAGGAAAAAAAAAATTTTTTATGTAAGTCCAGGCAAGCAAAATACTTATGCACTGTTGAACAGGTACTGAGAAATTATTATGACTGAGAAATTAAGACAAACTTAGCAAAACAAATTTCTACATTCAAAACAATCAACTCTTTGGAGACTTTCTCTCAGTCACATAAGATCTAAAGATAATTTTTAAAGAACACATAAATCAGGTCCACTCCTCTCTGCAGCACTGGAGGAGAGCAGACTGCAGAACCAGCTCTTTTCTGCACAGAACACAGGCACAGTTTTGTTTTCTCTGGAAACAAAACCATAGGCAAGTCACTACTTACCTACAGATGGCTCAGGGATGCTGCAAAGCAGTAGTTAAATAATGGCCCAATAAAGGCAAAGTGGATATGATAAATGTGTGAGTGGGATTACTACCATGGTTGACTGGAAGAGCAGGGGACTGATCTCGGTGAAGGAGACATTCTTCTTATGTGTTCCTAAGGCAACAATTTTCCTCCAGGTTTTTATTAACTTTTTCTTCACAGAACTTGTATTTTGGGATGTATTTCTGCCATTCTGGTTCTTTGGCATGGACAGAAAAGAAAAAAATCAAACACCTCTATAATTAGAGAACAGGTGAGATTAATGGAAGGACTACAGGCAGGCAAACATGCTTCTTATCTCCTGATTTCATTTAGGCTCCAAGGTGCAGGTGAATGAAGACTATGGCACTGTGTCTGTCTTCCGATTTTGACTTTCAGTTGGCCATTGAAAACGTACCAGAAACAAATTCTGCTACTGCAGATCTACAGGTAGGAGCTCCCAGCTCTTGGCATCTGAATTTGAACTCAGACATGGTTGGGCCCTTACATACCTTGCTATGCACATGCAAGATAAAGCCAGATCAATTAATCAATAACATTTTTACTTTTCTAGAGATAGGATTTCCTATCTCTCATGGCATTTAACCATCATACTTAACCCTTAACTGGGGAAATCTGTCTCACCAGCCTTTCAGGTCCCTGCATTAAGGTGAACAACTAGGTCTCAGGAGACACGAGTCCTACTTCTCCTGTCACAGCACTTCAGAGGATGAAAATATTCTTAGACAAATAAAAGCAATACAGAGTAGATACCTGGGTGGTGCAAAAATGAATGCTTTCAAAAAACTTCAAGATCCTATAGACATACATTGACACTATGGTGCTGCAGAACTTTATTCTCTGTTTATGGGTATACGTGTGCATATGAGAGGATTGTTGTAAATAAAACATTAAGAATTCTACATACACAGACATTTCTTAATCCCTTTTCTAGCTGGCATGTATGCATATGTGTGTACATAAAATGTACAAACTTATTCCCATGCTTGTATGAGTATTTATCTACCTATACATTTATATAGAGAATAGATTTGATGCTTTCCTTGTAATTTTTTTCCCTGCAAAATCATGATTCTCTTTCAAAAGTTAGCTACTTTTCATACTGATTCTACAGCACATCGATTCCAAAATAGCAGCGTAATTAAATTCAAGTATATCTGTGCCAATGTTTTCTCCTTAATGAAAAGCAATACAGAACTTTATCAGTATCAGTCTCCCTGAAATACACTTTTAGTGCAGAGAGGTTCACAGACATCTCCATGAGCCAGAAAACACTCCTTCCCACAGTATATGAGAAAGTCATATTCTCTGTCTTCACTCTCTTCCACCCCATGCAACTAGAGTGATTTGATACTATAATCCCTATATTTCTATAGGGAATATAAATCTGGAGTGAAGTTTCTACACATCTGAGCTAGGCAAGACAAACAAAACATCTAAGTCCAAGACAGTCAGTCTAAGATCCCTCTGTATTCAATGGGGAACATCACAGAGGACAACTCACATCATCCTCCTACAAGCCCTAAGGTGGTTTACTAGTGCTGTCCATCAGAGATGCCTACTTTGCTCCTCAAGGCTACGAAGGGAGCCTAGGGGTAAAATGTGACATTCAGAGGCAAATAGCCACTCCGAAGTTTTACTCATGGTTCCCAGCATTCTCACCACTCTCTCCTTCTGAAACGAATTCACATACAGCTGGTAACCTGGCAGGCTATATAAATCACATCCTTCAACTCTGAAATACTACAGAGGGGAACAAGCTGGAAGAAGCTTCAGAACTATTTAGCCTAATTTAATTTTTATTACTACTTTAAATTGAGTCTTAAAGGAAGCAAAGAACTTAGGACAATTCAACTGTTTTGGAAAGAAATGGGCCTAGAACACAGGGTATGTTTTGTGGATTTTAAGGTAACTATTAGGGAATGCAGAACACAGAAATAAATAAGATGGCAATGAAAGTAACAAAGACATTAGCTTGTTGAGGGCTATGATCTGAATGGACAGGTGTTAGTACCATTACAGAAGAAAAATGCAGAGGTCTTGTAATGACAAGCAGTGATCTCAGACTAGCCGTATCGAATACAATCTGTCAAGAAGCAACCTCAAGCAATGTATCAGCAACATAGCTGGATGATCTCAGAGAAGCCTGAAAAGGATTCCTCTTTACAGAATGCAGGAGGAATACTTATTGAAAGGTACTAGAACAACATACTCAACTCTGAAAGATCAGTTCTCAAAGCTTCAACACATGTAGGTGGCAATCAACTAAACAGAGCAGCGAGTAAGAACACAAATCTCCCTTTGGAAATGCTGCACAGAAGTGTGAAGTAGGAGGAATGAATCTCAGAGCAGATCTTCAGGAAATTTTATGTTGCTTTGGAAAAGCTTAGTCTGTGGATGTCATCGAGCAGTTGGTGAGAAGTCTGAAGTGGTGCAGGTAAAAGAGGAATCAGGTGAAAAGTGGGGTTGCACAGTGTGAAATCACTGAGTGGGGGAAAGTAAGGGTAATAAATTCTCCACCTCTGGAAAACCAAGTTTCATGACAACTAATGATCCATATTACTGCTCATCACCTGAAAAATCAGCAACAGTAAAATCCCTCAGGGATAATAGGCACATCTCATCTTCCAAGAATCACATTTGCTAACCTCTGCATACATTATGGCTTTCCATAAATTGAATTGGCAAATGCACAAGTAAACATATTGATGAGTTCTTGATTGTCTGACATGGGCAATTTTTTTTTCAAAAAGAAACAGATAAACCACAAGAACATTTGTGGTGTAAGGTTGTACCAGTATCTTTGATCTTTAATGTCTTTTTCAGTTGTCATAAAAAACTTCAGTCCTCTCTCTCACATGAGATGAACTCTTCTCAGGTCCTAAAGATTTGAACTCAAACACTCAGTACAGCATTATGATTTGCAATCTATTTTGCTGAACTGCGCTTTCTCTGTAACTTAGGGTTTGCATTTTTGTGATTAAAACTACCTTTTAGTTCAATCATGTAAAATAACTGCAGAAAAATCAATTGTGCATAAGAAACTCAGAGGAGCCGATTTTTCATTATCTTGAAAATTTAGTGGGATTAGGAAAACAACAGACTTGTCCTCAGTGCAACAATCAGCAGGTTTCTGAGGAAAGTCCTTGAGAGTTGATGCTTTAACCTGGAAAACAACCAACTTCGAGCTATGTTTTTTCCAGTGATAACAGTTGAGGTCCATATGCTACTCACTCCTCATACCTAAAAATACCTTAAGTATTCATTGAGGCAAGTATTAGAAGCCACGTCTCTGCCTTCTAACCAACAGGTAACCTAACCAATAGGTAAAATACCTTCCCTACTACACTGTAGAATTAGATTAATATTTGTGATAAACCCGTTTACTACTGCCTAACAAAGCAATGGACCATTAGCAGCACAAGAGCCTGAACACTTCTCATGCTACAGCATTTTAGAGCCTAAGCACTAAAATCTTCTTCAAGATAGTACATGTTTGTATCCTCTGACCCAGAGAGGGGAACTGAACCTGAGTGTAATGTCCAGAATGAAAACAGTATTGAGTGGGATACTGGATAAAAAAAGCTATCTATAGATTGCCATTTTTACCACCTATACTGGTTAAGAAAGTAAGGCTTGCGTGTGCACCTGAAGGGAGAGTTCAAATCTGCAGCCCTTTGTGAAGGCAGGCATTTTCCCATGCACAAAACTAGGCAGATCATAAACCACAAATCCTTCTCTCTTCAGCACATCCAACTCATTAAGCTAGCGAAGCGGGTGTGCTGGCTTCTGTGCCTCTGACAGTAAGCACACAGTTCTCTAGTGTAAAGCGTACCTCACTTGACCTCAAGGCACCAAAATTAGGCACTGCAATCTGGAGTTTCAATGCATAACCCCTATGGCTAGAAGTCGAGACCTTAAAAGACTTGCCATGATAAAAAATGAACCTATGCTAGCAATCAGGTTCCCTGCTAATGGCTTAACTAGTCAACCACCTTTGGTCTCCTTTCAGACACTCACCAAAATAGCTACAACCATACCTGATGGCTCCCTCCTGTGGCTGTGGCTGTAGAAATACGTATTATTTTACTGATCTTTGAGGGCAAGATCTCTCATTTGCATTCCTAACACATCTAACCTTCACAGTCCACAAAATGCATTCACTCGCAGACAACAAAACAGCAGAAGGAGGCTTTCTTTAATGAGCCATTCCTTTCTGAACACAAGGGGAATCCTCCAAATATTTCACCGATTTATCAAAGAAAAGGCCCACCCTCTACCAGAAGAGACATATTCTACTGCATCTGGCTGTTAGACAGTCTTCTGCATTTAACACTATTTATTTATATGAACTTCTTTCTCCATTCTCCCTACCAAGCTGCTTGGAGTGTTGGATAATCAACTTTACAACAAAAAACAACATAAAAGCAGGACAAAATCTTTAAGAGCTAAATAAACAGTTGTCACCAGAACTAAGAATGAGATGGGAAAGAGAAACCAAAATAACCAAACCCCAGGGGGGCAGGGAGAAACAGCAATTTTTTTTTTTTTTTTTAAAGAGAAGTCAAGCTGGTAGAATAGATAGAAAGGATAGAAAGGTGGATAAAACACCCAAGCAGGGAGACCCCATATCTGAGACTTCAAGACCCACAGTTAGATGATAAACTGGGAATACCAAAAAGGCCATGACCTTGTTTTTCTTCAAGGTTCTTGAACACTTACTATATATATCATAACTGCTTATGACTTCAAACAAACCCATTCAGGCAAATTTTGACAAGATTGCTTGTGACACCTCTCAGAAAAATGCAATACTTCAGACGGTCTGCGAGAATGAACTTAGCAGATTCTGTGTATTGTGCTACAAAATTTCATCTACTTTATGAAAGATACACATGGAGGGGGAAAAAGCCTTTCTTTAAACTTGCTTAGGTAACTGAAAAATCTCAAGAACGTCTGCCATGCTCTCTAGACCAACAGAACACTCAGACAAGATTTAGCTACAGGGACTTTATCCTCTATTTCTTTTCCTCCTTTTCACTCTGAGTGGTTTCAACTTTTTTCTTTTCTCTGTACTCTACTCAAATTTCTTAATCAATTAAGATTAAACATTACTTTAGTTAGATCAAGGTTCCAAACTTTTTTTGTTTGTTCGTTAAAAATAGCAGTGACTTTTCCAACTTTCTTTTCAATAATTCTTTCTCTGACAACTTGTTTGTTTGTTTTATACCTGTGGCCTTGTCATTAATATAAAAACTCCATATGCTAATTATGGTATAAAGTCAGATTAGTTATCTACTATGAAATTAACTTCATGACTACAAGTTCTAGATCACCTCTGATGTCTGCTATACACACTGGAGAGTAAAAACAGAAATGCATGCATTTTACAGTTGCATCATTTGATATGAAAGGCTTTTGATGCTATCAGGTTAGCCCATTTATAGACACTAGAGGAAATCCTGAGACACTAGAGGTTTCTTTTGCAACTGTTGTGAACACTGATGGCACTTACCCTAAACAGAGGGGATATCCTCCCTGAGAAAGGGAGTGCTCCTTATTAACTCACAACCAACAGCGGTACCTGTAGCCTAGTAGCCTGGCTTGTCTTTTGGTTCCAGAAAAGTTACATAAAGAGCAGCTAAAAATTAAATTTGGATTTTTTAAAATATTCCTGGTGACATCTGAAATTGGCTGACACCTTGTTGTTATCAATGCTAAATCTATTAATCTTGCTTAAGACTTATACTGTAGGTATTTAGAGTACGTTCCGATTCAGGTATATTCCAAAATTCCTGCGTCTTCACAAAATTGCGCATATAACTGTCTAACAGAGCCTTATGCTGAATTAATAGCTAATACACATACTCCTTAGGGTTTGGAAAGACTTGTTATGTCAGCATTTTGCCTTTTCTTCTTGTAGCAATGACTGGTGATTACTTGAACACAGAGTGCCTGCTACTACAGCAGTAACTTATTTGGATTATGATTTCCAAGACATAAATATGCCTGAAGGCTTGGAATGTAGATACAAGTTTAATAAATACAGAAATGAACCCAGTACACAGACTTTTACCGATGAGTTCTTTACAGATTTCAAGGCAATGCCATTAATAGACGGAAAAAATGATGAGCTGTCTCCATGGGCCTGGAAGCTCTGCCAGAGGCTCAAAACAGTGTTTCAATGGTTCAGCATGCTATTGACTTTGGGTTAGGAGTGAGCTGAACATTGAGAAGACTTGCTCTGTACCGCAGTGCATTCTATATTTGAAAGAATTAGGCAGTTAACAAATTAAGTAAGATTAGTAGATCTAGCAACACACTACTGGAACACATAAAATTATTTTCAACTCTAACTAATATGACAACTTGAGGACTTTGATTGACACGGGAGAAGAGATCTGAACACTAAACCATAGCTCGAAGGTTTAAAACCAATTGTTATATTATTTCCTATAGAAAAATCCCAAATTCAAAATAAAGATAAAACTCTAAACAAGATACAATACTGGAAAGAAAAGTGGAAAGAACTTCCTTATGTCAATAAAACTTTCTTTACTTTTCTTCCTGAATGTTATTATAGCCTACACAAGTACTGGCATACCAGCATATGCTATACAAAATGCCTGTTGGATACACATGTAACAGGTTGAAACATTCCTCTAATGAAAATGACCAAAAAAGTTTTGATAATACAGGAAAATCAGTATCAACATGCATTTCATCGGCAGGGGAGGAGTTAAACGAAGAACTATGCAGATTTCCCTTTATCAAAATTGTTTCTTCACCAAACTTTGTACACACACCATGAAGCAGAACCAAACCTCTTCGTGTAGTAATATGCTCTCAGCCAGCAGGTGCCCGCAGTGGTGATGTGCTGCTGCTCGAGCGGCAGCCAGCCACAGCAGCAGCAGAGAGCAAGTCTTCCTCTGAGAAATTCATAACACAACTTTTCTCTGCCACAAAGCACCAAGATTTCAGCACACCCAAGGGACATGCTCCACCTCTGCAGCAGACCTGCCCATGTGCACCAGGACACACTCAAAATTAATCAGAATTCATTAGTATGTACACTATGACTATGCTTTGCATTTTGCAGTGGATCTGGCCCTTCAGATTACTTTTAAAACCAATGACCCCAACACTAATAAATTTTACAGGTATTCCAATGATTTCTTAGGCTCACTTTTACCTGCTTTTTGGCTTACTGCCTTTCTCACTACCTTTGAGTCAATCTCATACCGGATATATAAAGAAAAGATTTTCTATTGTCTGCAATATATAAGAGGAGAAGACGACAAGTAGTCCTTACTTGCCAAGGGGCCTAAGGCATGTAAATGAAGTTACATTAACTTCAAGACTTCCACACCGCTGTTAGTCACAAAAACCTTGCCTAATCTTGCATGCAACTGCACCACCCTCCACCCAGCACTACCACTCCACACAAACAAACAGATCTAACTCATGCCAGTGCTGAACTATGGAACATCTAACTCCCTTCTGAGCCCTTGTTAGCTGTTGGCCTGTAAGAGCAAGACGTGCTGGCAAGGTCAGACCAGGGAACTGGGCAACCTCACTCAAGCCATGGAGAAGCAATTTTAAATCCCTGTAAAGACCTGTATCTGTAATAGCATGCCAACTGTGAGGCAGCTGAACGATCTGAAGCTGGCCTGTTCTCACCCAACACTAGCAGAACAGACTGTGAATGCAGTCCAAGTGGAATGCTTGACTGCATTCAACGGGACAGTCCGTACCTTAGGAGTTCAGGTCAGACCCCTAAAATCAGACAAATCTGAGTTACAAATTCAGGGTTCCCTGACTATTCAGTAGAAGACTGAAGAATTCACTTGAGTAAAATTGGGACCTCTTCTGGTTCATGCTCCTTGACATTGCAAGCATTCCCACTATTCCTCTTGTTATCTTAAATCCTCCAGATTGAAACTTTCTAGTGGAAGTGATGTTTTTATTTCTTACTATTGCCCGCTGCTTTCTTTACTATCTAATGTCTTGTCATGCAAGTGGGGTGCAGCTCCATAGAAATCAGTAGAGTAGTTCTAAAATACAGTCCACATGGGACCGGAATCAGGCTTTTTTCTGTTAGCTTTTTTATGGCTTAATCTTTTCAAGCCCAAATCAAATATTCTCAGGTCATTCTCATAGAATACCTATCATCTCTAGCAGTATAAAAACAGTTGCATGCTACCAATCCTTTGAGAAGATGAAAAATTCACCATCAAATATGTCCTTGCTCACATCTTTAATAAAATATTTTTAAACACTTTCATTGTTATTATTAGTAACAACCATTTGTAATGTGATTCCTACTCATTGATCAGGACCCTGCTGTGCACAGCTCAGCTATGCCAAACATCTCTGTACCAAAGACTTCATAATTAAAATATGAGATGAGAAACCGCACGTCAATACAGAGGAAGCACAAGGAAAGAATAAAAGATTTATCTTCTACAATTATGTAAGTGGTGGTTTAGGAAAGGAGAAGAAAGCTTGCAAGAAGTATTGAGAAATAACTGTATGCAAGCGAAGAACAAGCACCGAATGTACAATCTGTGGTTTTACAGGTGTTTTCTGTAACATGTAATCATGACAATGAGAGGAAAGTCAACACTATATCAAAGTACACGATGTCACTTGTCTTGTTTTCATTTCTCTATTGTTAGTTGCTCAACTTTGGATTAATTTTCCTGCTGCTATATTTGACTTTAGCAGTGTTTTAATTCTCAGGGCAAAGCTCTCCATTTTGTTTTCTCACTAATATCCTTTCCTTTTTCTCCGTATATTGCTTTTACTAATTAAACAATATACAACAAGGTTTTAGAATCCCATCTTATTTAAAAGATTAACACCAAAGAATAATGAAAATTGTCGATGACTGAAATAATTTAATATAAATTTGAGAAATGATACACTATAAGAGAACTGTATAAACATGTTATTTTCTTCCACTTGCAACTTCTTGTGTGATGAAAAGATGTCTTATTTCATTATTTTCTATGGGGTTTTTGTCCATATATATTATCTTGGAATTACTTACTTTTTGGGTTTTTTGCTTTGAAATCCACCCACCCATTTCCAGTGAGAGTTTTGATTAAATTGATATATTTCTCTCTTTACTTTTTTTCTTTTTCCCAAGAAAGTGCAGAACTTACTGAACTATACCATACTGCTACAGGAAATCTACTTTGGACTCATATTTCAAGGACAGATCAGTACACAGATGCTATACATTGGCTATGTACAGGATAATTTTTAATAGTTTCCTCAAAACTTGTATATATTTGCAGATCTGTATTTAGTCCCACAAAGGCAGGGGATCTAGAAATCTAATAGTCTGTATAAAACTGTTTGCTGGAAATACTATTGCTTTTTCTATGTGGGCCTAATATACAGACTTGCATGCAATCAGGTTTGTATCACACCCGAAAAAGCTATTTGTTTGCTTTAGTGAACATCTTCTATTCCACCTCCAGTACCACTGTTATTTGAAGAACTGCTAAGAAGAAATACAGCATAGATTATACACTAGTACTTGTTGATGTGCTTGGATAATTTTATATTGCAACTAATATTTTATGTTGTAAACATGTCTCTGCTTTCATTTGCATTACTCTTCCCAGTTCCTCTCTACAAGTGAAAAGCTAATTTCTTCTTTGCATCAGGTAAGAATTGCTTTTGGGGTAAAAGTATTGATTTAAATCCCACTTATCCCAGAGTTTAGAAATGAGAAGTTTAAATGTACTACACAGTAATGAAACCTTTCCACTATCATTATTACAAATCTGTAAGATTTTTCCAGTGCAAAGTTTTCACTAGTTATCATAGCATTTTGCATGTAAACTGAGAACTGCTTAGCAGTCGGTATTAAAAGCTATAAAGTTATCATTCCCAGCATCTTCTCAGTTCTCAGAATATAGAACAACTGACTAAGGGCAGTCTGATCTCTGATGGATGAAGTCTCCCTTCTTAAGGATCTCTTCCAAAACCATCAACTTTTCTCTTTCTCCACTGCAATGCATTGAATTTCTCATCCCTCCTAATCATTAATCATTAATCATCTTCCATGGTGTGACACTTTAAGTAGATGGTTAGGAAATACTAATGCATTCACATACATAAAAGAAGAGGGACTGAGAAGAAATACTGAGTGCTGAAAAAAGCGTATTTCAACTCCTGTATTATTCACATTGAACAGGCTTTCAGATGGAGATTCTGTCTTTCCCTTTTCCTCTCTGTTGATGTACAGCACTCTGAAAAAATGTCATGGAAGTTGATAGGTAAGATATCCTGTTTTATCACTCAGCTGTACATTTTAAAACAGTCTGTGTCTTACCTTTAATATCTTAGCCTCATATTCCAAGGCATAGTGAGTTATCATACTGCTTGTGTCACTCTGACTGCACTAGCTTACAATTGCATTCAATTTCATATCAGAAACAGCTTGGTAATATCAGATTATCTAAGTCAAGTCTTCCTTAGGCATGAACTGCTCCTGCTTTCATTGTGCTTCAGCTTCTTCTTGATGCAGATAGCAATAACCCTGAACTAAAGAAGCAGGCAACAACTGAGTCAAACAAGTTCAGCAAGGTTTAACAACAAGGTTCAGGCTTTTCACTTGACTACAGTTGTTGCTCTGTGCATCTCAGGTATGAAAGCATGAATAAACAGCGAGAAAGCACATTTGGTGTAGAAAAAATATGAACATACCTCTCGTTTTTACTGAAAGACAACTGGGTAAGTGAAAACAAATGATGGAAATCTATCTCCTATCAACATGCAGTCTCTCAGGTGCTAAACTAACTAGTGAAAGTAAATCATTGATGTCAGGACTATGCTATACTGAGAATATGTCAAATGTTGAATACAACTCTTAATATTTTCCTTTCTGTCACAGGCTCATCTATAGTAGCAAAAACTCTTGTTACACTTTAATAAAAAATGTGGTGTATCATTTTTCATCATTTTTCCTGTAAAAGTTCTATCACTTTTATATACCTGAGAGAGCTTTCTTCATGTGTTGATTTTTTCACAAACTTAAGTCACTGGCGTAAAATCTGAACATATTCTAAACCACTGTGCACAATGACCCAGTTCACCTGTTCAGTGGTCAATGTGATTATCAACGAATGTTCAGCTAAGAAAAACATTTCTATCCTTTCCAGGTTATATGTCACTGAGATGCAACAAGAATTATATAAAATACAGTACATAACCATTCAGTAAGACTTTTTCCCTGTTTTGTTACTCTAATTCAGCAAAAATAATGGAGCCAAGTAAAGACTTTCACTGATCAGATTTTTTTTCTACCAGGTGCTGTTCAGTAATTCCTTGGCTTGCCTATGGCACTGCTGTGGTCTTCCACTCACGTGCTAGCCAATCCTCTAATGGTTTAGCTTTAGAGAGTAGGACAAAGAGGATTAATTATTATAGCATGGTTCCAGGCATTAGTGTATTAGCATGGAGCACTATTTTCCTCCATATGAATGTACCCATATTTCACCTGTTGGTAATTTTTGTGTGTCAATGCTTTCTATGATTAGAAAAGAGCCCCCCACAACTTCTACTTTTCAAATGTAGCAGATTTTTAACTTGTGCACATGTTATTACTCACACTATATCAAATGAAGTTTAAAAGTCCTGGTTAAATACAGTGCGTTGTTTCTCAGGATTGTGGTCTGGTTTTCTAATACTACTTTGAAAAGAAGATGCTAATTTAGGGTCTTCATCTATAAATTCTTATATATGCAAGGAAGTGTATTAATGCGAGTTACTTTAGTAGAATTGAGTAAAGACCACAAGATCTTGCCCTGCTCTCCTCAGCAGAAAGATTAATTTCATTGAATGAAGGGCTGACAAAACTGTACCACATACATCCCTGCAAGCCAGCAGTGCAAGACAGTCATTTAAAATAAAAAGGTCAGTGAAAACTAGATGTGGCAGTCGGTTCAGGTCACCGACTGCTGTCCTTTTTTCTCCAGCTCTAAGGCCCAGCATGCACACATACACTTGGCTATTCAGTGAACCTAGATGCTGATGAATGTGTCCTTCAAACTCAGTTCTCAAAAAATCTTTTGGAGTAGCAAAAATAACACTGCTCTCCTACAGACCTCTACTGCACCTCTGCATCCAGGGATGGAGGAAATCAGGTTTTGTCTCAGTATCACAAGCAGTATCACAAGTATTAGTGTGGGAGTCCAAGAAATGAAAGAATAATAACATCAGTACCCATACCTTCACTGACCTATCTACAGCCTGTCATTTAGAAACCTTACTATATGTTCCAACAATATCATATATTTCATCATAGTTTAAAAACTACAACCATGTAACTTTATTTTGTGCCTGCACACTGCCCAGGTTTTTAAGACCCATCTGGATGAAGCCTTTAGTAACTTTGTCTTATGGCTAGTTTTATAATTGACCCTCCTTTGCACTGGAGGCCTCCTGAGGTCCCTTCCAGCTTGAGGTATCCTGTGAATACAGCACACAAACATACACAAACACACAGGACAATCTCCTCACCAAATTCTACCTTTATAAGTTCTTAGAATTTATTACGTCATAACTCTAATGAGTTTCCAATAACCCAAACATTTGTCATACACACAGAGATATTGCTTTGAATGCAAACCCGAAACTATTAGTTTACTAGCTGCATGCTAACTTCAAAAAGTATCTTTGTCTGACAATGACACTGAGTGAGAGAGACAAATTATTGCATAATATGACAAGGGGCAATGGCTTTAATCTAATAGAGGGTAGATTTAGACTAGATATTAGGAAGTTCTTCACTATGCAGGTGCTAACACTGGCATATGTTGCCCAGAGAAGCTGTGGTTGCCCCATCCCTGGCAGTGTTCAAGGCCAGTCTGGATGAGGCTTTGAGCAACCTGCTCTAGTGGAAGGTGTCTCTGTCCATGGCCAAAAGGTTGGAACTAGATGACTGTTAAAGGTCCCTTCCAACCCAAATCATTCTATGATTCTATAATCTTCTGCCCAGTTCCCTCAATTCTTTTCCCAAGCAAGATATAAAATCCTGGCAACACAATTATTTATAATCTGCCTTATCCATTGGCTAACCCAAATAAAACAGAAAAACCCTTTTCTAGAGTACTAGGGAAATCTGTAGTGATTATTTCAGAGCAGATAGTTACACTGTGTCCTTGGACTTCAGTACCATGAACAGTACACTGAAGACATGCAGGTTCTTCAGCGACTGTGAAACAAAAACAATAAAATGACCAGTGCTTATTGTAAAAGCTTTAAAACCTATTTTATGAATAAAGAAGATGTAGTTACATACTGAAAAAGAATCAAGCTAAAACTTCTGGGGTATCAGAGCAGCCTTGCAGCACTAAATATTCTGGAAAAAAACAATTTTTTTCCATTGGCCTCAGTGAACATCAACATGTAAGAAATAATCAGTGGCTGAGCTCTTGTAATTCATCTTTTATAGGCACACTTGAGGGACAAATGCATAAAAGTATTATGCACTATTCCATTT
Source organism: Pezoporus flaviventris (assembly GCF_033815535.1). Taxonomy (NCBI): domain Eukaryota; kingdom Metazoa; phylum Chordata; class Aves; order Psittaciformes; family Psittacidae; genus Pezoporus; species Pezoporus flaviventris. The sequence goes on from NW_026892595.1 coordinate 9,592,816, forward strand.
TCACATTCATTAATGCCAAACCCAGAGGTTTTCAGTGACCTTCTTGCTTTGTTCAGGGCTGTGACTAATGGAGCTACCACAGCCTAATCCTCCCAATACTCGAGGCTCACTTCTTCCATGCTAATGTATGTACATTATGTACACATGTAATGTATGATTATTTGAGAGCAAGAAGCCTACATCCACACCTAAGCTCCACTGCTCCCTACTTTCTATTCCTTCTCATATCACAGAAGGGGTAGGTAAGTCATTCTAGCTTGAGTATGAAAACGGGAGTAGCACAATCCCAGAAACAGATCCTAACACCTATTACACGCAACAAGATGTCTGAGAACAGGGTTTATTCCGGGCTTTCCTACTGAACTGCCTTATGAGCATTAGGAAGTCAATGCACTGCCACTCAGAAGCTCCATTTCTCCGAAGTTATAGCTAGATAGCCACACTATAATTAGAGGTTTGGAAAAAGGGATAACAGTGAAGACAAGGAATTTGGATTCTTAAGCCAAAAAAAAAGAGAAGACTGAAGGGAAAAATCCCAATAGTCTTTAAAAATATACTCTGCTGCCTCTTAAACTAGTTCATCTTATGGTCTAACCTCACTGTTACAAAGATTCTCCTCCCACTTTGCTAATATAACTTTCACTTGCTGGAATTTAAACCCAGTACTTCTTATCTGCTATGTCAAGAACATGGAGAAATTATTCCCTTCCTCTTTGTTTCATGGAACTCACTAACTTTTATTACTGGCTGTGGAAAATATATAATACCAGTGCATGAATTTTGGAGTGCATTTTGGAGTTTCAGTTAAGGTTGACTAGCACTATGGAAAATTTTTAATATATCAGTTGCCTAGGGTGGAACTCATCACCAAATACCTCAGGCTTTCTTTATAGTCAATTAAGCCTTGGACATGATCCAAGTCTAAAACAAGTCATAAAAGACCCAGTTTCTTTTCAGTAGCTACTTGGTGAGCATAGAACTGTTTCAGCTATGGGTACCTATATAAGAAACACAGACTCACAGAAAAATTGCATTTGAAAGGATGCTCCAGATGTCATCTAGTCCAGCTACCTGCTCAAAGCAGATCAGGTCACTCGGAGCTGTGCCCAGTCAATTCCTGTTACCTCCAAGGATGGATACTCCACAAACTTGGAGAACCTGCTCCAGCATTTTATCACTCTCACAGTAAAAAAAACTGTTTTCTGGTATCTAAGCAGAATTTCCTATTCTCCTACTTGTTACCATTAAAGACATCTAAAATCCGCTGAGATCGGACTCCCAGTGCAATTAACAGGCTACTCTTTCATAATATTGTGCTTGTGCTCACTTTATTCAATGGTCTTTGCAGCATGCAAAGAGTTTTCAAATCTGTGTTGTTGCAAGATGTATTTCAAACATTAGTAAGACAGGGAGTTAGAAAAGGCTAGGAAAAAAGGTTAGGAAAAAAACCTCAACAATAGTCAGTATTTCTGGAAAAGGAAAGTAATGAGAATCCTCCGATCACATGCCAAGTATAGAAGTTAAGAGGCTCCTCCGTGAGACAGTCAGCTTTTGGCTCTCTGTTCAAAATCTAAGAACAAAGAAATATAAGCAAAATCAATTAGAAAGCCCACTGTTAATTTGGATGAGGTCCATTGATAATTGGAAAGACTAAATAAAGGGAAATCAGAGATGTTACTATGAGAACTAAAGAAAATGTACGAAATGAGTGCCTCAGAAATGACAGCTTCCCAGCAACTCCTGGGTAAAATCTATGCGTTTATAATAGACAAAGCTCATCTGCCTGCTTATAATTCAGGAAAGATCCATGTGTTGTTATCAGTACAGCAAAATCTGAATAATAAGTTTTGGTGGAGACCATCATTTGCACTTCCCATTTGGTTACAAGGGCATTGTAACAGATGTTTTTCTCACCAAAAGCAGCTGGCTGGTGATATTATTTTTCAATTAATGATACTACACTATGAATAGATTACTGCATGTAGATATGAAAACAATGACGATTACTGAAAGAAATTAAGCAATTAACAAAGTAGGTTTTGGTTTCTGTTTAATTGGAGGGTAAGGAAAGTCAGAGATGCAATAAAGCCCTTCTGGACGCATTGAAATTTGTATGCTGAAGGCTCTCAAAACAATCCAAGACAGACTGGATAAATGGCTCTAGAAAAAGCAAGAATTAGGGAAATGTAGAGAGAGAGTAAAGATGCAAAAGACAGCAGTGTTGAGAAAATGTATGGGGATTTTGCTTTTTAAATAAGAACGTAATTTTGCACTAAATCCTTAAAAGAACAGAGATTTGAGTTATTTAGAACTGAAATGCTGTCATTTTATCTCTTTACATTGTACATGCAATTACATGTAAATTACATGTAATTATATTACAGCTGTGTAATTCTGCACTTAGTTGAGTGTTAAAGTAAAGCTTTTTGGTTTTACCCTTTTGAAGAGACGACACAAAGAGAAAAACAGCCTTATGTTAAAGAACACTTTACTGTAGTGATGCTCGTACTGTAGTGATGCTCGTACTGTAGTAATGCTCGTCTGGATCAAACTGCTGAACACCATTCTGTATTTTAACTTGCATTTCATGCTAGGTGTGGAAAACATAACCTAATGCAGGTTCATAAAAGGTGAGATCTGTATTAATTAGTCTTCAGTCTCTAAGTACTCCTCTATGGGAAAATGAGAACTAAATCAAATAGCTGAAATAACTGTACCTCTGTGCATGTGTATCAGCAGAGACGCCATCTTTAACTACATCACTGAGTTACAGAATACTGCCAGCTCTTCTCAGAAACAAAAATATCAAATAACAGAAAGAAGTAACAAAAAAGAATAAACAATGGATATGACCCAGGAAAAAGATGACCTGTTTTCCATGTATGTGTCTTAATAATCAACATGCTAATTGATAATCTGTGCTATGCACCTTGCTATGAAAACCTGAGTGTGAATGTCAGCTGGCACAAATGAGACTCTCCATTTAGAGATCAGGTTTTCTTTCGTTCTTTCTCATGCCATCTTGCTCTGCATTGTGTTCCTTTTCCAGACAATGAGGAGGCAAGCACATTTAGATACTGCCCATGTACAGCAAAATGTCAAGAGTTCACATTCCAAGGACTCACACCTTGCAGAAACACAGGCTCCTCTCTCTTAAAGATTATGTAATAGACCTCTCTGGCTATGCTTTGCATCCTTCACACATTTATTGTTCCACTCTCCTGCCCTGGATCAGAGTTGATGAAATCTTCCTTGCAGTGCATTGAGGAAAGAGATGTTGAAATCCTGATATTTCTGTATCAGTCCCAATCTTCTTCATTTTTTACAAAACCATACTCTTGCAGTTGGTGAAATCAGGATTAATTTCTCTGTCTGAACAATTAAGATGACTTCCCAGTACCACACTCTCTCCATCTCTCCCCTAACACCTTGAAAACAGAAACAACTTTTTTTCTGTGTTTCAGCCTGATCAGGAGTCACAGGCTGATCAGTTACTACCTATGTAATAAAGAAAGAGAGCCCCAGCAAAGAGTGTGGAAGCATAAAACTGCTGTAAGAGAGCAGTCAGGTTGTACACTTTCATGTTAGCGTCTAACAGAACGTGTTCTCAGTGGACAGTTTTATATTGTATGAGAATGAAAAGTGCAGAGAAGGATAAGCTCTAGTCAGAAATCCATATGCCAACTTGGAGACACACTAATCAGGAATTTTCAGCAAAAGATGCTCCCTCAGAATACACTAAATTGTCAGTACAAAAAAAAAGCAGGGGAATGTTTAAACATCAGTGAAAAGCTGAGGGGATGCTTTGGTTATCAAACCCCTCCCTCCCAGCCCCATTTCCTTTCCTCTCTTCTCCCTCTGCATTTAAATGTTGTGTGGAGGGCCATCTCTTGTCACCTGAAGCCTGAAGATAAGACAGCTACCAAAGGATGTCCTTTGTGACACAGAAGACCAAGACAAAACCCAGGAAAGAAACTGAGGAATCACTGACAGGGGAGCAGACTGCAGACACAGCAAGAGCTATGATGAGGCTTCTGGCATACTTCAGAATTGAGGCTGTGCAAACACTTCTTATGGAGCCATGGCCTGGGGAAGCCACTACAATGTCCCAGAGTTCACTGGGAAAGCCACTACAAGGCCTCAGGGTTTTCTGGGAAAGCACAGAGGAGACAGCCATGAACAGGAAACCCCTCATGTTAACACTTTGTGACTTTCTATAAATGCTTCACAGCGTTTCCACAAAGGCCGAGAAAGCAGTGTGCGGGCTTTCTGTTCCGCTCATTGGAAAAGAGTATGAAAGAAGCAATTGTGGAATAATATGGAAAACCCCAAAACTTTTCTTCCTGGCATCTGCAAAGTGAAAGATGAAAAACCACATAAAACTATCCTAGAAGTGCACACACTTTTTCTTCAGAACCTGAAAGGCACACACAATAAAAAAACACCCTGCATAAAAATTCCATTGGGGATTGTGTTTATTATGGTATTCTTCACACCTTGTTCTACCACAGTTTATCTGCTACTTGCTCTGCAACTGCTAAGGAGTTCTGTTTTCCAGCTAATCTCTCACTAACTAAATGATGGTCTGTGCAAGCACAGAGGATTCTGACTACTGAAGAAAATAGAATAGGAAAATAATCCAAAACTCCATTTTTGTTTTCTGTCTCCTGATCTGCACGCTATCAACTTCATTCAACGTACACTTTGGTGTCTTCCTTTATCTAGTCAATATATCGGTTTTATGTGGCAACTAACAAACTCATGTTTTCTGGGATTTTTGAAAAGAGAAAAGAATGATATTTCTGTGACTTCTGTGATATATTCCTCACATGGCTGTGAAATAATTTTTCTCCTACTTATAGCATAGGGATAACATCATTTTCCCAAATACGTGGTATTGCAGATCTCACATAGCTTCAGAAACACCAAAATATATGCCAATAATACTCTGAAGTAATTACACTTTATACTACATTTCAGGGAAATACTTGGTATAATCAGTGTCTTCCTTTTACACACCTTATGTATTCTTCCCACAGGACAGTATAGAGAGGTATCATCTTTCAAAGCAAAAACTCAGCTGAACCCGGAACACCTAAAAACTTCTAGGCAAAAAACACTGGAAAGTTCCTTAAACTAAAAATGGAGAATTATTATAAATATAGGAAAATGTTCCAGCGTTCTTAAGAATACTCACTGAACGCAGCCCATTTTAGTCAGATTAAACTAATCGTTACATAAACAGTTTTGACATTTATATGTTCACCAAGGTGATTCAATGTATTAAGATGTCAGCAAGGATGTAATTTTTCAAAAAAGCTATAGTTTGACTTACCGGGAAGTACAGAAGAAGTGATCCAAAAAGAATGGTTTCCAGCAGCACCAGCCCTGAAGCCCTGATACTCTAGAAGACAAAGAACAATGCAAAACATTAGAAAATTCTCTGTGTCACATTTACATGCTGGGTTCTTTGCAGAAGGCACCTTCACTCCTGTCAGCATAACTCTTCCACAGTAATGCTTACTAAAGCACGGTATTAAGCTGTCTGTCATACTGGCATGCTCCACGTTCTTTAATTCACAGGCCCATTACAATGGTTGTGTTTTACAAAATCCAATTTACAAAATCATTCTTCCCTATGTTAGATACTATTCAACACACATTACCTGGATACCTTCTGAAACTGCTAAAATTGCTCTCAAGTGTGAAGAATTATGGATCGTGGGAATTACAGATATGAATTTGACTTTAGAATTTGTTCTGTACTATTTAAATTTCAAGAACTCCTTTGAACATTTTGACTTATTTAATATTAATAACTAGGCTTCTACAAGAGATATGAATAATCTACAATTTTAATGAATACAGAGTGTGCTCTTAGATTGAAAGCACCCTTTATTCTTCCTGAGATTTTGTACAAAGATGTTGATTCAGACATTAACTTGTCAGGCTTGTAAAATACCATGCCATTTCCTCACTGATTCTAATTCAGTCTCTCCATCATTGTTTTCTTACATGTTAAAATTTCAAAAAGTCAATTCTTTTTCCTAATACAATATATATTCCAATAAGTTTGATGATTTATGTATAGTGCAACTGCACCTTAAAGACAAAACATCAACAATGCTTCCCATTTCTTTAACCATCTCGTTCCCCTGAGATACTGTTTCATACACTGCTCTGGAAGAACAGTTCTTTCCTGACTGCAAGCACTGCAGGCAGACAGGACAGCAGAAGCAGCTTTGCCAAGAACCTCTTGAAAAATCCCCTCCTTTTCCCTCACAAATTCCTCTTGTGTGCTGGAATTAATGCTCTGTGGTAATCTCTCTAACAGTTTTAGATGGGAGTAGTTTATCTTTCAGAACTAAGGCAAGCACTAGAAATATATATTGTCTATCAGAATGGATTTGCAGACAAACTTTTGGTGCCTTGGGATCCAGTTTCTGCTTGCTGGTAGAAATTGCTAGATAAAATGCAGTGTTTCAGTGAATCTAGAATCTTACTCAGGTTTCCTATTTCATCATTATTTTGTTTTAACTTATCACTTTTAAAACATCTAAAGTACTGAACATAGGTTGAAAGACATGAAGAAAATTCTTAGGAAGCCTTTTTAGTATGAGACAGTTATAGAGCTACCTAATTTCCAGTGATGGTGAAATTTGCAGCAATGTTTGTCCAAAGCATGTGTATCAGCAGAGACGTTACCAATATCCTATGCAAGTGTTCACCTCAAAAATTATCATGAGAAGCTACTTCCAATGGGAATTCACATCAAAGCTCCTGCTTTAAGGAAAACACTAAAATAACAGCTCCAGGACCATCTTAGTGCTACTGATGCTGTATTAGTCACAATTCAAGCCTGGAGTGAGGATTATGAATGGTTTTCCACTCATTTTAAGATTATAATGGCATCTTTTCTGTTCAACCACTGCAAGATGTTCCCACAAAAATCTTGGGACCACAGCTCGTTTCCTTATTTTTGGGCCAGAATTGTTCATGTATTCGAGAATCATTATTATGGCTCCTCTTTTCTAGACCTTTCCAATTCTTTCACTCTTCCTTGTGGATCTTAACCCTAGACTTTCACATTAAGAGTTTCATATTAAGGATAGCAAAACTGTTCTGCCTCCTCTCTCTAAAACTGAACCCTGAAACGAAGTATACATATTTTTAGCAAAATTTCTATGGAAATTGTATCATTCCATGAAATGTTCCTTACTGAATACTGACCAACGAGTGCAGGTTATATTTACAATGAGTTCCTACAATGCAAGGCATTGGTTTCAAGAACCCAAATTTAAATGGTTTGGGTTTTCTTTTTTTTCTATTATGATGTTGGGTAAAGCATAAACATAATCTCAGCGAAAAGCTGGGAAACTGATAACTGAAATGCCAGTGTCAGATTCTTAGGCTCAAGTGACCGCATTGTTCAATGACATACCAAATTCAACTGAGTCATTACTTTATATAATTTGTTTTCTGTCACTTGGATAGACAGGCAGCCTCACCCACTAGTCTGCTAACTAAAAGATGGTCCAGCACTTCTGTACTATGTTTCCCCATGCAATAGCCCTGCCTCATTTCATATGTAGAAGGATGCTCCAGAGACACTCACAAAGCATTTATATCAACAGACAAAAAAATGACCAAAACGCATTTATTCTGTATTTGTGAGACAGTCATTTGTTATAAGCATCCCTAAACAATAAACAAAACCCAAAGGGATGATACTATCTTCCATAGCTGCTGTAATAAAAATGTTAATGTACCCATATTTCTGTATTCAGATGCACTCAACTTTTTCAAGTGGCACTTTAAAATCAATACATATAGACAACTGCTCAAAACTGCTTTCTGCAGACACCTCTGACCTAGTTAAAAGCAAAAAGATGGAAGTAAATGTTTAGATGCCAGTTATGAAGTCATTAAATGGAATACTTCCAGGTTACTTTAATTAAGAAGTGACTAGACTCCCAATTATTTTACAGCTTAAATGTTTGAAGTTATGGATCATGGACACTGCTTGGACATGCATAATAGAAAGTGCAAATATTTTTATGAATTATAAATGCAGCATGAGTTGTTTCATGCTTCTAATGAATACATAAATTTAGCCTGAGCAAGATGCAAATTTTGCGTGCAGCACATGAAGAAAAAATCTCGGAAAGCTTAGAAAAAGTTAAAATCTGCCTCTGATAGCACAGATTTCACACTGTGTGATGTCAAATTCCCAGCACTATAGGACCGTGTCCACAAGACTCCTTTAGTGGCCCCAACTCTGCCATAACAAGGACCTCCACACATTTTGAGACAGTTTTTCTTCACAGCATCTTTGTAAGACAATGGCACATTACACCATACACAATACTGGCAGAAGTCATTGAACTCACATCTCCCACAATTGATCAATACCCAAACCACTGAACAATTTTTTTTTTTTTTCTTATTTTGTACAATGCATCTGGAAATGCCAGACTAGCCAAGAAAGTAGCTGAAATGGACATCATAAGGAGAAGATGGAAATGATCTAAAAAAGCTGGTCTTCAATCAGTTTCTGTGTGAACACACTTTTCTAAGCAAGTCCTTCACATCCTGATCAGTCATAGAATCATAGAATAGTTAGGTTTGGAAAGGACCTTAAGATCATCTAGTTCCAACCCCCCTACCATGGGCAGGGACACCTCACACTAAACCAGGTCACCCAAGGTTCCTTCCAACCTGGCCTTGAACACCACCAGGGCTGGAGCATTCACAACTTCCCTGGGCAACCCATGCCAGTGCCTCACCACCCTTACAGTAAAGAACTTCCGTCTTATATCCAATCTAAGTCTTTTATATCAAGCTTTTTTCTGGGCGGTGTAATCATAAGATAACCTGCAGAGGCAAAGAAATTTGGTGTTTCCAGCTCTTCTTCCAAAACAATTACTTAACCTATGATTTTCTTTTTACCTGTGATCCGGTATAAACCAATCTCTACGAATTCTGCCCATGCACTTCAGTTTCCTGCCATAAAAGAAGTGTGGCTTAGAGAGCAACACTAGAAAGTAAAATGAGCTTGAATCCATTTTTCTGACTGTGTCTTTGCTATCTGGAGAATGGGACTTTTAACCCAACATTTACAGATACCACAGCTGCTCTTAAATGGAATTTCAGCAAATGGAGTAGACATTCTGGCAGAGATGAATGCCATCCACGGCAACGAAGAAAAGCACAAAATTTCAAATAAGAAATAGCACAACCAAAGGACTACTTTTGTGTAAGTGTAGAGAAAAAAATAAGAAGGAAAAAAAAAGGAGGGAAACAGAAGTATCATAATTCTCCCAAACTTCATTTTTTGAAACTCTTGACTTTTAACTTTCTCTGCTGCAAAGGTATTTTAATATCAAAAAAAGTAACATGGAATCTTTCGGTTTAGAGAAAATACATATGCCAACTGAAAAAATATATGACACTTTTTTCTTCCAACAACCCCCATGATAGCCCAAGAGGTATGGTCCAGGAAGTAACGTTTTTGTCCAGCACTGAAGCTTTAATAACAGGGAAGAGCTAAAGAGGAGAAAAACAAAACTAATGCAGGATGTTTTTCAACTAATTTATTAAAGATATTCTGTATCAGGTAGACAGCATCGCCGGTAGTCTCTGAGCACCAATTTTTCCACCAAAAGCTGAATCCTCCATTGTACAAACTTTGCAAATACAGGCCTCTAAGGCTTTGCTGTGGGCAGCACTGTGAATGTTTGATTTTATGGGAATGTGCAACATATTCAGCAGTGGATATGCCCAGGGGAAAAGCCTTCGCTCTTTTTAAGAAAACAAATGTAAGAATGGGAACAAATGATAACCTAAAGCCTCCACCAACTGGTGTCCTCCTATACTGTCTGCACGGTTAAAATACTCCACTAGAATTCACAGAAATCAACGTATTTTAGGAAATAGCCCTGAAATGCCGTGCAGTGGGGTTTTCTTCCACTTACATGTAACATTTGCTCAATTCCTTTTTCTCTTCCTTAACAGCTGCTTGGGGGTTTTTGCATCTGCCTTGCTTGCTGGCATTTATTTTGGTTTTTGCTAATTTATTTCTGGCTGTTCATCTTGTGTACAGTTTGTTTATTGCCACTTCATCTGTGTGTTCATTTCCTTTTGGGGATTTTATTTCTATGTTTACTTATTTGTGTCAGTAAAACTGTCCTTTCTGGTTTTCCTTGTCTCACTTCATGGTTATATATTGCTGACACTAAAGTGATACTGCAATTTATTTTCCTTCAAGTTTCATACTAACTTTCATACTTAGCTTAGCTACCTCTACCATGTATTTTCCACATTCTCTAGGTTTGTTTGCTTTTTAATTGAGATCTTGGTTAAAACAACATTATGATGTTGATGATGATGTCCAAGGAGGAAAAGTAAGTATTGAAACTAGGCATTAGTTTCAATCCAGCCCTCATCCAGAAACACTGGAATCAAACCAAAAAGAAGAAATTTAAACAGTACGGTATGTATTATATTAAAGATCAAGGCCAGCTACGTACTGGTCTCTACCACTTTCTGAAAGAAGATGAAGTAACACCACACAGAGGAGTAAAATGGTAACTCCTGAGAAATGTAAAACATCAATTAGCTGACTTAAAGCAACACTACTCGTTAAAATGGATTAAAATGATGCCAAGGAGGGTCACCAGAAAAAAAAATCTTAGAAGTTTCTTGCTCTAATCTACTTTATCCAGAGGAAGTAGATAAGGAAAGTTCCAAGTCCTGATATACTCCACAATAGCCTAATAAAGGGAATACGAACATTACAAACAACTAGTCATGAGCTGAAAGAAGACTGAGATGCCTTTTTCTTTTCACAGTCCCAGTTATCGAGCATGCTTTGTATCTAACAAATAAACACTCTAATATCCACAATGTGCATAATAAAATCTGCAGGCCTCGTCAAGTCAATTGCCCTGCCAAGGCAATTGGTAAGGGGAAACAGTGTCTCCTGCCCCTTAACTTCTTCTTTGCCATCCTATTGAAGCTTAGCTCCCTCAAGCTTTACCAGTACATTTTATGCTCTAGTCCCCACGAGTAGTCATTCACTGGACCCTCTCTGTTTTTTCCACACTCTTTTTGAACCATGGAGCTCAAATATGGACCCAGTATTTCAGAAGCAGCCACACTAAAACTAAGTAGAGAGGAGTAACAGCTTTCCTCTGTCTGCTGGTCATCCTCTTGTTGCCCAGTATATGGTTTCCTGGATTGTGGCAGAGCTCAGTGTTGACTCATATTAAGCCTGGTTTCACTGAAACTTCTGCAGCCAGGCAACTCAGGACATTTGATTAACGGAAAGATCAGGATAAAATAAAGACTTGGACATACAACATATGAACAGCCTTTGTTAAGATGATAGTATCAAGGCAAGGGGTTTTCACTAAGCTTTCTCATCCATCTCATTCCAAGGCTGTGTTTCAGCCAGGTTTTTTTATCTATCTGACTATGAGTTCCAGTTTTAGATCTGAGGGAGCACAAAACTGGAATTTCATACTCTATTTGAGGCATTACCTTCAGATACTCCATAAAGAAACTGACCAAAACAAGAGGGCAGCTCCTGGAGAAAAGCAGAAATGGTGACTACAAGAGCTGAGGAGCAAGCACACGTATTCTAACTCTTAGATGTCACTGGAGAAGAACGGGTGAAGACAGATCATGCTCATGTCACAACACTTCAAAAGCAAGATTTCAGTGTTGCTGCACTGTTTGGTTTACTACTGAGACTTTCTCTATGCTACAAAGGAGCTATTCATCAGCTCCATGCACACGATGGACATACATTGTAGACTGCCTATGAAACTAATGAGTGGGTGGGGAGTTCCTAGGTAGGGCAGGCCAAATATCCCCTACCTTACCTTCTGTTTCCCCTTACCAATTGCCTTGGCAGGGCAATTGACTTGATGAGGCCTGCAAAAAATACTGTTTGCAAAGGGCTGCAAATTTCTGCAAATGACTTGGGATTTGCTCAGTCTTCAGTCTATTCCTATGCACTGTTTTTATAAAGTCCATTCAACTTTTCGCCTCGTCTTGCCCCATATAACTTTTCCCAACTACACATACATTGTTACCTTTTCCAGTGAAGTAGCTGAATGGAAAAACTATAGTGCTAATTTTCAGAAATTTTATTTCACTCTAAGAAATAGTATATAGAGATCCTTCCTTCTGTCCCTGAGCTTGAGCAACAGCGAGCAAGATGTTGGCTACTTGGTTAAGAGACAAAAGCTGGACCTGCCAGTTCCCGGGTTTACTGCTGACATTTAGAGAAGAAAAGAGTGGAACTGCATTTCACTGTTCACACCTGGATGACAACTGGCACAAAAACAACTGGAAGGAGTCCTCTGAATGGTGCTGTCACAATTTTTTTCTTATTTTCTCGATAATAAATTCAAGCCCTTATTAGGACTCCTACCCAGGAAATGGGAAAATTCAAATGCCATCACAAGGCTGTGCTTTCATTTTATTGTTGTTGGTTGACGTACGAAATTCAAGCAACTAATTTCCCTGCTAACTGCAGGAAACACTCTTGACTTCAAGTGAGAAAGGGCTGTACCTCGTTTGAAAATTTCTCTGTAAAATAATCAAGATGAAATTCTCTGTCCTGTTCAACCTCTTACCACACTGACAAAAACTTCTAATGATAATTGTTCTATTTGAATAATAGCCTCCTAATAGAATATGGATTGCAAATACAGTAAATTTTATAGCAAAGGCCAATTTTCCAAAGACAGACCTACAGTTACATGCTGCCACTTACGCCATACTGGCAAACTGACAGAAATTTCTGGCATTTGCAGGTTTTGGGCAGTATTCCTAAACCAAATAAATATAATCCTCTTGGGTTTTCCTCATTTCTCTTTAAAGAATACTAACACAAAGGTCTTTTTTTTATTACTAGTTATAGCAGAATTCAAATAAAATATAATTATTAATTTTACTTTATACTTGAAAAAAATCAGGAAAAGCAAAGGTCAAGCAGCCATCAATCAGAAATCAATTTCATTCAAAGTGCACAAGATGTCAGGGAACCAAGAAACCCCCAAATACTTAATTTTTACACTCATGTGGCTCTTGATCCTTTCTATTATACAAGTAATGAAATATCATTATGATACATCATGATGAAGATAAAGTGTTATGCATTTTGAAACATGGGTCCTGCTGCATATAAATTGCACTACACCACCTACAAGACAGATATTTAAAAAAAACCAGCATTTTTTTATGAATATCCCTCACAATGAAAATTGTTAATATCCCAGGGACATCTTTTCTTGTAAGAGCAGGAATTTGTTCCCTGGGGACATACTGCTTAGATCAAGACACCCGGTTCTCACCAAACAGTAGTGACAAAGGAAAATCCATAATGAGGCAAATAATGCCTAAATTCAGTTTCTGTCTGTTCACATCCTTATGGGCTAATTTAAAAGCTGAACACGTAAAATGATTATCATCAAAATTCTGGATCTTTTACAGTTCCTGTTTCACTAGGTTATGCATTCAATTAATGCAGAAATTAAATGAAAGGAAGATGCAAAAGCATTATGGTCTTCAAGAATAAAATGCACTTTAGTATTGATAGCTGTTTAATCAGCAAGAGACCAAAAGGAATATACAGAAAATGTGATGGAATATGAAACCAAATTTCATAAGCAGGAGATAGGGCTCAGTTAGCATGTTCCTCGATTTAGTTTACAAATAGCTTCAGAATACCTGAAGTTCAGCTTTCTTATTCAACATGGTGTCACCTGCCACAGAAGGCAATACCATGGCTCACTAAAACAGTCTCTACAAATTGTAGCTCAACCGTGTAGAAAAAAATAATTTATGGTAAATTATGAAAAGGGAAAAAAAACCCAAAAAACACAAAGAAAAACCCTAAAATAACAACCTGACTGCAAAGCTCAAGATTTGTAGTATCTCAGAAAAAAACAAGCTGAGAATGATGTAAGAAGAGAAGGGTTAGAATAAATCTGATAAAGATAAAATCTCATTATTCACATGACTGAGAAGGCAAATGAACTATAGATGAAGAGCATTATATAATTTCAAACAAAAGCTCTTAATTCTGAAGATTTTAAATCCAACTCCATTTTAATTTATTCACTTTTACTTTACAGGAGCCAAAAGGCTAAACTAATAGCTTATGATTGGATCTGAGAAATGCTGATCCCCAAAATGTTGAGATTTTTTGGCTCATCAGAATTTATTACTGTAAGTAATAAGTTTGGAGCACAGATTGCATGTTTCACTGAAAATAAAAGCACATTTGCCTTTGAAGGAAATATTGCTAGGTATAACTTAATTATCCTTCCAACCACTGTATTGCTGAAAGCCCCAGCCTCAGGTCAGCCTCAAGTTATCATGGGTCCTGCAGAAAAAGGCTGTAAAATAGACTGTCCTTCCTCCACAAAGATAAGGGACAACATAGGGATAAGGAAAAATGGGAACAAAAATGGAAAGATGAGGCAATATAATTTCTTATAACAAGCAATCAGTAGGCCCAGCCTACCAGCATCCCACCTGTAGTCACATCTTTGTTAGCACTTGGATCTGAAGACATGATACAGAGAGCAGGGGATGCTCTCAGAAAGCCGCTACCAAGCATAAGGGAAGGATGAAGGGACCAAGGGGTGGTTTTGAAAAATGTAACAAGACGATGATGATGGAGGCTGGTGTTGACACCTATGCATCAAAGAAATGGCATCAGGAGGGAGAAAAAAGTTCATGTGGGAGTTCAAAAACTAAAATGTATAGCTCATATACAATGTCAACAGGGAGGTGCAATAGGGACAACACAAAGTGGCAGGACAGCAAATTGCATCACTGAGGATAGAGGCAGGCCATGATTGCAAGGCCAGCTGAAAGGACACTGCAGTAACCAAGACACAAGATAACAAGTTGAAACAAGAATTTTAGGTCTGTGAACCAGCAGAAAACATGTATTGAATGGGAACTCAGGAGTTCAGTAAGGCTTAGGCGTTGATGGAGGCTAAGTGAGCTCCAGAGCTCAAAATGATGTTAGATAACAAGCAGGTTGCCGCAGTAACTAAGAAAGCAGTAGCTGGAATGTCTTAAAGGGAAGCAGGAGAAGATCAAGGCTTCTTTTCAGCTATATTGATATTGATGAGAAGATGTCAGAGAAAAATGTCAAGATTTTATTCCAGACAGTGGGAGGCATGGCTGGGACAGGGAAGGCAGAAAGCAATCTGACTGTGTTCACAGCACAAAGTCCTAAAGAGAAGCTGACAGCATAAGGCAGCTGCTTGTGAGCCATAAACCTACAACTTTCGGCCAAAGAAATGAAGAAAAGAATGAAGAACAGGCATATGTTTTAGTGTGAAGGATCTGTGTTCAGCTTCCACCACACGATATGGAAAAAAAACCCACCACATAAAAAGCAGTACATACAGTTTCTCTGAGGATGCTACCATTAAAGTTTTACAGTAAAAAAAAAAAAAGTAAAAAATTAAAGGCTTTTCCTAGAATAAGGTTTCCAAAACAGTTTTATTTCTGCTATTTTAAAGTTCTCATGATACGCTTTTTCTGATATTGTTTTTCCAATTTCTTAATTAAAGCTATTCCTTCCTTCTCTTTGAGTGAAAGTTAAACAAAAAAAAAAACCAACATTTTCTCATATTCAAATGTACTTCTTAGTTATACCAGTTTTCAGTGTCAAAATGTTGTCCAGACACTGGCACACTGGAATGTAAATCCCGGCTGTATCAAACCCCTCATTTCAATCTCCAAACCTTGGCCCTGTCTACTGGCCAAGTGTTTTTCCCAGAGACAAAGAGCTCATCAAGCAAATGATTATCAGTATGAAATTCTGCAGGCCTTCCTGGTTGAAAAGCCCCTCCACAACAAATTTGACTCACACCTCAAAAAGTTCTTCTTAGACCCTTAAAACAAAAAGAGCGTCTTACTTCAGACAGATGTCTGCTCTTGGAGATGGAAGCATGCCAAAGACCTGGAAGCCACCTGGGACTTTGCTATTGTTATTGACTGTACAAGGAAAGTTCACAGCAGCATACAACTCCAAGACAAATAGCAGGATAAATAAATAATGCTGCTGTTATTCTGCTGACGTGACAGGAAGTCCCATCCCAGCCAATCTGCAAACACCCATTCACAAACCCCAAATGAAACTTCAGGTAAATGCAACTGTCTTGAAGTTACTGCATCAAAGAATCAGTGGGGAAAGCTTTTTATTATGCAAGGTCTACTCAGCTTCCCTACAAGGGCCATGAACACAAGACTCAGCAAGAATTAAAGTCAGGCAGTAACATACAATCAAAAACCTTACCAGTTTGATCAGTTTACTTTTTAGCTCTGAAACAGCTTTGGAAAAATTAGTCTATGTTGTAAAAGTTGTTAGAAAACATATGCTGAAATTCAAGGATTCAATTACCTTTACATAATTCATTTTAAAAGAGAAATTATAGTGTAATACAATTAAACTCACATATGTCTTTAAAGGCTACAACAGCCTTGTCTCTGGTGACAGCTATCTTCCAGGCCAGCACCCTACACTGAAAATGCACTACTATCAGCTCCATTAACTTAAACTTTGAGGCTCTATGTTGCAAAGTTTTGTGGACTATTGGTGGAACAGAAGTTGGCAATGATACATAGACTGCAAGGTCTTAAACAGCAGGACATTAAGGTTATGAAAGTAAAGACCAAGAATCACTCTCAATACCAAAGCGCAGCAAACATGTCATAGTCCACGGCTGATTCACATCATTTCAAAGGCAGTGCACTCATCGATAAACTGAGTACTGGTGAAAAGTCATTCTTAAGACCTAACTCGTCTATTAAGGGTCAACTCTGTCTAGACAACACTGTATATAGCCTTTTTGTGCTCACTACTGACCTGCTCTTCTCATTATCTCTTCTTCATAAGACTGAACTGAAATAAACCAATACATTTTATATTTAGATCTTTATTTTCTTCATAATTCAGTTTTATCTTGGGCCTAAAGCATCTATAGTGGCACTAGATTTATTCTTCTATTCATAACTACTTCATTCCTCTAAGCCATGTATTAGAATGCAAATTTATACAGATGTGAAGCCTTTGGGTTTATGCAGTGAGTGCCACAACACCCTGCAAACACAGGGCAACACCTCCATTGCAGCCATGCCTACCAATGCCTGCTGTGTTTGGGAACTCCAGCAGCCATTACATCATTCCTGATTCTCAACTGCTGCTGCAGGCTAACAGCTCCTGCACTTCTTATCTTTTCGGTATGGTACTCTGCAATTATTTATGTGGGAGTTAAAAACATACAGCATCCCTAAAGGCATATCTTAACTACGCAGAAAAATGGAAAAGGACATTTTATGAGTCTTGTTTTATGAATAAAGGAAATGTGAATTCCACTAAAAACAACAGTTTTGAAAACCACATCACCAATGTTTTTAAAGCTGAAAAGCTCAAGACTACAATAAGCTTGCCTGACAAATCACAAGAAACTAGGTTCTCACCCTAGGATATGATGAAGGAAGGGTTTATAAAGCACTGCACAGAATGTGTATGTGCTGAGTGAACTGTCAGGTATGCCCACCAGCACAGCATGTAAAGGCAGCTGCTCCATCTGCGCAAGATCTCTTCCCTCTATCAAGTTTCCACTTCAGCTGAAATGTCAGAAATTGGCATCTAGGGAGAAAAAAGCAGAATGTGCACCAAAGATGAAAAGCATCCAGAGAGAAGCACATCAAGATGCCACTGTAGAGTTAAATAAACCCAACAGCATTGGCTGATTTACATTAGCAAAAAAATGTAGTTTTCAAAGCCAGCATGCTTTAATATTTAAACATGTATCACACATCAATAGTCTGTGATTATCTCACTCTGAATGACTGCATCTACCATGACTGCAGTAAGAGAGAAAAGACATTCTTGATTTATTAGTATTAGAAAGGGGAATTACAGCATTAATTTGCATGTTGCCTTTCCATGTATGCACAGTTTTGTGCAGTATTTAAAATCACATTGTTTAGCGACTATATTCACAGTTTTCTAATCAGATTTAGCAGAACACTTAAAAGTATCTACACAAAATGGAAAAACAGGAAAGTGATGGCACAGAACATCTAGCTACCCTGAACTCTAAACACTAGAAATCTTTATTCAACAGAGTGTAAAAACATGCAAAACCAGTCAGTTGCTGTTATTTGCCACAGTTTCCTCAAGAGAAGTAAAATAATTTATTCTTGTTGATGAGCCATGTGGTCTTCTTAACTGTTTGTTCCTTGATCACTGTTCCAGATACAGATTTTTATCCTCTCATTAAAGTACTTATATTTCTGTATTTCTGACAATTCATGAGTGTTCATAAATGGGGGTA
Organism: Pezoporus flaviventris; assembly: GCF_033815535.1. Lineage (NCBI taxonomy): Eukaryota > Metazoa > Chordata > Aves > Psittaciformes > Psittacidae > Pezoporus > Pezoporus flaviventris. The sequence goes on from NW_026892595.1 coordinate 9,611,196, forward strand.
AAAAAAAAGACTTAAGGTCATTTAGTTATAAATTTCAAATATCTGGGATTGGAAATAGTCTTGAATGAGGCAAAGCTCTTCATTTCAGTGGTCTATATTGCATCCCTTCATCACTGATAATATCATATGATATCACTGTTCCCAACTGCTGTTTTGAAGACTCTCCTCTAAGGATCTTTTCCATTATTTTTCAGAGGTGAAAACATCCTTTGCCAAATGTGCTCGTTGCTGTCAATTTTACCTTGATGCACTGGATCTACATCCACAGGTACGTCAGGAAGATGAAAAGACCAGATTCCCCCCAATGTTTTCTCCAACACGCCAATGGTTTCCCTAACCCACTCAGACCCTGGCAGCATCACAGCGCATGACAAAGATGATGGCAAAGTAGCTTGGCTTTAGTGCAACTACTCTGAAGCCTTTAATGTTGACCTGAATTTAGAATTCACAGCAAAGACCCTTCTGAATAGATCTAGTGTGAGTCAAGATTGGCATCATATTTTCATCTCCTCTTCATCACCGAAGTAGCAATTAGCCTCTTCCACACTATGGCTGAATTCAGCTTCCAGAGAAGCTTCTCCTTGCCACTAATGGTTCTTAGCATTTCTTAAGGGCATTTAGAGTTCCTCACAGCAGTTGTGTTCTACCTGATAGCTCCATGTTTGAACTGGTATGCTACTACACAAATGTCTGTTATTTTCAGCTCTTCTTTCCAATTCATTTGAAAAGGCAGCCTGATAACAGATGAGCTCTTCAGGTTTTTTGCAGGCAATGTCCTTCCACAGTCCAGGACTTTCATAAGAAAGTGTCCCTCAGGGATAGATGTTGTGGCCGGTCTTGTCCAACATCTTTGTCGCTGACATGGACAGTGGGATTGAGTGCGCCCTCAGCAAGTTTGCCGATGACACCAAGCTGTGTGGTTCGGTTGATACGCTGGAGGGAAGGAATGCCATGCAGAGGGACCTTGACATGCTTGTGAGGTGGGCTGATGCCAACCTCATGGAGTTTAAAAATGACAAGTGCAAGGTCCTGCACCTGGGTCAGAGCAATCCCAGGCACAGCTACAGGTTGGGCAGAGAAAAGATTCAGAGCAGCCCTGCGGAAATGGACTTGGAGGTTTTGGTTGATGAGAAAATGAACATGAGCTGGCTTCAGTGTGCGCTTGCAGCCCAGAAAGCCAACTGTATCCTGGGCTGCATCAAAAGGAGCGTGACCAGCAGGTTGAAGGAGGTGATCCTGCCCCTCCTCTCTGCTCTTGTGAGACCTCACCTGGAGTGTTGTGTGCAGTTCTGGCGTCCTCAACATAAGGAGGACATGGAACTGTTGGAACAAGTCCAGAGGAGGGCCACAAGGATGATCAGGGGACTGGAGCACCTCCTGTATGAAGACAGGCTGAGGAAGTTGGGGCTGTTCAGCCTGGAGAAGAGAAGGCTGTGTGGAGACCTCATAGCAGCCTTCCAGTATCTGAAAGGAGCCTATAAGGATGATGGGAAGGGACTCTTCATTAGGGACTGTAGTGACAAGGGGTAATGGGTTAAAACTTAAACAGGGGAAGTTTAGATTGGATATAAGGAGGAAGTTCTTTACTGTAAGGGTGGTGAGGCACTGTTATGGATTACCCAGAGAAGTGGTGAATGCTCCATCTCTGGCAGTGTTCAAGGCCAGGTTGAACAGAGCCTTGGGTGATATGGTTTAGTGTGAGGTGTCCCTGCCCATGGCAGGGGGGTTGGAACTAGATGATCTTAATGTCCTTTCCAACCGTAACTATTCTATTGTTCTAAGAATGTGTTTACAATGCAGCTGGTTTCCTTTCTAAGGTTCTGGTAGATCTTTAGCCCTTGTAATCCTATGCTAATTTTGAAATAATAATAAAAAAAATATGTTTTTTTTATTTATATTTATTTAAACGCTCTGTTTCTTGCTGGTACCGTACAGCTTTGCTACTGGAAAGTTTGCACTGCATGTAATCAGTGGTCCAACTTGTCACTCTCTGTTTGAGCTCTCCATTGGTTCATATAACACTACTCACATAGATGAGTTCTATTTTATTGATATTTTTCTTACAAAATCACTATTCATCTTCTTACTTTTAAGAATATTTGTTACAGCATCAGTCATTTCTGTCCTTGCCAGTTCAGCCACCTTTTTTACCTTAGCCTCATACTTTTTGGACACTTTTTTAGTAGTAAATGTTTGCATTTCCCAATCAATAATAATGTCACAGCACGCAAGGATGTTTGCTAATGTTTACCTTGAGCTGATTTGGTTTTTAGCGGTTCAGCTTGGAGAATATTTTGCACCTCTGTATACAGCCTTGAAGACGTGGCTGGAGGACTAAAAGTTCTTCTGCAGGATCCTCTCATAGTCTGTCAAGGCTTTTGAAAACTTAAGTAAGAGAAGCCTATTCCTTTATACACTCCTCTACAACTGCTAGAACACAGACTTAGTCCATTCAAAGTGCTGAGTGCCTCAGTTAAGCCTGTTCCTTGCTTTGCAACGGTGTCCCTTTACCTGCCCTGCACTGCAGAAGCCTCAACATCTCCCTAGCTGCAGTATTTAGCAAGACCACCCTGTTGGGGCAGTCTCATAAAACTCCATGTTTCCACTATTCAGGAAAAACCCTCTTTTTCCCAGGTTTCATTGCACAGCTCCCCCGGTGTCATCAAACTGGTGCTGCCAGGTGGTGTCAGCTTTCTGATGGGATTTTGTCCATCTCCATCTCCCAGTTTTTCAGGCTCTTGCAGTTTGTGTCAATGCCAGGCTCAGGGTTTCCAGTTTTCACTACTGCTTGGCATGAGTGCTGCCTAGAGTAGTTAAAAGATTTCTCTGAAGTGATCTGCACATCTGCTTTCCCTTCTGTATTACCAGTGAATATTTTTTGCTTTTTCTTTATTTGGCACATTTCCTCAATTTACTCTCCTGATGAAATGCTTTGTCTTTTCCCATTACAGCAGTAGCATCTGCTTTATCTGTTACATTTTTCATCTTTTTCTGTCCTTCCCTACAATGCTTTTCACTAGTGGTTTAGCTTCTGCTACTCCTTCTGTTCATTCTTCCTTTTTTTTTATTCTTATCATTTTGGAATTCTCCCTTCTCTCGGCAAAAGGCCACATTTTCTGCCTGTGATTTTCTCCAGTTATGACACTTGCAGTTTAATAACATTGCTGCTGAGCTAATCCTGGGCTGCTGAGTCACTTTCACCTGTGTTTGACAAAGCTTCAAATGAAATCCTTGGCATCGATCTGAGCTTTCTCACAGGATCTTTCTGCAGTTCTATTTTGCGCTGTTTGCCAAGGCTGACTACTGCTTGAAGTCACTAGTTGGCAGTTTCATTTACAGATTAGCAATGCCAAGACTCTGTTCATTGGTACCAGTGGTACTTTGGAGTAACTGTGTCTTGGACAAATGAGTTGAATTTTGCTTTGTCGCTTATCAAACATGCAAGTTTGCATGAGTAACTACAATGCTGTCCAGAAGAGGAATGAAATCTAAACTCTACCGTCCTACTTCAGGTCACACCCTGTGCTGTATTATTAAAGAAGGAGGATACCAGAGTGTGATTCTTTCTTGTCTGTCCTCCCAGGTTCCAACAATAAAAGTTAAGGACTTCCTGCACCAGATGTTTCACCAAAACCCTGTGTTTCAACAGCCAGTAATGGAAATATCTTTCTAAACTCTATTTGAATTGATTTATACTTTGGGATCCATGTTATTTTTGGCCTATGAGTGACATATAGCAACTTCAAGTTCTGTAAAACACCTATTTGATATTTTTTAACCACTTGAGAGATGCTTTGAACACCCTCTAGTGATATCTTAAGAGGAACCATGATACTTGTTCACATGTCAACATGTCTGTTTTACATGGTTTTATACTGTATTTCCTCAGTCATCTCTTGGTTACCTACAAGAAGTGTAGCTTGGCCCCTTGAGATCATAATTTTTAAAAGCTTTTGGTGTCAAACCTTAGCAGAAGTACTCTCATATCCACATGCTCATAACCCACCTTCACAGAGCCATAAATATATTTGTAGGGTGTCACATTCTCACAAAAGCCCACTTCCCACACTCATCCATGGAACAAGTAGTTCTATTTTTTATTACCATTCCTATGAATTTGCAAGTTGTGTAAGTTGGACCTACTGATCTTTAGTACTTGTCACCATCAAGGGAAGTCTTTGTAAACACAGATGTCACATTTCCTATCTTCCATTCTTCCTCTACTGCTATTAATGTAAGCAGTAGCTCACTCCACAGCAAATACTTCAGTAGTTTTGCAGAGCTCTTTCAGAAGCCTGAAGAGGACTCTTTAAAGGAACCTTCAGAAGTTCTGAAAGAAAAGACCTGAAACTTCAGAGACTTCTAAATGTTCCTCTAAAGAGAACTCTTGCTTTTAGAAGCCAGCCATCTGGCTTGATGTAGGTTTTGCCTATTTATTACCATTCATTTTGTCAAAATCTTTCACTCATTGAACCACTTTGGTAGCAACTGTTGAAAACAGTTGAAAACTGTTCCTATTTCTATGTTCTTTGGAAGAGGACCACTAGACCTTTTTTAAGTACTGTTTGGTCATAATATGTGTAACCACTGTGCAACAAATATCGAAGTATCTCTCCCCTAAAATACTTCAGATGTGCATCTGCTCTTACTGATCTGTTGAATATTTTGCATCATGATCTAAAGGGTCCTTATCATTCTCTGAATTATACTCACAATATCACAGTCAAAATGCCAGGGGTGTTTCTTCCCAAGGTGCTTTCTGTTTGCAGATCGTAACCTCTCAGGACCTTAGTTAACATTTACCAGAAGCCTCTAGAAACTACAAGCACTAAGTAGTGTTTTGCACAGTCACTTTTCTACAGTGGTAGTCTGATCCCATTTGCCTTCTCATTTTACTGAGCTCATTTTACTGATCAATAAATGTACCAAAATGCCACATATCTACTCATCATTCTTTCCAGCACTGTGGCCTTAACTTATACATTATTCTTAACCCACATCCTTTGCTCTTCTAATAGACTGAAGATAGTTCCTTGATAAGGTAGCAGTACGCAGTTCTTTCTGTTAGAAAGCTGCACCAAAGATTACTTTTTGCAACTATTTGAATATTATAGTGCCATATGTAAGACAGAATCCCAAAAATGTTCTTCTCTGACAACCACCCAGCGCAATGGAAATGAGCAGTTTAACAGAGTAACTTTAATCACAGACAGATATACTAACCTAATTAAAATTTGTTTCACTACCAGCTGGAAATTCTCAAAATGAAGATACTTTGAATATATTTCAGTATCTGTTCTTTCATTAGTCTTCCCCCTTGGCGGAGAGTACACAACCAGTTACTTCACTCCAAATTTGTGCCATTATCCAATGTAACTAGAAGTTTTCTCATGCAAATCCTCATTGTTCTCAGTGTGTTTGCCCTCCATACAGCTTCTCATTTAATGGTAATCACACAAGATCTTTTTCTCTTTAAAATCATGCTGTACCAACAAGATAAAGAACATAAAAGGAATCCAAGAAAAAAACTCAGCTGAACGACATGAAAAGCAATGGAACATCTATTTATCAGTTTCTATTCCTTGAAAACATTGATCATGCAGGAAAGGACTGTTCATCACCAATTTTTTTTTTTTTTTTGTCTCATTTTTCCTCCCCTTTTCCTTGTGGGATATACGGTTAAAGCAAAGCGAACACTCTTCTAAGGTAGCAAATTATAAATGAATCCATCTCTGTTCAACTGAATGAAATGCAATGTCTCAAAGGCATCACATTCTTTTCTGGAAAAAAAAAGGGTTTGTTTTACGTCCAGCTCTCATTCAGATGTTATAATGTAAGTAATCTAGAAGAAAATAAGCTCAATCTTTTTCATAAAGACTGAAAAGTTCTTTAGAAACAAGGCAAGGTGTGTATGTGCCTCTCTGGTATTGACTTATGGCTTGGCTTCGCGAACGAAGATTCGGGAAAGGCTTTACCCACACTTATGACAAGTGCAATGATGACTAAAAGGGCAACATAGGACAGGCAAATCCGGTTGGAAAAAAAAAACTGCTTGGTCATTCAGGATGTTGCCAAATAAGACTGTCATCTCCTGGGTCAATCTTGAGTGACCAATGTCCTGAAGAGCCTGCATGCAGGGTTGGGTCTGTGGCTTCCAGTGCACCTTATCACCTGCCATTTCATCCCTCGCCTGTCGCTACAGGGCTTTGCAAGTGCGAGTAAACCCTTTGGGCCTGCGCAGTGGGGTATTACTTAGGTATTAAATATTCAGATCCCATCTGCTTCTTTTCTCATGGCCTACTTTGGAGAAATGGCTAATCATCACAAAAGTAAAAATGCATCTTTCATTACTAGCAGGCTTTGTGAAAGACAAGATTTCTGTAGTACGTTTAATAAAGATGTATCTTTTTCTTACTCTAGTGGATATGTGTATCAGAAGACACTTAAGTGTACAAGTGCAAGAGTGTACGCAATTTTACTCATCTGAGATCTCTAACTATGTATCAGAAAGCACAGAAATTTCTTACAAAACGATCAATATTTCAGTGTGAAATAATAATCAAGCCAAACTTGCAATACCTGCATATCAAGTGATCTAAGTGATTTACTCTGTTTCACTTTGCAGGTCTAGAAGGTAAAGTTTTGCAAGAAATGCTTCTTTCAGGATCATGTCTATGACATTAAAATCGAGTTACATTACTATGTGGACTAAAACCTCATAAAACTGGAATGAAGTTCTCCTAAGTTAATGTTAAGCAAATGAACAGATGCCTACAACAGATCTTTCACAATGAAAACTTTATAAATACAATTAAGTCTGTCATTTGAATCATTCTATGCAATATCATTAAATACAAAGACTGTCAGAAACAGAAGAGAATAAAACAAACACTCTTACTGCTCATTCTGTGATTTCCTGCCAGGATATTAAAGTCTTTCAAAATGAACCACGCATTTGTAACACAGACACTGTAGGAGTAGGACTGCGGGACCAAGCATACCAAAAACCCAAAAGGAAATGCTCATCTAGCTATGGAAAGTGAAAGAAGCTATCGGTTTCAACAGCATAGCATACTACTGTGTGCACGTCTACATCTCCCAAATACAGGTAGCAAATATGTACCAGCTTCTACTTCTTTTTTTCCTTTTCTTTTTTTTTTTCCTAATTTGGAAATTTCAGAGAATATTCTGCATTTACTGAGGCAACAGTAAATGGCATCTTACATGTTAGAAGGCTTCAAGTGAGGTAAAAGCAAAAAGTTCATTAAGTTAGTATATAAAACATAACCACAGCCTGCAAGAGCAATTTATAAACACTCCTTAATATATTCACACTTTAGATAAAAAAAAATCTTTGACCATGGAATCAAGATTAAACTCTCTAGGAACCAGAATTATTTGGAAAGATTTCTCTTTGATACAATTACCTTCCAGCTAGTCTCTCGAATTCATTGAAACTAAACATCATTCCCAGCAGCAGCAAACCAGACTTTCAAGATCCCGAGATTATAAATACCCACGTGCCTCCTTAGATACCCATGTAATTGGCCTGATTTTCCAAAACTACTTTGAACATAGTAGTTTCCTTGATTTTTGCTGATCATCCATAAATGTAAGCAGATTTCAGTGGGAGACATATATTGCTCAGATTCCCAACATACCCCACAAAAAAAACCAACAAAAACCACATTAACAATTTAGGTACCTCCATGCCTAATGCAAAGCATTTGTGTTTGTAAATCACACCCTGTCCTTCAGTTGAGCTCCTCACTTGAGAAACTGACTGCCTCAGTCAGTTATAACATGAGAAGCTATAACATAAATGAGTCCGTACCACACCATGAGTCGAATATCAAAGTAAAACATGTCTGCTTACCTTTGCCTTGCGAAAATGGTAGACTACCAGCATGCTTATGAAGTCCAGCAGCATACAGAGAGTTTGGAATGAGATGATAGCCAGCCGTAAATACTTGTCCTCCTGTGCATAGCAGGGAGTATCATCTGTACAGTAAGAACACCCTTCCCTGCAGGGCAGGCAGGTATAGACTTCCTCTGACAATTCACCACCGGAAAAGCGATTTTCTGCATCCTTTCCTGAAAGATTCAGGAGAGTAAAGGGGAGACACCTTTAGTTGTATGGGATGGGCAGTTCAGCTATACAGGAGAAGAAGTCCTGTGCTGACTCTCTCTCCCTCCCTGTTGGCCTCTATGAGTTACAAAATGGCTTGCCTTGACTGCTTTTCTTGTTCACTCTCCTTTTGTCACATTCAGAAAACAGACCGATTTAGACATAAGGGAAAGTGATCTTATTAATTGCCAAACACTTTCCTACTGAATTTAAAGTGGGCTAAATCTGCATGGGAATCCTTCAAAGGCGAAAAAATTACATCAAAGACTTGGGAATAAGGAAAGGACTTTACACAGGCACAGGAAGAGCAGACCCATTAACTACTTAACGTTCACAGTACAAGCTCTGATCCTATTTCAGATTGTTCCTCAATTTCATAAATACGCTATCTAGTGAATTAATTGTCTTCAAATTAGATAAAACCCTTCTTAATTAACATTTGTTCATTGTTCTGTTGCATGATTGCACTACTCTGTCTCCAAAGCAAAACCAGTGCACTTACACTAAGCATAATTCTCCATTATTCATACAGCACTCCAGGAAATCTGGAAAACCTATTGGCAAGTTAGTATTTCATCTACAAAAATCAATGATTCTTGGGCTGACATCTTGTCCATCAAAGTGCACACAGCAACAGAGCACAGAGGGGGATTCCTGTTTTTTCTGATCCACAAATACTTGCCCATAACCCCTGTGTAAGACTGCTTACCCTACAGGCAACAAATTGAATAAAAAGGTAAAAGAAAAAGGGGACAAAAAAAAAACAACCCAAAAACTATTGTTAAATAAGAAGGAAAACTGAATTTGCTGAGGATGTTTCATGTAAGCAAGACAGCCTTAGGAACTTCCAGAAGGAAGAGAACGTGGCTGAAGCCAAATCAATGGTGTGTTAAAATGTGCGATGACATCCCTATTTTTCACAAGACTTCACCAGTCTAGCTCCACAAAGAGATCTTCTGTCAAAACTGCTTGCAGGATTCATATCTAGAATTCCTGTACTGGTATCAGTTTGAACCTCCAAACACATACTACAGCCATTCTAACCATGTCATCTTTTCTTTTATTCTTTTTACAGAATGCAGCTGCGTGACAGGGTTAAGTTTCCTTGAACCACTGTCTTTTCTCCCATTACTTAAGCCATTTCTAGTCTCACAATAGCTGTCTTACTGTTCACTTTTTGAAACCACCTGTAGAGCTTGGCAGATCGAGCTGCATCTGAATGAACTGAAGAGGTTTTTTATTACTAGCTGTATCAAAACTCATGTTTATGTTAGCTCTCATTAACGTATGCTCAAATCAGAGTGACCCCAGATCATGTAATTACACACCCTAACATATCAGCACATGAAAAAACTTTAATGAGACCAATTTCACTTTATGTTAGCTATTTAGAAGCTAAATGTCTAATCTAAGGTAGCTATATAGGCTCCTCCTTCTATACTAAATGGAGAAAATAAAGGTTATTTGCCTGAAGAGTTACTTTTCCCATCTAAAGACAATTTCTGCCTTTCGAAAGCGGCAGAAGTACCCTCCAGGGGAGCCCTGCTCTTGGTGTTGACTGCAGTTGAAACCCAGGGGACTAATACATGCCAAGCATACACATTTTAGACAGCTGATATGAGATAAAATAAATCTCATCCTCATCCCTAATGATCAATGCTGTTATGATCTCTACCCACATTATTTTTGTGTGTTCTGTAGCATTTGGTATGACAAAAAATTCAAGATCTTTTTTTTTTATATAGTAGTTAAATCCCAACTCCATCATAACTCACTGCAGTGCAGAATCCTTACTCTACCAAAAGATTCAAACAACCAAGAGAAAAAGCACTATCACAAAGCTGCCTTCTGCAAGACTCCACAGTATGAAAAGGGAAACAAATACTCATCAGATAACCCGTTGAACAAACCATGCTATTTATGCTACATATATACAGGACACGATACATATGTCTCTCTCATATATATATGAGATACTGAGTTATCTTGGGCAGTCTATATGCAAACCAGATCAAATAAATAAAAAACAGGCCAACCCATGACATAGGTCAAAAGATTTAGTATCTGGAACTTGGGGCTGTGAACAAATAGAGAATTTTAAAGCTTTCCTAATATCAAAAGTTACTCACCTTTCCTCTATAATCCCCATCACATTTTACATAAGAAAGCAGAGTTCAAGAGTAACTAATACAGGAAGGAACTTGGAAGTTTTATTTGCAGATCTGCAGTATGGGGGCATGATTTTATATGTACCATATCATATAATCCCACACGATTTACCAGTACAAAACTCCTGAATCTGTATCTAGGATCATCACAGGGGTGCACATTAAGTGTGGAACAATATTAAAGGTATTTCTGTAGTGGAACAGGAAAAGCTAGGGTTCACACAAGGCAGGAAATAATACACGCAGTCATGGACCAAGCTTGGTGAAAGCTACTCATCCCCAGGTATTTATACAAACTGCTCCTGCAGCAGAGAACTGATGACATGAACCTTTGGCTAAAGGATCATGTGAAGAAGCTGGGGATGGTATTCACATGAAAGCAGGAGGCAGAGAAGGATGCCTTGTTACACCTACAAGCAACAGCTTTACACCTGTGACTGTATCATGAGCTCTAACTGCAACAATTTTGGCACAAAATCTGCGCAGCAATTACACTTTGGTCATATGATGAAAATAACAGACATCAGCTTTGGGCATGCAGGTTATGTATCTTCCCTGCTGAGTATCAACAGAGTTCTGTTTCCCTTACTATAAGCAACTCAGTCTAAGTACCACACAACGTGTGTCCTGGGCAAGTGTGGGCTGTATGTCGTTCATATCATAGAGCCAGTCAGACTCTCAGGCCTGACCCATTTCCAGTACCTCATCAGCAATTATTAAAATTTGAATGCTCCTTTGAATTCTCCTTTGCAAATGAAGTAAAATGAAAACGTGTTCAAGGCCAGGTTGGACAGGGCTTTGAGCAACCTGGTCTAGTGGAAGGTGTCCCTGCCTATGGCAGGGGGGGTGGAACCACATGATCTTTAAGGTCCCTACCAACCCCGACCATTCAATGATGATTCTATGAAAACAATTAAAGCCTACACAAAGCCAGAGGCTAGGACATTCTTGTTTGCTCTGGCCAAAGAGAAAACTACTGGAAAATTTCCTCAGTACTTGTGCTTGAGCACAGATGCCAGAAATCTCTGTTTCTCCATAGCAAGAGTTCTTTTCATGCTTTTAAATTTATTTACAAATCAAATATTCTTCAAGTGAGTATGTTTTACAGGATCCCCAAGAGCATCATGAATGACAAACCAAAGGGCTAGAACTCCTTAAGTGATTATATAATCTGAGAGTTGCAAACCACTGGGATTTTACTGTATAACCCTGATGAGGACAAAAAGGAGCCCTGCATTATTAATATTAGCTCTGTTTTATTTTTTCTGTTTTTAAAAATAAAACTCATGCAAAAGCACTTACTCTGAAAGCTGTTCACTGAGAAGATGTTGGGATCATAGAATCCAGCTTTGCAAATACACTTGTAGGCTCCAAGCACAAATCCAAGGCCTTTAATTGGCATGCACTGTGAGAAAGGGAAGAAGGAAAATCATGTAGATGATTATACAACTGTATACTCAGATGTACATTCAAGCATAAACACATTACAAGATACTGTGAGGAGACTTCTAAGAAAAAACAGGCAGCCCTTCCAGTCTGACAGTATTTTCTTAGTAACTTTTCCCCCAGTCATATACCACTCCAGGTTTTTTTCTTGTTGTTCATCACGACGAAGAGCTGTAATCAAGTCTGTCCCACTGATAAAACTACCAAGTGCCAAATTTGACTCTTGTACTTCGGCTGTAGGTGGGACATGAGACGGCTGTGCTTTTTCCTGAGGAGTTTCCAGCACTTTTCCCCAGCACATTAGGTAGGTTTCAGATGTCTGGAGCTCGCACTACCTGAGGAAGAACACGGACACCTGCAGCCAAGTCACCAAACTTCTGCAAGCAGCATGTGCTGGTACTGGTGCCCCCACCACAACAGCAACCATAGAGGAGTGGAGGCTGACCCAGTCAAAACAAAGCCAACAGCTGGTTAGAGAAAAGTGCTGCAGACCTAAATCCAACCTACATGAACGACAGCAAACCTACACCAACAGAAGCCTCATGTTTCTGAGCTCTCTTGTCCCTTTTTGAGGAAGTGATGTGAAACAAGTTTTATTTTAACTTCACTTTTGCTTAATTTTGACATCAGGACAACCACAGCAAATTTATTACAGTGACAGAACATCTACTCTCAGACCACTTCGGTACAACAAATAGACCCTGCCTAATACAGAGGAAAGAAACAGTTCATCAACATAAAGGTAGAAACACTAGTAAGATGGTTTTGCCCCAGTACAGCTTATTTCACTTTATCAGATCAAAGTAGTTTACTGTACTAGATGCCTTTCCCTTCCATATAGGTGTACCTATATCAACTTGCCTCCATGAACAGGAACAAGACGCTAGCAGTTCCTCAGTGAGCAAGTGAATAATTTAACTAAAACACCCTCTGTTCTCTCACTTCCTTACATTTCACTTGTCTGTGACCGTGACTTTAGAATACACTTCGATCTCTTAATGCCTGTGATGGGGAAGAATATGCAGAGGACATGCCTTGTTAAAAAAACACTTCATTACAAAAATCAAAACCACACCAAGACAGGACAAGTCTGCAATGACACTCAAGAAAAACTGAATTTTCTTATCTCAAATTTCAGCTTTCTGCCGTAATTCTGCCTGATGTTAGGAAAGTCACTCTGCTTTTCTTTGCGTCAGTTCCCCAAATGGCATTGTCTTTTCTTTCACCCTTTGCCAATCTGATGCCCATGCACGCACTGCGGATCTGTAGGTGCTATTGGAAAACAACTAATAAGCAGGAAACTGGCATGCAAGAACAGTGAAAATTCATTCAGCCCTTGTATAAACATGAAAGCAAGAAAAAATGGAAAGAGAAGGCACAAATCATTTTCCTTCACACTTCATCTTCACCCTACAGAAATGTGACTATTGACAGGCTGGAGTACAGGAGAAATCAAAGTGGGATGAGTGTGTGTGAGAGTCCAATAAGAGCAAAACTCCTTAACCAAGCACAAAAATGAAGTTAAAGTAATAAAAAGAATTTTTCTAGGGAAAAATCTGTTCTGGCTTTCTGACATCTTGCTTTGTAACGAGAAGGTACATGCTGCTATAGAGACTGCATTTTCTTTTTGAAGGCAAGGAAGAAAAGAAGTAGCTTCCACTGTATTCTGAGAACACAGGAGCAGCCTTAATACCAAATCCATGATCCACTTCCACTGAACAAATTCTTCATATAAAATGTATCACAGACGCATGAATCTGTTCTGCCTTAGAATGAATGCCATATTGATGATCCCTTCAAACACATCCAATATCACACCAAAAAAAATGTAGTCTATAAAAATCTGTAACTTTTATTGCCGCTGACCAGTCTGGAACTTTAAATTCAGCAGAATACTACAAAACATTGTCTTTCCTTGGTCTAGAACATTATCATTGTTTCCAGTCTTTGGCAGCTGTAACGCACACCTTAAAAAAACATTGGTCAAATTCTGTTTCTTGCGGTCTATATAATCCCATGCAAAGGTGTACTAGGGATCAGAAGGTCAGTCTGCTATAAGGAGAGAAGAAAAGAAGGAGAGAAAGCAGCCTAGATCCCACTAGATGCAGTTTCAAACTCTGGAATTCCATGTGGCGTAACATTACATGGAAACAGAACAACTTACAGCCCTACTTTTTTTAACAAATTGCAGCAGCTATGCAAGGAACTGCACTAAATATCATGTGGCCAAAAATGCAGAAAACACTTTTCCTGGAAAGAAAAAAATCCCCTTCTTTTTTGCCAGTGATTTAACGGTTACTTATTATATTAACCAATGGTGGCAAATATTATGGTGAAAAAAGTAGTAAGTAAACTAAGAGTTTGCTGGTACAGAAGGAGTTTAGCAAACCAAGCCCAGATTTGTTTAATCAAGGTTCTTTTGTCAGATATAGAGGCTTTTCCTGGCTGTCTGTACGCGACTTCACATAATGCATAGCAGGCACATCCAACCAACTTTTCTCCTTGTCCTGGCAAGAAGCACCCTGGTTTCCAGCGACCCCATGGCAGATCCCAAGACAACCTTGTAAAGGTGTACTAGCTCAGCCATGGCAGCCTACAGCATCAGTTGGGGGCTTCAGACTGTCAGGACCACAGAGACTGAGCAACTCACAACAGACCATGCAGACACAGCCAGTAAAATATTAATCTGCTGTTAAGTTACTTAAGATTTGACCCATAAAGAACTTAGCGCTAAAAAAAGCATGTGTGAAAAATATCTGCCTCCACATAAGCAAAAAAAGGAAGCATACAACTGACCTGGTTTCAGATTTTGTTATAAATGTGAAAGCAAAGCTCTGGGAATAAAACCAGCATCTTCCTGCGTACTTTTTTTCTTCATCAGCAGTCATCAGCCTTTTTAAAATCATGCCTAATTTAATTCATAAGAGCAGCTACCATAGGTTAGATTAAAAGCCTCATTTACTCTTGTATCACATCTCTTACATGCCCAGCAGTCAGTGTCAAGGCAAAAAGTGAAAGATGCAGGGTGGCATCTTTCCCCCCATATACCCTTCAGGACATCATTCTCCTAAATGGAATTGGTATTGCTTTACCTTCCAGCCATTAGTACTTATAAATGGCTTGGTTACATTAAGATCAGCTTTATCATAATCTGTGCTAAAAAGAGAATAATAGGTGGCTGTACCATTCATACAACACACTTATTTCATCTGTCTATTCCCTGGTATTATATTTTCAGCTTTAGAGTATAACATAACAACTCCCAGGCCTAACAGAGTATACTTTAAAAAAAGTCAGCTCAAAAAGAAGATATTCAGTGATTACTTACCTTGAAATTATTTATAAATATATAGCTCCTGAAGCAACACAGACAAAACATCTAAAATTTAAAAATAGTAAAAATAAAAATAGTTGTATTGGTTTAATTTTATGCTGCTTGTTGTAAAGGACAAAGTTAGAAAAATCTAATGCGATAAAGAATAACTCCGTTGGAAAGAAAATAAATCCTTCACATAACTTGTGCAATTGCTTTGGAAGTCTGAGACAAATCTTCAACATTTAGACAGGCAAAGCTCTTCATCAGATCTGATAGCCAGAAACTAAGAGACAAAGTATTCAGCACATACCAAAGCAGGTGTCAGATCCACATCAGAAAACAGAAGAGAATGGGCAAAAGAAACTAGTAGTTTAAGAGAAAGCGTGGGGCATCACATCCTATATGTAATTTAGAAAAGAAGATAAAACACTAACACTAAATAAATCCATTGCGTGGCATTCTGGAACAGAGAGGTTAAACCAGAAATTTTCGATTTTATTTTTTTTTTAAGTCAAAAAATGAGCCAGGCTTGACTTGAGTATTTCAATTTTTTCAAAGAGCACCTCTGAAAACCTGTATTTCCACATACAGCAATAAGGACATCTCCCTTTTCTAATGCAAACTCCTTGTTCCAAGGATGGAATACAAGCAAAGTCATGACAGATAAAGCTTTATAGAAATAATGCAAATAAGCCCATATTCTTTGCTCTTGTCAGGAGTAGCATATAGGGATTTTCTAGAAAATGCTACATATGTAATAGTCATTTTGTGCCTGGCATATGATAGCAGTTGGAGCAGACCGGTGTCCTGAGACCTTCTTTCTGATCATATTTACCATGTGGTCAAGCACGCTCACTCATAAAAATAAATGAAAGAAGATAAAAGAGTAAATTCTCTCTGCCAAAGTCAGTGACAGCTCTGTCACTGAAAAGGCTTTACCCACTGCATTGTCGCATTTCATTTACCCTTCAAGAGCAGTTTTGTGTTGCTGTGTGTTTGCAGCCTCAGAAGTGAACAGCGAGCACATCTGTGCATCCGAGAGCCTTGTGCATCGCCCGGGAGCCCTGTACTTGCTTCCAGCCAGCTCAGGAGGCAGCCAGCCTCCCAGCAACACTAGTCATAAGCTTTTTCTTTTCACATACAAACTTTTGTTTCAAAAGGACAGGACAGTGGTTGCTACTCCATAATTTACACTGCATGGTTGCATGATAGGCCCTATAGCTTTCGTTGTCCCTTCTGAGTGCGCTAGTAGAGTTAATTATTTTTTAAATTCAAGTTTAAAAATGTGTTTTCCAACAACAAGGGACTTCCACTGACACTGAGTTGGTTAAGCCCTGAATCAGGCAAATCACGGCGACAGTTGATCTGATTCAGCTTAGAGCAGAGGTAGCCGTCAGGACAATATCTGCCTTGATAGTTTGAGGCTTTGCTAAAAATTCCCCACTGTTTTTTAATGTGACTTTTCACTATTTCAGTTTTGTTAAGCCATGGGATAAGAGTCAATACCAATGGTAAGGAGCCTCAGCCCATTTACACAAATAATTATAAATTACATGTGACTACTGACAAACCACAAACAGAAAAATCACCAGCTGGAGCAGAAGGCATTCACTAAGCATAAGAGACGGCAGCGTCTTTAACTTCTAATTGACATCTTCTGCGATGTGAATCAGTTTGGTGACCAGACTCTATGTTTGGGGACATACAGGATTCCCTTCTGGGTCTCATTTCCTATGACGCCAGCGTTATCAGCCCACTGGTGGACAAACATGACAAAAATGCAAGTGCTTGTGAAAAAAATAAATAATGGTGGAAATGGAGCATTTTGCAAAGAAACAGAAGAGAGATCAGAAATATGCACAAATCACGGTACTTGTGTAGAAGACAGTGAAAGGGGGAAAAGTTTAATTTGGCAGTGTCTGAAAGCAAGTTGCTTGGGGGCCACAGAGGGGCTAAACAGAAAACTCATTATCAACACACATGGAAAATCCAGGGTCAGCTTATGAACTGTGCTTCCCACAGTCAGGATCCTTTACAGAATGGTGAAAGCACAACAATTACAGCAGTTTTCAGAGGATGGGTAGCTCGGACATTTCAAGGTTCTCAGCAGTGACAGTGTTGCAGACAGATTTTTCACTATTGCTGGAAATACCTGTGCAGGCTACAGTCAGACTCCTTTAAAAAAATAAATCTTTTAAAAAGTCTCTTCACATGACAGACTGGAACTGTCACTGGTAACCTGAATATCTTTTTAGAACACATTGAACTTTGTTTCCAACTAACATACTAAACAACTAAATTATGATCTCTCCTAGAAAACTGAGCAGCAATTACAGGGGAACCTGTTAACAGACACCAAAGGGACTGAGAATTGTATAGCTATTAAATAATGTAGCACGATTAATTTAAAGGCACGTTCTCAGGGCCAGATTTCCTCAGCTTTGAGGATAAAGTAAGACTTTTTTCCACTACTAGCACAGGTTAAACTGCATTTAGAGCAAATTCTAATTCAATTCCTTAGCATCTTACATACATTAGAGGGAATTATCTCAATACTGAATCTCTACCCCTTTTTTCCTATCACCAGGATATTCTGAGCTTTAAACACAGGCAATGCTGGAAATACCAGACATTATCTGCAGAATACCTTCTGGATGCTGTTAAGGACTATGCCAAAATACACAGAGGTCCTTTACCTCTGGATATCTGGTTCTGTCAACTATTTCTGCATTCATCTGTACTTGGCAGCAAATGTTGCAGAAGTTTTCACAGTTGGCCTGCCTCTGCCAGTAAATGCAATTATCTGCACTGTGACAATACAAATGACTTTCATTCTGAAATCCATTTTGCACATTTATAAACTTTATTAAAAATATTTATTCCTAACACTAAGAACACCATTCACATTTTCTTCTAAAGGATGATAAGAAATTCTAGAATAGCCACTCCAAGACAGTAACTCATCAAGAGAATTGTGGACTTTAAGCAAAGAAAACTCATTTAGAACAGGAAAGAGAGTGCATGGGAATTGCCCAGATCATCTCACAGAAGTGCACAGCCAAACATCTTGTAAACTGCACCATTCCTTTAAAACAGTCTGACTGTTAGAGTACTGCCAGCATGGATAGCCTGATGGCCCTGCTAGTTGGAAAGGGAAAAAAATCCTACAGGTAATCCAAAAGGTAACAAATAGCTGCTATAATAAATGGATAATCGAGATGCATAATTCAAAAAGGGGAATTGCTGTAATTTCTGTTGCATTTCCCAGCAACCATTGATGTAATTATTTCTTGACCCTTACACATTATTTTCAGGCTGATTCCATACACTAGGAAGACATATGCGATCACACTGGAACGGTGTGTTAACAGTTTCTGTCTGTTTTCCCAACCCAGTATAACTTTTCAGACCTACTGGCTGGTTCCAGACAGTGCAATCAGGGTGAGAAACTTGCTAAGTTCCTACAAGCTTCATGAAAATAACATCCTGGTAGATAAGAGGAACCTTATCAATGTCCCTGATAAGGGAAAGACTATAACAGAGAATCATAGAATAGTTAGGGTTGTAAAAGACCTTATCAAGTTCCAACCCCCCTGCCATGGGCAGGGAAACCTCACACTAAACCATGTCACTCAAGGCTCTGTCCAACCTGGCCATGAACACCGCCAGGAACGGAGCATTCACAACTTCCTTGGGCAACTCATTCCAGTGCCTCACCGCCCTTAAAGAACTTCCTCCTTATATCTAACCTGAACTCCCCCTGTTTAAGTTTTAACCCGTTACCCCTTGCCCTATCACTACAGTCCCTAATGAAGAGTCCCTCCCCAGCATCCTTATAGGCTCCCTTCAGATACTGGAAGGCTGCTATGAGGTCTCCACGCAGCCTTCTCTTCTCCAGGCTGAACAGTCCCAACTTCCTCAGCCTATCTTCAAATGGGAGGTGCTCCAGTCCCCTTGATCACCCTTGTGGCCCTCCTCTGGACTTGTTCCAACAGCTCCATGTCCTTCTTATGTTGATGTTATCACAACGACATACCTTTTACTGGACACTAGAGAATGCTCTCTGAATATCAGTCATAAGAAAAGCTTTAGCACTGGTGCCTTCTTAGATGTTAGCTAACAGCATAAGAAAACGTATTAGGAAAACAAGCTACAATAATCTGATGTTCCTGCTCCTTGGCATTTAGTCCATCTTCAGGACAAGCTGGCCCATTTTTCCAGAGGTTTTTATTACTCAGGACTGCCAGGAGTCTTGATTTGAGTTCAACTATGCAAAGTTCAGTAAATGATGTTCCTAGTCACAAAATCACTTCTTACTGGAGTTCTACTGGAGTATTTTATGTGAAATATTATTGAGAAAACAGCTGCATAAGGGATACAAATTTTATTATCTTTGCTCAATTTTGCAGTATTCTCTCCTTTTATATTAGTGCAAAATTATACAGCAATTGAGGGAAAATACCCACCTCACTGGTACTTGAGTGAAGACACAGCATCTTTTATCACAAAACTGAATCTGACAGGATCAATTAAATAAGCCTTTCTCTTTACTTGGAGGTCGTTGGTAAAACACAACTCCCAGATAGGCTCTGTCCATCAGCAGCACACATTTTGAAAGCATATTTCTTTCATTCAAGAAGGCAGTCAGGTCCTGTAGCAGGGTGACCGCTCCATCCATGACTTGATCAATACCCTTATATTAATTTTGCTTTATTCTGGACTGTAGCCTCTACAGTTTCAAAGTGTGTCAGCTCACCAACAAAGTTAATCTTGCTTACAAGACAGTATCAGAGTGTGAGTTCTTCTGCTTGTCACACATGCCTCCATGTTCCAGCCACTAGTCCCCCATCCCCTGGGTTGGTTGGGATGTCCCCTAGAACCAAAGTTGAGAGCACTATTTGCTAGCTCATGCAGCCTCTTCTTTAGCACTAGGCAAACACAAGGATTTTAAAAAATGCATTTGGGCAAGACATATAGGTATATTTTGGGGTAACAAATCAGAAACAAGAGGTTGTAACTAAAACTAATATGAAACAGCAATACACTGTCTAGTTGCTTACTGCTTCACCCAGGACACCATGGGTACACCATGAAATCCTGTTTTTTTTGGCACTGAACACTATCTTTTTTCTTTCAACTGTTACCAGTTTTGAGAAAAAAATGCTCTAATTTTGAGTAGTAACTGTCTTATAGGTAAATCCTCACTTCGAGGTCTAAGGCTAGCCAGAGGACTGGTAATCCAGCTCCCCATATGGAGCCACTATATTCTAAGCACATACATCAAAAAATCTTTCCTCTGTTCTGCTTCCCTTATCTCAAATCTGGACTTCTTATCTAAAGCCACTGTACCCATGGCAACTCGTATCTCACTCCTCCATTGCCTTCTGGAGCTGGAGGGGTTGGCCATAAATATAAATACCATGGAAGGCTCTCTCTAAATGACCACTTTTGACATTTAATGATGCTTCTCTCTGCAAGTCATTATTTTTCCCTCAGGTATGCACTTAATCCAACAAGGCTATTCCTGTGCCCTGGTGATTAAAAGCCACTTTTTCCATTCCTGCTCAACTGCCATTTTCTACCCAAGCTAACTCCTCCTGTATACAAACTACAGCCACTCTCTGTTTAACATGACAAAACCCACCCATTAAAAAGGTATCCTTCTGAAGCTGGTGGTGTAACACCAGCTTTGATACAGACCTGTAAGAAGCATTTTAATAGACTGAGCATAAACTATTGTGTCTACACATGTACATGAAATATTTCTTTGCCCTCTCCAACACAACTCCCTGTCTTATAGAACCCTCTTGTATCTAAAGAAACTTGAGGCAGGTGTCTAACTGGAGCACAATGCTCATAGCTTAATGAGTCCCAGGGCTCTGTTGGGGCTTTGAGTCAGTGTAATGCCATAACATCTCCAGAGCAGGCAGGACTCAAAAGCATTCCAAGGTGGCTTAAAAGCTTGGTAGTAGCCCTCCTCCACTGCGAGATGCTAAGCAGGACAGCTTTATTCTTCTATAAATTCTTTGTCGGTGACATGGACAGTGGGATTGAGTGCACCCCTAGCAAGTTTACCAATGACAGCAAGCTTTCAAAGACACAACTCAGAACGGTTACGGGTAGAAAGAGTATTTGATTTATTTCTAAATAAAGTGATTTTAGTTTAGCTTAGTTAATTTTAGTCTGGTTTAGTTTAGACCCTTCAGTTTAGCTGGAAAAACCCTCCCTTGCAGCCTGACAAAGGAAAGCCAGGGCAGGAGCGGTGCCGTGGTGGTGCGAGAGCAGTGCAAGAAAGAACCCAGCCAGAAAGGGCCAGGGAAGAGCTGACGAGGGCTGGTGCTCAGTACTCCAGAGGACAGCAGCGAGTCCCGGGGCCACGCTGGGGCCACCCTGGGAGTGCAGAAGGCTGCCTCCCCCCGGATGCGGGGCACGAGGGCCACCTGCGTGGAGCACGAGCAGCTGCCTTTGGGACACCATGACCCAAAGGAGCCCCGTGAAGGGGCTGTGCTCGGCTGCAGAGGAAGGCAAAAAACCCCAGGGACGCTTGCTAGTCCAGCCTGGGGGGAAAAAAGCACTTCCCTCCCCCCATCTGCAGGACACGAGGGGCCGCCTTCGTGGAGCATGAGCACCGGGCGATAACGCAGCCAGAATGGACCGAGGAGCCCTGACAAGGGGTCATGCTCAGTGCTCAGAGGAAGGCAAAAAACCCCCGGGGACCGGTGCCAATCTGCCCCGGGGGAAAATTCCTTCCTGACCCCAGTGCTGGCGGTCAGCTACTCCCTGAGCATGTGAGCAAGACCTGCTCCCGCTCCACACGCTGGTTACGCCTCTAAGGGAACAAGGGGACACTGGCACTGCTTTTTCTGCTTCCACCTAAAGCCATCTCAGGGGCTTCCAACAACAGCAAAATGCCATTGGCCTGATGAATCCTCGAAGCACGAATCCTTCCTGTGCTTGGCAGTGGGGGAGGGCACTGAGCCACCTGTGCATCCTTTTTCTTCTGGTTACTGCCACTCTCTCCCCAGGAGGTGAGGACGGCGAGCTCCCTGACAACCAAAGCAGGATCCCTCGATGCTTTGAGCGTGGCCCCTCCAGAAGCTGGAACCGCAGCACAGAACCTCCTGCAGCTTCGCCGCTTCAAGTGTTCCCTCCTTCAGTCCCCCCCCTCACCTAATTCCCTGGTGCTCAGCAGATGAGGACGGCAAGCTCCCCAATGACTGAAGCAGGATTTCCATCCATCCATCCATGCGATGAGCTTTGAGCGTGGCCCCTCCAGGAGCTGGAACCGCAGCACAGAACCTCCTGCAGCTTTGCCGCTTCAAGTGTTCCCTCCCTCGGTCCCCCCCTCACCTAATTCCCTGGTGCCCAGCAGAATAGGACAGCGAGCTCCCCAACGACTGAGGCAGGATTTCCATCCATCCATCCATCCATAGATCCGATGAGCTTTGAGCGTGGCCCCTCCAGGAGCTGGAACCGCAGCACAGAACCTCCTGCAGCTTTGTGCAGCTTCAAGGGTTCCCTCCCTTAGTCCCCCCCTCACCTAATTCCCTGGTGCCCAGCAGATGAGGATGACAAGATCCCCAGTGACTGAAGGCAGGATTTCCATCCATCCATCCATAGATCTGATGAGCTTTGAGCGTGGCCCCTCCAGGAGCTGGAACCGCAGCACAGAACCTCCTGCAGCTTCACAGCTTCAAGTGTTCCCTCCCTTAGTCTCCCCCTCACCTAATACCCTGGTGCCCAGCAGATGAGGACAGCGAGCTCCCCAGTGACTGAGGCAGGATTTCCATCCATCCATCCATCCATAGATCCGATGAGCTTTGAGCGTGGCCCCTCCAGGAGCTGGAACCGCAGCACAGAACCTCCTGCAGCTTCGTGCAGCTTCAAGGGTTGCCCCCATCAACCCCCTTTCCCCTGCCAGGAATTCCCCCGGTGCCCCAAGGACTGCCTCTCGGATGCCCTCCGCCTGCCAGCTCTGTCCTGGTGGCAGCGCCGGGCACCCTGGCAGTGGGGCAGGGGAGGGCGCTGGACTCATACTGCCCCGGAGCATTGTGATGCTGCGTGGCCGGGTGCCGGCACTATGACACGGGGGTGACGGGGCCCCTGCAGCCCTGCCCACCGCAGCCCTGCTGCTGCTGCTGCCCCTTCACCCAGCGTCACTTGGGGAAAGGCCTTTGTCCTGCTGGCCCTGAGGCAGCGCCTGTGCCCAGGAGGCCCAGGGGATGTCCCTGCCCATGGTGGCCACACACTGGGCATCGCCGTGGGGTGTCACAGTATCACAGTATATTAGAGATTGGAAGGGACCTCAAAAGATCATCTAGTCCAATCCCCCTGCCGGAGCAGGAACATCTAGATAAGGTTACGCAGGAATGTGTCCAGGCGGGTTTTGAATGTCTCCAGGGAAGGAGACTCCACAACCTCCCTGGGCAGCCTGTTCCAGTGTTCTGTCACCCTCACTGAGAAGAATTTTCTTCTCAAGTTTAAATGGAACCTCTTGTGTCCCTCTAAATAAATCTGTATGTTCATACTGTATCCGTAAAGGCTTTTATACCACGTGCAGTCACTGGAGTGCGGCGATCCCAAAGGTGAAAGGAAAGGGGTTTGGGTTCCATCTGCATAAACTTGGCAGAAACGTAGAGAGCATGCAGCATTTCCTCACCATTCCTTATCAATACACCAATTGGCATTTGCTACTACACTGCCTATGGTGAGGTCTTCTTGGAAAGGAGAATTCAAGAAATCTCTTCTGCGTTTGTTACACAGGGTAACGTTTGTAGCAGAGGGTATTTAGATATTTGCTTGTGTTTGGTAACATTCATGTGTCTCATCTGGTGGTTTACCTCTTGTACTACTATTTGAATGCAACACCTCACTGACTGCTGACTAATTCCACGCTCTCAAAAGCTCAACAAAGGTTTTTGATCCCAGTTTGGTTTAAACCGTCTGGGCTGAGCAGGTTTTCCCTGCAACACTCATGAAACACAAGTAAGTGACTCAGGTCTGGAGAATAGTATTAAAACCCTCAGTGAAGTATCACGTAAGAAGAACATGGAGCTAGGAGAGGATCTGCTTCGAGACCATCTTAAGAACCTGAACGTGCACAAGTCCATGGGACCTGATGAAATCCATCCATAGATCCTGAAGGAGCTGGCGAATGAAGTTGCTAAGCCACCATCCATCATATTTGAAAAATCATGGCAGTCAGGTGAAGTTCCCGACGACTGGAAAAAGGGAAAATATAACCCCCATTTTCAAGAAGGAGAAAATGGATGACCCAGGGAACTACAGAGCAGTCAGTCTCACCCCCGTGCCTGGCAAAATCTTGGAGCAGGTTCTCCTGGAAGGCATGCTAAGGCACATGAAAAACAACAAGGTGCTTGGTGACAACCAGCATGGCTTCACTAAGGGGAAATCCTGCCTGACCAATCTGGTGGCCTTCTATGATGGGGCTACAGAACGGATGGACAGGGGTAGAGCAGCTGATGTCATCTACCTGGACTTGTGTAAAGCGTTCGACACTGTCCCACATGACATCCTTGTCTCTAAATTGGAGAGACATCAATTTGATGGATGGACCACTCGGTGGATAAAGAACTGGCTGGATGGCTGCACACAAAGAGTTGTGGTCAATGGCTCAATGTCCAGCTGGAGACCAGTAACGAGTGGTGTCCCTCAGGGATTGGTGTTGGGACCGGTCTTGTTCAACATCTTTGTCGCTGACATGGACAGTGGGATTGAGTGTGCCCTCAGCAAGTTTGCCGATGACACCAAGCTGTGTGGTTCGGTTGGTAAACTGGAGGGAAGGAATGCATCCAGAGGGACCTTGACACACTTGTGAGGTGGGCTGATGCCAATCTTATGAAGTTTAACCATGCCAAGTGCAAGGTCCTACACCTGGGTCGGAGCAATCCCAGGCAGAGCTACAGGTTGGGCAGAGAAGAGATTCAGAGCAGCCCTGCGGAGAAGGACTTGGAGGTTTTGGTTGATGAGAAAATGAACATGAGCCAGCTTCAGTGTGCGCTCACAGCCCAGAAAGCCACCCATATCCTGGGCTGCATCAGAGGAGCATGACCAGCAGGTCGAAGGAGGTGATCCTGCTCCTCTACTCTGCTCTCGTGAGACCTCACTTGGAGTGTTGTGTGCAGTTCTGGCGTCCTCAACATAAGGAGGACATGGAACTGTTGGAACAAGTCCAGGGAAGGGCCACGAGGATGATCAGGGGACTGGAGCACCTCCCATATGAAGACAGGCTGAGGAAGTTGGGGCAGTTGAGCCTGGAGAAGAGAAGGCTGTGTGGAGACCTCATAGCAGCCTTCCAGTATCTGAAGGGGGCCTCTAAGGATGCTGGGGAGGGACTTTTCACTAGGGACTGTATTGATAGGACAGGGGGTAATGGGTTTTAACTGAAACAGGGGACATTCAGGTTAGACATAAAGAAGTTCTTTACTGTAAGGGTGGTGAGGCACTGGAACAGGTTACTCAGGGAAGTTGTGAATGCTCCATCCCTGGCAGTGCTCAAGGCCAGGTTGGACGGAGTCTCAGGCAACATGGTCTAGAGTGAACCATCCTTGCCAATGGCAGGGTGTTTGGCACTAGATGTTCTTAAGGTTTTTTCCAACCCAAACCATTCTGTGATTCTGACCCTATTCTATAAAACCGCTACAGAAATAGCACCAAAGCCTTGCCAGACTTAATGTGACACACACATGCACACATGAAAGCCCATCCTCGCTCCACCCATCATTGTCTCACTTTTTAACTCTCACTTGGAAATCAGTTGAAGAGGTTGCAACACAGTTATCACTTCTATCAAGTGGCAAAATCACTGAGATCAGTGTGACTAAAGCCAGAACACGTGAAGGCAGAATCAGGTTGTATATTACATGCATAGATTTTATTTGTTAATATGTAGATATTATAAAGGCGACAAAAGGAAACAACTTTCAGGTTAAGAGAGAAAATGTTTGGCTAGTAAAGTAACTTCATCAACCTGCAGTTAATGGCATCAGTCTTTTCTTTGTATTTAGAAATAAATCTTACCTATCTTCCGTCAGCTCCACAAGAACAACAATATTATACACAGGCTTCTAAAATTAACTTACTGTTACATTTTATGTTACTGCTCTCCTGTCTCTGTCCTTTCTACTGCAAAACACAACATGTCACTAAGGACATGAGACTTGTGACCCACCTCCCCAGAGGTCTCAAACCTCACCCTCAGGAATGGCACAGACTGCCTCACTCCAACAGACTCTTATGCCAACATTTATGAGGCAAGTGGCAAATCAGGCACCAGCCCGTTCAGTAATCAAAAAGCCTTCCCTGTTCAAATACACTGACCAGTACTTTTCCAAGTCTAACAGCACAAAAAAGACACAGATTGAGACTTACAAATTTCTCTTCCAAGACTTCTAAAATTCTATGTTGACCACTGACTTCATTTAAACAAACAAAAAAAAACCCTCCCAAAGGTAAATTGTATTAACATGTTTCTGCATGGTAAGTGAATTACAAACAGCCAAGTTTGAAAACAAGTTTCTATCAAGCTTTCTTGAGCATGAGGCAAAGTCTCCCAAGTACTGCCATTGCTTCATAGATTCCAGGAAGTTTCTGGATCCTATATACAAAAGTTATAATTCTATAATACATTGAATACAAACCTATAATATGATAACTATAACCAAAAATTAAAAACTTAGTTATCATATTATAGGATTGTATTCACTGTATTATAGAATTATAAAGCTTCATGAATTGACCATGGTAGAAGCTTATGGTGAAATCCTGCTCTTGCTCACCTCAGCCTTCCAGAGTCAGCTGCAGAAAATGTAATGAAAACTCTAAATCCCAGAAACAGTGTTTTGAAAGCTCAAAAAAGACAGAAACATCAAGTGAAAAACCAAAGCACTCTATTATCAGCATGAGAGCCCTGCCGACCTTCAGAGCCACAGGCTTCCAGCTTCTTGATAAGGTTCAATATACTCAGGTATAGGTTCACAGGCACCTGCATAGTCACTCCAGGACATGTACTTCAGCAGATTGTTAGTGGGACTTACCTACTAGGCATCCTTACCTATCTCTCACCAGGAATATGTTTCATTTACTTATCTACAGGCTTCTTTTTTGTTTGTGTTGCAAATGATTTATCTTTTTCTTACCTATGGACTTTGAACTTCCCCAGGTGTGGGACTTTTTTTTGACCCCACTTGCAAATCCTCAAGGCATCTGAAGACTGGGCATTTCATACGGCGTTGTACCATGAGAAGTATTTTGGTGAACTAGTATAAATACCGAGACATTTACCCAATATCACACCCATAAGGAAATGTGGGTAGGGGAGGGGGGGAGAGGGAGGAGAAGGGAGGATCTTTCAAATAAAAAGCAGTAACTTGCTCACTGTAATGTAAATAATTATTAAAGTATTGTGGCATAGAGAAGGTTACCTGACAAGCTAAACTGTACTTGGATTTTTCTATAATGCTTTGCTCTCTTTATTAGCTCATTTGAGACTGGTATGAGGCTCATAATTACCCCAATCTGTAAAAAAAATTAATATTGTCAGTGATGCTGGTACTGGCAGAGCAAGTTACAGACCCTGAAGTTAATTATATTCAAAGTAAAGTAAATTTGGGAAATGTACTGGGATGCACTCAGCATCTGGCTACTTTTCAAATTACAATCTACTGTAAATGCACAATTTCTTTTCCCCAATGAACATTTATAGGCTTGTGTTAGAACAATTAGCAGTTTTGTGAAGGAAAAGTTCCCTGCTTCAGGACCAACTGTAAAGAAGTGTGGGTGAAATGAAACACCTCCACCGACAGAACACATCCTTCCCCCAGAAGCTAGGTATTGCCAGGTGCCCTTTCATCTACCTCCAGCTCGCAGGTGAAAGAGGGGAAGGATGGGCAATTATGTACTGCAGCCATCATGCTTTCTCTCATAGTTTCCACAGCTTCAAGACAGAAACATTACTTTCAACAACACTCTTTAGCGCCTCACAAGATTTTACACTGGCATTCACAGAAACTATTAGTAGCCTGAAAACTGTCTCACTCCCTTAGAGATATGTTACAGGCTTCTCAGCCACATCTCATCACTAACTCCTCTTATAAGACTGAAATAAATACATGGTGGAGGGGAAGGGAAAACATTGCATCCTGCGCTCATCTCTTAGTAATAAAAGTGAATACTACTGTTAATTTGAAATAATAATTACATAAATTTACACAAATACCAACCATATAAACTTATTATTAAAAAAATACATAATTCATACTTAGCCACCAAAGAAACATGCCTGCATGGAAACCTGCACTGAAAATACCCAACATAATTACTAGAGTGGATATTTATGATCACCATCAGTTAGCCATAGCTAAAGCAACAGAGAGTACCCTCACGGATTACTTCTTATGCTCAGGTCAGAATCTGGATTAAAGGCTGGTTTGGCAGTAAGAAATTTCTGACTGTAAGAGTGTAATATAGAACAGTATCAAGCAAAATCCCAAGAAAATGCAGAGAGAATCGAATGTAAACATAAATGTTGCAGGGGGAGATGGGCTAGATGATGGGAACAAGCCTGCAGCCAGAAGGCAGCCCACTGAAGGAGCAGAGAGGTGCTGCAGCCCAGCCATATACTGGGGTTGTCTCCTTGCCTTTCCGCACCTCGTTGAACATAACTGATATGTGCCCTCAAAAAAAACACATCAGTTGAACCAGTATTTTCTATGAAAACCTCTTTCATCAGAAAACTGCAGCTCTTATTTTAAACTCCTCTTATTTTAGTTTTTCTCACTTCAAAATTAACAAGGGGAGGGGGAATTTACGACGTCTTATTATCACAAGGACCCAATCCACCATCATCCTCCCCTTACTTCTTCCCCCACCTTGTAATCGTTAAATCTTCCAAACAAAGCCATTTATCCTCACTGGCAATTGTGCTGCTGAATCTCAAACTACAGCTGAGGAAACACATTTGAAAGACAAACCAGCTTCTAGTGGCATAATGTCAAAAGCAGCTGAAAATACACAGTGGTTCATCAAAAAGGACAATTCTTCAGGAAATGATTAGTGGTTATTTTCAGAATCACAATAACATGCCTCTATGATTCTATGCTCAGAGCTGTGCAGAACAAAAGACATATATGGTCTCTGTCACATTACGTTTATTGTAACAGACACTTGAAAGACAAAATGAGAAGGATCCAATTCTGTTCTCATTTGCTGTCATATTAAATAAAACAGAATTCCAGTGACTCCAATGCTTCCAGTCACCTTACTGAAATTACTAACTAATGATGCCAGAACCAAAGCCACTTCATTTCATTCTGCTTTTATACTTTAATTTATACTCAATTCCTTTAATATAAATTCATTTGTTGAGACTAATAAGAAGTTACAAAACCTAAAGAACAAAGACCACCATCGTCTCAGGTGCCACCCTAAATGCCAGCTTCCAGCAGATTCCAGAAGGACACCAGGTAGGGTAGCCTTGCTGCTATTGTCAATTAGCAAATAACACTCATTAAGCTACATGACCTCCCAGGCCCTCAAAAAATTCCAGCTTTAACAGTGAATACTTTCCTAAAACTGTTTAATCCCCAAATCCTGTTTTTCAATCCACAGTTTCAGCAAGTCCCTCTCCTGCCTGTAAAGTAAACTTGCCTTGAGATGCCAATCAATTGCTAAGTTTTACCACTGAAACAGCTGGATTTCAGTGTTAGCAGGTGGAAAAAATCCCTGAGCTATTCTTGAAGTCAATAAAGTGGACTGTGGGATCTTTGAAGGATGAAGAGATTGTTAACAGCACTTCAATTACTTTTCTTGAACATCCTACTCACCATAATCAACACCAGAAAAATTATTGACACAGCCTAAACTTTACTGGTAAGACTAACAAAGATAGGCTCTTTCCAAGAAAAAAAGAAAGATCCTTTGGAATATCTATTTGTAGCATCACTTGAGATTATGGAAAAAGCTAGCTCAGAACATAACACTGTGTCATGGCCTGATGCACATCTTAATAAGACAACAGAAATAGCTATTAAGTTGCAAAAAGCCTGTCTCAAAAAAAGCAGTTCTACTGGCAGAACTTCTGACAGCCCAGAGACACCTTCTCACTCTCAGTAGATCAGCCAATTTTTATGCAGCAGCAACTCATAGCTGAGCTATGAGAATTTCACAGTTTCAATAATCACCTACATCTCTCCATAGACAGCAAACTCTCCCTTTATCATGTATACCCATCATACTTTTCATGTCCTAAATTATCCTTCATGCAAACCGGATTGGAAAGGCCATGTGCCATAACACACCTGTTGGGTTTCTCTACCTGCACAACTTGAAATGGTGTCAGTTACAGTTCTCTCTTCTCTGCCCTGCTTCACATATTATCTTATTTCACTTTTCTTTCTGGTCTAAGACACACTTCTTAATTTATAGCAAAATTGGGGAAAAGTTGCTAAATGTTTTTAGGCCATTATCCTGGCATTCACACTCACTACACGCATCTCCTTAACTGAACATTTCAGCAGGTTCTTTGAAATTAAAATTGTTAGAATATTACTCCTATCAAGATCATGCAGATTTCAATCAGGACATTTATTACAAAATTTTACCCTTCAAAATAACAAAATTGCATTAAACTTATTGTCCAAATAAATTACCTCTTTCACAAGAGGTAACAGGCACTCCACAAATGAAGATACTAACTTCTGATACATTTTCTCCCCATTTGCTCTCAGAGAATTAGGCATCATAGGTGCATATGTTTTACGGCTACAACAGAAATTCCTTCTTTGCATGGGAGATTATGCCATCTTCTCTATACTGTTTTGCTGCTTACTCTGAAACAACTGCTTGGATTTTCATGGTTGCCTTGCTGGAATAAGAAACTACCAAAGTGAGCAAGACAATCAAAACATAGTCCTAAAATAAGGTGCATAACAAAGTTGTTATTCTGTTATCTTTGGAGATGTCAAGCGCTCCTCAGCTTTTGGAAGAATCATTTATATAAATATTTAAGCCCTCAAAGCCAACACATTTACCAATCATTTAGACATAATCATCTTGTCACTTACATACAGCTCAACAAACATGTCATTGGGGAAACCCTACAGTGTAATTAACACTAGGTTGAATGACAGTCGAAGAAAAAAACATTATAAGCATTTTCATTCAAACCTGAAAGGCAATACCTAGCACGTCAACACTCGCTTCACCACGAAGATTGATTTTTCCCCATTATTATTCTTAATTGTACGCATGCAGCTTTCAATTTAATTTCACTGAGTGTTTTAACCATGGCTTGGCTTTAAGGTTTCTGTGTAGCAGTGCAGTCCACATTTTTATTCTCAGGAACGGAAGAGATCAAGCCACATTGCCTGATGGCACTATTGTCAAGAGACCCAATAGTCAGAGAGAACAGAAAAGAGAAAAACTGACTGCAATTTTTAGGAACCTTCAATTTTGTAGGTAAAATTTTGAAACGAAACAGTGCCAGTTCCACTTCATTAACCGTATTTTCCCAAATATATACTGTCCAGTCTTCTGAAGGAACTGTGGCCTCAAAAGGTCTTTTTTTGCTGCCAGTATTATATTTCACAGTGAAACAACTTGCAGTCATGTTTACCTACGTTATATTTCCTCTACATTGACTGCAGAAATGTAAGCAGAGCTATCTGTCAATGTATCATTTTTAAATACACACACAACTGTTCTCTAAGCAGCACAACAGCCCAGCGCTCCAAGATGCAGCAAACTCTCACCAGCACATCTGAATTCTGCATAAAGTACTATTAGTGTCTGATTAAATATTAATTACAAGAATGTAGTTGTACAGCATTTAACTGGGGAAAGGTTATTAGCAAATTGCATTTTTTCTGCCAAAAAACACCTAGCATAGCACAATTTCCTACTTTCTGCCCTACTTAATATAGATCATAAGGAGGCAGTAAGTGGCCTGAAAGCATCAATCCCACCAAGTGGCAAAGGCTGTGGTCCACTGTCCTCCTCAGTTTTAACCAGATCAAATCCTGGCTAGAACACATGCCTGGGAGACACAAATACTATTTTTGTTTCAACAGAAGCAAGAGGAGAATGCTCAGTTTCAAAGAGAAGCCAAGTCTGTAAGGAGGAAGCCAATCCCACAGCTACTCCTGACCTCCCCTATCCTCCTCCTCCCCTGCTGCCTGATGCACTCACACTCCAGCTCCTAGCCATGCAGAGGTAACCCACTGACCACACATGGACCCCAGCCATCCTTCTCCATGAGGGAAGGACCATCTCAGCTACCCACACTTACTATTTGCAGATAAGACCAAGAACGCTTCCCATGCTCCCTGTCTTGCCCAGCTGATGATGAGAGGGGATGAGCACCAGCTGTGTCAGTAGCTACACAGCAATGACACCGCTTCTTCCCCTAACAAACTTATGTTGTGTGGTGGGTATATCACAAAGACTCAAGTTCTACCAACAGGAGAGCAGAACTAGTACCTCCAACAAAAAGCTGGGGTTGTTCCTTTTTGCTAATTTGCAGTGATGAGACATGGGCTGAAGAAAAGCTCCAGCACTTCTATGGGGAGGGCTGAGCAAATACTTAACTATTATTAGCAAAATAAGAATAGTTTGGGTAATATTTAAACTGTTTATATCCAAACCAGTAAAAATTATTGGTGAGGAGAGGGAGAGCTTAAATTCTGTATAATTAAAACACTGGTTCAACAATGGCTGCAGGAATGGTAGCCTTCCAACTGGCTACTGACAAACCAGGACTACCCATACCTACCATAGTGCTGTGGGCATCACAGGTCCAAATGTCCCTCGTGCTTAAGGACCCAAGTTTGCATCTTGCATCCCTAGAGATTGTTCTAACACTCAGAATTGTTCCGAGTTTCTCTGAGGCTCCTCTAAGCATTTTACTTCAAGTCTCTGAATATGCCTTAGAAAAGGTATCTCACCTCTCAGATGCACCCTTTAGCTGCCAGGCTACTGATCCATTCACACCTCCTCAGCACTTCTATGCCTCATGGCAGCACTTAAATAAAGTGATTTATTAAGTGACACTAGTGGGGTAGAGCTGAAGTGTAAAATTCACTTCCCATTTCCTCGCACCAAAATAACACCCTTACTTTTTTTTCCTCACACGCTTTCCTCCTGTTCAAGGTGCCCTCTAGGGTTTCACATGTTTGAACTGAGCACTGAAATATTTTATAGCACTCAGGAGAGCAGCGGATGGCAGAGACACACGGTCCGTGTCCAAGGGACTCACAGCCTAAAGAAGCAGGCAAGGGTGATGCAGCAGGATGGAACTGCTTGGTGTCACAATTTCTGGGACACCATCTGGGCATCTCTGGGAGATGCCCCTCCTGGGCTTTCCCATTTAGTGCTGGGTCCTCTCCTGTCTGCCTCCCTTGCCTTTTGGGAGACATCTTTACAGTCCAGAGCTGCACCTGTAGGAATTACTCTGCTCATCTTTTCTTTTTCTTCTTTCCCTGTTTTTAATTTCCTTCAGAGTCTTTTTCTGCTTCTGGTTTTTCCCACATTTTCCGTTTCTTTGTTAGATCAGTTTGATATGACTGAAATCAAACCTATTAGCACTTTTGATTAATGAATGAAGGTCAAACTCAATCACAATGTTCTTCCCCATAAGACAGGACACATGAAACGCTTAGGAATTAAAAGTCACCAAGCAGAGGTTTATATGAGCTAACTATTTTTTCAGAGAAACTGACGCAATCAAAAAAAGGACATGAATTCAGAAGCACCTTTAGCTTGGCTGGAGCAGCTCGGCATCCTCAGTCAGGATGAACCACCTTCCTACAACCCTGTGCCACTTCTGTCACCTTCCCAAGGCACTTCCTCTCAAGCGATCCGTATACCACATTTTCAGTGTTTTTTGTGTAGTCAGAGAGGTTGCTATTGGAAAGCTGGTAACTTCCAAGAAATGTGGCATGCAACCTGATAGAGCACCATCACATTAAAAGCTCCCAGGGGCTCTGTAGAAGTGTCTGCCCCGCCTGGGGCCCATAAGAAACAGTGCTGCAAATAGCACCATGTGCGGAAGTACGAAACTATGCTTGGGGACAGAATTTGAGAACATTTTTTCATTCCAGTCATTTTTTGCCCGCAGCTTCCTTAAACACGTGTGGAATTGCTCCACATGACCCATCTTCCTCAGTTTCTACACTA
Source organism: Pezoporus flaviventris (assembly GCF_033815535.1). Taxonomy (NCBI): domain Eukaryota; kingdom Metazoa; phylum Chordata; class Aves; order Psittaciformes; family Psittacidae; genus Pezoporus; species Pezoporus flaviventris. Next base: position 9,645,445 of record NW_026892595.1, read on the forward strand.
AAGTTTTAGAGTTACAGAACAAGCTGAGTCAGAGATGTTTTGCTTTAGTAGTTGCCTCTGCATTACATACGTTATGTTGAATGCTGAGGGAGAATGAAGAAAACAGATTTCTTCTTAAGTGTTATCAGCATAGGATTAGCCTACCAGGAGATGAATGCCAAAGAACCTCTCACTAGGCAGCCTGGATTCAGGAACTCTGGAGCTGCAAACACCCTGGGAGAGCACAGGCTTTTATTTGCAGATACACTTGATCCTAGCTTACACTTGTAATTATTTGTCACTGCTCATCTCCATAGAAATTAAAGGATTTACATATTCTTCAATAACTGGTTTAAAATAATATGTAAGGGTTTGATGAGTTTTCAAACATATCATACAAAGATAATTAAAAGAGCTCAGTCTGCATTACCTAAAAAGCAGCCAACAAAGAGAAGCAAACAAACCACTATTCTTTCCCCTTCTTTTACTAATGCTTTTTTGTGTTCTGCACACCTCAATATTTGGCTATATACTTTTAAAATTGAACATTACAACTAGGATTACCGTGCCATTTCTCAGGAGTCTCAGTTAAGATTTTTAATATGCTTTTCCTTCTGTTGATCTCCTTTGCTATGTTTTTCAACTAATACTGCAGCATTTGAAAACAAAAGTGACCCAGAAAGCCCAGGAATTAATTCCAGAAGCAGTGACTGCAACAAAAACTTGGTATAACAGATTTTAAATAGGCTCATGCTCTAATGCCCCTGTCTTCCACAATCAACAGCCATAAATCCTAACTCATTCTTTGAAATTAGAAGCAGGTTGCTGATGCAGACAGCTCCAGTTTCACCTGGGAGGTAATGAGGTGAAGTCATTGCATGGGAGAGAAGAAAAATACAACCAGATGACTATGCACCATTTAACTCAACAGCTCCTCAGTGGGAAGCACCATCAGCAGGGGTGCAGCTGACAAGTAAAATGCTGCTTTGTGTAACACTTTACTACCCATTTGTGTACTATCGGTATAGCAAATAGTCAAAAGGCCACAGAGGAACAGAGCCCCATCAAAGCAGTCCGCAATCTGCTGAACCCAGGGCATACCCTGAATGGTTAGTAGGCAAGAATTCAGCAAGCTTGTGGGTTAGTACAAGGCTTTGTCCTTTGAATTTTGTTAGAAATTAAGTTCTCTCAAAAATGCCTTCTCAGACAGTGCAGGGCTTGACAGTACTGACAGGATGCAAAGTCTTTGCTTTTAGACCTTAGACTATATAAAGGGTGCGTGACAAAAGGATTTAACATCTCTCTTGCCTCTCTAGATGCCTTTGTTACCACCTAAATAAAAATTCTACAGGCAGTACAACGAAGGAAGTCTGGCTTCTTAACAGATGCACCTCATGTGAGGTTTACTGTGAAGGTCGTGAGGCACTGGGAACAGGCTGCCCAAGGAAGCTGTGAATGCTCCATCCCTGGCGGTGTCCAAGGCCAGGCTGACAGAGCCTTGGGTGACATGGTTTAGTGTGATGTGCCCCTGCCCATGGCAGGAGGGTTGGAATTAGGTGACCTTAAAGTCCTTTCCAACCCAAACCATTATGTGATTCTACCTTTCACTGGGAGCTCTCACGTAGCCGGGACACTTACAACATGCTCTGCACTTGTGCAGCTTCTCCTGTCTGAAGCAGATGAAACCACTCCACATCTTTCACTTCATGGAGAGCTTTCACTCTTCTCCACTCCCTTCTCTTCGCAAAGCGTGTAAGACCATAACGTATTTGTGACATCCATCCCACTGTCATATTGGCAAATTGGCTCAAAATTTTCTCTGTGAGATGGCCTGTCAGTCACACAACACAGTCACGAATGTATCTTTTCCATGGGAAATGAGGCTATAAATGCAATAGAAATATATCCAACACAGCTTCCTCCAACTCCCATCACTCACAAACCCTGTGCTCATTACCCATCAAGCTGCAAGACTGCTCCCAGCTACCCCAGATGACTGACCTCCAAAACACTTTGAAGCAGACTCCCTGTTTAGCACCACTGGGGTATTGCAGTGTGCCCACAAATCTACCAGCATCTGAAACTTTATCTCAGGGCAGGTCTGAACACCATTAGAGAGCATTCAGTTTCAGCACTTTTCTGCTGTTAAGCTTTGCACATCTCTGCAATCACAACTTCAAGGGCATGACGTGGATAGAGAGGTGACTGCAGTTACCTGAAACAGAGGAGTGACCAATATATTTGACGCTTTACCAATTTAACGTAGAAATCATCAGAAGGATACCCATTCTTTTTCTTAGGATCATTTATCTCCACCATAGCTTTCATGTCTCTACAAGCACTGCCACAGCTGCAGGTAGGTTAATCTCACTATAGCTATGCTGATCCAAGCATTTCTTGTGTCCAGTTCCACTATTTGAGTCAAGTGCAACAGATAAACATTATGACATTAACATGCTAACAGCCTCTGTAACTGTCCAGCAGCAGAAAGAAGGGCTCCTACTGAGGGTATCTTCAGAGGAAAGGGAACAACCCAACACTACATGCTTTCTGAGCAAGGGGACTATACCCGCCAACCAGCGACCCCATGCAGCTGACCATCAGCTGCTCTATTTGATAGCACTCTGAGGCACTCATGCCCACCACTGCTGCCATGACTTCTCCTTCCAAGTATGGCTCCTGCCCTGTTCAAAGCAGCAACTAAGCAAGGACAATGATATAATAAATACTAATTGATTATTGATCAATAATTACTTTGATTATCATCTGCAGAAAGCAGCTTCCTGAGCAAAATAAACAAGAGTGTAAGGGCTTCCTCATGGACTTTTCCCAACCAGGGAGTCACTCGTCTGCAGCCTAAAAGGATCTGCCCCAAAATCCAAAGGTCCAAAGATGATACAAAAGCTGCATATGCAACTTGGTATGCATCATTGACCTACACCCAGCCAGAAAACACAGTAGCAGTTGAACCATCCCTTGCCACATTTGTAGCATTGATAGCAAGATGAGCAGCCTCAATGGCACCATTTCAATTCACTGGAAATGTCCTCCCATCTGGGGGGCTGCTGCACCTTGTTCAGACAAGCATTGTTAATCAGATGGCCCTCAATCTTAAAGAAGGCTGCAGCTGCAACATTACAGACAGAATATGAGGATGGACTACAGAGAACTGCTTATGAAAAACAAAATGTACTTTCTAATCTTGTTTTCCCAATGGATTCAATTCAGAACATTCTGATTTGCTATGTTTCAAAGCAAGCGCACAGTAAGAAACCTATATTCTTTCCCCACATAACAGGAACATGTCTTTGCTGTCCCCTAAGCAATGCAACAGTGGTGTGAAAAGATTTCTAGGAGAAATAGGAGTCAGAGCCTAGAACACAGGCAACAGCTGTTTTCTTTTTCCTCTTAGTAAATCCCCAGAATTTTAATAATTATTACATGCCTTCACTAAGAAAGAGTTTCAGTGTCAGAACAGAAACTCACAAACAGCAAGAAAATGCAGGAAATGAAGTGTCAATTCACTAAGGTAATTTTTTCATTTAAAAAATAAAATCAAGTTCAAGGTTGAATAAACCACTATTGGGTTTTGCCATTATCGTTACTGACAAATAAAAATGTCTTTGATTTGTGTGCTGCTACTCTTTCCAGTGAAGATATGGGCACACATTTGCATTTGTACTTAGCCTTCTGTCTGAATTTAAGATTTGCTTTCTGGTGCAGTGGGAGATTCTAATAACAGTCTAATAAGATTTGTAATTACCAAATACGTATTTACACTTTCAGCCAAATTAAGGATGAGGTTTTCTGTCTGGGAATTACATGATTTCTTATTTCATGTCTCAGTGCCTGTGGACTGAAAGCACACCATGCTGATACTTCTCTCAAAGTGGCTTTCCTTAAAAGGTTTTAAATTTTGTACACCTTCTTCATTTCAAGTCATTCGGTTCAAAAACACACTTGTCTAGAAACTAATGAAGTGTTGACATTAGGATCATTGTATTGTTTTCATAAATAAAAAATCATGCTTTCCTTAAGCAGCTAGCAATATAAATATCTGTCATTCCAAATATGCATTACCTTTATTATTCATAAGAATGGTATTAAACCATTAAATACACATTTTGACATCTTTTCACTGTGTTTTTCACTAGTACTCTAGAATGATTGAAAGTTTCAGTGAATCTTCTCTAATCCAAACTCCCATATATATTCAGCCAAGCAGTTTCCCAACAGAAATAATGGTGCGAACAATGAAAACCGAGTGGCAAATGCCTAATAGCTAGACATTTACAATATAAGTAAGCGTACGGAACATATGTGACAAACATGTTCCAAGAAAACCAGAAGAAGTGGTTTGAAATTGCAATATTAAGTTGTGGAGAAAAGCTAAGGCAAAATAAGAATTAGCCACCAAAATGTTGCGTGAATGTCTCTGCAAAAAAAAAACATACCTAAGAAGTCAATTTTTAAAACCAATCTGTTTTTCAGTTTTCTCAGTTCTAACTAATATACACAAAATAAAAGAAAGAATCAAAAATACCAAAGTTGTGCAATAATTTAAATCAAATACAGTCAAGATTAGAGGAAAAATTCCTCTTACAGTGTTTAAACCAAGCTTTACATAAATGTCAACATGAAGACACTAAACAGATTTCTGAAGAAATATAGTCCATAGCATTCTAACTGCATTTTCTTTTTGCTTTAGTAGCTAACTCAGTTGCACAGGATCTTTGCTGTCTGTAACTTAACCATAACTCGTTTCATCACTCCCTTTGCTGTTTGTAAGTTAATAGTTCCCCATTTCATCACTCCTTTACATCACAAGGCAAAGGTTACTCAAGCAGTAGTAGCTTCCTTCTTTTATTTTTCATTTTTCTTTTCTTCCTGTGATTAATTGCATATTCATATATTAAAACAAATCTTCCCTAGATCATATGGGAATGATTTCAATCTGCTCCAGGATCATTTCTCTACTCTGCTCTTGTGAGACCTCACCTGGAGTATTGTGTGCAGTTCTGGTGTCCTCAACATAAGGAGGACATGGAACTGTTGGAACAAGTCCAGAGGAGGGCCACGAGGATGATCAGGGGACTGGAGCACCTCCTGTATGAAGACAGGCTGAGAAAGCTGGGGCTGTTCAGCCTGGAGAAGAGAAGGCTGCATGGAGACCTCATAGCAGCCTTCCAGTATCTGAAGGGAGCCTACAGGGATGCTGGGGAGGGACTCTTCATTAGGGACTGTAGTGACAAGGGGTAATGGGTTACAACTTAAACAGGGGAAGTTTAGATTGGATATAAGGAGGAAGTTCTTTACTGTAAGGGTGGTGAGGCACTGGAATGGATTACCCAGAGAAGTGGTGAATGCTCCACCCCTGGCAGTGTTCAAGGCCAGGTTGAACAGAGCCTTGGGTGACATGGTTTAGTGTGAGGTGTCCCTGCCCATGGCAGGGGGGTTGGAACTAGATGATCTTAAGGTCCTTTCCAACCCTAACGATTCTATGATTTTATGATTCTATTACTGACTATTCATTCCCATTAGCAGCTGTTATCCCATCCTGCTATTCAACATTGCATCATAGGACATGAGTCTGTCTCAAATGTGATACATACTTTATATGTTGTATCTCAAAGGACTACAGCATAAACTGTGACCTGTCTGCTCCAAGTTCTGACCAGCTCTGCTGAAGCTTCTGACAGATGGGAAGAAACAACAGTTCAGAATGTGTTTTCAGCAACAGTCCTACACTGCACCATGGCTCCCAAGAGCCCACTTTCTCAGTCACAGCTGCTTCCTACGGGAGACATCAGTCACAAAGGTTGCTCCCAGTAAAGCTTTGGAGAGCAAACTGCAGCCTTGCTCCCCTCTTGCAGTTCCCTTGGCTTTCTGACTTTTCCAACACCATGCCTGACCAATTGACACCATGCCAGCGGGTAGGGCCATTCCTGATCACCACTCCATAACACCGCTGGTGATGCTCCAGCCATAATGAACCACATGTACCTCTGTTGCAGGCTCCCTGGGCTGTCCTTTCATTGCCATGTCATTAGCTGCATTTCTGAGTGCCTTACACTGGTTTCTTTCTCTACCATTTTCTCAAGCCATGTACCATAAATATTACACATCTACCTGTCTCTGAATTGATGTGACTGATTGTTCCATTTTACAAATCCTGCTCTGTCCTGGTGCCATTTCAGCTAAACCACCTGGGCTTCTTTTCATTTGTTTTTGAACATAGCAATAGACTTCCTGGGATGACTTGTCTGCCGTTGTCTTCCACCTCCATTCCATGGTCCTGAAATTCATGTTTCTGTGGCCCTTACAGCACTGCTCTATCTGACACCAGAAGCAAGGAGAGGAACCTAGGATGGCCCGCGTAGCAAACACCAAGACAAAGACAAGAATCACAGGATAAAATATATCTGTATAATCCCAGGCTGTCACCCCTTCTTCATTCAAGACACAGGCTAGACCTGAACTTGGGACAAATCCCAGTACTTACTGACAATGCCTGCTGTCTGAGTAACCCTTGCTTCATTTGTTGGGGTAGTCGAGTAGTGCGTTAGAGGACTTGTCAGATGATTTTGGGATTCAGATAAGAATGTACTTCCATGAAGAACCTGTTTCTATTCCTGCCCAGACTGTAAAGGGTATATGTAGTCAATCTGGCAGAACTGAGCTCACCCTGCCTCTTCTACAAGTCAACATGAGGTCACCCTGCCAGTGAGCTGATCCAAGGCCATGTACCTCCACAGCACAACACCCAGGCTTATACGCCCTGTGCAAGAAGTCAGGCATTTGGCTGCATGTAAGGTGCCTGGAATCAACAGTCAAGTGTTTGTTTACCAAGAATGCTGTCTTCATTCTTACAGGTCGGTTTGGTTGGACCCCATCACACTTTCATTGCTGCTAAAAAGGTATGCTGCTCAAGGCAGTTATCCTGAGTTCTCCTGACAGCTCTCCTATCAAGATAGGAAGCAAAAAAGAGTTTTCTGAGAAGCAGACGTCTGCTGAAGCCTGGGCATAGCGAACTTCAGTTAAAACAAAATCAAGAGAAGCAAAGCAGCAGAGATCAGAAGAAAGAAACAGGCACCCAGCAGATGACATTGCACTCACATGTTTTTGCTGCTGTAGAGGGAAGCCAGCTGAAGCAGTCTGATAACCACACACAGTATGATCAGCAACTTCAGTGGCTAGACAGATGGGAGCAGGAAGCAAAAAAAAAATGGCACAGAAACAACACCCAGGAGTAAATAATGAAAAATAATTCCAGTGAGAGCTGCCTTAACAGCGCCTCTAAAATTTGTGTGTACAGAGTGCTCCAAAGGCCACTGCACAAGGAATCTGAAATAAATAGCAGCATCAGAGTGCTCAGCAACCTGCAGCTATTTACAGGTTAGAAGCACCCTACACACTAAGCACCAGAGTAACAGACTCACTGGGTGCTTGTTCACCCTTCCAACTGCACAGCAAGAGGCACCAGCAGCAGGAGCAAGCTCTGCTGGCTTCACTGCACACCCACCTGGTCCCAAACCACCCCGCACACATCAGTTACGTCTTGCTGGGAGGTCAACTCTGCCCCTGGCTGCCACCTCTGTCAATGGATAATAACTGCTGCAGTTCTTCCTATATATTTGTATGCAATAATATGACTCCACGTATTTCTACATGGCCTAGCAAACACAAGGTGTGTTGCTGACTTAGTTTTACTTGCATAATGCTAAATCTAAACTAGTATTCCCAATGGTGTTTTATAGCTGAATTAACCTGTAAATATTCTAGGAGACAAAACACTAAAAGGACGTAGACTGTGCTGTTCTATTTTTAAAGAGGCAACTATTTTCATTTTAGCAAACACTTCTCTTCATTTTCATTAAAAGGAAAAGCTGTTTTCACAAGGTTTGATAGAAACTGAGTAAAGGATGCTACATGCCTTGCGAATCCCATGTAATTCCCAGCTTTCACAAGTCTTCAGAGTTACCATAAAAATAGGAAACACCCAGCCAGCATTTCCTATAATTTAGCCCCAAAAAATCAGAAACTAGTGTTGGGGGTTAATACACTCAGAATAACTCCAACAGTAACCTTAGAATAAAGCTCTGAACAGGGTTTGATGATCAGATGGCATGCACCAAAGTGTCAAGAAATAAGTGTACTCAAACACTGTGAGACATTGTTTTCCTCCCCCTTGCTATGATCTCTGACCCTGCTCTGCAGTGATCATATGCCACAGCTTTTCTTTTATCTAAAAAAAATCCCCAGTAAAGTCACAATAGGTGAAGTGATAATACTGTAGACATAGCCTACTTTCCTTTTGTATGGCAGTTCTCTGAAACACTCATAAAATATGCATGTTTTAAGCTTCTTCATGGCACAGACTATTGTGCTAGTTAGCTTGATGAAAACAGTGCAGCAGCAAATTTAAAGGGACACTGCCAGTTGGTTTGAGGCCTTAATTGTTTCAAAGGACTCAAACTGGACTAAAAATGGACTCTAATTCAGCATCTGCGTTTGGAGGTGTTGGGTAGTAACAAACCTAATAAATACAAAAATGCATGTTGCAGCAAATATCTTTAAGAATAATTTGAATTCTTTCAAGTTATATTCCATAAAATTGTGAAGCCCCTTCCAAAACATGACTCTCAAAATAAGAATAAAGAAGAAAGAATTGTTTGCACCACAAACCTCCGCAACAAAGATCTTTGCCTATTCCACTGACTTGCTATCTTCTGAAAAGACGGCTCTAAAGTAAAGATAATACTGCAGGGAAGTTCAAACATCTTGGTTAAGTCTGAAAACTTTTCAAGCCTTGGTGACAAAACCTTCAGAGAAGCTAACCCCAGCCTTCAGCTCTGAGTATCCTTTACCTCAGACCACTCTGGAACATACCCAGAAATGGTAGATGGACTTCAGTCTTAATGCTTCTTCCATTACTAGCCTTTTTGACCTACCCATCCATTCCCTGCAGAACAAGCGCAGAACTTGGGTCATGAAGGCCCTAAGCCTGTTGACAGTTTTCCTTAGCAAGAGCTAACCAGGCTTGTAAACTTTCTGAACAGATGCTGACAGCCAAGGAAGGCACTGAACCTAAGTACTCCTGACGTTGCTACTCCCCCCCATACCTGGCACGCAGCCTGGCAGGCACGCAAGTACTGACAAAGCAGGCTCCCTGCAGAAGGCAGCTGCTGCAGTTGCCTGGTTGAGAATCTGCCCTCCTCCTCCATTTTTGTAACAGTTTTTAGGCTAGAGCAGTTGCATAGGACATGGAAAGACATAGGTTTAGGTCCATCTTGTCAGCACCACGTTCAGACATTTTTTAAATCCCAACAAAGAGCATTAACTGCCACACTGGACTTTGTGAGTGTGAAAGGAGATGAAGGGCAGGAAGAGATGAGAGCACTCCTTAGCCGTGTAGCTGAAGCATTATCAAACAGAATTAAAGATTCATCATACAAGACAAAGAAATTACATGGACAGCAGGAAGAATGCAAGTCTCCTCCCTAACTAGGGAGGTCCCTATTTGGCTACAGACCAGCACTTTCCCGAACCCTTTTCTCCTGTGTGATTCGTCTTGAATGCTTGGTTACACAATAGTATCAAGTAAACGAGAGGTTAGTGTCCCAGCTAAGAACATCATCAGCCTGGTGGCATACTAATCCTCTGATCTGAGTGGTTTTGTGTTCACTCAGAAAGAAGAATATTGGAATTTGGTCTCCTTCATCCTGGGTGAGAGTTTTAATTACTGAGCCACTGCAGAACGAGGATACCAGCAACAGCTCTTCCTCCAGCTGTGTTTTAAAATTAAAAGAGTGAGGCATTGTGAGTTCCATGGGAAAAAAAATAAGAAAGGCTGACCATAACGAATAGGGAGGCTCAGCAGCACGTAAAGAAACATGCCCTCACTGGCTTGCCAGAAGTCATACAGTAGGTCAGCAGCAGACCAGGGAACTAGATCTAACCTGCCCCCAACCCAGTGCCCCTTCTGCCGCATCTTCTGAGCTCCCAGCATTGAAGTAAAGCTCAGCAACTCAAGATTGCCCAGCTTAACATGAGTTTGCCTCACAGAGTGCTGAAGCCCTTCAGCACATTTCCTCTTGGACAAAGAAGACATACACACACTATTCCTCCCCTGCTGGTTTTATGTCTTGGTGGCATTCCCCTACTTTGAAGAAAAGGTACAAAGATGCAGAAAGACAACCTGCCCAGCCTCTGGGGAGCCTTCTCAGAGTGCATGGCTACAGTGAAATGATCAAAGCGAAACAGTTTGTGCTGCTATCACTCTTCTCTGGGTCCTTTGACGAAAAGAAGTAACAGCTCACAGAAAAAAATTATTGGGTATTTACTCTTGCAGTTTACACAGCACGTGATCACTATCCAGCTTCTTTGGCTTTTGCTACAGCTGGTGACACGCTTTCTCCAGCTATTGGAGGGAAGAAAAGCTTATTTTCAGACATCAGCTATTTCAGTCTCTTAAGGGCTATTCACTTTCCTTCTCACAGTTAACTGGCAAATAATCTCTCTAAAGCACTGTCTTACAAATTGCTGCTCATGGAGCTTGGCAGTCAAAGGAATAATATCTGATAATGTCAAAGGAATAATCTATAATTTATCACCATCACCTTCTTTCATCTTCCCCTTCCTGCAAAAGGATAAATCAAACTAACCATTACCTACTTAAAGATTTTCCCTCTCTTTTGTTACCCCTCTCTAATGTCTACTTAAAACTGTGGCTCAGAGCATTCTTCGGTGTATGGCAGATAACACACTGATAGACAGTAGGACAGTCTTAAATGCCAGAAAATTTGGAATGACTCATCTTCATGAAAGCAAGCTATGTGAGTCACTGCCATGATGACTCAGAAGCCAGAGGAGAAGGCACCTTTCTGAAAGGAAGAACTGAAATTGTACTACTTTTCCAAATATGTAACTTGGAGAGGAGCTTCCCATAGAGGTAAACCTGGGGGTCAAGGAGTGAGTGGGAATTACATCACCAAAAAGTAAGGGTCAACATGTATATTAGTAGCACAAAAGAAAACCACCGACATTGTGAGTCACCATATTTTCATTATTAGACCTCCTATTTAATAAATAGCATCCATCTTTTCTTGTTATGGCAAATCAAACTGTGTTAGGCTTTTTGTTGAAGTGCTTGACTGCCTGACTTCATTGACCATTCAATAAATGACTTCATGAGTGACCACAGGAAAAATAAAACTCAGAAGACCTACAGTTCACTAAAGGTGTCAGCAGAAGTGGATAAATACGACACATTGAATAACAAATTGCAGTGTTTCCAGATGTAAACTCGATACGGCATTTATCCATCATGCTTCACTTGATGGCAGCAGCAATTTCAGATTGGATCATCTAAAACAAATAGTATGACCTTCTAAGTCTACTTGTCATAATTTATATATAAGCCATAAATTATAACTCTGCTTATCAGAAATCGTGCAAAGATCAAGCACCCAAATGTGATGGCAGAAGTCATGCAAACTTCCCTGAGAAAATGTGGTCATCTATGGACCACATATGCTCCAGGCTATGTGAACCACAAGGCAAAATAGTCTTTGTAAACCTTACAAGGCTTTTCTTTCAGGGTCTTACACAGAGCTACAAGAGAGTAAATCCATTAAATAGAAAAATTCAGCTACTACAGAGACAGGTAAGCTAGAAAACTCCATCTGATTATCTGGTCTGAGCCATCAAATTTCAGCTAATCTAGCCACCTGGTGCTGAAGCAGGTACCCCAAAATGGTCTCTCATAACCCGGACCTCACTGCCAGCTTGGTGCCAAAGCTGAGGGCACACTGAACAGCCTCACACGGTTCATCATCCATTTTGTTGCCTGATTAATGCACTTCCCTACCTCAGGCTTTTTATCTGTCTTTTTTGTCTGCCTTGTATGTCCTTAAACTCTTTAGGTAGTCTCTTCTGTGATCTCACCTTCAACATTTTCAGTTTCCTTTTCTAAACTCTATGAAGACAGTTTTGTTTGGTTTTTTTTTTCCAATGATGCCAACAGGATCTGCACTACTGTTGACTAAAATGTCCTTTGAATGCTTCCAGTGTTAAAATCACTTTATTTTTCAAGTTTCACCCCTTGCTGCCAGACTGGCTGTAGAAACCTCATTTTTCTTTCTTCAAATTGACCATCCTACCCCTGCAGCTGTTCTGGCCACATCCTTTTACACTCTGGCATGGACTAGACTAATCAAGGGCAGTCTCTAAATACCTTCTCTTCAACCTGCTTCACATTCCCTTGAATTGATTTTGATATTTAATTTTAGTTGGGAAGACCAGAAACACGCAAATGAACCCCAGAGGTCCCTTTCAATCTGAGCTGCTCTCTGGGTCTACTGGGTTCATAGCCACTGTGCCTTAAAAGAAAAGCAGCAGTTTCTTCCCAACCAGAACCTAGCTATTTGTCTGAGAAGGCATCACCATTTGAAGACACAGTTTACAGGGCATACCTACCACCTAAGCAGTCACACAAAGAGATGCTTTAAAAGGCTGTGAGTGTTCAGATACTTCATAAGGAGAAGTAGCACATGAGCATGCAAAACAAACAGGTTTTGCAGATGTTCCTGAAGAATTTACCTCTTATTAGTTATTTTGAGTATTTAACCGGCCAGCCAGCATGGCTGGCTCTAGCTGATGAGGATATTGCTGCCCTGGGTGTTTATTCTGCCATAGTCACAGCTGAATTACTCAGTTCTCACTCTGTCCTTACCATCAGCAGCTGGTAAAGGTGGGTTTGCATTAAAGAGCAGGATAGAAAACTGATATCCATAATCCCTTGTCAGCACCTTGTCACAGAGATGCGGGCCTCCAACAGCAGGGATACGTAGAGGGCTGGGGCAGCAGTGTTGCAATCTACCACATGTAGGTTTGCCAGCAAGCATCTATTACAGTGTGGAATTTCTCTGGACTTCAATTCAGATAACTGTTTGTTTTCTTATAGGAGACTATGGATGCAGGCAGACCAATGCTTTCCTCCCACATTTCTATTATTACCTCAAAGGTATGTATAGATCTTGCCAACAGTTCCCCAGCAGCCAGCTCTTGTACATGTTCTGATTTCAGGATGCCTCAGCTCGATTTGCCTGAAAAGGCCTAGTTACCAAACGCATCAAGTGCCAGCTCTCTCCAGAAGCAGGTTGTGTATATTTGAGTAAGTAGACTGCTATTGCTAGCACAGTAGAGAGTGACTTTTTACAAGGGCGTCTAGTGACAGGACAAGGGGAAATGGCTTTAAGATGACAGAGGAGAGATTTAGATTAGATATAACGAAAAAATTCTTCACTGTGCAGGTTTTGAGGCACTGGCAGAGGTTGCCCAGAGAAGCTGTGGCTGCCCCATCCCTGGTTGTGTTCAAGATCAGGCTGGACAGGGCTTTGAGCAACCTGGTCTAGTGGAAAGAGTCCTTCCCTATGGCAGGGGGTTTGGAACTAGATGATCTTTAAGGTCCCTTCCGCCCCGAATCATAACATGATTCCATGATCCACATTGAGGAGGCTGAGCTCCCTCGTCCCTCTGCACAGCCAGAACACTTGATCTGTCTCCCAGACTCTTCCTCTTCATCAGGCTAGATACATGGCAGGCATGAATCAGCAAAATTCTCACTGGCTAACAGAAATTTTAATACCGTCTTCTGACAGGTTTTCTACCTCAGTTGTCATAGACATATTGCTCTTCACTTTTCTATAGCTTTCAGTCACCTCTTAAAAACAAACTTGAGGGCGCAGCACAGAGCAAGTAAAGGCAACTTAGAAAAAAAAGCATGAAACAGAAGTGAAACCAAGCCAAAATGACTTGCTAATCTCTGTGTATATATGTGATTATATGGTATTGCTACTTTTGCTGAGGCACACTAATAGAGTCAGTGGTTTTGGGGCTGCCTTCAGAAAGAGAAGTAAATAAATTCCTCTGACACAATTGTGTTTGTGTTTATAAAAGTCTGATTTCCCTGAGCACAGAAGTAATCAAACAGCAGGAGGCAGTGGGTGTGCTGGTGCCATAGGACACAGTGCACCTTAGAGAGATACCATCTTCAACCAGGCTGGCCCAAATTGCTGCCAGAGCAGCACACAGCTCCCATTTGGACCAGTACATACATTCAGGTTTGCAGGTTAACTCCTTAACACTTTCAACATCATCTTTCTTTGGTCCCTGGCTCCCTGGCTGTAGCACTAAACGTGAAGGAAAACGTGATGGGAGCAAGCTGAAGCAAATTGCAGTGGCAGTGTTCTCAGCCCGTGTGCAAGCCCTATGGAGCTGCTCAGAGAGGGTTTGAGTAGTGGCACAGTCAGAGGGCTGCCACCCCCAGTGCTCTTTGCAGAGCAAGCAGCGGTGCACTCAGGACTGAAGCTTAGGATGCTCCAAGAAAGCACTAAAGTTTCCCAAGCCAGTGACTATTCCCTAAACTGGGTGATGTTGTATTTAAGCATTTCCCAGTGCCACTGCATGTCTTGCTGCTTTTATTTTTCCTACCCATCCAGAATAAATCATATGAGACTTCAGGAGCTATTGCAAGGTAAGACTGGATGCGGGAACAATGCACTCACTGTACCTTAGAAAACATATTTATACCTTAGTCAAATACATGCATAAGGAATACCAATAAAGGGAACTTCAGTGGCTCTAGGAGCTAAAATCTGGATTAGCCTCAGGCTTGTCCACACTCTTGGCTCAGCCTGTGAGCCCCCCTGTCTCCCAGTGCCCAAGCACTTTTGTTCTTTCCATAGCTGCTGTCATTCCCTCTGGAAAAAATCACTCAGAGGTGCTGAATGTACAGTGAGGACATTTATTATGCCCTGCACCACACACCCCACCTTTACAAGCTGCTTCTGCAAGCAATTGATAAGATCCTAAATTACATCAACAACAGAAATTAGCATTGCTGCACAGCAGTGTTAATGCCTCTATTAATTCACGACCTCCATGAAACCAAGGCCAAAATTCACAGTCATCACTTACAGGAGATTTCAGGCACAGCCCAAATCATACAATCAGCAAACTGTATGTCTAATGATAAGATATTGATACTATTTGACATTGAAATTACTTCAGAACTCCACCCCACAAACGCTATATATTTTAATTATGAAGTTATTTATAGCCTTGATAAGAGGATAAAACTAAGTCCCTTCTGCCTATCCCTGGTTGCTGAGCACAAGGATGTTACAGATCCTTCCTTGCATTCAGTGATCAGGGTAACCCATCTTCTCCAAAATAACACTGCTCTCAAAACTCAGTTCACAAGTGTTGACTTTTTTGGTATATATTTATTTATATTCAAACATGATGACATTAGTGACAACTGCCTACACCTTAAGGTACTAGAGCAGCATAACGTTAAATTGTTACTAAAGTAAACTGTTCTGTTTTCATTGGTTAAGAACACAGCTCAGGATACAACAGTTAATACAACAGCTGTATACATAACATAATTATAAACATCTGCTCCGATTTAAAGAAAATAAAAAGTAATACTTTTCATAAAATGCTGTTTACTACAAAAATAAACATGCAAAAGTAGATTATATTGCGCTTTTTCTTGTGTTTGCAGATAGCTGAAAAATAATGTGGAGTTATACAGATAAAGAAGCAACATACATGAATTTACCTCTCGTCATCTTAGACATAGGGCTGCAGTGCAACTGGAAGGACCCATGGAAACCAGCAGTACTTCAAATTCAGAATTATCTCCCCAAAACCACTTGCACAGTTTATCAATTCTGACAGCATTTTGCTGCACTTAAAATGGTCCCACCATTTTTAGTGGCTGGAATTACAGCATGATATTAATCTTTAATCTGTTTTTTCAGAAAGGGGGTAAAAGGGGACAGGACATGAGGAAAAACAAAACTCCTCCAAACTACTTTCCATTGCAAAGCATTCTTGAGCTCAGCGTCCAGAAACTGTAACTGCTTATTTCAGTTACCAAACAGGCAGGTAAGAATTAGGGAGAAAACACAAATTACAAGCCCAGCTGACGGAGAACAATCCTGCTAGAGCCAGAAGTCAGAGGTGTGCCTTTCAAAATCCAGCCTTGCTAAGCCTTCCTGAATTAGTAAAAAGATAAGTTAGATATCTTCCTATCTTTGCCTTTTCCACAATTCCCAGCTCAAAATATGGGTTGGTTGTGCAATCTTAAATTCCCACTTGCTCGGCGAGAACTAACGCCTTCCTCCCTATCCAAGATTTTTTACAAATAGATCTTCAAGAAATACCCTACACAACAAGCAGAAGTTCCAGAACATTTGGACGGGACTGCTCAAATAAACATTAAGGACATCTGTTCTGAAAACTAAACCGATCTTTGTGGTTTTGTATGAGTAATATGCTAAAAACAGATCATAAGTGGCCAAATTCTGTTCTCAATCAAACTTAACTTAATGATTTGAACACTACCACCCTAATCATCTCAGCTGATATGCACCACTTCTGCCCATTGGCAGATGCTGCA
This sequence comes from Pezoporus flaviventris, assembly GCF_033815535.1. Taxonomy (NCBI): domain Eukaryota; kingdom Metazoa; phylum Chordata; class Aves; order Psittaciformes; family Psittacidae; genus Pezoporus; species Pezoporus flaviventris. The sequence goes on from NW_026892595.1 coordinate 9,661,895, forward strand.
GTGTTCACTATAATTCAGGATGAGGTGCTTTTCACAGCACCTCATCCTGAAATTCTCTCCTTTTATTGTCATCATTGAGATTCTCTCCTTTCATTGTCTCTCCACTGACAGTTTTATCCTTCCTAGTCTTCAATCTACTATAATTTAGTCATTTCATTTCACTTTGCACTTTTCTTCAAGTTGAGAATTACAGTTTGAAAAAAAAGTGCAGGAGGAGAAAGGCAGAAAGCTAGAAAGGCTAGCATTAGCATACATTTAATCCACTCAAATCACACCTCCGTTCAGTCCAACAGCAGACTATAAGCTAGTAAGAGCCATGAGTAACACAGTGGGATAGATTACCAAAGGAACTAAGGAATTTCTCATTGATTAGAGTCTTTAATTTCACATTGTGGTTTGTCTCAAAGAAATGCCTGAGATCAGCTACAATTTATCAGACTTGACAGCTTTTACTTACACCCTAGAAAGATGAATTTCCTCCACAGCAGGAATTACTGAGTGACATTTTGTGCTTTGATTTATGCAGGTGATCAGACCAGTTATTGGTATCTTCTCCATATGGCCTTGAAATTGGTGAATCACAGCTGAGCCTATGATACCTGATTTTGACTCGCCTAGACTTTCCAAATAAGTATTTTACTTTATAGGCTAGTCTTTGCCTCAAACAATTGTAAGGTGGCACAATTTCTCAAGTAACCAGGTTCTGGCTGATTCCAATTCTTAGTATTCTTGGATAGGAACATGTTTCTTAGCGTCTGTTTAATCCAAGTTCAAAATTAGGAAACTTCATGTATGCACAAACCATAGCCTGGAGGAAAGCAATAATCAGTTTTAAGTTGTAGACAGGAAAGAAAACACAACCCACCAATATTTTATTTCAATACCATCAATACACCAATTCTGATCACTGCTAGCTTTCAGTTATTGTGAGATAGAGGAATACAAAGTGATTTTGTAATCTTCACTGTATTCTTTTTTTCTTTGAAGAATTAAAAGAAAAAAAACTACTCTAGTGCAAGACTCAGTGAATTCAAATTTCCACAGCTCCCCAAAGAAAATCATTCAAGGCCAGGAAAGTTAATATCTCACAGGCCATCATCAGCAGAACAACTCTTGCACTAATGGAACACAGCAATTCTCAATTATCAAATGGTAGAAAGCATTCTATGCAATTCCTGGCAAAGGGCACAATATCAGACATATTAAATCACATAATTTCATTTTATAACGTTTTTACTTTCCTTCCCCCTCATTTCAATTTGGATGTGATATTAGCAACCAATAACTCAAGAGCAGCCAGAAACAGAAATCAGATCCTTGTACTATCCAAGAATAGCTTAAAAAAAGGAAAACCATTTCAAAGGGTATGAAGCATTAACCTTCTCCTTTAACTTTTTTTTTTAAGTATTATATACTGGAGCCTTAAGTCATATGGGAAATGGGAGGAGGCAACGTTAGAAGTAGGTATCAAAAGATTACATCCCACAATTCACAGTAAATAATTACTTTGGCAAAGACAAAAATAATACAAGGTTACATAAGAATTTCAAACATTATTTGTACCCTGTAATCTCTTCCAACAGCAGTACCATAAAGCACCCTGCAACTGGCTGCAATGTATTCCCCTGTCTCATTCCTTTTACACTGCAGTAATCAGTGCAACAGCAACAACAACCAAAAAATGTAATTATGGATGAATTTGATGAGGGGACATCCACAGGGACCAAAATCAGCCCTTCAGTGAATATCACACTCCAGTGGCAGCAAAAGGGGATAAATATGAGGCCCTGCTTGGGCCTGATGTAGAAGAAATTGAAGTCAGTGGAGTTAAATAAAATTTTCCTACTTTGTCTCACCCTAAGGGATTCTCAAAATTGACAAAAAATAGATTAGAAACTTTTTAAAATTTCATAGAAATGATACAGCAGTTGTAGCAAACTCCCAGTGATAACCTCTACAACACATCTGAAGTCTCTGGTGTTTTTTAAATAAATTTTAAAAGGATGATTTTTCACTTTATGCCTCGACTTTACAGTCTTATTTTGTTCCAGAAGTAATCTAGACTGATATTCTGACTTTTGTAGAGCTACTGTGAGAAACCATGTTCAAGTCTCCTTTCAAAAACAATGCAAACCCAGCATCACAGGAGAACCCAGAGGATCTCTCCATAGCAGGGAAAGGATTTATCACCACTTTTACATTGCTGCAAGGACCAAAGGTCTTCTCTCTTCACCGTTTTCGTCAAAAGAAACCACTTAAAATGACTGTGGGATGTTGCCAGCTGAGAATATGTATACCAAGCACTGAGATTTTTAGCTGTGTTATTATGACAGCACAGCAAGGTCTCAGACACCTTGATATTACATGCATTAAAATAACATATAATACACCTGCCAACAGGCAAATTGCTTTACATTGAAAAATGTCTATGCTAACTGCACAAACCTGTAGAGGAGTTAAGCACTAATAACAGTGATCCCAGCAGCATGGACAGCACTGAATAAGCAGGTGGAACTAACAAAGCTAAGAATAGGACACTTTAAATTGATACATTTATGGGTTTAACTGAAAATAACTATATCTGGAATCATGGTACATATTACTTGCATACCATAATAATTTGAAACAGCTAGAAACTTGCATATTTTAGGTGCACACAAAGGAATGAAAGAGCAAACTTGGCACCTTCTTTCCCTGTGCACAATGAAATGCACGTAGTGTATGAAAACCATTGTTAAAAAAAAATAAAGCAACAAATGCATTATATGATATACTGGGATGTTTATTGGGTAAAGGGGGAGCTATAAATCCAGTAAGATAGCTAAACTGAACCAGTGTGGGCTACTTGAGGTGCTGTGAGTGGTAATTCTGCTATTAAATCATGCTCATCACTTAACAGGGCTGAAACTGTAAAGGCTTGAAGAGTAGAAGCTTATACCTTGCCATGAAAAGCTGTACCGTGCTGAGCTACTGCTCAGCTCCAGAAAGATGCTGCATGTAGCGAGTGCTGCAGACAAGTTAGTAAGCCCCCTTGCTGGCAAAAGTTACCAGCCCAGGACAGCCAGCTCAACAAATATGCAAAGAGTAAACAAGAAACGCCATCCCGCTTGTTCACCCTGAAAAAAACAGGGCTGCATGAAAGATCCTGTATCACCTGCTGCACGACCCCAGACTGAGCATTCAGGAGGGCCAGGCATGTATTAGGAGCCACTCCTTGCTTGAGGGACACGACAAGTTGTCTGTAGCAGAACTCAAGAAGCTATCCACAACCAAAAGATAATCATATGGAAAGATGACTTTATACTAGGATCTGTAGCACAGATATCCAATTTTAGCACAGGTCTTTATAATTATTCAGCTTCTAGAAGATCACTGCACAGCTGTGTGTGTCCTGTCCAAAATGATGCTTGTAAAAGGATCTCTTGGAAAAAAAAATCCACAGGTTTATGACTCAGTAATGTACGGTGATAGGCAGAGAGCAAGGGGAGACTTCAGGAAGCTAAGTAAGAGAGAAATCACTACTGGTTTTAACCCTTCCCATTCTCCACTAAGGTGGAAAGCTGCCACTACATGGTGCCAGCAACCACCCCAGCACTTTCTGTTCCATACAGCTAGAGATATTAGCTGGCTTTCCTGTTATGAGCATCCTTTGAAAAAAGCCATCAGGAGCACAGGACAGGACATTATATCAGACCAAAGCTGCAAAGGCACCTAGCATCCTATCCGGTACCTTTCGCTAATAGCAAATGTCCCATAGGGACTGCAATAATAAACAGCAACACTTCTCCACAACACTCTCCCAACTTCCAGCTCAGGAATAAGAGGTAGTACACCACTGGATTTCATAATCCCCATTTGATTTTGCTTCCATGTGTACAGGCATTCTTTGAACATGTGAACTGTTAGCTTCCACAATGTTCTCTGTCAAGGAAATTCAGTGCTGAACTATTTAGCACACAAAGGAATCCTTGCTTCTTTTTGTCACCTGCTTCATCTATTTGGTATCTTCCTTCCCAGTATCACTGTTATTGAAAGAGAAAGTATCTCTGGTACCTAAGCCACCACTTGTGGGGAAAAAATAAAAAGAAAATCAGACAGATCTTGGCGTCCTTGTACACAGTAATAAACCAGTGCTGGAAGAGAAGGTTGGTACAGGATGGCATTCTCCAAGCAATGTGAGAAACCAGAGCCACCTTCTCCAGGAGAGAGTTGTATCCCAAAGGGCTACAGAGAAAAGACCATTAAAGCTGGTGGTTGTATCTGTAGTCAGTAGCAGAAATTGCAGAGCTCTACCCTGAGCTCTTGTGAGGAAGTCAACTCATTGCCACAAGTATCATAGCCAGTGAGGAACGAGAATTGTTTCTGGGTCTGCCAGCCTGTTTGGGAGGGATGGGAGACAACACTGAATACACTAACAGACTAATCAATAAAATTACTCACATCCAAAGAAGTTACGTGCATGTTCCAGTGTGTATTTATATGCAGCCATTTAAGAAGATTTCTATGCAAATGTTGAAATACTTCTGACTGAAACAGGAATGTGCAACATATTTTCTGCAAAAAGCTCCTTATAACTGCGTTTCTCATCTGAACATGGCAGGCAATTAAACATATGAGGGTAAATAAGCATAGACCTCAGAAAGTTATCTAATATAGAGCTATTCCCAAGGAAGGGAGCTAAAAGTAATGAGGAAATAATCACCCTACAACAAGAAGCAAAATTGCAGAGGTTTCATCAGCGCAGGCTTCCAATAGTCATATAATGTCATAGAATCCTGGGAGACAGACAGCAGACCTTGCTTAAAAGTAACCCTTGCTATGAATTCATGATAAGCAAAGCTGATCTGTACCAGAGAGCCTACAAAAGGCACAGTCTTGTCTGATGGCACTGGTAACAGATAAGACACTTCGGGCTGAGAGGCAGATGGCAGCCATCACATGCCTTCTGGCTCCCATACCAACACAAGGTACAGTCTGGCTGCACTTCTTAACACACTCATACACTAAATCCCCAGTAGACATCTAGTCTATACTGTACAGAACTATTTTTAAGAACCTCTGAATTTAAGAGATATTCACCTCCCTTAAACAAAAAGCTCCACCTTGATTCTGCTACATATGTTCTAAGTTTCAATGCTTTTGCATTTTTCCGGTTCATTATTTGGGGAAAGTAGTAAGTGGCCTTTTCTGTTCACCATTCTTTGAACAACTGTTTCTCCAAAATAAAATGCAAATCCTCAACAGCTATGTTATGTATACATACATACACACACATCCTTTTCACATCCACTATTGATTTAATGAAAAATCAGGCTATTTTCACCAACACAAACAAGAACATGGACATATTTGCTAAGAAATCCAAGATGTCTCCTTTTCTCCTTGCACACCATCTCACTTGACTATTAATTTATTACGCACATTACACTATGTGCTTCATCAAAACAAAATTCAATTTAATGCTTAAATAAGAAAAATAACCAGACATTTATAACTACAACTTGAGGGTTTTCATTATGATTTTTTTCCCCATTTGATTTAGTTCCAATTACTGTTTACTGCTTTAGTAGCTGATTGAATTTGGGAATGATGCTTGCTGACAAATTGTACATTCTGCTTTTCAAACATTATCCAGTGGGTTCTGCTGGTGTTTACCATACCAGACGTGCGTGTTCCAAATTGTGCTTTCATTGACTTCTTTTTAAACTAGAAAGATCATTATCTGAAAAACTTACCCAAAAACAGTGCTAAAGTACTAGCCTTGATATTCTAAGTCCTTTCAAACATTAAAGACAAACAAGGGCTGGGGGGCAGAAAGGCCCTTCCAATTCAAACCATTTAATAACTCTATGATTCCATTCCATATACTCAGTGCAGTTACTGTGCAGTGGACTAGAGTGCAAGGGTCAAAGTGGAATCCAGTGCCAACCAGCCACCACCAGCACCTGATGCTACACACTACTCCAGACAATGCTTTCAAGGAGGCAAGAGGAGGAGGCTACAACTAAGATTATAGCTCTCATGCATGACCATGGTCTGCTACTTGAATAAGGATGCTAAAATGTGCCCTAAAATCAGAAACACTTAATAGCTCACATGATATTTTCAAGATTAAAGTGGACTATGGCACAGGTACTTTAAGAGAAAAACAACTGCCATAGAGATAGGCATTGCCTCTCTACACTGCAGTCATTATTCTTACAGCAGAATGCAGTGCATTGATATATAACCCAAATAACACCACAATCAAGGAAACTGCTGCCAATTGCAGCCGAACCTCTACAGTTCCTGGCCTCTATAAACACAGCCAACACCTCATGGAAGCCAAGTGGTCAGCACAGGTTCCTGATGTCTTCTTAGGCAAGAGAAAAACTACTTTTTCCCCTGCGAAATGTGCTATAGTAAGCAGGGGCAGGGAGCTAAGACACTTCACCCCAGTCAAGTCAGCATTTAACCCTCATCAGCCTTGTGGGATTTTGTGTGCATTGGCTCTAATGGAGAAATCAGACACTGATCTTAAATATTAAGTTAGTGGTTTTGTAGTTTTCAAGATACCAGCGTTATCAATTCTAGGAAGACTCCTGTAGAAGATCAGAAACAAAACTTCACAATATTAAAGTGCTTTCAATTGTTCTACAGAATTACCTTTATTCTGTTATGTTAGTGACAGCCTAAGTAGATCATAATTTTGCTTAAGTTTTGAAATATGCCTATCAAAATCCATTACCACAGCAGCAGCCTTTCCTACTCGAAGCCATTAGCCAGCAGGAAATAACAAAACTGTTCAGACACAAGCAAGAAAAAAAAAGAGCAAAAATTAGAAATGTGCTAAGACAAGAACAGGCTAAAAATATCAGTGAGCAAGTATCCAGATATAACTGAAATACAGTTATAGAAAACAGATCCAGCTCCCAAGAAATGCTGATGCTTGCTGTACACGGGCAACAGTCACTAACTTGAAGCAAAATTTTACACTATGTAAGAACAGAGTAAACTCTCAGAACTTGGTTGAAGAAGCTAAGAATACTTCTGAAGATCACAGATCTACTTTCTCTGTGCTAATAGAATATGACCTGCTTCTCTCAGGCCATCAGTCACATGAACGTGAAAACCTGCCCTATCTGTGCAGACTGAAAAGGATATACCATTTTTCATGAAGTCTTCACTTAAAAGATTTTACAGGATTTATTTTGACCCACCAAGTCTGCCCTTTGGTAATAGTTAACTGCATCACAGAGAGGGCAGCATTTTGCTTTTCTATTTGACAACAGTAGCTCAGGGCTGAAGCAGATCAGCATCTTCAGAGTAACAGAGACCCAGCTACTTTATTTGGAGCGTACTGGGCCAAGACACCTAGAAAGTCACTGTAAAAGATGTAGTCCTGACCCCTCTATGAATCATTCCCGCTGCGGACCACTTACTATGATCTCCGCACTCCAAAAGACTGACTGAGGAGCAACACAAGCACTGCATAGCAGTGCATATGGGTGTATCTCACACCAAATCAGTGGGTTGCAATAAAGGCTACAAAGCAGACAAAGGACCAAGACAGCTCAGCCTTGCTGTGATGCTGCATCTCTTTAATTGGTCATTCATTTGGATGGACCTTACCAATTTGTATGCCTTCAGAAGTTAAGTGCTGCCAATTTTAAAAGGTCACAGAACATGTGATAATCACTTTTATCAAAAAAGATTTATAATGAACAGTAATATTTTAGAGAAAATTCAATTAATAACCACAGGAATTTGCAATAGGAATACAAAGTCATTTCTTTTGTTTCAAAAACATATGCTTTTTTTCTGTTTGAGATTTTTGTACTTTTTTTTCCGCTATATTCTGTATGACTACGTAGCTCATAAGACCTCTTCTCTGACAGGTTCCACAACCCTACAAAGTCATCAGTTTTCACAGTCAAGGCTCAGAAACAGCTCCATTCCTACAGCTGCAGCTAGGGGGTGAGGGGAGTTTGTAGAAAGAAGATCTCATCCTGAGAAAACACCAGGACAAAAACATCCTGATTATTTCCATGAGGATGCCAGTACCAGGACATTCTGTTTTCAGAACTGTCCCAGCCAGACAGGGACGTCTAGACATATTATGTAGCTACTACAAACCGGAAGCTTCATCTATACCCCAGCACCACCCTCCTGCTGACAACCTACTGCTGAAACTACAAAGGAAAAGGATGTATGTCCAACAGGCAACACCGCTCTTCTGCTACAGAAACATCCGCAAAAAAACGTCTCATTTACATGAGCAGAACAAAATTTCACCCAAAGTAATTATGCAAAATACTTCAGTTCTGGATATCTAAACACACTAACTTCTAGTTGCAAGAAATCAAGGGCAAACAGTCTGGGTAGGGTTAACGGAGTCTTCTGACACTTTAAACTAAAACCAGGCTTGGGCAGGTAACTCCAATAATATGTCAAAGATACCCAATTTCAATTGATAGACTCAGTCATAGAATCATAGAATAGTTAGGGTTGGAAAGGACCTTAAAATCATCTAGTTCCAAACCCCCTGCCATGGGCAGGGACACCTTACGTGAAATCATATCACCCAAGGCCTCGTCCAACCTGGCGCGAACACTGCCAGGGATGGAGCATTCACAACCTCCCTGGGCAACCCATGCCAGTGCCTCACCACCCTAACAGGAAAGAATTTCCTCCTTATATCCAACCTAAGCTTCCCCTGTTTAAGTTTTAACCCGTTACCCCTTGTCCTGTCACTACAGTCTCTAATGAAGAGTCCCTCCCCAGCATCCTTAGATGCCCCCTTCAGATACTGGAAGGCTGCTATGAGGTCGCAGCCTTCTCTTCTCCAGGCTGAACAGCCCCAACTTCCTCAGCCTGTCTTCATATGGGAGGTGCTCCAGTCCCCTGATTGTCCTCGTGGCCCTTCTCTGGACTTGTTCCAACAGTTCCATATCCTTTTTATGTTGAGGACACCAGAACTGCACACAATACTCCAAGTGAGGTCTCATGAGAGCAGAGTAGAGGGGCAGGATCACCTCCTTTGACCTGCTGGTCACGCTCCTTTTGACGCAGCCCAGGATATGGGTGGCTTTCTGGGCTGTGAGCGCACACTGAAGCGGGCTCATGTTCATTTTCTCATCAACCAACAGCCCCAAGTCCTTCGCTGCAGGGCTGCTCTGAATCTCTTCTCTGCCCAACCTGTAGCTGTGCCTGGCATTGCTCCAACCCAGGTGTAGGACCTGGCATGGTTAAACTTCATAAGGTTGGCATCAGCCCACCTCACAAGTGTGTCAAGCTCCCTCTGGATGGCATTCCTTCCCTCCACCATATTAACCTAACCACACAGCTTGGTGTCATCGGCAAACTTGCTGAGGGTGCACTCAATCCCACTGTCCATGTCAGCGACAAAGATATTAAGCAAGACTGGTCCCAACACCGATCCCTCAGGGACACCAGTCGTTACTGGTCTCCAGCTGGACATTGAGCCATTGACCACAACTCTTTGTGTGCAGCCATCCAGCCAGTTCTTTATCCACCGAGTGGTCCATCCATCAAATTGATGTCTCTCCAATTTAGAGAGAAGGATGTCATGTGGGACAGTGTCAAACGCTTTACACAAGTCCAGGTAGATGATATCAACTGCTCTACCCCTGTCCATCAGTTCCCTAGCCCCAACATAGAAGGCCACCAAATTGGTCAGGCAGGATTTCCCCTTAGTGAAGCCATGCTGGCTGTCACCAAGCACCTTGTTGTTCTTCATGTGCCTTAGCATGCCTTCCAGGAGAATCTGCTCCAAGATTTTGCCAGGCACAGAGGTGAGACTGACTGCTCTGTAATTCCCCGGGTCAGCCATTTTCCCCTTCTTGAAAATGCGGGTTGTATTTCCCTTTTTCCAGTCATTGGGAACTTCACCTGACTGCCATGATTTCTCAAATATGATGGCCAGCGGCTTCGCAACTTCATTTGCCAGCTCCTTCAGGACCTGCAGATGGATCTCATCAGGACCCACGGACTTGTGCACATTCAGATTTTTAAGATGGTCTCGAAGCAGATCCTCTCCTACAGTGGGCGCAAAGTCTTCATTCTCACGGTCACTGCATCTGCCTTCCAAGACTTGGGTGGTTTGGTCAGAGCCTTTGCCAGTGAAGACCGAGGCAGAGAAGTCATTTAGAACCTCAGCCTTCTCCAAATCCCATGTAGCCAGTTCTCCTGAGAGCTTCCTGAGGGGGCCTACATTCTCCCTAGTCTGTTTTTTATTTGCTATGTACTTGTAGAATCCCTTTCTGTTATCTTTAATACCTCTAGCTAAGTTTAATTCTAACTGAGCCTTAAATTTCCTAACCTGGTCCCTAGCTTCCCGGACAACATCCCTGTACTCTTCCCAGGTCGCCTGTCCTTGCTTCCACTTATTATAAGCCTCTTCTGTCATTTGAATTTTCCTCAGCAGCTCCTTATCCATCCAAGGAGGTCTCCTGGCCCTCCTGCTGCACTTCCTTCTGTTGGGATGCAACACTCCTGAGCTTGTAGCAGGTGATCCTTGAGTCACCTTCACCTAGTATCAAATGCATAAGTAGCTACTATAAAGAAAGTAGACCAGAGAGATTTTGATTCTTTTTATCTTGCAGGAAACTCCTACTGATGTCCTATGAAATAGAGAGCCAAACTGGGAAAACTATGGTTTAAAAGGAAGGCATAATCAAGAACAAATGCTACTAAAATTACATCGGAAAATAGGAATGTCACAGCCAGTTATGAAGGTTCAAAGAACATGAAATTTAACATAGCTGTGCTTGAAACTGTATAACTAAAGGAGGAAGATGCTAAGGTAGATGATGACAGTGTTAGGGAAAACAGTTACACAGAACACGACTGAAGCTCAGATCTTCATAAAAGAGTCTGATAACCACTGAACTTGAAATCAGGGAAAGGAAACTTATGGACTTCTGAAGGATTAGAAGTTAGTAACTAGTAATTAAAATCCATCACCAATTACTACTGACTGCTAAGACAGTAGAGTTGAACCTGGCATATATAATCAGGAGTGAATGCTGCAAGAGTAAGCAGACAATACTAATATAATATGGCATTCATGTGGCCATAATAAAGACAGTAGCCTGTCATAAAGAAAAGACAGCCTTTACGTTCAAATTTCAGAAAAGATATGGAAATTAAATAAATGTCAGGAACAGCTATAGGAATAAGTCAAAGGTCGGAAATACACACAGTGATAATCTAATTCATTAAAAATAATAATAACTTTGTTTCATAAATAGTTCTCTGCCAGACAGACTTCTAGTACCAGTTGCCTCTTTATACAGCAAAATGACCTGGCTCATTCCAATTATTAAAAACTGAAGTTACATAACCTCAAAATAGATTACATGACATCAAGCACTAGCACAGTGACTCCAAGTAACACACCAAAGATTACAGCATCCAGTTCAAACTGAAGTAAGGATGTTTGGAAAGTTTCAAGAAAAACTGATACTTAAGCATGCTATATTGTTAAATATTGTCTCCAAAGGATGTTAATTAATACTATTTGGTATTATGCCATCTACTCTTTCCAGTGGCATGTTTTAAATGCTGCAAGATGTAACAGACGTATTAGCAATAGGCCAACCAAAAAAAATAATTATCGTTGGTTCCAGTAACCCACCCACTTAGGGAGGCATCCTAGGTAAATACTGAAGCATCACAGGCCTGCAAGTGCAGTTCACTTCAAATTTCAAATTCTTTTTCTTATCAGTTACATATATAAAAACACTGTATGCATATATTTCACATTTCAAATTCTCAAGATGCCCTGGGTTCAGCAGTAGCAGTCATTTTTCTCCTTCTTAGTAGCTGCTGCAGTGCTGTGGTTTTGACTTTTGGCCTGGGAACAGCACTGATAACACCAATGTTTTTAGTTGCTGCTCAGTAATGTTTACTCTGACCAAGGACTTTCTGAGTCTCATGCTCTGCCAAGGAGGAGGGGAAGCCGGAAGGAAGCAGAGACAGGACACCTGACCCAAACTCTCCAAAGAGGTATTCCATACCACAGCATGTCATGCCCAGGATGTAACTGGGAGTTACCCAGAAGGGCTGGGTATCAACGGGTGGTATTGTATTCTCTTCCCTTGTTATTTCCCTTATCATTATTATTATTGGTGGTAGCAGTAGTGGTTTTGTGTTATATCTTAGTAGCTGGGCTGTTCTTATCTCAGCCTGTGGGAGTTACATTCTTTTGATTCTCCTCCCCATCCCTCTGGGAGCCAGGGGTGGGGGGCACAGAGGAAGGGGGGAGAAATGATCAAGAGGGCTGCATGGCTGACTTATGGCCTAGGCTTAAACCACAAAACGAGCAGAAAGAAAATGAGTAAAAATATCAATATGTACAAAATTCTTGAAAATCACTTCCTATTTCACTAAAAGCTATTTTCAGTTCATGGTTTGAGTAAAGATACCATCCAATTTGTTTTGTTTATTTCCCAAAAAAAAGTTTGAGCCACTCAGAAGCAAAGGTAAACATTCCATTCCAGTCACCTAAAAGACTGAAAGAGAATATAATATTTGAATATAATACCAGGAAAAATATGAAATAGTGAAGTCAGGAGATGACACCATCTCCGAATGCAGCAATGGTGAAGCACATTCTGGGATGTGTGCCCATTCCTGGCATGTATGTTTTGTGAAGGACCAGTGGTACACTGGAGTAAATTCAGAAAGAGATCCATAAAAATGAACTGAACACCAGAAAATGGGCTTTACTGGAAGACATCTTCATGATAAAAAGAAAGACTGAGTGGTTCAAATTGAGATACACTTTCACAAAGAAGGGAGATTTTGTTTTGAGTACCAACCAAGTATCTATAGTGGAAGAAGTTAACAGTAAAGGAGATTTTTAGATACAAGGTCTGATGAGGTTGATATTTACATGTTATCTATGAATCTGCATATGACATTTATGATAAAAAACAAACCAAAGTTAGAAAAACACAAATATGGAATAAAAGACTTATTTATCATGCCACCAAGCAGACTATTGAAATACAAAAAAAAAAAGAGGGGATCTCCCTCTCCAAGTCATTTCCTTGTGGCCTGCTGATTTCATGGAGGAATTTGTAGGTAACTTGGTAACCTGTGCTGCACAAGGGCTTGGTTTTTTTGATTTCTTCCCTCAGGAAATTACTGCAGAGAATTGTTTCACAAATGATGTAACAAAGAAATTCTGGAATACTCTGAGTAATAATGTAAGACAAGAAGGTTTCTAGTCTAGTTTTTTAACTCTGTCAGTTAGGGCTACAGCTGGTGCCTTTGATTTTTGATTGCTTGACCTTGAAATAATCACAGTCTTGGCATTCTGTAAAGGTAGAAGACTGGAAGAGCAGCTGCAGTTTATTACAATGATAATACAGTGAAAACAACCACAAAGACTTTCCTGAAAGCAAGAGAAAAACTATCAGAAATAAAAGTGACATCAGACTGATGGAATATGGTTATTCCTTCTGCAAAAAATGGATGACAGAATCCCTTAGCTTTTTCTGAGTTAAAAACATGACTACTTTGAATGCGCATGGTAGGTCTGGGTAGCTGGGACAAGGGTGGCAGCAAGAATCATTTCTCCTAAGAAATAAAAAGATTAGGATTATTCAGCATTGCTATTGATTAAAAAATATTTTAGATGCCAAAAAGACATGCACAAAACTATGTATTTTTCTTGCTCTTATGAAGCCTTTATGAAAAATGTGTTTCCACCCAATGGCAAATCAACTGATCTTAATCAAAACAAGCTGTGGATGCAGAGTGTGATGGCTCTGATCTGTGTTAACCACCCAGTAAACATCTCTCTTTCCCTTCTAAGCAAGGAATCCCTCGCAATCACCTAGTATCAGACCCTGCAAAAATGACTGTCCAGACTGAAATGTTTCTTTATTACAAGGTTCCTGCAGATTGACTGAAGGTGGAAAGACAAAAGAAAAAATGCCTGAAAATACCCTTTAATAATTTCTGATTAAATAAAAATGGATGTTTTAAAATTACTTTATAGTGATTTAAAAAAAAAATGAGGATTCCCAAATTCTGTGACTCTTACATTAAATAGCACTTTTTTCTAATATCACTATACCCAGTAGAGCTGTCTATGAATTGAGGTGTAACTGAAGTAGAGTAATAACCATCTTTTTCAGAGAATGCAATGGGAATGGTCCCGTATTGCATTAAATTTATATTCATCATGCCTCTAACAACAGAGATGTGATACAATTTCCACATCATTTCTTCTTTCTATTGACATAAAAAGATTTCCCTATTTCTACTAAACACTGGTAGGGACCTGTACAGTGGTCCACATCAACACAAAAATTCCAGTATTTCTTTCTGGTCTATTAAAACTAATAATCAGTTCTACTGCTGTGTCAGTGCTGACAAGTTAAAAAATGCAAACTCTACTCAGTAGGGAAATTATAGTTTTTGCAAGAGAACTGAGACTAAAGAGATTCTCGGTAGATTAAAAAAAAAAAAAAAAAAGAGATCCACAGGGCTCAACCCATCTGTTTGATTTCCCCAACCTTTGTTGCTTCTCCTCCCCACCATGAAACAAACCCCAAACACATGCGGTTTCCTTTGCCTGGGGAGCCTCACCAAGCTCACTAGGTGATACATAAGCACTCTTACCATTCTTTGTATGCCTTTCTCAGTCTCCAAATAAAAATGGTTTGCTTTGTGTCTGTCAGACCAGAGAGGATTCTAGTGTTCAATTACTTGGACAAATTCTGACACAACCTTTTGACTACCAGACAAGATTGTGCCATCCATTGTGGCATTTTTCTCAGCTTTTTTTCTCCTTATATAGTTCATACTTTTTTCACATTACTTATGAAGTATGGTGCCCTTTAAGTATTTATGCAACACTTGGGAAATCGTATTTTCAGCATGAAGAGGAAACTACTCAGCTACCTGTACTTAACCAAGCAACATACACACATGTTGGCATAATGTGCCCCAAACTGCATTACCTATCTTTCTTCACTACTGCTGCCTGGGATAGGTAGATGGAAGTTGTCTTACGGACCAACTTTTGTGACTTTTATCCTTATTTAAAACTGAAAATACCTTTGCCAGAAAAGAGTGACACAAGATGGACCTTATCAAACAAACTTTTTCACTATTACAAGCTTCCTCCCAGAAGTGTGTGAAAATAATCGCTACAAAGATGGGTAGTCCATACATCAAAAGAGAGTGGTCTTGTACCCTTTTCTGACTGAAGACAACTTTTACAATGCCCCATTTCTTCAATCAGCTCTAAGCCAGACTTCCTATCAGGAATGCAGTTCAGCTTGTGCTGAGAATTAAGGTTGTATTTCAGTACCATTGAGGTTTAAGTCCTATCTTGTTCCTGATGTTTTCCTGCCCCAAAACCTTGAACCAATACACAAGCAGATTCAAGATCAGTCTTTATTTGAGAGCAAAAGACTTCAGATAGCCAACCTTACTGTGGGCTCCTTCATTGCTGGTTCTCTTCTGTTTGCAGCCTTATTCAGAAATGAGGCTCTCAGGCCTTCCTTCCTAGCATTGTGTTGTTGATTTGTTTTTTTTTTAACAGAGTCATGAAAGTCTAACCACCCTATAGCCACTAAAGATAACACAGGTGTTATCATTAAACTCCTGAGAAGCACAATTCTTCAATTTTCCCAGTACATTCTTAGGGAAAAAAAAAAAAAAAAACACAAAACTTTAGCATGCTCAGAATGTAACAGTCACAAAAGAACAGAACTTTCAAAGTCTCCAAGAGCTGAGTTCTGCTTCCAAAACTGGCTTGTGTATTTACCGTCATGCCTTCTGACCTACTTTTCTTATTTTCCAATGGGAACACACAACCTAAAAGCCCTCGAATTTAGTTATAGTAATGGTTCATAAATAAAAATTCCATTTTGGTACAGTCAACCATACAGGGTAAGCCCTGCAAGTCCTTTCACAGTCTACAAGTGCGTACTACTTTGCTTTCCTTTCATTACTGGCATCGCTACCTACTGATTGACAACTCTTGTACACAAAGTGCATACAAATACTTGAAAAAAGGTCAAAGCAACATTAAAGCTGAAACATTAAAACACTGCACTGTAAACTGTTTAGATACATTATTTGCATTTAACACTCAGACACAATACTGAATTGCTCAAGCTATTTGTAAGTTTGGTCCTGCTATAGATCTAGATAGGAAGAAATATAGCACTTTTTTATCCAGGATTTCCCTCCTCCCCTAACTTTACCAGCAATACACACACAGACCTTCAGAGAAAGGTGCTCATCTAGTACCTAAAGACCAACTTACTTAGTTTCAAATGGATAAAAAATTGAATTCTTAGTTCTGAATTCAATCATTGGTATCTAACTGATACACAAATATGATCGAACTTGAACCTGATTTTGTTTCATATAAAGAAGCAAAAGCAAAGAGCATGTTAATTTTGAGATTTCAAGTTGAGGTTTTTACGAGTGAAAAGTTAAAGTGAAAACATCTGTAAAAAATAGTAAATACAGAAATTAGACAGTAGCCACAAACGTAAAACACAAAAGCAGAGAAGGAATAATTAAAAAACCTCAAAGTCATATTCTGTGACTCTTGGGGAACTAACTACCTTTCACATGACAGTTGCTAGAGCAATGCCTCAGGTTGAAATTGCTAAGGAATGCAAGGTTCGGTGATGATTTGACAGCTTAACTCGGAAGCAGTTCCTTGGAGTCTATGCAATCATATTCAAGTAAACCCCGTGTAAGCAGGAGGAAAAAGGAACCCTTTGCTAACCTGTCAGTATTACTCTTCAATAACCTTCAAGTATTCTATATCTTCCTGACAGGGCTAGAATGAGAGATAAACCAAGCAGAAAGATGCACACAATATTTCAGTTGGGCTCTTTCTTAAAATACCCAGTTATCGAATCGGTTTTTCTCATCTCATCCAGACACGCAATTATAAAAGCAAACTCAGTTACTGTAGGAGTAAAACAGCTCAAGAGTGATGTCCACTGCTGGAGTTTCTCATTCTAAAACTAGGTCCAGCTTTTTATGTTGGGTAAACTGGACTGGACACCATGACCCTGATCTGGCTTCTTTCAAGCCAGCCCCAGCAACAACACTGTTAAATTTAAAAAAATAAGATCTAATAAAAATGCAGGTACAAGTGGGTCTTAGCTTCTTCATTAAATGGAAGGAAATAGATCATATACAAAATGCATGAACTGGGAGCAAGAGAGATAAATAATGTATCCGCTACTTGTTTGCATAATGGAGTCATTTGATCTGCTTTGACTTTTCAGGCAGAGCAAAAAAGTAATGGCTTTCCCACTTTCTTCCAAGAAAGTCCTCAGCAAGTCATGTCCTCCTAAAGGCCACAAGAATGCTGATAAACTTCCAGCTGCTGTGGGGACACCTGTAAAATAGCACATCAGATTTTGCCACTTGCACTGGGAAAATACCAACTGGTGGACATCTGCCTCATTGCATGAGAGAAGCTGAAGTACTCAAGCATCCATTTGTGCTCAGGTGGCAGGAGGACTGCATGGGGAAGTAAAAAACAAAGGCATTTCAGAAAGGTCCTTTTAAATGGAATTAGGGTCCTTTTCCCCACAAACCAACCATACTCTTGTGAACATACATATACAATAGTTTCTCCGCAAATTAGCGTTTTAGAAAGCTCTGAAAACTTCTATAATGCTTTCAAAGGCCTTAATCAATGCTTTTGAATTCAAAGGCCATATGGTAACATCCAGTCATTTGTAGGGCAAAGCCCTGCAATGGGAAGCTCAGTCCTCAACTGAAGTCAGCTGCAGCACTGTTCAATGAGGAGCAAAGCTGAACATTTCTAAGACCCACACCAGACCAGCTTCTGTTGATGTTACATGTAGTAGCTGTACTTACACAGGTACACGTTGCATTGCCAACTCCTATGGTCTTACAGCAACTTTTACACAATTGCAAGCTTCAGGTCTTGGAGTTCCTGCAGTGATCTCTCCAAACACCTTTTCGCTCCAGTATTCAAACCAATAGTATTTGGCCAAAATCAAGTACCGAAGTAAAAAAGGTTTTCAGAGTTTTCCAGTTCAAGGAATTGGAAGACAAAGTATCTTGGCCTCTGAGTGATAAAGCCAGTTTTATGCACTAAGAATTTAGTTGCATTCTTTTAGACTTGCACAGTTAATTCTTTGCTCCTAGCATCTTCTGGCATGAACCTTGAGATTCATAAATGACTCAGCAGTGTGAACTTTTACAGCCAAACATCAGTGAGAGCACAGTAAAACAACAGAACTCTTCAAACATAGCAGAATTTTTTGTCCTCATTTCATCCCAAAATTTAACAGTTGCCAAATTTCTGGGGTCATTCAAATTGTGTTTAAAGTCAGTACCAGACCCTTCAGAAGGTTTGGTCCTGCAGCTGAAGAGGACTGCCTGGCCTGCCCAAATTGTTACTGTGGCTCTCATGTAGGAATTTAGGGTGCAGGCAGATATTGGTGTACTTGAAAACCCTGAGACCACCTAACTGTACAGGTGCTCATTAACATCTTTATGGGGATACTTCTTGCTCTGCTCTTTCTAAAAATTTCTTGGGAAGCCATGTCTCCTGTAATGGGAAAATTATACTCCTACTGGGTAAAATAATGTCTTATTACAGAACAGCTTTGCCATTACTTTCATTCTGGATAATCTAAAATTAACATTAAACCCTGGGATTTTCCACTTAAAAACCTGTCTGATAGAAGTCTATATACAAGAGATATCTAAACTTAAGAGTCTAGAATGTAAGTTAGAACTAACTTGCACTGTAATAGCTTCCTACATAGCACTCTACTGAATAAAACTGGCTCACTTTCCTTAATGAAAACAATTAAATTATAGGACTGCATTTTTCTCAGTGTTTACAATTTTAAATTTAATAAAATAGCTTTTCCCCCCATCTGATTTGTTTAGTTAATATCCTCACTATGCTCTGTCGAATAATTACATCCTCAAGTAAGAGGCTCCTGTTATCTTTCATTACATGCTGGCTTTTTTTTAGCTAAGATGCCTGCTGATCTCTCACCCTCATAGCTTCTCATACTTGAAAGCACCTTTTATTTTATCAATAGAATATTGTTGTAATTTTTAAGTTCTAGGATGAAAAAAAAAACACCAAACAATAGGAAAGGATCTTCTCATTGTGACCTAGAAGATGCTGAGTTGTCATTTTACAAAGCAATAGCACACAGCAAGGTACACTGGCAATGCATCAATACCACTTGGCTCCTCTGTCAGAATTCACTTATGTATGCTGACAAACTAGGCATTAATGCTTTAATCACTCCAAATGTGACTGTATACAGCCAAATAGAGCCCCACTTTTAAATTACTGTCCTTATAAAATAACTAACTTAATGGCATCATTTTCATGGACAGAGCTGACAAAGTACTTACCTTTAGTCACCATAAATATTTTCAGTGCAAGCCACAAGAGCAAGCAATTTGTTTCCAAGTTTCCCATCCAGCATGAAGAAATAGATCATCCAAAATTGCCCACCCAGGTCTAGACCCATCCCAGTACTGTTAATTACTGCCCTAAACACTTGCTTTGTTAGTGCTAACCAAATTCATTACAAAACGTAAAATACCTGGAAAGAAAAACAGAAAAACCACGCGCCTTTCCCACGAAGTGGCATGTTTTCTCTGTCATCCTATCCTTTTTCCTTGGTTTGAATACAGTCTATTTGATTGCAAACTCTCCAACCTTGATTTACATTTGCTTGTGGAACATTTACTTTCAGGGTAATAAACATGTCTGTATACCTTACATCTGTGATGTAGAACCCATCACACATTTTCCTGGTACAAGCAGGCGTTTTTGGGGAAGAGTTCTTAGCACTGGTCTCCATAAAAAGGAGAGCAACTCTGGCACAAGGCATCATGTTACAGAACACATCCTCATTGTCATCTCTCCTGAACAGGTTATATGAGGGGCCCTTCCTGTGAAGATTAGATAGTGCCTCAACATTCAGGACCATCAGATCTGAAATGTCTGTTAATGGCATTTTGACAGAGACAAGAGAAAGCAATTCTTTGTGAGAAAGGGGAACAGATAAAAACAACACTGTTTTGAAGGAGTGCCGAAAAAGTACTCATTTTGGAATCTACATTGTAAATATTTTTATATGCTTTGACAACTCATCATTCCAATAGGTAATCTTTACCTTTCAGTCAGAGCACAGTATCCCGGGTCAACTCTCACAAAATCAGTGTTAGCAGTAGTTTACTTTATACAGGTAGGGAGAAAAAGAGAAAAAGACAAAGTTTATTAAGCCTGAAGCCTGCCGTTCTGAACCAGGACTTTTTCCTTACAATGCCTGCCCACAGTGTTTTGAGGTGAATGTGCAAACTGTGCAAGCTGCTTTAAAATAGTTGTGCTCTTTCTTTAAAAACCTGTTTTCTTCTGCATAAAGACTGTCACTATGAGGCTCCACACTTCATGTATCTATCCTGAACAAGATTCACTTAGTTCATACCTGTAGCTTTTCCTCTCCAAAGCCAAACTGGCAATCTCAGGCAAGCATCCAAAATCTAGTAGTTATTTTCTTTCTTGTAGTCTATTTTCAGGGAGAGAGAAATGTGACCAGTCCAGTGGTGCTCCCCACAAGGCTCTCAGGTTGCTATAGCATACCAGTGCATTGCTTCATTTCTCTCAACAAGACACAATGGGGAAAATACGTAAGACTAATTCTGTAACTGAAATGTAGCAGGATATTTAAGAAGGCACAAAGAAAATTGTTAGAGGCTGACTGGACATCTTTCCTTAATTTTCATTACAGAAACAAGCTGAATTCGAATTAGGCTTTTAACTGTCTAACAAGTTACTAAGTCTGAAGAAGATTCATGAAGGAAAAAAGGTTTCTTCTGTTATTCTTCTATTTTTGTTCAGCTGTGCCAATAGTTTTCATACATATGAGCAGAACTGGTTCAAAATAGAAATGGTGGCTGATTTGGCAAGCCAAATGCTGCCATTTCTGCATTTTCACCACTCATGCTTTCCCAGTACCCACCTGAAGCCACACATCCTGCACCAGCCTTTGCTCTATACTCTAGTAACCAGGAGTTTTACAGCAACCACATTAGCTCCTGTTGTCTTGAAATTCATGACTGAGCAGTAACATTTTAAAACTTTACAGAAGTTCTGGGTGGTTTTCCCACACACAGTGTGCTGTTACTGGCAAAAACTTCACAAATATGAGTGGCTGAAGCAAAACAGAAAACAGTTCTAAAGGAAAAGGCTCTCAAAATGGGTTAGACTAAAAATTGTACAGGATTGTTGCTAAATTATCTGGGTTTGAAAGACTTTCCACCAATTTGGTTTAGAAAAAGACATCAAAGGCAGTGAGGCATTTACTGTGTTTCAAAAACATTCATTAACTGAAAGAATAACAGGACCAAAGGTACATATGATGAAATGATCCAGCACTCCTATGATTTCATTGACTGTATTTTAAGTCAAAGAGGAGTATTGGACCACAGTGCTCCAAACAAAACACCTCTGCCTGGATCCCAGCAGCTACTAAAGACTGAATAGCTACTAAAGGTCTTCCAGAAATATATCTGGTCTGCATTTGAAAACCAGAGAGAGATGTTGGACCATTTGGATTTTATTTTCATAGTTAACAGTGCAAGTATCACCACTCTACAAAGCATTTGCATTCATTGTCATCAGGGCAATATAACACATACAAATGCCTAATTATACCATCAGCCACCCAGCCTCCTCAGTGGCCCTTTATCAGACAGCAGAAGGAATTTCATACAGATAAAGAGGAAGGCCCATGTCCAAGGGAGAGTGCAGCAGTCTTCTTCCCTGCCTGCATAAGCATTTGCACACTTGTACAGTACTCAAGTGTCCGCTGGTTTCAAAAACCACTTCAATCCAATACATTCCACCATATTTGCTAGAAGCACTACATGAGCTGGTAAAAAAAAAAAAACAAAAATAATAGGAAGAGAGTAATAGATCAGAAATACAGCTAGAAAGGAAAGCTGAAACTCCAAAGCATTTCACTGAAGAGTCACTTTATAGAGGAGAAAAACCAAAAAGCAGATTTATGGCACAAGCTGGTGCACACAAATAGCTTCATTTACATCTGCATACTTCCCCATACCAAGAATACAATATAAAACTAAGGCTAGGCTAAGCTTTATTTCTTTAAAGTAAGATGCAGAATCAAGAGCACAAATTTATACAGTTTCTGGGATTGCTGGTTTTGGGGTTTGATTTTTATTGGTCCACCTCCTCCCTCTCCCCAGAAAAAAGCATAACGTGGATTTGGCGGGGGGGGAGAAGGTAAGAGGGAAAGAGTCCGACTGTCCCAATTATGACACTGTATCAAAAGGCAAAAATAGTTATGGGTAAAATCCAAGACAGCCAAATAGCCCCAGGGTCCCACTGCACCAGGCACTAAACAGAGTGAGATTTCACCTCCACTCAAAGATATCTCCAGTGAAAGAAAACATTAAAAACACATCACTACAGTGGTGGCTGTTAATACAAAGCTGCTCCTTGAGAGGTAAAATATGACCACTGGGAAGTCTGCAGTCATTCCAAAAAATGAAGGGAAATGCCACTAGTAAGGTAAGTGGTTACTTCATTTCAGGAAATAAAAGGGTTCTCCTTTCAAAAAGAGGAAGCAGAAACTGAAGACATTTTTTTTAACCTGCACAGAGGTGCTCCAGAAAACAGAATGAATGCCTGCCAGAAACCAGTCTGACCTCAACAATTTGGACCATGTCCACAGAGCTATACTTAAAGTGAGTATGTTGCTTGTACTGATGGTTAAATTGAACAAGATCAATAGTACCTGAGAAGGTGATGAAGGGAGAATGATCCAATGAATGGTGTGCTGATTAGCCTTTGTTACAAGAGGGAAGAACATATCCTATTTGCTTTCATTCTCCATCCAAGATCTAAAATGCCTCATTACAGAGAATACTCCAAAAAGCTGGTCATAGAACAAAGCACAACAGGGGCTCTGAGGGCCAGCACAACAGGTCAGCAGCTCCACACATCTTTGCAGAGATCACAGATTAGTGCTTCTGTTCTTCCGGATCAAACAAGGATTGAAATCACATTAGTGAGAACTGTCTGCATGGTCCAGACTGAAACACCAGTTCTTAATGGAAAGCTATTGCTATGAAACCACACAGCTATGGAACATCTGAATGGATAACTATAAACATACTGACATTTGCATCTCAAAATTATTCATTACTTAATCAAGGCAAGAAATAATATGGGGGGGGGGGGAATACCCAAGGACTGTTCTTTGTAACTGTGTTTATATCTTTGGAGATAACAAACGGAATGGAATAAGAGCACAGAGTCAAATGTTCTGTGTTTGCAATTGACAACCGAGACCCTACTTCACTGTAAATACAAGTTAATGTTAACAGTGTTATGTAACTCTAAGTAAACTCTTACTAAGGTAAGTATTTAGCTGTTGTACAGAACTTTTCCTTTTCAAGCCCTCCTCTTCTTCCATGGCTCTTCTCCTGATAGGACACTGAAGCTTGTAGCTGTAGCTTAAACGTAGTAGCCTTTTGCAACCATAGCATCTCACTGATATACACGGTGCTTCACACTTGTAACAAAATATCCTGTTATAATGTATTATTTTGTTAAGACATAATAGAAAGCAGCTAGAATAATCCATTGATGCATAATTAAAATCAACTCTCAATCACCTATGGAAATGAAACATAACTGAGATAAGCACTAAATCTATAAAACAATTCTTTAAGTGTCTTAATGAGTAATACTTCATTAAAATTGCTTTTTAGAATTACGCAGAGTATGCAGCAGTAAAGCAATCCCCTTGAAAGCAATAATTATTATGGAGTCCTATCTTGCAAGAAAACTCAACTTTAAAATTAAACTTCATTCCATTATCAAGAAAAAGTTTTTCACAAAACTACTCCAAGAAGAGTCATATCGGGATGATTGGAGCACTTCAGACATTTATTTCAAACGAGCATCCTATTAGTTATCCATATAAAAATTCTGTATAATTGAAATACCAGGAAATGCCTCCTTCAGCTATTGTAATGCAGTATTCACTTTGAAGGGCGCTGGAACAATATGAATTCAGGAGTTTAAGGTCTTCAGGGCAAATGTTTGCCCTCACCTGCTTAAAACCAATTTCTGCCATGTCTTGTACATATTGGAATATAAAGATATTTTATTGTGCCTTGTAAAAGTTTACAAGTTCTGGAGTGCTGCTTTATTTGACTCCCTTTCTTGGATGACAGACAAGCTGTTCTGGCTGAGCTAAAAAACACAGTGGTATAAGATATGATTAGCGATGGAACTGGGCAAATGATATCAAAAGTTTCTAAACTGCTCAAGAGGGAAAGGGGACATTTTTGGTGTGCCTGTGACTGGTAGAGAGGTTTCTAGAATCGCTCAAATGTTATCACCAAGCCATTTTCCATTATCATAAGACTTTGTCAAAATGTCTTCATCTCATTTTTCCCCCATAAGAAAGCATTAAAATTAATGCACATTTTAAGTATATGTTATTTTAGTATTTAGAATGATATCATTTCATAGGGCAGCTCTCCAAAATACACACTTACATACTTCCAAATGAACTTCTTTTTAATGTTAGCTCAGGAATATGCGCTGCTGGTGTTGGTTTCACTCCATTTCAGGATGAAAACAAGAACTGAAATGTCAATTTCAAACAAGCCAATAACAGCTTACTGAATAGCCTTAGCAAATCTCTCTCTAAGACAGTATCCTATACATTGCAGACCAATTTCCCCTACTTAGAAAACTCACATTTGATAATGCAGGGTATGTTCCCCAAATAAATCCCACTAACACATCTATATTACAGATCTTTACCCCTTTCAAAGCTTTAATCATTAGATACTTGGATAAATAAAGAGATACATACATTTCAACCCTAACGTAGCAGAGAAAGCCTGATCCTGCTGCAAGAAAAATAGTGCAGTATTACAAATACAAAATTGTTTTTTCTCTACAGTAATATCTACTTTTCCTCATCATCTCTTGCAAATAAAGGAGAAATCAGATAGTAAATATTTATCTTAAGATGTTGAGAAGTATTTTTTCTTCAATACTTAACTCACTGAAAAAAGAGTAAAACCTTGAAGGAGCCAAGTAAGAAAGAAAAGCAGTAATACAGTGAAGCTCAATAATGGCTTATAAACTATCCAAAACATAAAGAAAAGAAATAAAGATTAAAAAACAAATGTTCTGCATTCCCATCTTAATACTGGTGCTTAATATATTCATGACCTAAAACAGCACAGGATGACAAAGCAATGAAGAAACACATTAGATATCAAGTACAATAGGAAAGACTATAGTAAAGAGAAATGCCTAGGAAACCAGCCCCTGCTCCTTGAATGGATGACCCAAGAGTCACCAGTTTATAGTACTGGCAAATGCAAACTAGATGAACAAAATTAATTGCCGGGATTTGAACAAAAGCATTGGTAAACCAAAAGCAATTTTTTTTTCATTTGCAAAAAAAAAAAAAACAACATTCACCGCCTACCAGAAGTCACCAACAAAAATGATGGTATTTGAATGTCTAGTGCTATAAAACTGTGCTCCAAAAATAAAACTAAATGAGCATGTTTCCATTAAGGCTATTACCATGACTCAGTACACAGCTTTGAGTATGAAGATTCAGCAGCTATTCTCTCTAGTTTTTCAGCTCGGGAGTTTTAATATGTTTTCAATTTAATTTTAATTTGCTAGAGAAAGAGAGGAACGAACTTTCTTCTCAAGGCTGATTTAAACTTGTCTCTTGTGCAGGTATCACAAAGTACAAAAAAAAGGCAACATTTGCTACATTTAATAAAAGCTTTTTTAAAATAAAGGCAAACCATTTTTTTCCCCAAGTGGTTTACTGTTTCTCAAGTCCATGTTTTTTCAACAAAAATTGTTAACTGCAGAATACATGCATGAGCAGAATTTTCATATTTTATCAGCCAAAAAACCCCTCTGCAGTATGTTGCTTGAGTAAGCAAATAGCTAAATATGCAAGTCAGGAATGGAGTCTGCACAGATCATAGGATGCTGGTGTCCTTTGCAATGACAGCAAGTGCAGCAACAGTGCGTTCAGCTAAAAGGAGGTTAGGTGCCTTCATTTTTTACCAGAAAGCTATCACAAATCAATATCACTGAAAATTAAGAAAAATATAATAAACAACACTGTGAAGCTGGCTGGAAATAGGTTTCAAAAATATATCAGGCTGCTTAACTCTTATCTGAAGCATAGGGTGGGTGCATGCTGTAATGCACCCCGAAAACTCATTCTGAAGATGATCCAGCCTGGGCCCTGGCTAGAGCACATCAGGACTCCTTTTCAGGTCAAATGTTCAGCGCATCATTCTGCAGAAACCAAACTGTGGAGAGGATAATTTACATGCCTGGAGATACTACCTCAATTTGAGCCAGGTTTAGAGATGATAATTTTACCTCTGTATCGCAGCTGTAATATGGGGGTAACAGTCTTTGTATTACTGCACAATATATGGAACTACTTGCATATCTTCTAAGATATCAATTCTTTAGCGTGAGGTGTCCCTGCCCATGACAGAGGGGTTGGAACTAGATGATCTTAAGGTCCTTTCCAACCCTAACTATTCTATGATTCTATAGGATGGACCAGAAGCTTTGACACTGAAATGTAGTATATTTACCCAATTGTGCTTAATGCTACTAGGGACATTCTTCAGACATGGCACAGTCCTCTGAATGTAGCGATAACAAATTAAAGTCCTCACCAAAGCTGCGCTCTATTTATGCCTAGGTCTGATACAGCGACTGCCACTTCACTCTGAGAAAGGTAACTCACAGCCATGTCCAGCCTGGCTACAGTGCCCAGGCTCCTTGCTGCAAGGTTTTCTGTGGCTTCCAGCAGACCCTGATATTCCTTTTCTTGCCCCAGCCTGCCAGTTTCTCAGTCTCTCCCCATGGAAGAGCTTTTTCCCTATGCCCATTCCCCTCTCTGTGACTTCCCCTTTGCTCCCATCAGGTATATTTTGTCCACGTCCCCATCCGTCCGTGTGTCCCCCCGTTGTCCCCTGTCCCCCCCGTGCCCCCCCCCCAGCTAACTCAACTTCTTGGGCCTCACCTCTTTCCTTCCCAAACACAATGGGGAGAACCACCAGTTCAGCTAATAGGTGCTGCCTAACAGGATGCTCTGTCCAGCAGAGAAATATCTGAAAGATCTGAAAGCTGGTTACTGATGCAATGCTGTCATCGCCTGTCAACTGCAAGAGCAACCAAATACCTCCTTGCTATTTTCATTCTTGTCAAACAGCATCATCCAGCCAATCATCTACTGTTTCTCATTTCTTAACTCTGTGGGAAGGAAAACAGTAGCAAATAGAACTGACCTGGATTAATTTAAATGCTCAAGTTAACAATGCTAACTAGGATGAAAGGAATTGTTGGAAATATTTTCTTTGAGGAAAATACTGATAACCAAAATTAGCTTCTGCAAAACTGAGGCATTTAAAATCTTTGTCTAAAAAGGCAAAGATGCTGTAGCTAAGCAACCTCACTCTTCCCTAAACTGAAAGTTGGTTTTCATAGCACCTTGTGTATCACTGAAAGCTCTGACAAACCACCACCCTGTTTTATGTAATTTTATGTAATGTCTGGGGGAGTGCCAGGTTAGATCTGGTATACTGTCAAAGGGACTTTTCCCATGAATGCAGATGATGGCAAGGTTATTTTTAAAATAGCATTCAAAATGTTCTTTTGTCTACTGCATGTTCTTCAAATACACTGAGTTGTGCAAGCAGCCATCAGAGAATAGATATGCCTTTCTGCTTTTGGAGTCAAGAATCACTGGCTACATTTTCTTTATCTGTGTACTGAAATAAGCTGCTCCCCTTTCTGGTTCAGATTGCTACTTCAGCACAGGATTTGATATAGCATATAGTATTTGTATTCTGCCACTAAAGATCTTGTTCTCTTCTAAGAGAAAATGTATTCTGATGTATGCTCTCTACCCTGGTTTGGGTACTTCTCTTGCCCTACCATGGATATAATCTGTAACTCTAAGGATGATGATTATTTCCAAGGTAGAAGTTAACTGTATTGTGTAGATCCTGTTCACTCAGTTTAAATCAAACAGCTTTCTTTTAACTTTTTTCTCATTCTGACTGCATTTTTCCTAATGGACAGGACAGAAAAATAAATGCAAGTAATAAGCAAAACTAATGACACTGGATATGACCCACTGGGTTATGACTTGGGATGCTTATCTCTCCTCATGCTTCCCCTCCCAGAGTATGAGTATTAACAGCCTTTCCACAGTTTGACAAGGGTATTGGAAAGCATCTGTCCAGCCTCTGCCTTCCCCTTTTTTGGTAGTCTGTCTGTAACACTACATACAGTACAATAAAATATGATGGTCCCAAATGTTTTGCTAAACAGAAAAAGAACAGATTTTGGCTGTACTGCTCATCTGTTTTCTTTTCTCAATTGATTTTGTGTTTGTGCAGAGTACACACACACGCAGTAGGCCTATGCATCTTCCTACACAGATATACACACACTATATACAGAGAGCAATGAAGCTTTTCTGTTTACTCTGCCTCTCTAATTCCCTCTAGATATTTTTGCATACTGTCATTTGTGGAATACTGTTGAAACGCAAAGGGATGTCAGCTAAACCTGCCTCGCATTGCAAGCTATTGGCAGCCTTACTAAGGATGGGGGAACAGTGTGGAGTCCGCTGCCATTTTTCACAGACTGATGCTGCCGGTTGGAAGCATTTGATTCAGCGGGCTTCAGACTCTCCTCAGCCTTGATTTTATTGTTGGTGTCTCAACAAGGACTCCAAAGTTGTTACTAAAAGTGCAAGCAGGTGCTGCCACCATGTATGAGGAAGGAATCTATTTAAAAAAAATGTATATTAAAAGGTTTTAAAGAGGGCAAAACCACACATTTTCTTACCCCATAACCAGCCTTGCCTGCACAATGAAATTAATTTGGATTTGTTATAGGGTAACTATATTTTTTTCAGTGTTTGTTAATTTCAAAGTTATCTGCATCATTTTGTTCTCTACCCAATTCATTTTGGTTATCTCTAACTCTGCAGATATTACCCACCTCATCTATTATAGTCCACGTCTTTTGCTCATGTATCTTTTCAGGGAAACTGTTGACTATTTGGGTGTCAAATTAGAGAGGGCAAGAAGGAGAATGCAATTCCGTGCTTCACAGGTCAAGAAAAGACAACCTGGCCTCTTTTTGGCTAATATAATTAAAGGGGGGGGGGGGGGGGGAAATCAGAACTGAAAGACTTCAGCCACTGCTACAGTATGGCTTTCCTGTGTAAAGTCTCACCTAACTTCCTGCCCAAACAGACTGGGCAGTTTCTATTCATCCTGAGTTTGAAGGAGGGCACTCTAGATCTCCCAGTTCATTTAGGCTGCTGTGAAATCAGGGATATATGGTCCTGTGCACAAAACAGAACAAATCTGGAAAAAAAAAATGACTGTATTAGGAATTTAGGTCATTAACTTAAAATGGGGAATCTAAAGTTCCCACTGCTTGCACCTAAATCTAAGGGCACACAAAATCTAAGGAAAGAAAGACTATGTCTAAGTATTCTGTGCCTGACCCTAATATTCTTTAATTCCCCAACCACACACTATTTTTCTTTTAAGCAAGGACTAGCACTACAACTATTCCATCTCACAATCAGGTTACTCTTGATGACGATCCAAAACCAAATCTCCATGTCACAGTTAGCATCATCTCCTAGTGATTCTGTGCCTCAGCACATGTACTTTCAACAACCACCTCTTTATTTCCTAACAGAAGTTGGGTCCCACCCATTCCTTCCTTTTTTCTGTCTAGCACACTTAGACCACTGGTTTATCACATGTTTACATCCACTGTGACATACGTCCATCTCCCTCTTTTCAACTGATTTTTATTTAGAAGATAAACACTTCAAGACAGCACAGAAAGTAGGAAAGTGTCTTGCCATGTGCCTAGTAGATTTTAGCCACTATAAAATTAACTGAAACGTAAGACAAAGCAAGGAAGTATTTTAGTAACCCATAAGTTGTTTTTCCTCCCTCTTGTCCATTCTCTAAGCCATTCCTTTCTCCTTCATCTGTCATTTGCTATATTTTCATAGTGTTAGGGAAGAAGGGAGTTGACTCTTTAAAATATGGAGCTTTATGCCTTAGATTTAATGACACTGGTTGCCCAGCCATGTAATATGGGCTATGCAGTAAACAGACTCAGCACCAAATCAGAAGTTACCTACAGCAAAGGCTTACAAGTCACTGGAAAGGCTATGCTGCACTAGTCATCTAAAAAACTAAAGAGAAAGGAGGATCTAACGTGAGCAGAGCTGGAAATCCAGAGATCTCCATTCTCTTCCTTAACCTGCTGGAAAGAGACTTTGCAATCTGGAACAGAGCATTCCAGCATCAGCAGGTATTTCTGTATCTGCCTCTAAGAAGATAAAAGAGAGAATGGGGAATATCATTTCATTAGCATTTATGAGGCAAACTATGTGGAAAGCATTGTCATACAACTACATAATTTACCCTTATTCTACAGGGTAAATTCCAACGAAACTACATGTGAAAAGCAGCATATGGGTCCTGCTTGTAAAGAAGTCCCTGTCAGTCTGAGCTCTCTTAAAGTGGTGACCATAAGGCAAAAAGAGAGAAAGCTTCTCTACAGATTGTTCCCAGCAAATCCCCATCCATACAGTCACTGTAATTAAGCAAGGAGTCTCATCCTCTTCAAGTGCAATAAAGAAAGACACTCCCTGGTTGCAACTTCCATTAGGAGGAGATTTGTATTACCTATATATCCTCTTAGCCATGAAAGCATTGGTGATTTAACACTCTAATAAAGTGCCATGGAGAAGGAAGAACAGCTGGTAGGTTTTTGCTCTACATACAAGTTGAAAAGCCATTCATGAAGTGACATTCATTTCCTTACCTATGTTAACACCTTAAGGTGTAAACATGAGGCAGTTGCGTACACAGTATCACTCATTAAAGAACTTCTGCCCTAGGACACGTTTAAATTCCTTTTTGCATGCCAAGAATCCTTAAGGACTACAGCATCACAGTAAGCTTATTTAAACAAATACAGGCAACTGGCCAGTATGAAAAATAAAACCTCCTCTGTAATATCAGCAAACATCATGCTTCCTATTGCTTCACGAAACAGCATTGCTTGGGCAGAGCCAGCTTTACAACACCACACCCCAGAATCCCAACATGAAAAATTGATCTGTAATTTGAATTCAGAAGTTAATAAAAACAACAAAACATGCCACCACATTTTCAGAAATATTTAAAATTAATCTTGGATAAAGACTACTCAATTCTTCATTTCAAGTTTATTGTAAGGAGAATTAAAAAAAAACACCAAAGAGGAGGTTTACAAAATTTTCAAGTTCTTCTTGCGCAAAAATACAAGTAGGTGAATGCATCAAAACCAACTCTTTTTCCTAAATTTAGATTTGTCTTTGATAAATTGGCACAGGAGTGCATGAGGTACCTTCTCTCACAGAAAATAAATGGGTGTCTTCGAAAAAAACATCATATGCCAGAATAAAAATAAAAACCATTGAATGCATTTTGGTTTAAAGTTACATTGAACAAATACAACTAGCCAGGCTGAATGATCTATGATATGCTGACAGAAGGAGCCAGACACAGACCTTCAAAAGAAAGGGGAAGCAGGAAGGAGCTGAACAGAAACATTTAGTCAGCTCAGTCAAAATGTCGGCATTCCTATTAAGAACTAAATACAGTATCCAAATCTGCCTGTTATTCTGTATCTTTCTACCAAAAGCCCATATATTTCTGAACAACTATTATTAGCATTTGAGATACTTTTACTGTATTTCACAAGGCAGTCCAGTCAAAAGTGACACTGACATTAAAAGCCTATTTTGATTTTGACTGCAAAATAACTGTTTGACTTGCAAGCAGAACTTCCATCAATCATTCCACCGGTAATATTCTTTTTCCTCATACCTGTGATTTCTGCACAATAACTTCGCTTCTGTTTTATCAGGAATATGAATGCCAATACTCCTGAAATGCAGGCACTCCTGAAACTCATGCATACCATAATGCATTGCACAGAAAGATCTTTTCAGTCTGCAAACCACAGTTAAAGTCCATAAAACAGATAGCATTTATACTACAGAAAATTATTCATACTGGAGAGACTTGTTCTTGAAGTGTAGCTCAGCCCCTTAGGGACAGACATACCTCAGAATTGTTGAGATGACACCTGTGCGTCCCCGAGAACCACCCCTCACTCGAACACTGGTCAATGTCCACCTTCTGCAGATTGATGTCCACTTTGACAACACCTCTGAAAACACAGAAAAACAGCCTTGAACACAGCAGCTACAGAAACAGGTTTAAATTTTATGATGCTGTAACCTGAAAAGTGGAACTACCCTTTTCTTCAAAATACAGAATTTCATATAATGGTTTGGGTTGGAAGGGACATTAAAGATCATATAGTTCCAACCCCCCTGACATTGGTAGGGAAACCTTCCACTAGACCAGGTTGCTCAAAGCCCCATCCAACCTGGCCTTGAACACTGCCAGGGATGGGCAGCCACAACTTCTCTGGGCAACCTGTGCCAGCATCTCACCACCCTCACAGTAAAGAGCTTCTTCATAATATCTTAACCTAAATCTCCCCTCTTTCAGTTTAAAGCCATTCCCACTTGTTCGATCCCTACATGCCCTTGTAAAAAAAGACCCTCTCCAGCTTTCTTGCAGGGCCCCTTTAGGTCCTGGAAGGCTGCTCTAGGGTCTCCCCTGAGAACTGGTATAACTCCCATCAGAAGGTCAGCACAAGCCAAGAGTAGGCCATTGATGTCTGTGAAATTCCCCAAAGAAAAAATAATGTTTCCTAACACACAAGCCCTAAAGGACTGTCTGAACTGTGTTAGCTCTATGCCAAGAACATTCAAGTCTTCATCGTTTCCCTCAAATCTGTTTGAATGAAAAGCTAACAATCTGATTTCAAAGCCAACACTATTTTATAAACATCTCAGAAATCACAAGGAAAAAAAGCTGTAAGACTGCAGCTGTATATTTTTAAAAAGCCTTCAAAATTTTCATTATTCTAAAATAACCTCCACAATTACTTTGTATGTAGAATATTTATAGCATCATCTTGTGAGAACACATATTTTGACTGCTTCACTGCTGTCTAGCTTAGCAGAAACATCACTATGCAGCTTCTGGTAGTTAGATCAACACATGGAGTCACTCATAATGAATGTTCTTTACCAATTTCTTAAGTCTAGGTTACCATTCCTTTTAAGCCAACCATTTCAGCCACTCCAGACAAAAGTTTCTATTCCCAGTCTAAACTTCCACAACTACAAACACCCTTTCACACTGTGGACTACCAAAGGCATGACCCAACCTCTATCTCAAGAATACATCATTCGCCTCAAACCATATTGTGTCTTTTAATTAAAGCTCAGTGTATACAGAACAATAATAGTAATGGAACTACAGAGCCATATATCTGAGAGAGACCACTTGTGAACAAAACCAGAACAGGAATAGGAGTGAGCTTGATCAAAACCGAGGACATTATTGCTCCCTCATGCCTGGCCCCAGTACAACCACGCGCAAAGTGTCCGTAACAACTATATTTAGGCATTCAGTTTCAGACATGCTGTACAGTCATTGGAAAAAAAAAACAAACACACAAGCACATCATTTAAGTGATCTGAAGAAGAATGCATTAGGAAGTTATGTAGGATTACCAGTAGGAAGTTACACAGTATAGGTGCACTTCATGCCAGTCCATCTCCTGCCTAGAATCTAAGTAATCTTATGCTGGGCATACTTAGAAACTATGTGAAATATTGAAGTGCTGGCTCTAGCAAGTTCAGTTTGAAATAGCACACATCATGCTTCTTAGAATATTCAGAAATATTTTTAGTTTATAGCTCTGTGCCTTTCTACTCTTGTTTTGAACAAGAGCTTCTCCAGGGAGCACCAAAAATCACACTCCCCCCCCCAATGAAATGTTTTTTGGTTTTTGGCTGTTTTGGTTTTGTTTGGGGTTTTTTTTTTATGTTTTCTGGGTTTGGTGGGTTTTTGGTTTTGTTTTTTTTTTTTTTGGAGGGGGGAGGCTGTTGTTTTGGGGGGGGCTTTTTGGGGGGAGGGAGTGTTTGTTTTTTTCCCCCCTTGATGGTTCCAGGTGACCAATGACTTCAGGAGAAAAATCTGCCATAATATACAAGCTTATCTTAATCTGATAACTGGCTATCTGTCTCAGATGCGCTTAGAAACAGAAGCGACTAATTCCTCATCTGGTCACATGCATACCCCACCAGATAGGGTTTCTAATTTTCTGGACCTTTCTGAGCATAAATATTATTGTGGGGGCTGAGACAAGACCTGTGCTGCAAGTGAATCATAGAATGCTTAGGGTCAGAAGAGAATAATCTCACTGTGGCTGCTTAAAAGCACAAAGCAGGTAGTGGGACCAGGACCAACAGTACTCCTTGCTCTCCTAGTTCATGTTATACACAAAGCAACTTGCCAAGGCGGTCCAAAGCATTAGCACCATTCTGACTGCACTAAAGAAATCAGTTTATACAGGAGGAAAAAGTGATGATTCATCCTGATTAGGACTGCAACAGACTTTCAAGCACCTTAAGGAAATGGGTCTTTATTTTCTTTACAAAGAAAGCTTTTCCCTTGTGTACATTTTAACTGGTAGGACAAGAAACTCCATTTTCGCTCTACAAATATTTCTGCCAAGAGAGGTACACACTGCAAATCAAGGGTAAACTAATCACTGCTAGCAGAGGAAAAACACCTTAAGACTTTGGTGTGTGGTATCAACAGCAGGCCCCGCAGAAGCACAGTGTTAGTACAAAGGGATATAAAAATTTCCAAAAGAAAACTTACCTAGAGGTCACTTGTAAGAGAGACAACAGATACAAGCCAGAGGAATTACGGACGGTACACACACTGAGCAAGCATTAAAGTATGGCCTTGCACCAGACATGCTGCGGTCTGAGGAATTAGTGGCACATTCTAGCGGGCAAAAGGCAGAAAGCAGAATAGCATCCTAATGCCCAGAGCCACATACTGGAAAGAAAGGAAAGGTACTTCTAGATTTTTCACATTAGAACTGATTAAATAGCTTGCATCCTTTGAAAACTCTTTGATATGATTATTTTGTTCAAAACATATGTGGAAATCAGATTTATATAGCAGCTGTCACCTCTTGTGATCATCTTGTCCACCCAACCACCTGCCCAAAGCAGGCTCAGTTCAGTTGGGTTTTTTAGTACCTCCAACAATGGAGGCTTCACCACCTCTGGGAAACTTGATCTAGTGTCTGACCACCCTCAGAGCACCAAAATAAGTTTTCTGATGTCTAAATGCAATTTCTTGTATTTCTTTCTGTACTTTCACCAACTGCCCCTGAAAAGAGACTGGCTCTGTCTCCTTTACACTTTCTCCTCAGGTATTTACACGTGTAAGAACTCCCTGGAGCCTTATCTTCTCCAGGCTGAACAGTCCCAGCTCACTCGGCCTTCTTGCCTGTCAGCTGCTCCAGTCTTTAACCATCTTTGTCAACTTGCAGTAGGCTAGCTCCAGTACATCCATGTCTCTGGGACTGAGGGGCCCAGAAGTGGACAAGCACCCACCACACCCCCCCACCCCCCTATCAGGCTGGACAAAGAGGAAGGATCACTTCCCTCAACCCATCAGCAATGCTCTTCCTCTCACAGCCCAAGAGACCATCAGTCTTCTTTGATGCAAACACACACTGGTGATTCATGCTAAACTGGTGCCCACCAGGACCACAAAACAAAAATGTTAAACATAACCAGCTCCAGTATCAACCCCTGGGTTGTATCAATAGTAACTGGCCGCCAGCTGGACTCTAGTGATCTATACACAAAAGGCTGCTCCGTTAGTTAAACACTATTTCCCCTTCAGAAACCACTGATAAACTCCCAATCATATCCTTCATGTGTTTCAAAGTGGTTTTCAGGAAGGTTTGTTCCATTGCCTTCCTAGGGACTGAAGTGAAGCTGATCAGCCTTGAAGTTCTTGGAAGACATGAAGTACCTTGGCCTTTTCTACATCCTCTGTCAAAGTCCACTGCACCACTCAGCAGCAGACCCACATTCTCCCTAGTTCCCTTGCTGCCCTTCATATCCCTCACCAGATTCAGCCCCATATGGGCTTTGGTTTCCCTAACCACACCCTGACATAGAATCACAGAAACAGAATCATTTAGGTTGGAAAACACCCTTAAGATCATAGAATCCAAGCATTAACCCAGCACTGCCAAGTTCATCATTAAACCATGTCCCTAAACACCACATCTATACCCCTTCTAAATACCTCCAGTGATGGTGACACCACCACTTCCCTCAGCACCCTGTTGCCATATTCAACAACCCTTTTGGTGAAGAAATTTCTCTTAGTATCTGACCTAAACCTCCACTGGTGAAACTTGATGCCATTTCCTATCATCCTATTGCTTATAACTCAGGTGAAGAGACCAACACCCACCTCACTACAACCTCATTTCAGATAGTTGTAGATAGTAATAAGGTCTCCCGCCAGCCTCATCTTCCCCAGGCTGAGTTCCCTCAGCCATTCCTCATCAGACTTGTGCTCTAGACACTTCAACAGCTTCATTGCCCTTCTCTGGACCCGCTCCAGTACCTCAACACCTTCCTTGTAGGGAGGAGCCAAAAACTGAACACAGTATTCAAGGTGCTGCCTCGCCAATGCTAAGTTCAATTCCCTAGTTCTGCTGGCCACACTACTTCCAATATAAGATGCTCGTGTTCACAGTCATAGTCATGCTCAGACCATGTCTCCTTATTCTTCCTGGATTACCTGACCCCGCTTCCATATCTTATGCACTTTCATTTTATGCTTGAGTTTTGTCAGGAGTTCCCTGTTAAGCCATGCAGGAGGCCTGAAAAGCATCTAATTTAAAAACACTTTTACACTACTTCCTCCAGAAACAGTACAAAATTCTTCCATTTACAACTAAGTGCATTCTACTTTTGCTTCTCTTGTGTTAAGATCTTTCTTACATGAATGTTTGCCTTCCACAAAACCCAGTCTTTATGAACTCAAGACAAAGATTTCTACTTACACTCTTGTGTCTGCACCTCTTCTGTAGCACACCCTCAACTTCTGATATGATTAAAGTTACCCTGTTTTTAACTTTCCTCAGAGCTTTATGAATTTATGGGGTGAAAAACCTACAGGAAAGAAATGCCATATAATCCTGCAGAAGGCATATGAAAACAATCTCTCCTGGCAGTTACAATCTACCATAGGCTTTCCATTTTTCAACCCAATGGTGTGTATTATTTTGTTTTCACTAGACCTCTGCAATTTATGTTCATGCTTCATGGCAATGTCACAGTTCTGCCAAGGTAGTAACAGGGTCTGCAACTACTTGTTGACATAATGCTTTCAAAAGAAAAGTTTCTTTAAGCATACATGCGGCATTTAGAGAACTGCATTCATTTGCGATGCCTTGCCATTTTAAAACACCACCTCAAACTTATACCACACCACTATTACACACAGAGTACACCAGCATGCTGATATATTTCTGAAATTCATCTGTGATTAATACAGTAGCTGGCACAGCCTGTTTGGCCACCCACATTTTCAGTTATTTTTTGATTCAGCACTCAGAAAACAGAACATATGGAAGAACACATCCTCCTAGAATATAGATGGACCAACTACCTGCAAGTGTTGCATTTACTGAATTAACTGGGAGTAATTGCAGCTCTGCTATCTTGAGAGAAGAGATCAAGACAAATATCAATGGCTTAAGAGTAGATTCAGCTTGTCTGCATAATACATTAATCCACACTGACAATGCTGTCTGGCTGAACCCAAGTCACGGTGATATGTTAATAACAATATTACTGGTAATTGTGTACCATCTTGCAAGTAAGTATATTGTTATAAGGAGATTAACATTTGTCTTCTGCCACAATTTTACAGTCCTTACACAAAAAGAAAAAAAAACCCAGATGCTTAAGGAGTGCACATTCAAGTCTAACAGAGTTGGAAGAATTAACTGAATTCTACACAATAGACAATGATTCATGATGGCATCAAGGATTTTCTGTTAGGTCAGAGGTTTGATTTAAGAGGCTTTCACGTCTGTCTTAATTTCCAGTACCACTGTTTGTTGGCATGCTGTTTGCCTTGAAATCTGTGCCAGAAATTGATTTAAGCTTTTTTTCCCAACCTACTAGCTATCTTGATAGTTTCAGTAGTTATAATATTTCATTGTAACAATGTGTCGTAAAACCTGTATCTACAGAAGAATTTTTTTGCCTATACTGTTACATCATAAAAAAAGCAGAAGGAAAATATTCTCTTTCCTCCCAGCCAGCTTAAGCCAGAACTGCACAGAATAGTAGCCTGCTGTCAAAAGTCAAAAACACAGCACTGCACCAGGAACTAAGAAGGAGAAAAACTGACTGCTACTGCTGAACCCAGGACACCTGCCAGCATTTACATGGTGATAAACAGTATCTTTGTCCTCTAGATGTTCAGAAGCTTTTTGACACAGAGGTGGTCACAGCTTAGCTAAACAGGCATTCGAAGTTTGTCTTCTAAGTTTGTACACTTATTTTTGTGTTCATAAGCACTGCACACAGCCATAATTAGGGTATAAGCCATGGCTGAAATTGACACCATCAACCAAATCTAATGTCTGCCTAGATTCGTGCTGCCATGATCACCCAGACCTCCATGCTGTCCTTCATAAGTCCTCCTTACCACAAAACAAGGAGATAACAACCTAAACACTCTACAGCCATCCCAAATCTGCAAATGCCCACACTTCTAGGTAAACACACACTGTAATTAGTAGAGCAAATGTTTCCAGAGCAAGTATTTTTTTCTGACCATTCTCATTTTGGAGGCTGATACTTTCAAGAATATTAATTTTCAAACAGTGCATACTACCCGACACCTGAGGCTCCTTTAGTGTACCATCAGCTGAGCACCCCAGAATAAACCTGGTGTCAAATGCGCAAGTGACTTTCAGCCTCAAGTCTCACTGGCGCAATCGGAAGCCTCTGCAGGTTTCTGCACCACTTAGTAATTTTTTAAACTATTACCTCTGCATATCCAGCCAGATTCACAAAAGGCCACTGGGACATTACATACAATGTGATTTTGACCTGGGCATAAAGTTACCACTAATTTCTTACTAATAGGACAGAGACAGACTTACCTAATTTCTCAGCGATAACATGACTGCTGCTTTTAAGCACACATTTTCACAGGAGAACCAACTTTCATTAAAAATAAACTTAACTGAAATGTAAGGTATATCTGTGTGGGCACATGAATTAGGATTCACCTGCAAAAACAAAAAGTCCCTCTAGGCCATTT
This sequence comes from Pezoporus flaviventris, assembly GCF_033815535.1. Lineage (NCBI taxonomy): Eukaryota > Metazoa > Chordata > Aves > Psittaciformes > Psittacidae > Pezoporus > Pezoporus flaviventris. Next base: position 9,701,360 of record NW_026892595.1, read on the forward strand.
GGAATAGTACTACAAGGACAGAATACTTAAAGATGTACCCTCTGCCTGAAGAATTATTTCAGATTGAAACCTACCTTCAGATTTATGGCATACAGTGCTGCCTCTCTGGGGATTTCCCTGCAGTTTAGTCAGAGCGCTTCCTAGGTAGAGCTTCCGGGCTTTCCCTGCTTTGAGGGACAACGATTTCTTTTTTTGCTTGACGATATTCAAGTTGCTGCTATCATCTTAACTCTGTCACAAAGCATCACCTTATATAGGAATGCAAGGTGTCAGTGATGGTGGGGTACCACTTGCTCTAAATTCGCCCTATAAAAACAAGAAGTCTTGCAGCTAAATTCAAGCTATTTAGTAAGAAACCAGCATGGCTTTGTAATGCTGCCATTACTATCCACAGAGTCAAGGAGACAGGTAAAAGAAAGGGACCTCAAGGAACAGCATAGAAAGTGATCTAATAAAAGAGGCTGGGAATAGGAAAAGCTTTTGAATCAGAAGGATCCTACATGGGAGAGATGGCCTCAGCCTAACTATCTAATCTTCTAACAGTGAAGACTTAGAGGTAACAAGTTAATTTTAAAAATGAAAAGTGGAAACCAACATTAAAAAACAAAAAAAATAATAAAGGAAAATGGCGAATCATAAACCTGGGCAAGGAACATACAAACCTACAAGAATGTAAGACAAAACCAAGACATTTTTAGAAGCAGCATGTTAAAATCTTAGGCTCTACTACTAAAAGGCTTTTCAATACCTTAGAAGAAGAAAGCCTGAAGTAGAATCTATAAGGCCAACAGACAACCAGAATATAAAAACTGCTTGCAGTAGAGACAGTCTTTTGCAGAAAACAAATTATTTTCATCACTGCACACTTCAGAGCCAGGAAGGCTCCAACCTTTGCACAGCCTTAGAGTGTATCAATGTGACAAATGTCAGCTTTCACATGCAAGGACATTAACAAGCTGGGCACCACAACTACCCCTTCTTTGTTCAGTGCATTCACAGATGACCACAAGTGGGTGACCAGTGACTTCATTTAATTCTAAATCTGACACAGATAAGATGAACACTTTCCAAAGTATTTTTTTTAATCACAAGAATCTTCATTAGATTAATGAAGTAAATTTAAAACCAGGAAGCCACTTTTTTTTTTTCCAAACACTTATTTATATTATGGAAGCCAATGCCAAACCACATTGCAGAAGACAAAAAAGGCTTAAAAGTGAATTAGGATCATAAAGGTCAATTAAAGCCATACTTACCATCAAGACTCAAGTCTGAAAAACTTCCTTTTTTATTGCTTATTATTCATAAATGGGACAGATCCAAGATATGAGAACTTGGCACTTCTGCTGCTCTTATGTTTTTCCCTAAGTACCTGCCAGAAGCTGCTTTTGGAGAGAAGGCTAGGTAGTGTTTCATCTGGCTTAACACAGCAATACTTTTGTTCTTACCTTCAGGAACTTTTAATACTCTAACTCAGCCCACCTTCATGAATAGACAGAACAGGTGACAGTCCTGGAACAGAATCTCAGATAGTAAGGATTGTCACGTGTCCATTCCTGTCAAAAAGACTTTCATAACCTGCTGCCCTGGAAGCCTTCCCCAAAGGGGGTGATGGCAAAGAACAGGAGTGAAAACAGCAGTTTGACCCAAAAAAAGTAGTTCCTTCTATGGCATCTTACCATGTACTACATAACTGTGGACATAAATGTAGTATGTGTTTCAATCTTCCAGTCATATTTAACTTCTTCTTTCAAAGACAAACTTCTGTTTCTCCAGTACTGAAGATAGCTGAATCATGTTTCTAAAAAAGAAATCCCTATTTAGTGTTCCTTTTATTACACTGCCATCCAGTTTCCTATCTATCCATAGAAAAAAATGGCAGAAACATAATAGGTTGCTACAGAATACCTGAAACATGTTGGACATTTCTATATGCAGACAGTAAATATAGGAAGAGGTTTCTTCTCGCCTCTTTCCAGGAATATAAAACCAAGACTTTCAGAAGTTCTAGGAAATAAGTTACTTTTATTTTTAAAACCTGTTCAAAATCCACCTACACCTTCAATCATTTTGTATAGGCCATGGCATGTTATAGAGATAAATGCCTCACCATTTAAAAATGTTTTTAGGATTATAAAACTAATGCATCATGTCACAAAAAAAAAAAAATTAGAGCCTGTTTAAACAGTTAAAAACAATTTTCTTTCTGAGTTCAGTAGTGAGACTAAAGGGAGATGGGGTGGGTGGGAAGACTAAAAAAAGAGGGCTAGAGGAAGAAATTAAGCGGTACTTGAAAGAAAAAAAACCTGATTTTTACAAACTTTATGTCCATATTTGTAGTTCTTTCACCAAACAATTTAACAGCTATGAAATATTTAGCAGAAGATGAAATAATGTGTATTCCCTAAGAAATTACTTACTTGTCACATATACTTCTACCTCCACAGTTTAATTTGCCTTCAATAACGTTTCCTTAACTAAGAGCCCCATTCACAACTAAGAGCCCCATTATGGCCTCATGCTGGGGTGGTCAGAGTCATTGTTAATGGTTCAGTGGAATCACCACATTAGACTGCCTTTAGGGAAGAAACAGCTAAATTTAACTGTGCAATGAAGATTAATCTTTGCACTCCGAAACATTTCTCTAATAATTGAGAGAAGCAGCAAATGTCAGGAAGACAAAAAATATTAAGAGGTAACACTTGGTTCAGCTGCACTTCAGAATGAAGTTATCAGCAAATGCTCCAGAACACATCATAGTTCAAAATGAAAATAATTTTTAAAAACCTTACCTTGTTTATAGCACACCTTTCTGCCAAAACAGCCATTATTCCATTGTGTTCTCACAAAAATCCTTTAAAGATATTGCAAATATTGCCTTGGATTTGGTGAAAAAAACTACCTGCCCTTGATGGAACATGGTGGAAGGGGACAAAAAAAGTCCCTAAAAAATCCTAAAGCTATTCTGACCTCCTAGATGAAAAACAGCACAAGAACAATGACCAGTTCCCAAAATGTTGACATATTACAACACAACATTAAGGAAAATGAGAACAGCACACAAGAGAACACTTTGAACTACAAAAGCAGCAATTCATTCATCAGAGTTTTGGGATAATTGATGTCACTGCACAAGGCTGAAACACTGCACACAAACCTGACTAACCACATTCAAGAAATGCTGGAACAAGACTTGAGAAGAGGGACCACGGCAACAGAGAACTTGTAATGGGAGACTAAAGAAAGCTGGTTTGTATAGTCTAGTAAACAAAGATGGAAAAGGGACTATTGCCTATAAATAGGTCAGGGCAACAAACATCAGTGCAGAGTCTATTTCAGGCAGAAGGCAGCTCTGGAATAGAAATAAATGGATGAAGACTAACTTTAGATCTGAAATCAGAAGCAGCTATGCAACCATTAGGCCCAGCAGTGGACTAGAGAGTCAAGAGGGAAACCCACCTACTTTAAGATGGATATGGGTCAGCTGATGACATTAAGAGGGTTTGTGACAGCAGGAGATTGACTCATCCACGCAGGAGGATCTTTTTTTAAGAAAACTTGCATGTTCCTATTAGCTGACTACTTGCACATCTTTCTTCCAAACCAAGTGATCCTCCCCACTGGCCTTCTAGCAGTGAAGGCCTCACTTCCTCTCCAGGGTACAAGCAAGTACTTTTAGAGAAGGAAATGTGCTCACAACATGCAGCTTCTCACACCCTTCTGCTTCCACAGTAGGACTGCAAAGAGACCCCCTGAATCACCCTGGGCCATGAAATATAGTTCAGTCTCGTAATGGGAAGTAGGAGAGGAGGGTCTCCAAAGATTAGTGACAAACTTATGGTGCTTTACCCTCTACAGCAGTAGAGTTGTAGAGTGATTAGGCATACTAGATAGTGAATTCCAGCTGCAAACTGCATCAAGCTTAGACTTTTTAAGAAAGCAGATAGGAATGGTTAACATCAAGTGATGACTCCTAGTCTCTGTGGATCCTCATTTCCAAATGAAAGCCTGAACTGTGTTTTGCAAGCAGGTGGTAATGTTCTCTCCCTGCACTTTGACTGATTCAAAGTCCGATGAATGCAAACACCAAAACATTAGCAAGCACTGCTAAGCAGCTGTGGACAGTCAACATGCTGGCTTAGCATCGCACTGGGCTCATGTGGTCCCTTTCACTTGGACAGCTTCTGTTATGTTTGTCAGCACAATCAACTTGTCTTTAGTTTCTCCACTTCATCTCAGTATTAGCCTACAGTGCTAGCCCTGGCAAAGCAAGCACAGTCTCTTACCTTTCTTGGCCTTCACTTTGGACTGTTTGGCTCTCATCTCTTGAAAAGGAAAGTGGGAGAGGGTGGGAGGTGAAATTTAAGACAGCAAGCTGTTTGCAAGAAACCCCCCCAGCTGTGACATAAGCAGTATAACCCTTCACAACATGAAAAACAAAGTTTTTTTCCCCTGCCCTTTCAGAATGTCATTGACAATGGCACTATAGGAGTAGCATGTATTGAACACACCAGCAGAAATCATCAGTATTGCCTTCATTAACTCTTTCCATTGCTATACCACATGACATACCAATGAAACAGAAGAGGTGCCAAGAAGCAGAAGCAAGTTTTTCCTGAATTATTTTCCACTGAGATAATGTGTTCCTAAATGTCTCTTAACCTAATGTACCATGTCATAAACCTAATGTTAGCAAAGAAGGTACATAAACTGTCAGAAGAAAATTCAAGGCACATGCACTAAGTTACCACCAATGATCTCCATGCCATACTATTAGATGTAAAGACCATGTAAACTGATCCATTAACATGCTCCTAACAGATGGTTCAGAGATACTTTGCTGGGAGAACCAATGTAGCTTTCTCAAAAGATGGAGGTTAATACATTCCGCTTTTTACCATATGAGCCTTAAACAGGACTTTAAAGTTAAACCACTGTGTCACAGTGAGGGGAAATAAAGCTTATTTCTAGAGGCATCTTATAGTAGTAATGCTAACGATCCAATAGCTCCATTAGATTTTGCATTTTTGTGTTACATGCTTATGCTTTAAACCGTTTTTTCTCTTAAGAACTCATGCTGAAGCTGTGTGTCTACCAAGTATAGGAAATATCGTGCAAATACTCAAACATCCCACAAGTCTTGTGAGTACTTTGTTTATAGGATTTCCTATGTATTTGCAACAAGCTTTTATTAGAAGACCACATACCTCAAACCAGGAACAGAGGAACTATCATTTAGCCATGCCAGAATACATGCATACGTGTGTATATATATGTACTTCTTCCACCAGCTTCCTTATACAGTTACCAAAAGCACACTGACCCATTTTCTTAGAAATGCTTACCAGCTCATCTCTGGTTCTGATGCAACAAAACTTTGTTAGTTTTGTCCTAACTATTGCTGCCCTACAACAACACAACACTTTGACCTTGTAGCAGTATGCCCCATCACAAGATCTCCTAAATTAGAAGAGGTTCTCCAAGCTTACATGTGCTTAATGGACGCCCTTTGAAGTATCACAGTTACAACAGGTTATTCTATTTTTTCAACTGAAATGACTCTCAAACAGTAAACAGAGGCTGAGAAGATGAGGAAGTGAAGGCAGTGCTTTGTACTGCGCCCAGGAGGACCTCTACTGGTTGCCTTGGTTGGCTAGAGCTACTCCAAAATGGACCTAGTGCATTCTCACACCAGAGCTACCACAGCAAAAACCAACACCACTGCGATGCTTCCTGGCAACACAGGATCTTGGCACAGAGCTGAGATCGACCCTTTAGACTCTTCTGCTTAAAAGAGATGGGTTTGTTTTTTTTCTCTTCACTGAAGTCAAGACAGAAGTTTCTTCGATTTAAATTGATATCAAGATCTAAATTCTCAGACAGCTGGTTAGTAGCTGCCACCCTACCCCAGCCTGGTAGTTCTTCAAGTTATGTGAACCTCTGTCCCCAACAAGAGAATATCAGCCTACCCTAGTTTTCATCTGCATCATGAAGCTATAGAACACTACATTTCTATGATCTATGAGAAGTGTCATGAACTTTTCTGGACCACCTGCAAGGTCCAGAAGATCCCTGCTACAGAGCTATTCTTGAGTTTTGGCCTAGAGAGGAATTCAGCAACAAGCAGCCTGCAGATGAGCTCATTGTACCTTAACCCTGCCAGCCCTGTAAGTGTGAGAGTTTCAGAGCAAAAGGTGATTCCATAGAGAAATAAGCAGCCACTCTTTAGCCAAGAGATGTTTGGGGGTCGTTTTTTTTTCCAAAAGAAACATTCATACCTGTTGGATACCACCAGATTTCAGAGTAAGCCAAGACAACCAGTGTTCACGAACATTACTGGCTCACCACCTAGGTATGGCAAAATCTCTTCAGCATCTGCTGCATTCTTGGCCACTTTTACCTACTACTGATTTGCAGCATAACACAAGTTCTGTGCTCTTCTCACCCCTGACAAATGTCAGCTGCTTCTGGGCAGTGGGTATTCCACAATGGATAAGGTCATTCATGAGCACCACCACAGAAGTGCTAGTAGGAAAATTTGGCATCTCATACAGCACAGGTTGTTCTCATTCTTTGGACAAATACCCCTTTGCTAGAAAGGCCCAAGAATGGTCCTTTTCATACCCCCCTCTCTGCTAGTCACAGCCCTGAGGCAAAGTCCTGGGGTAACAGGAATAAAAAAGAAAGCAATTCTTTACATATGCCAAGTATCTGCTCCACAGCTATGCAAACCAGGGGCGTCCCTAAAGCAAGCTTTCCAACTGCCAGTTCAGGCTGTAGCCACATGCACTATGACAGAACTGCAGTCACAAATACTTATTCACCTACAAACATATTGACCACTGACCAGGCTTGAGCACCCCACAGTGGATATGCTCTGGAGGCCAGAAACCAGTTTACCAGCATAACAATGTTGATTCCCAGCTGGTTAAAAATCACAGCTGGGGTCAAACTATGCTTAATTACACAGCGTAGCAAGAAATTGACACCTCGGTAAACATCTCCTTCTTGCAGTCAGAAATAACTGTAACTGGCAACTGCTTTTCTCCTCTCCCCACCTGAAGCACACCAGGAGCACAGCCCACATGTACACCTGTTTCAGTGCATGTAAAGCAAACACTGTCTTACAGATGGAGAGAAAAGTGATTCTTCTAGTGAGCAACTGCTCTCTAAGGCACACTAAGGTAGTGCTGAACAGGAAGGCCTGAGGTTGCTCTGCGGTGTGACTGAGCAGCCAGTCTGGCAAGCGTTGGTCAGGTCACTCCAGAGACACAGCATGCCCTTCCCTAGGAAGAGAGCATAGCCAAAACCCCATTCTACCCCCTTCTCGGTAAAAAGCAAACAGATGAAGATTCCTCCTACCTGAACTCAGGGAGGAGGTTCGGCCGAAGCCCATAGAAAGCCGCTGAGAGAGTCACCAGCCAGCCGGGTTTGTAATTCCCATTCTCACACTCCAGGTAAGGCGAGGACCACCTGATGTGGTTCTTATCGGCAGTGAAGCTCTCCCATCTCTTCCAGCTGTTCTCTAAAGTTCTGGGCCCCGTGTTCAAGACCTTCCTATGCAGATGTGGCCTCCACTTGCGCTTCAGGCTGTGGAACCACTCCGTTTCCACAGAGGCGTTGGCCAGGCGGTGAGCCGAGGAGGATAAGTCCTGCAAGAGGACTTGGCTCTCGTGCCTGCTGGCCTGAAGGAAAACCTGGGGTGTGGAGGAGAAAGGCTCCGTGCTGAAAGTGATAGCTGCCCTGGAGATGTTGGGGTCCCCCTCCAGGAGGCTCCTGATCAAGGCGCGGTACCACTCCAGGTCCTCCTGCAAGTTCTGCTCCCGCGACTTATTGCTCTGGAGGATCATGTTGAGAAAGTTGGTGGCGTGGGTGAGGGTGTCCAGGGCCCCGTGCAGGGACGGGTGCGAGGTGAAGCGCGACTTGCCGGCCAGGCTGGCCAGCTCATACCGCCCGGAGCAGTTGGCACGCCCCAGCTCCCGGGAGTCACCCGTGTAGAGGAACGAGGCCACGTCCTGGGGTACCTCCTCAGCGAGCCGCTGCGCCAAGATGGTGCTCGCCGTAGAGCGGCTCCGCGGGGCCGGCGGAGGCTCCCGGCTCTTGATGTGGTTGTAAAGAGGCTGTCTCCCTCTAAGTGCCCAATCCTGGCTGCGCACCGCCTGCCCTTCGCCGGCGGCGGCCCCGAGCCCCCGCTGGGCGAGGAGCAAGAGGAGAAGGAGCCGAAGCAAAGCCATGTCCCCCGGCGCTCCTGCAGGCGCGGCGAAGTGGCTGAAGACGGGCTTCGCGCAGGCGGCCGCGGCGCAGGGGGCACGAACGCGCAAGGGCAGCCGAGCGGCAGCGGGGCGAAGATCGACCCCGGGCCCGCGAGTCACCTGTGGCAGCGCCGCCCGCGCCTTCCCCAGCGCGGGTCGCCGCGCAGCCCCGCCGCCGGCGCGGAGCGGCTCGCAGCCCCTCCGGCGACGGCAGCGGCCGCAGCGAGCCCGTCTGCGCCTCCTCCTGCCGCGGCCACCGCGCTCACTGAGCTGCTGCCCAGCGCAGCGAGCAGGGGCGGCGGCGCCCGCGCCCGGCGCAGCGCAGGGTCCCCCCGCGGCGCCCCGCCGCCGCCCGCGCTCCACCACTCCGCATCCTTCAAGAGCTGCTGCCGAAGAGGGGTGACCGGGACTGCTACTTGCTGCGGGATCAGCGGGCGGGGCTGCTGCCGCGGAGCCTGCGGGCGAATGCCCGCCTCTGCCAGCGCTCGGCTCCCCGAGCAAGGACTCCCACCTAGGTGAGACTGCTCACCCTGCAGCTCCGCCGCGGGCAGCTGGGCTCCTCTTCCCCGCCTGCCCTTATAGGTGTACGCCGGGCAGCTGCCGCCCTGTGTGGCCGCCTCGGCTGTCAGTCAGCCGGCAGCCATTCACGGGCAGGAGGATGGCGCCGTGTGGCGCTGAGGGGGGGCGGTACTGCCGCCGCGGAGAGACGTCGAGGCACCTCTCTTCACCTGCCGCCGGCTCAGCGCGGGGCAGGACGGGGCGGGGTGGGGTGGGGGGTAGCCTTCCCCCGCAGCGGCAGCCGCTCCGCTTTCCCCCCGGCCGGGACCCGCATACGAGAAGCCTGCCCGGAGCGGGTGCCACAGCGCTGGCTCTGCCGGGGCCGGGGCTCTGCGAGGGGCTTGCCCGGGGAGTGTGGCAGCGACACCTGCTGGCCGGGCGAGGGTCGCGCCGCTGCGCCTCCACGCCGGGGGCGGTAAGGGCCGTGCGGTGACCCCTGTGGCTGTAAGAATTCCCCCGCCGTGGGGCACAGGAGGAGCCCGGCGCTCCGGGGAAGCGCGGGTGCAGCCATAGCCTCGCAGTGTGGGGTGGTGTTTGTCCTCCCCTATGAGGGAGGCGCGCTCGCTTCAGACAGTGCTGAGGTGGGTGGGAGGGTTGGTATAAGTCTGAGCTTCGGTTTCCCTCGGGAGGCGCGGGTCGATCGGGGTGCACCGCGAGGGAGGAGGAAGGCGTTTGGCAGAGGGTGTGGCGCTCGGGTGGGAACGGGGAACTTTGTCTTTTCCCGGCCCATGACCCAAATGCCCCCATCGTGTGCAGGTGCTGCCACGATCCCCAGGCTTCTTGCATGGTCTGTCCCCCGTCACCTCACACATAACCCAGAATGGCCCATACACAGGGTACATCCCACCATAATGGGAACTGAGTCACGTCCCTCTCCCTTCAACCACAGTGGCTGGCTGATTGTATTTCTGTAACCAAAACCTTTCCTCCTTTTTTCCTTTCCTCCTTTTTTAACTCCAAGATGATAATTCCTACTGCTGTCTTCCAAACTAAGCAAGCCCTTAATCCAGTGGCTTTCAATGCTGACCTGCAGAGCACCTGCGTGGAGTTAAAACAGCACTGGTTGATCACCTAGGTTTGTCACTTGCTCTGCTGAAACCACCCTTGAAAAAGCACAGATGCATTCAAGAGGTTGTTGGGATTTTCCAGATAAGCCGTGAGTCATAGTGCCATCATGATCAGTAATATGGATCTAGTTTGCAGAGCACCTAAACAGATGTTTAACTTTGTGCATCATCATTGGCAGAAGTATTCACCTGCTTGATATCTTACTGTTGGTGAGGGGTTTGTGGCAAGAGGCAGGTAGACAAGGCTGAATTTTTAGAGGAGGAGGCCCGCAGCAAAATCTTCTAATTACAATTAATTCAATTCTGGCTTAATATAAAGCTCAATTTTGAAATTCAAAAGTGCAGATGAAAATAGTTGTAAAAAGAAGATCCTCTTTTTTTCTTTCTCCCACACACACATGTGCATGCGCATCCTATAAGGAGCAGATTTCAGTCATGCAAAATATATGATCTAATTTTAAACCACTGACAAGATGTGCTCCTTAAAGCATACTCTTATTTTAGAATTATTTGAAACTATACTTAAAGGAATGGTCATTCTAATACAGCTAACTATAAATCACATTTGCAATCCATAAATCCTAGTGATGTGAATGCACTTTATCTTTACATAGGGTGACCTTTAATAATTATAGTATCACATGTGGATAAGAGAGAAAGTTATAAATGCGCCTTTTTTTCTTGTTACATGCAGATGATGAGGATATTCACTGCTTAAGAATAACTTACTTGTTCTGAACTTTCTCTCAAGTGACTAGTCTGTGAGATTATTTAGAAAGCACATACACTTAGCAACTCAGAAGCTGATATTTATGGTTTAGCACAGCGCAGGGAGTCTGTGTTTCCAAGTCTGCACTGAACAAATACCTAAAGATGCATTATTTGCTGTGGATAAGCGAGAACCAGGGCTTTTGACAGGAGCAGCTGTCAGGACTGAGCTAAACTAACATGGGATCAGTTACATGGGGAGATATCAATGGAAACATAAACAAACAAGCATTTTTTTTTTAACGGTGTGCCTGTGCTGATTCTCTTTACTGACTGTCACAGGGTGCTCTAAAGGAAAGGTCAGTTCCCTGATGATAATTCGCTTCCCCTAATGTAGCCTGACTATTAATATCCATCTAAACTGCACTCAGCCTGCTAAATGGCCACATTCACACATTGCTAGGACAATAAAAAATCCTTTAATGTAGCTGCATAGGAAGCTCCTTCTATTTCTTGACCTCAGAAAATCATATCATAGAATGGTTTGAGTTGGAAGGGATCTTAAAGACCATCTAGTTCCAAACCCCCTGTCATGGGTAAGAACACCTTCCACTAGACCAAGGTTGCTCAAGGCCCTGTCCAACCTGGCCTTGATCACTGACAGGGATGGGGCAGCCACAGCTTCTCTGGGCAATCTATCTGAAGAGGTAAAAGGCTCTTCTTCCTGTTACCTGTTTCCTCTGTGCTTGTGCTCTCTGTAGTACCGAGTCAGAGAGGGAGGAGGAGAGGTTAACTAGAGGACTTTCTTATTAAGGGTGCCAGGTTTATTGCTCAGTCTCATACAGCTGCATCGCAGAGGGTTCAGTGAGCCTTTCTTTATCGTCTCAGGCTCCCTCCTGCAATCAGTTCAGATCTGCTCTCTATCAGCTCTTGTGTACAGCCAGGACCAAAGTAAGGTACAAACAGATTTTAAGCCATTGCAGATGTGCATCTCCTTATGGCTTTGTAAAAACTGTGCTGTGGGACACAAAGCCCACCATTCAGTGCTCAGATCCAGGGCACTGGGAACATGGAAAGATAGTACCCTCTTACATTAAGGAAATCTACCAGGCATTTTATTTACAGGAGTTTACTAAGGATTGGAAGAAACGTAGAAACCTTTGATCATTGTATTTTTTTGTTAATACTGAAATGCAGTGATGATGCTGGTGTGTCATTTATAGTCAGTTGACCATGTCAGGAACCTGTTCAGCTGTGACCAGTAAAATGTGAAAATGGACTGGGAGTCCCTGAGACACACAATTGCTGTGACTGAATAATGTTTTCTTTGTTTCTGCCTCAGTTCTTCCAGAGCTGCTGCTTCAAGCCATCCACCAGCAAGGAATCGAGGCATCTGGCCACTGTCCTGCATACTTCTGAGTTTTTACAACTATCACAATTGCTGCATGCAAAGTACCTGTGATTCATTGTATTACCTATCAGGCTAGAAGTCTGCATTTAGATGTGGCCGGAGCTAAATCTGGAGTCTAATTACAGTGTAGAAAAACTAGCAGTGCAAAATGTTACAATTTTTTAACAGCTAGAGTAAGTGTAACCTACTTTCTCCAAATGTTGTCTATACAAAAAGATCTTGGTTTATCTGAACTATTTGCAATGCTAGAAGCATCAGGATTACTGCACTCTTAAAATCAAGTGGAATGAAGGAAAGACTGTTGTAGCTGTGAAATGTATTTAATTTATTAAATATTTATTATTATTTGTCCTAAAGTATTTATTAATATTTGTCCTAAACTAATTAGGTGATACAAAGAGTATACTCACTAAGAGTAAGTTCTAAAATTCTGAGAATGATGTATTTTATTTCTCTCACAAAACAGAAACAGAATGTTCATCAAAATCATTGCTAATGGTATTTAAAAACAGATGAAAAAGAGAGTGATTTTAAAATAAAAGTACTCTTAGCTTGATTACCTAAAGAAATAATGTTCTTGCAATCATATTTTTGTCTGTCTGATGAGTCCCTTCTGTCTGCCAATAGCTTCTGATCTCATTAGTTAATTTCAGCTAAGTCTGACAGCATTACAAAGGCCTCAAAGTTTCTATAAGCTTCTACAAATCTTGTGAAACTCACATGTGGATCAAAGAAAGCAATCCACGTTAGTATTTGTGCTGCAGAGTGACTTCAACAGTTACACGGTCTCTTTGTTCTTTCTTCTGGCTGCTCATATTGGCCAATTGCATAAATATACCCCAAAAAAACAGCTGGAACACATGGACAGACTCCCCGCTCAATAGACAGAGAACACCTAACAGGGCTGGTGGGGGAGAACTCAAAAAGACAAGGAGGAGCTGGAGGTACTGTTGATGGTGGGCACCGTGCCATGAGGCTTTAATATATGATGCAAAGAACACATGGGGGCTGGGAGATATGCTGGATTTATTGCAGGAGACAATGACAGATAGTGAGCATGAATCCGTTGTAAACCAGGCTTCATTAGTTCTCTTTTTTTTTCCTCTCACAAATGAGGTAAAACCACCACCTAAACATATAAATAAATAAATAAATATGAAATAGCCAAAATGCAGAGTACAAAACTTCTTTCTTAGAAGCTGATGGAAGAAGATGGAAGAGCTTACATGTAAATTAACATTCACTTGTAGTGAGAAATTGAAACCCACTGGATATTTTCTTGGAAACAGTGGGACAGAAGGAACCTCACATTGGTTACCCTGTCAGCACTCCTGCACTGCAGAAGCATTACATACAACACGACCGTCTCTGGCAGGAGTTTATCTACCTTCTCTCAGAGAACTTCCAGTCAGGTGGACTCCACAGCCACCCTAGCTACCTTGTTCCAGGTTTCGTCCCCTTAGCACCAAGTGTAGGGTGAGGGGGGTCTCTAACATGGTCAGTCTTCTTTATTTTTCTTTGTTTCTTTGCTTTCTTCTCAGAGTACAATCAACGTAAGCCAGTATCTGTCTGCCAAAGACCACTTTGACTTACTCCTTTTTTCTTTTTTCTGGGCTAAATTAAGTGAATTTCTATGCTTTCTAAAACTGTTGTGGGCCTTCTGTTCTCTTCTGGACTGTCCATTTTGTTAGCCTGTTTCTCTTCCTGTCCCAGGCAAGGACACAGCAAGCCTGCTATGAATCTTCTGCAGGCTATGTAAAATTCTCTGTTAATACACCCCACATTGAGGCTTGCCTGCTTTTTCACCTTCCGCACTGTACTGACAACTACTCAAGTCTGTAACGCTATGTAATCTTCATAACCTTTCAAAACATATTGCTTCCTAGTTATCCATTTTCTTTTTTTTTTATTTGAGGATTTGAGCTCTGCTGCTGGGTAGTAATTTGCACCTGTATTTGCTGAATTTTACCTTACTGATTTTTCAAGATTATCTTTAATTCCTGTTCTGTTCTTCAAAATGCTTGTAACCATCTCTTTGTTTGTTGTAGTCATTTGCCTATTTTATCACCTTACCAAATTTGTTCATTGTGGCTGAGATCAGAACCCTTCAGGAACCTGCCTGAAATGTCCTCCTGGTTTGACAAGTGTACAACTGGTACTTACTTTTTGAGAATGACTTCAGAGGCAATTGCTTACCCACTCACGAGCTGCCTACACAGTATTTCCATAGCTTCCTGGTGAGAACCTCATGCTGAGTATGTAATGATTGTTGCTGATGTAGACATATAGCACATCCATTGCTTCATCACTATCCATGAGGTCAGTTATGAGTCAAATAAGAAAATTCAGTTTGTGTCATATGGAGTTTTCTTGACAATCCCATGTTGGCTGATTTTCATCAATTTATTATTTTCTACATGATTGCTACAATGTAGTTTAATAGTTCTTTTCTGAATCTTCTGGTGATATTTATTTCATGGGCTCCTTTATAATCTCTATGATCTCTTTTTCTGAAAATATGGAGTATGATTTTTTCCAACTTTAGAATCTTCCTCCGAAACACTTGGAATGGCAAGTGGTAGTTTATGTTTGGAAGAATCACGTCTTATCTCCAACAGAAAATGTTTTTCTAGATTAGGAGAATATTGTCTGTTAGACAACATATTGCTGGCTTTGACTCCTAATTGTTTATGGAGAACTTGCATCTGATATGCAGATGTATCTAATATGCAGATGCAGGCTCTGCATTTTAAATAAACACTATTCAAAAGCTTTATAAGCTTATCCACAGTTGGTAAAAGATATGGGGATGCTGAAGTAAAGGTTGCAAACACAGTTCAGTCTGCTTGTACTTTACAGACATGATTTGAATGTTGGGAAGCATTGCACACGTAGACTGAGAGCTGTTAATGCCTTGGGACTGTGGCAAGGACACACAGCATAATACACTTATGCCAGGGAAAGCAAAACTGCAACTAAGAGCACATACCAAAAGAAGTCAGACTGCTAAGACAGTTTCCATTAATTTCTTTATTTTAAATTAAAGCAAAGGTAAACCATAAACGTCTGTGGCTATAAAGGCAGAGGGCAATAAAAGGAATAAATAACACAGAGTGAATCCAGCTTCCCCATAATTTCCAGTATAAATGGTGTGCCAAATAAGAACATTAAGTGGGCAACACCCCTAATAACGGTAGAATAAGACTCAGTGCTGTATCCAAAAGGAGATAGTAGTGTTTCAAGCCATACATTACGAAGCCTAAAAGGCAGCCTAAATCCTCAGACCCTGTAGCAGAATGAATAGCTGAGCTCGACCTCTCAGCCATCTGTAGGAGAGCAGTAACAAGCATGGAGGAGCAGGACTATTCACTCCCCTGTTAATATGTTCTGGCTGCAGCAAGAGCAGCATTTGACTGCAGCCTCTCACTCAGATGGTAAAAATACTTCTTGTGCTTAGCCACTGAAATAATGTATTTAGATACAGATTAATAGATGTCTACTAAATCTCAGCCAGAGGTTGTGATATTGGTCACCTTCAAATTAATAGCCAGTGCCTAGAACATTTCAGTGGCAAGTAAGAGATGAAGGACCTTCCTAGCAAGAGCTTCACAATCACAGCTTTGAGAAGACAGCCCAACAGCAGACTGCCACCTTGTCAGGGCCAGAACAGAGTGAGCAAGAAATTAATAAAAGATAAATGCACAAAGACAAGGTAAAGGAGGAATCATCTGAAGAATAAAGTTAAAAAAAAAAAGCATCAAGAAAATGAAATCTCAACTAGCACATGCTATACTGAGTAGCTAAGTTTCCTATGAGTA
Organism: Pezoporus flaviventris; assembly: GCF_033815535.1. Classification (NCBI taxonomy): domain Eukaryota; kingdom Metazoa; phylum Chordata; class Aves; order Psittaciformes; family Psittacidae; genus Pezoporus; species Pezoporus flaviventris. The sequence goes on from NW_026892595.1 coordinate 9,717,174, forward strand.
CCTTGCCTTCAGTAATGAACCCATTGATTACAATGAGCATCCTAATCAATACTGTGCTTTTGAACAGCTTAATATAATTCCTTCAGAACTATCAGGGAATTGCTGGATAAGAGCACAGACAAGGTGGGTTTCTTTGTTCTTTTATGACAAGAATAACATTCATAGTATTTCCAACAATACCTCAACAGAACTTTTATCAGGCAATAAATCATGAATGCACACTATACTGCCAAAGTCTTATCATCCTATCCTAATCCAGTCTGTACAGCAGTAAAATGCTGTCTGTTGTCTTCTTCCCTGGTTTCTCTCTTCTTGGAATTTAGGGTATGGTCAACTTTTTGGAACTTTCAAAGGTGTGACCAAAATACAACCGCATGGTGACTACTTTGGATTTAACTGTATGTCTGGACCCTTGGATCCAGATTCTTCCTCACAGTTATTCTACCAATGCCTTTTTTTTCCCCCAAATACATTCCAAAACTAAAATCATCTTGCCTTTGCTTCCAGTTACATAAAATAAATTGTCATCTGATGTAGATTAGCATATCTTTCCTGAAGCAAATGAAATTACATGAGTTTATATAGATAAGTATTTGCCCACTCGCCTTATATACAGAAGGCAAAATCCAGAATTCCTATTAAAATGTTTCAAAAACCTACATCCTGTTACATTTTGTTCTAAGAATCTGCAGATGTCAGCTAATGAAAATAAACTTCAAAGGGTGGAATTGTTTGAATCAATTGGAAGCTATCACAATCTCAAAATAAGTTCTGTTTGTAAATCGTTGTTTTATACTGTGTGGTTGAGTGAGTGTTAGCCTTTTAACAGCTCTGCTCTTTGATGCAGAGCTGTCCACTTGAAATAAGAAGAGCAGAAGCTACTGACTCTGGACCTCGAGGTCTGAGGCAGCCCTTCCTCATGCTTCCATGCTGATAAAGTATTCAAACAAAGCACTCAGTTAAGATGATGCTTTTCATTTTTTTTCTTGGAAAAAACAAGATTCCTTCAAGAACACCAGATTACCCTTCTGCCACATTCACAGTGAAGCCAAAGGCGAGATGTGGTATCTCCTCTGACTCCTATCAACAGTGAATGAGAAGGGAATACTAATGATATCAGAGAGGGAAGGAGAAAGAGGAGCCAGGGAAATTTCAGTTTCTGACTCTTTTTTAATAACTTGTAAGAAGAGAGGCTCTGCTTGACTATATGTCAGCCAGATTACACTCTGGAGGAGAAAGGTGATGTGCTGGAGGCAGCACAGTGAGGAGCGAGGGGAATAAAAATAAAGCCTCTTGTCATATGTACAGGCTCCAAAACATCCATCTTTTTATTTACGTAAACAGTTTTAATGGACAACAGGGCACACGGCTGGAGAACCATAGGGCAAAGTCTTCAACAGTCATACAAAATCTATAAAGCAAGGACAGCAGACAAGCAAGATTACACAGCCATTTCCCACTGTAGCATTGGGGTGGGAATTCTGTAGGGTTTATCTAGACTCAGAAATCCTCTGGCACTGCAAAGGGAGGCCTGACATGAAGAAATAAGGCAGACAATGGATAGGAATGGGCTGGCAAATAGACTTTCAGGTCTCCACTGAGATTGTCATCACTAGTGTCCTTTATTTGTGACTGTGACATTCATATATCCTCATGTGACCACTTGGACTTGTAGTGAGTAATGATGCACAGAACTACATCCTTCATACAGATGGTAAAGAGGTCTTTTGGGGCTAACAGCTTTTGGTCTTTGAACTCTGAAAAATATCCTACAGATAAAGAAATTTCTTCAGCCAATCCAGCATTCCCCTAGAATCCTCTTCAAAATGAACAAACAAAAGCAGAAAGAGAATTTCTGTACATTTCTGTAAAAGTGGAGATGCTCAAACCTATGGTTCAACTGAGCAAGGATGACACTCAGTGTTTTTCACCAACTGATTCTACAAATTGGTGGCTTCCATAAAGGTTGGAAGCTAATGCAAATGACATAGAAGGAGGATTCAACCATTACTGTCAAGAAGGAAGCTAATTTCAGAGGAACATTTCAACTTACCTTCTCTAGAAAGAGTGATGATTTCCTGTGAGAAAAAAAAAAAAGGACTACTCAGAAATAGAAGAGGATAACTGGTTTTCAACACATAACCTCATTCGGTAGTTCCTCTCCCTAAGTCATATTATAGTCGGTGGTTCAGTTTTTACATTATCTCAATCCAATAAACATTCAATAAGTGTTCGCAGCAGCAGTACAATACAGAACTTGATGGTGTGTCTTTTTTGCCAATGTATGCTAAAATACCAACTCTGACAAAATCTGTGGGACTGATGTCCCTTGAAAACATTTAATGAAAGAGAGTGGAAGATATGGATAACGTAGCTCTTGACACTGTAAGTCCTAAGTCCTTCACTCTATCTGCCCTTGGTGCATGTTACATAGATTGAAACAGGAGCTGGATAATACTGCAAAGGCAGCTCAAGTACATCCATCCCATGCTGCTGGGCAGGATTTGTGGGAAGTGGGCACCCTTCACATATAACTATGCTGAGGACAATTGAGGTCAATGTATTTTTCTTACTTACTTGCAAGAGAAGGTCTTCCAGTTTTACCCTGTGTAACCTTCAGCTTTGCTCTGAGCATCAATCATTTACAGCTAATATTTTCAGCAAGTGTAAGCAGCCTATGCAGCACTGAGCCTTTTGAATCATGGTGTTTTAGTTAAAATCATTCTGGAAAGTGAGACTTGGACTCTTCAGACTTGGGCAATTCACAACATTCTACTTTTTTCCTCCACATATCTCTAAGAGTTACATTAAAAGATATGTAAAGCATCTGTTCTCTTCCACAAACAGGAGAGGCATCTTCTGTTTGATAAGCCAGAGCTTATCACCCATCTTATCTCAGACCTGCTATTTATACTGCCCTTCTGCAAATGTGTTATGCCTGCCCTGCACACTGTTCTAAGGCATTTACCACAGAACTGACAGATTTCCACATCCGAAATGAGCACAGCCCAGATCAAATTTATACAGAGGCTGGAACTCAGTCCTCGTTTTGGATGGCTGCACGTGGGAGTGCATGCACGTATGTGTATTTGTGTGGGAGTATCAGCATTCATTTCATAAACTCTGTTCCTGCTGCAGAAAAGACTTGTATCGTGGTTTATTTTAATACCAAATTGCAAGGTTAGTTCATTTGCAAGATGGCAATTTAACACACTGAGAGAAGGAGGGAGAATAGATTTCTCCTAAGATCTGCAGTGTCTGTGATGCTCCGCAACAAACAGAGCAGAACAAAATTCTGGTGACCATTTTGATGAAAAAGTGAATGTGCTCAGTGAGCCAACAAGGAGCAGTCAGGGAAATCAACTGTGAGACTTGGTAATTTTTAACTCTTCCAGCCATTCCGTCTGACTTTCTGTAATCTTATTTAAGGCAGAAATATTGTACTTTAGGGGCTTTAATGCTTTTTTTTTAATTAAATATGCTCAATTAGTTTGTGAAGAAATGTTTCCCTATAAAAATCATCTGCGATACTCGATGAGTTCCTTCTTTCCCTAAAGCTAAAATCAGCTTCAATAGCTTCACTCTTAACTTTAGAAAAACATTCTATAACTTGGGCACTTTAATCTCCACAAAAGCCTTATTGAAACAATCACAACAAATGAAGATTGAAGAATAAAAGCAAGCTGGCTTTAGGGCTTCATTACACTAAAAATGGGAAGAGAAAGGAAGTACGCCTTCAGAGCCTACACAGTACTGTAGCATATGCTACACAAAAATGAAGACCTCGGTGGCCTGCAGCTGGCTCGGGTCCCACTGTTGCTGTGGTCTAAGGCAGTGTGAGTCTCCCTGATTTCTGCCCATATGAAAACTTTTCACTTGTTATTTTGATGTGCCTACTGGGTAAAATTCACATCCTCTGCTCAAAGCCCGCTCTCAGCGTCCCAGTGTCAGGGTTACCTTTCAGCCCCCCACAGGCTCAGCCAGGAGGGACCCATCTTTTAGGACCATATCTCCCAGCAACCCTACCCTGACCAATGCACTTGCGTATTCTCGGCTGGGGTTCCCCAAGCTCTGCCTGACACCGAGGCACTGCTAAAGGAGGAGGCAACACTATACACTGTAACACAGACATTGGCTTAGTGTCTGGGAGCAGTGCTGCAGGTGGATCTTCTACTGCCTTTTTCTTTGCAATGAATAACAATGTACTAGTGGAATGCCACAAGCACAGGGTACCTCCATTAAACTATCAAAAGCTACAAAAATGATCCAACACTGAAAAAAAACAAAATCCCTTTTCTTCCCTTATTTTCATATTCTGTTTCACAGCTCTGATCTTGTGATACTAATTAAGTTCTCTGCTTTTGCCTCTTTCATTGCACTCTTAATGTGTTCGTCTATGTGCGCACACACATCCATACACCCTCATGCTTTGAGCCCTATGACACTGACTTAACCATGTTCCTTTTCTACTCCGACCCCTTTATCCCACCTACATTTTTAACCCTGAGAGACTCCCTTGCTCAGCTGAGGCAATATCACAGCAAGCATTTGCAAAGATGAAAAGAGCATGGTGCAGCTGGCTCACACAGCTGGGAAGCAGCAGGGGACAAGGCTGTTGGAAGAGCTCTCTCAGCATTCCCATTATTCCCAGAATTAGTGCCTGCTGGCTATAACAAAGGCTGCAATGTGAGAGCTAAGGGTTAAGTCAGCTGAGGTCCAGGGCACATCCTCTGACCTGAAGCTTGCAGTGCTTTTAGTTTCTCCTTCACCCTGTGAGCTCCACAGAGGTGTGTAGCTGTTGGCCAGCTCTGCTGTGCTTTCTACCTGTTCTGCTCACTGCACTGCAGATATTCACCTGTCACTTTGCGGTAGGCCATCAGACTTGATAAATTCCTATGGCAAGCAGAAGATAAGCTCCATGTTTAGCTAAGTGGAATTATACCAAGTCTATTTTAATTTCCGCTACCCAAGGAATATGCATTATGCATATGTTTTACATTTATGCCAATTGACTCAATTCTGCATCTTCCTGTTAGCTGAAATGATTACCTTTGGTTTTTTGCAGTGGTGTGATGATGCTGTATTTACCTGAACAGGGATTTTAACTCATGACAGCACTCAGTAGCTTCATGTATTCTGCTTCAACGCACCTTATTTTGAATGGGGATGTAGAAATTGACATGGTCTTATCAGTAACAATGGTAGAGCACCCTCCATGGTCCTTCCATCTTTCCCATCTCTTGGAGTTTTGGCCTCTGTGGAGTCCACCTGTGACAGGGGAAGCAAGGGCACGGTCCTGAGCAGCAGCATCCAGCCTGCAGAGGTAGATGGCCTTGCCACTACCATTTCTGTTTGGAATCACCACTTCCATGGAAGTGTTTGGGCATTAATGGCAACCTGGGGCCATTCCCAAGAGGCTTTATGGCCACCCTGTTCAGGGGTCTAAAAGCATTTAGCCCTACAGGTGCAAACTGCAGTGGGCCAGTCAGCTTCTGAGTGGTCCCTGAGCTTTCAGAGTAGGCAAACACAGCCTACAACTCTTGTGTGAGTTTGCTGTCATCTTTCCTATTTTCTCCCCATAGATTCAGCCATTTCAAACTCAGCTGCACCTCTCTAAACAGGCACATTCTGTCTCTCCATCTCTGCATTCTCATTTTCTGCCAGCACTCGGATGTTGCCACTTTGCTCCCTTTCCAGCATTCAGTTTTGCCGGTCCATGAGCTCTTTGTCCACCATCTTCCATTTGTTGTCATCTGAAGACTCTTTCCTTCAAATCTTCTGTAAATTCCTGGTTATCTCCACTTTTGCTATCTCACTTCTTCTCTTTTTGTCCGTTGATTATGGTGGCAGTACCCTGGCAATAGCACTTTTTGCTGGGAAGCAAAGACATATAATAGCAGAGGCTTTAAATCTCATAGTTCTTCCTTTTCTCTCTCAGTCCTTTTCTCTTGGTTATCTTCTCCATTGACTTGCTTTCCATGCCATTTGATATTCATTTCCCACACCTTTTTAGAATTCACCAGCACTCTGCTATTCCCTCTGCTTTGCAAGCTTCTTTTTTTATTTCTTCTCTTTTTTCCCTTTTTCTTTTTTATAGGTGAAGACCACTCTTGATCTTTGCAGGAACTAAACATCTCTGTGCAGCACCTGACACCTTTCATGCCCCAGCTTCTCATTTTACATTTGGTCTGCATTGCATAGCCTAGTCTTCAGCTGGGTTTCCTGATGCGTTTCATAGCTTTCCCCACATCATTTTAAATCTTTTCTGTACTGCTTCTCCCTTCCTTTTTATGTCAGAGGCAGAAGGGCCCTGATAGTTCTGTTTCATAGGAAATCCACTTTTAACAGCAGAGAATATCAGACTGCAAGCACTGTTAAAACTCGCTCGCATCTCTCTAGGTCCTGGTGAGTTACAGTGTTGGAAAAAAGATTTATGCCCCAAGATTTCTTATTCATCCTTGGGGTTGAATCAACGTTGTCTAGCCAATCAATTTTGTCTAGCCCAGAGGTTTTGACACTCAGTTGATCTCATTTTCCATGTCTGTACCTCTGTGTCAGCTTTAAAAATCACTGTTTCACCAAAAACCTTGTCCTGCTGTTCTCAGTCACTCACATTTGCCATTAAATGTATACTTCATGTTCTAGGATAAAATAGTTTCTTAGAATTTCAAATTTGTAGAGCTCCCACAGCCTTCCCAAGCAACACGACCCCTGTCCCACCAGCCTTGCTTATCTTTGTTGCAATGTCAGCCTGTTTTTCTTGTGCCACCACAGTGGATGTGGTGAACTATTCACTCCTTCCTCACTGCAGGTACCATTTACATTTTGCACATATCTGCTTTCAGCCTTCCCTTCTTTGGATTGAGCTACCACAGAGATTTCAATCCTTTTTCCTTGGGTCATGTTTTCTAGAGCTCTGAGCATTCCTGTATTCTCTCCTCAGGTCCCTCGGGATCTCTCTCCCTGCCAGGTTACTCACACTAACACACTAACCCTGCTTTACCAACAAGAAGCATTTGGCTCTCTATTAGTCTCCTCATTCCCCATTAAAGTTAATGCTTACTTTCTTCTGTATTGGAGAGGAAGTCTCAGTTCTCAGGTCTGTGGTTTATACATGATCTAAACCCAAGTGTGAATGCTTGTTAATGTATGTAGAAGCATTTGAAATAATTGTGATATCGTGTAGAACAACCTTGCTTCACTCTTCTGTCATCCTTATCCCATAGGGTACATTGCTTTTTCCTAATAATACTTTCTTAATTTCCTTAGTAGTGACTTTGGGCTGAGGGTACCCTTGGTTTCACTGTCAATTACTGTAGTCTGCAAGATTTTACATTGAAGCAGCTCATTTCGTTTTCACTAGCAGCTTTCTTTCTCCCTAAAATAGCAGGATTTAAATACAGGATTTGTGTTATCCATCAGTATTTAATTCCTAGAATTTCCTGAAGGCATATAAAGGGCCAAACACACAAAGTTCAATGCTATATTTCTATTTGAAATAACCGAAGGATATAAATCCACCTACAACCAGTGACCTTTCAGGATTTGCAGCATTAGATGACATTGGAAAAACTTTGACAGATGAAAAATATAAGCATTGGGGAAAAGTAATATCTGGGATCCCAGGTGAAATGTCTGGAAGAAAAGATTTTATACCAGTTATTTTACCCCTTGATTTATTCACAACTTTTGCATCTATCCTCAGGCCAAAGTGCTCAAACTCTCCATAAAAATTTCACATTTGGCCAGATTTTTCCTCTAATGAGATGCTGGCTGCCTGTGGTAGTTTTTTCTGAGAGACCTAAGTTTTTCCTCTGACAAAGGTTGCAGCTAATGTTAAGCCTGTAATTTCCTTACAGTATCTTTGCTGCTCCTGAGAATACCGTAGGAAATGAGCACACCCAAAAGGACAATGCAGTAAAATGAATGAATTCAAGACCAGGTTGGACGAGGCCTTTGGTGTTATGGTTTAGCGTGAGGTGTCCCTGCCCATGGCAGGGGGTTGGAACTTGATGATCTTAAGGTCCTTTCCAACCCTAACTATTCTAGGATTCTATGATTCAATAAGAATTTGCTCTGAGTGATAGGTAAGACCTGTCAGAGGTGGGTGCCCATTCACAGACATGGACAGACACACACAGAGTGTATTAAGGTCACAACAAACTTTTGCACTGATGTTTATTTCCTTTTTATGAGGAAACATTTCCTGTTTATGAGTCCTTTCTACCTTTTAAAACTAGGTTAGACATTAATATGAAAGACCTACAAATGCTGAAATACCATTTCTTATGATAGATAAATCCAAGACAATAAGCAACACCATTTCTTTTACCCAAGATTCCTTCATCTCTAGATTTGCTTCGAGTTTTGCTCTCAAGTCACGCAAACTCAAGGAAGCATTTCTAAAATTTGTCTGGTTCCCTTCTTTCAGTAGTTCGAATAATTTATTAATTAAATAATACTGCTATATATAATAAATAAATATACATAATAATTAATCTATATAATAATTAAATAATATTGCTTGTGGATGTTGTCTACTGAGATTTTAGTAAAGCTTTTGGCACTGTTTCCTACAGCATTTTCCTGGAGAAACTGGCTGTTTATGGCTTGGGTGGGCATACACTTCACTGGGTAAAAACTGTCTAGATGGTCAGACCCAAAGAGTGGTGGTGAATGGAATTAAATCCAGTTTCTTATGGCTCGGTGCTGAGGCCAGTTCTGGTTAATACCTTTATCAATGATCTGAATGACAGGATTGAGAGCAGCTTCACTTGGCTCGGGTGCAGATGACACCGAGTTGGGTGGGACTGTTGATCTGCTGGAGGATAAGAAGGCTCTGCAGAGGGATCTGGATAGGCTGGATTGATGGGCTGTGGCCAATTGTATGAGGTTCAACAAGGCTCAGGGCTGGGTCCTTCATCTGGGCCACAACAACCCCATGCAATGCTACAGGCTTAGAGAAGAGTGGCTGGAAAGGTGCCCAGAGGAAAAGGACCTGGGAGTGTTGGTCAACAGCTGGCTGAACATGAGCCAACTTTCGCCCAGGTGGCCAAGAAGGCCAAGAGCATCCTGGCCTGCATCAGAAATAGCGTAGCCAGCAGGGCTAGGGCAATGATCATTCCTCTGTACTCAGCACTGGTGAGGCTGCATCTCAGACACCGTGTTCAGTTCAGGGCACCTCACTATAAGAAAGACATTGAGGTGCTGGAGTGGGTCCAGAGAAATCTCTGCTATATTTCTCACCGCATGACAACATATATCAGCTCAAGCTCTGCCAGTAGGCAGCACAACTCAGATAACTTACCTAATCCAGCCACAAGTCTTGCCTAGAATGATATCCCCTCCAAATCACACTAATTCCTTAAATACTCCTATGCCATATATAGCTTACAGACTTTTGCAGGCTTCTGTGCCTCTGAATGAAAACAGGAATAATCCATACAATAATTCTTACCTGTTGATGTTTCATAAGAGAGTCTTCATCTGTAAAAGCTTGTGCACTTCAGAGTTCTTCATTGGGCTTTAGAGATGAGATGATTGAGCGTGTGTAAAGTAGGGTAGATTTTATTCTCCATAAACAATGTTTTCATTTCTTCTTGTGGAAGCAGGCTTAAAAAGAAAAGAAAACCCAACCAAATGAAAAAACCCCACCCAAAGCAAAAAGAGCTTCTCTTCACTACATAAATCCCAGGATCTGCCACAGGAATCTGTGGCTATAATAAAAGCAGCCATCATGCCTGAGATCCTCTAGGCTGATTAAAGAAACATTACATTCAGGGACTAACAGCAGCTGAATAATTCTACGTTAAACAATACGCTGGGACCTGCAGTGGCAAAAGGCAATCCTCTGACATGTCAGAGTGTTGAATTTGCCTTTAATCCTTAAAGGTAAGATAGAAATTTAGTTTTCACTTTGTTCCTACTTTAGAGTTCTCAACCTGAATAGCTATGAAAAGCTTTTCCTAGGAGGCTTGACAGCAGGAATAGCCATTAAACTCTTACATGGCGCAGTCTTATGAGTGGAACCAGCTATCATCTTTGGGGTGGGCTAACGAAGGCTCCTGACTCAGATGCAGTACCTCTGTGTGTGAGCAAGTATGCGGGGCACCCACAGCAGCACCCAGCAGGCTGCCCACCCTGGCCTGGTCTCCCCTCCCAGCCGGGAGCCGTAGGAACCTGCAGCCCGGGGGATGTATAATATAGAAACAACATTAGGGGGAGCTCCATTACCTAGTCCAGTTTCTAAAGAGGGAGCGTTTGTGTGAGTGACAAAGCAGCGCCTTCAGTTCCCGGGAAATCACGGCTTTCCTGTTCAGGCTCAGGCTGCTGTGCACGGATAACGAGTGCTGGTGAGTAATAAGAGCAGGCTGATTAAAGGCATTTGCTTATTGGAAAAACTGGCGGGCAGCTAATGCCACCCTTCAAGTGGCCAATTGCCAACAGTGGTTTTATGATTTCTGACAAAAAGTCAGAAATGCCACAGAGTTACTTTTAACTATAGATAGTCTTTACATCCACAGACTGATTAGCCAAAGAGATCAATAATCAGCCATGGGAACTTCATGCTCCCAGGTTGTGGTGCCTCTACGGTTAAATGTTTGGGCAGTTTCCCTGCAATTTTTAGGGCTTATGACCCAGGCAGTTTACCACAGTAATTATCCCAGAACATTCGTTCTGTAATGCTGCAATGTGCATAATTTAATTCATAAGTGCTCGAGAAGAAATGGAGAAAAAGTAAAGTTAAGGTTCTGATTCAAAGGGGATGGAATAAATTTGAGTTAGAGAGAATAGATATGGGCAGATCACAGCAAAGCAGTCATGGGGAAGGGCAAAGGACGGGTACTCTAGGACAGTGGAGTAGAGCAGCCGAGACTGGAAGAGACAGCAAAGTCTATGTAATACTGCCAGAGAGATTATTATTGTCTTTATTTCTTCTAGTGCTGGGACACAAAGATCAACTCTAGGCCAGGAAAAATAAAATGCTTTTTACTAAATGGTCTCTTACCTATCTTAAAGTGCTTCCTACCCTTACAAGTCCTCTGAAAGCTGTGGTAGTGGCCACACAGCAGTCCACAGTTATGCCTTGAAGCACATTTTTAAGCACCTAAGACAAAAGGAGGAGGCTTTGTTTTCAGGTTCTGTGTGCACCATCTGCTGAGAGGAGACACACAGACTTTGAGAAGGCTGCCAGCTGGCTGGCCATTCCTCTCGTTTCAAATAAACATTCAACATGTTTTCAGTAAATTCTGAATGATGGAAGTCTGCTTTTTCCTTTCTGCACTTCTCACTGGAGAGGGTGACAGCTTTTTTTTCCCCCCTTGGCTATTTTTGTATTTCCTTCAAGATGAACTTTCACTTCAGATTGTTATCTCATAAAAATAGCACACACATAGTAATGCTCATTATTAGGGTAATATATTACAAACTTTGTAACGGTTACTGGCTTTCTAAAGCAGGCTAAAGAATAAGATCACTTAAAGATCCTTTACTGAGCCAATGCCTGAACTGTTCCAAGAATGTTCCAATAAATGAAGTTATTTTAAAGAGAGATCTTTCTTCCGAAAGTGTTTCATATAGAAAAAGTGAGGAATGCAGGCAGCTCTGGCATGAAACACAAACGTTGAACTACTATCATTGCATAGTGATCCAAGATATCAAGTGAACGTCATGTCTATGTACAGGACACTGATAAGTACCATGACTCAATCACTGTATCTAGCAAAGACCCTGCAGACAGCACTGGTGTCTTTAGGAGTTAAGACCTCAGTTTTATGTCTCCAAGGATGCTCATCATCCATACACGTCCAGGTGTTCATGCTTGAAGTGAGCAGGATGGAGCAGTAGCATGGGAGAAGACACTTCTGTAATCTAAAAGCGACACACACCTGGGCCGCACTGTCACCCTCAGTAGGACTGCAATGCTGTAACACTGCTTTCAACTTTTATCTCAACATATTCTAAATAAAATCATAAGGAGTATAAAGGTTGTTGGAGTACCTGACTCTCCCCACCTCTCCTTTTTAATGCCTGTGAGAATATGCAAGGGGTTATTATTAGAGGAAATTCCAGAGCATCAGCTATTGTCTGATAACTGCTCATCTGAATCCTCTTCCTTGCAGGACATGTGAGGTCATTTTCCCCTCTTTCATTCACAGATAAGCAGTCCCAGACCCCTTGATCTGGTGATTTACAAACAGACAAATACCAGGTAGCCCAAACTCTATCTCCCATTTTGTCTGCTCTCCTACGAAACGGTGCCTATGACCATACCAGCACCATTATTCACACAGACATTAACACCCAGTTTCTGTTTCTTAATCTGTCCTGGCACTTTCTTCCATCTGCTGCTTTGCATCTTGCATAAGAGAACATAATATTTGTTCTAATGTTTTTATTTTATGAGCCATGCACTATATAAAAGGTTTCATTGTACGACCTCGAGTGTAAGTACCGGGTTTATGTCACAGGATTCAGAGTATTTTGGGTGGCAAGGCAGGTGGACAGACAGACATAGAGAACACTGTGTACTTTGAGAAACCTGGGTAAAAATACTCTACAGCCTGATCCTTCGAACAAACATTCAGGCCGACAACTTTTCTTGGGCATATTCTCTTATCACCTCGATAAGCTCCTGTAAAATTATTCACATGCATAAGCATTTACATAATCTTTCCGGGGGTCATTTCACATCACCCAGTATTTTAAGCTCATCTTTTTCTTTGGTGAAACATATTGTTCACACACAAGAAGCTAAATCAAAAGCACAGTGATATTTTACTGGTTTAAAATCTTTTGGCTCAAACCATAGGACAACTTCCTTCCCAGGAGGATGTGTCATTTAAAACAAGTTCTGACATAGCCTTTCACCCTCCACCCACCCCAAAAATGTAAGACATTTCATATTTGGCTCATTCCCTTCTGGGACAGAGAAATAATGTAAGTGAGAGTACATAGGAGATTTGTGTTCATTAATTTACTGGCAATACTGATAGCCTGTCCAATGAAGTAGGAAGGAAGTATAGTTCATTTTAATGGCAATTCCTGTTGTAAGAAATGTCTCACATGCTGAAATGTTCCATGTGGCCATGAAAATGCATCCTTGTGCTACTAAAAAAAGACTAGGAAATTGTTACATACAGAAACATAAACAAAAATTCCCCAAATAGTCTAAAAGAATGAAGAAAACAATGAAGTTAAGGAAATTCCGAATGAAGGTGGTAACTACATCAGGCAGTGGCATAACAAATACAGCGCACATAAATAAACCAAGACATAATAAAAGGTAAATTTACTGAAGTGCATTCCACACAACTCATATCCTGCTGCATTATTTCCTGTCATTAATTACCCCATCTACATCTAAATAGTATCAATCACCCAACTGGAAGCACAAGTTAATGAGCAAAATTTCATACTCAGGGGTCAAGTTCCTTTTCCTTCATTTGTCTTCATTAGCAGCACCTCTCAAGGTTTTCCCAAAATAGAAGGCAGTGCGTTAGTCAAAGAGATTTTAAAAGTCACACTCAAGCATGCTCAGAAATAAAATAGCAGGATTAGCCTCAGAGCTCTTTGGGTGAAATGGAGGTTGTTATTGTTATTAAAGAAGATTACCAAAACTACGTGTGTTGCCTTCCTAATAGTTTTCACCATCTGTACTCTTGACTGGGTGTCACATTTGCCTGGCACCTCGGCACTGAAGGATATATAAATGCTTTACAAATTACTGCCTGATCTGTAAACCATAACGACTTTCCTTCTCTGGTTAATCCAGTACATCGCAGTCAGTGAGTTTCCCTTCATAGAATCATAGAATAGTTAGGGTTGGAAAGGACCTTAAGATCATCTAGTTCCAACCCCCCTGCCATGGGCAGGGACACCTCACACTAAACCATCTCACCCAAGGCCTCGTACAACCTGGTCTTGAGCACTGCCAGGGATGGAGCATTCACAGCCTCCCTGGGCAACCCATTCCAGTGCCTCACCACCCTAACAGGAAAGAATTTCCTTCATAACACACTATCCTTTCTTGCTGTCCAGTTAAACTGGCCTTGTCACTTTTCTTCCCAAGGACAAAGCAGGAAAATCAGCCACCACTGGTACACCATAGCATCTGCACAGAAATAAGGAGACCAACACAGCCATGGGATGGTCACACAGAGATCCTGCTTCTCCACACCCCCTCTTGGGGACTTCCAGTCTGTGCAGAGTCCAAATCCCTTAAAAGAATACTTACGGGCAGGAGCTGGGGAGTCAAACAGGAAATTGGGAAGTTCCTGCATTCATTCTACCACGATACCAGGAAGTACCTGCATACATTCTACCATTCATTCTTCATCTTATGTCCTCTCTGCTTATAAGGTTCCAGAGAAAAGGAGGAGGCAGCATCTCAGGGAGCCCCTCTTCATCAGTCAGCTTGAAACCTCTGCCCTTGATATATAAATATAACATAACCTTATAGTCCTGGGAAATATTTTGGTCACCACAGATACACACCAACATGAGGTGAAAATGTGGCAGTTATTGAGCAGCTCCAGCAGTCTGCACTCACATAGTGAGGTGAAGCATCAGCATCATTGTGAGCCCCTGTGGACCAGGGCAAAGGAGGTACTACGGGAGGTCAGTGGCAGGACATGGTTCTTCTGTAGCACTGTGCAGAGAGAGGCGATCCCCATTCAAGGAACAGGAATGATTGAAAAGTTCAAGGTGCACAGTCCTACTTCCACCCTGACATGGCTCTGAAGAGAGAAGAAAGGCTTGGTTTGGTCTTTTTTCATTGATAAAAAGCCTCAGTTACGTGTCTGAGTTGGTACAGAATCATAGAATCATAGAATAGTTAGGGTTGGAAAGGACCTTGAGATCACCAAGTTTAACCCCCCTGCCATGGGCAGGAACACCTCCCACGAGACAGGTGGGAGGTTATATTTAATAGATGAATCATACTTAATAGATGAAATAGAAAAAAATATTTACTTAATTTCATCATCATTTTTCTGGAGAAAGCTCAAGAGAGTTTCCATGCCAGACTCTAGATAGAAAATTCTTTCTGCAGGAAAACAGATACCGAGCTGTAAATCTGGGCCCTGGAAGATTAGCCCAGGTCCTCATAGAGCAGTCCGGGTCTTCTTTTGAAGAAATCTTCCAGATGCAGTTTGAACAATTGGCTCATCTCTGCTATTTCTAGATCCATACACAGTTCCTGTGAAAGGAAAAAGAACAGTCCAGCCAAAGTTGTGGCGCTACAAAAAAGCCAGATTAGTGACACTGACAGCTGCTAATATGACAGCTATTATTGCTATTGATTTTCTGTGGAAAACTGACAGAAGTCTGTAGCCAAGCCTGATAAAAGGGATGTAAGACTGATTTTTGTACCAACTGTCCATCTTGGTCAGTCATTTCTGCTGGCAGATTGATAGTGAGTGGAATCATGGCTGGTTTTGGAAATCTGTCTATCAGCAATTTATAAATTCGAATTCAAAAATTATGTTACAAACTCATAGCATGCGATAGCAACCACACATTAAATTGCAAACCTCAGTTTGTGAGGCTGATCTGACTTTCCTTCCACTTTTTCCCGGGAGTAGATGCCACCACTGATGACAAAAGATAAATGCCAAGATTTGCTGAAGCTTTTGTGCCTCCCACTCAAACAGAAACCTTCCTCAGCAGAGAAGGTGACCAGGTGAAGAAAAGCTTGGGTCTACCCAACAGATCCGTTGCTGTGAAGACTTTAAGCATCCGGTGATGTTGATTAAGGGTTAGATGATAGGTGTAAGTGATACCCCAAAGCCCTAAAACTGTGAAGCCTTATGATTGTACCTGTACAAATGAAGTAGTGGTGTACTTGAGTGTGTTACAAGTCAGCCATTAGACATTATGCCTGTCTGTGATCCATCAGAGAGCTCAGAAAAGCTGAGGCAAGAAAACTGTGGTACTGCTTTGAGAGTGACCAGAAAATGGCCCAGAGTGGCATTACAAGACATGCAGCATGAATTGCACACACAGATGTATACATTTATTGAATAATCTTAATTATTAAATATATCTCCATATTCAATATTATTGTGAGTTTTGGTGTAGCAAATAGTGTAAAATAACATAGAAGTTGTTTTAAAAAAAAAGAGAAGAACGTGACTGAATGTTACCACAAGCCTCAGCCTGACTTCAATCATTCTAATTTAGGTTAATAGGAAATAAAGTAACAGGAAAGCATTAAAGGCAAAGAGTGAAAGATAAGCCTTGACATCCTATCCGCTGGATTTACAGAAAGAAGCTGGACTGCAAAGAGCAAGGAGCTATATCTTCCAGCCTTGAAAAGACAGAGATAATTTCATATTAGAGATAAGCTATTATAGGAAGAACTCAACCCATATCTGAGCTCATGTTCAAGGAAAGATTCATATCTGCAGATGTCTTGGGAGCTTCCTTAGTGCTCAGGCAAGTTTAGGTAAGATTTCTCTCCTGCCAGAGAAACTGGCTGCCTTATCAGTGAGTGATCTTTAAGTCAAGGATCATGGCTTTCATCTGTAATTCCCACTCCTGTATCTGTTATCACAAATTTAGTACTGTTTATAGTTACTGTTTATTTAGTCCTGTTATAGGAACTCTTATGCTGTAGCAATATTGCATTGTCCTTTTTTTACTCTTTTTATCATGTGTTCAAAAAGAAAAGCAAAACTCTTTTGCCATCCACAACAGTGAGGATATTATTTCTGTGGAGTGCATTCCTTGGACTTTCTTCCTTTCAGCTCATGTTGACAGATCAACAGCTGCTAATGACAGGATCCCGCTTAGCGCATGCTTAGTATGTGGGTAATGTAATTAAGCCATTAGAAAAATGCACCATGGCAATAGGAAAACTAACAAAAGAATGTATGCTGTGATGCATATGGATGCAACTGAACTGTATAAAGGATGATCACTGGCTACACCTCTGCACCTCCTGGCTGATCAGCTCTCTGGTCATATCAGGTGAAGAAATCTGCATAACAATCCAGTGTCAGGCTGAAGTGAAGATGGCAAAGGGAGGAAGAGGTGTCCCAGGAAGAGGTGTCCCAGAAACAGGTATCTTTAAACCGGCTGCAGCACAGCTCCCTGTGCCCATGGGTGAGCAGTGCTAATGGTGACCAGTGCTCTTTGTCACCAGCAGCTGATAGGAGTCAGCCCTGGAAGGGACATTCACCACTCAAGAGGATGAAAGAAGGCTCCTTCACTCCCCAGCTGGTACCTGGCAGCCAGGTAGGCGTTTCCATGGGCGCTATGAAGACAAGCTAAACCACCCAGAAGCTGGAGCTCTGGGAAGAGATAGATGCCATGAAATATGTGAGGTGGAGGGCTTGTTTCCTGCAAACCTGCAGCCAGACCAAGCAGACACCAGGATGGTGCAAGGAAGGCAAATGTCATGAAACACAGCCGTCAGGTCAGCATCTGCACAGGGCACTTAAACAGGACCACTTGATGGTGCGCAAACCTCTGGAGTATAGAGGCATTGCTCCAGCATGCCCTGGAAGCATTGCAAAAATCCCTGAACCTATGGAGATCTGAGCAAACATTTCCATCAGCTCAGTGCTGCTACCAGCTTGCACCCTGGTGGCTTGATCCCATTTATGTTGTGCTCCATTTGAAAGGGAGCCAATAAGCCTCTTGGTGGAATTTATTAGCTTGAATGAAACCTGATGTCTCTGTTGGGGGGACAGGGAGCAGCTATTGAAGTGCCTATATAAAGGTGCACACGCTTAAATGCTTCTTGTCCCATAACTTCTTTGACCTGTCTGCAGTTGCATGGCACTGCATGGTCACAGCTCACCAGCTGCCACATCTGACCAGCTGCCCTGCCAAGATGCCTGTCCCATCTCTCTGTATCAGTGCCCACAAGTTCATTGAATTTTGAACAGTTGGACAAACACAGACAGCCATGGTTCTTGTAGCGGTGGCCCTTGTCATTGTGGGAGAAGGCTTTAGCATATGAATTGGGTGAATCCACAGCCTGTGAAACAAACAAAAATGAGCACAAACATATTACTTAGAAAATTTTGCGATTTTAAGTCAATCTGTTCCCTGGGGATCATTGCCAGTGTATAAATACAGCTAAATGAAGTTTACCTATCCTGAAGGAGTAAGTTCTTTACTGTGAGGGTGGTGAGGCACTGGAACAGGTTACCCAAAGAAGTGGTAAATGCCCCATCAAGACCAGGTTGGACAGAGCCTTGGGCGACACGGTCTAGGGTGAGGTGTCCCTGCCCATGGCAGGAGGGTTGAAACTAGATGATCTTAATGACCTTTCCAACCTGAACCATTCTAGAAACCAGTTTGGTTAGGTTATGTGAAGGGTGCTATACATGGTAGAGCCATGACAGATAAGTCTTCTTTCCTTCTTCTGGAGTTTGCCTACATATGAGGCCAAATATCCAGCTTCCAGGCCCATCGCGCAGCTGGGTGTCCCATCAGCTGCTGACAGTCCTGTTTCCTTCACTTGAAGTGGGGCTAGTTTCTGGCGATGTTGGAGCTGATTGAAACTCTTCACAAGACCAGCTGATGAACCAAGACAACAGAAACATTGATCAGCAGGAAACAGCACATCATGAATATTCAGGAGTAGAATTTCTTTAATACCCCCTCTTTCATGATGGCTGGAAGTGTCTCATTTGTGACTACTGAGGGAGTAGCTTTCCCCCAGCCTCCTTGCACAGCAGAGCACTATCGTGCTCAGGAAATACGCTGAAAGTACTCAAAGAGGGTGACAGAGATCTCCCAAGAGAAGGCAATAACCTAACCTTGACTGATAGAAGAAAGAAACCTTTTACAGTGAGAACAATCATTCACTCGTACAACCTTCCCAAGGATGTGCTGGAGTCCCCATCACTGAAGATTTCCAAATGAGCCAGTCCCAGGGTGCTAGATAATAGGCTCTCTTTCCCACAGAAGGTTGGACCAGATGGTCTTTTGAGGTACCTTCCAACCTGGGCTGCTCTATGATTCTGTAATAGCAGTGAATATGAACTCGTGAAAATACAAAGCAGGTGATTGCATTCTGTGGGTCTGTTTCTCTGTTGACTTTGACCAAAAGTACCTCTTGAACCCACTGCAGCCTGGCAAAGCAGGCACAGGAAATGTTGGAATCCCCTCAATCACAGCATCTCTTTCCCAGGCAGCAGCAGCCAGGACTCTGCAGGAGCTGACAGTTCTGCAGCATGCCAGCACCCAGCCCCATGCAGAACAGCTCCAGCAGCAGGGACAGGGGTGACATCTCCAGGGCTGAAGACCTTTTCTCTCCCCTTATTGTGAGGCTAGATACAGGTAGTTTGGCATATCCCTGTGCACAGGAAGTCTGATTGGATTCATTACATCAGCATTTGCATACATTAGCATCTCCACTGACACAGAGCAGCTATTATTATGTAACTGTCCCCGTTAGGAAGGGGCCGTCAGTCGGACACCTACAGCGCTGGCAGGAGGCAGTTTGTTGGCGGAGAGACTGCTGCAGCCTGCTCTGCATGACATGTGTTTGACAAACAGCACCAGATCTGCCAGGAGACTTCGCGATCTGTCACTGCGATGACACATGTCTGCTCTACCATTGAAAGGGAAATCTCTCTATATTGGTATGTGTGTGAATTAAAGAGGCATTGTTTCAGCAGCTTCTTAACCCAGATAAATTATGAGCAAGGTGAATACAAATTTTCCATTAGACTTTTTTGTCCTGTTTTATAAATCATAACAGAAGATTTGAGATCTTTCATATATGACTTTAACCAGAAGCACATGCTGAAGGAAAATTTCTTATCAGTTATTCACAGCTTTTTGTAGTATACGGAAAATGGTAAGCTCTGTAAGCATAATTAATAAGTAGTTGGCATTTTCTGAATTAGAAGAGTTTTCATAGAATTATAGAATCATTTAGGTTGGAAAACACCTTTAAGATCATAGAATCCAACCACTGACCTAGCACTTCCAAGCCCAGCACTAAGCCATGTCACTAAGCACCAAATCTACATGTCTTTCAAATACCTCCAGGGATGGTGACTCCACCACTTCCCTGAGCAGCCTGTTCCAATGACGGATAACTCTTGGTGAAGAAGTTTTTCCTAATAACCAATCCAAACCTTCCCTGGCACAACTTGAGGCCGTTACCTCATGCTATTGCTTGTTACTTGAGAGAAGAGACCAACCCCCAGCTCACTCCATCTTCCTTTCAGGTAGTTGTAGAGAGTGATAAGATCTCCCCTGAGCCCCCTTTTCTCCAGGCTGAACAACCCCAGTTCCCTCAGCTGCTCCTCAAAAAACTGGTGCTCCAGGCCCTTCATCAGCTTTGTTGCTCTTCTTCAGACACACTTCAGCACCTCAGTGTATTCCTTGTAACGAGGGGCTTGATGGGATTGGAGTAAATACTCTGATTTCTAAAAGGTTTTGTCTGTTTTCTGTCACTGAAAACAAGCACACCGTATGACACTCTTAGAAACACAATGTTAATCTCAGCTCCTGACAATGACATCATCCGTTCTGTGGGTCCATATGAGGTCAAGTCTGCTGATGGAAGAACAGAACATTTCTGAAACAGAAATTGTAATTACTTTTTGATACAGAATCTGCCTCGAACGTTTTGCAAACAAGACAGATACTACATTTAAAATGATTTTTATTTGTACAATACTATGTACTTGGTATGCGAATGCATGTCTCATGAAAATTAAAAAAAACAAAACAAGAACCTTATCAGCCTGGGAGGTGCACTCATTTATCACACAAATGTCCTCACAAACAGGACTGAAGATCACAGATAAGAAGCAAAACCTGAGCCATTAATGGCTGTATGGATAGTGCAGCTAATGCAAACAGCAGAGCAGCTCTTCAACCTGCAGAAGCCAGGGCTTTGCAGAGTTACATCTTCCTGATGCACTGGAGGACTTTGCTGATGATTAGAGTGCTGTGGACCTAAGAGAGACTGATCTGTGACAGCCACATAAGCTGGGTGCTGCTGGTGGGTCCTTCCAAGAAGCTGGGGGTAATTCTATTTGTGACAATGTCTGTGATAAGTGCAAAGCAGCCCCTATTCTCAGCCTCATTACAGATAAAATTTGTGATGGGGAAATAATGGGAAAGGTGGTGAGATACTGTCAAACACCTGTCAAGGCAAAAGCCAAATGTCATTTCCTACGCAATGCTGCTGTGTCAAACAGGAGCTGTAACAGAATGCTTTATGCAGAGGAGGACCAAGATGGACAGTCTGGAAGCAACTCAATTACTTTGGAGGGGCAGGTCACTGCCGGTTTTTCTGGAGGAGAAGTATTCAGCTAATTGATAGGAAATGCCAATGAAGGAACCTACAAACCACAGACCAAACTCAAAGCTTTGTTTGATTGAGGAGATCTACCAGTTACACTGAAATACAAGATGACACTATACTTTTTGCTAAGAGAGGTTTGAAGCAAGGCTGGTTTATTCTTTCTGAAGATACATGAGGATTAAAGAGGGAAGACATGATGATGCTGTCACATTCCCATTTCGGGTACCTCTTCTGACAAGACTGTTTTGGTACAGCCCTCACCATTTCCCAACAGTGGATTGCACATCTGATAACATATAACGTGTTTAGTCTGTTCTGTGGACACTTCCTCCTCACCACAGAAAAGGAGCCACAACACAGTCAAATTTGGAAAGAATGTGAGAAACTGTATTAAAACCTGAGAGGAAGTGCTTCAGAGAGAAAAATGCAGCTACCAAAGTGAATTCAACCATGATGTTCTCCAAAATGTGCTCTGGGTTCCGTCATGCCCACAAACAGGAGAACTACACTTTTGCAGAGCAAAAATACCTCCTGCCAGACATTTGGAGTGTGCTGCAAAGCTTTCTCAGATGCAGAGCTGGATCATCCATCAGGAGAAACACCGAGCTCCATCTATTTGCAAAAAAAAAAAAAAAAAGAAAATCAGCATCAGGCATCATTAGAAAAATACAACGGGGGGGGGGGGGGGGGGAATTAATCACAACTTGATAAAAATATATAGCTTTTAGAAACAGAGCCATGCTTTGGAAAGCAAACAGCTAACACTTTAGAAACAAGCTGTTCTGCCCTTTGCTCTCCTTGAGGGAAGGTAGATGGCAGCTCTCTGCTGCACAGCATCCCCACAGCCCCCTCTCCAGAGGACACAGCGCTGCAGAGATAAAGAAGCTGTTAGAGCAGCAGTCGCTTCCCTCCCAGATAAGGATGACTAATAACTCACTCAGCGGGGCCCTCTATTTTGGAAGTGCCATTCTTAAAGGCTTACAATTAGTCAAGTCTGACTGAGGAAAATAACATTTCCTGGGGAGTGGTAACCAGCTGAGAAAGCTGGTGGCCCCAGATGAATCAATTAATCCTCATCAGCCAGTCCCCAGAGCAGTAGATTGGTGGAGGTCACCCAAGCTCTGCATGAAAGCCCACTGCTACCGAAGCATTAGCCACTGTGCACTGGTACCCTGGGCACTTTTAAAGGGTGAGCCCCCATCCATCTTTCCACCAGTGTAAAATTCTGTCATGACTTACCTGCCTGCAAGAGAGACCCTCGAGTTTGCTGAGCCCTAATGTGACATTGTCTTGATGGGTGTCCCAACTACATTTTTACTCAGAGCTGAACCTGCCATTCATGGGTATTGACCAGAGGAACGCTGGCTGTCAGCAGCCCAGGCCCATGTGGTCTTGGCAGAAAGGAGGGCAAAAGCATCTTCATGCCAGGGCCTGCTGCCTGGATCCTGGTTCTAAAGAGAGGTAGCATCTCAGCTGCTATCACTAATGGTTCATGAAATCTGTGCCGGCACATCAACATAGCCACACTTTTTAACCCCTTCCTGACTTCAGTTGCTGTTCCCCAGTGCTGCTGCTAAGGCACATGATTGAGGAGGCACGAGCTCCTGGAGAAATCTCAGCAGCAAAGGCTGGGGTTGGTGATGCCTGTCAGGAGCAAAGCAGTGCTTTTCCTGTTGCTGCAGAGAGCTCTTGCTGTCAGCCAATTCCTCAGGGAAGCAATGCCAAAATTTAAAGGCACAAAAGCAAAGAGGATTTGTGTCTAATAAAGAAGGCAGGATGGCATGGCTGCAGTCATGCTACTGAGGGGTCTTCGCTCTCCCACTGCACTGATCCAGGCACAGTGACTGCCGAACAAGAAGAGACAGGAGCAAGCACCCCATTCCCTGTGTGTCAGTAAAGGGAAACAACTGAAGTCTGCAGGATTAAACCCTGCAGAGTTCAGTCAGCACCCACTGCTTACACGGAGGATTTTGGGCTGCAGATAGAGGCGGTGTAGATGTTTACATGCAGCATTTTAAATTTGTTTCTGTGACTCATCATGATACAAGTATTTTCCTCACTGAATGCAGGCATATAAAGATTACCTGTGGAACTGTAGACACACTTAACTACTGCCATGTTGTAAATATCAATAATTAAGTAGTAACCATTCTGAAGATCACAGGAGACAACAGGCTCAACTTATGATGCTGTGAGAAAAGAAGATTTTCCTATAATAGCTCTGAGAATGTCTTAAAAATACATCGTCTGAGACTGCGTGTTT
Source organism: Pezoporus flaviventris (assembly GCF_033815535.1). NCBI lineage: Eukaryota > Metazoa > Chordata > Aves > Psittaciformes > Psittacidae > Pezoporus > Pezoporus flaviventris. Next base: position 9,740,720 of record NW_026892595.1, read on the forward strand.
TCCATGATCTATGTAGCAACTCTTCAGCTTTCAAGTGAGAGCAGTATAAAGGATTAAACCAAATGTAACTAAAAAAAATGAAGAGGAAAACACTCATGAAATGGCACTTTCATTTTACAAGTAGTACACGCTCTCTCCTGCTTTACCCACATTTCCCACCCACAAAAAATGATTTGCCAGCTCTATGAATATAGTACAGGAGTTGTGCAGCAGCGCCTGCCTGCCCTTTGCATCGTTGGGAAAACCAAATGCTCCCTTCTACCTTTCAGATACTGATGTGCAGGTACTGCAGAAAACCAGCCTGGCTTTCCAGCATACAGGTTATGTTTAAGAGGACTGGGATGAAAAAATGTCAATTGTATGCCAAGCAAATAGTCTGTGGTGTTTATTAAAAAGATAATAGGCCACCCCACAATCGATAGCTACAGTTATGGCTCTAATACTGCTTGTTTTACAGGATAGAGGAGGATTGGAGAATGGTCCTGAAACACAAAACCAGGCAGGCAACCTTTTCAAGGCAGATTAGGTAGCTACATTACGATCAGTATGAAATGAGTTGGTAATACCACCCCACTTCTGGAGGCAGTAGATACTCCCATTAGAAAAGTCATCATCAAAGCTATCGTCTTTCTTACTGGAGGCAGGCAATTCAGCTCTGAGCCTCCATCCGTTCCCAGAAATGGTTGGGCAAGGATGCAGATGCTCAGGCTGCACTCCTGGTGCTGCTCAGCAGGCAGGCACAGGTATTTGTCTGCCTGGAGTCTCAGGGCAGCAATTCTACCTAGGCAGCAGCTCTTACAAGTGGAAGAGTGTACCAGTTCATGCTAGCCTAGCACTGCAAACCATTACAGCCATGTTGGTAAAACTCCCTCAGACATAGTTATATTCAGGATCAAGGTCACTTTTTTAACTTTAGCACTGTGGACTAGGAATCGGTTTATTCTAGAGGTGGGGTTTCCCCATGGGGATTTATACCTGTTCATCCATATTGGCTTACATGTACTAGAACAAATACATGGTAAATGGTAACTGGTAAATATCCCTAAGTTGCTTGGAAGTATAATATAGACAAAAAAGGCCTGGGGAAAGGGGGAGAAAGGGAAGAAAGTAGAAGGAGAGGAGGCAAAGGGCTGGGCTGTTTAACTGCTCTCCAAAGTAGGAAACCTTGGAGCTACATCTTTAAAGTGAGGTTTGCAGGGGGTGCAGACATCCCTTTCACATGCACTTTATCAATTCCAGGAAAGCTGATGAGACTCTCTTTCTGAGAAAGCAGGTGGCTCTGCTCCATCCAGCTCTTTGCAATCACCTAATGAGATCATTTCATCCAGGAAGGCTGAACTGAAGAGCCCACGCTGCACAGCAGCGCCGAACAGCAGAGCAATCGGAGAGTGAAGGGCGTTCAAGGTTTCAGAACCACATCCTCCCACATCTCAACATGATCGAATCAGTGATGAGGTGGCGTCTGCAACAGCCCTTGTCAGCGATGAAGACAGAGTGACCGGTCCATCAGCCAGCGACCAGCAGAGAGCATCCCGGTCCTAGGGAGAAAGTAATGAAGCTTCATTTCCACTGCCGTCTGCTTTGTGACAGATAAAAACTAGATTTTGCTGCTGTGTTTGTCAGGTGATAAATTCAGGCTAGTTTAAGGCAGAAAATCTGGAAAATGCTTATGAATGTTGTCGGCTGCGAGTGCACTGCAAGGGCCCTGGCAATGCCCTTCCCATGTAACAGGAGTGACCTGAGCAATTGCTATGCTGTAGAAGTTTGAAAGCCAAGCAGAGACCTCACATTTAATTATCATAAAGTTCAGGTAATATACAGCCAATGTCATCATCCCTGTAGCATCAGATCTGTTCTTCCAGCCACTGATCTTTTTATGCCCTTAAAGAAACAACCCGTCCATCTCGTCAGTCTGGCAGGATTTCTCCAGTACACCTCCCTGGCTAAGGGGGAGCCAGCTGGAGTTCAAACCCTTTTCCTGGTTCATCACGTCCTCCTGGGAAAGGGAAGAGTGCCACTGGTAAAAAACAAGCTCAAAGTTCAGGTGCTGGATTTACAGCCATTCCTTGTGGTCAGTCTTTGGCTGGGCAGGAGAGGGGGAAATGTCTTCATGCTGTTATTCCTTAGCAGATGACTTATGCCATAAGCAGTCATCTTTGACATAGCCCTCTTTTCTATTCTCAGCTCTACAGCAGGACTTCAGGGTTTGAGAGCTGATTTCTCTCTTCAGCTACTGCTTTTCCTGGCTGCCCATCAGTGATCATGGAGGAGCTCAAGGTGGGAAATGTATTCCTGAGATGCCACTGAGCATCTTCAAAGCATGAGATCTTGGGTTCGATAGAAACAGTTTAATACAGTAGCTGTTTCCCACTGAGCTACAAAGCACGAAGATAAAACAAATGCCAACTGTCTAAGTCAGAGTTTGGGTTGCTGTGCTGCAGTGAAATACTGATTTACCTGGTTTTGATGTGGATAGTGGTTTTTTTTTTGTATACAGATAGAGTAGGATTTACACTCACTTGGGGATGAGCAAGTTTGGGAATGCTGAGTATTTGAAAATGCATTACTGGCTGGGGCACAGAGGGAAGCTCTCCTTGAAGGCAGAGAAGAATAGAGGCCTAGGGCAGACAACAAGGTCACTAAAGTCCCATCGCCTGCTTTCACACAGCCCAGATTGTGTCATCCCTCCAGATGCCGGCCACTTTTCTTTGGCAAAATAGCAAAGCATTTGCTCTGTGAGCAGCTTGGAGGGCTTATTGCAAAACCTTGCTTTACAGGGTGGTAGAAACTTTCTGACTTAAATATACTCTCTGTATGTCTTCTCTGTATGCTGGTTTGTGACAGGATACCACCCTCTTCTTTTCCCAGTGTTTCCCCTTCGGTGTATCAGCAGGCAGGGATTTGGTTTGCTGGGCTCATCCTGCAGCCACACAGGACACTGGCAACCCCTAAGCAGGCTGAACACGTCCCTGAGATCACTGACAGAGCTCCGCACAGAGCCCATGCAGTCATCCCTCAAACTGCAGAGTAGCCTTGCTCTCCAGTTCACACTGATGGGATAAAGTCTCCTGGGTCTCCCTGATAAAATCACCCCAATGTAAAAGAGATCATGAGCCAGAAGAGGGTCAGGACAGGATGTGTGAGCCTGCAGGGTGGTTGAGGCAGCCTTTCCTCCTGCCCATCACTAAACTTGCTGGTGAAAGTGAGTTTTCTATTGCGATTTCTTCTTGTTGCCGTTATCATCGACAAAAGGTGCTGTGTTTAAAAGAGGTTCATACAAATATTTGGTTAACATGCTTTAAACATTACTGCATATTCTCCCAGTATGAAGAAATATTTCAGGGCTCTGTTTTGATCAGGCTTTTCCCTTGTGAGACATCTTCTACTGTTAATTTGGGTGCTATGTAGTATCCATCCCAATTAAAGCCACACTGCAGAGCTATGTAACTGTTCCTTCCCCTTTAAGGACAACACCTGAGCCACCCTTAAAGGGATGCAGTGACTCCACTCCTGTAGTGTGTCCCCACGCCATTGTGCCCAGGAGGAGAACCCTGCTGTGGCAGCAGGCAGGTGCAAACAGGCAGCCTTGCTGGGAAGGCATCAATGTTTGTCACAAGGTTTTGCTGTTCCTGTTCTGCAAAGCTCCTCAAAGGCTCGAGGTCATTCTTTAAATTCCTTTCTCCGTGCCTGTTTTTTGATAGCCCATATATAGCTCCTTTTCAAACACAATGCTGAAAGCCCCAAGTTATGAGCCAAGAGTGAGAATGTTTCAGTATTTAAGCACTTTATTGTATTTGAGGAGGCCAAAAGCTTTAGTGCTTTTTCCAGCTTTTAGTTTTTATCATATTCAAGAAATGCCATCTATCTCCTGAGAGTCTCATAAAACAGGGCTGTTTTCCTTCAGTCATCACAAATGACTGCAGAGCACCAAAGGTTGTGAAAATAGCAAGGATGAACTGAGCTGCAGCAGCTCTGTGCTTTCATGAGGTCAGCTTGAAGATCATGGCCAGGGTTTTCACATTCAGATACCTAAATATAGAGCTGTGCATTGCCAGGGGCTTTTATGTTCAGGGCTGGAACTTGGTCAACAACTTCTAAAAAATTCTCTATGTCATCTAATTTTGGGTACCAGAAAGCAAATGTATTTCAGAGCACAAGTTACTTTTGGAAATATTGACATTTATTTTCTTTCATGTGTCATTCATGGGATTATTTCGTTCCATGACTGTGAAGGCAAGACCAGGGAGCAGTGACCTGAGATTTCCTAGTATTAATATAATATTACTTTACAAATATCATACCAGTAATAACCTGGCTATCCCACCCTGTTCCTTCAGCACCTCCTCAGAGCAACATGAAGTCTATTTTCTGGCTTTAAGGTAAAGCAGTGCTTCTGGGGAAAGCACTTTCCAAAGGGACAGAAACATGTTTTGCCTCCCTGGAGACTTTTCAGCTGTGCCAGTGTGTGTTGTGTTAACTGCCCCGTTTGTTGCTGGGGTGTGCTTCTACTGTACATCCATGCACGGTTCACTGTTCCTGAACCCTGTGGCACTGGTTAGTATTATTAGGAGTAATTTGATGCCATCACATGATAATCCATGGACTATAACAGAGTAAAATATCTATTACCAATTTGGCTCTGGGGTCTAAAAATGCTGACTAGTCTTCTTTATCCTGCCGAATCTGACCCTTCAGTAGCACAATCAACATTTCACACTAAACAGCCCTTAATATCAGGGATGCTTATTTAGCCCCTAGCCTAGCTTTACTCTGAAGCATGTGTTTACCTTTCCACCTAGGAATATTCCTTTTAAATGACAGGGCCTGTGTGATTAGTTTCAGTGCATGCTGAATTGCTGAAGTAGACAAGGGTCTCCAGGAGAAATATCGTCCCCTTCCCTGCATCACTGCCAAAGACCTCTGCACCCCATTCATCTTGGAGCAGACTAAGAGACTGAAGACATATTGCACTCGTTTTGGTGATAGCTGCTATAAAAAACAGTGTGCAGCTGGGAATATCCTGCAGGAAGCAGCCATGATATATAAGTCATGATAAAAGTACTAGAAATGCCTCACAGTTTGTCAGCTGATGTATCTTTGCAGAGGAATTAAGCACAAGCAGCAGAAAAGTCATCCCCAGTCCAGTCACTCTCACATAATTTTCTTGCATTGGCAGGAGGTGGTTGAAGGTGTCAGTAGGTCTCGATAGGTCTGATTGTGATCGCTTGGCTCCCTGTCCCTGGTCCTAACCTCGGCCATCCACTGAAACACAGCCTGGGAATTTGGAGGTGGGACTCTCCCATCCCCACTTTCCAGAAAAAATTCCATCTGTCTGCCCTGCTCAGGATGCTGCTGTCCCTCCTGCTTCCTGACAGGGAGAGAGTTGTGCCACCCTGAGGTTTCCTCTTCCACTTGCCCTCCAGTGCTGTGAGGTCATGGACCAATGCATGGAGGAGCTTATTCTTCTACTGAACTGCTGCTGTCTCCTGGTTCTCCCCTAATAAAATGACTTGTTCGTTTAAGATGAAGCTGTCTTTCAGGTCCTCTTCCGATCTTAGCAAACGAGAGGACTTGTTTTGCAACTTGATCCATAACTTTAACAGTTTAACCAGTTACTCAATCACATGCAAGACCAAACATTATGACATTTTTCTTCCTTCTACAGAAGGCTGTAGATGCAACTTTTTCCAAATGTCTTCCTACTTTTATCTAACCATTCACTCACACATCATTCATGAAACAAAAATGGGCAGGAACTGTGAAAAACTGAAGATTTAAGGAAGACCTTCAGCTGGTACAACTGGCATTTCTCCAGTTGGCCAGTGGAGCACTGCAGCCTGTAGAGCAGCCAAGCAATTAGCCCTTGTGGTCCCTGGACCATGAGGACCTGGCATGGTGTGTATCACAGCACCCCGACAGGAGGGGTAGGCACTGGAGACATCCTCAGCCACAGGAATCAGATTTGAGACAAACCTACACTCACCCCACTTCGGAGGAATGGCAAGAGCTACTCCTAACACAGGAAAAAGGGGTGCACCTTAATGCACTTTGCAACTTTAGGCCCATAAACAAGAGAAAACTGCAGTCCTTTTTATAAGCAAGAGGACAGACAAGCTCCATAAAGGTTACTGGGTGCTTCCCTATTGCTGAACCTATTGACCTTTGGCTACAGTGGTGGGATCTGTCAAGGAGCCCATCGCAGTGTCACACATTCCTAAGGAATGCAAACGAGAGTGGTTTTGCTTTACCATGTGTAAATATCTCTGCCTTCTGCTCCCAAACTGTATCTGGTAATACCCAAACCTAAGAGACAAATAAAGATTCAGATTAATTTCATTTACAGGATGATATTAAGGAGTCAGAGGAAAAAATATGTATTTTCCCTTCTTTTGGGATAAAATCTAACATAAAACAGTCTCATCTTCAGAATTCATATTGCTCTAGTACAATAGTCAGAAGTAGATCAGACAAAAAGCCTCAGCTGTACCAGAAGGAGAAAGTGATCCTGGCAACTATTTGACTATCCATTCAGGAAGAGGAATCCCCTCCAGGCCAATGTGGAAATGAAGGGTGAAGAGAGAGTATCTTTGCTGTGGTGATATTAATTGCTCATTTGCAAAGTTTTACCCAAATCTGTTCACTTCAAAAGCTCAGCTTGGGGACTGAGAGAGATATTTTTTCAACAAAGCATTAGTCTCAATTAACTAAATGTAACTAAGGTGAAAAAAATGCAATAAAAAAGGAAGCAGATAAAACTGGTGGGTCCATTAAATCTATAAAGGGAAGATGCTGAAACTTAGAAGGAACCCAAATATAATCCTGCAAGGATTCCAAGGAAGGGTCAGGAAGGGATAACGGGGCCCTCCCAGGCCAGGGATGCTGAGCGGCCAGACGGTATTGACACAGACAGTCAAACAACAGCGCAGCCCACAGCAAACACTGTGCACTAAGGTGGCAAAGGATTTTAATGAGCAATTTCAGTTTCATACGTGCTAGGAAAAAGGACTTGGCATCGTTCCCAATGACAGTGCCCTCCAGATGAGAGACTGAGTCGCAGCATCCCCAAGAGAGAATGAAAAGAGATAGCAGCAGAGTTTCTTTCTTTCTTTCTTCCTTTGATCCTGATACATTAATAATAACGTGTGCATATGAGCTATGCTGGAGCATAAAGAGCAAGCTGAAGAATAAAAAATAAAATAAAGTAGAATAAAGTAAAAAAACCCACCAAACATAAAGTACTATCTAAAATAAAATAAAATCTAAAATAAAAATTAAAATAAATAAAATAAAATAACATAAACCAAAATAACATAAAACAAAATAATGTCAACTGATTTTTAGGCATTAATCCACAGTTTTATGAACACCTATAGCAGGTCACGCACTCTCAGGTAAACGGTAACTTATTTAACCAATAGTGCCCCTTTAAAAGTCTTTTCTGGCATCTTCAGAAGGACCAACATACCATTTCTCTCAGACAAGGCAGATGTACAGAAGCGAGCAATACCTTGTCTGATGAGAGGTTCTGCCCTCAAAAACACAGTGGAGGAACCGGTGTGTACAGTGAAGGCAGAAGGAACAAAATGCTCTTCAGGGGGCATCAGAAAGCTCAGCTGTCTCCTGCATAATATCTGCAATACGTTATTAGCCCAGGGTAAATGAGTCACATGCTTCCCCCAGGAGCCACTGCACCCAGGCGGGACAGGGGACTGGCAGATGGCTGCTGGGGATGCCTTTCTGTCCGGAAAACCAGGAATGAACAGAGCGTGCCCCTGAGCACAGCTGATCTCTTAATGACACACTCATGGCAGCTCATCCCCAATCCTAGCATGCCTGGGAGCTCTCCTACCCGGGGCAGTGTCAGCACCAGAGCTGTCTTTGCTCTCCTGAGCAGAACACAGGCTTCCACAGCATCTTTGTGGCCTTTATCCTGCTTTACGCTACAGAAGCAAGATGAAAGTTGGCAAAACTCCTGAAAAAGCCTACTAACTAATACCATTTTAAGGCTGAAAGAGCAACATGCACATCATTTCCCCAGCTCTGCATCACAATGTACCATGTAAGCCCTCTGGGAAAGCAGCATCTTTACATTTTTGTGCAATTTTGCTGCCATACTACTGTGGGCTCAGCCCCTTTTGAGAGCAATTCCCCATCCAAGCTGCAGAGCCAGGCAAGGCCAGTTTGCTTCATCTGCTACTGCCGTGGCTTGTTAAAAGGACGGACTCCCTCACTGCTATTCCATTCATTTCCATTTGATCATATTCAGTATTTGTAACCAGCTTTTTATAAGTCAGAGTCCTGCAAGAAATCCCCAAATTGAGTGTAACGGAGACCCAGGCACATCCAGTGCTTGCATAGAGATAAAGAAATGCCTGTTAAACTGCAGATGGCTCTGTGTGACGCTGAATATACAACCTTGCTGCTATTCACATGGCTTCAAACGTAGGTCTTTCAGCAACCCTGAGCCAGCTCACACAGCCAGGACCACCATGAGTACCATCTGGGTGTCGCACAGACACACTCATCCTTTCAAATTTTCCTATCAGGAACTGGAACACTTGAAAGCAACTAAAAGTTTGAAAGGAAAGATACGCAAACCATTTGTTCCTCCACCAACTTGTAAGTGGTGACATTTTTCTAGCTGTTTGGAGAGGCTGTCATTATATTTTGAGAAAATAAGGTAAGTCTTTCACAGAAAAGGATTTAAACTATTCATTTTTTCCCTTTCCTTTTTCCCTAGGTAGAACAAAAAGCCTTCAGTGTTTTCCACATCAGTGGCTTCACTCAGATTTTTCATTTAAAAAATCAAAAAGGTACAATTTTACCTCAGTAGATTATTTCCTATTATTTATTTGCACATTTTTCTGCAAACAAGATTGACTACTTAATGGAAAGTCATCTCCTGTGTTTCTCAAATAAGAAAGTAGTTGCTGTCCCAGAGGCAGCAATAATTGCTTGAATGGCAGTGAATAATTGCTTGGTAACAGCCAGTGCAGGGCTTTGCTTTTCATCATGAAACTATCCCCTACACAGAGACTAATTAGCTACTGCCAAGAGGAAAAGGGAGACTTGCAGAGCTGCTCGGCCACTCTCATTCCCGGTGATTTGCAAGGTGTTTCCGTACAGCTCCCAGGCTCAGACCAGCCATGGTCTGGCTCCAAACCCTTCCTTAGCATGCTTGGCACCTGCTCTGTACCCTTCCTCTGCGATAAGGTTTACAACCACACTGCATTTTTCCAGTCTCTGGAGCAAAATGGAATCCCCAACCCTCAGACAGCAAGGAGGAGCTCTTCCAGCCAGGAAAGGGGCTTTTGGTTAACCAGTAAGTGGTGGGGCTGTATTGCGACAGAGGCACTGGACCATCACTTTAATAGAATCCTAGAATGGTTTGAGTTGGAGGGGAGCTTAAAAATCATCTATTTCCAACCTCACTCCATGAGCAGGGGCACCTTCCATGACCAGGTTGCTCAAAGCTCCATCCAGCCTGGCCTTGAACGCTGCCAGGGATGAGACAGAGAAATGTAAGGGAGAAGTGAATGGGACAAACAGACACATGGCTCCTTTCTCTCCTCTGAAGGCTCCCCACGACTACCCTCTGTCATGTCAGATTGACCTAACCCTTGAAACTTTAGGAAACCAAGAGTTTAAATCAAATCTCTCTCTACTGGCTTCTAACACAATGCATTCTGTGAAACATGAAGACCGAGCTTATAGGGCTATACATGTATCCACAGACATAACAGGAAGAAATTTCAGGAGTAAATTATCTGTGATGATATAATTAAATACTATATTCTAAAGAATATATACAAGGAAACTGAGCTAAGGCTGCCTTGGAAGTTATGACTTGGTTATTTCCTAATAGTGAAATGTATGATCTTGGAACTGTAGCATTTCTTCACCCAAGTTTTCAAGTGTCATATTAGTAGGGAGCATCAGTAGTCTCAGTCACAGACTTGACAAGTATCTCCAGTGATCAAGTCCCTTGTTGTGTTTCAGCTTCATTACACATGGCAAGCATGAGGGAGATGCAAAGTGTGAATAAGAATTTTAATTGCTTTGGAAAGCATGATGTTCTGTTCATGTTCAAATTTATACAGAGTCACTTGTTGGGGTAGCTCTTTTAGCCCATGTAAAACAATAATGAAAAGGTTAAGAGGGAATGTCATGGATAATGATCTTACAGTTAATAAATGTATAATTCTTTTCCAGTCTGCATTTTGCAATAATCCAGTCTTACTCCCACTGAAATCCAAGGTAGTTTTGTGATTCACTTGAAATTAATTAGGTGGCAGAGCTATCAAAATGTAAAATCCAGCATTTAAATAAAACCTTATTCTGAAATTCCAGGGTCTTCTTCAAAGACGAATAGTACTATTACTCCCATTTATACACATGTAGAAGCTAATGCTACGCAGAGTCAGCCAGATGGCCAGGTGATGGACAAGAAAATAATAATTTGTAGCCTGCTTAAACAAATGAGTTTCAGTGAAGCTACAGATTGCGTTTCCCAATGATAACATCATTTTCATCATTTACAGGGGAAGTTCAGCTTCTTCTTGCAATCTATTTTTAAACACTATTTGGAAACTGCATTTTAAATATTTATTAACAATTAAAATATTACCTTATCTTTTAACTGTTATCTGGTATTGCCTCCCTAAATACCCAAATTAGCCCAAGGGCTCTCAGCAGTGCAAGTAAAACCACTCACTGCAGGGAGGAACAGCGGTATCAGGCAGCTGAAGTACCACAGCAAGGGGAGAGGGCAAAGAGGTTGGGATGGAATGGGGCAGCTAGCACTGGCAGTGCAGGGAAGTAGGACCCAGCACCACACTCAGCAGGTGTGATACTCACCTGCTCCCCACGGCAGGGCAGTGAACTTCCCCAATTCCTGCATTGGCGATGCTCTGGGGACAAAGCAATAGTTCTGCTGCACAACAGTCACTATGGCAGCACACGGCCTCTCTTAAGACCTCAGAGTCAGGCTTGGCATCTGCAGCTTGTGAAAGCCTCTGATGAATCAGGAGCAAATCTTCCTGGTTTTCTCTGCAAGTGCCTGGCAAACACAGCTGCATCTTCCAACACAGCCTCCAAGCTACTATTTGTTGGGTCTTTTTCCCATCAGGCACACATACCAGCGGTCTAGGATCAAGATCCCTGCCAGCCCTCTAACACACACTTATTCCTTTTGGATGGGCTGTGTAAATCAACGGGTATTTGCTTTTCATCATTATCCTTGGTCTTGGTTCCCAGCTGAGCGCTGTTTGGACTTCTTGTGGCATAACAGCACCCGGTCTCCTTCCAAAAGCAAGATGGAGTAGTGATTGCTGATTTTGTCTCACAGTAATGAGTTAATTCCCCTCTCTCTGATAACTCAAAGTGTTTCAGTTACAAATTATGTATTAAAACTGAAAATTAGCAGTGTTTTTTTTTTAATAATGAAAGCAACCAGAATTTCCAAAAATATTCCTCTCATTTACGTATCAGTCACCAGGCAGAAACTGCTCTTGAATTATCACTGCTTGTAGGTAACGGCCTTAACTTTACAGATAGCTGGCCAAAGTGCGTATTTTTGTTATCATGAAAGAAAAACTCGTACGTCCTTCAGCCTGCCTGTATGTCAAAGCCCATCTAAAGCAGAGCAGCAGGTGCAGCAGTTTCTCGCAGTCAGTCGAAAATACTGATGATGAATGGCATATATGCCCTCAGATCTCTGCCCCTCCTCCAAAAGCCAATGTTTCTGACTAGGCTGAATGCAAACTGGGCTGCACAGGACCACCTGCTCTCCTGTGCTACATAATATGTTTTCCAAGCCCAGATGCGGCTGGAAATTTAGTGAATCCAACTTCAGATGAAGCAGTTATGGACAGTGGGGTATAATGGAGTGGGCTGCAGAAGAGGATCATTTATTTTCCAGCTGTCAGACTGCTGCGAGTCTGGCTCTAACATCTACCTTTTGACTGTTCAGCAAATGCCCAAAAATAAATGCTATTGTATACTGTGCAGCAACATTTCTGGCTTCAGCTTACATATTGATTTGCTTAGGGAAGCTTGGGCAGCAGCAGCTGCTACAGAGCAAGAGCTCGCAGTGTGACTAGGGAGCCTTCCTTCCTGAGTGCCTTCACCTCTTTCTTCTGTATGAAGTCCTATTTCTCCAGGTTCCTGGGGGATTTAAACAAGTTGGCAGCTTAGTTCATGGGATACATTTTCCCATCTTTTGTCTGTATCTAGTTCACACTTTGTAGCTCTGGAGATCTCTCACCGATACCATGTCTCTTTGCCACTTTGCAGTTAACATTCATGGAGGTTTTGTTTGACTGCAGAGGGAAAATCATCTGAGAACAAAGTTTATAGGCCAAATTGAGGTCACATCTTTCTCTGTAATAAACAGACTTCCAACATGACTGCCTCATTTCTTCCCAGATGAAAAAAGCTCCTTTTTCAGCTACCTTTTGTTTCCTGCTTTTTCCCCAATTATCAGCCTAATGAGCCAACTTTCCACTTATTCCATTACTCTGCATCAGAGACATTGTACTGTGACCTGAAACTTTGCCAAATGCTCTAAAAAGCTATTGCACTCCCCCTGTACACCATGATATTAATATCTTCAAACAATTCTGCTACATTAATGAGTTATGACCTTTCTTCCTAACACTACAATCACTTCCCCATCTTCTGTCCCTAGTACTTGGTTGTTTTTCCATCACTTGTTTATTCCTCGCTTTAGTTAAGAATACTCTGAAGGAATTTCTTAACCACTTACCAACTCATATCTCTATTTTCCTGATTGTTTCTGTTTTCTAACTTTTGAGATTTTTCTTTAAATATCAGTTGGAAAGTAGTGAGCATCATTCATGAACTTGAAGTTACAGGTGAAATTTACACAATCTAATTATATATTACAATAAAAAATGTATCAATTGGTCTGATTGAAACTAGTGAATAAAATGTAATTTTCACCATACGCCAGAAAGGATACTCTAGGCAAAATCAGAGTTAAATCCCATTTCTAACCTGGTCCTCAGGACTGCCATTACAGGGGCACTGAATTGCCAACCATATTGTGTTTGCAACCTTATGAAAAAAACCCAACAACAAATGCAAATAAACCCAAATAAGCAAACACCCCTCCCCCCCCAGAAGCTAAATGGATGGAGCCAATGTATATGGGAAGTCTAGCTTGAAGTATCCAAGTGGTCCCTTTTAGTCAAATGCCCTTCTGCTTGCTTATTCACCTCGTTTGAGAAGTGAGATGACGAGATTGGCAACACGAAATATGATGCTGGCAGGAATGAGCCTGCTATGAAGGATATGCAGATACAAGGAAACACAGCATCTCCAGTTAGGTTTAAGGAGCTTCAGAGCATGCGCCAGATGGCACACACATTTCTTCCATGTCTGAACCAAGTGAAAACCAACACAAGTTCAGTGAGGCTTTGCTGCATCTGAACAACATCCAGTTATACACATAATATACCCGAGCATTAAGCCTGTAAAGGCAATTAGGCACTCCCAAATGAGAGAACTTCTTTAATCAGGATTTGAAGGCAGCTGAGAGTCTACTTCAGCCACATGGTACGCTTCTGGAGACAGCTGCTGCCTTTGGCCATGGCAGCAAGGGGGAACCTGTGCCAGGGCTCAGCAGCCCTGGTGACTGCCATGACTGGAAAACAGAGGAATTTTCATCTGGGTGCTCGTGTAAGCAATAGTGCAATCTCTTTTGTCCTTAGTCCCTGTCCCAACCCTGGATATGCACATCAGGGCTGATAATACTGCTCTGGCTCCTCAACCTTGGTGCCAAGCTGCGCACCTGCACAGGTAGCCAGAGGGCTGGCTGGCCACTGCAATGCTCCAGGGCCACCACACCAAGCCCTACAGTGTGGACATTGGGGTCAAGAGCGGTGAGAGTGCAGCACCACGTGCCAAGTGTGTCTTCAGAGTTATATGACTCAAGTGATTTCACCAAGTGACTTGAGAGCAAAGCAGTAAAGGGTGATAAGAGGCACTTTTGACCAAAGGCTGATTGGAGAAGCATCACTCAGGTTAGGATGGAGCTGACAAGAGGAGATGAGGATCACTGCAGAAAAGTATATGGGAAAGGAAAAGGGAGAGAGAAGAAAAAAGCATATGAGGTGGTTTCTGCTGCTTTTTATTGGTGTATCAGATTTTATATTTAGCAAGAGAAGTATTTCAGTCATGCCAAAATACCCCAGTAAATCAGTACAAGTCCTCAGCTGCAGACATGCCATCTTCTCAGTGTTTGCTTTCTCCCTCAGGTTTTACAGATCCCATGTCAGTATTTTGTCCCCCAATCCCCAAGACACACTCGGCAGCTTAGCACTTGCTGTTCTGCCTGGTTTTACTTTTCCTATCTTGCATGGTCTCAGTTTACATAGTCTCACAGCTCAGCGACAACTTTCTCAGTGACAGTGAGCCTAGGTCAGGCAATGGTGCTGCACAAACCCAGCCAGCGGTCAAGGCCAGCCACAGCCCTGAGCCATGGACCATGCCACATTCCTGAGCCTGACTGCAGGGCTCAGGAAGGTCATGAGGTCCCTCTGTGACATTTTACATGCACTGTGTAGTGGGGACAACCATATAGGCCAGATCCCACCTGGACCTGCTGGTGCAGTACACTTCTACCTACAGGGACGCACGTCTCTTTCAACAGGTGATCTGAGATGCATCAGTCAAGATGTCTTTCACAATGATCCTGGGAGCATGATAATCTGTGCACACAATAAACTGAAACAGACATACAATCTGTGTACCTGTATGTTCCAGTACTGAAAGGGTGGCTACAAAGAAGACAGAGACTCCCTTTTTACAAGGAATCACTTGGAAAAGATGAGGGGTAATGGGCACAAGTTACTCCTGGGGAGATTCTGACTAGACACAAGAGGAAAGCTATTCATATTGAGAACAATCAGCCACTGGAAAAATCTCCCCAAGGAAGTGGTGGATTCCCCAAGACTGGACACTTTTAAGATCCAGCTGGACAGCATGCTGAATTTACAGAGATTTTTCAAGAAAACCACAGCTCCACTTTTACAGCAAGATTTTAATGCTAGAGGTGGCCTGGTTTAGTCATGGCCATGTTCAAAGGACACGGGGGTCAGAATTTCAGTCTTGGGCACTAATTCACACACACCTGGCAGAATGGTGTTCAGCTTCTGACTATTCCCTGGATCTGATTTTTGCAATTGTTTCTCCCCCCTTCTTACTTTCTACCTATCAAAGTCTAATTTTGAAATAGCTCTTAACTTTTGTGTCACTCATTTATGAACATGGGGAGGAGGAAAGCAGGAAGAAAACCCCAACATCCCCTAATCAGTTCTAACAAAAAGAAATGTTGCAAAAATCACCACTTTCAAGTTTTCTGAGAAAGCTATCAGCTTATCAAATATCAGCACACTCACGAATGTATGCCTCTCCTCCTCTCAGGTCAAGCTACAACAACATAATAATGTCTTCTGGCTTTCCTCTCCACTGAGAATTGTTGTGTGCACACACGTTTCCTTCCGCTCAGAATTCATGGCAATTTGTAAAATCCTGCCATCAGACAGCCATCAAAAGGAGAGTTAACAACAACACAGTTCACACAACTTCAGTGTGAACATTCCAAAGGGTACCTGATTCCTGTGCGGAAATAAACCTCTTGATTTGCAGTTCCAGCATCAGCCCGAAAGGAACTTAATTACGTGAACTACAAAATGCTTATTACAAGATTACTCTTTAAATTTTATGATTCTGGTATTTTGAGTTGTAATCTAAAGTTCAATTTACAAAGACTGATTTTAGATTCTTCAGTGAAAAGAATGAGAAAATTAAAAACCAGTTATGCTAAAATGGCTTTATGATAATGGGTGATGGTGAAGAATTTGAGGGCATTACACACACATCTGCTTTTCAAACCAAGAAAGAATTACTGAAGTGGTCTCAATGACACTCCAAATGTGGCTTATTTCTCCTGTCTGGCCTGTAAATTCAGTTCTACAAACTGCATCCCCACTAACAACATCTACTGCAGCTGGCAAAGAAGATAAAAAAGAGAAAAGGCAAAGGAAACACAAAAGCATACAGAAGGGAATTTAGGAACACGAGACTGGGCAACTGTTCCTGAGGAACAAGAACCAACTGCATAATGAAACTACTTTCGTAAGTTGATCAAAACCTATCTTAAATTAAAGTGACAGAAAACTCATTGGGGGACAGTTAAGGGACATTGAAGGTTAAAGAGACCAGTTTTTGCCTTTTTTGGTCTTTACCCACACAGCCACATAAGGCACAATAACTCACCAGCTTCTCAGCTGCACAATTACTTTTAGGCTGCTCCATTTATATGTAATTTGATTTATGAAGCACATCATGCAATTAACACAAGGAACAAAACCTCATTGCTAAAGATGATGCTTCTGCTTCCCCGACCTGACCGAAGAGCCACCATGGTGGGAGGTGGGAGCACTGCTCCTCACCCTGCAGGCTTAGCACCACAAGCTAACTGCTCACAGAAGGCACATTTTATTTCGGATGGATTTAAAAAGAAGAGAGATGTAGTTTATATTTCTTCACTTCCCTGCATCAGCTGTCAGCTGTGCCTTGCGGAAATGAGGAACACTTTGGGATATTGGGCACTACAGAAATCTTAGTAGTTTGTGAAGTAGTTTTCATCTAGCTTTTATACCGGCTCTGGCAAGTTCACTTTGCACTCAAATCTTCCTGCTCAGCTTTGCAACTCTGAATTTTGGAAACAGCTTGTCTGTATATGAGGTCTGATTCATCTTCTGTAAAGTAATTCTAGTGCCAAGCAAAAGTAACAGAGTGGACAATTGTGTCTGTTTCATATTCACATGCCATTGAGAAGGAAGGGGTCTTGTAACTAACTCTTTTCACAATTATATAAACGAATAAGAAAGTAAAAGCTCTACCTTCAGTGACCCTGGGAGCACAAGGAACAGAGATGCTGGCAATTCAGGTCTTGCACACTTACACACTTCCTGGAATCTGGACTTACAAGCAAGTCTTAACAGTTTGAAAATGTAACACCTTTTCAACACCTACTTTTTGTAAAGTAGGCAAGGGCTTGTTTTCCATTTACAGTAACCATCAGTGTATCTTCAGCATCCAATATAAATTCAGAGAATCCAGAATGTTTTCTTGATCACAGATACAGTAAAAATATATATTGTTTGGAAGTATATTAAACACTTAAGTATCTGATAATTTTCTAAAACGTGTATTTCTGGAGTTCTGAGGCTGCGGAAGAGAAAGGGAAGCAGTGAAAGAGATTCTATCATACTGACTTGGGTAAGCAATTACTCATGTTGCATAATGACCTCTGTATCCCAGCTATTTAAAAACCTCACAGAAGTGCTTTATAATCTAACTTTTCAATAGACAAACCTGGTCATCTATTGAAGGCAAACAACTAATTTCCTTTGGAGCACAATTATTCCAGAAAAAAAGTTCATTAAAAATTGTAATCCAGGGTGATAAATCATTTAGAGCAATAAAGTCCCTTGCATGAAAAAACACAGCTTCTGTCAGTAATTGTGCTTGCCTGCACTTGGCATAGGTTTATTCCTTATGGGAAGTGATACTACTTGTGGTTATAGTTCCCAGTATCACATTTTCCTTTCCCAGTTCACACTGATAGCTATGCTTATCCAGCAGCAGTTACATAACATACAATTCCAAACATTTATAATCTACCGCTTGCAAACACTAAACTACACCAAATTAGCCCCTGACGTGCTTTGTACTAGCAAAGCAATTTGCAGATCCATCATGAAGCCTCAGTACTATTATTTGTCAGCAGTCAGTATGGCCATTTTTTTCTGACAATGTTACCTGCAAGTGATTGGTCATATGAATTTATAGTGGCTGTCATGTAACTGACAGACCCTCAGGCAAAAGGACAAAGTCAGTGTCATTTATTTCCCCCATTTATGGGAGATGGAGTACCCATCTATCTGATTAGACATCATGAGATGTCTCAGAACCAACATCAGCAATGGCTGAGATCACTGATTTCTACTGGTAGGGCTCATCGCACCCTACTCATTATGGCATTTTGGGGAACCCTGAACCCTTGCTGTCACCTTGGCTAACCTGTTTCCCTTGTTTGGCTGTGTATATTTCTACTTACAGACTGTCCTTCAGGATAAGCCCCCTCCACATGACAGCCATCAGCCTCTGAGAGCAGGGCATGTTTCTTTCCTCAGTACATTTGTTTTTCCTTTAAAATCTCCTCTGTGGGACAGGCTTCTCCTCTTCTCAGTGGAATCCTGTCCCCATCTATTCACCTAGTGCTATGCCTAATTACTACCAAAAATATTCAGTGCATAACTTAATTAGAAAGCTAACAGCAATAAATCAAACAACACTGAATAATTATTATGCATAACTTTGTACTGCAATTTCCATATCCTTGAGACAGTAATTTTCACTTTACCACATTTCTTTAAAATTTGCAGCAAGTGGGAGATGTTCAGGCCTTCAATTTCATTGGTACTCAACAGAAGATACTATTAACTCAGTAGGTTTGCCTCTGCAGTCCCTGTGCCAGCAGGCAGGTTCTACCAACCTATCATTCTGAAAGTGCTTTTTTTACCAAGTATTGCTTTCAACAAACAACAATTCATATTCTGTTTTGCATAGCCACCTTTGAGAGATGATAGAGGTATAATGGCATGTTAAGGTAAAGAACATCTGCTTAATGTAAAGCAGTGCCCGCTCGCTCAGCAGACTGTCATTAGTGTCAGCAGCGGAGGTAGCCACTACTCTGTCCCCTCAGCAGTGTTAAATGGTAGGAACCAAAAGCAGAGGACTTGGGCATCAGCAGCGGGGCAGCACGTGGAGCAGAAGGAATAGCAGTAAGTGTATACATGCATTAGAAAAAATGCCACAGAAGTTTTGCTACCACAAAAAACAGAGAAGAAAATGAGTCTATCATAATCCTTTCTGTTGACTTGAAATAGACTTGAAAAAATTCCACAACTTACATTGTATTTCAGTTTAAGCACAAACTGAAGGTAATGCCTTTTTTCCCCACACCGAAATGCAACTAGGTCACTAGCTAAAATGAAAATGATTACTTAGCTGAGGTCTGATCTTACAGAGTCAGCAAAAATGAGCAAAGTAAGATCAGGACCTTAACCATGGTGGTGAGTGGGGTGGGGAAAGCAAGTATAATATGCATGTGTGTGTTACATAAAAGTTCATGCACTTGCATTGGTTTAGTAGGTTGCACTGTGCTCCCTTCATACTTGTATTTAAGGACAAAGAATAAAAAGGTTTTGAATTTAGCATGCAAAGATTACAAGGAACTGAAAAAGATATAAATCCAGAAAGAAAGCAGGGCTGCCTGTGGACTGTTTTCAACCTGGATGACCAGCATTTGAAAATACACCGCTTGGTCATTTTAAGATTAAGCTATAAAAAAACCCTCCCCTGAACAGCAAGACATAATATTTATACTGCTTTTTCCTGTGAACACTGTTATCTGCTCTTCTTTATCCCAAAACTCACAAGTCCCGTATGCTGCACCGTATTTGAAACCACAAACACTTGAGTTTAGCATAAAAGACCATGGTTTTATTTCTGCTCTTGTTTAAAATACTAAAGAATTGCTTTTTTATTATTATTATTAGATTCTTATATTAAAGCAAAATTGATTCAAGAGTTACAGTTGAAAAGTCTGTAGCAGCATATAATGCCATGAATTAGTCTGGTGTTTCGCCGACCTGGAACCATCACATCTTTCTGGGTACTCCACATATGGAGTATTAATCTAATTATCATTAAGGATTCTTAGTTAAATTGCTGTTAATTAAATTTTATAAAATGGAAAATACAAAAAAGCTCATATAACATTACAAATGCTTATGCCAGCCTTTCATTTAGAGCCCTTCAAAACTGCAAGAAATTACCCTTCTAGCAAACTTCTGTTAGGAATGCCATCTTGTGGTTAAAAGCTGTATATAACAACGCTTCGAGGTAATCTAAACTACATTTTTACTTGCAAAATACTGCTTTTGCAGAAATGAGCTATTCGTGTATGACTTTTCAGAACTGTGGAGTATTCTTTTGTTAACCATTCTGGATGAAAACAACCGTGAATATGGCTTTCCTGTCCTCATTTGTGTACAATGCTAATTAATCATGCAGGGAGCACAAGTTTCATTAGGAGAAGGGATGCATTTATTAGCATTTTAAACAGAAGCAGATTGCCACATATACATACTACTCTATTTAGACGTAATTTAATGAATTATTCTAAAATGTATAGAAAATTTATTTTTCTCAAAATACATTTCTAGAACAGAACCCTATAAGCACACTTTACCTTCTTTATGGAGCTTTATGGAGCACCTTTGGTTGGTATATAAAGGGCCGAGTTTAACTATAGAAAGGAAACATTGAATTTTTCAATCTGTTTTATACAGATCTTATTATGAGCTGAAAATGAACTGAAAATGGCCATTTGATTGCAACTTGCTCATGAAAGCAGACAGAAATGCTAAGTAAACAAGAATGGTAAGAAGAGATCCAGAAGCATCTAATAAACTCCAAAAGATCTCCAACTTTCAAGAGCTTGGAAAAATGAATAATAATTAGCTGTGTTCAATAAAGCTGACATTTGCATAGGCACTTTCCTCCTGTGTGTGTTCGCCTCATTTTCATAACAAAAGCATATATTGCCCAAACAATCACAACACATATTGTATAATGAAATTTAAAACTAATGAGCCATACCCTCATAGCCATGAGTCAAGTCAGGGTGTGCATTAGTAGTCCATTTGAAATTGTCTAGAGACAGAAAGAACAAGGCTAAATACGTCCAGTAGCCTATTTAGTGCACAACTTGTCCTGTATACTGATAACAATGCCACAGCAGAACTGAAATGAGTACTCAATCTCTAGCACTCAAACCTCTGCCAAATACTGCTCATACTTCTGTTTGCATGCAAGTTACTCCTGTGGAAGCCAAATGGGACTGCCGGGATTATTTAGTTTGACCTCTTGCATAGCGGATCTGATTTAGTCTTCCTTCTATCAAATCATATCTTTTTAAGAAATTATCTAACACATCCAGACTAGAGCAACCTTTACCATTCTCTTATATGCCTTTATCTCCTCTTGAAACGTGTCCAGCTTTTACTTACAATCTTGGATGATTTTCTCTGCTAGATGGAACAGACCTTTATTATAAAATTTTTGCTCCAAAGATGGTTCTTCTACGCTCTCTACCTTCACTAAACTAAATAGATTCTGCTTATTGAGACTCTCAAGTCATTGATTCTTTTTAATCCTTTTATTGCTCTCATGACTCTCTTCTGTCCAATTTCCCAGCATTACTGGAAATTGTGACTGTTGGAGTTGGGCACAGTCTTCTTCGAAAAGGTTACACCAAAATTAAATATGACAGCAGTATTACTTCCCCGACAGTATTCCCATTTCTAAACCTGAGGATCTCACTGGTTCTTTCGGCCACAAGTCATGCTGAAAATTCATGTTCAGTTAAGTGTGCACATCTCCAGACACTGGTCAAAGTCAGCATTTCCTACAGCAAATAGTTCTACTTGCTAACTATGTTCTCAATCCTCTGCTCCTAGACACATAGGTCTGCTTTAGGCCACTTTAGGCCACAGTGAAACACAGACTGCTTACAGCTCCCAACCAAGCAATTCACCTTACCCTCTTTAAGTGGCTCCTTAGTATTTAAGTTTTGAGGCACCACAGATGTGTGCAGCCTTTTTTTTAAATTTCCTTTTGTGCTAAACACTCAGTTAAGAACCAATTCATGTGTCAACTCAGGTAACAAAACTGTTCAGTCACAGCTGTCTTTTCAGATATACATTTTGACATACTCAATTAGTGTCATGATGAATTTTAAATCTGGGGGTGATTCACTGCATGTTGCTATAGCAATAACTTATTTAAAAAAAAAAATAAACTATTTGAGAGTTTAAGGGTATTTCAAGTACCAGTGATGAAAGATCTAAATAAAATCATAGAGCAACAATTCCTGTGCTATGTAACCAATTTTATGAAGTTTGAGATACGCTTTTAATGAAAAGTGCTCTTGTGTTGCACAGGAAAAACAGTGTGATTTCTGTCTGGTTAGATGTTCTATGGTATTGTACACAAGCAAGTAAATCAGGCATTTTCTTAATTCTGCTGAACAATTATCGTATTAAATATTTTATTTCCTGTGCTGTTATGAAAGAAGCCAAGGATCAGCTTAAACAGTTACCAGGGAATAAAATGTTATCATGTAAAAGGCACAAACAGTATAGATCTACCTCCATGCCAGAAGTTTTACCTAAATTGGAGAGCAAGCCCAAGACTGATGTCTTTTTAGATTGCTGCATTCTGAATTGTTGAAGCGACAGCTTCCCAGTTCCAATAACTGTGCTGAGCATATTTAAGACTACTGTGAAAAATACAGAACATTCAAATTCCCCTCAAGCTGCTCGTACATGTCCAGGATTAACTGTTTGTTCACGTTAATTCACTGAAATGAAGTACTCATTTCTTATTGTTTATTAATTTAAGAAATTAAATAATTAACTTAAATATATTTAAGTCATTCAAAAGTTACTTTGGAAAGTAATTTTTAAACCTATGATCCTGAAATCATATTCCAACTGAAACAAAGTTGCGCTGCAACCAGCTCATCCCTCCGCTGAACTAAACATGACTAAGAAAGCTTAAACTGTCAGAGACTTCCTTTTCCATATTAATTCCCCAGAATACAGACTTTCTGTGCAGCACCAGACAAGTCTGTGGTACAACATAAACAGAATGCTTAGACATTTGCTATGATTGAAGAGGGTTTATTTTTTTATACATACTTTCCTTCCAGGATGATGTACATGATGTAAACATCTGTCAATCTCAGCAAAGTGAATTACTAGATCATTTACTATACACCTAATTTTCAAGTAAACACAGATCACCTCTTTCAAGATTTACTATCAAAATCTGAAACCACTCCTTTTAGTGGTATCAAATTGATAAGGATTTAGGAACATATTTGCAATGAAAAGCGCTACAGGATGGATCCCACAGTATTTATTTACTAAAAATATAGTGGATACAAATGACTAATGCATATTTCAGGCATGCCAAACATGATATACTTAATAACAATGTGTTCTTGACGTCCTTGAAGAGCAAGGTTGACCTCCTGAAAAACAAGAATCTTCCCTTTAGAGCTGTTTGCTAAAATATTTCATCACCTCAAAAACAGAAATAACAATTCTAAGTTGCTACATAATAAGAAAAAACAGAATTATCTTCTGCAGTCATCCCTAACTGCTCTATTCCCCCTTAATCTCAAATCAATCTCTGCCACCCTGAGAAGCAGGACTGTGACTAAAGGCAAGTAATGAGCAGCTGGCAAATCTGTAAGCAAAACAAAAATATTTTCCATCTAAATATTCTTATAATAAAAAGTGCAAATATAGACATTTCATTTGTCCTTAAGTTTTATTCATGTAGTATCAGTGTCCAGCAAATATTTATCTATACAGAAGAATAACAGCTTAACTATAGCTACGCTATTACTGCAGGTCAACAAAGCCGGTGGAAATGCGTCCGTATGCATGCCCACACTCTGTGTAAACCTGGCTTATATTGATTTAGACTGCAAAATCCTACCTTCGGACAAATAAGAACAAAATGTGTATACATCAAGCCTGAATGGCATAAAGAATCTTGTTAATAATTCTAATGTAGATTTGCTTTTGTATATCATTAGCACACCATTTTGCCCTAAGAAGTTAACAGAAAATACTGCATGACAACATTCGGTGTACACAATGTCTGCAAAAGACAAAAAACTGGC
Organism: Pezoporus flaviventris; assembly: GCF_033815535.1. Lineage (NCBI taxonomy): Eukaryota > Metazoa > Chordata > Aves > Psittaciformes > Psittacidae > Pezoporus > Pezoporus flaviventris. The sequence goes on from NW_026892595.1 coordinate 9,764,577, forward strand.
ACTTGTGTCCAATCTTAATCATTAATGCCCTTTGAATCTTCCATAATAGTGATAGAGCAGGGGAAAAAGTGTAACAGGAATATAGTATTTGTTGACCACAGCATTTTGCTGACTTTCACAAAAACTGAGCTGTGAAGGCAGGACTGCTTCCCTCACTATCCTATGCCCCCAGCAGCCAGCTACACCGAGTATACCTGAAACTCCCTCCTTCCCTTCCATTCCTCCAGGCACAGCAGGACAAGGCAAGCCAGAGAGACTGTACGTTACAGCTACCACAACACAGCAGAAGCACCTGGTCACAAATACTGTGTACATCTAGGATCACGTTACTGCAGCTTTTATACTGCCCATTACTAGAATCCACAAGCAGATGTGGTGCACAAAAGTAGTTCACTGAAGTCATAAGAAAGTGCAGAAATTAATTAATTATTTTTTAAAATCAGTAGATACTGTATTGAAAAAGCCCTTAGGCATTCTGGGAAATATACTAATACCACAGGTACTCTTTAACCACTACCTTTGTAAACCAAATATACAGTGAAAACTGTAACTAAGAACAACTTACTTACTCAACTCATATCAACTGCTGTAATGGAAAATAGCACTAGAAATTTTGCTAGCACTTTTTCCTTCAAACCAACCTTGAGTTACTGCCACAGACTTTGAAATATCATTTGAGGCATGGCATAATAAATCCTCTGCTTGTTTAGTTCTGGCTGGTTTATCTAATAATGAGCTAACTCAAGGTAGAATTCTGGCTTCTAGCCTAGCCTTTTAGAATCTGAGTTTTTCTCTTTTAGGTACGTTCTAGGAAAACAAGCTCTTCTTTGTAGATATTTCTATAAAGTATCCTGACAGCATGTGACAAATTGCCCTGTGACATCAAATGGTATTAAGCCCCACTGAACCAGGTACTACAGGATTTCCAGAATCCTCATGCTGAAACCAATTTCTGTTGCAGTAATTCTGTCAGGACAGTTGGGTATGTTTGGGGGTTTTTGTTTGTTTTATTTTGTTTTGTTTACCTGTTTAATATTTATAATTCTGGTTTTGTACTGAGCACATTCAGGGAAATTACACCTTTCTCCACTTGGAACTACTGTGAGAATCAGTCTGAAACATAGAAACACAAGGTGGACGTGCACTTACCACCTACACAAGCCATGTGGTTTTTTGGCAATGTGTTTATGCAATCTTTTTTAAAGAACTCAGATTATATTTTGAGGGTTTTTTTTTTTATTATTACATATTTATGGTCTTTCTCATGCTGTGGTTGGAAAATTACAAAAATTCCTCTTCCCTATGAGGAGAGATTGAGTGAGTTAGGAGGATCAGGGGGCACCTCATCACAGTTTTTCAGTACTTAAATGGGGGCTAGAAAGTGAATGGAGGCTCTCTCTTTGCAAGGAGCCACATGGACACAACAAGGGGAACTGGGTACAAGTTGCACCACAAGAAGATTCATCATAAGACAAACAAGTGAAAGCACTCAGTCACTGGAACAACCTCCTCAGGGATGTGTTAAGAGTCCCCATCACTGGAGGTTTTTAAGACCTGATTGGGCAGGCTACTAGGTAATTTCATCTAGGCTGCCATTCCCATGAAAAGTAGGACCCAATGATGTTTTGAGGTCCCTTCCAACCTGGGCTGCTCTATGAGTCTGTGAAAACAAAAAACTTATTTTCCAAGGTTACTGCGGAAATAGCAAACAAGGATTAAGCAGAGAAAAGAATTAGAAAGATCCTAAAAAGACATCAAAAAACGGCAGAATCTAGACAGCTACTGTATCACACTTTTGTTATCAGTTACTTTTGATTTTATTGTATAATGTACTCACTATGGCAAATGCACATCACACTTGGGTCTTCTACCTTACATTACAAGAAATGACAATTCTATAAAAGTTTGCTAGATGGTGTCTTCTTCACCTCTAATGTAGCGAAAAGTACAAGCAGACACACAGAGGAAGCTGGTGGCTATGGCAACAGTTCAAAGCTTCAAGTGAGTCCTGACATCTAGGAGATGTTGCCTCTCAAAAAGGCAAAAGACATTATCAGTTACCACCTCTCTTGGTAATAATCTCCCTATTTGAATCTTGGTGGGAAATACAGCCTCCCACAGCTATTACGTCCTCACATCTGATGGCTCTTAGCTCTGTACCTGTAACTGCACGTCATTCAAAACTTGCCCACATACCACTTCGACATTTCTCTTAGTGTGAAATCTAGCTATTATTTTATGTCCTTGCCAAATATAATCTACATTTAGCAGAGTACATTTGTCTATTACCACAGGATCACCTAGGACAACTTGCTCTATTTTTCTGTGATGCAAAATAAAACCCCAAAAACCAATAAAGAGCCTGTCATTAGCAAAACCAGATTGCTAACATAGGTCTATTTTAGGTAACACAATTAATACCTCTGATGCTATCATGCTTTCCAAACACTGGAATTCATCTTTCACTTCCCTTGATGAGATGCCAAGCACTTCGGGAAGATTCTTTCTTACACTAATTCATGCTAAGCATGAACATAATAGAATGTCAAGGGAATTAATTTAAGAGAAAATATAAAAATGGAATTAGAACAAGCAAACTACATGACCTCAAAGATAAATCTTATCTTCTAAAAACTCAGAATACAAGAAAGAAATGTAAATAGACAGTGAAGTCTGGTTTTTACTTAAGGAGACTGCAGCTACTACCAGAAAATTCTTCTCTAGCATTAACAAAGGACTCTGAAGTTGAAAATTCAAATAGAAAAAGATCTAAGGAAAAGACTACAACGCACTGGAAGAAGAGTTACACCTCAAAAAATACTAAAAATTTCAAATGAAGGATTCTATTTCACACAGGAAAATATCAGGGGGATTTTTTTTTTTTTTTTTACATAAACACTGGCCTCACAAGACATAAAAAACATACAAGATAACATACCACCAAACTGAATGGTTCAAGGACTAACAATACAAGTCTACTTCAATCTTTGTAGTGAAATCAACCCTCGTTTAATAACATCGGACATCATTACAGCATCTTATTATGTTTTGGTGCCATAAGTGATGTGCGTTAAAGTGTAACTAATCACCCACTGACCAAATAATTGCATTGCTCTTGCAACAAGAAAGAGTTACTAGCTTTAGAAAGGTCAGACTTCATTATCTTCCTTCCTCCATGGAGGATGCTTCAGGCTTGCAAAGGAGACAGCACTGCTGGCAGTACTGGTGTCTCTGCTATGTATGATCTGCAAAAAAGTATTCCAGTCTTTTACACTCTCAATTCACAACCTTTCACCATTACACGTGCTACTTAAAAACACTGCTGAAAACTCAACAATAGAGTATAAAACTGCAGGTGGTGTGCTGCGGACTGGACACAGGCCAGGCAAATCATCACTTTGTTAAGACATGCGGCTTGCTAAGTAGGCATCACAACTGACACCATGGACACCTGATCAGTTGCTCAGTGCACTCTCATAAAATGATTCTGAATTAAGGTTTCTATAGTGGACATCAGCATACTCATATCAGCAGCACAGACCTGGTAATCTTCGTTACCCTTTTTTTTCAGGGTCTCTAACAGGCCCCAGTGGACTGGAGGGAGAGGGCTGTAAGAACTCAGCAAGTGAAGCTGACTTAATGGATTCTGGTTTATTTCTGCAATCTTCAAGGCCCTCAAGATAGCAGGTGCAAACTTAGAATAATGAGCTGTAGATGAAATAATAATTGGGCAGGTTCTGTCTTGTAATCTATCTGCAACTACTTTAGCGATAGCTGTGTGTGTATCCAAAATATACCCTGTAGTACTGTACACAGAGTGAATGGCAGCCAGGCAGTCTTCCTCAGAGCACCATCCAGCCACAAGGTCTTGCTGAAGCTTTTTGAGTAGATCTTCCTGCAGCTGGAAGTGGCCCTGATTTTCCAGCTGGTTATATAATTGTGTCACCAGCTGTCCATCCTCATTAGCAATCAGGTGCAAGTATCGCTCAAGATTGGAGGACTTCAAAATATCTACTGCTGGTGAAAAAGTGGGGATTAGTTTTCTTCCCCTCAAATCATAAACACCTGTCCTTATGAAGTCGGTCAAAACATTATTTTCATTGGACGCACAAATACATTTTCTAATAGGAATTCCCATCATTTTAGCATACAAAGCAGAGAGTATGTTGCCAAAATTTCCTGTAGGAATGCAAACATCTACAGGGCTTCCAAAAGGAATAACATCTTGATGAACAAGGTCAAGGTATGCAGAGGCATGATAAACTATCTGAGGAAGCAGTCGTGCCCAGTTTATGGAGTTTGCTGCAGCTAAAGCTGTTCCATATTCTACTGTAAGAAAGCCAGTATAATCAGAATTAGTAAAGATTTGCTTTATAGCCGTCTGGCAAAAATCAAAATCAGATTTGACACCTACTGACAAGGCATTTTCCTTCTGACAGCCAATCATCTGTGATTTTTGAATTGGGCTTACTCCATCCTCAGGAAAAAAAATCATCACAGCAATTCTCTGTCTGTCAGTGTCATGGAGACGACTAAAGCCATCTAGGACAGCACTTCCTGTGTCACCAGAAGTGGCTACCAGAATCAAGTAATTGCAGCTTCTGGGAATGCAGTATGCAAATATATGTGGCACTAGCTGTAATGCAAAATCTTTAAATGATGCTGTTGGCCCATGAAATAACTCAAGGAGAAACTGATTGCCTGTCAGATGCCTGACTGGGGCAATTTTAGAACATGCAAAGTTTTCTCCATAAGCAGTTTCAATAATTTCTGCCAGCTTAGAAGCAGGAATATCAGCAGGATGTATACATCTTTCTAGTATCACCTGGGCTCTTTCAACATAAGTTGCTTCTATTAGGCTCTGCCATTCTCCAGCAGTGAATTTTGGAAGTCCTTTCTCAGGAACAAAAAGTCCTCCATCAGAGGCTAAGCCCTGCGTAACAACATCACTGAAGTATTTATCAACGTCTTTTTCCATACTCCTTCCAGACCTACTAGACCTAGTTGAAATGAACGTTTCCAGTTCTGAGTTTTGGTATCTCTTCACAGCATCAAGTACCTTTTCTGCTGCAACCTCTGCTGTAATATCCCCTCCACAAAGAACACGGATGTCACACCACCTCCTGTAGAACTGCTTCCTAAACTGAAGTATGTCCTTGAGAGAAACACTAGGAGACTGGCCCACAATGCGATCCACTTTCATTGACTTCAGCCTGCTCATAATGACTGTGGTGGGTACATCCAGATAAACAACTATTCCATTTTTCTTCACATGCTGCATGCCAGCAGCATGCATTGGATTGGACCCAGTAAGGGAAATGACACTTCCAGATGCTGAGAACTCCAACAGGGCTTTTCCTTCCTCCTCTAAAAATTGCTCATTACCAACATCCTGAAGTTTTTCCGACACACTCATATTCCAGGTTGTTTCAAGGACATCATCATCTATGTCTATGACAGGGCAACCTAGTTTCTGACCTACTATTCTCCCAACAGTTGTCTTCCCAGCACCCGGAGCTCCCATCAGGATAATATTTTTGTTTCCAACAAGAGAATAGCTTGAGAACCGTGACTTCCATATCTGTGCAAAGGCAACAGGTCTTGAAGGCATCAGTTTTAAACACATGCTAGAAAGACTGGTTTGGGTTATTAGTCTTAAAGGCTGATATTGAACAACTTGAAACATCTTCTGCTGGGCTGTGGAGAGTTTTTGCTTTGGCTTTTTTTCAAGCCAACTTGATAATCCACTTAACTGCTTCAAAAAGAAAAAAGACAGCATTAGCCGTTCAGCAAACATCTGGGAAAAAAAGCCTAAACGACAGGAAATTCAGAACAAGAAGAATGCAAACATAAATCCAGTTTTGATTTCATCAGTGCCAGGGAGGTATTTTTCATAGTGAGACTCATTCCCCTCTCCTGCATAGCTCACTTCCACTGTCAAATCTAACCTCAAGCAGTCCATGTTCTCAGGGTAAACAAAGACATCCAAACCTAAGATGACACAACTGTTTGCAAATAATAATGTTTAAAGGAATTCAAAACCAATCAGTTTTTCCTTTCATAGACTTACTTTTAAGACTCATAGACTAGTTAGGGTTGGAAAGGACCTTAAGATCATCTAGTTCCAACCCCCCAGCCATGGGCAAGGACACCTTGCACTGTGCCACCCAAGACTCCATCCAACCTGGCCTTGAACACTGCCATGGATGGAGTATTCACAACTTCCTGGGGCAACAAACACATTTACAAATAACAAAAATGAACTAAATTACCTTCTCATAAGCAAAATGTTAACAAAATATGCATCCGCCTTCCCAACATACCACTGATTTCTTATACTTGTTTCTAAAAAGAATAAAATGCATGACTCACTTAAATACACAGAAAAAGCAGAGGCTTGTGCACAGCAAGGCTGGAAGAGTTGCATCCAATTCGCCTCTGGAGGGATGGCAAACCAAGTGATTTGTGAAGAGCTCCTGTAATAGCATTATACTGAGTGTGGTTTGTGTAAAGCAGGAGAGAGAGAGAAAAAACACATCATGAAGACACTCTACCCTTAAAACAAACAAAAAAGGTCACTACAAAAGTTGGATCTCCAACAAAGTTTAAGCAAGCAGCTCTCAATACTGTACTGTTTGCTTAGAGAAATCAATGTCTATCAGCACGAACTGCAACACATGATTGGTGTGCGATGTTTCAGGCAAAATCTCCATGAAAATCAGGAAGAAGAGGGGGGTGAAATAAGCACGAATTTGCACAGAAAACCCTTAGAGTAATTTTTTCATTTTAGGCAGGCTATTGGTATAGACACAAAGTTTGCAACAACACAACATGTGATTCGAATTCAGTAACCAAACAAGCCAGTGGCAGTTTGCAGCTGCCAAAGACCTCAAGGTAGGTCAAGGCTTATAATTACCGTAGTTCAAATCTGTTAACACGGGACAACTTCCATTGACTTCTCTCAGAACTTTTATGTAGAGAAAAAAAAAAACCACACCTAAATCCCAAAGCAAACCACTCAACTTCACCCATCCCACAGACCAAGCTCCTGCACTGTTCTGAGGCCCCGAAGGCGTCAAAAGTGCGATGGGAGGAAGCGACCGGGCCGCGCCACGCCGCACGGCAGAAAGGTGGCACCACAGAGCCGGGTCAGTCGTACCCTCCCACCCGGCCAACCGCACCCCGGACTCCCACCTCCCGTCGGGAGCAGCAGCCCTGCAGGCTCGGCTCGGCTCGGCTCGGCTCGGCTCGGCTCGGCTCGGCCTCGCTCCCGTACCTACCTGCACAGGCAGTAACCAGCTGCCACAGGTACCGTGCCTGCCCGCCCCCAGCCTCTCCTTCCCCACTCCCCTCCACGCGCACGCGCAGACATCTGCCGGACCCGCCCCCCCCCCCCCCAGCCGCGACCCCGCCCTCAGCCTTGACGCAGGCGCATTCAGGCCGCCCGGCGCCCCTGGATTCTGCGCTGCCGGCCTCACTTCGCGAGTTGCGCCTGCGCGGGGCCGGGCGCTGCTCGGAGTTGGTGCGCCTGCGCTGTTTCGCTGGCCCTAGCGCCTGCCGCCGGGGGAGAGGCGGAAGCGTGGTGGCGTAGGTTCCGCCCCCTCATGGCGCTGTTGCCTAGCAGCGGTTTCCCCGGTAACAGCGAGACAACAAGCGTGTCGGCCCGTGTGGAGGAGGCCGAGGAGCGGCGTCCGGGAGCTGCGAACGGCGAGGGGACGCTAGCGGGGTCCCCATGTTCGGGTCCCCCCCGCCAGGTGGGCGCTTCTCTGTGTCCGGCCACAGGGCGAAGAAGCCGTATGCCGAGGAGAGTATTAGTAACCTCCTGCCCCTCCTGGAGGAGAAGCCTGTCAAACCTCCCAGGTAGGTGGGTACCGCAGTGCCATTTGCACACAGGGTGACTTGTGTTGGGAAGGCAATGCTTCTCACTGGTAACAGGTAGTTTAAGGAAACCAAACTAGTCTTTGCACACTTATTGCTCCTCCCAATGAGTCACTAACAAACATCTGCAGATTTACAGCCTGCTCCGTGAGCTGATGATTCAGTTTGGTGAATGCCATCTTATTCATTGACAAAGAATTTGCAAAGCACTCTGTCCACACAGGGGAATTACATGACATCCTTGTCACTCACACACAATTTTTTTCAGTGAGCAGCTGAAAAGTTGGCTTTTTAAATTTATTTTTTTTTTCAGTGTCACTCTTTCATTCCTTTCATGTGTTAGGTGTCTCTTCTGACATTGCTGCTTTGCTTCTCTTTCTTACCCCTTGCAAACATAGAATCAGCATCAAACATAAATCTTTCTTACCTTAGAAATATTTTTAAAAAGCCTTTTGCCCCCTCTAGTATTAATTCTTTTGAGAGCTTTGGTAAAATTCTTATTTGATATTATGGAAACATGTTTTCCCAAGTCCCTATTACATTATATGAAACAAAGCTGTTACAGTTAGCATTTTCAGAGAAAGTTTAAAGTAGGTCATAATAGCTTGAAGATGAGTAGAAATATCAGTGACACTCGTTAGAACAAAGATAATTATCCCCTTTCAAGTAAAAGGGTTCAGACTTGTGAGATTCTCAGTTATGAACCTTTTCCATGTAAAAATAGCTCGTACATCTTTTTTTGTTTCCAATGTAAATGAAAGATGCCTTTGGCAGGCAGAGGAAAGCGAAATGACAGTATGGCAAGGCACACAGCACACTAAATCCACTCCTGTCCTAATCCTATTCAGGGATTTGGAGACTCCATGACCATCAGGTTCAGTTTAGGCAAGAGATTCCTTAGGTTGGGTACAATCTGACTAAATCCCCTTCTGATCTCATTGACTTCTGTTGTCATCCCACTTTCGGCTTTGCTTCACAATGTGCCCAATATCCAGCTGGTAACAACAGTGTTGAACCTGGTTAATAGTGTGATCTGACCAGTTTCAACTAATGCATACAGAATTTAGGGTTTTAAGAAAAATAATAAAAAAAAAATCATATATGTTTCACTCTGAACTGGCCAGTTTCACGCTACTAATGAAACCACAGCAAACATCCCCATTACCCCAACTTTGATGTCCCAAGCTGCCACCTAGAAGAGTAAGTCTTTTTTCCCCTTGGCATATAATAAGTGGGTTAAGGTTCTGAAGTCCCCCATAATCATGTTTTCTTCCTGTCAACACTCTCTAACCCTATGATAGTGGTGTATGACAACATTTAGCCGCTTTCTTGGCCTAAGAAGTCACTGAGAAGTTACAACTGCTACATCCCTTTGTCCAAAGGAATGCCTGTAGCTGTCTACAAAGACACCTTTACCGTATGCCAATATGTAGTAAACTGAATATCTTCTCATTCCCTTTTGCATTCCAAGGCTGTGTCAACCCTGGTAGGTCAAACTCCTCATGAAGTCACTACCTTTCTCTACTGTGTGGCTACAATGCAACCCTAGCAAATGGTGAGAAGTGTAATGATTTATGAATGTGGGGGGTTTGTGCCTATGTCTATAGCTGTTTACCAGGAACTTAACAGAAAAAAAAAAAAAGCCCAAACAAATAAAATCTCATTCCTTATAATTAGAGGTATTTCTGGAATTATATATATATTATGTACATAATCCTCTTTCTGACTTTGGACACCAAATCTCCATAAGACAACATTACTCCGCATTTTCAGTAAGTCCAATACAAATACATCCATTGGACATTTGCAGCTAACATACGAAACCTTTTATCACTGTTGCTAATATGATTCCCCATTCACTAGCTCATCATTACACTGTTTCTTACAAACTGTTTCATTACTTGTGTAAGATAGGTTGTACTATGGATTTTTTTTCCTTACATGAAAACATGATTTTTTTTTTCATAAACACATTTTTTTTTCTGTGAAAGAAAAGCACAATTGTTCATCAGCTTTTGCCCTCCATAAATTAATCTCACATTTTACCTAAAGATGGGCAGATTTTAAAAGGTACAATGAGGTAGCCTTAGCCTTAGGAGCAGGAAGTTCTGCTCCCTAAGAAAAACATCTGTGACAGCTCAGTCCTTCAGATAGATTCAAGATGCTGTTAGCAAGCTAATGATCAGCATTTGGCTTCTTTTGGGGAACACGTCTGCATGCTTTTGATTAAAGTAGAAGTTACAGTGCCATATGCAACACTAAATGAAAAGAGCAGCGTGTGCTTACTGCATGTGTACATCTTTTCATGTCTGAGGCCTTACCAATTTTCACATTAGCCGTTTCAGTTTGTGCCAAACCCACCGCTGATTACAATAGCTCAGGACCATAGTTTGAATCTATTTAATAGAAGAAATACACAGTTTGCTGGGCTATTTTAGAGACGGTTCAACAGGAACATTGAGACAATGATACAGTGGACAGTCAGTAATGAGATACTTTTTTCATACTACAAACAAGTACAGAAAATTAGCAAAGTAGGTTCATTATTATTATTTTCCTGTAGATGCACAACATCTTTATATTTTGGTTGTGGTTTTGGACAGAACAAATACCCACATTAAAAAAAACTTCTCAAAATTGAGTGTATTAGAAAATAAAGACCAAAGTTTGTAATGCACAACATCAAAATTAAGTCATGCAAGCAATAGTCAAAGCAGTTTATTTCCAGAATTTAGGTTTTGTTGAGTTTCAAATGTCTGTTTCGGTACCTATATGAACAGTGCATACAGGAACCATTCCATAAGTGTGATATTACTGACCCTGGAGACGCGAGAAGGAGGAAGAAGCAAGCTGACTTCAGAATCAAAGAAGCCACTTGTCAGTGCAGTCCTGGGCTTAGCCTTAGTATGAAAGTTGTATGAGTGATGGCCTTTATTTGGGAGAGACTACAAAACAAAATAGCTTACAGCTTTTGGCATGAACTATTGCAAAAATATGCATTCTTTTGAGACGACTTTTAATAATTTTCTGACCCTTAACTTCTTTATGGCTATTTTTTAATGTTTAAGGTATGTATCCATATATAGACCATCTGTGAAGTGCGAAGCAGAGAAAAACAAAGCTCAGTGGAAAACTATGGGACCAGCAAAAGTTGTAGTGCCATCTCCAAAAAATTTTCTGCAGAAACATTCAAAGGAACTCAAGCTACCAGCAAGTGAGTGTAGACATAAAATACATGGAATGTAATTTTTTATTATTGTTATTTTAAAATTGATAATATAAGTGTTGAAAGTAACAGTTACAGAGAATCTTTTTTTTATTATTTTTAAAATAATTTTTGTATGCTGGGATAGTTTCTATTGTTTCTTTTATGCTACTTATCAAAAATATTTTTTTATTTTACAAAAATGTTTCTTATTGTGTAAAATACTGAAACAAACAACAAGGAGATTATATATGTGATTAGAAAATACAGTAAGTATTTACTGCTATGCGGTACAAAACCAGCTGAAACAAAGAAAAATTCTCTCTCTTGGCTGCAGCTATCCAGATGTTGAAGATGTGTTGTTGGTATGTTCTATCTTGCTGACATTTCAATTTGTAATTATATAGTATAGATTTGCATGACTTTTCTGCAACTGATCATTAATATTAAAGTAATAATATGAAGGGGAGTATTAAAGTGAAATAATTGTTTTTAATGCTTAAAGAGGTACAGGAAAAAATGTATGCCTTTCTGAATGTTATAAGCTCCATACAGCTTTTACTTTTCAGCACTCTGTCAGCTCTTAATCTCATAGCACTGAATTGGCTGGCAGTATTCATAGATTTTTTGGGTGAGCTGCATGTCACAGAAATAAGAAAATTGGAGTATTTAGTTGCAAAATGCATCCTATCTTTGGGCACCAACCATAATTCTGGATATAAGGAGTGGACAGTTCTAATGTTCAGGCATATGGACAGGTCTGCAAGTGTGGCTTGACCTTCTTAGTACTGCTGGAGTTCTAGGTACATTGCTGTCAGAATTTGTAATTGAGTTATAAAGTTTCAGCTTGAAGTTGGTTTTAGCCTGGAAATATAGAAGATCTTAACATACAGCATATATATATGTATATTTATATATATATATTGAAAAATAAAAGCTCTCTAAGAGAATGGAGGAGTCCAGCACTCAAATTTGCATGGCACATGCAAATGGCTTTAGCACTGAAAATACAGGTTGTCCCAGGAGCCTTTGGAGGCTTAATGCCTCAGGCAATACAGATTATTAGAACATGAAGGTAAGCTTTGGTCCCAGAGATCCTGTAGGCATCCTGGGTCAGTTTTAAGTAAAGCCTTCACCTTTTCAGAAAACCTGAACAGCGTTCAGTATACTGGAATGTAATACTTCATGACATCTAACCATGAATGCTTCCAAGCTCAAGACCTTGTTAAATTACCACACTAGCATTTTAGATGGCCATAGGAAAGAAGGTTGATTCACCAACAAATTGGAGCAGTCTGTAAGATCCCTTTTAAGTACTTGTAAGATTAGTGTTGTCTGCTTTAAATTTGCTATAGACAAAGACATACAGCACTTGGTCTCATTTTTCTCAGGCAAGCACCTCACAGTATTTCTATTTCAACTTGTTAATTCAGGGCTTCATAATAGCAATATGTGTTTTGGTGTTTGCATTTGGAGTCAATGTTCCAAAGCCTCAAAATAACTATGACACATCATAGCTTTAATCCAGGCTAGTAATTTCATTGCCAGGATTAGATCCTCACAGATCTTGAGAAGGAACTCTACCTTTAACACCAAGAATTCTTGTACCTTTGTTGGCTGGAATTTCATACCTGCCCTAGAGAATTTACACTGCTCCATCACCTCCTTTAAAACATGTCACTTTCATCACTTGGAATTTAATCGTCAGTTTTCTAAATGGGATTATAGCACTCTGTTTGTGGTATATGTGCTGCCTTCAAAACTGGGTTAAAAAATACATTGCAGGGACAGAACAAAAAGATTGATTTCTTCCCCCCCAGTAATATTGTTTTAGAGTCTGATGACAAACCACTTCCTCACAAAAGGTGTGTTTCCTAACTCCAGCTGATTCTTGTTGTACTACTGAACTCTGGCATTCGTTTTAACCAAGCTCAGTTGCTGGTTCCAGAAGTGAGGGTTCTCATCCAAAAGACATCCAAAGAGAAATAAAGATTTAAGTCTGTGTGTCCTACAGTACTAAGTTATAGCAAGCCGTCATGTTGTGAAAACAAAACCCAGGAAAACACTGGTTTGTGGGGTCATCATCAGGAAACCAGCTGTTGTAGGAATGAACTCTGTCACTAGTGACATTACACTTGTTTTCTGCCAAAGAACATGAACTCAGACAACCCAAATCAAATCATTATCTCTGATAATCGCTGTGATTTAAGAGTTATGTCTGGTGGGAAATGAGTTGTCTCTCATCACTCCCCTAAAGTGAGACTACTCAGGAGGCTACTGACCTTCTGTTGATGCCTTGGAGAAATGATAACACTGAAAAGGAAGAGTTTCTGTATTATCAGGACAAAGGATTGTGTGAAGTTTTTGCAAGTGTGAGGGAGTAGCAAGGGCAGGACTTTTCCCTTCTGGGAGGTGAGCCAGAAACGGTTGCAGGCTGGGCAATGACCTCGCCAACAGGGTGCAGTCCACCAAACCAGAGTCAGGCAAGCAGAGCTGGGGTGGTGATGAGATGTGTCCTGTCACTGGCCTAGCAGCCATAAGGCTAGATAGGCCAAGGGTTAGGTCCATCCACTGATTCCACATAGCTTTTCAAGAATAGGACTAGGGGCAGGCATGGCTGAGACAGCTCAGCCAGGCACTGACAGCACAGAGCTGACCTGAAACAGGGTTTCTGAGCCGTAGGGTGTGGGGTAAATGCCCCAGATGAGACTGGGCAGAGCCATTAATGTCTAAGGGCATTAGTTAACAATGAGCAATTCTGATAAAAGTAGTTTTAATTGAAAAAAAGTCCCATACTGCTGCAGTTAAGAGGAAATGAGTGGCGTATTGTAAGGAAAACCCATCTAAAGCAACATAGCATTTCTTAGATTATAAAGTTTCTGTTACGCCAAACAATCATACTCATTTTTATTATAGTACATTCCTAGCCAGTTCTTAAATTGTTGATACAGTTGATTTCTATTTTGTATGTAATCTTGTACATTTTTCCCTTTTGAAAAATTGTCATGGCTATCGCTGAGAATGTTTACATGCTCAATTCACAGGAAAAAAAGAACAGGATCCTGAGAAATTGCCTGAATTATCAGTGCCACGGAGGACAGATCGCCCAGTTATGGGAATTCAGAGTAAAAAGAATTTTATAAATACAAATGCAGTTGCTGTTATCACAGGGCTGCCTAAAAAGCCTCAACCTATTTGTGTTGATAGAAGACAGGGAGATAAATACCTACTTGAAACTTCAGGACTTCTTCCAAAATATGTTAAGAAAAAGGTAAGCTGTATTAAATTATAGTGGAAATACTAGTAGCAATGCCTGTTTTAGTTTTTCTATTGCATTCTCCTATGGAATGTTTATGATTCTTTCTGAGATGTTTAGATACCACTGCTATTTGTGGTAGACACCTGAAATTCATCAAGGAGAAATCACTGGCACTAGAGTTGGGTCTTGCCTTGCTCTTTATTCACTCGCTTATGCTGTCAGCAAAACACTGGCAGAATGGTGCTATTAAAGCAGTAGCATATGTGTTGCATTGGGAACCCAGGGAGTATCTAATGGGCAGACAAATGGAGTTCTGTGATGAGTGAATATGTGGTCTTTAGGAAAGATGGGCAGGGACGAAGAGGTAGGGTTGCCCTTTGGATAAAGGAGCTGTTCATATATACAGAGGTCTTCTGTGGAACTGGCAACAGGCTGGTTGAGCTTGTGGGTCAGGATCAAAGCAAAGTCCAGTAAGTGTCAAAAGTCTATTTGTTATGGACTACCCAATCAGGTGAACAACTTGAGGAAATATTCAGATCACAGTGCAGCTTCTTGTGGAAGACTTTGTCCTCCTTGGTATCTGCTGAAAGAGCAGCACAATGGGATGAAAGCAATCCAAATAGGCTCCTGAAACATGTCAGCAACAGCTTTTTAACAAAGATGGTGGATGAGCCAACCAGTGGTCATGCTTTTCTGGTTCTACTACTTAAAAATGAGTAAGAACTGGTTAGAGATGTGATAATCAGTATTAGTCTTGGTTGCACAGGCAATAAAGTACTTCAAGATCCCCTCCTCCTCAGGGAGGCAGGAGGTGGTGTACAGATCCTGTACTTCAGGAGAGGTAACGTCATTTTATTCAGGAAGCTAGTAGGTAGGACCCCGTAGGAGACAGCTATGGAAAGCAGAGGAGGTTTGGAGAGCTAGGCTGCCTTTAAGGACCAGCTCCTCCAAGCACAAAACCAGTCAATTCCACTACTCAGAAAAACAAGATGTATCAGGAGTTTGGCTAATCTAAAGAGATAACTCATGACAGAGCGCTATGCAAAAAGAGACATGACACATGACGCAACTCATGACAGCAAAGGTAAAAAAAAAGTGAACTGGCAGCCCTTGCAGTACTTTTGCATGGCTAAATATACACATAAACAATGCTAGTCATGGCGCTGCCCAACACTAAAAGATTTGCGATCATTTAGCATTTGGTAGAAAGAAGGTAGACTCCAGTACCTTCTGGCAGAGCTAGGCAGGCTTCATTTTACAAAGGAAAAGGCAAAATAAATGTGTTCCCCCAAATACATCTGGGATATTCAGAAATTATTTTTTCTCCCAGAATCACAATTCTGCTACATCCAGTACGGGATAGTTTGTCATCTGTATCTGGTCCAATTTCCTTTATGTGTTAACACTATTCACTCTCTTCTGCGGCATACAATGTTCAGCAAAAATCAGAACGCAGGAAGGGCTTTCAAAGAAAGTAAGGAATGTGTTTCAGAATGTAGGATCTGGCACCATATAAAAATGTAAAATAGCTTGCTGTCATTAACAGGTTCCAAACTCCACACTCAACCATCAGTTCTTCTGAATAGACATTTTGGTTCCTGTGTCCTGTTGTCTTCCAAGGTTGTAAAAAGAAAATGAAGGGAATTGTTTATGCATTTTGCCTGGGCTACAATCTTTTTTGATACTTCAAAGAAAATAACAACGTGAGATTTTATTTCTCTGTCACACAAAATTCCATTTCAAGCTGTCTTTGCAAATGTAATGTACTATGGATGGCAGGTATGTCTTTGTTTCCTTCTTAGAAGCATATATAAGAAAATTCTTCCTTACCGTTATAGGATTATGGTGTTATACCAAAATATGTAACACGGAGAAATGAAGAAAGGGAGAGAGCTCAGAAAGAATATGAGACCAGTATCTTGGAGAATCTCAGGAAAAAAGCCATGAAACGGTTAACTGATGAAGAAAGGAAAACTCTCCTGCAGGTGCATATTTTGATTTAGTGTAATTTGTAACATCTATAAAGAGATTAAACAATGTAATGTAAGTCCATATAAATGATAGTATACTAGATTTTAATTAGCTACTTTTTCGCTAGATGGAGCTATAGAATAGTTGTAAACTGAACAGAACAGAGCTGATAACAGCTAGTTCTAGTCCAGTTTTACAAGGAGTTCAATTCCAGTAGATAGGAAGGGTGAAGATCAAGATATTTTTATGGGGGGAAAGGCATGGGACAAACTGATGGTCCAACAAGTTAACTATGCAGCAAAAATACATGTGCAAAAAGGCATGTGAGTTCAGCTGCTCACAATTCTGCATTTAGTTTGATTAAAAATATGTTCTATATTTTTAAAATACAGGAGTGCACTGAAATATTTTTTAATTTAAAAGGTTGGGGTTTTTTTTTCATTAACTCAGTATTTTCTTTTAAATTTTTCAAAAATGATTGCTCTTTCATGGGCCAGATTAGTTATACAGTTATATTGTCAGGAGGAATTAGTGCCCCCAGGGTATATGGCTTCTACCCAGTGCTCAGCTGTAGACAGATGGGAATTCCTCTCTTTTAAAATAATTGACATTGTTAGTGAACACATGTGCTCTATCTGATTTGAAAGAATATGTGGCAATAGATGTTTGAGAATAAAATCAAGCTTCATGAACTTATAAAAATAAAGGGGAATAATTTGTGCCAACATCTGTTGAACTCTCCATTACACTTACTTTGGCTGGGAGCATAAAAGAGAATGTTGATAAATGCAGTACATACTTCTCACTGATCCAGCATGTATAAGAATTCCTTATATAGAGTTAGATATTCAGTTTGTGATCTAGCCCATAGCAATAGTGGTCAGCATATTACATTGCTGTTAGAGGACCTCTGAGGGAGATTTTTATAGAGGGAGTTACAATCTGATTTTGATCTCCCCACTCTGTAGGGGCAGAGTAAATTGTGATGAGTGCATGCTCCCATGTGTTTAAAAATTCACATTTTTCAGTGATTTCCAAACTAGTTTTACTAATGTACACAAAGACCAGTTATTTAAAAGAAGCTATAAATGACTCTTCCATGAAAGTTTTGGAAATACAGTATTTATTTTCATGACCGTGTATTCATAAACTATACCTGATGCCTTGTAGACTAGGAGATTTACTTTAAGTAATTTACAACATTGTATTGCAGAGACAAGTAGCATTGCAAGGAAGTACATAAATAGCCTTGTTGCTCTAAGTTTCACATGTTGAAGTAGGGGTTTTAAACTTATGTAGATATTTGTACGTGAGTACTGTTGGAATACCTTTATGGACAACACTTAGATGCTTAATACAAATATGCAAAAAACACAAACTGCTGTGCAATAAATACACTGCTTTGAATATTAGTTCATATTTAAAAGTGTTTTTCTTATTATTGACAAGGAGAGGTCTTTTTTTTTCTGTTAAATCAGTTCATACAGTGGACAAAATCAGACAAGTTTTTAAGTGAGTTCTAAATAAAAGCAACAATCTTCAAAGCTAAATAAGTATTAAGAATAATTCCTCTAAATTTAACTTCAGAATGTTAATCAATTAGCCAGTCTGGGAAAAGAGGTGCTTGATGACAATGGAGAAGAAGGATATGAGGTTGGAAATCACAACATGCCATAAAATCAATGTGTCAGCTGAATCTCATTTTAGTTATAGAGGAAAGTTGAAAGCTGCAGTTCCCAGGAGAGTAACTTCAGTTCTCTTGGGGACTGAATGGTTCCTAAGATCTCCACTAAGGAAATAGAACTGACAGCCAAAAATGCTTTGGAAAAATGTTTTTTCATTGCTAGTCATACTGTATTATTTAGCAATTGCTGTATGAGTCCCTTGTAGTAGGTGTGATTGATAAGTTCACCCATAGTTCTCAAAAGGACATTTGATGCACTGAATAAACTCTACTAAATCCTCGTATATGCATGTATAGGATGTGTAGATTTTTAATATCCTTTTGAGGAGATAAAGTAAGAACGATTGTTGCAGTAATTGTGAGGATATAAAGACATGTTTTACATTTAATTTTTCTACCACAGCCTGGTTCCATTCAGCATATGTTGGCAGATAAAAGTTTGTCTCTGCATGATATTTTTTTTAAAGCAGGCCTTTAGTCTTGGGGGTTTATATATGGAAGATACAGTTCACTTTATCTAGTAAGGTGATTCTTTGCATAGCAGCATTCAGGAAAGCTAACAGTTATTGAAATTATTGTTGATAGCATCAGTGACAGCGAGGGGTTTCACTTCAAATGTTAAATAAGCTGCCCATAGATGTTATCATAAATGTAGATTAGGAAATGCAATTATTTAGAATTTTTGCAAAGTATTTCATTGAAGTTAAAATACTGTGGGATCAGTTTGGTGTCCATGATCTCAGCAAAGTCTCAGTTATGGAAAATGAAGCTGGTGGTGAGATGAACTGAAACTGCCATTGAATTTTGGCTGGAGTTCCAAGTATTGGTGCTATTTGTGATTACTTAAAGTAGTTAACACCACTCTGTGTGATGTGGCGATATCTGTGGTAGCCAGGTTGCTGTTTACAGGGAAGTGGTTTCTGTAGTGCAGTTTTTAAGATAATTCTTGTTGCATTTTCATATATTTCCTTTTCATTTAATGGCACTAGGGGCTGAAAAAGAACTGGGAGGAAGTGCATCGTGAATTTCAGAGTCTTCCAGTAGAAATGGACACCATTCCCAAGAAGTTAAATAAAGAAAAGCTGGAAATACAGATGAAACAACTGGAGCATGACATAGATGTAATTGAGAAGCACAAAGTTATCTACATTGCAAATGAGTAAGGACTGTTTTTCAGATATTGTCTCTTTCCTCCTTTTTCTCTATCCATGCATCTCCAAGAAGTGCCCCTAAATTCTCAGAAGAAAGTGATGCTGCCAACTATTCAAAAGAAAATATTCAACTAATATAACTATGTAGCTTCTTATAAAAGTTGTTACATATAGCTCTCATCTGTACAATTCACAAAATGTTTTGAAATAAAATTAAACTCTCAGATTTTGAGTATGAAACTGTGAATTTAATCTATTATTTTTCATAATTTTTATTAACTACTAAGATTTCCGTAAACGTACACAACACATAAAAAAGACTGTTTCATATGTTTGGAGCATTTCTTTTCTTGCATAGCCAAAACAAAGTGAAACAATTGGCTGCTGAAGAGATCTTGGTAAATACAACTTCAGGGTGAAATGGCTTCTGGACTAGTCTCTAAAGAGCTGTTGCACTTTACTTAAAAGCTTGAGTGATAGTATTTCTAAAAAGCTTAACTTCTGCATAACATTTTGTGTAATAATTTTTTGTTACAAAAACTCAGTTTTTATAGTGGAAGCCTGTAATAACATAGACTTCATGCAAGACAGATACCACATGTAGCTTTTCAGTGTGTGTTTACGTATAAACAATTCTGTAATACTATAGTAAATCTACAACTAAAGTAGGAAAGTATGGTTTGATTTCTATTGTGTGTAATGTTACAATGAAAGCAATATACCAGCAAGTGAGTCAAAACGTAGGCAGAAATTGTATGTGCACACTACAGTGCAATTATTTGCATAAAAAGAGAAATTTTTTTTCTTTCCTACACTTAACCTTAGTTTAAGCAAAAGGTTTTTCTGTATGGTATCAATCATTAGCACCATCAGCTGCTGTGACATCATAGTATCTGACATCAGCAGAGGATGAAGTAAAAAATTTCAAATGAGCTATTAAAAGCCAATTTTTCACGTACATTAAGTTCCTTTCATGAATGTGTCAGGGAATGGCTTTGAAGACTCCACAGTGATTCTAGGCTGTATTTCTTGTGCATCTTAAATTTGTCTATGACATGCACTGTGATAGCATGGGAGAGCAGGAATGTGTATTTTGTTCTCTGTAACTTATTGTTCAGCAATCATGTTTATTTTTGAAAGATACAAGCTGGAAGCAAGCTGTGGTTTTGTAAAGTATGAATTTCATTTACCATTTACTCAACAGAATGACTTATACTGTATATTTTAACAAAACTACACCAATTACTGGCACTTAGTAACATGTCACATTATATTCTAGTGAAGTACAAGATGCCTTTCTTAAGAAATTCTATATAATAAACATGGCTCTTTCTTGTGGCTTAAAATAAGATCCTGGATTTGACTCCAGAACAGCATGCATTCCCACTGCCTCACTCTCAGATTTTAGTTACTTGTAGGTCATTTGGCTGGATTAGGTTAAGGATGTGGGTTGGGTTCTTCCATTTATCATCAGTAAACTTTATGGAAATGCAAAGTAGATGATGGCTTATCCCAAAATTTGTGACAAGTAACTAAGCCACACTTAGAAACATTCATCATCATGACTGTTTTTTTAAAACTGGTAGAAGGATATTAGTAGATTATGGGGAAGTTAGGAAGTGCATGGGAATGGATGCAAAAGTATTCCTGCTTAACAGGAAAGACCAAAGCCAGTACACTTCTGTAGCTGCGTGGGCTATTACTAGTGTGCTTCAACAGTGTTGTGGAATTTTTTTGCATAAAGCTTTAGAGGTAGCTCTGCTGCCATGCAGGATACATGAATCTCTTGATACATGTGAATAGCTTCTGTCATCCTGTGAGGAGGTTATAACTCCTTCCATCTATTTTGATGTGTATTCCACGTGACCTACTAACACTTCTGATTATGGACCAAATATATTATAATGAAAACCACTGAAAATACACACAGAAGGATATCTTACTTACCCCTTAAATCTCTTTGGGAAGTATGATAAAATAAATTTACAGAATCAAAAAAGAAAGCAATTTATTTACATATTTATGTATTTATATGTTCAGCAAATGCCAATAATTGAAGGTGTAATGTGCATAAATTGACTCATAATTACCATCAGTATAACTAAACCAAAAAAAATGAATAAGCCAAATTATTCTGATAGACTTTTTCCTTCATAAAAAGTTAAATATTAAAAGAAACAAGTCTATCCACAGGCTAAAAAGTAGCATTGCTAGTTGAAATAGTCTCTGAATTCACTAGTCAATTACTGATAATCAATGAAATAATGAGAAAGAAAATAATCAAAATGCTTCTAGTACCTCATAATTACCAAACTGGTATTTTTAAACAGTCCATATTAAATTGGATGACCATCAAAAAACACATGCTAAACAGGGTATGAATTATGTATCAGTCAGTAAGAACTATGTTGTCACAAACAGAAAATATTTCCTGTTGGAAGTTGTGCATGACAAACTGTGTATCTATTTTTTTAAAATAGCAACATGAAATTATGATAAATATCTCACTGGCTGTTCTTCAGAATGAAACTATTTATATCCAGGAAGGAAGGGATCAGATATGGCATCATCACAAATGCAGGGAGTTCCTGGTTGTGTGGCTCCGACAGAGCTGCCTCGAGCAAGCATCAGGTCTGACCAGAGCATATGGGCTCCATGTGGCTGGTCTCAAGCACGGTGGTTTCTTGGGTTCTGCATGCACTCCTGGTGACCACGTCTGGGACAGTTCCTCAAGAATCTTCCTTGTAGAGGGGTAACCGTATATCCCCCATGAAACACTAAGGGCAAAATTCTGTGGGAGAAATAATATGGGACAAATTCCTCAGTGATTTCATTTTGCTTAATCTCTGCAGGTGAGTTTTATTTTAGGAGGGCATGTTCTGTCCTGTTGTGTATTTGTGTGAAAAGTCATCATCACAAACTGCTGCTATGATGGCTCTGCCACACAGCTAAGACCTAGTCCTTTCACTGGCATACAATGTATCAAACAACTTCAGTCCTAATGAAGGCAGACATCTTTCAGATAAGAAAATTTCACATATATGCAGATTAATGGCAGTTCTAGATAAATGCTAATCCTAGTCAACACTTTCATCCTCAGCTTTATGATGCTTATAATAATAATAATATAATTACAGGAGAGACAGGTAGCAAAGCCTATTATTAAGGTTGCCTGACATTTCCCATAGTTTAAGGAAGCCAGTTGCTGAGCCCTCTAGCTGATTGGGGTTGTCCACCTCAGTAACTTAGAGGCATAATGAGCCTGACTAAGCGAAGTATCACTGACCATTTCTCCCCATCAGTACACATTTGAGGCAGTGACGTGTACTTGACTGATTGCAGGTTTTTTTTTATTTTCATCCTGCCTCAATCTTCCTTCAGCTCCTTTTTGTTATGCAATGTTATGTAAATAAAATGTGAGCAAATTCTGGGTTTTCATCCTCCAGGCTAAGCAGTGGCATTGTGGCAGGAATCCAGGGTGCGCTAAGTTTCTTGTTTGTGTTTTTTTTTTCTTTACTGTTTAAAGGGTGCTGAAGTAAATGTGGCTTCCATTTCACCAAGTTATAAAAAACATACTTATTTTTTTCCTAAACTGTACCTCCAACAAATGGTTGTAGATGAGCAGGCATAGCCAAATAGTAGACTGCATTCATGTCACCTGGCCTTGTTGATGCTACTGTGAGGATGAACTTCTGTTCAGTCACAGTACAAACCTGTGTTGTTAATCCATTATTCCATGCCTGTCTCCACATTGACTCCACAGCATGGAGAAATTCACACAAACATGCAAACACTGGAGTAACTTTGTCTTCAAATCCTTCCTCAAATATTCCTTGCAGTGGTGCCCACCAAAATTTGACAGCAGCCTAGCTGCTGCTGAGCTGAGATTAGGGTTTATCTCGCTGACCTGTGCAGTTTTCTTGAACTCCCCCGGCACTATAGCCAGTTGTTTCTTGTCTTAGGCTTAGATTGTAAGTTATCTGTCATGGGGATCTTTTTTCTCTCTTTGCTTAGTGTCTGAGACAGTAACGTTTTTGTCTGTAAGTAGAGCTCCTACATGCTTACAATAATAATAATAATAAATATGATAATCTGGGGTTGAACTAAGACCATGCAATAAAGGGAACAGATTCAAGTAGTTTACTAAAAGGATGTTTTCCAAGAACCACATATCATTTGTTTCAGCAACTGGAAAGTAGGAGTTGAAGGAAGAGAAATGAGATTTAAAGCACTTAACTTATTCCCTGGAGCAGTATGATTTATTCATGTCTTTGTCATAGAATGTTTTTGAAATGCAATGGTAAATGACCTGTGTTTTTCACTGGTAGGCATTGATACTGCATTTCTCATAGTTGGGGTTCATGACTTCTGCAATTTGGGCCCATATGTTTTAAATACAGGATTTGTGTGCCTAAAGTTCAAAGCTATGCTTTGAACCAGGACAGTGCTGTGTAATAGTTTGAAAGCTATTGTCTCAAACTAGTCATTCGAAATTCATTAAATTAATGACTAAGTTACTCTTCCTAGGTGGAAGTTCCCTATGGAAAATTCAGATGACTCAATACTTTAATTCCCAAAGCTGCTATAAAGGTAGACAAGCAGAACAGTTCCCATATTATTCCAATGGCCATATTAAAGCTGAAGAAGCAGTGTAACAATTCTCTCTTCAGAGGAAAAAAAATCAACAGTATGCAACACGTGGCCCCAATCACTGTACAGTTAAGAAACAATCACGTTTTGCTGTTTGCTCAGGAGGAATGGTCTGTCTTTTACACAAACAATACAATTAGCAAATGGTCTGGATCCAGGATTCTGGCACCCTTATGGAGTGGGTTATTCTGTGCGGAGCTCAGGGTTTGGCCGGCCATGAACATTTCACCTACCTACGCTACAGGAGAACTTGCTGGACCAGATTCTGCTTTCCAATACACTTCTTTCCCTGCACTGTTTATTCTAGGCAAACTGTGAAGTATACAAAATTACATCAAGGTTACTGGGGTATTTGGAAAAAAAAGGCTTTAAACTGCTACTTGTTTGCATGTTCAAAACACTCAGAATTCTTTTGTTTTGCAGATTTTTCCAAAGTTGCTGGAGTTTCTTAGAAAACAAAAACAAAACTAAAAAAAAAAAGGGGGGGGGGATGAAGCCAAGTGGACAATCTCTTTTAGAAACAATAACAGTTAAATTCATCACACTGGGTGTGACCCACTATATAGTTACAATTCCCTGGCTCGTCTTCATGGCTGTATATGAAGAATTTGTCATAGGATATGATGTAAGCAGCATTTCTTTAAAATAATGCTTTACCAGTCAAACATCAATGCACCGCAATAGCTGGCTATGGGAAATATCTGCATAGTATTATGAAAGAAATAAAGCTTATTCTAGTATTAAAGAATAAGAGGAAATTTTTGTTTGCATTTATTTCAGCTATAAAGAACTCTTTATTAATAAGATGAACCTGAAAAGCAGGAAGAGAATCTTCAGGAGCCAGGAAACTGCAATATGAAGCTCTCGCTGCTCTAGTCTGGCACAGTGAGATTAACAACAAACAAAAATGTAGTTTTGTATTAAAGATATTTATCATAGACCAAATTAGTCAAAGCCCAGAATTCTGTCTAGCAGTGACTTTTAAATCATTAAATGATGATTTAAAAGTCACAAAAATTTATAAACCACACGAACATCTTGAATGGCAGCTTTCAGCCATTTTCTTCATGTCGAAGTTACTACAATTAATTTTCAAAGCCTGAGTCAGTCTGTAGACTCAGAACAGGTTAACTGTGGTAGCTAAATGGTCCAAGCTTCCCTTGTGGATCTTAGATGCTGCAACTGCTTTAAGGCTGAACTTTCAAATTCCTCCAGGTGCTAGTTATGCTGAAATTGAAGGTAGACAGAACTTAGATTCCAGCCTGCAGTGCCAATCCATCACCTGCTGAATGTAGTACAGTAGTCACAAAGGGAAAGTACAGCATCTATGCTACTGCATATTGTAGGACACTTCCTAGGCCTGCCTAATTGGATAGCTTTCTGTGAGGTGTCCCTAGGTACTTGCATGTAAGGAAATTATCTGAAACACTGCTTTGTGTTCTCCCAGATGCCTGTAATGCTTTCTGGCAAATATGCTCTGCTGCACTCAGGATCTTCAGCAGCCACCCTTTGGGCTGGGTAACTGCCTCAGGTAATGTAAAAGAACTCAAAATTCTGGAATATATTCAAACTGGATATGAAAGCAATTTAAAATTGTTTTCAACATGCCCTAAAGTACTGTATATGCTAGACTTTTGGTTTTAATAGTCTCTTCGGTGATTTTTTTACCCAAAAATGTCTTTCTCTGCAACAACTGGGGAGAGATCCCTTACCTTGTAACCATTGAGAAATGCAGGTTCATGCTTGATAAAACTGTTTACAGTTCTGCTGTTCACATAACAGCTGCAAGGAACAGGCAGAACCAGAATAAGAGCTCTTACTTCATCCCCTAATTGGCAAGCTTCTATCTAGGTAAGCCATACCTCTTGAAATATTCTGGATTTTTGTGCCTTTCTTGGCTATTTTTTGGTGTTTACATATAAAACTGAGTTGTCAAATCTTTGTTATGACTTCTTGGAAGGAGAATACATACTGGAGTTGCAAAGGTGAACAGGTAACTCCATGATAATGTTTGTCTTGGGCTGCTTTCTTCATATATCCCTGCCCCCAAGATTCTATTTTCAACATTTCTTTACATTAGAGTTGTGAAAAGGTAGATACTCCATGTCCTGCTTTTATCAGTAACAGGGTAAGAGAGGAAAAGATGTGTTACTGAAATTATGAAGTTCATTCTGTAAAGGCCCAAGGTACAATAATCACAAGGGATTTGCATGTAAGTCCAAACTCTGCTTTGTTTCTCTGTGTCACTTCTTCTATCTGCTCCTTTATGTCTTTTGACTATGTGTCCAGACCTACCGAGACCTACTTGTTAGCATGATCTACCCTATTTTATTTGTTCTTTTCCTCTCTTATAATTTTACGTGGTTGTATATCTAAAAGTGCTTATTCTTTTCCTTCTATTTTTAGTTTATAAACAAACAACTAAACAGAGATAATAGAAATGCTCTACAGAATGCTTACAGTCTTTCTCACAGTTAAGGCCTCAATATCAAGTTTCAGATAATCATCTTTGGCCTTAATAAAAAAAAAAAGGCTTTGAAAATCCACAGTAAATTCATACATTCTACACCAGTTCATACTGAAAAATCAGTGTTACTAATTAGCTAAATCCTTGGCAGCTTCATTTCCATCATGTACAAAGAACCTCATTAATTCTGGTTTCTGTTAATTCTCTTGGTTTACAGAACAAGGAATTTGTCTCATTTGCAAAAAAAAACTAAAAAAAAACTAAAAAAAAAAAAAAAACTAAAATAATTACATTTTATGCCAATGAAAATATCTTACATGGAGAAGAGCAACTCTGTGGGTTGGACCAGTGGCTGCTGATAGTAGCACTACCCTTCAAATGTACCCCAGCTAAATATATCTAGCTTTTAATTTCCATACTCATATTTACTGTTATTAGCAAGACATGGCACTTCATTTTACTTCTTAAATGAGTCTTGGGAAATTGTCGGAAGAGAAGAATACCAAATTTGGTATTGGTTTTGTCATCCAATCTTGATGACAAAATGCAGTCATCCAATCTTGATGGGAAGAATAAGCATTTCCTGCTTACGTTTTTCAGTACAATGCCAGAGGAATTTATTTTTTAGCATCTAATTCATGTTAGTATTTTTTAAATTGTTAAGCTTCTGTCTGTGGTGTAGTTACAACAATCTCCTGTATTGCAGTGGTCTGATAAAGAATGTAGTTAAAAAAGACAGAAGATTGTAATAGTAACACAACTAGTCCCAAAGTTAGAAGAAATCAGTACTCATACAGCAGTGGCAAAACTGATCTGAGTTTCTAGCTGTAATCCAAATAGCTTCAGAACTATAGAGCCCAGTTCTGTTTCTGCAACAGCAGTTTTATCTGTAATGTGGTGGTAACCAAGTCAGAATGCATTGGGTCTAGAGTGAATGTGGGCTTTAGGAGGGGTTTTTCCCACCTCCAAGCAAGAAAAATCTTCAAATCTTGAAAACTGGTTGTGGGTACAAATCAGTAGCATTTAATCCCCAATTTTAGATGAAATATTCAACTTTCTTTCTCAATAGTTGTATGAAATGTTTACATGCAATTGAAAGGCAAACATCTTTACGGATTTTGCCCATTATGAAAATCTCCTATATATTTTACAAAAATATTTTTATTTACTTTATGTAGGTTTGTGCAAATCTGTATATGCTGTTTATCAAAGTCACTACTTTTTATTAAGTTTATTTTAAAGCACTATTAAAGGAACTGTTTTTTTTTTTCTCCAGTATAACTCAGTCTTCATATAGAGGCATCACTTCTGGGGTAGACATTCTGGAGTCAGCCAGTGTCACTTTGTAAACCTGGTCTTCTTTCAGACATGTCAATTGTAGCAATAGTTCATCTAAAAATAGTTCCTTAATCCACCAAAAAGCAAACAAATCTGACTTCATATAAGAAACAAAGCATTTACTCCAAGATGATTTTTAATTGCTTTAGTATTTAGCCAGATTTTAATTGGTGTTCATTTATAGAAGTTTTCTTAACACTAGATGCCTAAGCTATTAATTGTCTATCAGCTCTAATGCAAGTGCATTAACAAGATACAACTAAAAGCCAGCCCATGTTGGACAACAAACTCCTGTTGTATACAGACCCATAGTGTCCTCTGGATTCATCTGTTACGACTTCTGACCTACCTGTCTCAATGACTATATTTTAGAAAAGCGTACCAACTTGAAATGTCTGCTTACTTGAATGGCAAAAGCCCCTCAGGTATCAGTAAGCATATTTTGTTATACCCCAGTCTCCCCTAAAAGTAACTTCTTCTTCCTTTAATAATTTTCAGTGCAGGAATGGCAGAATTCTACCAGTTGTTTATTTAACAGATAAATATCAGAAATCATAACCAACTTTCACTTTTAAGAAAGTGAAAAGCCATAATTTTCCCTGCAGTGGACTGGAAGGCTGTTAGCATTTTGCCCAAAAGCCATGTTGTGATAGAGCAAGTCCAAATTTGAACTTCTTACATGGGAATGTAAAGGTAGACTATGATCAGAACAACCCAAGACAAGAAAAAAGGTCCCACTCATCTGCGAGGCTGTTAAAGCCAAGTATTACTAATGATGTTAACAGAATTGGAAGGGGGAGGAGGAGAGGGGTAGAAGGCTGTGTGGACCCTGATCAGCTTTCCTTCTGCTGGACCAACAGCATGAGCAACATGGCAATGGGCTGAAGGCTCTGGGAAGACACAGCTTCCTCCAGCACATACACAGGGTTGTGGAGGAAGGAGCATCCGCTCATAAGTCAGCAAGGATGGAAAGCAAGATTAATGAACTATTGGAAGTTTGCTTCCTGGCATCCTTTTTTTCTCCATAAAGCATAAGCAAAAACCTGTTAAAATGTCAGTTTAAAGCACACCAGCTTAAACTTCTCCACTAATTTACTCAGCCCAGGCCTACTACCTAGCTGTCCAAACCCTTCCACCACCCTGCCAGTCTGTCACTGGCGCTGGCTTCTCCAAGCCGGTAGCTTCTTCCCCCTCGTACCCACCTCACCAAGGCTACCCGTGCCCTGTGCAGTGCTTTCTCAACACCCATTCCATGACTCCACGTACCCCTCAGTTCACAGGTTACAGCCCGTGTCTCCTCTCCTCTTTAGAGACCTTTACCGATCCAGCCTATCGTGTCACGGCTTAAGAAAAGATGTCGAGCGCCTGCCTGGGGAGCCCCGGCGGCCGGCGGGCACACCGCAGGCTCCGCTCCCCAGGGAGGCGGGGGACCCGACCCCAAACACAAGGCTACAGCCCGGGGCCAGCTCTAATGAGCACCCCCGGCGCGGCGGGTGCCAGCCTCCCCGACACCTCCTGTGCCGCGCCCCAGCCCCAGCCCCAGCCCCAGCCCCAGCCCCAGCCCCAGCCCCAGCCCCAGCCCCAGCCCCAGCCCCAGCCCCAGCCCCAGCCCCAGCCCCAGCCCCAGCCCCAGCCCCAGCCCCAGCAGCTCTCCCCGCCGGCCCCGCCCCGCCGCAGCCCCTCGGCAGGGCGCAGGAAGATGGCCGGGGAAGGCGGGAGCGGCGAGGCGGCGCGGAGCGGCGGAGGCCGCGGCGTTGTGGTAAATGCAAAGCGTCGCCCGGCCCGCCCCGGCCGCTTGTCTTCTACAGTGCGCGATCCTCTCCCCGACCGTCCCCCCGCTTCCCCGCCGCTCCTTCCCGCCCTCCGCCGCCATGCGCCGCGCAGACCCCGCTCCCCCGTCCCTCAGCGCCGTACCCCACGGATGTGGCTCCCCCGGCGCTTTGTTCTTGACCCCCCCGCCCCGCCCCGCCCCGGCCCGGACCTTCACTCCCCTGCCGGACTCCGGACCCTCTCCGCTCCTTGCCTTGCCCCTCTGCTTGGCCCCCACCCGAGGCCGCTCCCAGCCACCGCCTGTCCCCTCACGGAGCCTGCTCCGGGTTCCCCCGCCGGCTCTCGGGCCGCGGCCCCTCACTGCGCTGCCGCAGGGGGCAGCCCGCTGTCCCCATCCCTGCGGGTCTGCCGGATGGGGACGATACCCGGCACCGCCGGGCTCCCCGGACTACGGGGTGGGCAGGCTGGCCGGCTCCGCAGGCTTCACCGGGCTCCTGGTTTCCGCCATGAAAACGCAGCCCTGAATTACCCCGGGCAGTGGCGGAGGTGGCTGTGCGCTTCACCAGGTTGCTTGAGTAACTGAGGTCAGGATGCCCAGGGATAGCGCTCACCAAAACGCTTAGAGGCCTTCGGGGCCCTGCGAGCGCTGTAAAAACACGCTGTCCGGCTGCTCCTTATCCTTCTGTGGTGGGAAGAAGACCGAACTTTGGCAGTGCACTTTGAGTACCAGTGGGGCTAAATAAATCGTGCAAAAATGTAGGGAAGAAATTCTTTGCTATGGGACTGGTGAGGAGCTGGCACAGGCTGCCCAGAAGCTGTGGCTGCCTTATCCCTGACAGTGTTCAGGGCCAGGTTGGACGGGGCTTTGAGCAACCTGGTCTAGTGGAAGGTGCCCTTGCCCACGGCAGGAGGGTTGGAACTAGATTGTATTTAAGGTCCTTTCCAACCCAAACCCCTCTATGAAATGAATAAATATGCTCCTTATTCTGAGGGACAAACCAGATTCTCCTGTGAAGGAAATTCCATCGCTGTCACCACCTTAGGAATGTTTGTATTTTATTGTGGCATTGGGATTTTAACCAAGTTGTAGAACTGCTACCCAGATCATGGAGCAGAGTTGGGGGCTCTGTGTAGGCAGTGTTGCGTCCTGTCCCTACCAGCCTTCACTCCATCCCCTACCAAAGAAACCTATTGCTGTGTGTTGGAGCTCTGACTGAAACCACTGCGCATCAACCACCTCTCCTGGCACCTGTGTAATGAATGACTTTTTTTTAAGTGGGTGTCTGTGTTTAGCACCAAAGCAACGTGAGGATATTGCAAAGGAGGCTGTGAATTCTCATAACCATGTTCTGCTGTACTGATTTCTTCTGCTTACTATGCATAAATGTGTGCATGTGATCCTCAACCCCTCTCTCCGCCCAACCAAAAGGCTTTTGCAGCATGATTTAAGTTTACAAAGCTAGACTTTGCTAGATGCTTGCTCCTTTGTTTAATATCAAAGCAGAATCCAGATCCTTGTTGCTTTGAAGCGAGAACTGTGCTGAGACCTCACAACAAAAGTAGCAATGTTCTTCCAAAGGTGTTGAATGTCTCCAGCCTCTCAATGCCTCAAAGGAGCGCTTTTGGTATTGCCATGTATTTGTATACCTTTTTGCCTATGTTCACATCAACTTCTGAAAGACCTGCTGGAGAATTTCTGCTGGGCTGCTTGAACATGCCAGGCCTGAACTTTAAAAACAGACCTTTCTTGCACTGTGGGGTTGTTTTTTACACATCTGTATACCGATATATTCAGTATGTATATTTATTTATCCAGTTGAATTCTGTCTTTATATTGAAACAATCACAAATATTTGCTTCACATTTTCAAGGGCTAAAGCCAGAAGTCAAAAGAAGTTGAACTTAAAATTTAATTTGAGGTGGCTATTTTTTGATGCTTGGCTATTAAACTGAGGATAATCACACTTTTTTAATTCACAAGCAGAATACTCATAAAAATTTAGAGTTACATGAAAATTGTCCCATTGCATAACAGTGTGAATAGCTTTAGGGTAGATGACAATTTCTCCTTAATGTTGGGAAGTGCCTTAAAAGAAAGAAGAATATGAAATAGGCTTATCGTATTAGAAAGATAATTAATTAGAAAGTATATGTGAATTTAATCTTATTGGTCAAATGCCAGTTAGCGCTTGTAACTGAGAACTTCTGTATTATTGCAAAGCGATGCAGTTTATGTTCTTTTATTCAGATAGGATAGATAGGAGAATCAAAATTTCATGCTGATCCTGTTTCCTAAAGGACTTACTGTAACCTAAGTGAAACCTGTTGGTTTGGATGAGTTCTGAAGAAGTTTCCATCCATTTAGTTTAATCTTCTGCATCACACTAAACACGTGGAATTTGACCAGGATGCATCAGTACCAGTATTGACAAGGGTTCTTAGTGGGTCCTTACAGTCCTTAGGCAATTTAAAACACTATCTGAAATTGTTTCTTTTTATGTTAAGATACTTTTGAACAAAAGCCTGCCAGACAGCTCATTGCTACAAAATGTTTAAAAAGTTTCAGCCACCCTTATATGCTGAAAATGAAGATGAGAAAATGGGCTTCACAGGCCTTGTGCAGCAGGGTTTCTGGAGCAAGATTTGCCTCTTAATTAAAAACCTTGCCAAGGAGGATATTTATAATCTCATGTTTCTGTGGAAATGAGGAACATAACTAACTTATTTTCTAGTTTCAAGGCTTGTGTAAGTCCAGTGATCTATGAGCCATGCTTTTTATGGGGGAGTGTTCAGTGGTAGTTACCAACAAAAACCTCTTTTTGGAATAAAGAAGCAGTTGGGCAGAGTTAAGAAAACACAGCAGCTGAGGCATCTGTAGATGTCGGTGAATATGCAAAAGAAAAAAACCAAGCAAGCGAAAATCCATGAGATGGAACAGTGTTTCTGGACAGCATGAGGCAGGGCTATGCCAAAGTTCATGAAGACTAGATGTGGAGGAAGACCTCAACATCAGATACCTTGTGTTAGCTTTGAGTTTTTTTGGAGACATTATTTATTGCTATACCACATGAAATTACAAGCAGAGGTTAGTTTCAGTGATGGGCCTTTAAAGGTTATATTTAGCAGACATGCCATTAAGATTTGCACTTTACAAAGACAAGTTTCTCACCATTTATCCCTCTACTCAAGGTTCATGTGGGCAAGCTTTAGAAAGAAGAAAGAATATGTGACTTGAGGAACATGATTGTAAAAAAACCTATTAGATGTTGCTTTTTGTTGTGAACCGATATTGAAGCAAAGCTTTGTAAAGATTCCAACATGCCTTGTGAGCCTGCAGGTCTCATCTTTCATAAGGAATTCTGAAAATTGTTGGTTTACAGTTTGTTTAGTTCTTGTGCTGATGAGTTTGCATCTTCATAGCTTTCTGAAGCCTTTACCTGTCGGCTTATTTTTGATCTACTTAGTCCCTATCGCCACTCAGTGCTCTGGGATCTCCTAATTGTTGTATCCTAGTACTTATAAAACTAAAGTATATTAAATCTGTAAAATATTTTTTTTCTGTAAATGTATGGGCTTATAGAGTAGCTAATCATAAATTGAGAAGTAGATATTTTGTAATCACTCATCTTTGATGACTTACGTAAATTAAGAACCTCATCTTTGGCAAGAAGTACAATCTTCCACTGATTTGTACAGATACCTTCCATGAACCACATAATTTTTTCTCCCTGTCCTACATGCTATTTCATCTATAGAATATTTATTTATTTATTTATTTATGACTTTAAAGTACCTCTAAACCAGAAAAGTATGATTTTAATGTAAGATTTTACAACTTTCAATCCCACTGTCTGAATCTCCCATTGGAGAACCTCTTCTTAGTGGTAATCTTACATTTGCCTTTCGAATTTGAAATTAGTAAGAAACTTAGTCTTGCCACTAGTTTAGTACTAAATACTTATTCTGTCTAGTTGTTTGTAATTTCAGGTGAAATTTCCCACATTCTGTGGGAAAAAAAAAAACAAAACTGTAGCATTTGATTTCTGAGGTGTACTGAGAAGCAAAATAATTAATAGGAAAAGTGAAACAGTAAATTATGAGTGGAAGAGAGCATGTCATATGATTAATTCAGCCAATAAACTGTACTAGAACAGCCAAAAGAATGTACTAGAACACTGATTTTAGTTACATATTGTCAAATACCATGAAGTATTCTTAACAGCATTATTTAATATTTCAGATTTCAGACAATTGGCCTGGATACAGTCTGGATTTGTTCACTTATCCTCAGCACTACTACGGAGATCTGGAATATGTGCTCATACCACATGGCATTATTGTTGACAGGTATGTGTTGGTTGAATGTTACTAAATAAATTCTTTGATCAGTAGTATTACTCTGTTTTATAAAGCTTATCATCCACAGACTGTGTATATGGTATTTGTCTTAAAGTATTGTATTAGCAATTATAAAAATACTTGATTTCATTTTTAAAAGCAAAAAAATACTTGAAAATTAGGAAATACCAGACTTGTAATTTATTGCTTTTACAACTCCCTGTCTAATTTCTTTCACTGAATATCTATCTGGGCATTAAATCAGACAGGTGCCACAAAAAGGTGAGTGATCATATAGTGAAATTGGCATTGGAATGTAAACTACAAGGGAGCTGAACTCAAGGTGAAAGAGCAAGTACAAAGGTTTGAATATAGTTATACTTGAAAGTCTCACTTGCACTCCAACCGTCCTGTGTTTTTAATATGAAAAGGAGAAAACCCAACATTGAGTTATGTACAACTTTGACAAGTCCCTAGTACAAGTCGTTAATGCCAATTAACCTAGTAGTTCCTGACTGCACTATTGACTTCTGCCATTCAATGCAACCAGAAAGTGTGTCAGGGACTGTTTGGGTCCAGGTGCTTGGTCTGGAAGGTAGCAGTGGGAAAGCTTGACCAGCCCTCATTCCTTACCTTGTAGTAGTCCCCATGTACTCTCCACGTGGGCACCTGGTGATGCTTTGGTATTTCTGCTGAGTCCAGCTCAGTGTTCATGCTCACTAACAGTTTATGATGTGCTGTTAAAAATCTTATGAAAATGTTACAAAATGGAAATGGTAATTTTCAACAGTGTATTTATTGGGAATATCTGAATAGAATTTCATGGGACATTTTCAGCCTGCAGCTTTCTGTCTACCACATTTAAACAGCCAGTTGCAAGTACTGAATTCACTGGAACTCCTTAAAAGAAGATCGTAGACATGCATCATAAGGAAGAGTTATGGCTGCTTTATTTTTAAAACACAAGCTTTCTTTCATTGCATTTTCAGTAACCATTGTGCTGAATTTTTCATCTCTTTTGGTTAGAGTCAACTGACTCTTAATTCCTCCTTTTAAAATAAATATGTTCCAACTGAAGTTCTCATAGTATTCAATATAAATTTGTTTGAAGTAAGTAACTCTCCAGTGGTGTTTTTGTACTCCAGCAGAATAAATGCCACTGTTTTTTTCTTACTCCAGCAGAACAGACTGATACTGTTATAATGGAAAAGGACAAAGAACCAAATATACTGTGATCATGCAAAATTTTCATGTAGGAAGAAGGTTCAGCCCTTGAGAAAATTCTCTAGATTGGTAGCAATTAAATATAAGTTTAAAAAATGGTATGTCTTTTATTTAGAAATTGAAATTAGTACATTTTTGTCTACGCTGGAGTTCCTACTTTTTTAAAATATAAAATGGTCTTTGGCAGTTTTTGAAATTTCAACTCATCAGACAATCTGAGGAAGAGTATATATATAAAAAAATCACTAGAGAGATGTTTCTTTTTTATGGGAGGTTTTCCCCGTTATTTTCAGACTTGATAAGAGATGATAAAAGACTGGTTTACTAATCTTCAGTAAAGGAAGTGAAAGTCATTTACTAATCTTCATTCTTACATGAGTAAAAGGAATTACGTATAAGAGGTCAAACAAGATGATCTAAGGATACCTTATATTTTTTAAATCTAAAAAATGCTAATGTATGGAATTTACTTGAGCATTACAATTACAAAAATGTGATAATGAAGTGACAGCTTTTGTTCATAACTAGTATATTCAATTTAGAGCTTATTCTTCTCTGGTAAATGCACACATGTAGATTTTACTGAAGCTCAATGTATTTATGTAGTGTCAAGTGGCTAGAGAAAAAATAAAACCAAAAAATGGAATCCTGGAAGATGTGGTGTCTATTACAGAATGTGTATCTTTTGGGTTCAGTCGTCTGTCATGATGTGTTTGAAATGCAGAATTGTCAAAGAGAAGACAGATATGGGAACCCTGCAGTTCCGGGTTCTTTGGGGCATCGCCTTGATTATTCTTGTGTGCCTGACCTCAAACAAGTCACTTAAGCTGTTTGCAGTTTTCTCTTTTGCTGTATGACATAATGATAATGTACACTTTTTATAAAATTTAAGGTTAACCAGTTTGATTCACATGCTTTGCATTTTGCATCCATCACTCTGCCTATTGTGAACTCAATCCAGACCAAGCCATGACACTTAAACATACTGTCATTCAAGCCACATACATAGTGTTTCTTTGTAACCACATGGAAACCATACCATGAGCTTAGAGAATCTGCATCTAATGTTATCCTTAATTTTTTTGCCCCAGGACAGAACGATTGGCCAAAGATATTATGCAAGACATTGGAGACAATGATATTGTGGTTCTCTGTGTCCTCAAAGGTGGCTACAAGTTCTGTGCTGACCTTGTGGAGCACATTAAAAATCTCAGCAGAAATTCAGAAAGGTTCATCTCTATGAAAGTCGATTTTGTTAGACTGAAAAGTTACCACGTAAGTCAACAACTCATTTATGTAGCTTTATGTAGATTCTTGTTGTATGTTAATAATAAATAGTGGAAATGGAAAACCTGTTTTCCCCCCCAAATTATAGAAAAAATGTGAAAAATATTTTTGTTTGAAAAACCTGTAAGGTTTTCTTTCAAAATATTTGTCATGTCCCTTTATGCTTTATGGATGGTATGAATAAGGATACGAAGCATCCTCAAGCTGTATTTTTTTATTTAGTCTGTCGTCACTTTCAGACAGAAAAGTCAGAATTCTATCATGTAAAATGTTGGCATGTTGTTTGTTCTCAAAATCTTCAACAGTTATGTCAAGTTAATTTCATGTTACTTCATTTTCCACCCTCACCCCCACATAGTTTGGCATAACTGCAAGGTAATAAATCTGTGTCTTATTCTAAATGTTTAATGCTAACTAAATGAAATGCTTTCATCTTCATACCATGCAGTTTATATAGTAGCAAAATACACCACCAGATGATGATAGTGTTTTTTAAGAAAATTAAATAAACCATTGAACTAAATCCAGCGTTGAAGTAAGGATCAAGACTTCCTGTTATCTTCAGAGGAAATTATGCAATAATGATTCATTTGTTTCAGTGAGGCAATGATAGTGCGATTACTGGCCTTTTTTTAGAATGTGTGATTACAATTTCTATTTGCGTAATCTCTACATTTGTAGTCTGCCTTGTAGGATAGGGAGGGCACATTTCTAGAAGTTGTCCTAGAAATATCTGAGAAAGTACACTGAAGAAATGGAGCGATAATACAGTTTCTCTCTGAGCACAATGCAACTTGCTGAGTCCAGTTGTACTCACAGTAACTCTATGTCCTTTCCACAGACAGAGTTTGTTTGTTTATATGGTTGGTTGGTTGGCATTTTGCTCTGACCCCAGTAACCATAAACTTTTCCTAACTTTCACAAATCCAGTCTGATCTTTTTTCTATCATGGAAAAAAAGAGGCTGAGAAACTATAGCCATTTGATTAGGATTTGGTACTGGGGCCTGTCTTTCAAGAATTAGTCAGGTCTAGGAAGGACATATGCAATACTAATATTATACAATTTCTAGCTATTTGTCAGTATTAAAGAACTAATAAATAAAATAAAATACAATGTTTGTCTCACGTAAAAGCACATGGAAATTATACAATCTTTTTTCTTTTTCTTTTTTTTTTTTGTGTAACAATGGCAGCATTTCAGTAATGCTGATTGATGAATATTGTAATTACTTAAACTTTTTTTATACTGTATTTGGCATATAGGTAATACACGTGCTTTTCCTATTGTGATATCTCTTACCCAGCACGAAGATACCCTGGTTCTAAAATTTCTTTCCTTGGAGACAAGTGAACTCATTATCCATGCTATCCCATAACCAGTGAGTGGCAGGAGATGTGTACCATAAAAGTTTAGAAAGTTTCACATTGTTGCTTAGGAAATCAAATAAAAGCATGCTATATCAAGCTAAAACTGCAATACAAATTTTGTTATGCAAGGATATCATTATCAAGACTAAATCCTGGATATCATTATCAAGACTAAGTCCTAGATAGCTTCTAGTGGCTGTGCATATTTTGGGTCTTAGCCTCATGTTTTAGTAGGAAGCTAGCACCTTCCCTAGAACTAGTGCTTGCATCTAGTTTTTAGAAAATAAATAATTTTTTTCTTATAAGCACTTCCAAACAGGTCTCGTGTGTTTAGAGCCTGAAGCTGTGCTTGATGGAGTGCTTGGAACAGTGCTTGACACCTGCCTGGTCTTGAGAAGCTAAATGACACAGGAGTCAATATAAATTTGAAATGACATTGATACTGGTAGATTCGTTCCATGAGATATGCATAAATGTAATGCCGACTAAAGTACCAGTACCGCTACCTGCCATCCTTTGTATTTTGAGTTATTGTTTTGTCCTAATCAGGTTTTAGACAAAGTACCCTTGTCAACATAGCTGTGGTCAGAACACTTGAGGAACTTGCTGTTGTAGTTTGAGTGACTCTATCCTAACCTTATATGAGACTCCCAAATCCCCCATGTCACTTTATTCTGTAATAACATACCTTTCACATTGTTTTACACTTAATTAGAGGCAAATAACTGCAGTCTTAGAGGTAATTACTTGCACATGGAGTCTTGGACCATCACGAGTTCCACTTCTTACCTTCTCTTTGCCTTTTCTGTTCCATTTCCTGTTAAGACTTATTACTGGTCTCTCCTTTTATCCTTTTTTAATTTAATAGACTGCTCTTCTCATATTATTTATCCCACTTACTTTTACTAACTGTTCTCTGTTTCTCTCCTAAAGGGAGTCCTGCTGCTCTCAGTATACTTGCTTCAGATATGTCTCCCTTCCCTCCTCCAGCTGTTTAAATCCAGCAACTAATTTGAGCTCAAACTCATGGGATTTTTGAATTGTTTCATTCCAACTTCAATCCTGAAAGGTTAGTTGATTTTTAAAGGTTGTAACTGAAAGTGGGATTTCTTGGTTTAATTGTGTAGCAAAAATGAGTGGTAACTGTGACCCAAAGTCAGATCTTGGCATCAGTAAAAGTATATCTTAACTGCAAAGTATCAGTGGAAAATGTTGTACTTTGATGTCTGGCATACGGACGTGACTACAGAAAAGGAGATGGCAAATCTGACCAGCTATACATGACTTTTTTTTTTTCAAACCTGTCATCATATTCCAGAATTTAGAACTGTAATTAGCATGTTAAGATCTGCTTTCATATTATGTAGCTGAAAGTTGGACATGTAAGTTGGTTTTTAGACTTCTTCATAAGAATTAATTTATTAGAAAAAATCATAATACATATAGATTCTTAGGATACTAATGAGGTGAGTGGTTGCTTGTACTTCTGTAGTCAGGATGGTTTTATCTGGCTTGAGAAGTTTAACATACATGCGTAAGCCTGGTCACACTTTCCTGTATTTTATAAGTGCTGTCTTCTTTCATTATCTTAAATTGGCATGTCAGATTATTGAATGTAGTATACAGGTAATATGGAAAAACACCATTAGATTATTACTTTTAGAGAAAACAAAGTGGAATCCAACTTAGGAAACCATAGCTTAAAAATAATGTGGTTGTACTGTATATAATGTTTATATTCTGCTATAATGTTTATATTCTACAGATATCAGTATTAGGTCCTAGACCATCAATAGAATTTCTGCAGCTGCAACTGGAGGTGCAGCCCTGTCTGAAAGCATATTTTTGTTTCCTCTAGAAACTGAACTGTATTTTTCCATTTCTTCAGTTTGGGGTGGGGGTTTTGGTTTTTTTTTTGAATTTGTTTGGTTTGGTGTTTTTTTTCTTTTTTTTCACTAGAATGCTAAAATGATTCAGTAGAGAAAGTTACGAAGTTTACACATGTGAACAGGAACTTACAGGCCCAGGTGTAGATTGAGAAAAAATTTGGTGTGCTTAATTGTAAACAAAGTTTGTATCAGTAAATTGAGAAATAGACAATTTACAAAGAAACA
Source organism: Pezoporus flaviventris (assembly GCF_033815535.1). Taxonomy (NCBI): domain Eukaryota; kingdom Metazoa; phylum Chordata; class Aves; order Psittaciformes; family Psittacidae; genus Pezoporus; species Pezoporus flaviventris. Next base: position 9,804,282 of record NW_026892595.1, read on the forward strand.
CAGGATAACATTTTGTAACTCAGATTTTTAAGGCTTCTTAATCAGTAAGAATGGTAATAAAAATAACTGTGAAATGGGAAAGAATCATGACTGGAAGAAAGGTGGATACTTTTCCTCCATAAAATATGATTTTTGAAGAATGCTGTTTCTTGTAAACTTACAGGTGATACAGTACACTTGTTCTCATTTTATTTTGAGTATTTACATGAGTTCAAAATAAAGGAGATTGTTTAGGTGGGGATTTGATTAGAGGCTGTATGGTGATTTTACAGGCTTCTAGCACAGCAGGCAAGTTAAAGCACCATCATGAGAGTCAGAATATGTGATTTCTGAAATAAGCATATGGAAGTACCATATAGACTTAAAAGTAAGAGTCAGGAAGTAGATGAAGACAAAAATAAAGTCTAATGATGGAAATCTGAACGAGAAGCTGCAGCTCCGAGTTTTAAGAGGCAGAGAACAGAAAACATACACTTTTCTGAACAAACTCAAGAGTAATGAGGTAGTAAGTATAGTGGGTAGACACGGAAGTACTAGAATAGTCCTCACATGAAATATGATGCAGGTATGGAAAGCTGAATGTCAGGTTTTTGTAGAAGACGATGTATTCTGGAAACACTGACATAACAGCTGATAGAATTTGGCAGTTAGCAACAGTGGAACTGACTGCAGAGTTTTGACTTTAAAACTGGATTAATAAAATTTAATATATTCAATTTTCACTATACCAGAATTTTCCTGAGTGATTGCTCCTCCATCAGAGCTCTGATGTTGAAAAGAGTTGAGAGTTTCAGGTTGATAGAAGAATTCAAAATTATTTTCAAAAACATGCTGGGTTGAATTCAAGGATGAAAAATAATGGAGGAAGAAGTTAGGCTTGGGAATGTCATATAAGGAGAATATGACACCAGCAGGAGAGGTAAGAAACAGGGATCCAGAAATTCTTTCGTATGTTTGGGATATTGATAACTTTAGCAGATCAAAGAACTAATAAGAATTCAGAAGGAAGTACAACAAAGAAGGCAGGAACGTATTTTACTAGGGTGTTTACAAATTAAGGGGTAGGGCTAGATAAGAAAGAATGTTTGAGGATAAACCTCAAAGAGTGAACAAAAGAATACAAGGACGTTGATATCATGAAGAGAAGGGCTGAATGTGGTGGTTTAGTAAAAAAACGTAGCATGAGAACCATAGCTGAAGAGTGTTCACAAACAATAATTAAAGTTCCTCTTTGTTCAGTTTTGAAGAGACAATCTAGGACATGCTGATAAAGGTTGAAATAGAAATTGACACAGAAGAGTATGTTCTGGCTCATCAAATCTAATCCCCTAGAAATAGATGCAACAGTATCGCCTAATCCTGTTGCATGGGTGTGACAAATATGATCTTTAAACCAGAGCTCAATTTTGAAATTGAATTGGAAAAATTAAGTAGAGAAAGTATACAGAGTATTGGAAAAGTAGAGGAAGTATGCAGTCTATAGACTTTCTTGACAAGTTCTCAGCAGTGTGTCAGTAGAAGGGAGAGTGAATGTGAATTAAGACTACTTTAGTGGACAGATAATGGAAGCTAAAAATTGAAATACTCATGCTAAGAGTTGTTGAAACTGGTGGCAGGGGCTGGGGGAGGAAAGGGAAGTAAACCCCTGTGTGCTTTCTACATGCATTGTAGAATCTACTGTTCATGTGAAACATTTAGTATTCCCATATCATTTTCCATAGATGTCTATTTAACTTTCTTAATTACTGTAAGTATGTTAGTGAACCTAATGTTTTGGGGAAAGGCAAGTGAATCTTGGTGACATAGCTTTTTTTTTTTTGCCACTGAAAACCATGGAAAGCTAAACTAGTAGTTAGACTGATACTTTTGCTCAAGACTTCTGTGATTTCTTTGGTTAATCCTGTGTGGACTAAAGTGACAAGACCAGAGTCATCTCTGAAATTTTATTTTGAAATAACACTGTTATAAGTACTGTTATTCTTAGTAGCTTGGAGATACTACCTGGAGTACTGCATCCAACTCTGGAGTCGTCAGCATAGGAAAGACATGGACCTGTTTGAGTCAGTCCAGAAGAGGACCACAGAAATGATCAGAGGGTTGGAATACCTCTCCTGTGGGAAGGCTGAGACAGCTGGGGTTGTTCAACCTAGAGAAGATAAGGCTCCAATGAGACTTTATTGTGGCCTTTCTATACTTAAAAAGGGCTTATAAGATGGGAACAGAGTTTTTACCAGGGCTTGTAGTGATCGGACAAGGAGCAATGGTTTTAAGCTGAAAGAAGGGAAATTTAGAATAGACATAAGGAAGAAATGTTTTACAGTGCGGATGGTGAAACACTGGCACAGGTTGCACGGGAAGGTGGTAGATGCCCTATCCCTAGAAACATTCAAGGTCAGGTTGGAAGGGACTCTGCGCAGCCTGATCTAGTTCTGCTCAGTGCAGGGGGGGGGGGTTGGACTAGATGACCTTTAAAAGTCCCTTCTAACTCAAATTTTATTATGATTCTATCAAATTGTGCAACGCACTTCTGAAAGAGGTTAGTAGATGAATTGCTGGTAATAAGATTATATCATAGTTGTTAATTCCATCTTGATCAGAGACCATTACAGAATATTGATCTGTTTTCCACATGGTATCTGAATTATGGATTCTAGACGTGTATTTTTCATTTTCTGATGTCAAGAAGGCATTGTTGAAAATCATCCTGAAAAAATATGAATGAACTTCAAAGGAATGTTGATTGCTAGTCATTTGGAGGAAACTTCTGGAGAATTATGTGGATTGAGTCAATTAATGTAATTCTTTAAAATTAGTACATTATTTATGGTTTTCAGGACATAACTAATAAAAAAGTGACCTCTGAATTGTAATCCATGCGCAATGATTGCATTGAAGTCTGTTCACAAGCAAATCCATTGATACGATCTGTTTCCTCTTCAGCCTCCAGTTGTTTGAAATATATTTACAACTGTTAGTTATTAATCTTCACATAAACAGGACCATTAGTGCTGCAAAATTCTGAAAACAAGTAACAAAACAAGCATTGTTTAGTAGAAATCTGCATGGTTTTGCTGTATGAAGCCATCTCAGTAAACAGTTTTGCTAATTCTCTCCACTGTAGGAGTAAGGAAACAGAGGGATTTTATAATGAGTAAGTTGAAAGCCAGTTGGTAAATTTAGTAAAATAATTTATTTTTGTGCCATGTAGCTTTATTTCTCATACACCATTACTTTAAGCTTTTTCAGATACATGGTTTGTAGTTAGCATTGTAGACAGTGAACACCCGTACAGAGAATTTTGCAGCATGATATACATTTTGAAGCTAATGTGCCACAAAAATAAAACATTAATTTAGTCACAGAAGCTGCCAGTGTCAAGGATATAGACATTAAAGTGACCTTAGTGCTATTCTGAGAAATATCTTCTAGTGATTGTAGGCAGTGCTGCCAAACAGGTATCTTACGGGCAAGCTAAAGATGTGGGACTAGAAATGTACTCCTAGAATTGTGAAAGGAATTTTATCTCTGTGTACTTTTCCATGACTGTGAGTGGATAAAATGGCATTTGCATCCTGATGTAGTAGTATCTTTCTGAGTGAAAGCTCTGTGAAATGCTCATACCTGCTAAAATGAGTAAAAAGTTCTTTACAGTTGCAAGCCAAAAGTACAAGTCGTAAACAGGCAAAGATGCTGTCTCTGTATTTCTGATGCTTCAGTTATTTACTGAAGCTTAATAAGGCCAGAGATGATTAAAAAGGTGAGGAGCATTGGAAGCAGATAGTATTTTGTGTGGACAGACTGTTCGGAGATGCTACAATTGTGTGCAAATGTTCATTTTCCAAGTGTTAAGGCTGCTTTAAAAATAGGATATTTTTCATGAAAGAAACAAAAAAAACCCACTTATACAGGCAGCAGTGTCTTACTGCAAAATGTCAGCCTTAGAGTCACTAAAGCTTTTCAGAGAAATAGTTGAAAATGTGTCAGTAGAGGAAGTTGTCCCAAAAGCTTATTCTTGCAACTAGATGATGACTTTTTAAAAGACATTTACAAAATTGTAATGAAAAGAATAGCAGGCTCATTGGTTAAATTGTGGCTGATGTGATTAAATATTAACAGCACCACTCAGGCAACTGTAGAATAAACTCTCCTGCAAGATTCATCTGAACATCAGGTACAGATATTTGGGAATTTGGCCTCTTATTGTATCTGCACTGGCTGAAACAATGACAGCATCCAGTTCATACCGTAGCAACTGCAGTGCCCTCTGGCCAGTCACACTGGCCAGCTCAGCTGTTTCTGAGCATTTCCTAACCTGTCTCAGCCCAGGTGAGACCAGTTAGGAGAGATTTTCTATTTCAATAACTCCAGCTTGCTGTATTCATTTTTAGTGACCCAGATGCACACATGCATCTCAGCTTGCCAGTAGCCCCTCCCAGGGCAGTAACTTCTTTAGTTAGCACAGCTCTAGTCCAGAGGTCCTTGTTACCAAGTGTGCAAGCTTCAGACTCCCCACTTCTTTATCTGAGAGATGCTGCTCAGAGATATCAGAGGGAACATGGATATTTCAAACCTTTATTATTTTTGTAAACTAACCTACTTTTCATAATGTTCTAAGGCAAACTGAAGAAGGCTGTACTAAATGTAATAAAATGTGACCTTAAAATTGTGTTGTGAAACTTCTCAGGTCTTGAGACAGATGCTTTCCTTTCTAGGCATCTACAGCTTCCATTTGATGTGATGGCAGAGTTGTGAGATATGAGAGCTTAAATTCATCACTTGCTCAAGGCTGTCTTGAGTGTAAGAAAGAAGGTGTTTCTAATTTAAGTTGTTTTAATTAAAACACAGAGTATTTTCCTGTTGGACACTGCTTCGGGGCTTGGAGTGTTACTAATAATACAAGTAGGTGTTAATCTGTGGGCATAGTTCAGGAAAGGTCATAATAAGCTGATCATACAGTCAGTTTATCAAGTTTATCTGTAATGTAAAACTTACTCATGGAGGGATGATCTATGTAACTGTATGCATCAGATAACACACCTACACACCACTTAAATATGTTAGCACCATCTGAATTCTTAGTGATTTTTTGTAAGTATGAGTAAGTGTTTCAGTGACTCACATATAAAAGATTTGGGGGAACCAAACAAAGCTTAGCCGGGGGAGAACTGAGTAGGAAGCGGCCTGATTGCCATGGGGACAGAATGAGAACAGATGTGGCAATGAAGGTAGAGTGGTACTGAACTCTGCTATGGCTCGCCAGCAGTATCAAAATATTGGTTTAAGGCATTTATGGGGCATATTAAAGCAAGTAATTACTTGCCTTACCAAAATACTTTTCATTTTTATCTGTTGTTCCCTGCTTAGGTATTACCTTCCTTTATACTGATTTATGATTTTTAGCTGTGGAATTCCTTTCTCTAACAGAAAACATTTTATGGGTTTGCTGTGTTATTGGTTGGTACTCTGTTACTCTGGACTTCAGATCTAATGCAGACTCCACAAGAGGTATTTTCTAATCTTTCTGGAGAAATTTGTCTCCCCAAGGGTCACATTTTTCTAACAAGCTGTAATGTTTTCTTTTGAAAAATGTTTTCCAATTTGAAATAAATGTTTCAGATTACAGTATGTTGCAGAGGGTACAGCTACTATGGAAAAATGGAGTGTTAGGTCTGAAGTTCATTTTTCTTTTTTTTTTTAATATGGGGGGGTGTTTGTTGGGTTGTTTTGTGTTGTTTGGTTTTTTTTTTCCCTTTGTGAGTTTAAATCTTTGTAATTTTCAAGCAATCCAAGTTTCTGGAACATCTTAGCATTTGAGACCATGGATGTTTTTAAAACTGGTCAGTTTCAGAACAGATTCAAAGCATCAAGTGATTTTATTAAAAGCCTTCAAGTGGTCATCTCTTCAAAAAATTCGATTCTTAAGTTCCCCTGGATACAGTGTTTGTTGTTAAGCAGTGGCTTGTTACAAAGTCTAAGAAACAGAAGTTTGGTTTTAGTATTTTGTTTCATATTCCACCAAAAATACAGCAAGCTACTACTAAATTACGACATTTGCAGCAATACTGTATGTCATCATTAGGAAAGACTGTAGTCTGTTTTCAAGTCTGCTTCCCAGAGTTTTACAGTGACTAAGGAGATAGGCTCTTAGGTATCAGAAAGGCCCAGAACATAATGGTTGTTAATCTTGTTGCACAAATAATATCTGATGAGTTTGAAAGTACCATGACATGTTTATGCATTGGAAAAAATATCACCTTGATTACTTATTTGGGTGCTAATTATACCATTTAGCATGTGTTTTTTTTTTTATATTGAGATCTGAAATGGTGCAAAATTAATTAAAATAAGCTGGAGGGCTCTAATTTTCCCAAGGAATTCTATGACTCTCTTTAACTGGCATCTTAACTGCTGTTTCTGAAAACAGATCATAGCATGTGCGATGTTCATGCAGTGCCACACCCCAGGGGTGCTGTAAGGCATAAACCAAAAAGGTTACTTTGAAGGAATACAGCAGTAACAAGAAGTACTCTTATTGCAGGGCTTATCTGTGTGACAAATACAAAATTATTTTCCCTCCTCATTTGCTAGACAGAAGTTAGAATATTTAAATAGAGAAGAATAAAATAACCTTGCAAGAAAACACAGAAGAGTACATGTGTTGTCAAAAGTTTCCTACTTGTCATTAGCCAAGGGACTAATCATAGTAGTATGAAAGAGAGCGCTACTGAGCTGTGAGTCAGCGATAACACTAGAATCCAGATTACTGGAAGGGACTAAGCATTTGAGGTTTATATCAGTCTCATCTTTTGTGAATTTGCTTACACCTATCTATCTGTTTTCTCAGCCTGTGGCTATTTGACAAATTTGAAGATTCTTCTTCTACCTTCCTTTTATCACCAGATCCTGGGAACTGCTGATAGTGAGGGTCAGAAGGTTAGTCCTTTGTGCTTAGTTTAGAGAAAGCTGTTTTCTCTTGTGCTTGCAGAACCCCCGAAGGGGCAGGGTTTTTAATATGGAGCTACAAATTTCACTGTATGATATTTCACAATGTGCATTTACTTTTGTTCGCTACTTTACAATACAATTTAAAAAATGGGGTAAGATGGTACATACAGATCTAGTAGTGTTCCAGCTAACGTGCTGAGACCTTCTGTCGGTGCTGGAAAACACAGCTTCTAGTTCCACTGGCGTAATGTTCATGCATTTAATTCTAAACAATAATTGAGTAAAAGAAGATAACTCCAGTTAATGTGGACTTGAACCCAAATTAACCTTTTCCTAGCTGAGTCCAGGAGAACTGGCTACAGCATGCTTGATGTCCTTTATGATTTTTGCATTGCGATAGCACAGAAACAGAAGGAAGATTTTCCCTGCTCTCTTCAGTTTATGGTGGTCTTCTGAGAGCTGAGGAAGAAAAGAAACCCAAGTTTCCTATTCCAAGAGTATGGGCTTATATTACATGACTACCACAAAAGGTGAACACTCATAGTAATGCCTCCTGGCAGTCCAGAATGAGTTACCTGAGTAAGATTATGGCAGTTCTGGAGAGTACACTTACAAATTTGTTCTTTTGCCCCTAAGTTTTAACTTTTATTTGCCTCCCATTTCTGGAGACAAAGTATGTGGTCTGAACCTCACCTCACGTGACTGAACAGCGCTACAAAATTGTGAGTACCTTTTCTCATCCTGGAACATATTCAGGTCTTATTGCTATGTTTTAAATATTATTTTACAGAATAAAAAAGACGTTAAGAGTACAAGGAAACCTCAGATTACACTCTGTGGAAACTAACCCAAGTTTTGAGGATATATTTTGTTTGTGATTTATATATAATTCAAAACATTCTCTATCACATGTTTTTGATTTCAGTTCTTGCTGATCTTTTTAAGTGTATGGGCACTATTTGTGCCATAGGGTTATATGTGGTGCTGCAGTCTTGCTGCCTCATCCTTAAACAAAATAACCCATTGAACCAATACCAAGCAAATGCATAAAACATAATTACTAAACCAGAAAGGAAAGAATGGAATAATTTATTGTCTATAATCATTAGCCAACTTAACTGGTCTAAATTCTGCTTCAATTTACAACAGTTTGGGCCTTTTCCTGTAGAGTTACTTCATGTTTCTGCTGATAAAACTGAAATCATTCTCTGTTTAGAGCTTTTAAGGAAAGTTTTACCAGCAGTAAAATTCCAGATCATGTAAGCAGTCATGGGTTTAGAAAATTTTCTTTATTTGAAAATATTTGAAATATCTTTATTCTGTGTATCTACAGAACTTATTAATAGGTGGAAAGATACGTACTTCCAGCAAAATAAAAGACTGTAAATCATTTACAGCTTGTAATAGTTGCCCCTTGCAAATATATCCTTAGTTGCAGTTATAATCTATATTAGCTGTCTTAACTGCGTTAACACTGCATTGAGTTCACCGTTGTTGATGTTGGAGAGTACACACTAGAGATCAGTTCCAGATACTTTGACTGGGAAGGGAAGAGCTTCAGTGGCAGTTTATACTTCACTAGATACCGGAGGATCTCCATGGAAGCAACTCCTATAGGGGATGAATTTTCTAGCATCTATTTCAAGATACTTTACCTTCTTTGGATTAAGTACAGAGAGGGCATGCAGGAGTCCCAGCACACAAAAAGTTAGTGAATGTGTGAACAGATAATTCTAAACAATTCAATTTATTAAGTTTAATAACTTACTGTTGCCCTGAGAGATAGCTGAATGCTCTGCCTTGCCTTTACAGCAGGGAAGAAACATACACAGGTGTTACCACAGGTCAGCTGATAAGAAGTACCTTGCTGTCAGTAAGTTTGCTGTTTGTCTTTCTCTGTCCAAAGCCAACTTCCTCATTGTAGAACTTTGGCCTTCCCTGGAACTGGATAGACTAGCCTGAATTTGAAGTACTTCCAAACCTGTGTGATGGAGCTTTTAGTTAAGGAATAACAACAAATAAAAAGATTAAAAACTTAAAGATATCTTCAGATGATGTTGTAGTTCTAACCATAGAGAAGTAAAGTATATCTTACACTTGTAGTAACAAGAGCTCTAATAGATATACCTACACCAGTTTAAAATTTACTGTAGCAGGTTATCCTGGCAATAGCAGTAAGGCAGATCTCAGTGCAGCAGTCAGTGGTGAGATTACCAAGCAGCTCAGGAAGGCAGCTTTAAAGCTAACAGAGATTCAGAAAACCATCAGTCCTTCAGTGCAAATGTACCTTTACTTTCCCTGCTTGATAGGTGAAGTTCTGACAGTGGGTGTAGGATGCATTTTATTTCCAGCTGGTTCAGCACTGTTGGCTTGTTTGCAAGGTACTCAAAGCACCTCTTACAAATATATCGGTGACCTGACACAGGATTATTTTGAATATGGGTGTGCCCTGGAGGTTGCAGACTGCCCTTTGGTATACATTTGATTCTGGGAAAGGAAGGCATGCTTTCCAGTCTTCACTGGGAAACAATTCATGTTATTCTCATTCCTTTGCACAAGTCTCCAGCTTAACAGTACTTAACTAGTTGTCCACTGAATGTTGCTACTTAAGCCTGGAGAGTCCTGGTTGCCTGCCAGCAAAATCACGACAGTCCTTGACACTCTTGAGGTTCTTTGCTCTTACCTGTTGCTCTTTAGAGAAGAAACACAAAATGTTGTCCGTTCAAGTGGATGTTGCTTGTAAGTATAGCATCATATGTATTACCACTCCACCAATGTTCTTATTACTGCTGCTGCTAAACTAGTTTCATAGTCTATACTTTATATATCTATTTGACTTTACCTAGAAGTCAGAATACATTAACAGATGATGTAGATGCCATACGGGCTATTACCCTGACCAACATACTCATATGTTGAGTACTTCTCAGGAGGGAGGGTGCAAAGCAATTAAGTTTCATACCAGGGTGTCAGCATCCAAACTGGAACATCAGAATTTTCATTTTAATTTCTGTGTTCCTGACTGAGATGGTAAAGCAGGGTTGTAGAATCATAGAATGGTTTGGGTTGGAAGGCACCTAAAAGATCATCTAGTTCCAACCCCCCTGCCATGGGCAGGAACACCTTAAACCATCCAACCTGGTCATGTAACAAAAGATATCATAACTATTGAACAGTATATAATTTCAAAGCAGAAGTCTTTATAATTGCAGATAACATCTATCTGAACTCTGCCAAGACCTGCAGTTAATTCTTGCAATGCTATTTTTTAAGTGTAGAAAGCTTGGTTAAATTACGAATGAGTTTGCTGCATCTGAGTCACATAGAAGTAATAATTTTCTATTTTGAAGTGAGAGATATTGCTTCTGTGGTTTCATTTTTGAAAGATATTACCTGGAAAGTAAATTCTTGCTGTATCTGCTCTGTTTTCATCTGAGCATTATCTTTTTCCTTCACTGAAAAACTTACCTGTGGTTAATTTGTATGCCAGAGTGTACGCTGCTGCTTGGGTTTTCTGCCATTTTCACTTACTGTTGCAGCAGTGTATGGTAGCCATTTCTCTGAAAATACATATCCGTTTCATAACCATGTGATGGTTCAAAGTCTCAGCTTTTCTTTACTGTATGAAGTACCAAGAATTATGTTCAAATCCTTAGCATTCATTAACATGGTAAATGTCTTCTCCCCTTTGGCTGTAATGCCATCCACCTTGTTCCCTCATTGCCATTCGAAATGTAGCTGTTCAGATAACCTTTAAAGTTACTGTAAGGGTAGCAACTACTCAGTTGGTATCCTTCCTCCAATATCAAATACAAATTATTGTTTAATTGAGGTTTGTTGAGACTCCATTCTTCATGATCATGAACACCACACCATGAAATCCAATTATTTTCATTGTTCAGTGGGTAAACCCTATAGGTAAATTTATATTTCTGCTCCATGATGGTTAGAGTTTAGAGCCCTATTAATCATCCAGTATAATGTTTTTGTAGAAAATCTGCAAAGACTGGTTTCTATTATTTTACTTTTACTTTTTTTTTTTTCTGACACAAGTTGGAAGAAATATTAGAGTGGTTGTATCTTTTGAAATCTCTCCTCAATTATATTTCACCTAGATTAAAATGAATCCTGTGCGTAAACATGCAAGCAATTTATCCTGGAGTGGTACCAAAGAGAATTGTGTTAAATGTTTGTGTGAGGCAGAGCCTGAGTGGATAATTCAGGATGTTGATTCTTGTGTGCCTGTGGGAAATGCAATTGAAAGTAACCTCTTTCCGAGGGCTTAGTGATGTTTTTAGGAAGAAAATATTGATCTTATCTCTTAAGCTGGGATTTATCTCATCTAACTTCAGATTTCTCACAGTTAGATGTGTAGATGTAAGTTATTTGCTGTAGATTTCTGATATGGTGAAGTAGGTGATTTATGTGATCTATCTTGCATTCTCCATTGATTATGAAGGGAGCCCAGGATGCACAGATTTAGATGACTTAACTTTCAGATACCTAAATTAGGAGCAGAGTAATCCTGCCTTTAATGAAGCTGTTTCAAAGTCATGGGTCACCCTATGTGAATAGAAGCAGCAAAGATCATGTGCAGTTAATGTCAGTTTTAATGGAGAATAAAAAGGTGAGGCCAGAATGAATGTGGAGGTTGAACTCTGCTCTGCTTTAGTGGACATGTTGCATCAAACCTATTGGTGAAATTGTATTTGCTGCTTTTCAAACTGCCAATTGTGGGTAGAAGTCAGAAACCTTACAGGCAGTAATCCTGTTCTAACCATTTTGCTTAGCCATTAGGGAAGGATAAGGGAAGCCTTAGAGATGCTCTATATTCAACAGTTTGAGGTTCTGAGGGGCAACTGAAAGTGATAGTCTGTCAGTCACTTCTTTTTGGTCAAAACCTTCTTAGAAAACTCAGTTATAGGAGATGGGGTGGTGGTGCAAAGTGATAGAGCTGCCCTCACAGGAATCCTCAGGTTGACACACCTGCTGATACAGGGGTAGAAAGCAAAGTAGAAGAGGCCTGAGGATCAAATCTTTCTTTGTTATGAGTTTCCACAATGAATTTGGGGAGAAAAAGGCAATTATGCTTTTTTCAAAGAAATTCCACATGAACTCTGCAGACTATAATAACTAGATGTGTGATAATGACTTGGTGTTCATATTTCATAATTTAGTTATGCATTCAGTTTGTTGTGTTAGAGCTACTTTTTTTTGCCATGATTAAAGAATCTTTGTTTCCCTGAGCCCAGTATTAGTGTAGCCCAGATTCTATTTCTTTAGAAGAGTAACAGATGTTCACAGTTTGGTGCAATTTTCAGATGAGCAGTGCTGTATATAATAAATTTTCCTGAGACCACCCAACTCATTTCACTTATAACTTGAACTATGTCCAAGTGCTGATCTCAGGAGATGTAAGAGATGTAATAATCCTGTGCCCCACCCAGTTAAAAAGACATTACTTAGTATAGATGGAATTTAAATATCTATATTTCCAATCAACATAGAAAGTAAAAGTTTTATCTTGCATGTCATGAAAAAGGGAGGTTGAAATAGGAACATTCTTGCTTTCATTCATCAAGTATTCATCAGATATGAAGATCTATATTGACAAGGTCTGAATGAAATAAAATTATAATACTAATGAACAGGTGAAAAAGCATAACAGCAAGTTAAAACAATTGAGATTTATACTGGAAAAATGCAGATTTATTAAACACAGGGGAAAAAACAGTATTAAATATAGCTTGGAATGCAGTGTAGGGATGTAGCACAATGCATCCTGTCTTGTTAGAAACAGCTGCAATAACTTTTGTGCTGCATTAACCAAAACATAGTGTGATTTTGGTATGTCTCTATATGGGACATTATATTTAGTGTCAAGCATTTAAGCACAAAAATTGTATTGATAGGGTTTAAGGATTAGATAGGGTTAGAAAGCAAGTACTGAAGAACTTTGGGTGATAGAAAGTGAACTTTATAGGAGACCCAGTCATATAAATTTTGTCAAGGTAGGGGACAACACCTAAAGTGAACAAAGAAGCTCTGAATGACTTGAGACCATGAGATGAAACAAAAAGTTCTGAACTGACAGGTACTGAATGGTACTGAATGAAACAGATTTTTTTCTTTTCTAACATTTATCATACTTTATACTTAACATTTAGTGCAGTGTTATCTTGAGATTTATAAACTGAGAACTCAGAAAAAAAGCATTGAGAGGTTCCTATGGCAACCACAGCATGTACATTATCTATATGAACTGTATGGTTACAGTAATGTGACATCATGGTATTGAATCTTGCTGTTTGCAGGTATGTATTTTATAATATGAGTTCATTCATGAATGAAGAGATAGATAAAAATGTCATTAAAACCAATGATCTGACACCACCACCACCACCACCCCCCGCCCCCCAAGAGAACTGCTCTCCTGCATGATGCAAATTATTTCTTTAAATTTCTTGAAAGCACCTTGCCAGGAAGGCTCTGAGCTGCATTTTCCTATGCGTTTTTTAGGCACAGTGAATACTCAGCCCTGTCCTTTGACAGCAATCATTCCTCAGAACACAAGGATTTTCGTAATTGTGAGCAGTGGTGGCACAACAGCCAACGTGTGAATGTGCAATTGACAGGATGCTGTGATCCCCCAGCTCTCAATGGCTTTTGTGTTTGCTTAACTGCTTGCCAGCAGTGAAGATGCTATTTCAGCATCTTCCTTTCAGCTGGAGCCAGAAATACCAAATGCAAAGGAAACAGTGCTGCTGTGAAGACTGCTGAAAGAGATCTTTTTTTTTTTTTAAGTTGAAAATAAATTCATTAATCATTGCATCTCGCTGTTACAATTTTTTTTTCCCCCCTCTCTTTTTCAGCTAGCAACTAAGGGCAAACTGCCTCTTCAGTAATTCTTGTGTGTTTGTTGTTAATGGAATTCCAGACTTTCTTATTTGGAAAGGAAGAAATATTTTGTCAGTGCCTTGGTTACACATGCCATGGTAGACATTAGAAACTATCTGCTTTTTATAGTCTTACAACAGTCTTGACCTGAATATGTCCCTGACTTTTCAAGAGTGACCCATCTTGCTCTACAACAAAAGGTTTATGCTTTTAAGCCTGAACTTAAAATCCTCTCTATCTCCACTTTTTATTTAGTTTCAAAATAATTTTCTGAGGATGTCTGTTGGTTTCTTTGCTTTTTATTTATTGTTTGGGATTGTTTTTAATGTTTTTCTTTACAAAAATAAATGTTGAAACTTATATTAGAAAACATATGGGATGTAACCTTCGTTCTTGCTGTAGCTCTGTTTCCCAGGAAACAAATCAGAGCAACATGAAAAGGACGTAAAGCTCCTAGATCCAGTGCAGAAAAGGTGAAGGCAGGTCTAAAAGCCATCTGTTAAGGCAATGATGACTAAGGACCTCTTACAAAGCTGTAGTGGGAGAGTTTATCGGTGAGTGGAGTTTGAAAGGGGAGCCTTTTGGTAGGTCTGCAGTATGCAAACCTGGAGAAATTGTCGTCAGGGCAATTCTGCAGCCTTTACTTACAGGTACTCAGGAAGACTGTATTAATTTAGACAATCCATTCCCATGGGGACCATGAATAGTTCCTGGGGTAGTCAGATTGCTTATGTGTGATCTGACACCTTTGCATAGCTGCAAATGTGCCATGGAAGTCCCTGCACTTCCGCCACATGGGCTGTGAGCATGGGCAGATGCAATTCCCATCTGCGTGGGCATGCAGGTGTAACTGTGCCACATGGCAGGCATATGTATGCCTCCTCTGCTGGTGATGCTTTGGTGCTTTCTGAGGGAAAGAAGAACTGAAAACCGCTTAGCCCAGTGTATCCTCACCTACTTTCTAAGTCCTGCTGTCCTGTTACTTACTTGAGGAAAAATATTTGACTTCAGAGCACTGGGTTTATGAAGTGAAAAAGTATTCAAGTATTGCATTTTTGCCAGTTGTTTGTAATGATAAAGCTTCCTGATGTTGCTAGTAAACTACAGTGCCATGTTGTGGTACTGCAGCTATTATGAAAATTGGACTAATTTTGTCTTCCTATGAGTAGGGAGATTAGATTAGCACATGCACTAATTTGGCAAAACCCCCACATTAACTATCTTAAGTTTTCTCTTGCTTTCTCTGGAAAGTTTGTATAGCCTGGCCAGGACTGTATATTTTTAAACTTGCCACCTTCCTTAAGGCGTCTTTTTAATTCCCTTGAAAGTAGGGCTTCCTTATGTCTCCCTTATATGATCTTAAGTTTGCATGCCATTGGTAATGAATTCGAACTTAGAGCGGGTTGAGAATTTTCCATCAGAATGAATTTCAACTGGAAATGTCTGTAAAAAAAATATTTAAAAAAAAGTCTACTGATTTTGTGGAAAAATACCTTTTCTAATATAAAAATCAAAGGATACCGTTCTGTTGTGTTTAGTTTGACCCGATCAACAGTATTTTATTTTATGAAGTTGACCTCAATGATTTTATCTGTGAATTAGTTGAAAAAGCAAAACCAAAACTCTTGAAATGGTATGGCACACTGAAACTATTCCTGATAACAAGGGATAATGTTTGCAAACTTTTTTCCCTCAAAAAAGTATGGAGTGAATTTCTTCAAAAATAGCTGAGCTCTCTGTGTGAGTGACAGATGTAAGCACATTTTGCCTGTGTTTCTAAAGACTGTTCCAAAAAAAAGAGTGTGCTTACAGGTGTTTGGTCGAGTGTTGAAATGCTTCTGTCCTCCTTTTGTGAAAGGGACAAGTATGTTACTCAACACTTGTCATATTGAGAAATAGCAAGCAAGGAAACATGATTTATTTTAAAAAGAAAGATGCAACTTTTTCTAGTTCAGAAAAGCCTGGACCTCGATGTCAGCTTAAGTACAACCAGATGACAGAAGCCATAAGAACAAGTGAGAGTGTGGTTTTGTCATGCACCAGTACTAATGAGCATGAGAAAATGTTGGTAACCAAGACTGTGAAAGATCTAAACCAAGTTAATGTGTTTATATTTGTATTTTATATTGTATATTGTATTTTATATTTATATTGTAATTTCAAAGTTTGGTCTTTCTGTTTTTCAGAATGATCAGTCTATGCAAGATATGCAGATAATGGGAGGAGATGATCTTTCAAAGCTGACTGGGAAGGTTTGTTAATTTTAAATTTAAGAAAGAAAATACATGCACTAAAAACACTTGAGAAAAGCTGTGTACTTTTGCACATGTCACATACTAACACTGGAATCAAACAATCTGTTAAATTAGAATTATAGAATCAGAATCATAGAATGGTTAGGGTTGGAAAGGACCTTTAGATCATCTAAAGATCATCCAACCCCCCTGCCGTGGGCAGGGACACCTCACACTAAACCATGCCACCCAAGGCTTCGTCCAGCCTCGTCTTGAACACTGCCCGGGATGGAGCATTCACAACCTCCCTTGGCAACCCATTCCAGTGCCTCACCACCCTAACAGGAAAGAATTTCCTCCTTATATCCAACCTAAACTTCCCCTGTTTAAGTTTTAACCCATTACCCCTTGTCCTATCACTACAGTCCCTAATGAAGAGTCCCTCCCCAGCATCCCTGTAGGCCCCCTTCAGATACTGTAAGGCTGCTATGAGGTCTTCACGCAGCCTTCTCTTCTCCAGGCTGAACAGCCCCAACTTTCTCAGCCTATCTTCATACGGGATGCTGTAATATGATTGTTTTCAGATTGTAGATGCCTAGAATGTCAGAATGCAGCCCCTCTGTGCTAGTGCAGGCATTTCCCAATGGTTATACATGTACCATCAGTGAGATTGTGGGAATAAATTTGTGCTGGAATGCTTCCCCTGAGCTTGTTTATATTTAAAAGCCTTGGTTTTTCTCCCTTCAGTGGGTACTTGCAGCAAACTGCATGTTGAGTATCCCTGTTGAATTCAGCATATGAGGATAATACTATAGTTTTGCCTACTGTGTGAGATTGAGTTGTGGAACCTTTCACTCAGAACAGCAGTTGGGATTTTTTTCTTCTTTCAACATGAGGCTGGCTGTATGACTGCATTTGCTTTGCACTATGCTTGAACATTCTGATACTGTGAGTGGTTTGAGTCCGTGAAAAAGCTATTTCCATCCAGCCATGATAATAGAAAGTAGTACTGTGAAGAGGAAGGAAGTCTAATTTTATTAGGCAAATGGTTTATGTGGAAAATGGTCAGAAATGGATTTTTACTTTTGCATTAAGTCAACATAATACTTATCTTGTTATTTGTACTGTACGTGCAGTTATTCCTTTATTAGGTGGCACCAAATAATACCAGTTTCTTCAAAGCACTCAAATGTAGCACCAGCAAATTCATCTGTTCTGTTGTACTATAGCACACAAAGAAAAGATTGAAAAGCTTCACTTTATTTCATAAATATTAAATAGGTTTTGATGCAACTAGAACTTAAATGAAAAAAGTGCTGTTATACTTAGAATATTTTAGTGATACGTATGTTCTCAATTTGCAATTCTAAATACTCCTGCTGGGTGTTTGTTTCCAAATTATCACTAAAGCATTAATCATGTTCTTGGGAAATATTAATTCATTTGCTACTAATATTCAAACACTGGAGCTACCTGTTTTACTATGACGATTTTGCATATGTTTCTGTACCTCACAGGCAGAACCATCAGCATGCCTATTCATTTTACCTAACATTTCTCTTTCCCAGATAATTCAAACACTTTCTAAGCTTCCAGGCCCAGCTCCCTCCCCATCTTTATATCCCAAATTTTCTTGATGAATGGTTTCAGTTATTAATATATTTTCCAGGTGTAATCTTTCTAGTATAATTTGAATTCACTGGGGGGAAACATTATTTCCTTTCACAGGACTTCTGTGTATTTTTGTGTGCTTATGTGTTTATAGGAGAGAAGGAAAATTTCACCCCAAGTAGTTCTGTTCTTTCCAAAAATGAAGTAAATTGCTTTCTTTTACTGAAAATCCCTTTTTCTCATTGGCACAGCCCTCCTGTTCCCAGGTATGGAACAGGACATAAAATTTGGCTGTTGGGAGGCTAGGAGATACTTGGAGAGAAGACTTAACAGCAGTATATTTTAAGATTGCTGGGTAAGGAAGCTGGGATCTTGGGTAGGTGCAAAGGGCCTGGGTTGGGTATGAAGGTAGCTGCTGAAGAGGAAGGGAGCCCAGAAGCTGGCTGTGGAGAGAGTAAGCAGAGCAGGAAGGGAGGGCTGGGACTGCCAGGGGAACAGACTTGCTGGAAGGGCATATTGGGTGGTTGTTTGAATGTGGGGTTGTGTGTGACACAGCTGATGTATGAATAATTAAGTAGCATTTTCACTGTAACACATGAGAAGGGGGTTTCCTTAAGACTTACTTTACTGATTGAAGAGCTGGGCCACAAAGCTTGAGCTCAAATCTTCATACTTTACATGTCTAAAGTTGGATATATGAAGGAGTGGCCTTATGTCCACAGATGCCAACTCCTCCATCTGTTGTTGACTTAAGCAATTAGTGCAAGTATTCAGCACATTTTACTAATCAGCCATTTGCAGACTGATTCAGAGCCTCCTACAGTCAGTGTAAATCTTTCCTTGAAGTGTTTTTTAGTACCTTAGTTTAGCTGCTGCCTCATAAAACTGCTAGCTTTACTAACCATTCAGAGTCACTGAGTGAACTAGTGGAAGATTTAATGATAGAATTCAACTTTCCTGCTTTTAAGTGAGCTACGTGCTTCTGCCTGCTTGGAATACTTACTAAGAAAAGATTGTAGTTAGATTGAAAAATTAATACGCCAGGTTAAGTCCCATTAACTTAATGATTATGGAAGGTGTTTTCAGAAGTGCCAGCATGAGTTTGGAATGGAAAGTTCCATTAAGTTTCTGTAAAGTTCAAAAGCATCAATAACATAAACAGTTTTGTAACCTGCAGAAAAAAGATTCTGAGCTTTTGATCTTAAAGTGCTCTTCATTAAGTAATAATCTCTGGAACCTTGGCTAGCCTATAATCTTAGCGAACAACTAAATCTTTTCTGTGTGCTATTTATTACTGGGGAAAAAAAAGATTATTGAGTATATTCATGAATATGCTAATCTAGAACAATGTTTTTTCTGAAGAAGCTAAAATAAAGCAAAAAAAATAAAAACTAATTAAAAAGAGGCTGTTAAGGATAATAGCTCTTCAGAAGGAAAAATATCTCCTCTGTACTTCTCTACAATATGCTTTTGTATATACAAATATTATAAGCCTGGGAAACATGTATAATGATCCAAACCATGAAAAAAGAGAAATATTTCTGAGAGGAGAGTTAGCATACAGACCCCAACTGTTACCTGAAAAAAATCATCCATGATATGAAATTCCTGTGAAGAAGGTCGCAGAGGCAAGAATGAATCACGAATAAAGGTGCTTGAAGAATGAGTCCTGGTAATGGCTTTGAGACACTAATACTTTGAAACTATTCATTTCTATGCAGAAAAAATATAATTTCAGAATCTCTCCTTTAATGATGGAAGTGGTGAACATAAAATTTTTCAGTAGTTGATTTCATAGTTAAGTAGCTGCTTAGTTTTCAATTACTTTAAAGCTGAAATGCTCATTTGGGTTAAAATTATCATTAATATTTGTAAAGAGAAATAAATTTCAAAAAATGGAGAGATAATTAATAACTGTCCAGAAAACTAAGGGCACTGTTTCAGAGTAAGTTGACTGTGGAAATTTATGTAGATGAGGTGAAAGAACAAATAATATAACCCTGTATTAATACTGTAATCACATTGTATAATACTTTAAAAATTCATAACATTTTGAAGTATTTGTGGTATTTAAACAAAGTACATTTTAAAACATCTAGAAACTTCAGTAGATTCAGCTGCACCAGAGTTACGAGTTATCACTGCCGTTTACCTCTTATACTTGTATTGGTATGTATTTATTTTACCCCAAGAGCTTTGGAGCTGGTTATGTAGTCCAGAGTTTCTACCTAAAGGAATCACTGTGTATATCATTCCTTATGTAATATGTCCTGTAACCTTTCAAAAAAGCTCCTGTACCACTTTGACATGTCTTTTTGCAAATGAGACAAGTTGGACAAAATCATAAACTTAGTCTATATAATTTTGCATTTAATTATTTCAGTGGTGTAATGTATTTGATGTCAAAATTAGATCCATATATTTTTGGCATTATCACTATTTCTGCATAACATAGAATGTGGACAAAATCTTTCTTATTTGATAGGTTAATAAGAACTTCCAGATAAAACAAAGTAGTTATGTAGTTAGTATGGTAAAATTATGAAGCCAGTGAACTTCTGATATTCCATCTGTCTGTAATATGGATCAGTGATTATTATCTTCTCAATGAATCCCCTTGTTCATATTAAGTAAATCTCATTGACACTCAGTGGTTTTAGCATTTTTAGAGAAGTGTAGCAATAATCAGCATAGTGTAGTAATCAGTAGTGATCAAGAAAGGGAATGTCTTATATTCTCTTTGCACTTCATTGAGTTAGACTGAACACTCCATCAGTATTCTGAAGCTCCACTAAAATGATTGATCAGCTCATATCAAAACCAGGTTTCACTCAGAGGAAGATATCCACCGTGCAGTACTCCTCACTTTCTTCTGGCAGGATTTGTGCTATAAAATCTCCAAACTTTCCTTATACACTCACCTACATCAATTTATCTATTGTCTACCATTTTCTTGCCCCACTTGTCATACAGGAAGATGTTCCAGGAACATAATGCAATCTCATGTTCTTTTCTTATGGTTAAGTTCTCTTATTCTACTGAACCACTTTCTCTGCATGTCCTAGGTTCTCACAACAGTTTTGAGAGCTGTTTCCCTAGTATTCTCCTAAGTGTGTTAGCATTTCAGTATTTAATATGGCAGCTGTGTAACACATATTATCCTCTACTTCACCATTCTGAGTTTGTTTCTCAGAATTCTGTTAGTTTTATACTTATTATTTTTTCTCCATCAGTATTCACTGCCTTGACTAATGTTGTACTTTCTCTCCCTGTATGCATTCCTCTCTGGAATAATGCCCAGAAATTTGCAGAAAAAAAAAACAATTAATTCACTTTTGAACATTATGTACATAAGAGACTATATAACAGTGGAGGGATACAAAATCCACTATATGCTTCTGCAATAGTCATGTCCTGCACTCATCTCTGCATCTTACTGTATTTGTAGCAGATGTGCAACCTTGCTTTTTCATCTTTTCAAAGGTTAGTTTTATGTGCCTTGAAACATTCCACATCTTCAGTACCTCTACTTAACTGCCATCTTTTATCACTTTTGTTGTTCTGCTTTTTTTCTTAATTAAATTTTATACTGTCTGCTCTTCTGACAGTTGCCATCCTTACGTGCTTTTTCCACAGCAAAAGACACTGGTTTTTTTCCTTCCCCAAAGTCAATCACCTTTCTTTGCACTTCTTTCTTAGGTAATCTGGTCTACTGCTTGTCATTATTTACTTATTTCGGTGTTGTTTTGGAGGAAGGAAAGTACAAAGAAAACTTTCCAGTCTTGCTATCCCATTTTTCACATGGGCTCTGCTCACTCATTGTCTACCTGCTTCTACATCATACGTGTTCGTAATTCTGTTGATTTAATCTGTGTCCAGAAAATCCTCTTCCAATTCCAGATGATCAGAAAAATACACTTTTCCCCTCAAATAAGAAGATGGAGACAGTGATCCATTCCTGCATTACCTTTAGATAGATTATGGTAATTTGCTCTACTTCTGGTGCACAACAGAAGCATGATATAAATATGGCTGTAAGCAGAGCATGTGTGTGTACAGCATTCGACACAATGCTCTCTACGAGCAAAGCATCAGTGAGAGCGTATCATCATGCTCCATTATGTCCCTTACTCTGTTAACTCTTGGAGGAACTGAACTAGTTTTACAGACTTACAGAAGCTGGAGTCTGTGTGCGTATACTCTTAACACACTGACCAAATTGCTTCCATCAACAGCTGACACTGATCAAACTGAGTCTCTAAAAAAAAAATAACGGTTTTGAGAGATGGTATCTGTCCTTTCAGGAAGGCCCTAAGATGTGGATAAGTCCAGCAGAAAAGATTAAACTCAGACATTCATGATCTTTCCTAGTACCCTGTAGAAAGCTCCTACTGATTTGTTCAGTTTCTCAAAAGTATTTTATATTATTTTCTAACGTCCTGATGAAGTGTTAGGATGCATGGATTTTGCTCCTGTGCATACCATAAAATGATTTCATTTCTAACAGCAGTCCATGTAGCTTTCTTTGGACCTCTTCACTGAAACTCGATACATAATTGTTTAACCTTTGTTTGCTTTGTTGCTATGTATTTTCTACCCTTGTAAGACCACCATTACAACCATACTAAATAGGATGAAAGGTCTGTCTAGACTTGTATCACGTCTAGGGAAAAGATACAAGACACACAGCAAGAACAGAGACTTCCAAAATCTAGTTATATGTGGACTATCATTTATAATACATCCAGTGCTAGAATTGTTATCCATGTCTGTGTCATCTCTTTGTAACTCCAGTTATGCCTTTAGTCCCACGGATTCTATGGCAAGGAGTTTCATATTTAAGTAACCTGAAAAAGTTCTTGTTCTTTCTTTTAATCTTGCTACCTGCTCACTTTCAATGAACTTTGCAAGACTGATGTAAATGTGCCTTTTTGAATTGCTTCCTTAAAAAATTCTGAAAATCTTGCCACATTAAGGTTAATTTCCTTTTATTTTCTTCTTTTTTTTTTCCAGTAATTTGTTCTGATCACAAACAGAGCTTTGTTTAAAGATCCCTATATTTTAAGGTCCACAAGTGCCATTATATTATGTCTGAACTTCTATGCAATTAGATTGAAGGGACCCAAATGATAATTTCATCACTGTGCCTACAGTTTCTCTTTTGAGCTACCAACTAATTTGATTTCAAGACTTGATGGAGAAGCCTCCATACTTCAGGCATGTTTTACCAACAGTAAACTGTCATCATTGCTAAAATGGTGAGCCTAATTTTCTCTTCTGAATTTGGATAGCTTTTTGCCTTTCATTGTTGCCTTTTTTAATACCTTTGCTATTAGATTGAGCAGCTTGCTGTTATCAAATTTACATTGCCATATGGTTGCATATTTGCCTATCATCCAGTCATTACTTAAGTGTCTTTTAGATAAACTAATACATTGGGAGGCTGCTGTAAAGTACTGGCATACTGTAGGATGTAAATGAGACAAGGTTTGAAGGAAGAATTAATAATAGGAAATTAATTCTAGGCAATTGAATTAGTTGGAAGAAAGAAAATCTCAAGCATGCAGGTCCTTCTGTTGGTCTTAACAGAATCAGCACGCTTCAAGCTAAGTTACATATTGGGAGAAACTCCTCATTATAACCTATTATGATTATTTAACCTATATAAAATTATATAACCTATAATCAGACAATTTGGGAGAAAAAAGTGATTGCCCTACATGATCACCTGCCTTATGAGCAGAGGGACAGATAAAAATGTTAAGAATTGCTCTGAGCTAAAATAAGAGAGCAAATTATCAGCTGTGGAACAGTGATAAATGAGGTGGAGGTCAGCTGCAGTGGAAGATCAGAATGCGCTGTAAAGCCAGTGTTATATCGAGTCATGATTTCTGGTGCATACAGCAGTTCTGGATGTTTGTTCCCAGGCTCAGCTGTTGCAGGTATTTTGTGGTCTCTCTGAGGTTGTGGGCTGAAAGGTCAAAGTTCTTTTATGAAAAATGTTCTCCCACTGGGAAGTGGGCTGTTAATAAAATAAGAGCTATTACTTCCTGCTACAAACCTGACTTCACTGTAAGCTGGTTTTTTTCCAGGTCTCAAATCCTTCTTCTTTTCTCAGTCTTAAGTTCTCTCTGGTTTGGTTTTGGACTTTTTTAACAGCTTTAAAAAAAAAAAAAGAAAACGAAAATGTGTATGCTGATTTATTCTGCTGATTTATGCTGAAACATTTAAGGAGAAAGTACCCTCTTTGTGTACCTACCTGAGTTTTGTGCTGTACATGCAAGGGCTGTGTTTGCCCTCTTAGCTGTAGTATTGCAGTAAGTAAGGTTATTTATTTGATTACTTAAGTAGAGTTTCTGCTTTCCAGGAAATACTCCCCCCTTCTAAATATGCAACTTAGCATTTTATCTTGTTAAAATCTTACATTTTCTGTGAATTCAAAGACAGCCTTCCCCTCAAACTTTTACGCAGTGCTAATTTCAAAGCACTGCTATTGCACAGCAATTTCTCCTTTGAAGTCTTCTGAATGGAACATAAAACCAAAATCCAGAAAAAAAAAAGTTATCCTTTTCCAGGAAGGTGAAAAATAGTTTCCATAGTACTAAACACTGTCAGGCAGGAGGCTTACATGATCTCATTACTCTGCTTGGTCTTGTTAGCTGACATTGTTCCATTTATGGCTGACCTGTAGGAAGGTAAACAATGGAAATGTATTGACTCAGTGCTGGAGTATTTTTCAGCTTATTACAAGTTAGGTTTTTTCTTATATGTTTTATAATAACAGCCTACTTTCTTGCCATGTGTACGCTCCTGTGGCTTTGAAAACCAGTAAACTAATAGATTTTCAATGTTTCCAGATTTCCAGTCCATTATTAAAAATTTTAAAACTCACAGATATATTGACATTTATTATAAAAGTGAAACTGTGTCTCTTTAACACGTGAGACAAATTCACATGGAGTGCAGGGATTAGAAATTATTTGTTCTTCATTTTATATAGTACTAATACTGTCAAAAAACTCCTGCTTTTTCCAGATGTCCCTAGACATGCTGCTATGAACTGTTCTAATACTGTCTGAAAAGGGATATGCACAAAAAAAGGGACTGCACAAATTTTATTGTTGTGTACCTGCAGCTCACACCACAAATACTATTCCTGCTCAGTACAAATGTCCATGTGCAGAGCCACAAGTTGTGTGCACCCTTATCACTCAAAACTGGAGAATGTTAAAATTCACAGCACCCCTTTGCACTTGACACCACAGAGTACAATTTTAGGACTGCTTTTACGGGTCCTTCCCAACTTCAGATATTCTATGATTCCATGATTCTACTTTGCACCAGCATACTTCCTGCCAGATACCTGGTAGAAGCATCTGTAAACACAGGATGAATCACAGTCATCCTTATCATCAGCTCCCAACCATTCCTCTGATCCATCACCAGCAATGAAAGTTCCTGATTCTCTTGCAACGATTCAGTAGAAAGGTGTTTCAGTCTCTGAGAGTTGAGCCATAGCCCTTTCTTTATTTGGACTCCATAAGAAATCTCTCCAGGACATATTTTAAAAACCTGACTGTTCTCTGTTTCTCACTGTAAGATATATTAGTACCATTATTAGATTTCTGGACATACTTCACGACTGAAGCAATTGTATTGGTGAAGATGGCTCTACTTGGAAATTAAGCCATCTTAAGTCTAGTCAACATGTCAGTAAATATTCCTATTTCCTGTTCTTCAAGCTCCAAAAATGGACAGAAAATACCAAGTGCATGCCAGAAGGCTGGATTGTTTTTCTTTTCATGTGGTTTCCTGTTCTGAAATTGCCTCAGATATGTCTGAAAGGACAAAACAGTCTTGATCTATGTGGTAAAGGAGCTTCAAACACACTTGAAAAAAAATCTTTAGCATCCTTTAGCTTCCTATTGTTTGCCCAGCTGTTAGTTACTGCTGTAGCACCCCAAGCTTATGAGTTTCACTAGTCTCCTGCCCACCAGGTCACAGGTGGATTTCATGGTGAAGCTAAGTAGTGTCCTTCACGTAGCTATGACCTTTCACAAATGTGCTGGATGAAGCCAGCTGTGCATTTAAGATGGTGGTGACATTGCATTCTTCTTATATCTTTTTCTATCCGTCTGCTCAAGGATAAGTTAATCTATTTCAACCCGTTTTAGTTACACACCACCACTCTCTAGCCTTGGATACTGTATATCAAAATATTTCTTGGCAGTTTGCTCCTCTACTAGTCTGCTATGCCATCCCTTTTCTGGAACCCTTCCATCAGTAGCCTGCTTCAACAGGAAGGGGAAGGGAATAGGCAGCAATAAAGTCAGTTTCCCAGCACATCATGTTGTTTTGTAGGAGATGGTTCCTGGTACGAGAGGATGGCAAAACAGTTTGCATTCTTTCAGTCATAAGCAACACTTAAATATGATGACTTTAGTCACAGTAACCCTGCCTAATCAAAACGGGGATTAATGTATCACTCTCAGCAATCAGAATGCCTGCTTATTTATATATACAAAATGTTTTCATATCTAAATATTTTGTGTGGCTTTTCCACTACCCACCTGCTTACATACAGGATTTCTCCATAGCATAGAAGATCCTCCTCAATGTTTTGAAAATCATATGTATGATCAAAACGGAGTCTGTGTTTCCTGACCTAGGCAGTTGCCTGATTCAGGGGACTTTCAAAGGACCAAATCTCCCAGTGTATATCATTTGCAGCTGTTGGACTCCTTGACTCTGAGGAGAAGAGGCAATTAACAACAGAATGCTGCTCAGACAGTTCTAGGGTCTGCCAATATCCTTCTTTCTCAAGTTAGTCAATAAATATGAGATCTTACACTTCAGCTGAAGTCATGCACAGGTGACTATCACTCTTGTGGCCAGACAAGCCCTTCAGGCATGTCTGGATCCATGTTAGTCTTCTTTCCTTCACTTGAGTCATTTGTGATCAGGAAATGTAGACAAGATTAAATTTCTATTAGACAGACGTATAACTGGTTGGAAAGCTGTTCTCAAGAAACAGTTAATTATGCTTCACTGTCAGACTGGATGTGTTAAAGCATGTTCTCCAGGGACTATACAATATTTAATTCATGATTGAAAAGATGGAATTAGCATTTACTGCTAGTGATACTACCTGGGAAATACTACAAGATGATCTGAAGAAATTATTTTAAGAATTTGGTTCAAAGAATGACATGTAATGACAATGAAGATGAATAGTAACTTCTGTGTTTATATAGAAGTAATCTTTTGCATAAACGCAGGTGAAGAAGGATTGACAAAGCAACAGGTCTGAACTGGAGATGATAGGTGGATCACAAGTTGCACATGAGACAACATCATACCTTCATAAAAGATGTACTAGAATGTATAGAAAGCAGTATTATTTGTAAAGCATATAAAGAGGTTCTTTTATTCTTCTCAACACTGGAAAAGGCTTCTCCCTGGTTTTGGGCACCACAACTGGAGAAGGATTCTGAGCAACTGGACAGGTTCCAGAGGAGAACAAAAGAATGATCAGAAAGCTAGGAAATCTGATTTGTGAGAAAATACTGAATAAATAAGGCTTGTTTAATCTGAAGAAGAGGAAACTGAGGCAATACATCTTCACTCAGGCAGCAACCAGCCTTTGCTGCACCTTGACATAGCCTGCTAATGCAGGGCTTGGCAGCCCTCTGCCGTGTCAGTTTTGGTATGTCCCATCTCATGCCATAGCTGCTGGATAGGACTTGTCACTAGAAGATCTGTGCTTTTCCTTTGGGAGGAAACTCCTTGTTAACAGTATGAAGAGCAGCAAGAGATGCACAAACCTGGCAGAATAGGTCGTGATGCTAAGCTGATGTCAGTTCAACTTCTCTTACCCGGTGTCGCTCACAGTCATCTTGGACTGCTTGCTGATACTACAGGATTTCATTTCCGTCTTCAGTTCTAGTGACATTCTTTCCTTGTCAACTCTTCTGCTCTCTCCCTGTATCATATATATGTGTGTGTATACACACACATAAATATTTACATGTATTACCAGCTGTTCAAGTTCCCTAGGGGATGGTTAAACCATTACTCCTGCACTTAATCTTCAGGTGTCCACTGACTGCATCAAGTGATTTGCTTATGCCTCAGACCCAGGTGTCCAGGGCTACTCTTTGGAAGTGTTTTTCCTAGTTATGACTTCATCCAGGAAGCCAAATGAGAATCAAACCCTTACTGGCTCCAAACGGCTTCCTTCAAGAAAATGTGCACACCTGTCATAAGCATCTCCTGAACATGGTTTTGGTCTCTTCATCTTACTTAGAGGACTGACATACTGCCATTCTTTCTTGAGGGAAGAAACCTCTAGAGGCAGGGCATCTTTGGACTTGTTGTTAAGAGGCCTTTGACTTTTTACCTCCACAGGACTAGGTCTTTCAGATCCAGAGTTGTTTGTGTCAGCAGCTGAGAGGTTGAAAGTCAGGAGTGCTGAGCAGGATAACCACCAGTGAAACCTGTTATGAAAACACCAAAATGGAGCCACCCTCCAAGATTAATACACATTCCACCAGAGCTCAGTCTAAATTAGTGGCTTTCTTGAGCGATATCTCCACTGCTGACACCTGCTGTACTACTACTGGGAGTTCCCTCCACACCTTTACCAAGTGTTTTTCCATTTAAGAAACGTCCAGGTATAATACAGTGTGTGGTAACATGTTTCTGCAGTGGTTGATGCATGAAGCATGCTATGTCTTCCTACCAAGCACTGTGATTGTTAGGAGGAACTGCAAGTATGAATATAAATATGGATAATCTAGATTAATAATTTCTGTTTTGAAGATTAAAAAAAGATGTACAATGTACCTATCCGTTAAGGAAAGTGTCTAAGGTGTGCTGTTAATGAGCACACTCCCTTCACACACTTGATTTCCATGGTGTTTGAGTCATTCTCAGAACTCAGCCTTGGGATTCTGTGACTCAAAAGGACGTTAGACCGTCTCCATGTTATGTACATAACAATGCCAGCAAACCTGAGAGAAAAGAATTGGATTGTAAGCTAGTCTGGTGAATACTGCATGGATATGAAACTGTCATAGTTTTATGGGATGTACAATGTGTGCATGCATGCAAGATGTATACGTACATACATAGATATAGGTATTTGTGAAATTACTTTCCTCTTGCTATTGCAGATTTCACCTCAGAAAGTAGATCATAAAAGACCACTCTTTTGAACATGCACATGATAATGCTCATTAACAAATAGATTTTTATTTCTCCTAATAAGGACATGACTTATTACTGCTTTTGATAGAAGTCATTGTGATTCCTGAAACCATTTCAGCAAAAAGATCAGCCTGTGTGATCATGCTGTCTTCACATCACTGCTCTTGACTGGACCACTCCCCTTCTCTTCAAATAATACTATTGATTTCAGCAGCAGTATTTGAAGAAAAAGAGCGTGAAGGGAGAAAGAGAATGTGTGGCACAACTTAGCCTGTAATCCTTTACTGTGAGGTTTGTGGGAGGTGGGGGAAGGGAGGAAGAGCATTTATTTCTGAGTAAGAATATTATTGCTGTCGTCTCATTAAAATTGGAAATAGTATTTTAGTGAACTATTTGGTACACTCTAGTACACAGGCAGGTGTACTGGAATGAAGATCATCCCATTTGGATCCCATTTAGACAGGGTAATCTAGATAGAGCTGAATAAAGTGGTAGCCCCTGACTGCAGAGATTGATCTTATTAGCGCACAAAAATGAAACAGGAAACTTCTTGTGTCCTGCCGTGTTGCATTATCTTCATTTCACTTTTCCAAGCATTTGTTTCTTTTAGTTTCTGAATAGTGTGTAATTGTGTTCCTTTTTGTTTGTTTCTTTCAGAATGTCCTCATTGTGGAGGTAAGTTGGGTGCTTATGTCATATTGTACTTGGATAAAGTTACATAGTCAAGTCGTCATTGTGTGTTCAGTATCTAAAACCGTCTGTGTTTATAGTTCTTCAGCTGGGAGGTGGTGAAGAGGGAGAGGGGTTGATTTGCTTAATGACATCTCAGTCTTCTTGCAACTGCATAACACTGCATTGCTGCCTCTCTAATTGGTACTCTGCCTTGTGATACCAGGGAGTCTTTGTTTCTACGTCATTTGATTTGTTCTTCCCATGGTTTCACCAACTCCTGTTCTGCAAGTTGTTCTGTTGCTTAGAGGACAATGAATCAACTGCTGTGATGCCCTGCACTTCGCAGCTGCATAACTTTGAAGCAGTAGCATAGCCCTGCATGTGCTTTTACAACTGCAGGGTTGTTCACACACTGGTTGAGAATGTCAGTCATTCTCTCAAGTCCCACTCCTTAGCACTGCATCCCGCAGTGTCTCCTGGGGAAGGCCCATCACAGGTACATTGCTGGTGTAAAGCAACAGATTTTCAGTTCTAGAGAAAAAGAATGTATCACCTCACCAGTGCTGCAAATTCTCTCTTAATTAATGTAGGTGATTCTCTTTCAAATCGTTGGAAAAGCAACTGGGATGGTTAGAGAGCACATCAGGCCTGATGTGCTTGTGTGGGAAGTAAGCTGGACAGCATAATGAAATGTCTTTTTTAGCAGAGGTGGGGAAAAAGGTCATCAGCCACAGAGATGGCTGATTACCTGCATAGCTGCTAGGAGCTCCATGTTTGATAATGCTTACTGAAATGAAAAACGTCCACAGCAAATTTTGTTAATGGTATTAGACAGCTGGGGTGCAGTGGTCAAAGTGAAAAATCCACACCCAGAGAGTTCAGGACCAGCAGCTGCTCTCTACAAAATGGTTAATTTTGTAGTCAGGTATCTACTGATCTCATTCAGATCAGGTTGGGTACAGCAGCTCTGGAGAGCACTCATATGTGCTGGACTGATAAAACAACAAATAGGACAGATATAGCTCTGACATGAAGAGATGTTGACATATTGTAATCTTGAGCATAGTATGAGAAGTCTGATCCCTGCAGCCTTGCAGTGCCCACTAAAGTCATCTCCAGTTCCATATTACATCTCAAGTACTAGAAACATAGCCGTTTTCTAGAGGAAGCGGGCAGTCCTTTAACTGGTTATGTTGTGAGTAGAAAGTGCTTGCTTCAAAGAGTGTGAGCTCAGTTATAGCCTTTTTTGGAGCGGCTTGCAATGTACTGGGAAAAATACATCATTTCCACAGAATAAGAAGGTGGAACTGCTCAGTCATTGTCCAGATTTCCTCTTTTCAGCTTTCCTTTGTTTTTTACTTGTTCTGTTTTTCATGTTTTGTAAGGATATTGTTGGAACTGGAAGGACTATGAAGGTTCTGCTTAATACTATAGAAAAATACAAGCCAAAAATGATTAAAGTGGCAAGGTGAGTAAATCACAAAACTTAGTAATTAATTAGTCGCCCATATTTCCCAGTGGAGGTTCCCATTCTGAGATCCTGCTTTAATTTGATGCTGTGATTGCATGGGGAGCTCTGGAGTGGAGCTTCCTGAGTCACTAAGAGGAGGGTGGAGGAAAGGAGAGGAAATGCTCTTGTATTGTTCTGCAGTGGCAATGACCCTTCAGCCATTTAAGGCTGGCACTGATGGACTTTGAAGGGGAGCACACCCATTATTTCCCTGCCATCAGGACATTGTTGGGAGAAGCAGAACAAGAACAGTGATTCACATGGTTCAGAAGTTTGTTGGTAAAAGGAATAGGTTTTATGCTTGTTATTCAGGTAAATACCTAGTTTTACATGGGGTTTCTTTTGTTTTTAATTACAGTTTGTTGGTGAAAAGAACATCTCGGCCTGATGGGTACAGACCAGACTGTAAGTATCTTTGTGAAAATCTGTACATGACAGTACAAAAAGTTAGCACTTTTTCTACCACTGCCTTTAATAACACTCTCTGGACTGCTGGAAGCATTTTAAAGTATCAGTTGTCAATGGGACCATGGGATGCAATGGAAGGATTTGTATAATTGTGGTTTGGAAAGCCTAGCCTCCTTATAGTCTGATGTTTTCTGCAGAGTACTAACTTTATAGGGAAGTTATGAAAGCATTTAATTTTGTCCGTAGAAGGTGAGTGCTTTATCTTCTGTGTCTGAAAACTATATGGAAAAGAAAGTCCACTTCTTCCTTTTCTTCCTCACTGCATCTCATTGGAGGAGCTGCAGGATTGATTCCATCTGAACATGAGAGGTGTTTGATAATATCAGTGATATTACTATAATTAGATCCCACTCTCCAAAAAGCAAAAGATAGACTGGGCTTTTTAAACTTCTTCCTGCTGCTCTGTTTGTGTCACACCAGCACCAGTTATCTCAGAATTATTGGTACTTGTACTGTGCTATGATGAAGCCATAAGTGGAGCTATACCAAAGCTATTGTAATTTTAGATTTACTAGAATGAATGATTTAATAACAGGTATGTGGCTAAATACTGAAAATAATAGATCCATCTAGAAGAGATCAACCAGTATTTGCTACTGAAGAAGGCTGTGGTCAACTGAGCTGGGGAGGAGGGTGGAAGGAGAGTAGGCAGGTGAGTACCAGGAAGCAGCCTGAAGGGCTTTGATTTGGATTGTGGGAGGAAGGGAATCTTTATGAAACAAAAGTTACTTAATGTTGGGCATGGCACTGTGGTTGTAGCCCAGTAATCTGAACTGTGACCTAAACATTTGTTGTACAACTTTTATACAGTGATATTTTTAACATTTAGAATTTAATCCAGTTAATTTAAGTGTACATTTACCTGGATTCGCGAATGTTAAACACATTAAAAATGCAATTAAATTACTTCATGAAGAGTAGTTTAATATTTTTATGTAGTAACTTGTAAAGTGAAACAGGTTTTATCCTTTTTTATTCATATGGTGATGAATTTTATAAAGCATCAAAGATCTCCCTTGTAAATCACTGACAGTGGTGTGTCAGTTCCTCACCCAAGTTTATGATTCCAAAGTGTCTATTACCCACAATTTTTAACAATGGAACAAATTCCTTACTTGAGTATGTGTAAAATCTTATGCTGACCTGCTTTTGTGTCCATAAGGCTGTGTTTTGCTCTAGTTACTTAGTGAACCATTTGGAGAGTCTTGTTTTGTATAATGCTGATGCTGCACAGACTTTCGCCACAAAAAGACACATGCCTGTGCTTAGCTGCAAGTGTGTGAATTGTATGATTCATCTACGCTGCACGCATTTACTTTTTCAAGCATATGCATGAGTCTTCAAAGGTTGGGCTTTAAGAAGCATTTCACATGTTTTGGTAGTATAATAGGCAAAATTGGTTTCGCTGATCTCAGAAGAAAATGTATAAATCTCTGAAAGTTACTTCTGAATTAAAATTGTACATTGTTTTCATCATTAGCGTGATACTGGACAGTTGTCACCACACTCATAAACTAATGGAGCTTCCAAATGTAGGCAGAGTTTTTCAGCTCTGATTTTTGGCTTCCTTCCACAATGTGTCTGTTGTGCCAGTGACAATTGTACACAAGTCTCCTACTCTCCACTGCCTATTCAAATCCTTGTCACTGATGGGAACTGTGAGTGAAAACTGATTATAGGGCTACTGCTGACCTTGATGTATCAGAGTCAAAAGCAATATAACCTCAACTGACTGCATAAATCTATAGTTTGCTTGTCAGAGAACCAACACATGGCTTTAAAGGCTATATAATTGCCACTGATCCTGTATTGATGGTGTTTGTTATTTGTCTCAATACAGATTACGGATTTGAAATTCCAGATTTATTTGTGGTAGGTTACGCCTTAGACTACAACGAACATTTCAGAGATCTAAACGTAAGTTTCTTCTTCTTCAAAAAAAAAAATTTAAAAATCATTGGTTTACTTTTTCAGGGTGTCTTAAATACTCTGTAATTCACCTCATCCCTCGAGCCTTAATGTCATGGCTCAGGGAGTGTAGAACTTCCTGAAAAACCTCGAATAATCCAAAGGAGTGACTGCTCAGCACTGTGAATGCTTTCTTGCCATCTTTTCCCCCTAAAAGCAGAAGTCATACCTCCGCTACACGTCTGTCTTCTGCGAGCCTAGGGCTTCACTGGTCCACCATTCCAAGTGTTGTCCAGAAAGAGTAGTAAAAAGTGAAACATGGCTACAGTTCAAACAGGTTTGGACTTTTACTGCTATGTGGCCTGCCCCTTTTCTCAGTGGGATGATGACAGAAAAATGTGCAAGCCTTGCCTTTGCTTCCTGTGGTACTCCCAGGAGTGGACCTCAAAGCTGGGAACTGCAAGTGGGAAAACTTGCAGTAGCTAGAAGGAGAAACCAAAATTCAATTTGAGGTCTGTGGAAAGGAAGAGGTAATTACAAGATCATTAGATTGGTCAAGCAAAAGTATTTCTGAACAAATCATTAATTAATAATGTCATCAACTATGCTGTTGCAATCAGTGTTATATTTTTTTCAGCACATATGTGTTATCAATGATCATGGCAAAGCAAAATACAGAGTCTGAAGCAGTAACATCCTCGCCTGAAGATTTGTAAGGTCAGTGAAGCAGAAATTTGACTACACTCCCTCAAGCATCTCCCAGAAGAACACTTCAACTGGCTTGTGTTTCTTTCAACTCAATATAAGGGGTTTACTCTAGAGATACTGATTAATATTTACAGAAGTGAGAGCTTTTATCTAAAATGGGGAGTAGAGGGCTTTTAAAGCTATACCTTTTTAAAGTATTAAAATCACCACGTAAGTTGCCTTTTGACTCATAATTTGTCTGTTTCAAGTCTCACTGTGAAAGCATCTTTTCTTTGCTCAGTCCATCATTCTACCATTGCAATTCATGTGCTTCACCGTGTTGCATAAGATAATTCAAAAGTACCATTCTGCATTAAGATTATTTTACAGAATTTGATTGACTTCAGCATCCCTTTAGTCTTAGTCAGATATGCTGCTGCCAAATTGAAAGCATTATTTTGATTTAATTCCACAATTCAGAAGTTTCAGCTGACACTGTATGTTACATGGTCCATTTATGTATGAGCTGGTCCACGTCTAGCAGCTCATTACTGCCCCTTCCTAACCGAAGTTTTAACTCTCAGAATATGCTAAATTAGAGTGCTGGTACAAAATGAACCTCTGCAAGACACTGTTGAGGTGAAACTGGAAGATGCCATTGTGTTGGTATATTGCATAGCCGTGGATGTAACCTGCTGAATGTGTTGAATTTTAATCAAGACAAAACAATGCCAGGCATTGTTTCTGCATGGTATCCTCTTACTTCTATAGGACACAAACAAATGAAAACATTAACGTAGTGTTCTCCTGTGAGTATATTCTTAATTAAACCTCATTAAGCACAAAGGTTTAATGCCAGTCAGATAATGACTCACTTATGATTTGATTTTTGTAGCATGTCTAAGTTGAGATTTTTTGTAACCAGATTTCACAGTGTTGGAGAAGACAAAAAAGAAAAAAATGTATAGGAAAACATAGAAAACCAGTTAATGCAGGAATACTGTAGACTCTAGAGGTTATTTCCTTCCCTTATACATGGTGTTTGAAGAACTTTGTTAATCTACATGCTGTGTTAAGGGTGAAAAGATTAATTCTGTACTGTATGTAGTTGTTCTCAACAACTTCCCAAGGGAAGCCAATGCAAAGTAAGTAGGTGTGCATCAGTGGCTCTGAACTATAAGATGCCAATTGTTGTAAGAGGCTTCAGGTTCCTTTAAACTAATAAAATAACATTAAGAACACTTATTACATTGCACAGTTGTTTATCTTCCTGCTTCAGCGTATTTCACATGTCCTGTAAAAGCTCCTCAAAAATATGCACTTAACTGGTAATCTAAACATCCCTTGTGTATGCATCCTGGGGCTCACAAGCTATTGTTATTTGGATAAAATCCATGATGTTAATGCAGTGAAGAAGATAAAAGAGTTATTGTGATTGCTAGAGAAATCTTCTTTATTCTTTTCACCTAGATTATAAAAGAGTTCTGTGGAGAAGGTTTCCTTCATAGAGCAACTTCCTTCTGTTTTAGAGGAGAAAGCCCACCCATAGCACATGGGAGAAGATGGTGAAGAGTTTCATCTCTTTTTCTTCTATGAGAATGTTAAAAGTTTTTCTTAACACTTCTGATTTCTATGGATTTAGTAGTATTGGCACATTGCATAGGCAGGTAAGCCTAGGCTTAGCCTAAGTCCAGGAGATCCATTAGGTTATTTCCCTTTTTCCCTTTCTTCTTAAAAAGTCACAATCCAATTCCTCTTACTGCTATGGTCAACAACAACAACAAAGTGTAACACATGAATTAGTGTGAAATGAGTGTGAAAATATGAAGTACTGTAGATGCACATAATTCAGACTGTGTTAAAGTTCTTTCGTTAGAAGATTCAAATTATTAACATCTACATTCTTAATAGAAAAGACCAGATTTATAGAAAAGATAAGAACTGGAATGTTTCTTCGAATTAGTTATACTTCCTCCTGCTATCATAGTTTTAACATTGTGCAAAAGCACCAAACAGATTTCACTAGTGAATTTGCATGTGCAATTATACTGTGAATGAGAGGTATTCTTCTCTTCTAATGTCATATTTGAATTTTGTACCTTTATATCTCTGAGCATATGCAGATGTCTCAGTTGCCATCCATGTTACTCTTTGCTTGAAGCGCTTTCATCTGAAAAATTAGTTTTCAATTACTTTGGTAATCAGATTCCAAATACCATTAGTGTAACTGAGGAAATAGGTAATTATGCATGTAAGCCTGATTACTATGGGGTCTAGTTTTTTTCAGTGTGCTCAGAGAGTTTAAAAAAAGACTATCATTTTTTCTGTAGCTGTCTCCTGGTTCAATAAGAGCCTTGATTCCATTCCTTTAACTAAAAAGGCCACTAAACATGTTTTCAGTTGTGGTTGAACCCTATGACCCATACAGCTATGTATTGCTTTTAGATCAGTTCAGCAACATCTGTTACTGAAGAAGAGAGGATGTTCTTTACAATCCACTCGTTTTCTGGACATCATGTGTATGCATTTGGTAGGCATCCATTTTTATCTCAGTTTTTCTTCTCATGCATTCTTAACACAAGCATCCTTTCCCTACCTGTTGTTAGTACAAGCTAACATGGGCAGTAATTTGGTTTAAAATTACATAAACATTTAGCAGCTATCAGGTTTCAGACTTTATCCAGTTCATTCATGCTTATATATGGTCCAATTCCAAACTAGCTGAATGTGATTTTCTGGAGAGAAAGCCAAAGTAGGAACAATAATTCCTGCAACACTGTTAACTGAATATCATTTAGGATTCCATGTTGCAAGCTGTATGTACAGTCTGAATATCGGGTAGTTTCTGGTTAAAATATAGCACTTAAACAGTCTAAAAAGTCTGTAATTGAAATATTTCTTTCAATTTAATTAGCTGCTGCATTCTTGTACTTATAGTTGAGCAAAGTAGAAAATAGTATTTGGGTTTTGACTGCTTACTATTAGTGTTATATTTTCTGACCTTATTATGCTAATCCTCAGTTTTATTAATAAATTCTACAATGTCAAATGCATTTTCCCCCAAAATACAATATTAACTGTATGTGATATCAGGCAGCAGAACAGTTTCTGATCTGTGAAAGAGTCAAATCATCGCAGTTTATACACAGTAAAGCACTTGGAGATGTACTTATGCCATGAGATATCGTTACTGCTTTGTGGTAAGAATAATCTTTATTTCAGTAAAAATACTGGAGTTTTAAATTTTAACATTTCTTTATACTGAAGAAGAGAAAGGCCAAAACAGTTTTGCTGCGTATGTTTGCACTTTAATTTTTTCAGATAAAATAGCAACTAAAACCCCTGTTTTAGTCAGACTTGTTACACATGCAGGCTGTAATTGATTCTAGCTACTTCGGAAACTTCAGTTTTCAGTTGCAGTTAAAAAAGAGAATCTCAAAAGAAAAACATTGCAGGGTGGTATAGCAAGAGGTAGAGGCTGATCCTTGCCCTTCTGTCAAACCATCACATTTGGGAAGGTTTTTCTCTTCTTTTATCTTTTTAAACATTTTCCAAAGCCTCTTCTAGTCTACATATAAAGATCTGAGATGAATGCAGCATCTAAGTGTACCGTGAAGGGTATCTTACGTACTTTTTCTCCTTAGATTGGAGGGAGGAATTTACACATAGAAGTTAATGTGGGTGTGTGTTACCTCAATTCAGTCTTCCAAAAGTTAGCTGTGGTCGCACTCCCCAGAGCTCACAAAGTAACTAAGGAGGATGAGTCACTGTCTTCCTTTGCTTTTTCCAGTGGTCACCTTTGAAACCTCATAGGTGAGAGAAGCAGTGCCAGGTACTTTACTCATCCTCAAAAGAGAAAAAAAATGGAGGGAAAATAAAAGATTTAATCCTAATCTCATACATCTTTCACAGTTACCCATTTAGTGCTATATGCGTTCCTCTGGGCAGCCAACCACATACAGCTATCCCAGTAGCTGAACAGTGTGTGCCACTAGGGACTGCTGTGTATGCCAGGGATGTTCCGAGCAGTGAGAACACTGCAACAGCACAGTGCTAGCTAGAAAAGATTGATCACAAGCCATAAACTATACTGTGGGATCATTTTGTGGTGTTAAAAGGGTAATCCTTTGTTAAGAAAGAGCAATATTCCTCACTTAATATAAATTATGAGTGGGGAAAGATAACCAAAATGGAACAGGGAGTGCTAGCATACTGAAGAAAGGTTGTAATTTATTTTGCAGAAAGCACAGAGAATAGCCAATACATTATAGAAGGGAAAAAGGAGACATCAGTTCTGAGTGAGCCTCTGTAGGCTCCTTGAAGGATGTCAGCTGTAGTTTGGATACTAACTTGTGCTGCTGTGATGTACTGGCTGACACGACCTCCCTTTCTGTCGATAAACTAGTGCTCGGTTTCTTTGTACCTTCACATGAACACATGTATCCGCAGCTGAACTTTTCACTGTTACCAGCAGTCATTTTGGAACACAAAGGGAGTTCCAAATCTGCAGAAATTTAGAGTCAATTAATTAAATACTTGCTGTCATGCCTTGTTCCTTCTGCTGCTGCATGGAGCAATGAACTACTGACAAACTACTGGACTTTGCAGTACAGCAATTTGTTTGTAATACTAAGAAAGAAAAAGGTTTGGATACTACTCAAAGGATGACCTTTAGTTTCTTTCAGGAGTGGCATGAAAGATTTCCCCTTTTTTCCATAGCAGAAAAAGATAAGAATGACTTGTATTATGATCTGGCAGTCTCTCTTATGCCTGCATGATTGGGCATCTGATTATGGTAAGAAAATCTCATTTCTAATCATCTCATTACATTAAATCATTACTACACATGTTCCAAACTCCATTGGTCCTACTGTTAGGAAAGCTTTGTACATTTGTCAGCACTATTAAGTCATGAGGTTATACAAGGGACAACTCTATTGCTGGAAGATATGTGCTATGCCTTCATAGCTATTGAATTTGCATAGAAAAACATTGGAATTTAGCTAAGATCTTTTGGAAGCAGTTCCAGAAAACAGAGTTATCTTAAAGTGCTTTTTTTTTTTTCCCCAGTAATTTTCCTAAACAATCAGAAGTTTTAATGTCTTTTCTTCAGATTGCTTTTCTCCAATTACACCCGATTTTTATGTTGTGTTCTATCCTGGTGTCTTTTAAGCACATTCTTGCCAGTCTTGTAGGTTTTAATGACACTCACAAATGTATGTTGGTTTCCAGGAAAGGTAAGCCCTTGTTCTGAGACATTCAAGGGCAAATTTTCAAAGGTGCTTAAGCATCAAAGGAAATTTGATGGGACTTCACGTGCTTGGGTGGGTGCCCCGCTTCATCCTCAGTCATTTTGTGTCTTTGAAAACAGTTTCTTGCCTAATCTGGATAGACTGGGAAAACATGCATTAATATATCTTGGAGGGAAAACAGGAGGATATCAGAATAAAAAGGAGAGGCGAGTACTACTGTGTCACTCTTTGATGTGGGCATGAATATCTCTGTTTTTCTGAATCACGCTAGTGTTGTTTAATTGATTTATTTGTTTGGGTTTTCATGAGAATTATTGTCATAGTGTTTCTGGCTTTTCTTGGGAACTTTGGAATGAGGTGAGAGTGTTCAAAATTTAGCTTTTGGAAATAATAGCTCAGCATAAACACTAGCACAGAGAGACAAAAAGCAGACAAGATACAAAAGAATATTCAGCAGTAGCATGAGCAGTGGAAAAGGCAAGGGGGGTAAGAAATGGAGTGCCATTAAAAACTTTAACTATAGAGTGTTGATTGGAATGGGTCCACCAGTGAGTGTACAGGAAGTATATTAAGATGGTTAAATATGACCTGCTGAATGAGTGCAGGGATGGAAGGCTTTCTGCTGAGAGGCAGTTTGGTCCTGGGCCCATTTGTGAGAGAATGGGAGAGAAAACCATAATAAACTGAAATTGTTTATCTTCCTCCAGAAGGCATTCCACATAATGACATGATGCTATTAACTGCATTCGAGCTTTTAATTACAAACACCCAATCTACATTTCCAGTACTATTTTGCCTAAATGGTATCTGAGGCAGTCTCAGCTCTTAGGTCAGTCTGAATCCCTCTGTGTCTTGAATTTAATCAGCCACATCGGATGCCTATGTTACTTCATCTGAACAGATCTCAGTGTTGTTTCTAACAAACAGCCTCTCCATCTTATTTTCTGAGGTTTTTAGGTCTTCCCATCTCAGGCTTTACTCTTTTCCTTAGATCTTTATTTCCATTCCTTAGATTTTTATTTCCATTCCTTAGATCTTTATTTCCATTCCTCTTAGTCTGTGTTGGGCAGAAACCATTTTCCAAGCTCAGGAGGTGCTGGGAGCGAGGTGAAGGATGACTTGGAGAACCAGCACAAACACCGGTGAGTTCACACACACCCCCCCCCCCCCCCCTTAGAGAAAACAAACCCATGAACTGACAAGACAGTCGACTGGGTGGTAGTTACTGGTCTTTCATGGGGGATTTTAAGAAAAGCAGCAAATACTTAATTTAAAGACAAAAAAAACCCCTGGTTTGTGTCCAAAAGTATCAGAGTGCAGAAGCTAACCTGCTTGTGAGGAATGGAGACAGGACTTCATGTGCCACCACCATCAGTCAGCATGGATTCTTTTGCTCCTGGAGCTTAGGCAGCAGCTGTGGCTAGAGGAAGAATCCGCCACTGAGACACAAATCAGCACAGCAAACTGCTTTGCTGCAGTATTTCTAGCTCCAGTACTCAGAAAAGCACACAGGAGGGTTTATCCAGATTAGGTCTGGCACACAGTTGATTCCGTCAGGCTTCAGCCATATCTTGTGGCAGCTTAGCCAAAATATGCCTCAAAATATTTGGTATTTTCCCCACATGGGTCACAAGCTGGCGCCCAAAGCTAGAGAGTGTTTTCCTGATTGTGTTCCATTCATTTAGAAAAAGAGTCAAGTATAAAAACATATTTCCTGTGCAGAAGGGAAGAAGGAAGTCAAGGCACATCATGGCACTGCCCCAGGCTAATCTGAAATCTTTGGCCAGGTACAGATTTACTGCAGTTATTTTCTGTCCCTCAAACTGTGTGTAGACAGTCTCAACTTCAGCAGCCTCTGAGACATGTAAAATATTATATGCAGGGCAACAGCATTTTGTTAAGTCAAAATAGGTTGTGAAAACTGCATATAAAGCTGTGCATATAAAGGGAGCTCATGTTCTCTGTATTTGAATAACAAGCTAATGCTATAGTGTCCATATGGGCCCCTTTTCTATGGAGAAATACAGACCAACTGAACACAACTGCTCACAAGCCCCGATTTAAGCCCCCACCAAGTCTTAGCAAGATTGGAGCCAGTTTTTAGTTTGTATAGTTGTATGCATGAAAATCACATCATTTTCAGTGTGACTGTTATACCAAATAGTCCTTTAGCCTCCTTTAGTATAGAAAAAGAAAACATGATTCCTTATACTATTGTTACCTAAGAAAATTTAAGTTATTGGTACAACATTTAATACATTCCTAAATAGTACCGAAATGCAGTCGTGCAGCTCATGGTAAGCTCACCAAATGTTCATTTACCAGTGTCCTATGGGAGTCACAGCTCTTGAGGTAAATCTTCATTACCTGAGTGTCAGCATTATTCTCACCCTAAATCAAAACCTGTACCAGCTACTAGGAAGAAAATTAACTATCCCAGCCAAAACCAGGACACCGAGGAGCGAAAGATGTGTCATCACTGTTCTCAGTCACCATTAAGCAGACATTCCAAAGGTCATACTAAAACCTTAAAAGTCCCATTTCTAGTAAGAAAAAAAAAGAGTAGAATATAAAGTCTTGTTTATGAATCATAACAATCAGCATGGAGCACAGCTGCTTTTCTCTGCTCTGTATTTCACCTGCTCATAAATGCCAGAGATTTCTTCCTGGAGGTTCCTGAAGGCCAAACCCAGCCTGCCTAAAGCCATAGTTCCATCCATGTCATAACAGCCATTATCCTGACAGAGCAGGGAGAACCCCTCCTTCTTCCACTTTAATTTGCTAAGGGAAACCCTTCCCCAGCCGAAGCACTAAACTGTGTAAGATTATTTTAAGTTATATACTGCAGGAGTGGCCACCAAGTACTAGGTATCAGCCAAGCCTACGGGGTAACAGACTTAGGTTGAATCAGGATGGGGTTTTACCTTGCCATTTTTGGAAGGGTTGGGTTGGGAGAATGACTCTTGGTAGCTTCTGGCTTACACAGCAGCTCAAATGCCATGCCAGAAGCACAGTGCTCCCTCAGGACTCAGAGGCTGTCATGGCAGAGGAGAGATGGCGATGCAGCTACCAGTGTCAGCTCCAGCACCCTGCCAAGGTTTCCTGGTATTTTCCAAGCTCAACCCTCAGTGTTAGAGCAGATGGGATCACAGCTTAAAGCTGTAAAGATGTAGGAGTCAGCTCTTCACCGAGAACAAGCTCTAAATAAAACTGCCATGAGTTAACTTCTTTAAACATCCTTGCCCTTCTCCTGAGGGTTTAGCTGCCCTCCCTGACTGCCAGTGCCACCTTCATTCACCTTCTTTCCAGAACCAGTTTTTCTCACCCTCTGCAATCTCTTGCTCTTGCCCTCAGACTGCTTTATAAACATGTATTTAACAGTCCAAAAATACCACTCCTGACTTACCATTCCCTTGTTGCCAGCCCATGGCTCCAGCTGAAATAACTGAGTGGGTTGGAAGTTATTTTGAAAACCAAGGAAGTAGGTGATTTCCATGTTTAGGTTTAATCAAAATTATAGTACCAAGATACGTGAAACACTAAGGCAACAAGGCCTGGCTAATGTCCTCTGCTGCTGCTGAAAAGAGCTGCTGCTTTCACTCTTTCAGATGGTTTTGATATATAGGGAAATGTAGTGCCCCAGTAGACAGGACTGTATTTATCCAGTAGCTAACACATAAAGAGCTGCAAACTTACAAACAATTATTTAAGAACTTAGGGTTTGGAGACATTTTGGCTTTCTTTATGTTATCCCCTGCCCTGACACACTTTGCAAAGCCCTTTGCCAGCGTGTTTCCAAAAGTCTCCCAATTAGTCATTCCAGGAAAACAAGC
Organism: Pezoporus flaviventris; assembly: GCF_033815535.1. Taxonomy (NCBI): domain Eukaryota; kingdom Metazoa; phylum Chordata; class Aves; order Psittaciformes; family Psittacidae; genus Pezoporus; species Pezoporus flaviventris. The sequence goes on from NW_026892595.1 coordinate 9,847,507, forward strand.
ATTTATGATTTGATCTTTTGTCTATAGGTTCATCTAAGGTGAAAAAGCCTGGGAAGCTGCCATCACTCTGCTGAGCTAATTCAACCCAAAGTCATCAAACCAACATGGCTTTAAAAGTTAAACTATGCAATCAAGCATTCATGTGTCACCGTCTGCATTAATGGCTTTCTGAAAGACAAAAATTAGTTCTTATTTAGGTATAATATTCCTATAATAATAGTTGTTAGGAGAAATGTGGACATGAAAAAACAGCTAAGAATAAAAATCAGGAGGTTTGTCTCAGCTAAAAGGTATTTTTCTATTTTTGATATTCTCAGTTATTTTCCAGAGCTTCTGTGATCAACATTTTAAGTCAGTCACAGGATTCCTGCTTGATTGCCCACTGAGTGTACTTCATTAGCTCTACTTTATTGACCTTAGAAATTGCTGTTAAGGGAGCCCTCACATGTCTGGTTTTAACTAGGATGCTCCCTTTCCTTACTTCCAACCAGTATATTTCAAACGTGGCACCCAGATCGCTCATCCAACTTAAATGTCTTTTTGTTCTTCTCATGCTTTCCACAGCAGGTCCACTCGCCCCATTTCTTCTAATACATCTTGTGGGTGTTGATAGTGCATCGCAGTGCCCCCTTTTAAATGCTGAATTATTTCAGCAACTAGGAAGTTGTTTTCTCTTGCTCCAGTGACATTTTATGGCACAGTAAGGTAGCCTTAAAGTGAGAACTACTGGCTTTAGAGGACTGTCCTTCATCATTTGAGCCCTTCTGGCCATAACAATAGCATAAAATATACACTGGGCCTCATCTTAGTTCCTGGCCCAGATTTCTGTGGCAATGCCAGAGCTTGCTGATCTGCTTTTCTCCGTGCATTCAATTGAGAGTTACCTCAGCAACCCCGGGTTTGCTCTCCCTAACTCTGCAGGCTCCCGCACAAGCCTTGCATGGTGCCAAGATGCTGTAATAACCCCCACCTCGCTCCCACCCTCGGGACTTGTGTCACACACAGCCTGATGCCTCATACTTCTCCTACTACTAATTCTTAGCAACACCTGGAGAAAGAAGACTAAAGAAGCAGACTTCTGGGTCTAGAAGACTGAAGTTCTGCTTCTGGTTGTAGCCTTCTTCCGCTGCACACCAGCTCGCTCCTCTTTGTCTCTAAAGGTCTGTCAGTCTTTTCAAAAACAAGAACTTTTTTCCCTGACAAAGCCAGATTCTTGGCACATTCTTCCAGCATTCCTTTGAACATCCAGTCAGCAAACAACAGCGCAAACACTCGCCTGCCCTCTCATTGTTTTCTGACCCTGATTTACAAGAGGTCAGCGTGATAGATGTTTAAACTAACCACAGGCTTGGTTTGTGCCAGGCCATTCCATCTGAGCCTTCATGTCATATTAATTGTGATTCCCTTAAAATCTATTGCAATTAAAATCAAAAGCAACAGTTGTGTGCTTTCAGCACTTCCCACCCAAATACTACATATTACTTGAGGCCAGATCCTACCCCTCTCTTTCTTTCTGGATATCATCTTCCCTTCTATTATTCATATTTTCAAATAGCTCTTGAAAACCATGGAAGTTCATCTAATCGAGTGGACAGCCAAGTGTAGTGACATCCAAGAGCAAAGTGATACTTCAGATAAGCATGTTACAAGCTGGCCCTTTGCAGACATTTCTATGCTGGCTTTCACAACATAAATATGTGATGTGGGCAAGCAGACAGTCTTAGATTTTCTGTTTTGAAAATCAAGAAGTTACAGCCCTGATTTTAGAGATACATCTCAGATCTACTTTCAGCCTAGTAGGGAGTGTGCCACAACAAATGAAAAACAGGGTACTGTAGGGGCTGCAGTTTGAATGCTTTTTCATATCCAGCACTGGCACTGCACATGGCAAAGGGTCCTACCTAGCAGCAGCATCTTGAGAAGATGCCCTCGTTGCAGCACCAGCCAGTTGTGCTGGGATTGAGCTATGTAGCTCCTCGCCCAGTAGGGCAACTGCTAGCTCAAACTCTGATCCTGCTCCTTGGCCTCTTCCTAATATCACCTGCTTTTTCCCTCACTGCATTTCTTTCACTGTCTTCCTTCATTGTTTGCTGTATGTTTAATTCTGCTTTGTCTTGATTTCACTGGAACTAGCAGCCTTCTGCTGGGCTCTCAGACCTTGAAGGATCTGCTGTACTTCCTCTCTGGTCTTGCAGGGCTGCTGCTGAAGCTTCTGGCAGAGTTTCTTTCTTGTAGCCTTTTTTCTCCCAGACTCCACTGAAATAGCTGTTTGACTTTCCAACAAGAGATGCTGCCTTACTACCAGGAGCAGGTGGTTCTCATTGCAGAAATTTCAGTGAAGAAACCAAAGCATGTGACATCTTGTGAATCACAGATTCTTCTTTCTGTCCTGACATTTCTCTTATCTTTCTGAGTGGAAGGCTGATCCTTAAAACGGATAACTAAGTGAGACTGCATACACAGCACTGCAGCCCAGCCAAATAACATCCAGACAAACGGCTTAGGTGGAGTCACTGTAACATGCAGAATTAAAAAAGATTGCTGGATTTTGGCCTGTACAGTATTTTTCTGTTTGTTCTACTGCTCTCCAGCTGAAATAAAAATGACACAGCCTGACAACTCCTAAGTCAATGTTTAAAACCTCCCCATTTCTTATCTGTTACCATAACCCCATATTTGTTTTCTTTTTCAAAAGGTTGAACCTGAGACCCTATTTGCCATTTTGCAGCATTTCTTCATTCCTGCCTGAGAACTGGAGTGCTGGCAACCGCAGCCAGCCACCAGCTGCTTCAGCTTGTTCCACGCTGTAGGAAGTCAAACTGAACATGCAGCACCTTGTAAACCTTATAATATAACCTGTCCAATGGGGAAAAAATGCATAAAGAAAAAAGGCAAGAGATCATAGAGAAAATCGGGTTTTTTAAACACACATTAGAGAGGTTACCTGCAGCAAGAGAGGATATTGAGTTTAAATATCTAACATTCAAAATCTGAATGTCTTATTTTAATAAAGATCTCCAGGCTTGGATGACTTTGGCTTGGGTCTATCTCTCAGTTTGGTGTTATCTGGATTGAGCTAGTTGAAAGGAGCTTCTTCTGTGTCTCCAGACAAGTTCATCCAGTTTCTATCACTAGCCCATCCCATAACAACAATAACTTTACACTTAGCTCATGAAGACATGCCAGAGAATCTTCTGCACCTCGCTGCAGTCCAGGCAGGCTGGAAGGCAAAGCAGTGTCCTGGGAGTAGCTGTGCCTGAGCCCATAACAACCGGGTTTTTTTTTGTCCTACTCAGTATCGGAATGTTCTTTCTGATTTCAGTTGTGTGAAAGGACAACAGCTTGGAGCTCGTGCATGTGCTATCTGAGTGGTCCTGATAATGCCAGTGTCACAGTTACAGTCATTATCCTTGATAACAGTAATGTTCTCCTGCTGCCTCCTGAGTGGATTCACTGTGAAAGAGGACATAGCCCATCTGCAGGTGCAAGGAGCAATGCTTCCCAAGGCTACTTTAGCCTTTCCCACCTTAAGAAGCCTGTCCTTGACTCCAATTGCTCTCCCCTCCTTGCTGTGGGTCTGCTCCTTGGGCAGCACATCTACAATCACTGCTCAGTTTTCTTCTTCAGTTCTAGCCTAGATCTTCCCTGATTTGGCTTCTGCTTCCTGTGTTGCACTGAATCAGTGTACTTAGCTCATGACTTCCATAAAGTTCAGAAATGGTGGTAAGATGAGTCTTTCATTCTGATTTTAAACTGTCACTTTAAAAACATTTTAAACTGTTACTTGTAAAAATCGGTATTTTAGAGACAGGAGCTGCTGGGGGAAGGAGAAGGAATAGTGCATCCCTCTCAGCAGCTTCCTTACGATGAAGGCAACAAGGAACAGACTGTTCTATTGATGCTGCATTTCAACCCAAGCTTCTGGAAAAGCCAGTTGTCTCTTAAGGGTCCCACAAAAGCCTCTATTAATTTATTTCTAGCTAACGCTACTGCTCCCTCCTCTGAGCTGTCTCCTGCGAGATTTGCTCAGGTTACTCTTCATACTTTCATTTGGCTTCCACAATTCTGTTTCGGCTTCCACATCTTTAATCTTTCTTACAATGCCTTCAGGGGTCCTCCTTCCTCAGCATTTTCTGCACATTCAAGAAATAGCTGCACTCAGTCACCTTTTCTTCCCTCTCTGTACTTTGCCTCCAAAGGATCTCAGCACAAATATAATTTCAGCAGCTTGCTCCATGCTTATGATTCACCAGCCTTTCTACTTCGGATCTGTCATGTTCTTTCCAAGTGAAAATTTTGACTTGTCTCTCTGGCATTAATTGCCACGCTACTGTCTGGTATTTCCTAAGCTGAGCAAGTGCAGCACCCACATTGAGGTATTTTGAGTAATCTTCTTTAATGCCACTCCACTAAACACATTTTCTAACAACTCTTTAGCTTCTGTGTCCTCTTAATATAGAAACCTGATTTTGGCTTCCCACATCCTTTACTCCCACCTTGTATAACTTGTGTTCCCATAGTTCTGATACATGTAGGAAAGAGGTGACAGGTTTGCATGGGGTCACCAGTCACTGTATCCTAAAACACATGTGGAGGTCTCAGTAGATTTGGTGAATGAAAGTAGATTAAGTCTGAAAACATCCTTTGAGACTAACCCAGACCACCCTTTGCTCATTTTTTTTTGTCTTATCTCTGCATTTGAGAAGGTGAATAATAATCAAGCCTACCAGAGTTTTCTAAAGGCAACTGTATCCAACTGTGAAGGTGTAAACACAAAAAAGAGGGGCTGAGCCCTTAGCACTGACCAACGGGGAATAACTGGGAGTAATGAGATTAAACTGAACAAAGGAAAACCACTGAAGGTTGAACATCAAGAAAATATCCTGGCGGTGTCTATCAGACCATGGACTAATTTCCCACGGGAAGCGTTGGAAACTCCATCTCTTGAGTCTTTAAAATTAGACAAGATAAATCACTAAAAAACAGAGGGCTGGGAACAACCCAGCTGGAATTGGAAAGGGATGAGCTAGACTGTTTCAAAAGATGGTTTTAGTCTCTGTTTCTCTTATCCTGAAATTAAATAACATGACTTGCATAGAGTCTGCTCAGGCAGGACTGACAGACCTGCAGCTGCACCGTGTTCTCCTCATTATGGTCAGGTTGAAATGCTAATGTGACTCTCGCTGATCATTTTTCTGTGTTGTGGTAATGTTACAGCTCAGGCCTGCTAGGGTAACCGGAGGAGTCCCCCATGGGCCCTCCTCCTCCCCGCATCGCAGACCTGGTTGGGGAACATCAGAGGATTTTTCTGCCAAAATGCTTCTTTGTTTTGGACTGAATCCTCATTATGTCCTCGACCATGTACCCTGTTGGGCTGAGCTCCCCTAGATGGCAGAGCTGAAGCGATTTGAAATGCAAAATGCTGTATGCAGCCTTGCTGTAATAGGGACTGCCATAGACAGCTCTTGTTAGAAACAGCTTCTGTTGTTGCATTTCACTCTTTGCCGCATGTCAGAGATTGTCCAACTCCTCTAACAGTTACTGCAGTTAGAATCCGGACCCAAAAAGCCATTGATTCCCATGAACGATTCAAGTTTCCAGTTCTCAGAAAGATCAAGCCAAGAAAATGGTTCATTTATGGTTGTGTCTTTAGCAACCCCCCTTGGTCCAGCTGCATGGACTTTTTGAGAAGAAAAATCAGCTTTGATACAGTTATGCAAATGCTTGCTAAAAGAAATGAATGTGAGAGGCAAGTTCGGAGAAGTTACAACTGACCTTCTTGTCCACTTGCGCTTTTCAAGCCTTCTGTTACGTAAAACTACGGGTTACCTCATGAGCAGCGTTAGTCTGCACAGTTTTTCTTTCTGTCCTCACACAGATGTTTTTCCAACTAATTAAATTCTACTGCAATGCATTTTTTTGTGTTGAAGTGCTGAAGAAAGCTGAACGCAAACCGAGTCACATTTTGAGGATTTCGTCTGAAATTGCACACATCTTTTTTTAAGCTTAAGGATCTGATAAAAATTATTTGACTTCTGTTATCTCCAGAACTGTCTTCGTTTTCTGCAGTTTGCAGAAAAGGACAATAGGTCAGGGCTTTTTTTGTATGCCATTTCTTTCTCAGCTGAGCAGCTCCATGTGGTGTGTTGCATTTCTCCACTGGCAAAAGACTTCATTTTTCTGTTTGAAATATTGTTGGATTAGCACAAGGTGCCTGAGAGTTCCCCATCTCACAGTCAGAGACAAGGTAAATAAACTGATAAGGGCTGTGGTGGATATATATAGAGAAAAAGGAAATTACTTGGGAAGCAAGATTGTTCTGAATGACTTCAAAAGTCTCCTTTTCTTACATATCTGAGCACGTAAGTTTAGGTAAGTAATGCAACCCAAATCGAGAGCTGTAAGTAGAGCATAGCAAACCAAATAGATTATTTTACCTGTGTTGTTAAGTCACCAGTTCAGAATCGGGCTTCTTAGCTCTGAATTTGTCTAGCTTTACAGTTTATTCCTGAAGATTTTTTCTTCTTATATAATGGTTACTCTGCTTGCACCCAGTTTTTTACTGATCATTTCCTTATTACTCCTTCCATCTATTTCCCTTTATTTTCATCTCTTTTTTACAAAGAGTTTTACCTTTTCTCATTTCTTACTCATCTTTGATTGTCTCCAGCTCATTTCACATTTACTTCTCCTATTTTGTCAGCTTTTGTTTCCTCCCTTTATCTGTCTTATAATTATTGTATATCTTTTTGATTTTCCACAGCACAGCTTCATAGTATCAAATACTCATATTGCAAAATTTCCCCTCAAAAAAAGATCAACAATAAGTTAGCTGGAAGTCATCCGTATTTCATTATATTTGGCACTGAGAAGTGCAGCTTTTAAAGAGCCTCCACCCTACAGCTGCATCTCATCATTGATCCATTTAAATGCACTAATATAGCCAAAAAGCAAATGTTTCCCATTACAACCTGTCTCTAAGTGACATCTATGTGCTAGTTTAGGAATAGATCTTCATAATAGAACTACTTTGGAGGTAAAATAGGAAAAGATATTCTTCTGGTTCAGTGCTAAACGCTTGCATGCTTTTAGCCTGAAATAAGCATGGAGCCATGTATATAGTGGAGCCAGTTATATAGTGGGTAAAATAAACATCATGAGTGTTGCTTACTGAACACAAATCCTGTCATTACAGGTTATGTGTGTGACCAGTTAGGTGACTAGAAATTGGCTCCTACATTTGTAGGGGTTTCTCCACTGAAAAAGAAAATGATGAAAAAAACCCTCTGAAGTTCATAGTGAACACAGGGTAAGATATCTAACATGCTACTAATATCCCAAAGGCCCTCCAGTCTTTATAACTCTTATTATACCGCTATAGCTTCATGAAAGGAGTAATGAGGCCTGATCTGCCCACAGGCTAATACAAGAGTGCGTGAGATGGCTTTTGTGCTTGTTTGACTTCACTGACATAGTTTTACTACTGGGAATTCTTCTAATCAAGATGAAGTGTCTTTAAAAAAAGTGGGGTTTGCAGGTCCTGTAACTCAGGAGCATTTTCATGTCAACCTCAAGAAAGCTGAAAAAGGTGTTTCTTATAATTAAGAAGGACAATACACAGTATAATCAATACTACAGTCATTATTTCATATATGCATATGCTGTAATAATAATCAGATCCTCAGCAGCCTGAGGATCTTTCAGTCCTCAGGCTGCCTTCATACTTCTCGGCTGCCAGTGGGCTGCAGGACTCTCCCACAGCACTGCTCCATTCCAATGGCTGTCACAGGAGAACCAGAGGGTTTTGTAACAAGAGAGTGGGTAGCTGTAATTTTGGTACTCAGGAACTTGTGGGAGTCTGTTTCTTGACACCAAAGGCAAGCAGATAAATGAGAAGGTACCGTGATGGATGCACAGGCTTTGGAGCACTTTTCAGGAGCTGCTACCAAGAGATCCACAGAGGCTGTACCCAGCTACTTACGTGTTCTGGCACCTTTTGAATACCATGGTTTACACCGAAGGCCTTTCTCACTGCCAAATGCTTTTTGCATGTGCTAGATGCCTCCCTGAATCATAGTTTCTACAGTGCTAATGCTCACAAAACTAAATCTATTTTTGATCACATTGGCATCTCCTTTTGAAAACTTTACTGATCCGCAACTGTAGTTAACAGCACCTTTGACCTCTGACGTGCCTTCCCATACACTCAAAACAGACATACTGTTAAAACCCTGAGTTATATTTGCTTTTGGAATTAACATCCCAGAGCTGTGTTAAATGCTCTTGCATAAGCAGTTCTTGGATAACAAAGTTATTGTTTCAATGCTGTTTGCTGGCAGTATCAGGAAAATAACTGCTGTCGTCTCAGTTCAAGTTGCACACACCAAAGGCTACAAGGACAGGAAAATAACCTGCTGTCGGGAGGCTTTGGTTCTCAGTCCCAGTTACATGAAAAGGACACATCTCCAACTACTATCTTGTCCAGCAATGAACAAGATAAGGATTTAGTCACTCCTTGCTACAGAATAGTTTAGAGAATATCTGTACTGAAAATCTTCCAATAATGCTGACATATAGAAGAGATCTCCAATGAACAAAAAAAACCCAACCCTTGTAGGCGTGTACTGTGAAAAGACAAGATTTGAATTCAGTTTTAATGCATTTGGCACATAGTAGATGATGCTTAACTCTTCACCTCAAGAGAGGTCAATCGTATCATGTCTCAGTATTTTACTTTACTCTGGCCTTACACACAAGTCAGTTGTGAAACAGATCTTATAATAATTTCTTATGGAACTGGACACCACTACTCAATTCTTCATTACTATTAAATGAACTCAATTTCTATGTCAATAAAAATGACATATACTAGGCATATTGTTCCCAGGGTCACAACCATTCCCGGTATAGTCTGCCACAGACTGCTAAGTTTTGTAACATGATGAATGAAACTAAACTGAAAATCGATATTTTCTTTTACAGAAGCTTTCAAAATACAAGTCCTGGTGCCTTGCTCAGAGTAAAGCATCCTTTCTTATTAAAGGCAAACCTCCAGTAATACAGATCCTGAATCACAGTCACACTGTTGCTCTCACCCCACAAACAGCATGACAATTTATAAAGTGATAAGACAAAGAATTAGGAAATAACTAATTAACATAATTGAAATGTCTCAGTTAATACACTTGATGAACAGCAATGCTACCAGGAGAAAATTCCCCCTACACACTTGGATGAAAGCCTCACTGGCAACTCATGTCAACCTTATTTCTTAATATAGAAATAATTAATTCTTGTATATGTGCAGTTATATAGAGCAGAATTGCACAGCTGTTCTCTGCTAGTCATCAAAGGGGTGCTAGATTATATACAGGAATAACATGCTACTTTCATTGTAATTCTCTCAATACAATGGTGGACAAAAAGGAAATAGGCTACTAATATACCATTACAGTTACAGTAGTCTGGGCTCTCCCAGAAGTCAGTGGAGAGAAACAAGATCCCTAAGAACTTGATGCAAACCATGTCAACTTGTGTGTGTCTTCATTGACTATTGAGAGAGCCTAGCTGATTAGCTCAGATCAAATGAATAATTTACAGATGGGTAAATCAGGCGTCATGAATACCATCCTCGGTGTCTGGTGCACTTGGGATGCCTCAGGATGAGCTATTAGGCTCCCTCTTTGCCCAGAAAGAATCCTATTGCAGCCAGATTTGTAAGGATTTGTTTACATCTGGAGATAGCAACAGTGGCTATAGCTCCATGTGGAACATCTTTATCCACAGCAAAAGCCTCTCGTTCTTGCCTTCAAAGTAAGCTAGGTGAATAAGACATTCATATTTTTCAAACGGAGTACCCAGCATACTTTGCTAATCCATTAATTTTTTCAATATTTCAGCAGCGCTTCTGCTCTGAATTGGAACCAAAAGCAAGTCTTTTCATTATAAGCCAGAAGGAGAGAGGGAGAATGAGATCCATTTAATTAAAACATTTCCAGCCAATACGCAAAGGAATGTTTAGATTCTGCACGTATCTTATGCATAGTCAATGGAAATTGCATGAGCAGAGGCTAAAAAGGCTTGGAGGAAGCCAATGTAAAATGAGCAAAGACTATAATAGTCTAGACCGTAGATTGCAAGAATAAGGCTCTGGCATTTACCAGAGAAGAACCAAAACATTTAGCTACTAAATGGACCTGCTGTCTGTTGAGGGGTGGCAAGTGAGCCCTGACACAGTTAAGAACAGCCTGCCAGGCTGCTCTGTGCTGAGTGACACCCTTTCCAGTAATAAGATGTTCCAGCCACGCTCCTGCAAAGGATGCTGCAAGAAGCAGTATCATGGACGAGCAGTGACAGTCTCCCTATAGATGGTATATCCTCTGGCTGGGTGAGTTTTTCCTAGACCCTCTTTCAATGCAAAGTAGCATAAACGGTGGAGCACTATTTCATTAGTCCAGTAGTCTGTGAAATAACCATTTAGCTCTAAGCATAGCTAAAGTAGGCAGCTGTTTGAGGTAGCTGTCTTTAGGAGACACTAACATGGACCATCCTTTCCCAGTGATCCAAGCAGCATGCCTTGCCCTCTGCCCTCATCTTTGTTCTTGTAAGAATAATATTGTCATGATCAAGAAGAACGTAATCCCCTAAACTGGAGTTAGAAAACATCTTGCAGGAGGAAAGGCCAAAAGATGACTGCTGCAGTGTTTCCACTCAGTTCATCCCCTTTGCTGTAGCAGCTAGCTATTGGAAAGGGACCTGAGCTCTGCACAGCTGTTATTTACTTCTGTTTTGAAATGCAGAAAGTTGCAGTAATCTGTTTATTTTTCTTTAACTCTTTTGTGCTTTGGAAGTATCACACAGTTCAAAAGGCAATATGACTAAATTTTAAGACAATTATTGTGCTGGCAATGTTTTAACAACTGTTTCTTTGCAAAAGAAAAACAATACGGGAAAGCAGATTAAATAAACATAGAAGCTATCAACAGCATAAAAAGAAGTCTCACTGAATACAAAAGTTTGACAAATGGCAACTAGTGCAAATCTCTGCTTTTTCTCTGGCTTTCAGCAAGATTTTCCTAAACTTCAGGATTTTTCCAAAAGAGGAGCTTGACACATCACAAATGGAACAGAACCTGTGGCTCCTGCAGCTGGTCCTACAGGTCTGGGAGTGAGAAGAGTGAACAGGAATACAGCATATCAAGGAGGAGGGTTTCCCCTCTAGATTTCTTTTTATATTAATCAGATGCAGTCATTAAGACTAATTACCTTTACAGAAGTTGTAGAATGTTTGTGGCCCTCACCTCAGGCAGTTGTATAGTCCTGAAATCTAATAGTCTGTCCCCACCAGATCAAAAGGAAAGACCACTCTTACTGTACCAAGAAGATGAAGCCCTGTCCTTAGACTCTGCAGCAAAATGCTTTGCATTGCTGTGCTCAGAGTTTGTTTTGTATTTTGCTCAGGGCTTAAGGACCGCCTTGAGAATTAAATTAACTTGGACTGTTTCCCCTGGCCTCCCTTGTAACGCTTTGGTCTAATCCTGCACATGACCTTTGTGTGGACATATTTTGCATCCACATGGAGACATTTGGAGTCTGGTGCATGTGAAACAGCACAGTACTGCAGTGAAGAGTTCAAGTATATCTAATGAGTTAAAATATTTGGCTGCTGCTTTCTTATGGGAAAGCAGTACTGAAATGAACATCTGAGGGTGTCTCAGCAAAAGACTGGGCTGAAAATATTCTGTAAACGTGGCTTTGTTCCTTAGCTCATTACTTTCATTTTGACTTCTCCCAGCATTATGTTATTGCCGATCACATTTCTGGATTGATTTTTGTCTAGATTTGCAACTTTAAGTCCATTGCCAAAGAAGGACAAACTGGTGGAGGGTGCTAATAATTAATTTAGTCACACTAGAAACATGTTATATTCAATGCTTTCTTCAGTCAATTCAGAAGCATGTTTCTTCTTTACATACTACAGTTTGCATAGCAGTCAGCATAGCCTATTTACAGAAAATTAAGGAGTGTTTCTGTTCATTAGTTGCAGTAATTTACACGTCTGAGTTTTTTTCTGTACTGGCACATGAACTACTCGGAAGCTGAACCCAACCCCAGGTATCCCTATTCTCACACTTGTCTCTCTTGGTCCCCAAAAATAGTGCAGAGCCACTCATTACCTCTAACTCTGATCAGCCAGCATCTTCTGCAGCATTTGACATTTGTTCAAAGGATTTGTAAAACACTGAAAGAGAATGAATCCAATACTTTCTTCTCCTTGAAAGCAACATCCATAGGCAATCCTTTCTCTAGAAGTAGGATGTAGCTTGCTGGGGAATTTATACTACTTCCAAGAAGTGAAGTAACCGTTTAGCTCTGTCAAAATACTAAACATATTCCTAATCCATCCTCTCCTGGAAAATTCATACCATACAGACATAAATACAATCCAGGTTGCTTCACAGATTATTCCGGGGGGGGGGCAGGGGGTCATGCTTTCCTGGTACTGTCTCCCCATTTTTATTTCACTTTTTAAAAGCCAGAGCAGGAAAACAGGTGGTGGGAAAGGAGTGGGGAAAAAAACAAACATTGTAATATCACTTTCAGAGCCTACTCCCCATAAATAGTAATCAGCTTACAGGTTTAAAGACCTTCTGGCCTTTAGATGGCTCCTTCTGTCCCAGAGAACATCTCGTGTCTCTCTTCATTGAAAAGAGAGCTGAGCAGTGGTCAGTCTGAGTAAGTAGCAGCATGTGGAGTCAAGTTTAGAAGCCAGTAAGAGCTGAGTATGCGGTTTCTACAGGATATATGGGAGCAAGGTTTTGAGGAGCTCCAAGTGAAGCAAAAGCTCTTCACACAGAGTAGGCAAAATAAGAAAGCAGTAATTGATACACTGTCCTTGGGTGGAGCATGTCTTTGTTGGAAGGAGGTGGGGTTCTGATGAAATCAATATACATGATATAAATGTAACATTTTTACTCCTGAGCTTTTTTTCAATGCCTGAAAGCTATCTTGATCCAGCTCCAGCTATAGAGAAAGTTCTGTTAAATGGCAGGGCCCGGGAGAAAGCTCTCACACTTTGTCCATATACAGGGAAGCTGTTGATAGTCAGTAAAAATACAACCTGGATGTAACCTGGATTTTGGAGACGGCTGTTAGCACCATTGTGCTACTAAAAAAAGATTTCACTAATCAGCGGATCAAGCTGCTGACTATGTGATAAAGCAAGGAGACAGTGATAAAACTGTTGTCAATTCATTACCGGCTACTTCCACCTAAATTGTCAGTTCAGTAGTTAAACTAAACATTTTACAAAGCAGGGCTGATTTACCACCTCCCAGCTGATAGCACAGAAGAAAACATAGAACTGTTATTTCAGTAGAGGAGCTAAGGTAACCCCAATTGTCATTTCACTTCTCTCTGTCATTGAGCACTTAAACCTTTTCTGTCACAGCCAGTTTTAAATAGATTGTATATTTATTGTGCTGAACTCTTTTAAACTGTGCGTGTGTGGGAGGGGAGGGTTTCTGAGGGAAAATGCTGCATAGTCCCTGCTGGCTTTCTAAAACAAGTTAACATTGTTTGACCTAAAGTGAATAAACCCGCAGCAGAGATGAGGCTGATGACTTTATCTGTTAGACTCTGACTCTGCTAATTTGAAACAAATGAAAGAATGTAGATAGTTTAAGTGAATGCAGAAGAGATGGGAGTGATATTTTTCTTCCCCTAGACCTTTACAGAATTAGGAAATCTTGCTGTAAACAGGCATGGCATTTTCAGAAACAAGTTGTTATTCCACAGCGACAGTTTCCAACAGCAAAACGTGAAAAACAGGAGTTTTGCTTTGCTTATGGTTTCAGAGTGTTTCAGGAGATTTTCATTGCTAAGAACCCAAGTTAAAGTAAAGTGAGTTCTGCTGGGCTCCTCCTAGCCATAATCATACTTGCTCAAATTTTACACTGCAACTCATTCCCCTGGGCTCACTGAATTATACTTGAAATTGCTTTTGTCTCTGGCTGGATGATGGTAAATTCCTGCAGGCTTGAACAATTTCATATTTCTTTACAGAGTAACAAGTTTGCTGTTGGAACTGACATACTAATGCCCCAAACCCACCAAAACGTACCAAACTCTAGACAGAACAGCAGGGGTGATTGGTGTGAACAAGAGGCTTATTGCTGGAGGAGTCATGCATCAGCCTGCCTTGATGCCTCAGGCAAACACCTCCAGTTCTAGTTCAAGGTATATGCAGGCACACAAGGGAGTATTAACAAGTACCAAGTTAGGCTGTGAATTCAGGAAACATCAGAAACTTTCTACCATCTCTGATTTGGATACATCTTTCATGGAAGAATAACCCACCTCACTACTTGGTCATCCTTGCTCTGAGGTGAAATGAAGAACCACGAGCCTCTTACCAGAACTCAGCTTCCTTCTGTTGGTGGTGGATCAGTGATGTTAGCCAGGAGGAGCAGGCACCTTGCTGAGGTGTCCTCAAAGCAGTGGGTGGGGGAGTTGTCCTGGCACAGGATAGGAAATAAGCCGTGGTAGCTTCTGCATGGAAGGGGCAGTCATCTTCCCATGTATATCTCTTACCCAATGGACACACTCTCATGACACAGGTCCTCACAGCTTCACTGAGCATGCCCAGTAGTGATCTTTCCCTCATGGTCCTGGACTTACCATGCATTAACGCAAAGGCACGCTCAAGCTGCCTCATTGCCTCAAGTCATTTACAGCTATGGCAAGAAGGAGCATCACAAGGGAAGGCAATAGGCTGCACTGCCCATCAGACTGGCTAGCTAAGTGCTGGAGGATATTCTGAGGACACACAAGTCAGCAGTGACACACTTCTGGTCTTACAAATAATTGCTTTCTCTCCCCCTCACCTGTATTCGGCAAGTCTAGTGATACCGCCTCTGGTCTGCTTCAGTGGCCAGGCATTCACAGGAGACTAGTTTCCACAGGCTTGCCCTGTACCTGCTCTACACATGTCATTATTCATGGGCGCTGCTGGCAAACAACCTCATCTCTCAGACTGGAGCCCCTGCTATACATTTTCCCCATGCCTTCAATATATTCTTCTTTTTGTAGTATTTCCATTTTCTTTTAAGTTTATCCATCTGAATTTTGCTCCAAAATGTTAATCCTTCTCTGGATGTCTGACCCAAGTATAGTCCTCTTATGTCGTATCTCATTTCTTGTGCCTTGATGGTCACCTCCTGCAAACAGAGCTACCTCTCTGTTCATAAGATTTTTGGATGCCTCTGATCAGTGGTGTTAAGCTGACCACTGTTAAAGCTCATAGATGACACCTTAGCACTCTTAAGATGTACAGCTCACCACATATCTTAAGCATCCTCCTTGGCTTTCCAGTAGGCAAATGCCTCATTTTCACCATAACTTTGGACAGGAGGAGATCTTTCCTAAAGGTTAAGCCCCGCAGAATATTGTATGCCCTTAAAATGGTGTTTCTTCCACGGGATATTGCCCAGCACCCTGTGACTGGTGGAGACAGCATGACTGAAGCTTCAGGATGCCAAAATCCTCTCTTACTAAGGGACCCAGAGGTAGGTCTGCCTACAGTTCTCTTTGACAGTGCTCAGGAGCACTTGAAAAGCATCAGCATCAGGGGCCAAATGAGGTAGGTGTGATCTCTTTTAAAAAGAAGATTGAAATAAAAGAAAGGAGACACTTTGGGCATAGTTCACTGTGTACATGGGAACCAAGATGTAGGCATGGCAGTGATTACATTTATTTCTGTTGCCAGAGTGTAGGTGATAAGAACACCTGTAGAATGAAAGGGGATATTGTGGTACAGTTATCGAGAAAACAGCCATCACTAGTGATGTTGAGGATGATAATGTAGTAGTGCTGGAAAGGAGACAGATGCTTGTGTCATGACTGAATCACAGGAATCACAGTGCAGAAGTCTGTAAAGCAAATACAATTGCAAAAAATGGTCATATTACATCACATCTCTAGTCAAGATTTTATGGCTTTTACATGTCTAGGAAGGGACTACTAGCTGTAGTATCTTGCAAATATCGATTAATGAAAAATGTATCTGTCATCCACTTCTCAACTGCCCATTTTGGGGAGAATCTAATGAGTCATCCTCACTCAGGGCACCTGTCAACATCCTTGGGAGTGGGGAGTTATTAGGCTGATGCCAATCAGTGTTTTGGCCATGTTCTGAAGTGTTTGTAGCCAGGGTGCTCACAGCAGTGCTTTCAAACACTTTCAGGGAGGTAGCAGCATTCATTACCTCCAAAACAGAAGATATTGCAGACGTGTCCATGTTCAGCCTGAACCTCTCAAAAAAGGCCCTAACTGTGAGATTTAAGCAGCTGGGATCCATGGTGAAAAGTGTTATCAGAATGATCTTTGCCCCAGCAGCTCCAAGTGACAATTTCTGAGAGCAAACATCAGTGCAAACATCTACTTCCTTAGAGACGTATCTCCACTCACTCTTCCTTTCGTTCCCAAATTCAGGCTCTGTTAAGCTCAGACCTTTTCCTACATAACTTTTCAGACTTTCTACTCTTCTCCTTATCACAGCATGAAATACCCAAGATTTACTGCTATCTTCCACTACTGCCTATCTAATCTTCTCTACCCAGGTACTCCAAAATAATCTAATCTAAAAAGACCTGTAAGAAACCTGCTTTCACTTTAACTTCTGTTTCTCTCTACTCGTGTTGTTCTCTATCCCAAACATAGGGCAGCTGGGACTCGCTATGGCCAAGCCTCCTCACTGCTCATGGCACCTCAGGTCTGATGTACCATGGTGTTCTGCAAATGGTGAGAAAAAGAGAGGGCCTTCAAGATAGCAAGAACAATGTAACTGCTTGGGAAGTGAGTTGCCTCACAGTGGGCTAGATGCAGGTTAGATGTCTAAACACGTCGTACATGTGAGAGAAAGGCATGGTCCTGGGCCCTGCTAGAGGCAGATATTAAGGACCACATGGGAAGGAGACAGGTCCTTAAAACATATTTAATGTAATGAACTTCAGTCCTCCAGACTACCTTGCCACGTGACTTTCGATGTCCACAATTTAGCCTCTTGAATTTCTATGTTCTCAAGATGTTCATTCAGCAATTGCCAATTTAAGAAGATAGACCCCCATTATCATGCCACCACTGACCCAGGGAACAGGAAGAACAGAATGACTGAGCACACCTCAGGCCCTGGACAGTAGTGCAGGCTCAGCTCTGCCTACTGCAGCAATTTAAATTCAGCTGCTAGACTTTGCACTGAAGAGGCTGAGATGCGCTCAAAGATGTCTGCACTAACTCTCCTGGGGGGATGGTACTCTTTAGCAAGGAGTGATAATAAACAGTAGGATGGTGCTAACGCTTTAAGCTGCTGCAGCTGTCTGCTAAGTGAGTATGTGTCAACACCTTCAGACTGGAAGGTGAGAAAGTGAAATTACAGCGCTGTTACCCTAATTCTGCTTTTGCAATCTCTTTTATTAAACCACTTTCAAGGGTGGTTAAGGGACTCCGAGGTTCTGCTTGTGTGTTAAGAATCCAAGATAATAGGCATATTCCTGAAAGGTTGCTTGCTTCTCTAAGTTATTCTGTTCTAACTATGGCACCATAGTTAGAATGAAAAATTACAGCATCATAGCCTTATACGTGAATGTCATAAGTACATCCCAGCACCTCAGACAAAAGCATCTGTCACAGAAAAATAGAACACTCTGATTAAGAGGAAGAAAATGAAATACACAGTTCAATAAAGATTTGCTAGTGTAAATACTTTTGATAATTACACAAATATAACCTTTTCAGTGTTAATAAGAAGATCTATTTCCTCAGCCTAGCTATGAAGTAATTTATGATTCTAGGATCACATTTTCCTCTGTGATATTTTCATCTCCCTGTTATAGTTTGAAAGCTAAAGCTAGAGAAACTGACTGGCAATGTAAGAAAAGTAAAAATGGAAGATTTGTCACTGTACTGATGTAGCTGTGCTGATATAAATAGAGACTTGATAGATACTAAATGATCACTCACAGTCTACTTCTGGTTTAATCTCTTTGAGATATTTTGTGAATCTGACGACTTTCTGCGTGGATATTAGTGACAGTGCTAATGCAGATTTGGAGTCAGCACTGTGGTTCCTACAGAAAAAAGTAATTATTCTGAATACACAGAGCTGGTTTTAGATATATCATGGGTTTTTGATGATGTTCTGTGGATTGACATGATGACTACAGTGCAGAGAGCAGTATGCAGCCAAGCACACAGCTACACTTTGTTCTGTTTGCTAACAGCTTCTAAACAGGAAAAGTGCTCCCACTATTTCCCTTCTCCACCCTTCAAAAATCTCAAGTGATTTTAATTCTGGTCTTTTCAACTTCTTGACAACCATGGACTGGACTATATTACAAGAGTTTGCTCAGGGCCAGGACAGCAGTGAGAAACAATTAGAGAGCTGGACAGAACCATCTGTGGATTGCCAGCTGGACAGCAGGATGCTTATTTAAAATACGTGTATATAATATCCAGCCCAGGTCAGGTTCATCCACAAAGTAGCCATTAACATCAGAAATTTATGAGAAACTCAAACTCTTCAGAAACCACTACAGGTTCTTAACTGTATATACACTTGATGAAATACATGGCAGCACCTAGATGTAGATAAGCACCTGAGAAAGTGCAACAGGCCTCGAGTTGTAACACCCTTTTAAACATGGCAAATGTTACCTTAGTTGTCAAGAACCAGCACATGGACTGACTTTTTCTCCAGCTACTGGATGTAAGCTCCTCACCCAGATCTTTGGATACCAATATTCATACCTGCTGCCAATGTGAGGGATAACCAGGCCAGTCACCTCTTTTCAGAGATTACTTAAGAGTGGCATAGTAAAAAAAACACCCAACCCAAAACATCACTGTTTTGAGCCCACAAACCAGACACGACCTTTCATTTCCCAGAAGACCTTTACTGTTTATTACAAATGCCTCGCTCTTCTTTTCCTTTCACAGAGACCTCACTTATCCAGCCTCTATGCTGAAAATAATCATTTAAGGAAACAAAAAGTAAAAATCACACTGACAATAGATGAAGTATAGAAAATGGTTTTATTTAACACCTTCAAGGAGACAACGAAACCAAGCTCCCCACACACTGAACAGCGGTCTCAGGACTTCGGCATGGCCCCATCCCGCAGACACAGCCGTCTCCACCGCCAGCCGAGCCCTCACGAAGCCAGGTGCCGGTCAGAGCTGGCGAGACAAGCGCTGTATTCTGCCTTAGGGCGGAACACCAGATTACTCCTATGTGACCCACCCCCCGAAAGCGCGGGTAGGGCGGGGGGGGGGGGGCAGAAAACGCCGACGCCTCCGCCTCAGCGTGCTGGCGGGCAGCGGACGGAGGCCGGTGGCGGGGTGCGGGCCCGGCGGGGCTCTGCGCTCCCGGGCCGAAGGGGGGGTGCCCTGGAAGGCAGCCGGGAGCCAGTTCCTGCCCTTGCGGTGTCGTCTGAGGAGGTGGGTGGATTTTTGGAGGGAACAGCAACCGCCAGCTTGGAGGCGGGGGAACGGGACGGGGACGGGCTCCCCACCCGCAGAGGCAGCGGGAACCGATAGAGCCGGGAACACTTCATCGCCGCCGTGAGGCTGAGGTGCCGGAGACCCCCAGGCTGCCGAGTAAGACTGGGGCAGCTTGAGGGCCGGTGAGCCACTGCCGCCCGCCGCGGGGTCGCGCTGCCGGCCTGGGCTTAGCGAGCTGAGGGGAGGGAGAGGGGCTACCGCCCCTGGCTCCTGTCAGGGCGGGGACCACCGCGAGGCGCTGGGTCAGGCACGGGGCCTTCCCCTGACGGTGGTGTGACGGGACGGGGGAAGACGCGACCCGTGTTCGGGTGCTGGGGCCGCGGACAAGAGGTGCCGCGCTGGCCCGGCGAGAGATCGCGGCCAGTAACGCGGAGGAGGTTCCGCGGGGCCTATCCCCTCGCCTTCAGCTGGGAGCTGGCTGTAGCTCCTCAGCGCGGCCACTGCTCCCCCGCACGTCGAGCCCGGAACGGGGCTGGAGTACAGCGAGCTGCCGCCGCCTGCGGCGGTGGGCGAGACCGGTGCACAGGTAGCCGGGGGAGCGCGGCGGGCGCAGCTGGCTCTGCGCGATGGCCCCCAGCGCCGAGACGCCCTAATTGGCGGCGGCGGAGCTGGCAGTGGGGGGCAGGGTAGGGCTGGCCCTGAGCGGCCGCCTGCTGCCACGGCCGGGTCCAAACGGCGCGTCTGTGCGGAGAGAGGCGGGAGGCCCGAGGGAGGGGTGGCGGGCGGGGCGTGGGGCGCGGTGGTCTGATCGCGAACGGCTCCGGCTACGTAGATGGGGGGAGGGAGCTGCCTGTGAGCGGGGTAGACGCGTGTGAGAGACAAAAGCCCAGCTCTGCCGAGTGAGGATCGCTCGGCCTCAGTGGTCCCGGGAGGGCTCTTTTGTTGCCGTTTTCCAATCGGCGTTTGTGAGTTCCCGCCGCCCCCCGCCCGGTCACACCAGTGGTTACGGCCGGGACGAGGACCGTGAACGGGCGGCAGCTTCCCCCCGGCCCGGCGAAAGAGCGGCCCCTTGGCTGCCTGCTCCGTATTCCACCAGTTGATCAAAGTTCGGCTGGGCCAAGGCGAGGAGAGACCGGCCTGCTGTCCTCGGTAGCCACGGCTCCTCTCCTCTTCCTCTGCGGCCGGGGGCAGCGCTCCCCCGTCGCCGCTCCCTCCGGCGGCACGAAAGCCTATGTGTAGCGAGGTAGGAGGGAGCGGGCGCCTCCCGTTTCTCCCCGCCTGCCCTCTCCTCCCCGCGGCTGGGTCTCTGGATAGGAGGAGCCGGAGGAAGAGGAAGATGACGAGCGGGTGCAATTAGCCTAACAAGGGACTGGTGCCGGAGGAGGCGGCAGCGTCCCCGTGCCGAGGACTGACACATCTGCTCTCTCTCTTCTCCAGCCATGAAGGCAGAAGCTGGGGAGCGCAGCTGAAGCCCAGGGTCGTCCCGGCGCGCTTCCCTATGGCAGCTGCGTGAAGGGGCTGAGCCCCCCCTCCCCCGGCGGCGGGGCTGGCCTTGTCGCCTCGGGTGTGCGCGAGCGGCTCTGGTTCTTCCCTCCTCTCCCTTCCCTTCCCCGATGTGGGCTCCAGAGGATTTGCTTCTCCTTTGTAACCGGGAATGAAATAATGGCGACCCGGTGGGCAGCGGGGCCACCCGGAGGAGATGGAGACAACGAGCCCCCCCCGGGCGGCGGCAACGGCGGCCAGGTATGAGCGACGGGGGCGGGAGGGGCGCGGGTTGCGCGTACGCGGCGGGCAGGGCAGGGCCGGGCTGGGCGGCCGCCTCCCGCCGCGGGGAACGGCTTGGCTGGAGCGGGCTTAATGGCCGCCCCCTCTCTCCCTCCCTTTCTCCCTCCCGCTCTCTTCCTGCCCGCCCGCCTTAGAATTGCTGGGAGTTGGACGCTGGGAGCGGTGCGGGCGTGCGGTTCCCCGGCAGAGGGGGGCCGGCTGCTGCCCCGGCTGAGGGCTCCCCTCGCAGTCGGGGCGTCGGAAGTGTGTGTGTGTGTGTGTGTGTGTGGGGACGCCTCCGCTGCCTTACGGCCGGGCGGCGGCTTCACTTCCCGCCCTGCGGAACGGCCGGCGTCCTCGCCCTTGGGGCGGCGGTTTCCGTGGGGTGAGCCCCCAGTCCCGCGGTCAGATCGCGGAGTGTCGCCCCACGCTCAGCCCCCCTGCGGCCTCCCTGCGCCTGTCCGCCCCGTCCCAGTCCTGTTCCCGGGGGACGGTGCTGGGGTACGGCTTCGTCGTCCCCGTCCTGCACCGCCTCGTCCCACTCAAACTATGCTGCTTTTTAGTAGAAATACGGGCTTGGCCTCTGCCTCCTTGTAGGTAGTACTTGTCACCTTCCTATCTGTATGTAGCGCTTGTATTAAACATATTTCTGTTAACAGCATTTGTTGCTGGAACAGTCGTCTGTGTGCTTAGTTTGAAAACTTCATAGTATGCCCTATGGTGGCACCACTGCATGTTTGGACTCGCCACACAGAGTTTTTAACACAGAGCTGTGCCTGACGCTTCCTTCTGTGCTCTATTAATAGTAATAAATGTCTGCAAAACAACTATAATTTCAGATCCAACAAAATATGTGTAACAGTTTTAGTGGCCTTCTTCTAAGATCTGTCCTAAACTTTATTTACAAAGACAAACTTGCTTTTGTATTTATCGCAGTTAAGGCATGTTTTGTCAAAGACAAAACTGCTCTAGGTCTTTGTAGGGCTGTGAAATGGATGCCTTTTATATGGATGCCCTGCTTTTGTTTGCTTAAACTGATATATAGTAGAATGATTTTTAAATCTACAGAACTGAAAAAAAAAGTGTGGATTGGTTTTGGTTTGTTGTGGGGTTGGTTTGTTTTTTTTTGTTTTGTTTTGTTTTTTAAGGACATCAGGTTTTAGTTTAGTGCTGTCCTCAATTCACCCTTTTGCCTTGGTTTGCAAGTGGCACATATGGATTTGTGAGATACAGTCTCTTAAAGCAGGTAGGTTAGGTGAGGACAACATATGAATCTTAATATCATCTGCTTTCTTATTTAACCTTTAAGACCGTGGTCAATTATGAGTCTTAATTTGTATGTAGATTTAAGCATGCATTATTCTTGTTGATGTCCTTTTTAAAAATGTGACTGAAAGCAAGGCCATTTTGGGAGAACCTGCCTTTTAATACTGTTCATATAATGTGGGAAGAGGGGGGAAACCACATGTC
Source organism: Pezoporus flaviventris (assembly GCF_033815535.1). Taxonomy (NCBI): domain Eukaryota; kingdom Metazoa; phylum Chordata; class Aves; order Psittaciformes; family Psittacidae; genus Pezoporus; species Pezoporus flaviventris. Next base: position 9,870,238 of record NW_026892595.1, read on the forward strand.
TAAGTGTAAAAATTAAAACCTGATTTTTAATTCTGTCATATTGCAACTGCTGGTCTTTTGGCACTGGCACTTGTCATAATCCACATATCCCTACTGTGGTAAACCCTAACACGGCCTGTGGCGCTTTTGGAGATCGTTATGTTAAAGCTGTCTAATTGGGGACTACTAATAGGTGTGGAATTGCAAAATGGACTGCTCTGCCTGTTGTTTTGCCTGATACTTAACATGTTGCAGTTACATTTTAACTGCTAGAAAACATGTGCTTACACTGATGATTACCTTAATCACAGCAGGCCTGATGTAATCTTTGCTTGAACGTAGATACCCCTCATGAATGCCTAATCAAGGTTGCAGTGCTATCACAGTAACTTTAGTATGCATATTGCTGCATAGCTTAAAGTTCAGAGTACTTTCTTATAACTTTTTTCATAGATTGGTGTACAGTGCCAAGAGAGTGAGAGTTTGTGATGTGGGATCTGCTGCCTCAGTTCAGTTGGTGGGACAGTTACTGTGTACAGTGTCTGTGCTATATGTGTGAACAAATCCCTTTAACTGAAGTCGTATTGAGCAGTAAGAACTGCTTTTCTCTTGGGGAAAACAAAAAAAAAAAAACAGAAAACATCTTTAATGAGACACAATTACTGTATAAAAGGAATTTGAAGTTTGCAAAAAGTCACTGGAGTTGCAGGCTTTTATAGTGTGCTCATACTGACATGCAAGATATTAGCAGTTTTGGGAAATGATACAAGTTTTTGGGACGCTGTATCCAATATGGTGCTTGTTTCATAATGCAGTATGAACATCTACATTTAGTGTTTAGCTGTAGACCTGTATGCACAGCAGATTGTTGTCACAAGGGAAGCTCCAGGCATCGCTGGTGCTCATCACTGGCAAGGGAGTTGCAACAGAAATTAGGATTTTCAGCCAGTTAAAGGTTTTGGAAATGTACAGCTATAATCAAGATTAGATCAAATACTGAAAAACCTGCCCTCTGGCTTTAAGATCAGTGGTCAGTCAAAGGGAATTTCTGACTGAGAAGTTATGCTTCTGTGTGTCTGTGCATGCAGAGGTAGGAGAACCGAGGACAGGAGATTTAACTCCCTTAGGTAACACCCGTGGTGGTTGATAATAGTTTGGTGTGTTTTGTTCTTTTTTTTGAATGCCTATCTGCTCTGATATTATGTTCCATTTGGTCATGCCTTGCCATGATTTCTATTTTTATTTTCAGTTCACTTTTTCTGTTCTCCCTTTGACACTGTACCTGGTGGTCTTTCTCACTTCAGAACCCCTTCACTGAAATAAGCATTGAGAACAAAGATTGTGCATTCAGGCTTGCAGGCTCCCGTCTGAACATACAGCGCCTGTTCAAAGGGACAGATCACGTATTCTGAGCTCCTGGGGGAGCTGGCAGAGAGGGCCAAAGATTCTTAGGGCTGTTTGCCATTCTGTTTGAAATCTGACACACATTTGCAAATGGGTGCAAGAATTACTGAGCTTATGCTCATAAGGACAGATAAGTGAGAGCGTGTTCTTTCTGGCTTTTAGATTAATGGGCATATGCTATCTCTGTTTCGTCAGGTTGTAGCAGTGTTTTGCTGGAATGATTAAGACCCGCTGAGGTACAGGCAGTACTGCTTCAGTCACAACGTCCCATCTACAGGCTTGTCCAGATTTGAGGCTGGAACTGGCTTAGTCTTTAGTGCACTTTTAATCTCCCTTCCTCTGCCTAGAAAGGCAAAACAAAAAGTGCTTTTGTTTGTTTGTTTTTCTATTCCCACTATTTTGTGTTTACTTTAAAAGAATTGCTAAGTTTGTGGTATAGTTTACTGTTAATCTGTATTAAAATTGCATGCAAAATGTTAACTGTAGGATGAAAAAATATTAACCACAGCATGTGTGGTTTTAGAAGTAAAATTTTTACTGTAAGCAGTAGTTTCCTTAGTGTATGAATACTAGAAGTATTTTATAAAATAATTTTAAGTATTTGATATTTTTCTGTTGGATCTCCTCAGAACACACATGTATTTAGGTGTTTGTTGCAGGTTTCTAGTACCTTACTGCAAATTTGCATTAAGAGTGTGGGCTCTGGGGTTTTGTTTTTGTGGGATTTATTTATTTTTTTTTGTTTGTTTAACAGCTGAGTTGTTAGAAACAGTTGACCGTCTTTAGAGATTCTTGAGAGTGTCTGTATTTGGCAGTAATTAGGAAATACATTTCCAAAGATTTCTGTAAAAGAAAAATCGGAGGTTATTTTGTATTTGCATAGTAACCACAAATACTTGATTTCAGAAGAGGGGAGAAAAAAAGATTCTTGCTCATACACCTTATCAGAGAGAGCACAACTGCATAAACTGAAGAGAAGCTTGTGCTGGAAGGGTCAGGAACCAGAGAAGGGCAGTGATGACACTAAAAATAGAAAATGATTGGTGCTCCTGCTAACAATAATTAATAGATCGTGCACTATTTTAACAACCCAGTTGGGTTGACATTGGTAAACTTGAAGTGAGGACTCCCAGGTGCTGTGTCTCTCTACTGCAGGACCCAGGCACTGAAGGACTGTATTTTGATCCTTTATTTAAATATCATCTTTATGTAAATATGCCTGTAAACATGTAAACTGTTGTGGAACTCTGTGGTTGGATGTCAATACTTTTCTTATGCCTAATGCTTAAAGGCAGTACGCTTTAACCATAATGTTAAATCCAGGTTGGGGAAATGCATTTGTAAGATTCTATGTCAAACAATACACAATACCAGAAGTAGTCATTAGAAGTGTATATTCCTTATGGTGATGATGAACTCTACACAAACCTTTTGTCAAGGGAGAATAAAATTCACTATAAATACCAACATTACCAGGAGTTGTGGTTATAGCTGTTTAAAATGCTTGGGTCAAATCCTGCTTAATTATGTGAGCATAATACTGACTTCTGCTCTCATTTATGTTGTGGTAAGCCTAAGATAATTTGAAACAACATGGACCTCTTCCAAGGGGTAATGCTAAGTATTTAAGTGACAATATAAAGCAGCAAATAATTCCTTCAAGAAAAGTAAGGGATCTGCCTTCAAATGTAGCTGCACATGGTGGGTTTTAAAGTGACTTTTTGCTTCCCAAAAATACACCTGTGTTGATGGTACCACTTTCCTAATTGTCGGGGTGGGGGAGAAACCCCAAACCAAAAAAAACCCCTAAACCAGACCGTCAGTTTTTGCAAGAGAATCGTGATGGACAGAGGAATATCTTGAACTGGGTCAGTACAAAATAATTCCAGTTACTGCATGCAGTATATGCATTATAAGAGTGAACTTTTTTTTAAACAGGTTTAACAAGCATAGAATCATAGAATAGTTTGAATTGCACTGGGTTAACTTTTCCTTGTGTAAGCTATTTTTAATAGTTTTCATTCTGATACTTCAGATGTATTATTTCTAGTCTATTTACTTGCTTACAGAAGAAAACCCAATTGAGAGAAGAGTTGAGGGAGGGAAAGTATTTAATCTTGTGCACTGTATTTGTGATCTTGTCTCTCTCGTGATCTTGTCCCTCTTGAATGTATGAAAACATCTTTTGTGTAGATGGATGACCAAATCGTAGCTCAGCAGAACAGTATGGGCTCTGAAAAGAGTAGATGCTGGTCTTTTATTTTTAATAATAATCTTGGGAATACATACATCTGTTGCTGTGTAGATGGTGATTAGAATATAAATGTGTGCAACCTGTGAGCCTTATTAAAATGAAAACCTTTCTGTATCTCTTCCTAAGGAATTGAGTGTAGCAGTGTTAGACTAACATGTCAGGAATATATACTGATGCTTTGCAACTGGCATGTGGTTTTTTTTCCTTTTAATCTGACAACAACTGGAAGAAAAACAAATGTTTTCTAGCATTGGGGTGCGTGTTACTCTTCCTTGCAGTTGTTTGTGTATTAAATTGCATAGGATAGGAAGCAGATATAAAAAAGTTAGGAAATGATGTTAAATGAAAGCAGATTTATTTCCTGTTGTTAACAGGGGTCATGGTTTTTAAAAAGCATGAGTTAGCCCTAGTATAAATGGGGAGGCTTTTAAATTGGTGTTGAAACAGTCTGAATTGACAGCAGTCCAGAAGTCAGTCTGATGAGCTGTTTGGTATAACTCCGTGGTTGTAGAAGGCGTCAGAGCCTATGATCTCATCAGATCCTTGAATTTAGGGCCTTGCTACAGGGGAAGTGATTGTCTGCCTCCCATAGTAGATAATATATGTATATGTAGTAAATAATATGTTGTGCTGAGCATAGGAGGTAAACAGTGGATGAGAATTATGCTGTTGGGTCAGATTGGTGGATGAAAAGGGATGATCACATCAGCTTTGCTGTTTATTATACAAAGTGTGGATTAATGTAAATGCTGTACCTTTCTTCTGTCCAAGTCCTTCTTAAGTCTTGTCATTTTTAATATTTTCCTGAAGACGCTTCCATGGTACTTTTTTCCCCATCACCTAGTAGTAGGTACATACCGTAGAACTGATGAGTGGAAACAGTGATGGCAAACATGCTGTGACTGTGTTCATATCAGAGGCTCAATGCATCTTGTAAACCTGAAAGTGCCTAGTCTTACAGTTGCAAAGTGGGATAAGCTGTTTCATGTATACAGTTCTTAAATATGTAAAGATTATTTAGTAGGAAGGCTTCCTCTATTGTGTTTTTTCTGTTCCCTTTCTAAGAGGTTGAAATACATTCTTTTTTTTTTTTCCAGTTATATGGGAATTCTGGCTACTCCCTGAATTGTTGTTTACTGTCTTTTGTTAGTAATGGTGAAACAATTTTCTGAATTTTCTTAATGTTCTGTTGTTGCTGTTAGATTTGAAGAGAATCTTCATGGAGGTGATGCTAGAGTTTAGAGCTTGGATCATTTGGTAAAAGGAAAGTAAAAACTAGGCACAGCTGCATGCTTTGTTCTCTGAATCTCTCTATATGGGGGGCTAGAACTACTGCATCTTTCTGAATTGGTGTATCCTGTTACCGTTTTGTATTTTGCCAGTGAATTGTGTTCAGCAGGAAATGTTGCTGCTTTATATTTTCTATTCTCGATTTTTTTGCATTGAAAAGTTTAGAAAGTATTTATGAGTAGAGAAGCACTAGGAGCTGTTGCTGCAAACTCTGAACAGCATGATGCTTGAGAGAGCCTGATACAAATCATGTTAATGAATATTTGGCATTGGGCATGAGAGGTTCTGTGTGGGCATTCTGGAAAACAAAAAATACCCGCCTAGATTTTGACTCTGGCTTGGGCATACACCTTTAGGAGTTTAGGTAGTAGGCTTATTTTTATTCTAAATTTCTTTATTTCCATTTGCCAGCAGCTGCTGCTTTGCTGAGAGTGAATGAGGTGCCTCCTTAGAGGACATGGCTAATTACAGATTGGCTGTTGGTGGAGGGGTGCACTTTGAGATAGACACTTTCTTTTATGTGTGTGTCATTTGCATAATGTGTTAGGACACACAGTATGGACTGCATTAAGCACTAGCAAATACTCTGTAGGGAATAATCTTGCCCTGGTATCGCTGAGCTGGCTGGATGAAATAATCTCCCTTATTTGAAATTTTGAAGTTTATTCTTTTTTGTTTAGTTGGTTTTCTTGGAGGCCCAGGGAGAAGAAATCAAATAGAAAGCTATAAATTTTATTGAGGAGGGGGGTTTTAAACACTTCTGAGTAGCTGTTACAGTTTGTACAAAGCAGTTGAAAAGAGAAACCTGAGCCTGTTTCTGAACTGATTTTTTTTCTTTTATTAACTAATAGAAAGGGTACTGTGGCATTCTATTTATATCTATGTATATTTCTTTGTATACTTTAATGGAGTCCTCTTTCTTACAGGAACTTAATTACAAATGACTGACCCTTTAAAAGGCTGCATTTTATTCTATTTTAATTTTTCATCTAAGTATATAGGGGTTTTATGTTAAAAAGTTGATAAAAACATAAAGGATGAATGCTTCTATAATAAAAACCCTACAGAAAAATCAAAGCTTTATAAACTCTTTTAATGTTAGTGTTGAACACATAGGTCTTCTCTACTTATTCTCTTTTTTATTCTAAGTGTGAGGGCAGAAAAGGCTAAAATAAAAATATGTTCTTGTGCTGCCATTTAACACTGAGGTGAATAGTTGTCTTGGGTAGCACCTGCTCTGACCATGGGATGAACTAAAAAAGAATCTAAGTTCTCAGAAATCCCTTTGTGATCATTTGGCTTGTGACAAATAGATGTAGCCTACCCAGTGGTATGTTCGTGGTATTAAGATGAACTTCTCAATTTTGGGAACTAAAGCTGAGCTCAGTCTACAACTTGTTGCATTTTTGTATTGGAAAATTTTACAGGGAGAGACATTGTTCAAATGCTATTTTATGGAGCTGAAGTCATGTGGGTTTTAAAGATGGTTCCAGTTATTTTTGAGGAAAACAACATTTTAACTTGTCCAAGGTCTGCCCTGTTGTAATGGAACATGGAAGTGGTTGATTTCCTAAGAAACTTGACTGATACTTAAATATAATTATTTAAAGTCTGTTAAACACTTTAGATGTGTTTAAAGTCATATGTCCTGAGTTTTATCATGTTTTAAAGGGCTAGAGTTCAGCCACTGCTGGCAGGGGTATGCAAAACTGCAGGAATTGAGAACCAGAATGTTTTGTTGTTCTTTTGTCCAGCAAAAGAAGCAGCAGATAAAGTAGGTGCACCTCAAGCAGGTGGCTCTTACTACCTGTAGGTTCTGACCTGTTTTTGGAAGATAAAAATCTGGTTAAGTTTATCTCTGAAAGGAATGCTGCAGTTTTTGTGTAACAAGCTGCCCCATTGCAGCTCATGTTTGTTATTGTTGCTGTGCTTCTCAGCTCTCCAGTTTTGATGCAACTTGAATAGGGAGCCTGTGACTCTGGCAAAAAGTATTCCCATGTGTAGCCACAAACATTTCTTATTCATCAATGGCTGTAAAACCTGACTTGTTCTTTCTTGCATGCATTTTAAAATTTTATTATCCTCAATCACCATGGTAAAAGGTGAGTAAGTAAACTTTGCCCGGAGTAATCAATTTTCATGGCAATTCTACAGGCCTTCTGCTGCATTCTGTGTACTTACACAATTTTCATATGGGTCTGTTTGAATACAGTCTCCCATTTTCTAGTCAGTTATTTATTTTTTTTCCTAAATTATGTGGGAGAAATTGTTTTGGAGCTGTTTCTTAAGGAAGAAGAAATGGCTTGTGTATTGCTCTTATGGTATTAAAGTAAGCCATCTTGCCAGCTTAGCATTAATATGAATGTTCAAAGAGTCTTCAATGTTTATTGCAGTCTGTGCATCTGAATCAAGATGCAGGAGTAATTGAGTAGCCATGAATGGTTTGGCAAGCTGGTGTACTGATGCTCATGTCATGGAGGTAATCTTACAAGCTTGTTAATTGCATCTCTTGTTAGAATTTTTCTTTTTTCTTATTAAGAGTAGTATTACTGCTTTTGAAAAATACTGCATACCTGACCAGAATGGGCCTTGTAGCCCTGTTTGTGGAACAAAGGATTTTTCTGTATGCAAGTGTTGCAAAACATGACGTTGTATAATGGATGCAGGCCAATACTGGTAGCATTTCATAGTCCATACACTTTAGGTGTTGTTTTTGTGGATGGTTTTGAGTAATTTTCTCTGTTTGCACTGTGACTGCAAATATGATTCAACTCTGTATCCAAATAGGTCTCATAGCTTTCTGCTGTTTTCATGAGTTAAATGGCAGTGGAGAGGTAACATGCTTATTTTTCTGTCTTTGTACAGAATTCTTGCTTGCCTGTTCAGGCTATGTGAAGATGAATTGTCTATGAAGAAATGCAGAAGGACCTTGTGATGTTCAGTGCTAGTTGATAAAATAAAATCAAACTTAGTGTGCATAACTGTCACATGCAAAATACTGAAAGCTAATGATTAACTAGGAGCTCATGGGTGAGGTCTTAAGAGTTGTGATAGGTAAGTCTAAGAATTAAACAGCAGCTTAATGCTCAGTGTTGGTCAAAAAAGCAAATTGTCATTCATTTCCTAATAATTTTGAGCAGTTAATGTTCTCTGTCATGCCTCAGTGTATAAATCTGTTGTGCACTTGGAGCTGATGTGTCTAGGTCTAATTCTGTCTATTCATTTTTTCCTTATCTCGGAAACAGTAAAGTAGAGTCTGAAAAGTCTCAGAAAAGGTGACAATGGTAATTCAGTATATGGCGTTGTTTCTGTACCAAAACTGAGTAAGGAATCTAGGAATTGACAATTTGGGAAAGAGGAGACTGTGCAGATGGAGAGATGATTTGGAGATGGGGTACCTTTCTCCATCTCTCTAACTTCTGCAGGTAGCTTTTTACTATCTACCCTAAGAACTAGGGGGTATCAGATGGGCATGGTGGATTGAGAAAAGGCAAAGGCGATAGCCCTTTGCATGAAAGTTATTTCAGCTTGTTATTCTGCACCATAGTACTTTGGAAGCTAAAAGTGTGTATGTAAGCTGAAGGATAACCTAGATTTATTTTTTGAGGAGGAATACAGGTTAAATACCCTTGTAGTGGCATGAATTTGTGAATAATTGAAGCTGAGAGGATGTTCTAGTAATGCTTGCTTTTGTGTTCTTTCCTAAGCATCTGCAGCTATGCATGATGTCCCTGTTAAAGATAAGCTAGGTAGACATTTGGTCTGATCTACAGGTGTTTGTATGTGTTGTAGTACCGATTCCATGATAGTTCATCAGGATTCCTCCATCTTTCAGGAAGTTTTGTATTAGACCTGCTGAAAGAAGACAGCTGTTTGTGATCAGGAACAGGAAGTGCAGTTTTTCAAATGTTCAGGACTTGGACCTATTTTTGCTTCAAAAGTTTCAGGCTAGATATCAAACTTAGGCTTTGGGTTTGCTTACCTTTGTAGAAGTTGCTATTCTGGCTGTATCACACAGGTCTCATGTTCTTCAGTTTTGGTAAGTTAAAATGAAATGCACAGTTACCTGCTTTTGCATTCATCTCAGCCCCTCCTCCATCCCCCCTTACCAGTTGAAGGAGAAGGCAAGGTGATTGTGTGGCTTGGGCACAGAACTTACATAGACTGTTGTAGTTCTCATTTCCTTTCTACTTATTTGCAATTAGGCAAGTACTTTTTTTTTGTCTGTCGAGTTGTTTTCTGCATTACTTCTTTTGGTGGACTGGATTATATTGCAGGACTTTAATTCCAAGTCTAGCAAATACAGCAGCAGCAAACATCAATTTGATGGATGGACCACTCAGTGGATAAAGAACTGGCTGGATGGCTGCACACAAAGAGTTGTGGTCAATGGCTCAGTGTCTGGCTGAAGACCAGTAACGAGTGGTATCCCTCAGGGATCGGTGTTGGGACAGGTTTTGTTCAACATCTTTGTTGGTGACATGGACAGTGGGGTTGAGTGCGCACTCAGCAAGTTTGCCAATGACACCAAGCTGTGTGGTTCGGTTAATATGCTGGAGGGAAGGAATGCTATCCAGAGGGACCTTGATACGCTTGAGAGTTGGGCTGATGCCAACCTCATGAAGTTTAACCATGCCAAGTGCAAGGTCCTACACCTGGGTCGGAGCAATCCCAGGCACAGCTACAGGTTAGGCAGAGAAGAGATTCAGAGCAGCCCTGCGGAGAAGGACTTGGGGGTATTGGTTGATGAGAAAATGAACATGGGCCAGCAGTGTGCGCTTGCAGCCCAGAAAGCCAACCGTATCCTGGGCTGCATTAAAAGGAGCGTGACCAGCAGGTTGAAGGGGGTGATCCTGCCCCTCTACTCTGCTCTTGTGAGACCTCACCTGGAGTGTTGTGTGCAGTTCTGGTGTCCTCAACATAAGGAGGACATGGAACTGTTGGAACAAGTCCAGAGAAGGGCCACGAGGATGATCGGGGGACTGGAGCACCTCCTGTACAAAGATAGGCTGGGGAAGTTGGGGCTGTTCAGCCTGGAGAAGAGAAGGCTGCGTGGAGACCTCATAGCAGCCTTCCAGTATCTGAAGGGGGCCTACAGGGATGCTGGGGAGGGACTCTTCGTTAGAGCCTGTAGTGATAGGACAAGGGGTAACGGGTTAAAACTTACACATGGGAATTTTAGATTGGATATAAGGAGGAAATTCTTTCCTGTTAGGGTGGTGAGGCACTGGAATGGGTTGCCCAGGGAGGTTGTGAATGCTTCATCCCTGGCAGTGCTCAAGACCAGGTTGGACAAAGCCTTGGGTGATATGGTTTAGTGTGAGGTGTCCCTGCCCACAGCAGGGGGCTTGGGACTTGATGATCTTAAGGTCCTTTCTAACCCTAACTATTCTATGATTCTTTTCTATGGTTCTAAACCCAGTGAATCCCTAAGAAGTAGTGGAAAATTTATTTCTCCTGTGGTGAATGATACTACTGGGTATTTTATTAGCTCTAAAATACTTGCTCCTTTTCCACTCCAGTTCTGTGGTAGCAGTTTAAGAAAAGGAAGGAGCTATATTGCAAGTTAGGTAGCTTCAAAGACTGCTGAATGGGATTGAGTGGTGTACAGATAGGGAAAGCACTGGAGGGAAAAGCTCTGCCTGGCAAAAAGGAACTTCTTTCTTCCCTTTGCCAATCCCAAAATCAGTTATCAAGATGGTTAAACAAAACACAACAAAACAGGTAAACTTTTATCTAAAGAACTGTGAAATGAGGTGGCCACAGAATAATTTTGCTGAGTTTGTGTTTTTTGTCTGTTGTGAGTGGGCAGACCAGCAACCCACACCCCCAAAGCCTATTTTTAAAACTAGATCTAAAACACTAAAAGGCATCTGTGGCTAAGATGGTCTGCTCTTGTAATCAGTGATTCATGACTGAGAAACTAAATTCTTTGAGGTGAGTAGACGCATTGGTAATATTAGACAGCTACTCAGCAAGGCGTGTTCAGAGTAAACAGTTCTCACTGGTGAGTTTGTATGTAGAGAATCATTTTTTCCTCATTTCATTTAAACTTGGGAGTTGTACAGACCCATGGAAAAATCTTGCATTCTGTTTAAGGCTTACTGTGTAGAATTCAATGATGCCTGTTTTTCACACTGCGTGGTGTGAGTTTGTTTGGAAAAAGATCCCCCCCAAGTCTGTCAGCATGTTGACCTTTATCCATTCCATGGCCAGTTGTCAGTATTAAATTATGGATGATGCAGCATTAGTCAGTGATGTAATGGTCGTCTCTAGGCTTCCTTGCAGCTCGCAATGGGAACCTGAAGTTTGGAAATAGAGTTTTATCTGTGTGTTATGTTTTGTGTCTGCTTTTAGGGAGGTGAAGCACAAACACCACAGTCCTCTCTGTCTCATTTTGGATAGTGCCAGAAGGGTGAATCATGTTTTAGTGGGGAGGGGATTGATTTTAGGCTTGGGTTGGTTGGGGATTGATTCTAGGCTTGGGTTGTTTTTTCTGGGTTTTGTGCGTGTGGTGATTTATTTATTTATTTGTTTCCTCCCAGGCCATTAATGACAGCAGATGAATTGAGGGGAAGGCATTTTGTGTGAGATTAAGAACAGGATTTGTGGGAGTGACTTGACCTGAAGTTCAGTTAATACTCTGGTCACTTCCCTCACTTAGATAATCTGCCCTTGCAGATTTCTCTTTCTTAGGAGTCAAGATACCATGAGCTGTCCTTCTTGGAAGGTGCTTGGAGTCTTCCCTTCTATTGTAAGTGAGAAAGTAGCCTTTTCAACCCATGAGGAGAAGTGGTGGGTCTTCCTCAGTTTTCTTTATCCCATGGTGCAGTTGTTTTATGGGGAACTTGGTTTCTTTCTTGTAGAGACTCTTGCTTGGGAAAAGAACAGAACTAGTTGCATTTTAGATTGACTCACTTCAGAAGGACTTTCCAGTTAATTGTTAGCCCTTAAGAAAGCCTTTCTCCATAGTTGTATTTTCTTTCACAAGCCTGTTTTTTCACTGTTACTTTATTTTACAGATTGCTGCTACAAAAATGGTACTGTTTCATTACACTGTTTTGTACTTTGAATTCAGTCCAGTTGGTTCCCAGAACTTTTATCATACCATGTATTGTTTAAAATGATTGTACTCTATTTTTTCCTTTAACTGTTAAGAGCAGATTTAAATGATTTTGGAAGTTACATGTGTGTAGGAACACATTTTGTGATGACCTGTGTTAATAAAAGTATTTTTTTTTTAATAATTGGGAGGAAATATAGTATTCACAGTCTAATTTAAAATACTGAAATAGGTAGTTATGTAGAGGGAATGGCTGTAAACTGTCAGAGGGTAGATTTGAATTAAATGTTATGAAGAAGCTCTTCCCTGTGAGGGTGGTGAGACACTGGCACAGGCTGTCCAGAGAAGCTGTGGCTGCCCCATCTCTGGTAGTGTTCAGGGCCAGGTTGGACAGGGCTTGGAACAACCTGGTCTAGTGGAAGGTGTCCTTGCCCATGGCAGGGAGGCTGGAACTAGATGAGCTTTAACGTCAACCCAAGCCAGCCTGTGATTCTGTGAAATGGTGGGAAAATGACATCATTTCTATTTCATAAAGTAACCTGCATTAAGTTGTTTCAGCTGAAGATTCTCATGTATTTCAGCATGCTTTGTATCATCAGTTCTAATAAATGATCTTTTGAAAGTGTACCAGTTGTGCATATTCTGTTCTTGTTCTTTAACACTCACCGCTTTATATTCTGTGCTAGAATATAAGTAAAGAATTTGCATCATGTACTTCCTGCAAACCTTTTGGAAGAATCGGTGCCAGGTTTAATCACAGATACCCCAAGCAACTAAAATTTTTTTCAAGTATTACAGTAAAATCCTACCAGTGCAAGTTCTATTTCTTTTTATAATGCAAAACTATAGGTAATGTCTAAAACATGACATGGTGTTACATATGAAGTCAAAGAAAATGAAAATATGACGAATGCTGTAAAAAATAGCAGTATTTTGAAGTTAATTAAACACACAGTGGAACTAGATGCGTTTGTTTCTGGAACAAAAAGTTGATCCTTCTCTATCTCAGTCAAATTTGGAGGGGAGGGGAAATCTTGCTTCTTTAAAGGAATTCTGGGAAGAATAAGGACTGCTTTTTTGAATCCCTGCAGCTTGAAAGAGTTGTAGATGCTTTTCTAAAACCAGGCAAAAAAAGACTTCTTGCTGTAAACATAGTACAGATTGTGAATTTTTAAACTGTAGATTTAATCTAAAATTAAATATCTTAAGCATCTTTCCACAGCATGTCATGGACTGAAGTATAATTATACTTCATCTAGTGTCTCTTTCCAGCATTAACAAAGTCTGCATATTATAAGAGAATTACCACTTCCTGGCTTTTGTTTGTTTGCTTGTTTTGGGGGTTTTTTGGTTGTTTTTTTTTTTCAGCTTCATGAAACTAAGATTCTAATCTTGGTGAAGTAAAGCTTAGAGAAGCCTTGTGTGTGAAGGGCATAGGTATCTCACCTGGAAATAACAGAGTGGTTAACTGCCTAAGCACTAGGCTGGGAAAGTAGTAAGAACATACTAAAGCTTTGCTAAGAAACTGCCTTAAGGGGTTTGCGTTGCAGTTGAATTTTATCTGTCTTTCCGCTATGTGATCCTTTTGCAGCTTTTTGTGGGCAGCTGTGAATATTTGAAGCATTTTTTTTTTTCCTGATTCCTTTTGGGCTTTGAGTAATGAGGTAGATTAATGTGAAAAGTCACCTTATTAAAGAGCATACTTACACATTTGGTAAGTAGATTTTTGAATATCCTGAACTTGAAAGTAGGAGGTAGTCAGAAGACTGCCCACAGTGGCAAAATACAGGGATCAGCTGATATGTTACACGATAACTGGTTGTGGTACGTAGAAAAGGCTTTTCTGTAGTATTCATAGGATTTCATGTGGAGCCTAGAAAACACTGCTACCTGCTGCAGTTAGTCTTTGGTATTAGCTCTTTCTATGACTCAAGAGTTTCTGGCTTTCTGATGTCAGTATCAGAGTGAATTTGTTCTGTTTCTTCCTTTATTCCCTAAACACATGTCATTATGTGTTGTCATTGTAGGTCCTAAAAGTGGTTGCTGAAGCCAGAAGTTTGAGAAAAGGATGATAGTTGCATGAATAACGTAGTTTCCATAAAGTTAGATGGATACGACAGAGAAGGAACTGATGCACCTTTACACTTACCTTAAAGGCTTACACATGTTAGCCAGACTGTATTAGATATGAACAGTTAGGGAATGTTAGGGATTTGAGCTAGAGCGTAGTGCAGCCTGAGCCAAATTTGTCTGCAGCAACTGTTTGTGTAGCCGCTGTATAATGCATTCTCACCATTGAAAATAACGCATGGAGTTAAAAGCAGTTTTCAAGAATCAGTGAATCACTGAGGTTGGGTGGTGCTTCTAGAGATCATTTAGTTGAACCACCTGGAGCAGGCCACCCAGGACTGTCTAGGCTGTGATTCTGAGTATGAAGACTCAGCAGCTTCTCTGAGCAACCTGTTCAGTGTTTGATCATGCTTACAATAAAAGGGTTTTCTTATGTTTAAATGGGAGTTCCTCTGTTTCAGTTTGTGTCCACTGGCTCTGGTAATCGCATTTTTGGCAAAGTTGAGTCTGGCACTGCTCCTCCTGCTTCTCCCATCAGGTATTTGTACACATGGATAAGTTTCTGCCCTGCCCCCAAGCTAAAATGTTCCCAGCTCCCTCAGCCTTTCCTCGTGTGACATGTGCTCCAGTCCTTTAATCATCTTTGTGGCCCCCCGCTGGACTTGCTTTAGTATCTACATATCTGTTCTCCACTGGAGACCAAAGAACTGGACATACCACTCCAGATGTGATCTCACCAGTGCTGAGTAGAAGGGAAGGGTCCCCTCCCTCAACCTGCTGGCTGTGCTTTGCTTTATAGAGTCCAGCAGCTTGCTCATGATACAAAACTGGAAACTTGCTGAGGGTATACTCTGCCCAATTATCCAAGTCATCAGTGAAGAGGTGAATTTTGGTTCCAGTATTGACCTCTAGGGGTATACCACCGGTGGCTGGCCTCTATCTGGAGCTCTTGTTGGTCATAACCCTTTCAGCCAGGCAGTTTAACCAGTCTGCAGTAGAGTTCACTGTCCATTTATCTAGCCCATACTCTGTAAGCTTGCCTATAAGGGTCTGTCTTTTCCCAGACAGAAATCCAGGTAGGTGCTGGTTGTCCTAAACCCATCGCTGCATGCTCAGGCATGGTTTCTGTTCCTCCTGGATCCATCTGGGTCTTGCTTGCAATGCTTGTATGCTTCCTTTTTATGTCTGTATTCAGTCAGAAGCTTCTTGCAGGTCTCCTGACAACTTTGCTTGATTTTCTGCACACTGGTATGAGCCGTTCATGTGTTAGGAGAAGGAAGTACACTAAAATCAACCAGGTCTCCTGGACCCCTCTGCTTTCCAGGAGTCTCCTGTGGGATTCTTTCAAGCTGATCCCTGAACAGTCTTGGTTCTTCTTAAGTCTAGGGCTGTGATGCTGCTGTTTGGTTTTGTTCCCTTCTCTCAGGATACTGAACTCCACTGTTCATGGTCACCATAGCTAAGATTGCCCCTGAACTTTACACTCTCAAC
Source organism: Pezoporus flaviventris (assembly GCF_033815535.1). Classification (NCBI taxonomy): domain Eukaryota; kingdom Metazoa; phylum Chordata; class Aves; order Psittaciformes; family Psittacidae; genus Pezoporus; species Pezoporus flaviventris. The sequence goes on from NW_026892595.1 coordinate 9,885,789, forward strand.
AGTTCTTTGTTGTCTGTAAATATGAAGTCCAGCAGATTGCCTCTTCCTTTTTGGAACTTAAGTCGTCTGTGTCAGGAAGTATCTGTCAGTACATTCCAGAAACCTACTGGATTGCCTGTGACCTTCTGTGATGTTAATAAAATTATGATATTAAATACATTTTTTGTGGATACTTTCTTAATTGTTTTTGTACAAGGTGTAAAATGGGAACTGCCCTCACAGGCTCTTGGCCAGGGACTTGTACAGGAGAAATAAATGCAGAGATGAGGAAGCTTCATTAGGGGATTAACCTGTTTCATCATACGCTAAAATTTAAATGCCAGCATATAAAAAAAAGTGAAGAGGTTTGGTAAAGGGCTATTTAATAAAACTGAACCAAAAGCTTACATTCCTACTTTTAAGTGTTTTTTGATGGATAGGCCACTTAGTGGGTAGGGAATTGACTGAATGGTCTCACTCAGGGGGTTGTGGTCCATGGCTTGATGTCCAAGCGGAGACCAATGACAATTGGTGGTTCTCTGGGGTTGGTAGTGGGACTAGTGCTGTTTAACATCTTTGGTGGAGGTATGGACAGTGGGATTGAGTGCTCCCTCAGCAAGCTTGCTGATGGCAAGCTGTGTGATGTGGTCAACATGCTGGAGGGAAGGGATGCCATCCAGAGGAACTTAGGCAGACTCAAGAGGTAGGGCGAAGCCAACCACATGAAGTTGAGCAAGGCCACGTGCAGTGTCCTGCACCTGGGCTGAGGAAATCTTAAGTACATAAAAAGGCTGGGTGGAGAATGGATTGAGAGCAGTCCTGAGGAAAAAGACTTGGGACTGTTGGCTGGTAAGAAGCTCAAGATGAGCCCAGAAAGCCAACTGTATGCTGGGCCTCATAAAAAGAAGTATGACCAGCAGGTTGAGGGAAGTGATTCTTCCCCTCTGCTTTCGTGATAACCCACCCGTGGTCCTCTATTCAGCTCTGGGTCCCCACCACAAGAAGGACATGGACCTGCTTGAGTGAGTCCAGAGGAGGGCATGAACATGAGGCTGGAGCTCCTCTGCTGTAAAGACAGGCCGAGAGAGTTGGGCTTGTTGAGGCTGGAGAAGAGAAGGCTCCAGGGAGGCCTTAGGGCAGCTTCCAGTCCCTAAAGGGGCTATAAGAAATCTGGAGAGAGACTTTTTACATGTGTATTTAGTGATAAGAAAAGGGGGAATGGCTTTAAACTGACAAGAGGGAAGATTTAGGTTAGCTACTAGGAAGTAATTCTTTACTGTAAGGATGGTGAGGCACTTAACAGGTTGCCCAGAGAAGCTGTGTCTGCCCCATCCCTGGAAGTGTTCAAGGCCAGGTTGGATGGGGCTTTGTGCAACCTGTTCTAGTGGAAGGTGTCCCTGCCCGTGGCAGGAGGGTTGGAACTGGATGATTCTTTTTGTTACTGGTTTATGTCTGTTGCATACTCAAAATCTGGTTGAAAGTTTTTGCCATCTTCATGTCTTGCTGCATGTTAGTGGTGTGCTTTATTGTATCATCGTTTGACATGCAGTAGTTACTTTGTGCAAACGCCTCTTCCTTCTTTTTGATCTTGGAATTTCTGCCATTTGGTCTGAAGTAGCAATGTGGTGATTTATTGAAGTAATTTCTCACTGGAAAGTTTAGAAAAGTTAGGAAATGCATTGTTCTTTTACAGACGTGGTAAAAGAAAGAAAACAAGACCCTCCAGGAGAGAGCCACTTCTTTAGTACCAGCTATTTTTGTGCAGTCCTATTACGGTCACTTATGTAATGAAGAGCTTGGCATGTGCGTAGTAGAGTTTGTGATTGATAGGTCACTGTGTGTGTACTCACGGTGGGACAAGACTGGTAAAAGACGTTACTAACATATACTGTGAACGTAACATGACACTAAGTGATTCTTTTATTTTTATTTTTTTTTGTAAAGGATTAGGACCTGCTGTTGACTGAAAGAAGGTTGTAGCGATACAAGGCAGACTTTCTGCTCAAACATAAGCAATTCTGAATTCGTTTCCCTGTACTTACTGTTTGTTCTATAGTCAAGCTGCAGTCTTCTACTAATAAGCCTCACTTATTTCTTGGTTTCTGCTGCTGTGTTTGGTTTTGTTTTTTCCCTGTGTTCAACACATTCAGCTATGCATGTTTTTTGTTTTTTTTTTTTTTAATTTCTTTTGAATGTTGGAGTATTTAATAACTTGTTTTGTAGGAATTTTTGGCTGTAATATTAATACTTCCCTGAGCACCGACAGAAATCTGATATCAGATACATCATGATTGATTTAGGATTTGCTTGTTAAATCGGTATGTTTTTCTTGAAACTGTAATTTCATTAGGTTTCATTGACACATTAATTTCAGGCCTTGAATATAGCTCTTATAGACTGACTAGAACTTTCTGATAGCGTTTTGCCTGGTGTGTTCTTTCCCATACAGAAAATGTATTGGTGAGTTAATAGCTTTTTAGTCTGTTGAAGTATACTGGTTCAGGTGGTTTTATGTGCTCTTTGCTTGGATTGTGTACCTGGATTTCTGGGTTTGGTTGTTTGATTCAGTCTTTAATCATTAGGAGTTTTTTTGAGATTTTAAGTGCTTGTGTATTTATTTCGTAACTGCTAGGAGCATGTAAGTGTGGGATTTTTAACCTTTTTTCATTTGTTTTGCATTGTAGCCCTGAACTTTTCACTTAAAAAATAAAATATAGAAGATCTTTAACCCTTAACTCTCTCCATCTTTCGCAGAAAGGGAACCTGTTAGCCTAAAACTGAGGACATCGTTATGTCCTCACTCACCTTACACATCCTTTTCCTAATGAACCAAACTTCCTTCATTGTTGGTTTTTTTTTCCATTACTTATTGTGTGGCAAAGACTTTCTCTTTTAATGGGTATATTTTAAGGATGAAGGTGTTTCAGGGATATGAAACAAAAAAAAGGATGATTCATCTTGATCTTAAGCCTGGCTGAAGAAATTCAATGTGATGACTGAAGAGAGATGGCTTTTCATCATCCATCGTTATTTGTGACTAGGGTGATGCTTAGGTCAAACTTGCAGTTCCTCTTTATCACTTCACTTTAGAGGATGAAGTTTTGATAAGGAAAATGAGAAGAAAATCAGAATTAGGTTAACTTCATTAGGAGCTGCCTTGCCTGTGTGACTTCTGTATTAATTAATTTTTTGCAGAAACAGTGCTCAAGTAAAGTGAAGGTACATGTCTGGTTTCTAGAGGTTTCTTTCTTGTCTTATCCTTATGTTGGGGAATTCCAGAAATGTATTTTAAAATAAGATCTTGGAATCCCTTTATGTTTTTTTTTCATCATACTTTAACTTCATACTGTAAATTGTTGAGATCTTGGGAATAAGGAGTAGGAAAAATGGTTGTGAGATGAACGTGCGTCTCAGATTGGTAAATCTTGATGATGATGATGAAGTTATGATTTTGGCCATCGGACAACAGATGCAATGCCATTCTTGTTCTTCATTTATTAGTGAGGTTACTTCCATGAATACTGTTAATGGTTTCAAAATGTTAAAGCTATGTGCATATTTGTGTACAATATTTTTAAGCTAAGAAAAGTGGTATTTTGTGCAATCTTCTCCTGTTTAGAAAGTTGACAGGAAAGCAGTCATTCAGTTGAGTTAGTCCTTGCTTCTAGAATTAATTTCGGATTAGGCTTTTTATTTATTTTTAGGAATTGAACGAAGATCAGTAATGCTCAGAAAGCAGTTTCCTCTACTCCCTAGGGACTTCTCAGCTCCTCTGAGGCCTGGCTGTGTTTCTGGTGATGTTCAAATCAGTCCCTTGCTGAAGTGGTTCCCTGAAAGGTCAAACAGTTGGCTGTTAGGTTGGCCAAGCCCGCTTGTTTATCGTTAGATTTTTCTTTTTGTGCTGATGAGTGTTAACATGCTAATACGAGCAAGCTTCTCTTTTTTTAAGATGATGCCTGCTTTTGACACTTCCTATATAGAGGGGAAACTATAGCATTCTGTTTGTCTTACCTTTCAGAGGATGCACTAGCTTTTCTTCTTTTACGAGTTTCGGAAGGATGAATTGTGCCACCAGCATAGTGAGGTTTAAAAGTATAATTCTAAGCGACACATTATTACTAAGATATACTTAGATACCATCTCTGCGGAGCTACATGTGTTGAGTCTGTGGTTTTTTGCAATCAGTGTATTTCCCTTTAGTGGTAACCACTGAAAATTACCCTGGGTTCACAGCATAATTGAAATTTTGAGGCCAGAGGGTGAAGCCATCGACTTCCTCCATAAATGTAAGAGGGCAGTGCTTCTAGTTGAGAAAAAGCAGGTCTTTACCAGTGCTACAGTGGTATTTTGCATACTGTTTGTTTTTGTCATAAAAAGTTTCTTTTATCCTGTGGTTAAGAAATTAAAAGATTTTAAATTCCAGTGTAAGAAAGCATTAAGTATCATGTCAAATCTCTTTCATGCCACAAGTAGTTGCCTGTTACATACAGACAAATTCAGACACCTGGCTTCTGTGCTTTTGATCGTTTAGGCACACATTACAGCAGTGCTTTAATTTTACACAGTTCTTTTCACATTCTATGTAAAAATAGGTTCAATTGTCTGAACTCTAGAAGTAAGTGGGATTTTGTATGTACTCCTTTCTTGAGCATAATACGTTTCTGCTTTTAGCATCTGCCTGGGCCATACTTTGCTATTTTGAATTTCCTTACTAGATGCTTATCTGAGCATTTAGATGCTGAGATAGGAACCTGAGCTCCTCACATCCTAAGTGCCCCTCCTAGAGCTACGCCCCGTAAAGTGAAGTGCAGCCCCACCTTTGCTGTGCCTGTGTTTTTCGAATTTGAGCATTTGTTTTCTAGAAAAGCATGCTTTCTTCAGCTCTTTCGTTGGTTTTCCTTACAGACATACAGAAAATGAGGAGAGCAGAATTTAACCTATTGGAAAACAAAAATTGATCAGAAAAAAAGAGCTTATTTTTCTGCCTGTACTCATATAATTTTTTTGACAAGAATATGGCTGTAGGCCTTTTCTGACTTAATCATTTTCAGTTTCTATCTTTTGGTTTTTTTTCCCCTAAGGAATTCACATGAGGATTATAGGCTTGAAACATATTAAAAGCACTACCCTAGAGTTCTGAAGTTTCTTTTATACTTCTGATGAGAAGATCATGATCTCTCCATTTCTGTAGGACAATTTCAGAGCAATAATCCTATAGGATTATGGAGAAAGTTTGAATGAAGTAGAGAATTGGTTTATTATAAAAAGAAAAAGATATGGAATGTAGCTCGTGCAATAACAACCACATGATAAAGAAGCGTAAGCCCATACAGTTGAAAATGCAGGGCCAGTGTTCTTTAGGCAAAAGACATGGTGGGAAGCAAGTGATCTAATGGAGTGCAGAATTCTTGAAGCTGATCTCTGCCATCAGTCTGCCCATCTGTTAGCTCTTCTGCAGTTGCTGCAAGCTCATAGACTGATTTTGGTCAAATTTCAAGGCAGGAAAAAGGTCTCACAAATAATGAAGTGCCTGGAAGTTTGCAGCCACTCAGTAGCTAGGTGCAGGAGCAGCCCATGTTAACGCTTCGCACAGAAGATGAGATGGGGAGCTCTGGTGGCTAGTCAGCACACGCATGGCTGCTGTGTGGCCAAAAAACCTTATTCTTTCCATGATGGGGGATCTGATGGGAGGAAAGGCTATGAGAGGGAGATGCGACACGTATGAGACCAAAGTCAGTTCTACTACTCATGTAGCAACTTGATATGTTTGTTTCTAAAATAAACCTTAAGCCTTCTTAGAATTCCAAAGCTTGCTGGAAAATATGTTAACTTTTTAAGTCTGTTTTCTTCCAAGTCAGTCCACCTTTGGATCAACTAAGGTTTCAGTAAAAGGCGGAAACTTGCACAGCAGTGTGGAAGAACTTTGATCAAATGCACATATTTTCTACAACAAAAGATACTGTAAGTGATTAAAGTTAGCCTCAGAACATGTCAGATTACTGTTCTGATAAAATGGTGCAAAGCTGGGTTTGGTCTACATGAAAAAAAAAAAGATGGAGAAATTGAAGGAAAATTTGGATTTTTTAATTTCTTCCAATTGCCTAAATTGCCTGGAGAGATTCCTAGATAGGTAGAGTTTACAGAATTTAATCTTTGAGTTGTTTTTTTAAAAGTAAAGACTAGAGTTTGAAAACTGTATGCTCTGAAAACACAGCATATATAGAAGTAAGGTTATAGGGGCTAAACTAAAATGTTATTTGTAAACTTGACATGCAGGGGTATTTGATTTTTCTGTTTGTTTATCTGAGGTATCTCAGCTTCATCTAAAGGGTTTTATGATGATAAGGTCCATCAAAATTTGTGCCTCTGGCACTTCACAACTTATTCTAATTGAGGCAGTCAAAAGAGAAAGCTAGACATAACAGTCACCAAGCTGTATTAGTTAACAAGCTGTTTTTATTTAACTTCTTCACTTAGGAGTGACAAGTGGTGATACTTGTTTCTCTGCTGCGTTCTGTAGCTAGAGTGTGATAGGAGTTCTCTGTGCTGCGTTATGTTGACTGTAATCAATACAACAAATTGTCTGACAGCTTTGAAAATCTAACCTGTAGTAGCTTTATTTGGTAGCATATGTTAGCTACTATATTTACACTTTTATCTCCCTACAAAAGAAAAGTGGAAGTGCAGATGTGAAGAATATTGCTCATTAGTAGTCTAATATCTTTGAATCTGTCTCCTGTCCATCGATCTATAGGACAAATATGCTAACAAATGACTCTTGTTTCTTCCTTGACAAGCTGTAGGTTTCAAGTCAATGGTGTTCACTTAAGGACCCTTTTTTTATATATTCCCTATATATAGGGAGTGGTAATTTTTAAATGTCATGTTTTTAAAATTTGCTTGAAAGTGGGAGTGCTGCTGTGATATTTCAGAAGGGTTTGGCTTCAAACTGCAGTCAATGATTCAGTGTTAATGCTTCCAAGTGGCACCTTTCTCTGTAGCATTTGTATAACATTAAAGATGTGTGAGTTCTACTCAGGCTTTAAATTTCTGAGACCACAGGTGGGAAAAGGGGAATGGCATTTGGAAAGGTTCCTGTGAAGAGTACTTTGAGGTCTCTCTTGGTGTGGTGGTGAAGCGGTCAAGGAGAGTGTTCAGCGTGCATGGGCCTTGCCCGCTGGAGTGTAGCTGCCTTCAAGGAGTTTGCTGTAAGAGCTTGGAGCTCCTGCTGCTATGGGAAACCTCTAGCGAGGTATTAAGAAATGTGTCCACTAACTGCATGTAAAGTTCACATGCAACATTTTTTTTCTAGGATTTTTAGGACATAAGTACCATGACTCTGACCATTACATAAATTTCGAGAGCTATTCTAAAACAAATTTAATGTTTTCATTCTAAAATCAAACACTTTGAAGAACTAGAGCTCAGTGTGAAATTGTGTACCTGTGTTTGAGTCTTTCTGACCTATGGGTTCTTCTTTGTTGGAATTGAAGTAGAATGGGCATGTAAGGTCTTTTCCTTCCTTCTTGATGTGAAAATTGTGTATAAATCATTATAGCTCTAAAATTCCAGTCTCTTATGCCTTTTTCATGTTTGTTTTTTTTTCATATGGTTATGTTTGTACCAGTGAAGGAATTTAAAATGACAGGATTCTATAAAGATATAGGGAAAGGTAAGACTGTAGATAAATAGTGCAAAAATACCTTGTGAACTAAGATAACATCATTAAAACCAGTGTTCTGATAGTGCAAGTGTCAAAGCTCAGAATTATGGAGATTGACCACCTGCAAGGGTAAGTTATCATATAACATAAACATGGTTTTGTTACTCCAGTGCCACTGTGTACAGTATGTCTTCTAGGGATTTACATGTAATCTAGACACAATTAGTGATGTAGTTTATAGCTGTTGTTTTTCTGAGGACAAATACAGTGATGGGGGTATACAAAGGTAGCAATAAGCTTTGCAGTATTTTTTTCCCTGTTTTGATTGGACTTGGAAAAATTACTGTGGAGAGAAAGTTCAAATTAAGTTTCGTTGCATTTCCTTTATGAGTGGAGTTGCTATGAAATAACCAGGTGGATAACACTAATGTGACTTAAAAGGCATTCAAGAAATACACTTGTTTAGAGTTTTTCTTGGGTTTTTCATTCTCTGTTGACATATAAAACTGAGGATAATGAGAATAAGTAGACACCGAAACAAAACTGATAGAGTTGTGTGGACACTGGGTTAGACAAATTTTCAAGGGAGCATAGTGTCTGTTTTCTGTCACCCAAGAATTTTCAGGTGGAAAGTAAGTGATCTGCTCTTGTGAGATGTTGAGCTGTAGGTAGTAGTGAGGAAGGCTTGAGAGAACTTCCTTATTCGCATGAGTTTGAATTCATTAACACAGTAAATGTTACAGAAATCCTTAATAGTATCACAGAAGCGTACTTTGCATAGCAGAATGTATAGCTTGTATTTCTTACTCATTCCCCACTGGATTTGGATGTGCATTTTTTAAATGGAACTGTGGTTTGCTTCCAGTTTCTAAAGATTGACAGATGCCTTACTAGAGTTCAGTTTAGAGACTCATATCCCTTTTTTTTTTCCCCAGTATATTAATTTTTGTGGAATATCATACAAAATTGCCATTTCCTGTAGCTGAAGTTAGTAAAAAGTTAATTCTTATTTGGGTATCTGATTATCCTCTGAAACAAAGGAAGGGATCTGAAACTGAGTAGGTCAGATAAGGGGGAAGAGAAAATGCATCTTGTATGACATTCTGAACAGAAGCTGGTTAGAACAGGGAAACACCGGATTAGTCCCCTGAAAATGGCTGAGGCTAAAATCCAAGCAAATGGGGAGTACTTCAGTTTAACTGGTGGAGATGGCTCAAGAGAAAAGGAGTTTTCTTTGTCATGACTCAAACTAACTCTTGATGATCAATATTGCTATCCCATGTCCTTGAAGCAGACAGGATGATGATGAAGTTGTCTGAGAGTAGTTGCAAGAGGATTTTTGAAGAGTGAGTTAGGGAACCAAACTATTGAGTGCCTCACTCTGTGTGAGTCTCTAAATTGCTACTAAACTCCTTTTACATGACTTAAATATTGTGAAGTTGTTTGCAGGAGACGGGAGGGTGGGGTGTTTACAAAATTAATCACAAAAATACCTTGTTTGATTAATGAGCTTACATGTTTAATAAAAATGAAGAAAAATGTCAGTTAATGCTAATCTTGGTTATTTTCTTTTCCCTTTTCCCCTAAGTTTTTGATGGAAGTGTCGTAAGTCTTGCGTGCTTCCTTGTTTTTCTGGTACTTGGGCTGCTAGGAGGGTTATAGGACACTGGTATGAATATATTAAACAGCCTGAAATGATGCTGTGCCAGTGTTCTGCGGTTGTATTTTTTCTTCCCTAAGGATATCTGTTGAGTTTCTACTTCTGTGAACTGTGTTCCATCTTAAAAGGAAGTTGATCTAGGGGGAAGGAAACACTCCAGATTTTTTTTTTAATATGAAGAGATATTTTTTGTATTTACTGTTTTTTCCTTTTTTTAATGTTCATAGCTTTTTGTAACAATTTCAATGATAGGAAAGAGTTCAGAATGGAAATCGTATTTCAGCCTTTTCCTGCTCTTTACTTAGTCTGTAGGAACTTTTCTTATTGTAGTCCTGTGAGGTGAGCAATGTGTTTTTTCAGACATGCTTTTCCTATTTGTTCTCACACAATTCTTAATTTCATATACTAAAGCAAGCCAGATTTTCTCTGGAGTTTCATCATCATCATCATTATCAGTCTACATCTTCTTGGTAACTTCTGAAATAAATTTCAGTTGTTTTAGAAATTCTTAACTGCTGTGTACAGCTGTGGTTAGTGGTAGCAAAGAGGATTGAGAGGTATTATAAAAGGCTTCTACCTCTTACATATTTGGGACAACAGGGGTGAACAGAATCTCTTTCCTAGGACCTTGTAACTTCTGATGCTAAAGAATTGCTTTCCAGATTTGAAAAACATCTGATATGGAAGAAGGGAGGAACAAACGAAGATGCTGATTGCTGTTTGTGTGTGTGCATGTTTTTGTTCTATTTTTGAAGCCTTTAAAATGTACAAGGAAGAAAACATTAGTTGCTTGGTGCAGGGTACAGCAAAGCATTTGGTATTATATTGGACAGAAGTGCCACTGAAATGACTGTCACTGGCTCCAACTGTGCTGAGTTCTTAACCGGATCGATGATGTAATGACTTGGTTTGCCTGTAATGGGACTTTCTCAGTTCAGTTGTGTTCTCAATCCAGTCATCGTTTACTGAAGTACATTTTTCATGCTTGACTCTTGAAAGACAACCTTAGAGAGTCATTGTTGTGCATTAGCATATATAAAGATTCACAGTGCCTTCTTACACATGCGTATTTTCTAATGGTAGCTTAAATAGAATTTGCTTAAGGGAGAAAAAAAGGGTTTCTTTAGTAAAGGATATCCCCTGTCAAAGAATTTCATACTGCAAGTTCTGAATGGCATGTTTTTGGGACCTGCTTCAGTGTGTGCTGACAGTGTGGTTGACCCTTGTAGTACGGGTTACATATTTGCTCATGTACAGAAAGGATCTGGAGTCGTTAGGAAATAGAAGCCCTTCCTTTCTGTGAGCAGGAGCTGTGTTTTCTATTTTGGAAAAGCTGACTGCTGTTTTTAGATATAAGCCTAGATAATAGGGGCAGAATTTTAGGAAAATCTTGCCTCTTCTCTACGATTTAACCTGCAAGAGTTTGCGTACAAGACTGACAAATTATGAGAACTAATGAGGAAGTTACGTTTCTGACTTTTTTTTAGCTTAGTTACCTCAAAATACTGAGATCTTAAACCTGCAGTTTTTAATCTCAGGAGGAAAAACATTAGTCTTTATGACAGGCAGTGTTTGAGAGGACATGATGGCTTTGATAGACTCTTCTTTTTTAGTTAATAAATTGCATAATTAAGCTTCAACTTGATTGTGTTACTGGACTTTTAAGTGGTCTCCTCATTATTTTAGGGGGGAAGAAGATTAACCAGTGGAGCTTCAAAACCTGGATGTCGTCATCTTTTTTGGTCAGTCAAAGCTTACTGTATGACAAGGAGCTCTTTGGGCAGTTGGACATCGACACCTTTGGAGCCTGCTAATGTTGCTGTGTGTCCTCTGTCATTCTTTAGTTGTGCAATGAGTGCGTCTTTAAATGCTCTGGTGACCTTTTTAGACTCCAAATTGGAAATTCAGTGTGGAAGCCTTGCTTTTAAATTTGGGGCAAACTTCAGGAAATTTTAAAAAGTTTAAAATGTTTACAGCACAAATTGTTTTGGTTTTGGTGTTGCATTAAACTTCTTGAAGGAAGGCATTATGAAATTCAGTGTTGAAGGCAAAAAGGGAAGCCCTTTGTTTATTATATGCGTATTTAAGGAGGTTCTGTCAACCTTAAGGAGGTTCCATCTTGTGCACATGCACAAGACTTTTCTAAGCAGGATCTCCTAAGCATAGTAGCTATGCTTAGGAGAAATAAATACGGTCTTCCAAAAAACATGTTAACAGTAAAGGAAGTAGGGATAGAACAGAGGGAGCGCTAAGCTTCTGGCATTTGGTTTAACCTTGTACCCAAAGGAGATTGTCTCTTGCAAATGAGAGAGCAATTATCAGGCTAACTGAAGATTGTCAGGAATGGTTTTCAGTAATGGCAGATCAAATTTGTAAATATACAGGCTGACCTGGAGGAAATTTTTGAGAAAGAGTCAAATTTTAAGCAATAATTGCAACTTACTGTTGAAGATGATGCTCTTGCAGCAGTTCCTGAGCTTCTTTTATCTAAGGGACTTCAGTCAAGAAGGAAACTTGCAAAGACTTTGGTCCTCACCTCATTTTAAGTCCCTTGAAATATGGAAGCATTTTGATACTGATTTTTGGTGACAGCTGTTAGGCCAGTACTGATTGTTTCTGAAAATGTTGTGCTACTGCTCTGTATTGTTAGTTATGTCTTTATCTGCATGAATTGTGGTGGTGTGTATGCATTGGGCAGATTGGAGGCGGAAAAAATCCCACCTTTATCTCGGAGTTTCCTTAAAACAGATTTGAAAACAAATGCCAAGAAGCAACAGGTTAATACTGGCTGCCGAATGTATTGGAAGAGTTGCACAAATTAGATTCTGAGGTTTAACTGACTTTTTTGTATATCCCACTGTACTTTTAATATACTATGTTGAATACTATGAGTTTGAAGACATCATAGGGAATTCTGAGTACTGCTTTATGGATCTTAAAGTAGATACTTGATAATAGAAACAATCACTGCAGAATTGTACTAAAATGCTATTTAAGAAGAAACTGGTTGACATTTACAGCGGAACAGCAGTTTTTTAATTTTCATCTCCTTTCCCTTTTTCCCTCTGCCTTACTTAGTTGATGACAGAATTTTTCCAGAGGGCAAGTAATGTGCAGCAGGCCGGTTATCTAGCTGTGTGTAGGCTGCCCCACATGTTTTGCCAGCATCCCTGCTGCTGGTCCTGCAGGGTGCCAGGTCCTTCTTCATTCCAGCATTGCTGTCCTGGAGACTTCTCTGCCTCATTCTGCTCCAGCATCTCTGCAGTAACCCTCTGCTCTGTAAGACCTTCTCAGACATCCTCCGTTTCCAAGATTTCTTAGTCTTGCATAGTTATGATGTCTGTTGTGAGGAAGTTTATCTGTTCCACCTAGTAATAGTTGCTAAGCAGGACATTTCTTCTAGCCCCTCGTCAGCACTGGCTGCTTCAGTGCAGACCATTTAACTTGTACAAAGAGATTTTATTGTTTTAATATCTCAATATCTTTAATCCCCTTCTTTAAGTGCTTTTTCTGAGGCTGCATCCATTTTGTGCTGTGTTGTACTGATAATGCTGTTCTCCCTTTTTCGTAATTAGGTGTTGTAAGGATAATGGAGAATCTCTGCCATATACATCTTAAAATGAACCAGAATAGATTTGTTGCACACAACTGTTGAGGAAGTTTGCAGGCTGCTTACGTTGGTGAGAAGGGAAGGGGTTGCCTTGGTCTGGCATTTATTCCCAGAGCCCTTGGGATGAGAAACTAGAACAAGATTTTTTGTTTGGTTTGGTTAAAACAAATGAAGCCTTATCTGTATAACTGTTTCAAAGTTACAAGCTGCTGTTTGGCCATCCCATTTATTTGACCCTTGTGTACAAATTTGTTTCATTTCCAGTCTGCTTTTATAGCACAGATTTTCCTTTAACATTTGAAGTTCTCTTCAGTCTGTTGGTTATTACTGAACCCAAGAGTGAATTGGCCCCCTGTTCGTGTAGCTGTTCCTCTGTCCTTTCTCAAGATAGAAAAGTTATCTTTGCTGGTGCAAACGGAAAGCTGTCTTTCTCATACATGTCTCATCTCCTGTGTTACCGTTATTCTGCTGTTACTGAAGGAGCAGCTGAGCCTAGGAATGAGGGGACCCTGATGCCCGTTTTCTGCAGGACTGTCTCTGCTTGTTTGTTGGCTTCAGGTGAGAAGGTTTGGGTTCCTTCTCTCAGAGAAATGCTTGGTATCTCAAACACATTTTCAACAAATAACATGTTTTAGTTTTCATAGAATCACAGGATAGTTTGGGTTGAAAGGGACCTTGAGCACTTCCAGGGGTGGGCCATCCACAAGTCCTCTGGACAGCCTGTTCCAGTAACTCGCCATGCTCACAGTAAAGAACTTCTGCTAATATCTAACCTAAATTTACCCTCTTTCAGTTTAAAGCCATTATCTCTTTTAAATTATTTTGAATTATACCTGTTAGATAAAGCCTTGTGTCTCTCTTTCTGAAGCATTTATTAGTTAATTGTGTTTAAACTACAAATTATTGTGACTACTCTAATAGTTCATTTAATCATCAGATAAACTATGTATGTTTCTGTGGAGACAAATTTCCTGTATTTCTGAATCTCACCTTTGAAGGGGAAGGGGGAATACAAGGTAGGCAGTCAAGATGCAGAATATGAGGCGCATGCTGAAATAGGGTGGTTGTTTGCAGATGCAATAAAAGAAATATGTAAAGGAAGAAAGAAACTCTTCCAGTATTTCTGCAGATTTTCAGGATCCCTCTGGTGTTGCAGAGTTCCATTTCTGTATCAGTAGGGCTGTTGTCCTTTATTACAAAAGACAGCATTTCTGTGCAGTGCTAACAGTACTCTGCCATTTAAGAACCTGAAGAAGATGAACCCATACAATTTTTGTGAAAACTATGAAGTTCTCCTGATTTTTGAAAAGTTGCTCGTGTTTAAACATGCTCATGCTGGGTTTAAAATAGGAACCCTAAGCTTCTAAATCTCATGAAAACACAGAAGCCATCATCACAACTGTGCCTAAGCAAGATTAAGAGTCGTATGATATAAATTATTACACTAAATTGTGGATATTTGAACTGGTTGCAGCAGCAGCTGCAGAAATGAAGTGAAGGGAAGCAGTTTGAGAGTGCCTTTCTGTGTTTGCTTTAGTGAGATTTCTTAGGATGTTCTTACTTCCCATTTCTTTTTCCTAAGAGTACATAATTTGGCAGCTTCGGAAGTATTATTTTGAAGAATGTTATGCAGTTCTGTCAGTTTATCTTTTTGAGTTGACACATAGTTGGGGTGGGAAAGGAGCCTGAACAGGAAGGAAGGTCCTTGTTCCTGAATGTCATTACTGCATAGCTCTCATATCCTCGAGGATCACTGGGACAAAAGCTGAGTCAGAGTACAGCAGCAGTCTGCGCTATAGCAAGACATGGCCCAGTTTAAGATTTTGGACTGCATGATCAATCACAAGTGGAGTTTCATATGTAACCTGTATTGTGCGTGGAGTGATCAGGTTTGTTGTTTGCTTATTCTTGCATATTTTAATACGATGACATAATTTACTACTGGGGGGGAAGGCTCTGGTCAGTCTCTTCTCCCTACCCTCAATCTTATTGAGGATGCAACATTAGAAATGTTCCCATTTACTAAGGAGGTTTTTTGAGTTGTTAAGTATACAAAGCATGCTTTAACTATATAATTGCTTTTTTAACACTTTGAGTACTTTAGGTTGCTTTCTTAGAGTCTTGAACTTTGTGGGCTTTTTATGAATTGCACAAAACGATAAAAATTAATAGAGAGGAAGGGGGTGATATGCCAGGGTAAACTGCATTGTTAATAAATACAAAGCTGATATGTTTTCCTGCCTTAAAAAGCCTTAAAGCAGTATTTTGAAATCCTTCAAAATACTTTCTCATATATGATTAAAAAAAATAGTATAAGGGGAGGTTGTTGCTGTTTTTTTAAATGTACAGGGTAAAATGAATTTTGACAGGATGTTAATTCAGTTCTTAATGTGGACTGGGTTAAGTCTAATTGACTGACTGCAGACCTTAGGGGAGGGGGGATGACAATGGCCACATGACACCAAGCCCAAAAACCTGCCTGGATTTTGAATGGAAATGTTTTAAAATGGAATCCACTTACTAAAGGATGAAGTAATGTATGCAATTGTAATATTACTTTAAAAGTATTATAGGTATTATCTGTGTCTCTTGTGTAACATTCAGACAGTCTTCTGTGGTGAAAAGGGAAGGTAAGCACTTCTTGCAAAGTTGCCCTTTTAATGCTGTAACTAGAAGCAAGTGATTCAGAAGTATTCCCACCATACGCAGAAGTCCTTTTTGAAACAGTATGCCATTTAAAATACAAGCAAACCCTACTAAAAGTTTGTAATCAGGAAAAAACGTTGTGGGGTGGTGGTGTTCTTGTAATTTTCGGTGTTTTGTTTGTTTTTTTTTAATGATGCAAAAGGTGATTCACAGCGTCGGAGGGTTTTGAGTCATCTCCTTAACCTTATAGGTTGAAGAAGTCTCCTGTTAGATTTGAGAAAACTTGAGGAATTCTCCTGAAGTCTTAATTTTTGCAGGCGCTTAACTGTTTCACGAAGTTTAATGCATTTTGCTTACCCATATATCAGAATTCACCTATATAGGCAAATTCAATGTGACAATTGCTTACCATAATACAGAGAAATCAAGAAGAAATAAGAAAAGGCTTTGCTTATTATGTGGCTCAGTCTGTAAAGTCTTGAAATAAGTTTGATTATAACTAGAGGGAAGGGAAAGGGGGATTGAAGTGAATGGCTTAAAAAACCCCAAACAACAAAACCAACCCACAACACAACACCCACCCACCCCTAGCCCCCAAACCAACAAAACCCACTCAGAGAGGGTTCACATAGCCTAAACCCTGTTTCTTACCAAGCTGGAAAGAAACACCAAGCCATAGATAGTATACTTCAAATTACTTGCATGCTTGAGTTGCTGCTGGTATTTTTGTTTTAAATGAAGCTGAAAGTTTGTTCGTGGGATATTACAGTGCAGCTACTCTTCCTTCTGCAGCTGAAATGCAATGGCCAAAGTGGAAGCTGTCAAGCTGGTGAGAGATGCACGCTGCTTTGTATAGCAGTGTTGCTGTTTGACATTCTCCACTTAACAGCATCCAAGCTGGTAAGAAAGCAGATGGGTGACCTGTGAAGCCTGAGACTAACAGCTCTTTCTCAGGTGTAACCTCAAAGCACAACTCTGGTTTGGCTCATGGTATCTTTGAATTAGCAGAAGTTACAGAGGTTTCTTGGCAATTTCCTTTCATCCTGACCCCAGTAAAACATCAGGGGATGAATTACTGCTTGTGATCTGAGAGGTGAATTAAAGATTTGCCTTACAGGAAAACAAATTTTCTTCTAAGGAGTCATCAAAAATACATATTAAATAAGAAAATACAAACTTGTGTTACTGAGTAAAAGTCTTATTTGGCACTTCCATGCATTTATTGAATAATTACTTTGACTTGGATCACAGCTAGTATGCTAAGTTATGTTTCTGAGACAACTTGTACTAGATGCAGAAGGAGCTACCCCTTCTGTCCTTGTAATGGTATCCTTTATCAGCCTTCAGCATGCAGGTGAACTCTCGAGGTTAGTATGTCTTTCCACCTTGTGGCCATGGTGGGTATCTTAGAGCAAATATGTCTAAAATAATACCACTCCTTCAGATGGTTGAAAAAATTACTGGTAGGTAATATAAAGTAGACAATACAGCAGTTTTGGGTTTTGATCGTTGCATCACAAATACCTTGCTTTCAAGTGTTAAGATAGGGCACAGTAGAACATAAGTTGAATGTAGGTTGCCTTCTTACCAGCAAAGAGCATACGTAGGTTGTCACTGCGCCTTAAGTGGGCTTTTATTTGTTTGAGGTGGGCTGATCTTCTCATGTGCTGATCTCATTGGTTCTTCACTGATCAAGAGCTGGCTTCTGTTTTTTATCTTATCTCTGCATCTTAACCTCTAAAAATAACAGTAATTTTTTTGAGCCCTGTAAATACTTAAATCTTGGTTTTCTCAGCCAGAGACAAGTATTCTGCAAAGTTCTGTAAACTTAACAGTTGGTCAAATTTCACTGCACAGGGTGGGCCTGACCATTGAAGTTGTTAGGCTTGGAGGCACCTTCTCATGAAAGACTGTATTGATGTACTTGAAAAAACACTAGTATGTTGTGACGGTATAGCAGCCAAGATCTCTTATTTCTATTTTTTTTGAGCTTGAGTTCATTATTGCAGTCTCTGATTTTTGTGAGGCTGTATGTGGGAATGGGATGTTGCAGCACAAGCCTGGCTCTCACATTGCCTTCAAGCCCTAGGACGCAGCAGTACTGCAGCAGCTGCTGCACTGCAGCTATTTCTCTCCCTTCAGAGAATCTGACAACATTAAAACAATCTTTCAGTCTTCCAGGTTTGTCACTTGGAGGATGAAATAACAAAGGTGGCTGCATTCCTTCTGAGATATCTGCAGCGGATAATGGTTTTGAAATGTGATACTATGCTGTTAGCATGCTCGCTCTTCTGTTCATCTGCTGCCTCGGGGAGGGAGGGAATATGATAAAAATCTTGTCTCTTCATCACACAGTGCAGGGTGTGATGTTTTCAATTTTATTGAGTAGAAAATGAGTATATGTAAAATCATTGCAGGAAATAGCTGGTGGCTTTACTCGTTGTGGGAATTTACGCTGCTGGAGAAACATTTTGTAATGTTCAGAGGTACAGGGAAGTAACTCGGGAACAGTGAGCAATTCAAGCCATAGTAGTAGACATGTGAAGATGAGTAGTTATTAAATAAGGAAATAGATTTATATTAAAATAGATTTCTTCTCTCTTCCTACCCCAGCCTCCCGACAGGGATACAAATGTAGATGCAGTCAATCTATATGAATCATTCCTACTGACATATTCAGTGCAGACTGTGAGGAAATACACAGGTCATGTATAACAACATTGTAAGTCAACACTGAAAAGCTTCTGGATGTGCAGCTAAACTGAAAATCCTGTGGACAACTTTCTCCTCTCTATCCTCTTAGTGATATTTAATCTCTGGGCATAAAGATTTAAGATTTTTTTTTTTTTTTTTTTTCAGGTTAATGGCGTAACAGTCCTTTTTAAAGCACCTTTCTTTGCATTGTAACTTTGTAAATGAAGTGTCCTTCAGTGAAAAAGTTTTGGGTTTTTTTCCCCTCTGTTGCATATACACAATAGATTACAAATGTAAGGGTTTGATATACTTTTAACTTGGGTATTTGGATTTGTGGCTTTGCATTTATGTATGCTATTTTTTTATTTGTACAGACCTCAAGCCTTTTCAGTTCTGAGTTTAAGGCTTTTGAAACTTCCAGTGCGTTGATTTACATGTTATATAGGCTGTTCAAATTAAATATCTTGAAACACAGGGCTAGGATTATATAGAAGTGGTGATTTTGTCTGCAGGAGTTTATTAATAGTCTCTGTATTAGAAAGCTTTAACGCTGAGAAGCTCAAATTGTATATTTAGAAGTTAGTTTTGAGGTGGGAAGCTGTCTATGTGATGTAAAGAATCTTGACACATTTGTTTTCCAGGTTTTGGTGTGTTTTGTATTAAACTTCTGAAGAAGTTTAGGTTTGATATGAATAGTTCCTCTCTTGAGTCAGTTCTTAAAATTCTCCCTATGTGTCTAGGTAAATCGTCTGTAAACAGAGGCAGACTCTGGAATACTAACTCACAATAACCATATTTTTAGGGTGACAGGTTGGATTTTAACATTGAGGGTCAATTCACTGATGTTCCAGATGTTTCTGTTTGGCTTTGAGCAGGTCAGAGACATTTCTGTTGAACATGGACAAAAAATCTTAAGCTTTAATATTGCAGAATTGAATGATCTTAACAGCTTGAATTACCAGCACGTATGGTGATGTGTTTACGCAAATGAGGTGGTGTGGATAGTCTCTAAATGGTCTCATTTTCTTGGGTTTGTTTTAGAACAGGAATGAGCATATTCTGCTTATGTTGAAAAGTTCAGTAGCTTCAGTACAAGAAGATCAACCTCATACTTACATTTGATAGAGAGCAGGCATAAGGCATTGCTGAGCCTATAGAGTAAATCTCTTACTCAGTGTTGTAGTTGCATCATGGTGTAGCCTAATCCAAGTACAGAAGTTTGCAGAGGGGACAGAGTGGCTATGGAAAAGCGGGTGTTCTCTTGGGTGGTTTGGTCAGCTTCGATTCTACAAGAGACATAGTTCATAGTTTTTTAAATCAAGAATATAGCTTCTGGCTACAGTGGGGAGAAACGGTATAACAGAGGGAAATGTGTAGGTAGTTTCAGAGCTAACATGAGTTTAAAGCTGTGGTTTGTCTGGTTACTGAAACGGGGTCCGTGCAGGTCAGGTTTTACACTGTGAAGTGATTTTGGTTTTCTTAATGGATTCTGCAAAGCTATTTCACATGTTAATAGGTATGTTATAATAGTCTGGTGAAAGTGTAGTGGAAGCTATCTGGAAGGTTGTGTGTTTGATAAAGTCCACATAACTCTAGAAATCTAAAGAGCGCAAACTTTGTTGAAAGTCGTTCCTATTCTTGCAGTAGTGTACTTAGCTGGGGGCACTGGCAGTGTTTCTTACTGCTTGCTCCCTATTTGTAGGGAGCAGAATGGGTCATTGGGCAGGCAGCTTGTATTCTTGAGCCTATCAGAAAGTTCTCATAGGCTGAAAGAAGCAGTGTAAGGCAGTTCTTGACAGCCGGTGAGTGTGCAAACCACTCTTTATCACTTCTGTCACACTACTGAGAAGGTTATTTTATCATGCATGGAATAACCTCTAACATTACTTCAATGCTGAAGGGCAGAAGCATGTTTTTTTTGTCTCCTGTTTCTGATATTTCAGATTAAACTGTAAGGTGAGGACAAAGCATTTCTTATTCTTAACAAGCAACGACAGAACAAGCAGAGAAGGAAAAGCTTCAATTTAGCTAAATTAAGATCACATGACATTTTGCTGTTATGCTACCAGCCCTGCAGATGTTTCCTTTCTTTCCAGTTTAAGGATGTATGTGTTAAGAGGGGAGGCTTTTGCTAATGAGTCTGTAAGAAAACAAGGAAGCTCTCAGTTTCTTTTTGTTTTTCATGGTTTTTTCTGACTAAATTTAATACTATGCACTCCATGTTTATTATTGTAAATACTGCATTTAAGATAAAAACACATTGTGAAAATAGTTTGCATCTCTGCTGTGAAGTCTATGCTTTTTACTCTGTTTCTTGGTGCTGTTGCTTGAAATCGGCAGTCAGTCTGTGGAGTATAATGCATGATGTAAACTGAGGCGTATTGAATTGGCTTTGAAAAGGATCTTGGTAAAGTAGTATAGTTTTTGGATGTGGACAAGCTACTACAAAGATACGTGTGTATATATATATGTGCACATAAAAATACAGTATACTTTTTGTGTATGTATTTGTATACCATAGATGTTTATCTGGTAGATTAGGATCATTTTAATGAGTTAAAGTATGCTAAACTTGCTAGTATCTAGTGTTTAAAGGGAGATCTGATAAGTTAGTTTGTGTATACATCTGCATGATTTGAGGATTAGGTGTTAAGTCTGGAAAAGTCCCATTTGAGTGCACTAGTCATGCCAGACCTAATCTTGCTCTTTGTGAAGGTAAGAGCGTACTGCAAAATGTGCAGACATCAGAACTACAGTGTAAGAAACCCAAAGCTTCCTCTGTGTAAAAAAGCTATTTCAAGTCTAGCCGGACTTAATAGGTTGGGATTCTCCCTGCTTCAAAGTAGAAAAACTCTTTCTGGATCCCCTCTGGCCTGGGAAGTTACATGTTCCCTTCATTCAAGCAAGCATGTCCAGCAGGGCTCAGTTTACAGAGCTAATTGGCGTCACTGTGTTTAATCCAGAACTAGGTAAACTGAATGATAATAGACACATGGAATCAACATCTTTGTGATCACCCATTTTTTGGACTGTCATGTGTCTCTAAATCCTTGAGTAATTTGCCATTGTAAAGCCTAATTACTCGTGATGGTGGGATTTGATTTCACATAAAGAAGATTAGGTTTTTCAGGTATAAGCGTCCTCTAACTCTTGGCTTTCTCTATTTGAGTTCAGGGAAAGTGCAGTATAAATGTGTGAGCATTCAAGGTGAGGGAGGAAAGTAAAGGTTGCTGTAGATAGCCATCGGCTTTGCTTTTCAGGACTTATGGAGTAGTGATGAGACTGACATGAGAACCAACTGGAATGCGTTACAGAGCAGCCTGTCGTGAACAGCACGAACACAGTAAGGAAAGTTTAAGCTGGGTAATAAACTGCACAAATAAAAGCCTGTGGAGGCTTTTATTGTGTGTTCTCTCTGTGTGCCTTGACCTGATTGAGAACTGAAATACTTTATCTTGAAAATACTGTTTCTCCTTTGGATGGTTGTGTTTACTACACCGTAGTTATGAAAGCACTGTGTCCCTCTGTCCTCCTTCCACCTCCAAGCCAGCTTTGTGGCCTGCGTGGTGCATGGTAGTAATGCATGTCTCTCTCCGCGTGCCTCCCAGCCATCTGCTGTGCTGGCACAGAGACTTTGTTTTTGAAAGGATGCAGACTTCCCACTTACTTTCATACATTTGGAGTAGTCATGTGTTGCTTTCTTGAGCCTTTCTCCTTGCATGGGCTTGGTTTGTGGACATTATTTATGTATTTTATTGACATAGGTTATTCATTTCTTAGGTGCTTTTCAGTATCTGTGTTGGTGTCCTCACCAGTTTCTGCTGCAGGCAGGCAGCAACTGCCTTTGTTATTGAACTAAAAGAATATTCAAGGCTTGTATTCCATTTGGGTAGGGTTCACACTCCTAAAAGAAAGTGGTAGGTTTGCTGCCAGAACCACCACCCAATAAACACCTGAATTAATTTTGGTTAGTCTCCCAAAAATGACCTGTTGCCGTGCCCACCTGGGCTTAGTTTAGTGCCATAATGGTGCATTAAAATGATGAAAAGCAGGCTTCCGTGAGGGAAACACCTAGAACTGTGGTCAGTCTGTCAAGTGATGTTCAAATCTTTATTGCCTTGCCCTTGTTTTGAAATGCCTTGTTATGGCTATTAGCAAGACCCATTGGGGCTGAGTGAGGTGAGCTGCTCAAAGAGACGTTCTCTGCTGCGGCTGGCGGCTCATGGCCCACCTTGTGTGCTACTCAACCGAGGTGAGTAGCACATGAGAAATAGCATTGCCTATCCTTGCTCTTAGTTTTATGACAATCACTAATAACTTATTTCTGCTTTCTGGTTGTTTGATATTGAAAGTATTCATTGCAGTAACTTTCTGTCCATATGGAGTCATAAAGGATTTTGTTCTGGATAAAGGATCATATTTGTCATTTTGCTCATATTATCATTTTGTTCATAAAGGATCTTGTTCTGCATCACCCTCAGCTGCAACTTGGGAAGTGTTTGATAGTCTTAGGGAATCTTAGCAAACGCACTACATATACGTAACAGCCACTCTGTAAGAGGTGAATGGTGTCCCCTGGTGACTGTTGGAGTTGATGCTTGCTGAGTTTCACAGTTGGGGAAGTCTTCCTGTGGAGACTGATTTTTCTCTCTTCTCTCTGCCCCTTACCGTCATAAAGAACTCCTGCATTAGAAAAGACCTATGCCCCCCCACCCCCGAGCCCCAAAATCATACTGTGACTGTTTTCTGCTGTTAACAGTGGCCTCAGAGAGAAGGCCCTAACTGAACCAGTTCTGTCTGTCTTTCTGAATGCTATCTACTAATGGTTGTATGGGTGAGGGCTCAGGCTCTCTTTACACCTCAGCTTTCTCTTGTGGTGAGAGTGGCTCTGTAGCTGTTTGATCTTTTGAGCTTTGAGGGCTTGTTTACATCTTCATTTCCAGTTTCAGGTGCTTTGTGGCAGGGCAGCCTCCTCCTGATAACTACTGGAAACAGGCTCAGCAGTTACTACCATTGGGCAGCCAAATCATTCTTGCAGCTTTCTTATATAGCACTGAACCAGGCAAGATGGAGACAAATAGCTTCTGTCTCTTGCTCCAGGGGCTTGCTACTAGTCAGTAGGTCCAGCACGATCTGTTGGGTGGGATCCATTTCCCTGTGGGCTGTTCCGCAAAAGAATGGAGCAACACTTAGGGATATTCTGGGGTAGGAAACAGTTACCTCTCCTGGGCTTCAGTATGTCTCTGTGCTTCAAACTGCCTGACTCGTCAGAATGTGCTCTTACAGTGTCATTCGGTACATAGAAGCCTGTTCATCCTGAGTAACTTTCAATACAGTCTGGTATGTTGTGGTCATGTGTAGTTTTAGTGAAGTGCTGTTAATAAAAAGTCCATGTCAGCACATAATAAATGTCAGGAGTTACATAAATATATATTCTGTTGTGTTATTGTGGAAGTTGTATTTTGAGAGCTCAACTCATTGGATAGAGGGAAGCTGTTTTAACATTACAGTGATTTATTTTCTGCTTAACAAAGTTGAGTTTGATATACAAACAGGAGGTGATTACACTTAGCCATGCCCAGGTCATGTTCTTATTTCTAAAAGGTAGACAAGAAAAAAGATGTCCTTTCTGATTAAATTAGAACTCACAGACATGCTTAATGGCAGCGTTTGGACATGGTAAGAATTTAGTTTTAGAAGGGAGTATGTACACAAGAGTCAGAGATTACACAGGCAGACTCTCAAAGCAGAACTATTTATTGAAAAAATATTTAAGGTGGAGGCTTTGCATACAGACTTCTTTACAGCATCAAGGGTGTTTAACATCTTGGTATGTGGCAGGAGAAGGAGTTCGAGGGAAGAAAGTCCTATGGAATTGATAGAGCATGTAGGTAGATGGCAGCTAATTCATGTTTACTATGTATCTGCCTAAGCATAAATCTAGATGTAAATTAAGCAGTAATTAGTAATTATATTTCCTTAACCTTGTTGCTTGTTTAGTGTGAATGGCGTGCCTTGGGGTAGCATGCAGAAATGAGTGCTCTAGTTTGGTGCTCAAAATACTGAAATGTGTGGGCTGGTTTGTCAATAAGCCATACAGGCTATTTGTGGTGTTAGTAAAGGGGCAGGTTTTTCGGTATTATGCGTGTATTGCTGCAGGCACCTTTGGAGTTTAGCTGAAGTTTCTAACAAAGCCTAGTGCATGCAGCAGTTAAAAATTTAATTGATGTCTTTTTTTGTCCTTTTTTTTTTTTTTGCTTCTCTTCCCTCTCACAAATTCTAGATGCGTTTCTTTTTTTTATGGTGTCAGCTAGCATCCAAGATTATATATCTAGGACTTCTAAAGGTTTTCTTTTATCCCACCAGTTTGCAGACTGATTTTTGAACATCGGCATGGAGTTGAAGATACTGCTGATTATACCTTGTAGCTGCTTGGCAAGGACAGAAGATGAGGGAAGAACACTGTCAGTGCATACACTGCCAGGTTACACTTCTTGCCTGAATTTCTGTCCTTGCCAACATCCTGCCTACCTGTTTAGGGGAAGACTTAAGATTTTGTTGAGCGTGGAAGTCAGTCAGAAGTTTGAACAAGTAGATATTTGACATGGAGGCCTAATACTGCTATGTAGGTTTTGGAGTTTCTGCATTCCATTTTAATTTTTTTATTTTTTTTATTTTTATTTTTTCCCCTCTTCATAAGGTATTTGCTGAGGCTGAAAGTTACAAAACTCATTTGTTTTGAGGGGAAGACTGTCCTGGATACCTGGAGAAAAGATTTAGTTAAGGTGTCACCTTTGTGTCAGTAATAACTTTTCTTCAACTGGGAATGACCTGTAGAAGATGTTTGTACATTCCAGTTTGATTTAAAGATGTGAGAAATATTGTATCTCACTATGGCTTGAGACTGTTTCAGTATGTGATCATAGCGTTTGTCTTTATAAGTGTCACCCATCTGCCTTGAAATCCTTGGTTTATGAGCTTGAGAACCAAAAGGAAAAGATTCGTTTTGCACCTTGTGTGAATGATCCTGCTTTTGAGGTGCTGCTAAGATAAAACATCAGCTGGCTTTCTCTGGGTGCTGGATATGCCTCCCTGTACTGCAAATGAGGATGGGGAGATAATGCATCTCAAACAAAATTTGCATAACCTCTTTTTTGGCTGTCTTAAATGTCTGTGTGTTTTGGACATTTCTGAAAGGAAACGTTACAAGCTTCAGGAGCACAGGAGCTGTGTGCTTTGGAGGGTTTGTGGTGCTTTTCTGTTATGTCGGAGAACCAGGGCACCATGTGTTCTCCAATGGATTAAATTTTTACTCTGCGATTTTTATATGCAGGAGTCCAGGTCTGTAACCACAGGAGAAAATGGTAAGGGTCAAAGGGACATACTGTCCTCTAGCTATTAATTTGCTTCTTTATCTTCTGAACTAAAAGGATACTAAAAGAGTCAGTAGCTTGTTAATAACTTTATTTAGAAATCATCAGTGGAAGAACCTGGTTATTACAGAAACAAAGACTGTTCTGTGGGTAACTTTTTCTTGCCATATAAGCAGGATTTTTTTCTTCCATTCTGTAACTTTAGCCAAAAAAAGACTTTTTTTTCCTTCTCTTTTACTCTTTAAAGGACCTTATGCTTTGCCCCATTTAAATAAGATCAGACTGTTCTAGAAAAACCTTTTCTGTTCGGCATTTATCTGTCTAGCCAAACTGCTATTTCAGGTATCACATTTCTTGGTAGATAGCTACAAAATGAACGCTTCTAAATGCAGCTTAAGCAGGCCCTGCTACCCACAGGCTGTCTGCAAGCTCTTGTTGAGGTATTAATAGGTATGTCCCCTGGTTGGTCTGGTGGGGTTTTCTTCTTTTTATTTTTAATAGAGGTTTAGGCTCCAGAAAACAGTGTTTGGCTAACCCTTACATTTACAATGAGATTTACATAATTTACTTGTGTAGTGTTACATGTGGTAAAAAATTGCTAAGTGTTCAAAGATCAGTGTAGAGTAAATCTGGATGCTAGTCCTAAGAGTCTTTAGAAATAATTTTGAACCTGTGCACTGAACACAAAGACGAAGAAGAAAATTGATTATTCACACCAACTTTAAAATGGCTTGAATGATTTACCAAGAAGAAATAGTGCAATATATCAGTGATTTATTGTGCTTAGTGTTACTCATCTATGAAGACAGTATTTGGAACTCTGAGAATACTTGTTTATCTGTCTAGATAGTCAGGAATACAGTTCTTTATTGATAGCTTGTATTGTAAGTGCTTATGACTGTCTTTTAAAGATTTTTAGTATGCTCAGTATAGGTCTGTCTGTAAAATGATCAGAAGATTAAAAATCAAATGTGATTTGGACAGCATGCAAATTGGATGTGTTCAGCTTTTTAAATTTTTTAGACTGATATAATGGGATGTTATTGATTGTAGATTTGCTTTTAATTGGAAATAGTATCATTTACAAACATCAGTGCTGTTTACTGAATTTACATGATTCTTATATTGTGTGTTAAGCTCCCAGTGATTCATGTAGTTCTTTAAGGTGCCGTCTGATATTTTTTTCATGGATGTTTTCATTGCTCAGGAAAAAAGGGTTAAATACAATATTAAAAACAAAGTATGCATTTTACAGTGCAGTTAAGCATCTGTTGTATGTCCTTGAAATTGCATATAACAGGAAATGATGCTTTGAGATACTTTGCACAGAAACCTTGTATGAAGAACTCCTCAGGGAAATGATGCTTGAATCATTTTTAGTACCCTGGGATTTTTCAGTCCTTGAACTTGATTGTATGTATTCTGACTTCAATTTTGAGCATTGAATCTGTGGTGAAAAAAACATGCAGAACTTCAGTAAGGAAATGGCAAAATAATCTCTGATTTGCTCAATTTTATATAAAATGAGAATAAAATAAAGCATTCATTTTTCATTCTCTTGAAATGCAAATGAGTCTACCCAAAAGACAAATCACCTGAAGGATATGAGATGTATATATTCGGAGCTTGATTGCTGTCATTTTTGGCTCTAAAGGAAAACCATGTAGGAACTGTGCCTTCAGTAACACATTCTTGTCAATGCTAAACATCATCTGTTTCTTGCTCGCTGTCTTGAATCCTTGTTTTGTATTCTGTATTTGAAAACTTTCCTTGTTCCTTTCTAAAGCTTCTCTGGCAAGGGATGTTCTGGGGGGTGTGCTGTGCTTGGACATGTCACAGGGTTACTCAACAGATGTTGACTCTTTACTTCATAATTCAGATTCTTTCTTGTCCATAGTGGTGGTTGAGAGTTGCTGTTACTGAACATGTCTCACATTCATTATTAATATTGGCTTCTTTTGTTGCCCTGTTGGCAGACCTTGCAGGGGATCAGAGGTTGGCATGAAGATAACCTTTCCCTTCTGACATGCTTTTTCAGAAACAATGATTTGACTGGGGAATACTGTTGTTTATGGATATCTGTTAGTTCAGCAGCTTCTGTGAATGCTGAACATTTACATGATATGACACGGAAATGAGAGGTTATCTTTTTTTCACCACAGTCAAATGATGCATCTCCCATTTCTCACACCTGTTGAAGTTCTATGTATGACTGTATTTTGAACTCAGGTTACAGTATTTCTGTATGTAAACATCAGTGAACAGTTACACATATTAAAATTACCTTTTAGCCTAATTAGGGAGGGTTTTGTCAGAAAAAAAGATGCAAGTATATTGCAGACATATTTTTTCAGTGCTAAGTGTATTGCTGTTCACATATTCATAACAATAGCTATTTGCTTATTAACATTTTTTGCTGTTGTGTGATACCTGTGGTTGCTCATGATTGTTCAAAACTCTTGCATCAAGCGTTGCTTATAAATATTTGAGAGGATAAACAAAAGATTGCAAGGGAATGTTAAATAGATGGGCTGCTGCCTGTTGCTTCATGGAGGAAATCACTGTCATATTTTAGAGGCCAATGATATTTTTTTTATTCAGAGCTATTTCTTTTGCCAGTTTATTGGGATCAAAATGTTCTTACTGGCTCCAGTTTCCGCTCATGTAATGAGACTGAAAGACTGAGAAGGGCCATTTATTTGTGCAGAACTGAAAAAATGCTGTTATGTTTAGAAGCTGAACATATTGCTGGGGATCAACTCAATAACAAACTCCATCCTTAGGCTAAAGGATTATGTGGCTTTCACCTTAATCTTTGCATTGATTGAACTTTAAATTAAAGCACTTATCTTGGCAGTTCCATGGTTCTTGCTCGTTTTTTGTTAGTCATCTAATTGCAATCTTTTCAGTTTCTCACTAATACTCTAAAACATGAATGAAGATGATAGATGAGGGCAGACTAGGCTGAGATTGAGTCCTGTTTATTGCTGCTCTTCCCAAAACCTGCTGATAATCCTTCCAGACTCTTCAGAGGAGCAGAGTCTTGTCAGGATACTTTGGATTCTCTGCATTTTCTGCTTCCAGAAGTAGCACCAAGACCCTTCTCCATTTGTTTGTTTTCCTTACTGAAGAGCAGGGTTGTTGGAGCCTGGTC
Organism: Pezoporus flaviventris; assembly: GCF_033815535.1. Classification (NCBI taxonomy): domain Eukaryota; kingdom Metazoa; phylum Chordata; class Aves; order Psittaciformes; family Psittacidae; genus Pezoporus; species Pezoporus flaviventris. The sequence goes on from NW_026892595.1 coordinate 9,914,568, forward strand.
TTTGAAGCATTGGCTAGTATTTCCTTGTCTTCCCTGTTGGACATACCAAGATGTGGGTTTTCAAGGACAAACCATAGCAACTGTAGAAATGTGTCATTTTTATGTACCTGAATGTAGAGTATTATTCTGATGGGTTAACTATCTCGCCAAGCAACTTCAACATATTGCTTATAGTAATATGTGTTACTATCATTGTGGTTAGAGTAGAAATGCTTTGTCCTCTCTGTAGATGTTGATTGGAGTTGGCTGGACCCACCTTCCCAGTAAGCATTGCAGATTGAGATCCCAGATGTAAGACTAAAGCAAAAAGGATTATTTGGAGCAGCCAAGGGAGAAAACCAAGCAGTAAATTCTGACACGTATCAGCTAGTTCCTAAGCCACAGCAGCAGAGCTATAGGAGGACAAGAAGACTATTATTTCTGTTTGAATACCCTTTGAATAGGCTATAGGCTGTGGTATCTAAATTTGTTTCATGCATCGTTGAACTGGAATATTTAGAGGAAGGTCATAGGCTTTTGTATGCTTTCTTTGTACGTCTTCTGCCTTTGATTTGAAATGTTGTGTGTGGTGTGGTACTCACTTTTAAAATCGAAAAGGAAGATTTTATATAAAGTTGAAAAGATTATTTTTTTTAAATATAATAGTATGTTTCTTGAGTCGTAGGTATATAAAATTTCCCTTAAGAAAATAAAACCCACAAGATGTCTCATAAGACAAGGGATTGCAGTAGGACTGTAAAAAGAAACACACGAGTAAAAAAGTCTAGTTTAGAATTCTCATATTGAAATGTTCATGGAAAGTAGCTAAAGGTGGAGGAAGCAAAGTCAAAGATATGACTGGAGAAAAAGTATGTCTTGCTGAGGAAGCCTAACCACTTGACTATGTTCTTCAATTCTGTTTTACTTGTTCTAAGTGAGGACATACCAGTCAAGAAAACTATGCTTGCACTGTAAGTGAGGAAAAGAGTTGTACGTGTGTGTGAGCTATGTGCGCTCAGAAATGGGGTCCCAAAAGACACATGTTTGTATCTAAAGTAGAAAGCAAATAAAACATGCAAGCTGTACACGTTTCTTGCAGTTCGTTTTGAGCCTTTCACTGTTGTACTTTGACTTCCTTAATATCTAACTTCATTTAAAATTAAAGGTTAATTCTGTATGTAATATGACCAGAGGTGTAATGCTGTAAGGGGAGCTGCTTTACGTTATACATTTCTTTTGATAAGTGATCATCAAGGTATGTTGGTTATGGGGAAAAATAGTAATTTCGGGTGCACATAAATATTTTGGGGGGAGAGGGGTTTGTTTGTTTTAAATTACCCAAATTATGATTCTTTGTGTGTCTCTCTTATTTTAGGCGTCAAAAAACAAAGATGGAAAAGAGCAGAGTGAAGCTGTATCACCATCGGAGGAAGAAGAAACTTTCTCATGGCCTGGTCCCAAAACTGTCGTGCTTAGGAGGACATCTCAGGGTTTTGGCTTCACCTTAAGACACTTCATAGTTTACCCTCCAGAATCTGCAGTGCAGTTTTCTTTCAAAGTAAGTGAAATTAATGCAGAAGCACTTCTATATAGCTTTATTACACTTTAAAAAAATGCAGCATGCTTTAAAGTAAACACATGTATAGATGTGCTTTCATATCTATATCCTATGTGTGTAAGGTGGCCATGCCACTTCATTGTGTGATAGATGTGCACTGATCTGGTCCAGGAAAATGCAGTTGACTGAGTACAAGTTCACCCGAGTTAAAATATTTGTTACCATGACTAAGACCAGTGATTATTGCAGAATATGGAACTATTTCTCTGTACAATTTATTATTTCTTTTTTTACCCAAAGCCAGTGTCATTATTTCCTTTAATAGTGATAGAATTTTAAATATTGAGAAGGGGTTTTCTAGTGAGTTCAAATAAGACTTGATCATTTCAGAGTCATAAAGTATCAAGTTCTCATCATCCATGCTACCTCTCTCAGTTTTGCTTTTGCTTTTCCGCTTAGGTGGAAGAATAGATTCTTGCCAAGATGGGGAATGGGTATCGAAGCTTCACACTCTTTCCAGATAGCGAATTGACTTGTGTCTTTGCAGGAGCCTTTCATTAAAGTTGCCCTTTTTGCCTGTTCTCTGTGGCTATAAGATTTCTTTTGAAGTAGAAAAAGCTTTGCAGGACAAAGTTGGCACATTTTTCTAGTTAACTTCATCTCTTCAGTCTGCACTTGAAAGCCTGGATTCTTTGCCCTTGACAAGGAGTCACTGAAGCTAACTGGAAGTGAGACTATTAGCAGTATCAGGTGATCCAAGTATTTCTGTCCTTCAACACAGGTTATAGAGAGTCAGCCAAGAGCAATCTCTGGTTGAATTCCAATGAGAAACAGAGGAAGGAGGGTGGAGAAGCCTTAGCTGAGCAGAATTAATTATGTGCACTTGTTAGGATCTCCCAACAACCCTATTCATGCTGAAGGTGAAGATAAACAGCATGAGCAGGATTAATCTCCTTAATTAAGAAGTGACTGGATAGGTTTCTTCCTTGAATGTATTACTAGATCTCTCTGAGGAGGTCGATATCTTTTTCACATGCAGAAGGAGATAGGCGGAAGGAAGGGCAAGTAATAGAAAAAAGAGAAAAGGTAATGTCAGCCCCTCACCTCCATTTCACACCTGATGGTGTCTGAGAGAGACCTAAACGGTATGTAGTGAGCCTGATACCTGTAAATCCTGAGATGTCTTGGAAGTTCTGTCTCTCTCTTTTTCTGCAAGAGAGCTCTTAGCGCCTTTTCTCTTGTTTCTTCTCCAGTATGCCAGAATGAATTCATTCTGGTTAATTCATTCCTATTTCTGTCTAGTTTTATTTGAAAATGAAAATAATGAGATTGTTTTAATATCTGTAATACCTTTATTAGGGATTCAGATACATCTAAAGATGCTAAGATTCATTTGCACAGAGTGAAACTCACCTCTTGTCAGCCTGATTCTAACGTGTGGCAAATCGTGATTTCTCTGCCCTTCGGCCCCCTACTAGTTTCTCAGAGCCACAGTACTTTCATTATTCCAGGCATCAACCTGATGATGGCACTTTCCCTATAGATCAGTGCAGAGGTCTTTTTTTACTACAGAGAAGTCTTTGCGTTCTAGCTCCTTTCCTTAGAATTCTTGCAAGGCAAGCTGTTTTGTTAATACCCACTCTTGGTTCCAATTCAGAAACACCTAGTGAAAATTTCTGCTTTGAAAGTTTGGCTCCTGTTGCTTGCAGTTTGTGTGCCTTTGAGAAAGGTCAAGTGGAATCCTTTGGGGAGAAGAGGACAAGACTCGTCACATGGGGAGAACAGTGGGTATCTGTAGGACAGAGAGCATATAATGCTTCTAGACTGCAGCGTGTGGTAAAGCTCACACTACAGCTGGATATTCTGTGGGGAAGAAAAGCTTCCTACACACTAGAGAAGGATGCAGCTTGGAAAGCCGCTGAGGTGAATTTTCTTGGAAGTAAAGAATCCTACCCCGAAGTATGTATTGAGTAGAGAAGAGAGGATGTTATTTTATACACGTCTTTATTTATGCATATCTTTAATAATCTGTTCTCTGTGTGGGTGTATTTGAGGTCTTGGGGTTTTATTTACTTCTTAATAAGTTCAGTGTTCTGGTTGTTAATCTAATAAAACCTTTGTTCAGTTGAAAAGCCTTTTGGTTTTAGTTTTCTGAGAAGCTCACTGAAAGTAAGAGGACTAGGTTGAGAGTTCCAAAATACACTTGTCTTTAATATATTAACACCTAGTAGTACCTGCCTTGAGTTATTTTCAGTACTTCAGGTGACTCTTCAGTTCTGCAGGGAAGGTGAACCTTCCCTTAATATTTCCCAGACTGGTGGCACAACTTTCCCTTGGTATTCGGTAGGGAGATTGCTGTGAGGCTTTCTCCTCCTGATACTCAGAAGTACAGAGCACCAGATTAGCAGAATGAGGGTCACTTTTGTGCAGAAGCAAAGTCCAGCTTACTGTCAAACAGATGAAATTCTACTTAACCTAGTCCATCTCATGGATGTTTCTAAATGTTGCAGAACTTCAGCAAGGATTTCGTTTCAGTGCTGATCAGAAAGACAGTGCTGAACTTTATTATTCATGATGCTACTGATTTTTTTCTAAAAAGAACTATTCAAAACCTGAGTAAAACAGGTGGAATCATGTTAACCAAGAGACTTAGGGTTTGGTGAGGGTAAAATCTAGTTGCAGATATTTCTAGCCTTATATGTTACAAAGCAGACGTCTGCCTTTCTTAGACTTCCACTGCTATCAATGTGAAACTACAGTTCCTGGTAAAGTAACTATACCAATGCTCTAACTGGTGCTATGGGCTACCTCAGTTAGATGTGAAACACAATTGTGCAACACATGAATAAGCATGGTAGTTTCAAGAATACAACTAGGTACCTTAGTGACAAGGGAACAGTGACCTGCACAACTGCATATGAAGGGCATTCATAAAGCTTTGTTTTCTCCGTTTACATCTGAATGGAAAACAGGCCATACTTGGTGTCATCGAAATGATTGAACATGATTGGTCATAATCAATTCAGAGAAGTATCTCTACATATTTTAATCCTAAATATCAGTATGCTAGATTTAATTTACACTATTTGTATTTTTATTACATATATTCTATTTTTATACTAGATTTACTTTCATCTAACATTCAACATGTACATAGTACTGCAGGTCGAGGTCAAATTCAGGGAACTGTGTTAAGTTCTAGTATCTTTTCATGGTTCCTGCACAAGACAGCTCATTAACTACAAATCAAGGGTGTCTTTGTAATTTTTATTAATTAAATAATTTAAAAACATTGTGATGGAGAACACTTTTGGAAGGAAGTGTTGTCTGGTAGGTTTGTTGGGAGGGACAGCCCTGTGTGAAAGACAGTGTGAAAGATGGTCTTGGAAACTGCAGTTTAACACATTTCATTTTGGCAGAAGTGCTTGGCTGTGCTTGTGTGGGGCCACCCACCGAACTGGGAATAGCTGCACATTCAGGAATAATCCATTATGTATTCTCCCTGCTTCGCATGCCTCCTTTCCCTTAAGAAAGTGAATAGGGAGTGCGTGAAAGTTTTCTTAAGCTAGTGTTGCAAAAAGCTGACATGAAATTATGCTGTTAATAACAGATGTTTATTAAGATTTGTTAGCAACGCGAGGATTTTTTTGCATATGAAGTCTGCTCTCCAAGTTCAGTCAGAGCAGCAAGAAGATGATAAAAGAAAACCTCTTTAGGTATGGAAGCAGCATATACTAACATTGTGCAGTGTGTAAGAGGTAAATACAGGAGGGAAAGCTAATTCCAAAACATCTGCGTTACAAAGCATTCCGGTTTTAAATGCCTTAGTTCACTGGCTTGATACTATTAAAAAATGGTGTTTTGCAGCTGTCTTGTATTACAGAGCTTTGCATACCCAGTGACAAACTGAGAAACCCACTGCAGCATTTCATAAATGATAGCATCTCTGTATTAGATAACTTTTCAATTCCATCATTATTTCTGTTTGTTTTATAGCATCAAACCAGGTAGCCTTCCCTATGCATGACCCCTGTTTTCCAGACTATCAGCTCTAATATTTAAAGTCCTAAAGTTGTTTTTTCACTTGACAGATTGGGTGGAAACTAGAGACATGCAGATGTTAGCCTTTTTGAACAACTGTTTGCTGCTGATCAGAGTTCAAAACCAGGTGGCTGTTACAGGGCTTCAAGAGATACAGTGATAAATTTTAACAGTATTCGTCTACTAGTGCGGTACTTTTACCAAAGTACAGAGCAGGCAGGACAAGCTTGAGGTTATATTGTTTGCTGCTATTAGAGTTTGGGTGATAGTGACAATAACAGTGGCTTTTTAAAAGTATAATGGGTACCAATTCTTTAACTCAGTGTTTTGGGGTATTCCTGTGTTGTCTTTTTTTGTTTCTTAAAGTTACCTTTCTGTGGTATCTTATAAAAACGTCCAGCAGAACTTCTGTACATCCTGCAGGAAATGTACTGCGCCTAGGAGAGACTTGTCTCATGCTCATCATTATAGTGTTCATATCGAGGTCTTAACTCTCTTCAAGTCTTTTTCTCTTCAAGTCTTTTTCTTTTGAATGGCTTGCTCAGATCAGCTTACAGTTGCTTCAGAAATATTTAATATGAAAAATACAGTGATTTGTCTTTAAATACAAAGAACTAGAAGTTTGGAATTAATCCATTTAAAGGTAGGAGAAAATATATAGATGAAAATAACTTCTGCGATCATCTCCTTGCTCCTCTTTAGTTCAGGATGAAGCTGTTTCAATTAGCTGAGGTGAATTGCTAGAAATACTTGCCAAATAATACATACATATTAGTCTAAGAAATTGTATTTAAATTGAAATTTTACTATGCCGTGAAAGTTAGAGTTGAGAAAGAAAAGACATCTTTACGTCCTCAAACAATATGGGTAGTAGTAGCAAAAGCAAAACAAACTTCATATTGCAAATTTCAGGAAGCGTACTCTGAGCTTGCAGAATACTTTGTCTCTTGCATATTGTTTAGCTTTGAATCCTTAGATGATTAAAGTATAACCTTTCCTGCCTGGCTTTCAGGGTGGAAACATCCTTGCAGCAACACAGTGCAGTGTTAGGCTTCATGGCGATGTTTCGAGGGTTTTGGTATGGTACATTTGTTTTCAGGTAATGCTGTCCATGTTGTTTTTGTGGGAAGTTTTCATAAAGCTGTTTAGTTGTTTTAAGACGGGTATAACTCTGCATTGTCAGAATGAAAACCTTAATTCTATAAAGCTGAGTATTTGTAAAAGTGCAAGGTAGCAGAATGCAGGCTTAATCTTACAAGTTCTCTGCAAGTCTTCATAGCTGATAGATGCCTGTGCATTTTTTTTCCATTTATTGATTTTTTAACATGAACTCTTTTCTTTTTCCTTAGGATGAAGAGAATGGGAATAGACAAGGTATGTCTTAGTTTCATTCTTTTGCAGATCCAGTATGTTGAGCATTTCAGCTGTGTAATACATTTCAATAGCTATCTAAGAATTTGAAACGTATGATCACTTCAGTGTGACCATCAAGCTGATTGAATTCCATGGCATTGGAGCAAAAGAAAGAAAATACCTGTCTTTTATCTTCACCTATTTAGTGTAGGTGTTTGTTGGACACTATTAATTAAAATGTTCTATATCACTTCTGTGCTGTGTAGATATCGCCTTGTCATGTATATGACAAGACGACAAGAAACCTTTTTAGTACTAAACTTTCACACTCCTAATTTGATCTGCATGTAAGATTCAGAGTTATCTGTGCGAAGTACTGTTGTAAAGGGTTTGAGTCTCATGGATATATTTATATACATGCATTTTAGAGTGCTTGAGAGCAGTCAGTGTGAAATTTTAATTTTGCTGCAGCTTTAATAAAAGCAGCACGTTAAGTATATGAAACCTCGTGTAGGTTGTGATGGTAAAAATGATCCACAAAAGTGGTACATAGCTGTTCTAAAAACAGAAGATAAAAAAATGTTATCTCATTAGCTTCATGATGCTTTCTTCAGTATTTAATAGCACTGATCTAACTTACTTCATCAGGTTTGATACTCTTATGTACATTTTAAGAGATCCGTGAAACATGCTTCAGTGATGTCAGATAAGATGCATGAATAAAATTCTCTTGTACTTGATTTAGGAGGGATGGAAAAATCACTTATTTCAAGGTTAAGGTTGTGCCTGTCAGTTGTGTGTCCCATCCTGTTGCCCCCCCCCCCCCCCCCCCCCCCCCCCCCGTTTTTCTCCTCTCACATTGCCTGTGTCTGCTCTTTCTTAATTCAGGAGTTTTTTATTAATTTGTGCTACATCTCAGTCCCACTTAACTTAAATTTCTGTTTGTTATTTAGCTACATTTTCATCCAGAGTCCCTTTTGCTGATGTCTTACTTTTTCCTTTAAAAAGTGAAAAATGTGTTGATTTAAGTAAGGAAATGAGGTTTTCAGGTTGAGAGCCCTGTCCCACTTTCTGTTCTTCCCAGTCTCTCATGATAGTAAGGCACACAGCAGAGGTGGGATTAGCTGCATATGCAAGTGTAATGTGCTTCAATTTGTGATTCATTGGGCAGTGCTGTGCAATTCACTGAGGACAGGCCTGTTCAAAGGTGGGACCTTTGCTCAGGCAGTATAGGGCAAATGCTTGTTTCACTGGTGGGTTATGATTTTCCTTAAACTGTAGCAGAGAACGGTACCTGGTTTCAGTGTACTTTTAAAAATCTGGTTTGTTTGGAAGACAGAGAACGTGTCTCAACTTTTGTTTCAGGTTTTGAGGGCTCTTTTTTTGTGTAACTGATCTATTAGAAGCGTTCTGGGAAATATGAATTTGCTTGAACTTTCTTACTTTTCCCATGGAAGCAGGTGAGTTCATACATTTCATCCTCTTTTTACTCAGCTGTCATCATCTGCTTGTTAAAACAGTGAAAAGTCAGTGTTTTCCTGTTCCTCATCACTCTTTATTCACTCCCCAAACTTGTAACCTCCTTTGTGCCTTTTGGCATATAAAAATAAAAAGCATAATCTTTTAGGAAGAGAAAGGAGTCAATCCTCTGTGCCAAACCAGCATGGAAGATACCACTTGTGGTCTGGAAAAGGTTCTGCAGTATACTGCTCACATGGAGAACTGGGTCAGATAAAGATAAACAGAGCCACATTTGTATCTAAAATGTTACCCGAGATTTGTTTTCCTTAGAGGAACAGCCGTAAACAAACATACTCGATTTGCTATGAGAGCGGTGCAGGTGGGAGCAAGATTACTTTCTGGAAATTTTTGTGTAGCTACTTAAACTATGAATCATAGCTCAACTATGGCTTATTTATAGCAATGTAGTACGTTGTATGCCTTGAAATACAGATTGGAGGGCACAAAGTTCTCTGGGAAGATAACATTCTCATTAGCAGGAGAGGAGGTTGGACTTGTGCTCCTTCTGGAAAGGGAAGATACAGCTTTGAGATGGAGTATGTAGGTGTCAGTAGAACTTAACCTGCCAGTTCTGTGTATTACACCTTTAAACATAACAAAATGGGACAAAGTCTGTAAGATTTTTCTCCAGCATTCAGCCTGATCTTGGGGGCTGGGAGTGAATGGAATGATGTCTGTTTACATTGCTGTAAGTTGTTCCTCTTCCCAAATGAGGTGTGTAGGTAGACTGTGAGGAGAAAATCTGAAGCGTATCTTGCTTTTCATGTTCACAAACATCATGTTAATTTAGCAAAAGTGGATATGCCAGAAATTCTGTGACGGATTATCACAAGGGTTCTTAAAATAATTAACACTGGAAGATCAGATCGAGCTACTTTGGAGCAGCAGGAAGCTGTTTGTTTGGCTGCTGGCTGTAGCTGGAGGGTGTCCCTTGGTGCTGAAGCACCAGTTGCTTCCACAGCTTGAGGAAGAAGAGCATACTGCTGGGCAGGGTGCCGTGCATATGTCGTGCAGAAGAGCCATCTAGTGGCAAATTTCATGTATTTTCTTTCAAATTTGGTGGGAAAACTTGCCTGTGTGAAGCTCTGTCTTAATTAACAATGAAAGTATCTTAATGATAATTTTTCTTTTGAAGTTTGTAGATGATAATTCGCTTAATTCACTTGAGCTTTCCTTATGAAGCTAAGAGGATTCGAGCTTTCCATTTTTGTGAAGCAGTGTGCGCCAGTGCAGAATTGTCTTTTTTCTCTATCAGTTTTGAGTGAAGATTTCTAATTACTTGCATTTTCTGCTTTGCCCTTCTCACAGGTTAAGCTTACCTTTAGAAGTTGAGATTTTTATCAGGTTCAGCGTTTGCAGGTTTGAGTAGGTGAGTGTGGAGAAGAGCATCTCTATTGCTATTGCCTTTTATTGAAAGCACTCAAATATTTTTTTCAAAGGAGCTGAGTACCTAATTAGGCCTAGAGGGCAGAAGATAAAAGGATGTACTAGGTTTGATGTATTCTAGCAGTGAAATAAATATTTTTATCTAGCTTTATGTTCTGGTATAGAATTTTAGGGCAACTTTCTTAGTATATCTTTAGATTGTGCTCCTGGCTTGCATTAATCTTGCTTTTGGTAAGCAGTAAGATTTCACAGTGTTTAGAATAAAAGGTAGCGCAAATTTGTTCAGCCGAGCTCTAAACTGGGAGTGAGACAGGAAAGATATGATGGCCAAAAGCAAGTAAGGAAGTGGTGGATCAGGTTGTCAGGCAAAGAAAAAGTTAGGATGCTGTGGACAGGAGACACTTCACGGTCAACAGTTGGGGCAGAAGGGGACCACCTCAAGTGTATGCACGTAAAAGAATGCTGACAGGACAATATGATGGTGAGAGCTCCCATGTGTTTTTTGCGGGCCTTTCTGAATCCCTTGTGCAGTCAAAAAAGCAGCATGGGAGGACCAAGCAGGAGAAATTGAAGGTCTGCATGCAGCTGCAGGTGAGATAGCTTGCAGGATCTGGCTAGAGTGCTGCAGTGGATGAGGACATGCTCTTTGGGAAGGACAGGTTGGGAGAGCACAGAGGCCAAGTTGCCTTTGTTCTCAGTTTGTATAAGTATGTAGAGCTCTGGCTTGGGATGGATGCCCGCTTAGAGCTTATGGTCATGATTTGCAGGCAGACCCACGTGGGCAACATTTTGATGGGTATCTGCTACAGATCCACCTGATCAGGGAAGCAGTAGATGAGGCTTTCTTAAGACAAGCAGTGGAAGCTTGACATATGCAGATCCTGCTCCTTATGGGGGACTTCAGTGCACTGTTACCTCCTGGAAGGGCATCATTGCAGATTTACCCTAAAAATTTTGTAGTTATTTGAAAGGTTGCTATTCTTTTATACTTCTACTTGTTGGTAGGTTGATGACCTTAAGCAAAGCTATTAAAATGATTTTCTAACAGGTCGAAGATGCAGATCTTTGTTTATGGGTTCCATTCTCACTGCATGGAGACTTTGATCAGCTTCTGCTGTTTTCTTGAGAAATTCTGTTACACTGACCGGCTTGTATTAACTTGGAGTTTTTCTGGAGTTGCCCTATTTCAAAATTCTGTTTGAAAGATCTCACAGATGGAAGTCTCCCAGGAAAGCAATGTAGGACTATTTGGAGACAAGCTGAAAAATACCTATACCTATTAAAAATATTAATATTTCATATTAAAAACTTGTACTGTCAACATGTGGTAAGAGGTACTGGAGAAAGCAATCTCCATTGCCATGCTGCCTCCATGCCATTTCATTGTGCACTTAATACGGTGGATGTAGTGTTGTCCTTTAAAGACTTCCTGAAGCAAAATACACATTTAGTACACATTAAACGGGTTGGTCATTTCTCGTATCGTGTCCTAAACCATGTTGTTCTTCAGAAATGTGTGGCTTGTGGATCATGATTAAATACATTGCAAGAAGCATATAGAAATAACCTGAAAAGAATTTCATCTTTCATATGAGAACTATTTTATGTTTAATACAAGTGCCTGGGAATCTAGTATAATTATAGTTCAGTATCTTTTTTTTTTTATTTTAATATGGTATTCTTGCTATTCTTCTATTTCTGTGTAGAAGTATCTATAGCAACTAGCTGCTTATCTTCCAAAAAAAGAAAAAAATGAAAGGCATCTTAGGTGTATTGCTTGGTGTCCTCTTCTGTAGAGCCTGAGCATGTGCTTCCTAATGACACTTCAGACATCTGTTTTCACTGAGGTTTCTGGATTGTTAATTTTTGATCAACAGGCTATTTTTTGAAATGTTTCTATGGATTACAGTTTCAACCCTTCAGTAGTCTAAGCTAAATAGTTCCAATATATGACCTGAGCTCCTTCAGCTATGTGCAAGTCTGGTTTGATGTTGTAGAGCTGAGTGGAAAAAAAAGGAGGAAGAGGTTTTTTTAATTCCTTGCTGCAGCTTACATAATACCTCAAGTATTTGATGTTTCATTTCTTTCAGCAGACTGATTCCTGTGATGTAGTTTGTGTTCTCCCAGGAGTTAATTTAATCCCACGTTTTTTAACATTATCGTCTGTCAGCTCAGTCTGTTACAAAATAAACTAATTGTGCCGGTGGTAATGGAGCAAGGGAATGAATGTGAAAGCATCTTTTTGGCAAAGCCATAGGTTGCTGGGATGATACGGTCCTAGGGTGTATTATAGTAGAATTAGGAGTAAGGGACAAGAGGTACATAACACTAATGCTTTAGGCTAGTGCCACAGTAAATTGTCCTTTTTAAAGGATTTTTAATCCACCTTCATTTTTTAACACTAAATATTGAGAGTGTTGGAAGAGGGCTCGTTTAAATTTTCCACTGAGGCCAAAACCTGAGGATTTCTTTTTCCCTTAAAATACATCCAGAATGTCCAGCAAAGTGGCCTTCCAAGTTGTCACATATGTAACATCTCTGAGTAACTACTGTTGAGTTTACCTCATCTTTGATTTTTAATAAAAATGCAGTGCTGTGTAAGTAGAATTTCTGTGGATTTATGGGAGAGTCTGTAGGTTCACTAGAACGGATATAAGTTGAATGGCTATGCATTTATCTCAAAACTACAGTAAATCCTCTAGACTGTTAAATCATAGGTTAAGTTTTAAACTTGAAAAGGTTTTCTTTCAGGTTTGAGAGAATTGAAAAAACTTTTAATAATATTGGCAAATAATGCAAAGGGGAAGCATGGTTTTGAAGAGTTTGTAGTTAAGTTGAAACTGTGTTACATGTTTTCCATAACAGTGCCAGATTGTTTTTCTTTTCTCCCCACCCTGCCATGAAGATAGAATTGAGGTTCTATTAGTCAAATGGTTTAAGAGAAGAGTGAGTAAAAGAAGAAATATCTTCGAGTTGCCTAATCAAAATGTCAGAGGTGCTTTGAGTAATAACAGAGGGTATGTTTCCTCTGTCACAGAGTTGAATGCCAGGTGTTTCTCTGCTAAATGACTCAGCAGTGCTATTTGACTTATTATCATCCTCTTTTAGAGGCTCATCCCTGGCACTGTATTTTGACAGTGAGTGCAGTAAACTGTAAGGGCTGGGCTGTGACCTTTGGGCTCATTCTCTGTAGTGGATTGCTAGTGGAGAAATGCTTACTGTGTATGAAATTCAGTTTGCAGATTATAAAATCCAGGATTGTCTTTAGTTAGACTCTCTCTGTTAAATGTAATCCTGCCAGTTTTGTGATTTTATGTTTAATTAAATGAAATCTCTATTAATAAATTTAAGTACTGCTGTATTGTCAGCCATCTATTTTTGAGTAGCTTGGGAAATGATTAGCATATTTTTGATTCAGGGTTCATATAGATCTCACTTTATCTGTATGTATTGTCCTCCTTTGCCTAAAAGGTGTCCCAAGAATCAGTGCCACTCAGCACTGTTGCATCAGTGAGTTCAAATGCCATGGCTGTCCGAAAGCATACTTGTAGATCTTCATGTTGAAGAGGAATGTTTCTCCCTCTTGAGTCAAAGATGTACATAAGAGCCTGTCCTGATTTACTAATTTGAGGTTTTTTATGGCATTGGTAATTCTTTAATATAAAAATTACAATCACCCTTTTGCTGTCTGCTGAGCATAGGGCCAGGAGTAAAAATACTCTGCGTAAGGCTAACAAAACTGTAGCCTTCCTACAAAGCTGTAGCATTCCTATGTGATGAGGATTTCTAAGCACAGATCAGCTGTCCTGGGCAAAAGATTTTTTCTTTTTCCTCTAGGAAGAGAAGAAATGGCATGTTTTTAACTAGCGGATTCTTAAGAGAGTCTGTATAAGGAAGTATGTATTGCCCTGTCCCCTGCAACACTTGCAGGTTTGTGCTCTTCAGGTCATAAAGACAGCACTTTGGTATGGGGGTTGGTTGGTTTCTTTTGTGGGTTTTTTCCCCTCTTCAAAATGTAAAGTTTCTTTGTCAGAGAGTTGTCCTTTGTGTAGTTTTTATGATTTGGATCTTTTTATCTGACTGTATTATATCAGAAGGTTAATAACTAAAGAGAAGTGATGTGTTTGTTGCTATTTTGTAGCGTTTAGGCAGATTTGGTAATATAACTTCTGCCATGTCATTTGGTTTTCCAGAGTGCTCCATCCCTGGCAGTGTTCAGGGCCAGGTTGGAGAGGGCCCTGGGCAACATGGTCTAATGTGAGGGGTCCCTGCCTGTGGCAGGCTGGCTGGAACTAGATGATTGCAAGGTCTTTTCCAACCCTAAGCATTCTGTGAATTGTGGAGCAGTATATTAATACTGTCTGATCTGCAGACAGTAGCTGAAAAACTAACTCAAGGTTACTACATTTGGTAGTAGTAGTTACGTTCCCTATGCAGCAGCTGTATTCCAAACTAGCATTTTAGGGGATTGATTTAGAATTGGCACCTAGATAAAATTGATTTATTTGTGAAGTAAGGGGAATTAGAAGTTTTGCTGTATATGACCCCCATCTAAGTAAATTATGAATGTTATCAACTCTTATTTTTACAGTTCTGTTTAAGGGTAGTGAGTTTTTTAATATTCCCTTTTATTAAAGGGAAAGAGAATTTTATTATTAAACATGAATCTTATTTTATTTGACGTGAAAATGTTTGTGTTGGCTAGGAAAAATACTGTTGCAGTAAACTGCTTTTCAATGTATGTCTTGCATTTGATTTAGAAGTTCATGCTTCTTCAGATTACTTAATTTCAGTTGCATAGACTAAAGACTGTATTTGATTTCTTACTACCCTTGTTTAAGCCAATGAATTTTTGCCTTGAGCCTTCTGTATACTTGGTGATTCATTTTTATTTACTTACTTCTGATGGTGTTCAAATAACAGTTTGCCTGCTCTTGAGTTTTGTTTTTGTTTGAATAGCATCACTTAAGCTAGTAGTTGTACTGCACAGAATATTCTAGTTGTTCTGTCAATAAAACTACATTACTGCCTGCACAGTAACTTGAGTTTTAATTTTTCCTGACTGGTGACCATTTACTCATACTTGAGATCTTTCCGTGCTAACAAGACTGATAAAGGAAATGACATCTTGACTTTATGGACTGTTTTCAGTTTCTGGTCTGCTAGCTTGTGTACTTAGCAACTTTATATATTTGTTTCTTTTACTGCTCTTACGGAAGACTGCACCTTTGCTTATAGCTGCACTAATGGAGAAATGAAGTAAACATGAAATTCTTTTTCACAGAAATTGTGGTTTTCATCTCTGCTGTCTCCTTGTGTATGTGAGTGTTCCTGGCATCCTGCGCTTTCCCCTGTTTTTTGTGTGTGTGATGTCTTGTTTTTCACGTGCAGTTGAAGATTTGGGAGAAACTGTCTTATTTCATGCTAGCCTGCAATGTAATGCTCAGTTGTAAAGTTGTTTACAAAAGTAGGGAGGAGGTAAAGTAATACACAGTAATGAGCACAGGAAAAGCACTGGCAAATAAGACTACATGTCTAACAGACTAGTAGTATGAGCTGCTTTACTGCTAATTGTTGTATCACCTTGTAAGGAATTGCTGGTGTGTTCCAAAAAATTAGGCCTGTCAGTACTAGAAAGGAAAATTGTGAATGAGATCTGGTACTATGTAGTGCAGAGCCAGAGAACTTAGTGTAAAAGTTTCACTGTTATAATCTGCTCTAGATGATGGACTTTGGAAGGTGGGGAAGTTTAGGCTCGCATTCTGAACAGTATCTTGCTTTTGCCTGATGATTGGGTGCAAAAAGGAGCCAGTGGAGATTTAGGCACAGTTAAACTGAAGTGTAGCAATTGTTAGATTTTGAGACATTAGGCAAGTTACCACATTGTTCGTTTTACTTGGAATTTATTTCTGTAATGACTGAGTGCACATCCACAAGGTTTACACCCGCTCAGTTGGTCTGAAGAAAGTGGCGTTGGCTTCCACTGTCAAAAAATACTGTTTAACTTCATTTGCATTTCAAACTCAAAATACGAACATACACTTTGAAGCTATGTATTCAAGAAAGTTCATTTTTATGTTACTGATGGGAAAAAGTTTTGGCTTGTGTTCAAATATGTGAAAGACCAAGGAGAAATGAAGAACATGTATTAATCTGCTAAAGCCTGGGAGTCCTAGCTTTTCTTTTTGTCTTGTATTTGGATGTTACTGAGCTGTAAAATGAACCTGACAATGTAAATAACACTTTAAACCTTTCATGCCAATATTTTACTTCTACATTGATCTTTAGGGTGGGGGTTCACCTTCTGGGGAAGAAGAATGACTGTTTAATATAGTGTCCTTCTGCATTTAGGACAAAGAACCAAGTTTAATGCCTAATTAGCTTTCAGAATCAGTCTATCAGATAGCTGTGAAAACCTGAAACAAGAGCCTATGGTGCTGAAGAACCTCTTGGTGTAGCTAGCAGGTTGGTCAGAAATCGGATGCTTAGGGAAGCCTTCAGTCTCTGGTCTTCATAAATTGATACAGTTTTCCCCTCTTACGTCAGAAGTGGGAAGTGTATGAAAGGTATTTGTGTTGGATGTTGAATAGGAGTAACCTTATCTGCATGACCTCTTGCTTTGCATGTTAAAGTATGGACAAGGCATGAAGTAGCAGTTGAGTGTTAAGCAAACTGGCAGTAGGCCACTAAATTATTATTTTTATTTTTTTTTATGAGCATTTGTAGAGGAAACTGAGGTAGCCCCTTGGTGTTTGAGTTATGAGATATTAAGTGTTATAAATGAAATGTGCCATGGGAGCTGCATTAGTTTTATTTTTCTTGACATTTTTGGGATCGTGTATCTCTTCACTAAAAGGTTGAGTGGCAATACTGGGAGGATGTTTGGTGGTCCTATGTAAGGTCATATATCTTGTAAGCCATTGAAGCAACCCTTTGTTCATGGCATCTGGGTATGTTATACTTGACTAACCTTGTTGAAACATTACTGCCTCTTACAGGATGAGACCCTCTCACGTGTTCAGTGTCTACTTAATTCATCAGATTAAAGATGACAGATATTAGCTTTGGCTCACAAAGAGCATTTTGTACGTCTTGTAGCTGTGTCCTGCTAATAAAATTTTGAAGTATTTGGGAACTGAGCTGCCAGCTGGAGTTTGTTGATTTATAATTCAGTTGCTTTGGATTTAGCAATTACCTGATTTTATCCAATCAACTTTGTGATTGTTCTCTACCAATCTGGAGTTATTTTGAGAAGGTCATTTAGAGCTATATGAGTAAGCCATCTTGTTCCACTGTTTTGTGGTAAAATGGCAGGACACTGAGGGTCTGCAGAATGAAGGCAATAGGCTAAAATGTATATTTGAAAAATGTGAATCAGAGTCAGAGGGAGGTCTGGTTTTGGGCAATTTATTAAAACTCTTCAAATGATGAGCTTTTTTCCACATAGAAGTTGAATCAAAAATATACTGTAAAAGTATACTGGGAAGGCAAGAATACAGAGGTGTTACGTTTTTTAACTACTGTAGACTAACTTCTGCGTTGTGTATATATGGATACTACATATACTACAGTACATGCAGACATTATAATTTGCTTTGAATTCTACATTACTTTTTGATTTTTGATAAATCTTCAAGAAAATGTTAGACTTTATCTTGGAGCATCTGAAAAACAGTGTTAGAAGATCGGTTTCGGTTCCATGTGGGCTATAAGCCAATGTTATGGGTTTTTTTCCCGTCTAAGGAAAGATGCAAAAATTTTATTTTCCAGTTTGCACTACGAGTTCTTACTCAGCTTGTCTGGGTTTATATCTTATGTCAGATAGCAGTCTAGAAGAGGAATTCTTACTGAATAGTGTAAACATCAGCATGAGGATGACATGAACCTGAAAAATACTACTTACTGGAACATATTCACAAGTTTAAGTTTGAGATACACCTCCCCCCCCCCCCCCCCCCCTTCTTTTTTCCTCAGACACATAAAAGATGTTCAGTGTAGTTGCATTTAAAACTCCTAGTCTCTCTTCCTTCCCTCACCCACATTGATCCTGAGTCTTCAATATAATGACGAATATGGCAGGGTTGCGTTTCATAACAATTCTTAAAGTGAAAACATTTGTAATGCAATATAATGGAATGCTATTAACAGCTATACTTTCTTCCCCAGGGAAACAGAGAAACAGACTGGAGCCAATGGATACCATATTTGTTAAACAAGTTAAAGAAGGTGGACCTGCTTTTGAAGCTGGACTGTGCACAGGTACTGCTTTTCTGTAACACTGGTGACATGCTTGTGTATGTGATGTAAACTATATAATATGGTTTAAGCTTCAACACGTAGTTCTGTCTTCCTTTTAAACGTAGTTCTTTCCTTTATAAGTATGAAACCTCTCTTAAATTTTTCTCCAGTGTTTCTTAATCTCACAAGCACCATTGTGTTCTCTCAGGAAGTGTTGTATAAAATATATTAAGACATTAAAGCCTTAGTCTTTTTGGCTTATTATCTTTTAAAAAAGTAATAAGTAGTACCAGATAAAATATGTGAGGAGGAAGTGAAAGAGGAAGAAAACAGCACTTTTCAGCTCCTATTTCTTTTGCTTTGTGACAAATGAATAACCTCAAAGCATTCAGGTTTTTGTCCTTTAAATTATTCCACCTCCTTAAATCAAATGGAAACAATCCATGTTTATATCTTACAAAATTTTGTTCAGTTGTTCAATTTAATCAAACTGGAGAGGAGAAAACTTATTTTTTCATGAAGTGCCAGGTACTTTGTCACACCTTTACTTAAATGTTGAAGGGAAAAAAAGCTAAGTTAGAGTGGGAGGTCTTACAAATGTTAGTAAGTTACGTAGATGGATGCCCCCACAACACAGGTTTCTGTTCTTAAAAATATGGCAAAAGATAGGGTCTATGAAAGGATTGTGGTTGTGTTGACAATGAGATGTTATTTTCTTTTTTAAAAACAGTTATATACATGCATTTGACTGGAATAGGATAATTTTTGTATGTTTCTTCCTAAGGAAATACAAAGGTTCTAGACTGATCAGCAGTTTAAAAACAGTGCTGGATCTTCCTTGTACAGTATAAGGCATTTTTCTTTTTTAACTCCTCCTTAAGTAGTTATTCAGGAAGGGGCTTCTTTGGCATTCTTTTAATGCTGTTGCATAAAGAAATGTTTTGGCTTGATAAAGTGCAGCATATGTTGAAGTTGTACTGAGGAGCCATGTTAATTTTCACTCCGTTCAGTGTTTGCCAAATTGAAAGAGATGAAATCTGTACAGAATACTTTATTTTTAGGCATAGAAGAGATTTTTAGGAGCCGAGGATAAAGAACAGAAAATAAATTTTTAAATTACCAGAATATTCTTCTTAAACACATTGCTGGGAGCAGTTATATCCAATTAGGTCATGCCACTGTTTCTTGTTGGAAACTTCAGGGTGAAATATATTGCTATATCTGTATCTTGAAATCATATTATAAAACACTCAGGGAATAATCATCCAGTTGGATTGCTTGGCCTCTGATACAGACCCTTTATACATTTCTTTTTTTGTAGAATCATCTTTGTGGTTTTCTTTTTTGTTTTTTGTTTTTTTTTTTTAATTTCAACTTGGTTTTGTTTCATGGTCACACTAATGGAAAAAAAAAAGTCAAAAATATCATATTAAAATACAGCCAGCCAGATTTCCCATGTTTTGATCTTCATGCTGCTTTTTATGTCTTTTAAGAAATCTGGAGAGGGACTTTTTACCAGGGCATGTAGTGACAGGACCAGAGGGAATGTTTTAATACTGAAAAAGGATAGATTTAGATTAGACATTAGAAAGAAGCTCTTCAGTATAAGGGTGTTGAGGCACTGGAACAGGTTGCCCAGAGAAATTGTGGCTGCCCCATCCCTGGCCATGTTCAAGGCCAGGTTGGATGGGACTTCGAGCAACCTACTCTAGTGAAGGGTGTCCCTGCCCATAGGAGGGGTTTGAAACTGGATGAGCTTTAAGGTCCCTTCAACCCAAACCATTCCATGGTTCTGTCTATATGCAAGAATATAAAGAACTAAAATGTTTGTGGAAAGGGAGGTGGTGTGTGTTCATACTAATTTCTAGTTTGATCAGAGGTATCTAATGGAACACCAAATTGATAGACAGCTGTTAGAAAAAGCTTTCATGCTTAAATATCCTTTTTTGACCTACAGGAACTGGCTTTCCCCTTTATGTACTCCTGAAACTGAGCAAAGTTGTATTTTTCAGAATTGCCTGTTCCCACTTCTTTCATGTAACCGTTCTGCACTGTCCTACACACAAGATTTTTGACAGGATGATTGGATGTGTACTTCAAGTAGGCTTGTTCCACTGCTGTGTGTAACCTAGTTTGTTTCTTTGAAAAAACCCCAAACCTGCACAAGAATGGATAAGATCACATGGCCTGCTTTACAGATGTTCCTAATTGCAGTTTTTAGTGGAAATACTGAATAAAGATCTACATCCACAGGCAAGTTCTGGAACAGCCTGGAAAAGAGCCAGTTTTCAGTTCCAGAGAAAGATCTGGTGTTTTCTGAGGCAGTCTTGCTACAGGACCTAGCAGGACATGGTTCAGAGCTTGTAAATAAGAGTATTTTTTGGCACAAACTAAAGCATTTATTTTCTTGCAACTTTTTGAAAGGATTTACTTTGGTGTTGTACTGAGCATTTAAAAATTAACTTTGTATTCATTAAAGTCCAGTTTCTCATACCTAATTGCATAAGGTATGTGTGTGGGAGGGATGGAGTTTGCCATCCATCACAGGTGCCTGGCAGTCATGTGGATTGCTGGCAAGCATTGAATGTTGCCACCAGCCTTTCTTTCGTTGCTTAAGAATTTAGACACAAATCTCTTTCGGAGTTCTTTCAGGTGAAGAAGAGGGTGGTAACAAGCTGGTAGAAGTGCATACGTAAACTGAAGCCTTTCAAAATATCCATCCTTTATTTCTCAGAAGTACAGAACTGCAGTATTTGCTGCTATTAAAGGACATGTATGGAGCTACACCT
Source organism: Pezoporus flaviventris (assembly GCF_033815535.1). Classification (NCBI taxonomy): domain Eukaryota; kingdom Metazoa; phylum Chordata; class Aves; order Psittaciformes; family Psittacidae; genus Pezoporus; species Pezoporus flaviventris. The sequence continues at coordinate 9,935,433 of NW_026892595.1, forward strand.
GGCAGTGTTCTGATGTAAAGTTTGGGTTTATTTTGAGGTTAAGTGCTGGAATGAAATGTCTACTTACAATTCATTTAAGAATTAGGCAGGGTTATCAGTATATGTTGCCATACATCAAAAACTTTATTTTGAAGCCTTTACTTTGAGCCTTTCTGTAGCTTACACCTGCTTGTGGTTTTCTTTCTATGAGTTTCTAGGTAATTCATTTGGAAGGGTAGAATGAAATACCATACCTGAAAATGTTCTGAGAAACGAGTAGAAACTTGGCATCCTGTATAAGGTCACGTTGTTGTATTGTGCATCTTTTATTTTCTTCTTTTTTTATTTTGAATGATGACTAACCTTAGTTAAATGTATTGGTGATCTTGAATATCATGAGGTATGGGCATACAAAATGAAAATGATCAAAAAAATGTCTAGACAAATTAATTGAAGATAAAACTTTTCCTTTTTCAGGTGACAGAATTATAAAAGTCAATGGAGAAAGTGTTATTGGGAAGACATATTCTCAAGTCATTGCTTTAATACAGAACAGGTAAGATAATATATTTAATTATGTGCCACATTTTTTGTATATTAAGCAGGAAACGACCACATGATGGTTCTGAAAAAGTCACTGTATTTTTAAATTTTCCTTAATACACACTGTTTTACTATTACTATAGTAAATAGTAATACTATAGTAATTTACTATTACTATTTACTGTTATTAATTACTACATTACTATTACTGTTCTGTTTTCATGTATTTATTGAATGCTGAGAAAGGTTTGAGTATGGATGTGCTGAATTGGGCACACAGTCTTTTCATTTCAGTATTTGTCCCTTGTTAGCAAATCACACTTAAGGGTTACAGAGGAAGCTAGTTTGAACTTAAAAGAGGAGGATTAGGTAGATGCATACCACATCTGTCAATTTAAAAACAACAACAGAAAAATCTATCTTGCTTATGAGATCTGTTAACTAGAAATCAGTGTATCTGGTAAAGGCAAAATGTTATGCTAGTACACACCTGCAAAACATCTGCAGTACATCTTGGCTTTCCTCTATTTTGCAGTAAGTGATGAGCCTTGCAGAGTTGAGGAAATGCTGATATTTACTTGCTCCTGCAACTCACAAGGGCTTGTTAAATCATGTCCATACACGAATCTAAATACTCCTTTTCATGCCTCGTATCTGCCTCCCATTTTTACAGTTTTCTTGGTGCCAGTTTCTCTTCTATAGCAACAAGTTTCCAGTATAATAATATGTTATCTAGAAAGATGTATTATGATTAGCATGCAGAAATGTTCTCTAAATGCATCTCATATCATGTTATATTTTTAGTAAATCTTCACACATTAAGACTCAGGTATGCTTACAGTTAAAGTACGAAAATGAAGTTCCTGATATTACAATTACAGTGGAATCTTTATTCAAGATTTCATTCAAGATAAATAGATCCCTGCCTTTTATTTTTTCTCTCCCCTTTTTTTTTTTTACCTGTTCAAAGTTATGACAGCAAGGTATAGTGAAATGCTTTTTGTGTCATTAGTACTTTCTATACAAGAGCCAGAAAGATGGGGTCTGTCTTTTTTTAATAACCTTTCCTGGAGGTAACACTAGCCATGTATTGTTTTTTCATTTCGTATTTGTACAGACAGAACTATTGTACCGTAGTGTATACCCAAGATACGGGATTTTATTTTACATGCCCAACAGGTACATCAGTCAGTTAAATCAGAGATTGGGTTGGAAGGGACCTTAAAGATTATCTAGTTCCAACCCCCCTGCCATGGTTGCCCCATCTTTAATGGCCTGTGTGGCCAGAGATTCTTAACTGTAGGTCTCCTTGTGTATAAAGTTTCATTTTCAACCCTGTGACTGTACATGGCAAACTGTTCCAGCAGAATGCAACCCCTGCCCACTGTGGATAAACCAGGGACACCTGAACAAGGCCTTATCAGCGGTTATCTAGTGCAGCCAGGAATGGCATAGTGCACTGCTGCATCTGTCCCTCTGATTTCCATGAGTGCAGAGAAGATGAAGGGATGCCATTGTTAGTTAGAAGAACAATTTGTTGCCTTGAGCCAGATATGTACATCATAGAAGATGGTAACAAAAGTTCATGTGTATCTTTGAGTGTTTTATGCAGAACATATAACCATCAGGAAGTCTTCAGCTGGACCTCTTAAGATAAATATTAATCCTGATCCATAGGGAGAGCTAAAACTCCAGATCAGGTGTATCTTCCTTGTAGGCAATACTTATGTGACTAAAGAATAATCTCTCTAATTCTTGAAAATGGTATTTTTATGCTCAGAGCAGTTTGTTCTGCACATGTGCTGCCATTTCCTGGCAAGTAAAATTATATCATGGTGTATACGTGTCGTTTTAGCATGTTGTTCTTGCATCAGCATAGCTATTCTGGGTCAGACTGATGATCTGTTTGCGTCAATATCCTCTTTGATAATATCCAGAAATGGATTCTTAAGACTGTGAAAACACTGAAACTGTTATAGAGTGATATTTGGTCAGGTAATACTAGCCCACTTCTCAGAAATCCTTGGTTTAGGAACTTGCTGAAGCAAAGGTCTTATCTCCATCACTTGATTTAATAGTTCTTGATAGGTTTATCTTGCACAACTTCACTTCTGAGTGAACTCTTCATACTGAAAAATACCCACTGACAAAGTTCCTGCTGGTTTGTGTCTCAGCTGATCTTCCATCAAGCACACCTTAGTTTCTTCAGTAGGCTTTGTGGAAGCAACTTGATGAAAGACCTTTTGAAAGGCTGAGTTGTCCATTGAAATATCCTTTATTCATGACTAAAGACAGTTTCATACATAGTCTCAGTATGTTCTGTGATGCTTTTCTAGACATTTTAATTACAGAATTTGTAATTCTTGTTTTCAATTGCCCTTTCAGACTTATTGCTGACTGTAGGTGCTTATTCTTTTGTTGGTTTTGTGATCATCTTCAGAGCAGTTTTTAAGGATATGACATATTTTATCATCTCTTATCTCTGAGGAGGGAGATCGCCCCCACACTAACTGTTCAGCTGTTTTGAAGTGAAACTCAGTCTGGACTTAGTGATTTTTGGATTTTATCACTCAATTTCCATAGCTGCTGTTTTTCTAGAAAAGTTGTTCAACTGTAGCTGTTTGTCCTCATTATATAATGCTGCAGACATCAGAACTTAGCTACCTTAAATGAAATGAATCCCATAAATTCTGGTGGGGCTTATGATGAAGTATGATTCAGCCATGTTTTGTATTCTCATAAAAGTTTCAAGCTGTGTCTAGAATGTTACCTATTTTGCTACTTAGACTGATTGCTTCCTCTGGAAGGTGGAGGGCACACCTCAAAAAACTTGCTGGAAATAACTGTGTCCTGTAAGATTAATTATGAAATCACTGTTAAGTCAGGGTTTCCTACTGTACTTTACCAATAGCTGTTAAGTTTGGTCCATGAAGAATTTATTCTCATCTGTTCACATAATCAACATGGAGTTACATTGATTATTAATGTAAACTCTGTTAATTATTTATAGTTCTAAATAAAACAAGAAACAGATTCTGATTCCCAGCTTTTTTTTTCTTATTTTTTTGAACTGTGGGGAATTTGGATTATTAGGTCTATTCTGCTTGTTTCTCCTTGCAAATTCTTCTTGAAATTGTTTGGTTTACTTACAAATGTACAGAGTTCAGCTCTTGAATCTGTTTCATTAATCCAAAATAACACATCAAAAGATAGTCTTTGTGATCAATGCTTTAGTTTCATGACTCGGAGACAATAAATTTAAAAACTCTCAAAATGTGTAATGAAAGTCGTTACATCTCTGAGAATTCACAATACGGTTTCTAATATTTTAGTGTAAACAGCCATTTTGTGTGGTGGTTTTTAGTAACACTTTATAATTCAGAATTTGCATGTAATAAATACACCAAAAGCATTCTTTGATACTTTTTGTTTCTGATCTAAGAATTGAAAAAACACTGAGAGCATGTCATAAAATGTATAGCAGGAAGATCCAAATACTCTCCAGAAAATTCTGCAGACAAACTGAAATAAAATACTTATGTATCATTCAAATAACTATATACTTAAAATATTGTTCCTGAGTGGAATCCTTTCCTCTTTTGGGCAGCTACTAAGAAAGTGTTAGACCGTGTAAATCGATTTCGACACTTTTTTAGAAAAGCCGCAAAATATTTATATAAGAGTTCTGTGTCAAGTTCTGTTCATTTTATAAAAAGTACTTGAAGAGGAGCAATGTATTTGTCATATTTTTGACTTCCAAAGTTGACACTACTTTTGAAGAATCATTTTAAATAGCTTTTGCTGTTTGTACATTCAGTCAAAGTGGGAAATACTATTGTAAACACACATTAAAAAGTCAATACTTCTGTGTTCCTTAAAATTCAGTATTCTGAAAAAAAAAATTTAAAGGCTTTTGAAAACTTACTTTTTCCTAGCAGTGCATAGGCTTAAAAAGAAAAACTTGTCTATCACTGCTGATCTTTGGTCTTTAAACTAATTTATGCTGCTTGGAGATTTATTTCTTTTTTCCTACTCTCAAATGAATTGTGGTTTAAGAAGATTGTGAAACCAAATACCTTTACTCTGCTATTTTGGAATGCAGCCTTACGTCTGCAGTTGCTAACAAATGGAAAAGGAACCACATTATAAACACATTTTTCATATAAGAAAGCATAATAATCCCATGTTACACTTGTGAGAAGATGGCTTTCTGCAGAAGCCAGAAACTGAGGTCCTTCTCAATGCTTTCACAAACTGTTCTGTGCACCCTGAAGTCAGTGGCCAGTGTCTGTGCTGGTTTTGTCTTTTCTCAGCATTGTACCCTGGAGATGACAGTTCCGTGCAGAGTGCGTGGGTGAAGGTCTTCCCGAATCTTCGTTAGCGAAGACAGGCCTTCCTCAAAGGAGAAGGAAAACTCCTATCTTCAAACCCGGGCTGATGGCATTTGTCTAGCCCTGTATGGTCTTCCATCAAAGAGAAGGACACTGTTACAAAACCTACAACCTGTGGACTTTGCTGTCCACACCTAGCTAGCTAGGCCATGGCAGTTAAACCTCAGGTGGCAAGGGTGGGGCCAGTCATGCATGCGCAAGCCGTGCTTCACCTAGGAGATCCACTGCACAGGCTGGAAGGGCCTGCTCTCCCTTGTCTGGACAGGCGAGGGTCTAAACGGTAGGTGACAAGGTGCATGGGTAGCTGCAGATCCAGCCTTGCATGCGGGTGGACCAGCACGTGGGTAGCTCGAAATTGCTCAGGAGATGACAGTCCTGGTTGGACACTTCCTGATTTTCTAAGGTGCCTTTCTTTGATTTGCATATCCCACTTGCCCTTTGGCATCGTGCTTGTAGTAAGCGTGGTTAAAGCCCTTTCCAAATCTTCGCTTGCGAAGCCAAGCCATCACTGACCAGTACAGATTAGGTAATTTCTAGTCTGATATATCAGGTTACGTTGTATGCACTTTTTCTTGTGCTGGTATTGATCATCTTGTCCAAATATCTTTTCTTCTTGTGACGTGTTCTGTGAGATTTCTAAATAAAAGTCATAATCTCTCCGTTTTCTATTTCATTAAGGCTGGTTAAGTCTATACCAGCTGTCTCTCCTGTAGCCCTTCTCTGTACTGTTCCAGTTTACATTTAATGGCTGTGAACAGAGTATTCCTCTGTCTCAGATGAGGTAATGAATTCAGGTGTTCTGTATCCAGTGTTACAAGCATATACTTCTTTCTTGCTTGTGAAAATGCTTTTTTCTGGTAGATACCAGCTGCAGGTTCACTATTACAATATTTGACTCTGGATAACTGAGTAACATTGTACATTCAGTGTCCAGATTTTGCCTGTATTTAAATTGCATTGATTGAACTGTCTGGATTTCTGTATCTTCATGCCGCTCCTGCTTTTGGTTTCAGCAATTCAGACTGACAGGCTCAGCACTTAAAAATAGCAAATGTTTTTCATCCATATTTCAGATGTCATCTGACTGACTAAATATGTTTAAGTTGATTCTGTTAGGAGGTGATTGGAGTGGAAAGGTGTAAGTCAGTGCTTGCCTTGCTGTTGCTCCACTTTTCACATGATGTGGCAGTTACAACATTTCCCCAGCAATTTTAGAGTGCTAGCAGACTTTAGTTTTAAACGGAATAAAGAGAGAACTTTTAACTTGTGTTCACAGATTTGACACCCTGTTTTGTCTGAAAAGCTCCAAATGGCTAATGTACCTTAGGGCTGGAGGAAATAAAAACACCGCAAAACAAATAAACAAAATCAAAACTGACAAAGCGTATTGGCTTAATAAACTGACTTTGCTGAGTACACAGATGTAGTCTTCAGTCAGGTTCCTGCTCTACTCATATTTGCAAAGGTTCTAATGGAAATCAGTGGGTTTCTGTTGTGTTAAGTAATTTGATATTGTAACTTAGTGTGGGAGTTCCTGAACGGGTTTGCTCCATGGAATTTAATGGATCACCTTTGTAACAATAACTGAAAAGCTTTTCCGAAAGTTCATGTCTTATGGTTGGGTTTTTTTTTTTCCTATTTCTTTCAGTGACAGCATATTGGAACTTAGTGTTATGCCAAAAGACGAGGACATTCTTCAGTTGGTATGTTTATGAAGCTTATATTCAGACAGTATGTTGACTAAAGAAAAATGTCTTGCTGTTGGTTACAAAGTCTTCAAACTGTGCTACCAGCAAATAATTAAAGAGCTAAGATCTGTCACTCCTTAGATACTGTACTTGCTTGACATCCCTTGACGTTTCAGAGGAACCTAAATATAGGGGAGAATACCTTTTGCATGTGATATTTCTAGCTTCTTGTAAAAAAAAAATCTTGTTAATAATGTTTGTATTTTTATTACATTTTTGATTAGTTTCCTTATGTTAGAAATTATAAATTGGGTTGCTTTAACTAGGTTGTCTAATTCTCAGTGAGTTGGGAATCATTACTAAATCTGAATTAAATAATAACATATGGTGCTTAGAATTAGCTTTTGATAATAACTCTCAAACTGTGCATTTCCAGGAAAGAAGCAGGGGGAATGTGCTGATGGTCGTTCACAGAATTTTTAATTGGAATTGCTGTAAATATTTTGTTACGCTGGTGCCTATATGCCCCTCATTTGAGCTGAGGTCCTGCATGTATACTGAGTTAGTTCATCTCCTGTTTAATGTCTCTAAGTCCAAAAGATCTGTGGATAAGATATGATGTGTGTCTTGTGAAAAATCAGAAAAATACCTATTGTATTGATATGCTCTAGTTTATTTGTAATTGGAAGTATAGGAAAGGGGTACACTTCCTGGTTAGTGGTTGGAAAATTGTATTTTGTAATCCACACAGTATCGTGTAAGAGTTGACTTTAAATAACATTTAAGAAAAATCTGCAGGTTTCAGTAGCTGTTTTCCAGTATTAAAGGACAAATTAATGGGTAAAGAAAAAAACCCAAGAATCTCTGTTTTGAGTTGAAGGTGAAGATAGAGTCTAGTGTAGGAACTCAGCCAGTTAGGCCAGCAAGCCAAGATATTAGAATAGAAGTTATATTTTGAGAATATTTGATAAAGAAATACTTCAGTAATCCAGGACAGGGAATGCTGGGGGCAGGGGATGGTTTTGGTTGCATGAATAAATGGGAATGAAAAGCTGTTTGGCAGTGGTGGTTAGGGTGTTGGTTTTGGTTTTGTTTTTTTTTGTTGGTGTTTTTTTTTTCCCTCTGTAATTGAACTGTGAATAAATAAAAATGTAGGAATAGTTCTAACTTTTAAATTATTTGACTGGCTGTTTGCATCCAGTGCAGTCTTGTAGCCATAACAGTCTAAGTATCTGGGCAAGGCAGGATTCGTAGGTTTAAACTTTGTATTTGACTGGGCAAGAAGCTCTTAGGCACATCTTCCTTCTGCTGTTGAAACAAGAAGTGCAAGCTTCGGGTGAAGTATAGATTTAAAATGATTGGAATTTAAGTTGTTCTATCAACGAGTGAAATAATGGTGGCAGAGGAAGATAGTTGTTGCCTTTGGGCTGTAGAAGGTTATTAGTAAAAAAGAAAATATCATTCTCTTGGAGGAGATTGAGTGGTACAGGAAAGAGAAAAAATATCTGTGGGAGTTCTGGGAAAAGAATTAAGACATGTGTAATTGCCAGGTGTCATTTAAAAAAAAAACTTTCTTTTGAATTGTAAGATGTGGTAGAGTTGTGAATTCTGTTTGTGGTGCTCCTCTTTTGAAGATAGGAAGAGGATTAGCTGTGAGTGGTGGGTCTTCATTTTGCAAAAGATGCTTTGCATTGCCTCTATAGCTTTGTATGAGTTCCTACTAAGAATTGTTTGCTGTTGGGTTGGGTTGGTATGTGATTATGATACCACATGAAGGAGATTATGCTCCTGTTTGCTATGAAGTGTGTTTTTAGGTATAAGTGGGTTTGTCTTGAAGACTGTCAGTTCCACATGGCATCTGGCAGAGGAAAGCCATGAAGAGACATGTTTTCTGCAGTCCACAAGACTACACATTGCATGTACTCAGACCTGTTGGAGGGGCTTCTGATGGCTGAAGTTTTCAGTCTGAACTTCAGTATATATGTTTTCAAGTGTCAGTCTGATGGCAGAGTTGCAACATGTCAATATACAGGTCATAAAGATAAATTGTATCCTATAATAGAAGCTGGCAGTTAATGGCCTGCAGCTTTTCTTTTAGACCACCACAAAGGAGGAAAAAACTTGTAAAACAACAGTTAGCAGTATTTTGAGACACAGTGCACCACTGTAAATGAAAAATTTATGCAGTTCTTCTGAAGATGGTAATTATTCATCTTAAGCCTTCAGATGTTAGAATCTACTGTTCTCATTACAAGATCTGGTGAAGAACTTTGCTCTACTCAAAGCTGAGCAGTCATTTTGAACAGCATAGACTGTTACTCCTTTCACTCAGCGTGAAAAGATGGTAACTTTCTGTTTTCAGCTGAGAGACTGCATGCTGGTTTTGTTTTGTTTTTCACTTTTTGTCTTTGTCATTAATGCTGTATTAGCTTTTGTGGAAGTCTCTAAATAAATTATAAACCTCAGAGCAAATTCTTATTCCTGAATGAAGTACAGCTCCTACAAGTGATAACAATCTCTGTAGTGGTAGGGTCAGTGTAAGTGCAAAGTGACCAAAAATGGGAAGGTGCATTATGCCCTTCTTAGCTGAGGGAAAACTTACACTTCTGTCACTGAAGTTGTGTTATGTAAGTTGCTGTCACTCATTGTAAACTGTTAATATTAAATGTTAATGTTATTTAACTGTTAATGTTAAATACAGGTATGTTGTAAAAATAGAAGAACTCAAAGCACTACTGCATATTGTAGTAGGAGTTAATGAAAGGTTTATCTAGTGCAACAAGCATGAAATAGTTCCATTATATTCAGGAACAATGCTGGTTGTGGTAACTTTTACAGTACTTGGCAGTCTGCTCCATATGGTGATGACTGCTAGGTTAACTACATAAAGACCACAGTTGCTTGTTTCTATCCTTAGTTTGCTATTTATAAACCTTGAGTTTAGTCTGCAGAAATATCCATATGTATCTGTGAACCTCTGGGTATATTGAATTTCCTGAAAACGGGGTTAAACCCATTCATCAATAGTAACAATGAAGTGGTCCAATCCACAGGTCATCGCCCTCTGTGGCATGTGCACAGTGCTTACTTTGAAGGCAATTACATGTGAAAGCCTACTGTTAGTGTAATCAGTATCAGTCATTCATTGGCTGGTGTGATCTTGGAAATGTCACTTTTGGGATGGGGGAGAGGATATTTAAAACATCTCTGCCCATGACAAAAACATGAATTCTTGGCAGCTATGATTGTGTTGTGTTTTTTCATGCTTCTTGTAGGTTTTAGTACCACTGACTTCATACAAATGGAAAGACACATTTAGGTTGACTACAAATAACTCTTAAGTGTGTTTAATGGAATTGTTGCTGGTTTGTAATCTTTGCATAACAAATTCAATACTAAGAAGTTGTTCAAACTGTGACACTTTCCAGTCATCCAAAAGCATTTTGTGCTGCACAGAACGTACTGAATATAAGGGTGCTCCCGTAAGAGAGAAAATTGAAATTCCTAAGTCCACTTACAGGTCAGCCGTGTTATGATTCTTGTCAGTAGTGTTTTTAGTTTCTAATGTGTACATGTTAGGGTGTTCTTCATATGCAGTATTATTTCATGTGGGAATTCGCTTGTTTGCTAATCATTCCTTGAGTATGTGAAGAAGAATATAGCTTCCAGGTCACTGAATTTTGAAGTATCAGGCACTTGAAAATATCACTCTTAAAAATTGCATCTTTGATATGGTCTACACTAGAGCTATTCATCTAGAAGGTTATTTGTTATGCAGCATATTAATGATTATATATCAGGTCTGCTATATGTAAATATATGTAGATATTTATTTGTAAATATGTATATCTGCTTTGTGTGTATGTGTATATAAACACACATGCTACAGCCAAGTTATCCTGACTTTCATCTTTTGTTTTCTGTCACTTCCTGGTCTACTAACTCAGAAAATCAGCTTTCCTAACTTTTATCTTACCTCCAACAGTTTCACTTTGAATAAGTTTTAAGAATTCATTTCTTCATACGAATTGCCCTAAAAGGTAGGAGGTTTACTTCTAGTCCTAGGTGGTGTCATCATGCATTTTAGTAGCATGTGAATGTTGAAACACGCCTTAGCATTCCAGAGGGATCTGTGTAGTTTCATTTCCAAAAAGATTTTACTGGGCATTCTGTGAATTATGAGAAATGTGGAAATAAAAAGGGGGCTGTTTATACATTTTTTTATATGTTTAGTTCCCTCTTGCATATCTTTTATTTTACATATTTCTGTAAAATTACAGGCCACTGAAACTGTCTACCGCTAACTGAAAGTTGACCATGTTTGAATGGAAATGTTTCTCTTGTCATAGGTAGTAGGGGAACAAAAAAATCCTAGATGGGAGTGATCAGGAAAGCAAGTGAAAGTCAATTGAAGCATCTCTTTTTTTTCCCTTTTTTCTGATGAGGTGATGTGGACGTTTTCAGTATGTTGGGTAGCTGGGCAGAAGAGTTTGCTGCTTTGCCATTTCTGATACTTACAATATCTATGGAATTTTGCAGCTCTCAAGGCTTTGTGGTACCCTGAAATTGCCAGGGATGCACCCGTATTAAAAAATAAAAGAAAACTAACTTGCATAAGGGAGTTTATTCTAGAGTTTCATATGCCACAGTAACCTCATGTCTCTGACTACAGGTCTGCTCACAGTCAACTTGAACAGTATTGTCTTCTTTTTTCCTGAGACTGTCCAGTTGCATCAGACCCAATGGAGCAACATGGCTGTTTCATTGGCAAACTGTAAAATATTTTCATTTGCCTTACTTTAATAAACAGAGATGTTTTAATACATAGCTGTGTTTAGACCTGAGTCTTGGACCATTTGTTTACTTCGAGATTTTGAACTGACACAGTTACTTATGTACTCAGAGGTTAATATTAAAGCTCTGACAGCAAGTACAATGGAAGAAGGGGTGTGACGTGAAGACCTAGTGACCTAAGAGACTTAAACTTCTTTATCTAACATTTCCTATGTTAGAAAATACTATTTGCATCAACCCTCCTCATCTCAATACAGACTAATACTCACAAGGAAGTCTTTCACACCTCTTGTATTTGGAAATTAAATTTCTTGGGCTTAAGGCATTAAATTTGATATATTAAAATTTCACTGCTATTGAGAAGGTGTGTATGGGTTTTTTTGGTCATTTTTTTCAGATAACATTATTTGACTATAGTGATTGCTAGGTGTCTCTGACTGAAATGAAACTTCTTGAGCTGCATTACTGGCATTCTTGCCAGAGCAAATTGTAATTGGAAAGTGTTTCCTTTAAGACAGCTGAAAACCTTTTAAGATGTTCAGTTCCCGTACTCATGTTAAGTGTGAGAATAGGTTTGGGCTGGGGAAGAGAAACATGATCAGAAGTCAAAGTGATTGGAGAAAGAAGCAAGAATGCCTCAAGTTCAGTCTTGCAAGGTGCTGGGCATGTTAGCTTGATTCACCAAAGCGCTTATCTCCAATTTTTTAAGTAGTTCGGTTGAAATCAGTGTTATTATTTATCCTCTAGTGAAGCGTAGTGAAGCATGCTTATCCTCAGTGAAGCATATGCCTATGTGCTTTTATGGATTTGGACTAAGGGGTATAGGACATGGTTGGTTAAAGTTCTTGGAAGTATGGGGTTTCACTGTGATTCTTACCAAGACATATCATTGTACATTAGCTGTCATTATTCTCACATAAATGGCATAAAACCAAGTGAGGCAAAAACGCAAGCAAAACTCTTAGCTGAATTTTAGAGGGTTAATAAAATGCCTTGTAAAAATACCTTATATAATGTTTTATTGGCTTAAAATTCATTTTGTATATCATACACGAATGTATTACCTTAACAGTTAAACCCTTAATGTGCTAACTGTTATACAGATTCACAATAAGAAATTAATTCTTTGCCACAGATGTTTGCAAACTTGGTGCAAACAAAACCAAGCTGCAAGGTGGGGAAGAAATTGTACACAGTAACTGGAAACACACTGAGTTCTTTCCGTAAGTGCAGCAGTTTTCTTCTAGTAATTGTTGCAAAGCTGTTATCCATCACAGCTCTTTATGTCACTCTGAATTGGTGTATTTGTATGGTAAGCTTTCCATAACTGCTGTTGTTTTGAGAAGGTGGGAAATTGCTCATAAAACACCATGTTTTCAGTTGTGTTGGACCTTCTGGGTAACTGCCGAGTACCTGGCTCCTGTCGGAGTTTGAGTGGCTTGGCTGGTGTCTGAATCAGGAGCGTTAATGATCTGGATATTAAATTTTTATTTTTAAGTTGGAAGGCTTTTTTTTCATTTATTTATAAGGCTCTTTAAAGACTTAAGTTTAAGCCCTACCCTAATGGCTTTTTGTTGAGTATATCCTCTGTTGCAGTCACTTGGAGATTAAGGTAGTATTTCCACATAGCTATATCATTTGAGGAACTAAAGGGAGAGGAGAGTAGTATTTAAACTGTGGTTTATATATAGTTGCAAAATGTTAAAGTGTCAAAATAGTGTATGAAAACTAATAAATACGTTGGCATGCTTCATATTTTTTAGTCTCCAAAGCCTCTTCTTAAAATTTAACTTTACTTTCTAGTTAAAGCAATTAAAATAGCTCATAGTAAAAAGTGGATGGTGCAGCATTTAGTGTGACATTATTCAGAACAGATCAGTGCATTTCTTTGCAAGTTGCAGTATTCGTTTTTAGGCCCTTGATTGGAATTATGAAGCAAAGAGAATTAATATTCTTTGTTACAATGTCACAGCTCCCGTTTATAAACTTTTTCTTGCTCGGAAGAAAGTTTAGCTTTGTTTCAGTGATTTCTTGGGAAGTGGGTGGAATGAGCTTGAAAGAATGACACTTCCCTCATCATAACCTTTCTTCCAGTAACTGTCTCATTCAGGACTGGCAGTCTGTCTGGATACACCTGCATCATGGAAACATACTCTTTACTGGAGGGAGAAGAAAGCCTAGCTGATCTAATTTTGAGCCCTGTGAGAATGCTGGCTTCTGAAGAGATGTATCTGTGATACATTTTGTCAAGAGTTCAGACCTGATTTTTAAACTCATTTGTAGTCTTCAGCTATGAGCAGATCACGCTGGTTTTGGAATTCAGCCTTTCTGCTGTCAAAGTCAATGAAGCATTGTTTGTGAGGGGCATGTTTTACAAACACATAAACGCAGTGCATTTTATATTGGTGTAATGTGTGTGTATCAAGGTTTTGAACTGTTTTATGAGCTGTATAAATTAATAATTGTTTTCTGATTGAGGTGGTGATTATTTTTGTTTCCTTTGCATGACAGTTGTCTCTTGCTCTATATGTTTTCTGGGTTTTCAGCATCTTTTCCATTTATAGATACATATATATATATTAAATTCTTACAGCCTGTCAAGTTCCTAAATAGTCATTTATTTAAAGACTTAGAAATATTTATCTATGTTCTTCCCCTCCATTAAATGTGCCAGTGGAAACCTGGCTTGATTTTTTACTATGAGTGGAGGAGGAAAAAAATACAAATCACATGAGTAGAGTGTTTCTGCAGCATCATTCCTCTAATTTCAGATACAGAGCATGAAAGCAGCTGCAGTCAGCTGACAGCTTGTGGTCATGTTCATATATATGTGGGGAAGGGGTGTGCTGTTATAAATGCATAATAAAGCCGTTGTTTCGTCACCAGGAAGGCAGGGATGGTAGCAGCCCAGGGGAAATGAGAGACAGTAACGTTGCTGTAGTGGAAGGGAAGTCTTGCTGCATAGAGCCAGAGCTCTCTGCAGGCAGCTGTAGGGATGCACCAAGGCAAAATGGCACAAATGTATTTCGCTTTCTGTAAAGGTAGAGGATAAACGCAAGGAGCAGATGAAAGCCTGAGATGGATGTGCTCACAAGGAGGGTGAAGTTATTTTTTGTGCTCTACTGCCCTTTACCTCTCTTGGTACCTTCCAGTGAAATCAGTGTAGTTGTATTTTTAGCTTTCTGTATTCAACATCAGTATGACAAGATAATTCTGTCTTTACATCTGTAAGCAGCTTTTACTGTTTTCCTGTTTTCTGCCAGCTGCAGTTTACAAAGGATGTCACAGCACTGGTAAGGAATGTACAGTAGCCATTTCTCTGATGGTTTTGTAAGGCATGTTTTTCTTAAGAATATGAAACAGCAAGTTTGCTGGAAATGAGATAGATAGTCTGAGCTGAATTTTCTTCATAATGCTAATCTCCTAATTTGCGGTTTGTGCCTGCGTTACTTGGTCGGTTTTCTCTCAGTATGCTTTAATATTTTGCACTTCACTAATGCTCGGTGTAACATTGCAGCACTGTTGTAAATGCCTCGCCCTCCTCTGTACTTTGCTCTGTATTAATTTTATGGCTGCACTTGGGCTTTTATAACCTGTCTACTGTTAAGACAGAGCACATTGATATTCTGGAATTGAGCATGTTATGATTTGGACAGGAAATGCTGTGATATGATACCACGCCTAAGTGTGTAAAAGCCCTGAGAAATCATTTTAATCTTCCGTTGCATTGGCAGGCTGTGCATTGGCTCTTTATCTCATTATGTTTAAACTGAACAAAGTCATGCTAAAGTTTTTCAGTAATAAGATACTGTTTAAATATGCTGTGTGCTTCTCATTGATTTATTATTTTGAACGTTCTGTTAATTTCACAATGATAGATACTGCTTTTTTAAAAAGTAAAATAAGTGTAATAGAACCGTTTTTTTTTTCCTCAGGAGTCAGGCTTTTAATCATAAAGGTGCAAATAAATGCACCAAGGAAATTAATTGGAGATTTTAATACTGTGTGTGGACAGTAGTGGATAAGCATGAATTTTCATACTGCTTGTACCTTAAAGTTAAAAATGTTAAATATTAGTAATATTTTTGCAGCAACATTTGTGTGCCATATGGTGGCTGTCTCCTGTAAAATGTAAGATGACTTATAGGGTGTTGGCTCACAACAAAGATATTACTGCTTCAACTTACTTGTTTTATGTTTAGGAACAGTAGCTTTTATGTACAAGACAGAGGGGTGTGTGTATGTATTTTCATGTGTAGTTTTCATATGTACTACATTAAGTGAACATGGTTCTTTTGTACACTAAATGAAGAGAGAATTTTCTAGTGCTAGTTGAATTTATTATGCAGCATTTTAACCTGTCGGTTGCTGTGAAATTTTGCTTTCCAGCAAAGTGAAGCTTAAATGGGAAGAATGTGTGAAGCATCATGGTAGAAAGCAAAATTAAGGGAGAGAAAAATACTGTGTTGTGTGCTCATGGATTTTGGGAAACTTGCCTCAGTGCCATGCCTGCAGTATTTCACAGAATTGGTCTTCAGTTTTTTTTATTTATTTTTTTTGGGGGGTGGAATTAGGGGGGAATGTGTGTAATGATCTTGCTTGTTTTGTTTCTAAGGGACTAAGGGGGTGGAACACTATTTTTATCTTTTTTTTAACTAACATCTAAGATTATGTGAATTCTGTACTTGTGTTTCCCCTCTTGAAGCTTGGTGGTGCAAATGGAGAGCTTTTCCATTTCCCTCACTACTGAATACTCACTTAATCTTCTCTCCACAGGCGTATTCCCAAGATGCCTACCTGAAAGGCAACGAAGCCTACAGTGGTAATGCCCACAACATACCTGAACCACCGCCAATATGTTATCCACGCCTGACATCCGCACCTTCTGTGATGGCACAAGCTGGTGACAAGCTATCTTCTGACTTCTCACTAGGGAAACAGCAAGTCAGTAGACCAGTACGGGCAGTGACACAGCCAGAAAGAGCCTACAGAATGGAAATACAAGTGCCTCCGTCACCAACAGACATTGCAAAATCAAATACAGCCGTGTGTGTTTGCAATGAAACCATAAGGACTGTTATTGTGCCTTCTGAGAAGGCTGTAGATTTGCCATCCTGTAGAAATAATCATGCTGGTCCATCACACAGGACAGAGGAAGTAAGATATGGCTTGAAAGATCAAACCAGTCTAAAAGCACGGACAACGTCACCACCTTCTTCAGTGTCCACTGCCATTGTACTTCCTCAGACTCAAATAACGAGGCCAGCTGATCCATCTGGAGCACTAAGTAAAGCTTCAAACTATGTAGTATGTCCAGAAGCAATCCCAAGCACTAGACCTGCTGCTCAAGTCACAGACTCATCCTCAGTCTCTACTAATCATTACAGTTCTCCAACCTCCCACCAGCATATAGACTGGAAGACCTACAAAACTTACAAAGAGTACATTGATAATAGGCGCATGCACATGTATGGCTCCCGAACAATACAGGAAAGGTTGGATAGCTTAAGAGCAGCTTCTCAGAATACAACTGATTATAATCAAGTGGTGCCAAATCGCACTGCTTCTCAGGTACGGCGCAGGAGCACCTCTCACGACAGGGTTCCACAGTCTGTTCAGATCCGGCAGAGAAGCGTATCCCAGGAAAGACTTGAAGATCCTGTGTTGATGAAAGAGTGGCCACGAAGTGCTTCACAAGATACTCTAACTTCACCTTCAGTTAATGCTAGGAACCACAGGGCTCGGTCATGGGATTATCTCAGCAAACAGGGTGAAGTGCTAGAAAATTTCCATTCTGAGAATCTGATTGCAGATACAAATGGAGATAGGAGAAAGACTTACAAGTGGACAGGGTTTACTGAACAAGATGACCGGCGGGGTATTTATGAGAGATCTAGACAGCATGCGTTTCATATGTCCCTTAGAGGGCAAAATTTTCCTGTGGCTCCTAGTGCTTATATTTCAGACAACAGGAGAACAGGGAGTAGAGCTTCTCTGCCTGGTTCTCATTTTCAGAAAGTTGCACCAGATATAAAAATGTTACAGCCTTCTCGAGATTTGCAAACTCCTGGGGGAGTTTCAAAATCTACAACTGTTTCACAGGAGAGATTGTCTCTCACGCCAGCCAGAAGTTCTAAAAGTAGTTCTTTGAAGAACTCTGCTCCCTATGCAGCAAAACCATCATTTCCCCTTAACCAGGGCCTGGATGCTGTTGCCAGCAAAGACCAAAGAACAGTGAATCACTTGCATCAGAGTGGTCTGTTAAACCAACAGTCAAGGATCCGAGCAGAAGGTGCCCCAGATCACAAAACAGAAACTGGCAAAACCATCCCACCCTCCTCTCTGTCTCCAGCTTCCGCCAAACTTGTCCAGCCAAGTGAGAGTTCAACTACCTCTGACAAAATAGATGGTTCCATGAGACAAAAAATTCATGATTTCGAAAGGGAAGATGTCCATGAGCCTGAAACTCTGCAAACAGATGTTCAGGAAAATGACAAAGACACGGTGGTCATGCGGGACAAATCACCTTCTGGCCACCAGACTCCGCAGCCTTTGAGGCATCAGTCCTACATTCTTGCTGTAAATGACCAAGAGGCAGCCTCAGACACTACCTGTTGGTTACCTAATGATGCTCGGAGAGAAGTCCACATAAAAAGAATAGAAGAAAGGAAAGCATCAGGTTCCAGCCCACCTGGTGACTCGCTGGCTTCTATTCCATTTATTGGTGAGTTCAGCTATTGGAGTGTACATAAAATGCTTTTCGTTGCTAAAGATGATGGAGAGCACCATGCCAGGTAGCGTACTGCTGTTCCTGTAAACCCTGAGGTCAAGGGGCATGGAGGTTCTTTTCTCATCTAGAGCAATACTATTTTGGTAAAACTAAAAGCACTCTTCAGTGGAGGGAAAAAAAAAATGTTCTGCTTTGTCTGGAGTCCTGAATGATCAGTGTAAAAGAGATACTCTTCCAGAGCTTTCCTTAACTCCCTGGAGAAGCCTGCATTATATAACTGTGTCTGGTTAACACTCCACATAACGCTCTGATGTTTCGGATGTGGACAGCTAGCATTTGCAGCACCTTTAAAAATACTTCTCTAGTATAAAATGTATTTAGAACCCAGTAAAAGAGACAATATACATGTGAATCTGTAGAAGGGTGATTTGTAAAAAAAAAAAAAAAGTCAGCTGAATGGGTAGGGTGAAAGCTTTCTGAGACAGATGTGGGATACAGGAACGGTGTTTCAGGTGAAAGGATAGCAGGAAAATGAAGTGAATTTGCAAGTGACAAGGCTAATGTGGGTATGAATTGAAGACTTTGTGGAAGCAGAATGTGAGAAGCCACAAAGTTTTGATGGTGGGCTGTGACACAAACAGGGTTGGAATTACAGGGAGATCATAGGAAGGGGGCTGAGAGCACTTGTGAGATCATTTAGAAGCAAAGAGGAAATGGGAGAATTGTAAGTGATGGGGGAAAAATAATCCAATTTTGGATATGTGAAGAACTGGAGTCATCTGCTGAAGAGAATTTCAGTGGCAGAGCACTTCTGTTCTACTCAAGTAGTGAATACAGAACGTTGTCTTTGCTCTTGTTGTTGAGTTGGATTTTCTTTTGTTGTGGCTGGTTTATCCTTTGGAGTCTAGGTATCCATGGACCATTTTTCACAGGGCTTGATTTATATCTTTTTATGTGTTCTTGACTTTAATATAAGTAGTATTTGGAAAATACTAAATTTTGATTCTCTAATTCATGTATATGAAAACCAGCTCTTTTTTTTTTCTTCACATTAAGGGAGTTACATTGTCTTAGCACAATTGTCTTCTGTTGTGGATCTGCAGCAGTGATGTTTTTCCCCCTAGAATTATCTGTATCATAGAATCATAGAATGGTTAGGGTTGGAAAGGACCTTAAGATCATCACGTTCCAACCCCCCTGCATGGGCAGGGACACCTCACACTAAACCATATCACCCAAGGCTTCGTCCAACCTGGTCCTGAACACTGCCAGGGATGGAGCATTCACAACCTCCCTAGGCAACCTATTCCAGTGCCTCACCATCCTAACAGGAAAGAATTTCCTCCTTATATCCAATCTAAACTTCCCTGTTTAAGCTTTAACCCATTACCCCTTGTCCTATCACTACAGTCCCTAATGAAGAGTCCCTCCCCAGCCCTCTAGGCCCCCTTCAGATACTGTAAGGCTGCTATGAGGTCTCCACGCAGCCTTCTCTTCTCCAGGCTGAACAGACCCAACTTTCTTACGTGATACTGCTTTAAAGTAAATATCCAGAATTAGTGCAGGTTTGTGTGCATGGAAGAATGGAAATCATACAAGAAATAAAATGTGTTTTTTTTGACAATTTTGTTAAGATGTAACAGAAACAGTTTCTTAGCTAGCAGGTGGGTTTTATACCAGGTTTTCTTTTTGGAATGGGATTTGAATGTATTTCTTTATCTATTTTTTTTATTATTACTGGATGTATCAGTATCCAGTAGAATTTTGGATTCTTCCTTAAACTCTGTCAGTCTTTAAGGATTAGTACAGGTTTGTAACGCATGTAACCTGTCTTTGTGTAGGGTTTTTTAATACAGTGCCAGAAGTCCATGTTTGGCATTTGATTGAAGGTATGTGCAGTATTTGTGCTCAATCAGAAGTGCGTGCTGCAAGTTTTCTGATTTCATACAACTTAGATGTCATGTGACAATCTGATCAAGATTGTCAAATCAAACCCAACCTTTTCTACACAATCTCCCGTATTGATTTTGACAAAGATTGGCCATGAACTCTTACTGATGTGGCTTGCTTCCAGAGTTTTAGAGAAATGTGATGATTAAAATTCAAAGAAGCCTTAAACATGGCAATTGTACTACATTCTGGTAGCAGCTGAGCAGTTCAGAAGAAACAATTGCAGCCTTGGGTGTAGCACCACATGGGATTGTGTGAATTCTTATGAGCTTCCATAGCCTCTTTGACTGTAACCTCCGGAATACTCTAGACTTACTAAAAGGTGGTGCTGCGAGAGTGTGGTCATGGCCTGAGCCGACACAGTACTTGTGGCTGAATTCCTAGCAAGAAATTCTTGTGCTGGTACAGGTGCTGTGGAAAATTTCCACCACAGCTCCACCACTTTGAAGATGAAATAACCGTCTATGAAAAGAAGGAGCCTCAAATGTCATTAAGAGTGGGCATCTTCTAAAGTTAGAATTAATATGTATGATTCCAACTTTGCTTGTTCCACTATCATTATTCCTAATTACAGCCTCATTTGTTAAAAGGCTTACTAAATCAGGCAGATAAAACCCTATATCTACTTTGAAACTCAGTTAAAGGCTTCTGAAGGAAAATCACTTGGATTTTTCTGTTTTGTGTTTTGGTTTGGTTTTCCTCCTGTCTGATGATTGAAAAGGATGTTACTGTGAGTTAAGACATACCTTGCTGTTGGCGACCCGTCAGCTTTCATTGTTTACATCAACATAATTGGTTTTTGCAGTATTAGGTTTTATTAGGTATGGTTCATTTCATAAATGCACTTCCTGAAGTTATTTGTATGCTAGATCTTTGGGGTAGTGTAAAAAATGTCAATTTGGGGGCAATAAATATCTTCCAAGGTTACATGTTATTACCTTTTAAAATACTTTGTGGTGTATTTATTTTTGTTATCATTTTCTGCGCATTACAAGTAGTAGATAGGGCCAGACTATATTTTGATAGAAATTCAGCCAGGAACAACTGGCTTTTGCAGCAGTATTTTGTGACTTATGCTCTTGAGAACAACACAACATCAGGATGATTTTAGCTATTTATAAGTATCATGGTGACCTGTACCACAAAGAGAAATCCAAGCAGAGTTTCCATCAAGCTTGCTTATGGCAGATTCTATAGGGATTGCAGTGGGTTGCTGCAGAATGATTTTGCACATTAATCCTGTCACAAAAGGCTGTTTCAAGCAGAGAGATCAAATTTTTGTTCGTATTTGCTTACAGAAATGAGAGATCTGATCTGTTCAAAGCAAACCTAGTAGGTAGGTGTAATACATTTTATAGGAAAAATAGATTTATTTGAAAAAAATAGGCAAAATACTGTGTGCTCAATCTCTTTTTCAGGTAAGCACATGTTCTTGGGGGATGAGGAACCTGATGGTTTTACACGTACTGGTTTTTACCCTGGTACTGCAGGCTTCAGTGCTTCCCATGTAGCTACTAAATGCGGTGTGTTGTTAGCTTGGAGCTGGTGTTTCTATTTCAGGTTCTCTCTGTTGTTCCAAGCTATACCAGATAGCCTAATGAAAGGCTATTCCTTTTACCCTGAAACAGTCTCACCTGTTCTCTAGACTAGTAAAAATACCATTATCTCTGTCATTGGCTGTATTCGCAATTGTGGTGTTTAATGTATGGTTTTTTCAGACTTGTAATTTGTACACAATTTCTGCGTTAGAGAGCAGCAAATGATAAATTTCTGACCTACAGGGTGATTTTGTACATGTTAACCTTCACTGGGATGGAAGCTAGGAAGCTACTTAACATTTGAATAACTGTCGAGAAAAGGTTGATTCAGAATATAGTTATTTTAATACATTTCTTGGATATCTAGTGTGCATGTCAGAGCTCTGCAGCTAGCTTGAAACTTTTTTTTTTCCTTCTTAACACCATTTATTGTAGAGCAGAAAGCAGTTTCTTAGAAAAGGATAATCCAGCTCCCAGATTTAGTTGAATGAACTACCTCTATGAGTGAAATGGAGAAACTGCTTCAATACTTAACTGGATTGCAGTGTGCCTAGCTGACAGTGCAGTTTAGTGCTTTGGCCTTTACTACTGAGCGGATGTTCTTTCTAACCTTGCCAACTTCAGGTTTTCATATGAAAATTAATTTTATATGAATATGTTTTAAAATAATTGAATGTAAATAAGTATAATCTTGAACTATTTCTTTTTTTAATCAAACAAGTTTACAGTTATCCTATTAGAGCTTTAGGCATGCAGTAGTATCTGGTAAGTATGAAGACTTTCCCTCAGAGTGTGATCCCATTTTTGAAAATATCTAGTACATCCTTACCCTAGAAAAATTTTAGGTCACTTCATTGTACTGTTAATTTGTGAATAACTGAGAGAAAATTAGCCAGATAAAAATATTTGACCAGACTTCGATAACACCAAAGTGTTGTAAAAATTAGATGAGTGTCCTCTTTCTGGCTGAAACTGATACTTACGGAAAGGTGTAAGAGCAGGACAAGGATATGTGATACTTAATGCTGGTACTTTCTGTTCTCCAACCATTTGCACTTTACAACATCCCTGAAACAAATGTGATTTTAAGTGCTCTGTAAACTTGTCAATTCTCTTTCATACTACAGTAAAATTTTGCTATCCGATCCCTGTATTGAATTAAGTAAAGATTTGCCAGAGGTTTAACCACATGGTATTCATTCCCTTTTGTTGGGGAGGAGGAAAAGTGTCTGTTTAAGACCCAAATTTCTGATGCAAATGTTGTATGAGTGACCAGCAGACCATTCACCCTTTCCATGCCACTCATGGTTTTATCGTTCTATTGCTTCTACCTGTGGCACTGGCAGACAACCATAGCAATTTCTGTGCTAGTGATCAGGCAGATTCTGATTTTCATCTTGCTTCAGGAGCTGATCTTCATGATAGTATTCAAAAACAGTTTTTGTGTTTCCATATCTATTTTTCTACAAACTTCTGTAATAATAAAAGTATTCGGGTACTTGTTAACAAATAGGATAAATTTAGCTGGCTTCTAGTGAATCCTGCTTTATTTTTTTTTTACCCAAATACTTTAAATAAATTAACTAGGAAATCAGGAGGTGAAACATTCTAAACTACCCAGTGTTAGTTAAGCTCTTCATGTATCTTTATTGTACATATGATGGCATTCTTCTTCTCTAATGGTGGAAGTAGAGGCATATTAAGGGTTCACCTTCCCAGTACCTACCCTTAAATGGTAAGTGTGTGCACAATTCCAAGAACCGTTTTTGAAAGTATAATGAGTTTACTCCCTTTTAGTGAAATACGTGCCATACCTTTCCATTCCTCCCCATACATCTTTTTTGTCTCTGTGAAGGATGCTTAGTCTCTGGTGAAGAGTATGACAATGTCAATGCACACATACTGAATGCAATTGTATTCTTGAAACTAGAAAATGATTCACCTCACAGCGCACTATAAGGGTTATGATGGTAGGAATAGAGAAAGGTTAGGGGAAACAACCAGGGACTTCTCACATGCAGTAAAGAAACAATTGAAAGAATGTGCTCATTCCATTTTCTCCATGTGAGAGGAGGTAAGCTTCAGGTAGAGAAAAATCCAAAACCTCAAATTTCTGCAGCAGAGATTGTGGCTCATCAGCCCAAAATGTGTGGTTACCTTAAGGGCAAATGGTGTCTGAATGAATACACATGGCTGATACAGGATGTTTTAAGGAAACTTTAATTTTAGTGAAAACTGATAGCAGTCAAGTTGAATATGAAAATGTAATTTTTTATTATTTTTTTTACAAGTTACTGCCTAGCTATTACAAACCATGAAAACATAAATGTAACCGCAGTAGAAATTAGAGCTGACAGATGTTCGTTTTTGAGGGGCTGTTGCTTCCATTATTTTAGCGGTAGCATTGGCACAGCTTTTAACATGTCATCAGTGTTTCTAAGATAAGCATCAGTCTTCTGTTTTATTTTTTTTTCAGGGTTTAACAGTGTGGCCTGGCAAATCATTGTTGCTTCAGGCTTGTTTTCTTAGCCAAAGAACAATTTTCAAATCATTGTGGTATTCTGAAGCATAGCAGCCAAAACACAAAATTACAAATTAGCATTTTAAATACCGTTGAAATGCTTTGGGATCTCAAAAATCCTTTTTCTAATTAAAACTTAAAATTTTAAGGCAGTAACTCGTAACTTCTAGAAGGCTTCTGATTCAGTAGAAGCATCAGATTTGTTTGTTAATTTGTAATATTTTCAAAGCGTACGTCAATCCTTAGTATATCATTCTAATTTAAACTAAAATTACAGGTAATAAAGGATTACTAACAGGGCTCTTCACCAAAAAAAATCCCTAGTATACTGGGAATTGTGCTTTGTTACGTTGCAGGGTAATACTGTGAGCGGGAACCTTTAGAATTGTTTTGTATTACTTCACCTAGAAAGATAGTTATGTATTTGTTTAACACTGCAATAAGTAAATGGCTGCCATAGATAAGGTTTTCAGAAAAGTTTCACGTTGAGAATAACCTTGGGAAGCCTTTTTCTGTTTGGGCGAAACTCCGTATACTAAACATAGGATTTATAGGTGCGCATTAGCAGAGGACTGGATTTGATGATTCAGGGGGCTTGTTCCAGTGCTGTGTTTGTGGCTTACAGAAATGAATGCATGCTCAGCATGCAGACATGTTTCCATTATTTTCTTTTGGCCCCATGAGGCAAATTACGTAAAGTAGACATATGAAGTTCTTTGTACAGACAAGCAGTTCTGTCAGTACTTAAAAACTAACATGCAAACAAACAAAAAACTTTTTAAAGGTTCTTCTTGAAAAACAGGGTAGCAAGTCATGATGAACCCAGCAGTAGTGTATCCTCTTTCCAAGTCACGTGGTTTAGCCTTGGAAGTATTCAGTTACTGGAGCTTTCACCTTTGCAGGCTGAGTAATAAGATGCAGCAGCTTGTACTTCAAGATCTGCAACAAACTCACTGCTTTGGGGTATTTATTAGTCCTTTATGCTGTCCTGTGTGATATCAGGGTTAGTTCCATGTAGTTTATTTTTAACTGAACAATTAATCTTTGGTTTATTGATTGTTTCTATCCTTCTCACTATGCATAGGTGAAATTGTATACACGTCTTTTTATTTGATTGCCTTCCTGACAGGCTTTTAAGAAAAATGGCCTATGTCTGTGCTTGCCTTAAATTTAGCATCTTTTGAGGTTTATTGGAAATGAGGACCTCAGAGATAGACTTTTTTTTAGCTCTGTGTAGATGAAGATCCTCTTTGTACCTCTAGTATCCTGTCCAACCTCACTCCTTTCTTACTGAATTCCTCTCACTGTTGCTTCTTCCTTGCAGCCTTTCTCTCCCTGCTCTGATTTCCCTTGCTGTGCCTGTGCTTCAGCAGTGTTTGCTTGACCCTTCATGTCCTGCCTGCTGCCAAGGTCAAGGCAGGGAGATGTGGTCCGCATGGCTGCACTATATAGGAAGTGCTGCCTTATAGCTAGCTAAAACAGACCTAAACTGAGAGACGCAGAGGAAGTATTAGACATGGGACAAGATTTTAAAGCTTTCAAATACTGTGTTTAAGAAGAACGCTTTAGCAAGGTAGTGTATGTTGTGGTGATGGAGAGCCTTTTGCATGCAAAATGGGTGTTGACAAAGGGCTGGAAATAAGGGAGTGCCTCTGAAGACTGGCTTGCTGCAGGATCTGTTTGTGTCATTGGCATGTCCTGTTGTCAGTAAAGATTTTTTGGTGTTGTGATAAGTGCTTGATAGTTTTGTGCCTTCTTGTCTTAATATTAAAGTATAGTTACCCTCTCCAGTGTATGCCACTTGGGAAATTGTATGTTGAGTAGTGTGGGGGGGGGTGTATGTCTGGAGGTCCATGCTGTCTCAAAATTCTTCTCATGAAAAGCAATTTAAAGCTGTTTTGAGTATGTGTTTAGTTAATAAAACCATTTCCTTGAAATGAAAAAATCCACAAAACCAAACCCATAATCATAACCAACTTGGATAAACAGGGGACTCTTAAGACCACTCCAGTGCAGCTCAACCCGTACATGTCTGTCCAGTACAATGAAGTTCATCTGAAGGTGCTAAGAGAGTTGGCTGGTGTCATTGTAGAAATACTGTTTATTAGTTATTATGCACCTGTCTTGAAGAAGGACAACCCAGTCAATCAGCCTTATCTGAGACCTTGGGGAAATCATGCAGTTAGTTCTCTTCGAGCTTATTTCTGAGCACATGATGGAGATGTTTGGAATAGCTAGCGTAGATTTACCAAGGGTAAATAGTGCTTCACCAGTGTGATTGCTTTTGTAATGAGATTACTAGATCTGCGAATGACAGGAGAACACAAGAGGATCAGCAACCTTGACTTCAGCAAGGCTTTTGACCTTTTCTGCGATACCATCCTTGTGCCATAGTCTAGGTTGGATGCATTGCAGATACGGAGGAAAACTAGGCCATCAGGCATAAAGGGTAATGGCTAAGGATTAATATTCTACCTGAACATTGATTACAAGTGGCATTCTTCAAGGTCCATCTTGTTTTAATATCTTTATCTGTGACCTAGACAGGAGATGAATATTCTCATCAAGTTTGCAGACAACACCAAGTTGGGGGGTGCAGTCAACCTGCCCAAAGGTGGCATATTCAGGACACAGCCTAGAGGGGTGGTCTGATAGGAACCTTTTGAAATTGAAGGACAAATGCTAAGTCCTGTTCCTGGAATAGGCTATTCTCCTGCAGTAGTACTGGCACCTTGATGGTGATGAAGGCTAAGACCATACTGGTCTGCATCAGTGAGCACACAGCCAGCATACTGACGAAGAGATCATTCCCTTCTGTTTGGCACTTGCTGGACAGAAGTCCTGAGCATTGTGGTCTGAGTTCAGCACTAAACCTGCTTGGAGAAGGAAGAGGTTGGCCTAGGGGACCTTCTGAGGTTCACATCCACCTCAATAATTCCGTGATTCATTTATATTATATTTAATGTTTTCAAAATGTGCTCCTTTTTGTGCTCAGGTGATCGGGTTGTTATTTTCAAACTTTCATATGTAATCTGGGAGGACTGTTCAGGTATCAACATTAAACAAAGGCATTAAATATTAATCATTGTAAAATTGTATTGTAGAGCATAGTAGGGTATGATACAGATTTGTGCTTTTCTTTCACTGATTTTGGTGTTCATTCCTTTGAATCTTCAGAAAACTGATCAGTACTTCTTCCTCAGTTTTTCGTCCACAGAGTGGGGTAGTATGTCCTCTTTGTCATGCTTTCTCACCTATGTTTTGAAATGTTTCTCGGCTCAGTTTTGGAATATCTAGTTCTGCCTCTTAGCCCATTCAGGGTAAATTTGTTTCTTTGCAGAGTCAGAAAGTTAGTATTTGTCCAGATCACATGGTGTATGGATGCTCCCTCTCTTTGAAGGTCCCTGATCTCCAGCTGCACTGCAATACAATGTGTATTGCAATACAAATGTGTATTGCAATACAAATGCAATACAAACTTTTTGCTAGCTAAAGCAAAGACAAATTTGTGTACCAAAGTGTACACCGAAGTGTACACAAATTTCTCTTTGCTTTAGCTAGCAAATAAGTTAATGCAGGTTGGAGCTGTGATGCCTGTTTATTGCAAGTTTGCAAGTGTCTTACCCCGTGTTTTTGCATTGAAAGGCTTTTCCTGACAGTCACTATGTGTGACTGTTGACCAGTTGCATGCTCATGTTCATGCAGGTGACAAGCAGCATCTTCCACTTTGCCAGAGATGCTCTGTTACCATGCTGGTTCATTGTCTGATGGCTGGTCTCTTGGGTTGCTTCATAGACAGCAATGCACAACAAATGGTACTTGTATCCTTTTCTCAGAACTTTAAATAATCCTGGAGTCTTTGACCTTTTTGTTACAAATACTGAAAGGGACACCAGTAAACTGTGAGATAACACACTAGAAGACATTTTGTGTGGCTTCTCCTCTGGCTTGTTTGTTCTGTACACTTCATCATGTTTCAGACACAGGCATTTTCATTGATTGGGCTGAACACATCCTTTTACATGCTGTGTGAGGAGTTTTGAGGTGCAAATATACTAATTAATCAAGGAAACGGTAAAGGGAGACAAATACTGCAAGCACTAAAAATACAAGGGATACATGTAGTTGTTTGGGGTTTGTTTCTTGCTGGACAGCAGCAGTGGAGTTTGCCAGTGCGTTAAATTAGTAGGCAGTAACTCATACAGAGTATGTCATAGCTTGCTCTGTAATCACTTCATGTTATGTAAAAGCTTGCCATTAGCTAGCCTTCAACCTCTTTAGGGATTGAACAGTTATTTCCTTCCTGTACCAATGTCATTTGTAGTTTTTCTAAAGCTTGACTATTTCTAAAACTACTTTAATTTCGATACATCTGGGGATTAGATTCACTGTGAAGTAATAATTTGAATAATTATTGTTGCTTTCAAGGACTTAGAAACTGTTTTCCTCAGCTGAATTCTTGGATTTAAGTGTTGTGGGAAATGGTGTTGCCTTTAGTGTTGCCTAACACTGTTGTGTTCAGCGATTGCACAGATTTCTTTCAAGTGCTAACATTTTTGTAGCTTGAGTTGCAGACTATGACATGTTGAGATAAGTCTGTGATATAAATAACCTAAAGCTGAGCGCTTCCAGTTTGAGTGCTACAGACTAATTAATCGTACAGTGAGTGGCTATGTTCCTTAGTCAACGTTAGCGTAGTTCTTAGGGTTTGCTCAAGAAAGCTGAGCAAATGAAAAAGGGGTAAGACAGTGAGCTGTTGTAGTCCTGAAATGGAAATATAACTGAGGTGTTTCCTATTTCCTGGTTGCTGTAGGGAACAGATCTATAAATGTTTCTAATTTATCACTGAGGATATTTTTTTTTTAATTACAGTATCACAGGTTTGCTGCGAGTTCTTTTGCTTTCCCTTTTATTAATATTTATAGCTTGAAGGCTTTTTAGGGGTATGTTTGAGTTTTTTTAAATGTAAAACTTTAAAACTCCAAAAAGTACTGTGATTTCCACACCATACAATTTAGAGGGGTGCTGTTACTAAACCTTTCTGTACTTTGTTTACTGCCTTGTTTGAAATTTACATTGCCGAATTTTGATGGTACAAGTGCTGCCTTAACAGAACTCTTAGTGACTGCTGGAAAAGCACAATGCAGCACACGCAGTTGTGTTTGCACAAAGCAAAGAATAAACCTCTGTCTGTTTGAGTGTTCATTGATTTCAATAGGCTTTTCAGTAGCTCTGCATATTACAATTCTTAGCACCTAGAATACATTCATATTCATTATGGCAGTGCATTTCAGCCGCTGTTTGTGACTTGATCCCCCCGCTCCATTCCCTCTTCGCCTGGAGCATGAAGTAGAATTATTTTCCTAGCACTAGTAATGTGTTCTAGAAGATGTTACGGCTCTTTTCTCAGAGTGATTGGAAATGCATCTTTCAGCTTCCTCCATCTTGTAAGAAATACGTTAAATACTAGAAAGACTTAAAGCTTTTTGAAATCTTTCATGATGACCCTTGTGGCTGTTGAGACTGTGAGGTGTTGGGCATGTACCGCATGCAATCGTTTATATGAACAATTAGTGGAAGAGCTAATTGGTATGTAGTGGTACCATCTTTTAACAATATGAATACTTGCTGCTTTATTTCAGTGTACAGGGGGGTTGGGGGATTGGTTCTTTGAATTCTAGATAGCTGTTTGAAATGCTTTTATTTGCTTGTAACCTGTCTTTATTATTTGAGTGCTTATTTAAATCAAATGGTTTTCAGTCGTCTGCCCATATTTTACTGTGAGAAATTGATTTTCTGTCTCTTGAGTTTAGACTTATTGATGTATTAATTGTCTTTTTTCACTTACGCACATAAACAAAAGTAGTCTACTTGAAAATAATATTACAATGGTTTAGAAAATAATTCCTTTTCTGTTCTCTCATGGCAGAATCTGTAATCAGGTATGCTTTCCTTTGCTCTTATCTCTATGTGCAAATAATATCTCTACAAAATGAAACAGGCCCCTCTTTCTCTAGGAGAAAAAAAGAAGAGTACATTTGATAGTGTGGATTAATTGGACCCTTACATTTGTTTGAAAGACTTCATGTTTAAGATAACTGATACCCCAGTAATGAGAAGTTCAGACACTTTAGTTTGAGCATTTGATTAATGCATTTAATATGTTAATATATTACATATTACCTTTGTAGATGAACCAACTAGTCCTAGTATTGACCATGATATTGCACACATTCCTGCTTCTGCTGTCATTTCTGCATCTGCTTCTCAAGCACCAGCTATAACAACTGTTCCTCCCAGTCCCGCATCTCCAATCCCTTTAATTCGGCGACAGCTTTCACATGATCATGGTGAGCGTTGATTTAATTTTCTTTCTCATGCAACTTTTTCCTTTTATTCTCTGGAGAAATGAAAACTATGTACTATTTATTGCTTGAAAAATATTGCAAATATGTGATTCAGGTTCCTACATATGCCAAAATTTCAATTTGTTTTAGAATCTATCCGGCCTAGTGCCCTGGATAGCCAGCCTGCTGCAAAAACAGAGAGATCAAAGTCATACGATGAAGGACTGGATGACTACAGAGAAGAGGGAAAATCGTGAGTTGATGAAAAGATAGCAGTTAATTTGGAGATCTTGTTTTTAAAGTGTAGAAAATCTCATTTTAACATCTGTTTTTTCTCCCAACAGAACCATTAAGCATGTATCTAGTTTAAAGGGGATTAAGGTAGGTAAACATATATATAACAACTCCTAAGAATTAACGCATAGTGCTCTGACAAGTTGTATGAATTATACACCACCATTATACAAAGTGATGTGTTAAACACAGGCATGAAGTTTATTGGAATTGCCACTCATCAAATTGTTCATGCTGTGTGCGTAGCGTGTTTAAACATGGTCTTTTTCTTCCTAGGCTCACCACATGGTCCTTGATTTCATTTTCCTCAGCTTCTGTAAACAAAGCGTACCTGTGTCGTGCTTTTGTAAAAACACTAATGAGAATCTAAGACTCCTTCTCAAAGTGTTCTTGGGACGTGTAAGGGCCCCTATTGTTGTACAGGACACTTCAGAGATTGTATTTTTCCCAGGAGAACATTCCTAGGGGCATTTTTAAAATGAGAAACATCTTGAATGTAAGGAATGTAGAGAAATGTGTTCAGAAGTGCACTGTGGGGTTCTTTCTGTGGTGTTTAGGTCCCAGACAGCCAGAAATCTTCAGAAGACTCTGGTTCCCGCAAAGATTCTTCTTCAGAGGTCTTTGGTGATGCTTCCAAGGAAGGATGGCTCCATTTTCGTCAGCTTGTTACAGACAAAGGGAAGGTACCTGTCATGTTTGGGTTTTTTTAACCTACCACAGATACTAAGGTGGTGAAACACTAAGATAAGAAACTTCAAGCCTTCCTGTTGTGCTTTTTTAATAAATTTTTGGGGGATGTGAGCCTCAGTAAGACTGGCAAAATTTTAGACCTGTTAGAACATTGACTTCAGTGAATTCCTTAGCTTCTTTTACAGACTGCTTTCTACATTGTCTTAAAGTCTGCATTTCAAAGCATCTGTGAAGTAATCTAATTTCTAATAACTAATTAAGTATTAAGACTCAGTCTCTTGATGATTTTAATTTCTGGTCTTTTTTCCCTCTCTGCTAATTATGAAAGAAGCTATAATTTTTTAGGCTGTTTTGGAGTAGAGTTCAAATTAACCTTCTGCACAAGTGTAGGCTAACAAAGAACATTGGGAGTCAGGAATTGCAGTGGTGTGTAGGAGTGAGTCTAAATTGGGCAAGAGTCCACTGAATGTTTTTTCCTGTGTTTGTATTAATGCCTCTGTGGAATTCTAGTCACATTCTGTTTCTTACTACTGTCATACATGAACACATTCTTAATGGGCTATCAGGGATTGCAGGGTAATTCACTCCTCTAATGGAGAGTAATTAGTGAATCCCACTTTGTGTAGTCTCTCTGCAGGCCATTCTGACCGCCTACCATAGAGGTAGGCGGTCAGTCTGTATTTTTAAAATACAGGTAATTTCTGTAACCCAGAAACATTAGTTCTAACAAATAAGCAAACTAATATATTGGTTGATGTTTTTCAGCGAGTTGGTGGAAGCATTCGGCCATGGAAGCAATTGTATGTTGTTCTTCGAGGTCATTCACTTTATTTGTACAAGGATAAAAAGGAGCAAGTGACGCTGTCTGAAGAAGAACAACCTATAAGCATCAATGCTTGTTTGATAGACATCTCATACTGTGAAACCAAGAGGAAAAATGTATTTAGACTCACCACATCAGACTGCGAGTATCTATTTCAAGCTGAGGACAGAGATAATATGTTAGCATGGATTAAAGCAATACAAGACAACAGCAACTTAAATGATGAGGTAATCATAATGTATAATGCAAAGGCAATAGTTCTTGTCTTTTAATTAAAAATTTATTGTATTTTCTTGTAATTAGTACTTCAACAAAAGAAATAATTTGCAATTAAGTAATAAAGACAAAAATGTGTACAGCAACGTAGAAGAAAATGAGGTGAAAGGCAAGGTAACTGTAAAAAAGCCTTACGTACTCAAAGTCAGTGAACAGGCTTTTGAAATAAATGGATTGATGTTGCTGTTTTGACTAAAGATACACTTCATCTTACACTGATCTGTCAAAAATCTCTAATCTTTTTAGAAGATAATTGCAGGGTTAGAACAAGTGTGTTCTGTCTTCAGAACATTGCAAAGTGGTGTGTGCAGTGGTGCAGTATGACAAGTTTCTTAGTTTAAAAAGTGAAACTTTGAAGGAAGCCTGTGTCTGTGATTAAATGTTGATACTTCTGTGAATTAAATGTTAATGCTAATTACAAAAGGCAAACATACACTGTTGTACGTAGCATATCGATACCTGTCCTAGTGTTGTCAGTGCATTTTCATTTCAGTGATGAGCCACAGAGAAGTATTTTCATATCTGTGGTCATGCACATTGCTCAGATGCGAAATAATTATCCAAAGGATAATGGATTAATAAACACGATTAGACAGATGGATAAAAGCACATTTTAATCCATGGTTGTTTCACCTCTGTGTGTAGCAGTAATTGGTCATAGAAGTACTGTGTGCACATACAACTGTATTTTTCAGAGTATTAGGGTGTGTTGACTTTCAGTTTAATCAGGATTTAATCATGTTGTATTGCTGTGAAACAAGTCTCTAGCAGCATTTAATTTGTAATCACTCACTTCAGTTTTCCTCATTTTTTTAAAACGTTCTCAAAACTGTTAGATTTTTTTTTGACTGTACTGAGATATTAATGCGGTCTGGTGACAAGAAGAGTTAATTGTATCCTGAAGATAAAAAAGTATCTGTTGCCTTTTACAAGATTGTAAAGTAGATCTCAATTTGCTTTCTAGGACACTGGTGTCACTAGTAGAGATCTAATTAGTCGAAGGATTAAAGAATACAATACGATGATGAGGTAGGTGAATTATATGCCGCTAGTAATTTTTGTAGGCTTCTTGCCTAGCATTTTTTTGCTGAAGTAATATATCTTGTTCCAGTTCTTCAAGCAGCAAAACAGAGCCATCTCCCAAAACACCTCGCCAGAGTCTAAGTATCAGACAGACTCTGCTTGGAACTAAAGCAGAACAGAGGACCCAGAGTCCACATTCTCCTAAGGATGAGTCTGAAAGGAAGCTCCTCACTAAAGGTCTGTATTTTTGTGTATTTCTTTAGTTAATTATAGCCCCAGTGCAAGGCCACTGAGGTGTCTTTCTCGGTTTTTCAAACTCATGAATATACAGATGCAAGCCAGTCATTAACCAGGGGTTTTTATAAGCTGCAGCTATAACAATTCGTTTCTTGTAGCTGCTTCATTTCGATATAATCTTAGATATACTTCAGGTCTTCTCAGATCCCTGAAGCTCGCTATTTCAGTCCTCTCCGAAGAGGGTCCTGGATTTTTTTCCTATAGCTATATGCACTGTTAGCAGTACATTACAGACATAATGCTTCTTGTGACCAAAACTTCACCAAGCTTTGGAAATAATTTTGTGTGTAATTCATACTTTTGCCTCCACCTCACTTGGAAGTGACGACAAGGTAAATTCATATTTCAGATATGCTGTTAAGAAACCAATTTCTACTGAAGTGTTTCAGGAGTAGAGAAGAACATATTTTTTGCTCTTAGTCTTTAAAATACATATTTGAAACTATATTATTTTCTTCCAGAACAAAATTAATAACCTGCTAGATTCTAAAACCTAAGTTCTGATAAGCTGGCACTGCAAACTTAAATCAGTAACTGAACTCCATCAAATAATTTCACAAGCTACCTTTTTTGTCTTTCTCCAAATGTATAAATGTATTGTATTTCTGATAGACTGTTCTTGTAAGGATGCGTATAAATTCGTGCAACTGGCTGAGCAGTCACTTTTGATGAAGCACTTTTAAACAATTCATTCTTGAATTTGAGCTGTGAGTGAATTCTGGTTTATGTTACCAGCAAATGTCCCTTTGCTCCTGCAGTGCTGCAGATTATGTATCTAAATTGCAGATGTCAAGTAAAAGTCAAATCTTCTGAAAGAGTATTTCCAGAAATAGTAAGGAAGAAGTACTGCTGTATAGGTGACTTGTAGTATGGGATAAATGGGAGAGGTAAACAGAGCGACTAAGCTTTTTATCTGACTTTTGGATGCATAATACTTCTAAGTGTCTGGGTCCTGCTTGGAATGATTTAGGAGTGACTATAATCTGGTAATTTTTGAGAGTGGTCTGCACTGTGACCGTAAGCATGGCTGCATGGGCATACGCTCACAGCCATGAGCATGGCTGTATAGTCATAGGTATCTTGTGTGGAGCAGTGATTAGTAGAGACTGGCTTTACTAAATGTTGATTTTAATATTTTTAATTGAGTTTATGTACCTTTAGTCTTTAAATGATGAAATTCCACAGTTCTGTCAGGCTACTTGCTTTTCTAAATCTGGGATGTATGTTCAAATGTATCCCTTGAATCACAGAAGACTGAAAAAGGTGTGTTTAAGGCAGATGAATGTTTAGTTATCTGTTGCAGGAAGCCAGGCAAGGAAAGAGGTCAAAATGCAGTAGGTGTCGCTTGATCTTTGAAAATCTGTTAACCTGTATTCACAGTGGGTTTTGTGACTTAATGTTCTTGTTTTCTTTTTTTACATTTCTGTGTTTGCATTATACTAACAACAAAAAGATGAGACAAGCCCACCAAAGGACAAGGGAACATGGAGAAAAGGCATTCCAAGCATTATGAGGAAGACATTTGAAAAGAAGCCATCTGCTGTAGGAACATTTGGTGTTAGACTAGATGACTGCCCCCCAGCTCATACCAACAAAGTATGGAAGGATAATTTTGCTTTCCATTGTGATTTAAAAATACTTTTTGTATGAATTATTTTAAAATGTATATATAACTTTGCTTTTTCTTCAGTATATTCCACTGATTGTTGATATATGCTGCAAACTAGTTGAAGAAAGAGGTCTTGAATACACAGGTATTTACAGAGTTCCTGGAAATAATGCTGCCATCTCAAGTATGCAAGAAGAGCTCAACAAAGGAATGACTGACATTGATGTTCATGATGATGTAAGTCTTAGATCACACTATTTCCAGGTTGAACTGCCAAAAACTTCTGATTCTGTTGTGATTATAGAAATATAAAGCATGTCTGTCCTTCTAAATGTGTAGAAATGGCGAGACTTGAATGTGATAAGCAGTTTGCTGAAGTCGTTCTTCAGAAAGCTCCCAGAACCCCTTTTTACCAATGGTAAGTTGTTTATGTTATGTTGTTTACATTGTTGATTGTGTTTAGGTATTATCATTGATCAAGGTGTCTTACAACTTCCAGATGGTTTGAGGGAATATCCAGTGAAATCCTCCAGTAAAGGCCCCTTTCCTCCTTAAAGAGCAGGGAATCATGGTGATTATAGAGCTTAAAAATGAGAGCTGTAGATATTATTTCTCTGATGGTGAAAGAATTATGAATTTGGAAAAAAAAGCCTGAGTAAAATTTGCAATTTTATTGTTGCAATATTCTATGAAAGCTGGGTTTTTTTACCTATTGTCATCATATATTTTATACAGTCTAATAGGCCAATTCATGACTCACAAAGGCCATTCACAAATGTGTGTTACCTGTATTCTGGGAAACAGGGCTGGGTGGTGGTGGTGATATATATGCATATATATGTATATGCATGCATATATATACACATATATATGTATATGCATGCATATATATACACATATATATATATATGCATGCATATATATACACATATATATATATGCATGCATATATATACACATATATATATGCATGCATATATATACACATATATATATATGCACGCATACATATCTAAGCTCACATATGATTAATTTCTGCTTTCATTAACAGACAAATACGCAGATTTTATAGATGCCAATAGAAAAGAAGATCCTGTTGAGCGTCTGAAAACACTAAAGAGACTGGTAAGCTGAAGTTGTGTGTTGTAGGTGCACTACAAAATTAGCATTAAATGTTTAACGTTCTGAATAGCAATTGTTTGTTTCAGATTCATGATTTACCTGAACATCATTATGAGACTCTCAAGTTCCTTTCTGCACACCTGAAGACAGTAGCAGAGAACTCAGAAAAGAACAAGGTATCCAGAAGCAGTATAGTGTTTATTTCATTTATTAAGCATGGGGTTTATGCAGAGCTAGTTCTATGAAGTGGTAATGTATTACTGTAGACAAGATTAAGATCTTTGCTATGTTGAGGAGATTTTTGGGTTAGACTAAGGACTCTTGAAAAATATGCACCTGTTCAGTGTGAATTAAGTTTATTCAGGCTGGTATTAATTCTTGTGTGAATAACTGCCTATGTCCTAAATTTATCCCCAAATCTGTAAATTTCATATAATCCCATCTAGACACCAATAAGAGTGTGCTTGGGCAGGACACATGTGAATGTCTGTGACATGAATGAACCTGCCATGAATGAGGCTGTCACACCAGCTTTGTGTGAAGTCTGGGTTCCTGGACACTTGAGTAATTTTTGAGACTAGGACTTGCTGTAATTACTCAAGTATTTGATAACGCTGTAGATTGTGGTTTGGCTGGTTTTATGAGAGAAAAGTCGCTATATAAAAGGTGGTAGTTCACCCCTATAGGGTCTTAGTCAACTACTAAGAATAACTTTTTGTCATTTCTGTGGGGTGGGGAAGAGTTTGCATTAAGTGTTTCTGTGCATGCTATAACCCTGCAATAAATGCAAATAATAGTATCCCCTTTTTTAGCTCTTAGGGAGGGGTAGCTTAGTGCAAAGGTGTGCACAATATGAATGTGCTTATGGATGCTTACCTAAGGGCAGGTAACATGGTGTCTTGTTACTTGGCTACCAATGTGCAAGATACAGAAAAAAATTTGATGTGATTGATACAATATAGAGGAGCCTATGTTCAGTCTTAAATCATCAAAAGATCAGAAAATGCCTCAGTTCAGATGAATATGGTAGGTTCCAACATTAGTTCTGCAAATACCTTCTGGCTAAATATAAAATAAAAAATTATATGTGTGTATATAAAAAAATATTTAATAAATTATAACCTGTAGTGGAATTATACTGCCATTGTAAGGAAATGTTGGTAAATGTCATTTTTAAGTGTAATGCCTAAAGCAGACATTTTATTTATCATTTTATGGTTTTGGTGGGCTGTATAAATGTTTAAATAATGTTAAGATTGCAGAGTATATAAGGCTAGATAGGTGAGGTGATACAATAATTGTATGAATTGTCAAAGGCCATAATTCAAGTCAAAGTGAGCATTAGAGGCTTGTGTCATGTTTGCGGCTTCCTTCTGGTAAGCACAAGGACCTTGCCTCCTGTATATCATTGGTCTGTCCTATGTCACAACAATAAACTATGTCAGAGGAGTAAGCAAAAACAGAAGGTAAGTATTCCTTTGATGCTTTCTTGGAATTATTTGTCAGAGATGTAACATGAAAAGTGAACTAAGTGGATGATTAACGTTGTGACACGATCGCATAGCTCTTGAGTCTGTATCATGAATGGGTGAGTTGGGTGTATGATGTTGGTTGCTGCCACCTCTTCCAGACTGGATGAGAATTGAATGAGCTCTTTGTCAGTAAACACAACGCAGCATTTGATTACCAGGTCAGTTTTCTTGTGTGCCATGTAAACATTTTCGGGGAGAAAAGAAAAAGAGAAGTACCAATGCCTTTTTATATGAAAAAGTAATAATTTTAGAACATCAGTGTTTCTAACCAAAACAAATAGTCTTTATGGGGAAAAAAAAAAACAAAGACCTGCTGCAAGTGTGAAGAACATTTCAGGGTTCTTGATTTTTCTGTGCTTGTTGGACCTGTTTACTTGCAGTGAGTTAAGGTTGAATTCTGAATTGCAGAAATGTTGGAAGCATGGATTGCAGCTGTGTGAAGAGATTCAGTGTAATGTAACATGATACCTGAGTCAGTAATGTGTTTTTAAAAACCTTTTCTTTATCCTTACTTAAAATACCATTCAGATATGTTAATAGTGTTATATTACTATACTTTGGCCATATTATTGTATTTTCTCATTATAAATGTATGATGTGGAAATATTTCATTTCTTAGATGGAGCCAAGAAACCTGGCAATAGTGTTTGGTCCAACACTTGTGAGGACATCTGATGATAACATGACACACATGGTTACGCACATGCCAGACCAATATAAAATTGTAGAAACACTCATTCAAAAAGTAAGTGGATGCATTTCATTATTTACAAAATAAGTTCGTACACAGATCGACCGGCTTTTCTCTCATTGGGCCAGTTTGGATCTGGTAGTTATCCACCCAACTCCAGGATTATCATTTTTAGTAATGTCCATGTCTTACTGTTCCACATTTGGGTTTTGTGTTTCTTGTGGGGTTTTCACCTTTTTTATTTTAAATCGTAGCATGACTGGTTTTTCACAGAAGATGATGCTGAAGAACCTCTTGTAAGTATTGTCTCATAAATACTTGTGCTCTAATGATCTTAGTTTAGAATCTGCTTCTGCTGCTTCTAGAATGTTTTTATATTTCTTACTACATCACTGTATGGTTTTCTCTTCAGAAGCAGTCCTTGCAGTGATGACTTTTTTTTTTTTAAATGCAATCATTCATTTGTTTTAAAAACATAAAGCAAAATGGGAAAATAAGAACACATGAGGAAAGCGTGTCCTCACGTGAATAATGCAGTTTTCTAAATGCTATTGAATGGTAATGAACTATTTGTGAAACGATGATGAAGAGATCTTTGTTTATTAACTATAGACAGCAGTTCATGAGGAAAACACTGTAGAATCTCAGCCAGTGCCAAACATAGATCATTTACTCACCAACATTGGAAGAACGGGAGTATCTCCTGGAGACGTATCAGGTAACTCTGCCTGGACAGTGTTAGTCCATAGGCTAGAATAACTTACCCTGTTACCTCACTGTAACTCTCTCTTCCTATTTTCTTTCACTAATAAACTGTTTTTCTCTTTTTTTTCAAAAGATCATTAACACTTCTTAAAGACTTGAATTGATGATTTATCATGCATGAAATAATTTGGAAAACTTTGTCTAACAGGAATATAATCATTAAAAGATGAGGCTTGCACATACTGTTTTATTTATTCACAGTAACCCATGCAGTCATCATCGTGAGGTGAAGCAGATATGCTGCTGTAAAGTGGTTTGTTGTGATGGCAGAAAGACTGATCTTCAGTGGTATTCTAATATTGCTCCTTCCCAACGTTAGGAATGCAAAAAAATTGAGTTATGTTTTCTTGTCAAGTGACGGACACTTTAATAAGTATGTTGCAGTATGTCTCTATACTAAAGCTGATTTCCTTCTGTTTATAAATGCCAACCTCTTTTGTGGCTAAGGACAAGCATTGCAGGCTCTTTTTTGGTGACTTTTTCCCTTCTTCCCTTCACTATACTGTTGCACTAACCCAGCATGTTGAATCCCACAAATGTTACCCCTTCGTCTCTAGCTTTTGTTTCAGTTTTCAAAGGGTTGTCCAGCACTTACTGAAACAGTCACTTTATACTGATGTTGTAACAGGCGAAGTGGGAGGAGTCTATCACACGGTGATGTCATTAGTGGACTCTGTGATGTCACTGATGGACAGCTGGAACTGTAGGAAGAAGGAGGACTGTTGCCCACACTGTAGCTGCCTTGTCTGCAGAAACCCCCGTTTCTTGTAAATGGAAATTTAAAAAAAAAAAAAGGTTGATCTGTGCTGTAAATTTTCTTTCAAGAGTATTTTAAACAGATCAATGCTACTTTTTAAAAGTTTTTCTGCTGTTCTTGTTATCTCTGAAGCAGACCCTGAGGAGAAATAGCATGGTATGGTCTACCAGTCTTTCTAGTCATAAAGCATTAGCCATGTGTCAAAAAGGGGTGTGGCAGGGGGCTCAGCTCTTTCTTCCTAGGGAAAAAGTCCCTAAAGGTGGAACACATTCAAGTTTATACTTTTTAGTCATTGCGCTAGCCCCTTCCTACCCCCTTTGTAATTGTATAATCTTGGGTTTTGCGAGACAGTGAAACTATGGTGTCCATTTTTCATTTCATATTAGCGCTTGTTACAGAAAAGTACAAAACTGGTAGCTGCTGAAATCTAGCCAACTTAAAAATGCAATTTTGCCTATTCATAGTCAGAGGTGGGGAGAGATGTGTGATTTGGGTCTTACACACAAAATATGACCTAATTCCCTTAAAAACTCACAAAAAGAATATGACTACATGAATCATGATTTGTACCTAGGGCAGCCAACAGTGCGTTCAATTTTGCTTTGTGTATCCTGAATCTCAGGAGGGTACACAGTATGATCTTGAAAAGGTCTCTCAGCTGCGGTTTTGCAGAGGCTATACACTTAAAGTATTGAATAAACATTAGTATTTCTGTTTTTTTATTTAGAAGAACAGGGCTCCTTTGCCATTCCTATCATTGAGCTGGTTCTGCCTACAATTCACAGCATCCTTTCATGGCGGTGGCTTTCTGTGGTGCAGCTTGCATCTTTGTGAGCTCTGACTATTCACTCTGTTCTGGTTTTATTTGCTTCACATTTTGTTCTGTGCTTGTCTTTTTCCATAAGTCCAGCATTGTCTGTAGCAACAGCAAAAAAATTTGCACAGAACTGAGCAGAATTGTCTTTTTCATTTTTTCCACAGATTCAGCTACTAGTGACTCAGCAAAATCTAAGGTAAGTAATTTTGTGAAATGATGTAATTACAAGCTTCTGAAATCTGTTAGATATTTGCTTGCTTCCTTTACTGTATCACTTAGGTATGCAGTACAGAGCTTATGTGGGTTTGTTGTTTTTTTTTTTATAAGTGGTAATACTTTTTCTCGTCAAATTTTGAGTGTTACATTGGAAAAGTATCACTTGTTTGCAGTTAGCTGCATCTGCCAGAGCAGTCAGCTGCACACATAAACAGCTTTGTTCCATACTGTTGCAACTGGGAGCTCTTACCTCCTTTCTGCACCTCATTCAGTAGAGATAAATGTGTATAGTATTTTCCCTGTCATTGTTGGCATACTGTTTACTCCCGGACAGTATTTGGTTTTCACTAGTTCACTGAGAAAAGTATATGTAGAATTTAGCCTTTCCTGCGTCAGAAAGTAGTAGCTCCTCCTCTTATAAGAAGCAGTTTTTGTTGCAAACAAGTCATGCAAAGGTTGTCTTCCTGTAATGGAGCTGCTCCATTAGTCTGTCAGAAACTGCATAGCTCTGTATACACAAACCAGACTTCATTAAGTTGAAGAGATTCAGGTAAAAAGTGGAATTCTCAGGAAGCAAATTTACTTCTTGGGCAATGTCATGTAGACTATTGAAAGAGCATGGAAATATTTCCTGAATATTTCCTGAACAAGACCATCCGCTGTGAAACTCAGGATGTGTTTTTACTAAGCTCAGGCTAACAAATGTTTCTTTGTGATTTCTAATCATGCTCTCTCACTTTCCTTTAACAGGGTTCTTGGGGTTCTGGAAAGGATCAGTATAGCAAGGAACTGCTTGTGTCCTCCATTTTTGCAGCAGCTAGTCGCAAGCGGAAAAAAACAAAAGAGAAACCGCAACCAAGCAGTTCGGAGGATGAGTTGGATAATGTGTTTTTCAAGAAGGAGCTTGCAGAACAATCTCGTGGTGACATGACAAAAGAGGACTTAGCTAAAGGGGAATATGAAAGAGAGCGAGACACAGGGAGAAAACAGAGGATGTTTGTCCTGAAGGAAAAAGAGAACAGCAGTAAAAAAGATGTGAATGTTGTAAAGGATGAAAAGAAGTCATTAAAAAAAGAAAGTATCCTGTCGGAGGAACCTTCACTGCCTTACCATGAAAAATGTACAAAATCACCGAATCTCAGCTGTCTGCAAACCACGCAGAAGAATAACCTAAAAATGGCTATTTCACAATCTTCTCCCCAGGTTGAGGAGACAGTGTCTGACTCTGGCACTATGCTAAGCACTTCCTCCCAGGCTTCCCAGCACAAATACTCATGCAAAAAAGTAGCCAGCCCTGAAGTTAAACACAAAGAGTTTTTAGCAGCTGATGTCAGTTCCATCACCTCAGATTATTCAACTACTTCATCTACTATGTGTCTGACTGGTTTGGATGCCAGTATGCTGAGCCCTGAGGTACAGTCAGTGACAGAAAGCAAGGGAGAAGATGCTGATGATGAAAGAAGTGAATTGATCAGCGAAGGGCGCCCTATGGAGACGGACAGTGAAAGTGACTTCCCTGTCTTCGCCACCAGTGCTGCTGCTGAAAGGCTGTCCAAGGGGAAAGTTGCAGAAGTGGTAAAGACCAGTCGGAGGAACTCTGAAGAAAGCGAAGTAAGTTGTACTGAGGGAAGTTCAACACCAAAGTTAGAGAGTCGCAGACTTTTTAGCTCACACAAACTTATTGAATGTGATACACTGTCTAGGAGAAAGTCTGCACGGCACAAAACGGACAGTGA
Source organism: Pezoporus flaviventris (assembly GCF_033815535.1). Lineage (NCBI taxonomy): Eukaryota > Metazoa > Chordata > Aves > Psittaciformes > Psittacidae > Pezoporus > Pezoporus flaviventris. Next base: position 9,978,562 of record NW_026892595.1, read on the forward strand.
GTGTTCAGGAGATGCGAAGAGTGAGAAGGACTTGCCTACTGTGACCAAAATGTTTGACATAATGAAAAAAGGAAGATCAACAAGCAGTTTAGCTACATCAGCCAGAAGTGAAGCTGACAAACAAGAACCTACCTGGAGACTTAAAATTACAGATAGGTTAAAGCTGCGACTCAAGTCATCTGCAGATGACATGTTTGGAGTTGGGAATCAGAAAGCTAACTCTGCAGAGACCGCAAAGAGAAAAAACATCAGGCGAAGGCATACGCTTGGAGGACAGAGGGATTTCGCTGAAATAAGTGTCCTGAATGTTTGGAAAGCTCAAGAGCCGAGTCAGAGTAGAGAGAGAGAATCTGAGCTTTCAGCTGTGAATCGGTTGAAGCCCAAATGTCCAGCGCAGGACCTCTCGATCTCGGACTGGCTTGCACGAGAACGTTTACGCACTAGCACAACTGACCTTAATACGGGTGAAACTGGAAAGCCCAGACTTGAGAACACTAGCTTAGCAGATGCATCAAATGTAGATCTGCCTTTATCTGCAGAGATGCAGGCAGATGAAGGCAGTTCTTCCAGCAGCTTGACTTTAATTAACAGAACACCACCTTCGGGACCATTTCCACCACCAGACCAGGTAAATGGTGAAAATTACCAGAACGTGAACAAAACCAACTTTAGCCCAGCAGTTGATGCCCATCCTCATAAACTGTCTGGGGCCCAAGTGGTAAGATCTCGATTCTACCAGTATCTTTGAAATGGGGAGATATGTCCACTACAGCAATTCATTAACTTACTGTTACACTTCCCAGTAACTCTGTGTGTGTGTGTGTGTGTGTACATATATATATATATATTTTCCCGTACTGTTGTTGTTATGCAGCCTTCATTTGGGCTGGTTTCATCAATATGCTCTGTGGAACGTCTTCACAGTGCATTACCACAGCCAGAAGAACACTAAAGTATATATATATATATTTTAAGAAAAAGTATATTTGATGGCTGCATACAAATGTTGAACAAAGCATCTGATGCAACATGCTGTGTAGTGTATACATGGTTTTCTGACTGAGAGTTGGCCTGGCATTAGTATGCAGAAAAATTGTTCTTTTGGTTTAGTCACTAACAAGTGCCTCATCATAAATTCATTTGGTTTGTTAGGGTGCCATATTGTTAAATTAGAGAAACTTACTACAAACAAATGAATGCATTTTACGGTTAACAAGTTTCATGACATTTTACAAATGTTAACACAGGTGGCTACAGAGCTTCCATTCCTTAGGCATTCCAGTAAATATTGGAGTTTTATATTTCCAATTTTAATACAGATTTTGAGTTTTATGTGACTTGAATTTTTAATCTTTCTGTAAAATAAGTAACTTAAATGTACATATTACATGTGTATCTTTTCTTCAGATACCAGATTTGATATAAATGTTGTAACATAGGCGTGTAGATAGTGGATACTGGATGGAACTGGTTTCTTTTATTGAGAATATAATTCTGCATGAAGACCTAATGAATCCAAACCTGTATCATGCCTGTGTGCATACCCACTTAAACACTGGAAATAAAATTGTTTTGGTGACTCTTTGCATGATGTGAATTCATTCTAACAAATGCTTACAAGTTGCAGTCGGCAGCTGCTCTTGGGATCACAAAACCAGCTGTTACTCCTGGGTGAAGGGTGCTTCTCTTTAAAGCCTTTTGTTTGTGGGACAGCGTTGTGGAGGTTGGCATGGGAGACACACTCATTTGGATAAGTATTTTCATCTTGATATATAATCTGATTCTAAGGTATGTAGCAAATTGGTTTATGGTTAGTATGTGGGGTTTGTCCATAAACATGTCCGTGTTTGTCACCAGATCATAACAAGGGGGTACCAGTATCTGCCAGTCAAAAGAACACTGTAGGATGGGTAGTGGACTTTTTATAGTTTTAGCTATGAAAGTGAGTTTCTGGCCTAAAACCTTCTCTGTGTGAACTCTCTACCAGTTATATGTCTTCCTTATATTTTCTGGCACACCTATTTGAAAACAAAGCAGCTGTTCATCACTTTGGGTATTCCCATGTCTTGCACTGTCGCTTGGTAGAGGATTAAACCCGTATCAATAATACGTAAGCAGTGAACATTTTGAGCATAGAAAAAATCCATGCATGTGTTCGTTAACTGCAAAGAGAAGGAATTAGAGGAACCAGGATGCATAGGATGACTCCATTTTAAGCAGACTTTGTTTCTTTCCAGAGTGACTGTAACAGTCACATGCTTTCATCTGCTGTGGTTTTGATCCTTGTGGGAAACCATTATAAAAATGGGCTGTGAAGAAAAGCGTCAGATACAACAACTGAGATCTGTGGAAGTTCTTACCATAAAAATGAGTTATGTTGTTGTGGTCTTTTTGCAAACTAAAATGTCTTCTTCCCCACCTCCTCCCCTCCCCAGGTGAACAGGAAGCTGGTGCATTAGCAATGTTTCTGTATGCAGTGCGAGGAAGGATGGGTATGATTCATGAAACACAGACTAATTGATGATGACTTTTGCTGCAGTCCTAATAGTAAAGTGTATTTGAACAAGGGATTTCAAACTGTGGCGTTGCAGTGCCTCAGTACTGCTATTCATCAGCACATCGTATTTACTAGAGGCATTATTTTTTGCCATCAGTAGTCTTAAAAGCTTGTCTGTGTGTGCTGAGCATCTACAGCAAGTCGCAGGGGTTTTCTCAGTGAAGCAGTACACTGAACAGAGGTATGTACAGGGTCCTGGGGGTCTGTATTCTGATCTGGCAGCCAATTTGATGATAAATCAAATTGTTAATTTTCACTCTGTTGTGTCTATAGATAACAGATTATTTTAACTCCTGAATCTAGATGCATTGTGGCCAACTCTTAGGCTTGAGAACTTAAACTTCTATTCACTGGAATAGGGCACAAGATCTTTGGAAAAAGTAGGAAACATCCACAAGACAGGAATTGTACTGGCTGACAGTGCTACAGGGACAAATTTCAGGCCACAACAGCCTCCATGGTTTTGTCTGCTGCTGCACTGGCGGGATTGAAGCTGCAGAGCAGTTGCAGGAACTGTGAGAGATGCCAGGGATATCCGAGGGGGTGTAAGAAAAGGGATCGTGGCAGTTGGGACCATCGCTGCCTCGCCTTTGCCATGTATGTCAGGTCTTGGGAGAGAGAACGGGGCAGACAGAGTGGGAGGGAAAGAAGCTCTGAGGAAGCACTTGACTTGAAGGGGAGACGCACAGAGCAATCTGTCAGGAGCATGAGAGAGGAGATGACCAGGCTCCACCTGAAGAAAGTGGCATGTGGCAATGCATCTGAGGCTGGGAAAACTGATGCACGTTCTGCTCTTTGGAGGCTGCCAAGATTTGGAGCCACATTGAAGTCTGGCGGTTGAGGTGACAGACATTTTTAGGAGCTGTTGCTATGCTCTGATCTTAGAAGCTATTTCAGACCCTTACCTATGGGGCTTTTTACTCTGTGTATTAGGGGGGGTTGTTCGGTTTGGGTTGTGAGGGGGTTTGGTTTGGGATTTTTTTGCTGGAGGTGACGGCATGGGGGAGTGTGGGCTTGGTTTTTGTTTGTTCTTCCCTTCCTCTGGAAGAGAAGGGGGATAGTCTGATAGACACGGGAAAGGAAATGTGTGTGCACAGTAGCCTGCCCTGACATGAATACTGTCAGTACCAGGATTTCCTCTGGAAGCTGGATCCAGTGGGATGGGCAGCTCCATAGGGTCACAGAGCAGTTGAGGTGGGCAGCGACCTTGGGATCTCCTTGTCCTGCCCCGGCCCAGGCTGATGCAGCCGAAGGAGGTTGCTAATGGTTGGGGCTGGTGGGTTTTGAGTGTCTCCAAGGGTGTTGGGTCCACCACCTCCCCGGGCCACCTCTGTCACTGGTTTGATCACACAGTAAAAAGGAGCTTTTTTTAAATGTTTAAACAGAATTTCTTAAAACTTCCATTTATGGCCATGGGTTGGTTTTTGGTTTTATACTCGTCGTCGGGATTCAGATTGGTTTGGAAAGTACTTCTGGTCGGAGGACTGTTTGGAGCCGTGTAGCTCCAAGTTCGTAGAAACAGGTCTAAGCTGAGAGCTGATGGGGGAATAATGAAAGGATAAACTGGGGGGGGAGCGATAGTATTTGGATTTTTAAAATGGTTCTAAATGGCAATTCCTGTTTCTGTGGGGATCGGTGGTGTTAATTTGAAATCCCTGTTCTGGGATCTGGTAGCCGGCATGTGCTGTACAACTGCTTTTTAAGACTCTAAAGGGCTTGTTATGGTCCCTGCTAGTATGGCTCAGAGCACTGATAATGTGGAATTAACACATGGCCGCAGTCCAGACAGCTTCCTAATTTCTTTTGCTCTGCTGCAGAGCCGAAGGAAGATCCTTTTCTGAACTTACACCTAAGTGTTTCATCCTGTCCACAGCATCTGGGAAAGCCTCTCTCCACTTCATCCAGGCAGGACAAAAAGAGTTTGAAATGTGGCCTCCTCTGCTACAAAAAGCCAGGTCATTGCACCATCCTCATGTAGATGGTAATCGAGCAATTGATTGTGCCAGCCTGAGCAAAGAAGGGTGTAGGCTGTTGTGTGTCTGGGAGGGGGAATGACTTGGAACAGACCTGCCACCACTAAAGCGGTGTGTGTACCTGCACCTCACAGTCATGAGACCATGAGTCTGCCTTCATCATCTGTTAGCAAGCCTGTGAGTGTTCAAGCATGCAGGAAGAGCCGCCTCAGTGCAGATCGGTTGGATTTTGGCCCTGTACATTTATAGGCAGAAATGTCTTGCAAATCCTTCCTCTTCCCTGCTCTATGTATCCTCTTCTGCTCTGCCTTCCCATCTCTGTAGCCTGCCCAACACAGGGGCTTGGGGCTGTATTTTGCTGCAGTCCCAGTCAGTCCTTGCCATCCCAGCCAGCTCGCACCCAGTGATGGCACTTGCTCTGCTGTAAAGTCGTGGGCTGGTTTGGACTACAACAGGCAGCAGGATGGTCCCACTCAACTTCCAACTCTCCCACCTTGAAAGGGAGCAGTGAGCTGCTTCACTACTGATTTTTCAGAGCAGTGAAGTCCCACCCTAAGTGAATCTTCTTTAAGTTGCCCAAGAGCTGGTAAAGCTTGATCTTAAGTTGCCTGTGCTGGAGTGCCCTGGTGACAGCAAAGATGGTTTGAAGCATGGCTCCTTTTTGAAGACAGCTGGCTGTGGGGGACACAGTTGGCCTCTTGCCTGCTATGCGGTAGCTGCAATTGCCCAGTAGCTTTGTCCCTAACTCGGGTTGCAGTACCCTCCACCAAAACTGCCTCTGCATTAACTGGCTTACAGTGAGAACTTGTCTCTCTAATCAGTGGCCTGAACTGTTCCATTCTGCATTCAAGGGATTTACTTAGACTTGATGATTTTCCTAAATACTCTGCCCAGTGTTCAGAAGCATCCTGGTGCTGAGCTACAGCCTGTGCACAGCCCTCCACTGCCCGTGGAAGGGAAAGCCCCTCATTTCATTGCCGTACAAGCGGGATGGGGAGGGAATGGATACGGCCTGAGTGCCAGCAGTCCCTGCAGCGGTGCCTCCGCAATGGGTTAAGCGCTGTCTGAGCTGTGGTTGATTTCCTTGCTGGCGAGACAGGGACGTGACAACACAGGGTGGCTGCTGCAAGACGTGCAGGATGCAGTGTAGCTGAGGCCAGGAGTGGGTGTTTTTATGCTCACTCCCTGATGCAGATCATCACCACCACAAGCAGCAATTACCTGTTGGGTACAGTGCTGCCTTGCTGCCTGCTGCACGCCCAGTGACTGGGCAGGTTATTTATACAACTCCTGTCTGCCTCCAAGTTCCAGCAGATAATGAGGATGGGCTGTGGAGGCCGAGAGAAGCAGCAGCAGGAAGCAGTGCCAGAGCAGCTCCCATAGGTGTGTGCTGCAGGGCAGAGCAAGGCCATGGCCAAGGGCTGCTGCCAGGGACCCTGCCCAAGTGCACTATGGCTGCTGGGGGAGCAGCTTTTGCAGAGCTGCAGAGATCAGGTATTAGCAAGTTCCTGTTTTTCATTAAGTGTTGGATCCCTGGGCGATCTCAGACTGTAGAAAGTAGAATACACACTTGGAAAGTGGGGTACGTGCAATGTGGCAGAAGCTTTGGGAGGTTCTTCCCACCTAACTCAGCTGCTCACACACCGGGCTTCAGAGCCACCGCTTTCCTGCACCTGGAAGGGTCTGAGAAGTTCCCTTCAGCTGGATAGGGAACTGTTGTCACTCAGTGGTCCAGTGTGAGCGCTCTGCGCTGTGCCTTATGCATTGCTCCATCTTTGGAGCCACCCAGCTTGTCCCAGGCTTGGCTCAAAGTCTGGCACTGGCTCTGCATGTACCTGGGTCCGTCACTGGCATGGCAGCGGTGGGGCTGGAACTCAGCAGGGCCCTGGTGGAATGAGGGTGTGTGTTGTGCTTATGAGGGGTGAGTTCATGTTTATGTCCTTTAGTTACTCCTGGGATGCTCCATCTGAGGGGATCAGCCCTGAAATGACACTTCTAAGACACTTCCCATTTCACAAGGAGGAATAAAGCAAATACTTGGAGGTGGATGAGGTGGTGGCTCAGACAACCAAAGATTTGAGTGCTTCTGGGTTTGTTTTTTTTACTAGTTTTCTAACACGGAGTTCCAGCAATCGGCTTTTGTCCAAGTAAATCTGAAAGACCCCATTGTAAAATTAATACTTATGGATGGCTTTAATCTAGGGAAAATAAAGTCATTTTCTCTCCTGCTGGTTTAGTGCTCTCAGGCAAACCAACAGCTCAACAGCTAATTGAGACCATTATAAAAGTTACTAGTGACAAAATACAAAATATATAAGCATGCAGCCCTTTATTTTTTGTAAAGATCTTTGCTCATCATAGTTCTGTATATTACATTATGGTGTTATACAAATAAATTTATTTACAAAACCAGGAGCTATGCAAGCTTCTTGCTTTGTTTTTTTTCCTATTTGATTGATATCCATCTTTTTCAACCCTTCCCCATATATATTTTTAAGCATGCATAAAAATTAACTTTGGTGTGGTAAAACTACTCTATGTGCCCAGCCACATACAGTATTTATTTATAGATATTTATAGATATGTACAAAAGTTTGCCAGTATACAGAACAGTACTGAAGTGTACATTGTAAAATCCACAATGCAGTACATTAATGGGCTACCAGGTCTCAGGAAAAGAAACCGGAAGGAAAAGGGTGGATTTAGCTAAGGAAAAAGAAAAGAGTAATCAGCAACTACCTCTATGTGTGAAACAATTTATTATTATTATTTTTTTTTCCTGGCTGGCAAATTCTTAAATATAATCTGAATGGCAGTGCAATAGGTTGAGTTGCCTCATACACACTCAGACCAGTCCGGTTCTGTGTCTTGTGTAGAGGTTTACTGTCCAGCATACTCCTTTCAAATGTACATTACAATAGTATCAAAATGTTTTGGCAAAAAGATCTCGAAAGGAACCATGACATTTGTTGACAAAAATAGAAATCTGTAACAAAGCTAAATAACACCAAAATAAAAGAAAAATAGTTTAGTTTCAGTTTTACAGTTGTGTATAATCACACTTTAGTATATCTCTGTTCACTTCTAGTCCCCATAATGAAAAATAGCTTTATACAAAACAACTTACTATATTTTTTTACCCATACATTTCCCCATGCTCGGTACACCGCCGTGCACACGCAGTCAAGCTCACTCACACACCTTCACACGTCACTGTAAGAGGTGCTGCCTATAGGAAGGAAACGCTCTTTTATCGTTACAACGGTAAGAGAGTTTTCCGAAAAGCTCCACTCTATCCTAGTGTAGTAACTCAGTGTTTAGCACGTGATTAGTATTAAGCCTCCAGCAATACAGCAAAACGGTTACATTCTCTGGTTAATAATATTGGCTGCGGGTTCTTTGAAACCGAACAAAAAGCCTTGGTGAGCTCGCAGGCGGGCTGTGCTCAGCCTTTAGGATGGCTCCTTGGCCGTGGATGGGGTGGACTTGCCGGCATTTCCGTTCTGTGCCTTGTAGCTGGTGAAGCTAGGTGTGTGGATTGTCCTGATGCTCTTCATACCTTGGTTGAGGGAAGTGAGAGAGGTAGAGGAGGGGGGGGAGGTAGAGGAGGAAGGAGGGGGAGCCCGGCCGTTCTGAGTCTGTAGTGAGAACGAGGGATGGTGACCTTTCCCTGGGTAAGTGGGGCTCTGGAACTTGGAGGAGCCGTTAGAGACGGAGGGGATGAGGGAGGTAGAGTAGGTTATGCGACCTGTCTGAGGACCGAGAAGGTTAGAGGAAGGAATGGAGGTTTTAGTGGGTGGGTTAAGAGGGTTAGAGCTGTCACCGCTAGAAGCAGGTGCTGAGCTGCTTTTCCCAGAAGTGGGAGAAAAGGCTGGGATCTTAGAAGCAGGTAAGGTAGGGGAAGTAGCCTTATAGTCCCCACCAGCTTTCTTAGCACTTCCATTAGCCTGCAAATAAAGACGGCAGGAGACAGTTTGTCAGAAAGCCAGTAACATGATAAACCAACAGGACCTGGGAAAATAGCCCTACAGAGAGTAAGAATTAACAGTTCAAGGCCTGAGCTAAGTCTTGCTGCCATGGACTGGACCTGGTAGAAAACCCAAAGTGCCCAACAAGGAGTGCATAGAAAGAGATAAAGAGACAACAAAGCGTTTGTGAGAAGGTGCAACCTAGGGGTTATAGACCGGTCACTACATCGGCCATGCTTCTGGGTTATTAACGTGTGAAGAGACATGTCCGGCCGCAGGGTTAATGTGCATCTACTGCCACCTATTACGCCAGTGGGTTAGTGTCCAAGGCCTCCTGTAAAGACTCTCTGAACAGAAGCATTCCCAGCTCTCCTAAGGAACCGCCGCATTGACCAAAGGGATAGTAAACACGTAGTTGGCATCTTAAAATTACAGATGAATACCACAGTTTAAAAACAAACCAAAACAGAAACAAACCAAAAAAGAGAAAACAAAAGAGCAGCAGGTGTTTTATTGCAGACATGCATGCACAAGCATGGTGAAAAGATCAGTAGATACTGTCATGCCCCCAGGATCCAGGATGTCCAGTTAGACCTCACTCAAAAGTCAGGCTTCCGATATTTGGTATAATCTCAGTCAGTTACTGGAGGTTTTAAATAAACAAACAACACCAAATGTCCATCCAAACATGGGTTTAGGGTAAAACTACCTGTCTGTATTGGCGTGGGTCCTGCAGCTTGTGCTGTTTGCCTGCTTTCTCCATGCTTCCTTGCCTACTTTTTGAAGCCATAGGGACCGGCATCCGGCTTGTCTGGGAGGCAGCGCTGGAGCCCTGTGGAAACGAGTGGAGGGGCAGAGAGGGGAGACAAAGGAGGAGGAGTGATCAGAACCTGGGTGCTTGAGGAGGAGACTGCACACCATGCGCCAAAAACAAAGCCACAGTACTACATGCAGGGAAAGTTCAGGAGCTTCACACCGCAGGTGTTAATTCCCAGAATCAGATGGAGAAAACGGCTCAGCTACTGATCAGCCTGGATTTCATGTCAGTGACGCTTGTCATTTCACACAGCAGATTATTTGGCCCAGCTCCCCGGCATTTGCCCATCACCAATCAGCAGCAAAGATTAAAAACAACAAAATAAAACCAAACAACCAAACCGATGGTCTATTAGCTGTTAGACACCTCGTGGGGAGCCCAAACAAGCCACCTGAAAGGAAGCAAACCAATCACAAGACCCTTGTGTTTAATGGTGATTATTGCAGATTTTAGAAAGCAGCTGGAGGTTTGATTTCTCGGACTTAGGTACCTTACGTGCAGTGGCTGGGATTGACGGAGGGGGCTCTACGCCAGCAAGGCTCTCATCCAGCACTACAAGCTCTCGGGGTGGGGTCTCTGGTACTATCTGGGCAGAGAAGGGGACAGTGCTTCCCTCTGAGCTGAATGTGCTTTCAGGGACAGATTTTGGACTCATTTCACTGATGGTGTTTTCCAGCTGCTTTATGGTCTGCTCAAGGCTGTCTAGTGTTCGGTATGTGCTCTGGCGAATTTCATCCGTCCTAGACAGGGACACCGCAGCTCCCGGGGGTCCCTCGTGCTTCCCAGAAGGACTTTTGTCACTGTCCTCGCCCTGAGACCTGGTGATTTCAAATCTCTTTGCTTCCTTGTGCTGCTTCAGGGTCCCATCTTCCTCCTCCTCTTCATAGACCACAACCTGCAAGGTCTTCTTCCCAGTCTTGGTTCCTGTCCGTATCGCTTGCGTTAGAGCAGCCAGCTGCTTTTTAGGGAATTTGAACTTAAACTTTTTCTTGGAATCCTGCCTGCTTCCAAACTGGTCGGCAGAGTCCGAGCTGGCTTCTGTGCTTAGCCCATAGATCTGGCGGTATTTGTTGAAATTTGTCTTTGTGCTTTCCTCCTCTCCAGGAGGTTGGGTTTCCGTGGAGTCGGAGGAAGACTGAAGGTTAAACACGTACTGCTCATTGAGACAAGGAGCTGCTGAGTACTCTGTGATGGCTTTTCTGTCATTAACTACTGGTGGCTCTTCCTTCTGGCTCTCAGAGATTTCATGTGCTTCATTTTCTTCCTCCTCTTCCTCTTCTATCTTTTCATCTGTCATCATTTTCTCCAGCTCCTCATCGCACTCCTCAAAGATTGTAGAAAGCCTCTTGTACGCTGACCTAATATCCATTGGTTCATCAAAAATGATGATGACTGGTTTTTTGTCCAAACACACCACTGGCTCTTCACTGTCCGTGCTTTCCGGGGTACCCTTCTCCGACACCGCGTCCTTCCTTGCATCAATGTTCACTGTCTGCACATCTCCCCCTTTCCGGCTGACTATGTCGTGAACTTCCCCGCTCGACAGGACCTGGACGGCTGTTTTGGTAATCATGAAGGCGATGTTTTCTGTGGGTGGGTTTTCTTCACTTGGAGAGCTGGCCGGAGGAGAGTCTGCCTCTTCAGTGCTGCTCACACTGTTACTCCTGCACACTTTGGGTCTTAGCACAACCTGATTGTAGTTGACTGCAGAAGCTTCTTGCTCCTGCGAGGAAGGTTGAGGCCCCGGAGCTTCCTGTGTGTGCCTCATGAGAGGGGCAACGCTGCTGATGGGGATATACTTGCCCGCGCTCTGCAAGGCTTCATCCTGCGGCAGGTCCTGGTGAGCGTCTTGTGAGAGTCTGTAGCTTGGCTTTTGTTTTCCAGTTTCAACAGCTGGGAAATGGGAGCCTAAAATATCTTGAGCCCCTCTCCGTTTGTTATCCTCTGGCAAACTGACGCCAGACAGGCTTGCGTTCATGTTCTGAAGGCTTTTCTTAGAATAGTCTCTACTGTCTACAAACAAACCCTTGCTAAATGTAGGACTGTCATTCATTGAAAAGCCAATTTTACTGTCATCTGTGCTGGATGAATCAGAACCCAATTCTTCTTCAGTTTTCCCTTCCCTCTTCTCTTTAGGATGGTCACTATCTGTGGGAGATCCTGTTGTAGCCCCATACACCTAAGGGGGAAAGTCGGATTACTCAGTTATTCAGGGCTGTCACCTTTACAGGACTTTTTTCTTTTCCCCCAAAATCAATCACCATATTCTCAGGGGAAGCGCAGACCTCATGAACTCACCACTCTGTGTACTGCTGCAGAGGCAGGGCTGAAGTTGGCATCCGATTCCTGCCTGTCTTTGCGCCAAAATTCCAGATTCTGGCAGAGCAGCTTGCAAAGTTACTGCTCTGTGCTCTATGCGTGTGGCCAGCACGGGTTGTCACCTAGGGCTTCTGTTTTAAGCAAGGCCTCCAGAATATGCGAAAGCACCCTCATTACCTTATTTCCAGCACAGAGCTACCTCAACCTGTTCACTTTCCAGCTAAAACCCCCCATATCCCTACTTTGTGTAAGACTGAAGTTGGAAAGATTCACAGCATCTGATTGAGTTCTGCTGGGACACATCAAAGGGAGGCTGATGTGGAAGGGCTGACAGCAGAGCCCTGCAGCTGGCTAGCTCAGCAGAGAGCCAAATGCAAGAGTCTGGCTGGCCTTGAAAGAAAGTTGTGTACTGGCACAAGCTGATTGTCAAGCTCAACACTTTGCTGCTTCTAATGTTGCTCACACCTGAGCAGCAGTGCTCCGTCACAGTTAACAAACAGCATCACAGTCTGTGCGTTGTTTGCAAATCCTTTCTGCAGCTTTAAAGTACTCCTTCAAAATTATTAGCGGCACCCTCCAGCACCCATGGAGGTGCAGAATGAAACATTGAGCTACATTCATTTAGAGAAGCAACTCCAAACATCACACAGAGCAGTCATCCACTAGCTCAAAAGTAGTCTATTCCCAAAATGATGTCCCCTGGAGATGATGTTTCATAATACCAGGCTTTTCTTTGGGCCTTGGCTTGTTAAGTCATCATCAGGATGAGGGAATGACCTGAAGAGACACCATGCCTATGTATGTATAAGCAAGACAGAAAACTACAGTCAAAAGATGGCTCTCCGAGAAGGAAATGAATCCAGCCTGGAGTGCACGAAGGCATAAGCCAAAAGTATTACTGCTGACATTGCTTGAGACTAGAGGCTGACTTCTAACACACAAATTGTACTTATGTGAGCAGTGAGACATGCAGAAGATCAGTCAGGAGAGTCGCTCTCCCAGCTGAGGTGAATGAGTGATGGTACAGAAATCCACAGGTTGGCTGGTGCATGCACTCCCCACGCATACAAAGATTCACAAAGCAGAGTTTCTACACCTCGTGCGGTATTTTCTTATACGATGTCTGAGGATTTTACAGAGGAAAACTTTACACACAATCAAAATGCAGGAGTGAGAAAGTCAGCAATAGACCAGAGTCACGCTTCATCTCTACAAAGGCTTACACTACCAGTAACACGGCTGTGCAGCTGCTCCAGATACCTTGACATCCCTCGTATTTCTAACTAAGGAGGAGCCATCGCACAAACCAGCCACAAGCAGTGAGGCATCAGTGGGCAGGCAGCCGCTCTCTGCACTTCATGCTGAGAGCTGGGATCAGAGCAAAACACCAGGGCTTGTGATCACCTCAGGCCCAGACTTGCTAAGTGGTAAACAAACAACTCCCAGTCCTGCTACATGTCCAAGCTCCCAGAATTAGGCCAGGACATTTAATGACACCTGCTGCCTGTGGATATGCTCACTCAGTGACTGAGTTCCCATTGCTCTGTATCTTTATTAGCCAGTTTTCTGTCCAAGCACCAGTGCCCCATCACGTAGGATCATCGTACAACATGGCTTATTTTAGCAACTGCTGCCATTCTACTAAAAAAATAAAAACACAACAAAAACCATTTCCTGTATGAGTTTATCATGACCATAAGGCTCCATATTTAAAGGCAACAAACACTCCGTCACGTCAGATGACAAAAACAGATCCCATCATTAATCTTAGTTTCCTGTACTCCGTGTTATTCACAGAAATAGCAGTTTATAGCAATTACTTGGCAGCCCTTTTGAAGAAACATGTGTGCCGCAGGATGTGCAGTGTCCTGAGCAGTGACCCAGGTTTTGGTGAAACAGTCTGATCTTCTCATTCTGACACCAGTGGTAATGAGGATGAACAGAGGTAGGTATTCACACTTCTTTTCCCCTCCGTAACGCTGTTTGTTAAACACTCCACAACAAAGCAATTTTTTCCCTTTTACTCATACCCTTGAACTTGCACCCTCTCCCAGCCAGGTGTTTACAGCTTTAGACCAAAGCTGCTGCTTGGGCAGCTCCAAGCCAAGTCCCTGTGTGCAATGCCCTGTCCTGGCAGCAGTACCTTCTGGCAGAGATACGGATTTGGATGCTAAAAACAGACCAGACACCACCATCTAGGTGTCACCTTGTGCTTTATAGCTGCAGTGCCCCGTGCAGATGCAGCTCACTGTGGTTAAGGCAGCTGAGGTTTTCTCTGCCTTGGAGACCTGGCAAAGCCATTTTCTCTCTCCCTGCCTCACCTTCTCTTAAATGAAATTGAAGTGCAATGTCTCGTATAAAATTCTTGGGAAGCTACTCATGATGCTACATCAGAGAAGGTGTTGCTGCTATTTCTGACCCGCAAACACACACAAAATGCCTAAAAAATTAAAATTCTGTGCCTGCATGACTGCCTACACCCAGCAATGATTCAATTCATTATTCTTAAACTTTATAAAAGAGGTGTGCAAAGGCAGAAACATCTGTCATTTTCTTCATCCTGCACATTGGCTGCCCACTAAGACCCATCAATCAGCTCAATTGGCAACTCCAGTCCAGACACAGCTGTGAAATTCACCCCAACTTGGCTCTAGCCCCAGACATGTGGCAACTCTTTTAAGTCCCATGACTGTAGAGTGAATATTGGGCATTAACCTTCAGAGTGAGGGCAAATTCAGCCCATTCACCTTGACTCTGTCTTCCAATAAACTGAACGTGACTTCTCAATATCTAGAAACTATTTATGGGACCAAAAAATTGAACAAAATAAAGCAGAAACTCTCTAAAGTGGCTCTTGAGACTGAGAGGAACCAGTAATTCTCCTCAAGACAAGAACATGCCTTAGGAGAGATGCTTCATCATCCATTGTCAGAACAGCACTGGAAGGATGTTCTCAGGAGTATGAGCATCTCTTTGGCAGAAACTGATGGATCCTCTTTTAATTGTGATTTCACAGCATCATATAACTTCATGCAACCATTGTACAACTGCTGATGAGACACATAATGCAGACCGATATAATGTTCCATATGGGCATTTCTGAGCCATACTGAGATAAAAGGAAGAAAACCACTGGGCAGTGGTGGGTGGGGTTAGAGAGAACAGGACACGAGATATAAGATTAGTTTTGAAGAAAAGAAGGTTATGCCAAGACTGGGTGGCATGTTTACAAATGCCACTTGTTACCTTCTTTTCCTTGTGATGCATTAAAGTCCCAGGCCTTATGTCTTTAACATGTGTATCATTTCTGGACTGTTCAGCATGACTGTTTGAGTTTACATCCATAAAAGAGCACTTCTGGAAAGCCTAGGAAATAAATACTGCAGGTTATCAGGAGACCAAGAGCTTTTACACAGGAATCTCTGGAGATGACCAACTACAAAGAGAGCATTTATTTTTAACATTCACAGCTCAATAATACTATCTACAAGCTCATGAAATAATAGAGATTTTAGAGTATCAGACTAAGAGAAACAGGGCATCCCTGCCAGTCTGCCAAGGTTGCACTTTAACTCATCACATTGACCTCAACACTCCCTGAAGGGAGATGAGCTTGATTTCTACTTT
Organism: Pezoporus flaviventris; assembly: GCF_033815535.1. Classification (NCBI taxonomy): domain Eukaryota; kingdom Metazoa; phylum Chordata; class Aves; order Psittaciformes; family Psittacidae; genus Pezoporus; species Pezoporus flaviventris. The sequence goes on from NW_026892595.1 coordinate 9,993,823, forward strand.
TACAGATGAGGAGATGAAGGCATACAGAGGTGATACAAACTTATCCAAACTCTGGACTTGTGACAATACCTACTGCCGAGTAGCTGATAATCATGGAAGAGCTACGTTAACTCCACTTATCCTCACACAAACCGCCTTTGACTTGGACACATGTCTTTGCCACAGTCTTCTGTAACACGCCAGATGCTGACAGTCCCAGCATATGGGCTTGTGGACCACGGTACCCCAGGGCACAGCCTGGACTTTTCATCCCTTCATCTTGCTATCTTCTTTCCATTTCTTTTGGGTTTATCTATCCAACTGGCTCCCACATCCAAAGTAGAAGAACTATGAGTGCCACCAGTGTGTAGTGCTGGCTGCAAGTGTGCATCACTGGCATTTCTGCAGGCCTGTACTGGCATGGTCTGCCTTTGGTGAGATGCACAGGCAGGACACATCTGCCAGCCAGAGGAATGAGGGAGGAGCGCTTACAGGAGTCAAACACACTGTGACATGCAAGATGATTATATTCTTATATCAGGTATTAGGGAAATGATTTAATTCCTGGCAACTGTCATTAAATTAATAGCCCTGATTACAAGTTAGAATCAGGCCTGTTCTTTAACTATTATACTCATATATATTGCATTTTTATGCAAAACCAGAAAAGCAACAATCATGAAAAAAATCCTGTGCAAAAATCAGGGTGTAGTTCCTTCTGCTTTTCCGTTACATCCTATTTGTATACACTTACAGACCAGAGTACCTAAGATGACAGGGAACTATTAGAAAAAGTACTCTAGCTCCTCATAATACAAGATCATAGAATCATAGACTGGCTTGGGTTGGAAAGTACCTTAAGATCACCTAGTTCCAACCCCCCTGCCATAGGCAGAAACACCTCACCCTAGACCATGTCTCTGAAGGCTCTGTCAACCTGGCCTTGAACACTGCCAAGGATGGAGCATTTATCACTTCTTTGGGCAACCTGCTCCAGTGCCTCACCACCCTCATAGTAAGGTACAGACTTTCTGCAGCTTAGCCATGTATGAGACCAGTGATGTGTTTCTGAGTTACACATGCCAAAGGCATACTTAAAGTCCTTTAGACTTTAAGTGACAAAGAATACACTATTTCCCTTGGTAATTTGTTTATTTATCACCTTTGCTCAGCAATATCTATGACAGTGTCCAAATACAGTTTACACTACAGCAGCTGATTACTGATTATTATTATTATTATGCCCTTTTCTGCTAGATTAAAAAGGTACTTCCCGTGAAGGTACCTCCATATTTTATTCAAGCGTCTTCTGAACTTTCACATTCTTAACAGCTTTTTCAAATGGGACATGCATGCACACTTAGTCATGGATGCAGCAGCCCAGTGCTGATCTCACTGATCCTGTACTCAGAGATAAAAACACTCCCTCTTCTCACATCTAACCCAAAGCAGACGCTAACTTGTTACTGCAACTCCTATTTCTTTCCAAGACACGCAGTTGTGGTCTGGCCTGTATTTTGTTGTTCTGCATGTGGACTTTGTATTTCAGTGAATGTATTACTACCATTAAGTGATTGCTATCATCTCCCTGCTCTCATACTTTACTAGTTTAAATTAAACTGATATAAACAGTAAGGATTTGAAACTTATTTCCAGGCTGTTGATGAAAATACAGTGACACTGGGCCTGTAGCTGATTCCTATGGGACCTGACTAAATACCTGCACCAAGAGCAGCATTTTCAGTCAGACAGCTCTCAATTGTCCTATGATAGGTTTTGGGTTATTTATACTCTGTGATGCCAGACTTTTATCAGAATGTTGTATAATATTTGATTAAATGAACGACTTACTTACAAAAATGTTTATAGGGATACAATTCACTTTAAGCAGTCAAACCTGTTGCCTGATCAGAGAGTGTTGTTTGCTTTGACAGATCTGTGTTCGATTACACTGTGTTTACGAGAATAACTATTCACACCTGTCCTTCAGTTCTTCACTGATGGAATCCCATAAGTGATTTGCCATTATCCTGCCTGTGACTGGTATCAGACTAATGAGCCTCTTGCTCCTGGATCAAGTAGCTTGCCCTTTCTAAAAGATGGTACTCCGTCAACCTTCTAAAGTATACCTGCTATTTTGGTATTGGTTTAAAAAGAGCATTGCTTGTGTCCAAAAGTAGCGTAGCTCATTCCCTATTGAGCTACCTTAGCTCCACTCAGCCCCTCGTTTCCAGACCTTAACCTCCACTTCACTGTCACCAGTTGCAATGCAACCAGGTTGCTTTCTGAGAGACAGGAGAGGATGAGACAGTTTCACTGTCCCCAGCTCTCCTGTTGCTCTACCTATTAACATACAAATGGGGGGATAAGGGTCAAGTGCTGCTCTCGCTCCCTACAAACCAGCTACTTGAAGGACCGATGGTTGAGAGCTGAGCAAAGGGGCACCCACCACATGTAACAGTTACTAGTGCTTAATATCCATGTCTCCTGTGCTGCACACGCTCCCTAGGCAGCATCAAGCTCTCCTTTTGGCAGCTGGACAGCAGGAATCATCTCGTATCGTGTCAATGCTCTGAAACACCCCAGCATCAGAAATTATAGCCAGTTAAGCTGATCCACATCTCCTTTCCTCATATGGGCAAGGAAGAGGGCAGAAGGTGCCCCTGGGAAGCAGGAGCTCTCTAATGGTAGGTAAAACAGTTGGCTTTTACTGCAGCATCGCCATCACTGAACTAAATCAGCTTATGCGCTATCAAGTGAAGGACCAGCAAGAAAACACTACTTTTATGCCACTGGCAGAATAATGTACCAGTTACACAACAGCGAACAGCAAATGATTCATGTTCAAACACTTTGAGAAACATTGGACCCTAGCACAGAACAAGTGAGCACAGCCCTCCAGGAGAAGACCCCATATTCTCTGTTCCCACCAATGTTAACACAAATGATGGGCTCTCAACACCTGGCATGAAGCAAGAAATGCTAGGCCAGGGACAGCCACACCAGATGATAGATGCACACCAGTATTTTAATGTCCCACCTATGTGTGTAAGATCCTGCAGTGACGGCCACTGCATTCTTGGTCACTCTCTCAGCTCCAGACCTCTTGAACAAAATCTGGAGGGTGCTTACAGAATGTGCACCTCCCAGTGCAATAAAGTGGGATCATGTGAAACTGGCAGATCTAGTTTCCTTCATGCTCTGAGCTAGAAATTGTGCTGAGGCCTTGAAGTGATATTAGGTACAAATGATTTCATGTCTTCCTGCCTCCATCGCGGCAGCACTGGAAATACGTGATCCTTAATGTCCTTTCCAACCCAAACCATTCTATGATTCTCTGTGCAGCCCAGAAGGCATACCTGTAATTCTGCCATTATTTTATCTCCTTCTTCTTCCTCTTCATCTTTTGCAGCTGATGCTACAGCATGCCCTGTGCTCCGAGACAATGCCTGATCCTCTTTGGGAGCTTTGGGTTGTGCTATTTGCCCAATGTCTTCACTGCATTCCTACAAGGAGATGAGAAAGCACAGACAGACAACAGGCTTGAGCCCTCCTGATGCAAGCAAATGCAGGAAAATTCAACACTACTGCAATTCACCCATTGCAATGTCCCTCTTCCTTTTTAAGAAGACTGCTACTTCATCAGTTCAAAACCAACCAGTATTGCTGATGGGATAGGATGTTCACAGATTAAAAGGCTTCCTATCCTGGACTTCCCTCTGCTTGGTTCAGAGAACAGAACAGATGGGGAAAGGAAGCCCACAGAAACTAATTCGCAGCATTTCTGTTAAAACGCTCTCAAATCTGAGCTGATTATCCCCATCTGTATAAGGCATGCTTTTTTTGTTTTTAATCTTCTTACCACTCCAAATGAAAGCAGCCTGTGGCTTGCCTTCTACACTGCTAGGAGATACGAGCAGCAAGACTCCTGTAAACAGAACTAATAAAACCTTACTTGCTCATTTGGCCTAACAGCAGTTTTTCCTGGTAAGCAGTTTCAGTATCTCTCCAGGATGTAAGCTCTGTCTCAACTTATTTTGTGGTTTGCAGGCACAGCCCAAGCCTGGGAATGTGTCTCTGTGCCAGCCACTCATCAACAGTGTGATTGCCTAGAGTCTGAATCATCAAACCTTGCCAGCAGCAGCTTCTTTTCTGGGTGCATAGATGACATCTCCTGATCTCGTTGTGGTTAGTCCTGACCCTGGCAGGTAACTGCGCCGTGGAGGTGGAGGAGGTGGAGACTTGGTCAGCCTGTCATTATCCTGCTCTCCATCAGGAACTTCTTCTGCAAGTAAACAGAGCAGCACAAAGTGAGCACAGGTGAAGGAGGGGGGTAAGTATTTGCATCCCTGCCTCAACTGTAAAGGAGAAAAATATCTTAAAGGGTCCAGATTCTGAATATATATGAATAGAAACACATTTTGGCTTCAAGTGGAACTGCCTCAAGTGAAAGTGAACAGTGCTGCACTCGTACAAAGGAACTGGGGTCACTTCACCCAGAAAACTTCAGCAAAACTGTCTTCCATACCCCCGTGACTTGGTTTCAGCCCTTGGTGTAAAAGTGTGATAGCTGAGCACACATTTGTAAATCAATCCCTTGCAAAGAAGTATGTAAAGTACAGGTCCAGCTGGGTACTTGGTTACAAACAGTACTCCACAGTCTCCTTTGAAAGCGTGGCAACAAACCTAGACACCAAATGCGGAGGCCGCCCACTGTTGTCAGCAATTCTGAAGCACCCAGCACACACTTCTGCTCTGCCTGGGAGGTGCTGCCAGCAAATTGCTAAGAAAGGAGCTGAGGAGTTTTGTCCATCCTATAGCTGGACAAAACTAGCTAAATTCACACAAAGGCTGAAAGGGAAAATGTGAACACTGCTATAGAGATGCCACCTCTGAAGTTCATACTTCTCTTGCCCCAGAGCAGGGCAGGGGAACACCAGGAACAACTGCACTTTCTCCTCTCCTAAGACAGCATTTATTTTCACTTTACTTACTACTAACTATCCCAGGAATGCACAGTTTTGCCTTTGAATTGCAATATAAGAGGCCTACATATATTTTGCTAGCCTGTGAAGATTCAAATACCAAATACAACAGCTGAGCAGAACCAGCCCTTGCTTTCTGAGGAGACTCTTCCCAGGGAATACCAGTTTCTCAAACTGTCACCTCCCTGCACACACACGACGCTTCCCATCCAGCTGCCACTTTCTCTTCCCAGTGTCACTGGATGGCATTTTTACCAGAAGCAGCATTACCCGGCTCATGACCTGTCCTTTTGTACTTCTGGTCACAGGCCAAGCATCACACATGGCAACAGCCACCATTTTCACACTGCTGTTTACAATGTTTGTTTTCAAGAGCAAGAGAACGACCTTTCTGCAGCTACTCAGTGTTACATAAACAGCTGGAACAAATATAATCCAGAACGATAAAACCTCCTGCTTCTGTGATTACCCAGCTGTTTAGGGCTAAGTGCTCCCTCTAGGCAAGTTATTGCATAACTATACACTCCTGGGGCTGTGTCAGGTTTCTTCAGTATGCTGCCTGACCCCTGGGGCTGGATGGAGCCCTTGTCTGACCCAGCTTCATCTTTGCTCCCTTCTTAGATCAAATGTTCCTTGAAGCCACTTAAGCTTAAAGAAATGCTCTGTTGTATTATCTCCTTCTCTGGTTATCTGGCACTCACTTGATGATTGCAAGGTGAGTGAAATTCCAGGTGCACTTTACATTAAGCCACTTTGGCCAATTCACACCATTTTTTTTGCAGCATCAGATACACTTCTACCAGCCCAAGGCAGTATCTGCTGCTGTAAAATTAGACTAATTCTCTAAGATGGTGTTTAGCAGACTATGATGTAGGGCCTGTGCGAATTCCTACTCATTTGAATGGGCTCAACTCATTTAGTTTTTCTCACACTTACTAAGCACAAGTCTGTATGAGGGACATGGGGGCCACAAAGAGAGACTGATTCCTGACATCTCTTTAACATCTGTGAGACATTCATCCCTGTCCATCTTCAAAAGGGGAAACAAAAGGGAGAAATACGGGCAACAGAAATTTTCAGTGAGTGTGGCAGGAACACAGGGTATCAAAGGCTAATCCCCCTCACATCCTTTAGCTGGAGTCATTAAGGAGAGGTTGTGATGGGGTTTGCTCACAGACAACACAATGACACTGGGCAAGGCAAAACTTCAAAGCTGGATTTTTGTTTTCTTTACTAAATGATTAGATTTCCCCAATCTAAATGGGAAGGAAACAAAAGCCGAAACAAAAGCCAAAAAACTTGGGAGAAAAAAACTTTAGGAAAAAACCTGATTCAAATGCATTTTTTTCTTATGGTTGGGGACTTGTAGCATATTTAAAGAGGGAGGAGTAAATGGACATGTACAACTTGCTGAGTCCAAGACTACCCAAGAACAAAAAAGTTACTTCATGGAACCTTCTTTGGTGCCAAAGGGCTAAGCACTTCTGTTAACAAAATGGGAGTTGTTCATTGCCAGCTGTTCCACTGAACCAAAACATTCTTCAACACCGAGCTGAAGCATTCTTCAACAGGCACAGACAGACTGGAATTAATTTCTCCCACTGTACAAATTTCTACTTGCACCAAAAGAATCTATCACGTCTTAAAAAGATCTCAAAATAGTAACGCCTGCCTTGAGGCAGCCTTTGTAGTCAGAGAAGCAAACTGTCTTTAATGGAAGCTACCGATCACTCAGCACGTGCAAAATCAGAGCATTCTCACATATGAAGGCACAAAGACAGATGAAGGAGCCCAGTTTCTAACGTGCATGCTAGAGAGAGTCCCCATATTTTTCATTGAATAACCCTGATAAAAAAAAGGTGAGTTGAAGTAAAGACATTAAATAAGTATTTACAGAATCATCTGCAAAATTGCACAAAGTGTGTAATTTTACATTGTTTTGTTCTTTGCAGGGTTAAAAAACAAAGTTTCTTAACTGGATTCTGTTTCGAGAATGGCTGAGACAACATATTCTGGCAATGTGATCTACCTGGGTTCTGCAGTGAAGGCAACAGAGGACTTCCTTTGCTAATTTATGGCCAAAATATCTTATGCACTGTGTGCGTACGTAGGTGGCCTCTCTTTCCTGATGTTGCTCAGCGTTCTAGTCTACAGCACACTAATATTGCAAACATATCTTGAACCGTAGAAGAGTTGGGTGGCATGTGAGAAATTTAGTTAGATATTAAAGTTTTGCTGTTCCCTTATTTATGTTACTATTACAGGGTTCATTATGCACAACAGAAGGCAAATGTCTCAATCTCATCAGATTTCTCCTTAAATCTGCTGGCTACACACTGTGCAACATTGCATTCTAGAAGTGGATTAGTTAACTACACCAGTTAGTTAGCAAACTTCTCTGTTACTGTGCTCTGCACTTTTTAAGATGTCACAGCTCACTGCACCCATGTGGTATGCATTTTCAGTCACTTTTATGCCACACACACATTATAGAAGACAACCGTGTTGATCAATAGGCAGTAACCTGACTGAATACTCCCAGAACTCTAAAATTATTTCATGAGGTTCAACAGAGATTTATTTTTTAATATGTTTGTTGTGAAACATCCAAGGGCCACAACTTGCCAATGTCAAAGATGCGCCCGGACCAAAATGCTGGATCTGGAAAAAGCCCTATGAATCCTACATGAATTTCTGTACACAAACCCCAGGGCATTGCTTTTCAGCTATTTACAACTTCGGCATGCCAATGCCTTGGCTGCAGCATGCAGCCGTGGTCTCCACAGCTCCAGAAGGACACAGGGGAGTTAGAGAAGGGCAACTGAAACTAGCCAAGGGAGGAAGCAGCTGGCATAGATGTAGGGACCAGAAAGGCTGCAAATTGGAAGCCTGGAGCCTGTGGGGCAGGCTGAAACCTCCAGGATATGATCAAGGTTATTCACTGCCTTCATGATTTTATAAAGGGAATGCAAAGCTGTTGTTTGCCAAATTGCAGAGTATTAGAACTCTGGGGTTCTCAATGAAGCTGGTATGAGATCAGTTTAAAATAGACGAAAGAAAGCTCCTACACAAGATGGGAAGCTTGTTGCCACAGCAGTGGGGATGCAAATGGTATAAGCAGGTATAGAGGAATAAAGGAATAAAAGGTCCATAACGGATACGAAAAGGAGGACGTTGGGATATTCCCCTTAATAAGAACTGGGAAAGCTGGGGAAGTACCCGCAGACTGCTGAAAGTGGCCTTCCTGGTTGCAATTGCTAACTTTGATTGCTGTTCACACAATGCAAGTTAGTCTTCCCTTTTGAAGGAGATTCTTACGTATTCAAAGATAGATACCTTTTTAATTTCTCAGCTTTTACTTCCTCATGCTAAACAAAACTAGTTCTTTCTTTTTTGTTCCCCAGAGATGATGCTTTTTTTAGAGCTCTGGTCATCATCGCTGTCCTCTTGACTCCCTCCTATTTGTTCAGTCTTCCTTGAAGTCCAAAACATTGAGTCTGGGAATTACTATGGAAGAGCTCACCACTTCTGAGCAGATCCATGTGTCTTGTAGATATTCCTGTTCATTTCATTATGTTTGCTTGGGTTTTGCTACAGGGTCACAGCCTGACTCACATTCAACTTGAAACTCTGTATCTGTAAAGAGCCAGAATGCTTACTGTGAATGTTGCTCTCGTTCATTCCTACATATCTATCCACTTCCTGAAGAGAACTTTGCTATGTAGCATCACAGGTCATTTTCAGACCTCTGAGGAACTCATTCAAAACATTGGTTGTATTTATAGTTTAAGACTATGAAGTTAGCAAGGATCATTAAGTTCAAATAGTCCCATTTTCCACTTAGGTTCAATGACTTCTATAAGCAGGTCTTGATTCATGCACACAGCTTGTGCCTGAGCAGCCCTTCAGAAAGAAACACAGTATTGCTTGAAGATCTGAAGTGGCAGAGAATCCCATATGTTCATAATTAAACTTTAGTGATAAGTTACTCTGAATGTTAAAATTTGACAGCTAACTTTTAATGTGGCTTTTTATAGCTTCAACTTTCAGTTGCTGGAACTTGGAACATTTTCTGCAAAGTTAAAAGGCCTCCTTACCCTCAGAAACCTCAGGCGTGTCTTGATCTTCTTTTGGTAACAAATCTGTCTACAAAAGAGTTTTTTATGTTTCTGATGGTACAATCATCTGCGTTCAATCTTTTTGTGGTTCTTTCCAGAGCTCTCTGTAATGCTAAACTATTAAGTGCATAACTGAACACAGTACATTAGATATAGATATAGTACAGTATCTCTGTCAAAAGCAAAGTGTACTCTTACTCTCCTGCTAATGCAGAGTCTTTATATCCAGAGGACAAATTCTCTCAGTTGCAATATGCAGAAATCTGTCTTCAGCTGGTTACCCACACTGGCACTGGAAAAATCACTGCATCCTGTGCACAGGACTGCATTATTCCTCAGAAACATACTCACAGCTATGATCAAGAACACAGAAATCTGCAAACTGAAACCATTCTAGAAGGTAGGAAAAATATAACATCTTTCCAGATATGCAGTTCTTTAGCATCATTTATTCTAGCAAACCTTACCTGAGACATCTAGCTTTTCCAATGCATCCCCTTTTGGCAGGGCTGCTGGCTGTGGAGGCATCTCCAAGTTAGGAATTGACTTCATTATATTGGCTTGGGCCTCTTCCAAGAGCTTTTCAAATTCCTTCCCATTATAGTGATCGAGGTTTTGTCTTTTCTCTTCCCATTTCTTTTCAGCTTTCTAGACAAAAAATAGTAAAACATCTCTTTATTTCTCTGATTCCTGTTGTGATCACTTATTTTAAAAAGAAATTAAAAATCCATATGGAAACATTCTAGGTAAATACGGATAGATTCTTACAGCTATAATCAGCAACTAGAGGAATTAACACTAATTGTACACTGGTTCTGACTTGCGTTGTGCTAGAGATGGCACAAATACATGACTGACAGTGGCCACTGCTCACTAAAGGAACAAAGGCAAAATTTAAATCTGGGTCACTCTTTTACTGTATCACACTGGTGATTAAAGTGCATGTCTGTAATAAGACATGAGAGTTCATTTGTGGATTTTCTCAATACCTCTGTGTGTGAAACCACTGGAACTTTATACTCTTTCATTTTTACCTCTCGATAATGAGGGATATGAAGATTTAAAGAATGAATGAAATCCACGGATGCAAGCGTTGCCAGAAATAAGGTATTCTAAAACAGATTTTTACTTTCTAATTTTTTTATAAAGGTTAGTTAAAAAACACCGTTACGCATTTTGATTGCATGTTATTATCCTGTTGCATTTAAGATCAGAGGGTATCTTCAGGAATGCATGGTGTAGTCAGGGGTTAAGCATTTAGGTCCCCAGAAAGCATTTTAAAAATCCCACCTGCAGTCTCACGAATGAGACTGGGAGCTCAGACCCAAAGAGAGGACAACTGTTTGAGTGGAATACACCATACCTCAATTGACACAGCTCGGTTTCTGGTACTTGCATTGTGAATTTCCTCAATGAAAAGACTTTGCATGGTGGTGCCATTGACAGAGACCTGTGGTGCTGGTGTGGTTGGTGTGGGCTGGGATCCTGTTGCAGGCTCTTGCAGGGGAGCTGGTGGGGTGGCTGAGGGGTGGCCATCCGCTGGCACACCTTCGCTGTGGCTAGCTGCAGTGGGTGAACCCTGGGCATGGTTGACCAGTGCTGAGGAGTGCTGAGACTGATGGATGACAACAGGCGAGCTCTGCACATGATGGACTGTCATTGCAGAGAAGGGGATGACTTCTGACTTGACCGATGACACCTGGGACTCTGATGTGAGGTTTTGCTGTGCATGTCCCTGGGCATGCTTGAACTCCTCCTGGTTTTTCAGAGTCTCAGCTGCAGTGGTCTTTTCCATAGTAGAGTATTGCACGGCTTGGGATGGATCCACACCCCGCAGCAGTCCTTCTGTAACATGTCTGCCCAGCCAAATTGAACACAACAGCACGACACATGGTTAGCAAACAGGCAAGTCATGAGCAATAATTAACAATGAACTTTTGCAAGGGAAAAACCTGTATCAAAAATATCCAAATGGGGGGTTTTCTTCCTGATCCTCTCAGTTGTGTGATTTTACAGATTTCTCTCAGTCAAGGATTCAGAGTTTTAAAGAGGCCACTCTAATTAGGATGTTTATGCCTTTTGAAATGTTTACAGGCCTTCATGGATGTACTAGCACGTTTTGACCAAACCATGAGTTACAGTGGGTTATTTTAGAGGGATAATGGAAATCAGGTGACTTAAAGTTTATATGCTGCATGTAGCTAACAACATGCTCCTGGACTATTAGCACAGAAAGTAGGATATGAGGCAGCAGTCTGCCAAATGCCAAAACAAAGCCTTCAAATGATACTTCATGAAGGTCTTGTCTGTGAAGAGTTTGCAGTAGGATGAGCTGAGGATGTAGTCAACTATTTCTGGCAGCTAGCTGTGAAATGACTGAGCTTCAGATTGTAACTAGCCAACAGATGCCATCAGTTTTTCCATTACTGAAACAGACTTTATGAGGCTTAATACATAATTTCACTGCAAAAAAGCTTTTGGTAAAGCTTTCGCATACATAACTTATTGCATTGTTTTCTTTTTTTCCAAACAGGGTGAGACAGGAAATAACTGCAGTAATTTTTAAGAAAAGGAGACTAATATGAAAGGATATAGATGTTTATCTACATGGAAAAATAAATGATTGCTCTTGTAAGACCTGTTACATAAACCATTTTATCCATCTGCCAGTACTGGCACATCCATTTTACATATGCTCCAGGATATATGGAAACAATGAGAATCCTACATTCCTTAGAATAATGCTTATGAGTTACATTTTCTAGTAATTGAAGTAAAATTGCGACCACCACCACTGACAGTTTGGCCTGATCCACTGGTTTTGAGTACGAAATTATTAATCCAACGCCTACTGCTTCATATAAATCAGCAGTCATTTGTTGCTCATATATTCTGACAAACATAGCTAAAACTGCCTTTAGTGGACACAAATGTTATCTAATATTTCAAATTAGATGCATACATTGCAGAGAACAGAATAAAGAATTTGCATGAATTCAAAGGCATATTGAAAAATATTTCTTTCTTTCAGAAGGTTTAGGGTACCTTTATCCCCTTAGAATCTTTTCTGGTTTTGTTTCTTACTGTTACATTTTTGGGGATGCATGTTTCAGTCTCAGGGAATATTTCTGTTAGTTTCGATTGCAGTGATGGCCTACAGTTAATTAGCTCACACATGGGAGTGATGCCACTCTGCAAGCTTTCCCATCCAGGTACTTTGCAAATCTGGAAGTCTTGAGTTCAGAGGGAGCTAGTTGACTGAAAATCATAAGATCTTGATGACTGGGCCTCTTGGTCAGAACAGAACCACTGCATGGAGCACAGGAAAGACTAGTTTGATTTCCCTTGAGGGGGCTCTAGAAAGAGCCTATAAAATACTACATGGAAATTGCCTGATAAGAGGGGGAGAACCCAAGCCCAGAAGCTGTTTTAGCACTGCTTAAGGAAATGCTTTAGCCTTGAGGAAGGAAAAAGACAAAACAAAAATCCCATCTCACCTCCTGAGCATGGTGAGGATATCGGTCATGCTGCGCACACGTTTCAGCAAGCTGTCAAGCTTGTGTGGCTCTTCCTTTAGGAACCTCACGGCTTCTACCTCAATCCGGAGGATTGCACGCATTTTATTCTGCAATGTTGGGAACTCTCCTGCAAAGATAACACCTGTGAAGCTCAAGAGGAAATGATAAAAGCCCTGGGACAAATGCATGATGGGGTAAATGTCAAATAGTTGAATGCCTTCCTCTCTACAGGGGCCATGCAACAAGCTCCTTAATTCCCACTTTGTATCTTTTTGGAAGTGAGTTAATGCTCCCAGATTAAAGGCAAAAAACTGTTCTCAGCCACCGTGGTTAAAAGAAAAGAACCAAAAGTGCAAAGGAGAAGTACATACCTTTCAGGGTGGCAACAGCTTCTCCCACTTGACGCAAAAGAAAGGCTCCATCTTCAACATCTTTCAGTGTAACTGCCTTGCTGGAAGCACTGGAGTCCTTCTTCAGGTCCTCAACAAATGCCTCCAGCTCACTGGCAAAACAAAAAAAGTGGCCATGAAATGTAAGCAGGGCTTTCACATTACAGTCAAATACATGTAAATGAATGGACTAAACTAATCCAGAAACCTCAAGTATGGCGTCTTTAAATCTGACACCATAGGCTGAAAAAACAGCAGGGTACCATGAGGGGAAATGAGGATGCTGGAAACTCACAGCATAGGAACAAGCTGACTGATTGATAGGCTGAAGATGTGCAGTGCATACTGACCTTCAGGCAGCTGTGCTATAAAGGGCAGGGGGTGTGGTGAAACACATCTAAGAGCCAGACCTCTGGGGATGCAAATCCTGGGAGGGTACAGACACACTCTACCACTACCATCCAGTACTGGTTTGCACCTGGGATTTTCTCATTGCTGTTGACATGCAAGGGAATTCCCAACAGTGAAGTAAGAACCCAAAACCTGGCATTAATGGTCCCTTGACGCAACCTTGTTTATCTGCAGGGTCCTCTTAGACAGGATACAGGGTCCTGTTACCAAGAACAGACAGACTGAAACATTGTGTGCAGTTCTCACTCAGCATTTGGATTTAAGAATTAATCACTTCAAATGTCTTTTTCCAACCAGTGCTGTCCCATCCTTCCTCCAACTCCATCTGGTGATTCCTCATCACCTTTCCCAATATTTTTTCCATGCTTCCATATTTATGCAAATTTTCACAATCCTTCAGACACATAAACTTTATTTTTGTTTAGGGGAGACATGGTTTTTTTCCATTTAAAGTTGAGACCACATTGCTTTAGCTGGAGTTTCCACACAGAAGCTTAAAAATTTCTAAAGAAACCCTGAAATGCATTATGTGCAACTATATAAACATCCATGCAAATACCTTAAAAGGATCATAGATTCATAGAATGGTTTGGGTTGGAAGGGACCTTCACTCAGTTCCAACCCCCCTGCCACGGGCAAGGACACCTTCCACTAGACCAGGTTGCTCCAAGCCCCATCCAACCTGGCCTTGAATACTTTCAGGGATGGGGCAGCCACAGCTTCTCTGGGCAACCTGTGCCAGTGCCTCACCAGCCTCAGTGAGGATTTTTTTCTAATATCTAACCTAAATCACCCCTCTTTCAGTTTAAAGCCATTCCCCCTTGTCCTTTCACTACATACCCTTGTAAAAAGTCTCTCTCCAGATTTCTTGTCATCTCTTGAATATATATTCTAAGAGAAATTCACCTCTATTAAAATATCAAATTTCCTGACAGGAATATTCTGAGAAGCCTGATTAATTGCATGGTAGAAAATAATGCAAAGCAAACTCTGAATTGACAAATTGGCTACTCATTTTAACCTATTTGCCTCATTTCTTGCATCCACTTAGGTAGCAGTTTTGCCATTGCTGTAAGAGAACCAAACTATGGGCTGATTGCCTGAAAAGGGGTAGGGGAAGACTGACTTCTGCACCAACTTCAGGCCTTGAATTTCTTTATGCTTCCCTTGTACCAGCACTGCCACGAAGATCCAGCAGGAAATTACTTATTTTCAGCCAGGTCACTTCCTAGATCTGTCTCAGTGAACAGGTGACACAGGGGAAAAGAGGGGAGTAGGTGGACAGTAACAGGATAAAAAGGAGAAAATCCCTTGCAGCACAACCCCACACTTACGTCAATTTAAAGTGGAAGCAGAGTTACACAGAACAATAGCAACACAATAGTACTTCTGATATACAGAAAACCAAAACCAATATTAGGATCCGGACACCAAGTGCACACAGCAAAGAGTTCATTTCAATCCAAAGACTAAGAACTTTAGAAACTATAACAAAAATTTTGAATTAAGAATCAGAAGTTTCTTCTGAACAGATCACAGAGAAGTGGAGGTAAATGATCCTGTTCCCATTTTAAGCCCACTTCTAAGACTCTGCCTTGAGAAAGCTGAGGGAGTCAGTATTTCCACTAGCACAAGCATACTTGCAGGAAACAATCCAATGGACCACACGATGGCAGCAAGGGAACGTTTCTCGGGGTATTTTTCTAGTGGAAGAAGCTGCGATAATGCAGATTGCTGTCTCTGTGCTTGCCTTTGCTAGCTATAAAGGCAACCAAAAAGATAAGGGCAGAAGCTTAAATTTGTTCATAGATGGAAGGAAGAAAAAGGAGCACAGACAGAACAATGTTACGATGTTTTAGTAGGTTTCTGATTGTCGGACATATAAAGGGAAGACTTTCAGGTAGCTGACAAGGGTGTTCTTTCCCCTTTGTTATTTGAACAGAAACAGAAAGGTCATCATAAAGGCCCTTGAATTCCATTCAGTGATACTATCAAACAAGTCAAGTGACCCTGAAATTACTCAGGGGATAACATATTACACTGCCTCCTGTGGTAAACTGCAAGGGAAAAGAAACTTCAGCCTTCAGAAGCTGAAGCAGCAGCCTCCAGCATTTCTTTTCCATCACTGAGGAAGCAATTTGGCTTTATAGATTGGACTAAGCAAACCCAATTAACAAGAAACTCACATTAATGCAGTTTCAGAAGGCTAATACAAGATGAATGATTTTTCTGCATCTGTGTTATACCCAGCAGAGCCAAGGCAAACTCTTATGCTGAGATCTTTCTTTAGGCAAAAAAACACCAGAGGATCTGTCTCAGATTGCAGTATCAGTAGAACAGGTTATAAAACAAACTGACAAAATTAATAGTAACAAATCACCCAGGCCAGATGGTATGTGCCCTGAAGTTCAATAGTAGCTTGAGGGTGAAACAGCTGAACTATTAATATTAAGCATCTAAATTCTTGATTAAAATTGCTTTGGCACCGGCATAGTGGAAAGTGTCAGGGATGATACAAAAACATTTTTAAAAGGGGATGGGACTATCCA
Source organism: Pezoporus flaviventris (assembly GCF_033815535.1). Taxonomy (NCBI): domain Eukaryota; kingdom Metazoa; phylum Chordata; class Aves; order Psittaciformes; family Psittacidae; genus Pezoporus; species Pezoporus flaviventris. The sequence goes on from NW_026892595.1 coordinate 10,009,772, forward strand.
GGGAACTGTACCCTGTTGAGACTGACACCTAGGCTGGTGTAATTGATAGATACCAAAATGAAGAGTACACAGTAAAGAATTAGTGGACCAATGGATAAATATGTTGTGCTCTGGAGTAATTAATGTGATTTGTGTAAAGCAAAAGTAAGTCTCACAAATCCACAAGGAAACAACAACAGCATAGGGACATGCTATAGCCCCAAAGGCTTTCAGCAAGGTACCTCAGCAAAAGCTTTCAAGAAAACAAAGTTGCCATGTGACAAGATAAAAATTCTCTCATGGATAAAGTACTGGAAGTAAAGGGAAGGGATCAGTGAACTGCTTACTCAGTGAACGTAGTTTGCTGGTGAGTTCCATAGGGATTGGTGCTAGGGCTGGTGCTTTTCAACATATTGTAAATTATTTAGAAAAAAGGATGAATAGTATAGTAAAAAAATCTCAAAAGAATATTACATTATTCAGGAGAATAATGTTGCAAGGTGACTGCAGAAGGCTGCAGATGGACCATCTGATACTAATTGACCAGGAAAAAGCCAAAGATTAAATTAACTCTTAATAAAAGTAAAGTAATGCTCATGAGGAGAAAGAAAACCAAACCCAACCCCATCTAAAACCAACAAGCTCCCCAAACCCTAAGTTATTATACACAGTAATGAACTTTGAACTGATAATCACCCTTTGTGAGCGAGATGTTGGATTTGTAATGGAAAGCTTATGTGGAACAGGACAGGGAGGCCATTGCATGAAGTCATGGTGTGTCCATGTCTGATATAGCTGTTGCAGGCTCTGCTCTCCCTATCCCCATCTCACAGACGTGCCCTAGAGTTAGAAAGGGCATAGAGAAAGGCAACAGGATGACAAAATTTATAGAAAGGCTTCTACAAAAGGGAGTAACTAAGCAGACTATGACTTTTTAGGCTGAAAAAGGCATAAGTGGGGGAGCTTCTATAACATCATGACCAGCACGGTGAGAGTGAATATTCTGCTGTGCATGATTTAAGAATTTGGGGATTGATTGACAGATGAAAGATTCAAAAACAAACAAAAAGAGACTCTTTCAACCCAAGAAAAGGATTACTCTATAGAATTCATTGCGCCTAGACGCTGTAGACAACAAAGTTTACATACATTTTTAAAAATGTGTAAGTTCATGAAAAGTAAACAATCCATGTAGAGGTTTTGCATATGAAGATATCATCTCTGATTTGGAAAATCCCTGAGCTGCAAGCAGATGCACTCTGAGCCATGTTCTTGTATCTTTCCCCAGGTATCTGCTACTAGTGGCTCTCTAACACACTAAGGAGGGTTTTGTTTTTACTGAGTTATCCTTTTACAGTTACTCTTATAAAAAAGTCTGATACTTTTCCTAACAAAATATAAATTGTAACTTCGTATAGATCATATCCAATTAGACAGATTGGCTGTGGCTATATTTTAAATTGCTGTGCTTATAAACCCTCCTCTATCAAAGTGCTTACAATAATCTGCAATCTACAATATAGTAGTCATACCTGCTCCTCACAACATAAATACTTCATTAGCCAATGTGTTGTATCATCATCTGTCCTTGGTCAGGTAGATTTTAAGGCTAGCATCTACGACACCAAAAGCATTATAGGACATCTCTAATGCTGAATCAAACGACTAGATGGAGAAAAGCTCTACCCGGTTAATTCTGAGTGTTTATTTCACGACTACAAGTGTGCATAAACACTATGTGTAACTGCGTTACCTAGATTTCATTAGGTATCTCTGAACTGTAATCCTGCTACAGCTGTGACACACATGGGCACACTCCTGTAGACACCATCACAAACGGTGCTCCACAGAAAACTTGCTCTGAAATGTACACCGACACTTCTGCTGTTTACAACATGAAACCACCAATTTTCTTATTTCTTTATTTCCCAGACATAATCTTCAGAATAGCAGAAAGGAGAACTTTTAAAGCTGAGATTTATCACTTCAGAGCAGTAAACACACTTTAGTAAGTACTGCAGAAATCCTTAGGCTGTCCTGTCTTGCATGAGGCCAGTCTACTGATTCAGTTGCATGATTTAGAAAAGGTCAAGAGGACAACAGTTGAAATTCTAAGCAATGGTCCATTTTTTGCCCTGTTGTTTTGCATTTGTTTATATACCTGCACTGGGATCAGCTTAAATGAAAAGTGCCTATATAGAATGTTAATCTTTCTCAGCGACATTTGATGTTTAATTTTGCGGTGTATGCTGTTCATTATTAACAGCCATCAGCAGCTGAACTGATACTGTCAGTTGTCAGATGTGACACTGGGCTCTGATCCTGAAAACGTGCGAATATATGACAAAGAAATCTTGTTGGACACCACTGATGATTTTTTTGTGTGTGTGTGATTTTATGTTTATTTCTAGCGTGTCTCCAAAAGGGTTGAACTAACATTTACAGCCTATGAATGATCTAAGCAAGATGTTTTCCTGTAACATTAACAAATGAAGCTGCACAGAAGCAGCAGAAACTCTGCAAACAGAAAAAATTCCAAACACTGATAAACCAGAACCATATTGCAGTCAAAGTCATATCCTAAATGAACAGCTGTAACAGCTATTGCCATGTGCACTTGACCTCACTCAGTATCCATTTTATGAGGGCAATGCTATAAACAGTCATCACACAAATTGTTCTTTCCACAGAGAACAAACAATCTAGAGCTAAGCAACGAGGTACACAGGAATAACATGATGAACAGGAGGGTAATTACTTAAGACTATAACACAATGTTATTTAAGACTTCAAATTAGATGAGAGGATTATATACACTAGCACGGACTGTTACTGCACATTCAACTTCTCTTCACAGAAAACAGACTCCCTTAGTAACAGTCTACTTTGTCTTTACAGATGCATCATTTTTATTACAAATCTTGTTAATCTGACAACACATTGATCAACAGGAAAGATTTACACTCCTTAGCTGTCAAGAACTGTACCCTTATGACTCTTCCATCATCTTTTCCAGTAAGAAACTGACTAGAAAGTTTCTCTGTATTATGGAGGAATTTTTCAGATGTGAACTACATTCAGTAATGAGAAATAATTAGTTATATAGCATCTTCCAAATGTGAATGTTAGAACTAGTTAAACTGCTTATTGATTTCAGCTTTGTCTTGCCTCCTGCTGACTCTGAACATAGACTACAACAAACAACTGGATCCCATCAGTCTTGGCAGACCAAAGTTTTTTGGGAAAAGGTCTTACAAATGACATACACAGGAATAAAGAGCCTTTACAAAACAACAAATAAAAAGAAAAGTATTTTTATCTAAAATTAAGTGTATGGAAATCCCAGTAAGTAAATTTTAGATGGAGACTAGCACTGTTGACTGCAACTAAATTAAATCCCCTATTTATGTGCTTCCCCTACCTCTTCTTTGTAACAGCCAAAGTACTTACTATTGAAATCTGATTTTCACACTTAAAGCCAAACTCATTACCTTCTTTTGCAGCCATTTGTTCTTGAGGAAATTCCTCCCGCCTTCCCTAAAGCATAATATACATAAAGCTGAAGGTGAGAGCTAGAGTAGGGGCTTTCAGAAGACAGAGGTGGTCATGGTCCTTATACCCCCTTTACAGGAGACTTCTGAGGAGGTTTCAAGAGGTAGGACTTACCTAGTGGCTGTGCTAAGGAGGACTCCCAGGCAGGACCAGTGATTGTACAACACAAAGTTTTACAGTCAACATGAGTGCAAGCAAACACATCTAAAAACAGCATATGTGGGTGCAGTTTCACTGAAGACAGTGGTGAAAGTTACTACTTTATGGAAAAACAGAGCCAGGCAAAAGCAACAAATTGCAAGAGTTTTCTCAACCCACCATAACTTCTTTACTATCTTTTCTTCCTCGTTGAGGTATTTCTGTCTTTCTTGTTCCACCAGGTTGCGCTGTCGCTGCACAGGATCTTCAAGCCTCTTCACAGTTTCAATCATTTTGCCATTGATTTCCATCTCTGCTTTCTTCACCATTGCCCTCAGCATCTCCTGGTTCTGCAGCTGTTGCACAAAAGAAATCAACTTCAGTTTTTCCTGCTTGACTGACATCCCTGGCAACAGAATACATTGTAGATACGGAAATAGTTTGGGATAAACACAGCCCTACTGTGTGAGAGAGAGTTTTTACCTTCTCATTTCCCTCTTTACCTACAAACATTATTCCGTGGGGCAGTGTTGGAGGTGAGAAAAGCCTAAATCTGATTAACTTCTAATGTATATGTCTGCCTTCTAATGTATATATCTAACTTCAAGTTGCAAACTGATCAACAAAAGATGCTTGGATCAGTACACCACCTTAGGTACGTAACTTCTGCAAGGTTTGTGGGCCTTTAGTCTGCTCGGTCCAGCAAGAATCAAGAATTAATCATGACTTATGAGAATGCCGGAAACCTGACTTCCACTCTGTGTGTATCTCGCAAGCCTATGCATCGCACTGCCCATACGTGCCTAGTGGATAATCCCACACATTAATGTCAAGGCTGGAACATACTGCTGTTGTCAGAATGGAATTTTTCAGTCTCTCAAGTGGCAGAGGAAGGATTGTGCCATCCGGTGTAATTTAGTACAGACACACACCTCATCTGCAATACATAAAACCTCCTGTACCCACCAAAAATCCCTCTTCATAATACGGTCATTTTCCTGAGAACTGTAAAAGTCACACCTTCTTCCTTAACTTAGCCTTATATTAAGTACCTAAAGCATTGATTTTCTTACTGGTATTGTTTGCAGAACAAAACACAGCTAAGAAAATGAACTAGACTGTATGCTTTTGTGGGTAGCCCTAGAGAAGCTATGCCCCCCACTCACACAAACCAAAGTGTGATAAACAGGGCTCCATCTAGTCACAGCTTTAGGATACAGGCAACACAACTCTGTCAGCCCAGCAGCCATCTCATGCTGTAAGTTTTTAAAAACACCTGTGTCAACTGGGAGATGAAGTTCCAGTTTTAAAACTAGCAATTGAACTGTCAGCTGTCTTCTGAACATCCAGGCTTAACAGCCAAACCACATATAACAAGCAAAGTAAAACCACTGCCTAACAGGAAGAATCACAAAAATGGGTTACCTACAAGACAGTATAATGCAAAGTGACTTCTTTTTAAGTTGATTTAAGAGAATTCATGGGATTCAGAGGAAAAAAAAAAAAAAGGGAAAAAAGCCTTTGTCCAGGCCATTCTCTCCAATCAGTGTAGGAATTGGAGGAACAAGCTCAACTCTCCCCTCCCAACTATTCAGTCCTTGTGTCTGACTCTGCCTTCTCCAGTGACACACGTGCAATGAGAGGGAGGGTGACACTTCACTGAAGTGTAGGAGTGGGGCTGAGCTGCAACAAGCAGAAGGTGTTAGCTCAAAACTCTGCTGAAGATAAGCATTAGCTGTTAGGGAAAAAAAATAAGATGGAAAACATTTGAAACAGCACAGATTCATAAACACTGTCAGCTGCTTTATACCAGACTGGATTCTTTTGAAGACAGTGTATATGTGTATTTTTCCCCGCTATGGGATTAATGTTTCGATTTGATAAATTAAAACCTCTTACAGCAGGGCCAGCACAGCTGAGACATGAATCTCTTTCACTGCACCATATTTTCAGGAAGGAATTCATAAATGAATGAATGAATGAGTGAATGAGCATGTAACACTTCAGTCATACAGTTAATTCACAGCTCTTCAAAAAGTGGGAAATTTGACACAGGGAAGTGACTTGGGATATGTGAAACAACTGATCTGAGGTCAGTCAGAAGGTCAGTGAGAAGGAGCCAGACTTAAGTCTCAGATGTCCAGAATATAAGTCTTTATGTTCCTCAGCTAGTAACAGTGACACCCAGTAATACCAAAATTAAGTATACGTGAGTATCTGAGGTTAGGCAATTGCAGGTACAATTCTTTTCACCCTATTATGAAGGTATATAGGGGATCTGTATTTATTGTAGTGACATCTACAGCTAAGGGGCTTGTCACTTCCATTTATGCAGTGCTTGAACAGTATTAGAACGTTCCAGTCACAAAAGTTCATCCATTTCTGATTACAAGGTTAGGGAATAAAAATAAAGCTCTGCACTATTTCAGAAAGCTTGTATGATGAGGACTCCCAAACCTCAATGTCTGGAGTGAGCTCCTGAAGTCTGGGAAATGACTCATCTTGGAATCAAAGAGATGTTTTTGCCATTTCTATGAAAATTCATGCAACACTTGGCTAATTCTGGAAAACCTGGTTTTGTTCATGCTTGGGGAACAGGGACAGAAGAAGATGAGAAGGAAGAGGTACAGATGGTTACAGAGAGAGAAGAGAAGGAACCAGAGGAGTAATTGTGGGTTTAAGCAGGGCAGAATCACCAGCCAAAGGACAACATAAGGCAGGGCAAACATAAGGCAGGAGCAGAGGGGAAGAGCTGGCTGAGGAACAGGAGGCAGTCTCTGGCCGCTATAGCACATTAACCTCCACATTCTGTAATTGAACCTGATTCTTACCTTTCTTCTGCCAGCAGGTACCAGATCTCACACCCCCTGGAAAAGGGCACACCCCATTTGGCCTTCAGACCACCTCTACCACTTATTCTACCACCACAAGTGGAAGAAGTTTTATGGATCTACCAAAGTTATTCTGGTTCCACAGAGTAGAACTTTTTGTACTGTAACTTTGCTTAAAAACAAGCCAAATAAACAATCTTAGACCCTCATACTTAAAAAGAAACTTCATTGAAACAGTCAAGTTCCAAAGTCAAGCGCCCAAAAGTAAGGAAAAGCAATGCAGGCTTTCCTGTTACCACCAAACGTCAATTTCTGCTAATTAGAATTAACTTGACTTGTAACTGCAAGCAGCAATCAAACAGAAATGTCACATGCTTTTTTAGATTTCTAGCATCCTCCTCTACATTCATAACCCTTGGCTCTCACTCCCAGCCTCACCAATTCCTCCAGATACCTACCTTGTCCCTCTTCTTCGTCTACTGCTTTGGCCATTATCTATTACTGCTTTCTCACAAGTACCCCAGCACTGCCTCTGGCACCCACTTCAAGAATAATCTGAACCAGTTTAGATGACTTTGAACCAGTTATTATTTATGAGACCTGAAACTGGGAAATCAAATATTAGTTCACAGTCTCGCTTCTCATTAGGAAACAAGTATGACCTGTCCAGTGGGAGCAGGACCTGTCCTGCTGGGAGAGGCTTCTGGGCCACCCACCTCCCCACACACTACAGCACACAGCCACAAACAGGGACTGACTGCCTGCAGCTCAGGATGTCTGTAGAATCTGTTTATCTAATTCCTAAATTTGTTACCATACACAGATTAAATGAAGTCTCACCAATTCTATAATACAGCTCAAAACACATTTGAATTTCTAATTCAAAGTTACACCTGGGAGACCGAATATCATATACCATTCATGACAGTATTGTTATTATATTTTCCATCCTTTTCATAGCACTCATTTCCCTACAAATAATACATTAAGTGAAGAAAAAGCATGCACGTATACACATTCCAAATGCTGAACCTTAATCACGTCTAACTGCTTTCCCTTAAAATGTGTTCAATTAAGGAAAGGAAGGAATAAACAAAAATAGCATCCAACATACATATAAGCTAATGATCTATACCATAAGCATGAGCTCTAAGCTTTGGTTCAAACCTGCCACTAAGAGTTCTCATTGTCTGGGAGTGCAGAATGAACAACCCCACTGAACTCATCATGGACTCCTGCCTTACCAACAACAAATGCATTCGGAACATAGGCTGGGTTATAGCTTATCCCTGGCAATGAGAAAAACTCCATGGCACCATGAAACTAGTCTTTCTTGAGTATCTCTGAAAATGAGAGCACTTAAGGAAGATGCTAGTGAAGTAGCTAGAAGCATATCTAACCTCTAACAACAGCCACAATGCAAACGTCTTTAAGAATCCCTGGTGAAAATCCAACCACAGAATAAAACAGTCTTAACTGTTTGGTTGCATCTGGTAACATACATATTCAACTGGTATGTGAATCAATACATCTGGATCAATTGCTGCTGCATATGGTTCAAAGCCGGGTTTTGCTAGAACAGACAAAGGCTATAGGAATGAACGGGTGTTTTCCACCATGTGTTTCTCTGATTCTATTAAGCAAATGAGTAAGAACTTAAAGTGGTAACATCAAGTGAAAATTGAACCACAGAAAGTATTAAACATATAGTTTTATGCCCTGTTCTTGTTTCTTACTTATCTTGCAAACTTTTTGCCTGTGCAATCATCTCTGAGTTCTTCGAAAGTGTTTCTTTTAGTCTGTCAGTGTATGAAAAATTCACGCAAACAGGAACAAACTGACTGCCAACCCAGTAGAAACAGTGAAAAATATGAAGTAGTCACACATAGTATGCAAACAACCCAGAAAAAACAGAAAAATACTTTTCTCTTTTACTTCAAATTATTTTCCAAAAAGACAGCACAAAATCTTTTCATTAGACGTGTGATATCTCCTCACTCTTCAGTTTAAAATACCAGCTGTTTCACTTACTGCACTACAAACTGGGAGCTCTTTTCAAAATAATTCCACCATTTCAGGAAAGCCATGACAAAAACTCACTCTCGGGAATGTAATTTATATGTAATATACTAAGGTTTCCCTTGAGCTACAGGTTCTTCCATCCGACTATCACAAATCTGCCCACTTCCTACTGGCACGTTGCACTAAATTCGCTATCATTTCTGAAATAAGGGAAGCCAGCCAGAGTTAATTAACACACTCGGGATACATCCTTTTTTCCTTCTCAATACTTCCTTGGCAGCATTGATTTACATAGATGGTACAAGTTTTTTCACTCCTGTGTGCTATAATGTTGTATCTGATCAAAAGCAAGGTCACCATCCCAGGCAGGGCCTGGAGCCACCTTGCAGCTGGGGAAATGCCACCTCCCTGGTGAGCGGGCCCTGTGAGAACGATGTGCACTGCCTCCAGCCCAGCACTGTGACCTCCATCCCACTTTAGGAAGCCACATGCTGTGGAAGCACAGCTGGTGGCCAGGTGTCTGAGATACCTCTGCATTTGGCACATGGGGTTACAGAAGGACAGAGGGGCTGCAGTGGTTTGCAGCACAAATGCGTAAGAATATGCACTTACACATAAAGTGCCAGGGCAGAGATCCCAAACCAGAGTCTTGAAATTAGATGGGGACCATGATGGCCGGCACGTAGGCAGCACTGCTGAGAACAGCTTTTAAAAGATGCATTTGCTGTAGCAACATACTCATTATAAGCTGAAAATATAAACACATGGGTGTTGTATCACAGGCATAGGTCACCTCGCTGACACAACTGTTTGCTCTAAATGCCTTTAGACACCTCTTCATTACCAGAAAACTGAGAGCAGGACCTTGTCATAGCATCTTCAGTACTGACCACATTTTCTTTACTCTGATGTTTACCTCACCCTTCTGCTCCCTTGCCCTGTAAGTGGCTCATAGTTTGATTTCCTTTAGTTAAAGAAGCAATGGCAAAATGTGCTCTGGATTCTGATGTGTATTATCATTATTCTGTTAGAAAACTAATCAGCAAATCAAAGGAGATTCACGCAGTACCACTCCCATCTTCAAAACCACCTGGTTTTGTAGCTGCAGCCCTACAATACCAAACATGTGATGTCACTTTCCAGGCAAGAAGTACTGGCAGAGTATTAAAGTTTCCCCTGCTGTTCACTTTGTCTTACAAGAAATTGCTTTACCTCCTTCTGCATCTTCTGAGCTATTCAATTTCCAATTAAGTGAAGGGCTGAAGACCTGTACAGCTGCATATGCTTATTTTCACAGTGTCTAACATGAACAGCATATATTTACATTTGCAGCATGATGGTATGTGTCAGCAGAACATTTTGGTTAACTCACCATTGCTCTTATTGTTTCTTGCAGATTTTGAAAGGTTGATGTGTATTAGGAAGATACTGGTAAAATCTGAATACAAGTAAGGCACAACCTTACTTATATTCAAATATATAAAACCTTGGCAGCAACTTTTGAAATATCTTTTTTCCTTGCTGCTTAAGTTGGCTATTCTTCTGGATTCTGTAAATACAGGGCTCAAGCTCTGCCTTAATGCATATCTACTGATCCTTAGCTACATTTGGGTTTCCTGACATCAAAGCTGTTTATTCAGGAACTTTAAAACTGTCTCAATAGTAAACAGTATGGAGCAGAACATGGCTCTTCCAACATGTTTATACAGCACATAACATCGCAGTGTCCAAACTGTAATCACAAGACTTGCTATTATTGTAATATAAATACTGTTTAATGTCTAGAGTCATCAAGCAAAGCCAGAAAGTAAGATTTTTTTATCAATATCAGTAGTTAAACTGAACTAATTCTCATCCTTTTAGGACTATGTAAGTGGTGTATGCTATAGCAGAATACACTTTTGTGTCTGTAATATGCGGGTCTTCTCTTTGCTTAGAATTCTGCTATTGAGAATCACTCGTACATACGGGGGAGCAGAGGAGGGGGAGAGAGAAGGGAGGAAAAGGGCATTTGCTGACAATTACCCTGATAAGCATACCTGTAGCTGCTTCATCTGATGTAGCTGCAGCCGCAGATCCGACACGTTGCGTTTCATCCCATGAAGGCTGACTTGCATTGATGGGGCTCCAGCAGAGTGATGGATGACAGCAGATTCCAGAGTTGCCAATGCATTCTTCCCACCAGATATGTTAGCAGCACCTACAATAAGCAGCAGCACAAGTTGAGCTCACCAGCAGAGAAGGTGCAAACATGATCTGTCCTCTGCCTATTGAACTCACATGTATTTCACGTAGATGGGCGAGAAAAGTAAATTATAGTTGCCAATGATCAGTACTAAAAGGGGACTGGCACCTCCTTATCCATTATGTTTTGAGGGAAGACTCTAAAATGTCAGAGTGAGTCTGTGCTGGAGCCTCAGCCATACCTGAGTACTGCATTACCACAGGACTGCTTCCTAACACATGTAGTGGAGATGGGATAATAAACTATAACTGCAGATTACAGAAAACAGCAGCAAATCAAATTGGTGCTGAAAGTACTTTCAAGGTTGTCTTCTCAGGAGGCATCCAAGACCTAGTTGATGCACATTCCCAGGAGTCCTGAACTGTGTATTTGTTGATTAATTATCACTGAAGAGAGATTCAGTCAATTGCCAAGTGTGGGGAAAAGTTTTCTATAGAGAATCTTGCTTTGCTGCTTGAATTACAATTGAGTTACTTCTATCAGGCGTCTCCAACTGCTACTGTGTAAAACCAGAATAGAAACGTAACAATGGTGTGGCAGAGAATTGCTCTCCAGCCGTGTTTCCTCCACCTATTCCCTTTAGCCTGACATTTATTCAAGACTGTGTTCACAAAGGAATACAGCATAACACAAGGAAGTGAGCTCAGCCATACTCTGAGAGTAACCATCAGTATGCTCACAAGACTTTCTTCATTAAATAATTCTGTTCCCCTCATCAATGTCAAGGTTGCTCTTTTCAGTCTCAAGTAACTGGGAAGAAGCTTTATTTACAGAGTACAAGCAAATTCCAGCTTATCAGTTGATAGTCATGTTACAGCTTCTTCTAGCAATTTGCACTTACACACTTGTATGTGTTCCTTCCCTTTCCTACCACCAACAGGGAAAATGACAGACTGTTGGTAGGACACACTGCATTTTCTAGGTCCAGGACTATGTTGATCACAGTACCAGATCCACCTTGTCCCTTGGGTTCAGACAGCTGCCACTCCATGAACTACTGCATTATCAGCCCCTCATTGCAAGAAAGACCTTGACGTGCTGGAGCATGTCCAAAGAAGAGCAACAAAGCTGATGAAGAGTCTGGAGCGCAAGTCTTATGAGAAGTGGCTGAGAGAAGTGGGGTTGTGTAGTCTGGAGAACAGGAGGCTCAAGGGAGACCTTACTGCTCTCCACAACTACCTAAAAGGGGAGGTAGTGAGGAGAGTGTCAGTCTCTTCTCCCAAGTAACAAGTGATAGGACAAGAGGAAATGGTCTCCAGTTGTGCCAGGGAAGGTTTAGACTGGATATTAGGAAAAATTTCTTCCTCAAAAGGGTTATCTGGCATTGGAACAGGCTGCTCACGGAATCGGTTTAGTCACCATCCCTGGAGGTATTTAAAAGATGTGTAGATGTGGTACTTAAGGCCATGGTTTATTGGTGGACTTGGTAGTGTTATGTTCATGGTTGGACTTCATGACCTTAAAGGTCTTTTCAAGCCTACATGATTCTATGATTCTGTTCTATGATTATGTCATTCACACTTCATTTCCTTCCTGCTCTATGAATAAAACAAAAAATCTGAGGAAACAGAATATAAGTCATCGGGGGATCTCCACAGGAATCTCGGTTATCGTTTGTTCTCACAAGCGCTCATTCTATCAAGTTCAACAAAATCAAACAGAAACTAGTGTTGCGAGCTTGCCTTTGCCTGCTGAAGGCAAATTTTCAGTGCTCCAAAGGGCATGACACATTTTTCTGGCTGGAATGAATATGAGGGGTAAGTTTTATCCCTGCCCTCTCATCACTAGTTGTCTTTTTAACCAGCAAAACCTCCACATATGCCCATAAATACAGCTCAGCATAAAAACACATTGTTATTCCTTTGCCATTAGGTGTGGATGCCTCAAATATAGTCTTTGCAAAATTCATCTGGGGGAAGCATTTTCAAAGGATGGAAGTTACACCTGACTGTTTTTATTTAAAAATGGGCCAAGAGGTTTCTGAAGAATCATGTTTCTTGCTTTACCTACATTTGTAACTGCTGTCAGTAAAAGCACAGGCCCCTCTGGCTGCACCCATTCTATATATGGGGTGCCATGCCATAGGCTTCCAGGGACTCGCTCAAACAAAAAGCTGTTCTAAAGCTGGTGCTGGCTGTTGTAATGCAATACCTTACCCAAACTTGCTCCAGCTAGATCTACTCGGTGCTTCAACAACGGCACTTTTCATTTGAGTGCTGAGCAAGCTGCTGCACATTTTTGCTATACTCCAGTGTGATTCAATGCTCTCTTGACTTTCAAAGAGCTGCCTAACAGAAAGCAACGCTCAAGAAATAAACAGTCCTTGTTCACTGCCATTCTGTACCCACTCCATGCTTCAGTCTAATATATGCTAATACTTGTCTGTCTACATGTACACTGCAGTTTTTCCTACAGTCAAGCATCTATTTCCCTCCCACGTGCACTATTTTTTTCATTTTTTTTTAAGAAAAGGATATTTAGTTCATAAACCCTACAGACAGAAACCCCCAGATAGTCTGAAAAATGTGGATAAGCCTCCAAGAGTTCTGATCTCCAGCCACAAATCTAGACTATTTTTGAAAGCACATCTACCTTTCTGCTATTTTTTGCCTCAAGCAAAAGCTCCAAAACCTCAGCCCCCGACCCTGTGATGATGCAGCCAAGGCATGAATCAGACCCTGACATTCTCTTCCCCCATGCTGGACCCCAGTCAATTCACATATTTTCTCAGGAAGGGGTGCCTGCTTTCCTCTTAGTGTAGATGGACTGTGATCTGCTTCTGTAAGCAATAAATGTCTCTGACTCCTTACAAAGCAGCTTTCCTCCTCTTCTGCTGCCTTGGCCACCTCTTCTCACCATTATGTACTCTCTGCTGCCACAGAGTCCCTGCTGCAGAGTGTGCTCAGAGCCTGTGAAGCATGACATGGGACTCTTAAGGGTGTGAAACACCGCCACAGTTACCGAGTGAGCATGGGAGCGCAGTAAGGATCAGCAGCTGATTTCTCAGATACATATTTTCATCAAAAAGGAATAAAAGGGCAGCTGAATGAGGGGTTGTTTCATCTAGGGAGTATTGCTCGCTTTTGGAAATAGTCACAGACTGTAGCTTTGTGAGTAGATGTACGGCCAGATGGACTGAAGAAACAGTACTGGCTCTCAGGTTTTTAAATAAACCCTTGCTGGAGCTAGGTATGGTGGCTTGAATGCAGAAACCCTCCATAACTCCCTAATACTCTGGACAAAAAACAAATGTTAACTTTTCTTTTTCCTTTTACAAAGGCTAATGAACTAAACTGACATTTCTAAAGCACAAATAGAACTGATGTGCAAAAAGGGAAATGGTTTACTATTTGTCCAGGCTCAGGAAGGTATGCAACACAACTTTCACTCCCTGACACTTGACCTTTGCTATGGTTGCAAAGACTGCTCTCCTTCTATTTTCCACGTTTTATTTTTCTTTCTAAAATGTTGAGGTTTTATTTTGAGCAGGCTAGAAAAAAGGCCATCTGAAGATACCCAGCAATGTTTCTTCACAAATTACTCATATCTTCATCAAAGAACAACATTTTCAAGCATCATTTGGGTAAAACACCTGACAGTTATTTAGTTCTCTTTCCTTCCAGTTAGAATTCACTAAACAAACAGGTAAATGCAATGTTAATGTTGCAATTCCATCTGTGATGGCCAGGCACTAAAGCACCCTTAAAAGAATAAAATATTACATATATATTACTGTGGAACTTCAGCTCATTGATTCAGAATGGAATCAGGATCATGTTTTACCTGCAAACACTGGCAGAGTTCAAAGACTGGTGTGATCTGTCTTTGAATCTGAGATAAGCAAGTAGGCACGGACAATGTTTTTAATTTACAGATCATCACAGCAAGAGTCATGCATGTGAAAAAAGCACACAGGTATACAGAGACGGCAAGACACCTCGTAATGACCAAGGAATCAAATCTGGGCCCTACATGTGTAATACTTCTCCCAGCTACCATCTCTCTCTCTGGGTTTGTACTTATGGTGTTACTGCAGAAAGACATACTCCTTGATGCCTTTTCAGGAAGTACTGAAATTCCCTTCTTCCTCTTCCAACCAGGCATCACCTAGCAAAGAACTATTGCTCTTTTTTTTTTTTTTTTGGTAATCCATGATACAACAGATCATATTTTAATCAATGAATCCAGGATTAATCTATCAATCTCACCACTTGATGAACAAATACATGACAGAAAAGAGACTGAGCATTTCCCAGCATATTTGTTAGTAATCTCAAGGAGACTCTTTCTAGAACGGTTTGGGTTTAGAGTCACATGCCATCCTTATGTGAAGAGTCCCTTGTGTGAAAAGCCATTCACTTTTGATGAACTGAAGAAGGTTATAAGGATTCAGTCATGGGATTTATCCTAACATTAGTAGAAAAGACACAGCCAGTCTTTGAAAGCTTACTGCTCTTTGAACCTACCCCCCATGAAAGAACTGAGCCTAAAGCAATAAAACATAAGAAATGCAGACAAGCACGATTGTTAAAGGCTCTTTTTCTGCAGTGAAAAAGCATTTTTATTTAGGCTCTTTAATATTTGAGGCTGAAGAATCCACTACAGACTAGCAAAGCAAAAACATGTTAAATACAACAATTCGGTTTATATGAAAACCAGAGTATTCACAATCTAGCTATATAAAGTTATCTAGGATGTAGAAATGTTGGTTTCTTTCCCTTCCAAAGTGAGCTAGTTCTCTATTTTTTGTCTCCTATCATTGGAACACATACTATAAAATACAATGTTGGTTCAACATCGATGAGCCAATTTTATCCTGCACAGATGTTTTATTGTTCAGGATGGGAAGCTATTCACGTTTCTGCTTACCAGTGCTCTAGAAAGGACTGCTCAATCAACATTTTGTACTACTTTTTCTTTCAAATAGACTTTGAAATTGCTAAAACTGGTATCTCAGTTGTAAGTGCACAGTTGTCAAGTGCAATTGTGTACTACAAGAGTCAACAGTCTAAATGGCTATACTTAATAAGGATTGGGGTGAACTGAAGAACAAAACAGCAGTCGGCAGGAGCGTTTTTAGATGCTGCTGACACGTTTAAAGCAGAAACATTATGTAGTATATTCTGGCAGATTGCCTAATTTTCAAGTAATCAGGGACTGCATCGACTTATTCAAAAGCAAGTGCAAAAGCAAAATATTCTATTTATACAGGGCTATTCTATTATGCAGCAGTCCTTGGTAATAGCCAATGTGCGTTACAATGCTGTAGTGTATTAGGGTCAGCATCACACCTTGTTTCCCTTTAACTTAATTTAAAGGCAGTTTAATCTGGTGGCTGAGTCATGCTGGGAAGACTGGATTTAGGGTTACAGATGCAGGAGTTACAAGTATACTTCCTAGCACTGATAGGTATCCTTGCAGATGACTGGCTGTATTGCTTGCTCCCACTGCCCTACCCTCATCACCCAAGTGATCAGAAAGGCATCTGTTGCATAACCTGAATGCTGGTATCCTTACTCACATGCTGGATATGGGCATGGTCATGTGACAAAGTAAATGTCTCCGTCAGTACGTGACAGATGCTGATCTGGTGTCTGACAGTAAATTACATGCCCCACTCTCCACCCCCCATGCTTGGACATGCAGCTGTTAGCTGTAATTTTGCCATTTCGGGGACGTGTGTTCAGTCATACGGTAAGGTAGTGAGTGAGGAATCTTTAACAACAGTGGCAAGAAATGGTTGCTGGTCAGATGAACCAGCATTCTGTTCTGATGGGCTGGGCATGACTTCCACACCGTGGAATTCCCACCTTTGCTTTGTGCAGGCAAATCACTGGATAACTCAGGTTGAAAGAGACAGCTGGAAGTCATCTGGTCCAAACTCACAGCAGGGCACTCTTAGATCAGCACCTTCAACTCAGTGTTCCCCACAAAGTATATATCTGAATTAGTACGAACACAATGCAAACAGAAAGGCCAAACAGCAATACAGTACAAAGAGGAACACAAGGCATTGTGTGTGCAGGTTTTGATGGTTTCATAGGTGCCTTGTATAAGACCCACGTGAGTAGGGAATACCATAAATTCTTAGTGTATAATGACACTGAAATAGGGGAAGTCTAAGAGCATTTTGCAGCTGTTTTGAAAAATGATGGACTTCTCAGTAAGTTGTCAGAAACTGATGAATTACAACTTCTTTCTTCACAGCCTTAAATATTGCTCTCTCCATCCAGGGGCCAGCAGGAAGGGAAGAGCTGGAACAGGACCAGAGAGTGGCTTGGGAGAAAAGTTCCAGTACCAGGATTTTAGCACTTTCTCTCTTGTATATGCTTGATAGTTTCCAGGTCTGGTTTGATTTCTGTCGGTTAGGAGGACATACTGCAATTCCAGATAAACAGGAATCCTGAACGTGAACTAACAGCTCCAACCGAAAAGCTAGTTAAGAGCATAATAGGTTTGCTAACAAATGCGTGTGATTTACTACCTGCCAGCGCAAAGACCTCCCTGTGGGAACAGCATTGCCAGGAAGTAGGGAACTGCCTTTATTTGCATACAGTGCATGGCAAAGGGTGAAAAGAAGGCATACAAACATACACACACCCTGCAGACATCTCCAGCAGCAGCCCATACACGAAGAGCTCCAATCACATGGAGACCTTTTTTCACAACAGCCTTAACTCCATCTTTTAAAGACTTAACAGCTCTCCAAGAAGGAATCTAAAATAAGACCAACTCATATTGGCTTCATAATTGATGCTTGCTCAGAAAAGTTTAGGCACAGGCTAACAATTAGCAACAGATCAATACGGCTTAATTAGAGAAAGTGCTATCTTGCTGACTGCTAAATTACTTAATGTCATTACATCCGTAGCACCCTACTGACAGAACTTCTTAGAAAAGTTCAGATGACCAGAATAGGAATGAAATATTTAGCTGTCCACAGCAATCTGGATACATCTGCTTATGTTAATGACAGATACACACTATAGATGGGATGAGTCACTGGAAAATTCACCATATGCAGAGACTCTGTACCTCATTTAAACCATCCAGTGCAGGTGTGAAATTCATTCCACAGACCACCTCAACCTGTCAGAAATTCCTCTCTTAACAAAGATGTGATCAACTCTCATATCCTGAACTTCAGCTTCAGTTCTGACACTAGAGCAATGGGAATTTAAGTAAATTTGACATTTCTATACGGGATGCTAGTAATGTTAGAGAGGCAGAATTTGTAAGTTAGAAGTGAATTATCTTACCTGCAGTGTCAGTGCTGCTCTTGCTGGACACAATTTTCATCATAATCTTCTCACTAAGTAATAAAAAGAAAAATGATAATTTTAACATACTAACAATAAAACTGTATTGAAGTTTATAATCAGCAAATTAAATGGCCTTGTCTAGCATATACATTTTTGATTTAAATCACCAGTAGCTTGTCAGTTGCTTTTTTTTTTTTTACAATCAGCTTTTAATACAAGTTAAGCAAGGAATGCAGTATAAGCAGTAGAAAGCACAGAGATGTAGCTACATTGATTCGTTTTAACACAAAGAAGAGTAATGCAGTTAATCTCCATCTATCATTTGGCATATTCTTCCTCTCTGCCTAGCATTCTCATGGGGATGATGAAGATATTTAAAAATGAGCATTAAGGATTTTTTTACTATTACAGTCAAATATTATTTTGTTGATTGATTACTAAAATAATTACAGAGAAACAGATTTAATGAATTCTTTTTTTACCTAGAAGCATCTTTGCTATTACTTGTATTTGGCCCTTTAAAAAGCGCAGACTGAACAAGACCAGTTAAACTGGCAATCTGTTTCTCCATGGCTTGTATCCTCTCTCTGTAAGACAAGAGAATCGTTTGTTAAAGCCAGGTATATTTGCTTTCAGACTTGTTTTTCTAGGTGAATGATTACCACAGGATTGGAAAGACACTACAGAGCTTGTGCAAAGGCCCACGGGTACCAGTTTGCATATACCTTGTTGCAGCAGCTTACCGCATCTTAGTTTGGACAGCTTTTGCATGGTAACAGACAATAAAAAAAGACATCTGCTTCGTTAAAAAAGAACAAAACAAACAACCACCCAAGTAATAAACTTCTAACGATCTCACAAGACAGGCATCTAAAACAATCAGTTAATGCCTCTTGGAACTAGTGAAAATAATCTTTTTCTGCATTGCATGTATTTTCGCTTTTGCATACACCAGGAAAATAATTCTGCCTGTATATAAGGTTTCAGGATTAAAGACTTTAACACTTCTTCTTGTTACTATTTTTACTTTCCCCAAACCCAGGATTTTTGTCTGCAAAGCATTTAATCTGCCCATGCTGACTACTTCTGAAGCCAAATCCTTTGCACCTGACATCACAACTGTCTGCCTTGGAAAGGACAGCAATGTGACAGACAGGCACAGGACACCAAATGCAGACTGTACAGCAACATTATCATAAAACAGATTGCTTTCATACACATATCCTGAAAAATTCATAAAAGGAAGAGGAGAGAATGAAGAACTGTAATAGGTATGGTCAGTGTTTTCCATAGGTGCCAAAGGTCACGAAAACAACAATGTCTATTTTGGATACGAAGGCTAACATTTGTGTGTTTATCTGTTTACATAAATGCATCTATTAGTCAAGTACCACGTGACTTCCTCAATGGCCTCCAAAATAGCCTTAAGCTCACACAATGACACACAGCCACACATCAATATGGGAGATCAGACAGGACCTTCTGAAAATACACCCCTATATGCCAGCGGTTAAGTGACTGGGGAGACATACAAAAGCAAATCCTAACAGTGGGCTGTGAATTTGGAAGATGACTCAGAACAAAACTTCTCAAAAAGCAAGTGACTAAGACCAGCAGCAATGATGCATGGAAGAAGATGGGACAGACACATGCAGCCCCAGACTCAGCCTGCTGCAGGGGCCATCCATCACCACTGCAGCATCCTGGGCACATGGTAGCAGCTGAACTCTGGCTACCCAGCTCCAGTTGAATGCCAATCAGTAAGGGCCATGTAAACTCAACAGTAGGTACCAATACCAGGCAAAAGCAAGCTGACATGGTACAAAGAGAGTAACCAGCCCAGCTTGCAGTCAACCAGATTACCAAGGCTAATTATTTCATTCACATGAGATTGAAACAGAGCTTTGCTGGGATAGTGCAGAGACACCATAGCCAGGAGAGACACCAAGACACTCGGGCATTGTGAAAACAGGGGAGCAAAACAAGTAATGAGATGCTAACAGACACAAGGAGGGAAGAAATGAGTGCTCAGTCAGTTCCCAGCCAGCAGACATGCTTTTACTGCAATTTGATACAGTGGGAGCATCTTACTTTTCTGTCTTCATGTTGAAAGGTATTTTGAACGGTGGCGAGAAGACTAGTGAATCTGACCTAATTCATTTCAAACCAAGAAATACGTTACAGTATTTCCACTGTCATAAGCTTTAAAATAAGAAACTGGTTCAGGCTACAGTAAACTTTGGAACAAAACAGGTACTAAAAGCCTGGGATAAATATATTCTAACAAACTCTAATGCAGCATTTTTGACACTTAATAATGAAACTTTTTTTTTTTTTTTTTTCCCCCAGATAATCACCACAAAACCTTCCTGGAAATAATCTCAATTGGAAGTCTATCTGTTTTACTAATTCATAAATATGATGTTTTTTCCATCCCACATTCGATAATCTGGAAACAATTTTCTGCTTCAAAAGAGATTATGGTAACACAAAGCTGATCTTGTCCTTTGCCATGAAATCTAGGAAAATATGTTGTTAAGAGGGAGAGGGATGTTCCAGAGATAGGAGATGATGAAAAACGAATGAAATACTGGAATCAATTGCACAGAGCACATTATTTTTCATGTGGTAAAAGCATTAAGAATGTGAAGAATCTGCATGTGCTCTGGAGTTACTCTGTTAAAAGACAAGGCAGGATTTTCCTGCAGTCGTTTCACTGTAATACCCAGGCTCGTTATGGCCATCAGCACCAAACATCTCAAAAACAGGTGTCTGAAAAGGAGGTGCCTTTTAGGCATTAAATCAAATGACCTGATTTTGGAAGACCTGGTAGTCTGACTGATGGCGGTGGGAGGCAGCGTGCTCCAGCACTGGCAGGCAGGGACACAGCCAGCCTGGCAGCAGGGCTGTGCTTGGGGCTGATGTGTCTGAAGGGCTAGGGGCTCAGTCCTGCCACCCATCACACGGGGTATGGACGCTGACTCCTTCCACTTTGGCTTCCCTGTGAAAGGCTGGAGCAACCTCTGCTCCAGAGAGAGACAACGAATACTTTCTTCATCTTGTGCCAGGCTGGGGTCCATCAGGGATGCCGACACTGTCATGACAGTTGTACGTTTTTTGGTTCTCAACACTGTATTCTCTACTTCTCATTGTGCTCCTAATGGAAGGAAGGTGGGAGGAACAGCCTGCTCCACCATCCCTTCCTGTAACGGGCAGCATGGGGCAGACCAGCACTCCAGTGGCATGGGGCAGAGCAGGGTTCCCAGGGCACAGGCCAGGTTGGCACTCTAGTGACATAGGGCAGGCTGGGACATGGAGCACCAGGAGGGAGGGTCAGGCAGAACAAAATGCAGGGTAGCATGTGAAGGCCAAACTCCGTTTCCAGATTGATTTCCCAGATAACCTGCATCTCTCCACCACCCAGGAAGAGCAGGGAGGGTCTGCTGTACAACACTTGGGAAAGAAATGGCTATTTTATCAGCCTGAACACAGACAGGCATTGTTTTACATTGTTTTCCTGTGAATACTGGGAGAGTCAGAGGTAGCAGCATGGTAGGGGAGGTAAAGAAGGTGCAAGGTCAGAAGCAACTCCCAGCCCTAGCAGGCCCCTCTGTCAGCCTTGGCTTCAGCCTGGGACAGGCCTTGACCAGCAAAGGAGGCAAACACCAGCCTGTTCTCCCTAGCAGCCTGGTCCACAGCTCCAGGTCTGGGTACATCCAGGGCCCTGTGCTAGCATCTCACTCCCCAGATTCAGCAGAAGCAAAGCAATCCCTTTGTTTCTCCAGGGACTGTGCACTGAGGCATCAAATTTCATCACCAGCTTTCTTCCTTACAGCTTCACTGAGGTTTCATGTCATTCCCTCTACTGCAATTAACTGGAAGTAATCCCAAGCAGGATACATCATATTGATGAACTGGTACCCACTTCTCACAGCAATGCTATTAAAGAATGACTTGCATGTGTCTTCCCTTTCCTAGGGATACCTTTAATATTCACATCACTGAAAAGATACTTCATACAGACACAAACTAGAACTGGGCTGTGTAACCGTTTGTGTTCTTGTCTGACCCTAGGCTGTGCCACAGAAGACTGGCACTATGAACTAACTGGCACACTATTCTGGAGAAAGATTTTCAGTGACTTCGTATTTTATAGTTAAACCCTGCGTGAAGCCTGTACAGTAATCAAAAAGAGGGTCAGAGACAGGGGAAAAAAAAACATTTCTTTCTACATTACCCTATGAGAGAAACATTTCATTAGAAATTTTTCTATCTCACTGGGAAAAGAAAGCAAACAGGAGTTTCCCAACGGCTTCCCTAGAATCAAGCTGAAAGTATCACAGTCAGACTTTACCTCAAAGTCCACCCAAAACAGCAGAGTATATATCCTGGAAGGGCATGATGCAAAGACCAGCAGGACTCTTCTGTACTCTGCTCTCCTCCCAGGTGGAAGATACACACCAGTGAATACTTCCATCTTCTAAAGATTAGGTTAACTCAAATTTTCTACAGCTTGAAGCTAAAGGGAAAAGGAAAGCTCTGAAGCACTGCCAGCTGTGATACTGCTTGACAACTATTATCCAGGAGCCTGCATCTTATTTTCTACAAACAGTTCCTCCAACAGAAGCCAAAGTACAGTTTACCTTTCCTCCACCCTATACTGGTCATTTGCATTCATCTTTTCTGCCTCTTCAGAACATTCAACATCTTTAACAAAGGAAAATGCAACTTTGGCCTTATACATCTGCAAAGTCCACTTTTCTTATCCAATTCTCAGTGCATTCTGATGAAGTCTCCCACTGTCCATGACTTTACAGAGCATGACCATTTTTTCCTAATGCACAGGGAGTCCATCCATACTTCAACATAACAAACAGTAAAGTGGTTTTCTGATGGGAACAATACCAAATAACCTACATGTTGCCATTACACCTGAGTCTTGAACTGCAAGCCACAAGCTGTAAATGTGATCCCATTTTCTGATCAGTTCTGCTATCACCTTTTCTCACTAATGTGGCTTTATGCCACATTAGAAGAAGAGGGAAAAGTTGTGTTCAGGCAGAAGAGAATCACAGTACACTCCTGAAATGCTTTTGGAGAAAAAACATCCTGTAGAGCTATCTTGCTATTCTAACAACTGAATTTTAGTGAGTAGCAGCATTTATTATACACATATTCAGCACTATCAAATAACCTAGACTTTTTAACACAACACGTGTTTTAAATGCAAAGGATGTAAGTTAAATGGCATTTAATTTAATGCACTTTTGGATAAACAGCTTCTTTTCCAGTTTATCAACATTTAAACATCTACTTTGCCTGTAGCAACTGCCAGAATGGTCTACTATAAGCTATATAAATGGGCCATCAAAAAATATGACAGTAAATTCCTGTTTAAACAACTCATGCTCACTCACAAGAATTTACTCATCCTCCCTGCAAGCCTCTGTTTTAAGGGTTAATAACTCCTCGAAGATGAACAACTAATATTTTTGTGCATATGAATACTAACATACTTTATTCTTTTAAATCTCCCTGAACTGGTATCTTCTCACTGTTCTAAAAGAGCTTTATATGGAACTCTTCTGGTAAATGAATTACTGTAAGAGTTTATTCAATGCTTTATATGGCAGAAATAGCTACCTTGAAATTATCTGAGGTAAAACAGATACAAGAATGAATTACATGAAGCAATTAAAACCTTCTCAAATCTGGCTTAAATAACAGGCTTCCTCAATATAAAATTAAAATGGGAACCTCCAAAAGAAGAGATTGGAAATACCGGGTTTTATCTTTTGTTCACCCAAATCTGCCATAATTAACATGCCAAAGGAAACGGACCCATTTTCTTCCACAAAATCAGGATACGGTCAAAGAGAGGTCTGGTCTGCTGTAAGTACTTGACATATTCTGATAAAATACACATATATCCCTCTTCGGTCCCAGACTGGAAAAACTAAAGGAGAATGAACAGGGAAAGAGAGATTCAGTTTAACTTCTGGTATTGTGACTGTCCGCTTTAATCTTTTCTCTGATCTATACTTAAACTATGCATTGTCCTGAGGCTGTGCCAGTGCTACTTCAAGGTAATTTCCATTAAGTGATGGCACAAGACATGTTTTCAGTGTTCTCAACACACTCCACTAGGGACTGAAGGAACAGCAGTGCTGAGATGATGGGTTTGGTGCTTGCAGGGTCCTCAACCCACTCCTGAATGAGTGGTCTCGGTTAGCAAGTGCACAAATGCAAAAGACCTCCCTCTTCAGTATTCCCAAGCCTATGAGATACTCAACATTCCCTTTTGCTGATGCCCCACACCTGACAGTCTCTGCATGCAGGCTGACTGAACGCACCAGTCACTTTCTGTGGCCTGATGTTTAGGCTCTTTGCACAGTCATCAGCAACTGGAAAATGTGCATGACAGAGCAGCATATGCCTCATTTTAGCATGCCTTAAAGAGGATGAATTCAGCCCCATCTCTTCAGTCCCAAAATATTCTTACAGAGGCAAACCTAGCTGTACTGCTTATAGGTGTAAACTGTAACCCATTCACAACAAGTATAGGATGCCTTTCTGCCATTATATATGTCACTTTTCAAGTGTTCATAACAACCCTTTCCTGCTGAAGCAGGAAAGGAGTACCTCAGCCTGGACACCCTTAGTATTCCTCAATCTCAACAGTATTTGCTTTCAAAGTTTATGAATTTATTACAAAGCTAAAATAAGGCTTAGAGCACTTTGTGTCTACAGAACTCAAACCCAAGTCCCAATATTGCAGTGGTTAGAAAGCATACCAATTTGCATGAACTGCTTTGGTATTTACAACTATTTTTTAAAAGTCACACCTTCTCAAAGTTAAAAAAGTTACAACCTATAAGGGCAGCTTCCAAGAATGATTTTTTTCAGTGACGTGTGGCTAATGCACACCATGCTGAATATTAAGGTCATGTATTTATTTGGAAATGTAATTATGCAAATGCTATTTTCATCACTGTAAATATATTCTGGGTCCAGGACTAAAACACCTGGTGCAGAGCTCCTCTTAAGGAGCTCCAGAACTATCTGTACAGTTGCTCTTTATATATTCACAAACACACAGCCTCATACATATCTGAGTGAAGAGATGAGATGCCCAGAGGGGAGAAAGAAAGACACAGATTGGAAAGTTATTGGTGTCCTCCCTCATTTTCAACCCCCTAAGAAGAAATTTGTAAAATTTTTGATCTGAAGCTCTCTCTTGGATTAGAATTGGCAAATCATAGAATCACCTGGTTTGGAAAAGACCTTTAAGATCATCAAGTCCAACTGTTGTCCCAGGACTGCCAAGTCCACCGCTAAACCATAGCACTAAGGGCCTCATCTACAGGCCCCTACAGGTTTAGTGGTGGATATATACTACAAATATAGTACAGATTATTTAAATATAGTTCAAATTATTTCCTATTTGTAATAATGAAAGCTTGAAATGAAATTTCAGACACCTACACCTATTTTTTTGAAATAAATACATACAAATCAGGTCTCACTGACCCTAGATTGCAATATGCCCTAACTCATGCTCTTGTGTCAACATAACCACCAAGCTCTAAGTCTGTAATTTTTGTGGATGTCTGATTTTGTTCTGTCCTCCATTTTTTTCCAACCAATGGATCTCTCAACACATTCATTTTTCTGGCCAAGTGTGGTCAGAGGTGGTTGATTCTTGAGCAAGTTGCTCAGGTGGAAGGGAAGTTTGGAGGCTATATGAAGCTCCGTATCTCCACAGTGGTTAAGGAAGGCACCAGTTACCTTTGGCCTCTGTGAGCTCAGTTTTTTCCAGCTATTCATCTTCGCTTCCCTAAAGAGCTCTATAAAAGTTAACAGCACAAACAATATGCTAGAGATTAGTGCAACTCATACAAATACACAGCAACTGATTGGCAGTGTAACGATTTTTCTCTCCTAGGGCTGGGTCTATGGCAGGAGAAGCCTTCACAGACCTTTGAGTAAATCTGGTCCTTAAAGAGACAGGAGAGATCATTGTCATTGTTGTCAGTGCATAAAAGTTAACAACAGTCAGGTCACCAACTATTTGTGATGCTGGAAAAATCACTTGGAACAGCATTCACGTTTCAATTTCTTCCCTGGCACAGAGTCACTCTTCTCAGCAGTTTCACCTCAAGGAATATTATTGTAAACAACTGTCCTATTTTTATGCAAATTCATGTTTTACAGGAGATAAGACACTAATGATAAATTCTTTCCATTTCCGAACAGTAGATGAGAAAAACTCCACTCCATAAAGAACCAAAATTGTAATATCAGAGTGTCATTCTTAACGGGGGTGAAATATATTCCCTTATTAGCAGGAACAGAACATCATTTGTTCTTGTAACATGATCTGGTTGTCTGGAAAGAAAACCCCTACTTAATCATTTTATTTTATTATATTTTTTCCAATGACTGAAATTTACACAAATGAAAATAACTAGGGATTTATCATGGGTTGACAATACTTTCAGATTAATATCGGGCAGTGTTGCATCTCCTCTAAATTACTAACTACCTTGTCAGATGGCTAATAAACGCTGCAGCCCAGTGCAGCAGCCTCCTACACATTACACTGTCCCCTGGGTGCTAAACGACAGAAGATGTGTGGTTTAGGAACATTTCTCATTGCATAAATTAGGCCCCAGCTCTGCCTTACCTTGTCTCCTTGTCCTTGGGCATCACAGGTGACCCATAGCCAAAAGCCTGCTTGTCAACTGGAGAGGGCACCACCTCAGCCATGCCTGGGTGGCCAAGGGTGCTCCGTGCTTTCGCATCCACAAACACAGGTGGTCCTGGCTCCTTTTTGAAGGACTGGCGGCTGGGGGAAGACCTGTCAGGTTGGATAGTGTGGGGGGGAATGTGAGTGCTATGGTGAGGATGAATATCAATCATTCTCATGTCAGCCATCCTGTGGGGTGAGGCAGGAGGTGTTTTAGAGCCAAGAGTGGGCAAATGGCTCTCCGGGTACTTCCGTGACTTTTGTCTGTACAAGGACTGCTCCAGCATTTCAGGCTGCATAGAGGGGCTGCAGTAAGTGCTTGATGACCTCATGGCACTGCGATGGTAGGCTACGATGTGATCGGGGACATCGAGGGGGTGTCCGGTGTGGGGTGCAGCCAAACTCATCCTCCCCTCGTGAAACAAGTAGGGGTCACCGTACAGACCTTCATTTCGGATCAGGGCAAGGTTTTTGTTACTCATGTCCTCGTCTGGCTTCACATCCCGTCTCTCCAAAATGGCGCTTGGGCTGGGAGATATCGAGCGTGAGGCTGGCACACTGGAGAGCCGGTCCCTGGGGATGGTGGCGTTGCCTGGCACACCCACGGGTCGGCCCCCACCATAGGGAATCCTGGATGGAGAGGGAGGCATGGAGTGGGGTACCGGGGTGGAGGGTGGAGAGCTGGGCATCGCGTGTGGAGGGTGCGTGGCAGATCCAGGGCGAGAAGTATTTGGGCCATCTCGGCCCATATAAGCAATTTCCCTCTGCATCTAGAAAGAAAAGGAAAAAGGCATGAGATATAATATTACTGAATGTGTAAAACATAATGTGGGTTGTGACAACCTTGACATCTACAAAAAAAGCAATGGAAAGAAAACAAACCCTCAAGACCAAATAATTTTCCATCTGCATAAGTAAAATACTTTGGGACCTCAGTGCCAAAGAAAAAGAATAGCAACTATAAATAGCAGTAAAATGGGCTGCATGTTAAAGGAATACAAGAGTTTTAAAAATGCTTTTATTTACACAAATACCATTTTATCTTAATCTGATATTCATAGCTACCGAAGCTGAAGTCATGGGCTTCAGTGCGAAGGTGTCCTAAGTACATGGAGCCAGTGACAAATTGAAACAGTTTATTGATCAAACACACAGGCTAGAGTTCAGTGATCCCAAACCAGGAAGAAAATGCCAATGCTCTGGCATCACAAACACACTTGAAATCCTTAGACAAGAAAAATAAATATTACAACTAATAAGCCATTTGCTTCAGCGCAGGATGTAGCCTTTTGCTAATAACTTGATGCAGTCTTTGTTACACAAAGCACAGGAGAACAATACACAAACCTTTATTGACTGCAACACAGTCAGGTTGCATGAAAATGGTTTGACCCTATACTACATGTGCTATGGGTTTCCTTCATTGCAAAGATAACAGTACTTCAAAGAGTTTCCAAAGCACACACTCAGAAAGTCACTGAACATTTCATCATAGTTTTCTAAGCAGCAGCGGTAACTGCCAGCAGTAAAGAATGAGCAAACAAGGAAAAGAAAGGGAAAACTTCCATACCAACATTAGTGCTTTGCTAACAGAGGCCTTGGCAAAACTCTGCAATAGATACATGTGCTTCTGAGACTGTAGCATCTCACCCTGCTCAGCAACAACCTCTCTAGATGGCTGAACACTGATGGGTGCCCATGAGGAAGACGGGAGAAATTCTCCCTCTAGCAAGCATCGTGCCTGCTCTGGTGCCATTAGGATAAGGTGGATAAACAGGGAGATGGAAAAAGTCAGCTGGGTTCCATCAACTACATATGAAAAGAAAAAAAAGAATAAAATCACAGCTTCTAAAACTTGTGTTGGCAATTTCAGCTTCCCTCTCCATCACTGCCAGGGGATTGTAGAAAACTGAGCATCACCAAGCCCTACTACACGTTCTTAAAGTTACAAAATACACACTAATGTGCAAGTGGAAGCTGCTGCTCTAAGTCTTCACCATTTTTCTCTCCTCTCGCTCCACACTTTGACTGGAGCTTGTGACTGGGTTCACTGCAGTTACAGTGATCCATGGCTGATGAAGCAAGAAATTATGCTCTATTCCTGCCTCACCACAGGTTTTTTCACTGCTAAGGGAATTGCAATGGGGGTGTATAAACAATAGCTGCTCTGATCACAGCAGTCTCCACACTTGGGAATTAAAAATGACATTCCCCAGGGCAAGAGATCAACAATCTGGAGTATCGGGTATCAGAAAGAAGAAAGGAGATAACCTGATTATGGCAGCAGCAATAATAAGAAAGTGTAACAGAACAAAGGACCGCACTGGGATGGGTCACAAATGAGGCAGACAAAAGTCATTGAGCCAAAGGGGAACGTGGGATTATTTATTTTTTTTTCATTTGCACAGAGAATCTGTAGTTTAAAATAAAATATAACTAGACAGTATTAATAAAATTATCAGTGGGTATTCAACATAGTTTTCTATGGGCTTGAAGAAACACTGCAATATACTGAACTGTATTGTACATTCAGACTCTGGACCTGGGCCAGCAGAACAGGAAGACTCCTACTGACTTGAGCAGCTTTGGGACCGTGACTCTGTGGATAGGCAGTGACAGATGTTTTGCACAGAGAGAAAAGCCCAAAGAAAGAAAATCTTCCCTGGTTTCTGCTGGACAAGCTATTCCATGCCCTGTTCAGTTGCTTCAGCTGAAGCTATAACAGATGCAAAAGTACCTGGGACAGAAATCATAGACATATGGGATATGCTGGGTTGTACTGAGAGGAAAATTCCAATGTTACCTTGTAGAGAGGAGAATATTTCCATGGAAGCTTTGAAAGCAACAGGTTTAACTTCCCCTAATTTCTGGACTTCATATTCCCGTATATGCTTATACATTTCTCGTAAATCAAAGAAATCTGTCAAAAGAAAATTCCTATTTTCCACCTTAAGGTATTGCTATACGTTGAGATGGAAATGAGGAATTCAAGTATAGGTCTGGGCTATTGCTCAAAGTTCTGTGTCTGAGTACTGCTGTGTATATAATGCTTTTGCTTTAAAATAGCACTTGGAGTACAGCACCTGGATCAAGACCCCACTGGGCTGGGCAGGGTGCAAACGCCTGGGCAGACAACCTTTTCCTGAACAGTTCACTTTCTATTTTAAGCCATGACTCAGCCCTTGGGTGTAGCGTGCAGAAGGCGGGGAGCAGTCGAAGCCATACAGTCTAGGGTGCTCAGGGCAGGTGCAGGGACTTGAGCTGGTGACTGGGAGTCAGGCAGCCTTACTGCTGCATTACAGTGTCTTTTGCCACCTTGTTATTTTCTCTCTTCCCCAAAATCTCCAGATTCTTCACTGATGGCAACTTTAAAAATGTGAATGATGTCTTTTCTTGCCTCTCATCTATAAATCTTCTGTGTGATATTCCTGGCACACTGTTCTGTCTCATATGTACCCCACTTTCTGCGCTGATTTTCTTCTCCAGAACTCCACTACAAAACCCCCGCCTCGCTCAATGAAAACAAGCACTCACATATGCAGGACGTCTTCGGCCACACGTTCCTGGACTTCAACTGCATGACTCAGGAACTGAGAAAGAGGATATTTGGCCTGTCTGAGCCTCTAAATACGAGGTGATATCACAGCCAATTGCTTTGAGGGCAAAAGGAAGAAGATTTTTTAGTGCAGTCATAGGATCACGTGCTTTTTGCCTGCAGCCATGTAATACATTTGCCTGAAGGTGTGGTCTTCTTTAGCACACAGTTCTTCATTGTTCTTACTACCTATAGGCTTTACATCCTTGAAGTGGAAACTTGTCGTCTTAATCCTTAGATTAAAATATGGTAAATGGCTAGCAATAATTTCTGTATAAAACATTTGAAGTAAAAAGACATCACTCAGACTCTTTTGCTTTCTTTTTTAAACAGAGCAACAGAGACACTAAAGAGTGTCTTTATATACTATAGAGTGAACATCATATAAAACCAATTGTGTTCTTCATTTCAAAAAGTAGTTGGCATACTCAGTAACTTGCTATATTTTTAATGTGATTATGTGCAGAAAGGTAGCAAACCAGCTACCCATCCACCCAAATGGATGACCTTACAAAGAGTCTTTCTCCTGGTAGCTCATATAAAGGGTAAGCAGACCCAGTTGCTGAGCACAGAGCAGAATACAAAGCTCGTGGCAGCTCCTGGCCTCTTGAATAGCACTTTTACCCTGAAAGAAGGAGAGAGCTGAGGTTTCACAAGCCTTATAGATACCAAACAGCAAACTGCTGTACACTGGTTCATCAGCTGTTAATTTCTGCGGTTCAACCCAGTCTTCCATCCATCATCAAGACTAATACAACACTATGCTGGTCTTTATTCTAAATTTGTTACAGCTCATGGCTTGTCCCAACATGGGCATCTCACAATGAACAAAACCATCCTTACTTCTATTTCTCCAGCTGCCTTCAGCACATCATTTGCACCTGTGGCACACGAGGTGGGGCACACGTTGTGCCTGCACACACATCAGGGCAAGGCCAGCACTAAGCCTACACTGATTCAGTGGCACACACCAACACTTCATCTCACCATGCAGCTGCATACCTGAAGTACAGCCTGACTTGTGCCATTACCCGCTAACATCTCACAGCAAAACAGGTGAAGGGAAAAGTAGGCCAGAGTTTCTGACCTGGCAGCCATTCCCATCGCTCTCCCAGGCCTCCTTGACATCAATAGAGAACACAGCAACTGGCTTTGACCCAAGGATTTTAGCCTGCCAAAATACCTACAAGGAGCATGTTCCCAAGATAGAACTTATCCAGGCATCCTCTTGGAGACACCCTGGAGTTCCCAGCAGACTCCATTAATCACCTCTCAGGCATGCGAAGCTATTACTTTTCTTACTTTCCCATTGACACCCTGAATTTCCCTGAGGAAACTGCTCCTATGCTCCTCAAGCTGGCTCACCCAACAGTAAACAGAGGACAGCTGTAAAGAATTTTATTGAGAGCTTGCAAAGTCTTTGATCTAAAAGCTAGAGAAACACTAAGTACTGATGCAGTAGTGATAAATTCAAGTATCTGTAAAGTGGCCTTTTATGAAAATTGCTCACCAGAAGAAAATCCTCTAAGAAAGGAGGCAATCCTTCACTTTTCTAATCAGTAAAGACTTCATTAAAGAGCCCCAAATCCAATAACAATACAATCCATTAGTGTGTTCTTTCATCATAAAAATATAAATTGACAGCTTCAATATACTAGTTGCCCAAAAACCTCAGTTTAATCAGTAGTTGCACTGTGTGATATAACTTCTTTCATGCCTGATCTTTCATTAAGGTTGGGTTTGGACAGCTGAAAGCACAAATCATTTTTTGCAAAACCTCAGTCAAATGCAGCTTGAATATTTCTGAAATAATATAATTTGCAATAATAAATAGTGCATTTGGAAGTTATAGAATAAGTAAACAGTCTGAAAAGAAATTTTTTAAGTATCTGTACCATGACTATATGTCTGAAGCCAAATCCTTATGCTCTCAGACATCACTGAGAGGTTCCTCCAGCTGCCCAAAGCCATACTTGAAAACTACAAACACATTAGCATAATTTTTAGCTTTTTCTGGTCAGGAACTTTCCAATGAAAAATTATTTCAGCAGACAACATTGATCCAAAAGTTCTAAAACATTTGGTAAAAAAATCAGTAAAGACAAAGGTTGAAAAAAACCCCCACAATCCACCCGACAGATTTCAGTCAAATACTGACATTATTTCTTATCTGACATCCTTGAAGTGCTGTAGAGTTTTGGCTTTCCAAATTCATAGACCTGGGACAACTCAGATTCTGCCCTTGAGTAGGGACCCCAGTTCTTCCACGGTCTCTTCAGCAGAGCCAGTACTTGGTAATTTTGGGTTGATCTTCTAGACCAAATAGTAAGACATGCTAGCGGTTTCAATGTCCATCTCTCCTCAGTAGTGGACTAGAAATTTATTTGGCAATTTTGGCTAAGAATGTGTCTTCTGATGCTCAAAAGAGAGAGTTGAGGCCATGACAGCTAACCTAGGCTGTGATGGAGACCTGGCCTCAGCTGACTCTGGCCCTGCAGTAAAAGGCTCTAGGTGCTGCCAGGGTTCACAATTGTTTTTCATTATGGGAACCACATGCTGGTAAAATAAAACTTATTTCAAATGTTCAAACTTCCCATGAACGGGAACTCTAAGACCCAGCTAGCTGTTCTTAAGATCTCCCAAATATTTCCATTGTTTGTTCCTGCCTAATTTTCCAGACAAGGATTTGTAGAACTCCCCGAGAAATCTCTACACTTATAAGAATGGGAAGTTAATTAGCAGGCATCTAGGTTTCAGTTCTTTAGCTCCTTTTGCACAGTTTTGGTATATGCCCAGCTGTAAAATCTCTGTATTGTGGTGAAAGAAGAGTTGAGCTAAAAACTCAGAACACCCATGAAACTGTAATTTTCTGGTTCTAGTGACTGATTACACCAGAACAGAATACCTAATTGCACATATATGGATATGGCAAGAGAATCATCAGAGTTTTCCTCTTCCATTTATGCTCAATTCTATGTTTGTTTCTCTTCCCTTGATCAACAACGCTGCCATCAAACAACATAAGATGTTGTTTTAGGATGAACCTGTGATGATAAATGGTGGTGAATCCACGCAGTCTCTCCAATTTCTGTGTTCATAGTCCTTTTTTTTTTTTTTGCCAGGCTCAGCTGCCTAGAAGCTCGCATGGACAAAATAGGAGAACCAGAAGATGATGTTCACTGTTCCAGGAGGTGGAATTCAGAATTCAGAGCACATAAACATGACCCTCCAGGAAGAAGGCATCCTGAGTGAACCATATTCAGGTGTCATTTCCATGCTACTCAACATCACTGTGACATCCATTCTCCATACATTTCTGCCAGTTGTGCAGGTGTACACAAAGGCTGTGGCATACGCATGATTTCATCTTCAACAGCAGAATTTTTAGGATACCATACTGTAACTGCCACAGAGCATCAAACACATTCTTAACATTACCGTCCCTTATTTTATATCTATATCTTTAATGCACACTTGTGCATGAACCCAGTCCCTACAGCAATACAAATGTTTTACCTCAAGGTATTTTACATGTCTCAGTATGTCCTTTTATATCCCTGACTACATATAAACTTAATTCATACCATATCCTAAAGCTCCCATGGGGAAAACAAAGAATACCTAGTTCACTTTTTACGGAATGTAAAACAGATCCGTAAAATACTAAGTAACCACAAAACAAATTTAATGGTAATATCAAAAATAATGTTTGATTGCTTCACCTTGCCTTTAAGTCAATGTGCACACTGAAGATGGATCGTGCAAACAAGCAGAAGGGAGAGTTTCAAACCAAATCATACATAGCCTGCTTTTTCAGGCATAATTTCTTCATCTGTCCTGATGCTACTCTGAGTACTCGTTTTTACAGTTAAAAACACCAGCAGTCTTATTACGCTCTTAGACAACATTGTTACCTATGGACAAATAAAGCAATCTTTGATAAGGTTTTTTTGCTCTGAAACAATTAAAGGCACTTACTGTTACTTAAGGAAATCACTTGTATAGCTACAGCAGTGAGATGAACATTTAGTTCCACTTCTTCTAATAAAGCACTTTCTGTTTTCAGCCTTGAATTTAAATCCTCAGTCTACGGTATAATATTTTGTATATCCATGCCTTCTGGGAAAAGGTTTTTGAAAGAGTGAAAATGTTCCTTGTTCCCTCTGCTCACAACAGGGGCAGGCCATCTTGCTTTAACCGGTCATCTAAGTAACGCTGCTTCAATAGACTGAAGTACTTTTCCACATGACAAGCCTGCAATTTCTCCTCCCCTTCGAAATTAGTCACTAAATAACCTCCTTGGCATGTCACCCAGTCACAAACTGTGCAACACTATGTGATTCAATCGCTCAACCATTTTTTAATGTGTGCCCATAAGATGTATAGAAAGAGACTCACATCACAGAATAAAGTACAAGAGAGACTCACAAAGGGGAAAGCCATAAATAAAATAGCGAGTAACCTCTGTTTAGGTAAGAGAGTGCATTTCAAAGGCAACAACATGAAACACATACACATTAATTCCCCAACAGGTGAATAACTCCGATTATTTAGAAAATGCAGTACTTACAATTCTAGGAGAAAAAAAAAAGAATAAAAATACAGCACTTATAAACTTAGAAGCTTTTTTCTTATTCAGATTTGGTAGAAGGAAGTGCAAGCCCCTCCCGTGGAGGAGGCTGTCTATTCATTAACAAAGCACCTGAGCTGCTTGGCTAACCTGAACTTTGGGGCCCCTATAAATCAATTTCATAGTTATCTTTGCAGCACACCACACTAGACGTGATGATTTTATTTTGTTTTAAAAGGTTACAATAGAGAAGGCAAATGTAAAAAAAAAAAAAAAAAAATCGAACAGAAAGGATGCTTCCCTCTCATCCCCTCACCTCAACATATCACAGTATACAGAAAATGTCTTCTTAAAAATACAGTATTCACGGTCTAAAAGAGATGGTACTTAAACATCATGGGGAAAAGTCTCATGATATGAACAATCCAGTAGTTACCTTCTGGTTGTGGGGTGGAGGGGCAGGGTTTTTTGCTGTTGTTTTTTTTTTTGGGGGGGGGGTTAACTTGTTTTTGGTTTTATGTGAGCAAAAAAAATGCCTATATCATAATGACTGGCATTCAGAAGAAATGAAACATGATTTAAGCACATGACCATGAGCTAATACTGCTGTAAAGAGCCAGTTGTAATGGGACCTTACTGAAGTAACATTTCTGTATCACAGTACTGCTTTCAGTCCCTCAGCCATTAGTGAGGGAGGCATCATTCACTTCCGCTACAGAAGGGCAACCTGACACAAAGGGTGTAGGTAACAGGACAAAGATCAGGGCAGATCCGGTAGCCAAAACTAAAAATCTAGGTGTCCCACCCCTTACCTTACCCAGCCCAACAGCAGAGAAGTCCTCCAGCTCTGCAGACAGCTGCTGTGCATTCTCATTCGTAATGTACATTGTAAATTTATATGCCATTATTGGTCTTGACCAGAAATTCATGAAATTATATGTAGTGTAATATAAACAGTCGTTTCAGAAATGTGAAAAGTACTCATTTTGTCTTAAATGTTTAGTTTTCAGTAAAATATTTTTAAATATTATTTTTATTAAATATTTGCACTAGAACTATAATAAAGTAGTATTACAGCACAGAAACAATGTTAAACCTATTTATTTTTATTTCAAATTTAATCAGTCAAGGCTTGTTTCTTGCTGTATAGGAGTAAAGTAGTATTTACCATTGAAGCATCTGGTTTATATTTGGCAGGTTTAACTAACCAGTCAAGCATCCTCTTTTAATGAATGGATGTATATACTTGACCTAGTTAAAAGCTGCTTAGGTATGCTGACCAGCCAGACTCAAAAACACCAAGAGTAAGAAATACAAGCAAATTATCCTAGTACACTTTTATGCCACACATGCTTTTCAACAGTTTCAGAGAGTATGTTCTTCCATCTCTATTCTTCCTCAAAAGCTAACAAACCTTCAGTGAGAAATCACATTATTATGCTAATATGCAGGATATAAAAGACCACTTTGTTTCATTGCAGTTTCTCTGCAATGAATTGCAAGCTGGTAGGATGCACATTTTCAGTAATTGGACTCTAGCATGATAAAGTATATCCCAGAACATCAGACATACTATAACTAGTTCTCCATACATCTGGCACTATATGCAAGAGTCTTCAAGTACGTCTGATGCATATGAAAAGTTTTTCATTAGTGGAATGAATCTTCTTTTAATTTTAAAATACATCAGGCACAACATCATAAATATTACACAGATATATCATTACCAAGGGTGTAATTTAACTTGTAGGTTCTAACAATGCATACAAACCATTCAAGCATCACTTTCCATTTCAATTACTTTATCAGAGCCCTCAAGCGCAGCCTAACTTGCCATGTATTATCCCACGTTTAATTACTAGCCATATATTTGTTTATAACATACTGTACAGAACAAGAGTTCCTGTTCAGTTTAACCCCCTGTAGAAGCAAAGGGCATGCCCCTAAGAGGCACAGCACCCTATGCTTCCATGAGATCAAGCCTGGAAGCTTAGGTTAGCTTATTACTTTAAAATAATGTCTATGTTAATGACAGACCCGAGTTACCACTGAGCTAAATCGCCACTCACCCTTTCTTATCTGTTATTAACAATCTTGATCTGTTGGACCTTTCCACCAGTTTGCCCAACACATTAATTCTTTTGTTTTTTTTTTCATTTTTTGTTTGCTTCTTTAATTTTTAAGCAGAAAAAATGTTAGAGACACAACATCAGTAAACCACACAACTATAAAGACAGGGAATATTTACTGTGGGGTATACACATGTGGCACAGATGTAACTTATTGCTTGACTGCTGATCAAAATTCTTTGTCCCTGATAACAGCTCTTTTGGTTCCTATTCCCTTAATAATATTTTCATGGATGGAAATAATTAAGCAGTTAATGTCTTGTACTGCTGTAAACAACCATTTCCTTGACAGAAAACAGGGAAGCACTTACAGGCTGGATTGCTAGTCACCACCTCAGGACTTGGTTTTATTCTCAGCACTATGGAGCAAAGCTTGTGATGGAGGCAATGGGGTTTTGCTTAAATGCAACAAGTTAGTGAAGTCCAGCAGAATCCAAATTGAAAGTTTTTTATATTTATATTTATTTATTTATTTATTTATTTATTATTTATATTTATATTATAAAAATACTTTTACAGCTGTATTACAAAAGAAGCATTTCTCCTGTTTTATTTTAGGTTGGGTTTTGGTTTTTTGGGTGTGTTTTATTTTTTCTTTTTTTTTGCCAAGAAAGTTTTCATGCCACCCCACCAGTTCTATAGCCTATCCAGCTTCTAATTCTGATCCAAGAAACTAACAGTTTAGGAGGACAAACACCTGTGTACGGACCTGTATGCACAATCTCCCAAATCTGCAGTCTCTGATACACAAGACTCTTGAAGGT
This sequence comes from Pezoporus flaviventris, assembly GCF_033815535.1. Lineage (NCBI taxonomy): Eukaryota > Metazoa > Chordata > Aves > Psittaciformes > Psittacidae > Pezoporus > Pezoporus flaviventris. The sequence continues at coordinate 10,047,608 of NW_026892595.1, forward strand.
ACCTGGAGAACCACCATCAGCATCTTTCTTCCATCTGCTTAGGCAGGCACCATGACAGAAACCTCTCAGTGTGGCTATCTACTTTCTGCAGTGAAAGGAGAGATACCAACCCTTAGCTTTGCCTTCAGACATTCAGCAGAGGAAGAAAAAAGTGGTCATATCCAATCCTGACCCCTGAGGTTCAGAACACAGACCCCTGAGTTGCTGTCCTTCACAAAGGCACCAAGGTGACATACACACTAGCACCCAGCCAGGCTGCACCGGTGCCACGCTGCACTCCACACTGTTCTCCACAACCATGAATAACTCTTCCAAATTGGCCTCAACTTTCCCACATCAGCTCCCCAGCTCACTGCCCATATTTATTATACCTACAAGATGTGTGTGGTGTTTCTCTGAAGACTGAAAAATCCTACAGAAGCTCTTTGAATTTGAGAGGCCAAGCTAAACAAACAGGGAGGGAACAGAACAGTTCTGGCTGCCTGACATATGGGATTTGAGATTATGTACAGACTACACTATCTTCTCCTAAACATACACATTGTTTGTTATTCCCTCTGTTTACTGATTCCAAAAGCATGCAGTAAAACCAATATGCCTTGGTGTACACATAAGCGCCATAAAGTTCTCTTATACTCATTCCAAGCTCCCTAGTTCTTAAAAAAAAAAATGCACACAAACAAAAAGCCCTCCCACACCTCAAAGCACATAAGTACTAGCTAGACTGAACCACTATAAAAGGGACAGGCAGCTCTACGGCTTCACTGCTGGCAAAGCAGCATATTCAGAAGAACAGCTGGAGCTGGTAGTGTGAAGCAATCTACATGCGAAGCCTTTGAACCAGCCCACAGGTGAGCATCTAAGCTCCAAGAGAACAGTGCTTCATTGTGATATGTAGATTACATTATGTATACATGCATACATACATGTTTTCCACACCAGCAGTACATTTTTGGTCTATACTTTGGTGATGGCAGACCAACATAATCAGGAATTTTAGATTTTTAGGGATTTCAAAAATTAAAGGCAAGCAAATAAAAGTGGGAAATCCTGTGCTGGAAACTCCATAAGCCTCTCAAAATTTAAGTTTACAAGAGCAAATATAGCCAACTCTCACTGGAGTTGCATGAGGAAGGTTCTGCAAAACTGAGCTATTACGTCAGGTCTGCAGTCTGTCTCTCTACCCTGTAATTTAAACCTCATGCTTCCCCCTCATTTCTGTACTGATTTAAACAAAGATTTTCCTAGCTATAGGAAAGTATCACAGTATGTGTCGCAGGCATATATGCATTAAGCACCTCTCAAAAGCTAAGACAGCACTATTAGTTGTGAGAATTTGTCTCATCTAATATTGCATTAAGACAATCAGCCAGGCACCCTCCAGAGTCAGCTCACACCCTCTACAGCCAGCTAGGGCAAGATGCTCTTTGGCTTTCCCAGCCTCCTGCCACTGGCTCCAGTGGGCAGCAATTTCTACCCTAAGCTTATAAAGATCAGACTTTTTTCTGAATTGTCTCTGGTGATCTTACTTGTTTGTCTTTTCATTTAGCTCACTTTCTGCTCTGTTCTTCATCCCGGTTTTTCCCTTTCTTTTCTTCTTTGTAAGTGAAGCTGAGATACTGTAACTAGAGGGGATAATGGCAGCTGGGTGGATGCAGCCTGGCCTGGGGTTTCTGTTTGACTGAGCTAAGAATTAAGGGTCTCTAGCCTGAAGCTGGTAATAAATATTATTCTTCAACAGACCAATATAGAAGCTCTCCTCTTCCTACCATTAGCACTTACTTCTGCCAAAATTTTTTAAAGCCTAAATGTAGAGGACTGAGTACGTAGCACGAACTTCTTCCTGCTTCGTCCAGATGTAATGCAGAAATATTAATAAAAAATAGCAGGAGTCATATGCTGCAAACATTAACTAATACACAACTCACGACTTGGACTTAGTGATCTTGAAGGTCTTTTCTACCCTAAATGATTCTATGATTCTATGACACTGGAAGAGATGGCTATGTAAAGAATTACATGAGAAGGTAATAGGGAATTCTGAGTGTAAGACTACACAAGAAAGAAAAAAAAAGACAAAACAAAAAGGGAATGAGACAAGGTGAAGGACAGTAATAAGAGTTTGTGAAACAGTCTAGAGATGAAAGAGAGATGAGAGATGGAGTGCTGAGAACTAAATAGGGAAATAAGAAAGGGATAATAAATAATAAAGAAAAAAACCCTCAACTAAAATAGAAGACCTAAACTAGGAGGTGAGGCACTGGTGGGAAAAAAAAGGGGGATTAAACAGACTGTAGCATATGAAGAAATATTCAACAAAAACAAAAAAATCAATGAAAGAATGAGCAAACAATGAGAATGGGAAAACATGAACTAATGCAAATTTTCTTTAAGACTAAACAATTTTGCAATAGTTCTTCTTATTACAATGCTGTAGTCTATCACAGCAAGCGTGGGAGAGTGACAGAGGAAGAAGGGAAGGAGAAGAGGAAAGAACAAAATACATCCAACATAAACTTCTTAGTTTGTTTTAACATTCCAAGGCTTTGTGGGGGTTTTGGCAAGGGTGGTCAGAACATGAGGATGATGAGGATGGTTTTTAGGAAAGAAGTGAGCAGATCATTACGGGTAAATGCCAGTTGAAGTGACTTGTGAATGCTTGAGGGGAAAGAAGCTACGACCATCACTTGCCTTTGCAATCCACTCTCATATTCAAAACAAAGATATTTGAGATGCACTTTAAAGTGACAAATGCCTTTTGAAACCTACCACTTAGTTCAGCCTTTTCCACTGAAGATGTAATTAAGGTTCAAAACAGCTACATACCCTTCAGACACTGCTGAAAATAACAGCTTTTTACAAGTCAGGCTTTAGTGCACCATCTCTGAGACTCAACATATGGTGGGACTGAGTGCTGAGAGAGAATGCTGAGGCGGCTCTTACGCTCTGTACATGTCGGTCATTAGTGTGGGACAACAAAAATTCTGGTTTGATGAAATCACCCCCAACCTCTGACAAGTGATGAGACTTGTCACCTGTATGTGTGTGCATGCATATGTGCACACAGCTTTTACTTCTCAGTAAACTTTTTCCTGTATCAATTCTATCATGTTATCAATGTCCGGACCACAGACTTATGACCCCAAGCGCATCTCTGCAGCAAGGGCTCTTTGGCCATCATAATGTCCAACTGCTCTTGCCATTCTTAGTCCAAGACCACCTTTTTTCAGGTATAAACCAAGAATTCAACAGAAAGATAAGGGGAAAGCAATGTTACACTTCTTGCCTTAAAACGTTGAGCTTATAACATGCACCAGCTTAAATCTAGCTAGAGGAGCAGGCTTTATATTTGGGCTAGCCTGGTTACACCTGTACTAAACCTGTTGACACTCCCTAGGTGACACTGTCACAGATTAGTGGTCAATGAGACAACTTCAGTGACATGCCTGGTGAACTCTGCTTGGAAAGGAAGGGAGCATAAAGCCATGTAGAGCCTGACGCAGAGAAGTCCCATGAGAGCTTCCAGCCTAGCCACACTTTAGGCAACCTGAGCAAAATGATGCATGAGATGCAGCACATTTTGCATTGGCCTGACTGAAATCGCAGTGCCTCTGGGTGGTTTACTCCTCCAGCAACATTTCATTGTTTGAGCTATCAGCCTGCTACCATTCTGCATTACTTCATTCCTGGTTGGAAATACAGGAAACATCTAAATCAGTGAACAGGCACTCATTTCTGCATATTTACAAGTGTATTTCATTTCTTACAAACAAATGGAATTTGAGAGTAAAAAAAAAAAGTTAAAATTATCCAATTAAGCAGAGAGAAGTTAACAAATCTCTCATGTTTGATTCTCCTATGCTTCTTTAGCGTACTCTCCAAACAGAATAGCGTGGTGAGTACACTAAGAAACCTCTTGGCATTTCAGCCAAGATTTTTCAGGGTGTTATCACAAATTACAAAAATATAAACACACTGAAACATAACACATTTCAGTCCTAAAAAGGTTGGATTTACATAATTACATCATTGGTTTGCCAACATCCACATTTATCTCATCAGTATAGTATGGCCCACCCATCCCATAAGCTATTAGACTGTTTAGACTGAACATATAAAAGCTGTTACTGTTTTTTTTTTTAAAGTTAAATGATGACACCCTTCATAACTAGTGCGGCATTCTAACCAACTCTTTCTTTTGCTTTCAAACTGTTTATTTCTTTTGTGTTTCCACAGATGCTTTTTAGGTAGAATTTCCTGAGAACAAACAGGAGTTGTGTAATTCATGAAGATGTGGCAAGCATTTCTTCTCCTCTCCCCATTCTCCTTGAAGAGATCAAGCACATCACATACATAACAGACAGCCACCACCAAAGCAGGAAGCCAAACCCTTCAAACTAGTCTCGGTTTCAACACTTACTCAGGGCACCACTGAACTGATGGGGTCATCCCTGTTGTTTTTTTTCCAAAAAAGGAATAGTTTCAAACATGTACAGTTCTGGTACAGATCAGCATATTTATTTGGTTTAAATGTGCTCTATATCAGATTTATGCTCTTTAAAAAAAGAAATACTCTTAGAAATACTGTTATAAATCAAAATAAATGCATGGCTTTATGGCTAACTACTCGGCCCTTATTTTTGTTCCATACTCTTCACACTGCGCTGAAGCCAAATAAAACTGAATAAATTGATATGGTTAAATGAACACAAAGGAAAGCATAGCTCTTCGTTTCATCTGGCATTACCAAGCAACTAAGTCAAAATACAATTTCTGCTACAGATACATAGAATAGGTTAGGATATAAACAATATAAAAATGCTATAAAACAGAGCTGACAGTTAAGACCTAAGAAGTGTGTTTACACCTGGTGCCTGCGGTATTCTGTTTCTTCCAATGTGAGGACATAGCAAATCAGAGGAAGTAAGTTGCTGTGCTGAGTTTAGGAGTCAGCAGTATCAGCAGGAGAAATGGCCATGAAAGCCTTATATACAGCTGAATTTTGCAACGTAAATATCCAAGCTGCACAGCATCTCACAGTTGTAAAGCCCAGCAGTAATTACAGTTTTAAGTACATCTTTTGCAAGGTTAGAAGTGCTATCAGTGCCTCAATTAAGAGTTGTCTTAGATAACAAACTTCTTTCTACACTGCTTGAGCCCTATGTTTTCATTTAACTTCTTTCTACCAAAACCAAAAAAATATGCAAATTGGTCAGTGTGGCTGAAGTGAACAACCTATTTTACCAGGGTCAAGATATCTATAGTAAATCTTGAGAAACAGTGGGACTAACCCTTTACCCAGCACACCCTGTGGGTCTTTGGACTTAGTCACAAGGAAATCTAATTTGCAATGATGTAAGAAAGGCATATATTCACACAAAAAATAATTTCAGCATCACATCATTTCTCATGGATTCCTCTTGCCTGCTGATATTTGCAACTGTCTTGCTTTTGCCAGCTGAGGCTTTTTTTAACCCTAGATCTTAACATGCATCCAAGAAAAGATATTTTTACTGCTCATATTTTCAGAAGTCTGATTAGTTTTCCAGAGCCCTTATTAGAAAAAGTACAATCCAAAATGGAGAAGAATCAGTCCTCAGATATGTAGCTGTGTTCTCCCAGACATCAGGTACTGGTTTAACTCGTCTTTGTTAAAAGGCAGATAGGGACAGAATTAATTTTCTTTAGCATTCATTAGTCTTATCTAGAGGCAAGTAACTAATAATGTACTTAAGTGAAGATTCAGTGGAAAGCAGAGGATTTGGGTCATGATTTTACATTTTGGATATGCAAAAAATTTCTTGGGAAAGCTAAGGTCCTGAATGACAAACAGATGGCAGGTTTGAAGCAAAGAAAATCAAAACTATGTCTTCTAGCCTTGCTTGGGTTCTAGGAAACATGGTACCAAAACATCTACCTGCACAAAGTGATTTTTAACTCCTGTTTGAGTAACAGCTCATTTGGAATACTTACTGGAAGTCATAAAGCTTGGTTGGACTTTGGCTTACAGGACTCCAGCAGTTCAGATAAGCTACCTGGTTTACAAAGGAGGTAATGGAGGACATCCCCTCCTAATAAGGGAGGTCACAGCCATGAGCATTTTTATCATCTGTCAGCATGTTTAGGGAGGTCTGGCAACATCTGACTCTGTCAGCTACTTAAGAATTTCAAGTAAACAGCCAAATTAGTGCAAATTGTTCTACTAAAAGGAAGGGCAGGGAAGAAAAAAAAGGAGCAAAACTTCTAAAGAATTGGAACAAGGAAACATTATGTAAAAAGAGATGAAGCAAGAATAAAACCAGAAAATAGCAGACAATAAAAATGGACTTGAATCCAATCCTTACGTTGTTATTCAGGGCAAGCTACCACTGAAGGCAGTGAAAGCTTTGCCTGAGAACCTCAGACTTACGTGAGAGATAAGAATTCTAATTTTAATGAAGGGCAGAAAAGACCTTCACACAAGACAAGATCATGTGTTGTTATTAAGTAACTTCATCAGCTCCAGGGCAAGCTCTAAGCAAACCTCAACATGAGAGGCAGGTTAGCTTGAATACAGGCCTGTTACTGGGAAATAAAGAACGTGCTCCCTAAAAATTCCACTAAAACAACTGCACTGTGGTTGCAAGTTGATCTGTTTCCACAGACGAAACTCTGGGAGTTTCCAGGTTTGTGCTATCTACCAAATGACACTCCTCTTATACTAACTGTAAGATTACTGCATGGGTGAGGCAAGCTCATGTTCCTTGGATGGTCCAGTATCAAGAACATGACACTTTTTTTCAACGGCCAGCTTAGTATAAACTTAAAATCCATCCTCATTATTTGAATATTTTGTAAAAGATATGTTTTAAAATGTTGGTATAGTAATAGGATCTATCTAGTTAAATTCCTAACACATGATGTTTGTGAAATAAATATAATACACCAAAGCACATAGCCATCATATTAAAAAAGCCACAACCAGTATCCATCCAAGTGTAACACAGAATCTGCATCTTTAAACAGACTGAGTTTTTGCCAGAAAATATTTGAGATTTATATATCGGTTTATGTGTAGCTAAAATAAAAAAAAAAAAGATATTTTCCCTTATAACTCTATCCACTTTCCCAGTAAATTTACACAGGAATAGGTATTGTATATCAAAGGACATATGAATGAAAGAGAACAGGTACATTTACAGTCTTTCATCACAGTCTGATTTGATGCAGCTACTTCTCAGTGTCTGCAGCTCTGTAGCTGCATAAATAATTGGCAACTACTGACAACCCCTTCAAAGCAAAAGCAGTAAAAATCAGTAAAAAAAAAAAAGAAATCCACAACATCAGAAACTTCTTTTACATATTTTGTTCAAATCTCAGCAAGATTTGTAATGGCAAGTTGGAAAATAACTGTTTAATACATAAACTAGACATAAAATCTGAGAGTAGAGTTTGGTGATTAAGAGAGCAATTAAACATTTATTTTCTCATATGGCTCAAGGAAGAAGAAACAGTTTTCATTGTTCTAATTCCCAGTTTATATGAAAATATCTTTTCATTTGGGGGAAAAGAAAAACCCACAAAAGAAAAAAGAAAAGGAATTAGATATTTTTCATTATTTATAAGCATCATCTTACCTTACATGTCTTGCTAAGTTCCGTTTCTAAATGGCTTTGGCAGGTATTTTAATTCAGAATTCATTTCAGCAATACATGCCATTACATCTTCTCTTTAAAATAAACTGCTTTTTCTCTTTTCCCCAGACAAAGTATGTGGGCTAAATGAGCTGCAGCGTCTCTGTTCAAGAGATTTCATGGACACTCAGAGGCTTGCTTTCTACTGTATGAAAGTTAAATCTGAGTAAGGAAGGCATTTTTCCTGTCCCGGAAATCAGTATAACCAAAACCAATGCTGAGCTAATGAGAAATGTTTCTTCCATGTGTTCTGTTTGGCAGACACTGCAAGTCATATCAAGGAAACACGTGATGTTTATAAATACAATATGGCTCATGTTGTCATAACCTCTCAATGACAAAAAGAGCATTAGAAAAAGCAGACAGCAAAACAGCAGGAAAGATGAGATTTGTATCATTTGGAAGGTCTCTATCAGATAATAGAGGTATTAGTGTTTGCTTTTTCTTTTTTCTTTTCCTTCCCAAAAGAAAACAAAGTTTTATAGTAATAGGATCAGTAAGGCAAACACATGGCAACTTATATAAATGCTTTCCTATAGGCAATCCTAGCACTAAAATGCATTTACTCAATTTATTGCTTGAATTCTTTTCCAATAAATACTTTTGTTCTAAATACCTCTACGTAGTTCAAGGAGCTGTTATATTTTTCTAGCTGTAGTATGCAATGAACAAATGTAATTCTGGCAGCATTTGCAGCTTTGTGTTTATTGATGTTAAGATCACAATCCCATGAAAAGAAGCTAGTTAAACACCTCAAAGAAGCTGGACGTATGTTTACAGCTACCTTAAGAACACAGAAGGATGATCCTACTCGTATTATCTCTATCTTTCCTGCAAGCCAGCTTGAATTTCAGGGTCCCTGAATGCTTTAAATACTTGGGGAGCTGTTTGAGGGGTTTTAGCACTTGTAGGGATTTTTTAAGTTCACAAATTTCATCTAACTCTAGAGTGTTAAAATATTAGCAACCTGCTAGCCAGGCACTTTCAGGGGCAAAATGAAAAGATGCTGTTGTTTAATTTCATTAATAAAAGCTATTCAGCACAACAGCTACCAAACTTATCAAATGTTTGTCTTATTTTGTTGTATAACTAATCTTAACTCATCCCCTCTCACTTTGGCAGCCCAAACCCCTATTGCTGCCAGCAACATCATTGCCTTTTTGCCATTCTAACTCCTAGATGTTGTTTCCAGGTACCCCCACCCCTCCAACTCAGCTCTGACTCAACTTGCCCTAATGTTTTTACTAGAGAAACAGTCTCTAGAAAAAGTCCAAATCACCCCAAAGTGTACCCTGATACAACAGCAGCCACAACAAGCGTTCTTTGGATATTCTGGCCTTGCCCACCAGCAAAGGCCTGGGACAAAGCATTGACCTGGTAAGGTCTTGTGCAAGTCAGGGAATCGAGCAAAACCATGGTGGGTCTAGGACACTTTAAAACAAAGTGTAACCCACAGACTTGAGGGCAGGTGGTTGGGAGGAGAAAGACTGCCAAGCAAAACAGCCACTGGTTTGTTATAAAGTAAAAATTCCCTCACGATTCTCAAAACTGGCAGACAGATGAAGCCCAAAAACTACTGCATAAACCAACATTATTAGTATCCAACTGTGACACCAGGAATGCAGACAAGCTGCAATGACAGAAGGTGGAGATTGTAACTTAGGATTCTTCCCATTTTAGCCACTCCATAAAAGGAAGGTCTAGGGAATGAGGATAGAATATAGGCTATGCACATTTGGTGGGGGAATCACTTCCACTTGGAGTCACCAGGGCTCACAGCAACAGCCCAGGATAAAAGGAGCTGTGACACTTTCAAAGGAATTCAATTCATTCAGCAACACACAAAATCCACTGTCAGTTCTTTAGTGTCATCTACTGATTTCAATCCATACACCTTCCTGAATGTGAGAAGACAGGCAACCTGGACCCTACACCTAGTTAAGTCTGAGAAACCCTCTTCCCCTTCAAGTCTACGTAAACCACAAATCACATTAATTCTAACAGCATAGACCAGCATGGCTGTGTACATGCATTTACACTGGAATTCAAAACAATGCCAGAGAGAATAAAAAGTTCATCTAAACATTTGGATACAAGACAGTATTTTGTCAGAAGAAAGTATTGTTGTACAGAGAGCTAAAAAGTGCTGTAAATGTTACAAGCTCAGGGAAAGGATTAATGAAACGCAGCACCATGAAGATACATTTTTCAAAAGAAAACTGCTACAGATTTTCAGCATACATTTTGGGAAAGGAGTAACAAAAATCAGAAAAGCACAAATATTCAGGGAGATGGCACTATGTGGCTACTACCTCTTGCTTGACCACCATTCAGCATGGCTGACTTGTCAACCAAACCATGCTCTTCAAGATGTAAATGGCCATGGCACAGTTATCAGCAGGCAAGTAAGGAACTTCGAAGAATCCTATCTGAAGAGAAACTGTCCTTAAGAGCTTGCTTAGACTGAGCAAAATCCCTTTTTTCAAACACAACCGATTCAGAAAAACACATGAAACAGAAGACCACAAAATCAGAATTAATGGACATGAAAGCTGAGCGGTTTGATAGGAGATCTGAATCTGACAGATCCCATATTCCTCTTGCACATTCTGAGTCTTCTTGTCCATATGGATAATACTTAATACTTCAAGTGTTACTGCCAATTCTTATACAGGTCTCACATCTGTTTGGTAGTTAAAACAGGTGTCCAAGCTGGCAGCTAACATTATTTTCTGAGATTATTTTGGGTCTGTTACATGGAAATGATTATAAATCACATGGATAGAAGCCTGAACATCATCAAACCCAGGGATAAAGGTTCCAAAGGGACAAGAAGGCAAACAGTAGAAAAATCTGCAAAGACAAAACTTTTCCAAACCTCAAAAAACTAAAGCTGTAACTCACATATGGCAGGAGATACAACCACACTCACAGCATCACCATGGAAAAATGTACTTACAACAGTTAACTCATCATATTCTAAATAGTGTTCTTTCAACCAGTCTGACAATAAATTGCTTTCCTGTAGGTTTTTTTGAAACAGTTAACCATGATGCAGAGTTATTCCTTACTTCCCACTGTAGTGAATTTAGCACTCATATCACATGAAAGAAAAGAACATCAACTTACCTAATGCTAAGATGCATAAACACAAAAGGAGGGATGAGAAGCAAAGGATTTTCCACAATATTTTGGGCACCATGCAATACCAATACATAAAATGCACATGTTTCTTACTGCCCCCACATTTCCATCCCCTTTAATCTGATTTGCTAAGGAAAGAGTTATAGATAATCCATCTGCTTATTGGTGGGTGCCCCCCCCCCAACCTACTAAACTGTGAATCTGCAGGCAAATTTAAACCAGATTTAATCAAAGTGCCGAAACCATTAGACTATTATGTCCCTACCAAGAGATTTGTGAGAGCACCCTACAGTACTTCTGCCGAACAGAAGAAAAGTTGCAGTGTGTACTCCACCTTTTTAGACACTGGAGGATGAGCATCAGGGAGAGCACTATTACAACTCTCTACTTTGGAAGAGCCTTGGTTAGGATCCAAGTGTTGCTGCAAAGGAAGAACCCAACCAGAAGACACACATCCTTAGACAAACAGGTTTCATTATTTCCAGAGCTCAAGAAATCACTTGTTTCCATGCTCATAACTTTGAAGTGCAGAAGTTCACACAGATCAAAGGGAAGATTTTTTTGCATGTTTCTCCACAAAGTCCCTATGAACATCCTGGCTTCGATTTCAACTCTCAGACCAGAAAGACTAGAAATTTGCCAATGCAAAGGAAAGGCCATATGAGAAAATAACTGTTTTGTTGGAGGCACAAAAATTCAAAATGGCACCTTTGGCATTTCAGCAGGGAAAAATACAATATTTTACCATGAAACCACCACTTCTGACAAGGTAATCACTGTGTCACCATTATTTCTGAGTTATGACCAAAGGAAGATAACTCAGCCATAATCAGGAGATGTCAAGCGTGTATGTTTGTCGTACAACATATATTTTAAAATGAGAAATAGATATTATTACAGTTTTTTGCACAGAAGCAGCACCTGTGTTTAAAACAACTCTGTTAGGCAGTAAATGCCTGGCAGAGGGCCAAAGAAGTAATCTTTACTTTTGAATGTATGTAGCTAACACAGTAATTAACCATATCTGAAAACAGGTCTAGAGAGCACAAATAAAGCCTCAGTAGCTATATTCAGCATCCACTGTGCATGGAAAAAGAATAGTATAGGATAAATTTATAAAGCCACAGTGAAATAGTTTCATGAGTTAATGTCATAATGGACAATGATATTATGCCATGCCTTCAAATATGAAAGAGATGCATTGACTACATCCTGTTACTGCTACAGGAATATAACCATAATTGAATAATGTCAGGACCTTAAAGAAGACACTAAAAGCTATCATAGAATCATAGAATAGTTTGAGTTGGAAAGGACCTTAAAGATCATCTAGCTCCAGCCCCCTTGCCACAGGCAGGGACACCTTCCACTAGACCGGCTTTCTCAAAGTCCCATTTAACCTGGCCTTGAACACTGCCCAGGGATGGGGCAGCCACATTTTCTCTGGGCAACCTGTGCCAGTGCCTCACCACCTTCACAGTAAAGAATTTCTTCCTATTATCTAATTGAAATCTACTCTCTTACAGTTTAAAGCCATTACCTATTCTACCTAGACCTATCACTACATGACCTGGTAAAAAGCCCCATCTACAGCTATCTTGTAGGCCCCTTAAGGCACTGGAAGGCTGCTATAAGGTCATCTTGAAGCCCTGTCTTCTCCAGGCTGAACAACCCCAGCTCTCTCAGCCTTTCTTCATACCAGAGGTGCTCCAGCTCTGATCAGATTTGTGGCCCTCCTCTGGACTTGCTCTAACAGGTCCAGGACCTTCTTAGGTTGAGGGCCCCAGAGCTGAACACACTAATCTAGGTGGGATCTCACAAGAGTGGAATAGGTGGGAAGAATGAGTTCCCTTGGCCAAGCTCCTTTTGATGCTGCCCAGGTATGGTTGGCTTTCTGGGCTGCAAGCACGAACTTTTGGCTTATGTTGAGCTTTTTGTCAACCAACACCCCCAAGTCCTTCCCATCAGGGATGCTCTCAATCCAGTTTCTGGTCAGCCTTTTTATGTGCTTGTGATTGCCCTGACCCAGGTGCAGGACATTCACTGCACTTGGCTTTGTTGAATTTCATGAGGTTAGCACTGTCCCACCTCTTGAGGCTGTCAAGGTCCCTCTGAATGACAGCCCTCCAGTGTGCTGACTGCACCACAAACTTGCTGAAGGTGCACTTGATCCCACTGTCCATGTCACTGACAAAGATGTTAAACAGCACTGGTCCCAGTACTGACCCCTGAGGAACACCACTTGTCATTGATCTCCATTTGGACATCGAGCCAATGACCACAACTGTTTGAGTGTGACCATCCAGCCAATTCCTTATCCACCTATCACATCAGCCATTTGAAGCATGTCTATTTGCTCTCCACTGTTGTGTGTGCAACAGTACGGATGATCAAGTAATTAGATTTCTGACCTATCAGAAGGACATTTCGTAATTGAAGTACATAAATGAAAGGTGGTTGAGAATAGTGCCTGTAAATAAACTATTGCAATCTTCCTAAAATAATGAGGACCTAACTGTTGAGGCAGCAGAAGTGCTTACATGAAATATTAATAATAAAGCAGTGCGACATGCTCAGAATTGATAACGGAACCAAGAAGGAAATCAACAATTAAGCAAATCACTTCACAGGAAATTTTCTGCTCAGCTGAATCAGCTCTGGAGCACACATAAAAGCCACAAAGCAGGAAGGACAGTAGTGGTATTCCCTTCTGGCCCCATCAAGCTGATTTGGTTGTACCATTTCCTGGGTACAGACCTAGGATGGGTGTGGAGAAGATGAGTTTGTTTAATCTCAACACCACCCCCTGCTGCAACATTAGCTGTGGGTAACACACTGGAAGAGGTCCTGCACAGCTGCACCTCCTGCCTTCTTGGCATCAAGGTGGGAGATAACAGTCCAGCGAAAGACTGGGACAGTGACAGAGAGAAACTGAATATGCTTCAAATGCTTTCTGCATAGTCTCCCAGTACAAAATGTTTACTTGAAAAAGCAAATATACCAGTCTTTGTTCAGTATAGGTAGAAAATTTTAGAAAAAGACAAAACCATTTACAGCACAATGGATATTTATCAGAATTTCCTATTTGAACCCATCATTTACAATATGTTTCAACAGACTCCAAGGAAAGTACATCTATCTGCTCAGCCACTGCAAACCAGTTCATGCTGAAGCCTTGCTGGAGTGAACTAACACCATGCCATACTTCAGCATACAAGGTTTGAAAACATGAAATAAGAAGTTGTATAAACTCCGAGCACTGTCTGTATCTGAAATAAGTAATTAAAAGCTACGTTTTGGTTTACATACTTTAATCATTGTAAAAGAGAACAAAAAAAGTTAATGCTCAGGGCAAGTAATTGGAAAAAGCAAAGCAGTTAAGAAATACTACAGTAAGCATTATCAATTCTCTCTTTTGTATATGTATCATATATATATCCTTGATTTTATGATTTGTTTTGTACATACTACAGTTAAGAATTTAATAATTTAGCATAAAAGCTAGAGGAAAGAGGAGTACAAATACAGCACTAGTACTTACCCTTATATCTCCATTTACAGCTCTGGAAGTGTGATTAAATGCGTGTGCAGGATCTTTGTTGTAAACTTTAAGGAAAGATCGGTCTTGAATATTCCTGGAATCAAAAGAATCAGCAATGATAACAGATGAAAGTAATTTTTTTATTAACTTTGTTGCCCAAAAGATTCAGGTAACAAACAAAGAGTAGGTCTGCAGTGGACCTATAAGAAAAACCTAAATGCCATAACAAACAAACAAAAGCCGACTTTGATTCTCTTTCCCATGGGAAGTATCATTCTTATGCTACAACTCCACACCCATAAAAATTAGATACTGTTAAGTTTCTTTCAAGATCCTGCCATAGAGTGAAACACTTTGAAGACAACAGAGCTTCAACATTTACACAGCGCTCAAAAGGATTCAGTTAATATTTACATGTTTTATTGTGCACTCAGCCTACGTGAATTTTTGCTATTCTGAGAAGCAAAATATCAAAAGAAAAGCAGTCTTTCTAACTGCAGTTATTCTTGAGGCAATTCTAATTATCAGCTTGTTCACAAACCTGAAAAAAATGTACAAAAGCTAAAAATTCAGTAGCAAATAAATCCTTCCTCTAAACTTTATCTTTAATAAAGACAGGTCTTAAGGAAAAAAAAAAAAGGAATTACAAAAACAAATAAACAAGCAAAAGTTTTAATGAAAGCTACCTCACAAATGGTTTAGATGGAAAGCCAGAAAATAGTATTTTTGTTTTATTAGGATCTAACACTTTGTCATCGATTAGCAAATTTTTCAGCTACTAGGAAATGGTTAGATGACAGTAGTTTTCTGGTTTGTTTCAAAACCTACCTTCCAATAATTTTACAATTTAGACACTCGCACTGAGTCCTGCTGATTTCTTGTTCACATTTAATCAGTAGCAAATCCAATCTACACTCACTCACATCCTTTCAAAGCTATGATTCCTTTCATTTCCCAGTAGTGATCTCTAGAGAATTTACTTACACATGTGACTGAATTCCTTTCCTCCAGGTGCAGATACAAGTCTAGTGAACTGATCTTAATCACTGGGATTATCATTTAAAAATGAAGGAAAAGATTCTTGGGCAGGTCTAATTTCTTTCTTACAATGTCGTATTACAATCAGTGATTGCTTTGAATGAGTAGCTAGTCAGAACTTGTGCTGCTGTGTAGATGTCAAGTAGTTATTAAATAAACCCCACAGCATAAGAGACAGATCAGTGCCTTCTGTTTAAGAACTGTAGGGCTGATGAGAAGTTTAGCATTTATGAGTGTTTCTTGTAGACTGCATAGGAAAATAGCTACCTTGCGGCAAGTTCAAGTTCTTCAATTATTTATGGTAACACAAACTCTTTTCCATCTTGCAAACGTGACCCTTTCGCATTGAGACTTGCACTGGGATTCTCAGTTACCATTTTCTGTCTCAGACTTGGAAATACGTTTCTTTCAATACAAAGCAAGCTCTCTCATCTTCAGTTCAAGAAGCAGTACGTTATTCATTTAAATAAATTGTATCTGCTGTCTTTTCTGTCTGACAGCTATGAGATGGTACCCTCAACTAACTGAAGTTTGTTTTAAAAGCATTCTCCATAAATATTTCTTGTAGAAACATGACACTTTAAAGTAAAACACTGCTGCAAGGCAAAGCACCAAAATACCAGGCATTTGATCTCTGAGGTGAATTCTATTTCACCTCATGTTGCTATTCTAAGATAAACATTGCTGATAACAGGTATATATTACTGTACTTTTATTATTTCTATTATTTGCGTTACTGTAGCTCCCAGATATCCTTGGCATGTTCAAAAGCCTCATTGATCTGTGTGTGCTGCATAAACACGCCAGGAATACCACCTCTTCACCAGCTTACAAGGTGAATAGAAGACAAAAGAGACAACAGGATAGCTGCAGAAAGATAAGGGAACAAAAAGAAACGAGAAGCCCATAGTGTTTACAGCCAGAAGAGCAATAAACAGATTGTGGGACCACAGGCATGCTCTGAGTAGGCAGTGTAACACCAGGAGAGGGAAGGAGACCAATGTAGTGGCTTTGCGGATGTCTGTGGAGGACACCTTCCAAGTGTATTAGAGGGCTGCCCAAGAGAGAGCTTGAAGGCACTTGTTAGAAAATTAAAGACATCTACAATAAAAGTTGGCATTATTTGCCAAGTGGAAGCAGATGCTACTTGGTACTAAACAAGAAATGAAAAATGGTGTTGAAGAGGGCTTGAAGGAGCCTTCATAATGAAGACAAGTAGTTTATATTTAATGAGATGGAAAAGATACAGCCAGAGGACAAATGAAAAGAAAAAGCATGTGAAACAGTCTGCTTATGAAACTAGGAGAATCATCTTTGTTGCTTCATTTGAATGGGTGAGAGTGAACAAGATTACCTGTGTCAACTGCTCGGAAAAGACCATTATAGCAGTTGCTATTAAAAAGCTGATGAAGTTGCTGAGTGTTTTCTTCAGTATGTGGAAAGGCTACACCATAGGGATGTTACAGAGAAAAAATCAGAAATCTACACTGGATGTAAAGACTTGAACCACTGTAAGAAAAGGACCAGGTTATGGGCTTAAGTAAAAAGATAGTGCTTTGTCCCCCGGGATTAAAAATATAAAAAAATAAAAGGAAAAGGACTGTGATGGCCTAATGAAGAAGAACATAAGCTAGGCTGAAACTAATCATCCATGAGACTGTATTAAAGAGAAGACTAAGATATTAGTTTGGACAGAAGAGGTAGGATTCATGTCATCCAACTACAGACATTCACAGTTGCTAGGATTTCCCTAGTGAGAAGGGTAGCAGAACTGAAGAAGGGAATTTTGTTATGGAGGAAGTCAGCTGGGTCATGGGATTTCCTCTAGAAATGCTCTACAATACAGGCATAGGAACAGAGGAAGCAGATGTTGAGACTGAGCCAGGTCTGAGGTTGGCAGAGTGACGCCTGCAATGAGAGCAAGAGAAAAAAAGGTGGAGTGGTATTAAGATAATCAACAACCATATTCTTGGGGGCAGGGAGGAGATGAAGTCATAAACTGTTAGTCTGAAACTCAAGGGAAGATGGAAGGATAAAGTGAGACACAAGGAGCTGATGAGCCAGATGATGGTTGGCAACAATGCAATCTGGCAACAGAGAAATAGTAACCCTCATCTTGATTCAATCATTTGATCAGATCTTGTGAATAGACTGATGTATAAGAAACTTGAGTACCTGATGAATGATGATGATACAAAAGAATCAGATGGGTCTTAACATAGGTATTACAGTGGACAAACAGAGGTGTGGGGGTCTGCAAAGCAAGGAAGATAAAAACCAGAAACTGAAACAGGCTGGCTAATGACAAGACACTGGATAGGCAGCCTGAGGAGAGCAAGGCAGAGGTGAGAAAATGGAGTGCAGTACTGTTCAAAGACTGAGGAATGGGAGAATTGGAAGTGTCAAGGCTAGAAAAGCTCCAGCTTGCTCTTTTAACTACAAGAAATGGAGAAGCACCTCAGCCATAGGACCTCCAAGAACAAACAAGGCAGCAGTGGACAGTACACTTCTCTTACTTTCACATCATTTTTTTGCACTAGTGGAAGATTGGGAGAGATGAAACACCTTTTCTGCTTTCTCCTTCATCTTATGCTCCTCTGTTCAATTCTTTTTAACATGTAACTTCTTATGAAAAGGATGGCACAAAGGACTAGCATATTTTCTTGCACAGATTTATAGAGTGCAACGTGTCTGAGGTGTGCCTGAGAGCTTTGCTGCTGCATAACTTAGGACTTTCTAGGGACTCTGAGAACTTGGTCCTTCTGCTCATAGAGCACGGACATCAGGACTGACAGAACCTGGCTAAATAAGCTGCTGCACTCACACAGAATAAAGGATAGAAATTTGCTCCCAGATGTTAGTCAGATGATTTACTGACCAAGCTCTAAATTCATGAAGGGAAGTGACTGCATTACTTGCTGCATCCTGACATAAAACAGGAAGGTGGTGGGGCTGCTGCAGCAGGGGTCACCAGTGCCACACACCTTTGGCAGTGCTAGATGATGCATAGTTGGCACTCTTGTGAGGATATTGGTGACATTCACGTTTGCAGCTTCAGGCTCACAAGGATCAGGCTTTGCACTACCAGTAAAGAAAAAGAACAGGTTTTCTGTAATTGCTTATTTTTTGTTCCATATTTTAAATATTTATGTCTCAGTTAGAATTCAATAAAATATTAAATATGTGAACCTGTTTATACTATAAGAATATTTGAACAAGGTACTCCATTTATCAATGTCTTGTGCAACAGATACTGCACCTACAGCTGACGGCAGTGTCAGACCAGACCTCCCGTATTACTCAGATACCACTGAACATGCCTTTATGTGTCAGGCCACTCTCTGTCAGATACTTATCAACTCCACTCCTTTTTATTCTGTTAAGTGCACTACAGAAAAGCCCACCCCAACCCCAACAGCTGTAATTCTATGTTTACTTACCTCACATCACACAGTTCATAGTATATGTTTCTGCTCTCATCCTTGATGTAAATGGCCACACTGGGTGATTCCAGCATTTTCATCGATAGCTGCTGGGGGAAGGCACTTACAAAAAGGGCACGAATTGTATCTGTGCTTGTGATCTCATTCGGCATCCTTAACTGCTTTGTTTCATCTCCATACTGAAGATATAAAACACCTACAAGCAAAATATGATAGCACGTTACATATTCTTAAGTGCACAGTAATGATCTGGGTTTCAAAGTCCATGTGAAACATTGACCAAGCTCATGAGAAGAGAAAAATCAGCTCACATTCTTTACTCATAAATCACATACAACATTTTCCTTTTCAATACACTATTGGCATAGAGCACAGAACAGTGATATGGCTGTACCTTGATAAATATGCTTGCCCATTACTGCACTTTGCTGAGAAGCCTGTTCTTCAGTTAGATAAATCTGAAGTTTACCCTAATAAGACTAAGGGAGAATCCCAAATACACCAAGTCTGCTCTGCAGTAGAAAGTGTTAGTAAATCACAAGGTACTTTTTTTTAAAGCAGCTGAGGAAGAATTTTATTCTCTTATAGCAACCAGTTTTGTTTAAACATGAATTGTACATTTTAGCCTAACACCCAACAACACCCCCACTATAGCATGAGGAATTTTATATTCACAATTCAATATGCATTATCTCTGAAAGTACATTGTGCTCTTTCTGGGCCATCTCAGGTGTCTCTGTACCGCACTGCATTGTGCCAGGAAGAAAGGCCTTCACTCTCTTGCCATCCATAAGAGTTGGAGCAGGTATAGCTTCTACAGTGGTGTAAAAAAACAATGAAACGGCAGATCACAGAACCATCCCTGCTCTCTCAGCTTCTCCTCTTAGCAGTGATATTCCAACTAAGTTAATCATCCTTGTGGCCCTTCAGTGGACTCTTTTGTATGTCCATGTCTCTCTTTTACCAAGAAGCCCAGAACTGGACACGGCACTCCAAGTGTGGCCTCACCAGTGCTGAGTAGAGGGGAAGGATCACCTCCCTCAACCTGCTGGCAAAACTTTGTCTAATGCAGCCAAGGATACCACTGGCCTTTGCTGAAATGGCGCATTGCCTAGTGTCCACCAGGATCCCTAAATTCCTTTCTGCCAAGCTGCTTTCCAAATTCGTTGCCCTCAGTATACATTGGTGCATCCACTTTGCAGACATTTAGCAGTCCAGAATGAGATGGAAGAGAAAATATGTAGAAAAGACAGTAAAAATACTACTGAAGTTTGTATTTCCACCAGCTGTCTGAGAGGTACAACCAGAGACAAATGGCTCAAGAGCTATCTAGCCATTGGAAAGCATTTGGAAAAGGAAAACAATATCAGATCTGCTTAAGAATTAGTTATTACAGAAACATCTACACTGAATTCTGGCAGTTTCATCCCACCCTGAACTGGATGTTGAATGTGACTAGTCACACAATGGTAGAAGGACAGCACTCAGGCTGAACTGCTGAAGCCTTTATTACATTTTCAGGCGCTGCCATGCCTTTGCATCTACCAATAACCAACAATGGTAGGCTAAAATTAGGCACAATATTTTACATATGCACCATATGTTCCCTAAGGGTCAGGGAGCCCTAACCCTCCCTTCCAATACAAACAGGAGGTTTGAGAACAAAAGGTTCATCACCAAATCTCAATAAATCACAAAACTTTGATGGTAAGTCAGTGATTCTTGCTTGAAAGTCATCAGCAATGGCATGGGCAGTTCACGCTGCTGAGATACAAACACTGAGCAAAAGCGACAGGAAAAGCTAAGGTCCTAGAAAATAAAGGCATTTAATGAAAATAAGGCATTTTAATCTAAAATGAGCCCTCTTTCTCCTTAGACACAAGTATTTTTGCCCCTGTGTTATCCATAATTGCTGGAGAGGAATGAGCCCTACGTCGTCAGATGTTCCTACAATCAGTGGGTAGATAATTGTGCTTGTGTTTAGGGAAGGAAGATGTTAATTTTTCTAAATAGTAAACAGACGACTTAACATTACCTAACTATTATTTGTTATTAGGCTGCTTTTATAAAATGGAGCTGTCAACATCATTTCTCTACTATTATCAAGAGCTGAGAGCTCTTCTTTTGTTAAGACTGCAATCAGACCTTTAATGAATTCTACTCCAAACTCCCATTTTATTTTGGCTGGAAAAATTGTTTCAGACCAAAAAGTAACCAGTTTTCTTTCAGAGACTGAGGAGAATTTTCCTACAAATTTTATTTTTAATGTCATTATTTAATGAGTTCCAACTATTTTCCTTTTTTAAAAAAAAAATTGACAACCTTTATTTCTTCTGGGTAAAATTGGCTTTTCAGTGCTCATTCAAATATTCTATGCAGCTGAATATTCATTAGAATTCAGAAACTAACTACATTCGTAAAAAAAACCTAAGCAAGCATAGATTATGGGACGTGTACCTGCCCATGACAGGTGAGTTGGAACTAGATGATCTTAAGGTCCTTTCGAACCCTGATTATTCTATGATTCTATGTTTTTAAATGATTGCACTTATTTCACTGTTCCAAGATGTGCAAAACCATGTTCATTTTTTACGATAGCTTTCAGTTCCTAGGAAGAACATATGGAACCTTCCATATATTGGCATTTGAAACTTTTTTGGGTTAAATGGCAAAAAATGATTTTTTGGCTAAAATTACAGATTTCGAATATCAGCTTTACAGTTGTGCATGACTCTTTTCTGCCCAGTTTAAAAATTAGTGCAGAATGCAGAAAACGCACTTTTTGCATTTCAGGCCACTAAAACCATGCTGAATATTGAGCTACTGAAACCATTAATAAAAAGGAAATAGTAGAGTTGAAAAATGTTCCTTATACAGAAGTCTAAATATTTTCAGGACAGTTTTGACTCTGCCTGTCCTCCAATACTTCCACAAAATATTGATCCAAAACAAAATTACAGTTGTCTTTAGGTATTGAATTCTTGAAGCAAATATTCATGTTATCCAAAAAGATCATGCCTTAAAACAGACAGCTTTAACATAGAACTCAGAGAAATATTTTGGCCACAGTCTCACTGTAGAGGAAAAAGACATTTTCAAAGACATAATAAATTCTTTTTTCCTTACACTCCCTTAAATCACATGCCCTTAAAAAATACTACTGCCTTTTCTCTTGAGTTGTTTGATCTGTATCATGATATAGCAATGCTTCAGGGCATTTCCTATTTGACAAAACTAACTGCTCTCTTCTAAAAATCCTGTTTCAGCATGACAGAATAAAGAGACTCAAAATCCATTATTTTAAGTCATTGACATTATTTTTCTCCCACACACTGCCTGGTTGAAACTCTGAACACCAGCAATACCCACAGGCCCAGCTTCATGGAAGCTGCTGCAGCTCTGAGGTTTGTTTTACCTTCAGCTGAAAAATTACTCCCATGGAGAATTAAAGCAAGAAGAAATAGAATATAACTCAGGCATAGCTTTTGTAAGGGCACAGTACATATTCCAGCAATGCTGCTGGAAAGAAGGTTATGCACAATGGATGTTAGTATCTCCAAGCACCCTGAAGTCCCTCTTTCACTTATGCTTCTGTTACAATGGATTTACCTGAAACATGAAGATTTTCCCAAGTTTTATAAACCAAAAAGCACATAGGCCTGCAAAATGCCCTGCTGCCCTTGGAGGACAGATACAAAGATCAGTGTGAACAGGGAAACTACACCATGTGATTGTTTTGAAAGCACAAGTCAGACAACACTGTGGCCACCACTTCCAGCTGCTCCTAGATAATCCCAGCCCTGGCCTTTCTGACAACTACAAGGCAAACTGCAGTGTTAAAAGACTTCCCCTTCATCATACTGGTGTAACTTAGTTTCAGAAATAGCTCTGGAATTTCTGATCATTCTTCACCCATTGGCAACAGGTCATGGTATTAAATACAGGCCATAGCAGAAAACACTTACATATAAGCCAGGCCTTAGAAACTTAAACCTCTTTACAAATTGCTTCACAGCATTCCTGTCAGCGGAAAGGTTTGTTTTATAGTAGGGGAAATTAAACACCCGAGAGGTGAAAGGACATGTTCAAAGAAAGGTTTACAAGCATAAACCCCAGATCTGATGATGGTCATACGAACACACCACATGATCACACTTTTCTTCCCTGCATATAAAGCTCTTTCAAACCCAAAAGGCTTTCTGCTCCCCTTTTACCAAGGGCCAGTGACAGAAGGACTTGGAAAATATTTTGTCATTTCTCTCAGGGATGGTCTACGTGAAATGAAATGCAGTGCAATGAAAGATGCACCGTTAACCTGACTTACATAGGCGATGCCTCCTGCACAAGCTGAACACACCAGTGCTAGGTTTAGAGGGTGCCCAGAGCAGCCATCCTGCACTTTTAGTCCAGCCAACACAGCTTTGAGGACTGCCTATGCTGCTACTGCAGCTCACACAGATGCATCAGATGCATTGCAAGCTGCTCAGCTCAGATACTGCCACTGGGCTGTAAAACATACTTAGCAGTCAAGGATGTGCCCAAATGGTGTAACAGTGAACCATATGTGAATTCACGGGGTCAAGTCTGGCTTTAAAGCAAGGAGCTACAGAACCAAAATGGCTCAGCACTGTACCCATACAGGTAAGATCATAACTCTTTAATCACAACTGGTAAAGGTTTTTTCCTTATAGCAAAAGCTAATGTTACACAGGTGGCATGACACCACCCAGCTCGTATCTCTCAGCACCTCTGTCTAATACATGGTACTGACCTAACCCTGACTAAGCACTGTGTTATCATGGTTATATTGCTAACAATGACCTCAGTGCTGGGGAGCTTAGATGCTTAGAAGAGCTTTAATCACTTGCTTTTATGTACAGAACATGAATTACCCTGGTTGTTTAAGAGAGAAAAATATGGAGCACACAACAGTAAAGAAAAGCTAAATATGTGATAAATCAATAATAAGTTAACAAACATGACTTAGTCACCTCCTGTGACCTTTACAAACATCAGTCAATCCTCTCACACAATGAAGTTCAAAAGGAAAACTACTGGTACTCACAAATTCTCTCATAATTTTTTTCTCAAGAATGAAGAAGAGAAAACTGAGGCAGAGGAGTTAAATAACTCCTCAATATTATAAAATAAAACACAGTCCAAGCTTAAACTGGAGTTCATGAATTTCTTTCCTGTGAAGCTACAGGACACTCCCTGCACAGGCAAGACATCTTACAAATTTTTGAACTGACAAACCTTATTAAGATTTGACAACACTTTCATCCATGGGCTCCTATTTGAAGAAAAGTATTAACCTATGATAATATCTGTATTTGGCTGATGTTGGATGCTTGAGTGCTGCAGCACTGAAACCTTCCCATAGAACCAGAAATCACTGGTGTCATCAAGGCACTGCTACTCTCTTCCAACATAGCTACTCTATGTACCCTCTGGAAATTTCATGTCCAATTTGAAAATTTCAGGTAATTAATAAAGCTGGTTGAACTACAGCAACCAAAACCTGGATGCATTGGAAGCTCTGGAATTTCTTTAAATCAAAGGTGGAAAGCTAGGTATAGCTAAAATGGGGTGGGGAGAGAGGAATATGTACAGGAGACCTTCAGATCATGTTGGGTTAACATAAAAAAAAGTATACTAGGAATTAGTACAGGATATATAAGGGATGGAAAATTAGATAAACTAGCAAAGAAAGCTGTTATCTTAAGGTGAAGAAATACAGAGTACCTCGTGAGGAAACGAAGTCAGAGCTGCCTAAAATCAAGTTGATCTATGTTTTGTAAATTAGATAATACAACATTGAGTCAGAGGTTGCCAAAATTGTCATTAGACTTGTTTCACTCTTTACCTAACCATCAGTTAACTGTATCTTTTGGAGATGATGGACAATATTTGTCTTTTCATGCTGGTTTAGCTTGATCTTCTACTATATGTCCATTGAGCAACCAGCTCTATCTGCATTTTCCCTCACACTGAGGTCAGCAGCAATGCTAGCAAGCGAAAGTGAAAAAATGCCCCCTTGTTTCTTCCTCATATTTACATTGAATCATTAGTTGAGACTTGCATCAGTTTCAAAAACTAAGGATAATTTTTAAAATCTTGACAGCTATTTTGTTGGAATATTTAAGGGTAATCCAGAGGAGATCACAATAAAAACTGCCAAGAATTTCCACAAAATCCTGTTTACAAATTTACTTTAAAAAAAAAAAAAATAAACAACAAACTATTTGACAAAAGTGTAATATATTAAATTGTAAGGATGGCATAGGGTCATATTGTTCCTCCCCCCAGCCATCAGATAAAGGGATAACACATAGGTGATATCCTTATCACCAAATCCTGCAAAAGTTATGCAGACATAAGTTTATTACAGTGACAGCTCTTGCAGCGTGGAAGAAATTCCTCAATATGAATTTCTTACTTTACACATGCTCAAGACTTGACTCTCCTATTTCACCACATGCATTTTCAACTAGTCTGAGTTCATTGTCATGATCCTTGTGGTATTTCTAGCCTGAAGCTCTCATACTAGCTTCCATTAGCTACTCCTTGCTGATAATCTGTCCTCCACATTCAGAAAATGTCTATAAATATTCTTAGCTATCTTAAAGCACCAAGAGAATAAAAAAGTAGATCTTGTAATGAGATAAAAACAATTACTTATTTTATATATCCAGAATAGCCTGAAGAATTTTACTCAAGGTATTGTTTGAGAACAATTTCAGTAAGAGCAGGAACTGTTTCATTTAGTCCAGTACTATTTCTCACTGCTATTTTGTCCTTTTCTGCTATTTATAGCAACTTGCTAATTCTGCAACAGATTTATTACCTAATGAGAAAAAACACATGAAAAATTCAGTAATCACACAAAATTTCTACAAAAGCATATAAGAAATAAAGATTTTTAACTGACACTCAAATGCCAGCACTTTTTTTACAAACTTACATATTCAAATGGCTAAGAAGAAAAATCAAAACCAAAAGCAGAATTGACAATTGACAAAGAAAAACTGGTATTTGTCCTATTTGATTGCAGATAAAGCCTGTGAAATAACCTATTGCCAAACCCCAGCTTTGTCCATACACCTAAGTCAGCAAGCCCATCACATGTAGACAGTTACTTCCATCATCTGAGTCTGAGGGAACATTTCAGTTTAACCTAGTTCCCCAGATGGAAAACAGTGTTCTGGCAGGGTGGCTGTTGGACAGTAATTGCATAAAAACCCTTGATCTTGCCAGAGTAGCCCAACTGACCAGCAAGATGACTTTTTCATATCCCTAACTGACAAAACAATGTCAGTAAATGTGGAAGAACACAAAAATCCTATGATACTCTATGACAAAATATAAAAAAGACAACTGAACTGTTCAGTGAGATGAACTAGAAATTTCATGAGCCAGAGCTGCTTTTCAGACAGAGGCCCCACAGGCTCTGCCATGATGCATTTACTCTGGTTTGCATTCACCAATTTACCTTGTTGTCAGACCCTAAGTCTTCAAAGCTGCTCCAAAGCCAGTCTGTCCATGCTGAAGGCCTGCATTTGCCTCTGTGGAGCTTCATGAAGTTCCCACTAACCCATTCATTCCCCTGGCTCACTGGGGTCCCAGTGAATGGCCATCTGACCCTCCAGCATATTGAAAGCTCTCCCAGTCTAGCATCAGACTTGCCTCTGCTGACGGTTCATTCAATCCCAACAGCCACGTTGCTGATGCCAAAAAATTACTGGCCCCTAAGGAAGAAAAACAGCTGAAAAGCAGCTGCCAGGTAGACTTCAAAGCATTAAGCCCTACTCACCTTGAAGGCTACTGGTATCAACCCTACGTGACTACAAGGAGACTATGAGAGACATGCGGAATTGCCCTTATACCCACAGGTGGGCTATTCATCACAGAAGGTAACTGGGTAGAAGCAATGCTACAGAGTACTTATGAAACACTTGAGTAGTTAAAAAACTATTCAGAAGGGCTTCCATCTTGAGAGTTGCTCAGACCATTGCCCCATTGTCTCAAGAGAGTACCCTAATCAGTCCGCTATAAACAAGTCTCTTGAGGCAAAGATTAATCTCTAACCCTGTTTAAATAGGGCAACTTCATAGCCAAAAATGCAAAAGAGAGAGAGATAGAGAATGAAAACAAAAACAAGAGATGGCCTTAGTATTTTCCTCTGAGAACAGAAACCTGAACTCAGGCCCAGCATAGTAAGCATGCATTAGGATCACTACCTAAATATATAAACAATATTGGAAGCAATAACTACATCCAAGAGCTGTCCTCAGAGACTTGCTGTCAGCACTGGCATCAAATCCTAAACTGTACTGAGGGACAGGCTAGTACTATGCTTAGCCAAAATCTTGCACTTCTTGCAATGCATGGAATTGTAATACACTTTTTAATTTGCATGCCCATGCGTAAATGGAAGGGTCTGGTGTTTGTGTGACTTACTATATGAGAGGTAGACTTAGAAATTTTACCTAACGTGAAAATTAGATCAAATTTGTCCAAGTGATGGCTCCTGTGCCAGATATGACCCATGAGACAACTCCATCTGGCCTCCTACCTTTCCTCTGAAGGGTAGTTTGGCCTGCATAAGCTATTTCAGCTGCCAAATCCCTCTTCCAGCTGACAACAAATGCTGAAAACCCAAATTGCTGCTGCTAAATCAGGGTAAGTAGTGATAGAGCAGGACAGTGACATTGCACCTTCTATGTGGGCATGATTTGGGGTAGAGGAAAGCCATTGCCACCCTGATGTAGCTTTATTCAGTTTATCAGTTTGGACCCTAATTACTCTAACTCTCCCTTTATCTTCACCACTTTTACTTCTGGTTTGTCCATGTCACAAGGCCATTCAATATGAGTATTTTCTTAGGAGTGTATTACCCAATACAGTGAGGTCCTGGTTTTAGCGGAGGTCCTTTAGTATTACTGCAGTGCAAATAAACAGAAAGACTGCACTCAAAAACCATTTAACAGATATAGCAGTGACAGATACAGACTCGCATAGCTAATGGTTTTATTTAGTACACTGCACATCTACTCCAGTATCACTGCAATAGACTCACTGGATCCATGCTGATATGGCCTATTGCAGTGGAGTCAAACTCAGCACCAGTATGACACAGCATCATATACTGCTTACCAGCTTCCTTGTGGCAGACTGAATGTGCTTCTGCTGAGACAGTATGTACTAAATAAGACCTTGCTTCCTGGAAGCATTTTTTTTTTCAGGTACACATAAGACATTCTCTTACAGGAGGAAGAATCTGTTAAGTAAACAATAACCGAGTGCACGAGTGCTAGCCTGGGAAGGGCTGTCTTTCCCTCTTCCTGTCTTTCACAAACCCTGTAGGGACAATAAATGAAACAGAAAAAGACTCTCAGTGGTACGATATGTCAATAAGATTGTTTACCTTCTTTTGCTTGTCTGATGAAAAATATTTCAGGTAAGAGTTGTGTGTTTTTTTTCTTTCCAAGTCTAGAAAATTCAGCTATAATTTAAAAAGAATTCCTGGACAGGAAAATTCCTGGTACCTTAGTATATTATAATTTCCCAGGGTTTGTGTTTCAATTCAGTAATTGAAAATAGTTGTTTCAGGCTGTTTTTCCTATAGACCTGCCAGCCAATGTGAATGTATCTAACCATGACAGCAAATATTTACATGACGGTTTTGCAAGTTGGCTGCTTTGCATACACTGTAAAAAGACAAGATAGGGAAAATTTCTTTAAGATGACTGAATACATTAAAGCTATACTCAGTCTTACTTGAAATGCAGTTCCCAGGGAGTTCCTCTCCCATGAATTAAACTGAAGATCCTGCTGACTTCATTAGGCTTGAATCATGTGCCCTAAGGAACCAGAGAGGGCAGTGCCACTGCTAAGAAATCACAGGCTTCTCTTTTAAGTCTACGGCCATTTACACATCTGCCTGGTTTAACATGCATATTTTAATTTCCAGCTCATAAATAGTAAATAACAATTAATTACCACCAATATAACATATAAGCCTACCTTTAGCATTTCTATTTTTCTGTGTAAGTCTTACAGTACATTGCATACATATGCATTGAGAGTTATTTCTACCACTGGGTGACTGCAACCAAGACACCATCCCTCTCTGCAGTTTTTCCCATGTGTAAAATTGTAACTACAGCCTGACTTTCTTTTTAACCTGCAAGAAATTCTACAGAAGTTCCAGGTGTTACTACTATATTCAGTAACAGCATTTCCATGGAAGGTGGCAACAAACTAATTTATCAGACACTAAAATCTGTGCCTGCTAAAACTTGGGGTTGGGGTGCTAACAAATAATACTCAGAATACTCCGTGATTGTTTAAGACTCTCCTCATGCCAATCCTTAAGCATTTGTGCAATTTTACTTGTGCAAGTAAACCCTCCAAAGGCAAATCAAACGCAAATGCTGGCAGGAGCAGACATCTCTGCAGAGGCCTTTCCATATCACTTAATTTAAGGCACAGGTTTACCAGCAAGGAGTGTTGTCATTTTCTGCTCCTTATCCATCTGGACTGGAGTGGCTGGGCATCTTGGCTGTGACACCCCAAGAAGGTGCTTGCTCCACTCAAGCCATAAAGCTCCACCCTCCTCAATAACTTCTCAAACCCAAATCCTTGTGCATTTATGGAAATCCTTCCTTGTACCATATTCTACCTTAATCAAACCCTACATTAGGTACAGCCCGATCCTGCAGGAGCCCCTACAGCTGTTACTGCAATCAGAGGTTGCAATCGTACCCTGCCCTTCAGGGCTGTGGCTGATCACATGAACCGCCCTACCACAGAGGATGCCAGCCCCTGCTCTTAGAAAGGATCAGGCCCATCATTTGTACAGATGTGCCACATGAGAGACTACAAGTGAAAACATCTGCCAGTCTTCATTTTGTTGTAGAGGTACCAGGGCAGTGACAGTAGCAAGCTGCAATGCAGGCACAGGTTGGCTGCCTCGCTGGGTGCTTGTCAGGTTCTGCTTCCTCCAGGCAAATTGCAAGTGAAGTTTGTCGAAAGCTTTTGAGCACTTTCCAGATTTCAGCTGATTCTCACTCTGACAGTTTTGGTAGATAATTTTTTTCCCACAGTTATCATGCTGGAAAACCTCCCAGCTTTCAAACAGATATTTTAAAATACATTTCATTTTATCTTGCACAGTGAATTAATTTACTTTAATATCCTGCTTTGTCTACAGGCTGCAGATTGATGAGACAAGTGCTTATTTCTGATGGACCTCTTAGCCAGAAAAGACCTTCATTTTGAAAGCTGCAGCTGAAATTTTTAATGGGCCCACAACTGGAATTCTGTTTTCTGGGTAGACTCCACATGAATACTTTGTCCCATTAGATTAGTCAGAATACCATGTCGTATAAGATTAGTCCTGACTGACAAACTGCGACGTTGGGGTAGCCAAAATGCATTACCACTATTCCTTTTCAGACTCCATGTTAAGTCAGACCACAATTTAAAACCAGACTGACTCATATATAGTTAGTAAAATAGGAACCTACAGAAGAAATAGAATTTAAAAAAGAAAACATCAGGTTTCTAAAACAATGACCTTGAGATATTAAGTGTAGGATTAATAAAAACGTACAAAAGTCGGTCATTTTCCTCACTGAAAATATGTTGGCTGAGAATCAAAACATAATTTGTATTTAAATTAGATTAAATTAAAAAATTAATAGAGCTGGAAAGGAAGGTGATTATATGCAGCTTGTTTATAACCATGTGAACACAAATATTTTCATGATGCTTTAAAAATTGAAGTTATAAACAGTCTCCTGTTTCTTAAAAATAAACACTCCCCTTGCATTGCTGGAAGTAAAAATTCCAACAGGGCCACAGTCTACAAAAAGTCTCAAAAGTAAAATTTCAGGACATTGCTCACGGTCGTGTTAGAACACACTGGCAGAACAGACTGAAAAGGACATTATTGTAGAAGAAATTCTTTGAAGATAATCGTTTAAAACAGAACTATTTTTGAATAATTTTTAGACTATATTCTAAAACAAACTATTTGCTATTAATAGTTCCTGGAACAACTTGAAAATGATAGACTGCAGGTGGTGACAACATGCTACCTCCTTTTTGGCTAGTATGATGATCCCTTAAGCCACAGACATAGCTGTGACCCCTCTTGCAATACAGGTGTCCTGGGTTCAGCAGTAGCAGTCATGTTTCTCCTCCTTGGTAGCTGGTGCAGTGCAGTGTTTTGACTTTCAGCTCGGGAACAGAGCTGATAGAGATGTTTTGGTTTGGCCAAGGACTTTGTGAGCCTCATGCTCTGCCAGGGAGGAGGGGAAGCCAGGAGGAAGCAGAGACAGGACACCTGACCCAAACTGACCAAAGAGCTATTCCATACCACAGCACGTCATGCCCAGGATGTAACTGGGAGTTAGCCGGAAGGGCTGGGAGACTGCAGGGTTGGAGGAGGTATCGGTCGGAGCTTGGTCGGGCTTGGGGGGGCGAGTGATCGGTAGGCTGGTGCTGAGGTGTTATATTCTCTTCCCTTGTTATTTCCTTTATCATTATTATCACTGGTGGTAGCAGTAGTGATTTGTGTTATACCTTAGTTACTAAACTGTTCTTATCTCAACCCGTGGGAGTTGCATTCTTTTGATTCTCCTCTCCATCCCTCCGAGAGCAGGGGGAGGGCAAGAAAGGGGGGGGGGGGAAGTGAGCGAACGAATTACCTGACTGGGTTTAAACCACGACAACAGGATAGAAAAGACTTATTTTGCTCCAGTTTCGAATCTAAAAACGCTCAACTGAAGTGCTTCATGTTACACAGTTTCCTTTTTTTTTTCTTTCCCCACTGCATTTTGCCTGTCCATGCTGAGCTAAGCCAGGGTCTTGTCTCTAGCCTATGAAAGACAGGCTGAGATAAGGTGCCTTGGAGGGTCTTGAAATCCTGGCCATTAAATAAAATGGTACACCTTCATGCGACCATCATCCATTAAGAGCTGGACAACACATTTCAGTATATGCAAAAGATGTTTAAAAAAAGGGATTTAAAAGTGGACCACTTATCAGTAAGCTTCTGATCCTCCCCCTCATCTCAGCAAAGATACTGAAAAAAACTGGGAAAAGTGCAAAGAAGGGCAACAATGATAATCAAATGTTCAGGATCTGTTCTAGACAAGGAGCAAATGATTACAGCAGCACTTCTCAGCCTGGAGAAGAGATGACCTGAGGGAAATGACAGCCCTACAAAATCAGATATGGGCCAGGGGTAGCAGATAGTGATCAAATGTTTGCTGTCACGTCCAACACAATGACAAGGGGGCATAACTCAGAGCAGATAAGCCAATACAAAACAAAGCAAGAGGAAAGTGATGGTTGAGCAATAAACCAACTGAAACTTGCTGTCCAAGTCACAGATGCACTGTTGCGGATGCATAAAATTTACATGGGTTCAAAAGGAAACTGAAAAAATACCTGGAGGAGGTATCTCTTAATACTTATTATACAGGAAGAAACCATAACCAGAAAATCCCTAAGCTGAAGATAGCCTGAAGCTGGGAGAGTACCTGGGGAAAGGATCATAAGTACATACCAAATTTACCTTGTTCTTACTCTTGCCCAGACTAGCTGCTTATGGTTTCTCCTGGAGACAAAGTACGGGACCAGGTGGCCTCTTGGTCTAATCTAGTATGGCCCTTCCTACGTTCCTGTTACCAGGTTTATTCCCAGCGATGAGCACTTAAGTATTTTTCAGAAACAGGGCTGTTACATTCTTTTCAGCTGTACATGCTGACAGTGAGAAAGCTGCTTCCAGTTCAGCCTTCGGGAGAGAAAACACTGCACAAAGCACTGGTGCACAGCAGGTCACCCCCTCTTGATGCCAACAAAAAGCTTCCTGAAAGCTGTTTATCAATTCTCAGCTCACATCCTAAGCAGAAGTTCAGAGCTGAGATACCCTACCTGGCCTGGGGTAAACCCTGGATGCCAGCTGAAACCCACATGGTGAGGCTGGACTGTGAACTGCACAAGGACCTGCAAAGGCCCAATCCACCTAACATCACAGTGAAGCAAATACATTTTTTCCAGGATGTTTCAGGTGAAGTAAGCCACTCTGAGGACACCCTAGCATACAGGCAGAGATGAAGCCTCTCTGTGTATAGTAAACATATATGTGCTAGCTCCTTGTTCTTAAAAACATCTCTGAAACAGAGAGTCTTGTCCAGGTTGGAGTCTTCAAAATTTCTCCCCAAAAAGCCTGATGGTCCAACAGGCTTCAGGAAGGCAGCAGTGCTACTCCATGAGCTGACACAGGCAGGAATCTGCCCCTTGTCCCCAGCCCCACTGTGAGGGCAGCAGGGGCCCCTTCCAGCCCTGTTTTCTTCTCATTTGTTGTGTTTGTCAGATATCATAATACTTTTGACAGAAACTGTCTTCGATTGTTGAGGAACGAGTAAACCGCTGTGACAAGCTTACAAGCATGGTATGATTTACATCCCAGCCTTCAGTTTATGTCACTCTGTATGTTAGAAGATGAGTCTACAGGAAAGCGGTATTTCACTTTATTACCTCCAAGCAAAAACCTGCCTTCCTCAGCAATCCGCATGCAACTTCTGGTATCTTCTCACAGCAGTTTAACTGCTCTCCGGAGTCATTCCTCAAGAAAACAGACTTTACTTGTACCATCCATCAGCTGAGAGCAGAGTCTCCAGGACAAAATCCACCATCATAAAAGGAGCTCCGGTTCACAGCCGGGCTTAATTCAACCCTGAGATATGGGAAGAACGCAGGAAGCAGAGCCATCCACCTGCACTGACATATCACTCGTGTCACCATGCAGATGGAAGGGCCTTGCCCTGAAGTAAAGGGCAACCCTGTCAGCATATCTATTCAAATCCTCTGCCTGGAAAGCTACTGCCATGTAAATACCAAACCTTTTTGCTAAGTGCTGGATCTGTCAGGTACAATGTCTAGGTTTCTTCCAACTAGGTCTGGCTTTGAAGAGATGATAAAGTCAAAAAGTCTGTGTCTCCTGTCTGAAAATGAGTCTGAAATGTGCAATCTTGTATTTAGTTCATAGCCACATAGCATGCAGGCTCAGCAAAAAGTACTTGCAATATTGGGTGTTAACTATTAGTCAGCATTTCATATCGGAGTCTGCATCTTCCTCCTTGTCTACCATGTTCCCAGCACACTTTCGCCTCTTAAGAAAATAATTTCGCCATTCCCCCAAGTTACCCAGCAGCCCATACTGATCTCATTTCCAAACAATAACCTGACATTAGAAATAATGTCCTACCAAAGTCTTTATTTTTTTAACTGCAAACTATTTTAAACCTATTTTAAATGTACAAATGGAAAACATGGGCTAAGAGCAGAGAGGAAAAGGACTGAAGTAGGGCCTTACCCAGTGATCTTTCCTTGGTTTGGTTTGCCGACCGCACTACAGGAAGACTTGCTCGTGTGCGGCTGCCCCTTGAAAAGGGGGTTGGCGAATCACCTTCAGACATGGCCTCTAAGGAATCAACAGATGCTTCAGAGAGGTGCTCTGTCTGGTCACCCAAATTGGGCTGTGGGCTCTGGGATGGTTTGGGGCTTCTTGTCTGCAAAATAGAGTATTTCATTATTAGTCTACTGAAATCATAATATGGGGAGAGCGGAGAACACAAAGGAAGAAGTCCAAGCTTCTTAAAAACTGGGTAAGCTGAAGGTCACTTCTGTGTAGGTTATTTAGGAAAACAGTGTTCTTGGGTATTCTGCTACAGTTTTTATGGTTCCACATCCACACTGCAAATCCTGTTGCTAACAAGACCCTGAGGATAAGGCATATGCTGAGGAGATACATGGTAATCTCATTCTTTGCTGCTCAGGCAACCATTACAGCGTAAGCATGTCCACACACACACACATTTCTGTTGACAAGTCTACTAAGAAAAATCCTCTGAAGAGACATGGTGGTGTAGTTGTGAGCTATCAATCTCTCTACATTCCACTGCTCCACCTATGAAAGGTACAGGTCATGCAGCAAAGCCAAAACAGGCATCCAACATTTACAGCTGAAATCACAAACAGTTATTTTACTTTTTGTTTCACCAGCATAAATCAGAAACGTCTGCCATTCACTGACCAAGTTAACTGTGAGTTTTACTGGGTAGTCATACTAGTAAATTGCTAAACACGGTATCCAGAAAAAAACTGTCTCAGGAAGGAAGATAAATGTTTTCATTCATGCACTTCTAGTGACTCTCTATTGTAATAGAGACTCTTTATTGTAATAAAAACACACTCAACAGGAGATACAATGTTCTGAACATTTTTCTTATTAGCTGTAAGTGGCATTCTAAGTGCTTTCTACAAAGATGGGTTG
The DNA here is from genome assembly GCF_033815535.1 of Pezoporus flaviventris. Classification (NCBI taxonomy): domain Eukaryota; kingdom Metazoa; phylum Chordata; class Aves; order Psittaciformes; family Psittacidae; genus Pezoporus; species Pezoporus flaviventris. The sequence goes on from NW_026892595.1 coordinate 10,082,798, forward strand.
CTTTAAGAAGTACACTCAATACTGTTTAGTGAAACTCCCCAAACCACATCTTACTGTTAGCTTGGAAGAATAATTTTCCAGTCTCTCAAGGAAACTCTGTATCACAACAAACTGGGACAGACACAGTCCAAGTAGAAATTCAAAGCAAAACAAGTTTGCTGTGTCGCAAAACCAATACGTGAATGTTATAAAGGCCTATAATCAGCATCAGGCACAAGATATCATAAGACCTATATACTTTCCTCTTCCCTATCATTTAAGGTCAGATGCTAGTGTGTTAAAAATCCCCTGTATTGAAATAAACTTCAAGCTCTAGGTTTGAAGATGCTGTCAAGATCGAGAAAAGATTAAGCTTCTTTCTGGAAAGCCAAGATGACTTATCTTGCTGACGTCTGGTAGCTTCAGTGGTTTTTCAAGTGAAATGAGATGAGCTCATTTCAGCAATAGCATTCACTACATAATATTCCCTATGTGACCTTGACTGTATGAAGAACTTTAACTCTATTAGATTTTAATTAGCTGGCTGTAGAGGCCTCTTGTTGCCAAGTTGTGCTGTTGCGCACAAACTACAATAATCAGAAATACCTCACAAGAAAACTAAATCCCCCAGAACTTTTCACTTTTGAAATGCTAATTTTAAAATATTAGGTATTATCCAATGTCCCACAGTGAAATTGTTCAAGAGCACTGAATTTTTGCAGGACTTAAAGCTAGCAACATTTATTCTCAGTAAACTAAAGTATGCTTTGAAGTGCCTTTGACATGGTCAGCACTTGTCTGCAGGTTGTAAATACAGGGACTTGTGCCTGAAAACTTACAGAGGTGGCAAGTGACCTGCACACACAGAGAAAGAATTTGATTAGTCAGTACTTCTTGATGCAACTTCTCAAAATGGTGTGGGAAACATCAGTGCTGAAGTATTTTATTTACACAGGCTTATAATGGAAGTATTACCAAGCCATTACAGCTTTGTATTTCTTTGTACTGATTAATAACTTACCTGTATGGATCCATTAATAGGGAGCTAGATGGCACACAATTCTCACTTTGTAGAAAACCATAACTGAACCCAAAAGAAAATGCAAAAAAAGCAACAAAATCAACCCTCAAAAGGTCTTTAACTTCAGGGTTTGCTGGGAAGCATACTGCTTTTGTTTCTGTAAGAAAAAACTATTTGATATATGAATCAAGCTTACTTTGCTTTGCTTTTGCTTATTTTTGTTTCTGTCATTGGAATCCCCAAATGTCATTTAAGACATGCAGTTGCATGTATATGGTTTACCAACATATATGAACAGCTGCACACTTATACAGTAAGGGGTGCTTCATTACCAGAAGCAATGGACACAGCTTTAGCTGTGCAGTTGCCCAGTGTGTCCTGTCAATGCACAGATGCAGCCAACCTCAACAATATTGTGTTTCTTTGGCTGTCCCTGGGCAATTTTTTAGGACCTAACACACAGCATCTCAGGTCCCCTGGATGATAATGCTGTAATTACTGTGACTAAATGTACTGGGTCTGGCTGAGATGGAGTTTTTCCCATAGCAGCCCTCATAGTGCCTTGCTTTGTATTGGTTGCTAGAAAGGTGTTGATAACACACCAGTGTTCCACCATTACCCCCTCACCAGTAGGCTGGGGGTGGGAAAGATCTTGGGAGGGGACGTAGCCAGGACGACTGACCCAAGTTGATGAAACGGATATTCCATACCCTATGACGTCTGCTTAGCAATAAAAGATAAGGTGGGGCGGCTTTCGATGTTATGTTTGTCTTCTGGAGCAACTGCTATGCATACTGAAGCCCTATTTCCTGGGAAGTGTCTGGGCATCACCTGCTGATGAGAAATAGACCATAAATATTTTGTTTTCCTTTGCTTTGGCACATGGCCTGCTTTTGCTTCATTAAACTGCCTTTGTCTTGACCCACAAGCTTTTTTCCATTGTATTTTCTACTTCCCACTGTTCTGCTCAGGAGTAGAGTGATAGAGGGGCTTGGTGCATAATTGGTGTCCTGCCAAGGTCATCCCACCACACTAAAGAAGACCTCTTTGGCAGCCTTCATTCCTTACCCCAAAAGCTGCAGCCCCAAAGGGCATACCAGAGCTGTCTGTGGCAAGACAGGGGCACATCATGGATTCTGTTTAGACATGAACACCAGTCGTCCCCTTGCCATACACCAGTGCAAATCCATAGTGGTTTCACTCTAGTAAGTGGAGTAATACACATGTAAAACCAATACAAGCTATTAATGAGGTCCATCACATATATACACAATGTTTATGAAAGGCTTCAAGTTATTTGTCATGCTCAACTCCTCTAAACATTACATTTCAGGAGTATTTGGAACAGATTCTAAAAAAATCCTCAAACACAGCGTCAGTGGCTATTCGAGCAACTGAAATATATGAACACATTTTGATAGGAAAGAATTTTTATTATAGGCAGTGAGCAGAAGGCTTGATGCTACTTAATAATCAGGTGGATTCCTAGGCAGGACTTCTTCTGAAAACCAGCTCATGAAGGGAAGACATGCGACATTTGTGGAGCTATAACCTACAAAGACTTGTAAAGATAACTGACAAAACCAGGGCCAAAACAAAGTAAAAATTCACCATATAGCCCATGTTTCACCACCCATCAGAACCCAATGAGAGTTACAGTATAAACTGCGGTTACAAGAGTCAGGATTGCATAAATCAAAGGAAAGCAATGAACAGGACATGACTGTGCCTGGGTGACTGCCTTTTTAATGAATCTGCTAGCAAAGGGCAAAAGCCATAATACCTAGCAAGGAAGAAACCTCAAGACATGCCCACTAAGGAGTATCACTATCCAAAATTAAAACATTCGTAAATAGATATGTGACACAGGCACACAAAGCCAAGGAAATACCAGCACTTTCCAAGCCACACCTCTGGGATAAATGCCAGTAAACAGAAGAAGGTTCAGAACTAGGCAGCAGGACTCTCTTTTCCCTTGTGCCAGTACTAGTCAACTTCCAACAGCACAATTTCCTCAGTCAGACATGGACTTTTCCCCTCCCATAGGCTAGGAGACATCCCCTTGCATGTTTTCCTTGTGCAACAGGCTTATTTTTCAGCCAGCTGAGTAGATCTTAACTCCTTTAAGGACTTCTCTGATAAAAGATCTTGCCTATGGGTAAGTAGCTAAGCAGAAAGGAAAGGCCAAAATAAAGATGATCAATTCTGGTGAAAACTTACATATAAGTACATAGTGTTTTGACATTACTATTTTATTTAGGATATACTATATTTACAAGGATATCGATTCTTGTAATTTTTTCAGGGTATATAATTAAATATAAGGTACCCATTACAGAAGATCCAGAGTTTCCCAACAACTCTTGGGATCTGAACAAGAATCAAAACTGTGGTTAATCATGCCTCATGACTGATGTCTGTCTGTCAGTCTGTCAAAGTATGCATTTTTAATATATCTACTTTATTCCTTTTACTGAATCATTAAAAAACAATTAATGAGGTTTGCGCTGGCTCACATCTCAAGGTCCCTCTGGCTGACATCCCTTCCCTCCAGTGCACTGACCACACAACACAGCCCAGCATCACCAGCAAACTTGCTGAGGGTGCACTCAATCCCACTGTGCATGTCACTAACAAAGATGTTAAATGGTACCAGCCCCAGCACTGACCGCTAAGGAACACCACTCGTCCCTCATCTCCACGTACATATTGGGCTGTTGACCACAACTGTTTGAGTGTGACCATCCAGCCAATTCCTTATGCCCCAAGTGGTCCATCCATCAAATCCCCACTAATCTTCTCTCTCTTTTGCTCTACCCGGTTTCATAGCTCCGCTCTTCATAACATCCTTCTATGCTCATTTCCAATTATTTTCCATACTAATCTACGTAACTGAAACTTTTTTTCCTTCTTTTCCTGTTTAAAAATCTCTCCTGCTAATTTGCTTCACACATTTTCATAGACAAAAAAGAGCTAGAAAACAATCCCATGACCTGAAGAAGGATTTAATTTCATCTCTTAATCAATTCACATTTTTTATTCCCTGTCTGCAGGAACTGCCTTTGCCTTTATCTTGACAGAAGCTTATCTCTTCAGGAGTAGAATCTTATCTTACATCTTCGAAGTTGCTAGCACTGCTGGCAGTGTACAATTGGTAAACAAGACCATCAAAAAATAACAGTGCCAGTAAAATAACCCTTTCCAATCTTGTGCTCTGAATAATATGTTTAGCATAGGAGAAAAAAAAAAAACAAACCACCTTTTGAGAGTCTTCTCGACATCTCAAATATAGAAGAAAATTTTAAAGAAAACTGGAAACCTGATTTTCTTGGCCTTCAAAGTAAATTATCTGTCCTGTGAGTTGTGCTGAAGACAGCTACAGGATACGTGACAGACTGCAAATACGCACATGAACAGGCTGGTTTTAATGTATAATGAGTTTATTAATTCTGATACTTTGTCACACACGAGCTCTTATTACTGCAACAGCAATGGTGCTTCCTCACATTTGTGTCAGATCCAAATTCTGGTTCTTTGAAGGAAGGATCTGCTTTTCCACAGGTTTTCCAAAGAGTCTTTAGGGTCCCATATTAACACAGCTACAGGGTTTTACTTGTCTGGACATGCTATTAGTGACATATTGCTGCCACATTTTCTTACCTTTAAGCATTTATTGTAACAATGTTTTATTGTAACAAGCATTTTCTCAGAAAAGAGAAATATGCCTATATAAAATAAAGTTCATATTACATCTGTGCAATGGATGCCTTTGGATACTCTGTCTCACTGGGGGAACTGGGGGTGGGAAGATGATTCAGCAGCTGAATGCAACATAAAACCACCTTTCACAAGCTCACTTTTGTCTTTGTGTTATTTCACCACTAGGAGAGGCAAAAATCTATGGCATCTTCCTTTCAGACACCATCAGTTGGAAATGGTACCATGCCAGGAGCAGGCACGTGCCAGCTTCTGTACTCTCAAGAGCTGAAGAGAGCAACTGCCTACTCGGCAATGTGCAGACTCTGTAGGAGTTAGTTAGTTATACTGTTCCTGGTGTGGGCTCATGGGCTAGCGATGTCTGGCTTTTTTTCCTGTATTTCAAACATATTTCACTGTTTTCTGTTGAATCAATGACAACACATTACAAAGCTAGTCCTTGCTCACAAGTATGCTCAGTTTGGTGGCAATATTAATTTCTACAGTATGAATGGGCAGAAGTCTTTCTTGATAATGAGAGACACAGTGCCTGAGCCACAGCTGTCCACCATCCCTAGCGCTTGGTGGGCAGCCAAGGTACCCCACTCGCCTGCAGCCTTTCTGACTTTGAGGCACATTCTGCATTGGATGCTGCTCAAGCTCTCCCTTGGCTGTGGCGCTACCAGCCTCCTCCTGCCACTGGCGAACCTGAGGAAAGCCTGAGCTCACCATACTCACCACAGGAATAATGCAAGCAGAGCACAGATCCCAGAGACCTCCCCAGGCCAGCTGCAGCACAGTAATTAAGCAAAGCATTGAAGTCAGTGCACATGAACCTGAAGTACAGCCCCAGAGCAGATCTTTTCTTGCTCTGAGGAAGGAAGGAAACATACCCTGAAGAATTTTACCAAGGAAGGTAAAAGAAAGCCTTCCCCTTCCCTCTCAGTGTGAACGAGAAGCAGCGGAAGGTAACTCAGCCAGCGGCACCAGCTGCCACAGGAAGGTGCTACATTAAAACCTGGTAGAGCTCAGGCACAGCCATGCATTACCAGAGCCCATTGCTATGGTGGCGTTAAGATGCAACACTGAGTGTTTTACTCAATTCTATGAATTTATCTGAAAGCAAAACTCCTCTCTGCTTATGACAGGATCTTTATCACTACCCTTCATATTTGCTGATGCTGATCCCAGTTTCTTTCACCTAGTGGAAAAAACATGTCTAATGATGTGTCAGAATTTATCTGCCGTATTTTTAGGTTGGAATGATAGCCAAATCATCCTAAAAATCTGCAAGTTTTCCCAGGAGCCTTGCTAGCTCCTGTTGGTGGCCAACTGCAAGCTCCCAGCTGTGGCAAGCTGCCAAAATCCATTTCTTTTAATCCTGAGTGCTGTGAATCACCAAGCAGGACATCCACAGGCTGCCAACTCCTGCTCACCCTTCACAGGACTCAATCTTCAGCAGAATGATCCCCAGTTAGCAGAAAAAGTTTTTCATGGATCTCTGTTATAAATGACTGACATGAAGCAACATTTTCAAACTGGTTTCTAACTGCAAGCACCTAGATAAATTGTTTTTCAGGAAAGCTGTGTGTTTACAGGAAAGATATTCATTAGAAGCAATAAAAGCTGTAGGTGCTCAGCAGTTATACTGCTGGACCTCTTATTCAGACGTTAAATTGCAGGAACTTGCATTTGAAAATGTTGCCCTAAGGAACTCAGCAGCCCGTCTAAGAGCAGCTTAATTGGTCCAGACAAGTCCAGACTGAAATATGCAACATGCTGTGGCATCTCTTTGGAATACGTGAAGTATCAGAAAAACCCAAGCCATCCAAGTTAAAGTATAAAAATATTTCTCAGCATGTTTCTGTCCAAACCCAAGGTTTTCTCTTTCTGAAAATGTCAGCCTTGGATTTTAGAGTAGAAACCGAAGTAAAACAACAGACAAAACTAACAGTCACCACTGGTAAAAAGCAAAAATCACACTTGAATGAAGGAAACCTTTAATTTTAAAATAAAAGCATACAACTGTCTGCTTCATTCTAATGCTTTGTGATACAAAGTATTTATTTGAACGTGACAGCCAAATTTAAAAAATGACTGATCACCTCCCTGTGTTTGCACACAAATGCTTCTATGGCTCCATCAATTTTGATCACAGCAAAATTTGTTCTTTCACAGTCTCTGTCATATCCTTGCATCATAGGTTCGGTTTATTATTACTTTGGTTAAATAAGTTATCCATAAATTCCAGCCTGGACATCAACGTTTGTCTTAATTAAAATCTTGCGACAGTTTCAGTTGGAAGCTATTTCTGTTTTTACTCCTAAAAAACCTACTGTGAAGCATACATGAGCCAGCATGACCCCTTGTTCCATCCGGGAGATGGCTGCGTTTCATCAGCAGCGGGTGAGGTAACTCCTACCTACAACAATCCCCCAAACCATCATGAGAACTCTGAAGATTAAAAGGGATGATTTAAACAAAAACCGTCATTATGCTGATTAAAGGAGAAAGATCTTTACATGCTTAAAACCACATGCAAAAAAAGAGGGGGAGGGGGAAATAAATATAAGTATATATATACCAGATGCCTAAGTGTACCTAGGGAATAGTGTGGTCAGATTCGAAAAAACAATTCTCTACCCATCCCTGTTCTCCCTCACATGTCCCTAAGGAAAACAGGAGTCTGTTTTTGCGGTGTCGGTTTCCCAAAGCAAAGGAAGGCAATGCAGCAGTCCTGGAAAAACCTGTTTTTCTGTTTCTACAAGCTAAGAAGGAGCTTACATACTAGAAGGAGTTAACATACTACTTTAAAAATAACAGAAAGAAACCAAATTGCCATCAAGACGGAGAAGGCTGGTGAGTGGGAGTGGGGACTGCAGGGCAGGGTGTGCGCTGCCCTCGTTGCGGGCCAGCCCTGGCAGCCCCCAGCAAGAGCAATCGCCCGGGAAAAGCAAGCGGGAGGCAGAGCTGCCGCCGGCAGCAGCACACCCACACCGCTGACTTATTTTTAGCCTCTACTCATGGAAGTAAACGTGTGATGAACCACTTATCGGAGCTTTTTGCTCTGGCACCCAGGGAGAGTTTAGGGGTTGCTGCATGAGAAGTGCTGTGGAAGAGAGGAGCTTCCTCTGCTCTTCTCTTCCAACTCATCACCATGGCCTTTTCACTTCTTTTTCCCTCCCTCTAGGCCATCTCCCTGGCAAAGGAGGGAAAAGCAAAGGAGCTTTTCCCTTGCTGCTCTCCACACCTCTGCCTCTCCCTGTGGTCGGCATGTTTATTGGCCTACTTAAATCCTGTAAGTGGAAACAAAACAAGTTGGGAAGGGACAAATCAGGTGCAAATAAGCCACTGTGCACTCTCCAAGGCCTCATTCAGTGCTCACAGCACATGTTACCTGAGTGCTTTTTGTGATTGTGCTTTTGACTGCAGTAGAAACCATGAAGAGGCACCTTTTAAGTATGTATCTAAAAGGCATGTGCACATGCACTGTCTGAGAGGGCAAAAAAAGTAGCTGGACATCCATTCTATATGGTGTTATACAAATGGAAGAGGAGCTCAATAGGAAGAAATGTGACATACAGGTGCAGAGTGCATATATATAATTTTGCAAGTTGCAGAACTAAGCTTTTATAATACGCCAAATTTAAAAAAAGTATTTACTGCTGTGCCCACAGAGCTGTCCTTAACTTTGCAGCAAGACTCGTACCCCTTAAACCAGTTTCAAGAATGCATAAATGCATAAATAAAGTTAGAATTGAGACAACTGGTAGGGATCATATATTTATCTAGGCCCTCCCGCTGAATTTTACTGGATTTCAAATCATCTAAGACAAGAGTGCGAACCTGACATCTGTCATGCCATTAAGGAAAAGTCAGAATTAAAAAAAAGGCAAAGGATGCACATGCATCACACTCCCATATACAATTAATCTGTATCAGTGACACTTTGCTGCTGTGAAATACACAGGGAAATTCAAGCATGCAGATCCATATTTATTTGAGAATGCTAGTGTGAAGCAAGACACACACAACTAAAGGGTAACAAACTCAATCCACAGCAGAGTGCAGAAAAAAGAAAGTACAGTACTAACTCTCTGAGAGGATTCAATTTTCATCAAGTACCTTTGAATGTCAAGTTCTGAATGAAGGGAGACCAACAAGCATTGCAAAACCTGTGGATCAAAGAGAGAAAAGAAGGGAAGGGGGAAGAGATAATTGTTAACAGGAAAAGAAAAAAGGAGAACAATAGAAATACTGAAACAATAGAAATACTGAAAGTATACAGATAGAGAGGGAGAGGAGATGGGGAGAAGAGGGAGAGGAAAGGCACTGAAAAATGATGAAGGAAAGGCATATTGCCACGGAACAATATGCTCTATCAATACTTAATATGCAATATTCTCAGGACTCAGTTCAGATGTACTTCATCTGGTGGTGTGTCAAAGAAATTAAGAATGTTCTCGTGAGAAAAGAGTTAATGGCAGAGAGTTAAGCCACACAGATTCAAATATGTATCTAGCAACCATATCTGACAATAAATGGCAAAATACGCATTCTTCCTAAGAAATGATACAACTTTTAGCTGGAGTTAGCAGCAGTCATTACACTTCTGTGTTGGTTTCACACTTACTACAGTGACATGGAATCCTTCAAGCAGAACTTGGAAATACTGCATTACTCTTGATTAATCACAACTTTAAAAAGAATAAAAGATAAACTATGGTATGATTAAAAGGTAGACTCCAATCACATCTCTCTCTACTATTCTACATCTGATCTTAAAGCATACAGAATGTATGCCAAAAGGAGTTTAAGGGCCAAAAAAACCCAGCTAGCTTTTCACTCCAACACATATGTGAAATGCAAATTGGAGGGGAAATCTCCTACTGCTCCTTGAGTCCTCGTAGATAGAGGTCCTATATTTTCCTTAATCTTCATTTGCCTGTGCGGTAGAGGTAGGGGTAAAAGAGTTTTTGTATAGTGCTCTAAACCTTCTCTGAGCAATCAATTCCTCCTTCAGACAGTCAGACTTCCACAACAACTGTTGCTGCCCCGTTCAGAGCATGCAGCTATTCATACCAGGCAAAGAAATCCAACTGCTTTGATAACAAGGACAACATTGTTTAAGAATCTTATTTAGCAAGTCATTATAATGCCAACATCATAATTAAGGGAATAATTCAAAGAATCTTTTGAATTTTACAAACTCAGAGGATATGAGCATATGAGAGCTGATTCTGGGGACAAGATAAGCAACATGTAAGTATGCTGTGATTTTTCATGTTTTTGCCAATTGGATACTTTCGAAGGGCAGTACCATTTTATTTAAAGAGAACAATTGATCATTTTTCTCCCTATGATAAATGCATCATTTAGAATTGTTCAAGTTAAATGCGATTTTTACAAATAAGCTATTTATGCAAACACAGTACAAATTAAATGTAGCCTTCCGGCAACAACTGGATGAATTCCAATTCCAAGCCACAAAGACAAAACAGTCTGTTGCTAATGTCTCAGTAATATTGAAACTGTATTAGGGTTTTTCATGTTTTTATAATGTCACTACCTCACACATTCAGACCTGAGAAGTTCTATTTGCCTTTAATTAAACTATTCTCCTGATTAAGAAGAAAAAAGTTATGGATTCTTTAAGGACTAAATCCCACCTCAATGCCAAATACATGAAACTTCCAAAGGAAAAAAATCATACTGCATGTTTGCTTGACGTTCTGGCATCATTACACATCAAGACCATGCTTTGGAAGGGACATTAGTGAATTGCAAGGAAAACCAATCATAAATGGGGGTTCTTCCAGGAAAGTTGCTGCTCCAGTCTCCAGTGGGCAGTTCCCCAGAATGGAAGGGCTGATCTTACTCCTGATCCTATGGAAAGGAATTCTAATCCATTTTTACAAGAAGTAAGCAGAGAATCCTATGACCAGGACTAGTGGGGTCCTGGCTCCAGCTACGTAGAGGAGAGGGATAACTGGGTGTACAGGACTATGTGGATAAGGGCCTGGCATACCAGTCCCACAGGACTATAATAAGGCTCTAGTAGACACTGGTTCACAGTGTATCCTAATGCCATCAACTGACAGAGCCCATTTGTATTTCTGGACTAACAGGGGAATCCCAACAACTAACGGTATTGGAGGCTGAAATCAGCCTGAATGGGAAGGAGTGGCAGAAGCACCCTACTTTGACCGGCCCACAGGCTCCATGTGTCCTTGGCACAGACTAACTCAGGAAAGGGTATTTCAGGGGCCCAAAAGGGTACTGGTGGACTTTCTTTGTAACTGCTTTCTTTGTAACTGATGGAGAAAATTAAGCAGCTGTCTATCTCACCTGGTCTCTCAGAGGACCTTTCTATTATGGGGCTGCTGAAGGTCAATGAACAAATGTCAGTCACTACCACAACAGTGCACTGGCATCAGTATTCCCTAAAGGCATTGCATAGGATCAACTTGAGATAGTTTACTCAAACTTGGTCACCACATGGGGAATTAAAACTGTGTCACCTTCTTCTGGATTTTTCTACTCCTAAAGGAAGTGAATTATCAATTCTTACCTAAGGGTGGGTAAGAAAATGAGGATGCTTGACAAAACCAGAAATACTTGCCACCCTCAATCCAGGGAAAATGTTGCCTGCATTCTTACCTTTCCCCCTCCTCTTATCATAACATTGTATTTAGTTTAATTTTAAAGCAAGTAGATAGATGAGGATTTGCAGTTAAAATATATAAAAATAGTCCACCTAGATCCAGAAGACTCACACTCCTCTTACAGGAGTTGATCTGAAATTACATGGATGTGATGCAGGATTAAGAACTCACATTCTCTGAATAAACACTGTCTTGTAGGGAAAAACAAACCATACAAATGCAGAACCATAAGAGCAGCGCAGTAGCAGGCTTCACAGATTCCTGCATAAAGTAGCACAAGGAGGCAAACAAGGCCTCCACAGTATTACATAACAAACTTTGGATTACCTAAAGAAGATCCAGACATGCCAATGGGGGGGAAACATAATCAAGACCATTATTGCAGACCATGTAAAGACCTTATTATGAATGAAATTTGAAGACATTTTGATCTGAATCCAAATCTGCTTCCTTTAGAACTTTCTAAAATATTTCTAAACTTTTTCCAAAATATTTTCTAAACTAAATATTCCTTTCCAAACTCAACACCACACTGATACTTTCATCAGCACTCTGATGACCTCAAGGGTATGTAAAGAGGGAAAACAACAATGATCTATTTCTTCTTTTCCTCCTAGATTGAGAGGAATATCATTTTCTTTCCATCTGTGGGCATGCATTTGGATATATATAGTCCACAATGATGGGAAATGAATTCAAGGAGAGCTTTGCCATTTCCAAATGCAGCAAGGTCTGCAATCTCACCCACCCCAGGGACAGATTCCTGGGACAACCCCCAGTCTCCTGCTTCCCTCGCCAACTCCATAATTGTTCCAGAAAGGTGAAGCATTGGAACAAATACCAGCATGAGGGGAGAAACAGGATGTTGGAACAAATCCCACAGAAGATTAAAAAAACCCAGACTTCAGTTACTGAGAAATAAAGAGCTGTAGAGTGCAGAACACTCAGATAACGTGCTCTGAGCAACCTCTGCTGGCCAGCAGATAGGATCCCATGCCTCCTCCTAAATGGAGCTGTACAGAGCCTTCAATTTCATTCCCATATATGAGCGTGCAGCTCCTTAGATGAATGAACATTACTTGACTTGCTTGAACAGCATGAAGACAACCTATAAAAGGTGGGCCTGTCCCAGTGAGCTGGAAGAATGACCGCAATTTCTGCAGTCTGTTACCAAACACCCTTAGAGCAGAGAGGCTCGTTGAAACTAGCGTTAAGACTTCATGAGTTGTGAAAGCATGTAGCCAGAAGACAAGAGGTACCAACTCTTGTCCATGTTTGATTTGCATGCCAGGAAACAGATTAATGCAGGCAGGTAGACATTTAAAGGTAACATGGAGAAAATCAACAAAACACCAGAAGTTATTTCCTTCAGAAAAAAAGTGGAAAAAGTTAGAGGCCAAGGAAGAGAGTGGAAATGAGGGCTGGGAAATGGAATGGTTGCAGAGCCTTGCTAATGGCAAGTATGAGCAGGATGGGGTGTTATAGGAAATAAAACTAATTTCAGGAGCCAGTCTTTATTGTAGGGAGAAGGGTACTAGAGACAAAGGAAAAACTTGCCAAACATGTTGCTTTTGAACTTTAAGCCTAAACAGAGCAAATGGTGGCCCTGGAAAAAAAAGGTGGAGAAAGCTAACTGTCATAGGAGGAAAGTAAAGTTGCCAGGAATGTCCTGAATGTCAGTCATAAGAATAGTCTGGTGAATACCACTTGCAAGGTAGTACCCAAAGGATTAGCATGAAGTAATTTAGGGAGGACAAGGATTAATATCTCGGGGCTGACTGACTCATTATCCCAGGGTCTTCAAAACAAGGGTGAATGAACTGTGAGTCTGCCTTGTGGGATCTGCTTGCTAAGCAGATCAAAGGAAAGTATTCACCATTTTAAACAGGATTGGGCCTGTTGAACACTAAAATTCTAATTCTCTAAAGGAAAAGGCAGATGCTTGAGACAGTTGTGTTGATGATTCAGTAGGAAACATCTGTCCCCTTGAGTTAGTCTGAAATAATGTCACAGAATGTTGTTAGGAGCTCAATGTGCTCCCACTGCAGGAACTGCTGCTCTTGCTGGCAGTGACAATACAAGCCAAAGTGCCTTTTCAGTGAGGTACTGGCATGCTGAGAAAGTGGAGAAATAGAGGAGCACGTTAAGCTTTCCTCTTTCTTTCTGTCTCTATAATATGTGCTAGATTTATGCTTCTGATGGATTTGAAAAGGAAAGTCCTTATGAAGTCAGAATACATTAAATACATTACATTTATCATGTGTCACCCAGGAAGATGACACAGCCGCTAAGAAAAGAAGTGGCTAAAATCAGAGAAATGCATACGTATAGTATGAAGCAAAGCCAGGTTAGCCAGGACATTATGATGCCAATTAGCGTTCCCTAGGTTTACAGTCTCTGGGTGAGATCCTGCAGAGACATGCAATCAGCTGGAGGGAAATGATAATGAAAACACAAAGGGCTAGAGATAAGTATGTAGATGATGATATACAACTAAAGGAGATGCTGATTCATAATTCCTCTGAAACAGCTTGAAACTGAAGGAAGGAAATGAGGATCAACTGCCTATTTCCTGTGCACAATGGTTTTGGGGGGAGGATGTGAAAAAGTGATGTTTCTCAACAATGCTGGGATGGGGAAAAGACAGGATGGTAACTCAGTTGGGTTCAGGCCAAAGAGGTTCTTCCAACAGAAATTTTAAGTACACAAGTATTTGCCAAAGAAGGGAAACGGTCAAGTCTTTTATCACATGAAAAGACAGTCAATGTACAGGATCAACTGCAAGCAATCTGCAAGGCAGCATTTAAGTAACTGGGGAAAAAAGATGGCCAATGACAAGAGGAAGCATGGAAACAAAAAAAGACCAGTGAAATGTAAACCAGGAATGCAGTCAGAGAGATGAGAACAAAGGAAGGGCTCTGCACAAAACATTAGGTCTTCTTATGTTTAAGGATTTATGTTTTCCAGCACACTATACATCTACAGCATCCCTCACACTGTATGTTCTTTGGCTCCAACTCACTGAACATTGCAGCTGAAAATGACACGTTAAGTTGGCCAACTTTTTTTTTAAATTTCCAAACAACAGAAAATTGTAGAAGAGCCTCCTCCTCATTAGTGTTTGGTTTTAACCAGTTTTTGTCAAAAACTCCTAAAAACTTGTGCTTCATTTAATTTTAGTGATGATTAAAGCAAATATTTTATATAATTTCATATAGTATTTAATAAACAATAAAATCAAACAACTAGAATGAGACGATTTTTAAAACATTTCTCAAATAGAGCTCATATTCCAAATCACACACTTTTAGAGATATAAAATAGTTACACCTTTAAAGTTAAAAAGTGTCTTGCATTCAAGAGGTTCAGAAGTTCCCCAGGGTCACACAGCCTTTCCCCATTTGCTGTCTCTCCACCCATCTAGAGATGCTATGTTGAAGCTCCATATTTTTGCACTGTCTCAATAGAAATACAATATTAAATCCATACTCCACGTGTAATATAAAGGAAAAACACAACTTCTTGTTCAACTTAGATGACTTGTGAGTTTAGGGGGTTTTAAACAAGATCCTGCAGGGTATTGTGTATTTCAGTCCTGAATCCATCATAGAATTATGCTTAAAAGTATATAATTAGGCACATAATTAAGAATAATAATATAAGAAGTCCATGAGACTATTTTTATTAAGAAAGTTAGGCATGAACTGAGCATTTGGTTGTTCTTACGCTGTAACACCTGCAGTGGTGAGAGTTTATCAGACTCTTCGCTTTCCACATTTCACATAAAAGTAACCACAAAAACAAATAAATTGTTGATGAGAACATGAACATGAGCTGGCAGTGTGCGCTTGCAGCCCAGAAAGCCAACCGTATCCTGGGCTGCATCCAAAGGAGCGTGACCAGCAGGTCGAAGGAGGTGATCCTGCCCCTCTACTCTGGTCTTGTGAGACCTCACCTGGAGTATTGTGTGCAGTTCTGGTGTCCTCAACATAAAAAGGACATGGAACTGTTGGAACAAGTCCAGAGAAGGGCCACGAGGATGATCGGGGGACTGGAGCACCTCCCATATGAAGACAGGCTGCGGAAGTTGGAGCTGTTCAGCCTGGAGAAGAGAAGGCTGTGTGGAGACCTCATTGCAGCCTTCCAGTATCTGAAGGGGGCCTAAAGGGATGCTGGGGAGGGACTCTTCATTAGGGACTGTAGTGACAGGACAAGGGGTAACGGGTTAAAACTTAAACAGGGGAAGTTTAGGTTGGATATAAGAAGGAAATTCTTTCCTGTTAGGGTGGTGAGGCACTGGAATAGGTTGCCCAAGGAACTTGTGAATGCTCCATCCCTGGCAGTGTTCAAGACCAGGTTGGACAGGGCCTTGGGTGATATGATTTCGCCTAAGGTGTCCCTGCCCACGGCAGGGGGGTTGGAACTAGATGATCTTAAGGTCCTTTCCAACCCTAACAATTCTATGATTCTATGATTCTTGGTTTTTATGATTTGTCTGCCCCCTGCTACAGTATTTAAGTATCACTGTGCAATCCAACATGCAAACTCAGACTGGTTGGTGCAGGATGGAGAAAAAATGATGGTTGGATTTAGTTTCTCTAAGGTAATCTGAACCTGATTTGAACCTGCGAATCTGAACCTGTACCACTCTTCCATGATGCAAAATTCTGGATGCAAAAAGCCTACAGGCATGGAAAACTGAAAAAACATTGGCTGAGGATCTCAAAGTTGGTTGCCTAATGAGGCGTACAAGTTTACAAGGAGGTACCTCACTGCATCACCTACTAATTCTGGCCAGATTCGTAGGGAACAGAGCAATTTTGAATTAGTGGTTCAATTAGGACTTTTCAGTCACTGACATGTAATACCTGAGATACCTCTCAGTTTAAATATGGAGTCAGACACTAAGTTTTATTAAGTGGCAAGAATATTGTCTACCATTTTTCTGTATCTGTCCCGCAGGTAGAAACAGGGACAACTGGACAAACACAGTATGTTTCCAATATTCTGTCTCTCCTATTATTCAGTCCCTTCCTCCTGTTGTTATAATCCTTTCTTGGAATCACAATATATGGCTGAAGATAAACAAAAAAAAATTTTATGAATCTTTATAAATGAATAAAAGAGCAATGATGACCTAAGAAGGAAAAGATTTTCTTGAGCTGTCTCCAGTATTTTGAAAAGTAAGAAAGAATAATAGACAAAATATGATGTTTAAAGAATATAGCCATTCCTCTCTCTCATTTTTCTGTATTTTACCCTCAATTTTATTTAAACAACTGCCTGACCTGGTTATTCATACAGTAACCATCACTGAAAAGCACAGTATGGTGTATATAATGACAACTGATAGTGCACTGAGAACAACAGCCTCTGAAGTGCAGAAAAATGCATGGCCTTGTTATCTTCCATCACTCAGATTTAATTGTAATACTGCTTTTATAAGTTTTTTCTTTTAGATATCATTTGATCTTTGCTACTGATCAAATTTACCTTATTTTCTAGGCTGTGATTAGCTCATCCAATTACATCTTAGAAAAGCTACTCAAAGTGATCAAAATTTGAATGAATTCCTATTCAAAATGATAAGGTTACAGAAGCTGCTACAACACGATGAAAAAGAAAAAAGAATAACATTATGTGGTAATTACTCAGAAGACAGCATAAGCAGAAGTGTGGCTGTATGTTCATTTTGTTCCACCTTTCTGCTGTGTTTCTCCATAAGACAAAACAATGTCCATGGACAGGCCTTCTAGCAACTCAAACTCCAAAATTCCAAATGTTGGAAACTGCAGGTCTCTGCCAAGAATCATCATTTTAACTACTTCCCTAGACATCTTTAGCAAAGCAGTTGTGCATTATAGTACCTATGTCAGGATGCTAGGGGACTGCACCCAGTAGCCTGCTTTTGCGCTCTGCAATTATGGAAGGCTGTAAAGTACTTAATTTAGGTGCTTCAATGGGCCTTCTCTCTTTGGGGAAAAAAAAAAAAAGATCATAGAGCAGAAAATGTAGAGAACACCCATCAAGGTGTAATCTGGGCAAGACAAATCAATGCAGAACTGTAGTGGCAACCCTATTCCTTGGCGAGTGTTCTCTTACCAATTATTACTTCTTGGTATACTAAAGCATTCTTAGAAAACTTCCATTAATCAGAATTCCTTTGACCATAGAGAAATGGGTGAATAAATTTGGTTATTTTCACTTTAAACTATACAGAGTAGTAATCTTCTGAAGGTGCTCTAATGCCCCCCAATCCAGTATCTTGAAAAAAAAAACATAAATTTAAAAATCCTGAAGTCTTGTTTAAGTGGGCCTGCAAAGATGTCCAATATAGCTTTCTATTCTGAGAGTTATCAGGGTTTGGTTCCTGTTTCAGTCCTTACAAAATCACATCTCCTGTTGTCCTGGGACACCATATACAACAGAATTTACGGTACCTGTCTGCCTTACAAGGTTTCTGCAATAACTAACTCATGAACGGTTTCCGGCACACTTCAGGGAAAACTGCCATAGAAAAGTATTGCATCTATACACCACATTAAGTTTGCTCTTAACCTCTTGTAAGGATCAGAGTTTCAGTGCAGTAGTGAGGTTTTTGTTAACCACAGTCTCCTAGATTTTCTCTTAGAACACCTAAAACTTTGAACTACAACATCAAACATAAAAGGTCTACCTCTCTCATTATTAACTGAATTTATTACCTTCCACCCTTTCTTAAACACATACCTGTCATCTACACAATTACAAGAGAGATATGAGCTCAGAAATGCCTTTGTGCAGCTTATACCAGTTTACACTTGAATAGTCATAGAGTAATTAGAGTGGAATTCAGCTGAGTAAGTCAGTCATTATCTCATAATATCATTTATCTCATATTAGTGACATAGAGAAATATAGTAAATATAATGCTATACACAGTGAGATTCTGCAAGGTCCTGAGTGAATCCTGGTTTTGACACAATCAGATAAAACTGCTGTTTTTCTAGGGGCTAATTAATACCAGCCGACATTAGGTTATGAAAAATTATCTTGACATCACTGTTTCAAAATAACACTGTAAGTTTTCATTGATGAGGAAATATTAACATTTATTTCAATTTCAGATTTATACACAGAGATAATAAAATCTCACATATCATTCAAATATCCTTATTGCAATGTGTTTTATTGCATACTGTAAAACCTACTTCTTAAAATTATCTACTCACATTTAAGGAGTACAAATGTAAAACCAATAATAAACAAACCATAATGTCAGCTCATTAATCAGAAATGTCAGTTCAAATATATCCCATTTGGAAACAATAGATGGATGCTACTGGCTTTATAAGCCTTACAGAGCAGAAATAGAGCTAGAGTTGGATTTCAAGAGCTGATGTCATCATTGTTCACATGCCAGCACAGGGCTTTAAAACCGAAAAGAATCTACAGCACATAAAATGTTTTCCAACTTGTAAGGGGTCCAGGCCCCAAGCCAGTGGATAATAACTTGCAATATAGTTTAGGGTTTTTCAGAGGAGAAACTGGGGGAGAAGACACAATACATTCATGCAGAAAGGAATGTGCAATTCCATATTCTTATGTGGTACAAAGACAGATGTCTTTCTAAAATCTTGTTTTCTTGTATTGAACATATCCTCTTTTCAAATCCTTAAATATTTTCCAACTTGGGATATTTACTTTTAAACATCTTTGTTCATCAAAAATCTTTCTTTATAGTTACAGTGCTAGCACCACTCATAAATGACAAAGTATCAAAAATCAAGAGAAAACAAGCCTAATATAAGCCAATAGATATATTTTCTGGTATCAGAGGGAGATGCAGTGAAAAGAGTACGTACATTTGTATTTCTCTTCGCTGATTTACTTTCCTTTTACCACATACATATTAGTATTCTTGGAACTGTTGAAAATTTATCAAATCAAAGGTTAAAAACTTTGAAACGAAGTAACCTTTAGTAGACAAAACCGGATGCGCAGTACAGTTTCTTCTGCTCGTGCATGAACATTCAATGACCTCATATTCCTCTGTGCCCTTCCCTCCCCTAAATACAGCAAAAGACAATATTATCTCTTCAAACAAAGATACACACAAATATTTGAAAAAGCTGTGTCTCAGTCCTTCCTAACTACATGTCACAGTCTTTACTGGCCAATAAACACTGTAGCAAGAACATGATGTAGGTACGTACTTGGGCATTATCTATGTGCCTAGCCACTGAAAGTATTGTGAGCACATACATCTCATGATTTTCAGGTATGCACACAAAAGGATTCCTGCCTTCACAGAAGCCCATGGAATGTATTTTGCTACAGGCATTAAAAGGGGGCCAGGATTTAATCCTGCAGTGTTACCCTCTTTTAATGCCTCTAAGCCTTAAAAATGGATTTGAAAGATTTGAAGGGAAGAAAGAATAGGTTCTAACACATAGTTCCTTCAAGAATTTTCTGAGAATAATTAACTTTCCAACAGTCAATTCTGTAGGAAATTACTTAGAAAGCAAAACATACTGGCAGTGGTCCTTTTTATATGTATCTGAACATGCGTGAAGGTGCCTAAACTCAGGAAAATAAATGTTAACAGATTGCAGACATTTCATGGTAGTTTTTGCCTGCTCTGTCCTGTTGTTATCTTGGAAACTAGAAAATAATTCCTGGTTTGGCTATGGAGCAATACTTACATTCCTTTTTTTGGGGAGGGGTCTTTGTTCCTCACCATTCAGTTGCCTGTTTTTATTGGATAGAAACACATCCTTATTCTCCGAACAGGAGTGAAATGCATGATCTTTATTTCCAAATATCAAGACCTCCTATTCTTTGATGTAACTGCTAGTAAGGAAAATTCTGCGCACGGTAGGTTACAGCATCTAAGCATGTATTGTAGGGGTACTTTTTTCCTTTCAGTATCCTTAAAAGATTACTGTGCATCTTGCATCAATTCTGATTGAGAGAGATGATGACCCTGAGATATACTCAGCAATGCTATACACTCAACATGCTGTTCACAACATAAACTGATAACACAGGTGTAGTTGGTCTCATGAATAATCTGCAGGTTGTCTAGAAAACATAGCTTTTATTCCCATCCACACAGAAAGGAGATGCAAAATGGTTTATGTCACAGATAATAGGTGTGCGGCTGTTCCATATTACAGATTCTTCCAGCAGGTTGCTGCAGAAGAGAGACTGAGGAATTTTTAAAATTCTTTTTAAATATTAAAGATTCTGGGCAAAAGAAGTTCAAAACTGAAGAGATACTTTGGTCTGAGTAACTCAAGTTGGAATACTAAGGTCTTACGAAGACATGAAAATATTCCAGGCTCCTATTTACACTAACTACGTTACGCCAATATCCTTTTCGCTCTCTTAAATGAGTTCCTATCATCAGTCATTTTCTCTAGTTACTGAAATTCCCAGAAGCATCATTATTTCTCTGTTTCCAAAAATCAAACAGAAAACCCAATCTGACAATGAAGGTGGGTTAAGGAGAACTCTGTGAAAGCAGATGTTAAAGGGAGTTCACTGAAGGTTAGGCAGTGTAAGAAAGCCAAGTGGAAAAAAAAAATCTAGCAGATGATCATATTGGCTCTGACATGCATTGACTGAGCTTTCAGTTCTGTTTATCTCAGAAACTGAATAAATGGCTAGTAATTTTGATAGTATCCAATAAGGTAAGGGAGTAAGTTGTACAACACGGCTGAAAGAAATAAATATGTTTCATTTTTCTGAAGGAACACTGAAGTCTAAAAAGAAATAATCATTTGATTATTTCAGAAACTATCAATAAATAATATCATGTCATACATCTTTGTGCCAGAGCTCTAACAGGAAAAAGCAGGGCATAGCAAAAGGACCTAGCAGCAATACCTAGATGCCTCTTCTGATTCACTGATGTAATTCAAGAAAGTTTTGGTTTCACAGTCTGCTTTGGGATGTGAACTGAGGAACTGTTTGTTGATTTTATAATTAACTGCTTTGATTCCTTTGTAATATCTATTACTTCATCAGTTTCATTTAAATCTGCCTCTCCAGAAAACTGAAAGCTTTTAAGAAAATTCTTAGGGAGAACTTTAGGTTCTAAATGGTACTAATTGTAAGGACAGCATTTGCTGAATTTCAGAACTCAAAGGTGTGAATTTTAAATGCATGTGGCCACCTGCTTGGAGGACACAGAGCTGATTCAGTATCAGATTATACAATTTATAAATGAAGGGTTTAAAATGCTACAAAAAATAGCTTTTCATTAAAAAGAGAGCCTTCTCTAGGAAAGGTTTGACAGACAAGGGCAGAGCTCCCCAGCAGTATCGCTTATACTGAAGATTGCAAATATAACTTCTGTGTAGAAGGAAGACTGAAGTTTTTCTACCAACAGAAATGAGAGAAAGGCAGGCAGTTGAATAACACAGGTTAAAAAAACATAAGTGAAGAATGCTAATTTGGAAAGACACTATCCCATCATGAAGCCTTTCAATCCAGTTAATACACTCCTGTTTACATGAAATACTTAATGGAAAGTTGAAACAAAAACAATTCTGAAAGCGGGCAACTCTATGCCTTAGTAAATACTAGACAAATTATGATAATGTATGGCCTAGAATTAATTCATACTAGATAGCATTTAAAAGGGGAGGGGGGGGAAGAGAGAAACACAAAATACTACTTACCCTTTGAAAACTTTTCTCTGAGGAACTACGATAGATACCAGCTGATTAAAGTCTGCAACACCAGCTACACTATTTATTGTTCAAGGACTGAGAAAGCTGTATTAACAACATGGTCCAAGTAACACCTAAAACATTTTGCAAACTCCTGTTACTTTGTCAAATGTATACCCCAAGCCAGCAAGCAAACGAACAAACAAAAAAGCCCCTACTTAATGTTAACCTTCACAAGAAGAACCACTTCTCAGATAAGCTCTCAAACTCCAGACCACATATTAATAGATGGGATACGCCTGATTTTGGCTCCAGGGATGATGAAGGCAAGTAGCTATCAGCTACTTTGAACATCCTCAGCTCCTTGAAGTGGAAGCCATAAAAGCCATGTTATGGCTCAGATAAGTTAGGGTGGCTACAGAACTCTCCTAAATTGCCCCACACGGGGAAGTTTGAAGGAAGCTACAAGCAGTGGGAAAACACAGCTCCAGCCATACACTATTTATCTGCCTGGTGCTGCCTATAGAGCTGCATATGTTTAAAACTACAGGCAAAATTCCAAGCAGTAGTTTTTGCTAGCTCTCAAGATACTCAATTCATGTTAGTGCAGGGCAGATCACGAAGCAATACAAGGACCACAGCACAGCACAGCACAGCTGTGTCCACAGCACAGCAGCTCGTCCAGTCATGGCCCCTGTGATGACATCTCCTCAATTGCACTTGCACGTACTGCTTGCATCAAATGCTGCAATTACTTATATGGGAAAATACTGTATGAAATAGATTTACCTTCATTTAATTAACATGCAAGAAAGAAAGTCAAGTCTCATGTGAAGCTCCAGGTCTCTCTTTCTCCACACTGCCACAAACCATTCACAGGCCACAGCTAAGAACATCTGACAAACCATACCTAGCCTTCACATATGCATTATCAACTACCTGCTATTTACTGAGTGGTTTTAATATTTGCCTTTTTTGGATAACACACTTAAAAAGTGCAATCACAACATATTACAATGTTTGAGAGATTCTTCTAAGTATCTGTTGTCTTCTATAGTCAAAACCATTGGCAACACAATAAAGGTAAAACCAGTAACTGCAAACTTAAAAGTCTTTATGGTGGGTATGCATAGTGGGATCAGGGAGGGCAACTCTTCCTTTGGGTGGCATAATTTGCAAAGACTATTTTCTTTGCCAAAAGGGGGTCTTTTACTTCTTTATCATGGGAAATGAAATAGCAAAAAAAGTTAACTGATGACGACTTGCAGAAAATGCTATGCAAATTGCTGCAAGCACAGTCACAACCTACCACCTCAATGTGCTGTATTCCTAATGCCTAAATCTGCTATTTCACAACATCCGGTATTCACAGTAAAACACATTTCCAAATTGTAGCTCTCCATTTTCTGTGAATTCTTTCCAGACCAGGCTTAACTCATTAGAACTAAGAAAATGCCCAGAGGCAATTTAGATTTCCTCTGTCTATTGAAAAAACAGAAGCCTCACAAAAAACTTTGTATCAGTGTGCTATTGGGAAAAAAAAAAATGCTAGGAGGCAGCAATGGGATAAAGTCCTTCTAGATGTCCTTGGAGTTGGAAACTGGGTAATTCAAAGAATAATTTCTAAAGCAACAGAACATGCTTCATCTCTTTTCCAATTACTCTTTTCTGGTTAATAAATATGGCCCCCTAGCAAGTACTATAGCTTTCTAAAGGCACTGTAGATTCAAAAAAAAAAAAAAAAAAAAAGATATTTTAGTAAACTTACCGGTAAAGAAACACATTTCAGTACAAAGCATAAAATGTTTGCGAAGTATGAGTATGTTTCAGGCTATTGTTCCTTTTCTTGAATCTCTTATGTTAACTGGAGTGGTTCAGAAAAGCACACAAAAATGCGTGTTGTGAAGTTTACGTTTTGCTGGAAGGAAGAAGTCAGCTATTCATATATTTGAATTTGCTGGTACAGAGCTAATATAAAATTGAAAGCACTAATGCTGTATTTCTATAAACTGTAAACAAAAGCTTGAAGCTCTGCAAATAAGTAGCTTTAACAGTCTGGCTTTTAAAACAAGAGTCACCAAATTGGTGTTAGCTATCAATTATTAGTTCGATGCCCCAGGGAATAAAAGAAATTATGTGGACTGTTACCTGCCTTGACTTTGAATTTTCAACGGCTGTTTTGTACTGACAAAGAGCTCTTACACTAATATACCTTAATCTACTTTCTAAATAAAGCATGCAGATCCCATCATACTATTTACACTTCAGCTGTAACTGCTTGCCTTATCCAGGACCAAACAAGACAGGCCCAATCTGGCAATAAATATTCAGATCTTAGAGAAGAGAAAACCAACTGCTTACTATTTTCTAAATCAGATATTAGGTAGTAACAACAATGTACAAAAAAAAACAGAGACATGTTTTGGTTCTCAAATATTGTCAAGCTGTCAAATTCTGCTGGCCTAACTCATGTTGAGCAGTGATTAATCCCACAGTAAATCTCTCTGAATTTCTCGCACTGAAAACAAACAAACAAAAAGTCAGGGTGCTCACAAGAGGTGATCCAACTACTTTCAAGTAGGTGGAAGCACATCTGGTGGTGTCAGATGTTTTAGGGGATTTCTGCATATCTTGTCTTCACAAGTTTTATATCTATATTTTCATCATTCATTACTACCTTCATACCCCTCCCTGGTTGTTCTTAGGGCCATGTCTTATCCCTGCAATACTGTGAAGACATGCAAAGTCAAAATGTCGCACGCATTCACTGGCTGTCCATTCTCATAGACCACTGTGACAAGGGGAGAGGTTTGCCACATAAAGTAGCTCAGTGGCAACCAGCATGTAAAAAGTACCCTAATTTTCACAGCAAATTGTTATTTTCTCTAAGGATTTGGCTTTGCTGGTAAATAATGCCCCCATACCAGCTTTCACACTGAAATATATTGGATATATTTCAACATCCAATGTTAAAACACTTAGCAATACTCAATTACCACTCTGATGGCATGTGGTATATCATACAAGCATGGTGTCCAGGGAAGGGGATGCCCTTAAAATCTTTACGCCTGTTGCTGAATGTACATGGGGTCACACATAGCAGTTATACAGGGAGTGATCTCAGCTAGTTCTGCCTGGCAAGCTCTACCAGATGTGGTTGTGAGGAGGCCCCCTGATTTGTAAAACTTTCAAAAGATGAAACAGATACAGAACACTGTTAATAGTATTGCTGAAATACTTCAGATCTTTTAGCACGGCTGAATTATTCGGCACTGTGTCCCTCAAACGGTCTGAAACCTTCCATGTTTATACAAAACCAGATACCCCTTTAGGCAAAGAGCGCTCCACATTTCAAAGCAAAGTCAAATACCAAAAAATTATTCATTTGGAACCACAGCGAAAGTTCAGGCGTGTTACTGAGCAGACTTCACTGAAGGCTTTAATGATCTAATCAGGATGACTTAATTGCATTTGGCTTTGAAGCCAAAGCACTGCACCCAAAAAGAATGAAAAAAGAGGGTTGTCCTGCAGTACAGTAGCAGCTCCCAGCCGTAAGAGGAACTATGTGAAAAAGGATCCACACAGCCCACAGATAACTCCTAGCAGAGACTCAGTTGCCATAACAAGATCATATGGAATTGCAAGCACAAACAACGTGCCTATTTTTGGAAGCAGGCTTGATCTATTGCACATGTGGGGATCTGAACACCTTCTGAGAGAGAGAAAATGATGAGGTTATGAGCATTTGCACAGCAATTTGTATAAAAGCTCAGAAAACTCATGAATAATAATCTGGTCTAACCTTTCAGTAATCACTTTCTTCCTGCTGTATAAAAATATATTATTTGAAAACCATCATCACTGCTATCTTTTTTTCCATGCTCCCTCTTCTCCAATATGTATCTGACAATTACACTGCTACTGCACTCTGAAGGAAGACCCGAAGACAACTTTTGAAAATTCTCTTTGTAAATCTGTAAACAAAAAAGAAATATAAAAACCCTGCAGCCCAAATAGCCCCTTCTATTGATTAGAGTGGAAAGTAACACTGCCTTTATTTTAACTCTAAGGGTTGAATAGTTCTTTGTTCACAAGACTATTTCTCCAGTCTGCTGCGCTATTATCGGAAAGTTTTCATCTCCAAGTATGGCAGAAAAGCAGAAAAGCGAGTATCCCACAAACTGTTGTTATAAATTTTCTAATTATTTAAATAGGTGAAAATTAGAAATGCTTGCATTCCTCCTGAAAATTAAAACACACAAATCAAGATTAAGAGAACCCACTAGTCTGGACCCAGGCAATGGGGCTAATCCAAATTCATTTCTGTTAGAATAAAGCGCGTTTTACAAAAAACCCAACCAACTGACCAAAACTCACCTTGATTTAAAAAATAAAAAAAAAAAAAAAAAAAAGAGAGAGAGAAAGAAAGAGAAAAAGAAAGAAGTCAGTGCTAGAAAACTCCTCACACCCCTTAGCTAGCTATTCCAGTGGATAGTTTTCCTCATGTAAAAACAGAGACTCCAAACAGCATGCATCTTTGTATTGACTTCCAGCTGTTTGGATCATGACTAAGGTGGGAACTCCTGCTTACTCTGATGAGTAATCTCCTCAGGCTATTAACTAGAAGGCTTTTTTGGGTCTCCACCTTTCAAAACTATTTCTGAATTGGGGAATAATTCCTTCAATTCCAGTCAGGTAAATAATCTTCCTAGCATTACTCAAGAGTTCCCTGCTCCTACTCCCTGTTCCAGGGCCATGAAGGCTGTCTTACTTCAAGTCATATCGGGAGGTCACAGCTGGTTGAATATATAATGATAGCTCCCAATTTCTTCTGAAGTCAACGCTTTGCAGGCCTGAGTCTTCAGTATCTTGCATTGCCCATGTTCTATGCTCCCGGGTATACATCTTGACCCTTGGCTGCACTGAAAATTGCATTATTGTTTTGAGTTGAGACAATCAGTTGATGGAGATAATTTTGTAACAAGAACCTTCTCCTTGCTGACTATTTCCCCATCTTGTACTGCCTGTAAATTTTCCCCACTAGCTGATTTTACTGTTTTCCTCCAGCGGAAACCCCAGTAGGTATCACAGGCTATCGTGAGCAAAACTTCCCATAACTACTGGAAATTAGTGTGACCAGTCTGGAAAACTAAGCAGACTTTATCACATCTTCTCCATTGTGTGCAAATTTTCTGGAATACTGGGTGTTTCAATCAATACTGAAACAGTCCCTTTATTCTCAGTGGTCAGCTAATAGTATTATGTAAAAAACATTATGTCTCTATCATGAAAACCCCCTAAACACATAGGCTGTAAGAAGAAAACTCCCTAACCTGAACAGTAGTGCGTGTAAGTAAAATACTCAGACTAGATACAGTGAGTACAAGACCAACTCAGAGAATGGAACATAATTCTGTCCCTTATAAATAGAAAAAAGTTTAAAAAAAAAAAAAAGGAAGTAAAGAAAACGGTTTAGGTCTGGGAATACTGCTAAAATAAAATAAGTCTGTAAGTGCATATGCACACATATTCAGATAATAGATTCAGTACCTGCTTGTTGGCCCATTAAAGACAGAGGTTTTACTGGCAGAATACAAAACCACCGACAAAACATAAACATATAAACCCTCAGTCCCAAAGCTGGACTGGCTGCTTTTGACACCCTAAATGCCAAACGCTTTGAATTCACATGCATGCAGAGTATGGTGAGAGACATGAGACCTTCCTGTGGAAATTTTATACATAGACATGATCCTCACAGATCTATCCATCCAGCATATTGCTATATTTATACATAGAAGTCTGTACTAATCAATCAGTGTACATAATGATGTGTGACTGCATTAATACCTACCCTCCATTTTTTCACAGTTTTCACTTGTGTATCATCTCCGACAGGCACCTCACTTTGAGCTTTATACCTTAGTTCCTTTGCCACAACCATCAACAAGAAAATGTCTCCCTGCTGAACTAGAAAAATATTAATGGACAAAGTTTCTTGACCAAAGAAAGTTTAGCCTCTTGAGAGATATTCAGTCTGTCTGCTGTTGAACTCAGCCACATAAGAAGATGTATCATTAAGCATCAATCCATATCTGAGTTTATAATGATCTCTCTTCTACCTCGATGCAGAGCAGGTCAAGTACTATCCTTTTTAACCTATTCCAGGAAAAATAATGAATGAGGAAGATAAAAGAACTGCTGAAAGTTTCTGAATAGAACTTTCTGGTTCAGATCAACATTTGAAAATCATTCCCAGCTGTTAAATCTGAATTCTTAATTGTACACAAGAGGTTGGGGAGAAAATAATCAGCAGATGCAGCTACAGTTTGTTATATCTGTGATTATCTATTCTATACATGATTTACGGTTTTCAACCATTTTTGGACAGACAGGCACCAAATTTATTCTTCCAATACTGCTATCTGTGCACAAGTGTTTAATTATAGGCTCCCTCGCATTTTCTATGGAATAATTCTTGAGTGCAGAATGCTGTATTTCAATTCCTGGAGCTTATACTCTCAGAGAACAGGGAAAAAAGTAAGTATCAGGAATTTGTGGTGGCAATTCCAAGACGCTAAAAGCTCAGACCCATTCCCTGTGCTCTTCTGTCCCCTAACACCTGCTTTCCCCAGAACTCAAGCAAACCTAGCAACAATGAAAAAAAAAAATCATTTAAAAAAGGAAAGAAAGAAAGAAATGCCTGGGGACGAGAGGATGGGATGGGGGTTGTTTCTTCTTTTTTCCATCACCTCACATATTCCATCTGCATACCCCAGGTCTCATACAGATCTGCAAAATTACACTCTACATGTGCTCCAACATGTTGGTTGAGGGCAGCAAGTTTACAAAGAATTCAAGCCTGAACACTTCTTCATTTGCAGCCTTTAATCATAATGTCTTCCAAGCACATTAACCTGAACAGTAGGAATAGCATGATGCTTCCAGGTGTGCTGAAGTGCACCAGGGTCTCCTCATGTCTGGTGGAGCCTGCATGCAGACATGGGGGTGACAGTATGGACTTTCAAGCTCACAAATATGTTAACAATTTATTGTATAGGTCTATCACACTTTCATGTCAGAGGCAAGAAAAATGGATACTTAACCCAGTAAATTGTGTTGCTCCGCAACACAGAAGCCATTACAATATGGATGAGATCTGGAATCTATTAAAAGACATAATGGAAAATAAAAGCTAAACACATAAATAACTCATCCACTTGGAATTTCTTTTAAAAATATTGAAAGGCATTAGATGCAACCAAGATTAAGTGTCTGTAAAATATATTTTTTAAAGACACATTTTTTTTCACCAGGGCATATGAGAACAAAGCAGCATCTAAAACCTCAACAAAGAGAAGCTTTATTACTTTTGCCTAGAAATTTTAGGCTCCAGCCTTAATTCAGTTTGTTCCTCATGGCTGTGGTTGGAAACTCTAGTCAGTTTACTTGGCATGCAATTTATCTATTCTGGCAAAACATTCATTTAGGGCTAAAGATGCCCAGAGACTGCAACAGTGAACCTTTCAAACCCAAGGACTAAATACTTCAAAGATACACTGAGTACGTGTTAGATCGTGGGAGTTCCTCCTCAATGACTAAATATCATGTATTATTCATAGAATCATAGAATCATAGAATAGTTAGGGTTGGAAAGGACCTTAAGATCATCTAGTTCCAACCCCCCTGCCATGGGCAGGGACACCTCACACTAAACCATTCAAGACAAGGTCTCTTTAAAACAAATGGGTCAGTGGTATAGAAATATTTCTGCATACACTAAAACCTTCTGACCATTAACCATAAACATGCAATGAAAATTAGTTCCAGCATGCTGTATTTTATGTAAGAGAACTTACGTCTCATAAAACACTTAAAAATACTTTTCTTGTTAAATTATTCTAATGGTCACTTAGCTATCTTTTGGAAGCTGTCAGAATGAAAAATGTAAATATACATGAATTATGTATTTATACTATGGCACTGATTCAATTAAACCTTTAGCAATGTACTTTAGATGAAATAGCTACATATGGAGAGCAGATGAAGCAAGCTGAGATTAGTTTAATTTAAAATCCTAATTAAAAAAGCATATATTCAGTAGAAATACATCTTTTGGTAAATACACCTTTGTTCTTCAGTGAACTGTGGAGTATTTCTCTGATCACATACACATTCTAGGAGCACTACCCTAAGGCAGGAATCTATCGGACTACTTAAATAACCACAATATATAAGCTCCCCCAAAGGCACTTTGTTTGTAATAATTTATAGTTTTAACATTTCCAGACTACACAGAGGTGGTGGGTTAACATACCAACATAGCTCTGGACTTCAGACATCTAAAATAAACACTGGGTAACGACACTGTGGCATGGCAGTGACTACAAGCATGGAAAAGGCCACACAGCAAGCGGCATTCCCTTCCACAAATGCTCGGGCACTGCTTGAAGAGAACATGCCTCAGAACAACTCTGTTAATTACACTTAAAAACTACAAAAAATTAGGAAACTTATGGTGGTGGATGTACAGTAGGGGGTCACAGTAAACAGAAAGTCCCTAGCCAAAATGCATATTACTGTCTTCATATCAAGTTTCCTGTAGCCATGGCTCACCAGCTCTCTGAACAGCAGAAGGCAGGATGCCAACCTGGCACCCAACAGGGGGGCTGCACCTAACGCCAGACCTGCCGAGCCATGGGACTCACTGCTGGGTGAGGACATGGGCTCAGTCAGGGCTGTAATTTCAGATGTTAGATAGGACCCTGGTTTCTAGACCTCTAGAGTTTGATGCATGTTCTGAAGGAAAAAAAAAACAAAACAAAAACCACCAAAAAACAAAACCCCCACAAAAACCCAGCCCCAAAATAATAATTAAAAAAGTTTCTCCCCTTCTCTTAACAAATGGGAAATTGGAAAATGCAGCCTGGGGGCAATACCAGGTGACTGGGAAAGGTAAAAGCACATCTGCAGGTACAAAAGGGAACAAAACACACACACAGTAAATGGGACAACCTGCTCCCCTGGAGATGCACAGCATCTGGCCCAACAAAAGTCCCCAAAGTTCCTAAAATAACATTTTTTTGACATAACAACTTGGTGAGCTTTTCCTACTAGCACAAAAGTTTCCATGATGCAGGTCCCATGCTGAAATTTTACCTGAGCCCTACATCTTTATAGCAGAGAGAAAAAGAAGCTGCAAGACTGAGCAAGACCTGTGAAGTACTTAGTGTCTGTTCATCATAAAAGATGCTTTAGTAAACTTGACAGGACTTCTAAGGTTTGGAGAGCATCTATCTACCGGGGTCTGACAATTCTCAGATTCATTCCCAGTGAGGACATGGAGGTGTTGTAGGAGCTCACGCACTGGAGCACAGCAGGCTCTACTGATCGGGGAATGCTAAGTTAAAGGAGTGCCAGGACTGAACCACAGGAGACAAAACAGTCACTGAGAACAAACTTTTAAGTGCACACTTGGAAGTCTTCATCTTCTGCTGTTTGATCTTATTTTTCAAAAAGGAAAAAAAAAATTATAGTTTCACAACCCTAACAGTTGCTCTATAAATAATGAGATAAAAGGAGAATTTGTAACAATAAGCACTTAAACATTTGCCTCACAAGTTATTACTAAGGAAACACAGAACTATGAGAGCAGTAGGTCTGGACACCAGCACTAGTATCCTGCTCCGTGTATCATGTAATGCAGATCTATTGCACAATTCAATTCATGCTGCCATGGCATATTTCATGTGCTGGTAAGAGACCATCAACTGACAAAGGACTGTCCTAAACCCATGTATGACCCCTATACATAAGGAAGCATGTTCAGAACAACATTACGATGGAGCGATGTTAAGGATAAAACATTTATTCTCCTGAGCAGCCCAAGAAGAATGAACGAATAGATGGTAGACTCAGTAAAACTGGTTTCAGTACAGGTACAGCAACATCCTGACTGCTGACAAATTCGTGCCTCATTTTTTCCAGTTCAAAATGAAACAGTACCTCCTCATTCTTTAGAGATATTGTAGAACTTCAATTCTTTATTGGCTGTGACAACAGTCAAAAACCTTAGGGAAATCATAAATTACATTACTGATTATATGACTGTTGATATGCCTTGACATCAGTTAAATATTTTTGCTTAGTAATGTAGACAGATTTAGCAATGTAAAGAGCTAATTAAAAAGCTAAATAAAGACTAGATAAGTTACATTTTTTTCCCCCTTCCATAATTAAGTTCAGGAAATTTGGGAGGCCTTTGCCGGTTCTGCCACTTAAAAATGACAGTCTTTAAGATAATGGGTTAAAAAGGCAAACCAACAACAGACCAGAGACTCCCAATGCTATGCTGCAATAAATGAATACAATATATGAAGAGAATTCAAAGTAGGAATGTAGGAAAGCAGCATTACTCCTCTACATGGCTCTAACAGGACCATTAAAAAAAAAAAAATATCAAAGTTCTGGTGTGTATATCTCAAAAGTAATGTTGAAAAGCTTCAGCACATTCAGAAAAAGCAAAAAAAAATCTGAATTATGGAAGATGCCAGAGATGTTATCCCTGCAGGCTTTATCCAAACGAATATAAAAAAGTGACTTTATTGTGTAATATTCATACGTGCACTTTAATTCAGAAGACAAAAGCACATGAGACAGGAAAACTAAGTTATTACAGCAATCAGATTGGCCCTAAAATGTACAGATGTACTTTTTTTTAATATTAGATTATATTTCTGGAGGTGAAACTGATTTTAGCCAATGGAAAGAGCTGGGACATCAGCAGGTCAAAAATCAGAGGAGCAAGATTAGCTTTCATTCATATTATTAAAGAGAGCTTTAAGAACTGAAATTTGCTCATTATACTTCACTTTGTTACTTATTACTAGTTCTGGTTGCCATAGTATGAAACAAAAAAGACAATCATAACGGAAAAGGCACAGGATATAGTGGTTTGCAACAATTTAAGGTGTTTAGTAAGAAATGGATAGAGGTCAAAGTTATTTGTGTTTTTCAAGTACATTGTTTAATGGAAATTAAAGGTATTGAATAACAGCTTTTAGTAATATGAAAGTATTCCTTCTGACTGTGTTCACATTCCACTGAACACAGTCAGAAGAAAATATATCATAAAGAATGATGCTAAGCCAGCTGCCTGTTGGTCAGGATTTGGGTTTTGTCATGATTATGATTTGACATGCACGACTGTATCAACCTACTCAACTGGTATCAGGGCACCACCTTTCTGGCTGAGTTTGGTTTCAGCAAGAACTAGTGACACATGGAAAAAACGTATTCAATGAAAGCTCCAAATTTGTGCATTTTCTCTTAAATTCACAGTCACTAAGAACCCTCCTCACCAGTAAGTCTCAGCAGCTTTCTACTGTAAAACAAGGCCCTCCATAGGTTTGAATTGGGTTTTGTGATGCAAGATTACACTGAGTCTCATGTTAATGGAAATGTCAAAGTGAAGCTGAACCAGTATTTCCTTTGCATCTGCATCATGCAAGCAAGCCTCTCCACAAACAGAACAAAAGAACTAAAGACTGGTTATATTAGAAATCAGTCAGGCACTGATGAGACAGAGAAATCTGTTTTGAATGTAGATGTCTAAAGGTATCTGTGTTCTAAGAGCTTTGTGGCTGCAAATTGCATTATCTTGTTGCTGTTGCAGTGGCTGCATCATTAACAGAAAAAATCCTTAGACCTAGTCCTGTATCCTGGCAAAAAAGACAGTGCCATCTGCAAATATGTAATTAAAGCAAATGCCACTCAACAGTAATCATCCACCCAAACTCCACTTCAGTAAGGAAACTGAAGGGAAAAAAAGATACTTGCTGGGAAAACCACATTTTCATCTTTTTAGATGATCTACATAGTGAGAACCACAGGAAGCAAAATTTGGCTTGCTCTGTTCCCTACATCACTCCAGTAAAACTGAGTTGGTTTAAATCAGTAAGACTGCAGAAGTCTGACCAGAGTCAGTGACTGTATGAAGTCATGTCTGACAGCATTTTCCTCTAGCAGACTATTCTGCATGAAAAAGTGATGGGGAACCAGCAGAGTTCATGCTGAAAGGTCAAAAATAATGATTACTCTGTAAGCAGTATTGCTCACAAATATTTGTATCCATCATACACACTGTGTTTAATTGGTCTGTTGATATGCCTTGCCTTCAGTTTTATAAGCTTTCAGTCTTGCTCTGCAACAGCCACAATGAGAACATTAAATCTCCAAGCAACCCAGCTCTTGTAATCCCGCCAACAACCGTACCGCTTAGTTCCAGATACATCAATGTCTAATTGCCACAAATATATATTTGTTTTTATCATCGCTGGCAGTCCACAGTTCTATCACCGTCTATGTAACAGGCAGCTAAAACAGACAGCCATGAGAAACCCTGGAGCTGACTCAGCTGTTCTAAGGAACTCAACACAGAAATTTCCAAATCATTGTACATCCTTCATGCTGGGCTCCTACAGAGAGGATAAAGGGAGTGAAAATGTTAGAGAGTTCCATGGTTTAGCTCACCCATTGCTAACAACCCCAAACCACATTATTTGAGTTTCAAAACTAACTTGAATTTCTTTTTACAGTCCCCTAAAAACATTCCAATGGCAGTTCATGTACAGCAAATTGAAACTTCACAATAGTCTTCTCTCTCATGGAACTTTGACACCCAAAGGAGTGGGGTCCATGGCTCTCCTCGCTCTGCTGGGATACTGGAATCTTGACCACAGAGGATTAAGTGTGACATCTGGCCATGACCACAATCTTTGGATGCCCTTTGGAAACTTCATTTAGTGAAATTTGGAGATTGAGTCCTGGTTCCTGTTCCAATGCTAGAGGTGGTTCCAGAAATCAGGGGGAAGGGAGCCGGCTGCAAAAACCAGCTTGCAGAGGAGAAGCCACAAGAGGTGAGACAGGAGGTGTCTCTGCACACCCAGAACGATTCTGAGAAGTGAGGAGGAAAGTGCAACACACAGGATGTGCAGTACTCCAGTGAATTTAAGATAGCCACGCTCAAGCACTTTAAAAAAGATACAAGTTTAAAAATATCCCTGGAACTGCCAATATGAGCAGCAGAGACCACATGCAAATCATGCTGTTCAAAGCCCTTGGAGGCAACAGCTACTGAATTTAGCAAGAAAGAAGCTGCAAACAACTGATGTTGCTCATCTTGCTGTATTAAAATACATAGAACACATTACTGGTTAGAGACCCAATAATAGTATCTTCCTGATAGAGCACATTTTAACAGATTTTTCAAAACTGAAGAGGCAAACCAATATGTGAGCAGAGTTGCTTCAGAAATATGTAAGCTGCTTACAGTTAAATATTTCCCCAGTAATTGAACAGCACAAAGAAAAAGGTAAGACTGTAGATGATCAGAAGCACCCCTTCCTCTTTATTTAAAGCTGTGCAGTTTAACAAGTACTACTCTCTGAATGAGGAAAGAAGAGTACTATTTAGGTCCCGCCTTCAATCAACATGCTTAGTCTGCCTGCCTTAGACCCTGCACAGGGTCCTTCTGAGGCAGCAACGGGTGCTCGGCAGAGCTGGCCAGAGAAGCAGAAGAGCAGTACAAGAGCATTTCGCTTGGAAATGGGAACCAGGGTTAGGACCATCCAGAATAAGTTCCATTAAAACTTCTTTTCTTCTAAATCTACTTAACCACTATCACACAACACAGTATTTGGAAAACAGCTTTTTTAGAGCACCTGGTCTACCACACTATCTCTCCATGTACTCCCCATCTCCCAAATTATTTTTATTCACAAGTCAGCATTTTTCTTATTCCAGGCTCCCACACGCCAGTGTGGTATGAAAGGAAAGATACTTTGTTTCTGTAACATCACTAGGCTTACCATTTTCAGCACTGACAAAGTGTTTGTCTTAAAAGAAGCTTCTGTGCCTCACCTTTTTTTTATATTCAAGAAAGTTCTACTGTCGCTATTAGCAAACTGTGATCCATAGACTCTAAAGAGTCTAACAGTAGAATCCAATTTTTTTAACTGCAATTTATGAATTAAATAACAAAATATTCTGTTACTTTACTTTTCCAGACTCTCATGATTCCTGCTTCCTGCTTCAACTATCCTACCTGGGCATCCTGCACAGTATGAACTAAAAACACAGATCCCTTTGAAGTCAAAAGCACGGGATAGTTAACAAAATGTTGCAAGTATGGCTAGTAGTTATGCAGACTCGTAACTAAGAAATACATTGAACCAAAAATTTTAAGTGAACCATTCTGAGACAAATTACTGGGAAAAATAAACAGTACCAGTAAGCAGAAAATATCAGACTCTTTCTGCAGCACTGACACCACTGTCACTGCCCAGGTTATCAACAGCAGGTAATGCTCAAATCCTCCTAATGCCAGAAGCCACCTCTTCCCTTCCCAGTGCACTGAAGCCCTGGGTAGCTGCTGGGAGGGAAGTGGGGAGATTTTGACTGGCTACAAAGTAATTAAAAGCCCAAACTCAAAATCATAAACCTCATATACGCCACTAAACAGCAGACATCATAAGAGCACGAAGGGAGAAGGAACAACTGCCTTGGCTAAAATGCAAGTTAATAGCCACTGAAATCAGCGACCTGCCTAGGTCACTGGGACATTTCATGGCTCACAGGTTGGCTCACAGGGCTGAGCTGTCCCCTGCCTCAATGAGGCCAGAATTTCACCTCATCGCAACTCTTGCTTATCTAGTAATCATCTCTCTTACTTTTGGAAATAAATGAGACATGCTGAGAAAAGTAGCATAACGAAGTGATGACTCCGTATCTTTTCCAGCATCAGCATTTTATTAGAGTGGGTTTGTTTGCCAGCTTATTTTTACAGGAGCTCAAGAGGCCTGACTGCGTATTTGAGAGCCTGTGCTCTGCTCCAGTTTTTGATGACAAAATGCCAAAGTTGAACATGCAATGCCAAACATTCCAGAAACCTTCAGCACAATAGCTGCTTTAAATGATGTCTTACTTTTCCTGCTCTGTGAGGCACAGAGAGTAGCAAAAATGTTCTTTTCTTTAATGCAATAAGACACGGTAATGGTAGAGAGTTACCACTTCAACATGGGAAAGTAAATAAGCTGACTAGCCCAGCTCTTCAATTCCATGTTTTGCAAAGCTAAATCAATTCACACATCTTACCTTTCAAGTAGATTAGCACATACTGTGTATAGAGAGTGTCACAAATCGACCCCCTAATCCATATATATACAGGGATTTGTTTCCTATGCTATGTCGTGAATTATTTGTAAAACACTGCATTGTTTCCCCCAAATGAATTGCCTAAAATAGACAGAAAATCACTGTAAAATTAGTATGTCAACAAAACCTCTTTTGAATGAGGCCAAAATAAGACCAAAAATATTGAAATATAATGTATTTGTCCTGCACTGTTAGGGGTGGTCCCCAGTTGGGGATTGGGTCTCATTGTTCAGGGTGCTGTACACAGATGTTGCACAGCTTGAAGAAGGCTGCAAAATCCACTCCAGAGCTACAAAAAATAAAAATGTATGGTCAAAGAGAAAATGTGAATATAGAAAAAGGTTGCAAAAACAAAAATATACTTACCACTATGGACAGTTCAGTAAAGCAGCAATTAACATACTGGCTGCACAGTCATTTGTGAGCACTGTACAGGCAACATGATAGACCTAAGTTACCAAGAACAATTGGAAAGAGGGTGTGTAACCAACTTTGAGGATATCCTAATAAAAAATGGGAAGAAGTATGTGGGAGTTTGAAAATGTTGATGGAGCCTAGGGACTGTCAGCACATCTCTCCCACAACTGTCAGTACAAATGGTTTAATGAAGCACAATGATTCACAGCAAAACAATGTAAATGCTTCTGAATGTGAAATGCAGTGGACCAAACCCAACTAAATGAAGGTAATTATGGAACGGCCCACAACGCTGTGCCCCACTAAACCTTCCTGTGCTGAGAAATTCACTGAAAGACTAACTCATTGGAAGACACTCACCGAAATCCACTGCATGTCTTTCTAATGGCTGCACTGTATTAAGTCACCCACTTAAAAGAAGTTTTAATGGGCCACTTCATTCCTCCAAACTAATGTATTTACATTTTTTTAAGTTATCAAAATTGCTACCAAATCAGAATGTAGATTTTGTGCTTAAGTGCAACTGGGAAAAATATGGATGCAAGTGGAGTCATCAGTTAGAGATGCCAAACGGGGTAATGAGCAAACTTGAGCCTGTTTGGACAGAGGAATATCTGGGTGATAAAATACATGAAAATATTGTAGCTCATGCAATAGTTTTCACTTAAATGATGTTTTTTCCTTTTAAAAATATAGAAAAAAGAAAAAAGCAAGCAAAGAAACAGAAGTAACTCCTATTGTTTCACATTCTGTATATTGCAAATGAGAATACCTACACCTCTCTAATCCCTCTTGCTCACAAATCTGCATCCCCACATATTAGAAATTTACCATCTTCTCAATTTTTAGCCAGACAAGGCAAAAGCTGTTTTTCTCCAAAATCTACAGCCTGTTCACTTCAGTGACTGAAAGATGCACCACCTTCCAGATTCCTAAATTGAGAACTAACAAATGGTACCTAGCAGGACATGGAACTGTTGGAACAAGTCCAGAGAAGGGCCATGAGGATGATCAGGGGACTGGAGCACCTCCCGTATGAAGACAGGCTGAGGAAGTTGGGGCTGTTCAGCCTGGAGAAGAGAAGGCTGCGTGGAGACCTCATAGCAGCCTTCCAGTATCTGAAGGGGGCCTATAGGGATGCTGGGGAGGGACTCTTCGTTAGGGACTGTAGTGATAGGACAAGGGGTAACGGGTTAAAACTTAAAGAGGGGAAGTTTAGATTGGGTGAAAGGAGGAAGTTCTTTACTGTAAGGGTGGTGAGGCACTGGAATGGGTTGCCCAGGGAAGTTGTGAATGCTCCATTCCTGGAAGTGTTCAAGTCCAGGTTGGACAGAGCCTCGGGTGACATGGTTTAGTGGGAGGTGCTCCTGCCCATGCAGGGGGGTTGGAACTAGATGATGTTATGGTCCTTTCCAACCCTAACGATTCTATGACTGCCTGAAGGCTGAACAAGGTGTTTGTTACTACTTGATACCCTTACATAAGCACCTTCAAAGAATACTCACAGTCCCAGGGCAAAAGGAAGGCAAGTTCTGATACATATTGATGTGTGTAAAAAACTAATTTATAAATGAACATAAGCATATATATGAAGCATATGAGCTGCAGTTACGCTGTGTTCCAAAGACCTATAAAGAGTAATTTCTTAAGGCAGGTACAAAATACAAAGAACATGTTGCAATCAATTTTATGTTATTCATTTTGGTTTATGGGACAGTCTGACACGTTCAATTAGTTCATTTCAGTATGGAACTCAAAGAAGGCACAAAATCAGTACAAAGAGCTCACTATTGCAGTATGATTGAGTTAGGCAGTCCTAAAGCAGACTATCTGATTATGAATCACTCAGCAGAAAAATCCACATAGATGATGAGCTATTCTAGGCAAGTAAGTTGTATGTATTTTTTTAATCAAATAGATTTAAACTATTTTACAATAGCCTCTTTTTCCTTCTATATCCCCCCCCCCAACAGGAACAGATTATGATGATTATATCCAAGATTTGTTATTCAAGTTCTAATTCGTTGATGATAACATACAAAATCCTTCCTAAATTATGGCCAAGAAAAACACCCTTGCCCACTTAACAATGCAAGGCATTACTTCACACGTCTGGAAGATTCACAGAGCTTCTGCTTCTGTAGTTCTTTCAGTTCCTTTATGGTAGCATATCCAGCTATGCAGTATCTTGTCTATTTTTATAAAGCTTTTGTAAAGCTTTTCAAAGTTATTTGCACTCCTTTCTTGTCAATTTTTAAGTGCCTTTGTTCCCGATGCTCAAACAATTACTAAAATCTGTTTTCCAATTAGCTTTAGAACCCAAATCTGTTACTTTGCTAGGCTTAAAAGTGGCACAAACTTCTTAGGAATTTGTCTTTTTTGGCTGCATAAATTTTCAAACAATCCCGTATCAGAGATCAAGAATTTTCCTATTTTCAATTAGGTTCTTCTTGCTTTTTGTAAAGTCTATTGGGCATACTGAGATGCTTAAAACACATAAAAGCTTTAATCATGGCATCCACCTATATATTAAAAGTAGACAGGGACAAAGATATTTAAATAGGTTATGCCACCTTATCCATGTTGTTAACTAAGTTTAAACTAAAATTCACCATATGCAGTTCTGGAAAGCTTATATGTTATGTATACACTTTGATTATTTTTGCAGTATGCTGACACTACAAAGTAGTAGTGTAACAGTACTTACTAGTGTAACCCTACACTGTAAGTGTACCCTATAAGACAGTTTCACACTGCAAAGGCTCCGCTTGGTTTACTCCACAGTTTCACTTGATAGAAATGTAGTTTCATGCTGGAAACTCAACAAAAAGGTTGCAAGAGTCTTCAGATAGATGGCTCTGTGCTTGTGCTAGTGACTCTGGAACACAACACTACTGCAAAGGTCCCTACACAGCTGGCTGCTTTCAGTGAAAACTCACTGACTAATGTACAAAACATGATTACAGGGTTTTACATGAAAACAAGATTAATGCAGAAGTCACAGGGAATAGTGATTTACTTCCCTCTTCAGTCGTTATTGTATAAAATTTAAGTATATAGTCAATTTGCAATTACTTGTATCTACATTAGCTTCTGCCTATGGTCAGTCTACTCCAACTATAGCATGAGGGACATCAGGCCATGAACAGGGATATACTTTAAAACAAACCTACCTCCAGGACATAGTGGGTGCTAAATCGTGTTCTTCACTTCCAGGCTTACCAGCTTCTACAGAAGAACTGCTGCAGTTCATTGCCAAAGAATTCCTGCCTTACAGGTAATATCTATATTGGTCACAGAACACCCAAGTCCAACTTTTTTTTTTTTTCCTACACTGTTTGATTAATTGCAAATAAGATAATTTTACTGGAGATAACAAATGCAGAACTGACTGCCATCACCAGCAGCTGAAACCAATGAGGAGCTGAAGGTTGATTAACAGAACTGTAGAACGGTTTAGGTTGAAGGAATCTTGAAGATAACCTAGTTCCAACCCCTCCTGCTATGGGCAGGGACACCCTCCACTAGGTTGCTCAAGCCCTGCCTACCCTGGCCTTGAACACGGCTGGGTGGCAGATCTCAGCATCTCTGGGCAACCTGTTCCAGTGCCTTACCAGCCTCACAGCAAAAAGCTTCTTGCTAATATCTAATCTAAATCTCCCCTCTTTCAGCTTAAAGCCATTCCCCGTTGCCCTGTCACTACATGACCTTGTAAAAAGTCCCTCTCAAGATTTCTTGTAGGTCCCTTTAGGTACTGGAAGGCTGTTACAAGGTCTCCCCAGAGCCTTCTCTTCTCCAAGCTGAAGAACACCCCTCTCAGCCAGTTTTCATAGGAAAGATGCTCCAGCCCTCTGATTATCACTTAGACAAACCTCAGACATGACAAGAGCCGCAACCGCGTGCAGCTTCCAGGAAGACAACTGGTGAGCCAGGTTCAACCAGGTCATCTTTCTTTCACAGACAATAACAATGTTTTATTCTTCCCAGAAATCTGACAAGAGTAAACTTGAATGGTTTTCCTTCCAAGGCAAACAAGAGACATGCCTCTTCTCTAACACACATTAGTATAAAAAGAAAATGCTCTTGATAATAGCCATGTGGTGATAAGTCACCTCATTATTACCAGGGCTTTGTCATTTCAAGACTTCTCATTTCCTTAGAATATCAAAGCAGGTAAAATATAAAAGGTCCATTTGTGTAGCACAGCAGTGGTTAATGTTCACTATGGAAGTTGGAAGTAATCCCTCTTTTGCTGTAGTCTACACGCTGCTGCAGTAATTGGCTAAAAGGCTCCTGGCTACTCTTCCTGTGGAAAATAAATTATTCCCCTCATATCTGCAGGGCAGAAACAGTTAATGTGGAGAACAGTGCCCATTTCTCTTTGGGTTTGGGGTTTTTTTTGTGTGTGCGTGCCTAAAATAAAATAGGTATTAAATAATGAACAGAAAGGAAGACCTTCAAGGCAGTAGCTTGTCTCTAGAGGAGGCACCATATAAGCACTAAATTACTCTGTCTACTTCACTCAGGAACCCTTATGTAGGACCCTTCTGACACAGACAGATTGGAGCAGTGGGCAGTGTAAGCAAACCAGCTACCCACCAAACCAAAGACTCTTTTATAGAAGAGAAAATAAATAATAAGGGAGTAAACATTACAACTGAATTCTCCTTCTAATCGGAAACATATGACTATAATTTCTGATTACACCCGGTACATCCTTTTTTTCCTACCTAATTTCAGGCACAAAAGAACCATAAGCTTGGTTTACAAGATCGAAGAACTATGAATTTTCTCCTTACTCCTTTAATCTGCTGGTCAGCCAGCTGTCTGCTTGCCACTGCTCTGCCCTAAGTACTGTGATATATAAGAATAAACGTATTTATGCCCTGATCTAGCAGGCAAAAGGTGCTCATAGATCAGTCCCCAGTGCATTTGCTGTCCATGAAACCTGTCTACAAACTTCCAAGGAAGATTTCACTTTTAACCTGTAGTGAAAAGGAAGGTATTTGTTACTCAGATGTCAGCTCAGTGTCTCCCTGTTTCTCCTTGCACCTTACAGAAACACATATATGCTTAATTTCAAGAAACCTGCCTAACTTCCATAGTACTATAATACTGGTGCCTTTAAAGATAAACACATGTACAGGAGCTGCAAAATGAGTTCTTAGGTAAGATCAAGTGAAAAAAAACAGAATGAAATAAAGGAGTTGCTAAAAACTTCACAACAAGAGGGAGTAATCAGTAGATTAGCAGCTAGTCATATGCCTCTTGAACACCCACAAATACTTTGAAGGCAATGAAGAATATGGGTACACATATTACAATATATGGGAAGAGAGGGAATAAAAGAAGGTACAGACAGAACATACACCTTATTTTTTTTCCAGCTCATACTCCCTGGCTTTAAGCTACAGCTGAACCAATGGAATACTAGATATTTCACATCAGTCAAATAGCAATAATTGAGCACAAAATATGTAAAATGTATATATTTGGAGTATTTATGCAGGTTTCCATATTGTTTTATATCTCCAAGGATAGTAAACAGATTACCATTTGTATATGGTAATATAATATACATTAATAGAAATCAATTTTCTTCAAGAAATGTCTTCTAAGTTTTACTGCTATAGACTAATAATTATTACTTGTGAACTATTTTGCCTTTGCTTGCTTCCATCAGCTGAAGTGCAAATGAAACACAGATACCTTTTGCAAAGCACAGAAAAAATTGCAAATAAGCTGTTATTGATTTGCCACCAATAGACAGACACCTCTTAAATAAATGTAATCAGCCACCTTGGTAAAGATCGTGTTGCCACCATTCAGTGGAAAGAGATGAAGTCACATCAGCTGTTGGAGGAAGGAGGGAAGAGTACTGCAAAGCACACAATTCTGAAGCATGTTTTGCATTTGTGTCCTTTGTCCCCTAACCCCTCCTCACTTACCCACCACAACAGTGTGAAACCCAGGCATGTTCCTATTGAGGAAGGAAAGACCCCTGTTTTGGTCAGTCTGGAGTAACATATGTGCTGCATGCAGTCAGCTGCTGGTAGTGCTGCTGCCTGCTTCCTTCCCAAGGTGGGTCCGGAGCAGCATAGGGTGCTCACTTGGGGTTGCCTTCTCTGCCCAGGGACCTTTAGGATAGCTGTTCTCCCTTCAGACTTTAATAACATTGTCCAAATTGTTTTTGCAGACAAAAAGAAACTTAATTAAGTTTGTTCCTCCTATGATATGAGCCTACAAGCCAAATAAGCCAGTGCACCTGATGAGGCTGTGTACTGTAGACAAGCCAGCAAGAAATAGAGAAGTGGCTTCAGGAGGTACATGAAAAAAAGAGGTGGCTGATGCTGACAGAGAAATCTAGCTGAGCTTGTTTAGTATTGTCCCAGGAGCTGATCATATCACCCATGGCAGGGGAGAGGAGAAAACAGGAAATCCCAAATTACTTTGCTAGTAAACTAAGACTCTAAGCACATTACCAAAGAAATCCTGGATCTATTGAAGTCAAGTGGTACTATGACATTAATGTCAATGCACTTACAATTTCACCATCGTCTGCATTATGATAACAGCATGACATTTACTATTACAGCCTGGATTATAGGGTTTTATTGGGTGTATTGGCTTTCACTTAATTTTTAAAGTCTGATTTAAATATAACAAATAAATTGTGACTCTGTATTAAGTTTCCATGAATTTTAGTTCATGGCGTAGCATTTTGGCACAGGACTGTGGATTTAACTCACTCTAATTAGGTGCACAGAACTCTCATTTACTTAAATGGGATTTACCCAGCATCTCTGGAGAGACAAGTGAAACAAATGTTATCTTGTATCTGAATAAATATTTCTGCTATTAGTAGAAGAGCTTCAGCAGTGACTCCTGCAAGGGAGGCAGGGCAAAGATGAAGGATTACATCCTGAAATAATCTAAGGCTGAAGATGTATTTATGGCTCAGCTGATCTAACAGCTCTGTGCAGCTGGAAGGTGGGGGGGACTCGTCAGTTCTCCTGCCCTCATCCCAACCACATCTCACCCTCTCCTTCCCTATGCAAAGGTGGAACCATTTGCTTCTCCTCTCATTCCCCAGCACCAAGGTTAATTTTCTGCTGTTGCAGTGAGTCTTTAACCAGCATGTGGGAAACAAGGGAAAGAAGGATAGCGGGTTGTTAGATTGGTATAGGCATAACACGCAATTTTACTGTTAACCTTGCTGCAGTAAAAGTTAATATAAACAACTGGTTTATACTTATCGGACAAATGGCTGGTCCAAGGTCACAAAAGAAGAAGCCAGTGGCCCTGGATAC
Source organism: Pezoporus flaviventris (assembly GCF_033815535.1). Classification (NCBI taxonomy): domain Eukaryota; kingdom Metazoa; phylum Chordata; class Aves; order Psittaciformes; family Psittacidae; genus Pezoporus; species Pezoporus flaviventris. The sequence goes on from NW_026892595.1 coordinate 10,127,757, forward strand.
CCTCATCTCTCAACTGGCACTTAGACGCTTCATTCAAGCCTGGGCCTTTCTCCTTCAACAGACACATTTCCACAGCCATTTGCCTTTAAGAAAGTAAAATCCAGAGAGATCTCATTTCCTCAGCTAGATGCCATTACCACCGGCATTCATGGTATTCCTTATATCAAGCACAGACAGAGCCACTGGGAGCCACATCCCACCTCTTGGCTCTTCCAGCTGCCATCTCCGCTTGCCCTGTCCCCACTCACCAACCTCTACCCTGGTCTTGGTGGGAACCTCCACCTCTGCTCCCCATCTGGGGGCTGCACAGCACCCTGCAGACCAAGGCGCATTATCCAGGCACATGCACAAGGGCGACAGATGCAAGCGATAAAGCCGAAAGGAATCCAATATCTCATGCTTTGCAGCAAAAGTTAATAACTGAGAAAAGAATATAATGATATGGTACAGGCACATAAACTTGATGGAAAATTCACCTAAAACCACCTGTAAAACTGTTTTGTTAGTGATTTTCCCTATCGGCATTATCTGCACAGATTTATGGGCTGAAGCATTTCCAACAGCAAATACAAACGCTGAGGGAAAACACTGTGTCTAAGCTTTTATGCCAAATCCAGCCTGTAATTAAGTACGCATAGTTTTGACAGCTGAACTACAAGATTCTGTAAATTCTCCAGATCATATTTCAGATTGGGACTGATCAAAAACATGAACTGTACTCATGGAGGTATGTGAACTCCTGCCCTGCTCAGGCAGCTGAGCCCCATGCCAACACCAGCACTTTGGTGGTGGCACTGGCTGGTCGGGCAACATGGCCCCGTGAAACTTGCTTGAGGAAAATTGAGTTTTGAGGCAGAAGGTATCCCAAAGTGGCCTCTTGAAAACTGTGATGGCTTTTTCATCATCCAGCCCTATCCTCTCAGTAATCCAGTCACGTATTTACTAAGGAGGATGGCACCAGGACGGCTCAGCTGTAACGGCCGTAGGAGCACAGAGGCATGACTTTTGCTGGATTGTCACGTCCATTCCTTGCAGGCAATCAGGCAAATAGGAGGTGATTGATTTTTGGAAGCAACCTCTTTGCTCGCACTGCTCCAGAACAGCATTCCAGCCACCCTAACAGTGAGAGCCTCTTGCCTAAATTCACCCAAGCAAACACGTACCAGCTGGCCTTATACCAACACGATCCTCTAAAAAGGCTCGCTGCACCCCTCTTTTTCATCCATCTAATAAATTTACAATCAAATGCCTCCTGTATCAAGAAGGAATACCATTTGCTCAAGATACGCTGCTTGTTCCCCCTCAGCCCATGAGTTACCCATGAGTTACCAGGATGGCCTGTGTGCCCTTCTCACTTTGGGGTAATCTCTCTCATTAAAGTGGATAGCTAAGTTAGGAAACGGGACCCATCACCATGAGCAACAGAAGCCCCTTACCAAAAGCAGGCAGGAGTGCAGATGTCAGCAGGGCCCCAGCCTGGACCAGACTGAAAGTAGCATAGCTGCTTGTCCCAGCTGCTATGCAGAAAGGATAATGCTGATGTTCTCCCTGATGTTTACTTAGTGTCTATTCCTGACTCATAGATATTAATCACAGGTGAAGGACTTTCCCTATCTAACTATCACTTTGAGGCCAACATGAAAAAATATCTCGTTTTCTCTTCTTCCCATGTTATGGCTTGTAGCTACCACAGGTTCATTTACCCTTCAGGATATATCTTCCCCAGCCTTCAGGTCTAGCACTACCATGAAACTCAAATTATTTGTTGGTAGCTGCTTGGGAAAGCTCTGGGCCACACCACTCTTCAAACTGAATTTGAATTGTGTTCTTCTGTTTCAATAGATGGATAAAATTATGAGTATGGTCTAAATCCAACATTGGTCTTCCCATTAAATTAATGAACTCTGGACCAGTATTATGTTAAATTCCAGTGTGAAAGGTATTTTCTGTTTCAGTTTCAGCATTTGATTAAAGGCTGATTAGACACTAACATAAGAGATGCTGACATTTAAAAAAATGCCATTGTAATTGCATCAATTTACATTCTAAATACAATTATCCAAATGAGCAAACTGTAGTGTTAAACTGTTAGCTGCTACTACTAACCAGCAACTGTAATCTGACCTATTAATCAATTACCTAGACAAAGGTAAAATAGTCTCAAGTTTCAATTATACACAAGAAAGTTCCATTTCAAACAATCGATTTATATGCAAGTCAAAGTTGCACTGTAGGCATGAAAGAGTATAATATTTTGGATAATTGGTTTTAGGAAAAAATACAAATTACAAAAATATCTCCAAAAGAAAGTGTCTTTAATTGCATATAAAGTAGTTTATGATTATTTCCTGTAATTAAAGCCATGATTCGCTGGGACTAAGCCCTTCTGCAGATGAGTAAGGTATTTTTGACTCACAGAGTCCTCACTAAACCAGAAAAGCAGTGTAGTTGCTCTATTTAAATGCACAATCATAGACTTGGCTTTTCATGCATTATTTAAATCCAATCCAAATGAAATTACAAGCTTTTGTGTAAGATCTGAAAGGTCCGTGACAAGGCTGACCAGCTGGTTTCTTCCTTGCCACACCACTGGCCCTGATCAGAAACCCCAGGTTTAGCCTGGGTCTCCCTCCAATACTGTGTGGTCCCTCCAGCAAGATGGACACAGCAGCAGGAGATGGAAAGGACTCTCCATACCCCTGGAGGTGATGACCTCATGGAGCTAGCTCTGCTGATGTCTCGGTGCTCCCCTGAGTTGTAGAGCAGCCCCAGCTCCTGCCTTCACTGCCACTCCTTCAGAGTCCTTGGGCAAGTCCACAAACTGCCTAGTCTTTGTCTGCATTTTTAACAGTCATTACAGGCCACCCACCTTCCTCCTGGGATTCTCTCAAGGTGAGTTAGCTTCTTAAATTTGGTTATAGAGGATACTTTGTGGAGATCTGAAGGAAATGGCACCAGAGGAAATAAGTGAGATGTATTTTTTGCTAGTGCGGAGCAGTCTAAGACAGCGGGCAAGCTTCTCTGTGGCCACCAGATACTAATATGTTTGAGGACTTGCCTAGTTTGAAGGCAGAACCCTCTCCTCCATTCTGCCTGCTTCCAAGATCATAAGTAATTAACTGCCTGGGTTTTATTCTTAACACAGATTTACTTGTTAGACTTAAGCTAGGATCTTAAACTTTAAGTTGTACTTCAATCTCTAAAGAACACTGTGAATAAGAACCATCTACTTCTCTCCACCTAATGCTGTCAGTGTTCTGGTATGCCTCTCCATTTCCACATGGTCCATGACAGGCTAAAGCACATTTAAGCCAACCCTGTGATCTTTTAGTGAACAAGAATCCCAAAAGAGGAGGAAGCAACCTTGCTGTGTTCTCTGCCTAGCATCCTCCCAAACCTCATGTCACTATATCAGGGACATAGCGCACTTGCCCACCATGCAGATCCACTGTCTCAAGCACAGCTGCACAAGAGTAGATCTTAAAATTTAAACACGGGGCAGGACAGCATATCTTGAACACTATCTATGAGAGAGAGAGATCCACTTCCACATCCTTCCAGTCACCTTTGTAAGCAAGTGACAGCACCTTCCCTCAGGTCTGCATCAGCATTGTAGCATCTCCACAAAACTGGAAACCAAGATGCTTGATTCCAACTCAGCAATACTGTCCTTCTTTACACTTACGAACAATCACCAAATTTGCTCTTTAAAAGACCAATATTTTTCCAGAGTAAGAAATATCCATGCCAGGATGAGATACATGGACAAACCGGACAGCACCAGCAAATGCAGCCACTTCCACCAGATCTGAGTGTCAGAAAAGTGAAATGCCAAGTTCCCTGCCATGGGCCTGAGTGATAGAGTTTGCTCGCCTGCTGTATTAATCATCCCCATTTGTGCTTCTTGCTGCACATATCGTCACTTCAGTGTCTGTGCCCTTCCTCGGATGAAGGCACGCTCTGGAAAAGCTCCTGGCAATAGCTGCAGAAGAGTGGAAATGGGGGTGCTCACACCAGGGCAGGGAGGCACTGACCTGTCACTCTGGCATGCAGGCTTGCTAATCAGATGTGACATGAACAAATTCAGGGCACAGTTTCATAACCACTGCTCAGCACTACACCGAAGGCAGCCAGCGAGACAATACGTTATGTATAACTCAGTTTCTGACTCGCCTTTTATTTCCACCCGGCAGTTACAGACTGTTTCCAACTTTAGCAAATAACGAAGAAGTTTACTCTTCTTATATACAGCTGTGCTTGCTGTGGATCACAGCAACACACATAAGCATGTCCAAGCCTCTCTTTGATCAAATCATCCCACTTCATATTTACACCTTGCGAACTGCAAAGCTAATGAAGCCACAGGACATGAGGTGATTTCACCCTGCAAATGCTCAGAGGCACAAGGACAAAGACAGAACGCCTTTGGGAGCTACCTGAGGAGCTAGACACTGATACACGCAGTGCAGCCAAGCTGTGTTTTTCTGCTGCTAGGAAAGGATTAAATGTAATTTGTTTTAACCACAGATTCTATTTGAAGGCTCATGTTTTTCCTGAAAAGTCTGGGGTTGTATTTGCTGTGTACAATGGTTACACTTCACAGGGAATGCATTTATGGCATTTCCTACTGCACAGAGGAGGAATTTCCCTTTGTGCAGTGAATTATCCCAGTCTAAGCTGCATCCTCTATTTTATTACAAAGGCTTTTCCATGAATAAAGTCTGCTACAAAAATAGGTAAAAAACTGTCAGAACCCTCTTTCTATACAATTAAAGGTATCAATTACTGTACTTCTTTCTTGTGTCATTTTTCCCCCAAGACTTGTTCCCCAGAGACCTACTCCTCCAGAAATGCTATATGGCCAAGGGACTGGTCTGAGCCTTACTCTCTTACTGAAGAGCCAGGAATTAAGTAAGGCAGCCTGTCCCTGTCCTCTACTCCTCTCTATCTCCCAGAGGTACTATGTTCAGTATGACTGAACCACAAAGAGCAGGTCACAGGGCACCTTTGTTCTCAGGTCTGGAGGAAAAAAGTAGCTTTAAACCTGGGTGTCTTTTTGTTCATGCCCTCTGAGCCCACCTTTCTGTTCAAAACACTCCTCACTCTGTGCCACTGAATTTGTTAAATTTTATCTGTCTTAGCCCTTCCTTCTATGATGAGCTTTATGGTTTATACAGTGGGAGAGGTGTGTTGACGTAAGTGACGGCCAGGCAGCCAGGCTACACAGTTAAAGGCTGCAGCTGCTGCTGAAGAGGAAGCTGCAGGTCCACACAGCTCCAAAAGGTCTTGCAAAAAGACAAGTAGAAGAGGTACCACCTTCTTCGTGCTCTTCTAGAAACTGGAAATACCCCTGCCTCACTGGAGACATGAGGAGCAAGTCTTCCTTCTTTCTGTTAATCTAATAAAAGCGAGCCAGAAGAATACTGCTTTTCCCAGGGGTGAGATTGGTGCATTAGTGTTGGTGATAAGTGCTGGAAATAACAGGAAGCATGCATGAACAGTGCACTTAAATAGCAACATTCACAAGATTCGGACAAGATTTCCAAGACCCAGAATAGGAATGGGTTATTTTCATTTTTAAAAACTAATGAATTTCTTTCTTTCACTCTCACATCTTACTGCATCTCCTCTATAAATCTCACCAAAGCCTTCTTTGGTTGAGATTTCTTCTGAGGCAATCTCAGGAAAAAGCAGCTCTGGAGTTAGAAAGCATCAGCTCAAGAGCCTCATGGTGGCAAGAAAGGGACAGTAAATGTGTTCAACAACAGACTCTGTTTTCAAGCTTGAATTCAAAGAAACCACATGAGGCTCACATCAAGAACCAAGTCTGCATGTAGCTTATTACATCCAAATAGCAAGCAACAATTTAAACACTGCTGAAAACTGTCCACCTCTGCATGTAATTACATGCACTCAAAACAAGCCAGAATTATGATCTAACTAAACTAAGCTATACACCAACTACGGTCAATTTTACATAGTTTCATATTTTTTGAAGGTTTGACACAATGTTCTTGTTCACTAAGACCAAAAACCCCTACTTATTCCCTGCTGGTCACAAAACCTCCAGGAAAGAAAACCAGAAAGGCACTTCGCCATAAAACCTCAAAAGCAGCTCAGACACACTTCTCTTCCTCATTCTGCAGGCTTAAAAATCAGCTATCTCAGGCAAAGTTTTACAACACAGGCCATGAAACATGAATTTATTCCATCTGCTCTTTAGCTAGAATAATTTCTCAGTATTTAAAGTCCACATGCTGCTCTTATCAACCACTATCAAAGGCAGATTTAGTTCAGCAATAAGTCCATAGAAAGAAAGAGATCATTGGTTACAACCAAATTCTTTGCTGAGTTCATTTGAATTTTGATGACCTCCTCAATTTGATTTCAACCAAAGAAACATACAGTGACAAAGTGCTGAAAAGCAGGACAGAGGCACTAAGGGAGTGTCCTAGCATCCAAATGTATACATAGCTTGCATGTGGATAACAGCATTACTGAACAGTCAGAGTATTTAGACAAACTATGCTACAAAGTAAGTTTTCTATTGCGTATGTATGCACTTTTAGTGGAGAAACAGAATTCAGACAATTGAATCCTTTTAGCATGAAAAATATACATTAGGTAATGTTAACTTACTCTAAATTGAATTTGTAATTACTTCTGTAAGTATAGTTCCTTTTCTAGAACTGCACCAAGACACCTCCTCTTTCAAAAGAAGTCAACAAAGGAAAATTGATTTACAGCTACTGGGTTACTTACTACTGCTGTAGATTTACAGTTACGTTTTCTTCTGAAAACAAAAACAAAACAAAATCCAACAAATCAAACAAGAGATGAAGTACTGATGAAATATACAACAAATACCAGAAATAGGATAAATAAACTGAAATAAAAAGGAAATTTTTCTCTAAGCTTGCCATCTAAGGATTTCATTTACCACTTGCACAATCTTTACAAGACAAAATGTTAATTATTAGCCAACAGTGTTTCTCTAAAGGCAACAGCAGCTATGTATAGTAAATCATAAGTTTAATAGTAGAGCTAACTTATGTTCTTCTGCTGCTCTGACCTGCTCTAGCCTTCCAATATTTACAATTCACAAGTTCAAGCTCGACTTAGAAGGACAAAGTCAAAGGTCATATGTAAAATGATATAAACTGCATGCCACTAAGTAGGCAAGAGTGTGACATAAGGATGGATGGGACCGGAAAAATTTTAGCAATACCTTCTTGCCTCCCACTTCTCTGACTTTCATACTGGAACACTGCAAAGTGGCTGAATGCAAACAGGTTTTGATTTGTATCACAGATCAGCTACTGAAAAAAAAGAAAAACTGCTTCTCTGGTTGCCCAGAAAGGTGGTAGATGTCCCATCCCTTGAGACATTTGAAGCCAGGCTGGAGGAGGTTCTGGAAAACTTGATCTAGTTCAAGATGTCCCTTGTCATTGCAAGGGGAGGTTGGACTAGATGACCTTTGAAGGTCCCTTCCAACCCCACCTATTCTATGATTCTTTACTGCTTGTATATGCAAGTATTTTACTTCACGATGTTCTCAAGCACCTACATCATGGGGAGAACTCAATAAATGTTTGCAATAATTTTTACTTTTATATACAGACACATATAACAGATAATATAGAGCATAATTACATATATTATATGCATATATAAAGCTTTTATATGAGCATGTATATTTAGTACACCTTAATGAGTTATTTTAGTTTAAGGATTTCTATAGGTCAAAAGGTCTATGTATAATCACGGTTGTTATCTGGTCTTTACATAGCTTTTCAGTGAGTTTTCTGCACAGTTTAAGAATACTTACATATTCTTATCTGGATTATATTAGAATAAACAGAAGTGCAACCAGTCCCTGGTCAACAAACACATCTAGCAGAAACCACTATGACTATAAAATAATCATCTTTCATTGCAAGCAGCTGTTTACTAATAAACAACTACATGAGAGGCTGTTGAAGGAAAAGCCATAGGAATAAAAAAAAAAAAGGTAGTTTAATTGAAACAAAAACCAAGCAAACATAAAGACATGTAACTAAAAGCACTTCTGAACTGAAACCATAAGTCTTTCTGGCATCCTTCCCAGCTACTATTTGATTCTGTGCCCTGTGTGACATTTTATATATCCTCATGTTTGAACTACCCAACCATATTTTGTTTCTTCCTTCTACTGGTTTTTGAACTGCAGCCATAATAGTGTCACTATATAAAGGAAATGTACCATTCCACAGCACTTTATTCTTTCTATTTGTAACCTGATTGATGCAGCTGTTTAAAAACTGTAATTTATCTAAAAGAATCTCAGGTATCTCAATATTTTTCATGAAACAGGACAGGATCCTGCAGTAAGAATTCTGAATTTTGAACTGAGTTTTGCAGCCCTTACGTTGCCCTGTAGCACCTGTAGTTTTGTCAGCCTTGGCCCCAAGTTCTGAAAATTGTTATTACCCTAATTAAGTAACATTATGACAGTACCCACTATACATTAAGTGCTGGGCAAATATGAAGTCAGGCACCTTCCCCGGAGAGCTCGAACTTTAAGAAAAATAAGGACAGCAATGCATTAACTCCACTAATTATCATTTTTTAGCAAACAAAACTATTCAAACACTGATCTTCCCTAATGCTAACCCAGGACACCTAAGTTGTAGATTCCCACGGTTGAGCTTGTCACTCTGAGTTCCCTTAAAAAACAATGGGCACTTTTAAAACACGTCATCTGATCCATTTTACATAGCTCCTAGAATTGTAGATGCTACTCCCTAAGGGGAGCCTCTACTAATTAGTGAGATTGCTCGTGCTATGTGTTAGTCCACTAAGATGCCATGGTACGCACTGATCTCACAGAGGAATGTGCCAGTCGGCAAGAAGGATTTGAAGGCAGAAAATCTGAAGGGACAAACTTATTCAAGCAGCTTGTTCAGGGCTTAACGGGTGCATAAAAGAAAGTGGAAGAAGCAAACAGAGAAACGTGTTGCAAAACAAAGGAAAAAGTATAATGAAGTCAGTAATAGTAAATGATCTCTCACAATTAGTTTACTGGAAATAATACTTGGAAACGGAACTGAGAATTTCAGAGAAATGCCTAGTGCTACGCCCTGTCCACAAAGAGAAGACGAAATCCAGCAGGAAACAGTTCATATTTTACTAAGCCATCCCTGTAAAGGCAGGGGAAAAAAAAAGCCAAACCAAATGTTCACAAATATCTAAATTACCCCAACATACTCAGCTTAAGCAAGACATCAATGCTGTGAACTTACTGCGTGCTGCCCTGCTGTCTGGGGGTCATTCACATCCTGTAAGTCCTGAAGAAGTGTTTAACTCCAAACTTCTCATCTTGTAAAAAAAAATATCAGTGTCACCCTTCTTTTGATTGTCCCTCCTGAGCGCATGTACACAACTGTCCAAAAGGATCAAGTTTCATTTTGCTAAGCCGTTTCAGTTGTGATGGACCCCATACTGCAGTCTATAAACAGCCTTAGGTACATCGTTACTTACGAACTGGTTTATTTCCTAACCAACATCATTAAAATACAAGGCAGTTCACTGAACTTGGAAAATACTAAGAAATGCTCTAGAGTGTAACATCTGGTATAAAGGAGGAGAAAAACACTGTTTTCAAGTGCAAGACATGTAAGAACTGGAGGCTAAAACAAAACCTATTAATCTATCTCCACCCCCATGTTCAAAATGAAAAACAGAAAAAATACCCTTTGGTGCTTCACATTAGGACGACACAAATCTGAGATGCCTCCCATCTGGTTTGCTTGCTGTTTTTTAATAAAAAAGCAAAATCACCCCGTCCTTTTTCCCTGCTTTCAGTAGCTTTCAGATCTGTTAGTTTCCAAGATGTTTATACTGTTCTCATCCCATTTTATTTGTGTGCCTGTCAAATTTAACTACTCTGCTTCAGTGAAGCAGTACCTGAGATTTTCAGGTTATCATGACCAAACTCAAACAAATCACAGATCTGGCTAAATACAGGGAGCTGAGTGGGGAGGTAACTACCTCTGTGCTCCTGTAATAAACTCTGACCTCCCTGGTGAAACTGTGAGTAGGCCACAGGCTTTCTAAGCTCCTACTGTCCCCGGGAAGCTGCTGGCAGCCATGGACGACCAGACACTGACAGCTCTGGCCATGACTCCTCCACCTCATCCTGCAGTACAGCCACAAGAGAATTGGGTAGAGTTGGATATATTGGCTTTAAATCACCTGGTGATTTCCTTCCACTCGAGAAATTCCTGCCATCCAGTCAGAGCTTATGGCTTATCTGCCTGGTCAGAGGCATGACTTGCAATGCTGCAGGCATGCTGGGAAGGCTCCTTGGACAGTGCCCTTAACCCTCACTGCTCAAACACTGCTGTACACACTATCAAAACTTACCTACTGATGTTGGACGAACAGCTAAGACAAAAATTGTCCTTCCTGGGGACAGGAAGTGTTTGAAGATGGCTGGTGGACACCTTTCTGTCTAAATGCGTCTCTGTTGTGCTCACAGCCCTGAATGTTGACCTTTGGCTCAGCTCTGTCTGGATGAGATTTTGTTCTATTTCTCCTTTTGTTTTGCAGAGAAAGCCTCCACGCTAGGGCCCATCAGCTGAAAGAGTACTAGCTCACTTCACAAGGCTTAAAATAGCACCTGTAATAGGTGCTACTGTTCCTACATATTTAAATCAAATATAATGCTGGTCACAACTCTTAAGAAACATAAAAATGCTATTAAAATCTTTGTGTGACAATGTCAAATTCTCTGTGATTCATATGACTTAAAGCTCTAAATTTTGAATGTGCATAGACTATAAACCAAGGCTGAAAATGGATTTTAATATTTGGTTTTGTTTTTCTAACATGATGACTGCCATATAAACAAACACAACATATTTTAATACAGATCTCTAAAATTCTCCACCAGTTGTAGGTCTGGTGGAACATGTCTTGGCTTTTTTTTTAAGATACCAATTGACATTTTGATGTTCATTTTAATTCAGGACTATGAGTTTCCTCAAATTTCAATGAAGAAAACAGTTAAAAGTAGATGCATTCTAAGATTTGCTTCCCACAATTGAGATTTCTTTCTGCACAGTTGAGTAAATAATGTCTCTCCATTCAGGTAAAATACAATGACATAAGTTAATTTCAATAGTAAAACTCTGTAACTGTTCTTCAGCCTCTTGCCAACTTTCCAGGCAAGCAGCTGGAAAGTTATTTCAATCTTATTAGAAAGAGGACTATATTTTGAAGGTCTCAAGTAAAATGTTTCACTCTTGCGACACAACAGCACACAGACATTCCTTCACATAACATTTCCAGTACTTGAAAGAACTACTTTATGAACTTTAAAAGTGGTATGAACTCTGATTTCCTCATCTTGGAGTCTTATTATCCAGAAAGCATTATGCTGTGCAAAATGCTTCACTGGCAGCAACCATCAGTATGTTCTGTTAGCATAAACAGAGGGTAAAAACCCCCTCCTCTCCAAGCCTGAACACAAGAGACTTCCACAAATACGCCGTGGGAGAAAGCTTTCCCCTGGGAAAGGTCACACGGTGATACCACTGACCCTGGTTACTGACATGGGATAGCTGAGGGACGCCAAAGGTCACTGCTGCCCGGCTGCACTTGGCTCATAGCACACGGGTCCACACGCTGCCCCCACCACTTTGTCAGGCTCATCCGTGCTCTCACAGCCATCCCTCCTCTTCCCAGGCTCTCTACCCTCATCACGGCAAGGGGAGGCAGCAATCCTTTGAAATGTTATGAAGGAAATAGCTTAAAAGTACTATTTTTATGTGGAAAAGATACTGCATTAATTCAAATATACAATGTGCTTGCATTTCAGGGAAAAATTTGGTAGCACGCATTCGATCATTGTCCTCACTGCCGTGCTCTGTGGCAGGAGAGAGCCATGCAAGTCAAGCACACGTCCTGGAGGGAAAAGGTGTACTACACTCAACACTAATACCTTCAGACCATGGAGAAATGGCCAGAAGCCTCCAGAGGTGATGAAACTGAGGCTTCACCAAGCGGTGGAAACAAAGCACAGGGTGGGTATTTGTGGAGAGGATGATTAGTGAGATTGTGCTTGGTCTGTAACAGGAACAGAGTAAAGGGATGGAGGAAAAAACAATTTGAGCACCAGCATGCTTTTCAAGGGGCTTTATAACCTCAGTCCCGCTGCCTCATGCTGGTTAACATGTAATCTTAAAGATCTCCCATAAGCTTAGTGTTATTCATAGTACTTTCATGGCACCAATAATCCACAGCCTGAGAATAGCAGGCAGAAATGATGACAACTCAGGTCAAGCAGCATAAAGCAATGGAAGCACATTTCTCACCAGTCACAAAGAAGCTCTACATATAGCCTGGAGACTTCATAGAGAACAAGGCCCGAACTCAGGAAAGTGCAGAGAGAGAAAACCAGGACTACATAACACATGACGGAGTGCATTTTGGTGTGGGTTTTATCCTTTTAGTAAGTAATTTGTTGGCTCCATCACCCACAATTTACAGGTGTATTGCAGTTGTTAGCAAAGCTCAAAAAGCCTGTGCCAAACAATATTCAGCCCCATCGAGAACACTGATAAAAAGCCAATGACTCATTAGCACTCTATCATCTGGACACTTTGTTTTCCTTTAAATTATTTCTTTCATGCTAGATGGAGAATTAAAACACTTCTAATAAAAACTGACATGTACATTAGACTTCTGTTTTACATAATAGAACATTCATTCCTTTTAAAAGGGATGAATTATTGCTTGAAATTAACATTACAGGGAATTGGACATGCTTACGTATGAAGAAATGTTTAAAATCAGAATTATCTGCAAAACTTTCATCTTTAGAAAACTTCAATTCAAAGGTGTTTCTTTTTATGGCAGCCTAAGGAATGACATTCTGGTAGCAGAACTGAAGAGACTTAGTTTAACAAAGTATTTACCACGTTTGTGAATGAACTTCTGTATTCTTAGTTCTTGACTAATCTTTTTAGATGTGGCAAATTTTTCATCTGAAACTGACCCAAATTTACATAGTTTATATATTGAAGTAGATACTCCTCATGAAAAGATGCACTTTCAAAGCATTCCAGTATTCCTGCTTTTCTCTGAGAAAAAAATTCCTTCACAGCAATTCATATTTCAGAAATTCTGTTTCCAAATCCAGGAAGTACCATTAAAACAAAGACCCAAACCATCCCACCTCTCCTATTTCAACACCAGCAAAAGAGCCTAGAGATGAACTCCTCTGATTATTTTGCAGGGCCAATGCAGCAGACAGTGAGACTGCAAATCTCTGTGGGAGCACGCATACAAACTTTGAAGGTCCACCACTGGGGCACTGGGAAAAATTAGTTGTTCTGCTTATTACTGTCAAGCTTGCACAGTTTAATGCAATAAGAGGATATTTATGAATGCAGACTGTCTAAGCTACACCAAGTATAAACTGAATTGAGACAAGGGTTTTTTTCTTAGGTTATGTTTTGTTACAAATTTGGGTTTGCTCAGAACAGAAGCAAGATCTGAGAAGGAAAGCAAGGCATTACAGAAAGAAAGCAGGGCTGGACAGCAACTTTACAACTGACAATACCACCAATTTATCCCTCACTTGATTGGAAAATACAAATATAAAAAATCTTTACATTTTGTTGATGGTTTCAATAAAGAAAGTTTTAAAATAAAATAATATATTCACACGTAAATGTATTTTAAAGTAGATACAGTTCAGATGATCTCTGGAACCATTAGTCCAAACCCCACCCTATCCATGCAGTGGAGTGGCAGTCCCCACACCTGCCTCCAGTTGGGCTACACACAACAAAATCAGAGACTCATTTCCCACAGACATACAAACCTCCTGTACATCATTCAGTGCATCCATCTCAAGCTACTAGAACCAAGCTCCTCAGCACGAGTAGCTTTGTGCATCACTCCCTTAGTCACTGGGTTCACAATGCTCCTCTCCTGCTACAGTCAGCTCAGCAGCACAGCAGGAGTTCCCTTAGCCCCTTCTAAACTTGTACATGCTTTTCAGCAAGATCCACACTATACCTCAAGCACATCACACTACAGAAGCAATACAATGCTTCCCGTCCTTTTTTTACATACTGCTATAAGAGCATATCATGAATGATTTTCTGCTTACATATTTGCCATATTACTTTAGCAAGCACAGCATTTTCCCTTTTCTCGTCCTAACAGAAGCTCCTCATTATCAGACTACGCCACTTTGTTTTCATTCTCCCTCAGAAAACTCATTCTGATTTCTGTCACCTTCCATCAGACTGCCATATCTCGTTCTGCTGTGCCAACAAATAACTGTCAATTTGTTGCCATGTCCCATTTTCAGGTACACATCTCTGCACTGTTGAACATTGCTCCAGTGAAGGGGTTTCTTTGTCTCTTCCTTATCCCACCATGCCCCAGAATAATTTGGCTGTGGGTTATTTCTTGTTTGCTTTAGGGTGTATTGCAGTTTTTTCCATGGTCAGAAAAATTCACTGTAATCAGATCCATTACTTACAAGCGATGGTACATGAAGCAATGGGGGACTTCAGCGGTACCTTAGAAAGTAACAGTTTCAGGGTGGACAGAGATCTCTTAACATTGCCAAAGCTTTTACTGATGTAAGCAAGAATTCTCCCAAGAAATATCTGAGTAGAAATTGATCAAAGAAGAAAATTCATCTGAATTAAGGGCATCTTAAGTCCAGGAAAATTCTGACACAGCGACCATTCAGGCCCTTTTTGTGCTTGCTTATGATAGCTATATATTGGTACCCTGACTGGGATGTATCATTATTCTAACTATAAATGGTAAATTCTATTTACCCTAACTCTACCCTAATTCTATTCACTCTGATTCTTTTTCTTATAGCATTTCACTTACAAATTTTATCTGTATCTTGAATTTTCAAGTAAGCTAAATTTCTAAATACTAAAGCCATTTTTTTTTTCTATTTCTGAAACAGCTCATTCTTGTTACAGTGCTATATTCAAAAGCAGCTGGGTCAAATTCAGTTCCTTATGAACAGCCCTTGAAACATTAAAATTGCATGAATAGCCAAGAGCCTCAGTTGCATAACCAAGGCCAAGGAGGAGCCAATAAATCTCTGCCAGTTAGCCCTATTCATGAGTAACTTTTGTTTGACTAAAGCATATCAGCTAGAAAAGCAACCTGTCATAGTTCGAAGATTTAGAGAGATGAAGAACCTCTTGCTTCCCTTGATAATTTGTCAGAATAATGACTCATTTCTACTGTGAAAAATGTTGTGCACTACTCCTGATCTGAATCTGCCCAACTCTCTAGCTATAAACCTTTAGTTTGTATTATGATTTTTACTGCTGTTCTAAAGAACCAATATAAAACCAGTATATTTTCTCCTGCTTTAAGAGACTTCATTTTTAAATCAAGGAGGCTCTTTATTTTGATAGGGTCAACAGATTAAAAGAAAAAACAAAAATCATGGTTCTCAGAAAGAAATAGCTTCATCAGATCTCAAACCATTCTGGCTTTCTTCTGCAGTGGTTCAACATCCCTTCAATAAATTAAGCCTGAAACTACAGCAAGCATTCTTGTCACAGTGCGGATCCAAAGATAAGGCTATTGTTGAGTCCTAACCACTACCTTCCTGGAAGATATCTCCCTCTCCTTTCATGAGTGTGTTGCACTAAGAACTTGCAGTTCAAAAGACCCCTCCATCCTTTCCAGACTTACCTCTTTCCAGGGTACAGATGACCCTGTTCCTGGAAATTCTGTCTGGAGAAGTGGTGGAATCTCCTTCACAAGGAATACTCAAGACAGCTGATGGGGTGTGGATAACCTAATCTAAGACTTTTTCTACAGTTTTTCAGATGCTGTCCAGAGGCCCTTCCCACCTTAGGCTGTGCTATGTATGACACATGACCACACACTTGATCAAATGTAGTTCATTCATTCTCCATTAAAATTTTCCAGAGCTAAGGCAGAAGTTTACAAAGCCATTTGGTCTTGTAGGTTTGTAATGCCACTGCTAGTTCTCTCAATTCCAACTTTGTATCTTCTTTTAAGCTCTAATGTGTGAAAATTTTGACTCATGTAATATTGCAGTACATATTGAACAATTACCATAGATACATCACATATTTACACTTTGTCATAATCATTAACTGACTCTACTCTTCACCACCAGAAAGTGACTCTGCAGGCAGGTGTGTGCTCCTATAGCACCAGCAGTAGATTCAGCCATGCAGGAACTGTGTGCAGGTCATACCTTTTCCTGCACACAAACATGTGCACACTGTTCCTAAGATGGTTACTTGGGTTTAACAGTTACCTCTGGCTTCATCTCTCAGCCCAAAGGTTATATTTAGACATCTGACTAAAATCTTTTCTTGTCTGTTGTATTTGTAATTTTCTTTGTAAAATCACTATTCTAGCACTTGTCTCTCTTCACATCTTTAAAGAATTGCTTGCCAACCTTTTTTATGTATTTTAATGATGAAGTACTCAGGAAACAAAAGATAATCTCATATTAAAATACAACGTCACAAGTCTCTGAGGTTGTGATAGTCTCTGATTTTGTAACAAGATACTGTGTACCCAATAGAACAATATGTCAAATTTCTACGGCAAACGACTGTAATGCAACTGTTGGCAGCTAATCACAATGAATTTCTTCACCAAAGTCCAGATCCCAGTAAAAGCTACATTTCTATAAAAGCTGCCTTTTAACATATTCCCAACAACTCTTTCGAGAGGTGACCACATTTAACATTCTTCTAAATAGAAAATTTTAGCTTCTAGCTATAATTACCTCCTCCCAACTGATTTCACTACAAATTCACAAAAAATATAAAATAAGGCTGACCACCCAAATTCAAAGTTTTGGTAAACTCAAGTGCGCAAACCAGGACCTCTGGAGCAATCCACAAATTTTTTCAAATGTTACATGTCATCTACTTTTCCCTCTGCTAGTCCCAAGGGGCAGAAGTCCCAAGGCACCCTGATCATTTTCCTTAAAATTTCTGCAGGGAAACATCCAAATAATGGCCTTTCCCTGCCTGCATCTGCAAGTAAATCAGTTCTTTCAGTTTTCCAGGAGGAGGTGTAGAAACTATGCTGGTATCACTGACCAGCTATTTCCCAGAAGGGAACCAATGCCAGATGACCTGTTCCAATGGTCGAGCCATGCTGGATGCTAATACACCTATAGCTCCCCTACAAGGGGTTGAGGTTGGAAGAAATGTGTATCTTTTGCTATTTCATTCTTTAGATAATTTCCTGGATGTTATAATAATCTTCTCTCTTCAGCTATCAAGACACTGATCAGTAAGAACTTGCTACTGCTACTCTTTATGTAAAGGTCAGTGCACTCTACAAACGATTTGTGGCAGCCTGTAATGCAGCAGGGAAGACAAAAAAAAATACCCTGCAAAAGACAGAAAAAGCAAAACAATTGCATCACGGTTTGCTTTCATTTTGTTTACCTAACACTGTGGCTGAACAAAACTGAGACGTTTCTTGGCCTGTGAAATAGTATGTGCAAGCTGTTAGACAATGAGCTTGTTCTTAATGGTTGGATTAATTCAAACTGTACAAAACTGCTTAGATTAAGATTGCATTGCTTTCATGTGAAGTAGCACAGCAATGTGCAGAGAGGCAAATACAGGTTTTGTCCTGTTGACTCTCAGCCTGCTAATTATGAAAAAGGGGGAGAAAGGCCCTGTTACGTGGCCTGTGATCTTATCCCTTTATCCTTTCTGACCAGCTCAATCTGGCAGGAAAGAAATAGCTCTACTGATAAGAAGGAATATCTCCCTCTCTTTTAAGTGAAGGTATAGTAGCTGTTTTCCTTTAAGTCAAACAGAGCATGTACTACAGTACTTATTTAAGAAATTTACCAGTATGATGAATTTTTAGCTTGTTTTGATTGTGCCTGTTTGGATTTCTGAGGAAAACTGCAACTCCAACAATGTCTCCATATCTCGGCATCCCTTACTTTTAAGCAGCACATTTTCGACTCACAGAAGCAAGTTACAGTCATATTATCAGTCAAAAAACACTGTTGAAAAGCAGCATATTTATTAAAAAATTAATCAGATGCTTCTGAAATCATCTACAATGAACAGCAGTTAACCCAAACACCCACCTGGGATGGTGAAGTCAGTTTGACGTTTGTATATTCCTACTTACTGAAACCTTCGAAGAGGAAGAGCTTAGTTATTACACACCATCTGCCTTCATCACATATCTACATGAGCATTTAGGAAAGACAGTGGGTAGAAAACTGCCTTTATTGCACTATTACTGCTGACAACCAACTTCACTTCCATGGGGGATATTTGAGCATCATGCCTAATGGATGTCTGAAGCAAGGGCTTAGATGAGAAGCAACTGGTTAATCCTCCTCTTAGATGAGAACAAAGTGAGAGGAGAGGTAAGAGAAATCACACAGGCTGTGGGGCTGGCAGATTTGTTCTTTGCCATGCTTCTTGGTGCCTGAACTTTTAAATGATCAAATAGCAGAGCTATGGTTATGACTGCTTACCTGTCTGTTAGCAACAAAAAAATTGGAAATTCTCCCTTTCTTTGTGAACCCAGGCAGTCTAGTCATGTAAAAGACAAACCATGTGTTTTTATTAAGCACAACATCACAATATACTGTTAACCCTGCAGTCTGTGTTGGTCATTAGTTTTCAAAAGGATTTTAATGGTTCCGCTCTTAAGTGCAACACCCAACACACCCAGAATTGACTCAAGCCAAAACATTTTCTGTAGCTAATCAAGGCCTTTCTTCCCCATAGAACTCTTATTCAACTATCCCTCTCTCCAAGATTT
Source organism: Pezoporus flaviventris (assembly GCF_033815535.1). Lineage (NCBI taxonomy): Eukaryota > Metazoa > Chordata > Aves > Psittaciformes > Psittacidae > Pezoporus > Pezoporus flaviventris. The sequence continues at coordinate 10,146,591 of NW_026892595.1, forward strand.
CAGATAAAATAACTTAATTCTGCCTATTGCAACAGGATGCTGCCAGACTCAGCTACTTGACTGAATTTGGGTAAACAAATGCAGGTGATTTTGTGGGTTGGCAAAGATATCAATATGAAATCAGGCTGGCTGTTCTAGTTAAATGAGCAGTCATCAGTATGTAAGTTTATGTTTCCAAACACAGGTCCTTGCCATATATTGAGGTAAGTAAAACCAGATCATCACCCTCGTCTCCACTGAAACTATTTGAAGGCAGAGTTAACATTTTGAAATGATGACTGCATTTTTAAAGACCTCTGAAAGATCACAGAACCCAGACATTCAAGAAAGTTTTCAAACCACGGGGAAGATAAGCTAGAAACAAAGCAGCAGTGGCTAGACAAACCTTACTTAAAAGGCTTGATAACTTTTGTCTGACTGCTTTTTTCAGAGGATGTTGTAAGTTAGAAAAGCTATTCCACCCTCAAAATCCTAAAATTAAAGAGAGAAAGACAATGAGAAAAGCATAGACTTTTTGGCAGTATCCAGGGAAGTTTGACAAGCAGCAGCAGAAAGCACAGATCAAAAGAACAAATAAGTTCTTTCATTGTAGAAAATACCTAGAATTCCATGTTTATCTTACCACAATAAGCTACTAAATGGTTATCTAAGCTGCCCTTGTTTTGCCAGGCGACTCAATACATCTGTGGGTTTTACCCTGCATTAGTTTTAGTCTGGTGTGTTTAAAATGCTACACAGCAAGTAAATCTAATCTAAAAGGTTATACATCTCCTCGGGAAAAAGAGCCTTCACAGGGAGCGATCACCTTCAACAGAAAAACTTTTTGGCATAAACTCAGAATTATTTGCCCCATTTTCTACATTGCAAGCCACATAGCTGTGATATATCACAAAAAGTTCAGCTCCTTCTTCCTCTAGTAACATATTGCTAGTAATTGTGAGAAATCCACAGAAGTACAGTAAAAAAAAAAAACAACCCAGCATGAGAACCATCTCACAAGTACCTAAGTACTTGTGAACTTTTTAAAGATTCATTTCCTTAGTCCTTGTTTTAGAAACTATTAAGAGTTTCCGTAAATTCCAAGCTGGCTTTTCCTGTATATCACAGTCACAAAGAAATCTGTCTAACATATTATAAGTGGAAGTATTCTGGGCAAAATAACATCTCTGAGACAGGTTTAAGGCATGCAGAAACAAGACTGAACTTGTGAGTTCACAGTTTCTTTAAAACAAAGCAATACCTGCTGTCACAGCATGAGGAAAAAAAGATATCTCAAACCCAAAACATGACAGCAGAAGCAAGAAAAATCATGCGGGAAAAAGTAGCTCACTCATCTTCACTGTCCAAATACCTTCACAGTAGAAGTCTACTGTTCTCTAACCCTTCAATTCAGAAGAGGCCCACAAAGTAGCAGTTACTCCAGACTCCTGGAAGACTTCCAGTAAATAGATTAAACCTTACATATAAACACCCTCTATAATTAGAGAAGAAAGCATCTCAGGTTTTGGAAAGCATATGACAAATTTCGAAACCATGAGATGAAATCAAATTGTATTTTAACATGGTTCAGAGGAAACCTTTCTTCTGTAGACTGTCAGTCTCTCTCTCAAGAAGTTCGATAACTACTGTAGTAACCTGAAGTTTTTTGCACCTTTCAAAACTAACCTAGAAACATGGATAGACAGACAACAAGATGATGCTAATGAACACTTCAGGAAATTCCTTCTTAAAGGGAGCAGTCTTTTGGGGTTAAAGAAAGAGATCCATCTAAAAGAGTCCACCAGCTTACACAAGCACCGTAAAGGAAAGACCTGACTTTTCCTCAGAGCTGTACCTGGCTTGCAGAAGAGGTGCCAGAGGAGCAGCAAAGAGCTGAGAGGCTCCTTTTGCTTCTTGGTGGTGCCATGGGAGCACGAGTGGTTACCTCCTTCTCAAAATCCATCCCCTTAGTAGCAGACTGCCACCAGCATGGATTGACAGAACCAGGAACAGCATGAATCCCTCTTCTTTCCAGAGCAGATTTTCTATAGGTGTGCATATGCAGTGGAGCCTCATCTGATGGGAAATTCTGTAATGCATCCGGGTGTACGAATGATTCATATATACAAGAATACTGGTTTCTCATGGTTGCATGCTTGCATACGGGTGGGGATTGAACAAATACACATTTGCACATTGGCTAGAACTACCTTTTTGTGATAGGATTAATACCCAAGGTGATGATTTAGCAATGAAGAAAGAGGGTAAAACATGCACAATAAAACCACATATGGAAGAAGCCCAAAGTAATACAAATAGTTACTGCCATGGTGAAATCTGTTGTGGAATTAAGCTACAGCAACAACCAAGTATCATACGTGACCTCCTCAATGGTCCTGCATTATTGAAAGCTATTCACTGGCCTCAGGAAGAAACTTGACTCCCACTTGCAGCAGGGTCCCAGGCTTGGTAGGGGATTAACCCAGTTGTTCAGGATGGGATTAGAACGCTGTGTCCAGGAGCCCTGCCTGTGCAGCAGTGACCATCAGCTGCCTTGTGCGAGGGAGCTGTGCGTGCCCGGCGTGCCAGGGAGCAGCAGCAGCAGGTGCCTGCAGGACCTGCCCATGCGGGAAGTGCCGGCAGCAACGTCCGGTGCGGAAAACACTTGGTAAAAATAAAGCAGGAGGGAAGTACACATGAGCCAGGAATGAAATACTTGCATCTGATACCAGAGGAAGAGCACATCAGCCAGACAACCTGCGCGGGGTTCGAGCCAACTGCACTCCGGTCAGCAGAAACAGCTCCACTGACATCAATACACATGCTATGGGGGCCAAGACAAACACTGTGATCTGCACCTCCTCGCTCCATCCCACCCCACCCTCTTGCGATGTTCAGAAGGGGTAGGTTCTCCACTGATTCCCAGACAGCTTCTGATGCTGTTTCTATCATATGTTTTCATTTAAATTATCCAGCGACAGACACCATACTAACTGCCTGTGGCAAAACAGAGAGTAGTCCCCAGGTTGCACAGCACAGAAACGTTCCTCAGCCCCCCTCACCCACACAGGAGGGTGCAGAAGATACCATCCTGCCTGTATCCCCAGTGCTGGTTTTAGTATTAGCCAAAAAAGATGTCAGCTTGGTTTAGCAGCTGAAAAACAACAGAAACAATAGTGATTCTCAGTAAAAAAAAAAAACAATACTGACAGCCATCACTGACAATCAGGGTGCTTGAGATACCACAGTGATTCCAGTCTAAAAACATGAATACTGAGGTTCTCCATATCCATAGGTAGTAGATGCTTACAGAAGGTTGTCTTTTTAATGCAAAGCTATTAAGCAATTTTGATAAAATAGCATTTTTAAAAATAGAGAATGCATGATATGCATAATGAAAGAGTTAAATTAGCACACATCTGTAAAGGTTTGGAGCAGTTTGGGTCTTTTTTCTTTTTTAAAAGACTTGTAGGGAAAATATAACCTAGATCAAGAAATTACTGAAATTATAATTTCCCAGGAAAAAAAAAAAAAAACAAACAGAAAATAGCTTTTTAAGATCTATAAGGTATTTTATAGATGTCCTAGCTCCCTAGCTTTTCACGTACACATTTTTAATGGAAGTGTTTATGTTACATGTATATTTTTTAATCATCTTTTTACTTTATGCTAAATAATTCTTCCTTCCAAACAATATTTACTGTTATTTAAACCAACCAACCAATGTCATGCCATTATTTATTTTTTGAGCCAATGGAAAAAAAAAGTGACATTTCTTCTTTCTTACTCTAATCAAAGTCAAATATCTGTTCCTTCTGTGAGTAATTTATTACTAATTACAACAGTCTGATGTGTGGTATTTTGTGTTACTAAAAATAAGGCTACGAATGAATAAATGCAGCCAAAATTATGCTTTCGAAGCACAGTGCACGAAAGCCCGAAGCTCATACATAGACGTTGACAGCAGGTCTGTTTCCAGACTTTGGACACCCACACACCCACAAAATAGGTTCAAATTGGGAAAGCCTCTATTTATTCATCTAGCAGTAAATGTATCTGCAAGTGAATATATCATGTAAAATTTTAAATCAGGTTCAACTTCTCTCAAACACAAACCATGTTTTAACTCCTGTTTTTCACTGTTTACTTCTTCTTGCTGCCTTTCTCCTTCTTTGGAAGACTGACATCTTCCTCCAGAATGAAAAAAATCTTAGCTTCGAGTGAAATGGAATCACAATTAGTTTTTCTATTTTGAATGAAATCAATGCAAGAGCATGGAGACAGTCTATTAAATGTATATGTAAGAAATGTAAACTCCTTAGAGGCTGAAATATTCTTAAAACCTAGTTGAGCCCTGGAATTTACAGTCACGAGACATCAACACAGTCAAGAATTTAGCAATCCAAAACAGAACAGGACATTCACGCAGGTATCAAGCAGATCCAGTCTTACAACTAATAAGAACACATTTTTGGAAGATAAAATGGATCTCAAAATGCGGGACAGAATAACCTGTGCCTATGAAAGATCAGCAGATACACGATGTACATGGCCAATTATCCAACATCCACTTCCTGAGAGGTTGTTAGAACATCCTTAAGAACCCATGGCGAAGAATATATTATTGGACTTTCTGGATTTCAGACAGAATCTATTAAAACAGCTTCTCTATTCATTTCTTTAACAACTAATTTTGATTTTTAGCTTACTTTTTTTTTTTTTAGTGAAACGCACCTATGGCAGTGTATTAAACAGCAAGTCAAAACCTTTCCTAAACTTAAACAAAAGGCAAAGCTCAGTGTTTACTAAGGCAGCAATCTCCTGGTGAGTGAATGGGATCACTATAACCCACAATACAAGAGACCACACAAAATGAAGCAGTACAAAAGGAACTAATGACAAAACCCTCACAAAACCAAAAAAAAAAAAAGACACCTCAAAACAATCTCAACCAACCAGAAGGCCTGTGTTGGCTTGATGTGTCAAGATGTAAAACTTAATACCATCAGGTTCTGAATCTACTGAACTGGTACAATTACCATGATTGGGTGAATGTTGAAAATGCGCATTTCAGCAGCCGCTATCGGAGTCACAGGTGTTGGCTGCAATTTTAACAATACCACTGTTTCTCCGGGTGCACTCAACTCATTTGAAGAGAAAGGAAATTGGAATATAGGTTCATAAGCAATTTGCTTGTCTTATTTACTCTTATTCTCTCATTTGAGCCCAGAAAAAAAAGACTTAAATCCCAGGGATTATGGTTAAACCAAGGCAGTTAATCAGGTGACTTTGGTGTAATCTGCCTTTATTAGAGAATCAACAAAAAAATGCTGTCATGCAGCAGCAATGGTCCAGAGGTGCATTTACTTTGCTAACGATTGACATAAATATGTGCTCCCCTCTCAAGTGACAATGTGCAAAAAAGACAAAAATGTTCCCAGTGGGAAGCTAACAGGACTGTTCAGATGAAAAGAGAACAACCCAAGCACATTCACAACCATTTGCATGGAAATGATCTTGAGACAGCAAACATTCATCACTTTTGAGGCTAATTACATTACTATTGAGGCTACAGAAGGAACCCCTGACCAACAACCAGAGAAACTATACCATAACCTCAGCTATACTACCAGCAGGACTGTTGCCCTCACCCAAGCCCTCTGTGATGTCCATCTGCCAAACAAGTGATCCTCACACCTTCTGCGACACACCTCCACAACTACAGACAAGAGTGAACATCTGCTCAAAACCAATATGGCCAAAGATGACTGTAGACCATGGCTTCATTTTCACTTCTGTCACAAACTCCTTGTGTGCTTCTAAGTGAATAAGGGGCTTGAAATGAACTCTGAGGTCACTGACAAGCCCCATCTAATATGGTGCTCTGAGGATGTCTCCCAGGCTGTTCACCCCTGAGCTGGGCATGAAGCATAACATAGCAACTTGAGGTGCTTTGGTTTAAAAGTAGAGTTGGAAGAGGAAGAAGTGGCAAAGCACCCTCCATACAACAATCTACTTCTGCGGGATATGCAAAGGAGGGGAAGATTCAGCTTTCTGGTTACTTAAGCCTGAAGCAAGTTCTCTGTCTCTGGGCAGAGGATCTTGATAACCAGGCTAAAACAATACCAAAGGCCAAGGTTCTCTCAATCACTGACTCCTGAAATATTGCTGCACAAGGTCCTCATGGTCAGGGAGAGCATGTAGAAAGGAGCTCAATTTTGCAGCCCTGTTATGAAGTTCATTTCACAGCTGACTTCAGGGGCTAACCACAAGGCTACACAGACAGAATTCTGTAACATGTCATTGCCCAGTGGCTTGACTTTAAAGGGGAAAATACAGTATTTGCCTATCCCATCAGGTATTGGGCACAGGTTCCGGGGAGGCAGGAGGTGGCTCTGCCACAGCGGTGGTCACTGCCAAGCCACTGCATAGGATGTGGGCATTCCACCACCCCGGAAGGACCTAGTCCTGCACTGAACCCATCCACCAAATAAGACCCTGATGACTGCTTTGATGCAGTTTTTGGTGGTCTTATACAGAGGCAACTAAACCAAGTATGAGCAAAAACACGTGTGTAAATGCCTTGGGATATTTTTGGATAGAAAAGCTAAAGTTTCTGAAACCTAAAGACTCTCAAGTGTCTACAATAACTGGGAGAGGTTTCTACACACAACTCTTGAGTGCAGCTGGCTGAACTGTGCTTTAAAGGATACCAAAGTCCTAGATTCTTTATTGGATCTAACCATAAGTACTAAAACAAGATTGCTGCAGGCATTTATTCAATCAATTGAAACACAGGATTCAAAAAATTAAGGTAGAAAAATATATGTGCAAAATTTATATGAACAAAGGTAAGCATGTAACAACTACCTGGGTCTTCTGAGTTACAAACAATACATGCTATTTAAAATGCAGAGGCGTTGCCACAGAAGAAAACTTACTAATCCTGTCGGGGCAAAGTAACTGCGCTGGTGTGTGGTTTGCATGGGGGGAGGGAAGGAAAAAGAAAAGGAATTGCTTTATTAGCCTTTTTGCAGCTTTGTTTTGTTTGCTTTTTCAAAATAAGAGCTTTTTTTATTACTTTTAAATGATAGATACAAATGAAGAAACTTACATTTAGCAAAGCAAGTATCACCGCTCCACTTAAACTCCCCTTACTCCCAGAGATACATATTAAACTACTAGCCCTAAGGTATCTGAATGCTTTGCCTTACTTTTTTGAACTAAAGAGTAAAATTGAAAGAGTTTCCACATTTTACCAGGAATATTCTTCTTCCTCAATATTTTCACTTCTAACAAATACAAAGTAAATTGACTTTACTTTGCTAATGAACTAGCTCTTTGTTCATTTATCTATCGAGCTATTTATAAATATCTCGCAATCACAGCATTATCTGGGGGCTAAAGAGCATGTTTCAACCCAAAACAAATGGACATGTCATCTCACGTCCTTCCATAAACAAAAGCCAAAGGTTTGGAATCCAGCAAAGATTTAAGCTTGCAATCAAGTTTCATATGTTCATTTTCATAGCTTTTCTTAGGTGCTTTTTACACCGTAAAATAACAACAGTTGCCCTTAACACACAGCGGCACTGGAAAGCAATAAATTGCTGGACCAGATGGTACATGAGACAGAGGACACGTGTAGATGCTGGGGGGAGAGAGGGGCATTCCCCCTTTCCTGAATGTGCAACGTGCTGCTCTCTTGGGCTTACAAAGATTAAGGGGGCATCCTCCATCTCATTTGGGCAGGGAGGTAGTACCCATCAGTGGAGAGGAGGCAGAAACTCACAAAAATATCTTTAAACAACTTCTGAAACTTATTTTCTCTCTCTGAACAAATACCTACAGCCTGTACTGACACAATAGCAAGTTCTAACTGTATGACACTGATCTCTGAGATAAAAACAGGCATTTTTTGATGACACATTATATACAGCAGTATGTGAACCAAGTACTAATTCAACAAAATGGATTTTCTAAACCAGAAAAATCTGCAGCAACATATACCCAGATTAAAATCATGTTCTTCACAGAAACTGTGTACATTTTAAAATCAAATGTAATTTTTTAACTCCGTTTTTTAACTGGTACAGACCACAAAAGTATTTGCATAATATTAACACTAAATCAATTTCTCCCTCTATGGCATCAACCAGCAACAGTGTAATGAGCACAAAATACTCTAGCTCATTTGACACTGTCATTTATACATATTCTAACTAATTCTAAATAATTAATGATCATACTTTGGGAGAAAGTTTAAATTAAAATGAATTCTAAAATATTCCCATTACTACCTTAGTTTCAAGATACAACTAGGAGTAAAAGCAAAAGAGCTGCAACCAAAGAATATTAGTCACCGATTTCTTCCCTTAATACTCCTTTCAATCCCTTCACTTTACTAATCAATACATGGTCCAAAAAAGGTTTATTTAACCAATTGTCCAATCAAGCAATGCAGAATATCAGAAAACCTCTAAACCCTGGGTTTTTAACTGGAATTAAATAATGTGCTTACCATATTCCGCAGCCTCCTCATTCCCTAAATCCTACTGAGGATTTACACTGAGCTGACGTTTCTCTCAAGTTTACATTTCTCAGGTGGCTTTAGGCAGAACCTAAGATTTTTCTCTTTTTGCATTTTTAAGCTCAGACATTAACTACTGTAAGTACCCACCCCTTCCTACTACATCTAACCCTTTTCATACTGAGTGACTTAAGCCAAATAAACTTTGTAGCCCTAAACCTGCATCCCGTTATCCTATCACAGCAGTGCCAGTGGGGGGGCTATCCTTTACCTACTGATGTTAACTTGGTCTGTTGTGATTGATGTAAGCATGAAAGTGGCTGCAGCTAAGAACCCAGGGATTTTACTCTCTCTCCAGGGGGACTGAAAATATCCCCCTTTGTTTATAGTTAAAAAACCCCTTACAAGTCTCAATAGCCTTTCTGCTGCTGGACTTTTGCCTCCAAATGTGTTTACCCTTTACTAATGTACTTTTACCCAAGAAAAAAATCTATTAAGAAATGCGCCAGCATTGCCCTATGATATCAAAGCACATACAGTCATTTTAACCGACTGATACTATGATCCATTAAAAAAGCCTTGGCATTTTTGCAGATATCAAATCCTGGAATGAATGCTGTTGTAATTTTAGGGTTCTATTTGAACAGTTAAAGGAGAGACATCTGGCAATAATCTACCAATAAATACAGTGTCTCCATTCTTAGTTTCTCCTCCAAAACACTACCTAGGCCATTTTTGCAGCATGATTCATATAATCAACATAATACATTACAATGTCTTTCAAATAATTCCGAATTCTCAGTTCATTCAATAAAGAACTCATTTTCGAAAGAGAAAAGGGAACATGCCATGCAGAAACCTCGCTTTATTGACTCAGCCCTGCTGCCAAAGGAACAACGTGGTGAAGCAAACTCCACAATTTCAAAAGCATTTTTTTACATCAGGGGGAGAGAGAGAAAGAGGCTTATTTACCGAAATGTGAGATTCCACAGGTGAGGCCAGAGACGTCTGAAATCTTCTTCCTTTAGTTCCAAAAGTTTTACTTCATGGTGAAGCCTGTAATAATCCTTTCAAGCTGCCAGGTAAAACACACGCCATATCTCAGCCGTATTTTCTTTCACCCTTTTGCAGAGCACCTTTGTTATTTGCATAAAGCTTAGTTCTGGCCTATGGGACTTTCTGAACATCTACATGTTAGATTAGCTGTCTTGACACGCTTTATCAAGCATGACATCATGGATCTCCATGGTAACCTTAACCACACCTGCCCAGATGCCAGAGTTACCTGTCATGTTTAGACCTAACTGAACAAAACAAGAAACCCTCAACCACCATTTTCTAGGCACTCAGCCTTGCACAGGCACCGGAAGGGTGGCTGTTTTTATAAACTGATGGAAATCGGATTTCATTTGCCAACAAATTTGTTCTTCACAGAGCACTGGCTGAATTGCTAGAGCTGTTCCTGACCCTTCCACATCTCCCAGTGCATTTCCTAGTCAAACAACAACAACAGCAAGCTGTGGCAAACACCTTCCAGCTCATTTTCTAAAAGGCATGTTCATAAGCTCCGGCTCTGAAAAACTTCTACACACTCATTTTTGCTCTCTGCCCCTCAGAAAGCTGCTTTTTTTTTTTCCAGAGAGGTGACTTGTAAAACAGGTTCATGGCAGGGACTACCCCCTCCCATGGCCCGGTTAGTACTTTAACCTCTTAATTGCTAACTCTTTTTCATCCTTGCTTTTGCACTTGTTCCTGCTTTTTCCCTCTCTGCTGATGGGAGTCAAACCCCCTAAGCAGGTGACAATGTCCTGCCATGAGCTCAGCAGCAGATGATCACCCCATCTCAAACTTCAACAGACTGTTTTCCTCCTTCCTTTCTCTTTTTTCTAGCTTTCCTGGGGATTACATTAGTGCTCTGCTTTCATTAATGCAGGCAAGACAGCCTTGGCAGAGGCAAGGCATCCAAAGCTCCTGCCGAAACTTGCATTACCTATAAAGGATTTAGTTCCTTGGCTTTCTGCCTATCTGCAGGGCTGTTTTGCAGGGGGGAAACCCCGCAGTGTGAGGCTGTGAGTCACAGAGCTGTGGCCATGGGGTGCTGCATTCCCCTGTGGGTGTTTAGGGGTTCACAAGGCATGGCACGCCTGCACCTCCCTGGCTGCTGCAAATTCACACCCCAGTTTACCACACAGACCAGCTCAGCTGCAGGTTATTTGCCTTGTGGCAGTATCCCAAGGACCTCGTGCAAATAAAGACAGCCCCCGTCCCTGTGAGCTTTCCTTTACAAAGTAAGATATCACAAACAGGGCAACAAAGCTGCAGGGTGGAGGAGGGATGATCTGTGTGCACAGCTGGGAGGTTTCAGGTCACCAGTTAGTTAGCCATCAGTAATCCCTACTGGCATTTTACCTGGCCATGATTGTACTTCTGATTTGTGGCAGGCTATCAAGAGTAGAAATGGGTCCTCAGGAGGCATATTCAGAGAGGGATTTATCTGAATAAATGAAGCCTGGAGGAAACCATTAATACATAGTGCAAGATACGGACAGCATTCAGTGCAGACCTTGCTGGTGGAGGCTGATACAGCATGATCTGACAACACCAAGTATTTTTTCTGGATGTTTATTTCCTGCAAACCAGGGGTCAGTTTGCCATACTCAGATACTGATGGTTAAAACAGACGAGAGAAAAAAGTCCAAAAAAAAGACAATTACCAACCAATCTTGATTTTCTGGCTCATTTTTGTGGTTCATGGACCAGACAGGGTTTAAAGCAACCTGGAAGACAAATTATACGACAACCAAGGGGCTACCTCCTGACTGTAAATACCAGGATGTTTTATGTTTCAGGGGTACCATTTGACACAGAGATTAGGAAATGGTGTTGCATTAGTTACTTTCCCTGATAGATCGCCCACAGTGGGGAAATTCCCACCATGGATAATGTTGCCACTTCCCAGATACTGGAGCAGCTGGAGAAATAAGAAGGGAGAAAAAGAACCCGGAAAATAAATCATGACATTTTAATTCATGTCTTCCCATACATCTTAAGGATTTTGTATGTGATATATATGTCACATACTCTACATACCTACTCTATACTACTGTTACACATACATATATGTATGTATGCTAAACAAACATATACACCCTCCAAAGCAAAATTATATTATGGTCTCATTCATGGAGCAGCTAAGTTAACATGCATTATACATACACATAAATACACACGCACACGTATAGCTGTGTATATATATATATATACAATATCTTTGTGTATCTATACACAGAGATAGATATGTATAAACACAAACACACTCACAAAATAGAGATACGTGTGTGTGAACGCGTAGACACAATTGGCAAGAAGATCCCCTTCTGAACTGTAACGCCATGACCATAATAATTTTACTACATCTGATGAGCCAGACTGTTGATGCATTACATTTCAACTGAGAGAATTTCTTACAAGCAACTGGTATAACTTATTTCTGCATGTTTTTGACGAGGCTTCTATTCAGTTTATCTCATTTTTTTTTTCTTTTTTAAGATATGTCGAATGGATGGAGCCTCCAGTTTTTTCCATTCCCAAGAAAGGTAGCTTGATGCTCTAGCAGTAACTTTAAAGTTGTTTTTTTTTCTTAAATTATAAAAAACCCTCATTATATACAGTATACATGTCTAATCATCAAAAAATAGAAGCAGGAGACATTCACATGAATTTTACCCTCAATAAATTAGCAAGGATGACACATTTTAAACAAATAGCAGGAACAGTTACTGCATTCCTTCTGTAATTTATTGCCTTCAGAAAAGGTTCAAATTACAAAATGGGTAGGGTGTAATGCTGTAGGCTGTTCAAACTGGGTTTGCAGTGTCTGCAACACTGGAACTAAATATTTACATGACTCTAAAAGATCTAATCTCTGGATTTCACCCCCCTCCCACCCCCTTTATTTAATTTGTATGCTATCTTTATCCACCACCCAGCACATTCCACACAGTCACTAAAGTTCATGAAAGAGATAAGTGGGGAGAAAAAAAAACTGTTACAAAAAAAAAAAAATCAGACTTTCAAAGGAAAGGAGGAAAGCTGTTTAAGGAATAGATCATCCTCATTAGAGCTGAAGTCTTGCAGCAACTTTAGTTGGATACATATGGATTCTAGCTGTTGTGTTCAGAGGCAGTGATAGCACCTGGGATCACTACAGACCCTGTCAAAGAGAAGTTGTAGTGGGGGAATCACCAAATGACAATCTTTCGAAACCTGTAAGGGCGGTCTTACCTGCAAAGGTTTGGAAAGCTTCAAAAGAGTCTAGAAATTCAGTAAGAACTCCCATAACACAATGCAATATTTTTCCAACTTGTTTTCATTCCCTGCTTACAATTAATTTGTTGTTAGTGTTGAAATAAGTATAAAGCACTAAGGAAAAAGAAATTGTAACACATTTGCTGTCAATCATTTGTTAAATAGGGAATAACGGGCACAAGATTTTTCGAGCCTGAACTCTGAATTCGGCTGGTTAATTGAAAAAAACAAATTATGGAGTAGAAGGTAGATTGTCTGTAAAGCTAAACAGATTAAACTCTAACACTGCACCCAAAACCAGAGCATGGAGTTAGGTGGTGAAGAGACCCTTGTATGGCATTCCCTGAATTCAGAAGGTCAATGTGACGGCAGCCTTCACCTGCTCTGAGAAATGTATCAGTGTGTCACATCTCCTCCGACCCTACAACTACTTTTGCTGCTGAAAAGCAATTGCAGGCAGGCAAGAAACCACCTTAAGGTACGCTGCTGACAGACCAATGTAGATGTCAAAACAGCTTGGAGGAGGCAGCTACCTGTGGACAAGTCTGTTCTGTTTGTATTAAAAGACTCAAAGATAGAAAAGAAAGCAAATGAAAGGGTAACAGAGCCAGCTAAAGCACACAGACACTCCACAGATATTTTCTTTTCTCCTGGGCAGTAGTGCCAATACTTAAAGTGTAACAGAAGTTAACAGCTGTTCCATATTTTCCCTTCAGCTGTGAAAAGTAGATGGAGACCCATACACTAAGATCAAGAGTCTCACCTTCACCCTTTTCTCTCTGTATTCTCTAAAAGAAATTTAAAAATCTCTTCAAAAAATGTCAGTTTCAACAAACAACTCCAAGGCAATATTGAATAGTTTCATTTTTATGATTGTTTCTTCGAATTTCAGGGGAGCAACTGAGTCTTTGGCAACACAAAAAAAACATCTGTTTAATGCTTTGCTACATTCTCACCTTTTGTAATGAGGTAACACTTGATTTTGCAGGAGTTATAAGGACTGTTTAACAAAAACCAAGATATGAATTTGACTTTCATACCTGATCTCTCAGTCTCTCCTGGTGTCCCATTATTGCTGTAGCATGGTGGGGATATTTCTGTTTCAGATGCTCAAGAAAAGCCTCTCTCTTCCTGTCCATTTCCGAGGTTTGCATTCCCAGTATTTCTTTGGAACTGCGAGGGCCACCTACTGTATGTCTTCGAGGGATGTTGCGGGTGGACTTTGAATTAGAGGAAGTGTGACTGTTTGGGGTCGAAAGGAGCTCTTTAGATCGAAGACATTCTGCATCGTCTAGTGATGTTACATGCAAATTGGTTTTTGCCTGGTCTGAAACAAACAAACCGAACAGTGTATTATAAAAACTCAATCTCAGCATTCATATTCATAAAAAATTAAAATTGTTGATGTAAAAGGTAGGTTCTTTTAAAAGTCTAGTAGCATTCAATGGCATGTTCTGCATCATTAAGCATATACGTGTTGTAAGAAGTGGCCCGGAAATAATTGCTTATATAAGCTATGCACAGTACTTATACACTTTTGACAAACAATCACAGTACTGCCTTACAGAAAAGTGAGCATCATTACAGTAGATGCTCCTTTTATATCATCTTTACCACTATGTGACTTGAAAAGAAGATCTGACAGGGCCCTTATTCACTCATCTTTAAAATCTACAGGATGCTTTCTAGGAGAAGAAACAGGTTTGTTCAATAGGCTCCAGGACACTTAATGGCCCTGTAACTAGTATCCTTAAGGATATCAACCGATAAAATTACTTTGACAAAGCAGATTTGTAATCCTTAATCTTTTTTTAGTGTGTTTTCAACATGCTCGGAAACACCTATGAAATAATAAGAGGGTTTTCCAGGCCTTTTTTCCTGATTTCTGACTGTGGTCTGGTTTTAAATTTCACGAATCTCCCTTGGATTTTATACGTCTCAGGACAGCAGGCTGGAAAATACTACATCACTTTTTCAATACACCATTTCTTAAGAAACGGAATAAAAACAAGTTTTGTGTGATATAAAAAGAAAAGGGGGGGGGGGGGGGGGGGGGGAAGAAAGAAAGAAAGCCAGATAAATTTTACAACTTTAAAATTTACTTTAAGACCAAAGACCATGATGACATTTGTGAAGAGACAGGCAGACGGGGAGGGTATGTAAGTACTGGCTTATCTTCAGGTAACTGTGTAACAGGAACCCTCTGGTGCATGAAAAAGTGTAGTCTGGAGCCTTGTTACCCAATACCTTTGAAAAAATCCCTCACTTCTTTGTCAGGAAAGGAAAAAAAAGAAAGAAGCATTGAAAAGGCCTCTCCAATTCTGATGTGGCTGATGTGGCCTTCCCCATCTTTCCCAAGCAGCCTCACGTGTCCCTGGGAGTGTTAACCCTTTACAGCACCTCCCTAGGAGCAGGAAGCTCCTTCCTTTATCTGTTTTTAATGCATCTCTATTTCTCTCCATCTGACACTTTTTTGCCTCGGAGCCCTTTATCCTCCCACCAACTGACTCCCCCGCGTGCTGCCATTTATACGGCACTGCTGTTTGGAAACAGGCACCTACTCACTTCTTTTTATGGTTCAGTCAGTCAGTTTGACACCCTGCCTACCACTTGCCTCAGGATTTTATGCTGAGGATTTTTCAGCTTTCTGGTGTGCATTGTCAATTGCCTGCCAAGTCCCACGTAACACCAAGCCCTGGTAATGAAGTAAAGCCTCTATTAGTGAAGCTGCCGCTGGTGAGATGTCCCACCAACTCACACAGAGAACCAGTTCTCTTGGATTTCACAGGACTGGGCCCTAAAAGGTCCTCCAAAGCCTCTGCATCTTTCTGTAAACTCCCTGTAATGCTCAAGGACTTCAAAATACCAGTAACACTCCCTTGTCCACAGTCGTGGAAACCTATCCTGAACGCAGAACAAGACACAAGAACCCAGACTGCAGGTGGTACCACCCTTCGATGAGCACCGATCTAGGCACAACTTTGGAAACGGGTTTGGTTCAAGGGGAAATATTACTCTCATGCAGACACAAAATGCCATCTGTGATCTCTGCAGCTCCTTCTAAGACCTTCTTAGAAGCACAATCCTGCCTGGTTAAACCTTAAGAGCAGCAGCCTCACATGTATGCATACACACATACACACTCACACACTCAACTTTTCCAAGCACAACCCAATTAAGAAGCACCGAACCTCACCGATTCCTGAAAATTCAGAGCACCGACTGCTAGGTACACTCAGATTGTTTGAGAAAAGTGGCAAAAAGGAGAGTTTTGCTTGTAAGCAGTCAAACTGATTTCTGAAAGCTGCACAGTCCTCTCAAAGGAAGTTACAGAGGAGGAAAAAGAGATGGGATGGGGCTGGCTGGAATATACCATCTTTAATTTGTTACATCAAGAGCCCAGAAGTTATATCCCTGAGGCAGCTGGAACAAAGGCAGCAGACATAAATAAGGGATTTCCTTGGAGCTGGAGGTAGTCAGCGTGAGCGTGGGTGACTGACTGCAGCAATTTGGTATAAACCCTTAAAGTATGGTCACAGAGGCAGTTTCAATCACTGAATTGGTGGCAGGTAGTTCCTCAAGAAGGCAGGTAAACCTACACTGGCAAACACAACCAAGAGCTCATGAATGTGTATTTCAGGTCCTAAATCTCTCTCATGTAAAGCCTTTCCCTACTCTGCACTTCACTCATTTCAACAGTTTAAGAAAGCTAATGTTTTGGAACATAAAGAGACATATCAAGTGTTTTACCGCTATTTGTTATTGGGTGAAACCTTGAGAAGGAATCAAAAATAATGTACTTTTCTTGCACTATATTAGAAAGATCAACAAACTCTCTTATTTTTCTTTCATATATTTGGAAAATACTGTATAAATAGCAATGAAAAGAAAGGAATGTAAACTATGCAAACTAATTGCTAGTCCTGCCAGTGTGCTGACCTGGGCATTCAGCAGGATCCGGCCGCATTACAGCACACAGCAGCACATGACTTTCTTTGCAAACCAAAATCTCTGTGTTTGAAGGTCTTTCCCCTTGTAATTGCTGAAAAAAAGTCTTCCTTGGCCACCTCCTAGAAAGGAGCAAGTGACTTTGATGAGGAGGTTGAAAGCTGGGATGGTGAAACCCCCGCTGAGTAGCTTGGGGCATATAAGCTCCACAGCTGCTGTGTGTGCCACAGTGCTAAAGGGAGGAGAAACTTGAGAGAAGTTTCTTGGATCCTGGAGTTGCTTAATAACAGTGTGGGCAAACTTTCCGTATCTTCCAAGTGAAGATAGTAGGCCTAGAAAATCAATCCTCACAGATAACTGTGAAATGTGTGAAGGATCATGTGATGGGTCCCAGAAGAGGGCTAAGAGCAGCAAAAGGATAAATTATGCAAGTACCCTCCTTGGAAAAGGAGTAAAGAGAAGCCATTGGAAAACACAGAGGTGTGAGAGTTTGTCTCCTTCTTTCTCTCCCTCATATTCAGAAGCTAAAAGCTGAAGGTCTTTCTGTTCAATAAAGTAGCAAGTCTACAGGAGAACAAAAAGCATGACATGCTGACTGACAGGGGAGGGCTTCGGTTATCCCAGGCTTGAGTAACCCTTACACTTGAGCTGCTTCTCTGATCTGAAAACAAATTTCAGGATTTCTTAACATCACCAATTACTACAGCGGACATAGGTACAGGAAAGGCCAAGGTCTGCAGAGGTGAAGTGGTATGTCTGGGATTATCAGGAAGATTATAATGAAGGATTAATTGCTGTGAGCTAGAAATTCAAACAAAAAAAATTAAAAAAAAAAAAAAGAAAGAAAGAAAGTCCTCCAACATGTCCTGGTATGCAATTCTTCTAAGTCACACCCTCCATGAAGCCTACAAAGGTCAGGAAAGTCATTTTGCTTCATTATTTTAAATGTTGTGAAGATTTTAGTAGCCCTGTTTTGCAATCCAGGTGACATGAGAGAACATAGTCAGAATAATTTCAGAAAGGAACAAGTATGGACTTGGCCCATACTGATACTATGAAACTGAGCCCTGAAGCAAACCACATGCAATACTTAAAGTTTAACGAAAGAATATAATTTTAACAGCGTGCATCAAACCCATCTCTGTTACATTTATGCTAGCAGTAAATTTGAGATTATTTGGAATCTTTCTAATTTACTCCACTGTCTTTACAACTGGCTCTTTTTCTAAGGAACTCTCAAATGTAAATTCTGGATATGGGCCAAAACTACTATGTTTGATTATGAGCTTTCAGCATTCAAACTTCAATCATAGGATTGGTCTGGTCAGACCTCTGTTGTTCCAGCTCCACAAGTATCTCAGGCATCTTCATACAGCCTATACAGAAGAAATGTTACTGAAGGCTTTTTTTCCCCTGCCTATTCAGACACATGAAGATTTCCATCCCACTAAACATAAACATATACAGACACAGATGCACGTGACTCACATTGCCCAGGATTTTAACTTGTAGAAAATTATTCAATAGAGCATCAAGCAATTAATGAACCCCCAAGTTAAAAGGGGGTATTTTTTTCTCCTAAATTCTCTATGCACTATTTTCTGGTATTACACACTTGTAAACTTGTGTGATTTCTTTTAAAACTGCATGTACCCAACCATGCACTATTCGTTTCAAAGCAGCACAGTCACAACTTTGTCTCAAGTGCCTGTAAGGAATACAATGCACACGAACAGAGAATGTCCACAGGTGCTCCACAGCTACTGTAACAGATACAGATTAGATCAGGCGTTTAGTCAAGCTACCTGAACGTCGTGCTCCACGTGGAATAGCCCACGTAGAATTCACCAGGAAATAGTTTCTATTCACTTTTAGACAAAACACATAGTGCAACAGTGACTGTACAACCGCCCCACAGCTGACCCGCCGTGAAAACCAGCTCATCACGGCTTGGCTTGGCTTCAAACCAAACCCAACGGGTTTCACACGGAGTACACTAACCCTGTGACAATCTGCCGCCAATCTCCCTCTTTCGAAAGTCACCCCGAGGAAAAGATGAGCTCAAACCCACTTTTGTGAAAGAGGAGCTGTTTCTCTACCATAGATGAAGCCGGCAGCGCATTTAAAGGGGACGAGACTTTATTTCTTCCCCCATTCCCGCGGGAGCAGCACCCTGCGCCGCGGGCAGGGTCCTGCCTCTGTGACAGCGGTGTAGCGTGCTCCCGGCTTTAGGTGTTAGACACAAATCTCTATAAAGACAAAGTTAAACTCTCAAAGTCGGAGTACTAGGGCAGTCTGCGGAGCCATAAGCACAAGAAAGACATGCTTTTTTTCAGTCCTTTTCCACGCATTCTGCCTCCAGTTATAACAAGCAGCAACGAGGGGTCCGTCTAAGCGCAACTCCATCTTTGCCTGATTCTCTTACTTACCCTTCATCTGCCTGCTGTCTGCTGAGCAAGCCCGGCACAGCTCAAGTTTCTGGCTTTCCTTTTCCTCCATTGTCCCTGCCTACCGCCCGGGCTCCCCTCTCCAACTTGGAAGGCGCAGCGCCGGGGCTGTCAGCGCCGGTCCCGGGGAGGAGAAGCGGAGCTCTGCCTTCCCCGGCGCCCCGCCGCACGCCGCGGAGCAGGACCGGGCTCCGGGGCAGTGTGAACGGCGGCGGCGGGCAGGCAGTGAGCCCCCCCCCCCCGGGCCGGGGCCCCAGCAGGTGATGGGCTTTCCTGCCGGCTCGCCCCTAGCCGGCTCGCTTCCCGCGGCAGCCGCCGAGCCTTATGAAAGGCAACATTTCAAACGTGATTACAGGCCTGAGTCTCTGCTGGAATCCGAATCCATAGCCTTTTAAATCTCTGTCATGGGACAAAAGGCTTTCCACCGAGTATTTTTTTAAGCTCGTAACCACCAAGCCCACAAACATTCCTGATAAACGCTCCTCTGTCTGTTTTAGAGTCTAGTTTAAAAGTAATTCATTATATAAGCGCTTTGAGTTTTGTTTTCTGTTGAATTCTTTCAGGCTGCTCAGAGAATGAATTAGGGTGAAAAAAAATCAAGATACAGGAATTTAACTTTAGTGAAGCCAATAAAAATGAATGGTAGCAAGATGTAAGAAGGGACTTGGGTTAAGAGGGATTTTGAAGCCTCAGTAGCAAAGCATATAGAAACATATAACTAATTCTCTTTTGGCAGATCAGAGGCCAGAAGCCTGCACAAGTTCCAATAGATCCACCAGGCTGCAAGGCAGAAAAGTAATATGGCTGAGAAGAATGAGATCAAATCCCACAGATTCCACCAGATGCCACATGTGTTGATTTAGTGGAGAATATATTAGACCTAATTAGTCTATCAAAATCATAACTCGGAGCCAGAGATGGTGGAACAAACTGAGTGTTGAGTTACAGCACCAAGACCAGAAAGTTTATCCGCAGACAACTTCTGAATTAGGTTAAGAACAAAGCATAACTGGGATATTAATGAAAATATGCAATTTCTCATTTAAATCAACCCTGTACTGCAACAGCAGATAACAGTTAGTATCTTGGATGTCTTTTAAACAGACCTAGCATAATCTGATCCTCCAAGCTGTCTTTAACTCTGACTTCAATATAACATCAGCTAAATTGCTTGCAATGACCTCTCAACTATCCAGTCCAGACAGGCTAGGAAAATTCCCCTACATTTCCTTCTACATTTCTATCTGGCAGAAATGTCATCCCGTCTACTTAGATTATTGAATGCAGAAATGTTTTGTGTGTATATAAATTCAATACAGAAGCTCAAGAAGAATCCTCCTGCCCCAATCCTCCCCCTTCCAGACAGAAAACCCATTTGAGTAAATTGCAACTAACAATTGATAAACAAACAGAACTATTGTTCATTATATCATACATACTTATTCTCTAACACTTAATAGATATTTATTTTCATTTTTAGCAATTAATTCTATATGGTCTTGGAGCCTGGCAAAGGTCCCAGAAATCTGGCACGGAAAACACAGAAAAGATGAAAATACAATCTAAGCATTAGCACTGCTATTTAAGGTCCTCAGTACAGTGCTCCCAACAGAATACTCCTATATTTGTCCTGCAATATAAAAAAAAAAAAGAACCAGTGTGATACACATTGTAGTTAGAATAGTGTTTTTACTGGCCTTGGGTTACTGCTCATTCTGATTGTGGACTATTTTAGGAGGAGAATTGATGGCCAGCCATCCCACTAATCTGATGTTGCTTTTTGTGATATGGAGGAATGTGCCTTTAACACTGAGGTTTTCCAGAGTCTGGACAAGCATGATGGGCCTCTTGCAACTTATATTCACAGCCAGCTGGAAGGAGGAGAGGGCTCTTACAGGAACAGTGATCACTGAACACGAATGACTTCAAGAAATGTGAAATAACTCAGAAACCCCTGATGGGAAAAGAAAGCCAGTGCAGTTGCCTAGAGTAGCAGCATGAAAGCTGCACCAAAACATCACCTGTAGGGCTCAGAAACTGAGAGTTAGGAAACTAAGGGCATTTAAAAATACCTTATCCTGAAATAACACAATGAAAAGCACAAACCATACTTGCCTACAAATGCCTAAAAGGAAGGTGCTTTTTAGCCTTGTGCAATACCAGAGTTCCTTCTGGAGATCAGTACAGTTTGTATGCAGATCAAAATCAGTGTACTCTAGCCCCTTAGGAGGCTTTACCTCCATCCACGGTGGGGGACCACAAAAACATAGAAAATTAGTTAAAAAAAAAAATTGTTAACATTAAAATACCTACTTTTAGCCAGCACCATTAGTTTCCACAGCCAAGAGCACAAGACAGAGAGTTGGTCTCTTGACTCCCCCATGGACATGTCCTAGTGAGCAGTCACATGCCCCTTGTGATAGTGCCAGCCAGGTCTGAAACTGCTGCTTTCATGGAAACAAGATGCTCTCACTGCTGAGACTAACACTAAATGGCCTTGCTGATGCTGCTAAAGGGCCTCAGCAACATGGACCCCCCCCAAAATGCAGAGATGAGATTGACACCCAGTTAGAACATCTGCAGCTACAGAAGTAGTTTCTTGAACAGGATTAAAGAGCATTGGCAAAGGGTGAGGCTAAACATGGCATGCTTCAGTATCACCAAAACCATACAAAACAAAAGAGCTCACCCAGCCTCAGAGGAACCATAATCACCTCTGTGGCTGCTCAGGACAGGGGACAGTTGGGATGGCAAGGTCTCAAAAGCATGTCCTCACTTTAAGGGAAAAGTCCTTGGTCCCAAATGGGATTTAATTAATACATGTAACAATGCTATTCTTAAGAGGTTACCTAAGTCTGTTTAAAAGAATTGGTGAAATTCCTTTAGCAGCTGAGAAACTGGAGACAGCCAGAATCTTATACTGTTAGGATCAAATAAGGAGCTCCCCAGCACAGACATTGGGATGAATCACTAACGACAAGTTAAATAAACTTGAGTAACAAGTTCACAGAATGCAATCAGCATTTGTTTATCTGCAGGATCAACAATAACAGTGGTTCCTTTTAATTAGTCTGCTCAGATCTGGACCCATCAATATCAAAACAATGCATGAAGAATAACTGCTAACAGGTTATGCTGTTTTAATTGTGTTTAAAATTAATGTCCCAGAGCAACTTAAACACTTCTGGGTTTAGTGTGTATGTAAAAGGAACGATTAACAAATACTGGCTGCACTCAATTAGTCAAACTTACACGACAATGACTTCATGGTTCTAGCAATTATTCATAAGGAAAAACCTGGGAAGTTAATTATTAATAGTTAAATCAGAAGAAGCATCCTGTAATTAAAGACATGTCTCAATATCCATGTGAAATCATGTAGCCACTGAGAAAAACGCCATGAATGCTCTATGCAGGAACCAAACTGTCTACCCTACTGTAGTCCAGAAACAAATATTAGACCTGGTGTGGTGATGCAGAAGCCTGGGAGGAATTCCAAGCACTCAAGCAGGTCACACTGTGGCACTGCCATTATGCAGCTAGAGCCTGCTTAGGCCTGCCCTGTAGGAGGGCAGCACCAAGAGGATGTTACATCGGGTCAGGAAAGGTCCCTCCACACTAGGAAGTCACAGGTGGCCATTCACTACCAACAGATTAGATCTTAAATGGAGAAAGTAACTTCAATTATAGAGAAACAGCACTTAGGGTGGCAAAACTCTGATTTCCACCTCCGCCAGCAGAGAGCAGCTTCAGTGTTGCAATTCACTGAGCACATCTCTGTTCTCAGTGAGTTCACTGCTGTCCTTGGAGCGGTCTCTCAATGCTTAAAACTAAAATAGACTCACTCCTAAAAGAACAGGACCATGTTCAGATAGTATATTATCAAAGATTATACAATACTAGCCACTAGCTTGTACAAGCAAAATGAAAAAAACCTCTCCCTGAAGGTAGATCTGTGGGGAAAGAGGTTTATACTGTTTTAAAATTAATTGTGTCCTGATTTGATATTGTACAACAAGGAATCAGAGGGTTTTATTTAATAAGTGGAAGGGGGCTTTATAATAATTTGGTCTTATTAGTTTAGTAAGGGATTTCAGTAAACTGGGTTCTATTTCTAATGCAAGGACAGTGGTTAAACTAACCCATGGTTAAAGGAAAACATCTGAATTTTATTTTAAAATTTATGATGACAAACAATCTAATACAACCTCTGGGATTATTTATCATTAAATTACCTTTGCTGCTATGAAGTCTGTGGAGAGTTCCATTATTTATGTTCCATGCATTCCAGTTCAGTTAAGAACTCTCATACACGAGAGGAAAAAATTGCCCAAGGAATGAAATGGCAACACTGCAGCTGAAGCAAGAAATAAAATTGAGTATGAGGTTCTCTACACGTCTCCATGACAGAACTTCAGTGTGTCTTGTTAGACCTACAGATTTTAGCTCTTCAGAGAAGTTCAGAGACTGAGTGGTGCCAAGAGCCACCACCAGTTTTAATCGCTAAAACAGCTATTAAAAAGAGTCACTAAGAGGTTGAACACAGATATTCAGGCAGTAGATACATTCAACTTTCTAATTCCATTTCAAATGGAGCTCTGGAATATAGGTGTAATCACCTGCCGCTTGTCATCACTGAGCTGTCATGTACAAAGAAGTGTCCCAGCTCACCTCCTGCCAGCAAGCACTGTGCTGTTAAGTGCCTTACACATCTCCAAGTAACAGAGATTCATTCACTCCACAAGACATTTTACTCAAGCTCGCAACTCTCACATCTGGACATCTACATTATGTTTCTGTTTTCCAAGTTTTATTCTTGTTTCCTTCCTCCCCCTCCCAAGTTTTTGAACAAGTGAAAAGGTCTGAATGCAGTAAACACCTGTGCATGTCCTAAATCAAACTGAGAAAAAAGACTTTTTGCTGCAAAGAAGCTCTAACATTCAAGTGGGGAGGAAAAAAAGAAAGACAATTTTTCTCTTCCATAACTTTATCTCCCTCTCTAATTTGGGGCAATCCCAACAAAGCTAACTCTAGATACACTTTAACATAACTTCCCTATCTAACGTTAATACTAGCATATTGCCACCAACACAGCCAACTTAGACCTTGGCATGCTACAGCTCTTCCTTATGCTTGCCAGCCTGGCCAGTCCTCCACACATAAAACTTCCCATGCAGGATCACCTATGGTAAGCAACGAGATCTGCATGCAAACACAGAAATAGAAAATATGAACATCTGTTTTTGTAAGGTACCAAAGAAATCAATGTGAAAGGAAAATGTGCTTTACATCACAGAAATTTTAATCACTAGAGTTTAATTAAATAAAAAGCAATATGTGGGTGGGAAGGAACAGTAGGGAATTGCTTCTGGGGGAGGTGAAAGAAAGGGAGTGGAGGTCACTTTTAAGTCCATCTGCTCTACATTCAAAGTCTATTTCTCC
Organism: Pezoporus flaviventris; assembly: GCF_033815535.1. NCBI lineage: Eukaryota > Metazoa > Chordata > Aves > Psittaciformes > Psittacidae > Pezoporus > Pezoporus flaviventris. Next base: position 10,171,245 of record NW_026892595.1, read on the forward strand.
CCAGTGTAAAGCATTTTGGTTTTGATAAGTTCCCTTTTGGATGAATTCCCTCAAACAGAGCTCTGGTGAGGGTTTGAATTCAAACTGGTCCAACCTTTTAGCGGTACCAGAACAACAGACTTAATGCCTGACACATTGACTGTTGCTGGTTTCACAGATGTCTGCAGGATCTGGTTGTAAATGTACAAGACGGCATGCTTTAGTGATCAAAGGTATCAAGGATTTCTCTCTGCAAAGTACAGTTATACTTTAAAAGAATCACAAGAGATCCTTTATTTCAGCTTGGTTACCAAGTATACACGGAGTTTATAAGATTGTCAGGTAACCGCTTGAATTAATGTGAAATACAAAGTGTACTTTGATGGAGCTTGGGTCCAGAAATAATACAATAGTTTAAGTTATGTTGTGATCACTGTAACTACTTACTTACCAACAGTCAATTCTGATAAATATTCTACCACAAAATAATAGTTTAAATAAAGTAATTAGTAAATAATTATTCGAAATTAACACAATGGTACCGGTATTGTCAACTCACAGCATTCAGACAATTCATGTTGATGGTCTTTCTTAAAAGTTACTTTTGGGGAATATTATTCATTTTATTCACCTCTGGGCTGTACACAATCATAGATTTGACTTTTCTCCACAATGTCACTGGCAAGAACTATGTTTTTTTCTGAGCCTCGGACTAAAATCACAGGAGAGGTCAGCACCAGTATGACTTAATATATTGAGCATTTTTAATTGTTCTTACTACAGCTTGTTTCCTGCCACAAAAGCGGTACTACACAGCAAATGACAATCTAAATGTCTGAAAAGAGATAAAGATAAGCAGAATAAATTCTTACAGCTTTGTTTCCGTGTGGAGCTGATTTCTAACCCAGCATGGATAGTCACAGGTTGCAGCTTGTAAAGCTTTTGTTTCTACTCCTTGTAGAGCACCAGCTCCTGAAGGCATATGTAAGAGCACAAGGATAGTGTAGAACTTCCTCTCCAACACTTTATATATCCCCTTCCTTCAAAAGTGCCTCTCTGACATTCCCAGGCCACACTGATGCTACCATTAAGACAGCTGATTAGTAAGAAAGCAATCAGAGCTGACAGCAGTGGCACTCCTGTTCTTTCTCAGGCCTACCCAATCTGTTCTGCCAGGGTGCACACTTATTAATTCACTCTTCGGTATCGAGGATTTCATAGCTTTAGGGCAACAGGGACCATTTGATTATCTTGTCTGACTTCCCATCTAACACAAACCATTAAATTTGATGTGGGGTCCTCACACGAAAGCCAAACACTTAAATGAGGTGGAGATGACCTTACTGATCTCAAGAGACCAGTGTTGCATCTGCACTAACATTTGTTTCAAGCACCACCACATGTGCAGAGATCTACCCAGATGATCAGCATAAGAAAGGGAAGAACATCAAGCTCCCAACTAACTTAACCCTGAGAAAAGTTCTTTGCCTTTAATTTGCCAGGTGAGACATCCACTTTAAAAAAAAAACCCAAACTATCCTAACCTCAAAGCTGCTGTGTGGTGCACACATCCAGTCACTGTCTCCAGCACAGTTAGTCTCTTATGCATGAAAAAGAACTGAAAGGAGGAAGAAAAGCACCCTGAAACATACTTAGCACAGCGTACATGGAGGGGAGCAAATCCACCTGAATGCTGCAGATTACCGGCTAAAAGCTGATTATAATCATTGTCTTTAACACAGAGCTGCCAGTGCTACAAGCATATTATTTGAGGGCATTTTAGCACGGAGGCCCACAAAGGTGGCTGATGGAGCTGACAGCACAGGTATACCACATCCAGCAGCAGCAGGACTGCCACGACCCTCCACCCTGCAACAACCACCACCATAAATACAGGCTTTCTTCCTGCACCTGGCCCAACACGGCTTTGCAAATATACTCATTTCACAGCTATGTTATAGTTAATTGACTGATGTTTAGTTACCCGCAGTGCTAAGAAATTGCTTCCTATTTCTTCAGGGTAAAGTTGACTTAACTTCTATTTCCAGCAATCAGAGTAATTCCTCCTTTGCCAGCCATACACATCAGTGCTGTAGGACCTGCACTCGGCAAGAAAGCCACTTCACAACCTCCTCTTCAATCATTCACATCAGCTGGGCTCCTGAAGTCTTGGTTTTCATCTTGGTAAACATCTTCATTTTCTTTCTAGTATGCCAGTCGTCTGCTAGCAGGATTATCAGAGCCTATTCTTCTGAACTTAATATGCTAACAGTAATAAAAGGGTGTGTGATCTAACTTTACCTCTGAGAATACCAGTGCAGCTGGATGCTGCACAACAGCAGGGAGCCCCCAGGGAAAGGGGTGTAGGGCTGGAGCACTCCTCCCAGCTGGGACAGGGAGCCTGTGGCCACAGCTACCTCCTCACAAAAGAGGGACAGGGTGCTTTGGTTTGGCAAGGGCAAAATGTCCCAAGCACTGAGCGAGCTGCAGTGTCATGACTCTGGTGTCATATCCTATTTCTCCTACAAGGGGAAGTCTGCTCCGTCTGTGCAACACTACTGGAGAAGATAAAAAGGGAGAGAAAGTAACGATGATCTGTCTCATCAGGCTCCAAGAAGCACACAGAATTGCCTGAGGTGAAGGCAAGAATAAGCAACGTCAGCACAGAAAGGTGTTATAGAAGGTTTAAGCTTATTCAGAAGTAGAGCCTCTGTCTCTCTAATGAATAAATACATGACCCAAGACAATTTAATTCCAACTGGTTTGTATTTCTTACAAAAACTTCTCAAACAATGTGGTGACTCACAGGTGAGCTCTCCGCTGACAGCGTACAATGACATCGTATTAGTTATCTCCCTTTACAAACTCTAAGTCTGCATTGGGATAGACGAATATGTCTCATAATATAGCACACGCCTTTACATGCAGTGTAGCTGAGGAGAGGGGACAGGCAGTAAGTAGCAACAATGACAGGTTCTCTTCACTCCAAAGGAAAAGGTTGTTAACACTAGTTGGTAACATATGTTTACTGAATACACATGTATCCCAATAATCTGATTTCCAAGACTGATCTGCAGAAGTATAACTTTGTAATTTATTCAATTTTATTTATGATTTTCATGCTATTGCCTTACTCTTTCATAATTAACACAACAAGGTCCAATGATAAATTCATACTTTTCCCCCCTGTTTTTGCTTTTTGCTCCCATTAAAAGATGCTACTTCAAGACTGCAGCTGAATGAAACCTAAACCCTTTTACCAGCTGGAGAAAATTCTGGACAGCCGGAAGGAAAGAAGTATCAAAATCTCTTTGACACAAGATGACAATATTACTTATATGCCCCCATTTATTTTTATAAGCTCATATAAATCCTCTCTCACAGCAGAGAGTAATGCAGGAGTGCCCTTGGAAGAGGGCATTGGGTAAGCAAAATATGCGTTTGAAGCCCATGAGTAGTATTCATTCTATGCTTTTAGTCTGCTTTTTTTGCAAGGAGTCTTGATGTAATAGTGCAAATGAAGAATAGCTGGATCCTGCTAGAGAAGCTCTAGCCAGAGCTTTCCTCTATCCAGGACTATGGGAGGAAACCTAAGTGCAGAAGATGGTCTGAGGAATGGAAATTAGGACAGAGGGCTTTACAGGTCTGACATCACTTGAAACATCTATGTCAAATCTGAACAGTTTTCAAAAGAAGTGCCTAAATGCAATCAGAAAATACAGGTTGAATACCGCAATTAGGGGGTAAAATGCTACAGGCAGTAATTATCTACCACTTTCTTTCCTCAGCCATCAAAGAAGGTAATTTGTTTGTTTTCCCTGCCCTGCAAGGAAAAGACTGGGTGGTCTTCTGACTTTAAGAGCCTGAGAAATATTCCTCTCTAGGCCAAGGCCACACCGAACCTCCAGGGCATCATGAGGTCCTTTTCAACACTGTCTTACACTGTACTTGATTTTAGTCACAGACATTAAGACTGTGGCAGTGCTTTGCAAATCATCACTAAATACCTTTTCTTCATAGCTCCATGCAAATCTCAGGAGTGTTTCCAAGACACGAATAAAGCCTCGGTTGTTGAAAAGTAGCATGTTTTCAGTTCCTCAGCTGTCTTCATCAGCATGGGACTGCCATGATGCAGGGAGTCTTTATTTTTTTAAAGACTAATTCCTCTTCATCTTGTGGTTGTCACCAGTTGTAAGAATATAGCAGCTTTATTCTATACATGATAAGTAACTATGAATTTTGATGAGGTGACATCTCAATAAAATACAAACATAAAATCTTGGCCCCTTGCAGACAGCTTTAAATCATCCACCTTCAATTTTTTAAATAAAGCAGCTAATATATTGCTACACATTCAGGCTTTAAAAAATTAACTAAAAAATTTTGTATCTTCAGCCCCGTCTCAAATAACATACATCTGATAATACCTATGCTCAAAGACAGGCCATTTAAAGACTAAGTTGTCTGCGTACCAAAAATCCTAAGTCATAGAGTGTTCAGTGTTGCAATTCAGCTTTCCTTTTGCAGCAAGAGGAAGCTAGGAGAAAATGGGGCAGGAACCAGGCTGAAAAGCTTTCTGAAAGCTGCAGCTGCAGCCAACAGCTGAAATTTAAAATCAGACATTATTTTCTCTCGTCATCTTGTGGGCTCTGCCACAGTATTCAATAAACCACAAATTCAGCCACAGAGGCACTATCACTTGTAATTTTCTTTTGCTGATGGAGCTAAAATAAGAACCAGAAATACTTCGCCCTGACTTCAGAAAGCAGTGTATGTCACTCCGCAATAGACTCTTGACACGTTCCATGTGGACAATGTGTTAGGCAAGTAGCAAACCCCAAATGTGGTCCTGTGAAAATAATAATTTCATGTTGCAGGGAGAACCTCAAACACAAGATCATATGGGCTGGGGAAAGCAGAAGCAAGAACTGCATTTCCATTTCCCAAACCAGTGAGCTAGCATGTGATAGCCAGCAGATACCCTTGGATTTCCACAGGGCATGTGGCAACATCCCTTGGTAAAGAAAGAAACAAAGAGAGGAGATACTCCTATTGATAAAAAAATTGAATAAAGATATTAAAGATGCTATAGGAACAACAGCCAAATTCCCCAGGGGATGGAGATTACCAATGACATCACAGAGAAAGCATTGGTCCAGGCAGCCCTCAGCATTAGCGAGATGGAAAAGAGGGCCTAAGTGAGGTGGCAGAGCTTCCTGAGAACATTACAATATTCAGTGAAGTAAAGACAAGGGCTGATTATGAAGAAGAGATTTCACAAGATTTGCTGACTAGCTGGTAAAGTGACAGATGAAATCTCATGTAGATAAATGTAAAGTGATGTACATTAACTTTGAACAGACTATTACCACTCAGAAAGAGAGTTTGAAGTTATAACCATTTAATGAAAATTTAAGCTCAGTGCTCATTAGTGATTAAAAAAACAAACATATTAGAAAATGCTAGGAAAAGAATAGTGAACAAGACAGATAATATCATTACGCTACTGTACAAATCCACAACCTACCCACATTTTGAATATTGCATGCAGTTCTAATTCACTCCAGGTCAAAAAAGATATAGCAGAAGAAGAAATGTTAAGAAAAAGGCAGCATGGATGATCAAAGTTATGGAACAGTTTCTGTACAAGGAACAACTAAATTATGTAGGAGTCTCCATTCTGAAAACAGATGACTCAAACATCTGTTTGAGGTCTATAAAAATGAGAGACAGAGAGGAGCTGAATAGGAAAAGACTGTTCATTGTCTCTCTCAATACAGACTGTAAGGTCATCAAATGAAACAGGTAGGCTAATGACTCAAAAGTACATAGATGTGAATATAATTTTACAGATCACTATGGAACTGATGGTAAGCTGGGGAACTTCTTGATGAGACACTGCAGTTGCTGAGTTTAAAAAATAAAATAACAAGTTAATGGAAAAAAAATCCATTAAGCACTGTTTAAAAAAAGGGATATAATCCTTGTTTTATTTAATGTAAACTCCTAATCATATATTGCTGGGATCTGGGAGGATATTCCAGAAGTATCACTATGTACTCTCACTGATCTTGTATTCTTCCCTAGGTAACCATCATTTAGAGACAGGTTGTTGGGCTGCACCTCTGGTCTGACCTCCTACAACTGCTCTTACACTTGACAAAGTATGAGAAGCCCTAATGCTGACAGTAACACTTTGTCATACGTGATAAACATAAAGAAATAGAAGCACTTACAACAGAAAAATAACAAGCCCAGATGTAATCAAAACACTGCTGTGTAGTGCGAATCATACAGAAATCTCTTCCTGGGGTGAGGATATGGGAGAGAATGAATGGCATACAATATGTTAAGTCATATCATCTCATCTATTGTATAAATGGCCTTAAACATTTGTCTACACAGGGAAGTTAGTGTAGTGAAACCTAAAGAATGAATTTGCAGTGCTTCAGCTATTCCCCAGAGGTGGCAGACAATGCAGGGTAAATCTTACACGGCATCAGCATCTAAAGCTCTGGCTACCACCAAGTGTCAGAATGCTATTAAACCTTTTGTGCCAGGGATCTGCACAGCTTTGGGGGCTGAGATCATCTTTTCTCCCTTATTAATCCCCCATTATCGAGATGCCACGCTGGAGGACTTTAGGTGCCATGACTCAGGCTGAAGCAGAGAGCGGCATCAAGCATCCCTCACCCTTCCCCATCCTTCTGTAATACAGGATAGAGAGTAAGGGCAGGTAAGGCTGTGCAGATCAGTGCATGGTACTCCACAGTGTAGTACAGGGATCAGTAGGATCTTTCACAATTTGCTTATTTAGAAACAGGAAATCTGAGTATCTGCCCACACTACCACACACAACCTCCCCATGAAGGCATCATGATGTCACATGATTTGTCCTTGTAGTTCTTTGGAATTTGCCTTTACTATTTCCTTCCCTTGCTGTGGGTGTTTAACCACTTCCCTGTTTTCCTATTCCAAGAAAACAGGAGAACTGCTTTTTTTTTTTTTTTCAGTCAAGAGATTTTTGAAGGGCAAAGAATAATACACCTTTTATTAAGCAGCTATGCACAGTAAGAAACTTTTTACTAGCAATTTCTCAAGGAATGTTATGACTGGCTGACTTGAAAGAGGCCTATCCAGAATCTCATTAGAGTTTCAAGTACTTTAGAAAGCAGTTCTTACTGAATTAACAAACTTTCAGAAAAGTAACGGCAGTTTCATTCCTGAGATTATGTACTTCTGTGCTAACTGCAGAAACATATCGGACTAGTGATGAGTGTCGTGTGCTTGGAGGTACCACAGTAACAGGGAACTGCTGGGATATGTTGGAGAAGACTCTCCGTAAACATTTTATTTGCATGATTAAATACTGTTTTTCAAAGTGATGCACATATGACATGATATACAGTGATGTATCTCAGTAACTCTTGATCCAGAAAATCTGACGTGGTTGAAAGAACAGACCAAACACAAAAGCTTCATGGGTGTGGAGTACATACAGTTCACAACACCTTGCATAAGCAATCTTTGCATACTGGTGTTTAGACAGAGCAGCCAAATCTGTCCTCTGTTGGCGACAAAGGCCCCTGCATACAAACTTGGAAAGGTGGCTGCAGGCTGGCAGAAGCACTGCTTGTTCTAGAGTTGGTTTATCTGCAATATTGACACTGCAAGCAATTGAAAATCAGAGTGCTACTTTCTAGCTGACAGGACTTAGATACCACCAAAGAATCCCAGAGCTTCCTTCTTCTGAAGGGAAGGCAGCCTGCCACACCTCATCAAGTCTCAGCTATAGAAGTACAAAAATAACATCAAACTAGTGTCAGCTATGTACCTAGGTGAAACAGGAACCTGCTGCAGGTTACTCATCCCACTCATTCTAGACACCTATTATAGGATGGGGTGAATTAGTCTCCTGAGATGCCTCTCCATAACTGGAAAGCAGCATACACATTATTCTAAACGACCAGCACTTGTAAGGCCAGTGTTACAGGAGATGACTCTTACACACAGGCAGAGCAGAACACAGGTTGTTCAGAGGACAGCTCTCCATTGCAGGCAGTGGTGGTCTCTTGAAAACATCTGCACAAACGTTTTTTGGATGGTATCACATTTCCTTAAATAGTTCTGAGAATAAAATATTTTTTGGTTTTATTTGGAAAAACATGTACTGTCTATACATGGAAATATCTTCTAATACCCTTCAGCATTTCCACAATGTTTTAGACAGTGGGTGATTCCCATGTAGACTGTTTTCCTCAAGAGCCACGCATATATTTAATCCTAAATTTTAGACTTGTGTTCCACATTCTCGTATGAAGACTTTCCTATTTCTATTTTTGCCCAGCACTTTTTGTCATACTGTTTTTCTGCCAGCAGACTAGACAATCAGTTTCTTGAACACGTCTCTCTTGAAACAAAACTATTCAGCTCCGATTGTATTCTAAGGAGACTCTCACCATCATAAAATGTTGTTTTACAAGGCTAAGGACTGTCTGTCTTTCCTTTGCACTACATTTCTGTTTGCAATTCCATACCAGATGGAGTTGTTGCATGACTCCTGGCCAGCCTTTGAAAACCAAAGCATGAATCCTGCTCTTAAACTTCTGTCCATAACACTTCACGAGTGGTTGCTGTGGCTGTGCCAAAAGAGTTGCAAACAGCACTTCCTTCTACACTTTGACCCCAATCCATGTAGACACATCGTGGCATCCACACCGGGCTCTGCTGAGCAGTGCCAGGATCTCAGGTCTATGCAACATACGGCACCACACAGAGAAGGTAACACTTCTTCCTCTCACGTAAACACACACACACACAGGCTGTGACTGCCTGCTTAGCTCTTTCTTCGCTCATCTTTTGGCTTGTCTTCTTCAACATATTTTGCTGACAACTTATCTTACTTTGCTCCATATAGCCCTTTTTATTCCCCCACAAAACACAGGAATAAAAACTGCCAGTATGTAAAAGGTTGACGTTTCAAAGCTGTTAGTAGCTGGACAGGAATGGATAGTTGGACTGTTGAGAGGCAGCGAGTTGGGCTGGGGGTTTACAACAGCCAGAGGCTGTTCAGCATCAGTGTGACTACCTACAGGGAAAGCGAGCAGCCACCTCCTGCGGGCATTGAAGCTGCTATCCCTTAAAGCACACAGCCCAGCAGGACGAGAGGGAAATCGCTTCCTGTCTTGCTATTTTGTCTTAAGACTTGTCCTAGGTTTTCACTTTGTGGTCATCAGACGGCTATGCTCAATGTCCTGCCAATGAAATACATGCAATTTTTGCAAAACTAAACAAACAGTTTCTTACCATGGAAAGTCCCAAAGCACTGAGAAAATAGGTTGATCTCCACCCATTGTCTGTTTCAAAACTTCCTTTGCAGCTTCAAGTTACAGCCCTCTAATGAAAGTGTGGGGAAAACAGATGAACAGAGAAACCAGACTTTGCCAATAGAGATATTAACAACATGCAAACCACTTTTTTTTTTAAGATTTTTTTTCTTTTTTAAGATGTTTTTAAAATAATTTGCCTCTCCTCCTCAGTGAAACAAAATGAGCTCCAAAAGAAGAGTATGCAGAAGCATGTCCTGTGTACTCCCTATGTCTGGTGATGGTGGGAGCTGTGCCATAGGCAGTGGGCAGACTTCTCCTCCCAGGTAATTAAGGAAAGTGCTGTGCACAAACCCAAGACTGAAGTCACATCATAGCAGATTGCTAACGGAAGATCCCCATCTGAGAGAAAAGTCCAAAAGCTTTATCAGGCCTGCATAAGAAAAGTTAGTTATCTTAGATGCTGTTTGGGAAACCTCAAACTGTGATCTTCTAGTTCTCTATAAGGAAGGCATGAAACAGTTTAAAATATCTGGTGCTGCCTCTAAGACCTTACTTGTTCTCAGAGGGAAGCCTCAGACGTCTGGCTTTCACCACAGCCCCAAAACTGGCTAGACCACAAGAGAATCTGCAGCAAGCCAATATAATTAGACTGATTAACCACTAAAACTCTACTTAAGATCTCAAAATAGGTCTTATGTGGAAGATGGTACATTTTACTCTGTAAAAACTCATGGCACTTGTTTTTGTAGTTACACTGATGATGCATGGAGGCATGCATGCTTGGCACTTTGCTCACTCACTACAATGTCATCAGTATGAACTGCTAAGTTCTGAAGAAAAACTAAACTTTTATAATTGTATTTTAGTTGCTGGGTTTGATGCCTGGTTGGTGATAAAAACAAAACAAAACATAAAACCACCAAATACCAGCTGTGATGCTGGAAGAATTTTGAATTGCTCATATAAAGTACCTGCACATGGGACATTCTGCTTTACTTCTTAACATTACTGCATTTTTTTTTTTTCCCAGGGATGGGGCTGGATTTAGACCCCAAGAAAATATTAGCATTGCCTATGGAAAGAAAAATACCAATTAATATATAGCTGATACATGTATATTAAAAAAAAAAAAAAAAAGAAAAATAAAAAGAAAAAAAAAATTAAACTTGGCAAAGCCTTTATACATATTAGATAAAAGTCTTAGAAAACAGATGCTCCTTCTTACCAGCAGCCAAGATCTTCTAATAGCCCTACAACTTGTTAATCAACTAACATATGGTACTGCTTTAGGAAAACACACCATTCTGATTTTGCATTTACATGGTCTGTTTCCTACAGAACTATTGTCAAGATTCAGCCATTATACTATAACCTAGTAATCTTTATCCTTATACCTTAAATTAATCAATAAGCACAGAAATAAGGAGAGAATTGATTTAAATCTAAACAGTAAGCAAAACTAATTTTCACATGGTTTCCAATGATGGATCAATTTCCTCATATAATGATGAACCTCACCAGTCTGTAAAAAAATCACAATTTGCTGCAAAACTACAACCTAAACAGTCTGATGACTTTGACTTAAAGCCCCTGAAAACCTCATACATTAAGTGTTTTGGGCAAAACTAAACTGTCAAGGCAAAGGTTAATGTGGCTTTGTAATACCTGCAAAAGGTGGTTCCCACATATGCATAACTTTATTAATGTGTTTTAACTTCTTACTTCCTTACTGTCTCCTAAAAAGACACTATAATTCACTTACAGACAATGTACTTCTAAACACATACTAGGTTAAAAAAGAAAGTAATTAAGGTTTCTTTTTTAATGGACTCTGTGCACTTATGTAAGTTTTAAACCAGTATTGCTTTGCTTCCATACTCTTTCTCAGCCTGCCACTGCCTTCATTTACCAATACTACCAATACTATTAAGCCCAATGGTTTTGCACTGCAGACAGGTATGGTTTGGCTGCTGTGGTTCTTTCTGCAGTGCCACTGCAGCTCTGCAGCCCGGAGTGTGCAAGCCCTGGCAAGGGTCCATTAAAGCTGTGGGGTACCAGATGCTGTGGGCTTTGCAGCAAGTGGCACGAGTATTTTGGTGTGTCACCCCATAGACACGGTGACATCCAAATAGCTGCAGTCGCAGTGTGGAAGGGAACAACTGTCTCTGCCCAGACATGGAAACTGTAAGCAAGAACAATGAGATTTGGTAAAGAAAGTCTATAAAGCAGTAAAGATTGTGGAGAAAGCTTGGGGGGGGGGGGGGGGCATTTCTGGTTTATGTTTGCTATTTTAATTAAAGATAGGCAGTTTTGAATATATATGGCCTATACAGATTCTGCCCTTTTTTGAGGCCTTTAGGAGGGCTTGGGTTTTGGCTGGTTTTTAATGCTTTTAACAACAGACGCAGATGTAGCACAGTTCAAAAAGCACTTTCAAAGTACTGTCATATAGAAGCTTGTTTAGAAGTACAAAAAGAATTGCCTTACTACGCCACTTCTCAACACTTGGAATGACAGTGGGTGCAGTTCTATTTAAAAGAAGAGATAACTGGAAAATTTCTAAATGCCTGAAACATACTAAAAGCACCCAACATTTACAGACAAATTACCGATTTTCTGTCAGGATTTCCAAAGGCAGGATAGAAATGAAAGTAAAGCACGTCAATTCCTGAAACTTCCTAAGTTACAATTTAAAAGTTGAAATCTGAGCTTTCACTTCCAAGAAATACAAAGGCCCAAAGTTAAAGCACAAGAAAGTGATGCAAGAAAATCAAAATAGAGAACATGCAGCAACCTTTAGTTATTCGACAGGTTTCAAAATTTTACAGATTTGTATAGATAGGCTGGAAACAATCTGACATTCTCCAGTTATTCATGATCAAACTTTGAGCTATCCCATACATACACCTGTATGCACAAACACATACAGCTACACCTTTGTGTTTCACAGCATATCTCTCTTTCTCTATATTGCTCACCATCAACTAAATTATAAACTGTACCAAAAGGTCCAAGACTTTCTTGTACAGCGTGTGTTATAACAACAGTCCACTGAATTCTGGTATGGGTTTCAGGCTACTACTCATAATAAAATAAATGATACTTTAAAATGGATTGCAGAAATCCTCTCTCAGTTAAATATTTAATTTTCATTTAAAAGTAGCAATAATCTTCTTGAATTGATGCATGAATTAAATGAAATTGATAGCTTCACATCTTGGTGTGCACATCTCACAGACATCTGTAAGAAATCCAGAGCAGGTGATACCACCTGTGGAAGATAAAAGTGAAACAAAGTCTCCTCCTGGGCAAATCCCAAAGCAGACCATAGGATGGGACAAGACACTCAATGCTGGAATGTGCCTCCCCTTGAAAGCTAGCACCTATGTGAGAGGGACAGTGTGTGAGGGTGGCACACCTGGGTGTACAAGCAGCTTCATGAGCAAACTAATTTCACACCTGCAGCAACATTTTTGGCCTGAAAAGGGTTGCAAAGAATAAAAAAGAATACCTTGATAGATTATCTGGTGGAAGATGTTTCTTCCGTCTCCAGGTTCTGGGTTTTTTTTGGTTGTTTTTGTTTTTGTTTGGGTTTTTTTAAGGAATTATTTTCCTTTTAATTTTGCTGCCCGAAAGTTTAAGAAAGTCCCTCATTTGCTTAACAACCCCCAGCTCCTAGGGGCAGAAAAAAGAGAACAAATGTGGATTTTCAACCGTTTAAGACTTATGGGCTGCAGAGCCCCTTTGGCGTTTATCTACCAGCTCCTACAAGACCCAAAAGCAGCAGTGGGATTTCCAGTCACTGGAATAAAGATAAGTTCCCGAGGAGCAGTCAGGGAGGTATGGACCCTGCCTGACATGGCTGAGAGCCTGTGCTTTGCCTCACTTTACCCAAGCTGCCTCCTCACCGAGCCAGCTCCGTGGGAGATGAGCAGGGGCAAGGGGACTTGAGGAGCACAAAGGCTCTCATCTCCGCTCCATACCCAGGTCTCCTGCCCACAGCCTGCAGTGCCGCCTGCTTTCAGCATGACAGCACGGGCTTCGGGATAGAAGTAAAGAATTAGGTATTCCTTCAACACCTCTCTACTTTCGATTAAAGCGAAGAAGAAATGCATCTAGACAAACACTCTCATTCTAATATGCTCACCCAGGATATCTAGCTCTGCCTTGAGGGAGATCTGGATTGCCTTGCTATTGATATTTAAACAGAGCCCTTGATTCTAAATTGTTGATGGAAGTACCCTAGAGCAACGTGAAGCATCTGAAAAGATAAGAACATTACAGATGCATGGATGGGCAACGTTACCTCTCTCTCTTAATCCAAGCTCCTGGATAATGAAATGCGCTGCTAATGTCTCTCTCAGAGGTACTTCATCAGTTTAGGCTGACGCTTTGTCATACAAAGAATAGCTGATCTGCTATTGTTTTATTTTCTAACTGAACATTTCACACTTGCTTTATCACCAAAGTAGTATCTGCAGAGTTCAAAACAATACACAATACCCACATTTCCCCCCACCTCTTAACAAAGAAGATAAACCATACTATGCAATACAGACAATGAAATTTGGAGATAATAACAAGATGCATGAAATCAAAACTTCATATAAATTTTTAACTTACTGAACTATTCTCCTCCTCCAGCAAAGCGTTCTGCACCAGCTACTAGCAACAAGAAGGGGATTTCCTCCTCCTCAGACTATTCTTGAAATAGATTGCAGTAAATCTCTCTTTCCAGCCTCAGCCTTCAACAGCAAAAGGAAGCAACTCTCAATCTACAAGCAGGAACAACCTCAGGAACTGAAAAAAAAAAATCCCAAACAACCAACCCCCTCCCCAAATTTTAGCTACCACTTTATCAAAGGTCAACACTGCCATTTAAGAAAGAAGATCTCTGTGAACTGTTTTTAAAGACTTCTTAATGCAGAAAACTAAATCACAGCTTAATGCTCACTTGCCTTGCCTTTCAAGTCCGGAAAGCTCTTTGTTAAGATCACTTACAGCAAGGAAACAAGTTTTCACTCTCTCTGCATGTGTATTTTTATATGCCCATCTTGTAAATAAACCAGTGACACTTTATGGAGGTCAGTAGTGGACAGATTGCTTTTGGTGTGAATGTTAAACGAAATTTTCCACATCAGCCCCACACAGCCTGGCAAGATCTGGGAATTCACACCATATGATAGGGCAAACAGAAGAAACCACCACCAACAAAAAAAGCTCAGGTAGTAACGGCCTCATGACAACTTTACTCCAAGCAGCTACCATTAATAGGAAAGGAAAAGGCAAAATATTTACTGAGTGGCTGTATAAATGCGCACTGCACGGCACGCAACAATGTGTTTTGAAGACCTCAATTGAATGGAAGCCAAATCAATAGCTAAACCATATGCTAGATCTTGAGATCAGCATCGTCTACAGCAATGATAAAAGGTGGCATTAGCCCGCTTATCAGACTTCTGAGTTCAGTGACTGAGAAAATAGAGGGGTCCTCCATTTGGGGCTTGTTTGGGGTTTGTTTGGATTTTTATTTGTTTTGGTTTTTAGACAGTGTTCTCTGTATCTTGTTCATTTCCTCATCCTGGACCAGACCTCTTCACCTCTTCAAGGTTGAGGAAGGGGCTTTGTACAACAGCTCATGAGACTCCCTCTTAGAGTTCCCTCTGTATCAAGGGATTTTGTCAAAGAGAGGTTGGTGGTCTGGTCCTAGCTAAAGCAGCCTCAGCATCACTTACAATCTGAAGAAGGGTGGATGGCCAGAATAGTCCCTGTGTAGTCCATGCTTTTGCCCTGGGATTTGATAATGGAGCTTGAAAGCTCTGCTGCGCTATGAGCACTTCAAGCCTTGACACAGCCTTCCCAGGAGTCTTCTGTGGAGACTGTTGACAAAAAAGTTCTCCACCAGAGTTTCAGTAGCACTGGATGGGTAATCACGTGTATCCTCAATATGTCATACCACTCTTAGATTTGTCATCTTAGCATGGTTTGGGTTGGAAGGGACCTTAAAGATCATCAACCTCCAGCCCCCTTTCCATGGGCAGGGACACCTTCCACTAGACCATGTTACTCTTTTTTCAACCTTGCTATAGACTTGAGAAACAGAAAAAACATGATCTAGCCAGAAGAATTGTAACAGCATGACAGAATCATTTCCTTCCATAAAAAGCAAGAGATAAAGAAAGGTCTTCCTGAGGACATACCTTACCCTGCCCCAAATCAATTTAGGACAATCTGACCCACGATCAGGAAGACCAAAGTGCTCTGGACTTCTCTATGGAGGTTTTATTGGCTGCATTCAGGAGCCCAGGCTGGTCATGCAGGCATTGAAGTTAGATGACCAAAAGTCATCTTTTAGAATAACAGACTGAACTATAATTAATCCCTGACTCAAAGCCTCAGTGAAACAAAATGGCTTTTCACAATAGAGAAATGCAAATTATGGGCAGATGCTCCATCAGTACAAAAGAATGATCATAAACTGAAAACAGAAACTTGGAAAAACAAAGCATGCAGGAAATCCAGACGGAACAGCTTTTGGGTCAACATGACAAAGGAAAATAGCTGAAATTGAAAGATACTCTCTATTGGGAAAAGTATGAAGAAACACAGGAAAAATATTTCCACAAGTTATTTGGCAAAGAAATCCCCCATTAGGAAGCAGGGAAATAAAATTAAGCATGCTTCTGGGAGAAACGCAGAGGGAGGCATTAGATGGCTCATGGCTACCTGCCATTGATTAGCAGTGAGTGCTCCTACCATATAGGCAGAATATACTGAATATACTGAAATCCTGTTCTGGGAAAGCATGTGACAATACTTTAATTAACACTGGCAATGCTCGCACCTCCCAGAACGTCAGTAACTTTTGTTACAGACCTATTCAGTTGATGGTAATTTTTATTTCATATGAGACAATGGAGTGCTGTCTCAGACTAATTATGTTTCCATACCAAAATCGCGGTTCATCTAACTGCCAGACTAAGTGCGAACAGATGCTATCTTGATTTCACATTTAAAATCCAAGACCGTGGTTTCCAACGTAAGGTCCCTAGCTCCATAGGGTCTGTTGCAGGTTACTCAGGACTCTGCAAAATTTCAATCTTATTTTACAAAGCCCATGAAGTATCTTTTGGGAATAAAGAGAGTGCAGTTACCCTTCCTAACCCATGGACTTTGCCCATGATTGGAAGAGAGATGGAAGGAGAGTAATGGCAGGACCTAGTAATGGGCTGCATCCACAGTTTGCATGAAATTGCTCTTTAGTGGTGAATGCAGTTTCCGCAAAGCTCTTTATCATATCCTCATTTTATTCATCATGTTATCTCTGATTATGAAGTTACAGAAGGTTTGTTTGCCGCTGCTAATGCTTTATTCTGTTATAATTAAAACCATTACTGACTGTAGCCACTCCTGTCAGAGTCACCCTGGAGACAGCTAGGATGTAGGTGGGGAGAAGCAGCCATTGCCAGCCCCATACACCGCAGATGAAATGGAGACTCAGAATTTCATCCCAGTTCTTCTGGAAACTTGGTGTGTCCCTGTTTTGCCTTAATTAATTTCTAAAAAGTACTGCTGTAACCTCTGACAAACTGCTAGGGCCGCGCCTGCATGTTTTGCCAAGGCTGCTACAGAAGTATCCTTTCATAACCTTGCACATCTCAAGAACAGTCCCTTGAACAACCCACTGTGATGCATTTCATAAGGGTCCTCTGCAAGGGTAACACGCCAGTATCACCGAGGAGACTTTTTTTCAATGACGCAGCTAATGCCTTTACCTCAGTTACACCATTAGTTTATCAGTTTATTAGTTATGCTAATATTAATGCTTATAACTAATGCTTATATTTCTGGGTTTGACAGTCCTTAGGACACAGAGAGCAGATAACCTGCCTGTGATGGACTGTCTGGCATCACAAGGGGCAGGTCAGTAGATCTGATGATGAAGACGTTAAAAGACTCATTATAACAAAGGCTTCTGAGCGTCAGTGACAACATTCACTCCTGTGTCCTCAAAAGGAGGTTTCTAAGATTAGAAGTTTTTTAGAGTCATTTGACTTAAATTCTTGCTCTCAGCTGGCTGTCCCTGCAACAAAGGACAAAGTACAGCCACTATTAACTGACACAGGAGCTGCACAGTACTTGGAATACTTCTGAGAAAGAAAGGAAAGAAAAAACTTGTAACTTAAGAGCCAGCCAGAACAGAATAAAGAGAACTCCACCAGTGGGTTCAAGAGCAAGCAAAAGCCAAATGCTGCTTTAGACTGGTGATAGCTGAAGTAGAACAAAGCATCAGAGAGACAGGAGACAGGGAAGCTGGTTCATTAAAACACAGTAAAATGAAAATTCATTACAGTGAAAAAGAAGAGCGTCCCTCTAAAGTCTACAAGACTATTAAGAGGATATTTCTGAAATACAATTGTTTTACTGTGTTAATATACCTTATTAAAAATAAGGAACATTGACTACCATCAGGATGAAGCTCAGTAGTAAATGTATGACCCTATAATACAAATTACAGATAATCAAGTGACTACTGAAACTTCTGAAAAATGCATTTGTGCTTTCTCTCAGAGGAGGCACTCAGAGCTAGAGAGAGTTTTCAAATGTGAGGGACAAGTTGAATGCATAGGACACCAGACTATCCTACCTAGCCAGCTGCAAAAGCAAATCTCGGTTGATATATTAGTATTATTACATGGAAGTTTGCAGTGCTGTTACACACATGCTAAGAGTGTTGCAAGTGTTTAATGCTCAAAGCCATGAATTTACCAAAAATACAATTGGAAAATGCATGGCTCTATTTATGCTGTCTTCTTTTGCCTCTACTACAAATTTGAGAAAAAATAAAAAATTGCTCTAAACAGAAATACATTATCAGAGTTTGGAAGCAGATCTGCATCTTGAAGGGAGCAAAATCCAACTAGTAAGAAGTGAAGGAAGAAGCAGCCACAAACATCTAAAAATAGAAAGTCCAGTAGGAAGTTCCCCTACAGAGATTTAATCTGCTATTGTACTCAGATCCTGGCATTGCAAGTTCACATCTACAAGAAGCTATCATCTTTAATACATCATCTCCTTCCTACTGTTCTTTAAAGCAAAGAAGCTGATTAAACATCCTGCCACACTCCAGTAACCTTAATGGTACATTTCTTCATTTTGCACTGTAAAAGGTCAGTCACATGTTAAATTGCTCTTCTTAGTGTGAATTTACACTCAGCACAGGAGTAAGTCAGTAAGAGTTGTACTTCAGTCTTTCCGACAAACCAAGCACTAACAAGTAGTAGATTTGGCATCTCATTTCAGAGAGATGTTAAAAATTCAACTATTTCTCACTCTTTTGAAAAGTCTGACTTTTACATTTGCTTAGTGAAGCTCCAGATTAACTAGTGTGGGAAGTATTTTGCTAGCATATGAGTATCTCTCAAAGCACGAGAAAAGCAAACACCATTACCCTTCTTTTGCAAAGCAACTAAGAATCTTTAAGGTTATGGCTTTATAGTTCCTTAAAATGTAAGTTTAAAATCCAGAAAAAAGTTTTAAAGCTTTTAATGAAAAGAAGAAAACCAACAATACAAATTTAAAAATATTAAACATATAGCATATATTACCATTTATTTTCTTTAAGACCTGATATTCCTCCATACACACCTCTATGAACAGCTGAACTACTGACTGGAAGAAGGTAATTTCTATGCAACTGCCAAAATCCTGTTTCAAAAAAATGTAAGACTTGTTTTTTTTATTTTATGGGAAATACAGCTGTGGGGTCTGTGAAGAGCAGTTTTTGAGATCCTTTTCAGTTTTTGAGATCCTCGTCAGTTTTTGCTGCCTGACAGCTTTTGTGCTTTTGGGTACCCGTTGAAGTTGGTGGGAAAATATGTTTGTCTTTTAGAAGCACAAGTCTGGAGCTTTTGCTGGATGTTACTTTCCATGTGGGATATCAAGGGATGTCTCTTTTAACCACCGTCCTTTTAAACACTTCCCTCTCATCCTCATGAAAATAAAAACACACAAGTCATTTCTCCAGACTGTCATGACAGCACATGGAGCCAAGAAAACAGAGGGGAATGGGGGAGGATATTTCCAAATACTTCCCTACACAGATAAACAGGCTGGCCATAACCATTTCCACCCTTTCAGTACAGGAGATGTTTCAAGTGGTAAAGGTAAATGCTGTTTGCACAGTGGGAATGCTACTATTCTGGCTAAGGAAAGGAGCGACAGACCAAACAGTTTTCCAATATGCCCCTTAAGAATGAAAACCAATCTGTTTTTTGAGTCAGAGACCGGCAAATCTGTGGGTTTGATTGCACACTGCTGCTGTCTGGGACAACAAGGGGTTGGACTGGACACAGGAGTCCTCCCTCTAGCTGTGGACTCCTAAATAAAAGCAAGATGCCAGCACTTCAGAGCAGCCCTAAGGTCAGGCACATGGACTGAGGAGCTCCAGCAGCCCCTGGCATCATCCCTACCTCCCAACCCAGGGGGGCTGCAGCTGCTTAACTCTCTCCAGGGCTGCGAGGCATTCTGCACTGCTATATGTCAGGTGTTCTGTAGATTAAAACCATGGCATATTTGGCAACATCGCCAGGGTCACCAAATACAGCCTGCAGTGTAATAGTGATTAGTGGACATCCATGCTCTGAGTTTCACAGAATCTGTCAAATGAAAACGAAAGGCTGACCTTCCCAGCAACTCCCTTGGTTTTATGTACTTAACGTACAGTGACCTAGATGAGTAATGGATGGTCTCCATACCACACTGGAGTACATTAGCTGTGCTCTCCTACCTGCATTGCAAGTTTATCCAAAACCTTTAAACTACCCTCCCCCTTCCCTTCTCATTAGGCTTTAAAACAATATTAGGTACCATGCTTTGGTGCACAGTTGGGTTGTCCCCTTGGTATATGTGACAATAAGAAAAGGATAGGCAATTATTTACAGCTATCCACAGTTAAGTGCACACAGAACTCCTGATTACAGAGCAAGCGTAAACCCCATCCTCACAGGATGAAAAGGCAATATATCACCATCCGAATACACAATGTACTTACTGCTTTTGGTATTTGCATTTGCTAAACTTTGAATCTAATAATACAACATTAATATTCTATTAATACAATGCTTATATAGAATTTCCGTTCTTTTTCTTTAGTACACAAAGAAAACAATTCTGTATTGTGAAAGATCTGGCCAAGATACTGCTGGAGCATCAAATCCCTTATTGTTTCTGAGAACGATGCACAGAACTCCTAGTGTACTCCCTCACTACATTTCATGCTGTGCAACACACACACCCACTGCCCAAAGAAAGTGGGCACACTCATACCAAGCACAGAGGTGATGGTGCAGATTGACAGCACCCCTGGTAACTCCCCCACAGGATGAGAACGGAGAGGGTCTACAAGAGCCCATCAAAGGGCAACCACCTTTCCAGAGGTAAGAAATGAAGCAAACTAGCCGTCTAAGAGAGGAGCAGCTTTGCAGGAGTCACCTGCAGGAGTAGGGCCAACCTAACCTATGCAGCTTGTCCCCACCCAACACCACAGTGGTTTTCTGCAATGGAGGAGCCTCGACATGGAAGAGAAATTAGATTACTATTTTTTTAAATTCTGGGCTCCCAAGACACAAGCCGTGGTTTAATGAACTTTAACCTGGCATAAGGTGGCAATGCCACTGCGAGAAGACATCTCTTCTTCCCTCAACCGCTCAATTCCTGTCCCCAGAAACTTCTGCACAGCCACACACAGAACTGTGACAGCTCAGGGACGTGACCCTGCTGAAATTATCCTTCTTTTTTAAAGGTTAATAAAAAAAAACAACAAAAAACCTCCCCCCCAAAAAGCCCCCCAAAAAAGACTCAAAAAACAAACCAAAACCAAGGCAACAGCAACAACAAAACTCAACAACTCATCTCTTTTTCTGTTGTTTTTTTTGGGTTAGCAGTTTCACTGAAAAACATAACTCACACTGAGACTCTATTAGAAAGAAGGAAATGATTAATTGCAAATTGGGTTAAATACTAAAATAGTGAATTGCTAAAAATATTATCCCCTATACTTTGTTGGAAAGCTAACCACAATTTTCTCCACCAGTTCCACTGGCAGTGTGAATAATTTTTAATGCTTTTAAGTTAATTTAAATTTTCTTTGATATTGCACCTGTTGGAACACTTAGTAGGTGTGCTGAACGTAAGGCACAGAAGATAATTACTTTGCTCTACTTGGCAGATGTAGCCTATAGGTATGCTGGTCTCCCTACATCCAATCTCATCTACTCTCAAAAGCAAAGTGGTCCTGAACGCGCTCAAGTCTGAGTTAGAGCTTCTACTCCCCACAAAAATGCAACCACTTCTGGTGCACCATATGGCAGCAATCCTGTGTCAGCAGCACTGTACAACAGTTTTTCAGAAGAAGAATGAAGAACAAGTTCTCTGCTTGAAACCAAAGAGAGTTTTATCCTACAAAAGTATGCAACACATTATTATCCATACTGGAACGAAGGCAGGACATCAGCACTCAAGTGTTATGGGAACTTCAGTGGTGAGGAATCAGGGATTCGATCTGATGTCCAAGCAAAATGCCAATTATAGTATGCACAATGCCATCAGACAGACAATACAGTTTTGCTGAGAAACAATCTAATGTTATGGAAGCAAAATGTTCAGCTACGAGATTCCATTATACTTGGAGCCTTTGACCGTAGTTTATCCTGGAGTTCAAGCCCTGATAATCTATGTGCTTGAATCTCATCTTGGTGGATAATGGAAAATTCTGCTCCATTTCCTTTGGGGCTTCATGCTCATTAGTCACAGCATACCAATTAAAAGCTTTGTTAGAAAACCAGAGGAATGTGACACAGCACATGTACAAACCAGGAAGCTTCATTCACGTATAACATGGATGAATGGCTCTCTATGGAAAGCCAAGCATCGCATTAGCAGGTCGTGTGCATCAGCATGCAAGATCAACAAAAGACGTGCAAGAATTTTTAAGTCAGCGCTCTCAGTAAGCAGCGGATTTTCACTTTGAACAATGAGAGTTACAGTATTTTGCACAGCCCTCACCTTCTTTCTCATCAAAGGTAATATAAAATGTTTTAAAGTTGTGTTTTCTTGCATTGTTACTTTGACAATCATCTGGTGGGAAATTGCTAAACATCACTACCATCAGATTCTTTTCCTAACCAGCAGAGGTGAAGCTGGGGTTAGTGCCCTGGCAAGCTACTCATGAACTAGAATAACAGCCATTTTCAAAAGGGATTATTGCCACTATGAACCACTGTCAAGTATCTGTAACAGCAATTCTCAATTAAGGAAAGAATAGGACTCAGCGTCTGCACTCTGATCATGCAGTTAATAACTGACTCTGCCTCAATCAAATCTAAAGTGGGATTTAGCATGCGGATTTATTTTTGCAACAGTTCTTGTAACCATTCTATGTTAAATCATTTGTTATAGAACTTGAAAAATAATGGTCAGCTATAGCTGTAAAAAAGTCGATTTGTTACATTTTATTAACCCTTAGTTCTATTCCAGCATTTTCCCAGTGAGCGAGCTGCACCCAGGAGGTTTTAGGGTTAACAACTCCCATCAACAGCATGCCATAAACCCAGCAGAGGCAATAGCTCTACCTTTCAACTTATATTTTCATTTCTACATTTCAAATGCAGCATAATGGCGATGTTTAGCATATTTCTTATATTATAGACAGACTACTTTGTAAAATAGTCCATCTGTGACAGGAATGATGACATTATGAAAACTGCAGCATGAGCAATGCATCACAGAGGAGAAGACATTTTTGAAGGATAAGAGGGTCTTATAGCCACTTGGAAAAACCTTTAGGGAGGGATTTGGGACACACTGCAGCAAAGTCCTTGATAAGGGCAGCAGACCCTCTTTGCCTCCACCATCCCTGCATCCCCTCATGCCCCAGTGAAGCCCTTGCACTTCATCTGCCCCTGTCTGGCACCTCCCTGCTCCCACCCATCTCTGTTGCTCAGAAAACTGTCTCAAGGAATCCATCCAGTGGAAAACTAACTAGTAATACAAACCCAGAAATAAATCCTTGGGTGACTAACTCTCAGCTGTACCTTATTAATGTGAAGTCACTGACTAGATGACAACAGTCCCCACTTAACCAGTTCCAGTAGCAACATCTGGACTGTGGTCCCATTTGCACACACACAGCTATGGCAACTCCCGTGCCGTGATGGGGACCACAGCTCTTCACTGCACAGAATCTAGCTGAAAACTCAATGTTTTCCTGCCCTTTTTCTTGCCAGCACATCGCTACATCCTTTACCCTCAGTGATGGCAACCCACCTAACAGTGCCGTGAGCCAAGGTGGTGGTCACATCCCCAGCACTGTTGCAGCCCCCAGTCTGTCCCAGGGATGCAACAAAGCCAATGACAATTCAAAGGGAAGCTAAGCAAAGTAAAATACGTTGACAAGACGGGTCCTTCTTCTCTAGACCTGCCTAGCCACAACTGACACTTTCTCTTAGAAAGGCTGTGATTTTCCTTACGCTTAGGTCCAGTATGAAGCTGCTCAATGGTGTATTTAGTGAAGGTAGAAAGACAACATGAACAATGAAATGGCAAATAGCTAGCTTCTTTGCTTGAATTCAAACAAATAGATTAAAGCTGCTCAGATCTCCTATTTTTTCTGTCAGTTTTCACAGAGCTTTTATTACAGATCCACATCCTCCTTGGGACATGTGGAGAGGAAACAGCAGAAGCTCCTGAAAATACACTGTGGTATTTTGAACCTAAAGAGCTAAAAGGTTCTTGAATTAAGCACATTCCTGCTCCCTTCCCCAGTGAAATCCAAAATAAATTTTGGATTCTTCATTTGCTTTTTGGATTTTGAGCTTTTCAGTTATAGGAAGGTAATATTTCCAAAATTATGTAACTCTAATGATTCTTGTTTCCTGAAATCAGAGGTTTAAATCCACTTTTAGGATTCCAGGAGCCCAGGAGCTGGAACACCAAGAAAATCAGAAGCTGGAAAAAGACATGAGATTTTTTTTCTGTCAACACTGAAGATGTCTTACTTAAAGCAATACATTTATGGGTTCACAGTCATACTAAAGTAAATTAATAAAAAAAGTAATAAAAAAATATTTCCTTGCCCAAATATCTGTTACTTTGAATCAGTCTGATGGCTGCTAACACACCATGCTAATGTTAAGTAGATGCAGGAAGGCAATTTTCTCTTAATGTTCATCAGGGCACCTCACACACAGTAACTCTCTAAAGCAAAGTATCTGCGCTTTTATGGCTCTATTGTTTCAAGTTACCTTTCTACTTTGTGTTTGATGGATACAGCTGCAAGTAAAAATAAGGCCATTATCTTGAGATAGCTGTAGTCTCATTCAATGACACATTAAACAGATTCTCATTTAAAATGGAATTTTATATTAGTGTAAGCCAAAATAACAAAAAACTTACTAGTAGTATGTGCCCATCCCTCTAATCATCTGCTTAATAAAAAAGTGGAAAGAAATTACTCACAAATGAGTGGATAAAACACTCTGGTTCAGATACCTGCTTACAGCCCATACAAAAGCTTTTACTAATAAAAAATAAGAATACGTGTATCTAGATAGACAGGTTGAACTAAGCCATTGTCATCATCAGAAAGGTGGAAACAAGTTTCAGTACACAAAACATAAGTTAAACTAATGAATTGGTAAAATAATTCTTCCTGTACAGGGAAAGTATTTTAAATTTTATTTACAGTAACAAAAGCGAAAAGAAAAAGTACTTACTTGCAATTTTCTTGTTAAAATAATCCAGAACTTCCAGTTAGTAAACAAATACAAAGCACCTGAGAGTTACTTTGAGACTTTTTTTCCTTAGGGGGTAGTGAAATCTTTTGAACTTCTTCACATTACATTTCTCATCATATCCCATTCTAGCTTAAAAAAGTATTTTTTAAAAAAGCTTTTATTTAAAATATATATCTTTTTAAAGGATAAAAAAAATTAACCCATCAGAATCTCCCTGAGCCTTTGAACGGTTCCCTTGTACTCCTAGTGACATTTATCGTCACCTAGCTCATGGTATGTTACAGCAGGGTGAGGTCATCTGAAGGAAAATGAACCAGGCTCTGAAGTTGTGTGTGCTAAAGGATTTCCTGCTGCAGCCTCCCTGCTGAGGCACAGATTCAAAGGGTGAAGAATTGACTTGCTCAGGATGTCCGTTTGCAGGCATCCAGAGCATGAGCGCAGCAATGAAAGGGTACTACTGCTGTCTTGGTGTGCCATCCCCTTGTCCTATGCAATGCTCATCCCTAATGCTAAAGGAACATTTTCCACCTTCTAATGTTTTTAACATTTGGGAATTTGTCATTTTTCCGCTCACATTTGAGTTTATAAAAACACATAAATATATTTGTGTTGCACCTAGAGTCTGTGCTTAGCTGTTTGTTTCTCTTTTTCCTGTCCACAGACATCTGTCCTTCCCCTCTATCCTTATCTAAGATAAGCAGCTTCAGTTTACACATACAAACCTTGCAAAAGCATGGTCTGGAAAATTAATTCTTGAAAGGATTAATATTTTTTTCCCTTCCATCACAAATATGTTTCTCCTCCTGGTGACAACATGTTTCACTTCACAAACAGAAGGGGCACTGCCTGCTCTGGCATACAGGAGCATTTCTCTTCCGTGCAAAGAAAGCTGCACACAGCTCAGCACAGGAATAACTCTAATCGCCACACTAACATGATCTGTCATATTGATGTGGCTGAAAGTAAACAAAACAATTCCTCTTACAAAAAAAAAGAAAAGGCTTCTGCAGGCATTGTCATACTTTCAGGGAGAGCTATTTCTGTTCTGTAGTCATTGCAATACCAGCCTGGCCATTGGAAAATGAAGGAAATTTCTACCGCTCACTTTGACTTGCTTTTAAATGCTTTTCCTTTATGTTTTGCACAGCCTGAAATTACATGCAAAGGCTTGTCCTCCAAATACCTTATGCAAACCATGGGGAAAAACCTCTCCTTGCCTGCCTTTCAATTCTTGATGCAGTGCAATGGAAACTCTTTCAAGGAGGCCTCCCATGCTTCTGTCCTGCAGGGAGTCATTCTGCTATCCCATACCAGCATCCTACTATGTGCAAGAATCAGCAATTTTCCTTTTGAGGACTCAGATAAATCCCTCAAGCTATTTTTTTTCAAAGGTTTCTTTCCTACCACCAGGCTCCCATGTCACACACATGCTCCTCTGCTTCTAGGGCCACAGACAAAATCCATCCAGACATTTGGATCACTCTCAAGAACAACCAACATTATATTATGCAATTGCAGGTAAAAAAATGGGCAAACCTCCCCACCCCTTGTTTTAAGAAAGATGTGGTCTTCTGGCCTCCACAGCCCTGAGCCTGACTGCATTGTTTTTATAGCTACCAACTTGGCCATCAAACTTTTCACCGCCAGGACCATGTTCACTCATTCTCAGCGCATCCAAACACAGTGAGTGGTCCATACTACAAAGCAATACAGGGTAAACATTAATGACAGAAAGAAAAACATGCAAAGAGAACAGGAGAAACAGCAAAAACTGAAGCCAGACACTGTTCTGCAGCAAGGGGAAATAAAAACCTTTTACAATGGGGAGAATAAAAGGTGAGAAAGCTGAGGGAGGACAGAAGCAAGGGAAGAGAGTAACATGAACTAAAACTAAGAAAAAGAAACACATGACAACAGTGAATAGAAATAAGAATTTTCAATCTTGAGTACAACACAAACTTTGACAGTCTGTGATAGGTGCAACCACAAATTTTATTATACAAACCTATTTTCACAGAGTGATGCTGAACTGGATACTCCACTGATACTGTATTCTTCTCTTGAGGCTCAGTTGTTCAGGGGCTAAGACTATGTAAGACATAAATAGCAAGTAGGCAAAATGGGTAAGCTGTAAATCCAGATATAAAAGACAGGAACTGACTTTGGTTATGTTGACAAGTGTATTACCTAAAGAAAAGTTATATAACTTCATCAGTGCTAAAATAAACAAGCAAATAGCAAAGCTGGCTGTTACAGTTTGCTAAGGCAGGATCCTCGTCTCTATTTATAAATTCCAAAAAGGAAATAGAAATCTTTAGATGTCATTTCTCCATTGCTTTAGGGGGCTTTTAAAACAAAAAATGAAACATGCAACTTGAACTGTCCCACTTTCAAAGTTGAAGCTATGTGGTACATCTCCCCATACTGACTACTCTCTCAAGTAAAAATTTGCAGTCTCTCTCAGTAATTGAAGCAAAGAGAAGAAGATCTAAGCTTTGATAATGGTTGGCGAATTTCAAATAGTTTGGATAAGCAACCCCCCAAAGTTCAAAATGAATATTCAGATTTTGTTGTGCAGCATGGTCTGCAAATTGAGGATAGAAATCTCCGATGATAACTATCTTAGATCTCCTACAAGATCCTCCACATGCCCTAGTTATGTCTAAGTAGGAGATAACCCAAAACCAGCAACATATTTAGTTATAAAATGCATGGATGTCTGAATTTTCAAAATGAAAATATTGAGGAAATAGAGTCACTTAAAAATCCGAAACTTCCAAATAGTTCAGCTTCATACTGGGCCCATTCCCACACCACCTAGATCTCTTAACTAGTTTATCATTTGTAACTCTTGAAATAGGCAGTCTCCCACCTGCAGCGGTTTATCACAGGTGACTCATCATTGCCTGCCAGAGAAAAGCCCCATGCTCACACCCCCTGGTGACCTTGCAGAAAGACTGAGCACGGTGTGAATCAAGAACAATGGTAGACGAAGTTCTGCACCTCTCCAGCGGCTGAGTGCTTGACTGGGGCCCTGCACCAGATTCCCATCTCAGCTATACCATCATAACTGAGCTGAAAGCAACGCAACAGCATTGACATAGCCAAAACCCAAAAGGTAACTATGTGTGAAGCAGGACTACCCATCTGCAGAGAAAATGCCAGGATAGAAGGAGCACGGAAGGGTGAGGAGCTTATGGCTGGCTTTTGCCCAGTGGCAGCCATCACAAACACCACCCTCCAGGAGGAATAATCTTGTTTCTCTGAAAACACTCACTCTTCTAAAGAAGACTATGGGCAACAGCCTAACATTTTCCTGGGATTCATTTATTCACCCGACTCACTAAGTCTGTGTAAATTATCATCATTTACTTGAAAAGAATTGGGAAAGAACCCCAAACAAGCAAAACACTTAACCCAAAATACTCTAGTTCCAGGAAAACATCACTGTATTCTTATCTTTACCCTTACAAGGCTTCCACCATATATCACCTCCAAGGATAAGCATTTGGCAGTGGGAGAAATCACACAGCATGCCATTGAAGTTAAAAGATTTGGTTTTGCTCTCATAGTTGCGACTTACACATTTCACAAAATCAACAAACAATTTATGCTATTTCAGATATGGGTCTTTTCCATCTCAATGGGACTTAATTCCTCCAAGCTGAAAAAGGAAGCCCAAAAAAACCTGAATAAGTAAAGTGACATTATACAAAACATACCCTAAGGCTGCCAATATTTTTCTGTGCAATGAAGCAAAGACTGCATTATCGAGCTAGACCAAACGCCATTTCCAGCAGAAACCTTTCCTTCTTTGCTGCCGTGAGAAGGATTACATTACACAGCACTGCACTAAGCCCATTTATTCCATTCTATTTTTTTAATCAGGCTATAAAAATAATCAGCTCAACTACTCATACTAATCATAGAAATATTAATACAAGACATTAACTACTCTTCTGCTGTGATATTTTCTTCTCTATGCTAAATATGAGGGCTATAAAGTTTATGCTTCCCATAAGTTGCAAGAAATTGTGTTTTACTGCAGAAAGCTAACATCAAAAATAATTACAGTTATAAACATACAGCAAAATACAGTCACACTTGGCACCTATCAAGGTTTTATGTGAAAGATATAGCACAATGCCAGCTGCAGTACGGTTTTGCTTTTTTTCAGATGTATAGTGCAAAAATCACTTTTCCAAATTATAGAAGAAAATAATAACAATAATAAAAAAAAAGAACAAAACAAACAAACAAAAAAACCCCTTAGAAACATCAACACCCTTTAACAAAACTCTCCACATAGTAAAAATGGGCCAAATTAGACTCCCCAGACAAACAAAACTGTTTAAAAAATGATTTTGATATGTAGTTCTTGGAGACATCAGAAATACATGGAGTTTTTCTCCCTTCTGAATCCAAAGCACATGAATTTCTTAGTTTACAAGGGTATCACCATGCTACCTTTACCAGTATTATTTTAAACAATCTTCCCTCCCCATCTTCCCAGGGCCTCTTTTTATTGGGAAGAGAAACCCTGTTTATTACCATATCCGCTCCCTGTAGGCACTACATCATCTACAATTTTTTAATGAATCAACACAGCTTCTTTTAAAAATTAGTCAGGTGCCTTGTCCCACCATGCTTCATAATTGGAAGCTGCCTGTATTTCCACCCCATGGATTCTCAAGATCAGTTTGTAATTACTTCTTTTTTGTGCTACTATTATCTTTTATGTACAAATCCTCCTCTGTGTGAGACAGCAATTGTATTTCCTCACAATTTTCTGTTCTACAGAGTCAGACAAAGCGAAGATTTTAATCTTGCCTCATGAAACAGACTCTCAGTTCCACAAGGCATTTTAGAAACCTGCCTTGGCAACTAATCCAATTTGAATTTACTTTTTTTAAGTACATATGATCATATTTTTCCATGTAACACCTTACACATACCTTATTCAAAACAGCATTAAGGCTTCCTTGCATTGGAAACATTGTTCCTAACACTGAGATGTGAGATGAGCCATACTACAATCCAATCTGCCCATTTTCCACAAATGTATCACTGATATCCTAACTGTTTTGGGATTAGCGCTCCAGTGTCTGTCCAGTCTCTCCCCACAACCCTGGTGTAAATCCTCAAGTGCATGACCCTCTGCTTCTGACAGCAGCCTCTCATCCTATATGCACTGTTTTTCTAATTTATGTATTCATCCCATTTCTTGTACATAAAACTCCAGTCTTCATCATAATCCTTCTGATAACTTGTATCGTCAAGATTTTTTTTTTTCCCCAGTATCATTGCTTTTGTCATACAACCAGTAATGGAAACATTATGTTGGACTGATCCCATAGTCAGTCTTCAGCAACTCCTTTGGTGACCTCCAGCCCATTCTCCAGCTCCGATTTTGCCTCTAGGTAATTTTTTTATCCTCTTTTCTTTCCTACAACTCATTCTTAATTCCTATGTTAGCAAATCTCTACACAGCAGATGACAAACAAAGTATTTTGTTCAAGTCCATATGGATTTGATATATGATTACTTCTTTTGCTTAGAGAATTAGCTTAGCTATCTTTTCAATTAAAGATATCTGCTTAGTCAGGCATGACCTTCTTGTGGAGAATCTACACTGTATTTTAACTCATTTATCTTGTTTTGTGTCATTTGCTTATTCTTTCCATAAAACTTTTTTTGTAAGAGATTTGTATACAATTGAGATCATACTAATGTTCTTTAACTGAGCCATTTTTTTTTTCCCCGATTTAAGTACTAGTTTTTATTCCCCCAGGTCATACCAATTCCTGATGTGATATATTTATTAAAAGTACTTGCTGTTGGAATTGCAATTATATTATGCAAGTTCTTGGATGTGGATAATATGGTCTCTTCTGATTTAAACAATTACATAATTTAAGTTATGCTTCCCCCTGGAGGTGAGAATTTCCATTTCTGCATAATCATTCCTATTAGCTGCCCTGCATATGTCCCAGGTTCAATAGCATTATTAAAATATGAGGAATGCTACCTATTAAATCTAAAAACTATCCATACATCACTGCTAAGGTCAAAACTTTCACCTTTTTACACTGACTGTACTTTCATTTTTATATTTTATAATTTTTATTATAACAAACCAAACTTGCATCTCAGGTGAATTCTTGGAAATTTACAATTCATTTCCATTTTTTCTGATTTTTAAGGTACGGTTCTCTGTACTGGTCAATCTCCTTTCCATTCCTAGCATACTCCTTGCTTATCCTTAATATTATTTTTAGGGTGATCATTTAGCCAGTGTAATATGGGGAATATTTTACAATGTAGATTAATCATACATTTATATTAATTCCCGCAGTTTTTTGAATCTTTGAGTAAAGGTGACATTCAGGCCTGCTTTATATAGTAGTCCTTGCACTTTTTATTCCAGATCATTTAACTACTGTCTGCAAATTCTCAAATACTTGTCCTTTGGAAGCCTTACAAACCTATGGCTGTTTCTCAGTCATTCTCTACCTTACTAAGGATGTCTTTATTCCCATCCACCTTTGGCTCCCTGTAACACTACTTCAGTACAGCTTTTATCTTAGTTTTTCTTCCAGATGTTTTTTTTTCATTATTATTATTATTCCAGGAGGATCTATTTCATCCCATCTTCCCTTTCTCAAAGCTTTATGCCTTTTATGTGCACATACACCCAACTGAATCCACTTGCCAGTACAAGCCTTCCTGCACATATTTCCATGTTTCGGATAACACCTTTTTTCCCTTTGGCACAGATGGCCCTCAGGTTTCCATGCACCTTCCTCGATCCTTAAATTAATGCACCAGGACTTCCACGATTCACAGTGACCTCACCCAAACTCCCAGCCAGTTGAGGTGGGATCCTTTCACTAACTGTATCTTTACATCACAATTTTTACCAGCAGTGGGACTTGGTTGTGGTTTTTTTTCTTGCTAGCTATCTCCTAATAACATTGTTCCTTTATCCATGTCTGTAGTCTCATTTATCCAATTTTAATTTCTCTGTGCCCTCAAGGCTTGCATAGGCATCACTTGGGTTTCTCACTTTCTCCTATATCCCATTTCATCAGTTTAAAACTATTCTCATCAATCCCATAAAATGAGGAAGCTGCATATTGTGCGCCCACTGACAATAACTTTATTTTGTTACTAACATATAACACTGAAACAGCACAAAACTTTATTGCACAGTTCATTTCACAAGCTTCTCATGTCTTTGTACTCTTTCTCTAGAGGCCAACAGATCTACTAGAGATTATCTCAGCTTTCACCTGTACCATCCCCCATCTTTTTACTGTCACTCTCGATCTACTCCAACATGAGCCTCACAATATCACTCCTCACTCAAAATAGTGTTTGTAAGAACTTTTCCCACTCCCTTCTGGTTTCTCTTCAGATTCAGGTATCTTACACCCTTGTAAGCAGATTTTCTTTTTGCTATCTGGATCCCCTTTAATGTTTCCATCTGTGCTCTGCAAGTAATCTGTAATGCTCACAGTCTAAACCCAACATGTGCCAACATGCATTTTTTAATGCCTCACATTCCAGGTTCCTCAAACTGGGGCTAAAAAAGAAAATGTATACTGCCTGATTCCAGGTATCATTTCAGCTTTTCTGAGGCAGTCACATTTTCTGCTATTTACTGTCCAAAGTATTCAGATTTCCAAGCCACTTTGATAAACTGAACTAAAAATACAAATTCTTGCATCCATCTGGGTTCGTATGTTCTAAGAGCAATGGCTTCAGCATGAACTCAATTATATTCAAATATGTTCTATATCTAAATACGCTGACAAAATCTACATTACACCAATGAAATCAAACATAACAGTACAAAAAAAAAAAAGTACTGGAATTTTTTAATGGGAAATTTCTTCTTGCTAATTGCACAGTCCAGTACACCATCATAGTGAATGTAACCGTGTGTTTTCCAGTTTTGCTTTGATACCGTATTAAGAACTTCCTGTGATTCTTCCTGAGCCTTAAAGTGTCTGGCCATTTTTTTTCAAGCTTAAACATATAAGGTGTGCAATTTTACTAGATACCAGCTTCCTTTCAATATTACTATTTAACCTTTTTTTCACTGTCTCTAAAGTAAGCTTCTGGATACCATGTATGAAGCACATGTATGGTATTCTAAAGTAGGAATACCAAAACCTCAAAAGCAGAGCGCAAATAATGAAGAACCCCATATGTACACATTTAAAAAACATAATAATTCTTAGTTTAATAACTCTGGTGTCTGTTTTGAATAGATTTTGCATGTTTTATGTCAGCAGCTCTCACTGCTAGGACCACTGAATTTTCCTGTGAAATATGTCTTAATAGTTCACCGTTTCATACATTTTGCTAGCATGAGTTTAAGCTGAACTTAACCCCACCCTGATTCAATTCCCAGACATTTATACCTTTACTAAAGATGATTCATTTTACATTGAACACCAGGCTTTGGGCAGACCTTTAAAGCCCTGCAAGAGTCAGAAGAAAAACAACTCCAATTGCACAGATGAGGAATTAAGTTTGGATATACCAAAAATTGCTCAACTGGGATGCACAATGAGGGCTGCCATTCAACTGACCTTTTAAAAAGGATTCCTTATTCCTTTAAACATTTTTTTTTCTGTATTCTTCTAAACACAAGCAACCAAAGTGTAATATTGCTTTGATTCTTGGGAGGTTTAAAGCTGCATATGGATATAAGAAACACTGAAGTGCTGTGAGGGCCTACACCAGTACCACAGGTGCCTATATAGGTTCAGAACATCCACTTTAATGAAAACAGTGCAGCTCATCAGCTCCTCTTCCAGACACCCTGACACCTCACATCCCAGCTTCATGGCAACCTGCTCCATATACATACTAAGACCAACCACAAATATTATTTCAGCAAATCCCCGTAGCTCCCACTTCTGATCTTTATTTGAGCTTTGAAGAAGACAGGATAAACTTAACCCATCCAAGAAGGAAGCAGTCTTCAGAGCATATGTTTCTCTAATGCTCTGCTCCAGTCCAAGGAGCAGCTCTCAAACTATTGCTCTCCTTGATGGCCCTGGGAGAAGCATTTTATCTTTGGATGAAAGTGCAACAGAGAGCCCACAAGATATATGACACACAACCAATGTATTTATGAGGCCTACATGACTTTCTCATAGAAGTGAAATTGTACTTTAGCTTATAATTAAATTGCCCATCACCTTGCAAGGCAAAACTCTATTCTCAAGATGCTCATCATAAAGTCCTATATCTACGATGACCTTCCACAGGCATTAAACAAAAGTTAAGTTTCATTTAATGAGCTACAAATTTTGGTTTGCTACTTTGCTATTATCAGATTGGGGGGGGGGGGGGACACAGGGAAATACCCTCTGAAATGACTTTTCAGGGAGTAGATATTTACAATGAGAAGACTTTCAAGAAACCAAAAGATTGTCTTTAGATGCATTATTCTGAATTGCCCAGACACAACATTTATAAGGCATCTTTCACCATACTATAAATATGAGAACATAGCATAGTAGGGAGGAACACGCTCCTTCCAAATATCTATTTATTTTAAAGTCAGCATTATAACATTTGTTAAGTGAACTCAGGGAGACTGAATACCCATGTTATTTAGCTGGAGCAGTTTTTAAAAGATGAAAGGAACATTCTCCAGGATGCCTCACAGGATGCAATTCCTTTAACAAATGGCATGTCTGGCTTTAATAAGTGCACACATTTCTTTATAAACTGCAGAAACAGTCAAAAAGGTTTTCTTTGGAGTCAAACGTATTGGAAAGAGGGTGAAAGAAAAAACAGAACCTTTAAAAGGTTCTCAAAAGCACTCAATTTGCTATATTAATAGGAAATCTTTCATAATAGACAGCCATACTTTTAGATTAACCAAGCTGCAATTTTAAAAACTAATGTTAGAGACAGTAAATACACCCTAAGCCAGACTGTGTTCTATTATTGTGACGCTTCGAGCATGCTGATACGTTGCTGGTCAATGTTATTTACTATCATTATGTACACACCTGCTGGACAGCCACATCCAACACAGCATTAGTGCTCTCATCATAGCTCAGTCTTGCAGCTCATCAATTGCCCAGATGAGACCGTGGCAAGATGGACAGGCTGCAAACATAACTCACTGCTTCCCACGGGACACAATGCAGAAATGAGCCCTTGCATTCTTCATCTTCTGAAATGGGTGCATGCATCCATCAGAAGGTACCTGGGTCAGAAAACATCTCCCCAGCTCCCAGCATCACAGGGGGGCTGAAACGGTGCTAATTACACACAAAAACTGGTGCTCAGGCTGCCAGCTAATGACAAATGAAGGGTACCCCAATTCATGGATAGGCGAAGCTGAGAGCAAAAACAGATGAATAAGGAATTGCATTACTTCTGTGTTGTAGAACCATTTTTTTTTAAGGCTAGGAGAAATCATAATTCTTGTTTGCTGTCAAGCAAAGCCTAAGGACTCGGTGTTGCCTGTATACTGGGTCAAAAAATTATCCTGGCTAGTGGATAGCTGGGTAAACATTTGAATTCCCTGCTGCAAGTCATTCTTCACACATCAAGATACATTAAAAAATGAAATCCACTTATCTGTTAATTTAACTATGAGCACTTATAGAACTGCTGAATACACATCACTTTGTTTTAGTAAAATTGTCTGACAATTAACAATTTTCATGACAATGTTTAGTACCGATGCAATTCATATTTCATTACCCAAAACCAATATTTTATTTGGTTGTTTGGTTGAGGTTTTTTTCTCTTTTTGAAACTGAAAAGAGCTCTGAAACTTTCATAGCACTCCCCTTTTGAAAAAGGTATAAATATTTTGGTTACCTTTCCCTAGCTACCAGGATCCCAAGGGGCTTAAACGCACCACTGATTTTACAACATTTGCCCAAGCTAAGATTTCCTAATACAATAAATGTTTGGGGTGCTTTCTTTGTTTATGTCAAGTCTATTTTAAGTCCAGTTGCAGTGAGCTGAGAAAGTAAAAGAGAAAAGCCCAGGGCTCAGGCATACTTCCTTCAATCCTTGGAAAAAGCGAACATTCAATTTTTCTCATAATTCAGAAAATTAAAGCTGAAGTATTTAGAAGCAGTTTTGATGTTGCTGAATGTATTCTTTAGAAAATCACTGAAGACTAAAAAGGCATTTGTCTCAATTTCTGGAGGAATAATTTTGTGGAAATTTAAGAGATCTTATACAGTATTTTTACCACATTCAACACAAGTGTTATCAGACATTTATTAATTTTTTCCATGGAAAGTATTAGTAATGTTGCCTGCCTGTATGTCAGCTTTCATTTAAAAGTTCCAGAATTCTTTACATAGGCTTTAAGTACTTTTAACCGTATATCAACATGGTGAAAAGAAGGTACAGATTTTGCCACCAATTCTGACTCAGTCAGCTGCTGAAGACTTTCCTAAAACACACCTCACCCCCTTCCTTTACAGTGTGTTTCACTTACCACCCAAACCTTGCTATTGCTGAAGTCCTGTTCTGTCTAAAGGCACCCTGGTACCCTGGTACATGGCTAAGGTGAGGGAGTCCTCACAGCTCCATCCACAGCAGGCTGTGCCTGTGTTTTCACATACTGAAGCACACATTTTTCAATGTGTGCTTTTGACCAGGGATTCTCAGACCTCGCAATGTGCGGATGGCAATTCCACATTGACACTGTCTGCAGGTCAGCCGCTTCTGCTGTCATCACATACCTTCATGACATCTACAGCAAACATATGCATGGAAGGTGATTTAAACTGTAAGTGGATCTGTACTTACTTTTAATGTCCTTTAAGCAAGCATACAGATGAAAACGAGAAATGAACTTACTCAAAACCTTTTTAGAGGGTTAAGAAACTCTCTTTAAATAGTCCTGTCACAATCTATGGGATCTTTCATCTCATATATTAGCTTTTTTAATGATGCAAGAATATCTAGTCCCATCAGCTGGTTGCATTTCCTTACTGCTCTGAGATATGATGTGCCTCCTGAACAGATAAGGACACTTGGGCAAACTTCCTCTCGTATCTCTCCAGAACACCGTCTGAGAAACTACTGAACACATAAGCTCATAGGCCACACATGCTATCAGCACCATTTTAAAATGATCAGTAAATGTTGGGTTTGGCTTTCAAATATGCAGCATGACAAGGCTTCTGCTTGAAAGATGACATTTAATCAGAATTATTACATGTAATAAATATATAGATTATATAGGACATAAAGATATGAGCTGCTACATGCCATGGAGCAGCACAGAAGAACTCCCAACTGTTGTGGATATAGCTTAAGTGAACATATTGACAAGCATTACACAACTTCTTGAGGAAGATAAAAGACCAACTGGTGTTAGGAATGCATATTTAAACACACAGTGATGAGGAGCAAAAATTAAGGCTGCGCCTGCTTATGTTCTACCAATATTTTCACAGAGGGCTTGGAAAAATCTTCACCCTGTCATCTGCAGTACAACTTGTGTTTATGGACAGAAAAGAGACTAAAGAAATCCAAACTGGTGCTTCTAGTTGTAACATACCATGTGAAATTTAACTCTTGTGTTGCTACTGAGAGCAAAATACAGAAATCATCATTAAACTACAACTGCAGTTCACCTATGAGGATCTTTGTGGGCCAGCTGTGATGGAGTGATGTTCTGTACCATGCATCAGGGAAGTAGCCTGGAACTTCCCACATTTTCTTCTCTGAAGGTTTGGGCTTTGCACTGGTAGAAACTTCCCTCTTTTCACAAAGGATGATTTTCTGCATTTTCAGTGACTATTTGACTAAAAAAATGCAGTCCATTCTGACTTCTTGAAAAATTACGGTTTTCAGGCAAGGCTGAACGGGAATTACTAAATAAAGATGATGATTACGGACCACCATTTTATCTGTGGATGCATAGCACAGATTTAGCATGAGTAAAAGGAGAGATCAAGGCTATTGCCACTGTTCCCCAGTCCTTGAAACAGGAGGATATTACTGAATGAAGCTCCTAGATGATTTCAGGGGAGTAGCTTCCTAACATACCAGATGAGATAGCAGCCCCTAATACCCTCAGAACAAGCAGCAAGATCAGCATTATGTTCAAGGAGGTTGTGTCAGTAAGGCACCCAAGGGGATTTTGTGCATCTAGGAATACCACTAATATCTTTAATTTACACTGCTTTAAAATAACTTGCCAGGCAAACAGGAAGGAATTGTGTTGTCCTCTACGAACTATACAGCTAACTAGCAGCAGCTGCCCTGATGCCAAGTATGACTATTCCTTAATTTTGCCAGTTTTGAAGAGAGGCACAGCAGTGGGTTATTTACAATCACTCTCCAGAACTGTGTCAGAATTTTCTAGCAAAGACTAGTTTACTTGTAAGAGTGTGGAAAACAAGCCAAAGATATTTAGGTAAGTTAAACTTCTCTTTGCTATGCTTTTAATTATATTAGGATGTAGCAGCACTTGAACAGATATATCTTTCATGGAGAAATACCTGTATGACTGATAAGCCTCTGAACTCCTCTAAAAATACAAAACTAGCTTACTTAGCACCAGTATTGTTTGCACTTCTATTTACATGCAGTGATACAATATCAGATTGATGGTATTAAAAAACCCAACCAACCAAACAACACATTCCAAAGAGAATAAGGTTCATTTAAATACATGTCCTCAGGCAATGAGAAAACATTATTTTATATTTCAGGTGAAAAAAGTCATTGTTTTAACTTTATCTTTACATTATGAAAACCTGTTAATAGGATTTCTTGATTAAGTATGCAACCATTCTGCAAACTTCCAAGAAGAAAATAGTGACCTTTCTGTATTTATCTTTTAGATCGAAAGCTCGAGATTATAAAGAAAACAATATTTTCAATATCTAAGATGCTGTTCCAGAGCTATTTCAGTGCCCTCCATTTACCTATTACTTCAACTGTGTCATAAAGGGGATCAACTTAGCAGAAGCTTTCCAGGGCAGCATAAAAAGGAAGAGTGCCAACTCACTTTACCCTGTGAACCTTTGACTTTGTGGCTATTATACTCAACTCAAGAACCAAGCTGAGCTGTGTCTTATGTAGCTTGCACATAAGATAATAAGCCTCTTAGTCTGGGATAATCTGCATTCAGTGGATATACAAAATCAATTCTGTTTACACATCACAAGTGCTCAGGAAGATGGTTTCCTCTCTGCTTTATTAAGCAGTGCATGGAGCATCCACTTGCTTTGTCAGCTATGTATTTTACAGCTATGTATTTTGCGCTTAGTCATCTGCAAGTAAGTTCTAGTTATCCTGTTTTTTCTACTTAAAACCGTCTCCTGACCAGCTAACTCCAATCTGATACTTACATTGCTCTTACTACTGTGCCCCCCAGAAACTTTCATGGGAACTGCATGTGTTTACCTCATCTGTAGGTGGATATCTTGTGTAGAGGTACACTCTGCATCATGCATAAGTGTTACACTGGGAAATAAAGAAAGTTTTTGGTGCCATAATGATCTATTTTAACCATAATACAAGGCAGCACAATCTAAACCATTTTCTTAACCCTGAAGGGCTTCTGAGGTTTTGCAGATATATCTTTTCATGTCAGTAGTCTGATTTGCTCAAAAGCTGCAGTCTTCCCCATATCAAACCTCTTGTCCAACCATGGACAATGCAAAACACTGCAGAGCTCAAGGCGTGAGCTACAGAGCTCTGCAAAGGAAGAGTTCAGTGAGTGTCAATGAGGTCACGCTGGCATTCAAAGTGCCTCAACTATTCAAGCTTGAAGGAAGCGTAATTACTTGAACTGTGATCAAATGGTAGTATAAAAGGTAAATCAGCAGCGCAGAGATAAACTCGATCATGTAAGTGTGTACACTATAACAATGGGAAATACAGGAAGATGGTAGATGAGCCTCAGTTAATTACAAATGGTGTGCACATGATCAGTACAAAAAGCAAATGGCAGAGTTAGAGGCTGGAAAATATCTAAGTGTAACAGGGGAGTTTATATGGCTAGTGCATGAACCAAATGCATGATTTTAACACTGTCTAGAACAGCCAGCATGTGGATGAGGTCACATATCATGCCCTCATGGCTTCATTGAGAAATCTGTGTCACTAAATAATAACTGATAGAGCAGCATAGGGCTTGTTGTGTTGGAAACATCTTTAGGAGAGGTAGACTTTGGTCTCAAACTGCTGGATTAATTTTAACCCCTTTAGGTGCTGTTTGATCACCCACACCAGTGCAATGCTTGGTATTTATCCTCTAACCTAATGAAATTGAGATTTGAAAGAGAGACATGTCCTAATCACTGGACACAGGCAACCATGTGTAATGGGACAGAGGGAGCATCTCGAGCCAGGCAGAACACAATATCCAAAAGAGAAATCTGCAGTGTCAAAAGGAGGCAATGCATGTTTCATGTCCTAACTGCCAGCTCAGGGTCTGTAGGGTTATGGCCAAGATGCAGCCAGGGAGGACAGCTCTTTCTGAAGCTTGCATGTTAGCCAGGCAGTGCCTGCACCTCACACAGCAAGGGCTGCAGCTACCTCTTCTCTGGCTAAACCCACTTTCCTGTGTCTTCCAACAAAAGGTGCAAAAACGTTTGACATCAAACAACTGAATTGAATCTATCTCACATCTCAATACTTCAGATGAATCTGAATTTTGGAAGCCAGAAGGCTGAGGATGTCTTTCTCCAAGGTTTTCACTCCCCAGGAAGCCCCTCATATGTCCAAACTGCAGCAAAGACATTGTCCTGTTCACAAACTCAAAGTATCAGGCTCAAGATAGATGCTATCTAAACCAGGGCAGAAGCACAGCCTATGTGAGCATGAGGTGGCTATCATAAAACACATGCTCCTCACTAATAGTACAACTTTGCCTGTACTTAGATATCTCTGTATTAATACCCTGTGCATTCCAGATGTTTTGATTTTTCATGTATTTGCAGCTTTGCCTTTTTTTTTTTTTTTCCTTTTTTTAAGCAGCATTAATAACTGCTCCATTTTTTTTTCAGAGAGAGAAAATAATGTGAAATCATGACTGCTCCCTAACTCTTCTCCCTTTGCTTAAAATGAGCACCAGGACTGGGTGACTTCCTTATTGCATAAATGTCTTAGTAGTCAGGGGAAAAGCAAAGAAAAGATGGATCCATTACTCAATAGCAAAAGATAGTTTTTAACAAATGGCATGGGGGAAGCAGAATTTTGAATTTCTTTCTCATATCAGACAGACTTCACTAATAGGATCAGCTGTGACCATGCATCTTCTGTAATTAATGACAGCAACAAAATCTAAATAGAGAAGGAATGAAATGAGACAAGGTGCTGGATCTCATTAATCTTTTCCTAGGGCACTCCAAGAGCTAACTGATGAAAATATCTGTGTTCTTAGTATTTATCTGAATTTACTCATAATGGGTGAAATACCGGAAGATTTGAAAAGGGCCAATGTTGTGTCTGCCCTTAAAATACATGAGGGGATTTAGGAATTAAGATCAGCTAGGATGATCATCTTTCAAGGGCAGGGAGAAACCCTCTAAATGCCTAGAAGACTTAAAAGATGATTACCAGCAAAAATGGCTCTAGGAGTTAATCAGAAGCTTAAAACATTACCATGCCATGGTGCAAAACAACGTACTTTCACTAGGATTTACAAATATTTGCAAGAAATGTAATATAATGTCTGCAAGAAATGTAATATAAACCTTTCACTGCACTCAGCGCTGGAATACCATCTGAAAATCCTGTTTCAGAAGAGACATGAGCTAACCTGAGAGACTCCAGAGGGTAACAGGAGTGGACTCTTCAGGAGCTCAGTGTATTGACGCTTCCATCAGCATCACTGTTTGTGTATGGATATCGAGGCCTGTTTTCACCAAGACTTCTGGGTCCACTAAGATTCCTCAGAATCCAAATTCTGGGAAAGATCATACAAAGAAAACTGTTTCAAACAATGCTTTGACTGAAAGACAATTTGTGCCTCCCAGAGAAGCTGAGCTGAAAAGTTCTGACCCTGCCTGACACCAGTTTCTAACAGCCATCCAGTGCTGTGGAGCTGCTTGGGTAATCCCACCATACCATAAGCACCCTAAACCAAAGACTCTTTTCAAAACCATGCAAAAGGACTTCAAATAATGCTGGAAATTTGGATTAAATAAAGTTCTTTTGGTCTCATCACTTAACCAGTGGGCAAGAGTAACAACAGAAGATAGGAGCTGACTTTCAGACTAGAATACTACAGTTCATCTACCAAAAAAGAAAAAATACAGAAGCATATCAGATACAAGCGGTAATAAATACATAGCCATTGCTATTTCTTTTTACCAAATTTGCATGATGTTCTTTCCACTTCCATACAATAATGTCTCAACTGTAGAACAATTCCTGTATTGTTATCATACAAATAAACTTAGTAAAATTGAATTTACGAAGTATCATTTTACTCTACTAGAATATCCACAACATTAAATAAAGGCATAAATCTGAAAAATTCAACTCCAAACTCTAGCTCCTCTTTTGATAACAGGACACTCAAAAGTTATACACGTCATATTTACAGGGTCAGTTTTGGACAGAAAAGAATTGTTTTGCAGAAACAACTGGACTTGATGGGGTTGTTACAGTAGGACTAATACTTCTGAGCCTTCTCATCCAAATTTTGCAAAGTTAGTCCAGATTTACACGGTACTGTTTGACTGGCATCTGCTGAAACCTCTAACACCAAAATACTATGGTTCCAATTCAGATGAGGCACTTAGGTATTGCACTATACTGTCAAACCACTATAATTTTGCATATACATAAAAAGTTACATACTCTATATGAAATATGTTCTTACATTCTACGTATGGCAAAGTGACATTGGTAAGTTACGTTATAGAACAAGGATTTATTAATGAGGAATATTTAAGTGTCAGCTGTTCATTTCCTTAATTTATTCTAAACTTGAAAACCTCTGACTGATTTCAGGGAGACATAATATAAAGAAAAAATCAGTCTTCAAAAAAATTATACCTAACTTCCCCCAAAATAGTGGCCTTTCCAAAATCCCCTCATCTAGATGATTTAAGCTTTTTTGAGTTGGGGAGGGAGAACTGGTGGAGGTTTTTTCCCCTCCCTATTATTAGACCTTATAGTATAAGAAATGGAAGAGCCTGAGCTTCCCAAGGCAATGCATAGTTCTTTCTTTCCAATCCTGCCAGGTCCCAAAGGAAGAGACTTCAAAGTGGGTATACTTTTCCAATTGAAAAATAGTTCTGCAAGCAGTGCAACTACTGTAACTTGGTTTCCAATACATCTTTTTTTTCCTGTGATTGACTGCTGACTTTGTAAACTGAATTATACTTTGGGTGCAGCATGCATTCAGTGTGAAAAAGTTCCCATCAGAATTCACGCAATCTCTTCCACACTTTGAATTTGCCTCTCTGGTGAATTGTCTGAGCTGTGAACTACAACCCGAGCTTGTCCCTGGGGTATGGCTTTCATGAGGTCTTACCCACACGTGAACCCTCTGATGTTTAAGAAGAGTTGAGCACACACTGCAGCTTTTCACTGAATATGATATTAATCAGGTCTTCCTTCTCCATCCAGCCAGCAATTTTCCACAAAATTATAGAAAAATATAGGCATGTACCATTTGACAGGTACAGAACAGAGTATCCTATACAGCATACAGTGCATACCGTATATCACAGAAATGCAGTATTTTTGAGACGCTTACCTCTCCATCGTAATTGCACAAATTCAGATAATGGGTAAAAAGGTTACTGATGAAAGACAGCCTGCCAGGGTGTTTTGACATGACCAATTTTTGCAGGAAATCATGCTTAAAAAAAGCTAATGTATACTTCATGCTTGGGTCTGAGTCATGATCTCACAGCAAATAAGAACAGAAGTTGGCCTACCATTCCTTACCTAAACAAATGTCCAGACATTCAGTTTTCAATAACCATAACTCCAGTTTATATACTGCATAATCTTAATTGGAAGGAAGCATGTTCGGTTACCCTATTCATCCTCCAGGTGAGGTCATACATCAACCGCTACAGGAATAAACGCACACAGGCAATGAAAGAATGTCTATTGTCTCATCCCTGTTTCCATACTGCAACTATAAATTCCAAGTTATTTTAATAATGTTCTTTTCCGTCTTGAAAAGTTTTTATATAGATCTCTTTTGCATTTTGATGTCTAATGGTCCATGTTATTTCTTCATTTCTAATGCTAATATACTAAAATGAAATCATACATTCCTTACTGATTTGCAAAGTTATGTCTCAAGCTTAAAATTTTGAAGAGTTAACCATATTAGGACGAACATATTTGTTACCAACCTTATTTTCATTATAGTTTTTCAGACTATTCCACAAGACAGCAGAAATTGACAATTTTTATTTATTTATCTTTTTCTTTATTTTGCAGTCACAGTAAAATCTCAGCATTTTAAAAGCAAAACCAATAAAAATATATACTGGCAGTAAAGAAGACAACTAGCATTAAATTTGTGAGATAACGAACACTTACATATACGAGTACTTGTAAGATCCATGTTCTCTGTCTTGATGAATATTAAACAGTTTCGGAGGAAACAAAAATACTGTAGGCTAAATACGAATATTCTTTGCTTTGCTGTTCTTTTAATAATGGACTTCCTTGGAAGACTAACCAGTAATCTTACATGTGTTCTGTATTTGTAGGTAT
This sequence comes from Pezoporus flaviventris, assembly GCF_033815535.1. Taxonomy (NCBI): domain Eukaryota; kingdom Metazoa; phylum Chordata; class Aves; order Psittaciformes; family Psittacidae; genus Pezoporus; species Pezoporus flaviventris. The sequence goes on from NW_026892595.1 coordinate 10,216,060, forward strand.
ATCTCTGTCAGGAAATGCTGTGAAATTGAAGTTCCTGACAGATGAAGTTCTTGGCCTTAAACATTCCATAGCTGTTATTTGAATGCCAAAAAGAATAGTTTCCAAACTTTGCCCATGATTCAATAGCTCTTTATTTAAAAACCATAACAAGCTTGGAGATAATTAGTAATACACTGATGGATTATAGTCATTGTTAAGCTGGAGTTTGTCATAAAAATAAAATGGGGGAAATATAATTAATTCCACTTTCTGTGGTGCTTTTATTGCTTGTTTTGCATGAAAAGGCCATAGATATGAATCCCACTATATCCCTAAAGTCCTTTGGCCCCTATCTAATAACGAGGGATGGGAGAAACAGGTTTTGTCTAGTTTTGGATCCAACTGAACATGAGACCAAGAATTTAGTACAAAGGTATTGGCCTTGCATTCCAATTACCATAGTCTGCAAAGTAAAGTGCAGAGGAGAAACCAGGGAGGAAAATCTAATGGAAAAAAACAGAGTGAAAAATAAAACAAAGTGAAATGATGTGAAGCCAAATAAAGCAAATATCAAAACTCAATAAAATGGGACAGAGAAAGGAAATTGAAAAGGCAGTCATTAGTATATTCTCTGCTTTTCTTGGAGGAAAGTATGGGTGACAGAAATTCATAAAGTTCTTCTATCAGTAACACATCCCAGAGGTAAAAAAATCATATTTTAAGTGATTCAGTCTTGAAAGAGAGAATGAGAAATGAAAGGTTTACCTATCTCCATTTTTTTCAAACCAGCAAATCCAGAAATGATGTTGACTTTGCAAAGATAGCCACTTTGCAGATGGTAAATGCCAAAACTGAGACTGTCTCACCCCACGTGCACATGCGCTGAGTCTTTCCCTACCTGCGCATCCCCCATCCTTGATGAAGGTCATTCCCTTGTTCTCTGCACAAAATGAAGAGGGCTCTTTTCACACACATGGAGCCAAACGCTTCATCTTAACTATTCTGGATGTGGACATAGGGTTTACATACCACATGCATGTCAGGCCTTGGTCTGAAGACCAAGCAACAAATTTTGCAGCCTGTGCCTCAGTAGTCCTCATTACTGTATTAAAGCAGGTAAATATTTGTGAAATGCTGTTCTCACAACAGTCCCTATAAACTAAGAATCTTATTCTACCCCTTCTACCCGTTTTAGCAAAATGAGAAGCTAGCATCCAGAGAAATTATGGTCATTAAATTCAGGTGAAGGGTAACAGTTAAATACAAGATGACCTTCTTGAGTCCTTTATATTATAGAGTACTTCATGCAATAAAACCGTAGCTGACATTGATTGCAGTTACTCTTCTGTGTGTACAGCACTGCAAATCAGAACCCATTGTCTCAGACTTGCGCATCCAAAAACTAAACGAAAAAGCACATCCACACAGCCAGTACTCCCCTGCAAAAGTTCATAGAATCATAGAATGTCAAATACCTGTGGCCTTTAATGGCTTTACCTATAAATACTAGTTTTCTCTCTGCCACAAGCTGCCCCCCTGCTCATACAATCCAACTTATCAGTTAAGCACAACTCATCCATGCGCAACGCAGGGCAGGAATCCTGTAGAAAAAAAAACAACCCAACACAGAATAGTAATTAAAATGAGTCATCATGCTTTACAGTCCCATTAAAACTGTAACTGCAATTTTGGATTCCCTATCTGTTAAGCACTGAGCTTTGCAGGATTACTGTCTGTTGACATCATTCATGCATGTAATATCTTTGGTTTTAATTTAAAATAATTTGAAAGAAACCAGAAATGCCATCATGTTGTTCATGAAGACATGTAAAGCTCACTAACAGGAACTAGTCCAGCAGTCATAGGTTGATCTCTTGTGCACACAGCAGGATTTTAACACAGACACACAGGGCTATGAGGTTTCAGTGATACTGCATGACAACAGATGAAGGCTGGTCAAACAGATCTTCCCTTCCACATCAAGCTGTTCAGGACCCTGCTTCCCACCTGACAGAGCCTCATGCTCCCACTTCCCCATTCAAGTCCCTCTAACACACTTGCTCCTAAAATCCATTCCTCCTTTGCCATTTTTAGCTCCTCCAGTCCCCAGGCCTCTTCCATGGGAGCTCTCAGCCTCCCCTCACTATGCTCCCTGTTTCAGCTATCACATTCAGCTGGTACCTGCCCTCTGGCACCTCTCCTGCTTTCCCTTTTTCCCTTTTTTCCTTTTCAAGACCGAATGAGCACCTTCAGCTGCTGCTCGCATTTTACCTCAGCCCCTGGGCACTGCTCTGCAGCTCCTGTACCCTTCACTGCTTCTTTTGCCTTCTGCCATATCTGCTGCCCTTTCACAATCCAACTCTTCAACTGCTTCTCACAAAGCATCTTCCAAATCACTTTGGCCAGCACTTGGACTCCACTGGGGGCCATCCATCTGGTCCCATTTTCAGAGAAAAGCCACACATTCTGCATTTCCATCCCCCTTACATATCCCTTCAAAAATACTAACATTTTGTCTTCAACATGCCTTGCGAAAAAAACTCACAGTAACATCCTGCCTAAGGTACACAAATCATCCCAATGCAGAAAGCCAGCACATAACAGGTATTAATTCATGCTCCAGAAAACAGTAAGTGTAATGCTATAAATACTAAAAGCACATGCCAGGTTGCAGCTCTACTGACAGCCACTAGGTTTTTCTTTTAGAGAAATCTCACCTAAAACACTAAGTGGTGAGTGCAACCCTTGCGTTTAGTTGCAAAGCATTGTATAGCCCAAAAACATTTAAATAAAACGAGTAAAAGCAGGCCCCGGTGAGATGCATAAAGATCACATCCCTTAAAAGGACACACTTGCTATTCTGTAAATCCCACATAACTTCTTTTACCCAAGGCACCAAATAAATGAAAGAACACAAAGAATATGAACTACTGCTTCAAAACCCTTAACTTGGTGAAAAAAAACAGTTACAAGGCTTTCTGAGAACATTTTCAAATGTTAAGAACCTGACTGGGAAACATCATTTACTACGGCATCAATAAATACTTGGTTACCAGAGCAGAAAAATTGTAAATCTGTGGGTTTTTTTTGGATGAGAATAAAGGTTTTAATTTCTTGTGTATTTCACAAGATCAAAAATGAGCTTCCACATTACGTCCCTAAATACATTCAGTGAGTGAGCTGAGAAGTTTAAGCCCTCCCACATCCAGTTTTTCTATTTGCTCTCTTCTGCCTTTAATAAAGTGCTTCAGACCCAGTTTCCTTTGTAGAAACAAACAGATCATCCATCTCCCTGAGTAAGATTAGGTGTCATCACTTCTCCCTTCTTTGTGAAATAATAAAAGTCATACTGCAGAGAAAAAAAAAAATCTTTTAAACCTTATTCAGGCAGGAATAAAAACTGTGACCTTGGATGCCATGTGTGTGAAATGAAAATACACAGTTTCAAGTTACAAAGATCTACAATTTACACGTCTTTTTCCTATGGATTTAGGACAGAGGGGTAGCAATTTCTATCTGAGATTGAAAGGATTCTGTTTCTCATTCATGTTTAAATATAAAACCTATTAAAAGTTCAATTAGAATACTACTACTTTTATTTCCAAATAGAATGGCAACTTATCCTCATTTTTCACCATGCAGATCAAGTGGCTACTTTTAAATGCAGTTGTAAGGACTACTGTAACAAAAACTAAGTTAAAAAGAGGCAATGGTAATGTTCCTGCAGCCCATTGCTCAACAGATCAGTGAAAGTAGATCATAATCTTATATTATCCTCCACATTTGTTTGCATTCTGAAAGCTTATAAGCCTTTCCAAATACACTTGATCTGTTTAGTTTTTATACAAGAAATCAACTCACAGCTGCCTTTTAAGGACCCATGAACAGGAGTTTTACTTGCAAGGTTGAATGAGATTCTGTGCCTGCACTGATACCTATTTTCTCACGTTATTTAATCTTTCTCATGCTTGCTAATAATTTCAAATTATCATTTCAAATAAAGCTTCACTATACAGGGTCACATATAGACTGTAAAAGACTGTGATTTACCACTTTGACAGCTCAACATTTTTAGCCTGTATACAGCAATCAGCCACAAATGAACAACAAAAATGTTTTGAGTCTTTCTATTTTCAAAACAAATGCTTTATGTACCGGAATCTGTCATTTAGAAACAATACACACACACATATACACGCATACATACACACCCCCTATTCTACAACAATTGATGTTTGGGGTTTATTAAAAAGACAGTTATTGCAAATGCATTTGATTATTCCTTTTGCAGCATGAAATAACTGGTTACCTTTCAGGAAAGGAGCCCTCCGTGGCACAAGCCCTTCTGTGATTTCCACCTGCTCTTGCTGATGCTGTTTAACCAGGTTTCCTTCGCTGCCAGCTCTCAAAATCTTTTCACCTAGCCTAATTTTTCGTGATCGGCTGTTAAAATCTTCTTTCCTAGACAAAGGCGATTTAGGAGCTGTATTAGCTGACAGAGGTCGAGCCAAGCGAGAGGGTTTGGACATTCTGCCTATGCAGGAATATACCTGCTCCAAAAGCAATGTCTAAAAAAATCCTTCCCAGCTCACTTTCCAGCACAGAGGCTGGGGAGTTTGTGTGTGCAGCGCAGCTGGATGTGAAGTGCTGTACTGCCAGTCCGATCAGTTTTAAACACCAGGCATTGGATGGCCACGCAGACAGTTTCCTGGACCTGTGGAATGTAAATGTGTGCTGGGATAAAACAGATGACTCTGCTCTGGTGCTGAGCCCCAGCTGTGTTGTGGGGGGCAGATGCTCTCCCAGCGACTGTCTCAAGCTCCTGGCATGCACTGACAAGGCACTCAGCAGCACCAGAGCAGAAGGGGAATGCCCCACCTACGCAGGTACAACATGAAAAACCACCCAGGAGGGGTTATCTCCACATGTGGGACCTTCCCACGTTCCTCTCCCAACCCTCTCTCTCAAACAAACACCTTCTTGTTTTAGCAAATTTCTTCACTGTCCACCAAACCTGCACCGCTTCGGTACTATACAGTAAATGCCAGATGTCAAGAATACATTCATCTTTCAGTTAAGCATGGTGCGAGCTCAAATGGAATTAAATGATGCATATTCTCCTACCATTGTGTTTTCTAACTCACCAAAATAAATGATGGTTTGACAGTGAATATCATCTGTTTTTTGAAAAACAGCCCAAATCCTTTATTATTAACTTGCATTGCTTAGGAAATGACACTGTAAAGAACATTGCTCATTACACTTTCCCCTTTTGCTGGCACATATGCACCTAAAAAACCCTGGCTTCTTGCCCACTGCAGATAAGCATATTCCTTACTGACTTTCCAAAGAAAAAATTCCTGACCTCAGGCCACATTATTTCAAACCTCTGTTCCTGGGTGCTTTTCTTTGAAAATGCTTAGGCAAAAGCTGCTGAACTTTCCCTGCCAACTTTGCACTTGTGAGTGCTGCCAAGATGCAGTTTGGTCACATGAAAAGAAAATTCCATTCACCATAACTTTGCAAACAACTCCTAAGGAAAAAAATAAACACGGTGTAAACCAGAGAAAACATCACAGCTGCAGTTACAGGAAAATCTTCGTGCTGAATTTTAAAATGTATTCCTCAATATCCCAGGCAACCACTGTGCTATATCAATAACAGAATATGAATAACCTTTTTATTTCAGAGCTAGAACAAACATAAGCAAATCAATATTACCAGAGCTAAAGTACTAATAGTTATTTAGGAGAAATGCTTAACAAGCAAAAAGACAGGAAAACATGTCTAAATTATTACAGACATCACTCATTTTCTGAAATGGCAATTGTGCAATGCAGTAAAGTATTTTTGCATGCTATTTCCATATTTTTTTCAAGAGTCCCATTAAAGAGGTAATTGTTTATGCTTCCTCGATAAAGCATATTGCCTATTGCTTTGTTGCCCCACCGAGAATGGAACAGATTTAGTGAAGTACAGCAAGCTTTGCCATGATAGTGATAATATTGCGCATATTATTTTATCAACACAGCAGGAACTCTAAGTGAGTGAGAAGACTTCAGCTCTCAAGGAGGGACTTTGATGGACAGGAGAGTAACCCTGGGCTGATTAGCAGTGCTCAGTTACAGCAGGTCATGCAGAAGAAGATGGAGAATAGAAACAAGAATGAAACAAGAAGATGAATGGAGAGTTAACCACGTAACTGGAGTGAGGAATGACTGAAGAAGGAAGAGAGCAAGTGAAAGCTAATAGGTATGTGACAGCTCAGTTGTACTGAGCCTAAGAAGTATACTGTCATTCCCTCTAAAGATCTCAGACTGTTTTGCAAACAATTAGTTTGAAGATCTTCCACTGTGATTTCTTTAGCAAACACAAATACTCTGTGCTTAAGAAGAGTTTTTAAGCAGATACAATAATGCCTCCAATGCTACAAAGACCTATACTAATTTTTCCAAACGCGGGATAATTGTGATATAAAATTCAGCTCTGACTGACAACATAAATAATGGTGTTTCAGTTTCAACTCAATACTGCTAAAGAGAAACCCTACTGAGTTTACTGCACATTGCACGTTCACCCAAATTGAGCACCCTTAGCACAGGGTGCTCTTGGAAAGAGCAGCCCAAGCTGTGAAGCAGGAATCTAACCAGGCAGTCACATTACCCATAAACTTAAAATAATTTAATTTCTAAGCAAAGTAAGGACATCATGGATCTTCCTAAGGCTCTCTCTTATAGCAACACAGCAACAAGAGATGGCGAAAAGAGAGACGTTATCCATCTGCTTCTGACAAGAAAGGCGTGGGCCCTAAGTCTTGTCTCTTTGGGTATCAGTGCGATACTTCTGTACTGTGAGGCAGCAACAACATCCTGATCAACATTCATTTTTGACAAGAAAGAAGCTCTTTATCTTGCAACAGAGACACAACCATGCAAACATGGGGTGAGTCAAACATGTTCCTCAAACATGGGAAATTCCCAGAATACTCCAAAGATAACCACTTTCAATAGTATCTCGGTGCCTGGATAGCAACCAGGTACCTAAAGGCATCGTGTCATGTGAGTAGAGGCTGAGAGAGCTGAGGGGAGAGAAGACTCAGGGGCATCTTATCCATGTGCATAAATATCTGATGTGGGAATATAGATATACAGGTATAGAGCCAGGTTCTTCTCAGTGATGCCCAGCAACAGGACAAGAGGCAATGGGCACAAATTGAAATACAGGAAACATAGAGAACATAAGTAAAATTTGTTATATGTTGAAGGTGGTCAGACACTGGCATAGGTTGACCAGAGGGGTCATGAAGTTTCCATCCTTGGAGATAATCAATACCCAACCAGGCATGACCCTGACCAGCCTGTTGTAGCTGAGCCTGCATGAGCTGGGGGTTGGACTAAGTGGTCTCCAGAAGCACCTTCCCACCCCATCTTTTCTGTGGTTCTGTATTATCAAATATACTCAGAGCGTATTTATAATCTGGAAGCTTAACTATCTTTAACTCTGTCCAACAGCAGATGCCCAACCTTTTTTCTCCAAAGTCCCAGCAATTAAACTATCCCATGCCTGATTGCTGTTTCTGGGAGGATTTGCTTCCTTTCTGGTCACTACTCCCTTTTAGCCTCTTGTATTCTGTGGCACAGTGTTCCCCAAAATGTCATCTTTGTTTACGTTAAAGGCTCTGAGATGTGAAGCTGGTGATTCCCGCTATGAGCACTGAACCTCTCAAAAGAACCCAAAAAAACCCCACCCAGGTTGCTTAGCCAATTGTGTATCTGACTGGATGTAGATAGAGTAGATGACTCATGGGATGAAACGGCATGAGAGCACGCTGCCCAGGGTTGCTGTCAGCTCCCCATCTCCTGCACCCCAACTGCAGGGGTCCTCTCCCCACCCCAACTCCCCAGAAGCCCTGGGCTCTCCTTGCCCAGCTGCAGAGCAGGTCCCTCCCTGCCAGCCCGCCACCTCCACCACAGGTTCCTAATGAAGCTCCCCAGGCAGCAAGTCTTTCATCAGCTCTCAGGCTTTCTGAAGCCCCAAGGTACTCTTCTGAAATGCTGAAAATAAACCCATAAAACAAAATAACAACAAACCAAAAGCCCAAAACAAACACAACCCCTTTTCCCTTAGATTCCAGATAGCCAGCTTCAGCTAGGTAGAGATATCATATTGATGTAACATACCATTAAGAAAAAAGCAGTTCTGTTTGTCAGGTTTTGTGAAGTGCTGTGGGAAGTTTTCTAGTGCTTTGGGTCAGTGAATAAACTCTGTCACTGCCTCACACAGCAGAAGTTAATACTAAGAGACCAACAGTGCAGTCTATGCTTTTGAAGAATCACATATATGTAAACAAGTAATATTTTTAGAATGCCATACACTTTCCACTGTTTAAATCAATGTTCTATTAGTTTCAAAACTAGACTCCTCTTTCCTGCCTAGAAAATAAGTTACTGCTGAAATATGACAACAAGAATTTGTTTAGATTTAGCTAACAGAAGGCATTTTTACCACGGCATATTAGATAGGTTATTATACCACCATTAAGTAACATTTGTGCCCCCTGGGATAAAAGAAACATGACTGGAGATGTTATTAATCCAAACAAAGCATTTGCAAAGCTTGAAATTTCCTTTTTTGGGCACCCATGAAGTTCTAGTTTACATTTACACATAAAGAGCTGGGCAGGGTAGAGGATCCTTCACATGCAAGACGGGAAAAATTGGTAGTTGATGCCATATGGTTTAGGATGGGGTGTTTTCTCAGACTCACCAAACCCTCCCCCACATTTGGGCTTGCAACTATCTAAAGAGAGAAAGGCACGTATATACAAATATTTCAACTACAGCAAACTGTTTCTAAACTATTGAGAGGCAAAAACAATTACACCAGTAAATGGAAGTTACAGGTGCAGGACTTAAAATCGTAAATTAATGAAGTCTTCTCTTTACAAAATTAAGCACATAACCAGATGGCATAACATTTTCAGCATGAAATGAAAAATGAATGTATAGGCACCAAAAGAACAAGATCAGTGATGAAACAATTTCAGATGCAAGTCATAGATAGGTATGTAATGGGATAAAAAAAAAGTTTAGTGCTTCAGAGAGGTAGATTTTCTCATAACTGAAGCATGCAAAATTAGTGACAAGTTAATTTTGCAGATGTTAAAGCTTTCTTAGAACAATGTGCCAGTGTTTTATTTTTCCATATATGATTTCTGAAATAGCTGCATAATAACGAAGGTGCTTCATGTTTGATGTATTGAGATCCATTTTAAAACATTTCACACGAACCTAAAAACATTCTTCCTGGAAAATAAACCACACAAAAGGAAACTAGTCAGTCATTCAATGACAGGTAAAACCCCCAACAGAAAGCAAGCTGTAATTATGGCAAGTCCTGTTAGTCTTTAATAAGGTCTTAAAAAGAAAAGTCTGTTAAGGGTCCTGCTGTAATATAATAGCTGCCTAGCAGATGCTATAATTAAAGCAGAGTTGTCTCTGCTTTAGGAAACCCTGTTCCAGAGATTTACTGCTCAGCCATAAAAATTTAATCTCAGCTCCAAGACTAAAAAAAAAGACAAAACAGAAAAAAAAAACCCTTCAGGTCTAGTTTAATTCCTTTTCTTCAAGTTTTAGAAAATTAAACCATAGCAAAACCTTTCTTAAAGATAGAAGACTTTACAGCGGTGGAATCTGAACACTTTATTCTGCCCCAAAACCAGAAATACCATCAGTAAGGGCAGAATGAATTTTCTTTATTATCCTTTCATTTCTGCATCTTATATTTGGCTTTGATTCAAGAGCTTCGAAGCCTGGAATTTGCCTGAGACCACAGGTCCGTGGCCTACTTAATAAGGTGTTTACCCATATTGAACTATACCATGGTTATGGTTTTTCTGAAGCGGTATAGTTATAGCACTACTGTCCTTCATCTGGTGGTGCTCTGTCCTCAGGGTTTTTTTTTTTGATGCACTTGGTTCCCTTCCCCACCTGAAGAATTATAGGATCCTAAATATACCTTCACACATGCAACTACATCTACCCATGGAGGGATGGTGCAGAAGAACAAAGGAATGGAACCTTGCATGCAAACACAGCCAGTAACACTGAACTGTTTGCTGAGATTGTTGCTGAGATTTCCAATTGGTGCCAACTGTAAAGGCATGCTCAGTACATCATCCTGATGAGATGATGTTAATCGCTAAGCAATTCCAGAAGGAGAAATCAGCTGTGAACAGCTGCCCATGCAACTCATACTGCAAAAAAATGCATTTTTTACATTACATTTTTCTGTAAATCAACCATTCATGGAAGAATACAAAATACAATGATTTGTTCCATATGTAAATTATTACTAAACACTACCACTGTTCTGTGATTTGGATATTCTTAGTGCTATACTGGTTGGCTGTAATGACTAAAAGAGGTAGAATTTATACAGTCTTGGTTCAAAGTCGTTCAGAATTTATAGTCTTGGTTCAAGGTTGTTCTACTTCTGCCGGTGTTTTAATCAAACCCAATGAGAATTTAGGATTAATACGTTCTTAAAGGAATTCCCCTTAGCGGTAAAATACAGCAGATCATTTCTATTATTATTTCCTTGTTATATAATATATGAAAACTGCCTTTCACACCTGCAGCTATTTCACATTAGATTCGTAAACATTTTAAAGATGGACCCCAAAATATATTTTTTAAAATTTGCAGCATCTGTAGCTTTTTGATGAAAAAGTGTCCAAGTTTCAAAATTCCTTCTGAAATTATTGAAGTGAAACTATGTCCGGCTTAGTCTTTAATGCCACTATGAAAAGGAGAGGGAGAGAAACAACATGAAACACTACACTGACATTTTACTCTGGAGAAAATGTTGGTTGCTAATTTGTTTTAGCATCACTGCAGCCTTCTCTAGGTTTTTACATCATCTTTTTCAAATGACCAGCTCTTAATAGAAGAATAACCTTTTAAAGAGCTCTAACAATCTAACTATATACAACATGGAGAGCTTAAAGTTTTACAGAAGATAAAATATGCATTACAGAAAATCAGCTCATACAATGGTTTGAGTGAAAGCTTGGAATGAAGAGGAAATAGGTAGGAAGCAAGAATAGACTGGATATACCAGGAGACAAATGCGGTCCTTGACTGACAGAATCCTGCCCATATGGGCAATGTGCAGACAAGCCAATTTCAATGATTCAATATTCCTCTTTTATCCTGGAGTTCTACATCAGGATAGTCCTACATCATGAAGTCCTACATCTGGGTTGGAGCAACCCCAGGCACAGCTACAGGTTGGGCAGAGAAAAGATTCAGAGCAGGCCTGCAGAGAAGGACTTGGGGGTGTTGGTCAATGAGAAAATGAACATGAGCCAGTTTCAGTGTGCGCTTGCAGCCCAGAAAGGCAACCGTGTCCTGGGCTGCATCAAAAGAAGCGTGACCAGCAGGTCGAAGGAGGTGATCCTGCCCCTCTACTCTGCTCTCGCGAGACCTCACTTGTGTACAGTTCTGGTGTCCTCAACATAAAAAGGACATGGAGCTGTTGGAGCAAATCCAGAGGAGAGCCATGAGGATGATCAGGGGACTGGAGCACCTCCCATATGAAGATAGGCTGAGAAAGTTGGGGCTGTTCAGCCTGGAGAAGAGAAGGCTGCGTGGAGACCTCATAGCAGCCTTCCAGTATCTGAAGGGGGCCTATAGGGATGATGGGGAGGGACTCTTCGTTAGGGACTGTAGTGATAGGACAAGGGGTAACAGGTTAAAACTTAGGGCAAGTTTAGGTTGGATATAAGGAAGAAGTTCTTTACTGTAAGGGTGGTGAGGCACTGGAATGGATTGCCCAGGGAAGTTGTGAATGCTCCATCCCTGGCAGGGTTCAAGGCCAGGTTGGACAGAGCCTTGAGTGACATGGTTTAGTGGGAGGTGTCCCTGGGGGGTTGGAACTAGATGATCTTAAGGTCCTTTCCAACCCTAACTATTCTATGATTCTATGATCACATGAAAAAAAAAAAAGTAAATAAAAGAAGTAACTGAAAGGAGGGCAACCTTTGGGTGTGAAGGAAATCCACTCATATCCCACATGAAGAATTCTAACCATTCCTCATCCAGTGAAGTCCCATCAATAACGCTGCTGAATGGGTGCTGCAGTTGATGCTTTCCTACTGAGGAGCCAAATTGCAAAGAAAAAAGAGAACAATGGGAAGATAAAGGTAGTTCTCTGAAGACGGTGGTGAGAAGGAATAGCTGTCTGGGGCAGCCATAGCTCTGGCACTCTTTGCTAGACTATCACAGTTTTTTCCGCCACAGATCTTGAATGTAAAGAAAATACTCCAGAACTCTATGGAAATAGGATGGCAAATAAGAAGATACAAAACACTCTTTATAATCAGATACTACAATAACAACTCACACTAGAATTCATTTTGAGGCTTTTTTGTTAAAACAAAACAAAAAAAAAGGCAAAAATAAGTAGCCAGAGTCACTATCTAAACTGAGAACAAGCACAGAAAGAGTGTAGTACCAGTCCAGTGTCTTTTTCTTGGGCAGCTCTGAAAGTGATGATTTAGCCAACAGCAGAACAAAAATGTGTTTGTCTATTTGTGAGATGCAATTTTTTTCAGAAACACATTAATGAGTATTTAAAGAAATTATTCTGATTGGTTTTCTGTGATTTTTGTGCTTTTTCAGTGTTTGGGGAGAGACAAAGCAAGAAAATGTGACAGCTGTATTTTTGCATGTATTTTTGACCGCCACAGAAAAAAGTCTTTTTTCTGTAAGTCCCATTTAAGATGTGTATCATCATGCAAGCTTCACTTTTGCACAGTGTTACTTAAGTCAGTATAACATATATGATGCACAAGGTTCTCTGTCAAAATTGGAAGTGAGTGATGTTGAATCCAATCCCTTCTGTCGCTTCCTGTCCTTACAGCACCGTAACAAGTGCCCCATAATGCTGACTGCATAGATTTGAGCCAATTGTCTACAGTCAGCTGCTGTCTGAGCAACTCTGGAGAGATTAACATGTTTGTTAAAACAACAATAAAGAATTCTGCAACTCAATTTATTTGTGTTTATACAGCTATATATGACAGCTCAGGTAATTTGAGTTTACCATTACTCCCTTAAAAAGCCCATGCAGTGCATCCTCACGTGCTCAAGCCATCTGGAAAGACATTTCTTGGTTTCAATCTACCCATACTTGTAGAGACTAAATGTTCTGAAATCTGGAGATTTTATGCAGATGACTTAATATTCTGCTTTTCATATTTGATGATTCATTACCTTATTTACATAAGTGCCAACAAATGGTCCCAATTACTAGCACTAAAGTCTGAAAAGGCTGCGGCACAGAGCATGCTTTAGGAATGCAGCAACTGCTGTTTTCTTTATTTCTGGCATATACTTGGGGTGGTGTCCAGGTTACCCTAATGGCTGCTCCAGCCTCCATCATTAAGTATTGCTCTTCAGGAACATAAAGGGAAAATCCAATACAGTCATCAAACCACAGACAACAGTGGATGACAATGAAGCAAAGAAAGCTGAAACAGTAGTCTTTCCAGACAAGAAAAACCTTGACAAACCAATAATACTACCACTAAAACATAAGGGCCTATGAAGTACATTATTACAACCTCAAACTATTTTCTGAATAGAAAACTAAACTAGTGACCATGCCAAGTATAATATATAAACAAAAAATCTCCTTTGAAAAAAAGCTCAGTGGCCATTTGTGAAGACAGGTTAACATAAGTTAAAATAAAGAGGACACTGCACAACTAGCATTTCTGCCTAGGACCAGGAAGGAAATTGGTAAATGATGCTCTGAGTGCATACTTTATATCCCCCAAAAGCAGATTATTTACTACACTCTACCAAAAAGTGTTTTGTGATCTGGCTCTTCTTGGTGCTATATCAGTTGGCTGTAATGACTAAAAGAGCTTAAAATGTACAGTCTCAGTGCAAAGTTATTTTATTTGTACTGATGTGTTAATGATAGAAAATAAAAATTTAACTTTGCTACATTCTTGATTGATCTTAATGTGTCAAAAATGATGCTATAAGGACTACTATATAAAGAGCAGACAGACACATGTACTCAAAAAACACATACAAAACAAGAGAAACAGAAAGAAAATAGGCAGAAAGAACAGGAAGGAGGATGGTAACTCCCCTCCAGTAAGCCCTACTGAGCTGTTAGGCACCAGTCTGTTATCAGGGAGGCTTCAGCAAGTCTGACCTGAATTCCCTGCACTGAAATACAACCACCAAGTCTACCATGTTATTATATGAACCATAAACAGAATAATTCAGAAGTTATTAAAAATTAATGTTATAAATTCTGACAGCAACCCTTCATGACGTCCCTCATTTTAATAGTCTTTAAAATGCCTTTCAGTGAAATGGTCTGTATTGGGGAAAGTCTGGAATAACTTGGGTCAAGAAAATCAGTTTTTTCAGCTCAAGACTCCTTCAAAAGAGAAGGATCTGAGTAACTTCCATATTTAACATTCGAATTAAATTGATCTTTTTCCATCTCTACTGGCCTTTAAAGACCAGTTTGTAAATTATTTACTCCCACATCAAGTTTTGCAACTGGGAATTAAAATAGTTTCCAGATAAAGCACAAAACTAAAGAAAACTATTGCCTTCTACTTTACATATAACAACTCTGCAATGCCAACAGACATTGAACACAGTGAAAATGGAGGCAATGACCACAAAGCTAGCTTCAAGTAAATAATCCTTCCAGGCCTAAAGATTAGACCTGAATATACTTTCACATATGGTGATGTCTTCAACTGAATAAAATAATCCATTCTCAATCACTTGCCAAGGTTGTATGACACACATCTTAATAATTTTGAAGCTCAATATTATAAAATGACAGAAAAAAATATTTTTTTAACTGACAATGGTTTGGAACATTTTCTGCCTAAACTTTTCCTTTCAAGCTTCCCAGCAAGTTTCTACAGCACAAGCAAATTAGCCATCTTTTTCCACTAGCAGCAACTACCTCTGTTCTTTAGCTAATAAGATCACAGTCACTTAGCCTTTAGAAACACCAGTATCATTCTAGTGATTAAATCCATCCATTTAGGGTTCTACACTCAAAGATAACTGTACAGGTAATTTTATTTTGGTATAGCCTAACCACATAACAAGAGTCTGGTCCAGATTCAGGTTTTAATCCTACACTTTCCAAGTACATTATGGCATACTTAAATTATCTTACAGTCGCTGTCATACTACACATCAGCCTTGGTCCCATCTCTATCTCAGCCATCAGATTCTGCAGTTGGAGTTGCTCCTTTGATTGTTCTTTCCATTTATTTGACTGGGCATCAAGTTTTACTGTGCTAAATACACTACAAAGCCCATCAAAAGGAAGCCTTGCACTTTGCAGGGTGATGTCACCCACCAGGCGCACGTGAAATGTGATGGTAAGGAAGCCTGGTGAGTATCTGTGCAGAGCAGTCCCTGGGACAGTCTGGGAAGCTTCTGGTGACAAAGAGGCAATCTGGGCAGAGAAAAGGGTAAAGAAGCAAAGAAGGCAAAAGTGAGAATAAAAGAAAGGGGGGAAATTCTGCCAGTTATCATGGCTGTACAACATTAGGTGTATTTTTAAGTAGGAGAGAATACACGATGTTGCTACAGAAAAGGACTCTGGAAATTCAAGAGAGATGTCCATTAGCCCACTCTCATGATTGCAAGGAGTTGTCCTGGGCATTTTGCTCGTGGAGCAGCTTAAAACTTTTCTCCTTTGCAAACGCCTGACAGTGTTAAGGAAGAGGACCCCTTCACCCCTCTATCCCTGATAGACTGCAGCCCTGAACAACCCTCAGGACCAGTCCAGGTCAGCACAAAATTCACTTAAAACTATGCTCAGTCAACCCACAAATGTTATCCCCAAAGCCTCCTTGACCACAGTTGTGATTATCATCCATTATTTCCAGAAAGTTTATAATTTCATAATCTATTTATTTTGGTTACTATAAAAAAAAAAAAAGGTCAAATTTCAGCATGGTTCTAATAGACACAGAAAATCTGCAGACCACAAATCTCAGCCTGGCTCTGTGAGAGATGAAGGAAAAAAAAAACAACCAACCAACAATCTGAAACCTTATTTAAGACATCTTTCTTTACAGCTAATATTATTGATGAATCAAAGTGTGTTATTTTACCCGTGGTCCATAAAACCCTATTAAAATCATAAATATACCAGTTAGACTTCAGGGAACAGCATCGTTTTACCCATTTCTAGAAAATATACGCTATTGATGAGGAAAAACTTTCCTAGCAATACCATGACAGAGTGGCAGGCTGGAGTGATGGTGTACTTCAGGGTTCAGCAAAAACAACAGGTGCAGCTGGCTTTTTCCAGCCATAAGTCCTTCCATTTGCAAGCTAATAGTAGGTTGCTAAGTCAGTGTTTGCCTCTGTAGTTTGTATTACACAGAAGGCATTTTTTTAAAGTTGCGTAATTGTTACAGAAGTTTAATTTTAGCCGAATGAACAATTCAAAGAACAGTTAATTAAACTCTCAAAAGATAGCTTTTATTAATTTAGGGGAAAAAATGCCCATTCCATTCACAGAATAGCAATTAGGAGAAAAGATAAATCAATACATTTGCATTTATCAATTACTGTTATTCACCAAGCAGAATCTGGGAACTTTGATAAAGAATCTTCAATCCCTTCAGTACTTAATTACAACTCATTAACTTTTCATTAACTTCAAGCTTAGCAAAAAGCAACAGCAAGTCTTTGATGGTACCAGGGTTGGCAATGTCCCATGTTAGATATATTCTTTGTTTTGGGGAAGTTATTCGTGTTTAGCCAGTTTTGCCATTGCTGTATAACAGCAACACATCAATCAGTGTTAAGAAAATACCCCAGGACTCTTCCTTTAAATTGACTCTACATACACCTTAAAGCTTTGAAGTAACTTTTAAGATAACACATGACACCACTTGGACTCTTACAAAAAGGATTGTGAACTGTGAAAGGTACGTGGAGATTATTCAGGAATGCTTGCACTGGAAACATGCAGCCAACCTCTCCCCATCCCAGCTGCAAAGGGTTTGGGACATGGGTGGCAGTTGTGCAGGAGAACTTGCAAGAACCTGGGATGTTAAAGACACAGAGGAAAAGAAATTAAGTTGAACACCCACTGAAGAGCAGAGCACTGACTAGAGTTACAGGAAATCCTTCACCTAGAAAAACCTCCTGCTGAGAGCAGGGAAGCTGTGAAGTCTGACCAGCTTGCTCAGGCCTTGGAAACCTCCACAGATGAAGCACGCACAAGCTCCCAGGGAAACCTCTGCGGCTGCTTCAGCCTCCTCGAAGTGAACAAGGTTTTCCTTCTATCCACTCAGAACCACCCTCGTTTCAGTTGCTGTCTGTTGTCTCTTGGTTGCTCACCACCTACTGCTGCAAGCAGCAGTCACCTCCTCACTGTGACCTGAAAGGCTGCTGCAAGGTACCCCTGGTCTGCCCCTCCTCTTGCTAAGCCAGACCCACTTCTGCACCCTTTCCACCCAGGGCAACTGTTCTAGCCCCCACCGTCTCGGTGGCCCTCTGGTTTATGGGTGTGTTTGCTGTGCTGGAGGGCCCAAAACTATAGTGTCGACAAGGTTTAATAAGCGCTAAGTAGAAGGCACTGATTCCCCCTCTCAGCCGTGGGATTGTGCCCTTTCCATGGGACCTAGAGTGCTGCTGTCCCTTGCTGTCATCATGACCTCAGGTTCTGGGGGGGGGTGGGGGGATCACCCCTTCCAGGGGCAGGACTTGGTGGCTATCACTGCCGAATCTCATGAGGCTCCTCTTGGGCGCATCCCTCTGGCCTGTTCTAGTCCCTCTGGATGGCAGCTCTGTCCCTAAGCTTCTCTCAGCTAGGTGTCCTTTCCAAACTCAATGAGGGTGTTCTCTGTCACCTCCTCTAGGTACCTGGTGGACCAGTAAAACACAACAAGTCCCACCTGGACCCCAGTGGAACCATCCTGCCACTAGCCTCCAGGAAGAGTGCAGCGTTAACCACCACCCACTGTTGTTTTGCCCACCCAGACTATGGCCCAGCCTGAGCACAAAAATACTGTGGGGAGAGAGTGTAGGAAGCCTAGCTAAAGCCAAGATAAATGGTTTTCACAGTTATGCCCTCCTCAGAGCAGTTGTTCTGCTGCGGAAGACAGTGGGGTTGGTCAGGCATAAATACCTGCCTTTGTACTGGGTACAGACGTCAACAAAATGAGCAAAAACCTATCTCCTATGGTAATGACAGGTAGATATGAAAAATGGGGGAAACAATGAAAAATCAGGCCAAGCAAAGATTTTTTTTTGTTATTTTTTTCTTTTCCAAAAGCGTGTGCACATTCTTACTATTGATTTTGGTAGGACAAAAATTCCACCTGAACAAAAAGTTCTGAAATGGACAAGTACAAGCATATAGAGAAACCGCTTTTTCATTTAGACATCTGACTCAGTTATAATTATGAAACTTTTTCATTTAAACTAAAGGTGACACTAGAAATCAGTCTTAAATGCAGCTTTCACAATAATCAGCACAAAAGCTGTAGGAGATGGAGAGAGAGGATGAAGGAATAAGTGCTACCCAGAACCAGCTTTTCACACAGTGTTACATATTTTCAGAGGCATTTCAAGGCTAGAGTGTAAACTTAAATAGACAAAAGAGGAAGTTAATTCTAAGCACTAAGAAAAAGCTCAAATCATCTTAATACGAGAATAAACTATTTTAGCTATATTAATTTGAGATTTTTTTTTCCTTCTTTGGTGCTGCACCTGATGTAACTCCTGTCTGTGTTAAATGAGAGTCTTATGCACTCCAACTGAGTAGCTCACAGTTTAAAAAAAGCAGAAAAATTTTGTAAACCATATAAAAAATAAGGCTGTACTTAAACTAATCTGGCATGGCAGTAATCTTATTTTTCTGACGTCAGGTTTTCCATTATTTATGGACTTATTTAAATGCATTGCATTTCAAAAATATTTAAAAATGAGACCTTTACTATTAGAGGAAAGAATACTTTTACTTCTCCTAGACCAGGATCAGATACCAGGTGACAAACAGTTTTGTGCATTTGTGGCTTTGGCATTATTGGAGGGTAAGCTAGGTTTTTAAGCTGATGATGTGATCTGGGCTGTTCCAGCTTCCTTGTTATACGCATGAGTGTGAGAAAAAAATAAATGCTATTAAAAAGAAAACAGCTATCACCCAGAACCCATAAAATGTGTGGATTTAAAATTGAACTTAAACATACTAAATTAGCCACAGTTTCTGTACTTTGTGGAATATTTTTTCCACAAAACCACAAGAATCTTTTTTAAAAATAGTGTTCTCTCTAGAATTTATTCAAGAGCTATGCTTATTTTGCCAGCAGCATGGAAGCACAAGTGCTTTGAACAATTGTATGTTCAGTGGTTAGACTGTCCACATTTTACAAATGCCCTGTTGAACTATGTATAAGATGATTTCAAAGCATACATATCTTTTACTATTGTCAGATATACACCTATATAATGTGGTAAGATATGATTACCATTAAATCTTTACCAAAAAAGAAGAAAATAATCATGAGCAAGTGGAGCTTATTTACTTATTTCTCAAATTAAACTGCAAGCCTGACATGTATTGTCAAATTCCCTGCCTTGGATCTGACCACAACCACCAGATGTGGCTGAACAACTGTGCGCCAGACCTGAGGTCCATTGGAGCAGGAAGGAGGGTTATAGTCCTCTCACTCAGAGGGTAAGATCTGTATGCTAGATCAGTACATATGCATGTTTTTTCTTTGTAAACATGAAGTTTTACATTACACATACTTCACAGTGTAAATGCTGACTGCTGAAAAGCAAGATCTATTCTTCTTCCTCCAAGCCAGACCCAAGACCTTGCCTCTGACCTTGAAAGCAAGCCACAAAACATTCAATCCCTCTCTGAGTGGCCATGGTCCCACCAGCCTGGCTGGTTTAACTGATTCACCCTGAACCCCCATGTGAACTAGATACAACACAAGGGAAGCTGAAGGACTACTCAGTTAAGGGCAATAGGACCCCTGTTTTCTCCATGGCCTGTAGTTTCATCAATTAGACACAATGTCAGTTTGTTCCCTAAGTCAACCTTAAACAATCATTAAATGCTTTACACCATTATTTTAAACCTCTCACAAACCATACACCTTTCCCTGCATAGGAATGTCCTATGAGGAGCAGCTAAGGATTTTGGGCTTGTCCAGTTTGGAGAAAGGAGGCTGAGGGGTGACCTCATTGCTCTCTACAGCTTCCAGAGGAGGGGAAGTAGAGAGGTGAGTGCTGATTTCTTCTCCCAGCAATCAGATGTATGGGAATGGTCTAAAGCTGTGCCAGGGGAGGTTTAGGCTGAACGTTAGGAACCATTTCTCTGCCAAGAGGGTGGTCAGACACTGGAACAGGCCTCCTAGAGAGGAGGCTAATGCCTCCTGCCTTTCAGTGTTTGAGAAGCATTTGGACAAGGCTTGTAACAACATGCTTTAACTTTTGATGATCCCTGAAGTGTTCAGGCAGTTGGACTAGATCATCACTGTAGGTGCCCTCCAACTGAAAATATTCTATGCTGTTCCACACAGACACCAGTCTTTCTTCAAACTTTTAAAACTGTGCAGCAAATTTAAGATCATTCAAGACTATAAGGAAGACATACAGTAAAGGTAACAAATATATTATTATGAACACTGCATTAATTCAGTCTCATTTATTCCTATGCAACAACACACATTTGCACAAATACGCAGTGCCACAGAATTTGGATCTTGTTTGTGGCATTATACACAGAACTTTGCACAAAACTTCTGTGCCTGTGAGATTCTTACTCTGTTATTCAGATGTCAGCAAATAATACACAGACAGAAGCAAACTGCTGGATGTTTGCATGAAATACGTATTTACCAGTCACACCGATAGAATATACAATGCTGTAATTGTGACTAAATCTATGAGCCATATTTGTACTTTGGGGGATGAGCTGAAGTACATGTCTTCCTCTGACATGAGGCACCTTCTTCAGGTTTTTACTTCCCCTGCTATTCACAAGTCCAAGACAGACAGAAGAGCATTAGGCTCCTGCCACAAGTTTGCAGACTGTTTTCCGTGCCGTCAGGGCAGCAGCAGACCAGCAACATCTGGTGCGTCCAACCACTTATTGTGCACCCTTTACTTTTTTACCAGGTCACTAGGAGTAGCATTGACAAAAACACTCCACAAGTTTAGCATCACAGCTTTTGGCAAGAATATTGTCACTGTTTCATAATGAACAGCCATAAAGGCCACGTTGACAAACTGGAGCAAGACTCGGCTCCAATGAGCTGTCCCCAGGATTAAGTTTCCCCATTACAGCTGTCTCCAATCACAAGACTGCACTTCCTTTTTCGGCATTATTAATCTTATGAAAAATGGTAATTTTCCTTGTGGTTTGACATATTCCACGTGGCTACTCAGCAACATCTTACATAGATGGTCATTTAAACCTTTTTTCATAATAAATGCCAGATGGGAAGGATGGAGATACAGGTGATGTTCAGTTTGAGTCAAACTAATGCTACTTTAATTCCAGTCCTCTAATGAAAATGGGACTGAATATACCCTATCAGCTTATCATTCTCACTGACTACACTGCTCATGTGGAGGTCTGGTCTGCAGTACTGTGGTGGAGGATGGATAAGTCCCGACACAGCATCACTATTAAAAACATGTAGCCAGATACATTCAAGTAATAGCCTGTCAACTTCCAGGATAGGCAAGAATTTTCAAGCAAGTGAAAGTGAGCTAGTATAAGCAGAAGAAAGAACTAAATTTTTTGAGGTGTTCCAAAAGAAAGGAGAAGTAAAGGCTGTCAAGGAAAGGAGAGGAATACCTCCCCAGGACAGCACTTACTGCATTAACATAGACTCAAATTCTGCAGTCTCAGCAAATGCGCTGTTTACTTCAAGGCTGCTTGCTTGATACCTGTCATTTCTAGACAGCACCATATTTGTTTTATTTCAGAAATTCCAGAAGTCAAAATGCAATTCATGTATTATACAAAAATAAAAGGAAAACAATTTATATCTAAATACAATACAATGCTTTTTGTTTACTAAACAATTTAAAAAAAGACTCCAGAGATTGAAGCTTCCTAAAAGGTAACACCAGGTAAAACTGGAAGATTTTTTGCTACAGCAGAGGCAGAACGCAAAGGAGAACAAGGAAGCAGAAGTAATGTGAAACATTTCAAAACATGAAGGAAACATGAACTGCAAGTTAGATGTAAGGGTTAGAACTCCAGGAGGCTGTCAAGGAACACCAATTGATTTAATTTTCCTCATGGGTAAATAATGAAAAAGTAAAATTTCCAGAGAAAGTAAAGCAAATGTACCATTGTATATACAGAATGAAATGGGCATAACAAGGACTGTGTTTTTACTACTTGATGCAATCAGCTCAAATTGCTTGTCTGTCACATCTTCTCATTGCTCAGAAAGTTTCTTTTAAAAAAATCAGGACATCACCTGCTATTTCTTACCTATGCCTATGAACTGCACAGAAATTGAAGATAATGACAAAGAAGCCATAAATCAGGTGAAGGTGTCAGCATGGTCCATTATTTTCCCCAGGAATTTCACACAATGTTCTGTTAATTAACAAAAATTACAACTCATCTTTAGTCCAAGATTCTCATCTGACTGATCAGTCACGACCCTGAAGTCAAATAAAGGCTTTCTTCTTCCCAAGCTTCACAGACTTTAAAGTGACTTATCTCAAGAATGATCGAAGTTGTTATCATGAGTATCACGGGTATGTTCATGACACACTGCTTAGGACATCCTACTCAACAACGGTTCAGGTATGCATTGTATATTGACAGGTCTTTGCTTTCATACCATGTAAGTAATTGGCTGGGATACCTTCTCCATTTGCTTGACTGTTTTTTAAGGAATAAGGATGAAAACCTGATACAAGTCAAGACATCACGACTTTGCAAAATCTTGACATTTTCTGAAGTAACTGAACAGGAACTGAAACACAATCAAGAAAACAGATGGAGATGTTCTGCCCCTCAGCACAGTGCTTCACATTGGGCAGATCACAAAGGTGCCAAGGAAACAGTCAAAAGCTATGATGCTCTGTGAGGTGTTGAGACAGTCTCAGCTCTTCCTCGGATGGCTGCTAGCATGAACTGAGACTCCCTGAGCTCCTGATTTGAACAATTAGATCTTGAATACAATCTGATTCAAAGCCCATATTGGAACCGTCTGACTTATTCCCACTAGGGTTGACTCAGGTCAGTCTTCATCAACTTAAAATCTAGCTTAAATCACAAGCGAAAAATGCCTCATGTTTTGTCTACTGAAAAAAATGGTCTCTGATTTTCAGGACCCTCAAATCTGATTAAGAGTAGATTCTTGTAAAATGACATTAGGAATCCAAAATACAAATCCTAGAAAATACTTTTAAGAACAACTGAAATTAAAATATTTATTAGCAAAGCAAAACATAACTTACTTTAAAAAAATATAAGGCTCCTTATTTTCCTCCTTCTTATTCTTTTTACAAATCAGCAGCTCTCACCAATAATATTGTCACTGCTGAGTTATTGCTGGAAGTCACACCTTGAGGGTGAAATCTGCTTATATTAACCACACTCAAATATTACAATATTTGTAATAGCACAGGTACCCCACAAAGGGGTTTGCCTGTTTCTATGGTTTATTTTGCAGATAAGAAACTTTCTACATATTGCATTGGGATCAAACAGATGATAAGGAGCCCACTTTGGCACTGGTTTGCAGCCTCTTTGACTTAAAGTCAGTTAAAAAACCCAGGGAAAACCAGCAGGGGGTTATGGTAGGATTTCAAGTCTCCTCTGAGCACATGCAGCTGATCTTGCAGTAGCCAAATCACAAAGAAAGCAGACGAATAAAATACTGGCCTAACGGCCAACGTGATGCAGCGCAACACATTATTGCAGATACTATGCCCCTTCTTACTGTAACAGAGTAATGCCCATGTAAAATACCAAGTTAAATAATGAGATCTGCCAAATGTGGGCACCCCTGTCCCTTAGTTTCCTTGATCTCAGGCCTCCTTAGGAATAGCTGGGCTCCTTCCAGCCTCATTTTACTCTCTTCTCCTCTGTTTCACTTGACAGAGACTGGAGAGAGTCACAGACACCCACAGATCCTACCCAATACCCCTGCAGATCCTCAGATAAGAATAAGCTGTGGGGCCCCTACATGGAGGTTTGGTTAATTAACCCTTTCCTTACGGCACCAGCCCCAAGGCTCATGCACTCTGTCACAGACACTCAAGGTAGATTTAAAAGGTCATTTCACACTCAGCTCCAGTGACCTCAAAGGAATCTTCAAATACTTATTGTTTCTGACAGGTCATGTATTTAGATTGATAAACACAGCCCTGTCAGATGAAAAAGAAGGAGTTTCTATTTTCATTTCAATTAGAAAGAATGAAAAGCATTCAGCATTTCTTGGTGCCAAGTTTAGGCACTCTAATTCTAAATTCTAGCTAAAATGCTCATTAAAGTGATCTATGTCACCTTATCTTTTCCACCCAGACAGCTCCTTTGGTATCTGTCTTTAGATCTTTACATTCTTAACAAGTGTTTGTATTCAGGCTAATTTTGTATTCAGTATCTCCTCTCCATCAGGTGACTTACTCAGTTTAGTTTCATCCTACCTATGTAAGAGACAATTTTTCAGATACAATGACCGTATATGATCTGTTGCTGAAGAAATGACTAAAGACCAACATGAAAAAAATGCTTAATCTGAAAAATAATATTTAACTAAATGAAACAACCTGAAATAGACAAAACAAATTCTGTTTTTACAGAAAACACCTTTCTATTGCAATGTCATGCACAGATGATTTTTTGCCATTTAATTATTTATATTTTTTTAACGATGTGAAATAATTTGCTTTATGTGGGGGGGTTGCAGATATGCTTAGCTAAAGTAATTGCCAGAACCAGACTGGCATTCAGAGTGTGAGTGCTCCAATAAGTCTGTACACAGTGGGATAAATTAGCTGTAAACTAATGACTAAAAAATTAAACAAACCAATTAATTCAGATGATGATGATTACATTTATTAAGAGCCTGTGAGTAGCTCTGCAAAATCCATTGCACTGCACTGACACTACCTAAAGCCCGCGTGATGTTCTGCAGTCATCTGCAGTCACAGTATGGTGTCCCAAAGTCATCTCGGAGGTACAGGAAAATAAAAAGTTACACAGTAATGTCCTTCTCTCTATCAGGACACTAATGGAGTGTGAACTATATCAAATGAGCACAAGGAAGAACATTTGCTGCAAATTTTACTCAACAGCAGTTCAAGCTATCATACATCAGGAAATGAAAATAAGAGGTGAAGAGTACATACTTTATTATTTCAACAACCTACTGTACTAATGGAATAAAACCTTTCCTCATAAAAAGACATTAGTCTATGCTGACCGTACACTTTCTCTCTCCCCAGGAATGAACTGATACACAGCTGAGTCTACTTCAGTACCTACAAAATGAATTGTCAGTTGGAAACAACTAATATTCTTCTACTATATTTCATAGACTTGTTTTACAGCTCCTATTTTATGACCTGCAGGTTAAAACCAAGTTCCTACAGTATGTGAGAATTTTTTGTTCTATGACCTTGAACACTACAGAAGTTATCAGACATTTTTTGTCAAACTTTCATAACATCTGCAGCTACAATATATGTCTATCCTATCTTTCAGGAATACAGATTGATGCTATTGAGCTGCTTAACATACCAGCTTAAAGGCAGCAAAGTAAATACTCTTCAGAAAGAAAAAATAAAGGTAGTAATAAGGAACGGGTGTTCAGATTTATCAACTCACAATGCAACATGTGTTACGTGTATGGGCTTGGGGGTAAGATCATTGGACTTTCACTTACATCATCTTAAATTCGTTGTTCAAAAGGCTGATGGAAATATTTCTGGATTACAAGCAGTTGCTGAAATTTTCAAGTGAAGTAAAACTCCTACAGCTGTATAAATATTATGGAAGTATATATGTTACTCACAGACTTTTTTTCTTTTTCTCATGGGGACTTTCAGACCACCAGAGGACTCCGAGTTTCTACAACTCTAGAGTCAGACCAACAGCACTGCATGCAGGGATGAGAATTCAAGTTTAAGGATCCCTTTGCTAATCTGGGCCATGCAAATAGTTCTTGTTCCTCCCTTCATGACAAATATAAATAAGGTTGTGTGCAGACATACTATGGAAAGCTCATATTAGGGACAACCACTATGAAGGAGCATTGAAGTTTTATCAGTGGTTCTGTATCAGGAGAATTGCTCCCATATAGCATCCATCCACACTGTAATAGACATAGTGTTTTATCAACTTTTCCCTTTTCCAAACCCCCTTTTGATTTCTCTTCTTTCCATCTTTCTGCCCTTCACCACAAGCACTAAAGTACCCTGAATTTTTCTAAATAACTTGAACCTGTTATTCTCTACTGCTTCTTCCTCCTATCCACCTGCTTTGCACGGTGTACTCCGATTCCCCTCAGCAAGCCCAGGTTTTCCTCTCCACCTGCAGTAGCTGCTGTTCAACATGGCACTGAAGAAAATGCCTGTCCCCACGTGTGCAGTCTGTCCCTGTTTTAATTTTTAGAGAGGAATTACATAAAAACAGGGAAGTTAGCTAAAAGAAAACCTAGGAGAGTGATTAAAAGATTAAAATAATTGCATGTGCCAGGACACTCTATGAAGATACCATACAAGAAAGGCACAGCTATAAGCAGAGCATGTGAGTAAAAAAAAGCAAACCCCAACCCAAACAAAAGCAGTCTAATAAGTCTTCCCAGTCCTCCATTTCCAAAAGATATTACGAGGAAAAGAGCAAAAAAAAGCTATCAAACATGAAAAATATTCTAAAAACATACCTTGTCCAAAAAGGAAAACAGAACTCATGAGCAGGAAAGGAAAAGATTATATGAATCTCAGCAGACAAATATAGGGAGTAAGTAAAGCAAAGTCATTATACTTAATGGACATTTTTAAAAGACACAAAGTATTATGAAACAAATGAGGAAATAATAGAAAGCTTCACTCTATAATAAAGCGATGACAAGTATCAAAAGCCATTGCATCAAAACAACCAAAACAAACAGAAAAATCCCAAGCTATTTAGATTTTTAAAAGAGTCATTAACAAAAATAATTTGCAGTCTGTTCCACAAGCAACAAAATGATATTAAGATACAAAGAATGGGAACTAAAAAATGACGCATTGAACAAAGGAGCAAACATTGAAAGCAAGCATTTAGTAACCTCTCCTAATCAGGCTTTAAGAGCTCTGGTATTTTGTGAAATGTTTGAAATACGCACTGACCTACTTAGGATGTTCACAACCAATTTACAAGAAAAAAAATCCTGAAGTCTAGGAGCTGCTCAGTAAAGCCAGTGATTCCCCCTCCATTTAGTGCTGTGATAACTTTGAAAAGTACTGCTTTCCCTGCAAACGCTATCTTACTGACACATTACTAATAATGATTTGGGTTCCAAATTAATCTTAAATATCCTTCTTCTGCCAAAATGTAATCACCTTCAAGCCACAGAGTGCTGCACTGCTAAAAGCTTACATCAGCATCAGGCACTTCAGGGCACGCGTCAGTCTGTCCTGGCACCTCTCCCTGGGGCACCCAGCAAATAGGAGCAGCCAGTGGTGCTCGGGAAGTGTCAGCAGAGCAAAGTGGTACCCCAAAATCTGAAGGCTGTCCACATACCTCCAAAGGTTAGGCCATCCTGGCCTAAGTTATCAGCTAGACAAGCAGCCAACCCACGAATTCAAGGTGCGGGCTCCATGCTCATGAGCAAGCTTGCACTTCATGCTGTCCTTTTGTGCCCCTCCCTGTGACGCTGTTCTGTCCCCTCAAGCAGCTGCTCACAGGGTAGCAAGGAGTCAGTCAGACCTGGTGCTCCGGCCCCCTGCAGACCAGTGTAATGCAAGGATTGTGGCACCAGCAGACAACTCACAAAAGCAGCAAAGTCAATTTTGAGCTCTACTGATTTCTATATTTTGCCTTTAGGTCAGGTCTGCACCTCTAAAAATAAGTTCCTAACCTCTATCAGGTGAAGGTTTCTAACAGCAGCACCAAAAAGAACCACCACTGAATGTGTGTTACCTAAACTGATGGAAATGAACTCAAAACCTTTCCAGTAATGTCAAAGAGAAAGTTTAGAGGACAACTGAAGGAAGAAATAGCCTGACATTCTGCAGGGCAGAAACTCACTGGGGATTCTGAAATTAGTCAGGTAACACACACCATCTTCTGCAGTTAAAAATTAAGACTAACATCTTCAAAACTAAGATATTGAAAGAAGCAGTTATCAGAGTAAATATTTGGTTCTACAAAAAAGAAATACTATTTTGATACCAAGGAAAATTACTACAGCTCTAACAAGGAAGTAAACACTCCTGCTGTCTTCCTGGGTAGATGATGCTGAAGCAGTGGATTAAATCATACAAAAAGTTATCTACTATGTGGTGGTTTTTTTTTTCTGGGAAAATACAACCACAGGGATTCATCTCTGTGTCTTCAGCACAAGAGGACAGAAGCTGGCTTCACTGAGCTGGGTGCCTACAGATGCATGGGCTACAGGCCTGCTGAGGATGCAATCAAAATACAGGAGGAGATCATTCCCCCAAATACCAGTATAACACAGAAGTGACAGACGGAAACACATTATGCTACTAGGTTGTTATGTAGGATGAGAATCCAACATTTTGATTATCCATGCTGAAAAAAAAAACCCCAAAACACCCCAACAAACATACCAGAAGTGGCCTGGCCTAATTTGAGGACCATTTCTCTCCTGACTCACTACACAGCATGCATTTGTCTGAAGCACTGACAAGTGTCCTCAGGACAAAGCCTGAAGCAACCAAGGCCAGAGTAGAAGCAGGTACTGGCAGCCAAAACATCTCATCCAACATGTGTGCAAACCTCAATTTATCCTCTCCAAGCATATTTTAAACATCAACTTTTAAATAATGGACTTCCTTTACTGCAACAAACCCCATTAAAATCTGAGATACAGGTTTCATCCATACGACTATGTAATGCTTATCCAGGTGTCACCATACGCAATAGCACAGAGACTGCTGTACCACCAGCAGCATGACAATGCAATGTTTTCTACTCTTCCACTTAACTTTGCTTCATGCTGGGGAATGACCAAAGATAGCAAAATCCTAAATAGGCACAAAATATTTTTTGATCACCAGCTCTAGAAGGTGGGACTGTCACTCCCTGCTTGTCTGCACATGTTGTACCCAGCTCCCAGGTTAATGCCATTATGCACCAGGGTCCAGTACAATGCAGACTCATGCAGTAGGGTTTGGCTTATGCTCAGTACTTGAAAAATGAAGAAGAGAAATTCCCAAGTCAGCTGTCCCCCATTTCCCCGGAGGCCTCTTGTGGCCTTTTTAGAGCTGCACATGGCCTTGCACTGAAGCAGAACTGGGAAAAGCTCCTGCAAAGGGGACGGCAGGAGGCTGCAGCCCCAGGGAGTTACTATAAGGGACAATTGAGTAAAACCACCTGATCAAGTCAAGGACACTTTTATTGTAACGTCATTAAAATCCCTGGGCTATGGTATGGGCTGCTTCTCTATATGGGCACAGAATGCAGTAAAGAGGAACGTTAATTAATTATTTGAAACATGAGTGATTGTGCTGCCAGACACTGCAGCCTTTAAAGCTTACCTACAACAATCCTGTAACTCCCAAGAGCAAGTTTTATGAAGACATTTCCTCTCTTAAGCCTGAAATCAGCTTCAGAAACTACTTTAGGGTTAATAATAATGTAGGTTTTTTGTATGGCAGTGAAGTTACAGTCAAGACTGGGATGGTTCTTTATTGGACATGCTTTGAATACTGAAGATAGACTGTTTGCTCTGAAGATGTTGTCCTTTGTACTAGACTGTAAATTACAGGGAAAAGAACAGGAGCAAGGGACTGTCAGGATCTTACAGTGAGTCAGGAGCAGTACCTAAAGCAGATCTTGTATCTTTTACCCCCTGACCAAAGCTTGATTCATTAAAAACACTGACTATTTAAATATGTGAATGTAATGAATACCTTATAGCTGCAAATACTTTTGCCCATATTCAGACAGTTTTCATTTACTATGACTTTCAATGGTTGAATAGGTAAGATGTCATATTGGGCATAAAAATAATAAAATTATGTGTAATGTTTTTCAGCCGCTATAAAAATAAACTTCCCTGACTCTACCTAATGTTCCTACAATTTTCCCCCCTCTCAAAATCCACATAGCAAAATAAGTATAAATTTGTGCAATACCAAGTTTGATTTTGTGAGACACTGAGCTTTAGAGTGTAAGATAAAACCCAGCATTTTAAGTTGATCATGGAAATGAAAGCACTAGGGGAGCAAAAAAACCTACAGCTTTTTCACTTACAGCCAAATACTTACCTTTCCTAATTTTAAGCAAACCTTAATTGAATAGACTTAAGCAAAGTATCAATAAAATAAAGTTACTACCTTATGACCAAGGGAAGTACAAAATGAAATACACTCTTTTGTACATAAATAAATTTAGTTCTGCTTTGTAGCTAAGCAATGTTGACCTTGATGGCAAGTAATAATAGCAAGAAGGAAACATTTTGGGTAAATGTTGCACAACGACCTGTTAGAACTGCACTAGTGGTGGGCAGCGTGACAACGGGATTTTCCAGTCCTAAAGTTCAGCCAAAGAACAAAGTGATGAAGAAGAAGATGATGAAGAAACGACCACCAGGGGTCCCAAAGACCACTAGCTTGTTGTGCTCATGCGAAAATAGGAGTAAACCTATGTAATGTAGTTCTGGGAAATGTTATATGTACATAATTTAATGGAAATAAAATGAATATGTACATTAAACAAGAATATCATCACAGCCTGATTGATGCTGGGATGAGACACGTTAGGAGGAGATATCCTCTGTCTCTCCCAGCACTGCAACAAAGAATACGTGCTTGCAAACAGTGTTGGCAAGTTCTTGACAAGTTCTTTGAATCAATGGTTTTGAACCTTTACACAAAGAAGATACAAATCTCTATGTGGAAATATTGTGATATGTTTAATTGAATTCAAACCTGTTTCTCTTTTCACTAACACAGGCAGCACGCCTTATTCTGGCAGCTGTGGCCTGCCTCCCATTGCATGAATGAAATTTTGAATTTAGTGCAGATGAAGGGGCAAGGGAGAATCCCTGGGAAAAAGATGGAAACAAATAACTAATGCCAGAATAAATAATCTTGGCTGCAGTGCATTTCATGCCCACTGAGGCCAGGGCAGAGGGCTGTGCTGGGGGCTGAGAACTGTTCTGGCAGCCCATGCACAGCGCAGGAGCCCAGCCTCAAGCACCAGAGACCAGGGCAGCCCAAACCTAGGTCTGCTGCCAACCCACCACATCAGCTCAGGCACTTTAAATTACAGGGTTTGTCCTCTGGAAAAGGAGAGCATAGCCATAGGAGAGCATAGGGTTTGCATTTGACAGCAAACACCTATCAAAGCAAGCAAGGGGTTTGGCTTATTTTATAATTAGCAGCTCTTTGAAGACTTTCTGAGATCTGGAATGTGAAAAATAAGCCTAGTAGCCTGAACACCACAACTGAAGTTGCCAAAACCATACGAATATATATATACTTTGTGCTATTTATCACACTGGCTGCCATGCACATTATACATTTAGAAAATATACTTTATACACACACACACACAGAGACCATGTCAAAAGCAACTCAGTCCTCAAATAACTTATTTACAGCCACATGTCAAACTGAATTACCAAGTAACATAATGTTTAAAAAACGTAAATGCATGTCTTCCACATTAGGAGGGATATTTTGAAACAACAGTTCTGTCTCAGTCACTCTTCTCTACATTCAATCAGCAAACATTTGTATGTGCTACAGGAATATTCTGTAATGCAAAATTAAGTATTTTTCTTGTTGAGTTGGATGAAAAATATAAAGCACTAAAAAAGGCCAAATGATACACAATAACAGCTGAGTTTTGACATCAGGCAGGAAATATAAATAAGGAAAGATGGCATAATTGTTGTTTCACAGCTGCCAATAATTCGTAGACATTAACAGTCTGAAATAGAACAACATTTGGTGGAAACTCATTTTATGAGGTCTGTAGTGACCCATGAAAATTCTTATTTTTACTGTATTGCAAAGAGTTTCAAATCCTGCTTTCCAAGGAAAACTTCACAACTCTCAGCAGAACCCATATTGCCTTCTAGTATTTCTGTCAGAATATTTATTAATCATGATAGCATTCATAATGCACGAAAGCCTACTACTTTTAACTTCCAGTATTCCAGTGTATTCAGTTTGGCTTTCTCCAATGATCCTCTTTCTCTAGTTTTACTTATTTTTTTCTTGTCCCAACACCATAAAGTGCTTACTTTTCATAAATGTTAAATCCAATGCTCATGTATGTTTATTATGAATGACATCCTAGACATTTGTTTGCCTGACTGCTAGTCTTTTTTTAAGTGGACACTTTACAGACAAGTAAACATGACATACAGATTCAGCAAGTTTTCCAGTCACTTTCACTCTTTATTTTAAATCATATCCCAGTTTTTTGTACCAGGTTCCTATTTTCTGAAATGTGTTGAATTAAGATACCACAATTGCAAGTGGCCCATAAAATTACATAGATAACAGTAAATACCTTTACAGCTAGTAGTAATTCTTTCATTAGGAGACTGAATGAAGAAATGAATTCACATTAAGCTTTCAAGAAAGAAGAGAGATTGGTATTGCAACATCCAGATTCTGCCTCAGAATGAAGGAACCAGTCAGAAACAAGCCTGATAGAAGGGAAAACAAAACCCAGGTGCAGAGGCAGGGATAAGAATATATTTTTTTAAGAACTGTGTTTACTCATTGACCAGGTCCAGGGGGGCAGACTGGAGAGGATGTAAGCATCGAGACATAAATTTCTCTCACTATTCTAATAATTGTAATTTTTTTTTATTTCTTTAACAAATAATTCCTAATTTCATTTTAAGCCACAGGCAGGAAAGAACCACTAAAACAAGCACTTTTAAATACTGCTGCTGACAGCAGCTGTGTCCTAGGAGAATTTGGCACCTTTAGCTCTCCAGACAAGTTTACATTTTTTTTCTGACTTATCAAGGTCATCTTAACAGCATTCAGTTTTGTAGGCACTTGATCTTGTCATCAAGGAAAGGTATATCACAAAGTGAACACTGTGTGGACCCTTCAGCTGTGCTGCTGTTCTACCCTGCAACACAGTGGACCTAATAATCCAGGAAATTTCCCATCTATCCTATATGGTACTTGTCCAGCAGCACCCAAGTATTGTAACTGCAAAAATAGCAGTATACTAACATAAATGTCAAATTATTCAATTTACTTTTTGAAAGCCAAAGCTGAGATAGGAATCACAGAGACCCTGTCAGTGTATCTTTACGAAATACGTGCAATAATTATATTACAGTCTCACTGATTTCTGAATCATTTATTCTGTAAATCTGAATAAGCACGGTTTCTGGACACAAAGGTTAAACATAATGACTGTGTTTTCCTGACAAATACTAAAATTGATACACCACAATAACATTCTTTAAAGAGTAACATCACCACTGAAATTTGTAGAGCAATACACAGCTGTACAGCATTTAGGAGCCTATTTGTATCTTTTCCAGGCTAACGTGCAAGTTTAATGTTACTGGAATTGCATTACATTTCTTTGATTTAAAATTCATAAAACAAAAACAAAACAAATTAAGGCTCAAAAAAAAAAACCAAACTTTTTACCAGCATTTCTGTTATTAGTCCATAGTATTTGCAAGATGCAAATTGATCCTTTTTCAGCTATCTATCATAGAGCCAGCTACAGCACTGGTATTTAACCACAGCACTAAGAAAGACAGAGGGATTGAATCTGCCAGCAATATCAATGCCACCCTTCATTTCACAATCTAAAAATAGGAACACCAAGCAATAATTAGAATTCACCAACATGTATACATATATATGGTGCTGGAAGGAACCTGAAAATTGTTTCCCTAGGAAGTTCCATTTCCCAAACCAAAGACTCAAACAATTTGCTTGCTTAAAATAAAATCAGTCTCTCACCAGTTACTGTGAAGCAGCATTGCCAGAAATTGGGAAATTGGCTCATTTATGGGTTCACGCAAAAGGATTCAAGAGAGTGAGCTACTAGGACCTGCCCCTAAGCATGAAGCTGTGCATTTCCTAAGCCCCTGCAGCATCCAACTTTTGCTACCTTAATTCAGATGAGAAGAACTGCTTCACTCTTTGTTAAGCCACTGCCACATTTCTCAGAAATGCCCCCTTGGTGGTACAATGGCTGTACATGCTCTACAACTCAGTATCCAAGTGAGGGGGAGCTCTTTTTAACCAGTAAGCTAGTATGTATGCTCCTGCACAGCAATGCTCCACCCCCAGATGAACACACTGTGTCCTAACAAAAAACAGAACAAAACAAAGCCAAACAAATTGCAGTGGCAGGATTTTTTGCTCTTCATATTGCCTGTTTTGAGAATTTCTCCATGGTAACTTGCTCTTCCTTTCTCGGTCAATATGATACATCATGTTTCAAATCACCAGATGTTTCTTCTTATTCCTTTCTCCAAGATTCATTATTTATTCTACATTAATGTGTACTGCATTGCATCTGCCATCTGTTAACCTAGGCATATAAAATATCAAAATCCTTTTTATACTTATCTGCAACATCCCTCAGAACTGACTGCTTCTTCTACCTCATCTGCCTTCTAGGGATAAAGCCTGGAACCACTGCCCAGGCTGGGGAGGCCCTATCCATGCAAGCAATCAGATATGCTCACACCAGCCCCAAGGACATCTTGTCATTACTAAGAGTTCCAAACCTGCCGCTAAGGACAGCATTACTTTCATGCTTACCTTCATTATTTCTTAGCCAAAATGAAATGGAGAAGCACAGCTGTGAGAAACACTCATATATGTCAGAACTGCCAATACAATAGGAATACAAATGGCATTAATGTCTAGATTGATAGCGTACCTGAACATTTCTAGCTTATTTTAAAAACCTCTCACGTTGTGGCTTGTCTGGATTCTAAGTTTCATGATAAAGGAATGGATTTGTACTCTGATAATTATTAAACGTAAAATACAGAAGCATTCCTGGCAGCAGAGAATGGCACAGAACTACTCTTCCACTGATTTCTGAGTACCCTAATCACTTAAGTCCTAAAGCATTTCATTGAGAGGAGGTGGGTTGAAATTCTGTCAGGAAAAGAAAAGCATTTCACCAAAATCTAACTTCCAGTGCAAGCACTTTAATCACTGTGTTCATGAAGTGACAGTTAAGATGTTTCATCTTTCTGGACATTTGGGGTGGTGGGAAAGGGTAACAGTGGGGTGGTTGGCAATACTCATGACATCTCCATGCTATGTTTGTCCCAAGTGTCAGCTAGGAAGACAACCACACTGATGGTGGGCTTCCAGAAACCTGACACTCACCTTCCAACTCATCAACTTTATTAATGACCTTGCTCTGCAGCTCTTCAGCTTGTAAGGTCTAACTCTGAATGCAGGAGATCTTCAAGGGCTGAACAGCAGCCTCTCGTTAGGAAAGAGCCTCACAACTACCTGCTACTTCTTCCCAGACCTGCAGAGGGTCTCTGGTCTTTGTGTGGCACTGAACATGAACACACTCCATAGCTTCATGAAGACAAACATAATGAGAAAGAGGTTACCACCTCCTGCTACTATAATTAGAGCCACTTAATGCTTCTCCCAAGAAGATCCAGCACCAGGGAACAGTCAGTGAGTTCACTGGCTGAGGAAAAACATGCAATGCAGGGAAAGCCAGCAAGTTTCCTGCCATCATGGTGGCATCACCAGGACCAGCAATGGGACAAACTGCAGTCTTCAAGTAGACCTGGGAGATCTGGTCACTCACAGCCCCTCAGGAACATAACTCCATCTTCAGCTTGAAACCATGACCGTGCATCACTTGGTAACAGAGTGAGAAACTCCAGAGAAGAGTTTCTCCACAGCAATCCCACACAGTAGACTCCCCACTGATTCTGGTAAAATATTAGGTTTGAGCTTGCTGCATTTTGGTGAGTGAAAACAAAATCTTTGCAGTATGTCAAAGGATAAGATCTCAAAGCAAATTCCAAATGTTACGCTGCTACTTTTCATGAGACTCTCTGTTATATACACGATTAATCAGAACATAGATTCACAACACAAAAAACAGGGAAAAGAAATGACACTAAATACATCTTAGTATAGGAGGAAGAGTGTTGACACTAAAGACCAGAACTGACATAAGTGGTGAAATATATCTATTCTTTGAAGACATAAGGTTTATCTCCTAAGCAATCAGGCTTAAAAGTCTGCATAAAGACATGTAACAGACAGATATAACAATCTGTAGAAGTTTCTATCATCAACCACAGCACTTTGTCTTTTTCCAAACAGAACCTGGGAAAAAGTCTGATTCTATCTATCAACCTTCCAGAATAATCTATTAACCAATGAGATGAAGACAAGCACCCATATTTCTTCTCGCCCTATTCACTGAATGCTCCACTTCAATTGAAGACACCTTGGATAAAATAGAAGTTTGAAGTTTGTTACTGAAATTAAAGTACATTTCAACTATCGGCCACAAAGAACGAATGATTAAATTAGTACTTCATTTCAAGCCATGCTATAAACCTCTTCACATTATCAGAAAATGAGCATACTGTAGAAAAAGCCTCTTTTCACTAAGTAATATTATATGCAATTTTCTAAAAATTGAGTCTCTAGAGAAGTTAAGCTTTTCCTCCCTATTTCTCCACTAAATGAAAATTAAGCCTGCAATTTCACCTAGGTATCTGAATTTGTTTAGCTGCAATTTTGTACCATTCTGGTAAAAATAATCATTAATAAAAAAAATACAGACACAACTTGTTTGTCCCAAGAGAGAAGCCACCCAATTGTCCCCAGCTGCCAGCCACATGCCCCTGTGCTGTCCTCCTCCCCTGCGTAGCTGGGGGGAGAGGGGCAGAACATGGTTAGTGTTCAGGTTCAAAGTAACTTTGAAGGGAAGAAAAAAAGGATTGGAGCAGGATTGCCTCTCTCAACATCTAAGAGTGTTTGTTTAGAGCTGTCTAGTCCAAAACAACACAACGCTTTCTTTATCAAAGATGTATAACCAGTTTTAACATACCTACCAACCCAATGTTTTATCTCAGCAGACATCTTTCTGGCATACAACCTTTAAGCCTCTCAGTCTCTCCAAAAGCAACCCTCCTGCAAAATTACATTTACAGAGACATGAGATATATTTTGGGGGTGCAATACCTGAGTAGAAAAAGAAACATGTACAGACTACTTCTGAAAAACTTCAGATAGAAGCAACTATAGATAGAAGCTCTTTCCAACCTGGAAAGCAAAGCCAGAGGCAGGCATAGGTTCTCCTTCTACCTTCTACCTTTTGTTAGCACAAAAAGGGAGGCAATTGCAAAGGTTAAAAGTCTAGGTCCCTAAAATGAGGAAGGGCCCCTCAGTTACAGTGCAAATGTTGAGGGAATCTATCATTAGATTAATATAGAGTGTAACCTTTCAAATGGGGCAGTCAGGAGAAGAGTACTGCAGCATCATCAGTAACTGCAGAGTAGTAATGGTTGAACACTGTTATGAGATAACCCCTTATTATTTACAAAAAACAATTCTCTTCTGCCTGGAAAGCAGCAGTTGCTTTCTTTTGCGTTAGAAGAAGCAGAACATTAGACAAGCTAAAACTATGTTAATGCATTCATGGTTTAATTGCTATGCTAAGAAACATAAAAGATGGTTGCTAAAGCAGCTTTTATCTCTGCTGTGGTCTTGTATAATTTTACACCTCTGCTTTCCCTGTTGTGTGTAACCTGATGGAGGATAGGTTAGGTCGGGCTCCTATTTGTACTACTGGATGCATGTAGGGCCGTGAAACAGACACACAGAGAACCCGAACCAAATTTGCCATGGGACATGACTTTAATATTTCTTGAATTGTTATGATTTTTAACTGTTTAACCTTAAAGTTGCATGAGTGCAATTTTCTGCATTGAAATATGCAGTCATTTAACACAACTTAACACATCTTCTTCTAAACATCATCACTTTTATCATTCCTCAGGCAACCCATCCCTCTCAACCTTCAAGCATCAACATCTAACAATGAGCATTGGTTTTGACTTGTTCCTTGTTTTGCTTTCTTCCATGTTCAGATTCATCATTACACGAGCATTTAGCCCCAGGACACAATCTCAGCCCCATATCCATTTAGTTATGGTCTACAAGGACTTGTAAAGCTTTGCCTAGCATGCAAGGGAACGTAGCAATTGTCCTACGTAAGTTCAAGGGAGAAAAAGAGAATTCTCTCATTTCTTTCATTTCTTCAGTCGTGATCTACAACTTGCATCAAACATTTAAAATGAGCTAAGACAAGAGTCATTATAAAAAATGTCATAAAAGGGTTGTATCATATTTATGATCATAGATTATAATCTATTACTATAATTGCACATGATAAAAAAAATGGATTTCTAATACCTGTTTCTTAACATGTTAGACAACACCAACAGTAACACCCACCTGGGCATCACAAAATTGCACTTACAAATGTACTTGAGGTTTTTCAGAAGATGAAGCTTATAAATAAAGGTCTTTGTTCCTTTCATTGTCTCATTTCATTCACCTTTTGGAAACTTACATTCCTCATCTTGAGTAGAACAGACCCACTGAAACACACATGAATGCAGACTGAGGCCATAACACATGATGTTTATGAGGCGTTTTCTTTAGTGTTTATACATAATTTGAGAGTGGGGGGTGGGGGTGGGGGTGGGGTGGGAAGGAATGAAAGAGCAGGGAATAACCCAGCCATAACACACCTGAGCTTGGAAGAGTAATGGGTAAAGATGTTGTAATTTTGTCACCAAAGCTTTCAGTGGAAGATACCACATTGACAATCTTCTAGCACCATGAAACTGCCCTTTAAATTGGCATGATTTATCAGGAGAAGTAGGGAATTATGTACAAGATGGGGTAGCAAGGACAGAGTTGCCACTTTTCACAGGTCCACAGGCGTTTCATACATTTTCTCATCTCCTTGCTGTCTGTCAGTTCACAGGACATTGTCATGACCTGCTAAGGAAAAGCACAGCAGTCCTAGAGATGTACCTCAGTTCATCACATATGCATTGCCACAAAAGGCACAGCATGTTATGCAAAGCATTAACAGTAGTTCTTGTCCAGTTAGATTGAGTCCAGAAGTTACTTC
Source organism: Pezoporus flaviventris (assembly GCF_033815535.1). Lineage (NCBI taxonomy): Eukaryota > Metazoa > Chordata > Aves > Psittaciformes > Psittacidae > Pezoporus > Pezoporus flaviventris. The sequence continues at coordinate 10,255,435 of NW_026892595.1, forward strand.
AGAGTGAGTTCAAGTTTACGGTACAGTATGTGTATATATACACACACATGTCAGTTTACATGGTGCCTTTTTCACAGCACACTTCATAGAGCAGTAATATCTATTTACTGTTGGAAAAATCACTGGATTTGAAAGCAGTGACATACAAACAGGCCAAGAGAATAGTATTTTTACAAGAAAATGACATCTTTCCAAAACCATTGCCTTTTGGGTGTAAATCACATTTTCAGAAGGAGAACAGGGACACTGCAAAAGCTCTCTCAAATGAGATTTAATGGGATGGTGCCATCTATCATGAAGAACACAAAAAAGCACAATGGGGCAAAGACAGACCTTTGGAAGCAACATTAAATAGTTTAGCCAGCTGATTTATAAATACTGACACAATCTAATAATCCTTTTCCATGTACACTTCATACACGCTTTGCCCCACATTATTGCAGCCTTCATGTTCCCAGTCCCCTCTGCTCACCCGCTTCAGAAATACTTCATCAAGAAAAAACCCTGCAGTTCATTTTCTCCCATCTCTTGGGCCAAACCACTGCCATCTTCAAACATTTTGACTTGCCTCATTATCCTCATCAAGATAAAGTTGCTACTTCTCAGAGATGGAGGCGCAAGTGAGAAATCAAGGCAAGCATGCCTGCCCCATCTCCCAGCCCTGTGAGCTGGCTGCCTCTGGACTCTCACCTTAGTGGTCAGCTTGGTCCCACCCTGTGCCACGATTAACACAGTTAAGACATGTGACATGGCTGGATACCCCTGGGAGGTGAGGGAAGATGCTGCTGGAGTGACGAACAATAGCTTTGTTTTTTGCAGCAGAAGCTCTGGAGACCACCTCAAAGTAAATCAGAGGCACCAACTGGATCTAGACTGACTGGTTTTCCTCCAAGTTTTGTAACTTGTTTAGCTTGTCTTATCCACATGCAATCATTAATTATTTATTATATAGAGACTGTCAAATAGGGGGCCTTTGTGGATAAAAAAGGGGTTGTAGTGCTGACTGACCTACATTCCCATGAATAAAGTTTCTCTTCCTTTCAAGTTGGTTGTGGTTGGAGGAAATATCTACAAAGTGTACTGTGTTTGGGGAAATAAATTGAACTGATTCTCTATTCCAATACAGCTGGCAATCTTTTCTGAGGTTGTTTTTACACGGGTGTTTTATTAAATTTTCAATTTAGTTCAAAAGTGGAGGCCATTATTTGCTGAGGAATTCCCTTCATAATTTGAATTCAAATAATCTAATAGAGCTGAAGAATAAATAATGGTGGCTACAAATTAAGGCACCTAAAGAAAAAAGCATACAGCAGGATCAGCAAAGCAGGATGTCAGTAAAGAACCAAGAGAGTGGAGCTTGAGCAGCCCCAGAAAGCTGCCCATGCTACTGCTGTGCTGCTCGAACAGGAACTGTCTCTCCATCCATAAACACAGTGCTCCGATACTGCCAGGGCATCTTTTGTAGCCTGTCAACACAGCTAGCAGTTCCTGGCCTGTGAAGTTAAAAATATCCTTGTCCTGAAACAAATGACTTAATTCTGTGGCTTTTTGAAATGCAGAAGCGGGAGGTTTGCTCTTAATGAGCAATCTTCAGTACCAAGAGAGTTTGTCCAAAGAGTGACTCACTATATGCTACTTTTGAAAGCATCAAGATAGAACTTCAGAATATTAGCTTAATAATCTTGTTTACTGAACTCTGGGATAAGGTTTGTGAAGTGGATTCTTTTTTGTTTGTTTTCTGGTTTACTAATGTTTTATATTTTGAAATACTAGAATATTTGTTAAACTTAATTCATTTGTACCCTGTTCTACTACTAATCAACCCTATCTACATCATATTGTTCACACCTCATGCAAAAATGCACATCCTAAGAGAGATCTGATCATTGGGATCCACTATTTCAACTCATACATTTTCAATTTAGGTGACTCTTTGGGCACAACATCCAAGTATCATTCCAAAATCTGATGTCTTGAACTATTACATTTACTAATATGTATATTTCAGTATGTTATAAATGTTTCACAATTGAAAAAGTAATTTTACAGCAAGTAATGGTAACCTCAACTGAAAAATTGTTTTTTATTTGAGTGAATCACAAGATAAGTAACTTTGAATGGTTGTACTACACTCACCATTAGCTGTTGAACAAGCATGGAGGCACACACACTTCATTTGTTTCTCTCTTTGATGTTGGTTTTAATGTCTGTGGGCATCAGTGCAGGAAAATGAAAAGCATTCGCAAAGCAGGAACAGCCACTCTCTGCTGCCGCTTCTCTTCTTGACTTCTTCTAATTTAAAAGAAATGTGCTAACTCTCCTCACTCCTTTACTTGTCATGACCTGGGTAAGGAAGTCCTGGTAAGACTGCCCTCATATGACAGCGACATGGTTAATAATGGGAAATGCAATTAATTTTCCTGGATACTGTCCACATACACTGCTGAGAACCAGAGACAAAACAGGCTGTGTACAATTCAAGTCATATCCATTCATGAGAGTTGGCATTCACTCGACAGAAAACCCCTTTTCCCCATCCTGCCATTTTCCCCTTTAGCTTCTTTACCACACATACATATGATAACATGCTCAAGGCCAAGAAAAAAAGATATAACCAACCCCTTCCTTGATAGACATCAAGAGAAGCTAGGAGTATTAGCTCTGAAATGTCTCCAAGATGTGCTTCACTTGGCTATCCCCTGCATTTAAAAAGAATGAAAAATCCTATTTAAGAAAACTCTATAGATAGCACCAGTTGAAGCACTCAGTTATTTCAGCTTTCAATGAGAAGAGGTGTGAGTGATGACCAGTAACTTGAGGATGAGAAAGGGGAAGCCACAAAGTCACCACATGCTAAGAGCTCTCCTGGGAACCTGGAGGTAGAAGAAAGACAATGTGCCAAGGAAATAAAATATAGAGGTGAAATTTTAAACCTACTTAAGTTGTAGGACAGACATAATTCACTCATTATCCAAAACTACCTAATCTTCTAGGCACTAAAACTCAATAGGTGACTCCTTACTTATGTTTCTAGAAATTCTCTATGCATTAACCTTAATTACCCACACATATGCTTATGGTAGATAGGCATCTGCTGATCAGCTGTGCTCCAAGACGTGCAGACTCCAGCAAACAGCTTAAGTCATTTAAAAACACTGAAAAATGAGATGTGGGCAAGGCTGTAGTAGTGGCACATGTAAGTATTTTACACTTTCAATCATTTGATAAGCATTTTTAAAAACAAGAACTGTCTTGGAAACAGGGACCAGATGGGTAAACACTTCAATTCCTACCTTGGAGCCCCTGGTTCTACCTTCATTTCCTCCATGACTGTTGGAGCTCATGGCTGCAGAGTAAAACCAACTCAAGAGCAGACAATGCTTACAACTTCACCCTCCTTTGGCTGAGATGCTTGCACAAGACATGGCAGGCAGGCATCTGTGTAAGTTAAACTGTATGGATCACTCCCCTGAGGTATCTGTGCTCCTTATACAGCTGACATATCATGGTGAACATCTAAGGCAAGAAGGCAAGATTGCCCACTGCATGTCTCCAGAGATGAAGGTCTCCGACAACTGCCCAGGGAATGCAAGTAGTTATGCTTGCCTGGATAGGAGTGGATAACCCTACTGGAAAGGCATCTAAAATTTTGGTGAGGCAATTTCTAGATAAGACACCTAAATAAGAGACTAGATACCATCCCACAGGATGCCCACACATCCCAGGAGAACCAAGTCACAACAGTTGTGCCTCACACATATTTTAACTTGTAGCTAGTTTAACATCTGGAACAGATGTTAGAGTTATTTATCCCTGCTCACACAAAATAAATGTATGCTATATCATAACTGTCTTGTGGGGAAATAAATTTATGTTAATATATATTATTAAATGTAGAATAAAGATGAGGTTTCTGAACTACTTCAGCCACAAACACTGACTGCTTGCATTCTTTTCTAGGCCACTGAGACTATTAATTAGGGATCCCATAAACACAAAGCATTGATTTTTTGATTTTTTGATTTTTCCTGCAGATTTTGGACTGAGTTTTCAGAGCAAAATTATACAATTATTTAATTCAACCAAGATTTTTTCATTCCTACTGAAAATGAGATATATAACTACAAAATTCTGTGAAAAGAAGAAAGTAAAATTGTTTAGTTTTTTACCCTCCCTCCCTCCATCCCACCAGAAAAAAGAAAACAAACAACTTAGTTTTACTAGTGGACATAATCTGTAAGAGGACTAGTGAGGCAATGCAGACATATCAAAGTAACAGCTCATGCCTTCATACCTGAATTTCAATTTTTGTGTTGAATGTGTAGTTTATAGATGTTGATCTTAAAATCCAACAAACAAAATGCACCCACCTAAATAAGGCAAAAACCTCAAGAAAACACTTTCCAAAATACTCATTTTTCACTTTGTGTCCGTATGCCTAAGTGTGTAACTAAGTCAGTTTTAATCACTACCTGAACTAGCTCATCACATACCTAATTTACACATAGTACAGAAAGTGGCTTATTAACCACACTTTTCACATGGCAGCCAGCCACAAACCCTTCATCATATGTAACTCAGCTGCTGACTAATAGTTTTCTTAAATAAAGAGCTAACATGAAAGTCTAAAGCATCAAAACAACTTACAAAATGATTACCTATTATAAAAGCTAATTTATTATCAGTAAATAGTAGGTTGTTTGGTTGAGGTTTTTAAAAATCCCACCATTCAACTCGGTATGTAGAAGGCATTCCCACCTGCTTCTTCAGGTGGAAGTCCAGATCTGCTCATTCATTTGCTGGGAAAACCACAATTGCATAGTGCCTGTTAGGCCAATGTTTAGCTTCAAAGAAGGATGTGATTGATTCTAATGCTGGGCATTTTTGCATCTGGCTTCTCCATACCTAGTGAAGATGCCTATGGTCACTTTACAGCAAGGGAGAAAACTCAACATGTGAAGAGCAGAATGTGCAGATACCAGCATGTTCAGTGGGGACAAGTTTAAGCTTGCAGATGGGAAACAAGAGGAGAAAGGAGGAGCTTACACCAGCCTTTTCTCTTGTGCACATCTGCTATTTCATCTGTAACAATACCCTTCCACTGCCACAAAGCCCCAGACCACAACTGGTGGAGGCAGGTTCAAATATCCTCTGTCAGGTCCAGCCTGAACCCAAAGCCCAAACCAACCAGACCAAGGCTTCACCAACACTCTGTGAGAAATGCTGACAAGGTCTCTTTGTGAACTAGTTACACTCTGCACCAAATAATTAAATACTTCCCGAGAGATGGAGAGAGAAGAGTGATGCTGCAAACCTAGCAGTTTCCAACACCTACCCAAGAAGAAAGAGGTCTTGCTTTCAATTTCCGTTAACATTTGTTTTATAAAACACCTTAAAAACCCCTCATCCCACAAATTTGTAAGTGAACAGTCCTGCTAAATTTGCATAAATTGGGAATGTGAATGAAGACTGAAGGACAATAAAAAAAAATCAAGGAAGCATTTCTACCATGGAATGGTATGCATTAAGTTATTTGCCAACAACTTTATCTGCAGCATATTGAGAGCAAATCATAGGGAAAGACAGATGAAGATGTTTTGTCCTAAGTACAGATAAACCCTGGCTTTTGCTAAAAAAAAAAAAAAAAAAAGAAGAATAAAGAAGTTGCTATAAAATAAAATGAGTTACAGCTTCATCGCCTGTTTAATCTCCTTTACTCTGCTGGTGGACTTTCTATATCCCTAATGCAAGTGAGGAATCACTGCAGGTCCACTGTGCCTCAGGAAATGCATTGATGAAGCATGAGCTCACTACAGGACACTAATATATTTTACTTATTTTTTATTTATCTTATACCGCAATCTTTTATGCCTCATTACATTTCTTTACAAATGTTTTCCAAATATGAAGATTAATAAATTACAAATATTTGTATCCTTATATTAAATACATACTTAAACACCACAAAGAAGAACCCTAGCACTGGAAAATGCAGGCAGAATCGTTACAATAATTAAAGTACAATCTCAGCAGCAATGGAAAATACTATTAATGCACTTCAGTGAGCTGCAGCTCTATTTGATATGTTAAAAGACAGATAAGCATACAGGACCAATCTTCAAAAGATGTGAAATGGCTCAGCTCCATTATATGTCACCTGTCAGACCCAGAGGCTGGCCTAGGCAATTCGACTCACAAAAATTAAAATATGTAAAATATTTGGACAGACAGATGCAAGGTATAATTTTATCCACTAAATGGCATTTATCTCCTAGTGTTCTCAATCAAAATGAGGTGGGTGTTGGTGTTTGTGTGTGTGTGTGTTACAATCCAAAGTTAAAAGGGTAAAAATCGTCCTTTCTTCTGACAGCAGAGTAAATCCTGCTTGTTAACAGATACAACGTTGGGGTCTCTTCCAAGGAACAAGCCATGTTTTTGCAACTCTGCTTTCCTGAGATGCTCAGCATCAAGCAGCTTCGCCACAGGACATCAGGGATAAAAATTCCCTAAGAATCATTGATAAAATTCTCACCAGCCCCAGGGATTCACAATGAGAATTTAACTCAATTCAAAGAGGCCTTAAGAACTCAGATTTGGAGAGATTTCAACCACTTGGTCCCTGATGCACCAAATTATTTGATTCTTTTATAGTTTAAGTATGCTTTTACTTCACATAGGTGAACACTTCATATGACTTCAACTTCTGCTACATGATTTTCACCTGCTGGCAAGCTAGCATTGGGTAAGACATGATCAATCGTGAAACGTTATTTTTGCATTGTATAAAATCATTTCACACTACTTTCTGAGAAAAAGTAACAGAATAGTTGCTAATTCTTGTAATTCACAGAAATAAGTAACATTTGGTATACAAGATGAGCACTAAACTCTAGATGTCTAACTTTGAAAGAAAAACATATCCAAGATCGTGATCCAGTGAGCTGTTTCAAATTGTCTTAGCTTTAGAGAAAAGTGGTGGAAGAGAATAAAATTTATGTTCTCAAACACTTGCTAAACTGGGCTTACCTGATAAAATTTACTATCTTTATTATCAGAACTGTTACGGGTATCAGTAACAGCAGAACTGAGATCTCAAACTACCACCTTCAGCTAATTGTGCCAAAACAGACAACTGTTGATCCATTTACAGTATTTCAGAATTGCATCTAATAAAGCTGTGCTATTGCTAGGGAACATTTTTACATAAAGATGTAGGGGAATCATGAAACCTATGCCATCTTTTTACATCCATTATCCAAAGCCATTTTTCCCTTTCCTGGAAATTAGATAAGCAGCAGCCTATGTGGAGAGGGCTGTTGGCATAGACTACAAGAAGTTGCACATGACTGACGCATATGATTGAACTGATGCTGCTATTCCTCCTCTCATCCCTCCCTTTTTTAAGGGACTTTTTTTCTGAAACTGTTTTGCAAAACCAAATCAGCAAGTTGTAAACGTGAATAGCTGGTACCTATATTCCAACTGATTCATTAATAACATGAACGAAGTATCAACCCAGTCATGAAGTACTTTCTGAAACTTTAGAGCACTTCAAGAGTAGACTAGAGAAAAACCATTAATCTTTGCAGAGTATGTCTCCACACACTATGTTCTTCTACGGCTGCAGCAGGAATTTTAACTGAATTCTGCTGTTGTAGTGATATTAATCATATTTTTAAAAAATACATAAATAATATAGTCACAGATACAGACACAGACAGATATATAGCCCCAGCGCGCCAAGCAGTCATCACATGAGATTACCAAACCTGGTCAAATACTTCCAAAGAAGTACGAAGCGCTTTAATTTCAAATCTAGTGCTTTCTTGAAAGACTTATTCTGAATTATCAACTAATCAGAGGTTTTCATCTTCAAAAAGTAAAACAGCAGCTGTCCACCACTGTCTGAACTTTTTGAACTGCTTCTCATACTCACATATGTAACAGATACAAATATTTGCTTCCTATAAGCCTAGGAAATACTGAGTTGTACTTAAAGTAAGAAGTCTTTATTTGCAAATGAGCTTTTATCCTTTGCATTAGAAACAAAAATGGCATGGAAATAATTATAAACAATGTTTGTTCAATAAGAATGGTCAGGTCCTAAGAACAAAAATGTAAGAATGCCTAAAGCCTAAAAAAACAAAGGGTGAATTAGACTTGCTCAGTAATGCAAGGGTTTCTTGAAGGTACAGAGCACTAACAACAATGAACAGTGTCTATAGTATTTTGTTGGTCCCCTAACGTCTGAGCAAACAAAATCGCACGCAAGAAAAAACACAACAGGTTGGATCCCTCTCTATTTCTTCTCTCCCAAAACACCATATGCACCCTCACTCACTGATTGGTTTCTAATCTCCTCCTGCAGAGGAAAACCTGCAGATAGGAAGTTCACTGCAGCCACGTTAAGCACAGGGGCTCAGAGCTGGCTGAAGGTTTTTTATCTGAGGAAATTCTCTTCCAGTTCCTCTCCCCACGTTCTTTTTATTGCCTGCAACCTCTTTCAAGTCCCTGTTTGGATACTTCTCCTCAATGTTTTCCTTATGCCCTCCAGACTGTGATCAAAGCCCTGCTGTATCCCCTTTGTAGGCAGGAGTCATTGCTCCTCTCTGCTGCTGCTGACAGCAGTGACTAGGGATGCCTCTGCAGTGCTGAGGAGGCAGCAGAAAAGCTGAGGAGAGAGGAGACGATGCACTGTTATTAAAAAACCACTGAAAAATAGTGCAGGTTTTAGATACCACTACTGTTTTTCCCCTAGCCTCACTGTGTGTATTCATAAAAGTCAACAACACTGTCATCAGGTGGCCCCTGGAAACGGTCTACAGAGCAAGATCTTCTGCTAAAGCCAAGGACAGTTTAAATAATGACTATAAAGAAGTGTTTTGCTGCTTCTCTGGATGCAGTCTATCTGTCGGCACATTCAAGTAGCAGATTGTTAAACACAGCCTTAAAAGTTCATTTTGGCTCCTGCTGCTTGCTGTGCCTTTGCCTGCTGGCATACAGCAGCTCCCTAATCTTACATTTGAAGCTGGTCTGTGGTACTAGAGCTCAGCTCAAGAGGAGATGTCTTGGCAAGCAGTCTGCCTTGCTGCCGAAACTGGGGTAGCTCCCTAGCGAGAAGAGAGAAGAACAAAGGAGCCTGTAATGCTACAAGAGGACTACCAGGAAACACAGGAAGGAGCTCATTCTTGTTTGGAAACAAAAAGATCTAATCAAAACACTGAATTAACATTATTAATCAGTTTCTTTGCTGCAGCTCAGCAGTCAGATCAGCAACAGAAACAGACCCCAAGAGATGCATCTTGCATAAAACCCCGTATACATAGAACTTACCAGCGCTACTTTGTGCTTCCTTTGGAAACAGAAAAATAACAACTACCACTTAGACTTTCAAAAGAGCATAAATAACTCATGTGTCCAAACTCCACAAAGTTTCAATGAAGTTAACTGCCTTACTTCTCTTGAGGCTTCTCCAGCCTACACAGTTACTCAAACACTTACTGGAGGTTAGACAAATCATTAAGATAGATGAGGTCCAGATTCAGAAGTACTCAGAAAAAAAATAAAATCATTAATATATTTAGCTCTGCCTAAAGAGACCAAAACCAAATTACTGCTGAAATTCGGAGCTGATGTGGAAGCTCCACGTATTTTGTACTCACATGTCGAGGGTTTCACAGGCAGAAGGTGCACCACAAAGTTGCTGCTGCCCACATCACCTACTAACCAACCAGATTCATACGAGAATGACAAACCATCCAGCGAGATGCAAAGTTCCTGAGGCTGCATTTTGTCTTTTTCCTCAGCAAAAGAGGATGAATAACTCTGTAAAAACCTGTTTCCCCCCCCTGCTGTTTCTACCACCACCATTAGGACTTTGCAAATGAAGTCTCAGTGTGTTTAGATTTAATCTCCACTGGACATTTACTTTATTCCCCTGACTGTACTTACAAAGCAGACATAGTGAAAGTGACTGCTGACTCCTCTGTCTGGGCATTAGCACCCAGGCACCAGCAACCAGGTCAACAGACACAAGTTATGCACCAACAAACTATTGTGCCACTTCCAGCATGAGGCCACTTAAACTGCATCTGCTAATCCCACGGTTTTGCATGCCCAACCGAGACAAAGCAGGCAAGGCTGCCTCTAAATACCCCCTTTCCCTTTAGATATAAAGGGGACTTTCCTGATGTAACCCCAGGGATTGGAGTCCGTTGTGCAGCTTCATTTGACACTGTCTTGTTTTTCCTACTGAGAAAATCACTGCTTACAATGTACCAAATATACTTCCCCCGTGCATAAGTACAAGGGAGACTAAAAAAACTAAAAGGGTCAAAATATTCTCTCATCCCCATTGAATAAGGGCTTCCAGTGCTGCACAGAAAGAACTGCTGGTGAGGATGACTTCCCATGCACTCCCTTCCCTGGACATTCCTGACAGCTAGGACATATTAAACATTTTAAATTATTAAAACCTCCAGGCACCCTGCAGACAATCCATGCTGCCTCCATACCTCACAGGTCATACCCTTTAAATCCGTAACAAAGGCCAGTAATTTCTCAATGAAGATATTCCAAATATCCAATAAAAATGAAAGATTGTGGAATGGCATCCAGAATGCTCATTGTCCTCTGGGAGGCAAGGTCAGCACAGGCCTTCCCTCAATAAACACTGTGCTTTCATAACTCTCATTTATGTCGTCTATATGAAATCAGCTGCTTACTAGATTTAAACTCCACATTTCTTCTTAACCAAAAACATAAGTGGGGGTGAGACAGCAAATGCTAAGGCACTCATAGATCACAACATATGCAGGTTTTATTATTAGAATGCTCAAAGATAAAGAACTGAAATAACCTGTTACACTACTGACATCAATTTAGTGTCCAAACTCAGTTTCTAGATGCTACATGGAATCACACACTCACCAAGTACACTGTCCTAGTTTCCCTTACATGCCTATATTCAGGGGATATCTATATTCACATATAAAGCAATGCAATGGGACTCTTTTAAAGTGCAGGGCTTTGGATGATTTTTAGTAAGATTACTCAGTCACACTGCAATAAGGCATCAAAATAATGGGAACTTGCAGCAGGCTGGAGCAGGGGCGTGCTCTTCAGGCATGAGGCTGTACACACATAGCCATGAACACATCTGTGAATTAAATCTAATTTATACAAGAGACTGCTCACACAAAGTAAATACTTAAAATCCTCTAAAAATAGTTTGCTGTAGTGGACGATGTTGAGAAAGGTAAAGAGGCCTGTTCAGCTAAAGTTCTCTTTTCCTCTTCCTTACAAACTAATACAACTTGTACCTTGCCATGGAGGAAGTTTACAGAAGACAAGCTCGAAGGGTAACAAAAAGATAGAGGGAGTGAAGGGGCACCCTTACCCAGCTAGTGCCTCACACTGGCACAAAGTCAGCAGCAGGAGCCAGGCACCCTCGTGAGAGGATTAATCCTGGCTATAGCCCTTCACCATCCTCCCCCTCTGAAGTGCATGGCCATGCACACAGGATAATCATAGGAGCAGGCATCAAAATAATTAACAAACGGCATCAGTTCCATCGCTGTATCACAGAGGAGTGATAGCATCATGCAAGTTTGTCAGACTTAGTGTATCTCAGATGAACTGGTACAGAGAAAGGGAGACGTGGTGTTTACATGTCAGCTGCACACTAGGGAGAGGGGAAGGCAAAGGTATTTCTAAAGAACAAGCCAGCAACAATTAGTTAACATACATTTGCAGCATCAGGAACTAGAAGGTGGAAATAACAGTGATGTACAGTTTGGCACTAAGCAAAAATTAGTTGAATGGTTCATGGAAATAACGTGCACACCTACACACTTGCCAGTTGCATCCAAGTGTGGTTTTGCAGGATCATCCCACTTTCAAAGCATTTCGGTCTTTACTGAAACTTTTCCATATTCTAGGCTATCCTTACCTAAACTGTAAATCTGTAGATGGCTTTGCGTATTCCAAGCTATTATTTTCACTCACTTCTTGAATAATAAGTCAATGCTTGCAGAAATTTATCATTTAACAAGCTGTTTATTAGCAAGAGGTCATCAAGGTTGATTAATTTTAAGAAATTCCCAGTCCAGTTTAATTACATCAAGCAGAGGAACTGAAGTGGCCTCAATGCATGTAAAATACTCTGGGGGCTCATAAATATAGCGTAAGAATATTAATAGAATTCTTTAAAATTGGTACACATATGCCAGCACACTCCATCACACTACTATTACTTATGATTTGATAGGATCAATAAAATGATTGGTATTTTCTAAATATAAATAGACAACCACACCCTCATAAAAAGCATACGTGCACTGACCCCCTCCCAAAAAAGGAAACAGAAGGAAAAAACAGATGAGATAAATAACCAGATATGATAAGAAATCATTACATTTCTACTTCATCACTCTTACATACTTCAATACTGCATAAATGCTATTTAAAACGTACAGTAGACTGGTCCATGTATCTACATGAGCTGCTTCTTGATTACAAAGGGGAGGCCCCTTTTTCCCATACTAAGACAACATCTGTTGGAAACAGCTGGAGAAAAACAGTCAGATTCACCAGGGTCTAACACTAGGGAAAGTGGGATCCCAAACTATAGGAGCAGTGCAGTTTAAAGCATCAGTGTCCAATAGTACTAATGTCATCTAGGTGATATTATCAAGGCATGCATAACACTGGCAAAGTATTCTTCACCCTCTTCTGGTGAGGAAACAGATACACACTTCCATGTAGGAAAACTGCTTGAGAAGCCAAAGAAATGGAGATTTCTTCAGCCTACTTGAAGAGTTTAAGGATCCAGATGACAGGTCTCAAAACACAGCAGCTTGGTGATTCTTTTAGCAAATTCTTGGCAAAAAGCACAGGGTGAAGGGATGAAAAAAAAGACCATAAAACAAAGCCAGAGGCAGGAAGAAATATTTCAAACACAGAGTCCCCAGATACCAACATGGTTGAGATATCAGAGTTCTGGGTCTGGAAAAGACTGGTGCTCAAGTTGTTTTGTGGTATGGATAGAAAGGTTTTCTACATGCATGCATTGTACAACCACTAACAGTATCCTGGACAAATACGAACTTCAAACTAGTTATTTTTAACTGGAATACTACACATGACTGCAGAGACAGTGACTAGGAAAGTCTTAAGCCTACCCAACACACAGTGATCACTCACTAGATGAGTACTTGTTACCTATACATCACTGCTACTTATATTCCCCACATTTCCTGACATACTTTTTGAACAAGCATGCTAATAGAAAATATTATGCTCCTCTCACCCTCAGTGAAGACAAGCAAGCATATTGTCAGTAGGCTCCTGTACATTTTCTATACAGGAATCTGCAGACTGGAAGGAGGAGGAGCTGAAAACCACAGACTTAAAGCAATGGGGAAAAAGCAGATGTGAGCCTCTTGTGAAGAAGGAAAGGGTAGTAAGAAGTTGCTTAAGATGGCACTAAGACTCAGGACTGCTATTCAAATCTCAGTTTCCTGAGCAGCATTACAGTAAAGATAAATATCTAGTGGCATATGTATAATGACTGTCATGATTGTGTAGAAATTTGTTTTTAAAAGTTGTCCTAAAAAAGTAATAAAAAATGCGTAAGAAACTCATTGAAGACTGACAATATAACTGGTTTTGCAGCTAATTCCAATCTAGATTTCAGGTAGATGAGATATTATCTGGCTTTTGCTTGTCTGATGGCTCCCTGTCACTGGAGCACATCAAAACCAATTGCATTATTTACACTCAGCAGTACGAATCAGAGTCTGAAATGTCTTCTATAACAGAGATAAAAGAACAGAGCACAGACATAATCCATCACACAAGTGAAACACAATAAAGCTCCAACCCTAGGCAGGACATCTGTCTGCTGTGCTGCAGCATGAAGCTTCCAAAGACTCCAAAGTCTTTGAAGACTGATGTGGTAATTCAGTTTGATGAGAAGTACCATATTTAATTTCTTATACAGCACACAAAGTGAGTTTATATTTCAGTTTTGGTTTCTAAACGTTTAATCATGAAACATCTGAATCAGCAAAACACGGAGGACTGTTAGCTACATCGACATGTTTTCTGTTTCCATAATATTTAATAAGGAGCACATTTATGAATCCCCTTTGTGGACTTCAGTCTCTTTGTGGAATTCAGACCAGAAGCGAGGACACTGAGAAAAGTTTTAAGGCAAAGGGATGAGCTATTCAAAGGATTCCAAAATCTTCCTTACAGAAAACACTTGATGGGCAGAATATCAAGCTGGGCAACACCCAAGAAGACCCCAGACTCCCCATCTGCAATGCAAGGCTGGCACAAAGGCACATACAAAAGCTTCAAAGGTTGCAAGGGGCAAGCGCACATTAGGGGACATCTCATCTTTGCATGTTTGTAGGGACCGGAAGGGGAAAGAGAAGTTGGCAACGCAGATTTTCAGTCCATACTCCTCTTTTACAAGCACAATGTAAACGGAGTACAAGAGGGTTCCTTTGGATCTTAAGTGCTATTCATGAAATGAGCAATACTTCAACTGGTTTCACTTGTTGTCAAATAGTTCCACTATTTAATGAAAGGTCCCTTTTTATTACAGTATGCCAAATAGATCACACACAGCAGAGAAGGGCAAAAAAGTTTAAACCGGTTTTTCCTGATCCAGCTTTCTATATCACAGGCAAGCAAAGACAAACCACAATATGAACTATTTTTAGGGGAAAAAAGGGAATGATTTCTAACATAGTAAGAACATCAGCCTCAGCCAGTTAAGTATTATCTTTAACAACACCTCATAAAACTGTGTATCTTTAAACTATTTCTTAAATATCAGAGAGCAGACACAACAATAAATACTGATGGCAGGGGTATGTTGCTATAGGGAAACATTTTTGGCTTTTCAATTAATACCATAATAATAGACAGCAACACTTCAACACAGCTTTCTGAGACTCTTCTCTTTATATTCCTTTGGAGATCTGTACCCACAAAGGGTACAGATAACTCATACAGAAATCTGCTGAATTTTCAGGCAGTGATAGTAGACTGCCACAAGTTCTCCATTACTGGTGTACAATATAATGGTTTGTTTTGTCAAATACTTAATGTGGTGGCAGCAGGAAATTCTGGACTGCAGGTGCTTACGTCGGTGGAATGTATACAAATACACCATAGAAGAGCAGTAACTTCCTAAAATCAAGGGTATCATTTTAAAATTATCTGCCTACATAAATTTGACAGTGTCCCCTATGGGACAATATAGTCCTCCTGAAAACGTGCTTCCTGAAACATGTGCATCTTGAAAAAGCATATACTTAACAAGCTTAAAAAAAAACCCAAACAATTATTAACAATGCAAAAACCAGGAATGATTTAGAAATGTATTAAGTATGCTTTTAAGTTTTACGCTGTTGGTTTACACTTACAGCACAGAACGTACCCTTTCTGCTCTGCAGAGGAGCCTGAAGGGCACCAGATTTGTCTATCACAGAAGCTAGCAAGTGAACTTACTTCCACTGAGCGCAAGCTGTGCTGATACTCTCGCTTGCTCTCTCTGCTACCCTCTAGTGAGCAAGCAAAAGTAAACGATGGGATTCAAGAGCCTTTGCATAAAGACAATGTTAATTCAGTTTTCCAGTTTCAGCGTGAAGTACAGACCTCTGCAAATACCACTTTTGGCAATTACTTTTCCCGACTTTTTCACTCCATAATTTGAGAAGTATAAGCCTGCAAAATGCATTTTAAAACTCATTTTTATTGAGAGGTAGTTGGACTAGTTGACCTTAAGGTATTTCTCTAAATTCCAGACCTTTTTCCTCCCAGTGATAAGCATTGTTTAGTGATCTACAGCATTTTTTTTTTTTTTAAATTGTAACTTGCTTTGCACTATTATGTTTTGCTCATGATGGGGAACTACTTGTCTTCCTTTTACAGGGAATACTCGGGATGGGGGATGCCAGAGGAACTGAACACTGGAGAAAGAATTCTCAGTATTTTGGTAGTCACCATGAGATACAAGAAATGGGCATTTCATTCTAACTACTTAAGAAAAGCAACATTCAGGACATATTGTGAAGGTTACTACACTATTACTGTTTGCTGTTCCTCTACACCATTTCTAGCTCCTTTCCTGCCCTTTTCTGAGGATTAAACAGATGGTAAACAGAAGCTAATGCCAGTGTAACTTACCATCTGGCTAATAGATGCATTTTTGCATAGGCTCATTAGCATGCTTGTTCCATCCCAAATCCTCCATAACAGTTTCGTCTCCGTCTGTATCATCTTCATAACATAGCTAATAAATGCAAAATGCATATACGAAGTTGCAGTCCATGTGGAACGTAATCACAGCTTTTAACTAACCAAAACATCAGAAGTGGGACTAGACCAAACCCTCCTCAGCATCAGCTGTATTTGCTACCTACTCCACTTTTTGATTATTATTATTTTATTCTGCTTGAATGTTTGCCTTTAATTTACAGCTGGTTCTTTGTTTACCTGAGACACACTCTGTAACAAAAAGCAACCATTGTCTTAATCTTTATTATCTTTGTTTTACTTAGAGGGAAAGGCAAATCATCAAAAAAAAAAAAAAAAGTCATTAAAACCTCAGCTTATTTGAGGTATACCTTGGCTGGCCTTGTCAATTATAATTACCTTCAGATGCCTAAAAGCAAGAAGAATGACAACGCTCATTTTAGTCTATTCAGTAGCATTAGGGCAATTCATCAAGCACAGGGCTTTTTTTCTCCTTGACCAATCCTGTCACCCTGTAATAACACTGGTCAGAAAGTTCAAAACTTGTGTTATTTAAGTGCACTGAATTACTGCTCAGATTCAACAGTGTCACAACAGGCTAATGGACAGAAAAACACAATGACAAATAAAAATACACACAGGCTAGACTGAAAATGGGATTATCAACAGTCAAGTGGAAGTCAAGAACACCAGCACTGTGCATTGTGCTAATTCAGGGTACACTAGTGTCTCTCCTCAGGTATTTGTGAATCATCAACTTTAAATGAAAATGGTAAATATTCAGAGGAAAGAAAAGGCTATTAATGTTTACTAAGTTATCTATCAGCATTTAAATTAATTAGAGCAAGTATTTAGGAGCGTGAAACTCTTTGGTTAAGTCCAGGGGGAAAGGCAGTAAAACCCACCTGCACAGGAGGAGGATCCCTCAGCAACACAAGCACTGCCTGCTCTACTCCCAGTCACTGCCCCACACAGCAGCTGTGGTTCACACATACGGCTTTTCAGCCACGGCAGACCTAGGATTAGCCTAAATTGCTACTCAGGTTTGAAAGAAAATAAGCAACCAGCAGGAGACAGACAAGATTATCACTGAACTGAAATGAAACATTAGATTTTTGTTGGTTTAGGCAGCCACATAACTTGGAGCTAATGGAAAGAGAATCAAAGAGCAGAAAGAAAATCAATGTGCAAGCAGTAACAAAGAAGAAGAAAGAGAAAGCAAGAAAGAAGAAAAAAACAATCATAAATGGAAATTAGTAGAGAGAGGGGAGAATCTAGAGGTGCACAGAAGAAAATGCTGGTTGCACTAGCCAACAAGAATAAGGTTGGAAGTCTAAATATGCCCAGTAATTTTCAAGGGATTGCATTTGAAATACACCAAGGATACTCTGAAAACAACTTCTTTATCCAGATTCATGCAAATACAGCCTACAAGCAGTTTTCAGAGAGCCAAACTTACTTAGAAATTTTTCTTTGGTAAAAATGCTGATATGGACAGCAAAACAACCTATGAACAGAACTCCTACCCACCCACCAGTGAGTTTACCACTTCAGTAGCAGCCTGGCAGATTTTGCTTCATTTTATTTGGCAACACTATCATTACTCTTTTATACTTGCACACTGACTTGAAAGCATAATAGTTTGGTTTAAGACTAATGAGTTACTAGCATGAATTTAAGAACGCTTTTTAAAAAAGAGAAGTATATAGAGATTTACGCTGACTCTGAAGAGAGGTGGCCAATTCACATTGCTTTCCGCAAGATGTTGAAGACCCTCAGTTTCAAGAGACAGTGTTTTTGTCATAGGTGCTTAGCACCACACAGGCTTTTTGACCTTAGTCATCTAAGTTTCAGAATTCCCATCTGATCCACCAGCAAAATGCTTCAGCTTTTAAAATGCTGCTCTCAAGGCAACAATACATTGCTTAATCCCACACTGGACAAATTCCACACTTCAGCAGCAAGCTTGGATCCAAGCAGAATTTCAATTGTCAGCCCCCATTTAAAAAGAAAAAAGGGTATTTCTGGCCTCTTTTGTAATACCAACAATTTATGTTCCCACAGCTCTTCTTCAGCCCTTTGTGATTTTACATCTTATTTGTGCCTTATGGCTATTGGCCTTACACAGTTCTTCAGAAGAAAATGACAGACAGCAGCACGAAAGGGATGGCTGAGTCCAAGGATCTATTTTTCTCAACTCCAGACTTCAATTGTTTCACCAAGCTCCCATCCATAAACATTGTCCCACACCTAACATGGCAGTGTTCATGCATAAGGCCCACTTCTGTGCCAGTGTCTAAGGATGATGAAGAGAAACCTCCCAAAGACCCAAACCCCAAACCCCAAGAATTCTGCATACAAGACCATTAACTGCAGAAGAGCTAAGCTATCCAAAGTAACTACAGTTTGGGCTTGCTGTCACAAATATAGTGTACCTCTCTGAGCATTACTAATCTGGACCTATTAAAGGTATTCATCAAATAAAGTACTGTGACAGGGGCAGCGCCTACAAAACAAGCCTACTGAGAATAAATCCTTCCAATAGCTGATGATGTGTAGCTGATACTGGGATCATGGACAATTCCAAGGTCTTCACTAGGGACCAAGAACTTTTAGGTCAGTGAGTTTAATTAATTGGCACATGTCCACAAGATAAAATTCAAGAAGGGTACATATATATATATATATATATTATAGTCACATGGAACATTTTGACATGTCCATCCCAGGTGGGGATTAGAACACAGGGGATAATTATTACCTTATTAGAGTATAATGTTATGATATTATAGTCTGCAGTTAGCCTGATAATACTAAAGACATAAACCAACCATCCACTTAATTATTTCAACACTTACAGGATACAGAGAAGATGAAAGATTTAAAGATTTTCTAGAACCAAGATTTTTCTAGAACCAAGATTCACCTCAGTGGAAAATTCCAGGTTGTTGTTTTTTTTTTAGCAGCATTCCAAATCAGGATTGACAAAAGAGGGGTTTTCTGGGGCAAAAATTAGAGCAATTAAATGGGATTTCAGATAAATTAAAGTACTGTGTGCAGTAAAACTGAAGTTTTTCTTTCAGGTGGTTTCAGCTTCAAGGTGCATACACTCAAAATAAAAAAGTCAATACAAATACAGAAAAATGCAACCTTGCAACTGGTGGTTTCTGTGTAACAGGGCACTGCTGCTGTCTCCCTCCTAACTTCTCCCCCAGCAACCAAAAAAAATCCAAAGCATCACTGATTTTTCCAGGAGGGAAGCATAATTTTGACTGAATGGTATTATCCAGAACAGTGGCACAAAAACCAAAATATCTAAGCATCACTTTCTCCAAACCTATTCCTGTGGCAACGCCAAGAAGCATGCCATGCTGTTTTGTCAGACAACTCTATTACAACCTTTGACTCCCTGCCTTATGCTTCAACAGCATCCTCTGTTAGAGCAAACAGAAAGCATGCTGTCTACCTTTTCCTTAGTTTATTCCCAGCCTGCTGCTTCCATCAAGGGCAAAATTATCTAAAACATCTGGAAAGATTAAGATTATCCATTTGCAAAGGGAGGTCTGGCAGTCCTTTCCATCTAACTCCTTCAAAACAGTATATGAACCCTTCCTTAACTGTTTCTCTTTTCAAGGATTCCAGATTTTTTGTTTTACAATAAGCCAAATTCAGAACCACTCCAGACAGAAGACTTGCCAAAAGTAACATCCACAGACTGACTGAAAAACATTCACCACCCACCAGGACCGGTGCATTGTCTGCCCAGAGCCGGCCCCAGATACTGCCATCCAAAACCAGTCTGACAGGCCTGGTGTTAACCCAACTTCTGTCACTCAAAACCCTAACCTCTCCTAGATCAAAATCCTGAGCTAGCTCAATACCTCAAAAGTTACCAGCTACTGCAGAAGAAATCATGGAATGGTTTGGTTGGAATGGAAATTAAGGATCATCTAATTCCAAACCCCCTGCCAGGCAGGGACACCTTCCACTAGACCAGGTTGCTCAAAGCCCCATCCAACCTGGCCTTAAACACTTCCAGGGATGGGGCAGCTACAGCTTCTCTGGGCAACCTGTGCCAGTGCCATACCACCCTCACAGTGAAGAACTTCTTCCTAATGGCTCATCTAAATCTCTTCTCTTTCAGTTTAAAGCCATTCCCCCTTGTCCTGTCACTGTAAGCCTTTGTAAAAAGTCCCTCTCCAGATTTCTTGTAGACCCCTTTAGGTACTGGAAAGCTGTTCTAAGGTCTTCCTTGGAACCTTCTCCTCTCCAGGCTGAACAAGCCCAGCTCTCTCAGCCTGAATTCATAGGAGAGGTGCTCCAGCCCTCTGGTTATCTTAGAGGCCCTGCTCTGGACTTGCCTGAGTAGGCCCATGTCCCTCTTGTGTTGGGGTCTCAGAGCTGAATGCAGTACTGCAGGTGGGATCTGACAAGAGCAGATTAGAGGGGGAGAATCACCTCCCTCAGCCTGGCTGCTTGGACAATTTCTCTGTATTCCTCCCAGGCTATCTGTCCTTGCTTCCATGCTCTGTATCCTTCCTTTTTGTGTTTGACTTTGTCAGGAGCTCCTTGTTCATCTACACTGGCCTCCAGTGTTTTTGTTTGACTTCCTCTTCATCACAATTCATCACTCCTGAGTTCGGAGGTGGTGATCCTTGAATATTAACCGGATTTCTTGGGTCCCTCTTCACTACAGGGCTTTGTCCCATGGTATTCTACCAAGCAGATCTCTCAAGAGGCCAAAGTCTGCTCTCCCAAGGTCCATGTTAGCGAGCTTGCTGTGTGCTCTCCTTGCCACCCTAAGGATCTCAAACTCCACCATTTTGTGATCACTGTAGCCAAGCCTTAAGCTTCGCATTCCCCAGCAGCCCCTCTGTGCTGGTGAGAAGAAGGTCCAGCATAACACCTCATTGGCTCCTCTATCACTTGGAGAAAGCCATTATCATCACTGCATTCCAGGGATCTCCCTGATTGCTTATGCCCTGCTGTGTTGTCCCTTCAACAGGTATCAGGGTGGTGGAAGCCCCGTCACAAGGACCGGGGCTTGTGAACATGAGGCTGCTCCTATCTGTCTGTAGAGGGCCTCATCTGCTCGGTCTTTCTGTTCGGGTGGCCTGTAGCAGACATTCACTATAATGTCACTTGTACCTGCCTACCCTTTAATCATGGCCTGTAAACTCTTGATTGGCTCCTCATCCATTCCCAGGCAGAGGTCCATACACTCCAGCTTATCACTGACATAGAAGGTGACACTCCCTTCCTTGTCTCCCCTGCCTATCCTTCCTGGAGAGCCTGCATCCTTCCATTCCAACACTCTGGTCATAGGAGCCATTCCACCACCATTTGCACAGAGGCATTTAAGCTGGGTCCCTAGTGAAGCTGACTTACTGGGTGGAGTGTCTGGGAATCCAATGTGCTGTCCTTTAGGTGCTCTCCTGCTGACCTGTGATCCCTCTCCAGGCTCAGGGTATCCATTGCTAGCACTGCCATCAAACTGGTAGGACTGGGATGAATTGAGGTTCCCACATCTCCCAGCAACTTTACTTTAAAGCCCTCTTCACCAACTTGGCAAACCTATGACCAAATACTGCAATTCCTTCTCTGTGCAAAGCCATTACTATTCAGGTACTTATACTGTAGCATCAACAGCTTATCTGGTGCAGATAAATCTCTGTATCTCTTCTGATTTAAAAAGGACAGTCAAATGGATTTTGTCATACAGCTCCTCCCTTATTTTAAGCAAGCCCAGAAAAATCTTCTGTTCTCAGACTAGTGGGTACTGGTATAAAACTGTATCTTTCCCTGCACACTGCTATTACCTATAGCCTTGTAGGAAATAAGAGGAGTTATGAGTAGTTTTTTTGCCTCTCAACAGTTTAAAGTGTTAGCAAACATCTTCGTTCCACTACCTTTGCCTACATTTATTGAGAAGAGTATCCAATTGTCCCAGATTGCTACCAACCACCACCAGCATTTCAGAAGATAAAATTAACCTTAACCATGACTATGCTCAAATATGCCATTCACTTACCGTCACTTTCCAAATGTTACTCTCGGAGATATCCTAGGAGAAGTTTCACAGCTCTTATCAGCCAGAATTTAAAGGAGGGAGAGAACAACAGCATGAAGCATGCACAGGCACGTTATGGGAGAAAGCAAAGACACTCCTTCTTGCCTCAACAGGATGTAGCAACTTCCAGTGACTGCAGCCGAGCCCCTTCACCAAACTGGTTTGTGCATTGAAGGGTACGTCAGGAAATTAGAGACACATCATATGCTTCTGTTGTGGCTACGTGCTTACATGTATTTTTTTGCTAATACATATGATCAGAAAATACACACTACATGTTTTTTTTGTTACACAGGTGTAAATAAAACATCATGAATATATAACTAAGTAACCTTTTTCTCCAGACACTCAGCCTTTTGCAGGCTGAAAATATATGCTGTTAATGCATGGCTCCTCTACAACAGTATTTACCCTGAAAAAATCCTTAGAACAATATATGTTCAAACCCCTTGGTAAAGGAAAATTTAAGCTTAAATTAGGAGCAGAAAAATGTAAAGGTAGTTTATATGGAGTTACAGAAAATTCTTTGTAATGAATCCACAGACACAACTCCTTCAATAATGATTATTAAAAAAATCCCATCTCTTGATCTTCATTGCTTATAATGAAGTTTGGTTAATATGCAGATTTTAATTAGTACAAGTCAGGATAAGACAACTGTGAAGACAACTTTTTAGCTCAACAATGCTATCCCCTGAATCACTAATTCAGTTTCAAAAACTAAGGAGTTTTTGAACTCAGTTCCTACCTTACCGAGTACAGCAAAATGTGGAAACTTCTCCTGACCTCTACCACGCCAGGATGCTACCCTGACGTCCTGCGCCACAGCTGCGCTGACTGAAATCCTCATCCTTGCTCTTTTCTTTGCACGCAGACTGAAAACAGAGGAATTGAAAATACAACCACCCAGGAAGAACGTCTGCAGTGACGGCTGGGATACTGCATGTTGCAGTGTAGTGACTGATTGGGATGACAGAAGTTTGCTGTGGTCAGAGACAAACTACAGATCCCTTGGAAATCTCCAGCAGTGATTTCCAAGTGTGCTGCTGTATGTAGGACACTTGCAGTATTCAGATAATACTGAAAACCTACACAGATTATACTGGCACCACCAGATAGCTACAATAGCCCTCTCTCCCCTGGTCTGTGACTCCTGCCTTATAATATATCACCTCACTTCTAGGGTGATGTAACACCCCAGTTACACCCACTTCTGGGGTGATGGGAGGGTAACAGGAAAGCCTCCAAGTGACAGAGCCCCACGCACCAATCTGTGCTTCTGTATGTATTTTTGTCCTCCTTAAGTTCTATACAGCTCTAACCAGGTACTCCTCTATGTAGAGATCAGCACCCTTTCCTTAAGATTGCTTCTAAGTATGCAACAGACTCAGCCCAAAATCCAGAGCTGGCAAAATCCATCATCTGTGCAATTCCACTCGGACCAGGGTCCTGCAAGCATTCTCTATCACTTATTCTGGCTGACACTGTACATCTCTGTTCCTTCCCTCCTAGATATGAAAGGAATTAAGCCTTTGGAAAATAGCAAGTGATTTACATGCATTATTAATACCTCTTGGTATAACAGTATTCAGTATGTCACTTTTTGTTGCTTCACATCAATCACAGTCTCTTAGATTTCAGAGGAATATTCGCCCACTCACTGGGTAAAGCCAAATGTTACAAAAGGAAATTCTGCTCATTCCTTGACTGAAATTAATTATGCTTTTATAAATATATAGTCTGGTAGATCACAGGTATTTTGGAATAAATTAAGTATAAAAAAATCATTATAGGCTACATTTTCTATACAGCACTGGCATTTTACACACAATTTCTATCATCAATGATAAGGATTAATCAAAATTATTCTAATCATAAAAAACCCCCAAAACCTCAAAACCCTTTCATGGTGTTTCTCATAAATGCAGTCAGGTTACTTATAACATTATATATCATAGAATGATTTGGGTTGGAAGGGACCTTATATATCATTCAGTTCCAACCCCCTGCCATGGGCAGGGATACCTTCCACTAGACCAGGTTGCTCAATGCCCCATCCAGCCTGGCCTTGAACACTGCCAGGGATGAGCAGCCACAGCTTCTCTGGGAAACCTGTGCCTGTGCCTCACCACCCTCATAGTGAAGAACTTTTTCCTAATAGCTAACCCAAATCTCCCCTCTGTCAGCTTAAAGCCATTCCCCTTGTCCTATCACTACATGCCCTTGTAAAAAGTCCCTCTCCAGATTTCTTGTAGGCCCCTTTATGTACTGGAAGACTGTTATATGGTTCCCCCTCCCTTGAGATTTCTTCAGGCTGAATAAGCCCAGCTCTCTCAGCCTGTCTTCATACAAGAGGTGCTCCACCCCTCTGATCACCTTTGTGGCCTCCTCTGGACTCGCTCCAACAGGTCCTCATCCCTCTTGTGTTGGGGTCTCAGAGCTGAGTGCAAGACTCCAAGTGAGGTCTCACAAGAGCAGAGTAGAGGGGCAGGATCACCTCCTTCAACTTGCTGGTCACACTCCTTTTGTTGCAGCCCAGGGTATGGTTAGCTTTCTGGGATGCGAGCGCACACTGTCGGCTCATGTTGAGCTTCTCATCAACCAATAGTCCCAAGTCCTGACTAGCACCCTTCTCAAAAATTTGCCCAATTTTTCTTTTACATTTTTAGGGTACTTCCTTCAAAACCTGTAATTGAAAATCGTTTGGCATTTTCTCCATCCTTTCAAAACTCAAACATACCAGCTTCTAACTCCATGAAGTCCAAACCTAGTATCAATGCATGGTTTATTTTAGCTCTGTGTGCCCCACTTTCAAACAAAAAGCCTCTAATGAGATTAAAAGGAAAAAAAAAATAATCAACCAAATAGAGCAACTCACTTGGGCATCTTAGAAGATCATTTCATATCCACAAAAAAGCTTGCCTGGGACTCACAGCTCTAATACTGAGGAAATACCATATTGGCCACAAGAGCCTGTGGTTTACTTTAGCCATAGGATAATGGAAAAAACAGAACAATAAATAAATGATCATTTGTCTCCACTTTCACCAGGGTTGTATAGCGTGTTAGAACAATGTAAGACTCAACTGTGTAAACCTTCATCCCTCAAAAATTATGAACAGCTTCTCTGTGCTGGAATGTTTCACTAATCCCTGCTAAGTGATTTGCAAGGCTGAGTAGAAAAGCAGAAATACCTTCTCTGTTCCACATCTAAGGATCATCACCCTTTTCAGTTACCTTAGGAACCAGCTATGTATGAGAGAGGATCAGAATGGGCAGTGGCCCCTGCAAGGCTTATTAAGACTTGGGCTACACTGGTTTAGTTCTATTACCAGAAAACAAAATTAAAACAACAACAACAAAAAAAAAGGAAAAAAAAAACAAAACAAAAAAAAACCCACCCACATTTGTCCCAGGGACTACACATACCTAAAAGCAATGTGATTAGTCTTTGCTGTGAAAATGTCACAGTCACTCAACTCTGTCCAAATGACAAAAACAGAAATAACTATTAGAAATAAGTGGACTTGAAATGATTTCTAAGAACATCTGTATTTAAACTCCAGAATAGCTAAACCATAAAACGTGTTTAATACTAGTAAGCTCTGCAATCAAATGACGTTTAATTCCTTAGACATAGACCTACTTACCACCTAACAAGCCTTTAGTGCTAATACATTAAAATCTAACTTACATTCTCAAAAGCCAATACAAGGAAATGTGAAAGGAAATACAAGGAAATGCTTACAGGATATAAGGCAACTTTAACCCACGTATCAAGATTACACTTCAGGAATGCTACTCAAGACAAACACCCATTTCTGGTTTGGGGCAAACACATTCCCAGACCTTGAGTGGTCGAAGGCACACCAGATGACTGCCTACCAGTACCACTGGGTGTTGCTGTGGAAGTCTCATCTGTCCCACCATTCCTCCTGAGATACGCTGACCTTCTTGGCTGTATGTCTCAAGGCAGACACAAAAGTTGCTCTGTGTGACTATCTTAAACGTTTCACCTCAGCTGATGCTAATCATGTCATGGCAGACACGAAGGGGAAGAAAATGAGTGTGAGGATTTGTCTGAGCGCAGTAAATGTTCTTCCTTCTGCTCTCCCCAACTCCTGCACATGCAAATTACTCCCACTTACAGCCTTCCCGTTTCAGTGGAAATCAGAGGTGACACCTGAATTAATCTGCTTTCTGTCAACCTCTACTTAACCTACTCACACCCAGTCAGCTGCACAGCATCTAAGGCAGCCTGTATTGACAACTAACTCCTGAGCAGGCTTAGCAAAGTTTTTTCTTCCCATACAATCATTCCCAAGATAAATGTTAGGTGAGCAGGTGTTGAATGTAGCCTTCAAGTGTTTCCAACTTAAAAACCTGCATGGGAGGGGAGCATCTTTTTAATAACACAGAATCTAAAATTTAGAGAGTAATAACCATTCAGACAAGATCTTTATCTTCTGTAATGATTCAATAGCTCCTTGCTGCAACTGACTGGAAGTTAACCATCAAATGAATTCAATGTTTAATGTCACAGTACATATTTTTTTCATCGTTCCAGGACATCAGTTCACCATCATACTGAAAAAAAATAAGAATGCAATTTATAACTAGGGAATTGATTAAGACACCTTCATATGACCTCACCACTCACATCACTTATCAGTAAAGCCAGAGTACCAATTCACATATTGTGTTTTTACCTAAAATTCTGTGTACACAAATATTTTAACCTTTCCCTAAGGACCCCGTCTCTCTGCTGCCTGCAGTAGGGCTTCGAAATTCAGTCATAACAAAGCCTTGACCTTAGATGTACGCCTTCTGTCATGTTG
Source organism: Pezoporus flaviventris (assembly GCF_033815535.1). Lineage (NCBI taxonomy): Eukaryota > Metazoa > Chordata > Aves > Psittaciformes > Psittacidae > Pezoporus > Pezoporus flaviventris. The sequence continues at coordinate 10,282,615 of NW_026892595.1, forward strand.
TGACACTTCCATCTAGGTTCTGGGAACCGAAAACCTTTACAAACCTTCACTTGCCTTCTCAAAATGAAACACTAGAAGCATTTTTGGCATGACTGAACACAAATCCCTTCCCTCAGTTATGCCTTGCCACCTCCCCTCTCCAGGGAGATCCAGTCCAAACCCACCCTGGCAGCTGATCCCGCTTTCTGAAGGATAAAAGTGGCCAACAAATGGGATGCTCCTACAAAACTTTAACTCAAACAGCCCATGCCAGTATTGAAGAAGCAGCTTCTTACCAAAGGAGGGCAGAGGAAGGAGCAGAATGAATATAGGTCAGAAAACTTCCATCTCCCACACCATCTTCACTGGGTGCTACCACACACTTTTCCCTAGCTGCAAGCTCCAAGGTGCTGTCACCAAAACATTGGGGCTGAAGTTCCAGAACTTCATGCCTCACAATGGCTCCCAGCTCAAGCAGAGACAGGATTGTCACAGCCCTGTTCTTACCTCCACCCACATTTTAAAGTCCAGCTTTTCCTGATTGGAAGTTAATACCTGATTCAGAAAGTCCAATTCTTTCAAAAGTGCCAGAAAGTTCATTTATATCTAGTTACAGTTTTATGAACTCTTTAAAATTCAAAAGTTGGAGCTAACTTCAACATTAATTGCCTGAATATTCAGCCAAATTGCTTCCCTGCTCCCAAGTCAGAGGGTAAAAAACCAGGCTGATGCATCTCAAGGTTTGCAAATATAATTGCTTTGGCATCCACAGCTGTGAAGTACTGACAGCTCTTCATAATACCCAGTCTGCTTGAATATTCAAAAGTTAGACTTCAGGGATCACTTGAATTGATGTAGTTTTCCTCTTTTTCTTTATTTTTATTTTTGTTATGGGTTTGGCTCTTTTATACAGTAAACTGGACTTTATGCATGCTTTCCTCTACTAACAGTGATATATTATGATACGGAAAAAGTATACACGAACACACAGCTATCTATCTCATCAAAAAAACATTATCACAAACTCAAAATAGGCAACAAAACTCAGATACAGGAAGAGAGTTTTTAGTTTTAGCTGTTTTTCTAAAAACAGTTACCTTTAGGTTCAGTGCCATCCCTTAAATATCATTTCTCTGCTTTCCAAAACAGCTACCAGTGGTGCTCTCCCCTTCTTCAACTAGCAGTTAGCCATGAACTGTGAGAACACAAAATGCACTCAGCATAATTTGATTAGGATTCTAATTTATATTTGTTAGCAAATATTCCTACATTAAAAATTTATTAAACCATCATTCATCCATTTGTAAGTAATTTCAGTCAATCATGAACACAATATCTCTTTTTCAGCAGCAAAAGCTGCAGTGGTTGACAAGCACATAAAAATGGACTTTTTGTACACACCTACTCTAAGTTTCTGCTTCAGGGAAGGAAGAGTGAACAGTTTTCCTCTGCCCAGATACATACTGTGAACAGTGCAACTGTCTGACAATTTTGGCAGGTATGATTTGCTAAGAAAAGTAAAAGTCAACTGGAATATCTTAAAAGAAATCACAGGGTTGTTTCTGAAGAAAACCTCCCAGTATTCTATAGGAAATACTCATGGCAGCCCCTGAAGTATTTATTTCTTTTTTAATTCAAGTTCTAAACAATTAGCATCTCCTCTTCCACCTCCTTGCCCCTGACTGGCTGAAACACCACTTCTTTTCCTTAGCCTAGCTACACCCACTTAACAAAACTGTGGGTGCCTAAGTGTTCAAGCACTTGACATGTTAGAATCGTTTTTAACAGCTTCGTTTACAACTGAATGCCTGTAATTTCCTAACATGTCCTGAGGCAGTTTCCTAAACTGTATCATTATCCCGACAAGTGATCAGGGATAGGGCTAAGCAAGGTTTAAAATCTTATATACAGCGCTCCTTCGGGGCTCTTGAAGAGTCTTCCTAGTTATGTGGGTTCTTAATACGAATGGGGGTAAAATGTTTTTCTATTCTTTCTTTGGCATTATCTTTCCACCGTATATTTTCCATAACTAACAAAGTCACTGCCCGTTTTAATATGTACACATATTAATTTACAATTAATATGTAAAAATTTTAATATGTACAAATATTTTTATTGCCTCTTTTGAATCTTTTCAAAATGTTCTATCATTAATTTCATAACACCTTCTTCCAAAAGGCTCTTCTCCCTTTTTGTATGCTTAATCTTTCTAACACTCTACCTCCACTAAATTTTACAAGATTATTGTGAAACATTTCAGAAATGGAAAAAAAAAAAAAAAAAGACATTTTGTCACATTAAGTACATGTCTCACTGTTTCAGTAAGGGGAAGAAATCTGCAACCACAAAAAGGCTATACACTGGGGTTTTTTTTCCTCCCCTCCTTGAAAATGCAGTGCAGAATTACTTTGAACATCTGGGCAGCAAAGGGAACTGGATGTTTTCATGTAGTGCAAGTAGCTCAGCAGGGTTATTTTGCCTTCTTTTTTATCTTCTTCACAAACTGATAAAAATGGGGATTGCTTCTTTAACTTATCGTACTGAACACAAAAAAAAAAAAAAGAAAAGAAAAGAAAACTGGATCCTGCTTCTGCTTTTGACTGAATTTGTGTATTTATTTGAAAATAACAGGATGAACCACAGCTGTTGGACAGACTCACTGTACCTGGGAGAGACTCTGGCCATTCAACATAAAGATCTGTAAAACTACTGAAAATTACAATCAGGAGATAATTTGGGGTTAAAATGCTCATAGAAATAAAAATACTGCTTTGAAAGACATCTCCAGTTACAGGTGTTCTTGTCTATTTGTTGGTTACATCAGTGTGATCATGCAGCACCCACCCTCATCCACACTTTTGGCTATTTATGCTTTCAAGACAGTGCACAACCATCAAATACTTGAACTTTCTCTACTGATGTATAGCCTGAATATGCCATAGGATGACTATGCCAACAGCTGTCAATCAAGGTAACAAAAGAAATACATTCAAGGGCATATTGCATTTCATATGGAGCCTGATTTGAAAGACTTGCTCTAGCTCCCAGAAGAGCATTCTCTTCAGACAAGTGTTAGTACTGATTTTTCTGAGTGGGTTCTGACTTTGTGTGAAGCCAGCTCCCAGGGATGCCTCTGGGTGACTGGTATGGAGGTCTTCTGGTCCTCTTCACAGCAAGCAGGGGCTGGTGATGTCCTGGAAAAACTGCTCAGAGCTGGGGCCAAACAGATGACCTATGCTATGGGGTTTCTACATAGTGGTGTCGTGAAGTCCATAAACACAGAAATCCTGCATGAGTAATATCTGCTCTTCTCCAAAAGATGTCAACAAGCACATGACAACCTCTCATGCAAGAAATCTGTTTCCTGTGTTTATTGGCTAACTTTGATGAAAAAGAAGCTTCTATAACTTCGCAACATGTCAAAACAGAAGACTGAGCTGGATTCCAGTCAGTCACAAACCAAATTAACGTCCAAGATCTAGCTCTAAAAAGCATCAGTGTAATTTTAATTTATAAGTTCCATGGCCATGTTTGATTTGCAAAGCTGAAACACATCCTTCGCCACACTTCTAAACCTATTGATGTCAATAAAATCTAAGATTAAGTGAGAATTAACATTAGTTCTCTAGGTGCAGTGCAGAATCCCATTTTAAATTCTCTTTTCTGATTGTAAGAAACATAAATAACAAAACATAGTAAAGAAAATGGAAAATGAAATAGGGAATCTAGCCCTAGACAGCCACATTTTTTTCCTCACATAATGTTACTTCTGGCACATTTAACTTAAGAAAACAGAGGTAAACAGGAATAGGAATAAAAGAAATACTATTGCTATAAATTTAGTGATAATGCATCATATTTAGTAGAAGACAGGTTGAGTAATAGAGACACCTGGTAGTAAGACAAATTAGGCATTTCTACACTTCATGCTTTGACATTTTTTTGCTTAAAACACGTTACTCTTCTTGACTACATGTCAAAACTAGCTATAGCTAACATCATTCAAGAGTTAACTGTTTGGTTCTGAAAATTAAATTATGAAATTTAGGGGTTTTTTTGTTTGCGTTGTAGAATGATTTTTCCATTAAAACACATCGTTAATTCAAAGTGGACATTGATTAAATATTAATGCAGTTCTGTAATGCCATTAAAAAAGTACAAACCTAGAAACAAAATATTAATGCTTACAAAATAGACTAAAATATCCCCTTGAGACAGAAATCCACAATTATTTGCATTATAACTACCAGAATAGTATTACTTCTTTTCATAAAATTACAGATTAAATTAAATTTGTCCAAACTGGATTTTTACATCCAATTGTTTTTCTTAACCATCTGTATAGTAGAAGATTCTAATGTTACTTATTCTTCACCATTTTCATATTCAATTCTATTTAGAAGGTAACAGCTTAATGCACTACAGGAGGATTTTTTTGACCTAATTAAGATGACTAGAGTAAGCTTTAACATTTTTCTCCCCAGTTATTTGTTTCACAGCAGGAGCTCAATCAATTTCTTTCCCGTTGGTAGAGGGATCTATATGTCTATCTTCCATGTAAAAATTCTTAAATATTAACGATGATCTAGCAGTTGATTAACTGTATTTATTTACGTATTTATTAGCTTGAACTACTAAATGAATGGAAAGAAGAAAAAATAAACAAACTATAACTGTTAAAGGGTGCTGGAAAGTACTCAGTGAGGAAAGCATTGACAACCACTGACATGAAGCTCCAGCACAAAAACAATTAACACTGGCCAGCAATGAAAGCCATAGGTAAATAATTACTGACAAGCAGAGAAATTAGTAAGAGAAATAAGCCCCCTTGCCATTTAGCTCAAGCACCAGAACAGCTTCCCAGCTGCAGAGCTGCTCAGAGCCCTCTCTCCTGAGCACTAGAGAAATTCCCAAATGGAGACTTGTTCCATAATCTTCCCTGCAGAGTCCAATGCAGGAGGCATTGTCCAGCCCATTCACTGGAGAAATCATTCAAGGCAGGGTGAGAGGAAGAGCACAACAATTAAATAGTCTTTACAAAAAAGGATTCATTTTCAGATATCCATGCAATATATTAGCTCAGAAATCTTTTCTTCTGTGCCTCTCCTGCAGATGAAGCATGTGAAAATAAAAATAGGAGAAATGATCCTGCAAAGAATACATGTAGAGCCCCCAGCTATTACAGGCAATGGAGTCACCAGGCACAACCTAAGCTGCCACGTGGAGACAACAGACAGCATAAATCACCTTCACTCCCCACTTACAGTAAATCACTTTTCACCCATCTTGACCTCCCACAAATTTGCTTTGCAAAACCAGAGCTATCCAGCAAGTAATCTAATCTGAGCAAGCTGAGGAACAGGAATACCTGCATGTATAAATAGCTCTCTCCAGAAAAGCAATCCAACTTACACTTTTTGCTCATTAGTGGTCTTGCACAAACTGATCAGCTCCCAGACAATTACTGAACCTGGTAAAAAAGCCCAGAAAGTTAAAATAATGGTAAAGTTACTTATGCCCATTGTTGAGGTCAAAAATAGTTCTGTGTGTCACAGAACTACTGACTGATGCCAACACAACTTGCAGCTAACCATCCTTGAAACATTCACTGGGCTAAACTTTCAGCATAATGATTTTATATATGCATTAAACAAGATGTTGTAACAGTTCATCACAAGTTTCTTTCTGCTTCATAAAAGAATGTGAAACACAGGAAATGAGAAGTCAATTGCTTTTCTCTCCCTAGATGAATGTCTGAGACACCAAGGTTGTATAACAAATGCACAAGATTCATTCCCTATAAATCAGTATCTACAGATTCACAATTTGTGTATTCCCTGAAGTGGCAGAAAGGCGTGATATGTTTCGAGGTAACATATATTGAATTTGGAAATCAGTCTAAAATGTGCTATTAACAGGGACATCCAGATACTTACCTTCAGAAGGACTTCATGCTTCTGAATTTCTTCCTCAAACTCTCTCCTCTTTCATCATTAAACACTGACGTTTTAACTCCAAAAGCACCTATTGAACAAAACAACTCTTCCATGAATATCCTTATTGAAAACAAATCTCACTTTGTTAGAACATGCAGGTCTCACAAGGCTTTGCCAGTTTGAAGACAACCAAACAGAACCTTTCAAAGTTCTCTAGGCCAGTAGAAGTCCCTAAGGTACTGGGAACCCCCCACTTGGATGTTTCAGAAGATCCTGCAGCCAGGGGAATCACAGGCCAGTGGCCAGAGCTCTGCTAGAAATTAGCATCGCCACATGAAAGCACCACTCTCGGTTTCAAATTCAGGGGGCAATTTTAGAAATTAAGTCATTTTAAACCTCTAGCAAGAGGTGCCCAATAAAAGCTAAGCATGAGCTTATTATTACATGCTCAGAAGGGACTAATAAATGCTGAAGAATGTAACTTTTAAACAGGAACCTTCCAACACCAGATTAAAATTCCCAGAGCACAGCCCAATTTACTGCCTGCGGTCTGGGACACAAAGCCACAGCCAACCTTGACGAACGCATTACCAGAATGTGCTGGAAACAGAAAGCTCTGAGCCTTTCGAGACCAAACTGCTCTATATTTTGATAGACCTTTTCCATCCTGCAGATGCTCACAACAGACTCCAAGACATCACGATATGCAAAACAGATATTAATTTAGCCTTCAGTGGGGAATGGCAGGTGGTTGCATCAGGCAGGAAAAGCCATGTTTTTATGAGCGCTGCTACAAACTGCTTGTAAATGTAAAAGTGTTTACATTTGGGTTTGTGCAACAGTGATTTGAGAGAGGCAGAAGCAAGTCTCTCAGTTTGCTGAGATTTTGATGCAAGTCAGAAAAAAGCTCCATTTACTGATACTATCAAGTTCTTCAAAAAAGAAACAGATCTTCATCTCTGTTTTGTGACAGAAGAAATAGGTAGTACACAGCAAAAGGCAGCTTAGCTTAGCTTTACAAATACTAAATTGCAGGTCTGTTGTTGACAATATCAGAGGAAAAATAAGCCACGCTTAGAAAATCCATGGGATAAACACTATTATTTTGTAAGAAATTAGATTAATAATTCTCAGGAACTAAGCTCTGTTTCTAACAGAAATAAACATGAAAAAGAACCCCACTAAGTCCTAGACTCTCCAGAAGGTGACAATTCCACCAAGAGAACAATTCCACCAACCACTACTCCAGAAGTACAAGTTCAGGTATGTAAATCAATGTACAAGCAGCTTCATATCCGCCAAGTTGCTGCATTTTGATGCCTCTGGTTAGCACATTTGCCTGAACACTGATTTTCTTCAGAAGCCTCTGTGCAGAAAATGCATGGCAAAACAGAAAACTCTCTTGGAAGTACAACTCTTTAGCTGAAGAATGAAAATGTAGCCCACAGAAATGCTGCAAGGTAAATTTTTATATATACACACATATACATAAATTGTGTGTGTGCATATATATTTTATTTATTTATTTATTTTTAAGCAAAAATGTTTGAAACCTACAGTCAGGGTTTTTTGTTCTCCTGGTTACAGGACTCAAAATCCTATAGTTTAGAGAGAAAAGAAAAGGAGTGAAACTATTTTGTCCATTTCGGAAATCAGAAGGATGTCACAGTATAAGTGCAAGTTTCTATCCCCTTGTTGTCCCCACATCCCTCAATCCTAACATCTGTTTTCATCACAGTGTCCTGCAGATTTTCTGCTGCAGCCAGTCTGGACAAGATTCCTTCCTCGTCTAAAACTCTTTCTTTTCTTCAAGCTATTCTCTATACACAGACTCTGGGTTACAGCTGGGTTTGTTTTCTACAAATGAATTCTGCTACTGTTAAGGGAACAGACAACAGTTGTTATTTGGAGAAAAAACAACTTGTAATTATGACTTTATTTTTCATATTTTGTCCTTCCATTCTCAGCTCAAGCTGTTCAGAGTAGAAAGGACTCTTCTTCAAAACAAAATCCAAATTTGAGGATGGATACAAATTACTATAACGTCTACACATGTGGGAGTCCTCACCATTATTTCTCTACCAGTAGTGCACACCACTTGGAAACACATCTCTGGGTATGTCCAGTAGATTATTCTTACTGCAGCTTCCATCACTTCAGGCAGGTCTCAGTTCTAGCAATTACTTTCTAGCCACTGCCATTCCTGCAAGCCAGTGTCTTCTCCCCCAGTATCAGAAAGTTGGACCCTCTAATATGTGCTGGCAGACACCAATATGCAGACCCCACAAGTCAGTACCCCTTGGCCATCAGACATATTCTTGTCTTAGAGTTTATTAAAACAGCCTTTTAAACCCAAAGACAGTATAAAACCCCTTCTCAGTAAATTATATTTCATAGTTTGGAAATAGTTAGCTCCTTTGATCTTGAATTAACGGTTTTCTTTTCTTGGTTTTCTCTACATGGGTCACCTTCATACTAGCCATATAAAAAAGCTTAATATAGAGCCATATAAAGGTAGGTTCATCTTTCTCTGAACTACACACACAGGTAGATAAAGTTCAGACTTAACAACAAAGCCACTCTGTAGTGTGGAGTCTAATATGACTATACCCTGACATTAAAAGAGACTATTAGGTCCATCCCAAGCAGCCCACAGGTCCAGCCAAAAGAAGGTCACAAACCATCTACTTACACATTGAACTCTAAGCACATGCACAACCCCAAACACTCTATGCCAAACCCAGGATCTACAAAATGCTACAACAGTCAGGAAGAAGAACCAAACGCATCACTAGTGAAGAACATTACCAGTAGTGGGAATTTCTTAAGTTAAAATGCCCAGGAGATGTTAAATGATAAACCATAATCCACATTCCAAAGCAGTACTAAGTAAATTTGAAAAAAAAAAGAGTAATTCCTAGATTATAACATCTAGTCTTAAACTCAGTCTAAATTCCACTGCTCCTTGCTTTTTCCCCGCATAAAGCCATCAGCTGTCATTACTACCTTTGGAATTGCTGCTAAGTACCACTGCCTGTGTAAGTTTGCAACCATTACATCCAAGAAGACGACAAAAATGATCATTTAAAAAGAGATAACCTCCTAAAGCCAGATGTGAATGGTTCCCACTGCTGCTGGCCAGAGGCTCTATGCTTGAATCAGAGACTGGCCAAAAAAAACCCAAACAATTAACCCAGCCCAGAAATCCTGTCCTAAGAACACATGTCCCACATGCAAGCAAAGATCTGCGAAGTATAAGCACAAATACACAGGTATTTCAATGCACATGTACATGCAGCCAGAAGGCAGGACTGCACACGAATGTTGGATATGATGGTCGGGCTTGACAAACCTGTTGTGATAGGGGGCACCTGTCTGGGGACAGGACAGGAGAGTGATTTGACACATAACCCCAAAATGCCTCAAGGGGCTACATGTCTTCTCAAGGTAGAACACTGAGGTCATTGCATTGTGTGTCTCCAGCAGGGTCCTGTTTTGGCATGGGGCAAGAGAGAAAATGCTGCAGCTACACACTGTGTGCAAGCAGGACAATTCCTTCATTTCAGCTTGGTCAGCTCTTTTTGTATTTCTGGCATTTGTCAGGGACCAGAGATATTGATCTATATCCTTTTTATTTGGTAAAAATTCACTTGTGGTCATACAGAACATTCTTGCTTAATGATTAGCTAATAAAATGCACATATACTGTCATCAAAAGGAATAAAGCTGTATGTCAAATCAGCAACAGATACCTAAGCTATTTTTCAGACCACAGGCAACTCTACACACTTACTTTAATACTTCTGGAGGAATAAACTGTACATTAATGGAAAAGCTGAACATACATGAAGAGAAACTATAGTGCTAAGAGAACAGCATGAATAAGGCTATTAGTGATCTTCAAACGTCAAGTACCCATCCTGCTTCTCCTGTAACGCACAAAGTAGAGCAGCCCAGATTCAGTCACTCCCCTTTCTTCCACAAGTTGAATACATTATATTTCTTGTCTCCACACACTGCTTATGAGAAAATTAAATTTTCAGAAAAATATTTGAAGTCAAGCTATGCTTCAACTTTTGCCCCAAATTTCAGGAGGATGAGGAGGAAACAAAGTGTTTTCAGGCTTTACAGTAAGCAGCCCATCTTACAAATTCCAACAGCAAAAGAGACTGAAAAAACCCCACCTTTACAGGTGAAAAGTGTATCAGAAATGCTTCACAAAATTCAGAATGTTAATTCCTTTATTTTAGTTAACAAACAAAAATTCCATTATTACATAAGAAAATGTGAATTTCTTTCTAATCATATCATTATAGCTATCCCTGTGGCAGGATAACCTACTAAATGATGTAATGAAACAATCCTCAATTTGTGCTCTCTGCCTATGGAGTAAACAATACGACTCCTCGCATAAAATCCACATCTAGTTAAAAGGCCTACATACTGAAAAGTACTTAGCTATCATTTCGAGCCAGAAACCCAGCGACAGTTTCATTAAAATCACCTGATTTAATACTCCCGATGAAATAAGATTCCCCTAAGTATTTCTGTGAGAAAACAACACGCCGCACGTTGCCAGCTGTCCTGAGTTATTACGCTTAAGCCTTAGCCACAGATTGCCACACAGCAGTAAGCCAATCTACACAACTACTGCTGTATACACATGTCAGCATTCCTCTGGTGTAATAAAAACTGCTTGAATACTTTGTAGGAATTAGCATAGGATACCAGAAGATACAGCATGGCCAACACCCACCCAAAATTCACAGGGGTTTAAAGACCACAGGCTTTAACCTTCTGCCTGGCCCCTCTCCAAGTCCCTATCTTTTCAACTTTATATTTGTCCATGAGGGCTTCAACAAGGTTCTGCCTAATGTTAATGGTAAATATTCATCAGTAAGTTCCCTATTCTGGAGTTATGAGCCATCATAACTGTTTTTTAAGGAGGTGGAATAAAATTCCATCATTAATCTGTGTGGCATTTTATATATAGCAGCTGAGGGAAAGCAGATTCACAATCTCCACAGACTCATACTCTCAAATCTCTGGATTCCTTCCGGTCTTTGACCTAACACTGCCAATGCAAAAAGTTTCCACTAGATGGTGTGGGATATGTGGGACATGTAACTATTTAAATTATTAATAAATATACATTCTGTAAATGGCACTTCCCCGAGTTTCTGTTGCATTTCTCTTCCCTTCCAATAGAGAGAATCAGCTTATAGGAAAACCAAAACACATACCTTACAAAGCATTAATTCAACCTAGGATGTATGCACACTAGTTTTTCTGGGTGAGGAGAAGCAGCAGCTCTGAAATCCTATTATTCAGTGAATTACCTTAAAAATTAAGAATACTGCTTTATTACTGCAACTAGAAAAGAAAAAAAAAAAAATCAGTCTTCCCAGAAAAAATGAGAGAAAAGAAAAAAGTGGAAAGCCTCTCTTTTATTTTCTCTGTCTTTTAAAGAGAGAAAAAACTAGGAAGTCCAAGTGAATGCAAAAAGCCCCTAGGGTTTGGTCAGCCCCTTTTCAGCCCACATCTGAAGTGCTGTTCTGTTTTGAAACTGTGACAATGAAAAGACAGCTTCTTATTCAGGAATCTTCTACTGGGGACCTGATGTGACAAATTCAGCTTTCTCTGGCTATCAGCTGTGTCAGCATGGCACAGCACAGTGCTTCATCCCTGCCCTCAGAGCCCTGACAGCATAAGCTGGGGAAGGGGTGAGGAAATTAATTATCAGAACTGCTATATATATTTCACCACTTATTCTTTTGTACATATTAGTCTCAGACGATCTACACAGTTACCACTGGGGACCTGACAAGACTCAGGTACGATACAATTGCTAATTAAAACATAATTCCTTCAGAAAAGTTTGTGTTATTGAGTGAGAAAGAATGAACTCTTCTTGACTCCTGGATCACTAAATGAATTTGCACTGTGTGGAATAAATAGTAATAATTAAAAAGAGAAAAATCATAATCCACACTTATTTTTAACCTAGGCACATAGTAAAATAGAAGCCATTAAGACACAACAGCCATTAAATCCTACTGACATTTTTAGGCAATTTTCAATGCCAAATAGCATGTTAAGCCTATACATTTCTGAAAAAAATTGAAGCAAGCACACATGATCTAACACAGAAACAGATTTATTCCCTACTGACTAATAATCAGAAACAACTGAATAAATTCAAAGTGGTGCAAAATACCACACCACAAAATACTACTGAGCATGTTCAACAACACAGGGAGAAACTGAAAAGTCCACGTGGGCCATGGCTGAAACATGAATTCTGGGGCAAGAGGGAAGGGAGCAGGCAGGACCAGTGGACCAGAAGGGACTTGGGCTCCTTCTGGCATGGCCCACAGAAAGCTCTCCCTGCAAACAGACAAAGTAAAACAGGTATAGCTGTGAATGATCAGTGGATTTTTATGGGTTTTAAATTTGGGTTCACCTCTTATGGCCAACTTCTGAATGGCAGGCAGTTACAAGGACAGCCCACTCTGAAAGGTATTGCTACAGAAAGCTCCCATTCAACTAGACTGACCTGCTGCCTCCAGATTCCCTTCCTGCCCATGGATGGGTAACAAAGCATTTATTTTTCCATGAAAAGTGAAGTGCATAGACATACTGTGCTTCCATTCTCCAATAAGAGACTAGCCCACAACTTCACAGACATCTTGCCATTCAAGAAACCCAGTTTCTCAATTCTTTCAGAAAGCAAGTAATTTAATACCTCCTATATTCCAGATATAAAAAATAAATTCACAAGGAAATGGAAAAAGAACAAGTAATCATGGGAATGAAAAGGCAGCCAGAAGATAGGACTGCTTTTGAGACAGCCAGCAATCACCAACTAAAAGGACCAGGAAAGAAAGAAAAAAAATAAAGGAAAGAGGCAGAACTCTATCAAACAAGAAAAAAAAATGAAAGCAAATGGAAAAATAGGAGAGAGTGTGCTGTGAGAAGGACATACATACTTTGAAATTTTACGCTTGGCAACTAGGATACTCATTACCATTTAAGATAAAAAAAAAGAATAATTATCTCATAAAGAATGCAACAAAGTTTAAAGAAAATCTGGTGAATTCAAGTGACTTGTGTAATACAAGTAAAAATACACCACTCACTGGGAGCGAGTGAACAAGCTGTCTGGCTAGGTTTAAACCACGACAAAAACTACTGTTGGAACAAGCACACTTATTTAAAAACTACTTCTTCCCCACTCCACAAACAAAAATTATGGTTATGTAAGGAAAAAAGGTCAGAAGTAGAAAAAGGAAACAGTTCAAGTAAATAAAGCTTAAATGTGATGAAAGAAAATACAATTTAAAAAAAATCAAGGACTGAATATTCTTACTTTACCCCATTGAAAATGTGAAACAAACTTAGTTTGATGATTACTATATAAGACTGATAATGCATTATATTACTTCCAAAGAGTAACAAAATGCAGTTATTCCTTCCAAACTTGAAAGCACAGAAAGCACTGAATTCAGTGTAAGTATGAATTACGTAAGCATTTGGCTATTTGCTATTATAAAACCACATGAAAATATCATTACTATATACTCGTGATGCAAATAGAGCAGCCTTTCCAACTCTTTTAGGATTGGTAGGAAATACTTCCTTGCAATTAAACTAATTCACCTCTTCTTTCTATGGAAGAGTGGTTAAGAAAGTAATTTTCACAGTATTCCTCTCCTGTTACTGCTCTTGTTCTTTGGTTTTATTTATTTTTGGGTGCAGCTCTTCCTTTTCCCTTTCTTATTTCCTTTGGTTTCTCAACTCTCTTGCTCTTGAGTGCCCTGAGCTGTGTTTTCCCCCTCCTCAGATGGTTATTTTTCCCCTTGCAGTTTCTCCAGTGAGGTGTCCAGCCTTTACAAGCACTTCCTTGGAAATCTGGTAACACCTTCATATTTTAGAATTACTTGGGAGCTATACTTGAGGGTATTTCATTATTACTTTATAGCTCAACGCCAAGCAAGTCAGTTACAGACTCAAATGAAGAGGTCATTCAGCTGTATTTTTAAACATTCATTTACAAGACAGTGATACTTACGAAGCCAGGTTATCTGGCAGCAAATCCACAGAATTACTTTATCAGGAGTTCTCAAAAATTGTCTAGAGTTGGTGATATTCATAGAATAGAATCACAGAATAGTTAGGGTTGGAAAGGGCCTTAAGATCATCTAGTTCCAACCCCCCTGCCATGGGCAGGGACACCTCACACTAAACCATGTCACCCAAGGCTCTGTCCAACCTGGCCTTGAACACTGCCAGGGATCGAGCATTCACAACTTCCCTGGGCAATCCATTCCAGTGCCTCACCACACTTACAGTAAAGAATTTCTTCCTTATATCGAATCTAAACTTCCCCTGTTTAAGTTTTAACCCGTTACCCCTTGTCACTACAGTCCCTAATGAAGAGTCCATCCCTAGCATCCCTATAGCCCCCTTCAGATACTGGAAGGCTGCTATGAGGTCTCCATGCAGCCTTCTCTTCTCCAGGCTGAACAGCCCCAACTTTCTCAGCCTGTCTTCATACGGGAGGTGCTCCAGTCCCCCGATCATCCTCGTGGCCCTCCTCTGGACTTGCTCCAACAGCTCCATGTCTTTTTTATGCTGAGAACACCAGGACTGCACACAACACTCCAAGTGAGGTCTCACAAGAGCAAAGGGGCAGGATCACCTCCTTCGACCTGGTGGTCACACTCCTTTTGATGCAGCCCAGGATACGGCTGGCTTTCTGGGCTGCAAGCGCACACTGCAGCCAGCTCTTGTTAAGTTTCTCATTGACCAACACCCCCAAGTCCTTCTCCACAGGGCTGCTCTGAATCTTTTCTCTGCCCAACCTGTAGCTGTGCCTGGGATTGCTCTGACCCAGGTGCAGGACCTTGCACTTGTCATGGTTAAACTTCATAAGGCTGTCATCAGCCCACCTTACAAGCATGTCAAGGTCCCTCTGGATGCATTCCTTCCCTCCAGCATATCAACTGAACCACACAGTTTGCTGTCATCGGCAAATTTGCTGAGGGCGCACTCAATCCCACTGTCCATGTCAGCGACAAATGTTGAACAAGACCGGTCCCAACACCTTGTTGATTTTCATGTGCCTTAGCATGCCTTCCAGGAGAATCTGCTCCAAGATTTTGCCAGGCACAGAGGTGAGACTGACTGCTCTGTAATTCCCTTGGGTCTTCCATTTTCCCTTTCTTGAAAATGGGGGTTATATTTTCCCTTTTTCCAGTCGTCGGAAACTTCACCTGACTGCCATGATTTTTTCAAATATGATGGACGGTGGCTTAGCAACTTCATTTGCCAGCTAAATTTTTAGAAATTTTAATACATTTTTAGAATTAACTCTTGTAAAACAGGTAGCTAAGAAAAAAAAAAAGTTACTTACTTCTCCCACTTCAACAGAAGCCCTGTGGGAAGAGTTTGCATAGTGTTCTCATAAATCACTATTAACTTTCACAAGTAACTTTCAAAGAAGGGGGAAGAAAGGAGAGGGAGAGGAAAAAATACGTTTCAGAATAAACTGGGTTTGCAGTACTACAGGCATCATCCATATCTTCCTCAGGAGGGCCTGATGTAATACAGTCATCCCTGAGAGCCAGTGACAGTACCAAAACCACCTGTCTCCTGCTGCATAGGACTGTGGCTCGCAGCTGTTAGGCACTGGCTACAAGAGGAGCATCCTAAAAAGCCACCCACAAGTGGCTTTACAGCTGCCACTTCTGTTGTAAAGTGTGCTAATAGGGCAATTCAGGAACAGCAACTACTATTTTTACCCTCCTCTGTGGCATTCTATACCATATATCAAGTTTAACTTGTCCTTGCTTCTATCAAAGCCAATATACAGCCCTCTAAAGGGATTCTCCTATGTCCCTGTGTCCCTGACGCTTCCTGCCCTTCGTAGGGACATCAATTACAGCAAACTTCTCACTACAGGGTCAATTCTGCCTGGACCTTTAGCTTCAGTTAATTACAATTATCCCTAAAAATACACAGTGGTTTGCCTGTAAAAAACAGAAGTAGATGCATTTCTATTTTTAAAAAAGTCATGTATTGAAAAAATGAGAAGTAAGATGACACACAGGGTAACCTATGACCTGCTTTTAGTGGAAACTGCATCTTTTAGGGCCAGACTCTGGCACCAGAGCTGCAGCAAAAGCAGAGGACAACCTCCAACCCAGAACAAACACTGAACTGGCACTACGCAGCATTAGAGAGCAGGGGACTCCTGGGTGAATTGATTTTTAGATAAGAATTAAAGGACACTGAGAACAAAAGAGATTATTGCAGTGATTACATGATACATTGGAGATTCACAACAGCCAAGAGATGTAATACAGCTTGGTACAACATGGGGAAGAGAAGTGTAAGAGACTAGGGCGCAGAATAAATACAGCTGTACACACAAGTATTAAAAATCAGGAGGGGTTTAAATCTTATGTATAAATCTATAAAGGATTTAATTACCTGAAAATATTATGCTACAGACTTCTCGCAATATGTTATGAGAAATAAACACCTAAAATCAATTAATGTTAACAAAATCAACTCAATTCTTGGTACATCAAAAGAAAACATATCCAGAGGAATACAGCTGACACAGAAAGGAAAAAACAGCAGACTTGTTCAACATTATTCTGGAGCATTTAAGTGCATCATGCCAGCCTGTGGAGAAGGGCAGCAGTTCTGCACTAAGTCCTTTCTCTCTGGACTAGTTTGGGGCAGGACCCACCTGTCTGAAGCCAGTGGAGCCTTGCACCCACAGGTCTAGCACCTCTATCTCCCAAACAGGTTGACCTCTTGGTGACTTAGTCAGGCACAGGGGCCAGTGCTGGTGGTTCCAGGCCATACTGAGCCCTAACCAACTGCTGGTGCTCACACATATGCCCTGGTCCTGCTTACTAGTCCAGGTGTAGCCTACAGGACCAATTTCTAGTCTGAGTTAACACTAAGCTGTATCTCACAATGTGATTTGTCTTGCTGATGCCCGGATAAGCCTTGAGGGTGCCACAGCACCAAGACAATTATGACAACTGGATAAAGAACAACTCACTAAGCAAGTATAGTACCCTGTTTATCTCCAGCACCGTATTTAGCTCCTTTTTAATTTACTTGCCAAGTTCCATATTACAAGCACTTGCAGTTTTTGCCCTTGGCACTCTCACTACAAAGCTACCCCCCAATATTATTTTGTTAGGGTTGCTCTTTTCCATTTCTACTTTAAAATGTCACTCAAATACAATGCTTTGTCCTCCAAAATGTCTCATTTGGCTTCAGATATGCATTCCAGATATGTACTATATCTAAGTAGGGGTATGGGGGAAGGACACAGACACACATGACAGATGAGACTTCTATATTCAAGCAGCACAGCATAACAAACTTAGATAAACTAAGGAATCTGATTAATGTAGTGTGTTCTTTCCAAAACCAAAACCTTACTTACATGCATGTTTGTACTTATCTTTCCATTCATTTTAACTTGTGAGAACTCAATCCAAGCCTATTTACTAGAGCCAGCTGTTTTAATGGCCTCATTACTTACCCAAACCCACATCTCAATAAGCTTGGGGAAGCTGCCAGAGGATTTGGCTGAACCTCTTAAGAGGCCCCAGGACAAATGGTAGCTATCATTTTATTTTCTGTCTCAGTGATATCAAAGTCTGGTTGGATTCTCCAATTCTGGATGTTAAAGAATAGCAACAAGTTACAGCTTTCCACCCATCATTAACAAGAAGACAGTAATTGCTTGTACCCACAGGCATTACTGGTACAATATGAACCCTGGCACCTCCAAGCTCAAACCCTGGAATTCACGGCAAATAAAGAAAAACCACAGGGATATATTCAAATACCAGGGCACTTGCTGCCTGTTACCTTCCTGAAACAAAGAGTTCCAATCTATTAACTTTGCAACCATCTAGGACACTGGTGGTTTTCCACCACAGCAGCTAAGTGGAGGCATTTAGTCCAGCTCACCACAGTACAGAAGAGTGTCAATGAAGGCCAGAGAGCCCTAGAATGAGCTCCCTCAGAGTTTGAGCTCATTTTCCTGACAACTGGAGTTGACTGATGTAGTTTCAGAGAAGACTGCAAAAAATCAGGCTTTTGAGCAGACAGATGGGAATGGCAGAATTTCTGCAGGAAACCCAGGATGGGATCCTTCTGAGGTAAATGATCTTCTTTGGTACCTGCTTTCATTAGAGAGATGTTTTGCAGTTACTATTACTGTATTTCAGCAGAGAATGAGCCCCATCCTGAACTTAAACAGAGACAGACTGTCTCAGTTATTTACTCAAGGCATAAAAAAATATTTTAGGAGACAGAAGAATATAAGAATAAGGAAATTTGAATTGTTTGACAGTATCAATTTGCTCCAGTTCTGCTTTTAGAAAATAGTAATCTTCACTTAAGCACACTAAAAAGGAGTCCAACCTAGGAGAAGCTTTACTCTGGGACTTGTCTAAAAGAAAGCCTGATCTGCACTGCATGCCTCCTGGCAGCCTTCTCTTTCCCAGTCCTTTTGTTTTATTTCTATCACTTCTGATGTGTTAGTTAACAAAGCACTGCAATAATAATAAGCAAAACACAATGTGGGATGGGAGAACACAACAACCAGAGTCAATAAAAAAGCCATGCATAAGGCAGGGTGTAGCTGAAAGAGAGCAGGAAATAAGAAACTAATAATCCAAGACACACAGACTGGTGATTCCCCTCAGATGATTTTTACAACCAAATTTCTCCTTCACCTCTGAGCAGTATTTCATCTGATAGCCTTCAAACTGCTTGAGACTTCAAACTTTTCCTGTTACCTGAGAAAAAATACATTTCTGTGGTCCTATACATGATCTTCTACAACATTACTATGATGCAAGATGCTTAAAGACCAAGAATGAGATTCTGTTAAACATTAAACCAATCAAATGGTCTAAAAAAAATCTTCCATGCATCATATGGGTAGGAGTTTCTCTTATTCTGAGTTGTACTCACCATAACAAAGAAACACAGCTCTAAACAACAGTGGCTACACGTTGAGGGGAGCCCCAGCTCCCCTCCACCAGCCAAGGAGCCAGAAATGGGCTCCCAGCAGGAACAAGCCCGAGTGAAATGAAAAGTCCACTGGTTCCTCCCCGATTTCCTATGACACCCCAGCAAGTCATCCTGGAAGTCGCACTACTGACTACAGGTGATAGAGGTCTCTTGCAGTTACTCTTCAGGAGCATGGAAAGCACTCCATCACCAGGATGCATCAAGACTATGTAGAGCCAGCTGAGAGCAGAGGTGGCACCTCTGGAGTTCCAGTTCTCAAATGCATGCAATGGAACATGCCACAAAAGTAAATACAAATGCAGTTTACAGCATTAGGGAAAGAGAGGATAAACTAACTCTCTGTGCAGAGACAACTATTTAAAGAGCTGCAGTTCTACAAGAGGAGAACTCTTGTTCCAGTGGAACACGTTGAAGGTGGCTCTCCCACACCTCTCCTTCCTCACCAAATAGCAAAAGGCTGCCCAGGATTTACTACCCCAGTCTTTATTACAGGGAAAATCAAATTCATCCTTCTTAACACAGATCAACAGCTAAAGATATTACCCAACAATATTGTCAAATTCCCACCAGTTTCCAGCTCAGGTTTTATGACCCGTTACACAGGCATCTCACCAACTATGCCACAGGTCTCTTGCATATTTATCAACTATTCACGTTCCAAGTAATGTTAACCTTCAAAAAAAGAAAATTACTAATATTTACACTTTTTGTTCCCAGGGTGCCTTCAGCCATTTGGCTAGAATTCAGATTTTGAATTTACTGCTTTTACTTGCAGGGTGTTTTCCTATCATGTTTCCATATTAGACTGCTGGCGCCTACCAACTCATAAATTTCTCTCTACCTTTTTAGTATTTTTTGCACATCTTGTCTTAGCAAAGGTTCAAAAGTTTGTTAACAAAATGCTACTTATCTTTCTGCTCACTGAAAAGCCTTATGACAGATAATGTCAAGAAATTTAACACAATTATGACAACTAAATTACACAGCAGTGCATAGATCTTCTAAGTTTGCAGAAAACATTAGGAGTAATTAACTGTTCTTAACAGGTTTACACTGACTCAACAACACATGCTTAGCCCCAAAACTGAACTGCTAATAAGCATGTCAGTAATTTTTGCAGGGACTCAGACTGAATTACTTCATGGCAGGATGTTACTCAGTTTGCTTATTGTTTTCCTAATAGATTACAGTTGATTCTCTGCTCATCCTGAAGGACCTTGTAGAAGTCTTCTGCACAGTGCTAGAAGCCTACCTTTCCCTCTCTGCCCCATTGAAGTCCAGCAGCAAAGTCATAGAGCCACTCTTCTAAAATAACTTTTCTTGGAAAAGATCCAAATGTGGAGGGGAGCAAGCACAAGCTTAGAACCTGTACCTGGAAGAAGTTATTTTGTTGTAATCGAGGGTGGAATGTGCCATGTGGAACAAAGGTATTCCCAGTGCACATAGAAAAGCATATAATGCATGAGAAAACAGGATGGAAGAAAACCTCGCACTATTTAATGGACAGCAATTTACCTGCACAGACATTGTAAAATGTCCTTAATTTCCAAAAATGAATATGTGAATAAATTTTCAAAATTGAATAGGTGAATAAAATTTACTCCTAAAAACAGACTGGCTGTCTCCACTGGACTTCCTTCAGTAAATGCAGGATATTCCATGCAGAACTGAATCCTAATCAACATTGCTTTTACTTGCTAGTCCTTGCAAGGGATCTGTGCAAGGACACTGAACAAACAATACCACCAAAAAAAAAATCCTAATTTAAACAGTGAACATGTTCAAGTGCCCCTGTTGGTAATCCCCTCTGACTAAATTCTCCTTTCTACACTGGGCAAAAAGACAAACACTTCAGTTGACACAGAATATTTATTTTCAAATGAAGTTCCAAGCTAATCTGTACCCTCCTGGTGCTTGTATCTCCGAAACTCTGTGAGTGACATGCCAGACAGACTTATGCTGGTAACAGCTGAGTGGTTTCCAATTTACACACCTTCAGAAATTACCATCAGCATGTACAAATGTCCTGGTGCTTGCTGGTGATGTAACTTCATAAATAGGAACCTTTAGTACAGGTCAAATAATGACAATTTTTTGTTTGTTTGTTTTAAAAAGAACTGATCAATCAACTCTCCTAGGATATATATAAAAAAAATGTTATTTATTGTCTCTCATTAATCAAGCTGTCACAGTTCTGTGTTTTTAAAGTGTATTGGGTTTGCATGGCAAAGTTTTGGAGAGAGGGAGGGCAACAGGGCTGGCTTCTGTGAGAAGCTGCTAGAAGCTTCCCCCATGTCTAACAGACAAACGGCACCAAGATGCACCCACCACTGGCCAAGGCTGATCCCATCAGTGATGGTGGTCGTGCCTCTGGGATAACATAGTTAAGAATGTGGAAAAAGAAAATGAACAACTGCAGCCAGAGAGGAGTGAGAACATGGGAGAGGAACAGCTCTGCAGGCACCAAGGTCAGTGCAGAAGGAGGGGAGGAGGTGCTCCAGGTGCTGGAGCAGAGTCCCCTGCAGTGCGTGACGCAGACCATGGTGAGGCAGGCTGTGCCCCTGCAGCCCATGGAGATCCATGGTGGAGCACATCTCCACCTGCAGCCCAGGGAGGACTCCACGCTGGAGCAGGTAGATGCCCAAAAGAGGTTTTGACCCTGCAGGAAGCCCATGCTGGAGCAGGCTCCTGGCAGGACCTGTGGAGTGAGAGGAGCCCACGCTGGAGCAGGTTTGTCGCAGGACTTGTGACCTCACAGGGGACTCACACTGGAGCAGTCTGTTCCTGAGGGACTGCACCCATGGAAGGGACCAATGCTGGAGCAGTTCATGAAGAACTGCAGCCTGTGGGAAGGATTCAGGTTGGAGAAATTCATGGAAAACTGTCTCTCATGGAAGGGACCCTATGCTGGAGCAGGAGAAGAGAGTGAGGAGTCCTCCTCTGTGGAGGAGAGAGAGTGGCAGAGATGTGTGATGAACTGACCACAGCCCCATTCCCTGTGCCCCTGTGCTGCTGTGGGGGAGGAGGCAGAGAATACAGGACTTGAGTTGAACCCAGTAAGAAGGGAGGGGTGGGGGGAAGGTGTATTTAAGATCACTTCTCATTACTCCACTCTGATCAGTAATAAATTAAATTGTACTTTTACCACAGGTCTGTTTTGCCCATGACGGTAATCACTGAGTGATCTCTCCCTGTCCTTATTTCAACCCATGTGCCTTTCATGCTATTATCTCTCACCTGTCCGGCTGAGGAAGGGCAGCCATAGAGCAGCTTTGGTGGGTACCTGGCATCCAGCCAGAGTCAACCACCTACATAAAGTCCAGACATCTCACGGGAAGAATGCTGTGACAGGGTGTTTGCCCCAACATTGACGTTACCCAGAAATCTGAAGGAAAAGGGAACAAAAAACCTCACAGAAATGTTCCAAGTAACTTTAAATTTATTATATTCCTTCCTAGAATAACAACTATTATAATCATGGTTCAGGTATGTGGAAGGACAGGGCAGTAACCAGTCTTACATATATTCTCAACAACAAGATGGAAAACCACTGTCACAAATGTGCTTTCCCATTCACACAAAAAAGAACCTGTGGATAATCATGAGGTAAAAAGCCTTTTCAGCAGCGTAAATACAAATGGTAAAGTTTTAAATGACTTCATACGATTCTGTGATTATTAGAGCAACAGTTTCAAGAAAGGTAAATATGACCTTGGGTGAGTTAAAATACATTTTATCTCATCAAGCTACTACCGAGGAAAGCAACGTTCATTAAAATAATGCATTCATCTTAAAGAAGAACATGCACGTGCATACTTGCAACTGTGACAGAAGTGCTCCTAGTTTGACTGAAATAAGGAAACACAATGACTGAGTACTCAGTACTTTCCCAGTAAAACTACTACCACAGCAAAAACTACTGAATGTCAGAAAAAGATCAAGTGCTAAAGCCATGTGCTTACATACAGCTCTGAAGGGAGTACTTAAAATAGTACTCAAAAAATCTGGAAATAGAAAAAATTAAAAAAGCACTCAGCGCATGTAACACAGACCATTAAAAAAGACAGCATGTACACTAGGATGAACTAAAATGTCTCTAAATGGGAAATCTGATGATTTTCAAGTCAGAGGCAAACAACATCCCGAAGGAAAGCAATTGTTCTGTGTGGAAAGTGATGGAAACAATTATCAGTGGTAGAGCCTTGGCCCTCCAATGTAGGATATGTTCTACTCTTGTTCTCGGCAGTTGACTCAGCTACTCAAAGGATTAAAGAAACAGGAAAAGACAATACTCCAGCGCCAGGCAGACATTTCTGGGTTAGTAAATGGAATAATTCGTTCTGTGATCACAACGGCAGCCAGTGTCAGCAGAAACCCAGTTTCATACTAGATACAGCAGCTGGCCCTTCATCTGCAAATTAAGCAGTCTGAAAGACATTACTTAGTGCTAAATCTCATTTGAAATGGCTCATCCTTTACCTTTCTCCATGGAAATACTATACAATTGAAGGCACAAGGCTTCTCAGGACATTACTGGGTGTGGATATAACCACCTCCGTTTACCCTGACACGAACAGCTGCTCTAGAGCTGCCTACAGATACTGCCCTGGTATTCTGCCGCCCTGGCCCATGACCATCAGCAGTTCCTCCAAACACAGCCCTGAGCTCCATCTCCACCATCAATATCCCACTATAAAAACAAAACACAAACGAAAAAGCCACCCACAGGACCTCCTTTCCTCCAAAACTGTTCAAGGACCTCTGCTTTAGAATATTAAAGAATACAGGGTCTTTTTTTCTCCAGAAAGTTGTGCATGCCCTATTCCTGGAAGTGTTCAAGTCCAGGTTGGATGGGGCTTTGATCAACCTGGTCTAGTGGAAGGTGTCCCTGCCCATGGCAGGGGGTTGGAATTAGATGATCTTCAAGATCCCTTCCAACCCAAGCCATTCTATGATTCTATGAAAATCTTTCCAACCCATCTTTAAACAGAACCAAACACTGCATTCACATATCAATATACATATTTTCACTGGCTTTGAATTAGGGTATTGGTATCAGAAAACTAAGCATAAACACGCCAACTGATGAGTGTCTTTCCAAATTCAGGCTTGTTCTTTTTATGCTTTGAAAAGTTAAATCCTTTGTTTGGGATGGAAATGTTGCTCGACCCTATGGCACCTCATGCTTGGCCTAACTATGCTTCCACAAGATCCATCTTCATAAGCTTTTCCTGACTTTTCTTTCAAAGCATGTGAAATGTGCTGAAAGTTTCAGATGCTCTCAGGTTGTGTGATATGGTTAGTGTTCACCAAATTCCAACTTGAAGTATAAAAGAGGGAAGTCTCACAGAGCGCTCCAGAGGTGCGCAATGATGGAAGTTTTTGATCAACCTAAGGAGCTAGCAAGCAGTTTCATTCAAGTCATTAGCACATCCTGGATCACACACACCATCTCCCTCTGCCATTCTTGTACCCCTTCCTGCCCTCACAGTGCTCTTAAATAATACAGATGTTCCTATGAATCCCACAAGAAGTTTGTTAGATACAGTTAATTATTTGCAACCTCTGGTAACACAATACTCATTTGAACTCAGCCACTGACAGCCAAGGTCAGAGCAATGACAAAGCCATCAGCCTCTGCGCTACATTAGCTGCTTCTACCCCACTTCTTCAGTGGGTGGATGAGTCTTGCCTATGTTCACACAATAGCTTTGTTCTGATGTTATCTACAGAAACAGGAATTCACTTTGAAACAGAGACATCAGTTTTACTCTGGACAACTGAGTCATTTTACCAACAATATTCCTTCCCCCTCCTTTTTCTTTTTTCTTTTTCATTTTCTGGTTTGAAAACCAGGATGATCAGGCAGAAAATCTGCCCAAAATCAGCATCTGTGCAGTCACACTTGGGGAGAGAGCAAGCACTATGCCAAGCAGAAAACAGCTGAAGTGAGGAAGTTAGAGGAAGTTAAGCAGAGTATGCCAGCCAGGGCGATCCAGCTGAAGCCCTACTTTGCAGCCAACTGTGAGCAGAAGGAAAGCTATAGCAAGGAGCTATAGCAGCATGACCTAGAGCCAAAGGATGAAGAACATCATGCTGAAGGACAGGATTAGAAGAAATACAAACATCACAAGATTAGGTGTGCAGCCTCTAAATGTCAGCACATTCAGACCAAAGAACAGCAGCATGCCTGGATCCACAAGGGCCCATCCATCCTCCTCACCACCATCTCCTCCTGTTGGCGCCAACTTTTCCCAGTACCTCCCCAAGAGCAGGAAGCTCCTTCCTCTATATTTTTTTAATATATCTCTGTTTATCACCATATGCCAATTTTTCCACTCACAGCCCTTTATCCTCTCAGTGACTGACTCCCCCGCGTGCTGCCATTTTTACAGCACTGCTGTTTGGAAACAGGCACCTACTCATTTCCTTTCATCAGTCAGTCAGTTTGACACCCTGCCTATCGCTTGCCTCAGGATTTTATACTGATGATTTTTCAGCTTTCTGGTGTGCGCTGTCAATTGCCTGCCAAGTCCCACGTAACATCAAACCCCAATAAAAAAGCCACGGCTGGTGTGAAGTCCCACCAATTCACACAGGGAAGCCCTTTTCTGGGGTTTCACAACAGGACTGGGTCCTGGAAGGTCGTCAAAGACTTTGCTTCTTTCTGTAAGCTCCTTATAATGCTCAAGGACTCCAAAATGTCAACACCCCCTTCTCATTCACATTCATGTAAACCTATATTAGAAGCAGATCTAAACACAGGAGCCCACACTGCAGGTGTCACCATGCTCTGATGAGCACAGATCCAGGCACAACTTTGGAAACAAGTTTGGTTCATGGAGAAAATTTGCTCTCATGCAGATCCAAAATGTTATCTCTGATCTCTGCAACATTGGAGAAAGAGCACAACCCAGCTGTTGAAGGGCAGTATGGATACAGATCAGCATGGAGTAGCCTCACACGCTACTTTATCTGCTTTTGCACCCCTGAGGAACTGGCAGAACAAAATGTAGAACCCTGTAGACTTCAAAGTGAGGTTTCTTTTCTCAATCTTCCTTCTTTCTGTGGTCCTTTAGAGAAGGGCAAGACTGAAAACCACATACAGCATAGAGCTGAAAACATCCACCTCATTTTGAGGAAGATGTTCTTAGAAGCACAATCCTAGCTAAACCTTCACAGTAACAGCCTCACATGTACATATGTATATACACACAAACCCCACAGCTGCAGTTGCTGAATTGGTGGAAGGCACTTCTTCAAGAAGGCAGATAGACCTATGCTGAGAAACACAGCTGAGAGCTCATGAGTGTTTATTTTTGGTCCAAAACCTCTCTCATGAAAAGCCTGCCCATATTTCAATAGTTCAAGAAATATCTAATGAAATGAAGCATCAAAGGATGTATCAAGTTAAGAATATTTCAGAATGTTTTAACGCCTTCATCAGTGTGTTTTGTACAGGCTACTTCATATGCATGAAAGTAAAATCCTTCTTCCTTGTTACCTACACTCGCAATGGAAATACAATATACAAAAACACCCTTCTGCTTTTACAGTGTGGGGCCCTAAAATACTGGCCATACCTCAAACGGCGCTCAAACTGCGCTAGGCTCTATGAAGTCACTGATGGCCACTAATCTACACAGAAGTGGTCACTAGTCGCAAAACTCTTGCATTAGTTCACTCGACCCCTGTTCCATTTTTTAAGGGGGTTCATACCATTCACGTGAAGTCATATAGCTCCAAACACTTCAAAGGGCTAACTACTAATAAAAATTGTACACAAAAAAAAAAACTTATTTTATCTTCTGAGCTTTCTGAGAGTAGGACTTCATTTATATGAGTCTTGTATGTAACCAAACAGATTAAATGTACTTTTTATCGGACATATGTGCATTTAATGTAGAACCCTTCGAAAACATGAGCACATATTTCAAAGCAAAAGAGATAGTCTTTCTTTTCTGTGAGAATCATATGGAAACTCAAGCAAAATAAAAAAAAGGATATCTATTACCACTTTTACCCTATTTTTTTTAGAATGTATCAAATAAAAAAGGAAAACATTATTTCTATGCTTAAGCTCACAAATAGGCTTAATGCACTAAGAAGCGGAGAGAAGCTTGGTTTGTTTGGTTTTTAGCAGTAGCTCATTCCAGTGAAAATATCTTCCTTTCACTCTGTAAACTCAGAAACCTAGGTTTACATATTTAAGTACTAATACCATATGGGAAAGCCACCTACAGATACATTGATGCATAACTGATTCTCCTTCCAAGTAACGGAATTTAAGCTGACTTTTAGGTAAGTAAAGTTGAGCTATGTATAAAAAGTTTATAAACATATATACATACATATAGGCATGAGATCAGCCCTGGTATACACTGGACAAACAAGAACTCTAGCTGCTACAAAACTGATTGAAAGAGGCAAAAATGAATAAAACCTAAAAATGTTACCTTAAAATAACTTCATTCAAAAATTAATTCAAAGTTAAGGCACTTTATGCAAACACAACTGAAGTACAGTAGCAGCCAAAACCCAAAGTGTTTTATGAATCTCTGCAAGTTTTTGCATACATTCCTAACTTTTTATTGTAAAGGTCAAGAAGCACTAGCAAATTTCTTCAGCCAAGGTTAAAAAAGTAATTTGTGCACCACCTTACCTGCTTTACATAAAAGATACTGTACTTGCATAGGGAATATGCATTTTATTTTTTGATCTAGTTTACTTAGAAGTCAGGCCCAAAGTTGCCTAAAATAAGTACTTAAAACTGTATTTAGGAATCTATCTGAACATGACTAGATTTCCAGATAGTGTGGGCCATGCAGAATTCCCACTAAAGCCAAAGAAGCTGCAGAGCCTAATACATTTTGAACAAAACCATAGACACATAACAAGATATACTCATGTAGTCCTGAAATAAAAAGAAAACTGAAACAGATCCCAAGATTTAAAAGCAGATCACAATTAACCATTTTGTCATAGGTACAAGTGTCACTAAGGTAATAGAAATTCCAAAATCTCTTGGATTAAACTCAAATTTCCCCCTTCAAGAAAAAGCACACATGCTTTGTATGGGAGATAATTTCCAACATTTTATAGAATTTTTTTGGGCATCACTTCCCTCTTAAACAAAAAAAATCACTGCTGAAAACTGCCTTTTCTCACATTTAATAGACAAAAGCATATTTAAAACTATGCACCATTAAAAGTTTTACAGTCAGAAGAAAAAAAAAAAACAAAGCCAAACACATTAGAAGCCCTGGGAAAAAAATAAGGTACTTAAGAATGCATGGTAAATTGTTTAGGTTCCAGGTACCATTAAATATGAGTAAGTTCACAATCATTTATGTATTTTAGAACAGGCTATTGCAGAATTCCTTGTGGAAAAAGGAAAACTATAGACACCACCTGCTTCCACTCACAATCCATCCCTCCCAGACCCATGTTCTCTCTCAGGCACTGGCAGAAAGAGCCATTTAATCTGTGCCTGCATGATTTTAAAGATGTGAGAAAAAAATCAAATATTCAGGGGAAAGAGGATTTTTAAGTGTTGTTGGACTCTAACAAGGTTAAAAAGGAAAAGGAGCTGTCTTTGAAAATAACAGCAATTTATTGATAGAAAAATGAGCATTTCAGATAGCTGTTAATTCTAAATCCACCAATTTTAAAAATAATTGTTAAATATGTGCAAACACATTGTTTGTGCAGTACCTAGAGAAAATAAAGAAAATTCATGAGACTGTATTCAAGGTGGTACAGTCTGTAAACTATTTTGGATCTGCTGCTATGTTCCCAGACTTTAGTAAGGATTGTTACTCTTCATATTTGCATATGAGCAGGCAGAAATCTCCAAACTTCTATACATACTGGCATAGTGTTCAGATAATACAGATGAGCTCAGAAGCGGTGACTAGTTTCCTACCAAAGACTCCAAATTACACAAGAATTAGTCTCATAACAAGTGTCCAGTGGATTTTCTTTCTTTTGTTTACTTTGCTAATATCAGTGACCTCACTAACAAACAATTTTACTCCCTCCTGCTACTACTTTAACCATCAAGTGGCATAGGCATAATTTCTCAGCTTTAGGAAAAAGCAACAGAAGTAGAACAGTTAAATCTTATAAAAGACTTAGCAAAAAAAAAAATCTTCTTAAGAAAAGGTCATTTTTAAAAAAAGTCTTTTAAAAATCTTTTAAAAGATCTTGGTAAAATCTTTTTTTATCCAGAAATGGCTACAATTTTCAAGAGTCTCAAAGATTCAAAGATGCATTTTTACAGAAGGAAAAAGCTTAAGATGTCTTGTAAATCTGTCATTTATTTAATTCAGGTATGTCCCGAGGTCTCCAATATTAAAGCAATGATCTGGAGTCAATGACAGAATACTTCCTTAGGTGATTATTTAAAAATCAGTAGGTCTTATGTCTGGACCTCTCTCTTGTTATAAATGTTCTTACGGACCTCATTATCAACCTTACTTCAGGCGGTTAAGAAAACGAAGAGTCAGCACTGGCACTGAGAGCGAGCTGTATGTGGTAAAGGACATCCTGGAGACCCTTCACACTTCTCAATTGTATTTGATTTACACCAGAGATCATCTACTACACACACTTCCTTTAAAGCACACTAAACACTAGTAAGTTAAGGTAAAACTAGACATTTGCAAAAAGTCTAGCAACTAGTCCTACAACTGTCATATGCTGCTAGCTGCCAGATTTTATGCTTTTTGCTCACAGTTCCTTTACCACAGAGGTCCCTTAGCCCAGCTACAGCATGCACTCAAGGCAATACTGAGCATCTGATGAGCTGTTCTGACAAGAGCCTGCTAAATTTTGAGCAATAAACAGCTAATGTCAGAACAGCACTACCAAATCACATTTAAGGCACTCTAAATCATTGTCATGGGGTTCCAGCAGCTTCACTCCTCTGATTCTTCTGAGGCTCTCCTCGTTTTAAGACCAACTATTTCCAGGTGTGCCAGGTGAGAACAACAGAGACCTCCTGATTGTGAAAACTGAAAAGACAGAGATTGCAGAATTCTGGAGAACTCTTACCTTTTCAAGGGGAACTCACATTTGAGTCTGAGAAAATTAAAGTAATTTAGAAACGTCTCAGAAGATTAAAAAAGGAATAGAAAGCATTTTTACTCAAAACACTTACAGTTAACACAAAATGCAAAGAAAATATCAGGATTCTATGAAATTTAAATAATGTCCTTTCAAGTTTGCCACACAGCTGTAGAGAAAAGTCATAAGCTAGGAAGAGCTGCAACTCCTCTTTTGGCAGTAAGACTAGAGCAGGGAGTCCTCTGCGATGAGCCAGAAGCACTCTGAAGCAGGGAGCTCTGTAGCTGCCTCCACAGCTACTTGTATTGCTTTACCTTTTGAACACACCAACACCACTGCCAATCACAGGAATAGTTTCTGAAACGTGAATATGGGTGCTCTGAAAACTGGGCTGAGACCAGTAACTCATTTTGCAGACCTCTAGCTAGTTATTCAAATGTTAATGGTCTTTAGCCACTACAGCCAAGACTGAATTTAAACAAATGTCCTATGAGAGAATAATACCATTTCCTTACTACCTAGCTCATCAACCATCTAATGCTTCCCAAAGTACTAAACATTTTCAAGTGCAAATATTGCTATACCTTTGACTGTTGCTACGCGACTCTAGGTCTTACATTTCCTAGAAAGATGTGAAGGAAATTGGACTCCTGATCCTTAGCTTAACTACTATTACTCACCGCCGTATCTGCTATACACAATTTGGATTAATACTCATTGAGGAAACCAGGTTATAGTCTTCAACAATTTGCTTTTAGAAACTGGGCTCTGCTCCAGTGTATTTTCCCCCCTCATTTGATATTTAATTCTTTTTTGAACATGACCTGCCCTGCAATTTTCAGAGAAACCATCCAAGTTCTTCATCTAGCTATATTACAGTCATTTTGCTTCAGAATTGCTCCCACAGCGGTATCAGGAATGTCTTAAGGATAATTATGTTTTATGGTTATAAAAGTTAGTATTGCTGGAATGCAAGAGGACTAAAAGTACAGAGCACACACAAGGGTCATAACGCAGCCCTTCTCGTACCTTATAGAAGAAGGCATACCACCCCATAAACAACCTCCCTCCCCCCACCCAACTCCCCATCTTCAGGCATTCTGGGACAACAAATCACCATATCAATCAGCATAACTTTCAGAAATAACAGCAGGAATTTTTTTTTTCTTGCTAAGACCAATTATTTGCTCCTCTGTCTGCTCATGCAGACATTTTTAGTAACACTTCTGGATAATCAGCTTTATCAGCCAGATGGTACATTTTTTGGAACAAGAGACATGGGCTGTTTGTTTCACCACAAACTGGTGAAATCCATTTTGATAAGAATTTAATTCACAGTTAATATTCATTTTTGGCATCTGGTTTTATATGAATTGATTGCACAGAGAAATCAGGTCAAGATCAGTTCCGAGTAAGAAGACCAACAGATCTAGTGGTGAACTCCTGTCACTGCATGTCAGTGTGGAATTCGGCTAACCAGAAGTTGTCTGCGCCCCGTCAAGACAGAGCATGTTATATGTGCCCCCCACCAATGCATCTAAAAAAGGGAGGAACGGGACAACACTGATAAATTCTCTCCCATTTCACTTGGTAAAACACATTGACAGCAGTCCTTCACGCTGTGACATCAGCTATCTTAATACATGGGCTTTGCAGTACCTAAGAAAAGATGAGTAACAAGAAGCAATTCTAAGACTGATACAGTTTCACATAAAAGTACACTTTTTTTTAATTAAAAGTTTTAGTGTAGTAGCTTCTTCTTTTTCAAAAAATAATCTGCTGACCAGGATCACTGAAAGTCCCAAGAATTGCCCATCTTTTACATCGTATTTACAGTAACTTCCAGAGTAATATTCAGCAAATCAGTTCACCTTGCTTCTCTCCAAACTCACACTAGGCCTTTTTTTATCATATTAGAATGCTTATAAGTGAAACTGTCTTTGGGAAAACATCATTTCAGAATACATACTTAAGAGTTCAAACTGCAGATAGATTTTGAGAACATGATCATGATTCTATGATTCTATGACCAGATCTCAAAATATTAACTTTGAGATTTAGCATGTGTAGGGTGCAAGACTACAAAACTGAGTATGTCACAGAAGATTATTTTATCCTTTCAATAATAATACATTTGATACATGTTCTACTTTCTATTTACCTTATTTTATAGTACCTGAAATAGGTAATTTAAAAGCAGTTATGAATCTAATACAAACCAGATATTTTCCTGCATATCTCAACTATTTTCTAAGAGAGCTTCTGCTGAAGTCACAACTACAATGAGAAGGAACAAAAATTGTTTCCCATCAAGTGGGAAAAAACAGTTCCTGTTATGCAGTTTCATCATAGAAAGCTTTTTCTTCACTGAAAATTAGTCAGGTTCCCAAGTTACAAAATAAGCAGACAAAACAGTATGCTTATGTTGTTTACTGAATTCAAACAGCATTGGAAAAAATGCATTGGAAAAACAGCATGACCCAAGAAAAAGATGACTCATGGTTATTAGAGAAGAAAATTCAGAAGAGTTTTTATTTGATCATGGAGATTTTACCCTTCACAGTGCATACCCTCATGTTTTTCTGCAATAATAACAAAGGCAAAGGATTACTGGCATTTGAAGAACTAAGGCTGCATCTCCCACAGTCTTGAGATTTGGAGATAGGTTTGTAGATAACAACACAAGACAATCAGATAAAATCTCAACAGCTAGGAAAAATCAAACAAAACATTTCACAATTTGTGGGAATGGCCCCACACAGCCATTCCCAGTATCCACCCGAAGATGATACCACACTTTTTTGTGACCACAGAATCCGTTACCAATTCATGTAGTGGTAAGTGGACTTCACCACCACCTCTTCCTCTGTGGGTCCCATGCAACAAGCCAGCTGTCTTTTCAAGTTTCCATTAACCAACAGAAAAGCAGGAAGGCACAAATCCTTTCTGTTGCATCTGGGAACAGCAGAGGAGATTGGAAAGAAAAGGAAAAATAGAAAGAAAAAAAAGAACAAAGCCAGGAAAACAGGAGGCTTGCAAAATTTGCCATCGACTTCATTCAAGCAATGCAAGATGCAGAACATTGGAAGGTCAAAAAAAAAACCCAACCAAACCCAAAACTCCTGAAGACTGAATCCGAGTCTTCAGTTCCACTAAGAACTAGTTTTGGCTGACACCTCTATTTCAGCAGACTTACATCAGGATAAAAAGAGCCTAGAAAGTTCAGTGCTTCTGTCTAGTGATCTGCACTTTCTCCTGTCTTTCTTTTTTTTTCAAATGCAGAAGTAGAATTTTTTTTTATAGTTTAAGATGTAACTTTCACTGCATAGAGAGCAGCATTTTTTTTAATGAAGCATGAATACAAACTTTTGAAAGAAAATCAGCAAAAAATAGAAATGGCATTGCAAAATTGCGTTTAGAACATCACTGAGAGAAAAAGTCTCTTAAACCACAGTTAATTACCAAACTTAAGTACTCTATGACAGTAGGTGACATAACCTAAACCTGAATTTTTGTACCTGCATTCCAACTGGTGAAGCAGTGCTGGTTTTACATGGGAGCTATTAGGATAGGAGTCTGGAGCTCTCACCAGGCACCCAGGACACAGCGTACATCATCACCCATTACATTAGAAGGAGGGCAGAAAGGTTCCTCTTAAACTCAGTCTCACTTCGTATTGCCTTTGCTTTGAAGGAAGCTAGTCTGTACCACACTTTGAAGGACATTGCAATGAATGTGCACTTCATTGCTAATGTGAAATTTAGCCAGGCAATGTGAAATTTCAGACATTAAATTTATTACTTCCTGCATTTGTTAGTTTTACAGTAAAATAGCAGCAAGTCATCATTAATAACTCTTGGCATCTGATGAAAGTA
Source organism: Pezoporus flaviventris (assembly GCF_033815535.1). Lineage (NCBI taxonomy): Eukaryota > Metazoa > Chordata > Aves > Psittaciformes > Psittacidae > Pezoporus > Pezoporus flaviventris. Next base: position 10,316,549 of record NW_026892595.1, read on the forward strand.
CAACAGTTTGGAACTCTCCAAAATCTTTTAAAATATATTAATATATTGTAAGAGCAGAAAATAATCTCATAAAAAATGAAAAGCAATGTACAGTTCTGACAACATAAATCTACACCTTAAAACTGCAGAAGAGATGGATGGGGGCATTACGTTTTGTTTCAGGAAGCCTCCTGGCAATCTTTCAGCAGCTACAGAAGGACAAGGTCCATTTTATTCCATCTATTTTAGCATTCTCTGAATATCATAGAAAGCCTCTAATAATTTGTGCAACTGGCAATTATTCCAACTTTCTGTTAGCCTGCAAAATGCCTCCAAAGCATGCCATATCCTTCTGTGGGGCTCAGCGGTAATTTAGTCCTCAAAGTCAAGCCCTCAGCAAAACAGATCAACTGCTTCACAGACATTAAGGCCAGAAGGGACTATTCAATCACCTAGTCCCATTACCTGCATTTCATTTCTCCCTCAGTTCCACTTTAAGCCCAGTGACTCTTCAAGATGCTTCAGAAAATGTTTGTCCTACAGGTTAAACGCCTGTATTGCAGACAACACTGATGCTGTAACGTGATAGAGGACTGACAGGCTATGACCAGAGTGGCACGTGGCAGAGACACCAGCATACCCAATTTGGAGGACCAAAGCAAATTGCCTATGAAATTCAAATCGCATGACCACATCAGTGAAAAATACCACATCTTCCCAAAAAAAAGCATTCCTTGTGCAACTTCCGAGCTTTGACTGCCTCTTGGAACACCTCTTTTGCTGCCAAGGAGAACTGTAGATTCTGAAACGGGCAAAAAAAATCCCAGATAGAAACCCAGCCCAAATATATTTGGCCAATGGCATGTCAGCTGTATTAAATCCCATCTCGGGCAGCTCAACCCACACAGTAAGATTCACTCATGAGGCACGGAGTGCAGAGCTGAGAGGGATATAAGAACATTTGTGGAAACACAAGCAGTTCTGCTCTCTCCATAGCCACCAGAGAACAGGAGGATGCTCAGAGGCTCAGATCACAGCCCGCAGAGCAACTCACTGCTCATGAAAGGAGAGCCACAGCTACTGAGCTCACAGCACCACGCTTTGCAGTGATTGCAAGAAAATAACTAAATAAGAAAATCAGGGATATCTATGAAAGTACTTTTATGGACTCACCTAAGGATTCATTGTGATTTAAACCAGATAAAATCTAAAAAGTTAAACAACTCTAAAGAGCATGCTTACTCAAGGATTATAAAACAATTATTATTTCCTGGCATTTAATGTACTCCTCAAAAAAAGTCATTAAAAAAAGAAGAAAAAAGAAAAACTACAAAGTAAATAAGTAGTGCATGCAGCTCTGCTTCAAAAAGCTGAATGGCAATCAGTTCACTGATTTTTCTTAATCAGAATAAACATGCTCTTTCCATCAGACTGTTCTCTCTTTTATCCCACGCTTCACACAGTACTACTGCGACTATCACTTCTGCTGGATAAAAAAGCAATCCAGGATATTATCCCTGGGAGAGTAAAAGATAAAAAAATAAAATAAACCCTCAGTCTCTAAACATCTATGTTTTTTTGCTGCTTTAGGTGCTGCTCAAATGCCCCCAGACATCCTACCTTCTCCATTTGCTTTCCTTCAGTTGACAAGGCAATTTAGCCCAATTTGACTAACAGTCTATACAGGATCTGCTTTCACTGTCTATTCCTTTTCCTCATTTACTGGGGCTCTTGGACAGAAACCAAACATGCCACATACTGTTTTCTCTTAATACTGTTTCTTCTCTCAGTCTTTGCCAGTTCTCCCAGCATAGTGAGCATGTAGTGTTATGGCTGCAGAGCACTTTATTATTTGCTGTATAACAGCAAAGAATAATACCATGAAACATTCTTTCTCACATCCATATTCACAACTCCCATGCCTATGTACCTCCCTCATTCTTCTTTCCAAATTGCAGCTGGAGGAAGGCAGAAAGGTAACAGCTTTGGTAACAGCTAGGATCAACATCATAAATTGGTTGGGAAAGGACAGGCAGATGCTAGAACAAACCTGCACTTCTTGTGTGTCCTTAGTCTGGGGTAAACAGAAGCAGCCTGTTTCATGCGAGGCTGTGCATATACTGTAACAGGAGCAGCAACTACATCTCCTTTCTCCATTCCTGCCTCTCTGGGCAGTATTAGATGTGCCTTGTAGCTCCTGACCATGAAAACATGTGAGGTTCAGAGGCAGCTGCCATGCCTGCCCTGCAGCCTAAGGCTGAGTATGGTCAAAGTCTGATGGGTAACTACCATCACTCCTGGTAGCACCTGCTGGGTGGTACCACACCAATGCTACTGCCACACATCAGGGACCAACACATAGCAGCAGATGCCACATGGGTAATCTCCATGTCAGGGAAACCCCAGCATCTCCATCCACCATTCAAGGTGGTGTAGCAGTGCCTTAACTCCCACCTTCTACAGGAGGGCTTCATTGTCCTACATACCTTCACACAGGACACACACACACATTCACTCCCCTCCCCATTTCTGTATATTGATACTTTATACCCCCATCTTGTGGGCTTGAACAGCTCTAACAGTTAAAGAAATATTTTAATGCAGATGGGGAAAGAGAAGGGTAGAAAATTAAAAAAAAAAACAAAAAACAAAACCCAACACACACTGCCTGTTGAGAAAGAACAGAAGACATCCCAACCATCTGAGGGAGCTTTTGGAGGCCAGATGCTTTTTGGATAGAAGGTACTTCTGATTTTGCAAGGTCTGAGAAAGGAAAATTAAATATTTACTATAATGTTTAAAAAAAACAACTTCAGCAATACAAAAGATTTTCATCTTGTAATCCAGAACTTTTTCCTGCACTTTTCAATTAATATAAATAAAATTGCTTTGAATTTTATATTGTAGCTAATTGACATTAACAAAATTTCCCTTTTGCTGCCAATGTACAAAAGAAGTCTAAATGCCTGTTCTCACACCAAAAATGGTACAAGTTAAGTATGCAAGAACTAGATTATAAAAAAAAAAAAATCAACAAAACCCACTATACACAGTCACCCTGTCATTCTCAACCGAGTGCAGCCAATTTGTGGCAATTAGCACATTGTGCATAGCACAATTCATCTGGCTGTTTGCTGGGCTGCCAAAGAAATTCTGGGTGGTGGTTTGCCTTAGAGCTTATCAGCAGTGCTGACAAGGGATGCTGGTGCATCAGCAAACACCTTCTAAAACATGCAGCAGCTTGGCTGCTGTTTCTACCTGTCAGCCACTTTTCAGTGAGCTGTTATCAGGAGGGAGAACACTTAATCGCAGCTTTCCAACAGCTAATATTAAAGGGGAGTGCAGGATGACTTCTGACACATTAAAGTCGGCTGAAGTTATCACCCTTTCCCTCATGGCCACACAGTTCCCAGACCAGCATGGGATAATTTTAATCCATTGCTGTAAAACAACCAGGTTTTGTTCCCCCCCATTTCAATTGCCTTTTGCAAGAAAGGCTGGGGCTTAGCCAAGAATGAACTTGAAGATTTTGGCTTGCTAATGCAGGATTTGATTCCCCAATCCATAATTTAACTTACACTGAATACTTACCACATGGGTATCGTTATGAAACACATTAGAGATGTAAAATTTCTAAGTACCACCATTCTGAAAAATATTCAGGATATTATTTACTTAGTAGCTAAAAATTGCTCTTGGATACAAAGACCCCTTAACACAGAAAGATCTTTAAATATAATGTGTGTTATGGAGAAATTAAAATGGAAGATGTGGTCCTTCAGTGGCTGTGGTCCTCAAATGCCTTTTTACTGATTTTTTAAAATATTTCAATTTGCTCCTTTTAAAAAAGAAAACACCCACCCTCCAAACATGACCTAGAATTCCTTTTCCTTCAAGAACTTCACAGAAATTTATGACAGAAAAACGCCTGTGAATTTCTACCCTTTTCCTTGCTTCACGACTCCTATGTCAAGACTAAACCCGATCTTCCCTTCAAACACTATTTTTCCACTAATATGTTCAAGAAATTACTGCCTCAACAGCCTGACAAAGGCACCCTTGAGAGGTGTGAATGACTACAGATGGGGAGCTGGGTTCAAACTCTTTGATAAATCTGTCTGAGCAACAAGACCCAAAGAGATGCACAGAATTGTGAAATTCATTTTCTTCTTGAATCCATTAGCAGATCTGAATAAATTAGTTTTGACAAAACCAGCACATTTTTGCTGACCACAAAAAAGGAAAAAAAAAACAAAACACAAAAAAACAACAACATCGAAACATGATCTAAAGGCATTCCTGGAGCTGTATGGAAATAAAATAACTTCTTACAGCAGTGTTTACACCAGCAGACTGGATTGGCAGAAAATGTACTAGAGGTACATTTTCAAATCGCAGCACCCACACTCTGAATTCAGTAGCTTCACTACTCAGCATAAACACTGTCAACAGCATGCCAAGGAGGTGACTAAAGGATGAGGGTCCATGTCTGGCAAGTGGGGCTATGCCAGCATTACAGCTGCTGCCTGGGGTTGGTCTCTGCATTCTGCAGCAGCACTGTGAGGCTCAGCTGCCTTTATACCCTACAGTCCTCCCACAGCCAAATCGCTTTGATTTGTTAGCAGTGAAGCCAAAGGAGATGGAGGAAGCTATTCTATCCTGGTGGAAGCCAAGCCATTCCAATTGTTGTGTCCTCAACAAAACCCAACATGCATTTGTTACACAACTGACCATGGACAGCACTACAGCAGTGATGACTAACCTGGACAGCTGTGACTCTTCCGCTTACTATGTAGAACCAAAGAAATGTTATGAGAAACAGCACAGCAGCTCAACATGTACAACCATCCCAAAGAGGAGCAAGATTAATTTTAAATAAGACTAAATATTTAAACAAATGTAATATTGAAACAATGAAACAGATAATAAGGAAAACTGAATATATGCTAACATATACACACATAAACTCATGCCACACTGTGCCTCAACGTTGCACCCACAGCTCTTCAATTTTTATTGATTTTATTTGGTAGCTATGTCACACAGAAAGCAACACACACAAACTCAGGAACCCTGCAAGATGGCATTTCATCAAAATAAAAAGAATACATTAAGTTTAACCACAGCTAGGGTGTTCCCTTTGATACAGAAAAAAGGTATGTTGCTGTGGGACAGACCACAGCAGGCATTGGCACACGGTTCAGTTGGAAGATGAAGACATGGAAACTCAGGTCTGTGCACCCAGGTCCTGACACAGAGGAGACGGAGCAGCTGGGCACCACTCCAGCCAGGGCAGGGGGCTGAGCTCCAGACCACTGCACACACCATGACATTTCACTTGTGTGCAAGCCCATAGCTTACAGGAGCAAGAGGAAAAGTAGGTACTGACTTGTTCTTTTAGCTGCCAAACATAAGAGCTGTGCAGTGTGAATATTCACATGCACACAATTCCTTCCCATCACTGAGGGATCCTGAGCACATAGCACCTGTCCTTGCGGAGTGTGCTACAGGGTTCCGAGTGTCCAGGATACAGACTCCCCTTTCCTCAGGGCACTGCATTAGCACATATGTACCCCACTAGTACAAGGGATGGGACAGGGAGGCCTCTTGTTCCAGGTACTGCCCCACTGATCACAGCCCAGCTCCTGGAACAGAGCAGTTACTGATGCTAAAGGATGCACCATCAAGTGAGACCCTCTAGCCCAGCTCTACACAAACTTTCCCAAGGTGAGAAACCACAGTTCAAGCTCTTCTGTGACCAGGACAGAGAATGGAATTGAAATTGGATCTCTTCCTTCTAATATTTTACAAATCAAGCTGAGGACATTTTCTGTCTTCAGGCCAGTGAAATGTAATGACATGCAGTAAAAGGAATTATTTTTAAAGCACATAAATACAATAGCTGTGGAACAGTATCACCAATACTTCAGAAAAACAGCCCACACCAATATTCACATCTTTTATTCATATATTTTAGTGAGACTAAAAGCTCTCATACTTTAAGATTCACGTAAGATACAATGTTGGATATGCATGAGATGAAGACTGCAAGGGTTCTTATTGTTCTCAGGTTCCTGGATATAATGAAAAAGACTGATGGGCTCTGGGAGAAGCTTCCCTACGCACGCAGTGCTATTTCAAGGTTTTTCACATCTTCTTCTGGTCTAGATCGTTTGACTAAAGAGACAGAAGAGAGAGTTACTAGAGTGGGCAGTTTTAAAGCTGTTTGCTGTGACTATAAAATTCTTTTTCTTCATTTTGCATCCATGTGGGAGACACTAAAAAAAGTACTAACACAATGGTGGTGGTGAAGTAGCATGGCTCACTTAAACCAAACTACATATTCACCAATCAGGCAAAAGATTTTTGTTTTTCGTGTATTTGCATAGCAAGTGCTGCCTCTTTGGGCATAAAACTCATCCCAAGACACTGCACATAGCATGCCCCTGCTTTCTGCCTCAGATGGCAGTACAAACCAGCACTGCACAGCAGAAAGGAGGCTCCCAGCTCTAAGACTCCATGTGATGCTAATGACCTTCCTGTCCACGATCATCTTCCTGCTTTTTGGATCATAAGGAGGTAGCAATTGTTTAGTTATCAAAATAGTTCTTCAGATTTCTAATCTGTTTTTAAACATGGGATGGACCTAAGACAGGACCTGAAGTACTTCATGATTTTGCAGCTATACACTGGGATGGTCTGAGCTAGATACAATATTTTTCAGCTGTATTTGAGTTTCTTACTACATACCATTGAAAAAGGTGCTAGCTGTAGATGAATTTGCTCGAATAACCCCAGAGAGAATTTCTGCTGTCTGAAAGAAGGCTCAATGTGATTTTGAGTGAACAAACATTATAAAAATGTTTTAAATAGTGTGCTGGGCTACTCAGGTCCAAGCTGCATGCATGAGGTACCACAACCCCTAAGAATTTCAGTTATCAGCCATAGATTACTGTATCTGTACCAAGCATGTAAGCAGCACCGAGTTTTACATATCCACTGCAGCTAATTAATTCCATGAAGCTGATTCAATGACTCTGGGATTCTGAGAGAATGAGTCCTGAATAAAGTCAGACAGTTACAAATTCACCTAGGTAAAACACACAGAAGAGTAATAGACAGAAATAAGCTTATAGCAAGTTTGGTTGTGGGCTTTTTGATATCACCTGAGGTACCATTAAACGATGAAGAGCCGGCATCATTTATTAATAGGGTTGTTAATTTAAGAGTCTTGCTAGACTGCATGCATAACAGAAAACACTTGTGCATAAACATAGTACTGTAAATACAGTTTTATTTTGAATGAGATGATTTCCACTTTAGTATTCAATCCTTTCTATATAGAACCCCTTGCTGTTAACACTCACAAGCTGCACCTAAGATGCTCATAAATACTTATTAGGACATGACACCTTGTAGAAAAAGCACATAAAAGCCTTGCTTCAGAAATGATACTAATTTCTTGTGAGTCTGCAGATAGAATTTAAGCTACTGATTTGACCTCTGATGACCAATATTTTGTACAACAGCATTAGCAGACGTATTCACGCTAGAGCACTCCACCAAGACGAACGGTTCCCAGTGCAGTGTTTCCCTGTTCTCACAGCGCACATTTCTCACCCTGTCTGCCAGAATCCAGATTTGTTTTAGTTACAAGACCATCTGCTTTTTGAAAGACTTTTGTTTTTTTAATGAAAGATGGACGAGGTTCAAATTCTTGTTGTAACCAGCAATGAATTTTTACAATTCATTGTCTATGCTGCTTACCGTCCGTCTTGCTTTAATTACTTGAAAGAAAGAAGTCTTATGGGGGAGAGTTTTCCAAATGCATAAAATTTTAAAACCAAAATAAGGTATAAAATACATTTCTGATGCTTTAACTACAAATAGTCCAGCTCCAGGTTTGTAACCTACTTCTGTAATCCTGTATTGGCTCAGGTTTCTCTTTCATGTCCCAGAATAAAGGGATGTGGAAGCAGAGGGAGTACTTTAATGGACTATCTACAGAGTTATAAGCATCATATACTTCCCCCCACCCAGAGTCTCACAATAACATCTGGCTCAAAAGAGTCTTAGTTCTCTAAGACTGGTGTTTGCAGAAGAGCTATGCTTACCTTTAAACAGCTCACAAAAAAAACCCTCAAGACTTCTTAATATTTAAGGACTAAAAACTTTAAAGGTTGGTAGACAGATTTATTGGTTTTTGCTTTAATTATTTTATATTTTAAAAGCCTCTCCATTTTTATTTCATATTTAATACCCTTTTCGAAGTGAAAAGCTTGGAATAGCAAACAAGCCTCCATGATACCACTAAAATATAGTAAAGGGGTCACCACTAATACCATGCTGCCAAGTTGGCAAGCCTTGATCAGCAAGCCATAAATTATACATCCACTAGCCATGAGCACTCTGCTACATACTTCAGGAGGAGGGAAGCATTGGGAAGTGTGGCACTGAGAATAGTGGGATTTGGAAGCCTCATCCCTGACCATGGCTGTACCAGGTTTGCACCCTGGCTCCAAACCAACACCATTACATTGCTCTCAGCCTCAGCACTTTACTTACTTGTCAGGGACTGTGATTAACCACCAAGCCCTGCCCCACCACAGCTCCCCTGCCAGGCATGCACAGAGCCCCAAAATGGGATCCACACATGAGTTACGGAAAGCTTCAGGCATTTGAAGAGCCCCACGCTGCCCCATCCACTATAACAGGAGACCTAAGCTGTGTGTGAAAGGGGGATAAAAGGAAGAAGAGAGGCAAAAAACAAATAATTGAGCAAAATGCTAAACAGTCCTCTAGTTTACATCCCTAGGTTATGCCGCAGACTCATTCCATCTGTGCACATATTTCAGTGAACTACATTTCATGTTTATATAAAATTCTTAACAGCAAATAAGAGCTGCCTGTTCAGCTGCAGGCACCGGCCTCATCACGCGCCTCCCATGCCCCGCAGCTGGCATGCCAGCCTCACAAACATACGCTGCCAAGAAGAGTCACGTCCATATCTCAAACCAGGCACAGACGCTACAGAAAAATCGAGACCGGATTAACAACATTTGGAATCTCTGTCCTTTATTGTTTGTTCACTATGGAGCCTTTGTAGGCTTCAGTCTTGGTTTCAATGAAACGACTGTTTCAAGAAAAGGAGAAAAAAAAAAGACAGAGGAAAGGAGAAACTCCATGGAGTAAGGGGAAGCCTGACAGCAGATACAGAAGTTTGATCCAAGCAAAACCCCAAAATCTAACAGTTTTTTTTTGTTCCAGTTGCTTCTTGATTTCCAAAAAAAAACCAAAAGCAGATGCTTTAGTTTACTGTTCCCATAGTACACTTTAGCATGCCTTCATCTACTTCCTGATGTTATTCCCATTTTCCCTTCTCATTTACTAATAAAAGCAATCAAAGATCACAGATATTATAGGCAGGGAAAAGTGGCAGAAGCCAAGGCATTTTTCATCATGTTAAAAATAATTTTCAAGACAAAGTCCCTACTAACCATGATCTCCTCTGAGAATAAATATAAGAACCTATTCCTCAAAATCAGTACAATCTAGATGCTGCCTGTTTAGGGTTGAGGTTTTGGTTGTTTTTTCAATAAGACCACCCAAAACCCAGAACATCCTAAACCCAAGAAAATACATTTTATTTACACAAGTATTTTCTATCACAGCCATGCTGGTTGTTCCACATTCACATGAACTTCATTGTACTCTGGAGCTATGACCATATTTCATACATTCTTTTTAAACCTTGATTAATTTAACAGAAAAAGAGTAGGCCAGAAGGAAGCTCTCTATTGAAGACATTTCTCCTCAAGTCACATCCAAAGTAGCCATGATTCTATATCACAGGAGCAATTTATTTAGAATTAAGACAGGAATAAAAGTGGTATAGAGAAAAGTATTTGAACAGCACTGACAAACTTCACTGCTGTAACACTTTTCCCATGCTATAAGGCTCATATCCAAAATTCCACACTGAAGCTTTTTTTCTCTTTTGAACACTGGGATATTCCGAAAGTTAATTTTAGAAGAAATCAGTCAGTAACCTCTGTGGGTGTTAACTTGCTGCATTTTACAACACAGTGTCTGCCTGTGCATTACTTTGCTCCACCACATGCTTTCCTGTACCTAAGTGGCACTGATAGGCTTCCATTCCACTACTTGCACCCCACCAGCCATTATAAAGAAAAAAGTCAATAAATAATATCTCCTCCTGCAAAATTAAAAGGCCAAATAGATGCTTCAGCAGGTGCCTCAGCAATGGCCCAGTTCATGGCAAAAACTGAGACTCCCAACCATCAGCAGCGGTTAAGTGATGCTACTGACCATTACCAACCTGTGGCCAGCAAAGAGGAACCCATCAGCAGCTTCATGGCAGGTCCCCAGGCCCTCCTGAAATCTAGAAAGCTGTAGGAGTAACTCAGGTCCAGAGGTAGGTGAAAAGCTTAGGAGCAGAAAAAAACAACCAAATAAAACCCAGAGATAAGCTGGTGTGCTTAAAAACTTCGAGGCAGCTTTGAGGGAGAATAAAAAGATTCATTTATTGTGTTAATGTTGCCCAAGTCATGCTCACAGCAAGTGCTGAGCCCAGCCTCTCACATAACATGATGGTAGATAGTCTCTTTATTGGGATTTCATAGGAAGACAAAGCACTTCCACCACCTTGGGAGGAGTGGGTGGACCTATCGTCTCAGAGAGCTGATAAATTTAAATCTCCAATTAAAATAGATATCCTTGTGTTCTTACCAAAAAGGTACTAGAGCAGTGCTGAGGGTTACAGAACCAAGTCTACAGTGCTACATGAATCTGCTCCAGCATGGAAAAGATAAGGAGGAACATTGGCCCTTTTTATCACAGCTATGTCCAACCTATCAGGATCCAGGAGATCTTAACAGCTACATCTTGGAGCACAAAACAAAGTAAGAAGGATCTTGCTGTACTTATTTTTCAGAGACCATCTGTTTCTTTTAAGACTTTGCAGTCTTCAGAAGAATCATTTTGCAGATTTTATTAAAATAGATATACATACAAAAATAAAAATGGCTGCAGAGATAGGGAAATGCTCTCAGTGTCAAGTCTCTTGACTTGCCAGGTCTGAGAAGGAATCCACACAAACTGACCAAGTAAATATGTTAGCCCATATATATGCTTTTTTTTTTTTTTTTTCCCCAGTAGGGTAGAGCTTAAAAGATTTACAAATTGAGCACTTGCCGAGGATGAATTTCCTTCCATACAATGCAGTCACTTCATGAGAATATCTGCAATACAAGTATCCTATCTCAGGATGGGCAAAATTTACAGTCACCCCAAAAAGGAAGGAAGGAAATTAATAAAAAGAGGAAAGGGCTGATAGAGAAATGCCATATGACTAGTATATTCCCCCTTGAATGTTAATCAAAGAAAGGTGAAAGCAGAGAAGAAATGCAGAAACCACCCCCCTTCCCCTAAACTCACACAAAGTATCAAGGAGATAAAACAGTCCTAAGAGCAGCATACCGGCAAAGGCAAAAATCTGTAATGTAAAAGAATTCTGATTCAATTCAAATAACTGAAAGCGAAAATCCTATATCAGGTACAACTGTTTTGCTTATGCACACAGGCACAGGAAAAGCAGGGTGCAAGTGCATTATGCATAATGTCAATGAAAGCCAATTTCCAAGTTGGGCACTTGCAATACAAACACCCAATATGAATACATATACAGAGATAAGGACTCGGAAAGAAAACCTGAAGTGAAAATACCATGTGACCCAGGAATACGTGCACACACAACTCCTCACCGCCCCCAGGAAAAAGAGCAGGGAAAACAAAAGTGCCTTCTGAATGTGCAAATGCAGTAAGTGATGAGCATTTAATGCAACTAGCCAAATACATGTAGTGAATATCCATAGAATCACAGAATGGTTTGGGTTGGAAAGGACCCTAACATCATCTAGTTCCAATACCCCTGCCATGGGCAGCGGTGCCTCACACTACACCATGTTGTCCAAGGCTCAGGTAAGAGCAATAAATAACAATAAATAATCACAAGATTCTCTTTAACCTCCTCCTTTTTAGATGATTCTCCAAGTGTAAGTCTGGGAGCAATGGAGTGTACCATAGTGACAGGCTGATGAAGGTTGAGCTGCTCAACAGCCTTCACCCCAATACCCAGCTACCACAGTGGCTTCTTTTCAGCTCCTAGAAATCACTGTACTGGGCTGGAGCAAAACTCCAGCTCAGCACTGGGAATCCACACAGGTTTGGTCAAGGCTCTAGAACAGCCCTGTGCTACAGCCCAGTCCCACCACATAACTGTTTCCATTTTGAGATAGGTTGCCTAAAATAGACCTATTTCATTTGGTATAACCAAATTGTTAAAAAGAGTTATTTGCATAACAAGAATCAACCTGCAGTGAATGCGTTACTGTATGTGAATCAACCAACCCTCAAAAAAAATCCACTGTTGGAAAGTGTTCATACATAAAAGCACCATTAAAAACAACTATAAAGTATATTTCTAACCTATATTTCTAACACAACCTATTCCAAATTAAACAAATTATCAACTGTGGAAAGAGTTAAAAAAAAAAATAATCTGAAAAATATGTACTTAAAGCAGATACTAAAGGTTGGAGTGGCACTAAGCAGATTTACAGAGGAAGATTGAGACACCACCTTCCCAACCCCACTTCGAAGTTTTCCTGTCTCCCAGCTTGAGTTAATGTCATGATCCCAAAGGGGACATCACTTGCAAGTACTAAGCCTACTTAAAAAAAGTAGTACTTCAGAGTCACAGAAGGTGCCAAGGTGCCTTGCAGAGGCTCAGAGGCTGGCCCTCAGAATTGAAACTCAGTCTACCTGAAGGCAACCAATAATGAATGCAAAGCACGAATAGAAACAACTTCAAACATTTGAGCTAACAGTGGTGGTTCAGTCTCATGAAACCTGGTGACAAGGTAACTCCACTAATCAGATTTCAAGAAGAGCAAGGGTTGCTGCCACCATCTACCCAAGAGGCGAGTTAGAGCTCAATCCCTCCAAGGATAGAGAGCAACCACGGTCCTCATGTTTGTTCCCTGAACAGAACATGACCAGAAGTTAAAGTGACTGTTACAAGCACGTTGGTGGTGCTCTGCTGACACTGATTTCACAAGCAGCCTCACATCAACATGGGTGACAACAATTCACATTGCTTCACAGCAACAGCAATCACCCATCACTGCGGCAAGTCTTCCCAAAGCAGCTGCCCCAACGCACCACTCCTCAGGCAGCAGAACAACAGGCCATGGTCAGTGCTATCAATATCTACCAAAGTGATCCGTATTAGCTCTGGTCATGCACACAGACCTATCACCTATGAAGTCTCCATTCCAGGGGAAGGCAGGACAGCAGACTCAACAGACTGTCCTCCAAATTAATGGGTCTCTAGACAGAAAAGCCTCTCCCTCTCAATCATCTTTTGAACACGACAATGGGACAAGGTGAGACATAACTGATTAACAGCATGACTTTGAAAGATGATTTCCTGAGGTTCTGACCGATTTTCAAAATCAGCAGCATCTTCCCCCAGTAATTCAGACACTGACAATGGATGTCAGTCACTGCATAAATGAGCTGGCACTTACTAAAACAACTACAGCAGTAGACTAAAAATGCAGTATTTGGCCTTAGGGAATTCAGAGAATCAAAATGCATTCTTGTCAGAGTCTAAATTAAATTCAAAGGGCATCAGTCCATCAGTAATATACAAGTTTGTTAAATCAAAGGTCTGAGGAACTGCCCCAGCATCAGTCTGCATTATCTACATAAAACAGGATAATTTATTCTCAGCTCTGCCTCGTGCATTCAGTCCCCAGACTGTCCAAGAGGATTCAGCTAGACTGCTCTTCATTGTACAAAACCAAGAGACAGTATTACTTTATTTCAGATACATCTCTCTGCCTGCACATACAGTTAGAGCAAATTATCAGATACCAACCAGTACTTCAGCTGTCCTCTCTCTTGGACATCCAGCCCAGTTGGATTAATTCAACTGGTATACCACATAGATAGCAATTATTTCGTAACAGGTAACATCACCTAACAAATTTTAGCAACATAAGGAAGATGTTATGGAGCTTATAGTGTGTGAAGGAAATCAACACTGTTTATGGCAGAAAAAAAAAAAAACAGTATCTTCCCAGAAACTTATCTTTAAAAGAGGGGAGCAAGAAAATGTTTCAGATGCACCTTCTATAACCTACCTTACCCACACCAATGCTTACCTTTTGTATAAAAAAAGGGACAATGAAGAGACATATCTTAGTGAGCATCTCTAAGAACTACTAACTCAGCCTCTCTATCCTCCCCATCCATCCAACACATAACCACCTCTCCTGAGGAAACTGTCTTCCAAGCACCCCAGAAAGAAAATACCCATGCACCCATCACCACCCAGCAGACCTTCTTCCAACGTACACAAAGCCAGGAGAGCATGAAAAGGCATGCAAGAAAGGGCTGATGACAGTATCCCATGTCACCGGGTTTTTCACAGCTACCACTGTGTCTGAACACAGGAGCAATGTGGGCAGGCAGTGTTTTACACACTGAGGACAAGGTTTCACTTACCCAGCTCCCTACAGGGGAGCGCCACGCTCCAGCGGGGCGGCCGGGTACCTCTGCCATGGGGCATGCCGGGGCATCACAGCACGGCGGCTGCCGGCAAGCTGCGGCTTCAGGAAACCTAAAACAGGAGAGATGCGAGTCAAGAGTGAATGTGCCAAAGCCCCTTTCAAAAGCGGCACTGACAGCCTCCCACAGACATCTGCGGCATTGCCACAGCTGAAAACCCTGCAAGCAACACATCATCAAGGTTGACTAACCAAAACACTGTTTGTTAGAATGCAATTAAAAGTGGAAGTATGAGCAATTTAACAGCTATACACACCAGAAAATATTGCATTGATCTCAAACCCAAACATTTTTAGCCCAGTAGTGATGCCCTGCAGCAGCTGTCAGCAACCTGATGATCTGGCTTTTAAAATATCAGCTGCCCTTCAGTGTTTCATCACATGGGAGAGTTGCCATATTCCTGAAAAAAAATGTGAGCTCCCAGCCTTTGGAATACTTTCAGCTTTATTTCACCAATACCTATTTGCAAGCTTCATCCATTTGTAAGCTACTTTTAGACATTACAAATAAAACATTATCTCTAGAAGCAAAAAAGCTAAAAGAACAATAACATTATTTCCAGTCATTCAAGAATAACAGTGTGAGTTTGAAGATTAACTACGCTATTAATGAGATGTGGGTTCAAGGTCATTGAAATAATGAGCATTATCAAAATTACACCAAACAATCTGTGAATCTACTGGAAGGCTGAGATATAATTAAGCAATTTGCCCTTTAACTTGCACCTGACAGTAGTTTAAGTGACATTTCCCAAACCTAAGGCCAACAGTCCATATTGCCAAAGTCTTGCAGGTTGATAATCACAGCCTATGCCCCCTCAAAACTCCAAAACAAAAAGTAGTGTTAAGAGCACTGCTGAACAGCAAGGAACCACTGGTCACAACTGAAAACTTTTGGCTGCGTCAGTGAGTCTCAAGCTACCCAAAAAGCAGATGGCAGAATCCAAGAGCCTCTGCCTCTCCTTGCTCCAGTTTCCCAGCAAAAGAGCATGGCACTGGAAAGATGCTTTGATATTGCCTCCAACATCCACATGCAGATGCACAAGAGGCATTTTTCAGAATTAACCCACAGAATCCATTAATAAGAACAACAGATTCACATTTAGGATTAAAAGGGTTGATGTACTTGAACATGTATAGGTAAGTGAGCCAGGAGAAGGAAGAGGAGCCAGAGAGGTTTGCTGGGTTTATGTTTTCTGAATTGAGAATGGCAACACCGCCTATTTAAATCTGACTGCAGTCTATAAAACCGCAACTGGCATAATCAAAATACTTTGTACAGGATATACTTGATTAAATCAGCTTAATTTTCACCATAAAGTTGGAACATAATTACTGGTTAAAAAAAAAAAATCATATAAAATATCCTTTATCCAAAGATTGCTGTAGTTTCAGGAGAACACAGTTGATTCTTCATACAAAACCGGAAGTGGCTAAATTGCTTGAACACAAAAGATAACTCAAATTCAACTACCAAGTTGTGCCCAGCAACTCTCTAATAATTGCATACAGAACACAAACATGTTTTGTTGAGAACTCATAATATCTAATCAGCTATAATTGTAAATTTTATTTTCCATTTGTAAATTACCAAGGGAGATAACTAGAGAACAGGGGATGTAAAATAATATTCTAGCTGGGGATATTTTGTTAGCACATAAGCCTCTACCCACCCCTTCCCTAATGCCTGCAAGGCTCTTCTGCTTCTGAACTTATTTTAATTGTTAGCTTCTCTTTGAAGGTATTTCAACTATAGCACAAGCAATGCTCTAATGGATTCTCAGCTCTGTGATATTTTTCCCAAACAGTTCTTTTATATAAAAAATTGGATGCTGAGATGTAGTTTCCCATGATTGTACATCTCTGTTTCTGAGGAATGTCAATATTCTCATCAAGTGAGATGTTTCAGAGTTCCTAAACTTAAAAACAAACAAACAAAAAAAAAAAAAAAATACACCTTCTGTGGGTTTGTTGTTTTCTCACATGAACCTGTTTCAGCACTTAACTCATTGCTCCCTTCTCCCCCTGCCTACTTACTGGCTGGTCCTGCTAAGCTGTGCAGCTCCACCAGCAAGCACAGCTCTCTGGAGCCAGGGGAGGATGCTTGCAGGGTCCAGCTGGTAGCACAGCCCAGCCTGCACCACAGCAATGTACTTCACACCTCTCCCTTAGAAAGTGCACCCTTTGGGCAAGCAGATTTGGTAGTTGGCATCTTTTCCAAACTTGCCTCTGCCAACACTTATTTTTCAGATGCACAAGTAGTTACTGCCATCCTGAACTCCCAAAACACCACCAAGAGCTGCACTAAAGACATGACACACTGAGTACCTCAGCAGAAAGCAGATGGCAGTTGCCTCATGCTTAGAGCATCCAGACACCACAGCTCCTTCTGCTTAAGGGACACTTCTGACATTGTCCCAGGTCATGCCTTCCCTATGACAGCATCTGACTACATTTTGCCACCAACTACAGTCCCACTGTGACAAGGACCCTTCCATAAGGGCACAGACAGTGGGGCAGTACAACTTACGCCTTTGTCTCTTACCCCAGCAATGACAGGCAGACCTTTCAGTAAAGGAAAACTACTGTCAGCTACATCTGTAAGCTGAACTATCCAAAACTAAATATAATTTAAAAGGGGAGTAATATACAAAGAACCACCAAAGGATTTCAGCCTGCCTTATGAACAGATATGTTTTTTTAAATAAGCTTAAATGTGCTTCTTCAAAGCCAGCAGTCAGTGGAACCAATATTCCACTTTTACCAGCCCTGCTGCAAAAGCCACACCAAGCTCACTGAAAATGCAAAGACAAACAAAAAGACAGAAATTCCCTGCATTCTGCAGCACTCTGACAAATAACATATAGATGGGTGGAAGAATGCAGCCGTAATTAGCAACCTTGTTGACCCAGGCAGTCATCTTGTGTTTTTTAAAATAAAAAAGCTAGCATTTCCAGGTTGTAAAAAAGCAGTAACAAAAGGTCATTCCTCTGAAAACAGCAGCTGACAACTTTATACAATAAATAATACTATTTTATAGTACAACATCCGCAACATGGTAAGCTTAACATATTAACGCTGACAGAAATTATCTCTGTTCTCTATTAATCTGCATTCTTTACAGATGGTTATTCACAAAAATTAAGCATGAAGCTGAAAGGTTATCTATGGCCATATTACCAAACATCTGCTTGCAATTCTGATTTCATGTTTGCATGCTATTCTTGGAAAAGCAACCATATTTGAGAAGTACCAGATGTGACCAAGTGTTCTTAATCGTAAAATATTCTTTTTAGCAAGATAAAAGTTCAGTGAAAAAGCCAGGCCAGGAAAGAAATCATACTCTCTGAACACAGCAACTGCCTTATGCCACTGCTGCTGAATACTCCAGGGGAAGAGTGCTTCTGAAGAGGAAAAATAGCATTTTATTTGGTGTGCCACTACAGATAATCACTCTTCATTTTTAAATATGAAACATTCAAAGGAATAAACATGAACTCGGTTTCAACTTTAAAGCAGAGAAGTTATGCATTACATGAACTGAACCACCTATTTACTCTCTGGCAGGGGGACTGACATGGTACCTTTCAACCCCCAGTGGCAGGAGCTCAAGCAGCCTCCCACAGATTGACTTGAGGGATCTTGACTTCCTCCCCAAATGACCTCACCAAGATCTCTCACTGTCCACAAGAAGGAAGAAGCAGTTAACTGCGGGCTGGGAAGGTGTTGCAGACAGCAGGCCTGTCTAGCCATACAAGGGAATTAATTTTGGACCAAGGAGAGAAGGGTTAATTCTTTCAGAGAGTCTTGCTACACTTAACCTAGTCCCTAAAAATTATATATAAAAAAAACAACCCAATGTTTCTGCACCGTCAAAATATTTGTTCATTGTGTTTGATAGCTACACTTTTTGAATGAATAGGACTGCTAATCCAAAATAAACTCTGCAGATAAAGTATCAATGAATTTCTATTACAACACAAGATTAAATATGTACTCATGTAGCTTTTTTAATATACATATACACACACAAGTTTAGAAGTATATGTGTATTCTGTTTATAAACTATCATGGACTCCTGTCTTTGCAGAGACAATGCCTCTGAAATTAAAGAAAAAAAGAGAAATGTAAGAATGAAATACTGGAGTGAAGGATTACAAGCCCAGCCACCAACACTTAGTCTGATTCAGGGACATCTTCAAAAGAGGCTCATTTTAAATAAGGCAACCTGCATAAGGAAAGAAAATAAAAACTAAAATCAAAACCCACCCACACTTCCATCCCCTCTTTTCCTCTCCAACAGTTCTACTGGGTTCAAGAATTATTCTTCTGATGAGCCCTTGTGCAAAATGCTGAGCAATCCCTAAGAATTGTTCAGAGGAACACAATACCATGTAAAGATTCAACTTTGGGAAAGTTC
Source organism: Pezoporus flaviventris (assembly GCF_033815535.1). Taxonomy (NCBI): domain Eukaryota; kingdom Metazoa; phylum Chordata; class Aves; order Psittaciformes; family Psittacidae; genus Pezoporus; species Pezoporus flaviventris. Next base: position 10,335,602 of record NW_026892595.1, read on the forward strand.
AGCTTCCCCCAGTACTATAAGACAAGAAACTGTTGCACTCCCAAGCCTATCTTCAGTCTGCATTTATTCTAGTTTTTTGTTGTTTTGTTTTCTGGGGGGGCTTAGGGATTTTTTTGTTTGTTTCGTCTGTGGGGTTTTGTTGTGTGTGTTTTTTTGTGGGGGTGGTTTGGGTTTCTGGGGGAGTTTTGGTTGGGCTTTTTTGTTTGTTTGTTTTGGTGTGGGTTTTTTTTGAACTGGCTCATGGATCTAATTTAATCCCAGGCTGATTAAATGACAAAGCCCATAACATTTAAAGTAAAACTACAGGTGGCAAAGACCTGCATTGTTAGTTGATGCTGCTCATACATTCTTTTATTGAGGAACACTGATCACCACAAATCCCAAATATTAAAAAGGCATAAATTATCTCTTTACCTACAGAAAAAGGAGTTTGATCTGGAAGACTACTGTTTCTTAAAGTATCATCTTAGATCCTTTTCATGTTCTAACAGCTTGGGACATTCACTGAATACATGATTCATATTTTGAAGGTATCTCCATGACATGGCTCCTTGAGCTGAAGGTTCAAGACTACAAGTTATAAGCCTCACAATGAAACTGGGTGAAATTCTGTATTCTGAAGCTCTACTTTTCACTCTCCTGCCCCATTAGTTCACATAGTTCTTTTAAAACTTAGATTAAGAATCCCAGAAGGGAGCATGCAGTGCTTCACACAAAGCTCTGGAAGGTGCAAGGGTTTGACCATGGTGACTGGCAGATCCCCACAAGGTGGCAGGCCCCCAAGTGTCCCAGCCATCACCTCCCAGCCTGCTTTTCCCAGCACTGGAGCAGGAGTGAAGTCTGAGCCTGCAGCAGACTTCTGTTTCGCTATGCCAGACCTGCAGAATATTCCTCACCACCACCACAACAGGCAAGGGAAAAGAAAATAAGATCAAAAATATATGTGTACTTTCCCCTCTTTGCTTCCTGTTCCCTCAAGTACAGGAATTCACACAAGTGGCAAATGATGCAAGAACCTGCCACTGCACATACAAGAGGTCTGAGAGCTGCCCTGAGAGCAGGAAGCTCTGCTGAAGGGAGAGTTGTGTCACATTAAGCCATACAAAATTTGAGTAATTGAATTGCATAGCACAATGTAAACTGGGAATAGCCTGTTTCCCCTCCCATGCATGGGCCAAGCTGAGGTGATGCCTGCAGCCACAAAACAAAATGCAGAGCACACCTTGAGCTACCTCTGCAGGAAGGCATGAGGACTTTTCCTGGTACAAACAAAGGCAATGTGATTATGAAATGCAGAAATAGGCACAGGAGCAATGGAGCAAAGACAGAGGAATAGGAATACCAGGAATCATCCATTTAATGCAAAAGCACAAGCTGAAATTTTTCCAAGTCTCTTCAGCAATGATGCATGATTCTATAAACAAAAGTAGCTCTTAACATACTTTCCACTTGAAATTAATTCCTGCAAATGGAAGAGCAAAGCAGAAAAGCTTCTGTTTTGGACATATGAAAGCATCCAAAGGCTGTTCCTTACACACCTCTACACCCCTGACATCATTTCAGGTGTAAACCAAGGGGTCTAACACCCCAGGAAAATGAGCAAATCACATACACACTCCTACAAGCAGTGTGTATGTAGCTTCTGTGGACAAGAACATGTGCATTTAGCTATGGTGCCTTGAAATCAGAAATCTAATCAAGAAAAGAACTGTTTTCAGCCATCAGATAAGCTATAAAACTATTATCAATTCATACTGTAAACCTAACACTGCCAAGTACCACTATATCATAAGAATACTTGTTGCATAACTGCATGGCAAAAGCCAAGAAATCAGAAATCTAATCAAGAAAAGAACTGTTTTCAGCCATCAGATAAGCTATAAAACTATTATCAATTCATACTGTAAACCTAACACTGCCAAGTACCACTATATCATAAGAATACTTGTTGCATAACTGCATGGCAAAAGCTTCTTCTGAGCAAAAGAACAGGACACCATACGCTTGTTGCTGACACCTTAAAACACTTCACAAAGCTGTCAGATGGATCACTCCTACTTTTGCAAATGCAGAAACTGAGTCATAGGAAGAACATAACTCACAAAGCTCTCCAGCCAGCAGCAGGGGACAGTCAAATTTCTTTTACCCAGTGTTCAATCTACTAGGTAACACTTACTAAATCAAAGCTTTTATTTCACGTCTTCGAGTATGCCTCAGAATAATTTGATTAGACATTGGACTCAGGTCAAATTGACAGTGTAACCTGAATTATATAAAGACTACTTTCTTCTGTTCCTGTGGACATTAACATATGCTGAATAAATTCCCCAACGTTACCTGGACCACTATTTTTCACACAGCTCTCAAATGAAGGTATGCCAGAAGACACTTGGAATGCTTCCTGACATTGTACTGATGCTTTCATTTCAGCAGCACCTCTAAAGACAGGACAATGGAAACGAACTACGGACTACCACTCCCTCCCTCTTTATCTGCCATGCTATATTTAGGGTATATGTAGATGTAAAGCAGTAAAAGACTGGAAGCAAGTCTTCCCGCCAGTGCTCCTGTTATTGTCAGTACTGGCAGAGCTGTACTGCTGCTGAAGACAACAGCAGCAGGTTTCCAAAGAAAGGGAAGTGTATACAAGGATGTTTTACACAGCCAAACAGAAAATCTCCCTTCTAGTTCCCTCTGGCTTCAGGCAAAACCAGCAAATCCTAAATCAACACAATTCATGAGCACACAGGGACAGGCAGAGGCAGATGCCATGGTTTTGCCTGCAGTTGAAAATTTTATGATTAAAAGGTTTATGTTGGTATAGCTCCACTGTGAAGAATCACCAGAGGATCTGAGCACTCCGTGTTGATGATGTAGCATGGGACACTGAAAAATTCAAATCTTACCTGCAAATGCTGCTGCTCCAACACTGAAATGCACATAACAGTACGTTACTGAAGAAGAGAGAACAGCTTGCTGAAAGACAGCCACTTCTATTTTATAAAAAGACGACAAGTAATATATTATTAAACAAAGCCATAAAAATTTTATCACAACTGTAATATCATTTCTTGTAATTAAAAATAAAAAAAACAAAAGCTAATAGTTGTTTCTTGATTAAAAAAAAAAAATCACAAGTATTAGTACTAAAAATGCTAGTAGTAAAAAGGAAATGTTGAAAGCAATTCATAACTGAACAAAAATCAGTTATGCTCTATTCCAGTAACCTACAGGAAAGCTGTTAATCTCAATATTCAGGATTCTGCACAGCAGGGTTGGGTTGCGAAATAATCCTTTTAAAGTTGAGTTTCAGCAACTGACAAAGGCAAGTGTTAGCTGAATTCTATTTATGGTATTCATCCAAATATCAAATAAAGTTTTCCTGGCTATGTTTCAGTCATCCCTATTCACAGCTCAGAGTGCTTTTATAAAATGTAGGCAGGCGGTATAAAACCTGTGTCTTGTTTGTATCCAATTTTATACATCCCAAAGAGGGAACAACATTATTCAGTAATTATCACCTCAAGAAATGGGCCAGTAATGACTTACTGAACAGTCTCTCCTGTGCAGCTGTAAACTCCAGACAAAAAAAAAACGAGAACTCGCAAGACACCCCTCAACCACCACAGTGAGCAAGGCAGAGCAACTAAGGACAGACAGGACTGCATGTACATGAACATAACAGGGTACCACTCCACTAAATGGCTAACCACTTCAAGCAGCATATTTGAAAGGCTTTACCACATATAGGCAGTAGTATTTAGAGAGGCACATTCCTCTCATAAACAACCCAAAATGGGAGGAGGGAGGAATTGATCTGTTCACAATACCTTAAGAATGACAAAAGAAATAAATCCAGTGTTGCCATGTTTTCATCTTCCAGCATGCAGGAAGCCAAGCTAAGCTTATGTTTGGAAAGAATCCAAATATGATAGGTATGAAAAATTCCATTAAGGAATTCAAACAACCTCATTTTGCCATACAACACTGTGACATAACAACGTTGTTATAACAATGGCGTTTCTTTATTTCTGTTCCTACACTAAACTGAATTTTAAGGTTTTCTCCCCCTCTTCATAGACTGTCACTGCGAAGACTTCATTTCTCAAATGCTCAAAGAAACCCCAACACAGGATGATCAGAAAATATCAGTAATAGCTGTTTATCAATCCCTTAAAATATTGCTAGTGTTTCAGAACCAAAGCTCATCAGAAGCGTAGAAGCAATCAGACCCTCCAGCCAGTTATGCTGGTTCCTGATTTGCAATGCACCATCCCAGTTCAGAGGCACACAGAAGCCCACCTGACCCTCAGTTTATTACTGTCTGAGAACAGCATTTCTCAGCCTTCTCAGCTATGCACACATTTTTCCAATTGAGTTATTTTTGCCACCTCTTCCATTTGCCGTAGAACAAGAAATGCAACACATGCAATGAAAAAGTGTACGCGCTTTTCCTGTCAAGGCTGTACCGCGATATTTGACATGAAGAACAAAAGCGTACAGGTATTCAGACACACTTTCAACACATTGCAGCCCCTCTTGGATTCAGGATTTTTTTAATAAACCTGGATGTCGAGGGTCTGTGCAGGAGACTTGACAGGTCCTAGTAACTCCTAGCATGATGTCTAGCATCAAGCTTACAAACCATCATCATGCTTGTCTCCTTATTCATTTTTATAAGATACTGACATTAAAAGGTATTTTCTTTCATCATTCCCCAAACTGAGATCTATGCTTCCTGCCATCATTTGAATTTCTCATTATAATTCAACTATGTTTGATGATGAACATAACTTTTAAAAGCAAACATGAAGTAATTTTTGACAAACAATATACCTTGGCAGAGTTAAAAGAAAGCTTTGCTAAAACCCTGGCATCTGTAATGTCACTTCTAATAAACTGACTGATCACGTACATGAAAGATATGTTGTGTGAAAGTGATGGAGTCTGAGACTCTTGTATCACACAGTTTGTCTCTCTGGTATTGCAATAGGGGTAGAACTTCATCCATGTTAGAAAGCACTGAAAGTAACCAGAGACAGCCTGGATGCTTGACACACATTTCATACAGTCACAAGGCATCTTGGAGCACTGAACATGAGTCCCAGATTGCCTGCTCAGGTTTCTGTCACATTTAGCACTAACAGCAGCTACTCTGAGCACGTCATGCCAGAAATCGGAAAAAAAAAAGGGGGGGAGGAAAAGGAAAAAGAAGATTATAAATAATATCCTTTTTAGCGACCCTGAATGATATAACAGAGTCATGTATGGTTCCACCTTAGGCTCTAAAAGATCTCCATTCTAACAAGCAGTGCTGGTGATACATACCAAGCCTCCATTAAACTGCAGATAAAGATACATGCAACTAATGAAGTACATTCTCAACCACATGCAAACCTGAATGATAAATACTGCACCTGGAAGGAATTCCTCATAGAAATAAAAGATGAAAATTGTATGTAAAAACAGGTTTCAAAACTATTAAGCAAGTTCCTCTCCAAACACGATCACAAATGGCTCTTGGGAGAGAAGTGGGAACCTCAGCCAATTAATTAAAGGCAAAACACAGATAAAAGATTCCTTTCTGTGGCACAGAGCTAAAACCCCAGTAGGATTGGAGGGAGACAGCAATGAAAGAATCAGTAGTGTAACTGCTCTGGAACTGCCAAGTTATGTGAAACTTAAGGATAGTCATAACAAATGAAGCTAAATATTCAGTTAGCCCACATCTTTTCTCTGATAGCAGCAAACTACAGGGAAAGGCTTACAAGAACCAGAAAGTTAAAAAAAGTATTTCTATTATAACACCTTCTGAAGTCTGACTATCAGCTATAGACTAACTCCTTAGCATACAGGCTTCCCTAAATAGGTATATCCTCTGCAAATCTAACAGCTTCTTGAACTGTTTATCCTTTCACCACCCAAAACATCTGTCAATCGTTTCCACAATTAAATGGTGTATAGAAGAACAAAACAAAACAAAAACAAACAAACAAAAAAAGCTAAAATCTGTCCCTCATTTTAAATTGCTGCCTAATCATTGCATTGGATGTCTCTTATCTCTGAAATCATGGAAATAAATAAGCACAGCCTATTTATCTGTGCTATATACCATTCATGATTTTCCTCCTCTCCCATTCATTCAAATTCTTCAGTTTGGTATCTACAGTTAAACTATGCAACATTTTGTACACGCTAAAGCTTGACACTGATTCAAGGAAAGACAACATAATAAAAGATAAGTCTACTGAGGGTTAGAGTTTGTGGAGATAATTGGCAAGCATGCAAAGATTATAGCTGGATGGATATAGTGTACCTATCAAAAGCTTTTGAGGATTCCAACATCCTTTGTCTAGGTCTATCCCACCCCACTTCCCAGTAAATTGAGCTATTAGAGTTTGCTATGACCAGCTTCTTGAAAGTCATATGCAGCTATACTTACAGATCCCTTCAGCTCCATTAAGTTGTCTTTACTTCTAAGGGGAAAAAAACCACCCTCGTATTCAGTTTCTTCAACAGGTAACTAGTAACCCACTATATAAACTGTTTGTTTCAAATGCCCATAGTACTTCAGCTGTCCTTCCTCTATGTCCAAAAGGTGAATTCAGCAAAAATAAAGCCTGTTGATTCCTTGACTCAGGGGCAGAAAGGTAGCAATCTTCCTAAATTAATTCTTTTGCTATTGTATTAATGTATTGAAATACCTGTATGGCAAGGAGTACTTACATTTATTCTAGACAATATAATCCCCTCATATTATTTCCCCATCTTATTAAAGAGCAACTCCATTCCAGTACAGTTCAAGTTTCAAGGTGAGGAGGAAGGTGCTGTCTAGAATTCAGATATGAAATTGATATAAGATTTACTCCCAGATGAAATCAACACACAGGCTAAGGAAAGCCACTGATCACACTCACACAAACATACTTACAAGCAAGAGATGATGGAAGTTCTTCATCACTAACAAATGCAAAGAGGAGTTTAAAACTGCTGAATATGCTGAGTGTGCCTGGAGCACAGACCTCCAGGAAGGCCCAGAAAGTCACTCTCAAAGGAACACACTCTTGATGAACAAGTGTAACTCTCTTTCTTAAAGGAGCAACGTGGCAGTCGCATCACCCAATAGGTTCTGAACCTGGTAGATAGCCTCAGCAAAACTGGTAATAGGATACAAAATCTCAGTGTACAAGAAAATGAACCACTGTATTTCAGAAGAAAAAACTGACATAGTGCCCCAGTAAGAAGATGACTGCAAAGTAACACTAAACATAAGAAATTCTGATGTGGGAACTCACAGATTTCCCAACAACAGTAAAAGCCGTTCAGAGCTCACAAACTGACATGTATTTATGGCCATGAAGATGAAGGGCCTGAAGCATCTTTCACACAAGGAGAGGCTGAGAGAGCTGGGGGATTGTTCAGCCTGAAATAGAGGAGGTCTCAGGGAGATCTTATCCATGCACAGAAAATACCCGATGGGAGGGAATGAAGGGCTCTTCTCAGAGGTGCCCAGTAATAGAACAAGAGGCAATGGGCACCAATTACAACACAGTAAATTCCACCTTAATTATTTTAACCATGAAGGCAGCCAAACACCACACAGGTTGTCCAGAAAGGTTGTGGAACCTCCATCACAAAGATAGTCAAAACCCAGCTGGATGTGGTCCCAGGCAAACTGCTCTAGCTGGCACAGTTTGGCAGGGTGGGAGGAAGAGGGAGGCTGGATTAGATGACCTCAGGAGGTCCCTGCCAATCTCAGTGACTGTGTGACTGAAAGCGGACACTTTCTCTAGAAGCACTCACCCTGCTCATCTCCCACACCCTGTGCAACTGGGGACATCTCATTGTTTTCAGAACTTTAACCTAAATCAGATGATTCCTGGGGTCTGTAGCATTCAGTTACAAGATATAACCAAGACTATTAGCAACTGTAATTGTTGTAAGCTCCTCAGTAAACCTGCTTTAACAGGAATATATTTTCCAAGCTAAGCCACCTTCCCCATGCACAAGAAAGAAAAACATACTCAAATATTCTAAATTAAGAGACCTTCTCATTCCTAATACTAACCTGAAGAGAAAGTAAACTTTAAGGAATATTTCTTCACCAAGCATACAATTGGATTGTGGAATTTCTTGCTGAATTCAAAAACTAATCAAAACTCAAGAGAACTAATTCTATATACTCCTATTATACTACAAATAGTTGAGCATATACACACATACATACAAAGGAACTTCACTGAAAAGGGAGACATATCCATACTGTGACACATTAATAGTGGTACTCATGCTGTTCAAATGTATAGATGCATAGTACTGTTTGGCATGAGCTCTGCTACAGGCTACAGCTCAGGAGCCACTGCTGCCATCAACACTCCCCAAGGACAAGCACTAAGGGAAGTGGAATGTAATTTTAACAGAAGCAGATTGTCACTTACAACTCATATATTCCTGCTCCACTTTAAAAAGCAGTTTGCATGACCACTATCAGTTAATAGTCACATTTGTAGGTCATGTTTTCCTATGCACAAGAGAACAGAAACTGTCATAGTTAATAGAAGCTACTGAATTCTCCAGGTTATTATTCTGCAATCACTTTGTAGTGCTACTATCAAAACTTACAGATGTTTCTGCTGGGTGAATCCATTAAAAAAGAAAAATAATCAGGCCTCTAGTCAGCAAGAGAACTGGTTTGTAATGTCACTTTTTCTGAATGGGATTGCAACTCCAACCCTGAAAACTTCTTATTACTGTCTTTAAATCTCTCTTTCCTATATGCTTCATCTTATCTGGGCATTAATAGGAGCTGATAACCATCTTCCCTTTGTTTGCCAAACACTATGAGCTTCAGTGCAACTCAAATCTGCTTTTAGTATCAAAACTTTGCATTACTTCGGCATATTGCATTAGTTTTATAAACTTTGTAAGGTGAGCTGAAATTCTTTCTAATTATTTACAAAGCAACTATAAAGCTTTCTCACCTGCTGAAGGGACAAGTAATCAGAGGAACTGGAGAAGGATTCTTCAGAGCATATTTATGTAAGCAGTGAAAAAATTCCTTTGAGTCTGGTATGGTGATATTCACCACACAGATCATTCAGAACTATATGACTTAATAACATAACTGATGTTGAGCATTTACATTTCAAGCACTGCATGCTTTTGGAAATAGCAGTTACTTAAGATTCTACTATGTGCCCACCAAAATATGCTACTACAACCCCGTTAAGTTAGATCTGAGAATTCAATTCAGTCAGTTCCTAAAATAATTGCTGTACTTGCTAATGAGAAAACCAAAACTTGCCTGCATATTCAACCTCATCAGTTTGCTCTTTACATAAACACAGAGAAGGTAACAAACATGATGAACTGCAGAGACACAATCACATAGCTTCCTTCACCTGCGCTTTGGACACTCATCAATTCCTGCTAGGGTTTATCAGCATATCTAAACTTCCAATCAATTCAGGCCATTGCCTTCTTGTACAAAAGTAAGCATTACTTCCCTTTCATTTTCTCCAACTCAAAAGAAATGCATTTCCACATAAAACTAAGTAAGCTGTGTAATAGTGCAAAAAACAGATAAAGGCTCCAGGCTGACAATAATTTTTAGTCAACAGGCACCAAAAATTAACTACGCTGCTGAAAACTCACAAATAAAGATCAGATACTTCATAAAAATGCTAAAATCTTAACCTACAACCTGAGAAAACACATGGTAAAAAAATAATAGATCTACTTCTTGACCATATTACACAGCAGTATCCTAGGATTTCCCTTATAAACAGCTGTAACAGGTTTCAAATACACAGACCCTGAACTGAAGAAACAAGTACTCTTGACTCCTAATATTTTCATATTCTAAAGATTCTCAGATCTCCATTAGAGCAAGTATCAAAACTGCACAAAGTACTTTCCAGAACAAAACAAAAGTGCTACTGAGTAGCGTAACCTTGCGTCAAAGAAGAATGTGGTAAGCCAAAACCAGAAAGACTAAGGTGGGTGTCGGCTACTCTGACACTTCCCATGCTCATGCTGAGATCTCACTTAAGTCAAATTCAGGCTCTTCATTGCGATATTCAAATCCATCCATGGGATTCAAATACGTTCTCTCCAATTGCGGGTTCTTCGAATATCTAAATTCAAATGGGACAAGAGAATTGGGCAATGTATGAAGATTCTCTAATAGATAAAAAACAAACAAACAAAAAAACAAAAAGAAACAAAAAAAACTACAACTTTCATAGAACTACATAAAGTACCAAAACAAGTAAAACTGACAATGAAAGAATCCAACTAGATTTAGAATTAAAGAAAAGGCTTATTTAATTCCTCTTAATTTCCCCTCCTCTTTGATCCGCACCACACATTTACACTTAGATACAAACAGACAAGCGTTATGAGAACAAGTTATTCCTGGGGAGATTCTGGTTGAACATTAGACAAAAACTTTTCACACTGAAAACAATCAGCCATTGGAATAATCTCCACAGGAAAGTGGACTCCCCAGCATTGGACACTTTTAGGACTCATCAGGACAGGGTTCTGGGACAACTAATGTGAGTCATAACACAAAAAGACCAGATGATCCTTGAGGTTTTTTCCAACCTGGTATTCTATAATTAAACATCAGAGAACCTAAGGCAGGAACATAGTCTGACAGTCTTCCATCCACAGCTGCAGCAGGAGAGGTGCTGCAGCATTCTGCCCAGCTTCCCAAGCTCCAAAAACGGATTCCCTCAACAAGCCCCAAGAAACCAGCCCCTGCAGGAAGCCTGGCTTTCCTGGTCTCAGCACAAGCACAGGCACAACAAATGCAACAGAAGGCACAACATGAGGAGCATTTATGTCCGTGACAGAGGCAGTTTAGTAGTTCTAGCTCATCCGCTACCTCTTCCACCATTTAATCCCAGTCCTTTACACAGTCTTCATGGACTTGACACCATTACTTGTGCAGCTGCACAGTAAACTAGACCTAGGAGCAGAGCAATGTCAGAAAATCATATTAAAAAAAAAGATTGGTTTCCCAATCCATTCAACTCGCAAACACAAAAAACAATTGCACTGGGACAATTCGGAGAACAGTATATGGGTGAGAACAGATGTCAGGGAAATAAGTCTATTTAAACAGCTCTGTCACTGGAATATTCAAATTACAGTGCAAAAAGCTGTGAATTCAGAATCTTCCCTCCAGCAGCACACATAATGATCACGCAACAATGTATTCCATAGTTTTGTTTTTAAAGCTAATAAACTTACAAGATTCAAAGTAGAAACAGACATTTACAAAGCTGACAAAGAATTTAAGGAGCTTTGGTAGAATCCACTTCAGTCGACTCAACCCAGAAAGTTCTGGAGGCAGCTGGAAGAGCTGCAACAGGCGGATGTACACAGTCTGCTCCTCATGTAATGCTCAGCAATGCCTGTATAATGTGGCACATTCTATGGGCTACAAAAAGAGTCTAAGTATTATTACAAAGAGAAGCTAAGTATTACTTCTATTCCTAAAAAGTGCTAGTACTGTTCAAATCCAAAAGCAGGCTCTTAGTAGCTTTTAAAAAGTATCTGTTCCATATCTTTGGTAACACAGTTACTGTCTTACTGAAGTTATCCCTTGGATCATAGAAAGAAAAAAAGATATCGTATGAGAAGGAAAAAAAGAAATCACCAAAACCCATGTGTTGTATCAACAATCCGCAGTAAACACAAGTAGATTAACATCATTTAGCATTTAAGCATGGAGAAAAATTGAGGTCTGACTATATGACATTTTTATGGCAAAAGAGGTATTTAAGAGACTACTAACTTTTTTCTTGTTGCTACTGAATTCCATAAAGTCTCACAGTTTCATAGTTACTTAGATGTGTAAAGCAAAATCAGGGGGAGAAGGGAAGCATTAATAAGAAGTTCCAATTGGATTTGCTACAGAGCAAAAATGCAGCGTTATTAGTACACACCTGCTCATAGAATCATAGAAATAAATATCTTGCGATTGTTCAAAATGGATGTATTAGCTAAATTAATCACACAATCAGTTCAGATTTAGTACCCAACTGCTAAAATCACAGGTTTTCACTTCTATCTGTCTACAATGAACAGCTACCTTTGCTACATTTGAGTATCGCATATGATGTTCAACCACAGAACAACTAGCTGCAAGGTTTTAGATTTTACACACCAGTGATTTTTCTAATATGTTACTAATTTGTACACACATTTGGGTTGATTTACTTCAAAAAGGGCAGCATGTTTAATGCCAGTTTCTTACTAAGTTGAGTAAAGGAAGAGAGGGATGAAGAGTTTGTGGGCTCAAGATGGTAGACATCATACTAGGAGTTACTAGGACCTGCCAAGTCTCCTGCACAGACCCTCGACATCCAGGTTTATTAAAAAAATCCTGAATCCAAGAGGGGCTGCAATGTGTTGAAAGTGTGTCTGAATACCTGTACGCTTTTGTTCTTCATGTCAAATATCGCGGTACAGCCTTGACAGGAAAAGCGCGTACACTTTTTCATTGCATGTGTTGCATTTCTTGTTCTGCAGCAAATGGAAGAGGTGGCAAAAATAACTCAATTGGAAAAATGTGTGCATAGCTGAGAAGGCTGAGAAATGCTGTTCTCAGACAGTAATAAACTGAGGGTCAGGTGGGCTTCTGTGTGCCTCTGAACTGGGATGGTGCATTGCAAATCAGGAACCAGCATAACTGGCTGGAGGGTCTGATTGCTTCTACGCTTCTGATGAACTTTGATTCTGAAACACTAGCAATATTTTAAAGGATTGATAAACAGCTATTACTGATATTTTCTGATCATCCTGTGTTGGGGTTTCTTTGAGCATTTGAGAAATGAAGTCTTCGCAGTGACAGTCTATGAAGAGGGGGAGAAAACCTTAAAATTCAGTTTAGTGTAGGAACAGAAATAAAGAAACGCCATTGTTATAACAACGTTGTTATATCACAGTGTTGTATGGCAAAATGAGGTTGTTCGAATTCCTTAATGGAATTTTTCATACCTATCATATTTGGATTCTTTCCAAACATAAGCTTAGCTTGGCTTCCTGCATGCTGGAAGATTAAAACATGGCAACATTGGATTTATTTCTTTTGTCATTCTTAAGGTATTGTGAACAGATCAATTCCTCCCTCCTCCCATTTTGGGTTGTTTATGAGAGGAATGTGCCTCTCTAAATACTACTGCTTATATGTGGTAAAGCCTTTCAAATATGCTGCTTGAAGTGGTTAGCCATTTAGTGGAGTGGTACCCTGTTATGTTCATGTACATGCAGTCCTGTCTGTCCTTAGTTGCTCTGCCTTGCTCACTGTGGTGGTTGAGGGGTGTCTTGCGAGTTCTCGTTTTTTTTTTTGTCTGGAGTTTACAGCTGCACAGGAGAGACTGTTCAGTAAGTCATTACTGGCCCATTTCTTGAGGTGATAATTACTGAATAATGTTGTTCCCTCTTTCTGAAAAACCTTTGCCAAATTCTGCTTGCATTAGAGAACAAGACAAGAAGTTGAACATGTGCAAAAAAGGGGGTTCACTTCTGGGGTATGGGCAACAGAACCCCATTCAAGATAGTCTCCAAGTAGCACAGTCCACCAAAGAAGGGAAAGAGTAAACAAGATCTGTGCTTTAAATATTTACATCACTGTAGTTCATATCTTTCAATCTTAATTTTCAGCTTACTTGGTGCCCTTTACAGATACTTGTTCAGAACTGGTTAAATGTCAGCCACAAATATAAAGCTCAGAAGAAAAAGTAAAACTTGATCGTTCTTTAAAAGTTCCCATCAACTCCAGAAGTCCACTGCGTGCCAGCAGCCTGCATAAGAAAGAGACTCTTGTTCCTGCCCCGCACACAACGTCCCACATAACCTTTAAAACTCTGTTGGATACATAAAATAGCATTGATCCCAACGCGCCAGGAAACAAGGCCCTGCGAATAAGAGATCTCAGCCACAGATGCCCCGCTGAGGACAAATCCCGCCTTGTCCTCTCTGCCACAGGCAGTGCTGGGGGACACTCCCTCCCGTGGTCCAGGCAGCCTCCAGCAGCAGCCCAGCCTGCTCCAAGTGCTCTTTTGCCTTGGCACAAAAATCCCGACTTTCAGAAGGGGCTGAGGGTGCTGAACTCCTCCCTTTGCCACAGAACTCATGCCCCAACTTCCTTGTAGCCTAACCCTCCCCACAGAGGTCTTCCATTTCTCATCTCAATCCTACTGAAAACATGAGCAGGGTTTGCTCTTTCATAGGCAAAAAACTTAAGAGTTAATTGCTGTGCCAGATGGTAGGCCGGGTCAGACGGGGCTTTGAGCAAACTGGTCTAGTGGACGGTGATCCTGCCCATGCCAAGGGGTTGGAACTAGATGATCTTTAAGGTCCCTTCCACCCCTAATGATTCTATGAATGGTCCAAGTTATTATGAATGATATAAAGCACACGGAGGTCTGGTCTTTACTGAGCAATCCAGAGACCAAGCTCTGTGCCAGAGATCATTAAAAGAATCCCATAAAAGAATTGGTTACAAGACTTGCGTTATGAAATTACAAAAGTACAGTAATAGGATCTTAATACCTACCCATGGAGACACTTGCTTTAAAAAGAAAATCTGTAACATTTGGCATCAATGAGACAGCACCTTGAAACCAGTAAAAAATAAAGAGCACCTACCAGTAAACCTGCACTTACAAGTAACAAAGGAAGGCACAGCGACCTTTGTTAGGGAGACACAGAAGAGACATTTCTCATGTTAGGGATACACTTTCTACTTAAACAGAATTACCATGCTCACTCCATCATTTGGAAACTTTTAGATGTCATATTGCCATTTCAATAATAACATCAGAAACTAATAAACGGTCATGGGTTGTTAGACACTGAAACAATACTCCAGTCAAACATTCCAGTGCACGCTGGTGCTCTGTTAACATTAAAGCAAACATCAAAAGGAAGAATCTCTCACACGTAGACTCCCTCCGAGTTTTTGTCCTCCAGTTTTCCCTCGGTGAGCTCCATCCATTAGAGCTAAAAGAGGATCTCAGGCACAAGGCTGCATGCAATCTCTTCCTTTTCAACAGCTGTGTCATTTAGCTGCTTTGAGGATAGTTAATGACGCTTATTAGCATGCTGACAGCTGATGTATCCATCATTAATACCGTTAGTGAATAGAGCAGCAGTTAAAAACCAACAGTAACACAGAATAAGCAGAGACTGCATCTGCAGACAGTGAAATCCATTGAGCTCAATGGCATTAGCACTCATCGATCCATTTTCCTCATCATTGCCATCACATTAAAAAAAAAATAATAAAAAAAATAGCTTTATGCTTTCCTGCCCCCATGAATGTTGAAGTTTGTTCATCCAACTGCAGACTTTCAACAGGAGACACATAAAAAGCCCTTCACGACTGAAGATACTAGGATGCGGGAGATGTGGGTTTAAACCCACATCTAAGCTGAGGAATTGCTGAATGTCTTTTCCATTTTCATGCCAAGTGAAGTGCTAACAAAGGGCTGAAGAGTAGCAACTCCTTAAATCACCACTCACATGACTCCTTCTATGGAAGAACTGCTAGTTTAAAAGCAGCAACATACAAGCTAACTTGAACGCTACTGAAAGGACTTCCAGCTAACCTGTTTGTCTTTGGCCTAAGATGACCTGAACTATACATAATCAGGTCCCAAGTTTCCAAGGAGCAGAGGTAGATCAACAAACTAAATGTTGGCTTTTCTAGCTACACAAGATAGAGCAACAAAGCTTCAGGAACTATGTCCTGATCTCAGCCTCACATATTGCTTTGCAAATCCTAGACTTTGGATTTCTTGCACAGCCAATAGCTGGCATTTCCTTAGATGCCTAAGCGCCACACATGGCAATTCCTCACTCTGCACCTCCTGCCCCAGGAAATGAGTTTCATCTTGGATTCCAAGGCACCCACTTCTCTGCATGCAAAAGAAACAGCCCAAGCATACAGGTAGAACACCTAAGCCTGACACTCTTTCATCTAAAATTAAACTGCAAATCTTCCTGTTAAGCAACAAAAACAATGAAGGAAAGATCTAACACAGAAGCACACACCAGGCATACAGGTTGGAGAATTCCATAACCCATAAAGCTGCTTTCACTGTAAGGACAGTCAAGTAGCATCACAGGTTGCCCTGAGAGGCTGTGCAGCCTCCATCCTTGGACTTTTTCAAGATATGGCTGGATCAAGCCCTGAGCAACTTGGTTTGATACCACAGCTACCCCTTCTGTGAGCAGGGGGCTGCTCTAGAGATCTTCTGAAGTTCCTTCCAGCCTGATCTATCCCATGAGTCCTTATAATACATGCCACAACATGCCATGCAATTGGACCTTGATGTTAGTCTAGCCTCTGGAAGGTACTATCATGAAGTTAAACACAATTTAAGAAAAACTGATTGCACGAATGAGACTTTGTATTTCATCACTTTTAAAGTTCCAATCTGGCATCAACTAGTCTTTGTTACTGAGAGGAGGCAATGCAAATAATATTGAAAATACTATCAGCTAGATACTTCTGTTCTCCAATATGATTTCTGAGGCAAGATGCTTGAAAAACTATTTATGTATAGAATGTACTGCCTTCATTAGAATTTTGTCTAACCCCAAAATAAAATAATGAACTGTTCCTACTGGAAAACAACCAGATAGTAGACCACAACTCTTTTTTTTTTAAGAACATAAAGAGATTATCGTTTGCAGAGTCATGAAACCATGAGCTAGATTTTATGATAAACATTAACTTTGCTAAATAAAATAATAATAAGAAAGAAAAAATACTGCATTCATTTAAAGTCCCATATTAGGAAAACAATGCTGTCTTTTTATGGCTATCTATTACATATAGCTGAATCTCAATAATCAATTGTAATTCAGCACCATATCATCTATTTATATCCACTGTTCTCAGCCAACTGCAGATTACTGCACTCTCTTGAAAAGTTTGGCCAGGATTTCAGCATAGCTGGCAAATGCAAGCTGGCAAGCTTTTAGCCAATTAAAGCCTTTAAAATGACTACACCACCACATGCAACACTGCTAGAAATGGGACTGGACAAAGTACAAATATGATGCAGTCATGCTTATAATACTATATAATAATATTTAAGCATGACTCCTTTGCACTTCAATTTTGTTTTGCTGATATTTCAGTAGCGTACTACAGCTATCCCATCATTCCTTAAACTTGAGACATTTAAATATTAGCTCCATGTTCCAATTACATTAGAAGAGGATTATCCATATGAAAATAGGGTTTATTAGAATAAACGTGACAATGGAAAGTTTTTCTTCACTAAATGCATAATACATGTTCAGCCAAAGTACTAATTGCATACTCCATGACTAAGTAACAAATACGTATAATCCATCCTTATGGATTTCAAAATAAAGGCAAAAGAAATCTGCAGAAGTTTTTCCAGCAAACATTTCCAAGTAACCTCCATACAAAGTCATAGCAATAAAGGACAAAGTATTTCCTAACCACAGAATTCAGACTCTTGCCAGACAGAATGTAGTTTCCAAGGTAGGACTCATTGTTACTAAAGCAATACTCAGTCTCGACTACCTTCACAGTCTATATTCCAAGTATGTGATCCCAAGAGAACCCTGTAGCTTTTCCCCATAGGCATCCTAATATACAACAACATAACGCTGAACTCTGACATGTTTGTAAAGGGTCTTCTATCATCCTATTTTATGCAATACTGTAAGAAAAAGTTGGTTTAAAAAGGAAACAGTAAGGCAAAGATGAGAAAAAGTTAATATGCTACATTTCACTTTTAAGAACCCTCCTAAGATGAAAAGCTATACAGTTTCTAAAATAATTAACAAATGCCTGATTATAAGCAGTCTTGCGTATTATGGTGACATTATACCCAAGTTATGCAACAAGGCTGGATTAGTGCAATACGGTTTCAATGAATTCTAAGGAGAGGACAGAATAAGACAGCAACACTAACTGTGCAGTAACATTTCACAGCCTGTAACATTTTTTAATATTCTAAGAACAAATCACAAACTGTCAATAATAAATACATTTTTTGTTTGTTTCCCAGAAAGCCTCTTGGGACTCCAGCTAAAGAGAAGTCTATTTGATTTGCATATCCAGATGTGGGAACAGAGATGACCAGTATCAGCTGGGTCAGCCCTAACATTACACCAGGAGAGAAAAAGAACAGGAGAGATGCATGCATGTTAGGATCCATGTTGTCCAGAACTCTTAAATCTGACAAGACTAAGTTGCATTCTACCAGAATTAAGGGGTCCTTTAGCCAGTACTGTAAGCAGGGTTTCCTGCTCCATCCTTGTAAAGGAAGCTTGCATGAGCACAACACTGAAATCCTGTTTTGGGATACAGGTCAGAGGAAAAATTAATGAAAGAGAAGCACCAGGCAGGCAGCTGAAGGGTAAAGCACCAACTTTTGTGAGTTTGAGCAGCACAGAGATGTATATGGCATCTTAGCAACAAGCAAACCCCAGAAGTTTTGGTGGTGGTGGGTTTTGTTTGTTTTAAGTTGAATCCTTCATTAAATACTCAGCCCCAGTGACAAAGCCTGTAAGGACTCCTTCAAAATTCCACCTCAAGGAATCAGACATCTTTTCTAGCAATACTGACTGAGCACTGGCACAGAGTGCCCAGAGAGGCTTTAGAGTCTCCACCCTTGGAGATGCTCAAGAGCCACCTGGACAACCAGGTCTAGGTAAGTCTGCTTGAACAAGGAGGCTGAACAAGATGACCCTCCAGAGGTTCCCTGCCAATCTCAACTGTCCTGCGGTGGACTCAACCAAACTCCTGCCAACTTCCTCAAAGGCACCATTTCATGTCTCACCATACTCAAAGAAGGGACACAGAAGAGTAACAACTTCCCCTGCATCTCATAAGATCTACAAACTGATTTAGTCTGTCACGTATAACAAGAAAAAAAAAAAACCACACACATACAAATCTAACTTTAGAGAGGGGCAGTTTGGACCCCAAGGTCCGAAGATGCAGGATAGTACAGGAGGAAGGAAGAGATACAAGGAATATTTGTATAGTAACAAACACAAAAGCTACACTGTATTAAAACAAACCACCCATGGACAAGATTTTACAGACTTACCATTAAATTGTATGAACTCAAATACAGTATCAAGTGATTTGGAGATACTCCAATGATTCAGTGAAAGCTTTCCTGAGACATTTTCAATGGGGAGTTCGAGGAAGATTTCCTCCCCTTCCCCTACCCAAGAAAATTGGAGCAAAAGGTATAACAACCAATCATTTTAAGATCCCCTTAAGAAAAAATAAACACACACACACCATTACCATCATGGGATATTTCTGGTGGGACCACTGCACTGTCCCAACCCATTCTGTCCCTGCCTGCCACAGAACCTGTTTCTTTTCCTGGCATGGCCCACCTCCTTGGCACAAAGAATATTATTACCCCAAGATCTGGCCCATGTATCTCGGTGTTTTCCTTGATTTTTGTATACATGTTTAAAGATATTTTATTTCATGCTGGCTTGGAAAACTACAGTTCCATTACTTAATTAATTCTGAGGCATCCAAGAATATAGCCAATTCCAGCTTATGTTACATGAAAAATGGAATAAACACTATTATTCAACTATGTCAAGGAAAAAAATAAAAAATAGGAGCAGTCTTGCATATTTAAACTATGTATACAAGTTCCCAGACATCTTTAGTGAATCTAAATCTACAAACAGAAATCTAGGGAGACTTACAGATAAACTTAATGTCAAGTATCGCATGGAAGTCTTCACTGGATCAAGACCTCACCTTTTTCAGTCAGAAGGATTTAGATGTTTGCTATGACAGAAGAATATCCCTTCATACCACAATATATTCAAGGAAAGGCAATTTAATTTTTGCAGAATTAAAGAGTCGTGATGCCTAGCTGGAAAGCACTCTTTTGGAAGAGGCAAAGGCTCAAGTAATTGCAATGGACTGGAAGGCCTTCACCCCCAGGTCAGGAATCTACATTCCAGTCAGGCTGTTTATGGGGGACAGCAGTTACTACCAACTGCCCTTCGAATGCACAAGTCCCCAGTTTGTGTACCAACATGTTTGGGCACAAACAAGTACACATAGCATGACAAACCAGTCCCATGAACTGCTTCAGCACACGAGCCCTGGACTGAGGTAGTGTACAAAATCAATTAATCAGTTACCAGAAGTGGACCAAGACAAATAAGTTGGGTCTGCAATACAATTCCTCTCCACAGGCTTGAGCTTCTGTCCACCACAACAATGTCAAATGCAGAATCAGCATAAGTAATGGCAAGTAAAAATAACCTTTCATCCTCCAGCAGATTGTTAACTCATTACAATTTGATATAAGCAATGGTTTGAATAGAAAAAGAAAGTCCACATTTTTCCTCTTTCCCTGCCAGCTAACATTAGTTCCACCCCACTTTCCCAGTTATTTTTTTCAGTTCCCTCCCTCTCAGCTTGCTCTGTGTCCTCTGCTTCTTGCTTCAGTGCTTCATCCTTTTTCTTAGTCCTAGATTTGCCACCCATAGTCTTTCTCCTCTTTGCTTTCTTCACTGCTTCTAATTTAACTTTTAATAGTCCTCTGTAAACACTAACTGATTAATCAAGATAATTACAAAAATAAGCAAGTCTTATCTTTAAGACCTCTGCATCTATAAAACAACCTTTAAGTACATAAGATCTCAGTATATGCATAAACTTTTTTCATATGCGTGTAAGAATACCAAGTGCAATAATGATGTAATAGTGAAATAAGTGAAAATTTAATCATGGCTGAGAGTTAGAACAGGAACTAGAATTAAACATCCTCATTTTCAACTCTGAGTGAAAGACAAGCTTCAAAATCATTAACTGCCTCCCTTTGCTTACAGCAAGAGGTCACAGCAAATGTCAAACACAAGAGAGCTGTTCAATTAAGGTCAACCTTACAAAATCCAAACTATTACCAACAGCAGCCTAGACGTCATCCTTGCCCCAACAAAACCACTGCCCAGGCAGCAGCTATTACACAAGACTCCACAATAAAAAGCTGCCAAGCTTTAACCTTCAGTGAAGAGAAACAAATTTATTCTCTCAAGAAACAATTCTGCCATACCAGAGTACTGACTTCCTGGGAAATAAGTCAGAAAAAAAGAAAGCTAACTTTTCCCACCTCTTCCTATAGCCTAAACTAAAAGCTACATATATGGAGTAATAGCACAGTAATTTAACAGAAGGCAATAAACAGGAGATTGCTGTTGCAAATAGAGAAAGTAGGTAGAGAGTAAGTTAGATGTTCTGAATAGCTATATGGTTTGAAAAAACAACCACAAACCCCACGATGCATAGGAATACAAAGGCAAATTGGGGAGGGGGGAGAGAGGATACAACATGGGACATATTCCAGAAAGAAAAAAAAAAAAAAGTAAGTAAATGTAGCGGTTTTCTTTAAATGGCAGCTTTAGCAATGTACATTGAATGCTTTAGAAAAGACAGCCAGTCCAAACTACATCAAATTGTCAAAACAGTTTTAGAATAATTCCTCTGCCATACAGGAAAAAAAACAATGGATAGTTCCAGGCAGAGAAGCATTGAAAATACTCAGTACTAAACCCTCTCGTCTAATTTTGCAGTGATCTGTGGACAAAGGTTCTCCACAGCCGGTAAGTCTGAACTAACACATTATATAATTTATAACTCTGGGCCTGTGGACATCAGTCAGAGCTCCAGGTACGCACAGCGTGAAGTCACTTTGAGCCGCAGAGAGTTCTGCCCTATTAACGCTGCACCCTGGACACTGCACACACAACAAGACCAGCTGTGTGCACAGAACTTCCTGCATGCATTAGCTCAGGTATTTTCAAAGGAATTTAAGATTAGGGCATACAGTTAAGGCAAAAAAAAGTTGTTATATATAGTCACAGTTCTAGCTTGGTCACTGTACATAAATGTCATTCTTGGAGAGCTAGATGATACAGACTTCTACACACTGCATGCTCACTGCACTTGGCTCCACGCAGTTCACAAGGTCAGAAGAAATAAATAAATAAATATGGCTTTGATTTTCATCTCTAACTTGCAGAAAGTCAGCTTACTAAAAGTCTGCAAGATGACGTCTTAATGTTTGATATTATGCAATACTTGGTTTAATAGCCTAGTTATGCTTTCACATTAAGAAAAAGCTACTGTCCACACAGCCATTTAAGCAACCCGAGCTATGCAAACGATGAGCTGGTGATGTCCCTGGGTACACAATGCTCATCTGCAGAGCTCCAAACAAGTATCTTGAAGGTATCAGAACAGAGAAAGAACAAGAAATGAAAGCGAATCAAGAATGACTCATTTTAAACAGCAGCACAAAAATAAAGCACTAAAGATGACATTTAATATTCTGAAAAACTTGCACCACCATGCTGACCAATGCTGCATGCAGAGGCTGAGCTCTGCCAAACACAGACAAGCCAAATTCTGCTATTCTTGAAGTTAACAATAGTTTTGCTTTGAACTCCAGAAGAAGCAGAAAAAGTTGGCCCTCAGCTGACAGCAGATCATATCTCAGAGCACACACATGGGCAAAGAGACCCGCAAACCATCCCACCGAGCCTCCCCCACCCTCCCGCGGTCCCTGCGAGAGGGGCAGCGAGCTGGGGCTGGGGTCCAGCACCCGGTGCACCCGGACAAAGAGCGGTCTCTCCCTTAAGGCTCAAGGGAAAAGCTTCCAACACAAACGTTCATAAAAGCCTGGGGGTTTTGTTGGTTTTATTTTTTTTCCTCCAAAGACCACATTAATTCTGTTGTGGAAACCCTCTGACTACAGTCAGCACACACACACTCTTCCCCCACACAGACATTTTTTGGGGGGGCGGGGGAACTCATCTTTTGTGGTACTCCATGCTTACAAATAAGTAACTTCTAAGTCTGACATATTCGCAAGTTTACTTACAAGCAGAAGACACTCAGAGGTCCGCGCAGGGACGGCCAGGGCAGCCGAAGGATGCTGCGCTGCCGAACACCCCAACCCGTCCGCCGGAGCACCCCCCGGGCCAAGATCTCTCTCCCGGCGGCGGCTGCCGGTGCCACCCCTCGCCCGGGCACCCCTCCCACCCCCCGCGTTTGCTGCCGGTGCCGGACGGCGAGGGCAGCGCGTCGAGAGCGGGGCGCACCCCCAACGCAGACCCCCGCCCCGCTCAGCCCCACCTGCCCGCGGCGCGGCCGCCCCAAGGTCACCCGGTCCCCCGGGAAGGCAAACTTTGGGTTCCACTCACTTCCGCGGAGCGCAGCGCAGCGCCGGCACGCAGCGGCCGCGGAGATCCGCGGGGGCGGCGCGGAGTCTCCACCGGCTGCACCGCGCAAGGCGGGCTGCGCGCTTCCTCCTTCTCCGCCTCCTTCTCCCTCTCTCCCCGACGACTTTCACTTCACCTGCAGGCAGCCTGGCTGCGGCGGGGTGGGTGACTCCGCAGCTCTCCGCGGAACTGCAGTCCCTGCCGCAGCGCCCTCCCCTCCCCACGAGGGAAGCCGGACTGGCCGGAGGGGCGGGCCGCCCCGCGAAGACCAGCCCA
The DNA here is from genome assembly GCF_033815535.1 of Pezoporus flaviventris. Taxonomy (NCBI): domain Eukaryota; kingdom Metazoa; phylum Chordata; class Aves; order Psittaciformes; family Psittacidae; genus Pezoporus; species Pezoporus flaviventris. The sequence goes on from NW_026892595.1 coordinate 10,359,155, forward strand.
GCGGCCGCTCGTCCCGCCGGGGGACAGGGTGAGCCCCTGCCTGGAACGTAGCCGCAGCCCCTGGGGGAGAACACAGGGAGGACCTTTGGGGTAGCGAGGCCTGCCCCAAGCTCCACAGCGAGCGCGGAGGCCGGGCGGACTCGCTCCGCGCGCCCCTCGAGATCCTTTCCCCGAGGCGGCTGCTTGCCTGCAGCTACTGGGTAGGGATTGCCCCCGTGCTGTCAATCACCTCCCCGGTGAGGGGCTATAAATATTTATTAGGCATCCTAATAGCTGCATCAAGCTAAGCAGAGCATTTTGTTCGTGTGGCTCTTGTGACTCAGACCTCCAAAACCACCCCTACGCTTGCTTCATTTAAAGTTGTTCCCACACTGCTCCGGCTTGCTCCGCATCGGGGAAGGACTCTCCTGCCCCAGCCAGGTGCAGAGGTTTGGTAGCAGAGCGTCAGCAAGTGCCCAAGCACCTGAAACCTTCCTTCCTCCTTTTAAAGGGTAGCTGAATGTTTACCGGCTTGAGTAGTTTCCATCAGAGTATATCCATCATCAGAGAGACTGACCAAATTCCGCTGTGGGAACATCACATGAGTAGACTTGTTTGGACAAACTGGGCTTTTATGCTCTATAATCAAGCTATGAAAAATGTCTTAAGCAAAGTCTGAATGCACAGAGAGCCCTGAAATAAGAAGCTAATCTTGGATGCTATTAACTGTGTCTAGAAAATTATGGTAAGAAATGATAAACTTTCTACAACTGCATAAATGTTCAAAAAACACCAACTGGGTCTCTCACTAAAAAAACGTGTATGGATGAAAAATCCTAAATTAATCTCTTTCTGTTTGTTTTCCTCCATACCAAAATGACCCTTGATGCTTGGTGGCATACAACCACACTGATAGCAGCTCCCGAAGCTTTCAATACCTCCTGCAACAGCTGCCATCTTTGTAAATTCTGCAGATAAGAAAAATTTTGGAGTTAAGAGCAGGAAAGATCAAGACAAGCAACATCAAAAGCCCTGATTACAAAGGCAAAATCTTTCCTTGGTTTGTTTCAATGGAGGATGGTGGGTTTATTTTGCAGGTGATTGTTAACATGGAATCAGCTAGTAACACAGTTTTGGTTTCTGGTTTTCTTCACCTCCTGTTCCCAACCAGCTGACGCTTCTGTCAGGAATCTGAACAGGCTGAGCTTGACGGCAGTCAAGGTCTCCTGTGGTCTCTCAGGATGCTCCCACACCTTCCCAAATGGGCGTAATGAAGGTCCCACTCCCACACAGTGATAGGTCCAGGGAAAATTACTTCATTTTATAGGAAATTCCCAGTGATGTTCATCAGATTTAGTACAGGACAAAGTCCCTCTGTGTGTTGGCCTAACAAGAAAGTTACAGCCCAAAGCCTTGTTAACATGTATGGGCAACAACTAATTTATACCAGTGGAAGCTGAATGAAAGAAATCGTTGTCTGGTGTTAATTAAACCCATTTTTAATCAATTTCAGATGACCCTAAGAAAGTATATGCCTGGTCTTCCCTAATTCTTGTGAATTAATACCTAATATTAAAATACTGCATTTCCATCTGCAGACAGGTACTAATTTTTCATGTACTCCTATTGAGGTAAATAGTAATTTTTCCCTGCAGGCAGAATAAGGGTCTTAGAGATGCTAAAAATACCATCTTCCCCATTCAGTGGAATTTTTCTAAAGGAATGCTTTGTCAATTTTTCTTTTATGCAAGTTATCATTTGATAACCATTGGCTGTTATGTACAGGTTCTGTAATGGTTACAAACAGCAAGGCGCTGGTTGGTATGCAGCTGTGTTGAGTCTAGCTGAGATAGAGTTAAATTTTCCCCATAGCAGCCCTCATAGTGTGGTGCTAGAAAGGTGTTGATGACACACCAGTGTTTTGGCTGAGCGCAGCTGAGCAGTGCTGGCTGTTTCTCCAACGTCCCTCCTCAACAGTAGGGTGGAGATGTCCCTCTTGGGACGGGACATAGCCTGGATAGCTGACCCAAGGTGACTAAAGGGATATTCCATACCATATAATGTCTGCTCAGCAATAAAAGCTAAGAGAAAGGAGGAGGGAGGGTGGGAATTTGTTAATTACGTTTGTCTTCCAAAGCAAGTGTCACATGTGCTGAAGCCCTGCTTCCCAGGAAGTGGCTGGACACGGCCTGCTGATGGGAAGTAGAGAATAATTTAGTTTTTTTTTTTTTCTTTGCTTCCATGTACAGTTTTTGCTTTTGCTTCATTAAAGTGTCTTTATCTTGATCTGTAAGGGTTTTTTCCATCTTATATTCTCCCCTTGCTGTCCTGCTGAGGAGGGGAATGGGAGAGTGGCTTGGTGGGCACCTGGCATCAGCCAAGGTCCATCCACTACTGCAACTATTCAAAAGTGGAAAGCAGTAAGCAAAATGTTGAGTTGGCTGAAGATATTCCATTCTAAGAAGAAGATTTACTTTTTTTAAAGTATTTGGTATTGTTATAGGGGTCTTGTGGGGGTGTGTTGTGCTTCACTAAGTATCCCATTTACAAGAAAGTTCTTATTCCCAATTGCACCGTGAGAAACGAAGGGAATTTCTGTAGATGTGATATCCATAGAACTTTTGCATTCACATATTTTATTGCTCTATTGTATTTCTGAGACAAACATGATCTTGCTTTAAGTTAGCATTACATCTAAAACTGTTCAGCCTGAGTACAACATACCAAAATAATCCCTTTTGTTTTCCAAGAGTCAAGTAAAGATAGATACCATTAAAAACCAGCCAAACACAAAAAAATAAAACCTTCCTCAAAGTTTTATCACATTAGAGAAAGGAAGAAAACTCTCACACAATATTTTCATTCCTTCTTTCATTCGTGCCTTGCCTTCTGTTCTTCTATAAAGGAATATCTATCTAACTTGTGTGAATGGGGACCAAGCACATTTGCTTGGTCTCTGGGTCTGTGCAGTGATGTTCGTGCTGGGCAATGAAGTATTTCAGGATACCTGAATTGATTAAATATAGGATTGCGCTGCTGCAGAATTACTTGGGAAGGTGCAGTTCTCTGAAAGCGCTGTTCACAGCGACACAGAGCCACTGCAACAGAACCAAACCTCCAGGGAGGCTGCGAACTTGCAGTTCAGCTTCTAAGCCAAATTCATCCCCTTTGCAGCACAACCTGGCATCCACATCAATGAGGAATTCATTTAGACTTTTACATTTTCCATGGCTATAGCAATCACTTGTTTTCATTTCTTTCTTATGGAATGATCTTTAGAATTTTTGTATATTTCCCTGGATTTAATTCAGATCTCCGGGCAGGCAGCTCTGCAGAAAAAAAACATCCTTCAGAACTTCCTGCATTTGAAAAGAATACTGCAGGACATAGTCTTATTCTGGCAACACTCTCCCCTGTCTTGGAGCACACAATCCTCCTTGGAACTACAAGTAGCAGGGGAAAAAGAGTTTTTTAGAGAAATTAAGAAAATAGACACAAAATATTTATGTTTATCAAAGAGTATCACAGGCTTTTGTAATAGTATATAGCAAAGCACTCAGGCCATTTCAACAATGTTTTAAAGCAAGAGAGAGGTCTCAAAACTTCTCAAAATATCTCAAAAATAATTAAATTCCTATGAAAATCAACTGCTTGACTGATCGCACCCAGGTCAAGACAGGCAGGACCCAAATAATTCCTCTCCAGTGCAGCAGCTTTTTCCATGGTGGCTTTTCCCTGAGCTATGAGTTATTCTGGAGCACTGGCACTTTCCAGAGCAGCTCTGTGACCTGCTGGAAAATGCAAGGTCAAGTCTGTGGCAAGTGCCTGGATCTGGGGTCCTGCATGTCAGCTGAATGGACAGAGGTAGAGTCCAGGCTGGGGAATCAGAGGAGCATCTCCAGCTCTAGTGCCATTATGATCAATATCTCTTGCATGGGTGTTTGCCACAGACTCCTCCTGGTTCTCCCCTAATTCCAAATCTGCATTTTTCTCTGCTTCTGCTGGTGAAAACTCCTAACTAAATATTGAATTTCAACACCAAATGACCTTTCTGGATCCCTCAAAAAGATTAAACTCTTCTTTGCCTTCCCCCACCCCAAGTATTCCCTTGGTTTTGCTTGAGCCAAAAGAGAACTGATTGACTTCTCTGCCCATTTTGGTGCTGGCTGAAGTGGAGCAAGGCCGTTTTCTGTCCTTCCCAGCTATCCAATTTCACTCACTATTTGCAATTTAATTTATTTGCAGGTTTTCTATGCGTTGCTGAAGAAGACTAGGGTTTTTTGATGCTATGTAACCTTGGAATCATCTAGTTTTGAATAAAACATATTGAAGATATATTAGAAAATAAAAGCACACACAAAAAAGAAGCTTTAGGTTTGAACTCTGTGCTGGACTATGCCCACTGAAATAACATTAAAATGCTGAAAGTTCTAACAGTTCAGTAAAATGGAAATGAACAATGACACATCAATGTTAACAGGAAGGCAATCCATATATTCTTAATTCTTTTTCCAACTAAGTCAAATATTCTGCTGCTGGCTTCAGTGGAATTTCACATGTAACTGAGAGGAGAAGAGTAATAAGAGGAATATGTTGGACAATGAACCAAAATTTCTTGTAGGACATTGAAAGCTCCTATATACAGCAAATGCTGCATCCTTGTCTCCACTAGCAATTCCTGGCACGTAGCCCAGTTAGACGCCGCTGAAGCATTGCTGGCCACAGTCTTGCAGCAGCAATGGACCAGGAACTGTTCTGCAGTGTAGGCAAGATACTGGAGTGAACGGAAAGTGTGTATGTGTGCATGTTTAGTTTATGTTTGTCATTTATATGTCTGTTGCCAAGGAAGGAACGGCAGCTAAACACTCAATATAAAACAAGGTTCTGAAGAGCAGTTTAAAAAAAGGAAGCTCACTCTCTCCTTACCTCCACAACAGGAACTAAGAAAATTTCCAGAGCTACCTAACATGTGGCTCCATACTTACGCTGTCAGATTCCCTCCGGGCAAAAGAACCATATATTTTAGCCATGGGGTTTTAACCATGGGCAACTTTTGGTAGGAAGCTAATATCACTTCTAACTATTTTATTTTCAGTTGTTTGATTTGAGAGGGCTGAGTAAAGCTGTAGATAATTCTTAACATGTTCTGAAGGTTACTAGAGCCTGAGTTGTAATAGTGACCCTACAAGAGTCTCATAGGGATCTCACAGGGGTAGAAAAACTCCTGACTGGGGATAGAACAATTTCCTTGCAAAGAGAAACTAAGATGACCAGAAGCCTCCAGTTTGGAGAAGGTATAAGCAAGTTATTAAAATCATGGTCAATATGGAGATGGAAAATAAGAACTCATTATTTGCTCTCCCTCATAATTCAAGGTCTATAGGTAACCAGTTGAAATTATCCAACTTCAAGTTTAAAATAACGAAATGGAAGCGCTCAGTAAGACAATGTCTGACTCAGCCTGAAATACAAATGTTTTAAAAAGTCAAACAGTTTTTTACAACCAACGTCCAAGCAGGTCTGTTTAATAGACTGCTGTGGATGCAATGTTTGGCATACAAGTCCCTGAACTGACAGAAATCGGTTACATTTTTGTATACACTTACTTTCTTCAAAGTGACCTGCCACTGGTAGCCATTAGAGACAGTATACTGAGTGAGATGGACCTTTGTTCTTGTCCAATGTGATTGCACTTACTTTATGATTAAGCAGTTTCCTTCAAAACGAAAGCACCTGTGATAAAACTGGTGCTGCCTTTTTTTGTCATAGAGAAACCTATGCTAGACACATTAGGTATAAAATGATGGGCTTATATATTTATTTTTAGATTTATAGAGTGTTCTGTTTTATATTTCAAGTAACTGAGCTAATGGTCTGCAGCAAACACCTGAAGATCGAGAGCCATCATGAAAACATGAAATCAATGCTTAGACCTTCCAAAAAATAAACTCCTGTAAAACTGATTAATGGTACGAGCTTCATTTTATATATTCAGTGATGAACTACTGATCAACATATCAGAGTAGTTTATGAATACTGACAATACCTGCTTGGTTTATAGGGATCATTATTTCCAAAAGGTTAAAGAGAACATGAAATATGTCAAGACTGCATATATATGATTACTACAGGAAATAAAGTACTAAAGCTATGTTTCTACATAGTTCACACTCAAAGCCAAGACAACATACTGTCTTTTGAATGCTGACAGTGATGATGTGATTCAAAGCTAAATAAATGTAGATTACACATCCATAACAAATAGTAACATGTTGAAGTATCTCAGAAGATTCTGAGCAGAAAATGTCTCTTAAATTGTATTTGTGCCTGGAGCTAAAGGGGAAACACTACATAGGCAGGGCTTAAGCTCAATAACTATACTGCATTGTATTGGTTTGCAATTTATACTGGATCTTAGATTTCTTTGGTCCACAGAAATCAGTAAATGCATTAAATGCAGTATTTAGTGATTCCTGGAGAACTGCACAGGCATGCTTGGTTAACATCCCTGCCTAACAACACACTATTTGAAACCAAAAGGCGGCTAACAAACCATCTGTAAACTTGCAAAAAAGGCCATGTTTTGCACCACTTAGAATATCCACTCTAAAACTTACTACATGATAAAAATTTGTCAGGATCCAAATGAGACGCTTTCTCCAGTTGAAAGCTGCAGCAGCATGCTGTGGGAGAGGAAACAGAAGGAAACCTTTCCAACTATCAGGAACTCTAGCAGTTTCACATACCCAGCTCTTTTGCCAAGGCTTCCAGATCACCTGGCAAGCCAAATCGTTTTGCCAAGACCAGAAAAGTTTTTGCCATCTGGGATAGCTCCCTGTGCACACAAGGTTTCATGGAAACACTGTGTACAGCAATGTTCTTTTCAAACAGTAGAGGTTACTAGGTTTCTCAAAGCAAACTGCCGACACACAAGCTGCTTTTTTGTTGTCTTTTAAGCCTCACCTTATTTGTTTTGCCCTACAACAATTGCTACGGATAAATAAATAATATTGTGACCTAGACAGGTATCCTTTAAGCACCAATGATCTCAACCCTCCTGAAATCACAATGATGTACTTGAGTGCTGGCACTATTGAGATGCTGTGCTGGCTTCCAGAGGCAGCTAATGCAGACTCAAGTTTTGGCCACACCACATCATTGTATTTATTTATTTACACATGAGAGCAGGCTAAAATGGAAAATCTAAGAGGAAGATAAAGCCATTTGGAAAAAAGTAAACGGTGTTTTTAGTAAACAGGAAAGTGCTGTAACTCAGTGGTTTTAAGATGGCTGACTTGTAATTTCAATATTCCACTAGCAAGAAGTTTTTAGAGACATGTTTTTCCTCTTAGATCTGTAGAGTTATTAGAACATACCAGAACTGTATGAAACAATGCTGCACACAAGGAAATAAGAATAGCTAATGTGAAATATTGAATTAATCTTTTATTGCAGCAAGTGAGACATTTTTTAAAATGATGCCATCCAGACAAGCACCCTTCTCAGTCTAAGAATTTGAGTTGTCTTTCATATACCTGTTGAAGGTGTATGAAAGCTGTATAGTCTGGTTTTAGATTGCAACATGTTGACTGCCTAAAGAAGAAAACAAACTAATCTGAGGTCAAATAAGAAATCACAGAAGAAAGGATTTGTGAAAACATTTCCTAAATTCCTTTATTTCAAGATTACAGACAGGCTGAACTATTTTGATTATGCTCAAGGACTTGGAAAGCATGAAGCAAGGAGTATGGCGTGCTGTGTAAAATGAAGAGCAGAGGCACAGCAATTGCTCATGTCCTCTGGGTGCAGGATAAAATTCACTGTTACATGCATCAATCATCCTTTGCTAGAGGGCCTTCCGAGAGGTATTACATAGCTTAATACAAAGGAGAGAGACATAACTATTTGTCTACTTGTTTATGTTCTGTAGGCTTATGGAGCGTCTTGCAAAGGATAAAATTCACTGCACTGTCCTACTGTTTTGGTTGCGAACTCACCTTGCTGTTGTCTATGGTAGCACTCTGCTATTTGAAGTCCTCTCCAGACAGATTGATATTCATTGCTATACCATGCATTGCAAATTCAGTCTAACGTTCTTTTGAGACTAATAAAAATCATGCAAATGGTTCATTTCTTTAGAATTTTGGAACCTGCTAAATTATTTGGATGCCATCACAGTGACATTTCCCCTAAAAATATTTATTATACTATTGAAAGGAAGAAAAAACATAACACAACCAGATGTGATGTTCTTACAGAAAACCCTAAAAAAATCCCAATCTGTCCAAATTCTGTTGCTTATCCACTACTTATTCTGAAAAGACCTGCTAGCAAGGCAAACATTTGTTCCAAGCACAGAGTCCCTGTAAACTGAGGTCTGAGGTCCTTACTCATGTCATGGCTAAGAAGGACTTTCTCAGCAGGAACTTTCATAAATACACACAGATTTTGTTCAAGGTCTGAGGCAGGTAAAAAACAGGAAAGCAGCTGCTACAGGGGTTATAGGAGGTAACTGCTATTAAAATGATCTGTTCCTGATAGATATCACTGGTGTAAAAGCTTCAATACCAAAGCTGTAATTGCTGTCATCGATACGATACCTTCAGTTCTTCATTGCTGTCATCACACATTTTGGTGGAAACTTAAGCCCTGGCCATCCTTGTATCATCACTGGGGAGCAGTGGGTCCAGGAAGGTTGTTTCTAATTCTATGGGACACATAACAGTGAAATCCAGTTTGGCATGTGATTCTCTCACAGCTGCAAGGATGCCAAATGGCCTGCAGGAAGATCTATAACTGAATATTCAATTTCAAATGATATGGCTTCCTTTCTCTGTACAATAGCAGCAAACCAACAATAAACAATTGAAAAGTTGTACCATTAATGCACTTACCTCTGAAAATCAAAACCCATTTTTAGGTCACTTTCTTCCCAACATTAAGCACAGAAAATTACAAATTCTTTACACTTATAGAATATTTTGGGAAATTATATACAGGTGAAAGCTTTGCTTTCATTTTAACTCAAAGACACAAGTTGCTGTATTTTGCCAGTTTATGCTCCTTTTACTCACCTATTCTCTGTCCTAACTTGGTAATTTGTTTAACTTTTATTATTATAGCATGGGCTTAGCTTTTTTGTGGCTTCATATGCTAGAATAACCAGGTGAAATAAATATGTCTTTACTCTAAAATTCATGTCTTTTCAGCTTTCCTTATTAAGCCTCCATCTAGTTTCTCCATTTATTATACCAACAGATTCATACATACATTAAAATATAGAATTTAAAGCTAGTATAGAAATTGTTTAGGCAGAGTTCATTTCAGGATAATATCCAGTGATATTTGAAGATGTTGGAAATGGAACTTGAGTCTATAACATTAAAATAAGGAATATTTATTACAACCTAGAATTCATTAAAAATGCACAAGTTTTTGCTGAGCATAATTCTATTTGTGGTATAAATCAACAAAACAAGTAGTTACTGCAGTCTGTACAGGTATCCAAGTGTTGATTGTTCAGTTAGGGTAGGGAGGCTAATCATCATTTGACACCGTATCTTCTAGGCTCCTGTAAGTACTTGAAACCCCGTTTGTTATCTAACTGCCTCTGGTTTAAATCCTGACAATTTTATCATGACACCAGCCAACATTATGCATGTTGGTATTTTCCCTGTGGTGGGCAATGTCCCTAACATGACAGATGAGCACTTTATTTCACAGGCTTTGCAAAGCAACATTCAGGCAGTAAAGCTTCACTGACCCTACTGACTTGGAATGTATTTGAGCCAATTATGTAAAAGCTGAATGTCTTTGCCAACTCCGTTACCCGTCCAGCTCTTTCTGTAATCAGATTATACAATTTTATATGGTTTCTGCACTGGCCACTTTTGGATTTGAGCTCACCGAGTGAAATTCAGGGATTTTTCTTTTTCTTTCCAGCCATATAAAAATGTTAATATCTTGAGAATGTACCATAAAGAGTAAGAAGATTCACCTGAGGACAGTGCTAAGATGAATACCACCCCTGAGATGTGCCACTGTTTATTCATATTAGGCTAGTTTCAAGCACTGAATATATTTTCTGGTGACATAAAGTGCCTTAGCAGAAGGTTGCTGCTATGCACAGCAACCTATGCCTGGCAGCCTATCGTCAGAGATGGTGGAAAAATGGATCAGTCTGGTTAGATGTGGCACCTCTTCACAACCATCAGGAGACACATTATTATAGTGTTTCCAAATTATTTGCAGATTCTGTTAGTTTAGTCCAATATTTTCAATGTGGATTTTTTAGATAATGAAGCCTAATCTTTTGAAGGGCTAGGTACCCAAAACATTAATTGAAATCAATGGGTTATGGGAGTATGCTTAGTACCTCTGAAAATTAAGTCCAAAATTAAAAGCAGACGTAAAACCAGTGGCACATAATTAGTTTGAGAGTGCTTCCAAAGAAGCCAATGACTGTAGTTTTACTAATGCTGATGGGTATTAATCAAGCTCCCTATCAGATGTAGATCCATTCATAAAACAATGAGCAGTTCCCATCTCATTTAAGGCTACTCTGTAATACATTCCTACACCTTACCGTGTACTGCCTCCATTGAGGAGACTTTCTGAAATTTTCTACATTAAGACTTGTTCATACCAAGCTGTTCCTGCTTACTTTTGCAAATAGATAACTAAGCTATACCTTTTTTTAATAAGCAACTGCTGAATATGCTTAGCATGCAGTGTTGTTGCTTAGAGATCCACTCTGGTTATACTGAAAAATAGGAGGACTATGTTATCAAGGTAAATTGCAAAGTCTTCAAGAACTATCAAAATTTCTGGCCAGAGGTAAATGTAAGATACATTGGCAACATCTTATATGAAATGTACCACAAGACATGAGCATATTTCCATCTGGTGCTTTAGCCCTTGCTCACCAGCCTGCACCAGCCCCAGCAGGAAAAGATGATACACATTTCAAAGGGGTTTTCTTACATTCCTCCTAAGTCACATGCTTTAGGAGCAAAGCATGGAATTTAACCCTTGGATTTGGAAAGGACATATTCCTATTCGTGTCCTAGAAGTTCACATTTACATAGAAAAAGTATTTTAGGGTCCAGTTGAGTTGTGATAATGAAAATGTTTGAAATTTATGTTTCATATATTCAGAAATTCGAACTACGCCAAGGAATAACAGCAATTACTTTGGGGCTGTAAAATAATCATATCAAATCTTTAATTCCATGTTACAGAGAAGCAGTCTGACCTTTATGTCTGAGCAGAGTTGGACAGGTGCTATGATTGTTCAGGAGAAACTTGGGGTCTCGGATGCAGGAGCAAATAGCTCCATTTTCAGAGGATCGCTGAAGCTCCTGTTAGACTCACTTATCCAGCCCTCCTGGAAAAACAACCAAAGGGAAACTACTAGTGAGGGATTGTGCTCTTGCATTTTGTCATGTCCTGAGCAAAAGCGAATTTATCCTGGTCCTTGAAGCACCTATTGCAGGACATCACAGCAGTGTAAGAATCTTATCTATGGCTTGGGACTGGTCTGAACAAGGAGAAAAATGGTAGCAGTTTTCCTCAGCTTCAAGGTGTGGTGCTGTTAAGTCTGAGAAAGCATTACACGTTCACACCTTGACTACTGGGTAGTATCCACAGGAAGCTCACACACAATGCTTCAGCATGGAAAGAAGCTGGATAGGTTATCATCTATTTGTATGACCCAGCACACACTTTTTGCAGCCCACTTTTCTGATGCCATGCTGCCCTGGCGAGGCATGCCCAAAGTCTCCAGCTCTGTCTCAGAGGACCACAGAAACCTCCAACAGCAGCTATTGTGCCTGAACCTGCAACACATCTTTTTGGCCCTTCTCAGGACCCTGCGAGCTGTTTCTTCTGCTTTTTGCCTTTCCACCAAATCACCACCCACATCCTAAAAAAACCAAATAAACAAAAAACCCCAATGCTCCTCAAAAAAACAGCTCCCCTCCAGAAAAACAACAAACACCCCCTCAACCCCACCAAAGCCTTCACCCACCAAAAAAAAGAAGCCCCGAAATTCACATGCACACATAACCCAAAAATCCAATATCCCCCCCCAAAAAAAAATAAACAACCAAAAAAAAACCCCACCCATCCCCAAAACATGTATTTGCAGCAGCAGCAAATGCATTCTCTCACTCATCTACCACCACTGGTCTCAGGGGAACCCCTTCCTCTGGTTAATGCTGAGACCTCATCACACAGCCCAGTGCTCTTATCAGGAAGGTATCTTAGTTACAGCAAACACATCATTTGATTGATAAGCCATCCCCATTCTCATTTTCAGTTTTCTTTCTTTTTTCTTTTTTTCACCATTTAAATTTTACTTTTTTTACTCTTCTAGGTTATCTTTACTTTAATCAATTTAATTCAAGAACCTAAATGACTTCAGATTTTACAGTCCAATAGCTTTGCTCATTTCAAAGAATAAATTTAGGAGAGAGAAAAATCAGACAATGAGGCATGTGTGAATGCTCCTTTTTACAGAGAAAATAAGGGATCTATGCATTAAGACAGAGTCATTTTAAAATATCTCCTTAGACTGTACAAATATTTTATACAAGGTAATTCAAACATCTTTATGTAATGCAAGAATCTGGTTAACATTAACATTCATGCATTGATGACAGAAATACTCTCTGTGTTACGATTTTTTAAACACCTGATCTGTAAATATTCATACTCTTTGGGTTGGAAGAATATTACTACCTGTATTTAAAGGACTTGATCTTTCACTTATCTTCAGTTTGGAGAAAAGAGAAAAGGAAAGTCATTGCTAACTTCCCAGTTTCAAGAGAGATGAATCAGACATTGTCCTAGCACTTTCCCAGGTGGCCACCAAAAAAGAAGCACAGGCATAGAGGAGAAGCAGGTATCACCTTTCTTCTGTTGGCAGCTGAAAGCTTCATTTCTGAATACCATGAGGGGGGAAAAATCCCTGTCTTAAGTGATTCAGCTGCAACTTTGTTGTATTGATTAGTCATACAAAACACATACGGCAAAAAAAAAGCATTGGTGCACTGGGAAAACTGAATTTCTGTTAAAAGAAAACTGAGGTTATAGTTCACAATGTACAGTGGTTTCAAGGGAGACTGAACAGAGCTGGAATCTGAGAAACAACTGGAGTGTAAGGTACATTTTAGAAATATCTATCCTGACATTGCTGGAGTAAGACGATCAGCAGCCCTGTTTCTGGCAAATTCTCTTTGCAGGGTTTCAACAAGAATAACCATGCAAGTCCATGTCTTTTTGTTCAGAAGACAGCATATCTATTTACAGCAGCTGAAAACTCTGACTTAGAGGCATATTGCCTTTCCGCCCACTGGGTTTTGTTACTGATACCTCAGTGCTCATTCACACATAGTCTTGCTTCACCATTTGTTGGCTTAATACCCAGCATTGCAAAACAGACAACCCCCTGCCCCAAAATTATGCCGCAGATTATGCCTCAAGATTAAAGAGCTCTAGCTCTAACAGTTGTATTTCCCAGCTTTTCTAGTTCATGATACAAAATCAGATCTTTAGAAGAGCTCCCTGTCTACAGCACCTTTCTTCTCCATTCAATCCCTGCCCATCTCCCCAGACTCTTACATGTTTATGTAAGAAAGACCATGAAACAATTAACAGTAGTTAACAATTTGATGGATGACTTCACCCTACTTCAGGTAAAACTAACTAAATGCCTTTATGAGACTGATTTACCTGAAACCAATACAGGAAGAATATTAAATGCTAAAAACCCCAGTGCTCTCCAAACAAGATTAAGTAACGCAGCTCTACTTTCAGCGGTCACCCTTTGTAGTTTGTTTACAGAGAAACTTGTTGGTTATATAATCTGTCAATGAGATGTTTTCTTTTTCCCATAAATTTCATTAGGCTTTGATAGATTCATCAGTTTTCATCTAAATTATTTTTGGTGAATTCTAATTGGTTCCTGCTGTGTCTTGGCAGCCACGTAACTGATCATATGCCTATTTAATCCACTCATGGGATATTTAACAAATTGTTAGCTATTTTACTGTGCACTGAAGTGTAGCTTTACCAATCCTTTTTTCCTGTCATGCCACTGGGGCTATTATGACAGTCCATTATGTGATTTATTTTCTGAAATAAATGTGAAGTGTTGCAAAAACAACAATACATCATAATCTTCACCCAAAATACAGTAAGGTCAAGTGGCATCTGTAAGCTTGTACATGCGAAACACTAATACCTTTCTTTTCAATCTGTGGACAGTAGTTCGCCTTTTCTGACATGAATGTACTAAGTAAGACATATTGCAGTGAAATAGTTACATGATAATTCATTTTATCCTTCTAAAATAAGTACTTAATTGGTGAAGAGAAAAAGTAATAGGCCTATTTATCAGATGTTTAGGCTTGTCTACCTGGCGAAATAGCCTGGAATACTTATTGCATACTAACTCTTCAGGTGGACGTTCTCGGTCCATAATGAAGATATCTCTGTGTGTTTAGCTTAATCCACACTTTGGAATGAGCATATACTGTATTTTGTACTTTAAATTCATCCCCTAAGTTTATTCTGCAATAACTCCCCCACATAGACAAATTCTTAACGAAAGTTAGTTAGAGTTCAGCAAAATAGCTGTAAAGCTTGGCTCTTCTTTTATGCAGTAAAATGCTTGCTCTCCTTCCCATGATGCAGCTTGTTGGGTAGAACTAGAGGAGATACCTCAGAATGTGGAAAGAAGTTTCCAATAAGAGTATCTGAAGTACAGACACTACAGATACTTTGGGCAGTTATTTCCCCTAACTGCCCAAATCATTTAGCTTACGTGGTGTTTTCTGTGTTTGTTTGGTTGGTTTTGGGGCTTTGATTTTTTTCATGTGACATAGAAAGAGTACACATTATGCTCTGGAATTTATGGTACTTCTATTTTTCATAGTGCAAGGTGAGCTGCTTGGGTGCTTGGTCTGCAGAACAGTCCTGCAATACTTCAGCTTTCTACTGGAGATGTGGCACTCACTCTTCCTTCTCTTGGCACAGAGAGGCTGAACTGATGAAGACAATGGTTTCTGGTCAGACCTGTCGGTGTGAAACATTTCTCTCTCTCTAAACTGAATATCTGGGTAATGATGCCTATAAAGTGGTGTGAAATTTTGAAAGACAAACATGATAGATGTGAAAAAATAATAAATCACCTCTCAGCAGAAAAACCAAGTTTTCTTAAAACCTGAAAACTTCAGTGTGCCACAATTCACATACCAGGCTTTAAAAATCCATAACTCGGATATCAGAAAACAAGATGAAGCAAACCTGCCAATATGCTAGTCCGGAAACTACCAAAAGTATTATTATTAAACTTTGTTAGAATTCACACGTCATAGGAGACATACAGCAGCTTCTGCATATCCACATTTTCTTAACAGACTGTAGCAGGTGAATATACAGCAAGTGCAGTAAAGTACTGCCAAACCAAACCATTAGGGATGACAGACCCCAGCAGATTAAGTCATGATGGCAAGGTCAGTGGGATGTGAAACATGGCTAATGATGTCATGCCCTTGTCAGCTTGCATTGGCTAAACATGTTGAGGTTTACCAGCAAGCCCTATGGCTTAGTGCGTGCTACTAAGAGAATTTCAACCTGAAATAGGTCAACATGAGCAGAATACAAATGTTTGCACCTCAAAGACTGTTGGTGAAAGTCTGGCACTGCTGAAGCCAATGGGAGCTTGGCCAATGACCTCAGTGAGGCCAGGATTTTGCCCTTTGGCTTTTACAGATATGACATTCAATTAAATCCTTTTTCTTATATTCTGCAGATTGGTTTTCATCGTATGTCATAAGACATTTGTAGATTGTAAACTGGGTAGCAGGGAACAGCATCTCATTAAAGATCTGTTCAGATCCCAGGTTAATGGGACCTTGGCCCTTCAGAGTCCACATCACACACACTGAAGAGCAAAGCAATGAAAGAAATCTCACCCACAGTGCAAGAATGATCGTGCTGTATGAATTAGCTAATTTAGCCGTCTGAAAATGACTGCACAGGGTGCTGTATGCAGACAAGCAGAGTGGCATGGTAAGTCTGTAGGGAGCCACCACCACCTTCCCCCTGTCAGAAAGCATTACGATGAGCAGGGGCTTAGCAGGAGATATCTCCCAGCCGAGACAGAGCCACTCTGACAGTTGGCACTCCAGGAGTCAGCCAAGGATTTCCAGAGGGGAAAGGGGCACTAAGAGAGGGGCTGGACAGCAAGCCAAGGTGAAAGTGGGCAGCATCTCTTTGAGAGACAGAGATCAGAGGTGTGTCTTATGCTTCAAATCAGTGACTGACCTTGAAACTCAGTCTGCCTCACAGAGGTGGATTGTGTTTCATACCAGTTTGGTTTACTTTTGAATCAACACTCAACAGTAAGCACTAAAGCTACAAACAGGTTTTGTTTGTTGTGGGTTTTTTTTATTGCTAGGCACAGGCATTGCTAGGCTTACTGGTTGAACAAAGCAAAAATATCCCCCCACAGCCAGAGTTACAAAGGCAAAGGAGGAAACATGCTCACGCCTAAAAGGTGATCAGCAGAGATTCTCAGAACATACAGAACAATGTCTGAAATGTTGTACGGGCAGTATCTCACCCCCACCCATCATTTCATAGAAATACAGGTCTCCCAAGCTCTGCTTAGCACCTCTGAGGGCAGTAAAAGGGAAAGAGTAAAGACAGTATATTTAACCATTCTTCAGTGTGTTCTGTTGTCACACATTTCAAAGCACACTCCCAAGCATCTCCAAATTTATCTTTAGAAGTATTTTAGCTTAAAATCCTTGAAGTTCAACAGAACACCAATGACCAGTGGCTATGAAAAAGTCAGAAATCCCACTCTGACACTCAGATCCATGCTTAGCTTCCCATGCAGTTATTTTGGGGTTTTTAATTGCAGATACACACTGTTTAATTGCAACATGGATAAGTATTTAAACTACACTTAATTATTTACGTTACATGTATTTGCTTAATAAAAAAAATGGTTTATTGTTTTCTCCTACTAATGAAATAAATAAAACCAGATGGGAGGAGATGCAATTTATCATTCTAAAAAAGCAGGGGCCAAAGTCTTAGACACATTTAGGCAACTAAAACTAAAGAATCATAATGAATTTTTTAGAAGTGCCCAGAAGGCTAGATGCCTTACTTCTGCTAATGTCAATGATGGCTTTACTGTCAAACTGCCAAAAGAATGGCAATCTGAAAGATAAGAGAGTATTATTAGTGTCAATGCCAGAAAATGTTAATGCAAGTGATATTATGGCAAATGAAATCAGACACAGACAAGCAGGTTTTAGAGAACGATAATCATATATTGAACAAGAATTTGTGTTCTTAAGAATTCTAGAAGTGCACAATATCTCTAATAGTTGTTTAAGAGACACTTCATGAAATACAGTGACCTCAAAAGATAGTAAGAATTAGGTAGGAGTAATAATCTTCTAGTGAGGAGGCAGATGATGTCAATCAAAAAAAATGAACAGCAAAAAAGGAGTGTAATAAGAGTGCAAAGTAACAAGTTTGTGTGCTATTGCCACAGCTTTTGTGGCTATTCGTGGACAGACCCATGAGACAGCCCTGGGCAAAGGACACTGAAGTTCCTAGTGCTGAGATACAAAGACCTGTATTTTGCTACTGACTTAACCTTCCTCCCACTTTCTGTGCACATACAGATCAACCTCCAAAGCCAGGAGTAAGAAGGAAGATGACATGTTTCAACAAAAAGACCAACTTTGGCAAAATTCAAATTATTGTGAGTAGCCAAAAGCAAATAGGAAGTTCCGGTTAATTTACTTTCATTGTGAGCAACAAGAAAGACACAGAAATAAAGGTATGGACAGGGGAATTTTCTGGGAACATGAAAATTTCAGGTAACATAGAAAGCACCAGAGAAACCTTCTGTTAACATGAACAAAGATGAAGCAGTATGACAACAGAGGATTATTGACATCAGCAGGCAGAACAAAGTGTGACCAGCTACAACCTGGTCTTAATACAGAACAAAAACAAAGAAATCATTTTAATTCACAATGTCCTGTATATCAAAAGTTGATCAGAGTGTCAAAGTTACACACATAGATACACATGAACAAACAATGGAGGTACCAATGACCAGAAATAGTCATACTGGCCAGGAACTGGGCAAGTAGCAAACCATAAGTATGTGAGGTTCAACAGCAAATATCAGCCAGAAGCCAATACAGGGGTGAAAAAGGGTGTGTAGAAGAACAACAAAGCAACAAACTGGCATAGGCATAAAGTGAGCAAAGTGAGTTGCAAACCAGTCAGGCATAAGCAGATGAATGAAAAGACATCCACACAGTTTTATTCAGCTAAAGAAAGAGAATTCAAAAATGCTGCTTTTGTGCTTTTTATATTGAAATCCACTTTCCATCCAGAAGCACAATCCTTGGCACAATTACAAGGAAAAAGGTATCTAGTTATTTAGCACATACTAATGTGTTACAGAAAATGTAAAAATGTTACAGAAAAAAGCAGGTTATGGAATGCAACTGCTAAAATAAATATGCATGTAGGGCCAAGAACGTAACAAATTTGGCATAAAAGTATATTCAGTTGCAAATCCATATGTGTGCATGATTATGAAAATCAATAAGAATTTTCCTTTCTTTATTGAAGTATAAATACAAAAAAAAAGATCAAAATGAATGCCTTCAGCCAAGTTCCCTTGTTCCTGGTTTCAGGACAGTAAAAAAGAGTTTGAAGAACAGTTTTCAGAGGGCATAAAAACCAAATAATTAATCATTTCTTCAAACACATCTGGAGCAGGAAGCTATAGAGTTTGTAGACCCATTAACTGATCAAAGTACAAAAGGAGCTCTCAGAGAAGATAAAGCAGAGAAGGAAAATTAAATTATTTTTGTGCAGCCTTGAAGGAGTTTAGGGAAATTTCTGGGCTGGAACCTTTCTTCGTACATCAGAGGGGATGTGTCAGAGGAACTAGTTCAGAGGTAGTTCATTAGAAGAATCTATAGAAGAAATAGTCAAAATTAAGGTAACAAATTGTCAGGCCCAGATGATTTAAAAGCTGACCTACTAAAGGAAGCTACAAGGCATTTAGAGCAGCCATTGCACTGCAGGAATGGAGAGTGGTGACAAATGTTTAGCAGTTGCAAGGTGTATCTGGACAGCTACAATCTAGGAGCTGTAGCACCTACTAGTCTGACAACAGTGTCAGGAGCACTGATAGGAATTAAAGCAACAAATATTGGGAAGTATAGTACCCTGGAGAAGTAGCTTTCAAAAAGGGAAGCCATGCTTTGTAAACCAGGCAGAGTTTCCTGAAGGAAGAAGAGACCTAGTTAAGAACATTGGCACAAAACCACAAAAGAATGGCAGTACTGATTTTGTTAAGAATCCTGTCTCCAAAGTGAATGTCTGGGAAAAAGAAGACAACCAGGGCAGAAATACGTGATGTCCCTGATGAGTACTTTTAGGACTTTTAATTGTTTTGACTTTCATGAACTCCTCAAGCAACCTTTATTTCTACGTGTTTAGCAACCTCAATGGATTTGTCATCTGTGAACAAGCCCAGTCTGCCCCTTGAATCCACAAATACTACCCACATTATGTGCAGCAATGAATTTTGAAACTTAACTACACATTGCATGAAGAATCACCTGACATTTTTTGTTCTAAGTGTGTCTTCTAGTAGCACCCTCCAGCATCCTCCAGTTCTTGTACAAGAAGAGACAGTGAATGAACAATTCCCACCCCATTCTGCACATAATAATTGAGATTTAATCTCTTGGGATCCCTGAAAAGCATGTGACGATATCGTGCACCAAAAACTGTGCAAAAACCTGTGCTACAACAGGATAGGAAAGGAACTCTTTTTGGGGGTAAATTAAGAGTTAAGGTTCAGCAAATGAGGGGTAGGAATAAACAACCAGTTTTCTCAATACAGTGAAGGTACCAGTGGAGCCTTACTGAGGCATGTGTGATAGGTCTGCTGTGTTCAACATACTTCTAAATTATCTGGGAAAAGAGGTGAATAGTAAGATGCCAATGTTTTCTGTTGATAAGAATTCGTTCAGTGTTATCATTAAAAAAAAAAATAGAACTGCAGAAAGCAGACTGACTGAATGATTAAGTGGCAGATGAAATTCAAAGTAGATAAATGTAAAGTAGCATGCATGAGAAAAACAATCCTAACTTTACATACAGAGTGACAGTCTTTGAATTAGTGCAATCATTCAGAAATAAGATCTTGGAAATCTAATAGGCAGTCTATGAAATTGTCAGATCAATGCTCAGGAGTAATTAAAAAAGCAAATTGAATGCTAAGAATTATTAGGAAATGAAAAGAGAAGGGAGAATGTCATCCCACACTGCATAGATGTGGGACACCCACACACTGAATACTGTGGGCAGTTCTGGCCCACCCATCTCCAAACTGTGTAGCAGGCCTGAAAAAAGGGTTCAGAGATGGAGTTTCAGGATGAGAAAAGTATCAAATGGCTTCTGCATCAGAAGTGATTAAACAGATTAGGCTTTTTCAGTCTGAAAAGAGATGACAGAACAAGGCTACAAGAAAGGTCTATGAAACCACAAGTGTATAGGGAACATAAATAAGGGCCCTGTGTTCATTGTGTTTTCTAATGCAAGAACCAGAAAGTATCAAAGAAGACTGGAAGATGGCAAATTCAAAACAAATGGAAGAAAAAAAGTCATCTGTGTTTTCCCATAAGCTTTCACCAGAGTTTCCCTGGCTTTAGAGAGTGATTAGTCAAACCAGGGTAAGAAAAAAAAAAGAATCCCTCCAGCTCTATGAAATATGAAGACAAAATATGTAGCCCCGGTCACCAGAAGCTGAGATATTATGGCTTCCCTGGTTTTGTACACATCCCAGTGAATCACCAGTTTGTTGCCATGAGAGATTATTGTTGCTATAAGATAATGGATTGAATGAATATTCTGGCTCCACAGGCTTAGACTTTCTCATGTGCTTAATCAATACACCCCAGCTTCTAAGACTGACAGCTAATAACATACTTCTAATTTTTGTTCAAATAAGGTAAATCTATTTGGTATGGGACACACTGTCAGACAGTGACACTTGACTATGAAATGGATTATATTTTTTCCAGTGGCACTTTAAAGTTTCATACCTGAAAGCTGTAAGATCTGCTGTGAAAGAAATAGGTGAACAAATTGATACAGGAGCAGTGCTTCAACAGGACGTCTAACCATAGCATGTCTTCAAGTCTTCACGGCAGCTGAACATGGCCAATTGTGTTGACTCCAGCATACTGATTTAGGTACAAATGAAGTTCATTTCACCACAAAACTCCTCAGTTTCAACTATATCGAATACTGAGATGGTAGCTTGCTTGTTTAAGTCTTGATTTACCACTTTGCAGAAACCTCAGATTGCCAGTTACAGAGCTCAGAGTTTGAAGCTTGCTTTGCATCTACTGAGTTCAGTAATAATGGGTAGCACTATTTAGTGCTATTGATGCCAGTGAATCCTGGGCCTTTTCTGTGAGAAACAGTGTTAGTGAATGGGCACATCAGTGACAGAGGTACAGCGAGCCTGAGGACAAGCCTGAGATTTTGTAGTGGTTTCATAGTAATGGGCATGACTGAGAGACACATTTCACCACCAGCCTCTGTTATGTTCAGCTGCAGAAAGAAGTTCTCAGCTCTTTGAAAGATGATAGAGTTTTGAAGCCTTGCTGTTAAATAGACCAGGCTACACTGGAACTTGGCAAAACACTCTATAAAAAAAAAAACAAAAACAAGATGTCTTCCTACAGAAGAAATGAAGAGTTAAAAAATGTCTCTGGCTTTGCTCTGCTTCTGTTCCTTCCTGCATGGTGTGTGATGGAGCAGGCACTGATCTCCACAGGAATGGGCAGGTAGGAACTGGCTTGGAGGTGTCCAGTGTCACAAGATCAGGACTCCTGCGCACACAGAAGACTGGCACAAGCATGCATGTGCATGCACACACCCATCCCCAAGCAAGGAAGGAATAATCAACCAGGCTGCTACCCATCTGCTCCTGGAGGGGCAGAGGGCACCTCCCCACCGCCTCACCTCCCTGCTGGGAAACTGCTCAGGGTGGGCAGAACTTCTGTATCCGTTCACTGGATATCTAGAGAACCTACTTAACCCTAACTGCATGGGGGAGGTGTGCAGCCCACAAAATTGTCATCAGCCAGATTCCAGGCAGAATTTAAAGCACAGGCCTGCTCTAAGCAGTATGTGCCAAGTCATCCTACCTCACTTCTCCAGGCAGGTTTGACAAACCAAGGACCATACTCATCACAAAGACGGTATTGTTTCGAGTTTTCAGGGATACAGTGCTCCAGCAGTTCGAATTACCTTCAGCTACAATTATCAGTGTTAAGTAGTCTGAAAATGAGAGCCTTGAGGGCTTGATTTTGGTTAGTTGAAAGCAGCTAAAAACGCTCAGCCCATTTATACCATCAGTGGGAAAAGAGACTGGAGTGGTTACAAAATGAAAGGAAATTTTGCTAGAGCTTTCTGCTAGCATTTTCGCAAACTTCCCAAGCAGGAATTTCAGAATTGAAACAACTAGTTGTTCAGAACTGGCAGTACAGAAAGTCTCACAGAAAAACAAGATAAGAAATCTCAACGTGTCCTTTGCCAGATAATTGAAAAATATCCTGCAAATTTTTCTGACATGTTTTTGAACTTGCATTTTACTCTATGAATTGATGTTAAACTGTGACCCTTTGCTGGGCCATTTGCAAACAGGAAGATTGTCTCATCAAATCATTATAAAATATAGCCACATTTACATTCCAATTTTAGTCTGCATTTCTCTGGTGAGGCAGACAAAATAAGAGGTTTTTTAATTGAAGTGACTCCCAGAATGCTAATGAATACTTGATTAGGTTGGGACATTTTCATAATTCTGATGATCATATTTTGCCGACAAAATGCCAAGGAGACAGCTGACCTCCTCCAATATCATCCTGTTCAATGAAGGAAGCACACAGGGAATTGTATTCTTTTTTAAAACTACAAAGATGTTTCGCTTGTCCAGAGACTGACAAAAGGTGGCAGGACAAAATAGAAGTGAGAGAAGTTAACACATTTTATGCTCACGTTTTTACTTACCGGTAGAGTATTATTGTGAGAGCACAGGATGTGTTGGTCTTAGAAAGCAGAAACATGTAGTTTGCTCATTTCTGCAGTGGCATAAAGTCAGCATTCTTTTCTTTATGGGACAGACTTCACAATAAACAGAAAATGTGAAGTTTTTTTCAGTGTAGTGTTTTGCCTTTACCTTTTCAGCAGAAACACAGTCATTAGGCCGAATGCTCCCTCTTGCATTCTGCGCAGTAATGTACACTCATGCAGAGCAGGGCACAGTACAGCAGGAGAATGAGGGCTTGTGCTCTAGCTTTGCAGAGGTGCAAGTGATTACCCACCCAGAGCAGTAGATGAGAACTCTTCTAGTGGGCTTTGCCTTCTAAATGGCACAGCTGGTTCAATCTGAATTGCTCCTTCTGCCAGATCCCTCATTTCTCCACCGTGGCACTGCTGCATAAACTCCTTTCTCCAGAACCCAAGGTGTATAACCAAAGATACAATATTAGCATTCAATGCAAATATGCATTAAAGAATCCCTAAGAGTGATGAAATGCAAATAATATGCAAGTAACTTATTCTCTGAAATTTGCCAAGACAACAGCCATGTCCACAGCAGATGGCATCCAGAGACGAAACAGAATAAAATCAGGCACCCAGCAGAGGGAAGCAAGTTGGTGACACCAGAGCCATCTTGAGCAATGTGGGCTTGTGAGCATCAGGACAGGACACCTCCAATACAGGGACAACCTCCTGCAGTCCCAGTCTGATCTCTCTTTCAGTCTTTGAACAAAACAAGCAGCCACATTATCAGCCTCTTTAGGGAGAGAATGATCCTTAAACTCTGTTTCAGAAATTTCGAAATAGAGCATTGTCATGAAAAACATTTTTCTTTGTTTCAGCATTTTCAAATCAAACTTCAGGAATTTAATAATTTTAAAGATGAAATGGCAAACAAAAGCAGAATGTTTTCTGCCAATATTTCAAATGTTGATTGGAAAGTAACATGGAAACGGGCATGGAGGAGGAATACCAGTTGTGAGGACAGCATAAGCACATCTGAATAAACAAGATCTGACACAAAATCTTCACTCAGTTTTGTAACCAAAGTGTTACAGATTCAGAAAGCTGAGACCTTTCTCTCTTTTTCATGTCCTGGAAGTGGAAGTCATAAAAGTCCCCAGACAGATGCTATTTCACTTTCCCACAACTAAAGGACAAATGAATCTTTGAGGAAAGGCCTGCCTCTCAAACTGCCAGCTACCGATGTGACAGGCAGAGAAGTTCCCCTGAGATTTAAATGCATAACCAACAAAATTCTGTAATCTGTGCCAACACAGCATTTAGGTGGCTGCTGACATTATACATAGGTTTTCAGCTATCAGCTAACAGCGTCAGCTACAAAAGGGAAAAAAAACCTTTTCCAGGATTAGCCTTTTATTTAGTCTTCAAGATACCTCAACGTGGAAAATGCAAAATGCTTTGCTTCCTTACTTAACAAGTCATCATTTGCATTTAAACAAGCAGAGTACTTAACATTTTACCAACAGAGAAGCATTCTGGAACAAGGTATTCCAATAGCAAACCATTCTCAGCAGAGGAAGGACTTTGTGGCATCAGCAGGTTCAGCTGTTGGCTACCCAGAGACCTTACCAAATATTTGCAGTGTATTATAGGTAATTAAATGTTGAGGGGCTCATTTTGGAGAGCAAAGCCTGCTTATTCTGTTCCTTGAAAATATGCTCATAACAATGACAGGGCTTTTTTTAGTTCCAGCTTCATGTTATCATTAAATGCAAGGTTATATCACACTTCAATTGATTAAGTGCAGATTGCCCCAGTAGACAGATTTGATTATGTTGCAAGGATGAGCTTGGGGAGAGTAATTAGTAGTTTCACCCTCATTCTGCATCTCCAGTTCCACATTTGGATTATGAGCAGAGCCTTTCAGGTTCCTTAATTTATTTTTACAAGATATCACAGATCCACAGCTGTTGGCAGCAAACACAGAAGAAAGTGCATTTGTGAAACATATTAAGCTGTTAATAATTAAGGCATTTCTTGTTTTGGTGACATCCATCCTTGTTCAACTTACCTGCAGTCACAGTCAGAAATAGCTGTGGAAGAAAGGGAGCAAAGACAGCTAAACTGTTTAGGCAGCAGCATTAATGACAACTGATTGCTTTCTTCACCTGTTCACTGTTTTCTATTCAAAATTGTCAGGTGGCTGGCAAAGCACTCAGGAAACTGTACATTTCTCCAGTCATGATTTTCACAACACAGGTTTTTTGTTCTTGACTTTTTTTCTGTTGTCTTGCAGGGGCATAGGCACAAAATCAGATTCTGAACTGTATGCTAACATGAAGTTAACAAAAGATAAGAATAGACACTAACATCCCAAATAGCTCTATAAAGAAGATTTTGGTGCCTAATACCCAGTAATGCACAGTATAGATGCAATTTAAAGTGTTGAAAAGGAAAATAAGCATTTAAATACTTTTACAAGAGAAACATGACCATAAGTAGCCCCCCAAAAGGACCAAAGATTTGGTAGGGAGAATTGCTGACCAAGCTACAATATGTGTAATTATTAAGTAGCTTACTAACCTCAGTAAATATACTTAAATGCCACAGGTGGAGTGGCTAAGTGAAATATATTTAATGTGGTACTACAATAGCATGTCACCCTCTGCCAGTATTTTCTTCCAACATGTTTGGGGCTTGGAGTGCAGAACTTTGGGTCACCAGTCTTAGGCATTTGAAACTCTACATTCATAGCAAAACCTCTCTCTAATGATTGCTTAAAATACAGAAGCACCTATTTGTTTTGGAAATCTCTTTCCTGAAGGTGGTTTGTCTTTACAGAAAACATCAGATGGAAATCACAAAACAGGTCTGGATATTTTTTAAAAGCATTCTTGTTTAAAAAGATATGTCGGCAATGTGCCACAATCCTAATTACTGCAGAGAAATTAGCAAATAATTATACACAAATAAATGAAGCTAATCAAGGTTATTAGCACATTTGGTAGTCAGTCATTTCATTTGCTTTAGGCTATGTTACAGCATTGGTAGGGGAGAAACTGCTAAAGGAAATAAAACAAGAGAACTTTATTATGTGAGTATCCAACATTTCTATGAACATTTCAAATGTAGTGTTGAATCAGCTAAACTACTCAATATCACACTGGATTGGCTCTGGTAATGCATATTACCTATATTATGGGAACAGTTTTATATGGAAGGTAGGGTTGACAGTCCAATATATGCTATTTTCCAGTTTCTTCTAGAAGTGTGTCTACACAGTTAAAGGACATTTCTATGCCAGGTTTTTGCTTCAGGCTGTATTTGTTACTGGGGCTGTCTGTTTTGAGTCCTGCTGCTTAAATGCTTCTGTCATTTCAGGGAGCAAGACTTGGAGAAATCTGTTGGTTTCCCAGTGTTAAAAAATCTGATGGCAGAAGAGACAAATCTGGCACTACCATGTTTTGACACAATGGCTGATTCCTGCTTCTAAGCCACACTTTTTCTCTGGTGTTGCTCAAGCTGCTCCAGCAACTGGGAGGGCACTGTCCCCTTGATGTGACTCATAGCCTCCAGGACATACGGCCAAGGCAGATTTGTCTTTCATGGGTGTTTTGGGCTCTGCTGCTTCTCAGTGCTGTAGCGGAGATGACTCAAAGGCCAGAAGAATGAGAAAGAGAGGAATGAAGATCCCGGGAAGGCTGAGGTTCAGCAGTGGAAGAGAAAAGTATACTGGCTGCCCAAATGTATTGTGGCTGAACCAGACGGAAAAGCAACGCACTGCCCAGAAAAGCCCCAGGAGCACAGGGAACGTGGCAGCAGCAGCAGGTGGGGTAAGCCAAGGGGCAGGTGGCATGCATGTCTCTCTCAATAAAGCTGTCTACATTTTGCTGGTTCACTATTGGAGTCTTGTCCCCGGGGACAAGGTGTGCTAGTAAGATTAAGATTGGACTTTAATCAGTGCCACTGTGCTGGCATGATGAACAGAGGTGTCCAGATATTAATCCTGCTGACACTTGCTGCTTTGCTTACCACAAATACCAGCTCACTTAATTGCCTTCGAAAGATTCACTCTCCCCATCTGTAGGACCAGGTTCTAGGTGACTGTGGTTCAAGAGAATGACAGCAGGATTTATACATGCATACTCAGAAGCACAATAAAAATGTTAGACTTCAAGACTTTATTACAATTCTCATACACACACTTACTCAGCTCTTATTTTAGGACCGTCTCTCTCGTTATATCAATACTAGTAAGTTAAACAGTTCAAGGGAGCATTCCCAGGCACTGGAGCTGTCAGAGCTGCCTCCAGCTAAAGGTCAGCCTGTGCCAGCACTGGCTCTCAAACTACCCCTAGAAACATATTGAGAGTTAGCACAGTCTGGGTTCTTTCCTATCAGACAGGTCAGATGTGACCCCTTACCCCAAGGCATGGGGCAGTTTAGCAGAGACATGGGCCATTTCACAGCAGCTAGTTGATGAGTTCAGACATAGTTTTTATATGATGCTGCAGTCAGCTTCCTGTTCCCTGTTCCTCATGCTTAGTGGGGATTTTTTTTTTTCATTATGGCTTATTTTTAATGTACAATAAGTTTTAGAAGAGAAACAATTCCACTGGTTAATTTTCATCAGATTTACCCAGCTCTGCTTAACTGCCTAGAAGCTAGCTCGGACTGAGCATCTTCAAAAACTTCTCACAGGTATTAGCATGCAAGAACATGCTATATTAGTAGTATATCATACAGTTCTATAATGGTGTCATCCTCATAGTAGTAAATGTATTATTTGTTATATTGTCTTTATCATATTTGATGTCATTATCATAATTGTAAATAATTGTGATGCTCACTTTTATCTTTGTAGGTTGAGTCCTTCTAGCCGTGACTCAGGTCCACACTCAGAAGATCCTCATTCGTTTTTGAGAATTCTGAATTCATTCATCATTCATTCATTCATTCATTCATTCATTCATTCATTCATTCAGACATGTTCTCATGAGCTCAGCCCTTGTTATGTTGCTCCACTTTTTTTCAGTGGGGTACAACTTCAGGTATTGAAATACTGAAATATTGAATATTACTCCTCACCTGGGAAATGAGAAAGACTTCATTTTATAGTTTATGGATTATAAATGGAGGAGGAGCCACTGTTTTCATAGTCTGCAGTCGCCAGAGGAATGTTTCTAATTATATTGCAGGTACAGAATGGCAAGATGAGACCTCATTTGGAGTATTGCGTACAGTTCTGGTGTCCTCAACATCAAAAGGACATGGAACTGTTGGAACAAGTCCAGAGGAGGGCCACGAGGATAATCAGGAGACTGGAGCACCTCCCGTATGAAGACAGGCTGAGAAAGCTGGGGCTGTTCAGCCTGGAGAAGAGAAGGCTGCGTGGAGACCTCATAGCAGCCTTCCAGTATCTGAAGGGGGCCTATAGGGATGCTGGGGAGGGACTTTTCATTAGAGACTGTAGTGATAGGGCAAGGGGTAATGGGTTAAAACTTAAACAGGGGGAGTTTAGATTGGAGGTAAGGAGGACGTTCTTTACTGTAAGGGTGGTGAGGCACTGGAATGGGTTGCCCAGGGAAGTTGTGAATGCTCCATCCCTGGCGGTATCCAAGGCCAGGTTGGGCAGATCCCTGGGTGGCATGGTTTAGTTTGAGGCGTCCCTGTCCATGGCAGGGGGTTTGGAACTAGATGACCTTAAGGTCCTTTCCAACCCTAACTATTCTATGATTCTATTCTATGATTCTTCCAGATATTAAAGCATTTCCTCCCTGTGACTTTTTAAATTTTTTTTACCTCATTAGTTTATTCATTAAATTTTCGGTTGTTGCTGGTTTTAAAAGACTGATGATGTGTGTCAACATTACCATTCAATGATATTTTCTTTTTTCATTCATCAGATTTTTAAGAAAAATCTTTTTCTATATTTATCTCTACTTGTCAGTTTGAAGAAACCTGAATGTTTGATTTTATGTATATTTCCAGCATAAATCACAAGTTAAAAACATACTGCCAAATACAAGAACAGGTTGTCTTGTGCTTACTACGTAAGACAGGACCGCAATTGTATGTTGCTCCTTATTTTTTCTATTTCTCCTCTTTCTAGCCACAGTTAATAATTTATATAAAATTAAACACATTTATATAGCAGATTAATTAGGCATGCTTAAATTCCAAATAGTTGCCTTGTACAACTAGAAAAATGCTACAGTAAGAACAAAGTAGAGTAACTACTCAGAGCATCTTCAAATCCTTGAAAAGGAGTATTATTTACAGCAATTGCCAGATTAAAGTAATTACTGTAACACTCCACCACTCCTATATATGTCAAAAGAATGTGTATTTTTAAATCAAGCCAAATGGCTGTACAGGCTATTAGGACTATTTTATGAAGCTGCTGTAGTTGAGACAACATCTCACAACTTAGATTTATATGTCTAATAATGATCTGCTTTGTTTAATATATATTTTCAGTAATTTTGTGTGGCCTTCCTATTTTCTAGTTTAAATCAGTGGCAATGTGCTTGTTTTAGCAGAGAGGCTCTGCTCCATAGCATTGTTTGTGCAGACTGTGCAACGTTACCCACTAAGTGTTTACTATATGGGGCACTAAAACTCAGATTTATGCTGCATCCTTAGAGGTGGTAGTCAGCTGCAGTTGCTATTACAACAATTCAATTTTTGTATAATACACAGTAAGCCTCCATTGAGAATGGTTTTATACTCTTTTAATGCACTCCATATGCTGAAAGAAATAGTTTGAGATTAAGGAAGGTTTATAGTAGACGCTTGCTAAACTTCTTGTTTTCATTCGGAAACCCCAGAGGCCTGTTAATAGCCTGGTGTCAGCATCATACCCCAGCTTCTGGGGCTGGCTGCCATCTCTGTTCTCCATCACATACAGATCTGCACAGGGGTTGTACAGGCCAAAAGAGATGAGAAGTCACCATCCAGCCTTATCTGGACCACTGCTTCTCAAATCTCTGCCTCTCCCACCTGCCGTCCTAGCCATCTCATGTGTTTCTCATGTTATTTTGTCTCCTGGCCTCAGTTTTGGACTATTTAATATTAAAAACCGCAATGGAGAAACTTCTGCTCTGATACTCCTGCTCTTTCTTTTATATGGCATCTTTTTTTTATGTATTACATGCAAATACGGCTCTACGCCATCTTTCTTGCCCACAGACCTCCAACTTCTGTCTCATTTTTTCTGTAACTTAATAATATGTTTGGCAGAAAAAGAATATAGATTATCTGTGAAATTCTTACAGGAGAGAAGCCAACAAAACCATAGTTATAGACAGACTCAGTATCTCAATGACTGACTTCAGAAAATCAAAAGAGAGTCAACATTTAGGGACCATGTCACGCTTGTGGGGTGGGCTGATGCCAACCTTATGAAGTTTAACCATGCCAAGTGCAAGGTCCTGCGCCTGGGTCGGAGCAATCCCGGGCACAGCTACAGGTTGGGCAGAGAAGAGATTCAGAGCAGCCCTGCGGAGAAGGACTTGGGGGTATTGGTTGATGAGAAAATGAACATGGGCCAGCAGTGTGCGCTTGCAGCCCAGAAAGCCAACCGTATCCTGGGCTGCATCCAAAGGAGCGTGACCAGCAGGTCGAAGGAGGTGATCCTGCCCCTCTACTCTGCTCTTGTGAGACCTCACCTGGAGTATTGTGTGCAGTTCTGGTGTTCTCAACATAAGGAGGACATGGAACTGTTGGAACAAGTCCAGAGGAGGGCCACGAGGACGATCAGGGTACTGGAGCACCTCCTGTATGAAGACAGGCTGAGAAAGTTGGGGCTGTTCAGCCTGGAGAAGAGAAGGCTGCATGGAGACCTCATAGCAGCCTTCCAGTATCTGAAGGGGGCCTATAGGGATGATGGGGAGGGACTGTTCATTAGGGGCTGTAGTGATAGGACAAGGGGTAATGGGTTAAAACTTAAACAGGGGAAGTTTAGATTGGATATAAGGAGGAAATTTTTTACTGTAAGGGTGGTGAGGCACTGGAATGGGTTCCCCAAGGAAGTTGTGAATGCTCCATCCCTGGAGGTGTTCAAGGCCAGGTTGGGCAGATCCCTGGGTGGCATGGTTTAGTGTGAGGTGTCACTGGCCATGGCAGGGGTTTGGAACTACATAATCTTAAGGTCCTTTCCGAACCTAACTATTCTACGATTCTGTGATTCTATGTCCTTGTACAGAGGAAGACAAACGCATTCCTATGCTGGGCAGATACATATAGAACTGTGTATCCAACTTATAAAATTACGCAGTTTCTCATGTGCATGACCATGTATAATTTACAGGCAGGGACAGTAGCAAACAGGTTTGTGAGGCAGGTTTTGTTCCCAGAAGAAGGGAATTGTGTGTGCTGATGGAGCAGCTTGTCTAAGAGCAACTTCAGCTAGGACAGACCACAAGAAGCAGAGAATATAAAGTCCTCCAAACCAAGAAAGGACAGTATCACCTCTAACCTTGCAGCATAAATCCAGCTTTTAGTTTCCAATACCATAAACAATTGATGGCTAATGTTGCACAGGCTGCACCACTGTGCTCTGGAGCAGGGCCTGTCTACGATAACAAGCATAGACACTAATCTATAGCAGAAAATATGAAGGTCACACAAAATTACCTCATATTATATATTAAGCAAAATAATGCACTGACAGCCACTGGAAGCAGCCTTGTTCAAGAGGAGTCCAGCTGCAGCATCCCAGAAACCTCAGAGCTTAGACACCAAAGATTTAGGAGAACCAGAAACAAGAATTGCAGTAGACAAGTCACATAGTGATTTGGACGTGATTAAAGATTTCAGAGTAGTGGCTGGTGCAGATCTGGGTAGAGCAACTCACAGCCCATCAGACAATGCTGAGAGAAAGGCAGGCAGTGTCAAAGCTGACTCCAGGTATCTGCCTGGAGAATGAAGTAGAAGGCTGATTTAAGGGAAATGAGAGCGTCGCTGAGAATGAAACCATCACAAAAATGTTTAAATTAGGAGGAAGATCCTTCAGACAGTGAGCAAGGTTTTCTTGTAAGCTGGTGAGGGAGGCAGTGAAGAGCAGAGGGAGGGCTTGGTTGAAGAGAGGCACAACCGTGCTGTTCAAGACAGTTGGAGTGGTACGTTTGGAGACTGCTCTGAGCAACATTAAATTGAATGACATTCCCCAGAGACAATGAACCTCAGTGAAAAAAGCCTGGATGTAACTCACTTGGAAAAATAGTGTGCCAATAAATAAATGTTCCAGGAAGAAACTACATTACTACCAGAATTAACTTATGTGAAATTTGTCAAGTTAAAGGCCTCAGTGTTACTGGTCTCACCATATGTTTGTAATTTTTTTCCTTCAGAGCATCTGGTATTTTCCTAGGATGTTCAGGTCATGCCCCTCTTGTCTAACTATGACTAGCAACATTAAAACGTTTCCCAACCCAATAAAGTCTGAAAGCTATTTCTTAACTAGCTGCACATTATTTCATTTCTCTCCCTTTGTTGTTCTAGTGCTGTTCAGAAAAGTGTGCACTCCCTTTATAAAATCAACCCCTCTTTAAACAATTTGTCTTCCTTTTTATTTTTTTTTTTTAAGCTTAATCACTTTGCTGGGAATGAAACTGTGAGTTGAAGCGTTACTACCAGTGTCTTGAAGAGAAAGTAAACTATGTGAGAAGAAAAGGGTTACAGTGGGTGTTGCTGCTGAAACAGCACTGGGAAGGCCAGGCAGCCCCTCTACAGCTGTGTGGGCTTTTGGCTGCTGCAGTTAATAAACAAGGATCTGACAGGCTGGCATGACTGCTCCCTCCCTCTTGTCAAGAAGCTGCTGCACACTATCATCTGTGACTGGGAAGAAAATGTGAAGTTTATCCTGCAGCTGAGGGAAATCACTGAGCAGTAAAAACGGGGACAGGTCAGTAATGCAGAGTGAGAGAGGTGGATCAATTTGTAAAGCAGGTGGTGTCAGGCTGTGCACATTCTGAATATGTCCAAAGCAAAATTATACATCTGGAAAAAAAAAAGGCATCTTGTAGTATGCATTAATATTCTCTGGAAAATAATTGCCCTGCAGGGGGACATTGTGTATAATCGACTGAACATCAGGTCCCAGTGACACAGTGTCATCTGAAGTGTCACTGTGATTTTGGATTGATAAATACATACATACATACCTGTGAGTCTGTGCAAGTCTTGGATGGGAATATGCACTTTATTCCTTGTCTAGACAAGGGTCTGTACAGCTCTCTCCCCAACCAAATAGAAGTTATGTAGTGGATACAGTCCAGAAGTTGTGCTGCATCTAAAAAGTTTGAGCATACCTGTCCATGACATGTCTCATGACCCCCCAAGCTGGAAATTACTTTCCTGTGCCCTGTAAATGCATACGGGGTTGAGAGACACCTGAAATGGCAAACCTGACAAAGCCTGATGTGGTGCAGTTTACCCGACTGTTGTGCTAAGTGGAACCACCACTGCCATTACCCTGCTGCAAGACTTGGAATTGTTGTAACTCCGAAACCTCCCTTCCAGGGAAGCAGCGGCGTTTCCATCCCACTGCCTGCCCCTGGGGCGTGTTGTGGAATTCTCATCTCCCCTGAGCCAACAAACCCTGGCAAGTGACAAAGTCGGGTTTTAAAGAACTGACGCCTTGTCTTACAGAAAATCGATGGAGCTTGTCCTCCTCAGTCACTTAGATAACCTGCTTATTCTTGGGATTTTTGTCTGAATGACACTCCTAAATCCCTCACTGGAACTAGCTGCCACTGACTGGGGGTTTGCTATTTCACACTCAGCATTCCCCTACAGACTGGAAGACAGGCTGGTCCCCATCTCCTCCCCCCTCTCCTTCATCCTCCCTGCAAAGCCAGCCAGAAAGTTTCTGGGAGTGGCAGAGGTCAGGACAAAACACTCCCTCGGTGTTCCTCACAGGAGAAGTATGCTGTGGAGCCGCAGCCCCCAGGCAGCTCCGGGCTTCTCTCCCGTCAGTGCTCGGAGCAGTGCCGAGGGGGACACACCACACGAGAGCGGGTGGCACTGCCAGCAGTGGTCTCCAGCATTCCCTTCATCTCTCCCTGCTGGCTGTGCGGGCAGCTGGAGCCCAGCTGTCCCATTCCGACCTTGAAAACAGGCAGCACAGCAAGAGCTGAGCTTCGATTCAGACCACACAGGCGGTAATCTGGAAATGACACAGCTCTTTCTGGATCCAGCCCTTCAGCAGGAGAGAGAAAAAAAACCTCTCTTTGGCCAGACGCAGCCTTAACTTGGTGTTTGGCTTCCTTGCATTCAACATGATAGCAAACATCCGACTGAATTCCTCTTCCCATCTGGGCTGTTCCTGTGGTTTCCCTGTCCCAGCTGACATTTCCTTCCTCTTCTACTTTACAAAGAATTCTTATAATCCTTTCTGCATGTTTTTCAGAATTAACAAGAATTAACAAGCACCTGTCTCTGAACTCTGTCTGTAACTATCTTTCAGCTTAATAAACCCAGTGTTTCCAGCACCTAATTTAAGGGAAAGTTAAATAGAAACATGATACACCAGAAGCTTAAGGTATTACACAGGAATTACAAATGCTAAATGGGTAGCTAAGTCTGTAATTGAAGGCAGGGCATATTCTCTTTGCTAATGCTCTTGGGATTATTTGAACATCTCAACTGTCAGGAAGCACTAAACATGTAATACCCAAAGTTTTTTCTCCTCTCTAGAGAAGAGCTCTGCTTTTCTAGACTATGCTAAAAGCATACGTAGAATGAGGATGAACTACTTTTTGAGATTGCTCTGAAAACATATTTTGGTAATCCATTTGAGAATCTAGGATTTATATCTTGGGGGGGAGGGGGGGGCGGTGTGGTTTGGAATGCTGCATAGTCTGAGCATCTGGAAGTTATATTTAGGGAGCTAATAGATATATGAACATACAGAAAACGTGTGCAACATGGCATCAGGGAATGGCCAATGACTAGAAAGGCTTCAGGAATTCAGCACAGAAAAGAAAGGTGGCTGTGGTTTCTAACCTGCAAGATCAGCAATAAGGATTTGGTGATCTGGATGTTCTTGAAACCATTATATGAGAAAACAGACAAAATGAAAGATGATTTGATCTACAGTTCCCATTTAGAAAACCCTAAAATTAGCTACAGCATATCTCAGATGCTGAGTGTATCTTATAGATGACTGAGCAGGTCTGTAATTAACTTCAGTTCTTTGAGTGCAGAAGGACATGTGGTTGATTATCATCCAGACAACAGGCCCAGAAAATGCAGCACTGTCATGGATATATGGGTGTATAGTGCTCCCTGCTAATTCTAGTTCAGTTATATAATGGAATATTTGGATAAATTTCTCAATCTTGGAAAAGACTATACTTAAAACCAGATTGTAATATTAGAATACACTGGATAAAAGTGTTCTATGGAACAAAAGCTAGCAGCAAGTGCTGAAGACACAGACCAAAGCCCAGTATCAGAGCCAGGAGCTCCCATTCATGATCCTGTCCCCAACACAAGAATATTTTGGGGAATCTTCTCAAACCATCTCTGCCTAATGGCCACAAAGTGATACCAGGCACACCCTGCTGCCATATCTGCCAAGCACCATTCAATGGATGAGTCAGACAGTCCCTAAAAAGGTTCCCAGCAGGAAAAGTGGCTTGAAACAGCCTCAGCAGAGTCCTGGAGCAGCCCTCTGACAAGAACAGTCTGAGGGAAGGATTTAACTCCTTCTTGTTAGGTAACACTGACATGTTTACTATATTTTTTACCAAAAATAAAATAATACTTCTTTAGCAAAAGAGACAAACCACTGAGGTTTCAATTCACTTTGCTCAGCTTAGTCCCGTGAAATCGTACATAGTCGCTAAGAAAGGTTCACAGCTCAAGCACAGAAATCGTACGTTGTTTATATTACCACTAGGTGGCCCAAAAATCAAAGAGAAAATACACCACTGCTCAACCTGCGATTAGAATAAACACACATCATTTAAAGACTACTACGTGCTGTCTCAGAATTCCAAAGTTTCAGTAAGCTGTCAAGCTTCTCTAGGTTAGTGGTAAATACTCCTCTAAGAGAGCAGAGCTGTCATAGCCTCAGATACATTACAGCTCTTAAAGACAGACGTTGCTTGTGAATCTGTGGGAGAGCAACATCCAAATGAATAATTTGTATTTTTATCCTTCTTAAGATCAATTACTACTGAGTGAAGTCAGCTGACAAAGAGCAATGGAGGATGTTCAAAAGCCTCTAAAAGCAGCCTTAGCACCACATTATATTTTAATTTATTTTAACAAATCATCTGAGCAAGTAACTTGTTTTGTTTCATAGTGATTACCTTTATTTATAACTGTTAGCAGCTTATGACTTGTGGTCTAACTTTCTATTACACATTGCTTTAGATTAAGGACAAACCTTGCAAATTAAACTCATCCTTACTTGAAAGTAACTTATCGATAGGCAAGACCCCTGGGTATAGGTATACCTGCAATCAATCAAACCTGCTGGCTTAACAGCATCTGCTCTTTCCAGGTCAAGTAAAATAAATAGAAAGGACAGTTTCTGTAGAACTTTAAGAAGCAGATTATGTTATCTGCTACCTTACAGTCAGTCATTATCCTACCACTGACTTATGAATTGCCTCCCATTGAAGATGATGGGACTTGTTGAACAGGAGGGTGTCAGAGAGAGAAACAAGGAGAGAGACATAGAAAGGATTTCTATTTTCTCATTATTCAAATGCCTCAAGTGTTGTATGCAAATCTCCCATTTCTTACATGAAGCAAGAAGGGGTATGAACCACAATGAATACCTAGTCACAGTGATCCTTGCATTTCCCACACAAATAAAACACTTTCACAGAAGCTGTAGTCTGGGCAGTTAAAATACACCTGGACAATAAGCATGCTTTCATGTGGTCGCTCACTGACAAAGATTTTGGTATCCATATGTGCTCATCATAGCCATAACTGAGAATTACTGATAGAGAGGAGTCTCCCCGGGAACAGTATGAAGGCTGATACCAGATTTCCACCTACACAGTCTTCTGTGGCACCTCTGAAAAAAATACAGCATGTGCTTGTTTTGTCTGCCTTTCCTGTTTGACCAGGCATGCTCAAACCTAGGGCTCATGATTACACCTTGGGCTTTGAAAAGAGAAAGATACAGGTTCTCATACAAAAGTGATGGAAGGAGCTTTCCTTTTCCTTCCTACAGAGAAAGACCTTCGTAAAGCAGCAATGCTGACATAAAGGAAACATCCAGAAAAGCACCCCTCCCTTACAGTTGGAGGCATTGGTCTGTTAAATCAGATACATCTTTAAAATCTTCACAAGTGCCTTGCAAGTTGCCCTATGGGGACAACACCCTGCTTTCTAACCAAGTTGTCATCATGATGCACACCAGCTTCACCCCCCAGGTTCAGAGGCATGGCATGCTCACATACTCTGGGTCCTAGAACAAAGCTTCTGCCAAAAAAACATCCCAGATGGCTCTGAACACAGTACCCTGCTTAGCAGCAGAGATTACAAGCAAGAAGGTAGGAATGGCTCTTACTTCAGGGGCGCTGAGCTGTCACCACAAATGCCAAAATCTTTCTTTGGCATTTTTCCTTAAGAATGAACTGCATCACTGCCAAAACACAACGGAACTTAAACTCCATGGTACAAGCCCTGTACCAACCTCATGAGAGGCAATTGCAGACCTTGTGCAAACCTGTTACAACAGGGAATAAGCCGCAAGATGTAGCAACTTACTACAAGTAAAAAAAGCCCATAGGTGCTTATTTTTACTAGTGTTTTAATGCCCTTTGCAACAGTTCTTGGTGTGGATGTCCCTGGCTGAACCCAGGTCCACAGAAACAGGCATAGGGCATTCTGATTGGGCTAAAAACAAAAAGGTCATGCAGGAGAATCATACATCCTCCACACAAGGGCTCTATTTTTTTTTGCTTCCAGCATATCCATCTAAAAACTCTAACCTCTTCAGCAGTATCTTGATAACAAATAACATATGCTGTTCTTGTTTTGTAAGATATTGTTGTCTTGAACTTCCATCGTGTTAGATGCATGTGCACACATACATTTGCTATTCATTTTGGTTGTCCACCAGCTGTTGGGAGGTGCTGGTGCTCGATAGTCTATCTTGTTTCAATACATTGCATACTGGTGCACTGCTCTGCACCATGCGCCTGGTGCAGAGTCCACTTTAAGGTCCCTTCCCTGATTTTCAAAGCCCTCCATCTCTGCTTCTGCCTACAGTAACAAATGATTTGTTCCCTTTATGGGGGGAAAAAAACCCATCACATTATTTTGTTGCTCAGTAGGAGCAAAGTTGTGGCCAGAAAAGGCTGAACCTTCAGAGAAGCCAAAACAAGTCCAAAACAAAGTAAAAATAGCCACTACCTTCACCAAATCCAATCCAAATGAAATACAAAATGCTCTCACTACTGGAGCTGACTCCCAGTCACACTGCCACTTCCTAACACAGGTGTCTGTACACAGTTTCTTGAAGGGCAAAGGGGGTGCTCTTGGAAAGCACCACCTATGGCACAGTAGGAACGAAAGGGCAAAGATAAGGCTTGGAGGATTAGTTTAGGCAAAGATAGTTTGAAGGCTTGGCTGGAATTAAGAGTTGCAGGGGTAACCCCCAGAATTTTGTGTAATGACTGGTTGATTTAGATCTGTTTCTGATAAGCCTCTTTGTGCCCTCCTCATGAGCACTAGAGGTAGATGCATGGAAAGGAAATATCCTGCTATAGGCCTGACTCATCTGGGAAAGCTGATGGCTCCTCAGCCTGGTATCTAACTGGTCGCAGTTTCCCACATTCAGCTGCCTCTCCTACCCGCGGTGCCGGCAGCCTGCGCACTGCGGGGTGTACAGGAGCACGTCTGTTCTGCAGGATGGGACAGAGTGCCTTGATACAATCCTCACTGCCCTCCCACTCTGAGGAAGGGGAGTGAATGTATATTCAGCAGGAAAGAGTGAGAAAAAGGTATGGGAAAATACAGTTTGTATCTTGACAATCAGGGTTGTTTTTTCTTGTTTCAAAGAGAAAGAGCAAGCAGGCATTTATGGTCTTCATTTTCTAAAAAGGGGAATGTCTGTTCCTACAGTGCCACCTTCAGTACTTTCTTGCTTATTGTCTCAATTTTACCTAATCTCTCATTTGCTAACACCTACTACTATTTCTGCTAAAGACTAGCCAAAAGCATTTGTGTGCATTTCTCTTTGTTAGTAATTTGTATCACTAAAACACAACACTCTTCAGATCCAGAAGGTAACTCTTGAACATTTCTCAACAGTGTTAATTGTCTCTCTTGCACATTCTGGACTTACGAGGCAATCAGTTGTTTGCTGAGAAGGTAATGGACGAGTAGGAGTAGGGAGGGGTACATCTTGCTGGTGTGTTGCTAAGAAGGCAGGTTTTTTCCCAAACAAATCTGGTAGTTTGGTGTATGCTGTACATAAGATATGGATCTGAATGTCTATTGGGATAAGAACAAGCATAAGCAATAACAAATGCAGGTTCTTCTGTCAGAGAATCAAACAACAGAGTTACAAAACAATACGACAAACATAAAATCATGTTGGTTACACTGGCAAAGTCATCTGCAGCTTGACCACTCACTGAACGAACTTATCCTCTGTAATAATAAATTTTATACCCAGATAATTCAATGCAAGTATAGTATTGTTTTGTCAACAAAAGCAGAAATAGAATCTACAAGGAATATCAAATGCATATTATTCATTTCTGTAATCCAAGCTTTTTTTATAGGGGGATATCTAAGCAATAACCAATAGCTATTTTAAGTCAAAGAAGGACCACATTAACCTCTCCAGGATATAAATCTGGTGTCACACTCTTCTCCACGTCACATGCTACAAAGAGGATCTGCAATAACTTCTCAGAAGACAGATTTTTTTCATTAGTTCATTAAAGTACCACAGGCACGTTTACATCAGCACCCATACTGCGCTCACAGGGTCTTGTCCCCAGGTGTTGAAGTTGATATCGCATGGTCACTGGCACCACCACTAATGAGAAGACTAATTTCAGTATCCCAGGATGAGTCCTGAGCAAAGTGTTTATCACTTGGCAATACACGTTCCATGACTCAGTTCCATGAGGAAGCTGTAAAGATCCAGTTCCAGCACGGATAAAGGAACTTTTTCCAGCACTTTCCCCATCTCCCGAGGCGTGTGTGCTGCCAAGTGTGGGTGCTGAGTGCCTCTGCTGTACCTAAAGTCCAGGGAGAGCCTGAGCCTGAGATGAACACAGCAAGAGGGAAAGTACTGGTTGCTGCCTGTCCTGGCCCCGGGGAACCCAGTGGGGGCTTAGCCAGTGGGGCTTTGCTTGCTTCAAACTTAGGCAAGCTCTGGTGAAGCACTGAGACTATCTGGGAATACAGGGTTCCAGGCAAGAGAAAGAAAGACTCTTTCCCTGCTTTTGCTGCTGGCAATCATGAAAAGAGAGAAGCAGGGCCACTTAGGTAAAGTTACATGGTAGGACACATAGAAAGCATTTCCCTTGCTGGTAGTGCCAAAAGTACTGTAGGATAGGAGATCCTAAGGACACTTTGTGCTGCTTTGTATTAAAACATCTGGGGTATTTGCTTTGTATTAAAACAGCTGAGGTAAAACATCTATGGTAAAGGCCTGAACTCGAGCTTGGAATGCCTTCCTGGATCTGTCGCTGGGAACAATCACAGAATCATAGAATGGTTTGGGTTGGAAGGGACCCTAAGATCATGTAGTTCCAAACCCCCTGCCATGGGGCAGGAACACCTTCCACTAGACCAGGTTGCTCAAAGCACTGTCCAGCCTGGCCTTGAGCACATCCAGGGGTTGGGCAATCTGATAAAGCAGTACACATATGGCCAGTGAGACCATGATTTCAAACTTCATGTAGATGTTTTTTTCCTAGCTAATAAATTAATGTCTTAGTTGTCTCCTGCCTTGAAGCTAGCATAGTTATGTGTGCATGTACAAAAGGTACAAAAGGTGACACACTGCAGTTTCTGTTTACTAGCATTTTATGCCTGCACTACCCAGCATAAGCGGTTGAAAAAGGTTTCTGTTGCTGTTAGTTCAGACCTTAATGCAAATGCATCAAAGCCAGCTTCTTCTAATGGACTGAAACACTGAAGTATTTATTTTAACTTAAAACATTTAGAAGCTAAATGAAGAAATGGAGCACTTCCCCTCAATGTGACACATACTACTAGAAGAGCTGCTGATATTCAGTTGTTTCCTTCCAGCAGCAAGAGCCAAAGCACCAGGTGAGACAGCCCCAACACACATCTGTAATGCCTGTATTTCAATCCCTGTCATGGTTTCTCAAGTGCACTGTTATATCCCACTGTGCTGAAAGGAAATTACTTCACATGGATTCTACTGATGATTGCATGAAAAAGCAATGATTTTTTGCCTGCCAATAAAACAGGACTCTCCCATGACTGCTACCAATATGTTCCACACTCAGGGTGTGGCTCCTAAAAAGTGCTTCTACCACCAGCTTCCAGAGGAGTGACCTTTCTCTTCATTTGCCTTCCCTACATCATAAAATAGAACAGACTTTTTGTTTGTTTCCATCTCCAAAGTATGTCATCAAAATAGCCACGTATTTGCTATGGAAGTGAAGATCTGTCCTAATATTTTTATCTAAAACATCAGATTAACAAAGCGTCACTCATAGATGGCATTGGATGCAAACTATTTTAAGGCCATATTTAGAAAAGGGACTAAAGTGTCTGCATCAGATGCTTTAAGGCTCTCTCATTGGTAATTTCTCTTTGCAATTCTTCTGCCAAGTACATTCTGAACTCTGCAGTACAAACCCCCTGCCTGCTAACTGACACGGCATTTGTGCTTCAGATTAAGATCCTCCCAGTTGTCTTTCTGACAATACGTTAAGAGCCAACCAGAACAGCTTTGCCTGGGAGGAAATTAATAAAACATGAATTGGAGAGCCAGTCTATAAAGAGAAATTGCCCAGATTGTATAGCTAGTCT
Source organism: Pezoporus flaviventris (assembly GCF_033815535.1). Classification (NCBI taxonomy): domain Eukaryota; kingdom Metazoa; phylum Chordata; class Aves; order Psittaciformes; family Psittacidae; genus Pezoporus; species Pezoporus flaviventris. The sequence goes on from NW_026892595.1 coordinate 10,401,278, forward strand.
GTCACAGTATTGATGAAGTGCATCCATTTCCTGCTGGAGACATTCATCCACCTTCAACACAGCCCACTTGCATCTTGGAACAGTGACTCTGTCTCTCAGTAATACCTTATAGGTTTTCACGTTTTCTGTGATTTTCTATCTCATGCTGACAAAGCTAGAAGGAAAAATCTCTCTACACTACTTTGGGAAAGCTGGAAATGCCATATCTGTGGGTTAAAAACCGTATCAGACACATATGGTGGATCTGACCCACTGGCTGCAGCACCCATGTGCCACACAGATGGCCCGACCATGAACTGTGAGCCCTACATGTGCCCAGTCCCCCAGTCGACACACACTACTGACAGGCAGCCCCTGCCTGTGGACATGTATGGGTAGATTAAACTAGGGCTACTGCACCTCCACACACCAGCTGCCTGCGAGGGGATCCACCACCACTCCCAGCTTTTACATTAATGTTGGAAGAGCTTCGGAAGCCGGCTTGCTGCTACCGGCTGAAGTACTGTGGCCTCTGGCATAATGCTACAGCAGTTCTGACCCACTGTTCAAAAAGGTCCTTTCTGAACTCAAACTCTTCTCAATAGAGTAACTGAGTTAATCATTATATAGTGTATGTCTGACAACATACCTGATGTGATATGCTCATAGTTCTTTTTCAGATGTATACAGCTTCTGTCCCCATTTCAATATTTGCTATCAAAAAAGGAATGTCTGCTATTAGTTCCAAAGAACTAAACTGATCATCTGAGGCAGGTTGGTTGCTTGGGATTTTTTTCTTCTCTTGAGGGGGTGGGAGGGTTAGGACATGGTGGGAGAGCAGAAGCCAAACGTGATTTTGTTAATTCCCCAGTGAAAAGCAAAGTGGGCAAAGTGAGCACAGGCAAATCCATTTCAGCACAAAGGCAAGGCATCCTAGGAGAGCACGAACCAGAGCTTATGTAAGAGACATTACACACCTCATTACGGAATTCAAAATATTTGACAAGGCAAAGCCTGTTGAGAGCTGTAAATAAAGCATGAAGGTAGGTGCTCCAGGGCAAAAATGAGAACAAGCAGATACCAGAAGATAAAAAGGTGAGTTTAAGCTCCTCCATCTAAAGTCTTTTAAAACATTCTAAAGGTTGGAGGTTTTTCAGTGACATCCTGTTCGTTCAGCACAGCAAGTGACAAGCACAGGGCAAACCTGATTGCTCAGTGTAGAAAACACACTGCAGTAGAACAATTACCTTGGTATGCAAAGTGTCATTGTGGAACATAAAGCTATCTGGCTGGTGCTTAAATGAGTGCAAGAAGAATTTATTAGCATTTTTATGGAGATTAAACCTGTTCTTGTTTTATAATTTAGCAGCAAGGTGATATTGATACACAAGGATCTGACAGATGGAAGTATCTCATCACTGAATCTCGTTTGTGCAAGGCTGCTAAATCAGGCTGTTCAGTCCTTACTCCTGTGAGCAGGTCTGCTCACTTTAATGGGATAGCAAAGGTCTGCATCCCTTCAGCTTTTATACAAATTCAAAGCCCACAAAACACAGCTACCTCAGTGAGGAGACAGCAGCACACTCAAGAATAGCACACCAACACCCTTGCTACAGGATGGAGTTGCCAATCTGAAAGACATCATGAACTGTTCCTAATCTCACAAAATGTAATTGAAGCTGGGTTTCAGCAGAGATTAGCTGAAAACTCAGCTCAAGGGCACTTTTTGAAGATGAAGGGCTCAACAAAATCCCCTGGCTTGCAAAATTCAAACCTGCTGCAATGTAACATGAGTAACAATTTTAAAGTACTGACAAGGAACAAATAACTGATGAAACTGCCTGTTTCATTATTGGTAGAGAAAATAGTCCATATCTTTCCTTTTAGCACAGCTTTTGCTTTTCATTTTTAAAATGCACGTGCTTGTCCAGCAGAACACAATTTAGCATTCGATTTCTATACCAATCACAGTATCAGACAACAGATCACTAGTGGTAAAACAGGACAGCGTAAGATACCACACAGATTTGCCTTATTGCAGCAATTTTACATTACATTCACCTAGCTAATCCATTTGGAGTATCAGCAATCTAGTGTTTCTCTCATTTTGCTGAGGACTGTAATCCTTACAGGAGAATGAAATGAGTGCATACTGCAGAGATTGCTTTGTCCTCCTCTCAAGGCAAAAGAATCATCATAAAAAGTCTCATCCCATGATGGGGTCAGAAGGCCACATAGCAAGGGGAGAAGGTTTCCCCAAAAAGACACTTTCTTAGGTCTCAGCAGCAATTGCATGTAAAAGGCTTGACCATGGTTTAGGCATGTAACAGCTGGCAGTTTAGAAGGGGGGACTATCTCTTTATTCCCTGCTATACCACCACCTACAGTTAAGCTTGCCATGAGACTCTGCATACAGTATTTCTCTTGGGGCAGAGCATCACACATATCAGCTCCACAAATTATAACAATGTTAGAAATCAGCTACATATGCAGTATTTGTGTAAGAGCCCAAAGACACAAAGCTGAATCTCCAAGTCATTCCCTATGGGCAGCCAGGCACCCTTCTCCTGGTTCAGCATTATCCCTCCTCAGGTTTTGAAGACCAGAGCTCCCAGTCCCAGGGCCTCATCTGCAGCATTCAAGTGCCGACACATTACATCTTTGCACCGTGGCATAATCATCTGCTCTCATTTGTTATGAGTTCCTTTCCTAAACGTTTTTCTGATTCAATTTGCCTTTGACTCTTGACAGCTATTGAACTGATGCCTTCAGAAAACTACCTACAATAACTCATATGCCTCTTTCTGAGTGGTACTAGGGAATTAAATCCCTTACTGACTATGCTTATACTTAGAGGTATGGTTTTATTCTTGTATGCGTTACCTTATAATTATTGACATTGAATTTCATGTGTTGTTTCATTAATCAGTCAGCTCTGCAAATCTGCTCATCCAATTCAAGATCAGACTATTCTAAGAAAATATTCTGGTTTATCATCTGCATTACTGTCACTCATTTCATTATTCATGTCTTCTTACCATATCCTTTATGTCTCAAATGGCATAATCGTAAGCCCAAATCCAGGTGATAAGCCACAAATAACCTCCTGTTTGCTCCAACATACAGTCATGAAAAACCTAAACATGAAGCAGGTTCTGTCGGAGTCCTCCTCTAAAAGCCCTATGTCCTAAATACTCCCCCACCTTACGCAATATACCTGCCCTTCATGATGTGCCTTCTTGCAGGCTGTGAAACTGTCCTCTCCTGGGTGTGGTGTGGTGTAAAATGGGGGAGGACAGTGGGTTGAGCTGAGGACCAGAGCTCTCATCAACATACATTAAAACTACACCCCTGAAACTTCCTACCAGCAGCATCTGAGACAGTGGCAAACCTGGCCCAGGACAGATGCATAGCACCTGTGAAAGAGAGGGGAGTGTGAAAGAGAGGGAAGTACATCACTCTGGCTGTCTCTGTGTCTCTTTGCTTAGGGATCTCTTTGGTATCAGGTCTTTGTTTTGTTGTCTTCACCTGTTGGTGAAAACAAGGATCCATGGCAAGAGCCTCCTTATGAATGGAAAGTTGCTACTTCAATCTCCCACTCTCTTTTCAATTGCTTCTACCAATGCCCTTGGCATGGACATCAGACTTCTTAGTCTGTAATTTTCAGATATTCCTCAAACCCTATTTAAAAACTGGTGAGCCATTTGCATCCTTCTATTTTTTTCATCATTAAGTGCTTTAAGGAGTAACTCAAATAGGACAGTTATGGTTCCATAGTTCCATACCAGAATACTTCTTCTGCATGAATTTGTTCTGGTCCTGAGAACTGGTGCGGTTCAGTTTACTGGTTTATCCCAATCAGAGTTTCTCACACTCATCTCTTGCGAAAAATGACCCCAGTGGGAACCTCACTGACCTCTCCTGTAACCAGCACTATCAGAAACACATCATTTACCTGTGCTGCATGGTCCTGTCTTCACAGAGTGCCTTTTTTACACCTTCATCATGTATTGGCCTGGTTGACTTTCTGGTCAGCTTCCTCCTTTTATGTTTTGGAAAATATTTTATAGCAGCTTTCACACCCTTATTAGGTTGCCCCTCTAAACCCTCTCTGGTAGTGTGACACTCGCTACAGTTTATGTTTTTTTCTATTTTCGTTGTTCACATAAAATTTCCACTTTTAAAAGATGTCTTTGGTATCATTTAGTGGTTCCCACTGCCTTGATGTTTGACCATGCCAACATTTTGTTTTCCTTTCAGTCCTTTAAAAAATCTTCTCTAGTAGGCGGTATATATTTTCTCCATGCTCCTAAAATAGTGTTCTGAAGCAGTGTCCATGCTGCCAACACACATTCTCCTGGTTTATTTAATCTTCTGTTTTTCTACATCCTATCGCACTGATTTATTGCAGCTCTGCTTTCCAAAAATCCTAAGTCAGCTGCACATATCATCTCAGATTTTTGTTGTTCAAGAATAGAAAAGCTACATTCACTTGAAACACCATCTTCTCGTGGGAATGACCCCAGCGACATGGGCGCCTGTGAGAGGAGTATTGTGAAGTCAACGGACTAGCATGAGAAAGGGCTTTGAGGAGCAGAATCCTGTAAACTTTAAGCCAAATAGGAAAATAAGATTTTTTTCTTATATTGCTCTTTTGTGCCCTTGTTGCCTGCCTACCTTCTGCTTGATTTTGAGTATTTACACACCAGAATAATCATTTGCATCTAAATGGCATAAATTAGGCATAGCCTTGTTATCCAACCTTATGGAATATTCATTCTTCAAGGAATTGCAATTAAAAAATTGGTATATAAAAGAAAGAAATTTGTAATTAAGAATGAAATTTAACCTCCTTTTAAAGAGTAAATCTGCTTTCCATATACTTACGAAAGTTGTGTCTACTACCCTCACCCTGAATTGCTTCTCTCAAATAGCTATTTAAATAGCTTCATTAATTATCATCTCCTCAGGATTCAAAACTTGCTGTGGACTGGAAGAGAAGGTTTAATCAGGCCACTCTTTCACTCCCGTGACTCTTTTGCTAACCTGCATGAAGGCAGCTGCTATCTGAGCTGATGTACAAATAGAGGGTAGCAACATCCTACAGAAGAATATGAGTCTTAGAAGTGTTCGTTTTTGCCTGTTGGGTGCTGACTGTAGGAACCATGCTTGTCAAAGGTAAAGCACAACTTTTATCTCCTAAGTCTGAAGGAGTGAGTGGCTGAGGATATATATATGTGAAGCCCCATGCCCTGGTGTCCCAGGTGACTGTAGTGGGAAGGAGGTGAGGTGCAGCTCAGGTCCCTTTTGGCCAGTGGTTTTTGTCACCTTCCCGTGGAAATCAAGACTTTGCAGAGGGACACTTCACACTTGGATCTCCATTCATTGGGATGTTGGGACATGCTGGGGCATACAGATAGTCCCAGGAGATACAAGACCTTCTCAGGTACCAGGCTTTTGACCTAAACTGAGCCCAGAATCAAAGATAGGTTGTGCTTGCTCTACTTCATTTTACACTGCTACAGCACAGACTGGGAACATCACCCACCCAGGGACAGCAAAACGAGCCCAACATTCTGATCCACCATCTTGCACCCAGCATGGGGTACATGTCTCTGTGGGGAGATCAGAGGTCACGCCAGCAGCTAGAGAACACCCAGAGAGCCTTTGTGTTCTGAGGAACACTGCCTCCTCCAGGTCAATAAATCCTGCGTATGTGAGCCAGTGCAAACTCCTGGTTTTCTTCTTACTTTGGTGTAATTATAAAGTAATTGTCTGAAATCAGAGAAAGCAGAAACAGATAAGCCAGAAGAACTGAAAAAGGACTTTGCCTTTATAAACCTTAACTGACCTTTCCTCCATGCAGCTAATGGCTCCCGTGGGTTTTGTGGTGGTGTTGGTTTTGGGGTTTTTGTGAGATGGCCTTCATGGTGGTCTTCTTCACTTATGGTTTCCACAGAATCAAAGTCAAATCATGTATGCTGGCTCCTGTTTTCCTTCAGCAAACAAAATCTGAAATAGCAGCTAATGCCTCACTGACCATGTACAGCAACCAGCAAATTCATCCTCTTATTTCAACATTAATGTGTTCAAACCAGAGCAACCACCACAAAAGCAAGTACATAGGTCTAACTGTATACAAGAGGACTGTTTCTTTTTTCCTACATGTGTTACGGTGGCTCACATTAACCAGGTGTATGGCTCCCATCAGCTGCAAAATGACTGATTCGCAGGTGTCCGAGTCAGGCTCCCAAGTGTCCCCATGATTCTGGACTTCAGTTTGCAATGACACCTGCAATTTGAAAAGGAAGTGGTTTTAGCTGCTCACAAGACAATATCAAGAGCATGCCAAAGGACATTACAGAAAACATCGCTGCAATCCTGCAACTCCTTCAGGTCCCTCTCGCAACGGTTCTAGGTTTTTTCTTTCGAAATTTATCTCAGACTTCTGCAGAGATAAAAATGGGAGACGACATTACCAGGAGCTGGTGATTTTGTTCAGTTTAAGATCTAAGCAGACAGGAAAATAAAAGCTTATGATTTAAGTGTCAGCTCAACCTTTACCACTAAGTCCTTAATGCAGCACTAAAATGACTCTATTGCGGAAGAAAAAAAACAACTATCACAGAATTGAAGAGGTTTGATTTCTTCCAATGTACAAGTGACAGAAGTATAATCCTGGATGTATTTCAAACAAGAATGAAGAGCACAAATTGCCCAACAAAGCTCATAAAACAAAGTTGAGTAAGAAGCCTAGCAACCATGAGCTGTTTTAACATGTTTATCCTGAAAATTGCCTCAGCAACTGTATTCACCCCACTAATAAAGGCTACATTAGGTATGCCCTGAGAAGAGACTTTTAGTTTTAATCACATTTTCATGGACATGCTGTGGGTAGACTGTCGGGTGGTTTTAAGGTTAAGCTGGTTTTGCACTTCAGATCTATACGACTATGGGAATGACAAACAGTACAATTACAACACTGTGGCCCTACCTTTTCCAGAACCAAATCAGTTGCACAACAGGTCATATGTTCAAAGACTGTAAATATGAATCTCAGTAAGCAATTCACACAATTCAAAATTCAATGGAAAAGAATTACCTTCTGCTCAAAAATTAAAGGCGTGTCCCAACAAGTTAAAATGTAATATTTCTGTTTAGAAATTACAATCAACTTTTGCTTTCTATGGACATTCTGGCAGGAGTTTTGAATACAAAATATTAGCAACAAATTATAACAGAAAACCCAGCAGAGGAAAAAGCAAATCAGTCTGTACAACGTATTTCTTCACTATCTAGAATAGCAAAAGCAGCCCTTTAAAACCCCATCTGTTTATCTGACCATGATGTTGTATAGAACTGGTCTGTGAAAATAAATATCCAGTATTTATCTTTCTTTGCAGTTTGGCATTTTTGGGGATATTTGCAGAACTTCTGGAGAATAAGAAAATTTATTCCACATATGTATTTGTGATTATATTATTTTGAAACTTTATACAGTTATCCTACACTTGCCTTTCCTTTCTCATCCAGCTTACTCGTCACTAAATGAATGAGGGAAGAGAAATATACCCACGGAGTTTTATTCTAAAGACATCTTCACAAAGGAGATCTTGCATATGTTTCTTCGTCTAGCTGAGTACAGCTCTTTCTGCTGATGAAAAATCCCTTAATTGACTTCATTCAAATCACCCCAGGTGGGTGATTAAAAGATTGATTAAGGATTTGTCCCCTGCCTGTCAAGTCTGACTGCAGCTCACTTAGATTAATAGTGTATCTCTCCCTGAGCTTGAAATGATAATGCACTGCTTGATTGACTGAAGTGTCCCTGGGTCAAATCAAATAGGACAAATGGATGCTACAGAACATCTCCCCGGTTGACATACAACATTAGCTAATTTTCAATGCACAGTATATTTATCTTACCTCTACTGCCCTACAGCATTCCACGACCACTGAATCAGAGAAAGAAAATCTCTTTAGAAGTGGGGAAATGAGAAGGGAGGAAAGAAAGTAATCCACAAAAAAAAATGAGTTTATTAACACCTGCTTACCCCCCAAAAACCAATTTTCCTCTGGAAAGATTTTTCTCTAAACACCCACTAGGTTTCTGCTCTTCCCATGCAAGCTTGGCATCTTTAACTAGCAGTTTCTGTCAGGACCTCATGCAAGGTCACAACCTTGCACACGCTTGTGTTCATCTAAACCTTTCTGGGAATAACACATTTGAAACTAATGTTGTTCCTTTATTGCCTAGAATCCAAAACAGGATATTGCAACAGCAGGGAAGGTGGGAAGTTGGTGGGATTAATCTGAGCAGAATGTTTCAAAGGACTTCTCCCAGGAGGAGATTCACAGCTATCTGATACCTACCTTCTGGGGTGAGGCAACATGATGCCTGCTCCCCAAATGGAAAACTAGTAAATGCTGGGAAAAATGCCTCTGTTAAGTGAAGGCAATCAGAAAGTGGAATAAAAAGACTCCTCAACAGGATAAATCTCTCAAATTATTTCAGTTGGTGAGAAAGGCTTGGTGTCAGAAAGGATGCTGCAGTGGTCTTTACAGATAGTACCATGGCCTTCAGTATCAAAGATGTCTGCAGAGATTTCCAGGTTCCAGTGAAACAAAAGTCCCCAAAAGTTGAAAAGGTGAATTGAGTGGAGGGTGTTTGTTTGGAGGAGAAACAATATAAACAGCACCACAGCAAATTCAGAGGAAACTGTAACCAAATCAAAGCTGAGGGCACTGAGTCTGCTGGTGGCCGACAGATGAAGCAGATCTGGATGCATTTCTTACAGAGACAGAGGTGTGGATGAGAGGCACCAGTGCAGCAGCTGGCTCTCAAGAGTAGCTGAAGAATGGTGAGCGTTAGAGAAAATCCATTGCTGAACCCCAGACTCTGGTAAAATGATCTTTTTTCCTCCACAGAAAGCAGGCCTGGCTGACTGATCTACTGAAAGCCACAGCTCCTTTTTGGAGAATCACTGTTACAATCTGAGCCATCTTGATCCCCTGTTCAGCTGAACTGACCTCTCTTGTGCTTGGATCATTGCTCATCTGCAGCTCTGTCGAGAGACAAGCTGAAGTCCTTTCTCATAGGAATTTGAAATACAGCCAGCCATCACTGACCTTTCTATTAAAAACATTAAACTTGATTCTCAGGCTAAATACTTCTTGAGAAAGATATGCAAACTGCACATTTCTCAGGGAAGTGGCCTCAAATAAAAACATGTATTTTAACATCTGTCACTTGAGGATCCATCTCCTGGAATGGAAAGGTGCTCAAACCAATGTCTTGATGCCTAAATACTCAGGTGGTGATTATTGTACAAGTTTTCTGGTATTGTCTCATTACTGAAATATGAAACGAGGCAAAATAAGTGACTGCCATGACAAATAATGTGACAGCCTGCACAGAACATCTAGCGGGACATCACAAGTTGCCCTCTCACAACTGCCATCAGAGGGAGCAGGACAAGTAGCATCCAGCTCTCCTGGATGAGAAAGTCTACTCCAACACTCACCCCATCCCACCCCTCATAATAGAGCACACAGCATTCTTGGGGAATACCAGTAAGTAGGCAGGCTGCCAAATCAAGGCATTCTAAAGAACAAATAATCATTGAAAACAAGAAGAGATTTCTATCCCATCATTCATTTTCTACTGAATGGTTTGCTCTGCTTTCTACAGCAGCCATTCTCTGCCCATAGGGTGACAGAGCACAGCTCCACTGCTGGAAGAGGCAATAAAAGACAGGACAATGGTTGGGGGTGGGATTTCTATCACTGTGGTAGTATTTATATCACTACTTTGGTGTGAACACAAGAATATACACAGTAGTGCTTGCAATATCAGGAGTTGTGTTGCAACTCCTGAACCTGTCTGTGTTACAATCTCCATTTTTTGTGCCATCTGTTATGAGCTGAAGCCACTACAACAGCCTGGGAATCCTGAAGCATTTCAGCAGTTGAGGAAATACAGTGAAGCTGCTTTTCTTTACAAGGAGGGTAACTGATCAAGTTTTATAAACATTATAGTATTTTTGCTTTTAATGCTAACTTCTTTGTTTAAAGCAAGCTGGCATTAAATGCAGTGCAAATAGTTCACACACAACAACTGCTGATCAGCTGAAAATCTTAAGAATATTAGCTTTAGAAGGGTCTTCTTAACACAAATTGTCTTAATGCCCTTAAATTCACAAAAGTCCACGTAAAATGCCTCTCTTTCAACATGATTTTATGGCTTTCTCTGTTCTAATTAAAACATACTTAGTGTCCAGTACATTCTGCTAGTACTTTAGTAAAGGCAGATACGAAAAGTAAAATGATTAATGACTAATGATTGACATTTCCCCCTTTCCACCCAATTAACGAAGTTTCCAGTCATTTGCTCTATTTAGCCTAATGGTAGCCAGACCTAAGACCATTAAGTAATACAGGTAAAACAGGGAGGCACAATGTGCTGCAGCTTATTAAAGAGCATTTTACATTATCCTAAAAGCTCTTAACCTTAATAGACCTTGAATGTTCCATTAAAAAATTAACTAAATAGTATTTTTTTTAATTCTGTGGATTTTATATACAATGCTTAATGATTTATTCAGCATTCAAGAATGTCCAGAAATAAAGTCTCTGCAGTATCTGAATGATTCTAGAAGCAGGCTTCTTAAGCATGATGATAATGCAGTGATAAATAGCTAATAATGCTGGCAATGTAACAATTTACCTTCTTGTGCAGATGGAATCACTACTTTGTGGAAGAAAAATGCTTCCTCCTAGATCTTCCTAAATTTGAGTTCCCTATTTACTGATTTATTTGAATTCTCTTTCTTATTGCATGTTTATGTTTAAGGGGGAAGTGACTGCCTGAATCTGAGAGACAGACCTTAGTTTTCTTAACATTAATTCATTATGCAGCACTTCTGTGTGTCTGCAGTGGCCTTTTGTTTAAACAGCTAAGTTAGAGAGACCTTTAATGTTAATACCAATTTATTTGTGTCGGCTTTATAGTGTCTTAAATTATAACACTGTTACATTAAAAATGACATTTTACAAAGAATTTCTATCCTATTTCAAATTTATTTCTCTTTTATCCAACATTCCCTGCAGGCTGAGAGAGACCTTCAAGATAAAGGTTAATGCTGACATTTATGGTTCAAATGTTTTGTTTGTATTTGCCCATAACCACATAAAAGCAAATTAATCTCATTTCCATATATACTTGGTAGCAACAACAGTTTTCACCAGCATTTTGTACATAGAAGACAAATGTTTTCTTGTTATTACTCAAAAAATTGTGAAGATAATGAGTTGAGCAACCTTTTGAGCAGAGGCAGATTTCAGAGCTCTCACTGCATTATGCAAACTTTGAAAATGTAATTGGGTTACCAAAAATCACATTAAGAAGTTGTCATACGTATTACTTGCCTCTCACAGTATTGCTGATTATTGAAGTATTTTGCATGGATGCAATTTTTTATGATGCACTTTTTAAATTCCCTTATAAACTCATTGACTTTAAACTCCAAATCATAATTTTGGTTGTTAGTGATGCAACAAAACACTTGGCCACATCAAAGAGAACAGCCCAAAACCATTCACCATCAAGATTCATACACAATATGCTTTGTTTATTTTCTGTTTCCTGTTCAAAATCCAGTAAATACAAAAAAAAAAAAAAATTTATTTATTTTAAATCATATGTTACCTTTAACACCTTTATTTTCTGTAATCAGACCTTTATGATGACTCTCATGTACACATTAGAATAAGAAGCTTTATTATCAGGTTAGTGTTTCATCCTTGATCAATCTGCAAATACGCACAAGCTTCAGTTCAGAGTCCTCTAAATTGATCAGCCATGCCAAAACCTCACTTATCCCACCAGGATTAGCCTCCCTTGATATGTAAGCACAATTAAAAACATTAATGAATCAATTATTTTTTTTATGGTTAGCTTAGGTCCAACTTTGTTTTGGTGGTAAATGCGATCGTTAGATCACTTCTGGCAACTTTAAGAAAAACTTGATAAGAAGCAAATTTAATTCACAAAGCAGTCATTATTATACTTTCATTGAACAGTGTCCAGCATGTGTTTGACCTGCTCAGTCCAACACATGACTGGCTTCAGCCAGTCACGGCTTTCCCAGCAGCGACATCAATCACCAGCAGAAGAGAGCAGCAGAAGAGGAGGCTGTATCATTTCCCCTGGGTTTGCTGCTACTCTCTTTTCTTTTGGTCACCTCAGTTATAGTGCTTGGATTGACTGTTTGTCTGCTGTGACAAGGGCAGCCATGCAGGGGAATACTGTCCCCAGCTACTCCTCCCAACTGCTCTGCACTGCCCACAGTCCCCCAGCTCAACCTACAATAGGATTTGGATCGCTACACTGTGCACTGCACCTGGAGAATCCTGTTTCCCCTTCCCACTACCCCACCTGGACCCAATGTGGTTGCTCTTCTGCAGATGATCCCGGCACCACACTCACAGTGTCTGTGGTCCACCTGCCTTTTGCCAGCCACAGTACAAGAACCCTCCCCAGAGCTGGGAATCTGCGTGGTCAGTGAGCAGGCTCCAAAGGGCCCTGACAGCTCATCTGTTCCTAGGGTCTGGGGACATTAGCCCCAGGGAGCTCAGGAACCCCACCACCTCAAGCAGCCAAGCAGATACAGTACAGCCAGGAGCACTACAGTGAGCACCATCTCCAGCACAGAAGGCAGGGCCACTCTCCAAGTCACCTCACCATGGGCATGGCTACTCTGGCCAGCAATAGGATGGGCTACACTGGACTGGGATGCAGCAGATGAAGCAAGACAGAACACAGAAAACAAAACAGCAAAGAAGAGGAGGAAAAGCCTTCACAGCAGTACAATACAAGAGTATTGTACACAGATTTGTCTGTCCACAGGGTTTATCTAAACCTTTTCGTACTGTTTGGGTTTCAGCCAACATTGCTTTTCTGTTCAATCTATTGTCCAACCACCCCTGCAGTACAGCCACTGCCACCACTGCCCTTGTAGTACTGCTGCCACCATGGTATCACTTTGCTTTCAGGATTGTTTCCTTCCCTTCTCTCTCTTTGCCAGTTCTTGTATGAGACTTCCCTTTACGCTGCACATTTTCTCCATTATTAAATCTTCACATTATTCCACATTAAGCTTTAGTTGCATGAAGAATTTACACATTACTTTCATAACAGCATAGAAAGCATGCTCAGTCTATCCCTCACAAAGACAGATCTCATGCCACTAATGCAGTTTATCCTGGAAATCCTGAGCTATTCTCTCTTGACAGGGAGACACTGGCTTTTTCCTTTGGAAATGGCATTAAAACTATTAGGTCACTGCTACACCAGTAAATATAAGAGTTCAAGGCTTATCCTCTGGCCTTGAGATTGACGGACATGGCCCTGATCGTATGTTTTACAGGAAAGCAGAGCGGTCCTTCCTTTGGGGAACAGTCCCCAGGCTGACCTCTGGACAGGATCCAAGAAATGGGGGAAAAGTGCTAGTGGGCACAGGCCAAAACTGTGCCAGGAACTGACCTAACAGCATGATTATTAGCCCAGACTTAGATCCTGGCATTAATTAGATTACTGCTGCAGCTGCAGCCTGAAAGACTTACAGAAATCTACTCAATGCAGTAAAGGCAGCTAAATTTTGTAACTATTTTGTAACATATTATATTGACCAAAAATTGAAAAAGAATTATCTTCCAGCCATTCTCATCAGATGTATGCAACATGTATTTCATTATGCATTCTCTACTTTTTTTCTTTAAAAAGAAGAAAAAACTTCCAGTTAAAAAAAAAAGTTTTTTCTCAACACGTTCCCTAAAAAATGCTTTTTTCTCAAAGTTCTAAATGGGAGTTTAAAAAAGAAACTTTCAGCAGAGAAGCCAAAGGCCCCAACCCCAGCTTTTGAAGTACAGACAGCACAGATAAGGAAGCCCCAATACACTTTTTGGATGCACAATTTGAGTTCATGTTGCAAACTTACAAGCCCTGTTGGAAACCCACCAGCCTCTTGATGAAGCTCAGAGGTTAGCTGGCTAAAACACAGTTTACTGCTGAATCCTTTGTACTCGATAAGGTATGAGAAATTCAGGTGAATCATTACTTACTAGTCATGCAGGATACATTTTGATTCATGACAAAGCAGCAGACAGGAAGGAATTTTAAGATTGACCTTGAGAAAAATGCCAGATCTTGCAAAAGTAAAGACCATATGAAGCTTGTATTTCATTTTGTTTATGGATGTATTAAGTTAACGAAATGTAACGCTATTTCTGAACCTGTAATTGCTATTAGCAATGTATTTTGACCTATGATAAGCACCTGACCGTTTGTGCACGTGTATATATCTGTGTGCATGCATGGATACATTTGGATTTGGATTGTCATAGGTTATCGTTATCATTTACCCAGGATTATCAGCCTGGACAAATGTCTTATGATACATATTACTTATAGGCTTAGTTTTCAAAAGGGTAGATGATACAACATCAACTGTGAAGTATATTCCCAAGCAGCAAGCTGGTATTTTGACTGAGCTCTTCATTTCAGTACTCATAACATCATCTGGCTTCATCCATATTCAAAACAACTTACTTTGCATTTGTGCAAGATCTCTGAAGTACAGACTGACTTTGTTATCTGTTTATGCAGTGCTTAACACAATTTTTGTCAGGAGCTCCTGTATGCTATTACTCTACATAGTATGTATAGGCATGCAAAACACCAGTTTACTTGAGGTTGTGTTTAGGCATACATCTACACTTTCCCCGTAGCTCTTGATGAACTCTGACTGTTGCTAAACTCAAGTTATGGAAAACTGTTCCCATGTGACATCTAGCATTCAGCTCAGGCCTACACCTACTCTGGGAGGTCCAATATTCCTGCAGAGTTTGCATTTGTCTTCACAAAGAGAAAGACACACTTGCAAAATAAAAGGTATTCAGGAAGACCACTGGTTTGAATATTTTTTTCTTGGAAATACCCCTCTGAGAACTGGATGGATCCTGCAGTTCCTGTAGCATATGCAGTTTTGGTTTCCAGGTTGAAGCCCAGCAACTTTTACGGTTCAAAGAAACCCCAGTGGATGTTAATGAGATCAGGTGTTGAAATGCAACCTTCCATAACTACATAGTTTTGGAGATGGCAAGTCAAACGTAAGAGAGGCCCTGTGAAATCCAAGTAATGCAGTAGGAAGTCGGGGGAGTTACCCTGCCCCATCAGAAGGTCACAAAGAACTGCAAAGCCTGTGCTGTTCAGTTTCTGAAAGCTTCAACACACCCTGAGCATCTATTCTTGTGCAGTAAGGAACAGAAAGAAGTATTTTAAACTACCAGGATTAAGAATATGCTAGGAAGAAAGTGGACTTTTCCAAGCCTTGACTCTGACTGTATCACAAGGGACCAAAGTGATAAGCATGAGGAATTCAAGCTCTGTGTCACTATTTTGCCACTGATGCTTTTGCTTTCACCAAATGGATTTTCTCAGTTCTTATTCCAGCCTGCAGGCAAACTGCAAACTTTAAATTTAGACCTGCCTCTGAAGCTGATTGGAGGGGTTTTGGGAAAAAAAAAAAAAAATTGTGCACTTCTGCAAACTCAGGAGATGCTGAGGAACACGTTACTGTAATATTCTCTCCTCTGGTCCTCTCTTCTCTGCTGCAAGTAAACTGTTGTTAGAGCACATTCAGAAAGACACATCTGTAGTAACATACTCAACATTTACTGTTTTCCTTATCTTTTAATAAAATTTTACAGTATAATCCTTGCCTAGTGACTTCTACTAACACGGATGAAAACAAAAGCTGGCATGTGTTGTTCACCATGCTACAAGACTATCATTCAAGCTGTAAGTTCTTCAGACAGGAATCCCTGGGACAAGGATATAGCCTTGATTTATGACTTTAATTTCCAGCATAATGTAGATAGAGAAAGAAAACATCAGCAAGAGCAAGAAAGCAGACTACGCAGCTGTGGTGTATCACCTGAAGGTTCCCTTTGGCACTTCCACTGGGAAACTTCATGGCAAAGTTGTATCCTTTGTGCTGTTGTCATTTCTCTTTCAACCCACCAATGTCTGTGGTTCTTTGCACTTACATGCCCCTCTAGGCAACAGTGACACAGAATAACATCTTTCACTTTGAAACAAACTACAGGAAAGATCCAGAAGAATTATTAGCTCACGAATGAGCTGACTTGCATCTTACTTGGAAGCAGATAGTCTGTTCCACCTATGCTGGCCTAGACCCAGAGTCACCCAGACTTCAATACTAAGAGGAGCTGGAGTGAAAAGCTCAGGTGTAAGAGATATAAACCCTAAAAACAGTAGAAGACAAGACATTGGAAGAAATCTAAGAAATACATTTCACCTGGAATTTCATATCTCCAGTGCTGAGCACAGTCTGTGTGCAGATATTAATCACAGATGCACCAAACTGCTAACCATGTGCTTTTCTTTAACATCCCTTTTAGTTGTCAGCTGCAGGATGTTTCACTTGAATGCGTTGCTGGTTAAACCTTTCTTACCTTTCCATTTGTATTAATTTCTGGTTTGGATTTTCAGTGCTCATTAATGCCCATCTACTGCATCACTCAATGTAAAATATTCCACTTTACTAAAACTAGTTACATTATCCTTTTTACATCAAACAACAATTATCCCTCCCTACCACTGTCATTTAATTTTAACTTCAATGACTACAACAGTGTTTAACAGGTTATTGCTGCTTTTTGTAACTAGTACTAAGAAAATGATCACTGACAAAATCTAGAACAGAGAACTCAAGTAGGATAACTTTGGCCATTTATTGCTGCTACTAATTATCCTAACCTTCTTATCATAATTACTTATTGGCCTACTTACCCAGTTATCCTAACCTCACAGCCTTGACTTCCGCTACACTCAGGATTTAGTGCTAGTAAAGTTTAAGTCTTTGTTACTGACACTAAATACAACATAAACGTGAAACAAAAGTGAGGAGCAATTAAAACAATACCATTCTTTTGGTAGCCGTTTCCTTGGCAGTAGTTGTTACCACCATGAATGTTCAAGGGCATGAAAAAGGGAGAGGCTGTGGAAGAGGAAAATCTTCCATAGACCAACAGACAGAGGGGGGGAAAAGCTTGCAGGTGTGCAAGCCTTTCTTCAAAGAGCACAGTGATATTCAAAGCTAAATACAAGCTGAAGAAGTTCCTCTGAGTTTAGTTAGGTATGATAATCACCTGTGATAATCACCTGAGAGAAAAGGTCTGGAGTCTCCAGGGCAGTGTTAGCGAGGCTAGGTGGTGAAATGTTTATCTCCTGCAAGGAAATGGGAGCAACAGCTCATTTATTGACTGTGGAACTTGAGGGAAAGCCTTTTTCTCTATTTACATTTATAGCTGTAGTTCATCATCTGAAGGTTTAGCTTCATCCTTTTAACGGGTTTTCTTGCTCAGGCCTGAGAGGTCCGAGTCGGCAGTGGCTGAAGGTGTGAAATGCCAGTAATGGGCACCTGAGAGTTGCTATCCCCTACAGCACCGCCTGTTCTGAGCACAGGTGTTGTGCAACTTCACCCATGCAGTTTCCCAGAGGATATGTGGTGTATGGGGTGAGATACAAGATATTCAAAGGGTGCCACACATGGCCAAATGAAGGTACAAGGGAACTCATGGGATACTGCCCACTGCTTGGGGCATGCTTTGCAAGAGAAGGGGTTACCAAATAGACCAACCCAACAGACAGTCTTCTTAGCTGTGAGTAGTCAGGTATGCTTAGCCTGGTTTTGGTCTTCCTTCCAGATGTCAGTTTATAGCTACTATAGCAAAGAGAATACCAGCCACTGCTAACCCATCACTCAGAATCAGTGCAGCTAGTCCTGTATTATTATTCTGAAAAATGGGGATGTAGGTTCCCAGTTGTCACAGCCATGGAGGTGTGCTACTGGTGGGGCTTTTTCTGAGGCATAGTCTGGATAATTCATGCAGATACTGCTTTTTTCCTAATGGCGAGTTAAGTGACACAAGAGTGTCTGAAGCTGAAAGGGCTATTCTTAGAAAGACTGGAAAAAATCCTGGAAAAGATTTTTATATATATTTAGGTTATAAACCTTAAATTATTTTCTGAATAGGTTCCAAGCTACCAAGAATGTGCAATTGTTTTCTACTGAAACCATAGCTCTGAAAAATGCAGTGATTCAGAGGAGTATTGTTACAGGGCAAAACGTTTTTTAAATTGTGGAACTGAATACTGAAAATGTTGAGCTTAGATACCACTTGCTTGGGTTCAAGAGCTCAGCTGTGCTCTTCAAACCAGTTAATTTTCTTCAAAGTAATGGCTGTTGCAATAACTATTTTGATGCACTGCCATAATGACTGCATTATCCATACACATACATCCATCATGAGAGAAATGGAGTTGCTTGGTCTCAACTACAAAAGGAGAAGTTTAAAAATCTTACAATGTAATTTTTACATTACAAACAGTACAAAAAGCACGATTTCATGCAGCTTTTAGCAATTCATGACCTTTAAGAATAATGTCATACGTATGGCATTTAAAGCACCCTATTCAGTAAAAGTTTCTTTAATTAATGTACATTGGAAATAACTTCAAAAACGTTTTCTGTGTAGGTTCCAATTTTTGTTGAAATAAACCTTGTACTTAAAAATAGCTTAGCATATAATTGGGTTTTTTCAATGTGTTGTAAACCCAAACTTTGATTTCCCCCCTCTCTAGCAGGAGCAGTAGGTGCTCTCAGTGTGTTTATAATAGGTGTTCTGGGTGTGTTTAGGAATTCTGGCATCAATAATGCTTTCCACATCAGCCAAAACCACATCTACTCATGAAGTTAGAAAGAGCACACCCACATACGTATATCTTTGCAAATCAAGCAATGTAACACTTTAGATTGCTAGTGCTTTAAAACTTAGTCATTAAGAGAGGTTTCTAATCCTCTAATAATGCTCCCTTCGAACTGTAATGTTAATCTCTTTAAGAAGCTACGGAATTCCTCCATCATAAGCATCTGTTTGTAGTGACATATGTAACAAATTAAGATTGTGTCTCTTTTCAAGACTAGGGAACTTTTCTGGCATACTAACTGAAAGCAACGAAAAAAGAAGGTAATGAATTTAGCCAAAAGCACACTTAGCTCACACAGGCTGTTACAACTGAGGTAGACTTCTGCTTGACTAAAACCTGTGAGGAACTGCAAAGAATAATGAAACACGAATCACATCACGACCAACATAACTATTATTCTCATTCCCATTATTCAGGCGTCTGATTCATTTATTTACAGGCTCAGCACTGTAAGGAACAAAAGTTCTGAACACTGGAGAAGTAAGCACGAATTATTATTATTACAGTGGTACACAATCATGTGTGTGACACTTATTTACAGGGGACCAATTTTTCTGCAAGGTTGAAATAGCACAGTATCACAGTATTTCAATATATATCTGTGCCAGTAGAACTGGTACAGTCAATGGTACGCAGTACAACTCACTTTTCTCATTCTATTTTTAAATACATTTCTGTTGAAGATTATTTATTCACCTACTGCTTGAGAGAAGAACATATGATGGTAATGCTATTTTTGTACAAAACTGTTTATCCAGTTATGTAAGACAAAAAAGACTTAATCTCATCTGTCAGTGGAATGTAACATACTGAAGGTTTTAATCATGTTTTTTGAAGGCATTGAAAGGATGATGCTGCAATAAACAACACAAGTTTGGGGACAGAAAGCTTTGTGAACATGTATAGAGGTAGAGATAAAATCTTTCATACATCAAATTAAAACAAATTAGTGATATGAAATAGCCTGAGAGGAGGGAATTTATTTTGCAAATTATTATTAATCAAGAGCTGGCATGGTGTTCTGCCTTGGCCGAAGTACAAACAGTATTACTGGTCCTACCAGGGCTGTATGCACAGAGAACCAGATGGTGAGTCTCTGCCTTTTTGAAGTTGTGAACTTCACTGAAACAAATGTAGCTCTAATGGTAACTATATGAAATTTATACATTTTTTTAAATGGAAATTGTGTCAGGGACATCGTCTTGCTCAAATGCAAAACTAGCTTTACAATGTTATGCTCATTAAAGGATTTTAATTGTTATGTATTTCAACATCAGGTACTTCTTTGGCTTTTATAAAGACTGATTTTAGCAGAACAGTTAATAACTAGATCTATTGTGTAAGGTTTCCGTTTAATCCGCAAATACTTATAGATGCATAAGTAAACAAATGTTATATTTTAGCATACAAATAGACATATGCCCACATACCTACTGAAAAACAAATGCAAAGCAAATTTGCCAGAAAAAGGTTACAGCCTAAAGGAAAACACTGGAAGGAGCTTAACAGAATGGAAAACTGGAAATGTCAAATGTTTCAACCATGTCTATCATGAATTAGCAATTTACAAGCCGAGAAAAACAAGGAAAAATAAAGTGCGTGTATCAAATCTATCATGACTCATAGCAGCTCTATTGTACTTTCTGTTGTTTATAAAGCCTGTTAGTTCTAGCTCCTGGCAAGCTGTGAGAAAGTTGTTCCTTGCATCTCTGATATGCAAAAATTAAGCAAGAGCAACCGCATGACTGCTGGAGACCAGGGCCACCAATGAAGCTGTGGATAAAGCGGTGCTCTCGGTCAGAGTGACAGTTTTGCAGGGTGACATATGAAATGCAAGCCTCCTCATCCCTGCATCAGGAGAGAGCTGAGTTTCACCAGGGCCTATGCAAAACCCTGGTCCTAGCAGCTCTTCTGCTCTGCCTTGTCCTGCTCCTTGCCCTCCACAGCCTCTCTGTTGACAGCTCCAGGATTACAGCACATTGTAAATGAGGTCCAAGAAGGGGTGCAAGGTGGCAATTGAGACCTTTGAGTCCCAAGGATTGGTAAATCAGCTAACTCCTATCAGCTTGGGGGTTGGAAATGAGCTGTTGCCATGTAATTTCCTCTGCTCTCCACCAGAATTGCTGAGAAGTGGTTTATGTTACTTATAACTGCTATTCCATTTTCCTGCTTGCAGTTACCATGGCTTCCTATTAAATGGCAATTTAGCTGTATATGGAATTTTTATATGTTTGTAATATAGTATCTTTAACTCTCTCCTGGGGCTACATACTGCTCATACAATTACTGCAGCTTGGTATTGCAAGACTGTTGCCTGGCACAAAATAAGAATACCTTGAAATCTAGTCCATAGAGTTAAACCCCTGAAGGCTTATCTGTGCCCCAGAGTGTTGATGCCAAACCTCACCAGAGTGCCCAGAACCTTGCATGTTCTGGGCCAGGGGAGGCAGCAAAACAATCCCGTGGCTCAGAATCCTACTAAACTCCTTCAGGGACCTGCTTTTTCCTTCTGCCTAATGAGCACTGTGCTGCCATTGCACTGCTGCCCTTGCTGAGCTCGGCAGGGTGTCTCCACACAGCACTGTCTTTTGCAGTGCAGACATACCCCAGAAGACTAGCAGAGTAATTTTCTTTCTTCATCTCACTGAGCAGCACAGGAGGAAGAAAATCCAGGAAATGGCATTTCAAATACTGTGCAGGTGATGATGCTGACCTTATGTACACCTATGGCTATTATATTCTCTCCTTCAAGGATCTCCTTTCAAGAACCTGTGTGAACAGACTCTGCACTCAGTTCCCCATCTGCAATAACTAGAGGCAAAGGCAGCTGTCTCAGGGAAGTGACAGGTACAGGATTTTGTTGGGATGAGCTGGCCCATCAGCACAGCAGCAAAGAGCCTAAATAAGCTCCAGTTTCATTCTTTCCCCCCCCCTAAGAAATTAAATTTGTAAATTTAGAATAAAGTACATAAGAATGAGAAATGTCAGATTTTTATAACATCCCATTCATGTAATATTTCCCATTCAGAATTCCCTTACTATTCATCAAATTTAACACAGCTGTAAGCACTTACTTAAAAAGCCTATAAATGTGGAATTAATACTTCTTTGCAAATTTATTTTTCAGAGCTATGTGCTTGAATTACACCGTAAAGTTTGTGAAATTGAAAACACCACATAAATCTTGTTAGATGTAAAATTCCTAAAATATATTCTGGACTTGATTCTCAAGAGCCAAAATCTCTATTCATATTTAATCTCTGGGTGGGAAAAGGTAACATTTTGCAAAAATGTGAAAAGCTTTTTTTTTTTTTTGCCAAGGAAATAAATGCAAATTTATAAGTGAGATGCAAAACCCACAGGTCAGACCACTGAAAAGCAAGGCTTCCCTGCACACTGCACTTTAATCTCAGATAGATACATCACTTTGATTTTTGTTGGCACAGTCCTGATCCTCTCTCAGAGCCTCTGGCAACTGCATGAGTATGTACTCAATATAGGGAGTATTAGCAAGAATAAGGCTCTCTAAAGAAGGCTTTCAGTCTGAAATTATTCTCTCCTCTCCTTTCTGGCTTTAATAGTATTCATTATCCCTGGAAACAATCCCCAACATGCCCTCCCTATGCGAAGGGAATAAACACTTAGAGTTTATGAGGGGATTAAAAACATAATAGTGGTAGTAAACAGAAACAAATACCCAAACAGCAGATTAACCTGGATCCAGGGTGGAATTTGGTAGAAAACCTGATTGCATCCCACTGAAGATCTCCATTTGACCAAGTGTCTGTAGCATTTCTAGAGCTGTAAAATACCTCCATGGCTAGCTATAAACTCCTAGTAATAGATTTACAAATTGGGGGGGGGGGGGGGGGGGGGGGAAGAGGGGGAAGAGGGGGAAGAGGGGGAAGAGGGGGAAGAGGGGGAAGAGGGGGAAGAGGGGGAGGGAAATAAATATATCTGGCTTGGCACAGATGTGAAGATTTTTATCTGAGAGATTTTAAGTGAGTAGTGGGAGAGAACTGATTCCGTGTTCCAGCGATGTATAATTTCTTTTTCCTGACACTTTATGCTAGACAGGAGTGATATATGACACCGTTAGGACAACCAACGAGGTATGCTGGAGCACAAGTTTCCCTACACACTGACAGTATCTGCTTCTTTGTCTACCTTTCGATCAATATCAAGTGACTGAAAGAGATTTGATACAGCTGCTGACTTGTTAGAGCTTAACCCAGAGAGCACTGAGATAAAGCTCAGAGGCTTGAGGAAGCACCAGAAGTCTTAGCAGAGATTAACTCAATCCGTTGACTGAAGTAGAGCAACTACTATTACCTACTTGGTCTCAAGGCTAGAAGCCTAGCTGGCAAAGTGATTTCCACAGATGTTAAGGCTGAGGCCACTGCCAAGGTTTGTGTTGTACAATCTGTCTCTGGGGCAATGGATGCCATGGTTCCTTTCAAATAGTGCCTACCTGGAGCAGTATTTTTGTCACCTGAGAACAGGTCTAGTGCAATACTTCATGTGTGCTTTTAGGTAACTACAACAACAAACTTTTCTGTGGTATCTACACTATTGCTATTTACTCACCAACTAATATGGCAGAAATTCAAAGGGGAATCCAAGAAGCTGCATTGTCCCATCAAGCTCAGGGCTCACTGGCTCCACTCCTTCGAGCTGTCCTGTCCCAGCCACTGAGCCAGCAGATGCTGGGCTGGGATGCCAGCTCTTGAGGGGCACGTGGCTGAGTGCTTCCAGTGATGGACAGCATAGCCAGAAAGAATCTGGGTCAAACCAGCCCAAAGAAATCTGAGGTTTCCCAGGACACACAGCTGCCCAGATAAATGCTGTAATTGCCTGGTGATTCTTACATGCAATCAAAGTGTGTTTCAAGTACCTATTGCAACTTTAAGTGTGAGCATAGAACTAATAATGTGGTATACAACCTACATCGGTTAGGTGGTGCTCTAGTCCAGTCATGCATCTCTGCCAAGTTTCTTAATTGAAATTATGTGATAAGAATATAAGTGTCACTCAGCTTTTGGACACTGGTTAATGCAGGAGATGGTGGTGGTGTTAGCCAGAGAAAGTTAATGTATGAGCATGCAAGCTCTAGTCAGTTCAAGAATCACATTGTTCTCTCACTCCCACACACCAAGCCTGCCAAGGTTAAAGAAAAATGTTATCCTATGTGTTAATTATCACTGAACTGATAATTTGAAGGACTCCTAGGAGTAAATACAGCAGGAAATTTGTTGTGACAACACCATGCAGGACAGAACGGTTTGAGAATTACTGCAATTCCGTGAGTCATTTTAGGCAATATTTTGTTTTGAAAGATTATGTACTTTTGGGGTACTATGCTGATGTCAGTGTGACTATAAAATGTCCCAGCAGCCCCCTTTGCAATAATACATTTGGTGAAGCTTTCCACAATAATTATTTCTTATTAAAAGATTCTTTAACTTACCCAGCAGAGCCCAGATTTGTCCTATTTGTCCATTTTGCAACATGTTTGTCTCTGGCCAGAGCTATATAAAACCCTTCTACAAGGAGAGGAAACTGGCTACACAGATGCTATCAGCTCCATAACCAAATAACTGATTTTTTTAATTAGTGTTATTTGATAGAATTTCTGGCCATTTCAGATGTTACAGAGCCTCTTCAGAGCTACTGCTGTAAAATACTAGATGAAAAATTGAAATCTACTAGGAATCACGTTCACGCAAATGTTTTACATGAATTATTGTGAGTATATACAAAAGGACAGCTACCTAATTGAGAAAACATCCATAAATATTTACTTCCTGATAAGTAAGATAAGGCACATGCCAACAAGAAAATGAAATGGAGAATAAGTTTTCAGATACCTGCCAAGGGTGTGCTGTTAGTAATACTGCTTCTCATCAAGGTCCCAGTGGGATTGCAGCTTTGTTGTACTAAATGCTCTACAGTATAAAAGACAGTTGTTTAACCAAGGAAATTTCTTATTCACCATTTAGTTATGGGTATAAATCTGAATTAAGGATCTTATTCTACACATATTCAACCTACGAGTTCAGGAAGGATGCAGGCCACATAAACAAACATTCCTTAACTAAAGCCAAAGATTTCTTTCACTAGATAATAGACATGGTGGGAAATACATGACAAAAAAAGCAATTATTTCCTGGCTCCTAATAGCAGAACATTATTTTATTTTTTAATCTACCAGTGTTAGTGGTCTCTTGTGTCTCCATTCTCAGTTTAGCAAAAAATGTAACGTGAGATGACATTTTTTATTAAGAAATAATAAACACAACTACATTAAAGCTTTTAGATCAGTGGTTACAATGCTGATCTATAAACTGACATAACCATCTTTTAGAGCAAAACAAGTCCTTTCACAACTGCTTCATTTTGGGCAACACCTCTCCCTCCCTTATATATAAACAACAAAAGAACTGTCAACTCCTGAACTCATTCAAATGTCTCATTAATTAGGTTTTGGTTTACAGCATAACTACTTTCAAAGGTTAAACTTGAATGGGCAAATAACTGACAAAAATGAAAATGGAAAGAAATTAAAAGATTGCAGGTACGGTTTGCAGGAGTTGGGTTGGTACTTAATGAGACAATACTTTTGTCATCACTTCTGCCTTAAACTCCAATAGTCAGTCCCTGTGAGTAATCCACTAATCCAGTGGAGCTGAAGTTTGGTAGGAAAGCAAACAACTCATATAAACATGCCAGCTAATTGCTTAATTGCTTATTCAAAGCTCAATCTTTAAGTCACATGCAAGACAGGCAATTTAGATATAAAATAGACTGTATGATTTCTTTACCAAAGGGGTACATTTTGACCACTGGCCCTCTCTCAAAAAAATATCAAAACAAGTTTAGGTGGAGTTCCAAAGATCATACGATTTCTGAAAGCAGCCATCTAAACATGAGTATGGCATCAGTGATGGGAAGAAGTATTACTCTTAGCCATATTAGGTTAAATTGACAGAACTTACAAGGTTCCAAATCCCACACAGAGATCCAAAACCATGGATTTTCTTGCCCAGAAACACTGGTGAGTTGGAATAGCTGAAAAATGGAATTTTACACTTAGCAAAAAATAGTTTTGTGCAGGAAAAATGCTGGATCCTTGTACCCGTGAAAATAATACGGTCTAAATAATGAAATTATGGATTAATTAAAAAAAAAAAAATGTTTGTCAAGCTTTCTTAGAGTCTCAAAAAGTTGCTATCAAGTGCTTTATCTGATCTTTAAAACTATGTTTTGTGACCATTTTGGTATTCAGTCATGCTGTAGCTCATTGATACTTAGGAACACAAGGCAAGAAAAAAGCCGCATCTTTGTCTGTGAAATTCTTTTCAGTTTTGTCTGAGACAATGTTGCATCCCTTCTTCCATTTGCAGCCTCCCAAAAACTCGGCAGGATAATAACTTTGCAGCTAAACATCAATGAGCAATAACAGTGAACCTGATGCACACTGTCACCAGAACAGCAGCACAGACTCACTGCCCACCACAGTGAGTCCCGATCTCCCCAGCCTGGGATGTGGGTGAACACAGGAGACAAAAGGATAGAAGACAACCTGAGCTCCTTCACAACCATCTCCCAGCTTCAGCTTTCCCCTCAGCTACCCTCCCCTCCTGTAATAGTCTTCTTCACTGCAGATGCCATTCTTTATGCAACTTAACTGTGCTATAGTGCTGAAGGTTCACACTCCTAACCATGCCTTGTAGTAAGGATACAAGAATTTTGTTTTCTACAACTTCCAGTAAAAAACAATAGGAAATAAAATACACATTAAAAGCATAATGGTTTAAAAACGCACACTAAAAATGCAGGAAATGCCAAATTTAAGATCACACAGGAAAGATTAGGTCTATGTGTGTATGTGCATCGTGCTGCTACAATTGCACACTCACAGTTTCTCCAAAGAAACCTGATCTTACTCAGTAATTAGGAGAAATGTATGAGGATACAGAACAATAACCACTCATGCAACAGAAACCTGGAACTTGCCAGTGGTTTATTTCTATCAGTTTGAAGTCCAAATACCAGGAATGGGTTTTCTTGTGTAAAAACAAAGATTTTAAATACTAACACCAGGAAAAAAATGACTGAAGTACAGTGTATTACTGCATTGCTGTACCTTTCTATCCATTTATACTATAAACTTACTTTAAAAAAAGACAGACTAAATTAAAACTTAACAGGAAATAAGACCTTCAACATTTTTCAACTAAAATGCACATATACATGTTACAAATCAGCCTGTACACTAGTAAAAAGTTCAAAGTTTAAATTCTTCGGCTTCTTTAAAAGAAGTCCTGATGGCTACAGAATCGCATTTGCCAGACCAAACGGTTGCCCACAACCTTTCTGAATGCTGCATACTTTCATGTAACTGTGCCCTTCAGTAAAAGGGACAATCTTTTCAACACCAAAGCTGAGGCGTTTTTCATTCGGCACCATTTTTCAGCACGTCCCAGTAACACTTATCAATGCGTATCAATGAACTGTTAAATACATATGAAAGAGTATAAACAAAAAACGGTCAACGCCAGGTACTTGTCCCTGTTGTGAGACATCTGTCATCATGTTCTGCGTAGATTCAGAAGCTTTGCATGTGCACGCTGACAAACCACTAAACCAAAATTGTAATTTTAACCTCGAAAATCCTATCAATTAATCCTGACATAATAAAAGCAAAATCAGAGGAAATATTTGGGTGCACATGGTTTTCTGCATGCATAAGGAGTACTGAAATACACCTTTATTTACAAGTGACATCAATGTAACAGATTTATCTTGTGCACATGTAATGTACCAGCCAGGTACAACAGGAAATATAAACCCAATAGCTGGCACTAGGCAACTTTTATGCATCCTAAATAAATCACTAAGCACAGAGTCACCCACTGAACTTTCTGAAAGAAAACCATTGACTGAGATGAAGAATGACACTTATACAAATCTCCCCTTTCCCACTTGCCCACCTTATTTTGGGATGCATTCATTGTACATACAAACCAATTCAGTTCTTGCAAACCTTACATTGTGCAACAGAGTCTGTTCAATACACACAAAAATTCTAACATATCCATTGCACGTTTAGTGACAGAATGCCATAGTCTTGGCAACCTAAGAAACTTCTGAAATGAAGCATCAACTAATTCACGATTGTATTATAAAACACAAGCAAAGATGCTCAGTTCAGAATTAAAGCATTTTCTACTTGACTTAAAGGACCATACAACCAAATATTGAAAATCTAGCTCTCCTTTTCACTTATTGTTAATAATAAAGAGCCTGTTGACCAAAGTCCCCAGACAGGTCTAAGGATTAGCTGTGTTATGCAAGTGATTAGCCAAGGTTAAAATAATCAGGTACTGAAATTATGCGCAAGAATGACATTTGTCATCTCCTTGTTACTGGAATTGTTGAGGACAGTCAAGGAAAACTTATACTTGAGCCAAGTGACAACATTACAACCAGTTCTGTAAGTTTTGTCCACATTAGGATCACTGCCTCTCTAGATGAACTATTCCATGGAACTGACGCTATTGCTACTCAGGCAAGACGCTGGCTTGCATCTAGACTCAAGTTTCTCAGCTAAATTTCAAACACCACAGCTATAAAAAGAAGTTTTCACTTTCCATGTGCCTGAAACATCTGACATGCCATTTTTGTCATTTCCTGTCAGAAAAGACAAAGTATGTAATGTAAGCTGCAAAAACAAGTGTGCCGATAGATGCTTCAGCAATATATCCTCACTGTTTTCACAAACTAGTTCAACAAGTAGCCTAGTTTCTTTAAATTTCTTAAAAGTTATCCACATGTCCCTGTGACTTCATGCAGTAGCATCAAAATTGTTAATGAACCCCATGGGAACTTATCCCACAGTTCTGCACTGCTCATTTTAACATTATGGTTGATATTTTAGCGTAAAATATATCTCTCAGAGTGAACACTATGCAGTATCAATCCTTCTTTGCTTTGCTTACTCTATGAGGGTTTCTAAGTGTGGCAAAACACAATCAAAATTTGTAAACAAAAGTCATGTAGCCGAAAATCGTAATTTTAAAAGACCTGAAAGTTTAAAACAAACTTTTTCAAAACAAAGTTTGGGATATCCACAACTTTGAATGAAATCATCATCTCCAACCCAAAAGGTAAGCAATTGGATACAAAATTTTTAATCAGTCAAGCACATCACTGATATTTAGTGATGCTGTATTATTTTTGTGCTTATAGCCACCTAAGTAACTGTTTTTCTCAACTATCTCTGTCCTTATGAACACCCATATCTACATCTTCACCTTGCTCTCACCTCGGAACTCAGCTTTTCAGAGATTCAGTAAAGTGAAGCAATAGTGGACTAGCAAGACTGGGACTTACCACCTTTGAGCTTTAAGGAAGCAACATGATTGTGTGTGAAGAAAATGGGGGAAAATACAATCTGTATTAACCAATATTTTGGAAATAACACAATAAACTTAAGTCTGCCCTTTGCATCACATAAAACAGCACCAAAATAAACACAATCCTGCAGCTTTGTAGCATGACTGCGCTCGATGAAGACTGCTGCATTTCAGCTATTTAGTTCATTTATAATCCTAATTTTAACCCTGTACCCTTCTGTCATTTAAGGGTGGCCTTGTAGGATTTTGAGATCAGGGGTAGGTTTGTAACTGCATGCATGCACACCAAGTAAGGTCTAACAACTTTCATTCCCCTTACAAAATGGAAATGCTCTATTCAAGTAATGTGAGAAGGGCTGAGAGGTGTAAGTCGTGATAAGGGAAATCTGAAATTTGGAGCTGCAGAATGGACGTTCGCAATTACCGCAATCCAAGCCCAAGTGCACACAGCCCCCAGAGAGCTGGTCCAGCACAACCACTGGTATGACCAGTGCAGGTACCACACTTGAGAACTCCCCTCCTAAGGCAAATTAATATACAAAAAATATTTCTTATGTGCAGAGATATGCCAAGATTTGTAACCTTACAGATATTCAACTGGTTTTGAATGCTTGCATTTCTTTCACATATTCACAGACACCAGAATTATCAGTGGTTCACATTTGTGTAGTACCATGCCCTTCTTCCCACCTCTTAATTGGGAAACTATGGGAGAGAAACTAAATAACAGGTCTTGGAAACACAACTGCAGTTCTTCACTAGGAACAGAAAGAGTGGAAAGAAAGATCACAAGTAAAATTACATTCTTTATTCATTCCACTTTAGCTGTGAATATTCCTATTATACAAATACAGTATAAATTCCAAAATCACAATATATTACAAAATAAAAAAGTACAAACTGCATTACTTAATAAATATATCTAACAAGTTAATCAGAAAGTAGAAGACGGAGTTAAGATTGGAAACATCCAAATGTTTGACCCAGCAAACCATACAAACCTTGATTTAAATACTTTTCCTCCTTTTAAACCATAATGTAGAACAAACACCATTCCTGATTTATTAGAAAATAACGCCAAGTGAATAAAATGTTGTGATCAGATAATGAGTTGTTGGTGCAATACCAGTGCCAGAAAAGCAGCAGGGCTTATACAAAAGACATCATAACCCCAGAAACAAGAACACAAACACCGAGGTGCAGCCAAGGCAATTACTGCCAAAGTGGGAGACTATTATCTAGTCACAACATTCTATTTCAAGTTAAATGTTCTGTTATTACAGATAACTAATATAAATGTAGCAGAGGGTAGAGCCAACCAGGCAACAAGAGGCCAGTTTACTCAAAACAGTAATTAAAATACAGAAGAGTCAACTGCTCCCTGTACTGCTCACGTGTAGCTGCATTCCAACTGGCTCAAAGGACCTGTTCTGTGCTCCAGGCAGAGAAAGCAACTGCTCTGAAAAGCAATCTGTTCATACTTTGCTGCACTTTAACAAAAAACATTGGTTTAGTTTTGCAAGAAAATACCCACGATGCTTTCATCATTAGGGAGGGTTAGTCTGACATCAGCTTCATTTGGTAAAAATATAAGGTTTATGGGTAAAAAACACAGCAAAAAATAGCTGTTACATCATAAGCCTTATTTACAAAACCAGTTTACAAACGTTTTGGCTGTACAGCTGAAAGCCAGATACTAATGTCAGGTGTAGAAGATGGAGGTAACAGTTTAAAAATATTGTGCAAAAAAATACATTCTGATAGAAAATAGACAGTGGGGAGACACAAACATATGTGGAAAATCTGCTTGCAAATAATCCGAGGCTGTGTTTTTACAATAGACTGTTACAACACATTTGCATTTATCCCCCCACAATCTACAGTCCTTCTCAGTCTGGGGTGCTGCTGCTGCTTCATTAAGGATTAAGGCATCACCATCACAGCCAGCACACTTTCCATCTGTCTCAGTCCCTGCAGCAAAGCTCCCAGCCTGCAATCCAGGGGGTCTCAAGAGCAGGCATTCTGCTCAATGTACATCTTGGACAAGGACACCGCCATGGACTTGGCCAGCTCCTCATCCCGCCTGCGCTGTACCTGAGTCTGTCTGCACCAGGCCTCGTACTCTGGGTTGGGGCACATGCGGTCCAGCACAGCATCATAGTGCCCATTGCTAAGCCAGCTCAGCCAGATACTGGGCCGTGTTGGGTCCTCGGGCCCCAGGTAATGAACCATGGTGGAAACAGTGGGGCTCTCGGGCCGGCCACCTGTGGTGAGGTGGATGTTCACGTTGAGCATCTGCCCCATGGCCAACAGCTCCGGGTAGCCAGCCCAGGCCCCGTCCTGAGCGGCGGCGATGAGGAACTCTCCCACGTCGCCCTCGATGATAGGGGTGAAGTGGTCCAGGTGGTCGGCGATGTAGTGCACGGTCTGCTCGCGGAGCTCGCTGTGCAGCCGCTGGTCCCCGTACATCGCCCTGCAGACGGCGCGGTACAGGCAGTTCCCGTCGGGGATGATGTGGAAACGGAACCGGCCCTTCTGTCGCAGGTATTTGTCTTGCTTCTCCACCTCGGCCAGGTACAGAGCCAGCTTCTCGCTGCGCTCCGGCCTGGCTCCCGGCACCCTGCGCACACCGAGATCCGCTCGGTCCTCCTCCTCCTCCTCCTCCCGGGCCGTGGGGCCGGCGACAGGCCGCGCGGGGCTGCGGCTCCGCTCTGCAGGGACACAACCAGGTGTCAGCCCGGGCTGGGCGCCGGCGGCCACCGCCTGCAGCGCCTGACAGTGCTCGCTGAAGCGCAGGCTGCGGTTGCTGGGCTCCTCGGCGGGCGGCGGCAGCGCGGCGGCCTCGCCGTCCCCCCCGACCTGCCGCATGCTCTCCAGAATGCCCTCCAGCCAAGCCCGGCTGCGTGGCGAGGCCGGGACCAGCTCGCTGGGGGACTCGACTCGCTGCACGATGCGTATGGGCACGATGCGCTCCAGCGGCCGCCGGCGGCTGACAGTGACCTGCGCGCAGGTGCTGTATTGCGGGCCGCCCGCCGGCCGGCTGCCCGGGCCCGCCGCAGGGCCGCTCGGCATCACCTCCAGGCAGGAGGAGAACGCGGGCATGGCGGCGGCGGCGGCGCTGCTGCTGGTGCTGCTTCCCCCACAGGGAACGAAGGCGTCCTTAACGGAGCTCTCGGCGGCCGGATTCGGACCCGCGGCGGCTGCGCTTGGTGCCTCCGCGGAGGGGTGTCCCGGCGATAAGGAGACCTTGAAGACACCGGTGCTCGGCGAGGCGGCAGCTGCTGCGGTGGCTGTTGCGCTCGCCGGGTAATGGGTGATCACCGAGCTGTAGAGCTGCATCCTCTGTTCCCCGCGGGCGGCGCTTTATAGGCGGCGCCGTCGGGGCCGGGGCGGGGATCGACGGCGGGGGCTGCGCTGGGGCGGCCGGAGAGGATGAGCTGCCCGGGTAAAAATAAACAAGGGCATCACCCCCACCAGTCCTCCCGCCCCTGCGCGCCCAGCTGCCGGCTGCGCCCCGCGGACACGGCAACTCGACTGCGCCACCACCTCCGCCACAGCCGACCGGCCCGGCCTCCTCCGCACAGCTCGGGCGCTTCTGGAAGCTGCTGGAGGCCGGGCCGGGGGCGGGGCCGCGCCGTGTTTACCTCAGGGACAAGGCACGTTGGAATGTGCGGGGGGTGGAGTTGAGCGATGTGGCGTCATCGAGTCCTGTCTCCTGCCGGAAGGGGACGCGGCACGGGCGGGGCGGTTCTTCCGTCAGTGGCGCCGGGCGTGAGGGGTCCGGCCGTCAGTGGGGCCTGGACCGCAGTGGGTCCCTCCGCTGCCCTCGGGGAGGGGCGAGAAGTGTGTAGTAGACATGGCGTTTTTCAGCGTGGTCTGGGTTGGGCTCTTGGTGTAGGGCCGGCTTCCCCTCTCTGCTTCAGCCCCGTGTCGGGGAAGCGGTGCTCAGCGGCTGTGGCGGCGCGGGCCGGCCGGTGAGGGTGGGTGCTTCTGTCTCAGAACTGTTCGGGGGAAAACGCCTGCAGTCCCCTGTGGGGATTCGGTATGTCACTGCTGTTGTGCCGGGCTGGGCACTGGCTGTGACATCGTTTGGTAACGGGAAGTGTTGAGGAGACTTCAAAGAGGGAACGCTGCGCCGGGTGTGCTTGGGGGCCGAGCTGGGAAATGCCACAGGAGGCAGTGAAAGCAGCTTCTCATGAAACAGTTTGTCAGCCAAGCAGTTTGGGCTTTAGACTCGCAGCTTGATATTTAGACTCGACTGTCAAGTATAAGTTGTTGGAGATGTTCTACCTATGTTTATGATGCTGTGTTGTATCCATGTTACTGCTGAATGATGCTTCTGCCAACATGTAATCAGTGTCATGATTCATAATTTGCAGTTAGGGTAAGAATAATACTCATCAGTTTTCTGACACAAGCTGCTATTTGTCCACCTGCAGCCCTACTTCAGAAAATAGTGCATGCATACATAGAGTATGATGTAAATTGTCACATAATAACAGGAGACACCAAATTTAAAATATAGGTCTCATAAAGATTATTGATAATTGGTTTGTTAATACCTGTAGTGTCTTCAAATTAAGCTATGTCTTTTAGCCTTAGCTGTGATATAAAGTAATATCAGACCCTTTGTCCATGAACAATGACATCATATGTACACACTGGATTTGATGATGTTCTGGCAGGCACGATGTTTCTTGCTGACCAAGGAACACCAGTTTATACTATGATCAAATGCTAACACAGGCATTTATTACTACCAAAATGGAAATACAGTGTATTGATACATGTAATTTCAAAGTGATAGTTAAAAATAATTAAGTAATTCTGGATTTCATTCCACAGTCTCAAATATCTTTGAAAAAGCTTTAGTAATCCAAACAGCAGAATTTAAAAAAAAAAAAAAAAATTCACCTCTAAATGGATATTCTGAAAAAGAAATATTTTCCTTATTCCATTTATGTTAATTGAAAAGATGTAACTAAGAAGATCACTTGCAAAAGGCTGCAGAGTCAAAAGCTGTTGTTTCTTTGGAGTCTTGGCTGTCCTTTGGATCCATGTCCAGGGATGTATTTCCCATCTTCAATTTCTGCAGCTCATTCAAGGGCTACCAGGAACACAATATAGAATTCCATTCTCTTTACACAGAAAACATGTTCTGATTCCTTCTGCTAACTTGCATGTTGAAGGAAAAATGCTGAAATCCTTCATGCTAAAAACTCTGGATATTTATGGGAACAGTCTTCACATCCGCCTGTTTTATTCTGGATAAAACACAGCAGCTAATTCCATGCATTATTGGGAACTTCTTGATAAAAAATTACAAGTTCACTATATGTCCAAAATCATCGCCTTCAGAGTTGAAATGCAAGAGGGGCATCAGACATGAATCAAAGCCCAGAAGTCCTTACCTGCTACAGCCAGAAAGTTGGTATCTTCAGAACAAACGGTGATGGGCATTAGGCAGGAGCATTTCTGGCAGCCTGTTACAAGGGGATAAGAGGTTACAACTGCTCTGAAGTTACAGAGTGACTCTTGCATTTCAGAATGTTCAGAACTTTGTTATAAATATAGCTTGCAAGATCAGAGAGTATTTCTGGACTAATCGCTGCATGGAGAGGAGTATATATTGATCAGAGAGTGGTAAACTGAAAACTTCCCTTCTTAAAATGAAGGCTTGGAGCAAAGGAAAGATTGTCTAGTTTTGCTTCTTAGTCAAGACCTGATAAGGTATTCCCAAGTTAAAATGTGGTCTAGTGTATTGATATGTAATTTAATGTAAAATCACTGGAAGTTACTCCCTCCTAGAGAGTTTTCAATGTGCCAGTAGCTGTTCATTGTGAGTTTGTTTATTGTTATAATAAAGATGTACACTACTCCATGCCCACCAGCCTTTCTGCCTTCATTTCCTAGTTACAAAAGGTATCTCTGTGGTTTTATTTAGTGAATTGCTCTGTCTGCTAGTAAATGTCAGAGCTGAGTACAGGGTGATTGGGTTCAAAATCCTAGTCTAATAACAGAGAGTGGGGGGAGAAGCAAATCTAGCACTCTTTCTGTTAGAGAACAGTAAATGGAGCCAGCAGAGTAAGTGTGCTTCTGTCTTAAATGAGTGCTGTGTTTTGAATATTCAGTACCAGAGTTTTCTTTCTTCCAGGATATTGCAGAAACTCCCACTAATGACTGTTCTGCCTCTCCAAAACCACAGGTTATTTGGAACAGTGGTACATTAACAACTGGGCAGCTGGTTAGTTCTGATTGATGGTTACAATGAGGTACAATGCTTGTGGTGCTTTGTTTGAGGAAAGAAACAGATTTCTTATGTACACCCAAATTACCATCGTGTTAGTATTCTGTTGCTCCCTGAGCAAAAAGCCAAGGAGTATCTTGAAATACATGCTATATGCACAGGCAGTTTTTAGTAATGGTAGCAGATAGATTGTTCTTTTGTTCTCTTTTCATTTATAAACAGATATTTTTCAGTTAAAATGCACATGGTAAGCTTGCTAATAAGGTTAAAACGATCAAAATCTGTTACTAGGTAACTGACAGACACAACATTTATATCACTGTCTTAGTAGTATATGACTTTGGGCATGCTTATTACCTCCCTTGTGAAGTAAATGGAAAGAAAAGCTCACAGTGGTGTGGTTTACCTGTGTTGTTATTAAATACTGACAGTGTACTGCAACCAGTATTTTCCATAACTGAGCACCCAGAGTTAGTCACATGTACTTGGCCCGGGGGACCAATGCAGTCTCTCTGGGTGATCAATGACAAAAACTCCATTGAACCGCTGCAATACAAGCGTCTCATGGTTGGTTTTCAGCTTTCATATTAGGAGGTACCAGAAATCAGCACTTACCTAAAAGGTAATTTTCTTACATCTGGTTTTAACAATCACGTCCTAAACTGTGGTCTGCTCCAGAGAGGAATGATCAATACAGTTCTGGTGTAAAAGAAATTGCAAGGCAGAATTTGAATGTCTTCAATGAAAGAGTATCTAAAAAGTCAGGGGGCATGTGGATGTGCCTTAGTGCCTTTTCCTACCAGAAGATGGGTGTTTGCTGCTTCTGTGAGCTGCATAGAAAGCTGCAGCTAATTCCAGGGGGAAAAACAAACAAACAAATAAAAAAACAAAAAACAAACCCAAACAAACAAAAAACAACCAAAAAAAACCCAGCTTTGCTTTAGTGTGGCCTGGATCAAACATCACGCACAGATTGATTGCTTGCAGAATATTCCTGCATGTGCCACTCCTGTCACTGTGGCCTGCATGTTGTGGCCTCACAGGCACTAGAGGGGTATGGAAAGTGAGAACACAGTACAGAGAAGCCTTTTCACCGTCTTCCTGGGTGTAACAATCCTGGGCTTCTGGTTCACTCATTATACGGTAATGTACAGTCCTTTGCTAATACAGAATAGATCTTGAAACAGTCTTTGTAGTAATAAACATCTCCTGTAGTTAAAGTTTCTCCTGACGAGAGTGTTATCGCTGGTTACGCTGCACATTCCAGGAATTGTCTGGATTGTTTAGAAGGCAACCCATGATCACAAGAACAGCTGTGGAACAACAGTGGTATTCACTGACGTAAAACTACATGCCTGAGAGTGGAACTACTTTTAATTTTAATGTGTAGTAGATACATGACTGACATAGAAGGAACAAATTTATTACATCACCAGGAACATTTGTTAGTGAAGAAGGGAGGAGAAGTTAGCTTTAATGATGTATTGAATGACACCGAATAAGCGTTTCCAGTGTCTTTTTTTTTATGCCAGCATAACAGCCCTTCAGCCAAAGATATTTCTGGATGAAGTATTTAATGAATTAATAGCTCTCTGCATGTACTTGGAAAATGCAATATTTAAGTTTTATTAATAGTTTTGAAGCGATTTATCAAGGAAGAAAAAATAAAAATTAATAGAAAATAGAAATATCTATCAAGCATCTTCCAATACAGGGAAGAAATATATACAAGCTGGAACTTATATGTAGAAGGAGCCCTGAATTACCAGTTTTATCCTCTGATACCTGCAGGTGATCATATCAATCATATCATTGTATCATATATCATATCACATCCTTTCATAAAATACCAAGTTGCAGGTAGCTTACTGAGGGTATAGTTAATGAACGTGTAAAGATGTGACAAGCCAAGAGCACTAGCAAAAGAACCAGTTCTGCTCTTTCCCCCTCCTACTCTTTTTTTCCTTCTCAAGATACTAGCTACTTTGTGATGGCTTAAGTGTTGGTATTAACTAGACTACCTACTTTGTTCAACCCTAAATATACCACTAACGTGAAAAGTGAAAGCGTATCCACTGTTACTTCTGAGGTGTCAATAAGCTGTGTAAAGCAAGGGCTGTATCTCAGAGAGCCTTGCCTCACAATTTGTTGTTCAGCTTCTGATACACTCTTATGTTAAAATCTTATTAAAATCTTATTCACTGTATGGGTGCACTAGTCATTAGAGAGGTAACCCATGCGATGACATCATATGGCAAGAGTTTGTGGAAAAAGGGCTGTTGGTGATAAATATAGACATTTGCTCATATCTCAATGTCTCGGGTGGTATCCCACTTGGTAAGTGAGTCCCTAAATGTGAGCGATGACGCAGGTCACGTCTCTCATTTCTACTCAGAAGTGTGGATGGCATTTGCGGTGGTCATTGTGATTAGAGCCTTAAGATGCTATCAGGGAAAGAAAAAAAAAAGGGGGGATCTACAATGCTGTTTCCCCTGGAAAAAAAGAAAAACAGTAGTAATAATGTGATGTAAACAAGCTTTATAATGTGCATGACATTTAGAAAGGGTCATCTTCTCTATTTTAATAAATGTTGTAAGTATTTGCAATGTCTGTATTTTGTTATCAGTTACAGGAAATCAAATTGTCATCTTCTCTCCCTTTCATGTTGGTTAATGGCAAGCTTAGGGTTGCGGAAAGTACATATTTTAACTAATGCCAAGAGCAGAACAGATTCTGACAAGGACAGACTGTGAAGGAGGTAGGAGAAGCGGGTAATACAGAAATACCAGAAGCAGGAAACCACCACTCACAATTACAGGAAATATTATTAATAGATTAATCCTGATAAAAAGTGTAAGCATAAAGTAGCTGCTGTAGAAAAGAAGGTACAATGCTCCCTACTCTTGAAATGAAAAAAATACTCCATTGAGGTAGCAAGTAGCCAGCACTTCCATGTGTGGCCTCGCAACAGAAAGATTTTGGAAACACACCGATTCAGTGTAAGTATCATCCCCTCTATCCTCCACAACCTTGCAATGCACACCTTTCCCAACCTTTCTGCCACCAGTAAGCAGCAAAAGGAGGAACCATCACTTCACACAGAGAGCTGAGCAATGCAGAAAACCACATTTCATCATTCATGCTTTGAGGGTCATGGAATAGCATGTAATTACATTAACTAACTTTGTTGTTCCACTGCCGAGTCCTTCCTGTGGGAAAGGGCTGTGGTTACGTGCTACATAACCAGCTCAGCAAGTTGATGAAATGTAGACAGAGGACTTACCTCATCACAATTAAAAACCTGCTCTGTTTCCATCTCTGCAGCACAGAACTAACTGTTACAGCAAGGTCAGACCACAGCTGTTTAGCTCCACCATGTAACAATAAAAATTAATACAGGTAGAGACATTAGAGAGGAGGCATGACATCCTGACTGATGTCCTACTCCATGTAAATAATTAAGCATTTCCTAACCTAATTTTCCATGCCTAAATGTACAATATGGAATTATTATTATGATTTGACATTTCCAAAGTTCTAAAGAAGCAAGAGATGATTTAAAAGAGCATTTATAACAATGACCCCGAATCTAAAGTAATTTTCACTGGAAGAATTCAGAAACAGCTACAGAGCAGTTAGTGGATTTATACTGGTAACTCCAATCAGAATGGAATCTTAACTCAGTTTAGTTATCCTGAAATACAAAGTAGTGTTCCTGATGCTTTGAGTATCTATGGAAATTTTAAAATAGTATTTTAACAACTTTCAGTTCTTCATAATTTTCTCTCTTTAAGTACTTCAGAGAGTTTCAGTACTTACTCAAGCACAACTGAAACTTTAAAATTGTTATAAAGAAGCACTAGTTGTAAGAGTTATATTATCCATGCATGAAAAACATAAAGTCTTCAAGTTTTTATATGCAAGCACAATTTTATGAAAATTAAGCTTTAATCAATTAGTAATTCAGAGTAGGAAACCCAAATATAATCAGTTTACTGTCAGACCTGGGCCCTTCAACTGAAGAGAGGTTTTTGTGCACGTCTGTCTGAATTTGATATAAAGTTACTATAGGGAATTAGCATATCTTATCTTGCTAAGGGAGAGATTACCAAACACAATTTAGAGGAATTGTTAACACTGAAAGGAACTAGTGTAGTTCTCAAAGATCCATCTTGGGGCTGACTTTAGTATTTTCATTAATTACACTGGCACTAGTGTGCTACTGACTTTTGTTAATGACTGAGCTGAGCAGCATTTTTACAATAAAGATTTTTGAAATATGGGTAACTTCTGAAGACTAGAAACAGACTTGCTTATATGACTAGATGAAATTCAACAGTGGAAAAATGAAAGAGCATGCACTTGGTGGCAGGCCAATATTGCTGTTATTAGCAGAATCTCATCTGCAGGAAACCATCAGGACAGGTGAAAGAACCACACATTCTCTTCAGCTGCAGAATCACTGTAGTTTCTGATGTGACAAACCTTTCAAAAGCACAAACAGAATCATAGAACACAGCAGGTGAGAATGTATCCAAAGTAAGTATTTGTTATAGAAAGGACTTGTAAGAAATAAGTATTTTTTGTAGAGAAGACTTGTAAGACTTCATCTGGAATATCATATGCATTTCTGGTCAACATCACTTAAGGACGTTGAATTTTGACTGGAATGTGAGCAAAGGGGAATTGATCTGGGCACTGGTGACTGTCTAACGAGAGGAGACTAACTGTTCTTGGCTTGCGTTATCTAATGAAGGTTGAGCAGGGATGTCTATAAATACATCACAGATGAGATATAGGGAGTGAGAAGGGCTCATTAAATTAAAGGACAGTGTTGGCTAAAAAGAAACTGTCAGTGAATAAATTTAGTGTTGACTCAGAGCCTTGGCTTTCAGATATGACATAATTGCAAATGATTTTGTGAAAGGATCCCAGTAACAATATACTAGCAGCAGCATAGTGAAATCAGGATGGCCTATGAATGTGAAGACCATTACGGTTTAATGATAACAGCAGGGCAATAGCATAGTTAAGACTTTGATCTTAACGTGGAATCATATCGTGTCCACTTCTTTGTTCCATTTATCTCTATTCCTGGGGGGTTATGATTTGTCATTCTCTCCCTGCAAATACAACTCTCCTCTGAAAATTCTGCTACACTTTTTTCTTCCAAATTGTCCAAGGAATTAGTCTAATTAGTTTAAACAAAGCGCATCTCTCTCTTATGAAGTTTGCTGCTGCTATACCAGACTTGCAGAAGGATCTGAAGATGCCTGAAGATCTGTTCATTTTTTCCAACAAAGCCAGTGAGAATAAAATAGATAAATTGTATTTCTTAGGTCAACAAACATGGCTCAGATAATAAGGAAAAATAGAAAATGTGTATGGTTTTAATTGTCATACTTGCATGGGACCCACTCTAACTTAGAAAATTGTTTGTTTTTCTCTGTAATACAGGACTAAGAGATTTGGAGTTGTTAGAAAAATATCAATAACTGTTAGCACATGAACCTGGTTACCTTGGAGACTTGGTTAGAAATTAATGAACCAACATTAACTCTGGAAGGAAGCAGAACATTAACAACTGGAAGGAGACAATGTGTAAAATGATCACATAATTAGAATCTGAAGCAAAACCCTGAGGTATCTGGAAGGGAAGAAGAGGAGCCTTATTGGGTGTTGCCAGTTCCATCCTGTCACTGAAACTTAACATTTACAGGCCAAATAGATCAACAGATTCATCACAAGGAACCACAGAAGCTTTGTTCCATTCTAACACGATGTACCCTAAATACTGTATCTTCTTTTAAAAAGATGGCATGTGCAACTGTAAAGATCAGAGGTCAAGTTCATCTAAACTGACTGGGAAGCCATAGTTACAAAAGAGCAGTGCTGATGCAGAAGCCCAGTTTCTCACTTGTGGTGCCACAGCATTCCCTGCACAGAAAGCAGAAGGCCCAGCCACTGATACAGCAACACTCCTGGAGAGAGAAGACACAAACCAGAGGCAAACAGGATCTCATTTTCAAAGATTATAACTAAACTAATTTTGCAAAGTCAAAACCAGTATTTTATTACACCATAAATACTATTACGTAAGATTTGTCACTAGTACCATTCCAAATCCATTTTCATCAGTACCTAGCTGGTTAAAATATCATAAAGTCCATTTCAAGGAATTTGGGAATTTGGTGAATGAAGACTATAAACAAATAACCTTTGATTGTTATCTCAAATGAGATAACAATAGCCATCAATAGCCATCCTTCCCAGGCTAGACAGCAAAGACATTTCTAAATAAACAAGATTGTTATAACTAGAGTAGGTCATCAGGGTGTGAGGCATGGAGCTACTTAACATAAAGACAGTAGTTAGAATAGTTACAACCTGACTGTAATCAAAAGTAAGAAAACAACCAACACGGGATGAAATATATCATAAACAGAAATGTTTAATTTTTCAGTGTTTTTCAGTGCTCAGAAATAAATGTGAATCTTCTGGTCAGTTCCTCTACTGGATACAACTTGTTCCTTTCATATGTATCAAAGCAATATATGGGATTAAGAAAGCAAGTTTTCTTAACCTGTAATTTGATTCCTACACATCATAAAAGCTTTGATGTAATTCTGTGGCAGTTTTTGCCATGTTTTCCATGTATCCAGTGGCAAATTGGACTTTTTCCCAAACCAAAATACACTCTTCTCTGCATCATTACTGTTGGAATGTGACCTAAAATATAGGGTTTACAAATGGTCTTTTTAAGCCAATTAACAATTTCTGCATTTCACTCAATTATCTTTACCATTTTTCTAACTGAAAGATAACACCTGAGAAGAATAGCTGAGTTACGAGTATCAGTTTATATTACTACTCAACATGTGACTTTTTGTATTAAGTAACATTTGTGCACTATTATAAAGACATTGCTGCAGAAAAGGAGCAACTAAAAAAATTATTTTTATCCTTGAAAATAAAGGCACTTTTTCCTATAAGCCACATGAATCCCTGATTCTGTAGATTCACAGAAGTTGAAATGGTTTTCTCAATGCTAATCACTCCAAATACTGCAAATGGTGATTTATTCTTTTGAGTAAAGGAAAGCAAGTCTGTAACCTGGTCCATAAAAATTACATATCACAAGGAACAGACATAGGTGTTAATCTTAGCAAAATTCAACTCCATTAGAAGCAGTCACCTCTTTAAAAATCCTTAGCTTCTAGTAGATCATTATTTTGCTTCTGTATTTATAGAGTTGTGCCACATTGATGTGATTTTTGATATTAAATGCTTGCTATCTCTGCAGTTGTAACTTGAGCTTAAGCAAAGTTGAACGATTTTTAGTGTAAAAGCTAGTAACTATTGAGGTCAAAGAGCACAACATATCAAATACAGAATCATAGAATCATAGGTTAGGGTTGGAAAGGGCTTTAAGATCACCTAGTTCCAAACCCCCTGCCATGCGCAGGGATACCTCACACTAAACCATGTCACCCAAGGCTCTGTTCAACCTGGCCTTGAACACCGCCAGGAATGGAGCATTCACAACTTCCCTGGGCAACCCATTCCAGTGCCTCACCGCCCTTACAGTAAAGAACTTCCTCCTTATATCCGGTCTAAACTTCCCCCGTTTAAGTTTTAACCCGTTACCCCTTGTCCTATCACTACAGTCCCTAATGAAGAGTCCCTCCCCAGCATCCTTATAGGCCCCCTTCAGATCCTGAAAGGCTCAAAGCCTAATTAATAACTTTATAGCTCTTCCAGCTATCCCATAGCTGGGAATCCATCCTACCCTCTGATGGACTTCTGTTATGAGAAAATCTTGCATAGCTTTTGGTCATCACACTATTGTCTCCCAGTGTAAAAACTAGAATGTCAAAACCAAGGTTTGTTATTACAATGAAAGCAAACAGGCCACTCATAATGGCTTATGTTTGACATCATCTTCTTCTAGCCTGCAGTCATAAACTGCTCAAGATTTCTTCTCTTCTTCTACCTCCAGCACCTCAGCCACTATTTCCTCCACATTTTCTGCTCACTTACGTAGCTTAAAGAACCCATCCGAATATCTCATCTCGGTTTTCAGACTGGAGGAGGGAGAGGTGGATGAAGTTCAGGGATGTGTGATGGGAATCACTGCATTAGGGTGCCATGTTATATGAAGCACTCTCTTAGAACTTTATGTGAGGAAAATGTTTCTTAACCCTGTAATACTTGAGTCCATGATCCTCCTCAAGTAACTGCTCTCCAGTGAGGCTCTGACCATTTGTATTTTCAACTTAACAGCACTTTCAGCTTCAATAGGAAGCCTGCTGCTTGTGAGGTTGGGTGAAAGTGGGGAAGGTTCCTGCAGCAGACTACCGCGCGCTGAGTAAGTGAAACATCTAAGAAGGACTGAGCTCGCAACAGCTGAGTGGCGACAAAGGGGATAAATGCAAGAAAAGCCTTCTGCCTCCCGGGAGATGGGACGCTCCAGTTGGACGAACTCGCTCGCAGAGGGGAGGTTTCCGAGGCCAGCCAGACGGTGCGGGTTGCTCCCGGCGGGCCGCTGAAGGCAGCAACGCCCATGGGGGGCCATGACGGAGCCGCTGCATGAGACTCCCGGGGAACATCCAGCACGCTCACACCCGAGCCGCCAACTGAACGCACCCCGACGCCGCACGGCCCTGCGCCATACGTCACTTCCTGCCGCCCGCGCGCGGAAGTGTCGCCGTGCCTCCGGCCGGCGCGGCATGTGGAGCTTGCCGGTTTCCATAGCAGCGGCTGCGAGGGACGGCCTGGGCGGCTGTGAGCGTCCCGTCGGGGTAAGGAGGGGAGCGGGCCGCGGTCCTGGGCCCTCCGCCCGGCCCCGCAGGCGCTGCCGTGCTGCTGGGGTAGCCGGAGCCCGAGCACCCGTGAGGAGCGGTGGCGGTGCGCCGAGGCCTGAGCAGGCTTCCCTCTGCGCCGAAGGCTGCCCACGGCGGCGGCGGGCTGCTGTATGAAGCCTGGCTTGGATGGGGACAGTTCCGTTCCGTGGAGATCCCGCCTGGTTTTACAGCTGCAGGGGCCGAGGGCGGTTCCCGGTCGGTCTGGAGTGACACCAGGTGTTGTTAAGGGGGCTCCGAT
The DNA here is from genome assembly GCF_033815535.1 of Pezoporus flaviventris. Taxonomy (NCBI): domain Eukaryota; kingdom Metazoa; phylum Chordata; class Aves; order Psittaciformes; family Psittacidae; genus Pezoporus; species Pezoporus flaviventris. Next base: position 10,445,877 of record NW_026892595.1, read on the forward strand.
TCACGATGCTTTGAACGCGAAACCAGACATTTTATCATGTCCTGAATTTTACTCTTGTTAATGCTCTTGGGGCGGTTACACACTGAGGTTTCACCTAAATAGCTGATTTACCTATTTGAGAACGTTCCCTGTGTTTTGCTGCTGTTCTAGGGACCGACAAGGATAAGACGGTATCTTGTATACACTTCTGCTTTGGAAGAATCTGCTTGTGCTGTGATTGAAAGTAATCTCTTTGTGCACTAAATTAAGTGTAGCCCACGGTAATTCAGACTTTTTGGCTGAGCTGTGCATCTTACAGCGAAGCCTTACAGCTGGGTGCACAGCTTCTTCAGTGAGGAGTTTCACATAGAATCATAGAATGGTTTGGGTTGGAAGGGATCTTAAAGATCATCCACTTCCACACCCCCACTGTCATGGGCAGGGACACCTTCCACTAGACAAGGTTGCTCAAAGCCCCAACCGACCTGGGTCTGAATATTTCCAGGGATTGGGTATCTGCACTCTGGGTAACCTATTTCAGCATCTCACCACCAAGTAAAAAATTTCTTCTTTATATATAGTTTAAATCTACCGTCTTACACTTTAAGTCATTACCTCTTGTCCTGTCACAACCAGCCCTATTAAAAGGTCTGTCCCAATCTTTCTTACAAGTCCCCTTAAGATACTGGAAGGCTGCTGAGAAGTCTTCCCGGAGTCTTCTCTTCTCCAGGCTGAACAGCCCCAGCTTTCTCAGCCTGTCTTCATACGGGAGGTGCTCCAGTCCCCTGATCATCCTTGTGGCTTCCTCTGGACTTGCTCTAACAGCTCGATGTCCTTCGTATGTTGAGGACACCAGAACTGCACACAATACTCCATGTCTCACGAGAGCAGAGTAGAGGTGCAGGATCACCTCCTTCGACCTGCTGGTCATGCTCCTTTTGATGCAGCCCAAGATACGGTTGGCTTTCTGAGCTGCGAGTACTTGGAATACATCTAAAAGTTTGCAAAATAAAGAGGTCTTCAGAACACCTCTGACTGAATGGTATTTGCCCAGTTGCAATGACCTATTAATTAGATAGAGCTGGGCAAGAATTTTCTGGCACCGTCTGTTTCTAGCAGAAAGGAATTTCAACAGAGTCAAATGTTAAGTTTTTAATAATCCAATGTTGCGACGTTTTCTTTAAAATGCAACAATATTAACTGTCTTTTAGACTGTGTATAGTATCAAAATAATCAAATCTACCAGTGAGAAAGAAAATCTAGCTCCTAACCAAATCTACAGGCCAGGATTTCTGGGCTGACTTATTTTTCTACAGAACACTGAAAATAGCCTATTTACTGCAGAAACACTCTTTTCTTTAGCATTTTCTTTTATGTTCCTTAACGTAATGTTTAGTGTTGGTTAACTTATTTGTTATTTGAATAAAAAACGTCTTCATGAAACAAGCATTGAAAAGAACTGATGTGTTTTATTACACTCTTTTAAATTCCTCTCTGTCTTAAAAAGTCAGACAAGTGAAATGATAAAAAGTATAAGCACTTTGCCTCTGAATTTCTATTTTTAACAGAAGACTTAGCTTAATGCAAGTAATGTAATATTGCAAGTAATTTTTGTTTCAATTCTGTCTGGTTTTCCAGGCCTTGCATATCAAATTGCATTAAAAACCAGGATATTACAGCACTGATCATGCTAAGCAAACAGGTATCAAAGAAATACTAGAATTAAAGGAGCTAGCAATTGCTATGCAGGATAAATTAGGAAAGTATCATAACAGAGCCCTCCTTGTGCTATAGAACGTGTACTTTTGTCACTGACATCTTTGCTTTGTGTAATTCTTGAGGAATCTGTTTTGGCTTTTCAGCTGTCTTCATATACCTATTTCAGCTAAATTATATAAATTTCTGTTTTCAAAATAGAATAATATGCAAGTATTGATAGATGAATTAGAGACTGGATTACTTGGTTATCTGAATCAGAAAAATATGTAGGGATTAACACTGCTTAATGTACAAAAAAAGATAAGGCACGATGCAGTCTGCTTAACATAAATACCGTAGCAATTTGTGATGGAAGACAGGTTCCTCTAGAGACCTGCAGAGGGAGATCTGTCCCATCAAAGTGAGGGGGTTTTATCTATCCCTTTGCTGTGTAAGAAATTATAAAGGAAGGTGATTTGGAGTATAAAATAACGTGTGAAAAGGTTGATTTCCTATGGGGAAAAGAAAACAAATCCCAAACCAACAAAAAAAAAGGACAACCTCACTTTTGTTTTTAGTTCTTGGATGGCATATAAAGAGATAAGAACTAACATGAAATGAAATGCTTTTGATACTAATTTTAGAAGCAATATCTCATTCTACCTCACATCTCTGAAAGACTTCAGAGTATTTTGCTCATCTGAGCCACTGTCAAGCAGAATGCATTTCCTTTAGCACTTCCTCTGTCACTTCTTCTAAAATGCACGTTTTTTTATTCTTTTTAGCATAAAATACTTTAAGAATGTTGAATTAGGGTTTATAAATAATTTTTTATCATTCCCGGGTGTACATTTTGATATCTGTATTGATACATATGTGTGGGTCTCCTTTGCAGAATCTGACTAGTTACCATCTGGCAGATACTTGAGTGTTCTTAAGTTAGTTAATTTTTTAAGAAAGCTAAATATCTTTCCTGCATAAATATTCCCTGGCTGTCAAATACTGAATCCAGATATCTTTAAAGTATGCAATACTGAGGTTTGGAGGAGGAGGGTTTAGTTTCACAGAGAACACTGTAATCTGGAAACAAGGTATATTTAAATGAAGGGTCAGTTCTCATTATGCTTTCCTTGCCTGTGACTAGTGAAATATATGCTTAATATTGTATAGTCAGATCTTCTATTTCATGAGTAATAGTTTTCTTAATGTCAGTTTGCAATTTTTATCATCCACAGGAGTGATACAGTGGAGTGGTGCTTACAACGGACATTGCAAAGATGTCATTGATACTTCTGACATGGCAATATATGTTTGTTTTGGCACCTTTGTATAATTTATTCTTTGCTCTGTAAAAGTAATTATAGTTTTCTTCATATAATTACTTAATTTCATCAGACAACATTATAGTTCAATGTTTCTTATTTTCATTATAGAAGGCTCCCCAAGACATTCTTTAACAGTCAAATTTGTTATTTGGGGTGCGAAACAGCTCACAGATTAAGAAACCGACATTTAGGTGTCTCATGGGGGTATCTTTGCCTGAGCAGGGCATCTGAACTTCCCATATCATGAGTGCAGATCTGTCTTTGTAGTCAGTGGAGATGCCTAAAAACATGCAACTTGGCCTCTGTCTCTTTTTTCAGAAAGGGACAGGTTTCCCTTAGCACTCCAACATGTCTGTCAGCCGTTCATAAGAGGTCTTTCATACCTCATCTGACAGTAAACCATGTGTGCATGAACAACTGAGTCAAGTTCCATTGACTTCATTGCCTGTAACAGAAACTTACTCACCTGGTTCTTATGTAGACGCCTAAATATAGGTGGTTTACTTTGCAGATAGAAACTCCCACTAACAGCCTAAGATATCTAAGGCATTGATATGAAGCTGTGAGCTCTGACACATGTAGAGACCCATACCAAAGTGACTGTTGTAGACCAAAGAAAGAGGATACCATAGGGTGTAAAAATGCATTAGATGCTCATTATGGTGAGTGAATCTAGCCATCAGCATCTCAGAGTACTGGATTATTTGTACTTTTCTTTTGACTAGCTTACTTTATATATGAAAATAACACTAAGATTTTAATTTTTAGCTTGTTCACTACAGCAAGACTTGCTCTTCTACAAAAGTACCATTCAAGCACAATATTGAAGAGCAGGCTTCAAATCTTTGTAAATACATAAATGATTGACTAACAGATGCTGAGTTTTTACAGTGCATGCTCCATTTGCATGTGGCGGAAGAAAGATGACATTTAGATTCCATACTTTCTAATTTGAATTATTTTTACTATACCAGTTACATCCTGAACTCGTTAATAAGAAAGTTTGTGACATAGTTTATGCAGTTTTGCATACTCAAGTATAGTTTTAGACGAGTAACATTATAGTTAGTACAACATAAATATGTTTATAGATACCAGTGGAAGAAAGCAAAAATTGCAGAGTTTTTAATTTCTTGACAAGTGAAAAACAATTGACCATAAAATACTTAAGCAGTGTAGGATTAGACCCAAATATGCACTCAGTACTTACTTTTCCATGTTATGGTGGGTAGTCAATCAAATGAACCTGCTAATTCACAGCAAATAAAGAGAACTTGCTTTAATTGACAATCTGTGTTTGGGTCTGCTAGGAGGCAGAAACATAGTAAATAATTCACATAAAATGCTGTTTGGTTGGTTCAATAAAAAATGAAAATGTCTTGAAAATTCAGTAATTGAGCTCTTAGGCTACTGGATAGAGAATGATGACCAATTCTGGGCACTGCAGGTGGCTTTTTACTGCCCTCTAGGGACTATGCCACAAACTTTCTTCTTAGCGAGTTCAGGCTGTAACTGGTACAGTAAAAATTACCCAAATTAGAAAATATGGAACCTAGATTTCATCTTTCTTCCCCACATTCAAATGGAGCATGCAAGTTTTTACTTCTTGACAAAACAAAGCCAGTATTGAAATAGAAAGAAAAATATTAAATTACTTTACTTACTTGGATAGTTAGGAAAGTTACTGAGTAAAAATGTTTAGCTATCATTATTTTATTACTGGGTTTACATAGCAAAGTCAAATAGAGAGATGTAGTGGAAATTGTGTACAGCATTTTAACAGTGTCTACTGTATAATACAGTATATAGAAAATCATAGAGAATCCTGAAAGGAGAAAGGAATGTGTTTTTTACAGAATGAATGATCTCCTGGACATCTGAAGGGACAGAAGAACAGGTGCACTTGTGAATGAGTTCAGACCAGCATTAATCATGTGGATGTTTCAAAGAATAGGATAGAGAAATGTGAAGCAAAGAAGAAAAGTCCACAGAAAAGATATGTGGAGCTGTGAAGCTGAGGAATTTTAATAAGATGTGAGAGGAGATCAGAATGCTGGAAACACTGAGCAAGTGACAGAAGATGATATGCATTTCAAGAATTTTGCATAGCTTGAAGCGGGTGGTTGGAAGGCAAAAGTGAGGCTTTAACATTAAAGGAAAGGACAGCTACTGTAAAGAGAGAAACTACAGGATTTATTAAGAAGACAACACTGAGAGTAAAGGTTTTAAGTTTTTACTTTTGTTCTTCTTCATTCCTGGATAATAATATGTAGCGCCATCACTTGAAGCTCCAAAACCAAGTGTAAAATTGGGGGGGGGGGGTTCATAAGAATTGTGGAATCTTCCTAGCAATCACTGTAATGTTTTAAGCAGAGTTGTTGTTAATCTTTTAAGCAGAGTTAAAAGTGTGCTGTAGACTGTATAGACTATTTGAAAAAAAATACATGTTCCTTTTCAAAAATGCATCGTGAAACACTCCTGTTGGGAAATAGTCACTACAGAGAAAAATTGAGTAACATCTATCTCCTGTAACACTTCATCAGTAATGTAGACATGTTTATGATGCAGCTGTGCTGACCTTGCCTTCTTGATAGTCAAGGCAGAGATCATAAACTAGTTATCCAGATTTGGAAATCTTTGAACACATTCAACAAAGTGTATTTCTAATGTGATTAATTTTATAGGAACATAAGGTTGGGAAGGTACTAGAATGCTATTTGGGATTATCCTATGCTATTGTAAGTATTTTGACTCAAATAATTTGTAGTACACTATTAATATGACACAAATTTTTATCATTGATGGTCTGACCATGACTTAGTAGTTGTATTCCCCACCCAAATACAGTCACAAATAGCTAATTATAATGGGTAGGAACAGGCTTTATTTCTTCAGTCTGTTGTCTTCAAATGGGAAGCATAATTGTCTCATATGTCCACACATCATCTTAGTATCCTTCTGTAAAAGAAACACCTCAGTCTCCTTTTCTCTAAACTAGACAAACCCAAAGTCCTCAGCCGCTCCTCACAGGACATTTCTTCCAGCGCTGTCATCAGCTTTGTTGCCCTTCTCAGGTTGCTTTTGAGTACCTTCACGTCCTTCTTGAATTGTGGGACCTGGAACAACGTACAGTACTCAAGGTGAGGCCAAGGTGAATGATAAGTTAATAACTTACGCCATAAGTATATGAATACATTTATGTATGCAAGCAGGGGAGAGTTTATGAACATATAAGAAATATTTCAAAAGCTTGATTTAAACTGGTGAGGAAACTCATTGAGACTTAAACTCTAAACACAATAATATGAACAAAAAAGCTGAAGTCTCCAAGAAAAAAAGTGTTACGTGACCATGAGTCTTATAGTCAAGGAAGGGAACAGCTTTTACTAAAGTCCTGTTTTAGTTTCATGGCAAGGTGACATTAGTAAATTATAGAAATTAAAGCAACATATAGCAAATGTGGGAAAAAATACAGCAGTTGATATAATTAGAAGGTTTTGAAAGATGTAAAATGGACAATGTATCAAATAAAGAACTATAAATAGTACCATTAAGAACAAAATAATCTTAGTATATTGGGAGCAAAGGAAGTATCTGTAACAGAATGAGCTTACTCGTACATAAGAATTGTAGAATTGTTAGTACTGTGAAAATCCTGGGGGCAATTTCAGAAAGATGTTCTGTCTGTAGGAGGAGGCAGAACAAGGTGCTTGTATCGCAGGTTAACAAGTACTTTATAATTTATTAACCTCAGAAAGGGTTTTACTTGTTTACAGAGAGCATCTCTTCTAGATGAGGAAACCCAGATAGGTTAGATCCAGGGATCCCCCAGATACTGCTGCCCTGTTATTGTTAGATAGGTTAACATAATGGAAAACATAATATGGGGTTTCTTAATCAGCACTAAAGGCTTTATACAAAATGCTTTTCAACAAAGCTGATTTAATTGTTTTAGTAGAATACAGGGGTACGTGTCAAGTCAAGACTTGCAACGTGTTTGATTTAGTAGTACTGTTTGAAATGTAGTATTCAATATGCTATGGTAAGGTTTGTCATGCCTTAAAATTTAGGGCTTTGATCTTCCATTAAGGGGTCGGAAGCTCATAAAAGGCTTTAGTTTGAGACCTCAGGTTGAGGTAGGCCCTTTTGCCTAAAGAGCAAAACCAGGAAGCAGAGAAGTTTTCTCTTCAGTTCACGAACTTCAGTCAAAGTTACATTAATTACATAGACTGTGGAGCTTGTAGAGTAAATATCTGCCATTGCCATTTGTCCTTTTAACTCCAGTAGGGTGGGATGCTGTCCAGGTCTTGCACTTTGCATAATTTATGAACCAGACAAAGACATTTTCCTTTGGCAAAGCTCCTGTTCAACAATGAAAGATTTCAAAAGCTACCTGTAAATGGGGAATCAACATTGTATAGGTCTTGTTTGTTTGCTTGTTTGTTTAATAAAGTTTGTTTAATAATAAAGTTTGTTTAATAAAGGTTCCACATCATTCATCAGTGACCTGGGATTAAATTAAAACTTGTAGGCAATACAGAGTGCTAGGTAAGTAACAACAGCACATGGCAGTTGCAGCAACCTGTTGTACACTGGGTCCACTGAAAATTGTGTTATACCTCTAGAAGCAAGGAATGTAGCCCATACCTATAGAGCTATCATCAGGAGTACACTTGTCAAGTGAACACATAGTTCACAACAAATTTTGAAAGAGCTGATGTAATTCTTCAGTCATTAGGTAAGTGTCTCTGGAAGCTTGTGAGTACTAGTCCTAGTTAGGGACTAGCACGGTCAGGGAACTGAACAAGAAAAATAAGAACATTTTTAAGATCTGAAGGGCATGCCCTAAATTGAAAAGCTCAGCTTAAATCTTAATTACAGAATCTGAATACCTTGCCAAGAAGAGGACTTAGGGGTATTTGACCAAGGTTTGGGGTTTATACAGCATTCTCTTAAGAGGTGCTGTATATGACAACTTCAGCCTCTCTCCAGGTCACAAGAAGCATTCTAACAACAGTTAACAAAAAATCTCTGATTGTCTATTTCTGAGCAGATGAAAAAAGGGACAGTAGAGAAGGCTGGTTGCAATATACAATATCAAATTGGCTGGCTAACCCTTCATCCTTAGGCTCCATTTCAAGGACTGCTTCAGAACCTGTGCAATCTTTAGCTGATCCATACAGCAAAAAATTACCATCACCACCTTCTTCTCCAAGAGGTCTGCATTTAAACAAAACAGAGACATTTGCTGTTCTGTCAAGGAGTTTGCAATGAAATAACTGTTTTCTCTCCAAAGCTGTGCTGTCTTTAATCTTTTTTCCAGCTCCTTGAAAAGGTAAATGGAGCTATTTAGGCGCGTAATGATTTGTCAGTCCCTCCTGGGCCATCGCCCACATTCTGTTACATTTTAAAGACCTCCATAGATGACAAAATCAAACACAGCAGCTACAAGATGAAACCTCTATGAGAATGCTTGCTGATAGAGCATATTGTCAAAGGAATAATGGCATGTGGATCTCCTGAAATCTTCAAGACTGGAAGCTCTTACAGAAAATATGCCTTAGCTCAACTGAAGATGCCGGTGTAATAACAGGTGACTGAGAAGTAAAGACTTGTATTTGACCGGTAGCCACACTACGGGTTCCCATGTTCAACCATAAACTGCATTTATTTGAAATGTACATTAAAATTATGTAGATACCAGTGTAACACACTATGGATAATAACAATAAACGTAAATAAATATCAAACTGGTCATTTCCCTTGCAACTCAAAACTGGTGGATTTGTAAATGGCTGTTTTTCATGACAGCTTGTACAATTGCACCCTCTCGTGGTGTGCGTGACGCAGACTTCAAATGCCAAAAGTACAGCTTAGAAATGGAAAGGTATGTAGTAATTTGGATGACAGATTTTCAATAATGGATTTGTTTTCAAGGCAAATTCCCGATAAATCAACAACAGTAACAACTTCAGTTTATAATTTTGACTAGAATAGGCTCAAATATTTTCTTTCTTCATGTCACAGGAGAACGTTAGTAATTTGCATCATATTTCTTTGCAATAAGAGTGCAAAAAGCATAACTGTTATTCAGAAGGCCATTTGATTATTTTGAGTGTATGTTAAATACTGCAAGGTATCAAACAGAAATGTCTATTTCTCAGCTGCATAATAAATAGCTATATTTTCTCACCTTTACCTGTTTGGCTAGAATACTATGAGCGGATGAATCTCGTTGAAGTTTGTTATATTCCAAATTATGTATGCATCTCTGTCTAGTATTACTAGAAAAGTGATCCTAAGAGTCTACAATACAGAACCTCAGCAAATAGATAGTAGAATTTATTACAGCTAAAATATTCATATTTTCACTTAAATTAATAAAACTGTTAGAATGAAGGCAATAAAACAGGCAAAGTGAGAAATGTTGAAGCCTCCTACAAAAGCCGTGTTAAAATTGCCTTCCAATCTCGAGCCCTTTTTTCTTACAACTTAGAAGTTCCCCAGTTTAAGCAAGCCAAACGCCACCGCTGTGGGCAGATGGTAGAGAGAACATTGCTACAAAACCTGCCACTCAAAGTGTAACAGATGACTGTAGCTACAGAAAACTGTCCCTTTGTTCATTTTGCTAATGAGTGTCCTCATTGCAGCAGGAGACTGAATAGTTAATTACTTGCAGTTCTTGGGTTCAGCAGATGGTGGAGCTAGAGCTAAAGGTTATCTGAGTAATGGGCAAAGCACAAGTTTGTGAAGAAAATGGCTTTTGTGGGTTTTCCATCCTTTCCTTAAAACAGTAACAGATTATGGGTACACTTATAGCTGGGGTACCGTTTAAAACATAGCCACAGGGGTAATTAAAACCTTTTTGTTTATGGAAAGGTTCTTCTTTGAGCATCAGCTGTTGATGCTCAAATACAGCCAGAGCAAAGGAGCAAATGCTTAAGCCTATTAAGAGCTGTAACAGTTATTTAAAAGGTCTTTTGAAATTCTGAGTTGGTTTTGCAGTGGTTTAGAGTTGAGCACCGCCAGAGCAGAGTGTTAGCTAATTACTTAAATATTGCGTGTGCTGTTGCCTTAGCACTGCTGTTTTCCCCAGAGTGTGCTCAGCTGTCTGCAGGGTTTGGTAAAAGTTTTCAATAAAAGCACACACTCATCAGTAATTGCCTCAGAAGATTAATTTCAAATCTGTTGCTGCATAAAGACTGTCTAGAATTCAATGCTCTTGAAGTATTTCATTAGAATTTATTAAAAAATTACATTATTAAAAGTAACGGTTTTGTTACTCATACTTGGTCTTTATGTAAACTGCTACTCTTTCTTTAGTAAAGGAAGGGGAACCACAACCTAGTATGAATTACTTTCCAAAGCACTTGCATTTAACTTACAGGATTTTTTATACAACCAGTGAAAACTCTGTGGCTAAAACTTTATGTGCATTGATAATTTGCTCTGGTAAATTGGAAATCAAAAATGTCTGTTTTGAGAAAAAACAACTAGTTATGGACTAAATTTGATTCACCAATACATTGCAGTTTAAGTTTATATGACACTTGAAAACCTCAGAATTTTGCTTTTGAAGACCTTTGACATTTTTATTTTGAAGTAATTTTTAAAAAAGAGTTCATATTTTTATCAAGCAAAGCAAATAATATCCTAAATTTTCCTTAGCAAGCAAAGCAACTGCTGCCTGACTCTTGTCTTTTGTGTTAATATTTTAAATGGTTTTGGGAGTTAGTTAATATTCTGGTATTACTATAAAGATCTGTGCCAGCTCTGAAAGCTTTTCTATAATTTTAAAAGAAATATGTGGCAGTAAAATCTAGACAGCCATAAGACAATATATTCAAATGTTTTCAATAGCTTTGAGACCAACAAGAAAAAAAGAGTAGCTGTCCCAATAAGCTTCAGTTGCATAAGAAGTCTTTTCCATAATGGATGTGGCAAGATTTAAACAAAGGACACGCATAATAAAAATGTAAATGAGTTTGCTTTACTAAAACTATAACTTTAAAGTCTTTTGTTGCATGTTATCCTGGAACCTTCTTACAAGGTAATCACTGTTTGCATAGAGATTTAAACCGTAGTCTTCAATAGCATTAAACCCCTGCACGGTCTATGTGTGACAGGCATGCAAAGCCATGTTAATGTTCAGAATATGAATTGCCTCTGGGTGGCTCCGACACCAAGTAGAAAACCAACTGTGTTGATATCAGAAGGCCTGATGGACTCCATGCGGCTCCCAGCCTGAAAACTTCACCGCTTTGACATGTGATGTGCTCCTCATGACACTGGCAGCACTGTCACTGAGAAATGGCACAAAGGCAACAAGCCCCCCTCCTTAGCCATGCACTTTGCAACCCCCTGGTGTTGCCTGTCCACAGTCTCTCCTGCCTGCCTAGTTACGGACAGCACTTCATAAACACGGGGGGAAGTGTGGGTGGATAGGCCCCAGCTGCCTTCCTGGACACAGCCTCCATAATAAATTGACCTGAATGATGAGGGCACACAAACAGTATGATATGCATTATTCCTGTCAATAAAATGTCCCCATGTGTTATGGTCTTTGTATATAATGTACTGCAGCCTTTCTTCTAGTGGGGACCTATTTAGAGTCTCGACTTTTTTCTATTCATAATATGACTCTGTAATAGAATTCAGAAATTATATGATACTGTGTTGTATAATATTATACCAGTGCAGCATATGTAAATCCCTGATTCCTTACTTGCAAATTCAAGGCATCGCAATCTTTCAGGTTGTCTTTGAAGATGATGACCATGAAAAAAAATAACGCTTGAAAAAGAGAATGAGGATTTCAAATAAGAGGTTTTTAAACTGCACAATGAGATTTCTCATCTCAAAAATGCTCTGAAATGCTCAGAAAAGGAAAAATTCCTATTAGGTAAAACTTTAAGCCGATGTTAGAGCATTCTAGATGATTACTTTACATGCAGCATGGAAGAAGTGTCACTAAAGTCAGAATTGTTAACACACTTCAGAAGGATAGTGACTTATATCTGGCCTGTATTTTTTTTCTGGTATTGAATGCTAATTTTCTATGTATTTGTGGAGAAATTCATACATATTTATTCTAATTTTAATGCATATATTTACAAATTTTTAATTTATGACAAAGGAATATTTGCTGAGGCTTTTGAGACTTCTAATACTGCCTAGCAATGTGGCTAGAGTTCATATTTTATGACAGATACGTGCTGTAAACTTACTGAAATACAAAAGTGTCTTATGTAAATAGTTATATTTTGAAATGATGTTCTACTATTTATCTTAAGGGAACTGTGTTAAAAGCAGCTCTCTCTCTAGAGCAGTGTTCAAGCTTCCACATAGTGTCTGAATGTGCATTTCTTCATATATTTAGTTTTGTGTTTCTGTGAAAGTTTCTAACACAATCAGTTTCTCTCCAAAAAGATCTTACTACTTTTCATACCTCTGCTATATTACAGCTCTTTAAAGGAATTTTTTTCCTGTTAAGTAACAATGTACTGTCTTTACCTGCAGGTTACATCTCATAGTCTCATATTCTCATTTCGCTCATTGCCAGAGTAAAATATTTAATGGGGGACTGGAAACTACAGCAATAGAGTAGAATCTGGCTGTTTAGCTTTGTTGTGTTCGCATAGATTAGACCTGGTATCACCTTTAGCAATAAGCAAGATGAATTTGACTCAGGCGATATTCCCGATTCCTGTTTACCATCCGATTCAATAGTGCTTCTTATCTTTTGGTAGTTTTGTATGAGCAATAAAGAACCACCTGCTAAACCACTTTGTATTGGCTGTGACTAACAGCAAGGATGTCTAGAGTAAGTATTAATGAAAAGCTGTGGGTACTCAGTCACACTTGGCTCTTGAACTTACTTCATCTCTATCTGACCAGCCGGCTGAACAGCAGGAAGAAGGCTGTGAATGTCAAGGGCAGTGGCGAAGGTCATAGTTCTGCAGGACTCTCATCCCTGGTGCATTCCGCTGTGTTTAGAGACTGACCTGAAGGAAACACTTTGAATACATTAATGTAGGCATGTAATTTAATGGGTTTTCTCTTTTCCCTCCTGTTTCCAGATAAGCAAGTTCAAAGAATGTGATCAAAAATGGAAACAGATGAGCAAATTCCTCAAAGGGTACTGTATTTTTTACTTTTATAATCTATGCTCTTGGCAGAACAGTAACGAGCTTGGGCTGTTGGTATAGTCCCAGTAATGGCTGACTGTAACTTGAATTATGTTACATTTTGCTTTATGGTAGTATAACTCACTGTAGAGGAATAATGAATTGGTATTCCTTTAATGAGTATCATGATTGTGATTTTCTCATCCTGCCATATTTCATAATGTTGTTAAGACACAGTGAAAATTCTGAACCTCAATAAACTACAGTAAAATGATTGAATACTTTTATAAAAAAAGTAACACATTTACTTCAAAAAAGGTAAGCTTTTGAAGGCAGGGAAAGATTTGTGTAGGTGAATACCCAGTAACTTCAAAAAAGAAAATGGCTATTTTTTTGTAACTTACGACTTGTTAAATATTCCACTATTTCTGGATAGAGCTGTTAGTATTCATGAATTATTCTTTATATGCTATCTGAGCAAAACAATAACTGACCAAGATATGAAAGTCAATGTTTTAAAAAGCTTGCCAGTACCAATGTTTGTTAATTACTAAATGATGTCAGCAAAAGATTGACAGCTCTCAGTGTTTTCCCAGTATAACATCTAGATACCTTTCCAGTGGGCTTCCTACCTTGTGATAGTTCTTGAAGGACTTTTTTCTACCGTGCATATATAGTTCTCATCCTGAACAGTAAGAAATAGACACAGAACCTCTGCCTATAAAAAATATCCCTTCTGTAAAACATTTCCAAAATGTATTGTAGATAACTCACTTCTTTGTGGTGAAATACAAGGGAAATAGTGGTACTTCTATATGCTGATTCCATGACCACTAAATTCTCATGTAAATTCATATTTAAAAAAAAAAAAATTGTGGGGACTGAGGCATTGGATTTCTAAAATCGTTCCTTTCATTGCCTTTACTTGTTGTCGTGGTTTAAACCCAGTCAGGTAACTCGTTCGCTCACTTCCTCCCCCTTCTTGCCCTCCCCCTGCTCCCGGAGGGACAGAGAGGAGAATCGAAAAGAATGCAACTCCCACGGGTTGAGATAAGAACAGTTTAGTAACTAAGGTATATACACAAATCACTGCTGCTACCACCAATAATAATAATGTTAAAGGAAATAACAAGGGAAAAGAATACAACACCTCAGCACCAGCCGACAGATAACTTGCCCCCCTCAGCCCAACCAAGCACTGACCCATACCTCCTCCAACCCTGCAGACTCTCAGCCCTTCCGGCTAACTTCCAGTTATATCCTGGGCATGACGTGCTGTGGTATGGAATAGCTCTTTGGTCAGTTTGGGTCAGGTGTCCTGTCTCTGCTTCCTCCCGGCTTCCCCTCCTCCCTGGCAGAGCATGAGCCTCACAAAGTCCTTGGCCAAACCAAAACATTGTTATCAGCTCTGTTCCCAGGCCAAAAGTCAAAACACAGCACTGCACCAGCTACCAAGAAGGAGAAACATGACTGCTACTGCTGAACCCAGGACACTTGTGACCTCAGGTGTATCTCTTTTCTATGACCAAGTTTCACACTCTGAAAATAGTGATAACTACTCATCTTTACAGGCGCATTGAAAGGGTGAGTTAAGAAATCCAAAATCAGAAGTGGCATATTAATTGATCTGTTGAATGCACTAGCCTATCAAAGAAGGGATGTGTCTTCTGTTAGTTTTTCTCTTTTTCTGTCTAGGTCTGACAGCGCTCAGGAATCCCACTTAGGTTTCCAGTCTCTTTATGCTGGAAAGAAAGGGCCAGTCATCTGTTCCTGTACTGAACGTTTCTTCTTAGTTCATTTGCAAAGTCCAAAGAATATTTTTAGTAGTACTTTTTTTCATCCTGTCACACACAGGAATTTTTTTCTGAAAAGTTACTCTGTATTTTCCTTTCCTTCCCTTCATCTCCACACAATGGAAGATGTTACATCTAGTATCTTCCCACAGATATGACCTTGGTCTGTGGATCTCAGCAGCAGCATAGGAACTCTTTTCTGTATGCCTCTCACATGACTGGGAAGCACTACATTTGTGTAAACTTGGGTCACACACCTTCCTCCCAGTCCACCTCCAGTACAGCTACCCATACATGTAGCCCTTCACGATCACTGCACCATGTGTCAAGTGAGCTAAACTGTAAGTACTGCAGTGCTGTGAGAAATCTTCGGAGCAGTCCTTCCTTTCTCACTATAATTCTGATAATGAAACTAATTAGATTTCCATTCCCATAAGAAAAACTACAATTCTGGAAAATTAACTACATTGATTCAAGTTTCTGACTATCTCCCTCTCCCCCACCTCTTTGCTGAAGTATCTTTGAAAGATATTCTCTTGATAGCCAGGATGTGCAGAAAATCTCCTCTGGTTAAAAAGCTTTGATCTTTAAAAAGAGGAGCAAAGCATGAAGGTACACACTGCTGTAGTGCCCAGCAGTTTGACATTTCACTCCAGAAAGGGAGTTCACAAAGCTGGTACAGTATCCAATGAACAGTGCTTATGGAAAAGTCAACACTTAAAACCAGGATTCAAAGCAAACACAATCAGTACTGAGTAATGATGAAACATGCTGGAAGCGCTGTCTCTTAACTGGACTAACCGTAAGTTATCAGATGATTTCTTGCAGCTGGGACTCAGAGCCTGGGTCTTCCTCTTGTGCCCAGGCAGCCAAGCTGTACACTAGCTGTGGGCAATTGCCTCTCTAATTTCTCTTAAAGCACCATAAGAGATGGCAAGGACTGAGGTTTTCTTAAGTACTGGAGCACTTGCCCAGGGTTCTCATCACGGAACCTGAGGACCTTTGAACCCAAAGCTCCGTATACCAATGACTTAACTGCTAGATTATACTGTGTTCTGGTGGGAAAATATTCTCTTTAAAGCTGGATACGGGGAGAGCAAGTACAGAAGAGCCATAATCCCTGCACTACATGTTAGGATACTCAGCATAGAGGAAGGGACTTTTCTATAGGCTTGCTCTTTCTTTCTTCACATTTCTTCTGTGTATTTTTGCTTAGGTTTTAGGGGGAGGATATTTTGTGTATTGTTTTCTCGTAATTCATAGGCTAATGTAAAATGCATAAATGATGTAGCAAGTCAAAACACAATGTTGTCCCTTTCTCATGCAGTCACAGCTTTGGTATGTCATCAAGCTCATGCATGAGTATTTTGTATCTAGTCTCATGAATTTCATATTCTTTGTGTCCAATGGCACAGCTTGATCAGAGCTGGTGGCTTATTCTCATCATAGAGGGGTAGTTAGGCTACTTTTCCATGACTTGAGATATTGTAATCAAGCCCCATAAAACTCCCAGCGGCATACAATGTCGGCTGCCCTGATTTGTGGCTGAGCATTCTAGCATCTAGGTTATTATGCTGAAGGGGAGCATTTCTCCATTTTTATGAAAGAAAAAGAATGTCAGTCTTGCACTCAACATTGTCTGGCTTTAAATATGTTCAAAATGCAAATTTGGTGAGTAGCAAATTCTGCTCCTGGTGACACTGAGAAATATAGATGTTTAACTTACAAGTCCCAAGTGACAGTACCTCTGACACAAGTGCCAGACAGCTCAACCCCAGCGGAACCAAGGAAGCTTTGCCGTGCAATGTAACTGTTTCAGAGAGTTTGATTCTGGAACTTCTAAGACTTCTTAAAGAATTCTGCTTTTAGGCACAACCCTTTGTCCTTGGTGAGACAAGATGTGTAATTTGCCTGACAATGTTTGTCTCATGCGGATGATATAGACATCTTCTGATCTTTCTGCAGATTTACAACACAACAGTGCAGTTGCTGTTCCAAACTGCCACTGCTGTTTGACTGTAACAGCTTTCCACAGATATTCACGTTTCTGAGAGTTTAAGTCATTAAGTCTCTGTTTCTAATGTTTTCGTCATCTTCCCATCTCCTGTGACATCACACTCTACTTTGCTTATGTCGAAAGAACTTCATATGGGTGACTTTTGTGACATTATTAAACTCCACATAAAAGCATCTATCATCTCTAAGTGAACACATCTATCTGTTACCAATCATAATACAAAAATATGTGTATGTTCACATGTAGTTTCTTGATCAGAGAGACTGTACTTAGAAAATCCTTTCTGCTTGTAATACAAAATCACCATCAATTCTCATATTTATATTTTAGTCGATTGAAATTCATGAACAAATGAAGGCAGAACTTCAAACTGAAACACCTTTACTTAAAAATCTGGTCAGATTCGTGTACATTGTTTTATGTAAACCACCACTTATTGTAAATGTAATAAAATACACAAAACCTTTTAAATATAACATAGGTGGAATAAACTTGGGGTTTAAGTAGGAAGTTGCTTTACATGTAAAAAAAAGATAGCAAAAATGCTTTACAGTCTTACTTTGTTCTTACAGGATATTTTACAGATGTCAACAATGCCACCAGAAAGATTTGATTTTAAAACTTTTTTTTTTTTTAGAAGGGCTTGTTAAATATTTAATAAATGCAACATTATCTGAAAGGATTTGCTGCTGCTGTTTACAAATGTCATAGTCAAGGATGCGGAGTTTTGTCTTAAAATATTTTTGTATTCTGCATTAGTCTCATAAGAACACTGCCTTTTATTTTCTTTTTACATGATCCAGGAACTTTCCAGACGGCTGGTCCTTTATTTTACCGTTTGACTTTTTTTTTTTACTCCAAGCCTGATTTCGTACTGGCTTTCACACTGATCACCACTAGTATGTCTTTGTTACAGTAAACTGACTGGGTTTATTATAATAAAAAATAAAACACAGCTTGACTTGCAATCTAAATGTGCTGGAAAAGAATATGATACTGTTTCGAAGAGAAAAGGTTGTGAATAGAAAATCAGTACCACTTCAGTTATTTAAACATTTGCTTTTCTGCAGCTTGTCAAACTTTGTGCCAAGTCATAGCTGCTTTACTTTGTTTTGTTAATCTCAGCACCATGTGTCTTGGGCTTTTTTAATAGGGGGCCAGTCCTGCAGCCCTTACTCAGTTTTCAGTTTCAGCGAGGCTGGGTAAATACTGTAGGACTGCATCTTTTGAAAATCAGAGGCAGAAAAAAAAAACAAACCCAAAACCAAAATATAGTGTTATAAAGTAGGTCTTTGAAATCCGTTTGTGAAAACTAAAAATCTACAAAATGTTGCCTACTAAATACATTTTAATCAGCACCTTCAAAATGAAAATGGTTTCTAATTTGCAGCACATTTTAGGAAAATTTCTTTAACATGAAGATGTAAGCAGGACTGGTTTGGAATTAGGAAACTGTAAATAAAGGATTTTAAAATTTGATTGTCTAAATTTAGGCCAGAGTCGAGACTTTGCTCTGTCAAGGAAAAGCTCTGGGGACAAAATGTGCCAGCAGAGAATCCTTAAATACTTAATACTTAAGCTAATACTTAAACTTCCGCTTTGATTTGTGTATTTACCAAAAGCATTTGAAGGCATTATGATAAGATGATATAACTGAGGGTTGATTTGGCTTCATGGTCTGTTTCTGAACTGATGCATAGAATGAAGACAACTCAGACAGACTTCTGGATCATAGCTGAAGCACCTAGAATTATTTTAAGTCACAATTTGAATTCTAGAAATCCCAGCGGGATCTTTAACATCAAAGCTTAAGTAGTCAGGTTTGTGATATCCTTAATGTATGCAAACAAATCTATGTATTAGAAAGCTTTTATTAATTCAGGAGAAAAATAAGTTTTCAATTTTTTTTTTTTAATAAATACTGATTATCAGAAATGTTTACTTCTTTTTATTATTATTCCAGAATTTGTTCCAATTTTTACCTAGAAATGCTTCATCTGAGGAGAACTTCTTGGATGAACTGGGTAACCTTTCTTTGCGCAGATGTAGTTAACAGTCTGAATTTTGTGGCTTTAACTTTTCACTGCATATTATCAAACAAACGAAAGAAATACAGCAGTAATGAAGGTAAGGTAAGTCAGAGCAGTAATGTGCACACTGAATGAGAAATAACATTGAAAGTGGAATGCTTATCTAGTACATAGCAAAGAAGGAGTAGACTTGGTGACAACTCAGATGCTTTGCTCGTTGAGACTTCTTACTGGTACTCTGAGTGCATACAAATGTGGAAATGAAAGATGGACAAGCAAGAGAATAAAAACATCCTAAGTACACAGTGCTGAAGAGAAAGAGGAATCAACACTGAATGTAAAAAGTAATTTATAAGTAAGATTGAACCTAAAAATATAAATCCAGTGACATACGATTGGAATAAAACATCTGCACTCTCACAAGATCTTCTTGAAGTTTTAACAAGTTTTTAAAGCAACTACATGAAGATTGTTACATAAATGTAATAGCTGCAATTTTCATACAATTCTACGAACTTTTATTTTCTGACAATAAATAAGAATACTACTGGTATAAAATGACATTTCCTAATGGTTTAAGTTTTGGGAAATGTACCAATGTTAGATGAAAATAAACAATTACAAAACAGAATCAATAGCAAAGTAGCCAAAGTTGAATCAATAATAAAAACCTGGAATAAATATTAGGGGGGGAAACACTGATTGTTTAAATGTTCTCCTTTTGTCATCTTTAATGATTTCATGAATATTCAGTTTCATCTCATTGTCTAAACAACATTGTTGCTTTTCCATCATTCCAGTAGTACAGATTTCTGAGCAATGATGGGCAGTAACACAGAAGCAACAGGCTTTGTTAAAACTCAGTACAAGCCAAGGACTTGCTGTCACTTTCTAATGTTGTTGACAGTCCCAGCTTATTTCAATAGAGTTTTCAAAGAAGAAGTGTAAGTATTTTTCTCTCTAGTTATTATGTCCCCAGATGGTGAACTGAAAGACAGTTTTTCACGGCCATAGGTCAAAGTGCGAATACAATTAGCTTCAAATCTGCAAAAAGTCATATGCCTTTTGAAAATAATACCATTATAGATTATCTCATAGTTTCTCATTTTTATACAATTTTTCAATAAACCATAATGCTGGTTAATATTAGACTTTTCCTAAATTTTAGGCCTATAGTTTTGTTCATATTCCTTGGTGGTTGCTTTCAGCAGCAGCAGATGAAAAGAGAAGCTGCCAAGTCAAAAATGCAAAGTGTCCTGGGTGTGGTACAGGAAAAGTATGCAATTTACTTTGTTTCTGAAGTAAAATATAGATTTATTAGCTAATATTACAAAGTTCTGTGCTCATGTTATACCTCTATTTTGTATTTTTTTAGTCTTGTTTATCACATTCCACTTGCTTCTCTTAAACTTACGTTTGTGTTTTAACAGTATTTTAAACTTTGATGTTTATTCTAACAGTAACAAAACACTTTGCTTACACTGTACTAGTAACAGGCTACTTTCACTGCAGCTATACTTTTTTAAACAGCACTTTTTCCCCATTTAACCTAACTGGAGTTCAGTAACATCACTACTAGACTAGACCCTTATCTTCTACTCACCACCCCTTTGAACTGAAAAGTGTACTCCGTGTTCCCTGCCCTTTAATCTAGAGAGAATGAGCATGGCCTATGGAAGGACATGATGTTTAACAGCTGTAATTATTAGGTAAGCCTAAATCTGGGTTTGTTCAGCTGAAATCAATTCAACTGACAAGGTAGGAGTCTGATGGAAGAAATCCCTTTATTACTATTGTACCTCATAAATTGCTAAAAAAACAAGAAAACCCCACAAAAACATTTAAACAATAGCCACTCAATACTAAATTTGTCCACAGGCAGCAATGCTTTACCAAAAAAATACAATTCATATCAATCACAGAGACAGAATACCAAGATGCTTGTGGTTTGACATAATACCTGCATATCTCAAGACTAAAAGCAGCACAAATTCTACTTCAAGCATATGTCATAGTGTAGCCAGAGACCAACAGCTTACTATGCGACAACAGTGTCTTCGCACAGCAAGTTTAAAGGTAGTCCAGGTATTTAATAGACTTATTTCCAAAGCTTAAACTGAGAATCATGTTTATCCACATGGGAAAAATATTTCCTGTGCTTCATCACGATTAACTAAGTCGGATGTGATCCTCAAGGAACTGTGGAAATAGAACTTAAAATGCTGTTAGGGCATTTGGGTAAAGCTGGCATCTGAGTTAGTAACTGTCAGGAAAATCCTGTGTGGGTCCTAAGTGACACTAGGAGGCTCTTGAGAAATTACTAAGATACTTGACATGCAGGTCCTCTGGTTCCTCTGTGGTTCTATACTTGATATGAGGCATGGTTGGTTATTCTTGCAAACATATGCACTTAAGTGGTCCCAGCCTCCAAGGAACAATATGTGCATTATAATTACATACAGCTGAAGGAAATCTGACAGACAGCTAAATATATATAAAGAGATATTACTGCATTGTAGCTGTCAGTACTTAGGATATTATGAAATCATTGAATTCTCCTGAAAATAAGGATTGTTGCAAAACAAGAATGTTACTGGAATATAGAAGAGTCTGCAAATAAAGTATACGTGAATACATAAATAAATTTTAAAATGGTTTTGACACTTACTGTAATTTTCAAAAGCCCATAGTGATCTATCTCCCAGACACTTCAAAATATGCCCAGGATCAAGTAAATGTACTAACTCCACAAAGCAGTGAAAAATTCAAGGAATTAATTTGTCCTTCATGAAACTCTAGTTTCATTTAAAATACCATGGGAGGGGGTTCCAGTGGCAGTGTCCTAACTAATTTTATAAGCAAATTATATGTCCTTTTGTTATTCTTGATATTTAGGGGATAACTCTCCATTTATGCTTTTCTTTTTTCATGCTGAATGATCAAAACCACTTCTTTGATTTATGGAGAGAAAGTGTGGTCTGCTTTACATAAGTCATCCTCTCTTTCCAAAAACGTACTCTTGTAATTCCTTCTATTCACTTGCCAACTTTAGAATCCTTTAGATAAAGAACAGATGAGACTAATAAGGAAAAATCTTAACATTTTAATAACATTTGAAGGTTTTCCTTTAAAATTTGTGCTTTCTTCCTCCATAAGAATGATTATCACTTAGGAGTCTATAACCAGTTTCCATTAGATATTTGAACTATCTAAAAACTCACTGTACCAGGAGGTTCCAAATGTGACCATAATCAAATAAAAACGTAATTTTTCAACTGTACCGACTGCTACAGCCTGTCATTTACCAGAGGTGTGGGGACAGTTAAACTGTGGATTTCTCTTCTGCTATTAATTATATTTTAATCATTTCAGAAAATAATTGCCTGTAAAATGTGTATTTATGTTTGTTGACATTCTTTAACTTTTGCAGAATATTTTTATAATATCAAAATAAATGTAGTGAACCATTATAAGAAGAAAGGATTTTTTTTGTTTGTTTGTTTTATTATCTTTGGGGTTAGATAGAATTTAGGTTTTAGAACGATTTATTTGAGTAAAGGGTTGATGATATCCCTGATCTTTCAAAACTTCAAATAATAGGAAAAAAGAAGTCAGTGCTTAGAAGTTAATATCTAAATCAATGTATTAATCAGTCTTACTTTTTGAAGCTGGATTTCCTTCAACAGTTATTTGACATATCCTATTAATCACAGTTAGATTTGGAAATCTATGGCATGTGGTGAGAACAAGCCATATGCTGAGATAAACTGAACTGAAGCACATCTAGGTTAGCTGAAATATGTATGATGTTTGAAAGTGGCATTTGATTGTATTAAAACAAAAAATTTGTATACTGTTAGTAATTACATTGCTTTGGCACTTACCCAAATCTCTACTTGCCCTAATGCTTTAATAATTACATTATTAATATTAATAATACAGTAAAATCTCAGAGACAACAACATAAAATTTCAATCTCAGTATCAACAATGAAAAACTTCAACAGAAATTCAGCCCCTATACTACCTTCAAAACCTTTTCTTTCCCTTTAAGGACAGATCTTTTTATCTCTTTCATTCTATTATAACTTGATAAAATAAAAATTTCAGTTTTCCACTATTCCATTAGGTATAATTTTTGTGAGTTTTTTCCCCCCTTGCTTTTTTAAGTATTTTGTGAAATTTCCTGTTATAATTATGTCAAAAATCCACTCTCCATTGACCAAGTCTGTACGTGTCTGAATATAGCTGAGGAGCTCCAACCTGGACTAGTGGGAGGTGTTCCTGCCCATGGTAGGGGGTTTGGAACTGTATGATCTTTAAGGTACTTTCTAACCCAAACAACACTATGATTCTATGAAGAGAAGGAGCCCTTTCATTTATAGTTCCGCCTTTAAAATGACCTAGCCTAGTTCTTCTCGTATTAGAAATATTTTGAGGAGTTTGAAGCACGGGTTTGGTTTTCCTGTGTTCCTTTAATACCTGATTCTCCCATCTATCATTATCCTTCACTGTGTACTATTTTTGACCAATTTGCTGCTGCTATTTCCCAATCTTTTTTCTTTCTATTAGCTGAATTTCTGAGAATATCCCATCAGTAACACCCCGAGTTCTGTTATGTTACTAGTGCTCATACTATAGTTCTTTCTAATGCCTACAAACCTTCATAATTCCTATTATCAAAGATAATAGGATTTTGACCTTGTGAATTCAAAATTAATTTATTGGAGCTATGTGGTTTTGTATTGATACTGGTCAATACTGTATTGATCCTGCAAGAGAGTGCATGAATCCTTCTCCTCCTTAATGCACCCTTCTAAAAAGAGCAAAGAATATTTATTCTTTTCAGTCTTTTAAACAAGAAGATAAATGCACAGACTTGACCAGCCCTCACTGGCCTCCACACAGGGCACATGAGGATGTCCAGGCCTAACCTGACATCCTTCCCATAGCTCTACAGCCCTGGGAGGACGGTTCTTCTCAGAAACCACACAGACTCTGGCACAGCCTGAAGTGCTTTCAAGATACAATCTGCTGTTAATGAGTAAAACACTAAGTGATACTGTAAGGTTCTGCTGTACAGCCTTTCTAATTTTGAATGTGGGTTTGAAGAAGCACACAATAGCACATTCAATAAAGCTCAACTGCTTTTCAATTACTATCCAATTACTATTAAGTACACATATGGTGCTAGCTGATATTTTACTCAGTGTTTGTACTGTAGCAGATTTGGTTGTGTAATTTTGTTTTGTAGATCGAGCACCAGACACTTGCATTCACCTCTAGAAATTTTTATGTATCTAGATAGGGTTTATATTTACACTGGGAAGTCCATTTTGTTATAAATCAAGATTTTGTAAATAACAGGATATCCATTTATTCTCTGTTTCAGTGGTAGCTGGTGACTGCATACAGCACTGTAGATAAAACTGGAGATGTATGCAATAAGAAATTTATTATTCTGTGTTTATTACAGAAACAGGAGGCTAGAGGTGGGAAAGTATATTAGATCATTCTAACTAGTCCCATCAATGGGGAAGATTTTTCATATTGAGTGCTTTTCCTTCTTTTCTTCATTTAAAGCAAATATCCAATGTCATGATGGAAAGGGTATAACTGAGCAGAAATAATGTTACAGGTAATGAAATTGTCACAGTTCCCCTGACATCTATTTCACAGTCTCATGTCACCCAATTTCATGCTGTTTTCTAACTACCTTAAATTCATCCCTTAACTCCTAATAATTGGTACATATTGAATGGTTTTATTCCTCAGTGTTCTTGAAATTCCCCAACATGGAAGATTCCCAGTCAGGTCACAGTATCTGATATTTATGACACTCTTCTATATTAGATGTAAAATGAAAACCTATCAAGCCCTCTGAGCAAGTCTATAAAGCCATTGTAACTTCATTCATCCCCAGGCCTTCGTGGCTGTTCAGCAAGCAGTGTTTAGTTTTAGAACCTTTGGGGCAATTAGGAGTCTTTTCGAGGGTGAAATCTAATCATATTTCAAAATACAATAGTAATATTTTCAGTAGCATGAGTCACTTTATGTACTGAGTAGGATACACTGTATTTCAAACTTTCATCTTTTAAGATGAAAATGGGATTGGGAGAAGGGGAAGATGTCACCAAAAGACTAGTTGCAGGATGCTTTTTCCTACTGAGTAAATTAGAGTTCTAATGCCTGAAAGCTAAGTGTGTTTCAACAGCGGATGAAAAGCCTTGTGAACGTGAAGAACTGTGGTTATTGGATTCTGGCCATGCTTAATTTGCTAAAAAAATTAAGTATATTTTTATTACATATCTGAAATATCTGCAAGGTCTTCCCTGAAATGCAATCCTTATAATCACCATGCTAATATGTAACATGCCAAGTTACGCTACAGTGGAGTTCAACTTCCTTACCAAAGTTAAATTTGGGAATCCTGTTCAGTAGGATTCTTATTTTTATTTCCAGACTTTATTTGCAAAGCATAGACCAAGGTTCAGTTCTTTTACATTGCCTGAGGTACTGAGGTGTTGTA
This sequence comes from Pezoporus flaviventris, assembly GCF_033815535.1. NCBI lineage: Eukaryota > Metazoa > Chordata > Aves > Psittaciformes > Psittacidae > Pezoporus > Pezoporus flaviventris. The sequence continues at coordinate 10,471,374 of NW_026892595.1, forward strand.
GCCATGCTGAAACACTAGCTAAGCAATTACTTCCTCTGCCAAATAATGTGGTTAGAATTCACCTGTACTAAGAGGTGTATCAAGAAAACTTATGTAATGAAATCTGGTATTTTTGCAAAGTGTTCATTTGCAAATAACATGCTTTTGTAATTCCTGTTACATAAAAGCTTATATAAGGAGATAAATATATAGTTATGTGCTGGGAACACTTCATTAATGACACAGGGAAAGGATTTCCTGTAGAACAGATGGCCTTCGTAGTGTTAACCAAACTGTTCATCTAAACCAGCATTGTCTGGAACCTAATGCCCTCAGGCAAGGATCCGACCCAGTTGTGGAGAGGCACCATGCAATCACAACAGATGGTCATGTGTTGAGGCAGTCCAAAGACCATGCATGTGTACCAAGGGTGCTTGTTGAGAGCTGAAACTCACGGTGGACAATAGTCAGTAGGCTTATGGCTATGGGCTGTCCTAATCTGAACATCAATGTAAAAAAATGAAGGCACATGAGAACTTAAACTGAGTGGAAGGAGTACAGTGATAGTTTCTTAGCCCTTCACCTGAGTTTCATTGGCTAGATCAATAGGAGGCAGAAACTTGTTTCATTAGCTTCAGCTTAAAGAGGGTATAAAGTTTAGTCCATCATTCTGCAGTGAGTTGAATGAGTGACAGTAATAAATACATTTCCAGCTTTTGAAAAACAAAAATTTAAATGCACTCCTGGTTGTTGCATTAGTGGTTAGTGTTTCTTATCACTTTTGTATATAAAACTCAATAAACTCTTAAATGAGGCCTGGCTGAGGTTTTAAAGCTGAAAGATATGAAATACAGTTTAAATAGCAAGGGCTTTTCTGATCAAGAGATTGAACAAGATCCCTGTATTGAAATTATGCTTCTATCAGCTGGAGATGCTCTTGAAAAGGGGCAAGAATCTCAATTATCTTCAAAAGTTGAATTCTAAACCAGCTTATGATTGCTTTCCACATTTGCAAGGAGATTTGCTCTTCTTTTCAGCTTGGAAATTGTTACCATTATGCTAACATAATGGTAGCAATAGACATTTATGGGGCAGCTTTATCCCAGGACCTTACAGATTTTTTCATGACATTTCCATAAGAGAAACAGAAATCAGTTTCGAAGAAGGAAGAATGAAGATCCAGTCATGCAGGCTGTGTCTAATCCATATTGCATGGGTGTTCCGTGAACACCTGCATGGGTACTTCCATCCAATCATGAGTCATAGAGACTGGAAATGTGCCACAGCTCCCTTCTAGTCTGTGTATCTGGATTTCCCTCTTGCATTTGACATGGTACTGATTTGAGTAAGGGCATCTGCACAAAAGCAAAGATTCGGAAGCGTTCCTGGATCTCAGTATGGACAATCATGAAAATCAGAGTTAGGTCTGAGTCAGGAGTTCTATTCATTGCTCTAATCACTTGACCATATCCTTTTCACACACTACTGGTTTTGCCACAGGGAATTTGTGGTGATTGGCCTTGACTCCTCGTCCATTTAATGCAATGGCAATTTTACCATTGCTATCAGTAAGATGAGGTTCAGACAACTCTACGTAGGACAAGATTGCATTTAATTATCCACAGTGCTGGTTTTATTATAGTTGCCAAAACTTTGCCTGTCACAATCCTTAGAAACAAAACCAAAAATATGAGCCTACTTTGACCTACTGACTTAGGCTATAAAACCTTTCCATTTTAAACAGGATGCTGAAACTATCCAAAGGCCCAATCATGAAAACTCATCCCAAGAGTAGCTCTGTGTATGAGCAAAACATCATGTTTGGTTTTGCATAGCTGGAAAAAAATAATGAATGTTTTACTTACTTTCATATAACATATGTAGTACCTGAGCAGCAAGCTGCTGACAGATCCCTGACTGCTGGAAAAGGTCGGGAAAGGCAAACCACAGAATAGTAGTGGCCAAAATTGTGAAGATGTGCTTTGGAGAGATTTAAGAAACCTCTATTTCTTAAATAAATTTAACTACTTCTCTTGACACTTTTTTTTCTACCTTAGAAAGGAAGCTGAGCAAAGTAAAGAGAAATCACAGATTCTACAGATCAGGGTTAGTGTTATTGAATCAATTGCAGTGATAAAATACTGCAGGCCTATAGATTTTGCAAATTGTGTTATACGGTTATATACATTATTCAGTTACGTAGTTGTTAGCATTTGTAATAGCTAGGTTTAGAAGGCTGGAATTAAATATTAATGGACTGAATAACATATTGTTAACCTAATAATGATAAACACTTCAGACAATTAATTTTGTACAGTTGTGTACAAATAGTACTCAGTTCTTAAAAACAAAACTTGTTTTGTGTGCTGTTAGACTACATTTTCTGTAATGTCTTTCTTATGGCAGTCTTGAATGAGATTTTAAGCTGTTAATACTCTTTTTTAGCCTGTTTGCTTCTGTTGTCTTCTTTCCTAATGCCCCTCTTTCCCAGAATTGTTTTTCATCTCCTATTTCATACTTTACCATTTTCTGTCACTACACTTTCTCTATCCCAGAATCACAGTCATTGCTTTCTTGTTTTTCATGTGATGGCAGTTCTTTGTGCAGTTTTCACCTCTGCTCTATCCATCCTCTCCAGAATCTTAACCTTCCTTCTCTATATACTGAAACATTTTAGCTAAAAAATGCTGATTGTCCAAACGCACAAATTCACTTGAACCATTGAATTTAATGAACTAGCAAAAGAACATGGAGGCTCCCATGGAGCTCTGCTCAGTCACAGAGACTGGCTGAGAACTTCAGTGCTTCTATGTCACACAGCTCCAGCACAACTGCTTCAGGGGACAGCTTTCTGATTTGCCATGAATCTGTGGCTGGGATTGAAGACCTTGTGAAGCTATGAATTCCCTTGCTCTAAACCTGGTTCTAGTCTTGCTCATTGAAAAAACCTTATGTTGTTTCTTGGGCAAGTAGCATTTGGACAGCCAGACGTGCTAGGACTACATCTATACTGACAAATGATTTTTAATAGTATAGATACATTTGTCCTTGAGTCTTGGTTCTCTATCAGCCTCTCTGTGTCTATTGCTTCACTCATGGTCTTTTTTTGGATAGAACAAGCAATCCCTCAGGACAAAACCTTAGAGCAGTTCTGGTGCTGGTTTGTTCCCTATAGGCAGTGCAGATGAGATAGCATGCCCACATAACTCCAGGCCACATCTTAGAACATGCAACGTATGTGTTTGGCACCATGCTATAAAAACAGCTCTCTCATAGGCCATGACATAGCCCAAAGCTATTTTAGGTAGAAAACTACAAAGATTATCTCAAATCCACATCTGTGCCCCATGGGAGCCAACCTGGCAAACAATGAATGCAACCTGGAGGTCACTGGTACTGAGCAGTGAGGACAAGTTGTGCAGCGTGTCTTATGCCTATGAATTTCTCCCTGCAGCAAAATACTTCAGTAGTGCATATCTTACACGGTGCACTCAGACTGAATTCCACAGCAGGCAAATAAGGTACAAAACCTTGGTAGCCTCCATTCTAACGAGGGTTATCAGAGCTTCCAGAGTGCCTACTGTGAACTCAGGAACTACAGTCTGAAGGCTCTGGGACAAGATATGGAAGCTGTAGGGGTTGCAGCCACAGATAATTTGCATGTGAGTGTTGCCTGGAATGACAGAATAGTAGAGTCCTAGCAGATGTTAAATGAATTTAATATGTTCTTGGTGGTATCTTTTCCTAATGCTGTAGGGATAAATCAGACAAACTTTAAATTTACAGAGTCCTGAAGGGATCAATTTAATCATGTAAACATTGTATTTCATTCTTTCCAGGATTTTTTTCCCCAGAAATTTCAACTTTATTGCAGATTCATCTGGACTGAAAGCAAGTTTTAAAGAACAAAATTTCCCACCAACAGCAGATTCTGCTGTACTTCAAACAGCTCTTTTCCTTGTATTTTTATCTCCACAACACCAATCAAAGGTGTGGAAATTCAGTAGTTCACATCCTACAAATAGTGAACTGCAATGAAGGCACACCCATCACACAGGATACTCGCTGTATTGTACATTATGCTTGTTTAATTTGATACAATATCTCTAAGGTCAATGGATAGTTGCTCACTAAGTTCAGCATTCATTGAAAAAGGCCCCAACTTATCTTCTCATCTGAAAATGGTGACAATAGACTGTGCTGATAATATAATGGCAGTGTTATCAGTGTTTTCAGTCATAATGCAAGTCTCCATCGAAAAATAAAATTCTATTATTCTTACTAGGTCTACTTTAATGAGTATACACTGTGTTACCTGAATAGGTGGGTACTGGAGGATATTTTAACAGAGACCATTAAAATTATTTGTTTAAATAAGAGATTGATTTGTCATTTTAGATATAGCTAACTGTTACATCATCATAGAAACAGAGACATTTTGATGAAAAGCCAATTAATGGTGAGACATGAATAGACTATATGAACACAGAATCATAGAATGGTTTGTGTTGGAAAGGACCATAAGATCACCTAGTTCCAACCCCTCTGCCATTGGCAGAACACCTCACACTAGACCATGTTGCCCAAGGCTCTGTCCACCCTGGCCTTGAACTTTTGATTCATTTCATTCTGATAGTTTATTAAGAACCACACCGATTATTTTCTCATGACAGCATTACTCTCTGGGCAGCAGACATTTGCCTTGAATGTAGCCTGAATCTTGTTATAATTTTATTACACTCATATTTAAAAAAAAATATATATATATATATATATATATATATATATATATATATATATAAATATGTGAGCCCTCTTGTGGCCAAAATATCTTATGAAATCATCAAAGATTGTGTGGGCTGGTGAATGAAGTGCCTGAAAAATATCCAGTGAACATGAAGCATATATTTGTCTAGTTAGCACTTCTGATGTCAGTTCTTTATCATTTTTCATAACAACCGAATTAAGTTTGCCTTGGCATCTTAATTTACTTTTTGTAGCTAAAATGCCTATGAAGTTCTGGTTTTGGAACCAGACACAAACAGGACACAGAACTCCAAAATTTCTAATAACTTCGTCCATGCTGCTGTAATTGCTGTGAAAGGTTCTAGTTAATGTAAAATGGGTTTTGTGGAGATCTTCATTATGATACAGGGTTTTTACTTTAAAACCTTTATATAAAGCAATGATTTGAGTCATATAGGATCAAACATGACAGACAGCCAGAGGTGCCTTTTAGGTGTTACTGAGCTGAAACTAAGCTCTGTGGTGATTTTGAGGAAGAAGAGACAACATTTCATTGTAAGTTATCACTTATTTGTCACAAATTCAAGGGAAAACGACCCAAACCATCCAAACTACATATTCTTATTTAAGAAAAGCTTTTATCACCTGAGACAATAATTTTCATCTTCTGTGACTTTTTTCTTTTTTTTTTGCTTCCCTTCATTAAAAAGGTCTGTTGCTGCATTGTAATACCTTTCTTTGTAAAGAAAGAGGAAAAATTTTACAGCTGGGCAAATTACCTCATGAACTGGGCCTTGAGAAATTAGGCAGTGATATTCACTGATTAGATAAAATAGCAGAACTCTGTGGTTGAAGTGATGGTAAATTTACAGGTAGGAAAATTACGGTATTTTAAACTCAAAATGTGTATTCTGCTCTTCACAGGTTTTCCCACTGCATAAAGTGTGTTACTTTACTCATACATCTAACATAATGGCATTTAAATGTATATATGTCCCTTGTATTGCTGAACGCTTACTGGTTATTTGTTCTAATTTTGCTGATTGATAGTATTTGCTTAATTATTTCCCCTGAGGTCTGAGAAAAATACAAAAATGTACACTTTTTTTTTATTAACTGGCTATTTTACGCTGTGCTGGAGAGTATTGGCTGCAATATCTTAACCTTATTCAGTATCACAGTATTTGCGACACTTGCGTAAAGTTACCTATTTATAACTCAGCTATATATATTTATGTTGAAAAAATGCAAACTACCAACACTTCTGTTAATATTTTCCTGGTTTAATTTGGTCTTATGTTTTTGTTTTCTGCTAATTTTATGTCTGTTTATCACCATCTTTTCAGTAGTATGGAAGCAGATTAAAACTGGAGTGTATTTGTTAATTCTTGCTCTATTACGCTGTGTCTGTCTCCTCAAAAACGTAACATACATTCATACCTCAAAAGAAATGCCATATTTACAAATGTACTTGATGTTCATTGTTGGAGTGCATTTTATCATTGCATCCTTGATACAAACTCTCAAAGGAGTCTTTGCAAACAGTCACTGTAGAATGAACAGAATTAAAGACTTCCAGCACCTATAGAAATTACCCTATAAGAATTACATGCACAGGAACCACACAGGAGTTTGCAGAAAACATGTCAGAGAAGAGTCAAAAATTAGTGCATTTACTGAGGAGAGAAAAAGCCAAACCTCACGTTCATTACTGGTGAGATCACGCAAGTTTCTCATTTTCAAAGTATAAATGAATGCAAATATTAACTGGGCAGAGCAACGGGTAATAATCCATAGATATTGATTGATTTCTTTAAATGAGAGGAATTCAGCTGCAGTGTTTTTTGATCAGCCTTCAATGTTATTTTAAACGGAAGCATCTCCTTCTATTAAGATTAAGAGAAGATTAACCACTGATGGTGAAAGTGCTCTGAACTTGAATTCACCTGATTGATTAACAATCATATGAGAGAGGTTGAGGCTACACAGAACTAATATGCTCCACCTATATTTAAGAGTCTTTTATATTTACAACTCTCAAGTGAATGTCAATCATATGTCTGCTTCATCATAGTTATTTTGATATTTTGGAAAGTCAGTTTCAGTTTGATTTTGATTCTGTATTGTAATTATTAAGAATGACAACAGGCTAATGTAGGTTAATTTAATGTGAAAATCTTTTCAGTCTGCATGCGATTAAGGATGAGATGGTTTTTAGAAAAAACCTGTAACACCAGTTACTAGCACTTAAATAGGAGATCTGTTAGTAAAGAAAAGGTGACTGGTTTATTTTATTTAATGCTTTATTTCTATCAAAAGAAAGCTTTCTAATACAACAAGACACAGAAGCCAGCTCCTGCCATACAACAGTAAAACTATGAAATGGTAAATCCAAGAGGGGCAGATTGTCAAACCTGGATATGCTCAGCCACATGCAGCACAATATTGTGTACATAATTTGTGTCTACAAATAGCACGTAAATTGTGCCTTTGCTAGGTAAACATAGCATCCATCTGCAGTATATGAATAAGCCCTAATGATAACATTTTCAATCAATTTGTGAGTTCAGACTCAGACTGTAGGTTGCCTCTTGTAGCCACATGATAGAAGGTAGAGAGACCAGGGTCTATGAGGTTGGGCATATTACTCTCTCTGTGGCTTACATTTGTAAGTCCTAACTCATCAAGGACAGCCACCCCTAAAGAGCCATTGGTTCTTCTCTTATGCAAGTGGGTGCAGCAGGCCAGAGTGAAATTAGGGTCTTTCCTTTTTTCCAGGGAAGTTAAACAGGGGAAGATGTATTCTAGTCTAAGTGTAGGACTAGCACAGTCTGCTTACTCCCTGGATCAGGGGAGAGGGCTTTATAAAAACTCTGAGTCCTTTGGGATTTAATTTAAATGTTCTAGATGTCAGAAAGGTCTTCAGTTAATCCTTTGGATAGGCATGGGTTAGCACAACATCACATTGTCTCTGCCTCTGTTCAGTTAGACATTCACTACACTGTGCTTGGAAGGATTTAAGGAAATCGTTTTTGCAAAGCAGAATTGAGAGACAAATGTTTGGAATTCATTTATCGCATGGCAGTTGCCTTAAACAGAAGAATTACTTTAATTCCCTTCATACATGGTTGTATTTTTTGTCCTCTTTTTTGCTATTCTGACAGCATAGAAAGAATTGCAGGGAGAATGAACAAGAATGGAGCTTGTCAGATTGAAATAATTTTGAGTTTACTATCACTAGCATAATTAATGTTCAAACACAAGTACTTTCCATGGATTTATTTCCCTGATTAAAGTCATATATGCAACTGAGTTCTACATATGCTCAACTCTCAAAGTAAAAGGTGTACAATTCAGGTACAGTCAAGTTAAAATATATTCGCCTAATTTAAGAACGATTATACATTCATGGCAATTCCACATTCAATTAGAGTTAACAAAATGTTACATCCTTTTTAACATCTTTTATTAATGTTGATTTCATCAAACCGTAGAATCATAGAATGTTTTGGGTTGGAGAGAACCTTAAGGATCATCTAGTTCCAACTCCCCTCAGCCATGGGCAGAGACACCTTCTGCTAGAACAGGTTGCTCAGCCTGGCCTTGCAACTTCAGGGATGGGGCAGACACACTTCTCTGGCCAACCTGTGCTACTGTCTCACCACACTCACAATAAATAAATTCTTCCTAGTAGCCCACCTAAATCTCTCATCTGTCAGTTTAAAGCCATTCCCCCTTGTCCTGTTGCTACCTGCCCTTGTCAAAAGCCCCTCTCCAGCTTTTTTGCACCCCCTTTAGGCACTGGGAGCTGCTCTAATGTCTCCCTGGAGCCTTCTCCTCTCCAGGCTGAAAAAGCCCAACTCTCTCAGCCTGTCTTCATAGGAGAGGTGTTGCCGTCCTCTCATTATCCTTGTGAGCCTCCTCTGAATACGCTTCAACAGGCCCTTGTCCCTCTTGTGTTGGCGGCCCCAGAACTGAATGCAGTAAGGTTTCTCACTTATTATTTTATATGTCTTAAGCTACACTTTCTTGAAATATTTTTAGTATATGATTAGCATGCTACTTACAGGTGGCTTGTCCTGTTTGTGGTGAAAATGATACAAGCAATATGCAGGGATTCAGAGCTAGGTTATATTTGCATTCAAATTTGCTCTGTAACTTCTTTGGGGTTTTTGTTGTTTTTTTTTCCTAAACATAAATATTTACATATTTATCATTAATAATAATGATAATATTTTTGCCAATTTTGTGAAGCATAGGATAAGACTTTCATATATCCAAGAGTCAACATTTATCATTTGCATAATGGAAGATTATTTCAATTGGAGAGTTTCTTAATGTCAGATAATGACTTGCTGCAAACATATACTGAATTTCACATTTCTCTACAGTATGAATTATGATTGTTTACATAAATTTTATATTGTTAATTATTTAAATATTTAACATGTCCAAATTTTACATAGCTTTTTTGTTTTCAAAACAATAGCAAGTATTGTTTTGAAACATGCAAAAACAAGTATTTGTGAGAAGCATGACAGCTTCAGTTTTAAAGCCAGCTGCAATATTAAAATAATAATAATAATTAGGTGGCTGCAATTGTAACCATCCGCATAGGAACTGATGTAGCATTGTCTCAGTGGTTAGAAAGGCCAGCATAAGCCTGATTCATCCAGTCCTAAAATAAATGGGAAGACCAAGATGGTTTGAATAAGAAATGAGTGGGTTTCTAAGGTTATGAACACCGCCAGTTGCCTAGCTTGTAAGAGTTTAGTTTGTCTTGCTCCCTTTTAGGCCTAATAGCTCAACCTCAGTGGGTAGATCTTCAGATTACTCCAGGGGATGGAAAATTCTATACACAGTTTGTGAGCACATATGGAATCTTTATGAGAAATGTATGTCACACAACTGGGATTATGGTTTGAAATTTCATTATGTAATGTAAACAAAGAAGCATATATGGTACAATTATTTTTATGACAAAAAATGACAGGGATTCAGGGGCTAACAAAGCACCAGAAGTGTCATTACTTCTTCCCAACTAATTTTATTTTATAACCTGGTGTTTGCTGAATCTTAATCCCCTAAAGATAAACCAGTTTAAGGTCTTTAAAAGTACAAACTTAATGACACACTCTTTATTGTCTGCTTTGTGGAGAAATTTGTATATTGATTATCTTTAGTAAGCCCATTATTCTGGCTATGGACAAGGGCGTCATTGAAATGAAATGAAACAATATGCTGTGTGGTAAGAGCTTGTTATAACTTAGGTATCTATCTTGTGAAAATAATTGCATCAAAAAATCACTAAGGTTCACATGCTTATAGAAACAAGAAGATATAAATTTTATTGGCATACTGCACGGGAGTGTACAGATAGAATAGAAAAGGTAGCTAATTTTGCTTTATGAATTACACAAATCTTTGACTTGGGGCATGAATCAGTCACTACACGTACAAATGCAACCTGAGACAAACAGACTTGCTGCAGAGATAAGTTCAGTCAAAAATGCTTGCCAGCAGGTAAACACCAAAAGCAAAATGACAGGTGGGGGAAAAAAATACATTTAAGTAAAGGCTAGTGAAGAATAAGGTATTGTTCAGGTTGCTATAGGTAATTACAGAAAAGATACCAAGGTTACAAAGATAATGAGCTTTCTATTTTAACCATCAATTGACATAAAGTTAATAAAGAACAATTTTCAGTCAAAAGCATCCTGAAGTATCTTTTTTCAACTCTCTAAACAAGTCTCTGCTCATCCTGTTCTGATGATGCTTAATGTTTATATTGTATGAGGTTATTTATATCATCCATAGATAGCTTATAAATTCCTGCTCTAAGCTATTTTAAAGCTCGTATGTACCAAGGTTCAAAGTTATGGGCATATGTTACTTCTGTAACCTGTTACAGTACACAAAGTGACCAACTAGGGTAGAGGATGAACTGATCCCACTATTCATAGGAGCCGCTTCTGACATTATAGCAGTCTAGAACATAGGATGTTAGTATGCCTTGCTCTGATTTTTTGTTTAAAGCAGCAAACTATTTTTCCACCCAGTAGTAATGGGAAATGTTCCTGTAACCTGAATTCTTTCACTGGAAAATGCTTCTATGGTCTGAGAAATTTCGAGTTTCTACAAACCCAAGGACTGCTTTTCTTTGATGTTGTACTGTGGTTTGCTTTCAGCATTTTGAAAGAAAGAGAAAAAAAGGCATTAGCTAGCCAAACAAGAATATTCAACTCAACATCAATTTTACTGAAAGGAAAATATTCCTTGAACTAAAGAAAATTACTAGAAACAAAGTTCTTGATTAATTTCCTTTAAAGCAACCTAACCCGATATTGAAAACTGTGACTCACAGGAGACTCCTCCAGCCTATAGTGATGTTTTGTCTTCTGCATTGATCTTGATATCTTTCTCATTAATAGTTCATTAGAGTGTAGAGTGTAATGTCTACATGCATAATTGAAGCTATACAGAAATAATTGTCCTAATTACCAGTGCTATATAATATCATTCCAGTTACAGACCCGTACCACTGGGTGATATCTGCCCTAGAGGTTCTCCTCAGAAAGGATATGTGATATTCTGAAGGAATCCTTGATATTTTCAATGACTCTTCTGACCTGAAAAGTATCTTCTTGATAACTGATAGGTTCAGTGTAGAATATTCTATAGAAACCAACCTCGTGTGTGCTTCCATACCCAGTGAATTATTAGAAGGTATCCAGTCTATTTGGCCTTATGGATTTTCTGTTTTGTACCCCTGCACCCTCTTTTGTCATGGGTACTGTGGTGGAATGAACAAGACAAGAGGAACTAAAAAAAATGAGCAATTTGCTCAATCTTGCCTCTTCCCAATTTTAAGTATTGACCTACCTAGCTTTGATTGCAAGACACACTTGCAAAATGCTTTACCTTTCCTCTGTCATGGTATTATTGCCACAGGATTTCTGTGAAGATTTTGAACATGCAGCTGTCATAGCATGTACAGATAGAACTTAGGTGGTGTAAGAGGCTTCTTTGCAACATGACTGATTTCCATCTATGTTATTGATGAAGTAGTGATCCATGATGCTGCTAATGGGAGGGCAATCCAAGAGTCTTTATTTGATATTGGCTGCATGAGTTTTCTCTGGGTGTATGGACTTTTAGGATGTGCACTGCCTGAAGTCACAACCCATGTGAATCTATATATGTAAATAAGCACATACCAAAAGAATGAAGTTATCAGTAACTGTCTTCAGATTAATTCTTTCATGTGTGTATGCAGGTTCCTGTGGTCCAACCTGCCCTCCTACCTCACCTTCTCAGTCCTCTGAAGACTTTAAAACAAACCAAAACAAAAATCACAAGCAGAATGTTTTTCCCAGATCTTAGGATAAGCATGAGCTGAGGATGAGGAAAGAAAAGCCTTCCCTACATTCCCCCTCTTGAGTTCCTAGGTTTGTATGTCTTCAGTAATGGGGAGAGAGCCAATCTTAACCAACAACAGCAATAAATAAGTACCAATCAGAACACACAGGTTATTGAAATAAGATTTTCAAACTGTTAAACACAGTAGATAGTCTGTCCAAACCTGGGCAAGCATTTACTCTTCCCAGAATAGAAGGAATTTCCTTGATTTGCTTCAAATCATCTGCTCAGATGTTCAGGGTGAAAAACTCCGGTAAATTCTAAACTGAAAATACTTCTGAGGAAACATGGTTGGAATACGGCTACTGCAGTGCAAGAAGGAATTGTCTATATGGTAAAAATGTAATTGATCTTAAAATTATCAGGTTTATGTCAAGAATAACAAGCTAGAATTTCTTTTTCAAGACACTGAAGCCCTATAACTTGTGCAAACAGAAAGAAATGCTTCAGGTAAGTGATTCCTATTTAAAATATCCTTGAATTATTCTATTGCAAGATATGAACTTATGGAAAGATTACTAACATCAGTTCATAAATTTTCACTTAGTGAAATGAATGTGAATTACTTTCATAAAATGGTGCAATGTATCATTTTGAGGACGCTGGCAAACTGTATGGGAGTGAGAACCATGCTGTTGCTCCACATCAAAGCACCCTTGAAATCATCCCTTGGTCACATCCACGGTCCCACGGACAAGTCCAGTGAACTGCATATACTGAGGCAGAATAAATTGAGTAAATCTCAGGTGAGTTCATGGTCTGGAACTTTTTCAGCTTGGGAAATTGTTCTTACAACAAGATGACACAATATTTTAATGCCTAATTTTTTCTGTTAATAAGTGTGCTGGCATTTAATGAGATAAACAATTATATAAGCAAAGACATGAAAAAAACAGGGGCATAGGAATGTATGGTAATATAAATCAAGGAAATTTTAGGAAGTGAACTGTTTCTTTTTTCTATTCTTCAAGTTCCTGAATTTGGGATTCAAGTGTTGCATCACTTCCTCCAGCTGTCTGCCTCCGCACAGAAGCTTAATAATACAATAGAATTTATAGTAAAAATGTTTTTTCACTTTATTATTTTCAATACAGATTCTGATTTCCGCACAAATAGATGTTTCTTTAAAATTTATGACGTCTAATGTTAAGCCTTTTTAGAGGTAAATGAGAAAATCATGTTCTAGTTTAATGTCACATGAAACAAAATATTTTATAAGTGCTTAGCAGACCTATTAAACTTCTTTGTCCTAGACAGGTTCCAGCTCATGCATCTGCCTGCCCCCACAGTACTTACAGCCTTTTCTTTATCGAATAGAACTTTTTGATTTCTTTGCTACCTTTGTAAAGTAGTTTCGAGTATAAGCAGTAAGTCCAGCCCTGCTGGTCACACGTCCCCGTGTGTAAGGCTCTGCTGCAGAGGAGCTGGCTCCGGTTTCCGGGAAGTGATCGCTTGGTATTGTGCACGAAGAGGAAAAGCACTGTGTACCTGAACGGATAGTGCATACAGTAATACACAGCATAGTCAGGGAGAATTCAGTCAGAATAATAAAGTGAGGTGCCAGCTGTAAAGTACCAGGCATTTGCACACTGTCCCTATGCAGTTACCTCCCTCCTCTTCAGAAGTGAAGCGGCGTGTCAGGGAAGATGCCACGTCTACCCTGCTGCATGATTTACCTCCCTGAAACTCCATTCTCTTCTAACGTGAGCAATGAACGGTAAAGGACTGTCGAGTTATTGTGAATGTACAACCCACATACACGAGTCATTAAAAGCAGGAGCTGCAGGAGTCACAGGGGCTACAGCCGCCCGCCGCCTCCTCTGAAGGCAGTCGTTGAAGACACGTTAGTGGGCTCCGGCTTCCCGCGGGGAAGAGACACCTGCGGACTCGGCAGGTCCTCGCTTCGGGCCGCTGCTCAGCTCCCTGGATACGCCCGGCGTCCCGATTCGACCGGCCCCATTCAGCGCGACCCGAGAGGCGCCGTCCCAGTGCCGCAGAGCCAGGACAGGGAGCGAGCTCTGACCATCGACGTGCCCGGGCTCCTGAGGAGGCTGCCCGACTAGCTGGCAGCGGGACAGTAGCTCACGGCTTCCATCACAATTTCCCCTTCCATCTCTCTCGATGGACAGCCGAACTGCGGGCATGTAATGGCACCCTCTGAATGCTCTTTCCAAGCCCGCACCTTGTTTCTCTCTGGCCTCGGTCCTCCGGTGGGAGCGAGGAGTCATCCTCACAGCCGCCCCTCCGGGTAACCCCGCACCGCTTCAGCTCGCTCACGCCAAAAAGCCTTTTCATGTGGATTGGGCTGAAGCTGAGTGGGTTGGTTTGGGTTTTTTTCTGGTGTTTTTCTTCATTTCTTTCTCAGTTTAACGTGCGAGCACAGAGGAATACGAGGAATGTATCAACTGAATCCTTTAAAAAAATATAGGCATATAATAACTTGGACACGTTAGGGCAGGAAATAGTGAAAACCTGCTCCTTGTGGCATTTCCCAAGCTGGGGGAACCTGCCCAGGGCCCAGGATCCTTCGGGCGCTTAATGAAGTGCCAGAACTCCACTGGGATCAGTCATCCCTTTCCAGGATAACCCATAAAAGTAGCTGTAACGCCATCCCCTCAGGGCCAGCCGGATAATTACCCATTAGTTACGGTTAGAAAACTCGAAACATTCGTAAAACAGGTTTCACTAAAACTTAGAACTGCCATTAAGGAAGGATGATCCCCTTTGGGAATGGCAGAAGGAAGTGTGCGACACAGGGGGATGAAGTTTTGCCACAATATTTACTCTCTTGCTTGTTTCAAGCTGATAAAACCGAACACCTACAAACATCTATGCTTGCCATTGTACAGCATCCACCGCTGCTGGTTCTTATGTACTCAGGGAGAGTTTTCTCACAGTCCGGTGTTTGCATCTATTGACTTTGTAATCTGTAGACATACTCTTAATGAGCAGAAAAGACAAGGATCTCTGAGATAAACCCTTGGAATAACAGTGAGCCTTTATAGCTTGTCAGTAAGAGAAAGCTCAAACACAAATATCTGATTTACAGAAGTAACACAACTTATTTGGGTAGATTACATTGTTTCTGTTTCAAATTACTCTGTCAATCGAGAAAGAAGAGGTTAAGAGGTCATATTGTTTAAAAAAAAATGCTTGAAAGGGCTCTTTCAAGGGATTTTTCATAAACTTCAACCCCATACGTAATTACTTATTTGTGATGCTGCATGCTCTTTACTTTGCCTTGTCAAATGTGCTGGGTTTATGAAACGTTGTCTCACAACCCCCCTCAAGCAGTCAGGAACAGGATCACCCCCTACACGCGGACTGGAGCGCAGTGATTTGCCCCACACGGCAGCTGCTGACAGGTCTCCATCACATCTTCATTTCAAGTTTGCGCTTTTTTTTCCCCCTGTTGGGTGAGGCTTTGTTATTGCTTTGAACCGTTTTACTAGAGAGGAGGCAGAAAACGCCACACGGGCTTTTTAAGGAGGAGCGAGGTCAAGGTTGAGAGTCGTGTGCATTGAAAACTTTCAAACCAGTGACTGCCCAGCAAAGACATGGGGAGGAGAGGGGTTAGGGATTAAAACATCGAGGCAAAAGTCCCCTTGGCCACAGTGGTGCTGAACTCTTAAGTTTGGAGATTGGAGAGGACACCCGCTCCCCGGGGGAGCCGGCGAGAGGCACTAGGTTCCCGCCGTGGGGTTGCGAGGACCCTCGTCACCCACCCCCCCCACCCCACCCCCCCCGGCTCCCCACGCGTGCTCTGCCCGCCCAGGCACCGCGGCCCTCGGGTGAGACCCCAAGGCGGACACGCGTGTCCAACACCTCAGGCAAAGGCCCGGCTCCCCCGTGCTGGGGCCGGTGCTCCCGGGAGAAGCGACTCTGCGGCGTGTGGCAGGGGAAGCGTCCCCATCACGAGTGGACCGTCCGGGCACGCCGGAGACCCGGTCGGTTGCTATCTCCTCTGCCCGCCGAGCCCCTGCTTCCTCGAGGCGCTGCGCTCCCCGGCAGCCAGCAAGGGGAATAAATTACAAACCCGCGTTTAATGTTAGTGACTCTTTAAATGGAATTTTTCATTCAAAGTTTGTCATTAAAATAGAAAGGCCTTTTGGTTGTGACCATACAAGCATACTAAATTGTATATGTTTGCGATACTGAATGAATCTTGCCCATATGCTGCACTGCAAGGCTACATGAATGAAGCATTTACCAAATCAGGCCCACCACATTAAACAGAAAAACAATCTTTATTCATGGTAACTTATCAGTTTCAATTAATCAACCTCAACAATAGAAATTCTGATGTGTTCAAGCAACTTGAAAGCAATAGGTCATCTCCAGGGCAGCCATGTTGTGTCTTTGTGCCGATGGTTTCACACAAAGCAACATCCCCAATAAATGTACATCCCCACACACAGATGTGTGCCTGTATGTGCACAAACACCCGAGGGCCGCCGTGTACACGGACGGCTCCGCGTCGGAGTGTTTCTCTTTTTGTCATACAAAAAGGAATTGTTTTCCAGTATTTTACTTTTTAAAAAAAAAAAAAAAAAAGCTCTGCAAGTTTAAACAAAAGAAAAGAAATTTCCATTGGATGACCATCCTTTCAGTTTCTCTGCTGCTATGTGAATAGCATTGTGCAAACCATTCCAATGGTATTGAAAAGGGGTAACCATTGGTTTGATTTGGTTACACGGTTTCGTAAAGAGCTCCCTCCCACTGCCTTAGGGTCTGTGAAAGGTCCGTGACCTGTTTAGAACTGCCGAGTGAAATGTCATGTCGCCCCTCCCAAATGGGAGTATCTGCATTCATTTGATCAGTATAAAAAATGATTGGGGATGGCGAGATCAGGGCTTTTGAATTGCAATTTATAGCAGTTTACAAAAATGCACATTGTTGGAAAAGAAAACATGGAAGTGTTTCTTTCGAAATTGCATTACCTGTGAAATGTCATTAGTCTTTTTAGGATAGTGCATCCTATTTTTTATGATCTCAGAGTTAAGCAGATGTAAAGCGAAGAAGTTGAGTGTTTGCTTGAGGCCGGGGGTGCAGGTTTGCCCTCGGCTGTTGGAGGAAACGCTTCCCCGTTTCCCCCCAGGCCGTGTTTCTGTCATCATTCGGCGGTACCGGGTATTTCACGGGGTCTCGCCGGTTTAGCGAAACGACACGAGGCTGTGGCTTCCCGGGAGGGTGGTTTGTTCATGTCCGGGTCTCAGCATCCTCCTACCTCCCGCCGAGAGCTTTGACCACCTCCGCCTTGTCCGGAGACGGATGCACTGAACGCTTAATTTGTTACTCGTGCAATTGTCCGCCGTCGCCGCAGCGCACCCGAAAAAAAAGCGGGAGAAGAAATCCCGAAGCAAGAGGGAACGGTTATACTTACGTTAAACTATCCGCCCTTGTATTTGTTCCCTCTCACCCCTTTTCCCCGGGGAGCTGCGCCCGTTACTGGCCAAGCCCGGCCCTTGGGTGCGCACCGGGACCTCTTCGCCCGGTGCCTGCCGGCTGCCCGACGGAACAAGGTGTGGGGCAACTCTGGGAGAGGTGCGGGACGGAGAAAAACTCTGGGGAGGGAAGAGCGGCGGGGAAAGTTCTGGGCAGACGTGTGAGAGACAAAAGCCAGGGATGAAGGTGCCTCGGGTCTGCCCGGGACGGCGGAAACCCTTGGCTGGGCTCAGGCCCCGAGGGAGAGCAGGGCGGCTGCCGGCGGGGCAGGCAAACGGGGCGGGCTGCCCTGGGCTGCTCCTCTTTCTGCAGGTGCCGGGACAGAGGGCGAAGATGACCCCCATCGCCTCCCCCCTCACCAAGCAGGTACCCCGATGCCAGCAGCCAAAGAGATGGGGTCTGGGTCTGCAAGAGCACTCTGCCCTGTGAGCCAGGCCCCCCGCAGCCTCATCCAGGGTACGGGTCTCCCTGGGACTATCCTCCCTAGCCTGAACTGTGTGTTGAGGAGCTGAACGCCAGAGATGAAACCTCAATAAACTATGCCTACGCCTCACCGGGAACCTCCGGAGCGGCCCTGCCTCGGCGACCCCGGGCTGGTCCCGCAGGCAAGGGGGGCTGGGAGAACCACGCGTGTCCCTGAGTCCTCCCGGGATGATCCGGACCACAGGGAGAGGGGAGCTGAGATGCCGTTGCCAACTGCCTGGCAAAAGCCTGAAGCTATTTCTCGGCCCGCGCTCGCTGGGTGCCGCGGAGATGCGCTTTGTAGCTGTCGACAGAGGCTGAAACGTTTAAACGGGGCAGATAAATTATTAGGAGTAAAAGCCTTGAGCGGCTTAATTGGGAAAAGCAGCCCGGTTCCAACCAATGTCCGTACAATTGCACACTGCAGTCCACCATTATTCGAGCTTCATCTACTATGCACTATATACCACCGTCTCCAAAGGATTGTTGCCCTAGAAACTTGTTTTAAATCTCCAGCTATATATCAACACCTTGTTTTAGCAGTCCTTGGCTGAATTACAGTTACACAGTTTGGCGCTTCTTTCAAATTTCCTCCCATCAGTTTGGCCAAAGAAAGGAATTTTTCTCCTTTAGAAATGAATTGGCTTAATTAGTAAGTAGATTAATGGCAATTGCTGGTGAGTTGGTTTCCAGCAGAGTTTCACCAGAGAGGGTTAATCGGAGTCAGGTCTGGAATCTTTCCCAGAACTGGCTGCCAGCCATTTCCGTCAACCAATCAACCCCGTAAACAAACGCGCCATCCGCCCAAACAGGGCTAACTCCGAGGCTCGTCCTGCGCTGAGCCCCGGCCCCGCTGTCCCGAGTGAACCCGGCGCCGCCGGGCCCAGCCGCTGCCCCAAGAGCGTCTCCCCGGCACGAAGAGATTTGTTGGGCTCTTCGGCGCTCAGTAAACACGGAACCTGACGGTTTTCTCCCCTAAATAGGTGATAATTAGAAAGAAAGCCAATTGACGTGACAGGACGAGCCCAAACTCTTTTCCAAAGCCACTGGGCAAAGAAAACCCTCGCCATTGACTTTGACACTTTTTTCAGCCTCGCCACTTTTTTCTTCCCCTACGCCGATAAACCGCATTCATACTTGGGCTCGCAGCTGCATTAGCCTTGCAAAAAAAAAAAAAAAAAAAAAAAAAGGGGGGGAAAAAAAGGAAAAAAGGGGGAAAAAAAAATCCCTGCTGAGAAATGCATATAATAGGAAAAACAGATCGGCTGGACAGCAGCGTAATTAATGCCAGCGAGGGCTGGGGCCGGTTCCATAGTTTGTCTTTTGAGGATATCAAGACGAGACCTGGTGAAAAATGACGCATGCTTTAGCATCTCAGAGAGCCGGCGGCCAGCGGCGCTCCCCCCGCCGCCCCTCCGCCTCTTTTAACTCCGTGCCTCGGAACAAAGGGGTCGGCAGAACTAGCTAGGGTGTAATGAGTCCTGTGTCCCTAGCACATTAAGTGCATCATGGAAACATATTGTATCGAAATAGTTTGGAGGAGAATACTGGGGATGAAAGAGAAAGGGTGCTTTGATCAGCTCCCTGGGGTCCTGAGTGCGCGCAGACCGACTTGCAAGGACTTATTCAGCTCCAGCGAGACACACTTACAACGCCATTCAAAGAAATTTGCATATCTGTAATTTATCACATTTGTCCCCAACATTTTTGCAAGGTAAATAAAAGTTGTCTGAATGAAAAATATCAATCATCACACAGCGAGGGCGAGAGGGAGAAGGGCGAAGCGTTTCTTTCACCAGGCTCCGTTTGCAAAACTTTTGGTCGACGCGGGGTAAAACCCACCCCAGAGCATTTTTGCAGTTGCTTTCAAGCCGGCGACAGCGCGTGTGTCCGCGGCCGGAGATCCGCGCCCCGGTGCGGCCCGGTACGGCCCCTCAAGGACCTAGCTCCGGCACTCCTCGCCCTCCCGCTCAGCACCGCGCAGAGTCCCGTCCTTTCGGGCCGCTCTCCGGACCCCGCAAGCCCCGGCAGAAGCGCCGGTCAAAGCCCAAGGGGAAATGGGGAAAGGGGGAGGTAAAAGTGTAACGTCGGGGAGGGACCCCGGCCGGGCCCTGTGCGGCTTCTACTGGAGGCGGCCGCACTACCATCGGCATCTTCAACTT
The DNA here is from genome assembly GCF_033815535.1 of Pezoporus flaviventris. NCBI lineage: Eukaryota > Metazoa > Chordata > Aves > Psittaciformes > Psittacidae > Pezoporus > Pezoporus flaviventris. The sequence continues at coordinate 10,491,587 of NW_026892595.1, forward strand.
GACCTTGGAGAGGGCTCCGCACCTTCGCCTCATCTGTCACCCGCGCCCGGTGACAGTGATGCATTTCGAAGCATTGTCGGGGCAGGGCACAGGGAGAGCCGTCGGGACGGGAGGGGACAGAACGGGACGGGACGGGCTGGGGTGGCAGCAGAGCGGACGCAGTGCCTCCGGGCAGTGGCGGGGAACCAAAGTGATAGAGAAGCATGTGAGGATAATTCTGTGACAGGCGGGTCCCGGTTCCCCCCCCCCCGCGAGAAGGTCATGGCTGCGGGCTGCGCTCCGCCAAGGGAGCCTCAGCGCTCCGCGCATCCTCGGCACCACGGACCGCACCGTCGGGGCGCGCCCTCCTCTCCGCAAGCCGGCAGGCACGACTGGTGCTGAGACGTCCCGAGGGTTCCGTGCTTTACCCCTCTTCCCAAAACTCTGCCAGCCCGAAGCCACCGGCGGACGGGCACTGGCAGGGCTGTCCAAGCCACGCTGAGACTCCTCCGGAGCTCTCCCTTCCAACCGCATGTCGCCCCAAGTTACTTCTCCCTTCTGCAGCAGGGATCAGCTCCCTGTGGCCTCCCCCGGATGGGGACCGGCGCCGTTTTGCCCCGGGGGCGTCGGCCCCCCGCCATCCACGGAGGAGCCGTCCGCTGCGGGGTAGGATAGAGGTTCTTGCCAGGGACATCGCTTTCCCGAGGCCAGAGCGCGAGGTGCCAGGGCGGTAAGCGGCCGCACTGAAAAGGCCCGGGCCCCCGGGGCACGCCGGGGTAAGGGTAGCCGTCGGGGCGCCCAGTGGGGACATTTCCCACAACAAGGAGACACCGACACCCGCCCAGCTGGTGTGGAGTTCTGCCGTCCACGCCTGCCCTTCGCCCGGCCTTCTTACCGCGCCCCGCGGCGCAGGAGCCCTCGAGGCCCAGTCGAAGTGCGGGACGGCAGCATTCGCCTGCCCATGCGACCCGTCCGTCCTGACTCTCCTTGAGGGACGGGGGCAGCCTCCACCCAGCGGAGCCGCGGCTCGGGCTGAGGCGCTCCAAGCAAGGATTCCGGGAAGGCGGGGGTCGGGAAAGACCAGGGCAGCAGCGAACCGTCCGGGTGGGTCAGGGCATGACCGGGCAGGGCGGCCGGAGCCTCTCGCTGCCCCGGCGCTGCCCCGCGGGGAGCAGAGAGCAGGGGGGGATCGGCGGGGCCGTGCCTCCTCTGCCCTCTCCAAGCTGCTCGGCGTTACAGGTTGCGCAGAGCAGGTGCACAGAGAGAGCGGGGGGCCGCCAGTGGCTTTGGCTGCTGGCGGAGGCTGGGGAAGCGGGGGCCGTGGAGAGGAGGGGGGGGGCGGTCGTTCCAGGGGGGGGCCCTCGGGGGCCGGCTGTACGCCGTCCGGGAGGGCTCCGCGACCGCGACCGGAGAGCCGAGCGCTGCCTCCAACACTGCGCTTCCGCTCCAGGGGCCTTCCGGGAGGGAGCCCTGCTCTTCTCGGCGGGGCCGTCGCCAGACGGGGCCCCGCGACGCGGCGCGGAGGCTCCTAGCGGGGCACACCCCGGGGCCTCCCACTGCGCGGCCGCCGCGCAGGGGCGGCATCGCCCTCGTCCCCGGGGGCGCCCGGTAGTCGGGTCCCCTCTTGGAGACCTCCATGCGTAACGCGGGCTGCCGGGACGGGAGAGCCCCGCCGCCGCCGCCCACTGCCCCTCGCCGGAGCCCCGACGGCAGCGAGTCGGCGGCGGGATCGACGGCCGGGAGCCTCCCCCGGCTCGGGGCTGCCCCGCCCGACTCCTCCCGGCCGCTGCGGCGGCGCGGGGAGCGGCGGGGAGCGGCGGAGCGCACGCGCGCCCGCGCGGGGTCCGTCCCCGCGGCGAGGCGCGCGGCGTCGAGGACCCCGGGAGCGGCGCGGGGCCGAGGCGCGGGCGGGCCCGGAGCCGCCCGAGAGGGGGGTGAGCGGCTGCGGCGGGGGGGGGTCGGAAGCCCCTCAGTGCCTGCCGGGGCTGCCCTCGGGAGCTGCGGCGGCGGCGGAGGCGCGCTCGTCCCCGCCGGGCGGTCTCCGGCGAGGGCAGCGGCGTCCGGGCGCGCCTGGTCTGCAGCCGGAGCCATTCATCCGCTGCCCCTTTGTTCGCCCTGAGAGTAACGCTGTGAATTAAAAGAAATGACAATATTTCGTATCTGCTCGGCCGGGCAGGAGAAGGGCCCTTGAGCCTGGCAAAAATCAGGCGGATCATTCATCGTGCCACCCCGCACCTGTGGGCTTGGCATTGAAAACCCTGCGGACCTCTTCCTATTCAACTTAATTATTCCCCCAAGGCGCACAATGGTTGAAATGGAGCAGGTTGGAGTCTGTTTATTGGTCGTAAATGTTTTTCTGAAGATCTTCTGAATCTCATTGTTAGCTCGTTGTTTGAGGCTGCCCTCTTTCTTTCAGACGAGAGTAGCCTTGGACTTTTCAATTTTCAATCGTAACATCTGCTTAATCGTACGGATCAAAATATGGAGACACAAAACATATGTAATGGTTGATTTGTTAAATCCTGGTAATGAGTTATTAACAAGGGAAAACAATGGGGCAGGATGGTGAGAGCCTTATGGTAACAGAGTCACTTTATGTAACGCCTGACGTTTCCCTTCTTGATAAATGGAACTAAGGTCTGAGCGCCAGGTGATAGCAAGAAAATCAATGTCTTTAGGGGCCGGCCCCGAGACTTTTTTTCTATGTGAAAAATTAGGAGACATAAAATTTAATTGGCTGATCAGGGGAAAGCAGTGGTCTTAAGTTTAATTGCCAGTAGGCTTAGCGAGGGAGACAAAACAAGATTTGGGCCTGTTTGTTTGCTTGCATCCCAGCGCCGCGTCCAAGTGTATCGTTGAAAATGTGTTTTATTATAACACATGTCATGCTTTACAGTTCCCATATTGTGTAAAGACAATAGTTAATGGTACATTAAAGACAAGCAAACCATGCCAACACGTCTTGGACACATTGTAAGGGCCTCTCTCTTTGCTCGCTTTAGGCAGCTGCAGTCCAGGACCCAGAAGCACAAAAAGAACAAGTTTGAAATACCAGGTGCATCCGAGAGAACCACGACAGGGATTGATATGTTATAGCCCAGGACATGAACCTAGCAATAAAGATATCATTGCGATTGTTTGCGGCTTCCACGCCATGTAAAGCCGGAGGCGCCGGGGCAGGCTGCTTGCTGGCGGCGGAGGCTCGGCCGCCCCGGGCTCCCCCGGCGCCCTCCGCCAAACCCGAGCACCTGTTGCCCAGACCCCGGCCCCGCCGTGGGAACCGCCTCCCGCCCGGGCTTCCAGGTCCCTGCACCGCGGCTCTCTGCGGAGTTATTTAGGGCCGTTCCCACCGGCTGCGGGATGCTGTGGAAAGCGGGAGGGAGCTTTACCGGGGGACACTCAACTGGTGTTTGTTCGACCTCGCAGCTGGCACTCGGTGCCAGTGAGGGGTGCGTGAATGAAGGAGGGGGTGAGAGCCCGGGATAGGGCAGCCTCTCTCCCCGCGCCCGGCCGCCGGCAGATGAGCGGCCCTGGGAACGGCGGCGGGACCGGTTCACAGCGCCGGGCAGCCCCCACCTGCGTCCGGCTTTGCGAGGGGCCCCGCCCGCATTCCCGGGCCCGTGTGGGCCCGTGGGCCGACTAAGCGGTCCTCCCGGTTCGGCCGGGGGGGTGCGGTGAGGGACACCTTGTTGTATTTCTTTATATATATATATTTTATTTTTTTAATGGGGGCTTGCCCGTCCTGCACAATAAAGATGTCTTTTCACCTGGTGCCTCACGGGTGATGCCACTGGAGCACAGCATCACCCCGCACGACCAGAGCCCGCACCACCCTCCCGGCAGCCAGCAGGAACCAGGACGCCTGCTAGCGCCTCCAACATCCCCCGCACCACACGGGGCTGGGGATCCCCTCTCCCACTTTTGTTCTCTCCAGCCCCACTTTGCAGCCCCCGGGGTGATGCCGGGAGGGGGGGTTAGGTGCAGAGGCCTGGGCCCGAGCGGGCCACCCCCGTCCCCTCGGGGCACCGTCGGGGCAGCTGGGAGGCCCCTGCGGGAGCCGGTGTGTAGTTTCAGGCGGGAGGCCGGGGCTTCGGGAGCGGGGCAGGGGCACGGGGGTTGGCGGGGAGCGGCTGCCCGAGGCGCGCCGGGGGAAACAGCGCTGGAAGGTGCAGCCATCCCTGCCATCGCCCCGGTGACGGCCGCGGGGAGCAGCGAGAAGAAGCGGCGGGCCCCGGGGCTGCGTGGCTGTCGGTCATGCCTGCGCCACGCTGGTCCTCAATGGACCCAGACGTGCTCTCCCCCAGAAAGCTACCGCGGAAGCCCCGAGCAGGACTTGCGGGAGTGGCCGGTCCCGCTGCATCCCTTGGGCCAGGACCTGCGCAGGCGCCTCCTCCTGCCCCGTGCGGCGGGATCTCGTCGGAGGAGCGCGGAGCTGGGGTGAATGGATGATGAGTCGGTCAAAAGGAGCTGTCAGTCTCTTTGAAGACTGCCTTTAAAGGGACTTGCCAAGTCAAGACGGGAGAGTGACAAGATAGACACCCTGGTGTTTTACATGCGAAGGCCGGCTCTTCCGCTTCATCTGCACCATACTAAAGGATGTGTTGAAGCATTGAATCACAAAAAAGTGGCACGCCGAAGAAAAGGTGCCACATAACAATGATTGTAGTGTTTAAATCGTGGGGGACCGCATCACCCGAGCCAATTGAGACGGACGGGGCTATACACAGAAGGAAACGGTACAACACTTCCATAACTTATAATTAAGCCGAAGTCCGCCTAACATTTGACTTTCTAATGAGTGTAATGAGATTACATGCCTGATGGAAGCATTTGTGCAAAAGCGACTTTCTGTGTTTAATGAGGTCCTAATACAGGACAAGATCGAATTATAGGTCGGCTCTTTTTCCCGTTCAAAGAGCTCCGTTTAAGTTCAACGACTCCGGTGCCGCCCGCCTCCCGCCCGCTGCAGGACGGGGCGAGGCTTCAGCCGGGTTCGCACGGAAAATGGGCAAAGAAATAAGCAAAGCTCCCCCTCAGCCCCGTCCCCAGCCGAGCCTCGGTCTGTTTTTGTGGGTAAGTAGCTCCTCTAATTGCTATTGGAATAGATCCATGCCATCCGCGCTAGGGAACTAAATGTGTCTAACTAGGTTAATGCAATTAGCATGCATGCAACATATTGCTCCCACTTTGCGGCAGCTTTGAAAAAAAAAACAGAGGGAGAGATGTACAGTATATGATGGGTAATAATTATGCCTTGGCTCACCCGGGCCGTTCCCACCCGCCCGGGCACGCCGCGGGGACAGCTCTGCTCCGGCCGGCGGCCGGGCCGGGCATCTGCGGCTCTCCCGGGGGCCGAGCCGTCGGGGCTGAGCCGCGGGTGCCACGGGAAAATCAGCACCTGCGGCACCGGGTCGAGTCCAAAGCCCAGCCCCGGGCCGCCCCCCCGCCCCGCCGGTAGCACTTGCATGCCCTGGTCCCCACCGCCCCCTCCCCTTGCCGCCGGGCAGGTGCAGCCCCCCCCCAACACATACACACACCCAGCAGCGGGGTACGCGGGGCTGTGGCTACAGGAGCAACTCTGCCACCAGTTGCTGGGGACAGCCTGGCCCCGCACGCGCAGAAGCCAAGCCTGCCCCCCCTCTTTACCCCTTCCGCCCCGGCACTTTTGGGAAGAGCTTTGTCCGGCGGCGTTTGCGCGCCCATCCCCGTGACGGCGGGCCGGGGTACAAAACAGCAGCGGGGGGAAGAGGAGTGTCACACCATCGCAAGGTTGGTGTTTGAGGACTCGGGTCTTTCATCTGGAAGCTACAAGCAGAGAGCAGAAGCACTGAAAGGAGGGGACCTCCTAGAGATAGACAAAGACATCAGTTGGAAGCACTTCAGGAGAGAACGTCAAAAGGGGTGGAGAGAGGGGGTAGGTCTCCCCCGCCCGTCCCCGTCCCTCCCAGCTGTATAAGAGCAGCCCGAGCGGGAGATGGGGCAGAGCGGGGCCGGCTGGGGCGGCCTCCAGGCCCCGCATAGCCCGGGCTCACCCCACCTATCTGGAGATCGGGACGGGTGCTTATGGACGGGCTTCCCCGGGATGCGGCGGGCTTCCCCGGGATGCGGCGGGACTCCCGGCAGCCGCTTCCCGCAAACACACTGCTCCACAAGGTACAGTCTGGTTTATTATTAACAAACACAGGAACAGTCCACGTGCGGCAATAAATTATTCTCACAAGTTCTGGCAATGTTTTTGTTTCCCCCCCCCCCAAAAAAAAAAAGTGCTGGTGGAATAAACCTATTGCATATCTTAAAAAAAAAAAAAATCAGTATAAATTATATAAATTATATATTCAAAACAGACGATTCTATATCATTATCACTACTCCGTAATAAATAGATAAATAAAGTTGATTGCCCTTAGAGTCTGAATCTTAAATTACATTTACAATAAAAGTCTTTACACACAGCATGTACAAGGCGGGCGGGGGCCACCCGCTTGGTGCCTCACGCCACGAAGTCAAAGGGAGGCTCGTTCTCGATATCGTTGAGGGAGGGTTTGCTGTTCACCTTCCGCGGGTCCTCGGGGGTCCACACTTTGGCTGTCCGGATGATGTTTTGTTCCTTGAGTTGCTTTTCATCAGTCCACGACAGCGAGTGACCGGCCAGAGGGGGGAGTCCGTAGTCGGGGTCGCTAGGGGAGGGAGATCCTGGGGGACAGAGGGAGAAAGGCAGGGGGTTATTGCTGGGGACGGCATTCCTGCGGAGAGCCAAGCCGGGCTGAGCCGGGCCGGGCTGTGCCGTACGGGGCCGTGCCAGGCCGCCACTTACTTGTGCCGCGGTGGCAGATGATGATTTTCTTGGGCTGGCTGGGGCTCTCACTGCTGGCGCTGCGCAGCGGCAGGTCGGACTGCACCAGTTCGCTGAGGAAGTTGATGTAGCCGATGGCCAGGCGGAGTGTGTCCACCTTGGAGAGCCGCTTCTCGTAGGGGAGGGTGGGGATGTGCGAGCGCAGCCCCTCGAAGGCGTCGTTGATGGACTGCATCCGCCGCCGCTCCCGCACGTTGGCGGCCTGCCGGAGCTGCTGCAGCTCCGCCTCGGAGCGCACCCGCCGCCGCCTCTTGGCTGAGCCCAGCGCCTGAAGCCGCCCCCCAGGGGACAGCAGCGCCGCGCCCGCCGCCCCGCAGCACTCGTAGGCGAAGCCGGGCGAGGCGGGCGACGGCGGGAAGGTGGCGGCCTGCGGCGGGCATCGATAGCCGCCCTCGAGGTCGCCGCCGTCGCGATAGTACTCCTGCAGCTGCCGGCTGAGGAAGTCCACGTCCGGCTCCAGCAGACCGTCGGCTGCCAGCGAGTCCCGCGAGGGCGGCTCGGGAAAGAAGTCCTCCTCGTCGAAATACGGGGGCGAGGAGAAGGAGTCCAGCCCGCCGGCGAAGTGCTCCAACAGCACAGTCTCCATGCTACCCCCGGCCTCGGCAGGGACGAGCCGCGACGGGGCGGGAGGCCAGACCCACCGGGACGCGCCTGCAGCCGCTCCCGCCGGCCCGCTCGCCGAGCCGCCCCGGGGGCGGCGGAGCCCCCGCCCCTGCCCGTGCCCGTGGCCTGCCCTCCCTGCCCCTGGGTGGCCGGGAGGCCGGGCCGCTGCCGCCGCTCTCCAGGGAGGAGGCCGGAGCCGGCTGGCGCGGCGGGCCGGCACGCGAGGAGTCTTATAACGACATCCCCGGGCGCGTGCCGCTGACCGCCGCCCACAGCCAATCAGCGCCCGCCGAGGGGGTGGACGGGCCCCCCCGTCGGGGCGACACCCGCAGCGCTCCCGCCGGCCGAGGGGCGGCGCCGCGGCGGAGACTGGGGGGGGGTGGTGGGAGGCGGGCCCTGATGGTGACCCCCGATGGTGCCCCCCGCCCTGTCCTGCCCGGCCCCGCGGCCCGGGTACTCTCCTGGAGCCCGCGAAGCAGTTCAGGCTGGTGCTCCCCACACGTCGAGGCTCGCAGCCCATATCCGTCCAACAGCCTTCCCACAAGCCACAGGCTGACAGCGCGAGTTGGCATCGGGAGGATTAGTACCCTGGCGCTAGAAGGGGTCACCACCGCGGATCGTCCCCTTCCCCCGGGCCAGCCAGCCCCTGCCGTCAGCAGAGCCGCTGTAGGAGAGAGCATCGGGTGGATGGATGGCGCAGGGTTTAAAAGGCGGACAGATCTATCATAACATCGAGCAAGAGCCGAGCGCGCGGCGACGTTGACCTGCCGCGTTTTAGCTTTTCCTACTCCCACAGCACTCTCGGGACAAGCACGTTTGGCGGAGGCTCTGTTAATAATTCCCCAACTGACTCTCACTGATTAAAGCCCTAAAAATTCTCACTGGGGTGAAATGGATTACCCGGCAGATTAGGGAAGGATTATCTGTCATTAGCGCTGCAGTAGCTTGTCCGGCAAAGGCTGTCCGGGTTTATCGAAAGTGACTTTTCAGTGTGGCACCAGTAACACCGAGATCAAACCCCGAGTGGAAACGCTCCGCGCCCTATCAGCAGAGAAGGACAGGGCCAGCTCCGGGAAAGTAATAAATGACTCGACTTCAAAGCCGCTGACAACGCCGTGATAACGGCGGGGAAACGCGTGAGTCACGGGAGGGAACAAAGAGCTTTGCAAGAACCAAATCTTGGGAAGTCCTGCCTGCAGACGGACCAAGCGAAAAAACGAGAAGGGAAGGACGAAACCTTCGCCTGACGACAGGACGCTTTGCGGGGGGACCTCTGCCACCGTTCAGGGACGGCGGAAATGAGGGAGTCCCCCATCGAGGGGCGGTGAGACAGCGAAGTGGCTCCCCGTTCACGTCCAGGGAGCGGGACTGAGGACCCGGGGTGGGGGATGAGGAGAAGAGGCGGAAGCTGCCGGTCCGGGAAACACCAGCTGCAGCTGCCTGCTGCGGGCATCACCGCCCGGTACCTTCTGCGGAGCTGGCAGAGTCCGGCACAGCTGCTCGCGGTCGAAGAGCCTCTCTCCTACTCTGCGGGAACGGCTCCGCTGCCTACCCGTGCCGAGAGTCCCGCTGGGCTGCACACTCCCCTCGAGTGGGAACCCAGGCAGTTAGAGACCCGAAGAGGGGTCCAGGGCTACATCCTGCTCCCAACCGGGGCAGCTGCGAGGCCGGACCAGACTTTATCCTGTCGTCCTGAAAACGTCCGTGGATGGAGCCTTGCACAAGTTCCCAGGGCAACCTGTGCGGCTGTTTCACCTTCCTCGGTGTTAAAGGAACTGGTGTTGCCCCATGTATGTAGATTTCGAACCTCTCCCTTTTCTCACGGTTTTCCGTGCGCCTGGACTCCTGTTTCCGTTCACGCCCGCTGTCCCTTAACCTCGCACCACTCACCGCTAGCAAGAGCCCGGTTTCTGCATGCTCCACACCCCTCCCGCCACTGTGCTCCGGCTGCCCCCGTGGCCGCCTCTGCCTCACAGTCTCATGAGTGCCATAGAACACGGGGAATAATCCCTTCCCTCGGTTCTCTGGGCTGTGATCCTGTTTCCGCAGGCAAAGAGGTGCCGCCAGCATCCCGGGCGGCCAGGGCACACGGCTGGCTCTCGCCCAGCCCGCTGCCCACCGCCACTCCCAGCACTTCCAGTGGCGCTCCCTATGGACAGCTCCGAGAGGCACGAAGCCCTCGTAGCTTGGCAGAGTCACCGCTGCGGGCGGCCCCAGAGTCCGGTGAGTCCCGGAGTCCCCGGGAGCCGTCAGCCTAGCCCGTCTGTCCCACAGCCGCGCTGCGCAGCCCCTAATCCGTGCCACCCGCCGGCAGCCTGTCCCCCTCTGTCTTGTGCAGAGCCCGGGACGCGGGGACAGGAGCCCTACCTGCGTCCCTCCCGTCCCCTCTGGCTCAGCTGTGGCACACCCGCATGACGGCCCGGCCCTTCCCCAGCGCTTCCCGCGCACCGTGGCCGGGAGGAGCGGGCACGCCGAGGCACGCGTGCAGCTGGAGAGCCTCCTTTTCCCAAAAGAAAAATGCCAGATCCTTCCCTCCCCACGTGGCACGGCCCTACCCGAGCCAAGCGCAGCCAGTGGATGAACGCTATGGCATCCTAGAGAGGAGCACAGGCATAAACCTAGCACGAGATCCTCCCGGATCCATGCAATTCCTAACCCAAAACACACGGAAAAGAAGAAAGCAAAACCTGAAATCCTAACGCTGTGATTTTTTTTTGGCGCATTTCCTGGCCACAGAGCTGTTTCTGCTCTCTCTCCTGCATGCCCAAGGAGTCATCAATGGGATTGTGAGTCCTTGCTCATGCCACACTACGGCTGGAGCAGGGGAATTCAAAGCCGATAAGCAAACCACTTCGAGTGGCCCCAGTCACCATCACATCCACTCGAGATCCACATGCACACACTACGCTGACTCACAGCCTGCCTTGAAGCACTTCCCCTGGGTCAGACAGGCCAAGCACCATCAGATCCAACGGTGAGCACCCCCTGAAACAGGCTTTTCTCCCCCATGGCCTCTGCTACCAGCCTTTTCCCTAGCGCAGCTTCTTGACCCTGGTCTGTCCTTGTCCACAAGAGTGAGGGAGGTGTCAGGGCCTCTCTCTTTAATATGGTGGTGAGGCATCTTCCCGGTGGCCGTCTGAAGGCTTTAGATTCATAGAATCATAGAACAGTTCAGTTGGAAGGGACCTTATCATATAGTTCCAACCCCCCTGCCATGGACAGGGACACCTTCTGCTAGACCAGGTTGCTCAAAGCTCCATCCAGCCTGGCCTTGAACTCTGCCAGGAATGGGGCAGACACAGCTTCTCTGGGCAACCTGTGCCAGTGCCTTATCACCCTCACAGTAAAAAAGTTCTTCCTCATATCTAAATCTCCCCTCTGTCAGCTTCAAGCCATTCCCCCTTGTCCTGTCACTACACCCCCTTGTAAAAAGTCCCTATCCAGATTTCTTGTAGTCCCTTTAGGTACTGGAAGGCTGCTATAAGGTCTCTTCGGAGCCGTCTCCAGGCTGAACAAGCCCACATCTCTCAGCCTGTCTTCATAGCAAAGATGCTCCAGCCCTCCTGATCCTGTTCGTGGCCTCCTCTGAACTCTGATCCTGTTCATGGCCTCCTCTGGACTTGCTTGAGCAGGTCCACATCTCTGTTGTGCTGGGGCCCCAGAGCTGGACACAGTATTCTAGAGGAGGTCTCATGAAGAGTAGAGGAGCAGAACCACCTACCTCGACCTGCTGGCTCCCCAGTATACGGCTGGTTTTATGGCCTGCAAGCAAGGGGTGATGACGAAGGAGAAGCAGGCTCTCTGCTGTTGATCTAAGGACAACAGGTTCCCAGAGACGCTGGAGGGGGCCCAGCATATTTTCAGCGCCCGAAGCCTGTCTCACTTCCCCAGGGCTGGTGGTCCTGCTTTGCTCTGGCGCACAGCTGGGATGAGCCCCGCAGCGCTAGGCAGTGAATATCACACTATGGAGGTGGCACGACAACAGCGGCCCACAAAACAAAGGCAGGTGACCTGGGCAGCTGGTCTGTGCGGTCTGTCCATCCCTGCGGGGCAGCTCCCACAGGACCGACAGACATTTCACCGCGCTGTTGCGGTAGCAGGGGAAACCTGCTGCCCGGCAGCTCCAAATGATGGGAGCTCACTGCTTGGGGGAAGCTGAGGAGTACTTTAGCAACCTACTATGTCCAAACTGTTGGAGACGGAACCTGTCTTGAAACCGTTCAGACCTAGCAGATCTTTGGTGAATCGGCGAGCAGCGCCCCGGGGGAGGTGACCGATGCATGCAGCTGATCTCGGACAGCTCCTCTCCCCCTCGCAGTGCGCGCTGGCGCTCCTCGTGTGCGCAGGGCTGCGAAGGCAACGAATGGAATATGGCTGCGCGGCTCCCCGGCGCAGTGCCCGCTGCGACGCTCGGCTCTGGAGCAGAAGAGGCGTTTCCCTCACTGTGCCCACCTCAGCCCTCGCCCCTGCGACAATGACGGGTTTAAAGACGACCAGTTCCAGTTTTATACATCTGCCTGTGAGCAATGAGCAATGACCGTCCCCGAAGGAACTGTCCGAGGAGTGGAAAGGCTCCTCCCGCGTTGTCTAAGAGGTTACGAAAAAGACACGCGAAAACCAAGAACCGGTACCTGGGCAGCCCGCGCCACGGCAACAAACTTGGACCAGCACCACCTGTGTCGCAAACGCCTTTTTTTCAATATTTGTCCTGTCCCTCTTGTCTGCTTGTGTGCTCACAGGAACGGCCCCTCCCTGAGCCACTTTCCAGCAAAGAAAATGAGTAACCAGCGCCTGACACCTCGTTATTTTCATTCCCCGAGGGCAGGAACCAGTAGGGGAGACGCCAAGGGGCACACCGCCTTCCTCCACAGCCAATGACCACACAAAAGTTCCGCTGGCCGCCAATTCCACGGGGAATCGCTGAAGGTCCACAGATGGGGAGGGGCATGGGGACGGGGAGAGAGGGCGCGTACCGAAATTTAGTGGCCCACCGAGTGGACCCAGAGCACCCGGGCTTGCCAGGCTCTCTAGCCCTCCCTCAGCCGGGATGCTCAGCGCTGTACGCGTCTGGCCCGACACGAGTAAGGGCTGGAGCCCCACCCTGGCTCGGGAAGGCGGCAAAGATCTCCCTGGGCGAGGGATTCCGCAGTACACCTGGGAAGCCACAGCGGCCCTGCTGTTCTAGGGCAAGAAGAACGTTCGTCCGGCCGATGCCCATCCCTTCCCTCTGACAGGTTTCATCTCGGGGTCTTCCGGTGCCGGAGCGGAGCCGGGAAGCAGGAGCAGTCCCTCGCCCCGGCGGGACTGCAAAGCGCGCACGACTCCCGGCGATGCTCTGTGTGGGTCGTGGAAGAATACTGTCTCTGAACTCCCAACACTCGCGGGGCTGAGCGCGGAGGCCCATACTCGAGGGATCGGGTCCCGGAGGCTTCGCAGCCCCTTGGGTCTGCCCCGATTCCCACAAATCCCTTTTTTTTACCCGCACACCCATGGCATGCCGGATGTCTTAGCGGCGGGCGGGGGGTGGAGCGGCTCCCTCCGGGCACCCCGCGGGAACAAGCGACAGAGCACTGCTCCCCAGCCCGTCCGCCGGGGTACAAGCCCCGCGGTGAGAAGCAGCAGCGCTCGTCTTCGGTGCCTTTCCGCTGCGGCGGAGCCCCTGGGGCCGCTGCGTGGGGAGCGCGGCCCTGCGCTGGTCCCTAGCGGGACGAGGCAGTGGGTCCCTCCGACGCCCCTGAGCTCCCACCCCCGCCGCCTTCCGGCCCCGGCTTCCACTTTCGACTACGTTTTGCCCTGAACAGAGACGGGAACCAGGTAAAAGGTGGAGTTAAGTAAGCAACAGCGAGGTCCGAGGTGGAGAGGAGCCACAGGCCCCCACCCTGCTAGCCGCCTTTCAGTACAGGACCTCGAGAATCCTGTGATAATCCAGAATAATGAAACCTGCTAGCTACACCTAAGGTAACACCCCGGATCCCATAAAGTCCCCAGGTGTGTTGGGTTTCCTCTTCAGGCCTAAAATCCAGCTCTCACTCTTATACCAGCATATATTTCCTAGGTCCTGTTGATCCAATGCCATGAAGCCACAGGAATGGAAATACAAGCTGGGAGAGACCCCCCCTTCCTCCATGGACCTAATATTCTTCTCAAATCATCTGTCAGCGTTCGATTAAAGAGAACTCAGGTCCATAAAGCCACAGTGGGACGAATACTGAGTATGGCTAATATTTTTCCTCAAGATTATAAAACAGCTCACCTATAAGAATTCCTCGGTGTATTGCACTTGCTCAGAGATGTAATGTTTGATAAAGGAAGCAGGAGGCTTTTGAAGGACTATTTACCACTGAAAGTATAATTTAACCTTGGGAGGACCGTGTGTTTCCTGATAAACTTTCGACAACCTCCTGTTCTGCAAGGTAAAGGAGAAGACCCTCATCACCTCACTGGAGTGAGGGTGTCCCACTGCATACTTGACAGAGAGCAAGTCTGTGCTGTGCCAAATCCTGCAGGATGGAAACCGCTGTGCAGAGACGTCTGCGGGAGCTCTTCTGCTCCCCGAGGGCTACCAAAGCCCCACCAACTCTCACCGCCTGTGTCCCGCAGCCCCCCCCTGTCCCCAGAGGCTGGTGCCCTGGACCCGTGCAGAAGTCCCGGAGCAGGGCCTATCCCAGGGGTGCGGAGGGAACGGGACCAGTCGCCGAGGCCGGGCCGCAGCGACCCCACCCCTTCCCCAACCACCACGTGAGGCCCATAAATACGGCGGGGAGAAAGGCTTCTCCCCCCCAGCACTGCTACCGGAGCGAGCGCGGCCCGGCAGGGAGGCAGTTCCACAAAGACGATGTGGCGGCCTTGGACCCTCACACGCCCGGCCGACGAGGAGGCACCTGCAGCCGGGGTCGGTCCGGCTGCGCGCCCTTCCTTCCGCGCTGGTACCTGGGCGTTGGGCTGGTAATGCACCATAAAAAACCTCCTTTCAGGCTCTTTCAAGCCGAGATCGCGGAGGTCACCATGTCTACAAACCCCCCTCTGTCGGCCGCTCGGGCCGGGGTGCCAGCGCGGCAAGCTGGAAAGCCCATGGGAATCCCAACACTTGTGCCGCCGGCTCCCCCGGCCAGCCCTTCCCCCCCTTCGCCGCCCCGAGGAGCCGCTGAATGTAACAAATGAGCTGCAATCGATCTGCGGGCACGGGGAAAATCAAATTATATGGTGCGGCTGGGCGGCCGCGGTCGGCAAAAGGTGCAGAGAGCGGCAGGCGAGCTGCCGGCTTCCCTCCGCCGCAGCCCTCGGCGCGGAATGGACAGGCTGCCAGCCCAGCCTGGCCCCAGCTTCGCTTCTGTCCAGCCCGGGTCTGCTCGGCTTCTCCCCGGCTCCGTGGCAGAGATGGGAAGTCTCTGGCTCGGCCCGGTCTCGCTGAACACGGCTATGCCAGCCGGTCCCTCCATCCCCCCGAGGCACCCTACGACTTTCGGGTCTCGCTGTCGACCTGCGCGCAGGTTGCGCGGCGTACGGAAGTGCTACTAGCTATGGCAAAGCACCTGGGGGGACTTCAGCAAAGATCAGAGATCTTTCCTCCCCTTCTGGTGCCGCTTTCAGGTCTCCTCCCCGAGCTCCTTTCCCGGGCCTGGGGCTGAAGAGGGGAAACAACCCCGCGACGGCATTGGTGCCGGCGGGCTTGCCCCGCACATGCAGAACCCCGGGCTCGCTCAGGCACCCGGCAGCCCGGGCTGGCAGCACCTGCCACAGCCGCAGGCAGTGTGCGAGCAGGGGTCTTGTACCTGAGCCCTTTCTCTGTGTCCCAGCCGTGCGCGGGGCACGGCTCCTCTTGGGAACCCCTGCGCAAGGCCGGCGGTTGCCTGCGGTCCATGGGAATCTGGCCACTTGCGCCGGGCGCAGCCGGGAGGGGGCTGTGCTTCCTTTACAAAAAGAGACACAATTAAGCAAAATGCTCAATGAACATTATAAATGATGTGCAATCGCCTCGCAGATTGTCTAGCAAATCAAATTATATGGTTGCTCACGGATGATTTCCATGTGCTTTAAAACGCAAACAGGTACTTTCTGATTTGAGGGGGGGGGGGTGTTGGTGGGGTTTTTTTCCCAAACAAGAAGAAAAAGAAAGCGCAGCGCTTTAAACATTGCGGAGCAATGCCACACGCTGAAAGGCGGCTGTGTGAATATTCACGTTCTCCTTTGTTCGTCCCTGAATTTCACAATAGCCCGGGGAGGGCACGTCCACTGCAGTCTTGTAAATTTACCAATCCTTGACTAAAACCGCCGGGCACCTGCTTGGCAAAGCACAAAGCTGCCTACGTTTCCACGAAGAATTTACTGTTTCATCAGCTTCTAAATTGCTCCACAACAGAACGGCTCGAAGCTAGTATCATTGAAATCAACAGAGATGATCGGGTTTGTGGCTCCGCAGACTGCGCAAGCGGCAGGGCTGCGGCTGCCGCCCTTCTTCTCTGGCGGAAGCGGTTCAGGTGCGAGCGGAGGGGTCGTGCCGTGCCTGCTGGGCTAGCCGGGCCTGCCCGGCCCTGCCAGGTCCGGGCTGGGGAGCTCGGAGGAAAAGGCAGCCACAGCGCGGGGTGGGGGATGAAGGGCAAGTGCTGGTTGTCCTGGACGGGGAGGACGCAGGAGCTCCTATAGGGCATCGCAGCGGAATAAACTAGCAACAAACCTGACCGGCCCCCATCGGGAATAGTCTCCTAAACAGGCAGCCACCACCCTAGAAGGTGCGGGCTGCCCGGATCCCTCGGTGGCATCCCGGGCGAGCCCTGCCCTGGGCCGCCCTCCCGTCCACCACAGCACCGGCTGCGGCGTGTTCCTGCGCGCTCTCCCCTGGGGGACTGGTAAGCCAGGCCACTGGAGGGGAGCAGTGTGGAAAACACGTTTGGTAAGGAGTCCCTTACTTTCCAATGTATGAAACCACTCATGGGGAGCGGGAATCGTTTCTTGAGAGCAGGTCCTGATCCAGAGCATCGCTCACTTGAAAACACGCACCAGACGGTCACGGTAACCGCGGGAGGGCTGGCTGGAACAAGGCAAAGCAGATGACTGCTCATGAGGCTCTACCCACACGCCGGACAGTTTAAGAAGGGCCACACGTCTCCTTAGCATCAGCGGGCAGAAGGCACTGCCACTCAGTTTGAATGGTTTTTACTCCGGACAACTTCCTGCGATTAAGAGGCCCATCCCAATGGATAACAGGGCACTTTTTTATTTCAGTAAGCAACCGCGTTACATCATCTCTTACATAAATATATACAGCTCTAGATTAAATAGAAATACGTTTTTTCTAGTCATTGCTCTTTTTAGGGGTGGGGTGGTTACAGGCTCCTTCTGTTTTGTCTCCTCCCTTGATTCTTCCTCCCTGGTTTATGTCGGTTTGCTCTTGTGAGTGCAGGCTCCCACAAAAGGTGTCAGTCTCCACAGGATTTTCCCTTAGGCTTATATACATAGTCATCCAGGAGATGGATGACTGTGGAAAATGGCTTTCCTTGGAGAATGCCGTCGGTATTTGCCTTTCTGCCAAAACTCCTCATGTTGTACTTCATGGGTTGTATTTGCCTTTTTCATGGTCATGTTCCTTCCGTGGCTCATGACCACTTTGTCATTAACTACTGCCCCAAGGTCTTTTTCCTCCTTTACCTGGCAAGGACTTCCAAGGCCACAGCACATGTTCTTACGATGTGTCCCAAATATATGACCTCCTATTGCTGGATTTCATTCCTTGCTTGCCACTGTGGCACTCGCAGTCCTAAGCCTCCTCCTGATGACTTTTCAAGCCTTCTCCATGCTGGGATGTCTACCCTCCTCCATGACTGTGTCAGATGTTGTTAGCAGAGTCCTTTTGTTCTAAAACTGTCAATTAAAATTTTCCATCGAGTCTGTAAGAGCAAAGAGATTACTATCCTGGGCCATGGCATAAATTCATCCAATTTCTTCATCCACACGTGCCAGTGGTAAGAGCTTGAGATTGCTTCTGTGTATCTAAAAGCTCTTGATGCATTTCTCTCTTTCATGAATTTGCCTAATGGCTTTTAGAACTAAAGCAGCAAGTTGATGTATTAAAACTATTAGATACTATTTAGTAGAGCTGACTTTTAAATTAATGATTGTTGTCTTGGAAGAAGTTGCAAGATTTAGAGATGCAGGTAAAACCAGAGGCTTAAAAGCCTGCGAGGGGTCCACATTCCTCAAGAATCATTCCTCAGCTACCATGTAACCCCACAAACGTCTCTCCTGCAGACACCCTACATTGTTGGTGTTTTGTTGAATAGTCTTGGCTGTAATACAATGTGAAAACTCTCCCAATGATTTTTAACTAGGAAGAGCTGACCTGCCATAGTTGTTCAGTTATTCCAGTGGAGATCCCTCAACCCCACTTCTAAGTGCCATTAGGTTTTTCTCCAGCCCAGAGTTAGACATGTTTTGGCTCCTTGCTGAGCCCTCTGGCTCACTCTTGTGTTCTTTGTTGATCACCCACCTCTTACCGTACCAGGAGCCTTGGGGCTGGGTGCCCAGCACCTACAATTTAGGCATTGCAAAACCACATCTCTCCATCCATTTAGCCCTGAGGCTTTTATCTTTGTGGCAAATTATTAACCAAGTCAGGGACATGAAAAACATCTACACAAGGAGATGCTGCATGTTCTTTGGAAGTTGTCCACACATGGAAAGTACTGTTTTACCTAGCCTGATAGATCTTCTCCTAATCTCACCTTAAATAGGCATGGGAGAGCACTCTTCATTCCACTGCATGAGAACGTTTCTCACAGTGAGGATTGTTTTCATGCCTCCTCTCAATGAGTTCTTCCTGAGATGAAGAAATTCCATGTCCTTTCATCGTGTCCTTTTTAAATATAACATTTTTTGTTGTTTGCTGCTAAATTCCCTGTAGCTTTTCTTCTAGTGTACTGTTCAAAACTGGACTTTGTGTTTAGGCTAAGCCTCACCAGTGCCAAGAAGAGCAGAATAATTACCTCAGAGTTGTACCCAAGACACTGGTGCTAATATACCCCCAAATTACATTTGTTTTCTTCTGCATAGGTTTTATCCCACTTTACCTAGTTCATAGTTCACAACAGTCAGTTGATCCATTCCTGCACTATTGCTGCCATATCAGCTATTCCTCACTTCACAAACCACATATTTGATCTGTCTTTTGTCCAAAACTGTATTTTGTACTTGTCTTTATTACAGTGCAGCTTATTGATTTCAGGCAGGCTCTCCAATCTGTGAAGATCAATGTGAGTCCTGATCTTGTTCTCCAAATCAACCTCTCCCAGCCAGCACTCTCTGGAGTTGAATTAAGTACTCTCTTTTCCAGCAGGCTATTTATTGTTGAAAACGTTGGGGCCACAACAGATGCCTCCAAGACCCCACTTGGCACACCCAGCTTTGACAGTGAACAGCAGATGAGTGCTTTAGTATGATTCAAACATTATGTGCTCAGTCTAATCCTGATTTCATTTAGATCTCATCACACAGTTTGGTTTATAAGTAGAGTAAGGCTTTTGATACTAACAAAGTTGAGATATATCACATCTATCTCTTTATACACTTAGCTAGTTAGTCCTTCAAATAAGGACATGGAATTAATTTGAAGTGATATGTTCTTGATTAATCCATGTTGATATGTTCCACTGCTTTCTTATCGCTTACGTGCTTACAAATTGATTAATAATTGACTCTCATTATCATGGTTACGCTGATGGATTTATACTTCCCAGGATCCTCTTCTTTGCTCTTTTTTTTTTTTGGGGGGGGGGGGGGGCTTGTAAACACATGCCTCTGGGATCAATGTCCTCAAGCGAGTCACACGTGAGTTGTCATTGCCTCTAACTTTAGCCAGTTAAAAGCTGCACATTAACTTGAAGGGCATTCAGTTCCTTACACACAGGAGTATGACACACAGTTTAGTATCATGCTAAGTCCTATATAGTATCATATATATTTCTTGGGACTTGCAGATATGAGGCAGGACCCACAGGAGTCCTCCACGTTTCTGGAAGCTCAGCTGGAGCTTCCTTGTAGGCTATTCATGTGGGATACCTGAGAGCATCTAAAAAGGGATAAATCTATGTTAAAGTAACTACATCCCTAAGTATAAGGTGTTAATTAATAGTCAAGGAAAAAAAGATAGGTGTACCAGCTTGGGTGGTTTTGTTGATTTAGAGGAATCCAGGGTTTTATAGCTCAGCCGTATCTATTAAGTGCAGAATCCAGCCTTTCACTCACTTGCAGGTGTTGTGAGGATAATCACATGGAAGCTTGCAGGGCACTCTGATCTGTGATAACAGAGCTGCATGTACCCAAGGCAGAAAGTTTGGATGCATTATGTAGTGCAGATGGCAATATTGGAAGTTTACCTGAGCTGCCCACATCCCTGGGCTGTATTAAGACCTTCCTCCAGATCTACAGACAGAACACTCATGGCAAGGCACATCTAGAACAGCAAAAAAATGCAGTAAATAAAGAAAATATCAAAGATCACATCCAATGAAAGTTGCTTCTGTTTTGTTACTGAAATATTCAAGACCTCTTCTGACATAGCAGTCCCAAAGGTACATGAAGTAAATCCACCGCACACATACACTCATGTTCTTCTGATGTACAAGATCTTGATGAATTGTAGGTGAACAAATGAATGACGTAAGGTACTGGTGGGGAAGGGGTACCTTGAGAAAGAAGCTTCTCCTTCATCTGTGCCTTGATTTGCAAGCTGTCAGAAATATGTAGAGACCATTCCACTGCCAGTAGCTTACAGGCTGTTTGATTTAATCCATGCACCCATCAGCCTCCCCGTCAACAGAGCCCACAAGGAGTTACCATATAAGAGTTCACATCCAAATGAGTGCCAGAGTTTCCCAGCATGAGGACTGGACCTGAATCACCATAGGCCACCTGTCCCTGCTCACCACTGCAATGTGCAGTAGAGGGATTTAGCCCTTATTTGTAGCCTTTTGTCTGCTGCCTTGTTGTTTGGGTGGGGCTGCACCTGTTCATGGCGAGTGGGAATCCCTTAATTGCGACTGCGGGGCTGGGCAGCTAGGGCTGGCCCTGCACACTGGCACACAAAGGCTTAGGGGAACACATGTGAATGTGGTGCCCTCTTTATGCCATGCCAGTGTTCACTGCAAATCCTCCACAGGTCTTCACGGCTCAGTTCCTGCATTCCCAGGGCTTCTGCCTGGTATCTCACACACCAGATTGTCCTTTTGTTGCAGGGCAGAGGTGCTGTCTCCCTGTATTTTGGATTATTGGGGCCTGCAGTTGTTTAGGAATAGCACTTGAGGGACAATAATACATTTTAAGGTGTACTTTTGGTTACAGAATCATCAGTTCTTTCCTGTTACCAAATGCAAACAGAGTTTACTTGGTGAACATACCCCTATTGATTTGAAGTGTCATGTTAGTAACGATAGCTTGAGCCATGGGTTATACAATGCACTCCACTGAATCCTCCGAGCTGAAGAGACCCCAGTCTCTTCCCTTCTTGCAGAAGTCCATTCCATTCAGCAAGTGCCTCATTCCCTCCCTCCCCTACCCTAGACCCTCCTCTGCCCTTGACACCACATTTCCTGGATGTCATCATCCTTTGATCCCTCTTCTCCCTACCTAAGCTTTGCCTATCTTAATTCCCAGTCAAGTGTCACTGTCCCCCACCAAAATGCCATCAGAGGAGACACAGATAACACAGATGGCCTACACCTTTTAACTTGAGAGGCCAATGCCACAGAGACCTCTCAAGACCACAGACAAATTTGTGCTTACACCTCGCACGCCCAGGCTGAAGTGTGATTTGTTCATGAGGAAACTACAGAACCATAGAATAGTTTAGGTTGGAAGGGACCTTTAAAGACCATCTAGTCCAACCTGCCCGCAATGAGACATCTTCGATTAGATCTGGTTGCTATGGTGTACCTGGATGCCAAAATTGACCAGGCTTCTGTAAGCGTGAGGACAGACGTCCCGCAAACCCACACCGCCACAATTTGTTCCATCTTTTCCCAGGCCAGCTCCCAACAGTTTTGGTGATTCCTCACGGGAAAAGCCAGCCGCCCGCGTGAGCCGTTAGGGCCCGGCCTCGGGGCTCTGCTGCCATCTTGTGGCGTCGCGAGGAACGGCACTGACAGGGACCGGCCCTGAGGCCCCGAAGGGACCTGCGTGTCCAGCAGCCTGCCCCCGAGGCCGGTCGGGCAGCAGCCGGGCCGTTTGGTGAGCCCCCATCGGTGCTGACCGCCTCTTTCCACAGCGCACCAATCCGGGTTAAACTAACCCCTCCAAAAACCAGGCTCGCCAAGGCACAGCAATGCCTGAAACGTCGCAGTATGACTAAAACAGCCCTGAAAATGGCAGAAAAGTGCTTTCTTGCTTATCCTCGTTCATAACAGTGCATCCCATTTACTGTGCTGCTGTCTTGGTGGCTTGCGGGTTTTTGGCTGTGAACCACCATGGTGGGCGTTCCTCAGCCCACCTTGACTCAGTGTGAAGGCTGAAGTGGGTACCAGATAATGAATGCTGAGTCCCCTCCATGAATAGATCCTGCGAAGAGAATGAAAAGGGGGCTAAGCTGCTTCTGCCTTCATCTCGCTGCTGCAGAGTGCAGCACTGGTACACCCCTCTCCTCCCCTTGGTCCTTGGCAGCATGCAGAAGAGGACCCTGCATCCCCACACCTTCTTTGAACCTGTTGTAATGGCTGTGAGGATAACCAGGGTTGAGAGCCAGCTGTTGTTGAGTTTATGTGACAAATGAAAGGTTCAGATGTAGGATTGATAGCAATTAGATTGCCACCTGCTATCTCTTTAATCCGTATCCCAGATTTTTAATTGTTAAGGGGGAGTAGGGGGGCTGTTGGCACATGAATACGTAAGGATTATCTTAAAAGACACAAAGCATTAGGATTGCCTCCCAGTCATTGTGAGTAGGGGTGCCCATTTTTTAGTTTTAGCCTCTACTGTGAATTTTGGTCTCATTTTTGAACAGTTTAGTCCTGAGCTTTCTAGGACTTCTGTACTCTAAATTTCCATCCATCATTTTAGTCATAATTTTATTTGTTTGTTTATTTTAGCAAATTCAGACAATTTCATTTTAGGCTTAGCCAGCTCTTTCCAGTTTGGCTTCCTGACAACCTTCTGCTGTCAAGTGCCTTGCATTCATTTGCATTGTTTCTGATTTTTAGCAGGTCCCTATCTGAGGCCTGTTCCTCCTGGCTGTTACCCAGGTGAGCATTCCTGCTGCAGTCAGAGTGATAATAGCTGTCAGTAATAGGTACTTCCACGGGTTTGCAGGGCCAGGGCTTGGTTCTTCCCCCCTTTGGATAGCGCTAATCTGCTTTCAATTCACACATCTTCAGAAAAAGAGAACACCAAGAAATTTGAAAGGTTTTCCATCAGGTTCCACAGAGGAATATGCTTGAGAGAAACATGTTGATTTTGTTAGAGAGACAGACAAAATAGACTGTGATTTGCATAAGGAGCTACTGAGAGAGGGAAATTGAATAAGAGGTCAAGGGAAGGGTTTTGATTGACTTCAAAGGGTATTGGATCAGATCCATGTGGAGCATCTGCAACTTCCTTTGATGCATCAGCAAAGTGGAGATAACAAGGCTCTCTTCTCCATACATTTCCTACCTAAGGCATTGTGTGGAAAAAGACTTTGAGACTGGCAATGGCACAAGCCAGCCTTAGAAGAGAAAGTAGGACCGTGTAATCTGCTTTGGAGAAGCTGTTTTTTGTAGGTGATTTAAGGTTGCAACAGGGTTGAAAGCAAACGTACCCTAGAGGTCACTGCAGAGCAGCCAGTTGAGGTGCTCTGTGTTCTGGGGGAATTGTCAAATTATTCTGGAAAATTAAATTTTTTAAAAACGTATTTTGAGGTGGCTCTGAGTAGTCACTCAGCAGTGTGACTCTACTACTAGTAGTGATACTACTACTCTGAGTAGTCCATCCCTCTCCAAAACCACCCAACCATATGCCATACCTCCACAGAACAGGATCCCAAAACTGTACACAGCCACTGCTGTGTTTTCCGTAGGCTGGGAAGTCATTACAAGTACAGCTGAAAACCTCTGCTCACTGTAGTTATCTGTGGAGAGGTGCTTAGTGGGCTTAGTTGAAGACTCGACGTGGGCAGAGTGGAGGAGATTTACTGTGTCTCTTGGAGCAGTTCATCAGTTTTAGGCTTTCTTTTTTATTTGCAATTTCTGCCTATTCTTGAGGCAGGTGTAGAGTAAGAAGGTGAAATCTTACAGAAAAGGTAATTGGCACAGTGGTAATAGAAATAAGAATAGCAACAGGCCCAAAAGAATAAGCCATTGCAAGGATTTCTACAGCCCTTTTCATCTGCGGATGTCGAACAATTTGCAAGAGCTAAAAAAGTTCTCTCAGCAGTGCTCATACATCAGAAATACGCAGTTTCTTTCACCTATTGCTTAACTGCTGTCACCCCTGAATTAGGACAGAGAAGCTGTTCATTGCTCAAGGCAACAACGCCTTGCAATTTAGGGTGTGAGAGGCTAACTCAAATGGTAAGACAAGGCAGCATTTAGAGTCTAGAGTTGGCCAGACCACTGCCTTACAAAAAGAGCCATGGATCTTTAACACCAAGTGGTCAGGCCCTCAGTTTGATGTCTCAGCTGATAAAACAGGAAAGGTGAAAGCAGGGGCAGAACCAATCTTTTAACAGCTGGCTATAGGAGAAGACAAATTTGTAAACTGAAAGAGGGACAAAGGAAAAACATTTACCCCCTGCTTTTAATAGAGATTCATTCATAAAAGTAAAGAGAAGGCTACAAGGTCATAGAAAGTTACATGTGATCCGGTTTTGGAAAATGCCCTTCTTACAGACCAAGCGCAGAGGCAGAGACTATTGGGGCTATTGCCAAGGAGAAGTGTCTTGGAGGCCCTTTTTTTTCCTTCTCTGGGGGCCTAAGGAAACTCCAGCTAGACATAGTGTACATGACAAGGTTTAATGACCTTTGTTCATAATGGGCCCAAGCATGAATACCCAAGTGCACTGGGGAGAGGCCCAGGACTAAGAGGTAATGGAAAGGCTGAAATAGGGAGGGAACATTTTCTGGATTGGGAATAGGGTCATTCCTGGGGCAGTGAATGTGTGAGGGCTCATTTTGCACCTGGTATTCTGATTAACAGTGAGGTCAATCTCCTAAACTTCCCAAACATAAACACCTGCTTCTAGCTCTGCTCAGATCCTAGCCCTTCACAGGGCTTTTTCCTTCAGTAATCCAAGAAAATGCATAGGCATCCCATGGCTCTGTTAGAACTGTCCCCAACAGACTGTCACACCAGGGAGGATTGATCTCAGCTCCCTCATCCCTGAGAGTTCACAGTCAGCTCTTTTGCTACTGTCCTCTTCATGCTTTCAGTCCTACATGCTTCTGTGTCCCCATCCTTTGGTGCTGACTCCTTCTGCAAAGGAAAACACAAACTCTCCTTGTCCATCTTTGACTCCAGCACCGCCTTCCAGCACCTTGTGTTGCCTTTGCCTCTTTCCTAACAGTTGTGCAAAATACTTTGCTATTCTTTCCTGTTCCTTCCTCCTATCACAAAATGTCCTGATCCATCTTCCGATCTTCCAGAAATGACACCTGAGCAAAGACGACCTGGCTGTGGTCCACATTTCTACATCCCATATGCCCTGCCACATCCGAAATGCGGAAGGGCATCACAGTCTTTGTTTCCAGAACCAAGCAGGTTACTTGAGTATCCTGATGACTTCTCTATTTTCTTTTTCCTGATTTCTGTGGCAGCTTCTCTGTCCCTGATAGGTTCTTCTGGAAGTCACTTTGTAAATGATGTCAAACCATGTACACAAAGGAGATGAGCTGGATGAGCACAGCTGATGCCTGCTCTGCCAGCCCCTCCAGACCCTGCAGGGCAGATCCTCACAGCCACCTCCAGCATGTGCAGGTAGCTGCTGACACAGATGTGGGCACAGGACTGTGTGTTTGATCATCTCTCTGGCACAGAGAAGTGCCCTGGGTGTGTGGAATTATGAGAGTTCAGGCACAAGGTGAGGGAGAATGCAATAAGTAAAGCTAGAGCCTGGGGGATATTACAAAGGGATTTCTGAAGAGGAGTGGGAAGGGATACCACAGAGCAAAGAAAAAAAAAACCAGAAAAACAACAAAAGAGAAGACAGTAAAAGGGAGTGCAATAATGGGCATGAATTTCTCTTTCTTCTGCCCCATGGCAAGCTGCCAATCCCTTCCACACACATTCCTCAGCGCTGCTAAAACCAGTCCCCATGGACACACCTGCCTTGAGACAAATTCTTTTAGTCTTGAAAAAATCTGGGCACTTCTTCAATAAAGAGCTTTGCTTTTAAACTACTCTGCCTTTGTGAATTTTGGCAGCAGCTCGAACTTGGAGAGCTTTTGAGAACCCTTTTCTGTAATCAGATTCCCCTGCCCCAGGGGACTGTGGGCGAGTCACTTCCCACAGCTGTCCCTCAGCTTCCTATTCTGTGACATGTGGCTCACCACTACGTCAAAGGGCTGGGGTTAGGCATCACTTATGTGTAAAGAGCTGTGAAATCCATGAGGTTGATGGGGTGCTGAGCATTACACCACACACTGTGAGGGTAGTGTTACCACAGCTCATCACTTGTATATAGCAGGAGGTCGGACAGGCACAGGAGTATGGTTTAAAGCATTTCACTGCCAAGAGCGAAAAGTCATTAAGTGAATGCAATAGGAGGCAGTCCTATAGTGACAGAGGCCATTTCTTCTACACAGTAGGTCTGAGGTTGATCACTAGAAAATACAAACATGCTTAGGAGTACTAGCCAAGTCCTCACCATCTTGTTCAAAACCAGAAAGAAAGCAAAACCCAAACAAAGACTTTTTCAGTTCCTTCTCATACAGGCTGCCTCCTGAGCCACCTCATACTGGAGATGTTCTGGGCTGGCAAAATCTTATTTTTGGTCTGAGAAACTTCTCTCTTCTTCTCTTGTTCTGACCAGAATCAGATTGTCAACAGACTTACAAGAGAATCCAAATGATTTGCAACATGGTGCAACAGAAAAGGGTATCACTACAGTTCTGTGGATGTGTGGCTAAAATAATGGGCATCACGGTCTCTGGTGAAAGGAACATGAAGCTGCTAGTAAGGTAAGAGTAACCTGCTCCTTCTTCCCTATCTTCTCTCTGTGCTCCCAAAAAAACCCCATGGTGTCTTCCAGGAGAAGAAGTTACTGTTAGCAATCTGCCTTGCATCACTTCTACATGAAGCTGTGTTGGAACGTGAAGAACATAGGCTCACTTTAGGCTGCATGGCAACATGCAACACAGCCGGAAAATACTGTGGCCTAATTCCCAACCAAGCCCGTACCGTCTTTGCTCTGAGAAAGAGGTCAAGTATTGCTCTTTATGTGCCAAAGTTGCCCTAGTTGGCTTAGCTTTGGTTTTAATACCATAGCTGGAAAAAACATATGCTAATTTTACCTCCTCTGTTTCGATAATTCACCCCCTGACCAAGCAATCAAGTACCAAAACAAGTTTTAGAAAAGCCAGAGTGTGAAGATAGGAACTATTAGGAGCCATGCAGAGTCTAATTCTGGCTTGGCTGCAAATTTAATTTGTGGTCTTGAGCAAGTCAATTAAATTCTTTTCATCAAATCTTCCCTCAGTAAAATCCAGAATAATTACTTGTCTTGTAGAGATGATGCGGAAACTAAGAAAGTCTTTAAATAATTTATTTAAGATGTTAAAGCCTCTTAAGAATTATGTAGAAACCTCAAATAAGATTTCTAAAAAGGTTATTTAAAACCACAATGGGATAAAAAAGTATCATCATTGGAGCTAATTAATGAAATAAGAGTGTTGAAAAACTTCTATGATGTGAACAATAGAACATAAATTTGCAGTTGCCTGGCAGACTACAGTCAGCTCAGAGAAGCAACTGCTCTTCTGAGCATTTGCTATGGTGGAACAAAGTCAGTGCAGGTACATGTGGAAAGTCTTCTAGCCTATGATACTCTTTAGTAGTGTCTTCCATTATTATTGGTCTTTATTATTCTTTGTAACACTTTGGGCCTTTAGCTGGGGTCTGTCCTGGTGTGGTTGGTACCACAGACACAGAAGATAATGAAATTCCCTGCCCCAAAGAGCTTACCAGAGGTCCTGGATGTCTAGCAGTTTAAATCACACAAGGATGAAACCATGAATGTGAGCAACTCTGTTTATAGATGTAAAACTAGTGTCCATAAATGAATCGTCATGGGAGACAAGCTTAAATACATGATGAGAAATGTCATGGGGATTCCCCTGGCATGAAGCACAAGGTAACAGTGGCATCATTAAGGCTGGTGTAACTGTCAGAGTACACCAGATGTGCTCTATGTGCATACTGAGAGATGCAAATTTCAGGGAGGAGGCCAGGAAGAGGCAGGGTAACTAACTGGCCTTGCACAGTCTTAGATGAATCTCCTCTTTGGTTTTGGTAGGCCTAGATGAAGTACAAATGTATTTGACGAAAACTTGACCTTAATTTTACAAAGGCAGAGATTACTGGCAGAGCACAGGCCAGTACCATCAGCATATCTGAGACAAAACACAAGGTGGGACCAAGCTGTGATGTATCTTACAAGTGAAATATAGAAGTTCAAACAGATATATAGAGAATAAAAAGCCAGCAGAGGGAATAAAACCAAAGACATGGACATCCTGCAGTTTTATACATGCAGATCTTGGCGCATCCTCAGAATTACTTGCTAGTCTAAGAATAGTAATGCTCAGCTCGAGAGATGATTAACCTGAACTCAAACAAGGATGGCACTTCCCCCCCATCTTACACTGTGAGACAAACAATAGAAAACAAGGCTGTCAAAGATGTCATTTTATAAAGGACTGATGAGGAGTAACCCATTTGATCCATGTAATTTTCCACAACTGATAATGTAATAATAAGATGGATCTGTTAAGAAACCTCTGCCTTATCCCCACCGCAGTACTCAAGATTACTGTGAAAACAGTTCCAGGCACTGTCTGATACAGCAGAGAATGTGAGAGTCAGACATTGAAAAAAAGACATCGCAAGAGCTAATTCAAGAAGGTCATACCATTTCTTTCACACGTTCTTCCCTTACCTACCCACCCCCTCCCTTTTCCTCTGCTGAGTCCTGCATCATTCGTGTGGCTGTGTTTTAATGGAAGAGGTGCAAGCTGCCTGTAATGGAGAGGGCTGGGAGTGGTAAGAGAGCTTCTGTTGATTTTGGCTTTTATTCCAAATTGATTACTGGCCATGCTTGCAAAGGAAATTATTTCCCCTGTTCCTCTACCAATATATACGCATGGGTATGTACAGACACCTAAACACTTTTAGATTTACAGTGAGGTGTAAGGGGCAGGATATTCAAATGCCTCTCAGTATAGCTACTCCAAACTGTGGGATACACCACCACACTGAAAGGTGATGTGCCACTACTCTGATTTTAAGACGTGGTGAAAGCCAAACCCTCCTCTTGCCCCAGTTTTCTTTTGAATAAGCAGAACAAGGTTGCTTAGCTCAGTGTCTGGTTTCTGTGGGGCAGTGGAGTTGTGCTTTATGCTGTTTCCTTGGTGACGGATCAGTGTAGTGCAGTTCAGGTGCTATCCCTGAAGATACGAGTCTGTTCATACAATTACGTATCTGTAATTAACAGTGCACAAGCCAAACTGGGACCTTAACAGGACTATTTCCTCACGTCATCTTCCTGTATGAAGTGAAGAGGCACTAGCTGCTGCTTAGACCAAACATCTCCAGTTGCATAAAGTGATGTTTAAAGGCATAAATATGTTCTCTGCTCAGGCAAGCTTCCTCTGTCAGTAATAGTAACTTGCCAGTTCACTAAGAGCTGGTTTCACCAACCGCATACATCCAAGGTACTAAACCGAGTGTGGTTTGCACACATCTGTGTGTGGATACTTGTTTTGTCAGTGAATGAAGGTATGTCAGGATATGGGGGATATGTGAATTCAGAGCATGTGAGAACAGCAATTTCTGTACAGCCTGTGAAGACTCTTAGGTGCAGAGACCTGAACAGGTTGGGCACATACATCCTGGTCAGAACAGGCAGGCAATAGCAATAGGTGATGCAAGGGCGTCTCTGCATAGCAGAGCACGATGCAGCGCAGGCACAGCAGGCAGCATGTGGGTGCCATTAACAGACACCTCTGATGACAGTGTGACCATCACCATTTATGACACTACATAAAGCCAGTAGCAGCTGTTCTGATTTAGGTTGGCTATAGGGATCATTGCCCTCATCTGTTGTTTTTAGAAGCTGAAATTGTAGAGATCTCCTATAGAAAGTACAGGAGAATGAAAAGCTACAGAGCTCCAAAACAGAAGGAGCAAAGGTAAATTCAGTGGAATAGAGGTCCATTTTCTGAAGACATTTAAATGGTTTTAAGACCACGCTAGTAAATGAACACACCCTTTTTATTACTGAGGCAACCAAAGTGGGGAGAATGGAAACAGGCTGTTATAGGTAAAGCCAAATGAGATGTTGCCTAGTAACTCTCAGCAGGGAAGCATTTAAATCCAGCCAGTTTAGTGAAGCTGATGTTCTGACTCAGAGATTACTTTCTCTGGAAAAAACCTGAAAGCGGGAAAGCTCAATAACAAACACACAATTTATTTTCCTGTTACAGCAAACCATGGTAACAATGCTTGGGAGAATACAGAATTATTTACAAACTTGCACAAATAAGAGCAGACAAGGTATGTTTTCAACAAAAGCATCACTTTACTGAACATGATTTTTTGATGCCGATTCCTGCCCCCCCTCCCCGTAAAGTCAATTTCACATTCATTTTTATTTTGGGATTCTGAAATACACACGTGATAACAGAAGTGTGGATATATTACACAGATTGTTACATTATTATCATATTATTTCTGTAAGAGGAAGTTCCTGGAGCAAACCCTACTTCAGCTATTGGACACAGAATCAAAGCCATCGATTTCAAAGAAGAAAGACTCTGTATCCTCACTGGTTCCGTTGCCTGGAATAGTTTTAATTAGGCCCTCCTTCTGCTTTTATGTGTGCACGGAAAAGTCACTTGGCTTGGTTAAAGACCTCTCACATCAGGGAAAAAACACCCACCTCAAACCTTGTTTGGAGATTCATGTTACTTTTTCTTCCCTTTAGAAGGATATGATGATTTTACAGAAGTAAAAGCTTTGGCTTTTGTACATCTGTATTCCTGGGTGCCACGACTACTGTTCAGCATCAGCAAAGTCAGGTTCAGGGAGAGTACTTCATTTCAGCAGCCTCAGTGCAGTTCATATCGATAATTATGAATGTGAACTATTGCATAGATATTATTAATTTTAAAAAATACAATAAACAGATCAACACTTACCTCACACTAATCATTAAAAAACAGACTGCGAAAGGTTTAATACAAAAATATGTATTTTATCAACACTCAGCCAGAAAGCAAAGCTGCAGTGGCATAAAAATTTGAGTTCTATATTAAAAGCATGAGTTTTTCACAAGCCTGTTGTACAAGCAGTAAAAGGATGTTCTATAAACCACAGAGATCCACTTCTCATTGACCAGAGCCTGGTCTGAAGTTTAAGGAAACACTGTTGATACAGAACCTCTGCCCAGAAGGTGGGGGACCATCATCAAATACATGGCCTAGATGGGCTTCACACTGCAACAGAAATTATGTACCATTATTACCACTGCAATTATGGATCGACTTGGTACGAACTTGAATTAAGAAACTTGTATGATGAATTCACTGTTGAGTTATGTTGGTGGGGGAGTCTTGGGGAGAGATTAGAAATACATCCTGGAGTAATCACCTCTTGTCAGTGGGCGAATATCTGCCCCCAAAACAAGCAGAGTGCAGAAGAGGAAACTGAAAGGTACTAATGAGAGAAAGTATAGGAAATATATGGGAGGATTCAGACATCTAAATATATAATGAAAATGTGAAGTTAATTGAGGCAGTCACTGTAGGGACTTCTCATAGGTCAGCTAGGATTTCCTCCCAAAAATTACTGATGGGAAGAAATAGGACCCAGAATAGCTATAAGTGGCTCATTATATAATTGAAAGGCTATCTTCAGCTGGGGTTCTTGAAAGGTGATTGCTGGATATTCCTGCAAACATGAACTCTGCAGTAGATTCTCGTTACATCTGCAGATAATACCTAATCCTGTTAGAATGGGCTGCAAGCGCACTGGAGGGCAGTGTTAGCAATATTAACAGTTTTGAAAAACAAGCAAAAAAACCTCCAAACCCAAAAGCCTAAGATGAAATTCATTCGACTCAATTGCATACTTTTATACCCTAACAAAAGCAGTAAATAGCAGAGGTTTAGGGTTGGAAATAAATCGTCATGGGTGGCAGTTCTTTGGAAGACAACCTGGGTATTACAGCAAGTCCTAAAAGAAATATGGGTCATGGGCTGTGGAAAAGTAAAGGTGTAAGATCAGGACCACTACCTATAACACACCTACACAGCCTCTGATGCAGGCTAGGCACACCTGCAGTGCTATGTCCAGGTCTGCACTGTACTCAAGAAGGAAAAGGATCAATTGGAAGGAGTGCAAAATTCAGCAACAAGATGACTAACACTATAAAACACTGCATAAAAAGAACCAGGCCTTTCTAGTCTTGAAAAGAAACGATTCAGAGAGTCAAAATAGCTACTCAAAATAGAAGGGTGGTTTCTGTGGAATAAGAGAAACCATACAAGATAGCTGTGAAGATGTAGAGCACAACCATTGCTGTGCAGGACAAACAGTAGAAAGTTTCAACAGCTGTGGTGTCTCCATCACTGCATATTTTAAGAAGAGCTTCAGCATTTAGGAGGACTGAACTACGAAGAACTGCCCTGTGATGGAGCAAAATGGGCTAAATCTCACAGTCCTTTCCACCGTGTGTTTTTCTGTCCTGCAGCTCACCTGTGGTTTTCTGAATATGTTTTCTAAACTCCAGCCCTTGGCTATACTTAAACAACTGTTCTCCCTAGTCACATCACTTCTTCAACCCAAACCAACTGCCTATACTTGATACTTCAAACTACTCATGTGTTTGAACAGTTGCAGTGGTAATTACTATAACTAATAGTAATTCTCACTATTGTATTTAGGTAGATTCATTCAAGGGCACAAAGAAAATGTATTTGTTAAGATGTGGGTCTTTGGGTATCACCTCCAAAATAAACATACCTGTTTGCAGACAACTTCGGTTCTAATTGATCCCAGTGAGTTATCTGGTCGCCTCATAATATTAGCATTGCTTTCATCTCTGCCACAGGAACCATAAGCCTCAGAAAATGATGGCCATCCAGTCCCAGAATTGAACTTCTTTTCTGAGCTATAGGGGAAATCAGATCTTCTTCTTAATAAATAACAGACATGTTAGAAAAAAACCTGATTTTCATAAGAACATTGGATTTTTTTCCCTCATCCCTGTCTTGTACTGCTATTAATAATATTTGGCACAGTATAAATTTTCTCACTGGCATCAAACTGTGCTGGAAGCTCTTTTCCAAAGGGAATTCTCAATCAGTCCACAACATGGGCTTTTGCTTCACTGTCTCTGTTTCACTGACAGACTGGCATTCTATAAAGCTTGAAAAAAGCTTTTTCCAACAACTGAGGCACTTGTGCATGCCTCCTGTTAACATCCAGGATTACCAAACCTGTTTAGTTGCATATTAAAACCTAGAGTATGCTGAAAAAATATGATTAGAAAATATTTTTGGGATCTAGCATACAGAAATGAGATAATCCATCCAGTTTAAAGTTGTGCAAGCTTCGCCAGCAATAAGTACTTTCTCCTAGCGAGGAGGGACCTAGTGTGAGAAATGAAAACAGACACACATACTCCCGGGGTAAGTGGTCTGGAGACCCAGCACGACCGTTTCCTCCCCATTTTCCATGGTTTATCCCATTTCACAAACCCAATGCTCTTACTGGCATCTAGTGGTGGAGGGAGACACCAACACCAGCAGCAGCTTTTCTGTGATCGGGTGACTCTATTAGTTAACACAGAATTTAAAGCAAAATATCTAGTACAGATCATGTATATTTTGGTGGGATGTTAATACAGTGCAGAAAAATCTTACTTGCAGTGCCTTTTAAAAAGAAAAGGCAAACAAGCTGGGCAAAAAGCTTAAAAAAATCCAACCCAAAGAACAGGGCATGCTTGAGCATATGTTTTATAATTAACTGTACAAGGCTGTCTTTGAGCAATGCAACTGTGGAAATAAAGCAGAATTTGCAAATACAGAACAGAAGGCTAATTTTTGTGGGGGCTGTTGCTCAGTCCTTTACATAACTCCATAAAGACCCATGAGAAATGCTCTTCTATCGCCTCCCTTCCTTAAAACTGGGGAGAAATAGGACACAGCACAGAAACAGGCAGCGCTAGAGAAAACACAGTTTGCAGACTGTGTTTGTGTGAGAAGGTATTTAGGGCTCCAGGCCCATTTCGTTCTAGCCAAAAAAGGCTCCCTGCTTCTCCTTGCTACAAAACCACACCAACACTTTGCCTGCTAGCCAGAGTCCCAAAAAATAACCTGGGGGAACACAAATGTCTGCGCATGGCTCCTGAGTTTCCTGGGCATGTACCTGCACTGGTTCTTTCTTATTTTCAAAACATTTCAGTCAACTCTTTTGACACAGGGACCCTTCTACTTATTCATATACAGGTACAAGGATCCTCTCTGAAACCCTGTAGAGCCAAGGAAAGTCTTTAATGCTATGTGGGCTTTGCATCTGACCCTGACTGATTCTGTCCCTTACATGCCACTCACAATGCTTCAGTTTATTGTAGATGTTTCCACTGCTAAAGGATCAATCTTGTGAACTGTTAAACTAGCTCTCAACAGAAATGGTCTCTGTGTGGTTTTACTAACAGTAATATCACTTAGATTCCCTAATAGAATCATTTTAGTTCCCCAAAATATTGCTGTTTGAGATCATATTTGCCCTTTGAAGTATTTCACCACTTAATTTATGGATAAATGGACTTTCCCTAAACATATGCATTAGATTACCCTTCGACACACCATTCCTCCAGCACATGTCATTTACTTTGATCCCTATTTTAGTCGTCCTGGATGGAATCCAGATAATTCTAAAAAGTGCCTTTTGCTGTATGAATCTCAGCTGTAGGTTTATGGTTCGCTGAAGGTTTGAGTTTTCATTAAAGCACCACAATTTGCTATCTATAAAGGTCAGGGGTTTGTTCCATGTATTTCCAACTCTTTCAAATGAGTATTTGGTAGCAGAAGGTAATAAATTCTGGTATAAACGCATACACACACATGTATGCTTTGAAAGAAAGGAGGAAATGCTTCATGTTTACCTGTAGCTAATGATCTGATGCATTTGGAAAAGAAAGGGCATTTTTTAAATGCACTAGGAAATAAACATAATGAATGAATCTCTTATCAAATACCATTTCCCCCCTCATATTTAGTGTCCTCCACAACATAATGCACTCATGGAAAATATATTTTCAGACCATTTTGCATATTTAGTAATTTTCAATTTTCTTAACAATTTTTTTTAATTATTTATTTTTCTGTAAATTTGTGGGAGGTTTAATTTCTCTGTGTCACTATGCAAGGCTCAGCATTATTTTATGCTTTAAACAGAAGTGCCTATATTCTTCGAGACTGGATTCTGCAAAAAGCAGCATGACTGGTGATATTGTTTTGTTATTAGTTTAGAAGCAGCAGCAATTCCCTCCAGTGCTCATCTCTTCATGTTGGCCTGTCAATATCTATTGTCTAATATAAAGGAAACCTAAATTGAAGGAATAGTTGAGGGAACTGAAGGAACTCTTGCACAGCTTAATAATTTAAAATTTCTCTCATTTACCTGAATTTTTCAGAGATATTTTTAGATTTTGCATTTGTCTTCAGAATATTCTGCAATGTGTTCTAGGTTCTGAAGTAAATGTACTTATAAGTGTTTATTATCAAACCTCGAAAGAAAAAGATATATTTAAGCAAATGTTCATTTGCATAACAACAGCTTTCTGCACTTGGCCAAAGGATAACTAACAGTTCACAATTATCAGCCTCCAATTTTACCATTTAATTGCTTGGTTTAGGTTTATTTTTAATACAGCCATTACCTTCCCCCCCCCTTCTTACTGTCCAGATCTCTTGTTCCTCAGCTTCCTGTTGAAGTTCTGATCTGTGATGCATCCTTTAAAGTCTTCATAAAAATGGGCATATCAGCCATATTCCATGGAACTCTCAGCTGGGGATAAATAAAGGCTATTTTCTAGATCAAAAATATGAGGAACTGTCTTTTCTGGTTCAGTTACAGAGAACAGAACACCTTCTGAATATCCTACTCTGAGGCATTCTGTTTCCTTTTACTTAGACTTTAATGAAGTTGCAAAATATATTGTATTGTAAAGAGCACAGAGGTTAACAGCACGGTCGTTTACAGACAGGTTTTAAAAAGCAAATGTAATCAAAAGGGCAAAAATAGTGGAATTTAATTTAGGGAGCAAGAAGGGGGTGGAGGTGAAGATCTCAGATCCAGTACAAGGGACCCAGCAGTAAGAACATAACATCTAGACTAAAGCAGACCAAAAGTCTGTTAGCCCAGCAGCGTAAGTGGCAAAAGACAGCCGTGGAAGAGCACGAGAACAGAGCAAACATACAGTGATATTCACACATAAATACGTGTATTTTGTGGCAGCTTATGGCTTAGGGACCTCTTAAACAGAGAATTATAATCAATCAAGAAGGACGGTGTGGGTGGCAGGAATCAAAGGCAGACCTTAAAGTACCAGCTATTGCCTGCTGCCCACTGGAGACCTCATATGCTCAAGAAAAGGGCCTATCTTGTGCCTGTATCACCACAGGTATCCTGGAAATCCTGTACATAGCACTCTGGCAGCTTCCCATTCCTCTTATTCCTCCTCTTGTCATAGTTCGGACATTTTAAGGATGCTGTGAAAAGGTGTTACCTGAACAGTGGGGCATTGCAGCACACGCAGCAGTATATTCCCGATTCTGTGTAATTCAGATAGATCCCACTAAATGGCTTTAAAAAAAGGAAGAAAAAAAAGGGAAGTTAATAATGTAGGTCTTTTAAGCTCACCATCTGGAATGAGCATGTAGGAATCGGATTCAAAACAGGAGAAAAACTATAAAAAGAAGGCTTCGCAGGGGGGCTTTGAAGAACAAACATTAGCAACCTAAAGAAACGAAGGGCAGGATGCCTTTGGATTAACAGTGAAGACTACCCCCTGCCCCCAGAAACTTCGAGAGCAGTCAGATGCATAAATCATCCAGGTACCAGGGCTGGAGTCGTGACCTCCGAGGAACTTGTGAAATGTGCAGCATCCCAAAGACCAGGGCTCTGCTGTGGAGTGCCACGACTTCAAAGTGGCTCTACAAAGGGACTCTCTTCTCCCTGAATGGTCTGGAATTGGGATCCTTATTTTATAGATAAAGATTTTGGCACGGCTCACATGGTTTAATCTCATGGTACATGCTCCATGCACGCAGAAGCCCTGGCTTTGGGCTGGGGACACCCACAATTCTACTTGGCCTCCATCACAGAAAGAAGCAAGGCACAGGGACAAGGTGGGTGGTGACATGGCACATGAGGGATAACCCAGCTCCTGAATGGAGTGCTATGTATAAGATTTCTATGGCTAATCTACATATGGTCTAGAAAAGACTATAGGACCAAAGTGTGATCTTCTCCCTCCCCTCTGGGGAGGTCTCCACTACTGTCACACAGATGGCTGAGCTGGCAGTAGAGTATCCCAGAGGAAAAAAAATCACCAAAATATGAAAAGAACGTACAATTTTTTTTTTTATCCTCAAACCAGTCTGGATCAGAACAGAATCCACCCAATTCAGTATGCTGAGTCTACCTTCCATCCACAGGAAGGCAGAGGAAGCAACTGAGTTGTGACAGCTCCCTGCAGCAGGTTTTTCTCTGCCCACTAGGCAGAGGAGGTGACTTAACCTTGGACAGCATTAATGCTTTTGCTTACCGGTTCAGTTCCTTTTTGTCTCGTAACATAGAATTGCTCTGGAGTCAATTTCTTTTTCCAGTCTGTAGCAGCAGTTGCTTCAGCTTGTTTAGTCAGAGAGCCTGAGCCTTCAGTTAGATACAGAAAGACAATTCACAATAATTTTAAAACCATTTCAGCTTAGACTCTGTTCATGCTTTCCATCATCACCTCAATTCTCCCAAAGTTTCTATGGGTACAGACAGATCACAGGAAGGCAGTTTAAAGACATAAGAGCAGGGGTGAGCACAGGACTTTGCATCTGCTTTCCATTCTGTGTGCAACATAGGGAGAGCAGCTCCAGCACACCACCTAAGAAGGCTCTGATTGGAAGTGGGCACCTACCGCCCAAGTTACCATCCACCCGGGCAGTGCAGCCCTCTGCGCTGGCTTAGAACAACTGCTGGTGTGCTGGTGCTCCTTCCTCCTCCCTGGGTATCACTGAAAGCTTTGGCAGTCTGCCTCTTGGAAACCCTCAGACACCGCAACTAATGCTCACTGATGGGCTGTCAAAGGCTAGCAACTTCCACAGGCCTCTGTGAAGCGGTGATAAGAAGCACTGAAAGAAAGAAACACCTACAGCCCAAAAGAAATAGGGCCATAGTTCTGAGGGACACAAAAATGGAGAGCATAATCCCATAATGGTGCAAAACCTCCAGCAATACCTCCTGTGAATCATATAATCATAGAATGTTTACGGTTAGAAAGTACCATAAGATCATCTAGTTCCAAACCCCCTGCAGTGGGCAGGGACGACTCACCCTAGCCCAGGTTGCCCAAGGCTCTGTTCAACCTGGCCTTGAACACTTCCAGGGATGGAGCATTCACAGCTTCTTTGGGCAACCCATTCCAGTGCCTCACCACCCTTACAGTAAAGGACTTCCTCCTTATATTCAATCTAAACTTCCTCGGTTTAAGTCTAAACCTATTACCCCTTGTCCTGTCGCTAGTCCCTGATGAAGAATCCCTCTCTGGCATCCTTGTAGGCCCCCTTCAGATACTGGAAGGTTACTACGAGGTCTCCACACAGCCTTCTCTTCTTCAGGCTGAAGAGTGTGTGAGTCTGTACACACCATACAGAACATTTATGGTGGTATGGGATTAGAAAAGAATGAATAGATTGTCTGAAAAACAATGAATAGAACAGTTTCATGCCTTCCTAATCAAAAGTGTGAGGTAGGGAACTATCTCCACACTTACTGCTCATCAGCATAGGATCCTTGGAAAAAAAATCAGCCCGAGTGATAAATGCTTGCCTGGACTCACCTTTGGCAATGCAGAGGTGATACGGGGAAGGGGGGAAATAAAACTTGCAATCACAGTTTAACTATAAACACCTATAATTTAGCCTGCCAGCTCAAGAGAAATACCTACAAGAAGCTGATATAGCCCTTTCCGAGCAGCTAGAGGACACCAGGGTCGGGGATACCCTCCCATCGCAGGGCAGGGGGCTGCCCTTTCCCTCCATCTCCCCATGGTCCGGGCAGCGCGTACCTGTGCCACCGCGGGTGGTGCTGCTGCTAGAGCTTCCTCTGTGGAGGAGGAAGAGGAGGCGGCAACTCCCGAGCATCCTCCGGAGCACAGGAGACGCCATAGCGGTGGGGCGGGACCGGCAGAGACGCCGCGTCCGGCGTCTCTCCCGGTCCCGCCCCACCGTGTTCTATGTCTCAACCATGCGTTGAGCCTGAGTAAGTGCGCCTTATGAGTAGGGCCGCCCTTAAACACCAATGCAGCACTTGCAAGTAAAGGTTTCGATCGCTTCTTTAAGAGCTCAGCTTAAAATGCAGCATTATCCTGTCGAGGCTTTTGCTTGCAGCTGTTCTCAGTTGTATTTAAGGAGAACAAGCCTGGTGTTTACACGCGAAAGTGCTCTTAAACTGCATCTCGGAGGCGTTGCTCTTAGTTGTATTGATTGAGAACATGGTGTGATTTGCAGTCACAGCTGCTTTGGCTTGTTCTATAAATATAGCTGTAATAGGACACGTGGTTTAGTGTGGGCTTCTGGCCTTAAAAGGTAGACCTAAACACAAGGTAGTTTTCCAGGTTAAGCCTTAATGCTGTTGTCTGGGTTTTTTTCCCTTATAGCTCCATTTCTGATTTGGAATTATGTCATCACTGAACGGTGTGGAAGGAACTGTTTTGGTTGCACTGGATAACAAATGGTGTTTTAAAACAAAATTACTTTCTTTTTAGTCTAATTCTTCTAGCCTGATTTTAAAATCAAAGCAAAAAAATAGTGGTGTGTGATCAGTCCTGTGTATACACACCCTTACTGAACCATCCTCATACCTAAGGCTGTGAGTTCAATGGCAGCTGAGGACATCCAGCACAACATATACAGTACCATGGCTGTAATCAAATTCTCATGCACCAGAAGACAGCAGCAAAGCTTGTAGGTGATTGCATTCGCTGCCTGCAGTGGCAGGGGAGAGAGGGACATACAGCTGATTAATGGCTTTGTCCTATACAAATAGGCACGGTGGAGTGAAGAGTACCTTGATAAAAACCCTGGGGATGTGATGGTGCCTGTGAGTCCTCAGGACCATGGTTCAGAGTAGTAGGAGA
The DNA here is from genome assembly GCF_033815535.1 of Pezoporus flaviventris. Lineage (NCBI taxonomy): Eukaryota > Metazoa > Chordata > Aves > Psittaciformes > Psittacidae > Pezoporus > Pezoporus flaviventris. The sequence continues at coordinate 10,531,611 of NW_026892595.1, forward strand.
GCAGCACTGCTGGGCAGGGAGGAGACAGCTTTGCCTGAGCTCACAGTGCTGGCAGAGGGCTTCTATCAGTCATTTAGCCATGGTTTAGGAGGGAACTGGAACATTTTAGGGAGCCTGTTTTGAGGACAGACCCAATCTGACACTCCCCGGTTCTGGCAAATGGCTTAGGCCTGGAAAGTGCTGGCAGGGGATGGCGTCACTCCCAGTGCTCACTGCTGCTGTCTCTGGTTCAGCTGCGGGAAAGCGGCATTTCCCTCCTGTTCCTCCTGGCCTTGATCTCAGGCAGTGGTTGCTGCTGAGGAGGGCAGGTAATCAATGGAGTTCTCCCTGAAGTATCTGGGAAATGAAGGCGGGTGAGAGAAAGTGATTAGTCCTGAAACTTGCATGTTTTAATGTAATTGACATTGATTTAACGGGTGCTTTTTTGAAGACAAAATCCAATGACGAATGAACCATCAATATCTTCCTTGTAGCTAGCTCCCTGTTACTGCTGTGTCCCAAAATGCAGTGGTTTTGAGGCAGTGGGAGCTGAACTCAGGTCTGCTGTTGTGCCATCTTCTTTGGGTTCTGAAGGAGGGGGCTGGTGCCTGGACTGTGCATGCAGGGGAGCAGCAGGCACAGAAGGAGCAGGAGGCATTAGGCTGGTGGTCCTCTCTGTTACCCAGTTTACTGCAAAGCACTCCTTGGTTAAAATGAGCACAGTGGTGGAAGAGGGAGATCCTGTTCACCCCAGCAGCTGTGATCCACATTGGAGGTGGTGCACCAGCAGAGCGCGTCCTCCATTCTTCCCTCCAACAGGAGCCTGACCTGCAGTCCTCTGAACCTGCATGACAGGTCTTCCTCAAGCAGAAAACAACTCCTGGCTGGATGTATTTCATTTTTCACATCTTCAGTGCTGAAAAACCAAATCATTGTCCTGTCATGCCTCTAATGTTGCTTCCCATGGTTACAGCACATATCAAGCCTCGTAGCTAGGCAGAGAACTGTCCTGCATCTCTCCCCATAGACTGTTATAAAAGCCAATTAGGCTGTTACTTAATTTTCCTCCTTTTTCCTTCCCTCATGCACAAGGGGAAGCAGTTCAAAAGTCTCCCCTAGCTACATTATGTAAATTTCCAAGTAGATTCTCCCTGAATAGTAATTCAGCGGGTTTATTGTTAAAAACATCACCTGGCTCCATCCAGCACAGGCACAAGCTGCATCCAGGGAAGGGTCACTCATCAAAAGCACAGTGTCGTATTAGAGGTGTGTAGATGGGGAAGAAGCTCCCCAGTTCCTCTTGTAGCATTACTTTGTACCGAGGCAGCCGCAGCATCATGTGTGTTGGTGTGTGAAGGTGAGAAGAGGAGGGGAGCGGTCACAGTCCAGGCTATCCTGCTAATATTTATTTGGGCTCCAACCATTTCCCAGCCCAGGCTCTGTGCTGACTGACAGCTTTGGGGACAAGCAGAGCATCACGTAACGCCTACGCTGGCAGATACTGAGCAGTCAGCCAGGAAGCAGTGAGGAGCAGAAATCAAATGAACCCTTGTTCAAATGCAAACCTCTGCTTAAGCAGCCTTTGTTAATAAAGCCCCTCGACCTTACTACGTGCAGAAGAAACACAGAAATAGTGGTGTATTTTGTATGTGCTTGTATGCAATCAGGTTTCCTGCTCATTTTGTCATATGTAATGTATGTCCTCTCCTATGGAATGTTCCACTGAAACATTCAATGTGCAAGAATTTAGCTCAGACCTGTCCTGTGTAGTGGCACTGTGTGCCCAAGTCCCTAGAGAATGAAGGAAAGGGGACCAGCATGAGCACGTACTTCAGTGGGTAGGCTGTATCTGTGGCAGGCTCTATTTTCCCCACACAAATCTTCACTGCTTATGTAGGAGATGATGACAGGAACTCCACATCCTTCCACAGCAGAGTCTTTCTTCTCCTGTATGATACAACTCCACAGCTAGTTTCTAGCTGCTCAGATGTTATGAAACTGAGTATGGAGATACTGTTTCCATATGGCAGTGCTATCCAAAGATACGTGGTAATGCTCCAGTGCTGAATTCCAGTAGTGGGAAGGGATTTCAGCAAAAATGATTGATAGCAGAGTCTTGGAAAAGGACACTGCTGGTTTCCAGAGGTGCAGAGAGCCTTAACACAGATCTGAACCTCCATGAAGCTGACCCATGGGTTCTGCTGAGATTCATTTGCAGAGTAGCTTGATGTGATTCAGGTCAAAGACGCCATGAGAAACAGTGAACACACAATTTCTTGCCTTGTTTGCTTTATGATTTAAGATCTCTTTTTGCTAATCATAAGCCTTAGGATACCTAATTGCCTGACCTCTGTTTTGGGCAAAAAATATAGGTCATATTTGAGGACTAGCTTAAGCAGGAACCTTCTGCTGGAGCCTAAGGTTAGGATTTGAATATAATATGGTAGGAAAAGAGATGGAGAGAAGAGGGGAGGGGAGAGGAGACGAGAGAAATTAGTTCCAGTTGGAAGGGACCTACAGGTTTGGTCCATTGTGACAAATGCTTTGAGTTCGATTGACCAAATGCTGTCCATAGGTCCTGTCCAGCATACACTATTCTAGGATTCTCATGCTTTGAGAAATTTATTGCAAAATGGGTGAAGACATGAATTCAAAATCAAATGCATATTTTGCAATCACTCCTTGATAGAGAACTCTATTCTGCAACCAGGCTGCCTGTTCAGCTAAATTTCATCCACTTGGAAAAGCAGACACACGCCCTGGGATAGAGTGAGTGTATCTGCAGGGACAGCTGTTAGGAAGCAGCATCTCCAGGCTTCTCCCCTGGATTGCCCCATGCATTCCCTGTATCATACCACAAAGTTTCTTGAGCCACATAGACAGTAATAATACTTTCCTGTCGTGGTTTAAACCCAGTCAGGTAACTCGTTCACTCACTCCCCCCCTTCTTTCCCTCCCCCTACTCCTGGAGGGACAGAGAGGAGAATCGAAAAGAATGCAACTCTCACGGGTTGAGATCAGAACAGTTTAGTAACTAAGGTATAACACAAATCACTGCTGCTACCACCAATAATAATAATGATAAAGGAAATAACAAGGGAAGAGAATACAACACCTCAGCACCAGCCGACCGATAACTTGGCCCCCAAGCCCGACCAAGCTCTGACTGATACCTCCTCCAACCCCACAGTCCCAGCCCTTCCGGCTAACTCCCAGTTACATCCTGGGCATGACGTGCTGTGGTATGGAATACCTCTTTGGTCAGTTTGGGTCAGGTGTCCTGTCTCTGCTTCCTCTCGGCTTCCCCTCCTCCCTGGCAGAGCATGAGGCTCACAAAGTCCTTGGCCAGACCAAAACATCATTGTTATCAGCTCTGTTCCCAGGCCGAAAGTCAAAACACTGCACTGCACCAGCTACCAAGGAGGAGAAAAATGACTGCTACTGCTGAACCCAGGACAATTCCCCAAATTTGTGTGTGATTTTTATCCCTTGTACCTCAAGGTAGTGAAGAACTGGGCTGGTTCTTCTTCCACCCAGTACCCAGAGCGTGAACAAAGCTTTGAATGAACAGTTATTTGGCAGCAACCGCAGTAGCAGCAGCTTTCTGTAGGTTATCTTAATGGATTTATCGCCCTGAACTAAGCCCTGACCATCTGTTCTAGCCTCTAATTACAAATGCAGAAAAAGCTAATTCACGATTGCATCATAAAAAAGTAAAATACAAATGATTTAAGAGTGGTGTATGTCATGCTTCACTCTGACTGGGGGAAATTGCTCTCCCTTCAGCAGACTTCCCTGATAACAGTTTGCCTCCTTCCCAGCAAATGGCGGTTCCTGAGGAGCAGGGCTCACCAGAACAGGTTTTATTCCCTCTCATTCATCTGAGATGTATTTTTAAATTTGGGATTCACATAAATGTGGTTATGAACCTTCTTGCCTTCTCTCATAGATGGCCCTCCAAAGAGTTATTTTTAATGCATTTTCTAATCAGGAAAAGCACAAAATTATACTCCTTAAAAATCCCCCAAAATTCTGCGTTCCCTCTGTACTATTGCTGTGATACAGGCATGATGGCAGTCACCCACTGGTTTCTTGCTGCTAACTCATCTTCACTGCGGTGCTCTTGGTTTAGAAGAGAGGAGAAAAGTATGGGGCTGAGTGCATGCCCTGCTTCTTATGAATGACCTGCCTCATGGCTGGGACAGGGAGGCTGGATTTGCCTCTTGATTTCACTTGGGTAAGCATTATGGAGGAATGAACAGGACTGTTGGTGAAGTAGATGGATAGGGGAGGGATGGGGGAATGTCTCAAAATGCATTTGGCATCTGGGTTTCTGGAGACTTTTTAGTGTTTCAGCCACAACCTAAAACCAGACTGATTTTCTCAAATGCATATATTATTTGAAAACTAGGAAACATGTAGTAAAGTAGAAGCAGTACAAAAGACTACTCAAAAAGCTGCCCGAGGGATTTGCATGTGAACAGTGTGCAGTTCTGCTTTGTCTAGTGAGATTTGCCTGCCTCTAACTCATTCTTTTAGTGCACTTCAGGATTTGGTTATAATCCTTGGTCTCCAGCATGCTCACCAGGTGTCTGTGGGAGAAACTGGCATGCTGCTTTCAGGGCATGAGCTGGTTTTCCATTTCATGACGATGGAGTGCCTGGTGGTACCCTGGCCCAGCAATCCCCACTCCTGCAGCAATGGGAGATGGGGTTTTCTTTTCAGGGGCCATCGGAGCAACTCTGGGTGAGTAAAAACTCCTACTCCAGCTTCATGTCATGTAAGGACTGGCCAGATCTGCAGGGACAGATACCTCTGTGGCAGCTCTAGGTTCAGGAGCCCTTTACAAGACAGAGCGTACCAAGTTGAAGCTGCTGCTGCAAGTGTTCTGGTCCCTATTTGCTATGTAGGAAGAGTGTAGAAAGGATCAGAGCAAGCTCTGTGTTTTGCACAGACCTCTTGTTTCCACACCATACTGACATTCATCTAGCAGAGAGAAACAACAATAGATCAGGTATTGCTAGCTTGTTTGTTAGCACGTTCTGCTTTAATTCTGTAGTGGCAAGCAAAGACACCTTCCCAATGCCTAATGTTCAGTGGCATTTCACGAAAACTGAGCGCAGACCTGACTGAAGTCTGCGCTCCTGTTTGCTCCTGGATTTCTGTGGTCAGCAAATACACTGCAAGCAGCGACAACACACTGAACTGGTGGTGGTCCCTTTCTTATCCTTCTCCTATTCCATGCTAGCAAAAGTGACAGACTAATCCCTGTGGAAATCACTGAACATTTCTGGCCAGAGGTTTTGCCCCAGAGGAGGCTCCCTGACCATCAGAGTCCTCCTTGGCACACATTAACATCGCATCCTGTACTCCCCCTGCATTTCGTGTTGTGTGTGCTTTAGAAGCATACCACTTGCTACACAGTGCTTGGCTTGTGGAAACTGCCATTTCCAATGTAACATGTGGCCCAGTGCTGCAAAGCCCTTGTTCCTCTTAATTCCTGACACTAGGCTATCTGGTCATTGGGAATTCCTGAAGCAATTTAGTACCTGAACAGCTCTAAGCTCATCCAGTGTTTGGTCTTAAGGCCCCTGGCTTTTTTTTTTCTTTTCATATATTTATACATACCTAAGGACCAGCCCTTGATTATTTAGCTCTCTTTTTATTAGTGTAGCTCCTGTTAGTACCAGGTGGAGCTAGGGTTAAACTCAGTCACAGTAGGCCTTTTCTGCTCCTCACACCACCCCACTGGCAAGGAGGTTGGGGGTTCACAGGAAGCTGGGAGGGGACACAGTCAGGATGGCTGACCCCAGCTGACCACAGGAATATTCCATACTAGATGGCATCAGGCTTACTACATGAGGCTGGGGGAAGAAGGAGGAGGAAGTGGGGCTGTTTGAAGTGATGGTGTTTGTCTTCCCAAATAACCATTATGTGCTTTCCTGGAGATGGCTGAACACCTGCCTGCCCATGGGAAGTGGTGAATGGATTCCTTGTTTTGCTTTACTTGTGCATGTGGCTTTTGCTTTGCCTGTTAAACTGTCCTTATCTCTGCCCACGAGTTTGCTCACTTTTCTGATTCTCTTCCCCCATCCCACAGGGAGGGAGTGAGCGAGCGGCTGCATGGTGCTTATCTGCCGACTGGGGTTAAACCACCACAGGATATAGGTTAGAAAACACAAGAGATTAGTATCAGCAACAGTAAGACAATGTAGGGACATCTCCTGGAAACAGCAAGAGAGCATAATAATGAATAAACAAGGAACACTGCAGCTGTGAGCTGTTACTTACACGTGGGACCAGCGTGCACTGAGGTATCTGGTGGGGTAGTCAACCTGCCTTGTGACAGAAGGGTGAACTGGCTTTGGAGCAGTTTCTGTTCCACAAGAACTTAGCACCATGTTTTAAAGCAAACTTGCACAATGCTGGCACCACAAAAGGGAAAAATGTTACACACTATAGAGTCCACAGAGGAGCCTGTTACTTTTGGCAGTTTTATGCAGCATGGATGAGGGAGTGAGAACAGCAGTGGACAGCTCTAAAGCTTTAGGTGGACTGGAAAAGGTTTGTTCACAGGTAGACAGCATGCGAAACCTAATGTCACTGTACTTACTAGAGGAGTCCTTTGTTGAAGAGCCTTTTTTGTCTCTATTCTAAAATTGGCAAGGCAATCTCGCATACACCAAGTGTTAGGACTGCTGGAAGACAGGGTCAAAGAAACCCTCTGCTGTGTTTGCAAGGTCAGGATAGAACAAGGAGAGCTGGTCGTAAACAGTGTTTGAGAAGGTGGGTATAGCCTGGGCAAAGGGCTGCATGAACAACAGAATCTGCTGCCTACTTTTGTATGATTGCTTTTCTCATCTTGCTATATTTTCCCCAACATTTATCAACCCCAAGCAAGAATTGGCTTCAATTATGCTTTGCACATGATTTCCGTAGATGGCATCGCAGCGTGTCAGTGAAACATCAATGAGCTGGAAGAACTAGCTGGTTCATTAGCATGCAAATAAGCTCACTCTTTAATGAGAGAAAAGCTTTTACTACCTCATTGTGTCTCCAGTACACTAATACCTTCTATGTCCTACAAATAACATTTTTATAGGTCAAAGACATGTATGTGTGTGTGTCTCCCTCTGTGTTTCTGTCATTTCTACACGTACTCTACCTGTACCTGAACTGTGAATTGTGTGATAGTGGGCAAGGAAGGCCAGATCAGGTTATCCCAATATCTCAAATATCTTTCAGTGTCAGAAAAAGAAATAGATCATTAAGAGGGCTAAAGAGCTGTTAATTTATCTGCTGTAATAGCTTTGTTGGTAAAGAGTGTGAAAAAAATCATGCCCCCCCATCCACACAGCTGTATTGCAAAGCAAACATGAGACAAAAAACCGCGTCCCTTGGTTACTCCCCTCACCTTTTGGGAGATGTTCAGCTGCCTGGGAGGAGACACCTTGGCAGAGCTGCAGTGCGAGAAGGTTGGCTTTCTGGATGTGCCAGGAGGTGGCTGTACATGTCTGTCTGTGCTGTGTTATGTGTTCTCAATGCTGCATGGTGCATCACTGTGGTTTGGATGTGTTGATCAGCACTCAGCAGTTTATGCGCTTTAGCCAACCTCTGATTCCCACCCCTGCTCAGTCCTGCCTCGCAGAGCTCACTGCATGGCCAGCCCCACTTCTCAGGGTTTGCGTGGCATCCCTTTGGCTTTTAGGGCTGCAAATACCCAGTGCCACACATAGATCCAATGTATGGCATTCAAAGAGCTCTTTTTTAGCTTCTGCAGTTCAGGGAATTAGATTGTACTGGTCAAAAAGAGGTCTTTCGTCAAGGTTCCGCCAAGGTGAGAGTTTTTCACTTTTTGTCTAGGTGAGGGTTTTGCCATTGTTGCACTATAAGCAAAGATGCTGAGGAGAGACTGGTTGGGGATATTTCCGTGCAAAGCAATGCCTGTGGTTCCTAACCACCCCAGCCCACAGACAGACACGTTTATCAGTGCGCTTTCCTCCCTGTGGTGGAAAGATGAAACCACCTTGTAACCGACTTTGTTTTGCTCCAATGCAGCTGAATACCAGCAGTGGCAGTGCTGATGCTTTCCCTGTGCAGCAGCCCCAAGGCCTCCCCTGCCCCCACAGCAGTGGGCCTGGGCAGCAGGAGGTAGGTCTGAACTCAGCATTGCTGCCTTGAGGAATGCCCGTGTGCCCCTCACGCTATCCCAGTGCTGGTGGTGGGTCACCTATCACACTACTCTTGAAATGTATAAATGTGTTTGTGCCGTGTTCTTAACCTTTTCTATACTGACCACTGCTGGAGTTGGACAGGCTCTTGGCTTGAGCCTCTGTGTCTATTCCTGTGCTGCCCTCTACTTTGCTGCTATGGCATATGCTGTCTTCAGGCTTTGAATTAATTTTTTGTTTTTGCTTATTTTCGGTGTTCTGAAGGGAACAGGTACTGCAGATAAGTTGTGGAGAAGACTCTTGTATGAACCAGCAAGAGAGCTATAACAATGTATTAATGCACTTTCTATCTTAACTAAATTGACATGCTAGTCAGTAAATGTCCATTGCCTCTGCACAGTCTCCATTTTGATGCTGTGCATTGAGCTGGATTCTGGATTTATCATGTAGTAGAAGAGGTGCAGATTCATCCATGGATGAAATAATATGTCACCATTCGAAACCCGTATTTAGTAATAAAAGACTTTTTTGCTTTTCTCCAAAGCCATCTTTAATGACAAAATAACAACAAAAGTTCTTCTTGGATCTGGAAAGAAACACCTGTTTTGCTCTAAGAGTCTTGGATTCTTCTCAGGATGCAGAGCTAATCAACAATGGATATTTACTGGAGGAAGAGTTCATTTCAATTTCTACCATGCACAGTTTGAGGCAGTGACATTCTGCCATTGCTGTAGTTTAGCGGTGGGTAATCAGAAACTGTTTGAAACATGTTAATTCTATAAATTACACAGCAGTTGCTCCCAGCTAAAGATAAAACAAGTGTAAGTTAACCTCAGTGCTCCTACTGCTCGGGGATCAAGAGCAAGAGAAAGCAAGCATGGAAGCGCTGGTATTGCTGTTGCCAGAAATCTGTTACTGCCTCTGCATCTGCCTGGGGAAAAACAGAAGCAGCCACTTTGGCAGCGAGGTGTTTACGAGAAGCACCCCTCTGAAACAGGTCTCAGCCAAAACTGGTCTGGAGAGCCTGGAATTATCCACCTAGAATACCCTTAGCCACAATGGTCCTGGCACAAACAGAAAAAGGCAGAGAAATGTGCAGGATCAAAACATTAGACTTTCTCATAGCAAAACTGCTGCTGCAACTTGAGATCTCATTGACACCACCAGCAGTTTTGGTTTGCTGCTTTGCTGGGCCACTTTCATTAGAAAGCTAGAAATCGTGCCTGACCTTTTGTCAGCACAGCCAGTTCTGTATATCTTTGATATGCAGATTGCTGTGTATTAAGCATTGTGCTTCTCAATGCCAAATCAAAACTAAGATTCTTTTTTATGAAAATGAATGGCGGGGTGTGTGCAGGTGCAATGTGTCAGTTCCAGGTGCCTTGGAACAGACCCTGCAGTAAGCAGCAGAGTAGGTTCAGCACAGTGAGTATGAAGTTGGGTAGTTCCAGGGAACAGGAGGAGCAGTGTTTTCATGCTGTCTTCTCTCAGAAGCACAGACATCACAGTAAGGATGATTTAGAGGTGCCCCTTCCAAATCAGGAGCTACAGTCCACATCACTGTCCTGAGATAATCACCTACATACCCTCTCTTTCAAGAAGCTGAGCATGTCTCATTAAGTTTTCATTCTGCACAGCTGCTGGCCATAATGCCTGCTTTTGTGTAGCTGCCCAGTGGTTACAGCTATGGAAGAATGAACCTTTTTTCAATTCCTATCTTGGCCTAAGACAGCTTTTCATCTAGAAGGAGAGCACCTGACTAGGAGGGTATTATTTTAGGCAGGGTACAGTTTCTACATCTTACAGTAGACACAGGAAACTATAAGAATATTTCTTATATTCTTGGGCACTGGAGACCCAGACTCTTTTCTGCGCGACAGCAGAGCTTCAAACAGAGGGCTGTAGTTGTCAGAGGCTAGAATATATCATGGCAATTGGGTAGCTGCAGACTGTTTTGTTCATGCTTAGGAAGGCATCAAGGCCTGACTCCTATGCCCTGAGTGACTGATCTGCCCACTGAACTATTATGTAAAAGGAAATATGAGACCCTTCCCCATCTGCTCCTTAGAAGATGGTAGGCGATTACTCAGGCGTGGTCCAAGCCAAACAAACAGTGTATGTTGGGCATGTCCCAGGAATATTCACCCAGCTGAGCCCTGCAGAAACATTTTGTTTTCTGGTTCAGGTGGGGAATGAGTGTGAGCTGGGCAGCTCTTATGAAGGCTGGGGGAGTTCATCAGGGCATGGGCCCAGCTACAGGTCCATGGGAAGCATCAACTAAAAACGTGTGGCATCTCTTGACTCGCTTGACAACTAAACTACGTTTTCAAAGTAACAATTCTGGATGTAAGTGTTTATGTTCTACCTTGTTCTTATGTTTGACACCCAAGTGCATTACAATTTTGAAGTGACGGAATTCAGGTAATACAAAGCTAAAAATTGTGAAAGACATAAACCAACCATCATCCAACATTTTTGGATCATCAAATTTTGCATTATACAAGGTTGTGTAGTATTTGTTTGTTTTATTTGCTTAGGTTATCATTTTATGTAAAGCCATTTTATATGTCTAGAACAAAAGTTTTTATTAGAAACAACAGAAATTGCTTTGTTTTTCAAGACCTCCTCAAATGAATAAGTCACTCGTTAACATTACGATTCCAATACAAAATAATGAAATTCCAATGTAGGAAAACCATACAAAATGATAGCTAGTAGGAAATTAATTCTTATTTTACTTGCACTTACTGCACTTTCAAAGTTGCAGGTTTCTATACCAAATCATGCCTGTCAGTGAGAGCATATGACTTTTCATCAGGCCTCTACTTGCTACATAGCACTGATAAGAAACACATCCTCACCTTCCACTGGCTTCTGCTAGCATATCATGTATTTTGTTTCCAGAGTTCTTTTTTCATTCTGATGGCTGGAGCACTGCTGAACATAAGGTAAAAAATGAACATGAGGGCATATAAGTGAATTTACAACAGAAAGATAGACTATTCCCCAGAGGGCTACCAGAAAATCATGCTGCATGTCAGAGGAGGAAGGAGGGGGAGTGGTGGGATCATGCTCATAAGCAGTACTGAATACAACAGATATAACCTCTTCAAGCCAGAGCAGACTATACAAGTGACTGTGCTTACACAAACATTAAAAACTAAAATAACACAGACCGCAGACTTTTTTATCACGTTTTTGGTGGGCAGGAAGTAAATGCTTTATTGGTGGTGTTCTGGTCTTCTGAAATGCAGATTTGCAACGTGACAATGTGCAGTGGCCCAACTTACGTACAGGTCTTTTTCTGTCCCACAGTAAACTCACTGAAATACTCCAGTACCTTCCTTCCACTTTCACCAGAAAGTGTTTACCAGAGTGCTGTAGCCAGTGTTTCACCTCTTAGATGCACCACCACACTGTAGCCACATCACATTACCCAAGGCTGCAAGAAATATAAACTCCCTGTCTAAAACGGCTGCCTTCTCAGAGTCCATTTTATCTTCAAGTGAAAGATAAAAAATTCAAATGGAGATTGCAAGCAGTAGCTTATCAATCATCTGTCTTCCCTGTGCCAGGACAAACACTATTTATCCAGAGTATGCTATTATCTGTAATTATTAACTCTGCCAAGTTCCAAGCAATACGAATGGGATGTCTTCTACAAGGCTGAAAGTACGCCGTTATCTTAGTTCTTCTAATTCTCAGTTCTTGGGTTATTTCACACAAAAAATTGTCCAGTTGTTTTTAGGTGACTTGTTACTTCACCAGCCCTCAGATTTTCTTGCTTCATGGACATATAGCTCCTGTAAATGTGCATGGGCTTTGAAGGAACATAAGAAAAAAAGAATATACTGTATTTTGGAAATAATTTAAACCTATTGAATAAGCATTATAATGTTAGCACATACCAAATATTCTTGAGCTACCAAATTTTAATCTGTATTTTTAGTTTAGTCGTAAAATAGTACCAGAAAAATTAATAAAATTTCTAAGCATTAAAGTTGGATACCTAAAATATGTTTAACGCAACATTTAGGACAACATACCAGTTATGCTTCTTTTTGATAGCTGGACCTGAAACCCCTCATGTTTCATAAATATTAGCACTGCAAACATCTTTAAAATAGCTACTTTGGTGACATTTGTCAAAATGATTAAATATGTTTGTACTGATCTGCCTCTACGCTGCCCTCTTTTATCAAACGGCCTGGCTCAAACATTAGATCTACAATATACTCGCGAGGGGGAAGCAGAAGCCCAGTTATTCCTTGAGGAGAGTCATCAACCAATTTAACTTCATTCCAAGCTCTGTTGTACTTGCCACGAACTAAACTACAGCCAATGCCAATTCTGTCTGCTATCGCCTAAAAAGGAAAGAAAAAGGAGTTAATCACAGTTAATACACGTAGCTTCTGTGATACAAAGCAATGCCAAGAGATGCTTAAAAAGAAAACAAATACCTGAGAGGCCAAGCGCTTTCTTGAAACACACTTCATAAATCTCTGAAGTGTTCCAAACTGTGAATCCTTATTGTTAGTTCTGCTTAGAAAGTGTGGCCTTTAAAAATGTTGTTTGTACCATATTGTATGCACAACATGAAAAATACTAACTTTAACTCTTGATTTGAGATCTAAAGGACTGGATGATAAACAAGTGCAATAGCCGCAGTGCCTAGGAATGTTCTTTTTTTAGTTGGAAGACTTACTTCTGAATAACATTTTAAAGAACTGGCTATTCAGGCGATGAGGTGTAGGTACTGCACACATACAGCTACCATGAAATATTAGGTGTAAAAATGCAACATTTCTATCAGTGTAAGTTTAGGACTGCTGCCTCACTCCAGAGCACACTCCTTGCTTTTCAGCCCTGCAAGTATGGGAAGCAATGAAATGCGAGGCAAGCATCTGCTAGATGAAACACCTGCCTTTCCTCTGTGCTGTGCTATCACTGACAGACCTATAATGGTTTCCAGCTGAAAAACTGCTTTCTCAGAATGCATCTCCTGTGAGGGAATGAGATCCTGGAAGATTTTTAACTTGTTATGAATGGGCAAGGCTAACCAATGCTTAGACTGCTGTGGCTTTAAGAGAGATGATCTGTCCCTGCAAAGGTTTCTTAGGACAGTGCAGGATAAGCGAACATCAGTGCTGCTTCAGCACAATTAATTCGTGTCCTTGGACCTCCATAAAATATGTCAGGAACTTTCTCTCCCCATGGATACCATAAATTTAGGACTGAGCTTTTTCTCCTGTGTACTGTTTCCTGGGTCCTTCACACTTAATGTGCTAGGCTCTTGCTTCTCTTGTCTTTTCCATTCAAGAAGAAAAGTCCAGCTACCCAACAGCCAAGGAAAAAGGATAGAAAAAATATGCAGGCTGCACCAGCACATGTTCACATGAGGACAGAAGAAATTAATCTTTCCAATTTCAGAAACTAGAACATAAAAGCTGTTATATACTATTATAGAATACTGGATAGATACCAAATAAAAATTGTCCCAACAAGTTTATGTTTGCAGCATAGAAAAAAAAGGGAAGCTGCATAATTCAGTATTTTACAGTTTACAGAAAATGTAAAATGTTTTGACTCCCAATCAAATATTCTGGCTTTTTGCCATTTATCAAGTATTCTGCAGATATCACTTAAGACAATTTAATGACAACAAGAATGTTTACAGAAGGAAGCGATGCTGGCTTTCATTCACTGGGAAATCAACTTTGCCAGTGAAAAATGACTTAAGTGTATACAAAAGATTTTACATGAATATAAATATTATATTGTACTGATGCAAGTATGCTTTAGTTTATAATACCTATTTAACACCAATATGTTATGTTGTAAAATAAATGTTAATGTACCTTGAAAAGTAAAGCCCTGTGGTAGAATGTCCCTTTTTTCACTTTCCCGATAGGCACAACGTTGCATTTCAGTTCAAATTCTATTTCGCTTATGTGAAGTTCCCAGCTGAAGTTATGTAGTTTGTCTCTTTCAATCGGGCCACCCATCTTGTCTGCAACAAACCTGTTCCAGTGTATACCAGAATCAGCTGCATCTATAATTCCTCTAGTATTTACCACAGAAATGTAGCAAATGAAATGTATACAAGCAATAAGTGAATGACATATAAGACTTTAATACTTCTGCTATACTTGCTGTATTAATTCAGTAATTTGTATTTTATATATGTTAACTGTTAAATACAAATAACCATAACTCAGGTTGTTCTCATTTGTCACAGACCTAAACCAAGGTGCAACTTCTGTCAGCAGAGATTCTGGAGGGCTCTGGTATAGGCACAAAGTCCTCAGAGAAAAGCACCAGTAACCGTGTCATTACCGAGGACGTAGCTCAGAAGCTAGTGTTCACCTTTACAGCTAACAGATTATGTGAGCTACATATTACAATCTGCAGCCCTACCATTTGTTTGAAATAGTCATTAAGGCATGTGAGTATACAGGGTAAAATTTAAGCCACAGATAATGATCCCAACATAGGAAAGCAACTATATCCATAAAGGATACTTCAGCTTCTATGTGTGCTGTCTTAATACTGAAGCCAGTATTTGGGTGGTGAGAGGTGTGTATTTACCCATGAAAAAGAATTGGCTTAGTCACAGAAACAGAAGGTCAAAACTCACAATCTGTGCAGACACTGCCAAAAGCATGTCTTTGGGCGACTGTGCACACATAGGACCAGGCCCCATTTATAAGTCTGTAAGACACCTTCACCTTTCTATGCATGGTCCCTGTATGTAAAGACCTTTGTTCCTCTCAGAGTCCTCAGCCAGAGCTACAAGTGTTACTGAGGGCCCTCACTCTGGGCAAGGTGATGCAGAGCTGTCGTGGGTTTAAATCACAAGCCACTACTTCAGACAGTGAACTAAGATCTGCATTACCCTCCTTTGCAGTAACTGTAGGTTCTGTCCACATAGTATGTGCAAGGCAACCCTGGAGGCCTTATTTCTCAAACCCTAGGGCCTGAGGTGATACTGGTTGCAACAGCATGGGCACAGGGAATTATCACCAAGCTGGCTAGACATGGTATCTTGAAGTTGGGAATTACTGGGTGAACGTGAAGAAGTGGGGACTCCAGGCGGTCGCTCGTGCTGCTTGTGCCTACAGCCAGCCCTCAGTAAAGAGAGCAAAGCTTCTTGATCCTGCAGGCACGCTGCTCCCACGTGTGCACAAAGATGTGCTCTGTCTGTTTAAAAGGAGACAGCCAGCACTACTGCATGTTCCTTCATCTACCCCGGCTCCCTCCCTGGTGAGCACAGCAGGAACCCCGCTCAAGCTGCCAGGCTGCCGAGGGCTGCTGCAGCTGCCTCTTCCTCCCCTTCCTATTCAACACACGCTATTCAGGCAGCCGCTTAAAATGGAACATGCACATAAAAATCCCCACAGAAAACATTTTACTTAAATTTCCCATGATTGTTTTCCTGGGTTGTGTGTCTGCAAGAATTTCATTGGTGTGTTTGAAGAGCAGATTTGAAAGAGCATTTTATGGATTCCACCTTGAGGATGGCAGCATGATTTATACACAGCTGGATAGCAAA
Source organism: Pezoporus flaviventris (assembly GCF_033815535.1). NCBI lineage: Eukaryota > Metazoa > Chordata > Aves > Psittaciformes > Psittacidae > Pezoporus > Pezoporus flaviventris. Next base: position 10,547,313 of record NW_026892595.1, read on the forward strand.
GGATGAGTATCTGTACTGTCACATTTTGCAACCAACAGAAAAGTCATTCTTCCTATCACATTAGACCACTTCATTAAAAATGAGAGTTAGTAGAAGAAACAGATTTTGTGAGACTCAGTGGGATCTGATGCCAAACTCTACAGATTCAGGAGGTAGCCAGGAAACTGCTAAGATAGCAAAGGTTAAACTAAGGAGAAGGTGAAAGCAGACACACTGCCTGAAGATGACAGTGATTGGTGCTAAGGCCGAGTAGTCAGTGTAACTAATGAACCACACATTGATAACAACAGTCTGTACATGCACTAGTGCAATATTCTGGCACTATTAAATCATCAGGATATTAATTACAGTAGTACCTAAAAACTACATTAGAAAAATGTCTCATGCTTTTGGCTCTATAGGAAAACAAAATATGAGACAGATCCTGTCCTGAGGGGTTTTCAAACCAAGCAGGCAAAAAAGATCATAAAAGAAGGAATAGACATGATACGTGCAAGTTACAACAGTCTCAACTATTAAGTTAGGAGTTTAGGTTGTGGATTTAGTCACTGCAGCTCCTAGGTCTCTCTGGCTCCTTAATGATACCATATGCAGCTGAGGTGTTCATTGGAAAGGATCAATACAGATACATTAATGGGGGGGGGGGGGGGAAGGAAAAGGAAATTTTCATATGAATATTTTCAAAATGGGAAATTTGTACCCTTTTGTGGCAAGTGATTTTATCTTCCAAACAAACCCAATCCAACTATTTACAACAAAATTAGGAACAAGAAGCTTAAAATCTAAAATTATGTTAGAATTCTAGACCAGACCTGATTTCGATTCCAGTTAGGATGGGAAAAATAACAAGCTTGGAAAAGTTGTCCTCAGATGAGAGAACAGTTATTTTACCAATTGAACTTATTTCTATTATTTATGGAAATGTGATTTGATACTCACTGTGCAAGAGCCACAACCTGTTCCCTTGTAGTAGTTAGTGGTAAAATTGTTTTGGAAGCATCATTAATGTAATTAAGTAAAATGAGGTCAGGCGGTGGTAGCCACTGTGTATTTTGTAGATTTATTTCATCCTGGACTGCAGACAGAATCTGAATAACTTCTTTTGATTTTTCCTCTTCTTTTTTCCCCTTCCCTTTTCTTACAGAGGAAACAATGTACAGTTATTTAGAATGCTGTAATCGCGAAAGTCCAAATTCAAATAACAGCAGTTCTCCAACAGAACATTTTAGACAAATAGATTGCAGGGGGAGTTAGGAAAAATCTTTTCTCTTGATAATGAATACTCGAAAATCTGCAAAGTTGTAGAGAACACTTGTGGAACATGCCCTCAGGAGATATTTATGAACCAAGTGTCACTAGCGTCATATTAATATTGCTGTAAATTCTCATTTTATTTTTATCTATAGCTCTGATATGCCTTTCACATATATCTAGAGGAGAAGAGACGTACATCCATATAAGAAACACTTTTAGACAGTTACAGTTTGGTTCCATATGGACACGAACTAAAAATCATGCACTCCAATGAGGCTTTACTTGATAGAAATTGGATTTCAAATAAAGGAACGAGTGGTATCAAAAGCATGGCCAAAATTTTTGACAGGATATACCAGGCAGCAGTGTCTGTAGTTGTAAGTCCACGTACTTCAAGCATTGTACAAACTACAACACTGCTGGTCAGATGAAGATTTTATAAGAAGTCTGTGGTTTTGGTGTCTCTTTTTTCACTGTACATGCTATATATATCGCTAATGCTCAGGACTGGAAAAATGACTGTGATCCTGAACAGGCATCATAAGCACCTAGCAGAAGTAAAAATGAAATGCTTGTTCTGCTTAGACTGAATACTGACTGTGCATTTCACAAGTTACGTAGCAACTACAAAACCAAGATCTTAACAGAGATATCATTAAGATCTATACAATCAGTTTAGGATATTTCATTTGTGGGAACATGTGGAACTTGCGTTTCATAAGCATTGTATCTTTTTTCAGCATAGGTGTTGAATAATTCTACTGTGAAACATGACAGAATTTCTTTCCTTTATTTAACAATTCTGGCTAATTTGTTGAAATCCATAATACTGCTGGCATTCTTGGAAGGAAAAAGGGGGGAAAAAAAGAAAGGATGGATCACTAGAGTATATGGCTCCAGGGCACACTATCATTATCTTGTGCTCTTCAAATTAATTCTTGGAATTTTGACAATGGACAGCTCTCTTAAGAAGGAAGGCAATGGACAAAGCAGAAGGGCACACACCATTATCAGGTGTCTAATTCAAGCCATTTGTCTTCAGAATACTTTGCAAACTTTTCTTTTACCTACTGAGATTTACCATATTCACAAAATGGCCTTTTCATAGGTTTCCTAAAGCACATTATTTTAGCAGGATAGCCAATTAAGATTTAATCTTAGAATTATAGAAAATTCACCACCCTTTTAAGTAAACCGTTCTGGTTATTAATTGCACCTATACTTGAAAAAAGCAGATAAACAGTTTTCTTTGTCTAATTTGACTCTATCTAACTATAGCTAGGGAACCTTATAATGGTAGATTAAACAGCTACCTACTTCTCCATTTATGCACTTAGACATAATGTTTAAGAATAATTTATTTAAAGAAAACTGTTTCCTATTCCTATCTACTCAGATGACTCTTGAATCACTCTTACTCTCCTTTCCAGTTTTCAGGAAGAAAACACCTGAGAGGGATGGGTTTGAGCAGTGATTTGTTCGGGGTTTTTGTTGCTGCCTATTTCTCTCAGGTATGACTATGGTTCCTTGGTGGAATGGCTGCTTTAAAGTTGTCTTCCACACCTGTCCCTACCTTACTCCTCAACTCTTCAGTTCATCATGTCTAATACTTACCTCCTAAGGAACTGTGGAGGTGCTGTCTCATAGCACAGTGCCATAAAATAACCAGTAACCATTACACTAGACTTCTACTATCTTTTTTGTGTCCTCTTTTATTATTTTATTTACCAGTGGGAATTATGACATCTGAAAAAAAAAAAAAAATCACTCTCCTTTCCCAAAGCTGTCTTACTACTCATGACACATACTTGCCATGAATGTAGACAAATATACAAAGAAGAACTCATGGCTGTTAACAGTGTCCAAGATGTTTCTGATTTCTGCTGCAAAAAAAGTCCAATGGGTCACCAGAGAATCAGTGTGAGGAAGAAGGCAGCCAATAAAATATCCTACCACTAAAAGAAAGCCATTACACCTATTTTCTTTCCTTTTTCACATAGCTTAATCCTTTGGCTGTCTTTAGAAAAGGAGTAAATGGACACTGGAAAGCACCTCCTTAAATGATGTACTGGAACATAGCATAGAATAAATGTAAATTTGTCAGTCTACATTAAACATCGTATTTTAGCCCAGTGAATGTGTATATCAGATATGCAACCGTTTGATTAAAAAGGTTGCTATCTGTCCATGAAAATATATGTCAACCTGTCTACTATGCACTTCCTCTACATCTAATTCAAACACTTCCAGCAGACAATTACAACTGCTCTTTCTTTTAGCTTTCAAGTGTGGTTTATACAAAGTAGATTTACTTTTTCAAAACAACATCTTTAAGCTGTGTTCAGTAGTACTTTGCAAAATATTGATGAACAGAAATGTATGATCAAAGGAAAAAAATATGTCAGAAAAGGTCTGAGTATGTTTGAGACTTGGAGTCGGCTACTGACCTTCAAGTAACTCCCATATATCTCACAAATTAATAATAATAACGATGTATGAATTATGGATTCAAAATGAATGACAATGGGGTTATAAATCATACAACTTGATCATGACATTCAAAAGCAATTATTTCATACTTGAAGAAAGAAGTCTTTGTATCCCTGCAAGTTTGCTATGGGAAATCGAGACAGGTATTTGGGATCCTTCTTGTAAAGAATTTTTTTTGCTTTCAAAAGAGTTATTGTTGCTAACCCAGCAGTCATTTACTGTGTAACTGACATAAAATAGATTAAAAAGCAATTATCCAAGGGTATCCTCGTCTCACATTGTAATAAACAAACATCTTGTCAGAACAGATCTCTAAGCTTTGCGCAGCTGCTTGAGACTATGCAAAATGGTCCACGACTCTAGAGCATCTTCTGAGATGAAGGAATCCCCCACAATTGCAGGGCACCAGGGGGCTCAATATCTCCCATTGCCTTCTGCTCCTTTTGAGTAAACTGACATTGCATAGTGGGTCATGACCAGAGTGTGTTGGGCTTCAGGAGGACCTGCTAAATGAGCAGAAGCTAGAACATGCCTGCTAAGACACTCAAGATGCAATATTGAAAACTCTTTTGCATCCTGAAATGGGAACCTTCCACAATGCAACTGACATGATCCATTTCAGTTACCTACTATGAAATTATTTAAACTGAATTCCAAAAGTGCTTGCAGTCCAAATAACTAGTCAAATGTAAATGTCTGCCTTGTAAATCAATAGATAGATCCACAAGTCAAGTGGATAGACCTACCTCACAATTCACGTCCTGATTTAAGTCAGAACCTCAACCCTTCACAGTCAGTAGCTATTATCTGTCAACAATTTGCATGTCAGTTCTAAAGAAGCTGATAAGACATATAATTCAAAGAATAATACATCAAGCCTTTTTCTCTAATGCTGGTTTTGCTGACTGAACACCATTGTCCAGATAATTCTCTCTTTTCCTCCACTGGAGATACAATTGAACTATTGAGATCACAAAGCAGGTTTGAATTTTCTCTTTACTTTCCTACTGCAGATTTCATGTCTCCAGCACAGATACATACATACATACACAGAAATATAGAAGCAGTCTGAGAAATCCACAATATCACTAAAATGCCTGTACAGACATATCACAGTTCATGGGTGAGCTCCAAGCTAAACATTGCAAATGTAGCACTTCAGTTCCCACAACAGGCATGCCATCTCTCCTGTGGGCTTTTTTTTATGATCCTGTAGCACTTAGGATTTTGTAATGCCCACCACTGACATCACATTCACAGCCCTGAAGCAGAGCCAAGGCTCCCTATACCATAAACTAAGAAAAATCAGGAAGACAGGACTGAGACCCACAGAAACTAGCATGATAAATGGTCAGCTCATTAAGTTAGCTAACAGAAAAACCAAGGAGAGTTGTAGGTTATATCACATTCCTATCAAGGACTAGATATCACCCCATCAATGTCAAGGAAGCTCTATGTGGACCAGTTTGGAAATCCTGAAAATTTCTTTAGGATTAGGCATTTACACCTGCCTTTTCTGAAGGACACTGTTGTGGTCATGATTGTGCTGCTGTTTTATATAAAGCACAGCTGGGGGATCATGGTTCAATTTTCTTTAGCAGGAACAAACTAAGGGTTAAGTGCCTTATATTAAAAGTCATCAAGACAATGACCAGTCGTTGGTCTCTACTCTCTCAGTTAAGTACCCTAACAGCTGAAGTAGACAGCTCTGTTCATTCCACCTCATTGTTAGTGAATAGCTACAACAAACCAGAAAGAGACTGCTAAACCCCAAATATCTTGTGGTCAGCTACCTCCAGGTGGGAAGGACAGGATCAAACCCTCTTTCTGTAAAGGAAAGAAATTAATTTCCTACCACAAGGCTAGAGGCTCTGACCTATTTGTTATGAGCAGACATGCCTACCACATCAGTTCTACAGAGAGGAGTGCAGGATTGTACCTAGTGTATTGTATGGGTCAGTGGGAGCCCTGCAAAAGCGAGGCAGTTTTAGGCTTGTTGCTGTCAAAACGGAGACAGTTTTGAGAACACCCTTCTCAGCTTTTAGTCATGTATAAAATTTCACTGGAAGAAATCTAATCTAGAAACAAAGATGCATGCATGCAGTGTAGGAACTTTTTGTGTGTCTAGGTTCTAAATTGAGAAGGAACTTCTACCCTAGTTTCCCTGTGTCTTGGTTGTTAAGCTGTAAAATAACATAATTTCACTGCCTCTAAGGGATATTGAAAGGAAAACCAGCCAAATAAACAGGAGATGTTCTAAGAAAGCATGGGGATGGAGGACAAATCATTACTAAGATAGAAAAGGAAGACTACAGCAATTAGGAGGTAAAAGAAAGACTCCAAAAACATATATAACATTGTATTTGAGCATTTTGTACTCCATTTGAAAACTGTCTATCACTATTTTCAATCAGAATTTTATTTCTAATGTTAGAGCAATAACAGAATATTGAAAAGTAGTCAATTTTAAAACCATACCTTGTTTTCTCTCTACTGCTTTTTCTTGAAATAGAAGGTGATAAGATAGTTTGTTCATGAGATGAATCGTGTGCCTTCTCCTCTCCTGGAGGACTGAAATGGAACAAGATATTTTTGCATGTCAATTAGTGTTTGCATATTAAACTGTGAAAATGAAGTTCTGATTTTAAAGGCCACTAAATATACTCATAGGAAAATATAAGTGGAAGAAATAACATAACCAGTAAGAAACCAGATACTGATTCAGGAATCAAAAATGAAATAACCAAATACCAAACGATGGACACAAAAGTAACTGGAAAGTAAGACTGCTGCCAAAGGCAAGAAGCTGTATCAAAGTCAAAGAAAGAAAACCTGATAGTTAAAGACAACTCTAGGGATCAACAAAGAGCATGAAAGTTTGTTATAGATATTCTCAGACATCTTTATGGTGTCATATACAAGCTTAAAAGGAAGCTAATGATACTGTTAACCAAATATGTGATGTGTTGACAGAGAAGAAGGTTTTGGACTTGCAAAATATTGGTAGAGCATTCTTTGATCTGTGAGACTGTTTACAGGAAGTGACTCCCAGTTAAACAAGCCAAATACCAACTTCCTGCATTTGAATCTAGGAAGATTTGTTAGGCTGGCTTCAACTTAAACAGAGAAGGAACAGGCATGGGTTCTATATCAAGTATGAAAGCACGATGCCTGGCTTTGTCCTGCCACTTGGGATGTTGTGCTTAAAATTCCATGCATTTGTCTGTACAAGAAGATCATCAAATCATAGGTTCCATTGCTGCATATTGACATTCAGCTTAGATGACATAATTATAATGGCAGATGACAAGCTTTGTAATAGCTAATACAACACTGGGTATGCCAGCATCAGGAATCAAAGGGTGTTAAATGAATAAGTCTTAATGGCTAAGTGAAAAAAAGCAGCTCAACTGAATAAATCTTTCCTGTCTAGAGGGAAAAAATGTTATTTTCTAAATTCCTATTTTCCAAAATAGAAATATCTTGCCTTCTAGGACATGAAGCTAGGGATTAAATATTAGGGATACTAGGGATAATCTATTTTATATATGTGTATACATATATAGACTATGTAGTTTGTACTGGAATCAATGGAAATGACAGAAAAGATGAGCTACCACAATAACTTCGTAGATCAAACCTGGCTTGCTCTTCTTGTGGTTTAGCATTAATGAAGATTATGGCCCGACGGTCAGTAAGAGCTTGCATACTCAATTCCTCCAGAGATGAAAATTTCATTCCACGTTTTATCTACAAGAAAATTAACATAGAAGAAAAGGTGTTCAGTTAAAGATGAAGAGAAAATAATGTATTTAGAAGATCTTTATAGAGTAATTTAAAATTCATAATCTTGAACAGAAGGCTTACATGAGACTTTATAAAGTCATTCAAAATAAGTAAAATTGTTTTGTTCTTCATTTGCATTTTCTTAGTCAATTTTCTTAGAAAAGATTGCCTGTAAATAATTTAACTTGTAGTTATTGTTACTATTGTTACTTTTCAAATAGTTCTAGGATGTTGAAAAGTTCCTGCCTCTGAAAGCTTTACAATATAGGACAGATTTTTCAAATGCAACCAAGTGCTTTAGGAGCAGTTATTTCACTGATTTTCAGTCAGACTGGTATTTCTAATTAATTTGGGCATTTTGAAAAGTCCTTGGATTTAAACTGAACACAGCACTAACAAGTGATGCTGGAGTCATTCTTTATATATAAACACTGCTTTGTGAGAGAAAGGGTCATGACCAAGGTGAAAATATGAACTCTTTACTTCTTTATGTAAAAATAAACAAAAAGTCCATAGGTCATTCAGTGTAAGGTCAGTATTTAGAAAAGAGATATTAGGGAAAGAGACCAGAAGAACTGAAGTCTGAGAAAGGATCTGGAAAGGAACTATGTCTGCACAGCTTACATAGGGTTGGGAAGAAGATCACAACTGGGGTGTAACATGAAGATGATAAGATTTCATCCATGAAGAAAGATAATCAAAAGAAATTTGTATAAAAGCTGGGAAGCTTCAGGACAAGAAAAGAAGGTATTTTACATAGCTAGATTTTGGCTTTTGCTGTAGTACTCTTACTTTTTCCAAATCAATAAGAAAATTTCATCCTTTCTAAGAAGGGTAATTTATTTAAAGTAGCTTACCTGACCACAATCGTAGAATCCATCAGTAATGATATTATTTGATGATAAATATCCCATCTGGCTGTACTTTTGGGAAAGGTTGTTATCAAGTAGCTTTTCCAGAGCAGCTTTACTAAAGTTATTTTTGCGGCTTATTGATAGATTAATTTCTTCTAGGATATCTAAAGCACTGTTAAACAAAATGCAAAGGCTGATTCATCATTAAATACCAATTAATTGTTATTATACAGTCCAGAGTTTGTTTTCAGCATTACCAAGGCCAAGACAGATTCATTTCCAAGTGGGCCAGCAAGGAGGTGGCTGTGCTGCACAGAATTCTTTCTTTAGGGAAGAAAAATTTAGGCAGTTAAACTTACATAAAGAAACATGGACAGGATGCCACAGCCTTATACCAGAAGGATGTTAAGCACCACAGAGAACCTGAGAAAAAGAAGGATGTAAAAGTAGAGTAGAAGGAATAATGTTCAGAGCTGATGATAAGATACAGATCAGGGAATGTCTCTCCCTCCAACTTGCAATGTTGCAATGCAGTTTGCAGATTCCAGCTGTGCAATACTCAATGTGTGAATCCTTCTGGTTTAGGACTATTACTGTGTTCGGGGAGGCACAGTTGGCAGAGATTTGATAAACGCGGTTGAGCATGGAAACAAGCAGTTGTGTCAGCACCGTCAGGATGGCAGGATTTTTGCTGGATGAAGGTAGAAACAAATAGTCATGTGAGGACACCAGAGTACAGGAATTCATTTATTCAGCTGTTTTGGGTGCTGAAACCCACATACTGATAACTTCTGACCTGAAAAGCTTAGAAAAAGCTCGAAGAAGATAAAGGAAGCTCAGTGAGGAGAACATAGCACACTGCAGTTTTGAAACTGTTTAGGTATGAAAAAAAACAGGAATAGGGAAATATATTTATATATGTGTGTATGTATTCAGTTGATATCTCTGTGTGTATATACACACATGCAGACATTCTTCGCATCCTGAGGAGTCAATTTAATATATATATATGTATATATAAATATAATGAACTCCACGTTTAGACTGCTCTGTGAACTACACAGGGAGCCTCAGCTGTGGACATTTGCCACGTAGACTTCTGAAGGTATGGCAGATGAATTCCAGAGAATAAATTTTTCAGGCAAGGCAAATAACAACCCTCTCTTTTAGAAGGGAACAATGGGAGAAAATAGTGGAAGAGCAGTACAGGCTATTTGTCATACAGCATACTGCAACAAAGTCAGGTAACCAGCAAGTGATGCAGAGAATTTTAAAGGGGAAAAATGAATATGGAAAAGCTAGTGTGTACAGCAGTGTCTAAAACAGATGACATTACAGGAACAATGGCACATTACCCTCATATGGAGGAAAGACATAAATGGCCAAATAAAGCTGCACCAAAAATTCTGTGAAGACCTGAAAACAAAAAAGAAAGACTTATACAGAAATGGAAACACTGACACTTTTGAAAAGAAAAAGTTAGGGATAAACCCAAAAGACCCACAGGCAAAGTGAGACACAACTAGTCAGGGACTGAAACAAAAATAAACATTTCATATGCTGCAAGTCAGAGAGGAAAATGTAGACCTATTACTCAATGTGGGAAGAAAACTCGTAACAGATGGCACAGAAAAGACTGGAGTGTCTGATGCCTTTTTTGCTTCAGTTTTCATAAAAGAAGGTTGCAAGCAGATGCCTGGTAGTAATATTAACAAAGAAGGTAGAAACAGTAGGCTTAGTATGTCTAGAAGAAGTTTGAGGCGGCAAAGTTAGCAGCCCCTGAGGATATCTACCTCACACTGCTCTATGAATTGGCAAAAGCAACTTCTGAACTGTTTGTAATTGTATTTGAAAATTTAGTGAGGACAGGCTAGGTGCCAGGGGAGTGGAGAAGGGCAAAGATTGTATCTACATTTGAAAAATGAAGAACAAGGAAGTTACAATGGAGATAATTCAGCCAAATTTCAGTGTCCAAGGAGCACCATATCAAATTATTAAACAATCACTTTGCAAGCAACAAGAGATAAGAAATAGCTATTTTGCGTTTGTCAAGAATAAATCATGTAAAGCCAATCTAATCCTTTCTGTGACACGGTAACTGACTTAACATACAGACAGAAGTAGAAGACATGAGAGATGAGTTGACTTAGAGGTATGTTTTGACTTTAATAAGTCTTTTCGCACATTCCTACTTTGATACTCATAAGCAAGTCAGGGAAATACGATCTACATGAAAATAACATGAAGTAGTGCCTGATGGGTTGAAAAACTATGCTTAATGTATTATTATCAATAATATGCTGTCAGACTAGAAGGACATAAATTAGAGTCCTACTCCGATAACTTAAACCAGCTTTTGTAATTCAGATATTAATATATGGAACCTGGACTTTCTAAGAAGGAATAAAACAGAGGCTTTTTTATGTGATACTTTAGCACACCTGCAGTTAACCAGAGCTTTAAATCAAATTTAGCCTGTGCATATTAAATAAAATTTACTGTATACTGAACTTAGCCCAAAACTTTAATTTCAGTTTCATATGTATGAGGCACTGCAGTCCCTAATTTTGAGTGATACAAGCACACCTTCAATGTAAAGCCCAACTCAGTCACAAAAACAATAAACATTTTTATAACTCCAGACAAAGTCTCTTTTCAGGCTTACGTTTTATCTTAAGCCTTCTATTACTTAAAATCAATACTTTGTATCTATAACATCAGTAGTGCGTAAGTAGCTTCTGCTTACCAAAACATATAGCTTAACTTTGTTATTCTGCTATAAACGTGTAAAGATCAACTTACTAGAATTACTGCATCAAAATCTTCCCTCTGCCCCTCGATACTATTTCTACTCACCCTAGCCTGCATAGTTCAACAGCAGTTAGTTCATCACTTGCACAGATCATAACAGCCCAACAGGCATTTCTTCTGACTTCTTCATTTTTAGAATGCAGCAGTTCAACGAGTGGTCCCAGTCCACCTGCTTTTCTTAACTGCAAAAAAAAAAAAGATGATGTTGCCTCTTACATATTTCATTTATCTCAGCAAGAACTGCCTGTGAAATTCACCTTCCGAAACATTCAAGGCTTGTAGACAAGCTATGCTGGGCTGCTAGAAAGATCATTTATGGGGATTCTGTGCTTCTGTGAACTTGGCATAGGCTAGAGCTGAAGCAAGATTCAGGAGCAGTACAAGGCACACATCCGTTCTGGCTCTGCCTTGATTTTCAGTTATTAGATTGTGGTACGGAAACTGAAGAGACTGTGCAACTCCAGACTGCCACAGAGAGTTACACAGCTTTTTCTGTGTTCTGTTGCCTCCTAGCAACTTACTTACGTAACAATTTATTTGAATTTGTATTGTATTGTATGTATGACAATCTTATTAACGTCCTATTCTCTTGTGTACTACAGTATCTTTCCTATACATGCTGGAGGAAATATTGCTCATTTGGATTTTTGAAAAGAAAGACATTTTAAGGACACTGAAAGAGGTAGACTAATTATCTATGCCCCTTATTCATGTCCTAATTAAGAGTCTTGACCCATGAGAAAACCCCAGCTTAAGATCTATGAATGCACATAGGATCATCCTTATTTATTAAAAGAAAATAGCGTGACCATTGATAAACAGTGAGAAGTTCAACTTGCTGGATGCCACTGATCAAGTGATTAATTATATTTTGAGTTTTGCCTGAATTACATTTACTCCATGTACATGCAGGATCTTATCAAACAAGGTCAGGCACTGCCATTCCGGCCTTGAAAATGGGCAATAGAACAATGCTGAGGGAGAGTAAAGAGGGCAGAGCTTCTCATCTTCAAAGTTCAGATGACAGTTGCAGCTGGAAAGCCATAATGTTTAATGCTCATAAACATGAGAATTAAGATATAGCCCTTGTGCAAGCTCATCAAAGCCAGTGAAAAGCTGTAAAACATTAATATGGTGCAAGCAAATACAACAGTAAACATAGAAATTAAAGAAAACCCTTTCCAAGTTCTCATGACAAACTGAGCTAAATTCAGCTGAACGAAGCTATGATAAAAGTGAAAAATTAGCTACTATCTAGAAAGCCTGGGACTTTTAGGACAGACACAAAATACAAAGATTCTAGGTAAGAATAACAGCAACCTCAGGATCTAGAAATGTCATAAAGTAACCACAGCCCAGAAGAGCAGCTTTACCTCAGTCCTTGCATCAGCATCACAACCAAACACAGCCACAGCAAATGCTGCTTTGCTTTGCACTTGGCTGTTGGTCGAGCGCAACGGTTCTGCAAGCACACTCATAATACCGTGGCTCTGGATATTTACACGTAATGGCTCTTGCATGGCCAGATTTGTTAGAACTGTAGCAGCATTAGCAATGGCTCCATCTCGCTGAGCATACAAGGTATTTAATAATGGCTCAATTCCTTCAGCCTCAGCAACAGCACTAGCAAAATGAAGGAGAAGAAAAAATCTTTGTTATTTTAGGACCATTTTTTTCTTCTTAGTGTTCTATATGTGTCAACTAAATTAGCATTACATTTCAGTATTTTTATATATATGTATGTGTGTGTATGTAATGCATGTAATTTATATATGACTCATGGTGTGAAGTTCAAGAGGCACAACCTAAGCAGACAAAGTCACAAACTTCTGGATTCTTTGACTTATTAGCAGGTGGATTCTTTCTGAGGTTCTGAACAAGTGAAGTAAATCTTGCATCTTTTCAAACGTGCAAAATTTCTGTATCTCTAGTTGCAGCCAAATGCCTCTGCAGACTTACCACCTCTCCCCATAACCATTCTAGCACAACTTCTAATAAGGATTACAGTGCATGGAATTTCATGCCATTGTTCTTTGTGCTGTCTCCATAAATTTCTGTGATCAGATATCTAGGTGGAATGAATAAGTACACCAAGTTTCTGCCATTCTTAAAGAGTAGGTGCACATAATGGAGTTCAGTGCAACATAGAAGATATTGAGCTGGCTTTATACAAGCTGATTTAGACAGCAGGAGTACAATGGACACATCAGCACAGAGTTCATGGCTGGCTATGACTATGGCTCCGCATTAAGATGTCTGTCAGAAGCAGATCCAGTTTAAATATTCCCTCTGCTCCCAGTTGATACTGCAGCCGTAGCTGAAGGGTGCTGCCCCTCAAAAGTGCTGGGACAAATGCTGGTGTGGCCAAGTTCTAAGCTAGATGTGCAACAACCTGCTTGCAAATAAAATTGGGGAAGATTGATGCGTTTTTTTTAAGGATCATTTCACAGATTTAGGTTAGAGAGCAGCCAAGAAAAAAAAAAAAAACAGTTTATGAAGCACTACTAAGGAAATAGTAACTTCAGGCAGGAGACAGCAGACAGTGCAGGCAGCTACACTATTAGAGGACGCATTTGCAGATTACTTAAATCTGATGTGTTGCAGAACTAATAATCATGTGGGCCTACAGCTCAGTCACAGCAGAAGGAACTGGCCTATGAGCCCTTCATCTCAATGCTGCTGTTCTGCTGCTGGTACTCACTGGGATAGTGCCTCTTAAAGGAAAAATAACAAAGTCAACTTCAGGTATATATTTCTGGGTTACCACCTCATTATGTATTCTTTGGTTTCTTTGCCATAGGCAAAAGAAACTACTGAAACCAATGCAGTTTATATTCTTTGAATGCCATAAAATATTCCATAACTTGAGATTTTTGTTCACCTTCTTGCCAAAATTTTGCTTACTTCTTTGCCTATACCATCTTACATTCACTTCAGGGATGCTTTTCCCAATGTCATTAGAAACCAGCACACTGTAAAAACTGAATTGTCTTTGTGCTAAGCTTGCACATAAAATTTGATCAAATGATTTGAGGCGTATGTCAAATTTAATATCTGCGTGTAGCAATTTTACATTAGGCTCATCTGTTTGTTAAACAAAGGTTGGCATTATTGTTAGCAATGGAAATGCACAGATAGCAATTTGAATTTTCTTTGCAACTGCTTTTTATACCTTCTTTTATATATTGTATATATCAAAAACATGATAAACTCTCCCACCTCTATACAAGCATAGCTAAGCACTTGACCAAGAGAAGAGTGTACATTTTTTATAAGTTTTGCTAAATTTCTGTCAACACCTTAATAAGAGAAATCTGGATGTAAAAAAATCTTACTTTTACTGTAACAGTGTTTTACCAAAATCTAACTGGCTTTTGGTAACTTTCACAGTTGCAAAAATAAACACAAGCTTACAAGTATTACATATACAAGAAAGAGTTAAGCTATCAAAGACTGGCAAGGCATTGATAAAAACAAAAAACCTCAGGAAAGCCACAGTCACGCTCTTACGCAAGCAGGATAGAAAGCAGAATACGTGCTAACGCATGCCATATAATCCCATTTCATGAGCAACACAATGTCGATCTCACTGTGAACTCATCTTAGCACAAGTATCTCCAGACCAGATTTTTTTACTTCTGAGGCTACCTGCAGCAAATCAGCAGAGGCTAACGGGGTTTGTTAGTCTGATCTTTGCCTCAGCTACAAGGCAATGGCGGCTCTAGCACTGGAGCATGGGTATAAGGAAGTCTGGCAGCCAGGCAGCAGTTTAATACAAGCACTTCAGTCTCTGTTCAGAAGTGAATCCCATGTTTTCAGATGTCCTGCACTACACTCCTCAGACTGTCTTCCATTAGCCCTTTACCTGGGTGACCAGATAAAGAAGAGCTGAAAACGTTTGGTTTGGCTTGGTTGGTGATTTTTTTTATTTTACTTAGGTAAGGCCACTGAACTTCTCTGGTTAATAATTGTCTTCTCTTCCCCATAAAAATTTTATCCAGACTTCCAGCTTCAGGAGTGCTGTAGCTTTATCCAGGCTGCTGTATATGAAGAAATCCTGGACATGTCAATTGCACATGTTAAGGATCAGCTATACACCACATGTATCACAGGTTTACCAGAAAGCCACACATGCATAGCACATGTAGCATGACATGATGTCATGATGTACCTGCTGGCAAAATGTGGGGAGAGACTTACCATACATGCACATTAAGGCATATCCATAAGCTTTTTTCCCCCCAGATTATATCATTATACAGTATACACACAAATACCTTATCCAGGGACAAAAATTAAAAAAAAAAAAAAAAGAAGAAAAAAAAAATCAAAGCTTTTCCTGTACATTGGATACATCAAAATTCCAGGATTTACAGGACAGATAGATACACTACACGAGATGCATGGCTGCATCTCACAGGTGTAATATATCCAATATTTCTGCAGTAAGTACGGGACTTACTCTTCCTATACTACACCTAATAACACATGATTTCTCCCATAGGAAATCCTAATAAACATATAGTCCCTAACAGACTGATTCCAGGATGACACATGGAACTGAATGATGTAGCCAATCACATTAGAAGCAGATTCACTGTAATTTCCATAAAGCCAGCAAGTACACAAGTACTTAAAAAAAGAGCAAGGTGACAGCTTCTCGTGTGTTCAGAGTTGACCTCAGCGAGGTACAGAGCACAGCCAATTTTCTCAAGTGGCACTCAACTTCAAAAAGGTTGAGAACCACTGATTTAGAAGTTCATACATATTTATTTGAATCCTGCCTTCTACTTCTGCCCAGATTCATTTTGAAGCACAGTTTAGTGATGGTTTAGTTTAATCAAGAGCACAATTACAAAGCAAAAAGAATTCCTGTTAGAAGTGATGAAAGCGGGTAGTAAGAGCTGAAGGTAACCAGTACCTTTGAGAATAAGATTTTAAGGGGCATAAACACCTGAGAGCAATGCTGTGTCCTGGTGACAGAGATACATACAGAAGAGGTTATGAGGGAAGAATGGAGAATCCATAGATAAACACACTGCTACTCCTTAGCCCTCCAGAGAAGGCCTCCATAGCACTGTCACCCTGGGCCACAGAGCTCCAGCTGCTAAAGAAACAGCAGTACCCGACATCAGAATGGAGCTGAAAGAATCAATATGCTTAAGCTTTTAAGGTGCTGAAATACTACAACATTAAGATCTCATCATGAAGATCCTCATACCCTTCCATCTTGGGCAGAGATACACATTGTGTAGATTCTGATTACAAAGAAATAAAAGCCAGAGGAAGAAGCTTTTACCATCACTGTCTTTGCCTAATGTAAATGAGCACTTGCCTCTCCCTGCCTGCAGAACACATCCTACTGAGACGGAGCACTTTGTCAGTGCACCCACTACAGGACTACATTGGATTAGCTGAAAAAAAATTACACTATTTGATGTGATAAAGGAATAAATTATATAAATACACAGTTTTTTTCCTCCACATTGTGTAAAGATTCAAAATACATCAAGTACCCTAATGGAAAGAAAAGATCAGGGAAAAGGAAAAAAGATAATGACAAAGGAATAAAAAAAAAAAAAAAAAAGAAAAAAGATCCATTTGCAGTATCACCATGGTTTTTTGAAAATTGGAAGCCATTTGAATTACAAACAAGCAAACAAGAAAAACCAGATGAGATAGGTGTAGAAATTGTGGAGCTCAAATTAAAGTTAAAATAATTCAAATGTTATGACTAATAAGCACATGGTTATGATTGTGAGAGTGCCTAACCTAATAGGGTTAGCCATTTACCTTAGCCAGGGTATATATGGTTCAGGTACCCTAATGATCTTAACCATGCTCTGTAGTGAAAGAGTAAAATTCTGATTACACCTGAATTCAAATTACTATGTACAGGAACAGCTAAATTATTTTTCTCAAGTGCCATTGAAAAGACAAATATTAAAAGGTCAGATAATTAATATTTAATTGAAATTATTAATTTTAAGTATACATTGTAACAAGCTAAGAGATTTTCTTGAAAGTTCGCTAAAGATCACTCAACTCAATGAATGCTGAGAGTTTGAGACAAATGCTTTCTTCATTGGTTTCACTACAAAAAGAAATTAAAAGTTGACAATAAAATAATTACCAAAAGTTTCACAGTGCAGATATTTTTAAACAGTTACTTTGGAGATGCATCTGACTTTCACTGAATTGAATATGTTATTTGTTTAGTTGTCTGGGATGCAATAGGAAAGCTCAGACAGTGGCAGAGCATTGTGAGAACAATCATCGGTAAAAATTGATCCAAAACTCCATGGGTTTTTATTTTATTTTTAGGACTGTAGGCTTTCTGGCACAAGAACCACCTCTTTGTTGGCATCACATTAAGCATAATAGTTCTATCACCAACCAACCCTCCCAGCCATGGCAAGAAAGATAACGGATTACTTACTTAGTGCATAGAGAATGGACCAGCTAGCTTTTCCTCCAGAAGAGAAGGTCTAGCCTAATGGAGAAAGCAGTTATCCCTGTCCAAAACACTGACAGAAACCACCGAGACCACCCCCAAGCCCTTAACGTAAGCTACGTCCCCCTTCTGACTGAGGATTGAACACAATTTCTGCTCAGAAAAAATTCAGATTTCTCCTCCTCACAAAGACTGTTGGACTCCTCGTGGACTTCATTTTCCAAATGTATTTGCAACCACATGTTTAATTTCTGTGCAAAATTACTGTGATTGTGTGTGAGTGCTTAGCTAGCCATTTATGCCTGTGCATATCTCATTTTCATACATAATTGCATGTAAATTATGCATAGGAATTATGCATCTAATTACACACACATTTTTTTTAAAGTCAACTCTGTTAAATCGCATGACTTCTTTTCCACACAAGGCATTTTTGATCCAACTCTATTATGTAATTTCTGACTGAGAAAGAATATCATAACCAGAAGTTTGAAAAAAAATCAAGAAATATCTTCCTTTTTATTCCTTAGATGTATTAATATTCTTCACTTGCCTTGTTATGCCATTAGAATAATCACATCCAACAAATGTCTTCTGCATTTACCAAAAATTTCACTTTGTGATTTAATTATTTCAAAAGGAATTGACTGTTTATACTGTATGCAGTCCCTTGTATTTTATTTAAAGATTAATATTACTTTCGTTTTCTTCACTATACCAAGGAAATTAATGTCAGTACGTTTATTCTGAGTAAGGGAATCTAGCACAGAAGACTCTGATCTACAATTTAGGGCCCCTTTGTGCTACAATAAAAATAGTGATGATATCAGCAAACCATATTAATTTTTAATTTCAGGAACTGACCCTTCTATTCCTATTTTTTAATGAGAAGTATCTTGTTAAAACATCAACAAACCCCAAGCTCAATAAACTCCACAGTCTGGAAGCAATAAAACCTTAAACTATCTGGATTAGCAGAGCCTGTAACACCTGACTCTCATTTAGCACTACAGAGATCTTCTGTTACTGAACCCATCTGACAAAGTAACACAGAATTCAATTCTAAAAGTGGAGTATGCTTAATTTAAAATATTACAGTGGCATTGGTAATGAACTATCTATTTGTGATATCGGAGCCTTTAAATTATAATATTATTTGCAACATTTATTAAGAATCTTTGACACTTCTGCTATAATGAGAAAGCCTTGAAATTCAGCAACAGAAACTCTTTTTTTCCCTTTAAAGATCCCACATAGCTTCTGCCAGGATAAGCTCATGAAAAAGATACCATCCCCCTCTCTCTTTTTTCCAATTCAAGTAGCAGTGTATGAAAAAACCAGTAACTCAGCACAAATGTTGAGAGTCTGTAACCCACATTGTGACAAAAGCAAAATAATAGGGAACATTCAGGAGCTGCCAGAGCAGCCTTCATGGAGGTGTAAGGGAAGGAAAGAAAAAGCTGAAGCAGGATCCTCACAACTCATTTGGACACACGGACTGAGGAGACAGTGGCTCCTCTTCATTTTTGGAAGTACAAAAGAGCTGTGCCAAGTCAGTCTCTCTAAACATAGCACTCAGACTGTGAAACTTGACTCTATCTTTCACTTCTGGATAAGTCTTTTCTGGACAACTGTGAACTTCAGTGGCAGCAATATGCTTTGCTTTGCTAAAGGCTCAACAAGGATTCAGGTGGAGAAACTTATGCTTTTAGTTTTCTCTCTCAAAAGTAAATCTCTAACATAGTATACATATACTACTAAGTTAAGGTAAAATTACTGAGGTTGCAAGTCAAAAGGGTTAAAGTTACTTGTGAAAGTTTATTTTTACCCCCTTGTGTGTATAACAGTCAATTAGACAGCATGCCACAGTCAGTGCACAGGTTAAATTCACAGCAGGACAGAATTAAGTTTGCATGATCAGCTATAACCCTGCAATTCCCTTATATAGACTTAAATAACTTCACACTACACTTAAGTAAGTTAAAGCATATACTTAAATAATTTACATGTAATTTAGAAATATGTTACAAAGAAAATATGCGTGTAAAAGCACCAATAGATTTGCCTGAAATTTACTCAAATGTAAAATAATCCTTGCTACTTTTAATTCAGAAGAAGTATAATTAATCTCAGTGCATATAACCGAATGTCACTGTAGGGATACACACTCAAAAGAAATCATTGTACTTGTGCCACTCTTTTAAACACACTTTTCTCCACCAGGCTTAGGAATTCTCCATCCAGGAAGAGAGAAGTTTCACCTCATCCCACAGAAATCTACCATGGGAAGTTACAGGTGACAACACACATGCACCAAGTGAAAGTCCAGCCTTCCACAGCTAAGATAAATAGTGACCATACTGCAAGGCTTTGAAGGTAGGAGAGTGCAAACAGCCTGAAAGATTTTGCTGTATCAGTAAAGGGTAGAACTTCTTA
The DNA here is from genome assembly GCF_033815535.1 of Pezoporus flaviventris. NCBI lineage: Eukaryota > Metazoa > Chordata > Aves > Psittaciformes > Psittacidae > Pezoporus > Pezoporus flaviventris. The sequence continues at coordinate 10,567,398 of NW_026892595.1, forward strand.
GGTTCTCATGGACTTAGGATGCTGTGAAATGAGATTTGTGTTAGCTAGAGGTGAATGTTCTAAGCTGGTCTGTGCCTTCAAGATAAAACAGGAAAATGCATAACATTTTTTTGTTTGTTTTTTTTTTGTGAGAGAAGGGTTGTAATGGGAGCAAAATGCAGTTACAGTGAGTCCACAGCAGGACTTTTCTATATAGCCACACTGTCACAAATCCAAGAGAGAAAACCAACAGTTGGCTGAGTGGAACATTTCGCAGCTGCCAGCAAGGCATGATTTTGGATACTGTCCGTGGGTTGCGCATCAGTCATCTGATGTGATGTTAATGTCACAGTGGGAACCCATTTCTGAATGACATCCCAGCAGCAGGCCTTGATTCAGCTTTTCTGCCAAGGGAGAAATTTACCATAAACCAGTTTTCAATGGAAGTCAATATGTAATTTGTAAGGAAAAGCTTGTGAGCTCTTGGGTAATGACTGCATTAGCTTTTCTTCTTTGGAAAGCACCCATTGCACTGTGGATATACAGTAAGAGACAGTCAAAGGAGGAATCTGTTCGTGGCATGCATTAAATGTATTTGCGAAGAGCTCAACAGAATGGGTGCTAATGTAAAAAATAACAACACAAACCACAAAAGCCACAAAATCCCTTTACCTTGCAGCACAGTGGCTCAAAAATATGATTCTGTCACTAGGGGTCAGTATTAAAGCATATTACCTTTACACAATGCAGCTAGCGGCATTCTATTGTTGATTCCCTCCTTCAGAAACAAACTTACGTTATAAAGAACAACTATTAAACCATAAAAAGGACAAAACCCATACAATGGATTATTTCCTATTTCTGTTCTTAAATATAGCTGTCATGTACTAGAAATTTTGGTTCCTGTTCTCATAATTTAACACATATATTCACGCAAATGTATTATCTTATGTAATACCGACGCTTCAATATTGACCCATTTATGTGAATTGTTCCATCTACAGTCTCGAAAGAAAAAAGCTGTGATTAAGTTCCCCATTTTCTAATAGGGAAGATTACTACCTAGTGATATTATTACCTAATGGTAACAATCATTACTTCCTAATGACAATAACAAAATTTGAAATGTAAGAAAACTGGACGTTCTTTAAATTTATTCCTTGACAGCTACACCTGTCTTAAAAAGAATACAAATCTGTCGTGGATACTGAAAAACTCCATTTAAGAAGGTGAAAGACTCTCACTACACATGAGCATTATCCACATGAAATAGACTGAGGATGTGTTATGTTGAGTCATTAGATCAGTATCTGAATTTCAGTTTGGAATAGATGCAACACCCACTGAAGTCAAGGGACTGACTCTTATTACTGGGCACTGCTCATAATCAGTGAGTTCACAACCTATCTTCCCATGCCCAGCCTACTCCCAGATCTTGGAAATCTTGATACATGTAAGAAAGCATGTATTCTGATGCTGCAATAACGCCTGTAACTGCCTATATAGACATACTTTTGCTTACTTAAATAGGTCCACTGATTCTTGGAAAGAATAATTAGAAAATTAAATAACTATTTAAATATATAATATTTAATGTACAAATAAATCAAGCTTGCCTTGACTTTGCAATTTTTGGGATGATACTTTACTATCTCGAATCCAGATAGAATATTTATAAATAGGTAATGTGACACTAATGATAAACCCCAGGAGAAATATTCTGACAGATCATAAGTCTGTCATGCACCACAATTTCCTGCAGCCCTTAATGCAGCTGAACCAAAAAACATCCCTTTCCTTCTTCCCCCAGACCAAACTCTAACTGAATGCTATAAATTTTGCGCTTAAAGTAAACAATTTAAGACAAATATTATTGAAACTGTTGATTAGTTTTCATGTCCAGTACAAAGCTCTAAATTTCAGAGCATATGTTTTTCTTTAGTGGTAAGTCCATTAGGTGCCTAGAATTCAGACATTGCCAGATTTATGAAGACAGCTATTAGAAATGGCATTTGTGCTATGACAATACTGAAGAAAAGAGCTACTCAAATTAATGTCTAACTGGTACACTTAAGAGCTTATTTCTATGTGTTGCTTCTAACTAATATAATATTTATATTTAACATGATTAGCTTATCCTAAATACAGGAAAAGCAAAAATAATTGATTATACTTTAAATGGGAAAAAAATATGCAGAGTGTGAAGTAAAACGTTTGCTCTGTAGTGAGTTGTGTAGCACAGGATTTGTTTTTCTGACCAATAGATGGCACTGCTGTTTCTTTGTTTGCGTGCAATTTTTCAATCGTGCATAATGTACGTTATTGAAGTGACTATGCCTACATTTCCCGGTGCTTGGACACATCAAAACCAGACAGATTTCAGAGATTCTTTAAAATGGCATTCTGCTGTCCAAATAACTGTATACAGTTTTCAATAAAGCAAGTTAGTGTTCTGGATTAAAAAATGGGAAATAGATGCAAAACCCTAGCTGAACATAATTCTCTTCTTCTCTGGAGCAGACCACAGAAACAAATTCTGACATATATCAAGGGTGGTGTTGGAGTTATACAAGAGTAACATAGCAAAATGATTTCTTTGTTGTATGTTAGAATAAGTACATGGGGTTTTAAACTGCAATATGCTCCGCAATTTTATTTTTATTTAGCCTAATTATTAACAAGCTTATGAAGAATTTATCATTAAAAAAATTCTGTCATTACTTTCAGATAAAATGCTGATAAAAGCATCATCTGTGGTGTCAGTCTGTAAACTAATGAGGCTTTTGACTACCATACTTTCTTCTGTGGGCTACTGAAGCATGACACACCACCAGCTCTGCAGCAAAAATTTGAATGTTGAAATATTTTAGAAGTTATCCATAGTAATTGTATGTGTTCCAGTAGATATCATATTGAAAATCCGTGTTTTCCAGTAAACCTGAAAACTCAAACAGTTTGCATAGGACCCATGTTCTCTTCTGCTCTAGATCTTTGGCTAAAATACCATGGGGGTCAGAGTCATTCATGAATTTATTTATTTTTGCCAAACTGTGGTTGCTTGGGGACTTGTTTGAAATGACAAGCTGGTCTCCGTCCCGTTTGTCGTGAACAGGTGTTCTAATTACAAAACCTCCACCATATTTGACACCTTTATTAGCTGTCTCAGTTGAGAAACAAAGGATTGATTGGGTAGAGGTATAGAACTAGTCTTTCATTGCTGTGGGGAAGCACCTAAAGGTCAAGGTTAATATACATTAGCGGGGGGTAGTATTGCCCATTGCCTATGCTGTTCTTGTGTTATTTATCAATGGAAGACTTTATCCTTAGGAGCTAGCTATTGTGGGAGCCTTACTGACACAGCGTGGTTAAACTTTTTTTTTTTTCCATATTACAGGAAAAATAGACGCTTCTTGACCAAATATTCCTAACAAGAACAACAAATCTCAAGCAAAAATAGCAATGTTTTGTACTCTCCTTACATTCTGTTATATATACTGTACAAAATAAAAGGGCAAGGTACACATTCTTCAATTGATATAATACATGCAAAAATGCTCATGAAATGTGGCAGAAGATATGTAGATGAGTTCAACAAGATTGATTTCTTGGGTGGTAAAAAGTAAAAACATTTATAGTAAATAGTCTTCCTCTTTACTGTAGTCATTTTGTTCTTGCCACGTAAGGTCTACCTGCTACTACTAGCTTTATGATTTAATATTCTTGGAAGGTTTATAACCAGAATCTAATATATAACCAATAAAAGGACACTAGTCTCATTAGTCTCATTTGGGACTAGAGTACTGTCAACATAATTACATAGCAAAGTCACATTATTATAAAAGCATATCAGCATCTTCATTATATATACACTTATTTTCAGTGGTTTACAAGACACTCAGAGAAAATATTCCAGGATGAAATATGATTATGGTAACTCAATCTGGAATCCATTTTCTCCAAACTATTTTTTTTCCTATTACGAGAATGTAAAATAAATATGGGCCAGATAGTCAGTGAGCTGGAACTATACCAATTTGTATCAGCCGAGGGTTCAACTCTATATATTCATTCATAGATCCTAGTCACACTTGGACCCTTCTATGACTTATTAATGGTTTTGATTAGAAATGAAGCTTTGAAGTAATTATATAGTCGCATGGCATTCATCCAATATACATATTTATGTAAATTATTGCTTCCTGATTTTCACAGAAGACCTGTGATTAGATTATCTGGTTCTTCCATATTGTACTTGGAGCTGGGTTGCAAAGAGAGAGCAGTATATGTAAGCCACCTTTACAATTTCTTGACTCTGCCCAGCAAGAAACAAATACGGACTTCATTATAATGCAGAGGAACAGAGACAGCTATTTCCCTGCCTGAGGTCTCAGAGAATTGTTCTAGCAGTTGAGCTAAACAATGTCCTGACTATCTCCTTGGCAAAAGAAACTGAACGAGTTGGCATAAGCTGCTATACCAACTCAAAACTCTCCAGAGATTTCCTTTTCACAATGTGAAGCCTCAAAGGGCTGCTCTATGAAAAACAGCTGTAGCAGAGCTGAAAGTTTGACCCCTAAACTCCAGTACTGTGCTCTTTTTATATGTGTATGACTCCCACTGACATCAACTGAAGAGTCATGCGCATGAGAAGAGCAGAAAATCTACTGTGTGAATCCGAGAACAGAGTTTTATTCTCTTGTGTCAAATAACTGCTCCATCTGGTAACATTAAGTGAATACTGGTGACTGTAAGAGCTGAATCAATAAATTGAAACAAATAATTTATTTGGTGAGTTATTTTACTTTTTCACTTCAAAGAATGCCTGTGAATGGATTACAACTTCCTTAAGTATATTCCAGGAAACTTTTAAGTAATTTTATTTTATGGTCTGTTAGTTACATGTGATTACTCATACACGTCAGACTGCTCCACTTCTTTTCTCTAAACAGAACTTTTAATAGAGTTTGGGTAACAGAACCTTGCAACTGACAATAGAATTTAGCTGATACAATTATTTTGGAACATATAGTCAGCTAACCATCCTTTGTTAGTTATCTTGAATACTGAAGTTATACTTTTCTTTTACAGCATGCACTAAGAGCATTCTCTATTACTTGGGAAACAGTAAAAAAAGGAAGAGAAAGACAATGTCAATATTCAGAATATCTGAGTGCTACCTCACCAAAGACTGGGTTTAAATTAGTCAAAAAAGCTGCATGAACCATCAAACTTTAAAGGATACCTTGCTGTCCTGGGTTCAGCAGTAGCAGTCATTTTTCTCCTCCTTGGTAGCTGGTGCAGTGCAGTGTTTTGGCTTTCGGCTCGGGAACAGAGCTGATAACAGCGATGTTTTGGTTTGGCGCCTCATGCTCTGCCAGGGAGGAGGGGAAGCCGGGAGGAAGCAGAGACAGGACACCTGACCCGAGCTAGCCAGAGGTATTCCATGCCACAGCACGTCATGCCCAGGATGTAACGGAGAGTTACCTGGAAGGGCTGGGAGACTGCAGGGTTGGAGGAGGTATGGGTCGGTGCTTGGTCGAGCTTGGGGGGTGAGTTATCGGTCAGCTGGTGGTGAGGTGTTGTATTCTCTTCCCTTGTTATTTCCTTTATCATTATTATCATTGGTGGTAGCAGCAGTGATTTGTGTTATACCTTAGTTACTAAACTGTTCTTATCTCAACCCGGGGGAGTTGCATTTTTTTTGACTCTCCTCTCCATCCCTCTGGGAGTAGGGGGAGGGCAAGAAGGGGGGGGGAAGTGAGTGAATGAGCTGTCTGGTTTGGTTTAAACCATGACACTTACTGATTTTGAATTTTCAAAAAATATCCCACATCGAATGCCTTAGACTACAAGGCATATTTTCCTCATATGTTCCCTTAAAAACATGATGTATATCTCTGCTTTTATTGCATCTGCCTCACACCTTTCCTTGATAAAGCAAACATTAGTGGAGATTGCGTAAGTCTTGTAACACTGATGAGAAACAACCTATTCCAGATGACACATAAGCACCAAGAAGTGCCTTATAGTCAAATTCAAACAGACCTGCCTTGTAGGGTAAGGACTAGGTAAAGCATTCTTTAAAAATCAAAATATCACTTGCGTTCAGGTCAGTGTTCTAAATAATAATTTAATTATTGCAGACTTACCTTGCATTACTAGGACTGGCTGCTGTCAAATTAACTAATACTGTCACTGCAGCTTCTTTTACTTCTTCATTGTCACTGCTTAGCAACTGTACTAGCTGGGGAATCCCTTTGAAAGAAGTAATTGTATACATGAACCTTTAAATAAACCATGGCAGTCTGTGAAATTATAATATGCTCCTTATAAAAGGAAAAAGCACAGATTCTCAGTTCATTCCTTCCCACCTTACTTACCCTGGAGTCCAAATGCACGTTTGCTAGCTGAATTCGCACACATGGCAGAAATTGCTTGGGAAGCAGCAACTTTAACTCCATCATTATCAGTTTCCAAAAGGTTTATGAGACACTTCTCAACCTCTTCCTCATTTAAGATATTTCTATTTTCCGCTTTAAATGAAAAAGAACAATAGCATTAACCTGTGTTAATTTTCCAGATCATCGAAAGGACATGATTTTGATTTTGTATAGTTGTTTCCAACATAACACTTGCTTTTGATCCCACGGAAATCAAAACATATTAGTAACAGAGGCACCAGCAATTAAGAAATGTACACAAAGGCCTGATCCAAACCCCATTAGACTTTCAGTGAACTCTGAATCAAGCCCAGAAGATGACTATTAAACACAGCTTTAAAAACACATAGCCCAACAGAATGCGAAATTTGTTCTCTATAAGACTTAAAACCACAGAATGCATATAGGCTTGATGAAAACAGCTTTTCCAGTTCAACAGATCATACTTACTCAGCATCATGCTTAACTTCGGTTTATGCTAACAAAGCCAAACGCATAAAATTGAAGAACATAGCAGTAAATGTACAATTGAACTTGGTGGAGTACCAGTTAACATACAACAATAGCAAAAAAACCCACAAACCCCAAAATGCAAGGGGTGTTAAAGCTGAATTTTAAATTCTGCACAGCTTGCGGTTCTTGATTAATGCACACTTTGCAGAGAATCTCAATTTTGTATTTTAGCCTGGTGACACAGGGTTCATTGCTGACCTACACTGCAATGATTGGCAGCAGCTAATGAAGGACATAGATGTTCCCTTCCTCTACACAAGTAAAAACATACAGTGTCTACAAAGTATCTACAGACATCTGATAATTACACTAATGAACTCACTCATCCCAAAATGGGTGAGATCATAAGTGCAGGTGTTTGTTAGAAAGAGCCCTGAGGGTAACCTTCTTAGCCAGAAAGGCACAGGATGGCATAGAAGCTCTACAGTTATGAGGGTCAATAAGCATTTAACCATATGCATAATTTAAAGTGGATTAATTACATGCCAGAAGTTATATCTACATGGCAAAATTTTCAAGTGTATCAAAGAAATTCAGCATCTGAGACGTCAGTAGGAGTTTAGTACATTTGGAAATTTTACCAGTGCTTACTAATGCTTTGAGAGAACACTCATTTCTTTGAACTGTTGGTTTAGGATTAAAAAGTTTAAAAAGGAAAGAAGAACGCCATAAGCATTCTTTTAAATAAAACTGAATATGTAGAGAATAAAAGTAAACAGGCAAGTCCACAAAGCCAAAGAAAAGAAGTTTGATTGAAAACCTGGTTACAGCAGAAAGGTGTCAATGCACATACATGAGACAGTTAGCTGCTTTCTCCTACCCAGCTCCATTTTAAATATTTCTAGAATCATCAGAGATACACAACTGAAATCACAAAGCAAAAGATGCAATAAATGAAAGAGAAAAGATTTTTAGCGTCAGCAGAACCTTGGCCACAGCCTTGATGAGTATCAGCCCGCTCTCAAGAGAAGGCCATAACTGGGATTACAGACCATTTTGACAGTTTCTCAAGTATGCCGCTGGCCTGTTGCTTTCCAAAGTAGTCCATAATCCCTAATAATGATCTCTAGATCATTAGATCTCTAGATCTCTTTATGCCTCAGTAATTTGGTTCTTGTAGAGCAAGTTACTTATTACTATACAGATTTTCTCAAAAATTATTCTTGCTTCTAAAGGCAATTATGATGATGGGTAAGCATTTCATTTTAAAGATAATTTATGCCTATATGAAATACCAATATGAGTAATTTATTTGAATTAGTGAAAATATCTATTTAAAATATTTTACACATAATAAAATTTTTTCAACAATGTGAAGAGATTTTGGTTTTCAATTTATGGCAAAGAGAATGTATCTATATTTAGCTAGCTAGACAGATGAAAATTAATATTTTAAGATCCAGGTCCCTATTCTATTTAAAGGATGTATATTTTCTGCTGATCCTCTCTCTGTTTGTGTGAGTTGTTTCCTTTACTATAGAAAAGAAAGAATGTGCAGTTGAAAAGCACCCTTTGTACTTAAGCCCTTCCAATGTCAGTGCCAACACTGTATTTACAGTGCTGAATTTTCTGACCCCTAAGTAATTTGAATACTCTGATTTAACACAAAGTGAAATACTCAGGCACATCCTACTAAAAGAGTCTGGAGTACTAACACTTCCGTCCATTTTTTCATGCACTGATCCAATCATGAGCCAACCTATGTTTTTCAATGTATTTTCCTATTTCCCCTTCTTATTCCAGAGGTTCTACTGGTTACTTATTCATCTCATTGTCACCACCCTATGGAATTATTTATACCAATTTCAAATGAAAAAGTTAATGTTAAATAATATCATGACCTCTCACTGATCTTGAGTTGAGATAACCTGGATAAATAAACCCCTGTATTATGAAAAAGCATGTGTTAATCAGGCTACAGAGCATGGCTAGTATGCCCCCCTTTGAAAGGATTTGCATTTAAATACATGTAAAGAACAGGCAGAGCTTCAAACCAGGTTTAGCAGAGTGAGGCCAAACTCAAGTGAGCATGATCATCACTTTCTTCGTACACACTCCATATCATTTTGTTGTTGCTGGTGTGTCTGGAGCTGTCAGGGGAAACTCAGGTCCTCTTTAATCAAGAGTCCAGATAATCCATCACAGATATTCAATTTATAGTATTAAATTATATTTTGAATTCCTATATGACTGCATTATTTACTGGGCAAGGAGGGAATCACAGTAAAATTCACCACTGTAATTCTAAGCATACAAAATAAAACCATTAATAAGTTAATATATTAATTAATAATGAATTCAAAATCATGTTACAGAACAAAACAAATTTTCAGGGGCAATCAGATGATTGTACATAGAAATATGATCATTTTTACTTTATTTAAACAGAACAGCATCCTAAAGATGCTGTTTAAAATGGAATATAGTGATAGTACCATGGAATTTATACTGATATTGAGAATAGCTCTTAAGGGATACATAACAGCAACAACAACAAAGTTACAGGAGTCCCTTTCCAAAGGGCTGAAAGGGATATAAACCAAAACTGTTTGCTATAATCATGTCTATCAGGAAAAAAAAAAAACAAAACTAAATCCCATCTGTCAATAATAATGGTTTCAAAACCAGACATTGCTGTGTACTCAGCTGCCAGAATTAAAAAAACAGCTACATTTATGTTCCATCACAGCAGAAGAAAGTTTTAAATTTCTTTATTTTTCTCCCGAATATGCAGGAAATGTTGGTAAATTGCAACCACAATTATCAAACCTGAGGAATGTGGGCTACTGTATGGCTACTGTAAATTTAGTGAGAAAGTCATGAAAGAACTTAAAGCTGCACTGTATTATACTGGATTTACATCAAGGCAAGTATTAGTATAGTATACATTAGTGTTACAGTTTGGATAGGCTGTTTAGTATATTTACAACCAGAAACCAAACGAACAAAAACGAACTGCAAACATTTCTCTTTTCTTTTTGCGCTTGGACTGTTTCTTATAATGGCCCCAGTGACACTTTTCCTTCCACTGGAAGACTGACTTTAGAGCAGTAGCTGTATGTATCTGCAATAAATTCAGTACTACTGGGGGCAGAAGCAAGTTGAAAATGTTCAGCAGCAAGTTGACTGGACTGGGTTTTCCACTGCACCGGTACAACATATTGCCCTTTGTCTAACTGGTTGTCCCTAAAATTCTACAGCTGGAAGCAAATATTTTACATCTTTTTGGATCTACTTTCTCATCTTGCTGCATTCATGCTAACTGTCATAGGCTGAAGAAGAGAGCAAACCTTTATAATGAAACTACATTGACTCCATTTGTAAAGAAGTATGACAAGAAGATGCATCTTCACTGACAGTAACATCCTATGATATAAGATCATAGCTAGCACTGTAATATATTATGTGTAGTTCTTGCCACCATGCTTTAAAAATGTTGTGTTCAGATATCCTTCTACTAACAGCTGCTAAAATATTAGACCACAAAAACTGAAAAACATGTGAAAGAGGAAAAGAAGGCTATGCTTATTTGAAAATAAATATGAAAAAGAGTAAGATGCAGTAGAAAGTAGCAGGAGCAAATATAAATCTGCTTAGCATACTGCTTACAAGCCTGTCACAGAACTATAAAAATGATACTGACAATCCTAAGTAGTATAATAAAATGACAATACAGAAAAATACACAAAGAAAATACTGGCATAATAAAGTCCCATCCTATCTTTGATACCTAAACATTAATGAAAATAACTTTCAATGACTTACAAAGCTTCCAATAGATAAAAGCACACAGAAACCCACAGAATACTAAGAAATACTAGAAATACTCTTTTCATGTAACATTTGCAATCCAAATAATTACAAATATTCAGGATGTCAAACTAAGCAAGGCGAGAAAAGAACTGGAAAGACAGGATGGGGAAAGAAGAAAGGAGGTCTGAATACTGTAGAAAGGAGAGATTATTTTAGCCATGTCTTAAATTAGAGAACATGTTTGTAAAATACACATAAATTAAAGCCATGATTCAGTTATGAGATGATAGAAATTTGAATGAAATATTTAAGCTCTACTGTTAAATTCATCAAAATCCCTTGACTGTATTAAAATCTTCTATAGACAGAAGTATATTATTTCTTACATTGCATTTTGTTACACGGCACTACTAGGCATATGTTGTAACTCAGAAGCCAATACATGGAAGGAATTTCAAATGTAGATTTATTTAAAGAGCATCCTTGTGGGCAAAATGATGAGCATGTTCTGCCTAATTCAGAATGCCTTGGTGAATTAAAGAAAAGTGTATAAAGAAAGACTATAGGATGAATAATTATAAAAAGATGACAATGAAGCTATTTAACTCCACTAGGAATATTAATCTGCAATCCATTTGAAAGGCTTGTTTTTCATGTCCCGGTTAAAGGAATCTGTATTTGAAATTGCCTGACATTTAGAGGGGCAGTTGTGTGCAGAAGGAAGTAAGCTTGCTATTAAGTCTTAACTGACAGGGATGAGAAATAGTGCCAGCAAAGGTGGCTTCAGATGGCAGTTACCTGGCATCATTGGACAAAAGGTAAAGAGTGCTGTATTTTCCTTTCTGAGGACATTTTGAAAGAATATATTACATTTAAAAATAAATTGAGGCAAAATCTTAAGATTTTCATATGTATCTATACATACATATCCTAGCATCCAATTGCTGCTCTGATTGGTAAAATTCATCACTGTAATTTATTGTTGCCAGTGTTTTCATCAGCACAAGTACTACCCTCAACCAGGTAAGATGGAATCATTCTAGATAAAAATTTACTTCATAAACAAATCCATGTCAGTAGGTTTTTAAAAAGTCACATACAGTCATAAGCTGCTTTGGTAATTGCCTTTGCTGCATTCTTCTGAATATCCGGAATGGTAGAGTCTCCTACAAATGAAAGTAGCTTTTTAAGGCCTCCTGACTGCTGAATCAGTTGCAGAGTATGCACATCTTCGAGACAATTTCCCAACACAGCAAGAGCTTCCACATGTAGATCACTGAATTCCTAGTAAAGAAAAATCCCCAAACAAATAACCTTCAAAACAGGACTAAAATATCTTAATCATTTAACATTGTAGTATAATTGTCATAACTGTCTTTTGGACAGTCTATTCATACTGCAAAGTACATTATTTTCATACTCTTTTTTTTTTTTTGTATAATTTCTGTGATGTGCCTTGGGATGCAACACAATTTGTCAAAATCAGTAAAACCCCCAGAATTTTCTCATTTACATCAAAGTGGGGTAGGCAGGTAGGATCAGAAAGGATCTGTCATCTGAGAATTTCAAATACTTCACAAATTTCTCTATGCATTGCATTTCCCATGGTGACAGCTGAACCCAAGAAGCACTAAAATGAGTTTCATAATAGCATAAACAATAGAATTTCTAATGCAGGAAATTATATTTCAGGCCATTGATATCAATGTATATTCAGGGGAAAAAAGAGCAATGTTCAAACTAGGAGCCAGCACCAGAGTTCAGCATATAATCAAAAATTCAGAGAAAACATCATATAAAAAGCTATATGGTGGATTTTTCTGATATGTGCAATAGTTTGAGAAATGGATAGTAAATACAAAATAGTATTACTAATTGCAAAAAAGCAAGAAAACAAATACAAACTGCGGTGAACCCTTTTGCTCCCTTTCTTAATCCTAGTTTATCCTATAACAGTTCCAAGTAAGGAGCTCTTTCTTCTTTTATCCTATTCATGTTATTTCCATAACAGGGATAATATTTCTCATTAGTCATACAAACATTAGCAGCAAGAACAAAAAACTTTTAAGGCAAGTGAACTGTACATCAGTTTCCAGTATCGTCAGAAGACAATCTAATCCTCTATTTTCTCCCAGCATTATCCTGGTTTCTCCATCTTTGCTAATTACTTCTAAGGTTTTAAGGGCTAGCAACTGAATAACTGGGTATTCAGATTTCAGTAGTTCCAGCAAGGGTGGAATTATGTTCAGTTCACGAACTGCAGCACGGCTTTGAAAATCCTGCAGTAAAATATTCAACAAAGAATGTTAATGATAGAGAATATAGCAGTACATCAATTCCTGACTTTACAGAAAGAACATAAAAAATCTGGTTTCAAACACACAAAAAAGTCAATATTCCAGAATTTCCAGTTCTGAATATTTCTTTCTTTTCAGCTAAGAATCAAACTGAATATAATCAAGCCCAACCAATCTTAAATTCCAATTTTTTTTTGCATGACTGAAGTACACAGAAGCTACAGAATCTTGTCCTAAGGAAGCCTATTTACTCTTGGTTTTGCCATGTTTGTCTCAACACACGTTTCTTTGATAAAGTTTTTTAAATTTAGTTTTATCATTTTGATTTACCTCAGTGGGGGGAAAGCAGTTTTTGCACTTTACTGTGGTTGCTTGGTTATAACTTCCCTTGTTTTAGTAATTACAAAATGACAATTTAAAATTTCAACTTTAAACAGTGTATATGCAGCTTAATAAAAAGACAGTAGTAGATGTATTAAAATAGAAAAAAATAAATAAATTACAATTTGCTTTTAAATAGCTTATTGCACATGTGCAGCATGCAATTATCCTTATCAATATAAGCAAGCACCAGGTGCAGTTATCCAGATATACCCTGCAACAAAGACAGCGAGATAGTAAAAAAGGAGAAAGAGTAAAATGTGATTCTGAATAGACATGCTCTGATGCCCCAAAAGAGATAGAGTTATAAACTGAATTCATTATTGAATTGATTCGCTTAAGCCATGGAAAAGAACTGCCATACAAATGCACCATTCTTTTGCTAAGCAGCATATGGATGACATTAGTGCTGAGTGTGAAAGTAGCCAATAACAAATCTGTTCCTCCCAGTATGGAAAGTAGCTGTTGACAGCATTCACCCCTGATTAAAAAGATGTTCAAAACTGGGACTATGGACTTGCTGGCCAAAACAAGGCACAATGCAATTGTTAGTTCTTTAATTTATAGCATTATTCCAACCTTTGGATAGACAGGTTATAACTCTAATTACCAAGATTAACATTTTCCAACTAAGAAAACAAATTCATATTTAATTAAAGAAATCTGAATCTGATTCTGATCTCACTTACTTTGCCGTAGAGAATGGATAATTGCATTAAGTTCAACAAAATGAGTCAAATCAGCTATATTTATAAGTGATGTAACAATCAGGGACTTGGACGTAATGTTTTCAAATACACTGATGAACATTGGGGAGTAAAGGAACCAAATATTTAAAACTTATTTACCCTGTAGAGGCTGGCCAAGGGGGTAAGTGCTTATCTGACTCTCCCATTTAAAATAACAACAAACTTTACCTGCACCAGGAGGTAGATACATTCAACTGAATTCTTCTGAACATCAGGATCAGGGCTACCTAGCAGCCTGATAAGTGGTTCTAATCCACCTTGCTCAAATATTTGTACTTTAGTAGTATATTCAACAGCCATATATGCAAGACAGAGAGTAGCAAATTCATGAATAACTACATCTTCTATGGGAAAAAAAGAAAAAAATTGATCAAGTTTAATTCAGCACAGCATATGTTCACTAATCCTATGGTTTAAAATATTATTTGAAGCCCATAAACAATAGCTGTTAACCATACCTGACATCTCCATAAACATGTTGATACATCTGTACAATGAAAACCACTACTCAGTGAATAACAGAACTACTTCTATAAAAGCAATTACCTATTTAACATGTAGTATGACAAATAAAAAATCGCAAGGAGGATTCTATAAAATTGTATAATCAAATGGCAATCATAAATTATTTCTGAGTGTATTTTTACCCAAGGAATGAATACTGCAAGCTACCTTCTGGCACCAGGTGTGATATAAGTGAATTTGTGACATCCAGTTCCCTCAGTAACTTCTTGACATCATCTACAATAAAATAAATACAAATATGAAGTCTTTCATTTGACAATCTTGGCTTGTAAATCCTTATTTCAATCTTGAGAAAAAAAACAGATTCTGCTCAAGGAAAATGTACTTATGGTTACTCCCTGAGTGACAAAAAGATCTGACTAGGAATGACACGCAACTGAAAATATATCAAGATCATAATAAGCCTAGAAAATATTAAGGAAGTACCAGATGACTGTCATTGACATTTGATATATACGAAGTTCCTCAATACTTCATTGAAACTTGATTCAAAATATATGCATTCAGCAGGCTCTGATCAAATATTGCACAGTTTTAGTTGTCAAAGGAGTCATAACTCAGTTAGTTAAAATTATTTGTGGTTAAGATTATCAAATTAAAATCAATCTTTCTGTTATTTAATTCTCAAGCCATCACTTCCTAATTTTATGCTAACACAACCCACACTGCAAATTGAAAATATGAGTTATATAGGTTTTATTAAAATTAAAGACTTTCAGAATGCATTTTTACTGTTGTCAATGGCAAACTAGTAAAACCACAATCACTGGATAGAATAACAAAAAACATTCTTTGGGACAGGCTTTATGTGATCTTACAGTGCCAAGTTGTCACTATCAATATATTACAGTGTTGAAATAAAAGAAAAAAGTTATTAAGTTGAATTTACTTTTTAAAAAAAAAACCAAAACAATTAACCTATGAATATAACGGAAGATCTTCAGTCATTCCTATCCTGTTGGTGCAACAGCATTGAAAGCTAAGTTCTGAAGGGAATGATGGTATGCAACTGCCAAGTTGAAAGGAAGGTAAAGAGCACAAGGTCCAGTGCAACATGAAAAGCAAGTAGCAGTTGATGAGAAGACTTGAATACACCATGGAACTGGGTATGTTCTACCAACTGGGTAGAACATCTACCAAAATAAGACCTGATTAATTATATTCATTAGATGTAGGCTTATAAAGCAAAGTAAAAATAATAGCCACTAAAACTGAACCTTACATCACTTATTGTTTCATCTTCAGGTATGTCTACCTACCACTCACTACAGCCTGATTATCTGGCACTCAGCCTCCCAGCATGGATGCAATACATCCATTCTTACTTTATAAAAAGGTACAAGAAAATTTGCATATAGAGTGTTTAAATCATTTAATAATGGTATGGTTACAGTAGGTATACCACCTTGACGTGAATGTCAATGTCATATTGTCTTAATGTGAAAGATTCAAGACTACTTGAATTTCACTAGTTCAGATACAGAACAAAACATTTGCAACAGCACTGACCTGCTAGAGAAGCTGGGTAAATATGCATGCCAATGCTTGATAGCTCAGGCTTTTTTTTTTTTTCCCTCAATACTTGAGTTAGCTACTTTAAATTTAACACATTTTCTCCCTTATCACTGTAGTTACACTAATGCCCCAAGTAACAACTGATATTTAATCAGAGCATTTCATGTAGATGATAAATACTACTTTATCCTTCTCCTCCAACTTTTGTAAAAGAATGTGTCACGTCCAGATTGGTGGGCGTCTCATGCAGCCAGGCTTTCCTTGACAGACATAGCTCCAGTAATAGACTCTTTCAATTTGGCCACATCATAACAAAAATAAGGGTTGGAGGAAAATTAACTTCTCTTGTGATTTTCTTTTCAAAATCAGCGGAGTTCATTCTAGCTCAATTTGTTCCTTTGTTCTGGGCCACTATATAGTTCTTTTTTTCATATGGGCCACCTATTGCTTTGATGACCACACTCATACACAGCAGAAAATATTAAAAAATGGAGAATCTTACAATTAGAAGCCATGATGCCAAATACCATGATGGCATTTCTACGTACAGTTGGATCTTCATGTGAGATGAGTTTATACAGCTGTTCCACAGCACCAAGAGCAAGAAGCGTTGCTTTGTTTTCATCACCTGAAGAGTAATTAGGTTAAAAGTTCTATAAAAATGAAAAATGCTCACAGTTATAATGTCACAAAGTAAAGCAGCTACCAATCTTCTATTGGACAAATAACAAAGGCCTGGACAGGATCCTGGAAGTTGGTCTAATCTATACCCCAAATAACATAAGCATCTGTCAAATAGTATCAAGGATTAATAATGTCTAGGATTAATTCACATTTGTAAAGCAAAGGATGCTTTTGTTTATTGGACACCCAACTCATTTGTTGGAGACTGAAGTGGTAGTACAAAAGACAGCTTTCTATTTAGTGAAGTACAGGTGAACGGTATCATTAAGAACCTAATTTTATTTTCTTCTTTTCTTGCCTCCCAATTTTATTTTCCTCAAAATAACAGTTAATTCATTCTGAGAACCCCTCAACTGAAGCAGCTACCAGGATTTGGATCATTAAATGCCACCTGAGATTTCTACCACCTGAGAATGGAGCTCTTTGTAGCTGAATAAGCTCTGGCCACGCAAAGAACAGAAGTGTTTTGTATGATTACAGCCTTCTTTCTGCTCCTGCTTACTCAAAAAACCCACACAAAACTCAAGAAATAAAATCTGAAAACTACTTCTATTCTCAGTTCCCACAACATAATTATAATTCATTTTCTAATAAGCCATGCCTTTCTTTTCCAGCTGCAAGTGAGAAATGTGAGGAGAAACAGAAGAACTGCGCTCACTCTCGGGCCAAAACACAATTAAAATACAAGAACTATTTTTTTACTGAGGGATGGGACTTAATTTACTAGCAACATTCAAGAAATTAATTAACTGTAAAGAGAAAACAACAACTTCTCTTATGCCACACAGCAAAGTATGGTCTCATCTTCCAGAAGACTGCAGCAATATCTACATGAACAACTTACAGGATTGTTCATTAAGTAGAAACAGAAAAATTAAATATCTGCCCTCCTGCAGTGTGCCACATCTTCCTGTGGACAGCAGGGAAGAAGCCAAAAAGAGTTTATAGTGTGTGATTCATAACTGTTTCCCAACAGTACAAATTCTCCCTTCACATATTCAAAATCTGGTTGCATGCCCTCAGCCTAAATTGCCGTATTAAGCTGAACCTAAAGATCTTTCTGAGTCCTATGATCCCTAGCCCGCTGTCAAAGGCTTTAGCTCTCCTCTCACTCAGCAGTGTTGGTAATTGTCATCAGTACAATAATCAGTAAATAACCTCATAATTTTTAAAGAAAATATAAAATAAATGGAAATTTATGTTAGAACAGTTTAATTATACCAAGAATGCTACCAGTGTATACCAATTTGAGTGGCTGGTATGGAATAAATAGGATGAAACTTAGGTAATTATGTGCTACATAATTTTGAGCCTTTTTTACACAGTTGTCTTCTGGGTGCCTGGAACATGACACTTAGATATAGATAATACAGGGACCTTTGTAAGGTTTGGAATCCTGGGGACTTGCTATATTCCCAACGCATACAGAAATCAGCTTGATATATTGGAGACTGCTCAGCCTCCTTTATCATCTGTAACAAAAGTACTGACACAAGAGCTATATGCAAAAATAACAGAAACAGGCTAAAAAGTAATTTTTACTGAAAACTGGACTCTGAAATAACTATAGTGGTACAGAAGTTTCAAACTGTAACATAAAAAAAGAGAATTCTTTCCTAGATGCAGGTCTGTTGCTCATAACAAAACAAATCTAGGTCATATTTAAAACAAGTTCGATTAAACAGGGAATATAAAATTCTACAACAAAATGATAAAAATTTTCTTCACACAAACGACAGGATTTATTACTGCAAATTCAGGTTTGACAGATATTTCAGAAACCCACCAAAACCTTGACAGACACCTTTGAGATGAAACGAAAGTTTCAGTGCTAGGAAAATAAAAAATTATGAATTACTATCAAAATCCAAACAACACAAAGGAAAGCTCATTGCAAAAAACTAACCTTTTGATGCAAATTTATAGAGAGAATCACATGCTTTGGCCAAAACTTCCTCTTCAGGAGAACTAAGCATTAACACAACCGTTGCTGCTGTTTTGCTTTCAATCAATAAAGGATCAAGCTACAAATAAAAAGGAGAGAGTAGTTTGATTTATATCAAACTATTGCTTATAAACATTCCTGTGTGCTGCAGCAGACTCACATTTACCTAAAAATAATTAAATCTAGTTTGATATCTACACTGGATTAGAAATATGAACATGAGTAGCTATCTACCTGGAGAAATTATTTTCTCAATAACAATTGGAAACACTGTTGAAAAATGAAAAAGAATTATTGACTTTCAGATATAATTATGATTTCATCACATATGAAAATTTTGGGGAAATCATGACACTTCACTGTACATCTAGGAAGTCTTGAGGACAACAAACTATGCAATTCTCTTACACACATAAGAGCATCCTGTGCTTTGGAAATGAACATGAGAAGTTTATTTTGAGCAGCTGTGCACAGGGCCTATGAACTTAGGCATGGTATGAGGAAGAGGATTTGGTTACTCTGTGGCATTAACACTTCGTTGTTGCTTTTAAAAAAGTAAAAAGGACCCTTCCTGTGCTTTTGTCAACTCAGCTCAGTAGCTCACCAGGATCTTGATTAGCTGAAGTATTTCCATTATATAATCCCTGCTCATCCATCTAGAAATGATACATAGTGTTAATTTCCATTTCTGACCTCTTGTACAGAAAGAAATCTTCCAAGAAGTCTGGCAGTTTTGACCCTCTTAATAGATTCTTTAGGACTAACACCAATTAAGCAAGGGAATCTTCTAAAAAAGTGTTTTCTTCTTTAACAAGACTCAAGGATTTCTGAAAATTTCACCTATTGAAATGTTTTAAGTTTGTTTGGATTTAAAATACATTTTTTAACATGGAAATACTGTCTTCCCTCCTCACACTTTAGGCCTAGAGAATATCTGTGTTACATACATAAACTACTAGATACTGGAGTAATGCAGTCTCTCAGTACCAATGTATTAACCTTGAAAATCAAAATTATTTTAAAATATTAATACAATGTATATTTATTTATACCATATGTATTTTAAAATGTCTATTATTTCTTTTACTTCACTCTCTATGAGCTACCTCAGAATCACATGTTGCTGAACAATACAAGTCAGCTGTCAAGCAGAAGATACATACAAGTCAGTTGTCAAGCAAGGAAATTATTTAGAGCAAATCTTCAACCAAGTTATGAGTGTGCGAGAAGGAAAAAAACAAAGAGGAGGCTTTTTTCCTTCTCCCTCCTCTGACTTGCTAAAAAATAAAGCAAAATATGATACTAGCACCCAAATTTCTAAATTCTTATTTTGTTAGGTTTTTAAATGAAATCATTTCATCACCTTCCATAAGGCATATCACACAGCTTAACAGCCTGCAAGATCAAGATCCAAGCTACATAAACAGTTAAAAGGTTGCCTGGCTGATATGCTTGGTCTTACTGTCTTCAAGCATGTCTGAAAACCTGAAACCACTGTCCAACTCCATGCTTGCTGTGACAAGCTAGAGGCATGGGATGAGTCATGGAACAAAGCTCCTTTTTAAAGAAAATGTAATCAGCTTACTGTACCATAAGTCATTTAGTTTAATAATAACTCAGCAACAAGAACTTCATCAGTTTGTCTATGATGATGTTATGGGAGACAGTTTTGAAAGCATTACTAAAGTCAAATTAATATTTAGGCATTAATTGCTCAAAGAAGGTGTTTCTGTGGAGATTGAATTTCAGGAGTTGACAGTGCCACTCCATATATTCCGCCTTTTTAACATCAGTGTTATGACTGAAGCCATTTTCAAAAATACTAGGGTATCTGTGACTTTCTTTCAGTGATAATGTCTCTGTGTTTTCTCTAGTGCTAATGCTAGGCTTCCCTTTTAAAGTCTATGCCCTAGCTGATGATCAAATAGTAATATTATCAACACTAAATTCAATGAAGATACCATGTGAAAAGATCCTATCAGTCTACGTCAAAGCTAGCATATTTTACTGGCTAAGGTTATCCGTATAGAGAGAGAGGCTGAAAGCAGTATTTTTCCTGGAGAAGCCCAATTCTCATAACAGATAATAACAAAAGACAAATTATGAAAGGCAGGGAAAACAGAGTCCTCAGGAATACCTTCTGAAACATAAGCAGCGGTTAAGCTAAGAGATGTGTTTCCCACCTGTTCCTAGAAATCTATAAAAATTAGCGGTCAACTGCAGTACCATATATTCTCAGAGCATTCCACATGCACAAAGGCCCTCTTTTATAAGCCTGTCCACATTATCTCAAGGCTTCTTTTCTTGGACTTGACATTTTCATAAGCAGATTATCAATCACAAGATAATAGCTAGTGTATCTTTTCTTTTGCCTGCATCTCATTTCCTGCCATCTGAAACATCCAGGTGAAATTTAAAGTTTTGAGATTTGATTTTACATGATGCTATAAACAATATTCTCATAGCTAGAAGACTTTCTTGGTTGATAGTTACAACTAATCAATGATTTATTTTCATGTTTAATACTGTTTTGCTATGCAAAATTCAGGTTTTTTCCTCTTGATATGACCGCTAGAACTGATGCTAGCCCAAAGTACAATAAAGGTAAAAGCTAAGCCAAAAAATTCAGATGCCATCTGAACTTCACTCTTTCCAATTCTTCCCTTTTTAATAGTTTTACTGACCTTTTCTGTGAGCTTAGTTTTTTCAGTTGTTGAATATGTTTTCTAACATATTGACGTTTATGTTGACATCTAACATTATTGACGTTTTATTGCTATAGTTAGTAGGCTGTACCATACTTTCCTCCAGAAACTTTAATGTTGTCTTTTGGATATGGAAATTGTGTTGCTGCTTCTACTGACTTTCTAGGTATTTAACTGGAAAGTTCACTTTTATTACTTGGGAGGGGGATGGCTCATTTGTATGCCTTAAATCTACTTCTTATGCCTTCTTTTTTTTTTTTTCTTAGACTGCAAAGATACTTAGTTTTAATTTTTCACACCTATTTTAATTAGTCCCATCCACCTACACCTTCTATACAGAAATGGCATCAGATGTATTTATCCTGCCATGCTGAAGTCAAGTTTTGCTTTGTAAGGACTTATTATTGATTGAAGCTTATGAATTATGTTTGTAATTCTTCTTTCCACAGAACAGTTGGGAAAAACCTGGTATCAATTGCTACGCTTCAGTGACATCATGGCTATCGGGTATTACATAGTCAAAACTATTTATGCTTACTTAATATTGAAATTGTGACATAGGTTTTGCTGGTCAACTTTTCTATGACCTTTGAAAAAGCTCTTGCAGTACCATCACTCTTTACAGACAAACCTACTGTTTTTTTTTTTAAATAATGCACTGACCTTTGTATTTAGCTTCATGCTCCTCTATGGGACTTGTTGAGATCCTGATTGGCATTAACTTAGTTATTATCTGGCACAGAATTTGTATTATACTCTTTTCAATGTTTCTGTCTTATTTCCTCTACTTCTTTCTAAACTAAACTTTAAAAATACCTACATTTTGAACCTCTATCTTTTTGGGAGTGTCTTTGTAGCTTGTGAATTTTTAGAAACTCTTGAAAAGCATGCTAGTCTTAGACCCTTAAATCTCACATTGCCACCTGTCCTGGTTTTGGCTGGGATAGAGTTAATTTTCTTCCTAGTAGCTGGTGCAGTGCTGTGTTTTGGATTTAGTCTGAGAACAATGCTGATAACACACTGATGGTTTAGTTCTGCCAAGTAGCCCTTACACTGATCAAGGACTTTTCAGTCTCATGCTCTGCCAGTGAGGAGGGGCACAAGAAGCTGGGAGGAAGCAAAGACAGGACACCTGACCCAAACTAGCCAAAGGGGTATTCCATACCACAGCACGTCATACCCAGTATATAAACTGGAAGTAGTTACCTGGAACTGGTAGTTTACCTGGAAGGGCAGATTGCTCCTTGGATCGGGTTGGATATTGGTCAGAAGGTCTTGTGTTTATTGTTTTGGGTTTATTTTGGTTTGTTTTGGTTTGGTTTTTTTCTTTCCCCTTTGAGTTTTTATCTATCTCTTCTGTTTTTATCTCTCGTTATTTCCTTTTTATTATTATTATTATACTGTACTTTAGTTATCTTTAGTTATTAAACTTATCGCAATGTGTGGGTTTTACATTCTTCCTATTCTCCTTCCCATCCCACCTGGGGTGGGGGAAAGCGTGGGGTGAGTGAGCAGCTGTGGGGTACTTCATTACCAGCTGGGTTTAAACCATTACACCACCATTATTCTTTATTTGGCTTCAGCTCTTGTACTACTCACTGTGGCACTTCCAATTATACCAGAAAAACCTGAACTGCTTCTAAAGACTCTATCATCTTTGCAAAAGAGCCAGAATATGTAGTACTGTCACTCAAAATGTAAAATTCTGTATTCAGTAAAAAACTCTGCAGATCCTTCTAGGCTCTTAACTCTTTCATTCTTAAAGAAAGGGAATGTCTCCACAGTTGAAAGGACAGGCAGATGTCAGGTTGCTCTCCTTTCTCCTTTGATTTTTACAAATGGAAAGCTAATACTGTTCTTCAAATAAAAAGAAGCCTGGATTGTTTCATACATTACTATTTGCAAAGCCTGCCAAAGACAACAATCTCCACAAAGAACTACACATGCCCAGTCACTCTGGTTTGTATGCCGTCCAAGAAAAGCATAAACAGAGTCATATTTAAAGCCATTTTTAGAATAATGTGGGTAAGCTAGGAGAGTAAGGAACTATGTAAGGATGGTAGAACTGGGCCTATAGTTGTGTAATGTTTATTTTATAGAACATATCAGTTTATAAACTTACCACATCCTTGGGTGGAGGCTCTCCTTCCTTCTTTACTTTTTTACCCATTCTAAAAAAAAAACAAAATAAAACTAACAAACCTAAAAAAGCAGCAGACAAACAAACTCTCTTCTGTGTTTTAGGAATTAGGTTGCCAGTGATTTAGTAAAGTATGTAAAGCTTGACTTTCTCATTCATTTGACTGACCTAATCAGTTTGAAGATTTCTCTGACATAATAATTTCTATACAGAAACAAACTTAATGCTTACACACATTTGATGAAGTACATCTGCCAACAAAATACATAACTAAAAAGAAAAATCTGAGACATCACAGGCTCAAGTTTTAATGTGATAAAAATACCATGCATTTCTGTAAGTTATTTTAATCTGCATCTATAAATCATATATGAACTTAAAAGTCTTATTAGAATATTTCCCCATATCTATACTTTCTATGTTGGCACACATTCTATACAACTGCAGAATGTACAAATAAGTTCTACCTTGAAAATGTGGTTCAAGTTTGATTTGAATTCTCTGTTCATATTTCACAGGAGACAAAAATCAGGTCTGCAGGTACTAAGAAACAGTTCTGCACAGTACAAATTTCACTGATTTAAAAAAGTTACACCAATTTACACAAAGTCCACCTTCTGTCTTCTGCCTTTTTTATATTAGCACATATTCATGTGAACCAGGAAGACCTTTCAGCTGCACCTAATAGTGCATATGGAAGCATATGGACGTAATATCTCGTGTATCTAATTTCATGTGGCTTGCAAAACTTCAACAGAGCCTTCTAGCTAAGCTGCAGGCAAAAGAAAAGAGCAACCTGACCCATTAGCAATAGCTATGCATACAACATAACCCAAATTATGCCAAACTTCGGTTTGTTTTTATACTGTGTAAAAACAAAATGCACACTGTTAGTTTGCCTTGCTAACTCCTTGGTTAGTTCTCAAAGGGAAACATATCCAACCTCAGCCAGGACTACTCTGACAGTCTCCCTATGATATAAGAGATTATTTTCTAGTGCAACATGAGCTGTAGCCTGGCTGGTAAAGTCAAGGCCATTGTTTGTTGTGTTCAACAAAATTCTGGAGCTCTTCTTGAATCCTCTGAAATTTTTCAGGTATTATTCCTCTACCAACTTCTCAAAGAAACTATAACATGGCAGTACTGAAACCAGTTGAATAAGCACATCCTAAAAACTTAAAACTTCATAATCAGGTCACTAATTACAGTTTTTAAGGAAGACCCATACAAAGATTCTTCAGCTCCAATCTGCTTTACCCTAGTGCTTATGTTCAGCCTTGAGAAGAGAAGGTGGCTCAGAGAAGACCTTATAACTGTCTTCCAATACCTAAGGGGGGCCTACAAGAAATCTGGAGAGGGACTTTTTACAAGGTCATGTAGGTATAGCACAAGGGGGAATGCTGACAAAGGAGAGATTTAGTTTAGATATTAGGAAAAAATTCTTCACTATGAGAAACAGGTTTCCCAGAGAAGCTGTGGCTGCCTCATCCCTGGCAGTGTTCAAGGCCAGGCTGGATGGGGCTTTGGACAGCCTGCTGTAGTGGAAGGTGTCCCTGCCTGTGGAACTGAATGATCTTTAAGGTCCCTTCCAGCCCAAACCATTCTATGATTCTATGATATATACATATGCACATACAGATGAACACATACACAGACACTAGAATTCAGTGTTTCAGAAAGTGAAGGTTTGGATAGAGGCAAATTAACATGTAAGAAAAAGCGTAAGGACAAATTACTGAGAAAAAAAATGATGGACATACTACCTTCTGGTTTATGCAGTCACTATAGAAAATAAGCACCATACACACATATAAGAATCAGATTTATAAAGACATTCAGGAAATCTGGGTTATTTAAACTGTGTTAAATCTTGGAATACAGATATGGGCACAATGGGAATTATTCAGATCAGCTCAAATAATTTCAGACATAAATCAAGCTAAAGTTCTAAAAAGCAATTTTAATTCTCAATGAGTTTAATTCGGTTTAAATCAAACAATTAAAAAAAGTTAATTCATGTAAAAACATTTATAATATTGTACCATTAATGTTCACAGATAAAATAATTGTACATATTACAAGACTGTAAATAACTGAAGCCTTAAATTGTAAATATTTACTCATTCTATATAAATACATCCAACTTCTGAGAATGTTTTCAAGAAAATTATACATTTTTCTATATGTTCAGGAATACTTGGTTCCTTAGTAATATTAAAAAAGCAACAGGTACAGAGAACATGACAATTACTTTATTGTGGATTATGCCCCTCAGTCTGTTTCTTTGCTGCAGTTACTCTTCTGGATTTCAGTGTATTCTGCCATCAACTGTTGTTGTTAGCTTTGTTCCCATAAAGCTCTCTGTATTCAGTGGTCATTCTGTGACTTGAGGCAATGAGGAACGTGTAATTCTTTGGCTTGCTGACAAAAATGTGTCTTCTGCATTGAATTTTAATTATTGCAGACAATCGATATGTACAGGTATTGAAAGACTACTGACCCATAAAAGAACTCCTTACTCAAATCCCTTTCTCACCATGATAACTGCATGTTGTCTTTTTTTCAGTAGGTTTACAGTACACATATCTTTGACTATCAGTTTACTATTCAGAATATTTAGAAGTCAGAAAAAAATTGTAGCAGAATTTAGATTTTAAAATGTGAATAAATGCTGAGTCTAAGTTAACAGTAAACTTATTTTGAAAATTAAAATTCTATTCACTTGTAATTAAGCGTAGTTAATGAATTAATTCCCAGAGAAACTGGCTAATTACAGTGTGGCATGGGTGTACTCATCACTGGGTAAAAAATTGGCAGGATGTGTGATCCCAAAAAATGGTGATGACTGGAGTTAAATCCAGCTGGTGGCC
Source organism: Pezoporus flaviventris (assembly GCF_033815535.1). Classification (NCBI taxonomy): domain Eukaryota; kingdom Metazoa; phylum Chordata; class Aves; order Psittaciformes; family Psittacidae; genus Pezoporus; species Pezoporus flaviventris. The sequence goes on from NW_026892595.1 coordinate 10,593,894, forward strand.
AGTCACAAGGGGTGTTCCCCAGGGCTCAGTACTGGGGCCAGTTCTGTTTAATATCTTTTACCAACAATCTGAAAGAGGGGATTGAGGGCATGCTCCATAAATTTGCAAACTACACTAAGCTGAGTGAGAGTGTTGATCTACTTGAGGGCAGGAAGGGTCTGCAGAGGAATCTGGACAGGCTGGATCCATGAGTCAGGGCCAAGGCCAACTATATGAGCTTCAACAAGGCTCCATGCTACGTCCTGCTCTTCAGTCACAACAACCCCATGCAACACTACAGGCATGGAGAAAAGCGGCTAGAAAGCTGCTCCGTGGAAAAGGACTTGGGGATGCCGGTTGACAGCTGAACATGAGCCAGCTTGTGCCTAGGTGGCCAAGAATGCAAATGGTGTCCTGGCCTGTGTATAGTGTAACCAGCAGGGCCAGGAGAGTGATCATCCCCCTGTACTCAGCACTGCTGAGGCTGCATGTCAAATTCTGCGTTCAGTTCTGGGCCCCTCACTACAAGAAAGACACTGAAGTGCTGGAGCAGGTCCAAAGAAGGGCAACGAAGCTGGTGAAAGGTCTGGAGCACAAGTCTGGTGAGGAAATTGGGGCTGTGCAGCCTGGAGAAAAGAAGGCTCAGAGGAGATCTTATCACTCTCTAGAACTACACAAAATGAGAGTGTAGTGACGCAGGTGTCAGTCACTTCAAAGCAACAAGCGACAGAACAAGAGGAAATGGCATCCTGTTGCACCAGGGCAGGTTTGGATTGGATATTAAGAAAAATTTCTTCACTGAAAGGGTTGTCAAGCACTGGGACAGGCTGCCCAGGGCAGTGGTGGAATCACCATCCCTAGAAGTACTTAGAAGACATGTAAATGTGATGCTTAGGGACATGGTTTAGTGGGACTTGCTAGTGTTAGGTTAACAGTTGGACACATTGACCTTAAAGGTCTTTTCCAATCTAAATGATTCTATGATTCTAAACCTTAAAGACAAAATAAAGAAAATTCTCATTTGAGTAATACTCTTTACTTCATGTTCTGTAGGTTTCTAGAATCATAGAAGCATATCTTTTCCACATGTTTTTTGAGATTAAAGGGCTGATTGTTTTAAATCATGCAGAGATAGTGTAATGAAGGACTTAGCAGATGTAGCCAATGTGTAGTTAAGCAATCTATGAAGTTATCATTCTATGCTACTTCCTGTCCTTCACCTGGAATTTATTGCTTTCAGTGGTAGACAAATTAGCCTGCTTTGCTTTGCTTCCACCCAGTTTCAGTGCAGTGGTCTAATCAGGTGCTGCCTCTCAGCCAGGCCAGTCATTACATCTAACTAAATCCTCATTCCAAAATTACAATCCCCATCACTCTCACTCAGCTCTGGCTGCTCCTGGTGCCTAAGCTCAGCAGGCACTTCCCTATTTTACTCTGAACTTCACTAGGACCTCCAGCTTTCCCATAGGACCAGAACTACCCCAGTATCAGTATCTTAAGTTGAACAAGTATCCAGAAACTGTGAGTAGCGTCCCCTAAACTAAATTAGGCATCAGTAATTAAGTTAATCACTCTCCTTGATAATTGATGGAGATCAAGTCAACATATTCAATAGCCCCTAAGGCATTCATCCTAAAGTAGGTAGCTAAAACTGAACTGCACATTAAAAATAGATACTTTTTCCTCAGATCAAAAGCAGAGTCTAGAATTGTTACCTTGTGTATTGACACATTAACATCTAAAGTTAGCAAGATGTACTTATTACCCTGATTCTCCACATGAATCCACATGACAGGCTAGGTCTGGCAGATACTATCACAGTAGACAATGTTAGCAGAACTCAGCATATGACAAAACACAGCCATCTTGTCTTTTTAGAAGTGGCTGAGGGAATAGGCCTATCCCCAGTAACATCTCTGTGACTAGAATGTTTTGCTCATAAAGGGAAAATGATTTTGAGAAAGGTCACAAATGTGGACTTTTTAGTTCAAAATTGGAACCCTCTAACCTCTTGGCTATTATATCATGAACTGTCATCTCTGCCATGTCAAATAAAGCATGCAAAATTTATTTCGTTTTTGAAAGAGCTGTTGCAGATGCCTGCCCAGAAGAGCAGATTCCAAATACTAGATCATAAGATAATGATGGACATATTCCCTGTTACTACTCTATTTTATTTTCTTGCACTAGGAACCTCAAAAAATCTATAAATTATACTTTTGTCCTGGGTTCAGCAGTAGCAGCCATTTTTCTCCTTCTTGGTAGCTGGTGCAGTGCAGTGTTTTGACTTTCGGCCTGGGAACAGAGCTGATAACAATGATGTTTTGGTCTGGCCAAGGACTTTGTGAGCCTCATGCTCTGCCAGGGAGGAGAGGAAGCCAGGAGGAAGCAGAGACAGGCCACCTGACCCAAACTGACCAAAGAGGCATTCCATACCACAGCACGTCATGCCCAGGATGTAACTGGGAGTTACCTGGAAGGGCTGGGACTGCAGGTTTAGAGGAGATATCAGTTGGTGCTTGGTCAGGCTTGGGGGGGCGAGTTATCGGTCGGCTGGTGGTGAGGTGTCGTATTCTCTTGTTATTTCCTTTGTCATTATTATTATTGGTGGTAGCAGCAGTGATTTGTGTTATACCTTAGTTACTAAACTGTTCTTATCTCAACCTGTGGGAGTTGCACTCTTTTGATCCTCCTCCCCATTCCTCCAGGAGCGGGGAAGGGGAGAGCCCGGGGTGGGGGGGGGGGGTTGGGCCTCGATTGCTCTCAACCCGGCACCACTCACTGGGAGTGAGTGAACAAGCTCTCTGGCTAGGGTTTAAACCACGACAACTTTGAAGTATGAGGAAAGTCTTATTGCAGTTTTTCCATTCAAATCTCATAAACACTTCCTTTACAGTACGGAATATATACTTATAGTTTCAGAGTCCTGTTGCATACATTTAAAGACCATAATATTTCATGACTTTGCATTTAGACAATGCATTTCAGACAATGCATTTAGAAAACACTACTTGTTCCATCTGCATCTTATGTTTTCCAAAACTTTGAATAACTGACACAACAACCTAAGATCCTGCATGTACTGAATATTAGCAAGACATGAGACAAAGAGCAGGTATAAGTCAAAGACACAGGCCAGCTGTGGAACTTACCTCTTAGTCAAGGAATTAAAGGTCTCTTCTGAGAGAAATTACTCCTATGGAAAAGCAATGCAAAGATAAGTATGTAAGAATAGCTTCCAACCAGTTATTCACGACATGATCCGCTTGGCAAATTGACTGTCCCATGCTTTAAGTCAGCCTGAAGCTGTGTTACTACAACCTAGTAATGATTTTCAGTTTCCTCACAAAAGTGATGCACAAGTGAGATTCTTTTTGCTTTCCAAGTGATAATCATGTAATCCCAATTCAGTTCAGCTAGTTTCAGTGAAGTTTTGCTATTTATTCTTATCTCACAAATTAAAATATTTTTTTCTGTTATAATAGTGAAAATTTCTTATAAATTCATCATATTAATTGATTATTTCAATTGATCTCTGTAGGGACACTAGTTCTGCTGCCTTCCAATGCAATCAGAAGGAAGATACTAAAATTCTAATAAAAGCATTAGATGACAATCTCACTCTAGCTTTCTTGAGTCTGTAAACTAGTCTGTACTTTGTATGCCAGCTTAAACATCTTCCTCATCATTCTCTGGTAACCTTGTAATGATTAAGAAAATAATGTGGAATAATCTTGAAACTTCCTTCTTTCTTTCTCCTAAATTCTTCCTCTGGCTTTCTTCTGTCCTACTCCTTATATATGGATTTGCCCAGTGCTGTAACGTCAATGCAAGCATTAATACACTATAAAAACCTGGGTTCATGCAAGAAGAGAGTTAAAAAGAGATACCAGGTCCAATTTAATATCCAGTTTCTGAAGCTATGTGCTGTATGAAATTAATACATTATATGAGACACCAATTAAGTCAAGACCTTTGAATCTGCTCACTCTTTTTTCTGTGCCCATATGTATATTATGTAAAAAATTATCAAGTTAAGTCAAGAATTAGCTACCATACAGATGTTAGCTAACTAAACAAGAATCTGCTTCTAGATACAAGACAAAAACCAAAAAGACTAAATATATTTTTATCATTCTGAGAGTTCATTTAAATAGTTGTTTTTAAAAAATTATGCATTTATTAATTATATACACACAAAACAAAATAATTCTATTTAAAAAAAAGGAAGAAAAAGAGACATGCAGAGCCGAGTACTCTGCAGACAAACCGTTAAAACCAAGATGAGTTTTCAGTTAAATGCCAGGTTGAGGAAATAGCTATAAGAGAGAAAAGGTGGGGATTTTAGGTGAGCCAAAAAAATAATATAATAATTTATTTAAAATCTCAGAAGTTTTAAGATACACTGAATACATTGCTAGTTTTTATCCACATTCTGATATCACATTAACATTCAGCTGAGTGTTACTTTCAAAAGCCCAAGGGTAGAGGTTTAGATTTAAGAAAAGCCAAGATTTTCAGGTATTTGATCCCACAGTCTGATGCGGTGAAAATATGCAAGATGTGCAATAAAATTTTGACTTGTGTGCAGGTTCTGATTGATAGCAGCACCTTTTTCATACTGCCCAAGGATGATACTTCATTGTTTTCTGAAGCTGAAGAGCTTGGTACACCTAGTAAGAAGTATACAATGTCAGGAGCGTTTCAGTCATTTTGAGACCTTAAGCTGCAGAGGCAGAATGCATTTTCCAATTAGTGCAGTGTAAAAGATGATGTACGAATGTTAATAAAAAGAAGTAACAGGAATTAAAGAACATGGTAGCAGTCTTTTCAAATCATAGAATGACTAAGATATCTCAGCGTAAGAAACCTCCTTCAGTGAATAAGAACAGTCTTCATGGCAGATCACTATCCTGCCTCCAGAATGGTAAGAGCCAAATGCTTCTAATAAGTACATGAAGCCAATCCCAAGTCAGATTTCCACCATCTGTTACAGGGTTTTTATTTCCCTAAAGTACAAAGGTTTAGATCTCCTGAATTTTTTCATGTTCTTCCTAACAATAGTAGCTACTTTTACTGTCCACATAAATGCTTAATCCTTTTACTCTTCATTCTTAGTCTGACATGCTACAGCACAGGTCCAGTTGTCAAGTGTACTGTATAAGGAACTACTCCTTAGATTTAAAAAATGTGTAAACAGTTTTAATGTGTTATTTAATTCAACACATTTCCTCATTCTTGTGTTACAACTTCAGTTAAAAGATGCCGACTTGATCTTTTCTACTTTCTTTTATAACTCCCAGTACATTCTGATTTATCACTTTTCTAAGCTGCCTTAATTATTTTTTCCATATAGCTTTTCCAGACATATATATTTCTTGTCTCAGAGTCCCTCTGTGACCATTAAATCTTTCTCATATATGATGAACCTAACCTGAAGTACCATAATCAATTCTAGAACACTACTGATTTATTCCAGTAATGTTATAACTTTCTGAGTATTAATTTTTACTCAATTTCCTCAGTGAAGATTTTCACTAAGCTATATATAGGTCATTTTCCCAGTTGATCACAATTAATTTAGGTTCACTACTGAAGAGTATATTGTTCCAAAGTGTAAATTATACTGCTTTCATCAACAATGAGTTTTATCTGTCGTAGTGTGACCAGTTCACCTAACTGCAGAAGAACCCTCAGAAGTTTCTAGCAGTCTTTGTTAGTCATAATGTAAGTTATTTTGATTTCTCTATGTTATTGTTCATTTCCAAATTATAGTGAACATAATAATAGGATCAGACCTAGGTTATATCGTTGGAGAATCTAAGATGAGACAGCCTGAAAGAAGGAGGTTTTTGGAAATCATGTGTGTGATTTTAAATGACTCACTAAGAAGCATAATGGAATCCCTCATCCCATGAGAAAGAGACTAAAGAAAAATTTACTTAATCTAAAACAAATGAGAGAGAGCAGTTACACAACCACTGCCTGAGCAATAGTAGGGAACACTTTTCATACAGAAGTCAAAGATGGTCTGCCTTAGGAAAAAAGGTGCTTTAAAGATTAGTAAAAAATAAAGACACTCCTGAATTTTTAGCCAGCTGTGCCAATCTATGTCTTAAAATGGATGCTCCTTCTGTCAGTTTTACGGGGACACCAGGTGAAAGGGATTGTGAATGATCAGATTCATTCCCCTCCCCTGTCACAGCCACTGCACCATGTTAATCCCACCAGATACCTATTCTGATGTGTCTTAAAAAACACTAGGTATTTTGCTCCCAGTTCTCTCTTTAAAAAGCTGTTCCACTGGCCATTTATTCAGCAGCCAGGGACCTTTTTCAATTTTTATTCTACATTTATTCACGACCAGTTTTACTGCCATTATTCATGACTATATTTGTGTCATATTCAAACATTTGTCAATTACTTTCTTTGCTGGCATGTTATCAAAATCTATTATTTATACCAAATATTTATACTACGAATTATGTATAGGTTAAGGTAATACAATATTGGATTATTTTATATATAGATGATAATTTGAGATTACCAAGAAGATTATAAAAGGTTCTGTTCTACAGATTATGCTCCTCTGCCAGCAAATCCATACTTTGGTTTGAAATTCCTGTCTGCAGATGCCCCAAAACCTTTGAAATATCAATAAATCAGGTGAGATTCCTCCCTAACAGCCTAATTCCCTGATAGAGTTCTTTAGGATCAAACTTCTGTTTTAAAAAAGTTTGGTTTTTTTTCTTCTTTTTATCTATTATCCATACAATGTTAGGTTTCGTACTTTTCATGTTACAGTCACACAAAAATTCTACATACCTTAGCTGTAGTGCAGTTCTTTCTTTATTCATATTCCCTGATTTTTTTAATACAATTCTTTTTCTCTACTATATAAGCCTCCTTAAGGCACTTCCACTGAATTTTCTTTCTTCCTAGCTCACATCTACAAACACTGATCACAGTCATCCCCTGCTGAACTAGCCCATCCCATGCCTTTCCCTACCTTTGCTGACACAAATCCCTAGGCTCCCAGTTTCTCATAGGGAATATTGTCAGGATGCTTAAGTGCAGGATTTGTTCTGCCTGGTTTAAAAATGCCATTTTTCTCCATTCTGATAAACTTCAGCTGTTCTTAAATCTTACAGTTTTTTTTTTTTAATAAATCTTGGAATTGTCACTGCTGTTCAAAAGGTGTAGATACCGCTGCCAAAAGGACAGTAAGTTTTTAGTTTTTTTCTGGTTGTGGTTGGAGGAAACTTCAATGTACACTTTTAAAATATCAATTATAAAAGGTAATGATTCTGCTTTAACTTTGGGTCATTAATTTTGAACGTCTACAGGCACGGGACCCCAGTTCTCTTAGCGCTAAGAAGCCAAACCCGCCGGAGGCGAGGCACGAAGAGCTGACCCCCTGCCTAACGCCGCACCGGCACCGCCGGCACCCTGCCACCGCGTTCGTACGTTGGGGCTCTAACCGGCGACACCAAACAGATTATTTCTGCTTACTTGGAGCTGGCAGCCACCAGTCCCTCGCGGCACCTGCCCCCTTCGGACGCCGCTGCTGCTCTCCGCCACAGGCTTGCCGCAGATATTCCCCCAGACCCAAGGCCGCCTTCCTCTCGCCCGCTCCGGCACTGTCCGGACCCGGGCAGCAGGGCCGGGAGCGGCCCCCACTCACCCGCCGCGGACGGGCCGGGCACGACGTGCCACCCGGGGGCGATCACGCAGCAGCGTCTAGCGCCGTTGTTTCGGCTGTTGCTAGGAGACGCCTGTGGCGCATGCGCGGGGGGCGCCGGGCCCGCCTGACGGGAGCCGTGCGGGAGGTTGATACCGCCGCTGGCGCTCTTTCCCTTCCTTCCCCTTTCCCGTTTGTCCCAGGGCAGCGGCTTCAAGCTAGTTCGTTCGGCATGAATTTCCACAGTCCTTCTGGAGTGATTTCACGATGACACCTGCATTAATCCATTTCTTCGCAACTGGAGCACTTTCCATATGAAGACAGGCTGAGAAAGCTGGGTCTGTTCAGCCTGGAGAAGAGAAGGCTGCGTGGAGACCTCAAAGCAGCCTTCCAGTATCTGAAGGGGGCCTACAGGGATGCTGGGGAGGGACTCTTCATTAGGGACTGTAGTGACATCACAAGGGGTAACGGGTTAAAGCTTAAACAGGGGAAGTTTAGATTGGATATAAGGAGGAAGTTCTTTACTGTAAGGGCGGTGAGGCGCTGGAATGGGACGCCCAGGGAGGTTGTGAATGCTCCATCCCTGGCGGTGTTCAAGGTTAGGTTGGACAGAGCCTTGGGTGGCATAGTTTAATGTATGGTGTCCCTGTCCTTGGCAGAGAGGGTGGGACTAGATGATCTTAAGGTCCCTTCCAACCCTAACTATTCTATGATTCTGTGATTCTAGGCTGTGAGCACACACTGCCAGATCATGTTCAGTTTGTAGACCAGAACTAATAAACATAGAATCATAGAATGGTTTGGGTTGGAAAGGACCTTAAAGATATTCTAGTTCAAGCCCCCCTTCTACTAAAACAGGTTGCTCAAAGCTCTGTCCAACCCGGCCTTGAACAGTCTGGATGTCTGTCTAAAAGTTTCCATATTCACACCTTCCTTTTTTGTTTGGTTTTTTTTTTTTCCCTCATTCCTGTTTCACTATCTATCTTTGGTGCATTCATTGGCAAAAAGAAAAAAAAAAGAAAAAAATGTTGAAAAAGCCATCTGCTTTTGGAAGAAACAGATAAAACAGTTATATGACTTAGAGCAAGGTGCAGGCAAATCTGTCAGAGCATCACCGGCTGTGGCCCTGCTGTAAGACACCAGCACAGAGCTTTGTCAGAAGGCCAAAAGACTTGTCTCCTTTCTATTATCAGCTCTGGGTTGATGGAGAAAGCCATGCTGTACAAATAATTGTGCTATTTTCAGAGTAATAATTCATTGTAGTATTCTCTTTTGCCAGCCAGGGCTATTTTGGAAGAAATACTAAGCCAAATTCTGAAATTAAATAACATTTTCTATCTTCAAATGTGGCTTAATTGCTATCAGCAGCTGCAGATGTAACAGGAAACAGACAAATATAATAATTTTGTGGCCTCAAAGTCAGGTAATAATAGGTAAAGAAATTACAGCTGCTCTCAGCTCTCTCCTGTGATTCCTTTTAGTCACAAATCTCATTGCTTTCTCCCCAGATTTCTTATAATGTTGCACAGCAAGTATAAATTTAGTTCTATTTTTATAAGCCATATCAATCTGCTGAGATCATAGCACAAACAGATACTGGCCTTACAGTATGACAAATGTGTACTGTCGTAACAGAAGACTTGGTGGGTCATTTTTAGGCACAAGCAAACCCCAAGAAGGTGTCTCATTTCACTTTTAACATCACCCCTCCACAGAAAATTTATAGATTTATAATCACCTTGGAAGGGACCTTAAAGATCTTCTAGTTCAAGGCCCCCTGTCACTGGAAAGCAACTGCGGTGACAAGTCAAGAACCATTTATACTGACCAGTGTATCAGCAGGCAGGAGAAATAACACCAAACTTTGAAGGTCAGTTTATAACTGACTGACATTCCATGAAGTCTGGCTGATAGATCTGTCATGATTACAATGGTTAGTAGAGGTGACTACTAACATTGGCAGGGAAGAAAGGGAAAAATTTTGCAGTAGATTGGTAGAGGCAAGTCACCTGCTTCACAAACAACTTCACAGATCTTTATTTCTCTAAACTGCAATGGTGGGCAGGTGATAGAAATGTAAGAGATAAATTTAAATAGTGAAGGCAAAGATTTGGTTTTAACTCGGTGCTGGGTCTGATTTGGATGGACTAAATTTTCTTTGTAGCAGCTTATGCGTTGCTGTGTTGTAGATGTTGCTTGATGTTATCAAAACAGTGTTGATAACACATCAATGTTTTAGCTGTTGTTAAATGGGTTGTGCAGTGTCAAGACTTTTCTGTTTCTCACCCTGCCCTGCCAGGGAGTAGCCTGGGGGTGGGCAAGTGTCTGACCCCAGCTGATCAAAGGGCTATTTTATGCCATATAACATCAGTCTCAGCAATAAAGCTGGGGGGTGGTCCTCCCAAGGTAGCTGTTGCCTGGGGACTGGCTAGGTATTGGTTTTCTTATGGGAGGTGGTGAGTGATTGCCTTTGTCAGTTGGGTTTTTTTTTTACTTTTTCTTCTTTCGTTTGTTAAACAGTCTTTATCTTGACCCACATTTTTTTCTCACTTTTGCTTTTCTAGTTCTTTCCCCCATCCTGTGGGAGACTGGGGGTAATGCGTGAGTGAGTGAGCGGCTGGCAGGTGATTAGTTGCTGGTTGGGATCTACTCTCCCCCAGTGATTTCCATGTCTGGGAAAGCTTTTTCTTCTCTTCAATAATGGTAGTTCTTATGGCTATTTCAAACATAATTCGGGGAAAATTTCATTGGTTATGTCCTCCTTAAGCTGAGAAAGTTTGGGCTGTTCAGCCTGGAGAAGGCTGTGTGGTGACCTCATAGTAGCCTTCCGATATCTGAAGGGGTCCTGCAAGGATGCTGGAGAAGGACTCTTCATCAGGGACTATAGTGATAGGTCAAGGGGTAATAGGTTCAAACTTAAACAGGGGAAGTTTAGATTAGGTATAAGGAAGAAGTTCTTTACTATGAGGGTGGTGAGGCACTGGAACAGGTTGCCCAGAGAGGTGGTAGATGCTCCATCCCTGGCAGTGTTCAAGGCCCAGGTTGGAGAGACTTGGGTGACATGGTGTAGTGTGAGGTGTCTCTGCCCATGGCAGGAGCGTTGGAACTAGATGATCTTAAGGTCCTTTCCAACCCTAACTATTCTATGATTCTATGATTCTATGATTTATTTCATATGAATTGTCACATGGAAGACCTATGACAATGCAGAATATATATGAAACAAGAGGGATATGGTAACTAGGTGCATGATCACCATGTTTCAATACACTCCTGGAGCAATGGGGTCAGTTATCCTTGAAGACTAAAGTGTCTTGTGCAGATGGGAAATGAGAGGGTAGTCTCAAATTCACAGCCAGTACCTTCTCACAAATTCTGTGAAGAGTATGCACCTGTATCGTGAAGCAGGCAGGCAGACAGAAGGGAAGAAGGACAACAGCAGATGACCAGGAGAAAGATGAGCATACTCTTCCCTTCCCAGCACTGTTACTCGTGCCAAGTTTTCATCTCTAACCTTTGGGACCCAGAAGAAATTCCAGGTGTGTGCTTTTGTGGCATTTTGACTCCACAACAGGTGAGATTTGAGCACATCCCTTTGTTCTTTAGTCCAGTATTATCTTCTGTTCAGTCATGTGCCTGAGAGTTAAGGAACATGAGCACACTGTGGGCACCTACCTCATCCATAGTCTAAATAAATGTGGTCTTATTCTTCTGTGGAAACGCATTCTGCAGAGATTATCCTTTCTGTCTTCATTTATCTGTGTTTGCCATGAGTAGAGGCAATCAAGCACTGTGTGACAGCCATATAATTGCAGTATTTTTGTTATGTTTTGGCACAATCATGCAAATATATCAAGAAAAAAAAAATATTTAATTTTGTGAAAATACTCTGAGGGTGTCATTAAGCAGCAACATACTAATAAGGAAGCAAAGGAAGAGGCAATGAGGAGCACAGTTACAAAATGTCATGAGAATTCACAACTGACAAATAGTCACAAATGACAGAAATATTTTATTGAAATATAATTTTTTCTAACAGTAAAAATACAGCATAATGCAAATTGTATTAAAATAGAAGATTATGAAATTAAAGAGTTTTCTAGAGACTAAATACCTAATAAAGTGAATAAGAACTTTATTAACTACAGATTTTAATGAAATTTCATTACTTAGCTTTTGATAAAGCCACTACAGAATTTATGTATTTTCCTATGAAGGAGCAAGGCCAAATATCCCATCAATTTAATTAAATTAAGGCTTTTGCAAAAAAAAATCAAGCATGGCTTAAAAACGTATTTGTGAGAATATTGCGAAACAACATTTTAAATATTTAATTCCAAAAGGGATTTAAATGCATATGCTACTGCTAAATCAAAGTACTTGTTGAATTTAAGTGTTGGAAATTTGCATGTTGAGGTGTTTGAAATTATCTTTCTAGTGATTCTGAAAGTACCACTGGGGGAGTCATATCTCATTTCCTGAAACATCAGAAGTGGAATTACTATTTGCTGGATTGCTTGTCTGAAATAATTCTTTTTTCCATTAAAAAAAAAAAGAAAACCAGTCATAATTTATGCTTTATGAAATACCTGATGATGTACAGTACAAACAGTCTTGTCATATAACTTGTTTTATATCAGTCTCAAAAGACACTTGAAAGGAACTTTCCTTTTCTGACAAGAAGCATCTGGCTTAGGGAGTGATGAATTTACAACATAGCATCTTGGCATTTCAGTTTGCTACATTACTTCACACATTAAAGTCCTCAATATCAGTGTAAATGGACCTCTTTCTCTAGGAAAAAAAAAAAGCCAAACCAAAGAACCCAGCAAAATGGGAACCAACAAAGAACAAGCCTTTCATTCTTTTGGCTTGCAAGTGAGATTTGTAAGTCTTTATTTTTCACAGGCACCCTGCCTTCACCAAGTGTACAGTGTGGGAGTATGCCCTCCCAGTGTAGTTGTATTCTCTAGTCAGTTTTTCTTCTAGACAACATTAAAACTAAACTAATATATGATTATTTTTAGCAAATGTATTAATCATACTTTGCAAATGGCAAATCATATAGCACTATCATTTAGAAACTGATGACTTGCAGCCACAGCTTATACCTAGATCTACAGCCTAGATCTCTGACTGCTGGTAGTGGTATAAAACATCAGTGCAGGTGTGCATATTTCTTCATAATTTCTTCAGAAATGCTCAGAAGAAGACAGGTGGTTCAGCAGTGAAAGTTTTAAGCCAGCAGTTGAGACCATAGACTTCCTCTATAATCCCGAATAAAGTGCATGAAATAAAACCAATCTCATTGTTTAAGTGGAATGACCAAATACCTTAGTATTTATATACTTGAATTTTTGCCTATGAAACTTCTGAAGTCCTCCTCAGACACAGTGTTTTGAGCTGAAGTTCATTAAGGTCCTCAAATGTTGTTGCTGGAGCATGTAAGCATAACAAAAGGAGGAAGGGTATGCTTAAGTGGTAGTTGGTAAATCAATAGGTGGCACACTTGTTTCTTAGGGCATATGTATCCCAAGAAAATGAGACTGTGTTTTAAGTCACCATGACTATCACATTTTTTTGTTTTTAAAAACCAGTAGGCTATGAGTGACCACAGTCAGCTAACAAAAACAAACATATACAAGCATGGTTGTTATCTGAAGTGGTATTTGAAAATTGTAGATGTAGATTAGGGGTATTACGGGATGTCTGTAAGGAAGGGATAACTAAGAAATCACCTTTTTGACCTTGCAGCTAACACAGGTCACATAATTCTGCCTAAATATTTTCCCAGTTTCTTATCAAATGTATTTTAAAACATCACTTGTTTTCCCAAGACATAGATCCTTTTCAAGGTTAAACTGAATTAATTCTCTGGGATACCTTTAAGTTGCATCCCAGAAATGCTAAGTTTGGTATTGGGTGTTCTCAGGGGCCATAATCTCTGGTGCCAGTGAAGGAATACATAGATTGTGTTTCAAAACCCTAAGATTTTTCTTGCCCCAATTTCAATTTACAACTTCTGTCTTCAAAGATGAAACACTCTGTTTCGTGTCATCAGGACAAATTGTGCTGTAGTGTTTCCATTCCTATAATCAACCTTCCGAAGCCTTGCCAAAGGCTGTGTTTCAGCAAGGAATGACAACACTGTGCTTATCTTGGATTTCAAGGCTAATGTCACAAAATATAGAAGATAGTTTAATGAATATTTTTAAGTTGCTTCAATACTGTAGCATTCAAAATGGAAATTTTTCTCAGTCAAAGTTTTTGCTCTTTAATGATAGATTTAGATTTCTCGGAATTTCAAGTTTCAGTCCCTTTCTTTTCTTCTTTCTGCTTCTTTCTGATTCAGAGGGGAAATTGAGCAATTTTTTCACTTTTCTTCAGTTCCTCCTCATTCACTTACTTTGTAATTTACACAACTCTCTCAACTCAGACAACAATAGAGAGTACAGAATTACAGTTTCATTTTCCTTTTGCTTACTGTGTAACTATTAAAAACTTGAGGCAAAATAGGTCTGCAGCTGAGAGAGAAAGAAGAAATCCTCCATGTAGAAATATTTTTACATTTTTAGTTTGGGAATTAGAAAAAAACCAAACATTTTAAAGCTTGAAGTTACGCACTCAAGGCATGCAAATAAATTTTCCTGAGAAGCATACTGTTTGGATGAAAGTCCCTTTCTTGCTGTGATTTCTTTTTAACTGAAAACACCCTTTTATGTCTAGAAAATAAGTTCAGAGATCATAAATTGTATTTAAAATTTATTAAAAATACCAATCTATATATTGCTTTTAAATACTATTTATCACATTCCTTAACTTAGTTGGGCTACCTCTGCCTTGTGCTTTGTTAAGCTGTGAGAGTATGTTAACTAGAATACTTTGAAGTAAAATATGTGTATTTAGGGATACCTGAGTATCTTCAAACTGTTTTCTTCTCTTTCCTTCTTTCCCCTCATAGTCAGGGGGATTTTTGTAAAACTCAGAGCACCTGTTTGTTCCCATCCCCTACTAATTTTTAAGGAAACACTTGTTTTAGGGTGCTTTTGCCAGACTCAGGCTAGATATGAGAATCCAGCATCTCGCTGGCCAACCGCTTAATGAGCCTGTGGGTAACTTGAAAAATGCCAGTGCTGCTGCCTCTGAAGCCTGTTTGTGGTGCCAGGCCTTACTGTGTAATTCACAGCTTGAATTAGAGCTAGATATAGATGTAGATCTATCAGACAAGCTCTTCTTATATTTTTGTTCCTATAAAAGCTAGGAAAGAGGAGCACAAAATGTGAGATGAGCTGTGCTTTAGGTCAGTGACCTTGAAATCCCACGTCAATGAATGAAGCTCTTGTTTTACCTTGAAATTATTTTGAATTTCACACGTTTCCTAGCTTGGTCATTATCCAGTTCTTGTTTGGCATTATTTGTGTTGAAAATTGCTGTGGCATATTGTCAACCTACCAAACTGGTACCTATTTCTGAATATTAAGAAACTGGTCATCAGCCCAGTCATTTTGGGTGTTTGGCAGAGTGCCCTCAGGAGTGATTGGTAGGGCATCTGCACAAAGCTGTGTTTAGCTTAGGATGCTAAACAACATGCTAACTAATATGTTATGCAACACAGCCTTCGTCTTCTGCTTTTCCTATGGTCCTCTAATGGATGGCAGAAAATGTGTTGTGGGACACCACACAATATCACAGCATTGAATCTGAACCTGTAAAGTCTTGCAAGTCATCTGATATGAACTAAAAAGATAAATGCAGCAATTGTATATTTCCATAGTGTGCACCTCACGCCTTCATTATCCAGTCCAGGAAGCCATCAGAAAATGAAAAATTCTGTACTGAAAAGCTATTTTTAGGCCACTGCTCTCCTTTTCCCCTGTCGTTAGCTGAAGTAAGAGGTGCCATCACATCTACATCTAGCCGATGTAGAATTACTAGCCAGTGTCTAAATACCCTTGGTCTGTATATTGTTTATATATTTTCTATATTGTCTTCTCTGTGACATGTGCAATTGGTTAACATTCAGGTTCTATATGCAGACACAATACTTGGAAAATCTGTGTTTGAAGACATTTCCTCTTTCCACAACAGCAGAAGTTTCTTTGCTGGTAGTTCCAAGCCTCCACCCAGACAGCTCTCTCCAAAAAAACCTTTCATCCCTGGGCTACATTACTATTTACATTACTATTTGCTATTTAACATGTTGTTTTATCTGCTACTTTCTGTGCCTGCTTTGGATCCTCAATCCATATCCTTAGCATGACAATCCCTAGTATTGGCACCTACTTCTGGGTCCCAGAGCCTGGTAGACATGTAGTTCAGTTGTAAGATTCAGCTGTGCCTTAAATGGTAAGTCTTAATGTTTCTTGGTTTTGGAGAGTCTCTTGCTCAAAAACAAGGAGTTGGTGGCTTTTTGCATTTGTGCTGAATTTATGGCATCTGTTATGCCCATGCATGACTGAATTTTAACAAGCTCTCCTTATGTGTCAGCTTCTTTAGTGATATATAGATTATTTTTTTAACAATGTAACTGCAAGATAATAAGAGCTAAAGGTAATGCTTGGGGACTTAGAACAGCTCAAGCAAAAGGGCGGAAAGTAAGGGATATGCAACAACAAAAATAATAGTAGTAAAATAAGCATAGTGAGTAAATAGCACTGGAGTTAGCAAGGGGACTAAGTGGAGTTTGCCCACCCTTAGCACCCATGATGCAGCATGCTGTGCTGCTTGTGATACACGTGTTTAATTGCACCAATCTATCTCTCTACAGACTGTACCTGCATCAGCCTCGATAATATGGAGTCCTAAATACTGGGATTTGCTTGACGCTCTGCACAGCAGTTCTGTGTGGCACTGGCATTCCATTGTAGCTGTGAACTGCTGCAAGCCCTAGTAAAACAGGAGCACATGAAGCACCTGACAGAGAAATAGGATAAGTTGGGGTTTTACAGTAGTTATTTGTAGGTTCTCCTAGCTTAGCTGAGTGAAGGAGCCAGCACCGATTCTGAAATACATATTTGTGTTTACGATTGCAATTATTTTAAATCTTTCCCTAAATTACATTCTTTCATTTTTAATGTGCACTGCTATCTCAGAAAGCTTTGCTTGCATATGGTATTACTGTTGATAATCAGGCTGGTGTGATGTGTGTAACAGGCAACGTATCTTACAGCTCTATTTGATTTGCTCTTACAGGAAGTAAATAGGGTAATTGCTTGGGTTTGGGTTTTTTTTTTAGCATTCTATGCCAGGAATGAAGACGTAGTAGATAGACCTACACTTTATTCTGAGCTCTTTTTATAAAGATGCCTGATTGAAGGTGTGCTGGATTTGTGGTTATTTGCTTTCTAAACAATTAAATGCATACACTTGTTCTGCTTTTTCTTGCTTGCTGGTTGATTGCAGTTGTGTGTTAAACCTTGTAGAACTTCCAGCATATTTTAATTTTTACTTTCATCAAATTCTCTTGGACATCATCTAGTCTACTAATATCAAAATGTGTATTTAATGGCTTCGTATATAAAATTAGGCAAAGATGACTGTGGTCACTTTTCTTCTGTCTCAGCTCAAGTTTTGAGACATGTATTTCAGTTGCAATAGCTAGTCATGCAGCCTATGCAGTTAAGCAATGGGTTAACTTCCTTCTCTCCTTGTGACAGTTTCTCTGTTGCTATAGATTAGCAGAGCTGACTTCAGCAGAACCAGATCTATTTCCAGCAGCTCAGGATATGGTCTCTTGAGCTATATTAGAATTAAACAAACTTGTTCAATTAGCAACAATTACTTTTGACAGTGAAAGGATAATAGAGGATTTTGCTCACAGGTGTCTGTCTTTGATCTTAGTCCACTGAACCATTTAATGATTCTATTTGGTTTGGTGCTGCAAGCCATCAACTAGACAAAAACAAATTAAAAAAAAATTAGCTGTATAATTTTCAGAGGCCTGTGCCTGAGATGCGAGGTGCAGGAGGGAGCCTGAAATGGATTGCTTGATGACAAAGCTGAACCATGGGCAGCCAGAGAAATAAATCAAAGGATGGTATTGCTTATTCTGTTGGATTTTCCTATGTTTGTGTGGGAGGCAGGGACATACGTTTAGGATTAAAGCTAATGTGCCTTTCAAACAAAATGTCATTCTCTGGGGTTTATGTTTTCTGTTCTCAGAACTCTTGAATTCAACATTGAAGTCACTAGCAATTACATGGAGGAAGATAAGTCTCCCTTCAGGTCTTCCTGACTGGACCTAAAGAATCTGGATGCAACATTTCCCCAAATGACAGCTTGATACCACTTCTTATCTCTAGCTAGCTCGACTCTACTGCAGTGTTACAATAGAGTTGCTCTATTTCCTTCTGTACATATATACTAAAAAAAAAGGGCTCAGAGTAACACGGGTACTGAAGAGCAAAACAGGCATACTGACATTCTTTGTAACAAGTATTATTTCATACTTGACAGCCATATTGGTAACTAAAACTCTTTTTATTCATTTTCAAGAATACTCCTTGCCAGTGTCTGTTTGCTTACTTCACTGACATGATCAGTAAATCTGTGCACAGTAAGTCATAATGAATCGTGCTTATTAGCAATTAATATCTGATAAGATTTCAAGATTATTAGAGAATAGAAACCACTGGTAAGGATTTATATATTCATATAAATTACATTTAGAGTGTTATTCATAATATTCACTTCTATCTTTATCAGAATAATGTGGAAGGACTGTCACAAATATTAACTGTGTATTTCTGTTATGATTCTGGCAGGTTTATCAGAACAGCATATTTCAGATTTCTGTAAATTATAACAAGATATGACAGGCAGGCTAGATAAGAAAGGATAAACATCATGAGGAAAAATTGGAATAATTATATATTGTACTTGGTTAAGACAGGGATTTTGATGGAAAGAACAATGAGGAAAGACACTCTAACAGTTTCAAGATCATAGACAGTTTTAACCGAAGATTCTACTTATTTTTCACTCAGCAACCATTATATTAGTTGTAGCAAAGAGAGATCAAATGGAAATAGAAAACAGTAAGCTCTTTCACTTTGCAGGAGACTGTAATGGCTATTGTAAACAAAACCTACCCATTTTTATTTGTCCCTTTCATTGTGCTAATGAGACTCTTGCTTATAAAGGATTTCACTTGGCTATTGAGCTTTCTGCCTGTTTAGAAATTGGCTGGAACTATATAGTTGTATTGTATGTTTTAGCACCTGTTGTTATGGTCATTACTCAGGGATAGTGACAATTGCCCTTTGGTCTTTTGTACATGTTGTTCTTTCCGACTTCTCTATGGCTTATTGTCTTTTGTGCTCTGAACCTGTCATCTTCCCAGCCTGAATAATTTTCTCATTGTAGGACTGCCTCATCTGTATTTCTACTCTATGGAAGTGATATCTTCAAAGCTGTGAGGTTTTACAAAACTATCAAGATCACTTTCCTGAATGACACAAATGATACCATTACTAAATATAATATAGAAGGATTTATTGCACTGCCTGCTTTATAATAAATTGCAAGTTCTGTGCATTGTATGGTATCAGATATCAGTGCTCTCAGGTTCCATTTATTTCAGTACCTGTGAGAATGTTGTGCTAGGCCAGAGGACACACTGAGTGATGGGCTAACATGAAGCTGGGGAACTGGGCTGCATCCAGAGAGCATATCCCCTAGCAGGACCTCTGTGAGCAGGCATATCCATTAGGATGGCGTGAACTTGCAACAGCTTCATTCCTGCTCCATGACCTCATGCACCAAATGAAAGGATCTGTGTAAATGATGAATAAATGCATGTGTTGGATCCCCAGCTGCAAGAGAATTCCAGGCAGGAACCAACTTCATGAGCCCTGCAAGCAGTGTGAAATGCTTGGCAGGTTGGAAGTCTAAATTCAATGACATAGTGGATGTGATTGCCACAGACTAGCATCTTGCACAATCACTCACATCTTTTGGATGGAAGAGATAGAAGGCTGTAATCACATTGTGCTTGCTATGGCAGAAGCAACATACAGCAAGAAAATTACCTGAACACCATTGTATATTTTCAAATTCTCTACTAAGGGAGGACAGAAAATAGTAATAATAGCAAAAAAAAAAAAAACAAAAACAAACCAAAAAAACCCCAACGAACCAACCAAACAAAAAACACCTGATAGACTGCTGTAATAAGTCATCTAAAAGCAGGAAAGAATCCTTTACTGTAAGTGCAATCACAGGTTAAGCTTTATGTCAGAGTGCTTTTAAGAAGCTGTTCATAGCTGTCAAGTTCAACCTGTAATTAATATACTGTGCTGAATAATGATCATGTGGATGCATTTGGGGGTATTCTGGTGAGTTCAGTACACAAATGTTTTGACTGATATAGACAGTATTATTACCTCATAGTCATCTGGTGGGCAAGGCTTTATATAAATTTTATCAACACTACATTCATTTTTTTTTCCCATGCACTAAGTTTGTATTCCTATTCCTCACCTCCTTCCAGTAAAGAGTTTCAAGCACAAAAAAAAGTGACAGAAGATATAGGAAGTGACCAGTGCTCACTTCCTTTGAAATGAGAATCAAATCCACATCTCAGTTCCAGTCAATGGCTTTGTGTTCTGTTGACTGTGCAGTTTGATGCCACCCACAAACTCCTCATTATGCAGAGAGTGCAGAACAAAGCTAATTTATTAGCTATATTGCTAATCTTCCCTTATTGGAGCTACTGTTTGTCAGACCACTTTGAAAATGAAGATTTTTTTCCTGTTTATGCAGCGATCCTAAATTGCTTTCTTACTTGGGATAAGATAAACCAAATCTCAGGGTTTAGACAGCTGATTGTCAGTTCAAAATGGACAGAGGCAGTACCAAAGGAGATGTCATTATCTGTAGTTTTTATTCTGAAGACATGAAAAATAGAGTTGTTGTCTAACAAGTACTTTCGCTTCCTCTAACAAAGTCACAGACAGATAGCTGAAGACAAGTATCCCAGCACTTGCAGCTTGATATCCAGCTTGATTGATATAATTCTTTAGAATCATGTTTTAAACATGCTCCAAAAGAATGGAGGCGCATAAGAGACAATCAAAATATAGCTCTTTCCAGTGAAATACATCCCATATGTCTATCACATCTATGGGCTGTAACCGATAAACACATTTGGTTGCTAGTTGGAAGAGCAGTAGGTGATGTGCTCAAGGGCAAAACTTGTGTTTTTGGAGAGGATTATAGCTTCTTGTGCCAATGATGGCAGGGACTAGGCTCACTTAACACTGGAAGCTCTTTCCACTCCGGTGTGCCAAGTACTGATTCAATACTGAACCATGTCTTTAAGCACCAAATCTACATGTCTTTTCAATATCTCCAGGGATGGTGACTCAACCACTTCCTTGGGCAGCCTGTTCCAATGCTGGATAACCCTTTTGGGGAAGATTTTTTTCCTAGCATCCAAGCTAAACATACCCCGGTGCTACCTGGGGCCATTTACTCTTGTCCTGTTGCTTGTTACCTGGGAGAAGAGACTGAGTCCCAGTTCACCATAAACCACTTTTAGGTAGCTGTAAAGAGTGATAAGGTCTCCCCTCAGCCTCCTGTGGCTAAACAACCACAGCTGTCTTATTTGCTCCTCATAAGACTTGCACTCTGGACCCTTCCCCTCGTATGTCCTGTAGTATGTGTGGGAACCTATGTATTTTGAATAACTGCTGTAAATATATAATTGAAGGTAAGCAATTTCTGAGCAAAGCTCAGATTGGAATTATTAGGGAATATGTAGAATATCAAATCATTTTAAAGAAAGGGCCTGACAACCGCTGTGACCATTCTATTTATGCATCATCCGGCTGCTGCTTGAAAAACACCCCAACAGAATAATTGAACTCTGTGTGGGAAAATGTGGGAGGCTGGAAGGTGTTTATGCACCAGTTCAGAAGGTCTGGTCACGGTCTATGATTTGCCATGCGGATCTGCCAGCACAGGCAGATCCTGGTGGCAGAATCCGACAAATGGGCAAGCAAATCCGCTGTGCTGTGGGGGGAAGATAAGCAATGCTGTGATGGGACACAAAAAGGCAGTAATGTCAGAATTGTGGTCAGGGAATATCATAGCCACTTGTATTTTGTATATGCTCAGTTGGGGGGGGGGGAATGTGTGTAACAGATGGCCTGAAAACAGCAGTTTTGAATTAATCAGTACACAAGATTATGAGGATATAGATGACTGATTTAGTGTATAGATGCAGAAAAGCTAGATATGAGAAGCATTACAGTAGTAGGAGTAGCAGCCCATGCACATAGGCTTAGAATTTAGTTAGAAAGGATTTCTGCAGGTCATCAAATCCAGCCTCTGGCTCAAAGCAGGACCAACTTTCAAGCTGCAGTGGGCAGTCCAGTTGAATTCTGAGTACCTCTAAGGATGGATTCCTACACTTTCTGGGCAACCTGTTCTTTTTAAGTACCCTCACTGAGTTTTTTTCTGCATCTACTCAGGATTTATTTTGTTACAACCTTAATGTTGTCTTTCCCCTGTGCAGCTCTGAGGACAGTCTGGCTTCACCCTTTCTGTAAGCACAGTTATGCAGTTCAAAGCAGCCACTGGATTCCAACTTAGCCCTCTCTTCTCCAAGCTGAAAAAACCCAGATCATAGAATGCCAGGTTGGAAGGGACCTCAGGGATCATTTGGTCCAACCTTTCTAGGCAGAGCGTGACCTAGACTAGATGTCCCAGCAATTTCTTCAGCCCAATCTTAAAAATATCCATTGTTGGAGAATCCACCACTTCCCTGGGGAGATTATTCCAGGGGCTGATTTTTCTCAATATGTTCTCAAAAAATTTTCGTGTCCAGTTGGAATCTCCCCAGGAGTAACTTGTGCCTATTACCCCTCATCTTTTCCATGTGACTCCTTGTAAAAAGAGAGTCTCTGTCTTCTCTATACCCACCCCTTAAATACCAGAACATGGTGATCAGGTCTCCCTGATCCTTCTCTAAGCTGAACCAGCACAGTTCTCTCAGCCTTTCCTTATACAGTAGGCTTCCCAGTCCCTTCTCTGGACCATCTCCAGCCTGTCCACATCTTTTTTTTGTATGGCAGGGACTGAAACTGAACACAATGTTCCAGGTGTGGCCAAATAGCTCAAATAGCTCAGTATTTTATGTTTCTGGTCCCTTAAACATCCTGGTGACTGTCAGCAGGACTCAGACTTGGTCCAGTATGCCCATGTCTGTCTTGTACTGGGGTTGCCAAAACTGGACATGAATGTCAAATAGAGTGCACCACTCACTTTTGCTAGCCAGCTGGCTATGCTGCTGCTAGTGCAGCCTGGTATAGCATTAGCATTGCTGCTGCACACATATTCAGAGCCAGAGAACATGGAATCTGCAGGGAAGTGGTCTTTGTAACTCTAGTTGCTAAGAACCATTAAAAAATTCCCAGGTCCCATTACGGCTGGTTTATATCTATCATGCTGTTGGATAACTCATTTAAACAGACAACTTAAGAGTTCTCCTAGCTTGGTTGAGTACCCTAAATTGTATAAAGCAAATGTAACTTGAGCACTGTAACTGCAGTTCTCAAGGATAATTCATCAGGTGTTGGGTGTTTTTTTGCTAACAAAACCCCACAATAATGAATTCTGAAGCACACAATGCAAGGACATTCTATGCTTCAGGACATTATACAGTCTCAATGAAAAAACATGCATGAATTTCATATACAGTGCATAAACAAAAAGCTGTATGTATTTAAATCCAGTTTATCTAAAGTCTAGTATATGAAAATTCAGTGGGTCCATCCATGACTAGAAAGAAACAAATACTTCATTTTCATAAAAGTTCCCCATATAAATGTATAACAGAAATTTATCAGTGAATATTATGACTGAAGTTGATCTTTTGTAACTTACAGGATACACATGTAAAATATGTGAGCAGCACAGTATAAGTAAAGCTGATTATATTTACAAGATGCAGGAAGAATCATATATTAGGCTTGTTTTTCATTTACAGTGCTATCATGAAATTGTTGAATCTCTTGAAAGATGTTAAGGACCATCAGTTTCCACTGTAGAACTTTGTCTTTAATTCTAGTATGTATTTTAAAGGAGTACATGGGCTCTTAAGATTCTTGAAATATTGTAATAAATGTGCTTTAAAACATTATTTTTTTCAATACAAAACAGATGGTACAGATCCATGACGTATACAGAGAACTTAATCTAAAGCAGCCTTGATCTGTGCCTGTAGTCCAGCCACAATTTATTTTCTTTTGTAGGTTAATTCTATTGCAGACTGAAATCACAAGACAGAAGTCAGGGATATGTGGAAACCTTCCTTTCCGCTTTTTAAATTCTGACCAATAGATACATTTTGTTGCATCTTTCATGTTCCCTTTTGAAAAGGATCATGGAGGATGTGTCTTGGACTTTGCATCAGATTAATTTTAGGCTCTATAGTGATTTCCTCTTTACTTAGCATTTACAATCTCCAACAGCAGAAGTTGCTATGCTGTTAGAGGAAGACATTCTGATGCTAGCTACTAAGTGCACTAGTACACATTCTGGAAGTATATGGCTCTGATTTTTTACAGTTGTTTTAGTTCTGATTAACGTAAGCATGAAATCGGAATCAGACCACCAGAATTATGGTAGATTTGAGTTCACTTACATATTTATTTATATTTCAATAACTCTACTTTTAATATTAGGTGATATACAGAGAGAAAAAAATTAGGAAAAAATTTAATCGGATCTAGAGCACATTAATAAAATAAAACTGCAATTGCAGGATTTAAATAACCCATCAGTAAAAGCTGTGTGATGGAATTTAAGTCTTAACTGAGCAGAGCTACGAAAACTGGCAGCCCTTCTTAGGCCATTTCAGGGTCTCCATAGTGGCATGTCTCCCACCTCTCCCTGCTTGCAGCCTCACTGTCAGTAATGCTATAGAGTTAAAGCAACAGAGAGATGAATGTAAGTGTTACAGTGTAGAAAAGGTGATAACACTGCATATATTTTTTAAAAGGCTAAAGTATCTATCCTCTGGTTAGCATGACTAAGCATCAGAGGTCACTGTCTAATGGCAAAGAGCACTCTGCTGTGTCCACACTAGGAAGTGATTTGGTTCAATAAAAGGAACAGTTAATGAAGTAAACAGCTCTGAGGCCTGTACATCTACATTATATGTGGCTCAGGGGTTTTACTTCGGAGCAGTTTTAATTTTGTCCCCTGAAACACCATAGTCACCATCATCACACATATGATCTGAAGCTATCCGAGGCTGTATTTAAGTTAGCAAGTAGGGTGCTACAAGAAAAGCAGGCCTGCAGAGCAAAGCAGCTGGTGCTGAGGACCACATGATGCGTGTTTCAGAGGGTTTGCTTCAGATTATATTTCAAATGGTCTTATGTACTGAGTGTCCATTAGTTCCTGCAGCACATTAGGAAAAGCTCTTGGAGTTTCACCTACAAGGAATCCAGTTTAGGCTCTCTGTGACCCCTCTGCAGTGTGAATTAAAGAGTAAGTGGGACAGCGAGGACAACAGCTTCAAATGCACACTTGTGATCTGAACTGATCAGTGATGTAGATATGCCCTGAAGAAGCAAGCACTGTTACAGTCTCCTGTGTCCCCATTAGGGACTGAAGTGCCATTGGTGGCCATACGGAGCACAGCCACAAGGTTAGATTTCTCTGGAAGGGAATTTCTCTGAAAGTTAGTATAAATCCTGTTCTGTAGACTGCACCGATGAGGACTGTCAGGATTTGCATTGCCTCAAAACACAACACTAATATAGATGCAGTTGTAGCCTTGATTTTGTGGCAGAACATTCAGTTCTTCTTGGCATCCAAAATGGAGCTGGTGCAGACCACGCCTCTGCTCTCTCTGGGACTCGGGAGGCGAAGAAAAGAATGACAGGAATTTCTGGAGATGAGTTTGAAAATTAATCAGTGTGCAGTCATGACAATCCAGTACTCTTACAGAGCCCTAGGCATTCAATGAGATGATACACCAAGCAAATTTGCGCTCTGTAGAATACCATGGTGGAGGAATTTCCCTGGGCTTCTGAGCCAGTGTTCCCCCTTCCAGCCTAGAAGATCAGGGGCAATGCCCCCTGGAAGGAAGGCAGTGCTTCATTCCAGTGTTCTGCGATTAGTTGTGTTGGGGGGGGTTGTTTGATTGTTTGATTGTTTGGTTGGCTGGTTGATGGTGGCTTTTGGTTTGGTTTGGCTTGACTCCACAGTTCCCATTAGGTATAGAGTAATTTCCAAAGATCTTCAGCAGCTCATGGGGGAAGGTCACAGGTGTTTAATAGCCTAGAGCTGTAGTCTAAACATGTGGGTTTGAGTTTAAGAAAGGCTATTATAGCTGTCATTGAGAAGACAAAAGACTTTCATTATAAATTCTGTTTCTTAGATACCCTTATAAAATCTTATTATAATATAATTCCAGCTATTTTTCAAATATTTTTCTATCATTCTTTACACATTATAGTTTGCTCCAACAAAATGTAAATGACCCCAAGAACAAATAGAAATAAATAAAAGTATTCACCTCACAAGCAAGACAAATAATTTTTCTGTATCAAGCCCAAATATTAAAATTTAACTCATTATACCTTTTAGCTAAGGAATGCCATAGGTAAATTGGAATGTTCTAGGCCTTGTAAGAGACACTAGAACTATACAACAGAAAACTGTATAATTATGAAAAGTAATGGACAGAGAAAACCATTGTGGTATCAGTAATGATGAGTAAGTCTTTTTAATTTTATCTAACTGCATTTTCTTTAATTCCAGATTGTTTTTTGAAGCTTCAGACTTCAAGTACTGCCAATAAAGTCCTTCCTCAGATTGTATTCCCAGTGATGCCACTGAAACCATTTCAGACAGCCTGTTTATTAAACTTCAGAAAATTCTGAAGGCTAATTCTGCACTGAAATCAAAGTCATTAAGAACTATTAAAAAAATACTTTGATTTTTGATCCATGCTGTTATTTAGAAACTATTTTTTCAAACTTGTGCAAGAGAACTAAAGAAAAATTTTTAGCAATGAAAATGTTGTATCTCAATATTTTTTGAATAGTTAATGCTACCTCTTGAAGCATTTTGTTTTGTTTTGTATAAATCTGCACTTCTGCCCTAATGTTCGCTGTGCAATAATTCTGTTTTCTTCTTTAGTAGTATAGATCTGCCCCATTAAACTAAAATCATGAGATCTCATTCACTCTGTTTGAAAAGGAGCAAATAATTTGTGTACAAGTAGTGACAAAAACTAAGCAGAGAAATGCTAAAGCCAGAAACTAAAGTTGCTGGAAAACCATAATCTTATAGCGACCTGTTTTGCTCACATACAGGGCTCTATAAAATGATTTTCATAGAGATCCTGGTGTTTTTCCTGTGGAAATTAGCGGCAATATGTCTGTTGGTTTACAAGAACTCAGGATTAGATCTAAGTACTAAGGTAATTATAACAAAGACAGGTAGGCTTTAAGTAAAACAAAGAAAAAACTAATCTGTTGATTGATACAGTATGGCAGTGTTTAACCAGCTCGCTTATTAATGGGTGTCAGCTAATAAACACCACTTTAATTAGTTGAATCAAATACTTTATTTAGAGTGGTGATAGGTGAAATTATAAATGTGCTGTGCAACATGAGTATGCTCGTGCTTTCCTAGACTCCCAGAGCGTGAGTGAGGTCAGGCCAAACAAATCTCAGAACTATGAGGTATTTGCTTTACTGTTACACCCACCCCCATCCTCTCAGAGTTCAACCTTGCACAATTTATTTATGAACTTGCCCAGTAACTTCTTCAACAGAAAACATCCTACATCCTATACTTCACATACCATGAGTGCTAGGGAACAATCAGCTTTTGTAGTTATTACAGTGAAAAAGTGATTACATGCATACAAAGCAGTATACAGTACATAGGTAGGGCAGATATTTTCAGGAGGCCTGCAGGACTGATGTGAGTGCATGTGCTGCGCATGCTGGCCTAAAGGTGCAGCAAGCAAGGAAGGAGGGATAATCTCCATTTAAAACAATGTGACAGAGACAAAAGAGAACAACATTGGGGATCACCAGCATAGGAGGAAATTTCAGAAGCTTTTATCTTTGATGAAATGTTGCTTTAATTGTTTCTCTTTGAAATGCGTCTCATTTCCAATGGCTGTTTGTGTGGAGAAGGAACAATGTTCAGCACTTAATGCATTGGATGGAGAGATATGGGATTTATCTGTCTCTGATTCCCTGGGTGACCTCCAGCTAATCATTTCCTTTGCCTGTCTCAGTTTCCTTATCTATATAGTGGAGTTAATAATCCTTTCTATCTCCCAGTGTGTAGTGAAGTTAGACAATTCAATTAATAGTTGTAAAACTAATTTAGCTTCTGGGGCAGAAAGTGATAAAAAACTGTAAAGAATAATTCATAAATGTAGTAAGCCATCACTGTCCAAAGCTGAAGAATAAATGTTCTGCTTCTTATTTTTCCTTACTTCTGGTAACTTGCTTGCTTGCTCTGTCTCTTTTCATGCAGCATATTTGTATTAATGTAAGTGATATCTTTTCATATGGAATATTAGCTAACTGCTAATATCAAACAAAATTAAAGGTGTGGGACATATTCTTCCTTGATAGAACACTGCTGATTATAAGTCTGAGGTTGAGACCCACTGAGCTATTGGGTGAATTTGGCTCAGTCTTTGCTGTATTTCTATTTTTTTTAAGCCAAAGGAAATATTATCAGGCCATGGACTGCAAACAGTGTTTCACACTGGTAGTAATTTAATATATTTTGATTTCCCATTGTAATAAACATACATCCTCAAGACTGCTGGAGTGATTAATTTAAACAAGTCATACATAGTTTAAAGCTTTCGGTTTACTAGCTAGCTGTACGAGCTTCTGTACAAGTACACAAAAATCCATTGTGTCCTTAAATTACTGCTTCTCCACACACAATTGTGTGTACGGAAGAAGGGCTAAAAGCAAACACAGCATTCTGTTAGCTGCATGGCTTTGATATGCAGGTTGCAATAAACAGTAATTCCGGGCACACTCATGGAAACAGACTTTACTTGAAATTATATAAGGCTTTATGAAAAAGATTAATTGAGCTATTGCAGGGATATGAGGGATGAGAACATGTTAGAAAAAACTCTTCAGAAAGCTGGGAGAACAGTATTGCAAAATTTGTGATGAAAATCATTATTGAAACTCTCCCCCTCCCTCCTGAAAATGTACCAGTTGTTAGCTGTGATATTTTTTTCAGGATAAATGTATTATGCTTCTTCACAACATCAGCATAATCCCTAGCACTCCATGTCTGTGTCTTCATTTCTTATAAATGGTCTAGACTGTCAGTACATTAAGTCTGCTGATGCAGAGCAGGGCAACAGTAAATGAGGGTTGCTGGATCTGCTGAAGCTCCTTGGTTTCAAGCTTGATTCCGTATTAGCCCCAGCCTCAGAAGATGATGTTTTGTAGGAACGCAGGGTTAAGTGTAGCCTCCCATCTATGAAACACCAACTGAAGTGGCCAGAATGCAAAACTGCTATGACCAGTTCTAAGATTCAAGTGGCCTCCTATATCACAAGCTGAAGGATGGACCTTGGTGACAGAGCCTTAAATCCCCGCCAAGGGACTTGCATCATTCCTCAGCTTTGAGACACTAGAGCAGAAAGAAGAGAGATCACGGGGTGGCAGGAGAAAGTCAAGCAGTTGCATGCATCCAACACTCACTCATATGTCAAGAGAAGGAAGTAATCTGCATTCCTACCATGGTGGTTGGTTTTGCCTATAGCAAAAGGTATACAACATTTCAAATACCTGGTTTGATGAGAACACAGAGGTAGCAATTCATTGTGCTACAAGTGTGCCTTACAGGCCAGCAGATGTTTGTGAGGCCAGGCAGAGAGTAGCACAGTTACGAGAGTCAGATGATACTTTCCATTATAGATTTTTTTTTTCCAGTTACTTGTAGCTTTGCACATCTCCAGCAGTTTGGGCTGAAATTGTCTATCTTTCATGGAAAGAAAGATTCAGACAGTCCATTTTTTCCTTCTTGTAAGACTTGTAAGTTCTTATAAAATCCCAGATTACTCATGTTCATTAGAGAACTTTGCATTTTGAAACTAAAAACTGTGAGGAATCTACTTTCTCCTGCGTGCTCATGTCTGACAGCTCCCAGCATTGCCAAGACTCCACAAGACCTACCTCCACAAAATCAGTGAGCATCTTCTTGCCAACCTGAGGACACAAGGACAAAGCTGAACTTTCTTTATGATGATCTACACTTCAGAAGAGATGAGGTTGATCTTGAAGCTGATCCTGTCCTATGTGAAATCCATTGATTCCCAGTAAGACACATGGAATTCTAGGCTGAGTAGTACTGAGAATATTTTACTGGGAAATTTGTGGGTTGACTGCAGTCTTGCTCAGTGCTTATATGGTTTCTCAGGCATCTATCCCATCAGTGGACAAAGATAATGAACCAGAAAGCACAGTGGAATTGGAAAGCATGGAAGAAAAAGACAACCCAGTGGGCAAATGGGAGACTGGCAGTTTAAATCA
Organism: Pezoporus flaviventris; assembly: GCF_033815535.1. Taxonomy (NCBI): domain Eukaryota; kingdom Metazoa; phylum Chordata; class Aves; order Psittaciformes; family Psittacidae; genus Pezoporus; species Pezoporus flaviventris. Next base: position 10,624,107 of record NW_026892595.1, read on the forward strand.
ATGATGGAGATTTACTGGGGTCAGAGTCTCAGAAGCCTGTAGAGCAGTGATCTGTAGAGGAGTATGAGGTGGTGATGGGCAATGAGAAGTGGAGAAGAGGACTGCGTAAAAAAGAGACTGAAGGGACTGCCAAAGAGTTCAGGAACCAATAGGAAAAAGGAGCCATTGCAGTAAAATGGCACTTCCTTTTCAGAGACTGAAAAAGAATATGAGATTTTTAACTCTTCTTTAGTCACTGCCAAAACCATAAATAATATCCATACAAAGGTGTACGTCCCATCCTATTCCATTCTGTTGTCAGTCCATGTAGAGACAAAAAAATTATGACTGCAAATTACTAACTCAAATGGCAAGTGTCTTTGGAGAAGATCTAAATTTAATCACCCTCTACTGGTTTGTTGCAGGTCTCAGTAAGAAACTGGTGAGTTTTCTGACTTTTCAGATTACTTTTCCAAACTTTTTTCATTAAAAATTTACAATTGAAATTCTTTGTAATTTATCTTTCAAATCTTCAAAGCTAGGATTAAACTGAATTTACCCTACCCTCTTCTTCCTCTCTACATATAGATATGTACATATATACACCTTGTCATCATCTATATTTTTCATGAAACAATTTTATTTATCTGGTCCCAGGATGGATAGTATTCAACTAATGAGCAGCCTTTCAGTCTTCTTCTTGTTCTTCTGTTTACTTCATCTGTTGGAGCAGTTCCACCTTGTGTAAGTGAAATATTCATTGGGTCAGACTGGCTAAGTACCCTGATTGCTCCGGTGCTCACATGAGATGTGGGAGTCAAGGCTCAAGTCTCTATTTCAAAGGCTGATTAACTATTTATATAAAATGGAATAGGTACAACTGGAGGGAATGAGAGACCCTTTCCTCAATATCCGTTAGACCAGATGACAGGGCGATTGCAGAAGAGGTGTGACTCCAACACAGGTGTTGGTCAGCAGTGGGCAGAGTGCAGATTTGGACTTCAGTTTTCTCCATCACACCACAGAGCTGTGACTACTAGGCTGTTGAATCCTTGGGAGAAGGCCAGGTGGTTTTGGTCAAGCATTTCATTCTTGTCCAAAGTGACACAAATATTCCTGCAAAAACAACTTTCTTTTTTTGACTAATAAATATGTTATCATAAACCAGTATATTCAGAAAATCTCCAGTCAACCCTATAAATAACATTCCAAGTCATGGGTATATCTGGTTGGTAGAGGCAGCTACTGCACCTCTGGGACAAACTTAGGTACAAAAAGAATGAGGGGGGTTACAATAAAGCAGCTGTATTCCAGTATAATCATCCAAATTGGGTTGAGGGAATCCCCTAAAAATTCTGTCCCTATATAGACTATTCTATAAACTGACAATATGACTCAAAATACTAACTTAACTTTAACTATACCAAAATACTGTGACATTTGGGGGGGTTCCCCCCCCCCCCTTGAAAAAAGTACTCTAAATAACACTCTGGTTGCCAGTACAGATAGGTGCATGATCACTCACTGTAGTATAAAAATGAAGCACATATTTTCAAAGTCATAAAATGAAAGCATTTGAAACAGAAGTAATTAAAAAGAGATCCAGTACACTTCCTGTAAGGAAATCTATTTCTCTTGGTTGTAGCTTTGTCCTGTTCTTACTGTTCCCTGTAATAGGAACCAAATGCCAGATGCCTGATAGCATTACTGTTTCTAGGTTGCCTCATCAGAAAGAAATCTCCTCATGTGTTTTGGTTTTTAGGGTTTTTTTTGAAGCAGGCTGATCTTTCTTCATATCCAGAGCTGACAGTTTCCTGTGGCTCTTCTATAGTTTATCTACAAATAGAGGCTCTGGGAGGGCTTCATCTCCCCTAGTTTTGGATGGCAACAGCAACATGTCTCTGCTAGACCAACTCATCCTAATCTCCTTTAATATTCACCTGAGAGGAAACGCACTTTCAAGGCATGGTCTGCCTGTCCTGCCATAGGATGTGATGACTGGATCTTCAGTTCTTAGAAAGGAGTCCAGATGACTTGTTCAAATGAAGACAGCTATTCTGAGTTAAACAAGCAAGCAAACAAACCTCTTTAGTGATTCAAATCTCCCTATTCTTTGCTTTTCTACACATTTTAGAATCAATGTGCTTCAAAGGTAGAACAGTGAAACTTCTAGAGAATTAGAGGCTCCCAAATTTAAAGGCAAGAGGCAAAAGGGGAAGGAAAAAGAGCTTGAGGGAACTGTTGAAGAGACATCGAGGTTCTTTGAATTATCAAAAACAACTGCATTTCTTTAGATTATAATATTGATATATTTAGTTTCCAACACTTCCAAAGGAAAAAAGAAAATAGGTCTATTTGAATAAACAGATTCAAGAGCATAGATACAATATATTGCGATGTTGGTTTTAGCCATGCTATACCAAGAGAAAGAATGAGTGACAGCAACTCACTGCAGTGACTTGTTTTAATTTTGCAAATCAGGACATCCTTTAAATGATACTTGCAGAGTATGTACTATATGAACTCAGAACATTAACAGAAAATATCAATCAAATTATATATTTCCACGTATGAAGTCTGAACTATGATATGCTTCCCAGAGCATTTATTTTCTATATCCAGTAAAAGGAAAGAATGCAGAATAATTGGCATCATTTTATGAATATAATGGGAAGATTTGAAACTGCATCAAAAATTCCTGGAATAAGAGCTTAAGTAATTGGTTTGACAAGTCAAAGAAAAAAAATTAAACTTTCTTTTCTGGTATTTTTCTTTGATACTATTTCATAATAGTTTTCCATTTCAACCAATCTCTTGAAAATGGCAATTCACTGAATTAATCCAATCTCAAGAAAGCACAATTTAATCTGGGAGCAGAAAAACTATTGAGCTTTATTGTAAGCTATTAAAAAAATGCCCATAGTGAAGAACAAGATGCCCCCAATCTGTACGGAGTGAATGGCAAGCCCAGGTGCACAAATCCTACAACTATTTGATATGAATTTTCCTTTCTGATTTTTGCTTTTGTAATATCCATTACCCAGCCAGGTTTTAAACAGACCAGAAAACTATTCAGAATCATCAAACTTTTATAGGAATTTGTGACATAAATGTAAGTTGAAGATACGATTCAGATAATTGGGTTTGATCTCAGCTATCATTATTAGTTCATTATCAAGTTCATTAGTCAATCAAACTACAGAAATGCGACTGAAGTCACCTTATAAATGTCAAGGTGAATGTTAGACAGCTGAAATGGTGACATTATTAAAATGCTTTATATGAGGGCACTTTTTGTCACAATGTTTTCTGTCCACTGAGACAGTTGTGACTCAATGGTATCTAATTTTACATGTAAAGAAGAACAGAAATGATGTCTTCTGCTTTCAAAGGCTGCAGAAGAAACTGAATCTCAGTATGAAGATCTATGTAGAACCTCTTCAATATTTCAAGTTGCACACTTACGAGTAATTACTTCATATATAACTTGATACTATGTTCATGACTTTCGATAAAATTAGGTTAATATGTTTATGTTTCAAACTCAGTGTTTATTTTCATATATTAGTAGAACCCCCCAATTTGGGGATGAGGGAGTTAATTCCACCTTCATTATCTCATTTTCTACCCATGCTGAAACAAGCAGAGCAGCAGCTCTGCTCTTGACTGTAAAGTGCTAGAGTTTTTGATTCTGCTGGCACATTTGGAAAGCTTTTGGACCATTTTGCAAATTATAGTATAATGCAATACCCTAGAAGAAATAATTATACCCAGCCACTGTAAGCCAGGAATTGCACTCAAAAAACTTGGGCCTTTTAATTTGGTCACATATAATGTATGAACCGCAGTTCTTCCAAAGCTAATGTAACCAGAGGGAGCATTATGATTATGACTCTCTTAATATATTTTTCCATTTAAAAACTGGGGTCAGACTTGAACAGAGCAAAAGGATGAAGTATGATTTAAGTGCTACAGACCAGTGTACAGGATAATATGAAGTGAAAAACACAGTTAGCATATGAATAACGTCTCTCTCAGTGCCACTGCTTGCCTGAGTATCTGCACCTTAAGCTGCTGTTTCAATAGTTGCAGGTATAGCAGGTAATACTGACTCATTCCTTGCTTTTTGGCAAAACTTTCAGAAAGAGTAAAACATCATATTATTGGTGGTGGTGATCTTTACCATTTTTATAAAATAAAACATGAAAAAACTACTTTGTTTTGTTGTGCTTAAGGGCAATTCTGATCAGTTATGTACCACTACAGTTCTCAGATTTTTTAAGCATCTTTTCTTTTGACACCTTTGTGGCCAGCACTGTAGCAGGTTCCTGTATTTCAAGAGGCAAAGGATATATTCTCATTTTTTTTAGTAATATTGAGTTGTACCTTCTTTAGCCATTAGCACTTTTTCAATTTAATAGCAATATTTGGAGAACAAGGTGTTTCAGTTTGGCCCTTTGCAAGAGAAGGAAGCATTCAAGCCTCTGAAAGTCAAAAGACGCAGCAATGTTTCAAAGAGTACAAACAGGACACGGAGGCAGCACGACACACTGCCTCTGAAACTAAACCTATGGTATTATCACAGCATGTGTGTGTCCTGGGTTCAGCAGTAGCAGTCATTTTTCTCCTTAGTAGCTGGTGCAGTGCTGTGTTTCTGACTTTTGGCCTGGGAACAGAGCTGGTAACACCAATGTTTTTAGTTACTGCTCAGTAATGTTTACTCTGACCAAGGACTTTGTGAGCCTCATGCTCTGCCAGGGAGGAGGGGAAGCCAGGAGGAAGCAGAGACAGGACACCTGACCCAAACTAGCCAAAGAGGTATTCCATACCACAGCACGTCATGCCCGCTATATAAATTGGGGGCAGTTACCCGGAAGGGCTAGATCACTGCTGGAGCTGGGCTGGGTATCAGTCGGTGGGTGGTGAGTGGTTGTATTCAACTTCCCTTGTTATTTCCCTAATCATTATTATTATTGGTGGTAGCAGCAGTGATTTGTGTTATACCTTAGTTACTGGGCTGTTCTTATCTCAGCCCGTGGGAGTTACATTATTTCGATTCTCCTTCCCATCCCTCCAGGAGTGGGGGGAGGAAGCGGGGGAGGGAGCAAGTGGGCTGCGTGGCTGACTGAGTTTAAACCACCACAGTGTGATACATTTAAGATGCCATTAATCCCAAAAGGAACCTGAAATTTCCACACAGAAGGAACATTTTTATGATATGTGATTCTCAAAATCAGTGAAATTACAGTGAAATATGTCCAAATTTCAATTCCTAAGGCAAAAGAGGGGAAGAAACAGGACTCTGCAGTTCACAGGAGGGGCAGTCTCAGGCAAGTATTAGGTTATTTAATTTCATTCTCACATATGCTGAGCAATTAATCCATACCTTTAATCATAGCATAATGAGAGAGATCATGAGATAGAGAAATACGGTGTTCGAAGAGAAACAGAGGGCTCTTCAAATTCTTATTGACATTTCTGCATATCCAATAGCAACCAGGAAACCTCCAAATTGAATACAGGTTTACTAAAAGGGAACCCCCTCCTAGAGATGGCATTTTAGAGGCATACTGCTGATGAGTTGCCTCCTGCCTACTATAGCCAAAAGAAACCTCAGAGCATGCCCAAGGCTGTGATACCTGAATAAATTATCCTTGCCTGCCTCCTCTTCTCTCTCCTATGCTGGTGTTGTTGCTCATCTGATCCACAGAGTACCTTTTCATGGACAAGCAGAAAACAAGCAGAAAAAAATGTTATTTTCTTGAACTGGATCACCCCAGGTTGAGACATGCACCAGTGGTAGCACAAGGGAAAGAAAGGGGAACAGGCAGGTAGGGGGGAAGGGTGAATTGTAGCTAAGTTGTGATGAAATTGCAGTATAAGTGAGAGTTAAGACAGAAGATTGGTTGTAAAATATTTTATACTTGCAATTATGGAATCACAGGATGGTTGAGGTTGGGAGGGACCTCTGGAGGTCATCTGATCCAGCCTCTCTGATCAAGCAGGGACACCTACAGCCAATTGCCCAGGAAAGTGTCCAGATGGCTTCTGAATATTTCCAAGGAGGCTTTTCTTCCGTACTTACATCAAGAATAAAATTGTAATTTTCATATTAAGTTTTCTAGAGGTCAAGTGAACTCACGTGAAGCTGACAAACTTCATATTGCTTCCCTGACAGGAACGAGTATGGCTAAGTGGGTTTAAAAGAAACGCTTTGAATGCCTGCAAAGACAGTGCAGAAGTTGGGTCTCCCCTTACATGGAAAAGTACTGACAGCTGAGAACTCCAGTTCAGGAAAACTGTTTCCAGGGATCTAGATTTTAATTCAGACAATCTAGATTTTAATCCAGGAATCCTAAATCAAGTCCTCTACCACTAGCAGTTAACCCTGTAGATAGAATTAGATCCACTGCTGGTTGAGCAAAATTCAAGTGCAAAGGGCTGACCTTGCAAAACACCATCCCTCCTGGCAGATAGGGTAAGTGTTGGTGTTGGCATCTAACAGATGTCAATGAAGCAAATGTTTTCTACAGAGAAGGGGATTGCATTGGAGAGGTTTTTTTTTAACTGTCTTTAAAAAGAGGTTATGTATCATCCAGACAGACATGCAAAATAGATTGTTTGATTCCAGCCTGAAAGGGGAAGTCCTGACAGTTTTTAACAAAGTGATGGCAGACCAAGTCATAGATTATGAACTGTTTAAGATGGCTGTATTGAACGGTCATCCATCATGGCTAAAATGCCTTGGCTGAAACTCAGATGTCCCCAAAAACTAATAATTTCAATCATGTAAATCATCTCATAAATTAGATGACTCTTTAGAAAATGGCTCAGACGGTTGAGGATGAAAATGCATTAGTAAACCTAATTGCTGTGGATCAGGTCTGTAAGGCTTTTGACAGTGATGTGAAGAAAGAAGCTTGAACTTTAGGCTTGAAAAGTCAACAGATAAGGCTTTTTATCATGTGAAAAACAGTCCTTCACTGAGTAAAGAGGGCTGGGGTAGGGCAGTGACTATGGCCAGACCATTCCACATGCCAGGAAGAGGGCCCTCCTAGCAGGCATGATGCAGTACCTCTCGGCAGGAGGCAAGCATGGGGAGAGTGAGCACATGATACCAGATAAGCCCATATTGTCACAGAGGCACAGCTGGCAAAGGCTTGCGCCCTGTTTGCCAGAAGATACTGATTCATGTTCCTGACTGCCATTAACTTGCACGGCCAATTTATTCTAATGACCCAATGTCTGGTTTCCCCATCTGCTGAAAAGCAGTTAATTAACAAGTCAACTATAATCTGTTCCATGCTATAAAAAGCTAATACAATACATAAATGTCAAATAATACTAGCAATGTCTTTTGGGATACTTCATAGAACTTTTCCTAAAATAACAATAGGTTCTGCCTAGCAAAGGACGAATGTGTTCTGTCAGCTAAAATACCAATTTCTTTCAGCAGAACAAAGCCCAGCAGGCAAAATGTCTATTTTGGAAAGGGCCAAAATACTGGAAATTTCTCCCTAGCAGGAAGATACAAATGCCCAAACCAGCCATTTCTAGCCTTAGAGGTGGGAGGTGCATGGTTTTATTTCATCACAGACATTCAGGCTGCCTGTGGCTTGCTCCCTCTCTTCCCTTTTCCCATTGCATCAGTGTCCCATGGCATGGTCACCTGCCATGCACTGAGATGTGGCTGTATGTGACTCCATACCAGTTCCAGTGCTCCTTTCCTTTTGGGCCTTTCCTTTAAACCATTCATTTTCATTTCCAAGGCAAACATGTTTATACCAAGGCCAGTGTAAGCAGATCCCAAGTCACCCAAAGGTGCTTCTCTGGGCAAAATTCTCCTCAATTAGATTTGTTCTCCTGTGCAAATCAGAAGAACCACCCCTAAGATGTCATTCTTCACACTTTCTTCTCTCTAGGTACCAGCTTGAAGTAGTTTAACTGTAGGATATCTATTTTTCAGGTATCTCAATTTTTATCTCAATGTTTTTTGAAGTGCACTTTTACTCTAATAATAAGTATATAATCAATTACATTTTCCTACTTCTCAGTTCCCTCCTGTGCTTACATTTGGTGCGATGTCTCTGTACTGAAGGGGTTCAAATATAGTTACAGTGCTTCACTAACAGCTGCAGTGTGGATCCAATCTTTCTGAAAGGACTCTGTGATTGACCAGCACTCCTTACTGAGGTCTAACCCAGTTAGTTTACCAGGTGAAGCCAATGTGGATGTCATTTATGCTGCTGAACTTTTAATATCAAAGAAAGCAAATAGTCAAATTGGAGGCTGAGTTCTGAGATAGATCATTACTTTTAATCTTGACAATTTTCACCTGGAAATCATGGAAAATAAGTCTCCATACTTATGGATCATTTTCAGGATGAGATTGTAAAAACTAGAATTTTCCACTCCTGTGGAAATTGATTATGAAACTCTCATGGGCAGTGGTGGAGCTTTTATAAACTAAAGCTTTTAACTAGTTCAGTCATCAACCTTAATCCCCTATGTTCATGTTATTTACAGGGCTGTAAATTTTCACCTCTATCCTATATTCATCTTATATTTAATGTATCTATCCACTTTGTTAGACTGTTGCTTAAAACTGTTAAAGCACAATTCTTAAACCACTTAAATGTGAGAATAATCTCAGGGCTGCACTTGCTTAGTGTCTCCTATAAATTGCTAGCTGGTTTTGTAATGATTTTTTCTGTTCTAAAATTTATTATTACTATTTTCATAATTGCTTTTTAAGTATTACAATTATTACCTAACAAGTGGTGTAGTAGTTGGAAGAACATGAAGAATTTAGTATATCATTTCCTTGTGTACCAGCTGGGATATGCTAAAGCTAGACAGCAGGTACTGTCAAGGAATGGTGCCTTGGGGATGGTGTTTGTGATACTCCTAAAAAGTAATGAAGAGCTGACCAGTGTAGCTTTCCATGCATGGAAGACAGCGGATTGCATTTCCCTCTCCAGCTTATAGGGGCTAACCATAGCACAGACCATTAATTCACCATACTCTATATTCTTTTACATGCAAAAAGTATTTTCTTCATAGAAACCAAATTAACACATAAAAGATTAGATGTATTTTTAAATACTTGCTCATGCAAAAGATGCTCAGACTTGGCTTTTTCCTGCTTTTCCTTAGGGACTGATGGAAGTAACAATATTTCAGACTTATTGAAATGCCTAGAGAAATATATCTTTCTCCTTGAGAGATCTGTTTCAAGCTAATGCTGCTTTCTGCAAGTGAACATGACGAAGGCCAGAGTCAAGAGGAATCTGGTAACTGATAGAAAATATCCCAGTAATGGATGAGAAAGCAAATTAATAAAACCCTGATGTGATAAGTCATACAAATTGTTTCTCTGCTCTGAGCAAAAGGGGAAACATGGCTTGCTGTCTGACAGAGTAGGTCACTTTGATGGCATACTTCATGAGACCTGCTGTCCCCAGCAGAAGCTATTTGATTTCATTTATAAGGTAATGCTTGTTTCAAAAGATCAGTCTATTCACGCTTTCTCTACTACTCCTTTTTAAATATCTAATCTAATGCCTAAACCGCCAAAGTAATTTTCTTGTCACAAAGAGCATGCAGAAGGGGGATGAAAACACCCACTGCTTCCTCCTTCCCTCTTCATTATATTATTTACTTGTCTCTCCTTCATTTCCCTTTTTTGTCAGCTCTTTTATGCAACAGTCCTTCTCCTTTCTGGCTGGTGTATTTGTGTATGTGTGTCTGCATAGTTGTCCAAGCTATAAATGACAAGGAATAATATTTTCTTGCAATTTTTTAATGGTGTCTTCATACTATTCTTTGGTAGATAGGTAACGATTCTGAAAAATAGATTCTACCTGCCAGTTACTGAAAAGAGCTGACCTGTTTGCCACATACAAGAATGGCTAAAGCCTCTCCTCTGCAATATTTAGCAGCCAAAATAATAGAGAAAAGGACAGGCAAATATGAGGTTACATGGTTACATTTACTGGAGGTTTCTCTGCTTTGGAAATAGAAGAGACCCCACAATCTGCCACAGGTTTTCTTTCCTCCTCCTTTCCCTGCAGGAACCTGAACAGAAACCATGTGTTCTGCAAACTGTGATCAGGATGAAAATGGTTTCCTTTCCCACCACCAATATTTAAACATGTATGATTTTTACTTTTGTTTTGACAATTTTCTGTTAGCAAATATTGGTTCTAAACAGAAAAGCAGGGTCTGCAGCAGTAAGTATGGTGTTGGCCCAGTGTCACTAATACTCTGACAGCATTCAGCACAGTCTTCAGGTCTCAGAACCCCTTGCCTTGCTGTGGGGTAGTAGTTTAAGACATTTCTTAACCCTGAGCTTACACCACAATAAGGAACTGAAAAGCACACTGGAACACATGCATATTTAATTTGTAGAGAGTCTTTATCTTTGTTTCAAAGCATCTTGCCTTCCTTGCGTTCTCCAACATAGGATGGGAACTCTGCCTTAATTTCTGCAGGAGTGTGCAGTACATAACATCAAAGAGCTGCCATTTATATCAGTATGAAAACTCCTGCAGCGCTGAACTTCATCTGCAGTTTGAAAGCTTCTCAGCTGCCCTTTCTGCCTGCCTTGCAGAGAAAACGTGGCTGCAACTTCATCTGCATATTTAAAAACAGCATAAAATGGCATAAGAAAGTTGAGGGCTGAATTAGCTGTGGTTTGTGGTCTGTCCTCTTTTGCTTCCATTTTCTGCCACTCTAATCCTACCCACCTTGCATGTGTAAAATTGTATACTTCAGAGAGCTTTAGGCACATAGAGGTTGTTCACCTGTGATTTCAGCCTTTTCCCCCTACTAATGAATTCATCACCAAGCCTACTTTAATGACAGACAAGATACTCTCCTTGGTTTTAAAAAGAATGGTGCCTTTTTATGTGAGAAAAAGAAGTAACTGGGGCTGCAATGTGTTTAGTGCATAGAAAAGGCATTCCTTTTTGCCTGTAATAACTCAAATGGGTAATTCTATACCTGCCTTCCTCTGTGTTACATCAACTGAACATCCAGTCTCTGCTGGATCTTGCTCTCATGGAAAATAAATACAAACTAGGAATGAAAACAGGTAAGAATAAATAGGTAAAACCAATATAGAATACACTAATAACCAATTATAAGCTATTATAAATCATATACCTATATTGGGTCACTTTGATTTTAAAATAAAGCACGGCTCATGTTATTTCACCATGTTTTTACCACCAACCTAACATGGAGGAAGTCTACTTTCATTCAGTTGTCAGAACAACATCTGCAATGTAAATGGTGCTGGTCTTAGCCCTGGCCGTTTCTGCCTTCCCAAGTCCTCCACTACATACTGAATAGTTTTTTGCTAGTGATTTAGCACAATCAATTTGGAGCAAACAAACTGATGAGCATCCTGCCTAGAATGGCTCTTTTTCTGTTGTGTGACCACTGGCCTTTTCCAAAGCTGAATTGCTCAGAATTAACATGTTTCACTAGCAAAACTGAGAGAGTCTGAAGCTGGTTAGCTCTGATAACAAGCCTGGGAGATGTGCTGCTGAAGACTGCTGTGAAGTTTTCTATGATACTTTATAAAGATCAAAGCTTTGTCTGCACACAGGTCACATAGTTTGAACAACACTGATAATCCCTGCTAATTAATCTCATACCAGCACTCTGGTTACTGACACCAAGCCACATGTGCAGGCGGAGCAGTATCTTATCATCCCCATGATCACCAGCAGTGCTACCTCAACTTACTAAAGCTTACCACGGAAGAAACTTGGGCAAAGAAGCACCTTGCCAGCTCTAGAATAGCTGCAATTATTTTGTTTAACCTACTTTTAAAAACCAGAACAGGCAAAGCATTGCAGTGTCTTAGGGTATAGGATGTCACATGTGTAAAAAGGTGGTTTTATGGTGTAGGAGCTCCTCCTAAGAACAGGAAATAACCTACCTTTGCTAGTAAAATTGTTTAATATAAGCAGCTGCAGAAACCTCTGCACCTGTAGAACCATTTACATTAGAAGTTTCACTGCTTTTTTAATTACAAAACATTAACAAAATAGAATTAACAGAAAGAAAAGGCCCCACAACATGTATTTTCAAACAGGGACAAGAGGGAAGAGTTTTAATAAACTTAACTCAACCTTTACCACTGCCTCACATAAAACAGTGGTGGTCTGGTGGCATGCAGCTGCTTAATCGTATCACAGATGAGGGCAATCACAGGTCTGCAACACATTACCATACACTCAAAACCCTTTCTCTTTATTCAGTTCTACAGCATTTTATACAATTTCTTGGAGATGTCACTAGAATCTCTTTCAGTCTTTTGCCTAAGCAGCTCTTACACCATTCTTTCTTCTGCTCTCATGAGAAGTGAGTTTCATTTTCTCTGAAGTCCTTTGAGTTTTATGCAGTAATTACAAGGTAGTAAATATGGGCAAGTCTTTCTTCACATCATTTGTTTTTATTCCTTTCTTATTCTGATGCTTATCAAACTGATTATTTACTTTCCTTTTATCTATGATAATATCTTAAATACCTATTGCCATCAGGAAATCTTTCAGTAAATAAAATAGATTGGAGGCAGTCACTATTTCCAATTTCCATTTTCTTACAGAATATTTCTTGGAAAACATGTACTTGCTACGTAAATCAAAAGAATTGGAGACAAGTTTGCTATGTAGGGTAAAAATTTCTCTAGCAGAACCAAATCACAATTTACTGAAACCTACCTACTGCGAGTTTTCTACATTAAAATATAAAATTTCCTTAAAAGAAGAGGCCTGGTAGATTCTAACCCTTTAAGAGCATATTACGGTCAGTTGTAATTTTTTTTTTTATTGATAGAAATAATAATATATTACAAATGAGTCATAAAGAAGAAAGAATGCAAACTGACATCCATCTTGGAGAAGGACAAGAAGGAGAATCTGAAGAAGTACAGGCCACTCAGCTAAACTGCCCTTCCCAGGACTGTTACAGATTGAATGCTCCTGCAAGCTGTTTCTAAGCGCGTGAAAGATAAGAAGAAGGTGATTGGTAACAGCCAGCACAGAATTATCAAGCGCAAATTATGTCTGAACAACCTGATTGCCTTCTGTGATGAGATGACTTGCTCTGTGCTGAAAGGTGGAGCACTGAATGTTGTGTCCTTTGATTCTAGCAAGGTCTTTGATACGGTCTTCCATTATTTCCTTACAGCCAAATTAGTGAGGTATGGACTCGGTAAGTGGGTAGAAAATCAGCTGGGCCACTGCGCTCAAAGAGTTGTAATCAACAATATGAAGCAGAACTGGTGACTGGATGTACAAGTGGCATCCCTAAAGGCTTCCTAGTGGGGATAATAGTCTTTAACATCATAATTCATGACCCGGGTGGTGGGATGGAATGCGCTCTCAGCAAGTTTGTAGGCAATGTGACACTGGAGGGAGTAGGTGCTATACTGGGAGGACAGTGCTGCTGTCCAGAAGATATGGACACACCAGAGAATGATCTGACAGAAACACATGATGCTCAACAACTGCAAATGTGATCTGGGACAGAATAGGTGGGTTGTATTAGCACTTCCTCTCTATTCCCCTCTATTCAGCACTTGTGAAGCTGTATCTGGAGTGTTGTGTCCAGCCTGGGGGTGCCTGGGCATTGACATACTGGAGCAAGCCCAGTGGAAGACCACCAGGATGGGGCTGCACGACATGCTATGTGAGAACAAGCTGAGATGGGTGCTTGTTCAGCAGTGAGAAGCGAAGGCAAAGGGAAAGTCTTATGGATGACCCCAAATACCTAATGGGAGAGAAGCACAGAAAGACAGAACCAGCCTCTTCACAGAGATGCCCAGTGACAGGACAAGCTGCAACCGACACAAGTTGGAGCAGGGGGGATTCTTGTTAGATACATGGAAACATGTTTCCCCTGTGTGTGTGGCTGAACACTGGAAAGGTTGAAGGATTTCCTTCTTTGCAGATTTCAGAACTGGAAGGGATGAAGTCTGGAGCAAACTCCGGTGCAGTGAAGCGCTGACCATGTGAATTCTTTAACTGCAGGTAGGGCCAGATGTTTGAAATGTTATTTGTTTAGATACCACACAGATGCATGTGAGACCTGGTTCTCACAATGCCTGTGCTCCTAGAGCTTCGAGATTCCGTTATTGTTGCCAGTGCTCAAGGTCTCGGTATCTGGTGTTTCTGGTGTTTTCTGTCCAAAATGAAGGCATCCAAAAGAAATGGTGTTTTTGTAAGCTGAGTTTTGAAAACTTTGTATCTTATTTTTCCACAACTTTCATAAGACTTTTACAGAGCTCACTATTAGGCATTAGTGTAGCTTTTCAATGTCTCCAGCAGAAAAGTGCTGCAAGTCCTACAGCAACATTGAAAGAGTGCACAAACATACCCTCCTCTTAAACCCCTCCGTAACAGTGGCAGCCATCTAAATTAGAACATGTGGGAACGCCTGTAGGTCTTTAACAGTTCTTCAGCTATTGTAGTTCCTGTGACTTAACCACAGCAAGCAAGAAACACTAAACTGGCATATGCTAAGGAAGCTGTACTTCTGGGCTACAAACTGAAAAGGCTGCTGAAGTGCTGCAGCAGGAAGTAAAATTCTTCTGAAATTTTTAAAATGATAAAAATAACAGCGAGAGGAAGATGGAGCTTACGGTGTTTTTCACAAAGCAAGCTCTGCTTTTTTGTTAAAGAATGTGCAATTGCAGAAATTAAAGACTGCTTTTTATTTCTTAACCTATTATTAAAATCCATCTTTTTGTGTGTTGAATGTTAATAAAAACAGATACAGGAAGCTTAAAACATTTTCAATACGAAAAAAGTGCATCAGCTTTTAGACAGGCATGAGTGCAATTAACAGATTATTCAAAGTGCCCTGATGTTGAGCAAAATACCTTTGAAGAATAAACAAGATATATATATACAGAATGTCCTTATTAAGCTTACAGGTATTTGATACCATCCATGAAACATCACAATTTTAATAGTGAAATCTATTAATTTTGATCCATTTGCTGGGAAAAAAAGCGTTAATTGTTTTACATAGTGCCCTCTAACCCCCAGGTGTAGCAACAGGTCTGCAATTCCCTATCTGAGTACAGCTGATAAACTAGAGTTTGGATCAACAGAGAGACACCAGAAAATTCCAGTGACTCCTGAAAGCTGCACACAAACAACTCCCAAGTTCAAGCTGTAGTCACAACAAACCTTGAAGGGTTAAGAGCCTTAGCTAAAGAAAAAGGAAGAGGTTAGCCCTTAAAGACCATATAAGCTGCAAAACCTGGTGGTTGTGGCTTGTTAAACAGCTGTGCTGCCAAAGTGTGGGAAGTCATAAAAGGGAAGCCGAGGGCCCCAGAGGGAGTGGGGTGATTGGGCTCCAGCATTTCTCTGCCTAGGGAAAATTGACTTCATCTGAACTAAAATGGGCCCTGCCACTGCTGGATGTTGATCGTGGGGAGACAGTTGGCTTGTTTATAACAGTCAAGGTGAAAAGAAGCTGTTCTGCCCTTCAATGTCTTTAGGATGGTGATTAAAGGAGCTATGCCTGGCTGTACCAATTTCCCAAGCCCAGACTGGAGTGCACTGTCTATATTTTTGCTTCTAAAAAAGCCCAAACAAACAAAAAATTAAGGCATCACTTAGGTTAGATGCCTGATCTCTAATTGGAGCTGACAGTCTCTTCGCAGGCCTCGGTTATGTACTGTGCTTCCTGTTGAGGAGCCAAAGAACATTGGTAGCGCTGAAAATGAAATGTCAGAATCCTTTCTGCTTAAGAAATCATCACATTGATCTTTGTAAATTAATTTTAATAATTTTAATTTGGTATTTGGAATATTCTTCCATAGACTGGACTTTTCTATAAAGATGTGAAATTCAGTGAATCCTGTAGCTCTTCATGGCACATCTGAAAACTGGCAGGTGATGCTTTCTGCCTGTAGACACATGTAGCCAGTAATCATTCCCACACAGAGATTGTATTTGTTCTTCTGAATGCAGAATGATTAAGGAGTCTGCATTTTAATAGGTTAGAGATACTGGTTTTCTATTTCTCCTTTTCTATTTTACAAATGAAGGAAAGGCTTTGTCTTCAAACCGTTTGGTTGGTGGTCTGGTCTTTATGTATTTCCAACAAATGGTTAATAATTTGAAATCCTTGTAGTCTCCATGCTCTTGTAGAATATTAACTCACTTCAGATATTATTTATTTTCATCATGTCAGTACTTCAGAACTACAGGCTAGATTCAAAGTAACCTAGCTTGGCTTGAAGTGACATGTGCCTGGACCAATTTATAGAGTAATGGAACAATTTATGAGTCTGCCTTAGCTGAGATTAGTTTCTATGGCAGTTGGCCCAGGGAAACTCTGTGGGCCTTCTGTTCTTTGCAGCTGCAGAAAATAATTGTAAAGGGAAATATTACCTTCCAGTAGCTAGGCAAAGCCTCACTTACAAACTACGTGATATTCCTTCCTTAAAACCAGAGGCCCTAACTCACCAGCAGAATTGCTTTTGATGACCAGTGAAACAGAAAGCAAATGATTTGTACACGTTTTTCATACTGGAATAAGTAATGAATTAGAAAGTGTTATGTTTAAACAATAATGCTAAACAAAACTTTGCAGCAGACATCAAAAACAGAGAAGAGATTTTAGAAGTGAGTTTGCCAGTCATGGTTAAAATCTCAGGCTTTTATTAAAATGCAAGATGAGAGTTCACACTCTTGTTCTAATTTATTCTAACTATTGATGGAGTCAGTCATAGCCATTCATTAGCACAGTCTTGCTAGATCACTCTCTCTTCCTGCTCCTGAAGCGGGACAAAGCAGAAAGTTCAGTACCAATGGCAGAAAAAACCTTAAGCGGACAGGACAAAACAAAATAAATGATTTATCCCAAACCTTTCTTGCAACTTGTTACAAGCCCACAGGATCTTCCTTTTGGTCACCACTGAAGCTTCCAAATACACTCTGTTCTATTAAGGATAGTAAACTGCTTCATCAGAGGCAGAGCACGGTCTGTGCTTGCAAGATCAGCTTAGTCCACTAGTGATATTGCACCTATTTTATAGTTTCCAAGCAGTGTGAATTGACCCTGACTGTGCCCCCCTATCCAGTGCTGGTGGAGTGCAAAAGCTTTACATTAAGTTATCAAAACCCTCTGGGCACACTGAAGGAGTCTCAAACACTTGTATACCTGTGGGGGGTGGATTTCTTTAAAGTCGAATAGGAAGTGCCAGTCAGGATTTGAAATGCGCCGTAACTCAGAAAATTAATCTCCTCTTCTATATTCATTAGTGTCCTTGCCAGCACTGGAACCTACAGGTCCTGAGTAGACTTCCAAGAGTCAGCTAAGGACCCACTGCGACCTCAGAAGAGATTGTACTGCAATACAAGCCTCCTGTCAGTGCCTTGACCATCACTGCAGTGTCTAAGTTAGTTTGCTCACAGGTTATCGTGAAGCAGTTTTGCCTGCAATTCAGTATGCATACAGTTGTGAAGATACATTGCCCAAGAGATCTTTCTGCAGGCATTACAGGCAACACTGTACCAGGTCTGGTCTTAGCTCTGAAGCTTTTTCATACTGTCCCAATGCTGTATGTGCACCATGAATGCTGACTGCATCATATACTCACAGTGTCATTCTATAAAAAACTGTTACTGGATTGAAATACAACTTTCATGTTATGCTAGGCTGTATAAGTAAAAACTCCCTCATGCATACACAAAAATGTCCATAAGGTGTAAAGGAACCAAGAGAAGACCCAGGCTTTAAGCTCTCCCTCTGAAGACAGCCTATGTCCAAGGCTCAGCCTCCAGTAAGGATTAGGGCTACAGGTAGGATTAGGGTTGAGGAAAGGACAGCCTGCTGCTTGCAGCTGGAATGGGGTTACAAAAGGAGATTCAGAGAAAAACAGGGGGGTGCAGACAGAACTTGGGAGGGGAAATGATTTGGTGTTAGACCAAACCTGGTCTAAAGAGCACTACTGAGGTGTCCTGGTCTAAGGCTCACCCTGTGGTCATGATTAGGGCTGAGAAAAAGAGAAAGCCAAGGAAAGGGATAGAGCTGCAGTTGGAGGGCACTAGAAGAGGGCTAATAAAGTAAAGAGTGGGCTGCAAAGAGAAACTGGCTTCAAGAACTTTTTGCTGTGGGCACTGACTGACAGCCACATCTGAGTCTCAGCTTCTGGTTGCACTTAAAATCAGGGTTAGGCTTGAGAGAGATAACCAAGACCTTCAGCTGCAGTGGGGCTGGGAAGCAATGGATAACTGGAAGTGTAGGCTGCAAGGAGAATTTGGTTGCCAGAAGTTTTGGGGTTGGCCTAGTGAGCTCCAGTCCAAGGCTCAACATTCCTCTCAGGCTCAACTTTACTCCTAAATTCTCTACCTCCTCTACCCCCAGGCAGCACAGGGGGATGGAGAACGTTGTGATGTGGTCAGTTCACCACACTTTGTTTCTGTCACTCCTTCCTCCTCAGGGGAGAAAGGAGTCAAGGTTAGAGTTAGGGCTGAGACAAGGAGAGAGCCTAGCATTCCAGCAGGAGTTAGAAAGGGGCTCTGAAGGACAAGTGTAGGCTCAAGGAGAACTTGGCAGGGCTGCCTGGTCTGAGGCTCAGCCTACCATTATGGTTGGAGTTACAGCTGGGGTTAAATTTGACAACAAAAGCCTAGTGCTGCAATTAGAATGGACCTAGAAAGCGTGGGGTGCAGGAAGAACTTGGTTGCAAGAAGTTTTTGCTGTGGATGCTGCAGTCCTTTCCTGAGACTTGGCGTACAGCTAGTGTGAGGGTTAGGATTAGTGCTGGGAGAAGAGAGCCTAGAGCTCCAGCTGGAGGGGGGGCTGAAAGCAGCTGCTAGTGGAAAGGCTGGGCCACGGAGAGAATTTGGCTGCAAAGTCTTCTAGGTGGAGGCACTGGCTGAGGGGCCTAGTCTAAGGGTCAACATAACTGTCAGGTTCAGGGTGAGGCTTGAGGTTATGGTTGCCAGAAAGAGGGAGACAAGAGCTGCAGCTGGCTTAGGGCTAGAAAATGACTGTCCCAGGGAAGTGTAGGCTGCAAGCAGGACTTGGCTGCAAGAACTTCCTGGTGTGGGCACTGGCTGGAGGCCACATCCAAAGCCAGTATATTGTTTCTGTGAGGTTTAAGGGAAAGAGAGGGCCTGGATCTGCAGCTGGAGTGGACCTCGGAAGAAACTTTGAAAATAAAGGGTGTGGGATACAGAGAACGTTTTATTGAGGGCACTGGCTGGGGTCCTGGTCTAAGGATCTGTGTTAGGTTTTGTCTTTTCAAGTGACCCCTGTGTTCAGCTGCATATGTATCACGGCATCGGTGAGAAACCTACAGGACAGACAGGTACGGGCAATCATCCTGTTCTTTGTGCTTAAAATCAGAGTAGACAAATCTCTGCCCCAGATCCTGTCATGAAGATAGCCCAGGGCTTTGACTGATTTTAATTCCGCTGTAAAGGTTATGGTCAACATCTTTTGCTCCTCTGATAAAACAACCCTCCTTGACAAGGATTCATATTTGCAGGGAAGAGCTCTTTAGAATCTAGGCCAATGCCACAAGACAGTCTCCTGGAAAAAAAGAACAACTGCCTTCCTCAGCCTTGCCTTTCCTATAGGAAACATAACAAGATGTTTGTTATGTTTTACTCATTTATAAAACAAAATGCTTCACTATATGGTTTCACTCTGGAAAACAGATGAAAGATGTATGTGACAGATGTTGGTCATGTTGATGTGTTCAGCATTGTAAGATGCTCAGATGTTATGTTCTAAGCATAATGTAACGAATAAAATGGGTACCAAACTCTTGTGACAGTCTGACTTCAAATCTATATTTAGGCATCTAAGTGACCTGCTTTTATACAAAGGTGCTGACTATTCAGCTGCTTCCATTGACTGCAGTAGAAATACTAAGGATTTTTGTTGTTGCCAAATCTATTTTCAAGAACAAAAAATTTCCAGTTTAGCCTCTTTCTGACTCCTAAGTAACAGCTTGCTCTAAAAGAAAGCATGACAGCAAATGAAATAGAGCATCTCTGCTCTCTCCCACTCTCCATAAGATGCAGAAAAGGGACCATATAATAAATCCTGGTAGATGATTTTATGCAGGATTGAGATTAAACACACTTCTGGGCATGATAGATAACTTTGCTATTGAGATCACACAAGCAAAAAAGAAATTGAGAACTTGACATGCCTCAACAACTGTGTTCGGTGCAACAAGTTTTTAAATTCATGAGTGGCTCTATAAGTGTGTGCCAGGACCCTGAGCTCACCTATTGGCCTTAGTTGTCCTGAACAGCCTCACCTGGGAGCACCTTCTGCCCAGGACCTCCATTTAAGCTCATGGAGGGCTTGGTTTAGGTCTCTGCCTGAGCTATGTTGCAGGTATACTGGTCTCCAGCACTGTATTCTGGCTTGCCTCCAGTCCTGTTTCTGGCCATGTCTCCTAGATGGACCCTGTGCCTACACTGTACCTTCCGGGATGGACCTGGTTCATCACCTCAGCTTCCCTGGGACTGCTGATGTGTGCTGTTGCCAGACCTGCCCACTGTGCATGGGCCCTGCGGTACTGGGTCCTGTTGCTGAGGGCACTGCTTGGACTGGAGTGACCCTTGGCCACTCCATGGAGTAGCCCTGTGCTTGCTTCTACGGATCTGGTCACCTTGCTGAATGATCAGCTGATGCACAAAGCAACACCTACAGCAGGCAGGTCAGTCTGTCTGATTCAGAAATTGATGGATGACTTACTATAAATGCACGGAAGATGTATGGACTGCATTATCTGCGTGTACTGACCCTGAACAGGGACTACTGTTGTCATTAGGGTTCACTGTCATACAGCTGAGCAAAGCCTGTGTTTTTATGTTGGATACCCCAGAGCTGAACACAGTGTTACAATGGGGAGTGTCTGAGTTGGGCAGATGTGCCTTTGCAGGATGTCATCTGTAACTGACCACATCCTCTGTGGCCATAGAGACAGCTAAGAAACACTTTTTTTTTTTGCTGTGGGTATGAATAGCAGCAGAGTATAGTTTATAGGGGTGCAGTACTTCTGCAGGAGGCAGTTTTTGGTATCTGTTGTATGGCTCCTGAAGGGAATTGCTCTGTTGCACATGGGAGTTAGGTCAGGAGCAGTTGGCGAAGTCCTGCCTCAGAGAGTCCTTCTCACACAGTTCTCTTTACAGAGTGGGGAACTGGGAACTTGAGTAAATACTACGAAACCTGCACAAAGTAATGAGGTGTATGATTAGATAATGATTACGATGATGGTGGGGTTTGTTTCCCAGAGGACTTGTGGGAGCTGCACCTGTTTGGAGAAGACTGAGAGGGGATCTCATTAATGCGAGTATCTCAAAGTCTGGTGCCACTCTTTACCGTGGTGCCCAGCAACAGGACGAGGAGCAATGGCCATAAACTAAAACACAAGAAGTTTCACCTCAACATGAGGAAGAACTTCTTTACCTGGAGGGTGGCAGAGCCCTGGCACAGGCTGCCCAGGGGAGCTGCAGGGTCTCCTTCTGCCTGGACACGTTCCTGTGTAACCTGCTCCCGGTGGCCCTGCCTCGGCAGGGGGTTGGACTGAATGTCTTCCAGAGCTCCCTTCCGACCACAGCGATTCTGTGAGCGGGGAGTCCTCCGCAGTGTGCAGGCTGGGACTCGGGGCAGTGCGCAGGAACGAGAACCACCTCCGTCCCCGGGCGGGCGCTGGCGGTGGGTTCATCTTCCACGACCCGTCTCCCCTCAAGCGCGAGGAGCGCAGGTAACCGCCCCTCCGCGCCCCCACCTCCTGCTTCCAACCCCAGCCCCCTTCGGCAGCCGCTCGCTCCTGCCGTGACAACCCCGGCTTTCCCTCAGCGGCCGCGCAGGCGCGCTCCCGCGCGGGGAAGGTGGGTGGGTGGCTGGCGCATGCGCGGTGTGGCGGCAGGAACCGAAACTCCACGGCGTTCCCGCGCCGGGGGCGGGGCGGGGCGCAGTGCGTGGCGGGCGGTGGCGGTTCCTGCCCCCTCTTCCCCATCCCAACCCCCCCCCCCCCCCCCCCGCGGGGCGGGGCCGGCGGCTCGCGAGCGGGGCCATTTCAGCGCGCGGCACCGGCGGGCAGGCCGGGATGCGCGCGGCGTCCCGCGGCTGCCAGCCCGTCGCCGGCCGCGTGCCCCTGTGCAGCGGGCGCTGAGTCGCCCCTTTCCTCGCGCTCTCCCGCCGCCGGCAGCGCCATGGCGGCCCCCAGCAGCATCGTGCCCGCCATGGCGAGTAAAACCAAGACCAAGAAGAAGCACTTCGTGGCGCAAAAAGTGAAGTTGTTCCGGGCTAGCGACCCGCTGCTCAGCGTCCTCATGTGGGGGGTCAACCACTCGGTAAGCGCTGCTCCGCCGCACGCCTCCCGGCTGCTCCGACGGGGCATCGCCCCCCGCGGGCTGCGCCCAGGGAAGG
The DNA here is from genome assembly GCF_033815535.1 of Pezoporus flaviventris. Lineage (NCBI taxonomy): Eukaryota > Metazoa > Chordata > Aves > Psittaciformes > Psittacidae > Pezoporus > Pezoporus flaviventris. The sequence continues at coordinate 10,646,520 of NW_026892595.1, forward strand.
GCGATGCGGAGGGGGCGGACGGGGCCGGGGGACGCGCGTGCCGCCGGTTGTAGCCCTGAGCTCTGGTAGGCTCTGGGAGCTCGGTACCGGGTGCGGTGGTTGCGGGCGGGGGGCGCCGTCGCAGGCTGCGGCGCCCAGCCGGGGCCGGGGGCAGGCGAACCGTGGAGCTGCCACCGCCGTGCCTGCGGTAACCTGTGTCCCGTCGGTCCCGGTTCCGCTCGTCCAGCACCGCGCAGGGTGGTGGCTGTGAGCGGACGGTGCTGCGAGCGGAGCCGGTGTCGCTCCGGTCCCGCCGCCACCCGCGGGCGGGCGGTGCGTAAATGCATGTGGTGGGGTTAAATAATAAGAGCTGATCCCACCCGGATACGGGCGTTCAAGTAGCGAAGTTGTTCCCGTCACCCGCGCCGCTCGCCCCGGCGAGTGTCCGCCGCCGGTGTGTGGTGCGGGGGGAGGGGAGGCGGGCCGCGCTCCGGTGTGGCAGAGCGGCGGAATTGCAGCGTTCGCGGAGTGCTCCATCACCCTGCGGCGGGCGGGAGCGGCGGCCCTGCGATGGACCGCGGCTGCGGAGGCAGCCTTGCCGTTGCGAGCCTAGTAACGGTGTCACATGGTTTGGGCATTACGAGGCTCAAGGCGCAGCTTTACGTCTTTAAATAGCCACCGTGGCGGGTTAAAAGTGTAGAACCCCGGGGTCACCAAAAATCAGGTGTCGGTCGCGGGAGTGATGCCGAGAACTTACTCCTTGGTCGTGCAAAGTCTGAACGTCCGAACGCTGGTCTGTGTGGGATGCTTCTCGTTGACAGTTATTCTTAAAAGCTCTTACGCTGCAATGTGCAGCTTGAGGTTAGGCTATGAATTTTGTAACAGCTTTGTGGAACAGGAAAAGCAGTCTGTGGCATGCAGTCGGTATTCCTTTTCTTTCCTTAACATCTAAATCCTGTGAGGCTTTCTCCCTTCGTGTACATTTTGCTCATTCTTGCCCAAAGCCTGCAGGCTAAGTATCAAGGCTGAGCACTGTTCAATTGGTGTTAAAGCAGCACCGTGCCCGAAGTGGTGATCTGGTGAATATGCTTTGACTGTAGGTACCAGTATGGTGTTGGTGACGGAGGAAAAGCTCTAGTGAGGTTAAATGCTTTGCTAAAGATAGACATGCGAGGCAGTAGGACACGGTGACAAAGGATTTCAAGTTTTCTGTAGGTCAGCTGTAAGCAGTGGCATCCTGTGTCATGGACTGATAAGGAACTAGATATTTATCTGCAGAGCAAAAAAGGACTCTTAATTGTGCAATTCATGATACGCTGTTTGCTGGAATTGGGCTTAAATACACGACTCTCTTTTGCTCCTTCTTTAGTGGCCAGCATTATTCATAGGAAAATTCGCAAACGGGTCTCTTCAATGAAAGAAAGAGAGCTGATAATTACAGGGTGAGAGACTTCTGCTGAACAGCAGCATGCTACCTATCGGCCATCTCCCTGGGGAGAGACGGGGAGATCTCTTGACAAGGAACAGAGATCTTCCTGTTGCAACAGCTCATTGCTAAATGTGTTCATACTGGAAATGCCACTACTTTCAGGGGAAAGACTTCTCCAGTACAAATAATGACAAAGTAAATAGTGACAAATGTAACATAGTACAAGAGTCTTCTGATAGTGTACAGTGGCATACAGTGCTGTTCCCATTAGAAATGTAATAAAGAAGTGTATTGGTTCATACACATAACATTAGGCTCAAGTCCTTTTTCAAGCTGGGGGCTCAAAGAGCAAGCTCAGCAATACAGTAGATTTGGAGAAATGCAGCTTCATTCATGTTCATATGAAGACAGTGGCTGTAAGCATCAATATCTGCTGCATGTTCTGTGGATGTTATCACATTTCTTTACACTTTTGCAAGGTGTAGTCATGATTAATGCTTTGGGTCCCATGGAAGTAAAATCCCTCTGAATGAGAGAGGATGAAAAAGCTCAAATTAATTAATGTGTCCAAATCTAAACAGCACTTCTTAGTCAAGAATGCAGCACTCAAGTGTTGCAGGCTGCTCTGTTAGATGCTTACCCTGTCAGTTTGTAATGTTTGATGTGGCACCATCCATCAAATGAAAACAAGTGTTCAGTGTGGCCGGACTCCCTTATCGCAAATAAGAATTTTTTATGGGAGAAATACAAATTATGTACTTGGATTCATTAAGAACAGGAATTGAGGATCCTTGAGTTTCTTGACAGAATAACCAGAAATCCACAAGCAAAATTCAGACTAAGAAATGAACATAGACCATAGTTCATGATGATAGTAATTACATAAACTTAGACCATAGTAGCCTGAAAGATCGTATGCAAGACTGGTTCCAGTGTGGTGCATGTCAATTTATGAGACAGTACCAGTGTCTGAGTATTATTAACTGTTTGGGGCATAGGTATGTATTGAAATAGTGAAGCTGATATACAGTTCCCGCAGTTCTTACAGGTTGTGGCGTCTATTAGAAGGAAGCACTTGGTGAAGACAAAGAGGGGAAAAAAGGATTTTTCTTCAGGTTTTTAACCTTTAGATCTTGGGGCCAAAATATCACTATTACTTGATGGCTGAGTTTTGGAGGATTTTCAGATTTTAAATTCAATGTGTAAAGAAGCTTCATCTAAGGAAGCAGTTACAAGAACCGTTGTCTTTCCTCTCCTGGCCTGGGAGGAAACATGACACTAAAGCAGGAGGCTTACAGCAAAGATGTGAATTCTTAATGCAGAAAAAAATCTGCATTGAAGTGTCTGTTACCCAAGGTTCTTGTAAATTCACCCTCCCCTTGCCGAGAAACTAAGGAAATTGCTTTGGTGATCTCTGCTGTTGTTTAGGTAGAAGTAGAGAGATACCTAGGGCAAAATACTATTTGGTAATGCAGTCAAAATAAGTAATAACTTAGAAGGGCGTGTGTGGGGAAAGCATGGGAACATTACCCAAATATCTTAAAAAGTAATCCTAAAAAGTAAGGGAACACATATTAGCATTCAGAGCTGTAAAATGCATTTCTTGGTATGCTGAAAAACACTGTTGAATGAAACTGGTGCTAAGTAAAAGGGAAAGCAACTGTGTCCCACTTAGTAGATGACATTAATACTGATAACAGCAGCAAAGACTAATTGTCAGTGTTCTTGGATCTTGCAGGCATCGGCATCATTAAGAGTTAATCTTGTTTCTTTTACCCTGTGTCAGAGATGATCTGGCTGTGCTGCTGAAGCAAATACTTAAACTCTGTGGTTAGTATGACTTAAAGCTATATTTTTTGTTAATGTAATTGTAACAATTCATTTACAACCAGTGTGGTAAATAACATTATTACTTCCATATTGTCACTGCTGCTGGATGTCCAGTAACTGCAGGAAGGAAAGTTACATTAGGCATGGAACTTTTGCTTGATGCTTTTGGAAGTAATTCTTCCCTCCTTGTTTTCTGTGCCAAAAATGAAAGCTGGAGATTCTTGTGTTTCTGCACCCTGTGACGATTGTCCCAGGCACACTGTTGGTGAGTCTGCTCTCACTTGTGTTGCTTGCCTGCTTCTGTTAGAAGCTTGTTAAGAAAGCTGGGAATTTGTAGGGAGCTAAGATTATGCCTTTCAAAACATATCGCCCCCAAAGATGGAAGAAAACCAGTGCAAGTGGGGTGTTTTTGTAACTGATTTTGAGGTAAAGAATGACTGCTGAAGACTTTACCTGCTGTGTCAACCAGTAAATTGCATGTATTTGGGGGAAGAGAATGAATGCTTAAGGATGTTGCTGAGCATACTGTATGTACAAGGTTAAAAAAAAAAAACCCAAGCAAACCAAACCCAGCACCACCCCGCAGCCCATGGAATTTGTAATCACCATCTGTTTCTTAGATGATTACAAGCTGATGTAGAAATTTAGCAGTTCCTGACTTCTTAGTGACACTTGCTGCAGAACAAACAAATGTAACAATAAGAATACGTGGAGCAAATGACTTCTCCTCTTCCCCCAGTTTGTATTGCTGAGTACATCAGAAAGTGTACTTTCTGTGGGTGAAGAATCCAACAGATAATAAACTCCAGGGCCACCTTCAACTTCCCGCGTGGGGCATTGTGAGCTTGTTGCTGCTGTTGCACTCTTGGCTATGATCTGGCTTGATCTTTTTAACGGAAGTGGAACAACACCAAGACAGAATAATATCAGAAGGAGCAAGAGCTGTGGGACTCCTCTGTCTACCAGTGTAACTCCTGGGTTCATTCGCTGTTACAGGTGTACTGAGTAAATGCATTTCCCCCTTGTACACAGTAGGATATATTTGATCATGTTAGGAAAGCATCTGTATCTCTACAGAAAGCTATAGAATATCTGTGTTTTTGTCAGTTTTCAGTTTGGTTTTTTTTTCTTAGTTAACATACTTCTATTCCCTGTTACAAAATATTATCCAGAGAAATACACACATAGCTCACTTACGCCTGCCCTTGTGTTTTAACAGGGCACTGGAGAGCTTGTAAGTAAATGTGTGCCCTCTCAGCTTATGCCATAAATCAAGTTTCTTCTGATTTACCTACTCTATCTCCTAGGAACTTCCTATCCTGAGACTGTATATTTAGGAAAATGACACTGGAAAGAACTTACTGGGTAGATAATTAGCAAAATGAAGTCTAAAATAATTAAAAGCTAGGTTATGCCTTCTGAAATAAAAACTATGGGCTTCTGTTCGTGGTTGGTCTCCTTTAAAGAGAGGGGAGGAAAAATCCAGAAAAAAACAGACCCACAGCACTTACTACCACCAGTATATCCCTGTAAACTGTGGGAGTTGATCGACTTCTGGCTCTGTATTTTTAATATATGTTTAAATGCTGATGAGACTAGTGACACTCTAAGGATATGGAGCTATAATGGTCACCCATAGCATTGCTGTCAGCACAACATGTTGGTTGGAAACAGTCTTGAAACAGGGAGGGCTGATCATCAGTTGTGTTGCTAGTATTTGTATGTAATGCAGAACATCACTACTGCAGTTGTGCCCTAAATGGCTTTTCAAAAAGACTGAGTCAAAGTAAAACTGAAGTTACAGATCTTGGAGTTAACTTGCGATCTGTAAGAGTGAGCTTGGGGAAAAAAAAAAGCCTAATCTTACTAATTTTTTAATGGAGGTTGAGGTAGACTACTTGGAGAAAGCTTCTAAGAAGCAACATATTAAAAAGAATTGATTACAGCACAGCAGATAATAAAGTAATTTTAATTACTTTAAAATAAAGACAGCTGGGCACTCAGCCCAGATGTTTGTATATAGAAGGAAGTAGAACAGGAAGAGCTGTTTATTGAGAACTTGGTCCTTTTTCTGGGTGTCAAGCTTTATGTACTGCAGAAATTAATTTGATGCTGCTCTTGCAACTGAGTAGGTGGACTAGTAGAAATACCAATTGTAAATATTTATTAAAATTAGGTTAAAGGAAGTAAATGTTCCTCTGTGAAATACAAATGAGTGATATTTCGTGTCCTTTTCTGAACTGTTGAAAGAGATGCATACAATAGCTTCTACGTGAGATGGGAAGAGCTATGGAAAGAGCTCTGACTGTTTCAAAGCTACCTTGCATAGTTCCTTCTGCTCTACAAGGCAAGGTTCTGCAAAAACTAGGATTTTGTTTGCCTATAGGGTTTTTTTTTTTAATCTGAATTTCATTAACTGCAGTGGGCAGGGCTGGACGATGTTCAGTGAAGCAAACGGGTAGCACAGATTTGTTTCGCTGACTCAGTTTAGTCATCTTATTTGACTGTCCCGCATCAGATGCCTTAAAGTGTCTCTAGGGGATTATTTTTTAATTTCGTGCTCACTAAAGAATTAGGCCCATTGGCCAGAGCCTGGTAGAGCTTTATTTTCCTCCTGTAGTTTCAGGGTGCCAAACTTTATTATAACTGACTTACCCTGTTATGCAGGTCCTGCTGTACAAACCAATCCTCTTTTCCCCTCTTCCTTGAAAGTGGGTTGTGCCATAGGGTTCCATGGGCTAGCTGTACATTATGCAACTTCGCAACAACTGTAGAGTAAGGTGAAACTACCTATTATTTACAGACCTTCAGCTTAATCTCGCCAGAGTTAAGCACTCTGTTTTAGTCATACTGGCTTACAGAGAGCTTGACTTGTTGAAAGGTCAGACATCTTTGTTGAGCTATGAGGCTTTAAAGGCTTGAAAGAAGTACATGCTCATCTTCACTTTCTCCTGACTTTTAAGTGACTGACTGCTGTTAGGGGTAGTTGACTTCAGTATGAATTCATTATTCTGTGTTTGCTTTAAGGCCTATTTCCATATTTTTCCACTCTTTGTACTCTGTGCTTACTATTAGATGTCTAACAAAAGTCCCGATTTCTCTTTCTCATTTTCACTGTTGGTAAAGCACATGTTTATACTTAGCAAAATAGCTGAAGCGGTCTAAGAAATTGTTGCCTCAGGTATGGGATGGTAATGACGGTCTTTGTTTGTCTTCATGGTCTGCATCCTGGTACATGGTGAAATGGGTTAGCAGTGAATTGCTGAGGTGGTGACTTCTTGCTCTCTGAACATCTGTCTTAACAATTTTCCTGTGGAGCCTGTGCTGCTCTATAATAAGTTAATTAGTTTTGTGTTCAGAGATTGCTTAATAAGGGTGTTGTGAAAATTATTTGAAGTAGCTGAATGCTGTAGTGATGGATGTGACAAACTGAAAAGAAAACATTAGTTTTATCTTCAAAGAGCTGGGTTGAATGGTTTGCAGTAGAAATGCTTAATGGCCATATACTTAATTTTCATCGGACTTTGTGAACAACTGCCTTGTGTACTGAGGCAAGGCAATTAGTCTAATCCAGCTCTTTTGTGTACATTATAAGTTCCCAAGGCAGCCTTAATATTCTTAACACAGCTGTGGCTATATGCATGATACTTTTAGATTGTAAGACAAAACTGGAAAAAACCACATTCCCTTATGTGGCACTGTTAGAAAGCTTGTTGAGCTCCTTGGTGAGGCTAGGATGTATAGAACCACTTCTAGCTGCTTCAGCTAACTGGTTTAATCTTTCATGTTTCCCAGGTTCCTTTTTGATGTTTCAGCCGTGCTCTCTCTGCTATTCCAGTTTGCACTTTAAGTCTTTGCCATTCCAGTCTTCATGGTTAACAAGGTCAACCATATCTGTTTTCCTTATCAGTAACTACCCAGCTCCAAAGTAATCATCCAGTGAAAGTAATACCTCTTGAGGAGTTTTTAGGTAGACCATAGTTCACTAAAGTTCATCATCTGGCCCTGCAAACACCTGTGCCAGCACAAACTGTGTGGAGTTGGTGCAAAAGCAGAAAAGATGGGACAGAATAACTCCTTTGTAGGTAAGTGCTGGCTTAAGCTAGCATAAGGTTAGTAAGACCGCAACCTTCATAATACTGAAGCCAGCTAAACCTGGGGCTTCAGGTCTTGTTTTCACTCTGACACTGATCAGATCCTGCGAGGTAAAATCGGTGATGTACTATGATCCTCCTTCTCACCTGGGGAGGTATGCTAAAGGAAAAACTAATGCAGAAGAGTGAATAGGGTAGGGCTGTTGTACTGCAGGAGGCCATATCCGGAAGTGTCAGTCCCAGCTTAAAAGGAGAGCTGCAGACACTGCAGGGAGAGCGGAGGGAAGAGAATCACAGTTTGGTCTTTGGAACATGCTGAACCATCTAACATAATTTGCCTATTTAGGTAGAGAGTTAATGTTTTCAGAAAAGTTGTAATGGCTTCCTAGGGGCTGAGATTTTTGAAGTTGCTTTTAGATGTAAATGTCAGCATTTGGAAGACCTTCTAAATAATAGTAATTCTTGAAAATCCTACCTTAAATGTTTTCTTGTAGGAAGTCAAGCATGTAGTTGTAGTAACTGACTTCCAGGGCTTTTTTGGAGTAAGAGAGAGAGGAAAATACCCAACTTGGTTGGCATAAAACCAGTCAAAAGAAAGCAGCATATTGACAGTTTTATTAAATAGTGCTCAGTTTTGGTTAAGTATGATCAGCTTTTGGTGCCAAGGCTCATTAATTCTGTTCTTAAACTAATAGTTCTGATATAATGTCCTTAATCTGTGACATGTCCTGTTGCAAAGTAGACTTAAAGCTCTTTGGCAGAGTTTAGCTCTGCTTTGATGGTGTTGCCTGGTGTTTTGTAGACCCATACTACATAATTTGGGTACCAGACCCATTCTTCGGACAGCAGGTTCCAATGTAGCAGGGTTGCTGGCTGTGTTCCTGTTTGTTCAGTGCACTTGTTTTCTCTGTCAGCCATGTAAATTGTCTGTAATTAGAGAGTATGTATTGGTGTTAGTGTGGCGTGGCCCTCCTTGTGGGTTGGGTTCTGGATGATTATAACAATTTTCTAGAGGAGCTCAGAGAAATGCTCTTTAAGTATGTAATTGTCAGCATCTTTACAGCAAGTAAATCTGATGCATTATGGTTGCCTGGAGCTGTGCAGAAATTGGAAGATTGACATAACAAAAGCAAGGTTGCTAATCACAGAGCTTCCTGCTTCAGTCTTTCTGACTGTTTATGTTGTTACATAAATGTAGAGCTAGCTTTGGGAGACCAATTGGCAAATGCTGAAAATTGAGGAAGCAAACTGAGTTTTGAGTCAAACGAGGAATGGGACACCTGTTGTTTTATGTTTTTACAGTTAGTGCATTGTTTTACTTTGGTTTACATTTTACATTCACATGTTTTACAATTTGCTGCTTCTTAAAATAAATGCCTAATTGTAGACAAGGTTACTTTTGGCTTGTATGTAATTCTGAGAACAGTGACACAAACACTTGCATTAGAACATAGTGGCTCAAAAATTTGTGCCTCTTCAGTTGAGTATCCCTTTTTCATAAAGCATTTAATGATTATTCTTTTGCAAGTAATGAAAACAATCACTAAGATGCTGTTTGGGTTGATCACTGTTCTCTGGAGTTTGTACTTGGGTACTGTTTTGTTTCTGGGTGTTTTCTATACCTTTTCCAGTTCTGAAAGAAAAATCTGATCTCTTCCAGACTTAAACAGCCAATATAAAGAGATACAGCTCTTCTTGATTCTTAAAGTACGTATCTGAGGCTACTTGGTCCAAGTAGTTACAGTATTTAAAAGCTTATACTTGAAATAAAGCCCTTGAAGAGGAAGTGCTTACCAACACATTCTGTCTCAAGCTGGCCATTCAGAAGTGCTGGTTGTCTTTCTGGGGAAGATAGCAGTCTCCAACAAGCTAACTTTACTGGAAAGCCCATACCCCCCTCCTCCTCCTTAGACACTGCAAACGTGCAGTTGGAGGACTCAGAAATTACTCACTTGGCCTGAAATGCAGTGTCAGATGCTTGGTGAGGTGCTGCAGATCAGCACCACCCTCTTGTGCAGCAGCTTGGGGCTGATGCAAGCTAGGGTTTCCCTGCTGGTCTTGACGTTTTTCCCCCTCTGGTGATAATAAGGTCAGCAAAGAAGGATTGAAGAGGAATTTTCTGGTATAATTATTCTTCAGGTCTTACGTGGAATTGTCAGATTAGTGAGTTTCAGTGTGAGTCATGATTCACTTGCAATCTGTGATATGTAAACCAGCCTTCTCTTGTGCTTGTGCAGTGGACAGGACCAAACAACAAGAAAAGCATTTCTGGATATTCCCCAGGCCCACAGAATTCAAATAATAAAACTAATTTACAGAAACAAAAGCTTAGTACTTGTTAACAAACACATGTACCCGCTTGCAGGCAAAAAGCACTGAAACCACTGTTTTCAGAATGTCTTGCCCATTTTTATGGACTCGGGGACTTCCTGATATAGCAGTTCTTCCAGCTGTTATTTTGGGCTTCAGCTGATTCAACAATGCTGCTCTCTCTTGCCTACCTACAGCTGCAGGCAGTTGTAGCTGATTGTTTTGTTTGAGTGAGCAATGTCCTTCAGGCTGGTTGGCTCAGGGATGTTAATGGGGTTCAGATGTCTCTGGACACACAGAACTGTGCACTCCTTGTCCCTCTTCAGCTTGTTCTGTTACAGTACGTCAAAGCAGGAAAGTATTGAAATATTGAGCATCTTGAATCTTGCTGCTGTTCTACACCTTTATCTTGGTGGTAGTGGGTGGATTTTTCTCCTCTGCTACCACATTTCCCAATACCACTTCTCAGTTGTTGGTTTTTGAGCTTGTTGGGTTTTTTTTCCCTGTGTGCAGCAGTTACCTGTGGTTGGTAGTGGTGTTCACTTTTCAAACTAGTTACTCTTCTGACAGTATTCCTGTATTTGCTGTATTCATCAGAGATTCTTCCTTGGAATATCTGAAGTTCCTTCCTTGGAAGGTGTTGTTTGGATAGGACCATTAAAAAATGGTCCTACTTGTTGAGGAAATCTTCCAGGCTTTCATATGAAAGTCTTAAACTTTTTAATTTTCCTGCAAGTCACTCCCTAAGGTTTTCTGGTTGAATGTGATTTCCTTCCCAGTTAAAGGCTGAGCACCTAAGAATTCACTGGAAGAACCTGAAAGTAGTGATTCCTCCTGCATGATGTATTGGTTCCTCGTGCATGATGGGTTGATCACATGGAAGATGGAGGCCCATTGGGGTATGGACTGTGACTCTTTTCACAATGGGCTTCTTCTTGCTAACTAATTTGGAGATGTGCCTGAGGTCTCATTCACACTACTATAAATGCCCTTCAAAATGCAGAGGTGCTCCATTCCTGAAAAGTCATGCTTCTCATCATTTTGCAGTAAAATGTATGTAATGATGTGTAGCCTGGGGGGTGTCTTTGTGTTGCTGAAGTGCCTAAGCTATCCTTGTTACTTGGCAGGTAAAAATGCTTGTTTATCTAGACTTAGGAGTTTTGTTAGGAAAACATTCCTCTTGTTTGGCTTTGTCCCAGGATACCATACTATTGTGTCTTCACAATACTGAACAAAAGTTTGGAAGTAAAGTTTAATTAACAGAGGGAGTTGAGAGGTATAGAAATATGGCTAGCTGGCAGGCAGTAATTCAGTGACTTAAGTAGCTGTTGCTATGTGTGAATGTTTACCTCAATAGCAATGCTGAAAGTAATAAACCTGAAGTAACCTGCTTGCTTTATTTGTGGTGCCTTTCTGAACTGCAGACGTTGTCCAGGTGATGCGTCACAGACACACAACTAGTATTCCAGGGTTGGTTGTTCTTCAATTGAACTTGTATTCTGACAAATGTTAGCCTCTTGGTAAGCAAAAATGAAAGGAACCTGGATCATCTGTGTCTTGCAGATTGATTCTTGACATGTATATAGTGTGTTCCTCAAAAGAAAAAAGTGAGGGAGAGATGAGGAGGGTGTGTGTGTGTTTGAAATGTTCTGTGAGTATTGGACTTGCTGGTCAAAGGCTCTGAAAAGTTACTTGGGAGATGACTTTGTTTCTGGCATGGCAACCATTGTTTATGTTTGAGAAATGAAACCCCTTTGTTAAAGGAAGAACACAGATTGTAGAGATCTCAAGATGGAAGTGGTATAGCTACTCATCAAGACATGTTTTTACTGCAAAGGCTTCCCTCATTTTCTTCACCTACTACTGAAAACTGACTCAAATAGTAGGGCAAGGTAGTACAGATCTTTTGGGTGATAAAACTTAGTACTAAGTGTTCAAGTAGGTGGAAGAAGCAAGAAAGCTGAGATAGTAAAGCATAATCCTTGAGCTAAATGTTTACCATTGCTTACCTAGCGGACAAGTTTGAGCTCGGAATTGTTTTTTCAGGTTCATCCTAGCTATGTTTTGTGCCGTTTTCCTCTTATTTGATAGACTAAGGAATTAAACTATGTAAGAAGTTTTTCAAAGAAGCAGTCAAATGTCACCTCCTCTGCTAAGCTTCTTTGCTGAGGGATGCAAATGCTCAGCTTTTCAGACATGAGGGAGTGTATCTGAAACTATGTGCCTCAGTGCACCCCATTTTTTTCTGTACCATATTGCAATACAGACCTAATAGTAGTTGACTGAGTAGTCTTGTTTTCTCCCTCTCCTCATGTGCTTTATATGCCTAATATTTTTGAATATAATTCTGTGAGCTGTAACCATGTAGGGTACTTACTTTGTGAAAATGTTCTCTTGGTTGTTGAAATGTATTTAGTCCAGGAATGCTAAACCTTATCATAGCATTGTTGATGCAGTTGCGCCATACAGCTCTCTACATCTTGTGCCAAGCTTCTTAATTACTCTTTGGAAAACATGCACGTGTCTGGCAAAACTAGCTTCCAGTTAGTTTTAGCAAAGTTTTCAGATATATCTGATTGCTTAGAGCTTGAGGTAGGGTGGATGAAAGGGTCCAGTCCCACCTTCTGCATTTGATGTTTTTAGCATCACTTTGCTGTAACTTGCTCTTCCAAGCTGAGGCTTCAGAGACCATTTCTTCAACAAGCCTGACAAACCAGGAATAAAAATGCTCAGCTTTTAGTCTCCTTGAACACAAAATAAACACTGTGCAGTGAGTCACAGCATTGCCACTGCATAACTGAGTGGAGCTTGCAGTTTTTAATATTTTTATTTTGGAAATAGGCTAGTCAAAAGATTGGTATTGTTGGATTTTACTGTATCTTCCAGGACAGAATAGCTGATTTCCTGCCTAATTAACCTATTGCTTTGTGAAGTGGTTTCTAAAGCCTTGAGATCCTGTGCATTTACATATATTTGCATAAATAATGCAAGAAGGGAGGTGCTCTGGAGAATATGACTGGGACTTCTGGTGGAGTTGGCAGGATTCGCTGTTGCACTTAGTTACCTGTTTCACAGCTCCCTCTGTGACAAAGCAGACAGCTTTGCAGCTACCTTGGAAAGGCATACTAAATGAAATGAAACAGTGATAGAACTGCGGTCAAACAAATCCAGCCTTAGAGCTCTGCTCCTAGGCTAGTCACACTGGCTCAGGTTATAGGCAGTGAAATCCACTCTTAAAAGCGTGTGAGGTGATTGATCAGATAGAGCTGTTTATCCAGTGTGCATGTCTGAAGTTTTGGAAAGATAATTGCCACCAGGAGTTTGAATGCCATTCAAATGGTGCAGGATCATTTTAAAGCTGAGTTAAACAGACAGCCAATGGAAACTTGCCACAATATTGTTTATCTTTAACTATCCAGGCTATGACTGTGAACTAGTTGCATTGCTTTAATGGAAACATACAATATTTCCTGTGTGAATATAAACGCATTTACACAAGTGACATTTTCCTTGTCAGTTAACACCAACAGTATGAAACTGAAGGCATTTAATCTTGTTAACTTTCCATGGTGATTTACTAATGAACTTAATTATTTATTAGCTTTTTTTTTTCCCTTTTTTCCTTCCAAGGTCGACTTAAGGTTGAGACGCATGAAATAGTAACTAACCTGAAGCTGGTAACGCTGCAGTGTAAAGGCTTTGCTCCTAAAGATTTCCAGAGATCTAAAGCTGGTGTTGCATCTTCCCTCTCTCTGGAAGGGAAGAGTTTTTCCTAGAACAGAGGGTAATTTTGTTTGGGGGTTAATGTGATTTTTTTGGACAGTTAGGTTTTTCTGATTTCTGGATAAGTTGTTGGATAAAGGCATGGCTTTGCCATCAGAGTTGGCAAATGTGAGGGAACAGTAGCACAAAGGGGTGGTCCTACCTAAAACCTCACCTTTCTGCAGGCACAGGAGAGGTCCTTTAACAGGAGTGTAAGTGTGGCCATGTGGTCAGCCAGGTGAGCAGCATGTCCTGCTGAAAGCCAGTCCTCTCTGGAGGTTGGCAGACAGGAGCAGAAGGGACAGGGATGGTGTATGGGTTGCTCTTGTTTAAAATAATGAGGAAAACTTGCCTCTTATGGCCTCTTCCCTTCTGTTTTTGAATGTGCATCATTTACACCTCAGTAGCTGTGTCCCTTTCCAGACTAGAGTTGTGTCTTAGTAAACCTTTCCCTGAGGGACAGCTTACACTTACTCTTAACAATTTGCTGGATAGGTAATGCTGTATTAGCTTGTTTGCATCTACATGTCTTCAGGGAATCTGACTATACGCTCCCAGTAAGAGCCTTGGAAGTGATAGCTTTAAATTGTGGTTCTGTTTTAGATGTTACTTCACTTCTACTTTCAGAAGCAGGAGTTGTTGGGCCTGGTCCTATTCTTACCTTCCTTTTTTCACTGTCCTCAGTATTATACCCTTGCCCAAGCTGTTGAACTTACCAATTCAGAAGGAAAAATATCCTTTTTTAGGAATATTGTGGCATGTGACAGGTACCAGAGCCAGTGCAAAAGGGATAGGCAGAACTGCCTGGCAAGGTTCAGGGAGTAGCTGTGCAATGAGTCTTGTCCCCTTTGTGATAGGAGCAAGCTGTTGGGTTTAGTGTCTTGCATCTTTTCAGCCTCATTCTTTTTAGTTAAATCACTCATATTGGGTACCTTTGCAGACTCTCACAGCAGGGCTACTCTATAGCTGTCTTTAGCAAGCAGGTTTAATATTTACATGGCCAAAAACTGTGAGGACTTTATTTGAGATGACATGCTTTTTTTTTCCCTCTGGAGCCACAATGCACTGCCATGTGTTTTATATGGTACATCTAGTACTTACTGTCTTACTGAGAACTTGTTCTGCATCCACTGCTGTCCAACACACATTTTTAATTTGTGCTTTTGTTCAGAGACTGACATAAGTCTTTTCTCTCTTCCACTCCAATAAAAGACATGCTTCAAGTTCGAGTGGTTTCTTCCCTGAGTGATGTAATTCTTTTGTTATGCAGTCTTTCTATTAGACTGTGTCCTGTCAGTACAAATTGAAGCAGATCAGCAGTGATACCTGTGGCATAAGGTAAAGGGATAAATAGCTATGATCAAGCCCTTCTCAACTGTGTCTGTGGCTTTAATAAAAGGAGGCCAAGTTCCTACTGCTTAGTTTATGCTGGCTTTAGTATTTGTCTGATCATCCAGCAAATCAGTTCAGCTTGCTAAAAGATGAGAGACTAATCTGGCAAAAAGTCTGTGTTTTGCAGTTTTGTTTTGCTCTTGTTTTGCAGGGTTCAAAGGCTGAATCGACTTGCTTTCTGATCGAGGGGTTCGGTAGAGAGGGGGGGAAGAGGAGAGACTGCTCCCTCCTGCCAAGCAGCAACCATGTATGTAATTCAGCTCAGCTGTGAAGCAAAAGGCTGGAAGCCTGCAGCCAGAGCTGATCTAACTGCTGGCTACTGGTTGGGTTGGTCTCCACCAGCTGAGCTCAACAAAAGGCCCATCACATGCCAGAGGGGTAGGAGGCAGGATCTGGCCAACAAGCTGGCTTAGACAGCCACTCTGAGCTACAGAGATGGTGAGCAAAATTAACACTATAGTGCTGCATTTTATTGTACAGTAGTCCTTTTGAGTTTGAAGCAGTTACTCATATTGAAGCAGTTACTCATATTCACACAGGGCATGTGCATTAGATTCTTCCAGAGTATTCTAGACCTGCTACTGAACCGGTATTGTGGGTTTTTTTTTGTGGTTTGTTCTTTTTGTTTTAGAGCTTCCCTTTTCTAGCATTGTTTCTGCAAGAGTTGTTTCAGTCGTGGCTACCTACTTTGGTTCTTTTCTTAAGTAACCTGGGATGTTCTCTGATACCTTACGTCAATAAAATGCTATCACATGAAGGTCTCCAGAGAATTATGACTGCATGCTTGTGCAGATGTTCCTGGGACATGTTACACTCCCCCAGTTTTCTTGGTATGTGGCCAAACTAGCTTATCTCATTTTGATGTTGTGTCATGCACACTTTTAGTTATTGTGATTGGTTCTAACACTTCCTTCTCCTTATGGCATTTTCTGCACAATGCTATTGTAAGAGCTATGTATTGATGCATGTCATGACTCTGATAAGCAGTAGATTTGAATGAGGTTTTTGGACAAGACTTTTGGTGCCTGGTTCTAAAATACACTTAGATAGCTCTGGTAAATGCTTGAACTTTCATTTTTTTACCTCAAGATTAAACTTCGTACTTGAATTCAGATCTTGCATGTTAGTTTTCTTATGTTGGGTGTCGCTAGTGCCTTGCTTTCCTAGGGTTCATTTGCAAAAGGTACCAAATATATTTGAAATTGAGGTGGGATTAAGTATATCTGACTGTGTACATCTCTAAGATGCAGATGTATTGGTGGTGAGGTAGACAGCTACTTTTATATGTGCAATAAAGGAAAACAGCAAATACCATACCAGAAGCAGAGAATGGCATATTTGAATACATCCTTGTAATTTCAGGGGACTTAAAACACAATCAGTGGTCTTGGCAGATAGCCAAGGGCACAGGCGGCTTCTGGAACTCTTCCAGCTGCTAATGGAGTGTGGATTCTGATTAAATTTAACTGTGGCCGCTGAGTCTTGGTCGGCATGTTCCTTGATGTGTTAAAATGTATGTTTTACTAACTATTAATATTTAATTTAAAAATCTGTTTTAATACTTCAAGCAGCTTTACATGTATCCTTATGACATGGATTCCTCCTATATGTTTAGTACAGTAAAGACTGAAACAGCAGCATCATGTGAGTGAGAGGCTGCAGTCCACTACATCTTCTAGGGTTCTACTGTAAAAACTAGCTGTTCTAAAAGCTTTAAAGTATGTGTGTTGGCAGCCTCAAATCCTCCCAAGAAACACTGCTGCAATTAGTTACATGAAGTCTGTTCTGTTGTTGACAGAATGAACTGGTTAAAAAAAAATAACACCTGATATAGCAGAATTGTGGTGTGGGAGATGGGGCCTTCAACAAGATTTCAGGCTTTTAGTTTGGACACAAGCCTGCTGGACCAGTTGTCTGCTCATCCATTTTACTACAGGTTAAACAGCTACAGAGAAATGGAATGATAGAGTGATGCCTCATACTTGCTAGTGAAGGGAAGAACATATTGAAGCAAGATGGTAGAATGAGGTTGTTAATTTAGTTTGGAAGAAACAGAATTTCTCAAGCCTCAGACTCCAGAGACTGACTACTTAAGAATTGCTGGGCTCACATCAAAGGCAAGTCCAGTTCTGCAAGTGCATTCCTCTTAAAATAGCTACAAATGCTTTTTACTTTAATACTACAACTAGTTTGGGAGAAGAGGAAAGTAAATTGCTATAGCATTTGTATGAGCGCTAGTATGAGCCCACAGAGTAGGTGGCCATATATTGAATTAGTTCAGCTCTCTACATAGAAGTACATCAGTGTTTTTTGATTATTTTTTTGTATTATGGGTTTGTCAGGTGAAGGAGCAATAAAAGGTGAGGAAATTTTTTTCTGGAAAATGTATTAGACATTTGATGCTAAGCCATTACTGTGTAAGTGTCTACAAAAGTGAATAGCTATGCCTCAGTAAACTTCTTGTGAAGAATTGTTGTTGAGAAGCCTCTAAATAAGGCTGTATCTGTAAGGGGAAGGTAAGTCACCTATGTGAATGATTTGAGAAACTCTAGGTCTTGCTTAGCTGTTTTTGTTCCAAATAACTAACATATCATTTTACAGTAATGTAGCTGCAGTGATGCCATAGATAGGTTCTAGTGTCTTTGAACTGCCCTTGTCCTTCCTACAGTATTGTTTAATCCTGTAATGAAATTCGCAATGGTTTAGTGTTATTACATATGCTGTGTTATTATGGCTAATGAATTTTAAATACTGACTTATTATTTGTCAAAAAATGATGGGTCTGATTAATTGATGCATTTCTCTCTAGTATCACTTTTGATCCTTGCACTGATTAGCTTGCAAATTGTTGGAAGTGAACAGGCAGAAGTCTGTGTGTAACAAGGCTAAGTTCCTGCTAAACTTCATGGTGTTTCTTATGAGACTCCAGCAATACTTACTACATTGTATCTTTAAGCAAGACTTCTGTCTTTTGTTGTGTTTTTATTTTTATGCTGGAGAGGTGAAATAAAACTATATAGTGAGGGGAGGCTATTGTGTGTAAAACAGTACCTTGACTCTTAAAGAAATGGGAATGTGTATTGTGCAGAGGTGCTGAAAAATTAAATTACCTTGAGAATAAGGCAATTAAAACTAAGGGAGGTAAAACTAGGGAGCCATGTTCTGTCCCCACTGAAAAAGTATAAGGTTAAATGACTTGCTAGTTATCCTGATACACAGGGAGCATTTAAATACTTATTCCAGTGTGTTTTAAAATCGGTGTTCTAGTCTGAAGAAATATCGAATACTTGGAAGCCAAGTGTGAATGTCAATTGGATGTTAAATATGCCAAGTACTAAAATCTTATTTTAAACACAGAGGTTTTAGGGAAAGACTAAAGAGAAAAATTGGATTACTTTTTAGTATTTCTGAACTCCATTGTGTCTCATGGATCAATCCAAGTCCTGCCTTCACACTGTGGAACTACAAGGTAACTGGTTTTGAAAGGCATTAGCTTCATTCTAAGCACCATCATTCTAGGATTGATGACAGCTAGTTCTATAGCTAATGCAAATTTAATGTTGTGGTGTAAATTACAGATATGCATATCTTTTGTATAAGTGATGCACAGTGTGCAGCCGGTGGGTGGGAAAATTAACAAAATTAAGGCTGCATGATGCTATTCAGGTCTTGGTAGTTCTTGTGTAATGTTCAGCTCAAGTTTTGTTTTACAATTTAAATGTAACTTTATAGGTTTTATTATGTAACAGCCTCCTGTGCGTAAGATGATAGCTACTTGTCATTGTATCATGTGTGCATGGTATACATAAATAACACTTGAAATGGTGAAAGAACAGTTGTTCTTGTATGTAGTTGTATTAACTTTTTTGAGGACTTTCACCTGGCTGTCAAATTAGAACTGATCCTTTGAAAGCCATCATGATGTGCCAGGTAAATCTAATGGGTACCTGAGTAGGTAACACAGAGCACTCCTGTGTCCAGCTAGCATTGTGAAAGCACAGCAAATGTGTAGTTAAGATCATTTAGTGCTTCTTAGCTAAGTAGAGTTTCTTAATGTGAATCTCGTTGTTTAAGATATTTTTCTTTGTTTTGAATCCTGGATTTGACTCCTTTTGCAAACAGAGCTTAGAGAGTCTTATCCCTTCCTTCATTAGAGCTCTAACATAAAAAAGTTTGTTTCTCCAAGACAGTGATTGCTTCAGCTGGTGGAGCATCATTTGTTCCTACGTATCCTGCCTCTTGGAAAACCATTGGCTTGCATGAAGTAGGGAATCTGGCTCATTCCACTCCTTCCTCTCAAAAAGCACCAAAAAGGACATATTGTGCCCAGCTCCCAGTCTGGCTTCTGCCTTTTTTTTCTTTACTATGTAAATCATGGTGGGGGAGAGGATGTACCAACTTGTTTACAGTGGTAGCTGGAGGAAGCAAGCATGATTAAAGCAGTACCTCTGACATGTGGGTATTTCCAGTTTTCTCTATGTAGTGTGCTGTATAATTTCAAAAGGTTGTTTAGGTTGCCTTTTGTCTGATAAGACCATTTCAAAGGACACTTTTGAGTGTTTTAAAGGACACTTAAAAAATGAAAGCAAGGTGAAGCTGAGTGTGGCTAATATGTTAAAGGAAGATGATACTCTGCAGCAATGGCTTACTGAAAATGCATTTCTCCTTGCTGTGATGTGTGCAGAATGTACAGTCAAAAATACTTGCTTTATAAGGCATCTTAAATAAGACTTCTTCTAAATAAAGTCCTTTTTACAATGACTACATTGGAAAATGAAATATACTAAGCTATATTCTTCTCCCCAGTGTAGCTGTAAAGCTTTTTGCATTGTATTAATTGTCCCAGGTAGTATATAGCAGTACTGCCTATACCCATGGGACTTGCTGCCTGTCGCTCACATCAGTTACTCAATGCATATACCTGACCAAAACAATACCATAAGTAATTTGCATATTATCAGTTTGTCAGAAAACAGCTTCATGTTTTTTACCTACAAAGCAGTTACAGTAATCCATTTCAAGTGGTGTTAGCAAAAGTTCCCGGGATGCTCGGGGACTTCAGTTGCAAAATTACATAGATGGGACAATGCATATGAAAGGATCAGGTTAAAAATAAGCAGTTACTAATTCCTTTAGGAAATGCTTCAGCTCACAACCTGTATAAAGATGATCTGTAGACTTAAATATGCCAAATGTCTGATGAAAATGGTCTTAAGTTTGCCCCATCCTTGACTTCTCATCTGTTTAAATCTGTTTAAACCAAGACCCTGACTCTTTTGATTTATTTTTTTTTTTTAGACCAGTTGCCTGCTGTTGTGTGTGGCTGAGACTGAGTTGTCTTTGCTTGGGGCTTAGCTAATACAAAATGAGGAGCAGTGTTGTCCTTTTGAGGGTCTGTGGCACCCTGCTTAATGGTAGGAATGCCATTAGAAAGACATATGTTGGAAGGAAAATGAAATTCTTGTACTGGCAGAGAGATGATTTGGGTTTTAGGGGCTGCAGAGTGTTGGGTGCAAATGGTTTGACAGCAGTGCTTAATTATCAGTCAGTAATTAATGTAAGCAGTTAACCTCAGCTTGAGGAGTTGTGCACTGACTGCTTCTGGTACAGGCTATTAGTTCAGCACTAGCTCTGGTTATCTTCCTGCTTCTGGTACTTTTTTGCTTGTTTCTGTGATGGGGGGGGTTTTGGATTTGTCTTTTTTACAGTAGTGCTCAGGCATGCGAGTTACCAAAAAGGATGATGGGGGTATTTTTCATGCCTTCAGAATGTTGAATAGAATGGTTCAGTTCACCTGCTTGTGACAGGTATACTCAGAAATCTTTAACTCTGTATTTTAAACCTTTTCTGATTGAAGGAGCTTCTCCAAAATGCAGAAAGCAAGAACTTGGCTGCCTCTCACCCCTGCCACGTGCTTCCGATACATGAAACTTCATACACAAGTTTTAATTCCTCAATACATATGTCCCTCTCTAGGCTCTGCTTCTTCTGGAGAGCTTCACTTTTTAGCTTCACTTTTTCTTCATCCAAAGCTGCATCTGTAATAGAGGAAAATAGACAGCTTGATTGCTTGCCTAGGGAGTAACTGATGTGATTAAAAGAGGAACAGGTCAGTTTTTGAGTTAGCGCAGCACTGCGTGCGTTCATGAACTGTTGACTTACTTATATTCCCTTCCAGGGGAATCCTTTCCATTCCCCTAAAAGGAGATTTCATCTTCACCTCCTTCCTAAACTCTAGTGTGTTCCAGATTTTGGAGTCATTACATGCTTGAAATGAAAACCCATGCTAGTGCTCCTATATCTTATCCCACAGCTGTGAATTCGTCAGTATTTGAAAGCAGACATATGTTTAGCTTATCTGCAAAAACATTTTTAAAATAAATAGCATCGAGATAATGGTAATGCTTCTAACTAATCGTACCCTTGAGCACAAGTGCACTGTTTTGTCCTGTCATCTCGTTGAGAACATGTGTTTGCCAGATCAATCTTGTTTCCCTTTTGAAGCCTTTTAAACTAATCTTGATTTAGTATGTGTCATGTATGATTGATGTAGAGGTGCTGTCTCTTTATTCAGAGTAGTTCACAAGTAACAAACTACTGCCGTGCACTTGTTTAATAGTCAGGGTTTGAAAATAAGTGTTCTTGTTTGAACGGTTTTGTGTAGTTTGTCAATGATCCACATAGTCCCTGTCTATGAGATTATGTCGGGTGGTTTGAGTTCATTCACTTTCACTGAAATACTCCATAGTCTAGATGATAACTCTGGGGGGTTGATCTGGGTGGGTTTGTTTGTTGTTTTGTTTTTCAGATTTGCATATAAATTACCTGTGTGGAAACTGTATTTATTCTAGCACTAATACCTTGCAGCGTGAGAAGGAGTTGGTAAACAAATTGGAGATACCACTTTGGATCTTAGAAACAAAAATCTGTCTGAGATTTAGGACCTAATTTAAGAGTCAATGGAAGTATCTTAAATTATTTCAGGAGAACACAGGTGACTGGATTCCCAGTGTTGTCAGTCGTCAGGGTAGTTATCTGAAAATGATGCATTGAGGAGGACAGCCCCAGCTTTGCACTGAAAGTGATGGATGCTGAACTGGCCACAACCATTCAAGAGAGAGGTCCTAGTACTATGCGAGTGTTCAATAGGAATCAAACAAGCAACTGTCTTGAGTTACTAGAAGATGAATAAACCGGGAAAGGTCGCTGTGCTACTGTGTAAATCCAGCTTGTATCCACATTTTGAATGCTGTGTGCGGTACCCTCCTCGTAAGAGGTACAGTAAAGCTTAAAGATCAGTTGGGGGCAACAAAGATGATCAAAGATATGAAACAGCTTAGTAAAGATGAGTCAAGAGTTGTCAGCTGGGATAAAGGAGATGTGAAGTCTCAGAAGTCATGAGTTAAGCTGAGGACTGGGTAGGAAGTGATTTTTGACTTTTTCTATGAAGGACATAGCAGCCAGGTTCAAAACCACCAAGTCACATTTCATGCAGCAGATTTGAGTTTTTAGAGGGTATAAGCTAACAATCTTTAACCTTTAATCACAGATCATTGTGGCATACTACAGACATGCTATCTACACTGCAGGAGCAGCACTGAGTTTTAAACTGTCAAGGTGGTAGACATCTGCTTTGCCAATTACAACCTGTTTATTCCTACTCCAGTTCAACATAAATGTATATTTTCTGTATTTATTTAAATACATTATAGCGCAGTATAAACACTGAATTCTAGTTATCTTGCTGTAGTGAGTTTGAAACCAGTAAAATATAGTGCTACATTTGTTTTTAATGTTCTTTTTTTTTACTTACCTTAGAAGCTTTCCTAGCTAATTCTTCAGCTTGGTTATGTGTTTTATATTTGGTATTAAAATAGTCTAAATAAAAATAGTACTGATTGAGAAATACTGTGGTATGTAGTTACTTGTATGGGTTCACACAGGGAGTGCTGCTTGGAGCTTGATGTTCCCTTCTGCAGTTCAACCTGTGAGACTGCCGTCAGTTTTATTATACTGTACAAAAAGCTCATCACTGTGAGGGAGGCAGCTGATAATAAAGACCTGTGTTTAGTCTATGCTTTACCATCTAATCTTGGTGCTTGCAGTAGTCCACCTGTGTAATCACAGTGATGAACCTTACTTTCCCTTGTAAAAGGACAGAAGGAGGTAAAGCTCTGCTGAAGAATTTATTGTAAGTAATCTTGCCCTTGTTCTTGACATACCACCTCACCTAAAATTAAAGGTTGTTTCCTTGATTC
The DNA here is from genome assembly GCF_033815535.1 of Pezoporus flaviventris. Lineage (NCBI taxonomy): Eukaryota > Metazoa > Chordata > Aves > Psittaciformes > Psittacidae > Pezoporus > Pezoporus flaviventris. Next base: position 10,669,574 of record NW_026892595.1, read on the forward strand.
AAGTAGTGTAATCAACAGCTAGGTTAATAGTTTTTTTTTTTCAAGCACATGATTTTTATGGTCGATGTGTTTCAAAATTTTGCCTCAAGTGCTGCATCAAACAGCAAAGGCAGTGGTTGCTTACGTGGACTACTGGCATATATATATTTCTGCTGCTGTTTTAGCGTCTCTCTTTTTGCAAATGTAACTGATATCTGGTCTTGCATGGAGTGATATCATTGCCGTTTACTTTGCGTGTTGAGATGTATAAGAATGAATTGTAGTTTTAATTTTTTCCTACAGCTTTTAGCTGAGGAGGTGAATAAAGTACAAAATTAAAGTGACTTTTTATCACAGTCCAAAGCTGCCACTTGTTCTGTTTAAGCCTTAATAAAAGAAAAAGTAGAGGAATTGCAGCAAGTGGTCAGACATGGACACTGTAATCTCTTTACAGTATCTAGCAAAACCAGTAAAATTGCTTTGATGCTTTTACTTGGGCTTTAACAGGATCTGAGCAGAGTTACTAACCTGACTCTTTTAAATGATGTAAAGCATCAAGTATTACTGATTACTTACCTACTTCTCCATGATGTTGTGTAGTTGAAGGCTTTCTGTTCAGTGTACTTTTGTTATTTATCATAGAATAGGTTGTGTTGGAAGGGACCTTCAAAGGCCATCTAATCCAGCTCCACTGCTGTGAGCAGGTACATCTTCAACTGGATCAGGTTATGCAGAACCACATCCATCCTAGCCCTGGATGTCTCCAGGGATGGTGTATCCACCACTTCTCTGGGCAGCCTGTGCCAGTATTTCACCACCCTCAGTTTAAAGAATTTTTCCTTCACATCCAGCCTGAATATTCCCTTTTTCAGTTTAAAACCATCACCCTTCATCTTATCGCAACAGGCCCTGCTGAAAAGTCTTTCCCCATCTTTCTCATAGGCCTCTTTTAAGAACTGAAAGGCTGTGATAAGGTCTTGCTGGAGTCTTTTCTCCAGGCTGAATACTCCCCGCTCCCTCTGCCTTTCCTCACAGAAGAGGTGCTCCATCCCTCTGATCATTTTTTGGGCCCTTTTCTTGTCTCTCTCCGACAGGGCCATATCATTTCCTGAAATGAGGACTCCAGAGCTGACCACATTACTCCAGCTGGGGTCTCACCAGAGCAGAGCTTCTCACCAGAAGGAAAGGCTTTTCATTATTTCTGAGTAGTTTAATAAACAAGAGGCTTTCATATGACTGCATCAAGTTTATGTGCCTTGTATTAAGTTCATGGTAAACTTGAAGTGTCTAGATAGTTTGTGATCAGATTCTATACAAACACCTGTAGTATGGGGAACAGACAAGAGGAATTTGAAGCACACACACCTCTACGGGGGTATGATATAATAGGCATCGCAGAAACATGGTGGGATGACTCCTATGACTGGAGTGTTGGAATGGAAGGTTACAGGCTCTTTAGAAAAGACAGGCCTGGCAAGAGGGGAGGGGGAGTTGCCCTTTATGTTAGGGATAGGCTGGAGAGTATGGAACTCTGTCTGGGGACAGGTGAGCAGTCCACAGAGAGTTTGTGGGTCAGGGTTAAAGGGAATAGAGCTATGGGAGACATTACTGTGGGGATCTGTTACAGACCGCCTGATCAAGGAGAACCTGTGGATGAAGCACTCCATAGACAGATAGGAAAAGCCTCATGCTCGCAGGCCCTTGTTCTCATGGGGGACTTCAACCACCCTGACATCTGTTGGAAGGATGGTACGGCCCGGCACAAGCAATCCAGGAGGTTCCTCAATTGTGTGGAAGACAACTTCCTTCTGCAAGTAATAGAGGAGCCGACAAGGAGGGGTGCTGTGCTTGACCTCGTGCTCACCAGCAGGGAAGGGCTGGTTGGAAATGTGACTCTCCAGGGCAGCCTCGGATGCAGTGATCACAAGATGCTCGAATTTGAGATCCTCAGGACAGTGATAAGAGCGTGCAGCAAGCTCACTGCCCTGGACTTCAAAAGAGCAGACTTTGGCCTCTTCAGGAACCTGCTTAGTAAGGTTCCATGGGATACAGCCCTAGAGGGCAGGGGGGCCCAAGACTGTTGGTTGATATTCAAGGATCACCTGCTGCAAGCTCAGGAGTGTTGCATCCCAACCAGAAGGAAGGGCAGCAGGAGGGCCAGGAGACCTCCTTGGATGGATAAGGAGCTGCTGAGGAAAATTCAAATGAAAAAAGAGGCTTACAAAAGGTGGAAGTGAGGACAGGCAGCCTGGGAAGAATACAGGGATGTTGTCCGGGAAGCTTGGGAGCAGGTTAGGAAGGCTAAGGCCCAATTAAATTCCATTTAACAGTACTGGAGTGGATAACATGTGCTTTCTGGGTGGTGGCTAACGGGCAAGGGAAGAGGTACTGCATGGCTGATTCCACAGCAGAACTAATTTCAAGAGGGTGCTAAGTATTTTTGGATGTGAGAAACATTTTGAGAAGCTTAAAGTTTAAATTTTTCCAAGTCTAAGGAAAGAGAAAACTGTGCTTACATTCTGAAAGACATCCTGGGCAAAATTAATCAGAATGTCCTTGCATATTATTGATTACAATGTGTTGAGGTGGGGGGATGTGGAGAGAGATGCTGTACTTTCAAAATGTGTGTTGAAAACTTCTGTTGAAGTGAATGAGAGGTCAGGTTAGTCCTAAACTTAATGGTACTAGCAAATCTTTAGAAAAGACCTCAAAATTAATTTCCTGATAATAAAGCACGCTGTTACTGTCTTCTGTTCCCCGAACACATGTACAAACACATGTGCAATTATAAGGTTTAAGTCTTATGCTTGTTTTCATGTTATTATTTTTGAGTATTTTCCCCTTAATGTTTTGCAGGCCAAATACAGCAGTAATATCTGTAAGTGTCGTCATGTCCGTGTCGTCCCGTCCCCCCCCCCCATAAAAAATACCTATGCCCTGTTTAGAGAGAACAACAATCAGCAAAACCTGAAAAAAGGAAAAGAAAATGTAAGAGCTTCATAAAACTTTAATTCTTAAAATGCTACTTCTGCAGCTGAGAGGAAGATGTAAGAGCCAGGTGAGTGCTGGTTCTCTGAGGAGCTGATAGAAAGATGAGCCTCTCCTGTTGGTGAGCAGGCTCTGCCCTCTGTGCTTCCCACCTTGATAGAATGTGCCCATCCAGTTTTCCAGATGGATGAAGCATTCAGATGGTTTCTTTCTGGTTTTGGAGGTTGTTTGAAATATATTTACAAAACATCCAGGTAGCTGGGCTGTTCATAGCATAGGGGCCTTAAACATAAGCAATGAGAAAGTAGATTAAACGGTCTCACGTATTCCATCCTACTTGTGGCTGCACCAGCAGCTGCTCAACAGAATAGTTTGGCTGCTGATATAAAAACAGACAAACAACAAACCATCCACTGCCTTCTTTCTCTTGCCTTTTACTTGTACCCCTCTTACAGGAAACTGACTCACTGCTGCCCTGTATTCCTAAAGAGTGTTCTGAAGGAAGCTGAGTGATTTCTCATGAATGTAGGGGACAGGATGGATGATGGTGGACAACACGTGGGATGGGACTTTTTTCCTTTTCCAGACATCCTTTCCTACATAACTAAAAAATAGTAAACTTTAGCACCTACTTGTGTTGTTTTGAGGATCTGACTTAACCCTCCCATATCCAGCATAGGGAAAATGTGGCAGGAAGCTGAGGCCTTTTCCTGATGGAAAGCCTCTGTTGCAAAAGATAAGAGGCTGTTTCAAAAATAAAACTGATTAGTTTCAAACAAGTGCTTCTTTAAAACCTTGAAGAAAATCATCATCCTGTTTAAATTCACTTCAGGTTCCTGCTACCTGCAAAGAAACATCAACTGGCTAGTTCTATCTGGGAAATGTAGAGGCTAAACATCAGCAAGAGGAACAGTGTCAGTTCCCAGGTACATGAAAATAAAACCTGTTGAAAAATAAAACACCTCATTCAGAGATTTTTTTAGCTTCACACCTCTATGGGTTATATGCTTTATTCTTTCTGTAACTGTCTGGCCAAGACATTTTGTCTCTGCTCTTCTGTAAAAACAGATGCCAGCAGTGATCCTAGAAACTGGAACTTTCCTATACAGTAAGACTTTAGACATTAGTTGGAGTTTGTAACTTCAAACTAATGTTGCTGCACTTTAGAATTCAATATTAACAGATTTTTATATGGCATGGAACAAGTAAGGATTTCATGTTCTACATGTAGTTATTGTGGGTTCTTTCTTTAGATCATTGCAATAGTGGAAACAATTTTGTTGTCTGGGGGGGGGGGGGGGGGGGTAACCTTTTTAATTCCTAGAACAGTTAGGGTTGGAAGGGATCTTGGAGATCATCTAGTTCCAACCCAGACAGGAAGTCTTTTAACCTTTTGCTACCTATATAATTTTAGATACCTGTCAAGGTAGGATTGCTCAGAATAGAGAATGGGGGTAACTGTTCATAGTAAAGCAACAGGGAAATGAAATGCAGCGAGCAGTCATTGTCAGTTTGTCATGGATTTGCTTAGGAATTATTTTAGCAGGAGGCATGTAATTGCCTGATGGCCAGTGCTGACAGTGTCTTTCTGGCAACAGTCACCATCAGCTTAAAAGTACAGCAGTGTAGAGTCTAGAGCCTGAGCTTTTGAAAACCATTTCTGAGCGCACAAATGATCATGTAACTCTGTTTTGGAGTATGAGAATGAGGAGTGTGGTAAGAGCATAAATATGGCTTAGTTTCTCTAATAAACTTATGCTTCCATTTGACATGTGTTTACTGTTATTAGGTATAAATACAGTGAGAACTGAAATGACAGTGAAATAACACTTCCTATGAGAAGGTGTACCATAGCTTCCATATGGAACAAGCCATAGTTTGATTGAAGCATGGTAGAAAGCATTGTTATAGAATCCGGTATCTAAAGATTTATCTAGTTTCCATAAATCAGTAAGACTAACTGATCCTAATGGAGTTTTCAGTCTCACTTTACCCATTTGCTGATGGCTTTAGGAACACAAGGGACTTGACTTTTTTTTCTGTCTCAATGTGAAAAGAATTTCCGGCACTACCATCTTGTCCCAGATCTCACTCTGCTGCCAAATGGACAATTAGCAGCTTTGTCTGGACCCAGAGTTTGGACTGCAAAAGCAAAGTGTGGCTAAGATGTGCATTTGCTTTATTTAAAGAGGCGATGTGATGGTGCGTCTGTGCTGCACATCCCCCGTGACTGCCACCTGCCTTGGGAAGGTAGGCTCTCTACTCCAGCGTCCTTAGACCTAGTGCTCACCAGATCTTCTCACCTAGGCTTAGGGATTTCCCCTGGTACTTCAGGGGGTGAAATGTGTGGTTGAAGAATTAAATAATAATAATGAAAAAAAAATGACTGAGTCTTTAAATAAAAAATTTTTGGAGAAGACAGACACCTCTTTAGGAGATGCCAGTGAAGGGATCACATAATGCTTTCACCTGAATCAGTTACTTAAGCAAGCAGTCATCTCTTACACAGTATGATTAAAACCACATTTTAAAATGGGGTGGTTTAGTGATATATTGACTTAGCAGGCAACAGTCTTTTTTCTAAAGTTGAAAGTGATAGCGCCAGTAGCTACAGTAGCTGAAACTGGAAAGTTTTGTATGCTTATGAAGATCAGAGTATTAAACTGAAATAAAAGTTCATTTACAGTAAGTATCTCGCTCCAAAGTTTAGATCTGTTGTACAGCATGTTACACAAATTCTGAGTTCAAAAGCTGCTTTTTTTGTAAATAATCATCAGCCCCTGGTTTTAATATTCTAAAAAGCCAAGGAAAGCTTTAATTTCTCTGTGTTCCGCAGGTTTGCGTGTGCGCCTGCGTGCACCCCATTGCACAGAAGAACATTTTTTTAAAGTATTTAATTTTGTGGAGAGCATGTTTAGTCACCAGTAAATGAAAACAACAGTTAAAGCTCAAGCATTAAGGTTAATATGTATTATATAAATCAAGGGATTTTTGACGTAGGTGACACATCCCTTCGTGTTATACCTGTGGGGTTTTTTTTTTTGTCCAATTTTGTTTATCCAGCGGAAGTCTTTTGTTTTGTGACAGGCTCTTCCTCTAATCTGTTACTGGTTTATGACTGAAAAACAAGCTTTAAAACTTCAGATAGTTGCTTGTGATGTCCTAAGTATGGTTTTCAGATTGAAATAATGTATATGTGCTATTGGGGATGTAGATGCAGAGGCAAAACCAAGGTGTGGTGTGTTTTCTGTCTCCCTCCCATAGCAAAATTAGATCACAGAAAAGCTTGAAGACTTTCAATATATCTTGGAGACTTAATCCTTTAAGCTCATCTGGGCATGAACTCTGTGATTGTTTGGAAAAGCTGTGGTCTTGACAAGTTTTGTAACAGAAAAGACTGAAGCAAATGTGCATAGTGAGGATCCTAGAAAACACAGAATAAAGGGTTAAAAAAATGGCCTGTATTGAGAACCAAGGACACTATCCCTAGCTGTAAAATGTGAGGAATGTGTTGTTTATGTCAAGACGAAAAGGCTAAAAGGAATGCATTCACAAGCTGCATCCTAGCACAACAGTAATGAATCTGCAGCACCCCCCACATGCTCTCCCTGTTCTGAAACCAGATAATGGCTATGCAGCCTGACCTGGCACTTAGGGAAACTGAAGTTGAAGCGATTTTGAGATAACCAGCTACTCAGTATTAATCAGTGGCTCCTAAAAGATACATATATATATAAAAAAAAAAAAAGTCGCTTGAAATTCAGTTTTTAGCACCAGTTGGGGAACCCAAAAATTTCAGGAGGACAAGACAGGTCAGTTTCCCTCTGTGGCAAAACCATGTGATGGATACAACACCTTGGTACTTCGCATTATGTGGAAGTGAGCGAGTGAAATCCGAGAGTGTGAAGGTGTAAAATCAACTTTCTTTTTTTGTTTTCTTTTAATATTATCCCTCCTGTAATATCTTGCACTGCACTCTGTGGTGCTAATTTCCCTACAGAAGCTTTCTGAAAGATGGTGACTATATAAGTTGCTTCTATTTTACTATTGATGACAGTTGAAATTGTCAGGGAAATTGAAATTTGTTAAAAATGAGTTATGAGACTTCCCCCATTCTTCTGAAGGGAAATGTAGTACCAAGTGTCTTTACTTACAAAACCAACTTTCTACCAGGGAGGTAGGTGTACAGCAGGATATCTAAGAGCCCTGTGGGGTTTATTACACAGAAGAGGAAATTACATTTTGGGTTCTTTGTCATGCTAATAGTACTTCCTGCAGGGAAGTATGTGGCCTGTGGGAAAGGCTAAGATTTCCTCTGGGACTAAGTAAGATACTCCTACTGATAAAGCATTGTAAGTATTTGTGACTCTCATCCTTCCTGTTGAATCTTCTCTGCCATCCTCATCCAAGGATGGGCTATTCTAATGCTCCTGGTGAATTTTCCTGAACTTTCAAAGTTTTCCTTAGCATCACTTACGATGATGAGCAGCTGAGGATAAGGCTAACATTAAGAGCACCTAAGTTGTTGCCTGAGCACGTTGGTTCTGAAAGATCTCTGGAGAACAACTTGCAGTAAAGCATTTGAGGGCTCTTGTGTCTTCTCTAAGGGGTATACTTCTGCCCTCGTGGTTGTGGCATTACAGAAGTCTGCTGAAAGCGATGATGAATGCCAAGAGGCATAATAAAGATGTGCCAGATGTACTGGCACGTGAAGCTGCCACATTAAACTGTAAAGTAATTAAGGCAGGTACAGGAACTTCCAAAACCTTCAACCTCCAATCAAAAGATGTGCTCTAATTTGTGGGGGAGGAGGGGTGGTTCTTGATGGACCAGTGAGCAAACACTAACTGTGGGTCTACATTTTCAAGACACTATATGGCCAAATGTAAGGATGGAGAGAGAGCAATACCTCTTCCTAAGAAATAACCTTGGTTTTTTTTCTTGCTAAAAGCGTAAAACTTAACAATCTATTGTACTTCTTATAAACAAAAAATGTTTATATTACCGTGGCGGGATTATAAGTATGGAAAAATGTTTTAATGCTTTATGATTCTTGTTTGTCATTACCATGACTGAGAAAGGAGAAGAAAAAAAATCCAGAATTCTCTAAAAAGGTAGTCTGATGTTCTGTACCACCCTGGAAAAGTTTTACGTTCAGCTTCCTCATATTCATAAAAGCTTTTTTATTAAAAAATCTGAGAGACCACAGAGCTGGATTATCAAACTGTCTGCATCAGGCTCAAGACTTGCTGCCTCTGTTGAAAATAATTCATGCTCATGCAGCAGTTACTCAATTCAGTACAGATGTTTGGTCTACAGGTAAAGCTGGACTTCTGCTAACTCACTGCAGGTCAGGTCAGTTTGTTGCTGCACAAGCCCGCATTCAGTCAGTTTATCTAGGGGGAAGGAATTAGTGCAGACAAGTTAATGGTGGTGGTGTTTTAGTATCTGAAATTCCTGTAAGTTGTATACTTTAATCCATGTGCATTAGAACCTAAAAAGCAGAGGTTTATGTTGTTCTGGCAGTGCTTACAGACCAGGTGTTTCCGAATAGAAATCTTACATCATAGCACCAGCATCATATTCCAGTTTCTCAGCTGAGTTTTACTGTAAGATTCTTGTGCATGCAGCATAGTTCTTACAACAGAATCTGACTCAAAGTTTGGCTTGTGGTTTTTTTTTCCTGCAAGTAGAAAAGGGTCAGACTGTACCATAGTTCTATTTAGGACTATAATGATTTTACACTGGAATTTGCCATTTTGGACTGGAGGGTTACAGTTCTGTATGGTTGACCCTAAAGCATTCACCTGGTTTTGTTACTGGCTGCTCTTAGTGCATGTTTTTGAGCTATTAAAAGGAAGTTGATTTTCGCATTTTTCTTACAGTGGAAAATTTGGATTAAAATAATTGCAGGAGTTTTAAATGGATCATAAATAACAGCTGTAACAGCTCTATCATGCCTCCTTTTATAAATGCTTTTTTCAAGTAATGAATGTTTAGAAAAACATGCTTCTGTGACAGGAGAATTGGAAGAAATCTAGCTTACAGAGCAACACTTAAATATTTTAACACATAAATTAATTTAGATCCTACAGTTGCTTCTGTAGTGATGAAAAAAGAGCAGAAACTGGACAACCCTGACTGTATTTGTGCAGCGTCAGAGCGCTATGTGTGACAGTTAATGACCACGTTCCTTCTGAGACAGGAATGGCTAGTACAGATCCAGCTACAATGAAAAAACACCATTGTGTAAGGAGGCAATTGAAGATTTCATGAAAGAATTCAAACTGACAATAATTCCCATTGAAATCTCATTTTAAATGCTAAATATTGAGGCCCCAGAGGAGACAATAGTGAGCCAGCTGTAGCATAACCTGTACTCAGTAATTTAATTGTTTCTTAGATTATAGTGACTTGTTCACAAGTTTCTGTGGAAACATAGGGAATACAAAATTCAGGCTTAACTAGCTTGTAGAGACTTGAAGTTTAACAGAAGTGAAATGAAGCATCAGTTACTGCTTGCTCAGAGAATGGGTGCTGTCCTTGGAGAGAATATGTAGTAAATAGCTTGGGTTCCTGTAGCAGGAATTGATGCTGCTATGACAGCGTATATGAGAACGCAGTGGCAGATTTCAGATTTGTGCAACAAGTGATCACATCGCTGTCCCCCTTCCCTTCAGATAACAAGAGAGAGAGTAGAATGAGCTGTGGCAGATGAGACACTTGCTGTGCAGACTTTCCCTAATCAAAAAGTCTTGGTTCACATGACATACCCCAGTGAGTAAGTTAGTTTGCAGTCCTGGCAATGGGTTAAATTTATGCTTTTTGTCATAAGTATCTGTTGTAATCAGAAAAGGATGTTAATAATTGTTCTGATACCTAGTTGTGGTAACTTCTGAATTACCTGTACTATAAGATTTTCACATCCTTTTTTAAGCATCTCGCAGGTAGAGATTGCTTAGCAATGGACACCTGAGAAAAAACTTACTCTCTTTGTGCTTGAAACAGTATGCAGTTCCCATTTGTGCTGTTTCCTTGGGGCTTAAAAATGGAAGTTAACCAAATGATGTATCACAGTCATGATTTTATCCGAGCTGCTTTCTTCTTCCTTATGAAGCTTTATCAGTGAAGGATTTAAAAGGTTTTCTTCTTGTGTGGAGTCAGAAAAGAATCAGCCTGTTAGTGTTTGTCTAAAGCTTGCTGCTATATTAATATAATAGTTTCTATCAGAAAAAGCATAACTGATAGGTCTTGTTCATTCTGTAAATAGCTCTGCTTTCTTCCTTTTCCTCCTTATCCTGCTAGATAATAAAACATGGGATGTGGGGGAGGGGGTAGAAGTTTGACCATGATTCCCCCCCTTTTCCTCCATCCCTGCATTATTCATACACTTGTGTGACCATAGTCACCCTTTCATTTTCTTAATGAAAATGGGCTTTTTGATTGTTTTTTTTACATATGTATATAATAGATGTTATTTTATTTTCTCTTTAAATATTGAAAAGCTTCTTATTAACTTTAGAGTTCTGTGAGCCCAAATGAGTTGAGATTTTTTCAGCAATGCAGTAACTGTGTTGAAGAAGTAAAGGGAGTTCAGAGCTTCCACATGAAAACTGCTGCCTCCTAAAGATCCATTTAGTACAAATTCTCCCAGAAAATAATGTGTGTTGAGAAAGAGAATGTATATGAAAAAGGATATTGTTCCCATTACTGGCAGTAGATGTTTTAGGAGTGAATTTGCACAGTAGTGGTAGTTTGAGTTATAGCAGGAGGTGTTCTATTGCTTGAGAGTTGAATCTTTATACCTTCACCTGATCACTCCTCCATAAGGTTTTCCCTTCTTTTATTCTATGATACATCACTGCAGATAGACCTCAGGAGTTCAAATCACTCCACTTCTTGTCACTGTTACTACTCTTCTGTACACTTGGATCATAGTCTGTAAAAGTTGGTTTCTTTATATGATAAAATAACCAGTAGATTTCTTTAGACATTTGGTTGCCGAGCATAAGTGAAGCCTCCAAGAATGCTGGAGTATATGAGTACTGCTGTTAGCTGCCAGTGAGCTGTAAAGTTTTAAAGAAAAACAGGCAAGGTTCCTTAAAATGGTGATGTTCTGCATTTTTTTACATAGAAGTGTTTTGAAAATGTGATTTGGTCAAGCTTTGGTCAAGCACCAAAGCACATGTGATTTGAAAATGTGATTTGGTCAAGCTTTGGTCAAGCACCAAAGCACATGTGATTTGAAAATGTGATTTGGTCAAGCTTTGGTCAAACACCAAAGCACAAAAAATACACCTGTTTTTAGGGGTTGAAGGATGTAACAAACATAGCAAATTCAGTGGCGTTAATGAAAAAATTGCTACACAAGCACAGTCATCTTCCTAAGAAATACCAAGTCCTTCCTGTTGCATTATCTTTCTCTTGAATTACATGCATTCTTCTCAGGGAAACATCTACAGCTGATCTAACAAGTGGTTTACAATTAAATGGATCTTTTGATTTCTACCATGCTGTCAGCTGATGATGGTTGGCATGAAACAGAAGAGGGATTCTTGTGGTATTGTGTACAGCTTGGGATTGTGCAGTGAGGAAGAAAAAATGCTCCTTATCATTCTGGCATTGTGCAGATCAGAGGAGCATAGTCTGCCTCTGTTAGCCTACATTCTTCTCTGCTTTTTACAAACAAAAAGTCACTACATCTAAGGTAACTGCTGAATATTGTCTTTGTCCTTGTCAACGTTCACTTTCTTGCCACCGAGACGAACTGTCAGACAGAGGAAAGGCAAGTGGTAGTGGTCCTGGCTGGTCTAAGAAGGAATACCAGCAGCTTGCAGTGCTTGATGGTGTGGGAGTTAACTTCCTGAAACTGCCCTCATGAAGCAGCCTCACACAAACTGAACAAACTGCTGTGTTTTCCTTGTCATCAGTGTTGTAGGAGGAACAGCAATCTTATCGGTAGTAATCTTAGAGGTTTGGAAAATGGTGCCTTTTGCCCTAAAAGAAGAAAAGATCATTTGAGTTCTAGATAGCCCATAATTTCTTCTGACAGTGAGACTGATGGCTCACTGCAGTCGTGTTGTTTTGTGCTCACTGGTGACTCACCCAAAGGATGGTAGGACTGGGGTGACCTCTGAAAAGCTTGGGAGACCCCACTGTTCTGGTGATGGGGCTTCAGGAAGGAATAAAGGAATTTCTTGCATATGGAAGAAATGATTCATGTAATGGAGTGTCAGCCTCTTAACATTTGGTGTGCCTGGTTTTCCTTATAAACAAAAATTGTGTGAAGGAGTTTCAGAATCAATATTATTTTTATTTAACAGGTACTTGGTAAGACAGGACAAAAAACAGGTCTACAGTATCTTTGTTATACTGCCTGCACTGACTTTTATAAACTGTGCTTCAACATGAGTGTATTAAAAGCTGTAAAATACAGGTGTACTAGGTCTTCTGTTTCCTGTTTATCAGGCAGTGTTTCAAAAAGTATATTGAGTAAAATATAGTCAATCTCTACAGTTCTGCTCTACATCGACTCTAGTCCCCATCTGTGGGCAGGGGCACAGGAAGAATATCTTCTGCTGTGATTTTACTATTAGTAGTTCTAGATATATCTTTATTACTTTGAAATCTTAGGGCTAATTAGTGAAGCTTGGCATTTACTTTGCAAGAAGTATTTAAAGTTTTAATTCAGTCATTACAGATGTTTTGCTGTAGCACCCAGTGGTCCTTGAAACCCACATTCGGGATGCATAAAAGTCAGGAGTTGGCAGACTGTGCCTCTGTGCTCTGGTAGGCTTGTGCAAAGAGCTTATTATATTCTAGCCAAAAAAAAAGAGAAAGTTTGTCTTGAATTCATGCTCCTTTTTTTTTTCTTTTCTCCACTGATCTCAGAGGAAATCCAATACCATTTTTATACAAGAGAAACCCCTGTGAAAAGACAAAACAAGACTGAGTTAAGTGAGAATAAAATGACTTGTGGGATGCTTTGAGATGATCAAAGGGCTGGAGCAGCTCCCCTATGAAGACAGGCTGAGAGTTGGGTTTGTTCAGCCTGGAGAAGAGAAGGCTCACGGGAGACCTTATAGCAGCCTTCCAGTACCTAAAGGGACTACAAGAAATCTGGATAGGGACTTTTTACAAGGGGATGTAGTGACAGGACAAGGGGGAATGGCTTTATACTGACAGAGGGGAGATTTAAATTAGATACTAGGAAAAAGCTTTTTGCTGTGAGGGTGATAAGGCACTGGCACAGGTTGCCCAGAGAAGCTGTGTCTGCCCCATCCCTGGCAGTGTTCAAGGCCAGGCTGGATGGGGCTTTGAGCAATCTGCTCTAGTGGAAGGTGTCCCTGCCTGTGGCAGGAGGTTACAACTGGATGACCCTTAAGGTCCCTTCCAACCCACATTATTCTGATTCTATAATGACCCCATCAGTGAAGACAGCATCCAGCCCAATGACTTCTTCCATAGTTAGGGATTTCTAATACAGTTACGGACCCCAGTGCACCTGCGTTCTGGCTGTCAGTGCTGTTAGTAACTTGAACCAATTGTTGCTACTGCTACTAGTGTAACTGCAAGAGTAACACTTACTTCTATGCTTACTGGAGGCCTAAGCTTTGTAACTCCTGGGGTGGGTTTTGTAGCCAGCAAGGGGCTTTAAGTGGACACACTTTCACTGCTGTGCATGTGTGGGCTACTTAAATATATGCCTGTGTGAGCTCCTCTTGGGTCAAGGTAGACCCAAGTAAAATTTCAGGTCTAAGAACAAAATTTTGTGTATGTTCTCAGCTTTGCAGCTTGCATCCCAAGTGCTGCTGGAGTAAACCCGAGAAGCGTGCATTTTGTTTCTGTCTTGTTTGAAGACCTGCTTTGGATTGATTTATAGGATCTGAGCCAGCTGGGGGGCTTTCAATGCCTTTTTTATATTTTCAAGTTGTGGGGGTATTTTTAAACACATTTTTAAACTTTTTCATGAGACTCCCAGATTTCATGGTATTTTTCAGAGAAATAGGGGTAGTTTACTGCTTAAGAGTCTACAGTTCCATACTGTTTGGTGTTACACTGTCATAAAACACTGAACTCCCTGTCAGGCAGAGACGTAACTGTTTAACAAAACGTGGTTTTTCTAGTAGTAATCATGCATTATGGTTATATTGTAGGTAGTATAATGGCTGTTTTTACATGAGTAAGTACTAAGCAGTAAATGTAAAATAAAAACCCCACATTTTCCAAATAAACATAACTTCTCTAAAGAAGTAAAGCAAAAAACTGAATATACCCCATGTAGAGCACAAAATACCTCTGATTAAGCAGGTTATAGAGTGACTTGGTGCAAATGTTTGGTTTTGTTTGGGGTTGTGAGGCTGTATTTCAATGTAGAGAAAAAGGATCCCTGCATTTCCTGGTTAACCAGAGATATCCCAGAATAATCAGATACTAGAACCTATTGTTAACCTAGCAATACAGGATAGTATGAGAATTCCTTTTATGAAGTCAGTGTTTGAAATCTGTAAGTGAATCTCAGCAAGCTTTTCCGAAGCTTCAGAAAACTGTGATGTGTGCTGTGTCATTTGTTTAGTTATCACTGTGGTCTGACAAATTAGACTGTCACAGTCCTGTCCCATCGGTCTCCTGAGAAAGTCCTCTTCAATTTGAGGGAAGACACTAGCTGTTTACTTGGCACTAGAAATAAATGAATAAACAGCCTTCATATGGACAGAAGGATTACTGCAGGGTTATGCTAGGGGCTGCTCAGGATGAAGTACTGTACAGCAGTATAATGTTCTGCTTAATTCACTGCTTGCCATCATGCTGTGTATCACCCCATCCCACTCTCTTGTGCTGGCTTCAGTGCTGATGTGGCACAGTGGTGAGCCATCTCAGCCTGGTAACTTGCTGAAAGGAGAAAGAAACCACAGTAGCTGTTCCTCTAGCTCAGCAAGAGTAAAGCAACTTCTAGGTGGTGGGACTGGCTGGTGGTGAGGCAGGGAGGAAGGGGAGAGGCACAGAAGGGGGATGCACCAGGTCGGCTTGGGCTGTGTGGAGCTCTCTATCTTAGCCAACACACAAAAAAATTGCCTTGATATTAGTTATAACAAACAACTTGTATGAAAAGTGGTTTTCAGGAAAAATGAAAGGCCTTGTTGATGGTCCTTTGCCATTTCTTCTTACTGAGGCTTTATGATTTTTGTTGTTCAGCTTATAGAAAAGCAGTTACATTTAATTCAGAAAGCAACTGACTTAGCTCTTCCTTGCAATAACAAGATTTGCATCAGAAAAGATTGGAACAAGAAAAATGCTCTTTTCTGTTGAATTTAGAGTGCTTTACTTACAAAGAAATGCCATTTTACCTGTATTACTGGTCAGTCTCCTTTTTGTTTCCTTTCCAGATCACCATGTATGAAAGGCCAGGTAACCTTCTTGTTGGTTTACTTATTTAGAAACATACACAAGTGCAAAGATAGTGGGGCAGAAGATGTATCCAGAAGAACTTGTAACTCCAAAAATAGATGTTTCAGGTTAAGCGCCATGCTGATACCTTGGGTTTTGATGGTATGTTTTTGCTTCCTTCCTACCAGTGTGTTTCTCTCCTTCATTTAGCTTCTTTCTACAGTTCTTTGCTTTTCTTCCTGTTAACCTATCAATGTCAGTAGGAATTTCCATTAAGTTGCTGTGGTTCAAATACTGCAGCCTAAGCTTTATTCTCTTGGATATAGGGAAAACAAACACTGAGAGTCTGATTCACCTTATTATTGTAAGTTTATAAGGCTACTCTATAGACATTGCAGGTATTTTTGATCCGCAGCCTTTGGGATAAAAGGAAGTGAACCCCAGGAAGAGCTTGTAACATGATGACAGCGCATCCTGCTTGGAGCCTGCTATGTTTTGGTTGAGACACTCATGGGTACAGTTGTCAAACTCTGAAACACTAAGGGTGTCTTCAGCACTGCTACATTTCCGAACACCTAACTTCAGGCTCCAGTCAAAGGCACCTTTAATTCAAACATCTTGTCTTTAGAATACCGGTCCTACATTGTACATTTCATACAGTATTAATGTGTCTTGAAACTGAACATTGACAATAAGCATTAATTCTGTTATGCTAAAACCAGGGACTTTTTCCCCCTACTAAATAAAGCCATTGGTTTGTTCTTTGTTTTAAAGGCTCTGGCTTTTTTTATCTTGAATTCAATTTCTTGGTGCGGCATTTCAGAGAGAGGAGAAGGCTACCTACAAAAAGCTACCATGACACTGGTTTAATCTGTTCTGCTTTTCTTGGTTACTGGTGATTGAGCAGATAACCAAGAGACTGTTTTGGAAGAGGCCTTGGTAACATGTTTGAAAAAGACACCGTTGCGATGAGTCCTTGTACTTTAATGCCAAAAAGCGCTTGCAAGGGATCTTTATTCTGACTGTAAACTCTTGCACACTTTTCGTAACTGCCTGCTCATCTTGATTATGTCCACAACCACATATTCATGTGTATTTATGTGTCACACCCCATCCAGGGCTTCCTGCAGAGCCCAGTTTGGGAGGGCGGGGGAAAAGGAAGGAAATCAAGGTGTTTGGACTTAAATGCTGCTTTAACCAAGGGCAGAGATCTTTACCGGAGCTGTAACATGGGGAGGTGAGTGACTGTGTTGTGAACAGAGGTTCCTAATGGGATCGCTCTGGACCTCTCAGAGAGCAAATCCAGCCTGTAATCAGTTAATTGTTTGCCTTGCACATAGAAGCTATCCTTAGTACTTTCATTGTTGCATACTTCCTTTTCTGTTTATATAGATTTCTGATTTTGGAGGCTGAGCATGTTTTGATTTTTCCAGAAGAAGCAGCAGTGGTTATTTTTAGTACAAGCCTGCTTTCCAGGTTGCTATACCTAACCATGTTGCTGAACGGCTCGTCACAAATGTGGCAGCGGGTTTTTGCCTCTGTGCTCTTAGGGTATAACTCCTTTCAAATCTTTCCTAAAGGTATAGTCAAGCTGCTTCAGTTCTGTTTCTCATGGATAATGGTTCTGCTACAAATAAACATTTTAATTCAGATAGTGGTAGGTAGGAAAAGTATGGCTTCTCCGTGAATGGCAGCTTCATTTTTTGTAACCCTGGTTTCCTAACTGATGAACATAAAAATCTCACTGGAACAAAGTCGATGTGATTACAGGTTAAAGAGTGCACCTAGAATTTTACATTTAAAATATTTGTGAGTTTTTCTAAAACTGCACTGAAGGTGGGGGTGAATTAGTGCATGAAGCCAAGGATTTCACATGGAAATTATGTATGGTAATAAATATATACTAATCCAAGGATTATACTCACTCCACATGGGGTGGAAAGTTCTCTGGAATGATGAAGACTTCAGAAATGAATAAATACTTTTTGGTTGATATAAATATGTTTACTAATTGCTCTCTCCAGTCCAGGATTATTTTGGCTAATGACTTCTTTTCCTTTTCTCTACCTGTCCTTCTGTTAAAAACTGGAATACAGTCTGTGTCTGGCTGTAAAGTACAACTTTAAAACATCAGAAAACTGATCAGGAAACACAATTCAGTGATTTAAAAAGAGACTGAATCTCAAACTGTTTACAGTGTAAATGACGCAGATGTAGACTTTGGGCCAGGAAAATCTCTCTTGTCAATAACACTGCATATTTCATGTTGAAGTGTGTTGACAAGACACGTGCTTATGTATGAAAGTTGCATCCAATTTAAGATTAAGAAATGAAAACTGAGTCTTTGTAGTTTTTTCCTTCCTGCTCTTCCTCCTCCTCAGCCTGCAGTAAGCATTACTGTAAGTTCAATGCACTTGCACAGGTTTAGTTCTCACAAAAAGAGCAGCTGCTCACAGGCTGCTGTCTTCTTATGTATCTCTCCAGCATTGACCCTTTGGGTTTTCTCTCCTAGCACCTTTGCATGTGCTCTTTGCTCATTGCTCATGTGACTGTCTGTATTTATATTCTCTGCAAGGTAGAAAGTATTTTGTATGAGGGTCAACAGTTTTCATCCTTGGTCTCCAGAAATTGTTCATACTACATAATAGTTCCTATTAAGTAGGTGCTTTGCAAATACTTGGTTAGTGGAGTAGCAAAGGAATGGTAAGTGAAATCCACCCTGCCTCTACAGTGGCAGATGAGTCAGAGAAAGAGGTGCTGTAAGGGCATTATGGCCTGTTTTGAACACTTGACCATGACAAGATCAGTCTGGACTGCTTGTGGTTGAGTAAATATCCAGCATCTACCTAAGTGCAGCTGTGCCTTAAGCCTCTGCTCATGGTTGAATTCTGCTCTGTGTGAGTATTGCTGCTCTGATGCTTCATTAATAGTTGCAAAAACTACTTCAATGACTGCCTTGAATGTTAAGGCAGCCTACAGCTAGGTCCTTCGATCAATGTAATTTCTGTTTAGGGAGGACCAAAGTTTGCTGAAGACGGATGGAGGAAGGGAAGTGAAGCAAGTGAGAGATTACCTTAGGTGTGTCCTCTGTATTCCTTGTAAATCAGGAGTTATTAAAGTCTGGTTAGAATGGACTAAGAAGAGAGGAAGTTAAGAGGCTAATGACAGCTTGGTATGAACAAGTGCTTCTTGGTCAAGGTATAACTGTGAGCTGGTAACAGCCTTGAGCAGGTTGGATCTTGGATTTTATATGCTTGTGAATGGGAACTGATAGCAACTGAAATAGCAACCTGTCAGAACGGTAAGCAGATGCTAGTGAGGTGTCTCCCAGTTGTTTTGAGAATGGGATGTTTCTTTTTTATTAGAAACATACTAACAAACTGCTTTGAAAAGTGTCTTCACGTCAGGTTGTGAATGCAAGATTTGCTTTTGGATTTACTGCTTGCCAGGAGACATCAGAGTAGGCAGAGTACTTAAGCCTAATGTTAAAAAGCACTGTTGCCAAATTCAGCCTGCTACTCAGACACATTAGTAGCATAAGGAAAGAAGGCAATCCGTAACTCCTAGTAAGGTAAAAAGTAAGTTACATAAATTTCTTTGTTGAAACAATTTACTTAATGTTTTTGGATATTCTTTTCCTCTTTATTGCACTAAATGCTTTTAATATGCTTTTAAAGTGTTAACAACAAAGTGGGTGTTCTAAGGATAAATTAGACATATAGTTTTCCCTAGGTTCTTTAAAACAACTAATACAGTAATTTGTGAAATCAAACATTTTTCCTTTAAGCACTCTCCTTTCAAGGAATCTACCACAAAATTAAAATGACTAATTATATAAATATGGGATAGCTGCTCTTAAAGAGTCAAGTAAGCATTACAGTAACTTTACTGCAGATGTATTTCTTCACTCTGCGTGGAGCATCAAGGCCTTTTCCTGGTCTGGACTTTTCATCTCCTCCAGAGCACTCATTAAACTAGAGTTCAAATGTCTGGTGTGCTGAGATGGCCTCAGGAGCTGAAAGTGAGATTATTGCAGTGATGTTCATTTTAGCAAAGTGTTCCTTTTCTTGAAAACAACAACAAAAAGACTCTTGCAGCTGGTGACAGTTTGTGGGTTAGGGCTTCTGAAAGTTGGACAATAGTGGTTTAAATAGAGCTGTAACACTCTCCCAGCATTTGCTCTTTCAGGAGATTCTTTAAATGTCAAAATTCATGGATTGAACAAAAGTCAGTGGGAACTGTTTCTGTTGGGCATTCCTGAAAAACAGGCCAGAAGTGCACTAAAGTGGGCTCCAAAAATCCATGGAAGGTTGGGTGCTGAAGACATAGGTGCACCAGCCATGTTTCTAATGGGGTAACTGGTTTCTGACAAGCACAGCTGATAGTCAGGAGCTGCTATATGTTCTCAATTTGCTTGTGATACCATATGGCTTCCAAAACAGCTTATGCCAATGTCTCCAGCTCATGTGAGATGAAGTAAGCTACAGTGTCAAAACTGAAATTTTTTGCTGGCATAAATTAGACCTACATTGTAGTTTACTAGTGACACTTTTCAAGCACAGAGCTAGCTTTAACTTCATTATGACCTGGACAAAACTAATAATTTCCAGATCAAAAACCAAAGTGAAATAATATGAGAATACAGAATTCTGTATATGTAACTTTCATGTGTACTAAAACCTCAAAAGAAGTCACTCAGATGTCTTTTCTGGGTGGTAATTCCACCTTACTGTTGAGGGAACTTGGCTGCTTTCCTTGTGGGATTAATCTGAACTAGTCATATTCAGTTCTCCTTGACACATTTTATTTCATAAATGAGTCACTGAGAAACAAAACCTCTACTTCTACAGTGAAGGGTAAGTTATCTTAGTTCTTTGTGAATACCTATGCATTGGTCCCTCTAGAGGTTATGCCGTGACAGTCTATTTGCACTGTAGGTGATAATCAGGGGCCCTTGTGTTGGAGACAGTGGAGGACCTTTCCTCTTAGGCAAGTGTACAAACGTGGAACAAAATACTAACTCTTGCTTCTAGGTCTTTCAGTCCTGGGTCTGGTAGGCACATTCACTACTGCGGATAGAGTGATTGCAGTACACCACCATCTGTTTATCCATCATTCAGTATTTTAACAGAGATTAATACGAGGCTATTTTTAGCACTGGCAGATAGATGATGTGTTATTTTAGAACATGTATTTATTTAGTGTTTTCTTTGATGGTATCTGTGTTACTGCTTGAGGTCACTTGAACCAGCCAGGGCTGCATGAGTCATCTTTACCCAGGGAGTTTACATATTGTGATCTAAAACATTTCTTTTTAACTCTCTTCCCTCCACCCCCCCACCCACCCCCTGGAGTATGACCCTAGAAAAACAACATAATCCTCATGTTGTGCCAAGTGCAGCTCTCCTGAAAACTGGCTTCAGTTGATCTGTCTTGCCTTCTGCACTTACCTACTACTAAACAGTAGAAGTGAGAGGGAGACAACACAGAAAGCCTGAAGGTAAGACAGCGTTACTACACTGCTGTCAGCCTCCCTGTGTTTGAAGCCTGGAAAGAAGTCTTCAGTCTAAGGAAGAAAACCAGAGATGAGCATTGGAAAGATAATCTTCCTGATAATCTGGAGGAGAGATTTTAGTTTCACTGCTGTTTGAATTCAGATTTTGGAATTTGTGATATAAAGTTTGCTGTCTGATAAAGATCTTACTGATGATCTGAAGGTCATACATAGCTGTAACTGTAAGCCTAGGCAGAGATAGTGTGCACTTCAGAATTTATTAATTGCTTTAGACTTTGAAGTTCTACAAACCTATTCTTATGTTTTTCTTTATACACTTAGAGTCACTGGAGTAAATATATTAGTTTTCTTCTTTCTAGGTGTCCAAGATAGGATACCTCTGTTTTGCATAAGATAACCCACAGCAAGTTTTGCATTGTTTTGTATTATATTTTCTTTTTTAGACTGTAAATTTGCCTGGGGAAAACGTGTAAATATTGAAAACTTGTCATATAGACTTGAATTGGAGCATGGTAACATGTTAAGACTTATAAAGAAATCTGATTGCCTTTTTTTTTTTCTTTTTCAATGATGTATAGTTTTTCAGTCCTTTGGGGCTTAGGCATGGGGGTTCTTGGTCAAGCATTCAGTATTATTTAGTTGTCTTTACTATGTGTACACTGTGTGCAGTTCTGGTGTCCTTTGTGTACATACAGTTCTGGTGTCCTCAACATAAGGAGGACATGGAACTGTTGGATCAAGTCCAGAGGAGGGCCACGAGGATGATCAGGGTACTGGAGTACCTCCCGTATGAAGACAGGCTGAGGAAGTTGGGGCTGTTCAGCCTGGAGAAGAGAAGACTGCGTGGAGACCTCATAGCAGCCTTCCAGTATCTGAAGGGGGCTATAGGGATGCTGGGGATGGGATCTTCGTTAGGGACTGTAGTGATAGGACAAGGGGTAACAGGTTCAAATTTAAACAGGGGAAGTTTAGATTGGATATAAGGAGGAAGTTCTTTAATGTAAGGGTGGTGAGGCACTGGAATGGGTTGCCCAGGGAGGTTGTGAATGCTCCATCCCTCTTGGTGTTCAAGGCCAGGTTGAACAGAGCCTTGAGTGACATGGCTTAGTGTGATGCGTCCCTGCCCATGGCAGGGGGGTTGGAATTTGATGATCTTTAAGGGCCTTTCCAACCCTGACTATTCTACGATTCTATGTCTAGCAGTTGTATATATTCTTGCTGGGAATAGCTAAAAGTCTGTTTGCTTGGGCATTAGAGAAATCTTATGCATTGGCATTCCAAAAGGTAGCATGACCCAAAAACACATCAAAAAAGGCTCTCCTTAAGTGAAACCCATAGAGCTGAGGGAGAAGGCTTTACTGAATTTTAAAACAGAAATTTAAATTGATTTGAACTGGTAAGAAGTTGCTTTTTGTTAATATATAGCCAATTTTAATTATGGCTTGCCGTATTTAATGGCATTGTATTTAATGACATGAGTACCATCTTTCGAAGCAGGAAGGTCCACTGTGTGCCAGTCTCCTGAAGATCCTTGACAGTGAGCTGGCAGGCAAGAGTTTGTTTTTTAAGAGAGATCCTTTTTTAAATCCCCTTTGTCAAGCTCCATCTGATAAATTGCAAAGCAGTGCACTAAACTGGAATTCTTTTTCCTAAGTTATATAAAACAACCTTAAATACCCTGGATACACAAAGTGGAAAATAAATTAATCAAACCAACTTTTATACTTGACATTATAATTTATTTATTCTTTTAAAAAGCAAAGGGAGTATCTGAAGACTATAACCAGTTCAACTCACAAACACGCCTTAAGATTTCAAAACTAGATCTCTTCTTCCATAATATTTTTTAATTAGGGGACCAGAAAAGGAAAACAAGTCATTTTGCTTTTTCGACTCCCACTTGGTTTCTCAACTCTGACCTATCTGTTCAAATCTGTTGGCAGAAATGAAGAAAATACTCTACCTGCACCTGAAAAACAAATCAGTTACCTAAAGCTGGTTTTGTAGTTCAGTAGTCTCTGATTATTTAATTTTAAGTACTTCAGTGTGGGCAGCAAAAACAAATGTCAAAATCGTCGTGTATGCAGGAAGTTCAGTCATTAGTGCCGCTTACTGTTATTTCTTATTTTATGATACATTTTACAAGGTATTGAATTTAAAACTTCATTTAAATTTGGATGAATCTTTATTCACCTTGTAATAATCACATCTAAGACTGCTGGCAGTGCTTCCAGCTTGAGAGGTTTTAGCCCATAGTCTGAACCTTTTAAGCTAAGGAATTGCAGAAAGAAGCCTTTCTATGCTGACTCTGCTCTCATGTGACCTCGCAGTGAACAAGATTGGCAAATGATCCAAATGAGCAAAAATCCTTTTTGGCAGGCTTGGTTTGGGTTTTAGCTTTGGTTCATCAACCAACCAACCACACACTCATGTAGGTCACAAGAGGAAAAAGGATTGTGCAAAAGCAATGAAAAAAGGGAACGTCAGAAGTGCTGTTTCTGCGGTGATGCTGGCAATGCTGACTTGTTTGAAGTGTGGGCCTTTATATGTTTTTTTCAGAAACACCTGTGGCTCACTGAACCTGTTTTCCTCTTGAGTCCTTTCTTTTAGCTAGGCAGAGGTGTCTCCTAGGTTTCTTGAAAAATACCCCAGTAAGAACTGTGCATTTTCAGTCAAAAGTTGTATAAAATCACAAAGGCATCCATAAATAATTGGGAGAAAAAGATCAAATGCAATGAAAAAAAAGCCTGAGCTTACAAGCTTGAAATAGATGTTTTTAATCCATCCTAGCTTTTGTATCTTTCCTGATGGCAGTGAAACAACAGGCACATTCCTTAACTTGCTGCATGTGCACTTCCCTCTGACTCCTCTTGGCTTGGAGGGCCACCAACTTACCCTTCAGCCACCCCACCTTTCTGCCAGTGTAGAAATTAATTAACAGTAGAAATTAATGGCTGTCTTGTATGCAGGAAGTCCAGTCATTAGTGCAGGTTACTGTTATTTTTCATTTTATGATGCATTTTACAAGGTATGACAGCTTTTGGTCTCAGTCTCCTGAAGAAAAATGGCAATAGCTTTTACTGTTTCTCTTTCAAAACAAAAGAAGTCTTCAGTTCTTTAGGTTTATATTCAAGTTAAAACTAAGGGCAGTGTTTTCTTTCTAACACTGTGTTTCAGAAAATGTTTCTTAGACTGAAAATGGAAAAACGAGTATGTCTGCACAGAGGAATGTGGAGGGCATAAGGGTGCACATTCCAGATCGCCTGAGCTGGTGCGGTGATGCAAAGCAGCTGTGAGTCGAGTTAACTGGCCCTTGTACTGCGCAGGCAGTCTGATCATGCCTCCAGTCCCAAAAATGTTGCTTGGTTCGACACTACATGGCTTCAACTCTTCAAAAATGCAATGTTGTGCTCGCTGTGGGTGCATGTTTTTAATTCTTTTAATTTGCGTTGGAGAATTTCCTATATTAAGGTTAGCACAAATGGTTGAAAATGCATGTTGGTAGCTCAGGGCTAAATTAAAATTGATTTATATGTGTATGTGTATGTAAAATATCCATATTAAAATCTTGCTAAAGTGATCTGTTAAATGTCTTTAATTTGGATTTTCAAGTATGGAAATAATAAAGCTAGATTTTCTTTCGCCTACTATTCATCAGCAGTATATAACCCGAGTCAAACGTCAGTAATGAGAGTTTCTGTGAGCTGGTTCTGCTCTCTGAGTCTTGGAAATGTGATTCTGGAGTCCAGGACAGGAAATGCGTGGCAGCTGATCAAATACTGGCGTAACCACCTAATCACAGGAAATGCTTTTTGACTGGATTTGGGACAATGTTACCATGGATAGCATAGTAGGAACTGCTATAAGAAGTTTTCTTACCTCTACAGATTGTTTCTGACTTTATAGTAGAAGTGATATTTTGTTGTCACCCTGCTTACTGGTATCAAGCTGGAATGACAAAGCTTTGTAATTTCTGTTTGATATCTTTTCAGAAGCACCATGACACCAACACATGTTCAGATTAAAAGCACTGAAACCACTAGACTTGCTTTTTATTTATGGGCTATGGCAAATATAAATAGAAAGCTGTTTTATGCCTAACAAACACATCCTATTGTCCCCCTAAGCTCATGGAATCCTCCAGTAACAAAAGCCTGGCCTGTAAACCAAGGGAAGGGGTCATGCAATTGTATTACATTGCTTTTAACAAATTATATTTTGTTTTGCATCAAAGGATAAGAAATATGTTTGCCTTGAGTTGTATAATCATTTCAACTCCCAGTTTAATCGGACTAGGAGGATGATGGGACTTCAGTGTTGATGGCCCCTGGCAGCTCCACGGCACCCTCCCCTCAGATCCCTCTTGTTCTGCAAGGCCAGGAAGGCTTTCTAGAGTTATGAAGTACTAGGCAGTAATTTAAATACTCAGCCTGCAGCAGAATGAACATTGCAGTTGTTATATCTGGGCAGTAGATATCCAGTAAAGTAATGATAATGAATCAGTGAAATTTTATATATAGCATTACTGCAAAATAAATTGGGATTCTGTGTGGAATTCCAGAGCAGAAACAAAACCCAGCTTGTTGTAAACTCACCAGGATGCTGTTCTTTCCTAAACACTGAAGAACAGTTGCTTCAGGAGCCAGTAGCCAGAAGCTGTATATATAACGAATGAATGTGTATTTTAACGTCTGTGAGAAAGGGAAGGTAACGCATGTTTGGAAGCTATATATGGGAGAACAAGTAAGGATTCTTGCCTTGATCACCACAGAAGAGGTGGACAGGAAGGTGCTAAAACAACACTTAAACAATCCCAAATGTCTGTTCTGAGGTTGCTACCCAGCTCGAGCTCATTCCAGTTTCTTTGGGACTTAAGGCCTTTCCTGTCTCCTCCCAGAAACTGTCTCATTGTCCTGACTAGCAACAACTGATTTTGCTCTGACAGCGTTTCCATAAACAGAGCCCAGACAGTGGGTGCATGCAGCAAAAAATGTCTAGATGGCATCCTGATAAAATCTGGAAGACTGGTTACCCTCCTGGGTGACTACAGACCTGGTAGCCCGACTTCAGACATTACACTACTTCAAAGTACAAAATTACATGGTAAATGCAAGAGGAAAACAGTGTAACCAGGATGCATCAGAAAAATAAATTAAGGCACTTCCAGGGATAAGGTGGCAGTAGCTTCACTGGGCAACTTGTTCCACCCCATATGAATTCTCATCCCCATAAGATGCTCAGCTGGTGCACAGCAACAGCCATCCATAGCCCCCCACGTAGCAAAAGCCATAAGCTTTCAGGGGAAACCTTACCACCATGCTGCAGTATTTAAAGGGTGGCTACAAAGAAGGAGACTCCATTTTTATAAGGGGTCACATGGAGAAGATGAGTGGTAATGGGCACAGGTTAATCCTGGGGAGGTTCCGACTGGGTACAAGAGGAAAATTGTTCACAATGAGCAGTCGGCATTGGAATAATCTTCCCAGGGAAGTGGTGGATTCCCCAGTGTTAGGCACTTAAGATTTGTCTGGACAGAGTGCTTTGGTCATGCTTTGCCTAGGAAGATTGGACCAGATGATACTTGAGGTCCCTTCCAACCTGGTATTGTATGATTTTTCTAAACCAAAGAAATATAATACTCTGAACTGCTAGTACACAGTTTTGTGTGGCACTGCATGGAACTTTTTACTTCTCCTGGAGGATATAGGTTGAGAGCTAAAAAATGTTTTAGCACAAACATGTGCTGGCAGAGCAAGTTCTGTGTGTGGTACTCTGTTTACTCTGAAGCGTCCATGTTACTAGGGACAACTGCTGTGCCACTTCACAGAACAGTTAAATACTTGTAGTGTGACCTTCATGTACTTGCTTCTGGTGCCACTCATCTTCAGTTAATTAACTTCATAAATTGGATTTATATAATGCAAATGGTATTGCTTCTGTTTTCAGAAAATTTGCCTCATGGCTTCAGCCTTCGCCTAATCTATTGTCAGAAACAGCCAGAAGGAATCATGTTTTAATGTCATCTTTTCACAAGTCAACAATTCCCTAAATAATAACATATTTGTGAGAGTGGATTGTGACAGCACATTAAAGTGTGTTGCCAAAAAACCTACTCACAAGTTGGTGGTCTTTCCTTAATAATAATGATAATGTAAAATACATGATCTTCACTATGCCAGTGTAAAAATAACAAAAATACTTGGGTTTTCTACACTTGTTGTTGGCTCTGAACAATAATGAAGCCCACCTGATCCCTTAAATTGTTACTTGGTGATATTTATTCAATGGCCATCTCAGTTTGTCGTTCTTGGGCAGGATGCTCTTAAAGCCTTCCTCTTTACTGAGCAGCTGAGTTGTATGTGTTACGTGTGAAATCGTTCCTTAGGTTTCTTTTCCCATTACACTTTGTCTTTTTTTATTGAAAAAGAGTTTTTTTCTATTGAATTTCATTTTGCAGTTACAGCATTCAGTTAAGGCTACAACATCTCTGTATCTGTTCAACTGCTTACTGGAATTTTGTATTTAACTGTGTGGACTCATTTTTCCTGTTCAGAAGAATTATACTTGAAATATATGATCTTAAAAGCTCTTATGAGATATAAGCATTATTTAATAGACTACTTTAAGTCTGCTTTCTGTTTGGTTGGTTGGTTGGTTTGGTGGTTTTCTTATTCTGAGTACCATGATTCATGGAATGTAAGTGTAATTTTATTTCTTTTTGTTCCTGCTTGTTGAACTCTTGTTCCAGAATCCACAATAGACCATTTAGAAAATTAGTAAAACATTTATTTCTGAGTTGTATATTACTTTGTATATAGAACTGAACTTCTGTTCGTTTAACCTTTCCCACTGACTTAAATAAATACTTGGTGTCTCCTAGCATCCTCTTTAGGTATTCTTTATGAAGCTTTTGGGACAAAGCCAAGTGAACTTAATTTATGGACAGATAAATGTTTTGTTCTTTAATTAGACAAATATAGACCAGATTGCTGTCAGAACTTGTGACAATTACGGGTACCTTAAATCCATATTTCAAATAAAAATTAAAGGTACCTAGTGCTGTCAAAGATTGTGTCAAAGAGCATCAGTTTCCCAGCACACAAATTGAAGTTTAAAAAAGATGACTTGAGATATTTCTGCTCAAAAAATAAAATGTATTTTTGTCAACTTAGTTTATCAATCACTGGCTAATAGCTCACAAATTGTTGTCTGAGCTGTATGCCTTGTCTTGTTTTCTTCTCAACCATTGCATTAGCAATCAGGGATGAGCTCATCTGTATTATGTGCATCACAGCTCACCCCGATCTGAAGGACTTTCTCTGCTCTCCAGTTTCATTTTGGACTGAGGCTATACTTCTTTTTTTGTATGCCATTTGCTATTCAGACTATTTTGCATGTCAAAAATCTCCACTGCAAATAAGTCACATTTATTCTATTACCCATTTCATTAATGTGCACTAGTATCTTTTTACATAGTACTGCGTTTGTCCTATCTTCTTAGGAGAATGAGGGATTGTCATGACAGGCATTATATCTGAGCTGCTTAGTTTATATTTAGTCTTTTGATTATTTGGCACATTATGATGTGTTAATTTTTGCACTCATTGAAAGGTGTAAGCAGATTCACGGGAAGTTTAACCAAATCTGTAGAAACGTGGTTTTACGCTTGTCTGACAGTATACAGCAGATGTTATGGATTTTCTAGCTAGCCTGTGCAAATGTCCATGAGACTTGCAAGACTTAAAAACTTGCGTCAAAACGTTTGTAGAGGGAATGTGCTACTGGTGCTTTTGTTGTAGGTTCTTTAAACACTGTCATTCCAAACTCTCTAAAGAGGAGTGATAACCAAGCTATAAAGTGCTTCATTTGGATTTTGAGCCCTGATATTCCAAATTTAAACACCAAGAAATCAATGCTTTTCAAAACCATTTTTTCGACTGGTTTAAGACTCTGGTATGTCACAATATCCTGTTTTCCACATGGGTACATGTACTACAGACCTTCCTTCCCCAAAGATAATCATTGTACTGTTGAAAGCGGCAACTAAAAAGTCTCATGAAAACATCTAGGCATTTGTTTGTTTGTTTGGCTTGGTTTTTTTTT
Source organism: Pezoporus flaviventris (assembly GCF_033815535.1). Taxonomy (NCBI): domain Eukaryota; kingdom Metazoa; phylum Chordata; class Aves; order Psittaciformes; family Psittacidae; genus Pezoporus; species Pezoporus flaviventris. The sequence continues at coordinate 10,698,546 of NW_026892595.1, forward strand.
AACTCAAAGGCAGACCAGAACACTTGAGAAAGGCTTGCTACTTTTTTGATAAGAATAAGCTGGAAATTGTGTTTGTTTCTCAGAATTTCTAAATCCACAAAGTGTATTTAATATTTCTTCAGAGTATTTCAGATACTCTGTGTTTAGTACTTTGGGAAAAGTATGTATTTCCACATTAAGGCTAATTGAAAAGCATTTGGTTCGATTTGGCCTAGTTTTCTAGCATTAGGTTATCGAATTTCCTTGAAAGCCAACAATCTAATGACAGTTATCATTTGAACTGTAAAAACATGAAGTTACTGTAGCTACTGGTAGATGTTCTTAGACATGTAAAACTTTAACGCTTCTTACTCTGGCAGCTGGGTGGGCTTTTATGTTGGTTTTGGGTTTTTCCCTCCATATACGTTAAATTAATCTGATCCTAAACACTCAGAAAATCAAATACTTTACACTGTGTTTTTCTTAGTCATATAATTGCTTTAATTTCAGGACTTGTTTATGAAGAGGTAATCATAAATTATTTATATGGAAGTCACCTGTGCCATTTAAACTCCTGCCACATTTTGTAGTTATTAGAAATGCTGTGATAGATACTCTTTAACTTGCGCTTTTAGGGAAAAAAGAACAAAAACGAGGTGAATTTTTGTGTGCTTGAAATGATGAAAACCTCATTTAAAACAAATTAAGGAGTATTTTGCTGAACTGATTTATTTCTCTACAGCAGAACTTAGCTTAACCTTTTATTTCTCTTGCAAGAATGGCTTCGAGTGTAATTTAAACTGTCAAATGACATTTATCAAACGATGGTTTTGCCCTGTAACAGGCAAATGTCTTCCACAAAATTGATTAGCTGCTGACCTCATCCACCCTTTTCAGACCCTTCAAGGTAGATTTCAAAGAGCTGTAAAATAATCACTTCACTTTCAGTTTATACTTCAACACAAGGCGTTTACTGTCCTGGTAGCGATACTGCAGTGTGTTCCACATCTGGGAAGGAGAGGAGGTAAATGCCTGCCTATAGCTCTGCCTGTCACCACCCAGCCCGTTGTGTTTTAACCTAAACCCCTACTCCTTGAAAAATAGGAACAGCTTTGGAAATGGCTTTTTACAGGATAATAGAATGAATAAGGTTAAGAAACTCTATCTTCTAGATGATTGGGCTTTAGTAATCAGGAAAATGCTGTTCATTAAGGCCTGCAGGGTGTTCAGTTATCAAGAAGGTGCCAGAAGAATGAAGAGTAATAGTCTCCTAAATGTGAAATTTTATACCCCAAACAGTTTTCCTCTGTTGCGTGCTTGTTCTGCAGCCTTGTTTTGTGAGAGCAGTCCATTAGAAGCCAATAGGCTTGCTTTTGTTAGCCTTAACCGGCCAGTGAATGAATTAACTGTGCCTTTGAAGAAGTCTTTGGCCCTGTCAAAATGGTGACTCCATGTCTGAACAAAAAGTACTGTCTGATATTGTTTTCTGTTCAGAGCTCTGTGCAAGTTCCTTTGCTAAAGAAGAAACTGAGATGCAGAAAGTAAACCATGAACATAAAAACCTCAGAACTGCTGGTGGTGTTAAAAGTTCAGTTCTGGTTTTAGACCTCAATAATTTCTTTATTCCAGAGTCTCTTCCAGTCCCGCTTCTTCCAAAATCTGTGTTTAAAAATACACAAATTTGTGGAAAATGCCCTTGACTTTCTCTCAGAGTAACAAACCAGTTGTAGCTTGTTTGTCTCAGCGGATCAGACTTGTGTGAATAGGCTTTCAGTTCAGAAAGAGAGTTGGGAGATAAATAAGAGCTGAAAAGAAAGTAGCACTTCCACAACTTCAGCCACATCCAGCATCAGGAGAAGCAGGAATTTTCCTGTGTGTGAAATTGCCAAGAGCCATAACTGCAACTGAGATCTTTAATCAAGCTGTTCAGTGTGAAAACACCTCATCCCTCCATAGGTTCAGCCAGCGAATCTGTCTGCCTGGTATGTTAAATTAAGAGGAAACAGTATCTATGCTGCATATTAAAGCTGAGATATTAAATACAAGAAACTTAAGTACAGAATGAAGTCTTTAAATAGGAAGAGAGTTTTGAAAGGAACCACTAGGCGTTGCTAGGTAGTTTGCATGTCATTTGTGATGTGCTTGGGGTGAAATTTTTTGGACATTCATGTACATGGTTTCTCTGATTTTTGTAATTTTTTTGTTTTGGTTTGGTCATTTGTTTGTTTTTTTTTTTTATGAGTCATACCAGCTGTAATGTGTTACACAGGTTTCTTGCTGCAGCATCGTAGTGATAGGCATCAGCTTCTATCTGTTGGAGAGCAGGGCCATTGTTCTGGCTCCTCTAGCTAAACATGCAATATATGCTGTGAATTGCCTTTATTATATGCTGCTTAAATATCTCATTGTCTGCTTTGCATACAAGCAATTTATTGCTGCTTATGTTCTGACAGAATGAAAACTAATGTTTAATTATGCATTGCCCTAGTAATGTGGTGTTTAGGGTGAATGTATCTGAATTAAATAAGGGCCATTAATAATGCCTAACCATTTATGATATATTCATTGCCTGATTTCAAATCATATAAATTAGAGAAGCTTATTTGAAATGTCACCAATGTAAGATGGCTTTGTGGGAACACCTCTCTGTGTGCTAATTTCAGAATCATTACCAGCTGAGCCTTACTATTTATTCAATGTCCAGTAGGCTTTTATTATTCCCTTATTTGCAGCTTAATTACAACCTCTGTTTTCCTGACAGTGTGAATTCAATCCTAAACCTGCAGGAGCAAAACGAGTTGCAATCAGTTGGTTTTTGCCTGAAAGCCTCCTTTCGCCTCAGCCCCCTCCCACCTGCCACGATCCAGCCACAGCTCTGAGCAGAGCCCTACAGCCCCAGTGTTTATACCGTGTGTTTCAAGCGGCGATGCTAGTCTGAGGCTTTTAAAATTGCTCTTATAGCTCATAAGGTGTAAGCATCTCAAACACCTGGTTTTATACCAGTATCACAGGGATATTTGAATAAATTGCTTAAAGGGATGATTCTGGGTCACTTTTAGGGTCTTGTGTGCATTAATTTACAAACTGTATTAATAGGCATGAGGTATTTTTACATAATATGCATGGTTACTGTGCAACTGAAATCTTAGTCGTTCATCTTTAAAATAATCCATTCTCTAAGGATTCTCTGGGATTTAAATTCCTCAAAAATACAGTAAGCATTGTCTGTTTCAGGTAACAGGACAAACTGCAGCAAAGTTTTGCATTGATAGCGACAGATAAGGGCAGTTAAAGGATGTAGGTTGCAGGACTAAAAGGACTTTATTTCTCTGTATGATGCACATGCATTTGTTATAGAAATCTATAAATGTGGGCTTTCTTAGAAGTAATTGTAATTAAACGAATATCTGATTGCGAGCCTTCAGCAACAAGTCAGGCCTTTGTCCAGTGAGCTCTTTCTGTTTCATTTATGCATCATGATTATCTCTTAGGGGAAATTCTTTCTTGCTTATAATTTTGTTACATTCAGTAGCAGTCCTTAGAGGAAATTAATGTTTCTTGTTTCTTAAGTAATTATTACAGTTACTGTAATTAGGAAATAACTGAACTTTCATCCTCAGTCACATTTAATTTGCTCTTGTGACGAAAGCTAGCTATATTTAATGGGTAATGTGAAGAGATGCACACAATACTTGGTAAATACATAGTTTTCTGTCATGCTTGACTTTAAAACACAGAAAAAGAAGCAAAATTTTAATCCAAGATGAGTTGGAAGAGTCAAAATGTCTTCTTTGTGCTTCATATTTAGTGTCTTTCAAATGTGACTGTTTCTTTACATGGTGATGGCAAAGTGGAGAACTGATCTCTCTGACCTTTCCCTTTCCTTTTAACTTTCCAAGAGCTGTTTGTGGGGGAGTTTGGATATTGTTTCTTCTCCCTCCCCCCACAGTGTGGTTCCAGTTTCCACCAAGATCTAATGACACGGGTATTCCTTTCTGTCTTGTGTGCACTTTCCAATCTGGCCTCATCAAATCTATCCGAAAAAATGTATTATTTCACAAAGAACCAGACCTTACACTTGAAAGGTTTAAATTAATTAATGGCCTGTGCCACTGGGACGTACCATTACTCAGCTGGTATGCTATATCAAAGGTCATTTGTACTGTGTGTTCATCACCTGCTTTTTTATTTTCCTGTCTGCTAGAGAGGAATTCCCTAAATATTAGAGGAATTATTTTTGCATACTTCCAGGTTGGATGAATTTAAAAATAAATACCCTTCTGTTAGTCTGCTTTTTTTTTTTTTCTTTGCCTCGTTTGGGGTTGAGGAAAAAGTACATTCACGTCTGGTAGGGAACTTCCTAGAAGTATTTTGGAATTTCTGCTTAGAATAAAAGAATCTCTGAAGTATGCATGTATGAGCACATTTGGCTCTGTTATTCTGCTATGTAGGTGACATTTGTAAGGCCTACAACTTAAACTGTACTATTATAATACCTATATAAATACTTGCAGCACAAAAGCAAATCTGTAGATGTAGAGAAACTTTGCATCAGCAAAGTAAGAAAGCGAATGCATGTGAAAATTTGAATAATGCAATTTTGATAATGTAAAATCCAAATTTGCAAGCAAACTTGCTGTTATTGTAGGTAATGGAAGCTGTTCTTTGTATCACTTTTGCCGAGACTGTACTTGTGTGTAGGTCTCTTACTTCTCTTTCAAGCATAGTTTGTTATATGATCTGGCAATGTAAAAGATAGATAACACTGTATAAGCAAATCTAAAGTTCCGTATCTCTGCATAGTATCTGCTTGTCCCTAGTTTTATTTGTACAACAGCTACACTAGTTCTGCAGGCTCATGAACCTGTCCTGTGGATTCAGAGTGAGATTGATATACTGTGATAGCAACTATAGTAAAAAGCATGTATGTTAGATGTAGTGATTTTCAATCAACATTTTGTTATTTTATGTCATATTTAATGAGGTGTCAGCATGATTTATTAGGTTTATACAGCTGTGCTTTCAAAAATTTACTGGAATTTCTTCTTTCACTCTGCTTGGAGGAAGGAAAGAACATTCTCCCTACAACTTCAGGGAGCAGAGCACACTCAGCCCATCCCAGACATCTTTCTATTTCCTTTCTCCGCTCTGCTATATAACTGCCATGCCTCTGTCTACAGCTTACCAAAGAAGCACTCAGTAAATTCAACAGATTTTATCAGGTTTTGTGTGGGCTGCAAGGGTCTTGAATAATAAAAATGAGATGTCAGGGACCATTACTGGGAGTTGAAAGTACTGAAAAGTGGTGAGGCCACCCGACCTGCTTGCTTGCATTGGTTTCTTTCCTCTGTTTAAGAGCTAAAAGGCTCCTCGCTGTTTTCTTGTTTTGTTTAACTTTGGTTCTGCAAAAGGTCATACTCGCACTGAGTGCAAGTCCCCTTTTATAACCTATAGCTACTTCAGTGAAGGTTTCTCCAAAAGCCTCTCTGCAGCAGGGTAGCATTTACAGGCAACTAACCGCTTCCTAGTTGGAAACAGTGTTGGATAAGCAGTGCTGAGAGCAGAAGAGCACCCCTGTGTTGCTGTATCCACCCTTAGTGTGCATTTGTATTCATATGGAGTGGGTTTTCCCTCTAAACCCTGTAGAAAACTGCTGAAGCAAAATGTGCTCTGCATGAGCAAACAGACTTGACCGGGTGAATCGAGGTGCGTGACCAGGGTGTAGATCACGATAAGAACATAGGTAGAATGTATGTCATGGGTGGCTGTTGTTGTAATGGGTATCTCATTCATGATTTGAAAGCACCATTGTAAGCTAACAATACTCTGTCTTATGTTTATCAAGTTTTAGTTAAAGTTTACTAAAGTAAGGGTAAATTGATACATGCAATGATAAAAATATGCCTACAGAATAGGTAATGGTAAAGTGTTCTGTGATTTCTATGAGGTGTGGTCAGAGGTGGATTTCAAATATAGATAAAAAAAACTAATCTTGAAGACTGACTATTTCTCTCAAAGCTAGAAAGAATAGATGATCCCCACAAATACAAAAAAATAAGGGGAAACCTTGGAAGTTGTTCATCTATTTCTAAGTGAAAATTTAGCTATTTAGTTTGTCTGACTTGAACAATCAAAAAGATGCATACAAAAATTTGCCTGAGTTCTGTGCTAGTGTAAGAAACAACCCTCCGTTTATTGAGCCCAAAGTGCGTGCATTCACATATAAACAAGATTTCACTTGATTTTCTATAAAGAGTCCAAGACACAAACATGTAAGACTACTTTGTAGGGCGCAAAGGTAAATAGTCATTTGAAATATGGAATTTGGATTATTTTTTGGAAGCATAGCTCAATTGATTAGACAAGAACAATGTGTTGGGATTAAAGACCATTTTGCTGGCGTCCTCATTGACCTTCCATAAAAAGTACAATCCAGTTGTGCTTTGAAGCACTTCCCCACTCTGCCACTCCCACCCCCCCTCCCCAGAAACTAGTATAAATATGGAATGCTGTTCCTTCTTTTCCAAAGTGTGATCACATTTAATCTGGAAAGAATAAAACTGCTTTTACATTCTTTTACTTACATTCACTCTCGGGTCATACACACAAGAATTAGTAGACTAAGTAACATTAAGACACATGCAGCATTTTTGCAAAGACATAAGCATCTAAATATATTCTCTTTTCTCTAGATCAATGAACTGAGCCATGTTCAAATCCCTGTTATGTTGATGCCAGATGATTTCAAAGCCTACTCAAAGATAAAGGTGGACAATCACCTTTTCAACAAGTAAGTACAAGTAACAGTTCCTTGCAGAAGTGGATAGTGGCAGTGATATTTATGAAGTACTATGAACTCTGTTATTTTTCAGTTCATGGGACTGAAGTTTTTATGATTAAGTTAATCCTGCGATAAACATAGCCATCTGTGCTGTTCTGAAAAGCAACAGCAAGGGCTGCTGGGTAGTATTTTTCTGCCATATGGTTTATTATTGCCTTATGAGTATCTTATATATTGAAGGTGATCCTTTCTTGGTGTGTTTATGGCTGATACAAGTATTTATTTGGGTATTTTTCAAAACAAATTCATATGTGTGTACTTTTTATTATATGAAATGTTTGAACATGAATGAGAATTTGAAGCATATAACAAAGCTGAGTAATGTTCAGCTTTTTATAATCCATGATACATAATCATAGCAATCATATAGAAGTGCCAAAAGTATTAAGATCATTTAATGAAATATCTGTGTCTCTTAAAAATAAAATGCTCTGTGAATAGTATGTATAGACATACTAAACTGATACTGCTGTTTTGTGTATAACCTAAATTTTGTTTAAGAATATATTTGCAAAAAGGAAGAATTCTGCTACTTTGGATCTTTGGTTTTGTGGCGATGGTCAAAATAACTTCTCACATATAAGTCTGAAATCAACACAAGGGTATTAAAATTAGCTCTGTACTGAATGAGTCAAGTTTTCTTGAAGCTTTGGCACCGTCAGTACTTTTTGGTGTTACAGATGGTATAGTAATTCTTATATAATCCAATCTAAGACTTCACCACTGGAATAATTTTAGAGCAGTGGGAAAGCATTCTTTGTCTGCTTTTGAGTCCAGGTTCCAAAGTTACCAAAATATAGTTTGTGTTTATTTCATCCAGTTATGTTGTAGCTTGTTGGAGACAAATACTCACAAATTTATTAAATATTGTAAAGAAAATGAAGAGAACACAGTGAGACTAAATCTCATTAACAAAAAAGGTTAGAGGAAAGATTGTAAATCTCCTTATCCTCTGTTTTGTGTGAACAGAATTGAGACAGTTATTTACTACAGTTATTAAGACAGTTATTAAGACACTTATTAAGACAGTTATTTACTACAGTTATTTACTACATATGCAAGTGAATGAAGTTGATGTGGTTTTATATTCTTTCAGGGAAAACATGCCAAGTCATTTCAAATTTAAGGAATATTGTCCAATGGTTTTCCGTAATCTAAGAGAGAGGTTTGGAATTGATGATCAGGACTTTCAGGTAAGTTTGCTTTCAAAATGCCTAAACTAATGATATATGCTGCAGTTGTGAACAAGCAGGCCAGTGTGCTGAAATAAAGTTATTTTTATGTAAGTTGAAGGAAAACTTAAAGATGATCTTCTTTCTATTCCTTCCCCCACCTGCAGGCAGAATGTTTCTGGTTTAACTCTTTGCCTGCCCTAGGTGTCTTCTGGTTCCTATCCTTCTGCTGTCTTTAGCCGTCCGTATTTCATGTTAGAGAACCTCCAGGTCGTAAGCCGTGTTATTAAAACAGGGGGTGATACCTCTTGCAATAGGAAGAAAAAAGATGCCTGGACACTACTGACAAGAGATGTTATGTTCAGCTGGGTCATTTAGATAACAGTGCTTGAGTTGTGCGTCTAAGTGAAACATCATTTCTGAAATGAACATAGTCTTTTTTTTTCCTTCATGCTCTCTTTGTTTAGAAAAGCTTGACCTGTGGCCTGACAACTTCCTACTGCTTCATCATGCCTCCTTTTCCCATTGTTAAAAGGATCTGGAAACAAATTGCTTGTGTAGAGCAGATACAGCAAAACAAGAAATTGCTCTAGATTTGGCAGGGTTGTTCCTTGCAGCCAAAGCTTCTTTCTCTCTTTGCAAGAGAAAGTTCTTTAACTCTGCTTCAGTCTGATTTGCAATCAAAAACTCACTGACAATTCCCTTTTCCATTAGTTGCTCCTAATGCACACTGTTTCAGTCACAAGGGTAATTTCTTTCTGCAGTCTCTCTGCAAGATGTCCTGTCCTAAAGAGCACTTGCTGTGTAACCCAGCACCACTTCCTGTTGTGCTCTTTTGCTCTTCTGGTATTTTGATGTGGGTTGCAGTTGTATTTGTAGCCTGCCACTAAGATATGTTAAGTGAAGATATTTAATAAACAGTTTCAAGTAGCTAAATTGTACAAAATGCATTTGTACAGTAACACTTTCATTCTTGCTACATCGAGCAGAGTGAATACTGAAGCCAGAAGATACTTTTAAATCCTTCAACTATCCTTTTTATCAGTTTTCCCCTTTTCAGTATCAAGCAATGTGTTAAAATACGTAGATGGGTTAAAATGTGCTTGCAGGAGTGTAGATGGAGATTAGTCTATGGATCTTGGTATATGGCCACTGTAACTTTGGTGAGACCTTTTGTCAGTAGGTGGAGAAGAGGGTTCAGCTGGTTTCTTTTGGTAGAGCTGTTGTGATCCTGTCATATGATTTTTCATTATCCTCTTTACTGAAGAGCTGTTAAAGAGGAAATACACCAAGACTTAGGCTAACAGTTAGAACAGATTACATTAGTGCTTCAATTTTCCTGGTGTACCAAAGAGGATCATAATGTTTGGGAAGGTATTTGATTCCTTTAACTGAAGATTTTCTTTTTCTTGACAAAGGATTAGTGTGTCAAAGAGGAAGGACATGTGATTGTTTCTAAACTTAAAATTATGGTGTCAGCTCATGCTTGCTGTCTTTTTAGAAGATGGGGTGATGACATTCCTAGGCAATTGAAGTTATATTTCAGTAAATATTTATTAGACGAATTAGGATGCTGTCATTAGTTAAAACTAGCAAACCGCATAATCAAAAGCACTGCCTCCCACAGCACTGTGAAATGTTTCTATCTGTTCTGCTGTTCTACAACAAAAAATCCTGTTGTAACTATATTATACTGCTGTTTAATTTTATTAATGATAGCAATGAAAAAATGGTGTTAAAGGACTGTCACTAGATAAAATGCCCCTATTTTCAGATTAAAACCAAAATTACTTGTTTGTAACTCTGTTTTGTTCTGTTGGGGTTTTTTTGACAATATAACCAAACGACAATCCAGAAGAAGAAAAATGTAACCACATCCTGTTTTTTAATGCAACAAAATTATGTATTGGAAAAAAAATCTACAATACTATTTAGTATTTCAAGTATATTTAGTGAAAAACAAAAGATACTTAATTTTGACCCAGGGGAAGGCAGTGTCTACATTCGCTATCCTTTTTTTCCACAATCCAAGCAAATTATCAGTCTGCATTCTTATTCTACTGAGCTGTACTGATACTATTTTTTTTAAAAAAGATCAAAGTAGTAATGTATTTTGAACACACGTCAAAATTAATTCTAGAGGAAAACATACAATGAAAATTTAACTCACTCCATGTGCAAGATAGGGGTTATCCCTATTAAAAGTAGAAGTTGCTTTCTTTTTAATGTTACATTTTCTGTGATTTAAAAAGGAAATCCAGGGAGACTCACTGTGTATACTTGTCTTTTTTTTCCAGATAATCTTTGTCTTCAAGAAAGTTATTCCAGTGAATGCAGGTTAAAATGATGGTCTTGCATTCAAAGCCAAACATGAATTGGAAAAAGCCTGTGCAATATTGAACTGAAGGGATGCTTATGGAGGAGATAGAAATAACTTTCTCTGGGTAGTTTTTCTTATATAACAACTTTCAGGAAGGGAGTCCTAATCAATTGTGAGCAATGTCATTCCCATTATTGAGCAAGATAGAATTGGTTTAGATAAATAAACCCAATTACCTCGTTCATTAGTCAGACACATCAGTTTAAATCAGGAAGAACATTCATTTTAAATGTTTTTGTTTTCAGAATGTTCTGCAGATATCCTTGATGAATTGTTCCAGAGGTCATATAGTGCTTCCTCATAAGACTGAAAAAAAACCCTTACTTTATCAAAAGAATTTGGGAGCATACACCCTAATTACTGGGCTATACACATTTTATATTTTGACATTGTGTTATTCACTTTGTGCAGTAATTTTGTGGGCTGCTTAACATGTAGGCTTTGCTCACATGTGGAATGCTTGATATAAAAATCTTCTCTTACAGAGTTCTCCTCTTATTCCTGAAGAGAGATTTAAATCTTGTAAGTAAAGGGTTTTTTTCCTACAGTTAGTCTGTCTTTAGTCAGAGGAATTGCTTAAACTGTGTATGGTTTGTGTTTTACAAGAAGCCATTTCTAGTAAGTAGTTCCTGCATCTGTCTGTCTTTCATAGCTCATTGGGCATCTCTGAATGACATTTTGATTAACATTGAACTAGAATTAAAGTTTCATGGAGGTAGATGTGTGTTGCCAATACTGAGTGGGGGGTTTTGCTTTATTATGGACATCGATGTGCAAAATGTAGTATGAAGTTAAACCATAAGTTTTATTTAAAGGTTGCCTTTAGAAGCTTGTTACGACAAGTTAAGTGTTGAATCTAGGTTAAGAAACTTTGTTCTTATGTCAAAACAACCTTTTATTAGACTCCAATCTTTCTTGCTTATCACATGTTACTAAGGTGTTTATTGAATCAAATTAAGAAATGGTTTGGCTGTTCTTTCTCAGAAAGGGGAACACAAGTGATGATCAGTCAGTATGAATCAAAATTGCGTTTGAATAATGACAAAAATTTTAAACCATTTTAACCAATTAGGTCATTATTTTGCTTAGCACCATTGGGAGTTACAAGTACATGTGGATCTGAAATTGAAGGTACTTTTTAAAAGTAATTCTACGAGTCAGAACATTAAATAATGACAGATTTTGCCTTGATAGGGAAAATTATCTTGATCTTGTATTTTTGTTAAGTGTCATCTTAGTTCATTGGTAAAGAATCCCTAACTCTGAAGATCCTCCTAACATAGGTAGGGAAATACTTGACAGCGTTAACTGTTCCTAAAAGAAAAGAGAAAAATTGATTAGAAAGCAGATGTTGTAAATTAAATACCTCACTACAATCCCAAATTAATTTTTAGTTTCTGCATTCCCTCTTAGCTTTTGGCATCAGTTTTGCAAAGGTTATCTTACAGAAAGACCTCTTTTTTACCAAACTGTATGGTTTGGTTACAACGCTATGGCTGTTGTAACTTGAGAGTTTCTTTTCAACTCGGTCGACATGATTTCTTATCTTACAAAATCCAAGAGTACAATTCTGTCAAATGAATTATAAGACTAGCTTCTGAAAACTGCAAAAGTGAGAGGTGAACAAGCAAGCAGCTAGCTTAATGATCCCCCAAAAAACCTCTAGAAAAATAGGATCTGTTACTATTACAAATGCTTCTGCTCCTATTGCTCTGAAAAGGGGAACTTACTTTACTATGATCCAGCACATCTGTTCTTACTTAGAGTTATTGCTGAATCCTACATCTAGATACTGCTAGGCGAAAGAGGGAGACTGGGTTCTTGCCCAGTGAAATGCAGTTGGTCATACCAGAGGGCACCAGTGTCCCAGGGTACCTAATGAGCTTTATACTGGGGATGGAGGTGATCACAACTGATTTCCCTTAAAGTTTTAGTACTTAGGGTAAAAGGAGATATGCTCAGATCTGACTGTAGGAGCAGCCAGTAGAGGTTCTCTGTACAGAACAAAGAGCTTTTAGTAGATGGTCTGTGTTCTTTTTAACTTAGAGGTGCTTATTATTTCTCTATGTGCATTTTTTCCATATAAAAGATTGAATCTAAAAAGAAAATTGAGAAATCCTGCTCTTAAACAATTTACCTAATAACAAATTGTAAGAACTCTGTCTCTCACTTTAATATGGATGTCTCCTTACATTTCCATATCTCTCACAGCTTTCTATACAGAAGGATTTGTAGTCCAGACTCTAGAATAGCATCAGGAAAATAATGCAAATTCTAGGTTCATTTTTCCGAAGTCAACCTTAAATATAATTTTGTCTTTAAGTGTCTAAACTTCACCAAAATTCTTGTCAACTTGTGAACATTTTTGCTCATTTTATGTGACTTTTCCAGTCCTAAGGTATCATATTAAGAGCTTAAAAGCTATTTTACAATCTAAAATATGTTTCTTCAGACAAATACTAATTGGAGCTCTTTGCTGGTGTTTCTGCAGTGAAATTTGTGCCTCCATTTATTGGCCTTTTGTTTGGGAAGGAATGAGCCACCTCTAGCATTAAACTACAGGCAACAAGGTCAACAATAAATATGTCAGGAACAACTATCTTAGGAGTTGGATCTTCTTCCAAAGACATGATCCTTTCATTAAATGTTTAATAAAATGTATTAAAAGTCTTGGAAGCGAGAACTGTCTTGAAAAGAAAATTCCTGTGCTGACCATTTAAGTATGGTAAGCCTGACATTGCATGAAAAGTCATTGAGTTTATCTGTCAGGTGAGGCTGTGATTTTCTTGTAGCAGAGTATACAGTTTGTGGATCCCAGATGGACATTGGCATCAGGATATTCGGAACTGCTGACATCTTGTTTGACATGGGCATAGGCATAGGCAATAGTGGTAGTAAGGTATTGAGTCAGCTGTACTAACAAAACCTATTGCATTTATAGTCTCTCCAGCATGTGAAGAATGAAGTTTGCAATCTGAATATTACATTCTAGGATTTGGTGCCATTTAGTGGCTGTGGGACTTAACCTTAATATGTATGGCAGTGGAAATTTTAACCTCTGTCTTTTCTTAGTTTTCCCCAGAGAAAACATTTAGTTTGCTTTCTTTAGCAGTTCCTTGCATAACCTACGTATCATTCACAGTTGGGTATTGAAACTAGAAAAAAGTAATTTAGTATGTGCTGGCAGCATCAAAAAAAAATGAGCTTCTGGGTGCTCCCTGAGCTCGTATGGAGATAGCCATTGATAGTGAGACATTCTGTCCAAGCTTTACATGGCTGAAGGGGCGAAGCTTCCAGAAGAAGAGCCTTAACTCTTTCTAAAGCAAGCGTATGCCTTAAGCTAACAGCTTCAAATCCAGACCTACAGTCTGTCCTGGGTTCAGCAGTAGCAGTCATGTTTCTCCTTCTTGGTAGCTGGTGCAGTGCTGTGTTTTGACTTTCGGCTTGGGAACAGAGCTGATGACAAGGATGTTTTGGTTTGGCCAAGGACTTTGTGAGCCTCATGCTCTGCCAGGGAGGAGGAGAAGCTGGGAGGAAGCAGAGACAGGACACCTGACCCAAACTGACCAGAGGTATTCCATATCACAGCACATCATGCCCAGGATGTAACTGGGAGTTAGCCGGAAGGGCTGGGACTGTGGGGTTGGAGGAGGTGTCGGTCAGAGGTTGGTCGGGCTGGGGGCGTGAGTTATCGGTTGGCTGGTGCTGAGGTGTTGTATTCTCTTCCCTTGTTGTTTCCTTTATCATTGTTATTATTAGTGGTAGCAGTAGTGATCTCTGTTATACCTTAGTTACTAAACTGTTCTTATCTCAGCCCGTGGGAGTTGCATTCTTTTCGATTCTCCTCCAGGAGTAGGGGGAGGGAAAGAAGGGGGGGAGTGAGTGAACGAGTTACCTGCCTGGGTTTAAACCACGACACAGTCTCAATAGGGTAACTTGATTTAGGAAAGAATCGCATTTTATTCATTAAACTTCCATTTGAGCAAGTCAAGTAACCCATAGCCTTTCTCCTGGTAGAATAGCTCAGTGGAAAAAATAAAAAGTTGGTGTTTTACCTTTCTCTGTCAAAGTTTTTCATGTCTTTCACCACAGTAATCACTCCCTGGATACAATTTGCTTATAAATGTTTGTAGGTGTTCACAGTGTGTACATCCACTTCTTAACAAGATCGTGGAAGGGATTTGATGTTTGACTAGTGCACCACAGGACCAGTGGTATCCTGTCTTGTCCTTTGGAGGTCCCATGTCATTCGACATAGGTCTTTTGAGAGCTCTGCTTTTGAGATGAGAAGAAATCATGCAGTATTATCCATACAGCTGCCAAAGGCAAGGGGACTCATACTATTGAATGTGGTTTTAATGTACGTTACTGGTCAGGTACGCTTTGCCAGATACTAGACTTCTTAATAATGTGTCAGTGTCAGGAATCAGTGTTCCCTGATCATGTTTTCTCATCATGTTTCCTTATCAGTATTTCCAGACATAAACCTGCTCAATGGCAATGGTAGAGTGCATGATCCCAGTATACAAAGTAAACCCAGAAGTCTTCTCTGTCCATCCTCATATGACAAAACCAAACATCTCTGGGTTTGGTGCTTCTGTTACAAAAACAGTAGCACTTTGCCTTTCTTCTCTTTAGAAATCACTGACAAAACACTGTCCTGAGCACCATCCCAGAAGTAGGCTGCTTGTTTCAAATTACAGAAGTTGGAGCCTTTATGTCCAGTTGTATGACAGTGTGTCTCTCTGATATGCTTTTTTAGCCAGTAATCCAAGTCTAATATCCATATCAACGATTCCTGAGGTCTTGTAATAGGAAAAAAAGGTTGGGGGAAGCTGCAAGTTTGTCTTCATGAGAAGCTGTGCATGGGCCAGGCAGCACCACTGTAACTGCTGTCACAGAACAGCCAGACTGTGTGTACGTAATTGTCTTAACAGCGATGAACCACTGCCAGGCTTTTCCACTGACCTATGATTTCAGTCATCACAGAGCATCATCTGTACACTTGTTTTTGCCTATTCATTCATGCAAAGCTGCCCAGAGGCACTCTTAAATAGCCTGGGATGTGATCTGATTTGTCTTTGGGGTACGCTGAGCTTGTGAAGCTCGTTCTGGCATTCCACGACTTTCAGATGAGATCACAGTACCAGAAATCATTGTTTGCCTTTGTCCAGACATCGCAAAATGGGGAAGATTTAAATCAATGAGAAGCTGTTAAGCCAGTCAGTTTGAAAGATTACTGTTCTTCTAAAGCTCTCCATGCTTTATCACCAGAATTTTCCTATTGCCCTTTTTAGCTTTTTTAGGAAAAGCTGTGACTCAATGACAGTTTTTATTAGGCTTCCTTTCTAGATCAGTTGCATGAAGTATCTGTATTACATCCAACACATAGCTCACATGTTCAGAGTTTCTAAAATATAATCTTGTCTGCTAAAGTAGCAGTTAGAAAACAATGACATTTACATTAGATGTGTAAGAGATTAGAATGAGCTAATTAAATTGACCTTTAAATCTCTCCACCCTCTTGGAGGCTGTGGCTAATCCTTGGCCTCCCACTGTGGAGATAAGTATCCGTGCTGTGAGCATTTTAAGCAAAGTGGGCAGAGGAGGAAGAGCCTCACCAGCAGTTTGTCTTTGAAGAAGAGGGCAATACTTTGCCAGTTATAAATACAGCTTGCAATTATGGAGGGAGGGGGGGACACAAGCTTTTCCTGTTACTTTGGTGGCTCTGTCCTGTGTGTTTTCCTCACAAGAATGGTTTTGATTTAAAAAAATAGCTCCAAACATCTTAACATTGCTCTTTGGAAAGTCTGTAAAACAGTTTACTTTTTTTATGTCTGGCGTTCGTATAACTAGCATTATCAATAATAGTATTATTGTTAGTTAATTACAGTTGGCTGCGATTTTTATTGACCATGTGCAAAGTAAAAAAGGACTTCCAGACTTTCAATAGACTTCCAACGGATAAAGCATTAGGTGGTTATTCTAGCTGGCTTCTAAGGACTCTTGAGGATGCCTTTTAGAAAGTAGTTGGCTTGATATTTTGAGACTTTGATTTTTAAAATGTCAGTTACTGTGGGGCTTTATAATTAAAAAATGTAAATAATAGATGATTAGATTACAACAATCAAAATTTAATTGTCAACGAGCAGTTGACATTTCATGTAGTAAAAACTTGCAGATGATGTAAAATCTGTCCAAATGGCAAAGTCAGAAGACAACAAAGATTTTGTACAAAAAAAATACTTTATCTGGCATGATGAGCTTGTATAAATTAGATACCTTTTAATATCGTCAGATGAATAGTTACATGGATTAAAAGGAGTGCAGAACTGCAGAGGTGAAGGCTGTGTTCAGGAAGGTGGTAGCTCTGAGAAGGAACAAGAAGTCAAAGGGGACAAGAATTTAATACTAATGTGAGCTCCTGACTCAGAAGGAATAACTGCATCCTTGGATGGATAAATCGGAAGGTATAAAATAAGACCAGAAAGAGCTCTAAGTTTTTTTTTAACATGCGTTTATTTTATACCTGAAGCTAATACTCTATATGGTTTTGATGCTAGTCATCTTAAAAAAAAAGGTGTTGAAAATTTGGATGTGGAAAAAATACAGAAAAATTGTGTCAAAGGAATTTAAACACATAGAGAATGCCTTGTGGGAGTGAGAGAGTTTGATCTGCTGCACGTGAAAAAATTAGAATTGAGAAGAAAGTAGTATGTGAGTATCCTTGCAGAAAAACAATACTAGATACTTTAGGAAAGGATAAATAACCAGAAAAGGAAATAATTCCACTTCAAAATTACACTCACCTTTGCAGTAACAGAAACGATTAAATACTAGAAAAACTACAGTGGCAAATCTTGGTATTCTGAAGTTGGAAGAATGAAGACTGACTTTCTGAATTTTGTACCTTGGCCAAAAGCAAAGATTGGAGTTCAGTTTTGGAATGGCTGGGTGACATGAAATGAGTTCTGATGGGTAGCAGTTTTGTTAGATTCTAGCTTATGAAATTCCATTGAAGGCTCCAGAAAATCTCCTGTGAACTTTGAAGAATTGTGGATCAGGTCCTAAGAGCACCTGCAGGAAAAAACTTTCTTTACCTAATATGTTTAGTGTAGGAAATAAAACTCTGCACAGATTGCTGAGAGCTTGGAAAGAGATGCTGAGGCAAGAGTGGGTCTATAGTGAAACTAAATCTTTCAGATGATTTCCTAAAGAATCTGCTGTTCTTGGGTGGTATGATGACATGTAACTTAGGTGTGCTGATCAACTTTTTGTATCAAGAACTCCTTGGGAAATTAAATACTAGTAAGTGGTGTAGCTTTTACCCGTTTACATTTAAAGCTGTATTTTTATTACTTTATCAGAAATTAATTCTGTGGTACAGGACAAATTCTTTGTGATGTGTAGCCTCTCAGCACTGAAGACAAGATGAGTATTTCTGGTTGCCTGGCTACTCAGTGCAATATAGGTGATATTTTTTATAGTGATTTATGTAAGGGCAGTGAGACTTCCAGCTAGTGATTTTTCACGAGGGAAACTATTTGGGAGGGAGGGGGAGGTATGTGAAAGAGAAACTTACCTAGTGAAAGTATCTCTGAGCTTGGCATGTTAAGTGTGTCTTTGGTTGTATAAGTTATTGCAGAAGTAATTTAGCATAGTCTTTAAATGACCTCATAAAAGTATTCACACTTTAAAAGTACAAAACCTTTTCTTTCTCCTGAGACCAAAAAACCAGCAGGCACAAGATTAAAACTTCACAAATGAGAAGTGAATGGGGAATTGGCAGAACACGCACACTTGGAGCAGAAGACTTGCAGTGAGTTGCTAAGTGAAGCTGTTAAGTGGAACAGGGTATGTGTGGCTGACAGATGTTTTAATTGTGCCAGAGGAGTGAGGCACACTGTGGCAGAGTGGGAGAAGGCTGGGAAAATCTGAAGGGGACACGGCAGTATAGCACTTTGCTTTGAGTTTTGTGCTCACTAATGCTATACTGTAGGCAGGTGATTTTTATTAACTTCTTACGAGTAATGCTCCCATGCTGTACATGCTCCACTGGTTCCTGACCCAATATGGAAGTGCTATGTAGTAGCAGTAAGTGTTGGTAAAAGATTGTTAGATAATCAAACCTGTATCTTTTAGAGCTTGAGTCAGGGTTGTTTTTTTTGTTTTGCCTGTATCTGAAAGGTATCCTCCCTGTTCTGGCTTTGTGGCTCATAGATTTGTGTTACGTGAGGAGTGGCTCGTTTCCCATCTGTTCATATTCCACTTAGTCTTTCCCTAATTAAGAAGCAGAGCCAGAGGGAATTCAATCTGGTATTTGCCATGATCTGTATCTCTCCCGGTCTCTTTTCCCCCTCCTTCAACCCTGCTTATGTTTCCTTTTGGAAAAGGGAGATGCTTCAGTTTCATTCTTCATTTCCTTCCCAGTTCACTATAGACACCTCACCTAAGAGATGCTGTTGCTGAAGACAGCAATAGGTCTCTCTTAGCTGAAGTTAGTGCTGAGCAAGGAAACAGAAGAAAAGCCATGCACCACTTACTTTGGGCAAGTTCAGTCAGCTTTTCCTACAAGGCATTTGTGTGGAGATGTCTACAGTACAACTTATTTTACTCACTTTTTGTACAAAACATCACTCAAATTTATCTGTGTGTTCTGGCAGAAGTGATGTGGATCACAGGAGGGTACTGGCTCACAAAACTGCGTTTGACAGTAAGAGGCAAGTCTATACAGTGCAACTGCAGCAGTCTGAACTAGAGAGCAGTGCAATTCAGATAAATGCGTATTTCAGTCTGTCTGAGCAGTAACTTATTGTCTGCATTAAGATAAAGATGATTGACTTAGACTTGAGTTAAATAACCCCAGAATAAGTTCAAATTTATCTGTATCATCCATTTACATGTCTAAAGTCTAATTTTAAAAGAGACAAACTTTCCACAGTCTTTGTGACTGTGACCGTTTTGTGTCTTAACTTACAAGAGGAATATTTTCCAATAAGGAATGACTTCTAATATATGTACTATTAATTTGTTAGTATTTGGCAGGGTTGAATAGGGTGCAGAGTGCTTTGTTTTCTAGTTAACAGTCTGGGTCAAATAGGTAAGTTAGCTTCAGCTACACCAAAAGGGAAGGACCTTAGTGGTTTTAAGTAGCCATATTGTTTCCTCTTTGAAGCCCCTAAATTGTTCTGGTTTGATTCTTTCAGTGAAGCTGTTCATGGATCTTGCTAATGATGACTTAGTGGTGCAGGCCAATTCTTGTCATCTCTTTAACTAAACACTCATTGTTGTCATGAGAGGCAATAGTATATATATGTTTACTAAAGCCTGATTTCTCAATGTGAACAAATATAACTACAGTTGAGAGGTGAGGTATATTTCATGGTACCTGGAAGCTTTACTTTAGAAGGAACTTGGACTTTTCTCTGTTCATAGAAGTGAGAACTAACCATTACAAATAAGACTTTCCATAGGCAATACTCAGCCATACATTTATCAGCACAAGAAAGTGGTAATGCAGTACTAGTAATCTGCAAATATGATGTAATTAGATCTATTTTCCCAACTTTTTAAACCATGCTTATTTATTGAACTTATTACTATGAAAACACAGTAGATAGTAATATTAATGTCCTCCATGTTCCACTTTCTTTCAAAGTTCAAAGGAACTACTTTCTGTATCTGAAGAGAGCATATTGAGTTACCACAGGAATGGAGAGTTAATAAAATGGGGTCAAAGAGATTGTTTAATTAGAGGTTGTTTTTATCTTTAAGCGTGTTTAATGTTTAAGTATCTGATCTTTAATTCATCTAATAGAGTCAGTATTGTAGAGAAGGCATTTGGGTTTCCTGTGCATCTGTGGAACAGCGTCGCTTAGCATAAACTTGGTTGGTTTATTCTAACAAATAAATATGCATGTGGGAAAAGGATAGCAGTGAGCAGTCTTAATTTGGCTTGGTATAGATAGCTAACAATAAAATAGCCATCTACTAAAAAAGCATCACTATTTTTAACCCATAAAGCATTAACAGTACAGTGTGCTAAATAATCATCTGCAGATATCGTCTCTTGTTAGCAACCTTTTTGGTATGATGTCTTTGAAATTAAGTTGACATTATAGTGATCAGGTAGAACTAATTTCCATTAGTAAAAAGCTATTGCTGGAAAAAAAACAAGAATCTGTAAAAAGTCTGTGATCACAAGGTTTCATCCAGTTGATTGAAAATATTGCTAAGTTTATTAATTCCTATTGAGACTGACTGGTTTCTATACTTTTTTTCTGTCTAGCCTGAATTGTAATGAAAGAAGCATGATAAAAGGAGTACTAGTTGATTCATTCTATTAGTATAACAGCTGTCGCTTCTTTTTAAGTCAGAATTTCTTATTGCTTATACTGTTTGTATTTTAAATGCATCAAGTGTCATAGAATCATATAATCATTTAGGTTGGAAAGGACCTTTATAATCATCAAGTCCAACCTTTAACCTAACACTGCCAAGTCCATGACTAAACCGTGTTCCTTAAAATATCTCCACGGACGGCGATTCCATCACTTTTCTGGGTGCACTGTTCCAATGCTTGGTAACCCTTTCAGTGAAGAAATTTTTTCATAATATCCAGTCTTTCATGAAAGACCTCTCTTTCATAATCCCATGCTGACTGGACCCAATTGCCTGGTTGTCCTGTACATGCCAGGAGATGGCAGTCAGGATGTTCTGCTCCATAACCTTCCCCAGCACCAAGGTCAGGCTGACAGGCCTGTAGTTCCCTGGGTCCTCCTTCTGGCCCATCTTGTAGATGGGGTCACATTTGCTAACCTCCAGTCAACTGGGACCTCCTCAGTTACCCAGCACTGCTGAGAAACGATGGAAACTGGCTCTGTGAGCGCTTCTGCCAGCTCCCTTGATACCCTTGGGTGGGTGGATCCCATCCAACCCCAAAGACTTGTGTGTGTCTGAGAGGTGTGGCAGGTTGCTGACCATTTCCCCTTGGGTTATGGCAGTCTCATAGCCTCATTCTGCTCCTTGTTACTGTCTTCCTTCTCAGGGATCTGGGTACCTGGAGGACAACTGGTCTTACTGTTAAAGACTGAGGCAAAGAAGGCATTAAGTGCCTTATCCTTTCTCATCCTTTTTCACTATGTTTCTCCCCACACCATACTCTATCATGGAGTGGGAGAAATCTGAAACATAAATATGCCTATATACTAGATATTCCTTATTAATAATAGGATGATGAGAGAAAAGCAGAAAGAACTTAATTTCAAGACCTGACACTTAGAAAAGCTGTCCTGTGCCAAGTAGTGCTTATGAAGACAAAAGGTGACAGGTTTAATTTAAAAGAGCAAGTGGTTATAGGAATAGCAGATGGAATATTTGAAGTCAGAAGTCGGGAGGGGGGGAAGTTTGTCCCATTCTGGGCATAGAAGTAGTAACTGAGCTTCAGCAACTGAAAAGTCGAAAAATGCAGCATGTCCCATTGTGTTGTATCTCAGTCAAGACATTGCTAGCAAGATATTTCATTCAGTACCAGGTCTGAATTTCATTCAAATCTGACAAGTCTTTTGGTGGAGAATGTTAAAATATCTTAAGAATATCTGAAATTTTGCAGAATAATGTTAGTTCAGGTTCTCCTTCCCATCTTTCCTCTTTCCCTCCTCCTTCAGAGGTCCAGTAGCAGATTAGCAAGTATACTTTTTTGCAGCTTTTTATAGCTAAGCAACTTAAGTCTTCCCCCAGGTTGATTGCTTTTGAGGTTTATACTACATTGCTTACAGTTTGAAGACGAGGGTTCTCTGGGTAAAATATATTCAGAAAACTCTGGTTACTGCTTTGTTGCAATAGTTAACCTCGGAATAATGCAGCTTTTTCTGCTGGGAACAATAACAAATAACTACCCAGCAGCCTTTATTATTGCTAGGTGAATTACAGCCTAATAACTTAGCAGTAGTTTAATTCGCTACATACACTAATGATTACCCATGCTTAGGTTTTTTTCCAAATAAAAAGTAATTATTATGTTACATCATATTTTCCAGTTTGTGGTGAAGGTAACTGAATTTGCACTTTTTTTTTTTTAATTTCTAAGTTTTTCATCTTAAGCATATTAAATATTTGCCCTAAAAACAAAGCCAGGTTGTGACTCTAGAACAGAAAGGGTTGCTGCACTATTAATGGTTCTGTTTGAAGATTAATGGAGTGCTGATATCAAGTGCAGCATTAAAAAAAAAATTACCTATTTATGATACTTGTTCTCTTCAATAGACTTTATCAGTACATAAAAACACGAGTGGTGGAATGGTGGGAAACTGATTTGAATAGGAAACAGCTGAAAACAGGTAAAGAAAACTGCAGTAGTATTTAAATTTCCTTCTTGTAGTATCTTCAATACCATGTGAAGCAATGGTGTTATCAGGACTCGCCTATGTGGAGACCTCATAGCAGCCTTCCAGTGTCTGAAGGGGGGCTGTAGGGATGCTGGGGATGGACTCTTCATTAGGGACTGTAGTGGTAGGACAAGGGGTAACGGGTTAAAACTTAAACAGGGGAAGTGTAGATTAGATATAAGGAAGAAATTCTTTACTGTTAGGGTGGTGAGGCACTGGAATGGGTTACCCCAGGAAGTTGTGAATGCTCCATCCATGGCAGTGTTCAAGGACACGCTGGATGAAGCCTTGGGTGGCATGGTTTAGTGTGAGGTGTCCCTGCCCATGAGCAGGGGGGCTGGAACTAGATGATCTTCAGGTCCTTTCCAACCCTAACTATTCTATGATTCTATGTTAAAACTGGCTGTCCAAAAGCCTGTGTGGATAAGGAACTGAGTCTGCAGTTGTTGTCCCTAAAGCTCTGTTATGATCAGTCTAGAAAAACTCTTTATTTATAAACATTAGGGAAGTACCCACATCCCTTCTTTCTTCTGTGAATAGAGAGGATAATGGAGAAAGACATCACTTTAGGTAATAGTAATGATAGTAGTTCGTTGCACAAGCCTAGAAATATGCTGGAGAAGAGCGCAAAGTTTTATTTCTCCTGCATGTCATAATAAAGGTTTTCATTCTAGTATGAGCCTGTAGAGCTTTTAGGTAGTTTACTGTTATGCCTGTTAATTCTGAATATTTCAGTTGAACAGAGTAACCTTGTGGGAAAATATTTTTATTTGATATTAAACTGACTTCAGAAAGCATTCCACATTTGGGATAAATTTATCCTGTTGAAGTCAGTGGGTCTCAAAGTATGGTGACATAGTCATATGAATTCAAGTGCGCCTTCTTAAATTGGGGCTATGCTTGCCCTCATCTCTTGGCTGAAGTTACTACTCTGTCAAAGTTACTAATCTGGGATTGAGCCTGTGTGTGCAGCTCCTGCTGAAGTGCATAGAGCTTGGTAACTATGGAAGAGGTTCATCAGCGGCAAAAACTTCCAAATAAGACATAGCTCACATAAAAAGAAAATTTTGTAGGTCTGGTACCTGGTTGTGGTAGACTGAGCTTATTTGTAATTACTTTCTGAAAGCATCATCGTTCTTCCAGTGTAAATCTGGCTTGTGTCTTAATTCCATGGTGCCTTATCAAACCACGCAAACATGTCCTCCTCTGTAGCTGCTAGAGCTGAACCTCTGCTATTGGGGAATCTGCAGCCTTTCAATTTGCATACAGAATTTTATTAAAACTTTCTGTGAAAATGGCTTTTCTTCTGGCAGGGAGGACATTGCACTGGGAAGGGGGGGAGTATATTTCAATTTAGCAAGATTTACTGTTTGTGCAGTACAGTACAATAAGGAACAATAGCAGCAGCTTGGGGAAGGGTTATTTTATAAACAGGGAAGTGTTCCAGCAGTCTGTAATAAACTTGTTTAACCTTTTCAGAATATGGTCCATTTTTGGGGAAGTACACATGGGGTGTAAGAACATCATCTTGTTTTCTCATGGCTGTGCTGCTGCTGTTACTAAAAAAAAAAGTAGTGGTGTAATTCATGTATGTAGCAACTGGCATAAACTCATAATGGTAAAGAAAGATGCTTCCAGCCAAAAGCAGGTTGTTATACCTTGTCTAATGTATTTTTACTGTTTGTAAATATAAAGAAATCTAATCTATTTTTTATTTTCTAAAAAAGCAGAAGGCTTCTTTTGCTACTGTCTCAAGCACAAGTAGTCTCAGGCTTCAGTCTAAAAATGGTCACTAACCTCTAGCAGGTTTTTCTTCTAACTACTACATGGTCATTAACTAACCTTTTACCCCTTGGGTTTGTAGGTAGGTAGGCATATTTTACAAAAGGTGTACCGTACAATAACATTACTTGCTTAACACTAGATATGAAATCATTGTTATAGCTGTGGTAGTAGAGCTCATCAACCTCATTGGGGTCTTTTTAATGTTACCAAACCACACTGCCTCAAGAACAGTCTTGCTCAGTTTTAAAGTGATACTGCTCCTACAGATTAATCCTCTATTTATAGTTATTGTGATATAATACTGTGTTCCTTTTGGATTTTTAATCACTGTAGATTTTCTTCCCAAAAGCTAATAAAGTACACATAACAAAGTGCCATAAATTCTCATTCAGCATTTAGAATGACTTCTGAACCACTGATGGGCAATACCTTCCCCCAGTCGTTCTTTTGTTCTCAGAATATTTTTTGAAGTGATTTGTCGAGATAATGTGGTCTGTGATTACATGCTCTGCAGAATTCAGCTCAATGCAGATGTATTGAAAAAGATTAAAAAATAAACGTGACTTATATTTGTTCTAATTAAAATTTGGATAGTTTTGTCTGACGATGCTTTTTTTTTCTTTTAAATCAATTGACAGAATTCATTGACAAGAAGCGCACCCCTTGCCAATGATTCACAAGCACGCAGTGGTGCCCGCTTTCATACGTCCTACGACAAAAGATATATCATCAAAACTATAACAAGTGAAGATGTAGCAGAAATGCACAACATCCTGAAGAAATACCATCAGGTAATATGCCAAATACTATCAGGGTGTGGGATCTCTTCTTAGATATTATAATGTCAGGGTTTTTTAGAGTGTTGAAAGTTTTAAATGAGTAATTAGGGAAAAAGTCACTTCAGATGTTTCTGCTTTTACACGAGCAATTTACTGTATGTCTGCAGTTCACAAGGCTGCACTTTTCTAAATAGCTAAAGCTAGCTTTAAGTAAAATGATATATTTATATGATAGCACTAACTTGGAGGCCGCATAAGCTTTTTCACCTTACTAGGAAGATCTTTCTGCTAGTGTACTCTCAGGGATGAAGATACTTGTTTCTGGACTACCTTGGAGACAGATACCTGATTACATGTGTATCAGCAGTGCAGGTGACCTCTTTCTTCCTGGTCTGATCACCAAATGTTCTGTGTTTCACTAACAACAGATTTCAAACAATTAATGTTATATTATATGAGAAATGAAAAATTAGATTTAATTAATGTAGAATTCCTACAAATAGAAAACCAGGTTTTGCCAGTGTGAATTTCCATGAACAGCAATAAAGTCAAAACTGAACAGTTATGATCCCTCAAATCCAGCAGTCATACTGTGCCAATGAATAATTTGTCTGATGGCATGGAGAGAGAGCAGAACTTGGGAAGTAGGAGAAGCCCTGATAAAATCAGTGGTGATTTCCTTAGCCCTAGATCTGTTTGAATAAGCTCTATAACTGCAGAAATTGGAAAAGCCTCTCAAAATCATCTAAAACCTGATACCAAATAGGAAGGGGGTTTTACCCTTTCCATTTTCTTGTTCACTTTTCTGAGTTGAGATTTCAGGTAAAAACTTTGGGGTATTTAGGGTTGGAGCTATTTTACAGCTAGTTTAGGTGGGTTTTGGTTTTTTGTTTGGGTTTTGTTTGAGGTTTTGTGTTGGTTTTTTTCTTGCAATGTTTTTGTTTGTTGAGGTTTTTTAAATACTGTTACTTCTGTAGAACCAGTTTTAAAGTCATCATTTGAGGTGGAGGGGAAACAAAAGCATGCTTTCAGGGTGCTTGGGGTGTTCCAGCCATCTTTGTGGTGCTGCTTGACTGTCTCCCTCTCTTCCCTTTCTGTGTTGAAGGAAGATCTCTGAATGCCCTCCAAGTCCAGAGTAGCTTGGAAGGCCTTCAGTGATATGAACTCTTTTCTCTCTCTGCATGTTGTTGTTCTGTTTAAATAACATACAGGATCACCATGTGTTTGTTTTAATGTAGATAAATATCATCACTATGAGGTGTTCATAAACCAGTCTTTTAAATACAGTTTTACCAAAGAGAAATTTTTAAACTATTATCTAATTGTAATGGGGGTTATTTCTTATTAGAGTTTTCAGACTTACAATTTTGGGTTCAGTCTGTAAGGCATTAAAGTTCTAGTCCTTTTTGTATTTGACATTAGAAGCTATTATTAATGATCCAGATTTTGAGACTTAATCCAGCTGAAAAGTCATATTGCCTTTCACAACAGTCATCTCCTTTCAAGAGTGCTAATGAAGACAGTGCTAATGTGAATGAACTTCATAATTTGTACTCTTTTTTTCATTAATGCTTTCAAACATCAGTGACCCTAATAAGCTAGGTTACAAGGGATAACGATCTGAAAGTTACCTGTACCAGGCATCTAGTTTCATTTTGTACTTGGAGAACATCTGAGTGGAAGAATAGCTCTCATTGAGATACCTCAGAAAGATTCATAAAGATATGACTTGTGTTTCTTTGTCTCTGAACTTGAGAGCACGTTACAAAGAGTTGTAAATGCAGAAGAACTCAAGTACTGAGACAGTTTAATAATTGGACTTTTTAATGAAATAAATTAATTGCAGTATCTTCAGCAATTTACTGAACAAGTAACTTACTTTGAAGTAATTTAAAAAAATCTAAATTAAATCCCGCTTATTCTGGAGACAGCTGATATCATGTCCTATGTGTTGCTGCTGGAATTTGAATGTTTGGAATCATTAGGTTCAGCAGTTTGTCCTCTCATTTCTCTAGATATTTTTCAGACAAGTGAAGCTTATCTTAGCCTTCCTGATAAAGTCTAGAAAACCTATTGTCCTGGTGGAAAGGTTTTAATAATTCCCTTGACAGATTCATTCCACGCAGATTGGCCTTAGACTGCCTTTCTGCTAGCAAACAGTGCAATGCCAGGTAACATCTTTTGGCACTTGAGCTCATTAATGGTCCCTGTTGTGGTTTTCCTTTGGACCAGCTAGCTGTCTCCCACATAATTCTTGGCAAGGGTTAAGGTATTAACTCAGGTCAGTTATTCTTATGTAGGAGTTTGAGTATCATCATGTTTTAGAGGAGAATTTAAGAATTTAGATGTAAGTTATTCCATTCCAACTAGAACTGATGCCAGAGGACAGTCCAAGACTCTTCTAATTTGCTGGTATTGATGTGACTTTATGGTTCTATTGGATGGCATAGTTGCAGTAGTACAAGACTTTTCAGCTACTGCACTGGTACTTCTGTGGAAATCTTTGTCACTAGAACAACTTCTCTTGAGTTCAGTTTATTTTAGCAGAGTTTCTTCTGCCCGTAGAGGAAATGTTAAGTTCCCTGTACTTATTTACATACTTAACTTACTGCCCAGTATCTTTCTTAATTGTAATTGTTGCTACAGTTAAAGAGGTTAC
Organism: Pezoporus flaviventris; assembly: GCF_033815535.1. Taxonomy (NCBI): domain Eukaryota; kingdom Metazoa; phylum Chordata; class Aves; order Psittaciformes; family Psittacidae; genus Pezoporus; species Pezoporus flaviventris. The sequence goes on from NW_026892595.1 coordinate 10,726,527, forward strand.
TTGTAATTACACACAAATGAACCAAGTACAAGATTTCTAGGGAAAAGTCTGCTTGTTTGCTTTTCTCCACTTTCAGTTCACTGACCACCAGCCGCACTCACCACGTAAGTGAAAATTTCTGGCCCAGCTAAATATGCTTCACAGCCCAGGTGTGATTGTGCTTGGGACTACTTTGGGACTTCTAGTGGCATGTCCTTACATCATGTCCTTGCGAGACTGCCCTTACAGCAGAGCTGTATTTGAAAGGTTCAGTCATCCAAGGAAGGGAGTGTGTAGACATGTTCAACCCATTTATGTAGTGCAGGGATCATCCTAGGAGGATCAACCTTTCTCACGTGCATGAAGACTAGAGAGGTGATTCGTGTGAATTTTAGAAAACTGTTTCTCCCTTGTTAGAGATCAAGTACCCCTGGGCAACCTGAAGTTAGATCATCTATCAATTATAGAATCATTGAATAATTAGGGTTGGAAAGGACCTGAAGATCATCTAGTTCCAACCCCCCTGCTGTGGGCAGGGACACCTTATGCTAAATCATATCACCCAAGGCCTCGTCCAACCTGGTCTTGAACACTGTCAGGGACGGAGCATTCACAACCTCCCTGGGCAACCTATTCCAGTGCCTCACCACCCTAACAGGAAAGAATTTCCCCTTTATATCCAATCTAAACTTCCCCTGTTTAAGTTTTAACCCGTTACCCCTTGTCCTATCACTACAGTCCTTAATGAAGAGTCCCTCTCCAGCATCCCTATAGGCCCCCTTCAGATACTGGAAGACTGCTATGAGGTCTCCACTCATCCTTCTCTTCCCCAGGCTGAACAGCCCCAACTTCCTCAGCCTATCTTCATAAGGGAGGTGCTCCAGTCCCCTGATCATCCTCATGGCCCTCTTCTGTACTTGTTCCAAGAGGTCCATATCCTTTTTATGTTGAGGACACCAGAACTGCACACAGTACTCCAGGTGAGTTCTCACGAGAGCAGAGGGGCAGGATCACCTCCTTCGACCTGCTGGTCACGCTCCTTTGGATGCAGCCCAGGATATGGTTGGCTTTCTGGGCTGCAAGTGCACACTGAAGCGAGCTCATGTTCATTTTCTCATCAACCAACACCCCCAAGTCCTTCTCTTCAGGGCTGCTCTGAATCTCTGCCCAACCTGTAGCTGTGCCTGGGATTGCTCCGACCCAGGTGTAGGACCTTGCACTTGTGTCGTGGTTTAAACCCAGTCAGGTAACTTGTTCACTCACTCCCAGTGAGTGGTGCCGAGCTGACAACAATCAAGGTCCGTGTCCGTCTCCCCCCCCCCTGCACCGGGGCTCTCCCCTTCCCCGCTCCCGGAGGAACGGGGAGGAGGATCGAGAGAGTGCAACTCCTACGGGTTGAGACAAGAACAGTCCAGCAACAAATCACCACCGCTACTATCAGCTAAAACAATGATAAGGGAAAATAACAAGGGAAGAGAATACGATACCACCGGCCAAGAAAACGAGTTCCACCCGGAAGCTCCTGTCCTTCCGGGTAACTCCCAGTTACCCCCCACCCCGGGCATGACGTGCTGTGGTATGGAATACCTCCCCGGCTAGCCCGGGTCAGGCGCCCCGTCTCTGCTTCCTCACAGCTTCCCCTCCTCCCTGGCAGAGCATGAGCCTCACAGAGTCCTTGGTCAGGGTAAACATCACTTAGCAACAACCGACAACATCGGCTTCACCAATGCTGTTCTCAAACTAGAAGTCAAAACACAGCACTGCACCAGTTAACACAAAGGAAAAAACATGACTGCTACTGCTGAACCCAGGACATTATCCACCCCTTATTCCATACCATTCACGTCGTGCTCAGATCCCACATTTTCAATACACCATCGCTCTCCCACATATATACATCCATATACATACAGACCAAGAGGAAAAAATCATTTTCTTAGTGCATGGACCAATCCCTATAATGCTGCCGAGTCCATTCGGTCCATGATGTTCCAAGTTCATTCTCTGTTGGGATGATGGCTGGAGGGAAGTCAGGGCCAGTCGCTGGTGACCTGGAGACATCTAGTTGATGGGCTATAAAAGCATTACACAGCAGGCAACAGTATACAATTGAGTTCACTGGCTGTTTTCCCCTAAAATCAAATCCCCTTGAGGTATACATCGGACTTCCCCATCTTCCCGCATTACCCACCAAGTATATCCAGGTCCCTGAGCAAAAGCAATCCCACGAGTGGGTTTGCCTTTACCTGAAGCAGGAATAACCCAGACTGTCTTCCCCAGCAAATTCTTCATATGCACCACGGGAACTTTGTCCCCCTCTACAATATGTAAAAGTTCTGACTGGGCTGGGCCAGCCCTGTTGGCAGATCCTCTGGTGTTGACCAACCAGGTGGCCTTTGGTAAATGTGTATCCCAATGCTTGAAAGTTCCCCCACCCATTGCTCTCAGTGTAGTTTTTAACAGCCCATTGTACCGTTCGATTTTCCCAGAGGCTGGTGCATGGTAGGGGATGTGATATACCCACTCAATGCCATGCTCTTTGGACCAAATATCTATAAGGTTATTCCGGAAATGAGTCCCATTGTCTGATTCAATTCTCTCTGGGGTGCCGTGTCGCCACAAAATCTGTTTCTCAAGGCCCAGAATAGTGTTCCGGGCAGTGGCATGGGGCACAGCGTATGTTTCCAGCCACCCGGTGGTTGCTTCCACCATGGTAAGCACATGGCGCTTGCCTTGGCGGGTTGGTGGCAGTGTGATATAGTCAATCTGCCAGGCCTCCCCATATTTATACTTCAGCCATCGTCCTCCATACCAAAGAGGCTTTAACCGCTTGGCTTGTTTAATTGCAGCACATGTTTCACACTCATGAATAACCTGGGCAATAGTGTCCATTGTTAAGTCCACCCCTCGGTCACGGGCCCATCTATATGTTGCATCTCTGCCCTGATGGCCTGAAGTGTCATGGGCCCACCGGGCCAGAAATAATTCACCTTTATGTTGCCAATCTAAGTCCATCTGAGCCACTTCAATCTTAGCCGCTTTATCCACTTGTTGGTTGTTCTGGTGTTCCTCAGTGGCCCGACTCTTGGGTACATGGGCATCTACATGACGTACCTTCACCACCAGGTTCTGCACCCGGGCAGCAATATCTTTCCACAGTGCAGCAGCCCAGATGGGTTTACCTCTGCGTTGCCAGTTGTTCTGCTTCCATTGCTTCAACCACCCCCACAGGGCATTTGCCACCATCCATGAGTCAGTATAGAGATAAAGTACTGGCCACTTTTCTCGTTCAGCAATGTCCAGGGCCAGCTGGATGGCTTTCACCTCGGCAAATTGACTCGATTCACCCTCTCCTTCAGCAGTTTCTGCAACTTGTCGTCCAGGACTCCATACAGCTGCCTTCCATCTCCGATGCTTTCCCACAATACGGCAAGAGCCATCAGTAAACAAGGCATACTGCTTTTCACTTTCTGACAGTTTATTATATGGTGGGGCCTCTTCAGCACGCACCACCTCCTCCTCTGGTGACATTCCGAAATCTTTGCCCTCTGGCCAGTCCATGATGACTTCTAGAATGCCTGGACGACTGGGATTTCCTATTCGAGTTCGTTGTGTAATTAGTGCAGCCCATTTACTCCATGTAGCATCAGTTGCATGATGTGTAGAGGAGACCCTGCCTTTGAACATCCAGCCCAGCACGGGCAGCCGGGGTGCCAGGAGGAGCTGTGCTTCAGTGCCAATCACTTCCGAAGCAGCTCGAACCCCTTCATACGCTGCCAGTATCTCTTTCTCAGTTGGGGTATAGCTGGCCTCAGATCCTTTGTATCCCCGACTCCAAAAGCCGAGGGGTCGACCTCGAGTCTCCCCTGGAGCTTTCTGCCAGAGGCTCCAGGTAGGACCGTTCTCCCCAGCTGCAGTGTACAGCACATTTTTTACATCTGGCCCGGTCCGGACTGGTCCAAGGGCTACTGCATGAACTATCTCGCGTTTAATTTGCTCAAAGGCTTGTTGCTGCTCAGGGCCCCATTTAAAATCATTCTTCTTCCGGGTCACATGATAGAGAGGGCTTACAATCGAACTGTAATTTGGGATGTGCATTCTCCAGAACCCCACTGCACCCAAGAAAGCTTGCGTTTCTTTCTTATTAGTTGGTGGAGACATTGCTGTTATCTTGTTGATCACATCTGTGGGTATCTGTCTACGTCCATCTTGCCATTTTATTCCCAAAAACTGAATCTCCTGTGCAGGTCCCTTGACCTTACTCCGTTTTATGGCAAAACTGGCTTTCAGCAGGATTTGGATTATTTTCCTCCCTTTCTCAAAGACTTCTTCCGCTGTATCGCCCCACACAATAATGTCATCAATGTATTGCAGGTGTTCTGGAGCTTGCCCCTGTTCCAGTGCAGTCTGGATCAGTCCATGGCAAATGGTAGGGCTGTGTTTCCACCCCTGGGGCAGTCGGTTCCAAGTGAACTGGACACCCCTCCAAGTAAAAGCAAACTGTGGCCTGCACTCTGCTGCCAAAGGAATGGAGAAAAATGCATTGGCAATATCAATCGTGGCATACCACTTGGCTGCCTTTGACTCTAGTTCATACTGAAGTTCTAGCATGTCCGGTACGGCAGCACTCAATGGTGGTGTGACTTCATTCAGGCCACGATAGTCTACTGTTAGTCTCCATTCTCCATTAGACTTTTGCACTGGCCATATGGGGCTATTGAAGGGTGAGCGGGTCCTGCTGATCACCCCCTGACTCTCCAGTCTACGGATCAGCTGATGGATGGGAATCAGGGAGTCTCGGTTGGTGCGATATTGCCGCCGGTGCACTGTTGTGGTCGCAATTGGCACTTGTTGTTCTTCAACTTTCAGCAACCCCACAGCAGAGGGATCTTCTGAGAGGCCAGGCAAGGTGGACAGCTGCTCAATTTCCTCAGTCTCCAAAGCAGCAATACCAAAAGCCCACCGGTACCCTTTTGGGTCTTTGAAGTACCCTCTCTTGAGGTAGTCTATGCCGAGGATGCATGGAGCCTCTGGACCAGTCACAATAGGGTGCTTTTGCCACTCCCTCCCAGTCAGGCTGATTTCAGCCTCCAGCACAGTCAACTCTTGGGATCCTCCTGTTACTCCAGAAATATAGATGGGTTCCACCCCTTGACAGCTTGATGGCATCAGGATACACTGTGCACCGGTATCTACTAGAGCCTTATACTTCTGTGGGACTGATGTGCCAGGCCATCTGATCCACACAGTCCAGTAAATCCGATTGTCCCCTACCTCCACCTGGCTGGAGGCAGGGCCCCTCTAATGGTCGTCACAGCATTGGACACTTAAGTCGTGTTGAAAGGGATTATTCTTCGTTATCACAGGAGCTGGAGTAAAATCAGCTCTTCCACTCCATCTGGGAAACTGCTCACCAGAGACTGAAGCCGTAGCTCTCATGGGACGATCAGTCTTGGCCCTTGCTCCCCTCTTCAGTTCACTCACCCGTTCCTCCAAAGCTGAAGTAGGTTTTCCATCCCACTTTGTCATGTCTTCTCCGTGATCCAGCAGGTAAAACCATAAGGTACCCCGCGGCGTATACCTTCTGTATCTCCTCTCTTGAATAATAGGACGTCTTTTGTTAATAGCTGAGACGTGTGTTGGTACACATGAGGAGCTGGATAAATCAGATACATCGTCCCTCAATTTGTCGAGGTCCTGGGACAGTTTTTTCACAGCTGAGATGATGGAAGGAGTGAGATTGTCTTCGAACTCTCGGAGTTTATGAACCATTTCATCCACTGTTAGTGGTACTATGTCATTCCAGGTCACTGTTGCCAATGAATGGGCATATGATGACGGTGCATTCCGTGTAAGTTTTCGCCACATGGGTCGTGTACATTCAACTTCATCTGGATCTATAGGTGTATCCCCGTTATTCGGCTTGATGTGATAGATCATCTCTACGATGGCCGATTCCCTCAGAGACTGGATGCCTTTGTCTATAGTAGTCCACTTGGCCGAACGACTCGTAACATCGTCCTTGTACGGAAACCTTTCTTTCACAGCTGCCAAGAGCCTCCTCCAAAGGCTGAGGGACTTTTTCTCTCTTGCAATTGCTTTGTCAATTCCCCCTTCTCTAGCAAGTGATCCCAGCTGCTTGGCTTCTGTACCTTCTAGTTCGTGACCATCGGCCCCATTGTCCCAGCATCGGAGTAACCAGGTGATGATGTGCTCCCCTGGTTGACGGGTAAAATCTTTTCACATATTCCGCAGCTCGGTTGAGGTTCGAGGTCGAGAAGTTACCTCTTCTTCTTCTTCTTCGTCATGTGATGATGACTCCTGATCAGATTCTGGACCGGGTGGTGAATTCATTGGTTCTTCATCTCGCTTCACCCTTTTTGCCTCCTTTTTGCTTGTTCTCTTGCGTACAGGGGCAACTGATATTGGTACGAATTGGTCCTCTGGTTTGGCTGCAGTGATTATCACTGTGGTTTGAGTAGCGACTGTACTTGTTGCTGGGGGTGGTGTAGCTACCGTGCTTGGAGCTGGGGTAACCGCGCTGTCTGTTGCAGTTGAAGTTTGAGCAGCTGCTGTACTTGCCACTGGGGTAGCTGCGCAGTTCATTGCAGCCAAAGTTTGAGTAGCGACTGTCGCTTTGCCCTCAAATCCGCCGATATTCTTTTCCTTTTGAAGGTGCTGGATAGTGTTGAACAAGGCCCTGTAAGCATAGGCCAAGCCCCAGCACGTTGCCGTGATTTGTCCATCTCTGGTATGGCCAGAATGACCACACACCTCATTTAAGTGTTTTACTAATTCTTCTGGATTTTGCAGTTGTTCGGTAGTGAAATTCCAAAATACTGGAGGGGCCCACTGACCTAGATACTTGCCCATACTATCCCACACACCCTGCCACTCATGGCTGTCCAGCCTCTGGGAAAATCTCTCGGTCCTCCTACATTGTCTTTTGACCCCAGACAAGACCCAAACCTGAATCTGCTTAACTCTTGAAATCATTAGTGGGCAAAACACACTCTGTATGCGTGTTAGCATGGTGATTCCCATCACTATCAGTAAACAAGTCTCAACAGCATTAAAAGGCCATTCAAAAAATTCAAAACTCTCAAATGTAAATGGTCTGGGGGGACGACTAGGAGGGTAAAAGGATGTCTCCTTCACAGGTTGAGCACCTGAGAAGGAGAAAAAAGATGTGTAATTGCTAAGCACCTCCATCATATACCTCCCAAAGTATAAAGGTGGTGACCACACTGGGAACATAAACCAGATCAGTTTCATGATCAATGATTCTATTGTATTACAAGTCATTACCGTAAAGTACAATGGGATAAAAACCTTAGCCCAAGCCCCACACTTGAAAAACACTAATACAGCCAATACCGGATGGACGTAAGATATGGTATACTGAAACTGTGAGATCAAGAGGAAAAACCTTGAGAGCCAATAAATCAGCATTGTGACGAGTGACTATCAATCCAGTCAGATCTGTTCTTATCTCAACCCCTCGTGCCCCACGTTGGGCGCCAAAAAGAACTGTCGTGGTTTAAACCCAGTCAGGTAACTTGTTCACTCACTCCCAGTGAGTGGTGCCGAGCTGACAACAATCAAGGTCCGTGTCCGTCTCCCCCCCCCCTGCACCGGGGCTCTCCCCTTCCCCGCTCCCGGAGGAACGGGGAGGAGGATTGAGAGAGTGCAACTCCTACGGGTTGAGACAAGAACAGTCCAGCAACAAATCACCACCGCTACTATCAGCTAAAACAATGATAAGGGAAAATAACAAGGGAAGAGAATACGATACCACCGGCCAAGAAAACGAGTTCCACCCGGAAGCCCCTGTCCTTCCGGGTAACTCCCAGTTACCCCCCACCCCGGGCATGACGTGCTGTGGTATGGAATACCTCCCCAGCTAGCCCGGGTCAGGCGCCCCGTCTCTGCTTCCTCACGGCTTCCCCTCCTCCCTGGCAGAGCATGAGCCTCACAGAGTCCTTGGTCAGGGTAAACATCACTTAGCAACAACCGACAACATGGGCTTCACCAATGCTGTTCTCAAACTAGAAGTCAAAACACAGCACTGCACCAGTTAACACAAAGGAAAAAAACATGACTGCTACTGCTGAACCCAGGACAACTTGGCATGGTTAAATTTCATGAGGTTGGCATCAGCCCACCTTACAAGCATGTCAAGGTCCTTCTGGATGGCATTCCTTCCCTCCAGCATATCAACCGAGCCACACAGCTTGGTGTCATCGGCAAACTTTCTGAGGGCACACTCAATCCCACTGTCCATGTCAGCGACAAGGATGTTGAACAAGACCGGTCCCAACACCAATCCCTGAGGGACGCCACTCGTTCCTGGTCTCCAGCTGGACATTGAGCCACTGACCACAACTCTTTGTGTCCAGCCAGTTCTTTATCCACCGAGTGGTCCATCCATCAAATTGATGTCTCTCCAATTTAGAGACAAGGATGTCATGCGGGACAGTGTCGAACACTTTACACAAGTCCAGGTAGATGACGTCAACTGCTCTACCCCTGTCCATCAGCTCCGTAGCCCCATCATAGAAGGCCACCAAATTGGTCAGGCAGGATTTCCCCTTAGTGAAGCCATGCTGGCTGTCACCAAGCACCTTGTTGTTTTTCATGTGCCTTAGCATGCCTTCCAGGAGAATCTGCTCCAAGATTTTGCCAGGCGCAGAGGTGAGACTGACTGCTCTGTAATTCCCCAGATCATCCATTTTCCTCTTCTTGAAAATGGGGATTATATTTCCCTTTTTCCAGTTGTCGGGAACTTCACCTGACTGCCATGATTTCTCAAATATGATGGCCAGCAGCTTCGCAACTTCATTTGCCAGCTCCTTCAGGACCCGCGGATGGATCTCATCAGGACCCACGGACTTGTGCACATTCAGATTTTTAAGATGGTCTCGAACAAGTTCCTCTCCTACAGTGGGCCCAAGGTCTTCATTCTCACAGTCCCTGCATCTGCCTTCCAAGACCTGGGTGGTTTGGTCAGAGCCTTTGTCAGTGAAGACCGAGGCAAAGAAGTCATTAAGAACCTCAGCCTTCTCCAAATCCTGTGTAGCCAGTTCTCCCGAGAGCTTCCTGAGGGGGCCTACATTCTCCCTAGTCTGTTTTTTATTTGCTATGTACTTGTAGAATCCCTTCCTGTTATCTTTAATACCTCTAGCTAAGTTTAATTCAAACTGGGCCTTAGCTTTCCTAACCTGGTCCCTAGCTTCCTGGACAACATCCCTGTACTCTTCCCATGCCACCTGTCCTTGCTTCCACTTATTCTAAGCCTCTTTTTTCATTTGAATTTTCCTCAGCAGCTCCTTATCCATCCAAGGAGGTCTCCTGGCCCTCCTGCTGCCCTTCCTTCTGGTTGGGATGCAACACTCCTGAGCTTGCAGCAGGTGATCTTTGAATATCAACCAACAGTCTTGGGCCTCCCTGCCCTCTAGGGCTATATCCCATGGAACCTTACTAAGCAGGTTTCTGAAGAGGCCAAAGTCTGCTCTTTTGAAGTCCAGGGCAGTGAGTTTGCTGCACGCTCTTCTCACTGTCCTGAGGATCTCAAATTCGAGCATCTTGTGATCACTGCATCCGAGGCTGCCCTGGAGAGTCACATTTCCAACGAGCCCTTCCCTGTTGGTGAGCACAAGGTCAAGCACGGCACCTCTCCTTGTCGGCTCCTCTATTACTTGCAGAAGGAAGTTGTCTTCCACACAATTGAGGAACCTCCTGGATTGCTTGTGCCGGGCCGTACTGTCCTTCCAACAGATGTCAGGGTGGTTGAAGTCCCCCATGAGAACAAGGGCCTGCGAGCGTGAGGCTTTTCCTATCTGTCTATGGAGTGCTTCATCCACAGGTTCTCCTTGAGCAGGCGGTCTGTAACAGATCCCCACAGTAATGTCTCCCATAGCTCTATTCCCTTTAACCCTGACCCACAAACTCTCTGTGGACTGCTCACCTGTCCCCAGACAGAGTTCCATACTCTCCAGCCTATCCCTAACATAAAGGGCAACTCCCCCTCCCCGCCTGCCAGGCCTGTCTTTTCTAAAGAGCCTGTAACCTTCCATTCCAACGCTCCAGTAGTAGGAGCCATCCCACCATGTTTCTGCGATGCCTATTATACCCCCATAGATGTGCACACATCTCTAATTCCTCTTGTTTGTTCCCCATGCTATGGGCGTTTGTACAGAGGCATCTGAGCCAAGCTCCAACTGAAGCTGGCTCATTGGCTGGAGCGGCTGGGATATCTCTGCATTGCTCTGAGCATTTATTATAGGTGCTGGCAACTGACTGGGTGTGTTGGGATGGAATGATGCCCCCCTCCCCCAATACATCTAGTTTAAAGTCTCCTTGACCAGTCTGGCAAGCTTTCTACCAAAATGCTCTTTTCCACCAGCCCCCACTAGACCTGGCCTACAAGCTTGGGTCCCGTGTTCAAGACACCCAAACCCCTGACTATGACACCACCCTTTTAACCATTCATTAACCTGGCCAATCCTTCTAGCTTTTTTTAGGTCCTCCCCTGTATCCTGGAGAATTGATGAAAAGACCACCTGAGCTCCAGAGCCCCTAACCACCTCCCCCAGGGCTCTGTACTCCTTCTTTATGTTCCCCAGGCTACTACTATCTATATCCCTAGCACCCACATGTATCACCAGGAGTGGGTAATAGTCCGTGGGACTTACTAGAGCAGGCAGCCTCTCTGCCACATCCCTGATCCGTGCCCCCGGTAGGCAACACACCTCCCTTGAGACAGGGTCTGGCCGGCAGACAAGTGCTTCTGTCCCTTTCAGTGTAGAGTCCCCTACTACTACGACCCGCCGCTTTTTCCTGGCAGCGCCAGTAGAGATCTTCTTTAGCAGTGCATCAGCCGGCTGTTTCTGGCTCGAGTGTGCTTCCTCTTTAGCCCCCTGCAGGACAGCAAAGCGGTTCTGCATCGGGACAGCAGATTTAGGGGGAAGCCCCTTGCTTTTGGTTGTCCTTTTCCTCCTTTTTTTGTTGTTTTTTTTTTTTTGTCACTAATTCCCAGCTTCCCAGGTTAACGGTCTCCTTCTTTCCTTCATGAGCTAGAGGTGAAGCTCGAGGCCCCTGCACAGTTTGGGCCGGGAGCAAGCATTCCTGCTTATTCCCAGCTTCCCTGACATCTCACAGTCTATTAACAGCATCCCGCAGCTCAGCCACCTGCTGCAGGAGGACCTCCACCAGGGAGCACCGAGTGCAGCCCTGCCCATTGTGCACCATTCCCTCACAAGACCAGTCCAGGCTACTTCTGACAATATTATGAGTGAAATCCGTGCCATTTATGACAGATCATCTCTTTCCTCTCTCATTCCTTCCCCCCCCCCCCCCCCCCCCCGCTCTACAAATTAATTCCAGGTTTCTTCCCTGAGTTAAAACTCTGAATAAAGCTTAAACCATAGTATTACTCTCCTTTTTCCTAATTACAACTGACAGTTCCAAGCTGATAGAATTGTTCTAAACCTTGGAAGTACCTCTGTCCTTGCTTTGGGACCCAACAAGCCCTACCAAATGTTGAACTGCTTAACGATAAATGCAAGAGGACAGCTATCTTTAAACAAAGAATACTGGGGAGGGGACCATGAGAAGTCAGAAGTGTGAGAGGCTGGGTATGTTCTTCATTCACCAAAACAGTCTTCATCCCTAGCGCTTGCAAAATATCTGTCATTCTACTTGTACATTTTTGAACTATAAAGCTACTGACGAGGCATCTGGGAGTTAGTGTGGTCAGCAGAAAAACGTAGCAGGGCAGTTCTCCCATGAACCCCTCCAAAATGTAACTCCACGTACCAAAGATTTTTTGTGAAGTTACCAAAAGATTAAAAAGAGATGTGTAGACTGCCACCAGAAAGTAGATACGAAGGTTATTTCATCAGTAACTGGAGGTCATGGTGATTTGTAGTCCACAAACCCATCCAGTTCTTTCCATCCCTCTCTCCCATCTGTCTGAAGGTACAATAGCCTGTCTGGTTTTTGGAACTGTGAAGAGCTGAGGTTATAGTTACAGTCTGTCTACTTAGGTATTTGCAAAAGAAGCAGGAATTGCATAGCCTGTAAACACTTGTAAGTCAAAAAATACCCAGTCTAGATTGCTTGGGTTTTGATTAACCAAAGTTATAGTTGACATGATTGTACACCTTACAGAAATCAGGTTATGTTCAGGAAACAGAATGGCCAGTAACTTGTTAGGAGTGAAAACCAAAGTAAGTTTGGCTGAGGTATTACCTTTCTCATCTCTGGGTAGAGGTCTGTTGTAATACCACATGGCACTTTGCAAAAGTAACCAAGTTAGGTGCATCGCAATTTACAGTATTACTGCCACTATTGCAAGTTTAAGAAATTATCAAGAGTAAAACCAAAAAGGTTGAATTCCAGATCAAAGGCTACATGCTAGAAATGTGTAAATACCTAAAAATGAACCAGGCTTGAAGGAGTGTCAGGAGAGGTTACTATAGAAACAGCATATAAGTATATATAGCAATTCCAAATTAAACCTGTTGAATTGTAAATAATAGTCCTGACAATTGTAAATTATAGTTCCTATCCAAAATTATGAGTTGCTTAATTCATTTACCCTGTCTGATGTGATGCCTGCCTTTTTTCTAGTGGCTGTCAGGCCCACAACCTCAGACAGATGGTGAACACTTCAGTCTAAACACTGACGCTTTCTGTCAACTCATCAGATGAGTCTGACGCTTTCAGTACTGAGTCGAAACACAAGAGATCATTATTTTCTCTTGCAGATTTTAGAAAGAAAAAAAAGCAACAACCAACTAAGCCCATCACTTCTAAGGAAACGGGGAATAATGTCCTTCTGCATGCTTGAAGTTGCAAAGCATCTTGGTATTTATGACTAGAATATAAAATCCATCATGTGTGAACCAGCCTTCTATTTATATTTAAAGGCAAACTGGCCTAGAGCATGAACCAGACAGGTTTCTAACTGTTATGGTAAATACAAATGTATATCACATGTTATCCTTTGAATTTCCATGATAGCCTATTTCTAACTGCTGTAGTATTTTCTGATACATAGTATGAAATACTGCTTTTAGTCACATTTTAATAATTTGCAGTTGGTTTGGGCTGCTTTTGTTATTGGCGTACTATCAGTTATTAGTAGAATTCTCACCACTTTTCAGGCGTTACCTCAGCTGAACATTTTTTTACTTATCAAATGCACTAGAACCATGGTTATGCTCAAATAGACTTCTTAAGTGTTAGAAAAGCTGTTACTGTATGGGCTCATAGATGTAGTTTGACCATTTAAAACTCTGTGAGTTAAGCATACTTAAGTAGTATTTGAGAGCAAAATTGACTATTCACTTGAAATACCTGCAAATCTAATGCAGTTGTGTTTAAAATCTATGCTCCTGAGCCCAAGAGCATGGACCAGAAACAACTGAATTAAACCAGCTTCCCCATTTGGCATTGTTAAGGGAGAGCTCAACAAAGTCAGCTGTGGCAAGTGTGTTGCCAAGATTTTACCCCGTGTTTAAGGAACAGGTAATAACCTGCTTCTCCTAATGGAAGACTTCTCATTTCAGCATATATTTCAGCTATGTTTATATATTTATTTTGGATCAGTTGTCTTGTGCAAAAAGTTTATTAATTTACATCAAATACAGAATATACTGTTGTAGATACTAGTTTATTTGTAGGTATCTTCTAAACCACAAATATGGTTTTCAGGGATAGAAATTGGTGGCAGTTGAACAAAACTCTGTAGGCAAATGACTGATTCTTAAATGCCTGAATCGAGCTACCCTGGCCTCCCCAGTGAGATAAACTTGCTTTAAATCTTAAATTGGTGTAAATTAGTGTAAAAGTGGAGTCTGGTACTCTTTGAGAATAGATGATGGGTAGATAAAAGTTTTTTAAAATAAATGAAAGCAACTTGAGTGTCAGAAAAAACAGCAACTTTTGAACACCTTTTTTTTTATTTTCATTAAAATGGACTTCAAAAGGGATTTATTATTCCTCAGTTCTGACACCCAGGCAACTTCAGTAAAGAAATTGAGAAGCCATCTCAAAGCAGGTGAACAAGAGGGAATTGTTAGCCTACAAGCCTTCCAGTATAAAACTACTCATGAGTGCGTGTACCCTTTAGGTTTTCTATAGGTAGCTGTCCCTGTTGAATGCACATTCTCTTCCTTACACAGGTAATCATATGCAGAAATGACACCTATTGCACTGTCTGTCTCCCTGGCAACCAGCAGAAATAGTGAATAGTAGTAAAGGAGAGGGACTGCCTGTTTACCCAAGACAGCACACAGCAGAGTGATGGCAAAGTGAATGGGAAGAAAGGAAAGAATAGGATGAGCTAAAAAGGGGAAACCACAGCAGAAAGGAGAAAAAACAATGTGGGGGAAATACCTTAGCTTCTGGAAAGGGGAAAGAAAGAAACTGGAAGGCAAACGAAACAGAAAAAATGCAGGCAGTGAGGTGAAAAAAGGGGAAATGGCACCAAGAGCAGGATTCAGGGCTGTGCAGGAATCTAGGAATAGCAATAGCACAGTGTTATTGAGTGGAAGGCAGGAGAAAATACTAAAATCATAAATAGAGATAAGAACATTTCTGTAGGCTAAAAACAATTTTTTCACAGAACTGGTGACAATATAGGTTGGAGAATACACCAAAAAAAGAAAGCTGGGGCTTAGGTATGTAATTTGCACTGAGACGGACTGACATCAAGCCCCAGTAGGTTCACAGAATCATAGAATAGTTAGGGTTGGAAAGGACCTTAAGATCATCAGGTTCCAAACCCCCTGCCATGCGCAGGGACGCCTTGCACTAAACCGTGTCGCCCAAGGCTCTGTCCTGCCTGGGCTTGAACACTGCCAGGGATGGAGCATTCACAACTGCCCTGGGCAACCCATTCCAGTGAAATAGGGCTACCTGTGAGAAAGAGCAATGTTGAGTTTTCACATAGAACTGAGACAGATATAATTCAGGATTTAGTCTTCACTGATGCCACATCACTCCACAGATTATCTCCAGGGGTAGAGGAGACAGAGCAAAAATGGGAATTTTACCTTCTATTTTTCCAAAAAGAGTTAAAAATGGCACACATGCTTTGCCAATGAATTGTATGCATTGTGTTATCTTTTACTCACATCTCGCTAGCATTACCATGGGAAAGCAAGAAGATACGAATCTTCTTTTTCTTTTAAATGACATAGGAAAAGTTCTTATTAAGGAATCTCGAGGCTGTATTTATACAAAAAAAATTATGAGAGTACAGGGTCATAAAGAATTTATTGCGAATGTTCAGCTTTAAGCTTGACTTTCAAGACAGCTCAAAAAATTACATGTTTGAAACCTATGCTTCACAGCTGATCAAATATGTCAACATGCTGATGATACTTTATTTTGTTAATGGTAATATTGTCCTCATGCTGTGCAGAAAAATGAAAATTGCCTGAATTGACAGAAAATGATGGGGTGTTTATTGCAACACTCTGTAAAAAAAGATGGGTTTTGTTACTGCATATAAGGACTTGTAAATGTATTATCTAAGTATTACAGTTTTATTTAGCA
Organism: Pezoporus flaviventris; assembly: GCF_033815535.1. Classification (NCBI taxonomy): domain Eukaryota; kingdom Metazoa; phylum Chordata; class Aves; order Psittaciformes; family Psittacidae; genus Pezoporus; species Pezoporus flaviventris. Next base: position 10,742,073 of record NW_026892595.1, read on the forward strand.
AGGCTGCTTGATAGAATTGTTTTAATGTTGTTTTTAGAAAGAGTTAACATAAAGGAGTGAAGGTCTTTTCCAGTGAACTTTAGCAGTCCTGTTAAGCATGTACCGGCTTATTTTCTAGGCTCACTTTTATTCCAGCTGTGAGTGGGGAACTTCGGGAAATCATTCCTAAAAAAACACCTTGAGGTGACTAAATTACTACTTCATTTATATCAAGATGGACAAATTGAAAATCGGCCAACCACAGTCACCGGTGCAAGTCCTGCTGGACTCCCACCCTAACAGATGACACGTTTTGCCTCCTCTGTGATGCAGATATGGGGGATTGATAGTTTCAAAGGTAGGAAGTTATAGACCAACCTTGTAGTACTGAAAGCAAGTGGCATCCCTCCCCGTTTCCTTCATCTCATGGTCAGGATGAGAAATGCTCTCATGGGAAACACTGAAATAATTCTAGGGGCTCTTCTTTAATTTGCAGTGGCATGAGTGTCCACAGTAATATAGAGTAGGAGACAGCTGTTGCAGTACAAGTTCTACTTTGAGAAGGTCTCTTAGAAGTCTGCAAGAATACAACCACATCCCCTTTTATCAAGTGAAGAACAGGACTAGCTGAGCTTTTCATGTCCTCCTTCGCACGCTAGTAACACTGCCTTTTCAGAAGGTTTTGTTTACAAAATGCTAACGTGAAACAGCAGTGTTAGCAAATGGCTAACCCTGACTTACAAACAGGACTTCGGCAATATTCATTAGTTGGCTTTTTTACCTTATTACATAACACAGAACAAAGGGAGGGGGTCATATACTGCTAACCAAAGGATTTATTTTGTGTTATTACAGGGGGTATGTTGCACATGCTCTGTATTAGTGGCATTGCCGTTTTCCAGAAGGGGGACACTTAGGACCAGAAAGGTTAAAATCAGAGTTAGCAATAGCTAGGTTGAAGAGATGGTTTAGTTGTCAAGACTGTGACCCTAACAGCTGAGAGGAAGGGGTTATTAGTCCAGTACTTGAGATGCCTAGCTGCCATTCCTTCATGTGGCATAAACTCTGTATGATTTTGGATAAAGTTTCTGTGTCTCAGCTCCCTGTATGGAAAATTGGAATAATAGTTGGGTAGGGTTTTTTTAAACTCAAATTCTGTAGTTAAGAGCCATAAGATTAGGAACTGGAGTTGAGTGACCTGAAATTCTGTAGCATTAAACCCTTCTTAGAAAATAGATCAGTTTTTATCATCCTTGCAGAACCTAATCATCTTGGAGAAGGAATCACTCAGTAAATGTTTTTATAAGAAACAACCATTCCTACCTTCTGTGAAGCATTAGAAAAGTATTTGTTTAGGATATATGCCACATACTTGGTGTTTGCAACAGAATAATCAATACAGCTTTGTAATAGGAATTAGTATTTTAAACAACATTTATGTAACCCCATCATTAATAGTTCTAATTTCACTTTACAATTGGATCTGTAAGAGAAACTACCAATGGTAAAAATGAGCTATGTATCCTGTAATACATAACTGCCTTGTGATGTTGGTAACAGCCCAATGATTGAAAATCCTCCAGTTCAAGAACACCAACTTAAAACTTGTGCATCTGTTAAATACAGAACCTTCTCAGGTACAAAATGGTCGGTCTTTGTGCATTACTCAGGTTTGGTGGCCTTTTACTGTATTTTGAGGTGTACAATCATGTATCTCCTTCCTGAGGTTCTGATTTGCATTCATTGAGCCTCTGCAGCAGCTTAAGATGTTTTGCCCATTCATAGGCAGTTTGAGCTTAAAAATGCTTTGCTGTGAAGTGGCACAACTGCATCGTGACTGTGTGTTCTCTGCTTTGGGGCTTGTAACCTCCAGTACAGCCACAGGGCAGACAGAAAGGAGCATTACAGACCAGACTGTGCCACCAACATTCAACAGAGCTCGTGTTACAGAGTTGCTGGTCAAAATGATGTTCAATTCACAGTTAACGGTTTCCATCTTTGTTCATTCCCTTTGTTTCTTGTTGGAAAGGATTGTTTTCAGGACTCTTAAATCTTTCTGGTTTTATTTTGACATTTGAAAAATGAAAGTCTGGGTGTGATATATGTAGATTCCAGTATAAAGTTAGTGAAATTCCTTAAAGTTAGCAGAGGATCCCAAAATTGCAAAATCTCCAGGGTTCTAAGAGCTTTGTTATATTATTTCTTACCAAATAGTAACCACTTCTTTAAACAATTCATGTGGCTTACTCAGTTAACTTGTTTGAAAGTTTCCTGTGTTTTAGAATAATGTGTTTTTAATAACCAGGTCACTCTGGCACAAAAGACACAGCAGCTTCAGTATGCAGCAGATATTTGAAGCTGACTTTGGTTAGTTGTCATGTTTCCTGTTTGAGGCTTGAATTTTTAAACTTTCTCCAAGTTCCTCTGTTTGAGACTTGGTAATAACAGAAAGAAGAAAGCTGGTGAGTCCTTTTCTGGTTTGCATCGTTGTGGCTTAACTTCTCCTTGGTTCCATGAAATATGAGTGGATATGGTAGAGCTGGTTTTAGGATTAATACAGTATGGGCATTTTTATTCTGGGAATAAATATTCATCCTGCAATAGTTTTCATCATCACTGTAGTCTGTACTTTTTCTGCTTCCTCCTGTGGTCTTTCCAATAGGAATTCAAACTATTAGTTGTAAGGCGAGTGATAAAAAAAAAAAAAACAACAAAAAGACAGGTTTTGAGTACAGGTGGCAAATCTTGTCAAGGTTAATAGCCCATTTGTAATGGAATATGGTGACTTTAAGGAAACATAATGATACGTAAATAATCAAATGCAGGGATCTTGCGCTTCATGCTCAACTCCATTGACCCTGAAATGTAACCATCCCATAGGAGCTAGCAGAAAGTTGGTGATAAGAAATAATAAACCTTGCTGGTGACAGCACCATAAATGTTCATCATAATAAACATTGAGAATGGGGAAACATACAAATTAAATATAATCTGGGACAACATAGTACCAAATGCAGCGGTATGATGTTCAGAAATGTCTTTGGGTTTTTTATATCAGTACTAAATGTTATCTGCATTAAGTGTGCTTTTTGGACCAGAAAAGTGGAAAGGTCTATCAAATGGAGCCTGCTCTTTCTATGAGATTGTCTACAGACATGAAGGGATATAAATTAAGCACTTCAAGATTTTAATTTTTAAACCATGGACTGAAAGGAGGATAACTTCCTGATTAAGGGGGTTGTTTTGGCATGTTTTTTTTAAGGTTTGTTTCCGCACAAGTGTATATTCAATGTATATTTTGTTTCTGGGTGGTTTATATTTGAATATATATATATATATATATATATATATATATATATATATAAAATAATCTGTATCCATCATTTCTGTTTTGTTTGTTTTTTTTCATTTGCTCCTGCAGTTTATTGTGGAGTGTCATGGGAACACACTTCTTCCCCAGTTTTTGGGCATGTACCGGCTTACTGTTGATGGAGTTGAAGTATATATGGTTGTTACAAGAAACGTGTTCAGCCATCGTTTATCTGTTTATAGAAAATACGACTTAAAGGTGAGAAATAACTGCTGATGCATTAACTGACAAACTAGTTGAAAATCTTTACTATAATTGTTAGATTATGCGGATGCTTGAATATTGCTTGGAATTTTAGTGAATTAAAACTGTTTTATGTAGGAGCCCCGATTAACTGGTTTACTTCTGCATCTACTAGAAAAATTGAAGGATAGTTTTATAGAAATTATACGAGTATATTTGTATTGTGCATGTTTAAATGGACCATTTTAACCAGGTATGTTTGTTAAATGTAGCTAAAGGTTAAAGGTAAAACCCTTCATGCAAGTGGAATAATAATTCTACTTCCCATAGGTTTTTATCAACATTATGGAAAGCCAGAGCTGATTCTGCAGAGGGCTTTTATAAAACAACCAAATTATCATCATCATTTAAACCAACAAAATGCTACTAATAAAGAACATCACTAGTACAAAAGCTTCATATTTTGTCCTATATTTTAAAAATAATTCAAGTAAAAAAGAGGTTCTTAAAAAAAAATAACCCACAAAATTTCTCTTGCTTTTTTGTGTTTTAGTTTTGCTTCAGAAGATTTATCTGCTTATTGTAATTTTGCCAGTAGTTAGTACACAGTGCTTACAACGCATGCCCAAAATACAAGTCTTGGTCTTTCTACCTGAGGGATTATATTTTTATTTCATCCATAAAGTTTCCCCTTAGAAAACTAATTCTTTCTAATACATATAATTTCTATGCATTGAACTACTAAGTGCATTTGCAAACTTGTTTTAAGATGGTTATTTAGCATTCTAGATTAAAATATTTGTAATGCTACATGCTGCAGTATCCTTTCCTACTCTCAAGTATCTGCCTTGCAACTACCAAGCAACTGGTCAGGTAGTTGGCTGAACATGATTTTTAAGAACTGATTTCGAGATTGTCAACAATTGACTGGTTAATATTTAGCATTATTGGCAGCAGAGCTCACCTGAGAAAGATACTTTTTTAATTTGAGTGAACTGTATGTGTTGTAGAGCATCATCATGCAGTAAAAAAAGGGACAAAAGCATAACAGAAAGTAATGTAAGTGATATACAATATATTCTTAGCATTGTTGTCAACAACTCTTATTTACCTCTCTGAATGCTTTTGTACTCTATTCAATTTGTCCAGCTGGACAGAATTGCTTTAAAGATAAACTTCTCTTTCAATTTACATTTAGCATCAATACCTTATCATTCTTCAAAGAGCCTTCACTGAGCAGATTTATAGTGACACTGCATATATTATAAAAGACACTTTTTCTTGATTTCCATTACCACAGCATCTGCAATTGTAGGTTCAGAGTCCTTTCGTATGTGAATATTTTTGACACCAGCTTAGAGCTCATTTGTAGCACAAGTCTTCACTTGTGTAGATACTAAGAAGAAGAGATCACAAATCAGCATAGGATTTCAAAGGTATTTTTCTGGCTACTGAGGCATTTTATTAAAATTACTTCAATGTCAAATTTGTCAATCTCCCTAATTTTTTGCTATTGTAGATCCACTTTTTTTCCTCCAGTTTGGCTTTCAGCTGATCTTTTTTTGGACCCAGTAGTCATTCAAGTGATCTGTTGGAGCAGCACAGAATACAGTATAAAAGGTGTACTATCAGTAAACTAAAACGTCAGACTTTTACTAGGCTTTCAGTTAACAGTGTAATGCAACAAAAGCCCTGCTTGTGGGACCATACATAGTAACTGAGACGAACCCAATTATCTTTTTTCTCCATCCTTTCTAAGTTTCTCTCCCCAAACAGAGTAAAACATCATATAAAATTATGTGGTTGGGAATCCTCACATTCTTTATTATGACTCCACTCCAGCATTTCTTTACACCTTCCAACAAGCAATGGAGTTAATTTACCCATCTTTCAATGTCCAATTATCATGTTTCTTGTTATTATTTCTTCCAGTGTTATTATGTGATGAATGCTGGGTACTTAAAGGTGTGGTCCTGCTCCAAGAAATTTGCAAGGAAATATATACAGCCTTTTTTTTTTTTTTTTTGTCACCTCCAGCTTACTCAGAAAACTACTAATTTTAGCTTTTTTTTAAAAAAAAGTTACATATCCAAAATGTCTTTGGGAAGCACTGTAAATCTTGTGAATTTGCAGTTGGTCTCATCTCTTAACTTCATGTTGCTGTGAGGTGCTTTGTTCTTGTTTGTGATCTTTTAAGTATTTGTGTGTGTTTATACTGTGTGACATCCTTTTCAAATGTGTATTACATATGTCCAAATAGTTATATAGAATAGGCTATTCCATGACCATACAGCTAAATTGGCATGGAAATATGAGAAGTCCACCCAGCAAACTGAACTTCCAGGGTGATAGTCTCAAAATGAGAATGAGACATGAGTAAGAAGCTGCAGCAGTCAGGAGGACAATAGATGTAGATCACTTGAGGATTTAATGCATCTTTCTTCTCTCATGATACATCTTCTTCAAATGATTGCAGCAGTTCAGCGGCCCTGAGCATTCTACGTACTGTATCACCTTTCTTTAAAACAGCTCTCAAGTTCAGAAGGATGCAGTTCATCCACTTTTTCAGCTGTTATCGTAACATTTTCAAATTAGTTTCTGACATATGCACATTTTTAGATCCATTTTTTCTGTTTCAGGGCTCTACTGTGGCTCGAGAAGCCAGTGACAAAGAAAAGGTATGGTGCATTTCTGTTTCTTTTTCAGTTATCTAACCTGCTAGCTAGTCTCAGGACAAACATAACCAGTGCTGTTCTGCCCGTTTTCTTTGTTTTCTGTCATATTCTCCCCTCTTGATTTCTGCCTTATTCCCTCCTTTATTTTTCCTCTGGTTTCTGCAGACCTTTGAATATTGGTTTGCAATGGTGTTGAGATTTCAGAGGTAAGTGAGCCAATCCTGTACCTCCTCCTTTTCATTTTTTCTCTTCTCTTAGTTTCTTCAGGGCCTGCCCTGTGGTAGGAAAACATCAGGACCTTCTTCTCTTCCCTCCTGCTTCTTCATCTTCTTTCTCTTGCTCTTTAACATTAAGATACATGGATACTCCATGTCAGTTATTGGAATTATGTGACTTGGCACCACTTCTAAAGTGAATGCAAGCATGAACCAAACCTTGAAATTTGAGAACCTTTGGGTACATAAAGCTCATACAAATGAGCAAGTCACTGAAAGGCTTAGATGTGCATGTAGCTATGAGAGGCAGTCTCCGTCAAATTATGAGCTGAAACTTTGCTCTAAAAGGAAATTAATCATTTTATTTTTCTCCATCTATAACTTCAGTTCATTTGGAAAATTTAGTGCTCTCAAAATCAACATTTCATTGAGGTTTCATTGAAATAGCCTGATGGCATTTCAGGAGAGGTTTTTATAGAGATTCTGAAGATAATTGAAGGTGGAACATAGTCTCCATTATCTAAGACTTCTTTAGATTTCCAAATTTGGGGTGAAGTCTAGGAACCTATGACCCTTATTTTCTTAATTTTTCCAAGCACATGCCTTCTGAATTAGCATGAGCATTCAGCAATTCACTTAAAAGACTTCATTTTGTGTTGTCCCCAAATGTCATCCAGATAATTTGTTTTTCTCCTAAGCATTAGACGGACCATGCCTGCCTCTCTTAGTCTTCTACATACCACACAACTGCACTAAGGAGTAAGGGACGTGCAGCAGCTGTCAGCCCTACAGTTATTGCTGCATGAAGAACTGCCAGGTTTTTCCACTTTGTCCTGAGGTATGACCTTCTTCCAGCATTAGGCAACTACCATGTCCCAAATGCCAACTGCAGTTATAATAGTCAGCATTAGCTCTCTTTTGCTGTAGCGGGCCCTCGAGATCACGTCTTGAATGCTCTCTATTCTTTTCTTGTGGTCTAGTTTTGTTCTTGGTCAGTAACACAACTCTTTAACGTTTTTAAAACAGAGGGATTAACTCCTTCAGTGTCTCCTAAATGATACCTGATGTCATTGAAAACCTCTGTTGGTTATTACTAAAATAATTCAGTACTAATTAAGAGGACAGATTACTTGGATGGGACTAATGCAGATTGCAAAACTAATGCTTGGGATAGTAACATAAGAATACTTCATATATTCAGCTATAGAGGAGCTGATACCGTACAGATATTTAGTGCAGTGGGTTTGGCCCTTTTTAGGACTATATCTTATGATAATATATTTATATTTATATTATTACAAATAGTTTAATAATAGTACACGCATACTATAGACACATTGAGTGAGAACCTCAAAGAATCAGTGCCTTGATTTTGTTCCCATGTAAGTTCCTGGCAGAATTACTGTTGAACTTTTTTATAGCTAAGTTGTGTAGTTTTATATAACTGTGTACAACAATTCTGTAAATTTAATGTGAAACCATAACTTCAGTAAGGCAAATAACAAAAATTCCTATCAAATTCAACACATCTAGTCCCTCCCTTTTATTTTGAGTACTTCTGTGAAAGAAATATAAAAACAGCCCTAGTCCCCCAAATTCTTCTTCTGCTATTTTAAATCTCACACATTAATTTCTTTTCAAAGGAATTCGATTTCTTGGAGGCAGAACTGCACTAAACTTACTGCTGTTGTAAGCAGACAATCTGAGGCTGTTAGAACAGCCTTCTGTTACTCATTGTTCCCCTCAAATGCTAATGCAGTGCAGCAGAGGAGCCACAAGCTAGCACTCAGCACAAACATTTCTAAGAAAGGGAATTAATTGGGTAGGCTTCTAAGCTGATAGAGGGAACCACATTTTACAAACACTTTAAGACAGACTGCTAGGGATTTAAGCAAGGGGAAAATAATATTTTGCTTATTACATGGGTTTTGTCTAAGTTTTGTAGTCTGCTGTTTGATTTGAAAGGGTCAAAAGAACACGCTACCCCGTGTCTGTGTTGTAGGTGTTTGAAACATTCATTGTCACTGTGATCTAAAACTGCAGTAGGCACTAGAACTGCATTTGAAGTACTCAAGTGTTCTTAAGACACAGAGTTTAAGCTTGCTTAAAAGGGCTTTATATATTTATATGAATCAACAAGGAAAGTTTGTTTTGAAACTCTCATGGGATATGTCTCTGCACATGTGGCACTAATTTCAGGACCTTGAGGACTGTGTTGACAGAAGTATGTAAATGATCCATTATTTGTAACCCGCAAGTGAGAGTCCTATCGCATGTTGTTTTCACTTCCATTTTTCCTTATGTAGGTGTCGCTATTTCAGACTTCTTGTTTGTTGTCTGGCTTGAGATTCCCACAGAAATCTTAAAGATGTTAAAATGCCTGAAAAAATTTAGCCTGAAAAGTCAAAAGTAAAGGATTTTGGGGGGAGGGGGAGGGGAAGATGGCATTATGGGAAATGGTCTAACGATACTTTGGCATCTCCTATGTCAGAAGAAATTGCTCTGAGTGCTTAAACAAAACCAGACAACCTCAAATACTAGCTGGTGTAGTAACTTACTAGCTACTTTTTAGCCAGAGGCAAGTTAAATCATCAATTCATTAATATCACCCTGAAATGCCATTAATAATAATAGGATTTCAATTAATGGCATTATTTAATTACTCAAGTAAATGTACCCACTGCTATTCACATCTGAAAAACAGGAAGGTAATGAAAGACAGGAAGCTTTTGGTGCTAAAATGTATGGCTAAAATGTCTGGTAATGTGGTAATTTTTAATAGGCTTTTAAGTAATTCATATTTAATTTCAAATGCCAATGTTCAAGTAATCAAATGGTTTTCAGAATATCAAGCATAATATGTAAGCTTCTTTTAAAGCTGAAGAAGTCAGAAAACAGAAGAGCAAGTCTTTCAGTCACATTCCAGTGCAGACTGCAGGTTTTAGATACATTACTTTGAAATGGCAAGCTTGACTAAAATTATGACATTATTGATTCTTTTCCCTGTCAAACTACTCTTTCATCATTTATTCAGTTAATAAAGAAGAAGCAATTATGCAGAAAGATTTAATGGATTATAAAATAAGAAACCAAGAAAAATATTTTTCTACTTTAGTTTTGTGTGTAAAATAGGTGTTAGCATACAAAGAGGTTTTTTAAAGATCAGGTTTTTAGGAAGAAAAGCTGGCTGGAATGACTTTGAGAATGTTACTTTTTTGTCCTCTTTTCAGTTTATTTCCTGTTTGACTGTCTTCAGCTGTTTAATATCCTAACATTGATAAGGAAGTCTGAAACTCTCATTTCAGTCTTTTGTGATAATCAGTGCGGATGCAATCTCCATCCCTTAGATTTCACCTTAATACACAACTCCTCTCATTTACATTATAAGTGATATTTTTAGTAATAAAGGCATCACTTTCTTGGCAACAAGTATCATAACATGCACTTACAGATGTCTTGAATTTTAAAAGAACAGTGTGTTTCAACAGTTGTCAAATTCTGACAGCTGCTCTTTTTTTTCTTTCTTTCTTTAGTTCTCTTTAGTTTCTTTATTTTTATTATTTTAATAGTGGGCATTTTCTATTCATTCCTTGGACAATTTTGCCCTCTTAAGTGAAAGCAGGATAATGCAGAACTCCCCTGGTGGTCTGCCTGCTCACAATTATGCTGTACTTTGCAGGACAACATCGAATTAGCAGTTACAGCTGAGTCTACTTGTACTTACAAAGAACTTAAGCATGTTGCTTGTGAGTGAGCAGTTTGGAAGGAAATTTGAAGAAGACTGAAACCTAACTGAACTAAAGCCCACCATTTTTCATCCTTGAGCAATTTCAGATTTTATTACATGTTTTTAAATTAATCTAAAACTGGTTGTGTTGCCCCCTCTGTGGTATTTGTCATTTCATAAATAAGTTTAAATACAGAAAAATTACAGTAAATACATTCGAACAAAGAAGTCTCTATTGAAGTTCATTTTTGGAGAGATTGTCATCGTTGACACTATGTTACACTTAGAATAACTTACTCTGAGAATTAGAACTGAAGATGCTGCTACATGTAATAAATCACTTCTTACCTTTACTTTCTCCTTCACATAATGCAACATATAGTAATTAACTGATTTCTGAGAGAATAGTTGTGGCTAAAGAAAGCAAGCTTTTAGAATAGGAGCATAGTAACAAGATTATTCAGTCTTTAACTAGTTTTTTTCTTTTGATGTCAGTAGTTAAAATTTCATTCGAGGTAGCGGATCATCCCAAAATCTGAGCTATTTTTTTCCTGCTGTTTTCAAGTTGCTAATTTCGGAACAGCATTTTCTTTACTTTTAGTAATTTCAGTCCTCTTCATGTGCTGACCTCACCCAGCAGGCATGTGAAACATGTCTTAGGTTTCTTTGTGAAATTAATCTCGAGGTTGCATGTACAGAGATTGTAACTTTCAAAACACTGCAGTACAGTACATCAGAAAGATAGGAACAGACATTCAGAGTTAAAATTCTTATTTCAGCCCTCACTTGACACCAATCCGATTATTATTTTTCAAAAAAAATCACTAGTTTGCCTTTGGAGGGGGGTGGCTGTGGAGGGTTGTTTGAGCGGTTTGGTTTTATTTGGGTTGTTTGAGTGTTTGGTTTTATTTGGGGGGGATTGGCTTTTTTTTGTTTGAAAGTCGGTTTTCCATATGTTAAAAGAATTTTTTTTTAAAGAGATGGGGAACATTGTCTTGAATTTTATATGTTGCATGCTCATTTTGCAGCAGGAAGGCATTAACCCTAGGGATAACTCGAGGTGCACTTCCCTAAGCATTGAAAAGATGTATAGTTACTATTTTGGTACATGCTTGAATTCCTAATCTGTCTACAAGGTCCTGCACAACTTTTTTTTGTCCTACAAAAATGGCTGTTCCACTGGCGAAAACCATTCCGGTGTTCCCTGAAACCCCATTTTGGGGTTACGGCTCTATTTCCATTGCCATTTACAGTCTTGTGATGCCAAGTGGAGCAGCAGGCCCTCACTTGATTAGAAACTCCTGTCTAGGACAAGACAAACTGTACAACAAAGATTTGGGCCCAGATTCCCTAACGGCTGGGGGGAAGAAGCAGCAGTCTTCAGCCTTCCAAAGAAAGCTCCAGTACTCTTCCATCTTGTGGATCTTGTGGATTCAGTTCAAAATCACCTGTGCCAAAATACTGCAAACTGTATTTAGCTTTGTATGCCTTTTTTAGAAAATCCTGCCTCCCGTATATGCCCGTGAGCCCAATCAGACTAAAGTTGATCTAACTTACACCTTTTTTTTTCCTTATAATTATGGGAGCCATTTGCTGTGAAAAGAAGCCTGAGGTGTGGAACTCCACTCTTGGCAGATGTTTTATACTGTTCTCAAAAGTTATAAACTGTAAGCCAAATTTTGCCATGATTAGGTGTGTGAATAATGTGACCTGTACCTAGTTCCGAACAAACAATAAGACTGCTGTGCAAGATTTCTCCTACAACCTGATCTTTGCTTTTGTTAGGTGAGAAATTGCTGCCAGGTTGTGAAGACAATTAGTCTTTTCCTTTTTTAGTCTAAGACTTACTCTAATACGTAACTGCCCTATAGCTGGTTTAGCAAGCTTGTCAACATTAGTGTTGGCCATGATCATTATTTTTAGTTATGATGCACAAAAAAACCCTTTGGAAAAAAAAAAAAAAAATCTCAATATTCAGTCAGCACATTAGGATAGGCTGCTGAATTGAGGTGCGCTAAGAAATCTGGAAGAACTATTTCCTTGTTCATGTAGAAATAAAACTTCACCTGGTTCTTAGTTTTTGAGATCTTTTTTTTTCCCAAGAGAAACAATGTGAGTGAGCTGTTTAATCATGATTTTAGTTTTCAATCAGACTTTACACATTCTGTCATCTTAGTCTAAGCAATCTTTATTGCTTTTCACCCTTTTCAAAGGTAGTGCAATCTTCCTGCCGTTAAAATTCTCTGTGACCGTGGCAAACTTTGGAACACAAACCTGAAGTGTGCAATAATAACATGCTTTTTTAATAAATAAATACTTTATATTTGTACAATCTCTTGTGCCTTTCTTGCATCTGTAAGTAGGAAATTAAAAACGATGGGGAGATGGTTTAGAAAGAAAATGTATTATTAATTTAGTGGAATTAGTTTGATGTTCATCTCCTGCGCAGCTCTTAAAATATTTAGTTCTTTAATGATACTAATATGTTCCTTCTAATGAATTACATTCTAGGAGAATCTTTTTCCAACAAGGATTTTGCTTCATTGGAAATATTTGAGACTTCATTAAAAATTAACCGCATCAATTATTTCATTAAAGCAAAGTCTCAATTTTTTTTCGTTCAGACAGTGTTTTAAACTGCTACAATGTGGTTTTATTTGTATTTATTTATTTCAGTGCATAAGAAGAAAATGTGCATCTTAGGATTTTTCAACATGAACACATATATTATTAATTTTAAGTAACTACAAGAGCCCCTCCTAGCTGCATATTTCATAGTTTTTAATTCCTAAATTCACAGATCAATTTGAAGACATGACTTTCTGTTAAAGTACTACTAGAATCACTACTAGTGCTGGCTGTTAGTAATGTTTGAGACTGCAGCAGTCTCCTGGGGCTTCTAATATTCTACAGCTTTAAATAAATAGAATGGTATCACCTAGCACATCAAAAAAAAAACACTCTTTGTCTAATAATACCTAGTAAAAGGGAAGAGAACAGGCTGGAAAGCATCACACGAATGATGTGGTGAGGGCAGCCACTGGCACGTAGCTTTTTAGCTTCATTTTCTCATATGGGGCCCACTGCTTTTTCCTTTTTCTTACCATACCTCCTTGGTTCTGGCTTTTAATTTATGCAGTTCTGCCCTTGCCAAGTCTTCGCAGCTATGGGCATTTGGGTGAAGAAAAATGACCTCACATAAAAGTTCTCAGAGGGAGTACTGAGGACTGGGGGAACCTGCACATGAGGCAGTGAAGAGTGGCTTTTGGGGAGAGCTGATTCACGGCCCTGAATGTTGTTGGGACTACCCCTTTCAGTCTTGTGATGGCAGACAAGAAATGCAGCTGTGTCAGCTTTGCTAGCTCACTGCTATTAAAAATAGATTAGAAACAAGGTTAAAGTGGAGTATGGCACAACTGCCTTACTAGCTCTAGCATTGACCAAAAAAAGGACATTGCTTGTCATTTATGTTTATTTTTACTAAAGGTAGGACTGTCTTCAGTGGAGAAGCATGCTTCCCCCTCCCACCACCCACCAGTTCTGACTGGCTGATGTCCTGCTGTGCAGGAAGTCTGTGGCAGAGCGTAGAGATGAACCTGCATCTCAGCATCTTAACCACAAGCACATCCTTCCTCTTTACTTGCCCTTCAGCTTTAAACAGCATTAATATGGGGGGGGGGGGGGGGGGGGTGTCAGTGTTAATGGATTTGTTAAAAAAACTCTGCCTAGTTTAATAAATAACTTGGATATACTAGGTGGAAAGATAATCGGAGGTTTTGGAGGGGGGGGGGTGTGACTTTGGCTAGAAATGAAGGGAGCTTGGTTTCCTGCATTCTTGCATTCATTATTGTTTCATCTTAAATTAATTCATCCAAATCTCCTCTCCATTCTTAAGCATCCCACGCACTGGATTCCATCCTCTAGCGTTGGCAACATCCCTGGATCCACAGTCCCGCCTCTGCAGAATTAGCCTATATCTATGGGACAGTTTGCTCAATTCTGTGGTATAATCTCTGCAGATGTTAGTCTGGAATGCTTATCTGATGTTTCCCATACTCATTTTCATCCTAAACCACTTACCAAGTAGGCCAGAAAGAAAATCGATGCACACTGTGCAGTAGTAAACAGTTCATCATCACTTCAAGAAGTTTCTAGTGTTGTCTAAGTGAAGTGGCAAAGCGCTGCTGGGTGAATCCTTTCTGAAAGGATTCTGGTATGGGTGAATGGTTGTAGCTCCATCTCAGCTACTTGGGGGGTTTTTCCTTTTATTTTAAATTAAAATAGAGGATCTCTATTAGAGGATAATTTAGTATATCAGAATTTTCTAGATGCAGCCCAGTAATAATTCAGTAGTAACCTAAAAATAGGTCCAGTCTAGGACCTTGCTTTTTTTTCCCAGAGTTCGTAGCTGTCAGGATGCAATGGATTTAACATGCATTCATAACTATTAACATGTTACCAATTGTTTAAGTGGTTTTGAGAAGCAGTTATTGGAAGAGAAGGGTCATTTTTCTAAACAAAAGCAGTGGGATCTTGAACAATTCACAAATTCCAGGTCCAAAAAATAAATTTGGTTAGGGAACTGAGTATTTCAGCTAATTCTGTGCACAGCCCAACAGCAAAAAGAACTTTTGGCCACTGTGAAGATCTGTGAGGGCATATCAGGGTCTGCTGTGATGCTCACATTTTAATGCTGTGCTTTCCAATATGTACATTTTGGAGCAGAGCGAAGAACCTCTGAGATTAGTTTCCTTACTGTGTTGTAGGAAGAAAACAAGCTTTGTGAAAAATACCCTCTCCATTATGGTTATAAGCTATGTATGACTAGTTAAACTGATGGGGGACATTCCAGTAGGCTGATGTTAGCTGCTTTTTATTCCTACCATAAAGACTTTCGGATTAAGAGGAAATTATTTTATTCAAAATACATGGTCATTGAGGGTTGCAGCACTTGGTTGTTTTGCAACTTTTTTTTGTAAAGGAAACCTTTTCTTCCCTACTATTGATTAAAGGCAGGGGGCAGGGAGAGAGGTTGTTCATTCCTCTTAATAAGCCAATTTTTTTAAAGGCTCTGGTTGCAGAAGCTACTATTACTTCTAGTTTACTTGACTGAATACCCTGAAGGAGCTGCTCTTTTGTTTGTTGACTTGCTGGGTTTTTTTAAGTAAACTTCCAGTCACTGCCCTTTGAAAACAGAGCCCATTTGAGAGGTCTTAATACTGAATCTTGCGGTTACTCTATCTGGCTTTTCTTTAATGCTGTTGCAAATCACTTCATGGGAGAGTTAAAGATGAAGCTAATCAACTAATGCTTCAACATCAAGAATATTTAATTACGTATTTGAAAGGCAGTGGTTTTCTTTGACATTTGCCCCTTTTAAGCAGCATTTCATAATTCATGTTCACTCAATGCTTTCAAATAATTATTTGGTATTAGGCGCTTTCAAACATTCACAGTAGCTATGTAAAATGTAATCCAGTCTGACTTCATGTGTAAGATCTGATGCAAGCACTTTCCTATGAGGTATAGACTGTGTTTCAGCTTCACTTGTGGTCACTTTGACAAATGACATCTTGCAAGAAATTCAGTGCAAATCAAGGTTTGATGCAAATCAAGTACTGAGTTGGAGATTTTGTCTTGGCTATATTTGTTGCATGACCAGTAAACTACTACCTTCTAGGCCATTTACAGGAGGAATAAACTAAGGAAAGGGCTCTGTGATTGCAGCACGGGGAGCTGGGTGCCTCTGCTTTCCCCAGAGATGTGGCTCAGCGGTATCCTGTCTGGCTCAGGCGAGCTCCAAAAGTGCCACACTGGGCCAGCAGCTTTACTGTGCTCCTCTTTGTGATCTTGCTCTCATAGGAGTTTGGTTTATTTTAGGCCAAAGAGCTGCCGACATTCAAAGACAATGATTTCATCAACGATGGCCAGAAGATTCATATTGATGAGAATAACAAAAAGATGTTCCTTGAGAAACTCAAAAAGGATGTTGAGGTGAGACTCTGCCTATTCAGTTACACGTGATTAAAATGTGTGGCAGATTACAGATATCCCAGGAAATTGTCCCTGTATTTTATTAATGAAAACTTGTTTATGGAACTGTAAGCGCTGACTGTTTTAAATGAAACACAATTTAAACTTTCAGGAGTTGATCACTGCTTTTGCTGATGTGATAAATGGCTTGCTGCCATAGCTGGTTGCCATTGTTCCTGCCTTGATGATGTGATGTTAAAATGATGGTGCTTCTTAGTACTTAGGTGCTTTACAGGCCTAGTACTTCCAAATGCCCACAAGAAATAGGTGAGTATTGTTAGTTGTGTTTTACAGGTGGAGGTGCACCAGAGCTGAGGCCACATATGGACTGTAGTCCAAGATAGAAGATGTATCATCCCCACTTACAGCCTTACACGTTCCATTTGTTTCATATTACTGATTCAGTTTTAAATCACCTTTAGTATCATAAGAGTATAGTGCTTCGGTAATTTGCGTATAGCAGTTGGAATCATTGATTTAGCATAGTCTTTCATATAAATTTGTAATTGACTGAATATAATCAGTAATAAAAAAGTTTTAATATATGAATTTAATGTAATATTTTCTTATAACTTCTTTAGTTCAGCAAATGAAAATAGATATTGGGCTAACTAGTTCACACAGCTTGAAATTTCCATCACGGAAAATACTATCACTGAAAATGCTGTCACTAAACAAAATATTTTGCAGCCCTTATACCCAAAGCCTAAAATCTGGTGGGTTTTTCTTGGAAGAGACCAGAATGTGTCTGTGACTTGATGAGCCTTTCAGCTATCAATATCAAAATTGTCTCTGTGAATCTACTTGTGCAGTTCTTCAGAGCTGCATCTCACTAGCTGCACAAAAAAAAGTACTGTAACTCTAACCAGTAATTTGCTTTTAAGGAAATCTAATTTCCCATGATAGTGACAATGAGAAATGTATGGTGATGATAATTATTAAAACATAAATATTTTGTGAAATATCAATGTGTGTTTATTTTATATTTAAAATACTGTGCTGGAAAACTGCTCTACTGATGTCACAGCTCTAGAGACGAGTTCATTTGGGTTAAAGTTTTGTGTTCTTTTAACATGTACTGCTGTTGCTAAATAATGCTTTTATGGTAAGCAGGTTGCAGACAATATTTTAAGTATGTGCAAGGCATGTGGAAGATAGCTTTATTACCCCAGAAAGTGTGTCTCATCTTCATCATTTACTAGGTTGTGAATATAATGGCAGACTCCAGATCATGTCCTGAGAGGCTGTCTTTTTATGGGCTTGAAATTTATACAGCATTGTTAAATAGCCATGTAAACCACTATTGTGAAGGGATCTGGCACTTGATTTTCACAATAGCAAGCTGTTCTTTAACCTTGTGTTTCTTTTATTGCTTCTTCTGCCCTTGTTAGGTAACTGATAATATACACTTTGTACCCAACGTTTAAACACATTTCACTACAACGAAATGCACAACACTTAGCATGTGATTATCTTAGCACACAGTATTTATGGTTAAGCATATTATGCAGTAGTATGCCAAATCATATGACCTTATATGAGTTCTTGTTTGTCATTAAGTTTGTTTCTATATTTCTCTGATCACTGAGTTTACGTCCCCTTCTTTGTGTTCAAACAGATATCTATTACTGCTGTTTTGATGTCCTCATCTATTTTTCTGCCTCCTCATTCCACTGAAAATATCCTGAGAAAAAGCATATTAAGGGCATTTTTTTCCATTTTAAATCAGATGACCTTTTCCTTGTGCTGATCTCCCCAAGTCTTTTTTTCTGTCAACAGAAGAGCCATTCTCTTCTAATTTGTAGTTCACTCTTTTTCCCAAGAGTCTGTTCTGTTCAGTGCGTTTTTTGTATGATTATGGGTAGATTTTTTCTCCTGTCTCTCTCGGTATTTATCAAGTGCCTAATGATGCGCCTGGAGTCCTTCCACTCCATCGCCTTTGTCATCTGTTCTTCTTGTGTATATCATTGTACATCATCTCTTCAAACTTGGATCTCTTCTAGTCTTGTGAAGAGTCTTCTGATTTATTACATTGAAATTATTAGAAACCAATTTCTTCTTTCTTCTTAAAACCTCTTCTTAATCTCACAGTATTCTTTCTGGCACTTGACTTTGTAGTCACTTTGTTATCTCTGATTCCTTTTCTCAGAATCAGGATTTTGACAAACTGTAGTTTTTCATTTCTTAGTATTTTATGGTGATCTCTTTCATCACCATCACTATTCCAAAGTCTAGCTTAATTCCTTTCTTTGGTCTGCTCTAACTTCCTTTTTATATCCATTTAGAGTTTCTCAAAATTGAAATGATTTGTATTTTCAGGATTTTTCTCTGCATACCATAAGTAAGGGCTCCACAAGTTTAAAATCACAGTATTGCTTTTAGGCTGCAGCACAGCTTTGCCCTTCCTACCTCTCACCCCCTTGAACTGTTTACCCATCTTCATGCTTTTATACCTTCCTTATTTCCTTCCTTCTTTCTTAGCTTTCTGCATTACTCTGTTCCCATCAACTAAAGTAACACTTGTCTAAACATAAAATGTATTCATCGTTCAGTTTTCTAAGAACTCCCATCCTCAACCTTGATTCAAAACCACCCTTTCATTCATATTCATGTTTTGCTTACCTGATTTTAAATTGTGAGCCTTAAATTGTAAGTGAAGACAACGTATCATCATTCCACATCTTCGTGGTGTAAAACTTCACTACTTTCCACTGCAAGAATATTTAAACACTCTTTCATGATTCTTTAATAAGGCTTAGAAGGAAGTGAGGGGGCAGATTTAGCACCAGGTTGTAGCACGCCACACACCTGATGGCAAACACTGATCTGGAAGTTGTGTGGTGACAAGATGCCTTAAGGTAAACATTAAACAGGCATGGTAGTCATTGGCTCGCACAGGCGTTGGTCCTCACTACAGGAAAAGTGATTCTTTTCCCTGAAGATTTTGAGGGAGTGGGCTACATCTCTTTTGGAATATAAGTTGCAAGTGACCTGTGTGCTGTTACTACATCTTAACAAATTCAAGTATCTCTCTGATAGCTGTATCACTTAATCCTCCCTTTTGCTTTTCCTTAAAAGTGCCTGGTTTTTTTCAACTCATGACATCTTTGTGTAACTTCTCCTGTTCATAAGTGGAGCTTAGATTTTTCAGTGATATTGATAAATTGCTTATCGCTTTCTAGTTCCTTGCTCAGTTAAAACTCATGGACTACAGCTTGCTGGTTGGAATTCATGATGTTGAAAGAGCTGAACAGGAAGAAGTAGAGTGTGAAGAGAATGATGGAGAAGAGGAAGGTGAAAGCGATGGGACCCACCCCATTGGAACCCCTCCAGACAGTCCAGGAAATACGCTGAACAGCTCATTGCCTTTGGCTCCAGGGGAATTTGATCCAGCTATTGATGTTTATGGAATAAAATCCCATGAAAGTAAGCAGTAATAATTTTTTTTACGTTAACATGTTTTGATTCTTGCACCAGAATCCTAAAGTCTTCATGACCACATAAAGGTAAAGTTAAACTGCAAAATACAAATTCACTCTACAAAAGAGGAAATATGTTGCTTTGGGGGGCAGCAGAAAGCAGAAGGTACCTATAATGCTCAGCATTGTTACGAACATATTTTCTAAATATTGTGATGTGTGGGGATGCAGTCAAATAATTCACCTACTACACTATCAAATTGTATACTGGCTTAGCTATTCACAGACAGCATTTCTCAGTTAATTCATGGGTTTTTTCATCCCTTCAAGGAAATCTAGTATCCATAACTGTTCTTTTCCTAGCAGATCAGATAATATTGAAAACAGTTTAAAAAGAATTAGAAAAGCAGCATTCCAAGTTAGATTTCACTTTTTTGGTTGCTTTTTGAAAATTCCCACTCTCATGCCAGATTTCTGTGTTCCAGCTAAGAAAGTCATCATAAGAAGCCTGAAAGTAGATTTGGTGTTAATGTGTAAAAACTAAGTACTTGTGGCTGTTCAAGACAGGAAAGCTCTCTCTTCTTTTTTTTTTCCTTAAGCATTTACATGGATAAATGTATGTTTTTATTAATAAAAAATATGCACAATCATGTTTGTTGACACAGAAGCATTACTTTTCATATGAAACTTCACAGTTTTTCCACAAAGGAAGATGAAATCCACATAACTTTAAGTGAGCAATAATTGCTGTAAGCTGGTGGTTTATTTTACACTCATTTGTGGAATTTTGCCTTATAAATGAGTGCAGTTAAAAGTCAGTTAAGGACAGCTTTAGCCTGTGGTCTTTACAGATCTATGATTCTGACTGACGTTAACCTGTCTTAGCTGCTGATTGAGCCTTATAAAGTCGCCTTTGTTAGAAGAACTCATGATTAAGATGTCTCAAAAGTCATTCTTACTGCCATGTGCTTGCCATTTGCAGATGCACCTAGGAAGGAAGTATACTTTATGGCCATTATTGACATTCTTACTCATTATGATGCAAAAAAGAAAGCTGCCCATGCTGCAAAAACGGTAAAGCATGGGGTAAGTATTTGGGTTGTTTTTTTCCTCTGATTCCATTTATACTTTTGCATTTTTGTTGTTTAGTGCACTGATACAGCAGAGTTCAAGAAATCAGTGAAAAGGGAAATGGTTTTTTTTTTCAATTTTGTTCTAGTTAAATATGTGATACAACAGTACAGAGTAACTACTACATGTTACATACCGAGAGTGGAACTCACTTTTCAGCTGTACACATAGCTTTCTTACCCATACAGAACTCTAGTGAGATGCCTTTTTAGGACTTTGTCCTAAATTTGTAAGAAACACCTTATTCTTGCAAACAAAGCTGTTCACCAGACGTTTGTATTTGTACACAGCACTGTGAAAGCTGTTGTGAATCTTATTGCAGATGCAGGACCCTAGTGATGATTTTATTATTTGGTACAGCCTGTTGAAAGTTAATTCTTTAGCTTTACAGAATTTCTTTAAAAATAGTCCAATTTGCAAAATTAAGCATCATGTACATATTAAATACTTGGGAACCATTCAGTGAAGGCATCTGTTTGCCATGAATTTCTTTATTTTGACTGAAATGGCTGCGTATCAGCAGGCACCAAAGAACCATGGTGAAGTAGCCCTGTCTTCCACAACTGTGATTTATAGCTACCATTATCACTCCTATGGTGATTTATAGTTCAAATTTCATAAACTGTTAAAAAAGAGCATAATCACTCATGATGCTAAAATCCCTCCTTTGTCTGTGTAAAGGATCAAGGCACTGCAGGAAAAGTCTGTTAAGCAAAGGGCTCAGGGATTTTTAGTTTACAGTAGAGTGCAATGCAGAATGCTCAGCAGTAAACCCTGCACAGACCTGTGGAAGGTGGGTTTTGTCTCTAAAAAAAGGCACTCATCATTCCCTCTGCTCTCAGAGCAGCTGAAAGTTGGTGTAGACCATACACAGCCATTATCTGGCAATTATTAATGAACTTTGAATGTGGCAGACTGAAAACTCACAGTTCTGGCTAGAAATATGTTGTGAATAACCACAGCTGACTGTGATTAGAACTTATTACAGAACGTTAGTTTCATACAACCATTTTACTTCACTGTCTCTGTCCTGAGCCATCTGACGCCAAAGTTTGTTCATTAATTGCATGCATGCATTTTTCTCCTTTTGTAAAACAGGAAAAATACAACTATTCAGATGTAGCTATGGCTCTGAAAAACTTGAATAAAACTATGAATGAAATGATGACTTCATTGAAATAGCAGTTGTACAGCTTATTTAGTGACTCCAGATTTAAATGCATATGTGTTGAAAAAATGTTATTAATTGTTGCCATGTATTTCAAACCTGGTTATTTAGTATTCACATAGCAATATACATTACACGTATGTTGACACACCAGATCTGAGTATGATAATTTTAGTCTTCTCTATATGAAGGCACAGACCAGAATCTGTTAGTGAATCAGTGTGTAGCATGGTTAAGAATGCAGTAGAAATTATATAGGAGACTGAAGTGCAATGAAAGCAAAGAGAAGTAACGTTTCAGAAATGGAAGGTGAAAGTCTTGCATTTATGGCGGTGAGTACACTGTACTCATGTGAAGCCTAAAAAGACATTGTGCTTGAGGGCCATTACAATTTGTCTTTCCAGTGTCCGATTCGAAGACTGAACGTGTAATCTATTGAGTAAGCAATGCTGTCAGTAACAAAGCATGAAGTAAAACACTGGTTCTTCCTTCTTTCCTCTCCGCTCCCAATTCTCTGTATAGGCTGGTGCGGAAATTTCAACAGTTAATCCTGAACAGTATTCAAAGCGCTTCTTGGACTTTATTGCCAACATCTTGACGTAACCTATCATGTTACACAGGACAGACACGAGACCTGGGGACAGCAGCATTGGCGACAAGTGTAGGGATGAAAAGGAACTCAGAGAAGCGCTCATCTTGCAGAAAGCAACCCCTTTGTTTACATCTGCTGGCAAAGATGACTGAAGTGGGGTGGAGTACTTGCTTTAACAGCTGCCTGATATTCCCAGCATAGTTCTAGCTATTTCTGACTCTTGTGTGTGTGCAAAAAAAAAAAAAGTTAAAATAAATTAAATAAATAGAACAGCTTACTCAGAGTGCACTGTGACAGTCATACTCTGATGCTACCAGCTGAAACGGAATAAATGAGCAAAGAGGTGGGGGTGGGGAAAAGTAAATGCATGTGAAATCTACAATATTGCTATCAAATTGTAAACTGTGGATCAGTTTATTGTTGAACTAAAGAGATACATGGCAGTATTCTTCATGATGATAACGATGATGATAATAATGAAAACCTTACTGCGAATGTCACACCCTGCACACTGGCACTCCTTAAAAAAGCAGCTGCAACAGCCCTTGGTGCCGGAGGCTTTTCCCATTTGGTTCCTAGCAGTTGGGCTTTTTCCTGGTTTTTTTCCTTTCCCTTCTGGTTTTGTCTTCTTTTCAGCACATTGCATCAGGAAGTTCAGCCTCTCAGACATCGGAGAGCCAGCGTCTCTTACATTACAAAGAGCTAACGAAATTCATGCTATGTGTACATTTTTGCTACAGTAAACTTATGTTAAGGGAAAACTATGCTTATTTCACTTTGTTACCTGAAGTTTTCATTTGTTTTATATTCTTGCAATACAGGAACTAATAGTGTTGTAAGGGGGGAAAAAAGCTTATCTGAAGAAGCGCATAGTTTTGGGCAATAGTAGCTTCATCTTTCATCAATCCTGAAAGATGTGCACACCGATAGAAATTCCATTCCTTTGAGAATTTACTGGGAATTTGAAGTTTAAATGCTTATGTTGTACTGTTGAAACAGCGGTATTTTATGATAGATTATCCCTCGAGAAATGAACCCTGAATTTTACTGTTTACATTATTAGGAAAGCAGGGATACTTCTGAATTTCAGAGCCGTGTACAATATATGACTATTGAGTTTACATGTAAAGTTATTTTGCAGTACAAATGAAGTAATGTTTGTCATCTTCCAAGGTGTAATGTGCAGTAGTGTACTAAAGTGAATGTCTCACCTCTGTGGTAGACTCTTTTACAATAAAATGAGGAAGGATATTTCAGAGGGATTTTTCCCAAGGTCGTGTTTTAGCATCAAAATGACCTGTCCTACCATTTACGCAAGTTTGATTGTATAGTACATTGCCTAAAATTGTGCTGATCATATTTAACTTGTTTGAAATTTTTAAAAAACATTGTATTTCTTTTCTTCTTGTATTTTTCCCTGAAAGACTCCATGCTTGAAAGAGACAACTTTACATATGCTTCAAAGTCTCTCTACTTATACACTGTGCTAAAGCTGTGCCTTTAAAATTTCTTGATTGAAATTGTTAGATTTTGTAGGCAACGTAAGAGAAGTCAAACCCTCCCCATCATGGTTTATAACTCAGATCAGGAGTGCCAGCATGCCTTCTCCATAACTAATGTCAGTGCTGTTAAGCCTGCAACCGTGCATAACATACGTAGTGGTTTACTTCAGAGGAGCCTATACGATAGCAACCTGTTACACTCTCTTCAGTGGCCAAAGGCAATACTGTCCCTGTTGCTGTGTACTGATTTTTTTCTCCTTTCCCCAACCTTTCCTACAGGATTTTTTGTTATGTTTGACTTAGTGATGTCCGCAGCACTGTAATGTATGTGTTTACTTTTGTATTGTATGTATTTAAATAAGTTGGTACTGTGGCTTGATATTTTTTTGTCCTCTCCCTCTATACCCCAGTTGTCGACATTCTTGCCCACATTTTGTTTTCTGAAGCATGCTGTGGCTTCATGAAGTATGAGGCCAGAGGGAGACCCTGAGGTAAAAATGAGTACGTATTTGAAGTACATACTTGAGTACATATTTAATTGCGGCCAACCAGTGTACATTTTTAGACAATTTTAGACATTTACAGCAAAGCATTCTTTTGTCTGTGTAGCAGTTCTGTCACTCATTCTTGTTGATAAACTGTTTATGTGGACAGGGCAAGGAAGACTCATTATTGTATATGTTAGTGCTTAGATTACACTCCAAACATGAGCAAGGCTTTATAAAATAAAGCACTTTGATGACTCACTAGGTAAATCCTTTGTTCTTGTCTTTCAGCTGTGGGTTTGATCACTTACTTACAGATGAATTTTGGGTGCTAAAATGAATGTGTAGCCTATATCGCAAAGGAAGAAATAAGAAGAGGCTTGTTCTATGCTTACTTTAATTGGCTTGAAACATTTAGCCTTTGGGGTTTGGGGTTTAGGCTGTGCTCTCAGAGCAAATACGAGGTTTGTAATTGATGATTCTATGGTCTAAATCCTAGTATCACTACAAAAACAGGAAGATCGTCCACAGTAGTTAACTGAGAGAAGGACTGGCAGGATTTTGCTAATGTGTGATCTTAGACTAAATGATCTTACACTAAACCAGTTATTTAGAAAGTATTTGGGAATAATCCTGAATAATTCATGGGGAGGAGGGGAGGACTTTCTGTCCTAGAATTTCGAGGCTTTGATGGTCAGGGCTTTCAGCACATGATACAGCCTGTGCCTCACATCATGGGCAAATAGCAGAAAAGTGTCTTTTCGTCTTTATTCTGACTGACTTTTAATTTTTGTAATACATTTGTCTCTATTCAGTTCCTCTCAGTTTATTGCACAGATGTAGCAAGGCAATATTTCCAGCAATATTTTTACCTGTAAAATACACATGACTGTTAATGATAAGGTAGGCATTCCCCACAGGGAAGATGATTGAGGAGCTATTCTATTAAAAGTAGGTGAAGTGGTAGGGAGGGAAGAGATCCAGCTTCTTAATTACTCACTTAATGATGTCTCTAGTATGAATTTAAGCTTGCCCTTCACACAGCTGCTCCAGCTACTTAGGGTTTAGTATGAACTTGGTGCTCAAGGAGCGCTGCTCAAGTTAGTTGGACACATTAGCCATAGTGGACAGCAAGCTCCCTGGCTAGTTCTCTGTGCATGCCGCTCAAACCATCTACCATGCCCTCAAAACAGGCTGCTGAAGCCTTGCACTGCTTTTATAATGCAGATGCACATGGGTTGTTGGTAGCCATTTCTCAACACTACCTTCTTCACAACATAAAATGTAAGCTTCTAGTATACAAAACAAGCACAATGTGCCAGATCTAAAAACCTGCTCTAGTTCTCCTGCTCCTACAGGTTCAACGGCTGAAGTGTTACTTAGGCTTTCCTTTCTTTTTTGCTAAGACTTCTGGACATGCTCAGATTTAACTTTCCAGTAGGTACGCTACATTTAAGTTTTAAGCCAGCCCTGTCTTTTGAAGCAGTGCTTTAGTGGAATTACTCCTGCAGTCCCCTACAACACTATTATCTAGCTGACACTGAGTTTTCTCATACAGCTACGTATCTAAGATCTGCTGGGCCCTGCTTCTGCCTGTGGACATTCTATCCAGGTTCTCAACACAGGTGCATCCCCAGCTGCTTAACTGGTGCTGTTTCCCTCCTGCTGCTTCTGCATTGCTAAGGCTGATTGCCATTTCCCTTTGTGGAATTTGCTGCAGGGCACACTGTGTTTGACAAGCAGGCAACTGAAGGACCTTGCCTTTAGTAAAAGTGTGTATATGAAAATGCATGGGAGAAGAATATTCTTTGTGCAAAAATGTTTTCACTCCTTCTCACCTGAAGAATTCCTGAAGGCAGTGATGATATTCAAGGTAGAAGATCCAGCTGGTTTGTTATTGCAAGAAATGTTTGAATTAAAAATGCTTGCAGACAGTATTTCTTCTATGGAAACTGCATAACCTCAATTTATCATCTGAATTTCCAGCTCCCTGCCTTATGCTTGCCTCTTTTCCAGTGTAATACCAGTTATCAAGTCCCTGCATTGAGTAGGAACATCACTTATGATGGTCTCATACCCCATTTTTATCCACTGTCCACTTGATTTCTTTCAAAATCTCATATATTTAAAGGGGAAAAGAAAAATAGAGACCAGTTAAAGGAGAAATATGTTTCATCTCCTCCTTTTTGTCCTGATTTCTCTATAGCAGGTATTGTTCCTGGAATATGTTAGCAAAGGGCAGAGGCTGCACAGACAGAGCAGTGTGCTGTCTTCAATCTAATTTGGGCAGGGATGCTGCTTTATTCCTGCATGGGACTGACCAGATACCTACTGTCATGCTACAACAAGGGAATGCGCATGAACAAGTGATTGAGGAAGAGCTTGAGAGCAGCATCAAGTGGCAAAGGCAATTTGTTTGAGATTAAAATCACTAACAATAGCCTTACTAAAATTGTTAGAAAAGAGGGCTGGAAAGGACTTGAAGAGATAGTTGTCGTCTGTCCAAGAGCAGTTCAACTAGATAAACATTAGCCAGGATTGGGTTAATCTTTTCCAGGGAGGGTAGTTCTACTGCCATTTCCCATGCCTCCCATAGCTGTATCATTAGAAAGACTTTTTCTAGCACCTTACCTGACTCTATATTACTACAGTTTAAGCCTATTAATGTTTGTTTTATCTACAGTGGACCCTGAGAACAGTTTATTCTCTTTCAGTTGCTGTCAATGTGATCCTGCCTCTATATGCTGAACAATGTAAATATTAGCTTTTGCACGTATTAAATTGAACAGTCCCTTATTTAACAAAACCATCAGAATGGTTTAAACCAGACAGAATGACCTATTCCTGGGTTTGTTGTGCCTAATTTTTTTAGATCATCTGTAAAATGGTGTTTCATGATTGTCAGTTACATTATATAAATGGATTTACAGATTTCTATTTTGAGAATTTCCTAGCCATCCATTTATCATCTAATAAATGTAATAATTGCTGCTTGAACAGAATGCAGTTTCAAATGAGCATACAGCTACTGCTTAGCTGTAGTTGTTGCTATAACTACAGTTAAATACTGCTTTTCTCTTTTCCCAAAGTAAACAGTACCATGATCTTAGCTTTCCTAATGATACTCCCTTTTCACAGCTTCTAGTCTCATCTCTGACAGTGATACGACATAAAATAATTATTTGGTCATAAATATTAACATACAAAAAATACTTCTTTGCAAGCTGGCATAAATTCATTCTTACCTAATGCTCTGAATATTAGCAGGCATTTTAGTTATTGCTCAATATGCTTGGAGTTTATAAAGACTTTGTCTTTATAAAGACTCCTACTTTGTTCCCACTTAATCTGATTCATTCATAATGACTCATTTTATTTAGCAATGTGTATCCTATTGGAATAAATGGCATTTGTGAGAAACTTGGCTTTTGGCAAGGTTTGGCAGTTGTGTACAAGCCTGGTAGGTGATTTAGCTCCTTACCTTTCTCCATTTCTGCTCTTTCACCTTGCCACCTTGCCTCTGGATAGGCAGCCCAAGGCCAGGGCACTTCTTTCTTTTCCATTTTATGTATTTTAAACTGGACGTATAAAAATATTTTGTGACGATATTTTATTCACTTTAACATCTGCAGCATATTTGGCATACCAAGGGCTAGCAGCTGCAGTTACTGGGCTGACAACAATTCTATGACAACGATTGCCTTCCACCACCTGAGGATAATGGGGTCATGTTTGATTCTGGTTAAGAGGAAGTCCTGTGTTCCTGAGATGTGTCTGCTTATCCCAACACCTTGGGTTCAAGTGATGTGTAAGAATCTTTTCTTCCCAAGTAGGTCTGATTAATTAGTGCCTACTTTAAGCTGGCACACAATGCTAAATTAAACTTTACAGTCTGGGTGAGGGCCCAGTCTTCCTTCAAAGAGTGTAATTGCATAACAAAAAATTCTTTCTGCCTTGAAGGGCTTTACTTTTAAGTATTTCCACTTAGTTCCGTAGTCAGTCTTAGAGAAGTTTATTCGTACACTGGCAGCACCAAAGACTTTGTGTTTGGGGTGGGGGGCTGTTAAAATACCAAATTGTACTGTGCAGTTATGATCATCCCTGTATAGAGCACAATGAAAAGTGTGATGAGCACACTAGCAGTTAGCACTGTGCTCTGTTGCTTCGGTCGTAGCAAAGCTCTGTATGGAAGGGAAAATTATGTGTTTGATCTGATTACATTGCAAAGTGCTCCATAGCAGAAGCTTCCAAGTAGTGTTTCACATGCCATGAGCTGCAGCATCTCTGAGCTGGGCTGCTCATTCACCCCAAGGTGCAGGAGAGTGGGGTGACAATGGGGATGTTGGAAGGGGAAAACCTGAGTATATATGTGTCAGAATTGGACCCAGCTGTGCAATAGCGCTTTTGGAGGTGCCAGTCTGGAGGAAGAAAGTATTTTCTGTACAACCTAATGTTACTGCAGATCTAGTGTTACTGTGGGAATTGTGGTGGTTAGAATTTCATCCTGTATTGAAGTAATGTCCCGAAAAATCCTGTGCCTGACAGTGGCACTTCCCCTGTCAGCCACTAGCCTGACAAAACTGAAATGCAGCTCTCAGCTTACCCTCTTACTCTTTTGTTCTGAGGCAACCAAAGTGTGTTTTAGGGCTGAGAAGGCTCCTGGGGCTGCTGGGATGTGCAGCTCCCAGAGCATTAGCAAGCAGAAGAAAATAGGTGGTCTCCCCCTTTTATTTAAATGCTTTCTAAACATCTCCTCATGCGTTATGTCACCTGCTGATGTCCCACATCAGCCTTCTCATCAGACACACTCGCCACAGCCATGCTTTGGGAAAATGAGCATGTGGCTTGTTGTCTGCATTTGTAGCCCTCTCATTGAGGGCTACATGTAACTGTCATGTTTGGCACCAAATTGCAGGCCAAAGTGGATAAAGCCACACATAGTCCTCCAGTGACTCAATTTATAGGGGGGCGGGGAAAGACACAAGGGAAGATTGAGTAGGGACAGACACGCAGACACTGCCAGTTCCACCCAGAGCTTGGCAGCTGGGGATGAGCATGGGGCAGGCAGGAGACTGCTCCAACACTGCTACACGGCTGCCTGCCTGTGCAAGCGCTCCACAAATTGACATCATAGTAAGCCACGTAATAAGTCACTGAGCAGTGGCCTCATCTTCCCAGAAGGACCAATGCTGAGCACCAAGCTTCCTTGATAGAGGACTCAATCAAGGAGGGCTAATCTCACAAGAGAAGTGATCCCTTTACTTCCAGGGAGACAAACACACCACAGACTGCAGTCACAAGGGGTTAGGGGAGGGCATAAACCAAAAAACAACCTTTTTGGAAGCAGCAGGGAAGAGACAGACTATTCCAGTAGAACAAAGCTGAGAATGTGAAACAAAATACAGAGGAGCTACTGAGAACACACTCTGCAAGTTCCCCAAACAAGAAGTGTCTGCTGTATGTGCCATGGTTTGGCATTAGCTGCAGCTGCTCCAGGGTCAGGGAGGACAGTCCCATGCAGATTTCTCTTAAAGAGCAGAGAAAAATCTCAGATCATAAAGATTATGATGCAGAAAGAAAGGTATCAAATATTATGTTGACAAGACCATAAAAGCATTTTACAATAGTTCCCTTCTCACCTGCAGTAATGTGAAAGGGGCTATGATGTAAGATAGAAGTAGAGCGAAGCCGAGAGGAGAACTGATCAGCCTAGAGAACAGAATGATAGCACCCCATTAGAAACAACCCAACATTTTTCAAAGCAGTGCAATAAAAGCTTCAAGGAGTTACCCATGCAAGGCGTAATTAAACAGCTAGGCTCATGTCATATGGTAGTATGTTAATATAAAAAAGACTGAGTAGGAGCATGGCCACGTGGAACTTTTTCATCATCAAAATAAGCTGTTTCTGTGAGCTACACCAGTCTGTTGAAACAATTTATTTAGACGGGGTTTTCTTCTGACACATCCAGGAACATTTCCTCATGCATTACGGAGCCTGATGATCTCCCACATTCTTAACCCAGTCTCTTCATCAGACGCACTCCCCACAAACATACCTTTTGGCTTCATTCAGACTATTAGGTTGTCTGGCCTAAAACATAATTGTTTTCATGGGTAAGTTTTAGGCAAGGGGGAGGAAGGGCTAATCCATACAGAAACAAGCTTTTCAGATGAGAAGATGGCTATGAAAAGACTGTCATTCTCTTAAGGTCCATTGTGAAGCAGCCTCTTCCTTCTCAAGCACTGGGGGTTAGATTAAGACGCTTAGTCTAGCCTTTAGGTTGGATTAAACAGAACTCTAACTGGCCTTCCTGGGGAAGGTACTTCAGGTGTGTTACCAGTCCTTCAGATGCAACCACTGCTGCAGTGAAAGAGCAGATCACAGCTGACATCCTAGAAGCCACCCAGTCTGATGTGTATGTTGCAGTTGCAGGCTCATGCTTTGAAAATGTTCTGGAGGATTAGAATACAAATGTTTTAACTGCTCTCCAAAATTGGTTTCAGTACCTACAAACCTCCAGAGAAGAGCTGCTGTCCCATACATTCCTGTGCTGGTACAGAGGGCTCATTATCCAGACCCTTTCCAAAGGCACAGTGTACTTCTCTTAGCAAAATTGCTGACAGCATTTGTTGGATACCTGTCAAACATGGCTTCGAAGAAGGAGGGAAAGAGAGTACAGTGTTGTTATTGGTAATCTAAATCCATTGCGCACTAAAAATAAAAGCTTTCTCAAAAGGGTGAGAAACAAAGTAGGTTGCACCCAAGTAAAGATTTAGAGCAGAGGGTGGGAAACAATATGCAGAGAACGGTGGCCTGGCACAGATTCCCAGAATGTGAAGGCTGAAGATGATCTTCAGGCACAGCCAAGCTTTATGCTATACAGCACTTTCAAATAAAAGCTACCAGTTTAAGTTAATCGCTGCTTTATAGGTGGCCAGTGTAAAGAACACAGCTGGGACATAACAGAATCATGGTGACTGAATTTGGGGAGTAGCTGAGTCACTGCAGTCTGCACATGCTGTGAGCAAAACAGAAACCCCGCTGAAACGCTGCTCAGAGAGGATTGCACTTGCTGAGCCTCATGGGCACCAGGGCTCTTGCAAAGCAGCCACAGCCCAAATAAAGACAAGGGCTGTGCTCTAGAGCAAACCCTACAAACAGCCTCTAAGACGGGAGAAAGGAATGGTCAGAAGGAAAGCCAATTTACTTAACCCGTTATGATGTTTCCAAACATGTGCTCTGTCATTACACGGTGCAACCAAAGAAGAGAGTCTGCACAGTTACAGGACTTGCCAGCTCCTAGAAAATGTAAATTCACAGCCAGGCATAGCCAGAGGGCTACATTTCACAGCGTATCCGCAAAATGAAGGGTGGAAAAGTTCAGCTAGTTCAAAGAAACCAGCCAGGAATCACATACAAACATACCTCTGGATATTTTCTAGACTTTTTTGACCACTGTTTGGGTTTAGGTCTTCCATATAATACAAATATCACCATGTAGTCACCGACAGGAAATCAGTTTTGGATCTCAAAAGGCAAACTGTTTCTAATCGTAATTGTTGCATTTTGCTGAACAAAGTGATTTTAAACAGACCTCTGGTGTAGCTTAACGTTGTGTTTAAGCGAGCTGCTCACAGTAAGTGCTTTAGCCCCTTTTTGCTTATTTCACAACTTGAAACATTACCTTTCCAAACTAACTCACAGCCCAGAGTGCACTGCTCTGGTCTTTAATCACTGTCATAGAAAATGGTCTTACCTACTTCCCTTGCATTGCTCTTCCTACAGTCACTATCAGATTTGGCTTTAACCAGAACTTGCCTATAGCAAAGATTTACAGTGGTAAAAGGTAAGCAAGCTGTACTATTTCTAAGGTCCATTCTGTCAAGCACAAGCAGTTCCTTCAAGCCATTGTTCACTTTGAAACACATTCAACACGTCAAAAGAAATTCTGAGGCATTTGAAATATCTTTTAACTTACAAATAAGTTAGAAATTAAAACTTGATCCAAAGCCCAGGAAAGGTTACATCTAAATACAATAGTTATTGAACCAGGTTCTTCAAGCATAACCTTTTCATCATCAGTAATTCACATAAATGAGTCCCTGTGAAACTAAAAGGTGTTGCTGTTTCAACAGTGCCAGCATAAACTCATATTTCCAGTCTCTCTTTCCATGGTTATGGGATCTATCATGGTAAAAGTAATGGTACTTACATTGTAACCCATATTCCAATATTTATTTAGGATGCTTACTGAAGTACATTCAGCTCTGTACCAGCACAAGAAGTGTGACTGTACCCATCTCAAATCTTTACAGCATAACTGCAGCTGTAAAAGGAGAGTCAAACATCTCACTAAAAGGTTTACTGAGTATAACTATATTAAGTATGATTAGTTAGCAAAACAGATGTTTGAACAGACCTTCTGAACAGTATCTTCAGTCCCATTTATCTAATGCTCCCGTAGTACTTAGCAGCCAGCTCAAACATCTCTTCAACTGTCAAATAAATTCCCACAAACCACATGAGAGCAGAACAAATTGAGCTCCAGCACACACACGGAGTATGTGCTAGCTTTCCTATAGCATAATTAGTACCATACAGCTTCTCCATGCAACAGGATAACTGTATCCTAACCAAGGGAATGGAAAGCCAGCTCATACTGTCTGCATTAGACCTTCTTCTCAATGCCAGAAGAAAGAGGATTAAATATGTAATTTAAAACACAAGCATGAACATTTCAACTTTGAATTGACTGAAGCGATGTGGTAAGATGATGCACTGCAGCTTAGATTGCTCCGAAACCTTCCATGAGGAGTAAGACATGGCAGAAGCTTGGTTTACAGCAAGACGAAAAGGCTTTAAAGAAATGAAAATATGGGAATAATACTTCTTCTTTGTATGTATAATCTAAAATCAATTTTGTTCAAAGCCTTTTCAGTACTAATCATTTTTGACTGAGAAAAATACCACAAAATGAACTCAAAAGAATTTCATGGAAAAAAAACATTGGAGAGCAGACTTAGTCCTAACAATGTACATGGCAGTTCGCACCACTGAAGAACCTGTTCCTTTGATATGTATCTTTACTGTCATGTAGACCTCTATCAATGTGCTCCTCCTACAGATTCCACTACAGCAACACATGGGAGAACCTGCCCAGAAATGCTGCTGGCTCTGTCCTGCTGTCTTGCTCTGGTAAAGATGGGAAGAGTGTCAGCAGACTAACAATTACTCTTGCATTTATGAAAATAAGCTGGAACAAGAGTCTCAACAATTCTAAGCATCAAACTCTTAACTCACCAAGTTGCATCTTGCAAAAGAACAAAGTATGTGGGAGGTGAGCAGCAGAGAAATTAAGGGTGACAGCTGTTAATGTACTTGGATGACACACACCAAAGGATGTTGTTAAAGAGCAGAATGGTGTCAATTCCCATTTCTGCAGCTATGGCACACCCCTTTCTCCACGCAACACATGATACACAATTATCCTGCAGAGGTCACAGAAGTCAGCTGTCCCTTTCATCTCATCCACATCAATTAGAAAAATATGCCAAAGTTCACTTAGGTTGACTTTTTTTAACTTTTTATGGCTGTTAAGGGACTGATTCCTGACTCCAGAAGCTCACAGCCTACTATCATGTCCTCAAGGCGAGGGTGAGGGCTGCAAACAGAAAGAAAATAGGAAGCATGCTGGGAACAAAGTGAAAAACCTAGAGATACCTCTGGTGCCCATGCCAAGGAAATATTATTAAAGATGCCCATGAAAGTCACAGTCATTCTAGAGAGAAACAATAAGGGAAAAGAAGGATGGTAGTGGGCCGACTTGAGTTTAAGGCAGCAATTTCACCACCCACAACCAGCTGGTTGTAGGGCAGAAGCAACAATTATGCTGATCCTGGGACAGCTACCAACTATTGGGCCTGAAATGCCCATCAGCAGTAACAGTATTAGCTGTCAGTGCATGTTTCCTAACACAGTGACATTCTTTCTGCCCTCTCGCTTTTGTTTGGGATTTAACCTTGTGAGTAGTGCCAATCTCCTTCAGTGATTTGTGATTCCATCCTCAAATTCCCTCCTGTCCTCTGCCAGGCAGCTTTCTGTAGCTGTTTCTCTAAAATGCTCTTTATGCAATATATGTATTTCTACATGCACAATAGGATTCCAGAGATGTATAACCCATTGGAGGTCTGCATGGGATCCAGGTATTTCTTTGGCAGCTAAGTTGCAGGGTAATGTTCAAACCCATAAACACACGTGTGCAGAAGAAGGAACATCTTTAGATCTATAAAGTTAACAATTTCTTTTCAAGCTTCCCTTTTCCATTTTTTCTAACACTAGACTTGATTGTAAAACAGAGCCCCCGAATAAAAACACGCTGCATCAGATCCTCCTGTGCCATTTTAGGTTATCACTTCATCAAGAGAGAAATCCTCTTAGAATTAAAAATAGCCTCCAGGTTCAAGAGTAGGCAGCAAAATGATTCCAAATGAGATAAAATAGGGGGAAAAATAATAACTCTCCAGCAGATATATGAAAACAGACAAAGCACATGAACGGTGAGACTTTGCTTTCATGAGGAGAACCAGTCTGGACTCACACCCACAGCTGTCACCCACAAACACTTCCTCTCTGGGAACGTCACATTCTCCGCTATATCACTGTCTCATACACAGCTTATGGGAAGATACTGCAAAGCCGTAGTGGAAAAAGACACCCACCTTTTTTTTTTTTCTGATTTTATATGGCCCCCTCATCTCTCTGCAACAGTTTAGTACTCCGCAGTGGTTACTTTGAGGAAAAACGAACCTAAGACAAAGCCTGAAGACTTCCCGATTGTCAAAAGGCACTGACCTGCCCTGCAACAACCTGCACTGAAGTGTCATAGCCCATGTCCCCCCAGACATGTCCCCTTTCCCAGCTGCTTGTAATTTGGAAATGCAATGTGTTTGTGAAGTTCTTGTCCAGATCGACTGTGATAAGAGAAGGGCAACGGCTTTAAACTAAAAGAAGGTACACTTAGATTAGATATTAGGAAGAAGTTCTTTACTGTGAGGCTGGTGAGGCACTTGGTACAGGTTGCCCAGAGAAGTTGTGGCTGCCCCATCCCTTGCAGTGTTCAAGGCCAGGTTGGAAGGGGCTTTGAGCAGCCTGGTCTAGTGGAAGGTGCCCTTGCCCATGTCAAAGGGGTTGGATCTATATGGTCTTCAAAGGTCCCTTCCAACTCGAACCAACCTGTAATTGTAACTACATTCACACACCGTAAGTCAGGCACTGTCTGGAAGCTTCAGATTTGCCATTAATAGACTGCACGGCTGATTCACACATTCGCAGTAAGCCCAAAACACTCTCCAAGTGCCAAATTTATTGCACATTTACAGTAAATCCAACACTTCCCAGAAGCTTCAGGCTCATTGCACATGCTACACACAGTAACAGCGTAGTGATTTCTGTCTGGGAAATCCCCTGCACACAGCAAATGGTATGGGAGCCTTCACTCTGCGGCTAAAATGAAACGCATCATGGCAGCTGCTCTGCTGATGGTGTTGGGCCTGGGAGACACAAGGAAACTAACCCGTGTTCTGAAATGTAATATGGAACAAACCCAGGAGTAACGCCTCCCTCCACTTAGTTCTCTAGATACTGTGCAGGAAGGTGCATTAACTGAAATCATGTTTCACTGGTGGTCACAGATTGGCTTGAAGCAGCAGTCCTTGAGTTAGAGTCCACCAGCCTGAATCGTGCTTCTGTTCATATTTCAAGCTGCCTTCCTAGGGAAAAGGATTCTCCCCGGCTGGCATAAAACTCCTGACACTACACACAGTTGTTTAATTATAGCTGTTTCTTCCACATGCTTATCAAGAATTATGTCATTATAACCATTTAATCTAAGGACTTTCATATTAATATACTCCTTCATCCTGTTGATATAATGTATTTCACTGTAACTAGTAGAAATGGCATATTGGAAGACAATTGAGGTTTTGCTCTGATTTGTGATTATCTGCACAAGAAGTTTACCATACAATATTAACCTTCTTCAATTAACAAAACTACCTCTCAGCTTTCCTTTCCAATCCTGCAGTTATACAAGATCTGTTTTAGAAGGTGCCCTCTTAAGACTGTCTTGATAAATGGAGCCTTTAGTGAAACAGCTTATGATTTCAGTTCCAAAGAAAAGCATATAATTAAAGCAAAACTTTCTTTGCAGAACATAGGCAAAAATTCCTAACATCTGGAAAATGTAAAAAATCTCAATCGTTAGGCTACAAAGTCTCAGCAATTGCTAAAAATTAGGCAGATATTCAATACTGTGCCACGTTTCTAAAGCTCCAGTGCAGTAATCTATGAAACATGCTCTTCCCCCACTTTTCAAAAGGGTATGTTTCAGCATGGTTTATCACGTGCAATAATAAGTAGATTTTGAAATCATTCAGTAATTACGTTTCTTTCAGCCTTAGCTTTGTGAAAATAGATCAAAACTGTTTTAAAAGCTGAACTATGATCTAGGATTATACTGCTTGTCCTGTAAGGAAATAATTTGCAATCTGCATCACCTAAAGAAATGCCTTTTGGACTATCACGGTGTTTCAGGCTTTTCTCAGAATATCTACTATTGGGGAAAAATAGAACAGAGAGACAAAAATGTTTTCATTGACTCCCGCAAGTCTTTTATTGGACTCAAGAGGCACAGAAAACATGTAACACCTGGAAGTCTGATGGTAAGAGGAAACTAGAATTATTTTTATCTATTTCCCCTCTACACCTCTACTGCATTTCTTCAGCCCATCATTAAGTCGTATGTCAACTTGGGAAGACACTCTTTTTCCCCAAACTCTCTCTGACAATGCATTAATTCTTTAGTTCATTTCTGCAGCACACTGTTTTTCTCTCACATTTAACCTTCTTAGAGAAGGCTTTCACCTTTTTGCCCAAAGTAATACGTTCACACACACAGACTCCCCTTTGGTTTTTAATTCATCATTAAAATGGTATTCTGTGCTTCAACGAGGTTAATCTCAAGTGTGCACCACAGACATTACCTCATCTGTGCAGCATATGCAGCTCAGTACATGCAATCTCCTTTATGTGACAATCTCTTCAAGATTGCGAATTATAATTTCCCTATCAGAAACATGAAAGCATTTTTCACATTATGAAGAGAACAATGGCACATAAAGGCACCATCAAAACTTGTATTATCTTTAAAACACAGTGAATGTGGCATAAAAAAAAACACATGTTCTTGTTCACATGGAGTCAACAATGGTGTCATTTGGTTTTATAAAGAAATTAAGACTTTTTTGGCAGTTTCTTTTATCTTCTGTAACATGTTAAAGGCTGCAAACTTGTCCTCGGTGATAGATAAGCCATTACACCTGAAGGGGTAACAGCTAACAAAAAATATGCAACCAATGCACAGTTGTTCAAACTCAGCTGCTTGGTCCAGCACTAGAACAGTCCAATCTGCATTGAAGAAATACTTTCAGTGGTTTGTATTTTGGCACAAATTATTTATGACTCAGGATAGCTGGAAAATTATTTCCATAAGCAGCTTGCTTTTCTTCTTTCTTTTCATCATTTTTCCTCTAAATGCTGTCGCTCACCATAGCCCATATGTACACTCCTTTATGTGTCCTGCTAGTGATACTCAGTTCACTTTTGTTACTGCATGTAATTTGTGGCTATCTAAATTGCATGTATTTATCATTGCTAATTTTTAAGCACGTAAGGCTCAATCCTATTCACACTGGTAAAACTGTACTGGATTTCCAAAAAGAACAGTACAAGTCACTCAAAAATAAGTATTGCCTAGCTTGCCTAAACCTGAAGCTATTATACAGTGCTATATGTCATTGTTTGAAGGAAGCTTTATAATGAGTACATTGTCTTTTCAATATTTGAGAAACAAACAAAAAAAGCATTTGTAACACTCATACATAATTTTCCTACCTAGAAAACAGTCACACACTAAATCAGATCTCCAAACCCACAGACATAATACTTCAAAAGCTCCTGATCTAACCAAAGAGTTTGCATTTAGAGTCCACATCTCCACTAACACCACAGTTGCATCTGGACTATTACGTTTAATAGCCCCCAGTGGACCTACCCCTCCCTGAACCCTCTAGTACCTTTGGCCTCCACAAGTGTTGCATGTATTCTCATACTTTTCTCTCTCTGCAGTCCTAGGAGCCTGAATTAACTGTATTGGCAGAAACCTCCAGGAGGTTTGAATAGTGTGTTTGGAGGATTAAAACAGTCAATACCCCAGAGCACGATAAAACGTCTCTCTAAAAAAAAGAAAAGAAAAAAAACAGAAGAAAGCACTACCCCTGTTCCATGTTCCCCTTCCCCCCCAAAAAAGGAATTTCTACCTTTACAATTTACATTAGTAAGGCTTTTTGATCACTTTGAATATAAATTGGAAAAAAAAGTCTGGGAAAAAAATCCCTGCCCCTTCCCATCTCACTGATTCTATCTACCCTTTCCTTCAAACTAGTCACAGCAAACTCCAAAAACAACAAAGAGCTGACCTTAAGGCTGATCTCCATCAAATGTCTTTAAGTTTGACTAGATCTAGACAGCGTATCATATACAGCACCAAAGCTCAAGGAAAGGAAGATATTTCTACATTAAACACAGATAATGCCTATATTACTTATTAGGAGGCTTAAACTACATCCCTGATAGTAAAAGACAACTCAGTATTTCCAGGACTACGCACTGACAAAGTCAACAGAAGAGTGCAAACTGTATGAAATGTTTATTTAAATAATAAAATGTAGCTCAGAAGAGAGACCGACTATGTATGTAAGCCACTGCATTCATTAAATCCCACATTTCACCAAGGACAAAGAGAGGATGAAAGAGTGCAAGAACAGGGTTGTGGGGAAGTTGAGGAAACACCCTTCCCAAACAAAAACCAGGGAATTACGATAACGTTGCATTTCCAGCATGAAACTGATTCTAAACTCTGTATTCCTGAGAGCAGCTGAACAACACAAGGATTTTCTGTCCAGCCTGTTCAGATGCACAGATACAGCCTGCACAAACTCAGCAGAGACACGCACAACAGAAACAGGCAGGTAACTGTAACCAAGACTTTTGTTAAGTCACAAATTCTGCAGGGTATAAAATATTTATCATCACCACAGGTGGTGTAACAGTTTGTTGTGCAGATGCTTACAAGCCTGCCTAATAAATCTGTAAGAGAAGGTTTACCAGCTTTACCTGATCTCAGAGTGGTGACTGGAACACAAAACCCATAGGTACGGAGGAGCCTCAGACTCCTTTCTCTTTGGGTGACTGTCCTTTGCCAAACTTCAAACACAGATGGCTGTTTGTGTACACCAGCGTTACCAGAAGGGTGGTAAGAACTGAAAGGGATCTTAAGCTCATGGCTGTGAATGTTGCAATTGGAGGTGGCATCAAAGCAATTCAGACGTCTGTCCTTCCTCCAGAGCCTCACACTCATATGGTGTGTAGTCTTATGCCCAGAGCAAAGCCAGGTATGCTGCGGAATACTTCAGGGCACCTACTCAAAAGCAGAAAGTCCAGATCTGATTGCAAAGACCCAGGAGTACTAAATCAACCAACAACCAGAGCTCCAGCCCAGACTCAAATCTCCAGATGCTCTTCCTCTTTTCATTTCCTCTCTGAATTTCTCTCTAACATCTGTGTTTCCTTTTAAATACCATGCTACAATCCAAAAGCATTTGTAGAATATGCTAGTGTATACCAGGGTAGAGTGTTAGTAGATAAATACAGGGGTTATGTAAAAGTATATACAGAAAGTATGGCAGAGCAAAAGTCCAAAAGGCAGCATCTCCTGCTCATGATTCCTCCAGGCAGCACCTCCCAGCTCCTACACATGCTCATGTCTGGTGAAAGTTTGCCTTGGCTGTTGCTGTTGCCTGCTTTCCCACCTTCAGCTGTAAGGCAGCCTGGAGAGCAACGCATCTGCTGAGGAAACAAGATTTCTTGAAGTTTGCCATTCAGTTACACAGGGTTTTTCAAATCAAGTCTCCTCACCTTAAACCTCATTTTCAGACTCGGTGAGTTTTCGGTTGTACATTTACATAGTGCTGAGCCTTCGGAAGGCAGAATGAACCGGAAAGGCAACAATCAGGAACTGACTCAGCTACGTAACAGTTTAAAAACCCAAGCAGAGACCCAAGTTGTGGTGAAGCGGTACAAAAGCCTGCTGCTCCTGCCCATAGCGATATCTGCTCCTACTCCCACCTCATTAATTGCTAGTTTTCCTGATTATAGAAACAGCTTTTTCTGCTGCTGCAATGTATGGCATCGTGCCATTTGCATATGCAAACTGACACACGAACAATGAACCAGTTGC
The DNA here is from genome assembly GCF_033815535.1 of Pezoporus flaviventris. NCBI lineage: Eukaryota > Metazoa > Chordata > Aves > Psittaciformes > Psittacidae > Pezoporus > Pezoporus flaviventris. The sequence goes on from NW_026892595.1 coordinate 10,782,909, forward strand.
ACAGTTCCTTAGAGAGCAACAATGTAGAGGATTTACGACATGTATATGGCAACAGGCAGGGAGGGGGAGTATGGGGAGATGGACATACAAAACAGCTCATGATGTTCCTTATATTGTTGTTCTGATAAATAATCTTTCAGGAAGTTTCTCAAAATAAGGTGTTTAGCACATTGGCGGATTAAAGACACTGGGTTTGGGAAAAGAATAGAACTAGAGAGCTGTGTGACTTTAATTTGCCTCCAGACGCATACCTCTTTATCGGATTTTCACATATGATCTCTGACTACATAATTGCACACTGTTCTGCCACAAGAGCTCCGCATTATTCAGCATAGAGAAGACAGTGTTAATTTTCTGAACGGAAGCTTAGAATTTTGTTTTCTTTGTGTTATTCAACATAGAATCCAGGACTTTATGTGTTATTTAAACTCTACTATCCAAAAGGAATCACTCATTTATCACTGCAGCAAAATGCCTCACTAATTTCTTATTATTTTCCTTCCAGATTAGGTGAGAGACACCATTATTATTCCCATTTTACAGGCCGGGAGCTGAACTAGAGACAGATTATGGGGAAAAATTAAATAGTAATACAAGATTCCAGGAGCCTGATTTTTCAAAGACATAGTTGGACATTATATAGGACTTCAGAGATTTAAAGCACAGTTCTCATCATGTCAACTCCACCTTTGAGTGTCTAGGGTCTTACTTCACAAACATGAAAACAGTGATTGCCTTTAGAAGATTTGGATTAAATAATCTGACCAGGAAGATGTAGAGCCCTGTAGCAAAGGCAAGGATAAACTCCAGTCATCCAGAACATCATTCAGCTCCCTTAATCATTAAAGAATGGTTGTACCACCTCTATGACAAATGAATAAATTTTACTGAAGGCAAACCTCCCAAAAAACAGTCCCTCACATGGACTGCTCTGAATCACAGGGCTCACCATTAGGGCTGACATCCACTGCAAACACATCTGCCACTTGAGGTAAGAAAGCAGCTGGCAGCAGGAGTAGGTTGTTACATCTGCATGGACCAGCACTGGAAGGAGCACAAGGCACAACTCACCAGGAAACTTCTCAGCTATTTGGTGATTGCAAAGAAGGGTGACATTTAGGAACCCTGGAGCCCATCCTCGCTTTGAGCAGGAGCATTATTTAGCGAACATGGACTTCCAGTCTTTGTCCTCGAGCATGCCCTGTTTCTGCCCTATTCTCCACAGTGTTTCAAGCCCACCACAAGCTCCTCAAACTAAACTCTGCCTGGACAGCACTGGTTCCCTGAGCAGTACCAGATAATGCCAAATTGTGCCTCCTTATTTTCAAACACAGTAAAATGACTGGAAAGGTACCCACCATTAGGCCTGACATCAGTAAAAAGCTGAGTAAAAGCAGAAGGCAGCTGCATTGGTACAGTACCATCAGATCTCTCCCATGTGTCTGACTTGGAATCACACAGCAAATGAAACTTACTTTATGAGAAGATAATAATACAGATTTAAAACCACCTTACTGAAGAATATTAAAATGTAAGATGTAGTTTAATGAGCGAATATCTGAAAGGGACCCTTTTGTGGTGAACCTTCTGGGAGCAGTTCTTAGTCCTTTTATCTATTAATCTATGGTCTACGCAATGTTGTAAGATCTTGGTCAGGAGAGCTTGCACATGGCACTTAAAAGCAGGGGCTGCAGAAAGTAAGGAAGGGAACATGTTACTCTTATGAGCAATGCTAAATGGTCACAGCATTCCAGGATGTTTCAGATGCAAATCAGAAATGCAGGTGATGCTGGAAGGACAGAAGACTACTTTGAAAATCGTTTTCCCAGAGGGAAGCCAAAGAGTGCTTTCAAATAAGCACCAGAACACAAGCTTGTGGGATAAGATGCAAATGGAAATATTGAGTGAAAAGAATTGATTTTGCCACAGTACAATTCACTCCTGAGACCACTACAGTGTGCAGTCCTGGTGCCCACTTCTCCAAATCTCCCATCTTCCTTACAGACAGTTGCACGAAAGTGTTAAAAATTTGGAGAGCAAGTCCCAAAAGGGTGAGCCAAGGAACAGCTGCATGGCTTGGTTGGGCTGGGAAGATAACATCCTTTCGGACCCTGGAGCTGGTTTTCAATCCAGCTCTTTTGCAGACACTGGCCAGGCCCATAAGTTTTGTAGCTTCCCATGAAAACAGCTCTTATTTTTTTCAACTTTTACATTTCAACTTCCTGCCACTAAGTACAGGAGTCATAAAGGAAGGATTTCCCCAAGAACACAGGTGTAATAGTTTGGCCCTTTGATCTTAGGAAAAGATACGGATGTCATTTTTAACTTCGTTTCCTAAGGAAATCAAGAGGCACAGGCACCATGTGTCTCTGTATGTGTATGACCAAGTAATCATTCAAATCCCCTGGCCAGCTTTATCCAAATTTAACAGAGAAGTACAGCTAGCTTTGAGGTACAATGCTCCTACTCATTCTCAGAGGAAGAGAAGTTCAGATAGAAAAGGGGGGCTTCATAAGCACCCTGCACAAGGGAAAGTGGTAGTATGATCCCTCTAGATAATAGGTACTAAATGAGACACCACCTGAATATCCTATTCACAGCAAAGCTTCACTCAGAGCTCAGAATCAGTCACAAAACATGCATCTGTGGGAAGCGCTGGAAGGGATGAAGGCAGCTTAACAGAATTACTTGTTTCAGTTCTCCTCAGAAATAACAGCACTTGGGCCCAGCAGCAGAGAAGTGCTGAGAGGCCAGAACTGGAGGGAGGGGAAGAAAGCTACCCTTCAGAGCTCTGCCTAGGGCAGGACAGGCCTGGCCAGGGCAAGGTATGGCCGCCGAGTCAGAGGGCAGACACCATGGGGAGGCACATCTTTCCCTACACACTGAGCTACACTTCACCTGCAGGAATCTCGAGCCTGTACCTTCTCTGGTCACCATCCTGTCATCGCAGGAACCTGCTGAGTTGAAAACAGACTCTAAGTAACTCCATCTATAAAAAATACTTGACAGATTCTTCTCCATTTGACTCATTTATTATCTAAAAACACAGTCACCTAAATACAGGTGAAACCTCTATCAACTGAAATGTATCCTTCTGTTGTAAAACACAAACAGAAGTGCTGGATACATGGAAACATCCCCTTTTGGGGGGGTTTTGAGTAGGAGGACATATGCTCCATTTCACTATACTGTTACAAACACTATTTTTCAGATAATATTTAATACACTTTACTAATGAACTGGCTTTGTGGTGAAGTATGTAAATAAATCATTACATTTTATTTGACTAATAATCTGCAAACAACACTGGAACAAAATAAAAACAAAAGCAGGAAGTTAACTCTTATTATTTTTGTTGATACTTTAACAAATACTACAATAAATTCTATTAAACTATTAACAGTGCTTCCTGGCAGCTCTGGAAAGACCCAGTGACTCTCACTTTTCTTCCTTATTCCCATGGATAAACATTACACAAATGTAAGCAATCATTATATTCCATTGTTACTCAAAATTGATAGTGGTTTTCTTTTGTTAACTTTCATTTTCATTGACAGAAGGAAAAAAAAAACAGAAAAATCTCTTTTCTTCTGATGCCTTCAGACAAATATTAGGGGTGAAAGGCTTAAAAATCTAACTCTATCACATGTATAGAAATAGCAAATGCCCAAGCAGAATCAAATTCCTTATTCACCAGCTGTCCTTCACAGAGATGACACACTCAGAAACAAATGTTTCTAGAGTTAATTTATCAGTTCTAAGATCACAAAACAGTCTCTTCACAAGAACATATATCAGTATCGCAGGACCATCTTCTATAAATAAAGGGTTTTGCTTAGTTATAGCATTTTTAGCTGGTAAAGAGCTTTTATCTACAGGCAAAACCTTTTGTTTCTTAGCTGTGGGAAAATCATTATTAAATCTATGAACTTCAGCATTAGTATAATCTGACAGCATTTCTAAAACAGACCTATGCCACAGCAAGTACATATGCCTTTAAATATTTTAAGTGGAAAAATCCTCTAGGGGAATAAGTAGGACAAACATGTTTACGATTATTCAGCACCGTAGATTGCTGAATTGGTGATGTCAGCTCTACAAGGCATTTCTACAGGACAAAAAAAAACCAAGAAGATACCACTCGAATGGCCATATCTATGTCCCCACATTGACAGCAAATGCCTCATCCTGCTGACCCAGAACAGGTGAGAGGGATCTGCTCCTCCCAGCTGCATCTAAGAAAAATACAACAAAACTGAATATTGAATATGTTCAGTTTCCAAACTAATATATTTCATAGTATTATGTATTAGCAGAAAATATTCTATTAACAATAATCATTTTATATTCAGTGCTTTTTAACATTTTGAAAAGTCAAAGTGAACCTATTCCTCAGATTCTCAGTGCTGGCTGTGTAGCAAATCCCCCTGCATCGTGTCCCTTTTGATGAGGACGGGAGCAAATGCTGTGTTATAGGATGACAGGTCTGTGTCCCTGACTCCTGACAGGCCTCACTGTCACTCTGCGTCGGTGCCCAAGGAGCTGCCTCTCAGCTCAGCTCCAGTTCTGGCGACTGATGGGAGGGCACTGTGTGTTCTTGGCTCTGCCGTCTGTCTGCTCCGGCTGGCCCATGCTTACAGGCCCACTGCTAGCACACATACAGTTGTACCACATTCTGCTATGCTCAGTGAGGCCAGCGGGTTGCCTGGGCCACCAAGTTCCTTGAGCAACTGACACTGCAAGCGGGAAAGTGATTCAAGTGGGTATCACTTCTCTCTTGGCAACGAGGTAAAGCACCGACCCAGCATCACACCACAGCACCTTTATATGGGTAAGTAATCAAAGCCAGGGCTTGATTTTCTGCCACTGAATATCCCATCTTAGTTTTTCGTTAGGCAAGTTAACAGCATCTAATTATCCCGGCCCGCTAGTAATGACACTGTGCCCCCTGCAGTTTCCATGGGATACGGTCCCTCTCCTGCCTTCCCCTTCTGAGCTGCGGGGCACAGGGCTTGCTCACCAAAATTGCTTTTTTTTCTGCCCAGAGAAAGCCTGGGTTGAAAATGTGCTAACATAGCTAACTAGGGCTGCATTCTGGCAGGGAGCACAACATAAGATCTTAGGCAAAGAGAATCTCTGCATCTTACTGCTTTTCATTGCTGTGAAGGTGCTCAGCAGAGAGTCACTATCAGTGCAAAAATGTATTTTCAGGGAATGTGCTCTGGAAGCTCACCCTCATCCTTCCTCCACTGCCAAGCAGGTGAGAGTCACCTGTGTGTCATCTCCATGGTGTCAGACCAACTCCAGACAACGCGGACCTCAAGGATCCCTCCTGCTGTGCTGCCCACCCATTAGGGTGGGATGCTGCTGTCAGGGGGCAAAGCTCAAATGGAGGGCAAGGGCAATTATATTCACACAGTGGGGCTTTCCACTAATCTTTGCTAATAAATAATACCTGTAAATTCACAGGTGGCATGTTACTGGCTGTGTAAGTATCATCCCAAATCCTTTTCATGTACATGGTTAAGCACAAGTTCACAGCAATCCTGCATTATTAATATTGCAAGCAATGTTATTAACACCATTGCACATAATGTGCAAAGCAAATAAAATACACATCAGATGATATAAAGCACTGAATATAAAAGAAAAAAGGCACTGAATATTCAGTGGTGTATTCTGCTCTGCAGAATGACTGAAACTAGTGATAGCACGAGCTTCACAGACTGTACCTATCCCTAAAGGACTAAAATTTAATCTAAAACTTCCCTTCTAAACAAACTATGGTTTCTGTAGCACACATAAAACCCTTCTCTGGCTCAAGCCCAGGCACCATGTTGACCCATTTACACAATCTTAGTTTCCTGCTTGTAGGTGGTAATTATCAAATCTGTGTTTGCTTCTGAAATTGGAATTTAAAACACAATTTGGTTTACTTAAAACAAGGACAGTATCTGCAGGCTCAGGGAAACAGCTTTCTGTAATGCTTAGGGCTCATCAAACTCACACTGACCTTGGCTGAATTTAAGGAGGCAAAGGAATGCAGTTCTTTCTTTTTTTTTTTTTTTGCTCCATGGAAAACACTGACTGTCCTGGATTCAGGAGAAAATTCCCACTGACTTCAATAGGGCCAGAATAGCATCACCTTTGCCAGTATATTTCCCTTCAGCAAGCAAAATGTTGGGAGGAGGGGAGTAACAGGCTATGCATTGAAAAATACTGGAGGGCAATATTATTTTCAGTTATACAGAACAGCCAAAGTGCCTGGTGATTTCCAAGGACCTTCTAGCTTTCAAGCAGTTTAGCTGCTCAAGACAAACAACAAAGAGGACAACGAGAAGCATCCAGTTCTCCACTGCCATGTGGTTTCTTTAAAATGGGATCTGCTGTTGCCATGTTCCAGTGGGGCTCTCTAGCCCCTCTCACTGTGCAGTGATTTCTTGGTGGGGCTTCCTCCAGGCTTCCCACCTTGCTAGCTCGTTTCATTAGTACTGAATCATCTGCACTACATCACTGTGAGGCAAGGTGGCATTATTCTCTTAGCTGTATATGCAAGACCTTGAAGACAAAATTTAAAGCTGAAATATTAGCTCTCTCAAACAGTCCTCATCAGGGAGCAACAAGGGCTGGCTGCAACCTGGGGCTGGCAGGGCAGGGGCTACTGCTTCCTATGGCATCACTGAGGAAGGGACAGTAAGATCTGTTAGTGCCCTCAGGTTTGGAACTGGAAACACCAGGAGCTGGGTCTTGTGATACCTTCCTGTTCTGTAGTACTTCACAGATTCACAGAGTAGCTCTCAACAGCTTAAACAGGAGCATTCCCCAGATCAGATCCCATTCAGATCAGGTCCCAGTTGCTCTTTGAGGACCAGATACAAGAGCAGCACAAAATGGCCACCTCAGAAACATTTGTCATGGAGACAAGCCCAGGTGACAGATGAGCTCTGCAGCAGAGGCAGAGTCAATGCTGTGCCCCCAGCAGTGCTGATCTGCTGCCTGCAGGGAAAAGTTTCATCCTGTCATTTCCTAAACGCTGAGTGCTTGGTTTTAGGTACTTATTAGGTACTTATTCTTTTGATAGTATTTTATTGTGTGAATTTCCTACCCAAAAGGAGAAAGACTCCCACTGAGAACACTAAGCACCATGCGAAATAAACTTTTCATTGATAATAATTCAAGATATCCTGCACTCCATCACCTGGCATGGGACATCAGAAGCTGCAGGTGAGTCCTGTGTGACTTGTGTTCGTGAAGCTACAGCATAGGAATGTGCCTAGGGAAGAGAGGTGCACAATTTCCCAGTAGAATTCAGCCTTGGGGAGGAAGGGGGAATGAAAAATAGCCATAACAATTCTTCAGTCTGCGTCACTCATGGCCACACAAATAGCTCTGCAAGCACAGCACAGCAGGCAGCACAAGGGCAGGCATGAATAAACTGAAGATAAGAGGGGAAGAACTCCTTGCACAGCCTTACCACTAAATGTGAGAGCACAGCCAGAGCCAGCATCTCTGGAGATCCTTTCTGGCTGACACAGTGTGCTCATGTGGTTCTTAGTGTTGGGGCAAATTGCACTAATTTATATACCTGGGGGTTTTAAGTAATTTTCTGAAAGCTTAATTCCATGTTTCCATACAAATTACTAATGCTTGCCCTTTCAGCTGTGAAGGCAGCTACTAGATTTAAGACTTTGCAAACAGTAGCACTAGCAGACCACATGCAACTAGACATGCTCTGACATCTGACATAAAGGCTGCTCAAGTGTTTTGTATGAGAATCACTGCATGAAGTTTATATCTCACAGGGGAAAGAGTCCCAGGCTCCCTCCATTCTGGAAGAAGAGCCTCAGCGCAGTCTTTGAAATCCCTTCTTATTTGCTGTCTTGCTGGTCCAACAAAGCTGGTATTCTGTTCTGTATGCACCCTAGCTTCATCCGAAAGGATGCACATATCCTTTGGCAGGAATGGTGCCCTCAGCTACCCCTGTCTTGAGGAGAAGACAAGGCTTATCTCATGAGCCTACAGGAGGACCTAGAGCCTGGGTGCTGGTTCCTTGGCAGGGGCTCCAGGCCGCAGAAGAGTAGCTCTCTGCTCACTTCTCAGGGTGATGTTGAGGAAACTACGTCACTTTCATTCACACCTCTGAGCTGTGCTCTCTGCTAGCCTCCCATATGGCACAGCTGCACAGTGCCAGCCAGTCAAGGGACGTATGTGGGAGATCGGCTCATTCCCTCACCCCTAAAATATGATGGGAACAGACCCGAGTTCGGGCATCACCGGAAGACGTCAGCCCCAGCACCGGAGCCAGAAGCTGGCCCCTTTCCAAGCCCCAGCTGAGGAGCCGGCACTTCGCCGGCCGGTCCCGCCTGGCTTGAACACCCCAGCCCGGGGTCCGCGGGGCCCGAGGGCAGCCGCGGTGTCCCTAAGGCTCCGAACAAAGGCCCGAGCAGCCCCGGCAAACCCCGCCCGGGGGCGCGGCCGCCGCTGCCCGGCATTCCTGCCCCGACGGGCGGCCCGGCTGGGCCCGGCCCGGCCCGGGAGGGAGCAGCGCTCGCCCGGGGGTGTGGTTCTCCGAGGAGGGGTTGTCAGCGGCCGCGGGGTTCGGGGGGGCCGGTGGCAAAAGAGTGGGCACCGAAGCTGCGTGAGAGCCTCCGCCGCTGGCCGCTGCTCTGCCTCGTGGGGCCCCGTGCTCCGGTCCGGTCCCCGGGCGCAGCGGGAGTCCCCGGGCTCGCCAGCCCCGCACGGACCCCTGCGGAGCATCTCTGTTCAAGCAGAGCCTTTCCCGGGAGCCGGGACGTGGGGGGGTCGGGCTTCTCCCGGCGGTGGGGTTTCCCGAGCAGCCCGGCACAGCATATGGTTTACATGTTGCACTGCTGCATACAAGGACTAACATTCAGCCCAGGGATTCACTTGACATAAAAAAAGCCCTAATTACAATAATTTAGAGGTGCCTGAATGACAGCAGGCTCAATTTTTGGTTGAATTTGCAATTAAGGGAAGATAATTATGCCTCGCACTAGCGCAGAGTATTAATATTTATGGTACGAGCCAGAGGCTCCTTTGGTTGGGAGGATGCGGCAGAGCAAAGGTTGAAGCCCCGCGGTATTGGGGAAGGGAAAGTTTGGAGCCCCACAGAGCAGGAAGACCGCGACTGCTTCCATAGCGCTGATGGAATCCAGACCCCGCTAGAGCAGGCAAAGATTTAATACATATCCTTTTATATAAATTTATATCGCCTGAGATACAGATACTTCCGCTGTAAACCTTTTACCATTCAGCAGGCACCTCCTTCACCTACTTCGTTTTGACTCCCGACTATCGATCCCGCGGGTTTTCCATGCCTCATAAACAGATTGGTAACTAAATGAGGAGAATTAATTTTTAAACCCCTTTAATTTACTTTATTAATTACACACGTGAGCCCTTGACTACCGGGGTGTCCTGGTTCCTCGGCAGGCAGTGTTTCGGGGAAGCAGTCACAGCAGGGTGGGATGCGGATTAAATGGGGGGAGGAAGCTGGTTTAACACCTCCTGGACGCGCTTTGGCTTTGGCCTCCTCCCCCGTGCACTCGCCCCGCTGGGGCATCACCTGCCAGCGCCTCTGACGGACAATTTACGGTTCTTTCAGCGCCGGTGCAGGGCTCGGCACAACAAAGGCGGGACACGGGGGCCCGGGGAACTCCTCCGGCAATTGCGGCCACTCGGTTTGGGAGAGAGGAGAGGGAAGAGGCTTCAACAATTAGCGCGCACACCGAGAATCTTTCCCTCCCCTTCCGCCAGCGAGGGCCCGGCAAGCCGCGGGAAAGCCTCCTCCCGGACCGGCCGCTGGTGCCCGGGAGCCGCCGCCCGGCGTGGAGCGGAGCGGTGAGGCGGCGGCAGAGCGGCGGCCCCGGGGGCGGTGGCGCGCCGGTCCCATGGCAACCGGGAGGCCGATCTCCTCGCCGCCGCCGCCCCGGTGTGCAGGGGACGGACGGGAGCGCAGCGCCTGCGGCGGGAGCATCCGCAGCTCTCCGGAGCGGTGCTGCGAGGGGGCGCCCCCCGCCTGGGGCTGCGGCTCCCGGTGCCGGTAACGTGGCTCTGGCCCCGCGGTGGTCCCGCGTTCCGAGCCGTAGCCAGGAGCTCCGGGATAATGTGTCTCGTCCTGCGGGCACAGCCCCTGCCCGGCAGCACGCACAGCCCAAGGGCTGGAGCTAAGTTTGTGCAACGCACAAACAGGCGATGCAGGTACGCAAATGGTTCAATACGCAAATGCTCTCCTGCACTGCTAGATGTCAGAATCAGGTTGCCGCAGGGGAAGGCTCGTGCTCCTTTCCCTAAGGCAATCCCTCCGATTAAAGTAGAATATTGGGAGTCAGCAGCCATAATTTGTTTGGGTTTCTCCCTCTGAGGACTTCCCCTTACTCGCAGTGAAGCTTTCGAATAGCTACCTTCTCAACCTTCAGTTCACATGCCAGTAAATTACAGAAAACCATGTTCATTTATTTATGTTTATCCTTTAAAAAAATCTTGGAAAATCCTGACTGATTTTGTAACCATGTTGAAATACAGCCTGCGTTTTATTTGCATGAACTAGAAATAAGGCAGGCAGTGTAGAGAGAAGTACAGCTTCAGAAGTACATCATTTACAGTGAATGCCAGAAGTATATTATACCAGTCACCACTGGCTTTGTACAGCTTGTCCTTTTGTATGCCTTGCCATTTACTGAAGAAGCTGCTCTTTTCAACGAAGGGGGAGAGAAAAGAAAGAAAAAAAAAAGAGAGATGCAGATCAGTTTGGGGGTTTTGGAAGATGGGTATATATACTTGTATGGATTTGTACACGCACACGACCATGCAAATATACTGTGTTGCTAGAGGAGCTGGCTGTACCATTCAAACAGTTTATGCCAATAGGATGATTTATTAATGGAGTTTGCATGACATTTCCCTGCACTGCCTGCAGAAAGGCACCACAACGTCATTGTAAACTCATCAGCGCTGCTTGGATGAAAACAAGAAGATGCTGCAACTGCAGCTTGATGGAAGAGAGGAACGTAGGTGGAGAGGCTTAAAGTATCTCTTCCAGTGAGAGCAAATCCTGCCCCCCGGATTTCCAGATGGTGAAACACTCCGGTCCAAAGGACTAACAAGAGACCTCTGCAGCTGTTAAGCCTAATGCTGGGAATCTGTGGGATTTAAATGATTCACTTACTTTGTACCTGTCTTTCTACACAGAATTTAGGATGAATTTTATCCATGGCTAATCCCATTGACTTCAAAGGGAATGCATGCATGAGCGAAGTGGTTGATGTTTATTTAAGTGAGATCTTAAATATGTTTTTAAAAATGAAACAGTTTTGCCATTTCTAAGGTTAATGCTGCTTTGATTCTATGTCCCACAAAGTTCAAATTTTAATTGCTTTGTAATAGGAGTAATCATCTTTCTACAATTCTCTTTTTTTTTGGAGAACAGTCAAGCAGAAAGACTCCATATTGTTCAGAGTCCACTTAAAAGTGAAATATGGTAAAATCTAGTCTGAACTCAATCAGAGAGACTCATGGACAAAATATATGTTGTTTGTTTTGTTTTTTAAAAGCACAACTTAAATATGGATAAACCAGTATAGTCAGATTTTAATCAGTGCAATAGTGTTTGAAACTGTGGAAAGAGAAGATGTATAAACCTGTTCTTATCTGGGTTTCTTTTTCAGTGTTAATTTCAAGGAAATCCCTAATTGTAATCTTATCCTCTACTTACCAAAATGCTTCTCAAGACGATTTCTTCTACAGTAAAGGAGATTCCCATTCCCAGTAGCTGGATTAAGTCAAGTCTTTTCTAGTAAATTCAATGTTTCCTGCTTTCCCAAGGTGCTCACATGTTAGCTGATGTGTTTATTGCAGTGTGTTTGGTTGCAGTGTCATTCTCATCCCCCCCAGTCAGCACCTTTTTCCAAAATAATCGTGAATGCCAAAAAGTCAGATCTGACGCCTTGTTCAAACCAAATAGGAACTGACTCTGTGACCAAGAGGGCTGTTCACCAAGTAAAAGAGCCTCCAGGCTTGCCCATAGGTAAAAAGACTGCGTAGAGATGTAACATCCTTTAGAATAGTGTCCTGGAAACTGACCATTCCGTAGTGCAACAGACAAAAACCCCTGCGCCATTACTTTAAAATGTTAGTGAAGAGCACAAAACTATAGGTAAAAAAAAAAACACTAAAACCAGACCTTTCCCTCCAGAAAGGAACATCTTTCACCATTTTAGGGATTACAATTTTTTTTAAGGCAAGTGGGCAAGAAGATAAATCAAGCTGCAGAGTTTATCTGATGAATGCTGTCTTCATATGAGGACCTGTTTGGTCTTTATCTCTTAAGCAGAGAGTGACTTCAATTGCAGTTAATATAAAGATTTATTAACTTGAGAAGTAAATACTGACCAAGGTGAAGCCAAGGTCAATGTTTACCTAGATGACTAATAAATCTTTGCATTAACCTAAATATGGAAGCTGGTGGGCCAAATTTTGCTCTTAAATCACTATCTACCCTAAATTAGCCCCAGTAAGATCAAGGTACTTGCAAACAAGCGTGTTCAGTGCACAGACTGTTGTAAAATACATTCTGTGTGAATTTATCAGAAGCAGAGGAATTGCACTTGTTTTCAACTGTTATTTCTTCACAGATAAAAACATAAAGAGTAAATAACAGCAGATGGCTAGAACTGTTTTTTGCTTGAAGGTAAACGCTGATTGAAGTGAATATAGGTGCAGGTGAGAGTTTTGTTTTACATTCTGATTGCTAAATATTATTAATTATCATGGAGATAAAAGGATACTGATTTGATGGGACCAATTTCAAGAAATCACAGATTTTTACCCTTTTCTTTATAGCAATACTAGTGCCGGCCCTTCTTCAGAACATGAGAGGTCCCTGTTCTAGCTGAAACAGCTAAAATACTCGTCAAATCTGTTGGCCTGCCTTTCTACAGCGCTCCTGAAATAATTTCAGTGTTGCAGAGGTTGCATGCTTTTGTCTTTATACCATTTAATTTCTAATCCACACAGCTATGCTGTTTTATTGGCCCTCATAGATTTAGCTGTTTAGCTCATTTCATAGCCTTTACTGGGCCTTTAACTTATAAAAATGCCAAGAAATTACCAGTCCTTTGGACCTACCTCAAATATTCCATTATAGCCTCGTCTCCATGTGCCTTAGAAGAATATCACCTTTGTAAACCTCTCAGGATGCTTCATGAGTTTTGACAGAATTAGTATAAGTGCTTTTTTCTTCTGTTATCTCTCTGATTTTTTTCCCTGGGTTATCTTTCTCAGTTGTCTGGTTGAAATGCCACTTTCTCTATTCTCAGGAACAAAGAAATGGCTCCTGTTTAACTTAATCAAATACTCTGGTCTCTTTCTGATAGAAAGAATAGTGGCCAATTTACCTCTAGCACTACTAAGTCCCCAACAGTTTTCCTGTGTTTGATTTCTGTATGTGCTTTCAGTACAGCCTTTTTCCCCCTGCCCATTTCCCTTTGTCTCCCTCTCTTTAAGACTGACACAGAAGAACATCTTATCCATAACATATTTCTATTTCAAAATTTAGTACTGTTTCAATAATTTATTTATTGACATTTATTTGCGATTGAATTAATTCTGCCTTCTGCACACACAAGGTTTCAGTAAATACAAGTATTGCTGCTCCGCGTACCAGATCTTTCTATCTTTGCTTTGCTTAGCCTTTGTGCAGCAGAAACCCTGTTGGCTGTAATGGAAAAGCAAAGTATTACTGACTTTAACAGTCTTGCCTGTGTGAGAAATGAGTCTCGAGTTTTGTCTGTTAGTAAATGCATTCTGGATCATATTTCACAATCAGACTTTCCTACTCTCGCTGCTAACATTAGGTTTCTAGGTTCAATTTTTTAGTTGCACTTCCCATTCATCACGCAGAATAACTGATCCTAGAAAATGAATCTGTGTTGGATGAAACAATAAAATGAGCATCCAGTCTCTGCTGCTCACTTTTCTCGTGCAAGTGGACCCCTTGAAATCAATAGAATCATTCAGGGGAGTCAGACAAGCAAGAGCTAACTCAAAACAGGTACTCCATGCTGACCAGGAACAAAATGCTTCTGTCCTCTATGCCTCTATGAAATATAGGCACCTCAGATTGTATCAAAATTACGAATGGAAGCTCATTTTTAAAGGAATTGTGCGGAAAAGTCTGTTTAAACACTTGAGAGCTGGCTTTTGCATCCAAAGAGCACGGGTTGGCAGATAAGCAAAAATGCTATGGTCAGGAAATGTTAAGTGACTTTTTTTAAGGAACTGTACAACTGTATGCAATGCACAGTTAAAGCTTTTCTATCTTGTTCGGAATAGCAGATGCAACCTCTAAATTGCTCCTTTTTTTAATGGTGAGTGTTAAGGCAGAAGGCTGGGAATGCCTTAGAATGATACTACAAAACGGTTCTGCTGTTGGATTAGCTTGTTTTCACTCTTTTTGCATTCCTTTTGTATCTAGTGCTTTCAAATGTGCTTCAGAAGGACAAAATATTGTCCAGTTTTTGTGAGACCATCACTGATAATTTCTAACCAAAAGTGGAGAAATATTCACAGAAAGGGAATCTGGAATTTACTGCGGCACACGGCGGAAACTCAGGTTTCCAGGGCTGTGTTTCAGGGAAAGAAACGTTCCTTGAGGTCCAGTCAAAATACCTCAGATGTCTACATGCTCATCATAAACTTCTGAAGAAACCGTACACAAAGATTTACTTGCTTATATATTTTAAAATAACAAATATATTTGATCTCTCAATGTGTATTTACAGTTCACATTCAAATAGGAAAGGGATTAATTTTGTTCATATAATAGATGGAATTTATATTATATATACTTACAGGATTGATGGAATAGAAGTTGTACAATGCACCGCATTTCTGTAGCATTGAAATCCTGGTCAGACTGATGGTGTTTCATCACTTTAGACCTGAATTTGCAGTTCTTTTTAGATAGGAGGTTTTTTAAGCGTGGACTGCTCCCATCAGTAAAGCTCTATACATTGTTTAGGCTGCTCTAGTTTTACCATATTAATCACGCTGATCTAAACATTTACAAATTGCCTTCTAATTTCTACTATATCATGATAATTAGAATCCTTACAAATACTACTGTGAAGTCAAAAGCCTGGCTAAAGCATCAATTAAAACCTTAAGTTATGTTACTGCCAATAAGTGGCCATTAAGGTCATGTGAGGGCAACCAGTGTTTTTGTAGAATCAGATTCTTAGAGGTTGGTCTCTAAAGCAGATGTTTCTCATTTTTATTTCTTTTTTTTTAAAGGACTTATGAAATACTGAGGCAATTGTGAGGATAGTGAAGATTTTTTATATCAACAGTGCATTATGAATGCAGAGTTAAGCTTTTAATCACTAAACTTTATTATTGATGATGGAGGAATAATCTCTGATCTGTGGAGAGAAACACTGCAATAATATTGATGGTTTAGGAGAATGCTCACTACATTTTAATGGAGAAAAGAGGAATTAATGGAGAAAAGAGGAATTAATGTGGTAATTTTCCTACAACATAAGGAAGGAATTTTCTCCAAATATAATAAAGGAGCAGAATACAATTCCTTCAGACATTACAATTCTTCCTACTTTCGGGGGGGAGATATTACTAATTTTCAATAGGTGCTATGAAAAGAGAGTTTTCAAGTCTGTTTGATGTGACTTTTTTCCTTTAGTCTGTCACACATAGTAAAAACAGAAGTAACTTTTTCTGATGAGCTTCATTTTTTCTGCATGACCTGCAAAGTGTAATATTTGCTCAAAACTAAGTATTACTGCTAAAATACAGCCCCAGAAGAACACTTCCAAATGGAAATAGTTAATTAAGCAAACCTCAGAGTAGGTGAAAACTTAATTTCACTCGCCTCCTCATTCGCATATCACATTGCCACCCCAATTAATTTAATCTTCACTGAAAATGAAGTATAAACTCTTGTTTGGGAAGTAATAATCGCAGCATGTAACAGGCTGAAATACTGTTCTTACTCAACACCAGCTGTTTGGCTTGAGGTAGTTTGTGGTGTTGAAAAAGCACTTAAATTATACAGCAGCAGTGGACTTTTAATGGAATATCTGTTTCCACTCAGTAGAAACTTTTCTGTTGAACCTCAGCATGAAACAGAAAAAAAGACAGACTCTCTCTTCTTTTTTGGTCAAATTTCAGCATGAAGTAGATGAAAGTATCAGGGTTTAGTTATGAAGCCCAAATAATGTAAGGAAAAAACAATAACCTTCCTGCACATGCAATAAATTAGATTCAGAACACAATTACTTCTGTAAGGTAAACAAACCACAGAACAAATAGAAGTTAGTGGTAAGTTTATGTCCAACAAAGTGACTGGGCAATTTAGCATGCCTTGTGATATCCTCAGTGTACAGCACAGAATGTTTCCTTTCTCCAAAACTATTTTCATCTCAAGAACTACGGAGTTAATGGAATGGAAAATTCGGGCAACCTCATGCTTCTGATTTATGCATGACAAGAGAAACAGTTCCCATAGATTTCTATAATGAAAAGCTTTCCTTTTATTACAATCAAGTTCTCAGCAGTTTGTTTGCTTTCTGGGGGGATGGATGTTACCCATCACATTAGACAGGACACGACTGCTTCTGAGCTACTACAGAGTTCTGCTGGCGTAGGTATGTAGATCATGGTGACTAATCCCCTAATATAGATGCACTTTTACCAGCCTAATTTTGCCGTTATTTTTTTACCAGTATTGCCCATAGACAGCAATCCCATAGCTGTGCAGTGCGCATTCACAGCTGTAGCACTTCACCGGTACTTTATACCACTCTCCCTATTTTGGTAGCTTCTTCCTGGTGTAGGCACAACAAAAATATCCACCATAGCGCTGCCAATGTAAGTGCAAGCAGCTCAAGCACGTGTAAGTCAAGCATTGTGCAGAGCTATTTGTACATGCAAACCCTGATCGGCAGTATGCTATTTGCAGCCCTCCACCAGATATCTACATTTGACCCTTCAATGTCAACAGAAATGTCTGACTACCAGAACCTAGTTGTCATCTCCTTTCATTATCATAGGATTTTCTTGGGCCTTTTTCTATTCTTCATGCTAAGCTTCCATATTAATTAAATGTCAACATTCACTAGTCTGAGACTACGTTATCCAATAAATACCTGCCTGAAGCCAACTATATGAAGGGTGGAACTTCCATGATTTTTAATACAAATTATTTGTTCACAATGTTTGATCAAATTAATCAGTAGCAGAATAAATGGGAGCTGTAACCACAGCTGAAAAGGATCTGAAACAAATATTAATGCTGCTGTTGTAACTCATCTCTTCACTTTACTCTGATAGCTTTCATTTGGGGGGCCTTAACCTTCCTCTGGGCCAGAGCCCAGTCGCTTGTCTGTATACACAACAAAACAGTTAAAGACAGTAGGAAGCTTCATACAAATAGAGCCTAATTTGGATCTGCTGGTTTGGGGTTTTCTTTTCCTCTTCCAGGTGTCTCATTTCCAGTTCACTTCGTTTTTATCAATAGAAAGCAGAAAAAAATCGAATCCTGATGGGAAATCTAACAGTACATAGCCCTTTTCTCTCACTTGGTTTGACAATTTTTGCCACTGGCTGTAAGCAATGAAGCTCCAATGGGCAGATATTATTATCCTCATCCCGAGATGAGGACGCTGAGTCATGGGAGGTGACGGGGGTGCTGCCCGACCTCCCAGGATCGTGCAGAGAGGCCTAGTGTCAGGGAATCCCGGTGCTCAGGCTGGCTGCAACCTGCAGAGATAAGAGCACCTTTTGGCACGGCAGAAATAGCGCTTGCTCAACACAGACCCGCTGGGACCCCAGGGCCCATCTCTCCCCACAGCCGGGAGCCCGCCGCACTCCCGTGCTGCGCGGCGGGTTGGATTCTGCGACGTGCCCGATCGGTTTCCCGCAGCTGGGAATCAATGGCTCAGGGCTGGCTTCGGCGCAGGAGAAATGATATTTTCCCCAGCAGTGCTGCAGATGGAGCTCCAAGCAACTGTCAAAAGCGCGGGGACTTCCACCTCCTCCTAACTGGAGGCAGCTTTAAGCGGTGACCTACAAGCAGAGGGCTCTGTAGCGTTTTCCCCAACCTCTGTGCGATCCAGCCACACGTTTCCATCTCAGCAGCCACCTACGTTGTCACAGGGATGGTGAGCCGAGGGTGTGCTGCGGTGCTTGAGCGCTTACCTCCTCCTCAGGCCCTTTGGGATTCCCCACCCTCCACGTTCTAGATGCCTTCATTTCAATGGGATTTGCTGGGATTTCTGGAAGAAGTGGCCCCAGCCAGTGGCTCCTGCCCCAGCAGCCCCTCAAAGCAAGAGGTGAATGGCTTCTGCCATGTGTGGGACCCTGCCGCATTCACAGCCCTGAGCCTAGTCTGCATCCAAAGTGTGAGAAACTCATTCAGTTGCTTGTCACTGGCTTTTCTTCAGGGGCATTAGGAAAGGATGATGTAGCCCCTAGGAAGAACTGTGTGTATGAGTTCAGTGCTGTCCACGAATCCGGCTGATGCTTCCCTTGCTCCTCTGAACCACCATCATCGTGCCATACAGTGGAATGCTGCCGTTCTCTCAGTTGCAGCAGGATTTGAGGTGGGAGGGTGGTAGGATCTCATAAACAGTGGTTCAAAAGCCCCCGGAAAGAACCTGGGACTTCAAAACAAACTGCTGCCACTGCCAGCTCTGCAGTGGTTTAATTACAATTCCACAATATCTGTATCACAAAACCTGGCAATTTTAATGACAAAGTACTGCAATGCCACTAGATGCGGAACATCTCCCTGGAATGTATTAAGATCCAATTTCTGCATTCATTAGTAATATCAAATAGCATGTGGTGGATGGTTATTTGGAAAAAATGCGTTCAATGTAAATTGATTTTGTATTATCAGGAATAATGCGGAGAGAGGCTTTTCCAGCATCTTCAAGCTTCAGCCATTCCAATGCCTGCTGCAGTTTATGCCCTAATCTTGTGAGATTTACATAGCATTTTAATTTTCAGTCTTGCCTGCATTTGCCAGCTGAGGGATTCTTATTATACTTTACATTAACTCCAAATTCACACCATAACAACAGTAAAAAAATAGAGTACTGATAAATGCAAGAGGCCAAACATGACTCAATTAAAATAATATGCATCACTATTAATCACCTCTCTCTGTCCATCTACATTCCAGTGGCAGGGCCTCTCTCAGAAGCAGCAGCATCTGAGTAGAGCCAGCTCTCATCCCTCCACTCCTCTTTCCTCCTGCCACCTTTCTGAGGGATGAGGACAAGCCTGGAAGGGCAGGGCTGCGAGGAATCCAGGGCCAAAGAGGAGCTGGGCTGTCACTGACCCCTATACCAGCGTGTGCCGGGCTGCCCTTCCCGCTTCCCTTCCCAGCTCAGTGGGAATCATCCACTCCTGCTGGCCACTGAACCAAGAGCTCAGCATGTCCGGCTGCCTGTCACAGCATCAAGCAGAGCTCAGCTGGCTGACAAAGCTTAAGCTTCACATTATTATTAACAATTAGTCCACATAAAAATAAGGCAGGACCGATGACAAAGAACAAAGGAAGACCAAAAATAACCACTCTACACAAAGTAAACCCCCCAGGTGAGCAAACCGAAGAGGGCAGGACTCTCACACAACTTGCCACCAGCCAGCCATAGGGTTAATAGGAGACCCATCAGGGACAGACAGTGACAAGGGGGACACTGGAGGCTGAGGCAGGAGGGCTGGCCCTGGCTGTCACCTCCCCAGTCCCTGCCATGCTCATGGTGCAGCAAGTGAGCTGACGTGCAGAAACGGGATGAGATTCAGGATGAGGGTCCCACAGGGCAAGCTGGAAAGCAGGGCAGGGAGCTGGGGGTCCTTCTTCTTGAAAGCGGTCAACAGACTGACAAGGCCCAGTCTGATCACTGTGAAGCCTCACCCAGCCCCGGCTGTCACAAAGACAAGGTTAATGCAGAACACTTGGATCAGTTTCTCCCCTTTTCTGCACTTTGTGCAATTACTGGCATTTGCTCAAGGTGGGAACAAACCATTGCTGGATACAGCCGACAGCAGCCCTGTGCACAAATGGATGGTGGGAGCCCCTCTGCAAGGGAAAGCCCTCGCACAGCGATGGAGAGCAGGGCTGGTGCATCTTTGTGTGACAGAGCAAAAATGGAGCCCCACACGCTGCGGATGTGCTCAACTGTGATTTTTAAGGTCATGAGGCTGGAATTGCAGTGCCTGTCCATGAAATTATGAAGCTTTAGAAGAATGATCTTACCACTCTCCTGCGTTTGTCTAGCCAAAGCCCTCTTTTTCCAGGTAAGTTCTATATGCATCAGTGTCAGCCAGAGCCCACAGCATAGGGACAGCAGTCACCAGAAACCACAGCTTGGTGCAAAGGAGAGCAAGGAAAACCATGCGACATCTACAATAAGCATACACATCTGATCTGGCTGCGCTAGCTCCTTGCAAAATGCTCCAGCCCAGTGCCTGTGGGCTCCATTTCATTTGAATAAAAACACTTTAGGTAGCCATGGAGGAAAAGAAACAACTTGCAGGAAGCACTTGCTAGTTTCACATGAGTAATCACTCATCTGAAACTGGCTACAAACAATGGCCCTGCAGCCAAGCACATCAAACTTCAGCTTGGCTAATTTGTGACTGGTTATCTCTTTGTGAACGGTATGTTGAATTAAATCTGGGGGAAAGTGGGTAATTAATTAATCAGTCAATGACATCAGTTTAGAGACAAAGTTCAGCATCTTTTTTAGCTTGGGCCTGTCGTTTGTTGCAAATGATCAAACACCTAAAGAAAGAACATCTATGCTGAAAAACGTACTGAGCCAGGCAGGCACAGAAGCGTTTGCAGCAGAGCTGGGCTTGGCTGCTTCCCAGGGTGACTGCTGTACCACTGCTTTCCTCCACTGAGACAGCAACACGAGACGACACATCAGGCAGGTTCACAGTGAAAGAAATCATGTTTTTCCTCCCCATCCTCGTTGCTGGAACTGCTGGGAGACGCATTTCCGATTTCCTTCTTCAGTAGCAGCCCTGGCCATCATGTAGTTTATCTGACCTTTGGCTACACCGCACCGTGAAATCAGACACCGCTAAGAGGGGGGCCAGAACAAAGCCTGGAGAGATTAATAAGAGCATTATTTGCGATGTGGCACAGGGCCATGAGTCACCGTTCAGGCAGGCTGCTGCACCTTCTGGCAACAGGAACAGCCCAAGTTCTGCACCGAGATTTTGTCTTTTTTAAATTAAATATATATATTTATATACATGAGTATATAATCTTCGCTTCTGTTCTTCTTTTACACAAAATCCTGCTCAAATGAATGAATGGGAGAAAGGAAAAAAAACCACTCGAGTGGAAGTAAAATATAAACATAAAGTTAATGTGTGACTTTTACTCAAAAGATTATTCCTTGCATGATTGTTTGGGGCTTTGGGGGATTAACCAATAAAGAAAAAAATCCTGCTTGTTCCGCTTGATGTTGATGTTGGTGTGGGACTTTGATCACCACAAAGATTTGCTCACATTCCCTTCTAATGCCTTCCACCGTCACAGCTGCAGCAGCATGCTAGGGTGCAAATGCAGTGCTGTGTGGCAAACACATCTTCATCTTTGGATGGCACCATGTGCAAATATCTTGACTTGGAAAACACTAAATTCTGTGCAGATCAGGTTCAAAGAGCTTGAGGATAAGGAAATATATGTATTTATGTGCCTGTACCAAGCCCAGACAATAAGAAGAGGAATTAGATTTCTTATCTTTGACTGCATTTGGCTATAAGGTTAGAGATCAGCAACATCTTGACTAGGAAACAAGAACGGTATGAACCAAGTGATTCAGAATGAATCAAGATGATGTGAATCACAGCAAAACAAACGCGAACAGAGTTGTGCTCAGTGTTAAGGAGCTCCCTGACTGTACCAAGGTCCAAGACGAGACCAGAGGAGTTGATGGGTGAAGAGCAGAGGGGACAGTCTTGCTGGAAACGGGGCTCACAGCATGCCCAATGGGGAGAAGCCCGTCCATGGGGCTTTCTACAGATAAAGGGCAGAAGTGTCATTCTTACCAGCCCTGATCCTTACTGAGGATTTCAACCATCCAGCCCTCTGCTGGAAGGGCAATGCAGCACAGAACAGGCAATCCAGGAGCTTCTTACACTGCACTAGCGATAATTTCATCATGGGAATGCTAGGGGGGGCAACCAGGTGTTATGCTCTGCATATTTATACAAGGAACACAGATTCAGCATAGAATCATAGAATCACAGAACAGTTAGGGTTGGAAAGGACCTCAAGATCATCCAGTTCCAACCCCCCTGCCATGGGCAGGGGCACCTCCCACTAAACCATGCCACCCAGGGCTCTGTTCAACCTGGCCTTGAACACTGCCAGGGATGGAGCATTCACAACTTCCCTGGGCAGCCCATCTCTTAAAGCTTTCATAAAGCTAGATCAGGATCAGTTGAAAACAAGAAACAAGCCACAGTTATGCACAGAGCATGTATATGAGCTAAATAACAGTTGTTAATTATTGAAATAAATTGCTGGTGACTGGTAAGTGAATTCTATTAAATTGAGTGTGGTTTTGTCCAAAAAGCTAGGGTTTTCTGCAGCTATTAGGCTTGAAACATGACTTATCCTGGGTTGGCAAGGCGGGAGGTCAGCTACATGATCACGCTGGGTCTTTCCGGCCTTAAATTCTGCGGCTCTGTGGAAATTATGTGTCAGAAGGTTTTTCTCATCACAGCCAGACTGAGAGCTTGAAATCCACATGGTTACTGACAACTCCCAACTGTCAGTAAAGCTGTTTCGCAGAAAGTGTTACATGACTGATGTCTCTACAACTGCACTTTTCCAAACAGATGGGGGGGGGGGGGGGAAGGCACTGGTCTCAAATCAAATTAGTCTTGATGGATTACGCAAAAGAAATTTAACACATGCTCCACATTTTGAGAAACTTCTAAATATAACATCTCCATTGAAAACAAAGTGTATGACAGTGCTAAAAATATGTAAATACCCAGCTACAAAACTATCTTTACATCACAGAATGAGGATCCCTATTAGGGGCTGGAAAAATGACGTTTTCCTGATGTGGGAGACCCATGTCAGGGCTGCCACACCTTGTTTAACCTCAGAGATAAGCTCATTTTTAAAGCTCACTGTTTGACTTCTAGAGGTTTGTCTCTACAGAGCACAGGGCAAAGATAAAAATGTTCTCATTGTAACTTATGTCATCATTGCCTTTAGAAATACTAAATCTGTGACACTGTGGACAAAAATTAAAATAACCCAAAAGGGAAAACGTGATAGTTAAATTCTGTTGCAGCTGGGAATAAAGTGCAATAAAGAATTAACCGGTGAGTCTTGGTCTTCACACAGGTTTTCTTCCATTGTAATTAGGCAGGATATAATTTCATTTTATTGAAGTGGTTACACTGGTAAAACATTTACTGCATATGCAATTTTACTCATACAAAGGTATGATGCATTAGTATATGTTATGCCATCACCATTTCAGGAAAGAGATATAGCAATGTTAGAATAGCACACTATATATATATAGTACACCTATATATCTACCAAGAAATTTTGATAGTTTAAATGGAACCATGTAGTTAAGGGAGCACTGTGTAGGTTCAAACAGGTTTTGGAAAGCTAAAGAGTGATATTTTGAAGATATAAGCCTTTTACAATTACTCGTAGGAATAAATAATAGCAGAAAAAGCAGTCTCAGAGTCAGAATTAGCAGGAAAAAAAAAGGCAGAACTGAGATTTGCACAAACAAAAAAGGACTATTTTTTTCTGAATAATTTCAACTTACACAGGTAAAACAGGCCCTGAGAAGTATAGCAAACAGGGTCTGCATAACAGAGGAATTATTTCCTCGAGAAAATTACATTTGAATTCATTTATAGACTTTTTTATGGTGCTCCAAGTGATAACAAGCAAATCACAGCTCCAGATTCTTTATTCCATGTAGACCCTGCTTTGAAAAAAAGAACAATGACAGTTTCCTAATTATTATTTTTAAGGTAATTTTTAAAACAAGAAAAAGAATCTCCCATGTAATTATCAAAAAGAATTAATATCCTTCCAAGAACAGCAGCAACAAATTGGACTGTAGCCTCCTACCTGGTACAGGGCCAGGGACTTTTCTTTGGTAAGACGGTGGCAGGCAGAAGAGGCATAAAAACCACCGTAGTAGCAGACATTAAGACCATTAGCATGGGGGGCAATTTTGTTCCACTTGTCAATGAACACATACAAGATCATCTTACTTGGCTCAGTAAAGACCATCACGGCTCCCTGTGAGTGGCAGGTGAACATCCATTTCTCCCTGAGAAACACCCAGAGCACCACTGCAGGGAAAGACATTTGCAGTTCTTGCAACAATAGTTAGAATTAGAACCAAGGGCACTGAAAAACATTAACTAGTGCCTGAGGAGTGCCTTTTCATCTTCAGTATGCTTTGCAAGTATTAGTTTTGATTCAGCCCTGTCTTATGCCAGCTTGCAGCAGCAACCAAATGGGGCTTGCTGCCCCACCAGTCACCTACATAACTTTGTGGGGATATGTATATGATGGGAGGTGCTGCCTGGGAAAGGATCTTGTTCAGGCATGTGCTGAGTCAATGTATTTCGCTGGCAGCTTGTACTGGCGGAACAATTATAGTGGCCAAAGAGTTATTTATAACTGTCCTCCCGCAACAGGATTCTTGAGGGAGGATGTTGGTATGAACATTGCTATTTCATGTGCACACACATCTACACACAGGGCAGCTGCGTCTCTATTTAATGAATGCAGAATACTGTTCTGACATAAGTCCCGAGTTGTTTTTTTTCCAAGGAGGTCACTTGTATGGGGGAAAAAAAGAATGTGGCTCCAACCACAGCCACTCATCCAAGAGCCTGGAAGCCTTTCCACAAATTGCCATAATTTCATGAATTCATCAGAACTGACAGCATGGGTAAGCCTCTGACCATACAAACAAACCCAAATACTAATGTGGCTTCACTCACTTTGGCTTGCCTTAGACTCACCTCCTCTCAGAAGCAGCCACCACGCAGCTTCCAAAGCCTGTGTGAGAGCAGGGAAAAGGAAACCTATCCTTGGAAAAACTCAGGGCTCCAGAGAGCTACCCCCATAGGATGTAGCCAAGCCTCACACCCCACTAAATGCAGCCCCACCACTTGCTCATGTGGAACAAGTTACAAAATCAGAGCAGTGCTTAAATGATTTAACCAGCAAGCTCCCACAGGTGAGGAATCACCTTCACAGTATTGTTACTTTCTTGTACCCTAAAATATGGATGAACCACGTGAAAAAATGAAATGACCTGAAAATGCAAAGGCAAATGCCTAATCTGCAGATTCGGTAGGTAGGTGTGGGGCCTCCACACAGCAGTGCGCCTTCCTGATTGCACTGACTGTGCGCAGGTTGGTGAGGCACCGCAACAGTCCTTAGGCACTCAAGAATGCGTGCCTGCTACTTTATTTTCTTTGTTTTGCAGTCTCAGACACAAGCATTCAGCCTGCCTGTCTGCTGCGAGGAGGCTCCGCAGCGGAGGAGACGCTGCTGCCCGCGCTGCAGTTTTGTACGCTTTCCTTTCCTGGCATTTCCCTGCGCAGGGGGAAAAATGTGCGTTTTGCTCTTTGTGTGCAGAAGATGTAAAGGAACTGGGAAACAGAGCAGGGCTGTTTGCTAACCCTCTCCGCATGCCAGCATGATGGTAAAGGAAGACGGAATGCAAAATCTCCATGAGAGAAAACAAAGCCTGTCTCTCTTCCATCTTGAATCTCAGGGTCCTGCCAGGCAGGCACGATGCTTCACACATTTAAAGATGCAAAGCACATAGTAGGAGCTATATCATAGGGGAAATAAATATGTCTGCATGCATTTCAGAGGAGAATGGAAGCAGGCTGGAAGCAAAAAAAAAATCACAAGCACAGCCCTCTCTCCACCATTTTTGTTTGATAAACTGATCTGTATGTTACAAACTACCACAACAGTAGAAGGAGGTGTTGCAGAAGAGAAACAGGGAACTGATTAAAAAATAGGGAATTTCCATGCACGCAGCATTGAAACTAGACTAAAGACAGTAATCTTTTCTACTGATGGAGCTGAGTTAAGAAGCTTTCATTCACAGTTATTCTATATTTATTCCAGCTACACAAACCCTGGTTTGCTTCAGGGGTTCAGAGAAGCTGGAAAGATTTCATAATGCCACTGGGTCAGAGTTTGATGGCTGGTTTTCATTCCAGACAACATAAGGGATGTACAGCAGCTATCAAAGTGCCAGTATCAAAGAAAGAGCAATAACATTGCCCTCCACAATTATATTTATTCTAAGGCTCATGTGTTTTGTTACATTTTCTTAAAGAAAAGAAAAAAGGAAGGGGGGGGGGGATGCTTCTCCTCAGTGGCACTTAAATTAGCAATACCAAGAATAGATATAAAAATCATCTTCCCCATTTATTTTGCTCAGATGTGAGTGATGCTGCGTCAAACACAGAAAAGGAGTATATTAGTCTCATGCTGCTGGAAAAACAAGTGTATTACATTGCTGAAATGTCAAGTTTCCACCATGCATTTGGTAATAGATTGTGTGCTCAGTTTCTTGCATCTGCTGTAGCAGCTTACTGAAGATATGCTCTGCACTCACCAACAAACCTGCCTGCCCTTTGGACTGAACCACTCCAGCCAACCATGGCTTTATCATTAGCCCTTTTAGGTGTGGCCTGGCCTGTCAGATGATTGTGTATTTAAAAAACAGTTAATGCTTTCTTAACAACAGAATCCTTCACCTACTTGATCTTTTTTTCTTTTATTATCCCATAATCTTCCATCATGCACTCTTCCCGCAAAGATTTTTGGCTACCGGTGCAGGTGAAAGGTCACACCTGGACATCATCCATCACAGTGGCATTTTCTCCACACTGCAATTGCATGGGTGGTTGTTATCATTTGGGGGAGCGTGGGGAAAGGATTTGGAGTACCTTTTTTCAACTCACCTACCAAAAACTGAGACTGGGAAGCACCGGTGATCATACACATCTCCAAAAGCTCTGGAGAGGAACCAGCTTCTAGAAATTGTCCCTTCAGCTGCAGCCATGTGAAACCTGCTTGCCTTCAAAATCTTAGAACAAGCTGTGGTGTCAGGTGCTTGGTTTTAGACACACTGCTGCTGCAGGCTAGAAGACAAACGTGGGGTCATTACCCCAGGGATGGGTGCAGAAAGGGAGCCATAAGAGAAGAGGAAGAAGCTGTATCTGTGAGAAGTGACCTGCTTAAAGAGCCCCCAGTTGCTGTCTGCTTTTATCCCCCTGCCTTGCATGGTGTGGATGCCTTGCTGTGCAGGAAAGACAAGCTGAAAAGCAGTGCAGGAGGGAGAAACACACCACTGGGCATCGCAGGAAAGTAGTCAGTGTCTCCAGGAACAGGGAAAGCTGAAAGTAGCAGTGGGCACAGAGAAGACACTACCAGCTGGATGAAGGTAAGAAGCACTGTAAGAAAAGGAGAAAGGAACATGGACAAATTAGCTGAATAAATTCTGTGGTGAAAACAGCTGGATGAGCATCTCTGGAGACTGAGAAAAACCAGAAACAGAATGGAGAGATCATCATCATCTGTCCATGCTTATAATGATGACAGATATGACAGCCTGTCCAAGCCAAGCATTACCATCCTGCTGCAGCACTTTCTCTTCCCAGAACAAAGCTCCTTGGCAGTTGCTTCGAGTCCAACAAAAAAAAATGACATCTTTTACTGCTGCCTCCTGTGTTTTTATTTGCTGTTCACTATTTCTTTTTTGCTTTTGTATTTTCCTTTCTCCCCATCTTGGTGATGATCAGGAAAGAACATTACCTGCAAAACTGCACTGCCTGTGAATGGCAAAATTCCTCTCTGCCTTCCAGCCTCTTTCCCAAGCTGGATCCTTGCAGAGTCTCCTTAGCATTTGTTCCTTGTCAGATATCACGTAAGAAATACCTGTGTTTAATTGTTGGCCAAAAAACCCTTTCATTGCCCCCTTTCTTTAGCTCAAAGAGTCCATATTTTACTCTGTTCTTCAGTTCTGTACTGAACCCTAATCTAAACTGTTTCAGTGTAGAGTTATGGTCTTTCTCCCCTTTTCCTCTAATAAACTGTCAATGCAGATATTCTGCTCACACTGTAGGGAATATCCCATGAATTATCAATTATATATTAATAGCAGCTATAAGACCTATGATTTAAATTGTTGTCACCTCTATACACCTTCTCTGTATTTTGCAGACCACTGTATAAAAGGCCATATAAAATGCCTTGTCCCTATACAGAGAAGAACGGGATAGAATATCTGGCACCTTAGTACTCACTTCAGAAGTTGAGCAAATGTGTTTTCAGGTTAAACAAACAAACAACAAGTTACTCATATTTCTCTGGGTGGTGTTTTCCACTACTGAGTAAAGCTCCACTCTGCCTCTTACTATGGTTCACCTTCACACCTCAGCCTCAGGCTATGTGGGACAGGGAAGGTAACCCAGCAGGGCAAGCAGCAGGCTGCCAGAGGACTGGCAAGTTGCCATTGCAATGCCCAGCCTACAAAAAGGACTTCAGAAGGGATCCTGGGAATTTCAGACGAGGAAGTTTGCCATCCATCCTTGCTAATGGCATTAGGGTCTAAAAAGAAAAAGTCACTGTAGACATGGATAAACATCTTGCTGGGAATAAAGCAGCACAGTTTCTGCAGAGAGAAACCCTGCCTCATCAACCCACTGAAGTCCTCAGAGTGAATCAGTAAAGATGGAGACCAGGACAGCAGACACAAAATAGTCCAATTCCAAAAAGCTTTTTGATGAGGTTCCACACCAAAGGTTGTCAGAGAAAATAATTTGGCACAGGATGGGAGAAAAGACTCTTACAGACAGAAAATTGGAGGCAGGACATAAAGCATAATATAAGGCTTAACAGTAACTTTTCAGGGTGGACAATAGGCATCAACAGGGTCTCCCTGCTGTGGGAGTGACTGGCTTTACTCAACGTTCTCAGTGAGTACATGAAAAGTGGAACATACAGTGAAGTCCTCAAGTTTGTGTGTGACACTAAGCTCTTTCAGGCAAGTAAGCCTAGAAGGAATTAATAAAATTGAGTGGGTGGGCAATGGGTCCATAAGCAGAGGCTAGAAGGGTTAGGCAGTAATGAGCCTCTGACATCCAAACCCAACAGCTGGGGATGCCGGCAGAGCATAGAGAAGACAGGCAGCAGGATGTGACCACGCTCATGCGCACTCTATAGGAAGCACTGCCTCCTGCTGCTGCAGGAGGGACTCAGAGTTGTATGGACCACTCGTCTGATGCAGCAGTTAGTCTTATGTTCTTGAACGTGCTTCTGCACACCATCCCAAGGCACTTCCTAGTTTCAGTGCACACTCTGATGGGACAAATTCGAGCCTGGTATTAAGCTTGGGATATAAAAACCCATGGAATTCAGTTGCTTCAGTTCCCAAAGCCAGTACTGCATGCCTCCCTCCATGTCTTCCTAGTAGCTGACCTGCTGGCAGGCTGACCCACTAGGCACACTAAATATGAAACGCCTCAAGGACCACAGGACAGCTAAAGAGAGAAGGAAACAGACTTTGCAGATGCGTTTTCGTATGTGTTCACTCTCTCACTTCCTCCTTCTCCATTAGCAGCCCTTGAAGAGTAAAGGTCTGTGCAAAAACAACAAGCATTTGACTGGGAATTCCTGCTTTCACCTCCACACCTTCCCTTGGATTTCCCTGGGGTTTGGAGAGTATATTTTCAAAGTCCAGGGTTACTCAGCTTTCCCTTCTTCCTCTTCAGTCTGCAGGCATGTCCACCCCTATGCTGCAGGAAGACTTGTCCCTTTTAAAGGCAGAGTCTGTTGATTCTGCTGACGCTTGCTTCTTCCTCTCCTCTACCCACGTCCTCTACAGACCCAGCCTCTGAGCAGGCAACTGGTAGAAGTCAGTGGCTTAGCCTTCCAGCTCCAAAGCCACACTTTTGGTAACCAAAAATGGCCCAGTTCAGTTCCAAAGCACAGTCTGCCCTTGACCACGACGGGAATATCTTAATCCACGCAGAAGGTCACTGTCAGAAATACCACTAACGCAATGAAGCTGAGCCCCTGCAGCCGTCAGAGCAGACATCCTCCAACTGCCACAGCAAGGCTCTGCCTTGCACCGCTGACACTGCCCGGCACAGAATGAAGGGCTGGGGGGGGGGGGAACTGAAATCGAGAAAGCATGATTTAGCAGCTTCTGCAGTCTGTCAGCCTTCTGTGCTGTCTGGTTTCTGCAGTGGTGGATACAGGGTAAATTCTCTGTCTCTCCCAGCTCCCCCTGCTTCCCTGTTTGTTCATGTTGTATCCTGAAGCCTTCCCTGTGTTACATCCCCTTTTCCAATACCCAGATGCAGGATTTCGGAGGTTCCTGAGCTCACATTACTGCGGGAGGACTGACAATCCCAGCCCGAAGAGACCTCTGCTACCACTTAGAGGAGCTGCATCCCGGCTCCCCCTCCCCCAGCCCCTTCACACCACCCACACAGCGATCCATCAGCATCACCCATGGAGCATCTGGGGGCAACGTGTAATTAGGAATGATGCCGCCTGCCATTTACAGACATACTACTGCAAAGAAAAGCTGGTGAGAGTAATACCCACCGACAGACATACCTTACAGCATGCATCAGACATTAGCGGGGGAAAATAATGGCAAGAAGGACGATGAGGGCGGTAGCATGGCTCCACACAGCTTTAAAACAAAGCAGTCATTAAAATACATGCCTACAGTGATTGTGATGTTTATCATTGCCTGATAAAAGTTTATTTGAAGCAATAAATGAATTCTGTAAAATACCCTCTTTTGCTGGGTAAGTAGAGCTGCATTTGTTTCATGATCCCTTTACTGGGATACTACCCAGCAGAAACTGTGCAGGCATCCACATGCTACATTGGCTACACGCATGTTGTCATGGGGCCCACAGTGTTTTCCTCTCCTCTTGTGGTCTTTCACTGCAAGAGATCTTCTTGGAGATTTTCCCCACAGCTGATAGTCTGTGGCTCATCTCAGGCATGCCTGCTCCCCACTTTGGGAATGTTTCTTTTGAACTATTTTCTATTTTTAGTCTCCACCTTAATTGTTTTTTGAAGGATCTCAAATAATTGGTTGTGCTTGTCACGACACTGGGAGCATTTAATATGCAGGCCTATGTGTTCCCTTTTCAGGCATACATCAGCCTATTGTCACAGCAAAAACCAGCTGTTTGTGAGATGCTGTAACAATTCTGCCAAGACTCAGTGACTAGCCTTGGAAAAAGCAAAGTCAAACAAAAGGAGTGTGAGCTGTGACAAGCAGTGTGTGAAGTGGTAATTCAGAAGGGCTGAAGGAGATCTGAAGAGTAATTAGCCAAATAAATAAAAACACAGGACAAATTATCTCAAGTGCATCACAACCTGGAATCAAGGAACAAGGAAGTACCTGAGGTCTGGAAAAGCATTGAAAGAGCTGAAAGGAGAGACAAGATGAAGGAAATCCTGAAGAAAGTAACTGAACCACTGTTTCATTCAGCAGAAGAAAGGGAAGGGAGCAAAGGGACCAGCTACCCGTTCAGGATACAACAACAGAGCAACAAAAAACAGCGAAGACCTCAGTGCTGTGCTTTTGGGACTATGGAAAATGCTCTTCTAATGAGGAGTTTTTCAGTTGCATTATGAAGCCAGATCAAATCTCTCCATTGCTTTGTTCTTTCACTTGGTTTGCTAATCTGCAGCAGTAGAACTGATGGCAGTTAAACAGGATGGAATTCATATTAGGCTTAGAAACTGTACTTGCTGCCTATGGTTTTCCTGCAGAACAGCTTTAAATTACAGCGCACTTGTGTGAAGTTGCGGAGTTTTGTCTTCTAACCATCCCACCAGTCCAGAGCACATCACGGGAGCCACGCTGCCGTCATCTGACTGCCATATGCCTGGACCTGGGAACCTCCCTTCAGTGCACAGTCACCCTCATATCAACAAAAGCTTTTTCCTGGCTGAGGGTTTTCAGGAGCAGCTCCCCAGGCAAGCAGGACAGCCTGTCTGCAGCACCGGTTAACTAACATCCATCTTTTATGTATTCTTCATGTGTCTATCGCCCCAGGATTCCAACACACTAGCACCACATTTCATTCATCTGCAACAGATTGGAACAAACGTTCAGCTGAAGTTTTATTCACTTACCAGTGAATTTTCCCAAATTACCTTTTAGTTTTGTGGGGTTTTTTTCGGTTCCTTCAATAGCTATTGCCGGGGGTTTTCACACTATGATTCTGTCAGGAGACTTAGCTGCATATAAAAGCATCTCTAGCTCTGGTCCTTTGGACTACTCAGATTGAGGGGAAAACAGACGTATATCCCTCCTTCAAGATTCAAATAATTTCCATTAAGATTACAGACTTGTGGTCTCCACGGAGCAGGAAAAATCTAGATTTCAGATTGCTTTTGTAGTCTATGTCCTTCCTTTAGGTGTGTCATGATGTAGCTCTGTTTTCACACAGACGGAATGCAGCTGAGAGCACATTTTATTATAACTCCAGATGATGCTCAAGAGGATGAAAACCTCATTTTTCTCAGGTGGTCAGAGAACAAGTCCCAGTAAGCTGGCATTCTTTGCTCTCTCATCTGAATTCCGAAGAGGAACTCGAACTGCTCATAAAGTCATTGCAAAGATGTTTTTAAAAAGAAATAACATTAAAAAAAAAGGGGGGGGGGAGGGGAGGGCAGGGAGAGAACAGTCCTGCACTTTTTCACCTTTCCAATTACTTTTCAACCTCTTAAGAGCAGTCGTTTAGGTCACAGTAGTTAAGCTGCTATAAAACAGCTGCTAAAGCATTCTTCTATTGTAAATTAAACAGCAATTTTACCAAACATTCCCATTGCATGGCTAGATTTGCATAAACACAAAATCAGGAATTTAGAAAACACTTGGAGGGGAAAGGGCTAGGCCTAAAATAACAATTTGTGACTTTATGATAATTTGAACCAATGGCAAAAGTTCTAACAGATTTTGCTACTCATAGGTCATGTTTGATATAAAAAGATACATAAATATTGGGTGATGGTCCAAACCACAGCTCCACACCTCTGAGAAAACGCCAAGTTTCCACCCTTGCTGTTGGGACAGGACAATGTATCACAGACAGAACTACAGCTTCTGAAATGGCAGCTTCTTAAAACCCTGTCATCAAAACGGTTCATTGTCTCCACTTCAAACAAGGGAATTACCACAAGAAAATGACTTAAGGTCAGCTACAGATTGTTGACACTGGTAAACAGTAATAACACTTAGCGCTTGTAACAGTTTTCAACTTCAAAGCCCTAATGAACACCCCTGGGATATCCTGAAGAGGTGGAAGTCCTCCCTGTGACAGAGCCAGCCAGGTAAGCCAGCCAGCCAGCTATTGGTGGATGGCTGCCAACAGGCATGGGACAGAGAAGGGGAAAGGAATCTATAAAGCCTCTCAGTCCTATGAATGTGTGCTGTACTCTGCATTTTCAAGGGCAGGGTGGGGTCTTCAACCATGCACTTAAGGACAGACTGAGTTCAGCTTCAGCTTTCTGGCTGTGACAGCCTACAAGCAGCACAGGCACAAGGTCTGCTGTCCTTGAACTCTGTCCAGCCTCCCATGGCCAAATTTCCCTGTCTCTGGTATGGTCCGAGCCCTTGTAGTCTTCACAGATAAACTGGCATGGGATTGTGGAGAAACCGAAAGCAAGAAAATTCCATATTGTTAAACTGCTTATAGAATTGTTGGAGTTATTCTCCTTTCTGTGCCCATAAAACAAAAATGCCTGTAGGAATCATGATCCGGCACATGAGCAGCACTGCCACTGTGTTACTGACTGACGCAACCACCTGGCCTCAAAGCAGGAGGCAGAGACAACAAGCCCCATGACCGAACTTGGAGATGGCCACAGCAAGGAGGTATTACTCATGGAAGGAGACAGAAAACTTGATGCTTCCTTACATACTCATTTCCTGAAGCAGGTAACATCTGCAACAGCAGTATGTCACTGACGCTTCTAATCTCTCTTTCTATCTCATGCCCTGCAGAGCTGGGGCTTCAGTTTCCAACGTAGAGCATGAGCCATTCCCTAAAAGCTCTAGAAAGGTTTTCTTACCATTCCCTCCCCTCATTTGAAGCACTGTTGGGGAAGAAAAAAATAATTTTATCATTTCTGCTTTATTTCCAGCAAGAAGCAGCGCTGTTGAGCACAAGTGAGTACTGGTGATGCAGATCCAGTGCCTGATTCTCATGGCAATGGAAATCAGGTGGGTGCTGCTGACCTTAATGGAAATTAGTACCATAAAGCTGGCATTAGTGAGCAGAGGACCTGCCAATGACCTGCACTTCCAGCCACTAAAGATGCTTTATAGAGGCAAATCTTGTCAAAGCAAACACAGAAATCATTGCAATTACATTCTGGTTGACCATGCTTGCTAGTATGCACGTATGTGTATTCAGGGAGGGGTTACATAAAGATCAGAGCAGATTACAAACGGGAGCTGTTCTTTCCAAATTCTGTACATTGCTTGAGTTATAAAAAATTAACTGTGCCCAACTCAGCAAACTCCTTTCCCTCTTTGTTCGTATTCACTCTAGTATATCCATCATTTTTGATCCTCTACTGATTTCCATTGTTGGGGTTTATATTCTGTGACTTGAGAACCTGAAATTACGCTATATATCTTTGTAGCTCATTGAACTAACCAGCATTTATTTTAATTTAGTAAGGAAACATTTGGATGGGTGTGACCAAATAAATACTGTCTAAACCAACACAAATATACTTTGCACAAGGCTATAAACCTGTCTCAGAGCTCTAATGATATTGCAAGTCAATGAAGCTTCAGCGTTCTCATTAACATGATTCCATCAGACCTCTATGTTGCATATTATTAATTTTTAACAATAGATTGTAATATAATTTATAGCACTGTGGGGCAACAAAGGCTGAATCTTGGTAGTAATCCAACCTTTTAGGTTGATAATGGCTTTAACACTGACCTAATATTGAAAGGTGAACCCATACAGAGGCCATCAGACCTAATTATAAAAAGGACTATGGGGATAAAACACATCACTGATCTATATCAGTAAAGACAAAACTTTCCTTCAGAGCAAAGGGCACATATCTTGTCATAAGATTGAAAAGGGCTTTGTTGTTAATTTTGACACAAAATATAATCAAGAACATGTTTTAAAGGCATTAAAACACCTTTTCCCTTCTCAAAATATAATTTTTCTTATAGCAGGATCTTTAACCCAAGTTGGAGGTAGGAACAAGCATATTTTAACAAAGAAAAAGCGAGCCTTCAACATCTCTGTGGAAGTCTGTTAAGATGCACAATAATGAACACAACTGGCTTCCGCTACATAGAGTAGATCATGGCCCTCAGCAGTTTGCTGAGTACTCAGTGAGTCTCTTTATTGGACCTCTAGATGTGAGGGAACACGAAAAACTGCAATATGTGTTTAACCCAAGTAAGAGTAACTTATTGTGAAAGGCAGCACAATATCATTTTCTGGTTCAAAACGCATTCTCACCACCAAAATGCGCTTTAGTATCGCTTATATGTATTTTCTAATTCAATCCTTTGTGCAGTATCTAGAAATACAGTACAGTGGTAGTAATGTAATTAGTATTTTCACTAGCTAAATTATAGAGCTGACTGCAGAATACAGCTTAGTAGCATCAATATTAACAGTTAAGTATTATACAAAAATGACATCAATAGTTTTAGTATAGTCATGAGAGACATTCTAATTTCCTCTTTCTCCAAGATCCCTTCAAATTGTGTCAGATGAGGAAACTCACAAAATCCACTGGTTTTTAGTTCAACTCAGATTCTAAAAATCAGCATCTCAAAGATTTCTTAGGTATATTTTTGTAGGTTCTTGAACAATATTCCTTTCTAAATATGGTATTAGTTATAAAGAACTTTAGTTCTGCTGCATTGACCTCTCATATGAATTTAATTTTCCCAGCACTTCTGCAAGTTAACAAAAGACTATAACAGATACTTCACATCTGAAGATGATGATACGTAGGGATCTGTAATAATTATCCAAGCCCACAAAAGCAATCCTATGTCAGCACAAGAAGTGAAACCACTGGCTTTGCAATCTAGTGCTACTCCATATTTCCCTTCTCCCCATGTCACACAGGAAGATCTAAAACTCTAATCACCAAGATACTAGACACCAAACAGCTCTTAAGGAAGATGCTGAGGCAAGAATGCTTTCACAGACTCCTCACCTGAAGAGACAATAGTCACCCATCCTTACATGCCCAGAAATCAGAAGACTGATTTACACCAGAATCTGAAGGCTATCCCATGGTATCCTCCTAAACTCCCTTTTGGCCAAGCTAATTCACAAGCCCCTAGATGAAATCAAGAACACTGAGGATCTACCCACACTCCATCCACTTCCCAATTACAGTAACTTTATGCTTTACTTCACAAAATGAGATTCATTTCTTCCTTCACCAGCTCCATTCAGCTCCTTCAACATTTTGTTCATGTGTTTGTCAAGATGCAGATCTCCAGCAGATTGATCACTTCAGATGAGACAAAGCAATCCCTTGGTAAATCCCTCTGGAAATGCAGAACATATTATATGCACAAAAGTCGAACTCCTTGAATTTCCCCTTTTCAGATCCTCTTGATTTCCAGTCATTCAGATAAAGAATGGAGCTTTTGTAGGCCAGTTAATCCATCCACTGAATGAAATATGGTAAAGTTTTACACATCCACATGTTCTTTCAAGCCGTGGTTTACATCCGTAGATGTAATAATAGCTGCAGTAATGTAGACAAAAATCATGGCTCAGGCACCCCCAGCAGATCTTTAAAGACTTGGGCTGAAAAATCCCAAAGTCAAAGGAACTGGCAAAATGATTTAAGGGCTGTCTCTGCTTACATTTATTTCAGCCAAAGCACTGGCTTAATTTTCTTTGTGTGTCTTAATAAGCCACCTCTGTGAGAGTGTCCTGGGTTCAGCAGTAGCAGCCAATGCAAGTTGTATTTGTTACCGACTGGGCTTAAACCACGACAGAGAGGGACTCTTACTCAAAACGCTTGTACATCAGAAGCTCAGAGGTAGGCACTATTGAGTGGTGGTAAGCTGAGACAAACATCCAAAGATGGTGTCAGGCTCAAGCTGCAAAATGAGCCTGTTCTTCATCTTCTCTAGCATCACAGTTACAAACCAGCATGAAAACAGCATTTATACAATGAATTAAAATGCAAATCTGCATTTTATTCTATGAAATCGAGACAAACGATACAGACTTGAAACCTGACAGAGTAGCAATTACAAACATTAATATAGCTTTAGATTATGACCTAAGCCAAAAGAGAGGATGGAACAGAAACGCTGTATATTAGACCTTGTGAAGCACTACAGGGGAAAAAAAAAAAAAAAGCAGCTCTTGCCCTAATAATGTATGCCTAAAATACAAGTTAGCAGTAATTCTCCTGTAAAGTGCTAGATCTGCCTTGTGCAGATGTGTACCTTCAGGGAAGCCTCCAGCCATAAATGTGTACGTACAACACAAGGAAGGAGCCTGCCAGCAAAGGAGAGCTGAGGGGAGTCTCAAAATATGTGGGAGGGGACTTTGGACTGCCCCAGCCTAATAGGATGTGACACCATCCAGGAGAGTCCTGCAACAAGAGGCCAAACAGCCAATGGCCTAGGACAGAACTGCCTAGCCGGCGTAAAGATATATTTATGCTAGGTCTGATTTAGACTGTGCTCTGCACAATCAGATCGCTTTGAAGGTTTGCCTTGTGCAATCATTCCCTTTGTCAGGAATCAGAAAAAGACTGTGAAAAGACTGTGAACAAATTGTTTAGGCATTGAAATTTAACCCTGTGGAATCCTTACAGTGTAGCACAGTGTGACACAGCAGGAACACATTTGTCAGGGGACTGAAGCCTCTTTGCTCTCTCCGCACAAAACATATACATTAGCATTGTGTGGTGTGGGTGTGCTCCCAAGCACATGATGCAGCTATGGGTATGCAGCTCCATGCCTACCCTGCCTCCCATCTGCACTGCAACTGCATTCAGCCCTATGCACTATTTCTGTTCCATTAGGGAAAATAAAGGCTTCAGATCCTTCAAGACTGTCTGGAAGCCCTTCCGTTACATTTTCTTTCAGAGATTATTCAAGATTTGACTTTTAAATAACCATAATGCATGTAAGAAAATTACTGAGTATTACAACAATCTTTTTAATAGACTTACTGGTTTTTCCACTAGTGTCCTAACATTAATAATGTCAGAATATAAACACCAAAAATGAAAAGGCATTTGGTAGGAGTTAGTTCCAAGACTTTTTACTCTGATGTGGTCTAAGGAAACAACCCAGCTGGTGTGGTTTCTATACCCACACTCATGACACCAACAGCTTCCATCTCAGTTAGGCCCCATTCAGCAAGGTACTGTACATACCCTGCTTCTCCTGAAGAACAGTCTGAGAGCACCAAATACCTCACAGTGAGAGCTCAACCCTCTGTAGAATTAAACCTTAACACAAGATAGCCCATCAGTGGTTTTGTGAACTGCTGAAAAATATGCTGACAAGAATAAAAGAAAATAGTCGTTTGGAATTTGGCAGAGAAAAGCCACTCTAAATCATTTCCAACTGCAGTAAGTCTTTGCTCCTGTTTTACGAGTAATAGAAGGGACTATCCCTGTTTTACAAACTCATTCAGTTAATATGTTTAAGAAAGGAGACAAGTTTCTCTCCTGCAGGGGTTTTCAAATACTGCCTTTCCTTGTGGCTGTCAGTATTCCAACATCCCGTTCCAGAAACACCGCTTATTACTCTTTGGGAAAAAAAAGGAAAAAAAAAAAAAAAAGATACAACAAACTTCATATGAAGAAAAGAAAAGAGGTTAGAAAAACAAAAAATGGTAAATGACAATTACATATTAGGGAATACTAAAAAGTTGTATGCTGCTCCTTGCTGCCGCAGTACACTGGAGGAGGAAGCTGAATTTAAAAGTCTTTTCACTCTACATAAAAAGCAAAAACACAGTTCCAGGATGTTCTACAGACAGGCAAGAGCTCATACATTCAATAACCTCCACATCAATGTGATCTGCAACTTCAAGACTGAATTCCAAGTGTTTCTCAACTCAATTTTGCAGTAATTTCAGCTCTTGAAGTACTGAGCAGCCTTAGTCCCACCACTCAGATCAGTGGGACTCAAGTACCCTCAGGTTTCCTCTGAATGTGCTCAGAACTTTTCTAACAGTGTTCCTGCAGCCAAGCAATTCTCCTATCATCTGAGCTGCACAAATTTGCTGCTAACCCAAATGAAGCCGAACCTCCCAAGGTCCTTCTCTTTGTGCCTGTCATATTCTAAGTTCACTCTGTCCCTTACAAGAGGAACAACAATGCACACACCAGTGTATTGCTCCTTCCCTCCATAATGAATCCTGCCTTAACTGGGAGGACTTTTGCAGAACATACATTACCCACCATGCCAGGACCCCCACACTATAATATGCAGAATTTAACCCTTTTATCATCATCATCATCATCTCTAATTATTTCTCCATTTAGCAGCTACTAACATGTTTGGAAATGTAAAATCACATCACTTTACTTTCCGAAAGGTAGTAGAACAGACTTCATAATTAGAGAAAGCACAGGGGCCACCTATTTCCCCCCTCATGAAGCTTGGGAAGCTCCAAACAATATGGAAAGGTGAAAGGGGAAAATGGTTACAGTACTGAGAAGGCTAAAATTTGAATGAGGTAATAACAAACCTTTCTTGTGGAAGGAAAAGGAAATGACTGATTCTAAAAAAGCTTCTGTGATAAATCACCATCCCTGCATGAAATTCCATTCATATATGCTGCGATATCTGGTAGCCATGTTAGAGGAAAACAAAAAGGAACAAAAACTTAGCAACAAACATGTTTATAGAGAACAAAATATAGCTTGCTGGAGTTGCTGAGCTCTTTCAGTAGTTCAAACAGGAGCAGGATGTTACAGAATCAAACAAGAGTTTGAGCAGTTTCAACAGCTGTATTTGTATTAGTCATAAAGGCACAGATGTGAAATACAGCTCTAATAAAAAAATTGAAGTTTATAAAACTGGATGGTAGTTTTCCACCCTTTCCAGAAGTATCTCAGAATATCCAGGGGAGTAATACCTGAAAGAGAAGCATTTTGTTTGTGCGTTAGACTACAAGGCATGTTCTATGCTAAGTAACAAAACACTATTCATATTTCTATTGATCAGGAAAAAATCCTAAACATTAAACACTAG
Organism: Pezoporus flaviventris; assembly: GCF_033815535.1. Taxonomy (NCBI): domain Eukaryota; kingdom Metazoa; phylum Chordata; class Aves; order Psittaciformes; family Psittacidae; genus Pezoporus; species Pezoporus flaviventris. The sequence continues at coordinate 10,823,285 of NW_026892595.1, forward strand.
TCAAGGAATTCTACAGTTATTCCCCTCTAATGTTTTAAGAGCCTGCTTTTCAACTTATGTTATCATTTATACTTGGAAGTCAGGTTTTCAAAAATATGTTTAACCTCTTTTAGGGCACATAGGTGGTTGGTCCTGGTAGTTGGCTAGCTTTTAGATAGGTTCAGCAGCCATAAGCATTGTCTTTACTGAGAAATGTAGATGTTAACTTCTTTTGAAATTATGGCCTTTAATAAAAAAGCATGAGTTTACACAGAACCAAAGGCTGCCAGACAACAATAGTCTACTGCTATTCATCAAGCATAAGCACACACCCAAAAGCTAATGTGAAGTCTCCATCAGTGCAAGAGACATTGATTCTGGAACAAAAAAAAATTATCACAATGACCTTCTCTCCCTAATGCCAACTCAAGGACGGAGATTATCATACAGGTTTTCATTAGAGTAGGGACTCTATGGTGCCATTATTGTCCTGCTGTCATTCAGTTAGTTTTCCACAATGGACCAACCACATGCTTCCAATATGCAAGCATCACCAAAGATGCATTTAGTTCTTGTTTTCCAAGTTAAGAGTATCTAAAATTTATTGCTGTGTTATTCTAAAAAACATACATCTCAGCACATTTCTGGTTTTGTAGGCATGTAAACTGTTAGCTCTGAGCCCCCCATGTAATCCATGTCTAAATTGTATTAAAGTAGAAATCCCCAATATTTCCACACTGAAGGAAGATCCACTTACCTTGCTGGTTTTCATTTTTTGAATTATTTCTGCACAGTGTGACTCTTTTTAAAAATCATATTAATTGGCGGATTGTAAAGCTAACTTTTCAATATGTTATTATATTCAGTCTGCAAACAGCCTAAAATAACAGGACAAACACTCCAGGACAAACCCAGAGCTGGAGTCTATTATAGCAGCTGTGCCTCAGGCAGCACAACCAACATCAGGCAGTAGCAAAAAAAGGCAAGCAGGAGATGCTCGAAGGGGCCCTTTTCTTTATTACATCCCAGCCTACATAAGTAACCTTGTTTCATTTGGGGGGGTGTGTGGGGGGGGGGTGGGGGGGATAGCTGTAACAAAGAAACATTAATTATATCCAGAAAAGCCTAAGCAAATGCCCCTTTTCCCCCCTCTTAAGTATTAGCTGCAGAACAAAGTTTCCTTATGATTTTTAGTCATTTGATAACCACTGGCTTTTCCTTGTGGAGACAAACACGGCTTCATTTTGCATGAGTTCGTTTGTAGCTACTATTAGCTGAAGAACTCTGTTGGGGTAATTAAAATTGATGATGCAGATTTTCAGAGCCTGTAGAGGCAGTGCACAAGTACAACATCCTTTTGATGTGTTGATGGAGTGAAGGACTGGTAAATGGATATCTAGAATCTAGGAGGGCATTTCTCTCATTATTACAATTTAGGATGGTGACATTTTGACTGTAAGCTATTTAATAGTGTTTCTGTATTCATTAAGGGCAAAGTTCAACTTGGTGCAGACAGCTGGTGTATGGTCCTTTTATATAACACTTAAGCCTCATGATGAGGCTGGGGGAGGAAGGGCAGCTGTGGGCAGAGCAACTGTGCAGGAGAGCCTCTGGACCCTCTGTACATCAGAGGAAGTTTCAAAGGAGCCTCTGAATACACTAGTTCAGACAGGCTCTTAGGGAAGTCAAGGATGCAACCAAAGGTTCGCCAATACTGGTATTTTAGAGCCTGAGTAATCCATAAATAAGTTACCAAGATAAACTGAACTTCCCACAGACATTTGTCAATATGAGAGCAGTTGTGCTGAAGCCTCAGAGTCTGTCTGCGTAGGGCAGGACTGATTTTTCTTCTCAGTTTCCTGCAAGAGCCTTTGGGCTTTTTTTGTTGTTGTTGGGTTGGGGGGGGGAGGGGAGGTTGGTGGGGTTTTGTTTTTTACAGACAAAGAAATTTGATTCCAAATATAATCAGGAAACAGAGAGTGTTCAAAAGTATGTGTCTGGCACACTAGGGCAGTTAACCAAATGTTAACCTGTTTTTTATAGAAACAAAATTAATATAGAAGTTTAATTTATCTATTAAATCCTTCCTTTGTGTTGTTCCTGTGAAAAATACATAGCAGTGTTATAAGTACAAATTTTTTAAATTTCATTTTCCCTACCTTACTATTTCCTCTGGATAGCAATTGTTAATAGTGTTGATATATTCCTGAAGAAGTGACCCAGGTTCTGCTTTTATTTCTTGAACCTTTTTAAGTCCACCAGTTGTTACAAAGAGACGACGTGCTTTACTGTCATGTGGTAACACCTACACACAGAAAAGTGCATTAAAAAAAAAAAGAGAATATGTTCTTTTAAAGGAATATCTATGCTACTAAGGTCAAATATTGCTTATCTGTTTTTAATTCAGAGGACACATAAAATGGAACATCAGAGGTACAACATGTGTAATGACTACTGTATTTTAATACCCAGTTGCACAGGAAAAAAAAAATCATAAACCACCCCTTTATAGTTACAACACAATATAACATGTACTGTAATACATAATATATATAAAAATAATGAATTGAATATTTATCTTCATGTAAATTATATTTCTTGAAGTATTCCTACAGAGACCATAAGATTGTGGAGATTAAGTAGATAATAAAACCAGAACACTAACATGGAATAACAACAGCATCTGTTCCACTTAAACCAAGTTATTCAGGTCTTTTATGTCAATTCCCACAGTTTAATTGTATACCAGAATTTTATACCATTATAATGATCTAGTATAGATTAGTGCACGAAAACAATACTGAGAATCGTTGCAAGTGAACAATGCAGCCTTAAAGCATTACATGCTGCTATTAAATTCCTAGATATTAAAATCCTACAACACACTGTGTAGCCATGGAAGCCTTTTACAAATACACACACACACAAAGCAGAAATGTTAAGTTTCTGCAGCCAAAGGGGATGAGAAGCAGAAAGGATCAGACAATACATTCTGCGCTCCGAGTGATGCCAATATACAGCTCTGTCCAGAGGACAGGAGAGGAGGGAGGGAAGGAGGTGGGGGCTGGGCCAGGCAAGGGAGAATGACAGCATGTAGTCCACAGGCCCACAGGACTGCAAAAATACTTTTTAAAAAGGGAAAAAAAACAACCCAGAGAGATAATGCAAGACCATCAGCTGCATCTACAACAAAACCAGATGGGTTTAAAAACAACTCCGAGAGTTACATACTATGGGGACAAAAGCACTTTGTAAGCCTTCACACTGGTCAGACAAATCAAGCTATAAATTTAATAGTATCTCAGTGTAAAAGAAGAGATTTGAAGGAGGAAAAAGATCATAAAAAGATGAAGGAAAAGAAAGATGAGATTTCTGCCATACATATAGGCAAACAGCCTTCATTTCTCTGATCCCTGTAAGCAGACAGACAAGCAAAGAAATCAACAGGTAAAGAAATCAACAGACAGGTAAAGAAAAATCAAGGCAACACAGAGACTTCTTATTATATGCTCTGTATAAGTGTCATGAACAACTGTGATCATTTCCTTGTAGAACTGAAGACAGCTATTTTCACCTATCTCCCACAACAAGAAGTGCCAAGGAGGAACTAGCAAGACAACAGGATATGGCCCTTTCCCTGCCTTCCTCCTCCACACTGTGACTCCCAGGCTGGGTAAGACAGCAGAAAACTCTTTTGGAAGAGGCCCTAAAGCAGACAGCACCTCTGAGACAGTCCCTCCCCTCTGCCCAACCTGAGAGCACAGAATTGCACAGACCCTGAAAATGATAATGCTTAAATGACACAGTCCAGCACAAGAATGGAGAGCATCCCACTCTGAAGCACAGGTCAGAAATAAGGCTTTTACCGTGATATAAAATAAATAAGCCCAAATAAGTAATACACCACAGCTCTAAGAATAGGAAATTTCCAAACTATGGTAGACGAGAGAAAAATGCTTTTACTGCAGAGAAATTAATTTTAAATGTATACTTCAGAAAAATAAATGCCAGACAAGTATAGTTTGCTTAATGCAGCATAGGAGAAGAAATAAAAAACAAAACAAAGCATCAGCTAATATGAAGGCTATAAAACTACTTCAACAGCAAACAACATTCAAATATAATTTGACCAATTACTATGCACTCAGATCATTAATAGCTCCAGTCAGCACACAGAAGCAAAAGGCACTGAATTCTGTGCAAATCTCCAGTCTTTGTATAGATTTAGTAAGATGACAGAACAAACTTAAGTGTGGCGATGTAATCAGGAATCTGCACTCCAAACAGTAATGCTTCCAGATCTGTGACAATCAGAACTAAGTACCAAGAGTGTTTTACTTGGCCATTTCCAGAAAGACCATTTCACCAAGAGAGCCTGGTATCTCCTACTAACATATTACACTGCAGAGTGTTGTACAAGAGACAGACTATAGATGAGCAGGATTCTCAACAGCTGGTGAACACTGCAGACACAGGGAATCTCCTAACTAGTTAGCAGTTATTTAAATAATTTGAAATATATTTATCAAATTGTATTACTTTTTACATGCTGTGCTCAAATATTGTTTGAGCAGTATGTTATTAACACCAAACAGTTTCAAATTTTGAGAGGAATAAGAGAGATTTGGAATTTTTACACTTACTTAATTGAAACTGAAAATTAACAAGGATAAAAGTAGTGAAGCCTTTATACTCTAGATTAGTGTAAAATACCTAACTTAAGTCATTCCTGTACAGACAGCTTGTACTTTATCGAAAACAGATGTGACTGGGATTTATGTGATACATTGGCTCAGTGAAAATATTTGTACGTGAGTTAATATTCCACTTAATCTCAAGAGGCAAGGAAGAAAAAAAAACCAAACACTTTGCTTGTAAGCAACTGTTTTCCCAGTCTTAGGATACATTATGGCAGGTTCCAGATGAAACAGTATCCAGCTTTGTCAGACAAAAGAATGGGATGCTGCAAACTGCTGCTGCAGGGTATGCTTGAGGATCCTGAGAAAACAACTGAGACCTTTAGAGAGTCTTCATCTTTGGAAAAATAGCTTCCTTGCTAAACAGAAAACAATTAACATATTACTTATCAAGCAGAGCCTTTTCTTACCTTACTAAACTGTCCAACAATATGTTTTATAATATTGGGAGGAGCATCATGCAGCAATTGTTCAAGTGCTGGAAGATACGTGCATTTCTGAAGGATGTTCTTTAAGGCTCTTTTAGTCTATTGAAATGCAAAATAAATTTCCTCTAGTAAGACATGAATGAAAACAACAATAATTTCTGAAGTCTGATCCAAAACAAAAAAAGCAAATTGATCAGAATTCTCAAAAAGCATTTTCTGAATAGACACTATGATACCTACCAGGTCACTTACTGAAGAATCAATTTTTTACTTAGGTTTATTAAACCTCAAAACCTACAGTACATCATATTCTTATTATGTTATCTACGGTCAAAGTAATGGCAATTTTTCTTTGACTACAATGGAAGCAGGAGCAGACCCTTTAAGTAATTGAAGTGTGGTAATATAATAAGGAAGCTAAATCAAAACACATTTTAAAAGATTGTGTTTTAGAAGTAGCTTACTAGGAGAGTCTGCCGGCCTAGGACAGCAATGTGGACTGCTGTCCAGGCGGGAGAGAAAAAGAGAGTGAAACAGTTGTACTTTAGGGCTTAGTTTCTGAAAACAGACTCAATGTTGACTGCTACAAGCATAATGACCTTTTTGAGTAGGCTTAGATCGTACAGCTCATTTGGCCTTGATATTCTGGTGACCACTGAAAATGACTATACAAAAGTTATGTAACAGATCTTGAAAGTTATACTTCAATGGAATGTACAGAATAGTACAACATGGGAGACTATATCCTGTCATATTATGTTCTTTAATCCTGTCACATACTCTTCAGTTAGTTCACTTTCTGTTGCTCAAAAAAACACTTTACCGAACTGCAACTCTACTAGCTCCCACAGAAGGAAGGCCCTAAGCATCAACAACTGCATGCTTTCAAGAGCAGAACTTTGAGTGTTTGCTACAGTTTCATTATAATAATCAAAACATAAGCAAGTCTACTACAAGGACTATAATATTTTGTACAAGAGCTTATACTTCTAAAAAAAAGTAGATACTTAGAAACTAGTCACAAGAAATTACATCATTTATGGGCGGATGCAGCTCTGATCTAAACTGGGAAGAAAATGAGGGACCAGACTGCTGTGGCTGTACCGCATGATTTGATATGCACTATATGCATGGAGCCATTAGGACCAACCAGTCCTAATAAATAACATACAGCCTTTGGACACCTACATCCAGCAAATCCATGACTCGATGAACATCAATAAAAGCACATACAATTTAGTAGCACATCTACCTGTTGATTACAGTAAATATCTCACTGCAGATGTTACAAATATACTTGCTTTTATTTGAAGATCTTCTGAACTGCGTGTGTCCATATATATAGAAAGCAGTATGGGTAGCACATTTGCTACTGCAACAGCACATGCATGCTCAGGAGTATGTCTTCCAATCTGTCCCAAGGCCCAGGCAGCTGCTGCCTTAATATGATCTTCTTGTTCTTCTATCAAGCAGGCACACAGTGGTGGTATTCCCTGCAGCATCAATCAAAAGCACAACCTTTACAAAGCCACACCAGGGAGGGACAACTTGAAACTGATAGAGACTGTTAGAAAATGTTTTTCTACTTACATTCTTCTTCTAAAATAAATTATAAGTGAATGGATGCTAGTGGTGTCATATATTTTATAACATCATGTCTAGCAAGAATTTTTAATAAATCTTAATAAATCTAGTTAAAGAGAGAAACAGATTCAATGTTCTAAGTCAGAAGGCAGTTTGAGCTAATACACAAATTTAAGGGATAAAAGGAACATATGACACAATTCAGTCTGTACTAAAAGTAAAGGCTTCAGTGTTGTCAGACTGAAATTAAAAGAATTTGAGTGTTTATGAATCTGTGAAAGCAATTTAAGATCAGAAGGGCGCAATCATCGAGTCTTTTTTAATTTTTAATCCACAGCACTATATTTCAGTTTATCAATCTCTTCTTGAATCCAGTAGTTCGTGTTTGACTCATCCTATCACTTCCAAAAAGGTTTCAATTATTGCTTTGAACACAATAAGAGATGGAGAATCTCTCACTCACATCCAGCTGTTACTGAAGTCCTTCTGATTTAGGGTCACAGTCTTTATCCTTTCTCCAAAGGATTTTGGAGCTGCTGCTATTTTATGCCAGAATACTTCAGTAAGAATCATTTAATGCTACTTTAGGTAAGGCGAGGCTACTAAACCTCTAACTCGAAAATCTTTTTCTCCACCCCATGGTTCATTTTTTAGTCTTTTCGGCACACTCTTCAGTTTTTTTTTTTTTTCAAGAGCCTTTTAAAACACAGTCATCAGAACTATATGTACTGGTATTACAGACAGATTAACTTCTCTTTCCATTAATACTCTATCTTCTGTTCTTTAACGCCACACAGGACTAACTGTCATCCTTTCAGGTTTTTGCCACTGCACTGCAGCAGAAGACCACAATGAAGTGTTTGTCCAGTATGACCCCAAAATTAATTTTTCAAAATTCATCCTTTGCAGAACACAGTACCACAGAATGGAGCTACCACTTTACATCATAACATTGTAGATATGCAACTGCATGTATGTTTGCCACAGTGCATTTCTTTCAAATGGTTCCAGTTTACCATGTTCTGCCCTCAACACCACGTACCACTCTACAAGCTTAGTTTCCCCTGAGGCAATTTTTATGGTTTTTTTTTTACTGGGCTTTGGGTTTATTTCAGTTTCTTTTGTGGCTCATTCATTAAAATATTTAACTTCATGACAGTGTGCACAAATCTCTACAAAACCTCTTACTGCACTCCTATTCAGTTATGGCAGCAAACATTATTACTCTTCAAAAATTTGTCACTTAGGTTCTTCCTCATTAACTTAACCCTGGATTCAACCCACTTAACATTAAGCCCTCAACAGCAGGAGTGTATTTGCTGTAGGCACCCCTGAAAGTGAACAGCCAGAAACATTCAGAGAAGAAAAGCCTCCAGAGAGGACAAGGAAAAAAAAGTCTATTTCTTCAGTTTTCAAATGCAGAAGAGCATTGTTTGATCATTCCTACCTTCCCTGCATCCTTATTGATGTTATGTTGTGGCAATTTCCATTTTAAACTTGCATTCACAGTATCACACAGTATCACAGTATGTTAGAGATTGGAAGGGACTTCAAAAGATCATCTAGTCCAATCCCCCTGCCGGAGCATTCCTACTAGAAGACATTTCTGTTTCTCCATTTTTATTGTTTCATTGTTTCCACTCACACAGTATATTTTAAAATGACTGACATGGTGTAAAAATGGGCCAACAATGCTCAGTGAAATTACCTCCTCCTGTCATTAGTTAGCATTATTCACATACGAGTATTATGTCAGGCACTAATTTCACCAATTGAGAATATTGGAAATTCCCTCCCTTCTATATCACTGCCCATTTATTAAAACCTGAAAATGTATAGCTTATCTCATTTGAAATGCCACTTGCACAACCGAATCAAACCATACTACATTAGAAACTGAGGTCTTTTCAAGTCTTAAGATTTCTATAGCAAGACTATTCTAGTGGTACTAGCAGAGTCATGCTAGTGCAATGAGGAACGTGTCATTAAATATTCTTGCTTCAAAAAGGGTTTTGATGTAGCCACAAACATTCATTTTAAGAGGAAACAGACCATAGAAATTCACTGGCTTATTTTCTGTACCCATGCAATTGCAACACAGAAAATCATGTACTGTAATACAAACGGGTGCTCATAAACTAATCCAAGACATTTTATAAAAGGTTCAACTTCATAAAGACACACTTTGATCAGGTTACTATACAATTTCAGACATTGCAAGCAGCAATATTAGGAAAAAGTGCATTCATCAACAGCGAGGATATAATTCTGTCACAAAATACATTCTCTGCCTATGTTAATTTGTATCTCTTTCTCAGAATACCACTGAAGAATTATAGGAAGACAACAAAGTGATAGCTAACCTTGGAGACAATCACTGCCATTGACAGGTTCTCCGAATGAGCTGCTACATAACCAAGCATCATGATGCCAGGCAGCCTGACAGTCCCTCTGCTGCTGCCAATACAATCAATCACAGCGGCAACTCCACCTGCATTTACTATAAGCTGTGAAAGCTGAAAAGATAAATGGAAGAGATTAGATACTGTGAAGTATCAACAGGCATAACAAACTACATTAGAGAAGTCTTTAAATGTATTGCTCCTGATTTACAAAACAAAGCTGGAGTAAGAGCGATGTATCATACAGACTGTTGGGCACTAAGTGCAGCATGAAATTCTCAGGAATGAGGTTGCTCTGCAGCTCTATTTTTGATTGACTTTACTGCAAGGTAATCAAGACTCTGAATTCTTGATGCCGTATAGCATGGAATGACATATTCTCAACTCCATTAGTACACACCAAAGAAACATGCAAATGACAGCCTAATATATGAATCCCTTGAAAATGCTCCTACTGAGCCAGATACTCCTTCATACCAGTATCTACTTATTCCCAAGCCAACATCATACTGTGCAGGACAGGGGAAAAGGCTCACTTCTTTCACCTTCATTGTAGATAACCTCTGTGTCATAAAAGCCTTTCTGGATTCCCCCACTGAGGCATGAAGCCAAAGACAACTGTCATGTACACACAAAAACAACTTGGACTACACCATTCTGCCACATTATGGTACTCTGAGGCAAGTGTCCAGGGAACACACTCGATGGGCAATGGAGTTTGCCCCAGAATGTTAATTAAACGGCTTAGCTCGTATATGATAATCAAGTTATACAACATGTTTCTTTCCAAAAGTTATCATTTTTCATATCCCTAGAGGGACAGCAGTAGAATATGTATATCAACAATGCACAGGAATTTAAAAATTCATATTATGATTATTTTCTTCTGTCTTGTTAGGTATATCCCATTTTTCCCAAAGATTCCAAAGCAAAACAAATACATTCTTTAAAGTCAAAATTAAATTAACAAAACTGAGGCATGTGGATTCCCAATCCAGTTTATTTCTACGGACATGAAATACACCTTTGCCTTAGACCCTTTAAAAGGGGACTGTTTTATTCATGAGACAGCTAGACAAATTTAAAGTTACAACTTAAGAAAAACTGTTCACATGATTGTGAACTGCAACCAGTGACAACCAAGTCCTACATCTGGGTGCAGCCATGTGTGCTGGGATGCACAGAGCTCCTCACAGACATACTCCCTGGTGTTGTGACCCTCAGGCCCCGCTGCAGCCCCCCCACATCCTGACACTTCACATGAATTTTAGTGCATATAAAGACAACTGAGATCCAAAAGCCACAACATTCACGACTGACACGGCCAGCTCCTCTAGAAATATCATTTGCCAATTTGTGTCTGCTGCAACACGTGTTGCTTGAATATCATTGCTCAGAGATGGACAGACATCATGGTCCTCTGAAGTCAAACGTGGACTGTGACTTCCCATCGGGAGTAACCAAGATACTTCCTACAGCTCTTTTGAATTGCAGCTAGAATGGCCAACTCCCTTGCACAGAGAATCCTGCGCTAGCAGCTCTTCTGACTTTACCTGCAGTCTTGTAAATTTGGCCTCCAGCTTCCAACTCCAGTGCCCTCCTTTAATAATGACAGTGTCTTCACTTTTTTGAGAAAGTGAAGTTGCATTGCTCATATGTACAGAGAGAGAGCAGGAAATGTGACAAGACTGCAACCTTTAATCACCAGCAGCTTAAAAACTAGCAGGCTGAAGAAACACCACAAAATTCATGCTTAAGCACTTCCCAATTGTTAAGCTAGTCTCATGATTTTGAAATGACAGCGCTCAGCATTAGTGTGTTCCACAAATATATCGCAAGTATTTTATCCCAGTCCTATTTAGAGCCTTTTAATTATCTCTATGGTCTGACAGATTAACATAGTTATAACTATTTGGTTTTCCTCTTTATTTTGTATTGACTTTGCCAAAAATCCCCACCTTCCTTTATCAATTACTGGCAAAAACACTGCAAATGCTGAGATCCAAATTACAAACTCAAGCTAATAAAAGAAACTACCATCAGTTTAATAATAAATAACAGATAATAACATGACCTTCATTGTCATTGGAAAAATAATTAAAATGGGATCCCAGCATCCCAGAAGATTTTTTTAAAAAGACATACAGCATCTATTACTGTTCTAGGGTGATCTTGTTATTTATTAGCTGATATCATGACTTTTGTAAGGCTTTTCTCATGATATTTTTAATATCCAGGACTGACAATACTCTCAGGCTAGAACTCCCTCTCTGTGAACATATCTTATGGAATGAAGTAGCTAGATATACATTATATGATTCCCGGTTTCCTAACCCAATTCATATTCAATACACATCTCATAATATCAGCAAGCATTTCCATATTGTTCCAGTGAACATGCCAAACAGCTATTTGCCCTCCCTTTCGAAAAGCAAATGACAGAATAATCCTGTATTTTATTTAAAGTGTAAAATCTAATGATATGACCTTGTATTTGCATTTTCAAGGTTTTACCTCAGGCGTGTGCTTTACTATCTCTCTAATTAAAGTTGCACCATTTTTCTTGACATATTCATCCGAGTCCTTCAGGCATGTGAGCACAACTGGGAAAATTTCTGCTTCAACCACCAACTCTGCAAGTTCCACTGAATGCTTTGCTATTTGGCTTAGAGCTGACAGCACCTGACGCTAGTAAATAAAAATTGTTATAAAATCAATAGTATACAAACATCCCACAACACACACTCCTCCCGCACACAAAAATCTATTGCATCAAGGGAAACAAAGCAGGATAGGGAAAACAATTACAGCTATTTTACAATTCACTGAGTCAATTCATGAACAAATATAATGGCACAGAACATTCACTGGTTCCTGAATAAAAGTTTCTCCTTTGTTTTACCCCATACAAGCTTGCTATGTATTAAAAAAGAAAAAGAAAAAGAAAAAGAAGAAATATATATATACCATTTACAACTGTAATTTAAAATTTACTGAAATCTAAGAAGATATCTTTATTTGCATAAGTTTGATCTGTCAGATCTTAAAGAATTTTTGTCTATTTGTTCAAAGTGGCATTTTTATGTTGTCTTCTTTCTGTTAGAGTAAGACAAAAAGATTTTATTAAGAAACAATTTTTTGTCAAACTCTACTGATTAAACCTTCAACAGGAGCTATTCACATCAGATAGTACATTCTAAAACACAATAATACATTTAATATTAACTGGTTTATAATATAACCCCAAGTATGCAAAACCTTTTTGTAACAGAATTGCATGCGCTTTATCTATTAAAAATATCTGTTGCATTCTTCATATACTACATAATTCTAGAACAAAATATCATACTGTTTACTTTAAAGATTAGTTTAGCTGGTCCTCACAGAGCAGCAGTTTTTTTAATCCAGTAGCTAAATCTGTGATTATATTCAGAACCCTTTGTCACTAATTACATAGTTATACTTTGTTAATGCCCAAAACAAGAGCTTCCTAAATAAAAATGCACATCAGTGGTTTTGATTCAGTATCAAGTAATGACTGGTATAATGGAGATTTTAAAATATAATTTTTAAAAAGGTACCTTCAGTTTAGCATCAGGGTTCAGGATCAGCTGAGCTAAGTGAGCGATAGCTCCTGCATCCACTACTGTCTGTGCTAACTCTGGAGAATGCTTTGAAATATCACTGAGAGTTGAAGCAGCAATCCTTTTCAAAGCAATTTCTGGCTCCTGGATACAGAGCACTAAAAGAGGAATAGCGCCTGCATCCACCACAGCTTGCGACAGTTCTGTAGGTCCAAGGAAAGTAATTAAGTGAGTATGGGTGACTGACCCTTGTGCAAGCCATTTTTCACCCTGACAGATACAGCAAAGGAAAAAGGGGAGGGTGTAGTTCACTGTCTCGACATCTGCATTTCAAATCAGCCCTCCTGGTTTCATAAACCGTGTGGACCAATCCACAACTGAAAAGAATGCAGGTCAATAGATGGACCTCCATTTACATGCACACATTTGAGGTAGATTAGGCTGAAATGGTTTGTTATTCTGTTTTCTTTTTCTTTTTTTAAAGTAAGCAGATGTCAGCTGTTTAAACCCTGGCTATTCTACACTGATCAATAGGAAAGCATTTTATGCATGGCTAACAACAACACAGAAAGCCAAAGTACCAAAATTTTACCAACCACCTAATTAGAGAGCATTTTACCCTCTTTAAATGATAAGCAGATATTAGCATAGATCAAATGCCAAAAACAGAAATACAAAAAACATACATAAAAGATTTATCTTACATAAAAGATTGAGAAAATGGAACTTGCAGATCAAAACTAGGCTTTGCTACCATCCATGGGACAAGACAGAATTTATACTTTAATGACATGAAACTGTTATCATACACAACTAGGCAAATAAGAAATATCATCAGTGGGATATTGTGTGTCTGAGACTAGTATAATATCCTTAACTAACTGCACCTTAAAGAAAAAGAGAAAAAAAGTCTGAGCACATGATTAGCTGACATGGACAAAAATTACACTATTAGACATTCATTAGCTCTCCCTGTGCATGCAGCATTAATCACAGTCCTAAAATAAGAATTACTGGATATCAGAAGCAAAATTTATACTATAACCGAGTTGTGCTATTTTAAAATAGCGCTGAAAAAGTGATAAAAATCATGGGGGATTCAATAATCTATTAGGTTCTTAGTTCAGTTGTGCTACACCTGATTATGCATATCCATTATTATCTTTAACATTTATCTTGACTTACAGTACCATGGCAACATATGGCTGTTGTATTTCAAGACTTTAACTTAGCTTTTGATTTACAGTCCATCCATAAAGAGATTTTCATACTAAGAAAAATATAGCATACTTCATTAAATATACATAGACTAATATAGTTTTTCATGAAATCTATGTCATATCATCATTACATTGTTAATATCCAAATAATGTTCCTGAACAGATTTGTTTTCAATTAATGAGTTATAGTCACACACTCCAATACATGCGATAAGCCAAATATTTACACTGTATGTTATTTTGCAATCTTTTAAAGGTAATATCATTATTACCTCACAAAATAATAACAAATAATGCAATCATTTTTAAACTAATACAAAATTAACCCTTTGGGATCACTTTTCAAATAACTGTTTGACTAAAAATATGAGTGCGCATCCTCCAAATATGCACAAATCCTAAAATTCCAACAAAACCCAAATATTGTATCTTCATTACAAATCTGAAATTAAATATACCTGAAACATACCTGAAAACTAGCTCGTCAATAAGAGGTATAGGATACATCTACCTTTTCGTGGAAGAAGACACACTTGATGTCCTCAAATCATAGTTTGATGCTATACACTGACCAAGTGGAATACGTCACATACTACTGACCAACAGTCCAGATCAATCCATGGGACTATGCCTCAGAAGCAACTTCCGAGCAACCAACTCAATTGCCTACAGTCTGCCAGGAAATTCTAATATCAGGAAAATAATGTCAAGAGGGACAGGATACCACTATAAGAATGGATTTCTTTGATGCCTTCTGAGATTAAATCACAAAGTTCAAGATAAAGACCAGTACTTCAAGGTCACAGCTTCACCTAGGCATGCAGAAGTAACCATAAAAGTTATTTTAAAAGAGCAAACTGATTCAATTCAGATCAGCTCTTGCTGATATAAGTCTGGTATCGTTTAAATACTGATGGTTACTGTTGGTCATGGTTAACTAAATGGTTCTTCTTCCAGTGCTGTTTATAAGGTTCATGGCTAATAATTTACCACATGGAGGGCTGGACCATGTGTCAAAAGAAAGATAAGCAGTAAACAGACTATAAGAAAAACAGGAAAGGTAAGGTAGGGACAAAGAAAACATAGATCTTTCCATCACATTCCCCTGCACACTCAGCCCAAAACTACAATTCCAAATATTAATGATTCTATGACAACTGTAATGATTTTTTTTTTTTTCCTCAAAATGAGACTCAATTAATGTTCTCACTTGGTAGAACAACTTTATTTCAGACTGTTGACCAAAAGATTCATGAAACTTTGCTATCCACTTACAAAACACAGGCGGGGAGGGAGAGGGGTGAGGGGAAGGATGAAAAAGAGTTAAAGGAGAAAAGGAGAGTTAAAAAAGAGTGGAAGGAGAGTTAAAGGAGAAAGTTGTCAAGAACAAATTTTTAAAAACAAATATTCAGTCAAAGAAATTTAAAAAGCTGGAACAAGTTACAAAAAAACTTTTATGAACACTGTGACAAGACTGCATTGTAAGGGTAAAGACAAGACCAATAGCTGCAGAGGAGAAAGACAGCAAAGAAAAACTTATTTATGGACATAATTCCACAGAAAGTTATGAAAACCCTGGGCTCAAAACTTCAGTCTGGGGTAGAGCTCGAGGAATCTGTCTAACTACATGATGGTAAAGTAAGACTTCTCCCTACCTGTGTGAAAGTAGGAAATGTTATTCCACATAACGCTTAGAGACAAGAGAAATAACACTCAAAATCCACCACAAACTAGTTCCTTTTGTCCAGAACAATATGAGGAAGATTTTCAAGTAACTATTTGACTAAATAGTTTATAATAATATATAGTAGTAGTTTATAATAATAGGAGATACTGAAGACATGACAGCACATAGGCATGGAGGTAGAAGAAAGATTGATAAAGAAAGACTTCAGAGTTTAAGACGTGAAAAGTGAATGAAGACGAGTCAACAAGATTCTGACTACATATCCACTGAAATCAGCAGGAAGTCTGAAAGTGGTGTTCTAAACTGGTTGGCAGTCATAGTATGGATTGATTAAATAAATAAATAAATATATGAAAAGATGACGGTGAGAAAGTGAATGTGCAGGCAGGTAGTCCCCAGAGAAGGAAAATCAGCTCTGAACAAATGCCATATTCACATAGTGCAGCAGCAGCAAACCTTTTCCTGGAAGCAAATGCAAGTTTCAGTCCAGACCAAGGTTCTCAGACAGACCCTACTGTGGTGGCAGGTGTATCCACACGAAATAACAGGGCTGACCAATAAAGCCCTCCAACACTATTTTCCCAAGGACTGTGTGATCATGTAGTGGCCACATAGGAAGAATGTGATCCCCACAGGTATTCCAAAGGCTGCACTTCAAAATCACAGGCTTATGCAGACCACTACAACCACAGTGCTAGAGATTCCACTGGAACCAGTGGGAAAACCCTTCATCAGCAGAAGAATGAAGGTCATTAATTACAAGGCAAGCTTAGAATCTGGACTAGACAAAGTTACTGCTAGCCTCACGTCACTGAAGAGCTGAGCCACCTGGTCTAACCTTGTAGCTGACCCTGCTTTGAGCAGAAAGCTAGACTACAGACCTCATGAGGTCTCTTCCAAGCTGAACTACCCTATGATCCTAAGAGTACCACTGCATGGCAGAAAATGAGCATAACTCTGCTCTCAGCAAATATGCTTGAGTATAGATAGTGGTGTTTATTTTTGTTTTCCTACCAATTTACAGTATGCCGAAGCAGGCAAGAGACAATTAATAAATTATACCTTTTATGTAGGCAAAGCAAATGGAAAGCTAAGTTGTTTGCATACTTCAAACATACATTTTGCATTTTAATAGTAACTGAATATGGTGTAAGTAAAAATTAACAAAATACTTTTCATGGACCTGATGGTATTTTGATGGTATTTAAAACACTTCACACTCAAACACAAATACTAGAAATAATGAAAGTCAAAATTAGACCACACTGATCTGTATGCTTTGGAGCAAGATCAGCATCTCAAATTCAGCTTAAAGGCAGCTTCAACAAAGAATAGAACTGCAAGAGCCATTCCTAAATTTTGGAATCTGACCTGGCAAAACTTCTAGTGTCTTGAAATCTCATGAAACATCTGTCTTGACCTAAAATCTTACAGGCCTTCTGGAGACATCTGTTCACAGAAGAACTACATTTTTGAGAGCCTGTTGTAAGAAGACAGTAGGGAACTTGCTAACCAGGGAATGTTTTCATTAGGAAGGAAAAAAAAAACAACGTATTTTTCAAAAATGTAAGTATTTTCATAGGAACACACACCACAGTTCCAAAAGTAGCTTTACCAGGTCATTCCTGATTAAAAGCAGAGAGACCCTGCCATTGCCAACAGTTCCCAGCAAATGCTGGGAGCCTTTGCTTGCATTCAGGGAGACAGAGGTTCACAACCTGCCTAAGACAGATGGGGACTTTAATCTGCTTCCCACATACATCCCAGACATAGGCCCTAAGCATTGAACTTTTCTTGCTGAGGCAAATAAAGCCTCCCCAGCCCCCAGTCTTTTCAGGAGAGAAAAATAAAATCTTGCCATAATGTTGTCCTAGCTTGGAACTGAAACAATTTTTGAAACTGAAAAACCATTTGTAGGTGGGGAAAACCATTTCACACCCGACTCCAAAAATAGAGTTTAAGCTGCAATATGTGTCCACAGACAGTCAATGACAGAAAATCATAACTGCTAAATTTTGCCAACACAAGCATGTGAGTCTAATTCAGAGCTTCTTGAACAGTAAACATCAGATGTTGATAAGAACAGGTCCATCTATCTTTGCATCCCATCTCCAACAATACCTTGTTGCAAAGGCATGCTTGTAGAAGTATAAGAAACATACTATGCACGGAGTCATCTTTCTTCAGTATAACTCCTCTACTTTCAGTAATCATTTTAGAGACTTCCTGCATTATAGAGGAAGGTAAATCCCCCAAACTGGCTGTAGCTAGGCAGAGAAAGAACATTTCTGGGGGGTTGTTTTTTGCTGGGTTTGGGTTTTTTTGTTGTTTGTGGGGGGTTTAGGGTGGGCTTTTTGGGAGAAGCAGGGGTGTGGGTTTTTGTTGGGTTTTTGGTTTAGGGTTTTTTTGGGGGGTGGTTTGTTTGGTTGGGTATTTGTTTCCTGTGCAGGTAGTTGGTTCGTTGTTTTTAACTGATTACACCTAGTGACATGTCTATGTCCTGATGCTTGTGGCTTGGTAGCACTCACAATTTCAACCTGATTTCTGAAAATGCTGATCTTATTGCTGGCATAAATTGAAATGAGACATGCACCCATTCACCATCAGTGAACAAATAATTCATAACCATGGAACTGAAATTTGTGCAGGGAGTTTGTTGTCTTCAACACCCCCACATCACCTCCTTTGCAGACAAGGCCATCACAAGTGAACTGGATCACCCTAAAGATCAGCCAGCATTCATGCAGTGAATAGCATGAAGGGCAATTGAAGTGTGTCAATATTGATTTATTGACATAACAAAACTACAGAAACGTTTATGTTAAGAGTAACATAGAGACACACACTACACACATTTATACAAATGATCATTTTCAAATGACACTTAAACAAACGTCTTTCAGATGGAAACAACAATTCTTTTCCACTAGGAGTGAGATTCAGACCCAGTGACCAAAAGATAAAAGGCCTTTACCGCAGAAGTGCCCCAAGCATGAATTCGTTCCCCAGAAAAAGCAGTCTGTCAGCAGGAAGGTGCCGACAACTTTGGAGTCAGTCCCAGTAAGTAAACTCTCTTTCTAAGTGGGAAGGGGAAATCCCCAATGCCTTCCACAGTCCAACATTCCATATCAACTGAATAAAAGAGAAAAAAATAACTTCCAAATTCAGTCTATGTATATTTTAGAGCCAAAACCAAACATAAATGCATGAGTTACTTACGATCCTAGATTAATATTAAACAATTTTAATTACCCTTTCCAGCCAGAAGTTTCTTCCTTAGTTATTTGACTCACAGCTCTAAACTTTTACTTGAACTATATAAATAGCTGGTAAAAGAATTATCAACCTTATGGATCAGCTTTTAAATAGGAACACAACACTGCCAGTGAGTTATACAACTGCTTGTGAGACAGCAGTGAACTTCTCAATATCAGATTCCTAGGATCTATTCCTGACCCTCAGAGATGAAGAGTGTGGTCTACTGGCTAGTGATAACATAGAAAGTGCACCGAATTTGGCACATTTATCCTGCAGGCACCGCTGCAAGCTAAATGAAACTTGGTTCTTCTTAGGCTTCTCCATGTTACTATGTTTATAAAATAAGAACTAATGTTAAGAGTAAGAAACTCTGTTCTACAGTAACAGTTACACAATACATAAAGGTTCTGAAATTTCTTCATGAAAGAGAATAAAGCCAAGCATCATTTACCAACCAGAGGCCCAATGCATCTCTTCTCAGAGCACCTCTCATAAGCAGACACTGCTGGTGTCAGACACGACAGTTCCTCACAAAAGATACAGCACTGGTGGATTGGTAAAGTACATTTCTGTTCCAAATTTAGAATTTTGTAACAGTAAAGCATCTTGTTCTATTTATGAACATTACAATAATGTAATTTATTATGTCTCACATAGCACTAAGCTGAAAGATAACACATGTGAAACCTGTTACCTGAATTGTGTCGGGCAATATACCCAAGTGCCCAAGATGCAGCTTCTTTGACTCCAGGGTCAAAATCTTCCAAGCAAATCACAAGCATTTCCAATGCTCCACACTGAACTACTGATTGAGCTAGCTGTGGAGAATGTTTACCAACTGCTCTTAGCACAAAGGCAGCTGCTTTCTTGTAGAAACGCTATACAAATCAGAAAAAAAAGAAAAAATAAAAGCTCTCACTAAGTAGTTCAAAGCATAATACAGTACAGACATGCATAAATTAAACTTTTTAGT
Organism: Pezoporus flaviventris; assembly: GCF_033815535.1. Taxonomy (NCBI): domain Eukaryota; kingdom Metazoa; phylum Chordata; class Aves; order Psittaciformes; family Psittacidae; genus Pezoporus; species Pezoporus flaviventris. The sequence continues at coordinate 10,843,097 of NW_026892595.1, forward strand.
AGTAGCAATATCTCATACAGATCCAAATCAGGACCACCAGACATCACACAAACAATGAACTTACAGTCCTTCTCTGAGACAGTTTATGATCTAAAATCTGCAGTAAGTGCATAAACAAACAGAAAAAATGAGAGGGCTAAGAGGATATGGGGAAAAGATAATAGTCTAGATAAGTCTGTTTGTTTAAGTCAGTAGTGAATGATAAAAGCTGCAAAAACAATAGCTCTTAATATATTTAACCAGATTACACAGGTTATGCGGGGCAAGCTTCTAAAATAACTCTACCCATCTGTGACACTTGCAAGGTTTCACAATTTCTAATATACCCTCACAACATCTCTGTGAGAAAACTTTGTTTACCTGTACAAACAGAAAACTGAGACACAAAGGATTAGATCCAGCAAAAGGGTTTAGCATCTGAATTCTGAAGTGCCTAAACCCACAGCTAAGACCCTGAAAAGCCATCCTACCAAACACCCAACATCAGATGGCCCTCAGTTTTGACCAGACTCCTGCACATGCCCAGAAACGGCTCTCTTTCAACAGGACTAAGCACCTTGGCACCTCTGTTGTAAGTTCAAGCAAAATCCAAGCACTTAACTCACTTCTATCTATCTCCCTCAGCATTGGACCAAATATGTTCTGAGCATATAGGTAACCATGCTATGTGTACCATGCTGCACACATCATGGGGTTCCACATAGTTTCTACTAAAAGCACAGTTAAAAGTCTTTCCTCCAAAATCACATTTTGGTCTTCTCCTGCAGTTTTGTAACTATCACTGGGATGTAGAAACTGAAGATTAAAATTATTCCCATCTTAGTTTCAAAATCCAGAGCCCAGCTAAAAGTTTTCTGGCCAGAAACAACCATGCTGTGAAACAGTTCACCTACCTCATGAAGCCACTGCACAGCAATGAGTGCAAGATTGTGCGACAAGTAATCTGCTGCTATGCCTATGTGCTGGGAGCATGCCCTCCAGCCTGGCAATTGACAGATCACCCCTGTGGACAGGCTGCAGAGGGCTCTCTCTCTCTGTACCAGCTGGCTTTAATCTTATTCCAAGGTGTTCAATTCTCCCCAGCTCTGCACAGGGAGCCTGGGCACTTGACAGTGCTAGATTCCTATTGATAAAGTACCCAAAAAGGTGAACAATGCAAAACCCACATCCCTTTTGGAACAAGTCCAGAGAAACAAAGAATCATGTGAGTGCTTTTGTGTTTCTTGTAAGGTGCCCGAACACCTTCAAAAGACTAAAATCTAAAGCACTAAGGTATGGTAATAGAAGAATATCTGCAGTGGCTCCACAGGAAGTAAAATGGACCCAGGCCCACTCCCTGGCCCTGAAGGAAGGTAACACAACATACCACACCCGTTCTTCTAAATTCTTCTCTCAAAGCACAATGGCCTCATCTACACTACTGGAGATGTGCTATCCCCCTAAACCACTTCCAGGCTTTGTTGAGTAGTTTGATGGTTGGTGTTGGCTAAAAGTTCATCAGAGAGCACGTTAACGATCTAAAGAGCCCTGTCACCTTCCAGTGCTCAGACACATGCCCCAACCCTCCTTAGTTTATCAGTACTGATATAAATGCTCAATGCCAAAAATCCAGTCTTCTAAGCTAAGGCCTACAAGCAAGTACCTTAAACACCATGTACAAGTAAACCATTAAATTTCATTTAGGGGAAACAGAAGTTAAGGGAAATAGTAAAGATACATTAGCTGAGGATTTGACTATTTAAGGTACTGTAAGTTTTGATGAACTCAGTTGTCCTATAGTTGTTTACACCAGTCTATGTCTGCAAATATGGATACGTTATTTCTGTTAAGTAATTATGCTCCTGGCAAAGTAAAACACATCTTTTGTTTTTGTTATTTAAAACACATTTATTTACAAACAAACCATATTCACAGGCACAGACACTGTAAAACTGTATTTTGCTCAGTTTAATTGACAAAACATTGATCTGGGATGTAACCCTGTAACTGTTCTCCCTAAATCAACAGAATCAGTATTTATAGTATCCTCAAAGAATCTGCTCCTTAAATGTAGATGTTGATAGACGAAGAGTGAATGTAATGAAAACAGGGTTTTTTGCTATGGGAAGTAACAAACTGCATGCATTGCTAAACTCTGTATGAACTGGATAATGAGTTTTCTTCACTTGCCCTCAGTCACCAAGGCATAGTAGGCTTTCCATGACCTAACACTAATCTTGCTGCTGCCCCAAGTGATGCTGAATTACAGTCATCTTGATGCAAGGACAGCACAGGCAGTAACATAGAAGACATAAATCAAGCTAATTTAGTGAGGTCTTAGAGTTGCAGCAGGGGGGTAGTTTCCAAAACAAAGCAAGAGTATAAGGAATTTTGTTCTTCACTTCAATATAGAAATAAAACAACCAAAATGGTTATAAAGTTGTCTAACTAAAACTTTAACTTTCCATACTATACCAGTATCTTGACATGAAGGTTTTTCTTTAGCTTTTTTTTTAAAGATGAATTGTATAGACAATGACCTATATGCACAGAAAAATATGCAAAGAGTACTTATGTTTTCTTCAAAAGATTAAAGATGAAAACATAGAGTTTTCCAAATTATATTTCAACTGAAATCCTACTTCTCCTAAATCTAATAAATCAAAACTGCAACTTAAGTATGGCTGTGGTATCAATCCACTCAGCTGTCTCTTTCCAGTTATTAGAAACCTTATTAAACAGTATTTCTGTTAATCTAGGTTAGAAACACTAGAAAGCTGGAATATATGCAAAACCTGAAGAAAAATGGCAGGAAAGGAGAGACACCAGCAGATTTATTTGTATTGCAATTGTGACTACACTTTTTTGTGTGTTTTTGACACACAAATACGAAGTTGAAAAACTTTCAGAATATTTTCCTGTGTTGGTCGATTGAAATTTCTCATGCTACAAATTTCTGAAAGGCTATGTTTGGAGATATTAAATATTTAATCACAGAAATTCTGGGGTTTACATGTATTTTACAAGTGTATCATTGACAAATCCTAGTCAATTAGCACTACAACTTTCAAACTGTCTCATTTTTAAGAGGGACCTTTTATAAAGCATCACTCAACATTTTAAAAACATAAGAGTGCCATGAATGTATTTCTTATAGTGCACTAAAAAGTAAGACAATATTTTAAAGTCAAGCTTATTTGAAGTCAAAGTTAGGCACACAGTACACACTGATCTCTCAGGGTTCAAACATACATGGTGTCTGTGACTCCAGCACATGTATTGCTATATTAGGATAACAGCAGATAGCTGATACAGAAAGGCTTCCCTTTCCCTGTGCATTAGTTAAATATATGTGTGTGTGTATATATATATATGTGTGTGTGTGTATATATATAACTTACGAAAACAATAATGCCTTACATTCTGCTCAGACAACGAACACAGGAGCTGTGGAAGAATGTCTCCCTTCACAACTGCCTCTGCCAGGGCATCGTTATAATTGGCAAGTCTCCCAAGAGCCAAAGCAGCAGTCTGTTGAATATTTGGGATGACATCCAGCAAAAGAGGTCTCAGCAAAGTCATTACACCTGAGTTATACCAAGAAGAGAAAAGCTCATTTGATAAGCAGACATTTTTCTAAACATTTGCTTTTATTCATAAAAACCTATTGAATTACTCTTCCAGGTAATAAGAACTTGAAGGAAATCCAGGTGTTCCACTGAAATGAAGTTGGCACTTGGATAGCACTGCTGATGCATAGCAATGTTTCTGCCCATTTTTCATAGGTACAAAACACTTCTGAAATATAAAAAAAAAATCACATGTAGAAATAAGCTACATTCAAACATCTACAAAATACAGATCTGAAAGCATATGCAAGAAAATAAGGTATATTCAAACATACATAAAATGCATGTGTTGAAGTATGCACAGGAAACTCCACCTGGAGGTCCTGGTGAGCTGACATTGGCATGTTGCTCATTCAGCATGCCAGCAGAACCTCTATGTTAAATTACACCAAATTATATTTCATCTATTATAAATCTTATTATTATTATTATTAGACTGATTTATTTGGGGACCAATATCCATAATACATTACACTCCAGCTGAAGATTTTATCATGTCATTATTTATGATATGCTTTCACTATTGAGTCCACCGTGTATCAGTTAAACATGAAAGAACATGAAAGTCCATTCTCTAAGGTAGTCTTACAATACATACTTGAAATTATAGGTGGGGTGAGCAGCTGTGACATGAACCATTAGCAGTTACAGGCTAAGAAAGTCCTTACATGGATAAAAACCTGGCTAAAAATAGGAAGTGGGAGGAGTAAACTTTCCATTCTTGCAATAGGAGGGAAGAGGTCACTGTGCAGTTCTGCAGGCCTCCCTGCTGGGACATGTGCCATTTAGTATTCACCTATGATCCGGAACAGCACGAACAGTGAGGTGAGATTTTGCTGTTGACCCAAAGTTATTCAAGGTAGTATCTGTGAGGAAAACTATAAGGAACTAGAGATTGAATGACTGGATAACAAAATGGCAAGTGAAATGGAACACATACAGGAAATACAATCCTAATGTCACATATGCAGTGATGAATCCCAAACAGATCACTACAACCCAGAAGAAAGATCTTGATCTTAGAACAGGCAGTTTCAGAGAGGTACCAGCTCATTGCTCAGAAGCAGAGAAGAAACTTTACCTACAGAAGTATCCAGAGTACTCAGGATTACTTGGAAAAGAAAAAACACCAAAGCAGGGACCATCATTATGCCACTGTATAAATCTATCCTATATTTAATACCCTCCCCTGGCAGTAGAACTGGAAAAGGTTCAGTGAAAGGTAACAAGGATGATCAAAGATGAACGGTCTGTATGTAGAAGCTTTTCCTACAGTTAAACTAAGCCCCTTCAATAAGAATATAACTGAGATACACCCAGTTACATAAAAACCATGATTTATAAGGTCTGGGAAGTGTATTACGATTCTTAAAAAGTGCTGTCCCTGTATCAGCTGCATGAATTAATACTTCTGAGCTTTATACCTCAGCCAGAAAGCAATGCTCTCTGAAGATGCAGAAGTGGTACAACAAAACACCAAACACTCAGAGCCACAGTCAGAAATCTCCATCTCAGTTCTTTCTACTACATTTGTTTGCTAACAAAAATAAAGATTTCGCAGGGTAACTGTGGAAGAAAGTAACACTTCCTTTCTCAAGGCCTCACATGGTTCTGAGCACTGAACAAAGTATTTTGGTACGACAGTCTCGCAACAGTGGCATCACCGCCTGATGGCAAGTAGCACCCAAGTGTTGAACAGGGATACACCACGACCAGGGAAGCTAAGTGCCTTAGAGCAAGGAATAGTCCAAAGGGATGGAGGCTGTAACAAGTCACACCAGTAACACACTTCTGCGTAGAAAGACACTGAACTGAAAAAGGTAAGCTGAGCAGCAGTGTAATTCTCACAGAGAACATTTAATTTACGTTAGAAACAAACTGCTTCCAGCAAGAAGAAAATAGCCTAATAATCTATACATGGCTCCAAAAGGGTGGCGGGGGGCAAAAGTAACCATGGAGGCCATGCCGACCACTAATGAGTTTGTCCTGGGAAGGTCAATACTCCAGACAGAAGCTGCACTGCCATGAGAGGTATGACCACGCTGGATGTTCACAATTCAAAATAACACAGACCTCAGGGGGGCATGCAGTAAAAGGAGAAAAGCAAAATGAAACTGTGATTTCTAATAGCATTACAGAAACACCAAAAGTGGCTCTGTAACATGCATTAATTGAGCATGTACATGTAGAACCTATGGAAATAGGTCTGTAGTGTAGCTGGCAGCTGCTTGCACTTCTGTCAAAGCCACTGGGAGCTGAAAAAGGCCTCCTATGTACCAAGACAAAAGCTTGATCCTCCAGTATTGTAACAATCAATGTGAATTCATTTTGCACTTTGCAGAAATCACTACTCCAGAATGTGGTCATCATACTGATATCTTCTCACAAGCCCTCCCAAATAGCAGGTATGATCTCATTAGCAGGTTATGTTTCATATCAAAATGCACCAAGTACTTTATATGACAAATTAAAAAAAAATATGTGAGGTGGGGCCAACCCCACATATCACTTATAGTGAGCTATTGTCCAGCAAGTCACCTGAACCCTCTATGGGAGGGCATTCTTGTCCTTCCCTCTAACATCAGTTGCATGGTCAATCAACTCCTGAAATTCCTAAGGAGACCTCATGCTGTTCTGATGCTATTTACACTGAAGGTATTTTAGTAGAGCAGAAACAGAACTAGTACACTTGTATTTAGTGTACAGACAATACAAACCCAAGATTATTTAATAAATAAAAAAGGGGGTGAGGAGGTAAAAAATTAGTTTTACTGCTATAAAAAAGACTGTTAGAAGTGGTTGGGAGAGAGCAATAGAAGCACTTTAGCATACAGTGCCCTAACCCTAGAAAAGCCAACAGGCTGATGGGTGAGACATTCAACTACAATGTAGCAGACGTTTGAGTTCTGGTGGTGGTCTCAAACTGCAGTGACATTTAAATAGACTAGAATCACTTTACCCGGGAGGAACCCATGAGTTAGATCCAGACCACATGACAAGTTTCTGGTCTGCATGACATACCTAGACACCGCAAAAATGTAAAACCACATTTAAGAAAGCTTACACACACATATGTTTTGAGTTGTGCTAAATACAAGATTTATATAATATGCGTTTTCAAGATTAGCTGATACAGATTTCACTTTTAGAATAAGCTAAAAAGCCTTGAGCCTGAAAATGCTTCTAAGCAGCAAGCCTCCCCATGACCAATACCACTCATTTCATGGTAATACAAACCATGTAGAGCTTGGTGATGACATTTAAGTGCCAGCACAAAACATTCTATTGCTAATTATTTTAGCTGATGAAACTGAAGGTGAGGAAAGAGATGAAAAATGAAATGGTAGTTACTGTTTGAAGAAAAGACACAAGATGGTAAAAACAGGGCTCAAAAAAAAAACCCTAACCAGTAAATGGATGGAAAAGGTTCAGAAATAATAGAAACTGTGCAGATCCTTAAAGAGACTATATTTTCTTAAAGTGATGCCTGAATGTGAGAAAAGACGGCAAATAAATAGTTATGATGACAACAGCTTTGGAGTAACAAAAAAAAAAAAAAAACAAAAAAACAAAACCAAAACTCAATTCCTGTTATTATACAAGCCTTATAGTGACATCAAATTAACCAAGAATTGAGAGATGTGTATAGGCCTAGATTACGCTTGTGCATTGAATATAATTAAAAGCTTCTACCTCTGCTTCCCACCTTCCCTAAAACCAGTTTCTTTCTCTGCATCGAGATGCTATCAATTATGTGACTCCTCTGCAAGACCCACTGCCTGAGTTTTCACCATTATCATGATTTTTACATCTTCAGCAAACTGAGTATTTCTTTCTTTACAGCACTTAGAAAAAATAAACAATTCTGAGAGTGTGAAAACATCTACCCTAGGGACTATGGTCTCCACTAAAACACCTATAGGAAAAACAAGATGTTCACTCTTCCTTCTGTCACTTTTGAAGATAGTGCTGGAAAGGACAGACATGCCTGACACAGGAGGAGGCTTTCCTGTCCTGGGCCCGACCCAGCTTTCTCCCAGACACAGCTGGTTTTGGTGAGCTGCTCTATTTGATCTTTTCCTTTCTTTTGACTATCCTGTCTGCAGCAAAGTCTAACCCCCTTTTCCAAAGAAGTCCAAGCCAAGATTCCTACTGGCATTTTGAGTTAAATTCAAATACATTTAATATTGTCTTAGAGCAGGAAAATAGGTAAGAACCTTCCAACAACTTCTTTTTACTTCTACCATTCACTCAAGTGAACAGGGCCATACAGAGCAGGGAGTAACAGTGTCCTGCTGCTGAAACCTTTAGGAGAACTCTTTGGCCTTCTTCTAAATAAGTCTGTTGTGACAGAAGTAAGAAATTCATTAACTAATTCAAAGGCAACAACACAGAAACTAAACTACAAAATAAGGCCCTTAGACCACTGGACTAGATTTGTTTTGGAAGAGTTCCCACTAGCAACTCAGAGTAAGAAAGAATTACTGCCAAATACCCTCTTGCATCACAGAAAAACTTGACTGACCTTGGGCAAGGAATGATTCCACTTTCCATCCTCAGTTTCCCACTCAGATTTATTTCAAAGAAAGACACACTTTAGAAGCTTAATCACCCTTAACACACACTTCTGAAGTGGAACTGCTGTGCACAGGCCTGATGCGCTTCTTTTTAGTAAGCAAGTGCTGGCTGCTGCCTATCTGGAAAAAAAAATCCACTCGAGGCAGTGGCAGGCTCCAACTTTTTCCATTCCAAGTTCCAGTAGCCAAACAAATAGTCACTATTCTGGAGATAGCAATCTTCATTGGTCATTTTGATTTTGGGGGGAAAACCACCTGGAAGTCACACAGAATCACTCTATCCTCCTCCTCTTACTCTTGCCAAACCCTTGCCAAACATGAATAGTCACAAGTCAGAGAAATGTCACTCTACATTTGAAATTCTCTCCATGTCTGAACCTGAAGACGACCACTCCTATCCTATTCTCCTTCTTTAAAAACAAGATTTATTTCTGCTTTAAAACATAAATGTGGAAAAAAGTAATTTTACTTAGTGTTGCCTCTGGACGCACTTATCTTGAAGATGCTGTCCTCCTAATTTATGCTATGGATCAAATACAATGTTGTCTTTTCATTTTTGTGTCCTATCTGTTACACTAAGAACATTCACCAAGCTTACCATTAGCACTCAAACATTCATCATTCACCTTGATTCTTGAGGGCTCCTGATATCAAATTCAGCTGATTTAGCAAGGAAATAAAATGGAAATTTATTTCTGCCTCACCCCAATTCCTTATCTTCAGCTACCAACCACCCTTTCCTACAAGCAGCACAGCTGTGAGTTTTAAGCAGAAGACTTGAATTTCCCAGAAGAATAGCAACAGAAAACTTTCACACTCCTTTTGACACAGCCTCTTCCTGAGATGATGCAGTATGCATGTCTCAAGTACATGCTCTGCAAGTGTGACTCACCCCGAGAAAGGACTCCTCACTGCAACAGTTCCAGGCACAACACAGCTACAATCATTCAAATATCAAATGCAACATAAACACCACTTGGTAACAGAGACTCTGAGTAATCAAGTAGTTCACACAGCAATTACCAGATGGGGTTGGACATAATGCAGATTCAGTTTGACAGTGGGACTGGAGACTTCTGGAAGGATAGAGGAGCAGCAAGTTGTTCCTCCTTACAAGATGATCTGGCTGGTATTTTCCCAAACACTGTTTCTGCATTAATGAAGCAGAACTAATCCTGTTCCAAGAGTACAGAGTTTCTGAAAATGCCCCTCATGGAACTAGTTAGTGGCCACCACACAATCCTTCATAGACACACCAAAACCAATGTGGTCACAAGGAGGTGCTGCTTTTTAGTGACCACTTGCTAAGATGAGACTGAAGTTCCTAACAAATTCTGGCTTTGAAATTTTACGCAGAAATCTCTTCCAAACAGGCCAGGAGGTGGAGAGGAGGAGCATTTCTGGAGCAGTTGAGCTTTCAGTTGAGTTACAGTAAAAGCCAGCCCTCCCGCTTTAGCTACTTTTACCTTTTCTTTGTCATCTCTCTGGTACTTTTCTCAATATACAGCTTCCTTCTTCCTTTCATCACACACCACCATGTCCTCAAGCCTTGGGAAAAGCCACTCTCCTCACTTGATCTATTACAGCTCCTTTTGCCTTTGATGCTACGTTGCATATGCCTCTCCTACTTCTCCCACTAAAGCTCAGCAAAGCTTTCAAATCAAAATTAAAATAATTACAAACAAATTAAAAAAAAAAAAAAAAAAAGCATCCTTCACAAGACAGCGTGTATAAACCCAAATGTTGAAAACTGGCTATATGGGGGCACTGGAGTCTGTCCATTCATATCCACTTGCAAGGTCCAGGTAGAGCAAGAACACAGGTGCTTTATAGGAGCAGCTCTTTCTGCACAGCTGACTCAAAAGCCATCCTCCCTACACACCCTGTGCTCCCAGCAGGCTTTCTACAAAGCACTGTCCTACCAGAGCATATTCTTCCATATAATTTAAAATATGGAATTACATTCTGAAATCTGTTCCCAGAGTCTGATCCTCCTTACACAGGGTCAAGTGTCCAACTGTCATGCTCAAAATAGGTACGCTTATAATATGGAAGAGAGGTTGAGAAAAGCATGAGCAAAAAGACTCAGTGTAGTTGGATGAGGGAAATAAATTTGAACCATCTTGTCTCAAAAACAACAACTCCTCAAACCACGGTAAAGATCTGGAAATACAGCTTTTAAAACCTGTGACCACTAGAATAGCTCTGAAGCTGGGAGAGAACCAGTGCTCAAGACACCATCTCTTACCTGATCAAACCAGACCATGAAGTAGGTAAATCTGCCATGCCACCAGGGTTTGTGGTGGAGCCCTGCCCCCCAGGCTATACCCTCTTGCCAATGCAGATTGTGAGGAACAGAAACAGGAGAAGATGCCCAGAGGTAAAAGAGGAGGAGAGGACTCACTCCTGAAACATAGCTTGTTATGCTAGGGTGCAAGGCTTACAAGTAGCTTCACACCAGGCAGAAAGGAAAGCAGACCTGGGCTCAGGGTTGTGAGCTGACAGAATGGGAGGATAGGTGGAACAGATTCACTGGGAAAGGGTCTTCCTTTACACTGACATTCTGGAGCTTTCCTAGCACCCTGCCTTAAGTAGGTAAGGCAGAGGAACAGAAGTTGAAGTTATCTGCCCAAGATGATAGATACCCCAGCAGCAATGAGAAACGAACACAGGTAAGGTCCCATTATGACACACAGGCTGCTAGACCCCACAGCTCCAAAATTCTTTTCCCACGTTCAAGACTCAGCTTTCCCTATGACTTCCATAGTCATTACACTTAAGAATGTGATCAGCCCAAAGAAAGAGGTTAAAGTGCCAATTCTGTAACATCTTTTAAGTCAAAGGCTAAGTTCCAACACTAAACCACTTCTTACTCCCAACAGTATCCTTAAATAACTTACAAATTAAAAGCAACAAGCCTATCACAAGCTCTAATGCAAAATAAATAAAAACCTAATTCATACTATGAGAAAATACAAAAATGAACATTCAGAAGTAATTCAAGTCTTCTTCTGATACATTTACTAATGAATTGTAAATGCCTCTAAAAAAATTATCAGAACAAAATGCTATTTCAAAGGAACTATTATTTACAGAGTGCTGCACTTCACAATGCAGATGAATAAAGGAGAATTAGAGTCCCAGTGACTTCCACTCTTAGAAATCTATTGGAACCAGCCAGATTTTCTCCTACATCTCCTACAAGACAGAAAGCTGACTAAATCTCAGTGCAAGAAAGAGAACTCAAGATCATCTGCCATTATAATTGAAAATAGTCTGTTTCTATGCCTTTACATTTCGGAAGAGTGAGGGGGTGTGGAGCTCAATAATGCATCCCAGTACCAAACTTCGTAAGCTGTAGCTGCCAAATGAACATATTTATTTTTAAAGACTATGTTTAAAACCATTACTACCAAAGTAACTTCTGCCACTAGTCAGCAGCTCTCCAGAAATGAGATTTGATAAATTAATTGTCTGTCTTTGTTCCAAGTAAGTATTTACTAAACAGAAAAACTTCAGAAGTTTTGGAGATTTATTTTTTTAAGTATCCATTAATTAGACATTCAAACAACAAACCCTGTGATGATTATTCATGGTAGGTATTCCACCACAAAGAACAACCCAACCACAGAGCTGGAAAACACCCGGGAATGAGTTCTGACAAAGGAATTTCTCTGATCATTCCTTGCACTTCCCTGCCACGAGAAAGCTGTTGAGCTCCTAGGCACAGATCCCCCAGGACATTCCTCAGCAGAAAGCATCAGTGCCCTGTAAACTTGTCAAAGCCCAGGGCCAGATTCCAGTTCCCTGGTTAAAACCACTTATAAGGGGATTTCTGCTCAGTTGGAAAGGCAGCTCCAGAGCTTGATGAGATACAGAAGCCTCAGAAGAGGGATGCTCTGGGAAAAGGTGGGCTTCCTGTTGGCCCTCTCTGACCTTCTTTCTAGCTTGTCAGTTCCCCCTCCTTACAGGTCATACATAGGAGTCTCCACGATAATGGTACCTCAAAGTTTCTCAACAGCCAAGCCAGCATAAGAAACTCCCACCTCTGATCCTGGCCACTTGCTCCCCTCCATGCTGCCATCTGCCATCTCCTAATTTGAAACAATACCACTGCTTGTACCTGGTTTAATACCACAGAAGCAGGGCTTACAGTGTAGTAAAGAACTGTTTTTTTAAATACACTTCCATCTTTCATGATGTTAGCATGGTGTCCAGAGGCACCTCCACAAAGCACAAGGTCTTAAACTAGTATTTACTTTCCTCACAAGATATTAAGTATTTATCAAAAGGACTTCTATAAATGTGACGAAACAGTTTATTCCTTGAGCACTGATCTCTCACTGCTACCAGTCTGAATCTCAGACATTCTAGGAATATAAACCAAGGCAAGTAATACAACAGTACAGTACATTTTAAGGGCTCAATTTTGTTTAAATTCGAGTCACTGTAATCTTGACTTCTGCTCCAGCAAGAAGAAGACTAAATCCTGACAACCTCTGAGATCTAACCAAAGAACCATGCAAGATGACACTAACTCCTACAGCTAATAGAAAATGACAGCAGGCAAAGACTTTCTGCATCTTCTTAAAACAGCCATCTCCCTAAGGGATACCTAACTTTCTTTACCAGAAGAAGAAACAAGCCCCCAACCCTTTTATATATGGGTTTATACAGAAATGCATGCATAGACAGACATACTTCTTTCTCAAATCACTGCTTCAGAGCTCATTGGATCAAGACCACAAAAGGCATGCCAGTAACCTGCTAGAAAGCAATGTCTTGAAATATTTGGTTAAGTGCTTAAAAAAAAATACCATCAAATGAAGTTTTATTTGGTAGGGGATTTTAAAAGCCACTTAATAACATTTAATTAGGAGGAGGTTTTAAAACCTGCATCTAGAAAAAGTCAAAACTAACAGCCATCATTTTAATTATATAACTATGAATCAGTTTTAAAGGCACATGTTGGGGAAGACACTAAAATATTTGTGGGCCTCAAGCATTCAAACAAGTTGTAATAGGAAAGGCTGGAAAATTCAGACATTCCCCTCTTTTCTAACATCTGAAAAGCTAAAGCCTACAAAAAAGCAGCTCAATAAAAGAATGAGCCAGGAAGGATGGCAACCTACACAAATGCACATTTCCACATTACTACCCCAGAGCGTGATCCTTGTACAGTTAACCTTCAAACCAACACCTGCTGTGCCCAGAAGAAAGTTTCAGGCCTCTGAACTGATTTCTTCTGTACAAGCAATAAATCAGTTCTGAGGTGGAGCTACCAAACAGATTACATCAAATAATTATTTTAAGAATAAATAAAATGTAATTAAAGTTAGCTTGGCACTTTGCTTGCTTTCTTTAAGTAAGAGACTTTCTGCATTTTTAAAAACAGTGAAGCTAAGAAGCCTGCTTAAATGTGATCTCTGTCAGTAGCTAAAACCAGAACTGTTAATAGACACAGAGGGACCTCTTCTTACAAATGAGGCATAAATTATTCCTATGGCCAAGATGTCCCTTTGGTAAACAGAGCTCATTTGTATAAACTAAAGAAGGGGCATTAACTCACTAAAAAATACCAAGAGGCACAACAAGCTAATGCAAGAGGCCTGGTGTCAACATGTCACTCCGATAATCAAAGCAAATGTTTCCTTAACAAGAATTTAAGTAACAGATTTTCAATAAAACCATTTTAATAAACAGCTGTAAATACAATAACAAAAAGTTGAAAGCATTTACACGATTTCGTTTCTTTTGTTTGTTTGTTTGATCCCATTGTATCTCAGAAAAGACTGACAGCTTTACTAGATTTGGGAAACAAGAATTAAAAACAAAATCAAGACAAACCAAAACATAATCAATTCATGAATACCATATGGTAAAACAGCTACTGATTTACAGCACTTTTTCAAACTGTCTTTCAGGTAATCAGTTACTGAGCAGTTCTTTTTCCTCTTTAAACCTCAGGAACTTTGGCCAAGCAGAGTGGGTCTGCCAGATGCCAGCAGCACAACAGCTGGTAGAATTGCTCCCGCAGCTCCTGTTTCTAAAAACGCTCAATTTGGTTCACGACATCCCACGACAGCAATATAACAAAAGCGGCTCCCTTTTTCAACCCAGCAAATCTGCTGGCGAAAAGCACTGAAGAATTCAGGAACAACTTATAAAGCCAGTATAAAAACAGCTACTTCTAAAGCAAGCTTTCCTAAGCAAGTCGTGCTGGCTTCACAGGGAATTCAGCTTTCTGCGCTTCACGTAAAGCTGTATTGGAAGCACAAAAAAGTACATTAAGTGGGTTATACGGAGAAAATTTCCCTGAAATAGAAATAAATTATGAGATCACAGCCAGAGACATCTACCTCAGAAACACAGAACAGAAAACACAGACATAACTCCGCACACAAGCGGGACCAGCCGCGCTCGCAGCTGACGGACGAGCCTACTGTAACCTCCCCACGGCGCCGCAGGGGACTCAGCAAGCCCAGCCTCGCACCGCGGAGTCGGGGGACAGCCAAATCCTATTGGGAACAAACCTCTGGAAAACTAAGCAGCCAGCCTGGCGGGGAAGAGAAAAGGGAAAAGAAAACCAGGGACTCGCTCCGGACAGCCCCGCAGTCCCGGGCCAGCCCCTGCCGCGCTCGCCCTTCCCTGCCCTGAGCGTTACGCAGCGGCTCCGGGACGCGGAAGCCGGCTCTCAGTTGGAGAAAAGGAAGGGGAGCGGGCGCGTACCTGCATTTTGGAGGGTATCGATGTTCTGCGGCCGGGCGGCGAACTCAGCCACCGCCTGCACGAACTGCGTCCGGGCGCGCTGGTACTGCTCGAAAACTGCGGGCGGCAGCGCCGGGGCACCGGATTAGCGGCAGTGCCGGGGCACCGGGTTAGCGGCCGTCCCGCTAGCCCCGGTCCAGCCCCGGTCCAGCCCCGGTCCAGCCCCAGCCCCGCCGCCCCGGCCTACCTTGCAGGACCTGCCTCTGGCTCATAGCGGCAGCGCCACAGCAGGCTGCGCACCCGCGCACGGCCGCACTCTGTGTACTCGTTGCCCTGGAAACCGGGCGGAAGTCGCGCCGCGGGGGGAGAGGCGGGACCGCGGCCACGCCGCCCGTGACGTCAGTGCGCCTGCCCGCCGCGTGCAGCCCCGACAGCGCTCCGCTCCCGCTCAGCCTTGCGGGTACTGGTAGCGTTTGCTCTGCGGGCGAGGAGCAGCATCCGTGTGTTAAACACAGGGGCGCGGGTGTTTGCGGCGAGAAGATTTCGGCTGCTGTGGCAGACCCGAACGGCGTGTGCACACGCCACGACGGACAGGGCGTCCGTAGGTGCAGATGTGAACATGTGCAGGAGCCGCTGCTCCTACGGAAGCGCAGCGGGGGAAGAGACGGGCACAGGACGGGCAGAGCCCGCGGGACGAGGCTGGGGACGGGACAGGGCTGACATCCCCGCAGGGGCTCACTCCCCACGGCCTGCCGCTGCCGTGTCTCCGCGTCCCGGCAGCGCGGAGCAGACGAAGGCTGGCGTCAGGACTAGGGCCTGGCCCCCCCGATGGTATCAAGGAGTGGCGCCGCGGCCGCCCCACCAGTGCTTCTCGACGGGACAGGGTCCGAGGGGGTCCCCGCGCCCCTGCACGCCCTGCGCAGGCAGCCACTCCTCGGACCCCAGCGCTGCTATGCTCCGCGGTCCCGATAGCTGCCTTGTGCCGCTCCGCTGCTGCGCAGCTCGCCAAGGGAGGGGCGGGAGAGCCCCGTCGTCTCAGCTGAGTCCCACGCCGGGGTCCCCCAGCCCCTCTCCTGCTCCCCCTCCGATCCCTCGGTGAGGGAGAAATAATAAAAAAGGAGGAGAAAATAAAAATAAGTGCAACCGCTGCGCTCCCGGGGCTGCCCCCTCCGCACGCCGCCCCGCATTTATTCCTCGGGGAGGGGGTCCTTTGATTTTAATTTTTCCTTTCTGTCTTTCCTCTTTTTTCTTTTTCTCTTTGTCTCTTTCTTTCTGTCTCTCTCTTTTTGTCTTTCTGCGTCTCTTGCTCTCTCTCTCTCTCCTTCTCTTTCTCTCTCTCTCTTTTCCTCTGTCTCTTTCTCTTTCTCTGTTTCTTTCCACCCCTGAGATTCTTCCTCGGGAATCCCCAATATTACTTTATACCGCCGCGCCGGCCCACGCCGGAATTTTTCGCTCCGCACGGGGAATAAACTCATCACGCGGAGCCCCCGCGGAGCGCAGGGGCGAGCCCGTGGGCTGGGGCTGCGGTGCAAGTGCCGCGGAGAAGCGGCGGCCCTGCTGGAGGGGAAGGCGCAGCTCACCCCGTGCTCCGCGCATCCATCTGCACAGCCGCGGGAGGTCCTTTTTGCGCTGCCTGCGCAGAGGTGGCGGCACGGTGGGGCGGCCCGGCAGCAGCCCTCTGGCTTTGCCAAGCACAGGTACTGGCGGCTCCTTTGCACCACAGCAGGATTTTGTACTATGTTTTTTTTTTCATCAGAGCATCATTCTGGCAGATAAGCCTGGCGCTGCTTTCCTCTATCCCCACCTTGGTGCTTCCCACTCTGAGGACAATTTACGAATAATTCCCTTCACAACCGGTCGGCCAAGGCGTGGTTTATGTATGAGTAAACCCAACCTTGGAGGTCTCTGTGGCAACTAATGCAAATGGTGGGACTGAAAAATGAAATCAGGGTGGTCAAGATCTGAATGGAAATAGACTCTCCATCTCCTCCAGTATCTTCTGAGGGAGGTTCCCAAGAAGAGGGATATTTGTGAATTAAGTTACTGGTTAGGTCTGCTATAGATCAGGCTGCTCAGAGGGAAACCCAGAGTTACTATTCAATTAAAAAATGTCCCCTTCTGCAGCCACCCTGCACCGCACAGTGGCTTCAGGATTTCACAGGCTGCTATTTTGTTTTGCAAAGCTCCAAATGTACAAAATCAGGTGGCTGACACTATACACACATATTATTTCATAGTCAGTACAAAGTTCTGTCTCACACCTTAAAGCTGAAAGGCTGAAGTTACTTCAGCCGCATTTCAAAAGTTTGTGAAAGTGTAAGAAAGACGCCTAATTTTAATAAATCACCTCCGGGGATCCTCAGTTGAGGAGAGGGGGGGTTAACCCAAACAGTACCGGAGAATGAAGTGAGCCATGTGTTTCCAGGAGTATTTAATGCGGGAAAAACCCTCTCTTTGAGGAAACAAACCAAGCAGGCGATGTGCCGTTCTTTACAAATAAATGAGTCAAATTAAATCAGGTTGGTGAGAAGGTCGTTTGCCACAGAAAATATTTTGGGAAATTATCACCATGTGTATTTGGGAAGGGAACAGCTGTTAAACACATTTCTTTATACTTATTTCTGTTCTTAAGTTAAATAAAAAAATAAACAAACGGTGATGAATTACTTCCAGAGTTTTGGGGGTTTTAAAAAAGCAGATGTGTCGATTACAGATAAATTGATTTATCTGCCTCATTAAGTCTAATGTTCCCATAAGTGAAACAACAAAACGCACCCTGAGTACCTCCAAAACTTGCTGTCACATTTCGTTGCTTGATACTGAGGTTCTGTTCACATGGTTAATAATAATAATAAGGAATAAACAGCATGCAAATGCGGTCTACAGAAATGTCACCGGTTCTCGCAGAAGTACTGAAGACGGAAACTCATTTATGGAAATGAAGTACTTGTGAGACTGCATTGCCCGCTGATGGGGTGCTCATTAGTAGGAAACCTGTATCCTCAGGCGGGTGGTGTTAGTAACGACCGCGTTGCTGCACACGTCAGCTTAAAAAATAAACCGGAGACTAGAGGATTAGGCAACAATTATCCAAATTAATAACGTGCCTTCGCTTTCCGGTGGGTGTTCTTTAATCTCAGCCTTTGATTCACACGGAAATATGCTCGTAACGGGCGGGAAAAGCATCAGCGTCCCCAAGTCGGTAAAGGGCGAAGTTGCTCCTCGAGTTTCTTTGGGGGGTGAGGAGTGCCGGGGGGGTTCCCACGGGCTCTCCTGGATTGGTCCGGCCCCGCGGGTCAAGGCAACAGGTGGCTCTGTTGCCTGGGGCAGCCTCCGGCGGGAGGGGCCCTGGGTGGCAGGGTCAGGGTCCCTCTCACTGCCCCCGACGGCTCATGCCCCGCCGTATCCCACAGCTAAGCCGTGGCTGCTCCTCTGCTGCTAGAAACTCCGCGATGCCAGTCAAAAGGTGAGGTCTTCCTGCGTCTTGGCATGGCGGCTTCCACACCGGCTGCGGAACCCCGCCGGGACAGCCGGTCAGTGCTGGAGAACAGCCGGGCTGGAGCCCCCCGGCCGCCCCCCGCGCCCATCGGCACGGCGCTAGGGCGCCCGATCTGCCCCTGGAGGGTCTCCTTCGCTTGCAACAAGCCTGGAAAATTGTCCAAGGTTTGGGGCAGGTATTTACAAGGTTACCGGAACTAGGGGTTTAATCCGGTGCTTCCAGGACGGAGGACATTTGATGGGAAGAGCAACGCGCGAATTCCTCTGCTGGCTCCGCGGCTAGGAGAGGAAAGCGCAAGGCTGTTGGAAGAGGGTAGGTGAAGCGTGGAGAGGTTAGTGGAAGTGAATGGGATGCGGGAACCGAAGTGCTCCCTCAAAGGGAGTGTACTGAAGGAGGGATCTCCAGTTCCATGTATAGCCCCTACTGCAGTGTATTATTTGAATCCTTGCATGATTTTAAAATTTCAGTTCGTCTTTGCCATTACCTGATTTTAGCAAAAGTTCTGTCAGAGGGACCGAGCAGTAGAGAGTCCCCTCTCTTGTTCCTTGATTTTTGCTCTGGGTTCCATCGTCTCACTCTGTTCTGGGGTCCCCTTTCCAGAGCTTCGGTGGCGAGTTTAATTTGTGAGACTTTCCTATAGAATAAATTAGTTCTGTGGGGTGAAGACAGGAACGTCGAGGCACTTCAAACATGCTAGAAAGAGGACTTCTCCTTATTCTTCACTTCAGAAATCTGTAACCGTAAGCAGGTAAACGGTAGAGACTTGGCTAGTGGAGATTTGGTGCGTCGCCATTGCACTAGGCAAAGACAGAACAAAAATTATAAGGGATCAATAAAGTGGAAGGGCAAAATGTTTCAGGTTGACTTGTAGGATGAGACCAGGAAATATGAGCTGATAGTGTTGAGCCCTTTTAACCACGTGCATATGGTTACACCTCTGGTTTCCTACGGAACTGTCAGCGCTTGTGCAGTGACATTAAGAAAAATAGACAAATATTTTTGGGACGTTCCAAAACTGAAAGACGGAGCTTAATTTATTCTGGGTACTTGAAAGGAACGAGGTCTTCCTTTGTGTCTGCTGCTCCGGGGGAGAATGTGTGTCGGCTTGGCGCTGAACGCTGCCCACATCTACATATGTAAACCCAGCAGCGCTCTCCCCCCTCGCCGGCAGGATTGCGGGAGGTGGTAGCTCGCAACAATGCTGCCAGACAATGCGAAGTACGCGGAGCCTGCGCGGCCGCGGCTAAGGGAGGGCTGGAGCTGTCCAGTGTTTAGCTCTTGATGGGGAAGGACCCAATTTGCGCACTGCCCGGCGGAGCCGCGGCCGCCCCGTCCTCCCGCCCCGTCATTGTCCCCGGTCTGCGGCGGCTGGAGGGGTGGGGACACGCCGCAGCCAGAGGACGGTCCCCGCTCTGCAGAAGAAGGTGTAACGAGAGGCACTGGCAGCAGAAAAGGCTGCAAATCGCTGTCGTGTGGTTGCTATTAGCAACAAATCAGCTGAACAGCCTGCAAACCCCGAGCACCTAGGGCGGAGGTGGCAGGGAAAGAGCCGGGACCGGGGAGGCAGGGGCCGGAGGGTGCTCTCCCGGGGGTACCCCTCCTGAATTCCCGGGCTGCCTCCTGGGGGGCGGCCGGGCAAGGGCTGGGCAAGGGCTGGGCAAGGGCGGGCGCTGCTGCCACCGCCTCGCACGGCGCTCCTGGAGAGGGGAAAGGCAGCCCACGTAAAACAGACAAAATGGCAGCCCGTGGCTTGTAGGCATCCCTCTCGGCGCCGAGCGCCTGCCTCGCCTCCGCCGGCCTCCGCTGCTGCCGTGCCCCTGGGCTCTCCCTGCCCGCCCGCCCGGGAGCAGAGCCCCAGCCCTCTGTTCCCCGAGGATCCAGGCGCAGCCCTTCGCCCTCCGTAACCAGCCCACCCAGCGTGGAGACCAAACCCCATCCCTCCGGATGGGACACGTCCCGGCCGACGGCACCAGAGCACACGGTGGCCGGCCGGGCGGCGTCTCCGTGCCCTGCGCAGCCCAGCACTGCCCGAAGGCTACTGGCTCCGGGAACCCGCAGAGAGTGCGCACAAGCTCCGCACCCCGCGCAGCGAGTGCTGCCTCTCAGGGGCATCACTCACTGAGCACCCCAACACGCTGACTATACCAACACCTCCCCTTGCAGCACCGCTTTCCCACTGCCTTGGGTTGTTTTTTTTTTTGTTGTTGTTGTTTTGGTTGGGTTTGGTGTTTGCTTGGGGATTTTTTATCGTATTTCCCATTTGAAGTTTTTTGTTTGTGTGTACAAGGCTGTTTTGGGGTATTTTTTGTTTTGTGGGTGTGTTTTGTTTTTTTTTTTTTTTTCCTGTGTATTTTTATTTAGGGTCAGTCCAATTCAGAGGCCTCCAACAACGGCAGGATCTTTGGCACAACGCCGTTGTCTCACAGATCAGAGAATGCCTCGTCGACGAGGCACTTCTCGAGCATCCCCAGCACATGCCGAGGGAGGAGTGAGCAAGGGCCGCCCAGGAGCTCCGCGCTCTGCGGAGGCCCCGGGTTGCGGGGCGGCACCTCCCGACCTCGGCCTCTGCCGCCGGGGATGCGGCGTGCGAAAGACACCGGCGGCAGGAGCCCGGCTGCAGGCGCTGATGGGGAAGAGGCGCGGGCCGCCTCCGCTGCTGTAAAAGTGCCTCCCAGCCACCGGGAGACCTCAACCGGCCTCTCCCTGGGGAATATTCACCAGCCACACCGTTGAGAGCACCGGCGCGGGGAACGCATCTGCCTTTCCCCGGCGATGGGGAACATGCAGCCCTTTGTCTAGACGAGGTGCGATACTCCACTGCGTGCCACGAAAACACAGGCGCCAAATGGCTACCGCGGCCCTGTCACCTCTCCGGACTGGGTGTTGAGGGTGTAGGAGCGCCCCTGGGCCACAGCATGCCAAGGGGAAAGGCTGGGGCCGGACGGCCTCAGAGGGAGGCCGGGTCCCTGCGGCAGGGCGGGCGGGGACATGGAATTGCAGCGCCCCGCAGCTGGAGCGGGAATGCTGGAAAGTCATGTCCCTGTGCCCCCTTCGCGTTGCGCACATCCCCAAATATCCGGGCTCGCTTCAGCACCCACGCCAGGGGCAGGATGGGGGAGGGAAAGCAGACGGGAAAGCAGGGCGGTGCGGGAGCTACGCCTCTGCGGAGGGCGGTGGCAGCCGGGCGTGCACCCAGCCGGGCGTGCCCGCCTCCCCCCCTGCCCGGCCCGGCCCGACCCGGGGGTGAAGAGGGGCGCCGCACCCGGCCGCGGTTTCCCTCGTCGGCGGAGGCCGCTGGGGCAGCGCTGCGCGGGGGGCGCGGCGTTGCGCGGTGCAGTGCGGAGCGCCCAGGGGTCCCTGCGCGCCGCCAGATTCGAACGGGGTGCGCGGGGAAGTTCCGCGGGCGCGAGGCGGGAGAGCTGCGCAGGCGCAAGATGGCCTCTGCCCGGGCGGCGGCGGGGGGCGCGGAGACGGGTCTGTAGCGGAGCGGTCCGCGGGGACCACCGGCGGGGAGCAGGCCCGGTCCGTGGCTCCGTCTGGGCCGAGCGGCACGGCTCCGCGCCTCCCTCCTCCCCGCTGGTAGGCAGTGCGCAGCGAAGCGCGGTCGTACCGCAGCTCCCCGCCGGCCTTCCGCGGGAGGTGGGTGCCCCACGTCCCGGCGGCGAGGCCCATCGCACCCCGGAGCCACTGCCCGCCCCCGGCGCCGCCACTCGCGGCCTCTCCGCTGCCGCTGCTGTCCTGCCCGGAGTGCACGCGGCTCTGCCGTAGAGCCCGGGAGTGGAAGTCCTGTTTCCCTGCCCACCCCCGGCCGGGAAAACCTCCTTTTTCCACGGGAATTACGTGTCCTTCGTGCTTCACCCGTTACCGACCTTTTTCCATTTTTTTTTAAATCCCACATCATCACTGTTAAATAAACACAAATGTCCCATCCCCAAAACCGCTGAGACCGAAAGCTGCCCGTCCCCGCCGGGCTTCAGCGTTTTTTCTGTTGTCCTGGTGGGACTCCTCTGCTTCTCGGTTAGTCTTGGGGAAAGGGAGTGAAGGAGCCGGAGGTGGAAAAAAGTGTTCGCTGCCAGAAGCCTTGCGATTCTTGAATTAATAAAGCACTAAGCGGCCGTGGCTTGGAGCTCTCGGAGTGGGACAACGACTTTGAACCGGGGAGAGCGGAGACCCGCGGCCCCGCGGGCGGGAGAGCAGGTTCTTCTCAAGGCGTCCTCCTGATGGGAGACCGACAGAAAGCACGAAAAAGAAACTGTTCATAGTAAAATAAAGGAAATCCGTTTCAAGTACCCCGAGTAGAAACAAGAACGTTAAAAATTAACAGCGGAAACAGGAAACACTTATCTGAGTAAACACTGTCTCAGAATTTCACCGTCTTAAAACCGGGAGGGCGTAAGGTGCTCCCCGGGGCCACAGCCTCCCGCCTGCCCCGGCGGTACCTGCTCGTCCCGCGCCGCACCGGGGCTAGGAACCGGAGCCGGGCACGGCGAGTAAACCGATCCTCGCGAGCCGGTTTTGTGGCAAAGATCGGAACTGCAGGAGTTCCTGCGTGGTGAGAGATGAACAGTCCAGAAGTGATGTGTTGAATGCAGGAGTACAGCTCCCTGCCACCGGGGCGAGGGGACCGGGCTGTCCGGAGCCGCGGCGAGGAAGAAAACGGATAACAGAGGTGGAAAACAAGAGGTTTTGAGCCGGTACCGACCCAGGGAGGACTTTCTTTGGCCGCGCTTTGAAAATACCCCGTGAAACGGGTGAATCCTGGGCAGTTGCCCGGAGGAGGAGGAGGTGACCGGCGGGAGGCCCTCGGCAGCCGGGGGAAAAGACCAGCAGCATCACTCCCGCTGGAGGACGCATGCCGCTCGCTGTGTCTCTGACTTCGGGTTTCACTGCCCCCGTCATTAGCAGAAAACCGGAGAACGTCGCCTTCGGGTGGAGCTCCCCGTAGCCCGCCCTGTGCTGCCGGGCCCCCGGCGCCGCTGCGAGCGCCGCCTTTGCCCCGTCCCCTGCCCGCGGGACGCCGGAGGCGCCCGGTTGGTCCCCGGCGGTGCCCGCCCGCCGGCACCGGCCTTCTGTGAGGCGGTGTCGGAGGTTGCTCTGAGCTGCGCCAGGGGACAAACAGCTCGGGTTGGCCCCCTTGTCGTGGTCCTTCTCGTTCTCTTCCTGCACATCTCTGCATTCCTCCTGTCTCTGCCCGCCTTCTCCCGGAGCCCGAGCTGCTCTTCACGCTCTCCCTCCTTCGCCTTCCCCGGGGCTGGGTCGTTACCGCCTCTCCCCCGTCCCGGCCCGACATAAAGCGCTGCCTGGAGCTGCGGGCACCTCAACCAGGGCGGAAAACTGTGTCGGACGAGATAGAAACCCATCATTTTCCAGCGGGCACAGACCGCCCCTGACTCTGTCTTTGATCAGATGGCTTGTGAAAAGCTTAGAAAAAACGCAGCAGAACTCGGCTCTATCTCCCGATCTATAGAAATGCAATGTCGGATAATGGAAAGGTTCTTCTTACATATACTGACCTGAGAATTCTTTCCAAATAAAGAAGATTTCCGTACATTTGTAAGGGAACCCGTTCCCTGTGAAGCTGCAAAGGAAAACCCTGTGAAACAGGGGAGGTTGAGAGCGTAGCTTCCCAAGTAGAACATCAAGATGCTGTCTTTGATCGTCCTCCCGATTGGGCTTAGCAATATAGACGCATCGTAGTGCCATCTGCCCAGTGTCAGCAGCAAAACAAAAGTTTCACATGGCAGCACAAACATCCTTGGTGGCTCCTGCCGCCCGGCGAGAGCTGCTGAAAAGAGTTTGGTCTTTTTCGGACTGGAGATGTCAGACTGGGAGATGCTAAAATTGCTGTAAGAACTCAGTAAACCTGGAAGGAATTTTTCAGAGTCCTCTTTCATTGCTTTATGCTTCACGGACACTCTACAAAGACCGATAATAGTTCCATTTTGATGCTAAAAGTTGTGATTATCAGCTACTTCAAGTACAAATAAGCTCGATTTCATCAATGTACTAACGTACAAGCCTCTGCTGCAGGCTCAGGGCTTGTCTTTGGGTGAACTAATTCAACCAGTACAGTGTGATTAACCCATATAGTTGACGGAATACTGCCAAGAGAGACATGGAGAGAGATATCTTCACATTAAGACTTATTTCCACTGAGGCTTTAACAGAAACCCAGAGCACCACAAGAACCTGGCACTTGCCATCAGAAAAATCACATTCTTCCCTTCCAAGGCAGTGCAGTTTAACAGGGGGGAACAGGAGGTGAAACCTGTGGCTGACTGGGCTGTGAGAACACACCGTTTGCTGATTTTCAGGAATAAGTCGGGGTCAAATAAAGAACAGCAAATGTTTTCGGGGGAGGCAACCAAAACAAATCAGGGCGATTTCTAGGCATTTTTTGTTGTTATTTTAGTGCTCTTTTGGTCACTAAAATCTTTTGTACACCCAGAATAACTTCCAATGAGAGCAAGATATTTGTCCTTTAACACCATATTACCAACAGAGGTCATTTGCTATTTTTCAATGAATTATCCCTTTTATTTGTTTATTTCTTTGATCAGCTATAAATGAAAGTTATTCGTGTATATAAAACTGAAGTTTTTACTGTTGAAATTGAACTGTACATGTTTACTACAGGAAAAAATATCAACTCTTGTTTAACAAGACATTATACATCAATAAGCAAGAACCTTGTGGAGGATTTGCAATCACCTGGTCTATAAAAACAAGCAGGACAAATAACAGCAATTTATATGCAAAAGTAATGATTTAATGACTATAAGCAAGACAAAGCAATAAGAATTGTGCTTCTTTTGCAGACTGGAGACAATGAAATGTTTAACTACAATTTTCCCGTACAAACATGAAACAATATCCATATAGAATAAACACCCTCACAAATGTATAATTGATGGGTGATGAACACACACGAAGTTCGACCAAAGCAAAGCACAAACTGAAAAGTGTTCTGGGCTGTTCAGATTTTATGGTGGAAAAGTTTCTTCTACTGAGAAAAAAAAAACAAAACCAAAATACCCTAAAATGCACCTATTTGCAGGCCATTAAAGAGGAGGCATTCTCCAGGATTTATCTGAAATATTAAAGTACCTGTTAAATTTTAATGAAGTTAGTACTGTACCATATACATATATATTAAAACAAATTTAGATAAAATGCCTTCACCCAGCCACTTGCTGGTTCCATAAAATTTATACCAAATAGTTTATGGCTTCTCTAATGATTCCGTGTGCTTTTAGAAACACAGTCCCACCACACCAAATAATAAAAAAGTAACCAAACAGGTCAAAAACTTCCATGTCCATCAACTTTTTTTTTTTTTTTTTTACTTTTTTTTCTTCACTGCATCACTTCAGCATTTGGTAAAGTAAAAATATATCACTTGGAAAAGAAAAAAAAAAAACAAGACAAAGCCAGTAAAATCCTTTCAAGATTGCCAATTGTCTTCTGGTTATATCAGACACTCAAATGTGCTTTCCCAATACTGTAGCTCTCACACGCAAAGTGTTTCTTGCAGTATGAGCAAAGCTCGAACAGGCGGCATCTGCAAGGGTCGAACCAGTTTAGAAATTTAACAACCATATCATGAGTGCATGAAACACAATATTTTCTTTATAGTATTTATAAATATATCATACAATACTGTTTCCTGTTATGTCATATACCAATATGGCATTGTACAATAAGCATAATGCCATCTGATTCTTACAAAAGCGAATCATTTAAACAAGTCAGTAAATAAAACGGTAATACCCGCTTTTAGGCATACAGATTGTAAAACTGAAGTTTACTTTTCTTTTGATCGGTTCTGCGCAGCAACAGAGGAGTAAAAGATGCAACATAAGAATCAAAATGGCTAATACGCAAAAATTGTTATTCACAGTGACATGGCTACATATATGCATTATTCTATGCATATTCTTTCCATTTTGTTGGATTTCAAGATGAAAAAGCACTTGCTTTCTACAGGTTCACGAAACAGCATAAGAACAATAACAATCGAAGAGAACGCAATGGAGGAGTTAGTCTGGATTAACAAACTACTTCCTGGGATTTGGATTGACTTCTGGAGACTGCCGAGTCCAGATGATGGGGGACGGAAACAACTCCGTATCACTCAGAACAAGGTGAAGGTGTAACTTTTGTTTGCTACCCAGTCCTCTGAAAACCATTTACATTTCAATCTTGCGTTTCCATTAACGTCCATCCTGAATGTCACTTAGTCCTTTTATAGCCAAGTTCAGTGTCACTACAAAAGAAAGCAATTTGGACGAGAGTCACATGGATTAGCATCTATAAAGCTGTAATGGCATGGAGAGATCTATATAAAGAAGGGGCAGGGGGGTAGTAGCCTGGTTGGCACATCAACCAGATGAAGTGGCCGAGGAGCCATTTATCGATGTTTTCCGTGCTCTGTTGGTAAAGGAGGACTGGTGGTTACTGCTGGGGCTGCTGCTGGTGCCGTTCATGGTGCTGGAGATGTGGGGGAACTGGGGGTGAGGAGACTGGACAGGTGTGCTGGGGCTGGGCAAACAGGAGGAGGTGGAGGGGATGCCTCCCGCTGGGCTGCTCGCCTTGTCGCTCCCAGAGTCACTTTCCAGCTCCCCGCTATTATTTAAGCCTTCCCTCTGGTGACTGATCTTCATCCTCTTGCAAGTAGGTCGGACCCGGTATTTCAGGGGGAGAGGCCCGTTCTGCAAGGGAAAGGGCAAACACTGGTAAGCGCCCTCCCCAGGCCAGGACCCACATCCCCCAGGAGGAGGTACACTGGAGTCAGATACTCACCCTCCTCCAGGTATAGATGTAGGCAATATCCATTAGGGTGTAGTAGTCCTTCAGAGGTTCCTCTTCGTACATCACATCAATCTGTTCAAGACATGAAACAGCACCCAGGTATTTACCCCTAGCATAAGAACGCTCTGAGGTGAATGCAGCCCCACTGTTACATATATCAGAAAACTGGGGGCAGAGGGGGGGAAGCTCTTCCAAATTCAGCAGGAAATAGGGAATTTTCATATCTATTAGATAGATGTGAAGGAGCAATTTCTTGATAGCTAGACATTTACGGTATGCAGAAATTACAGAGTGTCACCAAAGTGCCTGGATAGATATTTTAAAAATAATGTTGATAATCCCATCAACATATTGCACACACCAGAAATACTTGCTGGAACTGGCTGCAATGAGAAAAAGAGTGCTCACCAGCATCACTGGGCTGAGAATAGCAAGACTGATTACAAAACCAAAAATCCCTCTTTCCCCAGAGGTACCTGGAAAGTGTTGGGTATATCCATTTTACTCCTCAGGAACTTTCTTAGATGCATCACTGTCATTGCTGCTGGGCAGCGCAAGTATCTTTTGTCATTCACCTAATGGCATGGTAGATAAAGTCAGTCTACTGAGAACAAGCCATTACTCCCACCAAAATTGTATTCTCACGTTTTATGTCATCTTTCAGAAAAATGCACTTTATTTAATGACAAGCTCTAATATAACGATTTCTGCTGCCTTAGAAGGAAGAACAGAAATAAAGCGATAAATCACAGAGACAGAGAAAGTAATTAAAAAGGCAAATAATTTTTTACATAAAGATTTGTATGTCATAATAAATCCCTTCTTGAGATATACATATATGCATTATATATTAAATTTTAAATTAATTTTTATATATGTCTTAAAATACAATTTTATTGCAGAATTTGACAAAAAATCATACTCTGCTTTAAAGTTAATACTGCAGGTATTTTTTATTTTACAAAGTTGCTTACATATATGGCTGTATGAAGATGTTTTACCTCTTCTGTCCCTAGCGCCATGACAGGAGGTGTGCTCCTCATGTTCTAGATACACGTACCTAGGTCTTTTTCTCAGCTCCAAACATGCCCCAAAAATGTTTGTGTGTGTTATGCTTCCCCTGGAGTAAAGGAAAGTTATTTACCTCTTCCTTTGATTTTTCTTTCTCCTTATTTCCTTTCCGTTCCAGTCTGTGAGAAGAAATGAGACAATGACCACAAATAATAAATAGAGCTGCTCTCAGTCACGCAAACATAAAATATTACCATTCTGGAACTTGCCTATTCTGGTCGAAGAATTCAATGGATAAGCTTATTATCTCGTCGTCTGTTATAATTCTTTTGTCTTCGTCAGCCACTTCTCCCCTGTCTTCATTAGAGCCATTGGCAGCTGCGCAGAAATTTCCACAATCATTTACATTTTGAAATTCAAATCAGGAAGAATGGCAATTCTCAATAACAAGAAAAAAATAAAAGAAGAAAAAAGATCTCCATAGTAAGATTATGAATTAAAGCTACCTAACTGTTAAAACAATAAACTTTTATCATGCTGAGTTTACTCCTTAAAACCATGTCACAGTACATGACATAATTTGTAAGTCAAAAGGAAAGAGCAAAGCATCTAGGTCAATGCTACATTTATGGAAGTGCAAAATGAGAAGCTTTTACCATCAGCCGATGGATGAGCAGCATAAAAATCCCTTCTTCTTTTCATTTCATCTAGATGGAAAAGCATAGATTGTTCTTTTAGTATTTACTCTGTAATTCCTGGCATTGACAGAGAACAGCAGTTCTGGTTTAGCTTTTCTGCTCTTGACAAAAAGCCCGATTTAGCTACTTACTTTTGAAAAGGCCTGGTACTAGCTTGTATACAATATCTTGGAGAGTTTTATCTGACCTGGGAAAAAAAAAAGAACCACCTCAAAATATAAAATTAAGCAGATGAAGCGATATTTTAATCCAAGTGGCAGCTCGTCATTTATAATCTTTCACAACGAGGCATCTTCTACAAACTGGGAGGCTAATCTTAAAAAGTTAACTTACAAGAGCTTATAATCAAACTAACACTGCTCTAAATACCGCTATAAACCAAACCTCATCTCTGCTACCACAACTGAAAAAGAACTCTCCTGGTCTGAAGGAAGGCCTTAAAAACTACATCTCCTCCCTAAAACATAACGAGGGCAGAAAGTAACACTGACAGCAAAAACAGTTCTGAAAGGAAGAGCGTGCTTTAAAGGCTTTTGGGAAGTTTCAGCAAGAGTTCACATGACTAGGGCTATGGCAGGAGCAAAGCTTGTTTGGGAGACATAGAAAGTGGAGGTAAAAACTGTCGGGCTGGTCCCCATGAGAATGGGAGAGAGGGCAGAGGCACTGCATCAATGCCTGGCGTATGCAAATAAGGACTAACAAAAAACTTTCTGACTCACATGCAGAGAAATCTTCAATTTCAATCAATGACAACACTCCAAAGAGAGAGCATACACACGAGTTAGCTTGTAAATTGACAAGTCTTTTCAGATTTAAATCGCAGACAGAGATAACATCGACAGGACTACTGCTGGTCTGCCCATATAAAGGGGAATATGAGAAACAGGGTGCACGCTGCATCTTCCTCCTACCTTATATTCAAAAGTGGTCGAGTTTTGTGAACTTGGACATCGCAGATGGGACAGTACTTGCTGGTCTCCAAGTAACGCACGATACAGGTCTTACAGACTGCAAGTCAAACAGGAAAGCAGGGCTTTTTTTAGTGATGGCCGTAGGTGCCACTCAGCTGTGCATAGATCGAGGCGCGATTTTCTAAACTATGCAAGCTACAGCAAACCGTCCATTGCCAGCAGCGCGCTGCTTAAGCTAAACAAATACCCAAATAAGCTGCAATTACCATGAAAAGGAGACGCTTATAGTACATATATTATTACTTTAACAAAGACTGTAGAGCCGTCGTCAGAAAAAACGGCACCGCGGCCGGGCCCGCCGGTGCTGCGGACGGGCGGCGGGGCCGAGCACTTCGGGGGGTCTGGGCTTGGAGGGGAAGAGGGGAGGGTGTTCCCAGGATGCCGGGAAAGGTGGGAAGCGGCGAGGGAACAACGCGGAGCGCCCGGTCGTACTTACAGGAGTGGAGGCACTCTATGATGGTTGTTGCATCAATGAAGTACCCGCCGCAGAGCACGCACATGAGATGGGGGTTTAGCTCCGTTATTTTGATTCTGGTGGTTCGGTGCATTTTGGCGTGGCGAGGGGCGGTTCTGGAAGACAGACACACACAGAGGACCGATCAGCGGGGACCAGCGCGGCGGCGTCCCAGGTGCCGAGATCCGACGCGACCCCTTCCCCCGTGCCGCCGCATCCCCCGGCGCAGGGGAAGACCAAGCGCGGAAGGCGGCGGAAGACGGCGGCGGCGGCGGCGCGGGGCCGAGCGGCGGCCGAGGGCTGGTCCCGAGGCCGGCGGAGTGCCCCGCACGGCTCCGCACAGCCTCGGGCCGGCCTGGGCGCAGCCCCGCGGAGGCGCGGTCGGTCCGCGGCACCCACCGCGCCGCTCCTGGGCGGACACCGGCTCTCCTCGCGGAGCGGCGGGGCACCAGCCGGCTCGGGCTCCCCGGGCGGCTCAGCGGCGATGCGGCGGGACGGAGGGGAGCTCTGAGCGGGGAGCCGGCCGGGCACCGGGCTGCCGGCGAGCAGCACAAAGGGGAACCAGCGCCTCCCGGTGCGGCTGCCCTGGCATTTCCGGAGAGCGGGGAGGGGCGGCGGCGGGGGAGGGACAGAGGGGGGGACACGCACCTCGGAGCGGGGCCGGGCACCGGGGCGGCGGGGCCGGCCCGCGAGGGGGGTCCGGGCGGCTGCCGCTGCTGCTCGGTGCCGATCCGGATCTGCTCCGCTCTCCGAGGGGGTTGCTATAGCAACTTACACTTACACTTGGCATCCTGCCACCGCTGGGAACACACGAGAGCCGGGCGGGGGGGCGGGCTGGGGGGGCGGGCCGGGCCGAGCCGAGCCGGGCCAGGGGGTGGGACGCGGGGCCCGGGGGCTGGCGGAGGGGGTGGAAGAGCCGAGGAGCCCGCGGGGGTCTGGGAGCCCGGTTGCGAGGGGAGGGGGAGGGCGGGGAGGACGGGGGTGGTGCGGGCGGGGTCCGGGTGCCACAGCCCGGAGGGTGCCGGGGCGCGGTGCGGGGCAGCCAGGACCGAGCCGGGCTTCGGGGTCGCAGCCCGGAGGAGGCGAGCGCCAGAGGCTCCTCCCGAGCCTCGGCCATTTCGGATCCTCTCAGGGGCCTCTCTCCACGTCGACTCGGTGCGAGGAGCTGGTCTGAGATCGCTCCTCTCCCCCTCCGCTCCCTCCCTCCCTCCGCCGCGCCGCGCTCCCTGGACCGAGCCCCCCGCACCGCCAGCGGGGTGCCGAGCCCCAGCTCCCGCGCAGCGCCGCCGGCATCCCTTCTTCCCCATTCTCCCCTTCCCTCCTTTCTCTCTTTCCTTCCTTCCTTTCTGTCCCACCCCGCAACTCTTTCTCTTTCTGTCCTTCCCTCCCCTCTTTTGACTCTCGTTTGAAAAGCCTCCCGCGGACGAAGCGAGCGCGGTGCAAAGTTTTGCAAGAGGTGGAACGAGATTTGCAGCACCAGTGTAAGGTGTTGGGACAGGAGAAAACAAGTCTCCGGATCCTTAAACAACCCCCCTTTTCAGCAATAAAGCCCACCAAGGAGGTGGGGGGAAAAGCCCAAACCGACTTTAAACGGTACATTAGTGACAACATGAGAAGGACCATGTGACCAGATCATTCCTAAAGCTAAATCAACACCTTGTCAACACAATGCAGCGACAAGAGTGAAAAACAAATGTCATTTTCACAGCCTGAAACCCATAAACCCCCATCGGATGCACTGGCACCAACATTAGATGCACACATACTATTCAAAATGAGAGGGAATAAGAGGCAGAGGGGAAAGGACACCGGGGAAAAAAAAAAAAAAAAAAAGAAAACCTGTCAGCCACGTCAATTGCAGAGTAAATTTTGTGTCTAGATCCTGAAAAACGTAACGTAAGAGCCCTGCTCCAACGCAAGACCTCCATTTCCCCATGCCGGTGCTCCCAGCACACCGGTTCTTGCCCTGGGTCCCCACTCCTCCCGAGGCAGAGCTTACGAGCCACTTCTCCCTGCGGCACCCGGTGGGCTGGAGGAGGCTCAGGATGCAGGGTGCTCCTCAGCCACTCGCAAACTTCGATGTTAAGCAAAGGAAAAAAGGAAAGAAAAAGGGGGGGGGGGGAAGCGACCCCAACACAGACAGCTTTCTGAAAGCTCTGAATTTCGGCCAAACTGCCCAGGACAGGGGTACAATATTCCTCAAGAAGTGTGCACAGCACCAACGAAGGACCCTAGCCAGGAAACGTCTCTTGCTGCCGCAGGTGAACCCTCGAACAAGCAGCAGAAAAAACTCCCCAGAATCAAAATGCAGCCGGCTAGCACACGGAGAGGCGAAGTGCAAGGAGCTCCGAGCCAGACCAGGTTCCCCGAGCTGCTCCTAGCTCCTAGTGTGGGAAAGCGAGACCCCTGCTGCATTGTACTGCGGTTTAAATGTCGCTTCCAGGGTCTCTGACCCTCCGCTTCTTACTACTAAACCGATGCCGAGGGTTTGCTTGTCCGAGAAGGCAGAGCCCGGGCTCTTGCGCTCCTCCCTGCAGCGCCCAGCGCCCTGAAGCCAGCGGCTCTGGGGTCCCTTTATGTACTTAGACATGGGCAAGCTGCTTTCACGGCTCTGTTTTTTATTTGTTCAAGTCACTACCTTATAATTCATAAATATCTGAACCAAAAAACCCCAGCAGTGACCGAGGTCACGCAAGCCGGCTGACCGAGAATTCCTTCCCCGCCCTGACAGACTGGGACAAACCTTTCAAGACATAAACGCGTTTATTTCACGCAGGCGTCGCCCCTTCCTAAATGGAGGGGGATTAAATTCAACCGTGAAACCTGTTCTGTCGAAGCAACCCCTAAACGCGAATTATTTATTGCCCAAAGTTAGCACGTTTCCAACGTGCTGAGAGCTATCTTTACAATCACTGATTTTCCCCAGCGAGCTGAACCAGGCGCCCAACTTCTCCCCAAAAGCCACCCGTACAGGCACACGATCACGCGAGTCTGTGCCCGCGGGTGTGTAACACGAGGGCAGCACGTTTTACTACACCAGCCTGAGCTTAATAGTTCGGTACGAGGGAAACCCTTCCAGGCTGTTTTTTTTTAATGCTCGTGCTGATAATCAGCACGGCGAATACCAACACTTCACCCAGTCAATACAAACACCCTCTTAACCAGAACAATATATATTTACACACTGACACACGGAACAACTAAACGTAAAATACGCAGAGATAATACTCGCTAGAAGTAAACACTGCCAGCCGACTGATTATTTAGAGGCCTTAAACGGGTTATGTCAAAATGAAGAAAAACAGAGGTGCGTTCTCCTCCTAGGAATCAGCTACATTATTAAAAATCTATAAAGGCTATAAGCTAACAAACCTCGTTCGACAGGTCTCTAACAGAAAATACATACATAAAACCCAGAAGCATTGCTCAGGTAGGTCTGTGTACTTTGCACCCGTCTCTTCTCGGAAAACTCTTCACATCAGGAATAAAGCAGCCGTCATTCTGCATCTTCACTCACTATCAGTCAAAGCCACTTTTACTATCGAGCCTGCTACTACTCCTTCGCTTCAGAATGGCCCCATATGTTTCAAAGGAGGGGATGATGCTTCCTTCAGAGAGGGCACACGGAACTGGAATATATCTGCCCAGCCCTCCAGCAGCGAGGAAAGCTCTGAATATTGGCAACAGAGTGTGAAGGGACCCCAGCCCCCTAAATCGCCTCTCTGGAACTAGGCGAAGGACACGATCTGCCTACTTTAAAAATACACTAAAATGTGAATTTTGCACTGTCTAAGTGACCAAATAGGTCAAGCCTTCGTGTCTCTGGCAAACTGCAGCACCAGTCTCTCAGTTTCCAGGACGCACTGCACAGAGGCACTGAGAGTAGTTTTACTGGACTCTGTTTCCAGAATCTCCCTGGTCTTCGGGACAGCCCCCTAAAATAAGTTGCTCTGACCACTACAGACCACGCCAAAAATAATAATAATTAAAAAAAAAATGGGGGAAAAAAAATCCTTTTCACACTAGGCTTGCCAATGGGCACACACGGCCAGGTTTTCCTCAACTTTTCTGGAGAGTGGAGGAGTGAACCAAAGTTTCTCGAGGCTGAAAAGTGACTACCTCACTTCTATAGAAATGCGATTTTTCTGCTTATTTTTACCTCATTATTTGCAAATATTCGCAGTAAACACAGAGGAACATCCTGCTTTCTATATTGCCAAGGCCACACAATTCCAAGAAACACACACCAGCAACTTTCCAGGGCTGCCCATCAGCAGCACAAGGAGCCCACTCGTGACACCTCCAAGATGTGACAAAGGATTTCATGTAAAATTACCCTGCCCGGGCTCAGGATAAACCCAAAAACACCAACCAGAGAAAAGCAGAAACCCCCCTGCGTCCCACAGACACATCACCTTTGCTCCAGAGGCTCCAGCAAACCGCACGCCCCAGCTCCCCAAGATCGCAGCCAAACTGCTACCCTCGCCCCCCCCGAAAAGTTATTTCTCTGTGCTGACCACCCCTCTCCCCTCCCAGCAGGCAAAACCCCCCAAACTTCAGCATTTAGAGTAGAAATGTAAGAGGAGACATTGGAAACAACTGGGAACCGCCATCTTACAACCCATCCAATTTCACACAAGTACTTGTCCAACTTAAGTTAATAACATTTTATGCTTGGCGCCCCGACGCCTAACAACCCCTCCAGGAGGATCGCTACCCCCCGCTGGCTCTATCTCTATAAAATGGGCGCGTTATCTGACATTTTAACCTCCCCCAGACACATTTCTTTCGGGGAGGACTGAAATCACTTGACCCAGGCAGCTCCAGATTTCACGACCGTCCCTGTTTAATCAAAATCTGCCTTTAAACAAAGAGCGCTGAGGCCAGGCTGGCAGCAGGGTCTGGAAATATAAATATTCTCCTCGGGGGCCATGTGCACAGAAAGGTTTTAGGGGGCGTGTGGAGAAAGAAAGGAACTAAAATTTGCAAATGTGGGTGCGCAACGCGAGCGAGTGCACAGGCTGCTGCTGCTGCTGCTGCGTGTCTATATGTGTGTGTGTGGCTGGAGCAGCCTGTCAGCGCTTTTCCCATACGGAGAGCTCGGGGGACACCTAGGCTCCCCTTTGCAGCCCCCAAACCGGCCGAAAACCGCCGCCGAGCCCCCTTCGCCCCCTGCCCTTGGTAAGGCGACACCTCGCTTCATACGTACCCGGAAAACGGAGCCGGTGGGTGATGATCGGAGCGGCCAAAAAAGACAATGAAAGTTAAAAGTCGTTCAGCAGAAAATGAATGTGAGCCAAGCGGCCATCTTGAAACGAACTGCAGACGCTGTCAATTGCAATAAGCTTATTGCCGCCGCCGCCGCTGCGCTCCGCGCATTTTAGTTACAAAACACCCGTGTTTCCTCCGGTCGTCCACCGGCCCTTCTCGCTCCCTCTCGCTCTCTCTCCCTCCGAGTTCGCCGCCCCGGCGGCTCAGGCGCTGGGAGCGCAAAGTCTCCCCGGTCCGGATGGGTCCTCTCTCCACCAGCCCATTGTCTCTCCCTCTGCCCCCCGCTCCGCCTCGCGGCCTCGCTCGCGTTCCTCTCTTTATTATTGCTGTTATTAGTACGAGTATTATTGTTGTTGTTATTTCATAGTTGGTGGCGGGGACCCGGGGAGGGAAGGAGGGCGGGCGGGCAGGCGGGCGGGAGGAGGGCGGAGGAGGGAAGAATGCAACGCTGAAGGCACACACTGGAAACTGACACCGTCCCCAAAATGGCTCGGAGTTCGCCCGCCCCGCCAGCGTCACGTGGGGCGCCTCATTCCTTAAGGGCGGCCTGGGAATTAGCGGCGCTGCCGCCGGGGCCCGGCAGCCTCCCCGTGACCCAATCCCGCAACCCGGCCTCCTCCTCCTCCCCCTCCGCCTCCCCCCTCCCTCCCTCCCTACACTCCCCTCCCCCGCCCGCCGCCCCCTCCCCTCCTTCTCCTCTCTCCCTGTCTCTCCTCCCTCCCTCCTTCCCTCCCTCCCTCCTTCCCTCTCTCCTCCCTCCCCTCCCCCCGGCCCTGCACGCGCTCTCCCGCGCGCCGCCGATGCCTCCTTTTCCCCGCCGCGCCTCCCGCCCGCCCAGACCCCCGGCCCCGATTCCGATCTCGCCTCTCCCCCCTCCCGCTCCGCCCGCAGCAGCCCTATGTCTCCTTCCCCGCACTCCCTCCGCCCGCACCGCCCATCCCCTTCAGCCCCTCCGCTGCCTGTCCGCGCCCTCACCGCCTATCGCTCCCCCCCGAGCTGCCCCTTAGGTCCCGCGCCTAAACCAACCCTCCCCCGTCGCTCCCCGCACCCGACGTGGTGCCTCCCCCGCCCCGCCCGACGCTGCCCTCTCTATCCTCTCCTCGCCGCAGCCCCTCTGCCCGCACACCCGCTGTTCCCGCACGCCTCCCTCGCCCACCACCCAGCACTTGTTACGTCCCGCACGCCCCGGACCGAGCCCCCCGAGGGGCACTGCCCCGCGGCCTCGCGCCCCCGCCGCCTCGTGCCTGCTGATCCTCGGCCGCACGCGGCCCCGGGACTTGGCGGGGCCGCCGGCGTCGGGGGGACGCGACCCCCTGGGGCCGCGCCGAGGCTTCCTCTCCCCGAGCGGCGGCGCAGCGGGTGTCGCGGGCACCCGGGGTGTTCCCCCCCCCCCCCCCCCCTCCGACAGACGGGGAGCACCGGGCGCTTCCACCGCAGTGGGCGGGAGGGAAGCGGGGAAACCGTCGCTGGTGCTCTCCGCCGCCGCGGACAAGACGCCGCCCGCAGCCCGGGAGAGACGCAGCGGGGCGGGAAGAACCCCGCTCTACGCCGGGCGCCGCGGCAGGGCGAGGGCCCGCCCGCCGCCGCGCTTCTTCCGCGGGGCCGCTGTGCCCCCTCCTGCAGGTGCGGACGTGCTCCGCAGCGGCCACCGGCACCGGGGCGGCCCAAGGCGAGCGGTAGAGGACGGCAGCGGTCCCGACGGCGGGCGCTGAGCGGCCCCGCGAGGGCGGGAAGACGCCGTCGGGCTGGAGCCGACAGCCGGCTCCGCTCGATCCTGCGGGCTGCGGCTTTTCGTGGGGTGCCCCGGCCCCGCAGGCAGCTTCCACAGCCCTTTTTGCCTCCGTTACCGGTACAGCCGCCGCTCTTGCAGAGGATTCAAGACTGGTTGTGGCGAACTGACAAAGCGCTGTGGACAACGGAGCAAAAGCGCCGCGGTAGCGGGAAGGGGGGACGAGACTTTGGGCTCACAGAGCCGGTCTAACGCTTAGCACCTTACTGTTAGGTACAGCTCATTCACCCACAGAGCATGCAGAACAGGAGCGAATCAACTTTATTAAAGCCCAGAGAAAAATAATCAGTGACTATTCTAAAAAATATACAAAATGAAAGGGAAGGAATGCCTTGAAGACAAGTCATGTAGCCAAATATTTAACACGAGTTAATAAAAAAAAAGTGACCAACCAAGGAATACCAAGTGAGGTCATAAAACCCCAGTTATTTCACTTAATTCGCGTTCAAGGACTTTAAAAAAAAAAAAAAAAAAAAAGGAAGAGTTTGCATCAAGAGATGAAAGACTTTTGTCATTTAGAAGACACTCCTAGGAATGAGAGTAGGAATGAGAGCACTTCAACTCGGTGGGCTGGCACCTTCCTTCAGTCACATCTGAGACGCTCTTTCTAAACTTTTTGCAGCATCTTTTAGTTTTCCAACTAAATCCTAAGAGATGAAACACTGCCTTAGAACATACTTTTTTTTTGTTAAAAGGTCAACTAAAGGAACACAGTATTTATATATATACACAGAGACAGAGAGAGGCAAGGAAACCAGCACCTTATATCACAAAGAAATGTTGCAACTGATGAACAATGCCAGCAAGCCATTAAACAGCTCCCTATTTTACCATGAAGGAAGAAAAGCAGGAACTGAAGGAACACACCTTTTAATGTGTATAATCTACTGAAATGGATCACTATTCTCAACACAAAGATTTCCTTAATGCTGTCAGGATGGCTGAGCTGACTCTGCTTTGGGCTTTGAAGTACTACAGACACCTCTAAAACACTGAAAATATTTTGAGTGCAATTTTGTATTAGGACCGTTCCCCAGCCAAATCACCTCAGATTTTCCTAAGCCAGCAACCAACCAAAAACACCCATTAGGAAGACAAGGACACCTTTTGAGACACGCATTGAAAAAGTAGAGGTGTAAACCTTAAGTTTTAATATCTCACTTTTTCTTCCCCTGGCCAAGCCCTCTTCCCAACCCTCCACAGTTTGGTCACTTCCAAGCATTACAATACCTCCATTGTTCAGTTACACATTTAAATCGCTAAACAAAGATCAACATTTGTTTCAGGACATTTCTTACATGTCATTTACACCAGTGAAGAGACTTCAGTTCGTTCTCTACTTTCAATTGTGCCACATTCAAACCACTAATCCAGCTTCTTTAATCATTTATCCAAAGCATGAGAAGTCAGTTTCAGAAAAATTATGGTATATATAACATATATATATAAAACTTTAAAGAACATATAAGTTGTGAAAACAGACAAGATATTTATGCACACATGTAAAACACTCCCCATGCAACTAGAATCAGTTACTCTGCAACTTTATTTGAGAAGACAGGAAAACTACACTTGGGTAATTTTAATAGAAGATTCTCCTCTCCTGGTACTGGATATAGATTTTTTTTAATAATAATATATTTCACTCCAGCAAGTTATTAAAAACGTTTACATCCACAACTAAAGCCAAGTATAGAAACAATGATGAAAGAAAGAGGTACCTGTAACTGCTCCATCGTGCAACTAAAGCTAACATCTGGGTGTGATCCTGAATCACTGTTCTGAAGAAAAAAAAATAAAATCAACAAACAACAATGCCTGTTTAAAAAAAAATACAATGAAGCTGCATTTTTTCCCCTGAGGGTGCTGGGGGTACAGTACCTCCTCTACGTTTAAGGTCACCAAGTAGGAAGGCTGGTAAGTTTTATGAAGTTGATTGTTCTAAATTAAGGCCAAAGAACACAGGAAAAAGTCACGTCACAGCACAGAAACAGACTAAAGAAACCCCTCAATGTGTTCAAATTACCTTGATCTGATATTCCAAGCGCCAAGACACATCAGTTATATGGAGAGGAGATCTGCCTATGCTGAAAGACACAACAGTTACAAGCTCCCTACACTACAAGAGAATGTCACTTTCTCAAACTATCAACAAAGAACTTTTTCACCATCCTTGTAAGAGTTCTTGAGAAGTTCAAAAAGTTTTCTGAATAGTAGAATTATGAAAAGAAGAGGAAAAGTTTCAAGAGCTCTTTGCTAAAGTTTGTTAAAAATGTGAAATTTCTTTTTTTTTTTTTTTTAAATGGAACAGTATTTCTGACTTTAATCACCTAAAGCGTGTATAGGTGTTTTCCAGGACAGTTTCAAAGTAGCTGTAATTGCAACTACGTATCTGTGCTGACTGACTGACCTACCTTCCCAACAGGATTTCCAATGCATCCTTGTTTTTCTGGAAGAAAAAAAAAAAAAAAAAAGATAAGAAATTGCTCAATAAATTCGTATGAGTGAAAGAAAACATAAACATGTTAAAATTGGTTTTAAAACCTGATATTCGGTGCAAAACTGTTCTATTCTCTCTTT
Organism: Pezoporus flaviventris; assembly: GCF_033815535.1. Taxonomy (NCBI): domain Eukaryota; kingdom Metazoa; phylum Chordata; class Aves; order Psittaciformes; family Psittacidae; genus Pezoporus; species Pezoporus flaviventris. The sequence goes on from NW_026892595.1 coordinate 10,883,074, forward strand.
ATCCAGTTTACAGTCTTCTAGACATGTGCTAGAGGGAAAAAGAATTTATTAGTTTTCTGTTAACATTAGCTCAGCAGCACAGTTTAAAGTAACAACCGCTAGAAAAAGGGGGTAGCTTTGAAGTATGAGTACCTTATAGCAGATATGTCGGCTTTCTGCTTTCCTGCCTCCAGAATACACATGGCAGCCGCAGCATGGCAATGTTTTAATACCGTGGGGTCAATATCTTTCAGGTCCGGATCGTCTAAAGCAAATGAATTACTGATGACACACTTACATGCGAAATCCCAGCACACGGTACCATGAGCTGCTGCTCGCCCTTTGAACGGTACCTTTCCCACAAAACTTTTAAAATGGAACACATGTGGGGGCTTAGAGCAAAAGGACGGAGCAAGTAGGCAAAGTGCGAGGAGGAGGAAGAGAGGAGCTGAAGCACTGGCGGGTGCAAGCCGTGCCAGGCAGGGCTGACAGGCGCTGCACGCCCCGCCGCCTCGGTATCAACTTTGCATTAAAAAAAACCAAACAAAAAACCAAACCAAACCAAAACAAAAAAAAAAGAGCTAAAAAAAAGGATAGAAAAAGGAGAAAACCTCAATTTCCTCCCTCCTGAGACAGATCCTCTCCGAAGCCTGTCGCCAAAGGCGAGGAGCGGAGTCGGAGACCCCGGCCAGGCAGGGCACGGGGACTGCCCGCCGGCGCCGGCAGCACCGGCACATCCCTCCCTCCGGCCGCGATGTCATTAACACCGCAACATTAATTGCGCGACCGCGTACCCCCACGGCGGGGTGGCCGTAGGAAGGGTCTACACGCGAAATAAAAACACGGGCGGAACGGAGCGCCGGCGGAAAACCACCTCTATGCCCTGCTTCACGGACACGAATACGCGGGGGACACCGTCCGGGACTTCCCCCCTCCCCGTCGGGAGATTTAAGGTCGCCAGGTTTAATCTTTACCGAAGCGTGCGCGCATTAGCGATGACACCCGCGCAGCGGCACCCTGGAGCCGCTCAAGGGCGACTCCCCCCCGTGCTTATGTGCCGAGCGACGGGATACACCGCAGCACAGACACGCGTATGCATGCCGCGGAGCACAGCGCGCTGCCTTGCGCGCTCCGCGCAGCTCCGCGGCCCGCCACGCCACCGCCGCGTCTCCCCGCGCCTTACCCAACCCTTCCTGGGAGTGCCCTAGGAGGAGGCTGCGGAAGGCGGCGCGGAGCAGAGCGGCGTAAGAGCGGCGGGGGAAGCGCCGGGGGTCGCCCAGCAGCCGCCACCCTCCCTGCGCGTACGACGACAGCTCCATTGTGGGCGCCGTGACCTTCGACACGCGCCCACGTGACGCGCGCGCAGCTGATCGCCGCCACGAGGCGGAGTCGCCGCTGCCGCCTCTGAAGGAGGCGGGAGGGGGGGGGGGGAAGCGGGAGGAGGCGCCGATCGTCGGGGGGCCCCCGACGATCGGCGCCTCCTCCCGCTTCCCCCCCCCCCCCCGGCTCCCCCCCATTCTAAGGGGTTTATTTCTGTATAAATCTTTCAAGTGCCTCTCTATCATTAAATCCCAGAAGTGCTTATATGGGGAACGCGTCTTTAATGCTCTGAAATCCCCAAATTCAGGCTGTACATTTTCATCTACCCGTTGAAAACGTCAGGAATAGAATCCGATGCCTTTAGCCATGGGTTATTTTGCTTTGGACGTGTCTACCTGTTGCAAGGTGTTTCCCTGTCCTGTCCCCCCCTCATTTTTATAGACCTGTGTACGAAACCACAGTATCACCTTTTACCTGTAGTTATGGGCAGCTGAATTTTGAGCTTAGAATCAAGGTAATGTCATAACTAATATTGCTGGAGTGTTTTGGTAAAGGCTTGCCACATTTTTAACATCCATAAAATAGTGACAGGTAATACAGCCTTCACCTTTGCGCTGATACAGCAAAGACCTACAAATGCTGTCTAAAAACATTTCCACCTTAAGCAAGTTAATTCCTAATGTGAGATGTTAACTTGTTGTGTTTGCATTTTGTTTTTTTTACATATTGAAACATTGTCATGGTTCTCAAAAGAAGTTAATGTTATCTGTAGGTAATGACATGATATTTAGATGTCGGCTAAGGACCAAGTTAGGACTGATCTAATAAAACATAGGTAAAGGCCTTACTATGTCATGACGTATACAACATTTGAAGCTGAAGTATACAAAATATTTTACATCTCACCTTTTTATTTGCACTTGGCTATTTTGGATGGACAAGAACATTACTATGTAATCTGGCCTTTATTCAGCAAACACTTCTACTGTATATTTCTTAAAGGGGAATTCAATGTTGAGAGCTGCTCAGTCTATTAAAAATGAGTAAAAGCTAAAGGCCTCTGCCAGATTCGTGATTTTAAAATAACATCTATATAGTGCCATTTTTTCCCATTACCGACGCATATCAGACAACAGAAAGTGCAAAGCCAAACCGACCTTGCAAATGATTGCCAAATATGTCAAATAATAGGAAAACAGAACATTTCCCCCTGTAACTGTTTAATGTTAATTGACTTAAATAGCTCGCAGATAGCCGTACTTACAAAGCATATTCCAGAGTCATGTAAAATAGCGAGTGTAGCCTGATCTTTCAATCATGTGCCGACCTGTGCTGCAATCCATTTGCAGGTTGATGGTGCTGTCAGAGGACCACACTCCTTCCTAGAAATGAGCTTTGAACAAACACACATTTCATTTCACCTGAACTATTCATGACAATTGCGTGGTAGATGATTTAATCAAAAAGCTGTTAGGAATTTTTGCATATGTATCCACAGCACTCACTAATTACAATCAGTCATCTAAGAGCTCAGTCTGGCTTTGGAAGCCAGTTCAAGTTTGGGTTGCAGCAGGAAGGGTAAGATTAGACTTTGTCACATCTCACCTCATCACATTTTATGTTTATATGAATCATGCTATATTTGAGATCACCCACTGTTGTGTTTTCTTTCTTTTTTACTTTTTCTGATATTAATATAGTTCTGTTGCGCACACCCAGCTGCCCACTTGGCCCAGATGCAGAGCACAGCAGACAGGTGATTCTACCTTCCCCATTTCGTGGCATCATGGCTTGTCTGGACACTGTGTTGTAAAAATATGCTTTTGTATACCTAGGTCTCAATTCTGCTCAAGTCAAGGTCAAAAGGAAAATCATGCTGGTGCACAGGATCAGGCCCTTAATTCTAACACACTGTGTATGATACTGTGAAGAACAAATGCTTAGAGTTTTGAGGTGCAATCTGAAGTAGTAACACTGGCCTGAGACTTCAGCATAAAACTTAATACCACTGAATTGGTGATCTCTGAGCTTGAAGGTTCTGGCTGTCAGAGGCCCTGGTTGATTTTATTTTGCCAGAAACAAGGAAGGCATGGCAAGATGGGTTGACAAAATAAGGCTTTCTCTATCTTTTGGTATGGTTGTCAAATGTAGACATCATACCTAAGAAAAAGCAGCATAAAATGGAGAAGAAAAAGCATAAAATGGAGGAGAAGACAAAGCTCTGAGCTGTAGAATTACAAAGGTAAAAATACTAAGGCAAAAGGATAGTCACCCCCAAAAAGTTAGAAATGTGCACATAGAGCATGATCACATGTTATGGAGATTTATTCTTCAACACCCTTTACTCTTTATAGCATATTGAAATCCATAAATTAAAATCTAGCTGTTTTAAAGGCAAAACAACTGCTAAAGATTCATTGCAAGATTATGTATGTTGAACTAGTTTATATCACAAAATTTGTATTTTCTGTTCCCTTACCCAGCCTCTCAGCCTGACTTTTTTTCTTTCTCTCATTTTCCCTCCAGGAAGGACATAACATGGATTCAGACTGTCAGGTTACTCTCAGATTTTACTACTTGTGCATAGTGTACGCACATTTCAAAACCCTGTTCATTCCAAGATATGCTAAGCTGTATATTGCATAAAGAAGTGATGAAGGAAATGCATTAATACTTGAATATTAATTAATTAATCAGGGAAACAAACTACCTTGCTCCATGCAGGCTAGTATTTTTTACAGCTTGCGTTTTGTTAGTCAAGACAAAATAATGCAACTGTTCAAAACGAAGGGGAATCACTTAGTGAGTCCAGAGGACTAATTCATAAAATCTAAGAATGGCATCAGTATTTCTGACAAGTCTCAGATTAGCAATTTTTCTTCCATGTATTGCTCTTCACAGAGGTTGAAGTGAGTGATTTGAGATGATACTCTAGCATCAATTTTCTGCAGAATTACTACTGACTTCCAGGAGATTCATACACACATTAATGGAGCATCCCCACAACTTTTAAGTCAAATAGGGTCTTCTTTATCATAAAATATATTTTACTGCATGTATGTTTGAAGCAGGTAAGAAAATTTCTCTCATGTCATAGGCACAAAAATACATGAATACGGTAAATAAAATACCACCTTAAACCAAGCTATTATGTAGATTATTTATTCGGAAATATTTCTGTAGACAGTCCTCCTGTCTGGTAAGAGTGCAGTAGTTGTCACATATTTTGAAAAATACTTACAGATTTTTTTGGTATGTATTAATTTCAATAAATGCATTGTTTGGTTACAGACAAGCACTATTCAATAAAATATACCTCGTTCACAGATAGTTCTGATTAACAATGAAGAGAATTAGCTTTTTAATTAAATATGTGAATGCTCTTGGCTTATTTCAGTAAGGTAAAACCTATAGTAGCTGAATGTATTTTTTGTTCAGGTATTGAATATCTTTTATTCTGTTTAACCTGAAAAACATTTTTGCTACTAGGTAGTATTTTTGGAATTAAGTGACATTAACTTATTAAAAAAGAGGAACTTACATATTTACCTTTTGGTCAGCCTTCTTCAGACTTGATTTTAGCTTCTATTTGTCAAAACTTAGTGTTCCAATTTTCCCCTCATACATGAGAAAAGCTACATCTTCTTAGGCTGTAAACAAAAATTAAAAATGTAGAGCTTTCACATTTAAATTATACATTTTCAAGCTATTACTATTTCAGTCCTTATTTAAGTACTCAGGAACAACAAGAGAAGTACCACTTGTTTAAAACATCTTTGCTTCTCTATCAATTCAGGAAAATCTTGCATATTATAAAAGTTCATTTTCCCCCTTATGTTGCTAAAACATAAGTCAGCTCAGAACTCTAAAAAAAAAATTTAAATTTATATTTTATTTTATCTTGTCAAATAAAAAAAAAAAAAAAATCACAGGAGAATTTGTAAACTTTATGTCCAAGATCACACAAAAACCTGAGCAATAAAAGGATGTAAGGGTTTCAGCATGTGAGCAAGTGTCACTGCGATGTACTGGATAGTACATCCTCCAGGGTAGAAACTTTGTCTTTCTGTGTATTTTAACATATGTTAAAGTCCTTCTAATTAAGTGAAAGTCCTCTATCTAGTAAATTTCTAGTCATTCTCTTTCTCTCCCAGGGAAATAAAACTATGCATTTTATAATGTGTTGGCTCCTTCTTATCCTTCTTAAGATAAAACTCTAGTGTCTTTAACTGAATTTGTGGAGATTTACAAATGAGGCCTACAACATAAAAGATGCCGCCTTTAATGTCGGATGGAGAAATACAAAGATTCCTGCTGCTTTAGTGGAACTACTACTGTAATTCCATGTCTAGTCCTGTGTCGCAGATGAACGTAGTTTGTTATGCTCACAAGAAAAAAAAGCTACAAAATGCTTTTTAGCTATTATATTGGTATTCTGTCTTTGCTAGCAGCATATATTGGTAGTAGCTTTTAAATGGAAATTGTTGCTACTTTTCAAATGATCTGTACATTTAGGCTTATTTTTTAAAGATTTATTGCCAAATGTCTAATCTGCATTTGCTTTTAAACAGTAAACCAAGCACATTTAAAATTTGTCAATGTTTTAAGCAAGTCTTTTTACATGTTTATATACTCTATGGTTAAGATTGTAGCCTTGCTGGTGGAAGCCTGTAAGGAGGATATTATGCTCGATTGTCAAGAAGCATTCACAGTCTGTCACATTAGTGATACAGATGTGTATAGAGCAGTAATTATTATAAGCTGACATTCAGCAAATGTAAGCAAAAATAGAAAAACCTCAAAGGAAAATTAGACTGCATGTTTTACATACTATTTATCTCCAAATGTTTAATGTCCAGACACTAAAATGTTATTTAGCGTAGCACCTAATTGGTAAAATAATTTTATATTTATATAACAAAATAGAAATGTGATTTTCTTAGCTCTGCACTTAGCTTCTTATCAAGGTAGATAAATACAGAAATACAAACAACAAGTTATCAGTAATCCAGTTATTTAAACAGATGTATGGTATAACATTTTTAATTCTCTTTATACAGTTCAGCAGTACCAAGCAGCAAAAGTACTTAAATCTTCTAACTTAATATACAGTTTTCATTTAAAAAAAAACAAACTAGTTGGAACAGATATGACAAGAAGAACAAGCGCTATGTGGCTTTTTTTTTTTTCTTGAATTAATCCTGCTGTTTCATGACCACGTTTGATTCTGATCATAAAGCAAAGCTTGCATGCCAAAATGATAGATGCCTTAAAAGAAGCTTTGATAAATAAAATCCTGCAGACCTTGGCATTCACAGTTCCCTTTTGGCAATAGTGAGGAATGGCTGAGTAATAGTTAGGAAACAGACTTATTTAAGATGGTTTATTGCATCTAAAGATATTAGAGTGAGATCTGGAGCTAGTGTAAATCAGCATATCTGCCTTCAACTTACTTATATTGCTTTGTGTCAGCAGAGAATCTGGCCCCTATCCATTATCTAGAGGGAATATCAACTACTACAAAGCATACTTATCTAACCAAAAGCAAACGTAGTGTGCGTAGCTCAGTGATGTTTCTTGTAACACTTATGTTAACCTTTATAATGTGATAAAAATCTGGCACAGTTACGTATGGTTGCAAATGATCTTGCTTAGATAATATCAACAATTATAAATTAGCATTTATCACTTTTAATACCGCTCAAATTACATTGATAAAAGCTTAACTTGATATTGATGAGAAGACTAGTAATTTAGGACCTTACCGTGCTCTAATTAACATTACTAGGAGCAGAATTAGGCTTCTTCTCTGAAGTAGATCTGCATATCAAAGCGTATGGAGTTGTGGATTTTTTTTAATATAGTATCTTTTCTGTGTTCTCTTTTGGTGAATCTATATCATATCTAGTGATGGTCACATTTTAAAGAGCCACTAGGTTAGACCCCTGGCTTGTACATAAGAAACGTGTTACTCAACTCAGTAAAATCACCAAGGGTGAATACAGATGCAGGCATCTGCAGAATCCAATCTAAAAGTTTTTGTTGAAAAGACTGTGAGACTCTGAATAACATAACAAACCCTGACTTCATTTGTTTCGCTCAATTAATGAAAGAGGAAGTTTACTAATGTCAGAATTTTGGGCAGTAAAGGCTGGGTCTAAGTAATATTGCAACTGGTGTTTATAATGCTGCAACCATTAGACCTGTTTAGCAGCCATTTCAGCAATATCTTACAGACAAACCAGAGCACTCATTGCTGTGATTTTACATGTGCCAAATTGTCTGCATCATTTACATGACAAATTTATTTCAGATTGTAGAAATAGTTTTGATATTAAAAATACAGTTGTGGTTTCTGCACATTTTAAATGGCAAATGACATTATGGTCAATCTGAGAAAATTAAGACAAATTTTAGATACCCTAAGATTATTTTATTGGCAAGATGACTGAAAATTACGTCCATGTACTGTCTGTTTCATGCAAGATTTATTTGTTGTGAGAGAAAACCCTGATGGTTGGTTAGTGAATTAGGTCAATAAGCAGTAGGATAGTGATAGGGGAGATTTTATTGCTCTTGGGGATTTAGGCTTCCTAGCACGGCATTTAAATCAATGGGAATCATCAGCTACCCTAATCTACCCATACCAAATAGCACTGGGCCTGAGGTAGTACAGAAAAATTGGAAGAGACCCTAGGAAATTGCCTTTTTTTTTTTTACCCTAAGATAATTCATGAAATGTGTTATGTAGATGTTCATAAAAATATTTTAGCTACTTGTACTGTATGTGCAATTTTATAAAAACTACAGTGTATTTCTGAAGGTAACACTAATTATGATCATCATCACTTCTTACCGTGCACTCATAGAACTCTTAAACTATTTTTTACAAATGCATCAGTAACCTGCCAAAATGTATCCAAGAAAGAGGCACAAGGCAAGAAATTCCCATTACAGTATAAAAAAAAATGTTAAGGTTCTGGCTTGCAGCTGCTGGTAATGTAAGACAATGTTGATCTAGTCAAAATGATAACAGAAAGAGTTAAAATTGAAAGCCATGTACAACCAATATGAAGACGTGTAAGAAGTCTGTAATTCACAGGAAAAGCGAACACTTCTTTGGTAATATTTCAGATTGCAGATGCAGCAATGAGATGCAAAGGTAAGTCTACATTGGTTTCACATCTAATATTTTCACTAAGTACACAGGAATTTGAGGTGACTGTATACTGCCCTAGCAGCACTTGCAAAGCTGGGAAACAATGTTCTTCTAAAAGAATTTTCTTTATCTATTAGTAGCAGTGAAATATAATTTAATTTTGGTCAATTTGCTATGTTAAATCCTGAATAGTATTTGATATACAGTTGATAACAATTTTAGACAATGCATTATTATCAGTGCATCATTGAAAAAAATTCTTACTGCCTCTTGCTTTCTGCTTATTATAAAACATAAATGAACCCATTCTTTGTTCAAATGGTTATATTTATTAAAAGGATCTTTTCAGATAAAAGCCTTTATCTTAGACCACCGTTCAAAATAAGCGTTAGATGTTCCACTTCAGCTCCACTGTATGTTCACATAGGAACATGATAACCTCATAGAGCTACATCAGCCTCTAACAGACATTCACTGATGGCATCATTCTAGTTTTGTCAGCCAGGAAGCCTGCTTGCAGCACCTACACAGGATGTGTATTTGTTCAGTCAAATGTTGTTGCCATTATACCATTTTTTACAGTGAAAAAGTTCCATTGAGGCCAATTAGGAACTACTAGAGTGGAGAGTGAGCAACAAATTTCAAAATTTGATCCATCATTTCTTGGCTGTCGAGCCCTGTGCCCATCTGTTCACATGGCAAACAGCCCACTTGCAAGTGAGCTGGACCCTAAGAAATGAGTGACAGGCAGGAACGGTTTAGTTAGTCTCTGTAACAATGCAAACAATTCTTTTCCTGCAGGAAGTGTGGTCCAATATCTAGGAGAGCTGGACAGCATTTGCCTCCTCTCATTTAATTATACTTTTTGACATGTACATTGTTAGAAATGGTTGAGTGGAGGAGGAAAGAAAATCAGGGGCTTACCGGTACTGGTTGCTGCCAAAAAGGCAGGTTGTATTGGAACAGGTGCTTTGAAAATCTGTGAAAGCCAGCTGAAAGGTGTCAAAATGTGCATAACATGAACCAACAGTTCACAGATATTTGTGTGAATTTGGTCTTGTGGCAGGAAAGTTCAGAAGGAACCCTCGACAGAAAGTATCCGCCTTAGGAACAGCCAGCCAGCTTAACAGGCATACCCTTGTCTGCTCAGGCACAGCATGCGTGTTGCTCTCATGCAGGAGGGAAGACAAAGAAGGAAAAAGAAAAGGGTTTCTTTGTTCCATTTATATTCTTCATCATCTTGAAATTGTCAAATCAGGAAAAAAAATATATGATAATCTGTTCCTAAAATACATTCAGCTGATCATTTAGCCTAAAAATAAAAGTAGACCATTTGAAACTCTGTAAGCTGTGTTCAGCTGAGTGATTAACTGTAGAGTCTGTGCAGGTAAAACAAAGAAGAATGCATGATCCTTTTTATAGTACTGGTCAAACTGATGCCTGTGAGCCACACTTGTCCCTTGACCTTGTTAAATGTGGCCCACGTGTTGGAGGGAGTACAAGAAACTTTTCTGACACATTCCCTTCCCACATGTTTTTCCTGCAGTGTGCTACTGTAGATAGTTCTAAAACACATGGGAGTACAAGTGGCTTTCCCATGTGTGTTTAAAACCTAACAGAGCTACAGCAGTCAAAACCACATGGGGATAGAAAAGGAGAATCAGGAAAAAAAAATGCTTTTCCACTATTTGTGCTCATGTTCTTCATGTGCTCAGGGAACACATGGGAGAGCAAGAGCAAGACAAAAAAGACAAGGGAGAGCAAGAGAAGAAAGGAAGAGGAAGAAAGAAACGGGCAGAAGCAAAGAAAAAGGAACAAAGCAAGATGGCATTGAAAAGAAAAAGCAGAAAAGACAAGTGAGAAAGGAGAAGGCATGGCAAGGACAGGACAGGAACTGACAAGGAAAAAATCAGAGAAAATTATTTCACTGCTTGAAAGGATAAAGCTGAATAAGCCTGCCTGCCTGTGCTTTTCATTTCAGCTTTACAGCTTGTGTGTTTCAACAAATGTAGGAAGAGGCATCTTTTGCACGTTCCCCGGTGTCATCCCTCCTTTCATTTTGTCTCCACATACTGCATCTTTGTTTCTGCTTCTGCTCTCTGTCTCATTCTGTCTCCTGCTTCCCCCTCCCCTGTTTCTCTTCTCTGCCTCTCACAGGCAATGAATGAGACGTAGCATATCATTGTATTAGCGGGGCCATTTTTTTCCCAAACTTGCCTTAAAAATGGAATGCCAGTGAGCAAGTTATAATTCTTCCAGCCTTTTTTTTTCTTTTTTTTTTCCCCAAGAAGACTTAGTTGAGACAGCCTGAAGTTATCAGCATAAACCTAAGTGAGCATATGGGTGAAATGTGACTTTTGCCTCATGCTAGTCATGGGATATGGTCATAGTCCTGATTTCAAGGAGCTTTACAAGAAGTCAGTACTGAGAAAGTTTTCACTGTAGCTGGTGAAGTCCAAGAGGAACAAATAAACTATCTCCTGTTTTCCTCTGTCACACTTGTGGACACAGCCTGCATGCACAACCTCTTTCTCCTCTGTCCTTCCCCAGGTGCACTGTTGCCTGTGTGCACCACTTACCTGGTAAGCTGTTGTTGGGAGAGATGGTTTTGTATGCTGCACAGCAAATCTGAGCACACTCATGGGAATATACAAATATTACCTTATTTAACATTATGTATTTGGTGTAATTTGAATTGGAATAAAAAGTAAATAGCTTTGAACACAATTTTTATTGTATTATCATTTGATAGGCTTGTGCTCATCTCAGATTTTGTCCCTTGCTTTGGGGATGATGATAATACTGAGTTTTGGTATCGCATTTAGATTTATGATTTTCATCTTTTAAGCAAAGGAAGATTCTTAAAATATGTATGTACTCTGCTTTTGCTCTTGCTTTCTTTTGGTTCTAAGTCTCATGCTCTATTTTTCTTTCTCCTCTTGTTGACCCTTTTTAGTTGTATGCCAGGATCTCAAGATTTCCAAAGCGAGGAGTTCGGGAGGATGAACAGCTCTCAGGAAACGGTCAACAGCTCTCAGGGTGCAATTCTAAAGGTCATTTGTTATCACATCTGTTACTGTCAAGGCATCCTCTCTGAGGCAAAGCGCATCTGAGACGCTGGAAACCCTAGGAGGTTCTATGGTAGGATTTTTCTCTCACATGCTGTATGATGAGACTGAAAAGAGCACATTCATCTGTGGAGTTCTCCCAGTGTCAGGGGAAAATGTCAGAAACCTTTTCCCTCTGCCATGTTTCACTGGGACCTTCATTTCCCAGACAGTGTCCAGACTTTTAAGTGCAAAGCCTACCACTCAGTTAATATTAGGATTGATTTCACCTGAGTCTCTTGGGGAAGAGTAAATCTGGAGACCATGATTTGTCAGAAAGTCCAAGATTTCTTGACTGTGGCTATGAAGAACAGGGAGGGAGAAAGGAAGAATGCCAGGGTTGAATGACCTCTTAGTTTTGCTTGTGTTGGAACTTCCCAATGCTGAAAGCTGTTCACACCATGGAAGTTATGGAACTGATGAGGCTGGGCAAATCATGCCTCTCAGGCTTGAAGGTAGAGTCCTGCTTTGTGCTTCCCATCATCCACTAGGATCACCATGCCACATTCTACTGGAAAAATGACAGAAGGATTTTGCATATGGAAATGAAGTCAAGCATGCATTTTATGGCAGTAATCTAATTATTTACATTAATATAGTAGCATTACATTACAACTCTCTGAGGAAAAAAAAAGGCAGAATTTAGAATATCCCGTTCTCGACCCAAAAGAGTGTTATCTAGTCCAGTTTTTAAATAGCCTGTGAGTATAGTAAAATACCTAATTAACTTAAGAAGAGTTTTTACATCAGGCAGAGAATATTTATTTTAAAATGTAATCACATACCAGAGTACTTGTTCACTTAATCTGTCATTTATAGGACAACATATTAGACTAATATTATGGGCCAAAGTATCCCCTAGCACAAGCTGGTAAAGCCCTGTTGGGATCTATGTAGCTGTGCCAATTACATCAGTGAGTAACAGTTTTGTATTTTATTTTATATTTAATGGATAGACAAATTAACTAAACTATGACATGTCTGTGTTCATATTTTGGAAAAGAAATTGTTTGTGTAACTTGAAGAAAGTGAAGATACAGTAGCCTAAAGCATAAACCATTTTTAAGCATAAATGAATTCAGATTCTTTACACATTTTAAGATTTCACTTGATTTTTAACATATATATTGCTCTACAAAGGCAAAATGTGGTATTTTGTGGAAGAGGCTTTTGTCCTTGTCTGCAAAGAAGAGGTGTTTCAGAACTGTTCCACATTGTATTTTACATGGCAGACAGAGGACAAAACCCAGTGAATTCTGCATCTGTCACTCAAAGAAAATTCCCCTTTCCCTCTTTTGGAAAGTTGCCTAAGGATGATGGGATATGGCTGATAACAATAATCCATATTTAGGCAACCAGAAGATTGTGACAACATTAGACAGAGTAAGGGAATGCAGACCTAAAATCAAAACATCTGTTATGGTAACTTTAACTTACCCTATTATTTCTAGATGCTGCAGTGTTGTAACTTAGATTCCTGCATTGTCTTGCCATAAAAATATACATCTAACCTTGAAATTCAGCACTAACTTTGCTTTAAACTTTGTATCATAAAATCATTATTAATGAAGCATAGCAGTTCATCTTTGTATTGGGTTTGCATGGCAAGGTTTTGGTAGCAGGGGGGCTACAGGGGTGGCTTCTGTGAGAAGCTGCCAGAATCTTTCCCTATGTCTGATGGAGTCAACACCAGCCAGCTCCAAGGCGCACCTGCCGCTGGCCAAGGCTGATCCCATCAGTGATGGTGGTCGTGCCTCTGGGACAACATAGTTAAGAATGTGGAAAAAGAAAATGCACAACTGCAGCCAGAGAGGAGTGAGAACATGGGAGAGGAACAGCTCTGCAGGCACCAAGGTCAGTGCAGAAGGAGGGGAGGAGGTGCTCCAGGTGCTGGAGCAGAGTCCCCTGCAGTGCGTGACGCAAACCATGGTGAGGCAGGCTGTGCCCCTGCAGCCCATGGAGATCCATGGTGGAGCACATCTCCACCTGCAGCCATGGAGGTCCACAGTGGAGCAGATTTCCACCTGCAGCCCAGGAAGGACCCCACGGTGGAGCAGGTGAGTGCCAAAGGAGGCTCTGACCGCATGAGAAGCCCGCACTGGAGCAGGTTTGCTGTCAGGACTTGTGACCCTGTGGAGTGAGAGGAGCCCACGCTGGAGCAGGTTTGCTGCAGGACTTGTGACCTCACAGGGACGTTGGAGCAGCCTGTTCCTGAGGGACTGCACCCATGGAAGGGACCCACGTGGGAGGCAGAGGCAACGTGTGATGAGCTGACCACAGACTCATTCCCCATCCCCCTGCATAACTGTGGGGGAGGAGGCAGAGAATTCAGGACTAAAGTTGAGCCCAGTAAGAAGGGAATGGTGGGGGGAAGGTGTTCCTTCCCTGGGAAGCGAATTTGGGTTTGCTGCTCATGCTCCACTCTGATCAGTAATAAATTAAATTGTACTTTTACCACAGGTCTGTTTTGCCCATGATGGTAATCGTCGAGTGATCTCTCCCTGTCCTTATCTCAACCCATACGCTTTTTGTTACATTTTTTCTCCCCTGTCCATTTGAGGGGCAGTGATAGAGCAGCTTTGATGGGCACCTGGCATGCAGCCAGAGTCAACCTCTACAATCTTTAGACACTAATAGTACAAGTAAGTGATCTTCTACTTGATAGATTGCAAAATGTGTTGTATTTTATCCCTGATTATGAGAATAATTTGATTAGCCTCAGCATAGCTATTAAATAGTTACAGAGAGATTGATTGTAGTGGTATGAAAGATTTCACCATTAATATTTCTACGAGAGAGATTCAGAACATAAACAGATTTCATGGCTGTTCTTAACTGGAGTATCTGAATATATGCCTTTCCTTCCCTATAAACCATGCACATCAGCTTGCCATAGAAATTTCTGTCAAAACAGGGATTCCTTTGATTTTCTAGTGCCTCATATCACAACATGTTGCTGTAGCATTAACACTATAGCAATGAGGACTTGGTTGCATAAATCACAGGAGACAAATGCCTGGAATAAAATACGATAATGAATAAAAAGAGGTGCAGTACGTGATGACCCTGATCCTGTTGTGTGAGAGATCTGAGTCAGATTTCATTCTGTTATTTCAGGGAGGATCGGTCCCATCACATGTGGTAGGAAATGTTGACTTAATTCTGATTCTGCCCTCCTTCTACCATTCAGTCTTCAAATTATGGGCAAGACCCAGAGCTGGTAAACCACAGCTGCTGCATAGCCTGAATTTAGGAGTGTATGCAGAGTCTGTGCTTAGGCTGCCAAATCACATTGCACATCCTCTGTTCATTCACTGTGCCTGCTAGAATAACTTGTTATGATACTGGACTTCCAAAGAATATATTAACTTCCTGACTCTCTATAGTAATACCATACAGATGGTTCAAATAAACATTCCAAGCCAGTGCATTTTTCATCTTGGGAAAAAAAAAAAAATAGCAATCCAAAAGAAGTTTTGTGTTTATTCAGCGCTTACTGTCATTGCCTTTGACACCAAGCACAAAATTAATAGTTTAAAAAATTGGAGTTACTCTCTAGGCCTTTGCATTGATTCTCTTTTGTTGTTCTTAATTTATTTTGTTGACCACTGCAGTCAAAAAGAGAGGAAAAACTGCTCATGGCATTAATTTTCCTGAGTTATTGCACTGTTCTGTCTCACTAGAAGTTTATTGTTGTTTTTATACTTCGAATAAAATGTAACTGCTTTTGTCTGAAGCAGAGTCTGTATAAAGAATTCAAATTGTTCTTGAATTTACCTTACTATTCTAAAATTTCTTTGACATTGATACAAAACCATGACTGGGTAAGTTATCCCCATTGAACTTTTGCATGCTATTAAAAATATGTTACTTTGTTTCTTTAATGATTTCATTGTCAGTTCATTTATTAATATTGCTGAAATAGTATGAGTGAGACCCTTAGGCAAAATCATAATGTAAATAATGGATCTTTTGGCTGTATAAGGGCTGAAGGTTTCGTTATATTTGATTACAAGTTTTGTACTTATATTACTGTAGGTGCCCTGAGTTTTGGCTTCAGAAAGGGTACACATGATTAAATAAAGATCTTGCTCCAAATATTGCTTTTATTGGTAACATACAAATTCCCACCAGAGATATGTCACAGGGTACAGGTCTTCCATTTCTATGTCATACTGCCATTTATAAAGTAATTTCCTAATGAAAATTGTTAGATGTGCCAGGTTTCTGAGTTGGATTCTTGTACTCTGAGCTGTAATTATGGAAAAACTTATGGATGGAATTATGGAAATTATGGAAAATACTGTGCATGTCCGTACTTTTCTGAGTTTTGTTTTAATTCTTTGGGCTAATTATGAAAAAAGTGATATTTCCAATGAGTTGTGGAAAAATCAGAGTTAGCCAAATACAAATGATACCTGTTTTTAAGTAGTTTTTCAAAGCTGGACACCAAGTTTTGATCTGTCATCCAGCTGTGAGTGATGTAGATAGAAATGTGTCCCTGGTTTCAGTGGGAGCAGGAGTAGGTGGTAGTTTTTCATTCTTATACCACACATGAAAAAAGCAATTGTGTATGCAAGACTTACAGCGATGTCAGATCTACATTTTTATATGTTTTGTTACAGTCTGTGAATAACTGGACCGTATGGATATAAATCTGTCCTTGATTAAGATAGATTATTCTGGTGTCCTGTTATAAGATTATTTTACATGAACAGAGCTATCATTGACAAGTACAGAATCATTCTGATTTATAGTACTTTATGAGAAATATACACATCTGTGAAAAATGCTAACTCATGGCTGGAATTAAGGGGTAGACACAGGTTCTTTTTATTCTGCTTTTGCATTAAGGAAAACTATTTGGCCTGTTACTGCTTCAAATAGTCATGGAAATTTGCTTTCATCAGAGAGCTATTCTTCATAATTTACAGATAAGGTAAATCAATCCATACTGGAAGTAAGGGGGTATTGTAAAACTGTGGAATTAGGCAAAGTACGTAAGAACATTCTGAACCCCCAAATGCTATATTAAGGTCACACACGTTTTAAATTAGGAGCCTCTGTTCTCACTCATAAATGTCTCAGACTTTCAACTACTGATCTGAAACTTTTGGTGGTTGAATATTGTAACAGTAGCCACTGGAATTAGTAGATACTGACCCTTGTGCCATATGACAGAGTATATATAACTGCTTGCTACCCTGGCCGGGTTCATGTGACTGGAGCGAAGAAATGGAGGTTAGCCTCTCACTAGATTTTTTGCACACTAGAATTTCATTATAAAGGTGAAACTGACTGTTTTTTTAATTATTCTATCAATACAAAATACACTTACTGAAAGAATAATGTTAAATTTAAATAATTTTCCCCCCATTCACATGGCACCTATCATACTGTATTCATAAGCATGAGGAAAGCAAAACACAGCTTAGTCTCACTGCCTTCAACTTTGTGGTTGTTACCAGTAAATGCCTGAACATTAATTTATATTTTATATTTTGAGCTTAGATTTAAAAAAATTTTTTTTTTGTATTGTTTCTTTGCTGGTTTTCTTTTGTTCTTGCTATCTGAAAGACATGTAACATGACAAGCACTGAGCATCTATTTGTGTGAAGCATACAAGGAAATGGAGAGTTATAAATATGTATGCCTGACAATAATATGTAACTATGACAAAGATATTCCTGCCTATGTTTTTGGAAGTGACCGTACAAAGCTAAGGTTTATCCAAATAATGGTAAAAATAACATTCTAAAAATGTTCTACTTACATAAATAGTCCGAAATACAAAAATGTGTACTTAGTCCCAGGTAGAAAAGCTTCTCTTTACAATATTTGGAGATAGATGTCCCTGTGGCTCCCTATCCCCCAAGATGTATTTTCTGCAGAGGTCTTTTAAATGTGAGGGAGGATAGAGTTTCGCAACAGTTTATTGCTAGATTTACAATGCCGGTGATAAAGTCATTCTTAAAAACTGGGATAGACTTCTCCCAGGAATTGATCTCTGGCTGGGTTAATGGATTATATGGGCCAGACTGTGTGTGTGACTAGCCCTTACACAGTAATGCTGCTGCAAACACGTGTGAGATTTGGCCTCACAGGAAACTGCATCTGAGAGCCCAGCACCCCTACCCACTGGGTGGGGTAACCTCTGCAACAGAGTAGGAATAAGACAGGGTCATGCTTATGCCTCTGCATTTATACAAAAGTTGGAAGAACAGTCAATGCCTTCCTAAAGGTGCTGGAAGGCAACAAAGTCCCTACATTGGTTTGATTACAGGAAGATTGTTCCTTTTGCAATTGCTCCTAACTGTGCTGTTTGAAACAACCATTGTCAAGATCACTGGTCAGCACATAGAAAGTTAATTATTTGGCTGTATATTTTTATATTATTAACTAGGTTTTATTGATATTCTTTTCTTTTTGTTTTGTTGCATAGAACATTAGCTGAAATCAACAGAGTGTAATTTTTTTTATTTGAAATACAAAATGATTTTTTGCTTTTAATATTTATATATAATTTTAAACAATCTCCAGAAGACCTGTGCAAAAGCAGAAACAGTGGCTGACTTGGTGCATTGAATGGGTGGGTTTTTTTTTGTCCTTGCCGAGTACAATAAGATCACTGTGTCCCAGAGTCTTTATCATACCACCTAACTGGTTTGCAAAACCTTGCTGCTGCGGGCAGCTTGATCTTGCTGCCAGTGACACGGGTGGCACCCCCCTTTCCTTTTTGTCTGCAGCAGAAGCAGGATTGGGCTGCCCAGTGCCTGCAGCATGAAAATTTGGCGGCTCCTCAGCATCGCCCCGGGTGTGTGGTGATTTTTCACTCTTCTTTGTTTCAAAGAGCTGCATTGAGGGCTGCTCCACAGTAGCAAAACTGAAGCAACACAGAGTATGAGAAAAGCAAACAAAAACTTTACAAATTCGCTTTTGAAATTCAAATCCTTTTTACAAGGTTGTGAGATTGCAGTTATTAATTTTGGCATGTCTTTTTGTTTGATTATTGCCTTTGAAGTGGGTCTGGCCTTATATCAGGGTAACTTCATTTTGCATTACTTGGTGACAACCAGGTTTTGCTTACACAGAAATTGACAGATTTTTGTAAGAAAGATACAAAGAAATGGTATTGCACAGATGTAGTATGTTCACATGCACATATAGGTGCACAGAATACTTACTCATGTCACAAGCTGGTGGTTTTGGGCTGCTGCAGCAGCACTCAATGTGCCTCTTGGAGTCTGCAGGCGGCCGCTGCCGTTTCTCTGCCATGGCAGCCCGATGCCCTGGGAACTGTGCTGGCAGGAGGGAGCTGCTGTGGGGGGCTGCTGCTCAATGTGAGGGGCTGGTGAAGAAGAGGCGGGTGCGGATGGGGCTGTCCACTGCTGCCTCCTCTCAGAGGATCTTGAGGTGGAGGAGTCACTGCCACATGATGGCTGCAAGGAGCCAGGGCAGAGGCCCAGGTGGTTCTTTTCAGGTGGAGGCAGTACTTTGATGAAAGAACTGGAAGAAAACAGTCAGTGGAGCCGGAGCACAGCTGGCCCGGAAGCAGGAGGTGGGTGTGAGGCAGGGAAGGGCAATAGTGGGATGGGTGACACTACATGGTGCCTGTGGAGAAGAGCAGGAAGGAGCACTGTTGCTATGGTGGCCACTGAGGTGTTTGAGGGCTGTGGTGTGGTCACGGGGTTGGCTGAAGGCAGGTTCCTGGAATGGGGTCAGGGTCTGTGGGGTGCGTGCTGGCGGGCACTGCAGGCTGCCCGGGGTGTGTTTTTCCCCCAGGGGAGACCCTTGATGGTTGCCATACTGGTATGCTCCCAGGCGGGACGGATGTTGTGGCCCTGCTGCCATGTCAGGATCAGCAGCTCTCCTGTGTGCGGGGCTCAGGTGTGTGGGGCTCAAATATACCTTTTTATTAGCAAAGCCAAAAGCTCTGTGAAATTCAAACCTTTCTGCATCCCTACAGCTTAAGCGGTTCTATGGGTAATTATTTTAAAAACAATTACACAAGATGTTACCTTAGGCAAATCATAAAATTAAGAGTACAGTGCCATATCGTCAAATTTCACGTCAGTAGGCAGTTTTAAATTCTGCAGCCTTCTGGATTCCTGTGATTCGGTGTTTGCTCACAATACATGTCAGGGGAAAACATATGGTAATCCCATGCAGAAATAAATGTGACTGAATCCTGTTTGCTTTCAAATAATTGCATTTATTTACATCAGTTTAACCTCCATTTAAAATGTCATGTATATCCCAGCTAGATTAATGCATGTAAAAAAACAAGCCTCTGTGGGAAGTGTTTTGAGTAAGCAATTTGTTTTGCTTGTAATTAATGGATTCTTACCCAAAGTACAAGTTATAAATAAAAATAAACTAATGGTGAGGGGTAGTTTGCTGCTGTCGCTCAAATAGTGGACAGTTTAGTAATTACAGACCATCAAAGAACTGCTGCACTGCTAATTATTATATTTTAAGAATTTACCAGCCTTTCATCATTCGAAAGAAACTTGCATTGAAGACTTTAAATATATGCTATAAATAAAATAAGCCTGTTAAGTGAAGTGATGGTTGGTACTTACAGCTCACACAGGAGAACGCCACCTTTCCTTGTTGCTTTGTCTGATACAGAATGCCACGTTGTGAAATAGGTAGCCAAATCTCATTTAGCCACGTGTATTTGCGTCTATACGGAGGGCTTAATTCTGTAAACATGCGGGCAGCTTGGCTAGGATGAGAAGCTTTAGAAGCAAAGTTGGAGAAAGTTATTTGAGCATTTATAAGGCTAGATCCAGAACACATTGAAAAATCCATTCACAGAAACCTTGTATGCAAACCTTTGACCTGAAAAGAAAGAGTACCAGTGAGGAAGATGTTGGCAATAGTTGCACCTGCTCTGAGCTAGAAAGGTGTAATTCTAACACATTTTTATATGTCTTATTTTTTATTTAAAATACTTATGGATACTTTGATAAGTATTTTCATTTTCAAAACTGAGTAAGTTACTAGCCACAAAAGTGTTTTTTCACAGTTGTGATTCTCCATTTACTTTGTATCAAAATGAACAAAACACACATTTCAATGGTAATTTTAGTCAAAAACTGGATTTAGGATGTAAATTATGTCATATATGTCTATTCGTTTTCCTCACAGAGGTAAACCTGCATTTAATACCTCCTAGTCTGTGATCTTTGTATTACCTAGAATTAACGTAGTATTGAAAAATGTGTTTATGTACACACTGGTGCTGGAGATCATGAACTTTTTGTCTTGAGGGAGGAGCAGGTACATGCAATGTAGAGATGATTGTAATATATTTCCATCAGAAGTATTGCAGAGCTCTTGGACCTTGACAAGACTTAGGATTTAGCATTGCTTTGTTCATCTGCTTATAAACAGATATCTGTACAGATTGCAGACATATTGTCTCCAGTAAGGAGGCATCCACTGCCAAGTTGATCTATATAGTTTGTCTACCCGTTTATCTTAGTTTTATATCATAATGAAAGAGTAGTCCTGAATCTGTCATTTAGAATATTGACACGAGATTGCATTATCCATCTAAGTAAGATTTCCAGGATGGAGATTATAGACCTCTGCAAATACAACACTGAAATTGTAAATAATATAAAACAAATGCTAAATATTGTACTCTTCAGTAATTTTCATTGAGCCAGACTCTAATAATCATTAAGGCATGTAAAAAATACACAGATATATGGTTAATATGAAAGGTCAGCTGCAGGCCGTGGTTATTTTTAATTCATTGAATTGTTTTCAGCAGGCATATCTGTATGTGGCGTAATCTCTTGCCCATTTTCAGCAAAACATCCCTAAATTCATCATACACGAAAACAGAGCTGGAGGAAGAGGAAATGAACAATTTTCCAATTTATGCAATTTAAGAGAAATATGCGGGGGGTCTTTAATGATCATTGGCTGTATGAAATACACATTATCTGTACCTATCAAGCTGCAAAAGCCTATGGAAGACGGCAGAAATGCTGTTTTTAAAGGGTTATGTAGTCTTGTGAGACTAGTTTTATTATAAATCTGCTTATGTGTCATTGAACTGCATACTGTACTTTGTAAAATACTATAAACATAATTTTTGTTGTTAATATCATAATTCATTTGACATGTTTTAGCTTGATGGTTTTGGGCATAATATTTTCACAAGCTTTAAAAAATCCTAAATTAAGACCAAATGAAATAATTTCAGAAAATGAGCTATTTTAAGGTTGCTTGACACTTTAATTGTGAATTAACTGATTTTAACAGTACCGTTGTGTTGCTTAACTTATTTTTAAAAAAAAAAGATTGAAAATTTCCAGGTGCATTGACAGACTCATGCACACCTGTTTTGGGGATTTTGGGTGGTTTGTTTATTTGCTTGTTTTAATAAACTACAACAAAGAAAAAATCTGAGAACCTTGAAATAACAGTTTCATGGGTATGTAAGGAAAGCAATTGTTAAATGGCTCTGAGTGTTAGCAGAATTTATTAAAGCTAGTTAATGTAATAAAAAGACTAGAAAGGGCTATAAGACTTAAAAATATGTTGTACACAATCATATGTTTTTCATATTTACTATTTTCACTTAGGTGGAAATTGAGCAGATGTACAGTGCATTAACAGTGTGAAAAAACAGTAAAAAAGCTAATGATACCATAATTACTGTTTGCTGTATGAAAACCTGAAAATGCTGGATTGTGTTCTATTGAAAAATACATAGTTGTAAGTTGTCATAATGCAGGATGATCATGAATCTCTTTAGTAGCAATTGGGATATGTTGCGGTGTGTATTTATTAATATACCATAGTTTCTTAAAGTAGAATTTCATATATGTATAGTAATTACTCAGAGGTAGTAAATAATTGCAACACAAACTTGAAGAAATCTAGAAAGGCTTTTATGTAGTGAAAGAAAAGTGAGAAAGAAGAAGGGAAAAGGAATAATTTTAGTCCTTTAAGGCCTAGAGGATTCCTGGGTAGGTGAAATGATGAGATTTTATGTGTTGTCTGACTGCTCTTGGTCTTATTATTAGGGCCCTGCCCCACAACCTCAAGGAGCAGGAGGAGGACTTGGTATTGTCAGAATATGCTGCTGTGCACAGCCTGTATTTCCTTTTCCTGGGAGGATTATGCTGCGTGTAAGTGGCAGCATTCTGCGTAGCAGCAGAGATGTCTGAATGGAAGATCCCTTCCCCCAGCGGTAGCACATCTCGGTAAATGTTCTGTTCACTTGAGCCAGGGGCATTTTGACCAAAATGTATTAAACTTTGGAGACATGACGTCTTCTGTTCCTATTTATTAAGTACTGCATGGGATTCTTTATCTAAGGGCAAGTTGTTCTTATTTCATTCACAGTTAATGAACTGCATGCATGTGGAAAGGGAGAGATATTTAGCTTCTGTATGTCTCTGAAATAACTTATAATCTAATAAAAATAGTTTATAACAAAGGCCCTCTGAAGGTAAATGACAAAACAGGATTGTGGCTTCTTATAACACCCTTACACTCTCTTACCTTTTATGGCCCAGCTTAGCTGTATTAAATGTCCAAACAATACTCGTTGTACATTGTATTCATTTTCAGACATGCACCATGCTTTTATTTTACCTTTGATTTCCTTGGCACATGAGATACAGTGGCACACGAAGATACAGTGCAGTCATCTGTCCAGTTCCCTTCCTATAGCCATATTGTATATTAAACTCTTATGCCCCACAGTGTTCTGCAGGAGATTATCCAAGAAATGATAAATCCTCGGTAGAAGCTATCAAAGCATCGTTGCCCTTTTGTAGCTGCCAGAAAGACCCTCACATCTCTTTCACTGTCACTGCATTATTGATTAGCTTGCGCAATACTGAAGCTGTATTGATTGCAAATATTTAGGGATGAAAAAGGAAACATTGTCCTTGAAGGTATTTGTAGTCCTCATTTCTGTCAAAGAGATCGTCTCTTGTATTTCTCTGGCTGTCTTCTACATATGCTGCAGGCAGATGTGTTCATCCAGGGCTACCAGCAAGATGGGCAAATGGCTGCCTCACCCTGCTGTGGCTGGTAGTCACCAAAAACCTGAAAGGGGACAATAAAGAAGAGTGCTTAGATAAAGATTGCTTATTTGGTTTTCTACACATATGCATTTTGACAGAAATTATATGAAGCAAAACCCATTTCCTATTCATCTATGTTTTAATTAATTTGTATTTTAAAATTATCTTAATGATCCAGGCAATCTAGGCCATGAGGTCTGAAACAGTCCTGCCTAAAATAGTACATAACTGGCTGATATTCTAGTCCCATTAGAAACATAGGCGCTGAAATCGCAGCACATTCTGTCTCGATATTCATGGGTTCTCCTAATCCAGTTACAGAAATACTCCGTACAGACAGGCTAAAATGCAAGACCTGAGAAGAATCTTAGCTTGTTGATCCATTTGGGTGAAGTCTATAAATGGACCTTGCAAATGAAAAACAGTAAAGCATGCAACAAAACAATTCCCTGGTAATTTGCAAGTTGCTTCTTGCTGTCCCTTCTCCAAGAAGATCCTGGCACTTGCAGGTGGTTTCTGCTTGGTTAGTGTACAGTTAGTTCCCTGGCTGGTACTTAAACTGAAATCATTAACATGTGTCTTGTGTGTTACCTGAATGAAAGGCGAGTTCACGGGTTATTATTGCCCATTTTTTCTCTTTGCTCCTGCACTTCCCTGTTTCGATTACAAATCCCCCTCCAGGCACAAAGCAAGCTGGACACCTACAGTGCAGCTAAAGAGTTATTTGTTCCCTAGGTGGACACTAATGAATGACTGCAGTGCTGCCCTGAGTGAGGGGGTCCCCACTATTAAAAGTTTAATAGAAAGATCTGAGAAGCTGGGGGCCAAGAGGAGGAGGAGGGAACAGGGAGCTGTGAGTAACTCACTAAGTGCCTTCTCTGTTCCTTTGCTGTAGTGGAGATTATACCATCCATTAGGACAGGAGCAACAGGAGAGAGGTCAGTTCCCTCTGCGTTCTTCTTCTGCGTTCAGTCTCACCACAAGCTGCTGAAACTGCAAAAATATGTTGGTCCCTTTCCACTGTAAAGTCTCTGAAAGCAGCAGGGATATGGCCTGCCTGAAAAAACGAGCTAATTCAGACTTCCTTTCACTTTTCTGATTTTTTATCCTTTTGTTTCCCTCTCACACCTCTTTGTTCTCTTTTAAATCCCTGATCTGTCTCTCTTTTCTTTACTCTCCATGCTCTTCTCTTCCTCTACTTCATGCTTTCCAAGATTTTGCATTAGGATAGGTGTATTTAATTTGGAGGCCTTTCTTTTTATTTATTTTTTTCTTTAAATATTCCAGCACCCACATGAATTCCTGTCTATGCTAAGCAATCATTAAATTTCATAGAACACTGGAAATATATTGTCCCTTATTTCAACCAAGGTAGGTACAAACCTCACTTTTTCTCTCAGTTGTAGGTGAGTGAGATCTAAGTTTTGCTTTTAGTTTTTTATCTAGGCTCTATTACTGTAGCATCTGTCTATTTTTGAGACCCTGTGAAAAAAAGGGGTTTGTTATAACCAAGAGAGAGGGAAGGAGAGAGGTATCCTTTAGTTTCTGTCTGCTGTAGATTACCAAGAACATTCTGAATATCTCTTACATAATCCTTATGGGGAACAAGAAGAACCTCTTGTATATAATGTCTCTTGTATATAATTCCTATTATAACTCCAAGAAGGAGTGTTTTATGGGAGGTTCAGGCCACCAACATGTTTGGTATCCTGAGGTCCTGCAGAATGCTGCTCACACTGCAAGGGACAGCCAGGGAATAGCAATGGAAAAAGCTTTCTCGCACCAGAGGTGTTGAGAAAGTTAGAATTTTGCTGGAGCTAACCATAACAATAGGAATTGATGTTTGTTTTCATGGTGCAATGTTATAACCTCCCTCCATTTTGGCGATAAGAGTTCTAGGATTAAGAGACCTCTGTTAATCTTCTGCTAGCCAGTGATAAATGTAGCTGAAGGAACTAAAATAAAATGGCTTCTCTATGGTTCTTTGGATCCCCTGTGTCATCTTTCCTACAGAGCTCTTCTAGAAGGCAATGCAAGAACATTTTTAGCATGTAAATGCATCCTAAAAAGAGCACTGATACCTGAATGTGATGCCTGCTCTCTTTGAAACAGTCTGATTAAAAAAAGGCATTCGGAAGTGGTGCTGCCCACACAACCTGTCAGCACAGGTTTAAGATTGCTGCCTGGAACAACATGTCAGATTCCTGTTTGGAAATATCTGGAGTGGATCCACAAACCTTACCTGCGCTCTCCTTTCTCACTGCCTTTCCTTCAAACGTTAGTGCTCTGGCTTAACTCCAGCACTTGGACAGATGTAAAGCTGGCTAGTGTGATCACCTGTGAAGTAACTTTTAAAAGAGTGGCAGATGTTTTCTGGTGAGACTATTACAGAGAGATGTGTTTTCCTAAGCATTTTAAGGATACAAAATTTGTGTTCTTGTCATTTTTTAACAAACAGTGATTTTGTGCCCTTCAGTTTTTTTCTTAAATTTAGGCTATTGAAGAAAATAGTTTTATACTATGCTAATAATTTGATTGTACATGTTAACACATGCTTTCATATTACTCTGAATAGGCTTTCTGAGCCAAGGCCTATGTTTAGAACTTACCTCTGAATCCTGGTCTTCAGAAAATGCTAAAATAGGTTGCTTCTCCTGAGAACATAGGCTGACAATTCCTTTGCTTTCCTGTGTGTTCTGGAGAGACAAGATTAGAGTTCAGTTGCATAAGACTCATTCTTATTTTCATGATATTCACTATTTTTTAAGAACTCTTCAGCATTCTTACTTAGGTGCAGTTCAAAAAACCTGCAAAGACAGGAAATTTCTCTCTTTCTTACCATGATAATGGAAAGTGCTCAAGAGAAATAAGTGCTATGTGAGAATCATCCTTGGCGTTATGCTTACTTCTTGTGTCAGTAAAATTTCCTTCTTTTCACTTTTTTGAAGCAGTATCTTAAAACCTTTTTGTTGGTGATGATGGGTTTTGGTTGGGGTTTTTCGTGTGTGTGTAAACTATTAAACTGCCATAATGATTACACTGTTTTCAGTAGTCACTCAAAAAGATAGATTGCAGGGAATTGCAATGCAAAATTCCCCTTTATATTCTGTCAGGAGAGAGCTGAAGATCACTTCCGAGCTCTCTCCATTTGGTTTGATTTTGTGGTGTTTGGTTGTTTTTTTCCCTCCACAGCTGCATATTCCAAATTACTGGTAATAGCAATGGCTGTCTTACAGTTTTTGTCACACTCAAACAACACACTGAATTTTGTCTTTCCTGAACATGAGGCAAGTGCAACCATGCGTTTCATGATCAGAACCAGGCAGCTTATGCCATTTCCTTTTGGTAAATGTGGTTATGGAGGTCAACAGAATGGTTGACTTTTAGGCTACCCAACAGTGTGCAATTAGCAACACCCTGAGATTTCTGGATTTTCTCATCCAGCCTTCTTTTGTGTGACTTGCATTATAGGAGAAGCCAAAGCTAAGTGAACTGGAGAGGTCAGTAAAATGCTATTGTTCAGTCTTGTTCTTTGCTTTTAAGGTAAGTTGATCCCATATGCAGGGACGTCCAGTAATTTTCTGACTTAACCTATACACCCAAGAATAGAAGTGTTTAGTTAATAAAGTCTTAGAAAAAAAATGGTAAGACACCTTTGTATCTGAAAAACAGTGAATCAGTATGCAAACAACTGAATAAAAAACCCCAAACAACTCCAAGTGCATTTTATTTGAAGGATGAAAAGAAGTCTTTCAACTGATCAAAAAACCCTGTCTGTGTCTGCCTTTTGAATACTTCTTCAGGAATAATGCTTTCCATAGTTTGATGCTTGCAGCTCCATAGTGAAAAAATTTTTGTCATGGAAAACTTATTCTCTACTTTTATTAATCTTAATGGCACTGTTGAATTATATTAGTTATCCATTTATTTTGGTGTTCTGGTAAGGACTAGAATCATATGTTTCAGAGGAAAACACAAGAATTCTTTGGATAGTAAGCTGGGCCTCTGTTACAAAATAAGCAATCAGAAATATATTGGGGCAGAAACAGAGCAAATGTTCTGAATTTTTGGGGGACTGTGTTTTGTACTTTGGGCTGAGTTGTAACTCAAGAGCTGGCAAATAGTTCACCAAAAATGACACATAGAATAATAAATAATATAGGCACATGTGCTTGTTGGGGCGTAAATGGTTCTTTCCTTTGAGAAATTGTAGAAATAGACTAGTTAATGAGTAATTCTGTGGTGTAAGTGGGAAAATTATTTTGTTTCTGTTATATCCTACAGAACTGGTCTTAGGAACAGTTCTGAGTGAATAACAAGACTTATTTTTCTGAACAGAAGATGAATAAATGGTATGTTTCTAAAAATCATAAACAATACCCAGTTTCAAACTCTGTTCTGTTCCAGAATGTCCTTTCTCTGACACGCAGGAACTAAAACCTGTATCAGAAGAAGGTCACAGATATCATAATGATGAACATGCAAGTTCATGGATCTCAAAATAACAATACAACAACGTTATACAAGATTTAAATATTATAAAATATAAAAATAGTTTTACATTACATAGTGTAACATTTTCATATATTCATATGGAAAACATTTTGCTTACATGTATGTTTTTATAAAAATATAAGCAAAAATATAATCCATAATTAGTGAATCCAATAATGGTATTTAAATTATATACACTAGATATTGGAAAAAAAACAGATACAATCCACAAGAAACAGCGTATCAAGGAAGAGAACTGTGCAGTTATAAAGAATAAAGCACTGATAGAGAGGATGATTAATCTGAAGCAGCAGCCCTTTCTGGCTCCTGAATGCTTCAAACAGCACTTGGCCTCTTCCTTTCTACTGAAGATACAGTCAGAAACCTTCTCCTAAGGGTAGATAGCTAATCTTTTCCATTTACAGAGTAGTGATAGATAATGTTGCTCTCTGGTACGATGGCTCACTGGTTACTGCTTCAACAGTCAGCAAAACTCATCCATGATCAGATCTTTTGCTGATCTGTGGGTTTCGAGACAAAGGGGTAGCATTTGCTGTTGTGCATGTTCTTCTCATTTTTTTTTTTTTTTACCTTATAAGTCTTTAAAGAAATTAAATGAAAGTGAGGAAGAATGCTAAGAAGAAAGGTGCCAAAGTGACTCTGTAACCCCACCTGCAGCACTCTCACTGTCCCAATACATGAAACAGGCAGCCTTAAATGTCTAATGCCAGGTCCCGTGCTCCAATCAGACACCTCAAAATTAGAGCTTGTGCTCAGTATCAGCGTAGCAAAGTCCCTTTTGAGAGCTGGATGCTAGACACAGATTTTGAAAATAGTTAAGTTTACACTTATTAAAACTAATGGGAATATTAAATGCATAAAAAGTAAAATGTTTCAGGGCCCAAAATCCATGCCCAAATGTCTCTCTGTTGGTCTACGGGCTAGACCTTTTTTCAGACTTAAATCTTGCTATTTCCACAAAATACCTTTGCTTGTGCATAAAGTCACAGGACTGTTTGCTTGTCCTCCTACACGGAGAAAATAGAAGTGGTCCAGCCTCTGAACTGGTTCTTCTGAGTCTGAGAATAGTAGAGGTCTGCTGAAGAAAACATGACACAGTGGGCATGATGCCCTAGAAAGCAATCTTTAAAATAACTTTAATTACTTCTGAGGGCTTGCATATCTCGTCTTTCTCCCTCTTATTTGAAAAGATTTTGATCAGTAAGGTATCTACAATATGCAGTAAAACGAAGCAGTACTGTGATAACACTGACATTTACATAGCTCTTTTCAAAGTACTGGGAAAACTAGTGGCTGAGCTGTGGACAGTGCATGCGGACAGTTAGCTTAAGTTACTCACTGGGCTGAGGAATGAAGTCTTACAGCAAGGTTGAAGAACAAGGTATCGTACAAAATGTGACAGCTGGAGTAACACTCTTTTGCTCTTACTCCTGCTGCTCAAGACTCTCTGGTTTCGAGAGTGAGTAGGGATTTCTTGGTCTGGGGTGGGCAGAGACCGGGAGATAATCAGCATTCTCTTGGGAAAGAGCCAGCACGCATCCTGGTGCCTTGGGTGCCATGTCCCAGCTCCACTTCGTGGCATTCAGTGGTCAGAAAAGTCATCAGGTAGAGCTTCATGGAGCCACAGGGACAACATGAAGTGACCGACTTAAGAGAGATTCTAACAGTATCAGCTAATGAAAAAAAAAGGGGAAAACACTTGCTCAAGTTTGGATGAGAAAACTCTACTTGGCAGAGCTGTAGCTATAGATAATTTACTGTAAGGTCATGTGGGAAGCAGATTTTGATACAATGATAATAAGAATGATAGCTTTTCTTCACTGCTGTTTTCAATCACTAGAAAGGTAGATACAATCTGCCTACTTACGCGCGGAGGGATGCTGCCTGCTTTAAACAGTCTAACTGCTCCCTGTAGTCACTTAAATTACCTTTTAGATATATTAATAGGGCAATTTTGCAATGATATTTGGGAATTGCATTTTGGTTTGCACGTGTAATGGATGAATTAGCAGCAGCCAAGAAGAAGCAGTTTCACCTCTGATTCCTTAATTTATTCCCCGGAAAAAAGACGCTGCTCTGAACAATTGTTTTAGGAATTAGCCTTTCATGTTGGCTAGAAGAAGAAAGGAGAAAAGCCGCCCGGTTGTACACGGTGGCCCGCAGGTCGCCGTAGCGAGGAGGAAGCAAGGTTGGCACAGCGGCGTAACACAGGACTGGCGTGGTGGAAAAAGCAGTAGGAGGGAGTCTCTGTGGCGCAATCGGTTAGCGCGTTCGGCTGTTAACCGAAAGGTTGGTGGTTCGAGCCCACCCAGGGACGGGTTTGCCTTTTGGCTCGCCGTCTTTCTGTGCGTGCTCGCCGGGGAGGATGTGAGATTAGCGCTGGCGGCCGTGCCGGCGCCGCGAGTTTCTGGCAGGGGGGCCCCCGCTGGGGAGCCCAGCAAGGCGCGGCGGCAGCGCTGCCAGCGGAGGAGGCCGGTCCCGCCGCCTTGAGTCCTGGTAGTTAACAGCCGTGCTGCAGCGGCCACGCGAGCCTACGGGTCGAGAGGGTCCCGGCTGGCACGGCGTGGGGTTAATATGGCCCTTCCTCCTGGGAGGAAAGTGTAGACCTCCCCCCAGCCCATTTCACGCTGGTGGGGGCTCTCTGAGCGCCACTCTTCTGACGGGTGGGCAGAGGCGAGAGCCTCCGGGAGTTTCTTCACCCTGAGGTCCCGCCGTGGAAGGTGCAAAGGAAAATACCATATTTGAGCTGCATACTAATCGTTAATGACGGCGCCGCGCGATAACAGGGTTTGCTCCAGGAGACACTGCGTTCACGGCACTCCAGCACCCGAGCTACCGCCATCGGATAACGTGAGCTGGAGGTTCTGCTCGGGGGGTAAACGCCGTCAGCAAGAATGATTATCGTTATAACCGCTGTTGTGTGGGGCTGTCGCCGCTGCCGTCCCTGGTCGTCACACACAACCTTTCGTCTCTCCGCGATGGACGACGGCACCGGCGCGGCTCCAGCCTCCGTCCCGGCGGGAAGCAGACCCCTGGGGCCCGGCGGGCGGGTGCGCTACCCTTGGAGCCGCCGCCGGTGCCGGTCCCGCTCCCGCCGGTGGCTCGAGGCCCGTTTCCTGCTGGCAGCAGCACTGCCTCTCCGGCCCGCCCTGTCCGCACGAAGCCTCTTTGCATAAATGAATGTTAAAAGCAATTACGTTGGGAGCTTCGCCTAAACGTATCAATTAGAAGTTGGCACCTTCGCCGTATCCGAGCCCGTGAGCTGATTATAACGAGCGTTCCGGCCGCTTGAAATCCGGTTGCCTTCCAGACCAGCTCCTGACAGCTCTGCGAGGGTCTATTTACAGTTTATAGAGAGCAGGATTCGTATTAAAAATGCCCCCTTCCCCGGTGAAATTGTATTTCACTGATCTTTCTTTTCAACTCGCCTGTTTTGAATAAAGGATATAGCCCTCTTAAAGGTCAGGCTGATGACAGGACATGGCCCTCGCTAGCTAAGATACCGAAGAAAAGACATGGATTCAGACACACCGAGGAACCTTGAAT
This sequence comes from Pezoporus flaviventris, assembly GCF_033815535.1. Lineage (NCBI taxonomy): Eukaryota > Metazoa > Chordata > Aves > Psittaciformes > Psittacidae > Pezoporus > Pezoporus flaviventris. The sequence continues at coordinate 10,914,759 of NW_026892595.1, forward strand.
TTTTTGAAAGTAATAAACCCTAAATGGTCGGTGTGCTGGATCTGCAGCTGTTGGCTGGCATAGTTTTTTCTCTTTTTTTTTTTCCCCATCACCCGCATCTTTTCATTTTTTTCATTAAAAACTGTAAAACCTGGCAGCTGTGTTCTCAGCACGGGATAGGTGCAGCTCGCTGCGGGACCCACCTGCTGACCTCAGCAACGCCTCACCCACAGATGTTCCCCAGTGACAGGTACAATTTTATTTTAACTCGAGTCATTCAGATAAACCTCCTTCTCTCCGTTCCCGTGGTGTTGGCAGCGGAAGGATGGATCCAGCTCAGGAGCCAGCGAAGCCTGGCGACGGACAGGGTTTTCAAACCTGAGTTTGTCTACGCTGGGGTTGCCTGTCACCGGGCGGTCACCGAGAGCTCTCAGGAATCACAACAGCTAAGTGATCACGGCAGTGTAAAGAAGCAGTGGCTGGAAAGGAGGTAATTTAGGAGCTAAAATTCACCGAAGTGATACTTCAGGAGGAAGGTTCTGCTCCCAGGCAGCAAGTCCTGCTTTCCCTAGCTGGTCATACATGGGTTTTACAGAGGTGATTCTTGCTGACCAGGAGGTCTCTTAACTCTCCTTCCAGGTGTTGCACGTCGGTGTGCAAATGCACCCATCAAACCGCTTAAAACAGATGCGGGGTGTGAGCACTCACTACGCGTTCCCTAGATGCGGGTACAGTAGGAGGCTCTTCAAACGCGCATCGTGGGTTCGGTAACACACAGCAGCGTTGGGGCGGTGCTTAAGAAAATCATTTTGTGCAAGTGGAAAGTGCTTCATCGCTTCTGCTCACCAACTAATTACAATGAAGGTTGTGGAAAACGGGACACCTGGTCCATTTACTTCTATTTTTTTTTTGGGGGGGGAGGGAGGGGGATAGGGACTCGATGCTTTCTTCTTATGAAGTAATATTTTTTTAGAGGTCAGTGAAGCTCTCAGTTCTCAGCCATGAAAAAAAAAACAAACCCTCACAGCTGTGCAATGTAGCGAGAGAAACCATCCGATTCTTAGCTTAATCCATTTGTCTATACGCGGTTTGGGACAAACGCTCTTCTAAGTGCAGTGAGGGACTGCATCACCTGATACTTTTAGGAAAAGCCCTGACATATTCAGAGTGACCTGTTAACAAATACCGAGTTAAACCCCAGCCTTAATATTTCAAACCAATATCCCAGCCAGATTCTAGCGCGGTTGGGCAAGAGCGGACGTCGACATACCCGAAGAAGCCCCGAGCCGCAGAAGACACCCTGCACTGCCCGTTCGCCTGGGTGAACAGAACCACCCGCAACCCGCCGCGGCTCTTTGTTCGCGGGGACGCGGGGCCGGGGGTGCAGCCCTGCCGCGGTTCCCCCCGCGGGCAGCGCCCGGGGGCTCCGCTTCTCGGCGAGGGGTAGGGGTGGGAGCCCTACCGCCGCGGGCCGCCCGCCTGCCACTGCCCGGCGGATGGAGGCCGGTGGGAGCCCGGCGCTGCCCGTGGGTGCGGGGCACCCCTCGGCCGCCGCGTCCAGCGCGGCCGTGGGGGAGGGGAGGGCGCGGCTGCCAGCACTGCTGCCGGCCCGGGCCGCGCCGGCCTCCGCCTTCGCTCCGGGACACACACACACACACACACACACACACACACACACACACACACACACACACACACGGTGGGACAAAAGAACGCTGCCCCAGCCACAGGAACCCCGGTGGAGGGCCCGGCTCTGCGTAGAACCTCGGGGATACGCTCCGCTCCCTCCCCTCCCTGGACCTTCCAGCTGCCTCCCGCCACCGGGCGAGGCGGAGACGGAGCCGGGATCCCCCCCCCCGCTGCTGCCGCCGCCACCCCCTGGTCCTCTCGATGCTGCCGCTGTCCGCTCCACCCCGCAGCTGCTCAGCGGCTGCCCCGGAGGGCTCGGCGGGGCCTCGCGCGGAATCCAGGTGCGGGGAGCGGGCCCCCGCGGAACCGCCGGGCTCCGGGCGCTGCCCCAGGGCCGGGATCTGCCGGGAGTGTCCCGCCGCGGGGGCCGTGCTCTGCCCCCGGCTGCGGAGCATCCTCGCCCGGCTGCGCGCGGCTGCGAGTGTCGGTACGGAGGAGGCATGCGGCCGAACCGGCTTCCAGAGGGCTGCGGCGGTGTCCGGGATGGAAACGGGGCGGCCGTTGATCAGCCCTCTTTGAAGTTTGGCCAATATTTAGTAACTTGGGAGGCTGATAGATGAGGGATAAAATAGCCACAGCCCTAGGGAGGTCGGGGACTCGGAATATTTGAAACGTGGAAAACTGTAGAGCTCGCAGAAAGGGTGCAGAAAACAGCCATCTTGAATATTTTAATCTCTGGCAAGTGTTTCTTTGGAACAAAATGGATGTTGAAGGGAAACAGCATAGTTAACATTACTGTAGCCTTCCATTTCTAACACCATCCCTCTCGCAGAATTCAGCTGGCACGAAGCAACGAAACTGGAAGGAATGCCGCAGCCTTTCCTCTACATACAATGGCAATAAATAATCATCATCTGAATACTGTGGTCTGGAAATTTAGTACCTCTCTAAGCGATGGTGTGTTTTGTTGGGTTTTTTACCCACGATTTATATTGATTTGTTTGCATCGATATCGCTCACATGTAATGCTGCAAGCCTCCCCACACACCCCCCTTTAATGTTCATGTAACATAAACAATTGCTGTGTGTTCACCCAGAACACATGTGTAAGGATTATTTTAGTTTTAATGATATTGCACGTTGTTACCATCACCAAAGCCAAAGGAGATATTCTACAGCTTACCCTGGAAATGGGACCAGGCCCCTGGGTTCGGAGTTTGTTGTGTATTCATGATATGAATCAATTATTCTAAGGATTCATTGTTTGCCCATAAAAATCAGTCTAGGCTGAGATTAGGCTTAGAAAGTCCCCAGGTTTTTTTCCACTTTTACTAAAATAGATTAACATCTGTCTTTATTTTTTCTTCCCACCCCTCAATTGATGGTGAAAGCAAATACAAGATGCTGATTTCTGAAAGGTTTTTGTTTTCCTATAACTGCAAAATAGCTATCCTTTGTTTTACTAAGACTTATAAGGCTATTAATGCTGGTTAGGCCTTCCCAAAATTTAAAAATAAAATACCTTTTTTTTTTTTTAAGAAAAAAAGGAACAACCGACTGAAGGGGGGGGGTGGTGATGTGGTGAGCGCAGAGACAATAAGTCAGTGGTTCAGCTACACAGGCTCGGAAAAGCGCCTTCCCTGGAATTATTTATTTATTTGTTTCCCCGTTGCTGTTTGCATACTTTGGACTCAGTCCTTCACAGATAAGCTTCAGTGGAAACAACACACTTTAAAAAAGCCAAAGACAGCTAATAAAAGTAATGTAGCAATGGCTGGAGAGGATTGCCTGAAGATGAAAGAATAGGATTGCAAGGCAGAACTGCTTGATTTTATTCACTTACTGATTTCTTTAATGACAATTTCTAATCCTAATTGCTAAGGGCAAGGTTTCTACTAAGAACTGCATTGTTCTTATTAAAGATTCTAATTCTTTTCAAGGAAATGTTGAGGCACTGCATATGCAGTTCTTGATTATTTCAGTACCTCGCTACAGCTTTACTTTCAGTATCTGAACACTTTTGCATTATTTTCTCAGTGCCATACTTTCCCCCGTGGACTGACATGTTAAAATATATTTAACATCTGTTTTATAGGCATCCTGATGTTTGTACAGCATTTCCTGAGACTATGTGGATCAAAAGGCACTGTGAAGTCAAGTAGCATCCTAGTAGTTTTTTATAATTTGAGCATGTAGGAATCTCAAAAGAATAATGAGAGTGAAAAGCGGAGTGAGCAAAATCACTAAAATGCAAATGACAAGCTCCATCAAAGCCTAAAATCACAAACTTGTATTTGTGAGAAAATAAAAGCAATGCATAGACTAGAAACAACCTGGAAAAACAGGCACTGGCTTTGTAATAGGCAGGTCTTACTCTAAAACTGAAAGCAACACTTGGCTCAAATTGTTCATGTTATGTAAGAAACAGGAAGGTCTCAGCTAGATTGAATAATACTGGGAATTTGGGGGCTGTTGTAGGGCCCAGAGAGGAAAGCCATATCAAATTTGTTCAAGCTTAAGGAACTGCATTTAAATGTCATGAAACTGTGATTTATGTGGGAACGGTATGTAGGGTTCCAGGGAGGAAACAGGGTGCAATGAAGTACTAAGGAGATCTACCTCTGTATTTTGTCCATCAAATGTGAAAGTCAAAGAAATATTGTAGAAATAAATGAAAGAAATGAATTTAACTTGACCTACTTGCCAAATGAGATAAGTTTAAAAATGTCTTTATAATGATTACTGAAAATACATATTTTCCCCGAAAGAAGCATATTCACAGGAAGTGAAAAACAGTATAAGATTTTTTTTTTGCTGAAAAAGAATAAAGCTTATATTAGGTTAATTTGCCCATCTTTTACATGAGATAGGCTCAGATATTTTTTCTGTTAAGTATTATATTCCTTTATCTTCATCATAACTTTGGTGACAAAACCCGAGAGCTAGATTGTACCTGAGTAGGTTAACAGGCAGCAAAAATGGTGAGAATGCTTCTACCCACACCTTTCAGAAGGGTAAGGAGTACCTGGGAACTTCCAAATAACTGAGTCCAAAGGGACTGGTGATTTTATATTTTACTCTGAATGGACAGGATATTCTGGTTATTTTGCTTTCTTGTTGGGTCATTCCACAGCAGGCTCTGCAAACAACTATTAAGCATGTATTACAGTAGTGCATGTATTGGTAAGGAATAATTGGTTTAAGAAGCTGAGTGCTGTTTGTAAATATATCTGTATAAAAGTCAGTTAAATCCGTTGTGCTGTTTAAAAGGTTATTGTGAAGTGGTGCAGTAAAGTGGCAGAACTGGAGAGATCAGGTTTGGTCTTCTTTTCTTTTTACAGATTCTCTCCAAACATGTCTGGGTTTCTCAGACAGATCACTTCTGTAAATATTTCTTACAGCTTGATTGAGAATGGGGAGTGACAAGAAGCTGCTATTCAAAATTCAGATCTTCAGTTTTATTTGAGGACATACTTCATCTGACATTCTATTTTTCTTGGATGATACAAATATTCTGAAACCCAGAAATTATCTTTGCAGATACTCGATATAATTTGCTTACCTCAGCAGAGGAAAACTGATACAGAAAAGGTCTGTGCCACTACACATGCTGTGCTTGGTACTGTTGGGCCTCACAAGGTTGCTTGCCCTGAGGTACTTCCAGTATAAATGAGAGATAAAACTTGTAATTAATGATGTGTAATAATGAGTTTAGACAAATATTTGCAAAAATGTTTTATTCATTTGCCTTTAGTGTTTAGGAATGAAGTCTGGGCTCGACCAGGTCTAAGTTAAAATTAATAAAGGAAAAAAAAGAGCACTTTTCCTCTTTTGCTTTCATTTGAGCAGGTCTCCTCAAACAGAAGGTGGGGCTTCCCCAGAGCCATCAGGAGTCGGAGCAGCTGTGACTGTCCTTGACTTCTCTAGTATGAATAGTTTGTTCCCAGTTTGTAAGTTATTCCGTTATGTTGTTCAGAGCTTAAGAAACAAAGATCTTCTGTGTGCCTATCCTAAGTATTCCTTTTTTTCAGTCTTAAGATGCGGGGATTGCTTTTACTGCTGTCACACACTTCTAAAATCACAGATAGGCTGACTCGAAAGGTAATAATTTGGAGTTTATTGTGGAAGGAAGATAAGATTAGCTGCAGTAAAGATTTATTATTAGAAAATGAATAGCCTCATTTTCAAGATATAAGAGACTTGTACAAATTACCTGCTGGATGGCTTTTTAGTTTCCAGTTCACATTAGTGCTGAAAGAGCTGTTTGGGGCCTATTACCCAACTTCTGGAAAGTTTTCTTGTAGTGGAAAAAATTGTAAGGGATTTGGAAATGAGGACTCATCTGGCTAGTAGGTGTTCATAAAAATCCTAATGACTTCAGCAGCCCCAGGCTGTTGGGGCTGGGCTTGGATGGAAACTACTGGACTGGCTTACTGGCGGATCTCCTCCACATATGTGTGGTGGTGATAAGGGGAGGGCTTCAAGCAGGCTTTGAAATCTATGAGTCTATCTGTGGCTGGGCCAACACTGCTGCTTTTAAAAATGATTCTGTATTGTAAATTGCATGGGGAAAAAAAAAAAAAGTAGCTTTAATGCATAGGACAAGGAGCTTGTGCATGAAACTCTGGGTTTTCCTACAAAGGCACTTTACAATTTTATACATGACATTTTCCTGATATGTACTCTTTATGTAGAGAGTGTATTCCTCTGAACCAAAGATGTTTAAATTTAGTTTGTGTTGCTTTGGAGGGCTTTTTAAAATAAATCCCAATGTATCTGACTTAAAACAGTGATGTTGCTATATACGGAAAGCTGCTTTGGAGCATTTCTATAGGCTTTTACATACTTAAGTAATTTTACTGTTACTCAGACATCTGTGTGCTTTTAACTCAAAGGCAATACTCTTGATCTCAGGTGTAGCTCAACTGTGGTGGTAATATGCAAGGGAGAAATCTAATTTATGGTCAGTTTGACAGGTGGCTTGGGAAGTGGAATGATACAAAAATAGTATTAATTAAAACCACACACCCACACACCCACCCCCCCTCCCTTCATAATCAGTCCTAGACCGGTTTATGGGATATACTCAGCACATGATACCACAGTCAGGCCAACGGGTGCTGTTGGTAATTGGAGATTATCTCTGGAATCCATGCTGATTTTCACTGACCATATTTAAATCTGTTTCTTTGTAAGGCAATGTAAGGGATGTTGTCTTAGTTTCATGGGGCTGCATGGGCTGGCCCTGAAGGTGAGGAGTGATGCTCCCACTAGGAAAAAAAGGTCTATTTCAGAAAAACTTAGCAGATTGCCATTTTCCCCAGTAAAAATGCTGTTGTTGCTCAGCCACGAGGTTATGGTATAGTATAGTCTCTGGGGTATTCTACCAACATACTGAAATCCCAACACTGAAGCTGAGTGCCAGTGAGCAGTTATGAAGCTGTATTTGTCCTGAGAAGACCTGCAAAGTGAGCTGCTGCGGCACAAAGCTGCTATGATGAGGCCATCGAAGCAGGACATTCTTTGTTACCCTGACCTTTTGGGAGGTACAGGGCCAATGAACATGCCACCATATGACTTTTTCTTTGACTGTTATTGGTTATGTGTTAAGTCCTATTACTTTTCCCTCTGACTTTGCTAGGATTCCTCTTGACAGACAAGCAGGTTTTGGCTGTGCCATTACTAATCCTCAGAGGAACAACAGATTTTTTCAACAATATAGTTGTCACTTAAACATCCACAAGGGACTATTTCCAGGGTTTGGTAGTTTGGATACTTTGCTGATTACTAATTCAAAGTGTTCTCCTCGGTCTTTCTGGAGTATGGATCTAGGTGTCAGTTTAGAGGTCCTCCAGAGTCTTGAAAGGCATACACAGCAACGTGACAGGGTAAGTAGAGGTCAGCAGGCAGCAGCTGGGGGTGTGGGGCTGCCCTGGCTCTCCTGGAGCCTCAGAGCAGCTGTCCAAGCTCCAGCTTCTCCAGCCCCAGGCAGTTGCAGCTCTCAAAGACAAAACCTGTCCAGCGTGGAGCCCTCAGTGCCCTGCATTGAGGAGTCCAAAGAAGAAAGAAACTCACTTGGTTTTGTGGGGCTGGGTCAATCAGCACCACATTCAGGCCATTCACCGTGGGCATATGAACACAAATCCCTCTCTCCTCTCTGTGAGCCTGTCTTCTTCTTCTGCTGTGTGTTTGGAGCAGTTTTTCTGCAAGTGCTGCAGGCATCTGTCCATCCACCCATCAATCTATCCATTCATCCATCCATCCATCTCCACTGCTTCTGCAGCCAGCCACACTGCTGGCTTAGCTCCTCTGGAGCAGTAGTTGCTGTCAGGCAGCGACACGAGCGCTGTCTGTGCAAGATGAATTTTCTCACTCATTTTCTCTCTCCTTCTCTCTCCATTTCCCCTTGGTCTTTCTGCTGGCTTTTTTTCTTCTGAAATCCCTCACCCCCTTTGGTTATCCTCCCTCCCCATTTCTCTCCCTCCCCCTCCACTTTTCCTTTCTTTCATTTTTCTCATTTCTTGTATTCTCCCTTCACTTATTTTTCTATTATCTTTCCTGTCCTCCTCTGCATTCTTTCAATCCCAGCAGGGCTCGCGCATACAAATTGACCCCCTCCCAGCCAGTAATGTGATCGAAGCTCTTTGTGGCTCCTACTATCTCTATGGTAACTATCAGGGGGGTCTCGAGAGTGGTGGTAGACCCAATGCACTGGCCCATGTACTGTTGTTCTTGCCAGCATTACGTGCTTACCACATGGGCCTGGCTGCTCATTTACAATTACTTCTTATTTAAAAAAAAAATACCAATACCCTAAAGTGCTTAAACAGGGGAAACAGACTGCATGCTTGAGCACAAATAGGAGTTGGGTTCTCAGGGTTTTGGAAAACGGTTTCTGTGTTCAGAGCTGCCTTACTTGGCAGACCCGTTGTTGTTTTCTCATCGTTGTGGAGTGGCATGTTGGCTGTTTCATGTACTCTGGAAACAAGAGTTTTGCTGCAAAAACGAGTATCCACACTGCAGGGGTGGCCAGTGGCAGTGCAGTGGTGGTGGTTGTAACCACCAGCACAGACTGAGAAAGTAAGTAAGAGGGGTTTGCACGTTATGAATGCTGTGAACTCTTGGTTTTCCCCATGTTAGCCACTTACTGCATACCCCCAGGTGGCTGCTGTAATGCAGGTATTAAGAAATGAAATTGTAGGCATTGGGTTGATAATAAATCTACTTAGGCACAGACTGGGATTTGTGCTAGCCTGAAGCAACCATAGGATCTGAGGGAAGAGCTGCTGAAAAACCTGTGGTGTGGACAGAAGAAACGGCCATGGTCGCTTTTTGGCTGTCAGGCTTTCCTCATATAGCCGGGGATGCCAGTGGGAATGTGGGGAACCAGGGAAACTTAATGCAATTTAAAGTCATAGTATGCCAAATCTATTTGCTCAAGAGAGAAGAAACTAACCCTAGGGCTTTTGAAGAGATTCCGTTAGAAGTATAAAAGTATTTGATTTGAATTCTTGTTGTAATTATTATTAATGCAGTACAGACGATATTAAAAATATAATTCCTGCCACGACCATACTCCAAATATTGTTCTGGTCTGTTATATTCTTCAAAACCACTGTGGTTTTTGTTCCCCTCTCCAAATGTGTATATAATATTTGTGTAAAAAAAATTGATTCCATTTGTAATATCTGTTAATTCCATTAATTACATCAGCTTCTAGGCAGCAATAAATAAAATCTATGACAATTTTTTGCAAGATTTACCTGTTGTTTTTTTGTTGTTTTTTTTAATAAATTGTTTCATTTGTTATAGAAATTTTTGAACTTAAAAAAATGTCGACCAGCCTTATTATTCTGACATTACGTATTGCCACATCACGTAGGATGTGCAATGTCAGTCAACTACACTTACCAGCCTTTCTGCTACACGAAAATGCGCTACAAAACCACCCCATTCTATCTGAATCTCTACAACGCTCAAACAATTACCCTGCAGTGTTGACACAGAAAGCATCTTATTGCTCTAATCCCTGAAAAGAAGAAACCTCAGAAGATGATTTTTAGATTTTTTCAGATGGCTGCATAATCTATATTCACAACTTTATTAATAGTTTAGTCTATTTAACTGTAGATTGTTTTACATCTACCTGATGTGGATATATCAACATCTGTGAACTGCCCTTTTAGGTTAAATGCAGTCAGCGGTGAAAGGGTTAACACTGTGGGCATTTAAGTGGTCATAATTAACAGTCCATTAAGATGAATGGAGAAAGTTCGCACTTTGCAATGCTATTGTTTAATTCTGCCTGTTTACAGACTCAAGAGGACAACAGTGTGGGGCTTGACATTGCCCAGGATTTTCGCTGGGGAAGTCAGGAATCACATTTTAAAATAAATTATAACCTTACATTAAGCCAAACCAAACAAACCAAAACCAAACAAAAAAGCAAAAATCCTTTGGGAAACACATTTCCTGCTTTGGGGGATTTTTGTTGTCCCAGTTCACTCTCTTGAATAAGTAGGTTTGATGCTAACTACCATTTTGCTTTCCACTGAACAAGTCCACCAAAACAAAGCCCGCATTATACTTAATCCCCTCCCCGTTTCACAACGATTTATGTAAGTGGATTTTGTAGCCCGTTATTAAGAGCGATGCAGAAGGAACTCAGCTCTACAAACCTGTAAAGGGTCTCCTGATTCTGAGGGGTGACTGCTCTTCTGTGGTGTTTAATATTTGATATAAAATCCCATTAGTAATATCATCAATGATGATTATTGAATATGAATGAGTATGGATGAATATGAAGCAGGACACAGATCCAACATAGCAGCCTAGAAAACCTTGGGTTTATTTGCCTTTTGCATCCCTAAGATTTTACAAAAATAATTTTTCAGCCTATTCTCCAGTGAAGTTAGAAATCAATTTTGGTAAAAGGAAGCTGATTTTTTTCATGTAATCTTTTCATTCCTATTTCTGAAGCTTAAAAAAAATACTAAAATCACAAAACCATGTCTATACCAAGGCTCGCAGCAAAATCCTGGGTGTTGCTAGCATTACTGCTGAAGAATGCAGTTTTCGCAGCAAGTCTGAAGTCAGGGCTCTTAGGAGAGCTGGGACGGGCCCAGGCAGAGGAGAATTCACTATTTGAACAGGACCCGTTTTTAGCCAAAACACAGCAGTGAAGCTGCTGGGGAAGCCGATCATTTTGAAGTAATACACACTTCTTTTTAAAAGGTCTCCATTTTATTGGTACAATTTTTTCCTTGTAAACGATTGTGAGTGTAATTAATTATAGGCAATAAATCGTAAGTGCATTTCATAGCTCCTGTATGCCTAGCTATATGACAGCCCTCAGAAATGCGGTCGTTAAGCATACTGAACAGCAGCAGGAGAAGCAGTAATTTTCACTAGATTTTATTCTTCATTTTGGCATCAGAGCACCTGAAACAATATGACAAATATCAACGTTTCTATGAAAATGTTTTAATTACTAAAATCAACATACATTAGTGATAAATTTTTTATATAGCACAGTCGTGGATCTTGCTCTATGAAAAGATTGAGGTGATATTTTTGAATTATGTGGATTTTGTATATCCTGCACATTTTACATAGGCTGCTCTATATGCAGTTAGCTTGATATAATCCCATCAAGCTGAGTAAGTCTAAGACATCCAGTCTACTAGTGTGTGGTGCAGGTTTGCCTAAAAGAGACAGGTTGTTTTTTGCAGAATACAGACAGCAACTATTGAAAAAACAGGTGGCTGTTAGGGTGAAAGAAAACTGCTAGAACAGTGCAACAGTGCTGTCAGAGAATAGGCATTTTCTCCGATGTGTGTAATGACTGATGAGTAATCTCTGGTCCCAAGTGCTTAGATGTGGTCTGGGAAATCTCACCCTTGTTGTTATAGGCAGGATTGTAACACTTTACTTCAGCCTTTGGGCTCCCTATGCATGCTCTCCTATCAGCAGCTTATCATCAGCAGGTGACGGTAAGTAGTATCAATATCATTGTTTCAAGAAATCGCAGCATGGGTTTCTTTTTCAATAATTATAATAATATTTAATCACAATTTGAAGGTACTAGAGACCAGCATGTTTTCTGCATGTCAGACATGAGACTTCTGGCAGCTCACTGCGCTCTGTGCTACCTGGGAAAGCTTTTCTGAAAGTCTGTTTAAGACGCTGAGATATTTCTAACGCACAGATGGGTTTTGCTAGTATCTGTTGTAGAAATAAATGAGTCACTGCTTGCTTTCAAGACCAGGCAATTAACTTGGGATTCAAGTGATGGTTTTTCATTTTGCTGAACATAAATTCATATCCCACAGGTTGACAGAAGGGTTTTTTAAATGCTCATTTTAGGTAAAACAGGCATTATTTTCTGCAAAGGACAGTGCGTAGCTTCTGTAGCACCCGCTGCCTGTCTCTGGGACGTACCAGCATGTTATGCAGTTGATTAGGTCTGGTTTTGTGGGATGAATTAATTTGTCCAGGGCTAGCACTGAGTGTAAGTGCATGCAGGTGCCAAAGACATCAGTTGCTCTTCAGGGCACAGTGGTGTTTCTGTAACCTTATTCAGGGAATGAGGACCCCCTCATTTCTCAACAAAATGATAGTAGTCACTAGAAATGGAGACAAGATGTGGTGTTGATCCTTACAATTGGTTTTGGTGTTGATACTTTTTGGTGTTGATATTTACAATTCATTGTAGCTGGTCAATCTTTTTCCACTTTTTTTTTTTTTTTTAATTCCCATCTGTTGTATTCATAGAATAAAGGAAGGGAAAAAAAAAAAAATCAATCAATAATTGGTCCCTGGTGAGCAGGAACTTAATTTTAACTGTGATTTCCTTGTTTGCATGCCCAAGGTAAGAGCCATAAGAGATGCTGGTTAAGCGCCAGAGAAATGGATGTCACTGGGAAGACTGCACCAAAGTTAGGAGAGCCCTGGCTTGAAACTCAAGCTAGACAGTTTTTCTTATGACAACTTTTTTCTGTTTCTTGGTAAAAATACTGATTTTTAAAGAAAAGCACGAGAAATGATTTATTGTCTTCTTGAGAAAAAATGAGTGCTGATTTGTTCTGAATGGAGGGGAGAAGACAGCTTCAAACTTCGTGGCATATCCAGTTTGTGTAACATTTGGATTTGTAGAGTGCAACCATATGTGAGAGAAAGGCCACTTGAAATACGTGGCAACTGTACATGTATCACCTACTCTGCAAGATTTACTGACGGGGTATTTGGATCTTCTCCTAAAACTCTTGCTATGGAAATTTTTGAGGAATTGATGCCACACTATTTACTAGCTGTATGATTTGGCATGGGATTCTCTGCTGGCAGCACCATGGGATTGGTCCCACCTTGAAATGTTCTGATCCATGTTAAGCCTTGGTGTTTGAAAACTGTTTGTCTTTACCAGCAGATGCTGGAGCAAGATCAGAGCTTCAGTTAACCTAGTTACAGTTAAAGCTTACATATGACTTAGAAAAAAACCCTGAACTTTACACCAAAAAAATTTAAAAGTTATAAGAACAAATGACTGAATAGAGCAAATCTGGGGGTTATTAACTGTAAAATTGGTTGCAAATGTTTTAAAAAACTTCTAACGTTATGGGCTGACAAGTTGCTATTTTGGGGGCTTGTGTCAAGCGGCACAGCTCTCTGGGGAGAATGTGGGTGGTGGAAACACCGTGCTGGCATGGGTGATGAAGCCATGTCCCCCAGGAGTGACGATGCCTCTACCAGGAAGCAGCTGAGCCTGGGACTGTGCCTGGTGGTTGTCTGCACAGAGGACTCCAGCCTGATGGAAGTGTGTTTTAGCTCCTATTGCTGCTTGTGTTGCTGAGAAAATCCAAGTCATCTGGTATTTCCTCACTTAGAGGCACTTCCTTGTGCTGTTGCCTCACATCAGGGCCCAAACAGCATTACTGACCTCAGTGTGGACCATCCCTCCTGCACATCATTGAACAAAGTGCCCACTATTAACCTAGGGGTATTACCTCATACAAATGAGTTAGCTGCCTTCCTAGGGGTGCTCAGTATGGGTGGAGACCAGAAGAAAGTGGAGAAGGGTGAGGTCTTCAAGGAAAGACCATGGTATCAAATGTCTGCATGGCGACATTTGGTAAAGCCTCTTCCAAGGGAATGGAAGGAGGGGCTAATTTTAAGAATTGATCTGCATTCATCAGCTGCAACTGGAAAGGGATGACACAGGAAAAGAAAAAGTGTTGGTATTTCCAGAGCCGTCAGTATTTCAGGTTATATTAGTGTATTATAGATAATAATCCAAAACTCTCAGCCAATACTCAATGCTTAAATAGCAGAGACTGGCATATGAACATACTGGCGTATTGAAGATAGGCTGAGAAAGTTGGGGCTGTTCAGCCTGGAGAAGAGATGGCTGCATGGAGACCTCATAGCAGCCTTCCAGTATCTGAAGGGGGCCTATAGGGATGATGGGGAGGGACTCTTCATTAGGGACTGTAGTGATAGGACAAGGTGTAAAGGGTTAAAACTTAAACAGGGGAAGTTTAGATTGGATATAAGAAGGAAGTTCTTTACTGTAAGGGTGGTGAGGCACTGGAATGGGTTGCCCAGGGAAGTTGTGAATGCTCCATCCCTGGCAGTGTTCAAGACCAGGCTGGACAGAGCCTTGGGTGACATGGTTTAGTGGGAGGTGTCACTGCCCATGGCAGAGGGGTTGGAACTAGATGATCTTAAGGTCCTTTCCAACCCTAACTATTCTATGATTCTATGAATAGAAATATGGTGTATATTTGCTTATGTAGGCTGCAAATCTAACTTCTGACCCTTTCCAACGTATCAATGGCTAATATAAAAATGTTTTAGTGGCAAAAGCTTGTGCGAACTAAGGTGTTTCCTAGAGAGTAATAGGAATTGAATGTTTAAAAAATTTTGTGTCTGCTATCTGGGGAGCATTATTGAGAAGTATTTAACTTCTTCCCCCAAAGCCAGCAAATATAGAGAAAAACGCAAACCCTGCAAAAACCCCAACCCAACAGTTAGGCTTTGAAAAACATTTTAATAAAGAAGCTGAGGAAATAGTTTAAAAAATAATTTATTCAGTGTATGTAAATAATGTAATAACCGTGATCTCAGCTCACAGAAGTAATGCATTTTTCAATTTCTTTGACTAATATCTCTATATTTTAATTTTATCTGATGGATTAAAGCATGTGATACTAGTCTTGAGTAGCTTGTATTCAGAGTTGTGGTAGCAATAACAAACTCTGTTCCAGTTCTGTGGTCAGGTGAGTGTACAGGCATATCATGGGAGATTTTCGTATGTGTAGATTTAAGATCTTTCTCACATAGTGTGAGTAGTGTTGAGTAGTACTTGGTTGCAAATGCAGCTGTTGCATTTTGCTTGCTGTTTAGTCAGCAAGCCTTTCTCTGCAGTTCTGATAACAGAATGGGGATAAGCCAATGTTTCATTGAGTCTCAGTGATCTTGACCCTGCTGGTACCAAGAGCTTCCAAAGGTGTTTTACCTCTCACTAGCGCATGTCAGGGAACTCAGTTCTTGCAGCCATGGTATCTTCAAGCAGATACCATTTTTGATCACAGAGGTGACCATGTAACCTTTTAAAACTACCAGTTTATGCTGAACTCTTAACCCCAGTTTGAAAACGGTGGGTGAAAGATGCTGCTCTGCAGGCACTGTGTCCGCTCACAGCTCTGCTGTCTGTCATGAGGATGGATGAAACCCCAACAAACACTGCTGATGAGGGAGGTTTCCTTGCAAGGCTAGCTGTTGCAGTTCAGAAAACTTTCACTGGCCTATCTAAGTAGAAACACTCACAGGCCTCATCAGGGGTAAGTTACAACTTTAATGGAGCAGTTAATTAGCTCTGCTCTTTTCAGACAGGATCATTAGAATTTAATGAGAATTAATAATTTCATAAAGCATGGAAATACATTGCCCCTAGCAAAATACAGTAACACATGTTTCAGAGATAGCTAAATGAATGCGGTGACATTTTCTCATGTTGTTGGATGATCTATTATATTTTTGTGTAGTAACTCCAGGTAAAGTATATTTAGCTCACATAACAAACTGTGTTACTATTTTAAGCTACAAAGTCCACATTGGTTGTAAATAGGAGTACAAAGATAAATACAGTGATGTAAACTTGATTCTTTATCACTGTTGGCCTTTTCTTTAAGATTTTAAAGACAAAGCTACTGATCGCCTAGGAGTGTCATTGAAGAACAGCAGAATTCCTTTGCCATGTGCTGTAATATTGTTTGCATCAGATCTATCACACTACTTATCTGAGTAAAACAAGCACATTACCTGTTTGAGAATAAGATGTCATAAAAGAACAGAAAATATTTATCAAACAAATATTTGTAGCTATTTTAGTTTGACCTCATCTGACAACATCATAAGGAATGTAACAACCAACAAACAAGCAATCCATTTAAGGGTTTTTATTTTTAGTCTAGCATTTTACTGTAAATGGTTATCTACAGGTTTTGTGTCTAAGCTGTTGTCCATGGTGTAAAAGGAAACTATTTCTCACGTTCAGATTCTGGGCTGGTTTAAATTGGCCTGACTTCCACTGACCTTCATGAGGCTGTTCCAATGTACGTGAGCGGAGGCTGGGGCCCAAAGGCTTTAATGAAGGCTTTGGAAGTCCTAGAAGAGAGGGGAGGAAATTCCTTTTGGTTCAAGTGTCCAAAGCTATTGTATATGCTCTTAACTGATGGTGACTCTTCTTCACAGAGTTTTTCCTTTGGTGCTTGAATATAGAGATGACATTCTTTATGGTATGAATTGCAAACTAAAATAGTTGATCAATAAAACTGAAAATGATTGGTATGAGCTGGTGTTCTGGATGTGGCCTGGAGTTGCAGACTAAACAAACATTGCATAAAATAGAGGCAGCCAAACAAAATTGTTGATCCTGACCCCCATCCCTGTGGTGTGATGGAATACATGTAAGTCTAACACAGTTAGAGCAGTATAAATCTGGTGCAATGGGGCAAAAATTCAGATTTGCATAGTTTCTAGTGTTATTCCTGAAAGAATTATAGCCTGAATTAAACATGTCAGAGGGCCAAAGTAGCGCTCTGCTGCCACTAGGGCTAGATTGTAGTACCCTGTGATTAGAGCACTCTTTGTGGGGAGTTCTGAATTCCTCTTGCTGTAGCAATACCTAGCCAAAGCACAGAAAGATCAAACTATTCAGCTTTTTGTGATGGTCCAACATGCTTAATTTTTAAAAACTGCAGAGCAGTAAAATGAACCATTCTTACTTTCTGGCTCCTCTGAGCAAAAAAACTAGCAGGACAGAACCCTGGCTCAGACTTCAAATACATGATACATCTCCCATCATAGATGTGAAGGAAAATTATCCAACGGATTTTTTTTTCAGTAGAAGTTTGTATTTGAAATGAAAAATGTGATCGTTACAGATTTTCAACAGTCACATGAAAACCTGCAAGCAATACATATATATATTAAAAGAAAATATACATAGAAGTTGAAAACTCTGCAGAAGATGAGTAATTGGAGTGAACATTCCAAGTATTGGCCATACAAATATGTAACCAACTTTATTCTACTTCCCTCAGATTTTTTTTATTAGCTTTTATAGTATTTAAGACTAAAAGATTATTTTGTCAGCCTCTTTTTCATCTTCCAAACATGACAATTTCTGTTTCTCTGATGCAGTTACTGCAGCAGCACTGAGGCACTAGTGGCTGGAAACGGAGAAGCACTGTTTCCATACAACAAAAAGACAATCTTTTCCAGAAAGCTGGCAAATACAAGACTATATGAGAGAGGGCAGGTTGGCACAACAGGCAGGGAAGATGCTGAGACAGTGCTGCTTGTTGTACGTGCAGCTGTGAAAGGTATTTGACCACTACTTAGTAATCATTGAGTGGAGAATTGAACAGACGCGGTGTGGCAGTATTTTAAAGCCCCCATGGCTTCATGCTAGCTGTGATACCTGTGAGCAGTTCTGAGAGCAAGAGACATGCCCAATCCTGCTGCTGCTTTCCTGCTTCCACCGAATCATGTGCTAGGGGTAGCCCAGGTTCAGCCGCAGTGGGCATTTTCCATTCCTGTTCTGCGAGAATTTTCCTTTGATCTTCCTAAGCAAGTGGGAAGGTGAGGGAAGGAGGAGAGACTTCCTTGCACCGTTCCTGTGCGAGTACTTATGGTACCTCAGTTACTTCATTTCTCCCTGCTTTGGAGCGGTTGGTGCCATGAAATGACCATATATTCCCCATGGGAGTACAAGTGGTCCCCGTGCCCACTGTGTGCCCCAGCACACGCAGGTGGCAGGCAGCCTTCCACTGCTCCCTCTGGTTGGCCTTGCTAAGGAGATTGCCGGGGTTTTCCTTTTGAAGTCTGCTTCACACCAGTCTCCATCTTCACAGAGCCAAGGCCGTGAGGAATGGTTATTTTTCACACGCATAATGGGTCTTTCCTCACAGTAACATGTAAAGAAAGTGAATGGAGATGAAAACTTTCCTTTCTGGTCTAACCCAGACCTTTTATATTATTTTAATGTTTGTTTAGGTTTTACTTAGAGAGCAATCAGCATCAGTTGTTGTATACTTGATCATGTATTGTATGATCTAAAACCTAGCTACTTGATCGCATTAATACCATACTTGCTGTATGGCATTAAATACTGATGCCAAAGTTTTTCCAGCATTTACAAATCCTTTTAGTCAATTAACAGTAATATGAAAAGCTCTCAGTTTGGTGAGAGCTACTGTAGTTATGTTTACTTTGCAGTTTATTACCATAGGTTTAAAATGTTTGAATTACACCTAAGAACTTCATTAAAAGAACATTAAAGCTGCAAAGTGTAGTGTTCTGAAATGAGGAAATGATGGAAGTATGTTTTCCTGTGCAGCTTTAAAACTCTTTAGGGAAATCAGAACTGTGTCTTAGCTGTCTGGACACTGTATACAGCATGTGAGGAGAGGCAGGTGCCTCCGAATGGGATATAAACAAACCCATGCGATGGTCTGGGAACCACCTAAACTCATAAATTGGGAGTGCGAGAGAGAGGGCTCCATCTGAAATTTGAGCTTTGTCCTAAAGTAAAGCACCCAACTGCAGTCAGAAAAGAGCTTCCTTACAGCCTGCTGTAAGCAGCTGTGCTGATATATAGTCATTTCCCCAGGGAAGAGAGACATCGGGAAAATCTCTGGGAGAAATTATACTAATGGGGAAAACTCCACAGTACTGTACCACAGTGAAACACCTACTTACTTCAGGGGGAATGTAACATCCTGGCTACTACAGGGCTGCTTATGCACCATACATATATTCATAACTGGATAAATGCAGGAATTGTTGGAGGAGAAGCTGTTGGACTTGAGGGCTCCCCATCTCAGGCATCACCTCCACTGCTAGGAATGGAAATCTGCTCTTGGCCACTTCCTGTGGCTCAGTGGATCTGCACTTCTTGAGCTTCAGCACACCTTCAAAATAAAGGGGATAAATGTCCCCAGATAGATTTGCCCTGTAGGTGGGAGCTAAGACTGTTTGAACTCCCTTCAGTCTTTGGAGAAGTAGCCTAAATCTGCTGTTCCTGTGCAAGTCCTCCATCAGGAAACGATTTTTATAGAAGGGATTACTGCTGCTAACTGCAGGGGCATCATAAAACCAGTGATCCCTGCTCCACCTCTGGAAAAAGAGGCTGGAGGTAGAGTGAGAGTTTAAGGCTGTGCATCCCAAATGGATATATGTACTCACTGCAACCCCAAGGGAAGCAAGCAGCCACTGCAAGCAGTGAGACTGAAGAACTGCTCATGTCCTCAGTGTACTTCTCCAGCAGAGGGTTAAGGACTATTTGCTTTTTAATGAAAGTTGAAACGTTATTATTCATTTCTAGAGAGGCTCAGAAGTCAGACATGAAGGACACAAACCCTGCTCTGATTTCACCTTCACTGTTCTCCCTTTCTTTTTGTTCAAGAGGATCTTTGAATTTGTATATCCTGAAGCTTTTGCACAGTTTCATTCTGGATCCAAGTTTGAACTCTGGGGCTATTGTTCATGTCAGCACAAAAAAACTTCAGAATGAGCAAAGTCCCTGCTGCTCCACCCCACACAGCTACAGTGGTAGCTTTATCCCTTGCAATGGGTTGCTTGGAAGACCTTTTTCCTGTTGTCCTGGCTTGGAACTATTGGACCTAGCTAAAGTTTGGGGGACTGGGAACTATTTAATTAATAGAGGATTTGGGTATCACTTTAAAATGCTGTTTTCATGAGCACATAAATCCCATCGAGCAGTATTTTTGTCAAACTGCTACTTTGTGCGGTGTTCCCTATGCGATGGTATATGATACAAGGCTAAAATTTATACTTCAGTGTGTTTCAGCCTCAACTTCTGGCTCAGTTCTTCAGCTGATGTGTATTCATCTATGTTCTTTGGCTTTAGAGGAGACATGGTGATTTACACCAGTTAAAGACAGGGTCTCTCTTTCTAATGTAATTTCCTTTGGCCTTTTTTATGTGGTATTTTTGTGTCCTCTCATTTTTCGTTATTTTACCAAGAATCTTTAGTGTTTCCCTGTAAACATTAAAAATCCACTTGCATCTTTGGCATCAAATATAATAATAGAACTTGTTTTTACATCTCTCTGTGGTACAATATAGAGGCATTGCCAAAAGCTATCCACTATCATTACAAACATGGGAATGGAAGACATATATAAACATAGAAGTGTAACCCCTTTCTCCAATAAGAGTTTATAATAGCAACAGTGAACTTGACCCAGTGCATTTCCTGTAGGGATAAGGTGACCTGCAGGGGTTAATGGCCCGTGGCTTTGCCTTGGGCTATCATCTCACCCAGCCAGTGATTAATCCTGGAGAAATGCCCTTTGCTCCCATCATTATCCCTTAAATGGAGCCTTTAGAATTCAAAATGATTTTGGAATGAATTTACCACTGCCCTGCACTCCATTCATTGCAAGGAACTTTACTGTAACTGCATGTCACACTTGCATAAATAACCTTCAGAGTGAGGGAAAAAAAAAAGAAAACATGAAAGGACTGGCCCGGAGAAAGGGAATAGAACTCCAGTGCAGGCCACCACTGCTGGTACTACTCCAGCAGCAGGGTGATGCAATACCAGGAGGATACAACAGCTGCAGCAAGTGGAAATAATCAAAAAGTCTTAAATTATTTGCTGTATGTATGAGTTTTCCTGTGCAAGCATTAACTGTAGCGTATTTTCAGGCAGCAGCAAATTATGGTTTTGCTTGCTTGCTTAGCTGGCTGTTGTGGTTTAAGCTCACCACCCGCCAACTGATGCCCAGTCCAACCCGAGCAGCAACCTGGACCTTCTGGGTAAGTCCCCCCAGTTTCTACACTGGGTATGGAATACCCCTTTGGCTAGTTTGGGTCAGGTGTCCTGTCTCTGCTTCCTTCTGGCCTCCCTTGCCTGTCCTCAGTGGCAGAGCATGAGACTGAAAAGTCCTTGATCAGGGTAAGCATTACTGAGCAACAGCTAAAACATTGGTGTGTTATCAGTATTGTTCTCGGGCTAAAGTTGAAAACACAACTCTGCACCAGCTACAAGGAAGGAGAAAAATAACTATTACAGCTGAACCCAAAACACTGGCTCGCAGGCATATTCTTGAGAAATATGTTCTCTTCATAAACTCAGGACGGTAAGGTACCTGCATTGGAAATGCATGGTCTGAAGAGCTGTCTAAGGAACTTGGTTGTTCCCTTGGACAGATGGAGTGCAGAAAAGACTGCGAGTGTCCAGCTAGAGTTCTGCACCAAAACCGGAAAGCTTCAGCTTATCTGCTGTGCTTTCCTTCAGGCCTACCACTTGCAAATTGTATCTGCTAGCATAGCAGCTCAGGTACTTGTAGAGTGTATTACTTACATTTTACTCCTAAGAAGGCAGTAAAATATGTTGTAGTATAGCAATCTGTACTCTCAATCAGTTCTATACTCCCCTCTTACACCACCTGATGTAGGTTTTCATACCTGGCTATATTAAGATAAACTTACCCAGTACACAAGGCTGTAGAAGCAGTAAATTTGCTTACTGTTTTTTACCTTTTAATAGACACAGTTTTCCTCATTCACTGTTTCAATCTAGCAATGTTCCAAATAGGAAGAAATTCAAGTCCAGTTTAACATAACTCTACCATTAATATACTGGTGGTCTAAGCCTGCAGTGCCATCCTCCCAGGCTCCCATGTCATCTGCACTGGTCACAGCTCCACCAGGAGACATATTGCTCGTGCATTTATATTGCACGTGGAGCCATGTCATGTCACATGTGGTGAATCTGGTATAGTGGTCACCCGGCGTGTGGTTTTATTTTGATCCTACTCAGGGCCATTTTTATTCATAGCACCTTGCATACTATTTTGTTACTTTGTCGTGGCTCAGCCTCAGGCAAGGCAGCCTGTACTGCTTGCAAAGTGGAAATGCTCTCCAGGTGGTTCAGGGTTGTTGAAGATGGAGTACGGGATGCTCTCCAATAAGCTGCCTACTATTCCTCTGGCATGTAAACAGCATGCAGCATTGTGAAGCAGGGTTGTCCAGCTCTGGAAGCCAGCCCTGGCTCCTGAACGCTGTACCTGTGTGGTGCTTGTCTGCCAGAAGCTGCTGACTGCATGTCAAAAGCAGAAATAGTCATGGTCTTCTCTTTTACTCTTCCAGTGAGTGAACCCAATCAAGATATTCATGAGAACTCGGCTTCCATGCCCCGTGTTCCCTTCACGTAGTGCCAGAGGTGGTTTCTGGTCAGTATGGGAGGTGGTGTGGCCCTTCTCTGAACACTCACCTCTCTTACCGATGAGCCTGAGATGGAGCCTGGGCTCTGGGCTGTGTGGAGCCCTCACCTCAAACCCATGAATGAGAGCCTGGTGGATCTGTGGCTGAAGGTACAGTGCAGGTAAGCAGAGGAGGAATGCATGTGCTGTTCAGCATTAACATTTGGGTCCTAGACCTTTATATACTTCAGATTTAATTTTAAAACCATACTCCAGCTCCTCTGCTTCTGCAGTAGCCAGTAACAGCCATACTGCTGTGCTATGGCTTTCTGTTGCTGCTGATTAAGTCCCATTAAGTCAGCATTAACTGTAGATAAAGATGCACAATTAATAATTTAAAATAACGTAGAAAAGGGAAAAAACAAACTGTATTTCTTTCCCCACGATGCCTGAAAAAGCCATTAATTGTCTTTGTGATATTTATTGTTTGTTTGCTTTTTTTTTATAATATTTGATAAGATTTTTTAAAATCAGATGTATCTTCCTGCTTATTTTTCAGCAAGCCTGTAAACATTCTAAAATGATGCTGTTTAATTATCAATAAGTACATAACTGTAATGCCTATAAGATTTTGGGGAGAAGTCTTTTTGCTTCTTTGTTCAGAGAAAGCTGCTATTCAGCATAAGAGATTCCTAGCACATTCTTTAGCAAAACCAAGTATCAGAATGGATGCTTACATGCGTACATAAACAGAAATATATAAAAAGAGGAGTGCATATCTTTACTTTGGGGAATCATTTCAGTTCTAGAAATCAGAAGGAAAAACGCTTACAGTAAAATTTCATAAGCACTGCAGCTGTTAGGAAAGGAGTTTTGTCTGAAAATGAGAGTTCTGATTCTCTTTTACTGGGAAGGAGAAACAGTAATAAATTGTATCATGTTTACATGCACCTGTACAAAGTGTTGCCATATGTGTAAAACCGCAGGGCATGCAGGGCCAGTACTGTGGCTGGGACATTCATCCTCATCCTGTTTTGTTGGAGGAAGGAACAAGGTCTGCTCCTTGGGACTGGGAGATGGGATGGGACTGCTGCTATTGCCATCACTGTAACCCAGAATATCAAAATGGGATTTATGACATGTTTTTTACTTAAAGACAATGCAATTCCTTGTTGGTTTCATAGCTCTTTTTCCGGCTATACTAGCAGCTATGAAAAAACATTTAAAACAAGCATATGCCTGAAAAGAATTCATTACGAATGCTGTTAAATTCTCCCAACTGTTTTCATTTTACCATCAGCTTTAGAGCCGTGTTTCATTGTGTGTGTGGAGGGAATGAGGCACCATGGAACCTGAAACCTGAATGAGACCTCTACAATTTATTGGGGTATAAATAATGGTAATAATTTGATGGGGCTCCTTGAATAACATAACAACAGAATGGGGTTTGGTTTACAGTATCGTACCTTGACTTGTCTGTTGTTGCAGATTGCTTTCCCACAGATTGGCTCCTGCCAGTAAGGTGGTCATAAATGCCCGCCTTAATCACTGGCCACGTCTAAAACCCCTAATTTAATTCCCATACAGGGTGCCATGTACTTCTTAAGATGCAACTTCAAGAACTTTAAAGAGTGGAAAACATGTTCTTATTAAGGTGTAGTTGAGTCTGTCACTTGATAATACAGGGTCTGGGACAGAGAGCTGGTCCCAAGTGTATTAATCTATGAAGGTAGGAAAGCCAGTGGCTGGTTTCACAACCCACCTTTGCTGAGACACTGGAAGGTCCAGGACTCATCCTTTTATTTTATAAAATAATTTTCTCTTATTTAAAAGAAGTGGAGGAAGGAGGAGAACATTTCTTAAACCATGATTATTATTCTTTCAAACAAGGCATTGTTTCTACCCAGCTCCATAGGTTGGAATTCATGGCATGTAATGACGGTATGACACATAGATGGCTGTGGACTTCAAGCACTTACTCTGTCGCCTTCTCTTGTCTCCACTCACAAATAATTCAAACACAAAATATTACTCAGGGGAATATAAAATGGAAAATTCTATTGGTCTGAATGATATTTTGCCCTTTCACTTCCAACACTATAGCTGATCATCATGACCTTTCCTTTTCTTAAGGGGAGGTATTAGGAGACATCTTGCCTTGGCTGGCACAACCAAACTGGCTGCTTTCTAAATCATGTAGTAGACACGTTTTCCGGAGGCAAAGTAATGTCTTTGTGTCCATTACCGGGTACAGAGGACCTTAAGCACGGTGGAAGGATACAGGAACACAGAGTGATGCCATACACCAGAGATTCTTTCCATGTATCCTCATAGCTAGTGACCTTGTGTATTCCCCAGACAACTTTTTCAACAGAAGAAGAGCAAACAGCCTTCTGGAGTAATTCTTGTTTGCGGAGATTTGAGTGCAGCTGTCAAGTAAGGGCAGTGGAGCCAGTATTGTTCCGCAGAGACTTGGGGCATCATGGCCATGATGCAGCCATTTATCATCAGCCTCTGTCATTCCCAACCCGGGGCCTCTCACATGATAACACAGAGCGCTGCTGCTCCTTTACTGACTTGGTCCCTGGTTAATCAGTTTGTTCAGGTTTTGAATGCTGTATTCAAGCATATTTTTAACAATGAAAAGCTCTCTGTGCTAAAAGAAAGGTCCTACGTATTTGAGTTCACATTCTTTTCTTTCCAATCATTTCAGGTTTTGTGTCATTTGATTTGTACTAGCTGTGGCTCATTATGAGAAGTATTTGTCAGTGTGGGCACTAAGGCACGCACAGCCCTACATGTGAAATTTAATTATGGGCATGGGAATTTCCTGTCCATTCCCTTGAAATATTGTTGCTTAAAAGTTGATAGAGTGAAGGTTTTGCAAATTGGAAGAGAGAACCATGAAGGAAGATAGACAGAGGAATAGACAGAGGGGTCCAGAGATGTCTGATGTCTGGGGATTGAAGAAAAAAGCCAGGTTCCCCTAGGAGCAGTGAATGACCTTGGAGCTATTGCAACAGAGAAAAAAGTAGACACCCTGAAGGCACAGAGGGATACAGGATGAAGCCTGATGACAAACACTGAGGGATGGGTCCTCAAATTGGTCTAAGAGAGAAGAAAGGGCTTGGAGAGGAGAAAGAAAGGTTGGGGCTGGAGGGAGACTTCTGGCCAAGGAAGCTTTAAATCAGGGATTGTAAGCACAGGATGCACATGCTGATATTCTGAAAAACTATGGGGATAAATGTGGTGTAATTTTTATCTTGTATATTTGCTCTGCCTCTCCTGTCTCAATAGAAAGGTTGGAGCAAGAGCCAGCTGCAGGGCAAACGCTGAGCCCTGGTCACTCATGCACAGCCTGACAGGAGAGGGACTTTGCCTCCTATAAATGAAGCCGTTTGTTGGGAACCTCCCTGCTCGAGCAGTGATGCAGTTTATGTGTCTCTGCTTGAGAGAAGGATTATACAAAGTGGAGAAATCTTTCCCTTACAGGTGGGCAAGCTATATCTTCACTGTCTCTCAGGAGTTTCGTTAGGTGGGGATTGTATGAAGTGTTTCAAAATCCAATCATGCTACAGAAATTTGCTTCCTCTTATGAACTTTGATTTAAGAAAAAAACCTGTAGTTTGCAGTCCCCTTTGCTCAATTTGGGTTATTATACCATGATCGCTGTTTCCATCTGCATGCTCTACCTAGCACAGGCAACATGTCTATTCCCCTCCCTCCAGAGAGCACAGCCAAGACTAAGCTCCATTCTGGCCATTGTGGGGTTTCCTCAGTGGCAGAGCATCAGCCCTATCATGAGCATCGTCACAAGGGACATGGGGCAGAGATGGTCTTTCTTTGAGAGTAAGAGATGGTAGCAGGTAGCACTCATTCCTGCTACAGCATCACAAGCAGCTCCAGCACTAGAATAGAAGGTATTGAGGTTCAGGAAGGAATTGAGGCTCCCTTAATTATCACTTTCTTTCTCCCTGTTCTAAATCCATTCCTGGTACAGGTTCAAGAAAGAGTCGAGGAGCACTGCTATCTGCAGCGTGATGGCTAACAGCAGCATGTTAATCAGAGGAACCTGAGGTACATTTGCAGACTTCTCAGGTGTTTTTCTCTGCCTACCAGTGTGATACCTGTCACAGTTTCTCACTGGCTATTTTTCACTGACGAACATTCCACAGATTTCAGTGAAGCTTTGTGATGCTGCTGCTGTCATTCGCGGTGCAGCTGCAGAGAGCTGGGTGTTATCTCTGTGCTTGTGGGAGGGAAACCATCAAAACACTGGCAGACAGTAGAGAGTTGCTGTGTTGTCTTCCTTAGTCTGCAGATAGTGTGAAAATAGGGAACACTCATCTCAGCAGAATGCTAAAACCTGAAACTGAATTATGACAGCTGCATTTGCATTAACTACTTTGGTACCTGGGCATTTTAGCAAAATATTCAAACCATGAGCTTTTACTAGATATAGTTGCCCATCAAGTCTGTCTCTGTCATGACAATGACCTCCAGTTCAAAGGATAACTTTCAGCTTCCACTCTGTTAACTTAGGATGCTGTTTTCAGTTGCCAGTATACATCGGCATATTGGAAACTGAAAATGTAGATACATACCTTTTGTTTCATTTTGAGAAAATGCAGAGCTTTCCTGTATTGATTATATTGCTTATTTTCCTGGTTAGGATGGTAATAGTTCTTGCTCCTTGACTTGGACAATGGAGAAGGAGTGCTAGGTCAGTGGCAGTTCTTTCTGAGGGCATCTCCTGGAGCACATCTGTTCTGTAATCAATTGCATGGACAGAGCTACAGCTGAGGAGCTTTTCAGAACCACTTTGCTAGTTATGGTCATTGAAGAATGAAGAATACACTGAAGTATGAAGAATACAAATAACTGAATATTCATTTGGCTATGGGGACAATTTTGCGCCTTTAGAACTTGAGATGCAGCTGAATTTCAGCTAAAACACAGGATCTTATGACATATTATTCAGAATCAGAGATAACTGTCTTCAAAGTTAAAATTGTTTTTCTGTTTGTACACCTATCTTGCTTTATAACTTTATCTTTTATATAGATATATTTTATATATCTTTTTTATTCTTTATAACTTTTATGTAAGTCTAAGCATTATTTCTGGAGAAAGTAAAATGTGAGGTGTTTGCAACAGGAACTGTCAGTACATCCATCTGAAGAATGGAAAAAAAAATCAATAGAATTTCATGGAATATTTCTCTGGGTTTTTTCCTGTGCTATCAGCCATTGGACTATAAGATAAAAGCATAAAACCAGACATATACTTGAAAGCTAACAGTCTTACTTGCAACTTACTTTAACTGAATACTACCACCATGGTCACCATTGTTTGGTGCTGGAGTCATATAGTCTACTGATGTACAGATAATGTCACAGTCCCAAAATAATAGCTTTCTGTTTATAGTATATCAAAAGAACAATTGTTAGGAAATGAAAACTTCAGAAAAGCCTGAGCCCTGAGATAAAATAATGCAAATACCTTATTTACCCATATCTCATTAGAATCCAAAAAGCAAAGGTATATTTCATGTTGATAGCAAGTTATGAAAGAATCTCTATCAACTTAGTTGCAGTCTAAGACCTCTCACTTTTAAGGAGAGTGAAAAGGGCACCCTACAAGAGAGAGAAACTGAGAAAGAAAACCTGATAGAAGAGGATGTTGGGACTAGGTGGAGAAGAGGAGGAAACACCCAGCTCACTGTGGAGTGCAGTAGCTACTAGAGTGGGGAAGGGGTCAGGGGAGAGAGGAAAAGAGGCTGGAAAGAATAAAATGCTTAACCATTATTTGTACAGGGATAATGCTGGGGTAAAAAAAGAATAGCTGTTAGTGAGATTCTGACAGATTTACAAGCATCAGACCAAACTGACTCACTTGCTCTCAGCCATGACTATGTAAAACATGCTCCTCCAACTAAATTGGCAAAAGGAAATAAAAAATGAATGGTTTGCACATAAAGAGCTAAATTTGATGTCAGTTCACCATATGTCTTTTGCCATCTCAGAGAAATAAAGATCTGAAGACTGTAAATATGCAAAAAAATATTGCCCAGGTTGTGCATTTTCAATATTTCCTAGTTCTTCCACAAGCACAACAGTGTTGCAGCAGGTCTGACTGCTGTCAGCTACACTGTTTGCAGAATTCCACCACTGACAGACAGCAAAATAGATATAATTCATGGTCCCTTTTTCTTCTTTTTGGAGCATGGGATTTACACAGAGAAAGTCAAGTCAGCTTGTTGATATTCATTCAATTAGAAGACTGCATCCAGGGAACATGCTCAGCTTGTACAGAGTCGGGACCGTCTTGTTCTGTTAGTGCCAGGTGGCCTTGGTCTCTAAACAGGAGTTCTGGTTGCATTTAGTAATAAATAATCTTTAAATATTATAGTAATTCTTGATTTGGAGGTGACGAAGAGGTGCAGAAAGTATGCCAGTCATTTATAAATATCCAGCCTGGGCTGGGTTAGCCTAGCCTAGCTAGCATTTTCAGTGCTGGGAGCCAATGTCAGCTTTGGGGCATCTCTGTAAGCTGATCTCTGGAGCTCCATCAGAGCAGGGTTCTCCTCTGACACAGGCAGGCTGACAGTTTACAGAGTAAGTGTTCAGGCATGTGGAGGTGCTTGGGAGGTAATATGCCAGCTGAAACAGTCCTGGCAGCCAGCTCTGACTCATGAACTACTGCTTTGATCTGGCCTTTTCATTGCACTCAGGAGAGCTGCTCCGTTTTTTTTTCAAACACATTGATAAATTTCTCATTTTTCCCTGTATTTGCATAACTTGTGTAATCGCTATGAAGTGACTTGAGAGTTCTCTGTAAGTATCCCATAATCCGTGCTTGGGAGTTGTGTCATCTTGATTAGGTGTGATCTCCTAGGGTCTTATGATGAAGGCTGTGTTTCTATTCTTCGGCTGAATGAGAACTGAGACACGAAGGGCAGAAGTGTAGATGCCAGCAGCACTGCCTTCCTGCCTGCTCTATCAGGGCGAACACCACATTTTCATGTGGAATCTTATAAAATTAATCTTCAGCAGACAAGCTTTCAGCATAAACAGGCAGTGGGATATTAATTACGAGACAGTATGAATGAAATAGGTGTCAGTCATATACTGTAGGCAATTACTAGATAAATGCACAAATACGTAGCACTCAATTGTTTGCTTTCCTGTAAGACCTCAGTTGAGATACGGTCTTCATGTTAGCACACAGAAGACATGCAATAAGGTCAAGGAATACATGTATGCATACAAACTGTATTATATTGCGAAAATTAAGTCTCTGTCTTTGAACTGATTATTAAAAAAAATAATTATTGGGCCAGAAATTTGCAAGAAAATTCAAGTGTATAGTGTGAAAGTTGTGTACAGTTTGGAAACATAACAGTAAACTGTAAGGCTGAATGCAGACCCTTTAATTACAAAGCGATGAAGGACTAAAATCAGTCAGAAGAAGAGACCTTTTATAAAGGGAGCACATAATTCATAATACATTCTAAGGTGTGCGTGGCAAACTGAGGATTAGATTGAATGGCCAGCAAAAGCTGGACCCCACACAAGGTTCAAAAGCTGGAAGATCAAGCTACCTTCACTCAGAATCTATGGAAAAAACATTAGCAATACCTTTATCCACTCATGGAAACACACCACATTAATTTGTTCTGTTCTGCTCCACCTCTTCAACTACAAGTTTTGGTTTAAAGTTGCTGCAGTCACTCTCAAAAGCCCATATGGCACTGGTTGTCTGGTTTTGGGGGGTTATACTCTGACAGGTTGTTCCAACAAGTATAGACTTTAGAGAGTGCTTGGCCAAGGTCACTGTTCCCATGGTTCAAAAAGGACTCAAGGCCATGAACTTCACAGCCATCAGAGGTAGAAGCATGTCTTGCCTCCCCAGCCAACTGCTTCCAGTCTTACTCTCTTCTCAAGTGAATGTGAAGAAATGTAATCACGCCTGTTTGTCACCAAAGGAAGGAAAGGAAAAAACACTTGTGGTCAAAGAGAGCAATTGGGTAACACACTTTGGCATCTAATAAGACAAGACCTAAAAAAAAGAGTTACTCGTGTACTTGAAGTGAGTGGTTAACCAAAAACCAGCCTTATAAGAGTATTTTGTTGTAATAAGAAATTCCTGATGGAATCGCATAATTCTTTGATGCTGTTATGATTCTTTGCAAAGCCCGTGCACAGGCAGTCCTGATCTCTGAGCACAGCAAAAATGTGACAGCAAGGAATGGTACTTTTTTTTTCCTGCAGCTCCAAGTCCTTTACTAGCCCTTTCTATTCCCTGTAAAAAGGGAATTCTTTTAACATAAAAGTAACTTTTACACAGTCACTGTGCCTGCTGTACAGTTGATTTTCCTACTGCATATGTTTGACATCTGTAAGAAATATTGTTGTACATGGTTTGAATGTACAGCCCACCCCACTCAAGCCAAGCAGAAAATCTGGAGGAGATGGCAGAAGCTCAAGATATCTGAACAGAAGTTTTGCTGTTAGAGAGGTATGTGGGGTTTCAACCAGAATGATCCTGATTAGCCAAAAAAAGAAAGAAAAAAAAGGATCAAGTATTTCTGTCTTAAACATTTAATGGTGGGCTCATTCACTGAGTGATGGAGTGGAAGCAGTGGGGCTGAACAGCAAATGTTTCAGCAGAGCAATTGCAGTCTCTCAAATATATAAGTCCGGGGAAAATTCTGTGGTTTCTTCCTGTGCTCTGATACTTCAGGAAAAATAGAAAATCGTCAAGTCCAGTGTTTAATTTGTCAGTAGCTTTCCTGTTTTCTAGTGTAAAGCAGATGAATAATTTAATTTATTAATTTGTACTGATCTCTTATTTAGGCAAGTAATTACCAATATGTAAATTTTACCATTTATTTGAAAAAAAAAACACTTCCATATTTTTAATTTTTTAAAAATTATATGAGAAAGGCAATATAAAACAACAAAAAAAATAGAGATAATATGAAACCAGACAGGACTACCCCATAGCTCTGCAAACATCAAATCCCTAAGTAGGATTCTCTGTCCTGGCCTCAGAGCAGATTACAGCTGTGGTATTAAAGGCCAGTTCCCGAGGGTCTTTCCTCCCACATAAATTAACTGGAAAGCAGGGTATGTGTGTGTTGTGAGGACAGAAGTGGGCACTGGTAGTGTTGGGAGATCTGATCTGCCTCTGCCTTGATTGAGTAGTTAAAGAACTGCCCATGGATATAAATTTAAAGACAAGAGTCCTGCAAGGTACCAGATCCTTATTTCAACACTTATTTCAGTATTCTGTGAAAGAACTGGGGATCTGGAAGGGCAACACCTGAAATACAGAGTTGCACTGCTAGTTAACTTGGCACTGATGTGGTGCCTGGATCCTGGCTTGCAGCCTGGCCCCAGGGCAGAGGGAACCTGAGGGGTGTCTGGTCAAGAAATTCAGGCAGAGGCTGAACACTGCCCCAGAGCAGAGCTTGGCATTCACAGCCTAGCCCCATCTCCCCAGGGCTTGGCTCACTCTGACCACTCTGATGCTGGCTGGGCCTTGTGTATCCTGGCACAGGTTGCCCAGAGAAATTGTGGCTGCCCCATCCCTGGCAGCGTTCAAGGCCAGGTTGGACAGGGATTTGAACAACCTGGTTTAGTGGAAGGTGTCCCTGCCTATGGCAGGGGGGTTGGAACTGGATGCTCTTTAAGGTCCCTTCCAACCCAAACCACTCTATGATTCTATACTCATTCTCAATACCCACCTACCAGACCTATCCTGCCCTCAGCATCTCACTGCCTAGTCTACCAGCTGGTGGATTACATCTCGGATTACACCTCCTGCGTGGTTTCCTCTCTCTTTCCCAGAGCTTGTCTCTGAGAGTTGTGTTGGCTGCCCAGAATGTGAGAATCTGAAGGGCGGAGCAGATTAAAGTCTCTGTCACCATCTGGAAGGTTCTTTGAAGGATAAATTTTCTATGTGAACAGAACATATGTCTTCAGAGGGTGTCTGGGCAGGGGAAATATAAAATAAAAAACTAGGCTCCTGAGTTGCCCAGGACCCAAGACAGCCCTCTTGTAGTTCAAGGCATACATTTCATGTTGTAAGGATTTTACAGACGTCAGATGTTAAAGCCATATTCCATCTTCTCCTGTTTTACCATTTAAAGAGACATCTGGCAGAGCTCTGCCTTCTCTAGCCAACCCAGAGCAGTTCTGGCAATGCTTTCAAAACGGTGGGAGTACCAGAGGTGATACAAAAGCGTATTGACTGCTAAGCCCAGGTTTGTTCCTGCCAAACTATAGCATGGATACAACCAGAGTAAGAAAAGTCAACTTGAGGTGACTGTTTGCAGGTACCTGATCTTTGCCACTTGGCTTAGCGTGCCTAAGCCTGGACACAGCAACACAGCTGTGATTACCAAACATGTGGATGTAGCCAGGATGATTGTATTCAGCAGAAAGTAGGTGGAATCATTGTTATCAGCCCTGCTGGTGGCTTTTATTTTACTTTTCTGCTTTAACCCTGCTGGTTCTCCCCTGTGGGATGGGGAGGAGGAGGCGGCACAGGAATTGTTAGCAGAACAACAGAGATGGTCCATATTCTTAAATTCCATGTCAGGTGTTTTGCTTTTCACAAGGTGCCTGTTTTCACAGGTGAAATGATTTGATTCCTCTGCTTTGGGAAAAGTCTTTTAAGCAGCATAAAGGAGGCTGTTAATTATAAAGAGGTAGTTCTATAGGGTGTACTTTGCAGGGTGTAGGTGCCAACAGCCTTTTCTCAATTGATTTCTAGCTCCATTAATTACAACCCTTTAATCCAACAGAGTCTTGTGGAGTGCTCGTCAGAGGTGGAATTAGAGTCCTCTCCAGACCAGGAGGAGGTGGATCAGTTCATGTGGCAGCCAGTTCAAGGGACTATGTGGAGGCTGCTCTGGGAGGTGATTCAGATATGCTAGTCAGACTAGCAAGTCTTTGCCTTTTGTTTAGCACAGAGAATTAAAAAGTGAAGAGGGAGGGGTGACAGAGAGGGGAAGAGGGGAAAAAAAGGGAAAGATGGCAAGGAAGGTCAATATCTGCACTCTTGCATGGGCTGGGCTCTCCAGAGTCAGTTTGCCAGTGTTCTGTAAAATCGTGTTGTTACTTCTAGTTAATTTTTAAAGTCGGTTCTAATTATTTACCATGGTTTTGATCAGTAAGTACTGGCGGTATTAAAAAACTCTGGAAAGAATAAGCAAATTAAACTGAGACAGCTGTTCCAGGCTTTTCCAGCCTCCCAGGAAGACTGCTCGGACTGCAGCACAGCACATACTGCTTTTCACTGGCACGGGGCCACTGTTTGTGTCGCAGCCAGACGGCTTGCATTAGAGTTTGGCCCAAATGTGAAAAAGCCCTGTTATTTGAATTGAATTGAGAAACGTGGAGTCACAGTTCAGGTTTTAAAGCTTTTTAATTAGTAAAAGGTTAGGACTGAAAAGTCAGCATAGCTGTTTCTGGGGTAGGCTTGGAACGTAGATATTTACAGCAGGTGGGTGCTTACAGCAACCTCATCCTTTGAGGGTGATGAGCACCTTCCAGTCCTGCTGGCTTCCCTGAGAGCAAATGTGCAGTGTCTCCCGGTGCTAATGTTGTATGACAAGTCAAACGTGTAGTTCATGAGGGCAGTGCCTGACTGTGACCCAGGACTATGTTATAGTTGTTGACAGAGCACCATACTCGGAGAGGTCTGATGCCAGGTGAAATCCAGAGTAACTCTATTTCCCATCAGTAGTTACATTGGTGTAAAGCCACTGTAGGAAAAAACAGCATCGAGCCCAATGTGGAAAAACTTATTAGAAAGTGTAAAGAGGTTGTAAGTCTTATTCAAGCTGCACTTGAGATGTGGAAGTTTTATTCTGGACCTGGTGACTGGCTGCTTTGGGTGCTGAAGCTGCCTTAAAAAATACCTAAGGATTCCCTCATGTGAGTTCCTCTCACCGAAGGCTTTTCTACCTCTTGGTGAACTGCAAATTAACACTTGAAACAGCCCTCAGCCTTCTGCTGCAGCACAATTTAGAGCGGTTTAGGAAGTGGGATTGTATGTAGTGTTAAGCTACAACTATACTGCAAGCTGTTTTGACTTCTACCTAGACCAGGAATGAAGGGGAAGGGGGGGAATAAATATATCTTAAGGACCTTTCCAACCTTAACTATTCTGTGATTCTATGTTTAGACTCGAGATTCAGGATTTTCAATGATTTATTCATCCACCAAAGGAAACATTATTTTGTTATATTTGTTGTATTTGTATATATATATTTTTGTTATAGCCAAAGTTATTTGCAAGTGTGAGTTGAATTTGCAGATAGCTTCAGATTAAGAAAATGAGAAAGAAAACAAATAACTGATATAAATAGATCAATTTGGCATTTGCTAAATCATTTCCTAAAGCTTTTTCAGATTAGATTCATAGGCACACCTGAGTGCAGCTCAAATAACTGAGGAAGAGGTCTCTTGCAGGGTGACAAATGACTTGCAAACTGAAGTCCATGTCAACTCTCCGAAATGGGAGATCAGGTTGAATTCCTCATCTGGTCAACTGAGAATAAGGATTGGAGGGCAGCTCTCTTCCCTGTTAGGGATATAAGAGAAGACAAAAGAAAACGATACATTTTGTTCGATTTGGTTTTAATTGATTAAAAAACATCCTCAGGTTAACTCAGAACAGGTTTGTTTTCCCCGGAGCTGGACAAAAATGATTTGTGCATCTCTGCTTAGAGCAGCATTTCTGTGCAGCTCCCCTTAGCTGAACCAAGAACAAGCACAGCCTACATAAGTAACTAGCTATGACAGACCGTGAGCGTGGATGAAGGAATTACTGCATAGTCTTGTTCTTCATTTGGGATTATGGTAAACATTTATCTACTAATGCAAATCAGATTCAGTCTACGAAGACTGATTTTCATGCAATTTGACCTTGTCTAATAAGTCTTCTTGACCACATGAATTACAGGGACTTTGCACTGATTTATTTTTGCTGATGCATAAAGTACTGTGTGCTTGTTCATTTATTATGCTTAGCACATCAGAGTCAGGAAAATTGCATTATTTGAGAGTTACATTTCAAACATTTGTATTTTAACATAGACCTCTCTTCAGCTGTTCGGCTTCTTACAACCCTGTCCTCCAACATGAAGAAAATCCATAGAAAACAAATTACTTTGTTTTCTGAAGTCCACATGCTAAATAATAACTCCAGAACTGTGTATACTGATGTTATTATGGAAGGAAAAGACTAAGTAATATGTTAATTTAAGCATGTTATCCTAACTTGTGTCCATAAATACTCACATGACTTAATTATACTGCTACCGTGTTGCTACAGGGAGAAGTTGCTGTTATTTGATTACCTTATCCTTATTCTGTATTCTTTAACATATTTTGGTTTCTACTATTCCATACATTAAAGCCATCCCGAATCCAGAGGTTCTTTAAGGCTGAAAGTTACTGACTCTAAAGGAAAGGCTCCATTTTAACATTCTGTGTATTAGGCTCCTGATGACAACAGTGTCTTAAGTTCTTGAATGTATTTTAAACTGTAACTATATATGAAGAGAATTGTGTGAGGGGAAGATAATTATGGTTGTAATAACTCTTTCTTGTATTATTATCTCACATCTCAGATGAGTAACCTCATGTTGCTACTTTCTATTCACTACCATGGTTCTTCCCCCCACATCTTTGTTTACATTTGAAATTCTTAAAAATATCGTATACTCATTTAATCAACTGGCCCTTTTGGAAAATTTATGATTATAGTAAATTTGTTTCAACACTGACTTCTTCAGCATCTCCCTAGATACCTCTTTGCATCTATTTCAACAAATAGAGGCCTATTTATCATTATTAATTGTTTACAGTCCTTCAAGTGGTCCATGATTTATCTGTAATTATTTAATAGAGACCCCTCATTTTCTAAAATATGAAGCTAAATTATGTCATTTAGCCAGTTATCCAAGTAAATAGGGAGTGTGGTTTATCCACTCATTGAAAAATAGCTGTGTTTTGGCAACTGTTTGGTTGGACAATCCATACAGTCTATATAAAACTCAGTTAGTCATGTGTGTATGTATATCCTAGGATATAAATGTATATTTCTTTTCAAGCAAGTAACGATAAAAACTTCTTTCTCACATATGTATAATATATATAACACATATATATATCTTATATACATAATATATATATCTCACATATATATATATATAAAACACATATCTAGAATAATACTTTTTAATAAAATTTTAACTGTATTAGAGTTAGGATGTTTCTGAATTCTCCACCTATAGGGCTGTCTCTGTAGGACCATGATTCTGTGAAATATTTAAGTATGTTACAGTACAGAATTACACTGGTGTCAATAGAATTAATGTGCCTGATCTTTGAGTTTAAGCAGCAAACCAATTCTAAAATAACTTTGGATGTTACTTCTATTAATGAAAGTCTGAATGTTTAAATGGTGGATATCTGCTACTGACTTACCAGTGACAAAAGCAAGCATGGAGTCCTGTAAGAAAATGGTATCTTCTCTATGACGATAGAGATGTACTTTTAGCCTGAAACTACTCATATTTTGAGATTGAATCGCGTACCTCAGAAGTGTATAATTGTAACAGAAAAATATCCACACTTAAGAGGAAAAAAATCTCCCTAGAAGGCTGATGAAAATTAAATATCAGGTGTTTGACACTGGTCAGATCAGCTTTAGAAAGTTAGAATTTGCTGAAAGGAAATTAATTTGTACCAAAGCAGGCAATGTATTAAAAATGCATAGAAAAACTGGAAAAAAAACCCAAACAAAACAACCCCATAGGATGCATTGTGGAACCATGTGATAAAATCAATTTCACAGTGGAGCATGCAGCTCTG
This sequence comes from Pezoporus flaviventris, assembly GCF_033815535.1. Classification (NCBI taxonomy): domain Eukaryota; kingdom Metazoa; phylum Chordata; class Aves; order Psittaciformes; family Psittacidae; genus Pezoporus; species Pezoporus flaviventris. The sequence continues at coordinate 10,951,996 of NW_026892595.1, forward strand.
CAGCTGAGTGTTGACAACTCATGATTCAGCTGAGCGTCTGGGAACATTTAGTATGCTTTTTTTTTTTTTGAAGCCCCAACTCTTAAATTCATATGATTACAGCAGGAATTCCAACTTTAATTAAATTGAAGTAAGTTCCTCCCTGCAGAACAAGCCGTGTTCATGTATGCTCTAAAGACTTAGAAATCAAACGACAAGCAACCTGTAAATTTTTGTTTGTGTAGACTTTTATGGCTGTTAGATTGTAAATAAGCTTTATTTGTTTCATCTGGAGACTGCTTTATTCAAAATGAGTAACAATCTACAATACTGAGTGAAAGAGGGGAAGACAGAGAAATGAGACAACCTTCAGAACATTCTATTTAATTAACACAGGATTGCAGAGTAGCAAACTTTATTTCGGTAAACTAAAGCACCAGCAATAAAGGTTAATGAGGTAAGAGCAAAAATGTGATCTATCTTCATGCCAGTGAAAAGATCCACCCAACTGCTGTGTGTTTCCTGCTAATGAAATACGATTGACATGCATTACCTGCTGTGTGAGAGGAACACAATGAATGATGGATCAGCAGCCAAATCATCTGTCCTTTCTCCCCTGTTATTTTTGCATAATACACTCATCGACCTTACCAAAAAACAAGTTTGGTTTTTTTTTCCCAATACTTGCCAGAAATTTACTCCTTTGAAACTTTGGGGTATCCTTTTGGCATTTGCTCTGAGCAGTTCTGGGGATCATACAGGCATATAACACACATATAAATAATGACAGCATTATTAAGGTTGCAGGATCAAACACCCCAAAATTAGGATGTGCCACAGCTGAGGTTTTGTGTAACTCCAGTCTGTTATGAGCTTGTGTCTAAATTTTGATTAGCATGGCCAGTGAATCTTTGCACTCACACCTAATGTCGAGGATGAGTCTATTTAAGACCCAAAAAAGTGTTTGCCCAAAACATTTTCCTCCAACCAATTTAGTTTGATTTTATAACAGATGCTACCTGTGATTGCAGATCTCACTTCATGACTATTTCTTCTACAGCCTTTAATGTGTGATATATTTTTTTTAATGAACAACAAAATGCAGTACTTAGTCACTCCTCTTTACATAGCTCTTCATCAAATAGCACTGTGTTCCCAGCAGGCTAAAGCCAACTAGTCTCTAAATCCAGTCTCCCCTGCCTCCCACACCCCAGTTTGTCATCACTCTCTGCTCTAAGATTTCTTGTCTGGCTATTTCCAGTTTCACTGGTCACCATCTCTCTCTGCTCTGAGTCAAGTGTGGAAGCAAGACAAGTCACTGTAAACACAGAAGTGACATGCTGTCTTGGTTTCAGCTAGGATAGAGTTAATATTCTACCTAGTAGCTGGTTCTGTGCTGGGGTTTGTATTTAGTCTGAGAATAATGCTGATAACATACTGATGGTTTAGTTGTTGCTAAGTAGCTCTTACCCTGATCAAGGTCTTTTCAGTCTCATGCTCTGCCAATGAGAAGGGCCACAAGAAGCCGGGAGGATGTAGAGACAGGACACCTGACCCAAACTAGCCAAAGGGGTATTCCATACCACAGCACATCATGCCCAGTATATAAACTGGGGGCAGCTACCCAGAAGGGATCTATCGCTGCTTGGGTCAGGATGGGTATCAGTCAGCGGGTGGTGAGCAGTATGCATCACTTCTGTTTATTAATGTTTTCTCTTCCTTTTCCCCTTTTGGTTTTATATTTTCTCCCCTTGCTATTTCCCTTATCATCATTAGTGGTAGTAGTAGTAGCAGTAGTATATTGTACTTATGTTACTGGAATGTTCTTAACTTAGCCTGTGGGGTTTACATTGTTTTGATTCTCATCTCCATCCCACCCATGGAGGGGAGCTGGGCAGAGTGGGCAACTGGCTGCATGGTACCGAGTTACCAGCTGGGTTTAAACCATGACACATGCTGCTTTGTCTCACTACCTGTTCAGAGCAGTTAATTCTGAGAAACTTCATCTGCATATATTTGATTAGAAAAAGCATATTTTGGTGACAGTGGATGCACAGTGCAGTCACACAGGATTTGGAAGCAAAGGACAATACTTTTATAGCCTGGGGTGAGGTAGCGCACACATGCTGCAGTCACACCAGACTACACGTGGATGGAGCATACTCTGTTTGCAAAATGTGTGTTTGGGTTTTGGAGATCTGTTCAATTCCTATATCTAGAGTTTCATAAAATGCAAACACACACAAAAACCAAAACAAAGCTGACTTAAGAAGCAGCTGCCCTGGGTGTTCCCCCTGCTTCTTGTTCTTCAGACATCTATCTCTGCTGATAAGCTTACTGCTCCCCATATTGGGCTGATACAGCTGCTTACAGAGCCATCCTGTTAGCTGGCTCACAGAAGTGATCTGGTCCAAAATCACCACTGGGTGTAATCAGAACCTTTTACAACATAGTTAATTCTGGTTTTGACACTGAAGTTGCTTATCCAGTATTATGCTAATTCAAGTGACAGTGGCTGCAGTGTAAAATGTCATCTGGGATGCTCTGTCCACACCAGTACGAAAAGAACTATTTATGGCAGTAATATTTCTTGGAGTACATCCTGTGATCCTCAGCCTGGTAGCAGCTGATCTACTCTGTGAAAATTTCCTCAAGAAATTGTCCTGTTTGGATAGACACGAGGGTGGTGGAGAGGCACAGAAGATTGTGCAGTAGGGTGGCTTTGCCATTCCTTCATAATTACAGGATGGTTACATTAGCACTTGATGAGTTACATCAGCAGTTGATGAGTTTTACTGGTTTTAAGTAAATGCCTCTTGCTGATCTTGGGTCAGCCAATATAAACTACAAATAACTTTATATTTGATTTATGTCTGGTTTGTATGCACTTAGGATTCAGGTCAGGGAATCTTTTACAATGTCTATTTCTGCTTATCGTGGTTTTTTTTAACATCCCCCATGCTTTCTCCTTTTAGTCTTCCTGTCCCTTTTTAACTGGTGTTCCTGCCTGCTTGACTCAGTGCCAGAGTGGTGGAGACAGCAAATAGTGAAAGAGAGCATGGGTAACTTTCCATACCCTCCAACCTCTTCCAGAATCGGTTCCCCTCTCAAACTGCCCTTGTAGACCTGAACTGAAGGATACTCACAAGTTATCACTGTATGAATAACTATATGATGAAACCAAGCCCACTATAAAATAGGTCTAAATTCATTTGTGAGAACAAAAGATAAAGCACCACAGGGGTTTAGTGGAGCTGCTCCTACTGACATGAACAAAGAATCTGGAAAAAAGTGAAGTTTAGTTTTGATATTCTGTGCTTTCATTTATGTCTCTTCAGCACCACAGGACCTTTCTCTGGATTTCAAGAGCAGTTTGTGAGACTATAACCCTGCAATCCCACTGGGCTCTTGTCAGTAGGATTGTTGTGCTTTCTCCAACAAGATTATAAGCACTCATTTGCTTTCAGCAGAAGTTTTACTAAGCATCTATTCATATCGTAATGGATTATTGACATAACACAGCAGACTGTTATGAAGTATTCCACTATGTGTAATTAGAGAGTATTTAATCTGCATAATAAAAATCCATATGAACAGTTGTTGTCATTCATGCCCAAAAGCTGCTCATCTAAATGAAGCATGTAGCTTGCCCCATAGATTTAGGGATGGAAAACAGCATTTGGAAAAAATCTCATCTAAATTCAAGATTGCCAAAAAGGTGCTTTTACTCAGCAATCCAGATGTGGGCAATCTGATCCCCCCTCAGGCATATAGATTTGAATGTTAGCTTCCAACTTTCATCTTGGATCATGTTTTTACAGCTCTGTGATAAGTATTTACTTTCCCATTCCTCATGCCTTTAGTAAGGTGGCGAGGCAGTCTACAAGGAGATTGCCCAGGGTCCTCCTGCCAGGGCTGAGGAGGAAGGGTGAGAGAGGTTCTCTGCACTGTGTGGGGCTTTGTGATGTTTTTGAACAGGGCATCCACCCATGCTCCCAGACCTGTACAATGTGTGAAAGGTCAAGGTAGCATCTCTATATCATTTAAGGCCCACTGAGGTATGTAAAATAGAACTCAACTAGGGATATGAATGGTTCATAGAGCATCCCTGGGTGCTCCATAACGGGAGGATTTTAGGGTTAAAAACAAGGTGACTGATAACGCAGCCTGATAATGCTGAGGTGGAAACCAGGAAGTAGGAGAAACGTTTTATCCCTATAGCCTGCTAGGGATTCCTTCATGAAAGATTTTACTGGATCAAACTTTGCAAAGAAAGCAGTGCCAGCAGGAAAAAGAAGCTCAAAACATTTAAGATGTTTATTTATATGTTTTAGTTGGTTTAATAAACATTTTTATGATTTTTATTTTGCTAAGGAGTCTCCTTGATTTCAAAATTAGCCAAAGCTGAAGAACATTAACTTCCATTGTAAAGAAAGGTTCTGTTCAACCACTGCCACTGCTTCTTATGTTGTGGCGGAAATCCATCTGTAAGTAGCCTGAAAACAGACACATTAAATGAAAAAAAACCCAAAACAACCAAAAACCAAACCCAGAGATAAAACCTCAGCTATAATTTTCACATCAGCCTTTTACAGTCAGTGTACAATACGGGCATTTTGCGGTATCATAAAGAGTTGTTAGTTGTTCTTCTGGTGATTTAAAGCCCTAAAATTGTCAGCATAGTCTAGAATATTACTATGCACAAGAGAAAACTACACTGCATAAATTCCTTTTTATTTTGGCATCAAAATAATAAACTCAATTACTTGAGAAAACACGTGTAGGGAGTACAGTGGGCTTGTCATGGCATTCATGAAGTGTGGGGGGGGGGTGTGTTGAATTATGCAGAAGTGTGCTTCACACAGAATTGAAAAATATGTGCTGACGCAGGAAAGTTCAATATTCAGGTGAAATTCTAAGCACCTAGTGCAGAACTCTTACTTTTGTACCTAGAAATTAATGTCAAATGAATGCTATTATGGAATTGGCCTTAATTCTGGTGTTTAACTGTTGAATATTTGTCTTCACAGCCTTAACGATAGCTTCTAGCATAATGTGAATTTAGATGGCCAGACTCATAAATTGCAGGCTCCTCCACATCACAAGATGAAGTGCCTGTATTTGCGGTTCTCAGCCAAGGAGATTGGACTTTGGGTTGTACTGTAATTTAAACCGAAGACTGTTAATTTTAGTGTATGCAGAAAACACCTGGAGCTATCTTAGAAGAGTAATGAGATGTGTTATCAACCCAGATATTACTCAGAGCTTTCAAGAAACAGAACTCTGAATGTCTGAGTTTAAAAGAAAAGACAAAAGTGATAAGAAATATGTTGAGAGACATACTAAATCCCTTCATCAGAGGGAGATAGATAAAAATAATAACACTTGGTAGCTAAATAATACAATCTGTGGGAATCTTAATGAAGCCTAATGACTCGTGAGCTGTACTGTTAAATTCACTATCCCATTTTACAGCCAAAGAAAAAAGAAACATGAAAGTGAATGCTAACATTTTCATCTTTTGGGTGTATTAAATTTTGCAACGTAATCCATATTCTTATGTGCTAGTAAAGAAAGCAGAATTGAGTTCTAATTACAAGTAAAATTTAAACTATCACATAAAGGGTGGAGAAATTTGCAAGGGAGAGAGAAAGACCCCCATTCTGTCAGGCAGCTAGTGATTAGTGACCTTAATGGGTTGTTTGAAAGCAGGATGCTGAAAGCTTTAAAAGGCCAGCCACCTGTACACCTTTCCCCTCTGAAAGAAGAATGGGTATTCAACAGTTTTCAGTCAATGTCAGTTTGGTTTTCTCTGTCTTATGGAGCCTGCACTTGAATTCTTGTAGAGCAAGCAAGCATCTGGGTTTTACCTGCGTGTTGTTCTGTGCATCGTCTTTAGCTCATATCAGCAGATTATCCTTTGGCTTCTTTACAGTCTCTTCTACTTTGGAATTTCTAAATTCTTACACATTTCCTTTTTTTGCACCGGAAGAAATGGATAATTTGTAGCTAATAATAATATGGGGCTGTGGGTATCTCCTCCCTTTCTGCAGCCTGTGTGCGACCAAGACCATCTGTATGAGACAGTACTGCCTTTTGAGCCCCTATTTTGCTGTTATGTATTTTATACAAATATATAATGTGCTGTCTTGTGGTTGCTTAAATATACTTTACCAGAGTGATTTTATGATATTTATGAAAAACTTGCATTTCCACAGGTTTTAGTAAAGATGGTTACATAACCTCGTGGTCCTATTGATTTCTATTAGATGTTACAGCAGATTACAATCTCAGTTTCAAGAATTCTGCTCTGTAATTTAATTGAGCTAAATAGAGATTGCAGTTATGAAGTTTGGTTTTTTTTTTAATCACTTTTAAATGATTTTGATACAATTTTCTAATCAATGAGGATTACAAAGTGAAAATGCTATGCTCAACATTTTAATCTCTAGCATCAGGTTCTGGTCTTTTTCTTTGGCATACTTTACTGGTATTTTTATGATCTTATTGTGTCTGTAGTTGGTTTGGTTTTTTTTGTTAGTTTGCTGTGAATTTGGCTTTTTCTTCTGAGTATCTATCTACATATGTCTTTATACTTTCATGTACTGATAAGGAAGCAAAATTATCCAGGTCGGAGATGCACAAACTGAGGCCTGTTCTCACTCCAGGCATTCAATGTTGAAGGATTTTGTGGCCCCATCCTAGAAGCCCATTTGGAAGAAGACCCCAGATCCTTTTTTAAGTTCTGTACATATATAATTATTTACCAAAATAGCTTCTCTACAGAATGTATATATGCACACATAGACATATTTATATATACGCGTAATGCATATGCCAATAATATGAAGTATAGCTTTTTTTTTTCATTCCATATAAGTATAAATACATAGAGGTAGAAACTTTGCACAAATTTTCAGCTTCCTTTTGGCCAAACCTTCACCAGCTGTTACCTACTTCCCTTTCTTGGCATAGACTTGGCATAGACTTTCTGTGGGAAACCTGTTTTTCCACTTCTGATGGCTGCTTTTGTCTTAACTGCCCTAGGGAAGTGCACATCCCTGGCAAGATGTTCAAAGTTGGATTCAAGTCTTCGACATGTGGGGATCACAGGTATTATCTCTGAGAACACTTAATGAGGAAATCAGAGGGTTCTACAAAGTCAAACAGCCTGGAGAACAAACTGTCAATCTGAAAGCTCTTGGATTGGTTCATGTTTCTACAACCAGAAAGAAGAAACAATCCTTTAACAAAGAGACTGCTGGCTCTTAAGATATAGTTTGGTCAGATGTAGGTCTACAAAGGTTGGCTCTTACCCTTATCTCAGACCAAGTCTTCCGAGAGCTCCTGGTTCAGATCAGCAACAAACAAGACTTTCCAGAATAGTGACTCTTACATTGTTGAGATCCACAGTGGTACTTGCTTTGTTCCTTCCATTCTCCTTATAGACAGGTCCTCGTATGTGATACTGACTCTTAATTCAAATAGCTTCTGTTTCTCTCCTAGGGTCTATCAGCTTCCTTTGTATAATTAAGTGACTTGGCTGTTGATTTGACAGCATTTACCTTTGTAAGTTCAGCATTTCTTTACACTGATAGTTCTTTAGAAGAGAAATCAGAAGACCCAGCTCACAAGGACTTCCTCATCTTCCCTGGGAGTCAAGAAGGCTTTCCTCTCTTTTGTTAACTATTCCTGGAAAAACTCCTAACTCCATAAGCAAAAGCACAAGGCAAATATCATAGGCTCCTTATACACTGACCTGTCCTTTTAAAACAGTTCTGCTTTCACATTGTTCTCCAACACACAAGAGCAGACTGAAAGTCTCTCACTCAATTTTACAGTTAGTGAGCTGTGTTATCACATTATTCCTCCACCCTAATGCAGCCAGAGGAATTTTGTGTGGGCTTAGACTGACTTGTTCCTTGCATAGACCAAGCCCTTTCAATCCCAATCAAGTTATTAATTTACGTCTTCTTTTGATTGGTAAGGATAGTTTATGTCCCTATAAAGACGTCCACTGAATCAACTTGGAGAATATCCTCTACCTCAGCCAGATGTTGTCCCCTATGCCTTCAATATCCACAGGAAGGTATCAGTGTTTCTGCCCTAGAGCTGGTTGGTCTCTATAGTCCTTTTTAGATGGTTTCCTGATTTTTCAGTTAGAGGAGTATGCCTTCCCAGAAATTTCTTTCGTGATCACAGTCAGCCAGTCGGTAAGACAATATATGATTGTAGTGATTCTTCCATGGTCTAAAGCAGGTTTTTCTCCAGTACTCCCAAGCTTTTAGTACAGCTCCCTACACACTGCTTTTCAGTGCCAAGGCCTCATAGTGTTGAGCTTGCCTCCAGTCAGCAGTAGGCAACAGCTCTCTGGATTACAGTTTACCTGTTTATTCTTGTTAGTGATACCCTGATAAACCACAGTGAAGATTTCAGCTGGCACATGCGGCAAGTGTGCTGATGCCTGATGATGACTTAGAGCTCAGGACTTCTTGATCAGCTTGTTTGAGATGCCTCTGGCAGTCATATCCATGTTGTGTCAACAAGTGGAAGGTTTTCCGCTGGGGTTCACTGACTGTTTTTGAAGGTCCCCAAAGTTTCTTCCCACCAGGGGCTTGTTCCTCACTACCGTGTAAGCTTGTCTTTCTCTCTTTGGTAGGACACTTTCCAAATTTCTCAGTGAAATCAGCCTTACAGTTGTTTCAGTCAGGAGAGGAAAATGAGATTGTAGCCTTTAGAAAACAGCCTGCTGCATGCTGCCTCTTTTATAGTTTAGCCTTTATATTAATCCTAAATGCCTTTCTAAGTAGTGATAAAATCCTCTCTTAGCTGGGCAAATGACTTCTACCAACTGTTCCTAAACTACATGCTTCCAGGACAGCTGCCTAGCATACCTTTGATAGTGTGTCTCTTGCACCAAGACAAAAGATATCTGGCTGGCCGTGCTCGGATACAGTTAAACTGACAGTATGAATGACATTCAACCACATACCTCAAAGAAGAAGTTACAGATAAGCTACATTTCCTAAGTTACTTCTTTATTCAACTATCCATTTCATTATGTTCTGCTTTCTCCTTGTATTTTTGCTTGGTGGACTTGTGTTTTTCTTCAGTACTTCCTTTATCATCTAGGATCTAAAATTTCCAGTCATAAAAACACACAGTGCCTCATTTTTTACAGTTGCAAACATTAACTTTTCTGAATTTTGTCTTGCCTTGGCTTGCAGTTCACATTCACCACAGCACAACTCCTGAGAGAAGCTTTTCCTGTTTGTATTCAACAAAATTAGATTTTAATTTCAAAAGTCTCTCTATGACTTCAAACATAGCATTACTTGTGTGCTGTCTCCAACTGTAAATAGTATGTAGTCTTTTCATATTCAAAGTGATAATCCAGTCTTTGCACATAGCAATCCTTGCAAAATTTCTGCTGTGATTTATTCTTCCTAGCTCTTCTTTCCTTCTCTTCAGCTTTCATCTGCAGACTTCTGCAGAATTGTTTTACTTAAGAACATAATGGATTTGCCCACAGGCTGCTTCTGTCTATATTTTATTTCAAACCTTTGTGCAATCTTTTATATGAGTTCTTGCAGATCCACTTTGATTGTATTTTGTGGTCTTCAGTTTTGTTTTGCATTTGAATCTCTTAATGGATATACAGTTTAATACATATAAAGCATCACACATCTCCTCTCTAATTTCTGATAGGAAACTGATACCTTTTCAACTTTACCTCCCTGTAACTGAAGATTACTCTTAATTTCTTCAGCTGTCCTGTGCTTTCTCACCTGCATGTAGGCTATTCGTCTAATCTGGCACAGATGATCAGCAGTATTTTTTAGGCCACTTTTTCATCTTCTTGAGAATAGAAAGAATTCTTGCCCTGCTTTGCTTCAATTTTCTAGTGTATTTCTGAAAATTTAAAGACATAGTGTAGTTGCTGCTGGTTTCTCTAAGACATCCGTTACTGGCTATCCTTCTTTCTACTTGTGTACCTATTCCATTGCTAGTACTACATCATCTTTTGAGGTGGCAGTGAAACAGAAATCCAAATCAGGATTTAGAAGTACAATAAATCATTATTATAACTAAAGAAAAACTAATGGTGGGGAAAGATCTGTGTGTTCTACTCCTTCTGGTGGATAGCACTGAGTGCAGCAAGAGCTACTTCAAACCAGAACGTTTCTTAAAGTGCCTTTTACCATGAGTGTTATTTAATGTTCATAGGTGCTGTGTACTTAAAACTGTCTCTGAAGTTAAATGAGGAAGGAATGAAATTGTATATTTATGCACCAAATTTAAAAGCCCAAGGTTAAAAATTGGCTTGTAATACCTTATTATTTATAAGTGTTTACATTCAGTTAAGTTATCCAGTGTTGTTTTTTATGGAGATAATCCAGAAAACCGCTTTCAGTTCTGGAATGACTGACCTCCTTCTAATTAGGTGAAACTTGGCATGCCTCAGATCTACAAAAAGCACAAAGACTACAGGTACAATACTTTATAAAAAAGATTTCATTAAATACTGTACTTCTAAGATCATCACAGCTGAGAAACCACCATTTTGTTTCACTTATTGTTTGGGAAAAAGGCAAAATGTAGCCAGAAAACAGTAAAATTGCTCGTTCCTCAGCTGCAGAATCTTTTTTCCAAAATAAATCTTTATGCTGCTTCTCTCTCCTCCTAATGAATGTTTTGGTGACTTGCTGGCAAAAATGAAAACAGGAAGAAAGACAATAGTTTGTGAAGAGTCTTTTCACTTGGGAAAAATTACTTTATAGTAACTGTAGCATAATCTGACGGAACTCCAAATATAGCAGAGGAGTACAAAAAGAAAGCAGCAATGGTAACTGCCTCCCTGGGTTTTTCATTGGAATTACAGCTCTCTGGCTGTAATTTAGACATTTAAACTGACCAGTTTTAGGTTGACATAGCTCTGTTTACAGGCATGTAGATTGACAATTGTAACTAGGAATTTTTGAAGTGAGATGCAGTTTCAGGAGATAGCCTTCAAAAATATGGGTGAAAGAGTGACAGAATCAACCATGCAGTAACTGAGGTTTATACAATAAATGATAGCCAAAAGAGTATCATGACCACCATTAACAGTTTACCTTGACTGCCATTGCTATTTCATGCAGTTTTTAATATGGAGGCGATGGTGTGTCTAATCCTGTACATACTATTGCAAAATGTTCACTGAATATTCTTTTCCAAGAGGTAAATACATTTTTTAATGTAAATTAACAGATTATTACCTTCAACCTTGAGCCATGGAGCGAAACTTTAGAAAGCTGACTACAACAGTATTTAACACTTTCTATAAAGATAAGCAGAGATCACAGCTCAGGAGGGACCCTTTGCTGCACCCATGCTCCTTTCCAGATAGGCTGTGTTTTCAATTTCCCTGTATTCTAAAAACATCACAGAGGTGATGGGATTTTGGCACAGAAGGGAAGTACTGTAGTTATGGAAGTGTCACCATTTTAGTGAATTCTAGTCCTGTGTCCAGTGGGAACAGGAAAAGTAGTGTGGAGACTAGGGGCAGAATCAGCTACTGGGCCTGAATTTGGGGCGTAGCTGTAGCAAGTTGGCTTGCTTTTAATTGCAGAAAGCCCTAGGTTACATTTTTAATGCTCCTGGGGAACCAGACAACACTAACAGTCATATATGAACCCAAGGGATTAGTAAAAATCATTCAAAATCAAAACAGAGACCAAAAACCCCACAGTTAATCTTTTAAGGAGGAAACCTTGTTATTTTTTTACCTCTTGTGTTTGAATGTATTCAATGTAAAACTTCAGCAAAGTACTAGGACGGGTTTGCTCCTATACCTGCCATGAGCCACAGCATCCAGAGGACTCTTCCTAATCTCTGTCAGCCATTCAGAGAGCAGCTGGTCACAGGCGCATCTACTGACCTGCTTTGGCTTGTTTTTCATGGCCAGAGTACTTCACCCATTCTCAGCTGGACCTGCTGACAGAACAGGATGGTTTTGCCCCGAAGTCCAGTCCTTTAAAAGGAAAAGCTCTCTTGTTAAAGGAAAGTTGAATGATAGTGTAGGACTTTTGGCTAGAACTTGTCCACTATGAGTAGTCTTTGGAAGGTTACCAAAAGCTTGTTCCCAAGCTGCGTGACCTAAATCAGTTTCTTTTTCTCCTGGAAAAGTTAGCAGGAGTGGGGGCCCCAGCTCCAGGTGCTGCCCTGATGTGGAAATGACAACAGAGGACAGATATGCCCAGGTCCCTTCTGCACATCCAAGGCTGATGCTGGCATGGGTGCCAGGCTGAGTGCACAGCCAAGGTAACACGGAGACACTGGGGTGGATGGGGAGCAGGAGGGAGAGGAGCCCATAAAGAAGGTCATGCAAAGCAGAAGAGGAAGGTACCAGGAAGGGGGAGCATGACTGCAAGGAGCTGCCGATGGTCTCTAAACCGGGATAGCAGTCAGGATGGCAGCTCCAGGGCTTCAGGAGCTCCCAGCAGGCAAAGCTGACACCACGGAAGGCAGGGAAGAGCAGGCACCACGCCTTGCCTTAGCTAGGATTGATAAACATCCCTTGTAACACAGAGCATCCAACATGAAAGTTCTGTGTCTTGTGTGATCCTCCTGTAGGACACAAGCTCTCCTGCATGTTGATAGCAATTAGCCTCACAACTGCAGTGCATTTGGACATGCCCAGTTTTCCTCCTTCACGTGCTGTGTGTACGATCTGCTGTGCATGTGCAACAGTGCGAACATGCAATGCAGCTAACTGGAGCCGTCCTGGCTTTATACTTAGGATCTCTAGTCCTGTGTTTGATAGGACTGCACTCACTGATGGCTGGTGGCACATAAATTATCTGTCACTGACGTGTGAGTTGTGGGAGGGCAGCCTCCACCCAGCAGGAGGTACCGCTGAGAGAATTCCTCCTGCCCTTTTCTCTAACATGCTGCAAGAATAAATCACCTACTCAGCTCTAAATGGCGCTTAAGTGATATAATGGAGTTCTTCCCTGGCCTGTAGATAGAGATAACAGCACTTTGATCTAGCACTGATTAAAACCGTGTTAGTCTGATGTTTGTTTCCAAATAAATATTTTATAACAAAAATGAAGTTGAAAAATAGAATTTGACTATAAAAGCAAATCTGGGATAAATAGAGTAAGGACAAGAGGGCTGTTCTTTAACATTAATATTTGTATTCAAAGATATCCTAAAGGCATGCAAGGAACTTTGATGTCTAATTCCTTAATATTTGCAGGATATAAGAGAGCTTTGAAGCTTGCATTATGGGTGAAAAAAAGAGAATATTTGTTTGGCCTCTGCAACACAAGTGAAACGAATTAGTGTAATAACTGTAATTTAACTATCATATCCATTAGCACAGCTATTAAAGGTGGTTGCTTTTCCCAGTTTTCACAGATAGTTTTGATCTTGGGAGGATTGCCATGCTATGGGCAAACTATTAAATACAGTCTTTTTCAGTTGTAACTTTTAGATTCTTTGTGATGCAAGTATGACTCATTAGGATGACTCACATAAAAGTGGATCCAGATAACACCACTGCACAAGTTCCTACTCTCTGCTCGCCAAACTATCTTCTCAGCCTGCTAGTGACTAAGAATATGTATCAGGAGCATCCACTAAGTGATTTCTTCCTGTACATGCCACATGGAGGAGAAGTCAATATTTATACCTCACATTTGATAGACTTCATCAAATATATTTTGCTAAATAACACTCTATATTACATATTCCTTGTCTAATATTTGCCCACAGAAGAAGTATTTGTTATGTGACTCGAACGCCTGGTTAAGAAGAGCTAAATGAGTACGACATATTTAATATTTATTTGGTAGCACAACACAGTAGACACAGGGGAGGTGAGAGAGAATGCAAATACAGGAGGAAGAAAAAGTGATTAAAGGGCATAGACAGAACATGAGATATTTCTACATGACAACAGTGATTCTGAAAAAAGTAAGCAGCAAGACAAGCTCAGATATTTGGATTTTAGAATGTAAAAGTTAAGTATTTTAGGTAACAAATAATACTTAAGGGGGACTGTAAATGACTGTTCACAGGCAGACACGTTTTGTCTAAAAGTACATTGCTTCAGGAGAACTCCAGAGGTGATCCACTTCCATAAGATAATGGATCATTTGGGCTCTTCATATTTAGGGACACCTTTTACCTTCAGTGACAGGCTCTTAGTAGAAGAAAATTTTATTTTTCCTTTTATATTGGGTTAGCCTGTGATGTAGTGAGTGAAATTAATATCACAGCAAAATCTAATAATAGCAACAACCACCCCCCCATACTGTAGAGAGCTGTTAAAGTCGTGTTAAAGACAACTTAATGGAGAGGTTAGTTACAGAGAAATTGTACTGGCTGATGGGATTTTGTGAGAAGTTATATTGCAGAATTTTGGCAAACTGTGTGCATTAGCCAGTAATATGTTTTCTGGAAATAACGTTGTGCACTTGTAATGAAAGCAGCATGTCCTGCTTTATTTTCTGAATACATTCCTTGAGAACAAATGGAAGTCAGAACTGTACAGGAGGAGGAAGGATTTTGTCTGTTTATGTTATTATTTGAAGAAAGCTCAAATATAGTTTACCAGCAGCAAGATGCTGTGATACGTTTAACACTGAACTTTTAATTTCGTAAAAGCAAGTGAGTCCAAGATGTAAACATCAGATAAATGTGAGAAAATCTGTACCAGACATTTATAATACTTATTTTAGCAGGTATGTGTTTGCATATTTAGCTGTGGTGTCCTTCTGGTAAATATAATCATGGCGTAGTTCAATCGTATTTCCTTATATTGGTTCCCAGCTATGTACTTTTTCTGCTGTGTATGACTGTGATTATCCAGTCCAGTCTGGACATCCTAGGAATTTCTTTTTGGTATCCGTATAGACTGGAATTCCTCTGACATCAATGGATTTTTTTCATTACCAACCACAATTAAGTGCACTGTTATATTTAATATGGAATTTGAAGGGGTTTTACAGGATCTTTCTTAAAAAGACGTGTACGCGTATGTCATACTGATGGCCTTCATATGTTTAGTCAGTTCTGCTGGTTTTGCATTGTATAACCATAGTCTGCCAACTTTGTTAATGCAAACCTGAAATGTGAAAACTATGTAACTTGAAATTTAACTTTATTTTATTAAGGAAAAGTTTTGAACATCATGAGCAAATTTTAAAGTATTATTCTCAATTTTGAACAGGACAGCAATTTACCAAAAAACCACCCAACAAAAAACCCTGTGGTACAGAAACATCAGTCTTGAGTAAATATTGTAGTTTATGCTCATCTCTCATAGCTTTCAATTCACTCTCTGAACAGACTCAGTTCTTTTATTGAAATGATATCCCACAAACCAAATGTTGTCCATGATTAACTCCTACATACATTTGCTGGAGCAAGCTCTTATGTTGTACTGTTGGCATGTTGTGTTTCTGGTTGCACAGTCTCTCTATCCATGGTCATAGCTATACATACTAATTTATTTTATGGATGTGGTTTTGGTTTTGGATTTGCCTGACTGTTTTTCTCTACTCCGATGTTTTATGGTACTAGTATCTTCCTTTCTCGGGAGGGTACCTTAGCAAATGTCACAAACATACATACCCTACCAGGTTAATAAATGGGAGATGAGTGTTACATACTGAGAAATGGAACCGTATAATCTTCGTAACAATAAGAAAATTCTCAGAGGATATTTAAACTTGTTCTTCTCATCCGCCAAATCAAATTCTCTTTTTAATTATTCCTAACATCAGCTCTTCTGTGGCAAAGCAATGAATACAAGGAGGGACAAGCAGGAACAGAACAGCTCTGAAAGCATTGTGCAGGGAATTAAAATCAACTGAAACAGAATGATTCTATGATAAGTGTTAGAATACTGGTTTCAGTACTGAATTGCTATCTTTACCTTATTTAATGCCTAGACAGCTCTTATTTTCCTGTATAAGACAAAACAATCACAGTGTGGGACCTGGTAGAGATATGGTAAAACCATACGCACAAGGACGACCAAAGCAGGTCTTATGCAGCAGCCATCTTGTACCACCTCTTTGTGGTCCTCCAATTTGCTGTCCCAGCTATTGCTTTAACGTTAAAGCAGTCAAACTTGGAAAAAAAAAAAAGGTGAAGATGTCCCTCTGGTCGATTTTTGGGTCTGCACAGTTTGGTTTTTTTAAATCACACCAGCGATTACTGTGAAGTAGAAAAGGACCTTGGGAGGGTCATGCATCTATGAAACCGAGATCAAATGTTCTCTCCTGAGAAATAGTTCTTTGCCCCCTGGTGGTGAATTAATTTTGAAAAATACCACAAACCACTTTTAGAAAAAATTAGTTAAAATTAAAAAGAAATGCCAATCACTTCAGTGAACACAAGTAAAAGTAATCTGCTAAGCAACGCTTGGTATGTCACACAATTAAGAAAAATCCTGTCACGAACAAGCCCTATCAGTCTTTGATGGTCACTGCAGAATAGAACAAAAGGAATCAATATCATACTAAAAACTGTACGAGACCTTCAACATTTCAAAATCATGTTTCTCATTTTGCTCTTTTTGGAAGGGTTAACATAAATGTCTTGAGAACATAGTATAGCCTTGTGAATCCCTGATTTTCCATGTTCTTACATTGTAGGCAGTGGGAATTAAGTTTGTCTGCACAGCATCCTAAAGTTGTGCCTCTCTCTGGAGATAAGCAATGTTATCCATACAGTGAGAGTTATCATTCTGGGAAACATTCCTTGGATAAAAATTCTAAAAGAGCTGTACATCTCTCCAAAAATCGTCTGGAGGTTTTCAGCTTGCGTATGCTGAGCATCTCAATATGTGAATAGAGTACCAGGGTGTTGTTCTTGGAATAGTAATAACTAAATTGACATTGAAAGTAATCCACTTGCAGTTAAAGCCACAGATCATTTTGAAAGGTGTCAAGAATACTCTGTTTAAAAAGACAGCATAATCCTTCTAATCACTGATTTTGTTTTGTCTTTAAATTTGTGTGCCTCCTGCACTTCTGCCTCCCCATGTTGATGTTCTTCAAGAAAATACATATTAAAATAAAATGACAGACTACTGGCGTGTCATGCAGCAAAATGTTATGCATTTATGCTGGAAAAAGGCCATTTATAATGACCAAGGCTTTCATATGTTGGCTATATCCTATTAGGATGTGGCTGATACTCTGAAGAGGAACCTTCTTCTCCCATCCCACAGTCTGTGAGTCATCTTGCATGATGTTAATGTGGCTTCAGGTAGCTTTTCAGTCTGGAAAACGGTGTGACAGGGTATGGCGTGCTCAGTAGGCAGGGGCTTGGGTTTTGGCACTAGTGATGTAACATGAGGAAAAAGAGAAAAAAAACCCTGTAACGTAGCTAAAAGAGGGACTGAGCTACCAGACCAGGCATGGATTAGCTGTTTCCTAAATAATATTCTTTCATGTCTGATGGACCGTAATAGCTTTCTGATTTTAGCTCTGTTGCTTTTACTTCTCTTTCCATTCCCACATTTCTTTCTTATTACTTTGACTTATGTCTGGCCTAAGGTAACAGCTGGTCTACACAAATGGCATATTCCTAACAGATCTTTCAGCGGGCAGGGTTCCTATAAAGTGATCCTGTCCCCCTTCTCTTCCCACTGCTACGCGGAATGCTACCTTCCCTTGGTCTCCACTCCATCCCTCTGCTGGTGTGGCTACACTCTAAACTGCGTTTGCAAAATGAGCTGGCTTTAAAAAGAAATCCCTTAAAAAGGCAATAACCACTTGTTTATCGGGATGGAGCACTATGGGATCCCTTGGAGCGAGGTTACTGCTGCCTCCCTCCTCGCTTTTGCAGGAGAACCCTTTCTTCCGGTGCGAGTCCTCAAACGTTCCTGTCAGCTGTGAAACAGAATTCCTGCCTCTGCTCTGCTCTGCTCAGCTTCACTGCTCAGGGAACAGCTTGCTTTCAGCTCTCCGGGTGTAGTTATACAAAGGGCTTTTTCCAATGGGAAAGCCAGTTTAAGCCAGGCAGTTTCCTGCCTGCTCTGCCCTCTTGCTCTTGCTCCTTCATCACAGTTCGCTGTCCCCTGGATTGCGATACAGCTGTTTGTGGGTTGTGCTGTAAACTGGATGGCTGAAATAAATCTGAGTTTGTGTGTGTGTACGTGTATATATGAATACACAAACAGCTTTTTTTTTTTTTTTTTTTTTTAAAGGAAGAACTTGGATCATTTCAGTGATTTGATTTATAATGTGGCCCACAGAGTTGAATTAGCACAGTTGAGGAGGCAGAAAACAGTGGTGCTGAGGTGGGAACAAGCGCCTGGGCTGGGGGGAGGGTGCAGGAAACTCTTAAGCCAGCTTTGTTAACAGAGAAAACTACTATTACTGTACAAAAATTGTATTACCGAGCACCTGAACTAAACTGCTAGAATAGAAAACTGGAATAGACTGCAGAGCAGTCAGGCTCTCCAATTGCTGGAGATAAGGCTTTGTCTTTAGGAAGCAAAGGGGTGGTCCCTTAATAAGGTCCCCTAGACATCTTCTGTTTGAGACATCAAAATCACAGCCTGTTTAGCTATGCAGAATATGATTGTTGTGAATCCTACTGGGCTTATGAAGCATGTTGGTCTTTCAGTGCTGTTAAAAATGCTAATAATAACCGGTTCATGCCTCAGGCCTTGGGTGCTACTGCCAATTAGCATCAAAACAGAGATTTATTTAAACAAATTATTTCTGTGTATGCATCCTTCCCTTATGGTTTGCAAAGGAGAGCTTCGTGTCCGAACATACCTGATTCAGTGATGCCCGCCTGCATGCGCAGAAAAACTCAGGGCAGAGAAAGAAAATGCCATCCTTGCCTTCACAGCTCTTAAAGGAGCTGCCTGCTGCAGAGATTACATCCAGAATTAAAACCCTTTCTCTGATCCTCTAGCCATTTAAATGTCATGCCTGAGTATTCAAATACGAATTCGTATTCAAATACGAATACCTCCCAAAGTAAGTAGTTTTAGACTGTAACGAAAAAGCCTTTACTTTCTGTGCTGCCTTTGTGTCCGAGTTCACAGGACTAAGATCTAAATTTTTGTCACTGGTCACCCAATTCACCAGTCATTGCATGTGTCACTGGAGATCTCTTGTGTGTCATTGCAGGCTCACAGCAGATACATTCAGCAATGCTTGTTATCAAGTTTGGTTTGTGTTTTAATGCTTTCTCTGAAACCGGGAGACAGAACTGATTTATTTTATACTGTGGAAGCTTAGTGTGACTTGGATTAATTGAAGTATTGGAGAAGGGGGAAGGGCTATAATGACTCATCAAGAAAAAATAACTTCTCATGACTTTAAAGAGGAAAACAGAGGAATCAGAAAATGATAATGTGTCATTGTTATGGTGGTGCTTGTAGCGTTTTAACAGCACTTTCAGCATTTTCTTCCCAAAATTTCATTATTTATTCTTGGAACATAGAATGATTTTTATGGAAACATTTAAACTAATCTCATTGTCTAGAAATGAAAAAAAAAGAATAAATCCTTTTTAGAAATGTTACATGCAGTATCAGGCCTGCTCTTCCAATGGTTTAAACATCAAAATAAAAATGAATATTCAGATTTCCCACATTGCTAAACCCGACTGGAATAATTTAAGTATGCTGACTTAAACGTAAGATAACTCTTAAATATGGATTTTAAATAACCATAATCCCATTATTAGTGCACTTTTCCCCCCTATTACCCCTTCCAAATTCGCATTTCTCTTGATTGAAAGAAACCATGATTTACCTGAAGAATTCTGAGACGTTTCTTTCAAAATAGCTATCATCTGCTCTTGCTCTCAAAGGACTGAAGACACAAACTACCTGCAGTTGGTTGTCAGTGTTAGAACGGTTTCTCTGGGTCCCAGCAGAACAGAATAGATCATCTGTTTTTATCAGTTTTTTTGAAGGCTGTTTTAACAGCTCCAGCAAGCGCAGCCAGGGGTGGATTTTGAAAGGGGTCATTCTACATAAAAAACTCTGAATGATGAAAAATAAGATGGAAATAACAAATGCTTCTCTTTGAGGTTGATTATTGCACTAGGTCAACTTAACTAAGGAGGCTTAGAAGCTAATGAGGCAAGACGAAGGAGATATGGAAAATACAGAATGAGTCAGAAGGGAAGAATTTGGAAAACGTCTATTAAGAGCGATGGAGTGTTGTTAATCCCACATATTAAAGAAAAATCTTTATCCTGGTTTAAAAATAATACCACCTTTCTGAACTCTTTATTTGCCCCTGGTTTCTGAGGGTACTTTGCATCTTTAAACTTTGTTCTACAACCTTATGAGGAAGTAACTCTTTGAATCCAAAGCTGGTATTTTTGTGCAATAAAGCTCGAGGCTTCAGAGCGTGGAGAACGTAGATACACCAGGCAACAAAGGGAATTTACCCCATTAATACTGGTGTGCAAAACACAACAGATTAAGAAAATAAGGACAAGGGAAGAAACTGGTCTATACCAGGTTCAGTTACTCCAACAAAACAAAGGAGTGATGAATTAACTAGCCCGTGGTTTTCCCTTTACTTTGGCATTCTCTAGAAAAGGATTATTTTTTTTGGCTCTGATCAAGTGGGAGAAGCACTTTTGTAAGAAGATCAGAATGAACAGTTAAGCACTCCTTTTCGAGAAGGGTGAATTTAAAACATCAGACACTGTTGGTTAAATTATCATTTCCTGGCAAATGGGTTTAGGTGTCTTTTCAGAAAACAGAGCCAGAGGCAGAATCGTGATCCTATCAGCGCAGTGGGCATGCACGTGGGATATGGAAACACGAGTTTAAATACCAATCTAATTAATATTTAAATAGTTTATACAAAAGGGAACAGTTTCAATAGAAGAGACTACCTAAGACTACTCTATGAGTTGGAAAATTGATAATGGCTATGTTGATTCAAGTCCTTGTTCTGAATTAACTAGAGCATATTTTAAAGCCGTATCTTGCTATTCCCACGTAGTATCCAAGGCAGCGCTCTACTACTGTACAGTGATTTTGTAAATGGCAGTTAGCTCCTCTTCAGTGACCTCAGGTGCATGAGATTTGCATTCGGGATTGGTTTTTTTATTGAAAAAAAAAATGTTTTCAGAACTTGATTGAGTTCATGGATGTTTCTGGGGCGTGTGAAACTGTCTTTTCTTGAAGATTCTCATAGTGAGTTATTAACCAGGCCTAACTGGTTAAACAGATGGGGTGTTCCAAGCAGTCTGGACGTACCACGGACAAGTGATTTGACATTGATAATTTGTATTGTTAAGCCGCTCAGTCTCTTTATTTCTCACCTAGCATTTGTATTAATTTTAAGCAGGGAAAGCACAAAGGTCCAGTGGAAACCGCTGAAAAACCTATCCGCTGTCGGCAATTTACTGCAGTGATTTTAGGGTGAAGCCAGCTCCAATAACCGAACGCATCCTTAAGGAATTAATAACCCCAGCGCACGTCTGAGGGGAATCCAGCGCCCGGGGGGCACGCGGGGCCGCTCTCCCGCCGCCTCTTCCCTGCTGCGTGCGCCGGCGGACAACGGAACCCGCGAGCCTGTCCCGGTGGCGGCTGCGGGAGGGAAGGGTGCTCGGCGCGGGCTGCGCGCGTGCCCGCCCGCGGGTGACCGCAGGGGCTGCGGCGCGGGAAGGAGCGGTGGGCGGAAGGGCCGGCAGGAGGCGCGGCGCGGGCGCAAGCACCCGGCTCGTGCCAGGGCCCGACGAGCCCCCGCCGCTCCTCCGCCAGCTCGCCCGCTACCCCCGCCCCCTTCGCCCTTCCCCCACAGCCCCTGACTGCGCGAGCGCCAGCGGTTGCCGGGGTACCCGACGTCACAGCCTGCGGAGGCGGCGATTGGCCAGGCTGAGAGCGTTCTGCCCCCCCCTCCCCTCCCCTGTGAGACTCGTCCTGGGAAGGGCTGGGCCTGTCTCTTTCCCGTCAGAGCGGAGCTGTCGCTGGGCCGTGCGTGGCCCCAGCGGCGCCTCCCCGGCCACGTCCTCGATACCGCCGGGGCCGCGGTCATGGGCAGCCAGTGGGCAGCGCCGCGTCTCCGGCTACTGCCGCTTCTGGCGCTGCTGGGGCTGGCGGCGCCCCGCGCCCGCGCCTGGGACAGCGGCGACCTGGAACTCTTCGACCTGGTGGAGGAGGTGCCGCGGAACTTCTACGACTTCCTGGGGGTGCAGCAGGTGAGCGAGGGGCCGGGGCCCGCCCCATAGACGCGGGCCTTTCCCGCGGGCACGAGCCTCGCCTGTCATCGCCGTCCCTGCCCCCGCCGAACATGGCTGGCTGGCTCCCCCCTCCGCCGCCGCTCCCCGCGGCACAGGGTGCCGGGCAAGCTGCCGACACCTCGCCTTCTCGCCTGGCGCTGTCATCCGCCTCCGTCCCTGGCACGCGTGCGGCTGCCTGGCTCTGCCGCGGCGGTCCGGGACACCACCACCACCACCTCCCCCCCGTGCCCCAGTTCCAGTCCTTTTCCCAGCCTCTTCTCTCCCTCTGCAGGGGCTCTCTTCTCCTTCAAAGACTGTTGTGGTTTTTCTCCTTCTGGCCCCACCATAAATCAGCCCTCCCTCTCCCGCTTCACCTTTGTGTGTTTTACTGCGTTGCTCTTCTGAATATATCTATTTTTCTCCAAATGCATCTAGACTGAAGTAGCTTGTGGGCTTCTTCCACTTTCCGTGTGTATCCTGGGTATGGCTGTTTTTCATCTTTCCCTCATTCTGCAATAGCTGCTAGTCCCGTATCTTCTTACGATTGTGCATTGCTATGTGTCACGTCTCCTGTTTTCTCTCCTGTGTGCCATGTGGTAGACTGCTTTGATAGTGGCTTGGTGATTGTTTACTTTAGTTGTATTTTGCTTATTATGTATGTTTTTTACCTCTCATTGCTAGGCAACACTTAAGATTATCTTAAAGCATTTATTATGCACCTTCTGATATTTTTTTACGCATGTGTAGTCAAGACAGGAACTCCTGTTCCAAAAACTTTCATCGCATGTTTTTTGTGTATGTTTTAGATGTGGTTGCTGGTTTTGCAGCCACTTGGCATCTTTAGCTTGTATTGCTTGTCCTGCCTTTCACTTGACAGCCCTCCTCATCTCCAGATGCTCTGCTGCGTGTGTGTGATCTTGCTTGATCTTTCTTTGTGCATCTTACAATTCCTTTTTTTGTTGTCTTCTGCCAGTTGGTATTCCTCTCAATAACTGTCTGTAATTCTTTATAGTTACTTCACCCAGTGTCCCCAAAAGATGTTTTGTTTGTTCTTTGTCTCTTAGCACCTCTGCTATTTGAATGGCTTCCCTGACAACCTGAAAGTTTATTCTGATGTAGTTCTTACAGTTTTTGAGAATAGTAGCAATACTTCCAGGTGCATTTTATTAAGGCCCTGCCTACAAAGAGAGGAAAGGTGTCTGCAATTTAAGGGTCCTGTTTTGGAAACTCCTGGCTGTGGTTGTTAATGATGATTAGGGGGATTCTGAATCAGTTTCATCTCCTTCTTTTACTCCTTCTTAAACATCTGGTGTTAAGTACTATGGAACACCACATATATACAGCACAGCAAACACTGCTACCCAGGTTTCACTTTCATGAGACCAAAAATCTGTTTTAATTTCTCAAAGGCAATTTTAGTGTTAGGTAATGTAGTGAAACACAGTTTTGTTTGTTTTGATTAGTGATGTTCAGATCCGGTATGCAAACTCTTTTTGTAGGGCTGCATCTGTACCTTGTGGACCTATGTGTTTATCAATACATAATATCACTTTTAGGAAGCAAATGTTCTGCTAGTTCATGCTTTTACTCTTTTAATGGAGAACTTGAATTACTTGTGATGTGCGAGCAGGGAAAAAGTTGTTGAAAGTGCAATGCAAATGAAACAAGGTTTTGTTAGTTGTAAGTATATGCAAGTTGCTCATAATGTAATTATAGCCAAGACTGGAAGTGTAAATAATATTAGACACTCTGTTCATAGAGCAGAATATACCTGTGAGTACAGTAATAGAATTTATAGTGTTGAAGTTGAGCTTCAATAGGAACTTGTAAGCATTGGAAGGTGCTGTGTAGGTTTACAGGTTCTTCCACACTGAATCGTTTGTTCCTGCTGTTTGCTTCTCCACCTCTGACCTGTACTTGAAGTTTCAAACAAGATGCTGAAGCAGGGTTCTGACTTGCAGTGGCTCTCTAGATAGCTGCAACTGCATGAGAAGGGTAACAGGTCTCATAACAGGGTCAAGGGAAGTGCACAAATCTCCGGTGTGCTGTAGCCTAGCTTGGATGTCTTAACATGTAGCTGCCTTTTACCATAATGTCTCTTTGTGCTGTTTGCGTATTCCTTCATGTTTTCTGCTATTTTTAAAAGCTGTGGTTTAATAGAGCTTACTGGTTATTTTGTATGTCACTATTGTTTTAGTTGGGATGCCTTCGACTAAAATGCTGTGATTAACTTTTTGTAGTTCTGGTGCTAATGGTTTTATTCCCTGTGCTCAGGTGAATCCTTTGGACTGTTTCATTACCTTTCATTCATCAAAGCTTGCTTTCTACCTGCTCCCTCCCTTCCTGTATTGCTCTTGGTGTTCACTGCCTTGTATTGTGTCCTGATAATCCCTTCATGTACTCCTGGGAAAAGTAGCATTTCTTTATGCAGGATGTATCTTCTGCATCTGTGATAGGGATGCTTGACCATGTTTGTTAACAGTAGTATATCATAGCTGCCAGAATTTTTCTAAACATGTCATCTTGTGTTTTGAAAAAATAAAGGATAGGATTCCAATGCTTCCTTAAGGCATTAAAGCGGCTTTGGTTTTGATGGAAGAATTGTGGTATCAGCTGCTTGTTGAATCTCTGATGTGATGTCAGAAGCTGATATTGACCTCAGCTGACAAGGTGCGGAAGGGGTTGTGGGAAGTCCTGTAGCTCTCTACCATGAAGCCTCTGGCTGCAGATTTTTCCTTGGGATTGGAGAGGACTGGTGATTTTTATTGTTTTGTTTAGCTGCCACTCTATGCTTGCATGAGTAAGGATTTTGCGTTTCGTCTTTTAAAGGGACTTGTGGAATTCTCTTGACATTGTCAGCTAGCTGTCATCCAGCACTGGCAGGGTGTTAGCTTTGAAGCTGCTGTAGTGTTTTCCAAGTTGGGTGACTGAGGGTTAGAGGGTGATCTCATGGAAGTGATTTTTATTATAAACATAGAGTGACAGAGGAAAGAGTAAGGCTGTGATTGTCTTGACTCTTAGAATAACTGTTCTCAGTGCTTGACTGCAAGAAGGGGTTGGCTGGCAAATCTGTAGGTGCTAGCTGGATGGTTGAGGGTGGAAGGGACCTCTGGGGGTCCCCTTGTCCAACCGCGGTATTAGGGCTGAGCACCTAGATTAAGAAGGTTCTGAGTTTTGTGCAAGGATACCATGTTAATCCATTAGATCTAATGGTAGCATAGCATATATGAGAAGTTCTGCGTTGCTACTTTGTTACTATGGCTGTTCTGAACAATTTGAGAATTTGCTCTACCTTTCTGTTTCCTGGGTGATTCTTAAATTGATGATGCATTTAATTCAGATGGCTCATTTAGAACCTTGTTATTCTCAAGAAGCTGACCTAGTGAAATGGGGAGATAAGATAACCTTTGGCTTGAGAAAAGATTACATTTCCATTTCCCCCAAGTGGTTACTGAAGAAAATAGAATCCTAAACTCTTGACAGATCAGATGTAATAATTATTTCAGTATTCACTTCAGTATTGCCAGTTTCAAACTGACAAGGGGATCAGGACCAAATAGTATTCATCTAAAAACTAACATGAAGCAGCAGAATTAAACCAGAGGCTATGCACACTCGCAGGGTATAAAACTACCCTGTTACCTGAGAATGAGAGCATGCAAGTGTGATGTCAACTTTTGTGAAAAAATTCCAGGAAGATCTGGGGAGCTACAAGCTTGTTTAGTGAACAGATGAACTGATCAAGTTAATTTTATTGTCTCTTACAGCTTTCAATAGCTGATAATGGCATAAATATGATATGCTCTGGATTAATCAGCTTGGTATCAGTTGAACCTGTGGATCTCCTCGCAAAATATGCTTTTGATTATGACTGTTTATGTCTTTAAGAGAATCACCTAGTTCTCTACTTTTGGCTTGCAGTAATGAAGGCATTACGGGCCTCTGAATGTCTTTTGCGACTTTGTGATACTGTTCTTGGATACAAGGGATCTGATCAATACATTTTTAGGAAATGTTTGTGAAGATATGTCAAAATGCATTAGCTTTGTTCCTGGAATTGGCCTGTGCAGAGCAGTATGTTATGTATCAAGGAATTTCTGACTAAGGCTTGGGCTTCTACTGGGTAATTGGATAAGGGAAGAGGTTTATATTAAATGTTCTGCTAGGCCCGTGCAGTGGAGAAACTCACTCTGTATTTGCTTTCATACAAGAGCCCTTTGAGGTAGTAGAAGGCCTGGGAGCTCAAGTTCCTGAGGGAGAATTAACACACAGGTAGGGCTTGGTGGCCAGCACTGTGGATAAATATATAACCCCCAAAAATGTTGAGAGGGGTATTTTCTCCATTACTTGCTTATGCCTTCCTGTGACACATGAGATTTAGTTTGAATCAAACTCTAATCCATTCATGTGGCTTTACTGTAGGGAACTAAGAGCACTGTATTGATTTCATTGTTAGATCATGGGTTTGCTAGATGATGCTGCATCACAAAGGCAAGGCTGTGCATGCGGAACCTGATTTTGGTCCTACAGGATGTGAGACACTGGTATGTGAACAACCCCAAGAAAGTACAAGATGTGAAAACCAAAGAGTTGGATTTCTTTGGCTGCAGGAAGCCACAACCCCTCTAGATGAGCTGGATGTGGACTAATAGGCTCCTTTCAAGAGCACTGGAACAGGGGAGCTGTTGTGTACCTTAGCAAATAGCACGGTCTGACTGGGTTGTGTCTGTAGAACTCAGTATTTGGTGCTGAGGAATTGGTGTCTGTACTGTTTGCATTTCAGGGATTTTTTTAAAATATTTTTTTACTTTGATTGTTTTTGGCATTGAACTAATTCCAGGCTGGCTGCATGGGCTCAGTGCCTGTTTGTGTTGAAGTGTGCTGCTTGTGCTCCAGGTTTTACATATGACAGTCCAGTTCTGTCCAAAAGAAATCCACCACAGAAATCCAAAAGTTCATCCACTCCAGGACTGCTTCATGACATGCAGTTAGTAGCTACAATAAGGAAGTTTGCTTTACACGTGCACTTCTGATCTGCACTAAAAAGTTGATGTGGATGCACCTTTAAGACTTCAGTTTATAGTAAATGGTTGATGTTGAATTTACCTCTTGGCATTCCTCTGTAAGAACCTTAGCAGAAATGAGCCCCACAACAAACTGTGTGGCTCTTACGGTATTACAAGGCATTATGGGAGACTTGTGAAAATTCTCAGTAATAGATTTGGTGTGGTCTGTTTTATGTAAGTGTATTGACACGCAACATGTACATCACTGCAGTTCTGAAGTTGTGAATTCGTATGTTATATATAAGTAAAGCTGTTGGACATAGATTTGGTAATGTGTTTTTCAGAAAAAATTGCAATCTCTGAATATGTTAGTGTTTCCCAGGGAAGTTGTGAATGCTCCATCCTTGGCTGTGTTCAAGGCCAGGTGGGACAGAGCCTTGGGTGGCATGATTTAGTGGGAGGTGTCCCTGTCCATGGCAGGGGGGTTGGACCTAGGTGATCTTAAGGTCCTTTCCAACCCTAACTATTCCATGATTCTATTATTTATTGTCTGGCACTGCCATAGCTGTGGCTTGGAATGGGTCATTGTCCAGAAACAAAATAATAAATCTAGACAAAGGTATTTTTGCTGTGGAGCTTTTGGGGCACTTTGAGCACCTGGAGTGATCCTTCCAAGTGGGAAGAGGCATGTGAATGAGAGCTGTACCTGTTCAAGAAATGCTCTCAAGTCCTCAGCAAGCGCAGCCTACCTGTACCCACACAGGTTTTCTGTCTTCTCTGACAGGCAAGATGCAGATAAGGAGGACAAGAAAGGGGAACTGAGGAAGGGTAGCCCAGAAACTCAAGTTTTTTTCTACTTCTTGACGGAATATCACACTCCAGAGACTTATTTTGGTTGCTCTTCTAACACTTAAGGCAGGCCTCCTCCCTGCTGCTTTTTAAGGTTAACATATGTGGGTGCAGTGTTACTAAATCATGGAGTGTGCATCATCTCCAAATGTTTTAGAGAAAATCTAGGTTGCTGATACTGCTTCAGTCTTCTAAGCTGTGGAAGTGTTTGATTTAGTGAGACATGTATGCAATTATGACATCACTTTTTTTCAGATGATTGTGTCAAAACTATGAGCTGTAGGCTTTTCTTGCCTTGTTTTGTGAGACTGTTTTGTCTTTGCATGCCAAATAGGATATTCACTGTGACTTCTGACAGTCTTATGCTGTGAAGTGACATGGAGCCATGTCACAGCTTGATACCTCAGTTCCTCCCCTTTGAGGAATCAAGTTGTTGGGCTAGTGATTAAACATCATGTCTAATGGTCTAAACCTGTTTCAAGATTGTTTTCTACTGCTTGTTCAAAATATGTATTAAGCAGGTCTTGTAGTTTTGCAGGGATTTAGATTTTAATGTGCTGTTAATCACAGCATCGGAGTTCTCTGTTGGGAAGATGAAATATGTTTTAAGTTTCTTGCCCCAAACTGTAAAAAATAAGTAACTCCTGTAATACGTGACTAGGTGATAGTAGTAGCAGACCTTTATGTGGACAATGAGGATCTTTGTAATTCCTAGGTTTAAATAATGGATGTGAGGTTTAAGTGATGGATGAGGGAGGGGTTCTTCAAATTTTTATTTTTTAAACCTTAAGAATTGGCTCCTGTTGTGGTACTTGCAGTCAAAAAAGCCCCCAAATACACTATCAACATTGAGGCAGGGATGAACTCCATTGCACTAGTTCAAACAAAAAAAAGCATTAGAAAATCCAGATTTGTTTCTAATGGCTTTAGCTGTAGTCTCAGTTAATTCCATGAAAGTAATTGTGTATTTTTTTCTCAGTGTGTTATTGAGACACAGTTGTCCATCCCTTCATGGTTTTAAACTTTCTGTTTGAGTCCTTTACTTAAGTTGTATGTGGAAGTGAGATTTCCAGTGGTTCTGGAAACTTTTTTCATAACAAATGCTAATTATTAGAAGCGTGTGAAGCCACTGTTCTGATTATTTGCTTGGATACTTTAAAACAAAGTTGTTCTGAACTACAGAGTAGCTTAATTGCTCACAGGGGTCACCATATTGAAGCACTAAGGATAACTGCCCAGATTTGTAACTGAGGATGTTGCAGGATATGGGTTTTTGTGTTTTTTGGTTTTAATTTCACTTTGTTCTAAGTGCTGAACTTCCAGGTAAGCTGCTGATACATGTTGGGGCACTTACAGAATGGATTACATTATGTATTGGGTATGCATAACGTTCCCTGATGGTTTTGTTCACAATTGCCTCATTTAAAAATGATCGAGACATCTAGACTTGTGAAACTTGTATTTTCCATAAAAATAGGCTTTCTTTATTGTTTCTTGTTAAGTTTCTCCTTGGATGTTGTCCAAGGAAATCCAGGGTTTTTTTGCTTTCATTGTTGGTTCCTTTCTTGAAGACACAAAAGTGTTTCAGAATCTACCATTATAAGTAGTTTTAAAGACATTTACTGTTAACTTTCCCTGGTAATTCATTCATATGATACTTCCTTGATTTCTTTCAGATTATATTTTTCTTCTTTTTTGCTGCGTAAAAGGACATATAGCAGCAGGAAACTACTGTGCTTGGGAACCCAAGGGAACTGACATTATGCAAAGCACTGTGAAAAGGATAAAACAAGCAGTCCTGACGGATAAAACAAGCAATCTTGATTTTCTTTTTTTTTTTTTCCCTTGTTCTTCTGTCTGCAGCAGCAATAATGTTTCAGCTCTTCCTCTCTATACTTCCCACTTCACTAATCCTTTAAGGATGTATCCATAATAGCTTAATCTTCAAATTGCAAATGAGCTGTTTTTCTTCCTAGAAGTTCTTTTATTTGACCTGTAATTCATTGAAAGGAGTGGCCAATTTCTTGGCAAGGAATGGTAGCTAACCTGTACTGGTGGCCTCTGGTGCTTAAGCAAGGCTGTAGGTTTTTATGCTTGTTTCAAATTCATCTCCTTTGCAGAAGTTCTCATCTATGTGCCTATGTTGGTATCCAGAACAGCCACACAGTTAGCCTAACATGCAGTTTTGTAAATGGCTTTCCACTACTTGACTGCTGTGGACTGTGATCATCATCTTTGCCTGTAAAGATGTGTAAAGAAAACTCCTAGAGGCCGTCTTAATTTCATTCTGTTGAATGATAAACATTTTATGCTCTGTCTGGATTTCTTTTACAATTAACAGTGTTTTCTAATAAGATCTAGAGAAAACTAGGAAGATATTTGGAGGTATCTTTGGTGCTATTTTAAGTACTTGTTAAAATTAAAAGAATGGAATTAAGCATATCAAATGTCCCTTAGTTGGGGTGGTGCTCCTTGTGCTCTCAGCAGAGCCAGTAACAAAAAGGCCATGGTGCTGTTGCACAGCTGAGCCAGGAAGAATGAAAGTATAAGCGATAACAAAGGGATTTTAATCTCTAAGAATAGGTCTGATATTAAAATGAAGTAAAGGAGGAAATTAATGTATATCTGAAATGTTTTGGTTTTCTACAGCATCCTAGGGGGCTAACAAAATTCATGCAGCATATGAAAACATGCAGTTTTGCTTTGGATTGACTTGTTAGTGTTTGTGCTTTTGTTTAGCTGTATGCTGGACCCATTGAAAGTTTGCTTCTGTCAATTTTGGGCTCCTGAGCAGTAGGTTTGGGTTTTTTTTTGTTTGTTAGTTTCTTCCTGCAGCCTAAAATTGTTGTTTCTCCCCAAACTATGAGATTTGGGGTTTCTTTTGTTTCTTGTTTTTGTGTCTATCAACCTTGTTTGGATGTTGTTAGGTCTGTATAATAGTGATTGTTTACAATCTTATGTGTGTGGTAATGTGTGGTACATGTGGTGTATGTTACAGTTATGCAAACAGTAACACAGTTTGAATGGAACACTTCAAAGTAGGACTGTATATTACTGGGCTCTAATCTGATGGACTGCTAAATGCAGATTTCTGGAACGACCCAGTTTACCGGCGTTACAGACTGTTCTTGATGTCAAGCAAATGAGTGGTGGAATGAGAAGCGAAGATAACTCCTAAGCAGTCCCTTGTCTTTGCTGGATGTGAAATTCTTCCTTCTCAGTGTTAATCTGGAAAATCTGCAGAGAAAACCAGAAGATGTGTAGGAGCTGTTGAAATAAAGTCACTCTGCAATCTTTCTCTGACTAAAGACAAAAGGAAGAACTACGGAAGCCTTACTTTTATACATGGGCTATAATTCTGAAATGCTGCTGTCTCCAGCACTGAAAAGTGCTTTTGCCTGTTGAAAAAAAGGCAGTGCTGATGAGAACCTGTGAAAGCTGTGAAGTAGCCTTATTGCACTGATTTGGGGTGAATAGCTTCTCCTTTAAGAGGCAATAATTGTTTTTTACCTACTCTGAAAAATATTGCAGATAATTCTACAGTTTGATTGATCAATGTTTTATTAAATTTCAAACTGATTTAGATTAGCTTTTATAGTTCATAATCACCATTTCTGTAGTGTTCTTTTATGTGATATAGATGTTGTGATGGGAGAGTAGAAGGACTGTATGCCATTTAATTTGTGACAGTTTCCAATCATATTAGCAATCGCTTTACTTAGCGTTGTGTGTAACAGTGGTACTACAGTGTTACAGCAGAAAAAAGTCTGTAAAAATCCATCCTATATGGAAACCTCTTCCCATTTCCTATTAGGAATTATTTAAAATCTTACTTGGTGGAAAGGAAATCTTACTCAATTCAAACACTTCTTTCAGTTGATTGAAATAAGCTTATTTTCCATCCTGAGTCTGTCTATCTGTTAGGTAGAATAGAAATTATTTCTTTGGTCAGTTTGAAAGCTGTGTGGTTTGTAGTTTCTATTCTACTGAATATTGTCCTCTTTATATTTCTGCTCCAGCAGCTTTCCAACACTACAAGCTAGACCAGCAGCATTCAAAACAAATTAGTGAATTAAAATGTTGGCCTCTATCTGCTGAGAATGTTTCGACAGTGGAAATACAGATTGAGGGTATGAGCCAGTCACTTGCATTTTGCAGCTCACAGTGGTGAAGGAAGAAACCTCTGTACATAAGTTATGTACTATATTTAAAAATTAGGTGTAACTTGCATTCATGTTCAGTTGCATGGTACAGAGTTCCCATACCAAAGTGTGCAAGTCTTTATGTTTTCTGGTTGAATAATAATAGGTGCTTAACCCGAAAGCTGTGTTCATTTTGGAAAAAGAAAAAAAAATCCAATCCTCTGCTGGACAGATGGAGACTTATCTATCAATGAGTTACTGACCTACTAATTTCCTCAATCATGATGATTTATGCCTTTCACACACTTACCTTTCTTACCTCCAGATGGATATGATTTATAAAGACCTTAATTTTCTGGTTAGTGAACTTAGGTTTAAGGACAATAGCTGAAGTAGATCAGTTGCTTCCTGGTTTCCAGGTCCTTGTAATTCATTGGTTGAAAATCTCTGTCTCTGTGTAGTTAGATACCGTTTTGATCTCTGACTTTGTGTGGTTGGATATTCATTTGGTCACTGGAGATACCTACTTCTGTTTTCTTTTTAAATAATCTTTTCCTTAGTGATGTCATGCAGTATGGCTTCTGAAGAGAATTTTTTTTTATAACCATGTATCAGTTAAGAAATAATGTAATTTAAAGAAAAAGTGCTATTTGCAATTGAGAATACTAAACATCCTTGCCTGGTCTTGATTTAAAATCTTTAATAAGAGTCTAGTACTGTGTCTCAAGGAACATATCCTGGTCCCTGTGAGGGCCTATTTCCATTTGCTAGTCTTCTTGGTCTCCCCTCCACGTCATGCACAAGCTCTGTGAATGCCTTCAAAGGAGTGCTGGATGCTGTCAGTGAGCTCTGGCTGGTTTCTTGCTATTTATATATGCTTCTGTATAACCCTTGCATTTACTGAATAAAAATAATAAAGCCAGATGGTGTTATTGGGGAATGCATGTGTGTCCTGGTTTTAGCTAGGATAGACTGCTGTGCAAGAATGGAAATTTTTGAAGCATTCCACCCAAAAAGGACTGTCATGGTTTAACCCCAGATGACAGTAACTAAGTACCATATAACTGCTTACTCACTTCACCTTCTGGTAGGATAGGGAGGAGAATTGGACAAAGGTAAAACCTGCATGTTCAGATAAGAACTGAAATAATGTTAAATACTTTCATAATAATAAAAGGGAAAAGAGAGAGAGGAATAAACTCAAGAAAGACGCATGATACACAATACAATTGCTCACCACCTTCTGACAGGTACCCCACCTGACCTGAGCAGTGATATGCCCTTCTGGATAATTCCCCGCAGTTTATATACTGGGCATGACGTGCTGTGGTATGGAATACCCCTTCGGCTAGTTTGGGTCAGGTGTCCTGTCTCTGCTTGCTCCTGGCTTCTTGTGCCCCTCCTCACTGTCAGTGTGAGAGACTGAAAAGTCCTTGATTGGAGAAGGCATTATTTAGCAACAACTAAAACATTGATGGTTATCAGCATTGTTCTCAGACTAAAGCTGAAATACAGCACTGCACCAGCTACTAAGAAAGAAATTCTATCCAGCCAAAACCAGGGCAATATGAACCTAACCATATTTTGCAGCCCATTTGCTCCCTTTACCTCTCAACCCCCAGTTTGTGATCAGTAATATTAAAAGGTGTGTTTCTGGTGGTGTCTTTCAGCTGGTGCTCTACAGTGGGTTTGGAGGACTGTCAGCAACATGTCTTGGGTTGCTCTAGCTGCCAGCTCCGAGCTCTGTTCTGTGTAGGCATGGTTTAGTTTAAGGTGCTGGTCTTACCTATACTGGTTCTTATATCTCACTTTTTTGCCAGATCGCTTGGTTTGGCATTCCCTCATTACTGTCCGGTATCTACCCAAAATGTATAGTGTCACCTATGAACTGTGAGATTTCTTCAGGTTGTCATTTAAAGTGCTGAATAAAGCCAGTCCCAGCACCAATCCCCCAGCAGGAGACCTTTCAGCTGCCTATTCTCTGCCCTGAAAACCGGCCATTAAACCTTGCTTTTTTGTATCCTGTTCATTAATTTTCTATTTGTAAGACTCTTTCCTCCCATCCTGGAGCAAGTTGGTTTCTTTGATAGCCTTTGGTGTAGAACCTTGTCAAAAGCTTTTTCATAATAGGACTGTACTGTGGGTGCTGGGCCTCCTCTCTTCTTACTGATGCACTCCAATGGCTCAGGTGGGTTGGTGAGGCTGTCTCTCTTTGTAGAAGCTATGCAATATCTTTTCTGACAGACCACGTTTAACCCTGACTACAGTAAGTTTATTTGTGTAGCCCCTCCTGCCTTTAGTAAGGATGGATGATAAACTTTCTGGTCTGTAATTCCCAGGATATCTCCTGTTTGGTTTGGCTGTGTTTTTTGTTTTTTTTTTTTTTGTTTGTTTGTTTTGTTGGTTTGGTTGGTTGGTTTTGTGTGTATGTGGTTTGGAATCTCATTGTTAGCTTGCCTGGTCTCTGGTGGCATTTTTTTGCAGTACTGGGTTACCTTTTGTCACCTGCCTGCCTCTGACTTTGTATATAAGTTTCATTCAGTAATCTCAGATGAAAGCAGTGATCCTGGCCACTTCTTAGCATCTAATTTGTCTGTTTGGAGTGATATGTTTGTGTATTTATTTCAAGTTATATTAACCTCTGTTGACCTAGCTCTTCTCCTTCTCCAGAGAAGCTGTGGCTGCCCCATCTCTGCGAGTGTTCAAGGCCAGGCTGGATGGGGCTTTGAACAACCTGGTCTAGTGGGAGGTCTCCTAGCCAATGATAGGGAGATTGGAGCTAGATGATGTTTAAGGTCTCTTCTAACCCAAATCATTCCATGATTCTGCGACTTGTCTACATCTACTGCAAAGAGTATGTTGGTGCGGTAATCTCTTGAACATCTCCAACAAGAAAGACTCATTAAATGAATTACTAAATTGCATGGCTGTAGCTTTATTCCTGAATGAAACTTCTCATAGTTTCATCATCAAGCAGTCTGTAGGGTAGCATCCTGGTTTTTATTTCATTTAAAGAAATAAAGGGGTTTTGCAAATTGAATGACTTGCCAGTCTAGTTTACTTGGATAGATACACAGGTTTTAAGACATGTCCTTACTTCTAAAAGTTTTTAAAAGACAGAAATTTGCCAAAATAAATTTTACAGCAGGGAACTTATTAGAAATACAGGAACTGTAAGTGAACCTATTAAAGGTGAAACTTGTAATGAATAAAATGTATTGAATTTCAAGGTTTTAGCACAGTTTTTGTATGCAGTCATTTTTCTTTTTAACTTGTAAATGTATTTGTGAATATGAACACTGCTTAAGACTGAATACAGATATCCATATTTTCTTTTTAAGACATAATTTCAGTTGTCTTCTATGTGTTTGCCTTCCTCAAAATGTGGTTTTTTTTTTAATAAAAGAAAATATTAATTGGTATTTAGAAAATTGTTAACAGAGGTGTGGTAACTTCTTAAATTTCTGACCAAAAGAAAGCAGAAAGCTGTAAAATGTGAGTTTCATCACTTCTGGAATATGGGAGATGCATTCCTACAGCCTCTGTGCTCTTTCAAACAGATTAAGTCAAAGACGCTGTCATTGAATTAACAATATCCCATTATTATCAGGGTATCGGTTATCCTGTCTGCTGTCATGA
Source organism: Pezoporus flaviventris (assembly GCF_033815535.1). Lineage (NCBI taxonomy): Eukaryota > Metazoa > Chordata > Aves > Psittaciformes > Psittacidae > Pezoporus > Pezoporus flaviventris. The sequence continues at coordinate 10,987,823 of NW_026892595.1, forward strand.
GATATGAGAGCCTTACATGACAGCTGGTTAGAATGATCAGATTGATACTATGGCCAGGAAAGACAGAACTGGGCTAGGCTGGTTTCTGAAATTGATTTCTCAGTCAAGATAGAATTGTATCTTGATCAGGTATTCAATATTTTGCAGTCCAGCTCAGACAAATATACAGAGTATTTCCCATTCCAGCTGCAAGAGTAGAACTTGCTATTAGCATAAAACCTAACACTCCCCACCAAGTTGCATGAGGGCTGCTTGTGGAGTCCCAGGCTGTTTGGCTGCAAGCCTTAAAGTGCACATATTGCAGTCATTTCCATTCTTCACCTGAGCATCAGATTCATGGAACAATTTAGTAAGAGGCTTATTTTTGGTTATTCTTAAGGGGTAGTTTGCTCAAGCAGAGGTGCCCGTTAGACTTCACTGGCAGGGGTGGGTGGATAAAAAAATCAACACGAAAAAACTTTTCCACTGCCCGCCACCCCCAATCTGTTAATGGTTTTAAGCATGAAGATAAGAATGCCTAAAACGATGGTATCTGGTGTAAGTTGGCAAAGGTGGAAAATAATGCTAAAAACTTCATCTTTTGTCTGGTTATATAATGAAAGATGAGATGGTATGAGTCCTGAAGGGGCAGTTAAAAGGAGTAAAGATCCCCTGAAGAACACTGATTACTCAGATACAATAAAACATGAAAGAAAACCAGTGTCTTGTGGAATGTGGGAATTAATGGATTCCTTCCCCCCAGAAAATATAGATTGGTGGGTTGTTGTTTTTTTCTTTTTTCTTTTTTTGTGTGTGTGACTCAATTAATATACAAGCTGCTAGTTTCTGTGCTAGGCCATGGTAAGACTATTTGAGATAATTTTTTGGTTTAGAAAACAGTGTTCTGTCTCTCAGCCCTGTGCTTGTGCTCTGGGATCTATTGAATGTCAGTAGTAACAGATTCATATACTGGCACCTTGAAAACAGGACTCGTTTGCACAAGGTTCTGTCTTGTAATGACATGGTTAAGGAAAAAAAATCATTACAAGAGGTGAAAGAATACTCTAGATGTGTTATACTACTGCAAAATCTGTCACTTAGTCAAGTGAGATGCAGTGTGGTGATAGCAATTTTTTGAGTCCCAACACGCTGGCAGCAGAAAGCAGGAGAATCCAGTGGAGCCAGGTTATTCTAGAGTTCTTACGGTCACTCTTAGTGAATATTTAACAGGCTTGAGCTCTTCTATATTAATTTTTTGAAGTTAAATATCAAATTGGTGATTTTAGCAAGAATCATTGCATGTGCACTAGTGTAAATGTTCTAAAATTGTTTCGTTTCAAGCATCAGTAATCTGGAAAACGTACTGCAGTTGCTGATATAGCCCAAGGAAAGGAGCCACTCTTCAAAAGAACGATTGCTGATATTGTCATGACATTTTAAGTTGCATTTTGTTTATTATGCTGTCCACTGGTTCTGTTTAAATTGAACCTTGGTTGTTTTGTTTGGATGAAATATGGAAGCCTGCCCCATTTTCTGACAAAGCTGGGTCCAGACAATGTTTCATATGAGTTGATCTTTAATTTTTAGGCTTTAGCTGTCATCCTAGAGACCCAGTGATACTCCTAGCATAAACACCTGTGGCCCAGAAATGGAAGCAGATGAGTCCTTAGATTTCCTGCATATTTTGAGTTGCTCTTTGTTATTTCCTTTACCCAGAAACGATAGAAACAAATCATTAAAATGAATGACATGCGCAGATCTTTTCTCTCTTTAGTCTCTTTATCCCTCTCTAGATTTCATAGCAGATCTGTTTAGACCTGCCTACCTAGGCTTCATGTTCTAGGTTAATGTTTGGCAGCAGGTTTACAGTTTTCACTAGCCATTTGCTTACAGGGCATCATGGAGATATTTTTTATTTATTTTGTCTTCTGTCCCTCCAAACTAAATCCCCGTTTTCAAACTGTCAATTCTAGAATAATGATGGAGAACGAGACCGTTACCTAAATGGCTTCTTGTTCTTCGCTATGCCTAGAGCTTTATTTTTCACCAAGACAGCATTGTTGTTGGGACCGCGCTAAGTGTTTTGCTTTAATGAGGGCAGTATATAGTCCCTGGTGGCCGCAGCTGAGAACTGCTGAGCTGGCTTGTGATGCTTGAGCGTTGTTAGGGCTTTGTAAATTCATTGCAGAACCTTCTGCATTGGAGTCCACGGTGATTGTCCATGCAGCCCCTGGAGCTAATAATTATTCTCTCTTCCTTGATGACACTTCCCATGGCTTTGTGCTAGGCTTTTTTGCTGTTCTGATTTTCAGAGGCTGAAAGAGTCTGACAGTCTTCTCTGCTCTGCTTGAGAATATACTTACTGTACTTGATCTTCTGTTTCTTTTTTTTTTTTTTTTTTTTTTTTGTCCTCTCGTGGAGAACTCTAGTTATCAATCAGGGATATCTATAACTTTTAAGCACTCTTCCTCTGGTTACATTTTCTTATCAGTGTATCCGATACATCCTTTTGAGAGATCTGCAATCAGCTTGAACTACATGTAATCATGTTCAGGAAGAAAAACTGAAGATTTCTTTTGTTTGTTTGTTTTTATCTCCATCCACCCCCTCCCCCCCCCCCCAAATCTCCAATGTCTCCTACTTCCATTTGTCACTCTTAATTTTGGGGGTCATCTTTTCTCTTTATTGTGTGGTTGGTTTGCTTTTAAATGTATTCCTGCTGCCATGAAATTTTACTGTGGCTTTCACTGCTCATCATAAATTCAGTCCTTTCTTTCAGCTCAGGAGCTAAAGTGGTTGTATGCACCCTGGTTAACTTACATTTCAGTTACTTCAAGAACAGCCTCTTTGTTTAATCCCTATGCTTCCTGTAACTAAAATGACTGTCTAAAATTGGTTTTGTCTTTTCAGTTGGACCTCGAGATTGAATTGCCAAGCAACAGGCACTTAGTGTTGCCTTGAGCTTAAAGCTGCATGTGGCTTCAGGCTGCATGTTACAGTCCTCTGTATATTCCCTTTTCTTATTCTTGCCTTTTTAATTTCCGCCCCCCCTTCCCTCCCCCAGTCCTCACATACTATAGTCATTGATGTGGTTTTTATTTTGCTTTTTCTTTGCTTGCTCAGTGTTTGGTCTCTTCTTTCCCGTATGATTGCTGAAGATCCATTTTTACTTCTACATGTCAGTATAAGTCCTATTTTTCTTTTCCCTAAATTTCATAATACCTACTTTTAGAATTTGTGGCATTCTCCAATCATTCGTGAACAAATATTTGATGTGGTCTCAATTTCAATAGGTAGGAGGGTTATAGCAGTGATTATTTGGAAGGAGGATTTTTCATAACTCTGTTAGAAAATTGCTGGTTTAGAAACAAAGTGTCTTTGGAGGAGCAGGCTGGGTTCCAGGGCCAAGAAAATTCAGAAGTCATATATTTCAGACTGACCTTTTCCAGCTGGAAAGTCTGGCTGTCTGGAGGTTGCTTTCCCAATGGTGAAGTTTTAGCAAACTACTTTGTGTGAGCAGTCTCTTGTGTGGAGAGCTGGCTCTTCTCAGTTAGAAGTAGGTAAGTGGCCATCCAGTACTTGCACAACACAGATTTAATCTGAAGGCTGGTAGACCCAGGATTTGATAGAAATCGTTCAACAGTTCTGTACTTACTGATGAGGTATTGATAAGGCATAGAATATTACCAGTATGGAGAATGTTGTTTTTTTTCCTATTCATTTTAATGTGATAACTGTTCTTTTTAATTTTTAAATTTCTGTAACAGAAATTGAATTTGTAAGCTCCGTTGAATGTGCTGGCTGTTATTTTGTCTAAGAGGACAACATCAAGAAGTCTTTGTACTTTTATCTTCTTCCGTGGACAAAATACCTAGTTGTGGTGAAGACCTTGTGGGATTTCCATAATTCAAACATTGTATGTGGGAGTGATGGGTAACTATGGGAGTAGTTGTACTGTAAGTCACTCAAGGGTTTGAAATGGAAGTAATCAAGGTCATGCAGCCTGGCTCCATTCTGCTGTTACTTCATTAGTTCTTTTTCTTATTTACTTGATCTAGACAAACCCTTCCAGATTTTCGGTGTGTTGCGTGTGTATTTCTGTGTAGGTCGGGTTTGATTGTAGAGCATTAACATAGAGCATAACAAATGTCCACAGTTGATTACAGCTGTGGAGCACAAAGGGAGAGACTGACATAGCTGCATACTTGCTGCATTAGACATTGCCGAAGAGATGGGCTGCTGTTTTGCCCTTTCTTTTGAGATACTGCCAATAGACAGCACTAAATCTGAGAAGATGTTTGTGCTGTTCCTTCCTTATTATGTTATGGAATTCCTCATAATTGCCAAAATCAATATTTTTGAAGTGTTAAGCATTATATACATTATTGCTTAAAAATTCTTTTGTTGTGATGCTTTTTTGTTCTAAATGTGATGTTGGGGAATATGGATGTTGATTTTTATTCTGTGTAATTTGAAGTGAAAAGGAACCTTACAAACCCAGATTTGAAGCCATTGCTGAATTTATTGCTTGGGGCTTTGTAGTGCTTGGTAGTAGGTACACCAGAACTTCAATGAAAAGAACCGTAAGGATTTTCAGTTTTCAGTATTTATAGTTGTCTCTGTACTATACTGATCATTTAATCTGATTGAGATTTTACGTTTTTAAATTCAGTTTTGGTTTCTTACCACTTGATGGCAGTGAAGGAGCTAGTGTTGCCAGGCAAAGGTTCAGGGCAAGAACCCATTATGAATAACAAAAGAGGAGGTACAAAGGAAGCCTCTGACATTTAATATTGTTCACATTTCTAGGTGATATTACATATACCACAAATGACAGTCGAGGAAGAAAAGCCTCTAGATGGAGCTTTAGTACTTCCAATGGGGAAAAGATTTTTATACTCAAGTGGTTTGCTCCTGTTTATAATAATTATTTCAAAAAAACAACTTTCCCATTTAGGAATGGGATGATACCAGACATAATCAATAAGTAATATCAGTGCTTCTGCTATTATAAACATACTATACTTCTTACAGAGCATGCAGTTGTGCCGTTTTCCTCACACCTTCTGTTCAAATCCTACAGCCTCTCAACATTCTTAGGGATTCTCAGGTATTGTTAGAAATGTGAACGTAGATTAAGGTTCAGCATAATTATTCAGGCTTTTTTTTTAAAGGAAAAAAAAAAAAAGATAATTGGATTTTACTGATGGACCAAAAAGAAACGGGGAAAATACTCTTCAAATTGGAAGTGCCCTGCAGTATTTACTGGTTTGCATGGTCTAGTCCCAGTGAAGAAGTGTTTGTTGTAACAATAATATTACAATGCATGGATGTGTGTTTGAGGCACTTTATTAGTGAAGGTTCTTTTGCACTTCCTACACCCATGTACATCTCTTGCCAAGCTGGTATGGGGAAATGAACCATATAATGGCCCTGCTATAGTAATTGGCTCCACATGGGTGGACTCTAGCACACAGACAAAACCTTATTTGAAGTAATTGGTGCTTTGTGTAGGTACAAGGGTCTGTACATGCAGATTTATTTTGGATCCTGGGTCAAACCTTGGCATTAGTAAAGGTTTCAATTTCATGCAGTGTCTTTGACATGTAAGTGATTTTGAATGAGTATCAAAAACATCCATGCAGATGATAGCAAGCAACTTGATTGAGCTTGTTTGTTAAAAATACACATAGTTAATATTTCGAAGCTGTATTCTTGAATGAATACCAAAAAAGAATTTGGGTTATTAAGTTTTGTGAATGTACAGCCTGTTACTAATTTTAGAAAATATCAACAAAGCATAATTATGAAATATCTAAATAATTAGCAGCATTGTTCTAGTTCTGTAAGAGGCAGTACTACATGAACTCATAGTTGAAAATCAGGGAAAATCTGCTGGAGCTACCAAATATTTACTTTGGTTTCAGATGCAGTTCTTATTATTAAAAAGCATTCTTATTTTTACAAATCATTTAAGGGCATTATTTCTAGTCTTAGGTGGCATCTGTTAGTCTAATTGACAGATTGCTGTTGCTGGTTTAATATAATGGCAGCCAGAGCATACTTATTAGGCAAAATTCAAGTTCATCTTACCAAATAAGTACCAAATAAACATTCTTTCCAGTGTTAAAAAGAAAGGGTTACAAGACAGAGATGAAGATAATGCAGTACTTAGAATGATTGTTTCAGCCAGTGGAGACTCATTTGCTGGAAATGCCCTGGTGAGATCTTAGTGTTTCTTCATCTCTGGCATTAGTTCATCACGTTGCATGAAGCAGTATTGAAATGAGTTTCTTGTCAATGCTGTTTTGGGTAAGATTTGTTAGAAAACAATGGAATTTTACTTCATTGTGTGATATGGGTTGGCTACATCTATTTTAATGTCAGTGGAAAATCTTAGCTACTGTGGTGCGATACAATTTTAAGAGAACCTAGTGCAAGCTTTTCCAGCTGCTACTATTCAGTTTAGGGAAATTTGAAATCTGAAAGATACAAGGAAAATTATCACAGCGTTTGGAACATGAAATCAATTTGTTTTAGGAAGTTAACATTAATCTTGCTCTGTCTGCTTGCCAGGCTTGATCAGCATAATAGACAAAAATCAGATATGGGAAGAATATGTATATTTGTGCAAAATACATTTTATTATTCTAGGTGATTGTCAAGAATTTTAGCAAATGTAACTTTAAAAAAATCTGGTTTGGTTGTTCTTTTTTTTTTTTTTTCACCTGAGGTGTAAACGTGTCTGGCTAATGGGCAGTTGATTCATTCGGGGCTTTATGTTATATGACTGCACACAATTGTTAAATCTTTTATTCAAGAAAAAACTTTTTACAAAAGGGGGGAAAAGGCTGTGGGTTTAATGCAACTCTTGCACTTCCTGGAGGGCAACTAGTTTGTTGCAAATAGTTCCTATATTAATCAGTGCAGCAGTAGGAATTCTGCAGAAGCAATGTGTTATTTTTATTTCTCCTTATCTGGTTAAGAGTTCCAGATAGTAGTAAAGGTCTCAATTTCTAGGTTTCAGCTCTGTTAATTCTGGCAAATTCATATTGATCTTTTAAAAATCCTTTGGCTTTTCTCTTTTACTGAGTTAACATTTGGGGTCATTTTTGCCCTGAGATTGTCTCTTAGTTATATCTTTATATTAAGTTTGTCATTAAAATGTTGAGGTTCTTTGGTGGCATTAAGAAAAAATATTGATGGTATTTTTATTTATCCTTGACTGCCGGGCAAATCTCAAATGGTTACTTCCTGTTTGGGTTGAAGGAACAAGTGAATTCTTGGAAAAGGCATGAAACAGCGCAAATTAGCAACCAATATATGGACAAAAATTATTTGAATATTCCTGGATTCACTGCTAGTGTTTACTTTGAACAAAAAATTCTGTAAGTAATACTTAACTTTGTCATTTAAAAGTAAAAATACCATGCCATAACTGAAGACTTCATATTGTTGTGGAGTTCATTTTTGTCTGAGCTTATTTTTAATAGTGATGAAAAAGATTCACTGTTTAAAACTACTGAATTCATGAAAATAATCAGAAGTTTCCCTTCTCTGGAGAGATCTTATAAACAATTTTATTTTACTTTATTAGAATCATAGAAACATAGGAAAAAAAGCTGATAAAACTGATCATATAAAACTAATGATTCATATTTCTTGTGTTCAATGAGAGCAGAATAAATATGAAGAACTTAAGGTTGCTGATAGGATTACCTCTTAATGTTTTTGTTTTATTTTGCCATAAGAGAGCCTTTCAGAATTTGAATTTCATTGTGCCTGCCACTCATTAATGCAGCGAGCAGCAAGTTTTTTGTTTGTGTGCCCTTATTTGATATTCACCTATATTTCAGACCTAATTAAAGATTTTTGGAGACTCTTTCAATAAAGAAAGAAAAAAAAATCAGAATTCCTTTATTCTTGTTTTATCATTAAAGCTTTTTTACTTCTTGTGTCTGGTTTTATTTGTGCATCCTATTAATAACAGCCATTAATGGAACAAATATCCTTGACTTGTCTTTAAAATATTTTTTCACTTTTTGCACAAATGTTGGTATAGAAATATAGAGAATAATTATAGTTGTATTTTGGTGGACCATATCCCAGTTTTCTTCTGTTGTTTCCTCATTTTTGAGAGTTGCTTTTCTACCCCCCATCCCTGCTTGGTCTTGTCAAACATTATGGGTTGAAAAGAGGTGATTTTTTTTTTTAGGTGAAAAACGCAACCTGTATGTGTACATATTTTGTGTAATAACCTATGTGTTGTGTGTAAAGTCCATGTAAGTGAAGATGATGATGGAAATTTTCCTCATTTCAGTTTTTCAAGGAATGCTTGCTATGCTAAAAATAAGGCTCTTTCGTGCAACTCTGGATCAATATAAACAGAAAGGTTTTCTTGGGTAAGATGAACAGTTCTCCATATGTAAAGTTGTCTTGCTTGTAAAGGTGCCTGTAATTTTTCAGTTCATGGATATTTAAGTCTGACTCTAGATCTATAAATATTATTGAATAAAAGCTTAGCATGCCTGTCAGTTTATTTGGGAGTATAATTCTGCCAGTGTTTAGGCAGCAGTTGTTTTTGACTCCCATGTAAATACATGCATGAGTCCCAGGATTCCTGTAAACTTGCGCAGTTGGAATTTTAGTCTTTAAAACAATGTTGTGTTAATTGCATGCAAATTTTGATTGCCTTATGTGGGAATAGTATATTTCTATGTTTTGATTTATTCTTGCATAGTGCAGGAAAACTACATCAAATATACATGAAGTATTGTTTCAGAAATACGACTACAAATGCTTAGATTCTTGTTCTCTTTTTTTTAAGGAATTACTTGGATTATTCATGTTTATTCAGTTTGATGGAGTTTGTCTTCCAGGGTATCTAAGGTTTTAGAATTCTTAGTCAAGTGTTTGACATTAGATGTGGTGATAAAATGAGGCGGAGGTGATACGAAAGTATTGCAAGTATGTCTTGTATTGATAAATGCTAACAATGCCATTCACAAAAGCAAAACAGTTCTGGATTACTTATAATTTCTGAAAATGTGCCTCAAATTATATTTCAACACGATTCCAACTAATGTGGATTAAAAATGGTTGCAGTTGTTTGTGGTCTGAAAGTAGATATCTCCATTTATGCTTTTCTAGTACCCTCGTGTAGAGAAGTTCTACTGAATTATTAAGGAAGAACTTTGTTGTACCGTAACAGAATTAGTAATTAAACCCCTCAGCCAGTTTTTCATGTGGCTGCCATTATTTTTAGCATCTCATTACTTTCATTACACTGCAGAGATTTTGCAAAGTGCTGGGTCTTGTGCTGCTTTTTCTCTGGTGATAAAAATACATATGCCTTGCAGAAAGTCCTTGATAAATACCTGTGGGTCTTTTGAGACAAAATGTACACTTTCCTGTAAGAGAATCATTAGTTGCCTGGACACTGTGTGTTTTAGAACTGTATGTCTACACCTGGGCTCATCTGCTTGTAATATGTGCAATCTTGTTCCCCTTCCTAACTGATACACTTGGTTTACTGATTTCTCCCTGCCCTTCTAAAATGATACAGCATATGCTGGTTTTTTGTTCTCTGCAGATATCCGTCTGCTACTGCACATCTCTCGGAAACATTATGCTTTAATTGTTTTAAGGACTAATCCATTTTTATATTATATTTGTGTTAAGATTTGTAATTTGAAATAAGCAAGCTGATAACTAGCCAGATCATTCTGCAATTTAGTGGAGCCTGTTAGAATCAAAATGATTCTTCAGAGAGCTGGGTTTATTTGAAGGGTGTGGGGGAAAAGCACTGCTTGTAAGTTTGTATTATAAAGCAGGTCTGCATTTCTTATGCAAATATTTTTCTTCTTTTTGAATCTACTTGTTTCTCTTTTTGTACAACAGCTATGTACATTAATATTGCTTTTAAAGACTAGTGACAAATTTCCAGGAGTGCATACCCTAAAATTAGGGAATGTCAGTTTTCAGAATGTCTCAAATCTTAATTTGGTTTCTTTGTGCTTGTTCATTGTGATGATTTTTAATTCACTACATTATATTCTACAGGGTCTTTACTTATTCAGGCTCAGGGAGAGATCTGGCCCCAGTGCAGCTTCAGGCTTATGTATTGAAAGAGACTGTTGTCTGTAAAAACTGTTTAACCTGTAGATGTTGAGGGTATGTAGAGAGTGGGGGAGAAGATCGTGGGGAGGGGGGAAATGGTTTCATGGGTAAGCCAGTTAGACGAAAAGTGCCCTTGAGGATTGGATTCTGTTCCTGTCTCTGCCACAGAATTCCTATGTGATGCTAGGCAAGTCGTTTAAACGAAACTTTTCCCAAGTGGTGACTAATTGATTTGAGTGCTCTGCAATTCTGGTTGCATAATTTGAGATACTAGGGGCTTATATGCAGAAATGCTGAGGGTTTGCAGCTGCAGCTGAAGACGATTACTGTCTGTGCCGTGAATGTATGGAATGTTGTTTGATACTGAGCACTTGGAAAAATCATGTCTGAGATAAAATTAGCACCTGAGATTGCTGAAGATTTTGCATTAATCTGTGCCTCATTTTGCAATCTATAAAAAAGGGAAAGTAATGCACGCTTGTCTCTTAAGATATTAGTGGTGAATAATATTATTGACGGTCTGATGCCATTGTGATGGCCTTCAAAACAAATAACCACAGCTTCCAAACGTGTTTGAACAGCATGCAGCTAAGAGCAAATGAGGCCACACATGAACAAATGTGTGGAGAAAAATACTGAATAGCTGCTCACTGGGTATGCAGTCATCTTCTGTACGTTGCATAAAGACAGAGTGGCAGGAGTAACGGTGACAGATTGTAGGTCCTTTTCAGGGAACCATGGAGTTCTTCCCAAATCTCCTTTACCTGTTCAGAATACTCATTATTGTCTGTAGCATGTGTTCTCTATCACATTTAATTTTTAAACGGTAAGTTTATGTTTTAGATTTATTTAAACTCAAATCTTGCCTTTTAACAACCTCATTAATTAATAATAGCTCCTCTTGCTGCTCAGAAAAGAAAAGCAAAATAAAAAAATGGTACCATCCTTTCTCTTGGTTCAAAGAACAAACCAGAACTCAACAAATTTTTCATCCTTTTGGTCTGTTTGCCAACAGTGCGCTCTTTGTCGACATTGCCACAGGGTATACAGCTTCCACTGCTGGCATCTGCCTGAAGTTGGCTCAGGGTCTGTTTGGAACTAATTGGAAGAGGGGAGCTAGACTAGGAGACAGACTAATTTTAGTCCCCTTCTTCCTTTCTTCCTGCTTCACCCTGCAGTAAATATTTCTGTTGTTTTGTCCAGTTGTGTTAAACTGTGACAGATTTTTTCAGAAATAGTTTTGCAATATTTCTGCTAGGATTTTTGTTTTTTGTTTGTTTGGTGTTTTTTTTGTTTGTTTGTTTTTTTCCTTACCAAAAAAGACAAGTTACGAAAGGAAGAAATTGCATTTGTTGGAATCCTTCTTCATTTCTTGGCATTGATTCATGGCTGGGCTTATGAGACGGTGAAGTGCAGCTTTGGCCTACTATGATACTTGCAGGATTGTAAGTAACAATGCTTTTTTAACATGTAGCAGCTTACAGACTTGAAGTTTCAGTCCTTCCATCTGTGTCAAAAGTTACTTTCTAAATACATTCTTGGTTGTCTGTTGTCTTTCTTTTAGAGTTGACTTTATAACTTGAAAACTTTGGAAGAACCCATGTAAGGATTTGTCATTGCTTCACTTAAGTCCTGCAATCAAAATATTTTTTTCTGTAGCTTTTGCATTTGAAATATTTTATGTTTGTCAGTGTTTCTACTTGAGACAGTAGGACCGCGGTTTTATCTTCTGACTTTCACTGTTATCTCTGATGCTGATAATCCTGTAATCTCATGTTGAGAGGCAAGTAAATGAATGGGTAATAGGCACTATCTTCTGCATGCAGTTGGCTGAGACAGATTTCTGGTAGCATAGTTAATGGGATGTAACCTGTTCCAAGTTTTTATTGCTGCTCACTCAACTGCTGATTCTTCAATTTTACAGGCACAGAAAAAGGCATACTTTCCCTTTTTATTTTAGTCTTTTCCCCTTTTTGCAGTTTTGTCTTGCTACCAGCTCTGTTCACCCAACTTGGTAGTTCTTGCAGTTGGCTATTGCTCTCTGTACTGCGTCCAGTCTGAGCAGCAATCCTTAAAACACTGGTTGTCAGAAGAAAACTCTTACCTGTTTCTTCTGCTTGTGATGGTGGATGGTTAGAAGATGATGGGAGGCAAATATGCTCCATACAACTGCTGACTTAATATCAGTGGCTGAAAAACTGAGCTTACCTTCCTGCCTTTACTTACTTTTCTGTCAGGAGTAGATAGGATTTCCCAATCTGTTTCACTTGTGACTTCAGAGGGAACACTGGGTGAGAGCTATTATTTTGCCTCCCTCAGCCCTCTGATGATGACACTGTTCAGCTTCTCAGCAAAAAAAGGCTTGTTTTTGCTGAATTGCTTTTATGTCTGCATAAGGAGAGAAGCAGGCACATACACATGTTTGATAACCCACTGCCTTTTGTAGTGATGAGGTGGTGGGGTGTTGCATTCACCTAACTGAAGAATGCTTGAAGCTGATCTGGAGAACTGTTTACTTAACACTCATCTCAACCTTTCCTCCTTGTGCAGACCTGCCCTCTGTCTCTTCTAGACTTGTCTGAGCTTTCAGAGTATCTGGTTCAGCTGCAGCCTTGCTGTAGATATGCTGTGAGAGCAGAAGCTTGGCATGTGCCTGTTCCCTTGGCTGCTTCTGTAGGGGAATGCCCCACTGTGAGGGTCTTGCAGTTTGGGCAGAATCAGCGTCTTCTGCCCTTCCTCCAGCTCTGGCAGGCCAAGGGAGAAGCCGTTGATGGATCAGTATGAATTGCTCCCCTCCTTCCCTAATGCAAACCTTGCCTCCAAGGTAGTACTGGAAAAGAAGAGCAGTAACTGCCTGCAGGGAATGGCTGTGTGAAAAGCAGGGGAATGATCTTTCTGCCTGCTTGGGCCTTTGTGGTTCAGTTCAAACATTTTGATTTGAAAAACACAGAGGGCAATTCAGGGAACAGTGTGCCACTGTGTGTAACAGTATCTGCCCACAGCTGCATAAATCTTGAGAGGTAATTATCTTCCTTAAGGATTATTTGGCTCATTCTCACTAGAAATAATGTCAGATAAGCATTTTTAGTGGCCACAATACCAGTTTTCCATACAAAATTGCTGGTTAATAGTAAGGGCTGTCTCCAAGTCATTTCTGTCACAGGTCCTCGCATATATGCGGCTTTTAAAATATGAGATTATTTTTAAAATTTAATTTTATTTAGGTTTCAGGTGCTTATAAATTAAGTTCCTGTGTGAATTTTAATTGATGGTTCCTAATGCTAAACGTGATTTCTCTATCCAGGTACCTCTGAATACCAGCTGGCTAATTTATGGCTCAGACAGACTCTGGCGGGTTTCTGAATAGTCTTTTGGGATGTTAGTGTCCCCTGCCTCATGCCCTGGCCCTTTACCAGGTTTGCCATGTTTTCTGCTACCCAGCTGTGAGTCAAGGTGGACAGACAATGCTCATGCTTTCATTTTGTTAGGAGTGTGATAACTTTTAGGAGAGTGGTGGGCCACAGCAATAGATAATACGTTAAGCTTACTGGAGTTTAACTGAGGTGTTTGTTAAGTTTCAGCCTGGGATGTGTCTTTCACACAGAAATTTTGCTGATGCTGGCATCTGTCCTACAGAAAGTGATAGAGGGCATTCCTATATTCTTTCAAGGAGGCTATGTACTAACTCAGCAGTGAATTACTATATAGGTAGTGGCATGTTACAACCTCCCTGAGGTCTTCTGAGTCCCGAGGTAGTAATAGCTCGTTAAAATGGTAGTTAATGAGTATAAAGGGATCATTATGTGACTCTCCTACATGATGGGTAGGGCTAAATCCTAACTAGTTCAGTAGAAAGTATTCTAAATAAGGAAGGAAAGAATTTGATAAATGCTGGTGGTAGTTCTTTATAAACCTAGCTATTTAAAGTGATGCATTTAGAAAAACATAGAAATACATTTTGAATAAATTTATACAAGTTTGTAAATGTATTTTAGGGGTTTCAGTGGTATTAGTCTCCTTTAGAATCTCAAAGTTACCTTGACATAGTCTGTAATGACGCATTTGTGGTTAAAAATATGCAGCGTTTGGCTACTTCTGATCAGTTAGGTTTGAAGTTAAAAATAATTCCTCCATTCTCCCCTAATTGCTGCTACATTTTCTTTTTTTTTTAAGATCTCAAGATTTGTGGACATTTTCTGTTCTATATGCCAAAAATAAATTATGGAGCAATTTCTCCTTGAGGGAGGAGGAAAGTAATGTTCCCTAATATGATTTTTTTCATGGAAAACAACCACCTCACACATGAGATCTTCTTTTTCATGCATTTCATTTAACTACCGTTATTTTCTGGAGAAAAGTAGCTTTATCCAAACCGAACAATGTGAATTTTTTAGCAGCGAGATGAAAAACTTACTGATTTTGGTAAATGCTTCATGTTTTTTTCCAGGCTCTAGAAGGACAGACAAGCATATGAAAGACTGCAGGCTCAGGAACACCCAGATCTCAAAGCTCAAGTTCAGTGGACAGGGCTATTTTTAGTGTCTGTAAATCAAGAAAAATAACATTGCTTCTATGAAATGAACCCTTCAGAAACATCATAGTATGGTACAGAAGCTAGGGTAACAACAGGAAAAGGAGGGTGGAAGCAAATATGAAATACATTAAATAAATATATAAATATATTGTAAACATACAATAAACAGATATATGCTTTTCAGAGAGGTGTTTCTGCTTTCTGCATAGAGGAAAAAATTATTACTGCTATAGCTGGATATGGTTCACTACAGCAGCTTTACTATATCCTAATTTAGGTGGTTTTGTTGCAGAAATTAAGTATTTATAATAAACAAAACGTGAGACATTTTAAAAGGAATGCCCGAATTAAAAAAAATCTATTTGTAGAAATCCCCATTTGCTTTTTGTCTTCTGTTTAGTCCTTATTTTCCTCTGACATTCATAAAGAACTGTGCTGATCATACCTGTTCCTGTTCCATACTATCTTTCAAGGCTAATGCTGATAACAGAGAAGGTATTATAAACTCAGATTATGTGTATGACTTACTAGTGATCGTCTCCTACAGGATGACTTTCTTAGTAGTTCAGAGTAACTGCTCTGTAACAGGAAAAATAAACCTAATGCTTTGCAGACCAAGTCATGGAGCAGGGCCCCATGGGACTTAATAGCAAAGAAGTGTTTCCTGCCGCCTCTTGATACTTGCCACTCCTTCTGAAGCTCTTTTAGGTTTTGTGAAAATCTCATTTTCTCCTCTGGCATGAGCATCTGTCATCTTCAGTGTGACAAGAATACTGTCTTTCAGCCAGGACCTTTAAAACTGCAGAAACAGATAAAGTAAATCCAGTTGGAATATTTTCAGCGTTATTATTAAATTGATCATCAAAAGGGTATTTACATTCTAAAATATTGGGCTGCTGGTGACCTACTATACCCTGCTGTGACAGAACCGGTTAAATTTAAGTCATGCCTGATAAATGCATGCAAGACCTGCTTGTAAAGGAGGCATCAGCAGTCTGTTCCAGTGATATGGTAGTGATGCTTCTAGGAAGTCTTCCTGGTACCTAACTTGAATCTCCCTGTCCTGTTATCCGACTGCTACTGCTTAGACCTGATAGATCAGACCAGGCAATTATTCCATTTCTCTTCCCGGCTACCTTTAATGTATTTGAAGATGTTATTTCCTTGTGTCAGCTGCCTTTCTTTTAGGCTTAAGCTGCTCTTGTTTTTTTCAGTTTTTCTGAACAAGTCACTATTTTTGTCTCCTAGACCCCATATTATTCAGGGTTTTTTTCCTTATCTTCTGAACAGGCTTATAGCTTTCTTTAATGCATTGTTTGAACTGGAGGTAGCAATCTGCTGAGGTCTTACAATTGCTGTGTGAAATGGAACGGTTGCTCCCTGCCACACTGCTCGTGTCTCAGGCTGTGCTACACAGAAAGCCATCATGCCACTGACTCGTGCTCAGCTTGTGATTCACTGATCATTTCTGCCTAACTGCTTTTTTCTATCCTGTGTTTGTGTAGTTGATGAATTCTGTCCAGATGTACACTATTAGTCTTCCACTTAAGAAATAATGTCATATTTTTTTTTAGAACAATTCTCCAATTTGTCCAAATATTTCAAAATTCTAATTCTCTTTGACAGCATCTTTGTAGGTTTTCCCAGGTTAGTGTTAACTACCAGTGTAATAGTGATTCTGTAATTCAACTTCCTGGTTAAAATACTGAGTATCAGTGCACCTGGGACAGACCTCATAAAATCCTGTTTGATGCACGTTTTCATTTTTGGCAGATCCTTTAATCTATTCAAGGTATGATTTATTTTCTTTCTGGTTTGTTTTGCACCTGCAAGAGAAGCTTCACCATACCAATGTTTTTGTCATCTGTTGGACACAATATATGTTACTTAAGATATGAAAATGACTTTCATTCCAAGCTTATGCAATAGCTTTTATTTAACTGTGTTCTTAAATATTTTGTGAAGTTGAGCAACAATTACAAATACAGATCGGAGCATTGTGTAAGCATTCAGGACTGCTGGGTGGATACACTTGTTCATATGTATTTTTATATCGGCTTCTCTGTGTGTGTGTGATGGATGTCTGTGGGTGTATGGGCCCATAAATTGGTGTCCTTCACTGCTGATAGGGCTGGGGAAGTGGCTAATAAATACTTAATGTTTATTCTGAAAGGTAATGCCTGTGGGGATTATTCACTATGTAAATGTTGTGTTGATGCAGAAGTTAATGGGTAGGTTTTTGAAAACTGTGTTGGAGAGAGTTGCTCTCTGCTGGCTTCCTGTATGGCTTTATAATAGTTTCTTTTCAGCCATGCATCTTATATCTTGCCTCTTGTATGCCCTTTCCTCATTTTGTGGATGTCAGAAAGGATGGCAATAAACACCTTTCTAAGAGTGTAAGAAGTTTTAGAGCTCACAAATAAATTAAAGATGTAGTCACAAAAGTGACAGCAGCAATTCATGTGCATAGGAATTGACTAAAGAATTTGCAGGGGGGTTATTTGTTCTATTTGTTTTGATCTTTGGTTTGCTTTGACCAAAATCTGTGGTCATTAGTTATCTCCCTCTAAAAATTATGCTTAAATTGAGATCTGTGAAACAGTTATTTGAAAAGACAGGCTAGTTGTGTAGGAGTGCATGGGTCAGGCATGTCAGTTCTGGTGGAAGGGTATAATGAGAACAGGATAAGCAAAAGGAGGAGGAGGTAGAGGCCTGGTATGGATGCAACGTCTCTGATTCTCTAATTTCCTCTAATTCCCTACCTTCTGGAAAGAAGTTGAAAATGTATGAAAGTTGAAATATAGCAAGAGTGCTATATAAACAAATAGCAGGGTATTTGGGGCACTACATTGTAGGAATGGTTGGTTGGAACTTGTCAGATCCAACACCCCAAAATCTTCGCCACCTTGTACAGATTCTCCACAGTGGTTAACAATGACTGTGTTCAGCTGTCCTTGGGTATAGTGCCGCCTCCCTTGTAAATCAGGGGCCTGTGCTATCTAGGGGCAAAGGCATTGAGCAAGATTTAGACACTGCAGGTTAGACATTAGGAAAAAATTCTTCGCTATGAGAGTGGTGAGCCACTGCAACAGGTTGCTCAGAGAAGTTGTGATTGCCCCATCCCTGAAGTGTTCAGGGCCAGGCTGGACAGAGCTCTGGGCAGCATGGTCTAGTGTGAGGCGTCACTGTCCATGGCAGGGGGGTTGGAACTAGATGATCTTTAAGGTCCCTTCCAACCCTATCTATTCTATGATTCTACGATCACATTTTGTTTTCCCTGCCAGCCTGGACTGTAAAAGTAGTGGTCTGTTTTTGTAGCAATTTAGTTGCTGTGAATAGGTTGAAGGATCAGGAATTTTGTAGGGGATATTTTTACCCGAGAGCTGTATACTGGAAATCTGGTATGATAGGCAGATTTTAAAGAGAACTCCCTAGGAGCAGCTTTATTTACCCTGTACGAGAATACACACAGGTATACATAAATACACACAACTATATATAGTATAAAAATTATATAAGATATATTATATAAATATGTAACCAGTAAAGGTAATCTATAAAATTGAGTCAAAATATATCTCCTAGTGATCCTGGAGAAACATGTGAAATAAATAAAGGATACTGACTCGTTCCTTCCTTTTGAACTACCAGAATGAAAACCTAAATGGACATAAACTATAACAATAGGAAGACTTCAAATTAGCCATTGTGGTCTTGAATAATGTCTGCTGTTGTTGTTCGATAGCTTTTGTCCATTTTGAATTTGAACAACAGTTCTAAAAATGTTGAGAGTTGATGAGTATTCTCTGCATCTCAAAGACAAAGCTTACGTTAAAACATAACTTATGGTTATACATGACAGTGGTCTCTTGGGCAATCTAATTTTTCCTACGTAATCAGTTTCTGAAAACCTGAGTAAAAAAGGTAAAAAGCTAAAGTAGTTTCAGCACAAGAAAAAAATTACATATAAATACTGTTGTTCAAATTGGTCAAGAAAACCTAAACCCATATAATTGAGCACATGTGCTGAGGAGATCACTTTTTTTGGTTTTTCAAGCATGAGGCAGCAGAATTTTCATTCATTTGGCACGCCAGGCTGAAAACAGAGTCTTCTTTCATTTGACACACTCCCCTGGAAACAAACATGCCAGTGAAGGGATTGTGCCAGTTATCAGAAGCTCACAGGAATACATTGTGCTGGTTTGTGTTCATTTTCATTTCATGAATTGCTTTAAAACTTAGCAACATAAGAAAGCGTTAAAACACCTTTTTAGCATTATTTTTAGTTCCTATGTATTTCCCTGCTGTGCTGTTATTCAGTTTAAATCAATGGAATGTTGTGAGATACATGGCTTCGCTTGGAGCAGATCTCTTCTGCCTGGGTATACTTGGAGCACTCATCTGTAGAGAAGCAGCAAATTTGAGTTTAACTGAATTTATGTTCTTGAAAAAGATGAGTGTCTTAGAAAGAAGTTGTATAAAAAAAGGATGAATTAAACAAAGGATGTGCAACCAGAAATGTAAGCCAAAACTCAGCTGGTATCTGTTAATTGTGAAAGTTCAGAGACAATGCTTGATCTTCTGGGAGGCACTTGCTTTTCTTTGCTAGAGTTAGGTTCTTGAGAATTGCTGGCAGGTCCTTCCCATCGCTGGAATTTTCTATAAGACTCTTGTATCCCTTGTACGTTTTTTTCCAAGTGCAAACTTGGCAAACTCAGGTGTACTTCTTGGAACTAACCTGGTCATGGGAGCTTAAATTCAGACTGGGTTGCAGTGGATGGATATGAAGCAAATATGGGAATGGTATTTTAATCAAGTTTGATATGGATGAAGATTCCTTTATTTCCTAGTCCTGTGTTGCTGCTGTTGCAGGAGCAACCATGTTAGATATGGGTATGTCTGCTTTATGTGGCTGTTGCTTTTCCTTCTGGTGCTACTGAGCAGTTTCTTTGTGTAGAAACAGCATGGGTAACAGGTGTGATATTTTTAAATTTATTTATTTATTTTATCTTTAAAGGGAAGTTACTTCCCCAAAAAAGCTGTGAGGGGAAATGAGGATGCTTGTGGTTGTGCACAGGTCATCTGTATTGTGACATTTAAGGCTGTTGGTGCTGATAATGCTGAATTTTATTGTTTGTTTCTTAAAGTCTCATTGACTTTTTTTAATTTTTTTTTAATTAAAAAACAAATAAAAGAGAGAAAAGGAGCGAAGTCTAGAGCTAAGGCCAGCCACTGACTTGTACAGTTCTGGTGGTAAGTTTCCAGTCAGAATGGCCTTCCATCAGGTTGAAGAGGTTTGTGTCAGTCTGTGTGAAACTAAGGGGTGAGAATCGGGTTGGAAGAAGTGTCACAGCTGTATCGTTTCTGCCATAAGAATTACCTAGGGAAGAGTTGTGGAACAGCAGTGGTTGTGTTCTGACCACTTAAGAGAATGAGACACTTAAAGAGGGGGTCACACTGTGTTCCTTGATGTTGCTCAAGGAATGAGGGCTGTGGATATTTAATTATTGGCCTACAGTTGTGTTTGTTTGGTTATGGATATTAGTTTTTTGTGGACTTCACAAGAAAATAGCTATAAAGCAGCAGGGTTGACACAACGTTTAATAGACATGTGTAGCTTCTCTCCAGTTATTTGTCCCTGCTTGTGTTGTGACTTTGTGCGGGACAGTCTGTGCATCCTGCAGTTTCAAATCATGGAAGAAAAATACACGATTGTGAATTTACAAAGTTTGCTTTTTTTTTTCCCCTGTACTGTTCTACTTTAACTTGTATACCTGATGGTTACCAAAAGGAAAATAGTGATTTATACCCCTTATTTTACACAAAAAAAATCTGAATGGAATATTTTGTTGAGGAAAGAATATTCCTTTTTAATTGCTCTTGAATAAAAAAAACCCCACAAGTTATATAAGTCTGACTTATAATTTGGGAAAGCTGAAAAAGGCCTCATGAAGGCCTGCTTGTGCAGAGGTTATTTACAGGTATAAGGTTCACACTTGAAATACAGTCATCTGGTGCTCTATGCAGTTGTCACCTTTGGTTGCTGTATAGCTTCAGTAACACGCGCTGTGGAAAATTCTACACAGTTATACAGCAGCGCTGCGATGAAATAGACATACTGATGTCATTCTCTTTTCACCCATTAACAAGTGATTGGCCAGATTGCAGGTGAATAGAAATGTGATTTCTATCTTCATACTTGGCCCTTTGGACCACATGCCTTCCCATTGCTAATAAAGATATATTGCTAATAAAGATACATGCCACCTATTTGAAGACATCAGCAGGCATATTTAAAACCCAGGATGAATCAAGCACATTTACTGTGTTAGAAGCAGTTGCTAAATTGTAAGTAACTAAGTCTTGTTGTATAACTGCATTGCACTCAAGGGAACAATTTGGGTTTTGAATTGTGTATGTTGGTAAGTGAAAACTATGTAGACATTGATTATTTTTTCCCCTTGACCTAATCACTGTTTGCCTATGGCAATATCTTATATGTGTTCACCAAGAACTGTCTTGGGACCACAATGAGGCTTTTTTTTTCTTTTTTTCTTTTTTTTTTAGCTTCATTAGTAATCATAGTTACATTGGAAAAGAAAGTAGTGGAGTAATATGCTTGTACTGTAATACGCCAGTTCTGTTTATTGTGAAGGTGGAAGTGAACTCTGTAGGTGTGAGTCTGAATTTGTATAGACAGAGGAGGAGACCGGATTTGAATCTTCATACATTTTTCAGCAAGAAATGAATTTTAAAAATGAGACAAATGCCTGGTTAGGTGATTTATTCTTATATGTGTTGTGAAAATATTCTTTCTTTGTTTCTCCTTGTTATTTGTAGTCTAATGATAGAACTTTTCTTCACAATACTAGAGCAAATGAAAATGATGCTGAGTAAAGTAAAATTTAGTAATGTGTTTTTCATTGTCTGAATTGAACAAGTTGCCAAAAGTTAATGCAGAAATAGTGATAAGAAAGTTTTCTCCTCTCCCTACTCTGCGAATCTGATGTGTATTACCTTTTAGACAAAAATATTCTAACAGAGTACCTTAAGAAATGTGTTTAGCTCTTGATACGCTGTTGATCCCTTCAAATGGTAAGTTTGTTTGTGTGCTAAAATACTTTTTTGTAGTATAAAGGATTACATGAAACAGTGTGAAAAGATGAACTTCTAACAGTCTACCTCGAAGTCATGTAACTAGTCACATGGACACTCTGCTTGTTCAATAAAGTGTTAGCAATTAAGAAATTCCCTCATCAGTACTTGCATATTTGCATGCATAAGAGACCAGACTGTGGCCTGTCTAAATGTAGTCTTGCAGTTTGGTATTTCTGAGAACTAAATCTAGCACAAAATACCTTCTCCATTGAGTTGTCTACTATGTGCATTTTTTCCAGCTTTGCGGCTGACAGCTGGTCAGGTTTTATTTTAGCTTAGAGCATTCATTTTGCATTATCTTTTAATATAAGTGCTTGTGTTATGCTCCCTGTTTCAAAATATACAAGATGGATTATTGCCTTTTTTCCTCCTGAACAGCATTCTCTCATATGAAAGTGGACTTGCATATGGAAGTGTGTGCTGCTGTTGCAGTGAGAGTAGTTCTCAACTTGTAAGATCCGTTAACTGGAAATGGATGTGCAAAGAGATGTTCAACTTTTGAAGCATTATGGGACAATATTGCTTTGAAGAGATAGTTATCAAGGCAGGTGGTGCTTTTGATGTTTGTATCCATATGAGGGAGACAGTGTGACAGGCTCATTTGCCTTAATTGGTGGTAAAATTTGCCAACCTGAAGCACAGTGTTGGAGAAATCACTTAATGCACTAGCTGTCTGTAAGATTACCTGCTGCTTCTGCTGTTAACTGATATGCTTATACAGGTTTTATTTTTCCCTCCTTAAATGTAACTAAGATGAAGATTTCTGCAAACAAAGCCATCCAACATGTCTTCTGAGCTTTTTCTTTAAAACGCAGAAAACCTTAATGTGGTCATGGCTTTCTCTCTCAAATCTTTGGACTTCTGCCCTAATATGTGAAATAGTGTTTTCTATAGACTGAAATATTGACTCTTAACTCGGTGTTTTGTTGTTCAGCCTTTATGGCAGTGTTCCTGAAGTTTGCTAACAAAGTCAGTTAGCTATAATTGAAAGTCTCTTAGAACAGCTGACTTAAGTATGGTAGGTGCTTCTTTATTAATTCGAAAATAATCGTTCTTTGTAGCTTATGTAGGGTCATACACTGCTAGGAAGTTCTCAAGTGAAGAGAGGCTTTTCTGAAAGCCCGACCACTTTTGTTCAGGGCAACTCCCAGAGGATCTGGAGCCTTGCCTGAAGATGCCCAACATTACTTGTAGGTAGCATTAATTAGCAAAATGTTTGGAACATACAACCTTTTCCTGTGTTGTGCTTGACAGTATTGTGGAGAAGTTGGTTAGCAGGCAGAATTATTGTTGCTGCAGAAATTTATGTGGACCAGTTGTAATTAAATCATTCACAGCAACATCCCATATTTAATTTCTTGTCAGTATTATTATCACCTTTTCAACCTTCTAGGGCGTAATTACAATTAGCTGATATGTTCATAAAGATCACTTTCATGGTTTAGCTAAAACTATGGCCAGTAAACTATTTCCTGATTTTTATTTGCAGTAGTAGTATTGAAATACTTCATCTTGAAGACAAGCCCGCATTGTTTATGAAGTGGCTGACTGGGTTGGTAGATGAGGGAAATAAAAGTATCTCTAAATTATTCCTGGTAACTAAGAGGAACAATCTATTTTTGTAAATTCATAAGTTTTTGTTTCAGCTTCTGAAGGTGAGTCAACATAAATATTTAAGCAACTTTATTCTTTCAGAGCTGAATTGGCATCTCATGCTTTGCTTAAGCATGAAACAGATAAACTACCTTTTGTCCTGATCTTTTGCACAAATAATTATGCTGCTCTCAAAATTGAAGTTTAAATTGTTTGGATACAACTGAAAATACTATAACTTTGTTTACTTGTTTGTTGTTCGAAGTAATTGGAAGAATTCTGTGGGTCAACCTTTTAATGTGCTTTTATCAGGTTTTTAACTGTTCACTGTGACTGTTCCATAAATAATACCAAGCACATCTAAATGTGTGGTAGGGAAGGAATAAACTGTGTTTTATCCTAGATACACAGTCTGGAGGTTATACTTTTATACACATATCTTGAGGTTATGATGCTCTCAATCTCTAACTTAAAAAAGTTTATTTACTTTGCATTTTCTCATTTATTTAATCTAATTCTATTAAGCTTGCATCTCAAGAATTTAATGTTTCTTTGTGCTTAGAATAGATACTTAGTCACTGTTCTCTTCCTTCCACTTCACCAGGAGTTAAAAATAAACCTATAAAACAATGGCAGTATGAAACAGCTCCCTAGCAGCAATGAAGCTGGAAGCAAGCTGGTACTTAACCAGAGGAATTTTGCTTTGGTGTCCCAGGCCTTAGAAGTAGATGTTGGAAAATTTAAAAATGAAAAATGCACATGCAGTCTTTTCAGGAGAAATCTTCCTGCGACTAATAAAAGCACCTTCCTTCTTTGGCGGAGAAGAGACTCTGGAAATTTTGGTCTCGCATTTGGGGATAATACCAGCTTACTTAAAATATCATTTCAAAGCTGAATTTGAGAAAATTCTGCCTTTGCTCCCCCCCCCGCTTTATCCTTTCCCTCTTCCCCTCCTTCAGTCTTTCGCTAATATTCACTCCTGGCCCAAACTTGTATACAGCATTATAATAGCCTCATGTTATAAAACTGAAAATTTTAAAATGAAAATAATGATTTGTAATAAAAAGACTGACAGACTAATTATAGTATTGCGTTAATTATTATCTTATTTCAGCTCTGTTCCTCTCACAGCTAATTCAGATCTGGGTTTTGGTGGTTTTTAATCCCTATTGACACTGTAATTTTGAGAGAGAGAATATACTGGGGAACAATATATACAAAATCAAGGAATAAAAATCGTCAGATAAACAGTTGATTTCTAAAATGTTGCCTTGGAGACATTAGTAATAGAATGCAAGTAGTTCTGTTTCAATATGATGCTTTGTGTCTTTTCTGCTGAGTTTAACACATATATACTACATAATATAACTCTTGAAATCTTCCATTTCTGGATATTTTTATAGTATGTACTAAATAGCGGTCATTCATTCAGAAATCTGTGCATTGTGCAGTTAACTTGATACCTCACTGATGCATTTTACATTCTGAGTTTTATTTTTTCCTTCCCCAAATGTGTGCAATTCTTACAGTGATTAAGATAAAGATTGATGACGGTGCTACAGTATAGCTTCAAGACTGCAATTTGAAGCTACTTTAGAAAAATACAATTCTTTAGACACAGTGAAGCTGAAGTTGAATGGAAGTCCTATTACTGGTGAATTACATGTAAATATTAATAAGGGAAGAGTTCAGAGCAAGTCCTGAGTTTGGGAAATTGAGCATGATAATTTCCTGAAATGATGTCTGTCTTGAAGATATGCAGATGCAATAATTTTGAGGTTTTATTTGAACTTTCAAGTGGTGTAGAAGGTGCCTGGGTTAGTGTTTAAGCAAGAAAGTGCTTGGAAGTTTTGGCAAATATCACTGTAATGGATGTATGGTAATGAAGGAAGTTGAAAGATGAATTGGTCTGGATGACTGTTTCATTCAGTCATTTAGGCTAGGCTAGTTGCATGGTTTGGTTGTTAGACGTCTCAAATTATGTTGACTTAGTTCCTGCGCTTGGTTGACTGTCTTCACATCTTAACAAATTCTGAGAATTAGTTTCTGATCGTTTGCTTTGTTTTACTTTTTCAGGATGCTTCGTCCGCAGACATTCGGAAAGCATATCGAAAGCTTTCACTGGTTTTGCACCCAGACAAGAATAAAGATGAAAATGCAGAGACACAGTTTAGGCAAGTAAGTGCAATGTGTGGCAATAAATTTTTTAGGGAAAATAGAATCAGAATTTTTTATGATAGTGTGTTTCAGTAAGAACAATGGTACACCTTTGAAATGACTAAGCTGAACATTGAATTACATTTTTCCTGATATATTGATTAAAATCAAGTGCACTTTTTCAGAATTAACTTGTTGAATAACTCCTAAATTAGTATTTACCTGTTATTAACATTAATTTGAACATAACACTTACACTTGTACTCTTAGGAGGGTAATGTTTTGCACTTTATGTAAGGCTGTTTATAAATACCTATTTCAAAAGCAGCAGGGAAAAAATCTGATCAGTTCTCAATGCAAGCCATATGTGGGCATAATTAATGAAAACATTCATTTATTCATTTTAGTTTTTGAATATGTGCCTTTTGAATCCTTACAGAGTGAAACCGCGAGACTCTTGTGATCGGCTCTACCTTTAGAAATATACTTCTGATGACTAAATAGAGGCTACTTAATTTCAGTAGCATCTTTAGGATGAAACAAATTATACCTTTTATTTTTAAGATGTAACTGATGCAAGACTCAGTTTGACAGATGCAAGGAGGGGAAAAAAACAAGGCTTCTGTAGGAGTTGTTTGTGTATCTGATGATACTTTGTGTATGAATATGTCACTGTTTCTTTTGCATATTGAGTTTGCTTTTCAGTGTTGCAGGGGCATGTGAAAATTGGCAAAGGTCATTAGCTGGCAAACATAAAATATGATACTACTATTCAAAGTTTGTAAAGTATTTCGTGTGTGTGATTTCCCCCCCCCCCCCCCCCCCCCTTCCTTTTTCTGGTTTTGTTTTAGTTGGTGGCCATCTATGAGGTTTTAAAGGATGAAGAAAGGAGGCAGAGGTGAGTTAATTCACACAGTTTCTTAAATAAAGCATTTGTGCCAGTGATATATATAAGTCCTATTTGACTTAATTGTAACTCTTCAGATGATTTTTTTTGTATAATTTACATTTGCAATTCTTAGGTTTAATTAAAGATTGTGCATAGCTTAAAGTGAAAGATGGTGTTTATTTTTGTGTTATATACTGGTTATACTCCTTTAGAACTGGTATCTCAACTTCAGAAGCTTGCTGTTATTTGAAGCAGTTTTTTTAACACTCAATTATATCACTTCTTGTTGAGTTGTGTTAATTCTCATTGCTTATTTTATTAAAACAATGAAATGGTTGAAAATACAGGCCACTGATTCAGCTGACAGTTGTATCTCATTGTATTAATAAAATCTATATCTTGAGGTTTGTAGCATGATATTTAGGGATTATTTCCAGTGTACATCTTCAGCATTGTTTTCTGTTGCTTAGTTAACTGTTTTTTCTTTCAGATGTATTATAAATAATACTGTAAACTTTGGTATAAATAGCATAAGTTTTTAATAAGTAATAGTTGTCCTTGCTGCTTCAGGAGTGTGTGCAGCAGTACCTGGAGGAGATAGAATTAGGCACTGAGAACCTGGGGCTGAGCTGCTTTTTGGATGATTGTTTAAAATTTTTTTTTATTCTTTTGAGCTGATGAGCATTTAGTGATTATCTGGGACACTTGAAAGAGTTTTGCTTTTGGGTTGGAGTTATAGTAAATCACCTTTCGGCTTACAAGTATTTAAACAGGGCTTCACGAGACATTTCTTGAAGGGTTATTGGCTTTGTAGATGTCTTGGCAGGAGTCCAGGTTTTATAGTACAGATTATCTACATTTTGATAATCATCTCTTGAAGTGTCATGAAAATGTACTTAATAGAAGTACTTCTGGAAATTTGGTGGGGTTGTTTTTGGTTTGTGTTTTTTTTTTTTGTTTTCTCTCAAGAGAATTTCATTGTGAGGTTCTACTCAAGGAATGTTTTTTTGGTGGGTTTTTTGTTTTTTGTTTTTTTTTTTTTAATGTTAGTTTAAGTGGTTCCAGACCACTTGAAAAGTGAGTTATCCCCCAAATTTTCCCAGTTTTTTGTTTATAACATTGTTTACATCTACTTTCTGATATTGCCTTTCTGGAACTTAGTTCCAGCTTGGCATCTTTAGGAATTTCCTTGCAGCTGTAATAGCAGCTATTTGCATGGAACTGTGATGCAGTAGCTTGTAAAACTTAGGTTTTTAAGCCTTGCATGCATTGCAAATATGAATGAATTAACCCAACTTGTTTACAAGAATCTTGTTAATTAGTGCAGCACAGTGATTACAAATGAGAACTTAAAGCAGTGGTAGATTGTTCTCACTTAGATTGAGTTCACTGTCAATAACTTGTTTTGTACGTAGTGGCATATCTTTCTTGCACAGTGTGGATGCATGGTTGATATTGCCTCTATAGTTGATTAAATAGTTTATCTTCAGAGAATTTTCTGGAAATAATATGCAGAGTTTAGAAATAACATATACAGTAGCATAGCTATATGGTGTCATTGCTTTGAGAAAACCTTTATTGGTCAGATATATTACACAGTTGACATTCTTAATGATAAACTCTCAGTTGAGCTTCTAAATGGAGGGTGGTCTGTCCTGTACCCTGTAAGGCATTGTTATAGTACGTCTTTAAAACAAATCTTAAGTGTGCGAGGAGCTGCTCCCTCTCTAATATTGTTTGTGTTACAAGGTAACTCATGGGTTTCTTGGCAGAAGAAAAGGGAGAATTACTGCTTTTTTTGCGATCTTCCTACTCTAGATGTTGATACTTGCCTATTCATTGTGTGAGGTGATAGATATAGTGAAGAGGCTCAAAGGTTACTGTCATGCCCATGTACTGGGAAGAAACTACACCGCACCCTCTGTCTCTCAGAGCTTATCAACTCAATTTCATCCTGATTTTGGAGATGCTTACTTGGATCTGCTGTAACAAAGCCTTCTGCCAGGTTCCCCCCCACCCCGGATAGTGTGGTATTTTTTATACCTGAAATAATTCAAAGACCTGATGGGATGAGAAGGAAGTAAGTTCTGTTTCTTACAAATTAGTCAGTGAGAAATTTTGGATTTTAGCTGGGAATTCTTTCACAACTGGACACCTAAATGGGCTGGGGCATGGGATTGCACCACCTTGAGAAGAGTGAGCTGCAGACTTCTGCTTCTGAACAGTGAAATCAGCTGTACCTGCTTCTTATTGCTCATATTGAAAGTGATGTAGGCTGTCATTGGTCCTGATGTGCATACAGAGTGGAACCAGCAAAGGCAGGAATAAGGTCCTGCACTCTTGCAGTGAATGATGAACTCACTTTGAAACAATATAACTGTGTCTAATTAGACCTTTCCTCCTTGTCTTGGTGAATGGCAGAGGTGTTAACTCTGTGTGTAAAGAAACAGCATTCTAAAAAGCCAGATCTGTTGGCAACCTGTATGTGATTATTTTTCTAAACTCTGTATTTTCAGATTTATCAGTAAATTTTTACTTTATCTGGTGGCAGAAGCTTTTCTTAAAACATCACAATTCCTCTAGTGACAATTATAATACAGGGCTTACAAATTAAAATGTGGTTTGCTTTTTTGAGAAAGTTATATAGTTGCTTGTGAAATATACTAATATTAGTAGTAAAACTACAGAGTATGATAGTATTACCCTCTTAGTAATTTTATCTTACACACTGACTTATACATGACCAAAGCGTTCTCATATTCTAACATTAAATATATATGCAGCATTATTTAATATAAAGTGTTTAAGATTAAGTTAAATGTACATGTGGCAGAACATGTTTCATGTTTGGTATGCACACCGTGGTGTGTAAAATTCTATGTAAAACTTTATCTCTGGGGAATGGTGACAGAGGTGTGTTTCCTGAAATACATTTTACTTTAGGGCATTTATTGGTAAATCAACTTGACAATGATAAATTTTATTGCCTTTGATTATTTTTAATTTATGAAAAAGGAGGTAGTTTCACACACTTCTATTAATTGTAATTAGTCAAAAATCTTACATTTTAATTTCATTGTTTGTTACCATTTTAAAGAGCTTTTATAAGTTACCAGGCCTATTCTCTGTAACAATGTGGGCTTGATTACAGGAAGCATTTGCAAAGGAATCAAGATATACTTGTTTAGAGTAAGAAAGGTGTTTATCTTAGCTCTCATTATAATTGTCTGTATTCATAGGTATAAACTGTTCTGGCTGATGTTGCACTGGATGTCTTTGACATCTTGAGGAAAAAAGGCCCCAAAAGAAAAAATACCAGTGCAGTCTTCCCATAGTTCAGAATAGATCTCATTAATTCAAGGTTACAGGATATAAACTATATCAAATCTCTAAATTATTTGAAATATGACATGGAGGGAAGAGTAAATTATAATTATATTAAAATAGATGATATTGTAATTAGCTACTACAGATAATGGAATTTTTTTCTTGCAATGTAATTGATTCTACTAAGACCTCTAAAAACTATTTAATGCAACTTTACAGAAGAGTGAAATTTTAATAATACTGCAGTTAGTTACTCGTGAGTACAAGACTAACAAGTCTGTAGAGTACTCAGTTCTAAAAAAATAAATAAATTCAACTTAATGTATTAAAGGGGATTTTTTTTTTTGTGTCTTTTTGTTCCTGTATTGGGACTTTGGGGTTTTTGTAGCTTGCTGACTGCTGCATTTCAGACAACTGGCAGGCATACTCATATGCCAGATTTGTTGCATTCTGTATACATATGTCTGAGGAAAAAATACTGCAGGTATACTTTCTTTTTCCTTTTCAGCTTGATTTTTCTTTTCCGCTTACATAAAGTAACAATTAATACAGGTTGCTGAAAGAAGAATGCTTTGTAATTAAATTTCGAATGTAGTTCTTGATGCACATGGATTAACTAACTATCTTCTGTAGCTAATGTAGGATTCTATAAAGAAATTCTTTAATGAGAAACTTGCTTTTAATTAGACCATGTCCTAAATTTGGAAATCAAGATTTTAAAATTATGGGAAGCTTCTGAGTTTCAGTAGGATCATTTTCCAGTTGAAAACCTGAAAATCATTGATATCTTTATTTTTCAAATACAGAGCTTAATTACTATTGAAAGCAGTGATTTATCTTTTAACAGTATATATTCTAAAAAGTGGGTTATAATAGAAGCTATCTTCCCTTAAAATGGCCAGTCGTGTGAGCCATAATGCTCATTGATAGTAAAATCAATAGAGCATTGATTCTGAGACTTAATCCTTGGAGACTGTTGTTCAGAACAGCAGACGTAGCCTAGTAAATACCGAGTGCTGTTTAAAGTGTTTAATGCAAGAGACTCTGCTTTCTTATTTTTTTTTAACAGATAATTTATAATAGGATGTGGTTGTCAAACGTCAGTTTTGCAATCCTGTTTTACATATTGTTGTATTGGACCCTATTTAATCAGTAGCCACATTTTCAGTACATAAATTAGCAAGCCTTAGTATTATAAGAAAGGCAAGTGCTTAATAAATTTATAGCAGTATTAAAAATTTTTTATGATTTTACATGTATTTCTCTGAAGCTTTCAAAGGAAGAACATATGTTGTGAAATCTATCAACCTAATGTGTTTTAAAAATGGGTTTGTTTTCTAAAACATTTTCATGTATTCTGACAATGTTTAGGGAATGCGTTACTGCTTCTAAAATGCTAAAACTTTTACTCAATTCTTGAACAAAAAGTTACATAGAAGTTTCAGTTTTGAAGTAACATGATAAGGCTTTTTTCTGACCAGATTTTGCGTTAAGGCATCAGTAGTTAATTTATTTTGACTTACTGGAAAGGAAAAAGGTTGCTTCAAATTTTACAATAATGGATATTAATCTTAGTAGTCTTATAATTTCCATGGAAGATAGAATTTTGTAATATGAATTTTACTGCTGATAGCATTCAGGGCACTGAAGAATCCTGCATGGTTAAATCTTCTGCATTTGTTCAGCTTGAACAAATGTTTTACCAGAAGTCAGCTTTTCTAGATATGCTGAATTAAAGTATATTTTTTTAATTGAAAAGCATTGCCTCTTTTTCTGCTTAAAAAAATGAATTTACTTGTGGAGAATTTTTTTAGTACATCTCTAAGGTATCAATTTAATAACTATCGAAGTAGCTAGTGCAGTTGTTGCATTTAAATTGATTTACATGTCAAGACTGGCAGTTTAGCAGCTGCGCTATTATTCCTGGATTGGTCAATTTACTTGAGAAAAACCTACTACTGAGTTCTACTGACCTGCATGACAATATAGGCTCTATTTCTATTCCTGTAATTAGGCCTGCGACTAACTCAGAATATTTTTAATTAAAATATTTTGGTCAATGTGTTGCACCAAATTAGGCCTTTCAGTGCAGATTTAATTCTGGAAATGGTGTGATTAGAATATGTAATGAGTTGTGTTCAATTTAAGATTAACAGGTTGTGCATCTTGAACATACAGGTTTTTGAGTTTACTGTAGAGATTTTTGTTTGAAACTTTACTCTTCAAAGTTAACAAGTAGAAAAATCTGTTTTGCATGTCTGTGGCTTGTTTATTTTTAAATTGATGGTAACATACTGTAAATAAAAGACCCCAGACATACTAAGATATTTCAAGACATCTGTGTGAAGAAAAACAGACAAATTGTCAGAAAATGGTTTCTGTACAGTCAGTGGTGTTAGTAAAATTAAACAGTTTTAAAATAGATTGATTTTTGGCGACAGCTTTTCAAATAGAAAATCAAAATCAGCTTGCTGTGGTGAACTTTGTTTTCTAACATCAAAATCAAGCCTTTAACTTCAGATTCGTATCTGACACAGAATTGATGTTAAGTCTGGCAGCATTTTTACCTAATGGATATTGTGCTACTAAAGGACAAAACGAAAGCAAAAATACCTCTCCCCTCCCCCAGCACTTGTGCTTTCAATTTGTAAAAGAAAAATGGATTTCTCTAGTGTTTGACTTTTGTTCTTTGCTACCTATTTAGTAGTGTGTGGTTTGTTATTTACTTCTATCATGGAGACCTGCCCACTGATTACTAGGCAGGTAGAACACAGCTACATTTCTAGGAGTCTGTTATTTCAGAAGTGAATGAACTGGAGGGTGGGTGGGTGTTGCAGGACCAGTCAAATCACTTTATTTATTTATTTTAATTGCAAAAGACTAGATACATTTCCCCAGCATTTGGTTCTGGATTCTGCTTGTTTCCAGATGCGAGCCTAGCAGCTGACAAAACAAGGCACTGCTCTAAAACCAGCCCCCCAACAAAACCAAAACTAAAAAACAAAACACAACAAAACCCAAATGATCTTTTGTGTGTATATTATTCAAGCTGTTTTTGGATTATTATTTGTTTTGTTTTGTAATTGGATGGTTTGGCTTATTTAATTTTTTGCTCTCCATGAAAGCCTGTTATATTTGCTACTGTAGGTATGATGATATTCTGATCAATGGACTACCAGATTGGCGACAGCCTGTATTCTACTACAGGCGGGTGAGAAAAATGAGCAATGCTGAGCTGGCATTACTCCTGTTCATTATACTCACAGTGGGTCATTATGCTGTGGTTTGGTCAATCTACCTGGAAAAACAGCTGGTAAGTATTGGTAATAAATCAAACTTGCTTCAATTATTAGTATTGAATTTCCTGCAGAAGTTTGCATATTATGGGCATCTCTTCTACTTCCTCTATTTGAATTTGGATTTTTCATTAAAAAAAAAAAATATTTAAGATGGTGATAAGTATAGAATGAGCTACAGAAATAGTAATCTAAAAACTGCTTAACTTTTCTACAGTTGGTAATTACTAGCAAGAGATGGGTCTTTGTTTAACTGGAAGGAAGAAGAGGAATAAAAACTCTTTTGCCATCTTTTGGCACAGAATCGTATGCTACTGTAGTCATGTCTGTGGCTTTCCTAAAAGATGTTTAAAAATATTGAGTTTTCATTCATTTAGAAGTCATACTTGCTTTGCCTTTGTTCTTAGCTAAATACTTTTTTGCTTTGGGTTTTTTGTTAACAGGATAGGCACTGGTAAGCAGTATAAACCACATTATTTTTTGACTTTTTAAAATTTTTTGTTATATAGAGATCTGTTGCTGTTCGACTAGAAAAAAAACTAAGCATAACTTGAAAAATATTCATACATTAGCATCTATTTACTTTTTTTTTATTTTCCACTGCATTATTGAAGTTGATGAATGAGAAAGGAGGCAAGTTGAATGCTTTCTCCTCTTAGAAAACTTTGATTGCTATGGAGATACACATGAGTGACAGAACTGGACTTCATGTGTGTTTAAAGACTGGATACCATGGCAACAGTTATTGTTAAGATAGATCATTTTACTTAATCATGTAGGACCCCTAGATACATTTGCATAAATGCTACTCTACTGTTTACCCTTCACAGAAGAGTCCCAGTAACATTTGTGGTTTACATGCTAATGATAACCTGTAACCGTAGTTCTTTCTGCATCAAGGATGAACTGCTTGGCAGAAAAAAGAGGGAGAAGAAGAAAAAAACAGGCGGCAGGGGTACAGATGAAGCCAAACTTGCTGCTCTAGACAAAAATGAAAGGTGGGAAGGAACTCTTTCGTTTTCTGCATTTTAAATCATTTTATGAGCTGCTGGTTTAGTTCTGTCATGTTCTCCTTGCATCTCTGAAATACTTAATGAGAAAAACAACTGTATTTGTAGTAGCAGCAATTGCTGATATAAAGCGTGCCAGTGTAGATGTGTTCTCAGCTTTTGATTTGGGAATACATGTGTGGTGTTTATTCAGCAGATCAACAATAATTGGAAGATTAAGGCTGAATTAATGATATCTGGCTTATAGAAGGATATATTATTTCTACAAGTTGATTTTAGAAGATTTTACGACTTTTTCTGTCTTTGAAGATTTTTTTTCCCTTTTATTACAATTAACAATTTTCAATTTATTTAAGCTTTAGTTTACCATACCAAGCAAGGAATTTTTATAGGGTATTAATGCTTGTCTTATTTAATGCTTTTTATCTTATTAATTTAAAAACAAGCCTGTTGGTAAAGGCTGCTAACACCATTGTTTGTTAAGAAACACATAGGCAAATAGTGACTTTCTGGATGCTCCAAAAGATACCACCATTTCTTCTATTGATTCATAGAAAGAAATAAAGGGTTTAAATAGTTCACACAGCAGGGGCATGAACTGGATCAATGCAGGATGGAGATCAGAGACCATTCTGCCTGTTGTCTTTCCTGATGACATCAGTGAGTAATGCTCCAGTGAACTGCAAATGACATTAATTTTTATGTATTGTTTTGTTTATGCTACAGTCTTCATATCTGGTTGTCAGCACTTGTGAGCACTTCGTTGAGGCTTGAGGTTTTTCCAGGGGTTGGTTTGGTTTGTTGTTGTTGGGCATTTTTTTTGGTTGTTTTTTTTTTTTTGTTTCAAACTAAAGTGATTATGTGGGTTAGGAATTTATCTTCTTGAAAAGCCCTTTTTAAGAGAGTAAAATACAGCGGTGATTAGAAGTGAGCTGTTACGTATTTTTAATTGAATATTCAAAATGTTTTTTTTAATATTATGTAGCTACATGCTTTTACAGGAGTTGACAAGTGCTAATCATCTTGAAGGATATGGTAAAGTTCTGGCTTTATGATTGTGCGGAAGTAATGAAAACCTCACAATTTTATTTAACTGCAGAGTACTGGACAAACCACAGTGGCATGACTTACTTCCATGCAAGCTGGGAATATGGTTCTGTCTCACTGTGAAAGCTTTACCTCAGCTGTTCCAGGTAATAGTAATGATTCTAAGTTATATTACTTTATTTTTCTTGATGGTGTTATTATGGATAATCAGATGCATAGCACTTGTTTTTACAAATTTTTTGGCTCAAGCACATACCATGTGTGTGTATATATATATGTATAAAAATTACTCTTTGGAGGCAAATACATTATCATAAGTTCATCAAAATATGACTATATTCAAAATGTACATTAATCTTAATGTGCTAGAGAATTCAGCAGCAGTTCCTGTTAGGCAAAATTACAGGAATATATTATGGAGAGGGGTGATATATATACATGTAAAAAGACATTGGTATTCCTAATGAGGGATCTGTTAACAAAAATATTTTTATCTCAAATAGGGAAATGCTGTGCTTTCACAGCAAGCATTAATGTCATTTAAATTTGGGGGAACAGTGAAATTACTTCTTCTGATTGAGTTTTTTTAAGTCACTGGTTAAGGATGTAAATCAA
The DNA here is from genome assembly GCF_033815535.1 of Pezoporus flaviventris. Classification (NCBI taxonomy): domain Eukaryota; kingdom Metazoa; phylum Chordata; class Aves; order Psittaciformes; family Psittacidae; genus Pezoporus; species Pezoporus flaviventris. Next base: position 11,023,547 of record NW_026892595.1, read on the forward strand.
TACCTGAAAATACTACTAAGGGTAAAGTAACAAAGGTATAGTTGTAACTTATAAAAGTAAATGTGGCAGATTTGCCCACGGTTGTGTGGTTTTGATTTAATAATCTAAACTGTAAAATTTAGTTGATATTCAGCCAGTGTAAGTGTTGTCAGATCTGTTATCAGAATAACTTTTTTAATATGACATGGTCTTTCTTTTCATTTGCCTTGAATATATCCATTTGGGTTTAGTACCCTTGTCACTAATGAATATGGATCAGTGAATGGAAGGTGGATTTTACTTAGGTTTACAGAAACATTTAGTATTCATTTTGAAGTAGAAATAGCATCAGTGTTCAGTTTCTGTTTGTGTTCAAGCTGAAAAAAGCATATAATTCATAATTCCTAATATGTTAGGAAAAGGCTTATAAAAATTATAAAGTCTGGTCTTTCAGTCTTTAACTTTTCCTGCAAAGAGATGCAAAAGTTAGTATCTTCCTCTTTTAAAAGTTTCACCAGCACTGTGTGGCTATTTTATTAAAGAAACCTTTCCTTTTTGCAAGTTTTTAAAGGAAAAATGATGGTGCTTAATTAAATCAACTGTTATGTCCAAATTAAGCTTTGATGTTAATCCCTCATTTTGGTGAATCAGATGGAAAAGAATTTAGTTCCGCAACTGCTGTTGCTGCATTTTTTGAATTTTCATAATTATCCAACTTTTTTTGTCTTAATTGTAAAATATTCAAAATACTTCTTTCAATCGAAGTTTTCTCACTTTTTATTTTAAAACAGTCTGTTAAGAAGTCAGTTTAACAGGTTTCAGATTTGCTCATCAAAAATCAGATCCTGTCTCTGCCAGAATAGGCAGAAAAGATGAACACAGCAAAAATGGTTTTGCACTTTGTAGACACCTAGCCAATACCTCTTGTTGTGGATCTTAAATCCATTAAATTAATAGGAGTGGAAAAAACAAAAACCCTATCTAAACTCATGGAAAATTGGAAACCAACAAGCAGGGATTTGGTGGCAGGGGAAGCATGATGTAGAGGAATTGAGGACAGGACAACTGTGGAGCAAGGAGGATGCAGAGATGTGGTTCTAGAGTAAACTGTCCTGTACATGAATTGTGCTACAGCTTAACTCTAGGGTTTGTTTTGTTGTTGTTTAAGGTGACCTGCCAATTACATAAGTTAAAATGCAATAAAATACAAGTATCCTTCAATATTGGGAATATTCAGGACTTCAGATAACTGAAATAAATTACTGTAGCTTATTAGCTGACAATACTTAAAGAAGTATTACCTCATTTGCAGAGCATAAGAGCAGCAGTGACCTCATGCTGGTGACTTTTCTGAAATGACAGTGCAGAGGATAGATATTGTAGCCAGCTGGACAGGGACACCTCTGGGCTTCTTTTAAGTTGTATTTAAGGTTTTAACAAGTTCTGCCTTAATTGAATTACCAAGGTAATAACAAAAGAGTGGCTGTTCTTACATGATTATAACCTGGTACAGAGGTCCTGTTTTGAATGTAAGTGCTTTTCTCTTCAGTAATACACTAACATAGGCTTGAGATTTCAGTGTTTCACACTTTTAGTATAAATAGAATCACTAAGGCAGCTTATCTAGAAGATAAGACTCATGCTGATATTGAGTAGTGTAATTTGTACTAGTTACACATGCAAATTATTTAACAAGGTGTTACAGTGGTTGACATAAGGATGGCTGCTACAGATTTTTCTTTATCAAGTTAATCTAAATAATTTCTTCAGTCACTTAAGAGCAAACAAATTATTTTCAAAGTTGGCTGTCATTCATCTACAACTAATCCAGCCAATTGTAGATTAACTTCTGAAAATGCATCCATATTTAAATGAACCCTGTTTGGGACAGGAAAGAGTTAGCAATACTTTTAATGTAGTGTTGCTTCTACCACTGAGTTTTTCAAAGCCCTGACAATGAAATTGCTGAACTACTACTCAAATTAAGGAAAAACCCCACCTGCCTGTGTACGCAAGTTCTTCCTTAAAGGAAACTTTATTAAAAAAAAGAAGGAAACAAACAAAAAACCCCCAAACCAAACAAAACAAAACCAAAAAAAACAACCCAAACCCTCAACAAAACAAAAAACACAAGAGATCAATTTAAACTTTTTTTTTCATTTTTCGTACTGATTCCTTTTACTTAGCATCCATCTCTCTCCCCCATTAGTTAATGCGAATATTCTACTAAAAACAGCTCTGTCTGAGGATTCAGGTTGCTGAGCTTCTGCCCATGCCCGGCTCTCATTTATCCAATTGAGCATCTTTCTCCTACTTCCCTTCCTTCTTCAAAATGTCAGATTTCAGAAGGAGGCACTTAAAATAATTAAGGTGGGCCTTTACTGAAGAAAAATGCTTTGTTTGCATGCCCTTCTGATGGCCTATGCCATTTTATCGTAGTCTACATTTTATGTCAAGAAACTGGAAGAAAAATGGGTGAGAGGAGGATGAGAGCAACTAAAAAATGATTGGTTTGGGTTTTTTTTTTCTTTCTTTTAAACTGTTGACAATTGTATTTTGAGAGAGATTGCATAGGTTTTTATATCCACACATTTAGTTTAGTTAAATTTGGGGGGTGAAAACAGCATCTTTAAGCTTGTTTTAAGAAGCAAAGGGAAAAGAATACATAAAATGTGTCATAAATCAAATGTCTCTGATGTGAAAGAAACATTAAGTGGAGTGTAAATTACATTGACTATTATCAAGTTTAATTCTTATAATGTAGGCTCAAGAAAAAAGATAAAGAAAGAATACGAATTGTTTCTAAGGTCATTTATAGTTTCCTCTTTCATGAGAATGGCCAGGAAGAAGTCTATATATTTAAGAAAATACATAGCAGAAGAAATAAAAAAACACCCAACTTCAATTATAATGCTTATTGGAACTGAAAATTGTTCTTACAAAAAGTTAACCAACCAAATATAGTGTGCAAGAATTGAAGTTCAAATGGTGAATGTAGTACAGAGGACACGGTTGTTTTAAGTGAACTTTCATTTTGTGGTAGAATGGTTATATGTAAATTGCAGTTTATTCCCAAATCAGTTTACGAGAGGTTTTTCTTTGGATGTGCAGACATAAGACTTAAGCAAAGTCTTTTAAAAAAATGTTAATTATTCTTCACAAAATATTTCCTTCAGAAAACTGAAGATGAGTGTTTGTTAATGTTCTGTCAACTACTTTCTCTCTTCCTTGATGGGGTAAAGCCTAGCAATGAACGTCTTCGTTTTTACACCAACTTAATACTAGTCAGCACTATGATATATTTTTGTATTAGTTAAATAATTTCTGGAAGAACTTCTGGTGGCTTGCCAGTAACGAGAAGGCAGTTCAAACTCAGTACGTAGTAGTACCGGGTATAACCTAGTGAAATTCTCAACAGAGCTTTCAATTACAATTGAAACTTTTGCTTATGGAGACCTTTGTGTAGTGTGAAGTGAATTAAAACAAAAAGGCCAGTAATTTATTTTTATGTAGACTACCAGATGGTAATTACTGTAGCTGATTTAGTAGCCTGGAATAGATTCAAACTAGTGACCCAGAGGTGTTTAATTTTTTCCTCAGGTTTTCTTTTAATCCGTGATTACATTTCAACACCTGTTTAGAGATGGTTCAGCTTTGACCTGGATTGGCAATGTGTCATTAAACTCAGGAGGCTTTGCCAGCAGGGCATCTCCTTTGGCAAAGTTAGCTTTTAAGTAAGATTTATTTAGGGCAGCAAACATTTATGTAGGTTGTTTTTGTTTTCACATATTACTTTATATAAAAGCATTGTGTGAGATTAAAATTAAATTTACTGCATTTAATAACTTATGCCCTAAAATGAAATCTTTTGAGAAGATTTATTCAAGTCAGGTTAAATATCTCCTTAATACCCAGCTTTACAGGGTTTTAATGTGTTCCAACTTACTGTACAGCACCATTGTTGATATAAATTGTGGGGAGGGAGCAATTGCAGGATGTGTGGCACGAGTGATTGCCTATTTGCTCTGTTTCTTGCTATTTTGCAGCTGTTGGAAGAACCAAAGTAGGGATGAAGCTCTTGACCCTGAGGTCAATTAGGAGCTTAGAAGCAGGTCAGAGGAGAGTGATTGATAAAACAAGTATTCTGGGTGTATGCAAGTGAGCAAAAATAATTTGTGTCTAACAGAGTACTGACTGAGACTCTGGAGACAAAACGTGCTTTGCTGCATAGTAAAAGTTTTAAGTCAGTGTAACACACTATAGAAATTGGCCTTTAATAGCTTGCTGTTCTGTAACAGAGAATTTTGTTCTGCTCCTTTGAATTACTTACTGTATGTCTGCATATCCTAGCACGCACATTAGAGGAGCATAGCTCCAAGAGTAGCTCATGTATGAGACAATACTGCTTCTCAATTAATGGTGCTGTTCTATTGTGGCGTGAGACTTTGTGGATTGTGAATGGGTCCTAGGGAGACCTTGCAGCACTGGCCTCAGTTCCCCCTTTTGCCCACCTTTGCTCCATCACTCTGGATGTGGAATACCCAACAGATGCTGCAGAGCACACCCTGCATCCAAGGCTTGGGAACCATGCTTCAACTGCCTACAGGATATACACAGCTGACAATCCTGGCCACACCTGGTATTATTTCAAGGCCGAAGCATGATTTTATGGTTATAAAGGAGGAAGTAATGCAATTCCTATTTATTTGCTAGTTTACCTTTGAAAAACATGTAAAAATGCAACAGATAAAGATAAATCATAATGTTTAACTTTTAACATTATTTTTTTACCAGAACATGTTGATATCACTAGTTTATAAAACCATCAAAAGAGTGTTTTTGCTGTGGTATAATGGGTGTCATTTTTATTGCACAGAAATAGCAAATTGAAGGGTGGATGTTGCAGTAATTTTAATTTGCCTTATTTTCTCTGGTTTCGTACAAATTGTATAAGAACACTACTCAAAAAACCACCAAAATTACTTCAGGAACTTCATACAGATATTTCTCTTCAATTCTATAGATTAATTTAATGAGAATTAATGCAAATAAAATTATTTCAATATACTGATTTTAATTATGCTTGTGGGAAAGTTTCCAGTTAACTGTGAATTCTGAGGGGATAAATTTTGTTTTTTATCAGTCCCTCACCCAGAGAACTGAAATGTGAAGCTGATTCTATCATGAAATCTGTAATGAAGATTCACATATGGCCAATACAGCAGGTTGTTTCCAATGTTTGCCTTGTTTCTCCTAATCTCTAGTCTTTCTGAGGTAGACCACAAAGCCAGGAAGATTAGCTGGAGGGAAAAATAACCCTACAACACAAACAAAACAACAAAACCTCATCACCCTACCCAAGAGTCAAGGAGAGGCCAAAGTGAGTGAGTCTTACTCAGAACTGTTTTTATTCCCGAATTAGAACAGTTTGAATAAATAATGTATTTGTTGATTTAAAACCAGCAAACAACAGTCACCACCACCAAACCCCCCAATCAAAAAAACCCAAACCCTTAAACTTCCAGTATCTAGAATTTATATATTTCTGCATAACTCAAGCGCAGCTTTGTCTTGGCAATCTTAAGTTTATTGACACAAGACGATACTAAAATAAAAAGGAGCTGAAATACCAGATTTTTTTTTCACTGTTCTTCATTCTTTCTTATGGTTAAAATATTGAAAATAATTCAGTGTTTGTATGTTGATTTTTATTTTTAACACTTTTTGAAATATTTTGGTTAACCATGAGGGTAATCACAGCAACTTCCTATACACAGCAGTTGAAATATAATTTAGAAATACTAATAGCAGAATTTTACATTTCAGATATACTTTTTTTTTTTTCATTCTGTTCCTTTTTGGAAAATGTACATTTGAAATCATGGTATAAAAGACCAGCACATATTACCACTCTTCGCTATTCTTTTTGCTTAATTATATGCATTATTGCCTTGAGGGTGAAGAGAAGTAATGTATCTGTGTTCAAACTCCTGCAAATGAGAGCAAAATATTTCTGATTAGGTAAGGTGGATTTTTTTTTAGTTAGAACAGTTCTAGTTGTTTTTCTGTGTGTTTATATAATAGGAAATGTTTATTACCTATTAATGGTGAACTAATGGTGATCAGGTCTAAAATGTTGATGTGCATATTTTGAGCTGTTTGGGGAAATATCTTCTAAAAGAAAAATTATTACTGAATCCTGGGGAAGGAGCCTTAGATTGAAAGAGGCTGTACCTATACTGCCAGTGGTTTTAGGGCCCTAAAATTGAAGCAAAATGACTACTAGAATTTATCACTTTGTAAAGTAAAAATTCTGAACATAAATCTCTTTTGAAATACTCTGACTACCAAACCCAAATATGCTTGAAAATGAATATTCCTGTTTAGACTGAAACTATTGAAAACTAACAAGGAGTATATTGAAATGTGCTTACAAATGTTAGGCAGAAGTTTTCTTCAAATAATTTCTGTTTTAAACTGTCTTCCAGTGGATTTTGTTGTTTTTGTTTTGGTTTGGTTGTTTTGTTTTGTTTTTATTTTGACGTATAAGGTCAAATACCCATCTAGTTTGTGTCTGTGGCTAAAATCTTTACTCACGTATGTCTTCTAATTTCTCCTTACAACCTGTAGAGCCATTTCTTAGGCTTTTGTGGGAAGGATTTAATTTTCAAATCTTCAGAATCCATTTTGATTTTTTTTTCTGTTCTTTTTTCTTTGCTTTACTTCCTACATTTTTGTGTGATTCAAAATGTGCAGTCTCCCCTTTTTTGTGGTTATGGTACCAGCCATAACAAACTGTGATAAAGAAGATAAAAGACTAATGTTGCCTTTGTTACCTGCATATTACGCCATTTGCAGTGATAATCCATTTCTTATCTATAAAGCAACAATACTGCTAAATTTCATTTACGTGCTTCAGAATAGTTTTCTTTATTGTTCAGCTATTGTGTCTCATTTTCATCTGAGCCACATTTCCAATTGTTCCATGATTGACATGCTGGAGAGATTGACAGTTACCCCCTAGTGCCTGCTGTCTGGAGATCCCACAAGCAATAATGGATTTTACACCAGAATTTAGCATCAAATATTGGCTTTCAGTGTCAAATGGGTTAAATTTAAATGCCAGTTAATTGTAGCCATTTTAAAATCATAGCCTTAAACAAAAGCATTTTTTGGATATCAGTATGTCTGAGTCCTGTGTATGCCACCCAGCACAAATGTCTCAAACTTACAGCACAAGTTAACCATGACATTTATGGCTGTCTCTGTTTCTTAATCACGCAAGCAGTCCAAATCTGGAGAGTAGAAGGGAAGTTTCCATATACAGTAGGGAATTCATATTTCAGGTAAATGAAAAGGGAAACCAATGCTGACCCTAGTTTTTTAATTTGGTTTTCTAGCATAGAAAATGAATGTGTTTCCTCAAAGTCTACATATCTGCTGTTAACAGTAGTCTTCCTGTACCTACACTTGGTGGGTTTTTGTTTTTTTGGGTTTTTTTGTTTTTTTTTTGTTTAGCCCCAATTCTACAAAAACCACCAAACCCCCCTTCTTCCCTGTCTCCAAAACGAAAACTGAAAGCGTGTTGCTGAGGTGAGTTGTGTGAGATGAGTTGCTCTCATCTGTTATGTTCCAACAGTGTAAAGTTATGTAAATTCTTTAAAATTTCTTCTGTGCACAGTGGTCTCCTACATAAACCTGACAGAGAAATGTAACTTCCTATTCCCTGTACCCAAATGTAAAGACAAATTAGAGAGTAAGAGGTATTTTGAAAAAGATTAAATCTTACTGATGTTTTGTGGGAATTTGTCAGAGTTGTTCTTCAGGCACACTGATGTGTATCAGTGAGATGTCTCCAAAACATTACAAAGTTCTGAGGTGGATCATGGTTCTGTCCTGTGTTTTCTCATTTTCCTCAAGTAGTTTTGAAGGGTTAGATGCCAGTACAATGCAAAGAACAGCTTTTGTCATTATCTTTACAGGAAGCAATGTTTTTGGATGACTCCTACCATTAGAGGTAGCAGTGACTGCTTAACTCAGTTTTCATTTTCAAAGTTTATTAAGTTGTCTAATGAGACTGGATTTTGTTCAAATTTGTGGGATTATAGTTGAAATTATAAAAATATTTACTGATGATTTACAATACATTCTACATAAAAACTTGAATCACCCTTTATATGTAAAAAGCAGGACTGTTAATGTAACAAGAATAAAACTAGTTTTGGCTATAAGGAACTAAAATTAGGTTTACATAATACTGTAATTTTGATTTACTGTTGGTGAGTCTCTACTTCAGCAGTCTGGTTGTTCATATTGAAAAGCTTTCAATGCAAATCTATAATTAGTAATTCATCAGATTTTGGAAGCATGTACCTTACTGGAGATTTGTGACAGGGGTCTAGTTTTTTATGTGTAAATTTGCCAAATAGATTTCAGGTTAGAATCTAATCCTTGGGGAAAAAAAAAAAAGAACAAAACCAAAAACCAACAAAATACAATATATATTTTCAACACTTTAATTGCTATCTAGAAGTTGGTTTGGGGGAAGAAATAAATAAAAAGGGACAAAGCTTGGTTTTGGAACATGTGGTTAGTGTTACCATAGTGGGTTCACACTAAGATGACTGCTGCCTAGCAATGGTCTTTGTCCCTCCACATACTACTCTAATTAAAAACTTTTCTTTCTTCCTTGAACTTCCAGATTGCTGATGTGAGCAAAGTGGCTACATGGCCTCTTACAAAGCTATAGGTAGTGATCAGAAATGTTTTTCTAACCATTTTGCTCTTCAGGTTGTCAGTGAGCATCAAAGTCTGTAACATCTACATTATTACATCTGAACCTTTATTACACAAAAATTCTACATTCTCAATAAATACTTTCTATACTGACAATTTCTGTAACTCAAGAGAACAAATGTATCTTAAAATTTTTGCAAGGTTAATTGAGAACTTAAAACAGAGCCATTGGAGTAACTTGTTTGTATAAGGATGCTAATACCATTGCAACATTTTCTTAAAGGATGCCAGACAATTATATGTAGAATATAAAGAAACAAAAATGAAGGCGAAAGAAGATGCCCTGGCTAAGGCTGAACTTGAAACACTTCAGAGTGAGTTTTTACCACTGTCTTAATAAACAAAGATGTAATATGATATACCTACTACACAGAATGTGTGTGAACATTTTTATATCTAAAATGTGTGCTCTATATATTTCTGTACTGTGGATAAATTTTAAAAAGCTTTTAATTTTTTGTCTAGTTTTGCAGTAGGCTGCTGGCTTGTTCCTACAGAAGCATGAAAGTCAGGTGATAGTTATATTGCAGCAACAAAAGCATGCTTTGCTAGAAATGTTGCTTTACAGGAGGGGGAAATCTCAAATGCATAGATTTTGAAGGATAAATTTTCAGAAGTGACCTCTTGTATTTTGAACATTCTTGTATTCTCTTTGTCTGTAAATATTTTTTAAAATATGCTTAATAATTCTGTTTTGCAAATTGAGTTGATTTTTGTGATAGAAATTCAATGTAATTTGAATTTCCAAAAGCATGGATGCAGACTTCAGAGATGGATTCATGCTGTTATTGAAATAAATGCTTTAAAGTCTTTACGCTCGTATAAAAGACCAGGGAAGACAATTACCATTTTCCTTAATAAAGTATTCAGAATAATTATAGGTGACTTTTCCTTTTCTTTCAGTTATCTGCTTTTGACAATGATTAAACTTACCCTCTTCTGAAGACAATTTTAGAAGTTTTGTTTGTTTGTATGCGCGTGCTTGCTTTATTTACCGTACTTAAGTGCATGCTTTTAAGTTCCTTTATTCTGACAAGTGCATTGAGTGCCCTATAATAATTTACTAGCTTTAAGTATGCATAAGCCTTTAGGCACTTAAAATACAGCTGCATTATTTATATTTACAAGATAGCTTAATTTTGTAAAATCAGCAAATATACCCAGTTACAGCAATAATTCCCAATTTATCTGTAGCTGAATCTATTTTAAGAAAATAGGTGACGTTCAGCACCTCAGTGAACATTGTGGACCCAGGCCAAATGTAGCAAAGTAGTGCATTTAATGCTTGTTAGGAGGCCTGCCATTGTATTTGAGATACCTGCCACAAAATGGGCCTTGAAACGGGTCTTGACTCGGGTTATTAAAAACTTGTTAAATTGTCAGGTAGTAATGTATTGCCATTGTTCAAAATAGCTGGCATATGTTCTGCATTGAAATTTGTGAACTACTGTTAAAAAAAGGATTAGTTTTTGGAAACAGAAGTGCAAGTGAAAGTAAAAAGTCATTAAAATTGTGTGTGCACGCTCCTGTGTTTGACTGAAAGACCACGTGTGAACTTTTCAGTATTCCCCGTCTGCCAGATGTCGCAAGAGTTGGGTTTTTTTTTGTTACTTCCATTATCAGTGCCCACATGTGAGAGATGCGGGTTTGGCACATTTCCTCTTAGGGTCACTGATGACCTCTCACTACCCTGTCCCCTGTCATGCTGCTGGGTGTGACACAGCATGACGCCCATGTCTGCTGGGTGACCCAGTGTCACTCATGTGAGCAGGGGCCAGTCCTCACCAGTCTTGCTGGCATCCCACTCTCCCTTGGTAGGCTTGCTGGCAGGGAGCGGGAGGAGGGATGGAGAGTAGCCACCTTTAATTAGCAGAGATTGGAATTTGGCATGGAAATAATTTGGTCAGTCATAGCAGTGCTACAGGCACTGCATGGGCAGTAGAATGAGCTGTTGGCTACCTTTTTTTTTTTTTTTAAGAAATAGGACTCCCAAAAGTAGAACAAGAGATGCACCTATGTTACCGTAGGCAAAAGAAGTTACATAATTCTTTACTGAACCTTGCATGCAAGGCATCTGTTAAATTTGCTTCTCATTATATTGTTCTGCATTGTCACTTCACAATTAGCATAGAAAGGTTGTAAATCACCAAATGTGGATTTTGTTTGCCCCCATTCCTCTTAATTTTAGAGACCATTCGTGGAATGAAAGTTAGTAACAGTTTCATCTATCTGAGTAAATTTAGCTCGTGCAGGTTAGTAATAGCTGTTTTACAGTGCTTGTTTTTTCATGACTTAACTACTAATTTACCCTCGTGTCTATCTGCTTCCCTGCTGAAATTGTGCAATGTTCTGTAGGCGGCTTGAACTAAAACCAAAGAGTACTGAAGGAGGAAAATACAATTTGCAGAGTAGGAAAGAGTGGACAGTATTAGCATGTTATTAAAGTGCTGTATTTGATAAGGAGTGTGAAAAAGTAATTTTTGGCAAGGTAACATTATGCACAATTTTGAGAAGTGATAAGAAACCCTGCTAAAATGCTGGCAAAATAAGTCAATCTATTAAACACTGTCATTACTACCTCAGGAAAAATACTGCAACTTTACCTTACAAAAACGTAACAACTTAAAATGCAGACCTTATGTTTCTAGAAAATGCTGTTTTGTATGGGATTACAGATAACTGGCTGGTTTATGTGCAAAAATAGAAATGGTTTGCCTTACATTTTCTGATGCCCTTTTCACATTTAGATAGCAGAACACAAAATTTATTTTAAAATGGAAAAGCTTTAATTAATAAACTTCAGTTTCTCCCTCTCCTGTATTGTTACACATGTGTATAACCCCTGCAACAGGGCATAATTTTGTAACAATAGATGGCCCTGTTCTTTGTAGTCATGGAAAGTAAAACAGAGTATGTATTAAGTAAACTGAGTAGTCATTAAACTGAGAAGACTTAGGCATACACTATCAGGACAGGTGGCTCTCTAATTTTTAAACATAAATTGAGTAGTTATCAAGACAAATTCTAGCAACTCTGTCAGTCCTCTTCTTGCATGAACTACTACTTTCAACCACATCCCTTGTGGGTGGAAGCACATCTATTTTTGTTTCTTTATACTTAGCCTTGGTAGTTCTCTAACTTTCCATTCTTATGCTTTCCTTGGCCTTCAATATGGAGGCTTAAACTTATTTTTAAAATACACCTTTCTAAAGAAGTAACACCTGCTAGATATTGCAGGTGAACTCTTCACTGGCATCCCAGTTACCAAAGATATTTGCATTGTAAATCCAGAATTCTTGGCCTGATGTACAAGGCATCTGGAACAATCCATATTTGTAGTTATAAACCATGTTGAATAGTATGTAGTTTGTTGGGTTTTTTTCCTTACCCCCATCATTCAAGGGTTAATGGAAATACGAAGTTACTAGCCCCGAGGCTGCATGACAAGCCTTTTTTCTGTATTTGGGCTTTATGATGGTAGCTGTAGTGGTATTTATATTTTTGTATAGGGCTTTATAGGAAGAAATGTCTTTCTGTGAAACATCCAGAGCTGTAGTAAAACCTTTAATAATATGTTTGATCAAGTTTGGTTAGGCTTAGTGGTTCTCCCTTTACAGATGGCTTGGAATACAGCATGCCCCTTTGTTAGCATTTTATATTGTTTCATGAAACCTAGGGATAGAAGACATCGCTAGATCATTTAGTATAATGTGTTTATTTCAAACCCTTACTGGTAAAAATCAGTGAAAAATACTGATTCTTGTGACTTGTCTTGTTTGACTTGTACCAGTGACATACTTCAGCTTTTAGAATCTTGTTATGCAAGATACAATATTGATTTGAAAGCCTTGAGATGCCTTCAGTTCTTCATGGTTTATTCAGACAATTAATTTTACTGTTGCATAGTTATGTCTTAATTTCAGTACCAATTTCTCTAGCTTTAGCTTTTAGTTATTCTGTTTACAGAATCACAGATTACCTTAGTTCCATTGCACTGGTAGCTCATTTCAGATTGCTTAACTGCCAGAACTGCAAGCTCTTACATCAGAGGTTCCTTGCATACAGTCCATCATCAGTGCAGATACAGCATAAGATCTGTAACTGTGATTTACAAAATGCTTTTGATTTAATTGGTCCTAGACTACCAGCCAGTCCATGTTCCTGTTTCTTCGTGTACTTTCCTCTTCACTGTAAACCATTTTGACCCATTTTATGTAATGTAGCACTATACTGAAGCTGACTTTATTTCTAAATAATTGACAAAGATATTTGATAATTGTATTTAGTGTTAGTCGCTGCCAAAATGCAGTGTTCACATGCCTGCTCAGTAATGATTTCCTGACAGGCAGGTTCAGAGAAAATTACTTCATATAATGTGTCCTTTTTTGGTCAGTGTGGGTGTGAATGTTCTGATCACTTAATTGTTACCTCTGAAGCCTAATTATGGCAAACTAAGTATCATCCGATTCACTGATAGTTTTGGCAGGCCTGCCAAAAGGATTTTGAACTTGCAAGCTCATGTGTTTTTCCAGTTGTTTCAACTAGGCTGTCTGATGCCTCTCCTTACAAAACTTGCTTCAGATTTTATGGAAAGTATTCCACTCACATACAGCATTAGGAGGCTTATTTGAAAGAGTCATGCGTGTTTCATTATATGTTTGTTTGTTAGAAGACAAATTAGCTGTCAAATGTTGGAGGTTTATTTCTAATCTTTTCATATTATGGAGATGAGGTGGGGGGGGGGATTTGAAAGTTTGGGGAAGGGTAGATAGAGAAAAAGATGAAAGATCAAAACCTACAGCTTGTGAGAAGTTTTTTTATAGTTGATATATTCATCACTGAGCATGTTTTTAGTCAGTTTGTTCAAAAATAAACTACCTTTTAGGTCTCAGTACAGCAGATGTACGAATCTGTTTCCAACTTGTGAAGCTTTCATATAATTCCATTGACTTTGAGTACAGAAATGTGTGCTTCTTAAACATGAGTGTTTGAATATAGTTTGCTCCACTGTTTTCAATAAACTGTCAAAACCTTAGCACAAGTTTTTTTCCAGACTTTTGAGTCTGTTGTATAGCCAGAGCAAGAATAGTATTGGAATACTATTGGAAGCCTTTAGAAATGTAAAGTACGGTACTTTTAAGAGAGTTAGCTAATAGTTATCTGTTAAAGTCTAGGCATCCCAGTGATAGTTATGTTTATATGCTGTTCAAATGTAGGGGACAAATTATATCTCCTTTTTTAACTCTGAAGTTGTTAAATACACAGTCTTTTGGTAAAGAACTTGATATTTCTAAAGGTGAAAAATACATAAAAGTAGTATCCTTGCAGCATGTGAATTCAGTAAGTGATAAACCAAAATTTCTTCTGCTACAGAAGGACCAGAACTGTAGAAGTCATAAACCATGTAAAATATTCATCTTTTCTACATTGGAGTGGTAGATACAAAATTATTTCCATACTGGTTATGATCTTGGATTATCCATTTACCTTCTGTTGTTGCCTGGGTTGTATTATTCTAATTAATATACAAGAAAAGTTGCTGCACTGTAAATTGGCAATTAAATTACATAATGTTCCCATAAAATAATGGTGTTAAGCAAGTTATTCGTTCACTGATTGAGCTTAAAGTGAGGCTCTGTTTCTCTTGTCTGCATTTAAGTGGATGAGCACTAGTAACTCTGGTCATAGTTAAAGTCTGCTAGATATTGGTACCCACCTGTGGTATAGTGGTCTGAACATCCCCTGTCTAAAATCCTGTATTATGATAACTGTTCAACCACTTGCATGTGCTTCCCTGTTCTAAAAAGTGGCTTTTGAAAATTCTGAGGTGAAAGTGTTTTCAGTGTTAAAGGTGTTGTGATTTCAATTTTATTTTTTTTTAATGAAGTAAGACAGCCATTGTGGTATTTAATGGGTATGCTGAACTCTTATTTGTATATGCACAGGAGACAGTAGAGACAAGTTTTCTAATTCTGGTTGAGTGCTTGTTTGAGGTTGTACAGCCATTGTCTCTAGGTCGGATTTCTTGTTACTTTGATAGTTGGCAAACAGCAGGGTATCTTGTCTATGTTAGGTCTTCCTCTGTCACTTAAATGCCTGAAGAAAGCCTAGATATTGTCTTTGATATCTCATTTTAAAGTCAGTATGATGTCTTCTGGAAATACTGTTACAGAATTATTTCTAAAGCTACAGAAAGAGGCTAGATGACCTATTTACAGGCTAGGCTTTTCATTTTTCAATGTTAGTTACATTCATTCAGGCTTTAACTATTTGCATATTTTGAGAGGGAAAATTAGGAAACAGCTGATGGGATGTGAGGTACAGGAAAATCCAACTGTCTTGGTGTGTCTCTGCTGTTAAGTAATTCCAAGCAAACACAGACATAGTGCTTGATTATTTTGCAGGATTGAAATACAGTAGTGGAAATTGTCATTTAAGGTAATTTCCTAAAATATTTTTGCAAGTAAATAACTGGTGAAGCCACTGTTAACTTACCCTGGCAAATCTTAGCTCTGACTCCAGAAGCTATTACATGTGGCAGTTATTAGATAATAGTTAATATATGTGATTTGATTATAAAAATCACCTTTTGAAATAGACAAAAATAATTTTGTACCAGTATTGTCTTTAGTGGCCTCTGAACAGTCAGAGAAATGCTGGTTAACACTTTGGGCTTTCTTTAATTTTGTTTTTTGGGGACTATACATCATTTTGTGATATTTACTATACATACCTATAGAAGGATGCAAGAAAAGGAAATCCATGCACAAGTTTTTACTTAATATTTAATTTATTTAATTTGTTCACTACAAACAAAGAGATTTTCAAAAAAACAAGTGTCAGAACAATGTACATGTAAAAGCTTGAAAGATCATCAGACACTCTGTTACCTTTCAGCTCTATATAAATTTCCTGTTCTTTTTGGACTTCGAGAAGTTGCCATGAAACAGTTCTCTCTCCATTTATTGTTTTCTTAAATATGCAGTTCCTAGAAGTTTGTCAAGTCTTTGTAGTCTTTTCACTGTGCTGTTTCTGTATATACACTGTTAGAAACGGGAATTCTGCATTAGGGCCTATAGGGAGCAGTCATTCTGGCCTGTTTAGGATTTTTTTCAAGAAGGTTTTCATGGAAAAACAGAAGTTTCTCCCCTGATGCTCCAAAAAGTATTAGGGCATGGTTGCAAAGGCACATAAGCTGATCTAATGGCCCACTGCTGCTGAGGAGTGTGGTTCTCATTTTCCTTACCCATCACCTTTAAATGACTTGGATTTTTTCTTTTCATTTGAGTGTAAAGGAGTAATTTTCTACTAGATTAGTGAATTGAATTACTTTTCTAAGTGGTTGGATGATTATTGAAGCAAATAGAAGAGAGAGGAGCACACAAGCACACAGTGGAGAGTAGAAGAGTGGAAGCAGAGTAGAACTTTCCTCTTTTGGCTGCAGCCAGCTGTTAGATCAACTCTTGGTTTTGTGGTATCTTCAGGAGCATCCAGTTATTGTGAATACAGCATATTTTTTAAACAATGAGGAAAAAATGAGAAAGTCATTGGCACACTTGAGGTTTCTGGATACTTTCTGAGTGTTCAGGGTTTTTTTTTTGTTTTTTTTTTTTTGTCCTCATCCTCTTGTCTTCCCTGAAGTTCTGGCAATTTTCAGTCAGTCTTGAATCTTTCATTTGAGATCATCATATATAGCAGATACGTTTTCAGTTGCTGGGGTTTAGGTCGTTATTGACCTTCCTTCCTGTCTCTTGAGTTTGCTGCTCCCATTTAAAATCCTTTGAAGGACAGAGAGAGCAAGAAAGAGTAATCAGAGAAATGAGGTCCAACATTTAAATATTTCTAAATGTGTAAATACTAGAACAGAGCTATTTGTATTTACAAAAATCAGAGAACAGAGAAGTTATCTATTGACTCAGGAGCTTATACTCAGCACAGCTGACCATAAAGTAATATGGAATTCTCTAAACCTCACCTTTCTACCTTTGCCAGTTTCTTTGAAGCCAGCTGGACTTCCAAAATCTTTTAACAGCTGCCTATGCTTTTGCCTGTACTAATCTTAATTGTCAGGTGATGTAGCAGTAATGAGAGCTAACCATGATTTTGAAAGGCTCCTTGTTTGGTCCTTTAAAGCATAGTTCATATAGAAGAGGAGCTAAGTGGATGCACTGCTAAGCTATTTACTTTTCATTAAAACAAAATTATTATGTAAAACTCTGAATTCTCTTCTTAATAAAGTTGAAGCCACTTCCTCTGTGGTAGTTCTAGAGAGTTCAAGAGTTAAGCCTGCTCCTCATTTATACTTCTCTGCAGTATTAGTAGCATTGCTTTTTCTTCTTTCTTACTTTTGTGTAGGGGAGAAGAAGCCTAAAGTCAAGAAACCAAAATCAGAATTCCCTGTATACACAGTTCTGGAGTCAAGTGCATATATACCATCATATGATCATGGAGCTTCAATTGAAGAGATTGAGGAACAGATGGATGATTGGTTGGGAGGCAGGAACAGAACACACAAAAAAAAGGTAAGTTCAAAATCTTTCATGTCATTATATATTTTCAGTGTTGGTTTGTTTGCTACCTCTTAGGAAAATACAATATTGTATGTATACCACTACAATATTTATATTCTGTTGAAGTCTAGAGAAGTATTGTCTAGCAGAGACATAATAGAAAAGATTATATCCATGTTCAACGTAATTTGTATAACGATACTGGAAATGTTATAGTACGATGTTGTTGATTAAAATATATGAAACCTTTCTATGGTTTCCAATATAAATACTGTTCTTGTTCACTGGAAATCAGTGGAACATAATGCTGTCAAGTTCTATGAAGCTTGGTTCTTTCTCTTAATAGCAGTTAATAACATTCTGCTTGCAAGAATAGATTCCTCTCTATTAAAAAGAAGGGGGGGGGGGCAAAGGAAAAAGAAAGAAAAAACCTTTGCCTCTTAATATCCAGTTGTAGTATCTTTGGATCATGGAACTCCTTATGTACTTTGCGCGTTTCATCTGCTTTATGGAAAAGTCCTAAAAGTTTGACTTCGGCCTATTATTAAGGTTCATTCTATTTAGAGATAACTGTTCTTAGTGGCGGTTAGTGTCATTATCTTCTGGTAAATTTTATTGAAACATACAGGCTTGAAAAATGTATAGTTTTAATCTTAGGACTGAGATACAGAAGTGAAAGAAGTGTTATAAATTGCCTTCCTAACCCAAAACCCTGCCTTGCTTTGAAGACTATGATGAGTGTGTTTGGAGCGGAGTTAGGGCAGCACACTGACTTCAGTGTCAAAATAGTGAAAAGTTCCTGTTGCCCTTTGTCTGATTCCTCTGTGCTGCAGATGTGCTTCCTCCTTTCCTCCTTCAAACCTGTGAAAAATATTGTCACATTTTTAGCCAGACCTTAAATTTTTACTAAATTAATTAGAATTTTGCATAACCTGTTTAATCATCTACCACTACTGGATTCCTAAGCTTCATGACTTCCTGGTTGTCAGCTTTCTTTTGCTGTTTCTTTTGTCTTTTTGTATAAATAATACAGACATCTGTATTCTGTTTGCTGTTATATTTCTGTAACAAATCCGTTCTGCAAATATGCTTATCTTTTGACTTTTGTGTAAGGGATTGGCACTCTGAATCCTTAACCGCTGGGGCATATTTTCATGCACTTAGAGTAAGAACTCGGGTCCTTAATTCTACAGATGAGTTGCCTGGGAGTTAAGAGCATATGTAGAGTCATTGCTTTGTTTACCTTAACTCAAGAAAGTGTCCATGGATTGGATTCCTGTTAGTTGCGTCCCTGTGAACCAGGTTTGCTTACCAGCCTGTGTGGACATATGATTAAAGAAGAAAAGGTGTATTTTTGTTTACAGTAGCTCAGGTTGGTTGCATGCTTGACTGTCTGGATCCCAGTCCACATTCCCCTCTGATGGAAATCAAGTCTTTGGATTTCCATGAAAACTAAGCAATTGAGTAAGACTGGGCATATGTCATCTATAATTTTGCACCTCCTACATAGAGTATATAGAAGTTGTATCTTCAGAGACACTGCCAAGAGAACAAGTTGTAGCTACAGCATTTCAGAAACAGGAGTCACAGAAATTAAAACGTATCAGAGAACTGTTATTAAAAGGTAAGTAACTTGGTTTTCTGTGCTCACACCTGGAGGTTCAGTGTTGCACCTACCACTTTGATTGATGAGTTTATTTTTTGAATTATATTCTGTTGCAAATGGGGTTAACATTTTAGGGACAAACAGGCAATTTGCAGGTGTACTGTCTGAGTAAAGTGTTTGACCTGAACAAACTGTGATGAGGCATGCTTCCTTTCCTTGACAGCTAATATGTTACCACAATGCAACATCGGCATTTAATACAGTAGTGGAGAGAAACACATTCATAAACTGTACATAGAAATGGAAAATATATGTTACCAGCTGTAGCAGCTTGTAGGAGCCATTTGTATGTCAATATGAGAATGTCTGTGTCATATGATTTGTAATAAGCTCGCTGGGAAAATAGTTGTACCACAAGTGAATTGTTCCCAACTGTCATTTGACATATTTTCTTGTTTAGAAAGATGTATTTTCCTTCAGCACACATCATAGATATGAATTGGGACAGCATCCCTGTTCTGCCTCCCTTTTCTGCTTCTTGCATGGGTGTGCAGTAAAGTGCTGTGCAACATTCACCTCTCAGTTCTGCTTGTCTTAGGAAGAAGTTACTCTTTCATAAATCATTTTGCCATCAGACTTTTTCTTTGGATTGTTATGCTTCACTCATGAGAAATCTTGGTAGGTTTCTGTTGTTGGGTTTTTTTGGTTTACTTTTTTTTTTTTATTTTCTTTCATAATAGCTCGGGGATATGGGCTATGGACAGTCAACGAGGCTTTAGAGTCATTTGCTGAGTAGTAAGATCAGAGTAGCTTGATAAAGTGGAATTGCTGTTCCTGATGTTGGTACCCTGAGTGTAGATGATTACAGTTCATTTAATATTGTTCATGAACTGCTTTGCACTATTGACATCTTGTACTTTAGGAGGTGCCTGCAATCAATGGGCTACTGTTTTGGAAATGCTGTACCATGCAGAGCGCCCAGTTTGATAAAAAATTACATAATGATCAGTCGTTAAGTTAGTCAGTCTGTGTGATTATTTATATTTATTTTTAAAATTTTTTTTGAGGGGGTGTTTTTTTTGTTTGTTTTGTTTTGTGGGTTTTTTGTTGATTTGGTGGTTTTTTGTTTGTTTTTTTTTTTATTATTTTTGAAAGCTGATTTAACAGTTCATGGGCTACAGTCCTGTAAGCTGTTTACTAACGTTTCCTCCAGTTTGGAGGAATACATTTGGCGTCCTTGGAAGAAAGACTCTGGAAGGCTAACATTATGAATTTAGATGTATCAAAGCTGTAGAAAAAAAAGATTCAGATTTTTATTGTTCCATCTTTAACAGGAGTCTGAACATTTTTCTGACAGATATTAATCTAGCAAGTAACATTATCATAAACTTAATAGCTCTGTAAAGTAGATTTGCCAATGTAGAGAAGATTATGGCTTTCAGAATTATCTACCTCACCATTGTTTCATTAAGTTTACATAAAAGCTCTACAATTTATTTGTAGAGCAGGAGTGTGGCTTTGGCACTGCAGAAAGATAACGACAATTTTCTTCATAAAATAAATTCTACTAATAGTTGACAATAATCGGAATTCTGAATTTATAAAGAAAAAAGATATTTGTGTTTCTGTCAAGGATTTGATTAATTTAAAATTGGTGGCTCTGGAGGCAAATATCACTTCGGGTAGCCTAGGAAGATATGTCCGGGTAAGTCAGGAGGTGTAGGAATAAAGTGCAACTTGACAGAAGTTAAGCTGTTGGATATTGTAACCGAATAGAAGAAAATGATAAATGTTGATGTAAAGAAATGGGTCAAGAAGAATTGGGCAGAAAGGCTGGAATTAAGATTAGTCATGAACTGAGGTTAGCTTTGGAATAGAACAAATAATTTGCTTCAGTGTTTATTGAAGGTGATCCTAAAGTAAAGGTTAATTAAAATTGCTTGAAATGAGAATCCCCATCTCTAATGGGGAGGTGAAGTTTTAGTTTTAAATTCGGAAGAGTCTGTAGGCTAGTCCTTACCCCAGAATTCATGTAAAGTATCATTCCTACTGAAGAGCAGACACTGTCTTTTTTTTTAAGAAGGAAAATAAAAATATATGCGTTTCCCTACTAAGTGGCTGTCAGCTCAAAATGAAATGGCAGCAATGTAAAAGTGCATGGAAAATAATATAAAATGCAGTTAGGCATACTAGTGTGTGTTCTGGATTGGTCTACTAATTTTTATTGGTAGTTGCTTAGAAACATTTGGGTTTTTTCTGTCTGGTGTCTGAATATGATATGGAAGCTATTAGTGTACTATTGATTACTGTTTCCATAGGGTTTAAGTATTGAAGTAGATAAGGAACAGGCTACAGAGAAGAAAACAGCTTCCTTCTTAGGCAAGGTAAAATGATCTACTGAGGGATGTAGATAGAGGAGTGTTTTCATAAGGCTACATAGCTGGCCTAGAACATGCTTACAGCATTGTAAAGTTACTCCTCTGTCTTAGTTTGCAAACACATGAAGTTTATGTCCTTAAAGGGACTTATGTCCTTACGTTGTTACTCTTTACTTAGAATAACTATTAAAAGAAAGTGAACTATTGAAAGATAGATAATATTTGTTATTACAGAACTGGGAAGTAATTTTTCTGCACTTCTGCAGTAGTGATCTGTCCACCTTTGGGATATTTTGTATAATTTTGGTTGTTGTACTTTTCAGAAAGAAAAATTAACAAGAAGACTACATCAGCAATAAAAATAAATTTAGAAAATCACATTTGTGAGGAAAGGTTAAGTAGGTGGAGTTTTAGACCAAAAAAGGGAAAGCTGTTGGGTAAAAACTGGGTGGATTGTTATTCCAATCCATTCCAGGCTATTTTAGGTAAAATGATAATCATTTATCATTGCTTCCCACCTTTCATAAATTCAGAGAGAAAGTAATACAAATTTAGTTTGCAGCCAGGATATTTAAATTCAGACTGGAGATGCACATAACTATAACATGTTACCTGGACCATTTGTGAAGGCTTTCTTCCACCATCTATCATATTCTTCAACTTCATCTGTTGAAAATAGTGTGGGCAGACTCAATTGCATTTGAGAGCCTATAAATAAAGTGATGAGACTCGTGAGGGGTTTTCTTCAGTATAGGAGATCATACACTTACCTAGCACTAGATTGCATATTCATATGGTGCTGTTTACACTGTTCATGCAAACCACATATGACTATGAAACTGAGAGGAATTACTAAAAGCTCATTCTTATAATAAAGCTCTTCAAAACAAGTACTGAAAAAGTGTATTTGTAAAATTATTTTTGTTTTGCCACTGAATGTTTGTACTTCCAGATCAGAGCCTCTTTCAGGTTGTTAAGAGGAAATAAGCAGCTTAATTTACTTAGTTTGAATTTCTGATTTTTTTTTTTTTTTTCCTTTACCTGTCACCAAGAATTTACTGGAAAAAATGTCCTGTGTATGCTTGTCAGGAATTAGGGGAAATTTAGAGGGAATATGGCTATGGACTCCTAATAGTTTGCATTGTTTTGTGCCTTGCATATGTTGTTAAGCCACCATTGCATTGTTTTGTAGCCACTACTGCGTTACATTAACCCGTTACTTCCCTATTGTGCCATGTATTACGTGGAACTGGAAGGAAAAGGGAAACTTATTGGAGGACATACTTTGTAAAATCGGATCTTGTTCTGTCCTTTCTGCAAATACTCATGCAAGAATATACATATTTGCAGTTTCTGGAATCCTTCTATTGATGAATCATTGCCAAGTAATTTCTCTCCCAGTGGGATTTCTCTTGTATTGTTTGTTCTGATTTGATTTTACATGATTTGTAACACACATTGTTTTCATGAGAGTTCATTGTTTGTGTGAATAATGATGCTGTTGCATGAAAATCTTGGCCCTTGAGAAATCAATGGGAGATTTATTGTTGTCTTCAGTGGGACTGGGATTATAATTCCTTTTGGTTTATATATTCCTCATTTTCTCCCCCTGGTATCTCCTCTTCCTTTCATATCATTATTTGACTCATTCGTTTCTTGAAGATAGAGTTCTAAGTTCTACCTCAATGAGGGGTGAATACTTTTGACCTTTTGATATTTGCTTGGTCTGTAGAGGGAAGATAAAGGTGGAGACAGACAGTGCCTGATCCCTTCCAGCTGGATGAGATGTATGGATAGAAAATGATGTTTCTCATTATTTTTGTTTTTCATGTTATCCTGCAGCACTTCTTGGCATTTGGGTGGTTTTGATACTGCAGGAGCACCTGGCTTGATTTTACTAAAGCAGGGGTAGTAAAAATATTTTTATGCCCAGAACTTGGGAAGCTTAGATAATGTGGAACCCCTGCATTTGCTAGACTTCACTTTTTACTCTTAAATGAGGATTATTACAAGTATCATGAAACAAAAGTATATGTAAGCATTGTTTTTACACAATTTCTTGGTTGGTGCTGGAAATGCAGTAGTTACCATTTTTTCCAGTTGTTGAACTGTCAGCTGTGATCATCTTGTACTGAGCTCTCTTCTGGTTAAAATGCAGTTTGTGGTTTTGTTTTTCTCAAGCTGGGCCATCAAACCACTGTGTTTCATAGATAGGATATTGATAACTGAGTGAGCTTTTTAATCATGAAGGCTTTATTTGAAAGCTGGGTGAGGAACAATAATATAAAGTAACTTTAAATGGACAAAGGAGGTCGCTGCTTTATAACACTAAAAAGCAAAATGCTGTACAAATGCTAAATTATTGTTTTGTTAGTTTAAAAAGTATCATTTTGACATTTAAATCTTAGCCATTTTATAATCTTGCACATTTCATAATTGCCAGCTAGCCTGCCACCTGCTCTCTTTTGCCTTGAATCTTCCCACATCTGTGCTGCTTTGAAATCTGAGTATGCTTTTTCTTTAGTAGCAAATAACATGGTGCTTGTTCTAATCAGACGTCATATGATGGATTACCTGAATACAGTTTCCAGGCTTTTAAAAAATGTTAATTCCTTAAGCAAGCAGTTTGTATCTTAGCAGGATTAAGGTACTGTGCAAACCAAATGTTTTAATAAATTGGTCTTTGAGGGGAAGGGTTATTCTGTTTTAGTGTGCTACCTGAGGTCATGTAGTTTTGAAATAAACTAATTTTCTTCTTCTAAGCAGTGAAACAAATAATAGTACCTGAAAAGCATTAGTATTCTAACACTCTTTTATGCCTGGGATGGGTACAAGTGAGCAGCTGGCAGTCAGAGGTTCCTCATGGGTGTCCTGCCAGTGCACTTTGGCCCTGAACCAGAGAGATTGCTGTAGTTCCAGGAAGTAAATCGCTCTGTGTGCCCATTGAATTTAAGGCTCTATATTGAGACTGCCAGCAACCATACCTATTGGTGTCAGTTATGAAGCTATTCACTAGAAGCTAGTCTAAGCTCATAATACATTTTAACCTGCGCTCCAAACTCTCATCAAATGGTGATGACTTTGAGTGACTGTTGATCTGAGCCATATTAAATTTAGTAACCCTGAGGTGAAAGTCTTGGTATTCTGTTACCAAACTTTTAAGCAATATAGTGTCACTGGGAAGATACATCATTTAATAAAAAACACCCAAAAATCTGCATTAGGTTGATACTGAAAGTGTTAAGGCAGAAGACTCCAGGCTTTCCTCTGGGTTATTATGCTCTGTGTCACTGCGAATGTTGTGGACTCAGCCTGAGTATAATATTATATTGGGGTTTGCATTTTAAAATAACTCTAAGTTCATGTCTTATAGGTAACTCCTACAGCTATCATATTTAGAGTTACTAGTGTGAATAAAAAAGCTACTTTTGTCCTATACACATACTTTTAAAAAAACAGGTGCTTAAGTTTACCTGTATAATATACTAGGGCTCCTGCCTGAGGTTGGTGAAACAGGTACAGAACAATGTATGCATTTTTCTTTTGTGCAGCAGAATGACACTGATAAAATATTGATGATACCAGTTCAGACAGTGTGGGAAGTGGGGAACAGGGCTGAAACAGTAAACAGGCACCTTGGTTATTGTAAGCTGTTTATGTAATTTTTGTCCCATACATACGTATGAGTGATTCTATTTCTCTTTCTCTTTTTTTGCTACCTACCAAGTCAGCCTAATGACCAAAAGAAAACTAGAAAAACCTTGAATTTTTCAAGATCATACTAAAAAGCCAATGTTTTTGTTTGTTTTATGGCTAATCTTTTTGTCTCTCTATGTGACTGTTGAACTAGAGCAGCCTATTACTAGCAAATTAGGGTATTTAGTATGTTTCTATTCAAGTGGTGTATTTTTATTTTGTTTAGAAACAGTAGATTTATGTACTCTTTGAGTCTTCTTTCCTTAAATGAAGACAGTAACCTTCTTTTCAGGTTTCTGTCTTAAATATTTAAGCCTCTATGGACTTTACTTTGGACTTGAGTAGCTTTAAGGAGAGAATAAATGTGATTTAGAAAAAAAAAATATTTTTAATTACTGAGTTTTCCTTGGAGAGGATGACCCACATCTTTAGATCTAGAATAAGACCTCTGCTTTTGAGCTGTGAATATCAGTTCATTAGGGTGAGAAGTCTAATTTCATCTGCAGTATTAAACATGCAGTGCTTTTAATCCTTAGCTTTTCTTAAGGAAGGATAAAGTTATAGGGCGATGGTGGTATATTCTTCGACTAGCATCTCAAGTTGGTCTTCTCAGTGTTAAGGCAAATGCACATCAAAGAACAAATTGTACTTGTAAATACAAATTAAAGAAAATAATTTCTCATAGTGTTGGATTCAGAGAAAATAGTTATGTGTGGGACAAATGCCAGAAGTAGTAAGCGTTATGGAGTTTTGCCTAAAATAGGTCAGGAATATTTCAAGACTGTGAATAAACACTAACTGAACAACTGCTATGTAAGAATGTGGAATTTCTGCCTTTCTCTCTCCAACCTATTAGTTAAATTGAATAGGTTAACAAAGCACAGGAAACTTTTCATTTCTTCATTCTTTTATTTGTAGAAAGTAATGCTGTGTTCATAGGATATGTAATTTAATAATATTATGCTCTTGAACGTATCACGCTCCGGCTGGCTACAACTAGTTTGGGTGGAGAGGTTTTTTTAGTCTATGTAAGCAGGAAAGTAATTTTATGAGCCTTTAAGGAGAATATTTAAAAGCTTCTAAATAATATAGAGAAATTATTTGATATGACAGCCAGGGAAAAATTTTTTGGAAACAGTATGTTTCACAGCACAACCAAGTTTCAGTCTAGATTGCAAAGGAAACAAACAGCCAAATACATATTTCCCTAAGGATGTTCTGTAAAGATAGTAACAATATGTTATATGAGCTCTTATACATTAGTTAAAAAATAAATCAGCCATGCATATGTATTGAATTAAGGCAATACAGTTAACATTTGCCTGGTACTTCCTGATCTTGATTGAGGTTTTGAACTTTGTCCTATTAATATAGTATCATAGGTTCTTGTCTTGTGTAGACAGTAATAATAATACACTGTTTTCAGCACCATGCTATAGGTGCTCTGTTGTCAAATTCTAGCTTTCAGTAGTTTTTCAACTATATCTGTATTCCAGAAGAAGGGATTGATGTGACTTGCTGCCATAATTGTCTGACTAGTTTTACCTGTGTGTTTTCTGTATGTACTCCTTAGTGTTTTGAGTCTGTCAGTTGAAAAACTACTCAAGAGCTCATGTTAATTTTTTTGAAGTATTAATCTGCATGGACAAACACACGGGGTTTTTTAAATGCAGCTCTGTTTCTGCACCGGGCAGCACTATAACCTCTGTTTAGCCCAAACTAGAGTTATATAGCTTCTATATACCTTTTATAACTCCGGTTGGACTTCTTGAATTTAACTTGGGTCTTGACTCATGTTTCAGTTCTGAGATTTACATGATAGTTGTCTATCACGGAAAGAAATGGTAATGACAATAAGAGAAACCTCGTACCTGTGAGAAGAAACAGGAACTCGATCTTTCCCAGTCAACCGTTGAAAATCTGACTCTTGTCACTGGCAGTGTCTCTTCTGTCCTGAAGCTGATATCCATTTTACATAAATTTGCAAGATGTGCAGTACCCTTGTAAACACTAGTCTTCATTGCACTGGTTTTGTCTTCCTTTTAGCCTGGGAGAGAGGTAGAAAACGCATCTGATGGGACTGCTCCAATTTAGTGCACTTGGGGTCAAGTTGTGATGGAAATCCTGATTTTCCTTGGCAGTGCTCCCTCCCTGTCACCTCCCAAAACAAAGTCGCTCCTGTCTGAACTACAAAAGGAAGAGGAGAAAACCAGAAGGAATAGACTGTAGTTGCACATATAAGGGGTAAAAGCTGGAGGAAGATGTGAAAGCTGGTTAATCACTTTGACCTTGCCCTGCTTGCTCCTGCCCATCTGACAGAAGGGAGAGAGTAGTCCAGTGTTAGCACAGTGTATCCTCGTAATTTTGCCAGTAAATGAGAGACAAGGATGGTAAATATCCCTGAAAAGGGATTTACACAGGATCCACAATTTGGGGATCAGAAAGAATTTTCAGTTTATGGCCCCCCAACTTCTGTAGTGCAGTTCACTGCTGCTCTTTTCAGCTTTTTAACATGAATTTGAAAAGTGTGGACTGTTGCAAAATAGTTACTTACTTTTCGTGGTATAAGTTTAGCTATCTTTAAATTGAAGAATTAAGTCAGCTTCAACTAAATCTATTTTAATTTATAAATGTGAATACATATTAATGTTTTTATATCATTTTTACCAGACAAACCAATTAAAAGCTGATTAGATTCAGCATCTTACCTTTCACAATGCACAGTGCTGCAGCTTTCCTTTTCTTCCTGAGGCCGTGACTATAGTGGGGTTTGGCCAAATTTATTTATAGATATTGCCCAGAAATTATAATCTAGGGTAAACTCTAACAACTAAAAATAAACTGAGCAGTGTGAGAAATGTTTGGCTTTTGTTTTCCCAGTAAAGATGAATATGTAATCCTGCCTTGCCAAGGAATGATTTAATACCCCTGACATAAGCATTTTGCCACATAGGAATTTTCAGAGAATTTAAATCTAGTTATTAACCATTCTCTGTATGGTTTTCGACAGTGAGGATGCAGTCTTGAAAAGATGAACCCTTCAAACCCTCAGTTCAACACACTTGAGCGCACAGTTGCGTTTTATTTAAATGAATCAGAGTTGTGTCCATATTTAAATTTAATTTGCATCCAGTTCAAAGTGTACTTATTTGGCCCAAACCATTCTTTATAAAAAGCCACTGGATAATGTATTAATTACCCAAACCTGCAAAAGAGGAGAGCACTCCTAATGATGGCACAATATGAGAAATGGCGCATAGCAGTTGAGGCTTGTTTGTCATATTGGTGATGGCTCTTCCCAAAAGGCAGATTATCTTAAAACACAGTGACTATCCTTCAGGTGCAAATTGTGAAGGTGTGGAGGTTCTTGCTTCATATGCAGCTGAGTATTATGCAAAATCTGTGTTTTGCTGCGGCCATTGGACTTTCAAAAGTAAGCATACATCTACAGCATGCATTTACTTCAGCATGTATTTACTTACAAACACAGCAGCTTTGATGTGTTGTATAGCCTCAGATATTTTACATAGACCTCTTTAGGGAACATCAGCATCCTGCCCATCTAGAATTCTCCTAGTGTTTTTCACGATCTAATAATGAAATAAACTGGGTGCCTGGATTTGTTACTTTGTTAAAACACGCACACCCCCCAACACAGAAAACAATATTTCAGTTTTTACTGGTTGCTAGATGATACTTGTAATTCACATTGGAAATCCAGACTAGAACAGCTCTATAAAGAAAATAATGTCAACAGGGAATCTAGGTAGTAAGTTAGTAACTTCTAGTGTATGTGGAAGGTTGTCGTGGTTTAAAACCAGCCAGTAACTCAGCTCTGTGCAGCCTTTTGCTAACACCCCCCCCACTTTTATCCCCTCTTTCCAGGTGGGATGGTGAGTAGAATCAGAGGAATGTAAACCCACGGGTTGAGATAAGAACAGTCCAATAACTGAATGTAAAATGTAATGTAATAATGTAAAACTACTACTATTAATAATAATTTTAAGGGAAATAACAAGGGAAGAGAATATAAAACTAAAAGGGGAAAGTTAAAACAAGACTAAATACAAGTGATGCACAATACCATTGTTCACCACCTGCCAACTGATACCCAGACTGACTCGAGCAGTGATCTGGCCCTTCTGGGTAACTCCCTCCCAGTTTATATACTGGGCATGACGTGCTGTGGTATGGAATACCCCTTTGGCTAGTTTGCATCAGGCGTTCTGTCTCTGTGTCCTCCTGGCTTCCCATGCTCCTCCTCACTGGTGGAACCCAAGAGACTTGAAAAGTCCTTGATCAGTGTAAGCGCTACTTAGCAACAACTAAAACATTGGTGTGTTATCATCATTGTGCTCATACTAAAGCTGAAACACAGCACTGAACCAGCTACTAGGAAGGAGAAAAAAATAACTGTTACAGCTGAACCCAAGACAAAGGCGTTTAACTATACTGGTCTCAACTGGATATCTGCCAGTATCAGCGATATTTCACTGCCTTTGGCTTTTTCATTATTGTCCTTGTTTGGAAGATTTGCTCAGTAATGAGAGAGTGAGAACAGGAAGAATGAGGCTGACATAAATGATATATTTTCCAATGGCCACAAATTATGGGAAGAAAAAGCTGTACATATGAAAAAAGTGAAGGCTAACTTTGATTTTTAATTAACCCAGACTTTTTGGTTATATTTGGATATTTAATAGGTAAATTCAGTGGTTATATGTTAAACAGTTGAAGTAGTGTTGCCCTTATTTTCAATTACATGCATATGATTTCATGATAATAAGCAATTTTAAAATTTGGGTTACTTTTGGAAGTGCGGTTATTTGAGGTTGCCATCACAGATCTGTGTTCCACGAGCTCATGAAAACTCGGATTCCCCCCATGCCTCATGTTGGTACATGGCAACTTAGGCTGCTGGAAAACAGAACTGAAAATTTGCATAGAAGAAATATTTGAATAACACTGATGGAGATATTTGCTTTTTAATTGTGCAGTGTGTGCGTTTTGGGGATGCAGAGTACTCCCTGCAGTTGAATTAAAAATACAGAGGTCAGAATATCCAGGCTGTTTTAGGGAATACCTGATTACTGGCAGAGCAAGATAGCATTGTCAGTGAAAGAATTTAGATAAATTTGATGCGTAAGGAAGAATTTATTTAGACATTAACTGTGGTGTTGAAATACTTCTGATGGAGTCGGTTAAAGAAAGGCAAGGGACAACAAAAAAAAACCTGATTTTGGGTAAGCTATTTAAGGTGAATGAAGGTAGGAGAAATAGTTTGCCAGCAACAGACCAATGTGGAAGGGGGGGGGGGGAAATCCCTAAGTTATTGGGATAAGATCTCTATCTTATGATAAAGTGTGCGGGGAAGCAAGACAGAAAAACTCAACAAAGGACAGCACTGTGAGCAGTCAGCAGGATGTAGTAATAATCTTGTTCCTTACGACACAGTCTGTAAGACTGTGGGTGGTTCAGTGTATTGAATGTTTTTTAATACCATATGTTAATGTTTTCAAAATATCCATAATATGCCATGTTATACTGAAGCAGATTAAAGAAGAGTATCCAGCCCTTTGCTGTTAAATATTTGACACTTGTTTAGTCTGCTTAGTATTTCATGAGACAAATAATAACTTTGCAAGGAAAACCCCTCCTTACTAATAAAGACTAATCATATGCGTTAATGTATCTGCATGCCTTTGGGCTCATCTTCTCTAGTGAATTTAACAGCATGGCCAAAGTTTTTTTAATTTATCAAGTAATTACAAAAGAAGTTGCCACCTGCAATCTGTTGAGGATTCACTACCCTATGCACATATTGAAGTTTAGGAAAGTTACAAAATCCTTTTCTAGAAGAATTCATTGACATGTGTACTCAAGAAGATTTGCAGTTTCATGTTCTCTATCAAATGGAAATACTTTTCCAACTGCATTTAAAAATCCAAATAGGGCATTTTTTTGGAGAGAGAATTAAATGAAAAACACTTTCTTTGGGAATTTGTCTCCACATTAACGTATCACAGGCCAAACGTAGTTACCTCTTCAACCTATAGTTTATTTGATCTGCATGCTTGAGTGTCCTACAATCAAATTTACTGTAGAGCTTCTCACTTTTTTCTGCATTAAAACAATTGCCTTGAAGCAGCTAACAATTAAAAAATAAATGAGTTAATGCTTTCTGCCAAGTCCTACCATTTAAGTTGTAATATGCAATTAACTACATTTTAGTGTCTGTTCAATTACATTGACTTAAATAATAATCTTAGTGTTATATTTATGAACTATTTAATTGTGACATATTTTTCTCTAGCTTCTGTGATAAAAAAGTAGATTTGAATTTGAAAATGCAGCAAGAAGTAACCTCTTTCCCCCTATGGTTTGCTGAATTTGGTGTAAATATGACAGAACAATTTTGTTTCAAAGACAGATAAAAATATGACATAATTTGATCTATTTTTTTGTTTGAAATCTGCTTCATAGGAGGAATATTCGGAGTGCTTTATTGTAATGTAGGTAGGGACATTGAAACATTCATGAATGTATTTGTTCATACTAAGAGCTATAGGTTAAAAAAGCTTCATATTTAGAATCAAAGCCTGGTAGAACCTGAAGTGCAAAAACATCTCTTTTAGAGCAGTGGTTTTTTTCAGGTGTATATTGCTAGAGACAGATGCTTTGCTACTTTTGGCTTTAGCTCATTTTAAAAGGAATATGGTATTTTAGTTGATGCATTGCAAATAACTGTTGTCTTTTTATATTAATACTAGAGGGAACTTGCTCTGGAGCAAGCTCCATATTAGAATGGATTAGGATTTTCTCTTCCCCTTTGAACTCAAGTCACCCCAGGTCCTTTTAGCATGCTGAAAATCACTTTGAAGCGTTCTCTAATTTCCAGCTCTGATTTACGGTAGATTAACACCTGAGTGCTCATGTCCTGCTTCTGTGATGTGTTAGTCTGTTATGTTTATGTAATCGGGTGCAGGGGTGTGAACGGGATCAGAAACCATTCTGGATTAAACAAAACAAAACCTGGCATAAAAAACATGTTTGAGCTTTTTTGTTTTCTAAAGCTAGATCCTCTGTGTCTCTGGAAGGACCTCATTTCATTCATTTGGTATTATCTCTTGTTTTTCCGAGCTCTGAATAAGAGTAAACCTGGCTTTTTCTGTGTCACTTCCAGTTGATAAGATACCAGTCTGTATATAAATTGAAAGGATCATGCACTTGATTTAATGCCATCCCATTTGTATTATCATAAAGTTCTTGGAGATGCTGATCTTTGCCAAGGACCACAATTTCTAAATACCACTTTTTTTTTGGTGGTGTCCAATCCTGTTTCATGAGAATCTAGATCTTGGGGCTGGAATGAACCTCAAGGCATCTTGTTGTTTCCTTCTGTTAAACAAGTTCCTGTATTGCAGTGACCCGTGCCTTGATTAGATGCTGAATATACCTCATTTTGGTGAGGACTCAGCAGCTTCTGTACCAGGAAGGGTTCTTGGTATCTTTTAATTAGACCATTGCTGGAGAAGTCTTGCAATTCCTATCCCAACCTTATAACTTAGTGTCCTCCAAACAGCAATGTGAGCATGAGTGGTGGATCTGTTTAAGAAAGGAGGGAAGAGTATAATACAAGAAAAAAATACTCTTTCTTCTAGGATTTTCAAAGCTTGGTGCCTGTGAGCAAGCAGAAGGATGGCAATAACTGATGTGATGATTATGTACTGAGAGATGTACTAAGAGAACTGTAGCTCCTGAAATGTTGTCCCATATACCATAGGAAGGATGACCTCTGAAAAGAGAACTCAAATTTACTGAAGTGCAGCAACATGATTGTAGTGGGCTTTTTCCCTCCATTGGTATGTTGTGACTGCATGGAGGAGTTGTGGGATTTTTGGGTTTATTTCTGCACTGACTTTGATGGATAACCCTTTTTTTTTTTTTTTTTTTTCCCCTCAGACCATGTAGAATTTTAAGCAGCATAACTTTGAAAAAACTTTTACCTTTATTACTAATTTCTTAACCTATAAATTACTTATGCCTTTACTCAAATGTAACTGTTTTAACAAGGCTTTGTGATTCACGGTAGAAGAATGTGCTTCAGTGTACAAGAATAGGCACAAATGTGAGTGTCCCTCTGAATATCAGGAAACACTTTTTTACTGTGAGTGAGAGAGCACTGGCACGGGTTGCCCAGGGGATTGTGGAGTCTCCATCCTTGGAGGTAGGTATCCAAAAGTTGTCTGGTTGTGGTTCTCAGCAACTGGCTGTAGTAGCCCTGCTTGAGCACTGTGTGGATCAGATGACCTCCAGTCATTTCCCTTCCAGTCTCAACTATTCTGATTCTGTACTGTTAAGTGGTATACATTTGCTCACTGACTTTAACTCCGTTTGCAAAGAATGCAAGGGTAATGTCAGTCTTAATTGACTAAAAGTATTCTGAGAGAAACATCTTATGAATCAAATGTTAGTTATGACTTATATCTTCTGAAATAGAAATTATTCTTCAGAACACCTCTCATTAAAAAAAAAACAGGGGTAGGAAGTTCATTAGTTGATTTAGGCTTCTGATACTATTTGAGGACTGTGTAGGGAATAATTATTCTTTAAATGAGGACATTTACGCTCTAATAACTTTGTTCTTGGTTTTGTGTCCTTTGCATATGTGTTCATTTTATCTGTGTTTTATGAAATTGTCCTTTTTATCTGTGATCTTTTTGAACTTTTGTGATCACAAAAGGGCTACAGTATTTCAGTGAAGACAACCGGTACATGCCGCCATTTAAAAGTGGTGACACTAGCATCTTCAGAATGTGGACATCCATGGAAAATTTTCCCTTTTTTATAAACTAGAAAAAAGAAAAGATTTTTTTTTCAGAAGTGCCTAAGTCGTTGAGGGAGTAAGTTTTTCTTAGAAATCAGTAACTTTTACCTAAAGTTATCACTGGTTAGTATACAAAATCCAACCAATTTGTTTTGTTATACCTAATTGATAACAATTTTCTATTTCTTGTGGAGGTAAATTTGCAGACTACTGTATTGCTAGCAGAGTTTTACTTTAAATCTTGTAACCAACAACAGCAATTGTAGGTGCCAGTTACCTTCTATTCCTGTAGTTTTGAGGGGAGATTACTGAAGAATTCTTCCTAAAACTGCTCCTAAATACAAACCAGGATGTTGTGATTTGTTACTTCATAGTTCCTTAGTGGCTTAGTTCTTTACTGTGGCTGATTGCTATGTGCCCAACCAGACACTCTTTCACTCCTTCTCCTCAACAGGACTGGAGGAGAAAATAAGGTGAAAAAGCTCGTAAGTCAAGGTAAAGACATGGAAATCAAGTAATCAATTACTGTCACAGAGGAAACAGACTCAACTTGGAGAAAAGTATTTTATTGCCAGTTAAAATAGAGCTGAATGGTGAGAAACAAAGACAAAACCTAGAACACCTTCCTCTTAATCCCCTTGAAGGTGACGGCTCCACTCCGTCTTTCCCAATTCTTCTACC
Source organism: Pezoporus flaviventris (assembly GCF_033815535.1). Taxonomy (NCBI): domain Eukaryota; kingdom Metazoa; phylum Chordata; class Aves; order Psittaciformes; family Psittacidae; genus Pezoporus; species Pezoporus flaviventris. The sequence goes on from NW_026892595.1 coordinate 11,058,020, forward strand.
TCTTTCCTGCTCCCAGTGGCATGGAGGGCTTGGAGTATGGGGGGTTTGGTCAGTCTCTGATAGTGCCTTGCTGCTAATCCTTCCTTCTCAAACTTTCCTTGCTCCAGCATGGATCCTCCACAGGCTGCAGTTCTTCAAGATAAACCTGGTTCAGTATGGGTCCTCCGTGGGTTGTGGTTCCTTCAGGGTATACCCATCTGCTCCGTTATGGGATCCTCCACAGGCTACAGTGTGGATGTCTGCTCTAGCGTGGTCTCCTCCATGGGCTGCAGGGGAATCTCTGCTTTGGTGCTCCCCCTCCTCTCTGACTTTGGTGTCTGCAGGGCTGTTTCTCACACTTTCCTTCCCTCCTCACACTGCTGTGCAGCACTTTGCCCTTCTTAAATACACTTCCCCAGAGGTGCCAGCAGCTTGGCTGATAGGCTTAGCTGTCTCCTGCAGTTGGGTCTCTTGGAGCTGGCTGTGACCCACACAGGGCAGCTTCTCACCTATTTCCAGAGAGGCCACCATGGCTACCAAAATCTTGCCCACAAACATCTGATAAATTTCTCACTTTTCCTCTCATATTCCTAAATATTTTTGCAATAAAATCCTGAAGTATCATGCTTTTTGCCTCTCCTGTTTTTCCCGGTGATGTGGCTTTAACCAGGTGACCATTCATATCAGCGATTAGTCATTAACAAGGCATTATTTTAGAGCAATTTCAGCTCTGTTGAGGAGAAAATATTTTTATTAAACTAATTTAGAGATGCTTTTTAAGGTGTTTTTGTTCTGCAAATCTGAAAATTACTGCTCAAAATTGCCTTCCCCTAAAGATTCTTTATGAAGAACTGGAGTACTTTCACAGAAAAAAAAATACAAACTGCTCTTGGCTCTGAATTCTCAAAGTAGGAATAATGAATAAGAAAGGGGAGGAAAGGTCAGATCTGAACAGCTTTTTGTAATTTGGAGATTTACATGGAAAAAGGAAGAAAATAGACACAAAGAAAATCTGTAGAAATTACTCAGGGATTGGAAATGGTGTCTACTGATACTTGGAGAGTGACCTTTTAACTTAGCAGGTGCCTTCATGGGAGCAAATAATTGCTATTAAAGGGCCATTTGGTCTGGGAGGAAGACACAAAAGGGCCAATGGCTAGAAGTAAAACCCAAAGACGTTGGAATCAATGCTGTATAATAGCAATCATCTTGAGAATATAGCTCATCCAGCGCTTCATTTTTAAGTCACTCTTTGCCACCTTTTCTGTTGGGTGTCTGATTACTACTGTCTTTCAAATATCTGCAACTTTCTGAATGTAGTCATAACTTTAAATGACTTCCTGCTTCATGTAGCTGGTTCTTAACTTGATTTATATTCACTTCTCACCCTCCTCCCCTGCTTTTTGTCAGTCTGTCGCAACACAAACTTTTCAGTCTTAAGGTGTGGCTTATTATACGTCAAGGAGGAGCCTGGCAGCACCATGTAATTCTGCACAAGCTGGTGGTGAAAGACTCTTATTATTCACTCAGGCTTCCTGCTTAGATTAAATAAGCAATATATATAGGTACATACAGATGCACAGCTTAGGAATCAGGAAGCTGAATAATTCCTTTTCAACCTGTGAAATATATTTGTTAATAAAGATTTTAGTTGATGTTTCTGAATAGGTGGCAACTGTTTTTGTTTTCCTAAAAACATAGGGGAGATGTTTTATTGACATTATGCAGTTATGGACTTAATTTGCATTTTGGTTTCTAATATTCTTATACTCTCAAAGTAAAATCGGTTTTTGGTTTGGGATTTTTTTTGTAGTGTTTATAAGTCATCTGTTGACATGCATTTAGGAGGGATTAACAGTCTGCTTGAAGTTTAAAAAAAAAGTTAAAATTGTGAGTAATCAATATGGTAGCCAGTGGAAGAATCTCAAATATACTCATTTTACTGGAATGAAGTTATTCTTGTCTCAAACTAAAAAGTGAAGATAGCTCCTTAATTGGATGGAAAAAGCTGCAGAAAGGGAAAGTCTTATGCAAAAGAGCATAAGTTTTTCAAGTCAAATGTAAATCCAAAATAAGGTAAGCCCAAGACCAAATAATTATTACTTTTTTGTAAGAAAGTAGATGAAGGAGCACTGCCAAGGATTTTGTTGAAGTAGTGGATGATCAAAATATCAAGCAGTTTCAAGAATTTGCTAGGGCTAAAAGTCCTTTTCACCCATGTTTACTGCAAAGGAGTTTAGGGAGTTTTGACATCATGTGTTGAATGCAGGTGGAAAAGGGAGTGTTTTAGGTGGAAGCATTCATCTGAAGTTGATAAATAAAAAATTGCTTGGAATGATGGTCTTCACCATTAGTTGAACCTAAATCAATTTAATACTGCTGTTAATATTTTAGCAATTATACTTAAATGAGCCTTGAAATGAGAGATGGCAATAGTACACCAGTTTTTGAGCTTCACTGAGAGTTCTGGCAAGTGCAGGCTGGTTAGCATGAATTCCATACTGGGTAAGTTTTTGAAATTATTAAATGAATGAAATGTTAGATGTGCTGATTTTAAAATAATAGTAAAAAGTCAGGGTGAATTTAAAGAAAAGTTATACTGCCTTATTAGAGCGTTGCAGTGTACTTGGGTTTTATAAAGCTTTTGGCAGGATCTGTCAGCAAGGCTTCTTACAGAGACAAAGCAATGATAAGATGAAAGTCCTTAGAGTAATGCTTAAAGAACAGGAAACAGATACATTTTTGTTACTGCAAAATGTCATTAGAGTTGTTTCATGTATATCTGCAAGGATCTGTTCAGTACTGGAAATGGTCTACAGTGTGGTGAATTGCAAGGGGTTATGTAGAATTCTTCAGGGCAGCACTAATTGAAATGTCTGTGAAATCATTCTGAAACAGGAGAGGTCTAGAAAAATATCTCCTGAGGAGTTCTGTGTTTTCCTACAGACTGTCCTACTGCAGAAAAATTTTCAGCTGTGTTTGTAATTAAAGAGACCACGCTGCTTACTGGTGGAGATTTGGGCTTGCATCAGGTAAATGGCTTGCATGGGGTCCTGAAAATGTTCTTATATAAAGTGAAGTCTGCCTTAAACCCTCTGGGCTTCATAGAAGGATTAACAAATAGGCAGGGAGGTTATCTGATTGATAAAGTCTGCTTGGTTTTCCAGAAGGGTTTAACAAGGCTTGTAAGCTTATAAGGAAATAAAACAGTCATAGGATAAGAGGAAGGATAAATCCTAGATAAATAATTAGTTAAAGATGGAAAATGGAGGTAGGAACAGCTCTTTTCAGTAGAGCAAGGTTATCAGTGAACTTCAGCTGAGTTTCTGCTGGGAATTGTGATGTATAACAAAAATTCTAACATGGTAAAAAAATTAGCCTTAAGGTGAGTTTATCAATGATAGTATAATTTGGAATAGAGAAGGTGAGAACTGACCCTGAAGAACTGCAGAGTGATCTTAAGAATTTGACTGCTTGGGCAGTAAACTGGCAGAAAAATTTCCCAGCATTTAAATACGAAGTGATGCAAATGTTGATACAATGAATGGTTGTCCTGTCTTCATGCACAAGATGATGAGCTCTGACCTGTCCTTGAGGAGTGAGATGTTAGGAGTTGCCAGTACTGGCTTCATTGAAAAGATTGGCTCATCCCAAAACCCAGTGCAAATGTTACAAATTGTTAAGAAGGGAATAGAGACAAAACCAGAAGAATTCCACTGTATAAATTTATGATTATGCAGTTTTGTACCTTGTTTCAAAGAGGTTGATTATAATGGAATTGCAGGTGGTTGAGGAAAAGGCATGATAGGCAGTATTATGCATAAAATGGCTTTTACATGAGAAAGCACCTGAGTGGATTAGGACTCTTTTAGCCAGGAACAGACAATTCACAGGGGAGTACTCTAGAGAGCTAATTTAACTAAGTTGTAAGTGACATGGGAGTCAGTAGACTTAGACTATTTGCTGGTTCTTCACTCAAAGCCAAGAGATAGGTCTCAGCAAAGCTAGCAGGAGCCAGGCTCAGAACAGACAAAATATGCTGGTTCCTTATATAATGGGTAGCAGGTATGTGCAACTCCCTAAGAAGATGATGCTGCAAATACAGAAATTTTACATGGTTTTGGGGAGATTGAAAAAAACACTGAAAGGCAGATTCACTGGGAGTTACTAAATAGATAAAATAACCTAGAGAAATTTCTTGAGCAAAAACCAGTTGGAGTCTGGGAAAGTAATAGGATGAAGTATAGAAGACCTATATGCTTGCCTGCCTTTTACTTGGTATCTGCATATGGTTCCTGTTTTTTTCAGAGCAGAGTAAGACTGGAAAGGATGAATGATAAACATAATGTTTTTTGTTATCACAAAGTATATAGTAAAGTTTTCTACAGCTGCACTCACTGAACGCAAATAATGAGCTTACTGGCCTACCTTGACCATTGCTCTGGGACAGTATAGCTGTCTTTGTTTTTTTTGGCTCACTTAATAAAAACAGTACTCATGGAAGTTGGATTTGAGCAAGGTCTTTGAAGCGCCAAAGGATTATATGAACATGTGGCTCTGAATATGACTTCAGATCATTAATACTCTTTAGCAGATCTTCAGATCTTCACAAGAGATCTTTAGAACTGCAGAAGATCATTAGGGTTCAGCAGCCAGCTAGATGTGTTTTAGACTTGGTACAGCAAGACTGGCTTCAGACTTCTTACAGATAAAGCAAAGAATTGTAATAATATAGAATATTATAAGAAAAATAAGACATTATGGGCAAGAAATCAAATAATGAAAACTTCTACGTTCTATTTTTCCAGTAACTGGATAGAAACACCACTTTCTTGTTAGTTAAATGTTTCCTGATTTGCAAAACTGTCTGGGATTTTACTAGGACCCTTGCTCTACAAATGCTTGCACAGATACTTTTAAATAGATGCTGCCTCATGGTTTATTTGCAAGATTGTGGACAAGACATGCTCAGATCAGTAAATCACCAAAATTAGATGAAGCAGAGTCCTAGCCAGACTGAAAACATTAGCCAAACTTCTGTACAACAGTGATTTAAATTGAATCTATAGTATATTGATGGCAGGAAAAAATGGTCCAAACTTAAAATTTAATCTAAAAAAAATGTAATTATCTCATTGTCAAATCAGCATAAATAGAAGTTTCTTCATGAACTCTCAAATACTAGCCACTTCCCAATTTTATCAATAAGAGAGTACACTGTTTTATACTTATTAATGTTAACATGTCTAAACAAGTCAGACTGTTTTCTTGAAGTGTTTTATTGTCTAAAAAATCTTCTTTTAATGTAATTGAAAATAGAGCTGTTAAAATTTAAGGAAAAAATACCAAGAGTGTAAAACACTGTTGTGCTGGAAGAGGTAGTACAAAACTGCAAAGATGCACGTGTAACAGTGATGCCACACAATGAACCACATTCATATTTCTTTTCTACAGAAGGTACATAGTGTTTGAATGAACTAATCCTTCAATACTGGCAGCTATGTATAATAAACCATGTTAGAGGATTATTATTTATGGGAATGCGATGAATTTTTTATATCTACACTTGTAGCTTATTTTCATTTTAAAGACTGTAGACCATAACTCTGTACTTTTAATTTTGTATTCAGTATGGGGAGTTAATCCCAGAATGGGGCTTTTTTGATGCAAAATCTCAATGCTTGTGTAGTAACAACAGCTGTCCCCTCACCATGTGGTGTCTTCCATTGCTTTACTGTAGAGATGAATTTTGGCCCAGTGTTTCAGTAATATTGGACACACATGGTTTTAGGTGACAAAGCAGTATGTTTATGCATTCATTTGACTCTCACAGTTACAGTTGGCTACAGATTAGAACAGGGAGAATACATTCACACCATGACCACCCTCGTAGCTGCTTGTAGTAGTTGGATCACAGTAGGCGCTGTTGCATCTAAAGACACAATTAACTGTTGCTGAGGAATTGCAAATTCACAAAAGCTCTTTTACAGCTTTGCAGTTAAGAGTGGATTTCCTAAAAGCTTTTTCAAAGATTTTCCAAGTTCATAAATGTTTTAAGATCTTCACATTCTAAAATTATCATCAGCTTGAAATAAGGTTAACAAGTTGATATTTTAATATAGCTGGTGAATTCTTGTGCTGTGAATTAGCTATGTAATTAGCTACACATCCACAGAATGATTGTAATCTTGTCTGTTATTTAGGAACATAACCTTATGAGTTTTGTTATATTTACAAATTGTTGGTAAAGTTGTAAGCACGTAGGAAAATCAAAGGTTACCGAAAAAGCCTGAAAATAAAACTTACCAGCAAGCTTCCGATGTCTGCACATCACTGAAAAGATCATCTTGATTTCCGTGTGTAATTGCTTAGATATGCTTTGGTTATGGTAAGAAAGAATAGCTGTGAATTTACTTTTTAAAAAATAAGAGAAAGAAAGAAATAACACCTCCCCCTACCCCCAAAACCAACAACAAATACCTACAAAAGTTTTAATAAAAATTAGATACAAAATTATAGCAAACTGCATATTAAGGCTATTTTTGAGGTGTGAAATCTTATTATTTTTTAAAGAAAAGACTGCTAAGATTTTTGGGTTATTTAAATTCCAGTGTGAAAATTATTCTAACTAGAATGTTAAATACCCCAAATCTTCCCTTCTAAACATTTCATAGAAATAGTATAAAGTCTACATATAGATATAACAAATATATGAACTATATTTCATTTTTAATACAATAAAAGTAGTAATGTGATTGTGCAATGTGGAGACTTTCTATGTATCTATCATTTCTTCCATAGGCCAGAGTGTAATTGTATGATAATGCACATATTGTATGTGTGATATCTCTCACATACACACACATTATTTAAGCATCTTGCATTTGAATCATCATAGATAATTCGTTTTATACTTGTATTATAAACTATCCAAATATGAACGTCTGAGGCTTTCAGCATTGAATAAAGGACTACATGGATCCAAACTAGGACGACTGATGAAATCCTTGCTGCTATTGGCTATTATTTACTGTCTTTTAAGTGGCAGGTTGTATTTATGCCAATTTATCTGCTTCAGGGAACACTCTTGATAGCAGAACAAAGTGAATAAAAGTAGTTTGCTTTGCAAATGAATGCAAATGGTGGAGCCTTTCGGGAAGCCCTTTAACAGGAGCGATGCACTTTGATTATGAGTGAAGCTGCCATTTGGACATGGTGAAAAGAGCACGCTTGAACCATTGATTGGGGGAGACAGTAAGAAGTCAGGAAGGGCCCCGTTAAACTTGCAGTGCGGCAAGCGGATGTCAGTGTGGTTAGAGCACAGTGGGAGAATGACAGGCAGGATTAGTGTCAGGGAGAAGCTTTGCTGTAGTTGTGGAGATGGTCCCTGGGGTCACTCACCTCTGACTGTTGTTCTGTCCTGATGGCTCTGTAATGCAAACCATTTGATACGTGCCTGTTCATTATCGGAAATGGTGATTAGAAGAGGTATGTCATAAAGAATTTCTTAAAAATAAATAAAATGGCAAACTACTGATGGTAACAAAGATTCGGCTCTGCGGTCACTGGCAGAGATGCTGCAAATGTCAAAGATGGTTACTGTGTGTTGCCTGCTGAGGCAAGTGTGATTTGATGCCTTAAACTGTTCTAATTGTGGGTTCCTTGCTTTGTTCACTTTTATATGGCCGTTATGAAGACAGTTATTTATAACAGATTACGTTGTGTCTTCTGGTTATGGGGTGGTACAAGCATCCGGTTTGGTTTTGTGGCATAACTGTGCTTCTGTGGGGAAGGGGTGTTGTTTAATTGTCTTAATGGAATATTAGAATCTACAGATTTCATTCCTGAATCATCCCAGAATGCTAAAACACAGGACAGAAAGCTAAAACGACTGTTCTATTTAGAGACTTTTTAAAACATAAAAATGAGGACATTTTCTTTGGTTTTGCTGGAAAAAATCTTACATGTGCAGTAACTCAGTATCTAAAATTTTGCATCTTAAACTGTGGTTTAATCATAGAATTGTTTAGGTTGGAAAAGACCCTAAGGTCATTGAGTCCAGCCATTAACATAGCACTGCCAAGGGCACCACTAACCCATACCCCTAAGCACTGCATCTATATGTCTTTTAAATATCTCCAGAATGGTGACTTCATCACTGCCCTGGGCAGCCTTTTCCAGCAACAGTTGTTAATCAGCACCCCAGGCCCTTTTCCTCTGGGCAACTTTCCAGCCACTCTTCCCCATGCCTATAGTGCTGCATTGGTTTGTTGTGACCCAAGAGCAGGACCCAGCACTAAACCTTGTGGAACCTCATACACTGGCCTTGGCCCATTGATCGGCCCGTCCAGGTCCCTCTGCAGAGCCTTCCTGCCTTCCAGCAGATCAACACTCCCACCAACCTGGTGTTGCTGCAGACTTACAGAGGGTGCACTTGATCCCCTCATCCATATCGCTGATAAAGATATTAACCAGAACTGGCCCCATAACTGAGACCTGGGGAACACCACTTGTGACCAGTCACAACTAGATGTGATGCCATTCACCACCACTCTTTGGTCTCCCATCCCCTGAGCAGGTCACCTTGTCGTAGGAGATCAGGTTGGTCAAGCAGGACCTCTCTTTCATAATCCCATGCTGACTGGACCCAATTGCCTGGTTGTCCTGTACATGCCAGGAGATGGCAGTCAGGATGTTCTGCTCCATAACCTTCCCCAGCACCAAGGTCAGGCTGACAGGCCTGTAGTTCCCTGGGTCCTCCTTCTGGCCCATCTTGTAGATGGGGTCACATTTGCTAACCTCCAGTCAACTGGGACCTCCTCAGTTACCCAGCACTGCTGAGAAACGATGGAAACTGGCTCTGTGAGCGCTTCTGCCAGCTCCCTTGATACCCTTGGGTGGGTGGATCCCATCCAACCCCAAAGACTTGTGTGTATCTGAGAGGTGTGGCAGGTTGCTGACCATTTCCCTTGGGTTATGGCAGTTTCATTCTGCTCCTTGTTACTGTCTTCCTTCTCAGGGGGCTGGGTACCTGGAGGACAACTGGTCTTACTGTAAAGTTTGAAGCAAAGAAAGCATTAAGTGCCTTATCCTTTTCCTCATCCTTTGTCACATCCCACCATCCATTAAAGGATGGAGATTCTCCTTAGCCCTCCTTTTGTTGCTAATATATTAAATGAAATATTTTTTTATTGTCTTTTATGGCAGTAGCCAGATTAATTTATAGTTGGGGTTTAGCCCTTCTAATTTTCTCCTTACAAAACCCCATGATCTTTAATAATAGTGTTACTGCTTTTTATTTTTGCTGTATTTTATATTATGTACACTGTATAAATGTTGATAGAAATTAAATGTGTTAGTCTATGTAATATACAAAATGCATTTTTTGAATGTTAAGGATTTTTAATATCTTACTGTTAGTCTGTTGGCTTTATGCATTTTTGGCAACAGCACAAGGAGACGGTACCCAGATACTTGAAGCTATTGATTACTTTTATTACATGATTTGATGAATTCATTTGAAGATTATTTTTTTCACTATATTACCTCACAGAAATATGTCCAATATCCCAGTGTAATGAATGTTTTACAAATGTTTTACAGGCACCTGAATGGACAGAGGAGGACCTCAGCCAGCTGACAAGAAGTATGGTTAAGTTCCCAGGGGGCACTCCAGGTCGATGGGAAAAGATTGCTCACGAATTGGGTCGATCAGTGGCAGATGTGAGTTCACTCAGATTTGCATTGTGTAGAGACTGACAAACCAGAACAAGACGGGCAGTGTAGAACCAGACGTATATGGGGGCTGACGTTGTCTTTTGAGAGAGGCTGCAGTCCTTTTAGGACCTGGAAGTGAACCATTAACTGACTATGCAAGAAGCAGATGTGAGCCAGTCTCTCCCTCCACAATTAACAGCTGTAACTGATCAGCTGGATGGGGGATTCTAGTGCTTACAGACTTGAGCTACTGTAACCCAATAACAGAAAAACAATGCACTTCAGGTTTTGCAGCAACTTCCTTTCACTGAGCGAATGTTTGTGTGACTTGGTTAAAGATTACATTTCTGTTTCAAGCCAGTCCTTAAAAAATGTAGATGAGCTAATGGTGTTTAGACAGGTGGTTTCCATTAATTAAACTGAAATATTTTTACAAACTTTAAAACAAGTTATACATATGATACTATTTCAAGCCCTTTTCCTGGATTATAGCATGGTTAATAATGTTGTGTAAAATGATTAATAGCCTTGTTAATTCATATTTTATAGTATTGTACCAGATATCAAAGAAAGCTTGTACTTAAGGATTTTAAGTGTTATGATCTTAAAACCCTTAGGGGCTAGGCTGTAAAAGACTTTTCCTTTTCAAGCAATAGATCACTAGAACATGATGTAGTGTCTGCTGAGGACCATTTGAAAGCCCTTTCAGCTGACCCTATTTTATAGGCTCGGTAGGGGTTAATGAGAATAATGTTTAAATCTGTTGATGTACATTTTGAGATTAGATGTTCTTTATTTATTATATTTCAGGAATTATCTTAAATAATGGGAAACAAAGCCTCTGGCTAGAGTGAAATGTAACCCATTATAGCCGCCTGGGCAAATTACGTATGTCTTAAATGGTTTATTTACCCCTATTGGTATCATCACAAAAAGACACTTTCAGAAGTTATTTTTAAAGATTTAATGCATCTATACAGTTCGAATACATACCAAAACCCAAGCCATTTGCATTCTTATCGTTTTAGAACAACATACATCATTTGCAGTTAAGTGGGTGTAAGCAAGAACTTGCTAACCTGTTATGCAAATGAAATTCTGCCTTTTTTTTTTGTTTATCCTGTTTAGTTTTGTTTATTTTACTCCTTGCAGTATTCATACTACTGCAGTGCTTTATTAAAAAGGTGCTACATTTTGCTAAGTAGATATTAACAGCAAAAATATTTCACATGGCTTGGTAGTATGCTGTGTACATGGGAAAGACATGAGATTGCTTTAGAGAAACTGATTAATTTGCTTAATACTGACAACACAAACATGTGGAGTGGTTCCACATACACCGATCACAAAACTAAAACTGTCTTAAGTTGTCATTTGCACCCATTTTCTGCTTTATTCCTTGATGCAGGTGTAAAAATGTTCTTTATTAAGAAACCTTTGCATAATATATTTGGCCACCATACTTGCACACATCCAGTACTGGAAAGAAGGGGAAAAGTCTTGAGCAGCATGTTTTGGTTTTTTTTCAGTGAATTGGAGACAGAATTGAAATGGGTATGTTCTAAGAGCTGTCATTCCCTGTATGAACAAAAAAGGAGTTTCCAGGTTTTTTTCTGTGGAGAAAGGTCTGAGTGTAATGCTTTTTTACTTCCATTGACCTCCCACTATGTGATTAATGTAAGTGTTCTCCACACAAGTTTTTATTTCTCTAAAAATTTCCGACTGCTGATAGTGCTAGGTCAGCTTTCCTGACACAGGCTAGTTATTAGAGTTCTGCTACTTTTGCAGTGATTAGGTTGTAAGAGGAAACACAAACAAAAGCATCCTGGCACTTTGTCTGGATCTGAGAGATGTGGAAACTGGGAACTACCTCAGATATATCCATTCAGCTGTTGAACAAGATGGACAGCTTATCCTTTATATTGTTGAGGATGACATAGGGTAGTCATCTAAATTTACAGCAAGGGTTCTTACTTTGCTTGGGCATCACCATAGTTGAATAAGAAACATTACACTGAAGCTGCAGAAAAATCTGGTTTTGTTAAACTTTGTGCACAGAAAAATTGGTGCTTGCATGTGCAGCCATCATTTCCTTGCCAAACAACTGTTCCCTGGTTCACTGGCAGTGAAGATAAGTTGTGGTGTATGAGGTGCTGATTTGAAATAACTTGTGTAGCAGAGTTTGGGAGTCCCTTCCATACAGCTAATGCAACTTTAGTCAAGCCAGAGAGAGTTTGACGTGTGTATTAGCTGGCAAATGCGCTAGAGCTTAAAAAAAGAAAAACGTTAAAGGGCAAATTTGAATTTATTTTTCCAATATTTTCTGTGACACAGGAAACACTTTTTAAAAACTTAAGACCACCTTCTGCTTGTTTCTTTTCCTGTAAAGTATTGAGCAGTAAGGCTTGGTTTTCCTTTCACAGTTGAGAGAACTGTAGTAGGAAGGATTGGCAAGGTACAGTGTGCTTGTTTCCATGTCATTTTAAGCATTAAAACCCATTTTAATAGTAGATTAGCTAAATAGGTGTTAATAAAAACATTCAAAGTAATCCAGTCCAAAATGATCTTTCCGTTGTTGCTTCTGTCTCAAAGCTTTCTTCCTCGCCAAAAAAAGGTTAGAAAAGTATTTTGTTACTTTTTAAAAAATAAGCTGAAACCATTCATATAGACCAGAAAAGCGTCAGTGAAATTCACTCTTTGTAACCACCCCAGAGAAATTCCATTTTAAATTGCCTTAAACTCCTCTTTTTAAAAAAGTAAACTCCTACATCAAACTGTATTTGCTTCCAGTGGCAGGTTTTTTAAGCAGCATGAAGTGACTTAAGGAGAGTGTTCTTGGCTTTTGTTAACTTTCGACTTCATGGTGTTGGTTTAACTTAGTTTTGTGGATTTATTTCTTTTGGAGGGTTTTTAAATATATTTCTGAATTTTTCTCCTGCCATCAAGTTAATGAGGTTTGGAACAGTGTGAAGCAAAGGGATTCATTAGAATGCTTGTAGCTTTAATACTGCTTTTTCACATACAAAGCAAGCCCAAGTTCGTGTGTCAGACTCATTGAGATATTTGTTCAGGTTGGAACAAATCCTTGATTTGCTAGAACATGGCTTTGATACCCCAGAATCTGGTGAGCACATGTAAATCTTACATAGCTAAGAGGAACTATTAGCGCTTAGCTGAGAAAAAGCTATTGGAAGATGATTTGAATTCAGAAATGTCAGGACAAATTGGAAAAATAAGATGCAAAAAATAGGATGTAGTTAAACAGACAGTAAGTACATGCCAGGACACCCAGCAAGATGGTAATGAGGTTCACAAATGAAAGATGCCATACAACTGGTTAGAGGTAACTGTTAAAAAGCAGGAGGAATGTGGGGATTAGCAGTGATAATGAGCTAGATACAGGTCAACAAATAGATAGTTGTGAAAAAGGCAAGCATCTTACTGAGAATATACAAATAGGAGGATGGTAAACCTGTATCTAAATCCTTAGTTTGCCTCTAGCTTTCAGTATTGCACTTAAAACAGCGGTTCAATACAGAGAGTCCAGGTGAGAATAAAAGAAAATAATAGGTCTCTAAAGTGCTACCTACAGGGAAAGACTGTGAAGGAATTCATGTTGTTGAACTGAAAGAAACTGTGTAGTAAGGATGTAAATACTCATCTACATGGAAAGAAAACCGTAAAGAGAAAGGGGCTTGTGCACTGTAATTATTTTATAGGGTAAGAAGTAATTACCTCAGATTTTATCACAGGCTCCAGAGTTAGACATGGAGGGGCACAGAATTACAATGGAGACGATGTATCAGTGGAATAAGCTGCTGTGGAGTCTCCATATTTGCAGGCCTTTAGAACAGGTTACACAAACATGTGCAAGAAACGTCAATGTAGTGATTCTGCCTGAGGTTAGGTCCTTCTCCTCATATGGTCTATGATTAGACTAGCAAATGCAAGCTATCTAGGAGGAAAGGGGAAGGAAACAAGACCTTCCCTACAATTGGAAGCATGTGTGAACTCATTCAAAAAAATGTAAAATTAAAGCCAGACAGTCACTGTTAGTGACTGTTGGTTAGTATACCTTAGCTTAACTGTTCTGAAATTCAGTCATTCCTAACAAAGTGTTCTTTCAGATTTTGTTTCTACTACTACTCAAATTGGGATTTTGTATACATTGAAGTTTGTTAATTGTTATTTCCCAAAATACTGCAGAAATAAAGGTTACTATAAGGCCCATTATATGGGTATGTCTGCCAGATTCCCAGTCCAGATAGATACGTCCATACAGTGTGCTGCAGGCCACTGGGAAACTGCCAGCCAAAATCCAACAATAAACTGCTATGTCCATGCTGTAGTGCCCCTGAGCTCATTCAGCTCTACTGTTTCTGTTTATGCTGCCTCATGTGATACCAGCATAAATATCTTTGCAACATACTCCTGTACTTTTCAGCTTGGAGCTAGGTTAAGCTTGCAACTGTGGTGCAGGCTTATTACTTTTAATTTTTGTCATGTTAAATACAGGATATGTTTATCTTGTCTCTCTCTAGGAAGACATCTTTTAACAGCCAATGAATAATCAACCCAAAATAGATGAGGTTAAGTTGTGCTCATTTTATCAGTATGTTTAATTATTTAAATTGCTAATTGTCATTTTAATATGTGCATATGGGGAATTTAGCAATCTCTTCCCATAAAGATGATTTTCAACCGGCTTACTCTAATGGAATCTTACTGCTTTCACAACTGAAAGCTTCTACAGCTTTTAAAGTAATTTTTATTGCAGTCGGCTGGTGTTATAAATTAGATTTTCAAGTATTTTGATTATGAAAGGGAAATGGAGTTCAGTTAACTCTAATCAGGATTCCTGTCTGCTGACCTGGTTACCTGTACAACTGCTCTCTGTCATCCTCTAAACATCTGTTCTTTGACCCATTTTCCGTGCTGAATTTGTTGCTCCAGGGTTAGTTCTCATTCCTCTCTTCCAGTACTTAAGGAAATAATTGACCTTTTAAAGCAAAATTTAAAAGTTATGTTTGAATTTCCTAAGCAGTGTGCACACCCTATAACAAAAATAGTGAATGGAGTGGAGTTTCAAGTCTACTATTCTGCAAAAATTACATTGTTTGATTTGACAAATGCTAAGCCTTATGAAGATTTATAATGATGATTGTCAGCTTTTGCTGAATTCAGAAATTGAGAAGAAGCACTTAGATGTGAAATTCAAGAAGTGTATTGTACTGGACAGTACCTATCTTTATAGATAAAAAGTTAAGAAAATATTTGCTGAAAGGCATAAATGAATTTCAGGAACTACAAAGGACGTTCAAATAGTAAAAATAACAGAGGAAGTAAAAGCTGTCTGGCATGCCAAACAGACTTTAATGTGATTATTAGGTACAGGTTCTTTAAATTAAAGGCAAAGAGATCTCAGGTTTCATACTTGTGAAGTCATATCATTCACTTGTCTTACAGGATTTAAACTGATTCTGTTTGCCCTTGCAGTCACTAATCTCATGCATTTGTGTTGCAAAACCAGACTGATTGGGTTTTGCTGCCTGTATAGAAAAACACTAAGGTAAGACAGCAAAACAATAGACAGGTGGCTATATTTGAGCAGACTTTCTGAATCGTCATGAAACCTGAAAGCAGAAGGTTTGTCTGGGTGCTTATTTTGTGGTGTCTCTTGTATGCCCAAGCAACAGTTTCAGCCTTTAGGTCTCACTGCATGAGTTCACTCTCACTGTACTTCATATGCCTATTTTTGATAAATGCAAGTTCATTACCTTTCCAGTAAGAATACATCTATATGAGAAATGATCCACATGTAAAAGTTCATGAATTTAGGAGCTGTCCTGAAAGAAGGAGCAATTCTGCTGCTGCTTTAAATTAGCTGTTTGGGTATTTGGGCTCTTAAACTGGAGACCTGCCAGTGTTCCTCATGTGAAGATTTAGACCAAGTTTGCCTTTTTTGAAGGCCACCCCTTAAACTGCCTCATAATTAAGCTCACGGGTTTTGGGAGATTTCTGAGGATGTGGCTTCCCTTCTCCATCTGCTGTGGCACAGTTCAGAGTCACACAGAGTTTCAAAATCCATAACCGTAAGAAAACTGTACTGTTGCAGTCTGCTGTTAGTTGGTCTAAGCAAATTCAGTTAAATTCCTAATGTTTCTTAGCTCTTTTGAGAATAAAAGCATATTGTCCTTAAAATACTCGTTTGCTGTGTTAGCACTAAATTCATCATGTAATTTAAACAATGGATAAAGACTAGTTGTGCTACATACTTTGGGGAAAGGTGGTAACAATCTACTAAGCAAACTGTTATAAGCAGTGCCAAAACAAAGCTGTATCTTCTGATTTGAAACATCTCATTTCAAGAGGTCTAGTAAGTTGAGGTCTAAGCAAATTCGGATACTTGTGAAAATGGAGAATTACTTGGCTTGATGCTTCAGTATGTGAAGTTTCACCGATCTGTTAGTACTGGAAGACAATTTTAGCAGCCCTTTTAGTGTCTGGAAGGGAGGGCAATTTATAAAGCAGCAAATTTTGAGTTTGTCACATGAAAATAAAGGGTCATTATTGTTGTCTGACTTAGGTTAAGCAGTTCTTGTTACGACGGTGGTTGCTGTGAAAAGCTATTTAGATCTATAGTGGAAGAACAACTCAGTGCTGCAGGTAGTGTTTTGGTTTGAAGTGGAGAACTTCAAATCTGGCAGTTGATTCCCTGCTGTTCTGGAAGGTTTGGTTTGCAAAAACCTACTGCTTTGACACAGCTAGGAAGGCATGAAAATCCTGCTGTGCTTGGCTTTCAATTTATGAGAAAGATGGGATTATAACTCAAGTTAGCCTCAGAGATTCAAGAAATTCCTTACTGTTCATAGTAGCCTCAACTACTCACAGGCTGTCTCCATGTCATTTTTTCCATAATCCCACAGATCTTGGTATTTTTGCACAACATAACTGGACAGAGAGCGTGCAGGAAGATAACAAGAGGGTGAACAGAACACTGCTGCTGGGACTGGCAAATATCTGATAGTTGATGCTGAGATGCTGAGAAACTGTGGCAGCTTTAGTAAATATTTAGAGAACTGCTCAGGAAGATGCTAAGAATAGCAAACCATTCTATCAGGACCTCCAGTTTTCAGTAGCACAATAACATGTCATCCTTCCTTGCAAGAAGGAATTGCAGAAGTACAAACCTCTTGGGTTCTGAGAAAATAATGTGGGGTTTGTAGAAGACAACCCATGTCACTTGGCTTCCCAAATGTGACATCCTTCCTTCTGTAGTTATCTGGTGCAACCCTAACCAAAGTAGTATCCTATCCAGAGAAGGAAGGTAGATTGTTGCCCACAGAAGATTGCCAAGGGTGTTGTTGGTGTGTGCCCTGTGAAGCTGAGCTGGTCAGGGTGTTGGAGGGGTCAGCTGAAGGCTGGTGGCTGATGCTGTGCAAATGATGAATTGCTCTTCATCTTCTGCAAAAGGGCTGTTTCTCTGGCATCAGGAAGATCACTGTACCTCTCTTTACAGGGTTTTCCCTCTAGGTCTGTCACAGTTCTGTGCTTTTTTTTATGCCTGCCTTCCCTGCAGGATGAAAAGGAGCTTCTCATGCATGTGATAGCAAAATTTCCTTTTGCTTGTGCTGATGGGTCTTTTAACATGACTCTGGATAATACTTCTTTTAATCCTGTGCACCTCTGAAGCATTGATTGTCCCATCTGAAAGAGTTGGCAGGTGTGCAGGGTAATGAGACTTAATATCTGGATGATCATGAAGAGGAATGTTTTTACTGCTAGGTGTCTTGTTGAGTAGCAACTAGTCTAGTAATCTGGACTGATTGTCAGCAGTCCAGGAGGAAACCAGCTCTGTCTGGCTTTCATCACATAAATCATCCCTCTGATCCCACTCGCTTTCAGTAAGATCTTTTTGTGGCTGAAGAGCTATTGAAACTGAATTCAGAAGGGAGTCATCAGAAGCAAACTGTTCCTGCAGCTTCTTTCTGTAGGTCCATAGTAAGATGGTTTGATTTCTACTTCAGCAATTTGACTGCTTGCATCCAACCTTTTTCTTTTTTTTTTTGGTCATTTTTATATGTCTAAGAAAATCTCTTCCCCTGTGCATTGTCTGACTTATTTGTGACTTCTGTTTTCCCTGATGGACTACAGGGTTATTTGAGCATAGAGACAGCAACATTTAAAGTTGATTCATTTAGAATAATGCAGTGTGTCTGTTCAGCACTACAGATACTTGCAGGAATATGAAATCTGCCCTCTTCTGTTCTTGTGTTTTAAATCAATTTCACAGCCTTGATCCTTATTATTTAAGGTGTCCCCAGACCCAGGATTTCTTAAGGGCTGGCTAATGCTCTGGTGAAAGCTGTTGTCAACAACAGCAGGCTTTTAGCACAGTTTTTCAGAGTCATAGAATCACAGAACAGTTAGGGTTGGAAAGGACCTTAAGATCATCTAGTTCCAATCCCCCTGCCATGGGCAGGGACACCTCCTACTAAACCATGCCACCCAAGGCTCTGTCCAGCCTGACTTTGAACACCGCCAGGGATGGAGCATTCACAGCTTCCTTGGGCAACCCATTCCAGTGCCTCACCACCCTTACAGTAAAGAACTTCTTTATATCTAACTATATCTGAACTTCCACCATCTCCAAATCCAGGGTAGCCGGTTTTCCCAATAGCTTCTGGAGAGAGCCCACATTATCCCTAGTCTGTGTTTTGTTTGCTACATACCTATAGAAGCCTTTCCTGTTATGTTTGATATCCCTGGTCAGACTCAATTCTAACTGGACCTTAGCTTTCCTGAACTGATCCTTAGCTTCCCGGACAATGTCCCTGTATTCTTCCCAGGCCGCCTGTCCTCACTTCCACCTTCTATAAGCTTCCTTTTTCCATCTGAGTTTTCTCAGCATGATAATACTCATTATTTAATATACGTGAAAACTGTGGTTTTTAAAGCTTTATGCAAGAACAATCAGTAGTAATAACTGGACGAGTAATTCTACAACTGCATCATACTTTGAATAAAGGTATTGCCAAGTACATTATCTGTTACCTAATGAAAAAGTGGTAATACAAGCAAGATACAATAAGAAATTGAATAGAGAAAGCAGTGGAGTAGCTTCTGTTGTATAACTTAGTGATTTATTTTTTTAAAATCACTGTTAAAACTAGCTGGTAGCTAGCACTGCTCACCACTGGAGAGGAAACTTAAACTGATATTAAGGACGTCAGAAAGTATGGAGGAACCAGCAACAGGAGTCTGCAAATCTGAGTGGCAAGAGAAATGATTAATCTCAAACAGATCAAATTGAAATACAATTTCCTATGTTCCATAGGTTGGATTCCTAATAATCCTTTGTAGTTTAATACTGGCATGTTATGATTCTTGCCCTGTGTCAGCATCTTTAACAGCAATGACAGCTGAAGCTGATGGACAAACAAATCTGATAAGCGATACCTGTACTTGAATTGCAAAGAGCTGGAGTAAACATGAACCATACAGAGCATGTGGAAAAGGACTTGCAAAATCATCTGTATGGAGAGGAAATCTGACAAAAGGAAGAGGGAGAGACAATAATAGACAAATAATCATTCTCATGTAACCTGTGAATGATGATAGTGAAGCTGTAAGAAGCTTGATGAGTTGTCAAAGCTAATGTCAACTGAAGGTGCTTTCAGTGTTTGAAATTGAAGGTTTTCAATATCTAAACCATACGTTTTTTATTTCCAGCTTACCAGGTGAATGTTCAAATTGAAAGTCCATCAAAATACAGACAGACATCCTAATGCCTTCAAAAGAGACAGTCTTGGAAATATTAGATATGACAAATGGAGTAACTTCCTACAAATGCTACATCTGGGTTCACCAAGTTATTAATGGCTGAAGCTATCCAAAATAAGATAACATGTGGCAAGACTGTTGCTTCTGAAGTTTTTGCATGTATGGTGAAATGGAAGTGCCATTAGGATCTAGGAATAAACAAAAATCCTTCACTGTTCTAATGCAGAGGGCTGGTTTAGATTCTGATTCAGTTAGATGTAATATGCAGCAAAATATGTATCTATCATGGGCTACCTACTCTAACCTAATTTGGGAACATCTGTCTTGTAAAGGAAACTTGAATCACACTACTTCCAATGCAACCCTTATGTTGGGTGTCCAGTCTCAGTTTGAAGGATAAAATGGTAATTGCCAACCTTCAAAAACGTCAGCAGTTCAACACGGAGAAAACCGAACATTGCCAGTGAGGTAGCAGCCCAGTCAGTTTGCCTGTCTTTGCCTTTGTTTGCAATTTATTCTGCTCTGGTTTGTTCAGGGAATCTTTTCCTCTGTCTTTTTCCCGACTTCTTGGACTTACGAGTAGGCTGTAGATCTTGGAAAGAACTTCTTAAAAATAGCACAATGGTTTAGAAACTGTGTTCTGGAATACATGAACATAGATAATGCCTTCTCATATTCACAACGAGTCCATTGCATCATGGCAGTAAGCATTAGAGGATCAGCTACGTGTTTGCATGAAAAGATCTTCTCTTTTCAAAATGTTCTATTATAATCCAGTTTATAAAACTGAATTTCTATTTAAGAGATGCATAGCAGGGCACCACGAAGGGTCCGTTCTGCTCAGCAGTCAAGAATGAATTCCCTTCCACCAAGCCTTGTAAAGCAGTGGCCCTACAGAGACGCTGCTAAAAATGAAAATGGAACACAAACTTTTTAATTTGGATTATTTTAGACTATAAACTCTTCAAGGAAGGCAGTTACTATTAGCAGATCACCTGTTTCAAAGAGGATCCATCCTGTTTCAAAGTCAGGATCATGCAGATCACAGACTGTTGGTGACACGTAAAAGGATCTGTTCATATTAGTATTCTGAGATTTCTCTTTAACAATTGAAAGTTTATCATACTGCAGCAGTAGAAACTGGCGGTTTCTATGCCAGATGTTTACCCCTGGATAAAGGTTTTGGTTAATTAGAGTTGGATTTCCTTTGTTCACAGAGAGTTTGTATTTAACCTTAATCATCCCAGAAAATGAGGCTTAATTTGTAAGGAAAATAGACCACTTTGCCGCGTTGAGTCTTGCCATCATTTCGTTAAGGAGATCCAGCACTTGCCTGTTTTGAGAGCAAACTACTGCAATTTCACAGGCAGAAAGGTGGGTAGGAGGAACCAGACAGACTTGAAGCAAATGGTACCATAGTATTTTAACTATTGAAGTACTCACTCATGAATCTTGTCATAGGACAAAACCCCTGAATCTTTGTATTTTCTCCTTCCAGCAAATAGCTGTACAACCCCCTGCTCTACAGAGAGGGTCACTGTTAGTGTAGTTAGCTAAACCAGGAGAGGCCTGCGCTGTGGCTATGAAGGCCTGACTGATCCGTATGGTGGGTAAATATGATTCCACATGGAGGAGTTTCTGACTTTGTAGATGTTGTATTTTTTTGATTTTCCTCTGGGCAGCAGACTGCCTTAAACTAAATGGATGTTAACATCTGAAGTCCCAGGTTCACCTAGCAGGAAACACAGGTTACCTGTCCCAGGTAGTATCGTTTCTGATTGAGTGCTGCCTGTAAGTTTTACTTGATATGGGTGGCTCAGACCACTTGATTTCAATTTCTAGCTTTTTCACAAAGACCTCATATTGAAAAAACTGAAATCAAAATCAGCTCTTCATAAAAGATTTTCAGGAATTAAAAAGCATCCTTCTTTGAGTTCTAATTTTAACATGCTGTTATGTGGTACTTGAATTTTGGACTCTAGATCATTTGATGTAATGCAGATGCTAAGTGAGTAAAAGGATCTTAATTTGAAATGCAGCCTGATTTCTTTGTTATCTGCACTGAGGTCTAGAAACCTGGAACGGGGAAGCTCCCCATTCTGGGTGGGGAGAAAACCTGGTTTGTTACTTAAGTTAAAATGAAAATGCTAAATCCGGTGTTACTTTTCTCCCAGGACACAGATTTTGGTGTACATGGACGGGTTGACGCATCAGCTCTTCATCCTTTGGGTTCTCAGTAATAAACTTTTCTCACTGAAATATCAGGACTTGGGAGGTGTCTGCTGGTTTTGCCAGTTAAACTGTTACATGTTATTTTGGGACCAAATTTGTGTCCATTAGTGTGCTTCATAACCCAGACCTGTGTGGGTTATTTTGTTCTTTTGTTCAGTATTGAGAAACTAATAGATAGAACTCATTTGTTTCCTTTTCCCCTGTCTCCTTGTGGTATTTTTAGGTTAGAAAATGAGGGTTTAACAATCAACTGTGATGTATAATGGTGGTAGTAATAGAAATGTGTAGCTTGCATCATTTTAATAAGCAAGGAATCCTTTTTAGAAAGGACGTTAAGTGTAGAAAGTTACTTTTGGCAATGTGGGATCCATGTCTGAACCAGGCCAGCAGAACAACATCAGTGTCACCATCTTTAACGTATGTGCAATGTTGGTGTTTTGCAGTGAAATGCTAATGACTTCTTCAATAGCCCACATAATGTAATTTTTAATAGTCCCTTTTTTTGTTGTCTTCATGCAGGTTACCATGAAAGCCAAACAGCTGAAGGATTCTGTTGCATATACACCAGGTGTGTGCTGCTAGATCCTCAGTGATGCTTATAAGAAACGCTGTGTTTGGATTAGAACTGTGCAAATGTAGTGCTTTTGTACCTTCCAGGGTACGCTTTCCTTGGGGACTTTTGCCTCCTCGCTTTACTTTGAGTGAAGCAAAGAGCTGACGGTTATTCTGAGGGAATGTTTCCCTTTAACTGCATCCTCCCGGGCTTTCTTACTCAGTTTATTTTGGGGTTTGTTCATTTGTTCAGGCTGTTATCTTTCTTTGTATCAGTGTGGTAATTTATTAGTACTTCACATACACCAGAGAAGTTCAGAACTGGCAAAGTTCATTGCTTCATAACAAGTATCTTGATTTGTCAATAAGCATTTTCCTTAAGCTCTTAATCCAGAAGATCTTTTTCTCCTCTCTGCACTATTCCCAGTATTTACTGTTTGAGCACTTCCCTGCTTGTTTGTGATTTATTTACCTACAAGTGTAACAATACTTGTAACAGGTATCATTAGGCTCTCCGAGCTTAAAACGCTGGCCCAGAACTCCAAGAATGTCAAAGTCAACATGACTTTGCCAGACCACATAATCACCCAGCGAGAAAGAGAGGAGGAGGAAGAGGAGGAGGAGGGGAACTACAGTCATATTCCAGAGCAGATGGATGTCCACACAGATCAAAAGGAGACCACTGCAGGTGAAACTAGGCACCGCAAACGAAAAGTTGTCAAAGCACCTGAAATGACTGTGCCAGCAACAAAAGAGGTCCCGGAAGAGAAGGGCAGGGGAAGGCGCCAGAAGGATTTTGGTAACACCGAGCAAGCGGAAGAGAGTGATGATGAGAGTAGAAAAAGAGAGAAAAGCCGTGCCCCAGAAGAACTGTGGACTCAAAATCAACAGAAACTCCTTGAAATGGCCTTGCAGCAGTATCCAAAGGGAACATCGGACCGCTGGGATAAAATAGCAAAGTGTGTTCCTGGAAAAAACAAGGTACACTTGGCTTTGTTTGAATTGTAGCGTAAATAGAGGGGAAACGTGTTTTCTACCAATTTGTGATTACCTTAAGAACTTATGGTCTGTGCAGAAGGGTGAGGTCTTTACTTAGCCTAGCGGTCCAGACACAATCAACCTAAGAAGCATTACTGGCATGTTTGTTGCTTTTATTTAAAATACATTTTCACTTAATTCAGTTTGCTTGATCTATTACAGAAGATGTTGAAATACCTCCTGTTCCATTTAAAGTACCTCGCTCTCCTCTGCCTTTCAGGTCTTCAGTTGCAGGACAAATTAGATTTTAAAACAAATTTTGATTCAAACTTAGTAACCAAACGTTGGTGAGCCGCTTTGCTTACACGTTTACACTACGTTTCTCAACCCAACTCAATGAACAAACAAAAATAAGTAATCCATCTGCAAGTGTTAAATGCTCAATAATCTAATGTCCTTTTTGTAAGTATATTCTTTTTCAAACAGCATTGTCACTGATATAGTTGGTCTGTGCTAGATGTCATAGCAGTTGTGATAGCGTAGTGTGCTTGCCTCAGGCATTGTAGCTGCAGAAAATCCCCACTGTATTTGTGCCCAACACAGTGTGAGAGCAGGAAACGTGGAGGGAGTGTTTCCCTGGCTCTGAAGCTGTTCAGTAGTATCTGGTGTCAGTAGCTGCTATGTTAGTGCCCATTAGGGCTTGTCCTCACCAACCTGCAGGATCATTTATACCAGAAGGACTGTTCTGAAATAGATATTAAAATCCAAGTGTTTCATAATTGCCTTTACAGTCATTGTCAAGAAGTACAAGGCAACTATTTTCTTGGGTTTGTGTGCTCTTTAAAGAGATAAAATATCCATTAAGAAACATAAATTTAGATGTATAATAAAAATATTTAAGAAGTAAGAACATGGGGGTGATAAGGCACTGGCACAGGTTGCCCAGAGAAGCTGTGGTTGTCCCATCCCTAGCAGTGTTCAAGGCCAGGCTGGATGGGGCTTTGAGCAACCTGGTCTAGTGGAAGGTGTCACTGCCTGTGGCAGGGGATTTGGAACTAGATGAGCTTTAAGTCCCCTCCATCCCAAAACATTCTATGATTCTGTGATAAACTGCAAGTTCATTTTTTCTAATCCACTCTTTGCTAGATGTAGATTCTCCTTCTCAAATTCAGTGCACAACTTTAAACCAACCCAAACCCCAAAACCAGCCTCAGGAGCCCCAGAACCTAACTCTTCTAGCATGTATAGCGTTAAAGGACTAGTAAAATATCAAACGTCGATTAACAGTTTTGTTTTTCCTTTTAGGAGGAGTGCATAGCAAGATACAAGCTGCTTGTTGAACTGGTACAAAAGAAAAAAATGGCTAAAAGCTGAATGTTCTGAGCAGAAGAGATGTAGCTCAACTTTGTCAAAATGGGGTTTTAAACCTCATGTGCAGGAAACTGCATCTTTGTACCTCAGTATTTCTATACGTCACGTGCCTTAGTAAAAGAGAATATTAATAAATCTTATGCCATCTTACCTGGTTTGTGTGTTTAAGAGCGAAGGTGTATTTTTGTGTTGGGAGAGCCGCCTGTGCGGATGGGTGATAACAGTGCCCTAAAAATCAGTGGTCCTTCAGGAAAACCCACACTGGTAATTACACACCGGATCGGGTGGGCTTACAGCCAGTGACTGTGCAGAATATAAAGAATTTGTATGTGTTTTGAAGAGAGAATTGATCTGAAACTGTTCAGCAGCACATGAGGAATTGAACTCTGCACTCAATACATTTTTCTTTCTAGCAGCTATAAATCCAAGACCGTGTGCTTATAGGCATGTCTGTGCTCCATGACGTGGCCAATCATCATAACTGGATGTTCTGAAAGTAGTAGTATTTCTCATCTTAACTTCCACGGACATTTATATGCACCTGCAGCAGAACATCTTTTTTACCAGCCCTGCAGCCTAATTCACAGTGATATTTGATGGGGCTGTTTATTTGGTAAAGTTGAAATGAGTAAGAACATTAAAGGCCTTAATTTTTTCATTAGAAATTAAGATATATAAGGCATTTACTTAATGACCAGTTTTTAAGTACAGAACTTGCAGCTAACCTCAGTGGGTGAAGAGGGGCGTTTGTATACCCTAGGTTGAATATAGTTTGCTTTTATATTTGAAGACTAGGTAATAAGGGTTATTATTCCTTAGCTGCTGGTTTTTTTTTTCATAATTTTGGAAAAGCTATACAAAGCTTAAAACGCTTGAATAAAGGGTACCTGATGGGCTGTAAGTTACATCCATAAATCAGAGCAACGATCGTAGTCTTTTGCAAGAAACATTAAGGGCTTGCTTTTTTTAAAGAATTATTTACCACTCAAATTCTGATTTAATACCAGGACTCTGATATGGTTTTAATTCAAAATTAAAGAGGATCATGTACCTGAACTCAGAATCAGAACTTGGTGGCTGAGAATCTCTGTTAGCTTTTTGCTGTTTGCACTGTTGACTTTCTCCAGTAACTGCTGATTTGCGTTGCTTCTGGCAGATAAGCATTTCACAAAGTTTCATCCCATTCCCATAAAACTTTAAGGGAGAAGTATCTGGAGAAGGTTACAGTGTTCCAGATGTGTTCTTTGAACAACTGGAACTATATAAAAATTCATCCGAGTAGAAATAATATTATGGAAACCAACAGTGAGATTTTAGTGCAGTTTACAAAAACGGGCACCAGAAACACGGGTCGGTTAGACATCACACGATGATTCTGCTGAAAGAGCAGCTCCTGCTAACACAGCTTGAAAGGAGAAAGTTAATAAACCAGGATAGGAGATGTCACAGGCTGCCCGGAAATAGTTGGCTGCTGTAAGCTGTGTTATCTTTACTGGTGCCAGTAAAGCCGGATTTTGGTGGGAAAAAGCAGCAGGATGTTCAGAAGCCCATTAACATGGAACCCTTCCGAACTGCAGCGCATGTGGCCTGTTCTGCTCTTGTGACACAACCTGGAGAAGTCCCCAACACACTGCAGCTCTGTCACCACCCACTTGGCTGCCAGGGGCTGGGCAGCAGCTCGGGCTGCTCTGGCATCAGAGGCATTCCACAGGGACGGCAGCTTTGGCTTCTACTGAGCTGGTGCCAGATCAGGCCCAGCCCATGATCTTTGATGTTGGGATCTGCAAAGTCATTGAAACAAGCTTGGGTTCGATTGCATCTGGCTCTCACGTGAACTTGGCTTTGATGTGGTCTCTTTCTTTACAGGGCTAGCGAATTGGATTTTTGTTCAGATGTCTGAACTGTCCTTTTCATTATTTCCCTGCTGTCAACTGTTGGTCCACCAGGACTATGTGTGCTATAAAACATCCTGAGCTTCTGGCACCCATCTCTAACAAGTGCGGATTTTTAAGAACGTCCCGAACTTGACACTTAATTTCACAAGTATTTCAAATTTTGCCCCTTTCCTGCTTCTCTACATCTTACCAGGAGACTGATACCAGAGTTCAGGCCATCCCTCTCAAATCAAAGAAACACACAACGCAAAGCAGAGCTTGCTGGTCTCTATGGTACTGATCCAACAGGAGTGTGATGACACCGATACCTCTTGTCAACCATGTAAAGTTTTTGACTTCAGCTTAGGTCTGTGAATAAAGCAGCAGTAATGTGACATTCCTGTCTGTGAGGCCAAAGGGACGCTCAAAAGTCCCTGGAGGCCTCATGCTGGCAGGCTTTGCTTCTCCCTCACAGGTCTAGCAGTATGAAGTGTAAGTCAGTCCAGTGCCCCAGCCTATAGGTGCTATATACTCTCCCTCCGTAGCACCAACTAACAACAGAGCCAGAAGAAAGGTGGCACCCAGTGCTGGAGCATGACTAGGCACAGGTTTAATCAGTGAAACATCCAGTTTTCTGAGTCTCTACACCCAAGAGCATAAAACAGTCATCAGCTACCCCAAGAGTGGGGGGTATTTTTTCTAGGCCTGATGGCTGAGGAGCCAGGTAGGTGTTAGTGGTGCCTCTCGCTGCACCAGATGCCATTTCACATTCCCCTAGTGTTCGTTCTGAGCGTTCTCATTTACCC
Source organism: Pezoporus flaviventris (assembly GCF_033815535.1). Taxonomy (NCBI): domain Eukaryota; kingdom Metazoa; phylum Chordata; class Aves; order Psittaciformes; family Psittacidae; genus Pezoporus; species Pezoporus flaviventris. The sequence goes on from NW_026892595.1 coordinate 11,085,312, forward strand.
ATCTTCTTTCAGGACCCCGCTTTTACCCATTTGAAAAGAAAATGTTCCCTCCCTAGGCCTTGAGCAGATGGAATAATAAATATACAAATGGCACAAGCCTGTGGCAACACCATCTTCCTGCTGCTTGTTCCAAAAGTTTCACAGCAATTCCTCGTTGAAACATGACTGCAACTGCGCTTTTATGTCCAGCAAGCACAAGTCCAGCACTGCAGCTGCATCAGGCCTTTGGGAAACAAACTGACATAAAAAACATTTTAAAGACTTTGTCTTAATAAACGTTAGCGGTCACATGCCACTGAAATGGCTCCCGGCTTGCGGTGTTAACAGCAATAGTCTGCTCTTCCACCAGGCTGATGTGCACACAAGCAGTTTATACGACTATAAACATTATTAAAGTTTATTAACAAAAGCTTTGTACATATCTTTTCATACACTTGGAATTTTACATCTTGTCAAAATAACAGCACATTTCCATCTTACCTTTTGTACAAATTGTTACAGAATATCCACCAGTGGGTTGAGTAAGTAAAATAAACCACTGGGTTACTTTTGTAAAGTATCTACAAAAGTGATCTGTGACATTTTAAAAAATTCCCCAGAACATATAAAAATAAATTATTTTTTTACTTTGTCAATTAAATCTACTAATTAGAAATATTACAAATCAAAATATCAATGTTTTCTTATGAATTTTTCACAATACAAAACAGATTCACAAAACTTTATTTACAGAAATGAGGTAAGAACTGTGCAATGTTTAACTAAGAAACATATTGCAGAATTAACATGTTCTTCCAAGTAAGTACACAGTGGAGGTCTAATTACAGCTGGGTCATTTCCTCTAATAGCTCCCACCTTAGTACTGGTAGTGGTCATTACCCCATTGAAGCTGTCCTTCACCACACTGCAGACTCACGCCATCAATCAATCAGCTACTGTCGCGAGCGTTGGAACACAAGTTCACCCGTTTCAACCACTGGTTAAGTGTTAGTGGGCAATAAGAACTCACTTTTTTGGTAATTTATTAGTGAAAATGGACCCAGGTAACAATCTGCCTGAGCTATCTACAGTGGTATAAACACCTCTAGTAAAGGCAGAACAAGGCTGCTGGTGCAACACAGAAGATTCCAGCTGCTAACAAGGACACGTCTAGTGCATGATCAGCTGTTTGCAGCCATTTCATCAACATGGAGGTAGCAACAGGCACTTGGTTTAGGCCAGACACGACACACACTTCTTCCCGTGTGGCCTTCTCATCTGGTAAGAAAACTGTGACCGGAACCACTCCGGTTCCTTTAAAAACCTCAGAATCTAAAACCTACACCGAAATCAATAAACTTTGGATTCCGTACTGTAATTCTTACTCAGGAAAAACTCCCACTATATAACAACAGGAACTTAAAGGAATAAAAAGTTCAGAAGTGGATTCCCTTATGAGTCAGGTTTCAAAACAGGTGTGTAAAAAAGAGCAAGTCCCAGCTGCCATCATGAGCTTGTCTAAAAGGATACACTGCAGCTGCAGCAGCGGAGCAGACTGGCAGGATTGGGTCAGTCTGGTTTGTAAAACTGCCCCAAAACCAAAACCTGCAGGACTGCAGACAGTTCTCTAGCCTTTAGATTTCTAAGATTAGGACTGAAGAGTCAAGTACATGTTTCGCTATGGTTGAATCTGTACCTTAGTACCATCATAGTGACAAAATAATTATGGTTTGCAGTTTTATCTACTTCACAGTCTGAAACATTAAACATTGCATTTTAGTGCAACAAGAAAGCAAACGAAAGCCTACCAAAAATCTCCTTATGATTAACCTTTTGCTGTGCAGTGAGAGTTCCTTGTTGCATTTCTTCAATCTGCAGAAAGGCAGACTGCAGCTTGCAGCCAGATGAAGTGCTTTAACAGCAGGACGTGCAGTTCTCAAGTAGCATTCAAACGTCAACTCTTCTCTGACGCAACTGGTCCAGTTTTATCATTGAGCCTCTGTGTAAGAGAAAATACTTCTAAAAATCAGATTATAACATACAGAGGGAGGTAAAATTAAATGCATATAAAGGACGAAGCAGATGAGTACATTTACTAGAGCTACCCGAACGGTAACTTTTGCACTGTAAAGAATCGTCATGTATTGCAGAAGAAAAAGGAGGAAAGAATAGTCCTACACTGAAGCAACTCACAGGGAGGTCATCACAGCCAGCATTAGAAAACACAAATTTTGCTTCTACTTCCATTCCAAGACTTGCTGTTCCTGGCTGTTGGTCTCTCCTCAGAACTGCATGATGGTCAAGACAAGTACCAGGTGATCCCTGCTACCCCATAGAAAGAGCTGAAACCCACGCTCCTCCATCAGAACAGAAATACAGTTTCCATCTTGCCTCTGCCAAGACTGTCTGTCATGAATTGCTACAAAGACATTTCCTGCAAGTACTGAACCCTCATTCAGTGAGCATTCAGGAGTGCTTGAAAACCTGTTCTAACTAGAAATGAGATTTACACATTCAAACTTTTGGCAAATAGAGAATTTGTCAGAAATTCTTTTTTTGATTAAAATAGTTCAACAATCCACTGCAATCTCTTTCAACCCTAACCTTAAATATAAATAAATAAAAGCAATTCCAAAAGAAAGTTATTTCTAAGAACAGTTTTCTTCAAAAGATGTTCTGAGATTTCCTGGAATTGTTTACAGCTAACTGCTGGAAGAACGAAACCTAGGATTGTAACAGCATACTTACAAAATACACTAGTGGTGCCCAGTCAACGCTGCCCAAACTTACTAATAGCCATTTCAAGAAGCTCAAACTAAGGTCACAGAGAATAGTTTGTTCTGATGCAACCCAAATACTCCATTTGCTCAACTCCACTCACTGATTTGTAGAAAACAAGGGGAGATAATTCAACATACCAGAACAAATCATGACCATTTCCCAGTGAAGGCGAGACACTGAGCAAAGCCCTATGCAGAGCCCTGTCAAGTCAGTGACAGGGATGGAGCGTGACCTTCACAGAGCCCTGCACTTTGCAGCGTGGCCACAACATCACAACAGACCAAACTCCTTCCCTTCATCCTCTCTTAATTGTATAACCCTTAGCAAATTAAGTCTATTCTCTGACTCCCTGAAGAAAGAATTTCTGTTTTGGGGATAGAGCTTATAGGCAAATGCTGAAGACAATGGAACATCTTTGTCTTGTTTCCTTATCTTTTTTCTTTATCTGTCCAGGGTAAGTCCTGTTTTATTTCACCTTCCCAACAATGGGCTCCTCATCTCCTAAGTCATCAACTGATCTCTGCAGGTCCACAGTGCTTGGAGCCTGGCCAAGACAAACTCTTCCTTCAAGTAAGGTGATACAAGGAATGATCTACAAAATAGTGGACACAAAGCTGGGGAAGAAGGTGGGATGAAGGGGGCTAGGGCCGCAGTTGTAATTACAAGAGGAGGATTGGTGTTCTGATCAAAGGAAGCAGGAGTGTGCAGCGGACAGGTTAGGTGTAAGTGACTACAGGTTCAGGAGAGTTCTAAACCTCATTCAGTGCAGGGCAAGACTCAAGAAAAAAAAAGAAATAAAGAAATCAAAAATATCCACTGCCCTTGAGTTGCAAATTCAAGCACATGACTTGCTTCTTGTCTTTTAGCTACCTTATGGAAGTAACTACATTGAAAACAAGGTGAGAAATATACTTACTGTCACCTTCTGAGTTGCATTATCCCCATGAATTGTAAGGAATGGGTTAGTAGAAGCTGCATTAAGTGGTGAGGCCTGTGTGCCTGAAAGCAAGTTGTTTATGGGTATCTGTGCTCCTCCAGTAATCTGCAATTGCTGTACTTCAGACTGATGGTGTTGGTGGTGGTGATGCTGTTGCTGCACTAATTGATATAAAAGGGCCTGATGTTGTTCCTTGAGTAATATAAGGAGAGGGAGGAGAAAATAGAAAATAAATCAAGAATTAGTTACTGAAAAGTAGCTCCTCCCGGGGTTCTTACTTATCCAGATCTTCAATCAGTGCAACTCTGAACCTAATCCCAGCTAATTTAGGTTACACTAATGAAGTTCCACAAGACTGTCAGAAAGGGAAGTAAGTACCTATAAAATTCCCTGAAATCAGTAGCTCGGCAGAAGTTCAAAGTTAAGCCTGAGAAGAACATCAAACCATGTTTCTCAAAGTAATAAAACTACATAACCATACAAATGGCTAAACCAGTTCCCCAATGGCCTATACGGATACTGCAAGGTAAAGACAGCTCACAAGGATATTCTTAGAACCCATACATGGTCCCAAACTCTGCTGCCAACAGCTGATGCTGAGAGATACAAGCCCCCATGTCCACATGGGGCAAAACAGGACTGAAAGCACTAGGAAGCGATTCTTCCAGCAATACACACAGCCCAATGATACCCTGTAATTTAGCATGACTATGATCCAAAAAGTTTGAAGGAACTGAAAAACTAGTTATCAAACCCTGTAATTTCAAGTTAAACACATTTCTGTTTCATCCATGGAGTTTATCCATGCCTTAGAATACAACAGAGGAATGAATCGTAATTAACTGGTAAACTTACTGATGTGAGTTGCTGGCTACTTAGTAACTGCTGAAATTGCTGGTGCTGTTGATGGAGTAGAAGTTGTCTCTGCTGGTCAGGAAGTAATCCTAGTCCTGAGGCACTGTAGGGATTGACGGAGTAATACTGTAGTTTGTATGAAAGTATGGGAACTTTTTACTTCAGCTTTCCATTGAAACAAAGAAAATACGTATATAAATAGACAGTTCCTATTTAGCATTTTGATTGGATGCTGTCAGGTAATTTGTCCAATTGCAATGTTGATACATACCTAGACATGACCACCACCACCCAAGTCTCATTTATGTCAAGCAACAGCAACATCTTGCCTCTATAATGTAAGTCTACAATGTGCATGTTATTTTAAACTCTGATAATAATTACATTTCTACTTTTTTTTCAAATACATTCATTATACAGAAAGGCCAGATTTTACATTATAAGACAGCTCTCGCCAACCTTCAATACTTGGTTAGCTAGCATTTACTTTGCCTTGCTTTCCTTGTAATTCTCATCTTTTGCTATATTCAAACCTGCAACTATTGCCTGTACCTTGTCTGTAATTTAGCGAACACATTCAGTCTTGAAGTGGGCGAGCTGGTGCTGTGTGGAATGAAGCAGGCTGCCTCTCTGCTTACCTACTACTTCACTTCCAGGGCCTGTTTTCATGCCTACATAAAACTTGCTGCAGCTACTTAGGGAACAGGGCAGGGAACTGGTCAAGCTGAGAACTGGTCTGAAATAAAGGGTTTCTTCAGCTGTGCCAGTTCACTGCAAGACCAACAGCCAGAACAAGGGTGGGAAGACAACTGGATTTACTTTCTCGGGAGCAGTGTTACCTTTTACTAATTTAAAACACCCTCTGAATTACTGAGGTGTAGTTTCACACAGGTTTATACCGTTACTGAGAGGTTAATTACTGCCTTTCAGCTGTACGTTTCTGTCCCCTCCCCTTGCACTAGGACTTGCACAAGGAGCTACATCTTGTGGGAAATGAACTGAATCTGAAGCCAATACAAACCACACTGAAAGATTATCTATTATAGAATCACAGAATAGTTAGGGTTGGAAAGGACCTTAAGATATCTAGGTCCAAACCCCCTGCCATGGGCAGGGACACCTCACACTAAACCATGTCACCCAAGGCTTCATCCAACCTGGTCTTGAACACTGCCAGGGATGGAGCATTCACAACCTCCCTGGGCAACCCATTCCAGTGCCTCACCACCCTTAAAGTAAAGAATTTCTTCCTTATATCCAATCTAAACTTCCCCTGTTTAAGCTTTAACCCGTTACCCCTTGTCCTATCACTACAGTCCCTAATGAAGAGTCCCTCCCCAGCATCCTTATAGCCCCCCTTCAGATACTGGAAGGCTGCTATGAGGTCTCCACGCAGCCTTCTCTTCTCCAGGCTGAACAGCCCCAACTTTCTCAGCCTGTCTTCATACAGGAGGTGCTCCAGTCCCCTGATCATCCTCTTGGCCCTTCTCTGGACTTGTTCCAACAGTTCCATGTCCTTTTTATGTTGAGGACCCCAGAACTGCACACAGACTCCAAGTGAGGTCTCACAAGAGCAGAGTAGAGGGGCAGGATCACCTCCTTCAACCTGCTGGTCACGCTCCTTTCAATGCAGCCCAGGATATGGTTGCTTTCTGGGCCGCAAGCGCACACTGAAGCCAGCTCATGTTCATTTTCTCATCGACCAACACCCCCAAGTCCTTCTCTGCAGGGCTGCTCTGAATCTCTTCTCTAATGTATTAATGTAGATGAGGTTATTGTGTGAAGGCACAAGCAGTAGTGCTTGCCTACCAGCAAGAAGATGTGCATAGGATGACCAACAGGACAACAGGATTGCTTGTTCTGACTGGTAGCAAAGAATTAACATATCAGCCACAATTCTGCACAGTTAGGCTACAATCTTTTAGTCCCTTCAAGACAAAATAAGTATCTTCCCTTTCTACAGTAGTTGGCATATTGTAGCCTGGCTCCAGGATCACTTTAACACTTAACTTTGTATTAACTAGACAGTATGAGAATACCCATAGCATCACCATTCTCTTTGCTGGGACAGGGCAAGCAACACAAACTGTTTCATCTTCATTGGATGGCCTCAGTGCTATGGGAAACATGTGCTGGGCTGCATTTATTATTTCCTATGGGGAATGGGAAATGTATGTCAATGTGAATTCTATGGGGCCAGATGAGATCCATCTGACAGAGCTGGCAGAAGCGCTCACAGAGCCAGTTTCCATCGTTTCTCAGCAGTGCTGGGTAACTGAGGAGGTCCCAGTTGACTGGAGGTTAGCAAATGTGACCCCATCTACAAGATGGGCCAGAAGGAGGACCCACGGAACCACAGGCCTGTCAGCCTGACCTTGGTGCTGGGGAAGGTTATGGAGCAGAACATCCTGACTGCCATCTCCTGGCATGTACAGGACAACCAGGCAATTGGGTCCAGTCAGCATGGGCTTATGAAAGAGGTCCTGCTTGACTACCCTGATCTCCTCCTATGACAAGGTGACCTGCTTAGGGGATGAGGGAAAGGCTGTGGATGTTTGCCTGAACTTTAGTAAAAACTTTGATGCTGTTTCCCACAGCATTTTCCTGGAGAAGCTGTCTGCTCATGGCTTGGATGAGTAAAAAAGCCTGGCTGAATGACCAGGGACAGTGTGGTGGTGAACGGAGTTAAATCCAGCTGGTGGGCAGTCACAAGCGGTGTTCCCCAGGTCTCAGTTATGGGGCCAGTTCTGTTTAACATCTTTATCAATGACCTCGACAAGGGGATCAAATGCACCGCCAGTAAGTCTGCAGATGACTTGAAATTGGGTATGAATGTTCATCTGCTGGAAGGCAGGAAGGCTCTGCAGAAGGATCTGGACAGGGCTGGACCAATGGGCCGTGGCCAGTGTATGAGGTTCTACAAGGCAAAGTGCTGGGTCCTGCTCTTGGGCCACAACAACCCCATGCAGCACCACATGCCTGGGGAAGAGTGGCTGGAAAGCTGCCCAGGGGTGTTGACTGGTGGCTGCTGAACATGAGCCAACCTGTGCCCAGGCGGCCAAGAAAGACAAGAGCATCCTGGCTTGTATCAGCAATCGTGTAACCAGCAGGGCCAGGTCAGTGATCATCCCCCTGTACCCACCACTGGTGAGGCTGCATCTCAAATTCTGTGTTCAGTTCTGAGACCCTCACTAAAAGAAAGACATTGAAGTGCTGGAGCAGGTCCAAAGAAGGGCAACGAAGCTGGTGAAGGGTCTGGAGCACAAGTCTGGTGAGGAACAGCTGAGGGAACTGGGGATGTTCAGCCTGCAGAAAAGGAGGCTTAGGTGGGAACCTTATCACTCTCTACAACTACCTGAAAGGAGGATGGAGTGAGGTGGGTGTTGGTCTCTTTTCCCAAGTAACAAGCAATGGGATGAGAGGAAATGGCCTCAGGTTGCACCAGGGAAGGTTTAGACTGGGTATTAGGAAATACTTCTTCACCAAAAGGGTTGTCAAGCATTGGAAAAGGCTGCCCAAGGCAGTGATAGAGTCACTACCGCTGGAGGTATTTAAAAGACATGTAGATGTGGTGCTTAGGGACATGGTTTAGGGACTTTGTAGAGTTAAGTTAAAGGTTGGGCTCAATCATCCTAAAGGTCTTTTCCAACCTAAATGAATCTATGATTTCCCATCACCTACTTTAGTATCACTTTTACCACTCTCCTGGTTCTCAAACCTCCTGTCAATGGTCTTGAATGGTCAAGATGTCAATTCTACTGACCTTGTCCTGTACAAGCCATTTTGCCTCTCATTATTCTTGCTGTACTGATTTCCCCCTTGACTTATGTAATTTTCTGAAACTCCATAGTCAGAACTGCACATAACATTCAGGTGCACACATACCAGGGATTCAACGTGACAGAAAACAAAATGGGTAACACCATTCTATTTATTCCCCAATAACTCCTAGCAATGTTTGTTTGATGAAAGCAGAAATGACACTTCACCTATCCAAGGAAACTCCTCCTGAGCTACAACAGGAAAACTCAGGCCTAACAAGCTAGAACTGTGCATGTTTGACAAACAATGACAATGACACTCATTGATTAATTGAAATTCCTTCAAATAGCTTAAAGTTAAATTGTATCCAAAATATTTGTAGCAACTGCAAGAAATAAGCACCTTCAGTCTGACTAACATTACCATTATTTCCTTTTTTTTACCTCACTGTTTCTGTATTCTTCTATACTGGAATGGATGTTCTTCACTGGCTTTTTCATTCTTTTATCCCATTCTTTCTTTTATTCCTATATCACGTTTTACCTTTGCACTTCTCTTTTCTGCTGCTGTTCTCCCATCTCTTTATATGCTCTGCCTTCCTCTCTTGCTCTGCATCGGCACTTGAAAGAAAATACCTTCAGCGACAAAACACTGCAGCTCCCACACTTTGCAGAAGCAGCAGTTCAGTTCACTGGATTTCACCAGAGCCTTCTCTAAACCAGCTCAACTTGGAATGTAAATGGTAATAGTTTCTAGCTTTCATTAATAGGTCTATGATCAGTCTGAAACTCTCCATCCTACAGTCTTCTCTGGTTGAGAGACTGGAAAGAAACAATCCTATCTTTTTCCTTAGATTACTTAAATCTCCCTGTTGAGAGCGATCTGTATTAACCCATCTTGTTCCCAGAAAAGGCTCAAGTAGTTTTCTCTGCCAAATGGATGTGGGCTCTTTTACATAAAATTTGAAACTCTCTCAAACAGCAGAGTGCAAATCACTGTTTTCTGACCTCCCTATATCCCACAGTTAAAGAGCTCACACGAATAAGGACAGTATGCATAAAGTCTATCCTTCACACAAAACCATCCGAACATATTCTGATCACTGGGAGGATACTCTAAGTAACAACTTACAGGAACATCTGGGAAGTCTTTTAATTACAGCTCAAGATACCGAAGTTAGAAAGTAGGGCTGAACTCTCATGTGGCTTTCCATCATCTGGTGAATACCAGTTTAAAGCACCTCCAAACTGATCACCACCATGCAATCTAACTAGGTTCAGAGAGCAGCACAGTAGCCAATCTCTATGGCTGTGCATGCTTGTTACCACTGAACCTTCTCCACTTAGTTCAAAGAGTAGTGATACCTACAGGGGAATGTAACATTATAGAAATAGTCAAAATAGTTGCCACTGAAACAGCACTGAACTCAAGAGTGGCAGGAACAAGCTGTGCCCATGTAGATTCAGAACCAATAATCTCAAGCACTGGAAAATACTTCCCCTGCTCCTGCCTTCATTCAAAGTCATCCCAGAGCCTCCTCACAACTTAGTTCCCAGCAACAGGAAAGTTTTTACGCATTTTTCACTGAAGTGTTTGTAACGGAAGCAACAAGACTGAGGAACGCACACATCATTGCTATAATCACATTAGCACTCATCAGCATTAGTGCTTGCTCAGCCTCAACTTTTTTCCTAGACGAAACTAGCTCCTTCTAAACTAGAAATACTGAAAACTCACAGAAAATGGAGGCAATTGTGAAACACTTCAAAAGGAAGGGGCTCAGCAAATCATCTGCACGAGCTCAATACAGCAGGGAATGGTGTGAAAAATGCACCTTTAAATTTAATATAAACATTAATTTTATATAAGTATTATTGAGGGAGCACTGCAGAAGGAGATAATGCAAGAACAGGAACAGCACAATGGAAATGCTGGCAGAGTTGTACATCATATATGCTTATAACAACAGGAAATAGGGAATCATTGGAGTATTCCAGACTATGCTAAGAGCTAGAATGAGAGTTTATGAACAAGATACTAGTTGCAGTATTCTGAACCAGAGTAGTCTACCATTAGGCTACATATTCAAAAGTAAAAGCAGTTAAGAGAGATATTAATAAAAAATAATAATTTGAGATAAAACTTCTGCAATATGGTCAGAAATATATAACCTGCGCATAAACAATATTGTATGAGAAAACAGCAGCATGACCAGTATATTTTGGCATTACCTGAAAGTGGAAAGCATTATACAACTGGTTAATTTTACTGATTTTTGCCTAGCATTTCTCACTCCTCCTCACAAGTCTGGGGACAGTAATGTAAAATTCTTGTGTTTTCAGCAGACCTCTGATACTCAAAAAAACCCCAACTTTTCATTAACAAAATGTCTTTTAACCTATGAAATCTTATGTTCCTATATGATACAAACTATGAGAAATAGAACCTCCTCAGTGAAAATACAACAGCACATCAAAACAATGCAATACAGTTTTTATGAGCCTACTGCAGCAACACCACACATTGATATGGTACACAAACATTCAGGAGCTGGCAAACAAGCAGGAAGGAAAGAACTGGGAAAAGAAGCTACAGAACTAGGGAACCCTTGCATCATTCCAATCACATATTCCTTTTTTGGCATGTAATCCACCATAATCTCCAAAAATAAACTCTACTTAAAGGCAAGTAATCCATTCCCTATTTGCAGGCATTTCTTTCTACATAGAACTGTAGTTTTCCTTCCTAAGCAAAAGATAATATGGGGGGGGGGAAAGGGGAGGTGGGAGAATGAGTTATCCCAGACTCTGCTCTATCCCAAAATACTTCCAGACCAAGCAGCCCATTCCCCTTGGGGGAAAGCAGCTGTCTCCTTTTGTTACCCATTTGCCTTGCAGCTCAGGCAGCAGCAGTTTATGCTAGTGAGGATACCTGGTTTTGGGGAAGAGTTGTTACAAACACTCAAACATGGCTCCTTTTATGCGTTTAAAAATCCTTAGGAACACCACTTGAAAAATGCATTTTTTTGTCTCTGGAGTCAGATGCAGAGGACTGAAAACACCATGCAACTGTGCTACCGCTCCGGTTAGTTATGCCTGTTGCATCTTTAATTACATGACCGTATACTGCTCTTCCTCTTCCCCTCCCCCCTTCTTACTGCAACAAATGGTAGCTTTTCCAGCGCTCCTTTAATCCTGGAAGAACAATTGGCAGAAGAAAGAATATTGTTTTCTGAACTAAAAAAAAAAAAAAAAAAAAAAGGAGCTGAAGCACATTTGCATAATTACATTTGTTTGGGAATGTGACTTGATTAAAAACCAGGCACTGGGATTTCCAAAAGTTAAACAGAAAACAGTTTTTCTTTAACTTGACTATTCATGCTTCCACTAAATGTCCTCTTCGTTTCATTCACAGATCAGGAGCAGAACAACTACAGCCTAATGAAGAAACAGTACGTTTTGAATAGGACGGTTCAAAAACCTAGCTAAGCTGAAGAACAGCAAGTACTATCAGGGGAAACAAAACCAGCAAATTCTTACCTGTTATTTAACGTGGTTGGCAGAGGATGTGTTGCATTGGGTGGCACGGTTGCATGAGTGAGAGGAGAAGGGTTCTGTGATATTGTTGCTGGGGTCTGAATTACCCCATTTAAAGCCCCTACAATTCCATTGATTGCCAGCTGGCTGGCTGGCAGCGCTCCAATTATTCCACCCACACCAGGCACTGCAGGAATGGTGGAGGTTACAGTCTGCATACCACTAGCTAGTGCCCCCACTGTCACACCATTGACCTGTTGAACTCCTGTGACTCCTGAGCCTTGCTGAGCTGGACTCTGCCCAGCAGGTGGTGGAGTGGAAAGAGCTGATGAACTGCTGGTGCTTTGTCCGCTGGAGGTTATCTCCTGGTGTAAAAACAAACAACAAAACCCCCTCAGCTGCGTAAGATTTCACCTAACAGCACAATGCAAGGACTATGAGGAGTTAACTTGTAACAAGTTTAAGTTTGGAAGAAACAAATAAAAATTACCTGATTTAATACAGGAAGAGAATTGTCCGGTAAAAAACTGTTTCCCAGATGAGGGCTTTTACTGCTGTTCAAGGAATCAGTACTAGGTGCTAAAGTAATTATTTCAAAAAACACACAAAGGTTAAATTTCTGTAACATGTGAAAAGATTCAGAATAATTTGACATTTCAAAATAATGTCAAAGGTAAACATAGAAAAAGTCAACCTTAAAATCATTCTGAAGACTAAAATATTAATACATCAGTGAATCAATAGAGTCAAACAGATGTGCTCCAGGCTGAAGTAAAAAAGAAACTGCACTGGAACAAGTAGCAATGATTCTTATAAATCTTCCCATTTACTTTCAAATATTTAAATACATTAACAATACTTATGTCTATATTCATCCTACACATACGTGCAATCCCTCCATCAATGGCATATGTGGATGAAAGAGCTATTTCATAGAAATACGTGTTTGAGTTACTCTGACACATCCATACTCTCCGCTACTTACCTGCTTGTACTGGAAAGGCATGTACTTGATGAGAAGGGCTAGGATTTGAAGTTATTGTTGGAAAGGGCACCGAAAGCTGTGCATTGAGTAGCTGAAGCCGCTCCTTCTTAGCGGTCAGATTCTTTATTTGTTCTTCTAACCGCCTATTTTCAACCTGAAGTTGGTGTAATGATTTCAGCATTCCTAAAACTAAGGTAAAAATGCGTGTTATCTTTCACAACCACTTTCAAAGAATGAATAATATCTCAATTGTTTTAATTTCTGTATTACAGTTTAAGACCAGCATTAAGTCATATGGAAAATATAAATAAAATTATTATGGAGAGATAAATTACAGAAATTTGACTTTAAGTGGAAAGATTTAGGATCAATCTTGTGTAATTTAAAGCGCAGGAAAAAAAGTACATAACATGTGATAGTAATTTTGCAATATAGCTATACCCTGGCTTAAATACAGATAAAGTCACATCATTAGGGCTGACAGTCATTTTAAGCAAACAACAGTACATGATAACTGATCCCCAAACCAGAATATGAAAATAGCATTATTCCAGTAGCACAGGTTAATTGCATAGTTAGCAAAAATCTATTTCAGCTGCAGTATTAGAAACTTTAAACAGTACCAAAACAGACAAAGTTTGGCAAAACTGCATTCAACTACGAACACATCCAACCAACAACATGTAGGTAAAAACAAGCGAGTTTGTGAAAAGGGAGGTTTTGTGCTTTAACACCTCGCACAGCGAATCATAAACTCACAGAAAGAATGAATAAAATGTCATCCAACGTGAAGTGATCACAACACACCTTGCTGGGAGCAGGAGATCCCATGTGCTGCGAGTGGCGATCTACAAATCACCCAGCAGGGAGCACTGTGTGAGCACTGCAGTTACCACCCCTTTTTGCATGAAAAGGGCATCATCTTTCTGTACTAACCTGATTTTTGCCAGAGTTTTCCCAAACTCCGCTCTGGTTTCAGGACTCGCATTTCCCAACTGGTGCTGGAGTGGGACTGTGAAGCCACAGGGACAGCCTACTTTTTTTTGCCTTTTTTTTTTTTTAAATTCTAAATTGTATTTGTTTAACATGACCTCTGGGCCTTCTACAGGCATAAGTCTACTGGTATAGGCACATCTGGTCATTTCCCAAGGATTTAGCTTTTATCCCTCCTCTTCAAGAACATACAAAGGAACCCTCAGTGAGCCCAAATGAGATGCAATAAGACTTAGCTAAACCTGTCCTCCAGCTATCATGTTTAAAGGATTATCCCTGCATGAATTTCCTCACAATTAGCATTTTTGTCAGGATACCATTCATAAAAATACCAACTAGATAGCACTTTACACTACCAATGAGAGAAATAATATGTTCAATAAAAAATAACATAAACTCTAACCTGATATTAAAAAAATAATAATTAAAAATGCATTCAATCGTTGTTTTTAATGCTGATATACTGTTGAATATAGAGATCCAGATAAATATGCAGGTACTCGTCACTTATGCTTTTAACATATTAATTCTTGGACTATACCACTCTATTAAACATAACTTGAGAAAATAATGATTTGCTTGCTTTGAGAATTCAAACACAATAAAGATACAAAAGCCTAGCAGGGCACCTGCCTAAGATTTGTAAATACTTTTCAGAACAGCAATAGAAGTACGCAGTTTAGATTTAAAAAATGAACAATATAACAATAATAAATTATTATGCCAGTTTATATCACACAATGTAAAGCAAACTGGGGAACTGTGCCATGCTATTTACAGGAGTGGATCTAAGACTCCAGAATTAATTTCCGAACTCTGCAAACAAACAGCTGGATCTGCAAGTCACGTCCTCTTGCATGACACAATTCCCCCATCCATAAAAATGTAGATAATTATAAGGAATTATTTTGTAATCTACTGAAGCCATGGGCTACACTAAGAACTCCATTACAATTATACACAACAGTTGCATTATACACTACAGCTAAATTTCTATTCACAGCAGAAAATAAGGGTTTTTTTAAGTTCTTGGACAAGCACTGGAATGGTGGTTCTGAATAACAGTTAACAAAAGCAATAATAAACGGAATGCGAGTACTTACTGTCACTAGGGGTGCCTTGCTCTAATAAAAACTGTTGTCCTTCACTCCATTGCCTCTCCAGAAGCTGTTCTATGCTGGCTGCTACTGGGGGCAAATTTTCCCCACAACTGTTTCCTGATTGATCATAGCGAATCTGCAAGCTGCTTACAGGGGATCTGTTGAAAATATTGCCATTTATTGTTTAAAGAAAAGAGTGGAAGGAAACGCATTAGTAAAAGGCTGTTGAAGTTTCTTACCTTACATCAGCCCCTAGCACCTACGTATCTTACAAATTCGAGACTAAGTTAATTCCTCAAAATCATTAGGAACTCCTGGTTCTCACTGCGAAGGCATTATAATAAAACACGTAATATTTCACAGCAAGAGAATTTATACTGAGAAAGCACATAACCTTTTCTTGCATACAGACCAACGTAACACCTAACAAACAGCATTGTATTAAATTATGCACTACATACTTCTACAGCAGTAAAACATTGTATATGCATATATAAAACACCTGTATTAAAAAAATCTTCAAACTTTTCCCAGAGAAAACTGGGAAAATAAAAACATTTTCTTAAAATCAGCACAGTAATGGTACTTCCACATAGGAAGGCCATATATAATCCCACTGCCTAACTTGTTCCCCCTCAGGACCTACGAGAGGGCTACTTTTGCATTAGATGGAGAAGAATTAAACCTGTGAGCAAAACCAGATGCTCAGTGTATTTCTGACTTGGGATTCTGGCCTCATGTGTGCATGGTTCCATTTCTCACACAGGACCAACACCAAAGCCCACTAATTGGGCTGGCCGGTGGATTTTGGTTGGTTAGTTTGTTTTGTATTCCTATCAACTGCAGTGAGCTCAGATTCAGATTCTTACGTATTAGTTATTCCTGTGAGCAGTAACTATTGGTGCCATTACAGGATCACAGCCATGTTGTTCTACGTGTAGTGCAGACTTAGCAACAAGACCACCAGAGTCCCAGTACAGGACGACATACAGAGTTCAGGAAATCAGTGTGCTAATTATGATTAGCGTAATAAGCAGTGGTCACAGCACATTAGCTACCTAATGACTGTCAAGCGTTTTGCAGGCACCAGAGCAAAGCAATTTTTAGAGAAAAGGTTTTAAGTAGGTGACTTAAGAGTCTGTAAGTATTTATAAATAACTCCCCTTTTACATACAGGATGAAAGAAGAAAAACACTTGTTAAAACAAAAAGCCCTGATGAATGGGTAACCAAGGTAGTGCTTTTTGACAAGAGATGACAACTCAACAGCATTTAACAGTTCAGCACAGACATGGCAAAAACACCCTTAAAACTAGTTGTTTACACAATGTGCTGAAGTGATAAGACGGAAGGTTTATGCAGCAACACTCTGAACAGATGTACTTCACTCCACACAAACACCACATTTTAAAAAACAAAAGAAAAATAAAACACAATACACAATCAAAACGAAAACCAGAAAACAAAATGCAGAAAAACACCACGACTCCCCCCAGCAACTTCCTTCTCTGTAGGCATGCTTTTGAAGGGCGAATAAGCTACTCTAACAGATTGCACCATTTGCATTATAAATCACCAACAAAATTCTTCTTGGGCTTACGACTGTTTTGTATCAATTTCACAAAGATAGAAACAAAGCAACACATGACTCTATAACCCTCTGCAATCCTTCACTGGAAGTCTGTATAGAAGGAGAAAAAAAAAATCAAATCTAGATTTTCATGTATCGCAACTTTAGTCAGTCCATCCTTCTCCCAGCTGAACTCACCCACTAGACATGATCTTGCATATAGGGATAAATCCTTATTTCAAATAATATGTAACCATAGTTTCCAACAGGATTATAAATGTGCTATATACACGGGTCCAATGCTGTCACTGAGAGGGGAATCCCTTGCTTCATGTTTCATACTTTGCTTACTTTCAAAACTGGTTTTTGTTTAATCCCGCAGTACAGTTAATCATACTCTTATAGTATTAATTGGAATTTAGATATTAAGGCATACGGGCATTTAGACAGAGGCATACGTACATATTTTGATGCAGGTATTTACATAATACATTTTAAAATCAAAGGTTAAGTATAGGGTAAAAAAAGTTCAGGTGCCACCTTGGGAAACATAGCAATTCCTTTGCAAAACAGAAACAGCTCACATATACCAAGCATATTTATATTTCTCATATATATATATTAAAATCTTAAATATGACAGCTTAAACATTACACTGTGGTTATATAGAGGAACAAAGATATAACAATATGGATCCGAAATGACCATACAGCTCATGAGTCACATATGTCTTCTCCAAAAAGCTGTGTCATCAACAGCAAACAATTGTTTCTGCAAGTGTTTTTATTTTAAGCAACTATTTGAAAATGACATGGTTCTTGTGGAGAAGTGTGTTATTTATGTATCTCATAAGCTTCAAAGGGAACAGAGTCAGAACTTGCAGGAAAATAATGGTAACAGACAAAGCAGGTAACATTCAGAGTTGCCAAGTTTTCAGACGGCAGATTTTTGAAGTTACCTTTTAAATCACTACAAACGGTCTTTTAAATAATCATTTTTATATACACACTACATATATATAAAAACCAAAAATATTTAATTGGGGCAGGTGTGGAATTTGCTACACATTTTAGAAACACTGACGTACGTCTGCTCTTCCTTATTACACAAACCAGGGGTGAAATTCGCTGACTACTGAACTGAATGGCTAACTTATCTAAATTTTTTCCATGCTAGGTACTTCAGACCAAGTTTTTCTATCTTTCCATTTTGGAACTACAGCAGTAATTTCTCCTCCACCACCCCTCCCCCCCACACCTTTTCTGTCTTGTTCTTGGACAAATCTACTGCCAAGCAAAAGCTATCTGCTCTTTGCGAAATACTACAGCTTCCATATGCTGAAGGAAGCTCTGCAATAGTGGACTGAGGTGGCCTTTGTATCATCGAAACCAGCTGAAATTTGACCATGTTGTGAGTGCTGGAATGTATATATCCTGAATACACACTCCATAGAAGCATCATACTTAAGGAGTTTAGCTTCTCAGATATTCTACGTAAAATACAGCCTGTACGCAACTTACGGCCTACCACAAATCGTATAAAGACAAAGTCTTTGCATATTAACTAAGAAGACATTAAAACTTGTAATTACCACAACATGTATGCGGAGGAGAACTACTTAATCAAAATCAGAAGTTCTGGAATTTCCTAATTGTTGAGCATTTCCCTCTGCAAAATTCTCTTAACTTACTTGGTTGTATATATACAAACCCATTTCTTACATATACAAAGATTTATATGCTAATGTAAATATATGCTATTTATATCAGGAACACAATCTAAACTGATTTGTAAATTCTCTTTTTATTGTCTTAGAGGCAACACATATTGGAAAGCTGAAAAGCCAGTTCATGACTCGTTAATAGCACCTAAGTACTATAATGGATATTCTCACCCCATTCGACAAGAAGTCGTTTTTGATTAATGAAGGAATATAATACAAGATCAACAACACCAGCCATGTACATTAAATTATCTAATTTGGAGGTATTTATTATAAATTACTGTAATAAACACATGCTGTAACAATCAAATTCATTGTTACAATGCTGTATCTTGTAACTACCATTTTTTTAGGTGTCCTAAAATCCTTTTTAAGATAAAATCCCAGTGGTGAGCCTCCAAGCAAAAAAACAAAACAAAACAAAACAAATAGTAATAACACTGTAAAATCTAATTCATATGGAATAAAAATAGTCTTTTGAAAACAAAGGTTCACTCTAAAATACAGGGAAAATATTACTGAAGTATTTAAAAGACAATATTGAAATTTTAACAGCAAGTATTTTAAAACAAAATAACATGATGTAATTCTAGCAGAATTCTCATGCCAAACTTCAGTAGTAGAGGTGAAATGCAGCAGGACAAAAAAGGTATTTCCCCACCCCCCACGCGAGAACTGTTGCATATTTTGAAGTGGTGATGGATAAGGAAGAAAATATTTGATTGATATTTTTAATGATATTTAACTACTCAGACCACCTTATTCCCCTGATCATTGTAGTCTTAAATCTACGGGATTTTGGAATTTTTGCAAATAAGATTAAAAATAACTAATCTGAGATAAGTAGTACATGTGGAGTAAATCATAGATAAATCCGTCTAAAGCAAGTCTCCATTTCCAACATAAAGTCCTTCATTTGTAAACCTAATTTCAGTTGATATAAAAGTAAATTTCAGCACATTTTTTAGCTATCTGGACATATTAGGGTTTTGGGATTTTTTTATATCCACAGAAAAATAAATGTATGCACACGTGTGCGTACACACACACACAAATATATAGGCTTTTAAAACACTTATGTATTACTAGTAAAAAGACAGTGAAGTTTCCAAATCTTAAAACATTTCCTTTGCCTGCACTCCCCAATGTAAATAATGCTTACCGTGGTGAGAGACTTCCTCTGGGTGAACCTCCTCTGCCAACAAGGCTGCGGCTATTATCTCCGAGATCTTGATCTGCAGTGTAAATATTTCACAGCTGATAAATCGACTCGTCTGAGATAAGAGTTTTAGAGCTGATGCAGATATTTTAAAAATACCTTAAATCTCAACTTCTATCTGTAGTTACTGCTGAAGAGCGAATACGTAACTAGTTTAAGATTGCTGAACTGTATCATGTAAGGTGTTGTCCTTACACATTTCTGAGGCTGTACCAGGCCATGGATTATGTTCACTTCTTTCATTCCTTTCAGTTTTACAGCACAGAAGCGTGGTTTGCATTTGCAGTACCCTCCCCTCAGCCACTTTTAATTTGTACGGTGAAAGTAATGAATCACAGCTGTGGACAGCTAATCTGTATGCTTATCACAGCAAATCCTGATGCTCTGTATTTTTTTAACACTTTGCATCCCAAAACAACTCATAAAATATGGAACGCATTAAACTTGCTGCTGCCGTCTAACAAGCACACCTTATTCTGCAAATTTACTGAAAACTTTATGAAAGCGTGTAATTCACTAATTCCTATTTATAAGCAGAAGCATAGGAAAGACCCTCGCTAGAAAGGTAGTAAAACAAACAAAAAAGGCCTCATTAAATACACAAAAACGTTTTGCTTGGAAGGACTCAAAAGGGTTATTTTCCCTATGGCCTCTCAATAAAATAACCCTATCTGCCGCCTTCAAGGCTGCCCTCCCCCCATTCTGAGTCAAGCGACCTCCGACCTCTTGGAGGGCAAAGACATGACTGATCCATTCTTGGTAAACTGCTAAACTCATTCCCTTCCCCCAGACAGGCATGGCTACCAGGACATGTCAACAAATCCTTACCCGGGAAGGAGACAAAGCAAAGCCCGCAGCTCATTAAAACCAACGAGGAGAGCCAGCGGACCCAAATGCCAACCGGTAAATATTCACAAGATTATTAAATGCTGCGCAAGTTCTCTAACGGGATCTCTTTCACACCGAGTTGTATGTAATGCAATTTCATGAATTATGCAAATAAAGGTTTCAGCTATTCACGACAAAACCCAGAGCTCTGTTACTCTCCTTGCAAAGAGCTCCGAACTGAACACATCAATCACAGAAGTCACAGGAGACATTGTTGCATTCCTGCCTGCTGATGGCTCTGCTTAAACATTTACATTTCAGGGACTAAAAAAAAGGGGAAAAAAAAAAGGGGGAAGAAAAAAAAGGTGGGGGGGGGGAGGAAACCCGCGCTGTTCTGCAGGACAACCGAGAATTTCCTTCCAGCACATCACAACTTTATACAGATGCTGAGCAGGGTTCAAAAATAAAATTCCACAATCTTTTCAAGAACACCAAAGTCTGTAAAGTTGCACCTTTGTCACCAGCAGCAGGACGCTTACCTGCTTGGCTGTTGTCAGCCTGAGCTATAAGCGCTGCCATTGCTGAATTTGGATTCAGCCTATTGCCGTACATGTGGGATGGTGGCAGACTGAGAGATGATCCAGGTAGGGTGTTTGCCTGCAAGAAACCAATTAGTACTTGAATCCCTTTCATAAAAAAGAGGGAGAAATGCTAAATATATTTTAAAGAATATATTCATAATACACAATTATTATTTTAAGTTCAATGTTTTCTAAAACCAATATATTTAAAAGAAAAAATACTCATTTCCATTCATCAGTATAGAAATAAAATTGCAGCACTCTGAAAATGTATCAAGCTTTAAAGCATGATTTACTTGTTATTGGCAAGACCTGTTAACTAGAAAGAACCCCTTCCAATGTAAAAATTACTGCAGTAAATATTAAAAAGTACCTAAAATGCATTTTTAAAACAACCCCAGTGTAGCAGGATGGGTAGCCTTCCCCGCAATCCTGAAGTATGCACTCAATGCTAGGATCATGTGGTTATCCTACTAATTATTTAATCTTATTAAACCATTTACAAAATAAGGGCAGGTAGACAACAGATGTCTCACAAATGCCTGGGTTCCTTACATCACAAGCCGGCTGTGGAGGTCAAAAGGTCCAACTTTCAGCTCTGTAAGTTTAACTACACAGAGCCATATTTCCTTTGCTCGACTCCGTCATTAGTAAAACCTGCACACTATTTTGTTACTTCCTATTTTGATAGACTTGGAAGCCTGGTGTTTTTTTGTTTTGTTTTGTTTTTATTTTAAAGAACGCAAACAGCC
The DNA here is from genome assembly GCF_033815535.1 of Pezoporus flaviventris. Classification (NCBI taxonomy): domain Eukaryota; kingdom Metazoa; phylum Chordata; class Aves; order Psittaciformes; family Psittacidae; genus Pezoporus; species Pezoporus flaviventris. The sequence goes on from NW_026892595.1 coordinate 11,106,912, forward strand.
ATTACAAGTATGTTTTCTATACAATAGGGGGCTCAGGGAATCACAGCTTTGCCCTGACCCCATATAAGGAACTGTATTTTTGGCAGTTGGCCAGCTCTACTTATTGAAGAGCTCCCAAAGTTTGTGTTCATTCATGTTGCTAACCACAATTCTGAAGGTCTCTGCTGGGACTTGTGCCAAACAAGCGAAAATGAACCCTTAAACAGATGAAGCTAAGGAGGCTGGCCAAAATCTTGCATAATCCAATGCAATAAAAATACCTTCTTCCTTGGCTGCTTACGCTTTTTGCCTTTCGAAGAAAAGATTTGTGTTAAATGCCGAGTTGCAGGGACAGGCAATCAAAGAAAAAAAAAGGCACTGCCTTATTAAAAAGGCATTTTCCTACCTGATGAAAAAAATTACTTCAGAACAAAGCAAGGACTGCAATACTTGGGGGAGGGGGAAGTCAAAGACACACAACTGGTGTTATCACTGGTCTTAAAATGAATCTTTTAAGAAAATGTAAACAACCTTTACTTGGGGGGGGGGGGGGGGAACGACAAAAAATGGAGGTGAACAGTAAGAAACTCAATTTGTGGGACATTTTGACATGTATAACTGCACACAAGAGACAGAGGAAACATACTGGTTATTACAGCAAAATATTACAGAGTATAAACTATGTCTCTGGAAAGAATCACACACTACCATTAAGTTTTGGCTTTCAGCCAACATATTAAACTTGATGAATGGACTTTTATGAATTCACACAACTGTTTTCAATGATGCTTTATTTACTATATACTGGTGAGAAATTGTGCCTGATACTTATATTCTTCTACTCTCACAAAGTTAAAAAAAGCCACAAGTAATTATTTACAATGATCAGGGTTTTTTCACTTCTCAGTTTAAAGGTACATGCACAAGATTGCAAAAACGACAGTTTCACTCCAAATGTGGCTGTTATTTCCCTTTTTTAAGGAACTGCATGTCTTTTCTAGAATTAATGTGAATTAGTTTTGAATCTTAAAAATACTACAGGCATTTCCACCTACCCAGATATAACAGCTTCCAGAAGTACAGCACGTATTAGTACTTTAACACTTACTGATGACGGCAGCAAGACCACACAGCTCCTGCTATATTCCTTAATAAGTGCCTATTCCAATTCAACTATTTAGTAACCTACAGCTGTTTTCCTCTCAAAACCAAAACTAACTTCAAAAGCAAAGTCGTTTTCTGTCAAATCCTTTCACTGAAGAAACCTTACAGAATGGAATTTTACAAGATTCAACCATTATTTGCTCCCATTTCTAAGAGACGAGACTACCAAAATAAAATATATATACTTCATTTAAATAAACTGGTTGAAGTTATGAATTCTACTAATACAGTTCGTGCCTTTTAGGTTTTTTAACTACAAACACCCGGTCTTATTTCTGTTCAGGTTTTGAATAATATTATTTTATAAAACAATTCTCAATTCTAGTAAGTGTACTACTCACATTTTAAACAGAAGCTGCTATACTTTTACTCTGCGTAAGCTTCACTGCAAAGTTGCTTAAAACTGCAATAGCAACTATATATTAATTTATGATGGAAGGGCAGCTATAATCAGCAAGGCAAATACATGTTTATTTGATTGAAACATGACCAAATAGCTTTAAGAACTTTCTAAAAGTATCTGAGTATCTTGAAAGGAGTTCCTAAAGTCTCTTGAGTAACCATCACATCACAAAAGACATCAAAGGAATTAAACAATGTTTGCTAAGTGGGTTGATACAACAGATCAAAAGACTTAAACAACATCTAAGAACTTGAGTTTTTTCACAAGTGGTGGTTCACCCTAAACTTAACCCCTGTTTATACTTTAAAATAATAGTAAAGGTGTCCTACAACAAGTTGGAACTACAGAAGTTCTAGTGCCATCATGTATCCTAAGCAACTCTCAAAGGAAAAAGTCACATTAATAAAACTGTTCAAGTAAGCTGAAGGTAAATAAAAAACTTTGAAAATACTTTCCTTAAATGGCAAGGTAAAATGACAAGAATAACGATTTGCAAAGCTTTATTACATATGTGACGACTTCATCTGACAGGAAAGTAGAGAAGGTGGAGGAGTGCTACATTATTTAAAGGTGAAATAGAAGCTTCGTGTTTCACTCGCAGTCGAAACAAGCTGTAGCTAGCATTTATTAAAAATGCGCAATCATCCTGTCAATACATATTAAGGTCATGGGACTGAAACATATTCTAAAATGTAGAACTTTTAAAGCTGTATGATTCTTTATTTCAGCTGATTCTGTTTACATACTCAATACAATACATGATCAAAATGTATGAACTAATGAAATAAAGAGACTGCTAAGTATTTATTTTGAAAAGGCAGCAAATTTTCCTGAAAGATTTTAGCAGCAGGATTTCAGCCCATTTAGAGGTATAGCATACCCTGCTTTCATTTATGGCATGTTCAATAAATCAGTAAAGCAATAAGCAGCGGAGCAGCACTGAAGGAAGATACACTGCAATTCACGGAATGCCCAAGTGCAGTAAGAATAAATGATTGATATTTGATTGATGCCTAAAAACACTTCTTCTACAGCAAGAAAGTGCAACTATATTCTTTCATTAGAAGAACAGGACTTGAAACTTAACTAAATTTAACTTGTATATATACATATCCTCTGAAGTATTTGAAGTAGTTTGGTATTTGCTTGCATCACTCCAAAACTGTATTTTACTGTAACAGTGTGACTATAAAACTTTCCAAGTTGACAACTATTTGCATTCATAACTGGATATTTACTTAAGTTTCCAGGGAAAACAGCTTCTTCATTTCAAAAGTTATTATGTTCTTTAAACAAAAAAAAAAAAAAAAAAACCAACAACAAAACCAAACAACAAAAAACAAACCACCAAAGGGCTGCAAAATGGTACAATACTTAGGTGTACACAATTAGATTAGGTCTCAAACATTTAAGAACCTTTGAGCATGCCTATTCCCCTGTACCTTTCAAGTTCTATGCTATGAAATATTTTCTGATAACAGGCCTCATTTCTGCATCAGCTCCACACCAGTAAGGTTTTAATACTCAGCGTGTGATGAGAGATGAAACCAAGTGTGAACAACTTTCGGGTCCCATGAGTAGGCTGACTGTTGAAGCTGTCAGGTTCAATTGCATCATTCCACATTATTCAATGCCCCAAACTGCTCCCTAATTGTTAGGGGCTTAACATATTCAAAACTATTGTTTAGGCTAATGCTGAAATGCCTACAGTTGAGTTTCCATAAAGAAAGGGGAGGGATTTAATTGTAGTTAAACCATTACTGAACTCTCCTCCTTTCATGATAGGACAACATGGATGGCTGGAACAACCAATTCCAAGATGCTTCTTAATCAGTTTATACCCAGTCAACATCCCATTTCCTCTCTGCTTTAAAAATAGTCATTGCTATATTGTAGCTTTGCATTATATCATGGTGATGCTTTACAATTAGTGACAGTTCACCTAATTACCTACTTCAGCTAATATATATTTGTCAACAATAATTTCAAAGGTTATTTTTATTTCTTGTTTAAAATAAAAACATTGCTCCTGTACTGTCTATACCCCTTAGAGTATGAGTACCAGATGAATGCGGTTGGGGTCATGCTATCTACCAATCATTCTAGGTTCTTCATCACAGCACGATGCTGTGATAGAAGCTGCAAAACTACCCTTTGTTCCTATTAACACAAAGCAATCAAGAGCACTAGATATCGCCAGCAACTATTTCTCATGGCCAGCTACCATCAGAAAGTATAAAAAATGTTAATGCACATGAAGTTGCAAGCTAAATTTTCTGCGAGCTATCCTGCTACACTTCTGAGAAGACATCACTACTCCTTTCCATGCAATTGCCTTTTTTCATGACATATGGAAGGAAATTCAAGTACTAGGCCGGCTGCTTGCTAAGTTACCTTAAGCTGATGTATTTTGGTCAATGATAAGCAACATTTAGCAGAACAATGTACTATTGAAAATAACATCAAAATTAAAACCTGCATTGCAATTAAATGAGCTAAGATATGAAAACATATTAATGCTATGTACATAATGATAATAAAAAATTGATAATACATATAAACTAACTGCTTTACTTGAGAAGTGAGAAGAGATGCTTATCAAGTGACAGCAGCAAAAGCAACCTGGCCTTATGTTTCCTAGCTTAACTTCGGAAGTGAATAAAAGTGATTTTTATCCCGAGAATTTTTATGGCCAGTTATGTAGCGGAGAGCATGCAACCGCTGTTTTTTCTTGGCTTTCTTGCTGTTTCTTTCAATGCAATGGGAAGAATGTGTTAATGCTTCCTTTTATTGTCTCAGTACTTCTGGTATCATCTTCAACTTCATTTAGGAGATGTGGAGGGACCACGGCTACATATCATCACTTGCCTTCTCTGAAATCTGTTATTCATCTGGGATGCCACTATACCCCATAGAAGGGTGGTCAGACTGCAATTAATTGCAGGAATGCAAACAGGTTTCTAGGACGCCTAAGTTCTGCCACATCAACAGCTTTTCATGTATCACAATGCCTGAATATTTTCACCCCAAACATGGAATTTGTTTATAAATCTTATCTAGACCTTGTTTCCAATGGAAAAAAAAAAATCCAAATTCCTGTTTATTTTCCTATATGCCAAGAAATACAGATGGAGTCAAGGACGGAATTGAGGACAACATAGAAATTCCTTAATAAAAATCTATTTCCACGTTTCTTCTGAAAACCATCATATGACTTTTCAAAATAACTAACACAACACAAAATAAAACTAAAATGCAGCATGATAAACACTGTATTTTAAATAAACCAATAATTGCATTTACACCTTCTTAATTTATTCTTTGGCTTTCATAGTTGTAAGTTGAACATAACTGATTTTCAAACAAACTCTACTGACTTCTTTACTAAAATAGCCTCCAGTACTACTGATGACTGAAAGCAGAAGGTGTACTTTTTACAGGCAACCTCACCTCACCTGCTATCACACATACATCATGAATATGGGTCAGCCCAAACATTCACTGTAGTCTTTTACTCATTCTATGAAAGGAATACTGGAATTGAAAAGATAACCCTTCCCATATGCCACCATTACCATCCAAGCACTTTGAAGTCCTTAAAGTTTGGGTTTGGTTTGCTTAAGACAGATAATCAAGGTGCAAATTTACTATCAGTGTTTTCATTAACTGGCTAAAATAAAGGAATTAACTGAAAAGCTTAATTAGGAGGCTGGAAAAGTTGAAATCAGAAAAAGCGTTCATGATATCTTAAAAGACAAAAGCAACTTTTCAATCACAAAGAGCATTAATTACAAATTTATAAATTACTGTAATCAAAATCTGTCAGGAAAACTGTGTACGTGACATGTAAAATCATCCGATGGGTACATTATTCACATCATTAGTAATTTTTATGTTAGTAGTAAAAATAAGTACTTCAAACTTCTAGCTGTAATGAAGACCCTTGTTTATGAATAAGCAAATAATCAAATACTGTCTCTGAGAATCGTTTTGAGTGAATGTATAAATAAATCCTTCCATTAAATGAAACCATCTATAACCTTCAAACAGCAGCACTCAAGTATTTTCCAAGAAGGGCATGAATGAATGCAACTGGGAAACACAGTGGGATTTGAAAGGCAAAATGAAAAATTAATGGCACACCTACAGAAACTAATTTATACCTCTGCCCAGTGTACAACAAGGGCACATCAAGTCATTAAAAAACACATGGGTACAAGGTCTATCTTCCAATAATGTGCAAAAGCTATAACCTCGACTGTACTACCAGTTTACTCATCTCTTCCATGCTAAACTGAACATTATATAAAATTTTAACCAATTAAAATCTATTTATTTATAAATTAGACATAAAAAAGACTTGTATAATGACTTAGTAGAATGTTACCTCATTAAGAGGGTTTGCTGCATGTTTGTTTTGTTTTTAAAAAAGGAGGCTATACAGAGATAAGACCCTGTGAGTCCTCCACCTCCCCCACAAACCTGACTGAAACCAGAGCTATAGTTTCAACACAAATCCCTTTTACCTCAAGTTTATTCCTCCATCCTTTCCATCTACTTCTGTCTTCCATAGCACTTAACCTGTATGTGCTCTGCATAGACAATGGAAGCAGTATCTTACCCGAGAATCTGTTTTCCTTAAGAACATTAACCTCTCTATCAGGAATCACAATTTCATTCTCATATTGACTAGCCAAAAGAATGACTTGATTAGGGAACAAACCCAGTATACCCATATAGCAATTTATTTTCTTCACGAGTATTCTAAAGAAAGCCAGACACTCTAATATAGGAAACAATGGATCTGAAAGAACAGTAACTACTTTAAAGAGCATCTATAATTTCAAAAATAGTAGTAATAATCAGCCACTTATGCAAAAACACAGGTATTTTAACTTTCTAAATAAACCCCAATAGTCTTTACTATCTAAGTAAAAACCTACTGTAGCATAATTACTGCTGTGTAAAAATGCTTGCAAGATTCCCAACATTTTATACAAGGTCTATACGGGCACTGCCTCAGCAACGAACTTTGCAGCTTGTAACAAAGCATATACCATGTATATACACTTGAAATCGTTTTCAAACCTAAACATTTGTTTTTATTTAAATATTTTTATTTTCACATTTTTCATGTTCAACACCATTACTATTGTCTCAGGCAGCTAAACTGAAGTAGTGCTACACTCAGTTCAACGAAGAGGTCAATGTGCCTCAGTTGCCTGGAGACTGATGGTTGCTACAGCAGCACCCGATAAGCCAAGCTAAATAAGCTTCAGCTTGAAGGCAGAAAACATTTATTGCTAGACCGAAACATTGATGCAGTAGTCTCAGCATGCAGCACTGTGAAAATCATGTAACCGTATTTCAGACTACCTGTATACTGCACTACGTCTGTGTGAAGACAATCTTACTGAAGCTAGAGGAAAATGCAAAAAGTAAAGATTTTAATAGGGCTAAATACTAGATTACTTGCAACTATGATTCCTTTGTTCTTCTAGTTGAGTCACATGTTAGAAGGAATTTTCCCTCTGGCTGTAAATTCTTCCTCCTTGCTACTCTCTTCCACCCCCATCCCGAAAATCCTCAGTTAGATCAAATGAGAAGAAAATTATATTTTTACCTGTTTTGCCTAGAACTAACAAAGAATTAGAACAGCTTTTAAGTGACAAACAATAAAATTTAGGTGGAGAAGCCTTTACTAGCCTGGTTCTTCCACATTTTGGAAGGAAAGTCACTATTTTGCACTGACATCTTACACCACAAAACCAAACCCCCCTCTGTCTTTTACATACTGAGGGATGCATCTAGCACACTTTCTAAACCTATCAGCACTGGCAATTTCCTGTCGCAATGAGTCCCAAGGATGAGCAACACACTCTATTGAGAATTCTTTCTTTTTTTCTGGATATGCCAGCTTTTCCTTTTGTATCTCCTTCTTAAGTTATAAGGAGAACCGAGTAATTTCAGTATCCAACAGTCTGTGATCCATGTTCATATTTTACCTTTGACACCGTGGGTAGGAACCTCTTTTGAGCAATTGTACCATCAAGAGGTGTTTTGATAGTCACATAAAATACATTAATTGGTTTTCATGCATCCACTATTTCTATTGATTAGATAATTCTAGTACTGCAGTAAGGATTTAATTTCCCTTTTCTGGAATGATGCTGCTTAAACCAAACCATACAATATCATGATCTCCAGATGTTTCATTATTCTCTTGTTAATTACCACACATATTTAATGTCATACAAATCACTCTTAGAAAGACAAACCCAGAAAATACAACCAAACTGACCACAAATTCAACTACAAATCATACTGTTTATCTGCAGAAAGGATCACTTAAGTCTAGATTACACTGAGTTAATTAGTATCAGCAAAAGACTGGTATGACTTCATGGCATGACTACCAGAGGAAGTATATTTTTGAGAAATTTAGCAATATACTAACATATTGTTGTAAGTGCTGTCTATTCTTTACATAATGACTGATCTAAAGCATGACAGGTTTCTCTATAAGGCACCCACCCTTTACTAGCTTTGCAGATAAGCAACAGAAATCTGTACTACCTGCATTCTGAACTTTGTAAAAGAGCTATTCTGGCATTCAACAGCTCAACTACTTCCAAAGTAAGAAACAGACTTCTAGAAGTGGCCTGAAAAAAATCTTAAAAGAGCATAAGGGTCTTCCTAAGTTATGGAAATAATCTCTGATTACATGTCTAATGTAATTTACCATAATTAGGATAAGTTACTTTACACCGCAAGAAAGGATTATTCCTTACATAGGTTTGTTGGCATCATTTCCAAGTCTCTAGTTTTAAGTCTTAAAATGTTCCAATCCAAAGGTAATGTAAATTCTAAATACTTCAGATACTATGCGTACCTTGGGGAGCTTAAGCAGCCAACCATCTAGTACTGCAGGTTACTTAACGTCTGAGAGTGTCACACAGGAATGTCCTAGAACTGATTGCAGTTTGTCTTTTTTTGTGTGTGTGCATTCATTCTGCACCCTGAAGAGAAGTGCATCAAACAATGACAGCTAATAAACCTGCCATTTTCTAGGGTACCCACAGCGAGAATGGTACAGAAAATTCCCTTAAACAGACTTACACTTTCGCCAGCCCCAAAAACTTCAGGTGCTTAACCTGAAACTTTCCTTCCTCACTCACATTTACTTATTTACTTTGAGCTGAATAGCCAATTTAAAGCAAAAAAAAAAAAAAAAGGCAGAAAACAGTACATTTCTCTGAGCAAGACAGGAGTATCTGCCTTGCCCATGCTGAATTTGAGAATATGAGATCTTTATTTCCACGTTACAGCTGCATGAAAACATCCAAATCTCGCCTACTGAAGACTTGCAGAAAAACCTTTCAAATTGAATTTTCAGCACAGATCACTCACTGTAGGTGTACTCTTGAATTTCCTCATAATTCCTCCCCTGTTTTGGAAGGTATAAATAAGATTGCTCCCAAAACTGTTCCTAACTTCTCTGCTGATAGGGTCAAGAGCCAAGAACAGAGTTCCTTTTTCCTGTATTTTCACTTATTTTCCCATGGTTGCTAGAACAGAAAAAAAAAAGGAAGAGAATGTTTCCCTTCATGGCATGTAAAATGATATGCAATCTTGAACTGTGACAAGCAAAACCCCCACCGCAAGAGAAAGTAGTGTAAACTAGTGCTATGAAGAAAGAACAGAGAACTAGAAAGATATAAATTTAGGGACTAGACTAATTAAGAAAGTGAGAAAATAACCACCAGAGGACAGAAGCATCTGAAACACCAGGTGCCCTAAATTCAGAATCTGAAAAGTTCTCAAGATTCCTGAGCTTTCACATTCCTATATTGTTAACAAATTACTCCAAAACTATCGGAAAAATAAGCCTTATCTCCCACTAAAAGCGGGATCAAAGGAGGACAGCCACCACTGTATGAATGCTAAAGAAAACCTTGCTGGTTTTCTACTGCTCCTAAGGGGCATGAAGCCAAACCAACCTCAGAAGGGACAATGGAAGTGGTAAAAGCAAACTTACTTCACTTAGAATGGCAACTGAGTAGCAGCACCTACATTCCCAATTAACACACCTCCATCATGGAGGCAATAGTTCATTACACCATGCTGAAGTGGACCCATCATGCCACCACAAATAAAACCAGGACTAAAAAGAGTAACTTCCCTATCTCTGTGCAAGCCATAAGGACTGCTGTTACAGATACTTCTTGTCCTTTTCTTTCTCTTTGTTAGCTGCTTCTGAGGCAAAGGAAGCACAGCGAATGAAGGAAGAGATGGGAACTTGGGAAGAAAATAAAACAGAAGCTGCAGAGGAAGAAAATCAGCTTAAAAAAGAAAGAGGAATACACTTACAAAAACCGTATTTTCTCTGTCCTACAAAAAACAAAATAATCTTTTGGATTGTATCTGTAAAACAGGTTAGTGACAAGTATGCGCTGTATTGCTTGAAACTGACTCTTAATGGAGTCACCAAGAGCACAGACACCATCACATGGGAGAATAAAAAGAAAAAAAACCTACAGTCACAGTTTGATCATGTTAAATTTCCACAGTAAGAATTAATCCTGAAAAACTCTGAATAGACTGAGATTACAATATTGTAAAGACTGTATATTACTGAATCATATAGTATCAGCACTGAAGAGTCAGTGAGCTACAAACATTTAAAGTAAAAGGCTGCAAGTCTTTAAAAAAAACACCAAAACACTACATGCCATTTCCACTCCCACTAAAAATACTACTGAAATGAGATTACAGGACACTTAAATGCATTTTTTTCTTAAAAGGAATATAGTCTTAGAGATGGCTTTAATAATTAATGACTGGCAGAAAACCCAGTCAAAACCCCTTACTCCCATTTCTGCAGTCTGATCTTGCATTTGGAACATAAAGACCCCAGAAACAAATTACTACAGTGCACTACCAGGGTAATTTCACCCATTTAAGTCATCAAGAAGAAAAGACAGCTCAAGCTATTTCAATCTCAATCTCAAGTAGCAAACATTTCATTATAAAATCTACAAAGTCAAAATGAAAAAAAAAAAAAATTAATCTAACAGCCACCGTTTCCTGATGAGCAGAAAGCAAATCCAAAACAACAAAACAGGCTGACAAACATTTTTGCTGTCATTATGAAACACAATGAAATCTTTGAGATAAAATCTGAGCATAGGATCTCAGAGGGGTGTAACTTGTGACTTGGCTTAATAAAAATCCAAATGCAAAAAAGTGATTTTTCTCCACAACAGAGCACACATTGATATTTATGCAAAAGTTGAAGACAAGACTTCTGAGAGAAGACAGAAGCATGGGATATACTAACTTGCTGTGACATGCAAAACCAGCAATATCAACAAACATCAATCAGCAAATGTTTGTGCTGGTTGTACCTTCCCTCCTGTATCCCTTTTTTTCCTGTATTCTTGTAATTGTTCAATGCTTTGTTATGCTAATAAAGCCTCATTGAATTAAGCAGTGTGACCTACCTGAGTCTATACACAAGACATACAAAAAAAGAGGAAGAGGATGCAAAAAAATCCGCATTTCCAGCAAGTGGCATTTTTAGTAGACCACTGATTCCCACCTGGTGAGGAACACCATCATTTAAATTCAGTTATGTCACAGCATGGAACACAAGCTAATAATCTCTTCTGGATTTATGAGATTGGAATAAAAATTATAAGTGGCACAAGAGAGAAAATGAGACACAAAAGATGATTGCAGCAAGGCCCATACTGCGCTTTTGTCTTAAAAACAAACAAATAGAAACACAGTATGTGAACTATCATACTAGACAATAGAATGAAATAAACAAAATCCAGAATTTTAAAGTTGCTGGAGTTTTTTTAAGCTCTAAAATCAGTGTTGTTTAGTTGCTGAAGGAAAAAGCAGCACTTGGGGGTTTTATATGGCCATAGCAGTTATTAAAAAATAACAAAAGGCACAGTAGTATTACTTAATTTTCTCATTTTATGGCAGTTGCCATCAATTGCTTCCAAGTTTTTTTAATACTAAGAAAAAATTTTCTGTATTAGATTTCTACCATAATCTTCTATGAAAAACAATTAAGCCAATTTTCAGACTAATTCTATGGAAGTATTTTTGTTTTCCAAGATTTTCTCTTTACAATTTCTTAATGCCCTTGCTTTAAAAAGAAAGGATGCAAAAAATCCCTCCAAAAACATCAAAATTCATGATGATCCCAAAACTGTAATTACAAATACCCAACAGAGATCTAAGAAAACTTAACAGCTGAAATCCTAGAGGAGTGCACCTTAGCAGCACATCTTTAAGGCTATTCCAATTTTTAGTACTATTCCAACCACATGTCTGCCATCCTGACCAGCCACCTAAGCAACCAAAGTTTGGTCACACTTGCTCTCTTAACCGATAGTTTAAATAAAACCTGTTTTTTTAAATCGTACTTTTTATCTGCTATAGAGGCAGCACAAGCTTACCTTAACTTCTAACTACTGTATGCACACCAAGGACTTTGGTTGATTTAATTAGAACACTACACAAAACATATACTAGCACAACGTTATTTGAAGACTTTCATGTTCAAGAGGTGGGTAAGCACTGAGAATATAGCCACAAGAGCCCAGCACTCTGATGAAACTTTGCAGGACCTAGGAGGGCAAAACCCTAACACCCGAAGCATAATCACTCATTTATGCTAACTGCATGGAGAAAAATGGTGGATTAGGCTCTCTTGACTGAGTCTCTTCAATCACTAGTAAGGACCTCATGAACTTAAAAAGACCCCGGAGCCCAGGAAAACAAAAACACATTACAGGTGGTTGTCCTGAATTAGTGTGACTCAAAGACACTTCCAGCAGGAAGACCTGCTTGGTATTTTTAAGTCTTGGAAGTTGGGAAAAAGCATCATTGCCTGGTGCAATGACAGAAGCGGCACCAATCCTAAACCTCAAACAGGACATGAAAGTACTTAATATTTTAAAATTTATAATAGACATCCATCTTCTTTCTCGTCCGTGCCAGAAAGTACTATGTAAACTCATTTTCCCCATGAATGAGGAAGAACTATGTCAATGGACCGTAAAATCACCTGACTGTTCACTTCTTGCCACTACAGCTTCTTTGTAGGAAGTTTCTCACAAAAAAACAAACTACCACAAAACAAACAAACAAGCAAGCCCTAACACCAAACCAGAAAGGTGACAGTAACCTGTTAATGGATGCCAGACAAAAAGGAAAAGTGCCAGTCTAACTGCAAATGGTGAAGATAGGGAATACAGAAGAGGAAAAAGATTGGGACAGCAAATATACAGGTGCCTTGGCTGTAAAGCGTAACTTAAGAGACATGTCATGCTATACAGCTTACCAGAGGTGTGATGTTTGGTCGAAATATCAGTGCCTGTATAACAGTTCAGACGTTGGAAGGACCATGTTCAAATTCATTTGTTGACACCACTGATGTAGGAAAATCAAAGACTATGCCTTTACCAATTTCCTACAGCAGGCACTAGTTAACCTAGTGTAGTCCTAGAATCACTGAAGTAGCGTAGGACTACATTAATTCTCAGTGCACACAGACAGCCCCTTTGAGGCTGTCAAACAAAACTTCTCGCCATTGGAACCTCCCTTTATAGGTTCAGAGCCAAAAGACTCTTTAAAAGGTTGTACCTCTGAATAAGATCCTGACAAGTAAATCTATGACCACTTGAAAACATGTACTCAGGTAAGATACACAGCTCCAGAGATGGGTGATGGGGGACACACAACAACAACAACACCAAAAATGGCACATCTCCCAAAAAACAGAGCCAAAGGAAGAACAGGAATTTTAAGCACTTAACCTATAGAGGGCTCTAATTCATCTACACACTAAGAGGAAGTACATCTCCTAGGGTATACGTCTCCTTTTTGTAACAATATGAAGAAAAAAAATGTGTGATATTTCTGTTCCTCCTGCTAAATATGGGCTCTGTCCTATTGCTTACTGAATGCGTTTATCCTCTGACAGAGTTTATCAAACAGAAGTGATGGTGCACAATTCTTGCTTACTTTATTTTTCCGTGTCAACTGTGATTTTAAACACCTTTGTCTTGTCCCTTCTCAGTGTCTCTTTTTCAGGCCAAGAATCCTAAGCTATTTACACATTCCTTATAAAGATGCTGCTCCTTGCCGGTATTCCCTCCATGGTTCTTCTGGCACCCCTTCTGATATCTACTCTATATGTTTTGAATAGAAACTGCCTTCTTCCTTTAACAGTAACTTCATTTTCCCTCTTACCACCTTGTCAACACAGGCTGGTGAGGTCTTTCAGCAGTCTGGGACAGCTCATCTTCAGAATAGCTTACTCCATAACCTAGCATAACCAGCAAGCATAGCTGCTCCTCCTCCTCATTTTCCTAGATCATTTATTAGTACATTGAGCTGTACAAAAGGCCACAAAGCTGATCTTTCCAAGACTCTCATGCTAAACCTCTCCACTGTGAAAACTGAGCATCTACTTGTTTCATTTTTTTTAAATTTTTATTTTGTTACTAAACTAAACTATGACACTACCTCTCTCCTTATCTCCACAAAAAAAAAAAAAACCTCCCTTCACAAAAGCTACACTGCCTTTTCACCAAAGCATCACATTTTTAATTGATTTCTTTAAAATATATCAATTTGTGCAACACAGATGTCACCCAATTTTGGGTGGAACTGGCGAACAGATTCTAAAGTTACAAGACTGAAGTCACACAGACTAGCATAAAGCAGGCCTTATTTCCTTAGGAAACCAGTCCAGAAGAATTATGTAAAAATATGAACTGCTACCTATAGCCACAAAGTGTTAGTTGATATTGAAATGTATTCTATGTTGGCCTGCACATAGTATTTCTGCTATACATATGTGCTATACACACACGTATGTACCATACACACACAAGTATGTACCTATTAAACCTGATTTTAATTCTTCAGGTTTATGTCCACTATCTTCAATCACTGTACACTCTACAAATTAGAAGTTGATTGCTTATACGCACACACAAAAAAAGATATATTTGATGCATTAATCGTAAAACATATTCCCACCAGAAAACAACAAATACAAGAAACACAGAGAATAAAAAACATACTATCCAGTAGAGTATTCCTTCGTACTTGCACTCTAACCATGATAGCTTTCTACAGCTATAACTTCATACTCTCTTCTTGCCTTGATAAATGCAATCTTACCAAACTTAAATTCATACAAAATACTACCATAAAGATAGATTTTCTGATTCATTACTTTGACTACATCACCCTTCCACACTCCCTTAACACCTCTCTTATTCCTTCACCATCAAACAGGAACTACATGTCTTAATTTGTATGATCTTTCAGATATACAGCTATAGCACACACGTCAACTTTCATTTGATATCAAGATGACTGCCTTGGCCACCTCTTTGCCAGGGCTAGCCTTCATTGTCCATTCATCAAATTTTCCAAATAAACCTCTGTTCTTTAACTAAAACCAGCATTTTGGCATGAAACAGGCAAACGTTTATGGTTTCCTCTCTTAAATCCTTTGTTACAACATTGTTCTGATAACAGACATTGGTTAGAGCACTGATGAATTGCAACTGCCATTTATGCTGCTAGTCATAACACAGTCATTATTACTACACACTTCCACAGAGCATCTTTTAAAATCTATGTGCTCTACAAAGATGGAACTACGTAATCATATGGGGAACTTCTAGTCACTGTAACATTTTCATAACAAACACAATACTTATCAACCTATTTTCCAAACAAATTATTGTTTCTTTTAACATTAAAAACAAGTAGGTCAATAACATGGTTTGCTATCTTAAACTCTTGTGATAGTTTACCTGAGTTGCAGCAACAACAGTAGTTACAGAAGGCGCAGTTGAAGGTGATAGAGCTCCCACTTGCTGCAAGTGGCCTGAAGCCTGCTGAGGTAAATGAGAACTGGAAACGGGGGTGCTAGATCCTGAGCCAGATACTGCATTTGGAAATGATACTGCTACATCATTGCTGCTAAAAATACCTGAAAAAAAAATTACAAAAACAATTACATGCATCTCTCTCTCTTCCCCTCCATTTTCTAGTAACCATGTAAATAACGCAGTAGAAAATCAACCAAGACAAATAAGATCACTTAATACATAATGCAGAAAGCTCTGTGTTGAAATTCTAACCATGCTGATTGATAAAAATGCTCTCGTTATTTGACATTCTACAGTTCAGGGAACACAGACTGATTCAGTTCTAAGTTTTTGTAAAACGTGTGATAAATCAAATATTTATGTGCATTACAAACTGCTCAAATATTAACAGTAGCAGGAATTTCGGCTAAAATGCCTGCCTTCAACTGAGTCTGCTGTTTAGAGTTTGTTCAATAATTACTATGAAATTAAGTAGATAATGATATATAACTATATAACTGAAAATATACAATACAAATGGAAAAATACTTTTTAACTTTAAAGTAAAATGTTTCTAAACAACATATATTTATTCAAAACTGTATTTTTGGCAACTAAGGATTGCTTGTGTATTTTCAGAAAAATATTGACAGCAAGTCTGAGGACAAAGTACTCGGATTTGCTGGTAGAACTGGTGGCATTTCATTTACTCGCAAACTAAAACTCCATCCATGATCTACAAATGCTTGACTAACATTTCTGCTAGAACAGCCAACAAGTAAATGACTAAACATGTTAACACTAGTCAGATTTGTACATTAACAATTTAAATAGGAAGAGTTCATACCCCTCTGTGAAGCCATTACTTCTGTTGATCTACATGCAGGGTAAAGTTCATTATACAGGTTGGGGAAAAATCCCTACTGACCAGAAGCCCAGGACAAGAAGTAGTACCTGTCTATGAAACCGTTAGGCTCCACGTGCATTAGATAAGTGAGCTGTCAGCTGGCCAAGGAATATCAAGCATGGTAGCACTGAACTGCAGTTAGAGGAAGAGTGCCACAGGGAGTAAACAGAAGTAGAATGAACATGGTTAGATCAAAAAAAGCAACAGAACTGAAATGCCAGTTAGAAGGCAAAGGGTGGAGCTAGTTTGTCACTCATACAAATAATGATTTGAAGAAGGCAGTGACAATAAGAAGATAAGCAAATGTTAAAACACAACTCGCCACCCAGCAGTCCCTCCGAGAAAAGGCAGCGAAGGGAGACTATCATCATCCAAACCCACACATAATACGCAAACACTGATGCATCTTCAATTCCCTGCCTCTATTAACTGTCAAGAAAGTAGAAGAGAAAACCAGCCAGACCCAACAGGGAAAGAAGATACAGAAAAACAGCTGAAGACACATTCCAACAACACTTTTTTCCTGCCTAACTGATGTTAGTGACTTCCTGTCATCTTCTCCCCAGTCTCTTTATCACAGAAGAATTCCATACCTGCTCTGCCTTTCTATTGACCCTCATATCTTTCTCCATTTAGCACACCTTCTTTGGTCATCTTCCCCTCCCTTTGTTTTTTTTTTTGGTCACCATTCCAAAAATCTACAGTTAATGCATTACTATCAGTTAAGATCTTGTAAGTATTTACTTTGTTATAACCTTTCTCCAGTTATGTCTGACTCATCTACCTATACAGTAAATTTGGATCCTGCTCTTGATTTCTGTCTACACACCAGCAAAATGAACATGATCGACAAACAGCCTCACTACTGAGTCTGCTCTTAAAAGTGATACAACTACAACCACAAAAACTGAAATATACCCCAGATCCTCTAGCGATTGCACTTTTTTTTCAATTTGCTTTCAATCAGAGATTGAAAATGAATGAAAAGGCTAAGATTTTTAACCCTCTTTTTTTAAAACAAATATAAAAAAGTTCTTTAAAAATACGAGATTCTCAGGCAATTATCTGGCTCCAGGAACTGTGAATTTTAAGAATAAAAGTAATTAAATATCACAACAGTTATGATCAAATCATAAGAGCTCATCAGTACAAATGCTATCACTCTCATAAAATGTCAACGATAACAGGAGAAAGCAAATTTTTTGGTGGGAGTCAAGTAAAGGTGAAAGATATTTTGCCAGAAAGGTGAAACAACTGCAATTTTTTTAAGCTACTGTAGATTTTTTCCTCAGTTTTTCAAACTCTTACATATTTAGTAACTGCAGAGCTTCTGCTGCTTCTACTTTAATTATAAGGTTTATTCTTCCTCTTAAAAATAAAATTCTGGAATACAACAGAATTGTAAAATCAAGGGCATAAAACTATTTCAAAACAAAGACAAGCAGTAAACTAGTTTGCCAATGGAATGAGGTAAGCTATTATTTGCTGATAGTAGTAGCAGTAGTACTAGAAACACTTGTTCTTTGTTGCTGTTGCAAAATACAGGACAAATATGACCTATCTGCACACTCTTTTTGGGCTATCTATTAAGTGATACCTTACTTAATACATGAAGTACATGCACCTTCTGGAACTACTCGTGCAACCAATATATTACTCCATACAAGCATTAAAAGAACTGTACGCTGAACATACAAATAAATGCTAGATTTTACACCACTAAAAAAAAATAAACAAAAAGAAAACAAAACCCAAACCTGCATAAAACCTACGTGCATACCATATTAGAAAGCCAAGAAAGTGCATATTTAAAATCTCAAACATATCAAGTTGTCCTTTTGGGGGTTGGGGAGAGATAAATCACTCTCTGGATCAGGACGACATAATAATGAAAGCCTGAACAAATCACTATAAACCACATTAATGTTTAAAACAAACAAACCACCTTGAAGTCCTTCCCATACTACTGAAAAGCCAAATAGCTATAGCTTCTGATGAACAGCACCGTGTAATTTGCCAGAGGCATAAACAGCATGGTTAAATACAATCTTCAGCATTTTAAATAGAACACAGTTCTCCAACCACAGGAGGAAATGGACATGTAACACTATTCAGGTAAAGTCTGATCATGCTTAACACCACTAATACAGCTACAGAACATGGTTTCAGGTTTTGACAGATAAAATGCACATATAGTCTGCATTGCACCTCTGGACAACAAATAACTGCCTGCTTAGCATAGGAGAGTAGTACTACAGAGCAGGGAACACATCAGATTATGCAGATTGGAAAAAAAAATGTATTCTTCTTGCTGACAATCAATGACAAAACAGAAAATAGAGGAAATAACTTCAAGAAGAGTGAAATCCAAAATAGCCTCAAGTCAGAACTAGCCGTGCAACAATCTACACCAAGTGGCATACAGAACAATTTTAGTGATCTCAAAACTACATAGTTCCATGAGCAGAAGAATTAAATTCTGGCCTGCAACAGCGCTGCATCTCACATATGACATCAACTCACTAAGCTTTCCCACCACATTTTTCTGTATCTAGCTATGAAATCCTCAGTTCTTTTTATTTTCTAGTACTGCAGCCCCCTGTGTTACTCAACTACCTTACATTCCCACTCTATGATGATGTATGCCTAGTTCAGCAAGAGACAAACCTAGGTAATAGTTACTCTGGTAGCCACACACTATCCAGCCCTATGACAGAAATGTACATATTTTAGACTCCTTTACCAAGTTTGTTTGAAATTGGACAATAGGCTCAAAGCTTACTGTGGGCCAAAATCAAGAGACATAACATGTAGACTGCTTTCTTAGGAAACCATGAAAATGTTCTCTCTACCACAAAGCTGTATTTTGTTTTTTAAGTTAGCAACCTGAAAGTTGTGCAACTATTGTGAAAAAGAGGAACTTGAGATATCCACCAGAGGTTGCTGATTCTAGCACTTTGCCAAAACTTAAAGAATAAGCAGAATATGGTGACAGAGGATGTTTTTTAAACGTAGGCTTGTGACCCCCAAGAAGCTGCCAAGAACTGCAGAACCTTCCCACTTCAGGGAGGATACAAGGGACAGGGCAAGGAGAACGGGGACAACAACCGCAAAAGGACTTGTAGTAGAATTCACAGAAATAAAATGAAATTTCAAGTTATAAGAGCTTCTTTACAAAAACGGAACCTATATATACATTTTCAGTACCTTTACTTCTTGTGGTGATCTCAGAAAGTTTCCCCTAAAACCATGCCAACTTCCTATACAAAGCAAAATGAAAAAGTGCCTTTGAATGAACCAGTCCATTAATTAATGAGCATGTAAAAAAAAAAAATTAAAAACATTAAGTTTAGTTACACAAGAAAGAACATGTTCTATTCCAGCAGAATGTTAACAATGGATGGAATATCCCACTATTTGTTATTTAGTTATATGGACGTAAGTTTAAGTGAATCTAATGCTTAAACACAAGCAAATAAAACCAGGTTATTGTGACACAGTTGCCTAAAAAGAGAAGAAAGTTGAGTTTGAAACTGTCAAGCTAGCAAAAATATTTCATTTCAATTCATCTGAGACAACAAAACTATAACTTGGATGGTAGGGCCAAGCTGTTTCCGTCATGAAGAAATCTGAAATCTAAGAATCAAATAATCAAGCTGTTTTCCTGCTGCTGATGAGCAAAGTGGTAGAGTTCACTCTCAGAGAGGTTTCTAAAAGATTCTGACTTGCAGAAAAATTCTGCAGCCTGATCCAAGCCTGCATTTTTCTCCCTTTTCTGGGGGTCCTTTTTTGATGGAGACACAGCAGCCTCTGCCATGGATCAAGAGTCAATGCTCTGCTTTCATGAAGGGCATTCTGTGCTCCTCATTATGAGGTCGAAGGAGAAAAGCTCCCAGACTTGAAGTACCCGAAGAATACAAACCACTGTGGGTAGAGGGGAGGAAGGAAGATAAAAAATACCAGGTACACACATTTCCAAAATTGAACTATTCTAGTTTCATACCTATTGACAGAAGGCAGACTGCTGCAATTATTACCTTTGAAAATATTCTACAGATCACATTTAGAGCCAAAGACCAAAATACACGAGAAGAACCTTCACACAACTGAGGAATACAATTCAGCATCGCAATGTCACACGTATGATGAATCAGCAGTCTAAAAACAAGGTCCTATCATGTTCAAAAAAAGCAAAGACCTGAAGTCTGCTATCAAACTCCATTAAAATTAACTCCAAATTCTTGACAGCTTAGCTAGCTACAGATGTTTAGTCAATCTCTTCTGCCTACTCCCATTCCTATACAGCTACCTAGTCTTTTAGAAATGTGTTCAATAATGGGGTGGGGGTGCAGTATCAAAACTGATCCATGTAGCTACAAAATGGTCTATTCTTCAGCTAGTCCCACCTGCTACAGTGAACAACATTATTTTATACTTGATTTCACATTCATTGATGACCACAGATGTCAGCAGAGTTACACAACTCTTCAATAAATTCTGAGAGTTGAGTTGCTTAAACCAAGCTCAGTCAGTACACAGTCCTCAATTAGACTTTTATTTCCAGGGGTAGGCTTCCAAATACAAGATTTCAAAACTGCCTAAACCTCTACCAGAAATATTACAGCTTCCTGATGCAGAATGTCCCTGCTCCTAACTTGAATTAATCCAAGCTGTTACAGATCTTACACCACAGCCCTCCATGGCAGAAGGGCTCAAATCCGTATTTTTCATAGCTCAGCCAAGGTGAATTTGCTCTCCAAAAGGAGAGACCTGAACATGACACAAGGAACAGACAAACAGCACACTGGACTAGGAACACAGGGAGAACTGCACCATTTTTCTAAGTCAGTTATCCATCTCTAACAGTGACCAACAGCAGCTGCACAAGGAAAAGCACAAGAAAAGGGCAAACATGAATTAATACTTTCCTCAAATATTCTCCCAGCCTCTAGAAATTTGTAATATCTGGATTTTGAGCTTGAGGAATGGATCCTGCTCAAATGAATTTCTTCCAATCTTTTTCTTACCATGCCCCACAGCAAAGTTAAAACTGGTGGGTTTTGGGGGGGGCGGGGCTGGGGAGAGGGAATGCAGGGCAGTGGAAGCCAGGGATGACACAGGGACAAACCTCCTTTTATTTGTTTCCTCCAGATGTTTGTATTTCCCACAATAAAACTTTGAGATGCTTTATAACTGCCTGTTTAAGGGTCACATGTATAATTAATTCAGCTTTATTAAACAAGACACATTCATTCAGAATTTTACACTAATTCCAGTCTGATTCAAGAAGTTCTGAAGTACTCTTCTAGAATAGGAGCAACAAGATAAAGGACTCCATGATCATCCCCAAGCCACATATGCTCAGAACTACTGGAAAGACTTGCACTTCAGTGTGTCAAAGCACAGAAAGACCTTTGCAAGAAGTAGTTAGACAGACAAAAGCGATCAATAGATAAACATCTTTTATTTAGATGTTCAGTTTTGTCATGGTGAGCCAAGACAAACAAGTCTAAGTTACTTTAAGATGACGTACTAAAATCAAAGCAGTTTTAGGCTCACTAAATGAGTATTCCTGAGTAGGAGCACGACACTTATGATCTACATTTCTTAATCATTTCCAAGGAGAACTTAATGGGTTTGCATAAGATCTCTGAAAACCTACCACGATTTCAAACCATTGTGACAGCAAACTATCTCAGTGCTGAAATGGCGAGTCACTGGAAGCACACAGATTAGATGTTAACATAATACAGTCTTTCACAGGAGTTGCTACTTCAAAAGTTCTCTTTTGGATTCCAGTGATCTGAAGTTGGTGTCTTCGAAAGCATGATACAGGATGCTTGACTGAGCCAGAATTTTCAAAAAGGGGGCTGTTAGAGAGGCTAATGAATAACAACAGCAATTCTGTTGTGATCAGTTATTTCTAGTGGTAGGGAACAGCTGTTGCCCAGACTCCTGAAAGATTACACACAGTTATCATTAGCAACAACTAAAGCTTTAACGTGGTATTCTAGAAACTCATGGACAGGTAGTTACACTCAAGGTTGCAGTATCTGACAAGTGAACAGTAACATTCCATTATTCAATATTCTGAAAAGAAAAATGTGCATAAAGGAACTATTTCAGGATGACTTTGTAATTTGCCCTTCTCTTGTTCTTCCTTTCTTAAAATTTGTACGGTTTAGCCAAGCACTGCTTTCCCTATGCTTCAATACAGGCAGATGCCTTTTTAACACCACCATAAAATATCTGGCCAAGTTGGGCTAAATTAAAAAAAAATTAACTCCTACATGCTCAGTACAGATCCTGTCTAACTTATATTACCTTGTTAAGAAACTCACACCATGTACACTAAACTTTGCCTGCATTGATGCGGAGGCAAGGCTACAGAACTGAGAAGTTTCTTTGGAAATGTGTTCTCTTCTGAAGGTGATCACAGTGCTAGTGAGACTGGCACGACGGATCTCTGTTTTGTGCTACGACTCTCCTCACTGCAACTCACGCATTAGCCTAAGATGGAACAAGTGAAAACAGAAACCTGAGAACAGGAACAGGAGTAACAAATAAAATAGAAGACAGAATGAGCAAGAACAGAAGTAGCCACAGAAAGGCAAATCATTAAGATTTACAGCTAACATAAAATAACAAGATATGTATGTCTGTACCCCTTCCTCCTGCTTTCCAGTGGTACACCCATAAAAATGATGCACAAGAGATGAGACTTCAAGGTCAAGTCAAAAAAAGATTGACTGTAAGGTCCAGAGTAAGAGAAGGGCAAAACACAAAGCTACCACACAGCAAATAGCAGTGGAAACTTTACATCTCTCAACTGCAATTTTTCTGTTCTGGTTGGTTGCTTGCTTTTTTAAAAAGTTTCAAAAAAAAAGCATGAAAAATAGAGGAAGGTGACCATAAAACTGAAAAACAGTGCCAAGCACTAAGTCTCTAGCTGGCAAAACTGCACTCTGCCACTTCTGCCTTGAATTGTCTTGACTCCTTTCTATTAAGACAGGTATCTATATGGAAAGATACAGCTTCCATGACTCCATTTTCTAGTCCTTTTTTTAATTGACCCTTTCACTGTGTTCAAGCCCTCAGATCTCACCTTTCCTCCTTTTACACCTTGTCAGCACCAAATTTAACGGACAGGCTTCAACAATCACCTTCATACTAGGGTAACTATCAAATGAACCTCTCTGCTCTGAACTTGTACTTGTCTCTACTGAAACCACAACCCCCTTTTTTTTTTTAAGGTATTTTCTTGCTGATATGCAGCCAGCATAAACTCAGTGCAACAAAAAAAAAAGCTTCTGATACACTGTCTTCATTATAACTCTTACAGACGATAACTCTTACAGTCCTCAGCATTATGAGACTTACAACCTGAACGTGCTGTTGGAGTAAACTATCTTCCTGTATTTAAATACTTATCTCAGTTTGAATATTTTCAGTTTATACGCACAGCAAGATCTTTGCTTGCTGTTCATATTATCCAAATTTCTACCTACCCGCATTGATTTCACCCACATATATGCTTCTGCCAAAACAAAGATATGCAAAAAACCCAAACAAACAAACAAAAAAAACCCTGCAAGACTGGGAGGAAAAAAGTGACCAACTTTAAAATCTTACTTAGAAAAACATGGGAAGGTAGATGAAACACCACCACCACCCTCAGAAAATACTACATTAGACGATAAACTCTGTTCAAACGCTCAAACACTATTCTAAAACAAACATGTAGCTAAGATTATGCTGCCCCACAATAATGAGTCATACAAAGCATTATTATTGCTTGACAAGAAAGATTACAACATTAAGTAGCCACTTTCCTCTAAGCCTTTCCAACTTCTATGCTAGAGTTAGGAATACACAATCAGTTTTTAAAAGAAGTGCAACGTGGAAAAAAGTCATTACAAATGGAATTCCATCAATTTCTATTCTGCACTGTTGTGAACCTATACCTCCTCAACATAAAACAGCAAAAAGGCTCTGCTTATAAAACAGCAGAAACTCACCAAGTCCAAATTCAGCACACTTTGTCAGATACCCTTCAGATGTTTTATTTTTGTTCAGAAAAATGGTGAGCTTGCTTTCCTTCATCTCAAAGCTGGTTCAGAGCACAGTATACCTGGGAGAGTGAGAGGGAAACCCTATATCAAAAGGAAAAAAGCTAAACCTATTTTACTAAAGCATAGCAAATCTAGAGAAATTTCAATATTTCTCACCACGCGTAGACTATGAATATAGATTTAATGCAATATTAGTTCTTTTAATTATTAAGAGACCCACCACTATAGACATCTGCCTAATGGATGCAATTCATGTCTCCAACAGTGTGAAAAGTGAAAGTCCTATTAAACCTTAGTGATTCCTACCTTAAAATGCAAAGAAATTCATCATGGGAAGTTTAAACATTTAAATTCTTTTGCATATGCTGAACTCCAAGTCAATACAATTTGCAATGCATACAGCACTGCTCTTCCAACATACATGTACAGCAAGAAGAAAATCATTCTGTTTGGCTGACACCAATAGATTAAAAAATCCAATTTTTATTAACAGATCACCTGACACCAATTAAATATCCCATTGAGAAATAAACTTCATCATCTTCAAAACTAGCCTCATGAGAGTGTTTTATCTGTAAATATTCTCTCCTAAATCTTTCAGTAGCTTGTGAATATAGCTATGATTGTTTCCTACAAACAAACGCCTTGCAAAAGTAAACCAATTTCTAATTTAATAAGATGTATTTCATTTCCACTGGCTATGAGTGCATAAGAACTAGGGCTACAAAGCCAATACTGACTACTAAACGGCAATTAGATACATTAAAGATTCAATATTGCTCCCTCTGAAACTGATAGTACTGTTATCAGTGACACAAATGGGCAGCATCAGGCTGTCAGAACAAAGAATGGACCAAACAAGGCTACCTTCACATGCATTACTTGTAGTAATTTAAGTAGTCAGGAAGGCAAGTGAGAGAATGCCTGAGTAGACACCACTATAACACACCTGTGAATGGAGCACAGAAGAAGAACTAGAAGCACTATTCACAAAATTAAAGAAAAGAATCTCAGAACTGGAATAAAACTGTTATCATTTTACTGCACACATACAAAAAGATCATAAAAAGAGAACTGAGGAACTATTGACCTATCAGGCTCCTGCAGACAATCTACAAAGTTTTCACTCAAGTACTGAACAATTGACTCACTGCAGACCTGTATTTCACCCAATCCATAGAATATGCAGACCTTCAATCAGGCTTTTCCACAAAAGGCTACCCTTTGTGATAAATGAACCTCTGAAAACGATTCTAATATAACTTACCATTATGTATGGTATTCATCAACTTCGAGAAAGCTTTTGAGTTAGGAGAAAAAGGGCTTCATGTTAAGATCATGTTTAACAGACACACAAAAGAATATATGTATAGACAGGGATTTCAGTGAACAATAATATACCTGAATACACCTTTCTTGTATTAGAGCTCTGATCATTTACAGTAGCTGAAACTGTAAAATGGATTTATTTCTATGCACTACAATTTTTATTTCTTTTATCAGTGTTTGTTAGCTTTTAAATATTGAGTTTAAGAACATTATAGTATAGGCCAATTATGTAAATTCTAAAGCTACTATTACAAATAAAAATTCAAATACTTTCCAACAACAATCAGCCTTCCCAACAAAAGACTGATTTTAATTTCATTGTACAGAACAAATTTAGAAACTCAACCTGAAGCTGCCTTCCTAATTTTAATCACAAGGCATCATTTTTGCTTCACCAACAGAATGAAACTAACTTAGGCAGTCAAGTTTAACAGAAAACAGTTGTGCCTCCCAGACTTCAGGGAGCTCAGCTGATGAACTCAATGCAGAGGGAGAAAGGACATCCAACTAGCAGTACACCAAAGGAGATGCTCACATGAACTTCCTTTTCTTCAAGGGTTGGGGCTCTCTGACCACCAAAATGGAATACACTCATATCCTCTGCTGGATAGCTGGAACTCTCTGCAACTCAACCTCCACAACAACACAACACTTTTATGCCCGGTTGCAGAATGATGGCAGTCATGCCCACCTCTCCATTCATACTTAGGATAATGACGTCGTGACTATAAAATTACTAGTTTCACACTACTGACGAACAAAGCCTTCAGCTTAGACACCTGGTTTGGCAAGATGATCAAATGAACAAATCTGCAGGCAAGAGTGTGGCAAACACCCCTGTCATCCTTCCATGGGTGAATTTTCTACCTGCATCAGCCTCTAAGGTCTGACTCTAATAAATGCTCGCGTCCCAAGTGGGCGACTGTTTTTTATGCTTTATTTTTCTCTTCTTCATTCTCCCCACAACTGGTAGATATTAAAAACTACTGTCATAAGCCAATTAACAACAAAGACAATTCAAACTTCTATCAGTGATGCTAGAATATATTACAAAACTAATTCTGAAGTCATTAAAAAAATTCCTTGCCTTTTACTTGCTGCCTAAACTAGAACAGCTAGTCAAAGGTGCTCCCATGGAAAAAAAATAACTGTTCAAGTTTAGAGTATGCTAATTAAAACTTTACAGACCAAGTCTCCACTGTAAAAGAAGAAACATATAGTCATGTTTTTAAGTTTTGTGGTAGAGGAGAAACAACCCACAATATACAAAATCATGGATGCTTCTTGTCAATCTGGTAAAAACAAAACTGATAATCAGCCTTCCCAAAAGTTTTTCAGACAGCTAACAACGTACAAAAATACACTTAAAATCAAAACTATTACTCTACTAGGCAAAACCACTAAAATGCACAGACCATATACCACTGCAGCAAATTCTGCCCCAGATGCAGAGAATACAATGCAACTGCTGTCTGCCGACCTTAAGAGCAGAATCATTTCACCCGCAACTACTCTCCACAGCCTTTATTTTATTTTAATTGTATCATTTCATTCCAGTTATGCTCAATTTCTGTGCAGAAGAAAATAGAAGCCATTTTGGTCCACCAGTGCTTTTGATATTAAGGAAAGTCCCTTTCACACTTAAGGGACTGTTGGGTACATTTGTGAGGGTCTTGGGGTTGCGGTGCTTTTACTTTTTGGTAAACAAGCTCAGCCCCAGACCATCTGAAACTACAGCTTTTACTTCTGTTTCTTTAAAATTGTACCACACAGGAGCTACCATTTACCCAAATTATCACATGCATGGTATTCCCAGGCATGTGTCAGAGCTTTCACAAAGTTTTAAAGCAGAATACACTAGATATGCCCCAGTAAAAAATGTACAAGATACACACTTCATAGACGAATGAGTAAGAGATGCAGTTAAAAGAGCTGCCAAAACAATTCAGCAGGCCTAGTCAACAACATGAGGTTAAAACAAGCGGTTGTGTTGCAACTCAAGAACATACATAAAAACTAAATGGGAGAAACAAACTGTGGTAGAACCAACAGAGTAAATGTGTGAGAAAAGTATTCACACCTTTGATTCTTACTTTGAAAGACTTCCTTCTTTTGTAATGCTTAGGATTCCCATACAAGTAAAAGTACTGTCATGCAATGATCAAAAAATACAAACTAAGTAAGTATTACTAATTATCAAAAGGGAATAGAGAACAAAACAAAAAGCATAATTATGCCACTTTAAAAATTCCTGATGCACCTGTATTTCAAATACTACCTGCACTTCTCAAAAGGGATATAGTAGCACTAATAAAGATCTGGAAAGGGTAAGAAGGGTATAGTGTGAATGATAAAAAGGTATAAAGATATCTAGGTCTAAACAAAGGTAATGGGATAAATGACAGGCATTTATCGATTATGAATACTGTAAAGATGCCGAGTATTTTCAGTTACTATGCTTTTTTTTTTTTCCAGAAGAGTGTCAAAACATGATCAACAACAGCTGCAAACAAAGTACATCCTTTTACAGTGCATAAAGACATGAAACTCACTTATCACATTCCAGATATTGACAGTACAAATGGTTTCAAGAATTATTAGACAAATCATGGAACAGACAGACTCCCAGAAGAGATCAAGAACTACAGATACCCAATCTTGAGATAGGGTGCAAGGAATCCTAGTAAGAAAATGGCCCATTTAACCTAACTTTTTTCAAACAAACTGTTCTAACAGAGACCTCATCCAGTTACACAATGAAGTGCCAACACTAGATCAGCCCTGATGGAGCTAATTCTAGACTCCCCCCAAGCCTGAACACAAAACAGAAGAACTGTTCCCCTAGCCACTATTCCCTTCCACACCCCACAAATTAGCAGAAGGCAGATGAAAAAAAAGGTGGTTTATTCTGGAAGGAAAAGAGAGCTACTGTGTGGGTTCCTAGTACAACTGCCTCTACTGTACCAGGTTTGGTACAAACTGGTACAACTGTCTCCTTCCCAACTTCTTCCTACACTTGAAGTACCTTCCCAGCCACCTAGTTTTCTCACCCAGTGTAAAGCTACTGAACTCCAACGTGCTAAGGTGTCAGGAAACATATGGGAATGGTGAATGGTACTCAAATACACTAAAAAGCTACACACTATAGTAGCTGCACTTCACGTTCATAATTTTCCTTTATTTTCTATCTCTGCTGGCTTACATGTTTTCCTCTCAGTCTTGTCTGAATCCTTCCTTTATCTAACCCTGCTGTTGCTTGCTTCTATTGCTTCTATTCTCAGAATTGCCTGTGCAATATACCTACATCCACAT
Source organism: Pezoporus flaviventris (assembly GCF_033815535.1). Lineage (NCBI taxonomy): Eukaryota > Metazoa > Chordata > Aves > Psittaciformes > Psittacidae > Pezoporus > Pezoporus flaviventris. Next base: position 11,135,991 of record NW_026892595.1, read on the forward strand.
CACCGTCCTTCTATCGTTCATTACCTGTTTTTCAGGTACTTGGATATGCATACAATAGCTAAAGTTAAATTCTAAGCTTACCAGTACTCCTGTGGCAGAAAAAGGCCTAGTGACTAGCCCTTGAAAGGACATTATTTGCTGTAATCAACCACTAAATCCTTCAGATTAGAACAATCAGCCAATTGCAGTTATGGCACTTTAACAACAACAACAAAAAACAACACAATCACCAACCAGCCACCTCCAAAAAAAGGAAAAAAAAAAGAAAAGAAAGCTAACTATAATGACTGTTTATGAGTTGCCTTTTCATTTGTTTGGGAGAATGAAAGAATGGGGGTATTTTATTGGGGTTTTTTAAATGTACTTCGAACATCTAGTCATTCTTAATAAGGAAATCTTCTTGTAAATGTTCAAAACAAATAAACAATGGGAAATAGATATAAATCCAAATCAAGTACAAAGGATCTGATAGGATTACTCAGGCACAAGCCCCAGACACATGTTCATAATCTCTTCTCAACTCAGTTTCTAGAGCTATACCGGTCCAAAGAGGCTCACTCTTTTCGACAAAAAAAATCCATTTTTTCAGTTACTTAGTCTAGTGAGAACCCTCTTCAGAAAAATTTTACCACAGCATGTAATTCCCCCTCAGGAAAACATATGCAGCAAGCTAGATCACTGTCAAAATTAGCAGTCTTCTTCATGTTACTCTTATGGCCTTCTCACAGACACATTGCATATCTACCAGATCTGGCACCAAAAAAAAAAAAAAAAAAATTATATTTAAAAACTGAATGAAAAGTATTTAAAGGACATAAAGCAATGGGCTTGCATCTAAACTAGGCATTAAATCCCAGTAAAAATGAACAACAAATTCGTACTAAATTCAGGATCAGACAAGAAGTAACTTTTCTAACAATATGGTTTGTTTCACTATTTCTTGCATTACCACCACAACGCTCCTAAGAAGAAATATTTTGCTAAGTATTCTGACAGTACATTTTGTGTGTACAGCATACCTGAATATCAAGTTCCTTTTTCAGTTATACCTAATACTCCTGAAAGAGAGGTTTATTTGATTAATCTTCTGGAAATATAGCAGCATGCTCCAATGGTGTACGAAGTGACAGACACTGCAGAAAACCACACCACAGTCTATCTAGAGCTTCAGAAAACTACTGTTCTTAGTCCTATTACATCCATGCAACCTGTTTAAGTAAGTAAAATAAATTACTTGTGTAAGAAGGAAGCACAAGGAAAAGTGGAGTGATAATCAGACACTGATTATATTTGTTTAAAAAGAGAGCAGTATACAGATAGTATAGTTGCTATACATCGGCACAGGAATCTGTCCACTGTAAGTATTAATGGATTTGCCCCCAAGCAATATCTTTCAGTTAAAAGTTCAATTATTTTAAGGTAGTGAGTCTTCCTTATACCACTACATTATGTATTTCTATTTACACTTTTTATTTTTAAAACTTCACAGGGGAATCTCAAAAACTATGATAATCAACAACCGTTCCAGACATCAGAGCCTTTGATTACACAGAAGTTAGTGACCCCGATTGTAATCGTGAAACGGCTTTCATTCAGTTTAACTCCTGGTACTGCAGCTCTTCACATCAAATAAACGGAACATTTAAACGCAAAGCACATTTCCTTCTGATTTTAAAAACTTGACTGTCGTGTTATCACCTCTGACTGGCAACAATAACAACAGAAAAATAACTTTACCATATGAATTGGACAGTCTTCAGAGAGACAAAAGGCTGCAAATACTATCAATCAACGCATCACTTATTTTTCAGCTGTATCTGACTTCCTGGAAGACTTGAAAGTCTATAAGATCCTGTAAGTACAATTTTCAAGGAGGAGTAAAAAATCCTACTGCTCCTTTTATAGTCAAGCATCTTCTTTGCCCTCCCCACCCACACTTTTTTACATTCCCCTTGTCACCTTTAACAGATTTTATGGAGTTAAAAGGCTGATTGCCATCTCACATTTGACTTACAAAGAATGCCCTACTCTAGTAAATTGACTCCAGATGCTGACAAATCTTCACACTCGAAAAGATGTGTATTTTAATTTAAAACTGCAATATATTCACAAAACAATAACAAATGAAAGGGGGTTGGGCTGTAAGTTTAATTTCTAAAGGAGATCTTGGGAACTAAACAGTTGCAAGTAAGTGAGCAACACCTATATTGCACTTCATTTTCCAAGCAGCAATAGAATTTAAGGAATCTTTGCTTATGCCCAGAAAAGAGATACACCTCTAAAATTCTGCAACAAAGACATCTGATAGGATATAAATCTTGTTTCAGAGTGCCTCCTTGGTCCCCTTCTCTATATTAAGTTCTAATACTTAGTTTTATAAAAAGAGCTAAAGAACTAACATAATCCAAGCACAAAACCAGAAGTTTCTGTGCATTTTCTCTTTCTGCATTTTTTTCAATATAATAATGATAATGCTGCATAAGTTTACCACATGTATCTGAAAAGATAATCAATCCCTGGAAAAGCAGGCAATTTATTTTGTTCACTATGCAGGCAACAATAATAGCAAAACTGTCAGCTAGTTCTCATCCATACAGTGTAGTTTACCCAGACTACCCAGGCCTAAAATAAATGAGTTTTTATTAGCAATTCAAACCTAACACCAAAACTATACAGGCAATTTGTGGGCTTATGGGTCAAATATAATCTAAAAGCAAACAGTTTACAAAAAGCTCATAGACTTCTTGGAAAACCTTCCCTCACCTAACACGAGAGATTTATGGCTAAATTTGAAAGTAGTAAGTACATTAACTTAGGTAGACTGTAAGACCCTTCTGTCCCAAACCATTTTATTCTCTGCCAATATGCATATAACAAAAAAAAAAAACCTAGTGTATTTATACTGACATTTATGATGTTTCAAAAATATCATATTTAGATGGCAATCATGCAAATAATTCTGTATGGGCAAAAATCTATATTTTATTCAGTATTAAATTCATATTTTGGTAGAAAATTCTCAAAGCTCGAATAAAACCAAAATTTCAAACCATTTATAATTAATTACATCTTTTGCTCAGCTGTTTAAAATGACATTTTTCTCCTGAAATGAGTAACTACCAGAATCTTCTTTATGTATCACAAGATTATAATTTAAACATACTATTTGCTGTTTGACTATCAGAACATAATAAATTAATGATGATGTATTTTGAAATGTAACTAGAAATTAATAGAGTCACACTGTAATTTGGGAATCTACTTTCAAAGTATATAATCTTCAAAATTTCCGTTTTAATCTGACAGACACATTCTCATAGAACAATTAACTAGTCAGGTAAAATCTCATTTCCACGGCTGCCCAAAATCTCCAATACAGGGAGGCCTAAGCAACTTGACATGCAAACTATACCCTAGTTATGAGAACTCCCTTCCCTTCCCTGGGACATTTTTTCATTTCAGAAAGCCCCCACATCTGTTTTCACTTAAAAAAAAAACAAAACAGAGAGGAAAAAAAAATTACAATTTTTTTTTTTTAAAAAACAGAACTTCCTCTTGCTTTGCTTCATTTTAAATCAAGTTTCATTTCAAAGCAATGCTCCAAGAGTTGCTAGACATTCACAGGGGAACTGATTTGTATTTAACGCACAATCCACTGTTTCCCTGGCAAGTTGGGCAGCCTGGAGAATTCAAAGGTGGAAAGGCTGAACATTTCTTGTTTTCAGCAGCCCACCCCATTAAGTACTTGCTATCAGTCTGCATTTTTCTGTCAACATCTGGGTTGCCCAGGGAAGTTCTGAACGCTCCACCCCTGGCAGTGTTCAAGGCCAGGTTGGACAGAGCCTTGGATGGCATGGTTTAGTGTGAGATGTCCCTGCCTATGGCAAGGGGGTTGGAACTAGATGATCTTAAGGTCCTTTCCAACCCTAACTATTCTGTGATTCCATGATTCTACTGTATGCCTCTTCTCAACTTTCCTATATTTATATTCTAGTGAAAAATTAATCAGAATTAAATATAGTACTCTGCTACCTGCAATATCTATGGAGTTATTTCAAGTGATAGGACTTTTCTATCTCTTCTTGAAATGAGCATCACAAGGATGACAACAGCCTTTTTTTCTTAAATCATCTCAATATGACTTAATGTTCAGTTCTCCACCATTATTCAGAAGCTTTACATAATCATTTTCAAAATACATCTCTATTATAAAGTTCGTTGTTCAGGTTTTTTTGTTTTTCCTTTTTTTTTTACAAAACTTAATCAAGGAATTATTATTCATTATATCTGAGTACAATATACCTTGTTAAAAACTACCGTAAACCCTGACAGTGATCGGCAAAGATCTGATTTCTTAATTGCTTCCTAATCTTTGATAAAAGCATAGAACATACCATGTTCTCTATTAATTCCTGTACTTTGAAATGCATTATTTGCCTTGTTACAGTCCATTTCACATGCCACACTGATTCACCATGCTGATTTTTGTTTTAGAAATCAAAAGTGTAATACAGAACAGCATTAGGTTTGTAGATAAGAGTCAAACAACAATCTCTATGAGCATGTGATTTGATTCTTAGTTCTAGAACTTACCACTGCAAATCAAATAGATATGCTCAACTAAACTGTATCTTCTAGAAGATGTATCACCTCCAAATTTTCAGAACCGTTACTGAGAATTGTTCAACTATTACCCTCTCACTTGATCACTATTTATTTGTTAGGCTAGAATCATTATAGAATCACTTTTCAGTTCCTCATATGATCATAAAATCATAGAATGGTTTGGGTTGAAAGGGACCTTTGGATAAAGATCATCTGTTTCCAAGCCCCCTGCATGGGCAGAGGCACCTTGCACTAGACCAGGCTGCTGACAGCCCCATCCAACCTGGCCTTAAACACTTCTGGGCATAGGGCACCCACAACTTCTCTGAGCAACCTGTTCCAGTGCCTCACCACTCTCACAGTACAGAACTTCATACAGTTGGATAAACTCCATAGCTTTTGTACAGTAATGTGCTTTTTCCAGTCTTGAATCCTTCTCATGGCTCTTCTTTGCACACAGCAGATAGCAGAACTAGACACAATATTCGAAGACTAGATTCAGTCTGCTGAACACAAAGCTACCTTTCTGATTCATCTGCTGTTCATGCATTCAGACCCTTTAAAATACAGCTCAACACTGGAAACTCAGACATAACTGATTATTCATCTGTATAACTTTTCTTTTCAGCCCTTCCTTCCCCAGAAGGCCATTCTTGTCCTGCAGGTACACATCCATCTTTCTTAGACATAATCTTTTACTTCAGCCCCACCAACACAACTCATGGTTTGCAATGTTTACCAAGAGATCTGTTTTACCCTGCCCTCACATACAGATTTTTTAGGAATTGCAGAATTTCCCAGCAAATAGCATAAGGTTGATAACAGATGCACATGGAAATAATGCTACTTTAAAGTGAACCCTTTGACTTAATAATTCTCTGACCAAAAATAAACTCAGACTTAGCCATTAACTACATTTAAAGCAAAGGTTTGCTGACTTCCTGTCATTACAGGTCCTTATCTAAAATGCCATGCTGTATCAATTGAAGTCTAGACTTCTACTATGCCACTGGTTTTATTAATATCAAAAAAAAGTCCAGTAAGTTATTTTCCGTAACTCACAATAACCACCATTAATCATTAAATCTCTACATCTCTTAACTTCTATCTTTCTTATATCAGACACATTCTAATTACATACCATTAACTACCTGCCAGTCTCTTACAACTTTACAAGTTTTAACGACTTACTGAAATTTAACACTAACAGTCTAAAACCATGAAAATATAAGGTCTTCACCATCACGCCAATTTATTACTTCTGGATGTAGCTGCTGCCAACACCTGTTTTACTTGAGAACACTGATGGGGGACCATTTAATGATAATCCCCATTTTCATAAATTTCTCCTACCTCATGTGATTTCTTCCCAATTACTTGATGAAAGTCTCCATGTCTTCTACAGCAACAATCATCAATTTCAACATTTTAATCTTGTATCAAACCAACACCATTTCTGTTGAGCCTCAAATATGAAGAATTAAACTCTCTGCACATGAATTTTGCCCTGCACGTCTTCTACACAGTTTGCTTAATCCTAAAAGGTCATTAATATCCATTACCATCAATTTGTTCTTTCTGTTCTATCTCCTCTAGAATATAGGCTGGCTTTTTAACACAAGAAGACCTATTTTTCTGCTCTGGCTTCTGTGGCACCTAGCAGGTAAATGTAACAGCACAAACTTTTCCATAGTGTTTTTTTCTAAACTCTTTCTCCCAATAGCTTTAGTTAGTATGTCAAAGGTTACAGGAGTTTAAACATAACATCATAAAGATTTAACATAAGGCCTGAGGGACTCAGTATATAAGTGAGAATTATTTCAAATTACCTACTTTGAAGCTCAGAGATCGCTCTCTTACATCATCAGTATGACAAAGAGTTTAACAGTAAGATCACCTCCTTGCAGAAGAATGTAAAACTTGGCAGAGGCTTCATCACCGCTTGAATCAAATAAGAAAAGGATAATAAAATACATGGACTAAACTGAAGCACTTAGTAAACTTCTATACAAAACTGTAATTTGACTGCACAAGACAGTATCAACCCAGAGAGGCCTTATTCCAAACGCTGTCTAGTACAACCAACCAATGCATGCCTAAGACAGCTCAAGGGCAGAATATATATGATGTAGAAATACAAATGTAGGAAGACAAATAAAGAGATCGCCTCAATTGTGACAAAGGAATTCCAGAAGACAGACACAGCAAGGGTGCTGAAAGCACAAGCTACCCATTTTGAGAGCCAATTTGGAATTAAACCTTCTCCAGTGTTCTTGGGGGGGGGGGGGGGAAGGGAGAAAAACCCTTGTAGGGTTTACAGTACTCATAAGGGTATAAAATCCATGTTGCAAAAACTAAAATAAAAAAATTAAAAAGCAAATGATTCCCTGAAGTCCTTAGCAACTGAAGCTGATATAATAGAATTTGTTTTACACTTGAAATCAAGAACAGAACTGGAAATGACAGAGAAGCACCTCTATACACTTGAAACACTGTTTCTTCCAGCAGGAAGAATCCATGTAGAAGTTGGAGAACTTTATCTACCATAAAACACAAAATTCAGTTTACTTCTGACACTTGACTGCTTTTCATTTTACCCTGCTCCATTATTCCACAAAAGCCAGAAAGTACTGTACATCACATTAAATATTCTTTTCCCTACTGCTGTGAGAAATCAGTTCTCAGAAAGTTCTTCACACACTGAAGTGTACTTCAAACAAACAGGAACCAGAGCCTGCACAAACTGCTTGACAGGAAAATACAAAATGTATGAAACTTATTTACCATAACTGTACTTTTCTTTAATTCCCACCACTTTATTTGTTTCTGCATTGTTGAAATAAAGTGCAAGTAAGGTAAAAGGAACAACTGATCTTGGAATCTACTATTAGCAGAGGTAAGGATTGAGACAAGATGCTACTCATCTCTTTCAAACTCTGGATGAAGGTTTTTCTGTTCTTTAATCACCATTGTTGTGAAAAGAAAAAAATAAAAATCTTCAGCAGAAAGGATCACAGCTTTACAATACTTTGGATCAGAAATTCATCTGTGTTATTCCCTAGATGGAGGATGAGAATCAATACTGAGAATTCAACCAGTGTGACTTAAACAGCTCTATCAAATTGTAGAGTTCATATGAAACCCTCCTCCATTAAAAAATTCAGATGCTGAATTCAAAGACCAGTAGCAACTGTAATACAACCTGAGTTTATGTATTGTAATAGCTTTTAATTATGTGGCCTTGTACTATTCCTGGTACATCTCTGTTATTAAAGAGGAAAACCAAGTTCTATGGACTGTAGAGATGTTTGGAGCAGGCAGATACTTTCACAAAATGAGCTGAATATACTTATTCTAAATAAAAGTCTTATGGAAGACAATTACGTAAAAACAGCACGTGACGAAACTCCGTTACCCTTTAGAATAAGCTTTCCGTCACATTTCATCTAATTTTAACACTGACTGTGAACAGGATTATCATTTGTCTGTGAAGTAAGGACTTTCATCATTTTTATGGATCTCAATGAATACTCTTAAGAAAATGGAAAAAAGAATGGTAGCTACAGTTAAGAAGGTTATTAAACAAAAATAAGAGGAGATTCTTGAAAGAAGTGCCTCAAAAGATTTGTTTAGTATGGTCTAGCTCATTCCTGATTCTGCTTCTCTGAAGTAACAAGGCAATTCCAAGTAAGAGTCATTAAAAACTTTTTAGCTCGACTTCCCCTGCCTTTTCTCTCACTACATTTACATGCACAAAATCTTAACTGGGAGTTTGGGTCAAATCATTTAGACCCACGTGTAAGATTCTGTTACTGGACAATACAAAAATGTTTCTAAGAGAAACAACAGCATATCATACCTGAGAAAATGTATGTTTCTCAGGTATACTTCTGACAATACTCATATGCCCTTCCTCATTGTAACAAAGTTGCAAATGGACTGCTAATCCCAGAAAATGTTTATGATGAAGTGAGGAAAGCAGCACTACCATCATAGTGTCTTTGCTTGCAAACCACCTGGTTTTGTTTCTTTGAGTTTTCTGGGGTTTGTTAGGGTGATTTTGTTTATGGATTTTATTTCTTTTCATTCACATTCTTTGGCATCTTCAGAAAATATCACTGGTTTAAAGGACAAATCTAACACTGGCTACTAAGAATCTAAGCATGCCTAACACAGGGGAAATTACAGACTGAAAATCATGATACATGTAATAAAACCTACCCAGTATGTCCATCCCCTATTTCAAAGCTTTGTAAAAAGAAAGCTTAAAATTATCGCTGGCATTCTATAGATGGATTAGTGAGATGTAATGAAGAGGACAAAGGAAGCAAGAATGGCCCTAGCCAGGGAAAGGCCAGTTCTAGGAGCTGACAAAACCAGAATATTCAAAGACAAACATAAGGGTGGGAAACATGAGTTGTTCACTTCGAACCAAGATCTTGTGCTTCCACCTGTCACCCAACCACAACAATACATGATCCACCTCCAAAGCATTATAAAGGAATAATTAAGTTCATACTGAAATAACCAGAACACTGATCCATTGCATGATCTCTGTCCACAAAAGACATCAGGTTAACATGTTTATTAAACTGCATTTTCATGAAAAAGATGGACAGTGAGCTAGGAAGTTTTGTCACACACCATTTCTCCCTACTGATTCCAATGCAGGAAAAATGTTTTTTAATATAGTTGCCACTGCTATTGCCATTATTACCTGCAATAAACATTGGAATTTACCTATACCTAACAAAGACTTAAAACAATGTGGTTTTGAGATCAAGTTTTTAAGTATCTGCCTTGTTCTCAAAGTTTTTTCTTTCTTGATGGATGTATGGGTTTAAAGTATCTCTTGCTTATGCAGTGAAAATACACAATATAAAAGCACAAAACCCTGCCCACAACCAAATATCACTTTCCATTCCTTTACTGTCACCAGCCTCTCGAAAAAAAGGCAAAAAACTCCCCTAAAACAACAAAAAGGACAAAATTTCAAAGTTACAAAATGGAAGGATCAGATAGTTTGCTTTTTTTTTTTTTTACCCAAACACAAAGACCTCGAAAGAAACTTCAAAGCAACAAAGACTTTGGTAGATACAGTATTCCGCAAGGTCATTCCACACACAGTTTTACTGGGAAAAGAAAGCCTCTCTCAGCCCCAGATGCACATAACATTTAGAACAGAGGAAGAACAAACCAGCCCATTTCAATTGCTAAAAAACACACAAGAATATGAAAATGTCATCAAGCTGCACAGGGACCCATATTCAAAACATCCTTTTATGTGTTTAAACTGATAATTCTCCATACAGACATTCTGAGTTTTAGTTAATCTAAATTGGGAAAAATAATTGAGGGACATACTCAGCACAGCTGATATGCTCGAGTACTGATTTTCTCCATGTAATAGAACATACAGACAATACAGACTGTATGCACCATCACTTATTTTAGCTAAACCTGCCACATATAATTTCCAAAGAACCTATTTTCATGCAACTTATTTTTTTCCCTAAAGACTCAAAACCTGCATTTATATAGCATATCGGTCTACACACAGCTCAATTTACTACAGCCACCTATGGCACAGTGGCACCGATACCTAAAACAAAACTTACTCTTCCAACAGTCTCTGATTTTCACTTTTTTCCCCAATTTGACTTTCAAGAGACTTTAAATGATACTCTGTTCTTGAAAAGCACATTCACAATTATGGCTAAAATAACAAAGACATACTTTAAGGTAAGAAAACAAATCCAGTAAATGCCTACCTGAACCCACTGGAGATGAACCAACACTAAGACTTTGTAAACTTCCATTCCTGAGCAAAGTTGGAGATTTCTGAAGACCAGAGCTTGTCACACTTCCTGCAGCAGATGCCACAGATGAAGTAGGGGAAGCAGAAGAAACTGAAAGATGGGAAATACTTTCTTGACTTTTATTTCCTTTTGGTCTACCAGGCCCATGTTTACTTTGCTTATTTCCTTTCCGTTTCTTCTCTGTTACAGTTTCTTCTTCTATTCCAGAAGTCTGAGCTCGTTTGTATGCTGTAGAAGTAAGGCTTGAATTACCTATGTCTCCAGGGGAGCTGTCAAAGTTTTTTGATTGGGAAACAGCTGATGATGAAGGGAGACCAATTAAGGAAGTGAAACAATTGACACCCCCCTCTTGACTCCCAGCCTCTCCTTTATGTACATCTTTGGTTGGCGCAGCCTGCTGAGAATGCGTGAAACTGTCACTTCGCAAATCTGTGTCTGTAAAACTCAAAAAATCCTGGGGAGACTGAACTGAACTTCCAGAAGACGACTTTATGCTCCCAGGAGTGCCCAAAAAGCTTCCTAAAAAAAAAGAAGAATATAGAATTTTTTTCCTGTAGTTGATGAAAATCAGTGGCAAAGATTAATATCTTTGGATATGAAACTTTAAAGTACAAGGACTTAATGAACATTGCTACCAAGAGCTAAAGAAATTATTTTTAAGATAACTCATTGCTTCTCCTGTGGGTCGTCGCTCTGCTAGATCAGATTCTCAGATTCCTGTCTGAGATTCAGATTAGAATTTGGGGCACAAACAATGAACAAAAGGAGAATAAACAACTTTGCTGCTCAAACAACTTTGACATTCCTCATGTTTTAAAGCCGTAACACACAACTGGTGCAAGTCAAAGCAGGTTTTATTAAACATACACATATATAAAAAGAAGGCTGATAGAAACATGCTATGATCAAATCTACACTATGCCTGCAATCTTCCCTACCATTCTGCCTAAATCAAGGGTCTGACACAGGTCAAGGGAACAGCAATTGCACTTAATTTACACTGGCTGAGGAGATGTTCCACAGAAGTGATATTTTTCAAAAGGACAGGAGGAGAACTGGAAAAAAGTGTACAAAACTGACATTTTAAGACTTTTTTAGCACTGTCAGAGAACCACAGAGATCTTTTGTGTAATAGAATTAAATTGCTTCTCTAATATTTGGAATCCAGTCATTTCACCACTGTGTTAGCGCACACAAGGCAGAAAATGGAGCACAGCTGGAAAATACAAATCTACCTTCACTGAAATTCAGTAATCCTATATGGGTGGGTGCATGTGGGTACTGTTTTACAGAATTCAGACTGATGAGAACTATCCCGTCAAAAAATACTTCTAAATATGACATTGGATATAAAAGAAAATCCTATAAAAAATAGTGTTTTCCCATTAGTACTCCAATATTAAGAATTCCATTTAAAATATCATTTACATTAATACAGCAATTTAAAAATCATAAAAAAGACTTTTTTTGTATTTTCAAGTTACATCAACTTCACTTAATGAAGCTTTAAAGAAAATACAAGCACACAGTAAAGATCTATTTTGCCATCTGCAGGGAGCAAGATTTTTCTTTAAATGAAGGATTCCAGAAGGCAATTTTCAGAATTTTGAGAATGTAAAGAAAAATATGCTTCTAGTTTTTTCAAATAAAAGAGTCTGAAATACTGTAAGACTTGTAGACAAATTTAAAACTACTCATTGCATACATACACTCAAAGGAAGAGCAAGATTATAAAGCAGAAATGACAGTCAGCTGCTATACACCACAGTGAAAATGATACCAAAAAAATTACTTCATAGAAGGTCTAGTTTGTTGTGTTTTAAAATAGTATGTTTTATTAAATAATAAAATTCACTTCTAATTTTTTTTTTCTTTCTTCAAGTCTGATGAGGATGTCATAATACAATTTGCTTTTTAGACTTATTAACAGTGCACTTAGTGGGTTTTAACATGTTTAAAACAGCAAACTTTTTGTATTACATAAAGTAAAACTATAAAGTATATAGTTGTCATGTAATCATCTTCTGCTTATGTTTTTCAATGGCAAAAAAATATAAAAATAAAAATGTCTTTCACTTTGAAGAAAACAGCGTATTTTAAATGTCTGCACCTTGAAAAATTATTTAGGGGCCACCACATCCAATACATTAGGTAGTCCAGCTTCATTCTAATATGCACTAACTAAAAAATGTTAGTATATTATTCCGTAAAAGAGCTAAGAAAGGCCCCTAGACTGAAATTCATATGTTAAATTTTACCCCAGACTAACTCTGCAGCACATAAGGAAACTTCCGGATTTAGCACTTAAAGAGAGCAACAGTCTAAACAAAGCATCAATTTTGCCCTTTAATGATGTGCGACCTTCTTTTTCACATTACAACAATGAACTTTTTTTCCCCTGAGAAAAGTTACTTTTTCCCCCAAAGTGAAACAACATTCTCATAATTGAGGATAAAGGATTATCTACTTTTCAAGTTTTAAATATGTAAGATTTCTAATTCACGTCAAAGCAGAAGTCGTGTTACAGCATAACAACTGATACCTTGCTGAAAAGGGCTAGCTGCAGTCACAGTTGTTCCTGGATTTCTTCCAGCACCAGGCTTTCTTCCCCTCTGACCCGAGCTGTGACCTGCAGATTTCTTGCCTTTGCTCTCTGACCCTCTAGCCTCTGAAGAATCTTTTCCACTTGAAACGTGCGTAGAAACTTCCTGGAAATTTGCATTTGTAAATCGAGCTGTGGTATCTTCCAACCGCTTCAAGGAGCCTGACATGGAGTTGTTGCTAGTGCTTGTGTATGTCTAGCATTTTGATAAGAGAGAAGAAAAAAGACAAAAGGAACTGTTAGGTCACATAAAAAAACCTGTAACAAAAGAACTGCTTAAAAGAACCCATTCTGTAAAATAAACTTGGAAGTGCTCAAATACTAAAGTAACAGGCAACAGCAAGAGTTACATATAGTGAATTCTTGAGATCTTCAGCAAACAATTTAAAGTGCATAAAACTTCATTTTGTGGAAAAATGAGTGAAAATAATGTCAGCTTTGGTTGAAACTCTTATTCCACTGAGGTCAGTGGCTTAATCTCACATTTATGGTTACAGAGTCTTTACATTCTATTTAAATAGGACATTGTTATTTTGCTGCTTAAATTTAAAAAGAAAAAAAGAGATTTCATATGCTTTTCTGAAAATACCATTTTTATGTAGTTTGTTTCTTCAAACTGGAAACTTCGTTCCATCAGCAGTGGAACTGATGAAGGCTTCAGAACCTAAGACCTTGCACTTTTAAGACTTCATAGTCTAAACATCAAACCAAAATCAATTCCAACAAGCCCAAATGCCCCTTATGTCTTCACTTCCCATCATCACACTAGGATTCCCTGCCATCTTAACCATCCCTTCCAGCCAGTTCCTTAAATAAAGACAACCTAACACACTCTCGGAACCCCCAGTGCAGATTTCTTCTTCATCCCCTACCCAGCCCTTTTCCTACACCCATCAACTCTCCACAATGCTTTCAAAAATTATCTTTAGGCCCATTATTCTTCCAATGAATTCTGTCAGAATTCTTCGTATTGGTGAACAATCGTCAAAATAGGTTCACAGAAGTAATTAGGTGGGCAGGGAAACTGCACACATAGCATTAGAAAAAAACCCACAAAGGTATGGATTTTTTTCCATAATATGAAAAATGTTTTTGTAAGAGAGAGAAAAAGAGAGGGAGAGAGTGAGAAAGAGGGAACAGAAAGGGAAGGGATTATGACAGCAGAATTTTTATATCAGAAGAAAGAAAATTAATGCAACATTACGGAAAAGGAAGTAACAGCCTACTGTTATTTATATTCAAACCAGCCAGTAAAATAGCCTTTCAATTGCATAAAGTTTCTTCAACAGAAAATATGCAAACTAGAAGCTACTCATCTATTCCAAACAAGCTTAGTTTTTCAGTTTTTAAAGAGAGTTTAAAATAGTAGCTAAATTTTTCTCATTAAAGACTACACAAATATATGGCTCTTAAAATTGAGCACATACATGTTTTCTTTTCCCGAGATGTTTGCTGTATTTAGGCCTACAGCAGAGTATTTCTTCATCATAAGCAGCTTTGCATAGCTGTTATAAAAAGTTTTCCATATTTTTACTAAAACATCTAAGGCATTTATATAGAACTTACTTTTCAGACAACTAAGTATGTGAGCTTTGAGAAAGATAAAAACTTAAATCTATTTGTGTACTGCTCTGTATGAATTATTGTGAACTGCAACAAATACATACAACAGATTTTCTGAATAACTGTGAAGAAGAAAAATCAGTCTAAGTCTGTTGAAGTACAACGTTAAAAATTATTTACCCCAAATTCATATTACTATACTGGTAAGTGCGTCTAAAGGAAATCAAGCCACTTCTAAAGTATGTTTAGTAATTAACTTTTCGAATCATTACGAAGTCCACAAGAATGCTTACTTTTCCTGAAACTGATGTGTCAGTTGACCTGAGTAAAGTATAAGTGGTTCAAATCTGAGTTATCTGAACAAAGGGCTTCCAAATATGCAATAACCTAAACCAAAAGTCAGCCTTTTTCTAGGATCCAGGATTTCTCATCCAAAACCTTCCTTTCCTAATTCTTATCTCCTACCCACTCAGTTGGATATTAATTACAAGGATAATTCTCTGTTGGTATAAACAATCATAGTTTGATGTTGTCTAGTACCTCTTCCCCATTACTGGAGGAATTTTATTTACTTATTTTCTTATTTTAAAGGGAAATAGAGTTTAACACAGCTCTGCAGACTGGCCAGGGCTAGGCAATGACAAGTAGGCATCAACTTGCATCTACCATGCAGAGATTTAGTTTGACTGCAAAAGCCTGAGCCCTGCTCTCTGGGGAGCATGTATGCACATTGCAGTTCTGCTGCTGAAGATTTTGTTCCAACAGTGTTTCAGAAGGTGCTCCAAAGTGTACTGAAATCTACATGCTTACTCGGAATATCTTTAACACTGTTAGGATGCAATATGGCCTAAGCATACTAAAGCTGGTGTCATTTGGTCAGTATTTTTTTTTCCCCAGATTGTATTCCTTATTATTAATTGCAGCAAAGTGCTGTAAACCAGATACACATACATCAGTTGCTTTGAGAAACCACAAGATACACAATAGCACCTAAGGTACAGCTTATTAAGCTAATTGGTTCAAACAATATCCTACTCACCACTAAAACTGTTTTTCTAAAATGCTATTTTCTAAACGGCAAAGGCCTAAGAGAAATGTCTCAGAAAAAAACTTCATATGCCATGGCAAAGTCATACTGTTTGCGGGGGGGGGGGGGGGGGGGGGGGGGGTGGATACTGAGGTCAGGAGAATGATAGTGGCATGGAGCAAGGATAAGAGGATAGAGACAGAACACCTTAGATTATTTACTGACTGGCTTCAACTTCTGCAGCCCGCCCCCACCCCCCAGGCTTACAATGCTGGAAGGAGACAGCACTGTTCACACTGCAGTCAGTCATTTTTCCTTCATTTCAGTACTGACATGCCCCAAAAAGGAGATTCCCTGATGCTCCAACTCCATTCCTTGGTTTATCTGGGAGGACCTGTCTGCTTCATGAGTGTTAATCCTGTTCTCAAAATTCAATCAGTATTTGCTAGTGCAATTACCAAGCTGACTGTGTGTATCAGAGTTCCTTTATACTTCGCATAAACCAGTTGCAGGGTTTCTTTTCCCCCAAAAAGCAAAGTTTCACATTACCAATCTGGTGCAGAGAGAGCTACTGTCATTTTTATGCCCCCCATATATAACTCTGTGCACCCTGAAGAGTTATACCACCAATCCGCAGAACGTCTTAAAACTTCTGGGATAGCTTCAGATTTACAGTAAAAGTGTAATAATCATTCTTGCTATACCTCCCAAGGCTTGAGAAGCTGTTAACCCCAATACAGATGTCTAAGGTGGTACTCTTGTACAGAGAAGGGAAGGACCACAGCAGGAAATCCTCAAAAAAATATGCCATAAGAGCACTGTCCAAGCAAAAAATAACCAACAAAAAAACTCCAACACATACCCTGTAACTCACAAACACTTCACAGCTGTAGGATAGTGATGTTCAGTCATACCAAACACACATTTCCCTACTCTTTTAATTCTCTTCAGTACCTCACTGCAGTAGGATCTGAGCATGTCGCCTAATAACCAGACTGGGCTGATAGTGAGGGTGAACTGAGGAGGGTTATCATCATCATCTCTGCTATTACAGATAAAATTCAATCACCTGTACTTTCTTTCTCTTTGCAGTATCTTTTATTTAGTTACTGACTACAGTTTCGATGCGGATATATTGTATTGCGTATCTTTGCGTATTATCAGTATTTTGGAGTTCTGTTTTAATTAGTAACACTCCACCCCACCCAAAAAAGGACCACTGTATTTTTCTGTGTATGTTAAACCACACATATTTTTAACTCTCAATACAAGCCAAGCTCAAAACCTGAGACAGAAGATTTTATCAGGACTGATAAAAGGGGTGACAGCCCTTCCCAAATAAGAGGAAGGCCAAAAAAAGGGAGAGACAATTCAAATCCATAAACTCTCCTAGCCCTTCTTAAAACGTTCTGTATCTATGACCCAGAAGTGAAAAACTTCTTAGTACATTAATCAAAGAGTAGCTAGGAATTTCTTATTTCAAATTCTTTCACACTAGTATGATCCAGACTAAGCAGAGTTTACTGAGTTACATATCACAAAAAATGCCTCTCAAAATGGTGTATTCATGTCTCAACACAGAATTTAGACTGGAACCTCAGTAAAACTTACTGGAAATAAATTTTGCAGAACAAAGAGGCAAGCCTGTAATGTAAATCCACAGTTTATTCTGCAGCCTTCATGAATCTCTCTTAAGAAGCCATTCATCCAGACAAAAACATGCTTTGTGGCATCACCTGCATACATAGTCATTACCACCGTATCACAAAGGATTTAAGTTCTTTAAAAAGGAAAAAAAAATTAGTTTCAAATTCTAGTTCCCCCCACAGGAACAATATGGTACCAGAACTAATTTTATACCATGATAAAACAACGTATTCTCTGCAAAGAGACTGCTGTGTAAAAGACATCAAGTCTAAATCAATTCTGACAACTCTATGTAAAAAGACACACAAAAGTAACATATTAATACAATATTCTGAAACAAATATTTATTTTGGAAGAAAACAAAAAATTAGTCTTTATTAGTAAAATTTCAACTTTTTAAGGAACACACTATGAAATTATCACCCAGAAAAACAAATGCATGTAAATGGTGCCAAAAGCATGTAGGGAAAAAATTCAAAAGAAATTAAAGGAATGAACCACACACACAAAAAAAAAAAAAAGTCACTTCCAAATAGCCAGTAGATATTTTAAAAAAAAAAAAAAGAAGAAATAAAAAAAAATGAAACAAGGAAACCATAATCACAGTAACTTCATCTAAAAAAAATGAACACTGATTTTCCTGATGATATGAAGCATTATAAAAAGAAGCTAGAAAATTAAGCAGACAGCTTAGGCAGAAAAAAAAAGCCCCACAAGGTGCAAAACATTATAAGAAGAAAATTAAAAGGCCACATGACAGTATTTAAATTCCGAAATGATTATTTCTGTTTTAGTTTAATGTAGTTATAATTTATGTTATAGAATTATAGAGACTTCCTGTTCTCTTTAGTATTTGCTCTAGCTCTACCTGGCTATTGACCATAGGAGTTGCAACATTTTTTTTAATGTTATCTATTTTATTATTCTTAAGACTATAAAGAGGTGAGGTTTAGGTATTCAAAAGAACATAAAAATATTTAAAATGCTCCTATTATAAATCCTATAGATTTACCTGCAAAAATTTATTTGACTTGCTATACATACATATGTAGTACAATCTCGATTATCAGTATGGCCAACAACTCAGGAAGACTATCAGTCCCTAACTGGGTTTAATAGAAGTTTGCTAACATGAGATTTTTCTCTTGTTCGCCTTCCTAAAGTACACACCACTGAGTTGTAAACCTTGTCATTAGAAAAAGTCTGAGGAGGACAAAGCAATTAGAAAACAGGTCAGCAGAAGAACAGAATCTTTGTTCAACATTAAAAGCATATTGCAGTAAGTAGGATTCAAAAATAACCAGTATTTCAATATATTTTATTTAACTTTTACACCAATGTACAATAATGCAACATTTCGTTAAAATTTATTATGATGATTAGATGATGATGTAACTGAAAAAAGATATGATCATATATAGCATAAAACCTAAACAAAAAAACGTAGCGTTTAAAGGAACTTCCCACACAAGAAGGGTGGCAAGTTTCTTTTACAGGCTATGAAGTTTGCAAGTTGTCTCTGATAAAGAGGAATATGCTCAGGACAAATTAATAAAAGGAAATAACGAATAACATGGACCAGTCAATACTATTCAAAGTGTTCTACAACCTAACTTCAATAAAAACTGTCACATTGCATTGGGTTTTTATAGCAAGGTTTTGGTAGCAGGGATGCTACAGATGTGGCTTCTGGCCCTATGTCTGATGGAGCAAATGCCAGACAGCTCCAAGACAGACGAGCAGCTCGCCCAAGGCTGAACCCACCAGAAATCTGGTACCACCCCTGGGATAACATAGTTAAGAGGGGGACAAGTTACTGCCCACGAGTAACTGCAGACAGAGAGATGAGTGAGACTAACAGCTCTGCAGACACCAAGGTCAGTGAAGAAGTAGGGGGAGGAGATGCTCCAGGCACCAGAGCTGATGCCCATTCCCCTATAGTCCATGGTGAAGACCATAGTGGGGCAGGCTGTCCACCTAATGCTCATGGAGCATTCTTGTAGAGTGCAATGAGATCTGTCACTATTTAACTCTCTATGTTGTCCTCTGAGTTAGGTATTTGCTAGCAAATGAATAGGAAGGAAAGACCACAGAGCCTAATGGAGCAGACTGCTAAAAAGGCAATGTGATATTACAAGTAGATGAAGCATGAGCTGTAATTTCATTAATTACCAGCTTAAATGCTTATAGGTTCAGCGACAGCTCAGCACACACAAGTGAATTTCAAAGGAAAGATTTTCTAAAACTTCTCAAATTATTAAACATAAGTCAATGAAATAAAACTTACTGGACCATCAGTGACACCTGACTGAGGTCATTGAATCACTCACTGCTCTAGTACAAAACTCTTAAGCTGTTCTCCATATGATAAATCTCAAAGTATTTTGGGATTTTATGCAATAGGAAAAATACCAAGCATGACTGATAATTACAGAATCTATACCATTAGAAAGCTCCTGTATATATAATGGAATGATTACATCATGAAATTTCATCATAAGTAATTGAAGTGGAAGAGGAGGAAAAACATATTGACTTACTTTCTCTGTAGTTACAGTAAGAGATGGAACCAAGGATGGTGAGGACTCCGACTGCTTCTTATATTTTTGCTTGTGTTTATCTTTCTCTTTATATTTCTGTAAGTTATAAAAGAGAATACAGTCTAAGTTCAGCTTCATCTTTAGCATAACTCATTTTATGTAGCATCACGTGTTATCAAAATTTGAGAGAGTAATAACATCCTGCACTATTTTAATGTAAACATTATTTTTTTGGAATTTTTATAATAAAATTTTATAAAAGCAAAAAAAATTTATATTTGTTTTCAAAGTACACAAACTGAAATTCTTCAATTATAGGCAGCATTTATGAATCCACTGCTGTTAATTTATCCATCTTCTAAATAATAAATTAATCATCAAAAGAAACTTGATTAAAAACAGAGACATGGCTGTCTCTGTTTTTAGAGACAGAATTTTTCCTGCATTTCTCACCAACAATTTCGATCTTCCTGCATTTCTGCACCTGCATGGTATTTTTTACTGGGATACTACTGCAAATTAAGCCAAGTTTAGCTTTGGCTCCACTACTGCCATCTTTATGCATAACAATGTGAAATTTGATTTAGATTTCATTTCCAAAAAGGGTGCATACAGTTTACATACTAAGTAAGTATCTTCCATGTTAAACTGGACAAAATACCGAAAGCTATACCACTGAAGTCTGCTTTCTAGAAGAGCATGAGCATTTATTTATTTTAAATACAACATGAATCACTGGCAGTGTGAATGAAATTTTGCAAACAGACAGAAAATAACTGCTTAACCCGGAGTCTCTAGACTATAAAAGAAGTCTTCAATACTGGCAGATATCAATCCTTCAAGGATTACAGATGCAGACCCAAACTGTTTTTGTTTAAATAATTCAAACACAAAGAAAAAGCCCAAGTCTGACAAAATTAACAATTCAACTTAGAACACAGGAGTTCAGTATTTTTACCAAGTTAAGTTTTTTTACCAAGGTCACTTTTCCCACAGTATCATAATATGGTTTATTTAGACAGCCAACATCAGAAAATGCAGGAAAACTGCAGAGAAAGTTACTTGTAAACTACTGGCACTTAAGTATTTTGCTTCTTTATTAGGTATATGTGAACACACACACAAAACACAGCAGAACAGCATGATCTATGGTCATTTGTTCAGAATGAGTGCTTCAACAGAAAGCTACCCAAAAAATGCATACGTATGGATTGGCACAGGGCTTTTATACTCCCACTGAGAGCTTGAAAAGATGAAGACAACATAAAATGTTTAATTCTGAATAGCCATATGAAAACTCAGTAACTGTTTTCAATCTTAAAAATTATCCATGCTGATCTTTAACTATAAAAATTATTACCCAGACTCCCTAAAGAAAACGGAAATTGCTCAACAGCAACTGCATAACCACTCTCATGAAAGAACTTACAATTTTGCCAGCTTAGTCAAGAAAATTCATGCAGTACCAAAGCCATCTTCACCAAAATATCATGCAAAAACATACTTGCTAGAATACAATGTGCAAAGTCCTTTGGATGCTTATATGCTTCTTAAAACTCTAAGGAAGGTCCAAAAGTCTGATGGGGATTTCTACGTTTGTTTTTTTCATACACTGAAGTGAACTTGGTTACTGGTTTTTTCCCCTCAGTGTGCTGCTTGGATAGCAATGTGGAGTTTTGTTTTTCATAGCAAAGTGTGCAGGTGTCATAATTACAACATTATATACCATAAGGTAGAATTCCAGTTGTTCAAAACCTAACATAGAATCATAGAATAGTTAGGGTTGGAAAGGACCTTAAGATCATCTAGTTCCAACCCCCGTGCCATGGGCAGGGACACCTCACACAAAACCATGTCACCCAAGGCCTCCTCCAGCCTGGCCTTGAACAGTGCCAGGGGTGGAGCATTCACAACTGCCCTGGGCAACCCATTCCAGTGCCTCACCACCCTTAAAGTAAAGAATTTCTTCCTTATATCCAATCTAAACTTCCCTTAAGTTTTAACCCATTATCCTTTGTCCTATCACTACAGTCCCTAATGAACAGTCCATCCCTAGCATCCCTATAGGCCCCCTTCAGATACTGGAAGGCTGCTATGAGGTCTCCATGCAGCCTTCTCTTCTCTAGGCTGAACAGCACGAACTTTCTCAGGCTGTCTTCATATGGGAGGTGCTCCAGTCCCCTGATCATCCTCATAGGCTTGTTAGGGAGATTTAGACCACAGATGTTGTTTCTGTTTTCTTTGGGGTATTTTTTGGAGTACGGATTGTTTGTTTGGGTCTTTTTAGGCCTGGAAAATACACATTTGGAAGAAAAGAAATACAGAGAGGAGGGAACCAAATGCACTGCACAGTCTATTCAATAATTTATTGAATGTAACAGACTCAGAATTGATACTCGTACTACTAGAAAACAAGCAGGGATGAAAACAGAAGCATCTACACCAAGACTGCCATGTTACCATTCAAATCTGGTAATCCAAAAGCCTTTCATCAGTGCTAGTTACCATCTTACTGTATCATCAGTGTACATGTTTACATAAACTAAACAACTTCACTGAACCCCAAACAAGCCTCAAGAAGGAAGTTATGAAATGGAAATCTAAGCCACTGCCTGAGTTTCTTTAGCTTTCATCATTTTACTAAGAAATTCAAATCCCCATAAAGAATTTTTTTTTTATTTATAATTTTGGAGCCAGCGGGGAATGACTTTAATATACTTTAAGATGAGATTTCACAGCAATATCAGTAAACAATAGGAAACATTTAAATAAACATGTTTTACAATCTCTTCTGTTGACTTTCTAGTGTTCCTTTACTTCCAGTGTTAATTTTGTCTGAAAGGCAAAGAAACATAGAATTCTGATCAAAGGAATAGTCAGGAGGCCTTCAAATTACATTCTGTAACGTACTGAAATCACTTTGATAGTAGTCTCAACAGAAAAGGATGTGTCAAGAAGAAGGAAAGAGGGATACAAAAACAGGGGAAACGGAGGGGTATAAACGGCTGAGCCTGGAAAGAAAATGCTTTAAGTTCTGTAAAGTGAAACATCAGCAACCACAAATTCTTTTCCCAGATCCAAAACATCAACACAAAACTTGCCAGCTTGCCAAGGTTACAGCTTACCACTCAAGGCCACTGGAAGGGTACCCCACCCAAAGACTCTTTGCATACAAAGATCTCATACAAAGATCTCCTGTCCTTAACTCTAAATTCCCTCCTCCTTTTTTACATTCTACCTCCTGTAACAATCTTTCCTCTTTTTTTTTCTTTTCTTTTTTCTTCCAAAGTTCAGAAGTCCTACTTCTGAATGTGAATTGATTCCAGATGCAAATAACATCAAAGAAGTGGAGAACATTTCATTGCAGGAAAACCTTTGACAGGAATGCTAAGGTTTTGCACTGATAAGAAAAAATCAGCAACAACCTGCTGAGATGAAGAGATTTAGTTCTCACAAAGTGCCTCCTTGCAGTTGCACCCTCTTCTCACCATAAAGATGCATACAAAGCACAGTAAGAGTTCTGAAATATTCACTTTTGGATCTAGAAAAGGAGTAACAGAGGGATATGAATTCCCACAATATTAACAAGTATGACAGCTTTCAATCAGGTGTGTCTCAAATGACACAAAAACTAGCCATCTTCTCTACTGCCAGAAAAAGAACAGACAGCTGGCCCTTCATGCACAACTCACTGTATGCTTTTCACTTTTCTACATGCAAACCCACCATTGTAGGGAAAGTGGAATCGAGTGTCTGACCTTTTACAATCTTTACTGTAAGGCAAAAAAAAGGGGAGAAATTACTTAATAAGGACTGAAAATAATATTGCTAATAAGTGAAAGCTAAGGGAGCCCTGGAGGGCAGGCAGAACCTAATGTATTCCATTTATATACTCAATTTTTTTTGAAGATTCATAGGCATGAGTTCAGATGTTCCAAACATCTGTACGTTAACATAGTTGCAGAGCTGCTACATTCTGTAAGAACAGGATTTAGCAGAAGAAACATTCAGCGGAAGAATACATTAAAAATTACACAGCTAGCTACAAAGTTGACAAAGGAAACTTCAATCGTGGCCACAAATACGTAAGCTCAACAGGATCAGATTCAGGCAGCTCCTGAAACCTTACTTATTTTAAGAAAAATAAGGTGCAGTGGCCATGCAGCCATCGGGTAAACAGCTATAACATTATTCATCCTAGAACTTGAAGAGCCCTGATTTATGATGTAGCTAAATACCAATACAAAATACCTTGAGTTCATATGTCATGATTAATCAGAAAGCTTTATTTATCACAAGGGATCTCATTTTTGGGTTTTGCTTCTTATCTAAAAAAGTATGTAATACCTTCTTAATTCCAATAGCTACACGCTGCAAGATAAGAATATAAATATGGTACAAGATTTCTAGAATTCTGTGGCACCTTCTGTACATTGCCCTCTTGTGGGACAGGGAGCAGGAGGTGAAGAAGGGGAAAAAAGCACACTTTCATTGCTTCTCTTTCTTTCACAAAGGTTCAATCTACAAAACTTTTACATAATACGATTTCACAAATACAGCTGGTTCCAGCTCTTCTGGTTTTTAGCTCATTTACATATTGGATCACTCTAAAGATCAGCACTTACTCATTTTCTTTACCGTACTTTCAGAGGAAACATTTATCAGACTACTGACTGAACACAATCTCACTGAAACATCAGATTAAGGATACATGTATGATTTTATGTAAGCTCCAATCTGTTATCAACAGAATAAATGTTATCAAATATATCTTTCCACAGTTTGGACCTTAATGTCTGGGAAGACTGAATAATACAAGTGAATAATAACTTCCAGGACAGATGGAATGGATGGGTTCAGCTTTTCCCTAATGGCATTATTAATCCATAACATTACCATGTGGAAGTATCATTTAACTTGTTCAAGGTATTTACACTTATTTGCAATTCATTTTTGTCTCAGGAAGTCACAGCCCTCTCCAAAGAGGTTACCACAGTACTTCATTTCATTAAGCTACCTTCTGAAGTTTGGCATTTAACAGTTCACTGTTACAAAGAAAAAAAAAAGGTATCCTGACCCGTCTCTCACCCCTCCCACACTGCTTAGCTTGTCAGAGTTTCTGTGTGCCAATTCAAACTGCTAAAAAGCAGCAACAAAACCCAAAGCGGATAGTTTTCTGCTGTTTTAGTGAATTAAGTTAGTTCAGTGGAGGAGCATGAAACAGGCAGTAACAGGGACAAGAGGAGGCAGACACAGGACGGAGGAGTAAGAGCTCATCTGCCCAGGGATCAGGAGACTAACTTCTATTTTGGAAGAATTAAAACACATGCACACTATCAGCAAGCACCAGTGACCGGCCTTTCAAACAAAACTGCTTGGGCTGACCTAAAACAAAAATACCATTTTTATCCCCTTCTCTATTACAAAAATCATAACACACACACACACACACACACCCCTCCCCCCACTACCTCTGGTTGTGCAAAGTTTTCAAACCTCAACAACATTTTCAAATTCAGGTTATATATAAGGAAGAAGTTCTTTACTATGAGAGTGGTGAGGCACTGGAACAGGCTGCCCAAGTAAGTGGTAAATGTTCCATCCCTGGCAGTGTTCAAGGCCAGGTTGGACAGAATCTTGGGTGACATGGTCTAGTGCGAGGCATCCCTGCCCATGGCAGGGGCATTGGAAATAGCTAATCTTAAAGTCCTTTCCAACCCTAACTATTCTGTGATCCTATGATTCCTGTGAGGAAAGTCATCGGAATGTCTAAATCACTAATTCTTCAGCCACTGTTTCTGACTCCCTCAAATAATTCAAATGTTTCAGAACATTCTATTAGCACAGAGTACTCAGATTTGTGCTTTTGTCTTTTATGGATATTTTGCACTATCTCTTCATCACTGAAGCTTGCAAATCCAGAGCTGTCACCATCACAACTAACGTCTTTAACAGAAAGCTGCACACAGTCCTTGCTAATTCCCAACACAAGACCTGCTTGGCCTCTTATTTGTGACTGGCAGCTACTAGTAATATAACCATAACAATTCCAGAATGAAAAATGCCTATGGTCCTCAAGTTCAAATTCAAATCTTAATTTATCTTGTTTTGACAAGAATGGCCCTTGCTCAGGCATACATCTATCTATCATTTTATACGGTATAAACCACAACAGGAAAATTAAATACAGTAGCAGCACTGCTGCAGTCACAGTAATAAAAGGAGATAGGCTCAGGACAGTTTACAGGTGGAGGTGGAACACTACTGCCAGCATTATTCAAATACATTCATAGTCAGTTCTAAGCACAAAAGTTGTTCTTAAGTACTATTCCTTTCTACAATTACTTAAAAGACTTAAAAACTCACTTCAATTCAGGGATAACGGTCAGATCATGGTCAGAATTTTAACTGTCAATGGTAAAAAGACTCAAAAATCACTGACAAAAATGCCAGTCAAAGCTTCTCTTAGACGCAAGACTAATGCACAACTTTTACTAAGAATATGCTACTCTTCTTTGGAAATTTAACATTAAAATGAGCTTTTTCTGTTATTTACACTGTTTAATATTAATGGTTAGTGATGGATACGCGGTCCTAAATATTTGAGTAGCACGTTACAACTTCAAAAACGATTCAGGATTAACTAAAACAACTATTTATGCTCATCTCCATTTATTCCTATAAAAATTGCAAGTATTTAAAACTGTTTAATATGTGTTATGTTACATACTGTGAAATGCTCTCCTGTCTGTGACGTAACTTGAAGATATCCATCAAATATATGTTAAGAAATAGGTAAATGGAATGGTAAAAAGAATATGTTTATCCTGGCTCAGCTTACCATTGCAGATCATCTTTAACTGCATGTGGTCTACCAGCACTCAAAACATTTTACCACATATACATACAGCTTCATGGAAAATTATCAAGATTATATTCTAGAAACTATTACGCAGTCAACAAAGTACAAATAATCTTTATTAATCTAGGATTCAAAGCAAAGAAAAAGAACATCTTAAAGCACCTTTTACTTCTACATCCCTCAGAGTTATAGCTACAGAATTGGTGCATGAAGGTACATTACTCAAACAGAAACAAAAAACAAGCACTAACCTTAATGACCTATTTTTAATATTCAGGTGTCATCTAGTTTTTAAATTAAGACAAACAACACTGCATAATTTTCTCAACCAAGAAACATCCACATTTCTTTAAAGTCCAGCTTACCATTCACTCCAGTTATTCAGATGTTACTCTCCTCTATCTTCTAATGTGGCAGAGCACAAACACTGAGGAGTTAAGTAAGTAATGCTACAACACACTGAACTTGTATAAGGACCAAAATCGTAATCAGACATAAAGTCTTTTCTTAAAATTTTGGGAAGATACTGGTGAAACTGAAGTAATACACTGTTGTGGTTTAAACTCAGCCAGCAACTAAGTACCACATAGCCGCTCGCTCACACCTCACCACTCCCCAGTGGGATGGGGAGGAGAGTTGAAAAAAAAAAGTACAAAACCCATGGGTTGAGATAAAATAGTTTAATAATGGACATAAAAGTAAGATATAATAGTAGTAATAATAGGAAATAGAAGGAATAAACACAAGTGATACACAATACAATTGCGCATCAGCTGCTGAACAATGCCCAGTTCATCCCTGAGCAGTGATCTGCCCTTTCAGGTAACTCCCCCTCACTTTATATACTGGGAATAACATGCTGTGCTATGGAATACCTCTTTGGCTAGTTTGGGTCAGGCATCCTCTCTCTGCTTACTCCTGGCTACTTGTGCCCCAGCTCACTGACAGACTGTGAGACTGAGAAAGTCCTTCATCGGGGTAAGCATTACTTAGCAACAACTAAAACATCGGTGCGTTATCAGTGTTGTTCTCAGACTAAATCCAAACCACAGTACTGCACAAGCTACTCAGAAGAAAATTACTCTATCCCAGCCAAAATCAGGACATATGTAACAATAGCAGAAATAATAAACAACAAAATAAATAAGATTAACACCTCATTACATCTCAAGAATATCACAGCAATTTTTCAGTGAAGCAGACAGTCTTTTGGTTGATTCCTGCAGCCTAAGGAAGACATCTGGACTAACAATGTGATTTTTCTTTTAAAAAAACACTACTCATCTGATGAGCAGAGGAAGAACTTGCTATAGTACAGACCTACTCAAAATTCTGATTCTCGCAGTACTGCTCAAGAGACACCTATAAAAACCACAGTGAAGTAGGAGCTCAATGAAAGAAACAAATAGATAACAGAACTTCTTCAGATGAATGTCTGTGGATTTTTGCTACCCATGGAATTTCAGTTTTACAGCCTACAGAGTTATCATTGTTACTAATAACTATTACTTCATGCACAGGTTCTGCTGGGGTTGGGTTTGACTTAGATTTCTCTCACAGTGCAAAGTAGAAGACCAAAATGTAGACTTTGAAGGAAAAAAGACAACTGCAACTAACACAGTGTCCCAAAATCCTACAGCTTAAAGGGTAGTTTTTAGGTATACCCAAGGGTAGTGCATTTGTCATTTCAAAGTAATTAACTAATCCCAGGTGCCAAGCTTAATACAATTATGAGGCATTTGTTATGTCAAGGTTAGCGTTACTCTTTTTTCCATAATAAATCACAGAATCACAGAATGGTTTGGGCTCGAAAGGACCTTAAAATCATCAAAGGGCAACCCCACTGCCATGGGCAGGGATGCCTCACACTAGACCATGTTGCCCAAGGCTTTGTCCAACCTGGCCTTGAATACCGCCAGAGACGGAGCACTTACACTTCTTTGGGCAACCTGTTCCAGAGCTTCAAATATTATGATGATGTAATAACACAATGACATGTTACTTTAAGTAACATTAAAGTAACATTAAGTTACTTTAAGTTACATTAACTTACATTAAGTTACTTTAAAATAACATTAAGTTACTTTAATAACATGTTACAAAGTAGTCAAATCAGTAATTCCATGATAAGCATGATAGTCTAAACAGAAGTTCCTACTTTTCCTCTTACTAAAATAAAATGTGCGCTGTATACTTTGTCAAGCTGACACAGAATACAGCACAAGTTAACACAGAACTTCAGCAGGCAACAAATCAAACAAGATGCCTTCTCTGCTCTTAATCATGCAGACTTCGAAGATACATATTATGGAATATACTCAGAGTAGCTTTCTAACGACATTTTGTTTACACAGACACACTCTGCCAGTCTCCCAGGTAATGAGACTTTCAACACACAAAATCCAGAAATTTTGTTAGGAAACAAAACCAGGTTCTGCAGCTCATGGATAGATATTAAAGACCATTTATATATACACTGAGCTACATATGGTATATACTTATTGACCCATCTTTAAATGTGTTTTACAGGCTTCTTTCCCTTTAATTGAACAGAATTTGGAAGAAATCAACATGGACAAGCATCACTATCCATACCACACCACTCTCATTTGAATAATATTGATCTAGCATTAGATCACTTTTCTTCTAGTTATCTTTACCATTCTTACAATTTTGCTTTATACTACAAGAACAGCTGAGGATTAAACAGTCAGATCTATTAAACTGATTAACAAAAACTTTTATAAAAATGCAGTGGGATACTACATTATTGAGATCAGTCTGGCACTCCTCCACCCCCACTCCCCCCCCCAAAAAAAGCTACACAAAACCCACAGTGTTCAAGTAACAGCATTAAGTTTATGAAACAAGGCAATTAACAGAGGAATGACAGAATTGCCTTTGCAACACTTTGCTTTATACTGTGCTATAAATTTATTCTTCAGGACTAAACCAGAAAAATTTTAATTTTTTTCTTTTCCCCCAAAGAGAAAAAAAGGAAACCATTGCTAATGTAGCTGAATGGTAACTCAAGAACTGCAGTATGTCCCTGGTTTTGCCACAGAATCTTACATGATGCATGGCAGGTCAATTTTATCTTTTCACAGTCAGTTATTCATACAGGGAGGCATCATAATAAACACTTGATCTGAGTGTTTAGGACTTGATTTGTAACAGCCCACACAGAGCATTAAAATACATTAAAAAGCATGAAGTGCCTTTCTCCCAAATGAAATTCATAGTCCTGACATGAATGTAAGGTCCCTCACAACATACTGGGAAAGTTTATGCAGTTCACAAGTTTTACCTTCTCACACACTTAACAAACTCACAGTTACAGTGGAACACACTGTAGGTCATGCAGTGTCTCAAACTCTTCTTAGATGTTCAAGTTTCTCCCCCCAAAATTAGGGGAGCTGTAACGTTCCTTGAAGAACAGGATAAGCAGCAAGATCATGCCCATAATGCATTTCCTTTAGCCAGTAACTCAGTGTTTAGAACACTTGTCCTGGCTCCTGCATATGAGGTTCTCCTCTGACACCCTCCAACTTCTGTAATAGCGCCCTGAGGTTCCTCGTCACTATTTTGTTCTTTTTTCCCCTCTTCAGTCACCACTTCTTACATATTTGAAGTCTTCAGTTACAAGCCCCTTTTTGTTTAATTTGCATCATATTAGCCATCATACCAGGGAGTTTTAAATTTCCACTTCCTGCTCAGCCCAGACCAAAGCTGAAAGACCTTTAGTAGAAAAGGAATTTGTGTAATTCAGCTGCTACGTAATAGTTACTTACTATGCAGTAAATTCACATTTTTCAGAAGTCATAAACATATATGCTCGTAAGCTTGCCTAATTTTCACCTAAGTGGCAAGAAAGACTTCCTTTACGCAAAGGTCAGTTGCAGATGTGTTTGGTTCCTTCTTTAGTCCCTTCCACAGATAAGGTTGCCAGGACCATGAGTAAAGCAAGGTGTTCTTCCAAAGCCTCATGATTGTCTCAGTTTTTCCCCTAAAAGCTTGAAGTAAACACTTGGACCCTGAAAAAAGGGGTATTACAACGGGATGACAAGCAACATACTACAACCCTACTTATGAGGCATACAGACGCATCTTTAATTAACTTCCAACTAACGGCTCTGCCATAGAAACAAAAAATACTTAGTGCAACAGTAATCAGAATATAACTAAGCTATTTATTCTGTAGCTTCAAATTCCTCATTAAAATTAAATCATACCGAAGGTTTAGTTTTTTTTGTATTATTCTAGAAGAGACAAAGTACATCATTTGAAGGAAAACACATACTTTCAACTCAGTGTCTATTTGCAGAAATGACAGCTATCCATATCGACATTTTCAGATCAACCTCTTCTTAATGAAGAGTAAGATTTTATAAGCATATGGACAGCTTCTGAGGTCTATGCAATAAAAAAGGTTCTAATCCTCAACTCATATGGCTTCTGCTTGGCAAAAGAGAAAGATTTAAGAATGCCTGAAGTTGAGATGACCCAAAATTCCAAAGATGAAAGATAGTAGTAGAAAATATAGTGCTTCTGGGGGAAAAAGGAGGAGGCACACAACACCACAGACAGGGGATGGACAGAAATAAGGACACAACACATGAGATACCGCCGTATCTGGGAAGAAAGATACACATTTTTTCTGTAACGTGACAACAATCTAGATTCCAAACAGATTTACGTAAGAGGAAAATACAGTAAGTCATCCTAACCTTACTACCCCAAGATACAGTGTATATTTGATATACTGTATCAAATAACATATCATATGCCGAAGGTAGTTAAATTTATCAAGAGAATGTGCCTCCACACCACATAGAATTCATTGACTGAGGAGTAGTATTTTGCAATGCAAAGGCCATTCTTTAACTGTGGAATGTAAGGTTAAAAACGCCAAACAAAAAGCCTATAGCCGCAGAAAGTTATGTGAACAACAGCTTTAGGAAACTGCAACTTTCTTCACATTTGGTGGTTTTAGCTAGAGTAGTGTTTTGTTATTACGCAACATACAAAGCAAATTAAACTTGATAAGTGAACATGCTGTAAGGTACCATGCGAACCAACGAATGTTAAGTAATAGGTTAGTGCTTCAAACTGCACTGCTTCACTTAGTATTACAGATGGAATCATAGAATAGTTAGGGTTGGAAAGGACCCTAAGATCATGTAGCTCCAACCCCCCTGCCATGGGCAGGGACTCCTCACCCTACGCCATGCCACCCCAGGCTCAAATCAGATCATGAGATCTTTCAGATTGCCATGTTTCAGTTCATAAAAGGTAGAAGAAACTTTCATATCCAATTTCTAGCAAACTTCAAGCCACAGAAAAAAGCCAGGACTTGCAAAGGCAAGCCACAACATTAACTATTTCTAGAAGATCCACATCAAAACACTTCCAGAGCAGGAGAAGCTGAGCAGCAAGCAGAAGAAAACAGCTGATATATTGGCTGAACACACTGTTACAAAGTCCCTCCAAGTATGCCCTGAAGATTTCCAGGTATTACGACAGTATCTCCAAAGCACTTTAAAAAAACAAACAAACCAACAAACACAACAACAAAACCACACCACGCAACAAAACTCAATAGCAACAGGTTTTTTGCACTACACAGACGTACAAAACTGAAACTGAGCCTCATGCTCACACCTGAAGGTTTCTTCAAATTCAAGTTCAAAGTTTTGTCAATGCGAGTAAAAATCCATTCATGTATTTGGACAAAACATGACCTGAAATACGACACTGGTGAAAAACTAAGCACATTAGTCAAAATATGGCAAATATTTTGTAAGGTTTTTGGTAAGGTAGTTCTGTAGTCTGTAATTCAAGATTGTTTTTTTTTCTACCAGTGTGTTACTAAGAAAAAAAGATATGCCAAACCCCCATACTTTTCTTAGTCATAAATTTAGGTTTAGAGGTACAACCACAAGACAATGCAATCTCTTCTGCACTACCAAATGAAGACAGAACTATTCTCCTACACCATTAACCAGATATATAATTACCCAAGAACACTGGAGATACAACATCCATCCAAAGTGGAAATAAGCTTAAAAAGCAAATCAAATATTAATGAGACTAAGGGTCTGAAGACTGACATTTGTTATGCAATTTCCTGTCACTATAAATAGAGCTCTTTCATACAACACACATTTGGTCAGTACATTTTCTGACTTCAAATTTTATGTAATGATTTTGAATAATGCAAAACTAAGTCTACCCACACCCACAGAAAAGTTAAATCAGCTGTATGGGATATATGCTGGTGACCACTTTTGCGTATTCTTAAAGGGCTAAAAAAGAGCCAAAGCAAATTTGCATTATGGTGCCACTGTCTGTTATCAGTGGCTTTTACATGACAGATTTCCAATAGACAACTATTAAACCAGCAGTACTAAAAACCCTCACAGGAAGATTCCCAGGTGAATGACAAGATATTTGCCATCACAGTGGGCTTGACCACTAGTACCAGTACGATATGTTAACAAGAGATGCCAGTTCTTGGGTGAAGAGAGAAATAATGGGTTCAAGGATACAAAATCAGACACACCTGTTTAGCAGCACACTTGCTAAAATGTCTACCTCTGTTTTTCTATCCTGCCTAATCACGCTACCCAAAAAATCTCTAATGGAAAAGTAAAGCAAAGGAAGCTGCATAAAACAGCCTTCCCAATAGATATGTTTCAGTGTGTATCCCAAAACGGATGATAAACAAGAATAGGAAGGTGCATGTATAAATGCACCTGAAGATGTTTCCTCATTGGACACTTGTACCTCTAGTTTACCACCTGTGTCATTTATTATTCAGTGCTTCAGAAACAAGATTTCTTTCAAGCTTTCCAGCAAAACTTAAGTTTACCAGAAAATGCTACTATTAAGCAGATGTGCCACATAATTAGCAACGACAAATCCACTTACTTTTTTCTCCTTCTCATGATGTTTATCCTGAGAGTGAGAGGAAGAATCACTTAAACTTTGATCATATGACCTATTAGATCCCCGTTTGCTCTTTTTCTAAAAAGAGAAAATATATTTATGGATAGAGAAAAGGAATCATTTGAATAAATAAAAAGCATAAAGCATTTCAACTGATAAGATGCCTTACTGCTTGAAGAAAAAAAAACAACTCAGTCACTGAAAAACTTACAAATTCAGAACAATTAACAAGCCTACCCAAAGTAAACCAGGAAAAAAGCCTACGCTTGTATCAGCTTTTACACCTCCACAAATTGGCAAGATATGTTTTCCACAAAGAAAAGAGATAATCACTTTTTAAAGGTTAAAAGACGCTAGACACATTTTCAAATATGCGTAACATAAAACAGAGAAGATGCTGCTCAGATGAGTTATCACATGAAGCCACACTGCCACATGCCTGAAATGCATTGTAAGGTGGCTGTTTTATGGCTTCATGATTTATTATTCAAGTGATCCAACTGAAGTATTTTCAATAAAATGGTTTAAAAAATAGGATACAGAATGTTACAGTCATGTATGCATTTAAAGGTGGCAGACATAATTGCCCAGTCTGGGACTGCAAAAACTTCATGCTATGTCAGTGTTCGAATATTATTTTATTATAACTGAGGTAGCATTACAAAGACACTTCAGGTCAGTGCTTTGCCAAACAATGTTTTCAGTGGTATAGCAGATATATGCCACCCACCATCTTCTGTAGTAAATACTAAACACCTGTATTTTACCAGGCATCAACAGTCACAGTAATCCTAGAAGAAACACTAAAACACTTTAAACTATCTTGTCAGTCTTTACTGTTCTTAACTCTATAGCTTCGTAACGGGAAGCTAACTAATCACATGTCAAATACAGTTATGTCTTCATCATTAAACTTGCCTTTTAAATATACATATATGCATATTAGCTCAGGATAATTAAAAACCTTAGCTTAGTAAGGGCCCCAGAAAGCCCTGACTTATTTTCATTATGAAGCAAATTCATCAATATTCACAAGAGCACAAGCTTATCTTCTAGAAAGCTAAAACGGTGCATTGGCCTTGTGTTTTTACCTCAATGCAACCTACTCAGAAGTCACCCAAGTATTCACCTTTTTTAGCAGTGAAAACAAGTAATCAGCAAGTTTAACTACACTTACAGCAGTATCTGTACTTAAGTTGATATACTAAAATTTTCATAATTCAATATTCATAAGTAACATTTTTAAAATATCACTAAGTCCTTCAAGGCCACACACTCACAACACATACACAGAAACAGATTCCTGGAATTATCAAACTGGTAAGAAGTGATAGGAAAGACTTCAGAATTTGATCCAAAACCTATTGAAATAGCGGAAATTTCAAAGATTTTTGTTTGTTTAAAAGATAAAAATAAAAAATATCAAACCTCAAGTCACTTCCTCGAGGTTCTGTTTCATTGTTTCAAAGAACTTACAGGCAAGGAATATCTAACTGGCTACACAGTGAGCATTAGAACAAGAGGAAAAACCCTTTTTCCTTTCAGCAGCAAAAAGAAATGGAGGGCTTCTTTATCCTCTAATGTGCAAGATAGCAAGTTAATATATTCAATATTATTCTAAAATGAAATAAATTCCTAGAAGCAAACTAATTAAATAGCAGAAGAAACAGTACAGGAACTCAAGATAAAAAAAAAAAAAAAACAAACAGTAAATGTGCATTCTATTTCTGGCAAAGGGGAATGACCCACACATCTAGAAAGTAACCACTTAGAAAAAACATTTTCAGCTAGTATTTCTGTAACTGTGATTAAAAACACTGTTTTAATGAGACACAATCTACTTTCTGAGCTACATAAAAATATTATTTCTAGTGTTAATAGCAATTCAGAGAGGAAAAGTCAGCAACCTTTTTTTTATAGAATTTAACAAATACGTACCAGCTTACTAAAATGGTATTTACAGTAGCCACAGTATTGGACGTTATCTGCACCATTGCCTTCTTCTTCACAAAGAAGTCCTGCAAACTGTGCACTAAAAATAAACCAAACAACATTCAAGGAAAGTAATTTTACATCAGCTTGCACCACAGTATCACAGCTGATAATGTATGGATACTTATATCTGCATTTAATAGGAGAGATTTCCACACAAGTGACATGCAAGCACATAACCAACCTTTGTAGTTCACTGAAAAATATGTATAGCTTATACTTTGGCCTAATGCCTTTTTCATAGTCTTTAAGCCACTTACACAAGCTTACAGCTTGAAAATCTACATTTATTATGCAGCTACTTCCACAAATGAATAAACCAAGCAACTTGCAATGATACTTAGCTCAAACTGAAGCCAAAAATTATCTCTGGAAAGAACAGTTTTTAACAAAACATACTGTAGATCCAATAGATCAGAAGACATTTTTCTGAAGGTACATACATCCCTCTCTGCTTTGCCAGGAAAACAACCTTTTTTTTTAATAGGACTTCAATGATATAATAAATAATATTTATCGGTTTAAAAGACTGTGGGAGGCTAATTTCTTTAAAAAGAATGAGACATACAAGTTTCCTTGCCTAGGCTAGTTTATTACCTTACTCTACTATATTTTTTCAATCAAATTTGGTTTTCACCACATGCAATGTCAATTTTTCTTGTCAAAACCAACTTAAGACATTGAAAAACAAACTATTCAGTTTGATTTTCCATATAATTTTCATTAGCATGATAATGAAATGTTACAGTCAAAATTACGCACGGGAGTATTGAAATGAAAGAACAATATATAAGGCAGCTTATTTTCACTGCTTTTTAAAATCACTTTCCCCTTATTTATACTTTACGTTCCTGGGCAATCCAGAAATACTGCTTCCCAAATACATGTACACCTACAGCAGATGCCAACTCAAGACAACATTTAAGAGGATATCTTTAAACAATAATTTATCGCCATACAAAACCAGACGGACTCAAGCTCATTCTTCCTTAGACATTAGTTCTGTTAACCTAAAACTGATACACCTGACCCTGGATCTCTGCCTTCTGTAGTTCTCACATTTTTCTTTCATTTTTTAAATATTACAGAAGCCTCTCAGTATCCTCAGTCACAGTAGTCTCTGTCCAGGTATAATTTTATAGTACAAACCTCAGGGGTTTACAATCAAAAAATCTTAAGAATTGGCAATACAGTTTCATTTTTAACCTAGTTCTCATGTACTTTACAGCATTCACTAAAAACAGGGTTTTCAAATTAACAAAAAAATTGAAAAGGACTCCTGTATGCCTCCAAGTGTTTGAAAGAAAAGAGACTGTCATCCAAAAACTTGGATGTATACATTTATTTCACATCCAAGTAACCTCTTTACATGGTACACATGCTTTGAGGAACACAATCCATTTGCACCATAAAAAGAATCTTGACATTGATACATCCAATGAAAAATTAGATGCTTATGAAAGCCTGCCAGATAGTCAGGTAATTGAAAGAAGGGTTGCCAAGAAAACAGTGCCTAAACTACAGTATTATATCCTTTAAGATATGCACAAGACTTTCCAAGTATCACTTGATGGCACTGAAGAAAATACATTTAAGTAATTTAAGTAGGTGTGCAAATACCACTTCCCTGACTAAGCTGGTCAAGAAGCAGCATACTGAAGCACTCATAAAACAGACGGGTAAATCCACAGATTATGTAGCTAGACAGTCTGTGTAAATCTGCTATCTATCTACTGCAAAATAGCTTCAGCTGAATTTGAAAAAAAACAAATAATGCCTGTAAATTTTGGTGTGAAACTCCTTTTGCTTCCTTTTACCTGTTGACATATGACTTAAATTAATTATCCAGCCTCTTTAGAAGTCCATAAAGTGAGACAAGCATCTCCTCAATGCCAGCAAGCCTAAATATCTTAAAGTAGAATCAATCAGGTAGCGGACATAACTGTTTCTTCAACAGCTACACACGAAACCTAAATCAATAGTTCAGGATAGATGTGTACCATTTAGATAAAACCAGCATGGTGAACTGCATCCAAATGTTTGGAAATATGTACAAGAAGGGGTGAGTCTAGTGCATGTTTACGTATAACTCAGCAATTTTTCCCCACTGGGAAATCTGGTAAATCACCAGAATTAAGTATCAAACCAGCAGGCGTACAATCTCAAACATTCCCACATCCTATAAAACATCATCTAAGAAAAATAATTTAAGGAAAAAAACAAACCACTAAAGCTTATTCACACGAGGACATGGCATTGAACACAACCCAAAGGAACATTATCAGAAAGCTTTTGCAGCTGACAAGAATTGTCTATGCTGCTCCTACTACATTGCTAGCAAAAATTCTGTATTATAATAAAGTTAGGTATTTCTACACAGCCCACTTTATTACATTTCTTTACTCAGAAATAACCTAAATAAATAGTTTATTCATTACATTGTGTGCACTGATTCTTTCTGGAACATCAGAGATGTTAAATAATAAATTATACTTACCATGTTACATGAAAAGCTTGTCGACATCCATGTTTATTACATGTCATACAAGCACCAGTGGCTGCTTTACTTTCTCTGCCTTGTTCATCACAAATATAGCATGTCTATCAAAGAGAAAATACTTAACATGATAAGAAGCATACAAATACATTTTGTTACAGATTCTTGGGTGAGAACTATTGGATTTTGCAGCTAAGCTTATTAAGAACTTCTTTTAAAAGTCTAACTATGTATGTTTGCAGGAGATCAGCCAGTAGATACTTGGGATTCGTGTAACGCTTTACCAACTCTAACACAGTACAAATACTAATTTATGTAAATTCTGTATCACTGTTCAACTAGCCAAATGGTTAAACAGCCAACAGTTAACTCGCATTAAGCTTCAAAATTTTCCTTGCTTTCAAGTTTTTGTTTATGCCCTCTTAGGTTACAATAATTTTCGCATTTGTTTATCATTACCTGTATTGATGGCATTCAGAAACATCAAATTAGACTGAGTGCCCAATGGTACAAGATACCATATGATATACATGCATACATCTACAAAATTAAATGCAGAAAAACTGCTAACAAAATTTTATTCATACATTTGGTGTAAAGTCTCAAAGCATGCTTCAACAGTCATATGATGCTCAGTTATTTTAATTAAATAAGTTAACAGAACTCTGTTTTAATTTCAGCATGATTTGGACAGCCTCATAAATAACTTAGAAACTAATCAAGCAAGAATCCCCTGTAAACAAAGCTTAAATTAGTGTATCAAGCCCATTTCAACCTCAAAAACAAGCTAGAATGAAAACACCCTGTCTAGTACCTGACATAGCATTTCTGTCAATTTATTCATTTGTTTTACTGGGATAGTGTGGCAATTTGTAATATTTTCAAAAAGTTGTCAGTAAAATTGAAGTTAAAAAAAAAAAAAGACAAAAAGAATACACAATTACTTTTTTATTTTTTTTAACCATGAGGCAAATAAATGTGGATACATGCTGTATGGAAGCTCACTATTGTACTAGACATCACCACAATCTCTCACCAGCACTTCAGGCAGATACATCAGACAAAGCCAAACCTCTTCCCATTTTTTACTGTCCTAATTACTGAAATGCCATTTAGAGAGATTTTATCGTATCACATTTACGTGTAAAATTTAACAGTTTAAGAGTAGATTCGTAATGAAAGTATCCTCCAGCACTGGACCAGTCAAGCATCTGTTTAAAAATGAGAGAGAACCTTGCTGAGGTAACAACTGCCAACAACACACTGCCACCTCTGTAGATATCCCATTACAAGATCTTAGATGAGAAAAGAAAAACTTCTTTCCCTCCTCCCCCGCAAAAAATTGTCTATATTTAAACTGTAACTGATTTATCGCAATTGTGTCACAACCTCCCTTCTGTGAGGCAAAGAATGAGTCGAATAAATAAAAAAACATCAATCATAGGAGGTAGAAAGTACAGTTTAAGAAAAATGGACCCTGATACCACTGAAATAAAAATATCAAAAGAATATAACACAAAACCACTATTACTTGCAAAGCCATGAGAATGAGTGAAATTCTGAGATCAGAACAACCTTTTACAGGTATTTAGAACAACATTTAACATGAAATGTCAGCTAACTAAAGCATTTTTGTTAACATGCTGGGCTCTGGGGTAGGTGAGTCATTCTTGTACAGTTTCCGCAAGACTTCTAAAAAGCATTCAACCCAATAGCTAATACAGCCTAAAATCATACCCTAACATTTGAAGGATCAGAAAGGGGATAATCCTACTTAATTCTTTGCCTTGCTCCCTTTGTACATAAAGGTAGTGCATACAGATAATTCAGTTGTTTGACAGGGTCTGAGACTGGCTGCTTTTTAGCTTTCCATAACATGACCTGACACATTTCAGATTTTAGGAACAAACAAGGTCATGATCTATCAACCTCATCTGAGTAACTATATTAAGTGCAAGTAACTTCAAAAGTAAGGTACCTCTATAAACAGAGAGTTCAACAGACCCCATAAAACTCAAGCTCCAGTTACAGTCCTGTTTTTTCAGAGTTCTGCCTTAAGATCTGTAATTTTTTTCCCCACTGAACTCGGAAAGAAAAGCAATATAAGCATTCCAGTTAGTAAGCATGTGGTTTCAACACTACATACTGCACGTGTTTCTGGACCCCTTCAACCAATTTACAGTAAAATGACTTAATTTTTTCTGAAAATTATAACAAACTACCAGCTACATTATGAACAAGTTTAAACACATGGTGGACTGCTTACCCATTTTCACAAGCTCAGTGAACTTCTATTCTTCCTACCATAGTCATGAGAAGTATAAAACCTGATTCCTAACCCTCCATATGAAACAGGGCCAAAGAAAGTTCATCTTCCTGTTCCAATATGGAGGGTAAGTTCTCTCTAAAGCTGAGCTTCTCATACTTCTACCTTCTCTTAGACAAGAAGCCTGAGAACCTTTGTCTGGCTTTCACAAAGCAGGAAAATAAAGATTTTCATGCATTTGCAAATCCATGCAATTGCTACATCCCCTCTGAAACCTCTGGAATGTGGAAGTGCAAAACTGTGTGTCCCACTACCTAAAGTAGAGCTATTCTTCAGACCTCTTAGGGAAAGAGAGTACCTTAAGACTACTCCAAACTCACTGGAAAATATGCAAATCATTACACCAGGCTTTTGACTCAGCAAGGAAATTTTACCCAAAAAAGGCAACAAATATCTTAGTTTCTTTAAAGTCAAAATACGTATTTTGCAATACTGCCTTTACGTTCCTGTCAGTATTTTTCCTTTGAAGATTCAAAATGTAAACCTTCTTCCCGAAAGCCTTGACAGAAGGGAACATAGGACAAGAAATACCTCACAGAACAAAAAGTACTCTGAGAAATTGTTTACTCACAACAGCTACCCAACAGCATTGCATGCTTACAGAATCAAATCTAGGAGTTGTACGTAAACTTCTCATTGTTGCAGCAAGTACTGAAATATACCTAACAGCTGCCTTTAATACTAGGCAGATTAAGAAACTCCAAATGCACTTATTCTTTAATCAGTTCTTAAAAGAGGTTCC
Organism: Pezoporus flaviventris; assembly: GCF_033815535.1. Classification (NCBI taxonomy): domain Eukaryota; kingdom Metazoa; phylum Chordata; class Aves; order Psittaciformes; family Psittacidae; genus Pezoporus; species Pezoporus flaviventris. The sequence continues at coordinate 11,177,161 of NW_026892595.1, forward strand.
TAAAAGCAGTAATTATATTCAATTACCACATACTTTCCAACGAACCTGAAATAGACAAATAAAGCCCACATAAAATAAATTGGTACAATCCATGCATAACCACCCAGGAATAATAAACATTTACTAAATAGGAGAGCAACTACTAGTCCATTTGGTTTTGGAAGTGACTGTGGAAGAAGAGCTTTTCTGTTAGTTAACCCGCTAAGCAAGTCATTCAGTGGATTCATTAATATGACGGTTTTTATCCCAGAAGCAGGTAAACTTCAAGGAAATAACAGACAGACACCTTGATACTGACAAGCCCCATGCTTTGGTGTCTATGTTTCTTCTTGCATTTAAGATTACTGTACTTTACAATATTACATATTTCACAGCGTTCAATAAAGAAACAAGCTCATAGAAAAAACTGTGTAAATTAAGTACTATCTCCTGGCAAAATGCCAATGGTGTTTATTATAAAGACTACAGTATATGTTCCCCTTAGGGTAATTTTCATCAGCCTCTATTTTCCTCCAATTCCATATGCTAAAATTCTGTATGTATCCAGCCACACACAGAGAATTATTGAGGACTTCACAGAAAATAAAATATTTCTTAAAATCATCCTATTTCAACCTGAGCTGACAGACAGAACGAAATTAGCATTAAGCCTCTCTAAAAAGAGAAGCAACTATAGCCACTTTTTTTTTAATTACATGTTTACATTTGTTCACAGTGTGCAACAAATGTTTTAAGAACTGTTTGCCATACCTACCTCTCAAAAAAACAGCTTTTAGTTCCCATTTCCTTCCAAATAGATATAGGCAAAGTTAAATACTTTACAAAGTTTCTGAACTTTCTTTAAAAAAAAAAAAATACAATTTATACCGAACAGCAAGGACAGTAGTGTATGAAATTATTGCAGGCTACCTGAAAAGGGAATCAGTAGTTGTCTTGGTTTTGGAGTATTGTTCAAAACTAACCTACTCGGGAACTAGTGGCAGTTTAGCCACAGCAGCACCAAACTTGGCACTGGCTACAGCCTTATCAAACAAGTTGGGAGAGTACCCAGTTGGCAACTACTGGCAACTGTGCTGTTACGGCTAGACTGCTGTTGGAAGTGCAATTAAATTGGTTTCAGGAAGTTTAATGCAGCAACAGCACTACACACATTTCTTTGATTCCCCTGAAATCCACAACTACTATCAGTAAAGATAATAAAATAGATATTAATAAATATTATTATACGTTATGTTATATTATTATATATTTATATATTAATATATAATAAAAATATTCATTTTCTGTATCTATTTATGTATAAAGACTGCAAAAGCTGAGCTCTATAGAAACAAAAAGTAATTTCCAGGCTAGGGATGGTACCCCAATCCTTAACACTTCTGATACAGGTCTCATCATATTTTACAATATACTGTAGTGGCCTGTATAAGCCATTATAAATATAAAATAATAAATAAAAATACATATAAATATGTAAGTTGAGTTTGGTACTGCTGTGGCTAAACTGCCACCAGTTCCTGAGTGGACTAGTTTTGAACAATAACCCCAAACCCAAGACAACTACTCATTCCCTTTTTGGTAGCCTGCAATGATTTTATCCCCTGCCCTGCTTGCTGTTCAGTATAAATTGTATTTATTTAAATTATACTTTTTTTTTTTTTTTTTACTTTTTTTTTTTTTTTTAGTTCAGTATCTTTGTAAAGCTTTTATTAATTTTGGAGGAAATGGGAAATAAAAGCTGGTTTTTTTGAGAAGTAGATTTGGCAAACAGTTATGGTCAAGCACTGACCTAAGTAGTTTTAGGCTGACTGTTACGGAACATGGAAAATAGGCCCAAATCAGAACACCCACCAAAAATGCAGAAAACTAAGATGTAGACAACATCAGGAACTTTTATCTATATCCTCTGTATGGCACTATTAATTAGCTAGCAAGCAAAAAAATTCACGGTGAATTCAGACCAACAAAATGCAGACTGGAATTTTAGCAGTAAAAAATAACTATATATCATGTATTTGGAACGAGAAAATATCAAAAAAGGAAGCAAAAAAAGTTGTAACAAAAAGGAATTAAAGACTAAAGACAGAGACAACCAAAGGACTTTGAGAACAATATTAGAATACTCAGGGTACATTTTTTTTTAATTTACAAGGATTTATTCATCCAATCAATGAAAATGGTGCAAGATAAAACAGAATCCAAAGTGTTCCACAAAATCTTTGAAGAATATTAGGGAAGAACCACTAACAATAAAAAAAGAAGTTATTACTACCACTCGATGAAAACTGAGAAAACAGATGTGCTATTGGCTCAGGGTTGAGGAGAGAAGAAAATAAACTCATCTACTACAACAAATCTGTACTGCTTTGTGTCCAGGCACAAAAATTTTATTACTTCTGCACTTAATCCTACTGTTGCATGCACTTGCCAATGCAGAAGAAAGCCAACAGTGAGAAGCCTACACAGATGCTCAGGTACTGTCTAGTGAGAAAGCCTGACAAGAACCTAGATTTTTACTTCAGCTTTTTCAGATACAGCAGTATATGATGGGCAAAATATACTGAGAGCAACTGTAAGAATCTGAAACAGATAAGGAAAAGACCAAAGTCTGAAAAAAAAAAAAGAAAAAAAGGCTAGGAATTGACCTCAAGTCGCTTCAGGTGTGGCTTAGATTGGATATTAGGAAAAATTTCTTCACCAAAATGGTTGTCACGCATTGGAACAGGCTGCCCAGGGAAGTGATGGAGTCACCATCCCTGGAGGTATTTAAAAGACGTGTAGATGTTAGGGACATGGCAGACTTGGCAGTGTGAGGTTAATGGTTGGAATCTATGACATTAAAGGTCTTTTCAAAACTAAATGATTCTATGAAAGAGGCAGGGGTGCATGGTGTAAATCAGAGATATAAATTGGGGAAGGGGAGCAGCAAAAGAGAGAGGTCACTGAAACAACATGAACAGGATTGGTTTCCCTGTAGGAAGAACACAAGAGGTGATACATGTCTTTTTTCCTTTTATTCTTTCTTTCTTTCTTCCCTAACACAGCCTATTCATCCTTTACCCCAGTGTCCACCAAAAATAAAGTAAAAGAAAGAAACTAGAGGTAAAAGGAACAACACAAGGAAAATATGTAATCAAACTAATCAGAAATTCCATTTGCTGCCTACAGAAAGGAAAATACAAAGCAGAATACACTTAAATCAAGTGAGGAAGAGGTAGCGCAAATGAAACAAGTAGAAAAATATGGTTACTGATATAGAACATTAATAAGTTATTAATAACTTATATTACTTTGCTTTGTGCTTTTTGTCCCTTTTTTATTTTTAAATAAAGTATCACTGTGGTTTAGAGAACATTCCATCTCACTGACACTTATTTAGAAGGAGTTCTATAAGGAAATAATCCCACTAAAGTGAATACTGTTTTCAGAGGCAAAAGTCTGTAAGCTTTTGCCTTAATATATTAGCATAGCTTTTCTTCCTAAAGGAAATGTCTATGAACATGCTTGTGTTCATGTCAATACTTAAACCAGTATGACTTACTGGTAATTAACAACAAGATTTCAAATAAGCTGTAATAATATTTTAACCTATGGGAAATATTTCACATTCCTTTCAAAATAAACTGTTATTCAAAAATCACAATATTTTTAATTAACAAAACAGTCCCTAATCTGTAAAGAATAATGAGACATGGCAGATAACCTTACAGCTTAATTTAATAATAGCTTTCTTAATTCTTGAATTTATCATAGTCATAGCAGAAAACATACAGCATTACTGCATACATTTATGAATTTGACATGAACTGCATTCTAAGAAGTGTAGTTTTAGATTATTAAAACTCACAAGTCTTAAAATAAACACATTAGATATAGATAAAAAGACATATAATTATACCTTATTATAACGATCATGAGGAACAGACTGCAACACGATAGGTTCCATTGTAGAAACATTTGCAAACTGCACCTCGGGAATGTACAGAGCACAAACCACATGAGCCCAACCTACAAAAAGTTATAATTGCAATTTTAATGTTTTCTAGAAGCTCAAAGGACATTTCAATTATAATACAAAGAAGCTTTTATAACACTTTTTTCCACAAACTGTTTTACCTGTTTGGAATGTTACAGACATAAGTTACTTTAGTCACGTTTACATTTCATTTTATATTATCCAAAGTTTAGATAAGCTGTAATATATTTTTAAGTTTTTTCAGTGGAGAATTTATACGAGTAATACTCCATGAAATCCAGATACTATTTATACAAACAGCATCATACAAACTGAAAACAGGTTATTTCTTTAATGTCTTGGATTAACATAGTCATTGCATAAAACCTATGCAAATTCCTGCAAAAGGGAAATATCATCTGAACAAACTAGTATTCATGCAAGCATTACCATCATATAAGACTTCTGTGTATAGTTTTTATTTAAACAAAGTCATTCAAATTTGATTAGACTCCTATATAGAAAGAAATTCCAAGAGACATATACCCACATCCTCCCTGTAAAAAATCTCTTCCTTCTTTAAAGGTCAGGCCAACTCATTTTTTCATAGGAATATCAACTCCTACATCCACTCCTGTTCTAACTCATTTACTTGGGATCATCAACAAATGCTTAGTTACCTACCATACTGTGCTTTAACAACATTTCAAGAAGTGAACGTTCCCAATTGTCTGACATTTGATTTTATGCGGGAGAGGGAAAACACCAATTCAGAAAGAAACCAGCTAATTTTAGGTCCTTTTTCTAATACTAAGATCCTGAGAATTGTCAGTTTGTTTCAGTGGAGGACAGTTTGCCTTAACTGTAAGTTTAGCAAAAGCTGCTACACAGCTAACCCAACATATTAATATACTGACACTAATGACAGGATTAGAGTAATATCACATAGTACAGAGCTACCTCATCTGAAAGTGAATTCAGTGTAACTAAGCATTTAGCATTAACTCTGTTCTTCCCTAAAGTCTTTTGTCATAAGATCTTCAGTACACTTTAAAAATTATTATGTATTCCTCCTACCCAGGCTTACCTGCATGCAAATATTAAGGACATAAAATGATAGACTTAAATAATTAGATAACCTGACAGATTATTAGAATAGGTAAACAAAGTAAATTATCATTGTGCAAACGCATCCTGTAACTAAAGATAAATAAATAAAGCCAATACAACAACAAAAAAAAAAACCTACACAGCTCACCATACTGACTCACTGCAGACCTTTCTGTGTTGTTTTCATCTTGCATTTTCTCTTTTCAACTGCTCTACTGAATCTAAAGATTCTTAATTTCTTCATCCAACTGTACTTTGACTCAAACTGAGCTAAATGTTAAAAGTTTGTACTTACTTAGACTAGTACTGTTGAGATTCTGGAATGATATCTGGAATTGCATCTGTGTTTTTTATTCTTTTCTTAAAGCACAAATCTTTTCTAGTTGTTCAAACCAACTGGTATCTCCCTTCCCATTTACTACATTGGCAGTTATAATCTGTATACAAAATGAAAAGTGCACACACAACTGTACAGCCAACATAACATTCTAGCAATTCATCTGCAACTAAGTACAGTATCTGTGCTCCTTCATCATTTTATTCATAATTAGTTTGTAGAATTATTCCACACAGAAAGGGCATGAGCATAAGAGTACAAAAAATAAACTGCCAACTTGAGCTGCTTTTATAAACTGTTCCAACAGACCATTTTAAAATAAACAGTGACAGACAAAAAAAAAAAACAACCAAAAACCTGTAAAACTCACAGACCTGTTTTGTTCTTTTCTCTACCTGACATGTCTTCAGGGAATAAATTTATAAGGAGTTTTCTAAGACTTGCAAAATGCCCTAAACCAGAGTCATCTTACTAGACAGACAGATAAATATTAACACGGTGTTAATGGTGAGTATTTCTCCTTAAATCTCTTCTCAAAAGATTAACTAAAACACCTTTCATCTGATAAAGCCTTCAAACCAGTAGAAGAATTACACATAAACAGATGGCAAATGCTTTTACTACAGAAATAATCAACCCTGTACTCCAGTTACTCTTACTTATAATGAAAAAATATTATGTAAATATACAACATATATCAGAGACATTAAAAGAAAAATCACTAAGCCAACTGAAATTTTAGTAAGTAAAAAATTTTTGCAAGAAACCACTTTCAGAAGTAACTGTAACTGAATATTACTCCATCACTATCAAAAAAAAACCAAACAAACAAAACCTGTAAGCTTAAAGTATTTTGATTTCCAAAACACAGAGCATACATCTAGGATAGCTGGGGGCAACAGCACACATTCATCTTTCATGAAAACAAAACCAGTATCTATATAATGAAATAAATGAAGTACCACAGCACTAAGACACTTTTTGAACAAGGGGTCAATAAGCACCCAGAGAACTGAGGACAAGGAATGGAATCCACTGATTTTCATCTGGCATCTTTAGAACCCAGATAATCTGACCTTGCTGAAAAATCACATAAATCTATTCACAGCGGAGGCTGCAGCACCCCTATGCTACCAGCCTCAAATGCCCACAATAAAAGGAGCCTAAACTCCAGCATGAGCTCCCAGTAGCATGCAGAGATCCCGTACATAACTGCTTAAATGTTCTTTTGTCCAAAGATTAACTAGTGAAGAAATATGAAGTTGTCACAGAGCAACACCCAGCTCACCTGGAAGAACCAAAAGAGGCAGAGCTTCAGCAGCTCTCCATAAAGAAAGAAGAAGGAATGCATTTTTCCATAACAAGTGTGGTTAAGGACCATCTGCCTAAAGGTGTTGTGGAATCTCCATCTTTGGAGAACTCAAGAAGGTCTACTGACTCTTCAACAGAACTTTTCAAATTAAGTGAGGTGTAGAAGATTCAGTCTAGCCATATAAGGAACAGACAGCAGAAAACAGAAAGGAAGAAAACAATCATCATCTTTATGCCAAGCATCAAAAGACTAGTCACTCTTGCTACAAAGAGTAAGCATGGAAGTAAGGACACCTAAAGCAAAAAAGTAAATGTGACAGCTCTCCCCTATCTCACTGATAGAAGAATGAGCTACTAGGACACAAGCAGACCCCACTTTTAATGTTTTCCGCAACTGAGCAGTCTCTTGACTATATAACAGCAAAACACTTCCCCCCATTCTCTGCTCACTTCCTTCTGTTTTAGACAACCAGTCTCAGGCAGAGCAGAGAGCTCATAATCCCAACATTATAAAGTACTTATTGGCAGGTTCAAAATGGAGTGCTTTTGTCTGCTGTTTCTTACTGAGTGACAGTTGCCTACTTTGTCAATAGAGATAATGAAGCATACTAAAAAGACACCCATACAAACTGTACATATACCCCATAAAAATAGCAAGAATTTATAAGGATTTACAATATTTAAGGTTACATTAAAATACGTCTTTTTCAAGTAACTCCAAGACATAAAAATAGTGCTATAAACTTCCTATTTGAACCACCCGCTACATTACGCTTGGTTAATTGTCAAATTTCATCAACAACTACGTATCTCCTACACACACACATTATTAAATCCAGTCCTTTCAAGCTTCCGCAATGTTTAAGCATGAAAAAAACTGTTGTATACCCATGTTTTAGAGTTAAAAAAAAAATAAAAATCCAGGGGCACTGTTCTACACAGTCAATAACATTTTTACATTTAAAACATTCTCATGTTTCTGTTGGAACTGAAATTATCTTATTACCATTCCTCTTGACCCAAAACATCACACAGAAATAACAACAGGATACCGACTTTTCTAAACTGTTACCCAAACTTAGACATTTTTCAATCACTTTTGTTCCAAATAAGTTTATTAAAACCATCTGCATAGACCATATCCTTTACTATTTACATCAATGATAAGCTTCCACTTGCTTTGGTTGTGCATGGTTTGCAAACAACTGGCCACACATTTATTACTCATTTCTTTTAATTTTACTTATAAAATTTGCAGTAATTGCTAACAAACTCTTACTATTCCTGAATATTCCTTACTATTACTGAATTACACTCAAGTTACTTTCACTTTCATCTCCCTTCCACAAAAATTTTAACTGGAAGGGAACTGGAGGAAGGTGACAGGTTTTTGCAAATGCAGGCACTGGCACCTTACAAATGTTTCTGAAATTATGCCTATCCTCTGAATTTTCTCTGATTTTTTTTTTCCCTTATTTGACTATTTTTCAGTCTTCAAGAAGGTGGCCATTTAACATATACGCTTTCCTCAATAATATTTTTAGTAGATCACACTGCCTCGCTTCTTTTAAAACAAATTTACTCTTTAGCTTAAAAACAATAAATGAAGAAATGTATTACAAGGGTTAAAATCAGCCACTGAGTTTGCTTGTTTCTGTGCATTCTTATCAGAACTGAAACTGAAACTACTGGAAAAAAATACATGCAGCTGGCTCCCACATGCTGGCAGATTCACTGCCACTTTTTGCTTTAAATGATCCAATTTTCTGCATCAATGTCTCCATCCAGGTATGGCAGAATGTCATCAGGTTTTGATTATTACTTATTAGAAATAACTTACTGGTGACAGTCAAATTAAGATTTAAAATATTTACTTCCACTCTACTTTCATGTCCAATAACTCTGGGAAATGTTGCCTACCTTTCTGTTAAAAAAAAAAAAAAAAAAAAAAAGAAATCCACTGTTCTTTCTAAGATACATCATACATGTATAGCTAAGACACTTTCCTTTGGAGACATCTTAAGGTACAACTTTAATCAACATTAAAACAACATACAAACCAACTGCAAGATCTACTCCGATAGCAATAATAATGAAAACAGTTTTATCTGATATCAACATTAAAAAACTCCCAAGATCTACTCTGATGACAACAATAATAATGAAAACAGTTTTATCCAATATCAGAAATTGGAAATACATGTTGAAAAGCCTTGAAAGTTTAAACATGTCTTATGAACTTCCACCTTTGCTTTTATTTCCATTTATCCCTCAGAAAGACACACTACTGAGTTTTGTCGATTTTTATATTTCATTCTGGTATGGAAAATGTTTTCTCACCAGCACAGAATCTATCCAAATTTTACCAATCTTCTGCTGAGATTTCAGTAAGATAACTGATTTTTAGGCCACTGAAAATCTAGCAATAAATACATACTTAGGCAGGTATAATTTGAATATACATTATTCATTAACATTTAGAGAAAAAAATCTCAGGCTTCAGAACCCTAACTGAAAATAAATAGTTGATTTGTTATCCCAAGGTAACAAAGAACCGGTAACTCCTAATAATTTCACCATCAGCAAACAAAAGACTGTTACCAACAAAGAACTCTATAACTAGAAGCTAACTCTACCTAAGTAATCTAAAATCAATGAAGAAAATTCGGGGTGATAAATAATATGGAGTACATTACCCATCTAACTAGATTCTTGCCTTTACAACTACCACTTAAGTGTTCAAAGCTTGTTTCACAAGCATTTTCAACTTAATTCACAGTACTTTTAAATTTTCTAGTGCAGAATCTGAAGCCTTGATTTTATAATTTTTTACTTCATAATCAAGTAACAGCAACAGACTTATAATCCATCTTGCCATCCAAATCAAAAAGCCCACCTATAGCTTGTGAACTAACAGGCGCAAAGTAAGCACTATACCAGGGCTACGTCCCACAGTCAACGTTGAAGCTGTGCTGCAAAGCAGTAACAGACTGTAGAGACCAGAACCATGAAGTCACACCAAGATCCAGCCATAGTGCCAATCTGGTCCCCCAAGAGAGCTCTGGGATGCCATCAGCATCTCCTAACCATGCACTGATTCCAGAGTAAAATTTGCTTATGCATTCTGTGTAAGTTCCTGAAGAGCCTATTATACCTCACTAAGGAAACCTTACTTTATTTGTAACTACAGCTCACTCCTAAACCAAGCAAATATATTATTCTAGCATGCAAAAATCTTTATTTGCTGAAATGTTAGTTTCTTATTAGGGTTGCTCCAAGTTATAAATTAAGGATACACCTCAATCCATTTAGGGCTGTCACCGACAGGAAAGCTCTCACCTTACTCCTTATTTTCAACTGTACATCCTTGCACTCCTCCCTGTAGTATAAACTTGCCATGCAGCAGGGCAGATACAATTTTATTCACCTGATTAATAAACTTATGGGAAAACAAAAGTTTGCCTTCCAGTAACCAGAAAATAAGGTGGTAAAATCCACACTAAGTTCATACAATTACCATACACAAAACCATCAGTGCAGAAACACCCACCACTCTTGGGAAAAACAGAGTCCACTCTTCAGCAGAGGTCAACAGCTGTCCTAGATTACATGAAAGTGCACCCTCACAGTAGCCACAAAGATCAGATCTGCTAACAGACACCAAGACTCAACTCTAACCCACTTGGAGAAGTGAACCCAGTGCTTAAGACAGTTACTGTTATTATTTGCCAGAGGGCAAGATGAAGTACTATTTTAGACATTTAGTTATAGGTCTCTTCATGAAGGTATTCCATACACTTTTGTTTTGACCCTGATCTCTCAGTCCTGTAAAGACAATAAAATCTGCAGAATGAAATCTGTCAGTTTAAGTTAGTCTTTTCCTTATCCTAATAAATACAGTTTCAAAGTTTGCTACAGTTAACATGGTCTTATCCACTATCTTGTTATCCACTCCTTTTGAAAGTGAGTAAAAAGGTGCTCACACCAACTACTAGAGCTCTCACCACTGTGGTTGGTAGTCAGCCACATTGGTTATCTTGGTACAAATCACTGGCACACAGAATGAAGGGATAATTTCTGCTTAAAAAAAAAAAAAAAAAGTTTGTCTATGAAGAAAAGGCTTCACCCTGCAGCGTCCTACTACATAATTTCACCAAACTCTCCATTTATCAAAATTTGTTCCTCAACTAAAGACTCAGTACACAAGAAAAATTCACTTTGAATCATCAATCAGCACACAGCAAATAGTTTGGTTTTGAAACAGCTACAGATTACATTCAACTGGTCCACTGAGCAAGCTAATAGCTTTAATAATTTTATCTGGCATGCTATGGCATTAATGATTCTCATCCCCCTCCCTCAAGAAATCCTTTTATACAGCTAAAGGAAGAAATGTCATAAATATTTATCTAAAGTTCTTTAAAAAAATAAATTCTAGTTATACATTATGATTACTAGAAATATAAATAATAAATACACAGCGTGGGCTATATGATGATGTGTTTATATTAATAAAATATTCTGAATCGTTTAACGATTTTTACTGTCTTTCCCAGTTAAAAAAAAAACAAAAAACAAAATGCAAAAACTCCTGCAAATTTGCACAAAAGGACCAGAACATCTCTAAGTACTTCTTGCAAAACACATACATCTGAATGTGTACATATCACATTACACCATCTGCATTCTTAGATGTTAATACCAAGAAAACTCATTGGAAGACTAAACCTGACAGTGAGAGCTGTTGACTCTAATAACAGCAGCAGCAATAAGAAAACCTGGCGTGTAATATTTTTCTAGACTTAGGAGATCCTGACACTAACCCAGCGGATGGGAAGAGGGCCTGGACCATGACATAAACCCACCGCATTGTTAGCTGGCCTTTTCCCAAGCAGCTGCATGAAAGAAGTCTTGGTGAAAAGTCAGTCACACAAAGAATGCTGTTACACAGCATTCCTGATCATCATCCAGAGGAATCAGATTTCAAAGTAACAACTTGTACAGAAAAATCAAGCCTTTCAGGCTTACAGAAAATTGCAAAGATTACTGTAAGAAAACTATTTAAATGGAAGATGAACAATATTAGATACAAGTGAGCAATAAGCTTAAAAACAAGACCACATATTCAGTATTAAGAGAAGACAGAAGAAGTGTAATGCAAAAAACTGTAATCAGTTAAAATGGTCATGATTTTATTTCCTCCTCATTAACTGTCAAAAACCCAAAGGAAATTAGTGCATCAGTTAAGGAAACATAACTGAATTGAAAAGGCCCAAAAATGTCCTAGAGCCAACAGTTCTCAAGTATCCTCAAACAAATGCTCACTTGTTGCTTTTCTGTTTTTCAAAAAATGGGTTTATATTTTGTCCAGCTACCAATCCACACACAAGAGCAGAAAGCTGAAGAAGAGTTAATCTCTCCATCAATAGCCTTCTTTCATATAGGACAACAAATCAATAAGCAACTCAAATACATACCAGTTCTTCTCATTTTAAAAAACTTTTCTATTCAGTTATGTGTTTAAAACCACAGTGGTGCTCCTAAATGAATATGAATGCCGAATTTAGCAAGGAATTCTATCAATAAACATATGCAAAGAAAAAAATATTCCTTTTTCAACTCTGTTCTACTTTTATTATCAATTAAAAAATCAATCAATAAAAGCCAGTAAGTAACCTAACTGAATTTATAGAACTGCAGTCTCTGAACACTGAAAAAGCCTTACTGTTTATGTAAAAACAAATTCCACAAAGTCCACATACAGGGAATGCTATTTTTTTGTTCACAAAACTTTACCACAGCTGTAAGACTGTCACATATACTAGGCAGCCAAAATCTTTAAATATATTGAAAGCTTACTCCTAACATTTCTGACAATCACCCTGATCATAACTGGGCAATGTCCCACTACTCATAATAAATTAAATCAAATGTGTAGCTAAATACAGTCAACTCTTAATAATCTTTTGCATGGATAAGTCACTGACACATAAGCCACAACATGAATATTAGTCCAGGCTACACTCTGCTTAAATCCAACTGTATCGTTTACAAGATCTGTGCAAGTGCAGGAGCAGAATGACCATTTTCACACAGTGTGAAGCAACTGAACAAACACATGTGATCAGACCTTAGCTGCTTCTTTTCAGAGTCAGTTCAGGTCTCTGACAATGGAAAGCACAGGATGGACACTAAAGCAGATTAGGATGTGTTCTGATCAAATCCAGACGGAATTATCTCTCTGGGCTCACTACAGGTTCCAATTACAGTGACAGCAGCCACCATCACCAAGCCAAGAACCGATAGGCATCTGTGTACTTTCCAGTGGACCAAAAAAGAGTTACAAGCAACAAAAAATGCCATTTGGCTCTTCACACGAACTCTTTAGTTCTTCCAGATCCAGATACACCAGCAACTTGGTGCAGAACCAAATGCACTGAGTTTCCAACATTAAGAGGAACATTTCCAGAACACTGAACCACTTGCCTAGTACAGTCACTATTACCTAGGGTAACTGAACTTCCCCTATCCCACTTCACCTCCAATAACCCAAATAGCCAAGAGTTAACTATGGCTATAAAAACTGTTAACACCTCCAAATGTAAATTATCCATGTCTTCTGTTTCCAGAGCAATCGCAGAAAACAGTGCACTCAGTTTTAAGAACATTCTTGAGGCAAAAGCCTTGCTAAAATCAACACTTTCATTCCAATCTCAGGATCTGTCCTAGTTTTACAGTAATGTGAATATTTAGGCTACTGAAAATATTCTGTAATTAATGAGAAAAACCTGTACGAAAAAATGGTGACCCATAATTACATTACTAGTCTGTGCTAAAGAACTCTAAACCATACCGTAATCATTATGCAGTCTAGAGATTTTATGGCATTATTTACAGCAAATCTGTTTCTCTAAAATTTCAGTCAGCTCTGGTAAGGATCATGTATCATTTGGAAGACATATAGAGAAGGGGAAAGGTGATGGTCAGTTCTCTGTACAAAGAATGCCCAACCAGTCTGGGCTCCTTCATCCTGAAATGGACACAAAAGAAGAATATGACAGAGGTCTATAAAGCCAAAGAGGTTACTGGAAAGGTGAACTGCTCTTTGTCACTTCCTATCACTTAGCAAGTGCCAAGTGGCATCAAACAAAGCTGTGAGGTAACAGGTTCAAAACAAACCAGTGTACATCTTGACACACTGTAGAGATCAACTGCAAAATGCCTTGCCACACAACACTATGGACACTAAACCTTCATACAGAAGTGGTTTTATTTACAGTATTAAGAGTACTGCTCCAAGAATGCTGTGTTTATGGCACCACTGAAAACTGCACTTCTGTACTTGCCACACATGATACTGAGGAACACAGCATTAACCCTCAACATCTCTACTGATGAGCATGAGCAGGGTACAGTAGATGCCTTCAACCCAAACTGTAAAACTAAAGTGCTAATCTCCAGAAAGTCAGATAAGCAGTAACAGGCCAGTAAAAGGCAAGGGAGCAGGAAGAAGAATGTACATAAACGAACCTCATGCCACTTGTAGGGCAGGGGAGGGAGGGAGATAAAAACCCACAACACATCAACACAGCCATACCACACACCACCATTACTATTTTCTAGTCAGTCAGTCAGTAATACTTAAAAAACAACATGAGTTTGACTCACAAACTACTTTGTCATATGTATCTTATAGTGCCCCAGAGTTCTTAAAGGCAAAATAACATCATTATATAAGAGCTATAAGATTAGACTGCTTTGAGTTACAGTTGTAGAACTGATTTAAGATAGCTAATATACAGGCTGTTGATGGAAGAATAGTCCTGGCCATTCCCCTATATCAGGATTAGTATTGTCACCTGGGTCAGGAGACAGATTATTATTTAGCTGAAGAGCAACCCAGGGAAAGTGGGGAAGGAAAAAAAAAAAACAACTTCTAAATGCTAGTACCATCACAAAGGAGGAGGAAACAGTGCATAGCAAGGACCCTCCACGCAGTAATAGCCTCTTACTGCAAGTTAAGAACACTGTGGAACCCTACAGTAAAAGCTCAGTAGACCAAAAAACATTAAAGTTCCTGACATAATAGGAAATACAGTACCTTCAACACCCAAAACACATTTCTTCACGTTATTCAAAAGCAAATATCCAGAAGACTGTTAACAAAAAAAACCAAAATAACAACAATCTACAGCAGCCCACCTATGCCCTAAACTATCTGCATATTTAAAACACTGCACTCTTTTCTGGCTACAGAGTAATTACTTGTTGCCAGAAGGAAGGAGGAAGCTTAACTTCCTATCAGTGACAAACTGAGTACTTTTTTCACAGGTTCTGAAAAGCTGAGACCATTTAATTATCTCTATACTTACAGAAAGGCTCCATAATTACCAGTTTCTAAAGCTGGGTCCTTACAAGGTTTTATCACAAACATTTGTTTCAAGATTTCTTCAGGAATACCTGCATCTTTTTACCACTTCCCTTGGCCACAACTGGTGTAACAGCATTAAAAAAAATATTCCAAGTATTGACCTACTGTAAATACAATTTTATACTGGCAATCCCATTATAGGATCTTCAACATTTTTCCAGAAGTCTTAACTTTTCTGGCAACTCTTTGAAAGGAAAGCGCCACATTAAGAATGTAGATTCATGAAATGCAACAACCAGTCAGTGTTCATTTTTTCAAGGTTCAAATCCTTCTGTAATGCTGTTATTTAAAGGACATGTGGTCCATAAGGTAGAATTTGCTGTATTCAACACCATGGACAAGATCTATTGCTGAAGCAAGGATGCTTCCCAAAGGCAGTACAAATTCTTAAGTCTCTGCTGTGAAATTTTTGCTATGAAGTTTTCACTGATGAAAACACCTGGTCAAGAAAATTATAGTAGGGACAACACTGTTTGTACAGTGTAGCATTTTCCTATTTAAACTTGAATAATTTCAACCTTAAATAGTTTCAAAATCACCATAGAGAATAGCAAGGCATTCCCAGAAACTTCTTTAAGTATAAAAAAACACTTAGCTACTTCATACTTCACAAACTTTACTGTGTATTTCAAGAGATTTGAGGCTTTCTTATTACTTATTTCCTAAAAAGCAAGTATCCAGCTGCCACTTCTAAAGAAATGAATCCATCACTGCCATGTATCAATCTGTCTGAGAGGAAGAATAGTTTTCAGGCTACAGCACTGGGCTGGCACTAAGCAGGTACTTTCACTGACACAGACAACACACACCCAATACAATCTCCAAACATTCACAAATGACACAAAGTTTACTAACGTATTTCTGATAAGCAGACACTAGAATGGTGAAGGCTAGAGTGTATACTGTAGGTTGCAGTCAAAGTGTAGACAAGGGGAAGGGTATATCAGCCTGAACACAAGCAGGTTCTGTGTGCCTGTAACCCAACTGCAATAGAAACAACCAAGCTGCATAAACACTAAGCTTAGATATGAAATAGTTGGAATATTAGGTATGCGGCACAGAATTTCCAGAATACAATTTCCACAGACTGTCCAAATGAAATCCAGAATCCTGATCATGCTTTCTCCTAAGAGAAAGCTCTCAGTATCAAAAAGATCAGGCTATTTACAGATAGATGACGGACAGGAATTTAGAAGTATCTAGTAAAGAAAGATGAAGGAATTCCAAAAGTGACTGAACAGTTAATTGAAATTTTTCACTCATATCACCCAGCTATTAGTATAAACGTAATCAAGACAGGATACTCAGTGGAGACATTCTCTAGCAATTCGACTCAGCAGGAGCAGAACTGATGATAACCTGAATGATGAAATTAGAAAGATGCAAGGGACAGGTAATCACTACTGAACTTTTCAGCTCTAACGTCTTTGTTACAGAACCTATTAGTAAATCAGGCATGAAAGAGTACCCTTTGAAAATGCACTGGTGCATTCAGTCTGGGCTATAGACATAAACATTCCACTTTCCTCCATGAAAGGCACACTTTCAACAGCTTTCTATAAATGTTTGAACTCCAACTAAGTACACATAAAAATTATCCTTTTCACCCATTAAAATCTTATCTTTAAATGCAGTTTCTCCTTCACTGTTACTTTTTTCTAAAAAATAAAACTAAGTATAATGATTTATATTCTTAAACTAAATTCAACCTAGATTAGACAAATAAAGGTTACTATAAAATAGTTCTCTTTCCAAACCAGCTAGTATTTGCATTTCTGTTTAGCATTCCTCCCTGTATTTTTTTCCTCACAAGTTCCCTCACACAAAATAAGAGAGTTCACAAAAAGTAAGAATAAAACTTACCCCCATTATCTGTTCTCTTTAAAGCACCATCCTTATGAGGGCATAATTCACATCTCTAGGGGAAAAAAAAGCAAAAAAAAATAAAAAAATGGAATGATCATAGGAGCATTGAAAAAGAAACCACACACATTGAAACTGTTAAGGAAGCATTAAGGAAGCAACCATTCTTTAAACTGAATGGGCGTGTTTTCCCTTAACTTTTACTTGAATATTAATGTTAGTTTGTCACAAAACTTTCTCTTCCAGATCTTGAAACTTATGATACATATTATAGCTACTTACAGTTCTACCCCCAAGCTTTTATTCCTGGATTCCATACCCTGGGATTTCGGTGAAAAGCCTCCAAAAAATATAGCATGGGGGAAGACTCACTTGATAAGAAACTTGGGTGCACTTTAGACTCCCTACTATATTTCCTTCTAGGACTTCTGTATTCACAAAGGTGGTCAGTCAAAAAGACTCACCATGGATATAAGCGCTGGTGCACACACTGTGGCTGACTTGTCAGTCTCTGCTGAGTCTCACTTACTCTGAGAGACCAAAAACAATCTTGCTTTCTGTCTCAGAAAGTGAGAAGTTGACTCATCCTTGAAATTCTCCACAACTACATGCCTGAAAACATGCAGCTGAAATCACATTTTTCTGACAAACACCAGGATCACAACAGTAGAATCCTTCTGCTGTCGCTGTCAAGTTCCTAATATCAAGTTTAACTCTAAGTGTCCTAGAGAAGTGTGAGACAATTCCAAACCAGTTCAGAGATGAAAGAAATGGAACAGGTTTGACACATACTCCACTTCAACTGCTCCAAATGACATGCAAAGGAACACCATTATAGGTGATCCTATACCTAAGAATCACCTTATTAAAAACCTTATATATTCCCAAAGTGGGGACAACTCCAAGCATATCAATCTAACAAGCTTTTGAAGAAACTGAATAATAGTCTGATCATCAGATGCAAACTTAACACCACATCCTTTAAATGCAGAAGGACATCTGGCATCAGTAGGGATTTTCTCTGTGTACCCTGAACAGTACAATTTTCCTTACCAGCTAACTAGCAAGTCGGCAGGTAAAGAAGCCTATGATGCTGGAAATGCCTCAGAAACAGATTGTCCAAACTTATTTGAGGAATGAGAAATTCCATTCCTGAAATTCATATCACTGAACTGTATCTTGAGGACTGTCTGTTTCTCCTAACCTGTAAGAAAACTTGTATTAGCAGCAAAGAGATTTTCACAAGAATAGAATATAAAATTTCTCAAATTATTTTTTCCTCAGTGCATTGGTATAGACGGCTGCACACAGCAAGAAGAATCTTTAGGATTGCTGCTTTTTGCCTTTTGCTTCACTGATCTCCCTCTTTCACCCACTAAAATGATCACCAATCTAATGAAAAGCAGCATTAAGTCTATCATGAAATGCAGAGATGAAAGTGGTTGAAAACTTCTGAACCATTCTGTAAGCTGCCTATGGACTTGGAGCATTACACCATTTTTTTTATTTCTAAGTCAAGATTATACGGACTTCCTTGGTACTGAAATTAACCGATCAGATAATTTTAAATAACATCCTACATACTCAGTATATACGTGAGCTGTATCTTAACACTCCAGCTCTCCAAACATTAAATACAAAGGTGCTGAAAGATACTCAGGAGCATTGGGTTCATTTCAGGGATTTCCCCATGTACTGAACCAGATTCTCAAAGCAAGAAGCCTGGTATATATTCATGGTGACAGTGCAATAAGGTTTGTTCCCACCCCAAAGCTACAAGCTGGC
Source organism: Pezoporus flaviventris (assembly GCF_033815535.1). NCBI lineage: Eukaryota > Metazoa > Chordata > Aves > Psittaciformes > Psittacidae > Pezoporus > Pezoporus flaviventris. The sequence continues at coordinate 11,195,953 of NW_026892595.1, forward strand.
AGCTTAAGGCCAGTAAGCAGATATGTTAAATCTACCACTGAGACAAGGGAAGCTGTTAACATGATCTACCTTGCCCCACCTCTGCAAGCCTGTGGGAGTTTAACATACATTTTCACAAGTGGAAAAACCAGTTAGGAGGTTCTCTTCTTTCCCTCACCTCTCCCTTATTAATACCTCCATCTACCACTCCCTCAGCTGATGACCAAACTGTCTGTAGGACTGCCCCTTAAACCAGAGCAGTGAAATGGACTGAAATGAACTTTTTAACATTTTTAATTCAGGTCATATTACTGTTGCAATTTAAGCATAATTCCACAAGTAGTTGCATCAACAAAACTGTAGGCAGGGAGCCACTGCACCACAGCATTAGTAATAAAAGAATTAGCAAAGTTCTTAAACTTTATCACAAAAAAAATTAATTAAAATGATCACAGGACACTAAGCAGAAAGGAACTAAACCAGTCCTTTACACAGAGGAGTTAAGCATGCTCCACTCAGTCCCATCAGAGCTCAGTTTCAACCAATTTCTTTTTGTCTCTCAATAGGACTCAGGTCCATTAAGTCTTCCCTCATTACTCCTCTGCAGCGCTGGCTGCAACCAGTCAGAGAAGATGCAGGGCAGACGACTGAAGCGGAGGAGGGAGCTTTGGCAGTGGAAAAAAAAACTTGAGTGCAAGGAATTCTGCAAAGTGTCATCTCACTGGCAGGGAGCAATATGCCTGCACTCGGCTCTCATGAAGCTGGGCGACTGTGCAGAGATGATGCACTTGCACCCTCATGATACAGACTACTTCTGGTGCCCTGAATTGTGGCTACAATCTGTAATAAAGTAGCACCCTAGTAAGATAACACACCACACAGTGACCCTTTCCACTTTCTCATCTGGGTTATGAACCTAACTGCTTCTTCCCACACTCAGATTCTGTCACCCATTTCTGCCCTCCCAAATTCCAGTATGCATCACACACTAACACCAGTATCTTTGCCAGGTGGGAACAGCATGCCTCACCCCTTAAAACAAGTAACTACTAGAGAATTTTACTAACACTTTATTACTAATTCTAAAATGTTACAGTATTATAGCATTTCAAAAATTGTGGTAGTTTCAGCTGAGAATTTGAGAAGTGATTGAAAAACATCCTAAGTACTTTCAAAATGATGCCAGCCTTATGAAGTTCAAGCATGCCAAGCGCAAGGCCCTATACACTGGTCAGAGCAATCCCAGACACAGCTACAGGTTGGGCCAAGATATTCAGAGCAGCCCTGCAGAGAAGGACTTGGGGGTGTTGGCTGATGAGAAACTGAATATGAGCTGGCTTCAGTGTGCACTCACAGCCCAGAAAGCAACCATATCCTGGGCTGCATCAAAAGGAGTGTGACCAGCAGGTCAATGGAGGTGATCCTGCCCCTCTACTCTGCTCTCATGAGACCTCACCTGGAGTATTGTGTGCAGTTCTGGTGTCCTCAACATAAAAAGGACATGGAACTGTTGGAACAAGTCCAGAGGAGGGCCACGAGGATGATCAGGGGACTGGAGCACCTCCCGTATGAAGACAGGCTGAGAAAGTTGGGGCTATTCAGCCTGGAGAAGGCTGCCTGGAGACCTCATAGCAGCCTTCCAGTATCTGAAGGGGGCCTATAGGGATGCTGGGGAGGGACTCTTCATTAGGGACTGTACTGATAGTACAAGGGCTAATGGGTAAAAACTTAAACAGGGGAAGTTTAGGTCGGATATAAGGAGGAAGTTCTTTACTTTAAGGGTGGTGAGGCACTGGAATGGGTTGCCCAAAGAAGTGGCAATGCTCCATCCCTGGCAGTGTTCAAGGCCAGGCTGGACAGAGCTTTGGGTAACATGGTTTAGTGTGAGGTGTCCCTGCCCATTCAGGGGGGTTGGAACTAGATGATCTTAAGGTCCTTTCCAACCCTAACTATTCTATGATTTTATGATAAAATGCTTAAATGCATGTTGTTACAAAGGATTCTGTAGGAGAAAGGAAAGGAGATAGTTGGGTGTAGATGTATCTCAGAAGTCCAGTTACCTATAATTTCTTATTTGAACATTTCTGTCCACACAGTGTCTCCTTCTTCCAATTTTATTATGGATGGAACTTGGAGTTCAAGTGAACAGCAACAGCTAAGTCACTCTACCAACTGCCACATCACATACAATTTGTATGATGGAATAAAGCTTTGCTCTTTGCAAAGCGGTATAAGGAATAATCTGATCACCTGTACAGATGGTCTCTAGTATTTGAGCATATGGACCATATCAGGGCTCTCTTTTTCACTTGTCTGCTGTAAGTCTTAGCTCTGGCAAAGGATATCTGACACAGATTCATTGTCTGAGCATTCAAAAACATCATGGGGAACTACTAAACAAGCTGGAGGGGAAGCAGGGGGAAGTGAAGGGGCAATGGGGGCAGACATGACACCCACAAGATATCACAGCATACATAGGTCAAGCTGCTACAAGTGATCAGCAGTTCAGATAAACATCCATCAGGTTAGACAGTGCAAATGTGAACACTAAAGAGGCTGACTGTGACCCAAAAAAATGACCACATCCTTTAGTATGCTGAAGGGCACTAGTTCTATAGCAGTGAGGGACACCAGCACATGTGGTGCTGCAGGTACAGCCACCTGAATTAAATCTGAAGAGGGAAAAAGACACAAATACTGGCTAGGAACACTGAAGTTGTAGGAAGTGACATTGTCCCTTTCTGCTCTTACAGAATGTATTACGGACATCCCATTTTTGCAGCTTTTTGGTAGAACAGGCTAAGTTCATAGACCTAGATTCTACCAAAGCAGAATTCAGGTGAACTCTCAGCAGGAATTCCTTTGGACTATGAGGTCTCCTGTAGAGGACTAAAGTGAAACAAATCTCGAACTTGTGCAGCTGAAATACTCTGACAGTGTGACTGCCACAACTTCAGAGCTATAGAAACAGCAAGTTAATTAAGTGAAAGACAACTGATCCTGTAACCTTAGCATCCAGATGAATTGAGACTGCCTGGGTCTGATGAAAAACCCACTGCCTCCTAAGGGGACCAATCTTTAAAAAGTCACCCAGCAGAGACCTGAAGTGGTAAAAAGCATGCAGGGCCCAAGCAGAAGGGGAAAGAATCTGCCTTTTTTTTTCCCCTCCTGTCATTATTAGAAAGTAGAAATAACCAGGAACAAGTAATAACAATAATAATAACAGTGCTCTCAGAGCCCAGAAAGCCAACTGTTCATGAGCTCCATTAAAAGGAGCGTGACCAGCAGGTTGAAGGAGGTGATCCTGCCCCTCTACTCTGCCCTTGCGAGACCTCACTTGGAGTATTGTGTGCAGTTCTGGTGTCCTCAACATAAAAAGGACATGGAACTGTTGGAACAAGTCCAGAGGAGGGCCACGAGGATGATCAGGGGACTGGAGCACCTCCCGTATGAAGACAGGCTGAGAAGGTTGGGGCTGTTCAGCTTGGAGAAGAGAAGGCTGCGTGGAGACCTCATAGCAGCCTTCCAGTATCTGAAGGGGGCCTATAGGGATGCTGGGGAGGGACTCTTCATTAGGGACTGTAGTGATAGGACAAGGGGTAACAGGTTAAAACTTAAACAGGGGAAGTTTAGATTAGATAAAAGGAAGAAGCTCTTTACTATAAGGGTGGTGAGGCACTGTATTGGGCTGCCCAAGGAAGCTAGGAATGCTCCAACCCTGGCAGTGTTCAAGGCCAGGTTGGACAGAGTCTTGGGTGATGTCCTTTCCAACCCTAACTATTCTATGATTCTATGATTTTATATATAAATATATATATGGAGATGTCCACTAAAGATACCCAGCAAAAGAAAGTTCCAAGAATAGAAGACCAAAATAAGAGAAATGAAGAAGGACCCAAATAAATCCATCTTCACAATACTGAATTAGTTACAGTCCAGTTTATTTCCACTGCTTTGTGGCACAAAGTTTTCTCCCTCTAGATAAATATGCCTTTCCATTCTAAATAGGACAAAGAACTACCTTAATCAGCAGTAGATCTCATCAGACAAATCTAATTGCTTGAGTCCTTTTGGCTAACCTAACTCTACCAATTTTTCAACTGGAAACCAATGAAAGGCATAGAAAAGCTAATTTAATCCAATAGACTACCTTCTTCATGTTGAAGAGGAAGAAGTGAGAAACATAGTAGATAGGGAAGATAGATAGGAACAAGCTGTAGAGGAGAGAAAAAAGGGTAGTAGAATATAGCACAGTTCTTCCCTCACAGTTCTCTAAATCTGGAGCAAGTTTCATAAAGCATCATCTCCAGACATCCATTATATGCTGTCTCATGTTATAAGAAAACAAAGGTCAAAGAATTCTTGTACAAGTAATTTACTGAATTCTTATCCAAGCTAGGCCAATGGAAGCATTCACCTGAATAATGACTGTCAACCAAGTAAAGTCCTGCAGGACTGAATTCCCAGCATTGCAGTGAGGCAATAAAACTGTGTGTCTCAGTATGACCTGTTAACCTAAATAACACAAGAAGATCCACAGCAGATTAAATAGCCCACAGTTCCTAAAAACTTAGCCTGAAATATCAGTCTGAAATATCAGCAATTCTAGCTGACTTTACTTCAGGCTCACTTTAAGGTAACATAATTGCACACTGTTGCCAAAAAATCACTTGCCCCTGCTGTGCACTTCGTACTGCCTCCTTGCTCTGGGAAGAGCATTCATTTGACCATATGGAAATCCTAATCGGAAAGCTAAAAATAAAACAGGCTTTTTTCAGCCAGATCACTTCTTTGAGCCATCTTTCCACAAGGCCATATGAACAATGCCAGATAAAAAAAAATGAAATAAGAACACAGGCAGGGAGCAGGAAACAACCACCCTGTTCAGGAGGTGTCATCATCTATGCTGGCTATGAGGAGTATGGAATTCCAACCAAGTGCCTTAAAAAGAAACAAACACAGACTCCACAACCAAAACATCCTCACACCCCGTACACCCTCCCCCACAAAAAATAAAACAAACCAATAAAAAACAAACAAAACAAAACAAAAAAAAAATGACCACACATTACACCTGAAACAGACAAATTTAATATTGGTAGTAGTATAGACATATTTCTTGGGCCCAGATGCAGATATATTTATTAAGTCAATGTTGGTATCTCCCTGACATTCGTATACTCCAAGTATTTCAATAGGCATCAACACAAACTGTTTAGTTTACAAGCTTATTTTTCCCTCTCCAAGCTGTGCAATACCCAGCATGACTTGTATGCTTCCAGAATAGTTTTTTTTATCTAAAGTACATTTTGATCACAGAATTACTGTTTTATATTGCTTGACAACAGGAAAAAAAATATTTAACTGAAAGGAACAACTTTAAGAAATTGCAATACATGACCATTAAAGCTACAAATAACAAAACAGCAAGTTACACAAATCAGCAGAGTTCTTGAAACCTGACACTCAATCTCTTTCAATCCTTTCACCAACAGGAGTTAAAACTTGACAGACAAAACATTTTATTCTGCTGCTCCTGTTAATCATTAATCAAACAGTAAAATGGTTAAATCCATTTGCTTTTGTTGTGAGTTGTAGTTCACATTTTAGTGAAAACAAACCCTACATACTCCATCAAATTCTTACAACTTTCTTAAAATTAACCTAGGAGTAAAGAGACAATTGCCAAGCAGAAGTCATTTTACTGCTTTATTTCTGCTTTTGCTTGCAAATACATCTATTTTACAGCATGCCATGTTACTGGGTATTTCTGTATATATCAAAACACAGTAACTCAGAACACTCCCACAAAGCACACAGACAGGTTTACAAAGGTAAGCAAAGTAGCTGATCAGATGGCTAGTTTCTGATCAATGGCTTTCCAGCTGGCAGCCCCTGACGAGCAAAGAACCTTGGCTCCCATTCACTGGTAGTTGTGGAAGCCTGCAGCACAGCTGACTGTGGCCCTGGGTATTCATCTCCCAAGTTCTGTGGAACAGCTTCACCTACCTTCAGCAATACTCCACACCATTTTATCCCACCTTTGGCTGTTAGAAGAAGGAAACATTTAGAAATCACCTCTAATACTCTGTATCATGCCCAAGATGATCTTTCCTGATACTACAGACTTTGAATATGCTAGGTAGCCTTATATGCTACTGCTTCAGACAACACAAAATGTCTTAGGATGTTTTTAAAAAATGGTTTAGAAGGGTAAAGACATCCACAAGAGTTTTTTTCAGTTCATGCAGAACAATTTAACGCTGGCATGGACATACCTACCGCTGTCAAAAATGTAAAAATTCTGGAAAATAGAGAAAAGCTCTGGATACAAAGTTGATCACAAATCACACCTAGAGTTTCACTTGTGCCAATGCTCCACATACCTCATCCTACTATATGTAAGTAGTTGAAGTGCTTTAGTCACGTTTTTATTAAAATCTACCTTCTAAGCTCAAAACATTTTTGCTATTCATTTTCATTATCCCCCAGTGCAAAATCGGTATTCCATCATCTCCAGAGGAAGGAGTCCTACGTTTTCTCATATTCCCTTCACACTTTTCTTTCTATGTCCCCCTTCCTCCTCTAGTGTACTGGCTCATTTCTTTGACAGGAATAAATTAATTAATTAAACCCACACATATTAGAATTAAAACACTGAAAATAAGAAAAACTATGCTTTCCTCTAATAAACCTGGAAAAATTTGTGGTCATTTTAGTGAGTAGTTTGTGTTAGATTCAGGCAAATATGGTACTGAATAACCAATGTAAACGTAGCTTCCTCTATAAAGAAAAAACACAGTTTGAAGACACTTAAGAGTGTACTAATTACACCAGAAACTAGATTATATTTAACAGAAAACTCAGATTCAGTTAATGAGATGGTATCTGCAGAAGAACAAGTGCCTTAGAGCCTACAAAGAAACATTTTTTTGCAAGATTAGACTACCAGAAGAAGAAAAAAAAACAGGTATTTCAGAATGGTGCAAACCAGTATACTGGAAATTTAGGTCTTGGCATAAATTCTATCAATAGATGAGAATTCACAGGCAGTTAGTACAGAGACCGAGCAACAGGATGCGTACCAGACTGACCATGTCTACATCTGCTGGCAATAACTTACGCCAGCTCTCAGAGCCCAGTGACATCTCATTTTTCCATCCACCCCTTCAAACTATATTCCATGAAGCAAACTAACACTGCTAACATACGACTAACCAGAGATGATCACCCTCTCAGCCCTTGAAGCCTCCAGAAAGTCCAATAAAACTCACAAGCAGTGCCAAATGCTGATGAAATTACCGAAGCTCTATTCATACCAAACTTAGGCTAGCTATTCGTATCTAATCCTTTTACTCTGCTACTTTTTACTAATCTTTTTTTGGTATTTTTCCTTTAATCAATTAGGTAATTTGAAAATTCCCATTACAGTGTATTTCTAATTTTCACACTCATGCTTTATAATACTTGCCAAAGTCAAATCTTCATTTTCCACTTGTTTAGTGCAGCAGAAAGGCTGAATTGTATAACCCCTTCTCCCAAAGCTTCCATAGGAATGCATGGCCCGGCCAATGAAGACACTGCTATCTACAAAACCAAATCCACATTTTCTTATTCAGCAATTTCTAAACTACAGCTGTTGAGCAATACACCTTATAGTCTCAGCCTGCAGTATTTTAAGACCTAACTTATAAACCCACAAAATACTTTGATATTTTGATCTAGATGGCTCTATAAATGATAGCTTCTAATCATGCAAGTATTTGAAGCATAAGTCAGCAAGTAGCTAACTACACAATTTTTTCAAAGTATCTGAAACAAACTGAAGTTCCAGTGTTTCCAACCTATGATTCACACCAGACTCCAGTATTTATAAGCCACAGTGAAGAACCAACAGGAATCAAAAGATCATCTGCCACATTCAAGAATCCCCAACTGGCTGACACCACTAATAGAGCAAACGAATGCATACTGTCAGTAACTTCTCTTTGAAAGTGCTATGTTCTGCAACTTGACAACTTAAGAAATTAAGTCATCTCCATCTTCAAATAATCATTTCTTGATGCTGACAAATTTGCCAAATCTCTGCCCCATCTCTATTCAGTCATTTGTCCCAAGAGAAGGAGAGAACTTTTTTTTAAAGCAGACAGTTGACAGGTAAAAGAAAAACAGACTGACTACCTGAAGCATTTCGGGTTTTATACCCGGATAAATTACAGAGACTCAACCTGCTTCTTTTTACCAAGGCATCAGACAAAAATATATGCAGATTCAGTTAGCTCTGTCAAAAATATCTACTAAAGATAATAAATTTAAAGACTATGACAAGAAGATTAGAGGCAATCAACATGCAAATCTGCATTCTTCCAAGACCATCCAGTCAGTACGTATTACAGGTGACATTCAGTCATACTTTTGCTCAATACATGCAGGGTAACTAGAGGTGAGATAACAGAGTACACTGTAACATAATGTAACACAGCATGCACCAAGACCTGGCTACTCCAGGTTCAGAAGTCTGAAGCCATAGATCTCTCACTACATATTTAAGACTAGTAAACCTTGCGAGATGTTGCATGAAAACGAATTATAAAGATACACAAAATTAAGAGTCACACAGTGTTCTCCAGTGGAAAGCATCAGGAGGCCATTAGAAATACCTGCAATGTTTGGCTGGACTTCCAGCTAAACACCCAAGCTTTTGTTATCAGGCTGAACATATACTACCGACCCAGTTCAATCTAGCTGAAGAAAAACACAGTATGCAATGGTTCGCTTCAGTGTCCTCCTGCAACATACCACAGATGTACCCTAAAAATTCCTAGGTATAAAATGCTAGTATGCATTTTAAGTAAGGTTCTTTGCAGTTGAGGAGCATCTTGCTTACTTTAGAGACTTCTTCTGCCAGTGATTGAACAGTCTTGCAATGAAACTGTCACAAAACGTTTTCTGCATGAGAATTAAGCAACTCCTGTAACAGAAAATGTTTGCTCTAGTCTCAGTCTGGTTAGTAATTTTGCCACAGAAGCTTCAGAGCATTTACTAAAGTACCTGTTATATTGATAACTACGTTGTAAACTTTTCATCAAGTAGTACTTGAAAGATGGAATGCTGTGTTTTGAAGACTGAATATTCCATGTATCCGTAATGCAAATTAAATTCCTGCACAAATAAGGTGTACATTTAGGTAAATAGCAACTGATCAAAACTGGAAAAAAAGTTTGCAGACCTTTTCTGCTGTAATTAAGGGCTTTAAGTTTATAAACTCGGATGTGTATTTAGAAACCAAGTAGAAACTACGTAGACAAGCAGGGAAAAATGCAGTACACAAAAATCAACCCAAAACCATAACACACAAAGGAAGGCAGCACAATCAGAAGTAACATTAATACTCCCACTTTGATATGCACAGCACAGGTTCAGTTTGCCAGCCGGAGTGGAGGATGCACTGAAACGATACTGCCCTTCTGCAGCGCCTAACCTTGGTGACCAGACACTATGCAATCCTAAGCAATTAGGTTATCTTCTAAGTCACAGTGCAGTAAGGTTATGGGTCTATACTCACTACATATTAAAAAAATTAAATAAAATGAACAGGAGAAAATATTTTCTCCTACTGATGAAATACAAAGCAAGTAACACACACCCAGCTACATAACAGACAAGAAATACCACTCAAGCAATAGCATTTCAGAATAAAAGAAGTTTCACCTTCACCACCATTAGAACAGGAATTCTTCACAATCATTCCGCTCTTCTCCCTCTAGCTCTCTTCGGTCCACATTTTGCTCATTACCTCTCCCAGTCACTCTCTTTATCTCAAACTCCTCCTGTTGGGCTCCAAACAGGACTACGGTGGCTTGACCCTGGCTGGACACTAGGTGCCCACCAGAGCTGCTCTATCACTACCCCTCCTCAGCCATACAGGGGAGAGAAAAGAAAGGCTCATGCTCAAGATAAGGACAGGGAGAGATCATTCGGCAATTACCATCATGGGCAAAATCAATTCAATTTATTATCAAACAAATCAGATTAAGACAATGAGGAAAAAAATAATTAAAAAAAATTAAAAACACCTTCCCCCCCACCCCTCCCTTCTTACTGGGCTCAACTTTACTCCCCAGCTCTACCTCCTCCCCCTGAGCAGCACATGAAGATGGCAAATGAGGGTTGTGGTCAGTTCATCATACATCTCTGCCACTCTCTCCTCCTCAGGGGAGGACTTCTCACTCTCTTCCTCTGCTCCAGCACAGGGTCCCTCCCATGGGAGACTGTTTTCCATGAACTTCTCCAACCTGAATCCTTCCCACAGGCTGCAGTTCCTCATGAACTCCTCCAGCGTCAGTCCCTTCCACAGGTGCAGTCCCTCCAGAACAGACTGCCCCAGTGTGGATCACCCCCAGGGTCACAAGTCCTGCAGGAAACCCGCTCCCGCACAGGTTTTCCACAGGGTCACAGCCTCTTTTGGGCACCCATCTGCTCCAGCATGGAGTCCTCCCCAGGCTACAAGTGGAGATCTTATCCACCATGGCTCTCCATGGGCTGCAGGACAGCTTGCCTCAACAGTCTTTACCAAAGGCTGCAAGGGAATATTTGCTCTGGCGCCTGGAGAACATCCACCTCTCCTTCTGCCCTGACCTTGGTGAAGGGGTTATTTCTCTCACATGTTCTCACTCCTCTCTCTGGCTGCAGTTTCTATTGCACTGGTTTCACCCCCCAAACACTTCTTAACTATGTTATCTCAGAGGCACTATCGCTGTCACTGATGGGCTCAGCCTTGGCCAACAGCAGGCCCGTCCTGGAGCTGGCTGGCACTGGCTCCATCAGATACAGGGGAAGCTTCTAGCCACCCCTGTTGCCATCCCCACTACCGAAACCTTGCCACACAAACTAAATATAACATGCTGTGCCCAAGTGTCTTTGGGCAGCCTCCTTACTTCAATTATCCAGCCACAAACAAACACTCACTGCCTTCCAGACTGCATAGTTATACATAAAAGACAAAACTGTGCTACTGGTTTTTAGATTGAGGTGGTTTGGGGATTTTTTTTTTGGCTTTGTTTTGTTGGGGTTTTTTTGAGGGGGAAGGCCAGAACAGGGGAGATTGCTAATAAGTGGCAGTTTCTCATATTTAATCTCATCTTTATACAAAAAAAAAAATCTACTAGCAATTTGTATTTTATAGTCACTTTTTCTTTTCTTATTTAGACATTTCTGCTGTGTAAAAGCCACATAAGATCATATAGGTCAACTTTTCTGTTGTATGCTCAGAACTAAAGCAATTTTTTCTACTAGTTGTTAAATTATTCTTAAAAGTAATTGTAGTAGTATTCTTATATAAAATGTCCTTTAAGGAAAATTATGGATACACTTTAAAAAAACATGAATTCAGAATTTTTTTAGAATTATTTCAAGAGGCATCTGCAAAGAGAACATATAAATTATTATTCTGAATGATTTGGTAGCCAGTATTTCATGCTGAAGAAAAAAAGAAAACAGCAAGTTTTCTTCTTCTAAAAATAAGTTCAGTTCACCTATACTGTGACCATATATATCAATGCACATTCTAGGTTACAGGTACAGATGGCTACAGAATAGCCACGCCAAAACTGACTGTAGGCACAAGCACAGAGATCCCATTCCCTTGGAGGCAGCCTGTTGACCCAGAGCAGTCGGACCTCTAATCACAAACCTATCTGCATACCGAAAGCCTACGTTCCCATTTCCTCCTCCTTTGCCTCCTTCTGTCTAAGCAAAAGGCAAGCAACACTGCACTTATGGGTATTTTATACTACATAAATGCTGGTGGTGGGATGTTAAATTTTGGAAACATCAACTCATGAGCAACTCTGCAGTAACAAACCTGTAGACACATGTGATGAAAGATTTTTCTTAAAAGGGAGCTTGGGAGAGAAATACAACCATTGTTATATTAAAGACTAAAAAAAAACCCTCAAGCATTCAGACTGAATCATCTGTGCAGCAGATGCAGGAACAGCTCAGGTCTGGCAGGATTAGTAGCAAGAACCTATCACTATGAGATCATAATGTACCTGAACTGGCTTTGGAGGTAAACAGCACAGCTGCATTTCTACAGCTCTGACTCCTTAAGTACTGTATGACCTAAACTGACTCTGCAATGACAGTCTTTCTGCCTCTGCACCAATTTCCAACAAACACAAGGAAGTACAGAAACTCCAGTTAAGCTAGATTCAGATGAGACCCAGATGAATACTATCTCAAACCTTATGTGGCTAGCTCCACAGGGAGTCACAGCCCCCTCAACACATTCCACAGGACTAAATTACACGTGGCTTATTAGACAAGCTGTAGTGTCATGTGTATGTGCCATCTCAGTTCTGGGCCAGTTCTGCATTTGACTTCATAAACCACCTCACAGGAGAAAAATTAAAAACATAGAAATGCCAAGTAGAAAAAACACCACCTTTACAACATTAGAATAATTTGACCAAGTCCAAACTGATTCTTCCAGGTGCAACAACAGGCTTATGATATATGTATTCCAATGAAACAGATTAACAGCATATTAATTCACTTGCAATGCTGTAAGCAATCTGACTTCACATGTACAAGCTGAGCTGTGCCTGAAGTCAAACTTCCTGGAACCCGTAACACTGAAGTTCCATGCTGAGGTCTCCTGGTCTCTCTGAATCAAGCTGAATTCACAAGGACCAACACCTACATGTAGCTAATAAGCCACCCAAGCTAGCTGTTTGTGCAAATGTTAAATGCCTCTGTGTTGCCTGGTATTTCTATCTCATGGATTATTATGGTTCCTTCATGATAAGCATAAGAAGTACTAGCTTCTAGTAAACCATAAACACACTGTCTATCTATATCCCACTATATACTAAAATTAAATCATTCTTAAAATAAGATCATCAAGAAAGATGTTTGGCACATAATACAATGATGGGGAAAGAAGTCTTTTTGAACAACTGTGCTACAATTCCTAAATTCAGCTTCTCTAGTCTCTTTTCAAATACCAGTACTGTCAGCCCCTGCATATGTATGCTCCATTCCATTTCCCAAGCCAGGGCCCAAAGTCCCTTATGTCTGTTCTACTCCATATGCATACATTCTTACACTGTGCCTAATACTACTTTTTCCTGTGTCAACATGTACCTGTCCTGCTTGATTCAGAAGTCAAGGTACATCTGAAGACATAAAAAGGACTCACTATGCAGGGTAACAACAGCTGGTGCTGACACAGGCAAAGCTGGGAGCAGTTGCCACCTATCCTGAATAGATTTCCATTCCAACCCCATCATAGGTCAGCTAAGATAAATTAGCTGATTTAGGGAAAACTGCAACTTTTCAAGCAGTAGTCAAAAAACTTACACAGCAATTGTAGAAAGTGCATACTGGGATTACAACCTTCTATTTATTATGTACTAAATATGCATCATTATAAAAGGTAGAGCAGATAATAACCAGACACCTTGATAAGACCATTATCCAAAGAGTTCAGGTTCACAAATATCTCTGTTTCTTCACACACACAAAACACATGACCCTGCTAGAGCCAAGGCCCATTACAATTTGCCAAGCCTGGAAACATGTTTTCCAGCTACTAGTTGACCATTCAAAACCCAAGACGCTGGCTACCACCTCACTATCATAAACGCCTAAATCAACCAGCCAGGAGGCTTGTGTGGCTGAAAAATAATCAACCGCTGCTTTCACCAACAATGCACCAGCTTAGGAGCAGCACAAAAAAGAAAGGGAACACAGCAGACATCAGTGTGTAACACCTGAAAGTATATGGGAAGCCAACTGCTCTAACCTGCTATTAAGTGAAGTTCTCTGATGACCCACCTACTTGAGTTACATGCTGCTGAGTATAGTCTATTTCTTTCAGTTGTTAAAGCCAGACTAACTTCAGTGAAGCAATAAACCCTTGTCTCCTAGCAGAATGGATTTATTTGCCCAGTAACTGCAGCCTAAAAAAAAACCACACCAAAAAAACCCACACAACACAGGCAGCATCAGCAAGGAAAAATAAGCCTTGACTTCAAGACTAGTATACAGTATGGCTGATTTAATTCTGGTTTTGTTTCTAGACAGAAAGGCCAACAGAAAAAGTATGCTTCAGCCTCCTACCGTGATGATAAGGAGGTTTGCTTTTGCAAGCATATTACTTTTGTAAGTGCATTAAAACTTCTGCATTTGATAAACTGGTTACAACAAAGTTCCAGTTTTCATACCGAAGTCAGAGCTTCACTTAAGTTTCTGAATGCTAAGGGCTTCTCCAAGACCCCAGAGACAACCACCATGTTTCTAACTCTCTAACATATAAGTAGTTGTTAAAACACCAACTGTTCTACCTCCAGTTTCACCAGAGAACCACTTACACCGATATATGCTATATTACAAATAGGAAAGATTTTTTTTTCCAAAACGAGATCAGTAATCAAATTGTTGAACTGTACCATAAACAGACCCCATTAGGTGGAAACAAGAATGGAATACACCAGGAAGAAAATTCAGTTAACTTCATCACTGTTTCTTCTTCAAACACCAAAGAAAAGCAGTATAATGCCTATCAAAGCTATTCTCTTTGAGAAATTATCAGAATGAAGCAAGACATTGGTTTAGAACTCAGTACAGTTCTCCTTCATCCTTTGTGTCAGGAGAAGCCAGGAATAACTATGTCCTAAATCCTGAAGAGACTTCCCAATCATGTGCCAGAAAATTCCTTCTCCTAGCCTCCATCTCTCCACCACTTCTGTATTTTTAACTTTGCTGTCAATTTGTATAAACTAAACTCAACTACATTAAGAAAATGCTACTCAAAAAACTTTACATTGCTGATGGTCTTCCCAGGAAAAGAAAGAAACAGCCTTTATTCAGAAAGGGATGCTGTTTGGATTTTCTGTTGACAAATATTTGGAGAGCACACAAACCATGCTCCCACCAACAGGTTTGTTTCAGAAGGAATAACAAAGTCTAGGTTACTAGGGCATTATGGAAACAACAGTGACAAGCTGTGAAAAAGTAAAGTAACAAGATTCTTCAGTCCTGTGCCAAAAATTCACAGAACATTAAGTCATCCTACCGTTTCTTTGTATTAGAAAAGGAAATAGATACACCAAAAGGCTCATGTACACACTCTGTTAGTCACTGAAAATTTGGTCTCAAGCACTTAATTTGTCTCCAGGTATGAAAGTCAGAAATAGTTTACACACTGCCCTAAGATGCTGCACCACCTTCTCTTTCCATTTTTATGTGAAATTTTTTTCAGAGACAAAAGAACAGGTCCATTTTTCTAAATACTCTCACTTTATCTTTTGCTGGAAAACAAACTAAGAAGTGCCAAGTAGTAAGAAAGGTGATTCTCTTTATATGAAAATGCAGCTTGATCTAATAACATAAGAGTCTGACCAAAAAAATTCTCACATAATCAAAGAAGGGAAAAAAAACCACCTTTTGGGGTTTTTGTTGTTATTTAGAAGGATTATCTGAACCCCCAGTATTTACCATAAAAAATTTTCAAGACAGAGAAAGAAAATGTTTCTTCAGTTAGAGGTATCACATTCCAAGTAAGCATTAGGTTCCAAAATTAAGAACACTACTTATTGTTTAAGCATTCCTAGACTGAAGCTTTAAACTGGCAATCTAAAGTTGCTATAGAAGAAAACTGGACATGGATTTTATTTCTTCCCCATACCTAACTATATAAGTGTTAAACAGACAAAATTACACAAAACCCACATCATACATAAGAAGAAAATCATCTTTGAAGGGGGAATATAAATAAATAAATCAAACACACACACTCCCCCAGAAATTGTCAGAACACTTAATGGCAGTTGCATATTTCCACTTCTCAACAGCATCTAGATGGAATTATTCCAGAAAGCTAAGCTATTTTCTACTACTACTGGCATATTTGGGTAAACATTATCCACACAAGTGTAACAACCAGCATTACTTAATAAACAAAGCACATACCACTCTGGCTGCTCTTTCCTGAGATTCACACTTCCTGCAAAACCAAGGTCCAGTGGGTACTTGAACAATTCCATAGCAAGCTGTTTTGAACAAGACAAAATATTTCAGCAAAGCAGCAGCACCACAGTACTATTCATATGAACATTAAAGAACAAGCTTAGTATTAATTGATCTCATGTCATTTCAATAAGTCAAAACGATATCTCTACAATGTACATTAAATCCTGTCACAAGAAATGAAGTACAAGTTTCCACTTGAAAATGTATGCAAAGGAAAGTCAATGAAATCTTTTCGTATTATATACATGCATTAGTCATAATGACTAAACAGATCAGTTGTCAAATTTTCAAATATATTATCCAAGTACTGACAGACCAAACTATCTTGATAAGCCCCTTCTACCATACAATAAAATTCTTTAACATGAGGAAAAACATCATTTTTGTTGCACCTATATTAACCACAGATGAGAAAGACTTTGATTTCCTTTTTAGAAAGTAAGAGGGAGGTTGTAAATGTGCAATCACGCATTTACATTAGCAAGAGACAGTGCAGGGTAAGAAGCTAATTACAGAATGAAACTTAGAGACAGGGCTGGCAATTACATCCAAAGGCAATGTGAGTTGGGCAAAGACCAAAGCTGAGGCGAAGTACTTCTGTATCTGCAAACGTGACAGAGTACATCTACAGCCTAGAACAGTCCACCACAGGTTTGTGCTCTGATACTGTTTATTGAGCTCCAGGACTTCCTTTGGTGTATACTTCCGCTATCATGCAAAGCTTACTCAAACACATGAGATTTTGTCCTCCACAACTTGCCTGTGACTTAACACTTGAAGTTTCCTTTGAAGGAAAAATAATAATACCCAAAAAATGCAATTAATAAAGTTTCTCAGTTAATACTGCTGTCTGAACTTCAAATAAGGACTACCAGCTTTAACCATGAGGACTAGCACTTTTATGACAGAAAGACTACAAAAACAGTGGACATACTTTCTCTACCACCTTCATTCACATGACATATAAACTCCAAAACTTAAAACATCAATGATGCAGTAAATCAAAACAGCTCTTCTTTCTTAAGACCTCTACAACATCTGTATTTAGAAGCAACAGTACTTTGCATGCTTTCTGCCAGATTCAAATTCAGATTTGCACCTCACCTTCAAAAAAAGGCTCAGTATTCTAATTTACTGAAGCGTGTCTCTATATATTAGGAATACTTCCCCAAACAGACTTTTGTCATTCATGCTATTTCAGCTCCAAAACTGCTGCTGTCATCAACTTTTTCCACTGATGATATTAACCAGACTCTAGAACAAGGGAAGATGCCCAAGATAATGCAAAAGTAATAGCTGGTTCAGGTATGACTTCTAGAAGTAATCATGTTTTAGCATTCTTTCCCATGATTCTAAGACTCCACAACAGCAGAATTAACTTACTGGTTAACATTACTCAGCTCTTAAGAAAACAGAAAACTGATTCAAAACCAGACTAATTTCACAGATACTGTCAGCTCCCCTCCGCGTTCAATCTAACATTAACAAGAATAATTGAACTCTTTTGCCAATCTCCTTAAATTATTACTATTTATCACTAATTCTTGACAGCTTAGAAAGGAGCATAAACCTGAAACAGTTACTGTATCATCTTCAACACAATTCAGGACCAAGCATAAGACACACATTAGTATTTTCACATGCACTCATACTAACGAACCAGATTTAGGATTTTGTCTCCTCCAATTTGTTCACCATTTAGAAGGAGTCAGAGAGCCAGCCACAGAGCTTGTATGCCTGCTTGGGCATTGATACAGAGGAACTACATCTTATTCCTTATTTCTACTACCATAACGCAAAAAGACATCATAACTTACTTTCTTACAATGTAACCGGCAGAATCCAATTTCTTCCTCTGCTCTAACAAGAGGGGTCAACCCACTGACAGAAACAAAACAACCACACATAGAGGGAACGTGCCAGCTCCTGAGCTGAACTGGAAACCAATCAACCAGCCTCCACTAATCCAAACAAATCCAGCATCAGCCCCTCTGACTAGCACCCTCCCCCTACAGAGCGACAACAGGAAGTCTCCATCTACCAGGAAGCATCAGCCAAACGACATTCGAGGAAAGGCAGGCAGAGGAAGAAATCACATGACAGCTAAGTCTCTCCTACACACTGCTCTCTTCCAATCCTAAACCCTCCTCGTCTACTGGCTGCCCCTTAAATTTATTATTCTAACTTGGGAAAGGAAGGGACAAGAGCGATCAAGCATACAAAGAAAGAAATACAACAATTGTCAGAATAGAGATTAGTAAGAAGTTCTGCAACAGAAGGGAAGGAGTTTTAGGTAGTCTCTGGACTGATGCAGCTGAGGTTGCTAACAGTGCAAAGGCAGGCTAGGAAATACAGGCACAGAAAAGGCACAAGGGGAAGAGGAAAGGCGAAAAAATGGAAAAGGAACTCTTCTTTTCTTACAGCTATAATACAGGAAGTCATAATACAGGAAGTCTCAGATGAGAGAAAAAAACAGGCTGGAAGAATAGAGGATGACAGGACAAGTCAGACCAGAAAGCACGTGGTCCTAGAGACAGGCGAACACGCTTCAAGAAGTAGGGGGGGGGGGAGGATGGGGGAGACGTGGTGAGAAAAGGAGAAAAACGGCCAAGGTTGAGCGACTGGGGGGTCGGAGCAGGCCCAAGGGAAGAGGGCAGGGACCATCAAGACGTAGCGAGGCTTGAGGCCAGCGCGGGCAAGCTGGCACTCGCTTATCCACTCACCTTGATGCACTGCGACATTGCAGCCGTGCCCGTCGCAGTAGACAAGCGGGTTCTCGGCCCAGCCCCTCTCGTCGGAGCACACGCAGCAGCCGCCGATCATCTCCTTCATGCTATTGGAGAACTCGCCCTCCAGTGACACAGGCAGCAGCAACGGCTCGCTAGAGACCATCTAAGGGTTAAAAACACCGTCGTCAACACCACACACTAACACGCTGTACCCTCTGCCTGCCCCCTCCCCCGGCAGTGTCTCCCCTCAGTCACTCAGCCGCCGCCGCCGCCACCGCCGCCACGGCAATGATTTAGGGCCCATGACCGCTGCCTGAGAGCCTCTTCTCTCCGCGGCCCGACCAAGAGGCCAGGCTGTGTCAGTCAGTCACGGTGGCAGGCAGGCAGGCAGGGGCAGCCCGGCGACAGCACACTGAGGAGGACACGGCGCGGCAGGCAGGCAGGCAGGCAGGAGAGCAAGTCCAGCGCGCAGGCGCACTGTGCGCCCCCCCGCCGGGAAGGCCTCGGCCTAGGGCCCTCCTCGCGATGGTTCACGAGCCGCCCATGGAACGTGAGCCGCGGCTGAGCGCGCGCTCTACCTCTCCCCCCAACACCTCCCTTCCCCCCACACCCCGGCTCCAACCGTCGCGCCGAGAGAGCGTGCGCGAGCCAGCGGCGAGGCGAGGCAAGGCAAGGCAAGGCAAGGCGCCCCGCCAGGCCCACCCGCCCCTCGCCTTGCCTCCGCGCCTCCCGCCACAGGCACCTGAGGGCCCAGCCCGGGCCGCGCAGCGCCACCGCCACCCGCCCAGCCGCCCGGACACCCACCTCGCCGTGCTGCCACTCTCCGTCCCCCGGGCGAGCCATCGCGTGTTTCCACCCACCCCCCAGCCCCGGCCGGCCTAATCCTAACAACGCGGGCAGCGCTGCGCCGCGGGACAGCCCCTGCGAAACCGCTTCCCCTCCCAGCCCGGGCGAGCGTTAGCTGGGGTTGTTGCTGCCCCCCCTCCCCTCAGTGTGTGTAGGGGGGGCGGGGAGGTGGCAGACATGCGCCCCGCTCCCACCCGCGATGTCACCGTGCTCATGCCCCCTTCAGGAAGGCGGCAGGACTCGCCCCGTTCCCGCCCACCCCGCAGAAATCATTTTTACTATCTTGTTTATTTTCCCCCTGATGTGCCTGCAGGACTAATGCATTCCCGCTCCCAACTTTTATTATCCTGTTTATGTCCCCTCGGTGTGCCTGCAGCACTAATGCATTCTCGCTATTATGCCACTTCCCTGCCCTCACCGCAACTTTTACTATTTTGTTTATTTTCCCTTCGATGGAGCTGCAAAACTAATGCATTATTAATCCCTCTCTTTCTCCTCTCCCCCCAAAACTCCTCGTGCGGATGCAGCGCTGCGTGGCTGTTGCTGCCACACCAGCAAAAGCGGTAGAGATAAGGCGAACAGAAAAACCAGGGCGGCCACAGACACACAAACCTAAGTGTGCTCTTCAGCACAGCTGTCCTCTGCTTTTACTTGGAGGTGGATACGTCTTTCTAGCACTTGGACATTGCGGAGGGCGGGTAGTAAAACAATCCTGTTGTCTCTTTTAATTGGGAGGGGGGAGGCATAATATTAAAACCTGGGGGGAGAGAGAGCTGAGATGGTCAGCAGAGAAGAAAATCTCAGGCTATTCAATTCTCCATTGTAAGCAGGTACGCCTGTAGCAGAAGGAACTAATTGTGGTGATTGTTAGGAGCACAGAGAAATTAAATACAGCCTTACAAAATTCTGCTCTCTCACTTGCCCCAGGGCCCAGCGCTTATTTATTTATTTATTTATTTATTTGGTGTGGGGCTAGGAAGCTATCATTGATTTATCTTTGTTATCACGCTAAGAAGCAGAGAAGCAGAATTTGTGCATGGACTGTATTTCTCAGAATGATTTTGCAAGGCCAGCTCAGTTGATATGGTGATATCCATACAAATCACTACTGAATTATGTACATTCCTGGACACGTCACTACCCAGACCGATACATATGCAGGTTATATTTTATACATTGTTAACTAATAAAACATCTGCACTTGCGTAGGGGAGTATGACAAACTGCGTGGAAGAGAGAGGTGGGATGTTCACAACTCCCTACCCCCTACGGACATCCAAGCCTGCAGTTTGTATGCAGGATATCTTAGGTTAAGCTCTTTTCTCTGCTTTCAAGTTTGAAGTGAAATTACTTTGAGGAAAAATGGCGGGCAGGCAAAAACTGAATGAAGGTAGCTTCCTAGTTGGGGGGCCCAGCCAAATATGCAATTAACACAGCCTTCTGAGACACATTCTAATCATTTCTCTGTAAACATATGCTCCAACATCCTTGAGACTTCAGAAATTTTTAAGGCACGTGTAAAAAATGGAGGCAGGGGGACTGGAATGTAGTAGTATGTTTCAGCTTTTGTATAATCGGTCAAGAGCCTGCACTCCAAAAAAACCCCACTCCACACCCTAATGTCCTATCTCAACACTGAAGAACACAAATTTGACCATAAAAGTATTTACATTATAAAATATACTTACAACACTCTTTTTATTACTTCTAAAGCTTGTAAAAATACCCTGAAGATTGCAGGTGCAAGCAATTATTTTGTAAGGAAATAAAGCAATTAATATATCCTGGTGGTTTAAAAAAACACAAATTATTTGAAGCTGATAGATACAGTGTCCCAGCCCTTCTTCATTCTTGTCAAGAAAATGACATCTAATTTAAAAAGCATTCTCAATGATTCTGTTAACCCTGACTAAAAAGAAAAAAAGAAAAATAATCACACTACAGCAGCAAATCTGTCCTTTATTTCCCTAACAGGTAAATTAAAATAAATACCCTTTTAAAATGCAAATATATCAAATATATTTTAATTTGTTGGATGATTTTATACATTTAGTAAAACTCGTATTGAAACAACTGTAAATTTTTCGCACAGCTTTTTTTTTTTTTTTATTCATTGAGAAGGTCTTCCTGCAATTTCTTCTTTGAAAAGCAACTAGTACAATTCCCATGTCTGTCTTGGTGAGTTGAAGGTTTTTTAATGTTAGCTGTTTTAAGGTTCAATTTTTAGTTCGATAAAGAAGCACAAAGAAAAAATTAATCACTTTGCAACAACTTGATTAAAGCTGCACCATGGCAACAAGAGTATATTAGTGAAAAACCTAGTGTATAGTTTTCAAATAAAATATTTTAATCCCACACCATGTATCACACCAGCTTCGTATTGCACAGCCTGAAATTTTGCTTTGGTGAAAATTCAGTCAAGCCTAATACATTCAATTATTTAACGAAACATTTGTTGTCTTTTTATGGATTTCTGCTTAATTCTGTCTATAGAAAGAATGTACATGGACTGAAAGAAACTCCATGACTACCACCTTATGGTATTGTGTAATATTTGATGGAAAAATTTAGATAACCTCTTGATAGTTCTGTAAAACAATCATTTAGAGAAGACCTTTGAAATGCAAAATAGGAAAAGAAATGCATTACCACTAAATAAATACTGCAAACACTAAGCCTATAATGGCTATGGAATCAGAACATAAAATCTTGTAGCATATATGTTCTTATGATTGTAGTATTTAATAAGCACTGACATGACACAGAAGGCCAATTTTCTTTTTTTAGAAAAGAAGCTTGTCCTTTTATAGTGATATATAAGAGATTAAAACAATTAGAGAGGAATATAATTCAGTGAGTATGAATGAATAATTTCATTCTTAATCTAAATGCAAGGAGAAAATTCAATTCTCTTTAAAGGAACCTACAAGACCTAGAAGCTAAACAAGTTATATTGTAAGCAGCATACAAGAAGATTATATGTTTTCATATTTTTGTGGATACCCTTTTCAAATAGAGTGACTGTGTAACTGAAAGAAAATTACTCTCCAAATGCAAATTGTTTTTAAAAGTTTAAGAAATTACTCAAGATAACATTAACATATATTGGTGCAGAGCACTTTAGCTTCATCAACAAAAATAACAAGGTTTTCACCTTAAATTTTTAGTGCAAATTAATCAGTTCCAACAATAATGCTAAGATTTTGGAAAGCTTGCTTTAAATTTCACTTTTTTTTTTTTTCCCTAAAAAATGCTAAATCATACTGTAACTTCAGTGAATAAAACAAAACATTGAACAAGAAAAAGTCTTTCATTTAAAAAACTGCATTACCAGTTGCATATAATCATCAGAAGAGTCTTCCCGGAATAACAGAAAAAGCATGGACTTCATATAAAATGCACACTGTATCAGAAAACATGGACTGATACTGGGACTTGAAGCTGTAGAGTGAGGAGACTCACTTCTTTCCAGAAAGCAAATTTCTGATAGCAGTTTTTACTCCATTTTCAGATAGGGTCTTTGTGGAAAAAGCTTTGATCTTTACCTATGTGGAAATGGATACACACTGCAGCTAAACAGAAGCCACTGAAAACAGGAAAATGGCAATAACTTCATGATACTCAATAGGTAGAATAATGCATCTCCTGATTATCCATTTAAAATACATTGATGCTTGTCTGCCTTTTGTTTATGTGGGTTTAAATCATTAACAATCTACACTGAAATACATTTCTAATCATGAGTATTTGCTTCATTTCTGGGAAGGCAGCAGCAAAATAGTCACTTTACACAAAATAAAATGCAACTCTTGTGTGCTGACCTTTGCACACACTGCGTTTTAAATGGCAGGCTGTCTTAGATCCAACAAATTATTTCTATCCATGTTCAATTATGAAGGATATAGCATGCTTACAGAACCCATATTAAAACATGTTAATGTATCTTTACATGCTTACTCCTATGTTACACTGAGAAAGAATAAAGTTCTTTTTCCTCCTATTCCGTAATTCACTGCTCAAATCTGCACTTAACACCCATACAAACACCATGTACTGAAGAACTAAAAAGCTTCAAAATTTAGCATGTAGTCACTTCTTGATCAGGAGTTTGCATGCTGTGTATTTACATGTTATGCAAGTACAGGTAGCATCATCACACGTCATAGCAGCGCATCTCCTGGACACCATGCTTCTTTAGATGCTGCACCATTTTCTTTTGTGCAAACATAATTACAAATTTTGCAGTTCTTTAGACTGCAAAGAAAGGGGGAAATAACTCCACCAACTACTGTATTCATTTTATTGCTTTTAATTGTATTATCACCTTTGGAAACTTTGGTAAATTCCACTTAACTAGCAGCAATGGACAAAACTGGTGGTTTTCAAGTACTGCTTCTGTTACTAATGTTGGCATTTAAATGTTAATTTCAGACTGAGGTTTACGATAAACATGAAACAAGGGATTTTCTTTGAATGAATAATCTCAAACCAAAATTCTAAATAAAGGAATCCTAGCACTGGATGTTTTTAAGCACAGTGATTATTTCCTTTTAAAGATTTAACATTCCCTAAATGGTAGAAGTTAAAGATTTAAATGTGACAGCTAATTTATAATTCTCTACATTAAAAAGGCATTTAAATGTTAACCACATTTTTATATGAGTCAAGTCAAAGTAATGATAATTACAGTATGATACAAAAGAACCTGAAATAAACTTCTAGTAAACCATATTGAGTATTAATGCTTATTAAGTCCTGAAAAGCTGGGTTAGTAAACTCTGGAATTTAGATTATATGCAACTTAAATGTAACACAGGGCTTTTCTCCAGAGAAAAACACTTTGTTTCAAAGTTTGAATTTTTATGAGAAATGTATTAATTCATTGGATTTTTATTAAATACATTTACATAGCTCCACTCCAAAACCAAGCCTCAGATTACTTTTCTTCTGTAGACATATCTCTATGTAGGATTTGCTAAATTAACATTCCATATAAATTAATAGCCTTTTTTCATGTTTGTTGTGTTACGATAAGCAGAGTGATGCTGCATTGTATCACAGGTCACATTTATTCGATTTTGATTTACGAATGGGATCTGTACTGCTTATTAAATACAAGAAATGACATGCTGAATTTCCCATCAAATATCTTAAATACAGACTTACTTTAGGTAGATTTGTATAAACAAAACACATATACATAATACAGGCGTGGGAAAGGAAAAGCTGTTTTGTTAGATGCTAAAGCAAATTGGAGTAAATCAACCGCATCCGTGGGCTGTATAAGCAATATTACTCTGCTTTTCCCAGTACCATTTGGACTAAACAATGTTACTTTTTTATTTAAAGTGTTTTCTTCTCAACAAGGGGCCACCACTTCCCAATCTCAGAAACACGCCCCAGAATATGTTAATTAATTGTATTGTGTCTCTGAAAGAAAGAGGTTGCCAAATGCAATAAAAAAAAAAAAAAAGTCTTTCGATCAGTGAGCTGCGTTCCCACTGCCAGCGACCATCTAATTTCAATTCCACATATATATATATTTATATACACAAAGATACATTTCCTCTAGGTACGACTTTGACCATTTAAAACTGACTACGAGCGAAAGTCTAAATTGACCACATAGGGTGTATCTGGGAAGCTTAACATTCCTGTCGAATTAAGCACGCAAGCCTCAGATCACTTTTTGTCAATCTTACTCTGGTACTTCAGAGTCGGGAATGTGGGTAATTTTTATATCGTGGTACTTCCCAATTAAAAGCAACAACAGTGCTCCTTTGTGAAAAAAAAAAAATATATGAAATACATCAACACATTGCACACAGATACAAAATAAAGAGCAATGAAGAATGGCAACACACGGTCTCTCCCTATATTTTTTTTAGTATCTTCCCTTTCAATAAGATAGTTTTCAAATAGCGATATATTGTTTTAGTAAATACAACAGCATTAAATGTCCTTCTGAATGACGCTTTCCTAAATTTGTAAATTGCCAAGCAGCAATCAAGAGAAAATGCATCTCTGGAATACTCAAGTAGGAGAAGTAAAACAAAACCAAGCAACAGCAACAAAAAAAAAAAAAAAAATCTTTCTTTCCTCGATCTTAAAGTTAATGCCTTCAGGTATTACCAGGGTGGTGTTTTCCTATTAAATATTACTGGCATCTCCAGCTTTCGAACAACACGGATGCTTTTTACCATCTAAACTGAATTGAGCTTTTATTTGGAGGAGTCCCACAAAAGCCTGCAAGTTTACAAAGAGTGAAAGTCCCAAACTGTATTATCTGAAACAATGACTGCGAGTATGCAACTTCCCAAGTGTGCGTGGGGGGAGGAAAGTCACTTCAGAATTATTTTCAACTAGGTGATATCCGTAAACATCATCCTTCAACTTTTTACTTGCTGCTCATGATCTATGCAAAACGTTAATTTCTTAGCGATAATTTTAATTAAAAAAAAGTAAAAATAGGTATCATTTCTGATCTTTTACAATAAATTCTCATGCACTAGAAGATAACTTGCTAAAAATAATCACAGTTCCCCTAGAAAAGATTTTCTTAATTAGTTCTCTAGAACTAATTCTTCCCTCATCACAAATACGAGCCCCTTCCCGTTTTAATGTAATCTTCCAGAAACAACGTGCAAAGACTTTTTTTTTTTCCCCTAGAAGATCAAGGGCACTTGTTGGAAATTTTCTTGACCATCAAGTTACTCAATTCATCCTCTATGAAAATACATGAGAAAAACTCAGGTCTGAAATGGCGTACCAAAACAATTCTAATTATTTTCGGGAGGAAGAGGGGGAGACAACAAACACTTCCAATAAAATAAATCCTTACAAATCTCAAACAAACATCAAACACTTTGGGGGGGGGGGGGGAAGTCCATATACGGTGCTTACATGAAAAACAGGATAAAATTAATGCTCATTTTTATAAACAGACCATTAAGACGAGTTCCTTCCAAAATTCTCTTTGGCTACATTTATTATTCCAAATTCAGCGGTTCGGAGCAGTTTCTCCCGATTTCTTTAAGAAGCCCTGTTCTAAAAATCCACCCACAAACAGATGTTACTTTATGTACAAATCCACTGCGGTAGTGGGGTTTGGAGGTTTTTTACCTTTCAAGTAACACGTGAGCTACCGCCTCACTGGAGCTCTCTCAGTGGATGGCACTTCTAAAGACTCCTCTCTTATTTTACCCGTTCTCCTCCTGGAGCCCCCCGAGCCGCTGCTGCTACGGGTGAGCACACCAGCCCAAAGGGGCCCAGCGGCGGCGGGGTCTCTTCCCTCCTTCCCTCGCTGCGGCCGAGCAAGCCCCGCCGGCGGAAAGCGGCGCGAAAAGAAGCGCCGGGGAACAATGGGGAGCGCATGGAGGAGCGGGAGCCCCGGCCGCGCTTCCCCCGTCCCCACCGCCCAGCCCTGCTCCGCTCTCGCCGCCTCCTACGGCCAAGCCGCGGGAGGGGGCGGTGAGCGCCGACCCTGCTCGCTGCCGGGCCGATGCGGCTCCTCCGTGTTACCTAGGCTCTGTTGCCCGGAGCCCGCTCCGCTGACGGGAGACCCTCGCTCACCCTTGAAATCCCCTGGGCAAGCTTGCCAGGTCAGCGCCGCGCTGCCGAGGGCACCCACAGGTTTACGCTCGCAGCCGCTCAGCCCCCAAACTCTCCCGCCACACGGCAAGCAGCAGTGCTGCAGGGCGAGAGGGGCTGCCCGGCTGGCCCATTGCCAGCCCCGGCTTCCGAGCCTATCCCGGGGTCGCCGGTGCGGGCAGGCCGGCCTATGGGAGTCCTCAGCCCTCCGCCAGCTGCCCCCGACCTCCCGACAGCAGCCCGCACCCGGCGGCCCCTCGCATGCCGTGAGCACTACCCGCAGGAGAGCAGGCAGCACTACAGAGGCGCCCCGGGCCGCGCTGCAGTGCGCGCTCCTTCCCTTCAGGGGACGGTGCTGCACACAAAAGGCGGCTCAGCATTGTTCTCCTCCCTGACCCCCAAATCCCCTTTTCCCCGCCGCGGAAGCCGCCAGGAGCGGGCAGTGGGAAGGGCCCGGAGAGAGAAGGGCGAGGACGGGGAGAGACCGACTGGCCGGCACGCTTCAAGGCCCCCCGCCATCTTTGCGCTTCCTATGCTCGCCTCGTGGCGGGCCCACAGCCTGCCGTCGAAGCCCTCCGGTCCTGCGCCCTCACCCTCTTCTGCCGTAGCTCCGTCGGGGTCCCGGCCCTATCCAGCCCTGCCCGGGCACCAGGCTCCCACTGCCTCCTCTCACACAGAGCAAAGTCCTTCACGTCCTTTTGCTGACAGAGCAAAGTCCTTCACGTAAACGGGTCCTTCCTGTGTTGCTTCATGCAAAACACCCACTGGAGTGCCTCACTGCATCCCCAGAGCCTCCTCGTTGGGTTTCCACACGGGATCACCCGCTTCACACACCCACGGGGGTAAAAACCCCAAAGCAGGATCAAGGTGAGGTACTGCTTGAGGATTTCATGCTCAAATTGATGCAAAGCATACTGTGCTTTAATCCTGATGGGCCTGGCTAGAGACCAGTGTTTGAACTACAGTGCTGCCTACTCCACAGCCTGCAATCCGACGTCCAGCAAACAGCACGTTCCCTGCCGCCACGTTAAAAACACCATATAGCGGTAAAACTCGGTACCGAGATCCCACAGGAAGTGAGCAAAGTGAGGAAGGGAGCAGGAGCCACGACGACACCGGGAAAAAAAGCCACTGCTCGATTTAAATAATTGCATAATATTAGGATTTAACTTATACATGTTTACATTTGTGTGATTTGATTAATGTCACGTTTGATTTCCTTAAAGCCCCTGACACGATACTTTAAAACAGGAGATTAACGCCTGCCGGTGATATTCAACAGGCAATTCCTCCTCCCGGGGCCGCCTGCCCCCAACCCGGACAGGTACAGCCCATACGCAAATCCCTCTCTGGGGACCTCGACTCCCCTCAGGAGCGGGGACTCCACCACGACCCTTCCCTTCCCCTACGCCCCGTGGGGCTTCTGTGTTCCCCTCACAAGTGACGGACACCGAGGGCACTCTCCCACAGGCTTTCCGCCCAGTCAGCCACTGTTCCAACAGCGCCCCACAGGCTCTCCCTGCCGTTCAAAAGTGGGGTCGGTCCCGCCTCAGCGTCTCCCTCAGGGGCACCCCAGCTCCCGCCACCGCCCCCGGGCTTCCCTAGGGAGGCGGGGGGGGGGGGGAGGGCGAGCATCGGAAGGCATGAGCGCGGCCGGCGCGGGGAATTGTGGGTAAGGAAAGTGGTCGGGCGGCAAAGGAAGCGGCGGGCGGGGGGGAGGGGTGAAAGGTCAGCGGCCAAGAGCCCCCGCGCCCGCGCCAATGGCGGGCGGCGCCTCGGCAGGCGGGTGGGCCTTGCCGCCGCCGCACGGACCGGACCGGACCGGACCGGCACGGCCCCGCCGCTTCCCGCGCTTCCGTCACGGCAAGTCGTGGATGCCGCCCGCCCCGGCTGTAAACATCGAGCGTGCGTGTTCCCCCTTCGGGCGGCACAGTGCTCCAGGGGGACGGGACGAGGCCCGGACCTCCCCGCCGCCCTTTGTAACGGTTCGCGGCGAGGCTGCGCGCCCGGAGACCGAGCGCCGGCGGTGTTTGTTTGCACACAACCACACCCCCACCCGCTCTTTGCTCTTTGATGCAATTTATTTGATTTGCAAATAATTGCAAATTTTTTTTTCTCTTCCCCCGTTCCCACCTACCCTGCGCTTCCTCGCCTGCCGCCCCGGCAGTTACCAGGGAGATCCGTCCTGCCCAGCCGCGGCGGCTGACGGGGACATCCCGCACACAAAGGTCCCGGTTCGGGGACGGCGGCGCCCGGGACGGCCCTGATCCCGATCGCGCTCCTGCGGGCGCGGGGACTCTCCGGTGAGCTCAGAGCCATGAAAGCAGCAAGTTGTGCTCGCAGCGGGCACCGCGGCGGCGGCGTCTCCGGCGCTGGACGGGGGTGTTATTTAAACCGCTTTGCAACTTTCTCACCGTCGACGGTACCCCTGCCACCGCCCAGCCTCCGGAGGTAAAGTTTAAGCGAGTCCCCCCCACCATCCCTTCGTAACGGAGGGGAAAAATGTTAAACGTTCAGTCGGAGAAGTGGTTCCCTTTGTTCTTTCATTGTTTCTACCAGAACTGGCGGACACGAGGACGAGCACTTACCTTCTCTCCTTTTTGCTCCAAAACACGCACGTTCCCATCAGCTTTGAAATGCACTGTCCGCTTTGGAAGCGACTACAGATGTCGAGAGAGTTTATATTCCATTATTTTTCGCTCCCTGCTCTTTTTAGCGTAAGATTAAGTTGCCGAGCACGTTGTTGCAAGCTGTAGCCCCCCGCCTTAGTGAATGGTCACGTTTAGGACCCTCCAAGTCCATCCTTATTCTGCCAGTAGAATTGAGGGTATTGGAGGTCTAAACTTGCAAAAGGAAAAGGGCCTGCGTCTATCTAGCAGATCTGAAAATGCATTCCCTACCACGCTCACTTCCACTAAGGGGATATAAACATTTCACCCAGGACAACTCAATGAAATACACATTTTAAAGCTTGAATATAGAAAAGCTGTTCCCTCTGCTCAGATAATCTAAAAGCAAACTGGCGTGCAGAAAATCTACCTCGGTGTATTCTGCAGTGGGAATCTTTTCTGTCTGGAGTTTAAAACGAACAAATAAGAGCATCATGTAGAAATGTGTAAAGTTTAACGGGAATCAGCCTCTGAGGGGGGCGTGTGACCCGGTGTGGAATGGAGAATCACAGCTTTTGAAAGGGTCCCTTTCTTGCAAAAATTACTGCTTTTCATTTGGTCCCCCGTGCGACCCAGGCAGGGGCGAGGAACCCGTTTTCCGCTTTCTTTGTAGTCCAGCCGGCGTTTCGCACCCAGCCACACCGGCGTTCCCCCCCCCCCCAACCTTGCTTTAATCTGATTACGGTGAGATTTGCTGATACAATGAATATTTGAAATGATCCTCGTGTCTTAGCGAGCGGGGTGCGTTTTCAGGCTCCCGGTTCCAAGGCTGCTTGCCACAGAGGGGAGAGGAGAGGTGGGGAACCCCGGCAGGGTGCCAGCCAGGGGGGTGGGGGTTTGGAGGGGATAAGTAGGAAGCGGAGCCCCCTCCTCCGGTGCCCAAGGGCGCCGGATTAATTCAGCCCAACTCCTTAAACCGGTGGCTGGGGCGGGATCCTTAAGTGCTTCCCCCCCCATCATCACGCCTTTGCCAATTGAAAAAATAAACAAATAATTAAAAAAAAAAAAAAAAAACAGGATGCAGGCGACCCAAGTAATTGTGGGACCGGGAGTACGTGTTGTCTCACACCCCCCTCCTCCTCCTTCTCCTCCCCCTCCTCCCGATGTGGCCTTAACAGCAAACTGGAAGGCCAGTTTATTTCATAGGGCCATATTACAACCACCAAGGTAAATAAGGAGTCATGGGGGGAGAGGGAGGGAAGGGGGAGAGAGAAGGGGGGCTTTTCTTTGATAGCGTTTAATTGGAATTGAAACATTCTGGAGCTGTAAACATTCTTTATTTATTCAGCACACATAAGCGGGCATTGTTTTATCACCATCATAATTACGGTGTCCTTTAAACTGACTGATAGCAGAGGAGATAAGGGAATGCGCCTGTAGCTCTGGATCAAATCGCTGGCTCTTCCCTCTCCCCGGGTCACAGGGATCCGAAGGGTCCTTGGAGATGAGGAGCTCCGGAAGATTGTGGCCTGGCCATCCCTTACGTCACGAAAGTGATTTGTACCACATTGCTAATTTGGTGCAATTCATAACCTCCCGATCTCCAACGCTTACAACCGCTTCTCAGTTTGCAGGGATGGTTTTTGAAGATGCGGTTCCCCAGCACAGCAATTCAGAGGGATCACCTATGTGCAGGAGAGGATCTTATTTCCTAGTGCTTGTTGCTTTACCTTTGTCTAATTAAAAATGCAAACTTTTAGGATCCTTTCAGAACAAAGCCTCACCAAATCCCCTTTACGTCCAAGGATTTGCAAATTTATAAAGGCTGCATTGAATTCAGCATGGGTCAAGGGGCAAAAAAAGGGTAGAAGGTCACTGCATTTTGATTATGGGTCAGTAAACAACATGGCATGTAGTATGTGTCCAGAAACTCCTACTAAAAAGTATTTTAAAACTACCAGCAGTATCAAACTCAAGAAATAGTATGTGGTGATTCTAAATTGCACAAAATTCTAGTGTGCAAGTGACACCCCAGCCCCCATGGAAATAAAAAGGACAACTTAAAAAGCACTTAGCAGAGCTCTGCATTGCCGCTTTGTTTACCAAAAAAAAAAGAGAAGAAAAAAAAAGAAGAAAACCAACCCTGAAACTCCATGTAGGCATGAGTGTTACCCAGATTACGGGGTTGGGGTTTTTTTTCTCAGTCTGATGGTTGGCATTTCTTTGTCCTGCACATTTAGGAAATTTAGTTATATGTTATGATTTGTTGCTGTATTCGACATGACGGCAAATTTGAGGTACCACAGTCACATTTGGCTGACTTTAAAACAGCAGAAGGATCCTATTATACTGTTCTTTGACCCTATTATATTTACATTACTGGACTCTTTGTGATAGCCTCTAGCTGCTTTCTGTCTGTCTGTGTCCTCCTTGAGCAAAATATGCCCAGGAATACCTAAAAGTAGGGTGTAGGGTTGGAAAACAAGTCCTCATTAGAAACACGTATTTCTGCCCAGCGTCGTGTAAGCGAAAGGTTTATTTAATGCTTGTCAATATCTGAAGATGTGGTCCACCACTTAACAAATAATAATAATAAATAATAATAATACTCTAATAATGTGGCAATCCTAGTGTGAAAATGCACATGACCTCTTAGGTTTTCCCAGAGATTTTCCAAAGAATTCTCCCTAGTAGTACAACCGGTGGTGGACATCGCTGCTGCATTTCCTGGCAAAACGTTTGAAGGACTATAAATGGTGTGTGCATTACTTCATTGCAGGAGGAAGAGGTCAGGCTGAATTGCACTGGTATTTAAACATAATCATGCTATGAAAATAAATCAAAACACGTAAAAGGAGTATTTTGAATGTTACACACATTACTTTCTGGAACGACATGGTTAAACACTTCCCCGCGAGTGTATGTATTTTAACACAAGTTTACAAAAATGAAAGTATATGATTTTCAATAAATAGGAATAGGTCTACAGCAAGGTATTATGAATATTATTTGCTCTTTCTTTTTTAATGAGGTTTATCCTTTGGCCAGACAGCTTCAAGACTGAAATACTACTGACTATAGAATGTAGATTGCAGATTGCACGCTACTCAACGTGAAAAGGAGCACATTTGATTGATAGTTTCTCTGTGTGTGTGTGTGTGTGTGTGTGTGTGCCTATACACACAAATCTCTGTAGTTGCCTGTATATGTGTTTGGCAAAACCGGGCATCTCTGGCAGTCCTTATCTCAAGAAATGTGAGACAAACATCCATCCCTTTAATCATGTTCATCTTTGATCACCGGCAAGGGTGACACAGTCCACAAAATTAACAAAGCAACTCCCTTGCTTTTGAGGGATAGTTACATGTACATCTGGGTCTGCACACACATGCACCACGGACACACGGACACGCAGGCGTCCACCCCGACTCCCAGCAAGGAAATTATTGCATAACTTTCCCTGTAATTGATACCAGACACCTTTAATTTTTCATTTTCGTTCTTTGGGCCAGCTTTCACGTTAACAATCTAAGCTGTAAATGTTGGTGGTTATTGATCGCAGTCCCCTGTGTGCGTGCAAATCCATTTTCAAGTCCCCTGCCTGCTCAGGAGTGGGAGAGGCCCCTTGCACACGCATATGTATGTGCTTGTGCAAAGGGCCTCGCCGGCTCCTGAGCAGGATCTGCCCCCAGCCTGCGTGAAGACGACCCCGCATGCACAACGTGTGCTCATGGCCAAGGGAAAGCACGCACTCACACACACACAAAAGCCACAAACGATGGAGAAGTAGAGAAACAGAGGTCTCCGTGCGAGATGCGGAGCAAGATCCGCAGCCCAAAGTGTGTGTAAGTAGCCGAAAAGATGCGTATATAGGTTGGGCGCCTGGCAATTCCCAGGAGTTATACTGGGGCTCTGCCTTACCCCTCGTGCCCGTGGTCGAACCTTTCGGGGAACCCGTGGTTTTCCACCGGTTCTAAACGTCTGGTAGCGCCGGAATGAAAGAAACACACAAAGAAAAGGCGTTTTTGAACGAGTTGCTTCATCCCGGTGCCGGGCTGTCACCGGTAGTGAGCGGGCGCCCGTGGCTCCTTGCCTGCGGGCGCACGCGTGGGGTTACACGAGAACCCAACTGCCAGGCTGAGAACGGGCTTTTCAGCTCATATCGGGGGTTTTGGTAACGTCTTGTGAGCAGCCTTCTCGGAGTTTACTGTTCCTTTACTGTTGACTCCATAGCCTTAACCTTAAAGCAGGGGGAGGAGAGCAGTGGGGAGGGGGTGGGGGTGTTGGCAGCATATAAGTACATCAGGAGGAATTTTTAAACGACCGTATTGTCTCTAGCTCTAGAAAGACTGCGCTGATTTCTTTTTAGCGCCAGCAGCTGTTTTCTCTCGCAACTTTGCTTTCAGCCTCGGCAGACGCCAGGGTGGCTCTCCCACGGGCGAGGAAGAGGAAGGCGAGGCTGGGAGATCCCGAGGCAAGGCGAGCTCCGCGGATGGTGTTGACTGCGCCGAGGCATTGTTCGCTGCTGCCTGTCGGTTACGTTTAAAGGCTGAAATATCACGAGATCCACTCAGTGATCCTTTTCTAATTCGAGGGACAAAATGTAATTTGCCGTAGCTCTGCTTCCTCGGATGGGAAGGCTATCCCCGGGTTCCAAAGGGAAGAGCTAGGCACCGCGGTTCGCACACACATGGATTAAGTTGAACAGCGGCGGCTACATCTGCGCTGGGAGCAACAGTAGTCCAGGGCTGACTTTTCAAATCTCAGCCCTCCGAGTTAGAGGCTCCCTTGAACTGACTTCCTCCATTCCCGGATGCACTTCTCCAAATTCCCACTTCTTTCTAGAATTCCAGCGAAACTGGGGGCTCGCCTGCATTTCGCTTTGACGTGCAAACCCGCGGTTTTTACAGAGTGATTATGCGCTTTCTTTTAGCTCTACCTGACGGGGTAACACGAACTCCACGCACCATCTTGCCAATACGCGGAGTGGAGATTGACATTTGGGACTAAAGATTTTTTTTTTTTTAATTATATTATTTCTTCCGTCGATTTTTCTCCCCAAGTCCCAGAAATATGAGCTGCCTCATTCATCTCTCGGATATGTCTCTTTCTGGATGTGCGGCGATACCCAAACGTGCTCGTGTTCGTACACAGCGGAGCACTGGAGGCACGGCGGAGGTTGGCGATTTCTTTTTTCGCGGCGCCTAACGTGCAACCCGGGAGGAGCATACACACACACACACACACACCCCGGTGCCACGGGAGAGGCGTGCGGCCATCGCGACATTGGCGAACCCCCCCGGTCCTGACACTCGACTCGTTTCGCGTCCCTAAGAGGTTAAACCTCCATGCTGCTTCTTCAAATTGATTTTAAGGGGCTGCTCTCAATGGAACATCAAAAAGCTGCGGCAGGGCTACTCCGGGCGGAATATGCGAGCTGCGAGGGAGCAGCATCCTAGCCGCTCGCACTACGCTACATTGTGTGTGCCAGCACTTTTTTGTTATTACGTAAAGGCTCCTGGAAGCACCTTGGATATTTTGCATTCTCCTTCCTCTGCTGGAAGCAATCAGTACGCAGGAATCCTGACGTGGGCTTCGGGACGATAGGACATTCCAGCTCCGGATCCAGACCGGTTAATCGTGAAAAGTGTATACATTTCTGGCTTACCTATGCTTTGTTATGGGTCTGACGTGAGCCCACGTCCTCCTCCCCTCCTCCCGCAATATAACAGGCAGAATTTCAGCTAAAAGTGTTACAGTCTCACGGTGCGGGAACCGTGATATTCAGACAGCAAAATAACCTTAGCCCCGGCTGTAAAAAAAACAACAAAAAAAAAACAAAAACAAAAAAACCAACCAAACAGCTAATTAAGCCGAAGAGGAAAATGAAGGGAAACTCGAAAATGTAAGTATTCCCTCTCCTTAACAGCCGAGCATTTAACTTTGGAGCCTCAGCAAGGGAAATACCGGGCTGCTCGGCACGTTTTCGCTAAGCTTCATTTTCCACACAATGCAGAATAAAATGCTAGTTTAAAGCGGCCACGTTACTGAAGGATTTTCCACCGCTACCGGCAGACTTACGTCCTTTAAAATCACGGCATACACAAAAGAGCAACGTTTATCCAAAATAGGCTAAAAATACACGGAACGAGAAGGGGGAAAAGCGTACAAATCCGTCCTCAGAAGCTACCGACGAGGAAGTCGGAGAGGTCTGAGTGTGTTTGAGCTCGGATTGTTTAATAGAAAGATTTATATACTAACTGTATTATTTACTTTGGGAGGGGAGGTGGCAGTATAAGGGTATGCTAATTAGTGGGAGATTTTTTTTGGGGGAAGGGGTGGAATATCAATTTTTATTGCATCACCTGTCAGGAGTGTCCAATCAGCGTTGGCTTTAGGGGAATTAATTGATGAAGGTGTCTCCGGACGAGCTCACTTCACTCTGTCATTTTATTTGTAGCTAAAGCAGCGGCGGGAATAGCAGCTGCATTTCTTTTCTCTTCCTCCCTTCACATTCCATTATCATAGTTTCCAATGGAAAAGCAGGGAATGAAAGGGAACAGGTACTGATCTTCAGCAACAACTTAGAGAAACACTTTGGCAAACCTGATTTTTAAGATTATCTATTGATTGTAGCCTCACGGTATTTTTTTAATTTATTTTTTTTTCAATTTCGTCTAAAGTTTGGCACTTCATTCACCAGGAATAACGGCCTTTGTTATATTTTATTAGCAGGATGCCTTGAGACAAATACAGCATCTGGCTGAGGATTGTGTGTGTGTGGCTTTTTCTCCTTTTTTTTTTGGTCCTTTTTTTTTTCCTTTTTTTTTCCTTTTTTTTTTTTTTTCCCTCCACCTCTCTCTCACTCTCTGCAAATGCTGGGAATAATTTAATTCACGAAATGGGAGACCTGAAGTCGGGTTTTGAAGAGGTGGATGGCGTGAGGCTCGGCTACCTCATCATTAAAGGAAAGCAAATGTTTGCACTCTCCCAGGTTTTTACAGACCTGCTCAAAAACATCCCGCGAACTACCGTGCACAAGCGAATGGATCATTTAAAAGTAAAAAAACATCACTGCGACCTGGAGGAGTTGAGGAAACTCAAAGCCATCAACTCCATCGCTTTCCACGCCGCCAAATGCACCCTGATCTCCAGAGAGGACGTGGAAGCCCTGTACACATCCTGCAAAACCGAACGGGTCCTTAAGACGAAACGGAGGAAAATCAGCCGTGCGCTGGCAGCCACCGACCTCCGGCCGGAGCTCTCACCCACCGACCCCTTCTCCGGCTTCTGGAAGGAGAACAAACTTTGGCTGGGCCTGCGGGACCCTCCCCGGCCCCTGCTGCCCGTCAGGAGGAAAGCTTTGCGTCCGGGGGACACAGCCTTGCTACCGGCCTCTCATCTACCTCACATTTTTAGTAAATACACTGGCCACAGCTACCCAGAAATCGCTCGGGCGCCTTGCAAACCCCCCGTAAACTATGAAACAACGCCGCCGGCGGGCAGCTGCGCGCCCCTCCGCTCCCGCCCCCCGCCCGCCGCCGCGCCGCGGCTCCCGGCGGCCGGCCCCCCGCCCCTGCCCGCCCGCTGCCGCCGCCGCCGCCTCCTCCACGGGGCGGCCGCCGCCGCTGCCGCTGCCGCCGCCGCCGCGCTGGGTCCCCCCGGCGGCGCCCGCCGGACCCTGGCCGCGCCGCGGCCCTACCGACCCCGCGGCTGCCCGCGGCTGCCGCTGCTCCGCGGCTTCGGGCCGACGCCGCCCGCCTTCCCCGAGAGCGGCAGCAGTGACTCGGAGTCCAGCTGCTGCTCCGGCCGCGCCGCGCACGACTCGGACTGCGGCTCCAGCCTCTCCAGCTCCAGCGAGGGCAGCTCGGAGGAGGAGGACGAGGAGGAGGAGGACGAGGAGGGCAGCGGCGCCACGGACTCCAGCGAGGGCAGCTCGGAGGAGGAGGAGGAAGAGGAGGAGGAAGAGGAGGAGGAGGACAGCACCTCGGACTCTGACTCCAGCTCGGTCTCCAGCCAGGTCTCGGTGCAGAGCATCCGCTTCAGGCGCACCAGCTTCTGCAGCCCGCCCGGCGTGGTCCACGCCAACTTCTTGTACCATCTGGCGGCCGCCACCGCCCCTCGGCCCCCGGCCCCGGCGGAGCCCGGCGGGCTGCCCGCCCTCCGCGGCGCTCCCGGCGGAGTCAAGCCGGAGCTGCCGGAGGAGTGGGGCCGCCCCGGCTGGGCTCCCGCCGCCCCGGCGCTGCGCTGCTCCGGCGGCCTGGGGAGCTGCTTCTCGGAGATAAGAGATGATAGGGTATCCGAGATCACATTCCCACACTCTGAATTTTCCAATAATGCCAAGAGTACTGACCTAACAATTAACTGTGTTGCAAAGGGGGCCTCTTCACCTAGCCCAAAGACAAACAATGCATTTCCACAACAAAGAATACTCAGAGAGGCAAGGAAATGCCTTCAAGCAACTACTACACACCGTGCAGATAACAATACAATAGCTGCTAGGTTCTTAAATAATGATTCTTCATCAGCGGCAGCAAATTCAGAGAAAGATTCCAAAATCCCTCATTGTATTGAATTTGCCACGGATTTGCCCTCTTTACAAACGGCTCCTGAGGAGGATGCTGCTTCTCCAGGGGCAGCAGCAGCAGCCGCAGCTGAGCTCCAGTGCACTGATACAGGCAATAAGGCATTGCCACTCCTGCACAGCATTAAAATCAAAATAGAGGACAGCAGTGCGAACGACGAGTATGAGCCCGATCTTACAACACATAAGCTAAAGTGTGAGTGCAATGATACTAAGGATGAGTTGTACGGTGTGACTGAGGGTAATAACCAGGACGCTTTATTAACAGCCAAGGAAGATTCTGCATGCACTGAGAAAGAAACCACTTCCTTAAACCTGCTGACTCAGAGTCAGGTCCTCTCATGCACTTTAGGTACTCCAAAACCTGAGGATGGGGAGTATAAATTTGGAGCAAGGGTGAGAAAAAATTACAGGACACTGGTTTTGGGAAAGCGACCTGTACTGCAGACTCCTCCAGTCAAACCAAATCTGAAATCAGCTCGAAGCCCACGTCCTACAGGTAAACCCGAGACACATGAAGGAACACTGGATGATTTTACAGTTAACAATAGACGCAAAAGGGTAGCCAGCAATGTAGCATCAGCAGTGAAAAGGCCATTTAATTTCATGGCAAATTTTCCCTGTCCACCATCACTAATTATTGGCAATGATGGGGATTTGTTGCCAGCTTATTCCTTAAACACCACTAAGGATTCCCAACCACCTCACAAGGCCCATCCTGTATGGAAATGGCAGCTGGGCGGTTCTGCAATACCTCTTCCACCTAGCCACAAATTCAGGAAATTTAATTAATAAAATAGTTTGGAAAATATTTTCTCGAACCACCTTTAACTTTCTTACATTTTTGTTTTTCCTTTTTTCCTTTTTTCCTTTTTTTTCCCCCCCCAACTCCGCAGGATGGTTTGTACAAGGCCATTAATACTATCCCCACTTTTGGAATCCTGTTTTTATCACATTGTGAAGACAGAAACTGGATTACTGTTTTCCTTACCATTACAACAGCCGTTTTTTGTTTGTTTTGGGTTGTTGTTTTTTTTTTTTGTTCTCTTGCCTTTTTTTTTTTTTTTTGTTACATTCCACAGAGTACTTCAGGCTAAAGACTCAAGTTAAACTCAGTTATTATGGTAGAGCTGGAACACTTTACTGTTTAAATGCTAATAATGCACCAGTACCTCAATTCAACTGCTGCAAATAAATGTCAAAAGGTTGAATAATAAATATTAGAATGAGCCATTAAATTTATGCACTAGATTTCGAAAATGGAAGTCTAACTGTTAATTCAGTTAAAGTTTGTTAAGTTCTACGGTTGCACAGTAAGGGTTCACGATAATTCAATGTGGCAGCAGCCTACTTTTTGGGAGCTTTGTTTTCGGGTGCAGGGGTGTCTTTTTCCAAGAGCAGTTGCACTTACTCTTTTTTCTCTCGTTGGGAAAGGCTGGGGTCTGCCTGCGAGCCCAGCGCTGGGAAAAGCTGCCTCCTCTGAAACCAGTAAATAAATGTGGAATTCTATTTTGGGTAAAAGGGTGTCTTTTTACTTGTACAGCCACTCTTTGCTATTGGGAAGCCTTTTTGTTTCACCCAGAGGTCTTAAATAAGGTTACTGTTACCCACTAATGTCATGCTTAGGTTGTGGTCTGAACATGCTCCTTACAAACTTGCAAAGCAACTAAAATATTTGCCCTGCTCGCAGTACAATTTATGGTCCAGCCCCTCACGCCGGCTGGAGGAAATAGCGAAGCAGTAAATAAAACACAGAAAGTGAAATGAGAGGCTGTGAGTGGAGAGAATACCCAAAATGAGAAGACCATGTTACTCATAGCTTTTTTGGCACCAAAACTCAGGCGTTTCAACCGTGTTACACTTCCCGGTTCTACCCTCATCTCTTGAAATTTGTGGTCGTGGGGTGGTTTTTTTGCCATGCCATCCTCCCAGTGGAGCAGAAACGTTTCTACTGCACGTGACAATCAGAGGCAATTCTCTATATTTGCACTTAATATCGAAATAGTCGAACAGGCTGACTTCTAGAGTCTGGCCCTCGGTAAGACATGCTGGTATAATATATTGTGATGATGGAAGCAGTAAATCAAAATTATGGAAATTTGCACTGTTGAAAAGCATGCTTTAGCTTTATTTTCAATTAAAAACACTGTTTAAAAAAAAATAACCCTGATTCCATACACTTTGAATTATTGCAGAGTTATCCGTGGTTTCCTCTCTGCTTGTAAGTTCTCTGTTTTTATTTGGAGGAAATACGCTTCAAGAGGTTAACTGTTTCCCTCCCTTCCCCCCCCTCCCCCCCCCCCCCCCTCCGCAACCTCCCCTTCCAACGCCACGAAAAGAAAGGGAAGGGGAATTTAAAAAGAGAGAGAGGGAGAGAGAGCAAGCTGGAGGCCGAGGTGGAGGCCGAGCTGAACACGGGGGAAGGTCTCTGGAGGGGGGAGTCTGGGTACACCAACTCGGAAAAGAGCCTGAAAAGTTTGCAGCTTGAGAAAGGCAGTTATAATTGAGTTGCTGAATCAGCAGAGTTTAGGATGAATAATTGCTGGTTTCTTTCTTTGGATTAGCATTTTATTTATACTAGATCATTCCCAAATTAAATTTTAAGGATTCCACTCATCGATCAATCCCGGGAGAATAATTTATCGTAAATCAAAAAAAGGAAAACAAAGCAACAATGTAATGTTTACTGTGTGACTCAAAGTCAACATTTCTGCTGGCAATCCGCTGCCCGGGTTTCAATTTTTTAATTCCTGCCTTTTGTGATGCCCTTTCCCAACCCTTCATGTCTCTAAATATTCCAGGCAGTCACTAACTGATTTCAGCTCTGTTTACTATAGCCACACCGGAGTTTTCCTCCCATTGTAAAAGGCCTAGTCTAAGAATACCTGCAGCCAAATATATTTAGAAAGAGTAAACAATTGCCTTTCAGTGGAGTTACCCTTCCCCCCTGCATGCACACATCCCCACACGCGCGCACACACATCACTTCCAACTGCCAATTGCAAAAGGTGCACTGCATACTTAAGCGCTCTGCTGAAATCACGACGGTCATGAAAAATCTGCTTACTGGAGTTGTTCTGAGATCAATGTTTACATTCGTGTGTTTAGAGCTGCACAGATTACAGCCTTATTTCCCCACAACTGTAAATATGTACAAGACGTACTGCTCAGGAAAGGTCCCCGCTCAGTTAGAAAGCCGTGTCTGCTCGACAAAGGTCTTCCCTTCACCAAAACAGAAAGAAAGAAAAAAACAAACAAACAAACAAACAAACAAAAAAGGTAAAAAAAAAAAAAAAAGGAAAAAAAAAAAAGGCAAGCCCAAAAGCTACAAAGGTCCAATATGCAAACTTGAAACCTAAAATTTCTCCTTGTCAATTAAACAACATATCGCTTTCAAAGTAACTCTGTCCCCTGACCCTGTTTACTTCCAATTAGAGATATGCTGATTTGGCCAGGAACTGTAAATTACAGAGGTGCCTTTTCAGGTTCCCGAAGTAATCCGGGGGGGGGGGTGTGGGGGGGTGTGGGGGAGAGAAGGGGGAGGAATAAGCATAAATTTATACCAAATAGGCTCTGCAGAATTGAGGATGTGAAATATGGCGCGCCTGGCCCTGCTACGGCCTGGGTCCTGCAGGCCCAGGTCCAGCACCCACCAGGCAGCTCCCTGGGCTCTCCTCAGCACGGGCAGGCAACAGTAGAAGGCACAGAGTTAAAGAGCCAAATAATCTTCACACGTGTACACCTCAGTTTAGTGCAAGCCACTAACAAGGACACTCGTGTTTTTACTACCACTGGAGAAATTAGCCAGGTACAATAACTCACTGGCAGAAGAGAAAAAAGGCGTGTGTGTGTGTGTGTGTGTGTGTGTGTGGTATTCCTTCCAATATTATGTCGATAATTCTGGTAGTTTGGTAAATGTTTCTGATGGTGTTGTAATTATTACTGTGAGGAGAGTTCATTACAATTTCAGCCTCCATAACATAAAGTCATATCATTGAGCTACATAAAAATGACCCATTTTCCCCCATAAAGGTAAGTTCTAATAATGAGGAAAACCAAAAGTTTTTCAAGTGAGCCAGCTTACCAGTTTGTTGCAATGTTTACACGAGGTAAACCTTAAAATGTATTAGTACTGGATCACCACCATTTTCCAATTCCTGGTGTACACAAAAGTGAACAGAATTTTCCAGAGGAAAAAGCAATGGAGGGAAGCACCCATATTTTACAGACTACGCTCCATAGGTATCTGCCATACGTAGAATTCACCAGTAAGTTTATTGGGAAGATATCTGCTGCCAGATGGAAGACAAAAGAAAATTTTGGACTATGTCTAATTCTCTAGAGCATTAAAAAGAA
This sequence comes from Pezoporus flaviventris, assembly GCF_033815535.1. Lineage (NCBI taxonomy): Eukaryota > Metazoa > Chordata > Aves > Psittaciformes > Psittacidae > Pezoporus > Pezoporus flaviventris. The sequence goes on from NW_026892595.1 coordinate 11,238,681, forward strand.
CACGTGTAATGCCTTCAGCCACGAGCTATACTGCCTTAAAAGATGTAACTCGCCGTTTACAACAATTTACTTTAAGAAGTGATTGTTCTATAACCTACACTTACTTGACTACAGTGGGATAATATCTTTACTGGTTGTTTATTTTAAACACCACTACTAGTAATAATGCGAAATAGTGGTAACTGTTGTATGAAGTTTGCTGTTCAATCAGTTCACACGGTGACTTTTTTTTTTTACGTGGTCTCTGATCCTTTTTCCTCTAACAGATTTAGTTGCCAATAAATTAAAGTTTCTGCAGAAATGAGAGCAATGTGATCATGTTTGCGTTTGTCACCATTCACACGTGCGAGGGGTTGAGGCAGAAAGGGCCACAAAAAGTGGTATTTTCCACACACGGCGGTGATCTGCAGGAAAATATTCTACATATGCAGCATGTCAGAGAACATGAAACATGGGTAACCTCGTTAATTGTGTTTTTTTATGGTTAAGAGGATTGCTGGAAAGTGTATGCAATGGCTCATCCTGAGATCTATTTGGTCAGCTTGGAAGTACAAAAGGAAGGCGAGCTCCTGAAAGCGAAAAGCCCTCGCTAGCAAAACAAGGAGGGAGGCTTTGGGATCTAGCTAGCCAAAGTCATGCGTGCAGGCACTCCCCATTCCCCCAGTATTCAGCCCGGCAATCGCGGGGCTCCCGCCGCCGCGGGGTGGGTGCTGGGCCGCGGCCTGCCCTGGAGCCCTTGGGGAAAGACGGCTACCCGGCTTTAGGCCCATCCACGTTGCATTTCTTCACTGCGCTGATATAATTATTTGCCGTGCCCTAAGCCCCTCTCTCTCCCCCTCTCCCTTTCACGCCGAGGCGGCCTCACAAGCCCCCGCTTTAAAAGGCCCGAGATGTTTTGCATGAAGCGCTCACAATAGGGGTTGAGAGAATTGACAGTTTCAAAAACAAGGCGCCCTGTCCTTTCCAGATGCCGAGGACCCCTCTCCCGCACCATCCCTCGTTTGCTCCTCGCCGCTGGTGGCTTTATCCTTAGCATTGCAAATATACGGCAACAGCTGTGTTTGTAAACAGGGGAGAGGTCGGCAGGAGCCCCGCCGCCGGCCCTGCTCCGCGCTGCGCGCTGTCTCCGCTGGCCGCCGCTTCGCTGCCTCGCCGGCCACCGCCGGTGCATCAGCGGGGAGAAAAATGAGGAAAGAGAGGCTAAAAAACATGAAGGGAGCGAAGCCGGGACACGGGAGGAGCGCGGTCCTCGAACGGCGGGCCTGCTCGGCGGTGGGGCGGCCCCTGCACGGCGGGCCCGGGGGACAGCGCGCCTCGGGCCGCCATCTTGCCCAGCGCCACACAGCCGCCCCCTGGCACCCTGGCCCGGCTTCCCCGGTCCCGCAGCGGCTCCCCGCGGCACGGCGGGGGTGGCGTGGCAGCCTGCGGGACCCCCGGGGGCTCCCGCACTTCAAAGCGGTCTCTCGGAGGGGCCGCGGCTCCCACCCGTCTCCCACCTCCGGCCCCTCAGCTGGGGCGTCCATCTTCCAGGCTCTCCTGTGGCGCGGCCCAGGGCCCGCAGGCTCCCGACCTGATCTCTCCGTGCGTGGGGGAATCGCGGCCGGCGAGAACCCACAGTGGGGGAAAGCCCGCGGTACTTCCGCAGGCCCCCCGGGGCAGCTGCCGGGCAAGAGGCCGGCGCTGGCAGCGCCAGGCTCCGGGGGGGAGGCAGCCCAAGGAGCCACCGGCCGAGCCCGGCGACGGGGGAGGCCTCGGGGCCGGGGTGAAGGCCTTGGGGTCTCGGCGGAGGCCGTGCGCCCACTGCCCCCGCGGAGCCGGTCCGGGGAAGGGACAGTGAGCGAGGTCAGCTCAGAAAGTGCAACAGGGCTGTTTGCTCTTGCGTCTAAAATGCAGTCAGGGCTGTAAAGCGTGTGAAATTACGCACTGGTCTCTTAAAGAGTGGCTAATTTATAGTAAATAGCGAGGGCTTTGTAAATGGCTTTATTATGTTGTTTCTTGTTAATTGTTGAGAAAATCCCCATTGTTGAGTGTGAATGGCTTTATGGGCTAACCCGGTCTCTGCTGCAATCCAGGGGCAGTAAATGGCCGCTCCGCTAATGTGGCCCGTAGCGAGAACCCGGCACCAGCACGGTGACCTCTGGGCGGTGGCGCCGGGTGCGCGGAGGGGGCGGGCCGCGCTAACATGGACGCCCCCCAGGCAGCGAGGAAGCGCTGGGTCCCCGGCACGGCGGTGATCCCGTTCTCCCGGCCTGGCCGCCCGGGAAGCATTGGCGCGGAGCGGGCCCGGCCGACTCTCCCGGCGCAGGGCCGGGCCTGTCGTGGCCCAGCACACGTGCAGGGGCCGCTCCCCCCTTTTGTTAACGGCCTCGGTGGCCCGGGGTGCTCTGCCCTGCCGAGGAGCACGTTTGCCGGGCGAGGGGGGCGGGGGGCGTCTCGGCAGCGCCGCGCTCCAGCACGGCACTCCGCCTCGCTCTCCTCCGTCTCCCTTAGACAAATAAACAGGAGCCAGCACCTCCAGCCCCTTCCCGGAGAGAGCTTCGGGGATTTGGGGTGCTGCAGTGAACTTCGCCAAACTCCACATCCCGGCCCCCGAGGTGGGCGCTGGGGGGGGGGCACGCTGCTGCTCCCGTTGGTCAGAGGACCTGGGGACGCGGGGTCTCCCCCGCCGCTGGAACGTAAACGCCGTTTCACCGAAACGCCTTCCGAGCGCACGTGCCTGCATATTATAAAATACAAATCGCGATGAAATGTAAATTCCACTCTAGAAACTTATATTGGGCTATTCTCTTTCCTGAAATCTTTCCCTCTCTGATTTCGCTATTAGGAGAAATCCCCCAGGGTTTAAAGCACTTGTTTCACGGATTTCTGCACAGCCCACATCTGTCGGCTTCCCCTCCGCGGCTCGCCCCTTCGGCAGGCGGGGAACGCAGCGGCTCTCCAGGCGGGGACGGGAGCGGAGGGGCCGCTGCAGCCCCGGCACTGCACCTCGGAGCGCAGCGATTTTCCTACCCGCCTTTCAGGATTGAATTGCAAACGTGTCAGATGCACGGTTGCCGCTTCCCCGGGACTTGGGCTGGTAGCGCTTTTCCAGGCTGATTAGTAGTGTCGGAGCAGCGAGATAGGGCTGTACAGTCCATTTCCCTCAAAACAGGATGTTTCCATCAGCCTGCATTTGGTTTTCCCCAAAGAGCAGCAGAGAGTTTAGCTGGGAAACAGGTCCTGGCTAAACCCCCTCCTTCAGCGACCACTCGGGTACATCACATCTTTGGTTTATATTTCATCCTGTCATTCCTCTTTCTCGGGGAAAAAAAAAATAAACTAGCAAACAAGCAGCGCCGCCGAGAAGCCGGTGCTGGTGGCGAAGCGCGGGGCTCCTGAGGCAGGGCCGGAGCACGGCTCAGCCCGGGGACCCCTTCCCCGGCCTCCGTGGTGTTTGTCGGGGCTTGTTGTTTCCGCAGCAAAACCTCTGCTCTCCCGGACCACCTCGCGGCCGAGCAGCGCCTGGGCTGGGGTTTCCAGGGGCTTTGTGCCTTCGTGGAGATGCATGTGAATGGGGCGGCGAGTGCTAAAGCTGCCACATAACCTGTGTGAACATATGTTTTGTATTTACCAGCGATGCTTTTGTATTCCTTGGGATTCAGGGGTAAACTGCGGAGACAATAGCAAACCCAGAAATATTATCAAATAAACTGCATGGAAAAGTAATAGTAATAATAATAACGATAATATATATATATTTAAAAATAAAAAGGGGTTGCTCGCATTTGGAAATTCCTATTTCCACTTTGGTGGTCGTGATAGTTTGCACGAGGGTAAACAGCGATAACGTGCTATTCCGTGTACAGTTTTCTAGAAGATTTGAAAAACTTTACTGTGTCTGCTGCGGATGTTTGAAGTAGCACGTTATAACCAAGAGAAGGATTTTCAGGTTGTTTCCCGCTATGACATAATCGTCCCCGTCAAAATCTGCCGAAGTTCGCCGGAGGGAAAAAGATGTTCATGCTAAATGATGTGGGAGAAGAAAAGAGAGAATGGCGTTTAATGCGCGCTATAAAATAATGTCAGATCTCCCCGACTGTGATCTCGCAGGCTCTCTTACATTTTAGGGGAAGTTTATAAATGGTTACCTGGGGTTTACAAATTTTGCCAGTAAAATCTCATTAATTCCATTATGATTTCGGTATCCTTCTCCCGTAAAGAGGCCTGTAAAATGCAGTAATTCCACACAAGCCCTGCCATTCATCAAGTCCGGGAACATTTGTATTTCCCTATCTCGCTGCGTAGAGGCCGATAAATAGAAAGGCTCTCCAGATAATCGCTGCTATCTCCTGTCTTCCACGCAGAGCACTTGGTGGTGTTTGTTCCGCCCCGGAGAACCGAGCTTCTTAAAGAGGCTTGGAGGGGGGTCAGCTTTTTAAAACACACCTGAAAGCTGGTAAGCTTTATACGTGTTTGCACTGCTCGTGGGGGGAAAAGGAGGATACTCGGCAGCAATTCCTCATCAGCGGACTTAAAAGTGGTTGCTGCCTTCCCCGAGACCTTTCTGCCTCTCTCCTTTCCTCTTCCCACACCCATCCCCTCGGTAAACGGCTGCGCCGAGGGTCCCAGCGAAGGCTGCGGGCCGGAGCACGGAGCCCAGCTCCCCGCCTGCCGTGCTGCCGTTCTTCCTACCGTTTTCCGCAGGAGACTGATGACATCGGCTTTAGGGAAAAGCTCTGGAGGGTAACGGAGAGTTCACCAACTCCCAGCCCCGCACACTGCGAGGTCGGTTTTGCCGCGGCTTCGACTTCACCAAACCTACAAACCCAATTTGCCTCCCGCCCAACATCCACTGCTAGTCTCTGGTTTAGCAAAGTCGATGGTCTGATCCTTTAGAAAGACGAACTACATGAACATCAGATAGTTTGTATTAGAATCAAGCACAGTGACAATTGCACAGAGCTGGTTTTAATTTTACTCTAAAGTGTTTACACATCGACATATGGTACATTTGTCTTCGCTGAGAAAGTTAAGTCGATAGCGTTAATAGCTTTGCATAGACATGATAGAGATTAACATTTCTGCATCTCTACCAGCCTAAGGTTCCCATGCTTGGGTACTGAAGGAAAAAGGGGCTCACACTGAAGAAGAGCTGTCTCTGCCCGCAGAGGTGCTTAGAGTATCCTCTCAGGCACCGCCGAGCTCAGCAAGTCTGACCCTCTCTCTGCTCAGGGCTGTGAAGAATCAGCAGTGCCCTTACTCCGGTTTTACCTTAGTTCTGCAAAGCTTCTGCTCAGCAGTACCTACAAAGCTCACGCCTGGGAAAACAACCGGCTTCTTCCCGGGGAAGAGCTGCTCTGTGATAAAAGCCTGGAGCCCGGTTCCCCCGGTCTCCGACTGGGAAGACAGCGTTTGCCAGGAGCCTCCCTCGCTCCCAGGGAAGCAGGAAAAGCAAAGCCACCGTTCCCCGGCTCACACTTTCTGCCAAGGTGCTGCAGGTCCTTTAGCTTGCTCCTTGGTTTTCCCAAAGGATGTCCAGCGACATCCAGCCTTAGCAAGACAGGGTGGCAAGACCTCGGTTGTGCCGGGACATTTTCTAGTATCGAGGATATGCTCCCAAAGAGGTAATAAACCCGCGAATTTATGTATATTTACAGGCACACACCAATATGTAGGAGTCATCGACTTTTGCAAACGCAGCTAATGCAGCATTTTCCCCCAACATGGAAGAACTATTATTTTCAATTTTCAGGTGTTGCTTTGGGAAGATCATGAAATCACGTAGGAGCTCGAAGCCTAACCCGATCCACAGATGGCCGCGCACGTCTCTAAGTCAAACAGGTCAAATAATTTTTAAAGACGCATTTACGAAGGAAGAAAAAAAAAAAAAAGGAAAAGGCATCTAAGCTGGAAACCTGTGGGGGCATAACAAAAGGGAAGAGGCCAGAAAGAAATATCCCACAGTGGATTACAAGGTTATGGGACAGGTCACTATAGGAAAGTTAAACAAAAAATGAAGGGTACATTATATAAACCTCACATAATTAAAAATAGTTAGTCCCAATGTTGTCGTTAGACCCTCAGGTATTTGTGGAAGTTGTTGATCAAGTGCCTGTGAATTTATTGTGAGTTTATTCTATTAAGATACTTCTATTTAGCTGGGGTTTGCTTTTTAACATAATTAGGAAACTGACCGCAGCCTTTAATGACTGTGTGTTTAATGAAGACTATAATTATTTTACACTGCAGACAAATGTACAGAACGAGCTATTAGAGGAGGGGACGTAGTCAGACAAGAAATAACCCCAGCCTTACAGACAGAGGGCTCTAAGACAGTAATATATTAAATATTGCAGCGATCGATTTCAATATCCTGAGTGGACACGGGAATAAAAATCCACCCCCAAGATGAAATGATTGGGAATTCTTTGTTGGGAGGGAAAAAAAAATGCGTTTTTCTTTTCTTTTTTTTTTTTTAAGATCCTTTTTGTTCAGGTTAGAAGAGGGCCCGGCCAGCATCTTTCATGCCCCGGGGTCCCGGTTTGGGCTATAACCCTAAAGGTTACTCGCATCTCAATGGCGTTTCTCCTTGCTAAAAAGATGGGTCTTTGTCCGAAGAGAGCCGGATTAAATATCAAGCCCGGCTCCGGTGCGCGGGACGAGGGCAGCCCCCGGCAGCGGCCCCACCGAGTGGCAGCTCACCGGGGCGCCGCGCGGGGGGCGCCGGGTGACTCCCGTAGCCAGGACCCCGGTACCGGGCAGAAGAGCTGGGTTTTGCTTTCGTCGCTGGGGCGGGGGGGGGGGGGGGGGGGGGGGAGGGCGGCGACGGGAGCGCGCCCCGGTGCCGACACTTGGGAAAATAAGAGGGGGGGAGGTGAAATGGCACCGGGCTGCCGTTTGCCCCAGCCATTCTCTTCCCGTCTTTCCCCGCACATCGCCCCCGCCCCCCCGACACTGCTCTTCTCGGTTTTAAATAATAATTAAAAGTCGGAATGAAAATTAAAGGGGGGCACAGGACGGGCGAGGCCGTTCCGCGCCCCCGCGGGAGCCCGCCTGGGCTCTGGGGATACGGGCAAAGGCGGCCAGGCGGCATGCGTGGCTGCGGGGCCGGGGTTCCCCTGCACCCTCCGGGCCACGTCTGTCCTCTTCTTTCTCCTCCTCCTCGTCCTCGGGGTATCCGGGCAGCACAAGGCTATCAGCAGTAGTCGGGGCTGAGGTTTGGCCAGGCAGCGGTCGGGGCTGGAGTTTACTCTGCTCCCGCTCGGCTGCAGAGGAGAGGAATTACAACCCAGAAACTGTGAACCTGTTGACTGCAACATCCTGCGGGAAAGGGCCGGTAGTCTTTTACATTCCCAAACCTATGAAGTGGGGATGCCATTGCTGGGCCCCTGGATTCACCTGTCACTGCAATCACTGCCCCCGAGCACTGACAAATATTCACAATAAAAGAGTGAAAGGGTCTCTTAAGGTTCACTGATTTGTGTGTAGAACTTTGGGAAACTGCAAACAAGCGAGAAAAATTGTCCATTCTTGTGAAGGGAAATACAAGTTTGCACTTAACCGTTCAGCGACAAAACCCACGGACCGGCCAAAGAGCCGGGCACATCCACTATAATCTCCATAACAATTTCATTTCCTCTCTTCCCTCTCTCCCTCTTTACTGGTTAGCAAAGGGGAAAATCTAAGGGTTTAATCCCGAGGAAGGCTTTCCATTTATTCCCGCTGCAGGGAGAAGGGGATATTGAGAAAAGCCAACAGATCGCGGACAAAATGGAGAAGGAAGCCGGCGGGCTCTGCTCTGGGAGAGGGGCTGGGAGCATCCAGGCAGAGGACACATGCTACTCGGGGTGAAATAGAAACTGCCGCTATTAAATTTCCTTTTAAGTGTGCCTTTGGATTAGTTGTACACGGAATCCAGTAATTAAGGCCCTTCTCTTTAGAGAAAACCTTTTCGGTTTCGTATTCCAGCGTCGGGCGTGATTGCTGCGTGCTCGAGAGAAAAAAACATAAAGGACGAGTATTTTTCTTTGAGCGCAAAAAGTTGCTGCCACAGAAGTGGTTTCTACTAAAGACGACGTTAAATTGTAGGGTATTAGCAATAATCACCGAGGGATCTGTTTTATACCGTCTCAGGCCTCAGAATCTGCTGTTCCCGTCTTGCTGGGACTGGGGAAAGGCACTTCCCGATTAAATTCTGCATTAATAGAACTTGGCAACCAGCAACAAAAACCTTGCTTAAGTGAAATGAAGAGACAAAAGGCACTTTAAATGCTGAGGCTGGGGAGCTTATGCCCCAGTTTTAAATGAAGACGACGTTCATGCCTCGCAGCCAGCCCTGAGCCCGGGCTCGGCCAGGGTGAGGATAGCACCGTTCCCCCGCCGCCCCGCCGCCGGTCTCCGGGCAGGGGTCCCCCAACTCCTCTTAGCTGAGACCTGGGGGATCACGAAACCGACCCCTGGCTCCCAGGCAGAGCTACCTCCGTCTCACCGGACCATTAACGGGACCGCACCTCCGCCGGCCGGGGGGATCCCCAGCGCCGTGGCTGGCGGGAGGAGGCGTGGGGACCCCCGGCCCCGCCGCAATTCCCCAAAAAGGCATTGCACGGCATGCTCTGGGGAGGGCTGTTTCACCTCCCCCTCTGACACGCGGGTGTCATTTCCCACGGGACACGCGACCTTAGAAGCCCCTTCCGGGTGCCCGCGGAGTGTGTGTGGGGAGGACAGCTCCGGCGGGGTCTGCGCTGCACGGCGCTGTGCGGAGCGGGGCCGCAGCCTCGTGAGCCCGTGCCGGGGCCGGCTCCGGGCGCGGAAATAGAAATGTAACATCTCTGCAGACAAATTAATGTTTGACGGATTTATGGCACAGTTTGGCTTTCAAGATACTCATTTGCTCCTCCGAGCTGTACTCAAGTCCGGGGTGCAGCAGGATAAACACGCACGGGCTGCTCGGCGGAAACCCGCCAGCAGGATCTGCCAGCCAAAGATCAAGACACTTTGTGCATTTGCCACAGATAATGCCCATATTCCGAGTGAGTGATCAGAGAACTCCGGTATTGTTAAGTAAAATGAGAGGAAGGCGAGTGACGTGGGAGCCGAACAATGGCATTTCTGAATCAGTTTGGTTGATTGACATTTGGGGGCTTCATGACCCGAGGGAATAGGACTCATTACCGTGAATACACCAAAACATCAACTGAGATTAGAACTCTGGATCTTTTAAAAATCCTATTTCATTCTAAATTATAGTGGGAAAATACCAATTCTAAGAAAAAAAAAAATAAAAGAAAGAGGGAAGAAATTACTCCTTTATGCTCCTTTAATTGCTCAAATCCCCCCAATAGAGTAAGAAATGGCGTTAAGATTTTAGGCAGCATATAAGAGGAGAAAATTAACTTTACAAACTAAAAGTCTTGCGGCTGACAGAACACCGAATGCGAGGAAATCCATGTCTCTGGGACCGGCAGATCTTGCTCCGAGCTGAGGTGGGAATAGGCGCACGGTGCAGGAATAACTTGATAAGAAGGATATTTGACAGATTGGTATGAATAACTAATTATATATTATTTCATTCCATCCTTCGCTACGCGTTTATATCCCAAATCCTCAGGAAAAGGACAAGGAAGGGTGAGGGGAAGAATAAAAGCGTGAGGGAAAATGTGTCCAAATCAGCCTGGAGAGTCAGGAGAGGCAATGGCCAGGGCTGCCATGGATTCTGTTTGGGAGACGTCTATTTTTCACCAAATTTGGAGTAAAAAAATATTGGGACAGAGGAGGGCAAAATCTCTGGGTGGTGGTGATGGTCCTGCTCGGCCGGGACCAGCGGTGCAAGGATTTGCCCATCTCCAGAACCATCTCCGGGTGGTGGGACCCAAAACACAGTCCTCGAGTCCAGCACAGGGCCAAGGGATTTTAAATAAATATAGCTGTATTTGCTCCTTCCTATCTTTAAGGAAATAAATGCTGACGGGGCTCCTGCTGCAGGATGGAGCGTTTAACCAGCGAATGTGGCTGCCAGGGAGGGTTCCCCTGCTATCAAATTTTCGATCAGAAAACCAGGCTGGGGATTGCTCAGGAGTAGCTGCTTTGCACAATAGAAACAGGGACGGGTTTATTTATCCGGCCATCAGAAATACAAATAATTAGGACCCCGGCAATCCTGCCAAATAAATTTAGTGCTTTCGGGTTAAAATACAGGCACACAAACAAACCCGATGATTATCTAAATGTTCAATTATACATTGAGTAACACGGCCAGTGACTCAAAGCCTCCGCACACGTAGATATCATCATCTTTGTACGGAGACATCTTGGCTTTAATTGATGAGTGCTTCGTCCTCATTATTCTCAAGAAAAACAGGGGTCACTTCACATTAAAATTAAGATTATTGTGATTTTTCAGGCTCTTAAGGAAAAATCGGTCTGATTACATTTCGAACTGGGAGGGAGAGGCGGTGTGGCTCGTCGGGGAGGTCGAACAAAGGCAGGGACCCGATAACGGGCAGGGCTGAAGAGCGGTGGGGAGGGAGCACCCTGCGTTCCGCCACTCCTCTGGAGGTGCCACCCGAGGGGACGGGCGCTCCGGGGTGCTCAGGCAGCACCGCTCCCCGGCCGAGCTCCGCTTATTGCCGGAGACCGGCAGTGGGATCCACGCGGGATAACCTGAACCTGCGGCGCTCCCTTCCGTCTCACCGCTCCCGGGCACGGCGGGGAGAGACCGCTCGCGAGTCTCGGGAGCGTGCCCGGAGCGGGGGGCGGTGAGGCAGATTGCGCCTCGCCGGGCAGCAGCGGCCTCGGCCCCGCACCTGCGCGGGGGCCCCGTGGGGAGCTCCCGGGGAGCGCAGCGCCCCGGCCGCAGGGGGAACAAAGGCGGCGGTGCGGGGGGCGCCCGCTCGGCCTCGGCAGCGGGTGCCCGGAGAAGAGAGGCCGCCGGCGGAGGGGCCGCCCCGCCGCTGCCCAGGCCGCGGGCCCCGCCCGCCGCGGCCGGAGCCAAACGTAGGCCGGCAGCGCCCCCTGCAGGGCGGCAGCGGCCCATGCAGCGACGCGGCGGCGGCACCGCCCCTTAAAGGAGAAGGAGCTCTTAAGGTGGAACGGGAGGGGAGCGGCGGCGGCAGGCCCTCTGCAAGGCGGCTGAGAGTGGGGAGCCCCAGTCCCGCCCGACGGCGGTGGCCGCAGTGCCGCTGACCTCCTCCGGCAATACCGTCCATGCTGGTGCCGCCGCTGCCGCCTCTGTCCTCTCCCATGAAAGCATCGCTGGTTTTGCGGTGCCCGTCTGTAAAGCGCGGAGTGCTCCCACGGGCGTGACTTTCCCCACGGGAGCCGTGGGTCGTACCTCGCCGGGTGAATTAGTAGGAGGCAGCGGTGCCGGGGCAGTGGCAGAGAGGACACCATTCAGGGAGGTGCCGGAGGGGCTGCCCGGGCCGAACCGGCCCCTCCAAAGGCGGTGTCTCTGCTAAAGGGGTCTGACCCTAGCCCCCCAGCACCTCCGGCGCTCCCTGCTTCGCTTCATGGCAGGGACTATACGCTTGTTCCCAGGGTACGGACAGTCCTCTCCAGCCGAGCACCGTGTTCCCCGCCGTCCAGGACCGCTGCCCCAGGTGGGGGGCGGAAGAAAAGGAAAGGGGAAAATGGGGAAAAAGAAGTGGTACACCAATAAGTGGTCCTTCTCCGGGGGTGAAGAAAGCGGTGCCCGCCGCTCCGCGCGAAGCAGGGGAACTCTTGCCAGCCCCGGCAGCTTTACCGAGAGGTTCGGCCGGCTGCTGGAGCAGAGGCTCTCCTGTGTTTTCCCCCGCGCACACCGCCACGGAGGCAGCTTCGTTATGGGGGAGGCAGGGTCGAGGCTACGAGGGACGCTGGGGCTGCGGCCTGAGCCTCCAGGGCTGCGGGCCGGGGCGTTAGCAGGCAAACTATTGCCGAGGAGCATGCTCTGCCTGCCCTGCGCCGCTCGTCCTGGAACAAAACGAACTTAGTTAATTAGGAAAAGATAAAATAAAAAGTCGGGGGCACAGTTCCCCCCACACCATGTTTTGCAGCTGCCCTGCCCTCCCGCCCCGGGGCCGCAGAGATAGAGACGCCGCCGGCCGCTCTCCTCCGCGTACCCTCCGCGCCCCTCGGCATCACCGGGTAGATGGTTTTATTCTGGCTCTTGGGGTCAGTGGGAAGGCGCGGCGACAGAGCGCAGGGTCCTAGCTGCCAGGAAAGCGCCGGCTCGGAGCCCCCGAGGGGCCTCAGCGCGCCGAGAGCCGGTGCCGGCGGAGGGTGAGTCGCGGTTAATGCGGAACGGCGAGCCCTGCTAAGGACATACGCATTTACACCGCTTTTATCTTCTAAAACGGAGCCGAGAAGGCAGCTGCGGGAGCTGAAGGTGCCTTTCGGTTGCACAAGGGCTCTGTCGTTGCGCTGAAAATTCAGGGCCGAAATTCTTCTGTTTCTAGACGGGTGATGGTTTTATTTTGGGAGGACTGGTGGTGGTGGAAACTTAGGACAAATCTGCGTTAGAGCTATCCCACAAAGGCTAGTAAGCACGACGCGGTTTCCCTCTTGTGTTTTTTTAAGCAGGGATGCGTGAGTGGCAGCGGCGGGGCGGCCCTACCGCGCTGCGCCGCGCAGCGCCCGCGCCCTCACGGTGGCTTGCGAGCTCCGAGTCTCCGCAGCGCTAGACGAAATAACAGCGAAATGTCAAAACCAGGCAGGTTTTCTGCTTCCCCCTCCCCACGCAGCAGAGCTGAGTGATGGCGGCTGCGCGGAGCTGCGCGGAACTATCCCGGACCCTACTCCGCCGTCTGTTTCAATTGAAATAGGCCAACGAAGCTCCGAAACGAGACGGGGGAGGAAGGGCCTTGTCTTCTGTTCGTCTCCGCCTTATTTTTAGTTACCCTCTTGACTTTTCCGCGGAGCAGCCAAGAAATTAGCGCCGGGTCTCTCCCAGCCAGAGAAGATCCCCGGAATTTGGCATTTCTATATTTAGCTTGCTGGTAGGCTTTCATGGACTGGAAGCTTAGAAAACGAGACCAGAATCTGCACCCTGCCGAATTACCCAAAAGGGTGGTGGAGGGAGGGAGCAATGTTTCACCCGGCATTTCACGCACGACAGAATTAAAAATAGTACACGGCGATTTATTGATTAATCTAACGTTTGAGGGGAAGGCTGTAAAATCCTGAAGGGGCAAACTGTGCCATGAGAAAGCAACAATCACAGAGACTTCAGTGGACCGTGTGACAGTCAGCCATAATAACTGCGATTAAAGCAGCAGCAGCAACTCAGGTACCTTATCTCCCCTTTTTATCTAAAGCATCAGAATATTCTGTCTTCCCTTGACAAAGGAGCCCTCATCCAAAGCATTTTGTTCCCCTTGACAGAATGAAACACGTTTTCCTCCCCAAAGTAAACATAATACATGTGACTAAAACACTGGCAGGGCCAACAGCAGGGAATTTAACTTTTAAAGAAACCGATCTCGGTCCGTGATTGATGCTGTGTCGCTCTGACAACAGAGAGTGTGTAGCTAATTGCCTCTATAAACGAAAAAGATATTGCCCTCGTTTTATCAAACACATTCTTTGTCTGGGTCGAAAACAAGTGTCACAGTAAATGAACATGACTGTAGAGATTAATAGTTTCCCAACAGTGAAATTTGAATAAGAACCCCACGTTGGAAACCAGTGTCTAGTTCGAACTGGGAAGGAGGTTTGCTTTAATTTTTAGGGAGCAGCTTTCCTTCCGAAGGTTTCACCTTTGCAGCCACCATCACCTGGGTGCTGCTGATGAGGTAATCCACAGCTCCTGTCACCAGGACCTCGAGGACCTCCTGGAGGCCCTTGGAACGTCTCCAGCCCTGTGGGCCTCCCTGCCCCTCGGAGTCTCTCTGGGCAGAGTTTTGGCAACGGCTGCCCGGGCAGGATGGTCCAGAGGACACAGATCTCCCACCTGTCCTCCACAAGGCATCATGGAGAAGGGAGCGCAATAGGTTTCCTTTGTGTTTCACGAAAACACAGGCTGATACTGACTTTCTCTTGCAGAAGAACTTCAGATGTTTTCTCTTCTCCTAAGAATATATGCATAAAATATATAATATATAAATATATATATATAATATACATATATTTTCTTTATATCTTGAGGGCCAACAGCCAGTATTAGGAAGAAAAAGGAAAAGCTTTAGAGTAGTATTTGTTCAAACAGGTAACAGCAAATTCTGTGCAAGCACCTAACAAAATAAAATTTCATGTTCAGCCAGCACCAAAATGTGGCTTCTGGGATCTCTCTCTCACAAAACTGCTCTGTTTATGCTTTTGCTCCCGTCATTTCCCTTACAAACCATTCCCTCAACTTTGTAGCCTGGCAGAGTAATGATGCCCTGTTGCACTCTCGTTTTTTATTTTCTTCAAAGGGATATTGAAATTTTGAAGACCTTCCCCTCCCACTCTCAAGTTTTGAAACCCCAAAGTGTTGTACAAGATGCTCTTGGAGCATATCCTTTCTTAAGGGACTGGATTATGACATGAAATACCCCAAGAGATGGAAACATGAGGGGTAGAAGGTCTCTTTAACCTACTGGGGAAAGGAATAGCCTGAGCAAATAGCTGTAAAGTGGAGTCAGAACAATTCACTGTGTGAAGGAAAGCTCTTGTTTGTAGGACGCTGCCCAGGGATGTGGCTAATTCATAGTTATTTGCTGCTTCCAAGCCTTCCTTGAAATTATGCTCTTGCCAGACACAACTTACTGGACGCAATACAGGGGGAAGTGGGTAGCATCTAATGGCCAACATTACACAAAATTTATCTACTCCTATGAACCTGATTTTTTTTGGGGGGATTCACAGAGTTTAACACCAAGGGTCACAGTTTCTTCTTCTGCTTAGTCCAAACTTGGTGACACTAGTAATGAAGCACAAAAAGATCCTGAAGTGCCGGTACCTTCACTTGAGGCTGCTGAAAAGTAGTTTTCCACTTTCCTGTGGTTTATCTAGAGTGGTTACTGAGAGAGAACCTCCACAGGAGTAAAGTGTCTTTGCATAGTTATGTATGCTTCAGGTTGAAACTCTCAAATGCATTCCCTTGTCTTTTTTTCTCTCTAAGATTTTGCTTTTTACTCCATGCAATAACAAGCACATTCCCAGTGCTGATATTTTCCCTGCTGAACCTGCCTTACAGATAGCATGAACACTGCAGTTATGCCTATTAGTCACAGTGCTCGGCCCTGGTGTTAGACTAATTTGGAAAGACTTCCTGCAAAGCAAGAAACAGCAGGATTTGATCACAGTCAGAGATCCGTTACAACGTGCAGCAAGGCTCTTTAAGGAGCCCTTCTCACCTGGGACATTTAAAAACTGCACTCCATGAGGCATCAGTGAAGAAAAACCCACCAAGAAACATTGCGCCAAGGAAGTCAGATTGCTCGATCTGCTAAATCTTCATCACTGATTTCTAGGACAATGATTTGATTAAATATTAATAATAAAAATATCTGATGGAACAGGGAGAGAATGGACAGTGAATATTGACTCTTTAACTGCACTATTTTGGGGAATATTAAATTAATGTTCCTACATGATGTCCAGGCATCAATCCTGATATCCCTGGAGTCAATGGTGACATTTCTATTGCCTTCTGTGGAAGAAGGCTATTTATCTGAGGGCATCTTGATCAAAATAAACACGAAGAAATAGATTGTACGTGAGAATATTTTGAACTTCCTTTTGCTTGATTTAAACAATTGCTTTGGTCCTAGATTATTAAATCTTGACTTTATCCCAAGAGAGATTGCTGTTGTATTACTATCCTCTTTCTTTTGCTGCAGGGATAATCAAACATTTCAATAGCTTTCTGTTGACTGTGAGTCTATAGTTACTTTTAACCCTTTTTCAACCTACTCAAACAAAAATGTTAATGAAAACATCTCCAGACAGCTCTTGGTTAATCTAAATATCAAATAGACTTTAAAAAAAACCGAGTGCTCTAACAGCTGTTAAAAAGCAGATATTTTACAGAGCGGGAAATATATTGATGCACTTGGTACTGAAATCACCTTGTGAAATTTGAGCACCGGTGCTAGGCAAATACACAGATTTTGATGACATCTTCTGTTTTAAGCAGCCCTTCCCTAGAGCTCACGGCTCACATCTTGGGCTCACAGCAGTTGATGTATTCACCTTTTCCAACAAAATAAAATACGATGATCTTTCAATGAACACTATAAGAAAAAGGCGCATCTGTTCTGGTTTACATTAGACAGCCATTTTTGCTGCCTCCTTGTAACCCCTTTTTGTTCTGTCCCGTGAAAACAGCCCCACAATAAGATTCACAGCTGTCTATATGGATGTCTTACTATTAGCTGCAAAGGAGGGAGAGCTATAAACTTAACCAGTTATTCTTTGGTTTTAAGTAAGGTAGCTGTCATTGATTTTTTTTCCCTTGGTTCTCAGGACAAAAAAAAAGTAGGAAAACATGGTTTATTTTCCAAATGTCTTTTTTTTTTTTTTTTTTTTTTAATATAGGATCCTGTTAATAACAGTGTTCAGAAGCCTGCAAGGTGTGAGCTTCGTTATACTATGTGACCTCTTAGGTATTAGCAACATGCGTTTCTGCGGTCTTATTTAAGCAGTCAGGTTACAAACAGATACAGACCAACACCACACACTCAGAGCAGGAATTCACCATCTGTGTCTCAGTATAAAAAACCTCCCCAATGAGCGGATAATTTACTTTCCTCATTCAGCAATATAACTCGGCTGGACAATTAGAGGCACTGGTATGTTAATAAAGTTTCCAGGGGCGGAGGGGGCAGGGAAGGGTTAAGCCTCGCTGCCTCCCGGCCCCTTCCGCTGGGGTGGGCGCCTGGGAAGGAGCGCGGCCACCTTCTAAGGCTAGAGGGGTGCGAAGGGAGAGCCCGCCGGCTGTGCCGGCTGTTTGGCCAGGGGAAGGAATCTTTGTGTTGTGTTACTTTGTGTATTAATGAACCATGCCTCAAAGGAAGGGCCTACAAGAGATTTGGGAATTCCCCTGGCTGGCAGGGGTCTCCCTCCCGCGCTGCGAGGCGCTCCGGAGGGGTGCTCCGGAGGGATGCTCAGATGCGGAGTGGGGGGACGCGGGCGAGAAGCAGGCAGGGACACAGTCGTTCCGCCATCCATCGGGAGCGCAAGTTGTTCCACCAAGACTCCTTCACAGGTTTTCCTTCTCCACCCCAGGCTCTTTACAAGCCCATTCAGCGGCAACTCCATGCCCGCCCCCCGTGCCCTGCGGGGCGGCGATGGGAGGAACACGACCTCTCCCTGCCGTTTTGCCGGGAAGGAGCCGCTGGGATGGCAGCGGCGGGCAGCGCGTGCCTCGTTTCCTGTGAGGAGCCGGGCTGGAAATGCAAGCTGCGGGTTCAAAGGCAGGGAGCGAGGTGCTGCGGCGGCTCGGGAGCGTCTCCTGCTGCTGCGGGGAGCTCGCCTCCGGCTGGACTTACCGGTTTACAAAAGCACAAGCGGGGACTTTCTGTCTCATCTCCCCAGCCCGCATGGGATGGAAACAGGCTGCCTAGAGAGCTTGTGGAATCTCCCTTCCAAGCCCACCATGGACACGTTCCTGTGTAACCTGCCCTAAGTGTCCCTGCATTGGCGGGGGGGGGTGGTGGGGGGTGTGTGTGGGGTGTGGATGTGGGGACGGGGTTGACTAGATGACCTCCAGAGGTCCCTTCCAATCCAAATGACTGTGATTTTGGGGCTAAATCAAAACCACGCAAGCAGCCAAATGCCAGCATCCTAACTCTTAGATACCTTTCTTTGTAGGCTGGGTTTTCCAATCTCTTCCTCTTCTCTTCCCCAGACGTGCAATTCCCAGTGAGGGCATCATTCCTGGTAAGGAGGCTCTGAAACCTGAACCTTCAGCCCCGTATCACAGCTTGAGTTACAGGACTAACTGTGCTGGTCCCACCCAGGATAATAAACTGATTTTGGGTGTGGAGAATGGGTTCCTGAGGTCACGCTGGGAGCGGCGGCCAGGCAGAGGATGCTGCGGTTGCTCCCGTAGTTGCATCTTGGCCTGGCGTTTGGTTGAAATGTGCGCGCTCAGTTATTTTTAGTGTGTCACCACCGTTATTGTTGAGAATGTGACTGAAAAGGTATGTTTGTAGCTTCTCTAGGCAAAATGGTAACACAAAGCAGTGCGATAGAGAAAAGGCTCTCTTCTGCTGCTGGGTTTTTCCTCTTGCTAAAACTAAAAAGCAAGTTGAAGGTATAAATTCCTCAGTATGTTCCAAAAGCATTTTATAAAGGAAAGTGCATTGCAGCACAAATACCAGAGCAACCACTTACTTAGTTTACCAAGGTTGTATTTCAATTGTGTAAATTACCAGGCATGACTGAAGAGGTGTTCGCTGCTTGTGGGCTTCATCTTCATTTCAAAATTGTTAATACGTCTGTCATGACAAAGGACTGATGTTATTATTGCAATCTGTGTCTACATGTGAAAATTTACCACTAGGCAGATTCTTTTTTGTGGAGAAGTGCATAGGGAAGACTGTTTCCATGCTCTCTTTGCAAGAGGTCTACTTATTCCTGTCAGATTTCTGCAGACCACTGCTGATTTTACTACAATTGAAACACTTACTCTGACTTTGCATTGTGCATTATTTTAACAGCAGAAGATGGCACATAAACACCTTTTATCTACTTTCCCTCCTACCAGGCTTGTAACATCAAAGATCACCCCATTCATCTTTGTTTCCAGGTGGGCTGTAAGTTTTCATCTGACAGGGTTGTTGAAAATCAAACTGACTATACTTGATCACAGTGGGATCTGCATGAAAATCCATCTACAAGTTGAGCTGTAATACTTACCTGTCTAGGTCAATTTGAGAACAACAAGAATGATAAGCACATAAAGCTGAAATAGTGTTGTTTCACAGTAGGACTGTTCCACCGCTGGTATGGCAGAAAAGGCTGATTTAAGTAAATGTGGAGCTGCATGAAAAGCCACGTGATTTTATCCCAGAGGTTATTAGATGCAATTCGTGGTGATAATTTGTCTTTCCACTTGCCCTGACTTTGTATGCCATATTGCCTGGGGATTATCGCAGCTGAAGAAGGAGGATTAAGGTATGTGAAGGAATGTAGTGGAAGTATCAATAGAGACTTCCTGTTGAACAGGGAAAAAGAGCAAAAAAATCCACACATATGCCTCTGTGTAGTGGGAGAAAAAAATGCTGGTTTCCAGTAGGGCTCAAGTTGTTGCTTGAAGCTTGTGGGTGCAGGGAACAGGCTCGGCTTGGACAAGCTGGAGGCTCAGCTTCATCCTGTTGCGGGGAAGACCTGTGAGGCCACGGCTTATTGTTGGTTGTAGTTTTGGCATTGCTAACCAAAACAAGCCCAGCAGCAGATCATGTATTTATTTATACTGTGTTACTCTATCAATAACGTAATTTATACATGCTTAAAAGTGGAAAAATGAGAAAAATCTCCCTTTTCAAAGTGAAATGACAGCATGCTATGATGTTCTGCCACTTGTGCAGTCTCATATATCAAATAAGCTAGCTATATTAATCAAATATGTAGGCACAACACTCCTTTCTATACCCCCAACCTGTGAGAAGTAGCCTTGCTTTAAAAAATGTTTATTTTGACTTAGCTATACTGTCTCTGCATGGACATGAGTTACCTTAAGAAGCTATGCCCATAAGTAAGTCTTGGACATCATGGCTTATTTGGAAATTCAGTCATTTAGCTGTGCATCTTCACATAATTTGAGCAAGTTTGACAGATATATGACTGTTTCTATGTGTACAGTGGTTGAGCTAGTTATATTGCTTTTAAGTAAAGCTTTCTGACTCTTTCCATTATGTGGAACTTGGAACTTAGAACTCAGCCAAACTTTAACTACTGGGACTGAAACTTTCCAAAGAAACATTGAGCCTAGGGCAGAACTTGCAATGGAAAATTTCAACTAAAAGATTTCAGATTTCTCTAAAAGCAAGAATGAGAAAATTGTTTGTTTGGCTCATGATAACAACGAAGAAAATAAACCCCAAACCTCACAGAAAAGCTGTAGTGTTTTCTGTAACGGTGTCATTATCCGGCATTTGAGGGAACAACAGTATTTGGAAAGACAGTTCTAACTGCTCCTGGGGAAATGGGTGTCAGTTTGGTTGAGCCATGGTCCTCCCAGCATTTATGGTTTGAGTGTGTCTGGGCTTTTGTGTTCAAGTCTCCCTAGGATTTGACCCAACTGGAGCCCTTGTTTCTCCTGGCCTCAGAGGCTGCTATGGAGGTGAGCTCTCTGGAGTGGCCAGCACAGCTCCTCAGAACATCCCATGCTTTTGGGCCAGGTGGTCTGTGGGGAGAAGGGCCATGGGGTGCCGCCTATCCTTTGCATGAAGGAAATTTCCATTAGGAAATTATGTACAAAAACAATCAGAGGTTGTGAAGTCAAGTGCTCAGGAATTAGGAAATGCCAGAGTGATGTTTCCTGTGCTGTCTTCCCTCTTTGTCCCCTTTCTGTGTGGCCGTTATGATGCAACTTTCAAGTGCTCAAACTCTTTTTACAGCTTTCTCTTTAAATGCATTTCTTTTCTTGTGCTAATGAGTATTTTTTTTTAATTGTTTAGCAGCAATAGCCCAATGGCTGTGCATATTACTGAGTAAAACCAGATTGTTTTCTTGATCAAAGCGGTTTTTGTTTTATTAAATTCTGATGCCATTAAACCCGAGTGTCCTGTGACCCTAATGGAGATAGACGTCTGTAAATGAATTGGATCTGTCAGAGCTGTTGTCTCTGTTTCTTGTCTTTTGTTTGTTGCTGTCTTGTCATTTTTGACCGTTCTTGGTCCTTATCTTGATGTTGTAGGAAGGAGATTGGTATTCAGTGACATAAAAAAATGCTGGCTAAACCAGAGCAGTTCATGTTGTCCTAAAGAGGAAGGAAGGATGCCTCTTCCTGCCTAACCGATGGCATGTTCTGCAAGGCGTTACTTATTGCTCTGCTTTGCCCTGCCTGTTTCCTGGAGGAGGTGGAAAGCAAAATGATAAACGTCCTTGACTGAAGCTTGCACAAATTAGGTTACAAAGACAAATTACTCCCCAGATCTTCTTATTGTGCATCATTGGCAGGTTTTGTCTAAAATTAAAAATAGGTATGATGTGTATCCCTGCTCCATTATTGCCTGCAAATACACAAGCGCAACATAATAAAACAGAATAGACTCTAAATGTGTCAGATACAAGCTGTATTTTCTTTCAAAAAGAAAGAAGTCTGAATAAGGAAGACCTAACAGCAGCGGTGAAGTTTCTGCTTTCATACTGTATCACCATAGGTGCAGCCCCATGGGCTGAACCACAGCATTAAGGATTTCATCAACGCGTCTGTAACAGTCTCGGGCTCCTTTTCATGCTTCAACAGCTCTGCTGTTACATATTTTCCGAGGTGTCATACGCGACCAGAAAGCAGTGCTTTCCAGATGGTATTTTTCAGTCCTTGAAATCAATCTGTATGAACTCCAGGTGATTGCTCTGTTGATATTATATTTGAACTGGGGTCTCCTTTGATAGACATTTTTGTACATAGGGAGTAACCAGGTCAGTCTTGTCCAGTGCAGGGAGACCAGAGGGAGCCTGAGCACACTTGTGCCCTGCAAACAGCAGTCACATTTTCCTTTTGTTTTCTGTTGAGCTGTGAATATTTATTCAGAGGGTTTGTGAATCCATCTCCATGGATGTCTTGTTAGGCTGCGCTTGATAAGGAGCTGCTACAGGCTGTTGTGAGCCTGTGTACACTGAATTCCTCATTGAGGAAATGTAAATGAGAGGATTTGAGGACTTCCACAACAATTGAACTCTCCAGTTCTGTAGCAACCCTCATTTAATCTGTGGAAAACTCATCAAAGAGCACCTACAGCCTCACCAGTTTTGGATCTCACCGGGAGATTTTGGGGCATTGCAGACTCCTGCAGATTGAGGAGTGGATTGACAACCCACACAAAACACAGCTCAGAAACTGTTCCTTTGTTTTACTCATCAGCTTTTCTTCTCCCTTTGTCTAGATAATTTATTTCTTAAATGACAAGATGATGCTTTTGGTTCTGATAATGTGCTCAATGCTTTTGTGGATGTGGTGTCTTCTGTGCAGACAGTCTGTGGTTTTGCTAGTATCTTTTTGTTTTGTATGCTTCCTGGCGGTGGTCTGAAACTCTTAACCCATCCTCACTAACTATATGCTCATGATGCAGCTCCTTAGAGGCTGCTGGTTGATATTTTTCTTAGGGTTTAAGCCTTTAAAAGCTTAAAGATTGTTGCCACTCTTAATGCGTCTTATGAACTATGTGAAGGCTTCTTCAATTCTCAGAAACAATATTTTGAGCTGAATCTCTTTTGTTCTTTAATTTAAGAAACTCTGTAGATCCTTCAATACCTCTAAATTGTGCCTGACTCATTCCAGGCACTCTGAAGGAAACAATATAAACATGCAGTTTATTTCATTGGTCTTTTACTCCCATCATTACCTGAGATTATCCAAATTAAACCTGCTGAAATGCCTTGCTCCTAATATTTTATCCATGTGTTTGACCTGCCTGTGCATTACGTCTCATGCAGCCAATGCATGTTTTTACGTCTCTGTTGGGCTTTTGACGGTGTGCAGGTGGAGATGTCCAGGGTTAGGCACGCTGTCCAGTCAGCCTAACCTCCGAAACATCACTTAGCTTAGCTGTTACCTGATATTCAGGGAATTCAAGCTGGGAGCTGCCTGCCAGGAACACTCCATAGTTAAGTGCAATCTGATGTTGCAGTTGATCATATCTTGACAAGCTCCCCTTTATTCCTGGAGGATGCACTGGTGCAGCGTTGCTGTAGCTGTGCTAATTGCTTCCTTTCACTGCCTTCCACCAAGGCTTCTGTTAAGTCAATCCCTAACTTGTACCTGCCAGGCTGCCTCACTGCTTTTCACCTCTGTTGCTGTCAGAGGCTTTGAAATGCTGTCTCCACCACCTGATTTTTCACCAGCTGCACCTCCTGCTCAGCCTTGGTGATGGCTCCCATGCACAGCTCAGTCCTTGGTTCAGCCTGTAACATACTTCTGCTGAACAGCCACCTTGTTCTTGCACAAGAACTTGGATCTTTCTGGGTTCAGGCAGAGCTGGATTTCCGCTGTTGCCTGCAGTAAATGCTCATCAACAGTGATTATTTTAATCTGTGTAGTCCATGCCTGCTTTCCTTCCAGCTGGTTTGCCCAGGAGCTGGAGTCATTTCCGATCTCTGAGCTGTAACTGTGGTGTGATGGCTACCAATGTCCTCAAGCCCAAAGGTGCTCGTGCGGCTCTTTGCATGGATCATACTAGCAATTGCTGGCAGTGGCTCTGTTTGCCAGCAGCTTTATTACCTTGTGGTATGGCTTCCCTCTGGACAGCCTGTGCTTAATGCTGTTGCCTGCCTGGCATGTCCTGTGGGCATCACCTGGCCTGGGACCCAGTTATCCATTATAGGTTGGAGCTTCTGGCCTATTGCCCTCTCTAATGGGGTGATTGCTCCACTAGCCACTATTTCTTCAAGTGAATAAAGGTTTGACAAAAGAGGCCTCCTATGGCAAGGAATTAACAGCTAATGTCCCTGAAGAAACTGCATTTCCATTTTTACACTTCTAATTCCCTAGAAGTAACCTGGACCAGGACCTGTGACTGTAGAAAGAAAGCATCTGCCAGGGGCATTAAACTGCTGGAGATTTGGAAAATGGTCACAGAATTGACGCTTTGCTTATGCCAAGGCACAGAAGACCAGGTTGGTTTCTCCTTCTGAGGGAAAGCACAGGGGCTCAGCTTGGTGGAGGGTGCAGCCCCTGGCAACAGCCATGCTGCTCCTTGCTCCTCTTTGATGGGTGGCAGCAGCATGCCCAGATCTGGGCTCTTCCCTGGCTAGTCCAGTCTGCTCTTCCCTGTAACCTCTTGTTGCAGCAGGATCCTTGCTCTGTGAGCTGGGCCCCTTGTTACTGAGTAGTCATGTCCCTCCTGGGGAGCACTGAGCTGGCTGTGTCCTGCTCTGTGCACTGCCCTGGCCCCCTGCCCTCCTCTGGCAGGGGTGATGCAGACCCCTTGGGCCCCTGCCTACTGGCCCCTCTCTGCCCCCAGGCACAGCTCAGGGGTGATGCTTGCTGCTGCCTATCAGCCATTCTTCCTCATCTGGCAGGGACCAATCTCCTATTTGTCGCTGAGGGACGCTGGTGGGTGCTAAATTGTCTGAAACTGATAAAAAGCAGCTGGGTGGATATTTCAAACACAACATTCGCTCCATCTGTAAATCTGTAGAGACAAATGCCAAGACAAACCTTCAGCAAGTTTATGGCCCTGTTTTGTGTTTCCCACCCTTCAGCTCCAGCTCTTGCAGGGATGCTGGCAGCACAGGCATTTGAGCTTTCAGACAGAGTCTTTGGCCAATGGTCCAAAACCATATAGCGTGTTTTTAAAATTCCATTTCTTTTTTTGGTTTGAGTGACTCCTCTTCCTCCCTTAAGGAAAGATTAAGAAAATCTTAATTTTCTTAATGGTTAAGGAAAAATGTTTTGTGTCTTTTCTGGATGAGAAGAAACACATCAGTGCATCAGTGGATGACTTTGTGCCACTCAATCCATTGCCAGCCTTTCTGGGTATATTGGGAAGCTGGCTGTTTTGAGAGTCTGAATTACTTCAGGTCACATCACTGTGTTGAAATTCACATACCCAGTCTGCTGATCAATAGCAGGGAAAAGGAAGGTTTGTCCTCATCTATGCCACCAAAGCTTTTCCAGTCCTTACAACTCAGGGCACCCAAAATACTATTCTTCCTTTTACTCATTTTTCTTCAGCTTTCTAAAACTCTTTGCCTTAACTACCATTCAGTTCTATCCAACATGATTTATTTGCTGTCAAATCCTGTTAATTCTTCATTTCATGACTAATAAGCATGTTACTCTGTGTTTTTAGCCAGTGAAGAAATGACAGCTGTGGTCAGGGCCTCAGTTAGCTCTGCTGGGTGGATGAAGAGCTTGCAGAAGTAGCAAGGAGGGCAGTGAGCACACAACAGTACAGAAAAAGGGTTTCCCTTCCTTTTCTGTTGGCTTTTTCTCCCACTGGCTGGGCCAGGAACTGTTATGACCTTCCTCTCCCTTTTTCATAGACCTCAAGGGGTTTGGAGGTAAATTCCAGAAAAGATGAGGAGCTGTTTCATAGAATTATAGAATTCAATAGGTTGGAAAAGACCTTTAAGATCGTCAAGTCCAACCCAGGATTGCCAAGTCCACCACTAAACCGTGTCACTAAGGGCCTCATCTAAAGTGGGTTTTGAACACTTCCAGAGATGGTGATGCCACCACTTTTCGGGGCATCCTGTTCCAATGCCTGACTATCCTTTCTATGAAGAAATTTTTCTAAAAGCTATTTTAAGCTAATGGGCAGTGTTGGGTCAACTGGGATGTAGACTGCTAAAGAATAAATTTTATGTAGAAATTAGAAGGAGGTTTCCCACCATTTGAAAGGCACAGTTTTGGAGGCCTGACTGTGCTTCCTGAGGTATGTGACATGATGTGGTTGGGAACTCTGATTAATTTAAACTGTATCTTCATTCTTGACTTTTAGTTCTAAAAAGGAAGTGTGTTTTCAGGGCTTTACAGATTTAATAGGCTGCCTGTTTTGATGTCAGAATGACATTTTTCCTGATAGGATAAAAGAGGGACAGGTATTTTTATGTCTTATTTGTCTGGTTTTCCACTCACGTCACTATGGCAATAAATCTGGCATAGGAATGGGTATGAATATTAAGTACATTTTATACCTGTGTAATATTTAGTGTAATAATTACTTTGAAACTTGAAGCTGGTATCCAGCATGGGTAACAGGTTGAAGCACAATCTCCCAGAGGAGAAGACCTGGGGTTTTGCTGATAGACTGCTGAAAAAGGAGAGCCAGAGTGCCTCTTTCTCTTTAAGGTGAGAAGATGTCAGTTGTATAAAACTGGTTTCTTTAAGTAGGCTGAGGACAGTTGACCATGAATTATAAGTTGTATGGTGGGAGTCCTCTGACTCCTGCGCTGGATCCACTTAAATGCTTGGATATGTTAAGCTAATAAAGTTGCAGGCTGCTGCTGAAATCCATCCCAGAGTCTGTCTTCAATAGCCTCCTTGTAGTGATTAATGACAGCAAGCCCATTGCTGTTTGCAATGAAGGATTTGCTTGTATCTGTCTGCATTTGCAGATAGTGAAGTTTCAGATAACAGATTATAGTTCCTGTGGTCCTTTGTTGCCTAGAATGCGGCACAGAAATCTTACACCACTGTAAATTGTTGTCAAATGCTGCTATTCTGGTTTAGTAATTCACATGTTCATTTTGCATGGCTGTAACTGGAAAGTTATGGTGCAATGTGGAGGAGAACTGGGACTCTTGCTTCCAGCAGTGTTTCTGTATCAGTGGTTCAGACAGCTTTTCCCCTTCCAGTTGTGGATAGATGTGTAGTGAAATACCTTCATATTCACCTTGGCCTTGGGTGATACGGTTTAGTGCGAGGTGTCCCTGCCCATGGCAGGGAGGTTGGAACTAGGCGATCTTAAGGTCCTTTCCAACCCTAACTATTCTATGATTCTATGATTCTATGATGCTGAAGTGCAGGGAAGAATAACTAACAGGATAATGACCAGTAATATGCCATCAATGGCTTGGTTTATTTACAAAATGTCTCTTCTTCACAAGTCCTCCTCTTGTTTCTCTTTTTCATCATGTTTATGCCTATGACATGAAAAAAGTACTTATTTATTTTCTTGAAAGAAAACAAACGTGAAAGTTGTTCAAGTATAAGTAAAACAAACTCTAGAAACCATTAAGCTTTCAAATGTTTTCTATGTAAATACAAATAACCGTTCTTTAGTTGTATTTCAGTAACAGTTTGTGGTTTAAATATTCTGCAGTTCTTGGTAGAATGAAGAGATAGAAAAGCAAAAAGAAATTAAAGTGATCAAAAGACCTGATTTCCCAAGACCTTGTCTTTGTTATTGCCAAGGCCTTAAGGATGTCTCGTTTCTCATGGTCAAACTTCCAACAAAGAAATGGTCTTTCTGGAGTTCTCTTTTCCTGTCTTCCCGCTAAGGCTCAAAATGTTTTGTTTTTTGTTTTTAGATTTCTTCAGTGCTTTTTGCAATAACCTCAGGCATTATTTAGACCTGTCAGTTAGAAGCATGGCATAATGCTAAGTGTTTTGACTGTCAAGAGCATCTCTGTAATTTATAATATGTCTGTGAAGTCCAACATTTATGCATATATACTTGCAATTCAAAACTATCTTTCTGTTTGGTTTGGTAGCAGTTCAGTGCGTATAAGTACTGCAGGTTTGATGTGTGCAGCCACAGGGGTTTTTGTTTACTTTGTTAAAGGAAATACCTCCCAGTAGCCTCAGGTGAGTGATTAATAAAAATAACGCAGATTTCTGCAAACAGATTTTATCCACTTGACTCTGACTGTTCAAAACTCTCTTATACACTGAGATCTTCTTCACTGTATTTCTAATTCTAATTGTTACACTTTGAGATTTTTTTTTTTGCATTGTATCCTTCACTTTGGATGCTTCCAGCAACCTTCCCATCAAAACTAATCTGAGTATTTCCTTGCTGGTGGAAGGCAGGGAGAGGCAGGAGAGCAATGGGGAAATTGCCATTCATTGGTTTGCCAGGGTTGATGGAGCTGAATGAAATCCTTCCACTCATTCAGTTTCTATGGCCTAATGTTCACCACCTTGTGACTCCTTGGCTTGTGCCCATGGCATGCTGAATTCCCAGATGGTCTCCCATTGAAATGCTAGCGCCTGGGACTGTTCAGCTTCCAAAACTAGGCAAAATTGGGTGCATTGAGTCTAGCATGGCGAAAGGCCAACCTGCACCTAACTATGTAATAATTTACAGATATATACGAATTCTTCATATTCTGGAAGATATTTTTCATTTGGTGTACACATATATGTCCCATTAAACTGAGTAGCAGTTACGTGTGTTCTCAGAGAGGAGAATAACTTCTGTGTTTTCCTTCTTACAAGGCATATGCTGTTACGATATATATTTTTAATTGATTAAGAGGTGGGAACAGTAACAGTGTATCTGATCCAAGTTTTTAGCAAAAGGCTCTTTATTGGCCTCCATACTGTAAAACATTATTCTAGGCATGATCCCAAAGGCATTTTTAATCATCAGGCTAGATGAAAAGAATATACATTTCTAAGTATCCTGGAAGTACTAGTAATTTAAATTACAAGTTTATCTTGTTAACATTTTGTTTGGTGGGCAATAAGCCACAATTCAGAAACGTTAAACAAAATCCCACTTTTTAACAAAAATGTTTCAGGGCTTTGGAAGCTTCTCCTTTCTCAATCCTTTGCCATTTGCATGGTAGGATCTCAAACACTCTCCTTGTTATTAGCAAAGGAATGGTCCTTGCACATTGAGTTTGGAATGGCTGTGGCGCGCCAGGTTATTGTTCATTGCAGGCCCATGCTTGTCCATACCATGAGGATCCTGAGATTATCAACCTGTCCTAGGCAGTAAATGATCAAAAAGGATGCCTCATATCAAAAGCACACAGAAGATCACTTTTCTGGTATTTTCAAGGCAAGTAAGTGGCTGTGGCTAGAACTGCAGCTTTAGCTCATGCTCGTAGGTAACTGCAGGGCTGCCTTGTGCACATGTAGTTTATCTGCTTGGGACTCTAGCCCTCATTTAGCACTTTGTCCCTTACAGCTGGATCATGCCCTTGGCAGTGCTTCCTTGAATGATGCTCTTTTGAATTCCCCCATCATGGTATTTTTACATTTTAAATAATGTTCCAATATTTGAATAATAAGACCAATGTCAACATTTATATATACTTAAATAACCTAAGTAAGTATGCACGGTCTATAGACTCTTTTCTAAAAAAAACCAACCCAAAACCAAAATCACCTTCCTTTCCTTTTCAAATGATTTATAGTATGATATTCTATCATTATTTTCGTAAGTTCATACTGTATGAAAGTGTGCATGGACTATCTCAGAGCTATTGAAATAGGTGATGAAAACCATAAAGCTATGTAAAGGAAAGTACACAATTGTATGATAACTATTCATATGTCTGCTTTGAAATAAGAATAAGTTTTATGAGCAGACATGTTAGCACGACCTCTTATTGAGGTCTCCTGTTAGTTTCTACTAAAAGATTCAGTTCTCAGTTGTTTATAACTCTGCCATCTGTTATCTGCTTAGACTGAAATTTCCTTTAGCGTGAACCTGGGTTGTGCTGTATTAGTTTGGAAAACTTCAGCCAGAATGCTTCATCCGGTAGAGGGAAACAGCTTTAGCCACATTAAAACTCCCTTTTCATGAGCTTCTTGCTTTGGAACAGGCTTCCTGATAGAGGGAAGAGAGGAAAGGGTCTCAGAGGAGGATTTTTGTCTTATTCTGAAATGGAAAACCTGGTCATATATGGTTTATAAAACAAAGCCATTGTGTGCAGAGGCCCTGTAGATATACTGTAGACTACAGTCCCCATCTGCTAATAGTTCATGTGTGTGATTAGCAACCATGTTTCTGACAACAGTGGAGGATGATGGTGAGCCCTAGCTTTGGAGGGTATGGGCCTAGGGATATCCTTGCATGGTGATGCCATTTTCAAGCAGGACAGGGTTTGATGGGACCAGCATAGTCCTGCCTGGGCAGTTATTTTATAAGGGACAGTTGTCAGGTAATGCTGAGCATTTCAAAGTAATCATCACATTCAGTACGTGAGCCTGTTATCATCTGCTTAGCTTTGGTTTTCAGTGTATCTATTCTGGCTGGACACTTGAACTAGATGCTGGCTCAAGCTTTTGAGGGAAATATCTTGTATGAAGCAATCTACTGTGTTTACTGGAGATTTTTTATTTTTCAGCCATATCTAAAGCTTTGCTCGTGACTTCAAAGTAAATTGTATGTTGAGCTTTTTAATGTGCAATGGAATTATTGAAGTGAGTAACATATTGACTTAAATGGATATGTCCATTGTTAGTTTCAGTATCAAATGATACTTTCAGTCAGGGTTCAATGAAGTTAACCTGAACAGTCCTTACTAGGGGACAGTAACCAGAGAGACTCCAAGGAAAAGCCTAAAACATCTCTGGGAATGGATGTGACATTGGTCAAAACCTTTCTCCCTGCTGAGGAACAAAGATGCAAAGGAAAGACTTTTCTTAATGTTTGGGTAGGGAAATAAATACAAGTTACCTGAGGTTCTCTAGCCAGGGATGGTGAGACCCTGGCCTGTTTTTTTGTGCCCCAATCCTAGTGTCGTGATGTTTGCTGAAAGTGAAGAGTTCAATTCTGAGAATTGATATGAGGCACTAGAAGTGAAGATCTGGCCGAGAAAAAAAAAAGAAACAAACCCCAACCCTAAACTCCAAAACCCAACCCCAAAAAACCCCAAACCAAACCTAAACCCAAAACCAGACCAAATCCCAAAACAATTAAACCCAAACCAAATCTGATAATAGGCATCCATGGAAAGAGGGACTCCTGGAGGCCAGCTCAGACCATGACTGGCTGGGCTGAGGACCTGGAGAGCTGCAGAGGAGCTAATAAGCATTTGTCTGATATGAACTTTGAATTACGCAAACACACAGAAATAAATCCAAAGAATGATGCAGACTGCAAGAGACAGAAGATAGTGTGTAGTGAAAACATCTGTAAGGTATTTAGCTGTAAAATAACCTGTTAATCTGTATGGCCTGGTAAGCAAGGGTATTTCACACAGCCTGGATACTAGGCAGTAAGTCTTTTGATAGAAATGGTGAAGAAAGCTGTGATTAATGTGACTCAAATAAAAAGCATCCTTTGTAAGGATGCATTTTTGCACATTAGTAAGTAAAAAATGTTTTATATTTAAATATAATTACTGCAAATAGGGAATTTGCTGAATTTTAAAAATGATGTTGCATGAGAATTATTCTTTTATGAAGATTATTAAGTCAGTTATTTAATTGATGCATTGTGTTACCTTATGTTAATTGGCATTTATTTTGAAAGAATTCCCTGAGATAATATTGTAATCATGTAGTCAATTGTTGTAGTTATATGTATCAAATACCAATACAAGAATTGTGACAAGAATGAGTATCAAATCTAAAGAAAAAAAGAAATGTATAAGAAATGAGTTACTCTTGTAAAAATGTAGAATTATCTTTCTTTGAGCTCATCTGTAAAATTCAGAACGTTCAGTCTATCACTGGACTTCATGAAGGAAAAATGTTGTTTTCACCTTCATTATTTAAAATCTTACATACAGCAGTACTTAAAATCTGACATAAAGCAGAAGTTCTTAATAACATTAAGATATTTTTATTACTTTTAGTGACTTTATTCTTCTAGGAGACTTTAGATTTTCAGTATTTATTTTGTTTCGGTATGTGATATGCACCGAAAAGAAATTATATCTCATTATAAGATTTTCTTCAGCTATTAGCCCCCTAAACCAGTTCCAAGTTGTGATTTTTGCCAGTTTTGCAGTAGGGGAGTATTTAGAATCCATGTATTTTTTTAGTGGTGGAGTAGAAGAACATCTAAGAACAAAGCTCCTCTTTTATCTGCCTTTCGCTTCTTATCCACAACATTTGATTCATGTCACAGTGAATTGAATCTGCTCCTAGCCAAGAGGTACACAATCAGTTAGCAGGGATGAAATGGAATGATATTCCTGAAATGTCCCTTTACTTCTGCCCTAAAAACTAATCCCATGCGCTCTCATTGTGTTTCTAAATAAGTTTGAACCTGGAACTCGTTTCCTTGTAACCTGGCTATTAGACTCTTTTTCCATTGGCACGAGACAGACAACTTGGTGTGTTCACCCAGCTCAGGGCCCCATTTATACAGGCAAATTTACAGTGCCAGAACTCACATTAAAGCGTCATACTGCCCTGGTTGTTTTAGAACAGGATTTTGTAACATGGTAAACTTTCCTACATAAACATTTACCTATGCAGAATTTATGCCTGTACGTTTTTACTTTTTTAAAAAGTAAAAATCACATTTTTCATTCTTGAAGTGGTGAAGACAACTTGCACATATATACAACTACAGTGCCTTTTCCTGTTTCCAGAGCAAAAATATTGTCTACTGTGAAGGCTAAACCTTTCCTTTAGATTTACAACATTATCTGCATAGTTACTCAGCTGAAAAGGATGAAGAGGCAGGAGTCAAATAAATGGACACTGCTGGGCTTACTAGCCCAGAAAAAAAAATATGAAGGAAAGCAGCTTCAACAAATTTTATTTCCCACTACATGATGATGAACATAACATAAATTAGCTCTCCTAATCTATACTGTCATATGTTGGTACTCTAGCACAATTGAAAACAGTCTATTAGCAAACTTTGCAACTTTACAACATTTTGGATATAGATGGAGAGCAGCGTATGCATTGGCTTAAAATATCCGAGGAAGTGAGAAGCAAGTCTTTAGGCAGGGCTTTAGGAAGCTCCTACTTGGAATGAATGTCTGGAGTAACCGGGTATTTTCACTGGGGAAGTGGAGCAATTTAAGCATTATTATGAGGAAATCTAGGAAAATTTCCTGAAATAAAGAACTGAATATCTAGAAGAGCTGCATTTTGATTCATTGATGTGTTTGGTTGTGTGATAACGTGGAAATTACTACCAGAAGGAAGTTGTTGAAACACAGCTGTTGAGATGCTTATAATGAAAATAGCTATGTTCTGTACAGATCAAAACGGGACTGGTGCTGGACACATGAAGTCATTGGGAGGCCTTTCAGCCTTTCACTTACTATGCCCTGCAAGTCATCACCCAAGCTGTGAAAACTGCAACTTTGTATTTATTTGATATTAATATATGTGAACTTCCTTTAATTGATGTAATTGCATAATGATAGTACTGTTTCTCCTTTATCCTGTATTGACTGGATTAATGTTGGGGAAAACACTGGGGAATGCTTCTAGTGCCTGGGTGGGTTCAGCATGGTGGTCCTCAGGCTGGCTGGTCCAGTGGTGTGGTGCAGAGCAGAGCTGTGCAGGTTTTGGCAGGAGTCGTGGCCACAGCGTGACTGTGTTAGCACAATGAGCACTGCTTCTTCCCAAGCAAATGGCTGTCCTGGGTACAGCACTCAGGAAAGACGGCTTCGGTGCCTGCAGCTGGCTTGGTTAGAGCAAGCTTAAATCTCTCTGCACCAGGCTGCACTGCAAGCACAGAGTGGCCTTGAAAAGTCTTGGGATAATTAAGTTTTGCTTTAGAAGTCTTGCCCCACTGAACTCCATGGCAAAATGGCAGTTGACTTCACAGGGATAAAACCTGTCTCTTATTCTTGCTAGATTTGGACTAGAAATCTCAGCTTCCACTAAAGCTAATGGAAGTCACATGCACGTTCCGGGAGGAGAGCAAATCTCTTTCATCTCTTGAGTACCATGCTCCTCTGTGGCACTTCCAAGGCTGCATCAGTTATCGCAGGTCCGTTTATTTTAATGATGCAGCAGGAGTGTCCTAACTTCCTATGAAGGTACTTTGTTGTAATTATCTTGTATGTCTAGGGGCACCACAAGGGGTTACATTTATTTTACTGCCAAAGAACTGTTGTTTCAGCTGCAGTTCTATGAAGAAACAATCACATCTCCAGCAGTTTGTTAGATTAATCACAGGTGTGTAATCCCAGCGCATACCCTAGAGGGTATATCCTTTGACCCGTTTCCTTTTTTAAAGGGGAAACTCTGAATTAATATCACTTGCATTGCTTATCACCGTTCTCATTGCGTTTCTGCAGGACACTGCGAAAAATAAACTAAAAGCTTCTATGACCTTTATTTTACTTGTGTATAAGTGAGTATTGTAATTTAACAAACCAGAATTGCTTATTGGCAAAATTCCCTGGAAAAATGCAAGTTAATGATAAAAGTTTGAATGCAGAACTGGTTCAGGAACTAAGTAAAGCCCATAGAAGGGAAGAATTTGCCTGGTCTTAGCACCTAGCCGTGCTTCAGTGTTTTATCCCAATGGCATAAAATGATTAGTTCAGCAACTTGCTATTTATTACTTCGCAGTAGGCAATAGGTAAAGATCTCTGATGCTCAGCGATCTATGTGGTCATTTCACAGGTTTAAAATAGGATCATCTTTGATTTTAGCACAGTAATTGTTCCTTCAAGTTAACAGTAGCGTAAGAATGCACCATTTTCCAGCTTCGTTAAATACCTTGTGATACAAAACAGCATGAAGTGAAGATTAAGAGTCTTTGACAAAGCAAAAGGTTTTGTGGATTTTTATATTTCTATCATGTAACCATTCAATGTATCAACAAGTAAATATCTAAAGACTGTACCTTCTGTAAACTATAGTATGTTTAAAAGCCTCATCTGGGGAAAATTCAATGAATATAATAGAAAGAAAACGTGTTTGCCTTTATTGTAAGTTGAATTTTTACAATTAAACAGCCTTAGGAATAGAATCTCCATAGAGGAATGTATTTCTGTACATTAAAAATAAATACATCCAATGATTCATAGAAACATATGAACTGTTTTACCCAGGAGTATATTTTTAAGTAATCTTGCCTGCTTAGTCCTGTATTTTTTTGGAAACGAGATTTTTGCTTTACCTGAAGTGGTGAACATGGTGGGTTGGTATTAATGTCTACCACAGCACTCCAGAGACATGTGTGCACCGTGAGAAAGTAGGATGAAATATTACAGCTTCAGAATAGCTGTGTTTCTGAACTTCCATGTTCAGCTCTATCCTGAAATAAATACAGACCCAAGAAAAGAAAAAAACTGCTAAAGGATTGTTCCATACCAAGACTCAGCTCTGCACTGAAACTTAGCACTACGTGAATCAGAGAACATGCACCCGAATAGGTATTTAATTAAGGTGATGAATGCAAATGATGAATGACCACTGGCATGGATTTTGCAAGGGCTTGTGCAGGAATGCAGCCCTTTGCAATCACAGAGCCTGTAGGCTGCTGGTCCACAGTGGTGCAGATGTGCAGAATTTGTAAAGCAGTGAGGAAGTCTGGGAAAAACACCATTCTGGAAGGGGTTAAACCTGAATTTTCTTGCTCTCTGTTTACTTCACTCATGCTGCTCTGGAGATCTAGAGTGACTCTTGGATATTTAGGAGTTGGCCTTAATATGTCATTTGTATGCCCTAAACATAAGTCTTTTGTATGCCCCAAGGATCTGTTCAGAGTATACAGTATATCCTTACTTCCCCAATTTATCACTAAGCACAGAAAAGCAAGCTTCCTATTGTTTTAGCAGAAGTCTCTCTAGGAAAGGAGTGGTCTTGCTGAAGAAGGCATAGCTGCAGTTCTTCAAGATAGTTATGTGAAATGCACCCAATAGGAATTCAAATGCTTTCTGGGATTTCTTTCTGGGACAGGGTATTGCAAGTAATAATCTTTAGCTGCTATTAATAATCTATTAACTTCTTTGATGGCACTAGTGAACACAGCTGTGTAACAGGAAGTCTTGTTTTGGGAGAATGGATGTACAGAGTCCTCCCTGAAAAAGATATTTGTGGGAAGAAGAAAAGGGATGAAAAAGAGAAGTGCCTTGCCTCAGCTGAGTGTTTGTTTCTCATGTTATTGTGCTTTATAACAGCATCAACTTCAAAGCACAATTAACACTTTTATGAACACAGTATGACTGGTGAAATAGTTCATATGTTTTTTTTTGCTGAAGACAAATCTGTTTTTGGCTAGGGCAAATTCATGCAAAGGCATTCACGTCAAAACAGATATGACTTAAATGAAACTTAAATGAAAATTACAATAATCCCACAGAAAACTGCAAAAATGAACATTAATTTCTGTGCTGTAAGGTTTTCTTTAGTGTCCCTGTGATTGCACTAGCGAAAATGCTTCTTATATAAGGCTGCTCTGTTGCAGTAATAGAAAATTAATCAGAGAAATGACTAATACTGGAAATATAATACTTAATTTTTCAGGCCCTGCTAATTTGTTAAGTTTGGCCTGCAATGATCCAAACTATTAACAACTGCTGTGTAGCAAGAGAAGCGAGAAACCCTGCCCTTTCCCACTGAATCATTTCACATGCTGATATCTTTGCTCTGAGACTTGTTGAAAGAGTACTAACAGAAACAACGAAGCACATTAACTTTGTGAAAAAAGAATAAGCCTCCCACTTTGATTGCTTCCACTGAATGTTTAGCAATGTAAGTTTTACCAAAGGACCGCATAAGAACTGAATAAACCCTTCAGAATTTCTCTGCACAGTGATAACCTGGACTTGTACCAGATGTTTCTTTTACAAAATCCTGGGAGTACTTTCACTCTGTGTAAGTCTTGGCAGGAGAAACTCACAGCAATTGCCACCACCAGGCTGTGGAATGAGCTTATTAGTATTTACAGGCAGAAGAAACTGGATGATCATATATCCTAGTCCAGTGGGGCTTTTTATATTGTTGTTATTTGATTTTTAAATTGGGAAAGGATAACATGAGAAAACCTGATTTTACTGAAGGGGAAAACTTGCAGTGATTTAAATTACATAGAATTTCATCCAAGATGCCTATTCAAAGTGTTTTTAAAATGAGAACAGTATATATTGAATAATTCCTAGAGGAATGGTAGAGATAAAGCTTCTCTCCCCCAGTTTCATGTGAGTTTTAATTGAGACTCACAGGTCTTCTGAATGGGGTGGAAGAGCCACTCTACTTTGAAAAAATTAGATTTCTTAAACTAGGATGAAATGCTGGGAAATACAGGCAAAGACTGGGCCAGGTAAGCCTTATTTATGTATATACTTCTGTATACTTTACATAAAGCTGTATACCACTCCCTGACAATCTCACTTGACCTCAACGGATGACTTGTGTACCTACTGCTGACCAACATTAGTATGACTGGTAGACCATATCCCTCTGTAGGAAAGCTAGCATTAAAAGTAGGAATGCATCTGTTAAACCCAGTGTGCTATCTATAGGCAAGCCTTTTTCTGATTCTCAAGGACAGACAGAATATATTAATGCAATAAATCTCCTCCACCTCACCTTCCCCCCAGTACAAACCCCACCAGGTGTAAGGAATACTGTTAAGATTTAAAGTTTTGAAATTCCACAAACCCACCTTTTGACACCCTGTGCTCCTGTGTGTTGCAGATGACACCCCATCGCTCAGCACATGGCTTTCACACCACCACAAAGAGCCATGAGCAGGGAGAAATGGCTGGGTTGGGGCAGGGAAGCTGAGAAGCTGCACAGGACCGTCCCCCCATGGGCAGCCTGAGCAGCAGGTCCCACCCAGCACACTGCTTGGAACAGGGGGAATCAGGAGAATGGGGCTGGAGACCCCTTGGCTGATTGATGCTGGCTGGATCCTGGCCTGGCCTTGCCACTTTGAAAGACTTCTTTGAACCACATCTGTTTTTTCCAGCAACTGAGGACGAGTCAGTGCTAATCCAGACACTGGACCTGCAAACTGTGAAGAGTCCGAAGCTGTTGCTTGCTGACAGGGTTCTGAGTTGTTTTTTTTATTCCAGAGGATTTCTTCATCTTAGATGTATCCTCCAGCATGTAAAGCATACAAACTTGAGTGTAAAGACCGCGATTCTTGTGCATTTAAGTGAGTGCTGCTGTATTTTGTAGGTGCTTTTCTAAGCAGTGGAGTGTGGGAATGGAAATGATGCATTCTATTCTTGGAATTAAGTGTAGGTGTCTAACAGCAAGAGAGGAAAGAAAAGGAAAGGAAAGGAAAGGGAAAGGAAAGGAAAGGAAAGGAAAGGAAAAGGAAGGAAAGGATAGGGAAGGAAAGGCAAAGGAAAAGGATCCATGAATATAAGACAAAGTTTATTTTAAAATTATTTGAGTATCCCAGATGTGTCTGATGTTGGTTTATAGTATTTGCTACGTATGTGTTTATCTAATGTAACCAATGGTAATCTCTCTGAAATTAACTGTACGCTACCATGTCAGTTTTACATGCAGTTGCTCTGGGATATAATGCAGCATAACCCTTGCTGGAAAAACAGAACTCTGCCTTTAGCGTCAGCAGAGATTTGAAGTGAGAAGGAGATGTGGCAGAATTGCAGAGGACATTGATTCACTGCTCCTGTTCTGTGACATCAGTTTTTTTTTAATCTGAACCCCCTAATCTTTTTTTTTTTCCAGCAGAAAGAAGAGTTTTTACTCAGAGAATGAAGACTTAATCTGTACTTTCATTCCTCATCACTCACGGTTCGTCACATGTAACTTAGTGCAAAGTCATCCAAATACAAAAAAAATGTGCTCTAGGTCTTTGCTGAGACACTCTGTTGCAGGGTCAGTGCTTTGTGAAAATAATTTGTCTTTATACCACACAAATATGTGATTTTATTATTATCGTTTGTTCCCCAGTGTTGGAGAACTGCAGCTTAAGAACTAAGGGGACCTTTTCAAGATTCCAGGACCTGATCTTTCAGAGCATCGAGAGGACAGATCAATTTTTACATTCAGAGGCTGGCTTGGATTGGCTTTGGCTGAAGGTGGGAGAGTTCAGGACCCCTGTGAGTGCCTCAACCCTGGGGCACGGGTTCAGCTTGCCAGAAAAGAGGAACTTACGGTTGGTGACTGTGTGTGAACTCTGCTTTGGGCGAGCTCTTGAAGAAGTCTGCTGCAGAAGCAGGGGTAGAATTGAAAGGCAGCACTCAACTGTCTTAACCACAGTGCAAATTCTCTCTTCTTGCAAGTCACCAGCGGGGCCAAAACCTGTGGATTTACTGCCCAGGTTGCTGCTGCTGGACCTAACGGAATAACTGGTTGCCGCAGCAGGCTCTTGCCCCAGAAGTGCTCTGCTGTGGCATCGGCTATCAAAGCTGTTTGTGGGAAGTGGGAGTGGGAAGGGAGCCCAGGATGCCCCGTTCTGCCCTGAAGCCTTTTTCTTGGGCTTTGCTTTCTCCAGCCTGTTCCACATCTACTTAATCCCATTTCAGTGCCGGGCTCACTGTCCCCTTCCAAAACTCCTCATCCAAGGCGTTTTGCTCAGCTGGCCGGAGCCACCGCTGCCTGCGGGCTGTACTCCAGCCCAGGGCTGCTGTCCCTGCTCACCGCCTCACCCCAGCACACTGCTCCTCGCCTGCTCCTCGTGCCAACAGCCCTCGGTGTTATTTGTCACTGTCAGGTCTGCCAGGGGACAATGGCAGGGAGCACAAAAGGAGATTGTCCCTTGGCTCCCTGCTGTAGCAATGCTGTGTCCTGCATCATTTGGGCAGTCCATTCACAAAACAATCTTTAGTGCAAAAGCAGAATTTAGTTATGATTTCTAACGAATTATGCACTTCAGACTTTTATTTTGAGGAACATAATTTGAGTGGCTTCCTCAGTTCTGCCTCTTCTCAGAATAGCAAGAGACAAAGCCTGAACACTTAGATAACTGCCTTCACAAGTTTCTAGTTCCCTACCCAGAAATACAAAGACTCTTCTGAAGCAGTTCCAGATTTTTGGACCAGTTTTCTCCTTCACTTTTTTCTTCGGATGTGGCTGAGCTGTTTTTCATGAAGTTTTCAAGTAAGTCAAGTGGAGGCAGACCCTCTGCATGAAAACCGTAGCCTGGAAGTTCAAGTGGAAACAGTCTTCTAATATAAAGTGCCAGGACCACCTTCAGTTCAGGCAAACTCATCAGGTTCTCCTGTAATTCTCCTTTATTCTTTCCATTCCTTCCTACTGTTGCTCCCCATTATGATCTG
The DNA here is from genome assembly GCF_033815535.1 of Pezoporus flaviventris. Lineage (NCBI taxonomy): Eukaryota > Metazoa > Chordata > Aves > Psittaciformes > Psittacidae > Pezoporus > Pezoporus flaviventris. The sequence goes on from NW_026892595.1 coordinate 11,278,320, forward strand.
CTAATCAAAAAAGTTTGAGAAATTACTTCCAGGAAAAAAAGCCCCTGAAGTATTCCAGGTAACTGATTTTGAGAGAACTTTACCAGCAGAATTAATGACTTAATACAGCAAATAAGACAAATTAATTTTAAATAAATATCATATGGAAGATAGATATAATTCATATAATCTTATAGCAGAAAGAGAATAATATTAATACAGAAGTTCTTGTAAGATTTGAGGAAAACCTGCAGAAGTTACATGGTAAGAAACGCTAACAGGTAACAGGTTACCAACCAGTTAGGGCTACACCTTGCCCAGGTGTTGGGGTATCCTGCTGGGAGGGGTCTCATTGCCCCTTGGGCAGAGGGTGGTGCTTGAGCAGCACCTCACAGATGGAGGAACCAGCAGAGCTGGACTTTTAATATCTAATTACTGATACAAAGCTGCATTACTGTAAGTATGGAAAGTGCATGCACTCAGTGTATCACCTTGTTTTGGAGAGGTTAGATCTAACCCTTAATCTGTTTTTTTAGTCTGTGTTTACTTAGTCCAGTCTGGTCTTGCTCTGGCCATTCCTGTTACTGTTCCTATTTGTGTTGCTTCTCTTGCCTTCTCTTCCTCTCTTTCAAGCTTAGGCTTAAAGCTTAAGCAAGATATTAAAGCTGCCGCATTTTAGTGGACCTGTGTCCCTACTGCCATCTTCTTCAACATCTCTTGTTTTTCCTTTACCTTAGAAGTGGCTTCTGAATGCTGCTTGTACCGTGCCACGTCTGGCAAAACTATGGTGTGGGAGCTGGGCTCCCAGGTGCTGCATAGGGTCTGCATGTGATACTGGGGACCCTGCAAGTACCTCTGTTTTGTCCCAGATAGAGCTTGGATAAATACAACCATAAAAGCTTATCACTTGTTGGAAAGATGCTGTTTCATCCTCTGGACTGGGTTTTTATGTTGCTGAAGATGTTTTATTTTAATCCTTTGCTGCTTTCCTATTTGCCAGGGAGAGGAATCACATAAATGAAAGGAGTAGAGAGAAGTAAGGTTTTGGCAGTATTTCAGTCAGAGGGGTAAAGGAGCCAGTGCTCAGTTAAGGGCTGCAGGGCTTCAGGAAAAACGGTTTTTCTTTACAGCTAGCTGGAAAACTCCTGCAGTCATGTTCAAGCTGAAGACTGAGCTGGGCTCAAACTGCAACTGCTAATGCCCAAGCAGAATTCACAGTAGTTTGGGCAGTGTTTATCTGTGGCTGTTTCTGCTTTAGGCAATCAATCACATTTGTGTTGAAAATGGTGTTGAATAATACCTATGTCAAAGATCACTTCTGGTGACACCACAGAGAAAAGGCTGAGGTATGTTCTGAGGTAATGAGCATTAATCACTGCTCAAATCTGATACCTAAGTCTTCATGTGTTTTTGAAAGAAAATAGTATTTACATACCAAAAAATGGATCCAGTCCTTATATTTGGTAGAATCCCTCCTGAGAAAATATTTCAGCCAGAGAGCAGCTTTATAAATGCTGAATTTGAGTCCTAAACTTGCAGTATTTCTCTCAAGATTTAACTGTCGTATACTAGTTAAATAAAACTTGATATTTGTAGTAATGCCTTCTAGCCATTTACAGTAATATTGCTTCTTTCAGTTAATATTTGATGTCTTGTACTGCATATTGTGATTGACTTGTGGCTGAAGAGTGAAATAAGTGGAAATAAAAGATTTCCTAGGGGTGATGGCTGATCAGAAGAGAGAGAAAAAAAGACCAGCACCTTTAAGATACAAAGTAACTCTTTCGTAACAGAGCAGTCAAAATTGTGATTAAATACATTTTGATAGCAAAGTGTTGATTCAATAGTGGTGCAGCTTCAATGAACGGTTGGTTACCCTCCTTGGTCTGCTCTCACTGGAACAGTTAATGATCTGAATAGTTTCATTAAGTACTTGCCTATCACTTCAAGTCACTTGCAATCTGATTTCTAGCAATTAAATGTAGTCAAAGTCTGTCAGCAGGTAGTTGCCTTATACCTTTTAATCACTGCCAAACCAAATAACAACAGGTCAAAACTTATCCTTTTCTGGGCTTTGATTTTCTTTAAGAAAATAAAATGAAAACACAAAATCTACTCGGAGTCATCTCTCCAGGGCTGGCTGCTTTCCAACGTTTGCTCAGCTCATTCCCCTGGTCCTCTTGTAATAAACGGTAAGGAGCATAAGAATTGTATTGAACATGGAGAGCCACTACTCCTTTCTTTAGTGTGGCTGGCTATCTACCTTGACCCTTTTAAAGATTCCTTTCCACCTCAGGCAAATGTAGCAGCCCGAAGTGTCTCAAGTCCAGCCAGGATGAGCCACACTGGACCACGCTTGTGGAGAGCCCTATCTTGGAAAAGTCTCTGGTCCCTTGTTTGGGGATGGACAGTGGATGATGCACAGCAGCAGCTACTTTGGGTGTGAAAGCTGTGGCACTCCACACCCTTCCCAGTATATGGGACAAGGGCTGTGGGGGTGAGGAGAAGTGCCTTCAGCCTCCACCCAAGTAAAGACTGTCTAGGTAAGGCTTTCGTAGCCAGATCAGCTTCTACCTCATAACAGGGTACATAGAATTGTTTTCCTATATGAAAAGGGTTTTTACTGCAGATGAAAAACGTTCACATATCTGATTAAAACCAAATCTTTGCCTTTGATGTACTGTTAAGACGTTTCAGAAGATGTTTCAGTTTTGCTCCATTGACATGGTTCACCTTTGACAATGTTCAGACAGAAGTTCATGCTCTTTAATTCAGACCCTTGGAGCTCTCAGTTCACCTGAAGGCTACTTACAAACACCAAATGAAACACAGCCAAAAGTACCTGTAGGACTGAAGCAGATGAAACATGCATAAAACATTTGTAGGATTTCAGCCCAACATCACTTCAACATGATGAATTGAAGTCACAGAATGAATTTGTGTCACTGTAGTCACTTTACCAGTAAAATTACAGTGTTGCAAATTCAAGGCAGGAAGAGCATGCAAATAAGAGACTGCATCTACAAGTTCTTATCATAATTATTTAAAGGAAAATATTTGCCATGTAACCTGTTAATTTTCACATTTGCTTTGGTGTAAAAACCCACCTCTCAGTCAGAGCTTTGTATTAGGATATAATCACCCACCTTTGTTTCCAATTCTAACGCAAATTTAAGAAGATAAGAGGAGAAATTAGACAAGTCTTTTCCTTTCCCCTGGAGGCTGGGGGTGACATTTCTAAGCTATAGCTGGTCTCCTTTAAATCCTGGCCCTTGCAGCTCAAGTCTTTCAAAGAGTGAGGGTGTGTCACTGCAGCTGCTGCATCAAACAAAATCAAAGAGATTTGATTAATATAAACTTCAAAATCAGTGCCATCTTTCCTTCACAAAATACTTCAAACACAGCAAGAAATGTCATCTCCCAGATGATGGAAGTTAATGTACTTAATCTCCTCTTTTCCTTGCATCTGAATGCAAACTACTGGAATATACCCAATTACCTCTCTCCAGTCAGAATAAATTCCTCATTCCAACAACTTCAATCAGATTCTAAGAGGAGACTTATCATGCTTTTGTAATATCAACACGAGTTCTGAACCCACAAAGCAGGACAGACAAAACAGCAACCACAAACTCTTACTTGTCATGCTGTCAGAGTGGGCGATTAAAAGATCCTGGGTCAAAAATTGTCCTTTGATTTGAAACCTCTGAGTTCAATGGATGTAGTAGGGGCCGGAGTCAGCAGGATTTGGCCAACTGTCCGTAGTGACAGTGTGACTACATTATCTCTGACAGGAAATCTTCATAACATCATCAGGTTTATAGCATAGAAAATCCCAAATTTACACATGAAAGGCTTGTTTCTGGTGTTACTCATTGCTTTCAGGAGCTTTCTCCAGTCAGTGATTTTTAAGACTGAAATAAACATGCATGCACATACCACACTCAAACTTTTTTCTTAGAATTGCTGATATGATAGAAAGCTAAATTTATTGCCACCCGAAGAAATTTCCTACTGCGAGCCCAACACCACATTGCTCATTGAGTAATATGCCCTTATGGACTAGCTAGTTTTTTTGTTTCATGTTTTATAATGTTGTTTTACTATTTTATCTTGTTCACCTTCTGTTCATTGTTTTGAATCAGACATTCAAAATGCTTGAGTGTTCACTGAAACTGCACACATTCTACACAGTTCTAAATCCCTTCTGTGAGGTGATGTAGTAAAGCAATTTAAATGAAACTGAGAAGAAACAAGCCTTTTTTTCCCCCTGCTCCTTGTACTTGCATCATGCCTGGAGAAAAGTGCAGTCCATATTCAGGGGTACACTAAAAATTCAAGTGTCACAGTGTAATATACTCACATCTTGAAATTCAGTTAATGCCATTTAAAAACTCATTACAAGTTGAAAATCATACTAAGATACTGACTGAAAGTTCTTCCCCTTGCAGAATTAATTAACTTGATGTACATATTGGAATAATGGAAACCAACAAAAGCAATAATTTAATGTTTCAGCCAGCATTATGTTTAACTTGATGATTTATGCGTTTTTTGAAATTAGATTATTTACCTCAACTTTTCTGACTATTGAAGATTTTTATGAGTCTGTCTTGAGTGGATATTTTAGAGGAGAAAATCTAGGCTGTAATTCTTCTTAGTACTTTCCTGTATTTAAATAGCCCCTTGGAACCATTCATAGTGAGACTGCTGCCAATTTTCCAATTGCTAGTGAATAGAAACCAAATACAACAAATAGTTGCCAGACAGGGTAACATTCTGATGCTTTGGCAATAAAAATATGCATATAAAGTTTTGGTATTGGGTTAGTCAACTGTAGTGACTGAATGGAAATGGAATTGAAGAATTTCAACCTCAGCAGTAAGCTCCCTGCTGTCCCCGCAGGCACCTCCTGGTGAGCCATGCTGGGAAACAATGAACTCAGGGACAAAGGATAGCTACTAAAAGACACTACTAAAAGAAACTTTTAACTCTTGCCCATAATCACAGGGCTTAAGGAAAATCACACGGAGTGGAGCACAGCTGCATTTTGGCTGAAAGGTAAAGGGAGGACAGGGCAGAAACAGATTTGGTCTGATCATAGTGCCCTTTTTCAAGAATGAAACCAAGATGGGGGGAAGGTTGGGCTGGGTGGGAACAAGACTGTAGCTCTGCCCAGCATGGTCCAAACAGCTGCACTGAGGTACAACAAAGGGGAGCACCAGCAGCAGCCCTGGTGCGGCTGAGGAGCAAGCAGCACCCGCTTCCCTGGCCCTGAGGAAGCAAGAAAAGAGCTGGATGCAGACAAAGCCAGCCCTGCTCCATACCTACTTTTTTGAATCTTGGCTGTGGGATTGGATGGCACCAAGAAAGTCTCACAAAGTCCAGTGGTGGCCGAAATGAAAATAAGCATGTTTGGAATCTGTACTGTGGCATGCTTAGGTTACTTTGGCAAACATTTTTACATCAGGATTTCCTGTATTTCATAACACATCCAACAGTTAATATTGGCCAGTTGACAACAACCAAGGAGTGCAATGAAAAATCAGCTCCCAGCATGGTAAAATTAACAGCAGAATGCTTTGAGATGCTATGCAAACCCCTCTGCTGTGTCATGTATTTGTTTGTAATCTGAAAAGAAGAGAGATGAAGAGAGAAAGGAATTTGAAGATAAAGCCACCCATGTAGGTTAACCACTATGAAAGAAAACTGTGAGGAAGTTGATTGATGTTTAAACTAACTAGAGAAACAAGCAAAAAGATGGTGAATTAAATTCAGTGCTGGTGAAAGCAAAAAAGTATACAGTGGCTGGAAAAATATAGAGTTTTTCTATTCTTTTGAAAGACCCTTGACTATGATAGCTTTATGGTGTTAGATTGCATATGCACAAAAAAAAATAATCAATATTGTAATACCTTTGTAGACATGAGGGTAAGCTCCTCCTTGGGAGAACAACTATCTTATGCTCCATAAGGATGTTCCAGAATTAGAATGCTCAGAGATGGGCAGAACTGCATTATCCACATCTAAACACACATATAACCTATACTGAGGACAAGATTCAGTTACTTAAACATAGGCACTGGTTTCATTTTAGATGCAGTAGGAAATCTTCCCTGGTGTCCAGCTGCCACCAAGAAGTACACAAATCTCATACAAGTCTTTTGCCATATATTGCAGCTTCATGTGGCAGTCCTGGAAATACAAAGCAATTCAAATGACACTGTGTTTACATAGATTAATTTATGTTGCTTTTTTGGGTGCTGTTTAGTTCCCAGAAATCCTATTCATGTCTAGACAAATTGCTACCCTTTTTGGTTCACAGCTGAAGAAAATACTTGTGAAGCTATTTACTGTTCTTTATGGGGAGTTGTGAAAGACAGCTTTCAGCTAATCACTATGTAGGTAGTAACTCTTTACCCAGTGTTTACATGGTCTCTGTTTGCTAGAAGACTATTAAAAGAGTTCATAATCTTGTCCTTATGGCATGTTTGAACTTCTTGCTTCATAGGACATCCCCAGCAAACAGAACATCCTCACAGTATGTCATGTCTCTGCCCAGCTTGCAACTGTGCGATGACAAAGAGTATAGAAATTTATCTAGGAAATTCTAGAAATGAGCAAAAGGCTCAATTCTTCTTATTTCTTTGCATTTTTTTATTGCTAGCTGACAGTAGAATTAAGCAGGTCATTCATGTAACTACAGTAGTTCACATTCAGGGAGCTATTTTCACAACTGTGAGGGAAGGATTTTCCTTTTTATCCTTAAAAGAGAGCTTAAGTTCTGATTAAATTCCTTGGGGTCACCTGCGGTGCACCCTATGTTGCATTAGTAAGTAAGCATTAGGAAGTTAAATACAAGCACTGTTAGTTTTGTCTGGCCCTGCATTCAATCACTTGTCGAGGAACTGCAGTGACCAACTTCTCTCTAATCCTTTGTATAGTTGGAGTGAATTAATCTAATACACCTGACATACTCTTCCTTTAATGCAGTTAGTGGTATTTTCCATATATATCTCTGGGATTTCATACTATTTATAGCACAGTAATGCTCAAAATATATTGGTCGTTTTCCAGACATGTAGCTGACTATGCTTAATTGGCTGGAGAACTGACATCCTAACCAAGTATGACCTGAACAAGACAGTGTGAGGTAATGAATTAATGAGAGACAAAGAAGTCTAATGATTGTGAAGCTGCTATGCAGATATCCCAACCTTTCCAAATTCCTTTCTGAAATAAAATGCCTTCTTATGACTACCTTCGCCTGTATAGCCCCACATACACATGCTGTCTGTCCTCTCTTATTCTGGTTTCCTTCACCAACCACCAGCTTAACTGTCCTGCTCTGTGCTGCTGTCCTGCCTCACTGCCCAGCCTCCTTGCGCTAACAGGGTCAGGCACATCCCATCTGCAAGTAGCTGGCCTCCTCCCTCAGCATAAGCCCTCTCCTCTTTTACAACTCTGCTGTTAGATGCTTCCAGGACTGCTTTTCCCATTCCTGCTGGCTTTCCCAGCCCAAATCGCATGAACAGACCTCACTCCAGGGAATGGTCTGACGCGCCCTGGCAGGGGTACTCGTTCATGACTGGGGAAGGACTGCTGGGATTGAGGACCCCACAGATTATTCAGTTATGAGCTGACTCTCGTTCCCAGAGTAACATACTGTATCTGAAGGCCTTGAGCTGGCAAGAGCCAGTGGCTCTGGCTAGGCTGATCTTTTCATTATCTGGCTGGTACAAACCTCACCACTACGGGTGCAGTTTCTACCTTCTAGACCTTGAAAATCCAAAACTTATCTTTTATCAGCCAGTGTTTATGTTTTGTAGTCTTGCAGGGTATGAAATTTTTCTTTGATGAAGCAGATGGCTCACTCTGTACTTCCATTTGTTTATTCTATCTTGACACCTGGTTCTTTTATTTGTATTTACGGTGAGATGCTTTTCTTCCCTTTGAGTGTTCAGAATCCAAATTCCTTTTTTTTTAAAATCTCAATTTATTCACTTAGCAACATATCTGGGGGATTTTTTTCCTTTTATTTTCTTCCTTAATGGTGAGATTTCTCCATACAGAAAACCTACATTATTTTCTTACACTGTGGTGAATAGCTACAAGACTAGAACAAGGGACTACCTGAGCCATGGGAAAAGGTGGCAGTGTTTCTGTTGTACACACACATTGTCTACAAATGGTTTTAAGTATGCTTGAATATGTCTTGGAATTTTCCATAACTGACCCTTCCTATATTTCTGTGAAGCAGCAAATCACAGTATGGGACTTTGAACCTGCCACATGCATCCTCATGACTCATTTCAGTAGTCCAATGGCACACTGACCTAACAATGTGCCATTATTATATTAATGTTGAACTTAATTTGTTGTCAGTTTTATTATTTGTTTTTCTTTATACATTATCATTTATTGCTCCTCTTGTATTCTGTTTGTTTTTGATTACTTTCCTTTTCTCTGCTTACATTTCCTTTCCCCAAGGTAAATAAGTTCCACATATTTAGCTCTTGCCTGTGGCAGCCACATTAAAGGTTCATCTGGCCCACTTTCGTGTCATATGTTGAGGCCAGCCTCAGAGAAAACATTAGAGACTGCACAATTACCTTTCAGTTCCCTGTAGAACCTAATCAGTCTCATTCCCTGAAGAACAAAGGTTTATAGCCTCATTTTTTATAAATAAAGCTTTTTCCTTTTAATTTGTGAATGATTCCTATTGAATACATGCAGTACTCCTAAGCATTCTTTCTTCTGAGCACTTTACCTGCTTTTGTGAATGAATTCTGCAAACAAGTAATACATGATATTTGTCTGAGTAAAGACGTGTTTTCTTTCATCAGATCTATGTTTGTTGCTGTCTCTGTCTGTCTCCTTGCTCTTCTACTAAAAGAATTAGACTTGTTTCCTCTGTATGTGTTTTCATTTCTCTCCTGTTCCCTCTCTCAATTAAAGAGTCTGAAATTTTCCCTATGTTTCTATTCCTTTGGCATCTATCTCTAAAGCCATTCTGCAGTTCCTGTGTCTTTTCTGAGAAAAGCTGACCAGAGGGTGTTTAAGTGCAAGTGTTGATTCATACAATGCTATTTCCAGTTCTTTCAAACCACCTTTGTAGGTGCTTACACTTTGTTTGCTTGTTCATCCACCACTGTGAGTTAAACAAGCACACATCAGAGGTCCTCGGGGACAGTAAAAATAGGCATTTATTCTGTAGCCCAGTGGTTAGAGCACTTGTTAGGCACGACATGTGTGGTAGCTCAGTATTAACCAACAGTGGAGGCCAAGAGCAGGTACACATCCTTTTTCCTTGCTGCCTGTTCCTGGGTGTACCATTTCCTGGTCAGGCTGATCTTCTGCTAAGGAGGAAGGAATGGGTTTAAACCCTTTTGTCAGTGAAGGACTTGCAACCTGGTTTTCATTTACTGAACTAGTGGTGTTACTCTGAGATGACAATAAATGTGCGGGCAGCTGTATTTTTAACCAGAACTCAGAGCTGTGGTGTGTTATGCACTTCCAAACATGCAGATGAAATTCTCCATATGTGTATCTTGGGTGGCACTAGTCTGACCACAGGCCGTGTACATCTGAGCTGGTTATTAGGACTCCCTTCACTGCGAGTGGTAAGTGAAATGACTTCTGTCTCCTGTGCTTGAGTGCAAGTAAGCTTGTGGGAGGGAGAGAGAGGTCTGCAGGGGTCTGCCAGGCGAGCAAAGCTGGAGGTATTCTGGCTACATGAGCTAGTGAAGCTAGGGGGTCCTACCGCTCCTGAAAAGAGCTTCTTTTTGTGCCTGTGGTGTCTCAAGTACCCCTGTGCTCATCTCAGGTCAGCAGAGTTTTTGCATAGATGTTTAGGAAGTGCCTGACTTACATCAAAATTGCCTGGTTTTGTCTTTGACACTCACTGTAGGGGCGTGTCTATACCAACCTGGGACTGCAAGCAGAGATGTCCAGGCCAGCAAAGACCATGTGAGCTCCAGTCTGAGGAGGATGATCACATCAGCACATGTGGTGCCTTGGTGAGAGAGGCAGGCTTGCTAGGGTCCTGTACAGCTGCACGGCTGTAGTTAGATTATTGCTGAGAGAGTGGTGTACTGTGCACAGTGTGGATGGATGTCCTGCGAGAGGGTATGATTGTCTCTGTAGGCGGCTGGGAAACAAATGCCAACAAAGAAGGAGAGATACTTAAGCTGAAAAAGAATGCTGGTGTAAGAACAAGTGGACATGTATTTATGTTAGAAAAAATGCAAATGCTAGAAGAATCATTTTTTGAAACAGCCTTCCAGAAGCAATGAGGACAGCTATCGTTAAATGAAACTTGATAAATTTAGGAGCAGGGACTACCAATTCCTTTAATAAATACCACAGACCTGGACTCATGAACCTACATGGTCACTTTGAACTTCATAATGCTCTTTCTTCATTAACCCCATGTGACAGCAAGTTATGCAGTTTAATTATACACGTTTAACAGGAACGTGTTTTACTTTTTTGCAGTACCCCATCATCCCATCAAATGTTCCTTTATTCCTGTATTTGATGGATAGACCAGCAATCCTATCTCTGTGCTACTCCTCAGAACCTATATCTTTTTATGTTCTCCCTTTCATTCTCTCTGGAGAAAAAAAGAAAAATTCTTTGGAAATTTTTGCCCTGTTTTCATGTAAGAGTTTCCTGTACCCTTGATCATTCCTGTTTCAGATAAAAAAAGCACTTGTGAGATCAAAAGCAGCATTGCTAAGAAGTGAGTACCCTTACTGTATTTAAATGAATGAAAGAACAATTTCTTAAGTAAATATATATAAGATATAGATTATCCTCCTTCTGAATTAGAGAAATACCAGTTGCAGGACAAAAGCTATAATCTGCTGCAAATCAGTGTTTCACAAAACAATGAAAGTCAGTATTCTTTAGCAAAATGTCTAAGCCACATGAATCCAAACTAAATTAAAATACAAGAGTTCTTGCCTGTTGATTTAGATTGCTTTGATTTCATTCATCCTGTCAGCAGCTCTGCTGTCCGAGAGGGAACAAAGCCCTGCAGCACTCAATGACAACTGTAGTGATGGGGTGGACTGTCAGGCGCCCAAAGCAGCAGCTCTGCTGTGCAGCTCAGGACATGTCTCCATTCGTAGGTGAGTACAAGCCCAGTCCAGGGCCAGGTTTGTGTAGCTGTCTTAGCATGCAAAGATGCAGGAATTGGGTCAGGACCAAGCAGGTAAGTGTTATTAACATATCCCTATCTTATCTAGCTGGCTTCTGGCTCATGGCTCGTATTTGAGGAAGATGCTGTATGCAGCTTTTTTGTCTGCCCATGCAGACCTATCTTATTCAGTGGAAACTGGATTTAAATAAAAGATTTTCCTTGTGAGGATAACTAAGCATTGGAGCAGCTTCCCTAGGTTCCACTGGATAAATTCCTGAGCAATTTGGCCTGCTGGGGTTTTCCCTGCTTTGAGTAGGGGGTTGGACTAGAGACATCCCAAGGTCTTTTTCAGCCTGAATTATCTGATGTTCTCATGATGTCAATATCTGGGGGACTTCTACAGCTGCTTACCTATAGGCCCCTCCAGGAGCGCTCTCAAGGTAGAGAAGGGGAGCCATGCCCTTTCTGTGTTACCTGTAACTCTGGCCTACTTCTCTTTGGAAGATGCCACATTACAAAAGTGACAACACTTCGGGTGAAAACAATGAAGAAAAAAGAAAGTACAATCAGAAATTATGTGCCTAAATACTTTTAAGTATGTCATAACTTCAGATGTTTGGATTTTAAGCCTTTCTTTCCTTACATGCCACTCTTGAAGGGATGACAGAAGTAGACAGGATACATAATGAGTGCATGCAGCTTGGGAAACATCCAAATATAGCCCCCACAGTAACATAACTTAGACATGAACTGAATGTGCAGTGCTAATGACTGGAATGTGATTATACAGTTAGTGTCTGGATAAAGTAATTAACCAGCTGAGAAATGTATGTCTGGGAGAGAGCAGCCAAAGGGAGAAGCAGGGCTGCAAGGAGAAGGCAAGGTACATATTTGATTTTAGATAAGAGCACACAAGACTGAATCTTGCAAGATGAGGCAAATGTATACAGCTGTCTCAGTACATGGCCCTGAAACTTTGGGAAGTCGTGTGGTGACTCCCACCTCTCTTCAGTTCTGCAGGAGGACAGCGAAGCGCTGGTTTCATTTGTTTATTCTACAGTGGCATTTGGAAAATTCTGCTCCTTTATTTTGTCCTCAGGGGTTTTTCATCAGACTGATCTGGCGTTCAGTTTCAGCACTGAATTGTGCTTTACTGCAGCACACATGCTGTCCTTACATTAATTTTTGGGGTTGATTGAGAACAATACGGCAAATGTATTTAATGAACCATTGTGTTTTGGTGTTGACTAGAAGCTGTTATCTTATATGAAGCAGAAACATGTGCACAGAACAGGCTTAGCACACAGGCTAAAAGACCATGTAAAAACTTCCCGGAGTCCTAAAAGTCTCCTCTAAAATTGCCTCTAGCCAGTACAGTGTAAGGTGGCCTGCATGAGCTATCTTTTTAATAACTTTAATGAAATATATTCGAAGCATAAAGCCATCAAGGAAGCATATACTTTTCATTTAGGCCTGGGATTGATTTCCACATCAATATGAGGCAAGAGCTAAGTGAAAGTCATGTGACTGCGCAAGTGAAATGGCAGCAGCACAGATAGCTCGTAAGGTTGTTCATCTGAAACCTTCAAACAGTTGGCTGAAAGCCTAAAGAGGATAAAAGTTTAGGTATAGATGAGTTGTCTGGGAATCTTTGGTGCCTCTAGCACAGATTGCGTAGATATATATATATATATATATATAATGCTTCAATAATATTGTTCTTTATTGCTCTTTTGGACAGTGAGAATTTGTATTTCCCTCCTTTGGAAAGAATGCATATAGCCACAACTCTCTAGACTTTTTCTCTTGACTTTAATAGTTTTCCATGTGATTAGAAGCATTATCATGAAGTTTAAGGACGGTATTCTTCAGAAATGCAAAATTCCTGGAACCAAATGACTTGTGAAAAATCCCCGCTTTTTGCATCTGAAGTTATCCGAGATAATGATTGAGGAAGGAAAAAGGCTTGTGACTATAAAAAGAAGAAAAAAGAAGCATGAAAAATGAACATTAACAGAAAAGAGTTTCAAGTAGTAGAATTATTCTACTTTAGACTTTTTTCTGTCTCCTTGTTAGCCTAATTTGGTAGCACTTACTATGACATCTCTGATAATAACCTACCTTCAACTTAGTATCTTGTATTTCTGTAGCTGTACAGAGTGATTTCAGTAAGAGACACATAGAGAAACATCACCCTCTAATTAAAGAGGTTAACAACATAGACCTGTATTTAAAAAACCTATGATCTATTTAATCCTCATTGTAGCATCCGTATGAACTTAAAAACGAAGCAGAATTCCAGAGGAATGCTTTAACATTATTTTTCCTTATTCCTGTGACAATATAGGATCAAATTCAGCAGCATGAGCCCCTGCTTACGGTGACACAGGGAAACCCCCGCGGAAAGGCAATCTGTTGAGGAAAGAGTAGCGGTTCCAACGGGGAGCGGAGACGGCTTTCCCGGCAGGTCCTACTGGCTGCTTCCACCAGATGGTGCCACTCTTCAGCAGAAGCCGGCGCCCCTTTCGGAGGGAGCCTGCGTGCCTTAGGCTCGCAGGAGGGGGGAGGTTCCCTCTCTTTTCCCAAGAGCAGAGTTCAGGTTCTCAGAGGCACCTTTTAGCCTGTGACACGCTTTATTTGTGAGGCAGCCGACAAAAGCTGCTTGGGTTTTACGCTTCCCCCCCCCCCCCCCCCAGTAACCTAAACTAATTGTTCTGCTGTATGGAAACTGGAAGGGTGCAAGAGCCTTAAAAAATACCACAAAGAAGCTGTTACACAAGCCAGCTTCTTAAGTGCTGTCTCCATCAAGCAGTTGATACTTGATTCTATTTTCCACCTACGTTTACCAATGATATAATTTTTCACTTTAAAAATAATATGCACAGTACTGGATATGCAAATGCATTCAGTGCTTTTATAAAGCACAGAAAACTCCAGTTATATTCAACACCAAAAAGTCAAGGCTGGGGGGAGGGTGTTCACTGTAATGAGCTGATACTTCCATTGCCTGTTTTAATAGAACAAGAGAAAGGAACTGCCAGAATCCCAAGGCACTGAACATGGTCAGTGTTTTCTAGTTACTAAAAAACTATTTTTCAAATTATCTGTCTTGGCACTTTACATTTGCTCAGTTCTCCTGTGCATCGTGGTTACTTTGTATGACACTGACAGCACAACTCGCTGTTGTGAGTCAGAGGAAGACATTTAATTGCAAGGATGATCTGTAGAGAGGCTCTGTGTGTCCCCCACACTCCATGTGAGCTAGCTTCCCTTCCCTTCCCTTCCCTTCCCTTCCCTTCCCTTCCCTTCCCTTCCCTTCCCTTCCCTTCCCTTCCCATTCCACAATATTCATCCAAGGCAGGGGAGAAAAGACCGGGTTACAGGAAAAACCATGGCTGGAGCAGTCCCATCACTCTCCACCCTTCAGTGCACAGCACTGCCTGGGATTTGTATAACCACTCTTCAACCTACAGCAGGCCACGGCTCTCTGCAATAGCTTCAGAGCAAATGTCTGATAGCTTACATCAACTAGCAGCAGGATTAAAGGAAAACTTTCTTCCTGACCTCTACTTCTACAAGACGCTGAGTGGAACAAAGTGAAACAGAACTATTCCATGATTTGTTTCACTTAAAAGAGAATAAATATCATAGTTAAATGTATGTGTGAACAAATACCAGATCTAACTTTAATGCTGTTGCAGTTTCCCTCCTCCAGTAGCTGGAGGCCTGTATTACTCATACTTGCTACAGGTAGTCAGGAAGAGAAGATTTGCTTTTGACATGTAAAGAAAGTGGCATAAAAAAGCTTGCACAGGCTCTCTAAGCCATGCTCCCTACTTACCGAAAGACTGGGAGAGCCGCAGCTACAGAAGCACGATCAGCAGGTACCACCTACCAATGCCCACTGAGCTAGGCTTCTTTTATTCACAAAATATTTCTGTCAATTAGCCTGTCTATCATCTTAATCACCTCTCTGATTAAATCTCTTTTTAAAACTCACATAAAATCCCCTCCATGTCATTTTGCTGGAAACCAGAGAATTCATAAACCTCTCAAAGCTGCAGTCTGTGAATTTCCTTGAGCTGGCCCGTCATTGACAAGGAAATGTCACCAGTGATTATTTCTGCATGTTGTAGCCTGTCACAGTGATTCCAAAAGCCAAATATCCAGAACCAGTTACAGGTCTCCTGTGGGTGACTGTCAGCCAGACTGATCTTAAATAAGTAGTAAATGTGGATGACTTTGGAGCACATTTGTATTACCAATTATTACCAAAAATGCTAAATTGAGAAGTAGCTATTGGTACTATTCAACATAACTGTCTTTTATTTAATTTTTTAGTCTTAATCAGCTGATGTTGGCTTCGATCAGTCTCAGCTGATGACTATCCTTCTGTTCCCTTCCAAAATTTCCTGGATGTTCTGCTTTAAAGACCACTGCTGTGATCAGAGGAGTAGTAGGTCAGAGCTGCCTGAAGGTGCTGCTTGATCAAAGCCAGGAGACAACATGTTCACCTTTCTGTTTTACCCCTGAGTCTGTATAAGAACATTTACTGGCTTCCACACAAACTCTGGGTTTGGTTTCTTTTCTTCAAAGGGCTTACTATTTATAATGCAACATAATGTTGTAACAAAGCACAAGATGGCACGGGATATATTTGAGTATGAAGACATATGCCCTGGGTCAGTTTTTGCTATTTGATTTTGAATAACTACAATTTCTTTCTTACACATTATTTTACAAATCACTGTGCACACACAGTTCCTTATGCTAGCTGCAGAAAAGACATAATGAAGGTGGTGTTTGCTTTAGAGAAATGGATGAGATATTCTGCAAAAGTATTGTAACTTTTGTACTTACTTGAAAAAAAACCCCTGTATTTTTGGTTTCCAGTCTAACAAGCTTAGCATGTTCAAAACTTTTAATTCTCATTTGTATTTGAGTTGTCACTTTCCCCAGCTATTTATCCTGATCCTCATGAGCTGTCAGGGATGAACCACTCTGCCAAGAAGGCATCCTCCTTGGAGGATATAAGCCAAGAGCTCTGGGGTGCATAGGAATGAAGCAGGCTCTGTTCTCCCATTGCAGATGCACAATGCTCCCGGATACCATCGATCTGATGAGAAAAAGTCATGAACTTGCTCCAGAGTCCTGAGACACCTGGCCAGCTTCTTGAACCTTTTCAGCAAGGGCCTTTAAGCTAAATGATTTGTTTATAGTAATATTTATCCCTCTCAGACATTTTCCTGGGGCGGTCTCTCTCATACTTCTGCTCATTTGATTAGTTTCCATAGTGACACTTATTTGTAGAGTTTAGAGTTGCTCATAGCAGGTTCCTGCAAATGCCAGCTGCATGCATGCCATGTTAATAAGACAAAGTCAGTCCTATTTCTTTCGCTTTGGCACTCTAATTTTGCTGTACAGTTGGGGGCATCATAGGGAAAAAGAAGAAGGTGGTGGGGAGATCCTTTGGATTCAAGATCTGGGGCTGATAGCTTATTATTCTAGATGGCATTTTTGACTGGACTTGTTTGTGTGAATTGCAGTAGCAGCCTCTGAAGGACTGTCTGTCTGTGTGAGCTATTATGTAAGCAGAGGAAACCTTCCATTACAGCAAGGCCTTTAGACTGCTGCTTTATTTAAAATGCAGAATTACATGGAAAAGCAATTCACTTGAGTAGTGCCTTGTAGGTTGCCTTTTATCCCAGGTTGCAGTAGGAATTTGCTTCTCTTCTAGGGAAGCTGCTACTCTTTTAGAAACAGGAGAATGCTAAAATCAGATACAAACACACACACACAGACACATGCATCTTACCAGTGTGCTTGTCTGTGGAAGGGATAAACAAGTATCTGCACGAAGGGAGTGAAAGGAAATTTACACACAGACAAGATCAATTTCAGTGGCATGTTTCTTTTAAAAAATGCTGATTCTTTGTAGCAATCACAACAAATTCATAGACTGGAAGAGAGTTAGGAAAAAACTGGAGTTGTTATGTATGAGCCACAGACAGGTACCCCACCAGATAGGTACCCTCACAGAACAGCTGCTGGGATTTAGGTAATAGGTCATTTGTACATTTGTTTTCCCACTTTTAGGGAAGAATAAGAACTAGAGGGAAAACTAGATTTGACAGGGATTTTGTCACACAGAGTATTAATTCTCTTAGGTTCCTTGCAGACGCTTTGAGGCCTCTCGTGTTTGACACATTTCTTTCTGCAAGAGACCATAAGGCTGTTTGAGCCACCGACATTTATGCATAGAAATAAAGCAACAAACAATTGTGGGAGTTCCTAACAGCATCTGGCCAGAGGAAAGGCAAGGAACAGCACTCCCAGGAGACCAGAAGTATGATTTTACTCTCATATAGTACAGAAAATAAAGAACAGACTCTCTGAAGCCACAGAAATTAAACTGGGGCATATCAGTGTACATGTAATGGAAGTCCAGCTGGCCTCTGGCTCTGGAATTCACAAGCAAGCTTGAATGTACTACTGAGGGGGAGCCAGAGGAAATTGGGCGTGTCGTGGAAGGACTCTCCTAACCTACACAAGGGTAAGTGCTAAACTCTTTTGCACTTTCCCCAGCAGCCTTTAACTGTCAGTAATGTATAAGAAGATTTATGAATTTCATTAAGATAACTCAATAAAATAATAATACAAAATAAATGTTGAAGCCTGTTGATTACTTAAAAGTGGAAATAAGAGGCAAAACCCCTTTTCTTCAAGAGCACTTAAAGGAAAAAAGTTATAATTGTAGAATGAGAGCTAAAACTTTAAAGTCCGTGTTTCCCTCCTTATTCCACCCCCAATGTTTAAAAAATGTAGGTATTCAGTGGAGGGAAGGAAGAAATCATATTTGTAAAACAGTAAACCCCTTTGATGTCAGTATGCAATAATTTTTAACAGCTAAGCTACTGTGCTCTTATCAGATCCATTGGAAGGGTGACATCAAATTGTGAATTCCTTGTGAGCATTCAGGAATACTGAAAGAGGATGCGAAAGAGCTGCTCAAAAGCACCCGATGCTACTCAACAGGATTAATGGGATCTACTGGAAAAGCTCTTCAGCTTTGTCTAAGTGAGCCAGATGGTGGCTGCTGGTGAAATCTTTCCAATAAATCAAAGTAAATCTTCTGTTAATACTATGCTGGGTCTGAGAACAGTGCTGTCTCTATTTAGGATGCCTAATTTATCCATTTAAAGAATAATTATGAACTATATCGTTTTGTGTAACCTTAGAAATCTGGGAGGGAGAAAGTCCTGTAACTAAAGGAATATGTTGTCTTTGCCCTACAAAATTCCATTCAGATTTGATTGAGTGATTAAGCCTGTAAGGAAGAAAATGATGAATTTTTAGTTCCATAATCAACAAAATAATGGCAGCATGTCAAAAACGATAGATGATGATGAAAAATCTTGTCTAAGACTGACTTCATGCAAGCATGAAGCGAAGCGGCAGTGAGAAGAACAGATGGCTCCCTGTGGAAACAGGGAGTGAGAGTGAGGCCAAGCTCCTTGGACCCATCCACCCTTCAGATAAGGACTGTGCATCCAGGCTTGTATCTGGACCAAGAGGTGGTTGCTGTGCTGGGGCAGCAGTCGCTGCATGGTAGCTTCAGCAGACAGGCAATGTGCTGTAGAGCAGAACACTGGTTTGCAGTTCAGGAGGTACTCACTTGAGATCCCAGCCTCACCTCCAAAACAGGTTGTATCTACAGACATTTAGCTCATTTTACCCATTTGTGCTATTGAAACAGTAATGTCTTTATTCTGGGATGGAGATTACACATTTGTGAGGCACAAGGAAATGTGAGTTGTGTAAAAAAGGCCTCAAGGAAACAAGTAACGATTAATTGTGTGGATCACTGGAAAGAAATATGCTCTACTAATTGAAAGATAAAGGATAAAAATACCAAATGCCTTCCTTGTTTTATGAGCGTCAGTCAGAGAAATGAGTGGAGGCAGCAAACAGTAATGGTACACATATTTAGGCTGACAGTATGAATCTGCCTTTGTTTACCTTGGTTTCCCAAGGAAGTGAAACTTCTGTAAGTGCACTGCCAGTCTGTCCATCCATCAATCTTTCTATAATTTCCCCCCAGTAACTTTTGCATTGGGCTAAATTTAATCAAATCTGTCAGGAAAGCAAAAAATCCCAAAGTTATGAAAATCAGTGTCTGGGCAAAAAACGGAGTCTTGACAACTGTCCTGGCTTCGTCAAGTACTGGAGTGTGAACTTGAGAGCTACTTTTTTTGGTGTAGTTTGCCGTCTAGACCATCAGCACACACAGTGCTGGCCATTCAGCATGGATGTGTGTCAGACACTGCATAGACTGCACCTTGGTTAACAGGTATTTTACAGACATGAGAAAATGATGAATGTAATGTACATGGGACTTTACAGGCTATGAAGGAGAACTGGAAGCACTGCAGAAAGGCTGTTATTTTAGTGGGATCTAATGAAGCAGGACGCATATTTCTGGGGAACCAAACGTCACTAGATCTGGGACTGTCCACCGATTTCCCGTCAGGAGGTGCGTCTTTATACAAGGAATACAGGTTTAGGAGAAGATTTTATTGGCATTCAAAACTGCAAAGGCAACATTATTATTTTTCAAAGTATTTTGGCATTTGTGTCTTTTGACTGATTCATGCCTATTGACTGATTCCATGGGCCAAGCCTACATTTGCTCTGCTGAGTGGAGAGATGATTCAAACTGCTCAGGTCTACCATGGTCAAAAGCTTGTATTAAAAACATTTGCAGTTTGAAAATCTAATTCTATCTATAGATATGTAAAAATATTCCTTTATGAGTCTGATCTCATCCAGATTGAAGACTAAAGAAAGGCTTTCACTGACTTCAGGGACAGCTATATACGTAGCTATAGAATAAAATATACTAAATAATAAAATATACTAAATAATGAAATGTCTGATAGTAACTCTAAAAGATTTGTAAAGTCAAACCTGGAACAGAACTGCTGCAGAAGACATCACAGCTTTAGTAATCTTGGCAATAAATCTCCAGCAGTGGTAGACAGGCCACAGCTATTGGATGCAGCAGTAATGCTCTTGATTAGGACCACTGGTGCGAAAGGTGCTTTCGTCCCCTCTTCTTTTAAATGAAGTGTTACTGGACAAAGAGAAACTCATACAATAATTCTGTTAGCATCCATTTATTGCGTGCCACTGAGCTTGCAAACATCCCTTGAAACCAGCCCGCTACCTGATTTTTTATAAATATACACTGAATTCTGCACTGGCACTTAGGAACAAATCAAAGTTCTTATGTTCATGGGTCAGCTTCTCCAAGAAATAGCCTAGAAACCCATCTCATGAACCACTGCCTGTTGGGTGTTCTGTAAATACTCCATATTTGTAAGGTGGGCAGTGGTTTAGTATTTTTTGTAACAGTTTGTTTAGATAACACATTTATGTTTGAATTACCACTGTTTTCCCTGAAAGCAAGGCAGAAACTGAAACATGGGAAGTTCCACCTGAATACAGGGAAGAACTTTACGCCGAGGGTGGCAGAGCACTGAACAGGCTGCCCAGAGACATTGTGGGGTCTCCCTCTCTGGAGACATTCAAAACCTGCCTGGACGTGATCCCGTGCAACCTGCTCCAGGTGAACCTGCTTTAGCAGCAGGGTTAGAGTAGATGATTTCCAGAGCTCCCTTCTAACCCCAACCATTATGCGATTCTGTGATACCTAATGCCAGTCGATTCATCTGTTTTGAGTCCTGGTTGCTTTTTATCTGCTCCTTGTGTCGCAAGCATTTATACAATGATATCCCATAATGAAGTTCATCTTCTTCCTTAATAATTAAATATGAATTTACTTGATGCCTGTGACCTGGATAAAAAATGCATTGTAATGAATTTTGGCATTCAAAATGCCATTTTGAAAGAGGAGTGAGCTGAACAGTATATTAAAACTAAACTTTGTCAGTGTGCCATTTATCCATGCTGCTAGGGACAGATACTTAAGGTGTTTTACAGACACTAGATGGGTCCCAAAAAGGTATTCATCCCACAGGTTTGGACCTCCAAGCCTCCTGCCTCCCTCATTACCCCCAGCTGGTTTATGACCCTCTAGAGCAGGGAACAGACTGCACTGTCTCTTTTCTGAGCCTGAACTCATCAGCTGATGCAGTGCCTAATGATTTAAGTGCAGTGTAGATGCCAATACCATGCAGAGATATAAGAGCTGCCTTTAAACCAAACCTGCTGGGGTAGCAAAATTAACTATGTTAAATCATCCACCTCAGAGTGCTTTACAGCTTTGCTTTTCCTGTCTGAATGAGCTTGCCCAGGTAAAACTGCTTTATATTGTGACAAGTACACCAGTTACTTATCCCTCTCCACTACCCTAGTTTGTTTTGTATGCCCCATTTAGTATAGAATCTATGCAGTTTGTTGTCTGCAAACAACCTAAAAATAAAGCACCTATTCTATAATGGTTTCTGTGTATTTTCTGCATCTTTAGATCTCATGCCATGACTGATAATGCTGGGCCTTTTGTTTAGCATGCAGAAGAATTTTAGTTTAGTTCAATAATATTCTTACATGCAGGACCCACAAGAATTTTCCAGGCTGCTGCCACCTTCCAAAGAAAAAGAAACATCAACATTCAAAGTATTTATTTTCCTCCTCAAAAAACTTAAATTATACTTTCAGTTATAAAATCTTCAAATCTAGATTAAGTTTTCTCCTCAGGTCCTTAAATAGCGCAAATATTTTATTCAAGGGTAAATAGCTGTTAAACTACTTTTGGCTTATCTAGCAATTAAAAAGATCTGTATTACTACCAGCCACGGTGAAAAAATAAAGCTCAAGAGTCTTAGAAGTGTATTGAAACAATACCAGAAACAGTACCAAATGGAAGCCCATAAAAAAATGGGTATATCTGGAAAACCTTGTTATAAAGCATACTAAGTTTTGACTATTTCTGTCTTGATTTTTATTGAACAAAGTGACCTCTTCTCATAGCAAACTCTTTCAGAAAAAGATGTATACCAATGCACATACTCCACTCCTAATATTCATGGTGTCTATCTGAAGTGTCCATGTCTTCTCACCTGGGCTTTATCACACTTTGAAGAGTTTGTGCCTACAAATTTGGGCATAGGTGATAAAACCTGATGTCTGATAAAAGAGTTGGTCAGGAATGACTAGAGTTGTTAATGACTCTAGATTTCATAACAGTTGGAGAAAGGATTAAGGGATTATTATGTTCTAATCTTGTTATCTGTGAGGTTCTGAAGCTGTAAAATTTTATATTGATGCTAAACTGGGACAATGTGTGAGGTTGAACTCACACTTTATAATAAACTCTAGGTAATGCTAGCATAACACTTGGTTTTGTTGTGTTCATCTTAATGACTAATTTGAAATCCTTCAAAGAAAAAAAACTAGAAGACTAGAAATTAATTATAAAATGAAAAATAATACTGAAATTACTGCAGTCTTACAATCTCTCAATTGCAGTGTTGGAGCTGTCATAAGGAAAAGATAATAGCATATCACTTCAAAAGATGTTTCCATGTAAGAATAAAGGCATTGCCCTTAATTTCAGCTATTTTATAGGTCTTTTCCAGCTGTGAACTACCTCTAACCAATTGTCTTGTGTTACAGAGGTGCTGTCCTTTCTCATGAATTTGATCTTGATTATCCTGTGAGTGAAAAACAAATGGTTGCAGCCGGATCAAATGTGTAGTGAGCAAAAGTGGCATACACAGTTATTTCTGGTCCCTTTCCGATGGTCTGCTGTTGGCTCTCTATGTTGGACAGGAAGGGGACTTCACTGAGATGAGGGCAGGGACAGGTGCTGTTTAAGGAGCCCTGTGAAGAATACAGACCCCTGGCTGCAGTGCTGGCCAGTGCTGGCTTTTGCACATGTCCTAGTTTTGGGTAGGATATGTGGGAGGAATATGGAAGTGGGGTTGCTGATTTGGAATTGGATCACTGCTTTCTACTATGTTGTGCTTCTCTGTATGGAGACCTGCTTTAAATTCTGAAGGGACATAAAGTTCTTAGAATATATAAAGTGTACCACACAGTGATTTACTTGCTTCAGGGAGACTTCACCACTTACAGCTATTTTGCACAGTCAGGGTAATTTAGTGTGAACACTGATGAAAAAAACCTGTTGGTTTACCCTTTTTTTTTTTCTTTTTTTTTTTTATTTCAGTAGATGCATTATTTATTATGGCAGAAACCATTCCATTTTGGAATAAATCTTTAAAATTCTTGATCTTATTTTCTATCGATTTGTTTAAACCGAGTTTCTTTTATAAGTACGTTTCATAGAAATGTATTCTTGGTCCTTTCTGGACTTTCGTATCATCATGAGCTGCTGCTTCTGCTGGTCGTGATAATATTACCAGCATTTGCAAGTGAAATATGGATCCTGTATCTCAGCATGCAGAAAAAAGATTCATATGCTTGTTTAAATGTGACTTTTAAGTATACTTATTTGTAAATGTTAAAGCCCACAAAGAAATTTCACTGGGATGCTAAGCAGTGACTGACCTCATCATATGAAAGAGACTGATGTTGTGGGAGCAGAGAGAACTCTCCCCACAAAACTGTTAAGCAACTCTGTGGAGAGACTATTGCAGCAATTTTGGAAGGCTAACACACTTCTGGAGGGCTTCCCTGGCTTGGTGAGAATTCCCCAGCCCTGGGCCTCCCATGCCCTTTGCCTGCTGCTGGGAAAGACAACTGTACAGCTGGATGATGACCTGCAGATCCCCAAGATTCAGAGGACTGGAGAGTCCATCTGAAGCCTAACAAGGCAGATGAAACATCGTTACAAAATCTTCTCTATTTGCCTTAAAACTAAAAATTGGAATCTTGGATTCCTGTTGGTTAACTCCAATTAAAAAGAAATAAAACAAGTTTCACTTGGAGCCAGTTGTTAGAATTAGGTAATAGGCTCTGCTGGATCAATGGGTTGCTGGTCTTTCAGCTGATCAGACCTGAAGCAACAAAGAAATGCTTTTAAAGGTATTCTAATTAATTTATTATCATTTTCTTCAGCTTCTATTAAAAGCTTCTAGATGGTGGTCTCTCAGATGGGAGCCAGTGAATCATTACATCAAGGAGTTCATGCTTTAAAGAACGTGCTCCAGTTATGTAGTTTGCAGGATCCGGGACAGCTTTTCACTGCTGGAGTGCAGGGTAGTGATTTAGCTGCCCTGCAAGCTCTGAGAAGAGGCATCGGTGACAAATCCTTGTGATTGGTTAGAGAGCTACATAATGAGCTACTTGTCTGCACTCTCCAGATTCTTCACTGTCTACTCCTACTACTCCTACGCTACTATTTCTGTATATGCATCCCTGATCATCCTACTGTCTTTGTGGGCCACTTGTTACATTTTCCAGTGAGGTTGCTTTGTTGTTTCTCTCTTGCTGGAATGGAACTTACATAGATATTCACAAGGTCAACATTGCTTTTCCAAACTTTCTGTTCCAGCAGTGTATAAGAGCTGAAGTTAGTCTCTGTGTGTGTAAAGTTACCAACATTATCTCATCCTGTTTTCTTAATTTCTGTAATGTCTTTATCTAATACTTCTTCTCTGCCTTAGACTGACAAGACACCTATGAAGTCAGATGTCTTCTGATTCTGTGTTTGTCTGGAAACTCATAAAATAGAATCTGGATCACTAAATAGCATGAATATGTACTGCAGTAACAAATGTAATCATGTGTGGAGGTAGTCCCTTTGTGATGTGCCACATTTTGTGATTGTACATTTTCTAAACTTTGATGGTCTGAAGATCAGCTCAGAACTAGTTCAGTGTTTTGTTGACTTGTTTTCATTCAAGCTTTCCTAGTCTTTACTTTAACCATAATTCTAAGATTCTTTGTTCCTTAAGTAAACTTGCAGGCTGTTTGCAGCAGACATTTCGATCTTTTCTCAAAGGCAAAGAAATATGCTTAGACCCAATTCTTCTTCTGGTGTCCTCAACATAAAAAGGACATGGAACTGTTGGAACAAGTCCAGAGGAGGGCCACGAGGATGATCAAGGGACTGGAGCACCTCCCGTATGAAGACAGGCTGAGAAAGCTGGGGCTGTTCAGCCTGGAGAAGAGAAGGCTGCATGGAGACCTCATAGCAGCCTTCCAGTATCTGAAGCGGGGCTATAGGGATGCTGGGGAGGGACTCTTCATTAGGGACTGTAGTGACAGGACAAGGGGTAATGGGTTAAACTTAAACGGGGGAAGTTTAGATTGGATATAAGGAAGAAGTTCTTTACTGTTAGGGTGGTGAGGCACTGGAATGGGTTGCCAGGGAAGCTGTGAATGCTCCATCCCTGACAGTGTTCAAGGCCAGGCTGGACAGAGCCTTGGGTGACATGGTTTAGTGTGAAGTGTCACTGCCCATGGCAGGGGGGTTGGAACTAGATGATCTTAAGGCCCTTTCCAACCCTAACTATTCTATGATTCTATAATTCTATGAGCACTCACAATCCTTCTGAATTTAATATATGCAACTCTATCCCTGCTGAGAGATGGGTTCCCTAACTACAGCTTTCCAGACCAAATACCTGTGCCTGTAGACATCCTGACACTGTGTTTTCATGGTTTTCATACTGGTATTCACATGTGTCCTCAAGTCATCTGGCTTCCTAAATTCCTCAGACAAGTTGAGCGGCCCACGGAGACCACCCCCCCAACTCCTGCCATCTCTACAGGAGAACTGGGGTAACTGGGATCTCTTTGAGGTCTCCACTGGAAGCAGGCAATGCAGCCTGCCCAAGCAGCTGGGTACAGCCACAGGTCCTGAATGCATTCAGTAATGGGCAAACCTTGCTGGCTACTGAGCTCAAGAACTGACTTTTATGATGTTGTTCATATCCATGATTGTTCGGCACAATTTCTGAGGCCAGAGTAAGATATACTCCTAGCTTTCAGTTTAGAAGTAGGATGTACTTATTTTTTCCAACAAAGCCTTCTTTGAAAGCTGCTTTATAACTTGCTGTGATAGTGTTTATGTCCAGCACAGTATCAACCCTTGATGAATATCCCTGCCTCTCTGTGTGTTGTCTACTGAAAATGTTTTACCCAGCCCTTGAGAGCACATATTCCTGATTTGCTGGGACTGAGCAGATTAGGCACTATACCGTTGGCTGGGTGTCTGTAGTTACATGGCTTTGGAGGAGTGTTTGACATAAGAGATCTCCCAGTTTTAGCAGTGATGTTCTGAAAGCCACAGCTTCTACCAAAAATGAAGTGTTTGCATTAGTTTCAGTGCAATTACCCTGAAACTACCACGAACTCTCTCAGCCCCAGTCGTCGCTGAGCAGTCATGATAGTCCCAGTGAAATGATGTGTCCTTTTGTTCAGGGGCAAATGCAGCCCTGAATGGGTGGTCTGAGCCCCTGTGTTGGGGCACTGCATCCACATTGGCTCATGTGAAAGACATGCCAAGGGTCAAGAAAGGAAAGAAAACAGACACGCACTTTGGCCAGGCTGCAACACAGTGGTGTGGCTTCCCTTTGGCTGTATATAAGAGCCAGGGAGAAGCTGCATCACTGCTCTGCACTATGGGAGCCACCACTGTTGCAGTGGGGTAGGTGAAATGAAGCCAAAGCTGGAGCTTAAGGTCTTTCCAGTCTCCCCCTGGAAACCTATGCCTGTATTTCAGTCTTCAGAAAATGTACAATAGCACAACTTATTAACATGCAGATTTAGCACTGGCACTGTTACGTAAGTATGTGTTGTCTTCCTTCTAACCTAAATTTCACTTACAGAGAAAATACAGAAGACTTGCAATCCATATGAAAATAACATCCAAGTGTTTTCACCCACCTAACCCCTACCAGGATTTTGTCAGCCCTCTTCATGTCTGAAGACCCTTGATTTTTCTTCCTTTCCATTCTTTGGCCATTCTTTTTCTGTCCTGGTTGCTGAAATCGAGCTACTCAGAAGAGATTTTATTCTGTTACAATTTCCCAGTCCTTTTCTTTAAAGCTTTCCCTCAGGATTACTGCGATCTAATGAATTTTTCAAATTTACCGTCAACTTGACATGCAGACTCAAAAATGTGATTCTTGCTGCTCAGCCACCCCTTGTAGTCAACTTCAACTCACTAAGTAAGACAGTCCTATTCACAGTTATGACTCAATAATTCTGCAACACAGCTTCTGTGCAGCATGTGACAGCTCCTCTTAGCAAACTGCTGATACAGTCTACATGGAAACATTCAGTGATGCAGAGTTTTTACAAAACCAATCAGAGTCCGCAGTCTTACAGATAGATAGATTTCCTGGCGTTAAAAAAATACTCAGAAAAGGATAATAATTTTTCTTATAGATTTATTCAGAAGATAATGACTTTTAACAGTTATTAAAGACAGTTTCTATGAGCCAGCCATTTAAATCTCATTATTTTTTCAAAGACTTCCAATAAGTATGAAAGACCATGGCAGTGGAAAAAAAATATCACACTATGAGTCTGTCTTTGGGCAGTCAATTCAGCATTCTGTTTGGAGCATGTACCACGGCAATTTTGCATCCCTGGAGAAATGTGTTTGCTAGATTGCAAAGAACAGGCTGATCAATTCAAATTGTTGGAATAACAAGTTGGTTCTGCACCCAGCATATTTATAATTCTTTTTTTTTCCCTGTGCAAAGCCATTTCCCAGGTTTTGTATTATTATTTTCTTAGAAAAACCTAGTCCAATAAAAGGATAAGGTCAGCTCTTTTTCCCCATAATTTGCCTACACTTGTCTGTAGTGTTTACTGCATTTTAGACAGAGGCATTTCCATATTAGATAAATTGCTCCAATATCTGCACTGACTGATGAAGCTAATGCTTCTTCCAGGCAGACAAAATAAAAGAAAAAAAAAAATTCCTCCCTCGCTTTCATCTGAATTTCACCAATATTTTAATTTATTAAGGAAAAGAGCTTTAAATATCACAGTAAAATAAAACAGTAAGTAAAGTACAATGGCTACACATTTTCTAAGAAGCAAATATTTATTGTACTTAAATATACATCCTTCTCAGGTTATTCAGGACATCTTATGCAGAGAGCACTCATCATTTTGGGGAGAGGTAAATAAATTTATTCAAGCTCCATTATGGACCTTCAGTGCAGAATAACACCATTACTACTATTTCCACTTATATAGAGAGGATACTCAATGAATATTCTATCAGCATTTCCTTTGAGTAAATGCTTTCTGTTTTCTGTCAAAGTGCATCCAATATATTAACCATCCTTGAGATGTTAAGTAACAGTGCTCCAATCTGTCACAAAAGTGGCGATGCTGCAGAGTAGTAAACCTGCAATTTTTGAAGTTGGATTGTACGCAGAAAAAAAATCTTGTGAAATCCTTAATTATAAGCAGTCATTCATTACCTTCAGTGAATCCTGGAAGCTGCTGGAGTACTGTAAACATGAACCATTATAATTAAAATGGAAAAAAACAACATTTAAGGTATTGTTTTGCTCTGAATAATGTTTTCATCTTTTCCAGGAAGACATAAACATGAAAAGTCTCTTTACACTTAATAAAGCTTCCAGAAGTGTGAATATACATTTGAAATCATGTAAGTAACTTTGCCACTGCCTCCTTACAACTAAAAATAATTTAAATGAAACAAAATATGGGATTGACAAAAAAGAAAAAGGGGGGGGAAATTATATATAAAAAAAAGTCAGCAGCCAGTTGTCCTCTCCTTCAAACAAGGGATATCTTCACTGCTTCAGTGACTTGGAAAATTGTAAGGCTATCTAGGTGAACCTCTGCACAACTTGTTTACAGACCAGTTGGGCTTTAGGCTCTTCTAGTATTTAGAGTGAATTTCACTTGCTTTTGTATCAGTAGAGCAAATACTGTTGTCTTCTTAAATAATTAAAGTCTTTTGAAAATAAGACAATGTTATTGCAAATTACTTCCCCATTTATTAGATGAGATTTTCACAATTTCATTCCAACTTAGACCTTTTTTTTTCCCCTGAAATATTCCTTTTCCAATGTCAGAACTGCTCACTGTTAAAGGGCACTGTAAATTTTGCAAGCCAGGATCCTGCTTCCATCCAGTTTTAATTTCCTGTCCCTTCAGACTCTTGTCCTGCTGATGCAGCTCTTTGGTCTTCTCTGATGTGGTCTAGGCCTTCTACTGGGTCATTCACAGCAGAAAGGCATGTGAAATGCAACGGAAAATCCCTCCCATGTAAAGCTGGTGGATGTTCAGGCACAGTTAACATGAAGAAACCACCTAATCAAATAATTAGGCTGAATGGTGCTTCAAAAGGTTGACCAGCCCCAAGTTCTTGTGTCAAGACCTGATCAGTATTATCTGTATCATTCTCAATGCAAATTTAAAACCATAGGACAGTTTAGGTTGGAAGGGTCCTCAGGGGATCACCTCATTCAGCATTTCCCCTGACACGGGCTAACATCAGAACTGGCAAACCTATTTTTAATGCCCAGCAGACTCTATCGTCTTCCCCCCAGACAATTATTCCAGTACTTTACTGTCCCCTTTAATTTTTTTTTAATATAAAAATCTCTTATACATTTTTCTTAACATCTAACCTGGATTTAATGAATTAAAATAAAAAGTTTATGATTTCTGTAGTGGACCAAGAAAAACCTATTGAAAGGAGAGGAAACCCCCACTCCCATTTTCAGTGCTATAAGAACAGGCAGCTACAGACAATGCAGCCCAAAGCTTGCCAGGCTTAGACCTTTCTTAATCCACTGTAGTAGTGGGGGCTGAGTTCTTGTTATCATTAGTTCCCACTATTTGGTAACAAATACGTTTAAAGTTCACACGTACTTTCGTGCTGGAACTTTCTGTTATTCTTATTAACAATACTGCTGTGCATTTTAGTTCTGTAAATTCCATTTGATTATTACTATTATTTCGGGGATTAAGTTACTGAAAAGAAATATGTTGTTTGGGTTTCCAGCAGTTTGGTAGGTTAGCAGAAGGTCTTGACATTACATTTGGAGCAGTTTGTAGGTTAGTTGATAAGAATGGCAAAAAAAAGAATGAAGAGAAATTCCACATGACAGGTATTACATATCATTATAAGGATATATTTGACAAATTTTGGTATAATTTGAAAACCTGACAGCTTGTGGGTTTTCTGATCTATCATTAGTTGAGTGGATTAATTTTACAACCGTAACTCACATACAGCTGAGTTCTTTCCTTAATGGTATTTTCTTCCTTTCCAGGATCATGATGAACTTTTCAGAGTGTTGTAAATGCTAGAAACATTATGTTTAGTAAAAGGAGCATATCTGAGTTAAAACCAAATTAAATGCAACAAACTTTTGAGTACAGGTTTCCTGTTCTTTTTTTTTTTTTTTTTCTTGTCATTATGCTTGCAGTTGAATTATGATTTTTTCTTCTAAAAATAGGGTTGTGATCTCTTACTGAGTAGGACTACAGAATATTAAGTAATACTCTGGATTCATCATACCAGTCACCCTCCCACTGCAGAGACACTCAGAAGTTATGGGGAGAAGCACGAAGGCATGAGTTAAAAATACCTTATGGACTAAGTTACAGATTTGGTGCTAATATGATCCTGAATTTACAGCTGGCCGTACTATCTACACCAGTTTAGATATGCACAAGTGTGATTTCAGTTTTGTTTATGAGGAAAGTTTTCTGATAGGATACAATATTTGATCTGCAGTGCAATCCTGCCTTATTTAACTGGATTTATGGAGAGTAGATGTAATTATACAGAGCAATTATGCAGAATGATATTTATACATTGACCTCAATATTTACCCCAGCTGGAATACAGGCTGAGCAAAGGATATCAGCCAAGTGCCAATCCAGATAAGTCTACAAAAGATGGCAGCCTATTCTTTTGCTTAACTTCTGAAGAGCTGGGCACAGTGATTACCATGGCTCTACGTATGTGGACTAAGGCACCATTTATGAATGATAATTTGTGGGGGATTTATTTACTACACCAAGTAAGTGTAAATGCCATGTTGACATTTTCCTCTTTAAGTAATTTGATAAAATAAGTTTTGGGAAGTTTACTACTATCTGTGTTTTGTTTGAAAGTTTTCCCATAGTGCAGTTTCCAGGGTTTTGCAGTATTAAATATGCTTTCTGCAAGCATGAATAATTGTTTACTAAGAACCTCTTTGAAAGCTGACTGAGATGGGTTTTTTATTTATCAGGATTTTATGGACCAAGAAAGAGTTCTAAAGTTTAATTCAGTATAGAAGTATCTAAAATGGACTCCAGAAATCTGGCCTCTTTATCATCAAAGATTTAACTATGATGAAGAGAAAGATAAAAGCTATGTTGTTTCAGTAGCTTCCTGTGCACTTGCGCCAACCAGTGCTGTGAAAGGAGCTTATGACATTTAAATGTGTGTGTGGTGCCAGCTGTAACTAAGTACAGTTTTCTGTTTATGCTGATACTCCTCCTTAGTGCAAATTAAATAGTTTATTGTATTTAAACTCTAATCTAGCACACCCGGATATTAGTGGGAGCCCTTCACTTGGTTTCAACATGTTGGATCAAGTCCAAGCAGACTGGCAAACTACGTCAACACTTCATTGGCCTGAAGATTTTCCTCTGGAGGGAGTCTTGGGCTGGTGTCCCTAGATACATTCAACTTCTACATCTACATTCCTGGGTGCAACAGCTATCCTACAAACCCTGGCAGAACAGAAGGCAAGGCCCTTATAGCTGTTGCCTCATTTGTTTGCCTGTGATTTGTGATTCTCCATAAAGAAAGACCGAGAGAGTTGTATCTGATGTTTGTCATTATTTATTACTATCTCTTAGCAGTCCCTCACAGAAGGCAGAAAACCATGTTCAGCCTGGCTTAGGTGGCTGCCAAGCTCTTGTCCTTCTCTAGACCCATTTTTAAGTTAGCAGTGCACATGGGTCTATGATAGAGATGTGGAGAGGTAAGTAAGCCAGATGGGAACATGTGTTTAAACAAGGTTGTGGTAGGAGGAAGGAGGGATAATAGGATTCCCTCCTGCTTGGCCCAGATGTTGCCATCCTGGAAAACCTGGTGGCTCTGAACTGTGTTTCTCTGTACCACCTAGCAGACAAATGCTTCTAAGGAAAAAATGGGATCAAGTCCACCAGCACATGTGGTCAGAGGCAGCAGGGTATGCCATCGCACTGGCATCCCAAACTGGTGTGGGAGACAGATATGAGTTGATGGCCACCAGAGGATTTATGCCTAATTAATATCATCAGAGCAAGACCCTGGCTTAGGAAAGCTGGAAAACTGGGGGAAATCAGTTGCTGTAGCCACACTGGTTAATTTGGGAAGCTCTTTTAGAAAGATTGGGGTGGATATTTCAGGGTTGTAGTGCTAATCCTTGATAAGAGACTTCTCTGCTCTGTGGCAGGAGATGATGATGCTGCTGGCTGTGTTATGTGCTGCCTCATACAGTTGCTACTGCTTGTACAGGTAGCTCCTGCTGCCTGATGAGTCACACTGGCAGGGACACAGAAGCCAAATCCTCTGGTGATTTCCCTCCTTCCCTTGAGGGACCAAGTATGTTACTCTCATGATAATGTGAAATGTACTCGGCTGACAAACCGACATGGACCGACTATTTGTTCTGCAGCATACAGCAAGGAAGAGGTGGACTAAGCAAAACCCTTAGGGATTTTAAAACGTGAATAACTGAAACATTCTGTAAAATGTAACTTCATAATAGTTCCCTCTGTGGCATGTTCCAAAACTGTATCCTTCACATGGCAACACAACCACTACTTGCACTGATGTAACTGTAGAACCATTTAACAATGCCGTTTTCCTTTATTTATGGTTCAGTAGCCAAAAGAAAATTAACTGGTATCTCTGCAGTGTACCAATATTTATGCTCTGCTTAATGCTCCACATAATAATTGCCTTTTCTAGGACAACATTTAATATAATTCATGGAAAGCTTTCAGGGAAAAATTAGAACTTCACACTGAAAATCCTCAATTACATGTTAGAAAATTTAATTTATATGAAATGTTGCTCTCCATTTAGTTCTTGAGACTAAAGTTATGTGCTAGCTGTAATTCTAAAGTTAAAAAGAAAAGAAGTTAAATAGCCCCTTTCTGAAGTTCCTCTCTGTTTTGTGGGTGCCTTGGTACCACATCTAAGAAAACCTCCTCAAAAATTCAATGTTGCTGAGAATCTTACTCATGGTGTAGAGTATTCAGGTCAATTTTTTGCTGAACAATTACTATGGTTTTCTTTCCTCTCTTGTAATTTTTTATTAATGAGCAAGTGCAGAGATCTGATGAAAAGAAAGACACTTGCATCTTCTTCATGACAGTGACACTGGGCCTGCTAGTCCCTGTGTTGTCTATTGCAAAGAAATAAAAATAATGGGTTCAGACT
Source organism: Pezoporus flaviventris (assembly GCF_033815535.1). NCBI lineage: Eukaryota > Metazoa > Chordata > Aves > Psittaciformes > Psittacidae > Pezoporus > Pezoporus flaviventris. Next base: position 11,311,808 of record NW_026892595.1, read on the forward strand.
AAAAAGATGACACATTTTATAAAATGCCCTTATACACAACACAATTTCTATTCATAGGATAAACTTATCAGTTAAAATAGTGAAGATGTTTAAAACCCTGGAATTATTTTCTAACACAGCTATATATAATTAAAAAAATTAGAAGATTAAATTGCGCATTTCCCCATCCAAGGCTCATATAACCCAATATGACAGTGCTGTATTTAGGAAGACGGTTCTAATTAGACTTCTGGGCCCAGTAAAGAATCCTATGAAAACACACAGCAAAAGATGTTGGAGAGAGTACACTTTGTTTCCAAGTTGTTCTCCATCACTTTTCAATGAAAGCAGCAATGTGCCAAGCCACAAATGGTGCCCTTCAGGTCATCAGAGTTCCGTATGTTGCTGAGGGTGAGGGATGGGTCTCTGCCTTGGCCTTTTGCTCCCAACAATTCAACCCTTTGAAGCTCTGTTGTTAAAAATTCAGGTATAAGGCAGAACTCACAGCCACATCCTTAAAGTGTCTGAGCTGAGCTCAAAGCGAGATGGGCTTTGCTAAAGTTACTGTTTGTTTTACTTTCAGCAGTTTATCTCTAGGAATGTTGAGGAAGGTGAATTTTCGTCAATCCTGTGTTTTATTCTGTTAGCATGTCTGCAAGCTCGGGACCAGAAACAGTGCAGCAGACACCAACCTTGTTTTCGTTGCTGCTGATAAAAGATTAACACCTGTCATTGCCTTGCTGACCTAAGCTTATAACATATCTGCACTGTTTTTTTCATTGTTTATTTATAGATTACAACTTTAAAAGTTTCTAAGATTTTATTTAATGGCTTTGGAGCTCATAGTCTCTACTTTCAAAACAGAAAACTCAAAAAGAAACATAAATTGGAAAAATTATGACACTGAACTATAAAGAGATTTTACTTTCTGGAAAGCGGTTTTGTTAGTATTTCCAGATCAGGTTGGATGGGGCTTTGAGCAACCTCATCTAGTGGAAGGTGTTCCTGCCTGTAACAGGAGGGTTGGAACTAGCTGATCTTTAAGATCCCTTCCAAACTAAACTATTCTATGCGTCTGTGAATTCCCCCCGAATCCTTTCTTCTTTTCAGCAATGTGCCAATGCTGCGATGCACCTCCTCCTCCTCTCTTTCTCCTGATGCCCCATGCATCTGCATCTGTCTGACAGGCTGCAGACTGGCACATGGGGTTAGAGGATGGATGAGGAGCCACAGTGAAGTATTGCGAATAAGCGTGATACAGGTCAAGCTGCAGAGAAGGCAGGTTGGGAGCTAAACTTGAGATACTCCCTCTCAAATGTGTGAGATTTGACAGGTCTGCACTGTGAAGGCTATAGTTTAGTCTTGCTAGGAGGGTGGAAAACACAGTTTCTTCAGAAGCCTGGAGTTAGGCTTGCTATTAGTGATTCGCTATCTTTATTACAAGAGGCTACTTCTTTCACCAACGGAGGGAAATGTATTCCCTACGATTCTTCCAGGCTATCCACAGAGTAAGTGTATTTAGTTATCCTGAGCTTGTCACGTAACCTTTTAAAACATTAACTTCAAGAATCCGGTCCAATCACAGCCCAACCCTTCCTGTATTTCACTATGTCGTTCAGTTTAAAAAAGGAAACCTTATTTTATAAAGCTTTATAGACCAAGTTCCATCTATGTGAACTGTTTATTTAGGCAGGAAGCTACTCAACTACTATTTCTGGAAATAATGGAAAAGTAGTTGCCTAGACAAGAGTATGAATAATTCTATTGTTTTCCTTTTATTCAAAGCTACCAGAACCCTCTCGTTAAGTTTTAAAATTCATTTTGGAACCCCCATTCTATTTCTAAATTCCTATTTTGTTCTCAGGCTAAACATATGCCAGTAAACAATACCCACAATTAACAAATAATATTTTAGTTCCATTTCATCTTCATAAGCAAAATCAAGTAGTTTATACTTTTACTCAACACAGCAAACAAAAAGTGATAGCTATTAAAACAGAATGAATAATTAACATTGTCCTCCATAGCTGACAGTCCAGCTTTGAAACTTTTGCCTTGACTGTGTTTGATTGTGTGTGGTAAAGTTTTTGAAAATCTCTTTGGATTGGGATTAAGCAACTAGTTTTGATTTTTGACACAGGGTAGAGAGCTGACTGACGACAATCTTTTCCTTCAGCTTCTCCAAGAGCTCTGATGAAGGCTTTTCATTCCTGTATCAATTACTTGTTCATGAAAATCAGTTCCTCTATCAAATGAAATATACTGACTTTTTATCTCCCCATATCCTTATTTCTTCTTCATTTGTTTTTATTCCTGCAAAACACGGTAGGAATGTCTAATTCTGACTAGAAAGGGAGTAAAGACAGTTGGTAAAAAAAAATCTCAACAGATTCAATGCAATATACATAAAATAAAATGGTTCACTCCATTTATGTGGCTGGAATATCCTCTGAGCTGTAACTGGATTAAAAAATTACAGAGAGTGTAACAGAAAGAATAAAGAAAAAGTACTAATAATGTATATTTATTCTAAGAACTGCCAGTGAGCATGGAAATTTGACTTGAAGGCTTCCAGATTTCAGACTACTTCCTACAAGAACACTGTTTTGAGTTCTGCAAGTTCCTCACCTTGCTCTGCAAATAAAATGATAGAATGAATGATTGAACTGAGGCACTGGGACCAGTGGAGCTCTGGCAGCGAGGAACAGAGTTTTTGCTGTGCTCTGTCTGCACCTGTTCACATTGCTGATTTCTCTCGAACTGTACACATGCATGCTTAATGCGAAGGTTGCACAGGAACCCCCACCTCTGATGTTAGAATATGTTACTGAATCATAAGTCAGGTTAACCGTTTCTACATTTCCAAATCACTGAAGACACCATTTACAAAATATTGGATGTATGGTTACAGCATCCTAGTTGTGCTCATTTGCCTCCATCTCTGGAGATGCCCCATATAAAAGCTAACACTTCAACCAGGCACTGCCAAATTCTCAAAACACCCTGTGTATTGCTATTCACAGAACTCCACCTGCTTTGTGCACCTGAATTATACAATGTGCATGCTTCACTGGTGCCAGCTGCTTTTTCTGAAACATACATATGCACACAGGTAACAAGATCTGCAGCTGCATGAAATTTTCAATCTGCTTTTGGCTCATAAAGCAGCTAGTCTGGTAACTACCTTCTGTTTGACATAATCCAAGTAACCAGTCCATTTTTATGAAGCTTTATTACATCTTTTTTTTTTTTTATTCAGTAAAACATAAAGACAAAACTTTGGGTTTGTTTTTTTTTTTCATAATTTAAAAAGAAATTATCATAGTATCCTGGAAGACCCATTAATAAGGGAAAATACTGACACCATGTATAAAGTAATAGAAACCTCCACCGCAAGATTAATTGTAAGAGAATAAAAGCCCTGTCTTCTAGACAATTCCATAGTCACACTGACCCTTTATTATTACTTTTCTATATATTTGCTAAGCTGTTTGTTCATATATTATATAGCTGTTGTGGGATGCAGTATTCTGTTTGCATGCATTTTGGGTGAAGAAAAGAGATCCTAAGAACAGAAAACACTGCTGGTGATTGACTAACCCTTTTTGTTCTAGTATTTTCTTAGTCTATCAGATTAGTCTGAGTAGCTGAAGATTGAGTAATTCTGAAAGCGCATATCGACATTCCACTGCAGAGTGTTGTTTGGACCATATTACAGAAAATAATGACGTCTAACCATTGTTTTGTTTTGGTTTTGGTAGGAAAACATTCACTTTTGGTTTCAGCTTTCCTATAGCTGAAGTTGAAAACATACTTTCACTGACCCTTGCATATGAAGAGAATAAATTACTCTTTCACAGTGGAAGCACATTTCTCTAACAGCACCCTGGGTAGCTCTAAACAAGGTCACATTAAAGTTGCATTGTTCCTGTTTGAAATGTAACTATGCAGTTTCTTCTTTAATGTGGTTATATGTAAGCTCAAACAGGGAGAGTCAAAAATTGACTGGCAACTCCTGTCCCAACCAATACACGTTTAATGTCTTCCCCCTTCCTACATAATTTAGGACAGCCACAGAATTTCACAAAACCTTTTTCAGTATTATTTGTCTGTATTGCAGTACTCCTCAGAGGCTTCATCTGCAATTCTCCATGCACTGCCTTAATGACGAGATCGTTCTTCCACTTAAATATGATACAATACCTCTTGCCTGCTGGAGCTTATACACAAAAGTTATGATCTGGTTACAGCAGAAAGATAGTATTTTAAGTACATTTCCTTAACTTGTCAGCTATCCCACCTTTTACATCTGTATAAATAACAGATCAGGCAGGAAAAAAATCAGGGAAGTACTCAGAACATTATTTTTACTACAGTCCTTCAGAGTGTAAGAACATTGTCATATTTACTCTAGAAAACTGACTGATGTCACTGCAAGTGGGGCATCAGCTGTTAATCAGAGCATACTACATACAGCACTTTTTTTCCCCACAAAAATGTAATTAGATGAATACATATTTCAATGAAAGCGAACCGGATTCTTTGCTGTGCAAAAGATAGATCACTATGCTTACATGAACTCCTATTTTTCCAATAGGGCTCTATACAACCACAACACCACGAGCAGACACCATTTATAGAAATTTGGGTGAAAAGACAATGCCTTCATGTTATCACAGTGGCAGTGAACACATTCTATGCACTTTTGTGCATGGCCTAGGAAATGCATGGTGACCTGCAAGACAGAAGACTTTGCTTTCTCGCTATGCTGATACTTCCAACAGCCATGGGAGATGGGTTACAGGGAGCTTATTTTTTTTTAGGGAAGAGTGCTGAGGAAGAAACCTTTCATGAGGAACCTTTTAGGAGAACTAGATTTACAACTAAGATCCCTATGACCATAGAAACAAGCCTCTATGGGTTGTCCCTTCCAAGATATTGTCAAGTGGCTTCCAGTAACATAGAGATAACTTTCTAATTCAACAGTTTTTGGAAACGTTGCCGTCTCAGGCAAAATTCAGTATCAATGCATGAAACCACACTTCATAATTTTTTTTTTTTTTCCCTGCAGCATGCCTTTACGTGTTTATCACCCAAATGAACTGAATGGAGCACTGAAAACCTTCCTCTCAAATAAACAAATATAAAATGCAATTGGTGATGGTATTACCCCATAGAAATAGGAACTTTAGTAATTACTATTTTACCTAGTCATAATATTTCTAATGCTATGACACTGCTGCCCCAGAAGGTCTTTCTCACTTGGACTGCTATCCTTATGATAAAAAAAGCATCTTTTCACAAGTGTTACTGATTTGTATTGCTCAGTTAAACACCCACTTTTCATTCATCTAGGCTAGATAAACAGCTTTGAAATGCACCAGATGAGATAATAGCCTAAAATCTTGGGGCGGCATTTTAGGGAAGTGATCATCCCCCTGTACTTGGCACTGGTGAGGCTGCATCTTGAATACTGTGTTCAGGTTTGGGGCCCTCACCACAAGAAAGATATTGAGGTGCTGGAGTATGTCCAGAAGGGAGCAACAAAGCTGGCGAAGGGTCTAGAGAACAAATCTTATGAGGAGCAGCTGAAAGGGCTGGGGTTGTCTAGAGAGAAGGGTTATCTGGAGAAAAGGAGGCTCAGAGAAGACTTTATTGCTCTCTACAACTACCTGAAAGGAAGTTGTTGTGGGATGGGTGTCAGTCTCTTCTCCCAAGTAGCAATAGGAAAAAGAGGAAATGGCCTCAAGTTGCAGCAGGGGAGATTTATATTGGATATTAGGAAAAAATTCTTCACTGAAAGGGCTGTCAATCATTGGAACAGGCTGCCTGGGGAAGTGGTTGATATTTAAAAGACATGCAGCCATGGTGCTTAGGGATATGGTTTAGTGCTATATGCTGCTACTGGCAGTGCTAGGTTAATAGCTGGACTTGATGATCTTAAAGATCCTTCCCAACTTGAGTGATCATGTGATTCTATAACTTGCCAATACATACCAGTTGGGAATCAGTGCTGGACCCTATCCAGAGGTCCACCACCTACTGCAGTCTCCATGCTTCTGGCAACAGATCTTTAGCTAGAGAGCAACGGCTTTGCCGTTCAGTGCTTGGCAGTTTTCAGCTTACACCCTCTTGTGTGTCACTGACCTATGCCAGTGACATAGCAGGGTTGTTTTATTTTGCTTTGCTGGACTTCACCACTGCATCATTACTGACTCAGAAAAAGGAGGCTACTGGTGAGTAACACTTCCCTGCTTTCTCACAAACAATAATGGGTGAAGCAGCTTCTTCTCTCACACTGGTTTGAATAGAGCCAAAGAACATGCTTTTCACTAGAGTAGCGCTCAAAAAAAATGTGGCCAATTAAAAAACTTGAGGAACGATGGGGAAATGAAGACTGTGATTCAACACCATTTTTCCCCCCTTGTAGAGAAAACTAATAAAAGCTAATAAAAAGACCCTGAAATAATGATAAATATTGGAATGTTTTCATACTGCCAAAACACTCATTTAGATACAACTGCAGATATTCCTATTGATCTTACGAATCCATTTTTACTGTTGATATTTTGGTTAATAACAGTTTTCCTTTCAAGAATAAGGCAGGAGATTTCATTGCAGCATTGAGATCAGGAGTAAAATCCAAATGATTTTTGCATGCTGAGGAGAAGGTTCCAAATGTGATTGCAGTAATCTGGAGCTCCCAGGAACAAAGCCTCCATCTCGAAGATTTCGTATTAGCTGCCTGGGGAAGCCATAGTTATTTCTAGTGAGCTAAGGAGCTTTTTCACTCATAAGCCATTGGTTGAATCTAGGCTGAAAAAGAAGTCAGCTAAGAAAAGTTCCTATCCCCCTCCCCCATAAGTAGCATTCACTGCCCTCTATCAGAGATTAATTTAGATGAATCTTCATCCCGGTTCCTACTACAGGCTCACTACTCCACCACATTGTGTTGCCTTTGCAGGACAGAGATTGCTCACCTATGTGTTGGGCCTAATTCAACTCAGATGCAATCTTAGACGGACCCACAAAGAACAGCTTCTGCAGTTCCTGCAGAACACATTGAGTTACCACTTATTCAGGTTTCCTTTACCAGCATACTCAGATGCCTAGCATTCACAGCTTTTTGAATAAAAGTCATTGTTTTCCACCAGTCTGACCATCCAACAGAAAGTGTAAGGTAATCTGTACAGCACAGAGGTAGCAGACGATGAAACTCATTGCATCAGCACTGCAGGGGTATGTATGCACCTCTTTCTGTCTGGGGAATCTTGGACTGAGACCAAATTGGTCTTCAGGTATTTGTGAAAAATTATTATGCTATTGTCAGTAATGAATAATGAGAAGACAAGTCTTAAATTCCAAATCAAAACTAATTTGGTTAACAAAAACAGTAAAAAAAAAAGAAATCTGATTCAGGATTTTTGAGAACTGCAAATTGCTAGCACTGGCCCTGAAATGGACCAGCATGCAGATCACAGGAATGGAAATGGAGCTGGTCAGCAGTTTGTCTATTTGCTACTGCACTCACAGCCAAAGCAGACAATAAGCATTTCCAAGACTGCCTGCAAATCTACTTTCCTGTTGCTTGCAGCACAGCCAGCACCTCAACACTACTAGTTTCACTGTGTGCCAGATGTTTATGTCTAGATGAGGCAAACGAAGTTCTACAGCTTCCATCATCTAATATTTAAAGCCTGATTAGGTATTTCTCATTTAATCACATATATTATTAATTTCAATGAAATTACTGTTTCTCCCCATGCCTTTAAACAGCCAAAGCATAAAAGTTGGGTTGCTAAGGCAGAATTATTGCCAAGTATTCCCGTTTAGCTGACTGCACTCTGATTACTTAATAACACCCAACTATGTGCAGAACTTGTCCTTGCTGTGCGCCACAGAGAGTGCTGCACTACTGAAAAAGCCCAACAAACTCAGAAAAGGCTGCACTGCGTTGGCTTAAGCACCCTCCTCAGCGTGGTTTATACTCCAGGTTAAACAAGTCCACAGCTAAGGAGAAATACACGAATTCTTGCTGTGCCGTTCCCCCAGCACTAATGAGCAAGTGAAAAATGAACGGCACAAGCCTACGATGAGGAGCTGAATTTACTGCGCTGGCTGAGATGTGACTGCCCCGTGGGACCGCTGGTGTGCCCCGGAGACTCGGTCTTGGAAAGGCAGCAACACCGCGCCTGGAAACTAACGGGGATACAAAGCTGGAGAAACGCGAAGACATTCCTCACGCCGCTGCGGGGGTTGCGTGTGCAACCGGCGTGAGGCCAAGGCTCCCCACCGCGGGCCCGGGCCCCTCACCGTGCCGCCCCGCCCGCGCGGCAGGTGCCCGCCGGCCCGCTGCCAGGCCTTGGGCCTAACTTCGGTGAACGGCCGGGCTCTCGCACGGCACCGCCAGCACCGCGGCTGGCTCCCTGCGGCGCAAGGAAGCCTCGGGCAGGTGCGCCCGTAAGGCGGCCGCAGCGCACCACCCTCCACCTCCCCCGTCTCGGGGCGGCGGCGCGGACCCCGCCATCTCGCCCCCCTCGGGGCGGCTGCGGCGTGGGGCTCGCCCTCCTTTCCTCCGTCCCTCCCCTCGCTGCGGGCCGGGCCGTGCCGCGCCGGTGGGCTTGGCTTGGGCTGCGGCTGCAGCGCGGGGCTCGCTGTGAGTCACCCAGTCCGCGGCGCGGGGAACCGAGCGCGCAGGCACACGGCAGAGGCGGTGGGGGCGGGCGGCGGCGAGCGGGCGGGGGCGACAGGCACTGGCTCCCCGCCCGCCCACTCGCCCATGCTGCCGAGCCGCAGTCAGCCGGAGCGCCGCTTCCTCCTCAGCCGTCGCCGATGACCTCCTCGCCCGCAGGCAGCCGCTGAGGACCCCCGGCGTCCACGCCAGGGCAGGGGATGGTAGATCGGCCCCCGGGAGACACGTCCACCCCAGCTCGCAGCACAGCAGCCTCGGTTGCCGCCGCCACCGCCCGTGGGAGCCGCCGCCTGAGAGGAGCCGCAAAATGAACCCCCAGTGCGCCCGCTGTGGCAAAGTGGTCTATCCCACCGAGAAAGTCAACTGCCTGGACAAGGTGCTGGGGCGCGGGGGGACGGGGACGGCACCTCCCGGGTGTACCCAACCTGCGCACCGCTCCCTTCGGCTCCGGCGGGGCGGGCAGGGCCGGGTGAGGGGGCAGGTGGCAAGTGCAGCGCCCCGGGGGTCGCGGCTGAGCCGGCGTCCGCAGCGCCGAGCGACAGCCGCCGTGTCACCGCGTTGGCGCAGGATGGGGGGCGATCGGGCCCGGCGGCACGGAGAGTCCCTGCGGTGCCCGCCCGGGCAGTGACGGTGCCGGCGGCCGGTCCCCGCGGGCCCCCCAGGGGTGAAGTTGTAGGCGGTCCCCGCCCGGCTGCAGTTGTCGGTCCTTCCCCGAGCTGGGGAAGCTGCCCCTAACGCCATGGCCGCCTTGGCGGGGACGGTGGCCGGGTCGGCGGAGTGGCGGCAGCCCTGTCCCTCGGGATGTCCCCGGTGAAACGGCCGAATGCCGTGAATAACAGCGACGAACGAGGCTGTGACAGATGCGCCAAATTAACGTCCCTGGAAAGGCAAGGAGCTACCGGAGGAGAATACCGTATTGTGTTCTAAATTTAGTGTCTGTTCAGTGTACCAAGAAACCAGCTGTCACGTTAGTTAGTGATTTTATTTGCATAGAATTGTGTTCTTAGCAAGCGGTGTCGGTTTTTTCTTTAACGAGGCAAAATGTCAAACTCCTGCTTGAGTTGCCTTTAAAATAATCCTGGCAAGATCAGTGTGTAGAGGTCCATAACAGGTCCACCTTAGCAGAAAATTTACATTTCTGATAGTGTTTCAGAAGCCCGTTTGCTTTTCCGTGAAAGTAATTATTTCGAGTTAGTTTACAAATATATGCAATGTAAGGCCAAAATACTGGCCTCTAATTATGTTTTTATATTTACTGTATCCTAACCTAGCTTTCAAAACATTAGAATTGTAAGTAATTCTACTTTATGTTTCTTTGTAGTACTGGCATAAAGGATGTTTCCACTGTGAAGTTTGCAAAATGGCTCTGAACATGAATAACTACAAAGGATATGAAAAGAAACCTTATTGCAATGCGTAAGTATTGTAAATATCAAGTCTTGCAGAAATGCACATGAAAAGAAAACCTGGCTGTGGATACTGTCAAATGGGTATTGCCATGCTGTAAAAAACTTGATCTAGAGATGCAAAACTGCAGTCCAGAGCAGTTTAGTATCTTTTCGGGTTGCTTATTGAACTTTCATTGAAGTGATAGAAGATGAAAATGTTTGATTACGATGTGTTTAGGCAGTGTTTTAATATCGGATCTCAGGATAGAGATTCTTTCCTTCCAGAAAGTGTCCGATTTAGTGCTGACTCCTATTACATTCATTATTGGTCTGCTGGGTTACAGTTGTCCATTATGCAGTAGCTCTCTGTTCAGGGTTATGGACCTGATCAGCATTTTGTAGTAAGAAAACAAAGTGCTTCTCGTTTGTGTAGTTCACCAGAGACAATATCCTGTTAGAGATCATGACTACCTATTTTTAAAACTGTTATGTTCACATATCTCAGATTACTGAACTGGATATTTACAAAATCCCTGCTTCCAGTGCTTCATGCTATTTTGTATTTTGCTGCTGTCTTAGAGTTTGATAAAGAATATAGATTAATTTTGGTTGTAGAGTGTGAACATGCTGTGTTCCACTTTTAGATTTTTTTGCGTTGTTGTGCAGATCTTGGAGAGTGCTTTGATGTTTGGCTTGCAAATACTGCAGAAGAACATTTTGATACATGTAGAAAAAAGGTGCTTACTGTTCTTTGTACTGTGTTTCTAAGATTAGCTATGTGCATTTCAGTATGTTTTAATTTTTAGAAAGTTATATGCTTTGTTAGAAGGGCATCTCCAAAGGGTCTGGAATTGAATTTGATGTTATATGTTACTCATATATTGCTATATTGTTACTATTTTCACCTTCATGTACTTAGAACATATGTTTTAAGTGACAGAATTTTGAAACTATAGACACGTTGTAGTTTTTTTTTCAGAAATACTCTCCTATACTCATCTTAAAATACTTGTTTCATGTTGAGCTAGATAGTCTGTGGTTGGTTGTCACAGATAGTTCAACAGCAGATGCTCATTTCTTCCAGGCTAAAATTGAAGCCAGATAGTTCCTATCTGTATAAAAAATGAGTTTCGTAATTAAAACTGCTGCGCTGCCAAAACTTGAAACACCTGTTTCAGTGTGCACAGTTGTAGTTAGATTGCTTTAAGAACATATGGAGTTACACACGTACATTTCTAGCTTTCCCTGAAGCACTCTAGTTCCTCATAGTGCTCTATGGGGGTGACGTTAGACCTCTTGTAATAAACTGTGGTCAGTTTTCAGTCATAAGTGCTGTAGAGAAAGCTCTGCAGGAAGGGAGATTAAAGCTTCAACAGGTGGTATGTTGCAAGTTGAGACTAATCTAGAGGTTACTGGCCCTAGATGGGACTCTGCTGGTGGTGCTATTTGAGTTGAAGTATAAGTACAGTCTTAGGTCCTTTACAGTGATTAAAGCTCTGATAATATTTTGGTGACTTTTACCAAAATTTTTGTGGCTAAATTTCAGCGGTGATACTTTAGTTGTTTGATCTTTCCTGACCTACCTAATCAGATACTTGTGCTTAATAACATTATTTGTTTACAAAGTATCCTCTGTGCTATACATCTGTGTTTCCATGCTGTGCATAATTAATTTCTGTTGTAGGAGAGGTTTTCATCTATGTAGTTACGCTACGTTGTGTGTCTTTCTCTTTACAGATGAGGGGGAAAAAGGATGGTGGATATGTTATATACCATTAAGGTGCTATTCTTCCTTCTTCCTGGTAGTTGCTGTAATGATCTTTGTAGTAGTGATGCTTGAAAAAAAAAATCTCTATTTTTGAAATGTCTCTCAAACCTGATGTATGAAACAGGAAGAAACAATGAAAGTCCATGGAAGAATTAGTTTCTGGTACTAAAGAAGTGACAGAATTTAAAGTATAGTATCAACAATGTGTATTTTGTTCTTAAGTTTCAGTAAACTTAAGGGCATTTGTTGTTTTGTTTTGTTTTATTTTATTTTTTAGAGAAACTTCAATCAAATGCTCTCATTTCATGTGTTCTGTGGAATCACAAAGGGAAGAAGAAGGTGTGCTTTTTTGGTTTCAACAAACTTTAATATCCCTCGAAGGAGGGATAAGATGTTTATGTTTTGAAAATACAATTGATTTAAACGATGATATCTTGACACAGTACTCTTGCATCTTAAAGGTTACTTATTTGCAGGGAGTATGCCACTATAGTATTTCAAGTTATGATGTGTCTTATCCAGTGTTCATCAGCAAGAGGAAAATCCATTTTTATGTTAAATACTGCTTGATCAGAAAATCTTTGAGAAAAGAGGGCAGATTTACTCATACAAACACCTATAAGTACTTGAAAAGAGCAATTACTGTTAGATTGTTTATTGAGGCTATCCATCAATGAGAGTGTAATTTGTAGGTAAAGTGAAGTATGCACTGATTTGGATGGGAGAGCAACTCCATGAAGTAGTTCAGTAGGTTTGGAAGTTAGCTTTTTGTAAGTTGAAGAGCATGTATCTTCAATAATTTCTGTATCTGTATCTTAGTTCAGAGGTTTGTTCATGTACTTGACTATATTTTGAATTTTGAACCTAAAATATTCCACTCTTTTCAGGTGCTTAAATTAATAATTCTTTCTGCAGTACTGGCAAAGACCAGAAGTTACTTTAATTGTAGAACTTAGTTGTGTTTCTATTAATATAAGAAAAAGATACTGATTTGTGAATGCTCAAGCTACACTTCTGGTGGAGGAGAGTCAAGTCAGATGGATTAACAGGAACTAGTAAACTAAGAAGTAATATATTGTGAAATAGTTTGATTCAGTGACCATTAGAAAAGGGCAGAAATATTTGTAAATGCAAGAATTCTGCTTTTTTTTTTTTAAGGGCAAATTTTTTTTTTTAGGCAGCTTGTCACATTTCCAGCAAAATGGTTGCGTGGGTTCTATGTGATAGGGCTACACTGATAGCAAAAGTAGTGTCTGTGCTACTGACACAGTAGAACTGGTACAGGTCAAGAAGCTGAGTTGCCTAGTATTACAGTTATCATACTGCTTTTGTAAGTTGTAGATTTATGAAAGATTTTGCAACTGGGTTAGAGGGAAGACTTTGTCTACATGTGCCCATCTATAACATGGCTTTGAAAAGAACTATCTTTGTATCACTAAGTTTCCATGAAGTTTCTTGGTCTGGCTCCTTTAAACCTTTCAGTTCTCTTACTTGTAGAGAAAAGATTATGCAACTTTGTTCCCTCTCTCTTTTTTATTATTTACATAATTTGTGACATGTTTGAGTTAGGATATTTTATCTCTGCTTGTTTGTGCAGTGCTTAGAATATTGTGCTTTTATCTCAGCTGGGACCTCCAAGTAGTACAGTGCTCTGACTTATGGTATTATGTTTCTTGATTTACTCGCATTCATGTTTTATCTAAAGGCCTCCTACACAACACTGTGAAGCTTGTAGGTTCTTAACACATGGACACTGCTAGATTTCTCTGAACAACTTTAGTCTTGTCTTTTTATTTGCTGTCTGACTTTACATATGCCACATTGACAGAGAGCTGCCTGATTTGTGAAATAATGTTGATGAGACTAAGGGCTCAGACTTGCAGCTGGGTTTTGCAGTCAAGCCAGGTGCTATGCATTGCTTGAATTCGGTGAATGGGCCATTCCTTGTCTCTATGAATGTGCATGTAGGTAGTAAAATACACAATTAGGACAATTAAAATGACTTGGGTAGTCCAATGATTTGTTAAATCAAGGTGGCTTTAATGAGGAAAGCCCTATTCCACTTTAATATCTGCAGATAGAGATTGATTAGTATATAGGGAAATTATGAAAGTTGTTGTTATTATTTGCAAACTCAGAGCTGATTCTTCCCAGCTGCAAATTACAAAGACGATTCAAGGAAATGAATGGCATTTTGGCAACTAACAATCTGTGTACTAGTTCTCAAGCTTGTTAAATGATTGAATCATTTAGGATGATTAGATGGTAACTTATTCTTATGAATGGTAACTTATTCTTACGAATATTCATATAAATACTTTTTTGACAGATTCACTAGACCAAAACACAAGACTACTTTTTATGCAAAACGTAAAAGCTGAAGTGCGTGTTTTTGGAATTTTGTCTTTGCATTAGCTATACCTGTTGAAGCAAATAGACTTCATGCATGTGTGAACGCATCTGACAGAGATGTATCTTTTAATTTCAGCAAAATCTAATAGATTAAGCTTCTGCAGACCTGATATACCCTCTTGCAAAAAGCAAACAACCTCACTGTTGGGATAAATTCTTCTGAAATATTTAGTATCTAAATTTTGCTAATCGCCTGCACACAGGAAAGCTTCATTCAAGTTTTTATTTATGACAGTCACCATATGGAATGATTACATAACTTCAAAATTGCTATCTACTGTCATGTTAGCATGAATTATGGACATGAAGAAAACTTCATTTTTCCTAGATTTAATTTCTTTTTAACTTATGTCAGTAGGAAATAGATATGGAAATCCGTTCGAAATATTGTGATGTTGTTAGAGGAATTATACTACACTTCTAATCTGCAAGTGCAGTCATAATTTACGGGTACTATAGGTAAGGGATGAAAAACGTTGAAGTTATTTTATACCAGCTTGGAAATGGTAAGAGCATGGTACAACTTTCTAGACAGTCGGAAGAGTTGGACAGTGGAAGCAGTTGCTTGTAATCAGTGGATGTATGTGGCCATAACATGGAATCCATTGTCCTCAAATGTGAACATGTGTACAGGAGTTTGGTCTTAGCTGTGAAACATGCATGCGTTTTCTTTTTACCAGTCAGAAAACTTTTAGAAGGTGACTAGGAGTGTGAAGATACTAGTCTTACAAAAATAGCTAGCATCATCTTATTTTTCAGTACTGATTTCAACAAGTGATTATTTCTCGCTTTCAATATAGTAGGAAGAAAGAAAAAGAGAAGGTAAGGAACAGTAAGAATATTAATGTGCGTGTGTTTCCTCCTTGTTTTAGGGCTTTTCAGCTGTTTCTGATCATTAGATTTGATCAAACGTAAGCTATTATATAAGTCAGTCCAAAAGGGTCATTCTTATAAAAAGAAACAACCCAGAAACTCCTATGCAAACCTGCCTAGAAGGGAAGGATTTGTGTTTTATCACTTTATTAACTTTGTGTATTGAAGACTTTCTTCTTAGGGTGTAATGTAAAATAAGTAATGTGAATAACAGAACCACTAGAAAAACAGCTGGTAAGGGTCTTCAGTCAGAGTCTAATACACCTGTCATTTAAGTCCATTATTTATTGTTCAGCATCCCATAAGTATGAATTCCAATATTTGATAACAGTTATGTCTCCTGTCAGCAATCTTTTCTTTAAACAAAGCAGCTCTAACTCTTTCCCCGTAGATCATATTTTTTGGTAATTCTTGTTTCTCTACCTTCAATTATCTCCAGAGGGTCTGCGTGTGTGTGTATATATATATATATATATATGTATTCTTTGAATTGCAGTGCCCAGTGGAGCATTACCAGAGCTGGTAGAACTGCAAGTGTGCCTGTGCAACTCATACATAATTCTTCTCCTAAGTCCCAGTACAGTCATTGCAATGTTTTGTTTCATTGCAAAACCCAAACTACTGTTAAGTCATATTTAGATTGTTGTGGGCTACAGTTCTATCTTTCTACGCACAACTGCAACCTCAGCAGTTGTTATTATCCATTATCTGAGCAGTTAATTGTTCTTGGCTAAGCACAGAATCTTCCACTTGTTCTCATTGAACTAAATCTCCATTTTTCCCCAGGCTGTTTCTCCAATTTGTTAAGTTCATTTTATATTCTAATTTTGTTCTCTAATGTGCTTACATCCTCCTCCTATCAACCCTCCCACCAGACAGCCTGTAAGCACATTGCCAATTTAATAAGTGTAATCTTCATTTTATCACCCAGGTCGCTAGCTAAAGGCCTGGAAGGACACTGGGAGCAGTATGTGGTCTGTGGTCTGATGCAGCCTTCCCTTCTGTCGTGAGCAGTGATGAATGAGTGAAGTTCTTTATCTTCTCTACCTATTCATGGAGTGCTAGATCAAGTGTCGAGTTCTGCAAGAGAAAGAAAATAAAATTGCGAAAGAGCGTAATCAGTATGGATATTTATGCGAACTCTGCTTAAATATGAAGGACAGCTACAAGTAGAGGAAACATACATGCTCCCTGCTTGCTGCTGTGGTATCTTACTTGGTTAATTGAGTATTAATTCCAGTAATGAAAGGGAAAGTAGGACAAGAAACCAAGCCAGTTTGCTAGAACAATTGAAGTAGCTTCTAAAGCTAAATATATTTGAGCCTCTGAAAGGTGTTAGATGCATATCTTTAAACTCTTTGAAGAAGGCACATGAGAACACTTTGTCAGAGTTGCTGAATGCCGTGCATGAGGTGGATGATGGTTAGTTGCAAAGGAATTACTAAAGAATAAGCATCACTGACACTCGGATCTTGGGAAGAGTAGGGCTGTGTTTCTGATTGCTATGACTGTGCCTGAGTAATGGGATGCAGAAACGTTTCTCAGGTTCAACATGTTCAGTTGACCGTGTCCTGATTGCATGTTTGATTCCATGTTTTGAGACCTGCATATGACTCCTTAGATGCACGTGCTGGTGGGTGAGCAGGGAGAGGGGTCTCTGGGCTCCAGCAGGTCCTTTGGTTTGCATTGCTGCGAGCTGTGGAGAGCATCATGGAGTGCTGCAGCTTGGCTGCAGGCAGCTTGCTTCCCTGTTGGTGCTAGTGGAGTAGAAAAATTGCCCTGGGGAATATGAGTTGTTTAATTTTTCTTTCTCAGAGCAGGTGAATTCTCAGACTGCATTCAGCCATACTGTCATGTCTAGAACCTGATGAGAACATAGGGTCTGTGTTTGTAATTCACATGTTTTAATATTCTGCCTGTTGGTGTAATTGCTCCAAAGGGATAATTACAATTTAACATTATGTGGGATGTTGCTGTGGAAAATAAGTATAAAATATAAAAATGAATATTATACATTTTCTTTTTATGCAAGACTGCACTAAAGATGACATTCAAAGCTATTTGCAAGTGCTTGTAGAAATCCTTGCTGTGTGGAATCCTGATCTGTTGCCAGTTTATGTCCTGGCTCAAGTAAATGCGTATTTTAAATTTGATAGAATCATTGGTCATCGTAGGCTGCAGATAGTTTTTCCAGGAAGAACATGTGTATTTCCTCAGCATATTCATTTCCTCAGCATTCCTGTAGTCATAGAATATATTGAACATAATTTCTTAGGGAACTGTAATTACTGAGACACAATTTCAGTAAGTGGGATTTTCTTTGCTTGCTAGTATTTTAGCCACTGTTGATGCCCGACCTAATCTTGATTTTTCTTAATAGCTGTTACCTTCTGCAATCATTCCTCAAGATTGATTAAGCTTGTTTCATTATATTTGCTAAAATATTTAGGCAACAGAACAAGAGCAATAAATGAAATTTTGTGATTCCAAATCATTTACTTATTTGCATTGCATAGCTTGAGCTTTGGAAGAGGTAATAACCAGTTGTAGCAAGGCTGTGAAATCTTGATGGTATGTTTTGTTAACAGCTTTGTAATTTAACTGTTTGGTGTTTTAAGTGTTCTAAGCCATAGAATTTCCTATCATACTTGCTGAAGAACTTAGAAAAAGGAAGGTATTCTTATTTGGCTGAATTTTAACTTCTGTGTAGCTCTGGTAATGTTGTCGGTGGTCACAAGTAAGCTGCTGTCCTGTTACACTTGATAAACTTCATGAAGCTTAAACAAAAAGTGTATGTTCTAATATTTCATGTCACTTCGAATTTTCAGAGTCTGTGATGTCAGTAGAGAATCACAGCATATCAGTCAGGTCAGTGTCAAGAAGCATGTTTTGATGTTTACATATAGTATCAATAGAAGCTTATCTAGACAATGTACAATCTTGGCTAGTGGTCAATTAATATTATTTTCATATTTTTGAATATTTTGGGATACTTACAGGAACCTTGCTAAATTTAGAGGTTGTAGATGTTACACTGAGGGCACAATTTAGCTATGTGATGTTGAGGTTCCTTGGAAAGGTTATGGTAGGCAGGACTCACAAGGGGAAAGTTTGTTCCAGGAAGAGGTGGGTGCAGTACTTGTTGAATAACTAGTCTGCCTGAATATAAATGATGCCAATCAGTTTATGCTGCCCCAAGTTAGGTCATCTCACACAGCAACTTTTTAGAGGACACTCCCCCCCCCCACCAAACCCAGCCCAAAACCGGTAACATCCAAAAACTCCGTAGTTAAATCTCCTTCTTGATTCACAGGTCAGCCTATTTCTTCTCTCTGTGCCTTCCTCCATTTTCTGATGTTAGAGTTAATGTTTCATCAGAGTTGGCCAAGCTGTTTTCCTTTGCTTTCTGTTTGTGTTGCCTGTGTAACTTTTTTTTGTACTAGGAGGAAAATTCTGGATAATGAGCAATGCAGAACTTTTAGTCTCTCATATTTCCTCCTCCACCTGTCTCTCTGGCTTCCCTCTAAATTTCCTGTTCTTGACTGCGGTGGAATTGTGTGGTGGTAGTTCATCCCATAAACTCTTAATGTGAGGAAGACACAAAAATGTGCAATCAGTGTAGCACTTGGGAGAAGACTGAAGGAGCTTAGTTTTAAAAATGAAAAACTAGCTGTAGTTTGGTCAGTAATCTTTTCACTATATATTGCAAAGGCCTTTCTGGGAAGCGTATAGTTACTCTTTAAAGTAGATTTATTAAAATGTAGAACTATATGGAAACTGTAAGTTTTCTCCTTGCTACACAGTTTCAAAAATTCCTACTAGGGTCTTCCCCCCTCCTCAGGAGAGCAAATGTTTGGAGTTAGTCCATCATGTTCTGGGTGTCTGAGTGGCAGCATTTTTCACACAGGTGTATTGATGTAATGCTGTGGTGGTTTAAACTCAGGCAGACAGCTTGTTCGCTCACTTCTCCCCCTTCTTGCCCTCTCCCTACTCCCGGAGGGACGGAGAGGAGAATCGAAAAGAGTGCAACTCCCACGGGTTGAGATAAGAACAGTTTGGTAACTAAGGTATAACACAAATCACTGCTGCTACCACCAATAATAATAATGATAAAGGAAATAACAAGGGAAGAGAATACAACACCTCATCACCAGCCAACTGATAACTCGCCCCCCCCAGCCCGACCAAGCACTGACCGATACCTCCTCCAGCCCTGCTGTCCACCAGCCCTTCCAGGTAACTCCCAGTTACATCCTGGGCATGACGTGCTGTGGTATGGAATACCTCTTTGGTCAGTTTGGGTCAGGTGTCCTGTCTCTGCTTCCTCCCGGCTTCCCCTCCTCCCTGGCAGAGCATGAGGCTCACAAAGTCCTTGGCCAAACCAAAACATCATTGTTATCAGCTCTGTTCCCAGGCCGAAAGTCAAAACACAGCACTGCACCAGCTACCAAGAAGGAGAAAAAAATGACTGCTACTGCTGAACCCAGGACAAATGCCAATCTTGCATATTTAAAAAAAAAAATAAAATTGTACTGCATTTTAATTTAGTTATACTTCAGGTTTATTATTATTATTTTTTTTTACTTGCCAACCTAAATGGTAATCACTGTTTTTGTGTTCTTTTGTCCTAGTTTTACTCTGGAAGAATTCAATACTTGTAATGCAATTCCTTCTGACATCAGAAAAGTATAAATAGAAATACTCAGGGGAAAAAAGATGCTGATTTCAGACTTAATTAAAATGCAAGTGGCTAAGTTTGTGTAAGGGAAAAGTGGTAAGAGGAAATTAATTGCCTAAATAAAAAAACATGGACTGTTTCTGCTGAACAGTGCAGGGTGGCATACGTTCAGCACAGTAGGGTGTTCACGTGTTACACAGCATTGGTTGTGTGCATCTGCGAGTGCATGAAGGAAGAAATTTGTGACTGGATTTGCCAGATCATACAAAAAGAAAAGGGGCCAATATGGGGATTTTTAGCAGCAGAATTGCTCAGTAGGTGGTTGACCAGGAGATGATTACCACTGTTGGAACTGGCAGCTTGCTTGATATGTTGCTGTGAGGGAGATTGCAGTCCATGTTTTAAAGAACCTGCCTGAAAATTGTAGAAAAGCAGTGATTCCTATATGACTCAAACTTAGTTTTTTTTTGGAGCTACTGTTTGTGTTTGATACAGTGATGCTACTGTCTTTGTTGATGTTAGTATTTGATGGGTAGTAGACAAATGATATTGATTGGATGTGAATAAAGGAATGCCTGCAGGAAGATGCTTTGTTCAAAAAATAATTGCTGAGTGGCCCATCATGTAGGCATATATGATACAAATTTTTCTATAACATGGGAAAGTCTAAGAGTTTCATTTTGAAGTAGCTGATAGGAATTTGTCAGGCTATCAGAAAACAGAGATGAAGTTTGTTACAAGTTATTAGCATAACTTGTTGAAACACTGTGGCATTAGCACAAAATTGTTAAGAGGAATGGGGAAAGGGAAAACCAGACTGGAGGAAAAAATATTGAAAGATGTATTTTGAAAAACAATATTTTCTGAAATGTGTGAAAGAAATTGACACCTCTAGTAAATGAGACTGAGATAAGTGTTATGGGAAGCTTAGCAGTGATGATGTGTACTTATACAAGGGGAAAAAAAAGACTATACCTGCATGCAGTGAAAGAAAGAATGGATGGAAAAAGGAAGCAATTTATAAAAATGTTTGTTGAGCTTTTCTGTTTAGGAGCACCAAATTTCTGAAATGGTTGTGCTTTTGAGTCTTTGAGAAATGGAATATTATCATGGTGAGTGATGAGTAGGGATATGCCGTAAGCTTTTGGCTAATTTTGATCTGAAGACCAAAAGGAAGATTAAACATAGTCATTAAAGAAAGTTATAGCTTTCTCCATCCTGTTACTTCTGCTGTGCTGGACATGTTGGCTCTTCCAGACTTAGTTTTGTGAGCAAACAGGCCACTTTGCTTTCTTCTTACTTTTTGCTTTGTGCATCGGCAAAGCCATGAGGCTGTTTGGTGTCAGATCTCTCCAGCAGGTTTCTTCTCTCTATTGCATGCCTCTGGTGTGACAGTAATTCAGCATCTGATGCGCTGTGACCAATGCCCGTGATGTGAGAGGCAGGTGTGTCTCCCTTACATTTTCTGTCTGCACTGTTTGTATACAACTTGGGTCTGGTGTAAATGTTTCAGGGTCTCTTTTTGATGTGTATTTTCAATAAGACTGCTACAATAAGGCACTACTTCACATATAAGGATAAAAGATATTAGTACATGCAGTTAATAGTAACTGTATGTTTTTTACCAAAGAAATTGAACTGGATATTCAGTAACAGACTTACAATGGAATTTTGAGGTTGATATTTATAGTAGATTAACTATAGGTAATTAGTTCATAATAACAATTTTTATAGAATCATAGAATAGTTGGGTTGGAAGGGACCTTCAAAGGTCATCTAGTTCAGCCCCCCTGCAATACCTGTTCTATATTTTTTTCAGTGGAACAATTTCTTACCAGGAGAGTTTTTTCCATGAGTCTCCCAGTTTTGACTTTTTTTTTTCCCTGTAAGAATCTGTATTTTAACTGTTGGTTTTATAGTGTCAGAATGCTTAATTTAAGGGACAAAGTATTTAGCTTTGTCAGTTGGACTTATTTTGCTTAGGTGTATTTTACCAAAGCACTCAAATGTTATGTATATTGATTAAACATGTTAACTTTTATTACAGTTTTATATTACATTTAGCATTATGATGAAAGTATTTACAAACAAGAACCTATAAATATGAAAGCAGATAAAAATTATTATTTTTAAGAGCATGGAATTGTAATATATCTGGGGTTCTTTACTATATCTTGCAAATATAGCTGTTTTAAGAGGAAATTTTTTTAAACAAAGTTTTGAATAGTAAAAAAAAATAAATCCACATCACAGTTCTTCTCAACAAAGAACTGTTTTTCCCACTCACATATGAAGTTAAGAATGCTTTGTGTATTTGTGCACCTGGATGTGAGAAGCAATGCTGCTCCCTGAGGTGCGGGAAGAATTTTGAAGGAAGTTAGTAGTAGTGATGGCCTTCTGGAGCACTTTAACACATGTACTTTATAGATACTGTAGTCTCCAGTTTTTATTTTCTTCTTATTAAACATATGTTCATTTAATTTGATTACGGCTTTATTAGCAATGGTGTTGTTTCTTTCTTACATAGGTTTCAATTAACATTTCTGGTCCATTCCAAATTACTTTAAAATATCACACAGTGTCTTGGAAAGACTATCAACAACAAATATGTTGAATGTTATCCTGGAAAGTAGAGTCATAATCTTAAGCATAGTAAACTCCAAACGATTCTAAGGCTGTTAAAATGCTTGCAAAGACAGTATTTCAATATATTCCAATATGATTTTCTCCCAAACACATAGATCTGACTTATCTTGAATTGGATTCCTTACCTTGTGTGCATTGTTCTGGAAAGTTTTGGCTCAAGGTCTAAACCAGATAGTGTATCTGCTGAAGTCTTTGGTCTTGCAATTAAGCTACAGAGTAAAACTTAGTCTTATAAACCAAACAACATTTGGAACTTGATGTCTTCTGTAATCACATGCATGATTAATATCATGCTCTGACTGGTACCTTGATATTTTTAGTTTAGACTGTTAAACTAAGGGAAATTTTAAATTTGAATCCTTGGCACTGTTGTTTTTCACAGTAAAATGACCTGTTACGGTTTTGTATGTTTTCCTTCGTAACATAACTGTTTGGTAACTGTGAGCAAATTAAAGTTAAGATAAAAGGGATTGCTCTACTTTTCCTCGCAGTTCCTCACAATTTTTTTTTTTAATTATGGACTTGCAAAAGTACACCCAGAAGTGCTAAACAAAAATATATTAATGGTATTGTTTTCCCATCTTATTACAGTGAAAAAGTATACTGAGCTGTAAAATATAATATTTGAAAGATCTTTATTCTGGAAAGAACTATATAATTTCAGTACAGGTGTTGCTTGCAATTTTTATTTTAGGCAAATAAGTAAGACAATTTAATAGTAAAACCTCTTCCATATTTTTTTTTGTCTTAGTGTAACTTGTGATAATGCTTATGTTAATTTTGAAAAGTTCTTTTTCTAAAGCAAAAGAAGGGAAAATAAGTAATTGCACTTTCTTTAAAGAAATAAATAGCATTGGTAGTCTTCATGGCACCATTTTCATATCTGCTATAAAGCAATTATACTAGAAAGTAATTTGTTTTGGTCATATTAAGTTAAGGATTAGATAGGCAAGAGCTAGTAAAACATCAGCATTCAGAACTGTACTAATAGTCAAGTAACTATCAATTTCCCCAAAGAAGTGATGGGATTATTTTTTAATAGGGGAGGCTTAATCAGACCTGTAGTATGTGGAAGATACTGAATATGAAACCAATGATGTTAGAAATCCACGTCTGAGCTGGGAAGGTTTTCCTTATGACACAATCTTCATGAAGGCTCTACTAAGTATGCCTTCATAAGCAATTCTGTTTATGCGTAGGAACCAATCTCAGCTGTGTTAGTCTTGCAGTATAGATGGGTCAAAAGCAGGAAATACTTGCTGTTCCCATTAAAAAATCAGACCTTAAAATAGGGATACAATGAATACACAGAAGTAAAAGGTCCTGCCAAGTTAGAATGTCATTTGTACTCATTTTTAAAGTGAAACACTTGAAAAGCACTGTAGTAAAATATTTCATTTGTTTGTGGAGTGCCTATTATTGTCATAATTGGATACCTTTTACCCAGGAGATGTTATAATAAAGCTGATGGGCCAATATATTATAAAATAGTACATGTCTTTTATGGGGGGAACTGGAATAGTTTGTGTCCTGGAACATTGTTTTGAGGACTGACTGGTAAAAACGACGACAGTTGTCTGAAACAACCTTGCAGTAAGTGTAGAGTATTAAAGGTAGATTGGCAGAATTCAATACTCAAAAATACCTTGTGAACATAGTATAGTGCTGTTTTTTTTTTTTTTCAGACACTGTTTTGAAGAAGATTTTTGAAAAGTTAGAGGTGCTTTTTAGATGTGGTTGCAAATAGCTTAGAACTGTTGCTAGCATCTCCTAAGCTTCTACCAAGACATGTAGATGGTGTAGTAGTAGATGGTGTTTCTGAAAAGTAATTGAAAAAAATAATTGAAGTAGGACACTACATGCTTTATATTCTGTTTTCTCAGTGGAAGGAATTATGAAATACAGCCTTTTGTATTTTCTTGAGTGTTCAATTTCTCACCCTTTTCCCAGCAGGAGAGACATGTTCTCAGTGGAGTATCTTGTTACAGTTTGATTTCATTCTTGTGGTAAGCAGAACACATATTATTGGCTTTACAAGAAGATGTACACATTAAGGATAGCGGAGAATGTCATTAATTTATATTTTGACTGACATAAATTATTAAGACTTGTAACCATTTCTGTAAGACAAGAAATATGTAAAGCAGTGGGGAGAGAAGTATTTATTGTGCTGTACCTCTGGCACAAAGCAGTGGTATATTAAAGTATACTCTGGGTGAAAGGAATGGGGAGATACAAAAATATGACATTCCATATGGACCAAATTGTCACAGCAGGAGGATTCAGAATGGAAGGGGCACAGATTATATGTTCTTTAAATGTTTAAAACAGTCAGAAGAATATAAAAACCAATAGTGAATAAAATTGCCAAGTTTCTCCTTCTGCTCCATCCACACAGGTTGTTAAATGATTCTCTTTGCTGTGGTAGCTGAGAGCCTGCCAGGAGTGCATTAAGCATCGTGATTAATGTCTGTCACATGTTTGTTCTCTCATCTTCTCCCCAGCAGGTGGTGTGTATATGCAGTGTGTTTTTTTTTTTCTTGGAGGTTTAAAGAAAACAAGGCTCTCTGAAGATGGGTATATGTGTAAAGGGAGACAATGTTGAAGAAGTGGAATGTGTGCTTGAAGTAGAAAGGGCTTTTGGTAACTCCTGGAACTTGGAATAAATTTCCCTCTGGAAGGTTCTGTCTCCACTGCAGATGATTTCTCTTGTTCTAGAGACTTCTTATGAGCCAGAAGTAGTAAAGTCACAGTCTCCCTCCCTTAAATTTGGGTTACCTTTTAAAATATTTAGTCAAATTCAGGATGAGGTCAAGTAGCTTGAACTTTGAAACTCTGGGAGGGCAGCACTGACAGTGGCAGACAGGTTCCACGTGCTTATGAAAACTCTCTTCTGCTTAGAGGGTATTCTGGTCTATGCTGTATGAACAGGAGTTTTCTCATGTTATTTGATAAGCCCACTGAGTGTCTGAGCACTGGAATGGGGGGGACATGCATGCCAAGTTCAGCAGTTATTAGAAAGTTCCTTATACTTAAGTGTATTTACAACCGTAAAACCAGCTTTTTCATATTGTAAGTGCAGAAACAAAAGAAAAAAGACTATTACAGTATTATTCTTTCACACTATGTGTGTGATATTTTTTCTTAACTGTTTTAATAACTAATAATTCAGTATTTAAAGTACTATTGATTTTTGTATAGTTTGGGGAGCGTTAAGTGGAAGAATGAAATGGAGATAATGAATGACGAAACTCATTGGAAAAAATTTCTAGTCATTTTATCTGCAAAATATATCGGGATTGTTAGATCTTTGCATGGTTCATTGTACAGTGGAAATGCCTTCAACTGATATATACGGATTTACGTTTTCTATATATCTAAACTATTTCAACAATCATAAAACTAAACAGACCTTTTTGTTTTAGTATTAACTTGTTCAACTCTCTTTCGCTTTTAAATGTGAGGTTGTATTTGAGTATCGTTACCTTGGAATTTTAATCTGATTTATACAAGGTCTTGGTCACAGTTGCTTAGTAACATGCTGTGGAAACAGATTTGTTGATTTGTGATAATATATCTACTATATCCTTATAATTAAAGATATTGTAAGGAAAGCAAGTACACAAAGTGGGTGTGTATTTAAGCTGAATGTTTCTAATAACCTCTGTCTTCACAGAGAGTGCCTTTGTATAGGTTGATACTTTACATAACTCAACTGACATCTATCTGGCTCACACTGTTGTATGCAGTTTTGTGGTAGTTTTGGATAATGCTGATTTGCAATTCGTAAGTGAGACTGAAATCCTGAGGTTTAGCAACTTCCATGGAACTGCAATTCCTATATGGTGGTTATTTTGTAAGACTTGTGTTGATATCAGGAATGTATCAAGAACAAGCTGTAAGAGAGAGAAATAGGTTCATGTTCATTTTTACATGGTGTTACACTTTATTCCCAGGAGAGAAAAGTGTCTTAGAGATTAGCATCATGAGACTTGTAAAACATCTTTTTTTGACAGCTAAAGGAAGTATCTTGAGAAGTGTTGGCTGTTGCGTGTTGCATGTTTTCAAGTACTTGCAATTACTTTATTTTAAGGTTTCCTGAAATCTTTAAGGTCTTTCTTTGAAAACAGGGTTCAAGATTTCTGTTTACTTCCTTTGCAATATATTGCAGAAGAATTCAGCAGCTGAGAAATTTCCAACACTAGCATGCTTATTGTGTAAAGTGTCTATGAATGCAAAAATTAAGCAAGCACCTCTGAGACAGATAGAGAGCTATTAAGATCCTGGAGCCTGCTTTAAACAGAGACCCAACCCCAAGGGAACAGTGCAAATAAATTTAACAAATTTATAAGTGAAACAAAATTAAACACGCAGTGTGATGTGGCCTGAATTTAGTCTGCTGTTCTGTGTATGTTTTAGAGAATAAGAATCTTGTGTTCTTTGACTTAGAACATTGGAATAACTCTTAGGTCAGATACTAGGATGTTTTGTGTAGGGCCAAACACATTGCTGTTATATAATGAAATAATCAGTTTTGCCTCTCTCTCTAGTATATTTGCCTCAGTTTACTTGTGAAATTAAGTTATTCGTGTTCCTATCAGGCACAAAAAAAAAAATAATTACCAAGACCCATACAAATTGGTATGTCTAATCTCTTCTTCAGATTTTTTTTCCTATGTGTAATGCAAGAATGCAGAGGAAACAATTATTATTTTAAAAGTGCCATTCACATGGCTCTGTTCAGTTAAATGTTTCATTTTCTGCTTTCAAATGCTTTTCATCTTTTATGGTTGTTCCACTATTGTTGTATCCCTTGACTGGAAAACTGTGGGTGGCATTCATCTCGCCTACCTTTGACATATCTATCCCATGTTGATGTACGTAAGCTGAAATCATTGCTCTAGTCCTTTTTTCATGGTTGGTAGAGAAATAAATGCTTTAAGATTTCAGTTCATCTGAGTCACCTATTTTATGACAGGTGAAACAGACTTTATTCATCATTAGCTGTGTCAATCTTTGTGGACTGACTCAGATACAGAGGTTTAGCTTTCATGGAGTGGATCTTCTCCTGTGTTAGAGAGCCAGTTTTCTATGGCTGTCCCTGAACAGGTCTCAGAACCAAGTATCTTAATTTTCTGGAGCTCCTACCAACTCGTGTTCCCAGTCCTTTGGTATTTCATAGGTACTTGGGTAAGTTTGTAGGAGAGGAAAGATTTCAGTTGTTCCATTTTTAAGCCTGTTTTTAAACTCTGCCTGTCACCTCACTGCACATTGAGCACAAGGAGATTGAGTCCCTGCACCATTGCCTTCTTCAGATTCTTACGTTATACAAACCTGTTTTTTGTCTCAAAATATTTGTATCCCAGCCTAAGAAGAAAATAATTGTTGTGCTTTTGGTGATTTCTTGTTTTGCATCTCCAGGCTGCACCTGGAGAACTGTGTCCAGTTTTGGTCCCCACAATTCAAGAAAGACATGGACAGACTCAAGGAGCTCCAAAGAAGGGCCACAAAGATGATCAAAGGGCAGGCGAAACTGCCCTGTGAGGAAAGACTGAAGACCTTAGGTCTTTTCTCCCTGGAGAAGAGTAGGCTCAAGGGAAACTCCATCGCAGTATTCCAGTACTTAAAGGGCAGCTACAAAGAGAAAGGAGGCTCTCCCTTCACAAGGAGACATATGGAGAAGAAGAAGGGCAGTGGATACAAGTTGCATCAGAAGAACATTTATCTTTACAGGAGAAAGAAATTTTTTACAGTGAACAGCTTTGCAGGCACATGGTGGAGTCTTATGTTGCTGGAGGTTTTCAGAAGTTAGATGGACAGAGTGCTAGAGAATCTCACTTAGGCTATTTTTTTTTCCTCCATGAAAGGTTGGACCAGATGATCTCTAGAGGTCCCTTTCAACCTGGGCTGTTCTGCAACTGATCTGAAATTTATGCCAGTATTGTCTTGGGTCTGATAACCAGGGGCAGGTGTGAATTCCTCAAGCATAGCTATGAGGAAAGGTAGGTGAGTTCAAACATAATTTATTTTGTGTTGGTGAGTTCATGAAGATTTGATTTGTTATGAGCCCTGTTAAAACTGACAATGCAGGACTCGTTCAGCTGAGATATTTTTGAATTTTAAGTTACACATTGGATTGACATTTAAAAAATATGTCTGAATTTAGTAATTTTAAATTTAGTCAATTAAAAAGTGCCTGTTTTAAATATTTACGGAAAATGTAGAGTAACTCACCAATAAGCATTTCTATTATTCTAACAAATATTTTTCTAGATGCACTTTTAAAAAGAAAAGTACACAGAATTTGATTGGTCTCTGGGGCTATGTGCAGAGAACAATGAGATAAAAGCATTGATGATATCCAGAAATACACAATTACACTGTATAGGAGGATTTCCAATGAGCAGAGAACTTTTTCTTCCAAGACACAGGATCTCAGTTATTTGGGGTAACCTTGCAGCCAGACAGCAGATAAAGGCTATAGTCTTATAGTGTAAGATATGATGGACTACTGATTTAGTTTTTCTTTTTTTTCATCAGCTTGCTTTTGCCCTTTCAGAATCATTTGATTAATCTGTGTTCACTGTGTGAAAACCCTTTCTGTGGTCTTTCATTAAAAAAACTCAGACAACAGCTAATTTGTTAAATCCGAGTCAGCAATTTATCTCCTCTCTCCAAGATCTCTATTTGTTTTATAATCTGCTGTGTATTTTGTCTGTCTTTTATTAAATCTTTATTTGCAAATAAAGGAAGACACATACAAATTCTTGGACAGATCTATGCTCATGATACTGTGTACCTAGTAAATCCCAAATTTATGTAATAAAGATCTGTCCTCGACTTTTTTGGATAGGAACTGTAAAAACCCAAATACTATGAAAACGTATTATTTCTGTTAATTTAAAAGTTCAAGAAAACATTCTGTATATGTTAGTGATAATTTTGTGGCAAATGAAAGCAGTATTTTCTGAACACTCTGCTGGTTAGTCATGAGATTTTTTTATTTACCAGACTCTATGGAGGTAGTAGTTGGTATTAACTATGCTTTTTAGTCAGCACTGCAACACCAGCATATTCCTTTGACCACATGTCTTATAGTGTAAAGAAAGAATGTAACTCCCATGGGTTGAGATGAAAACAGCCCAGTAACTAAGGTGTAACACAAACCACTACTGCTACCACCAATACTAGTAATGATAATGGAAATAACAAGGGAAGAGAATATGGTATCACCCGCCAAAACAAGCCTGACTGAGAAGAGAGTGCCCTTCCGGGTAACTCCCGAGTAACTCCCAGTTACCTCTGCGGGCATCATGTACTGTGGTATGGAATACCTTTTTGGCTAGTTTGGGTCAGGTGTCCTGCCCTGCTTCCTCCCGGCCTCCCTTCCACCCTGGCAGAGCATGAGACTCACAAAGTCCTTGGTCAGAGTAAACATCAGTGTTATCAGCTCTGTTTCCAGGCTGAAAGTCAAAACACAGCACTGCACTAGCTACTAAGAGGGAGAAAAATTGACTGCTACTGCTGAACCCAGAACAGTATTGGACTTCCCCATCTTCCCCCATTACCCACCAAGTATACCTGGGTCCCTGAGCAAAAGCAATCCCCTGAGTGGGTTTGCCTTTACCTGAAGCAGGAATAACCCAGTCTTCCCCAGCAAATTATTTATGTGCACCACAGGGACTTTATCCCCCTCTGCAGTATGTAAAAGTTCTGACTGGGCTGGGCCAGCCCTGTTGGCAGATCCTCTGGTGTTAACCAACCAGGTGGGTTTTGGTAAATGTGTATCCCAATATTTGAAAGTCCCACCACCCATTGCTCTCAGTGTAGTTTTTAACAGCCCATTGTACCCTTCGATTTTCCCAGCGCCTGGTGCATGGTAGGGAATGTGATATACCCACTCA
This sequence comes from Pezoporus flaviventris, assembly GCF_033815535.1. Taxonomy (NCBI): domain Eukaryota; kingdom Metazoa; phylum Chordata; class Aves; order Psittaciformes; family Psittacidae; genus Pezoporus; species Pezoporus flaviventris. Next base: position 11,342,148 of record NW_026892595.1, read on the forward strand.
ATGCTATGCTCTTTGGCCCAAGTGTCCATAAGGTTGTTCCGGAAATGAGTCCCATTGTCTGACTCAGTTCTCTCTGCGGTGCCGTGTTGCCACAAAATCTGTTTCTCAAGGTCCAGGATGGTGTTCCGGGCAGTGGCATGGGGCACCGCATATTTTTCCAGCCATCTGGTGGTTGCTTCCACCATGGTAAGCACATGGCGCTTGCCTTGGCGGGTTGGTGGGAGTGTGATATAATCAATCTGCCAGGCCTCCCCATATTTGTACTTCAGCCATCGTCCTCCATACCAAAGAGGCTTTAACCGCTTGGCTTGCTTAACTGTAGCGCATGTTTCACACTCATGAATAACCTGGGCAATAGTGTCCATTGTTAAGTCCACCCCTCGATCACGGGCCCATCTGTATGTTGCATCTCTGCCCTGATGGCCTGAAGTGTCATGGGCCCACTGGGCCAAAAATAATTCACCCATATGTTTCCAATCTAAGTCCATCTGAGCCACTTCAATCTTAGCCGCTTTATCCACTTGTTGGTTGTTCTGGTGTTCCTCAGTGGCCTGAGTCTTGGGTACATGAGCATCTACATGGCGTACCTTCACCACCAGGTTCTGCAGCCGGGCAGCGATATCTTTCCACAGTGCAGCAGCTCAGATGGGTTTACCTCTGCGTTGCCAGTTGCTCTGCTTCCATTGCTTCAACCATCCCCTCCAGGGCATTTGCCATCATCCATGAGTCAGTATAGAGAAAAAGTACCGGCCATTTCCTCTTTCAGCAGTATCCAAGGCCAGCTGGATGGCTTTCACCTTGGCAAACTGGCTCGATTCACTCTCTCCTTCAGCAGTTTCTGCAACTTGTTGTAGGGGACTCCGTGCAGCCGCCTTCCATCTTCGACGCTTCCAAAGCAGTGGAGGGACCCACTGGACTAGATACTTGCCCATACTGTCCCACACATGCTGCCATTCATGACTGTCCAGCCTCGGGGAAAATCTCTTGGTGATCTTCCTATATTGTCATTTAACCCTAGACCTCAACTGAGCTGGACACTTCTTGACTTTCAAGATCAGATGAAATAGGACGTTCTCAGGGTGGGATGGCCATGGGTAAAACATAGCATATGCAACAATAAGCTGGTTCCCACCAAAAGGAGCAGGATGTTTTCAAGGGCATTGAAAGGATATTCAAGATCTTTAACTTTTCCAGAATATACTACTACTGTAAATAGCCAGGTGTGGGAGCTTTATTTCAAGATAGTGTGAAATGTGTTCAGTTCTTGGGCACCTGTATCTTCTGTTTAAAATGTACATTTATTGGAGAATGATTGGAACATTGTGAGAACAGTTTTATTGCACAATTGCATAATTTGAAAAAGATGCAGTGAAAACTCCTGCAATGAAAGGATGGATTTGGCACTGTATGAGCTTCCTGTTTAGTACTGAAAAATGTTAACCCCCCAAACATCAGAGAGAAACAGCCCAAAACTCTGTGAAGATTAAATGTTTCAGCAGTAGTCTTCTAATGAGAAGTCTCCTGACAGCCGTGATCACTTCCAAGTGTAGTAGTTACTGCTTGACCGCCTCAGGACTCCTTCATCTCCATCTCACCCACCTGGATCCAACGGAAAAATTGATGCCTGAGGCAGTGAATACGATGTGAGCCAGGAATACAAAATGAGGGAGTTACACCTGCTGTTCAGTGAGAAGACACTGGCATCTCTAAATTCATCGTCCTCTCTCTTCCAAAATGGAGGCCTGCTGTCCTGGGATTGGTACCTGGTATTTGTGGTTTTTAGTAGGACAAGCCATGTAGAGTCAGGTTCAAAACAGCTGCAGGATTTGGAGTGTGGCTCTTACACTGTATATGTCTTAAAATGCAGGTAGCCAGCTACACTTGAGATTTGAGAAGAGCTCAGGACCTAGAAACTATGTCTGGATGAGATAGCAGTAGTAGTCCCACCTATTGCTAGTACAGTGCAGAACCTGCAGGAGGACCATGCGCTGCTGTTAATCTGCCCACATGCAGCAATTTTGACCAGACTTAGGCTGGCAACGATTATGTTGCTTTGCACTGAAAGATTTACCCAGCAGGGACCATATAATCACTGCACCCAGTGTCCAAAATAGACAGGGCCTCCCCATACTTAAATGGATCTAGGGGGAAGTCAGATGTGGTTAGTAAGCAGCAAAGAGGCTTCCTGATTTGGTGAGCTGGTTACGAATGGTTGTTGGTTTTGTTTTTAAAGCTGTTTCTCTGTGACCTTGGCCAAAAAGAGTCTCTGAAAGTTCTTCTTCAGCTGCAAAATGTCACTCATCTTCTAGAGGTGGGAATACCAGAAGGGGGCATGTTAGGAAAGCATATTTACACTTTTATTTAAAAAAAGAAAATCCACTCTTGCCTCTGACTTCCTACGCACCTCCAAAAATGAACAGGATTTTGATCCTCCCGTGACTGAGGTATGCAGGCCCCTTGTTTTCTGCAAACCAGGGCATTGCATCAGCGCTGTGGAACAGAGCCGAGTCCTGGTCCCTCAAACAGGGTGCTAAAGTGCTGCTTAGCAACATGTGCCTGCCAGCGCCAGCGGCCTCCCCAGCCCATGGAGACTGCCAGGGAAGATGAGTTTTCAAAGTGAGATCTTCTATTTAAATATTTCTTACAGTGTACAGATAGCTGGAAAAGAGGGCAGCAAGCAGAATGAAAGCAAAGAAACTGCGGAGGAGGAATGAGAAATAAAGGAAGGGTGTCAAGGCTCTGAGTAAGCAAGGATCCAAGGAACAAGAAAAGGAGAAAAGAGTAAAATTTGAGAAGGAAAACTGCAGGATGTCAAAGGGGGTGTAATGAGAGAAATCATCAGACATTGAGACCTAGAACTGCTAGAAGAGGGGTGCCTTCATCTTCAGGACAGATGTTTGTGGATAAAATCTTACCAAAGCAAAATGATGTTGAAATAAGATGGTACAACAGTGATGGGATTTCTGTATTGTTTTTCTTTCATTTACCTCTTTTCAGAACATAACTAGGAAAGAGTAAAATGTGATTCTGCACTAACTGTACAGAATACTGCGCACAGTAAAATGGCATACTAGCCCATATTAGGAGACAATTAAAAAGAATGAGCAAGTTCTCTGCAAGTTTTTATGATCCTAAACTTACAAGGAGAGTTATCATTTCTCTTTGCTCAAGACAGCATTGAATTAGTCTATATTGCTGGAAGTGCTTTGTGCCCTTTTCTGTATAGACACAGACAAGAGTTTCATTTATCGTCAGAATTTTGTGGGTATGATAAACTGGAGAGTTGGAAACATTGCCCTTTACTTTCCAGCTTCCTTAGCAGCTAGAGTTGCCCTTTCTTTTTCCCTTATGTTTCTGTGCTGCTTGAAAATGCTGTCTGCTCTCTTATACTTGACATTATTGCTAATTCTCTGACAGTCTCTTTTTTGGTCTCCTTTACTCCCTGGAAAACGTGATTTAGACTTGAAAACAGTTTTTACCTGGCCACATCGTAAGAGACCTTTTTGCACTTGTAGTGGATGAGCATTTCTGGTGACATCAGAGTCATTAATCATTCACATGGAAAATGCTTTTCTCCTTCAGGATTCGCAGTGTTGTGGGTGTTTTTTTTTTCCCCCTCCTTTCTTTTTGTTGTTTCTTTCCTCCACCCAAGTTTGGCATGGGTTTCACCAGCATTTGTAGTATCGTCTAGTGTTTTACATGCTCTTTTATTTATGTTTTGGGGAAAGAGAACTTCCATCAGGCCTCTCCTTATGTAACTTTGTAACTCATCCCCAGGTAACCTCATCTCATTCTGGGAATTTATATGGTAGGTGTGCATAAGGATTTAATAGATGATCTTTCGCTCCTTACCTCAGACTTTTCCATATGGCATTCTGCCAATAAAATGTAAAAATGGCAAAACCTGTCCACCTCTTTCCCCCAGACTCTTGTACTTCTGCACTTCCTTCAGAGCCACTGGCTTCATCCTCCTGTCCTGTGTAAGCAAAACAGTGGTATGTAACTTTCACACCTCTTCTTTCTCCCTCAGCTTCATACCATTTCCTATGACATTTCACTCATTGCATCTCAAGTGGATTTCTCCTTGTCTCCACTTCTGCTTTGAAACTGTTGTTTTGGCTTTGATGGTTTGTCACCTTTTTATTATTTCAATGTCCAGATTTCCATCACTTGCCTCTATCCAACCTTTCTAAATGTGACCAGAAGCTGCCGTATTTGGTCTCTGATTTTGACTGTACCTCTTTGGATGATGCATAACTATTAATTTCTTTTTTATTCCCTCCACTTCCACCCTTGCCTTTCAGGTCTTGATCCATTCTCATTCAGATCCTTCCTTTGTGAGCAAGAATTCAAAGGAATCTTTAAATCCTGACTTTTCTGTTACATCTTCACTAATGCTTGCTTTAAGAAGCAAAATGACTCAGAAAACACAGAAACTAAGGAAAAATGAACCCTTTCTAACCTTGTATTAATACAACATCCTTGCTTTATTCTGCCTTCCAATTGCTTTTATCATCATTACTGCTTCTTGAGTTGTCTATATAGGTTATATACTGGATCAGGGATAGAGTTTTACCTGCAAAGTACTTTGGGTCTTCCGTAAAGAGAACATAGTGACAATGATTTAGCAAATTCAGTACATTTTGAGATTTTATTTTAGCGTTTGACAGCTCTTTCTTTAGTATTTAATTAGCATTTTTTTCATCTGGTAGAATGACTTCTGCATTATACACCTTGCAAGGAAAGTATATGGATTTTAAGCTCTTCTTACTGTTCAGATTTTTTTTGGAAATAGTATTTTCTGTTTAGTTTGCTGCTAATAGCCTGTTTATACATTCTCATCCAGTCCCCTGTCTCCTCAGTAGTTAAGCTCTGCAAGCTGAATTTTCCTAAACTGCAGTAACTTTATCATTGAACTCTGAGATGTCCTTGGGTGCTGTATATAATAGTATTTAACTTCCAGACTGTATCAAGAAAAGAAGAACCTCACAATAAGCTCTGCTCAATTTGCGCGTCTCTCACTAGATGTGGAGATTATAAACAGTGTAATATAGTTGAGTACTTATGTTTGTATCGGAAAGTAATTCCTGCTGAAAAACAGGGTTTGAGGAGATTACAGAAAAGCTACTTCTACACAAAAGTCAGCAAGGTAAGCTAGAATAAAGCCTGAGGAGAACCACAAGATTCAACTGGTTCATGAAGGTAATATTGCTGATGAGAATGGGAAGGGTGATCCACACATTCTCTGTAGGCATTAAAATGTGCAGAAGCAAGGTGTGTGTATGTAAGCTGAAGCTAGAGGTGACTTTAAAAGAGTATCACAAGGAAAAAACAGGTGAAAAATGAGGCAGAAATGGAGTCAGGCTGTAACCTGTGAGAAGAGTTGTTTTGATCTACAGTAAGCTGCATTGAACACACACATTTTTGTTGAACATGTGTTAAACACCTATTTTACCTAGCCAGTAATCTTTGTGTGCATGTTGTGACTGTGAGATGTGTACACTAAACAATTATGAAGGGTTTCACTATTTCCAAGGCAAAATCAAGGTTTTGAGTCCTTTTCATGTATAAAATCCAAGTTCACCTTTAAAGTATGCAAGGAATGGAGATTTCCACTGTCAGATTTTCCTTGCAGTGAAATATTTTGCCTCCCACACACTGTAGTAGTATTACATTCACAGTCCTACACAGAGTATGCCTGATTTGTTTCTTCATTTTTCTTGATCCATTCTCATTGGAGAGAATGTTTCTTCATGCTGGAACAGGGTCTGAGGTGTAGCTTTAGATGTCACTGTACAAGTTCCTGTAGATTTTCATCATTTCTGTGGCTCTTTGAGCTGTCCATCTTCTAAGAATAATTGAAATACAGTATCATTACTAGAAAATAATTGTGGAATGGTGGAAAACAGATGTGGTAAGATAATGGCCTCCAGAGTTAATTCTGTGTTAGACTCTGTAAAATGTAGGGCCTACTTTTTTATCTTTTTAATAAATGGGAAAAAGCTGGAGGGGAATTGTCTCTAGATAATCAGAATTTTCCAGTTATTTGAATAAGCCAAGACATTCAGAGTCTTGTGTTTTGCAGTTTTATTTCATACTCCAAAGTAACATCAGCTGATTTAAAGGTGGTAGAGAAAGCAGTCATTTCCATGTCAACTGTGGTAATAAGTAATGTCTGCAGTGTCTTGGGAACATCTATGTTTGATTTTTAGTGTTCTCATTCTGAAAGGGATTTTGAGTTGACTTTAAACCTGGAATAGTATTTTCTTTTTTTTCCTCCTAGTATCCTAGATTAAAATTACCACAGCCTGAGGAGAAGACAAAGCAAAGAAGTGCAAACTAGTTAATGGTTACCTCCATTTTTGAATGTGATTTTTACCATGTAAGGTTAGATGCTGTGTATGTGCAGTGGGAGTTCCTCGAAAGCCTTGGCAATTGCTGAGCTGCCTTGAATGGTAAAGGTTTAGAAAATATGTATATGTCTATAGCTGACCTGCTATGAGAAAAGCTGAAAAGCTGCTGCTCCTGCTGGGAGTTGCTCGCTGCTGAGTGCTCAGCAGCTGGGACAATAGGATGCATTATTTCAGTAAGGGCAGAGCATTTGTAAAAGTTTCTAAGCCACTCTTATTGAAATGAAAACTGAGTTCCTTTTGTTTCTTTTTTATTTTCTTTTTTTTTTTTTTAAATGGTCATTTGTAGTTTGTTTTTTTCTTTTTTCTTTTTTAAATTTTAAATGCTAATGACTTTGACCGCTCATGACATTTTGTCTGCCATACTCAGAACGTACTTCCCTGAATCTTTATAAATGATTCTGTCTGTAATTGTAATCAGCTGTATTGTTGGGAAACTTGCGTTAAACACTGCTTGCTGCATGGCTGTGATTTATGGTGACTGCTACAATTCATGGCTTGATACTGGCGGGGGGTATCAATAAGAAATTGCAAGAGTGTTACTTCATTGAGTTGCATTTGACCATCTTCCAGCTACTCTTGGTTTTCAGCGGATGTCAGAGAAGTACAAGGTTTCAGAGGCGCAAGATAATGTTACAGTCTTGGCATAGTGACTATATGCATGGGCCAGACTGGTTGCTACATTTTCCATGGGAAAAAGATGCAAAATTCTGTCATTACACATTTAACAATAATTATGTACCAAACTGATGGAAACTGTTCATACTCCTTTTAGGGCAAATTCTGATTAGTGAAACTGTTCAGTGACAGCACTGATGAGATAGCATGATTGTCGGTTAATGTAAAAACGAATGTGTCATCATGGTACCAAATTGAATAGCTACATCTTAAATGCTTGAGTTGCCTCTGTATGTTTGGCACAGTTTTAGTATTACTATTTCCAGCTGTTTAGTATTGAACGTTAATTTTTGAGATTGTTAGATGCTGTGAATTAGAATGCTGTCTTTCTTGTTTGAATTAATTACAAGAAAATTCTGTATCTCTACTGAAATGCTTATTCAGGAAGTTAATGTAATTTAACAATGCATTATGCAAAAGAAGCCAAAAATCAAACTAGAGGATTATTTAACAATTAGTAAATCTTTCATGAATAGCCATTGAGAGAGACTGGAGAAACATAAGTGTTGCTTCCCCCTCCTATTTCTCATAGAATGATTTTATGGTGGTTTAAAATACAAGATCAAATAACTTCTTAACATTAATTTTGATGAATTTGAAAGAATGAAAATCCAAGGAAGTTCTAAAACAGTTGATGACATCCAGAAAAAGCTATGCCCAAAAGGTCAGAGACATTTTGCATGATTCAGCATATGAATAATACATTATTTTTCAGAGAATATTTTATAAAGTGATTGTCCTTTGTTATGTTTATGTGTGAGAATTGGGTTTTGTCACCAGCAAGAAGAATTCATTTTCCTGTAGCTTTTTCTTAAATGCTAATTTATTGCTATGAAAGATGCCAAAGTGACAGATCTGAAGAATGAAGCCCTCTATTTATCTTCTGAATGGATGGAGCATGAGTAGCAGTGAAGCCTTTCTCATGCTCTTTTGCCAGTGAGCCACAATCTTTTTACCATGTCCTGAGCATATTTTTACCAGTGAGAGGTGCTTATTCATTCCATAGTTTCTCTAATGGACTACCAAGGGTATCAATTAGTGACAAAAGAACAGTAGCTTTGCATCTTGGATACCTGCCCAGTAGGAACAGAAACTAGGAACTCTTTCACACAGGCCATAGGACAACCATCAGACTAGTGAATTAGTGTCACTTCAGATAGGAGCTGTTTGCAGTTGGGCAAAGGGGAGGACAAAATCCCCTGTTTTTACCACCAGATGTCTAAACGTGGAAAAGGATTACAGTTTAGCTCACTTGTCTTTAAACTGGAATGATTTTTTTTACTGATGACACTAAAGTTGCAGTACTACAGGTGCTGCAGTAGAGGAATAGGTAAATAATAAATACTTTTGCGTATGTTATCTCAGTGCCCTTTTGTCTAATGAGTTTGGTACGAGTACTTTTAAAAACCTAGGACTAAAAAATAGTTATTGAGGCTTAGAACTATCATATACATTACAGTTTTATTTGCAGTGTTGTGTTTGGTTATGGGTATTGAATTTAATTCCTTGGTCCTGCAAATGTTCAAATAGAAACAAGAAAAAAATGTAGCAGAAAAGAGAATGGTAAATTGGAGTCTTTTATAAACCATGCATAAGGTAAAAGCAATACTCGTTTGGATTAGTCTTCTTAATCATTCAGGTAATACAGCTTTCCATGTTTTTAGCAATTGTTTCAGTGGCTCACACTGTATCACATCAGTTGTTCTACAGCAGATTTGTTCCTTTGAGTCTTGTCCAGGCTTGTCCAGACATGCACTTTGAGTTTGACTCTCCTAATTCCCTCCTACTTGCAGTTCCACTGTTGGCAGGCCTGTGCTTCAAATGCAGGCCCAATTCTGTGCCTTTACTCAGGTCCTGGTTTACACAAAACCCGGTGCATGAGCTGGGGGAGAAGCTTACAGGGCCTGTCTTTCACAGCCCTTTGTACTGTGACTATATGAGTGTGCTCAGGAAAGTGGAGTTTAATTAACAAGGGTGGGGGGGGGGGGAATGTGAATTTGTAACATATTAATTAAATCAGATTAAACTAGGCCACTTTACTTATGACTGAAAATGTCCATGTGGGGGTTTAATATGTTTTAAGTAATGGATTTTGAACTCACACTTGAAGTCAATTTGGCTTAGTGTTCACAATTTTCCCTGTGCAGATATGCCCATAGAATTTTAAATAAGAAAAAGATTTGATGCAATTTTTAATAAAGATCCACCCCCATCCCAGGAAATAGGTCTGCAAGCTTTATCTATCTGTGAACAAAAATAGTAGAAGCATGGGGAACTAGATACTGAACAGAGTTGGTGCGGTGCTCCTTTCTCATCTCCCAGCAGTTTCCATTACTGACAAGGAGGATTTTGGAAACCAGGTTTGTGTTCCCAAGCAGGCTGAACTCCCATTTCACTGCTCATGCACTCTGAAGACCACTAAGTAAGTGAGCATTTGGGCCTGCATACTCTCATATTTAAGCACTGTGAGTTTTTTCTGTTTTTTTTTTCCAACCTCCCACGTAAGAGTCTAAACCATCCTGCTATAGACTCATTCTGACTGTGTTGACCTCTGGCTCGATGAATATTTAATACTTCATGAAAAGTTAGATATCTCTGAGGAAAGAAAGATTAAATGAGACCATTCCAGGGTACTTAGTGATGCAGCAATTAATTCAAGATGGTATCTAATAATGCTTTATGTCAAAGAAAATTACAGATCTGAGAAGGTGGGGTGGTGTTTCTTAAGATAAAAATACTAGCATTCAGTTTGCTCAAAAATTATATATAAAAATTTTGGCTGTTACTGAAATGAGAAAACAATTTTTTGAGCCTTCAGGGTTTATTTTTTTAAGAAAGTTAATAAATTTGGAATGAAAATGACATTACTCATAAGACACAAGCTGTAATTAGAACAATTTTTTTTTCTGTTTTAAGAATGAAAGAATTTGCTTATTGCTTTTTTTTCTTTTTTTTTTTTTTTACTTGTAAGCATGTTTATCTGGAATAATTGTTACGTTGTTATACAATTCTGAAGAGGGTGACATTGGAGATCTTGAATACTACTGATTTCTTATTTCATAGAAATAACTAATAACACATTTTCATAAGGATACTTTCATAAGGATGTCCTTTCATAAGGATGTGGACCTGTTGGAGCAAGTCCAGAGAAGGACCATGATGATCAGGGGGTTGGAGCACTTCTCCTATGAAGACAGGCTGAGAGAGTTGAGCTTTTTCAGCCTAGAGAAGAGAAGACCTTGGAGCAGCCTTCCAGTGCCTAAAGGGGCTACAAGAAAGTTAGAGTGGAGCTTTTTTACAAGGGCATGTAGTGACAGGACAAGGGGGAATGGCTTTAAACTGTAAGGGGGTAGATTTAGATTAGGTATTATGAAGAAACTCCTTATTACGAGTGAGTCACAGGAACAGGTTGCCTGGAGAAGCTGTGGCTGCCCCATCTTTGGAGGTATTCAGGGCCAGGTTGGATGGGGCTTTGGGCAAGATAGTCTAGTGGAAGGTGTCCCTGCCCATGGCAGCAGGTTGGAACTAGGTGATAGTTAAGGTCCCTTCTAACACAAACCATTCTATGATTCTATGTCTTGTCTAGTAAGTATGCTTGTAATTCTTTAAAAAAGATCATAAAAGATAAGCTAAATTTTGTGAAGCATTGAAATACCAGATATTTAAAACGTTGTTTTTGTAGTTATCAAGTTACGTGTGTTTTTATAGTCACACGTAGCAATTTTCCTTTCTTTTAGGATGTGAGAAATTTTGAAATTCCCATTCTGTTATCTTCACCAACTCTTCCTTGATTTCACTGTTCTCAGAAGATAACGAAAAAAAATTTGGAGGCTGATTTTCCAATTACTCTACATTTGAGCGAAGGAGGACAACTCCATTTTAGCAAACTCCTAGCAGCCTTGTGATTCACCTTACCTCTTGTTTAAAAGGGAAATAACTTAATCTCTTACAGTTTAACTGTATAGCATATGTTTTCCTCTTGTAGTTGCAAGGAAGTTAAGCTATAATATCTGGATAGACCATCTGGATATGGGCTATCCATACTACATCAGCTTTTGTGGATATCAAACAGCACAGACCATAAGCATCTGTTCATAGTAGTTCCCCACTAGTATTTTTATCTTTAGACTATTAAGGGTAAGCTTTCTTGTTTTCCAAATCTTTTCTAGATTCAAAGGTTGAAGTTTATAAAAATTGCTATGCATACACGTATGTTAAAGGTTTTTGCTGCAGAAAATTGGAATTTCCAGCTGTACTTTGTTCTGGGGTCACTGAGCAAATTGTTTGTGATCCTGTCATTAGTTTGGATGTTGTTATGTAGTCAGCCTGAGTTGGACTCAGAGTAGACTGCCATTGAAAGTCTTGGTTCACCCCTCCCTTCTGCTGTTTCTGTCACTCTTCCACCTTTTTCTTGGAATCAGTACTAAGGCTACATGATTCGCAGTGCTGAAACTAGAGGAACATCAGATTTAGGTAGCAACAGGCTTATGTGGTGGGAGAGAGGTAGTGATGGATCCTATCTTTTGATGTAACATGGTGTTAAGTTCTCACATTGACCTAAGGTGACTAAGAATCTGTGCTTTTGGCCTATTGAACTATCTGTAATTTCAGCTGAGTGTGGGGCTTGTAGATCCTGCCTCAGATTCAAGTGGGATAGTGGTCCAGAATATGCTTCAGTTAAAGTGGTAGCAAATGAAAATTCATCTGATCATCCTGTGATCTTTTTGTCCCTCCTGCTATTCATTTCAGTGTGTCTCAGTTATTTCCTGCTCACAGAAAGCATGTGATGTGTTAGCAGTGAGTAACTTTTCTTTTCTTAATGCATGTGTTAGACACCCCACCACCTGGTGACCAGGTTTTGAACTACCATATTGCTTCTGGTTCTTTCTGAATTGTTCCCACATTAGGAGATACTGTGTGGAGTGATCAGATGGGTGGGTTTTTCTGGACAACCTCAAGAGCAGTTACGGTGAAGTGCACACTCTGACTATAAAGGACTATCATCTAGCCAGACTGTGGGCTCTTAACTACCCGGTGTTCTGTTACTGATGATTCTGTGGCTTGGCTTGACCAGATGTGCATACCATAACAGCAGTAACTCTAACGGGAAACACTGAGATGATGGCACTCCTTTGAGCTGTCAAGTTAGACAGAATCCTCCTTTTTCCTCCTACAAACCCAATTAATTCCATTTGCAGTTTCTTTTAATTCTCAGTGGTATTTATGAAATAAAATCTTAAGTTTCTAATCTAAGAACTAATTGTAAATTGATAGCACTGGCTTGTAACAAAGAGAAGGATTAATGCAGGCCCACATATTCACTTTTCCTTTTTGATTATGTTTCTGTATTGGATGGATCTCTCAGGACTGCTACCAAGCTGTAACAGTCAGAAAAGTGTGTATAGGGGATGAGAGAGGTATGGGATTTTTTTTTTTCATACTCACAGCTTGGCTAGGTTTCTGATTAATTTTTTTTTTTTTAATTCTGTGTTATTGTCTGCAAACAACCTTTTAATGGTTTTGATGAATTGTTGTATTCAATATTGGGGGCATGGAAATGATTTAGAGTAGTTATAGATGGTTTTATAAGAAAATCAATGAGGCTTGTGTTTTCTGTTGTTGATTTGCATTTGTATTTAAGTGCTGCCAGAATTACTTGTAAAGTGGAAATCCTAAAATTTATCGTCCTTTTACTATTGGAACTGTATTCCTGAGCTGTATTTTTAATGTCCTGAATTTGTTACCCACTATCGTTTCTTGTGTCCTTTATGTTTGTGTAACTGAAGACACTTCTCTTATTAGCTTTCTAAACATTAAAGTGCATTTGCTTGTGATGCATGAATTTGCATTCATTGCAGATAGGTAATGTTTTCTGCTTAAATAGTGCTGATAGTCTGATGAAGATTAGTGTCTTTTCTCATTAATCAGACTGTGCTGCTTTTCTCTTTGTATATCTCTGCTTTTCATTAGCGTAAATGTTTAGTACTCTATGCAAGCTCTGTATGATGCTGGAGGAAATATCTGCAGCTTGACTCTTGTTTCCCATTACATCTTTTGCTCTCCAATTACTTTGGTCTTGTAGGGATTGTCCTTTATAATTTCCTATGTTGTCCGTATGTGCTTGACCATCCTTGGTATTAATAACTGACTTTCTCTGTCAGGCATGAGATCATCTGAACACTTCCACTGAGCTTTCCAAAGAAGAAAGAGAACTTCTAGGAGAGGGAGAAGGCTGTTTAGAGAGCTGTAGACAACAAACTGAGATTGCTCCTTTATGTCCATTTCCGTGGGAGATGCTAGTTCAGTATCTCTATTCACACGAGACAGGACTGCTTTATCTTTTCAGAATCGAGCATTTTGTTGGCATGCAGCATCATAGTGCAGATGCACTATTGCAGCTGAAAAATATCTTGCATGAAATTATTTAGGCTTAAGAACAGCAAATGCTTCCTTGAACTGGAGTGTTTAGGATTAAGTTTACTTTCTAACCCTTCTCTGTCATTGCACTAGTTTGAGAGCTGTACAAATAATTTTTTGACTGGAGACCTGTTAATGACAAAATATTTTCTCAGCACCTCTATCATGTGTTTTCTCAGAGGAATTGTAAAAGTAGATGTAAACACTGAAACATATTCCGTTATCCAGTAGCTTGATTCTGACGGACAGTTTATTTTTTATCGCTCCTTGGGAGCACAGAGGTTTCAAACTGCCTGAACTGGCATCTGGTGGTTTTCAGTGCTGTGAAGTGGAGCTCCTAGGTGCTGAAGTATGGAGTTTGCCACTTCTGGGCTCAGGTCAATGAACTATGTCCAGAAGGAAAAATGATGGAACTTTGAATTTTATATTTCTGATTAATCCCCAGCTACCAGACTGGCCTTTGGAGTCTCTACGCCCTGGATTTTTAAATAGAAACATGAAGGCCTATTGGGATAGTCAGGAGGAGCCAGACAATTCTTTGAGGCTTCTTAGGCTGAAAGTGAACAGTCTAACTTTATTAAATAAAATTAACTGCCTTATACAGTTGGAGATGCTGGCTGTTCTGAAAGAGGCTCACAGAAAGGTTATGAAGTCTTTTCTTGAGTGGAGGGAGTCAGCTTTGTCTGCAACTAGTGATTGAGCTAAATGTCAAAAAAGATTGGTTTCTAGTTGATTAGCAAACCTTTCCATACTGAGCGTGGTAATGGTCAACGACTCTCTTCAGACCCATCAAATTGAAGCCAGTATCCTTGGTTCTGCTCAATTTCAATTCAGACCCAGACTTGAGATAAAATAGCATTAGTATCATTGAACAATGCTACCAATGAATAGTGGTTAAATGTGTCACTACCTTTCTCTGACTTGTTTAAAGAATTTGATAATTTTTTTTGAGATACTGATGACTCTCCTTAATGGCAATACCAAGGGCTTTATTTTTCTTGCAGTAGGAAAGGAGAGGCTGTTTATTAATATGGGATGGTTCATTTGCACTGCTAAATAACCAGACCAACACCACTGCAGCTGCTAGGATTCAAATCACCCTTCTCCCTAGAAAGAGTTTTGCATGATGTTGTAGCTAGAAGAGCAAGGAATTAAATTCTAAGTTTTAAGAAAGAAGGCTATGCTGCTGTGCTGATTTTTAAGTGCATAACAGACAAATGCTGCCTAAAAATAAAATGGGAAGCCCTGGCATTGTATTGGTATTCATCCCATACCACCCATTTAATGTGTAGTAGGTGGAAGGAATGTTACTGCTTCTTTGTAACAAGCTTGGCGTAGCAGAAGTATGCATTAGAAGTGAATGCATCTGCAGAAATACAGTAAACTGTTAGTTATTAGAGTTGATTTGTGTTGTAGCTGATGCAGTAATTAAATGTATCTAGTTGGGATTTTGGTTTTGTTTTTCTTTTTTTGTAAAACACAGCAAGCAATAACTGCCTTTGTGTATAAAGATGAGACATTAGAACTGGTAACAGTATTATTGATAGTTCTAGACATATATAAGAGGCAGTATCAGAATATTTCATTTACTTTGCTGTGTTAACTGAATATACAAAAGCATTTGTCTATTTAAGGTGTGGATAACTTCCAATGTACTGTCATATTCTATTTCACTACGGGCCAGTGTCTGTCCTTTCTGTCTTCTGTATCTTTGTACTTTGCCATTTGTCAATATCTTAATGCTGGACTGTTGTTAGTGGCTTGTACATGCAGGTGTGAATATCTGGCGTGTGTCCTAGCATGCTATTAATTGGAGATTTTCAAAACATTACACAAAATGTCTTTGAACAGAAAGTATGATTAAATTTCCAAAGGAGAAATTCTGTTCGTTGACCAATTACACCATTAATATGGATGCTTGGATCCTGATATATCTTCCTTCTGTGATTAATGCATCCTTACAATTCTTGTATACATTCAGAATGACACTTAAAATGCCCATCTCAAATGGAAATTAGCCTTTCCGTTACCACTTCTCTGCTTGCTGTTCCTTTGTCAAGACACAGGGCTTTTGGAATTGAGTTTAGTAGAATTGGAGTTTTGTGGTTTTGTTTGTGACTGTTTTAATCTTTTCAGCCATCTTTTCCAATGGAAGCTGTGGTGTGCTTCAGGGTCTTTTCAAGCCATTTCTTCTCCTTCCTGCTGCTGCTAAGGAGGCTGGAATTCCACTCCTGTCATTTGGTCCTTCATCAAAGTTGGCATCTCCCAAGAGTGAGCCCTATGACAGCTGTTGGGAGATTTTCTTTTGCTATAATAATATTTTATTCCCAGATTTTTTTCCTGCTTGTAGGAATTAGATATACTCCTATTACAAAAGCACACACTGATTTTAGAGACTGTTCTATTTGCTTTGAGCAGCCATATATCTCACTCTGTCAGTTAATAAAAAGGAAGAGTTTCATTTTGATAGTTAAAAGCAGCTGAGCTGCCGATTGAAGCTGCCATTCATTTAAGAGCTTTGTTCACACGCTTCAGCTTCAGAAGGCATAATTCTAGTGGTATGACCTGCTTATATGGAGTAGGAAGGATATCACATCATTTAGGAGAGACATAATTGTGCAAAAGGTGGAAATTATAGCTGGCTTTAGAGCAGCAAATAATTGCTTTGATTTGTTAACTTAAAATCATAGTGGGGGGAAAAGCATTGCTGGTGTTTCTTCATGCAATCCCTAGTGGAAGTTCATGATGGCATGTTGTGTGTGTGTAAATTGACACTGTTCCACCGCTGTTATTGGAAGCATGCACACTCAAACCAACTGGAGGTCTGCCCCTATATATTTGTGTATGATGTTACTTTGTCTCATACTAAAAAAACAACTGTTTTCCTACATGGTTTTGCACAACAGTAAAAGATTTATGCTTCATTCTGTCTGAATGGAGATTAGCTTTGTGCTCTTTTCAGAAAGGAATCTTAACAGAGTTCAAGTTACTGTATGCCAAAGGAGTTAGATAAGTGAACTACACTTGAGATTAACAACATATGTGAGAAATATTTTGTGAAAATATCTATTATGCATATTTGAATAATTTATGGAAATTAAAAGCTATATTGAGAGAGCAACCTGTATCCAGGGCTAAGGTATTAAGCCACACCAGTGTTCTTAACTGTTTATTAGTAAAATACAGGCTGTGTGTAGGTCCTAGAAGTATTCATTTTCTTCTCTTCACCTGTCACCTCACAAAGACTATTCATACTGTGCCTCCTTTCCACATGGATATATTTATAAAAGGGAAGAATGCCTCCAAACCCCAATTTCTCAGCCTCTGTATTTCACCAAGCTCTGCTTTGAGAGTTGAGGATTATGGTCGTTACAGGGTTGGTAAAGAGGGAGTTGTGTTGCTACCCAGGATTCCTCTTTCCCTGGTAGCTGGTACTAAAATGTTGAGTAAAAATCATAGAAACAGCCATATGGGGTCAGCCAAAGCTCCATCTAGAACAAATCCTATTTCCAACAATTGTCTGTGGCAGATGCTTGAGGAAAGAATGTCTGAATTGTCCTACTCTACAGATTTGTCATGTATTCCCTATTTCCAGCACTCTGTAACACAGTGCTTCCTTGTTTGAAGTGTTCTGAAGGGATTTTTTTTTACTAAATTGTTTAATAACTTTTTGAATCCGACGTCTGACTTCCATTATGTTCTGTTTGAGATTTACTACTACATTACACTGTAGAGAAGCTGAGTAGGGATTCCCATGACAAGAAGAACGCCTAGCAAAGATTTTGTTGTTTCTTCTCTGTAGCCTTTCCAGTATTGACTCTTTATTATTAATGTGGAGTTAGGGTTCTGTGTGAAATCTTTGAGAATTTGCTTACAGGTTGCAGGTTGTCTCTATACTTGCTTCTGGAATTCACTGGTTGTGTATTAGGCCTGCTCCTTTCCGGGTGTTTCCTCACTCTCATTCCTCATCTGCTGTTTAAGGATTTTGCACCCTAGTGAAGCAAGAACCATTATTACAATTATTATTTTGGATAAAACAAAGCTTAGAGTAGATGTTTTAAAAGTGCCTAGAGGATGGATATAGGCATCCAGCTTTTATTTAGAGTTGGTGTACAACTTCAAGGTGCTTATAAGAATGCAGCTGTCAGGATATGGCCCTGAGGCACAGTGCGGTGCTATGGAGAGATGCACTCAAGAGACCCTAAGCAAGCTTGTTCAAGTACTAAAAGCAATACCGCTGTGTTAGCACAAAGAGATGCCCAAGGTAATTAACCCTGCAGAGGAACTAGGTGAAATAAGTGGTGGAGAGCTATACTTACATTGCAGAGCAGGGTTAGCAGAAAAGAACAAGCTATTCAGTCATTTTTGTTGAATTACATTCATGTATGCCATAGAGTTGGGCAGTAATAATGTAAAAAGAAAATCATATTGTTAGGAATTTTATGAAATAAAGTTCCAGGTAATGTTTAGTTAAGCACCATAAATCACCCATTTTCCATCTAGACTCACCAGGTATGATTTCACTTGTGAAGGGAGGCTGTTAGTAAAGCAATTTTAGCCCTTCCCTGGGCATTGCACCATGCTGTGTGTGAGATTCAAGTCATATGAAATTACTGGTATAGTTTTGCTGCACCTATTCTGTCTCTTTCTTCTGATCTTTTCCACACTGAGGTTGTAACTAGATCCGGAGATACTCTTTAACTGCTTACTTTAAGGCAAATTTGCTCTGTATGCAAGCAGGGTGACTCAGGGTTGATAAGCAGTGGCTCATCACCTACTGTTATCTCTTCAACTCAGGTGTCTGGTAGCAGCTAAATAGTAATGGAAGAAGTTTTGGGTCTGTGTATGCTAGAGGCCACACCATGTTCACACAAAGCCCGTGAAGTGTGATTGAAGTAATTGACAATTGTTGGTCTTTTTGTCTATTCCTTGCGGAGATGCATATAGAATTGCACAGTCCAGGTGTTGAAATACAGGAAGTAGTAGCAGCAAAAAAAAAAATCACGGTGTTTGCAGTCAATGGCACTCGCATTTAAGTACTGCCTTGAAGTAGACCCTCAGAGCTTCATTTCATGGGTTTTGTAGCAGCTCCTTTCTGCTGTGTTCTGTTCAAAGTGCTGGGGATCCACTGGCAGGAAGGGATAGAGCTGGAGGGTGCCTGGTTAGGAGCGTGGGGGCTGCAGGACACCCCGCCATCAGCTGAAGCACAGCTGTGCTAGGAAACCAGGGGATATCTCCTTGTGAAGGGTATGAAAGCTGCGAGAAGGCAGAAGGGAAAGGCTCTAACAGAAAAAAAAAAGTAGCAGCAGAACGGACGAAAAAGTCTGATTCATTACTGAAGTATTTCAGGATCTCGAAATTGCTGAATTCTTTGATATTGCTGGCAACTGTCAGCATGTCACTGAAATAATAAGTCTAGGTAGAATGGTCAAAACCAGAACTAGAGGGGTAGCAGATCTGTATAATCTGCCTTTCAGTGGAAATAGGAAACATGAAAAAGGGTAACAGTCACAAAAAAGAAATTCCGATTTTTTTTTCTAGGGTTTACAAGTAGAGTACACTGCATTCAAATTAGTAAGTCTTTAAAAATGAATTACTGCTGTGTTGAGTTGATGCCATTATAGTGACAGATGACCTGGATTGTTTTGCTGGGAAGGAAGCACCCTTCCCTTGAGAAAAAGTCACAGCTGCTTATCTTTGCTGTGCAAAAACAAATCCTTATTTATTTATTTATTTAGTTATGTATTTTATATGGAGAGTTCAGAGGGGAAACATAATTTGTTTTATTTACAGTAACAGTGGAATAATTTGGATTTTGCATCAAGGATATTGTTATGGATACTAAAAATACCTTTTGTGAGTTTGTTGTCATCGACAGACCTCTTCTAGTAACAAAAGGTGTAGTGAGAAGCAGATGATAACTTTCTGCAAATCACTAATAGCAAAATAAAAGTAACAAAGTCATTATAATTTCTGAGCTTTCTTCCAAAGAGCATGGTTATTTCTCCAAACGTAGCTAATGGAAAACCAGACATGTCTGGCAAATTTCTGTAGTAGCTAATTTTAAGTTCTTTGTTCTTGTGCTTTAATCAACGTCATTCAGAAAGACTGGCATGAAAAAAATGTAATTTGTTTTGAGATCATAGGAAGTAGCCAGGGAGAGAGCCAACATCTCGTTTTGTTGCTTTTGCATGTGTGCTAGGCAGGGCTGTCTTCCACAGATGATAGAAGGAGTTTCCTTCATACGCAGCAAAGAACAATGCAGGAATCATGACAGAAGTGGGATTTACCCCCCCCAGCTTCAATTTAAATTTAGATGTCTAAAATTGTCTTGTGAGAAGTTACTTGAAACTTTCTTTTTGTCACTAAAATCGTATCTTATATATAGGCTTGAGAAATTTTGTTTTAATTGTGAAAATTTTTAATCTTAAATACAGAACAAGGTGCCTTTAAATCTCTGAGTCCTGTCACTTTAATGTAACTTCTTGATGACATGTAATCGAGCATGTATTAATTAAAGCAGAACTGAAACATGTCAGCAACTTAAAACAAAGGCAAAATATTTTTGACTGCACACATGCAGTGATTCCATGAGAAATACAACAGTTTGCTGAAATCACACAAGTTGTCATGTTGGCACGGTTTTAAACAAGCAAGGCTAAATAAGGCACAATATGACATTTTGGAGTTCATGTTGGGAGTAAACATGCCACAACAATCAACTGTCTTGTCAAAGAGCTACAAAAATAATTTATTTTCCCTCCAGAGCAACTCCAAGGAAAAGAATAGTTAGTGTATTAGCTGTCTGGGAAAAAATTAATATACAGATATGAAAGGCGAGAATGTTTGGGTCGTGTGAAAAAGTAACATCAAAAGGAGATGTAGTTTGTTGAATCTGTTTTTTTGGGCACCAAAGTGAACAGTTTGCCATCATTTCCATTTAAGCCTGTTCCATAATCAAGTATATCCTCCCAGCAGGATGTGTAGATGAAACCACCATTTGAATGTGAAATACA
Organism: Pezoporus flaviventris; assembly: GCF_033815535.1. NCBI lineage: Eukaryota > Metazoa > Chordata > Aves > Psittaciformes > Psittacidae > Pezoporus > Pezoporus flaviventris. Next base: position 11,362,669 of record NW_026892595.1, read on the forward strand.
TTCTTGACTATTTGGCAAATTCTTCCAGTATTTTCTTTGATCTGTTTGGTTTATTCTAAAACTATGGTAAATATACATAACTGTGTATCAAATATTGCTATTATATAACAGCAGATTTTTTAAAAATGGTAGTTTTCTATGTAGTTTTAAAAATACCTTTAAAGTAGGAAGCTGTATTTCTATATATTTTGCATTGGCATCCTAGTAAATACAGTGATTTCCTCCTTGAGTTATGATCTGAAACCAGCCACAAGACCTACTTACAGGAACTTTCCCATCAGAAGTGTTTGAGCAGGAAGAGTGCAGTCATGCACCATAAAGAACTGTAAACTGCAGTATTTCTGGCAGGCAGGATTTTTAGGAAGGCTGCCTTTCTTGGCCACTGAGAGATACTGTGGGTCTGAGTCCTTTCTGTAGCACTCACGATTGTGTTATTTTGTTCAAGTTTTATTGTGAATCATAAAAAGGCTTCTGTTTCATACAAAATCCAGCTCCATGAATTTAAGGAATTAAAGAGAATCTGAAAATAAATGTGTAAACCTCATTCAAAGATTTTATCAAAACTTTACATCATGATTATAAAGACTGCAGTGTTGGGTGTTGACACGTTGATGGAGGCTTCTTTTTTGACAAAGCCTTAGGAACTAGGCCACCTAACTTAAGGACCAGCTTTGAGGTGAGTCTGGACTGTAAATATATACCGTGTTCATGACATAAGGATGCTATGTTTGATAGAAGACTTCTTTGACTTTTTAGCTGTACCATTGCTCTCTCTTTGTCCAGAGAAACACGATGGCAGTCTGCTCTCCTTGTCATGCTGGACATAGGCCACGTGTTTGTCTGGTCATTTCTCAGTAACAGTTATATCTTTCTCTTGGTTTCAACCGAAATTTGATGGAAGGTCAAGTTAAGCTGATGGTTTGTGTGAGTTTCCCAGAAAGGCACCAGAAGAGAAGAGGGAGAGAATGGGTAAAAGCTTACCCATATAAAAGTGTATGATAAAGCAAGGTCATGTATCACTGCTTCTGGGATATCAAGGTATCTGCATGCAGCATTTTCTTTCGAAGTTGCATCTACAGAACCTCAGATTTCAGCTGTTCTGTACTTGCTTTCTGCCACATGTCACCATTGCTTTTCTTTTAAACTCTGTTTCCAGCTTTTCCTTTGGTTCCTTTTACAGTGAAAAACTTCATCCCAAAACTGTCCTCTAAAATATCAGCATATTCTTCTCTTTAATTGCTGATGGAGGCCTTGGCAAAATTCAGGGTATAATAAGAGATAATGTGACCTCATTTCTGAGATTTCATGAGAGTTTTTTTGGCTAATTTATTCTCTTTCTGGGTAGAGTGGTGCCTTTTTTTTTTTTTTTTTTGGTAACAGATATTAGCAAGGAGCAATGCAAAGTATGTACGTGATACTGTTTGGATTGGGGGAAGGGAGACACATATTAATGTGATTACCTGCAGGATGAAAGATGTTGAGGTATTTAAGCTGGTTCTGGCTTTAGACCAAAGTGAAATATTAATGGGCTGTAATGTTGTTGGCTTTGTTTGATGAAGTGCTTAGTGAATGTTATTCAACTCAAGAATAAATATTCTTGATACAGTTGTTGAGAGAAAAAAAAACCAACATTGAAGTACATTGTAACTTGGTGTTAAGCTTTCATTTAATCAGCATGTTAATCATTAGCTTTGGTTTGGGCTTTTAAGTTCTGGATTGAGGCAAAGCTGTTCACAAAAGTATGTTTAAGAATGTGAGGTGGCCAAAGCAGAGAGGCTTAATTACTGACCAGGTTTCATTTCATTAACTGTGCAAAGGGCTACAGACTACGAAGCTTTGCTTGACTTTTCTAAATTTAGATCTAGGTACTGTGTTTCATTGCAGTGCCTGCAATTTTCTGTTGCCTCTACATTCACAGGATCCCTTTGCACACTAAGGTCATTATGGGAAGCTGTTATGGCCAATAAGTGCATGATAAGTGGATATGTGACAAAAAAGACATAATGGGAATAGGTGCATTGAGAATATCTGTGGGTTAATAAAGAGCTGAACAAACTTTTTATTAATAAGCTTGTGGTGAATGCAAAACTTATATTGCAAGTAAATATTTTTTTAGCCATTGCTACAGTGCTTTTCTGGATATATTAGTGGAATTCACCCTGACTGAGTAGCGCTTTGCAGGGAAGGCTATGATGGTGTGTGTGGGGTGTTCGTTTGCCCTTTGACATATTATTCTTGTATGCAGGTAATGGAAATCTTTTGGTGAGTGAGAGAAATAAGTTGTGGTTGAAATCTGTGATAAAATAACTTGTGGGTGCTTAGGGGAAAGACATTTTAACTGCACAGTGAGGCAAAGAAAGTTTGAAGTGGCACATTTCTTATCTAAATGTGGGATGGTGTCTTGTTGGATAAAATACTGAATCATGCAAGCTGTTGGCTTTTCTTGGTAATTTGAAGCTTCAGCTATTGCACAACGTATAATTCGTATTTAGGGAGGATTGCTAAATTATTTTCCTGTTCTTTGTTATGTTTTGTGGGAGAGTTAGTGTTGATGGAGTTGGTAGGCCTCTCTCAGCTACAGTCCTCTATATTATCTTTCCAATATTGAATTACTTTTATTAGGTTTTGTTATTATTTAGTTAAGGTAGCACAAAGTTCTTCATTGCATTTGATTATTCTGGTATATACTGCATTAATTTGTTGAATTCTGTGAATGAAACTTAAGAAAAAAGATATTAATATGTATTATGAAGTGACTTGGTTATTGCAGATGTGATAGAATAATACTGATAATATGTAGTTTAAACCAGTTACAAAAATAGGGTAAAGATCTATAGACTTTTGATAAATGTATCTTTTTTTTTTTTTTGTGAATAACGCAAGTTAATTTTTGGTATTTTGCAAAAAGGGTACCTAGTTAGCACTGGTAATTAAGTCTAAGAAAGGACTAAAGCTGACTAATTAGTAGTGGCTGGAAATGAACATCAAATCTCCTACCCCTGAATAAAGCTTTTCAAGTGGCTGTGAAAAGTATTGGCAAAGCTGCATTGTATATGTGCAACAAGGAACTCTTCAACTTTTTGGGGTGAAAGCTGCCAGTTAGGTTAGTCTCAAAGTATTTTTATATGGAAACTGTTTAAAACGCTACCTGGGATGTGTATTTCAAAAGAACAGGATGAATGAAAGCCACTTTTGTAGTAGATTTCGTGATCATGAAATATTTTGCGTTGAACAAGGAGAGTGCTGCATGACTGCCCTGTTGTGCTCTAGACTTTGGACACTCACTGGCATCACAATTCTTCCTGCAAGGGCAAAAGACTCCTAGAAATGTGACACAGACTCATGTCATTGGCATGAGAAACCTCAGTAGTGGTCAAATTTTTTGGAACAGCAGTAGTCTTGGAGATGATTTTATTTAACATAAATTTTGTTTAAATTGATTGAGAGGGGACATAGGCACAGATCTGTAAAATAAAATTTTTAATTTTTTTAATTAAAATTTTTGTAATTTTGCAAATGCCTAGGTCTTGTGTGGATTTCTCAGAGTAGTTTTAGTCTATGGTAAGTTTAAAATGGTAATAACAAGTGATATTAGTAAAAAAACACCACTGGATAATGACTTTTGTATGAAAGGTCACTAAAATAGACACAGAAGAGAGCAGTTTCTGTTAAAAAAAGTACTTCAGTCTTGTTTAGCCCAGTGATTCCCATGCTGAAGTGTATGTACCACTAGTGGGAAGTGAACTGCATTAAATCAGGTATACCACGGCAGTAGCTGGAGTGAGGTTCCCTGCCACACCGCAGGGCAGTGCCACAGCAGCTGCCACAAGCTGCCTGGCAGTCCCGGCTTTCTGCTTGTTCCTCTCAGCACCTGGAAGGCAGGGCGCACAAGGCCAGAAAGAAGCTCAAGGCTGGTGGCAGTGGATCTGCTTTGCTACATGGCAGAATGAAGGAGTCTGGGTTTGACTGGAGGGTGAAAGGGATGAGGGTGGAGGTGAGCACCTGCCTTGTCCCCTATACACTGGCTGAGATAAGGGGGGACATAGAGGCAGGGTCACAGCTGGGGCTTTGAAATACTGATACTGTGGTTGATGCCAACTGCTATTAAGCCTGCTGGTTTTGAGTTGGGTTTTATTCCCTTCCAGTAGTTCATTTGTGTAGTAATATACAGGATACAGCTCTGCACCTTTTACTTTAGCCTATGTGGCTGTTCATTGCTAGTGACATGAAATAGGATAGTATGATAATGTGATAATATGAAAATGTGAAAGAAAGAATTTGTATGACACCATAATACTGAGGAATGCTGAAGTAAAGGAAATCAGCTCTATCTTGTGGCTTGTATTTGAGTCAGTTACCCCAGCAGCAGGTGGACTTCTGTGAAAAATAGTTAAGAAATCTCCTGTGCGCATTATGGATACTACTGGCTGGTTTAGGGCTATACAAAACTGTACTAATTTTAAAGGAGAATAACAAGGTTTTTTCCCCACATGGGAAATGGATCCAAGTGTGTGTTGGATGTGATGAGATTCAAGTGCAAGCAATGTTTCTCTGAGAGTCTGCTCCCTGGAAGAATCCCTTCGCATGAGTCCACTTCTGTTGACTCTTATTCATGATTTCTTTTTAATCCGTATTGTGCTTGCTTATAGAGATGTGACCTTATGCAAGTAGGATCTAAAAGATTAATGACTCAAAAATAAGATCAAAACTTAGACTGGAATTGGGAATGGACCCAGGAAGTTGCATAAAGATAGTAAGTGTTGCTCTCATTCTGCTTCTGGTTGCCTAAACCAGAGATTAAGTGTACTTGAAACTTTTACAGGGGGGTGTACATCCTTGTTTGGGAGGAAGGCAAAAAGACTGTCACTGAACTAAGAACTGAAAAAACTCAATCAAACAAAACCACTGCAACGGACACCATGTTATAGGACAGAGCTGTATATACTTTATATGGCAGGTGTCACAAGAGACTGCCAGGCTATGACTATGGGCTAGACAACACCAGTGGAAAAAAAAGTAAGGATACAACCTTCCTGCTAGTTTGTTGACAGGTTTATTTTTCAAAATGGATTCACTTTAGGTTCTGACTGTGATGGGTTTTAGGCTAATTTCTTGGATGTTCAAAATATGTACCTAAATAGTAGTGTCCCTCAGTATAGGTATTTAAAAAGAACAATTTAATGATAGTATCAACAGTAACAGCAGTTGAGGATAGGGTGTACAGGTTGCCACTGATATCTCATGGGTTATTATCTTGATAAAGGCACATGTGGTTTTGCATGAATTTTGAAGATAGAAGGGCATAATATACATTCTTGAAGATGAAGGCTTGGCTCAGCAAGGAACAATTTTTTTTGTTCCCTTTCCTCACTCCTATCCCTCCCTGTAAAGAAAATGCTGATCTCAGTGTTATCTTGGAAGCTATTAAAGAAAAACCACAAAAAGAAAAAGTCTTGCCCCTGACATCTGTCCACAGTCATTTCAATAAACTCTTCTGTTAAGAATCATAGCTGGAAGCTGGAAGAAGAGCCTTTTCTCATTTACCTGGGTGGTTACATCACTTAAGTTTACATGAGCTATAAGCACCATTAACTGGAAAGCCTCTGCAGAGATTTCTGGAAATGCTGACAAAGTATTTTGGAGCTTGTGCTTTGGTGGCACTTAGGAGGAAACTCAGAGAGCAAGAAAGCTGGTGCCCAGTTCAAAAGTCAAACTCTGTGGACCTGTGCAATTTCTACCTTTTGCTCTTCTCAGGGACTGCTGTCATAAGAGTTCTGAAAGGAAGCCGCTGAATAGTTTCTAATTCCTTCCATAGTTGTATTTAATAGACAGTCTTCTCCACAAATGTTAATTTAATGCTTGTCCAGGACTTCAAATAGGAGAGCAGTGAAATAAATTTAAACTTTTTCATGAAGTGCTTGGAAGAATTACACTTATGCCAGGATTTAATGCTGCATTTATTATGCATTGCATTATAGAACATTATATTGTATTGCAGTATATCCTTGCTGTTGAGGCAGTGCGTATTTGTATTGATGATGATTCTTGTGGCCAAATTTTGCTCTTGGAATCTTTCAGTTTAGAGGTAGTAATGATTGGGTGAGTCATAAGTTATTGCTCACTACTATGAAGTCACATCATGTGGAAAATGAGCATTTCATCTCAAGACTGTTGGCTTCAGAAGCACAGAAAAATCCCATGCTGCAGAATTTTGTCAGAATTTGGTGCAAGGAGTAATCCCTCCCGTGTTTCCCCCCTCACTCTCCATTCTTTAGTCCTCACAATTGAAGGAATGCCCTCTCATCCCACTCTTACTACAGCTGCACAAGGAAGAGCAGAGGGATAGTGTTTGCCATGTCTGTTTCATTTAGATGGTAACATAACCCTGTATCTATGCACTGGAATAGGTTGTGGGTGGTTGTGTGGCATGATATGGAGTCTCCATGATTGTGATTTTAAGAAGAGATGCGTGTCAGGAGCAGTCTGCATGGTCACCATGCAGTTCTAAAGCAAGGGATGAACAAGATGATGTCTTGAGCTTTCTTCAAAGCCCATGTTTCATGATGCTTTATTTTTGTATTGAAGTAAAGCCAGTTATTATACTTCTTATCAGTCAGATTTACACTAGAATCCTTTTGAAAAGAAACAGTGCTTTGCTAAGAATAAATAAAAAATAAATCTAGGCAATATTTTTAATAATCTCTCCCTTGCAAGATTTAATTTTTCAATTGGTTATATTTTATTGCTTTACATATAACCTGACATGAAAGTGGAAATGTAAACATTTGTTTTTTTATGTCCTTCTGTCCTTTTCTTGCTTGTGTATTTTTTCCCTCTTGCTTGAGACTATTCAAAAGCTAGCTGATAATATACAGCAAGGGAAGTAAGAGAATGAACAAAATGATGTATGGAAGAAGACTGAATTCAAGAAATTTTGAGAGAAATTTGTGGGTGAAAAACTGAGCCCATTTCCAGGAGGGAATTATGTTACCTGTACATCCTGCTTTGTTCTCCTTTCAAATGTGTACCTTTGTGGACTCTTTGGGAGGCCTGACAAGCACCTCACAGCAATCATCCTGCTGGCTTCTCACCCTTGCAATAACCACTTTTCCTATTAGCCCAGACCCAGATACTGATTTGCGGGTACATTTTTACTCCAGCTCATTTTCTGCTGTCAGCTTATTTCCCTTCCAAAGCCCTGGGCTAGTCTGATGTTACAGTACGATGAATATGTTTTACTGTTGTTGATTGAACAGAAGAGCTTATATATTTTTCTTTTTGAAAATTGGGTTCCCACTATTCTGTTAGTACCAGAACAGGTATTTTTTTCCCCCATCATTCAAGTTTGTTTTAGGAGTTGAAATTGCTTTTACAACCAGAAAGCAAAATAAATAAGCAAATCCCCCTAAATTCTTTTTATGAGTAAATAAGAATGGAGTTGTTTTCAAGAGGTAATATTATTTAATTGGTGTAATTGCTTTAATTGGTTGATTTTTTTTCTTTACTATTGTAATCTGTTTCAAGTAAAGGTTTTTTTGTTCTTTTTAGCGCGCACTTGCAAAGCAGGATGTACACAAATATAGTTTTCCATCTTATTTGTAAGAAAGCACAACAGATCAAAGGTCATCTTCAGTTTAGGGCCCTCTGACCACTAGTTCACTTTTTTTTTTGCTTAAGGGATATGAAAACACAGTTAATCTATTATTATGGACAATCTTATTTCAATCAGCTACCTAAAGACATGCAGGAAAAATATGTGGGATGGGATTGCACATCCCGCCCCCCCCCGAAAACCAGTATGTCCAAATGTCTGTTTCTGATGTATGATAGAACTTTGAAAATATGTTTTTCAATGCTAAATTGCAGCAATACATTGGATTGTGGTAGAATAAAACCTTAATTTTTAAGAAAAAGTCTTTCTCATTAGTTTTTTTAGTCGCTTTAGTCCAAAGATTAAGTATTATAGATATATTATAAATATTATTAGTATAAAATGAGAAACAATTTAGTATAAAATGGAAAAAAACAATTTAGTATAAAATGAGAAACAATAGGTAGGTATGATAAGCAGTGGAAGCAGAAAAATAGTAACAAAGAGTCTAGGGGTAGAATAGTGTGTGTCTTGGACAGCAATTTCCAAAGAAGTATTAGGGAAGTAGAGTTTAGACAGTAAACTTTGAACTTTGCAGGTGTCTATATAATCTGAAATCTTTGTAGTCAATAGAGACAAATAGTCTCTTTTAAGTCATGACTCCTCCAATCTATACTAGATATCTGGAAGTGCCTCTCTATTAACTGTTGATGGAGTCTAGATGACTGGCCTCAGATGTAGATACATATACTGTAGATGTCTGTGTTTGATTAGGTGAATCTAATTAGATGAACCCTTTGCCTGAGGGGATAGGTCCAGGCAGCTGGAAGTTTTGGGAAGAATGGAAATTTGCTTGCAGATGTAAGTTATGAAGAGAGAAGGAGGAAAAAGGTCCAGAGATGGAGCATTGTCCTGGATGGGAGACTCAGTAGTGTGGTTAGAGGGTGAGAAGTTTAAAACCCAACAGCCTAGGAGGGGGTTCCAAAAGTGAAAATCAGATGTCACAAAATCTAGGTGATTGCAAGATGGCGGAATCAAGGATGGTTTGGTTGCTTGTCATTGATTATGACCCAAAATCTTTGGGAAAATATGCTCACATTCTAGGCTTCACTCTCATAAGATCTTTTCAGAAATGGATTAGAAAAATACTCCCACAATTGCTTCTACAGCTAGAACATAATGGACAGTTTCAGTCACAACATCTGGTTCTTTGGTTTTTGATAGGAGGGAGTGAAAAATAGAAGGAACTAGAGAAATTCTGTGGATATAATCATGCTTTTCCAACTGGGGAAACTAGACTTCAGCTATAAAAAAGGGAATTGAAATTGTAGTGACTATCAAACTGATGCTAAACCAGAAATTTTGCCAGTGAACAATTTATAATGAAGCCTGTGATGTTTGTGGAGGTGCTATGAACCTACAAATAGATGAATCTCAGTTTTAAACGTCAAGAATGTTGCACTATTGCAGGGGAACGCAGTAGGACTTTGCAGTAGCCCAGGAGCTTAGACTTCATGCATATTCTGCATACTGGAATAAGACTAAAATAATGACAAATAAATAAGTAAGTAATTCTCTTTTTCTATGATCTTGCTCCAGGATTGTGAGAAAAATTGTCATGATTTGATGGTTTGTGTTCCTGTTTTTACCAGACTTGCACTCAACAGGAAAAAGGTTTATTGGGGGGGGTGGGGTGGAATATTAACTGAAGTGCTTCAAAAAGCTGTAAGGTACTGTCTCAAGTGCATGATAAGCCTTCTGTAATTGTCAGTATTGGAAACAATCATTATCCTGAAAAGTTTTTATAGATTTTTTTTTTTTTAATTAAAGAATGGCTTTATAGTCACTTACACGTGCTATAAAAAAAATAAGTCTTAGGAAAATTTTTGCCAGAAGTGTGACACAAGATAAAACACTGATTTGTCTTTTGATTTATTAAAAATTTCTCTATAAATATAGATTTTTTGATTTTTTTGAAACCTTTATTCTTTGATGTGGGAAAGGAAACATAAATACATCATTACATGTACAGTAGGCCTTTGATGTTTTCTTGCTGGTGGAGACTGTCATTTTCCCATATATGGAAAGTGGTATAGATTTTTCCAAATTGGGTAACAGATGCTGTATTATGTTCTTCAGGTCTACTTTGCAACCAAAATAATACGGTGCATCAGCATTCCTTGGTAAAATGCAAGGTTAGGTGATAAGATCCAATGATTATTGCTTACGAAGAAGTGTCAGAACTGATTAGGATATGCTTCAGGTTCAGTAGCTGATGGGCTTCCCAGGGCTGCTTGTGGTAGATTGTTGTTGACTTGAACTCCTTCCCGTTATTGAGTAAGGTCAGTGATAGTTGCATCAAGTACCTTGCTTGTTTTTTCTCCTTGTAGAAACCTGAGCAGGAAATCTCAGTTTTATACTACCTTGCAAGTAAATGTGTTATTTACACATGAACTCTGACTTTTTGTTGCACTAAATACATAAATCAAACCCTAGTGCCATTCCCTAGTACCTAATAGTTGTATCTAGGAAGGTGTACTTGATTTAGGTCCTTCTGATTTGATTTATCTCTGTGTGTTGTGAAAAGTTTATAGAACACACAAGCATTTTATGTGATCAAGATTAGTCAATTTTAAAGTATCATCCCACCTAATAACAGTAATATTTCTTACTTTGTAGTAGCTCTGCAGCTACACTGTCAAGAGCTATAAAAAGAAATTTTTCACTTTTTTTTTTTTTTTTAGTATTTCCATTTAATGGCAATACTCCAGATTTCAGTGTCATGCTTGAACAAAAATTACTGGAGGCGCAAATATTTTTTATAATTTAGTATATTTTTACCATCTGAAATATAAATATCATTAGTGCCTAGGAATAGAGGACTCTCAAGTAGGCTGAGGTTTCAGGAAGCTCCTCCATCTTTCTGTACTTTAATGATCTATATGCATGTAGTAATGCTGAAAATGATGAAGAATGTTTGGATTTACTCTTAACTATTTTTTTCTGTGTCTTCACCAAGGTAGTGAAAATCTTAGTGAAAATAGTTTAAGGTTCCTTTTAGCAGTATAGTTGTTTAATTTGCTCTCGATGGCTATGAAGAATGTCTCATTAACTAAATGTCTGTTTCTGTCCACAAAATAATAATTTTCCAAGGACTCACAGTATCTCTCAGCATCTTCAGTGCTCTCAGTTCAAGGCCTCAAAGAGGGAAAAGGTATGTGCAGAGAGATCTGGTAGGATAAATGATGGCCTGAAGATAATGGAACAGGGAATTGAATGGTTCTTGCAGTGTTGTGGCATTAAATAGGATTCTCTGGGCTACTGCTGATCTGCTGGGAAGTTCTCAAAGAGCTGAGTGGTATCCATTGGCTGATGTGATCCACCACCTTCCAAGAGGTCCCACTGGTTGTAGTTTTTCTTCATGTTGTCATGTTGGCTGTTTCTAAAGGTCATTGCTGATTCCTTTTTTTTTCTTTTTTTCTTTTCTATAAATACAGTGTCTTAGCTCTTACAGAACGTGATGGGTCACTCTTTGGAGGTGCCTGGCTTTCTCCATTGATGTTTAGAGGCAGTCTTGGTGGTTACCAAGATGAGATTGCTGATTTGAATTCTACCATGACTGTGACAAATTGATTGCAGTCTGACAGTTCCTGTTTGGAGGAAAGCCTGATTTGTGTCACCTTACAAATAATCTATCCATTCCTGATTTAGTCCACTGATGCAACTTATCATACCATTAGTGGTATTTGGGTTACTGTTCAACAGATACACTTGGGGCTTGAAAAATCTTGGAAGAGGGGTACATAGCCCAAGTAAAACTATTACCAGAAAACTGTTCATTTGACATTTGACCTAGTGTCAGATTTTTGATTACAGATCACAAAGAAATAAACAAATGGAAAAAACCCCAAACAACCAAAAAACTTACATACTTGAGTACTTTAGAGAACTTCTTTGAGTAAAGAGAATTTTTTGTTAACTTTAATTTTCTCAGCACTTATATGTTGTTAATTGTTTGCCAAATTTGATAGTGAAATTGGTAAAGAATTTAAGAAATCCATGTGATATTTTTGGGTAGACCGTAGCCAAGTATCACAGTATCACAGTATGTTAGAGATTGGAAGGGACCTCGAAAGATCATCTAGTCCAATCCCCCTGCCGGAGCAGGAACACCTAGATAATGTTACACAGGAATGCGTCCAGGCGGGTTTTGAATGTCTCCAGGGAAGGAGACTCCACAACCTCCCTGGGCAGCCTGTTCCAGTGTTCCGTCACCCTCACTGAGAAGAAGTTTCTTCTCAAGTTTAAGTGGAAGTCTTTGAGGTTGTATTGCAGACTAATAGGGTAACTGTCTCCAAAGCCAGAAACATCCGTTACTGGCATCTTACTAATACACACGTATTTAAAATAGACCTATACATTTTTACTGAGGTGTTTGTGTGATTTGTTCAGGTTTGTTCTTTTTAGCTAATGCTCCATTGGCAATTTTACCATGGTTCACATAGCAGGAGGGAGCATGCCAACTTCCAGGGTGGCCAGGACACTAGTCTTTTTGACTAGAGACTGTGGATCGTCCCTTGAGTGGATCTATTTATCACATGTCTCATCAGCAAAACCCGTTAAGCTTTCACTGAGGAAAGCATCATCAATGAATATGCTTTAAGGCAGTCCATGTATATAGATGCACAGCTATTGGTAATTGTTTCAAACACCAACACTGGGGATCTGCCAGCAAAACATTATTTTATATAGCTGTTTGCCTTAGTCTATAGCAATGTAAACTGTTGTTTCTTTTCACGGACCTTAAAAAGTGTTATTTATTCCAGATAGTGATGTTTGGGCAGTGAACTAAGAACTTATTATGTCATGCCTTCTCTGGAGAGGAGAGAGCTCATGCTTCAGATCAGCGACAAAACAACAGTTACTATTTACTGTGGGGGCAGACCATCACTGTATTTGCAATTGGCTTAGTAACTTTTACAGAGAATCACCAAAGTAATAGTCTAAAAATAAAACAAACAAAATGACACCAGGCCAAACTAAAAAGCTCTGAATATTAATTTACTGTCTTTTGTGTAGCTGCTGTCCAGTGAGTTACTAGTCAATAACCATTTTCCATGTTCTGACTCATATTTAGGATTGTCTGAAGATCAGCTTCTGATATTCTGACAGTTTTTCATATTACAGTTTTCTCTCTTTCCTTTTCTCAGCCAACAGTCATGTGCTCACAGTGATGCACTTTTTTCTGCTGCTGCTTCAGTGCTGGTGTTTATTACCTCCTCCATATTTCCTTTCCTGCAAATCTTTCTGATTGCAGTCGTGAGGGAGTAATTTTCCCTGCTCTGCAGTTGCTGTAGTTCGGATTTCTAATCTAATCAATGTTTTGAGAGATTTTTTAAGTTTAGCAGGCTCTGGATGGCAGTAGAATGTCATTTTTTGTTGCTTCTGCCTTCTTTCTTCCCCTCACTAATTTACTCTTTTCTGTCTTTTTTTCCTTTGTCACTTCATATTTGCAAAACTTGTTTTGTGTTTGTGTGTGTGTGTGTATGTATATATCATTTTTTCGGCCTGTCCCTACCTCCTTTGTTTTCTTTCCCACTTTATTTTTTGTTAGAGTTCTAGGGTGACATGTATTGTATGCTGCTGGTAACATTGCTTTTTTCTGTTGCTGAAAAGTCCAACCTGTTGCTGGCCTTTGCAGGTTTTCTGTTGTCCACCTGCAGAAGTCAGGCTCATTACTCAGAGCTGGTAACTGAGGTTAAAAAACCCCAACCAAAACACTTAAAAAAGGGTAGTGAAGCCTTTACGGAGCAGTGAATAGTCACCTTGCTTAGAAGATGTGTTGCTAAAAAAATCCAGCTAGAGCAGGTCCACAATTCTATGCAGGATTTTTCTGAGAATCTTTAAATAAAATGCATCTTGTTTCTGTTAACTTCTAAATGGGAAATACTTTAGATTTGATTTAATGAACTTGAATTATTAAGGGCACTCTACATTCTGAGGCTCAGCTAAGGAAGAATCAGTGGGGAACCCTCCAACTGCATAGAAAGATCTTGGGTCTGGTTTTGTTTGTTTTAAGTGCCTTTTAGCTAAATCAAACACTAAATTCAACACTTGGACACCATATGGATTCATGATGTTTATGAGAAGAATTTTGAGAGATATGAGATTCATAAATCAGGGAATGGCTCCCATTGATCTGTAAGAGTATTCTTTTTCCTGGTGACAGAGATAGATAGTTGTGTTCAGATTTCTTGACATTTCAGGGCAGATCGTATGTAGAAGGCGCAAGAGACTTGCTTGTACTTTGCTTGCATTTCATGTTTTGTGTTTCTAACAGACCATTCTATCCTCTTGTCTTCTGGACAGACTGTGGAGTTTCTGTTCTAGCATTGTTGACCAATTTTCCGTGTTTCTGTTCTGTGTTAGTTAATAGTGCGTTGGCAGAAAATAGTTTACGCCCTATTCTCCAGCCACTCCGCTTCCCTCAGTTATGAAACATTATTTCTTTGAGACCTTCCTTTTCCTCAGCCTCTGACTCCTTTTTTCCCTCAGATACAACTGTGTACTTTATCATAGTCCTAGGCTTTTTTTCCGTCTTCATTTCCCTGCATGCTCTCAATTCAGATGGTTCTGCTTCTCAGTGAAAGGTTAGTTTTCTAATCTATGTGAAATCTCTCTTTTAGAAACAGACAAAGCTCAAAATGAACTGAGCAACTAAATGAAAGGAAATGGAAAATACAAAACTGCTTTAGCTTGAAACTTGTAGGTAAGGTTAGTGTGCATTAGGTCACGCTTGGCAAGAGTGAGCATCTCTGAGTTGCATCTATTAACTGGGTCAATGCTCTGAGACTCACTGGAAAAATAAATAGAGAAGTAATTGGTGTAACTTAAAATTACAACACTGACCAAAGACAGGAGATAATTTTGCATTTGTTGTTCTGGCTGCATGTACAGGTTTTATATTTGATAGTGGTACTTTGTTGTAATTTCAGCTGCATCACTTTTTTTATGTCTCATCAGGGATGAATAAATACAAAGTTAAGAAAATTATCTCTTTTAATTATAAGAGCTATGTGATCCATATTCAAAGCAGAGTATAACTAAAGAAGTCCTTCAATTAAATAGCTATTTGTTTTAACTTGTCACCATCTTAGTCTTTGAATTATTGCTTATATCTAATATTTTGCCTCTTGCTGGCACCTTGGGTGTGTGTCACATGGAATAGTTAAGGTGCTGTGCATAGAATAAATAAATCTTTGGTACCACAAGGTCTTTCCTCAAGCAGTTATCTACAAGAGAGACTGCAGTGGGAAGTCTTAACAGGCCTTCCTTTCCTTAAGCCAAGTCTAATTGTTAGTGGGATGAAAAGCCGTAGGAAGCTATACTGTATCCCTACTGAAGTGTTTCTTGGAGCTATCTGGGAATGCATTGTGGTCACATACAGCAGACAGTCTACTTTCATCTGCTGACCCAGTTCAGTTCCTTTCTGTGCCAGTGACAGCCCCTGCTGCTTTTGTGCATCAGGACCAGCTGCTGCTTAGCCTGGGTCACCTTTGCTTCCTTCAAAGGCAGTTGTGGCTTGAGTGCTTTTGGACTGGTGGGGATCTCAGTGGAGAATTTTGTAGCATATGTGTGTGCATGCTTATAACGCAGCAGTGGTGTTAGGAAAGGAATGCGCTATGAATAAGGACAGGGTAGGTTATTCATTACCAGGATAATAGTGGCATGTGAGAATACTTAGTTACTGTAGGGTAGAAAAACAGGAGAAATGGCCATTACTTTGTAAAGGACCTTGTAGTTTTTTTCCTGTGTGCCCTGTTCTGTTCTCAGTCCAAGTTTTTACCAGACCGTCTCCAAGTACTGACAAGATTCCTGCTGAGGGCTGCTGAGCTGGCACATGAATGCACCAGTACTCTGCAGCACATTTACTGAACTTGTTTTTCGTTTTCGCATAATCTGTCTGTTCAACTTCACTCTGCCTGGTAGGGTTGAAGCACTTGCTTACATACATGCTTCATGTATAATATATACATGCATAAATTCTCACTCCTCACCTCACAAATGAAGTCACAAGACAGTTGGGGTGTTGGCACATTCTGACTTCTGACTGGTTCATCTTGCCTGGTGAATGCCCATCTTTGATGAAACTTGGGGAAAACCCTGCTGAGGGCTACTGCACAGGCACAGTACAGTTCCTGTTCTGATAGATATTTCCTTTTCCAGTGTGCTGGGGTACAATGCTAGCAGGTGCACTTTCTCCACTTAGTTCAAGAGGGAAATAAGACTCAGAGTTTACCAAGGGTTTAAACTTCTGCTGGGTATGCACCCCACTATCCACAACATAAGAGCCACCTGTGTTCAAAGTACAGAGACTTACAAATGTGAATGGCAGGTATCATAGGATTGTATGATAATTCAGAGTGAAGGGACCTTGGGAGGTCCTGTTCAAAGCAGAATCAGCTGTGACCAGTCAAGTCTTGAAAGTATCCAATGATGGAGCCTGTGTAACCTCTTTGTTTAATCTTTTCCACTACTTTGACTGTCCTCATGGTGGAAGAGTTTCTACTTATATCCAGTCTGAACCTCTTGTTTCAATTTATGCCCATTGCCTATTGTATTCCCAATCACTGTGAAGATCCTGGTCCCTATTCTTGATGCTGCTTGAAGGAGTTCTCCAGTTCCTTGCAAGTATTGGAAGGCTGCTGTTACATCCCTTCAAAACCTTTTATTCTTCAGGCTGAACAAGCCTGTTCCCGTATTCTGTTCTCATTTCGCAAGTGCTCCAGCCACCTGACCATCTTGGAGGCATCATTTATCTTGCTCCAGTTGATTGATCTTTCTGGTATTGGAAGACCAGTGCTGGATGACGTATTGTAGATGTGGTCTAAGAAGTGCCTGGCAGAGGAGGATAATCGCTTCTCTCAATCTGCTAGCTGTGTTCCTGATAGTAAGGCCCCAGACATCCTCCTGTGTAAAGAGGAGCTGTGTTGCCCCACGCAGGAGGTGAGCAGAGGGCTAAGGCTATCTAACAAAAAAAGGGTGTTTTAAACTGAGCTTGTATTCTCATGCAAGTAGCAGGAGGCAGATGGCTGAGCCTTCTTCTCTGGTAGTGATCAGTATGCCACCATGGTATGTCTCTTTCTGCCTCCAACTGTTATCAGGCTGTTGGTGGAGTGACCTGCGGTGGGACATACGCAAGGTTACTGTATGCAGCACCACACACAGAGAATTGTACACATGCTTAGCTGTACTGCTGGCCCAGTCTGCAAGACTTATTGTGGAAACAGTACCCTTTCCTGGCATGTCAGAGTCTTTGTTCATTTGTTGCTTCCTTCCCAACACTTTCAGCCAAGAAAGAATAGGCAGAATTTTATGGGTAGGGATTTGAGAAGAGAGCAATAACAGAAAAAAAAAAACAAGGCAGCGCTGAGAGAGTCTGTGTTTATCTGTCTAGCTGCTGTGTTGGCCACTGGAAAGTTTTCACCATCATACCATCACCTTCATCATTATTAGCATTTGCAGCTGTGTTTTCCTCATTTACCTTGCTTGGCAATTGTTGGCTTTGGGGAGAAAAAAGCTAAGTGATTTGTGTATGAGAATTCTCAGTAGTGGGAAATTTGCTATTAAGGCATAATAGTGACAAGAAACTAGAAGCCATAAAAAATCTGACTGCTGAAATATTTAATTTATGTATTTATTTCTTCTCATTTAAGCCACTAATAGAAAGATAGGGTTTTGAACCCTATTTTCAATTTTTATCCTGGAAACAGAGAACAAAGATGGCAGCATTCCAGAAAGTCCAGGAGTTGTGAATAGGAGGGTAGGTACCTGTAGCTGTCTCTGAAAAGTATGCCATAATTATTGTAATCTCTGCTGTTTTATCTGTTGTTTATATGAGTAAATTGTTTAGCCTGATACTTTTAAATGCATTGTATCATTACCATGCATGTGAAATCAAACCATGAACATTTGTATAAGTATATGGAAACTGTGAGAAAGAGTCATTCTATCCTTCACATGGAGTTCTGGATTATTTGGGTTTTTTGAAAAATTGCAGCTGACAATGAAATAGGGATTACACACAAGGGAATTATTGATTTATTGTTAACTTCAAGTTAAGGAGATGAAGGAATATGTCTACCATTCCCAGAAGAGAATGCCAGCCAATGAAGGTCAAAAAAACCCAACATTAGCTTCCTGTTCTTGTAAAAGTTAGCCCCTAAAAACCAAACAAACAAGCAAACAAAAAAGGATTAATTTGGAAATCTTGATGTAAAGTATTACAGTGTTAATGGTTTTCATTCTGTGATGGAATCGCAGTATTTGGAAGAAAGGAAACTATATAACTTTCACCTGTAAACCCATCAAAATTTGGTAGTCTTGTTATGTAAGATGGGAATCCCTGGAGTTAGACATGTATGGAAATACTGGCTCATGATGAGCAGAGATAGCATTTACATGAGTAATTTTTCTTTTTTTTTTCTTTTTTCTCCATAAAAGTTTTTATTACTTGAAAATATTCCAGAATTTGGGAAGGGGGAGGGAAAGTGGGGGTGGAGAAGAGCACATTTATCATATTATAAGTAAGAGCAGAATTTAGAAACTACTTGCATAATCCAGTGTCGTGCTGCTTGAGGTACCCATCCAGGATTAATAGGAAAATTTAGGAAAGTGGTAAGAAAAGCTGCCACTGCTATATGTATGAATTATACCCCAGTCAAACCTCGAACTTGCACAAAAAACCCGCACTGTAGAGGTATGATAAACATCTATCGTGTACATCTTTATGTAGCATGTCAGGACTATGCTGGAGTAGGCGGACCAAGCATTTAGACCTGGGCAAAATATATTGCTTTTATGGTGTAAGTCTGTGCTTTCTTGCTGATATTCTTAAAAGAGGACAGCAAGATACTGAAGGGATAAAAAAATCGTAGGCTGAAGCAACTTTGGGTTATACTGTGTTTTTTTTTGACTCTGCTAGATCTGCTGATGTAAATCAGAAGTAAAGTTAGTGAGAAACTCAACTTCAGTCAATGGTTTTTGTGGCTTATATTCATGGAGTTTTATTTCCTGGATATATTGAAAGAAATAATCACACCATCTGGAAGAAAAGAATTTGGAAATATTAAGGCATCAGCATTTGTGGTTCCATTGATGATTGCTTAAAAATATTTAAAAGTAAAGCTTTCTTAAACATCTGTGGGGATTTCCATGTCTAGGTAAAGTACAAACCCAGGTGATCTTGGGCTGAACTCACTGGGTGATATCCTGGGAGCAGTCTAGCAATGGCAAATGGTAAGTTATGTGAGGATCTTCCCCCTTCTTGACTGATTTCCTGTGCTCTTCCACAGATTTTCCTGTTGCAGTCAGATTTTTATTTACTGCTTTGTTTTGCTACATTTGCCTCTGCCTTCCAAGTCTCCCTGAACTTTCTGTGCATCTTCTATGGTTCCTCCTCCAGCAGTGGCTTTCACTTTTTGATCTGTTGTCAATACCAATTAGTGTGCTGCTGATGGGTTTCTGCACAGCTCCGGGCTAACCTGTACTTCTCAGTGTGCTACTGATTCATTTTCTTTCCCTAGGCATTGGCATCCCATAGCCAGGAATAGGTAAATTATTGAAAGGGTGAGTGCCTGGCTCCACTGAAAAGTCTGGCAGTACTTTTTACATTCATGGTGCTTGTCTTTTACTCTCTGATCTTTATGCTGAATCTGGATGTCACTTGGCTGTGAGCTGTATTATAACAATTCTTTTAATTATATGGTAAGTTTCTTAAATATGAACTGTGACCCCCTCTGCTGTCTTTTTTCAAGACTTTAAAATGAAAAGATTTTGAGTTGAATTTCTCAAAAAGCAAGACTTGTGCATATCCTTAGCAATAGATCTTTTTATGTGTAATAAATATGAAATTGCAAAATAGAGTTAAAAGAAAAATATGAGAAATGGGAAAAACACGAATATCATCTAAGAACTGGAGGGTTTTTTCATTCTGAGACAATTTTTGGGAGGAAGTGGGAAGACTGCAATCCTTGGCGGTTAGAGTGTGTACCCAGCTGCCCAAGTGGCATAGTGCTGGTGGTGGTCTGGCAGCATTTGCCCTGTCTTTATCAGTCTTGCTTAGAGTGGTTTTCAAGGGAGTTGGTTGTAATCAAAATCTCAGTATGGGAGCCTTACAAATTAAGGGAACCCATTTATCTCCTGGATGATACCTGAAAATGTATTTGGAGTAGGTTTCTTGGTCATAGTGGTATTATATGTACAAAGTTATTTAATATTGTTACCTTTACACTTTTTCTCTAAAACTTAGCCAATACTGGCTGCTGGTAATGCTTATGTGAAAATATTAGAAATTTACAAGATTTTACTTCTTTTTCAAAATATGATGGCTTTTAAAATTCTAAAGTAGTCTACTGTAGGTTCCAGATCTTCTATCTAGACCTGTTTTCTATACTTCCCTTTCTGCCAGTGATTACAGGATTATTATGTAGTCCTCTTCTCTGTGATTTCAGGTGTTCTTCATCTATAACATACATTTGCAGAGCTAACCACTCCACTATTTTGATAGAGTAGAATTTCTGTATGGAATTTCAAATGGCAAGAGTCATGAAATTTGATATTAGTATTGGTTATTCAGTTTTTCACACAGTTTTCTCTAAAATGTAAACATAATTTTCTGCCTTGCTATTTTTCAGTAAATGGCTCATTTTTTTCAGCTTCTAGCAGAAAACAGTAAGGCACTAATTTATGTCTTGGGGCCCAATACAGTCAATATTAATGTGGTCTCTAACCTTAGCTTTTGAAGGGAGCCCAAGGTATGGGTCTCTGTAGACAGGTGTCAGTGCAAGTCCTGTAGCACAATGATGTACACCACGTGGCTGGTTGTATGATGATATGTGGCCTTTCATTCATTCCATTAGCAAGGATGCTATGCCATACCCCAACAAGCAAGTGGAATATCCTTGCTTATAACATTTATTTATTTATTTATCTATATTTTCATGGAGCTTAATGTTAGCTAATTCTCCCCCAAACCACTACAAACTCATCTCTTTAGAGAAGATTTCTTGTGAACAGGAACTTGTATTTAGCTAGCATACAGGAGCAACTTTCCCTTTTACTTCAAATAAGAGGTATAGACACACAAGTATCTGAAAATGTAAGTCCCTTGGAAAATAGAAGACAAAGCAGACTAATTGCAGCTAGAGTATCTATTCTTCAAACAGCTGTCTGGATACCAGTAGCCAAAGAGAGTGCCATATTCAGAGCTGTTTGTGGAGAATTGCGAAATCTTCCTTGTCCACTTCATTGCCAGAGTACTGCAGTACTGAAGCAGTATTGTCTGCTAGTTACATTATTTCTCCTCCAGAAGCCTTTATTAAATGACCTTGCACAGAAGGTTCAAACCAAAATAGAGGAATCCCTCTGGGATCAGAGTGCAACTGATCAAGAATTTCAAAGCAAGTCAGCTGTGGGCAAGATTTCCCTCCTGCTGCTTCTTTCTCTGCTGTCGTGCATCTTGCATGTCTTTCTGCGAGTGGCATGGTTTCAAGGCAGGGAGAGGCAAGCAGTCCCATGCCTCTTCAAACGTGGTGGTAAGGTGCCAGCTTAAACACTCCCTGACTCAGCACAGCTTAATAACTTGTCACCTTTTTCCTGGGTAAATTGTTTCATCTCATGTCTTTTATACAAGAGTTAACTGGAGATCTCCCATCTTTCTCCTCTGTTTTTCTGCTGTTTGGATGTGGACTCAGATCATGATTAACAGACTGGGCCCTTGCAGGTTCGAGATGAAGCTTCCCTACCCGTCCATCAGTCGTTGTGAGCTTGGGTTGCATACAGACTGCTGCATCATTACCCACTATTTAATTTCAATTTGAATCTTTTGCATTGACTACACTGAAGAGCTAGTTATAAAAGCATAACTAGCTTTTATAGTTTTTTATAGTTCTCATAAGATTGGTTTAATTTTATTTTGCTGTTTTTCATTTTTCTACTCTGTTAATGAAACTGAAAATAAGTATATTTCCACCCCCCCCCCCTTTTTTTACCTTGCTTTAATTAGAAGAACAATTACTATAAACAAAAATTAGGAGAGAGCAGACACAGCCTAATGTGACAGTCAGTGATGGTAACTGGTATTATGAAAAGGTCATAAAAAGCATTCCTTCTTGTCTTATCGCTACATGTCCTTGTAAAAAGTCCCTCTTAGGTTTCCTTTAGGTACTGTAAGGCTGCTCTAAGGTCTCCCTGGAGCCTTCTCTTCTCCTGGGTGAAGAAGCCCAACTCTCTCAGTCCCTATACTGACCCCTGAGGAACACCACTCTTCACTGGTCTCCACTTGGATATCGAGCCATTGACCGTGACTCTGAGTGTGACCATCCAGCCAGTCCTGTATCCACCAAGGTTTACATCCATCAAATCCATGTCTCTCCATTTTAGAGATGAGGATGTCGTGCAGGACAGTGTAAAATGCTTTCACAGTCCAGGTAGATGATGTCAGTCACTCTTCCATTATACACCACTGCTGTAAAACTCCACTGTAGAAGGCCACCAAATTTGTCAGGCATGATTTGCCCTTAGTGACAGATGTGATGGAGCTGAACCCCTGTTTAGGAGAATAATTCTGATTTGTGTATTTTGTGGCTGTTCTCTGGTTAAAAAATATCACACATTTTATATTGTGGGAAATTTACCAATAATCCTGACTTTTGACAAGGGTTATAATTCTGTAACTGAACAGTTAACATTACAGTTAGAAAGTACAAACACGCAAATATCTCTTAGTCATATCGTAAATGTTAATATAAATGTTGGATAAGTCAGACTGAGGTATAAGCAAGTTGATGTCAATCCAGGCTTGAATTTATCTCAGTATTCGAATTTGACCTTTTTCAAAAGAGGGAAAACTGAATCTTCATCCCGTTATCTCTGGGAACATGTTTTTTACTCTTTTTGTTGGTTGAAAGTGTGGAAAATATCATGAAAACTTTACAGCTATTTGGTAAAAAAACCCTTACAAGTATTTGGTAAAATTTGTATCTTTCATCACTGGAAAAGCTAGGAAACTTTCAGGTATTTTCCTGAATTTATGGAGGTTTTACTGATACTGTTTCCAAATATCGAAAGTGTTAAGAGGTTCCTTGGAATTAGCCAGAGATTGAGTTGTGGTTTGATTTATTAATCAAGCTGTGCATCTGAAGCAGGCAATACAGTAACCCACAGCAGATACACCATACTGTGTATCCTGATTTGTTCTGGAACTTTTTGTATAGATCTTTGTACAGGATTAATCCTAATAGCATTAGTGTGGTAAGACATATTGCTAAGTAGACTTAGACTACTAACAAAGACTTAAGCAAACAAAAAATTGTTTGGACAACGCTATTAAATAGCTGACATGACATCAACCTCTTTAAACAATTTCCAGCTTTTTTGAAGACATCTTGGACAAAAGGAAAACTGAGCAACGGATTACCAGGGTACCATGCTAGCACTGTTAGCCTTTTGAATTAAAGGCTGTTGCTGTCCAGTTACTCATTCAGAACGTTGTTGCAAAGCATGGTATAGCCTTAAACTTAAAATTAAAAACCAGATTTGATAATTTTATTGCTTGTTTTTCAGCCTTCTATTTCAGTCAAAAGTATCGAGTGGTACAATGCATCTTAAATAGTTTTCAGGTAATGTAATATCTTTAATAGTAGTATTTTTAATGATCCTGAAGACATACTATCAGTAAGCTTAAAACAAATGTGAATGCTGAAGATAGGAGTTAAATTTAACATTAGTCTTTTTAATATGTTTGAGACAAGAATTTCCATAAATTAGAAGGGGTATATCTAAACCCATGTCTTTCTGGTTTGATATACTGTGTGGGTGGTTTCATAAATCAGCTGCAGTTAAAATGACAACCCATAGTAGAATGATCTACTAATTTAATTTTGCTAAATGATTCTTTTTTTAATCATCATAATACATTGTGATAAATGGTTAGTATGATCAGTTTGAAGTCTGATTTAAATTTCAGCAGATTTTTTTCACTTGTCATGTGCTGTTTACTTTCATAGTCAAGTGTAAATACTTTTCATTGATATAATCAGTTTACATGGTAATTTCAGGCATAATAAAGCACTTCTTGTTTAAGGCTAAGGATACCTTTTTTGCTTGAAGTTTGGAGCTACTGCTTCCAAAATAAGTATGATCTTAGATAAATTTGTTCTTAAGTGGTTTGCACCGATTGTTGAAATAGCTGTGAGTTTTTGAATACTAATTGTGGAAGAAACCATGTCTTTTTCAAATGATCAGAAGTAAAAGCTGGTGTATGATAGGGACAAGGTATATTTTCCTATGCTACAGAGTTGAGAAAAGGTTTATCTTGATAACCTGGGTTTGCAAAGACGTTGATGCTCTTGCTAATGGGGTCCCCAGGGACTGTTACCGTGACACCACCTCACAGTGTTGTTCACATGGTTCATAAGGGGACTAGGACAAAAAACCCATTTGAGCTGACTCTCATTCTGTGCTTTCCATATTAAAAAGTAAATACGGGTGATTGCTGTTGTCATAGTACCAGCATTGTGGTATGTAGCCATGGTGAAAAGTAGCACTATGAAAGTTTGTGGGAATCCTTTTGGCATTCAACATGTGTGTAACAATTTTTGAGCTGCATGTGTGGCAGTTGACTTTTTTTTTGGAGGGGGAAGGATTCTGTCATCTACATGACTTATCTGTGGGTATCTCAGGGCTGCTATCTGAAAGACTGTTACTCATTAAGGTGTGCATTATGCACTGTTCAATGCTACAGTCTTCCTTGGTTGTCAGGAAGCTCTGACTGTGAAGTGACTTGTTGAATTCCCCATCTGTCCACTGCTTTCCAAACAGGGCTTATGACCCTCCCTGTGGCCAGGCTGGCATTTGTTTTTCTTCTCTATACAGAAGAAGGAAGGGTGAAATAGAAGAGATGAAATAAAAAAGAAGTCCTTCTGGAAGTATCTTCCTTGTCCCAAGGTATTACACTGTGCTGATACCACCTGCTTCATACAAGAGCTGATTCCAGTTCATGTCCTCTAAGCAAACCCTCAGTCTGTCTCCCTGTGTGGTGCTGGAGCTGTGGCTAAGCCATTTGGCTAGTTGGCATCATCAGAGGGGTGGTGATGAGGGAGCCCCCAGTTTGAAAGTGGGGGAAGATGGGGAGCAGTGTGTGTAGTACTCCCGGTGGTTTCTCTAGCCAAAGCAAAGGCTTAGGTGGGACTTTGGAAAAATTGGCTGTAGCTACAAAAGATTAGGCTGGAGTGTGTCATGCTTGCAGATTTTGTTTTCTAGTTTTCAGTGATATGAGCTATATGAGACAAGTGGTTAACATAATGGTGGCAATGCATTTCACTGTAAGTTTTTATACTTACAGTGGCATTATTCATCCATCTGCCAGTATCCAACCTGGTTGTGGCTTTTACATGTCTTCCAGGAAAAGCTTCCATCAAAGTGTTGCATCTTTGCTCTTTCTGTGCAGTTATTAATCCTTGGGAATCTGAATTGCCCAAGTTGTCTTGTATTTCTCCTCTGTTTTTCTCTGTGTATAGTGACACCGTAAATGAAAGGATGTTCCACAACCTCTTGATGGATCTGCCTGCTCCTTTGTGCTGTAGTGTAGAAGTCTGGCAATGCAAGATGTAGTCTGAGAGGGGGAATCAGGCCCATAGCAGAGAGTGGCCTGTATGAAATCCAGGCAGCATTTCTTATAAAGTATTGTTTTCCCATTTCTAAGCAGGAAACATTCAGCTTTTGGCTAAAACCTGAAATCCTCCTTAAGTTTTCATGGGTGTTTTAAGTATAAAATGATAAAAATGAACTACTTTTTACTGGAACCATGCACTTCATGGAAATAAAACTTGTAAATGGAAAATAAAACAAAATACAATTTTGAATGAAAATATGTAGTATCTATACAAGGCACAGAAAATTTATGATGGAGCCATAGAGACTGAACTAGCTGCTGAAAGAACACATTAGAGATAGCCTGGAGTTTGAACATGGGAATGTTTCATACTGCGTATCTCCAGTCTTCAAATGCTTACTTACTGCTTACTCCTGCTGTAAAAATTAAGCTGCAGATGTTATTGTGTCTAAAATGCTATGCCTGTGGTCTTGTACCTCTGAAGTATTAGAGGCTGGGGTAGCTGGCAGACATGGGAAGCTTTGAATGGTAACAGAAGGAATAAGTGCCTCACATAGTTGTAAGGTGAATATTTTTGTTTGAGACAGAAGATGCTGGAAAGTAGTAAGCATCACTTTCCTCATAGTGTCGCTGGCTCATAATAATATCCCTATTTTGGAAGAGGATGTTTAATTTTGTTATTTTCTTCCTTATGTGGTCTTTTCTTATAATGGAAGTTTTTGTTTGGATGTAAAGTTGCAGGATCATAGAATCACAGATTCATAGAATTGTTGGTGTTGGAAAGGACCTTAAGATTATAAAGTTCCAACCCTCCTGCTGTGGGCAAGGACGTCTCACACTAACCATGTTGCCCAAGGTTCTGTTCAACCAGGCCTTGAACACTGCCAGGGATGGAGCATTCACAACTTCCTTGGACAACCCATTCCAGTGCCTCACAACTCTTACAGTAAAGAATTTCTTCTTATATCCAATCTAAACTTTCCCTGTTTAAGTTTTAACCCATTACCCCTTGTCCTATCACTACAGTCCCTGATGAAATGTCCCTCTCCGATGTCCATATAGTCTCCCTTCAGATATTGGAAGGAAAAGGATAAATCTATGAAAATGAATAAATTATGGTTCTATAAATGAGTAGGATTTTACTATTAAAGATGTGTATGAAATGTCAAAACTAATAGTAGGAACATATTGTAAAGTGTAAAATTTCAAATGGAAAGAGCTATGTCTGATAGATTGCAGTTCTGAGACACTACAGCCTTTGGTACTGGATATTACAGCACAGTATTGGCACATTTACTGTCAAAGCATTTGACCTTTCTGTACCTGGAATGTACCTGCCTTGATCTTTCTTGTTTCAGCATTAATGGATTTAAGATACCATGGTGCTCCAGCTGTACTGATGTGACTTCAGTTTCTCTACCCCACTTCTGTTTTAAAGCCTTTTAGTTTTGTCTTTGTTCAGCACATAACTATACCAAAACTGCAGATAAACACAGATTTGTTCACTCTGTTGAAACCAAATTTCAGCTGATAGGTCTCTGCACTCAGTGGGCAGGATAAATGGGTGAGATATAGATGCATTACAGCAACCTGTTCTTGTTTCTGTAAGGCATGACTGACACAGTATTTTTAGAGTAAATATTTCTAACACAAATCTGCTAAAGTACGAAAGAGTTCTGTACACTGTAGGCAAGAGTGCTGGGATGCATCTGACTTTCTAGCATGTGTAAATATTTACTGTTTGGCTTTGTGCTTCTTCTTCTAGACATTACCCAAAGCAATCCTTCACTACAGTGGCTGATACACCAGAAAATCTTCGTCTGAAGCAACAAAGTGAATTGCAAAGTCAGGTAAATCAAATATTTTTTTCATCTCATTAATATGAGACTGTCAGTCCACTTCTCTATAGTTATTTGAAATAGAATTAGTATTTCTTCCTACAGATATATAGTAGCACTCTAATTGTTAAAATACTTGTAAATTGGTATAACACTGCAAACTTGATTTTATTTCACTTACACTAGTTACCATACTATTGTAAGTCCATTGACATAACCAAAATCCTTCATTTTCAACAGTATATAAACTAAGTATTTTTTGATGTTTGAAATGTCATAGCTCAACCCAGAGGGTTCATTTGCATTAGAAAAACTGTCATTGTTAGCTTGCCTCAAACTTAATCATAAAATAGCTGTATCATTATCAAACACTTAGAAGCCTTTAATATTTGTCAACACAGAACTGACTGGATGATTAGTTTATGGATCTCTTATGTCATCTGTGAACTCATATATAGAGCAGTCTGTAACCCAGTTGTGATAAATATGTTATAAATCAAAACTTATATAGGTTAATAAGAAATCCATTGAAATTAAAATGTAAAAACAAAACGTGGGGGAAAAAAAAGGAAGCAAATGACAATGTTAACTTATGTGACCCAAACATGATGTTTGTTTACTATTGTTGCTTGGTACAATGCTCCATTCCATCCCCTCTCCCTCCCCCCCTGGTTTCCTATTGTTTGATTTTATGTGATGCTGGAAGTTGGCCTGGCTGCGTGAGACAACGGCTAATATTTGATTGCATTTCATTTTTTGAAAATTGTGGGCTTTTTTTACTCTTGTGGTTTTAGTCTGGATTTAGTTGCAATCTCTCATTATAAATTGATAATTATGCCTGTCAATTAAGGTAAGAAAAACCTATAGTGGAAAAACAGGAGGCAATAAGAGCTTTCTTGTTTGGGAACTCTCTGTAGGTTAATGGGCAAAATTAAAGGAGTGCTGAAGAGAAATGCTAGCACAGATATTTAACATGCTATGCATTTTTTGAATTTCTTTATATTTTGTCATTACTGTTATTGATCATAAAACTTAGAGAAATTCTTTCATGCTGAAATTCTGCTGTTTGGAAAGAGGAGTCTGTGGAACATACGTCTCTCTTGACTTCAGTGGATTTGCTTCATTTTCTTGTACCTCAGTGGTTCTGCATAACATAGTTACCATTTAGTCACAGTATTAATAGGAACTTGCAAACTATACTTTATACAAGTTTGTTTAAAAGAATATAAACTTTGACACCACTGCTTTTTTTTTTTTAGTGATTTGATGGAAAATGTTGGTATTTGGGAGAATAATAAAATTTTAGTCCTCTTTCTGCCAGTTTTTCACTTTATGGTCTTGTTTCTGCTCATAAATCATGTGCATGTGGATATATGCAAATCTCAGGCCAAAACTTAAAGCAATCAGGTGTATGTTTTGCCTGCGTCTACCTTTGTCTGCTTATGCCTGGGATATCAGTTACACCATGGGTGAGTTTGCCTGTTGGGATTTTAAAGGTTCACCTACATGAGTCTAATATGGTGACAACTCTCCATTGATGGGCCAAGTGAAAGAGAAGCTGGCTGACTTTCTCACCTGCTTTAGCTGGAGAACTTGTTTGAAGCTGATTAAGAAAACTATGGATAGGAGGGATCCTGTCTGGGTATTTAGCGAGGACAACTCTCCTGTATGAAGTCCAGACAGATCAGAATCTCATTTAGGAAATGTACCTTGCTTAAAGCAGTCCACTTTCTCCATGGTTACTGTGATAACACTTTCTGAGGGACTAGGGGCTGTTGAGGATTGTCAAGGAGGTGTAGAAGTCAGCTGGTAGTCATCAATTTGAGTTAAGACTAATGCAGTAAGGACTGAAATAATTTCTGGTTTTTGACTGTGGGCTATCACAGTGTATCTTGAGCTTTGTACATCTCCAATTTAGCTTGCACATTCCAAACTTGCCTGTATCAATTGTCTTGGCTAAATGTTGATCAATCCAAGGAGTGTGGTCTGTTTCCAGAGCCTATAAGAGAAATGGCTTTCCCTAACCTATTTGAAACATGCTGACAGGGCACTTTGAAAGTGTAAGGAAACTTGTTCTGGTATTGGTCTTTATTTGTAAACAGAGGACTTGGTATTGTAGGACTGGATATGCAATAGCAATCAGAAACTTGGAATCTGCTTCTGTGTAAACTTGCTGCAATTGTTCACAATGCACTGGCACGAAATGTTAGATAAGGATCTACTCAAAACTTGGAATTGGAGAGAAACCCTGAATTTGTACAGTGTGCCTTTTTTTTCAAGGTTATTAGGCAGTAGAAGATTTGCAGTTGATGCAAATATAGTTTTAAATTATAAAAGCACAAATTTACCTACTTGGAGGAAAGGCGATAATGTTTCTGATCATAATTTGCTTCCTTGGTGTTGATTCATATCAGAACTGTGTAAAGTAGCCTTGCCTATAAATTGTTTTAATGCTAAAATAAAGATTTTTCATAAACCAATCTAAATCTCGTTATAAAATAAAATGTAAATTCTGAATAATTTCTGTAACATTTTGAAGAATATAAGGACAGAGAAATTGCCATCCCAAATCAGCCCTACTGGCCATCTAGTCTATCTTTTCATCAAAAGATAGGCCATCGTCCTATCTTTTCAGAGAAAGTTGCAAGACTACTAGCTGAAACAAATACATGATGTATAATTTGCCATTGTTCAGGTCCCATTCTATTTCAGTAGAAAAAAGTGTGTACATGGTTCAAGGAAAGTCTTTCAAATGAAACCAAACTTGGCTGGATAGAATCACGTTACTACTACCTTCCAGTATTCATCAGAGCTGCTTGAGCTTCCTGCCCATACAGTGACAGTTTGGGATTGAACAAATTCTGTGTTAGGTAATGTAAAAAACTGTGTTATCAGCAAAGAGAAATGCTTTTCTACAGTAATGGCTGTTTTGTAGTTCCTAAGTAAACTTCTTTATTGCTTTTAGTTCTGAAGAAGCACAACCTTGTGTTTAACTGCTGGACTTCAAGCACCTTTTCAAAATCTATAGCTTTAGAACTATTGTTTATCTTACTCAGAAAAGCAGGAGGAATTGATAAAGGAAACACCATTAAATATGGTGTAAGTTAAAAGATACATGGTTTTGAAATTTGTTGTTTTGATTTTCATTTAAGCAGCAATTGACAGCATTTTAAGTTGAAGTGTTGGGTCCTCTATCAAGAATCCAGTAAGGTCAGCATCAGGTGCCAGGCTGTCATATTGACATAACATGTTAAGAGTAAAACAAATAAAACCAAAATACTGTTTTCTGGAGGAGTCAATAGAAAACAGATTGCTCTTTAGCACACTTAAAAAGTTATGTTGTTAAGAAGTCAAAGGGCAACATTTAAAAGCTTTCCAGAGAACATTCTTCTTTATACAATATAATTTCAGGGCTTTTCCT
This sequence comes from Pezoporus flaviventris, assembly GCF_033815535.1. Taxonomy (NCBI): domain Eukaryota; kingdom Metazoa; phylum Chordata; class Aves; order Psittaciformes; family Psittacidae; genus Pezoporus; species Pezoporus flaviventris. Next base: position 11,393,193 of record NW_026892595.1, read on the forward strand.
TCCTTTGGCCTTTTGCTTCCATGGGCTTTCATTCAATTGTGTAGTTTGAAGGAGACATACATGCATTTTAGGAGAAGCTCTAAGTTTGATTTCCCATTCTGGAAAACTCCCTAGTTCAGCGTGTCGTCTGACGGAAGAAAAATGAGTTGTAAAGCCTTTCATCCTCTAAGAGTATAAACAGGGAACTAGTGTCTCAAACAAGATTTTTCTTTATGCCTCTCTATGAAAAATTTCTCTTTACTTTGTTCAGGGTTAGTGAATTCTCTTACTCCATAGCATGTAATAGGTATTTCCACATGCACTTGCCTCTCCTAGATAAACTCAGCTGCAGAAGTTACCGGTACACTCATCTCAGCAATGTTTACTTGAGAATTTTCTTTAGCTACCTTAGCTAGTGATCTCTCTATAACAGTGTAAATTGTTCTGTGACTTTTTGTTCTTGTCTGTGGCAATGCTATGTAGATAAATGCAGCAACTCCAATTGAACTTGCAGAAAGAAACTAAGATGTTCTGCAGTAGCTCTTGGCAGGAAGGCTGGATCAAAGTGAGGGCTGATGATTAGGGTGGGTTCTCAAACACTTTTGGAGAAATCTACTTTCTGCTAAGTCTTGGGGAACTTGATACAAAATCACAGGTATAATGCTACTGCTTTCCTGTATTAATCTCTGGGGACACAGCCTGAAGCTGCTGTCCCTGGATACTCCCAGTGCTCCTAAAAAGGTCATAAAATGTTGATTTTTAAGAAGTACCATCTTTCCTTAGGAGACATACCCAACTGAATCAGGCTATTATTGTAATAATTTGATATTTTAAGAGTCCTTACTTTCTCAGGAATTTCTTGTGTTTGTATCTTTATCTGCCAACTGTCACAAGAATAATCATGGTAATACTGAACATTTGGAGGAGATCAGTAAAGGGAATGAAAAATCCGAAAAGATGTTTGCCTCTAGGATGGCCATACTCTTCACTGTTCTGCTTGAAGAAGAGACAAACTGCCTTGTGGTTCCCTGTGAAAGCACAAGGGATGATGAGTGTAAACTGAAATTTTTTTGTAAACTGAAAATTTCGTAGGCAAAAACTTATCCAAGGTGAGGGTGACTGAATGCTGGCAGAGGTTGTCCAGAGAGCTGGTAGGTTGTCTATCCTTGGAGATTTTCAGAGGAGGACTTGGCACAGTCCTGAACAATCTGCTGTAATTAACTGTGCTTTGAGTAGGGTGATGCACTACATGATCTCTGGAGTTCCCCTCCAACTTCAGCTGCTCTCAGATTCTGTGATTCCCCTCCATCCTGTCCTTCCTCAGGTTCCTCTTCACCACTCCTGTCATTATCTTTCTTGCCACCTTCTCTTTGCCTCTCAGTTCTAAGAGTATGTGTTAGCAAACCTCCAGGCAGATTCTCTTTATTAGCTTTTTTTCTTGATTTGTTAAAAAGCTTATTCAGTTTATATACTCTGCTTTTATGAAGTCTTTCGAATGAACTGCCACAGTGAATGCCATAGGGGAATGAAATGCTGGATGGATTACTAAAGCAGACTTTTAATGGATTTCCTGGAGTACCCTGAATAAGCTCACTGGAGAAGTCATGGAGAAAACAGTCCTTGGAGCTAGAGGCAAAGAGAAAAATATCCTCCTTCAGCTGAGGAAGGGAGGAAGAAATATGGGATAGCAAGCAGAGAGGCCTGGCTATAGCTTTGTGTGTGATTTTGTAAGTTGTGCCAGAGGACCCTGGAAGAGAATTTCAAGACTGGATTTTTCCCGATAGCCATCAGGCACCGATTATTTATTTGTTCCTCTCTCCAGTTGCCCAAGGATCTGAACCAAATCCACCAACGTGTATGAAGCGATAGGTGAGAGAAGGAGAAGAGTGCAGGCTTTTCAATTGTCTTCTTGCAATTACTTGTAAGAAGCGCTAGAGTAGTTGATTTGGTTTGTGCATTAAAATAAACCCAGATTGCCTGCAGGAAGTTTTCCCTTGCTCCCCTGTGAGCCCCTGCACAGTAGCATTTTGTAAATCATGCTCACCTACTAAATATGATTTTTTTTTTATTCAACTCATGGTATGTTCCTTTTTCGCCTCTGAAGCCTGTTTAAAAGACTTGTTTTATCTGCATGAGTGAAAGCCATAAAAATCATTCTTGATATGAATAAGACAAAGCTTGAGAGGAGTCCAGGAGTCAGAATGTATTTCAGCCTTCTGGGAAAATGGTTGTCACCTCTTCTGATTGTTATCTTGTGAGTACCTGATGGAATCTTCTACATCCTGTCTGCGCTAGACTGTTCCTGTTACTGTGCTGCCATATAGCTACGCTGTTTCTGTGTGGTTTGTTATTCGTTTTTCTCTTTCATTTTCTCTTTTTTTTCTTCCTTCAGTTACAACACAGGCTGTAAGATACAGGATGTGAAAGTAGTGATGTAAGACAGACTTGCATATGAGCATCTATGAAAAATGTCCATCTGTCTAACTTTTCACTGTTGATTTTATGATATAAAAGTGCCAGCTTTTTTTTTTATTATTATTTTATTACTGTTTGTTCGATTGTTAATATTTATAGCAATTTGAAAACCTGATGTAATTTGGTAGGGGAAACCCAGGACTGAACTACATTTAAGGAAGCACAAAAGCGTCTGCAGAGACTCAGAAGCAAGCAGTGCAAACTGTTCCTCTGGCCAAAAAATTATGAAGCCTATAAAATATGCAGTTGCAGGAGAAAAATCACCTCTCCCAGTGCCAAGAATCAAAATTAGGATGCAAAATATATCAATTTTTATAACATATATTGATGAGAAAAAAGAAATAAAATGGTAGGTTTTCTCTTTCACTTCTATTTCAGATGCTCATCATGTTTAACTGGAAAAAGTGAAGGGATAATACATTTACATGAAACATAATGGGTAATTTTTGTGGTAGAATGAGGGCAGAGTGGTCGTGATTATTAAATGGAGAACTTATTGAGCAAACCCATTTTTATAGACTTTCTTATGACATCAAATCGATTTACAGCAAGTAGGACTTCCTTAATAGAAAATCTTAGGATCAATAAAATCAAAAGTTATTCAGACCACCTTTACTTGTACAACCAGCAGTAACAGAAGGGGGACAAAGGAGAACCACGGAATTCATAGGTGTTATTTGTAAGCTGAGTTGTGGAATTCTTAACTATATTAGCACTAGTATTTGAAATGTCTATAACTTTTTTTTGAGGAATGATTAATAAAAATACCAAATTAAAAATTAAGATGTTATCAAAATTTCTATGGTGGTGGGGAAGGAATGGGGAATATTTAGTGAACATGGGCCATACTAATATGCATGGTCTTTTTCACGTCTTGTCCACTTTCTTTTCCAATCTTCTTGAGCTTCTGTCTGCTGTTTACTTTTTTGGAACTAGGTGTTTAAAGTGGTTGCTCCATGCAACTCTGTTGCAGGAAGTTGGGTGCTTTATGGTTATGTTTTTGTTGCGTTACTGCACAGCACATGAGATGTCCTCATGAAGGAAAAATGCATTGTAGTTGTAGAGAATTTAAGATGAAAAATGATAACAGAACAATTGTCATGGGAGACATCCAAGGGACTGCAAATCAGATGCAGATAATATATATCTGCACTGCTAAGTACCAGAGGGCCAAGAAGAAATTTCTGATCCCAATGACAAGTAGCGTGTACTGGCTTATGTCCATACTGTGTATGACTGGTCCTCTAATAATGGATATATGTATTTTTCCATTTCGTAATGTTTGAGATAGTGTGCCTATTGCATACCAGCCTGTCAAAGTGACACTTATCTGTGAAACCTGATGGCACATGGGGAGTTTATGGGGTCAGTGTCGTCTTGGTTGTGTGAAATGGCTGGTCAGGTCAACGGGAGCAAAACTGGTGCAGGCATGTCCATGCTGCCTTTCAGGAGTGCTCCCTTGACTGAAGTAGACATTGAGCTGTGCTTGGTCTTGCCTTGGGGATGGCAATACAGCTGAGCTGGGGAACACACTCAACAGTGTGGGGTAGTGAGGTGCCACTACTGAGTTCATTCCCTTGCCCTCTCCGATTACCAGAGTATTTGTACCAATGAAGTCTGTCAAAGCTAGAAAAGGAGATAACATCACTTTTCCTTTCCTTTCTGAGCTTCAGATCTACATCTTTTGGAGGCTGCCACATTTAATCAAAAGGGGTCTGTGAAGTCTTGCTTCCTATTGCTGACACTGCTTTTTTTTTCCTGAAAAACTTAGTACTTATTGTGATCAGTAAGAGGGAACTTGGTTTGATGGGTGACTGGTCTGATCCCCTGTGGAGTATTGGTAATATCAGCATTAAAAGGAAGAACAGTTAAGGAGCATGCTTTTACTTATTTATCCTGGGAGGAAAAAAAGGAATTTTCAGGAATATGTTTTTAGTTAATGCACTGAATTAGGAGAACTTATTTTATTTTCTTGATGTTGCCAGTATCTTCCTTCAGGAAGTTGTTAGACTTTTCCCTAGACTTCCATTTGTGTAATGGCAGGGATAAATTATCTCTTTTTTTCCCCCAGCAAATTGTAGCGGCTGGCATATTTAATTATTTGAAAGTGGCATGTAAGTATTTTTGTTAATATCCTTTCATCCAAAGTAAAAGCTCAACGTTTTCTTTTTCAATGTGAAATTATAACAATGAATTCTTCGTACATCAAAGCATTGGATTAACCCATTTGGCATTTCACATTGTGACATTTAATGGCTTCCATTTAGTTCCTCATTTTAAGCTCATATCTTTTCAGAAGTACTGACCTGTTTCTTACCCAGGAACAAAGCTAGTCATCCATCTTGTTATAATGAAACAAATTTTTATGTTCATCTGTGGCATTTTCTTAACAAACTTCAGAGGTTCTGGACTGAGAATTTCTAGAGCCAAGGTTAATTTTTCTCTTCATTTTTTCTTGTCCTTATTCTCATGGCCTTACATTAACATGTTGAGAGAATGTGACAAATGACTTTATTTCTCCTAATTGTATTTTTTCTTAGAAAATGCTTTGAATTTAGTCCTTATCCCTTTGTAAAGTTTTATTCCATAAGGATGAGCCACTTTTACTGTTCAGACATTAGGGTTTTTTTTTCATGCTGGTGCTACAAGCTCAACCTATCAGTTTTTCTGGTTCAAGGGATTCTTGAGAGTGATCATTGCTTGCAAGATATCCATGGTTCTCTTTCAAAGGATAAAGCAAATAGAAAGTTTTACCATATATTTGAGGTTTACCAATAAAGTGAGAGATCAAATCCTAGTCTAACATACCTCTGGAAATTGTCTCAATTGGTTTGTCCCATACTTGGATATCTTTTTCAATAAACGAGTTGAATATTTCTGTTATGATGGGATTGTAGAATTAGAGGACAGAATTTCTATGACATGATTGTACTTCTTTTTATTTGAATCTGTGATTTAGTTTTTACATAGAATGTGTGCAGTCTTTAGATCTATATTAGAAAAAAGGAAAATACTGATTTATCTACAGACTTCTCCCATGTGAGTAACTGTGATGTAATTCTGCTTTTGAAGAGCCTTTATAAGTATGCATTTTGTTTAGCAGTTACATGTATCTGCTAAAAGTATTTTAAATTGTTAAAGATTTCTATATAACACTTGGGAGTGGCTGAACTTTACCTTTTTGGCTTTTCTTTTTTTTTTTTGAGTGTGACAAAAGTCTACCCAGATGTGTATTTTTGCTTTTGTAAAACAGCTGTCCCCATTGTGAGCATTGGCAACAGAGCAGTACCCTTTGCACTCACTATTAATTCTGTTTTGGGTCTGTATTGGTTCTGAGGTAGTCTTAAAAAAATGAGCAGCTGCTTAATAGAAGAAATCCAAGCCTGGTGAGAGTGTCACATTCTCTTAATTGGAACACTTATAAAATAGACGCTTTAAGCAAATGAAATGGCCAAACGAGAGTTTTAGCCTTAGTGCTGTAATTCAAAAATGAGTAAACCTCTCTCATTCCCTGTGTTACTCAACAAAACATAGTACAGTGGCTTCTGAATTTTGAATAGCTGCAGAAGGGCCGTATCTGCTCGAGCAAGAGAGACTTTTTGCGCTTTGAAGCTTTGTGGATGTTCTTTTCTGCTTGCATCTCTCTTTGACTTTGTTCTTCAGTTCTCGATAATTTCTGTCTGTAGTCTGAGCTGTCTCCTCATGGTGCAGAGAGCACTTGTAATATCCTGAGTGTGACTGTGAGAAGGAGAAAGGAGAAATTGGCCTCGGCTTGCCTGGTTGTGCAAATCCATAACAACACATGAATCAGAAATTGTGTGGTATTAGGCCTTTCAGAGTATTTGGAAGAAGAAGAAAGGCAGAAGGGTTCCTGGGCAGTCCTACCCCTTGACCCCAATAAAAGGCCATGAGTGTTCATCAGCATTTTAGTTGGTCATTTTCCTGATGCTTAGGTTACTTATTGATGGAGCTGTTTTAGATCCAAGAAATATATTGTCCTCCTGATTTATTCTCAGATGGTGCAGGGACCATTCAGAGTTCAATGATTTCTCGTAACTGCTGCCTTGCAGGATGGATTGAGGTCTGTTCAGGGTGATAGTTTGTCAGGTAGTGCTACGCTTGCAGGAGATTATGTTGATGGGCTTTCAAGTGAAAGGGTCAGGAAAGAAAGAGAAAGGAAAAAGAGTAGGATTAGTATAATGTTTAACCTTGCCCAAAACAAAGTGAGTAGAAGAAAATACTAAATGCTTTCATTGCACCAAATGTTAGAGCTTTGAAGATATTTGGTAGAAACATTTTTTTTTTCAAAGGTTTAATGTTAGAATCTGCCTGGAGCACAGGTTATTTTTCCAGTAGCTTACTAGACTGTAAATTTTGAAGGGAAAAATACATAAGCTGTTTTAATTTAATTAAAAATAGGGTCTACTGTTGCTTACTGCCTCTTCTGGCCCCTTGTCACTGATTAATCAAATCAGAAACTTAAATTAAAAATACTAGCTTGATATCAATGACCAAAATGTCTGTATTCTGCATTTATATAAACTTACAGGTCAATTTTATTTAAAATATAAACATTTCTGTATGAATATGTCTACATTTAGTATATTAATTTTTAATAGCTTGTTAATGAAAAATAGTTTAATTTCATTTGAAAGAAAATAATTTTACTGGTTAAAATTAAGCAGGTATCTTTCTTTTTTTTTTTTTTTTTTTCCCCAGAAGTGTGGATAAATTGCCTTAAAGCTTTAGAAGAAAAAATGCAAATTTGAATGAAGCTACCACATATATCAAGAACTATGCTTATTTTTGCAGTACAAGATAACTTTTTAATAGTGTAATATAATTATCAGTAAATGAATTACTGATATGAACTTAAATGTGGAAAACAAGGTTACGTGAATGGTCCAGGATTCTCAGCCCTATCAAGAAGGGAGTAAGAGAGATAAGTGTGTTGAGGACAGGGTGCTCCAGTGCCTGGGTGATAAAGCTGGAATGTAAGCACCCATCACAGAGGTGGGTTGAGCACATGGTACAGCACTGTTGCAGATAACTGAGAAGTGGAATGTATGGCTTGTTTTGATCAAAGGAAGGTGTTTTGATCACTGTATAAGAGGAGGGGAAAAAAATATCAAATAACAGTGTATTTGACTTTAGTGTTTTTCAGCTACACCACTGGCCTGTAGTATCCTCATGTTGTTAGTACTATGCCTTGTGAACAGTGGCCTTTGCCACCAGCTTGAGCCTGTGGTCACTCCTTATGCAATAAAATGAGCACTGGAATCTCTTGATACTGCTGCTGATGTCTCCATCAGCTACTGCAATAGAAGCTACTCTTCCTTTTCCATGCTTTTAACTCACTCCTTCAGTTAAATTCCATGGTTTTCCAAACTCTCATCCCACCTTACAGTCTTAGGCACACCTCTTGCTTTTGGCTTTTGCTTTTACTTAGTCTTAGGTCTACTTTGTAATCTGACCTGCCAGGTTCTTGTGGTAATACATGAACTGAGCATGCAGGAACTGGAATATTTTGAAATGAGTGATACCAATGAAACATGGAGCTGCTGCCCATGGGCACAGCACCAGAGATGACAGGGCTCAGTGAATCAGCCGCTGCTGGGTGAGGATGTGAGGAGAGGGCAAAAAGGGAAGACTAATGGTAAAATAGTGTGCTTAAGGCAGAGCTTAGTGAAGTTCAGGTAAAGTCAGACATTAGGGAAGCTTTTGGCACATGGAGAGCTGTGCTAACCAGAGCACCAGTGCTGAGTGCTATCTCTGCTATCTCTCTGGAGTGCAACTCTGTCACCTGTGTGCTCTGAAAGACCTGTAACTCCGAATACCCAAGTTTTGATGATGGATTAAGTTAGTAGGTGAATACTTCTAAAATTCCCTCTGTTTTTATAGATGCCAAAGGCATATGGCAGGATTCTACCATCTGGGATATAGTATGACCTGATTGGAATATGATCTTTAAAGGTCTCCCAACTGGAACTATTCTGTGACTCTATGATCTGATATACAAAGAATATGGGGATATGACTTTTTGTCAATAGTAAACAGTTCTCATGGTTGAAATTTTTGCTCTGTTGCTCTTCTGACAAACCAGTTAGTTTAATTTTCTGATTATGAGTCTGAATGGAGGTTTTATAAGCTTTTATAAGCTTTTAAGGGGTAGAAACATTTAAGATCTACTGAAGCAGTGTTACAGAGTGCAATACTACCAAAACACAAAGTGTTGATTTTAAACATGAGTATCCGGATAATCAGTAAGAAGATGGAGGCTAACATAAAGGAACATTCAGGTATATCTTCAGAGATATTGTGAAACTGGCAATTAATCACTGGATTTACACTTAATCCAGATTTATCTGATTGGTTTAAGGGCTAATTTGTGAATAGCTTGATTTTTTTAATATGCTAGAAATGACAAATTCAAAAATTGATTTGAATGGATTTTTTTGTTTCCAAATGTTGGCCCAGAATTTGAAAACAGTGGAAGTTCAAAAATTGAAAAATGCTTTTAGAATTTGAGAACTTCTAAAAAACAAATAAGAAAAAAATTGAAGTGAAAAAAATGTTAAGAATTAAAGTTCACACATAAAATATTTCTGAGTTTTCAGAGCTCCTCTTGCCCCCTTTCTTCTTGAATGTTGTTAGAAAATATTTATGGAAACATTTAACTCAATTCTATTCAAAAGACCAGGAAGGCTTAGCTATTTTTCACTCACTCTGTATAGTCACAGCCTCCAGCCACCTTTTCTTCTCTCACTTCTTATGTCTAATAGAAATAGGGAAAATACGTGTTTCAGACAGTTAAGTTTTCTCTTCTGGTGAACAAACCTGAAAGTAACTGCATTAAGAGTTCCTCCTTAAGCATACTGAACCAGGCCCTCAACTTGCGCAAAATGATTTTATCTCAATGATTTTCTTTGTCTTCCAATTTAGTTAAAACTGTTTTTTTTTTTGTATTTGAGAATGACAGTTTTTGCTGTCAATGGGAACTTCAGTGTTTTCAGCATGACAATTAAACTTCAGAAATAAATGTGTTAATTCAATTTTAAAGTCAACCAGATGCTTTGTTATGGGCAAATAGTCAAGTGTGTTAAATGAAAGTTAATTTTCTCCACTTTTCATAATTAAGGTATAAAAAAGATCATTTAGCAAATTTTTTTTTTTTTTTACTCTGTAAATCATGTAATCCTGAAAGATGTCAGTTCAGTGAGTTATTTTCAGTATCTATAAATCTTGCCTCTGATGCAGTTAAAGCAGAGAAGTTTTTTGGCTAGAATGGAGTGTCCCAGCAATAGATTTGTTTCTAACATATGCTGAAGGAAGCTCATATTTTATTTAAAAATAATATGGTTTTAATTTTTCATTCATTTCCCTCTGCTTCATCACTGAAGATAGGAATTAGAACTTGGAATTTTACCGAAATCAAAGGAAAATATTCCTTTGCTGGAAAGAACTGACAGTGTAAAGTCAGCAGGAGCTTCCTCTGTGTGTTGCAGTCATCTCTTAGCTGCTTGGAAACTGTCTGCAGTGTAGCTGCTGCTATAGCACGAGCCCTCAGCTAAGAGGATTTAGTCAGCTGAGTAGTTTGTATTGGAAAGACAGTTAAACAGCAGTAATTTAATATCTTAGATATCTCTCTGTGAGGCTGTATGGAGCAGTGAAGACATTGAGTCTGTAACAAAATTGGCTGCAAAAGCCTTCACATAGAATAGTAGTTAAGTGGCCAAAATCAAAATATAGGATAGGAACTTCTTCATATTATTAGATATTTGGTCTACTAGAATTTTGAGTTTTGTGTTTGATTTTTTTTTCCTTCATTTTCACCTCCCCAGTCATATGCTAATGTTACTACAAGTCTCTCTGAAATACAATAAGAAGTTAAGTACATAGTCTTTGTTTTGCCAGTCGGCTATTAAATGGTAAATACTAGTATTGTAAGGAGAAAAAAAAAATAGCTTTACACTGGAATAATACTTTGAAGGGAAAAAAGTTAGCAAATGTAATCCCAGGGTTAAACTGGACATTTATCAATTATGTTGCTTTACAAATAAATAGACCATTTCCTTTTTGTAATCATTGGGATGACAGCAGTAAATTATTCATCTGTGAACTCTGTTTCTGTACTGAATTGATGGCTGAGGTTCATTGTGCTTACCAGGCTGATTCATGTTCACTATGTAAATGGTGGAATAGCTGGCTGTGGTTACTACCTTGCTAATGAGCTAGAGCAGCGATGGAGAGATCTTGTCTGTCTAAGGGAAAAGACAGATATTTCACCTAGGAAAAGAAAGGGTGGGAAAATATATTTCCTGGTTGATGTTTTTTTTGAAAGAGCAGATCAGAAAGAGATGTGTGACTTACAATTGGTTTATATCAGTCCTATCTTCCTTTACTTACCAGGATTTTCTTCTTTGAGGCATGTGAGGCAGCAGAAACGAAATAAATATTAACAACTGTCCTGACCCTGATTTGGAAATAAATTACTGAAGAATATTAAGTCTTAAGGGTGTTTGCTTTGTGTGTATTTCAGTTATCTTAGGAATGTATGCTGTTGGAAAACAGAGGTTATTGCCTTACTTTTTTCTTACCTTGCTTTCAATTAAATCTGGTTTCTGTTACAGTAGCATTGTCTGTGCTTGTATGCCACTCAGTCCAGTGCTGGTCATTTGTGCATTTTCCCTGTGTTACTGTGTGGCAGTTCTTACTCTTTCTGAGCTAACAGTTCCTGTCCAGTATTTTTGGTCTGTGTGTGTGTGTCGGGGGTGGCGGTCAGGCAGCTGTTTTTCACAACTGATGCAATTGCTAATATGTTTCCTTTGCATGAAGGCAGACTTCTATTCAGTACCCCTGGGGACTGTAAACATCATTTTTATCATGTTGGAACTACAGGAACTGTCAGCCCACTGAAGTTGTTCTCAATTAGTATGAGGCAGTCCAATTCAGAAGGGAATAGCTGCTCCTGTTCGAGCCCATTTTTCTTTGAGTGTTGCCTATACTGATTTCCAGCTGTTACTGTGCAGCTTTGGGGAGCTAATGGGGTTCATTGGGAACATCTATCTCAAAAGGAAATGCCTAAGTCAGTGTCTAGTTGAATAATTGGAGATTTTCACACACACAAAAAACTGGTTAATACCCACTTAGCTAATTATCTCTCAATGTACATGATCATCCTTTCCAGTCGAGTAATTAAACAAAATTAAGTGGAACCTTGCTAATTTGCACTAATGTCGGGAACAGCCTATTGCCAATTACTGAATTTTGTGAATGAGTGTAAATGAAAACAAGCACTTTTTAGAAACTATATAGTAACATGTACTGAATCTTATCCAATAATACACATCATTATTACACTGCCAGTAGCTCACCTGTGTTTGCACAGGAAGTTAGCATGTTGTAGATTGAGGACAGAATGTTTCTTATGCTGAAGTTTGTCCTTTATTAACTGTGTAAAGATTACTATACATAGTTACCATTACCATACTATATGGTCTAAAGTCATATAGTGCTTCTTGAATACCATTCTGTTTTCTAATACAGTTCAATGAGACCTTTAGAGATCTCCTTACACTGTAATATAACTTAAGTTGCTCCACTTCGAAGCAGCTGCAGTTGTCCCCATGGCTGCTGGAGCCAGCATGGCATCATTCTTTGATTCTTTTGAGCTTCTGCAAGGGGACAAGAAGCTGGAAAAAAAAGCCCTTCCGAAAACCCAGTACATGTGAAAGATCACTAACTGCTGTGGTACCTTTCCTGAAAGTAGTTTCAAAAAGTAGGAAAGTAGTTTTTGCTGACAGTTCCCATGTGTGGGTCCATTACAAGTCCAGTTGTAACCTTTCTTTCAGAAGGGTCCTATTCCAATCCTCTTTATAGTGCCAGAGCAAACCCTGAGTTTCCTGGACATCCAGTTTTCTCTTAGACTTGGTTGGGTAGCCCCTAAAAAGAAGGCTGCCTTCTTTCCCACATCCTTTATACTAGCGTTATCTATTGCTTTTTATATGATTACTGTCCAGATCCCGATAAAGTCCTAAAGCCCCTGGTGAGCATATGCTAAATAACTCCTGGCTGTCTCTCTTGAGAGACAAAAGGCTAATTTGGCACATTTCTGTACCATCCCTGTCTCCCTCATCTGTACACCAAATAATGGTAATCTTTTCATGTTCAGCTATAATTTATCCGTATCTTTTTGCACCTGATCTGAGACTTGGTGAGAAAAAATTAAGACCATCTTGTGCCAAAGTTTATTAGACTTCTGTTCTCTAGTTTCAGACACTACCTTTTCATTGTTTTTTATCACTTTTGAAGATAACAGCAGCAAATCTGAAGCAGGAGCACTTCTTCCTAACTGTGTTCTCACCATCTGCCTGTCTTTGGGAAAATTCCGCTTCTGAAAAGAGTTAAATTTATCTCCAAAGCCAAAATAATTCCTTTGCATCTTTAGCTTTGCAGTGATCCTTCTTAATAGCTGTGCATCTTTCCAGGGCTGCTCTCCATCCACTCTGAGGTGGTATCTGAATTTCTGTTATTGGAATCTCTCCAGCGACAGTAACATTAAAGTCTGGATGACTGTAACTTTTCAGAGATCCAGTTTACAGATAGGAAAGTGGAATGCTGTATGTAAGGCAGCCAAATCTGTGACCTAATATCAAGATTATGACAATCTATGAAGATGACCTGCTTTTCAGCTTAGACTACCTTTAATTTTCTGTTGAGACACCTAGATATAAGAAACTTCCTGTAAGCTGCAGGAGCCATATGCTTTAAGCTATCCATTTTATATGATGTAATTTTGGGGAAACAAAGTGGGAAAATAATAAAGATTGTGTGTCTTTGCTTGTATTGTACCGGATGTCCTTTTTGTGGTGGAAGAACGTCTACTGGGATAAAAATGATGTTTAGTAACCTTAAAGTTATGAGGAATGAAACATAAGACAAGGTTTTCTTTTATCCCTACTCCTTTACATTCTGACTTCCAAATCAGACTCAGTTCCCTCAAGTGCCTAAGCTGAATTTATTTTCATTACAAATATGACACCTGAGTATTTAAAGCAGTCCTGGGGACCCAAATGATTAAGTTGCTTTTTGAGACTTAGTCTTCTAAGTTATGTCATAGCTTATTCAAAAGTGTATTCTTTACAAAAGTGTATTCTATACCCTAATGTCATCATCCAGAAATAAAATATCCAAACCAATTCCATGAAGAAGTCTGTTTTAATGGTCTTGTTCTATAACTTTAGTACAAGTTGGATTTGGTTAATTAGAAGTAAAAGCCAGTACTACAATAGCTAGTACATAAAAGCCAGTGAGCCAGTGTCATCTTTTTTTTCCGTAAAATCAGATGCTATGCTTGGGGAAGGTGATATCTGGAAGCAAATACTTTGCCCTCACTGCCTGTTTGTCTCTTCCCAAACTTTTGGGCACTCTCAATCTATTTCTTGGGGGTATGGAATGAGAAATGGAGAAGACCTTGGTGCTGTGCAAACACAGTTTAGCAACAGCCAAGACATTAATGTATTAATGGTATTGTTTTGGTCACAGATCTAAAACACAGCACCACACAAGCTGCTATGAAGAAAAGTAACTACAACCCAGCCAAACCCAGTGCAGCCACAAAGATGATAAAAGGGCTGGAGAACCTGAAGTTTGAAGTAGGACTGAAGGAACTGCATTTTCTCAGCCTGGTGAAGAGAAGGTTAAGAGGAACTCTAATTACAGTCTTCCAGTAGCTAAAATGATAGCTACAGGCAAAGTAGACGTTCTCTCTTTGTAAGGTAGGAGAAGAGCAATGGGAATAGTTGCTTCAGGACGAATTCTATCCTAGGTATAAGAAAAAAGTCCTCACCATGTGATAAATGAGCCATCAGAATAAGTTGCCCAGAAAGAATTCAAGATTTGGCTTGACAGGGGCCTGCATAAACCTGGTCTAAAGCCATGCTTTCAGCAGCAGGTTGGACAAATGATCTCCAACCTGCTTTGCAATGATTCCTCATGAAAGCAAGGACTGTTGGTTTGGAGATTTTTTAAAAAATATACTCTGAACACAGATGGAATGTAGCAAGAATGTAAGATACCATTATACAGATTCCAGGGGAGCTTGAAACAAATGAAATTCCTACAACTGAAAAGGAAATACAATTCAGTAAGCAGTGCATTTAATATGTATCAACACGGTTCTGCTTAACTGGAGTGCTTAGTTTCTTATGTGTTAGTTCTGTGAACCCTAAAATGAGGACAGTTGTCTTATTTTTAACACACTGGAAGAATAGTATCCAATAACCACTATCTAAAAGTGAAAGTGCTGTTTGTGTTACTGTTTAGTTACTATTAGACAGCTTTTTCTTGTCAGATATTCCTCAGGGACAAGGCCATTTTGGGTTGAAATATATTGATGTTTAAACTGCAGTGAGATTTCTTCTTTTTTTTCTTTGTTGTAAAATGGTCTGTTTTTAAAACTTTAATAGGATACAAGCTCTCCTAGGACTAATGTTGTCAGTGTATATTTTTCTGTTACTGTTTCTGTAAAATTTTAGGAGGTGTTTAGTTTTAGTTGGAAGGAAGATTGCTCAAAATATGCTTTAAAGAGGTTTATTTTTGAGAGTTTGAAAGAGTCAATAAAATCAGGTAATAAAATATATTCCTGATATTGATAGATTTACATTAATTTGTGTATTGCAGTTCTTGATAGCACTGTGTAAGGGGCACAAATTGTGAATGCAAGGAAACCCATCAGACAAATACTGTCAAGAGTGGGAGGAGGAGTTCACTGGAGTTCACTGAGAGTGTCATGTGAAAAAATACCCTTGTGTTGATTTTCTTCCTCAAAATATGATGAGCCTTTTTCGTATCACATACGTGAAAGTGTGACTTTGCATAGGGTTAGTAGGAGAAACTAAAATAAAAAATTGTGCCGAATCATGAGATGACAATCATGTTTGCATAAGTATTGTATGCTGTAACTATTTCTGTTGTCATTTTAAAATATAAACTGAAAAAGGACAATAGATCTGATTCTGTCCATCAAAAGAAGAGTGGATTAAAGCATCTGAAGTATGTGGATCCACCACAGTAGTTGTACAGGGACCCTTAAAATCTGTAAGGCTCACAGATGCAGTGTTTCAAAAAGGAAGAAAAGAAAAAAAACCCACCCAGATTAAAGCAACTTTCTTTTTTATTTTTTTTTAGACATAAAGTAGAAATAAAGAACAAGGAAGAGGGTTAACTGTTGTCTTCCTCCCTCCTGGGAAATATATCGGACCATATGTTTGGAAATAAGAAAACTTTCTTTCAATTCTGTGGCAGCTGATGTTAGAAAACTCTTAGGATAGTGCAGTACTGACCTCCTGTGTCTCAGGGTATAACAAAATAAATGTGTGAGAAAATGTCTTGCAGTTATGAAATAACACAATGATGGCTTTTCCCTGACATGTAGGAAGAAAAGAGAAACCAGTAATGCTGTTCTCTAGTTAAGCATTGCAAACACACTCATTTGGGACTTCATATTTAGTCTGCTGCTATCAGGCAGTAGTTTTTTTGCCAGGAAACTACGTATTAGCACTAGCGTTTTCATGATAATGCATGAATCTATGGGTTTTGGATCTTTTTTAAGTCTTTAAAACATTCACCATCTTAGTATTGTGATTATCATTGTCCCATTTTCTTTCTTCTACAGTCTTGAGGTGACACACCAAATTAAAGCCTGAGTTGTGAATTAAGCAAGGAAAAAAGTACCTGTAAAGCAGGCCGAGGCTGTGAAGGTCCTTGAACTTAGTCCATCTGTTATTTATTTCCTATTAATTTTTTGTCTTGCTACTCTATTAATTTTTATTTCGGTTAGTTTCCTTTTGTTTTTACAGTCTTCTGTTAATAATCTGTCCTTCATTTTTCATATTTCACCCATATCACACTTTCTTAACTTTTTCTCTGATCTCCTCTAAAATGGATTTTGCATGTACTCAAATAGCATAGTTATCTGTCAAACTCGTAGCTATTTCATCCCTAAAATTTTGTTCAAAAGTTCATGTTTGCTTTTGTAAAACAAATACGGAAAGCTTTATGTTGGACTCTTTTTCTCTGGAAGCCCTCGGTTGTGGAAAGTAATTGATTGTTGTGTCAAGATGCAGTGGAATCCAGCCTGGGAGGATTGATTATGAGCGTAAAGAAAAAGGCTCAGTCTCTGCTGGTGGGTGAGGGGGGGAAGGGAGATGAAAAGAAGAAAAAGGAGGAGAGCGCGGGAAAAAGAAGAGATGAAGAAGAAAAAACTTTAAGCATTTAGATGTCTTTGAAGAATTGTGGCAAACAGACTTTCTTAGAACGTGTTCTGTGTTCTTGCTAATTATTCTATGATATTTGTATGCTAATGTGGTAGGGGCTGAAGAAATTGTTACAATGGTAGTAAAGCCACCTTGTGTTATTCTGTCAGTTTCTTGAGTGTTAGTGGCATGTGTATTAAAAATTTCAGTCATGTTTCTGGCTTGTTATGGAGGGTTTTGAAGCCTTTGCCATGTTACAGCATTGGGTTTCGGGTGGTGAATATCTTTTATAGTTTTAATTAGTCAGTACTGTCATCAGTGCTCTCTGCCACGTGGTAAGAGAAGACTGAGCATTATATATGCATTTCTAACCTGTATATTTAGGACTTAGAAATGGATAAGTAAATTACAGGAAATTCTTTAATTCTCAAGTGTGACTTCTACACTGTCTGTATTGTTTTCAGCAAAGAAAACATAAATAGATGGTATTTCAGAATGTGTTGCAAAATGGTATTCAAGAGCAAACTCTGCTCCTGCCTTCTGCTTTCTCCACATTGAGGGTCAGCCGATACTGTGAGTGATGGCTCAGCAGGGGCCTGAGAAGCCTTTCTCAACCTCATCTAGAGTCCCTGTGCATCCCAGGATGGATGGAGATAGCACATCTGGCAGTATTTGCTTTGAAGCAGGAAGTGTGACTTTGTGATTGTGGCACCGTCTCCATTGCATTGCCTGGCAGAGCAGCTTAAGCACATGAAAAGCATACACTGCATCCATTCAAAATGTGGTTGAGCATCTGTAGCCATGTACACTCCCTTGAATTCCTGGCAGAAATTCCAGCTGATTCAGCTAGAATTGCACCTGGCGCTTCCATCGCACTATGGTAAAAGGAACGGGTTGACCTAAACTCCAGATTTATGTGGATTTAGTTATGTACTTCTCAATAAAATCAGTGCTAACTTTAAGGGCTGTATATCACTTTGGAGCAGATAACGTATCCTGCACTTGGGTAACTTTTACATTTTTCTTGAGGAGAAAGAAGAGTGTCCTATTTTGCTTACTGAGTCTTTCTTGGCTGTGGGATATGTATGTAATTAGAGGAGTCATGGAACTGCTTTAGTGTAATCACAGAAATCATAAATAGGCTCATGGGAAAGATGGTGTTTCTCTGGGCTCTGCTGGAGCTTTTTTGACGTTTAAAGAAGCAAGATGTGGTATGGAATTCAAAGAGGATTTCAGGCTGTAGTTAAAAGTAAGTTGGAATTTGTTTGACCTTTTTCCCTGTACATTCTTTCCAGAGCATTAGGTGCTGAGGTCAAGCTGAAATGTGTCACTGGTCAGTGTCTGAATTTAATTAGTAAGCAAGGACTTGGAGAACTCTAAAATACAAGATGCTTGATCACCACCTACCCGTTTCAGATAAAAACAGAACATGATCTGTTTGTGTTTTCCTTCCACCAGCTGGTACAGTTTTCTTGAATTTGTTTGTTTCTAAATTCAAGGTTTAAATGTGGGAAATGTTACAGAAAACTGTTGTGCTACCAGCCTGGTTTATGACACCTGCGATGGTTTATGTGGACAGTCATTACTGTATAGTACTCTTAATAACAGAAATTATGAACTGTTTACCATGTTTGCAGAATGGATGTTTTTACTTCCTAGTCAAAATTGCAAGCTTTGCGGTGATTTATGGATAAATCCAAGAAAAATGAAGTTCATACATTTTACTCTTAGAGAACCAGTGACTGTTGTAGATGATTATGATCAACTGTGATATAAATACCCACTGACACTTAAAAAAAGCAATCATTTCAGCTAGTTGAGGTTGGCTTTCCTAAGCCAGAACACAGTAGTTACACTCTTCATCTTGGTAACAAATATGTTTGCAATAATTCAAAGATTTTTGTGCCTCCAACTCAGCCTGCCTGATTTCTTTACATACTACTCAGCATTTAAAATAATGGGAGAACGACATGCTCTGAGACAATTACATGCCCCTGCTTTGAAAACACTATGCAAAGACTTGAGTTGTTTTACACATAATCTTTTAATAGTTATAACATCAAAGACAGCAGAAGCAAGAAATTCTAGAAGATTAAGTGTGCATGATAGGGAGTTTTGGTAAAATAGTCCACCTTGGATACATATTGATTATTTCCCTGTTACCAAAATGACTCTACATCCTTGCAAAAATGCAATTTAGATACAGCCTTTAATTCTAAGTTTTTGAGTATTTGGTAACAGTCTTGGCATTCCAGATATTTATTGCTTCTCTGTAAAACTAGAAAATCTTCTATATTGACTATTAAAGAGTAATAGAAATGGCCATAAAATCTAATAGATTAGTTTGAACTGTAGGACTTTACGAAGAATGTTTTATCAGGTAATTTTCAGTTCTTTCTCTGAAGAGCTCGCTATATCATCACTTAGCCATGTGTTTTCTGTGCTTTAAATTTTAAATTCTTGTCTCACTTAGTAAAGCAACGGGTGGTTAAGAAGAGAAAGGGTCACTGGTCTCCTGTTAAGCAGTGTTTCCACAGTGCAGCTATTTTTGTCATGGGGTAGAGTAGATGGGGTATTGAGCTTATGGTGCTCCAGTTAACACTGCATTGCGATCTTGGTAAAAGATGCCAGTGCAGAGCTCTTGATGCCACTTTTGAACTGGATTCCCCTTGTGTACCACATGGATTCAGTCCTGTGGCAGTGCTGCTGTATTTTCAGGGCTCCCGATGTTTATCAGAGGTTTTTTCTCTGTTCCTGGTGTGTCCTTTGATCTCTGTTCAACAGGACTCCTCTTACTAGCTTGAGCTAATAACAGCCTCAGCTGGTATTTACCATTAATTAATAATTTCAGGGGATAAAGTATTTTTCAGAAATTTAGCTGGCAGGAGGAAATGGGCAAAGCAAGTTTGCCCAATACCGTGCTGGGGAAATGAAGTTAATCAAAAGAAATAAAAAAAATTAATCAAGTTACCAGCCAAGGGTTATCTCACAGCAGTTGTGCTTAATCTTCTTAGTGCACAATATGATTATGATGACAAGTTTCCACACATGTACGGTGATAAATGGTTGCTATTCTTTGATGGCAATGATTACATTATATATGTTGGCATTTAGGGGACGTAGTTGCATTTTTTTAGAATATTCAATCTTCTTGCTGTGTTTTCATCTATTGTTTTCTCTGACAGCTGGAATAAGACCATGAAGTCAAGTGGCAGAGGCCGTAAGGATCTCTGGTTGCTGAAGTGCTTCTCTGCTTCAATGTTCAAGTTAGATTTGCTTGCTATTGTTGTTATTTTTCTGTTTCTACTTGGTGGTTTATTTTATTTAGAAAATAAAAAAGCCAAAATTTTATGCCAAAGTCTTTAAACTCTGCCTCTGAAATTGCAATTGGATATGTTGTGGGTGTAATTAGTAATGTGCAAAAGTAACGTCATGTAATTGCAAATGCTCAAAGCAGAGGTTTTTCATGAAGGCAAATGAACCTGCAGATTTTCTTTCCTCTCCCCCATCTGAAAAATCAGCCTTGCATAATCTTCATATTTCAAAGTAATTACTAATCTTAGTTTGGGATGATAATAATCATCTTGAAGCAGTGAGACTTTAGAGAGGTCTTAAATGCTTTGTGCAGTTACTGTCTTTGACAAAAAAATTCCATGTGAAATTTGAAGATGGTTTCTTTTTAATTTAATTTTAATTGACAGATCAATAAATGTGGGTCTTTGGTCCTTTGTACTCACCTACTGCTCTGGCCCTGCTGCCGTTTCCCTCCTTCTTCTAGTTTTTCTTTTCTGTGTTGAGTTGCCTTCTTTGCGAAATGAATATTTCTGGCTGTTTCTGCAGCTCTTTTACTAGATGGTGTGTGGAGGAGCTGGAGGGGAGGGCAATGATAAACCATTAGCAAAAATATAATAATTAATGTAATATTACAAGCATTGAATTAAAACTGCTATTTAGTTATAATTTAGTATGGCTTTCCATTTATTTATTTATTTATTTATTTTAAATGAATTGCCATGTGTTTAACACTGCCATCCATTTGCTGGATTCCCTTTGCTTTATGGTAGCTTTTATTTGTCTAATTGTATATATTTTAATGTTAACATTTTCTATTTCTATCTCATTTGATGCTGGTGCTATTAACAAAAGAGAAAACTGAGACCAGATGGCTGCCAAACAGTGAAGCCACCTGGTATTCTAGCAATGCCAAATATACTTTCCCCTCCTTTTCTCTTTAGAAAATTACTGAGACAGGTCCAGGATTATTTGAGCATCCCAAGAATGTTTGCATGCAGCCAAACAAAGAACCCAAATCCCCTTAAATTTATCCTGCAATTATTTTCCCTGACGTTCTTCTCTCTCTCAGGTAGCTCCATCTCGCTCTCCCTTCCCACTGTCGCAGTCCCATTTCCCATACAAGCTCTGCACTGCTGGTTCTCAGACCCATGGTTTGCACACCTTGCTCCACCCAGCTGCCTCTGAAGCTGCAGGTGAAGGCCTGACCCTGACCACTGCTTGCTCCAACAGTGCTGCAGGGTGTGCCAAGTAGCTCTCATTGCAAGCAGAATCCAGTGGTGAACATGCCAGGAGTCCTCCAGAAGGTTCTCCCCACCACTTGGGCTATTACTAGTGTGTAGCAAATAAGTTAAAAGCCACCTTGGAGAGCAGGACATTTTGGATGCAGGAGCCTGTGGCTTGCCATCTGATGCCTTGTTGATTTGAGGTCCAAATATCAACTAAAGTTGTCGGGAGTGTGATAGCATGATCTGAGGATACAAGAGTGCGCACACAGTGTACAGTTTGCTATGAGTGGCAGGAGCTAGACTAAGTTAACCAAAAATATTTTTTCTTTAGTATGAATTGCATCTATGCTCTGCTCCCTGTGCCAGTGCCGTATGCTGATATGAGCTGCACCATGTGCATAGTGACAGACGAGCTGTTCAGATGTGTGCTTCTCACACATTTCAAAAGTCTGGTATAGGCAGTGCCTATGTCAGTATTGATATATTTTGAGATAAGAAGCGTTAACACAACATATTGACACAGGTCTCGGCCAGGGAATGGGGTATAACTCCTCACTTAGCCACTGCCAGCCCTTCTCTTGCCTCTTCTCCTTCCTTCCTCTGCCTTTGTAGCTCGCTTCCAGGGCCCTGCTGGTTCGTAGACCCCAAATACCTTCAATGACGCTGATGTGAGACCCTGGGCACTGTGGCTCAGCGAGTATAGGTGTCTAAACACTCTGGTTGAATTCTGGCAGAGAGAAGAGCTGCCACTATGTCAGCTGTTAGGAAATACCCAGGTTACTACAGTATTCTCTAGCCTGAGCACACTGTGCTAGCAGCTGTACAAATTCCACACAACCTGCCCCGTATCTGCCTGAAAAGAGCTTACACCCCGTGTGTAAGAGTCAGGAGAAGGATGCAAACAGTTGAGGAAATAAAATAATAAGTTTTGTATTCAGCAGTGTAACAGCTGTCTGTAATGCTGTGTGTATGCTGTACATGTATCTACTCATTTCTTAGATTTCTTTCCTGTGCTGTGAACTGAGAATGGTGGTTGGCAACATTGAACCCTCTTCTCAGAACCCTCTGTCTTATGTTGGGCATATGGTGTCTCTACTTCTTTGCTCGCTGTCCTCTTACATTATGTACCTGTTTCCAGCATGTTCTGCAGGTGTCAGAAGATGCAGTAATCCTGCATTTGTGAGGTTTTGAGTTTCACTATCACTCTACCAATGATTGCCTCACTGCTAACATGATCTTCATACATGGCTGTAAGCTATCATGCCTATCAGCCACTTTCAGACACTGACTCTAGTTGTAGCTGGGTTTCTAGAAGTCCACGTTCCCACTGGTTACAGTAGGTTGGACGTGGTCCCATTACAGTGTATGCAGACCAATGTGTCCTCCAGCAGGACATATTTCAGGGAAAAGACGTCAGAGTAGCCTCCGTTAAAAACTTCCTGCCCTTTGGAAAATACTCCTTCATATCTTTCCAGCAAGCAAGACTTATAATGTGTGTTTAAACTTTGTGATATGAAAATAACATAAAAACAATGTCTTGGTAGAATTATCCCTAGAAGTGGTCAAGGCCAGGTTGGGTGAGGCTTTGAGCAACCTGGTCTAGTGGAAGGTGTTCCTGCCCATGGCAAGGTCCCTTCCAACCCAAAGTATTCTATGATGATTCTATGAAATAATGCCTATAAAATGCCTGCCCAGCATTACTCTTATTTGGCCTGTTTAAGCAGCAAGGCATAATGATGATTCAAATGTGCTTTACAGAGGCAGTTGCATTGAGTGACAAGGATGTTGATTTTTGGGGATTTTCCATTATAAAGAGACAGTGTTTGTCTTCAGGCTTCTTTTCTATATTACATTAGAACTAATTTTGCAATATATACCATTTCTCAAAATACGTGAATGTGCATTGAAGTTGACGGGAGACCTGAGGATCTTCCTGCTGTAACTGCATTTTCCTGCCGCAGAAAATACTAAAAATTGTCAAGGAAAAAGACAGTCATTGTTTGCAGTCTGGGAAGTTTGTATCTAATCTCTTTAATTCCAATAAATATGTTGGAAAGTGCAGTTGTCAGAAGTTGTGCTTTTCCCATTTAAGCCAGTGCATGAGGGTACTGTGGGCTTTGGACAGAATTCTTTGCACTTAATGAACATTACTGTGCATTTAGATGCATACCTTTTTCAGCCTGTTTGATGTGTGCAGGATGGCCGCATTACTTGCAGAAGCTGTATTTATCTGTGGAATATATTTCCCTGCACAGGTGAACTGACCAGGGCACACCAAAATCCTTGTTGCATGTTACCTGTAGGATATGTTGTGTCCTGAGATATTAAAAAGAAGATAGCATGCTGGCTGAGCATAGGCTGAGCTTCTTCCCTCCAGATAAACCTCTAAAAAAAATATGCAAACAGTTTCATATCTAAGAAAATTAGCATCTGTCAGAGGTTTGGATTTTGGTTTTTTTTTTTTGACATTATGGGCCAGTCCTCTTATTTGCTTGCATACAAATAGCACGTACAGTATCTGTCATCACTGTCAGGCTATCCCTGCCGCTACTCTTCCTCCTTTAAAATAAAAAGATTAGGTTTTCTTGGGAGGGGTAAGTTCCTGCTTTTTAGAGATGAGAAAGAAAAATAAACAGTATTGAAAGTTATAACAAAGTTATTTTCATTAGTCCGCTTTGTTTTACAAGTAGAAGGCTTTACAGTAATGATAAAGCTCATCTGTGTAGATGTTTTCAAAACCTAAAAGTTGGAAGGTGGGATGTATATAGATTTAGGAATGTCATTCCTCTCTTAGAGGCAATGGCCTCTCTCCTAGTTTTTCCCTGTCAGTAAAGTGAAAAAAACCCAACTCCAAGCCTGTGGCCTTCACTGCTTGGAACTAAAAAATAGTTTTACTCTACATTTCTAAGGAAGTTTTGAAAAAGCAGCACAGGATAGCATTTAAATAACAAAGATCCTTCTTATTCCCACCTTCTCTCCACTAATGGCCGTTCAACAAAGGGAGCAGTTTTTACAGCTGGGCTGATTTGTAGCTGTTCTCCTCTTTCTTTTCCCTCCCTCCCCTCCTTCTCATTGTTATTAGCTAACGTCTCTGATGAGAAATGCAATGTGTGGCCCTTGTCTGGTCCTTTGGGATGCCTGCTCTTACTGTTCTGAAAGAGTGGTGGGTTTTTTTTGTTTGTTTGTTTTTAATTATTATTATTATTTTTTAAGTTTTCAATTAATTTCTGGAATAATTTCTCTAATTTGTAGATTTTTTCTTTTTTTCTTTTTTTTTCCTGCTTTTTTTCTGTGTGTAAGCTTGCCCTGCTGCTACACCCCACTTTTTGCTGTGATCCTAGCCCAGCCAACTGTCACTTTTTAGCCTGCAGGGAACCTTCTGGTACTAACATTCCTGCCTTGTTTTTATTAGAAGGGCATCTCTCACAACATATCCCTCGCTGTTTGAAGCAGAAGTCATGTGTATTCAGTAGGGATGAATAATGGATATATTTAAAGGGTACCTTGCCCTTCTCATTCCTTTGCACATCATAAATAGCCACTCTTTTATTTTACATATTGCTCTATAGGCGCAGTTTGAACAAAATCTGGTGATTCAGCTCACAATTTAAAAAACACTGTGCAGTGTGCAGCTGATAGTTTCTGTGTCTGAAAACTGATCCCACAACAAACTCAGTACTGGCATCAGCGTGCAGCTCTAGAATTCTTAAGGTTTAGGAAACTGGTCATGCATTTATTTTGAAAGAGCTCACAAAGACAGCATGGCAGGAGATACATAGAAAACATGATCGGGATTGTTGGAGCTCTCAATTGAGTTAATTTCACTTGGCTTTAGATGTCTTTTTAAGATATCTAAGTACC
The DNA here is from genome assembly GCF_033815535.1 of Pezoporus flaviventris. NCBI lineage: Eukaryota > Metazoa > Chordata > Aves > Psittaciformes > Psittacidae > Pezoporus > Pezoporus flaviventris. The sequence goes on from NW_026892595.1 coordinate 11,418,283, forward strand.
TTTTAGGTGTTTTGAAGATGCAATTTTTTATTTTAAGTTTTGTTAAGGTGTTTTAAATATAGGTATTTTGAAGATGTTTTAAATATCTTCTTCAGGATGAGTCAAGTTGTTCTCTGAAAAATGTGTTTCTCTCCATTCACTCTAAAAGGAGGTTTGTTGATGAGGTCACGTGTAGGTGTCTGTCTTAAAGACATCTGCTTTTTGTCTGATGAGCCCACTGATCCTGGCTGTTTATCAACACCAGAGGAGTTCTCTGGGATAATGGCTGTATTAAGGGATAAACTGAAATTACTTTGAGTTTTCCTATTAACTGTAATGTGCTTTAGCTGAGGCTCCCAAAGAAGGTCCTAAAATTGAAGGCCAGGCTTGGAGGATGATTTAAGGATGTTAAAGTGAGAGCCTGAGCAGCAAGTGTTTTTTATGGGGGTGGGATGAGGGCACTGGATGTATTTTTGTTGCATTCTACTTAGATAACTGACAAATGGAGTAGCCTGATTTCCCTATTCCCACCAACACTGCAGAACTACCCCCAAGTTACTATGTTCTCACTGTGGTGCTTTCCCTTGAGTCTGTGGCTAAGAGTTTTTGGGGTGTACCCCTTGGGTGTTGTAGCTTCAGGAGTCAAAGGCAGCCTATGTTGCTTTCGCCATGAGTTGTGGCAGGGCTGGGGATCAATTCCCGATGTGCATGGGGAAATGTGAGCTTGAGCCAGGGCCTCTGGGGTGATGAGCCTGTATCCTCTTTGTGAATGAGATAGATTACCTGTGTAAGCATTTTCTAGGTGTAGAAGCAAACAATTTAGAGGTACTGGGAATTATATACTCAGATAATTCAAGCATCAGAGTGGATGGTCAGAACCAGGTTGCAATGCTGATTTTACTGGTGTCTTTGATGTCTTCTGATCTCAGTTCATGTGGCTGTAATTTTGGAATTGTATGAGTTTCCTGTGTTTCTGCCAGTTTCACTGCTTGTTGTTATCATGGTATTTGAGAGGCTGAGTATGTAAATATTAGATTTGCATTTATGGGAGGCTGCCTACATACTGAATTCTTTAAGAAATTATTCCCTCTGAGTAATTCATGTAAGAAGCTACTCTGAGGATTAACATATGCAGTGCTTCAGTTCTCTTCACAAAGACCTGTCTTTTGATAGTTTTTGGAATTTTAGTTGGGACAAAACAACATTTTCTGTGTTTTTCACCTCTGCAGCTGAAATTTCTAAAGAGTACCTGACATTCAGACTTGAAAATAAATGAAAATTCAAACATAAAAGGCTGAGCTGTCTGCTATGTATTTTCTCATATGAAGCTGCCTTTCTTAAATGTATCATTTTCCATTCACCTCTCTTTCTGTCCTGCTTTAAAATGAAGAACAAAATGGAGAATTTGCAGTCTCAAAAAATGGGGTTTGCTGTCATGTTCTATCTATGGGTGCCAAGCTGCAGCCATTAACTGATGATTAATTCTGTGGACTTTCATATTGTTTTCCCTTTTTATTTCCAGCTTTCAGAAGGGAATTCCCTTCTTAAGAACTAGGGTACCTTCGTGGTGCCTTCATTAAGCTTGTGTTTTTATCTTTGCCACTGAGTGGTAGAAAGATCACTGGGAGGGCAGAAAAAAATTAAGGATTTCAGAATTAAGGATTTCAGAATCTGCTTACAGTTAAATGGAAAATATAGGTAGTCCCTCTTCCCTGCCCTTGGCTCTACAGAGACAGAGGATATGACTGCATGAGACATCTATAACTAATATAGTAAAGTAAGCACAGTGTATGTACAGTGGGCATAGATTTTGCAACCAGGCTTGTGCTGCAGGCTTCCATTTGGTATATCAGTTTCCAAGAAATAATCAAACTAAGCAGTTGTAAGCAGCTTCCGTAAGAGCACCTAAAGGCAAGTAATCCATTAACTCTGGAATAAGAGATGGCGTGTCCTTACCATGGAAGCAGACAAGAGGAGTTGCAGGATAATGAGACACAAAGTATAGTTACTTATGTGACTGGTATGTAAGGTGCCAGCTACATGGCATCTGAGTGACAGACACAAGGGACTGCAAGTTTGCAAAGCTGTTAGCAGAGGCCAGAGGGTATAATTACAGTGTCCCCTGTTATTTTCTGTAATGCATGTGTGCCTGCACGTCTGCATTGCTCAAATCTAGATTTTCCAGATCCTTTTCCTCTGCACTTTGTTCTGGAGTGCATTCTGGTTGCTCTCAGTTGGACTCATGTCAGCCTTTTCTGCTACAGCAGGGAATGTTCCCTGATTTTTTGGCAGTTTTCACAGATATTTCTTTTTTTTCCTGCGTGTGTTATGTGCTGGCTTCTGCTGCCTGTTAGTGTTTGTTTTGGTTACCTTTTGTAATATATGACTACAGTTTGCACTGTATTACAGTTGGTCTGTATTACAGTTTTCTGAGGTCAGTCTTCTTTACATCCCTTCTGGGGTCAATCTTCTTCACACCCCATGATGTATTTTTCGGCCAGTTTTTGGCTTGATTCTCTGTGGGGATTTTCTGCACTCCTTGGACCAGTATGGCCCTTGTGTTATTTGGAAGATTTATTAGGTAGGTTTATGGGTGGGTTTGGGTTGTTTGGTGAGTTTTTTTCAGGCAGGGAAATGTTTGGGGTTTCTTTCCCCCCACTCAGAATTGCTGTCGTGGTTGCCTGTCTTTTCTATGGATGTGTATTTTTGGGTTATATCTTTCTGGTACCCAGTGGGCAGATGCCTCTGAGCGCTGATAGTACTATGAGACAGCTATGAGCATGATCACTGTTTGCATGGCGCTGGGCCCGAACTAACATATCCTGCCTCTCAGCAGGACTTACTAGCTCAGTCTTGATGCCCTAGCCAGCCAGCAGTTATACATTTGCTGTCCACTTTGGAGAGTAGGCAGAGCAAGCTCACATGTGATTGTGATTTGCTGCATTCTTCCTTCAGAGTACACAGGTCATGAGAATATAATTTTCTTGGTGGTTGCCTAGCCATTCTCCTTTCCAATGGAGAGAACAGCCAGGCAGTGACTACATGTTTAGCTCAGACCCTGGACTTAAAAACCACGATCAAGGATTTAGCAGATCTGTACATGAAGCATTTAAATGTTGTGGGGTATTTTTTTCCCTTGACCCCTTTATGTCTGACAATTCTATTTGGAGAGATTTGCTGTCATTGGTTTCATTTTTGAGGGTATTATTAAAATTTGTGTTAATTTATCATGCTGCATTTAGATTATATATGTCAGTCTTTAATTCTGTGCCTGGAGATGAGATATAGCAAAGGCAGATCTACCTCTGCAGAAACCCTTCATCTCCTCAGACTTCTGTTCCTTGGACATAAACTGGTTAAAACACAGAATGTACCAACTGATAACAAGGAGTGGACAGATGATCTTACAATATTTCTCTGACATGAAGGCTTCAACCTCATCTCTCCTCAGCTGCAGTTCTGCATATAATTAGTTTACTGCTGTTAAAATGTTGATGTAAAGTTTGTTAAAGAAATGGAATGGATTATAATTGCTGGTGGAAGTGGGGAAAACCAGCTTGTTCTTTATGTAACCTGTGTGTAGACTTTGGAAAACATTATAGAATCATAGAATCATGGAATAGTTAGGGTTGGAAAGGACCATAAGATCATCTAGTTCCAACCCCCCTGCCAGGGGCAGGGACACCTACCACTAAACCATGTCACCCAAGGCTCTGTCCAGCCTGGCCTTGAATACCACCAGGAATGGAGCACTCGCAACTTCCCTGGGCAACCCATTCCAGTGCCTCACCACCCTTACAGTAAAGAACTTCTTCCTTATATCCAATCTAAACTTCCCCTGTTTAAGTTCTAACCCTTTGTCCTATCAGTACAGTCCCTAATGAAGAGTCCCTCCCCAGCATTCTTACAGTGCTGTGTTTTAATAGAAAAGGTATGACTGACTTCCACTTTGCCCAACAACAAAACAGGGTGCAAGGCACTTGAACAGCATACTTAGTGGCATGAAAATAATTTCGTAGACAAGAATCACCTGAGTAGTTGGAATTAACTTTTAATGGAGTGGAGCCCAGGTGACTTGTTTGGATGTAAACCTGTTGAAACAGTCTCAGATTGCCCTCTCTTCAGTCCTTATTTTGCTTGGATCCCAGCATGTTCAATGGTTCTCATGTGAACAACAGTTCACATGCTGTTGTGATACATCCAAATGGAGGATTTAATCTTCTTCTCATTCTGAAATTGTTGATCTCTTGCTGCCTCCAGTTTCCGTATCTTGTCGTCTGGAATGCTCTTGCCTGTGCTTTTTCTGTCATCATCCTTAGTATAAAGAGACCACATTATAGAGACATTGTCAACAGAGTTACTATTTATATATTTTAATTTGCACCCATCCAAGATTTTTAATGTTCTGGCATGGATTCCAAGATTTTTGTTTTTTTTTTAGAAGTAGGTCCCTGGCAAAACTGCAGAGGTCCTTAAGTAATTACAGTGCAGGAATTTGCAAATGATTGAAGACTTGCTCAGATGTCCTCTACAGGGTACCACAGTCAGACTTGCCCAATATTTGAATGATGTGTATAGAAAGACAATATATTTAATGTTAGTGATGGCACTTGAATGGTTTTACTCTGCATGGTTGCAGAGTTTTTCATAGAAACTTTCTTCTCTCAGAAAGTTTGCCCTGTTGTGATGAATGCTTCAGAGGCATGAATTGTGAAAATAGCATTTTTACTATATTAAACATTTCTAAAGCATGACTGTGTGCATTCTAAATACTGAAAAAATTGCAAAATGCAGTCTCAGGAGATTTTTAGTTTTATTTTACTCTCTACTCTTTTTGTTTTTTTTTTTTTTCTTTTAGCACATATCCCTTTACCTGACCAAGAACAGTAAAACAGGGGATGAAATCTTTAACCCTTCAGTCCCTTGTTTCAGCAAAACTTGTTCATCAGTGGCTTTTTCAGGAACCCATAACTCCATGACATCCCTAAGGAATGCCCAACCTATAGCTTACAGTTCATATAAAAATCTCAAGGACAGTTTAGTCTGCCCTGTGGGCCATTCTGAGTTCCTGCATTCCCAATGGCTGTTCAGATTTGCTGTTCAGATTGAGTGACAGTGCGAGGACCATGTTTTACTGCCATAGAAGCAGTGCTTGAGCAGATTGGGTACAGTTGTTGGATCTTAGATGGTATTTAAATGTACCTTAAATATGAGCAGGAGATAAATGGGATTTAGGGCTATGGTCAGTGTTAGAAGACAGACTGTGCCATGAAGACCGAAATTTAGCATTGTCAGATAGGATACTGTTGAGGACCCTTCATAAGAGGGCTTAGCTTAACGGAAGTCGTACTGAGTTTAGTCTGAAATTGTTCTTTACATTCGATTTACCTGTAAACATTTTTTTAGTTATGTTCATAAAACCTTGATTTACAGTATAAATTCTTAATTTGTCTTGCCTTTAATTTAAGGAAAAAAATAAGTCAAAGGAAAATCAACACACATAGGAAGAAGCAGATCCAAACAAAGGTATCTTTGCCAAGATGCACCTCTAGGACCTGTACTGTGGGAGAGGATTTCTTGCCAGTCTGTGAAAACCAGTGTATTAGCAGATGGTGACCTTTGGGAAGTAGCTGTATGTGCTGGGCACAGAAGGAGCAGATGGCTCTGGGCGAACCTCAAATAAAACATACTGAAACAAATTCATAAATATTCAAGGTGCCGTAAAGAGTCTAGGTCTGTGAACATTCCTCTTAGGGCAAATGTGGTGTGACGGGTCCCATCCTCTCATTCTACTCTGCTTCATCCTTCCTTGCTGAACATTAGGCATGAGGATGCCATAGTCTGTGGGGTTATGCAGTGCATGAGAGTAAGGAAAGGGGATATTTTGGAAACAGATTATTGGCACAGTTACCTGGTCTGTACAGGGAAGTGAAGAAGGGGATGTACAGGAAACCAGCTTTGACACTGTCTTAGCTTGTGGGGATTTAATATTTGCTTTGTACTGGCTGAGTAACTTTTTGAGGTAGACATGGAATGAAGAATGTTTCTGAGGCCATCATTATTCACAGCTCTCCAGTGATGATAAGAGCATGAGGATCTGCCATGCTGAATTCTTGCTCTGCCTTTTTTTGTTTGGTGTTTTAGGACTCGTCTTTTTTCAACTGATATGTGCTTGTGTTCTTGTAAATGGGTCTGCACTAGAGGTAGGTACCAAAAAGCCCAAGAGAATAATCACTCTTTTAGGCGCCATTTATATTTTCCAGGAAAAATAAATCTTATTTTGCTAATAGGTGGCTTTGTTGCCAAGTACCAAGTATACCTGCAAAAACAGACAAGAAAAAGAGCAGCATTTTCCATTTTCTCCAGCATAAGATGTTATATATGGAGTAAGATGGACCCTTTGTCCTTGGCTGTTTCATGCTGACCTCGTGAATAGATTTTCACAATGCTGTCTTTGGGCCTGTCAAAGATATCTTGCTGGTGTCATGACTCTGAGAAGTTTGTTAAAAATCTGTTGGATCACTTAGTCCTTTCACTGTGGGTCTCATGAAGTTTTTTCACTTAAAACTTTTCATTTATGATGATTTATTACTGTTTTATTTCTAATGTTTATGCCACACATTGTTTCCCCAAGGATCAATTTTTCAGGACAGCCACCACTGAGGGTGCTCTGCATTTGTGAGACTGCACTGAGTTTTGAGCCAAGAGAGATACATTATGAATCACTGGCTGGGATTCTGGTGATGAGTTGCTAAAAAGCATCTTTGTAGGAAATGACCACATTTATGATTCAGTCATTAGGGGTTATAGACGTTTCCATTTCAAAACTAAATTTCAAGGGTTCCAGTTTGTTGTGGGTTGACCTTGGCTGGCTGCCATGTGCCCACCAAGCTGCTCCCTCACTCCCCCTCCTTAGCAGGACAGAGGGAGAATATATGATAAAAAAAAAAAACCTCGTGGGTCAAGTTTAATGGGAAAAAAAGCAAAGGCTGGGCAAAAGAGCAAAGCAGAAAAAAAGGTTTATTCTCTACATCCCATTAGCAGGCGATGTCCAGCCACTTCCTGGGAAGTAGGGCCTCAGTACAGAATGGTTGCCTCAGAAAAGAAATACCTTCATAACGAATGCCCTCCTCCCCCTTACCTGTTGATGCTGAGTACGACGTTTTATGATGTGCAATATCACAGTTTGGATCAGCTATCCTGGCTGCGTCACTTCCCAAGCTCTCGCCCACCCCCAGCCTTCTGGCCTTTGGGTGAGGTTGGGGAGACAGCCTTGATGCTGTGCCAGCGCTGCTCAGCCACATGTAAAACATCGGTGTGTTATCAACACCATGCTAGCTACAAATGCAAAGCCTAGCAGTAAGGCTGCTGTGAGGAAAGTTAACTCCACCCCAGACAGCCCTGGTAAGCACTTAAGTCGTTCATTATAGTGATATTTACAGCTCCTATACAGAATAGTCTTTTCTACTGTAAATTAGTTTAAAGCAATTAAATTGCATTTTAATCCCTGATTTTGTAGTAACTCATTTTTTATGGGAATTTTTAAACTATCTAAAACTGGAGATCAGTCAGCAGTTGTTTTTTCACCTCTTCATTCACATCTCTTCTTGATATTGAATAGGACTTCTTTTGATCCAAATTCTGAATAACTGATGGCATCTTTATTATTTGATATTTTCTGAAATCTGAGTTTTTTTCTTTTTTTTTAACTTGTGCATTTAGTGAGCCACATTTCACTGAACCATGGTCTTCATGAAACATTACATTTCTTTGTGATTTTTATAATTTAAAACTACTTTTTGAAATTGGATTGCAAAATTCAATAATGCACATATTAACTCTGCTAATATTTAAAATGCTTCTAATGATTTCAGAATAGTTGCTCTGAGGGATAACCCTAACCTTACTCCTGTGAAGTGACTTATTAATAGAGAGTTGGAGCCCTTTTTATCTGACTGAAGGATTAAAATAATGGGAAGTTAAAACTGGTTTCCCTTTCTTTTCTTCAGTTCCTTTGTAAGATGAATAAAGGTCATTTGAAGTTAATAGCCGGTACATTTGGAACTAATAACAGGAAATGATCTTGCCAACAATAGGTGATCTCTCTCAGGGGCTGGGCTGAACCCATTTCTCATTGTAAGAGATGTGTTCCCTTGCTCTTAATTCTGGTAAACTTTAAGCAGTAAGGCTGAACATTTCCATGTCAGCTGTTTGCGTCAGGCCAAATTTGGAATTTTTGTGCCAAATACACAGCTGTTTCCAAGGCTGAGACTAGAATAAACTTTTATTCACTTATTTAGGGCTGAGGAGTTGAAGCTTACTGAGATGGAAGAGGCTTTTGTGTTAGACATGTGTCCTTGGCCATGGAAGTCTGTCCAGGTTTGGTAAGGTTTTGTATGGCTTCAAATAAAGAAAGTTCATATATACTCATAAAACCTCTTGCTTAGCACCAGGCAGTCTTGGAATATTATGTCCACCCAGTATGTTTAAGGAAGCCTCTGAGAGTCAGTGGGAAGATACAGAGCCATTTGGTAGAAGTAAAAGGAGATGATAGGCAATGGAAAAAGTATATTTGAGAAAGGCATTTGAAGATAAAGGGGTTTAGCAAGAAGCCATGGAGATTTGACTCGATTAGTTTAGAAGCTCAGAGGGAGACAAAATGATATCTGATAATGGTGATCAAATGGAAGGAAGGGTGCCGAAGAGTTGAACCTGGGGAGATGAACAGAAAGGCATGGGTCACCAGCCCATGCTTTCCTCAAAAGCTTGAGTGGAAGTGATGTTTCCTTAGTCTTAGGGTGGTATGAAAAGAATATACTTGTTTGAAATCTGCAGTCATTTGTGTACGAAATTCAGCTAGCACTGAAGGTGGAACACGGGGAAAATGGTAGTTTGTTGCTGCAGTGATGTACTGCAGTGATGTACTGCAGTGTCTCAAGGATTTGTATGATGTGCCTATGTGTGAACTGTACACAATATAACTATATACACTAAAACTGCATTTAAAGAAAAGGTAAAGTTTAGGAACTTATACATTGAAGATTAGGATAGGCAGGACAAACTGTTACATAGCCTTGTGAAACTTTACTTTTGTGATCTAGGGATACTTTTTCCATTAATCACCATCATAACATTTGAAAGCCAACCTCAAACTACAAGTTTGGTGCATAAACTGAATGTTTGCTTGTTATCAGTTGTTTAAAGGAGAATACTGTTTTTATACTACTGCTCTCTCATGTGTTGCAAAATCTGGACATGTGTAGTAAATAAAGCAGGGGACATAGGAAGTAAAAGGAAGTCGTTATGGATAAGGTAGCTGAACCCATGCATGGAGATGCGGGTCCCAACACTGTCTTTGCTACAGAGTTTTGTCCATGGCTCAGCAGTGACTGCATGTTTTGCGGATTTCATCTTGTTTCTTTATGCTGAAACTGAGATCCTCTATAATTTGCAAAAGTACTGGGTATTTATACAAGTAACTTAAGTTCATAATTTGAACATATTCAAGTGTTAGGAATTTGAGAGCAAACACCCTGAGATGTGTGTATGTTTTTGGAAATTAAGCTTTTTTCACCTCTGTTAGCAGGTTGCTCTAGAAAGGTAGATAATGCCATTCCTACTTTCCAGGGTGCATTATAAAGATTGATTAATGACTGTGATCAGAGCTATAAAAAGTTCCTGAGGAAACTAATATCCCTGCCTTGATGATAGGATTTGAATAGTCTGATCTGAAAAAGGATACAACCACATATAGAACCATCTCTGCTGTCCAGAATAAAGCAGGGGGCCTTGCCAAAGAGTAATAGATGAGTACGTGATTAAAGACAATCTCCTAATGTGTATGTGCAAGAAGGAAAACTTAAGCTTGTACAGTGAGCAGCCATTCCCTAACTTATGAATGTTTAACTTTGCAACATTCTAAATACTCTTTTAATGCAGCAATTTTAAAATGTATAACTTATGTTTCAACTGGGGACGAGACTGGTAGACTTATATAGAGAGGCTGAAATGCAAGTCTGTGCATTTAGAAAACTTCCAGATTTAGTTATAGCTATTGTGTGAAAGTAAGTGCTTGCTTGATGCTCCATTGGCATTTGCAGTTCTGTGGTTGCTACTCTGAGAATGAAATGACTATGGATGGTGATCTTCCCACACTTGCAGTCCATGTGGAGGTGAACCCATGGCACTCTGGAGGAGGCAATTGCTTGGGTACTGCAGAATTTTGTCTAGTTGCTGCCTATCTTAGCTCATGGATGAAGGCAGGCTTCTCCTTTAAGGGCTGAAAGCCTTTCACAAGTGCTTTATTTACAGTGAAAAAGGATTGCTAGAGGCACATTGTGGAAAATGAAAACAACCCTGTTCTGTATTTTCTATTCTGTAGGTAAAATACAAAAGGGACTTTGAAGAAAGCAAAGGAAGAGGGTTCAGTATTGTGACCGATACGCCGGAGTTACAAAGACTGAAAAGGACTCAGGAACAAATCAGTAATGTATGTGACTGCCACCTAAAGTGATTATAGATGGAGAAATAGTGTGTCTAAGAAAAGGCGTGTTTGTTGGTGTTTCTGATGAAGTCTGTGAGAGTGAAGAATCTGATTTTGGTGACCGATTTGTGTATGTCAGATTTTGAAGTGCGTGTAACCTTATGCCATGGACTTGTACAGCACATTGGCAATGTGTGTTCACCTCTCCAGCTTTCACCAAGTATGCTCACAGTATTTTCTGTACTAAAATGATTTGACACACTCATTTTTATAGATTTCCTAGCAAGTAAGGATACTTTTGTAACTATTTACATGTAAACTGTATAATTTATATAAGCTATAAAGGTTTGTCTTTTTTTAGCAGGGGCTGTCAAAATTAGCATAACTGGCAAGACAGAGATTTTTAGAAGCAGATAATATTTTGATGCTCAGTTTTAAAAGAAAATACATGTTCTGCAAGATGAGAAAAGAACATCAGATAACAAAACTTAACCATGTGCTTCATTATCTTAAAGCGTGAATGCAGAATGCTTTCAAGAGTGGTTTTTTTTAAAGTGGGACTTTTTCTGACTTATGTTTTCACTAGAAAAGATATTTATTTATATCATGTTCCCTTGCAGCATGCTTAACCTACTGCATGATGGAATATTGGGTAATACATAGTGCAAGTTATGGTATGTGTGAAATAGGTAGAAGCTAGTGTGAGATAGCAATGATACAGAAGCAATATCAGTAGCTTGTCCTGGCTTCCATCCCTTCTTCAGCTGCAAGAACTTGTCTCCATAGATTATTTTGTAAACAGTTTTTTATCATTCCTTGTAGTAATAAAATAACATCATGGAATCGGATCCACCCAGTGTAAGTATGATCAGAAGAAAATGATGAGTTTATTTACTTGGAAGAAAATTCTTTCAGGTAGAGATGTTATTGTAAAAGAAAGTAATTGAATGATACTAGTTTATCATAGCAATGGAGATGTATTATTCTTGCTGAAGCATTCATCAGTTAAAATTTTGATGTCCAGAGCTGGTCTTTGAGGTGAAAAATTGGGGCTCGTTTCCTGTCCCCTTGGCCAGTGGGGAGGACAGTTAATTTAAGAGCTGTGCAAATGCTCCTGTGTATAGATAAGATGAGAACAAGAGCACGTACCTTATGTTAATGATGCGGATAACTGAAATTTCTGGTTTGTGAGAGAGAAAGATGAATTCTTCAGAATGGCAAAAAGCATGGCCATTAAGACTTCCATCTGGGATCTGGGAAACTTCAGTGAGTACCTGGTTTTAATCAGCTGTATTTTTTATTCAGACCAAGAACTTAAATTAGGTCCTCTCATGACCTACATAGCTTCTTCAAGCAAGAGTGATTCTTTTGTGTGGGGTAGTTCTGGAATGCATCAAGGAGATGAAACGAGCAATGCTCTGATGAATACTTAATCCCCTGCATGGGTCTGCTTTCTGAGAAGCTGAGAGGAGTACCCTACAGCAGGCCTATGATACTCAGTTTTGGATATTAGCATGGCCAAGAAATTTAATTAGCTCACCCAAGCCCAGTATCCTCAACATCAGAGTATAGAATAGTATGACACAGGTCACTTGCATGCATTTTCTCTCATTTTTGTTCAAAGCATATTGGGTTTTCTGTTGTGGGAAAGGGGGAGAATAAAAACAAGCAAGTAGTTTTGTGAAATGGGAAAGAATATTCTTCCCACCTCTATTTTTGACGGGGACACCGGGGTTTCCCTTCTAGCAGATCTTCTTGCATATTTTATAATGCTGTCTGGCTCCTGCACCAGATATATTTATGTGCCTTTTCAGACCCAGAAGTAGATTTTTAAATGTGAAAAGTGTTTTTTGTGTATCCTTCCTCCCTCGTGTTTTTTTTCTTGGTGGTTGGATGTACCACTCCTGTTCCTTCATTCCCAACCACCCAGTCTTTACAATATAGATTTGTTCCATCCAGTCCTAACAATACGGAGTTGTTCCATTCAGTCTTAACAATACAGAGTTGTTTTCTTTTCTTGATGTATGTAGCTGATAGAGATTCCAAGTCATGGACTCTATTAGAAATAATTATCTTGAAGGTTAAAATTGAAATTTAAAATGTGCATGATAAAAGCAATTGCATTTCATTATGCTTGCGCAAAAGGAATAATTTGATTTATAGCATTATATCCTAGAAAGATAATTCTACATAGGCTACAACTTGAACCTAATTAGAAAACTCCTGTATTATAGAAATGCATTCCACACAGAGTAGTTTCTGTATTTATCAGATAAACGGTATAAGACATGGACTAAGGATCTATTTAAGGTTTCAAGACATTGAAAGGTAAGCACTTTAATAATTCTAAAATAATTTTACTTTTCATATATAACAAAATGGAAGAATACTAATATATATATTTAATTTTCAGTTTTATTTTGATTTCACCTGGAAGTATTAGAAACTTCTCAAAGAGCCCTATTTGAAACAAAATTGTAACAACTTCATTGAAGGGTAAGTGAGCACAGTTAAGTGTTTAGCTGTTGTTGATGAAGATAAATAACGTCATAAAACGTAAATAACAGTATCAATGTTATTTAGCAGAAATCTTTGTAAAATATTGTCTTTTTGTTCTAAGATAAGTTTCACAGCATACATGAATATTATTGCAGTCCTCCAACTTTTTGAAGAATGCTATCAGCGTAAACCTTGGGTGGTAAAAGAGTGAGGGGAGTGGGAGGAGAGTGCGTTGGATTTTGGTTGCTGTTTTGCCACCAGCAGTCCTGAACACTAGACCAAATCTGTGGAATTTATTTTGTGCTTCGATGGATGCATCAGGACCAGAATGGATTTTCATAGAAAAGAATGAATTTTATTCCAGTGCCTAAAAGCTTAATTCTGCAGATGTACAACATGCTTGTTAGGAAGTATCATAAAGCCTCTCCAGGACGTGCAGGTTCAGCTGCCCAAACTACAAGTATTACAGCTTCTTACCATTTAGTTAGCTTAAAAGGTGTAAACCACACATACTAGCATGCTGTAATGTAGGGAAGGCTGCATAAACTAGACAGCTTTTTTTGCTGATGAGTTTGCAGGATTTTTAGCACCTTTTGCGTGGCCAAGCAGGCATTTTAAAGTTTAAGTAATTTTTACAAATTAATATGTGTGAGAATATTTATAGTTATTATAAAAAGAATGTATGTTGGTAAGTATAATAAAAGTTTACTAGTATTTTTTCAGTTATTCCAAATATAAAATAAAGTATAAAATTTCCATCACTTCTGCTGCAGATGTCACTGTTTCTTGGCACTGAATATGTACTTAATACACACAAAATCTATATTGTTCACACAGAGAACTGTGCTAATTTTGTTAAAGGACCTTGTAGTGTTTTCTGTCTACTTTGAACTTTGAGAGGATTCTCTTTATGAAAGCGTAAATTATCAAAATGAAAAAAATACCATGCAATTTTATAGGTGATTTTGCTTATAAGCTAACTGTAAGCTGATTTTGCAAGGAAAAAGTTAAAATGGCAAAAGGAACAGAATAATTAAAGAAGTTGGAAAAGGTCTATTTATCTATCAATAAATATCATAACACATGGCTAAATGAAGAAATGGGAACTCAATCTAATAATATTTCCTTTGGGGAAATGGAACACTTCCAGCAGTTTGCAGCAATGAGCTGCAGCTTACTGCCACTTCACTTTTAGGTCCAGATATATGGCTTAAAGTATGTTTTATCCTATGTAAAATAAGTTGCTCTTTCTTAAATCTGTTCCTGGTAAATGTCTTCTAAGTATAAAGCAAAACAGGTGTCCATATAAATTGATGGAGTGAGAAGCTTTCATTAAGATAAAGGCCAGTGCTTCCATGGTAGAGGTTGCTGGCTTGGTTGTATGGCTGGAAGGGTGCATGGAAGCTTTCACAGTGGCTGCCCTTATTACACTGAGAGCCCATGTAAGTATTTCTCACTCCCATATTGATGCTGTATGAGCATAAGTCATGTGGGAGCAAGAAGTGGTGCACATCTGTGCCCTTCTTCTCTTTGAGGGCTAGCAAAATGGAGTCATGCAGTTCATTTATATGTATGTGACTTGTTTCCCCGGAGGTTTGGATTGTATGCAAAATGACAGCTGTAGCTGAAGGTAAATAAAGGAAAATGAGAATGCAGGTTAAATTGGTTTATAAAGCACATTTCCAAGGTATCCTATTTTGGTGAAAAATTTAGAAAGGACAGTGGGGTTGGTAAATAAGAGGTCACTGAATCACCTTGAGGGGCTCTGTGTGTGTGTGTGTGTGTGTTTGTCTCTCCCCCATGTACCAGGAGCCTGTATTGGATGCAGAGAGAGAGCAAGAGAGCATGAAAATCTTGTAACATTCTCAAAAACATTGTACGTGAATTTGAATGAGAAAGGCTGTGTACTCATTGCCTTTAATGAAATATGGAGCATGTTTTTCTTTTTTCGTCTTTTAATTTGTTATTTTTTTATTTTTAAGTATCAAGGATCATATTTTACCTCCAGTTAAATTTATACAACTCCAGGGGAAGCAGCAGAGGACAGGAATTCCTTCATAATTTGAATTAACTAAACACCTGTTTTCTGGAGAAAGAAACAAATGATAAGGAATTGCATACTACTTCAGACGTGATATTAATGTCTTCATGTAGCAACTAAAGGAGGAAGTTAACAACTTTTCTTCTATACTTGAGCACATCTGCACGTCTAAAATTAGAAATTGTCCCTAACAGACATTGAGCTATGTATGGCTCCATATTTAGAAGCTGTTGACTCAGTTGTTCAACCTGTTTACTTGCTCAAATATAAAATGGTCCTTTAAATTGCCAAAACAGATTGTAGAGAAAATTGGCAGGAGAAGATGTTAACAGCGAGGCCCAGAGCTCCATTTGTAGGATTCACAGCATACAGCCTGCAGATATTCGTCTCTAAGGGCTTTTTTCCATTCACCGAATCCAAGTGAAGGGGAAGAATAGCATGTAATGAAACAAGAAAAATTGACAACATCATCAGGATCTGCATTTCACAAAACCAACCATGGCACATCAACGAAGAGACTGGGTAAGCATGTTAAATCACGCACAAAAAGAGCTTATACTGTTCTAGGCAATGGTTTGTTTTGTCACTGCTTCTGAAGTGATTCACGCTCTATCTCACTGTCTTTATATTCCTAAGCATGATTTTTTGGTTGCTGTTTCATTTGGAAAATATGCTTCTAATCATATATGATGATGGTGTCTACTAACATAGACAGAATAGCACTTGCTGACTAGTGTATGAAGTGCCATTAGGCATGGAAGGCTTGGTGCGCTATGGTATCCAATAGCCTTCTGCTCCTGTTGATTCCTCTGGCAGTTTAACATGAACTACAACTCCAAGAGCTATTCATTATTTGGTATGCTGCAGGCTTAATTCCACACAATTGCATTTCAGATACACTGTATGTAACTCATGATTGAGCATCTAACAATTGCGTTCAACACATATTTTTTCTGGCTGGAAACTAGGAGGTTTAATTTGTCATTCCGTTTCCTAATACAGGCATATCTCTGTGAGAAGGTGGAGTTGCTGCTGTGCTCCTGTGCAGTGAGCATACATGCACAGTCATGTCCAACCTTGTCCCTTTTCTGGATTTATTAGAAATCCTTATTTGTATAGATATACACAAATTGAAATTCTGAGAAGCTCCAGGTCCTTTGACTTTCTAGTATTTCTGCATTGAAGTTTTTGGCTTCTCATTTTGAGTAAGCAGAAATAATTCTGCCTTGTGCTAAGTGAGCTACGGGTAATCCTCGAGAATGCATTTCAAACCTCAGTGTACATTCCACTTAAAAAAAGAAAAGCTTTCTTAATGGTCATCAAAGTTTTATGCAAAGTTAGAAAAAGTATTAAATTAGCCCCTATGTATATAAATTCTTTATCTACACTTTCAGTAAAAAGTCTTAATTTATTTAATGGCATACTGCTTTGCCCACTTCTTCCTTTCTTTGATGGTCTTCCTTTCTTAATCCTTGTGAAATAGCTCCCAGTGTGTGGGAAGAAACAGTATTTTTAGACCCTAAGATGGCAAGGATACTTTTTGGAATGTCAAATACTCATTACAATTATTACGTATGAATCTGTCAGTACAGTTGGAATTGAAAAGTACTGGGCAGGTGAACTTTCAATTTGCAGCATTAGAAAAGTCAGTCACATTAGGTTGTATTCCGTGGGGTAGTAGAACAGATGTTCCTAACACGGTGACATTCTTCATCTGCCCAAGATCAGCTTCCTGGTACAGAGTAGAAAAGCATTAGAGTCTATCAGTGACATGTTGTGAGACTACTTTTATTGTAGCACAGGTGGAAAGATGCATAACTCTTCACTAGAATGAACAGAAACGATTTACCATTTAGAAGCTGGAAAACAAACCCCTGCCCAAGAGAAGCAACTGCATTTGGAAGAACTGCTAGCATTAAAAACAGAGTTTTATAATAGGTGTTAGTGAGTTGTTTGAGCTATTATATTCCATAGTGCCCACAATAGCATTAGATGTGTAAATTCAGATAGGCATTTGGGCAAGTTCATTGAAACACTAACCCCAAATCTGTACTGAAGTTCTGGTAAGCTACTAATGTGTGAGAGAAACACCACATCAGCAAATTGTGTAAAATGGAAGTACTTGTCTGTCAGACACAAGTCTGTTTGGACTTGAATGACACTTGACCTTGGGACAGTTTATGCTTAGGGAAGTCTCTCTTTCAGCAGCCCCACAGTGAGGATGGGTAGGTGATCTCGAAGGAATCGTCACAAATGTGAAGCTGAAGCTGTCCTCAGAGTTGTAGGGGGAAATATTTTAGGTTAAGTGGATCTCTGGTAGTCAAAGCAAGCAGATGTGACGCCTACGTGTCTGCCTCTTAAATGGTCTTATTCCATCTGGCTTTATTCTATAGGATCGTTTAGAAAAAAATCTTTTCTCCCTCTTTTTTTTTTAGCAAATTAATATAATACATATTATTGTGGTTTATTAAGTTTCTTCTAGGATTTCAGAAGCCTTTTTTATAAGCTTGTAGAAGAAATTGCTGGAAGTATTGTTTCCTTCCATATCGCTGCTTTCTTATGAAATTAGTTGATTACAAAGGTTATAGAGTCATTCTGATGTTAAAATACATCTCAAAGTTTCAAAAAGTTTTCAGTTTTTTTATTTCCACAGGGAATAGTATAGCCTTTCTGATTCTAATTTAAATAAATAAATTTGGCAGGATGACTTTAACCTTGCTTGCTATATTGACAAAGTGAATTGTGTGGGGGAAGCAAAATAAGCCATCCAGAAAAATCCTAAAAGGCATGGATTTACCACATTGTGTTAAGTGGGTCAACTCATGCCTGAGAAATGAGTGCTAATTGTAAACTGGTTGCAAAACTGTACACTTTAAGTGGAATCGAATCAAGTGATAACCTGAATATTTTGATAGAGATATCCTATCATGCTTTTCTTTAGAAAACACCAACAAAGCTGAGCATTACAGAGGAATAATTAAAACATTTGTTTGTGATGCATTAAAACAGTGTAATTGAACTCCAAAATCAAAGGCATTTTATTCAGTTATGTTACTGGCATTGGTAAATTTTAAGTTGAACCTCTATTTGATTAAACCTGTATTTGCGCTGATTGTTACTTTCCATGAGATATACACTTTAAATCAATAAAAAATGCTCTGTTTCTCAATGATCAAAATGTCCAGTACCTCTTGGGCTTTTTCTGGTTAAAATAATAATGAAATAGAGATATCTAGTTAGGAGGTATGAAATGAAATTTCTGCTTGTTTCATCTTCTCTTTATGGTGTAATACTCATATTGCAAGGCAAGGCTTCTTTGGTTGAAGTAGTGACGGTCAATGGCAGCCTGGGCTGCAGTGACCGTGAGATTGTGGAGTTTAGGATCTTGTGTGGGCGGAATAGAATACCTAGCAAGGCCACATTTCTGGATTTCCGAAGGGCAAACTTTGGCCTCTTCAATCAATTGCTAAAGGAAGTATCATGGCAAAGGGTACTAGGTGGTAAAGGGGCTCAAGATAGTTGGTCAGCATTCAAGGACCACTTCTTCAAAGCTCAGGATCAGAGTGTCCCAATGAGTAGGAAGTCAAGTAGCGGAGCCAGGAGACCAGCATGGTTAAACAAGCAACTGCTGGGCAAACTCATGCGGAAAAAGAGAGTCTATGGATTATGGAAGGAGGGGCTGGCCACTTGGGAGGAATATAGGACAGCTGTTAGAGGATGTAGGGAAGCAATTAGGACAGCTAAGGCCTCCTTGGAACTTAATCTGGCAAGTCGGGTCAAGGACAATAGAAAGGGCTTCTTCAAATACATAGCAAATAAAACTAACACAAGAAGCAGTATAGGCCCACTGCTGAATGAGGTGGGTGCCCTGGAGACCGAGGATATAAAGAAGGCAGAGGTGCTGAATGCCTTCTTTGCCTCTGTCTTTACTCCTGCAGACTCTCCCTGTGGGACCCAGATTCCTATAGCCCCGGCGTGAGTCAGGATAAAGGAGGAGTTTGCTTTGGTAGATGAGGATTGGGTTAGGGACCAGTTAAGTAATCTGGACATCTATAAATCGATGGGTCCGGATGGAATACACCTGTGGGTGCTGAGGGAGCTGGCGGAGGTCATTGCTGAGCCAGTCTCCATCATCCTTGGTAAGTCATGGGAAACAGGTGAGGTGCCTGAGGATTGGAGGATGGCAAATATCATGCCGGTCTATAAGAAGGGAAAGAAGGAGGACCCGGGTAATTATAGACTGGTCAGCCTTACTTCCATCCCTGGGAAAGTGATGGAACAATTTATTCTTGACACCATCTCTAGGCATATCAAGGATGAGGGGGTTATTAAGAGCAGCCAACATGGCTTTACCAAGGGGAAGTCATGTTTGACCAACCTTATAGCCTTCTATGAGCAAGTAACTAGGTGGATGGATGATGGTAGATTTCAGTAAGGCATTTGATACTGTCTCCCACAGCATCCTTATAGATAAGCTGAGGAAGTGTGGGCTTGATGATCAGGTAGTGAGGTGGATCAAGAACTGGTTGGAAGGAAGAAGGCAGAGAGTTGTGGTCAATGGGGCAGAATCTAGCTGGAGGTCTGTGACTAGTGGAGTCCCTCAGGGGTCGATGCTGGGACCAGTGCTGTTTAATATTTTCATCAACAACCTGGATGAGGGAACTGAATGTGCCCCCAGCAAGTTTGCTGATGATACTAAACTGGGAGGAGTGGCTGACACACCAGAGGGCTGTGTTGCCATTCAGCAAGACCTGGACAGGCTGGAGAGTTGGTCGGAGAGGAACTTGATGAAATTCAACGAGGGCAAGTGTAGAGTCTTGCATCTGGGGAAGAACAGCCCCGTGTACCAGTACAGGTTGGGGGCTGACCTGCTGGACAGTACTGAAGGGGAAAGGGACCTGGGGGTCCTGGTGGATAGGAGGATGACCATGAGCCAGCAATGTGCCCTTGTGGCCAAGAAGGCCGATGGCATCCTAGGGTGCATTAGAAAGGGTGTGGTTAGTAGGTCATGAGAGGTTCTCCTCCCCCTCTACTCTGCCTTGGTGAGGCCGCATCTGGAATATTGTGTCCAGTTCTGGGCCCCACAGTTCAAGAAGGACAGGGAATTGCTTGAAAGAGTCCAGCGCAGAGCTACAAAGATGATTAAGGGAATGGAACATCTCTCTTATGAGGAGAGGCTGAGGGAGCTGGGACTCTTTAGCTTGGAGAAGAGGAGACTGAGGGGTGACCTCATCAATGTTTACAAATATGTAAAGGGTGAGTGTCAGGATGATGGAGCTAGGTTTTTTTCAGTGATGTCCAGTGATAGGACAAGGGGCAATGGGTGTAGACTGGAGCATAGGAGGTTCCATGTGAACATCAGGAAAAATTTCTTTACTGTGAGAGTGACAGAGCACTGGAACAGGTTGCCCAGGGGGGTTGTGGAGTCTCCTACATTGGAGATATTCAAGGCCCGCTTGGATAAGTTCCTGTGTGATGTACTCTATGTTACCCTGCTCTTGCAGGAGGGTTGGACTAGATGATCTTTTGAGGTCCCTTCCAACCCTTAGGATTCTGTGAAAGACATCAGTAATTTAAGAAACTACTACATAATATTCAAATATACAACATACCATTTCATGGACTTCATTTTTAATCCACAGTAATTACTGTATCTTGTCAACAGGTGCATGTGTTACAGGAATAAATGTCTAGGTCAATAGGTACTTGTTTAAAACTCTGAACATCCTAATTGTAGGCTAAACAGCTACGTAAATGTGAGCAATAAATTGACAGTTATGCTATTTACACATTTTGCTGCAGTGTTGGCTGTATTGCACATGCCTCTTTCTATTGTAGTTTGTGAAATGAAAAATTCCAAGCTGTAATGAAGAAAACTATAAAATTAGTTTTGTGGCAACTGTTGTAAGCACCTACCTGTCATCTGACTAAGGACTTGTGTCTCTCTTTAAACACTAGTGACTTCAAGACTAAATCAGCTTCTAAGTTTTATGATATTTAAATACTTTTTTTCCTGCTTTGTTACTAAGCAACTAAATAATGACAAGACCCCAACAATTTCTTTTTCCTGTATCACTTGAATATATTTAAGCAGTACCAAAACCACTCGTTATTTTTAATGAGTACTTATTTTTGAAGCCAGTGTTTTTTACATATAGTAAAAAGATAATGAAAATAAAAACTCTTCATAGTAGCTCAACTTGGGAGCTAATTAAAATGAAGCTTTTAGAATGAGAAAAATAATTAGCTAGAAAGTTGTGAAGCAGGAGTTAGTACCTCCAGAGATCCTTGTGTAGTTAAATGCTTGCAAGAAAATTATAATTTCTAATTTCCTTGTTTTCCTATGTTTTCCATTACCTGCTTATCATTTCAGATTTAATTTTATCTTATCTGATACTTTTTTACTGTGCATCAGTTGCTAGGGCAGCATCTTAGGCAATAAACCTCCTACTGAAGAACAAGATTCTTTGCTTCCTCTAAAGCTAATATCATCTTTAATCTTGATCCCTGAAGATTTGAGTGTCTTACCCCTAGGATGCTCACAAACTTCACTGACCTTGACATCAGGGTATCTGGTCCTCTGTGGCACTCAGTTTTTTTTTTTTTTCATGTTAACACATATGTCTGTGATTTCCTTAGCCTGTTGGTAGACAGTTGTGACAAAGCCAGCACTGTAGTAAGCATAATGGTTAAACTTCTTAACCATCCTAACACAAGAGGGGAAGTAGCAAAAGTCTGTACGTGATGTTTCTGCTGGTGATGACAAAGATCTTGGTGGATAGGATTTTACTTTTCCCAGAAGCAATAAGAGCAACACAAGTATTTCTCTTGATAATTATTCAAATAATAATTTAGTTATGGAAATGCTTGTGTACTTTTTTGAAAGGTTCTTTCTCTGTCTCACACCAACATAATCTCACTGTTAGCAACCACAATATTTTAATGGAAAACTGAAGGGTTTGTATTTCATATCTGCCTTAAGTTAATTTCTCACCTGTCTTTTCTCAGTTGGTGATTAGTGATCCTGTTCAGTCCCCCTGAAAGACAAAGTGTAAAGGGGCAGATATGGAATATTTCACTAACCAAACCA
Source organism: Pezoporus flaviventris (assembly GCF_033815535.1). Lineage (NCBI taxonomy): Eukaryota > Metazoa > Chordata > Aves > Psittaciformes > Psittacidae > Pezoporus > Pezoporus flaviventris. Next base: position 11,440,375 of record NW_026892595.1, read on the forward strand.
CAGGCAGCAAACAGAGTCTGAACCTCAGTTCCTGTAGTGACTAAATACTGGACCTTGGTAAACTGTAGTGTGGGAGAATGTCATTTGAAAGGTGGTTGTTTTGAACGTCAAGGCTATTCAGCCTTTCTGAGCTTCACTTCTGCTGCACCCATTTTATACTGTGTTCACCCTTTCTTCACTAGAGAATGGTGGTGTAAATCGAAGCCTTGCCCAGTTTGGCCAGTCCAGTTTTACCAGCCTTAAGAGGAGAAATATACTGCAGAATGTGTGATTTATGTTGCTTGTGTGAGTTTTGGCACAGCAGAGGTGGTCTTTGGGGGAAAAGGGGAAGATTGGCCTACGGGGAAGCTGTGGCAAGACCTAGAGTGTGCATCAAGGCAAAGTTTGTGTCTTCACACTGTGCCTCAGCACAGCAATATTGAGCAGGGGACTGTCTCCTTCATTAGCTAGTGAGGCAAAGGCACTTTGTCAGCTTTTACCTTGAATGATATTGGCTACCATTTTGTTGCAGAGCTGGAGCCACTCAGTAGTGCTGCTCCCTTAGCAACCACTGGCAGGAAATGGAGGATTCAGAGGATCTGGGAAGGCGCCTCCATTTCATCTCTCATGTTCTCTTGCATGCTCAGCCGGAAGACCCACTCTAGCATGAGCTGGGCTGCCCTTGGCTGCAGTTTTGTGAGCACAAGGGGAACAGCCAAAGGTTTTGTTTGCCTGTGCCAGGAAAGCTGTAGATACGACCAGGGCAAGGGCAGCAGGCATGGAATGAGGTCACTTGTTTGGCATTGCCTTTTGTTTAGCATTCCTTTCTGTGCAGTGTGTGTTTCTCGCTCAGATAATAGCTGGCATGCTGACTTGAATTGAGAAATTCAGTTAGCAGTGAGGGTCTTTTTCAACAGAAATGAAGTGGATGAAAGGCTCAAAAAAGCCTGGTGGTGATAGGAAATCAGGCAGAATTATCAACAAAAGTGGGGGCAAAAAGTTATAGAAGGTTCTGACAGTATTGAGGGATTGAAGGTTAAATGATCAGCCTGTATTTAAGATGGGTGGAAGAGAAACTGAGAGAAGGCACAAACAAGGATTGAGCTTGCAATTTGGAAAAAAAAGGTCAAGCAAAATTAGTCTATAGTCACAGGTAGCATGGAGCTGGAAAAGTGAATGTGATTATGTATTATTTCTTATAAGGCAAGAACTATGCCCAGAAAGTATAGCTAAGGCATAAACTTAGAAGAAAAACAAATATGTGGTATATAATCAAACTGTGAAACTCATTAATATAGGAGAAGTGAAGTCTAGAAGTGTAAAATACATAAAAGAAGGATTAGACAAAGTTGTGAAAGATAAATCCACCAGGAAGAATTAACTCTTATGACCCAAAGCCAGTGAAAGGGCCAAGGAGGCTCTGGTATGCTGTCAACATTCAAACTAGAAGTATCTTAGGAAGGAAGACTGTGTTTCATGGGTTTCTTCCTTAAGCATGCATTACTGAGCAGTGACATATATTTATACGCTGCTCCCAAAGTAACAGCAACCAGCACATCTACATTTCTGGCTACCTGCATGATGGGGTCATCAATGAGACCAATTAGTCCATTGATGATCTTAGGACCTTGTGCTGTTTCTAGCTGCAGCTGTGGCTCATCTCTATAAGGCAGTGACCAACCCATTGCTTCCTTGGTTGTACATAGCCTGGTTGAATTTACAAAGGTAAAGTTAAAAAGGATTATGAATTATAGACCTGACCCTAGATCCTCTTTGATATCAACATGCTTCATTTATGGTATCTGATTGTTTTCCTGATTGTCCTTTCTGTTACAAACCAGAAAGCCTTTCTTGAGCCTTGAATAGGAAATTTTTAAAGAGGTTGCTGAGGTGCAAAGTAACTGGAATATGACAGCTATTCCTTGCGTACCTGCACCAGGTATTAGTCAAGAGTAAGATGATTTTAGCTTCACTAGCATTTTAGTGGTTTTCAAGGGAATCTCCTGATCATCCTAAATCGCTTTACTTTGCATTGCAGGACTGTCTTGGAGCATACAAAGTGGATTTGTTCCAGATGAAACTAAGCTGAATGATGTACTCCAATTGCCAAAGTGTATCCAGTCCATTGGACCAGAGTAGAGCTAGATCATAGCTATTACCCCTGCTTTAAAATATGGACTTCATATCCTCAGAACTATATAATTCTAGAGATTTGCTCCTATTCTGCTGCAGTAGTGGCTAATGGAAACAAACTGGCTTAAGAACCAGCTTCAAGGCTGCATTCCTTTGAGACTGGAGAGTGATACTAACTATAACTACAGGCTTTAAAATTCAGAAAGCAGAAGGGTGGAAATAGTGGGTGCTGAAAATCAGATTGTTGCATGACCCCTGTTTGCCCTGTCAAGGGGTCACTGAGACTTGTCTGGTGTGTGCACTAAACTTGTAATTTATGTCTGTGGAGAATGTCAGGAGGAAGATTCATGTCTGGATGTGCAGGTGCTCAATTAGGCCTTAGAAAGACATGGATTGATTAGGTGGTTATTGCCACATGCAGAATTAGCCTGGTCAGAGACCCCTGACTGGCAAGCTTGGTGCCTAACTAGTGAGCCAGGGTGCAATTGATAGAGCCTCAAAATGTTTCTGGTACATAAGTAAGATAACTTTGGAGCTATCACATCTGATATACTCGGTCTGAACTTTTGGGGATGGCATACTGTGTCAGATGTGGAACTGACTTCTACCATGATTTTTGAGTCTGAAATGGCAGAAAATAGGCACACAGTCCCTCTGTGTGTGTGTGTCTCTGTGTCTGTCTGTGGGATACAGGAGGGAAGGCAGGTAGCCAGAAACGTAGATGTGCTGTTGCTGTTGCTCTGGGAGCAGTGTATAAATATATGCCAGATGTATAAATGAGATTTGGGAATTGAGTATAGCCCACTAGTATAAATGTGACATAGGAGTTAGCGGGTAGGCTTGTGTCTGTAGGAAAGATATTCCTGTGGTCCAGAACAGCTTGAGGAACTCGGGCAATCCAAGGAAATCTGCTCCATGTTAGCAATTTGTTTATATTTTGCAACACGACCTTTTCTGACACCAGTTCCAAATAAAACGAGAGGTTTGAGAGCTGAGGCACACAGTCTCTCTCTGTTAAACTAATAAAGCTGGTTGTTAAAACGTATCCTGTGGGTCTGGCACTCATTCACCTGCGTATCCTGCTCTGTGTTTGGTTTCTGTTCTGAGTCGTGTCCTGCACAGAAATGGGGCCATTTGCTTGGTCCTATTTCTCTACAGTTTTCCAGGACTGGCTGGACAGAAGACAGGGTTTTCAGGAAGCATTTCCTGTTGAATGAGCACTTTGATTCACTCCAGTTAGGAACATTGTGTTGCATGGGCCACTGAATCAGGTCCTCAACTGTCATCAGCACTTACTCAAAGAAACCTTGTCATGCATGTTTTGAACCTGATCTTGAAAGCTTTGAGATTTTTGGTCTTCAGTACCTAACCAGGTGTTACATATTTCTTCCTTGTCAGACAATTTCTCTTAGACACAGTTGAATGTATGGATCAACCACTGTTGGTTTGTACTGAGATGGGGCAATACGGCTCGTTGCACCTGGATTCAGGAGGTCTGCGCTTTAATTCCTAACCTTGCCGATGACATTCTTCATTGCTCCCGGCAAGCTATATCACTTATGTTTCCCTTTCTACTAAATGGGGATAATGGTGCTGAAAGCCATTGCAGAAATGTTAAAAGTTACAATGAAAATAATAGAACAGCTGGATACGATGACTGCTGGTTCTTGTTAGTTACATGTGCAGATTTTGTTAGTGTTAACTTGGAAATGTATGAAGGAGTACAAGAGGGGTGTCTTGAGCCATCAGCTCTAGTCCTCTCTCTTGCAGAGAAACATATCATGGAAACTTCTCAAAAAATATGTCAAAGTCCATATTAACCTAATCAGGGCTTTAACACATTCTTTTTGAAGGTTGTTTCATAACTTCATCTGCTGAAGGTTTCATATGAAGCATACAATTTTCGGAGAACAATTAATGAGCAAGAAGTGAACTCTAGGAGATTCCAGGGTTTGATGTGGAATTTAGGAATACATAATACTCTATGGTCTCTATGTATAATACATCCACCTGTTTCCAAGAGCCATTTAAATTTGTTACTTTGACCCCTGAAGTCTTAAATATCTTGGGAGCTACCACCTCCTTTACAGGTATAATATTAGTTTGAGCAAGAGGTTGCTTAGTACAGAGTTGTTCTAAAAGCTTTCTGTCAGGTTTTCTTCAGCGGAGTCGTAAAAATCACACCTAGGACAGTGGCAAGTTGTGTTTGCAGAGTAGTTCTATGCATTCCCCAAACATAAAAGATTATTCAGGCAGAAGTATGTTTCCTGATGTGAGTTAATCTGCAGTAAGGATTTTGCTAGAATTAAAATGCTGTAAAATATCACAATTAACCTTTTTAGATTAAGACAACAACCAGATGATACTGTTCTTAGTTAGAAGGAGGAGTGTCCAGCCAGGCCACTCCACTTTCACTTCTTTATTTAAACCAATTCTGGTTTAAATTTCTGGAAAGTAGGCATTCTGTAAAGCTTGTTGGACTAAGAGGAAGTTTGGGGAGCTCAGCTTTTTGTTATTGGAGTATAAATGTGCTGAAATAGACAGTTTTTCAAGAACAGAGCAAGGAAATTTCAGCTACTCGCTGACTCTCTGTTGATTTGTTCTAATTTTCTCTGATTTTGATTGCATTTGTGGTGATTCATCGGTAAGCTTAAAGCTATCTTTTTCAGAGATGTTTGTGCTAAAAAGACCCAAAGAAGTCCAGCAGCACTGTCTCCTGCTTTCCCAATTTGCAAGGTGGACTGATAAGGATTTTAAAGTAAGTTAAATGCAGACTTTTTTTTTTTTTAAACTTAAGTGACAGGCATATGTTTTAGGCAGTGCAGGATTTCAGTGGCTGTGTAGTGGATTTCCTAAACAGTGACAGGCATGTCTCATCTAGGGGAATATAGAAAATACCAGTGGAAGGCTTTCATCACAAGGAGTTATAGTCCTTTACTTGATAAAAGATTATAAAAAAGGTTATTGAGAAAAATTTGATCATATGGGAATACAGGCTTTGAGAAATTCCTTGCCTGTTGGTTTCATACAGCTTTTTATAAAGTTCAGGTAATTGTGTTTCCTTGCTTGATGTGAATGTGTGAAACAGTAGAAAACTTAAAAGTGTTAGACATTGCTAAAATTCTTACTGTCGTTATCAATAATTGTACTAATGGCCATATAATTGTAGGTGTGGATGCAGTTCTTTGGTTTGACCTGCTGCACTAAGGATTTTCTGGATATTTTTTACTTTGAAAGATCTTGAAAGTTCACAAAGGCTTTTGCTGCAACATGGAGACTTTCGTAGTTGTTCATAACAGAAACAGTTACAATACTTTTTCTGTGCTCAGAATATTGTGCTAGTCTGTTGTTTGGGGCACTCATTTCAGATCTATGTTTCTATACCTCTGTGCTGCCTATGAATCCCTGCCATTGGGAAAGTTACACTTTGCAGACCTATTTTTCGTAAAATGGAGGAGGCAGGAAAGAGGAGAATGGGAAGGACAGAAATCAGAATAGTTAACACACAGTTGCTTTGGGCCAAAGCAGAATTCAGATCTGCATCCCTATTTGGCTGGAATACTTGAATGTGGGTCTTGCATCTGTGTATGTGATGCCTTAAATAATTTTTTTACAATGTTTTATGGAAATCACATGAAAGTTCTCAATTTTAGAGGGAAATAATAATGTTCTAATCAACCTTTTAAGCCCTACTGGATAAACAGTTAAACTGGGGGGGATTCATAAGCTGAACAGACACTTGGATTTGAAATGTCAGTTGTAACTTTACATGCTGCATTTGTATGTGCAAATCAAGGAGGCTTCTAGTTTGATGTGTGAAGAATCATAGCTCCAGCTCTCCCAGTCTGCTATGTCTTTTACGGCCGAGATCTGGTATTTGGACAGTCTTCCTGCTCCTTCCCTTTGTCTCCAAGTCCACCAATAAAACTGAAGCTGAGCTTTGTCTCAGATTCTTCTGATACCCAGCATAAGACAAGAAATCTAGATGGTCACAACCAGTTTGCCCTCACAGCAAAGTTTCTTTTTGTCCTCTCAACTCTGATGACAAATTGTAATTTCTCCTCTGGAGGCAAGTGCAACTTCCAGGTGAGACCTGGAAGTGTGGTTCTCAAGATGGGATTCCTCTCATGTTATCTTGTTTCATTACAAAAATGCCAGGAAATGTAGAGGCACAACTGCATTCTCATACCGGTTTACTGAAACAATAAATCTACACACTTGTTCCAAAGACTTTCATTCATCAGAATACAGGAGTCCAAACATCTTGGTAGATCTGTGTGGTCAGCAACACGTGCCATGCCAGCAGGTTGTTGCATCAAGGGAAATCCCTTAGTTTGTATGCAAGCCTGAAAATCCCACTACTCTTTTGGATCTCACCTTGCCACATGTGCTTCACTGCTAAACTGGGTCTACATTGTTTCATCTTCTGTGTTCATTTTACAAATCATTTTTTGGGGTCATATTGGGGCTGTGCTTCAGTGAACCAGTATAGTTTAAGTCAGGGAGTATGTGCTTAGTGCTCTAGGTATGATATAGGACAGTTTTCCTAAAATGAACTATAGAATATTGGCAATAATTTTATATTTTTTAAGAAGTTTTCTTGCACTGACACAAGGACTGTTGAAATTATGAGATACTAAAGAGGTATCAAACCTGGTGCTAGAAAGCATGGTTCATTTTATTTAAATGCAGTCATGCAACCCTCACTTGTCTACAAGCAGACATATTTTTAATTGATAAGCAGAGTTTATTTATGCTATAGTCATGGCTCCAAATGACCTTGGCCAAATGACCTAGTCCCCTGTAGCTAAAAGCTTTCTGAATGCAAGCGGTGATGCCTTTAGGTGAATAAAGTGATGTTTTGCTGTTTATTAAGAATTTTCAAGTATGCTTTTTGTATGGTTAAATAACGGTGCTGTACTAAAACCTATTTAATCTTTCTTATCAAGATAAGACATTCAGCATTTTTTTAATTAATTTGGTTAGTGTGATCCCATCTTAAATTGCTTATTAAAAAAAACAACAAAAAATGTTTAGTTTCCCCTTTGCTTTTATAATAGTTCTTTTTTAAAAAGAAGTCTGCTGCAACATGGCTAGCAGGAAGCAGTCTCCCTCCCCCCCCCTTTTTTTTTTATATATCTTTCCATGATTAAGTTAGTTTTTTTGGTCTAGAAATGAAGAGTCATTGCTTATTGAATTGATGGTTTATAAAGGCTCCGTAGTCTTTTAAACTAAATTTTTTTCTTTGCTATACTGAAAGTCTTGTTCTTGTACAGAGTTTTGCCAACATCTGTGCTTTGTCTATGCCTGTCCTACACAGATGCCTTCCACGCTTTCCTTTCATACACCTGTAGTTGTGGCAGGTTGGTTAAAAATACTCTTAAGTCAGCACAAAGCACAAAGGAAATCAAGGTTTTTTAAATGCTCACTATTTTTTTTTCTTTGCTGGATTTTCTGTCTCAGTGTTAATTCAGGAAATTTTGCTGGAATTGTATTATGTAAATGTTAGGTTTGATAGTAATGATTATGAGAATTCCTTGCTTCACTGCTTTGTGGGAATCTTGCTTGAGTATTAAATACTAGCTTTAATAAAAATAAACTAGTGCTCTTGATGGAAGTGCTAATAGCCAATGTGATGACAAGCTGTGTTGTCATAAAACCCCCCAATTTTAACCCCCTAAATCATAATTTAATGCTAGCAAGGCTTTTTTATTCTGAAATCTACAAGCTGGTCTCACATATATGAAGAGTACAGCGTTACGGATGAATTTAGCTTTGCAGAACTAGGAGGAGATTTCTGCCCGCAAGCTTCATTTTCAAAACCTGCTTTAAGAATACAAGCATTGATAGTGTGAGAGATCTCTGAGTAGTAAAAAAACCTGTGGGATGTTTTTTAAAAGCAATGCTCAGGTTCATTCTGGTCCACAATAGACCCTTACATCAACATTTGTGCATACAAATAACCATTATGTAAGGTGCTGATGTCATTAAACTGGATATACTTAAGTTTGTGCAGAAAGGATGTATGAACAAAATATCATTTATTGTTATTCCATAGTCACTATCTGTGTTCTTCCATTTGGCACTTTTACTGTTTCCTTCTTAAAGGAAACGAGGTCATTCAAGATAAAGTAGTCCTTGATGAAAGACGTGTAGTATCTTACATTTTGCAAAAGTATTATTAAGAACTTGCCACAGTACCTTTTAAAAAAGTTCTAATGGCCAATACTAAGAAAATATTTTATTATTAAAATTTGAATACTAAGAAATATTCTTAAGAATTAAAAAATATTACGAAACTTTTTGGGTAGTTGAAGACTATATTATAGAGTCATAGAATGGTTTGGGTTGGAAAGCACCTTAAGATCATCTAGTTCCAACCCCCCTGCCATGGGCAGGGATTCCTCACCCTAGACCATAATGCCTCACCACAGACCATGATATAACTGTTTGGAAGCAGATTTTGGTAGCCATCTTTATCCTACATGAGGACAGTTCAAAGACTTAACAGGTGACATGTTCTTGAACAAGTCCTTTAGTCAATTTTCACCCTGTTAGAGGAGAATTAATTGGCAATTTAAAAATTAACAGTTATTATGTCTGTGATCTGATTGAAGTACTTAGATGTGGGCAAACCATAACTCCAGGCAGTACTGTATTTATTTGGACCTTTAAAAAGCCCTATTTGCAATGTTTAAAGCAACTCAGTGTAGTATAACTGTAACAAAATTGAAATATAAATATGAAATGCAAAATTACACTGCACAGAATCAGTCTTGGTTAAGAAGTGATACTCATAAAGGACCTGATAAAGAGGATAAGCAAAGAATCATACAAGTTTGTGATACTTATAAGTTAATCAAGGTAAGGCAAAGATGGAATGTGAAGAATTACAAAAAGTTTATAAGAGTAACTGATTCTGAAATGGAAAATGAGATTAAAAGTGCAGATAAATGCTTATGTATAGTTCACAAAATAATGGCCTCTGAACTGGCCATTACCTCTCATGAGCTACTTCCATGAAGACACAGAGAAGACACAGTGCTTAACAGCAGTCAAAAAAAAAAAAAATCAATTCAAACATTAAATAGGAAAATGATGGAAAACAAAAGAAAAATACTTGATTATACCTCTGTGGAAATCCCTTTTTCACCCATACTTTGGATATTGTTTTTGGTTCTGCTACCTTCAACTTAAAAGAGCAAGCAAAAAAAGGTTTCTGGAAAGTCACCAAGGATGATCAAATTCAGTGGAGGAATGAGTTAGTCCAGACTTAGGAGTCTTCAGCCTAGATAAAAAGTATTATAGAATTTGCAAAGGTGCTGTAGAAAAGTCTACAAAATCATCATAGGGAGCAACAGTGAGGGAGGGATTGTTGTCCCTCTCTTCTAATGCAGGAGCTGTGAACTAACGAAACTTGTCTGAAGCACAATCAGACTAAGCAAAAGGAGATGCTTCTTTGTGGAAAGTGTTAAATGATGGATTTTTGTACTGGAAGACGATGTGAGTGCAAGAAATTTAGATTAGCTCAAGGACAGGGGAAGCACTGAGAAGAAAAATCTGCTGTGGAATGAGACAAACTACACCAGGGTCAGGAAATACACCAGGCTGAGAGCAGTTTGACCCAGGGAGTAAGTGGGGGAAATATCATATATGTTTACCCTGTCCGTACTGCTCCCTACGAATGCCTGTGGCCCTTCTTGGATAAAGGACATGAGACCAGATGGACCTTTGGTCTGAGCCAAAATTAGAGACTCTTAAATTCATTACTAATATAGAAGCAGTGAGAAAACATTTGTATAATTTTTAAAAATAAAAATAGAAAAATTTTTAATTTATATATTAGATGGGAAAAAATGGATGCAGTATAGAAGTTACTAGATAAATATGAAGGATATAGAAAGGTAAAAGAGTCTGTTATAAGTGGCTGACATAGTTAAAAATAATAAAGCTTTTAAAGTAAAGGATCACTCAAAAACGTAGTTTTTAGCTATAACCAAGACAACTTCTGCCAATGTAATCTTATTTCAAGTCAATGGAATGTGGTTTCTAATCCAATCCTTTCCAATTTGTCTTAACGTTTTGCATGTTGAATTTGTATTTGAAATCAGTACGCCTTTATTTCACATTTGGGATGTAGGCTTTTTAAAGTTACAACCACGAGATGTAAAAAGTTACAGTATATTTGGAGTGAAGCAGAAAGATATGTCCATTCCTTTTCCTCAAGAAATCTGAAGCTGGACCACATAAATGTTTAAAGAGGGCTTTTTCTCTGTGAGTAGTGAGACATATGTTAGATGGCTAACTGGCAGATTTCCAGATGTAGTTGTTACCAAAGGGGTATCTCAAATGGGGATGCTTTTAGTAGCTTCTCTCAGGGCTAGTCCTTGGCCCAAGACTTGAAATATTTTTATTGTCCTTTATTGAGATGAGATGTTTGCTGGTAAATTATGCAGGTGCAAAGTTAAATAGTATCAGAAGTAAGAGGATTCTGGGTTAAATGGTCAGTCTGAAATTACATATTTTTAATAGTCAGATGTAAAATAATAGGTTTATGAACCTGAAAAGCAAATTATATGTATAACAGGATGAGAGTTGGATTTGAAACCAGTAAATCATAGAATTCGTTCTAGTTAATTGCTTCCTTAAGCTGTTGGATTGACACCTATTCATTCAGCTGTGAGGAAAAGAACTGGCTTACGAGTGTGCATAGATATTTATAAGATGAAAAGATACCAGAAGAGCTGGGACTTGGCAGCAGTCCTGTTAGAGATATGACAAGGTCTCGTGTCTGTGGAATTTAATAGCCTGTAGCTTCCTAAAGACAGTTAAATTCAGTTTATGGATTTGTTTAGAGATGACATGGCCTGGATCAGAGCTGTTAGATACTACAGAGAACACTATCTCGAATGCGGTCCTGCTGCGTCTTCCTCAGCTCAGCATCAGGCTAATTAGGTTTGAGGCCTGGAGATGTTTTATCCCACACATATTGGAAAAGGCTTGAGGCCTTTTCCCTTTTCATGCAGTGTGGTTACATCTTCTCATGCTGTGCCAAAATATTTAGCATCCCCAGACTGAAAATTTTTAATGTGGCCCAGTACTTTGAGTTAAGGGTTTTGGAGGACAAAATACACTCTTGTACTATGCGGAGAGATGCAAGCAAGCTGCAAAGTGTACATCCTTATGGGAAAGACAGGTGTCACTTGCTCCTCTTCCCTTCTTATCACTCCTTTTGAAATTAGGAAGGATTGTAATTATTTTCTTAGAGCATCCCCAACATCCCTAGAGCATCTCACCTCTAAACTGTGAAACTTGCTCTTGCCAGTGCCTATGCTTGCTTCTGTTTGCTTATAATTTTGCTGCAAGGCCAGTGAGAAATGGAGAAATGTGTGCTATTTATAAGATCTTCCTACGTACACTGGTGTTGGATTTTTCAGCACATAAATAATTGACTTCCTCTTTTGAAATTTTGCTGATAGTGTAGAATTTGAGCAAGGGCTTGCACAGAGATGAGCAGCATCTGTGATGTCCAAGAAGTACAGGTTCTTAGGGCATCTTCAAGGAACATTGCTGTGCTTAGCCTTGCTGCACTTGATAACTATATTTTTGACCTTAGATCACCTTCTCTTTTGAAATTTTGTCTGGCTTGTCACAGTATTGCAAGTGTTCTGAACAGTGTAACCATTCAATAGCAGCTGAATGGAATTTGGGTATGGATCTTGTCAAGAAATGGGGAAACTTAAATTTTATTAAGCAGTATTCATGGAATTCCAGTGGATGCATGTTCATTACAATATGTTGCTTATCATTTATATTCTTCTGCAAGAAGTCATAAATATTGCAGAACTATTTTGAGAATATGTAAATAACTGAAGATCATGATTATTTTCTTAGGTCCTGGGTAATCTGCTTTTGTCCTGTGATTTTTACCTTATTATGTACTGGTGGGATTCCTTAGATTGGTGAATATTCCCTTCTTTATCATCTTGGCTAAGATAAATTAATCTAATAAAGCAAAGAAATTGTGAATAAAGAGTTTCAAATAAGCTTGATATTTCTATGATGTATTCTTATACAGATGCCATTATTTTATCTTTCTTATGTAAGCAAAGTAGGCAGATTATTGTGAAATACCACTTCCTTCTTTTGTTCACTGTTACCTGTACTTTTTAATACACTTTTTTAGTATTTCAGCATTTAAGTTATCAGAGCTATTTCCCTCAGCAAAGTCAGTTCCTAGAACTATTGTTTGTTTCAGTTCTTGGAACAAACAAACAAACAAATAGAAAACCTAATGATGCCTGAATGTGAGTTGGGATGTTGCTTCTTCAGTAGAGAAAACAGTAAAATGATATGCAAGGTGGGCATCAGCTCCTTATGCAGGGACTGGAAGAGTTAACACAATCTTTATAGGTATAATCCTATAGATGTCATTGTCTTTTTCTCTAATAGTATTAATATTCCTCTATAGTAGCAGCAGTTTCAGTTCTGTTGGATACACTTGAAAAGCCCAGCAAATTAGAGATAGCTTGAAGAAATGGTTAAGGATTGGTCTAAGGCAAGATTTTAGTCCTTAGAGAGGGTAATTCATTTTTTCCTGTTGAATAAAATACTGAAAATATTGAATGATTTTGAAGTATCTTAGTAAGAAAGATGATATTTTTTTTGAGATAGGAATTGCATGTGTTGGAGAAAACAAAACCAAGATCTACTTCCTGGAAGATGAATTTTAAGTTAGAAATTGAAGTGCCTATTTTCAAGAGCAAGATAACTGGGGGAATTTTTAGAAAAAGTTCATATCTGTTACTGCTAAGGCTATGTAATTCTTATGGTTCTCTGAGCAAAAGCTCATCTTTTACAGCACTCTGCAGATTCATGGAAAAAAACCCAAAACAAACCAGGTCAAAATGTTACAGACCAGGCAGATTCAAGAAAGTTTTACCTACACTTGCCAGGACCTGCGGGTGGCAAAGAACAAAATTTCTAGAAGTGAAACGCTATTCTGCAAGGGTTATTATGCATACAGAGCTGATGGTTGACCAGAAGGATGCATTTCAGGCTGTGTTGAGACAGTCGTCTTGAGCTGATCTAACATTATGTTGCTGTTTAAAGAGGTGCTGCTGCTGTCTGCTGTGACGTTGCCATCCATCTGTGCTGGGAGTTAACACTTATGAGTTGCATGGCAAACTGGGGAGAGGACACTATTGCTCTTTTATGTGAAAATGAAGTTCTGAACTGGTGTAAGAGAATTGTGAAACTTCACTCATATGTTTAATATTAGCTATGAGGAGCTAGGAAGCTAATGGAGATTTAGTCCCTTTCTGTAAGATGCTGGAAGGTCTAAGAGGTGTATCAGACAAATAATTAAAAGTTTACAGTTTTTAGTGTTCCACCACCCTTAATGTTCATCTTTGATTCTTCTGTTGTAAGAAATTACATTAGTCTGTTGAGAATTTTGGCTCAAGCTGTGCCAAAGGTGTGGTGCATCACTGTGTGCAGACTTAGTACTGAAAGAAAGGTGTCCACTCACATAGGGTATTCAGCAAATTCTCCTGGAATATAATTAGATCTTTGTCATCGGTCTGTACATAGTCTAAGTGTGGAGCCTGCTTATAAGGACTGTGAACCCATAAGGCTTTTCTAGTGGCCTTTCTCCTGAATGCAGAATTCTGCCCCTGCATGGAACTGAAGTTCTCTGATGCGCGCATCAAGAACACCTTGAAGTAACAGAAAACTTTCAGGTTCTGAAATGCAGGACATTTCTGCAACTTCAAAGGGCTTTTTAGCAAGGATGATCACTACAACAATGGAACTGCTTCTCCTGGCTACAGGGGATATAGAGCTCTATAGGTGTTTGAGGCTGGAGTTCTTCAGGCAATGGGGACTGAGACATGGAAGAGTAGAGGTAGACCACTTAGGAGAAAATCTTCCTGTGTAGCAAAGTCATGAAGGATTTCAAAGTGCTTTAGATGTGTAAGTACATTTTCAAAACAATTCCTAGTTCATTATGTTCAGGGGGAAAAAAAATCCCAAATATTTTCTTCTTGCTCAGGGTCAAAAAAGTTGCTTCTAGTAAACTTAAGAAGGATATTAAAGTGTTACCTCTGTTGTGGTACATCTGTCATTTGTGCCTTTATACACTTTAGTATTGGATTCTTCCATTCTGTTTGCAGAAAACACTTGAATTTTCCTACTAGAGTTTTTAAAACTCAGTTAAAAGAAAAAGGTAAAATTTAGGCAAAATGTCCTTCTTTCCCCCCCCCTTTTCATGTTTGGTGAAAATAAGGGAGAGAAAAGACAACAGAAGTAGAGGCCGAATGGTTTTCCATATCTTTAAGTGGTAAAACTGGAAATTAAAAATAAAAAAGTTTGCTAAAGACACTATTTACGCAGTTCCTTCTTGCACTGTTTTTGGTGCCAGTTATAATAAGGAATAAAAATCAGAAGAATTTTAGTTTTTAATTGGTCAGTTCAAAGACAGTATATGAAATAATACTAGAACTGTATTAAAGTTCTTAAATGAATGTTTTGCTGCAATTTCAATGTATTTTGCTAGAGAGAAAAATTGTTCTATTATAATTTGGTTTTATGTAGATAATGGATGAAATTCATTTTGCAGAGACTTCATAATTTTGTTTTGGTATATGAAATACCACTTTGTATATGCCTTTTGGCATTTCTCATGCAAATTACCATTTCATCAAATGTGTTTTTTGTAGTATGAGTTCCGATTTTCAAAAGATTAACATTCAGAATAAATGGATGCATAAGTATTGAATTTGTGCAATTAAAATGTTCTCCAAGAGGAGAAAGGAGGTGGTTTAAGAGTGTGCTGAGATGCTTATGTGCTTACAACTGTTGCAGTGATGATAGATGATTGAGTTGACCCTCTGTTACCAATTTAATTGCTTATAGGGATATAAATTCTCCCTTAGAAAGCAATGAAGTTTTTCTAGAATCAGTGGCAGACATCGAGACATCCATTGCGTTTTGGCCGTAATGTAAAACATTCTCTCATAGAGATAAATACAAATCAATTAAATTGCCCATGTTAGTGGCTGGGGTTATAAGATTCTTGTGAGCCGGAATCAGAAGTGCGCATCAGGCTTTTAATTTCTGCAAGTCAGAGGACTCCTCTAAAGTCCCAGCTGGTTGTTGCTCTGACTGTTTCATGCAAAACTGTTGCAAAATGCAAGTCATTATTTTGTGAATCATGTATATACCTGCTAGTACTTTAAATAAGTAGAATATGACTTCTGTTTTTAGAGAGGTTTAAACCATGTCTGTTTCTATGCATGGAACAATCTCTGGATTATTCAAAATTATGGAGACAATTTCTAGTAAATACCAATTATAGACATGTATTTTTTCCAAATTGTCAATAATTTCCTTCAAATGGTAGATAATTTGCATTTATCGTTTCGTATTGCGTACAATTTTGATCATAGTGTTAGGCACTGGTCCTGTGAAGAAATTCATATTGGTGCACAATTTTGCCAGTACTTGAAGTCTTTAACGGTTTGCATAAATGCAAATCTTTACCTGCTTAGAGGAGGAGTCATTGAAGGACTGTATCTGTAAAAAATACATTACAAAACCTGGATGGTATGAAAAGAGGTCTTGTATAACTCCTAAAAGAAATTCATAGTTTGCCACCTTCTAAAGATAAAGTAGTTGTATGCTTTAAGTTACTGTACAGATGCTTGGGCTGTATTCTGTTCCTGCATACTTGTTGATATGATTACAGTTAAGTAGAAATAGCCATAATTAAAGGTAATTTGAACCCTGCTGATGCATACATTTCTATAAAGTATAAAATTATATACTTATACTGTGCTCTACTGACTGTGGTGGAAATCCCTAAGGATGTGAAAAGTTGTTACACAGAATTCTAAGCAGAATGAGATCCATAAGTTGTTACCTCTTTATGAAATTTTTTTTTTCAAAGAAAATATTGGAAAGTGAATGGAAATAGGTTGAGATTGCTGGAAAATATGAGGATCATGCCACAAGAAGTAAATTTTTCTTGTTCTTCCCCCAAGGAAATCTCTATAGTAATTGAAATGGACAGAATGAATACAAATTCCTCAGCCCTAGTATTCCATCTAGCAGTGCCATGGCCCCTGTCACTGACAGGTCAAAATTTATCGAATGATAACAAAATAAATGTAAATTAAAGGGTTTCATTTTTAGATGCAATTACAGAAAAATGCATTTGTGTATTTATGATGTATACTGTGATGGAGGAATTATGCTATGAAATTTTATATATTTTCGTAGGTGAAAAGTTAAGAATACATATCACAGTGGTCTTCTGGATGAGAATTCATGATTTTAAGATTGTTTTCTTTTAGCTGTAAGTCTCAATATTCTATGTTTATATTTAATTTTGGGTAATTAGAACTATTATTTTTTTGTGGGGGTTTGCCTAGTCTCCCTGAGAAATGTGGTCCAGGCACAGCCCTGCTGATTTGTTGTGTAGCTTGTAGATGGGATATGGAAAATGATGGGGTAAATCCAGAGGTGTGGGAATGGCGTGGAGGTCCTTGTAGAACTAATGTTGCAGCTGGCAGGGATTGGACATTTGAAGAAGAAAAGTCAGTGAGAAATCAGACCTTATTGTTTCTGGGACTGGTGAAAAAATCAGTTAACTCCTAAGTTACTGATATAAACTTTCAGTCCTTTTTCCAGTTTAATACAGCTTTGCCTGGGAACCTGAGGATTTTAGTACTGTTTTCTTCACTTTTAAGGAGTTCTAGTATTTTCCCTTCCAGTTAGGTATATTGACAGGGGACCGAGAAAATTCAGTAATGTTTCCATCGCTGGCTGAAGTTGCAGTAGTCAGTAGGACATCCCCTATATAAGTATTTCTTTAATTTTATTTATGCATGTTTACAATGTCCATTTATCATTCCTGTTACCTAAGCCCAGGTTTAAAGCAGGCTCTTTTCTATTGATGTTGTAGAGGTTTCCAAAATTTCTGTGTTTAACAGTACCATGAAGGAGAAGCAGTTAATTTAAGGTACATTTGAAAGAACTCAGATGTAAAAAAGAGGTAAGTATAATTTATATTTGCGTTTTCGATAGTGTGTTAATCACTTTTTTTCTAATCTTTTGAATTGCAAAGGAAAAGGAGCACATCTTCTGCAGTATTTAGTGACTTCATTGACCTTTCTGTTGAGTTTGGCAGTCTGTGGTCATTTACTCAGTGTCATTTGGCATCAGTTGGCATTTCCATAGAAAATTTCATTACCGGTGGCTCTCTTCCATTAGAGAGATTCCTAGAGGGGAATGTAAGCCTGCATTATAACTTAAAAAATTACAGCGATCAATATGGAGTTCTAGTATCAGCGTGCAGAAGTATTATATATATGCGTGTGTATATTTGAGAAAGCTTGGAACAGGTATTTTTATTAAGAGGGAGGCCTAGGCTGCTTTTTGGGCAATGCTTGTTACTTATGTTTAACCAGTTCTGTAGAATATTAATAAAACTGCACCTCCTACTTGGGTGTTCCAAAACTGCTGATATGATAGTTCCTGAAATTAAACAGCACTTTTACGGCCTGCAGTTTACAGATCTTCATTTTGAATTTAACTTTTGTGACATTTCTCTGTTTGACTTGGGAGATGGTTTTTTTTATATATATTTTATGGGGGAAAAATGCAGTGTTATATGGAATTATGAAAGAAGGAATTGGTTTCATATGCCACTGCTTGTATGGAAAAATGTTTCAAGAAATGGAACCTAGTCAGCAGAGACATAAGATTTATTCCGACGTTAGTACATTTAGAGTATCTTCTCTTTGCCTTATTTTTTCAAGGACGCCAGTAAAATGCTGAGAAGGCAGAGAGCTCACAGTCATTTTGTTCCTTTTTTTTTTTTCCTTTCCATAGACTTTATAAAAGTTTAGAAATGTGAAAGGACAGTAAGTGGTGGATTTGTATCAAATCCAAAACACAGTTAGGACAATATATTAAACAAAGATCCCAAACTAGTAAGTAATGGGAGGCTTACAGATGGACTTTGTGCTCTGGGATGTTATGAATAAAGCAATAACTTTGAATTTCATATACTGTCGGCCTAAAAGAATACACTGGGAAAGAGGAAGTGCAGTCCCATATTCGAGGATTTAGGTATGTTTGCTGGTCTCCCATGGACTTTCCTGTCACCTCGCACAACTTATAACCTTCCTAGACGAAGGAAGAAACCTCATCTGATACAGAAGCTGCCATTTACATCTAAGAAGAGTTGGCATCCTATGATGAGAAATGCTAACTAATGTAAATGAATTACTACACTTCCATGTTTATTCTTACCAGAACCCAAATTGTACAATATGGTTACAAGGTACAGAAGATAAACAGTGGTGGAGTTCAGGATTTGATAAAGGCTGACATCAACTTGTATTTAGAATATAAGCTGTTCAGAGGGGAGGGCATTTTGGCAGCTCTTAGGACCTAGCACAGTGGAGACCTTATTGCAGATCAGGACCACTCAGCAATGCCTCAGTAAAATCGGAAAGCATAGTTTGCAATTCAGCCAGATAGTATGATATCAATTAAGGAGACTATAAACATAATTAGAGAAATGGGAGTGCCAAAGTAGGAAAATTAACCATATCCAGAGATACTGTGGTGATCCGGTGACATTGAAGCATTCTTGATTCATAGCTTTCAGGCTTGACTTTTATTTTTTTTTTTAATGGATAGAAAGGAAAAGGAGGGTAGTTAATGAAAGATTCAGAGAGAAAGCAGAGGGAGAGAGCTCAAGGAAGACAAAAGCTGCTGGGTTAGATTTAGATTAATGTGACTCTGGTCTGCATTTGTGCATTGTAATAGGATGTACCTAAGAAGCAGTAAATGTGACCAGAAGTGCAGTCTTCATTTTCCTTGTTTAAACGGAGAACAAGCATGTTGGTAACAAGGGAAAGTACCTCCTGTTTTTTTTTTTTTTGTGTAAGAGTACAGCATGATAAATGAAATATCCCAAAATCACAGCATCACCCCTGTTATATTTTAATATACCCAGTGATGACTGGGTTTACTTTTATCCTTTCCAAGATTTGATGTGATTTACTAAAAGACCTTGAATTAAGCCACATTACTTGCCAAGATTTTATTTTCATTGGAAATAGTGATGGTCAGCCAAAACAACATGTATTACTGTTGGATATATTGGTTTGGATAGGAATAGACTATAGCCATCATGTCTGTAACTCAGTGAGAATTGAAGACAAATACTAATTCTGTTTATTTGTTTGTTACTTGTTTTACTGGATGTAAAATAATAAAATTTGTTAAGTAGTATTTTTATTCAAAAGAATGGTAAGCAACTTCTCTACTAAAACCAATGCACGTGAAAGCAGTATAGCTCTTCAGTTACAGGGGCTCCACACCTTTTCCATATAAAAAGTTACTGGTAGTGTGTAATTTCTCACCTTCAGTCTAGTTTTGCTACAGTTGTTTCCATTGCTGGTAACACTCCCTTCTTTCATTGTGTAGAGTTTCTCCACCAAGTACAGTAGCTTTTCAGCAGTGCTTCAGGGAGTTCAAAGATGAAATCTGAGGCACAGGTTTTGCTGTTGAACCTGATGGAGCTGTCTGTTACATTGTTTGTCCAGTACTTTCTATTCTAAATGCTTACTGTTGTTTAACTGATGCTTGGAACTGAAAACTTCCATGTCCATTGTCATCGTGAAGACGCTCTTCCAAAGGCTAAAGAAAATATAAATTACTTTGGTTTTGATTTAAAAATTTATCTTTTTTTTTTTCTTTGAATAACTTTTTTTTTTTTCCTGCTGTATTTATTATTGCTGTCAAAAAAAAAAAAAAAAAGAAAAAAAGAAAAAAAAAAGAGGGAAGGAGGAGGATTTATGTGATGGACGAGTGTTTGTCTATTGATCTCCCTCTAGTTTGCTTTAGGAATATAGCAGAGCTAGAATTTGCATTCTAACAGCTACTCAGGATTGCCTCCACATTTGCTGCTGGATGTTGGGCTACTGCATATTGGACTAAGCTGAAATATCTGAAAATTTCTCCCTTCTGTGCCTCAACAGTCTGCTGGCTGCAGGTGATTCCTGTCTAAAGGAGACAGAAAACAAACTTGTGAGAATATGTAAAGAGAGGGTTGAAGAAAACTGGAAAGGAAGAACATTGAAGTTGGGACTAGCTGTTGTTCAGTGGAAATGGAGGAAAGTAGGACAGTCTGGAGAAGGAAATTTGGACCATCAGTTTGGAAAGGACTGTTAGCATTTGGGGGGAGGTAGAGCAGAAATGTTAACTTTGACAGGGAGCTATTTTGAGCCTGGCAGGACTGGCAGACTGAGATGTGTGGCAAAGGATATCACAGTCTGTTCTTAGTTTGTCAGCTCAGGTGGCAGGGATGTATGTGATGGGTTTAAATGCTGTAACCTGGGTAGAGACCATGTGCCACTACAGCGCTAACTAATGGAATTCCTGCTTTTTCTGATTTTGGGAAAATAAACTAGAAAACTACATACAAAATACTACAGAAAACATTAGCGTGAATGCATTGTCAAACACTCATAAGCTCAGCTAGGAAATGCCAATTTCAGTTTGTCTTGGCAACCTCAGTAAAGACCATACGTATGGTGATAAATTCCTGCATTTCGTAAATTAATACTTTTGTGTATAATACTTTCAATGATTTTTATAACCTATATATTTGCTGTATTTTCATTGTCAAACACATATCTTTCCATCTTATGATTATGTATCCAAGACTGACCTTCAATTGTAAATATGAAACACAAAGTTCGGTCTAGCATCTAACATGTCTTGGCTCATCTTGGCACATCAAACATCTGCTGTAAACGTCCTGCTCTTGGCCTGTAATTGTTCCTGTGACTCCTTAGCTGGAAGACTGTATTTTTCTTAATTCTTATTACTGATTTTGTGTCCTTTCATACGGCCTAGATCTTTTAAAGTTCTTCACAATGTGTAAATTTTCTGGAGAAGTATGTTTTCTGTTCATGCTGGTTTTGTGAAGGCTGTTTTTCTTTGTGCTGATAGTAGAGCTGTCATCTGAGGAGTGGCAAT
Organism: Pezoporus flaviventris; assembly: GCF_033815535.1. Classification (NCBI taxonomy): domain Eukaryota; kingdom Metazoa; phylum Chordata; class Aves; order Psittaciformes; family Psittacidae; genus Pezoporus; species Pezoporus flaviventris. Next base: position 11,461,546 of record NW_026892595.1, read on the forward strand.
GTAAAACTGGCATCTTGAGATTGAACACATCTGCTTTTGTGTTCTCACAATCATCCTTTAATTTAATTTGAAAGTGAATGTTCACTGATTCATATCTTTCTTGGGGGTGTTGACTATTTTTTTTTTTAAGTAAAGTATGAACTCAGTTGAGGTCTGCAGAGTATGTAGTCTGCTCTGGTCATGGTCATGCATTCTTTGTAGGAGTAATTGTCTTACTGTATGCCAGCATCTGCTTGTTAGGGCCAGTCTGAAAAAGGTCACTGACCAGGAAACAGGGAAAATAAACCATCCTGGCTGACTTTGCACTGGAGCATATTTGGTATATGAAGAAATTTTAAAGACTGTATTGTTTAAACTCTCATGTGCCCAGAAGGAGTGTGCTCCAGCCCCAGCAAGGAGATTTTGTACATGTGGCACCTGTGGAAGGAGGATAGCAGTAGGAGAGGAATGGGGGTTATGCAGGAACAGATGAGAGGTTAGTCTTTGGGAGCACTGGAAAACTAGTTTGCAGTTTTCACTGTGGTTCTCTTCATCTTAGCAGTTTTGTGAGAGCTGACCTTTCTTCTTCACCCTCTTCAGCTCCTCCTCTTAGAAACCCTTCACTAGTCCAGACAGCATGATTATGATATTATTATTGTGCTGTGTTAAACCAACTCTGATTTTCACAGTTTGGTGGGGTATACAGTTTATTTTCTGTGTAGGTGGTCTCACCAAAATTACCACTGAACTAGTGTATGGAGCTACAGTAACATCTGGGAATGGGCTAGTATGGCATAGACCCTGAGTTACGTTCAGTCTAAATGGACCTGGGGAAGGGGAGCATGAAGTTGGTGATTCATGTGCTCCTCCTGGTGTCCAGGAGGAACTTAGAGATGTTTAGGGCATCTGGAGATTGGAGGCAGGATGAGATGGCATAGGCAGAGGAAATGAAACAGTCACTCTTAACATCTTGAATTGTTTTCCTACCACATTCTGTGCGTAGTAGAAGCACAAAGCTTAGTATGTGGCAGCAGTCTTCAGTAAATAAGATCTGGTTGTAGGATTTAAATAAAAAACATTTTTAACTGCACCAAACAAAAAACATGTTATTGAAAGTATCAAACAGTGCCATATTTTCATAAATGTTTTCAGCTTTAGATTTTGGAAGAAGAATGGATGTTCTGTGCTGCCAGCTTTTTATTCTGTTTGTTTCTTCTGTAAATCTAAAACGATAGTGGGGACTTTGTGCAGCCAAGCACCTCTGGTGAATGGATGTTGGAAAAAAGAACGAGAAACCACAGTGGTATGGAGGAAGTCATGTGGCTACAGCTATCTGTAGGAAAAATAAACATCCTTTTTACCATTTGCCCACAGAAATGTTTTTGTATCTGGAAAAAATACGGATCTAAGACAGATAGAATAGTGAAAGGGATTAACATCTATACACAAAAGGCATTGCCTCATGTAAATGCAGCATTTAACAAACTGTTTCACCTGAGAGGAAAAATTTGTTATTACAGATGAATTTGGGAATTAAAAAAAGTCCATGGAAAGGAATATAACAATATAGTTGAAAATTAAATATAAGTTAAATTTCTTGTAGTTCTGTATACAGTCTAAATACTAATTGACAAGAATGTGTGGAAGGTAAAAGGAAAAGAATACATGAACTTAACTTAACCAGAATTGTAAACAGTGTATGGCTGAGCTCAGGACTGTCCTTGGTGATGAAATATTTTCTCTTCTAGATTTTTGTATCTGTGCATTCTTTTTCTTTTCTTTTCTTTTCTTTTCTTTTCTTTTCTTTTCTTTTCTTTTCTTTTCTTTTCTTTTCTTTTCTTTTCTTTTCTTTTCTTTTCTTTTCTTTTCTTTTCTTTTCTTTTCTTTTCTTTTCTTTCTTTTCTTTTCTTTTCTTTTCTCTTTTCTTTTCTTTTCTTTTCCCTTTTTATGCAATATGTATTTTTGTGCTCCTCAACCATCCTTGTCTTAAGCTGTCTTTATTTTGTATTTTTCCAATTGACTGTGAAGAGTAGAGGTGCAAAGAGACATTTTCAAATTCACAAGCTGGGGCATGGCAAGCATGTTATTTAAGCTTACCACATGAAAGACTTGTTCAGAAGACAAAGATGTGGTTTAAAAATGTGTGTTGTTGTAGCTGTTGCCAGCTTTTGCTTCAGCAAGGACATGAGTATGTCTCTCCACGTGGGGAATTTTTTCCAATAACATAGCATTATGAATGAATTTTTGATGAAAGACTGATCAGGAGTCATTAATGTTCACTCAGAACAAAAGAAGAGCTTTACTAATGTCAACTCTCACTCCATTTTTCTCTTATTCCAAACACCGTCCATCATTCTGAACACTCATTCCACCGGACTGCCCAGGGTAAATACAGAACAAATTCCTCATGCTGATATGTTTCGAACAAATGCTTCTTAGTTATTTAAAAAGGCAAAGTATTTATTTATTTATTTATTCGATGAACGATTAGGACACCTAGGTGTCCTGAAAAGAAGTGATGGGAAACTGACAAACCATATGGAAAAACATGGGGCTGTCGAGTCAAAACGAGGATATACACTCTCATTGGTTCTTCAAACAAGTGATGCAGAAAAAGAGATTTCTGCATCTTTAGGAAACTTAAATTTGGCAGACAATATTTGGCATAATTTGACTGAAACCCTATGTATTCTCTTTCACAGTGGGCAAAGATGTGAAAAACCTGTTGTCTTTTTCTGTGCAGATTTGAATCAAGGCAAAAAATGCATATTTCAGTATGCAACAGGTAATAGAGGAGCACTGTTCCATTCCAAATTATTTTTTCCCATGGATGGAGAACGTATGAATAGACTTTTTCCATCCCAGTGAGTACAGTTACTGTTTTTGGCAGGGTATAATCTGCAATTCAGAGTGCAATAAACTAAACCATACTGTGGATAATGCAACCCGTAAAAGAAGGAAACCTGGGTTTTAGTTGTAAACTGAGATTTACTTAATGATCTCTATTTATACCTAACTGATTTTAAAGTTTAGCTAACTTTATCCTTCTTTCCAAGCACTCTCCAGCTCAAAAAAAAAAAAAAAGAAGACAATAAACCCGTTTTTTTGATTGTGGAATACCTATATTGATTACATTGATAATCAGTACATATCAGCTGCTTTACTTCTCTTTATAACTGACCTGAAAAGATCCTATCTTAAGGGTTCTGAAAATAAGGATTATGTTGATAGTGATTTCAGCAGGTTTTTGCCTAATTATCTTAGATAAAATGACTAACTCATATTAAACAGGTTTCTGAAGTCTTGTGTTCTTCAGGTTACTGTGATCTGAGTGTGAGTTGTTTCAAATTACACATGAAATTAACCTGTGATAATGAGAATTGCTTTTTATAGATAAGATTATTTTGTAATGAATTATTGAAAGCAGTTATCTTAACTCAGGCTAGTCTGTAAAAGAGGTCAGGTAGTGTTAAACTGAGTACTGAATTTGTGCTAAACTTTAACATTAATACAATCTTTACATTGTATGAGTAAATATATTCATGCTTTTGACCAAAATACAGATATTGAAAGACAGAAAACAACCAAACTGTTGTTTCTTCAAACATAGTGATGCATATGCATAGCCAGTTACACTGATTTACGGTGCTTGGGAATAGTTCTATAGTGAGTGCTGAGTGCCTGTACTATTTTCTGCAATTTATGGATTCTGCCATTTTCATACATGAGAATTGCATATGGCAAGGAATTTTGCATAGAATGGGTTTTCAACGTAATTCTGATTTGGCAGAACTGCACCTTTAGAGGTTACTTTTGTGTTCCTTATTGATGAAAAGATAATAGCTATCTACATGAAATGAAAATGCTTGTTTGTTGTTTTGTTTTTTTTTTTTTTTTTCTTAAATCATACATCATGTTTATTTTGGAAACTCCATTCTTTTGTGGCTAGGATACAAGGGATGAGTAATGGATTAAAGCACATCATTAATTTGAGACTCCAGAAGATTGAATGTCATTTTTAAGACCAGCTGGTAACCCAGCACCACGCAACCATTCACCTTTACTCTTCCCCCGCTGCCCCTGGTGGGATGGGGAGAGGAATCAAAAGAATTTAACCCCCATGGATTCAGATAAGAACAGTCCAATAACTAAAGTGTAATATAAAACTACTACTAATAATAATAAGGGAAACAACAATGGGAGAGAATATAAAACTAAAAATGGAAAGGAAAATAACCAAGAAACACAAGCGATGCACAATACAGTTGCTCACCACCTGCCAACTGATACCCAGCCTGACCTGAGCAGTGATCCATCCCTTCTGGGTGACTTCCCCCAGTTTATATACTGGGCATGACGTGCTGTGGTATGGAATACCCCTTTGGCTAGTTTGGGTCAGGTGTCCTGTCTGTGCTTCCTCCTGGCTTCTTGTGCCCCTCCTCACTGGCAGAGCATGAGACTGAAAAGCCCTTGATCGGGGTAAGTGCTACTTAGCAATAACTAGGAAATGGTGTGTTATCAGCATTCGTCTCTGTCTAAAGCTGAAGCACAGCACCGCACCAGCTTCTAGGAAGGAGAAAAATAACTGCTACAGCTGAACTCAGGAAAATGAATTAGAATTTGTGGTGGACAAAAAAAAATCTATGAGGAATGTCCATATTCTTGCATTGTCTGGAAGTCATTTTACACTAGATGAAACAAATCACAACAGAAATGTTGTGCTTTTTAAATGAAAGCAAAGCAGCAAAGACTGACAGACTTGAGAAGGAAGTGGAGGCAAACCAAATTTTATCTAACAAAACTTGACTTTGATTAAACAAGACAAATTGTGACTTCATCTAGATTTCTACATACTAACAAAATTCACATATCTGCTTGCATAATTTGTATCTGCATATGTCAATTAAGTTATAACTGGGATAAAGATGACATTTTTGCAGTTCAAATGCAGATAAAAGCAGCCTTCAAAGAAAAAACTAATTGAAGTTTATGAAGTTAAATCTTAATATTTTGTGTGGCTCAAGATGACACAGAGAACATATCATTCAAGTTCGTTAAACCTGAGTGCAGACTTAAAATACTTAGTCATTTTCTTTGCCTTACTTACCATTTTTTTTGTCTTACATTTTTGTATTTAAGGATTTTAAAAAGTTTTTTATGAGATTGAGGAGTTCTGTTCTTGAAGTGACCCCATGCTTTTTAGAAGTCGAGTCTTAGAAATTGGAGTGCTGCTTGGTCTTGGCAAAATTATTTATTCTCCATTTTAAGATTTTTAGCAGTTTCATATAGGGCAGTTTGTGTTTTTTTTTGAAAGTGACTAACAACTGTATAAAACTTTCATTTGGCAAATAGCTGCTTTTATTTTTTTATATAGCAAAGCTCATGAGCACTTAACTTACACTTAAAAGTTTAGTCTCATAATTTGACTTTAAATGCTGCTAGTCTGATAAATGATACCTCCATCTGCCTTTATGTCATTATGAAGATTTTCAAATACTATTCAGAAAAGGCACTGGAGCTGGTCCACTGATCCAACACTGTAAAATTTTTGATATTAAAAAGATTCCATCTGCAGTTATGTTGTAAAGTCTGCTAATCTCTCTTCTTAAATTAAGAAGGGTCGTGGCATCCACAGAAGATTTGGATGCTGAGGTAAGATGTGCACAGAATATAATTTTCAAAATGTGTTACAATGGGTCTGTGCAGAGAGCAGAGCTTGCAGATCTGTTACAGCATTGTGCAGGTATTCAGAAACCTCCCTCCAAATGGTTCCTCATCTGCCCATTGTTAATAGCCCATTAGAGCCCCCATCCGTAGGGTTGAATTTGGAGCCTGCCTGCCACTTTGCAGCAGCAGGGCATGTGTCACAAATAAGCTGGTTTAGAAACTCAGCAGGGTTTTTACAGAAGGGAAGGGTTGTGATAATTTTTCTAGTTAGTTAGGTGTGATAGCATTCCTCTAGGAAGCGATCAACATTGCTTCCAGCCCAGTAGGTATCTGAGCCTACAGTTGAGTGGCCTAATCCAGACTGTGATGGGGGTCTTGACAAGCATTTTGCTGAAGTTTTACCTTGGCATAGGCAATAACAGAGGGTCCATGGGCCAGGGGAGGGTCACAGGAGGGAGCAGGACTCTCTGAGTCCTGTGGTTATCACGCAGTAGGGACAGGGTGGATGTGTTCTGGCTGTTGCTCCAGAGGTTATTTGTATGTTTAAGGATGATGAAACAATAAGATTAAACTCATTATTAGCCTTACAGCCAACATGAGTTTAACTTGACTTGTGATCCGATATTAATTTTTTTACCTCAGTTTGACTTTTAGCTATAGGAAGTTTTAACATCTTAAAAAAAACCCCTGTGGGTAGCATTAGTCAAGTACTGTGCTATACTGGATGTTAATATCGTAGGATTTTAATATAAGCTTAGGGAAGCTGAGTCTGACATATTTTGAATGTTTACACAGAGCATATTATAGCAGCATCTTCATCTTGCAAAGAGATGGTTTAAAATTGTTAAAAGGAAGTGAAATGTGTAGTTACTTCTGGGGCTATAGAATAAGCATCCATGTATGCAAGATTAGGCACTTCCCGCCCCCAGGGTTTGCAGTTCTGTATTACAGATTATCGTTATTGTGTACACTTTTCTGATGAGATTGAGAAATTCTTTTAGCTGTAGTGTAAAGCTGCCAAAACACATTTGCCACAGACCTGAAGGCAAGTATAATTCTTACAGAGGCAGCCTCAGGCTTTGGAGGTTTTTTTCATTTTTTGCTGAAAGGCAGGCTCAAACTTGCCATGAGATCATCAAAGAGATAAAAAGACTAAAAGCTCTTCAAAGCTGGGCCTTAGGCCCTAACATAAATTAATTCTCTGGTGATGGTTTATGTATGTAAAAAAAAGAATAACATTTACAAAAATGCCATTTAAATAGGACCTTACCCAACTTAACTTGAAATTAACTTTTTAATTTCACCTATTCTTTTGAATTCAACATAAAACCATCTTAATATAACTTTAATTTAGACTTCAGAAGGCAAGGAAGGAACATGCTATTTTCTCTCTGTAAGTCAGGTTTCAGAGAGGTTATCTTGCTTTTTTCATGCTGAATAGTTACTACCAGTAATTCTAAATAGACACTGAAATTAATTTGCATTACAAGTAACTGCACTGTTATTCTAATTCTGTGCTGCACATTAACCCAGTCACTTACTAATTATAGTTTAGCATAAAGTCCTAAATGAAAGATTGCTCTGTGTTCTGATCTCCTCCCACTTTTTCCTTTCTTATTTTTTAAGCTATATTAGCAGTAGGATTTATTTAATAGATAGCAAAATATTCTAGAAAAAAACCAACATTTTCAGTGCTGTAAGTAGGGTATTATAAGTTAAGAGTTAGTTAATGCTGCAAATGACAGAAATATCACTGAAAAAGAGCCAGGAAAAATCCTGCTGAGAATGAAAATCCTGCTCTCTGATATCAGCATTAAAACTGTGGGGCTGGGAGTCAAGAAATCTTGATTCATCACAGGTTTCCTTTCTTACTGTGGAGATGCTGCTTTACTTCATGGCCTCTTGTTCTCCACCTTGTAAAACAGAATTATAGGATGATCATATATCTTCAGGTACATAGGAAGGAGCAATGCTGTAGTTAGTTATCCATTATACTGTAGTTAGTTATACAAAATTCCAGATGTTCAAAGGAGACTTAAGACAACTTTTTTCCCCAAATCAGGCCTTCTGCACCTTCCAGACCTCTAGCTCTATATTTAGAAAATTCTTTAAAATCTCATCCGCAAGAGGCTCTGTGAGTATAAAGTAGTTATTGTTCTTTAATGTTATTAACAACAGCAAACCATTATACCCAAAGACGATGTTTCTGGATAATTTGTAGTGTACAAAACATTGTTATATTCTTTCTTTTGCCTTCCTCCTCTCAAAAGTTCTTGTTGCATTATTTCATGTGGTGCAGGCATTAGCCTTCCTTGATTTGAAGAACTGTAATTCATTGTGCTTTTAGTGCGGTAATTTAGATGTACTGCGTTATATGAAGAGCACTGTAGGGCTAATATTTTATTATTAATTTATAGGAACTATTTTTTTCCTAAACTGTGAGAACTGACATTTGAGTAAGTATTATTATGGTACTTTATAGACTTGAGAAGAATGCTTTTCTAGAACTACTGGTCTCAAGATAAGTGCAAGTTTAAATTCCACTGATAGTCATTGGAATTGCCTGTTTTCAAGGGTAACCAGGTCCCAGGAATGACTTTGAAGTAGCTAGAGCAACAAATGCCAGTTTTGTGTCCACTATTGTTTTAAAAAGAACAGTTCAGGCTAGAAGTAAGATGATGCTCTAATGTGAGAGCAGATTGTATAACTGATAGAGCAGAAATGTTGTATGTATTTTTCCTCATTTGTTTTGAATAATGGAGAAAAATGAAGACAATTTAATAATAAGACATTCTTCTGTTATAATCTGCACTGGTTCTTTGTGAAATGCTAGGTCAGGTTTTACTTGATCCATGCAAAAGATTTTTCCATGGGAGTAAAAAATTTTTAAGCTGGAATTTTGCAGCTAAACTGTAGACCATTACTAAAATAAAAAGTAAAGCTTTATGTATCTTGTTTTAAAAGACTAAAAAAAAATCAGATCATTAATCATTTTAATCTGTTTCAGATATTCAATTGCAGCCTTTAAAAATATTATGTGCGTTTCTTTGAATATAAAAATACGTTACTAAATGCAGGTCAACATTTCTAAATTAGGTTCTTGCCACTTCATCAATGATATAAGCAGAAATGTATTTTTCAGTAGATGATGGAAGAAGATGTTTTTATCATCTTGTCACTGTTGTCATGGAAACTTGTGTTAAACAGAGTGTACATAAGGATCTAACATCCCTGTGACGACTTATTGCTAGCTATTGTATTTTTAGTGTATTTTCTTCAACAGTGTTGTCAATGCTTAAGGACTTGTAAGTTGGTTTCCTGAATTACAACCACGAACTCAATTACAGGATTAGGCTGTCCAGAGAGCCCTTAGTATAAGGTTCTTTGTTACAGGGTTCTTTTCAATACAGGGTTATTAACAGTTGTATTTCCAAATCCATTGTAGCCTATTATAAGCACTTCAAAAATAATATTTACTCTATTCAAGTAGACACAACAGCTTTTGGGAAAAGAATGAGCTATCTAGCAGTCATTATAAACTCTCTGTCTTGAAAATTATAGGCATTTTCTGAATGTGCATTTTATATAAAAATATATACCTTATAATAATTTATAAAGTTAATGTATTTTATATTAAGCCACATATTTAATATATTTTTATTTTTGTAATATATATATTAATTATATTTGAATGCACTAGTACTATACACTAGTGTATTCAAATAAATTTGATAGACATTAGTGTATCAGATACACTTAATATTAATAGTACGGCTCTTGTATATTGCTGTGTTAACCTGTCATACACGGAATGGTAGGCTAAGAAAGAAGCTTGACTGTGGCAATCGAGATTTAAACCTGGACACAAAGTATGTCTAACTTGTTTTCTTGTTTAAATCTTACGACTGCCATTTTTTTTCTCAAATGGGAACTATTTAAGAATCAGTAATTTCAAGCACAAGAGTATGTTTTACATAATTATGTGTTTATTTTGTCTTTTTGTGTCTGGGGATAGTTAAAAATATGCCTTCTCCATAAATTATTTATGATTTCAAGAGCAGTTATTTATCTTGACAATCAGTTATTTGTCTTGATGAAAAAAATGAGGTTACTTGAATAAATTTTTAGTCACTGAACCAGTGACTTCTGTAACTTCAAATTTGCTAATTAAATTTCTCTTTTTTTTTTTTTGTCCTGGTCTGTTTGGTTTCATCTTTTGGGCTGTTTTATGAAGATTATTCTAAAATTTGAAAGCTATGATTTTAAGTAACTGTCAACTGCAGAACTTGGTTTTTGATTTAACATTACCTTTCTGTAGCAATTTGAAGCAAATTTAAGTTATTTGAGACTTGGTAGCAACATGAAATGTTCCAGAATAGTGAAGTTGTAAAAGTTTTTTTAAAGGTGTGTGTTACTTATGGTATTGTTTCCTCCAGAGAGAGTATGACTGAAGTTCAGTATCAGGTCTATCAAAACACAAGAAGTGCAGAAATATGAAGAGAAAAAAATCAATTAAATACAAGTAAAATAAACCACTGTGTTTTTAGTTTCTAGAAAAATGCATTTATTAAATAACTGAAGTTATACACTGGTAGATGTAATTATGACCGAAATCAAATTTATAGGAAAGGTCCAATTTTCTCTTCCTGCTCCAGGAGATTGTCAGTTCAGGCACCTGAATTCAAATTAATGCCACAAAAATTACTGGCATGTAAACATGTGCAGTCTAATGGCTAAGAAAATGTGCACCAAGTCTGTATATAAACCAAATATATCTATTATTTCAGATTACAGTGAACTGTATATGAATATATAGTCACTGAAAAGAGAGAGTATCTAGCTTTTTAGGATTTATAGAGGAAAACAGAAAGTTGTTTATTACTGGCTTCATACCTTTCACCTACAATCATTGATAATTTTAGCTGTGATTTATAGCAGGATAAAACTTCCAAATTCTTATTATATTGTCCTGGCTCTTTCTTCCATAAGATTTAGTTTTGGAGAAAATTAAAATTTGTGAATGGAAAACTTTGATATATTATCTAAAATTTTCTGCATTTGAGGAGTCCTAAGATAAAAGCTGTAATGTCCCTCATGAATCCTTTTTTTGACTAATGCAATTTTGCTTTTATGGATAACTTACACAGTAACCCTGTCATCTGGTAATTTAATTTTTGAGCCATCTTCTGTAGAACAGCCTTACGAAATCTAAGCCACAAGTTGCAGGGCAGAGGGATAGCTTGGATGTGTACTGCTCTTCACCAGCTACAAGGGACTAGCAGGTCTCTTGACTACTAATGTACAGGTCTGGCATGAGGGCTCCAGTTTTGTAGGCATTGAGTAAGTATCTTGATTATGCATTGTTGTAACGGCTTAGTAAGAGGTGGGGAATGATGGAGAGCCTCAGCTGCTATGCACCAGGGCTGTTAGCTCTAGTTGACCACTTGAGGAAAGAGAAAGGAGCTTTATTACACTTGGCAGGATAGGGAAATGCCACAGTAGAGTGGACAAAACAGTTGTAATGCAGCAAACATGGCATCTCAGCTGCTGGTTCATCAACTTGTGAAGAGAACTTTAGGAACAATAGGGTTTTTTAGGTTCCTGGTTACACTGGAAATACTGGGGTGTGTATGGAAACACCAAATGCCTCCATGGCTGAGAATTTAAATCCTTGTCAAATGAAAAAGTTTTGAAAAAAAAAAAAATTGGTGAAACTGCGTAATCTCATTATGCCATTTAGGGAATACCATCTGTGAAGGTTAGAAACTATTGTGCAAATGTAGTAGGCAAATATGAATATTGTCAGAAAAAGAAATACGAGGTTTTTTTTTTTTGTTTGTTTTTGTTTATTCTCCTGAATACATTAATGTGTGAAAAAGCTTTAGACTGCTTTACTTCAATGTATTGTTGTTGACCACAGCTAAGGTTGCATCCATGTGGCACACTCATGTGCTCTGATAAATACTCCTACTTCTGAATGGGTTCATTTCTTAGGATAATTAGATATGTGGGAGTTTATTAACTTAGACAATGTCATGGTGGCATGGCTACACTACTTCTGGTAACTAGATTAGATTGGGTATTATTACGTGAAATTAGCTGTACCATACCGACATCTTCAATGCTCTGTCATCAAGATCCAGTTGGACTAGACAAAGCCTCTATGAGTATGTGTTTGCAAAAAGTGTCTATATTTATGTATTTATTAAGCACTGAAAATTCATTTTCTGGGATTCAGAAACCCTATTGTATTCATGTTTAAAAATACCACTGCCACTCTCTGCTTTACCAAAACCTTACACAAGATAACTTCATTGAATGAAATCTTAGCGTAGAACCATGAGATATTTGGAGGTTTTGAAGTGTTGTTGATAAATGCGCTGCTAATGATCTGACAGATACAAGCTTTTTCTCTAAATAGAACCATCTCTTGAATTTCCTTTGTTGACATTAATTGGTATTTCATGTTCAGGGGAGGTTAAAATTGGCAGGCTGGGATCCCTTGCTTTCTTTCTGTTTGTTGATTGTGGTACTGATAACTTAACTATGAACTTCCTTGTGCTAGTAACTTCCAGTCTGATAGATGAGTATTTCTAGTAATGAGAAGTAATTGAATCTCAGTGCTTACAAACACTTTGTGTGCTCTTTGAAAAGAGACCACCAGCTGTGTCATGTTGAATTATTTGTACTTAGTGATGTGTGTCTCTCCACTGAGAACAGAAAATAATACCTTCATTTCTGGGATGTCTATGGGTTAATTTTTAACTCGTTGGAAGCAGGATAGTTAAAGCACTAAAACTCTACCTCTAATCTTCCTAGGTTTTCAGTTCAGAATCAAAAGGAGTATATTCATAATACCTCTCACTGTAATGTGTACAGATTTGCCAGCTGAAATACCTCAGTCCTTAGCTTGCAACCTATGCTCAACTACCCAATAACAAACTCTACAATTTAATAGTTTTGAGATTGTGATGTTTCTTTTACCTTTTCTAGGATAAGCACAGTTTCTACTGTTCTGTGAAGTGATAAATTTCTTTCAGCTGAGCAATACATGTGGATATTGCGGATCTTAGAAGGCTTTCAGAAATTTTGCCATAAAAGTCAGTGTTATTGTTTGTTCAGAGCAGAACTAAGCATCACTGCTAAATTGCTACGTATATCAGGGCCAAAATGAGATGAAGCCTTTTAACTTTCTGGGCTAACATCTCCCAAATGTATTTCTTAAAAGATTGATAAAGGGACAAGGAGATAGTGGGGCTTTGGACAGATGTGGACACAGCTGTGTGTGATCAAAGCAGGAAAGCTGTACAACTGTGTGCCTGAACCATTTGCATGCTGAGCCAACTTGTACTCATGGGGGCTTAGGCTTCTTTATACCCCATGTTTTTACCACTTATGCCTCCTCAGCAGATATGCATTTAGACCAAGTAGTTGAGTAATGTGCTGTGCCAAAAAATGGTACATTGACACAATTGAATGATGTCTGTAAGTATTGGGGTACTCAGCTGTCTTCTTTTATAGGACAAACCATATAGTTTGCTTCTACAAGGCTTGTCTTTTTTTGTCTGTAAGTTCATATACTGTGAAAGTTGTGTTCTGCAAATACTGTGCTTCTGTGAACAATCTAGACAACGTGCAGTTGTTTCAGTTTTGTTGTAGCTTCTTCAAGTCCTCGTTTTAGAGTTAAATTTGAACTGAGATGTGAAATATCCAGGCAGAGTGGCTGGAAGCCGAAATGTGAGGCTATGCAGCATTTCCTCACAAAATTTTAATGAGTTCATACCGCATACTTCCCTGAAGAACAGATTTCTCCCCTTTGTGTGCATAGTTAGATATCCATAATGCAATAATAAATTATAAATAATAAATTTTTCCATGTGCTATACAAATATTGTGTATACACAGCTTAGCACTCCATTACTGTTTTCTTAGAATTCTGTGCAATTGGATTTTATTTAATCTGTTCTATTTCAGGCCAAAACAAATGACTGTGGTTATTCCATTATACACAGTGGAAAATGGTTCCAAGTGTCGGTTAGGGGGTTTCAGTAAAAGTGCAGGTTTTGCAGGTGAAAAGTAATCCTTAATACAAAGTAACTAATAATTTTTTGGAAGATGTAAAACTCAGCATTTTAACTCTGTCTTTATTCAGATTAGATTTACTATTTTTAGAATAGTTTTAAAGATATTTGTAAACATATATAAACATTTACAATGTGAAACATGCCTGCTGATCCTAGGTTATTTATTGCCTGTCATGGAAGTAACCTAAGCTTGTTCTTGACCTGCAGGCTGGTAATAGAATCATAATGCTCTTCTAAACCATGCAACTCTTAAATGGTTGTAACAAATTCTTCCCTGAATTGCATCTGGATATATTTAATTTTCAGGCTTGCTTTATTGCACACTGCATGTTATCTGACAGTATTCAGTGTCTTGAGGGTGAAAAAAAGGGGGGCAGGTTTGTGTGTCATATAGTCTCTTACTGCATCTGTTATGTGAAAAGTGCCATTTTGAATACCTGGTGTATACTTAGTGATATTGTGATATTTTTTCCCTTATTCTCTTTATGCATAGTATTATATATTTTTCTTTAATATGATGAGTTACAAAAGCTGTTTTGAAATCCTTGTTTTTTCGGAAGTTACATGGGATATAGCATATTTGAACACTCAGTTGTGCCTGATCCAGATCATGCAAAACCAGGAAAAAAATGAATTCATCAATGCAGTTAAAGATAACAAACCAAAATAGAATAGACAATTCAGTTGGAAGGGCCCTATAATGATCGTCTAATCCAACTGCCTGACCGCTTCAGGGCTGACCAAAAGTAACCATTCTGAAGAGAAAGCAGATCTTTATTATGCAGAAACCATTGCGGGAAAACCACAATTAATATATAAATTTTGGTATGTCCAGCTGCTGAAAACCTACCAGATATAATGTAAGCGTATTCTCTACTCTTTTAAATATTTTTCAATGTCCCCACTTAAAAAGATGTATTAAATGTGGGATGGAAAGGGAAATTAACTGTGCTGGAAGAATATAGTTTTTGCAATATTACCACAAAAATCCTCAAATGAAGCCTTGGTGCTGTATTTCTGTCTGGCACTTTTTAAGTACTCTGTCTCCTTAACATGCGGTCCTTAAAATCATACATGATCAATTGTTTAGGAATACATTTGCTGTGGCCATAATCTTCCAAAATTACCCATTACTGTGAGAACCCATTTTACAAATCTAAATGTATCAAGTAGTCGGCATAAATCACAGGTAATTTTCACCTGTACAAACCAGGTTTCTAAGGGTCAACCTCAACTTCAGCAATGCAAATCAAAATCTGAACTTTAGGAGCTTATATTTGAAATAGCAGAATGGAAAATCATGATGCTTTCTGCACTATTAGTGTATAAAGAATCCTGTCTCTTTTTTATTATAGACTGAAAGCATTTTGTACCTGTGATCTTAAGAATTTTTTTAAATTTTCAGACCTTAGTTAAGTCAAATGCTGTATTTTTCCTCTTCTTTGAATCTTTCTCTTTCCTAAGGAAATGTGTGCTTTTAAATGAGCTCTAAGGACATTGTGTTTGGGCACAAGTACTTAAAAAACAGGTGTTTTAGGAGAGCACAGTCCTTATATCTTTGCCTAATTGCAAAGCTCTCTTGTATCTTATATCGACACAAGGATGTCTTTCAGTTTCTTTGGAATTGGAATCAGTGACTTCATACTGAAAAAGGTTGGTTTTGAGTCTACAGACCATGATGATTTTTAGCAGTGAAGGAACATGCGTGTTTGTTTAAATACATGGCCATGTATACTTATAAATGTACAGACGTGTTTGTATCTATGTATGCAGTTTTAACCCACAGCTGACATGATATGGAAAGTATTTAAGGAATTTTATAAGCTTTGTGGAAAATGAGTGTTTCTTGAAAAATATACTAGCAGTTACATCTACTCGAAAATGAGAATAGTGTGCTTTTTAAATAAAAAAACCCCAAACAAACTAAAGTTTT
Source organism: Pezoporus flaviventris (assembly GCF_033815535.1). NCBI lineage: Eukaryota > Metazoa > Chordata > Aves > Psittaciformes > Psittacidae > Pezoporus > Pezoporus flaviventris. The sequence continues at coordinate 11,477,209 of NW_026892595.1, forward strand.
ATGATAAGTGGTTTTGGGGTCATTGATGCTTTGAATCAGTTTTCCCATAAGCTTAGAGTCAATGCTTTAAGCCTATTAATTTTACTAAATTACATTATGAATTAACTTCACCACTGTATTTTAATTGTGTTCATAGTCATTTTAAAAATAGTTGACTGAGATAGGTCATTTAATTATATTTTATCTGTAAGAAAGCATTAGCTCTGATAGCTAGCAAGGCCATCTGCAATTCCTTTCAGTTCACTCACACTGAATTGCTCAGATAAGACTGTCAAGTGCTGCCTAAATAAGGAGGGAGCCTTGGTAGAGTTAGGTGGGTGACCCAAATTAAGCATTGATTGCGGCTGTGCTGTAGGGTCTGAGCTGTTTCCTGCAGCGCTGAACCTTTTTGGAATTTTCATTGTTGTTTTCTACAGGGTATTAAAATGCGAGTATCTGTCATTCAGGATCTCAGGGAGGATGAAAATGGGGATGGGGAAGAAGAAGAAAAGGTGAGTTAAATCCCAATAGCTTTGGAAAGTACTTAGTTCCTTCAATTGTTGCCCTTCTAGGACAATAAAACTGGAATGATTACCTTTCTCTTGCAGGTCTTCCTCAAGCCTGTTATTGAGGACAAAAATATGGAACTGGCCCTAAAATGCAGTCAAATAATCAGTGATGTAAGTGACAGTGACTGTTTGCATTTCTCTTTTCAAGTGGGTTTATATTTGTGATACATAATTTTTTTTTAGATGTGTGCAGTGCAACATGTGCCCATCCAAGGCTCAAAATATAAAAGCACACAAAATAATAGAAAAGCACAGCCTATTCTGGTATCTTAAACAATCAGCTCTGGAAGGATGAACTTTTCAGAGCACTTGGATGGTATGAAGTGTAAGTACTAGGAAAAAAAGTGGTCAAAAAAGTGGGTCTCCTGTGGAGGGTGTCTCCCATGAGAACACCTTGTCTCGTTTCATCAGGAAAATGCAATGTTTTTTTCTGGTTATAGCCTATTTCTATGACGATTGATTGGTTAGAACAGAACTGGGTGCCAGTATACATAGCTGCAAGGAGGGATGATAAAAATAAAACAGATGCATTTTGAGTGTTATCTATTGGTTTGTGGTGACAGATACTCACAACTGCTTAGCATTTTATTGTTGATTTGCATTTACAGGAAGAACCCACTGAAATTTTAGAATATCTTTAAAATTATTGAGCTAGCAAATTCTCGACTTAGTTACTATAGATTTTTAAAACTGTCGATCAGATATAGACATTATATAGACCGGATCCAAGACATTTTAAATTGGAGTAGATTCAATTGCTTTAATATAACAGCATCAGATTTACCCTTGTGGAAGTCTATTTCTGTGTCTCTCTGGGAAAGTGTGACTGAAGAGTAACTTTGTCCCTTCATGTAAATGGCAATAAAGAGTGTTATTTCTCCTGTGAGGATGGTGGCTGGCAGCAGAGGAGACAATACTGAGAAACAAGTGTTCTTCTAAAGGAACTGAAAAATCTGTTGTTATAATATGATATTGAGATTTGGGATATTATTGTTCAAGGTGAAAGGGTATGTTGATTTTTCAATAGAACCTACAAAATCTACACTTAAGGTATAAATTATTAGGTGTTGTGTATCAGAAAAAAATAGGCAACTCAGAAAATATGGTACCTGGGATGTGTAGGTGTTATACTGCTGGCTTGAAAGTGTGACTTGACAGTCTTTGTCCTTGCACTGTCTGGTAATACTTTAATTTGCGTATAGAATGCTAAAAATTGAATATATCCTTAACCCAAAATACATTTATTACTTCAATGCAACTTGTTTCTAAACATGGTTGCTGTCTTCAAAGGCAAAAAACTTCTTGAAAAATACTGGAGAAATATTTTCTTTAATTGAAAACAAATTATTACTGTGCTGTGTACCCATTAGGAGTCCTGCTGGCTGTGGCTCTTAATTAAGGGATAAATTAAGTGGTATTTTCTCTGATTTTCTGCAGAGAGCTAAGGTGAATAACTAAGTCAAGCAGGTTTCTGTAGCCTATAATAATTCAGGGATCTGGGCTTTTGCTGAAAACTTGTGATCCATTTAGCCTGTGAGTGTGTTAGATTTTCCTTGAGAATTATAAAGCATAATGGCAAAGCATCATTAATGCTTTCAAAGGAGTAGTAGTATGTAATGGTCTAGAACAATTTAATTTCAAAGAAAAGACTGTTTAAAAATGGTGTCCAGGTCTGGGGCCTTACTGAGCCTCTGCTGCAATCAGTAGGAGTTTCTTCATTGGCTTGAATGGAATGCATATATGTGTAGGGAGAGAATTTTGATTCACAGAATTCTTGTTATAATTGGAATTTCTTATGACCAGTGAAGTTGTTTGTGCTGGGGGATAAGTTCCTCACCCTTCACACTTTATTGAGGAGGCCAATAAACTGCAAGGAGTTTGTATTCTTGCCTTTGACTTTTCACTCATTAGCATTCAGAACTCTATGTATTCCTCATTTTTCACATGAACCTTTGCACAAACCACTGTGGATGTATTGTTGGTGTACATCTGTGCATTTTATGTGTACAGTGGTTTTATGGGGCTTCCAGTTTGGCCCAAAGGTGACCTTGGGACAGCAGCCTGTGTCCTTGCCGACCACAAGACTGGGTGATTGTCGTTTTCTGCCAGTGGAGCTGTCAGCACAGCTCCTCCATCAGAATGCAGTGCCAGGAGTGCTCATAGACTGAGATACTGGGGTTGCATTACATTTGCCCTGTATTCTTTGCAGGCTGACTTTAATTTGGCAGTGTGGTTTTAAAAAGTGTTACGACAGCAGCCCTTAGTGCACGCCTAACTGCCAGCCTTGAACTATACGTAGGGGAAGTTGTGAAGTGTTTATGTGCTCTGGTTCTTGAGGAAATCCCCGTTTTAGTTTGAGGTTGGCAGATGTTTGTTCTGTGGCTGTGATACCCCCTGGATTGTTTCTCCCTAAAGCCATTTCATTTAATCTCCCTCCGTTAAGAAATTTCATTCCACAGATGTTTACAAAACTGTCGTATGTGTTTGATTTATGAATTACCTTCCTTTCCAGGCCTTTTCTCTTCCATATTGAAATTGATCCTGTCCATTTGCTTGTATTGCTTATATTTTGGTATATTTTCATCTCTTTTGTTTTGATGGTATGGTGTGATGTTGTGAATAGTTATAAGCATAGAGAGGAGTTACTGTATGAGTAAAATGATCATCGACCAATCTATTGTAATCTTTTCCGGTAGGAAGGCAGACACTCTGCCTTCTGAAGATACTGCTGAATTTTGATAATGTGTGGTACAGGTGCTTCTTTTCCTCTACATCAAGAAGTAGTACAACTTGTCATTTAATCATCATTGTATGGAGTCCAGCTTTGCTTCAGCTTGTCTCTTTGTTATAAAGCAAGAGCCAAAGAGACCTAGAGTGAAGAGTAGAAACAGAGTGACCTTAGACTCATACCAGTAGGGTTGTGACCACCTCATTCAGGGTGGAGCTGCTCCTCTGAACTCATTACTAGTCACAGCCTCTGACAGAGGAGGACTTTGAGGTCTAAATTGCTGCAGACTAGTAAAATGCTGTGGGGTGGTAATATCATATGCTTGCCCTGTTTCTCATGCTTTTCTCTAGGTTTCTGTGGCCACAGGAAGAGCATTTGGTATTATATGGGTCTGTGATCTGACACAGCTCTTACTCTTATGAGAGATTATAAATGTAGCGTTGGAAAGGGATTTCTTAATGGGAAAAAGTTCCCTTTTGGTGTAGCGTAAGAGTTGGATACAAAGGTTCAGACCTTTTGGTGGCTTTTGTAAACTTAGGTGGGTCTTTGAGAAATGCAGTTCTTGAATGTATCTTGGCATGGTGACTGTTGACATGGTTCTATCATAGATGTTAAGGTATTAAGAACAGTTTTTCAAATGTATTCATATTAAAGTTACAATAGCATGTGCCTCTGCACACAAAGGAGAACTGGTGGCTTGGATTAAGCTGTTACCATCAGAGCCTTTCCTTTAGCCCACAGCCTTCTCCTGTGTTCCCCCATGAATAATGCCATGGGCAAGATGAATTTTCTTGCTGAGCCAAGAAGCTTCAGCCAAAGGTTTGATGTCCTCGGTTTATAAAGTTGATAAAAAAATGCAATTTGAAGCTTACTGTTTTGATGGTTGTCTAGGGATTTTAATTCACTTTTACTGGATAGCTGCGCTGCCAGTCAGAGTAGTTTTATGATGAGTCAGGAAGAAGAAAAGGTTCAGGAGGTAGCTATTAAAAATTGGGCCTTGAGTGAGCTATTGGACTTCAAAAATATAGCAAAAGAGCAGTAGCAGCCTCAGTCCATCATTTACAAATTTTTCCTATTATTTGTTTTTTTCGCAAGGCTTACCAGATCTACTCAACCTAAACAGTGTATTTTGTGGTGAAGGGAAAGTCACTTGCAGGCAAAATTTCCTATTCAGTATTTTAGACGTTTGAATATGTAATCCCAAACTAGGAAGAGGAATATTAGCTTTTCTGCCTATTCCTTTGAACCACTGGTTATGTTTAGTCATAGCAAATCCCTTAAGCCTCTTGCTTATGTCATTTACAATAAATATGCTTTTTAAGGGCAGATATCATGACTTCATTATACTCACAGAATCATAGAGTCATTGAACAGTTTGGGTAGGAAGGTTCTATTTCATCTTCCATCTTTCTGATTCCAAGTGATGCGTACACTTCTATAGCAGAATGTAATGTGCTGGATCAGAGTTTGACCACCCATTTTGTTTTTCTCTAAATTGCTCATTTGAGACTACATGCGTTTTGTGGCCTCTGTGGGTTACTATAATAAATGTGAATAATAAAGGCGTAAGGAGGTAGCATTAGTCCTTTACTGCTTTTGGTTATTTTGAACGCATGACTTCTACAGCAGAATAGCTTGATTATTTGTTTTAGTTGTGTCCTGTTTCCCCTCCCCCATTTAAGGGATGCCTTAGGAAGCTTTTATGTTTGATTTTTGAATGTAATTATTGCTCTGTAATTAAAATGGATGTAATTACAGTCAGCTCTCGGATATCTATGGGTGATTTATCTAAGTTGTGAGCAGCAAGACCCTCCATTTCCTCTACTAGAGTCTCAGCTTTATGGCAGTTTCTACTGGCAACACCAGCAGAACTAACCAGTAGAAAGTCAGCTGTGTATATTTCCCATGTCCCTTGTCAGCCATGAATGAACATAAATCTACAAAACCTTTTTTTTTAAGCTGTTCATGTGCACATACTTACATATGTATGTGTATGCAGGATGCAAGTGTATGCAGGATGCAAGTGTATGCAGGATGAACAATAAGTGCCTGCTCATGTTTATCATAAAACTGCCCTTTTTGTGTATTGCTCTGTGTTTACCTAGGAGTGTGGTGTCACATACAGGTTATACAAACCATTTGATTTGTGGACCCCTGTGTAAAATCACGACACACAGTAATTTTATGTCCATTCTTCACCAAGCAGTTTTTATTTAGAATAGACTGTAATCCACAAAAGCAGATAGTATAATTTGGTGATGAGATGTAGATTCCACCAGTAGACCAAATGTGGATAGGCTCAATAGCAACCAAAATTATTTCCTGTGTAAGGATTATGTAGTCAACCTTTCGAGGTGAATTTGGCATTGTCTAATCCATTCTGTGGTGGACAAAAAGTTTGCATCAGAAAATACAGGAGCTGATTCTATATAGGCTGCCATAGTTTGCATGAATTTTCCAAGTCCCTCTAGAGGAGCATAGACTAGAACTTGTGATATCCATTAAGGATTCAGAGAAAGAGGAAATTAAGACTGCATATTTCTGTAATGCTCAAATGCAGATCGTATTGCTTCTGTCAGTGCTTGTCAGCAAGTCTAAAGTGCATAAATGCAAGCTGCTGTTGTGCAGAATGTGAAAATGAGGTTAGAGCAGATAATAACCATGAAAGCTTAATACTAAATAATTCAATTTGCATTGAGCTAAATTATTCTATTTACAAAGAAAGAAATGTCACTAAAAACGTTGAAGGCTATCCATGTAAAGTGTCTATTTTAGAAATTTATTTAGTCCATCTCATTGTAATTCACTATCTTTCTTCATGCAGTTCTTGCATAATAAAGTCCCTACACATTCACTGTGTCCATAGATTTTATCCTTCTTGCAGTCTCACTAATAGAAACAGTAACTGACTCTATCAATGGTCATGTGATTATTATACCACCCCATATTGTTGGCCCCATAGTAAGAAAAAGGTTGGTTGTTAAAAAAAAAACCAAACCCAAAAGCTCACTTTTTTTTCCTTCCTGTAAAATATGTTCTAGTGTTCTGCTTCAAAAATGGTTTACTTTGTGCATATGAGCTTTAAAAAATGGTTCAATTCAGAATTTGTTTGGTCTCAAAGAAATTCTGTTATTACTTGTCATGAGTGTTGGAGTGCTTTGTAGGAAATGAGTTGGCAGTGGCCTGAATGTATTCATGTAACTCTTGGGTTCATAAAGGGGCATTTGATTGTTACACAGATTTTGTGCTTGGTAGGTCTGATTTAGAAGTTAGTTTAATAATTTTATCTCCGAGATCAAGGCTCAAGGACATCACTTATTTGGGTCTCCTTTCTTTAGAGATGCTAGAACATCTGCAACACTGGTGAAATGTGCTGTAGATGTAAAGAAAAATCTTTTTCATCTTCATTATTAAAGAGTTCTGTGGCTTTGACATAACTCTGGTACTGTGTGTGAGAACTGGGTGTTTCCCTTTATGGCTTAGTTTGATCTAGCCTGAGGTATTTGCAAGCCACCCAGCATAGTATTCATAAATCAAGTAATACTACTAATAAAAAATAAATAAAAATAGCTATTGTTTATTTTTCTGGGGTTTTAAAGAACAATTAAACTTTTTTTTTTTCCTCCTCTTTGTAGATACACTATAAAGAAGAGTTTAAAAAATCTAAAGGCAAGTGCATATTTGTACCTGACACCCCGCAGCTAAAACACGTGAAAAGTCTCGGTGCTTTTATTTCTGAGGTAAGACCTAAAAGGATGAAGAATTCTCTTTGCTTTTTATTCTTTCTCAGTTGAATATGGTGTTTTTTAGCAGGCGAAGGATGGCTTGTATCAAATAAAAAATCTGTTTAAAGCTGAAGTGACTTAAACTGCTATAATTAGTGTGTAATCTGTATGTGAGTAATAATAATTTGGAATTTTGCAACACATTAATTTTGAGATTCCAAGGTATTTTATTAATGATTCTGAATAGGCAGTCCTACCTACCCCATTTTATGGATGGATAGGAATAGGAAGAGGATTTCTTGTTACATATTGTGCAGTGATGAGGTTTGCAAATTGTGGCTGTGCATAATTTCCCTAATATGGAGAATTCACAGCCTGATATCAAAGAGGAGACAAGGAAACTGCTGCCCTCTTATTACCCCTGTCCTCCTTCAGGAATGGACTGGGCCAATGGGGTGGTGGGGTTGCTCTTTATGTGCGGGAGGAACTACAGTGCACCAAGTTCTGTCCAGGGACAGATGATGAGCGAGTTGAGAGTCTGTGGGTGAGAATTAAGGGGCAGGCTGGCAGGGGGGATACTGTTGTAGGTGTCTGTTACAGACCACCGGATCAGGGTGAGGAAGTTGACGAGGCCTTCTACAGGCAGCTGAGAGCGGCCTCACAGTCACAGGCCGTGGTGGTCGTGGGGGATTTTAACTTCCCTGATGTTTGCTGGAAGGACCACTCGGCAACCCAGCCGCAGTCCAGGAGGTTCCTCCAGTGTATGGATGATAACTTCCTCCTGCAAATGGTGGATGAGCCGACCAGGAGAGGAGCGCTGCTGGATCTCATCCTCACTAACAAGGAGGATCTGGTCGAAGCAGTAAGGGTTGAGGGCTGCCTTGGTTGCAGCGACCACGAGATGGTGGAGTTCAGGATCTTGTGTGGCAGGACTAGTAGAATACCAAGTAGAATTGCAACCCTGGACTTTAGCAGGGCAAACTTTGGCCTTTTCAAGCAATTGCTAGGGGAAATCCCATGGGCAGGGCTGCTTGAAGGTAAAGGGGCCCAAGATAGTTGGTTGACATTCAAGGACTGCTTTTTCCGTGCTCAAGATCGGAGCATCCCGACACGTAGGAAGTCAAGGAAGAGGGCCAAGAGACCTGTGTGGCTAAATAGGGAATTGCTGGGTATGCTCAAGTGGAAGAGGAGAGTTTACAGGTCATGGAAGGAGGGGCTGGCCACTTGGGAGGAATATAAGGCTGCTGCTAGAGGATGTAGGAAGGCAGCTAGGAGGACTAAGGCATCCTTAGAATTAAACCTGGCAAGAAGGGTCAAGGACAGCAAAAAGAGCTTTTTTAAATACATGGCAGACAAAACTAACACCAGAGGCAATGTAGGCCCACTGATGAACGGGATGGGTGCCCTGGTGACAGAAGATAAAGAGATGGCAGAGTTACTGAATGCCTTCTTTGTCTCTGTCTACTCTGCTGCAGGCAGTCCTGAAGAGCCTGTACCCCTGAGACCTTAGATGAAGTCAGGTCGACGGAGCGGTTTGCCTTAGTCGATGAGGAATGGGTTAGAGACCAGTTGAGCAATCTGGACATCCATAAATCCATGGGTCCAGATGGGATGCACCCGCGGGTGCTGAGGGAACTGGCGGAAGTCATTGCTAGACCACTCTTCATCATCTTTACCAAGTCTTGGGAAACGGGAGAGGTGCCTGAGGACTGGAGGAAAGCAAATGTCACTCCAGTCTTCAAAAAGGGCAAGAAGGAGGACCCGGGTAACTACAGACCGGTCAGCCTCACCTCCATCCCTGGGAAAGTGATGGAACACCTTATCCTTGGTACCATCTTAAGGCATATCAAGGATAAGAAGGTTATGAGGGGCAGTCAACATGGCTTCACCAAGGGGAAATCATGTTTGACCAATCTCTTAGCCTTTTATGAGGAAATAACACGGTGGATGGATGATGGCAGAGCGGTGGATGTGGTCTACCTTGACCTCAGCAAAGCATTTGACACAGTCTCCCACAGCATCCTCGCGGCTAAAATGAGGAAGTGTGGACTGGATGATCAGGTAGTGAGGTGGACTGCTAACTGGCTGAAGGAGAGAAGCCAGAGAGTTGTAGTCTATGGGGCTGAGTCTAGTTGGAGGCCTGTAACTAGTGGAGTGCCTCAAGGGTCAGTACTGGGACCGGTATTATTTAATATATTCATCAATGATTTAGATGAGGGAATTGAGTGTACTATCAGCAAGTTTGCTGATGACACTAAGCTGGGAGGAGTGGCTGATACGCCAGAAGGCTGTGCTGCCATCCAGCGAGACCTGGATAGGCTGGAGAGTTGGGCAGGGAGTAACTTGATGAAATATAACAAGGGAAAGTGTAGAGTCCTGCATCTGGGCAGGAACAACCCCAGGTTCCAGTATAGGTTGGGGAACGACCTGTTAGAGAGCAGTGTAGGGGAGAGGGACCTGGGGGTCCTAGTGGACAACAGGATGACCATGAGCCAACACTGTGCCCTTGTGGCTAAGAAGGCCAATGGCATCCTGGGGTGTATTAGAAGGGCGGTGGTTAGTAGGTCGAGAGAGGTCCTCCTTCCCCTCTACTCTGCCCTGGTGAGACCGCATCTGGAGTATTGTGTCCAGTTCTGGGCCCCTCAGTTCAAGAAGGACAGGGAGCTGCTGGAGAGAGTCCAGCGCAGGGCAACAAAGATGATTAAGGGAGTGGAACATCTCCCTTATGAGGAAAGACTGAGGGAGCTGGGTCTCTATAGTTTGGAGAAGAGGAGACTGAGGGGTGACCTTATCAGTGTCTATAAATATATAAAGGGGGAGTGTCACGAGGACGGAGCCAGGCTCTACTCAGTGGCAAACAATGATAGGACAAGGGGTAATGGGTACAAACTGGAACACAAGAGGTTCCACTTAAACTTGAGAAGAAACTTCTTCTCAGTGAGGGTGACGGAACACTGGAACAGGCTGCCCAGGGAGGTTGTGGAGTCTCCTTCCCTGGAGACATTCAAAACCCGCCTGGATGCATTCCTGTGTAACATTATCTAGGTGTTCCTGCTCCGGCAGGGGGATTGGACTAGATGATCTTTCGAGGTCCCTTCCAATCTCTAACATACTGTGATACTGTGATACTGTGACATTAGGTCAATGACAACAGCAGGTCACTTGAGATCTAGCATGCATACATATGCATACCCATGCCAAGTTTTTAGGACTTCCTATAACACACACAGAGAACAGTAGTGGCAAAGAAAGAACAGCAGCTTCCAAAATGCCAGAGCAGAGTTTACTGCCAGCTCATCATGTCCCAGGTACAAGTTGTAGCATTACATCTCTGCTTATTTTCCATGGGTTAGAATACCATCAGGAATTTTACCTGGCAGAGAGTTGCTTTTGTTAGGGAACTGCTGGTTCTGAGTGATTTTTCTGTCACTGTGATGTTGGAAGACTTGAATGTTTGCTGCCGTTTTGTTTTTTTTTTCTGCTACATTTATGATTATGATAAAGAACATTCCAATATCCCTGTCCGTAGTTATGTAATTTGTATACATTCTATATTCTGTTTCTGATATACATCAGCTTGCTGTGTGGCTACATTGCATGTGAATGCATCTGATGAATATTTTTGCTATGTTTGTCTTCATGTTGTCTGAGAAAGAGTGCCATATCCCAAGGGGCATAAAAGTGATGAAATCATACTTTCTAAGGACAGACCATTGTAGTCCACCAAAGCACAGTATATAGAGTATTTTTCAAATCCATCTGTCTGATTCCAAAGAAAAGCTGCTAATTATTAGTCAAATATTTGGAGATGTAAAGATATTTAAGAATTTTAAAACCCGCATGTTTTATGTTATCAGGGTTGAGCACTCTGGTTGCTTATTGCAGCATTACCTGAAGCCAATGATGTGATGGATGGTTTATCTTGTAAATTACTGACCTCTAGTGTCCTACAACCTGTTTTTGCAAAACTTGAGCAGTGAAATTCTTAGCAGCATGCCTACTGCAGTGAAAAAGAGTCTTCTGTTCGGGGAAACAGCAATAACACATATAGTACATATGGGGAACGAGTCTCTGATGAAGAGCTGTATATTGCACAGTAAATTAACGACATTAGACAGTATCATTTAAGATATCTTTGATATTTATGATTACTTTCACAGCAATACTTGACATTATTGTTTAATGAATTTGAAAAACTTGGATCTGAAGCAAAACCCTCCCAGATTTTGAACTATTATTCTGGCTTGTCTCATAAAACCCTTTTGTTAGGAATTGCTAGTACTGAACACTAGGGAAAATACAGGATAAAGAAAAATTAATTGAAAAATTAGTTTGTAATATGAAAAGATGAAGTGGAAATGATGGCAGACATTCTAAGTTCAGTGTGTCTGTCTTTTCCAGTTGTGTTTAATTGCTACTGCTTATTAATCAATATTTTTTGTTGGCTTCTCATTGGTCCTGTTGTGCACAATTTGGGAAAATGGAAGGAAAAAGAAAATTTTGGGTTTTGGAGGTGATTTTAAAAAGGCTAGAAAAATAACTGCTTTGCTTACCTTTTTTTATACTTCCCCCCAAATTATTGAATTTAATTAGGAGATACTTTTATTGCTTTGTAATTTAGATACATCTACTGAAAGTATTTTAAAGTTATTATTCAAACATCTGGTTTTACCTGAAGGTTTATTACAGCACTACATTTTAGTTCTAATAGTCTATCACATTTAATTGAATAGAAAAAAAAGTAGTATGATTCCTGTATCTTACTTTTTGCATTATATGCCACCTTTTTCTTCCCGCTAGGTGAAGTATAAAGGAGCTGCTAAAAAAGACCTTTCCAACTCTCTTTATCAGCAGATGCCAGCTACAATTGACAGTGTATTTGCAAAGGAATTAATGCAACTTCAGAGCAAGGTAAAATTTTAGAATCACAACTATTTTTAGATAAATTGTGTGACAGAATATGACCAATTTTAACAGTGTATTTGAATAGATATATGGTTACCTGCTTGATTTATTTGGGGGAGTTTATCATCCTGAGTTTATCACCATAACTTCTTAACTTCAAGAATTACTCATTTACAAAATGTTGACAATCTTACTTGTTATGTTTATTAAATATAAATTTTAAAAATGCTAGTGCATTCATCAGGCCAAGGAAATCCATTAGAAAACCATAAATACAATAAGGATTTATTGAACTCAGTGACACTGCACTGTGTTTATAGAATACACAAATCTTATACCACAGCCATTTCAATATGAATGTTGCATTACAAAATGTTTGATGCTGAAGGGAAGATAATGACTTTCATAGGCACTTGCTGATAGCAGTAAACATATTTCTGACGGTCTACATCATACTACCATTTACAACAAATTTTATAAAACTATGAAATCAAATATATTGTAGTCATGTAAACATGCAAACAACCCGTCAAATAGTAAATTTGAGTTCAGTTGCCTTCAGGGGCTTAAAAATATAATACCCTTTAATGTAGGCAGGTGACCCTTCACTTGCATTGATCTCAATGGAATGATGAGTGTTAAGGATGTGTAATACAAATTAAGTTATAAATTTTCATTGTTACTCCTGAGAATTACAGCTGATAGATGGTCGTGGCTTTCTGTCCACCAAGCATTTCCACATTTCCTTGTTTTGCCTTTCTCCTCTTTCAAGGCTATTAACTATGTATAGTTTAATACAGCTAGTCTGTGAAGTGAACACACTCCTAAATCCACAAAGTTGATTGTATCTCAGTATGCATTCTTCTAATGCAGTGATTTTTTTTTCAAGCAAAGGAAAATATTCATAACAGAAGAAAGCACTGATATCTCAGGGCAGCTTGTGGAGAAATGTTTTGATTTAAAACAATGTGTTAAACAAGGCAAGGCTATATTAAGCAAATAAAATAACATATTTTAGTTTCCATAGTTTGAAATGGAACATATATACACTCAAGTTAAAGTAGCACAGTAGCTGAAATGACATTAATGGGGCGTTGCATTGTAAAGTGAGTGATTAGAAGAATTGCAGTAGAAATAAATTGGGAATTAAACTTGTATAACATTTTTCAACCATTAGTTTGATTTATAAAACATTAGTTAACTAGTTTGCCACAAATTTACTCCTGAATTCATTCTGAATGTGTAAATTCTACATTAGTTTAAACAAATGAGGTTAATTAACATTGGTGATGTGGCAGAAAAGATAAATAACCGAGACTAAAAATGAAACCATTTGATCCATCAGAAAAAAACCTTTAAAGGAAAAGACTGTCATTTTCATTTGATACTTTTTGAAGTTTTTTCTTCAATCATCCAACGGTCATAGAGAAACAAGTATGCATATACTATGAGTAATATTTAAGCAGAAACTTTTCCTGTAAAATTCATACCATCCCCTTAGGAATAGATGCGTTATAAATCATAATCTACCATAAAACTTAAAGATATGCTGACACATTTTTCCAACTTGTGGTTACTGTTATAGTGGACCTGAATTAAGTGCTACTGTGGGAGAAATCCTAGGGGATTTTCTAGTGGAAAATCTTCTCCACAGTATTCAAATCTAAGCCGTATTGTGCCTATCACTGTGGTACCTAAGTAGCTAATACAAGGATTTCAGATTTCAAGCGGGTCAGGATATGGCAGAGGGGATTTCTGCAGCATTTATCTAGCTGGGATTGTGAATTTAAAGGTCATCACTTCAGTAAGAGGAGACCACAGGTATGCCATAGAAGGAAAAGGGAACAGCATCAACTGGCCATTGTGCCAACCCTCCTGCAAAAAGGCTGTTATAAGCACAGATCTGCAGTCTGTTTCTCAATTATATTAAGTTGATTTTAAATAGGTGCTGATTTCCTGAGAGGTGGAAATTGAGTGTCCTCTTCCCCATCCGCATTAGAACAAACTTACACCTTTGACTCCCTTTTCATGCTTCTTGAATGGGCCTGAATGCTTTTATAGCCAGATAAAGCAGGTGCTTTCTCTCTCTGTAATGCTGTGTTCTTGGCAGGATCCATAGCCTCTTGTGCCAAGCAGGTGTGTCGGGACTAGGGGATCATGGTGTGGAAGAAAGAGAGCCACTGGCTCTCTCCACTGCTGCCTGCTGGCACACAATTCCTGAGGCCAGTGTGCCTCTACTGGGTGATCTCTTTACACGGTTCTCCACAAATGGTCTCTGCCATGATATGATGCTGCCTGAAATGGTGCTGCTGCCCTGCTGCTGCCCACCAGCACTGTTTTCAGCCTACCTTGATCTAGCCCGATTTATTACTCTTATGCACTGTTTCAGCTCACACTCAGAATTTAGGAACTTGGAGGCAACTGGGTGAAATTTCTTTTTTCTCACAAGAAATTATTGCCCACCTACAGCTGCCCTCCACAGTCCTCTCCAGAACAAACAGACTCCCATATTACTATCTTTAACTGATATGGCAATTGTTATGGATTTCAGCAGAGCCAGGACCTCATTTGATATGGTTTCAGCCATTCAATGTCAGCATTGACAGGATCTTACTACAATGGAGAGTACAACACCCTGACATTTGTAGTTTTCCTCCTGAGGGCGTTTTGCCCCATATTGGTTGTATTGATTCATGCTCAATTCCCTCTTCAAGATAGAATCATAGAATCATAGAATAATTAGGGTTGGAAAGGACCTTAAGATCATGTAGTTCCAACCCCCCTGCCGTGGGCAGGGACACCTTACGCTAAATCATATCACCCAAGGCCTCGTCCAACCTGGTCTTGAACACTGCCAGGGATGGAGCATTCATAACCTCCCTGGGCAACCCATTCCAGTGCCTCACCACCCTAACAGGAAAGAATTTCCTTCTTATATCCAACCTAAACTTCCCCTGTTTAAGTTTTAACCCATTACCCCTTGTCCTATCACTACAGTCTCTAATGAATAGTCCCTCTCCAGCATCCCTATAGGCCCCCTTCAGATACTGGAAGGCTGCTATGAGGTCTTCACGCAGCCTTCTCTTCTCCAGGCTGAACAGCCCCAACTTCCTCAGCCTGTCTTCATACGGGAGGTTCTCCAGTCCCCTGATCATCCTCGTGGCCCTCCTCTGGACTTGTTCCAACAGTTCCATGTCCTTTTTATATCGAGGACACCAGAACTGCACACAATACTCCAGGTGAGGTCTCATGAGAGCAGAGTAGAGGGGCAGGATCACCTCCTTCGACCTGCTGGTCACGCTCCTCTTGATGCAGCCCAGGATACGGTTGGCGTTCTGGGCTGCAAGTGCACACTGAAGCTGGCTCATGTTCATTTTCTCATCGACCAACACCCCCAAGTCCTTCTCTTTAGGGCTGCTCTGAATCTCTTCTCTGCCCAACCTGTAGCTGTGCCTGGGATTGCTCCGACACAGGTGTAGGACCTTGCACTTGGCATGGTTAAACTTCATGAGGCTGCATCAGCCCACCTCACAAGCGTGTCGAGGTCCCTCTGGATGGCATTCCTTCCCTTCAGCGTATCAACCGAACCACACAGCTTGGTGTCATTGGCAAACTTGCTGAGGGCACACTCAATCCCACTGTCCATGTCAGCGACGAGGATTTTAAACAAGACCAGTCCCAACACCGATCACTGAGGGACACCACTCGTTACTGGTCTCCAGCCAGACATTGAGCCATTGACCACAACTCTTTGTGTGCAGCTGTCCAGCCAGTTCTTTATCCACCGAGTGGTCCAGCCATCAAATTGATGTCCGTCCAGTTTAGAGACGAGGATGTTGTGTGGGACAGTGTCGAATGCTTTACACAAGTCCAGGTAGATGACATCAACTGCTCTACCCTGTCCATCAGCTCCGTAGCCCCATCATAGAAGGCCACCAAATTGGTCAGGCAGGATTTCCCCTTAGTGAAGCCATGCTGGCTGTCACCAAGCACCTTGTTGATTTTCATGTGCCTTAGCATGCCACCCAGGAGAATCTGCTCCAAGATTTTGCCAGGCACAGAGGTGAGACTGACTGCTCTGTAATTCCCTGCGTCATCCATTTTCCCCTTCTTGAAAATGGGGGTTATATTTCCCTTTTTCCAGTCATCCGGAACTTCACCTGACTGCCATGATTTCTCAAATATGATGGCCAGCAGCTTCGCAACTTCATTTGCCAGCTCCTTCAGGACCCGCGGATGGATCTCATCAGGACCCATGGACTTGTGCATGTTCAGATTTTTAAGATGGTCTCGAACGAGTTCCTCTCCTACAGTGGGCTCAAGGTCTTCATTCTCACAGTCCCTGCATCTGCCTTCCAACACTTGGGTGGTTTGGTCAGAGCCTTTGCCAGTGAAGACTGAGGCAAAGAAGTCATTCAGAACCTCAGCCTTCTCCAAATCCTGTGTAGCCAGTTCTCCTGAGAGCTTCCTGAGGGGGCCTACATTCTCACTAGTCTGTTTTTTTATTTGCTATGTACTTGTAGAATCCCTTCCTGTTATCTTTAATACCTCTAGCTAAGTTTAATTCTAACTGGGCCTTAGCTTTCCTAACCTGGTCCCTAGCTTCCTGGACAACATCCCTGTACTCTTCCCATGCCACCTGTCCTTGCTTCCACTTATTATAAGCCTCTTATAAAGATACACAGAAAAGACTTTAGCCAGACTACTTCTGCTGGCTTTTGCATAAAACTCACGTTTGCTTTTTTGTATTTTATGTAGAACTGGCATGAATGCCCATAGAGAAGGAAATGCATCAAAAATTTTGACAAAAAAAATCATGATGCTCTTCGTGGAAAAAAAAAGTGTTTCATAAGAATGAAAAAGAATTTGCACAGCCCCACATACTTAGGTGGCTTTCATCCATTTCCTCTGCACAGGATATTTGTCTATCTCCTTCTAAATAGCTTTCTTCAGGGTGAGCAAGCAGATTTTCCTCTCTTCATCTCTTTTATCATGGCTGTCCCCGTTGTAAGCTTGAGAGAGCAGAAGTCCCTGTCCTTACCAGGTAACTTCACCCTCCTTGCCAGCCTACAAAGCTCTCGCAAATTTCCCTGTTCTCTGCAATGAGAAAATGAAGTTGATGAGAGCAGTCCAGGCAGGGAGCCCTCATTTTGATTTTCCCGAAAGGAAATGGACATTTTCTAGAAAAATTACAATTTTCTTGTGAACAGTTTTTCTGAAGGAAAATTTCTGATCATTGCTAGCTTTGTGCCAACTCTTTTTCTTGTCTGAAGACCAGTAAACTGAATCCTTCCTTATGCAGAGCAATTTTTTAATAAGGTGTCACAAACAATGATAAAGGTATTTGAAGTTGCTTAAAGGGGAAATAGTGTTGAAAAAGAAGTATGCGTTTCATCATTTTTTTCATCACTTTATTTCTGCCATAAGAAGAGATTGCACCGTTTTTCTTCTTATCTGAAAGGAATAATCTCAAGCAAACTGAAGGCGGTTTAATTTTCTCCTTTGAACAGGGCAATATCTCAAATAGTAACTATACGTCAATGCTCAAGTATTTTCTGGTTGTTAGTAAAGATGATGAACCAAGTGAATGTTAAGCAATACTTTCAACTTCAAGAGAAAGTTTCAGAGTTTTTCTCCCTTGTAGGCAGAATCCTTCTTTCACTTTCATTTGAGGTTTTTTTTTTTTTGGTTTTTGTTTGTTTTTTTTACTATGATAAAGCTATTTTTTTTGTGGCTTACTGCATCATTTACAGTCATATTACACATTATCAGGCTGTTTTATGTAATTCTTCATTTTTTTTATGGTTTCAAATCTCATGTTCAAGACTTCCTCTTTTTTTATGGTAGCAGGTATTGCCCTTCTGGGCTTCTGTAGTTTGTTTTACACAAATACATCAGCTAGTCTAGTTCAGTATCTAGTGATTAAAATGGCATTTTCTGTGTTCTTGAACATTTCCTCCTACACAATCCTACATTGTGGATTTTAAGTTCAGGGCTCATCTTTCTGACTATAAAGAGAAATACAAAAATAAAAATTTAATAGTGTTTAAAGTATTCCAAAGCGGAGGGTCAATCAGAGTTAAGTTAAAAGAGCACAAAGCCTTCATGCAGCTTCCTGTTGACACACTGGTGTACAATAGACAAAAGAAAAATAAATGAGTGCTTACAAATTAGTTCAATTTGAAGTCATGCCTACTTAAATAATTACCTTGTATTTCTTAAGTTAATAAATGGTGCCAGTACAGAGGTTATGTCAATGACCTCTAATACTCGATCTCTATGTAGAGTAGTTTCATATATAGAGTTGATACAAAAAAATCAGTTTAGCTAAAACTTGAAAATTAACATGAAATGAGAAAATAATGTACGCATACTAACATGTAAAATAATGGTTCCAAGAATATTGATGAAATAATCCTCATCAGCATTTTTTTCATGCTTCCTTGGAACTGATTTACAGATCAGAAAATAGTTCTGCACAAAACTGTCCAAAACTAAACTAGACAGCTATTGAACTCCTCTTAGCCTGTGATCACTTCAAGGTTACTTAAGTTACTTAATAAAAATAATGTGAAAAGTTAGGAAGAACAGGGCTGTCAAATAGCAAGTCAATTATTCCTACATTAAGCTAAAGAAACAGTTATCTTTTCCCAACATAGTGGATGCTCAACTGTCTTTTCTGTTAATTTTCCCATGTTGGGATTTACACTGTATAAGGAGATGGCACATTTTACGTTTACTAATTTGATTTTCATTCATATAGTATCAGTGCAAGAATAACCCCAACCCTTTTTGTCTTAATCTCTCAGCCTATATGTCATTTTGTAATCTGAGATGGTCAGGGGAGATACTAATATATTGCCTTGGGCACCCTGATCTGTGACTCACATGCAATCTTGCTGCCTTAAACACAAACAGATATAACATTTTCTCACAGTTCTAGTATCATGTCCTAAAAGAATCTGAATCACTGTAGTGTAGAGTTCCCATCTCAGAACTTTCACAGTATTCTTTAATTGCTGACAAGGGTTTTAGTTTCAAATCCTTCTCCTTCTGATCAGCTTTCAATCTCATTTAGTATTTTCTGTTTTCTTGGGGATTATTTTAATGCTTGCTCCTGAGAGCTATTAGAAAATGAATTTTCTTAATGCTTGCTGCTTCTTCAAAAATCAAAACATGGTGAATTTTCTTAACGTAAGCCTAAAAGCTTTTGACAAGGATAAGTGCAAGATCAGCTTTTCAGGCAGTTTTAGTGTGTGAGTGTGTGTATATTTAAGTATAACAGAGTATAGTGAAAGCTGGATGAATGCCCAACATTGAGCTCAGTTTCTATTGCAAAAATAAGTTTGTTTGTAAACTCACACTACAATTCCATTTTCCTTTATCATGATGACAATTGAATGTAAAGATTTCTTTCGAGCCCCCAGAACCTGGGGACTAGTCAAAATGTGTATTGTGCTAATAATTTCCGAAAAGTGGAAGAAACAGATGTTTGGGCTGTAAGTATTTCATGTAAACCTCTTTGTTTATGAGGCATGCACGAAATCTGGGGTTTTGTTGTTTTTTTTGGTAAACAGGGAAAAAATTAAACCTGAAATAGTCACTTAGCTGATAGTTTCAAGTCTGTTTTGAGCAAAAAAAAGCTTTTGCTTATAGTTTTCCCTGGACTCACCTTGTTAAGGCGAATTTTCTGTTTCAGTATATTTTTCTCCCCCCTGTCTACTGGTACCTCTGTTGCAAAAACAGAGCAGAGAAGTCTCTCTGCTGACTGTGCCTCGTATGTCTCTGTTTTGGGTGGAAGCTGCTCTTGTTTCAGGTTTCTGGTTCCATTAAGGAGCTTAATTAGTTATTGCATTTCTTCCTGAATACAGGCACACTATGTCACTAGGTTTAACCCAGCTCATGTTATTATACCTGCTGGATGTGGCCACAAAAGTATAATGTTGCTCTTTTCAGGTTCTCTATAAGCAAAAACATGATGCTGAGAAAGGAACTTCAGATTATGCACATATGAAGGAGCCTCCAGATATTAAGCATGCTATGGAAGTCAATAAATACCAGAGTGATGTAAGTACTCCCCCATCTATTTGCTTGTTTGGGGTTATTAACTGAAATGAATTGGGCATGGAATGTTTTCATATTTCATTAGTTGGTATGTTTTTACATTATTTGCTCTGAAGTAATTTGGGACATGATGTGTGTCTAAAATATGATGCAAGTAATGGTATGTGCCTTTTGTTCTAAACTTCAGTGTGAAGTAGTTGTTGTTTATTGGTTGAAGTTGTTATTAAGTGCTGTCCCTTTGGAATAAAATTACAAACACAGGTTCTCTGAATTCATGTGTACCTACTTGTGCTTTAAAACTGTATAAAACTCTTTGTTTACATGAACACCTTACCAGCATAGTTTCAGTGTCTTACACTGCCAACACTTGGTTCTTCAGGATTCTGTAGAGAGGAGGGAAGGGGGGCTGTTTCTACTGTGCTCTTGCACACTTTTATGTGCATGAATAACATTGTTCCTGTCTCTTTGAATATATATCAAATGATTTTCAAAGGACAGTTTATGACTTTTTTTTACAGAATCTGAGGCACAGAGTTCAGTTTAATGGCAGGCATTAGTTTATAACATTGACTGAAATCGACCCATGTATTTGTTCTGTAGTTTTATTTAGGTAACTTAGATAATTTAGAATGTTTAGCAATATCTTTAAAGTTGGTTACCTTTTTTATTTTTAGATCTGCTCGTTAATGTCATTGAAGTATTTTTGTATTTTTGTATAATTAACTTCACAATCTAACTCCCTAATAATAATTAGTCTCAAGTCAGTTTGGATTTTGTGGTTAAGCTAGCTTATACTAGCCCAATGCACAATTGCTGGGGCCAGAAATGCTACCAAGATTAGTGTCTTGAATGATATAAACAACACAACTGTAAAGAAAAACATATGTTAGTTTTAGGTTTTGTAAAAGCTTACTTATGAGCAAAGTAAATTTTAAGAGAAGATTGGCTAAAATAGGTGGGTCTTCTTATAGGGTACACAAAACCAGTAAGAACAGCTGACATGTAAATACCTTTAAAATTATGATTTTTTTTCCATTTTTCTGAGGTAACCAAGTCAGGTAAGTAGGTGATTTTGTAACACTTGTTTCCCAGATAAATGGGATATTTGTTTCCTGTTAACAATGTAGAAAATGAAGCTTGGGTGTTCATTTTGAATTATCTTAAATTTACCCTATATCTTCCCTCCTGACAGCGTAACAAACACTCTTAGGGTATGTAGGCTGAAAACTAAATGTCAATGTTAGATGTATATCTGTGTGTGCAGAATCTTGACAGCTGGCTGCTGATTAAAAGGCTTCTGGAAAACTTCAGGGAAGCATTATGTTTGAAGAATAACTTCTTCTTCTGCTGGGAAATACCTGTGTTGGAAATCCCAGCAGTAATTTGCAACCTGTCTTGATTACAGAATTCCCTCTTCCTGTCAAATTCTGGCTGTCACTGCTGTTGGAAGCATCAGGATGTCAGATTGACAGAGTGTAGGAATTGGGAACATGAACTTCTCTCCGCATAAGCAAGGGTTTTTTTTTTGTTTACCTAGCAGTAGGAATAATGGTGGACATAATGTTGGGAAGAGACATTGGAATCCCTCTCAGAGAAGGTGGTGACATAAGGAGGAATACGAGATGAGTTTTTTAATCAAATTTATCATGGTATGAGGATTAGTGTGCTAGTAAATGAAATTCAGTTGTTTTGACTTCTTTCACCCTTACAGCAAGCAAAAAAAACCCCAAAATAATAAAAGAAAATGAAGGCAAACATAGGAGGCCAGGGTGTTTTGATAAATGACAACTGAAACCAGCATGTTAAAAATAATGAAAAAATACAAGGGAAATGATATTTCAGCCTGAGCAAACTTCAAAAAATCCGACAAACCCTCCGTATCCAACATAAAACTCTAACCAGATAATTTCATCTGCTCAAGAACGGATTCTTTCTGGTTGCTCATGGGGAGCTGCAGTGAAATGGGTATGCATCTTTATCACACATAAAGGAGTAAGTTATGTAAGTCCAGTTATTGTTCAGTGAAGTTACACAGCTGCTGCAAGTAATTGTTTGGGCACCACTGTGAATAGCTATGGATTTGTTGTTTTGTAATTACAGGTTTAATTAAGAGCTGTGTGAGTTTTCATCTTTGAGTCAGAGCGTGGAATAGTGAGCATCCCAAATGTGGAGCATTTGTCTTTCAGAACTATTTCAAGCTACTTGTAGAATCACAGCTTTGAAAGTACAAGGAAAAGGAGAGAAACTACTGGGGGAATAAAAGGACAAAGCTCTTTTATCCAGCACTCAGTACAGTATACCTACGGGACCAGAATGCATGTTTACCTACAATGCTCTGCCAACTCAATTCAACCTTTACATGCAGGGTTTGCATCTAATAGGATTAGGATGTGTTTAAGACTATTTACTCAGCCTTAAAATAAGGCTGACATTTACACACAACTCTGTGAAATGTGCAATTTCCTTTAAAAATTAAGACTGTATTCAACTTAAAATACATTTGTGCTGACATTTTGAAACTGTCATGTGCTGTAGGCCTTCGCACCACTTTGAATATCAGTAACATGCTCTATAAGCGTGGGCTGAAGCTGTGTAATAGGGAAGCGCTATAAAATTTCCTGAACAGTGGATCATGTATGAGAAAAACATTTTTCTCTTCTTTGTACTTAGACTGAAGAAAGTTGCTCTCAAAAGAACAAAAGTGACTGTTTTAATGATAGGTAATTTACTTGAGAAATAATGTAAATACTACATAATGCCTGAACGAAAGCATGTTTATCCAAACCAAAGGACTTTTCTCTGCAAGTTGTGTTTGTGTTTTCTGAAGTGAATGTTAATGGTGTGACTTTGGCACACAAAGGCATTAGGAGAAAAGTGAAGTAGGGACTATGAGTGTAATTTATGTCTGTGCTTGGCTGATGTCTTTTAGTTCCTCTGGAGCTTTCCAAACCTGGGACCAAAACTAGGTGGTGGCACTTAGAAAACCATCAGGTCTCAACATAGTTGTTCACCTTATGTGTAGTTGAGGATCACATGGATGGAAAAAACTGAATAGTGAAATGACATGACAACTGAATTTCTAAAGCAAACACTTGCCACATTGTGCCTCGGTAGAAGCTGCACATAGCATTTGATCAAGGTAAACAAAGCTGTGGATCACAGTTTTGTCTGTTCCATGACCTGGTCCATCACCGGGCATTATGGACAGCAAAAAAAGTTTAGTATTTGTACCATGTACTAAATAAGGAAATGGTGTTCTGATTCTCCAAATAAGAAAACGGCAATAGCCTCAACTGTGGACATTTAAATGAGAGTTTGCATATCTAAGGTTGGAGCTCGGGTATCTTTTCTCTTATAGCCTATGTATGAAGCAGCGCTGCATTTAAGACATTGGCTGACAGTTGTGTAAACTTTTGATGTATATGTATGCTCTTTGTAGTCCATATGATGTCAGTAGGGGTAATTTATAATGTTCCACTGACCATCTAAATTTGAATATTTAAGAGGTCTATATTGTTTTAGGAGTAAGGCTTTTTTTTTTTTTTCATGTTGAGGCTATTGTGCAGTCACAATTCACGCACACACAAGATTACATTCTTCCTGGTAAGACCAAATCAGCATATCTTAAACTCAGTGTCCTTAAACACTATCAATAACATACCAAAATGTTGATCTTTGTTTTGATGCAGGTAATGTTAAAGCTTCTCTGGGTTCTCTGTTCAACATCTGCATTAGAAAAATCACCTTTCACTGACTAACTTTCTGCTGACAGTGGTTGTCAACAGCAGGTCCCCCTGGACCACTTCCAACTGGTGCTGAAAATGATGTGTTTACTCCTGATGTAATTGGGACCAATCAATTTTCAAGCCCATTACTGGAAAGGATGACTGCATCAATCTGTAATAGGCCATAAATGTGTTTGTCTCTTCTACACAGGCTGGGAAACAGTTTTCAACACCATTTGAGTGGGGATCAGAAAAGCTGTTGCCAATGATGATTGTCACCAGCTAGTCATTTTCTTAGTGCTGATGGACCCCAAAGTGCAGATGAGAGAAAAGGGGGCAGAGACACAGCTGACAGGCCATTAGTTAGTGAACTTACAGCTCTTAGAAAATACTAAGAAGAAACAGGCAGTAAAAGACAAATTCTCTTGCAGGTAGGTGTGCCCAGCTCCTTGCTGACTACTGTGTGTGTGCATCTCAAGAGGGCAAAATGTGTTCAAGCTGCTTATGCATATTTCAATAATTTATTACCTATAGCTTGGAATAGTTCTGGAATTGGAATGGGGGAGAAAAGGTTGCAGGAAAGGTCTGAGTCTTCAAGCTTAGGTGTGCTTGGGTCACCATGTAGCAGAAGTTTCAATTTGTTGATTGACAACCTGAGATGTTTTGCAGCACCTTTGGAAATCTGTTTACGTTGCAGCACTGTAGTGCATTCCAGTGTACTCTTACCATCATGAAAAGTGAAGCATCTTCAAGACCCTCAGCCGGACTAAATAAACCAGCATGTTTATCCCCAGTGGACCTTATGCCTTTTTATAAGAGATGGAGGTGTGGCGTTATTAAAATTAGTCTACTGATTGTAAGCAAGCACTGAATATTTTCCATGCTTTTCAAAAACTAGTGGCAATTCAGAGTATGTAATCATAAGAGTGGCTTTTATTCAGATTATTGTTGTTTCTAATAATATTCAACAATGTAACCACTTTATATCGTAATTTCAAATTAGGGTAGAAAACCACTTTAAATTTAGTTAGTATTTTCAATTTACTATTAGCAACTTCAAACTGGAGATGCTACAGTTTTTCTCCCTTTTTGTCCCTGCTTCTTTCTTGCTTGCAATTCCCGCTGCTCTGCTGTAACTCTCCATTTAGGTCTTTCATTGCTTATCTTGTCAGTATCTCAGTTGCAAAACAGTTTGAGCAGATGTTTTGTAGACCTGTGGTCCTCATAAAAAGAAGCAATTCTTGAACCTTTGGTGATGTGTTTTGGTAGCGCCTTAGCAACCCTTTGAAGTGAAGTTTGAGTACATGCATCGTGTAATACCTGGAGGTTCCAGTCAGGGTTCCAGCCTTTCAGTAAGGGCTGAACCAACTCAGGAGAAAAGATGGCCCCTTCCCGGGGTGCTTCTGCTGTTTTCTTGACCAGGCTTTGTTTTCTCTTCTCCTCTCTTGTGGGGTTCTTAACTTTCCATCTTCTTGGAGCCCATGGGTGCACACACCAAGCTGGTTGCTTTGCCCTGTCTACATCTGTTCCCCTGCTCTCTTGGAATAGCTCTGGTTTTACTTTTCCAACATAGCACTATAAAAAAATAAAATCGCTACATGGAACAGAATAGCAGCTGTGTAATAGAGGCCAGCACACTGTCCCAGTGGGAAAGGGTCAGCATCCAGGGATTGAGGTTATTCAGGAAATGGGAAACATATTTTTTCCTTCTTTGGCCTACCTCTGACAAACTACTGTTCTGCTGCATAACATTTTTATTCTCACTGGAGTATGACAAGCTGCAGAATGGAGCAAATATATATTGCAGACATTTGTAAAATGCTAGATGACTTTCCCTCAGACATAAGTAATAGGTATACTGGTTTAGGTGCAGGAAGAATAATAATTCACTCTGGGAAAACTATAGCAATTGGCCTTGCATCTAATATAATTGGAAATGGTGAAATATAAAGGACTGTCACTGTCTTATTCCACCCCCCTTTTCCCCCTGAAATTAACCACAATCCATTATTTCATGTACTATATGATCATGTCATTTGGGAGCAATAAGTGACCACATTTCCTCAACTTTATCACCACTATTCTTGATTCTCTGTTGTTAAATTCACTCCATTCCTAATTTCTATTTTGAGCACATATGCTGGCCTTTAATTTGCAATTTACATGGATGATAGGGTGCTATTCAGAAACCTGTTTCTGCTGCCTTTGTGGTTTTCACCTCACCTCATGTGGTCATTAGGATAAACAGCATATAATTAACTAAATTCATGTAAAGCCTTGAATCGCAAATGGTTGTCTGTACATCTAGTTTCTTAAAAAAATAGAGGAAATCTAAACCTAACCAAAACAAATCTTCCAGTGGTTTAAACCAGCTGCAAGAATCAATTTCTGTTTTCTTGGTAGGTGATACTTTGGGCTGTATTCAGCCAACCTATTTATTTGTTTATTTTATCAGTGATTACACTTGTTTGTCACTCATTGTAGATTAAAAAATTGTAAGATCTATTTGTGGGCAAGCAGCCAACACTGAAGCCTATTTAGCTTGTCTACTTAGCTAAAGCCATATGGATGCAAAATTGCTTTCCTGTTGCCTGTAAAATATTTGCCAAAAAGTAAGATTTTTTTCTTTTCTTTTTACAATAACATTTGTACAAATTATATTTGTTGTGGAGTGCTGCAGTTTATGAGTTTGTTGCATTGTACCCAGAGTGAAACTTTATGTTGGAAACAGGAATAGAGGCTGTAAGTGAAGCTTCAGGCTGAGGACTTTCTTGATGATGAAATACTGGGGTGAGAGGTTGGTTAAATTTATTAAGCAATAGAAAATATAAAAGACTGTCCAGTAAAGCAGGAATTCTAATACTTTCTATTTTCTGTAGACTTAATTTTGTGTTCTCTAACTTTTGCCTGAAACTTCAGTTTGTCAGACACTATCTGATGATTATCTTAATCATTCAGAATAATTCAGTAAGATAGCTCTTGGAAATTGGCTTAGATTGGCACATGTGCTACAGCAAGGGAGAAGGAAAAGTTTACCCTGAAGAGGGAGAAGGATAACTTGTGGTCCCAGAGCTCTGCAACGTCCCTGAGGTCTGTGCTGTTCCTGTGATTGCTTTGCTAAATGAAGAATGTTTGGACTCTCCTACCTGTGGTTTAGCCTTCTGTCCAAAGCTTTCTGAGTCCATTCATTATAGTA
This sequence comes from Pezoporus flaviventris, assembly GCF_033815535.1. Taxonomy (NCBI): domain Eukaryota; kingdom Metazoa; phylum Chordata; class Aves; order Psittaciformes; family Psittacidae; genus Pezoporus; species Pezoporus flaviventris. The sequence continues at coordinate 11,504,100 of NW_026892595.1, forward strand.
GCGGCTTTTGCACAAACAGGTTCAGTTTTGTGTTCCGCATGCTGGAACACTCAGCCTTCTTGTTCCTATGATTGTGCAGTGGAGCAAATAAGTGGAGTTGCAGGGAGTGGGGGGATGCTGAGGTGGAGTTGTGTCATTGAGTTACGTACCAGCTGCGTGGCTGCCTATTACTGAGAAAGATGTTTGCTGCGGTAGCATTGCGGTTTCGGTTCAGTGTAGCTGCAATCTGCCAGGCTGCGGTGTTTGGTATCGTGGTGGGTTTAGTTTATGTTAAAAAAGAGCACAGCATAGCAAAAATACCATACTCTTAGAAGTCCTCTGAAATTTAATGATAAACCTAATATTTCAGTCTTTGCAGTGCTTTCATTTTCTACTACGCTTCTAAGCAAAACCATTTTCGTTTAAATATTGTATTTTATGCTTCTGTATTTCTTATGTTTGCTGTTAACCTGTGTGGGGGTTTTACTAAATAATCCCTGTCAAGCAGAGTTTTATTAAATTTGATGGCTGAGTTGATAGGTCATTCAAAGCTTATTTATGAACTTCAAACATTTTTGTCTATTTTAAACAAAACTGTTTTTTGTTTGACAGGTGTCCTATAAGAAGGATGTGCAAGATACTCATAGATACACTGAAGTGCTGAACAGGCCAGACATAAAGATGGCAACTGAGATAACAAAGATAGTGAGCAATGTATGTTCATCTGTTACTCTTTTCGGTTTTTTAGACATATTATTCCAATGTCATTCAGATTGTTTAGAATGCTGCTGAAATTCTCAAATGTCACAAGCAGAAAACCTGAAACCTCAAGTCTGATGTGGAGGTTTCATTAAAAAAAAAACAAACCACAAAAAACAAAACCCCCACTAACCTTGTCTGGTATGTTGCAAAGTTATGGGTTTCTTCTAATTTGATGTTGACAGTATGACCTTTGCAATTATTTGTCATTGATCTAAAGACAACCATAAGCTTCCTAAAGTTGGTTTTGTTTCAGCTTTATTCATGATAATCATTCTCAAAATAAGTTATGTGCTTGTATGCTGTACTGCGCTTCTGAAGACATACCAAGCCTCTTTTCACCTCAGTACAAGAGAAGCTCACATCTTGGGACTCCCCTTCCTCCTCCCATCTCAGCTGGCAGTGACAGGGAAATGCAATTCCCTGCTGTCCTTCTGAGAGCTGTGCAAACACACTGCTTCTTGCATGGGGACTTTCCTCCCTGAACTCCCCTCTCAAATTCTTTGCCCTCCCACTGTGACATCTGCTAATGGATAGGTCAAGGAGCAGTTTGAAGAGCAGCAATGTATGGTGCATTTTAATATTTTATTGTAGGCAGGTTAAACAATATATATATTAAAAGTCCTGAGCCAAGATTTTAAGTAACTGCTTATAGTTTAATGTGAGACTGACTAGGCAGGTATGGGGAGGGAGTTTAAAGAGACCTGAGATTTACCTTTTGAATATTCAAGATTTTCTGAAAAGCAAGAACAACTACAAAATTTTAAGTTCGACACCCAAATTTACTAACTGCTCTTCAAGTCCATTGGAGTTAGAGTGGCTTTTATTTCTCTCAGTCTGTTGTTATGACGTGTCCTTGCTGATTCACAGTGCCTGAGTAATGCAAGAAGCCTATTTTAGGCAATGGATAATTTAGTTTGTGATATCGCAAAGCACCTATTGTTGATTCATCTGTGCTGTTTTCTAATGCATTGTGGAAAAAAATTGCAGCAATTTGCATGGGAGGCAGTTCAGCTGGAAAGATCACATAACATGAACCTTGTGGGACTAATTCTGCTCTCTTACTCCAGTGCAACCTCACTGACAATCAGCAAGATTGCAGTCGTGAAACTGAGAATGGAATTTGACCCTACGTTTCAAAAAGCTGCCCCTCAGCCTAGTTTTGTTTCAAGACTATTTTCAGCTGCTACAAATAATCTTGTGTAAACTGCAGACTCTGTCGTAAGAAATACTGAGCCACTGTAAATCATTCTGCCTGATCGGGAGAACAATATTTCTCAGGCTTAAGATGTGCATTTGGTTAAAGTTGAGTTTGTGAATGCTGTGTGTTGTATTTTACAATAAATAAATATGTTATTGTTAACGAGATGAAGCCTGAGAAGGGCTTTCTTTGGATTAGAACAGTAGTGTCAATGCAGATCACTAAATGAGACTTTTTCTACTGGCTTTAATGCTTGCATTTTGCTTGATAAAGCAAAACAAATTAATTTGATAGTGATTCATACTAATTGTTTTTTAAGGCTGAGTACAAGAAAGGAAGGGGAGAGATGAATAAGGAGCCTACTGTACTTGGAAGACCAGATTTTGAACATGCTAAAGGAGTTTCCAAACTGTTAAGCCAAGTAAGAGTCTCTATCATTTTACAGTGACTTCATTCAGATCTCTTGCTCCCAGCAATGCAAGAAAATATTTGGATTTTCAGATTATTATCTCTAATTGCATGAAGATTATGTTCTCAAAATTTTCATATAGTATTGCAATGAGTGGTAAATTTAAGATTCCTAGGAAACAGAATATACATTTTTAATGCAAAAACCCAGTGAACTTTGTTACAACTCATCTTTTGTCTAGATGGTATATATTTATACAGATTATCTGGGATTTCTAAAATATCATCTGATCTCTATGTAATTTAGAGGCAAATTTTGCTTCTCATTCAGTTTTAGTGGAACTTTACCTTGTGATTAATCCCACTGAAGTAACTGGGGTCTTTTGTATAACTGCTTGCTAATGTGAGTAATGGGATCTGAATCTGGCCTGACACGTAAACCACCTGCCTTCCCTCCCCCTGAAACTGAACCTTTTATGTACTACTAACTGTTATATATTAACCTCAGAAAAAAAAGAAAAACAAGGGGGGAAAAAAAAAGAGGAGGGAGTATTTTAGTCCCTAACTAAAAAGAAAGCTGAACACACAAATATTCCCTCTTTTCCTCTTACAAGTCTTCTCTCATAAGATCTATGCATCACTCTACTACAGATCAGTCTGACCGATAGAAGGGATTTTTGACTGCTGACCTGTTTTTTTTTTGGGTGTTTTTTTTTTTTTTTTTTTCCCTGGAGTAGTTATTACACAGTGCCTTGCATAATCCTCATGAGTAATCCTGTCAGGCCACACTTACAGCTTTTGTAAACCCAGGAACAAATTCTGCCCTCCTGTAGGAGGAGGATAACACCCTTTGATAGGAGAAGGCCATGTCAGCCTTCTGAGAACTAGAACAGCTCCCCCCCCTTCCCCCCCCTCCCCCCCCCCCAGTGTAGTAGTATATACACTAAAACAGTCTGAAAATCAGTGTTGTGTAGCAAATACTTGTGATTTGACTACATAGTAAACATCATTCCTAGAACTAGCATAAAATGAGAATAATGTGCCGTAGGGAACAAGCTGCAAAACAGTGCAGTATCTTTGAGAGGTTGAACTCTTTTTGCAGTCTCCAAACATTTGCCTTAGATATCTGCTACTTGATTATCTGTTAAAGATGTGTTTTTTTTTATTGCTTTGTTGTTGATATGTTCAGAATCAAAATTAGTTTGTGTTCTCCAAATAGATTTTTATCTTCTATTTTTTAATGGATTATGTGCTCATTCCTCTGCTGATGGGCAAGTCTCCTAAAAGATTCTTTTGTGCTTAACATTATGCAGGCTTAGAAGTCAACCTGTGCTTTCTAAGATGGCCCAGTGTGACGCTGCTTAGATCTCGGTGTCACTTATAGAAAAGGGTCTGTCATTTAGCAAACACTTTCAGTGGTTTTTAAAAGGGTTCGTATCTAAATTTAGTGTATGGTTTCCTGTATGTCTATTCCATGGCTGTCACACTCCTTTCCTTGCAGCCAATTTCAGAGTCTAGTGGGCTTGCAGCTGCCTGTCATAGCAAATGAGACCAAAGTGGATCCCTTTCCAATAGCCCTCTCCATCTCACTAAGCCTGGTACCATTGAGGTTGTCGCAACAACCTCAACAATCAGAAAATACCAGCTGGATCATGAGGTCCTGCAGGCTGATGTTGAGCCAGCTGCATCATAGGCTTCATCAATATACTTTTTATCTCATTTTTATTAGACGTGCTTTTTCTCTTGGACAATGCATGCTGCATGTGCAAAAGCTTCTTCACTGCCAGGGACTGGGATGGCAGCAGTTCTAGTTGAGATGCTTCTGCAGAAGAGAGCATTTGGTGTGCAATTTTAACTTTTTTTTAGAGTCCAAATAGTGCAGAAGGTGTGGCAGCAAGAGCGGAGCAGTTGACAAAATGTAGCTTGCTTACAGCTTGTTTGTAAAGAAGGTTCCTACTGAACCTCAGTGGTCCAAATACTGCAGCGACTGGGCCTGGGTCCATATTTTGGGATCCTTTCTTCTCTTGTCTTCTTCTCAGTCTACACTGTTGTGGCTGCTTGCAATGTGTGATAGGGAACATACGTACTTTCAGAAAGGGAGGCAATGCTTCAGCTTGTCACTGCTGCCAGCCATCTGCATACATCAGCATGGAGACTGTAAACACCAGGCTGCTTTCAGCAGCGGGGAATGCACTCAGCAATTCCCAAGCTCCTAGGAAGGGAAGGCAGTGGCCATGAGTTGTCTAATGTTTTTATATATTATTTGAATCATTATAACACTTAGACACAGTGACCATAAATCAAGAGCACAGAAAAATGAAGATGACCCCTGCATCCAAAGAGCAGGGTTGTGGGGTAGGATGAGGAATGCACCTGTGCTGTAGAAGAGGAAGAGCCCTGAATATAGGTCAGCCATGTCAGTCCTCTTCATCAAGGATCATGAAGCAGGCTTGTAACAATTGCAAGATTTAAAAAAATAGGGAAGTTAATAATCTCTTTATTGTGTCCAGACTTTCTGGCTTTTAGGTTTTCTGTTTGTTTCTCAGCAAATGGGAGCATTATAAACTTTTTGTGCCGAAAGTTGGTAATCTCCCTTAATAGCATGAATCTATAAACTGTGACAATGCATAGAAATATTAGTTATTTGACCCTCACAGTAAATTTGCAAAGTTGACAATTCTGATGGATGTAATGGGAAGAGAAGATGATAACATGTTTTAATGTGGTGCATATGGGTAGGTAATTTAGGGAGTATGGAGAACAGGAGCAAGAAGAGGTCAGGCAGTGTGGGTGTATGGGTGTAAGGAAGGGAGAAAGCAATCAAGGCAAGCAGGAAGGCAAACAAAGCGAAGAAAACAGTGTTAATGTTTGACTGGCACTCAAGGCTCTATGAAATCAACGAACCCTCTTTCTCCCCTCTTTTTCCTTTTTCTTCTCTCTTTTTTTTTTGAAGGTTTTCTTTAACAACGCTTTTGACAACAGCAGCAGCGAAAATAATAGCTCCCAGAACTAGTGTATTTACCCACAGCACGTGGTAACCCCTTTCTGTTGATTTTAAACCAAATTTAAAACAGAAACTGTGTTAGCCCTTGTGAAAACTTGAAGCTTGTCAATTTACTGAATGTACATTGTATAATTTGGGTTATTTTTGTATTTCTTATAAAAACAAATTTTTTTTAATGTCTTTTTTTTTGTCTTCTGATGCATTTTATTAGCTTTTTCAAAGAGCTGCTGATATGAAGTATTTTCCTTATGGTGTTCAATAATTGGTTTTATGATCAATACTTTGGGGTATTTGTATTTCATGCTGGATCTGGTGCTTATTGTTTCAGGGATAAAATTGTTAGAGGTAGAATATTTTTCAAAATATACCTTCTCTGAGATTATGAGTAACAACACAAAGAGCCTAGGATTTTCCTAGTCTGTCTTTGTGTTAAGCTCTGCTAGTGCTTTTAGCAACCCAATATTTTAATTTAGCTCTTTGTTGATGTAACATTTTCTTCAATATCTGTTTGCTCTGACAAGTTTTGTTTTGTTTCATTTTTTTTTTTATTTTTAATATGTTTTCATATATTCATGAGGAAATGCTTTAGCTGCAAGTGTCTGCTTCATCCTGGGATCCCAGTGGTTGAATGCTTCAATTTTTGTAGGTTCTTTGTAAATCTGAACAGTGGGTGATGTCATCCACTTCTGAAACTGAACACTCCCTGTGTGAACAGCTTTGAACTACAGAATTGATTTAGGAATGTTGCTGCAAAGCTTCAAAAGACACTGCTCTGTCCAGCTGCAGTTCTGACTTTTATCGGTTTTGTGCAAAGCCGATGAGAAGTTTGTTTACCCATGCCTTATTTAATTCCAGTTTGGTTTTGCAGGGATGTTGTGTTAAAAGCCTGCGAAGTTTGCTCTTCCTTCAGCAATAATTAGAGAGCAACCTCCACACATTTCTTTTAAATTAATCCCTACTACATACTCTAAAAAAATAAACAAACTTAAGACTTTGATTAAGATGGTAATTAAGTAGCCATCGTTTAAACTCTCATTAAAATAAAGCTTTTGGTTAATGATGAAATTTGTAGAGAACTTCCACTAACAAATGTCATTTCTACTCTGGCTTTTTATTTGCTCTTCTGCCATGTTACAGCATTGCTAAGACCTCCCTCTTTTGGATGTTTTAGAAATCACTGATGAAGTATTTTTTTGCCTTGTTTTTAATCAGAAGCCTTTCTCTCAGGCTTATTTTTCCCCTTTAAATTGCATTCATGACTTTCTTCTGTTCAAAAGAAGGATAAATACCGTGTGAGTTACTTCACAGTGACTCATCCATGGGCTTGCTCTTCTCTCTTCGCCCTCTGCCACCCCACGCTTTCTTTCAAAAGGAAGAAAGAAACAGGAAAATACTGGTAAAAGAGAAAGTGAATGGGTGTGTAACTTTCAGTGTGATGAATCCCCTATGACACATCAGAGTTAAATTACTGCTGGAAGTGCTCTTGAGATACTGCCAGGGTCATCTGATATTATTGTGCGGTCTCCATTTTGCACCAGAGTGACATGTGTGATGGTGTTGGGGAGGAGAGCAAAGGCAATAAGGAGAGCAGGCAGATGAGGCATTAGGGCCTAGAGGTACTAAGACATCCCTCAATCCAACAGGAGCATTTATAGTTGGATTGGTTGTCAGTCTCCTTAAATTTGGGACCCTCCTGTACATCGACATCAGGAGACACAGCCCTCTGAAGACTGGGTTTACTGGCTCCCCTCTTTCCTTCAGTAGTAGTAGTGTGATCTGAAATGACACTGTTAAAGATTTATTACTGAAATCTCTAGATTGAAATGTATTGCTAAAATAACCTTTCAAAAGATGGCATGAAATGGCTGCAGCTGGAATATGGCAAGCCAGTTGTGAAGAGAGGTCCCTTTAGTACTGATGTTTTCACACTTAGAAAGAATATCAAGGACCACGTTGTACATTCAGCTTGTATGCACAGTTTGTGGCCATTTGTTGGCTGGGCAGAATACAGCCTGCAGTAGCTGGATATTTAAACTCTTGTTCACGGTGTCATTATGATATGAGCTGATGCCCAAGCAGTAAAAGATAATTTTGCTTACCATGCTAAGCTTGATCTTTGGTTTCAGAGACTTTCTGAATCACATGTTCCAGCAGTACCTGATTTTTATTAGAAGGCAAGATTTAGATACACATTTTAAAAGGGAAAAGCCTACTGATTTATTCCTTTACTGCTTGCATAGAATGTTGATTTGCCTTTGACAAAGGCAATGTCTTTGTATGTTCAGATATATGCCTTTGCGCTTGATCCAAAGCCAAGGCAAATATCAAACAATATGAACCAGATGAATCTATCAGAAGGCAATAGATATTTTTTTCTACAGTTAGCGTGAAAGATTCATGGAACTCATCATGCGTTCAGGTAAAGTTTCTCTTTAAAAGTAACAACGTTTTTGAATTTCCTTCCTTTGAAAAATTAACATAAGTGCTAGAATCATAATGTGGTTCTTGAATATAAACACTTAGTGTCTGTCTGGGTAGCCTGGTGTTAGTTTCTTGTTATCCTCATTAATGAAATATTGGGCATCGTGGCTAAGTATGACGTTATGTAAGCTAAACCATGTTGAGAGTCTTTTGAGGCAAAGAAGAACTAAAAGGGAAGAAGAAAATTCTTCCCACAACTAAAGCTGAGAAAAAAATAAAAGAAAAGGAGATTGTTTGAGGTGGTTTAACCACTTTATCTGACATGCATGTGGGAATAGAGAAAAAAGGAGTAAGGAAAAAGCTGTGTATTTATTTAATGCAGAGCGTGGTAAATTATAACGGATATTGCATAGGTTCAGATATCAGGTGTCTGACTAATATTCATAAAAGCAGTGTAATTCAGACTGAGTTTTATTCTCCTGCATGATGCCCAGCTGTTGAAAAGAAGCAAGTCATGTGTGCAAAGTGCCCAGATGTTTGATGATGATGCACAACAAGGAGGACAAAGGAGGGAGATTTACTATTTGTTTGATTTCATATATTCAGATTCTGAATTCAATTCTTCAGCAGGTTGTATGGATTTTTTGTGATTTATTTTCTTTTAATGTCATTTCGTCAACATTTATGTATTGCTTATTTCCTCTTACATGTGTTGTAGTTTCCTCTTTTTCTTTTGAACAAGAAGAAAAGAGAGTGAAAGTGATGGCAGGCAGTCACTTAATTGTGCTTTATAACACTGTAATGAGGTGGGCATTGTCCCCAAGAAGGGACTGTACTGCAGTGAGTTTCCTTGGGGGTCTCATGGGAAATTTCTGTCAGAGTTACAAATAAACCTGGGGGCTCTGGTGACAGCCTGACTCAGTGCGAGTGACGTGGACCTGGTGGTGGGAAGATGGCTGAGTGGAAAGTTTGATTCTGATATGCCCCTTTCGAGTGGTTGAAAAATGTACAAGTGATTTATTTTACCAGATTTATAATTTATTAATCTTATTTTTTTTTCTTTAAAACCACATTTATTATGTTAACTATGAATTGAATGATTCTCAGTAGATTATTATTGCTAGTCAAACAGTTCTGGTTTATTTGATTACTCAGGTGAGTCGTATGGTTTTTGTTTCTGTTTCCTTTTTATAAATGCTTCAGCACCAGTAATCGCATATGACAAACTAAAATTTACTTTTTTATTTTAGTAAAATTCAGATACAGAAAAATGACTTTGAAACCAGCATGAGAGAGTCACAGGTGTGGCTAAACTGGGCTTCTTTAAACATCTTGACTCTTTAAAGATTTATGGATAAGGCTATTGCCTTTAATAAGCTCCTTTGTAGTCTGAATTCTCTGTGCCTTCTTTAAATGCTACATGTTAATATTAGATATGTTTGTTCTGGTGGAAGGTGAAATACAAAGAGCAGTTCAGTAAGGAAATGAAGAGCCATCAGTACAATCCTCTTGACAGTGTTTCCTTCAAGCAAGCACAGATTGCATCCACCTTGGCAAGTGATGTAAGTGAATTTGCTTTGTATTTTATATGCATTTACATAGTGAAAACCTAATATTTTTTCTCAAACAGAATTTCTTTTTCCATGTTACGAATTACTCTGAGCTGCAACCTCTGCTATACAGTGTGTCTATCTAGCAGGTACAGCATGTTACACATTTCTTCCTCTGCCTCTGACAAAGCCCTTTGCCAGAGGCCTGGAGAGTTTTTCATAATGATTTTAGATGAGATTCATCTTGCTTAACTTCGTGTTTCAAAAGGTATGACTGCTTACTATGAGCTAATCGTCTTGTACTCGGTCCCTTTGTATTTGGGAAAGAAAAATACATATAGGGGCAATTCTTCTGACCTGTTGTAGATTCCAGGAGGAGCGAAGTGCTGGCATTTCTCCAGTGGTTGTGGAAGGATGCTGTATGTGCAGCTCAGATTTATGTGTCTGTCTTTTAGACTTCATTCTGCTGTTTGATCCTCTGAATGGTATTACAAAGTACACCAGTCATAGATTCAGCAATGGGTGCCTGCTGCTGGAGCCAGATTGGAGAAAGCATCTATATGGAGTGACAATGCTATTGAGTTGATATATTTAACAGTGTTTCTAATGCTAAAAACATGAGCTCTTCTTTGAGGCCATGATCCCAGATAGCCAAGGGACATGCCTTCTGCAGTTTGGCGTTTCCAAAGTGTGGGACACCACCCAGAAGAGCCTGGCTCTGGCAAGGCTCTTACCCAATATGTAATTGTTTCAAAAATCTAACTGTTTAGTAAAAAGTTAATTGAAGTAATAACTATTAGAAGAGGTATGCGAATTGAGTGCTGATGGTTTGAAGTCTAAATCAGAGAAGAGCATGGTATGTGTGTGGAAGTGACTAAAGATACTGGTTTAAAGTTTTGTCATCTAAGACAGGTAAAGCTGGCTGGTTTTCTTCCTGTAAAGATGGACATCCAGCTCTCAGAAGAATGGTAAATCCTACTGTAGGCTGATAGGAAGTTATTTTCTACTACTTCATTAAGTGATCATCTTTTGTTGTAGGTGACTGTATATCTTTACTGAAAGCAATCTGTATTAAATAAAATTTACAGAAGCACTTCTCTTTAACTGATTTATATACAACTTTTTTTATTTGGACAGTTAGTTTCATTCCTGAATCAAGAGAAAAAGAACAAGAATCAACAGTCTGAAAAGTCATAGAAATCACGATTTTGTTGTAAATATCATTTTTTGAGGAAAAGTTTGAGTAGTTCCCCAGTACTTGCTCAGCAGAAGGAATCTTTTATTGTTTCCTATCCTCCAAATAATAGTAAATGACCACCATCTAGTGGTTGGTAGAGATTGTTCAGGCAAGCACTTAATGCTTTCTCTTTCTGAACGGTCACATGGTAATATGAAGCTGTGAATTATTTTGTTAAACTTTGTTTTACATAACTTAAATTCTTTTTCCAGGTGAATTACAAGAAAGATTTGGAAAACCTACATGATCCAGCTTCTGATCTGCCAAACCTGCTATATTTAAACCATGCTTTAAATATCAGCAAAACTCATAGCAATGTAAGTTGCCTTTATAAAAATGATCTGAAAAATATATTTGGTAGGGAATGTAGTATGTATACTCTTTTTAGGATACATAAATATTTGTTACTTTCTTCACAGTTTCATAGCCAGTAGAACGTAGCATTATGACCATAGTAGTTGGGGGATGTAGTGAAGGAAAAAGGGCTTTTAGGAAGAGATATTTCAGTTATTAGAACTAATATACTGGATAAGAATCACGCACCCTTCTGGTACTTGAGCATTACTTGTGAAACTTTGTCCACTTCTTACTTTGATAAGATACTTTTTTCCTTGTGAATCTCATTTTGCCTAAGATTTTACTTACTGCTTTCATCTGCAAGTCTCTGTACAAAAGTGACCATTATGCTAGTTTAATTTGACTTCTGCCATAAGCAGCCTCTTGAGTGCCAGCTTCCTTTCGACCTTCTCTGTCTAAACCTTTTTCCTACTCCTAAATGTCTGAGGTGTCCTGCACTGGATCAGGAAATAGGCACACACTCCATTCTGCCCCATAACAAACATGCCCCTTGGTGGGGCTGGTGGTCTGACATGGAGTAGTGATGGGGATTGAAATGGGGAGGAAGAGATGGGAAACCCCTGGCTTCTGTGTTATGCTGAAGCTTCTCTCCCGTTCCCAAAATATTTCTACTACATGTGTGTAGGCTGGTTAGCTGCACTTGTTGTCTTTACTCCAGAAACCACAGGAGGGACGCAGAACTGCTGTGGAAAGGCGTGAGTGGGTGGTGTTGGGAAGGAAGACTGCTCGCAGTCTGCAGGAGGTGAATGTTTCACACACAAAGAGTTAGCCCTAATGGCTAGGATCATACTGGGTTGTCTTCTCTGAGTCAGTGCCTGCTTGTGAAGATTATGCCTAAAATAATAAAAATAATCCAGCCTTCCCATCTGTGCTTGATTTTTTGTATTACTTTTTCATGATTTGAAGCTTGCTTTTTGACTGTTTCCAATTTGTGAAGCCAACACTGACTATCCCTTTTTTTATGGGTAATGAATTGATAGCTTTCCTTCCTGCATTCTTCATGACATTTTGGCCTAATTCTAGTTTCTTTCAATGTAAAGTAAGGTTGGCATTGTTTTTGCTAATTAAATGAAGACCCACGGAATGAACTTCATCATTTTGCTATCTTATCTCTAATGAGATAGAAACCTGGACTTCCCTTAAGGCAGCTCACTTCTTGCAAAATTTATTTCTTTCTGTTGCTCAGGAAGGGTTGATTCATATTGTCTATGCCTTCTTCTGAGGACTCGAAATACTGAGGTTCTGATTTTTGCATTGTCCAGATGCTGGTGGATATTTTTTCTTGCTGCAAGCAGGAAGAAGAATGCTTTGCCAATCCCTAAGGTCTCCACTAGCTACTTGTCTTCTACACAAATCCTGTTTTCAAAATCCTTTTTAGATTTGACCCCCCCATGTACTCTCTTTGATTTTTAACTTGGCCTACTCTCCTGCCTTTCTTCGTGCTTTTCCAATACCTTCCTTGTGTCCTCCTTGTCTCTCCACAGCTCATACCAAATCTTTCTTGTAGTCTGCTTCCACTGTAGGAAACAACCTTTTTGATTGTGCTGTTAACTGATTTCCAAAGTCAGATCATATGGGCTATTTTTTTTAGTCCTCTGAAACACAGAGCTAATTGCCCAATTTAGCTGTTTCCCTGTACTATACATTTCTCCCTTGAACTTTATACTTCTCTTCATCTTTTGCATAACAAAGCTATGCCTGCTCTGGTGTGACATGTTGGACTGTATGGTTAATTAAACCGTAAACTAATAAGGTTGATTTAATTGGTTTGCTGATTGACCTACAGTGTAGAAGTGTGTGCAACTTTATGAAACATATAATCTATGTAAATAGTATACATGTCTAACAGGAATGCAGAGCTGTTATACACGTCAGCTTCCATCAGAATAAATTCCAGCAGTTACGAGGAGAGCTTGATGGGCATGTTTGGACACACACAGACTGTTTTTGACAGATAGAACTTATCCTGTTTTCATTTTTTTGATGAGGGAGAGAGTTCACAACCTGGAGCTTTCCCCTCATATGGTATTATCCCTGTTTCATCTGGGATAGAGTTAATTTTCTTTCTAGTAGCTGAGGTAGTGCTGTGTGTTAGATTTAGGTTGAGAACAATGTTGATAACACACTGATATTTTGGTTGTTGATGAGCAGTGCTTACATTAAGTCAGGGACTCTTCAGCTTCTTATGTTGCCCTGCCAGCGAGCAGGCTGGGGGTGCACATGAAGCTGGGAGGGACACGGCCAGAACAGCTGACCCCCACTGACCCAAGGGATATTCCATACCATATGATGTCATGCTCAGCATATAAACTAGGGGGAGAGCTGGATGGGGGGATCCTTTTTGAGAACAAGCTGGATTGTTGGTGGTGAGCAGTTGCTTTTCATTTCCTTCGCTTGGGTTTAATATATCTGTTTTTGTTGTTTCCTTTCCTTTCCTTTCCTTTCCTTTCCTTTCCTTTCCTTTCCTTTCCTTTCCTTTCCTTTCCTTTCCTTTCCTTTCCTTTCCTTTCCTTTCCTTTCCTTTCCTTTCCTTTCCTTTCCTTTCCTTTCCTTTCCTTTCCTTTCCTTTCCTTTCCTTTCCTTTCCTTTCCTTTCCTTTCCTTTCCTTTCCTTTCCTTTCCCTTTCCCTTTCCCTTTCCCTTTCCCTTTCTCCTTCCCTTTCCCTTTCTTTTCTTGATCTTATCTCAACCTACAAGTTTTCTTTTAAGCTTCTTATTCTCTCCCCTATTCCACGGGGAGGGAGGGAGTGTGGTGCTTAGTTGCCAGTTGGGGTTAAACTACAGCAGGTATACATGTAATTCATTCTCTTTGGCATGAATGGTGGAGACACAAAATTTAAAACTTTGATATGTGTATGACAGCAAGTTTATTGTTTGGCACATTTTTAATCCGTCCCTATTGTAAAGACTTTGAGATGCTTATGAACTCAGGATAAAAAAAAAAAAAAGGTACACAGATGTGTTTTGTGTTTCATTTTATGGAACAGGGTGAATGAACAGGACATAAGAGACTGGATCTGGTGCCTGTGGTTTAGTGTAGCAAAAGATTATGTGATTTACCTCATTTGATTTTATAGGGTTTTTTTCTCTAATTTTATTCCATTAGTTGGGGAATGGAGTAAAAGGGAGTAAAAAGTATGAAATCAGAATCTGTAGATGGAGATTATTTTTGTTTGCTTCCACAGAAGTGATTTTGGTGTGCGACATTTAGAATGACTGCCACTAGGAGGCAAACCCAGACCATCATATGTGCTCCTTTGCACTTCAAATGTAAATAATGATGTTTGTTTTCTTGCGAACATAAACATTTGGCTTTGGATGGGAAAGACAAGCATTTTCTCTAGGAACTGATGAGAGTTTTATGTTTGTTTTTTTTTTTATCATACCCTTTTTTCATTTCCTCACAATATTTTAATTTCAAATTTAGCAGTAGAACTCGAGGCCTAAAATACAGTTTCTTTTATGCTGTTTCTCCCATAGTTATTTAAAATGGTGTTTAAATTGCAAAACCTTTTGGATTTTGTTTGTGAAAACATTCTTGGATAGGTTTTTTCCAGTATGAATATAAGTAATCATTTAAGCAAAGCAAGGGCTTTTATGATTTCACCCTGGATACAACCAAGCAAATCCATCACAAAGAAATTGCAGTGCTTCAGGCAGGTATACACAAGCATAAATACATGTTGCTGTCCTGGGTTCAGCAGCAGCACTCCTGCTGCTGAATCCTGCTGCTGAACCCAGGACAGTTGCAAAGATAAAAATGCAGCATTCTAACAGTGATTAAATCAGGCACAAACATGCATGACAGATTACAGTGATGTACAGTGCATATTCAATCAGAAGCACCATAAGGAAGGGGAGCTTGTTTTTTCAGGACCAAAACCTAGTGTAGAAGCCTGACTAGGAAAGAGAGTCTGATCACTGTTCTCAAATACAGACATCACTATTTTTGTAGAGACAAATAAATTAAAATGATATTATTCATTCTGAATATCATATTTTGATTTGTAGATATTTGCTTTCCTTTATGGCTTGTGTAGAATATTCTGTCATACACTGCACTGATTAATTTGAGGTTTGCCAATCTTAGTCAAAAGAGTGTGAATGAATGAGTTCAGAATTCTGCAGGTTTCCAAACAAAGTGTATTTGCTTTGTGCGTTAGCATGAAATTGCATGGGGGTGTAATAACCCTGTGTTCTTCAATGGGATTTTGCTACTAGCTTTAATATCATGGTCATTGGCAGCTGGGAGGGGAATATTGGTGCAAGACTGCACCCTATGAAGGCATTCATTCCTTTTTCCCTCCCACAGGTACAAATAAAAGTGCATTTCAGAGTGATGCTCCTGAGCCTGAAAGAGAGACCTCTGGGCTGTGGCTGTGAAACAGATTTTGTTGTTGTTACAGTAAATGTGGTGTTTAATGGAAACATGACAGGGGAACCTATTAAAAAGCTGCCAACTGTCTAGATATAGGTCATTCAGCCAAAATCATACAATTAGTTTAAGGATTGTGATTGATGCTCCTCACCCATACTGTCTTCAATGTTTACCATTTTTAGGTCTGATATTTTTAAGCAAAGGAATAA
Organism: Pezoporus flaviventris; assembly: GCF_033815535.1. NCBI lineage: Eukaryota > Metazoa > Chordata > Aves > Psittaciformes > Psittacidae > Pezoporus > Pezoporus flaviventris. Next base: position 11,519,602 of record NW_026892595.1, read on the forward strand.
ATGACTCCAGAAAAAGTTTCCTTGTCTATTTCTCCAGCAGGTTAAGCTGGGGAGGAGTCTTCCAACTCAAAACCTCTAAGCGGTATGGCTAAGACTGTCTGCCACCACAGCATGCAGTCAGATCTCACATTCTCTCAGCTGTTAACACCATTTATTTTCATTTTCCTAGGTCAAGTACAAAGAGAATTATGAAAAATCTAAAGGCAGATCAATGCTGGAGTTTGTGGATACACCAATGTATCAAGTTTCAAAGGAAGCTCAAAAGATGCAAAGTGAGGTTAGTAAAAATGTGTGCTTGAGCTGGTGAAATTTAGATCAACAGAGAAGCTAACAGACATCTTGTTCTCAGGTTAAGAGAACAGGTGAAGCAGATGGTAAAGGTTTTATAAATTGGGGACATGGTAGAATTAGTACTGAATAGTTTTCTTATTCTGTAGCTCAGTTCTTCAAATACGTTTTTTCTTAAAAAGCCACATTGTTTCTAGAACTAGATGCAAATTGTAAGTAGCATAATTTAGTTGAGCGGAAGCTCAAAAGGTTGTGTAGATCAGAGATTGCTAACTTTTTTACCTTCTGCCTTTAATTCTGTCTTTAACGAGGGAGATTTTTTTAGATGGGAGCGAGCGAAGCCATACAGGCCAGTCTGACCCCACACCTTAACTGAAATGTGCTCCTGTCTGTTCACCCTAGGGAACTCAGCAAGGGGGAACAACTGTGCCCAGGCTGCACAACAGGACTGGCTGTTCTGTGTCAGGCCATTTTTTTCTAACTTTTTAATAGAAACTTCAAATAATGGAAGTTTTGTGACCTCCCAGGCATTCTAATCCAGTGCTTCACCATCCATCCTAAAGGAGCATTTTCCTGTGTCTGTTTTGCTGCAGTTTGATTCAATTCTTTTTGCTGTGTCTCATGAAAAATGGATGATTTCATCCTCTTGGTAGAAACTTTTCTGTGTTTAAACCATTACTTTGTGTGCCATTTGTCTTCTCTTTTCTCTATGAACCAAGAGGTTTCTTTCATACATAATGTTAAATATTCTCTTTGGAAATTTTATACATATGTATTTTTGTCTAAATTTTGTGTCTTGTAAAGATAATCTAAGTAATGAAATGAGTTATAAAGTTGCTTATTAATGTGATAATTTATGGCAAGACTCATTTCTGTGTCTGTTTGCAGTGTTCTTTCTGAAATATGCTTGGAAATGCACATATGTCTACCACTAATTGTTGTTTTTGTTTCAATAGAAAATGTATCGCAAAGATTTTGAAGAAGAGATCAAGGGAAAACCCTCAATGGATTTAGACAAGACCCCAGAGTTCTTGCATATAAAACAAGTCACTAACTTTCTGAAAGAGGTAGAGGATTTTTATTTCTTTTTTTTGGTGTTGTTAAGTTGCGGCATCACGACAAGGTACTGAGTGCTGAAAACTCACAGTTAACTTGGTAGCTAAATACAAAAGTGACTTCATGAATAAAAATCGCTGCATGTCGTTTTATATTCTGATTAGTCCTGTAGTAAGAATCAATACTTCTTGAGATTTCCATATGAGCATAAGGAAATGATAAAGCCTAGTACACCTGAACCAGAAAAATAGAGTTAAATGAGCAAATCAGATGACTCCATAGAAAACTGAGTGTTTTCAGAAAATTCCCTCTGAGGGCTTCAGTTTTGGAATTTATTCCTCCCTCAGGCTCAAATAGCCCAGATTTGGTGACCTTCCAGGCATGCTACATAAGACATCTGCTTGATACAGTTTTGGAGAGGGCCTGGAATTTTCTTTCCAGATAGATGAAGTAGTGGAAAAGAGGGTTTCTGTTCATGTCCAGATAGCAGTTTTTCCTTTTGAGTAATTATTTCAGGTTTATGATAGTCTGTTCTGGTTATATAGATGCCTTGAGCTGTATATAGCTGCTTTTAACTAATTTAATTGAAATTATTATCTATCATACATGTTATGGGTGAAAATAAAGGAGATCAAAATTCCCTAATATAGCTGTTTTATTACATAATTTGCTTTAAAAAAATTTTGTTAGGAGGTGCAGTTTTTCTGTAATGCCTGTTTCTTTGAAATTTGTCCACTGTTCTTCAGTTGTGTGTGGCATTATAAATTAAACCACTTTTTTTCCATAACTGAGAATCCTTCAAACTTTAATAGTTTTATATAATTCAGAACGGTTTTCATGCTAGAACTGGTTTCATGCTAGGCTGCCAGGTAGACAAGTCTCTAGCTGGGTATGGTTTGTTCAGTACTGTTCTGCACGTACATGACTCATATGCTTACTGAATGAGGAAAATGCAAATACTTGCTTTTAATTGAGTTAATCTTGATGCATGCTGAATGTGCGCAGAAGTGGTAAGTGCAAGCATAGTTGTAGATGTTCATCTTTGAAAATTTTGATGTATTTTCCCTCCATAGTGCTACATGCATTAAGATGTTTCCTAATTCTTAGCTCCACAAGTTTTATGACTTATTACTTAGAGACTAAACTATGCTTGTAAGCCAGAGGGGAAGAATATGAGAAAATGGAAATGGCATTTTAATGCATAACTGCATGAATTGCATATGAGTTTATATTCACATTCAAGGAAAAACAAACCCAAAGATTACATAGGTTTAATTATTCTTTCAAGATTCAGCGAAATGATGTATTTCTTCATAGTCAAAGATGTAGCATAGTATTTTGTGTGAAGCTTTATGATCAAACTAAGGTATTACATGAAGCAAAGAAAGTGAACCTGGAGTTCTTAAAAATGATTTTTTTTTATTTTTTGTTTATAGTGTCAGCTGTGTTCCAGCTTATTTTGTTGCTTTTGCACTGTAGAGAATTCTGCATCTGTATTACAGTTTATCAAGTAGTGGTTTTAACAGGTCCTAGTGTAGTGTTCAGGCTATCCATCCTGGTTGTGATACCATTAGTGGAACAGAGGTAAAAACTGCATATATTATGCAGCATATATTAGTCTGTAAAAGCAAATGCTATTGCAGTTAAAATGCCCATAGAGAGGCAGCTGAGGTCCCTAAGCAATGTGCTAGCTCTGTATAGAAGAACACTATTTTTCAAGACCGTAACAGGAAAAAATGTGCTGACATTAAAACCTTTTCACTTCTTCAACATTGTACCCTAACATTTCATAATTTTCAATTCTGTTTTAACTCTGGAGAATGTATTTCTGTTAATTCATATTTCATAGAAATTTCGAAGAGACCCTTGAGACATTTAATAAGTGGCATTTCTTTTCAAGATCTTGTGCACAATTGTAAGTGGAGAAATCTCTCTTTTTCTTAGAAAGAGTACAGAAAAGATTTGGAAGAAGGAATGAAAGGAAAAGGAATGACAGTGTTTGAAGATACACCAGATTTGATTAGAGTGAAAAATGCAGCTCAGATACTAAATGAGGTATGTTATGCTAGTCAACTTTATTGATGTCACAGAATGTTCACTCTTTATGTAATACTCGACTGAAAATATTCTTTTTTTTTTTTTTACATGATCTACAGTAAAATAAGTACGTGTTGATACTAGAACTCCTTCTGTTTTGCTTTAAGAATATAGTAAAGTTGTGGGGGAAAAAAAAAACAACAAAACTTTCAGATTTTCAGGCAATTAAAAGGTCAATGGAAATATTGGGGTCAATAGAGTATTTAAAACTAGGTTCATTTTTCCATCTATTTATTTGTTAATAAGATAGTATTGTTAATATTTTAAGGGAAAAAGAGTTGACTGTTAGTGGACTTGTAAAGAAAAGTCAGTGAAATAATTTTGAGGTTTTTGGAATCATGTACCTCCTATCAGCAAATAAATTTTGGTAATAACTGCCAGGCATCTTGGGAAGATCTTTTATGCAAACAAACTATTCTACTTGTGAAAAGTAGAGTTGCTCCTGAAGAAATGGATTTTCTTGAGCTATAAGAACCAGAGGGAATGTCATGCATAGGGCCAATTTGATCACTGTAAAGAAATGCAACTCCCAGGATTATCTTTCCCTTGCTGTTTTAGGCAAACAGCTGGGAAGAAATATCTGCCATTCCACCTTTAGCAGAGGGGAAGTGATGGGTGATGTCTTCTCACAGGTTAACTTATACTTGCAAAAAACTGTGGTTTGCAAAGTAGAGAATGGTTTTGCTGTGTTTATTTCCACATCAGAGTGAGATAGCAATGGAAGATTGAAAGTCTTTTTGTTCTTGTTCTTGTAAGTGACCAGACCATTGCATTGAGAAGAAAGATATTTTACTTCTTTTTCTAACTAATTTAAACCTGAAAAATAATTAACAAGAAAAGTAAGAAGAATTTTTTTAGTTATGTGTATCTATTTTGGAAAAAAACACCCTTGTTTTCCACAGGCAGAGGTAAACTAGAACAGAAAAAGAGTGATTACTACTATAGTAACAGAAAAAGAACTGCCTGAGAAGCTATTAATTTTTTATTGAAAAAAAATTACAACTATTGTATACAGTATTTCTGTATTACATTTTAATATAGTTTGCTGATGAACAAGAAATATATCTTTGCATGGATAAGATGGAGATGAAATATTCATTTTGTTTCCTGATTATTGGTTATTTATAATTTATGTTGTGAGGAAAAAGCAGCAATCATGGATGAGTACTGCCACTTGCCTAATGGCTGTATCACAGTATCACAGTATCACAGTATGTTAGAGATTGGAAGGGACCTCGAAAGATCATCTAGTCCAATCCCCCTGCCGGAGCAGTAGTAGTTCAGGAAAGACCTATTAAATGAATAAATTACAACTTCCTGCTCTGAAAGTTCACTGGAAACAATTCAGTATGGTATTAAATTTCTAACATATAGTCCTTTCATAAGTAAAATATTTTCTTTAAAGTAAAATGTGTTTCAATTAGGCTGACACTAAGTTCCAGCTTATTACACTATGTTCTGCAGAGCTAAACTTCCATTTTACTTTAGAGGATAATTGTAGCAAGCTGTATAGACTGATTTCTCCCTTTTCCCCCCTCCACTAATTAAAAACTCAGTGGTAGAGTTTTGTACGCTCAGTGACTATCTCCTAAAGTTTTCCTCCCGTAGTTTGTTGTGTTTTCCTGACAAAAGATTGCCAAGAGTCTTGAGAGTTATGACTCTCAAGATTTTTGATTGGCTCTAAATCTTAAAATTGTGTCTCTTGTGCAAAAATCTACCTGTAACTCTCTGGCTACTGTGAGTATAATGTATGAAGTTTTGCCTTTACAGAAACAATACAAGAAAGACCTGGAAACAGAAATTAAAGGGAAGGGCATGGATGTTGGTCCAGATACTCCTGAGATAAGACGAGCCAAGAAAGCTTCAGAGATTGCAAGCACGGTCAGTATCATACCTGGTTCAAGCTTTCCATTTGATAGAATGCAACAAATTATTGTCATTGAGAATTCCAAGTGATGACCAATCTAGGCAGTAGCACTACTACAAATTTCACCAAATACCTAACCTGTTCCTGGAACACAGCTGACACTATAAAAAAAAGTTGCATAATCAGCATATGGGAAAAATTAAGATTTCCCAAAACTCTGGCCTGTCATTTTTTTTGCAGGTTGTGCTTGTTTCTCACAAACCATGCTTGGCCTGGGGTGTATTCAGTAGCTGTGGGCCCTACTGCTTTTAGGTCTAAACAGTTGCTTGTTTGGTTAGGACCAAACAAGACACAGAATGGGAGAGATAACAAAGCCTTATGACCCCAGTCCTGCATAGCACAGCTGAGGGAGAAAGTCTCGTTTATGTATGTCTGTGGTTGCAGCTGCAAAAGCTGCAAAGACAGGTAGATGTGAAAGGCTATATCAGATTTGAAGAAGTCTATTAAAATATCTTTTTAACTGGTCAGCAGCCATAGCATAGGTGTCTCATAGATAGATCCTACAGAGCTAGTGCTGTTGAATCAGAAGTTATTTGGTCTTTTAAGAATGATGTTCAGTGGAATTACACAGATTAAAGTTGGAACAATTTAAGAATTTGGCTGTCTGACATATTTACAATGCTGTTCTTTTCAGAAAGAATACAAGAAAGACTTGGAAAATGAAATTAAAGGAAAGGGAATGGGAGTGGGCACGGATACTCCTGATATACAACGAGCCAAAAAAGCTTCTGAAATAGTAAGCCAGGTGAGTACAAAATTAATCTCTTTAAGATTACTTTGGAAGTAAAACATAACGAGATGTTTAAAACCATAAAATCTACTGAACATACTTGGGCTAAAAGGAATAAGCTATGCACAATGGAAACATTAAATTAAAGAAATTGAAGAATTTATTTAAAGTCTGAACAGTGCTCTCAAAATAGCTTTGAAGACATTGAAGACGTACAAATAACTGTAGAATTAGTTACAGTTGTTTTGATTTTTTTTTTTCTTTTTCTTTTTTCTTCAGAAAGAATATAAAAAGGATCTGGAGACTGAAATTATAGGAAAAGGAATGCAAATTGGCCCATATACTCCTGAAATACAACGGGTCAAAAGGGCATCAGAAATAGCAAGCCAGGTAGGCATACTTCAAAGACTGAATGTTTTAATTCTGTGTGACCAATGAGTGCTTGACAGACATTTCTCAAAGTACCTCTTCTCTAGCTCTGTAGAGGCTTTTGTACTTATATTAAATTAATTTACATGTAGTAAAACATCTTACTGCCTGATTCTTGTTTGTATTTAGGCCTGTCATGCCATGTAAATTGTATTTGTTTACGTCTATTTATAGGTCTTTTTGCATTACCTAAATAAGGTTATAGATATACCCTGACAGTGAAGGGAAAAGATATTACACATATGAGAATATATCAGTGTGGGACACAGTGTCAGCTGTCCCACACAAACAATAACAGCATCATGGAGGAGAGGGAGGTTGAAATAAATACTGTACAAGGACGTTGAGGCTCATCAGCTATAAGCATCTTTTGTTGCAGTTTGGTTGTTCTGAAAGCCTCCAAGAAAGCAAGAAATAGACATTTTAAATTTATTTTTCAGAAAATGTACAAAGATGAAGCAGAGAAGATGATGTGTAATTATTCTACTGTCCCAGACACTCCAGAAATGGAGAGGATAAAAAGTACTCAGAAAAACATCAGCTCAGTGAGTAATAGTGCTTCTCTCTTTGCTCGCAACTTTTCAGATATTTTTCAGTTTAAATAGGCTCTCCTGTGCTGCAGCATGAAATAGGGAACTTATGAGTAAAAATCCTTTGAACCATTTGCATAATTTTCCTGGCAAAAGCTGTATCACTCATTTCTTTCAGTAAAAAAAAAAAATGCCCAGTTTTTCTAGGTGTTATTTTGAATTGCTAAACCACTTACACCACCTTGCCAAGCCACAGTTATTTTTAAATGAAGATTTTTTTTCTTTTTCCATCGAGCCCCAGGAAGTGCTTTATTTAAAAGGACAAAAAATTTGTAAGGCTTGTTACTGTGCATGTAAGATTTTTCATCTGTTTCCTATCATATGTACAGAACATAAAATTGGAACAGATCAAGTTTCATAAATATTTATGTCTAATGATTTTATGTTATACTGGATATATTGTTTTAATTTTATGCTAGATTTAAGTTTCAGATTATCCCTAAATATAAATTATGAGCTTGGTTCTCTAAAATTGCCCAGTTTGGGATGCATTCAGTTCCACTTCCTTTTTGGACCCATTAATTCTGCTGCTTGTAATTCTGGCTTTGCTTGTAATATAACAGAGAAGAGGAGTAAATATAGCGTCTGGAACCAAAGGCTGTCCAGTTAGTGTCTGGTTTTTATGGCAGAATAAGTAATGCTCATAAAGCAAATTATTTGAAAGGAACATAAGTTACTTAAATATTTTTGTATTATCTGACACAGATGTTGTTCTTTAGCTTAGAAGTATTCTCAGCTTCTCCAGCTCCGCAGGAGTAGAAGGTCAATTAGTTTCTTTCAGAGGTGTTTACTTGCAGCTATCCTATGTCACTGCAGCTTCACTAGGGAAGTAAGAGCCCGCAGGGAGAGAAGAAAAGTCTTTGAGGTTGCTCTAGGTAGTGGTCTCTGTCATAAAGTCTTCCAGCCTTACCTGCTCCTTTTCTTCCTCCACATGAGAGCAGTTGAAACCTCCATCTTTTTAATAGGAGCTGTTGACAGGCCCACTGGCTCCACTTTTGTTTCTTGTAATCTGTTGCCTCTTGGTTTTGAATGGTGCTCTGCTGTACAATGTGATGGCGATTATTACTGTATCTCATATCACTGGCATCCTAAAATGCTGAAACTCTGTGTAGCAGAGGCGGATCCAAGCTAGCAGATCTACTGATCTGCTTTCCTCCGTGCTCCAGTCTTTGATAGCTTTTGATGAAGTCCTCAGATGAGTCAGCGTGTCTGGCAGTGCAGACTCACTGACACCAGGCATATAATAACCTTCCACTACTTAATTAAGCCTTGACAAGCCTTTGACACATCTGAGCAACTTGCAGCTGTGTAGGTCAGTCTGAGCTTTCAGTGCCAAGGATGACAATTACCCTCATTGTTAGTATACTAAAAAATATGAAATAAAGATGTTTTGTCTTTGAGATGATTTGCAATTGCTTTATGATCACCTTTTTTTTTGAGCTGGATCCTCCAAATGTGGGAAAGCAGTTTATAGCTGTGATTGAATTATCATTTTTTTATCTATGTTTTAATTTTTCAGCATTCTGTGCAATTTAGATTATAAAGGTAAATTACTTCTTACTAAGCTAAGTTATAACTGGGAGCAGCCCCAATATAAAATAATTAATGTCCCTTAATAGGCTTTGGATTTTTGGATTTTGTCTCAAGTGTTTTCCGCCTTAAGGGTCAAAAAAAGTGACTGTCTCTCCAGATAAGATCAGTGCTGCTCTTAGCTCACTAACTCATTAGGCAGATGATTTACAATAGGATATTTACTCCGCAGTCATCTCTTTCATAGAAAAATTCCTGTCTCCAACATTTTCTACCACACCCTCCTTAAGCATATTTTAGTTCAGTCCACTATGTAAATCTTTCTTCCTTGTACTGACATGTTGGTGCAGAAGAATTTTCAAGTTCTTACTGTCTCTATTCTCACATGATAAAACAAAATTCTAAATTGTTAAAGGTTTTCTGAAAATTTAAGAATGAGTTGTGGACATAAATAATCCACTATCCTCTAGAATATTTGGCAGTACTAGTCACTCTAGGTTACAGAGGACTTCAGGGAAGTAGGAGAAATGCATCAAGAATGATGCTTTATTGCTTAAGGTTCATTGATAGGAAAAAAAAAAGGGTAAATAAATCTTGGTTTCAGAAAGGCAGAAGTACTAAATGATAAAGATTTATTTTACGAACTCCAGGATCAGACTTGTTTTTACACTACCAGCCTGGAAATACTTACTGGAGTGGCAACAGCTGTGACACCAAATACTGAAATTCAAATAAAACTTCTTTAGGAGTTTTGCAGCATGAACCGGTTATTTAAATTATAGCCACATTTGGAATTTGTGGAGCAGTTACTTACTGTTTCTTTCAGTAATTTTGAATGATTGATTTTACTGATGCATTTTGTTTCTTATCCTTTACTGAAACAATTGAAATAGAGAGGAGAATGATCTAAACAGCATGTGTATCTTTTCAGAAGTGAACCTTGTTTTTAGATGCAGTCCTCAGCTTTCTGGCTTGAACCCAGAAGTCAAAAATTGCATGACTTGGACTATAGATTTGGCTGTTGTGGTTATTTTGTCATGAATATGTCAGTTTTCTAGTTTGTTAAATTAGGAATAATAGTGTAGGTTCACTTCTCAGAGTGTTTTAAGATCTGAAGATTAAAACAACAATTCAAATCTTGCATGTACATACATGTTCAGTTACATTGAAATGAATGAGATTACGCAAACATAAAGTTGCATTTGTAAAGTATTATAGATTATGATCTAAATTTTTATATTCTTTTCAGACTTAAAGCTATCATTGCAAATACTTACGAATGCTTGGGATCAGTCTAAAAGATGATAATGGATTATCTGGGTTCCAGTTCAAAACAAACATAATGTTATTATCCTTATTGATTATTGGTATCATTTATGAAAAATTAAAGTATTTGCTTTCTTTGAAGATTTATAGTCAGACCAATCTGGGGCATGGAAAATCGCCCAGCCGTTCTGTGAGTACTTGTACTTGCACTGCTAACAGTCTCATAATTACTTTTTCTTTTGGGGAAATGAAGGTATTTTATAAGAAGGAAGTAGGAGCTGGCACAGCTGTAAAAGAGACTCCAGAGATTGAAAGAGTAAAGAAAAATCAACAGAATATTAGTTCGGTAAGTGTTATTAACATTAATTATTCTTCTGTGAGCAAATGGTGGTAAAATAATTTTTCCATAAACTTCTACCTTTTCCTTTACCACTTCATTCAAATATTACTCCACTGTAATATTATGGATATAGAGCTCCAGTTTAGTAGAGTTAGAGCTCCACTCTAGTTTAGTTATTCTGTGTCCAGGGGTGGAGTTTCAAATGAAGAATAATGAAAAATAAGAAAACCCTTTAAATAAATATTTGAGGAAAGGGTTTTGTCTTTCAAGAGTGAGAAGCATGAGATATATTTCCCAATATGTCAGAGTGAACAGCAGTTGTAATTAGCAACTTAGAAATGTATTATATCACAAAAAATTAAAATCTGCCAAGTTCCTTGGGTCTGTGTGTATCACATAGAGGTTGGTACAGTCTGCACTCAGAAGAGGGAAATTGTGTCCAGGCTCGAGCTCTGTGAGAAGGTGCCTCTTTACATGCTGATGACAAGTTGATCTGTGGATCTGATGAGTCTCGTTCTGAATTGATGTTGTTTATCTATGTATGCCCAGTGTCTTTGGCATTTTAACGGGCAACTAAAAATAAAATATCAAAATGAGAGTTTTCTACAAGTGGAACATGCTCTTCTGATAAATATGCGTCAAACTTGGAAAAGTGACTGCCAAGCAAGAGAACACTTGTAGGTGCATTAGTCACTTCTCTGGAATTTTTTTTGTGGAGTTCTCTGGGGGCATTTTTATGTTTGTGACATGACTTTTGCAATTATTAGGTGCTTTTTTAAAAATAAATTTTGAAAGTAACACATAGACGTGACACTAGATTGTGTTTAAATATTGCAATCCGAATTAGGGACTCTGGACACCTAGATTACTAGAATCTCCTTGCTTACTGCATTTCCCAACAAAATAAGGTCAGGTAGGGAATTTCCATAAAACTTGGAAAAAAACTTGCAAGTTTTTTCTGCTCTGTCCATCAATTTTCATCTTGTCATTTTGAGTAACAGTGAAATTTGAAGATTCAGTGCAAGCTATCTTGTGTTCTAAACCCTAAACTAGTGTTTCTGGCTCGAAGCTGTAGGTTTTCTTGATCTGAGGGTGTTTGGTTGTTTTTTTTTTTTTTGTTTGTTGTTTTTTTTTGTAGTTGTTTTGCTTTGTTTCTTTTATTTTTTCTTTTTTGTTTGCTTTGCTCCCCCATCCCCACCCCATGCAATTATCTAGTGGTTGTTTCGTTGTTGTTGATTCCCTCCCCTTCTCCCTCCTCCGCCCCAGTTTTCTACTGACATTCTAGAAACAAAACCCTAATCTCCTGCTGCCTATTTGATTTAGGGTTACCGCAGTCATTTATTTTGAGAGTAGTTACACAAACACACACACAGGATTGTTAGGAGTAGTCTTGATCTATTGCTTTTTCTCAATACCCTTCAAAATTAAATGGAAAAATAGTGTACAGTGCTCTTGCTAGTTCAGAAGTCCTAAGTAGTGAAGAGGGGAGAATGAAAAGTGGATCAGTATGCTAGTAAACACACCTGAACAAAAGCATATGAAGAGAAACACAAAATGCATTAGTGGTATGATGTAAGTAGCATTGCCTTTACCTTGCTAGTCTGTGTGTAGAGTTAATATTTTACAAAAGATACTTTATTATATATAGTGTACTTGAATTTTCTTAAGTCTTGTATTATATTTATTAAAAGTGTAGAATGCCAAATTTAAAGGCAATGTGCAAGAAAGTTTTAAATTATATGTCAGTAAGGGGGAAAATATATTGTACAGTAAGAGGGAAATTATATTGTGTAATTTACAGGAGTCCCAAAGGAAGGGTAAATTACGCCAATTTTGACTCCATTAGATTTAAACATTTTACACATAGCTTTGAATTTAGCCAGAAGGACTTTGGACAGCTTTAAAACTATTTGCTGAACTAAATGAAACTGTGGAATAGAAGCACATCTGCAGTGCAAAAACCCCCAGAACACCAAACCAAAATAACACACACTGTACAAACCATTCCATGCAAAAAAGGACATTGCGTCATGTTCCAAAAGTGATGAGATACGTCCAGATGACCTGTGTAGGAGACACAGATCAGAACAGTCTGTTTTTAAATCCTAAAAAACAAGGTGGTGGCAGCCAAGAGGGCTGAGCTCATCTCACCTGTTGTGATGACTGATTTGGAAGAAGCAGTCTTCTAAATAGTTGGAGTCAAGATCTCACAGAACAGTAAAAGCAAACATAAGATCTATGGACTGCGACCGAATCTGAACTGAGAAGCTATGAATACTAAGTTTTTTTTAAATTTGTTTATATCGAGGGACAGGCAGGTCTAGAAACAGCACTAGGAAGAAGGCTTTTGAGGGAAGATTCTAATTGTGGTTTTATATATGTGAAATCCATGAGGAAACCCCTGTGATAGGTCAGTCAACACCACAAAACTGGGGTCTGATTAAGACTCAAGCAATGGACATTTTTAAGCATTTTAAGGACTAGTGTCACTGCCAATTCTTGAGCTTACCTAATAGTCTCTATTGAAAAGCCCCCTTTTTTTCCAGTGGTTTAGTTCTTTTGCCAGTCCTTAACCGTCTGGGCTGAAATTTTCCATCCTGGTTTGTGCTTTGGATTGGTTTGGTTTTATTTATTTATTTATAAATTTCAGCCAAAGCAGCTTCCAAGTGTGAGCTTAGAGAAAAACAAGTTGTTTTGTCTGTGTTAAAAAATTTGGCACTCTCCAGAAGTACCATGTCTGGAGAAGAGAGTTGGAAATTATCTACTCAGTGAGATTTGGTGCAGTGAATTTGGGAAAAAGGGAGGCCAGGAATGAGGAACTGAGAGTGTAGAATGGCTTGGTCGAAGTGGACAGGCCAGATGTGGGGAAAGATGGGCAAAGGTGATGTGCTCCTTGTGCATAGGTGCTTCCTTTCAGAAGAGCTGAAGTAGAATCCAAGGTCGTTTAGACTCACCACTCCTTTGCTGCCAATGTCTGTCTGAGATACTGTTTGTTAAATATTTTCCCTTTTTTAAATTATAGAATAGTTAGGGTTGCAAAGGACCTTAAGGTCATCTTGTTCTAAGCTCCCTGTATCCACAGAGGTAGCAAACTATGATTGTTCTTATGGGTTTGTGCAGTCAGTCTAAACAAACCGCAAGAGACTTAAGATGAAGGCACATGAAGGAATGTACATTTGTAGTTTTTTAAATCATGAGAAATTGCGTCCCCAAGAGGTAACCTTAGAGAGTATTATTAATGTCACTAAGGCAATACTCAAAAGCAAGAATGGGAATTCAAGTCCCTGTGTCTAGACCTAAAGATCCATTGCCAAAGTAGATGATTTTATCATTTACCATAGAGGTGGACCTGCTCTGGTTTTCTGTTTTGCAAACTGCAGTTTAATGGGAATTCCCAATTGAATGCAGGTGCTTTGTAATCCTATGTTTTTTTTTTTAATTATGTAGCCAGATTAGTTGTTACTTGTCTGTGCTCTCTAGTAAAAATAGTACTTTTCCTTGTCACAATTCCCTTTTCCTCATTTCACAGCAAAATTAGTGAATTAATGTGTGTGAGAAACTCAGATGCTTTAGCAAGGAACCACATAGAAGAAGAGCTCCTGAAGAAATCAGTAATTCTGTCATCCAAACAGGACCTTAGAGCAGCTAAAGAAAAAAACCCAAACCAATATGTCATAGTCCGCGTGCAAATTACTCACTAACTAAGGGTCATTGATTATGTGTAATGAATGAAGAAAAACAGCTTTTGATAATAGATAAAAAAGATTATAGAGCACTTTAAGAGGAAAAGAATGAAAAAGTATAAAATATATTAAAAGCTGTAAATGGCACATATTTGTACAAAGGACAAAACTAAGGTTACATTTAAGTTAATTGTGTCATTTTCCAGTTTTTGAGTCCCTGGTTTTACAGCCTTAAAATGTATTCAGCAGAAGTTTTGTGTGCCACATTAATATAAAACCATACAAATCAATTCATTATGCTGTTCCCTTGTTCTTAAAGTACTTTTCCTTCCTTGAGTCTCACTAATGAAAAATGTTTCCAACTATTATGCATCACTGCCCACACAGTTTTGAATGTTTTTGTGAATTTTGTGTTTTACCATTGCAAAGAAAAAGAAAGCATGCTGTAACACTGTAAAGGATTGTTAATTTTACTGTGGCATAAAAGATTTGAAGCTCAACGTGCTGAATCCTGGACAGGTATTTAGTAACAGACAGTAAGACAAAGACAATGCACAGATTTGTCCAAGATGAGATTTTTGGATAGCATATGGAAAACAGAAAATACGATGCCCTTCCCTTTATTACCACATTCACCTAACCTTACAATTCTTTTTCATTACATTAAATTCCAGTTTTGGTACATATGGTGTATATTTGAAGAAATTCTAGTTCTGTGCATCTTTCAGATTATGGAGTTCTACCATATCCAAACATACTGCTGTCTAGAAGAGATTGAATGTGGCAAAAGGAGCAGTAAATATCTGACAGCATCTTTGAAGGCATCATCCACCCAAACATCTGCATTTCTCTGATACGCCTATGTGTGCTTTTAGAGAATGTAAATAAGAATTTGAGGTTATTCACCCTTTTAAGAAGTGTCTGGTTTCTGAAATGGACTGGTAGACTCAATAGCAAGAGAACAGCAAGACCAAGACATGGTCAAAGTGATGTACATCTCCAAGTAGTATACCCAGGGTCCCAATTATCATGAAGATAACCACAGTCCCATGTGATGTATATAACCTCTGTAAGAGTTTTAGGATAGTAGGCATGTTATATACACTCTCTGCTTTATTATATCAAACCAGGTGCATTGGAGACCCTAGCAGCCTGTTTCAGAAATGAAATATAACCATTCATTTTCAGGTCAATATTGTTCATAGCTGTGGTCCATCTGTGCAGTGTGTGTAAGGGAGAGATTACAAAATGTTTGTTGTGTGTTAATGCTTATCTTTATCTTCTTTAAATTGCTAATAATCTGTAATATTTACTGTGCAGATTAAATACAAGGAAGAACTTCGTCGTGCGACAACTATTTCTGATCCACCTGAACTGAGGAGAGTTAAAGAAAACCAGAAGAATATTAGCAATGTGTGCCCCATTTTCACTGCTTACACACTTCTCTCTGCTGTATTAAATTTGTTTGTGCCTCTGTGAATCTGTCTGTGGTGTTTGGCCACAAAGACTAATTTAATCAGTTAAAATGGTAATTCTTTAGCCTTGCACTTTGATTAACATCAATGAGAGTGAAGTATTTCTGCTGAAAGTATCACTTGTCTGTCTGGAATAGAACTGTTAGAGGGTGAGTACTAAGTATCGTGTGAAAAGATGTAGATATTTATTAAGGACTGGTATTTTCCATCCAAAATCAGTGTGCTCTTTAATGGTTTAGCACAGTGTTGTATTTTGATTATGCAGAAGTGCCTGTGTAATACTTTCTGCTGTGTTTCCTAGGTTCAGTACAAAGAACAGCTCTGCAAAGCTACACCTGTGAGTGTCACCCCTGAGATGGAAAGAGTCAAGAAGAATCAAGAGAATGTCAGCATGGGAAGTTGCTCTTGTTTAACCCTTATATAATTTTTGGGTGCAGAGGATGAGTACAAAGTTCTGCCTCCAGAAGCTGTTCCTTTTCTTTACGTAGGTGCAGGCTCAGTACTGGAAAGTCTTGAAAACACTCTTTTACGAAGCAATTGTGAAAAGCCATTGCTTGGTTTGGGAAATGGCGTGTGAAGCATCATGTATTTGATTAGAGAAGTGGATACAATGTTTTGAAATGTTATTTCTCTGTCTTGGATATTTGCAGGAAATCTAGATGGATTTTTTTTTTTACAGAATATCCTTTTCCATTTTTTTTTCCCCTTTGCTTTGCATTGTAAAAAAAAAAATGTCTACAGCTGTACTGAAACTCCACCTCTTACTGGTTCCTCAGTAACCTTCCTATCAGTATTATTCCAATTTAGTATTTGATGGCTGACATAACCATTAGAAAGTCATACTGTTTGCAGGAGTGCAGGAAAGAAGACAAGGCCTTTTGGAGCAGGCTGCTGCCTTCCTTCACTGTTGAAGTTGTACCCTGTTAATGAGTTTGGGAGACCCTCTGTTGTCCTCGTTGACAGCTGCCACCAGCAGCCCTATTTCATGGGGTTACGAATAGCTATGATGCTTCCCTGGGATGATCCTGACACATTCCCCAGATTAATTTAGAGTTATAATTTTCAATAATACTGTCCCTCTAACTTTAGTGTTTGCTATTTATTTCTGGATTTATGTTGATAAATCTAGCTCTCCTAAAATGCATGCTGTTCAAACAATCCTGTTTTCTTAAGTGATTCATGCCGATGTAGTTCTACTGACATCATTGTTTATCTTTCACCAATTTTTGTGTTGTGCACATTTATTAAATTCTCTTTCAGGTCACTGGGATAGCTTTGGGTGGAGATTCTTTAACTTCAGACATTTCTAGAAGCATTAAGTCTAGAATAATCATTTTACCTTTACAAATGTCAGTTGGCAAGATTAATTCATTTGATAGCTTACCATCATTTTTATAAGATGTTAATTTTTCAGTTGGAATATGTTGATGTGGACAGACACAAAATGTGTTGTGTGGGAAGACAATTGATTGAACAATATGTACATTAATGCTGCAGTGCACAGCAGAATTATGATATAAAGTATCAGCATAGTTATCCAAGAGCTTATTAAAAAAGCCCAAAACAAACACAACCAAACGGTTTGTATGGGAGTACTTATTTTACATGAAACTATATGGATTGGCATAAATCATGCAAGAATCTCTACTTACTAAATATTTACCATAACTAATTTCCCAGTATTTAGGGCCAGGGTCATCTGTCACTGCCACATCCTGTCCTTTATCCACTTTAGATACTAATCCTGCCTCGAGTGTGTATTTATTTAATGCATCATTGCTACAATGCTATTTTTTTTAAAAAGCAATAGAGGGGATATTCCCACAGTACATTTAAATAAACACATGGTGAAATTTAGGCAGGTTCAACTGGCAGTTGTCTGATGTATTGCATCTACTATGCTTGTTCACCTTTGACTGCATAGTCTATAAAAGCAAGGACATGGATGGTATCCTTATGGAATCTCTGTGTCTCGACGAATATGCTTTTACAGTGGGCATTGCTGAAATTCAGTTTTTCATGTGCTTTGCTTGACTTTACTGCATTATTTGTGGCTTGTACCATTCTAAATATACTTTTCTATACAGCCAAAAACCAGTGAGGTAAACATCAAGATATTGTGTGCATGTGTGTGTATGTATCCACACAAATGCATTAATAAGAATATTATAGAGAAAGAATTCAAGGTTATACTTCAAAAATTGAGTTTATAAGCGTTAATAAACTCCAAATACGTTTTAGCTCTTCAGCTGTTTCCTGGATGACCTTTTAGATCAGACATTTTAATGTAATGCAATGTGATACTGCTTTAGCTGAAATAGTATGTACTATTTTATTCTGTTAAATAATAGGTTCACTACAGAGAGCAGCCTGGCAAAGCTACTGCTGTGAGTGTCACTCCAGAGATAGAGAGAGTCAAGAAGAATCAAGACAATATCAGCTCGGCAAGTTGTTTCAATCTTTTTGTCATTTAGATTTTCAGTTGCTGTAGGAATATAACAAGGATATGCTTTTCCATTTAGACTTAATGTGTCAAGTGAATCCTCCACTGAATTAAATTTTTTTTAAATCCTTTGAGTATGTGCATTTCACATACGTGTGGGCAACAAAAATATTCAGACTTGCCTGATTATTTTTGCAAAAAAAGCAAGTAGTTGTGTTACACCAGTATTTTTCAAGGAGAGAGCCAGAAGAGGTCAGCCTTTCTTTCAAGAATCTTCATCTCTTGGTCCAGGTTTTAGTTGCTAGATTGCAGGAGTAAATTACAGTAAAGAGCAAAGGAAATGAGAATTTAATCTTTAGTGAAAATTTAGGTTTTTTAATGATTCAAAACATGGAAGCTTATAGCCATCCATTCCACTCTGAGACATGGCCCCTATGGTAGAGCTGAATATTCCTAAATAGAGCCTATTAGTAAACAGTGAAGAATAAAATACTGTATTTTCTTTGGCTTTCATGATAAAACATACTCTCTCTCCCCCTTTTTTTTTATTGCCACTACAATGATGTAAGAAGCAGCAGACAGTTTTATTAAAGACCAAGGAAGAAGTCCAACAGGCATGGTGAAGAAAAGGACTAGACTAGTTGCATTACTGTCTGTGTCCTCAACACTGAAACATCAGTGACAAAGCTGCTGTAGATGGTAAATAGAACAGATTTCATGCAAAGCCACTGTTTCAAGGTGGCAGAAGAGAACTAGTAGTAGTGAACACTTTAGACTTTAGAACTGAGTGTAGGAGTGAAAAGTAAAGTAGGTTGAATTTTTCAGAGGCTTTGTCTGACAAAGGAACAGAATCTGACCTTGTAACTACGTATCTTAAGTGGTCTTAAAATGCTTATGCATATTTATTTACTGAAGTCAATTAGTTTTGAGGTGCATAGTTAAAAATAAGAGGAAAACTTCCCAACAATTGTAGACTTCATTTTTTTTCTTTTTTTAATTTCTGAAAATTAAGCTTTCTTTTCATTTTTTTTCCCAAGTGATTCCTTCACTTCATTTCTCAAGATTTACAGGAATAAATACTCTTCTATGTTAAGGAGCAGTACATGAAAACCAAGCTATGTTGACTGTCTCTGTTCAGAAAATGCCTTATATTCAAAAGGATATGTGGCTGAATATATTTGCTAGTATATTTGCTATAATTTGTGTTTAATTAAAAAGGGTTTGAAGAATATTGTCCTGGGTTCAGCTTAAACCATGACAAATATGGTGGGGAGGGACTCTTCATTAGGGACTGTAGTGATAGGACAAGGGGTAATGGGTTAAAACTTAGACACAAGAAGTTTAGATTGGATATAAGGAGGAAGTTCTTTACTGTAAGGGCGGTGAGGCACTGGAATGGGTTGCCCAGGGAAGTTGTGAATGCTCCATCCCTGGCAGTGTTCAAGGCCAGGTTGGACAGAGCCTTGGGTGCCATGGTTTAGTGTGAGGTGTCCCTGCCCATGGCAGGGGGGTGAAACTAGATGATCTTAATGTCCTTTCCAACCCTAACTATTCTATGAGTCTAAATATGCAGTACCATATATTTCTGCTTCTCTGTACATTGCTTCAGACTTACCAAAGGAATGTAGACACCAAGACTCGTATTTTCATAGGCATGTTGTGCTTAGGTACTATGTAATTTTAAGGAGAGTTAGACAATTTCAGTACTTGGTTTCTCTCATCACAAATACATGTTGAAATAGATTTGCACAACTGATTTGAGAGGTAATACTGTGAATGTGAACATATAGGTAGATCTAAAATATTTACTAACATTCAATGCACAGGATACAATACAGTGTAGGAACTAACAGTCCGTTAGTAGATTTCAACCAGCCAGAAGAAGCTGTAAGAGTATTCACTCTATAACCAACATGTAAGAGCAACTACTTTTACCGTTTTAAGATTTTGAGTGGGTTCCCCCCCCCTCCCCTTTTTAATAGGTAATGAACCAAGGTTCATATCTTTATAACTCTGTAAAATGCCACAAAAGAAGCTAATTAGGAGAAATGTGACAAGAGGTTCTGTTCTTACTGATGAACAAGAGAGCCCAAATACTCTCTTTGGAAACAGGATATTCACGTTTGTACCAGACATGTTGCTTTTGTGCTGCTAGCAAAGACTAGCCACCAAACAGGAGTAAGAAGGGTGCAGAAGGACTAATCTGTTTGTAAGAATTGAATTCCCTGGGGACCCAGGAGTTCTCAGCTAATCCCAACCTGGAGCAGGCTTGAGGACAGAATCGGGGTCTGTCTGGGTAGTGGGAAGGTAGTTTATCATCAGCCATACAAATGTTTTAAAGACATCCAAGTCACAGCGATGTTTTCTTATTTTTTATTTTATTTTTCAGTTCACAAATTAATTATTTCATTTATGTCATTTAGTCAAGAGTTTCAGCTTTCAGGTAACCCTGTTTTCAAGTAAGTGATTGATGGAATAAATTTGCCTTGTAGCCTTTCTGATATACTAGCTCATCAGTATCCTCCCTCTGAAATAAGTTACTAGACAAAGAATGTAAAGAAAGAGACAAGAATGACATTGTCTATCATGATTTGGAAAGGTTTACTGTTGCACAGTGTAATTCTCACCATCCTTTCTACTGTAAGCAAAAACTTCATGTGTGCTGTTGCTGTTTTGCAGGTCAAGTACAGCAGTGATCAGAGGCAGATGAAAGGTAGATATAGTGTGCTTCTAGACACACCTGAGCTAAGGCATGTCAAAGAAACACAAAACAACATCTCAATGGTAGGGTACTTTCTTCCTATAACTGAGTATACTAAGGAATGGCACTTGACTTCCACTGGATTTTGCCTTCCATTAATATAGGTAACTAATGAAACTGTGCTCAAGTATGGAAGGAATATTTTCTTATGCCTGTTGATGGAGTGTTTGCTAACTGCATATGACTGTAATGAACATTTTCAAAATACTAATAAACAGTTTTCTAACAGTTAAATGTCTGATCTTTTGTTTGTTTGATTTTTTTTTTCCCTTAAAAAAGTACATGCCTCATTTGAGCATCACACAGTTTTGACTGGATTAGGTGACACACTTCACCTTGTGCCTGTGCACGTTCCTGGTTGCTGCGTGACTTTTGTTCTTGGAATGAGTCGTTTTGTGAGCATTTGCTTGTGTGAGAATGTTTGTCAATTTAATTCTTTGATGATTAAGACTATTTAAAAAGTAAATATGCATAATCAGGGGTACTACCTTTATAACTCTTACTAATACTGGTTTTGTTGCAACACTTGGTTGTATAACACTTTGTACCCTAATGTCCTTGGTTTTAATTACTTTTTTTTTTGTTGTTTTTTGAAAGCAAGCTTCTTAGAATAACTGCAGTTCTTTCTAAAAAGTATGTTTAAAGACAGCATATGGTAAAATAAAAGAGCAGAAGAGTACCTTTTGCATGACACCTTGCATAAAATCAAAATTCCCAGTGAAAGAAAATACTTAAGTTCTTTAGAACTATTATTGATAGAACATTTTTAGTTGTCTAATTTTAATTGTGTAGATGTAGTTGTCTACATCAGTAGAGAGCTATCCTATTTTAGAGAAGAAGGGAATGGGCCAAATGACCTCACAGACTTTTCCTGTCCTGTGTGCCTGTAAGATCATGCTTTGCTGCTTGGGTTAATGCCTAATTCAGTGGAAAACAAAGGCAAAAATTATACTAAAGTATCAGGAAAGTTAGTGAGATAGAAAAGATTTGGCCAGCCATCCAGCTTATTTCATGTGTGTAACAAGTCTGTTATGGTGCAAAACCCAAACAATATAAGTACTTCATGAAACAAATATTCCTGTGTAGAATAACATTTGCTGTCAATGGAAGCTTGGGGAAAAATGTAACTCTTCCTGTTTTCCTAGGTAAAATACCATGAAGATTTTGAGAAGACAAAGGGTAGAGGCTTCACTCCAGTGGTAGATGATCCTGTAACAGAGCGTGTGCGGAAAAACACCCAAATTGTGAGTGATGCAGCATATAAAGGTGTGCATCCACATATTGTTGAAATGGATAGAAGACCTGGAATAATTGTTGGTAAGTTGTTAAGTAATGTTGCTCTTGAAAACAGTGTGGGAAAGCTGAAAACTTCTGCTTGTATTCTCCATTATAACCAAGAAAAAGATTTCATTTTCATTCTTCACAGCATGAAACTTATGTTTTACTACTGGTTCACTGCCAGGTTCTAGCAAAGTAATAATGGGAATGAATGAGAGATAAATTATCATTTGCTCTGTAAGTTTTAGTTGTAAGTATGGGTAGTTGTTGCTATTACTTCAAGTTTGAATTTTGACTCTTCAAGAAAGGCTAAAATATCTGCAATAATCTTAGTCTTGCACAGAAGTAAGATGATGAAAACTGTCATTCTCCAAGATGTCAATGTTTAAATGTTGCAGACCAGTTTGAGATTTCCCCTTCTGTTACTCAGCAATTTCTCCGGAGCTGCACATGCTCCACTTACCTCTTGTTTTAGAATTTCACACAGCTTTCAAAGTATGTCAAGCTGTAATTCATCAACAACTCATTAGATCTCTGGTAAAAACACCACTATTCAGAAATAGTGTACTAAAAAATTGTTCAAGATAGGACCAGGTGTTCAAGGGGTAGACATACAGATTGGTTTTCTATGTAGAGACAGAGTATTGCATTAAGAAGTAATTTGAGGTGTTCATAATAAACACTCTCTCAAAATCAAAATGGATATTTGAAATCCCTTTAAAGTTAGCAAGTCTGCTATGTCAAAGGAGATGGTAACCTGACCTTTCCTGAACTCCCCCCCTCCTTCCCCCCCACCCTTTTCTTTTTGTGTGTCCTTTTTCTGTGGGTTATTTTTTGTTGGGTTTATTTTTGTGCTTTACAAGTGTAGACCCCAGAGGGTCTGCATATGGAAAAACATGCTGAGATAGCCCTCTAAAATCCTTCATACATAGTAATAATAGCAGGGGTTGACTTTAAGTCCACCTTTCAAAAATCACAGAAATTGCAGGTCAGGTGGACTAATCTGTGGGTGATATAGTCCAACTTCCTGCCTAAAGCTGTGTTAACTATGTCTATGTCGCTCCTGGCAGATGATGCTTCAGTGTTTTCCTTAAAGTCTCAAAATGAGTATCTACCACATAAAGAAGTGTATTTCTTTCCTTTTGTATAGCCACTTTTTATGTGTCCATAGCTACATCCTTATGTCAGAAGGGATTTCTCAAAAGCAACTGCTTAGAGAGCTCTCCCTGTGGAAGGTACTGATGCTTTTAAGATCGTGCAAGTCTCAGAGGGTCAGCAACTTGTTCAGAAAATCTCTGTCTGTAGAGACCCAAGAACTTGAACTCACTTTCATGGCTAGAGTGGTGCAGCCAAAGAGAGAAATGAAAGTTCCTTTAAAACTGCAGTTTCATACACAAATTGCAATATGCTCTTTAGTGTGCACTTCAAACCTCCTACTCTCTATTCCACTGCATGTGCGTTGTAGCCCTATGTAAGAATCATGTGCAATCCTGTATTCAGTAGCTGAGGGCTTGCTAGCACAAAGGGATTAGCGATGACATAAATAATTCTTGAGCTGTAAGTAACAAAAATATTAATTCTGTTTATCACCTTAAAATACTCCAGTATCAAAACACACAGGAACTCTTAACAACCCAGGCGTGCCCAACAGCAAAATAGTACGGCTATTTACAGAAAAGAGGCCATGACAAACCTGTGAGCTTAACACACAGTGATATTTCAGCTAATGCTTTTTCAGAGTGAAATTCAGTTATAATATCTGCTTGTTTGAAAAGAAGCAGTGAGCTCCCTGCTCACGGAATGTCCTTGGCAGCTAGAAAAAAATTGCCGACTGAAAAAAACAACTGTGTTTTTTCCTAGCTAGTAATTGTTCAGCCAGTTAGCAAAAGTACCTCTGTGTTAGAGTCCATCTTGTTTTTTAAAGTATTAGCAGTGAAGCTGTAACAACTTATTAAAATGCGTGATTGCTAAAATGAATGCCTCTGCTTTGGAAAATAGGTACTAGTTTTAACCTTGCTAAAGCCATTCTAAACCCATCAAGATAAATTAATCTAACTGAGCTTCAGATCTTTGACTAAAGGGCCTTCATAACTCTCATGTGAGTATAAGGATATTTTAAATTGACAAGATTCTGATTCTGTACATTATTTCAGACTAGAGAGATGGACAAAATCAATACAAATCAATGATTGATGCACTGATGCTGCCATGAAGCTGTACTTACTATGCTTTTACTTACTAAGGCATGATCAAACAGGAAAGGCTGGGCATTCACCAGTTCCCCCACCCCTCTCAATCCTGTCAGTGCTTTATGTAGTTGCATAATTTATCACTGTCAGGACTAAAACATAGTTTATCAAAAGATTTTGCATTGACTTTTATTCATTGTGTCAAGAGGGACTTAGCACTATGCCTCACCTTACAGGAGCTGCAGTAGACAACGCATAATATACATACATTGAATGTATTCTGAAGCCATGGGATTTGTTTTATTAGCTTTGTCTGTTCTTTTTGGCTATTCATGATTTGAAATATGAAGTGTATGGGGCCCCCCCAGTCCTACTTTACCTACCAACCCATTATTTAGCTTGCTGCTACTCAAACCAGTGAAAGGATCAAGTTGAGAAGACAGTTATTTTCCCCACTTCCAATGCATTGAGTAAATCTTGCAGACAGGTCTGCCCAAGAAGTAAACCTTTAGCAGAAAGCATAGATTTGTGCTTTTACTGATTGTACTTTGCATCAAGGTTTTATTTTAAACTGGTTTGAAGAGAGTAAATGATTATTATATTTTTAGACATAGCAGATAATAGAATTGTTTAGGTTGGAAAAGAGCTTTAAGATCATTGAGTCCAAACATCAACCTAATGCTGTCAAGTCCATCACTTAACTATATCCCTAAGCACCACATATACACATCTTTTAAATACCTCCAGGGATAGTGATTCCACCACTTCTCTGAGCAGCCTGCTTCAATGCTTGACAACCCTTACAGTGAAGAAATTTTTCCTAATATCCATTCTATGGGATATATACTGCCACATCTCTATGGAGTAAGGATGCTGTTGTTGGACTGAGGCAATATCTTATAACTGATGGTTTTGGTTCTGCTAGTGGAAAAGAGCTCCGATATGTCATACTTGGTCCCATTTGTTTAGACTTAAAAAAATTACTGTGGTTATATTTAGAAAAAGAATACAAAATTTGGGAGAAAAAGTCTCCTGAAAATATTGTCAATGCTTAAAATGAATGCAGTAAGTTATTTTAAGCAGGAAATTAATGCTTTCTGAACCTTTCAAGTGAATATCTAGATTTTTTGAGTAATTTCTAGATGAAGTTGGTTGCTGATTGTTAAAAGTCATTCCTTTCATGCCTTTACTTCCTTTGTTGTTTGTCATAATTTCTATGCTTTGGGAAAAGATCTTAAAGTTTGGCGCACAGATCCTGGCTCCATCTTCGACATTGATCCTCTGGAGGACAATATTCAGTCTAGGAGTCTGCATATGCTTTCTGGTATTGCTTATATCCTGTCTTTTCCCCAGTTCACCTTTTTATGTTTATAACACTAAGTTGATACAGTAAATTTCCTGGTCAGTGTGCTAGCCATATGTTTTATAACTATGTTTTAATATATATATAAATAACTGTAGTATATTAAAAGCAGTACTTTATAGGAACTTCAGCTATAATCACATGTGCAGATAAGGAATAGTGAAATAAATCTTATCCTAAATGACAGTTATTCATACTGCTTACAAGCAGTCACTTAAAAAGCACTGACCTGCTTTGTCCTCATTATAAGTAGAATCTTCAAGTAGTTCAACTTTACTAAAATTTCAGAGATATAGAAGGTGGCCTATTTATGAAATTGGTTTCTTTTCTATGCACATTTTGCTCATATAGCACAGGATCTTATGCCTTGTGCTATTCTTTGCAACTTCAAGGTGTTCATAATTTAAGGGTAAATGGAAAAGGAGAGAAAGTAATGTAATAATAGACAGCAATGTTTTGGCTCTACAAGTGTTTGGATTTTTTTCCCCTAGAAGTGTTTGAATGTTTAATTTTGAGCATTTATTTTCTTTGCTGCTTTGGAGTAGTAACTTTGGAGTACTAAAGTAGTATTTACACATTCATTTGTATGCATGCTGAGATAAAGGAACATTTTGATTTTCCACTGGAAGTTTTCATAAGCTTCATGTTTATACCTTTTTTTAACCCAGTATCTCAATCCTGCCTTTCGTTTCTGCTATTCTTTTAAAGCAGTGAACAAGATTAGTTGTACCTGATTTTGAAGCAACACTCTGAAATCATGGGGTTTAAAATGTATACAGAATTGTGAACAATTTACTTTTGTCTAAATTAAATGCCATCATTGGATGGATATCAATGTTAGCAGTGTTGGGATTTTTGTTGTTGCTTGTCTTTGCACTTCTGTCATCTATTTATTGTGATATTCTTTCTTTCGACCATTGTAGAAAGAGCAAGCCGTTACAGTAAGCAATATGTACATTCTACCAGTTTGGGAGAGTATAAATCAGATGGTTCAGACACGAACCCTACCTTTTCTTACTGCAGTGAGGTAACAAGGCCATCTGACGAAGGAGGTATCCCTTATTCCCACCTTTTTTTTTTACTAATGACACTATCACAGTGTGTTGAGACCTCACAGGCCTGTATTAACTCAATATTCTTGTACAGTCACAAGTCATTAGAAACTGTATGAGCTGTCAGCTAATTGATTAAGAAAGCAAAGCAAAATCTAAAGACTGCAGTTTCTTGCATGCCATATTGCTTTATTGTGTATCCTCTTTCACTATTTTGATAACTCTATCGGCCTGAAAGCCCTGCTAACTTCCATTTACAGTACGCAAGGCATGTTGCGTTTTTGCAAAATGTACACAAATACGTCTTTTTGGTTTGGTTTGTTTTTTTTTTCCTCTTCTCTTGAATGATGCAGTGTAAGTGAAAAAATGAACCTCTGGAGTGAAAATAAAATTACCTTGTGCTTTTTGTTGGGCAAGTCAAGTGTATAATAGTATTTTAGTGACTGAAGTACTTCTTCCCCTATTAAATTATGCAGGTGCTTGTGCCTCCCTGTTTCTATCCTAAAAAAAAGAAAAGTGTATCATCTGGCAACTTTCTCACATATGAATGTTTTCTTATGGTCTCAGCGCTTCGGGAACCGGGCTAATATTCAGCTGGGAAACTTATATGGTCTGATATTGTTTAACATAGCTGTTGAGCTGGCAAACGAAGTTGCTAAGCCATTGTCCATCATATTTGAAAAATCATGGCAGTCAGGTGAAGTTCCCGATGACTGGAAAAAGGGGAATATAACCCCCATTTTCAAGAAGGGGAAAATGGATGACCCAGGGGAATTACAGACCAGTCAGTCTCACCTCTGTGCCTAGCAAAATCTTGGAGCAGATTCTCCTGGAAGGCATGCTAAGGCACATGAAAAACAACAAGGTGCTTGGTGACAGCCAGCATGGCTTCACTAAGGGGAAATCCTGCCTGACCAATTTGGTGGCCTTCTAAGGTGGGGCTACGGAACTGATGGACAGGGGTAGAGCAGTTGATGTTGTCTACCTGGACTTATGTAAAGCGTTCGACACTGTCCCGCATGACATCCTTGTCTCTAAATTGGAGAGACATCAATTTGATGGATGGACCACTCGGTGGATAAAGAACTGGCTGGATGGCTGTGCACAAAGAGTTGTGGTCAATGGCTCAATGTTCAGTTGGAGACCAGTAACGAGTGGTGTCCCTCAGGGATCGGTGTTGGGACCGGTCTTGTTCAACATCTTTGTCAGTGACATGGACAGTGGGATTGAGTGCGCCCTCAATAAGTTTCCCAATGACAGCAAGCTGTGTTTCGGTTGATATGCTGGAGGGAAGGAATGGCATCCAGAGGGACCTTGACACGCTTGTGAGGTGGGCTGATGCCAACCTCATGAAATTTAACCATGCCAAGTGCAAGGTCCTACACCTGGGTTGGAGCAATCCCAGGCACAGCTACAGGTTGGGCAGAGAAGAGATTCAGAGCAGCCTTGCGGAGAAGGACTTGGGGGCATTGGTTGATGAGAAACTGAACATGATCCGGCTTCAGTGTGCGCTCGCAGCCCAGAAAGCCAACCGTATCCTGGGCTGCATCAAGAGGAGCGTGATCCTGCCCCTCTACTCTGCTCTCATGAGACCTCACTTGGAGTGTTGTGCACAGTTCTGGTGTCCTCAACATAAGAAGGACATGGAACTGTTGGAACAAGTCCAGAGGAGGGCCACGAGGATGATCAGGGGACTGGAGCACCTCCTGTATGAAGGCAGGCTTAGAAGGCTGGGGCTGTTCAGCCTGGAGAAGGCTGTGTGGAGACCTCATAGCAGCCTTCCAGTATCTGAAGGGGGGCTGTAGGGATGCTGGGGATGGACTATGCATTAGGGACTGTAGTGACAGGACAAGGGATAACAGGTTAAAACTTAGGGGAAGTTCAGGCTGGATATAAGGAAGAAGTTGTTTACAGTAAGGTTGGTGTGGCACTGGAATGGGTTGCCCAGGGAATGTTGAACGCTCCATCCCTGGCAGTGTTCAAGGCCAGGTTGGACAGAGCCTTGGGCAACATGTTTTAGTGTGAGGTGTCCCTGGCCATGGCAGGGGGGGTGGAAGTAGATGATTTCAAGGCCCTTTCCAACCCTAACTATTCTATGAGTCTATGAATATGGATTAATATTAGAATACTTTTAGGAACCTGCATTCCCAGGTACAAAACCACATCTTGAATCATGCCACAGATTAGAATGAAATTTATTAAAATTATGAATAAGGGTTTTGTCATCCTAGTAGTTTTGCAGTGGGAACTAGACTTGAGTGGTGAATTGTAGGTGTTCAGAAAAATGGCATTCTAAATATATATTAAAAAGAATAGCGATTTCTCCTTCTCAGCTGTGAAACCATGTGCATTGAAATGGTGTCCAAAGGGTTACTAATTTATTTTATTTTGGTGTTTGTTTTTTTTTTTTTTCAAGAAGGTGTTAAAAGATACTGCTACATTTAGTTGCCTGGCATCCTTGAGTTACCTATGCTTTTAGAAGATTTTAAGGCATCTTAATTGTAGACTACACCTGTTTATGTTCTCACAGTCACCAGAGTAATATGTTATTATAGTGGCTAGTGTTTAGGATGTTTATATTGTGCTAGGTGCCATGTGAATACAAAGAAGCAGCTCTGATTAAGAAAAGGTGAGGAAAAAAGTGTTCAGACTGAAGAACTATCAGCAAAGAAGGAAACGCACGTCTTTGAGAGAACTGTATTCCCCTATATCATGTATGTTCATCTTTATTTGATATTTTAATTATATTCCCAAATATTTAAATAGATGATAGCAATAATGCATATCATTTTGGCTTTTATGTCTTTTTCTGTGGTGATGTGACATGGCCTTCACAGTCCAGTGCATATTGTCTCTCTGTATCTGTTCTGATCTTTTTTGGCTGTATTCCTAGCCATTTTAACATTGTTTTGTCAGCTTGATTTGATTGTTAACAGATATTTTTTATTACTTGCCATATTGAGAACAGGAAATGGGTTTTATTTTCCCGGTTGTTTTGGCACTAGCAAGCTTTCTCTTTTGTGTCTCTATTTAAATATATTGTTGTGGTGATGTGTTGAATAGATCCTTGCCAAGACCAACATATTTTAGCAAGATATTGTTTCTGCTTTTGACCCAGCTGGCTAGCCAGGGTTTGAGCACTTGCAGACAGTTCCCATTGCAGGGGAGAAATAAATGCCAGAGCTAAGTAATTTGACATAATCCTAATGATTTACAAGAAAATGCCATTTCTGTGAACACACTAAAAAACCCCAAAACAACAGAAGATAGCATCTTTGGTCAAAAATACCATCCTTTTTCATGACAGCATCCTATCCCAAATGTTATGCACATAGCCACAGGGTGAGTTTGCCCTTGACCTTTATATAGTATCTATTATGGCATCTTATTTTAAGATGAGAACCAAATGAGAACCAAATCCATATTGCTGAGTTTTCATGGCTGTTTCTCATGGAATTTGTCCTTTTAGATCTAGCAGTGTTTCTTGCTGGCAGTTGTTCAGTCTGATGATGCGCCAACATGAAAGTCAGTTGGAGATCTGTGACCAATTTTACAAACTCTAAGTGTCTTTGGCCTTGTCTCATCATCCTTCAGATATATCTATATTGTCCAATTGCTAATTTATTCTAGATAACTTTACCAGTATTTGACCCCCAATTCAAGTCTTCCACTGCCAATGTTGATAGAATTGTTCCTTAAGCACCTCTCTCAGTCTTTAGCTAGGTCCCTGGCTTCATACCAGATGTTAAAGGCATACCTGTCTCTTCTCTTCGGGGAATTTCAGTAACAACATCACAGGGAGGCTACTAAAACATTGTTAGTTCACTAGAATTACTCTTCCTGTTTGATTCCCTGACCATTATTTTAGATGATGGCATTGACCTGAGCCAGATGCGCCTCCCTACAAAATCAGTAGATTTTTGCATGATGTAAGTTCAAGAAGTCCCTGTTCTCCCTTTTAGACTACTGCAGGTAAAACTGGGTAGGAAACAATTGTTAAGGCTTTCCAGCAAGCCTGGTGAAAGTAATGAATTTTAATTTTGAAATTATTTTGAAATTACTTTTCAGCTTTGTTTGTCCTTTTTGCAGCTTCTCCCTGCTAGTGTATTTCAAGGTTGACTTTATTACTTCATGGTGTCACTGATTTTTTTTTTCCCATACTGGACAGAAGATGTTGCACTAGTTTCTCAGTCTGCCTAGATGCTTTGTAATTAGTTACTGTCCTAACAAAGATTTCCTTTTTTCCTGCAAACCATTCTGTAGCACTTCCCAGAAATAGTTGTTGCCCCGTTAGTTCTTGAAAAATTCTCAGATATTTTTCAAGTAGTTATTTCCAGTTTGGCTAAAAAGGAATAGGAGCTAATGATTTCTCTCTTTCAATCTTGCTTTTAACAGCTTCTCAGACATAGATCTATTAATTCAGTTTTGGAAGGTTTTTCAGATTATTTATTTAGGCACCAGGAGAGTATGGGTCATATGGCTCAACATGTATCCATTCTGTGTTGAACAGTTGCATTTGTATTTCAATCATTTACTCCATGAATGAGATGAATTGCTTTTACATATAATTATGGAGTTTTCAGTGTCTAATGACAGAAACAACCACAGATATCACCTAATTGGACTTACTTGTATCCATGGTCTCTACAAAGTTTCTCACATGTTGTGATAAAGTATGTATTTTTATAAAAATATTTATCCTATTTTAAGGTCTTCATACAAAATTAATACACTATTTTTTGCTAGTAACTTACTTCAGTAAGTCAAAATGGCATTTAGCTCACACCCTCATGGCTCAAGACTTTTGTTTAGTTCCATTCCCTCAGAGATAAGAGTAAAGATGCTTGAAAGTAGCACAAGTTCACAATATTAAAGACTTTTTTAAAAGGCTTGTTATTTTAGAACACTTTACATATATCTGTTTTTCACAGTAGTTCAATCTCCAGAGACTGAGGGGAAGAAAGGACTTTTTAACACTAGAGTGTTAATATATGGTACAACATAAGGTACGGAAATTAATTTGGGGTATATGATCCAGTACCAGTCACAGAAACCAAACTCAGCTGCTCAAAGCTGTGTGGGCAGGTATAGAGAAAGAGTAGCAAGATAAAATGAAGGCTGCAAGTAAACCTGTAAGATTAATGAATATTTTTCTTCAGGCCCATTGTTTGTAGTTAGCAAAGAAACAACATACTACATGCAACCAGAAGAAATGCTGGTTTTGGATTAAAATGTCTAACAGTTTAAGTCTTTGAGAAGGCAGAAACTTGTCCTTAAGGGAGTTGACCTAGTGTTTACAGGAATCACTCTGATACTACTGGAACAAATTTCAGGCTTTGCCATGATGTCAGGGAAATGACTCTACGCATTTGTCTATTACTAGAACAGTGTCTTTGTGAGGTACTTGTGAGATAATAGTAGATGAGCCATGGCATTGCTACTAGGGCTACTGGGTTTGTCACTTCTGTTTTGCATTGGTCTTTGTCTCATTTTGAGGTGAAGAATTCCTCTGAGAGCATTTGGAATGAGAAGACCCATTGCACTGAAGAGTTCTCACTGTACTCTCATTTTGCTGTTATTTATTCATTCTGTGTCCCCCCCCTTTATTATGCAACAAGTTGTGTGCATGTTTTGATTTCATTATATTTAACTGAAAGTGTTTTCCTTAGAGTTACCCCTTTGGTTTTAGTTATCAGAGTTCTTTTATGCTGCTTTCCTCCAATCTTGTTTCAACTGCAGGATGTTTTCATTTCACTTTCTAATATTCTTCCTTCTCTCAGTTTTTACTTCAGTTATCTTTCAGTTTATCGTATCTCTGCAGGGCTTTCTGTTTAGCTCTCTCCTGTTTTTCTTTGATTGAAATCAGCAGAATTTTATTTAATATTACCAAGTTCTGCTTTCAGTCTTAAGGCTTCTACGTTAAAATGAGCTTAATGAACATCCTGTAATAGATGAATAATTTTATTTTTTTTTTTTTTTTGTCCTTGATACACCCTTTATTTCTTTTTAGTTGAAACCTTTTAGTTTGGCTTTCTCCCACTTTGCTTTTGGCTTCCTGTTTTGTTTTGTTTTTTTTTTCTCTCTTTTGATTTCTAGTTTAATTGGTGTACATCAGTATATAGATATGATATGTAAATTTTTCCTTACCATATGTTCAGAATTTTTCAGTGTATTAAGGTGTCCCTTTATTCCTATTTTAAATTATGTGTGGTCTGTAGATGCAGAAAGTCAGAGGTGAGTATCGGTTCCTTTCAGTCATGTATATATGGTTACTCTGCTGGGAAAAAAAAAAAACCAAACCTCAAAAACTTGATTTCTTGGTTATTTTCTAAGTCATCATCATGTCTTAAAAGCTATACAGAAGTCAGTTTGTAGCAGATGGAAATCAGTTTTGGTGTACTCCCAAAAGCTCATGTTATGTAGGAAAACAGTGAGTATTAGGACATTTCAAGTGCCTTTTGTTGCATTTTAGAAATTAGTGCTAAAATTGTATCTATTTGATTGGAGCCAGTGTGTTACTGATTGGCAGCATGTTCACTATTTATCCTTGTTTCCTTCAGCCTAATTTCTTCATATTCAGATCATCTGCTGCCACAGGCAAGTAGTAAGAACATTAAGAGGTCTTGATGTGAGGTTTCTTTCTTTATTCTGATGGAAAGGGTCTGTCACTAACACTTAGGCCTCTCACTTTGCCTTTGCCTGGGAAACTGCCTTCTTCTACTCACACTGAGAATCCAAATACACAAATTTCCACAAACTGAAATTCTACTTATACTCGATCATCTTAATTTTTGTTATCTGCCTTAAAAATAACCCATAGGTTGCTATGACAAAAGTTAAAATTCATATTAGATACTTCATTGATACTGCATAACCATTGGTCAGATCCAGAAAAGATTACTACAAAAAACCTTCGAGGAATAAATATGGCAAATGCGCATGCTGACAAGTTGACTCCAAAGTCTATGAAAGCTTCAGAAAACAGCATTGCAGTATCTTCCTGTTGGGTATTGGTACTTAAAAGTTTTCAAGTCTTTATATAGCTGGAAGTGGAAGTTAAGTCAACTAGAAACATTAAGTCCTTTATCTCTTTCCCTAGTGGCATGTCCTCCTTGTGTGATATGAGCTTTATGAAGAAAAAAGGCTCCAGAGTAGCTGTGCCTGCTTCTTTCCCTTTCTCCAAACTCCAGGGGTTATCTTTCTCCTCTACTCACCAAGGCAGGAATGTGTTGTAGGCCATTAAAAGAACTGTTTGAATTGCAGTGTGAACTTAGCCCTGCAAACAGCATATGTAGAATTTATGTATTACTGTACATGCTGTACACATACGCTACAACTGAGCACTGACATTTCAAACATTGATTTCAGGGATGTCTCCTCTCCTCCTACCACACAAACAGTATCTATGACTCTATATAACGTACTTATTTGTAGGATTTGTCTGAGGTTTTGACGTCCAACCATATGTACCACAGAAAATCCTAGAACAAGGAACTGTGCTGCTACTTCTGCTCGTTATTATTTTGGTTAGAAGACAAACTAGTCAGGTGGAGAAAAAAAATGAATTTCAGGTGCTGGAATGGCAGGGATGCTCTCTGCTGTGTTGACCAGGAAGTCTACTTGTGTTTGGACGGTCTTAATGCTCTTCTCTTACTCCAGTGGAAGGTGGAAGAAAAGGAAAGGAGACAGAATTTGGTTCCATTCCTTGCTCTGTCCTTCCCATCATTTTTATAAAAAACATCATTTTGAGGATGGGGAAAATCACCATTAGTAAAAGACAAGTCAAAGAAAAAAAGGGGGATAATACCAGACTGCTCTTTATAATGTAATATAGAGATTTGTCTTCCATTTTCAGGTGCAGCTGGCAGGAATACACAGCAGAAATCCTTCACCCCTCTTTGTATTCATATTCAGTTGCTAAGCTCTCACTTTAAGGAGGTCAAGCAGAATGACACAGCAGTTATATTTTCTTCTCTGGCAGCCAAGGAAGAATGGTTCTTTTATGCTAGGTAGCTGAACTCCGTTTCCGTAACATTGTTCCCTAGAGTCCAGTAATCAAACATGGCATTTGGAGGGAGAGGAATTGTAGATTTCACAGGAAAAACTATAGGCTTTTGTGGGTTTCTTGTCCCCTTTCAAGTGTATCAGCAGGCTGCATTGCCACAGAAGGCTGAACACATCAAAACAGTACTCTGTGTACTCCCTCTTGGTGAGGGTTACATCTACACTTCTCTTATCCACCAGATTCTTACATCTGTTTCTGACTTTTTTATATATATATATATTTTTTTTTTTTTTTTTGGACTAGATGATGCTCTGATTTTGCTTCTTTTACATGCAAGAACCCAGCAGGTTTAACAACCTGAAAGGTAATGTGTAGGAAAAAACTGCCTTCTTTCACTCAAAAGCATCATAGTAAAACAGATGATTTTCTGTTCTTAGGTGTATAATTTAGTACAAGTTATTGCAGTCAAATAATAAATACCTCACCCATAAACCTCTTGTGGTATTTTTGAATTTGGGAAATACTTCTCTATGTATGTAATATGGGCACAAGTGCATGCATATGTTTGGTACCTGGTTCCAGAAATAATTTAGCATGGACAGTTTTTGTTGTTAGAGAGCTTGCACTCCTTCAGAATTGGTGACTCCTGGGCTTCCATTCTCAAATAGGTTTTTGCTGAAGTGATATGGTTTCCTTTGTAAAGGTTTGCTGTAACCATATCCTGTACCCCATAAGGACAGTTCTTGTTCAGGCAGCAAGACAGCTCTCTCCCTAATGAAACTTGTACCTTTCCTTTGAAGGAGGTGTGGTTTGTATTTTCAGCTTTTGCCTCCTGTTTTGCAGTGATCCATAATGTTAAAATGACAGGGTTGTTTTTTTCTGATTAGAAATAATGACATTACAGTTGGAGGGGTTTTTGAAAACAGTGGGAGGTTTCCTGGTGTTAGAAAGGTGATACCTTTTCAGCTCTAGATTTGAAGAAGCAAAATTAAAATGCAAAGTGAGTAGAAAGAGTTCAAATTTCAGTTAGAAACAGGTTGGGTGTGTTCCCTGCATGTGTTATGTAAGTTTCTGTGAAAAGAAGATTTCTGATTGCTTAATTTATAATTTGGTCTCTTTTCAGTAATCCATTTCAGCCTTTTAAGCCATGTAAGTATAGGAATCCAGAATGGCAATGGGACCACGTTTATGCACTGTCTTGAGCATTATGTCCTAGTCTTGACTACTAGACTTTTAGTGTCCTCTGCTGAGTGCTTTGCTAATGGCGAACATGAGAGAAATCAGTCCAGAAAATTAGATTTTATTGTTTTCCACTACAATGATGTAGGAAGTATCTGTAAAACCTTATTTTTTACTGTAAAACTTGAAACTTCTTATAGCACTACAAGTGAGGGCTTAGTTAAGTTTTGATCAAGGTTTGATTTAGGGCTCTGGGAATAAAAATAAATATCCCACATTGGTTGTAATACATTAAGATATAAATTGTAGTTCATCTGAAAGCACATTTTCATTCAGTGTGCGTTCACAGAGGATGAGTTAATGTTCCAGGGAGAGCTTTACATTTCACAGTTCCAAAATATTTTTGCTTAGATTCTCTCTGCCTATATTTGATTCCCATGCTGCTTTCCCATACCCTTGACATCTGGCAGCATCAAATGGTAATTCCCACACATGGCGGTGGAGGTGAATCCAGAAGAGATCTCATTTTCAATTTGTCTAGCATGGCATCCGTTCAGAGGATCTTTCTATTTCCACTGCCAGTTGTCTGAATTTGATGTTCCCTTTTCCTTTAAACAGTTAGTGAGCAGAAAGTGGAAAGGAAATTTTCAAGAGACTCAACAGTGAAAGTGTTAATGGCTCCCTTGGCAAGCAGTTGTTTCAGTTGTTTAGTGTGGTCCCCTAGAGCAGCTTTTGATACACTTCAGAAGATTTTATATCCAGCAGATAATAAATATAGTTTGTAAAATTATGTGTAGTCATGTACTTGATCCTGGTTTATAGTGTCCTTTCACTATTGCTCAGATTCATTATATCCACTATGCAAATAAGAGCTGCACAGAAATCAAAGCACAGCTTCTGTGAGAAGGACTTGTGGTTTTCTTTCTTCAGTGGCTGAATGGGGCAACAGTTGCTGTTCTGTAAATGTGAGTTCAAATTGTAATTGAAGGTGTGTGGGTAATGGAACATGTTAATATAACCTTCATTTTACTAACTCTGTCTATTTGTGAGGAAGCCTAGAGCAAAATCCTCAACCTGCCTATTCACAATTTAAGAAGGAATAGTGGCTTCCTGTGGTACACTGTGGCCCCACCAGGACCAAGGATGCCTTGGGCTGGCTTTCAGGCCTTTTGTACCTTCATAAATAAAAGAATGTGGTATGGTATGTGAGGAAGAGAAAGGCAAGGCATATAGTACTCTGTTTTCTCAGCTGAGACGTGCTGCAGCTTAGGTGGAATGTCAGGCAAAAAAGTCAGCTAGCAATATGGTTTGTTTGTCAGTGATACCAAATCCTGATTGCAATTAATATTCAGAACTCCAGAATGCCCTGTTATTTGGTTATATCCTGGTTATAATACTAGTAGGGAAAATGGGGTCATGTATAAATATTATTAAATTTCCTGGGAGATCATTTACCACCCTATCTTATAACAAATACCTCTAGCTTTTGTGTGAAAAAGCTTTTATTTAAAGGGGGTCCTATGGAATTACAGTTATCAAATCCATTCTTCTGAGTGTTTATGGCCTTACAGTCTTAAATGTAAGAACAGACTGTTCTAAAGGCAGTCCGGGGAAGCTGATGGCATTTTCTGTTCATCAAAATTGTCTGCTTTGCCAGGACAGGACTGGCTCACGCTTTTTGCAGGCTGTGAGGGTCACTCACCACCTCACCACTCCACAGTCAGACAGGTACAGGCAGGGACTATATGGGCTTGAGATTGGGTGCTTCTCTTCTCCTGTTGGCAGAGCACAAGATTGTTTGTATTTAATACTTTACAACTCTGTGATGCTTTACAACGACAACAATGTGTTAATGATCACATAGGCTTTTGAGCTTTGACTCAGTATCCTCCAGCCCTGTTCTTCAGTAGAAGTGTTGCTCTAAAGATTATCTACCAGCACTTGCTGGCAAAAATATTCCCAGTATTATTGCCTTTTGATGAAGAGGGTGGATGTTCAGTTGACTGTCCTCTTTCTTTTAATGTCAACAACAGGAAACAGTTTTTTTTCCCTATGACGTTTAATACCTGCTTGCAAACATGGCTTCTGGAGACTGTGCTAGCCTGGGCTTATTCTGAATACAGTCCTTTCATGCTTTTCCTCTGAAAGGGAATAAAAGCCATACTACTTTTAAATGCTCAAGACTGGCTTTTGCAGTAGAGGTTTAGACCCCTCAGAGAGGCCAGAATGAACCTCAAGGACTAGATTGCCCTGAAAAGAAATGATATAATGGAATTGACTGATCCACCATTCCTCAAAAGATGAAGAATTAGGGAGAAGACTTGAATGACCAGACACATGGATCCTGATGTACTAGAGAAGCAGTCTGCTAACTGTTCTTTGCCAACTGGTACTACCCAAATTCCCACTCCATTGGCTATTGGATGTATGATGAACTTGCGCAATAAAGACCAATGTAGCCAGTAGTAATGATATTGACTATTTGTACAAATCAGGGATTTTAGAACAGATGATTTTTTGTGAGAAAGTTTGCTGTCAGGCATAACTGAAATATGAGATAGCCCCCCAAAGGGGAAAACAAATTCTCAATAAAATACATAATTCCATGTGGCATGAGCACATTAGGCATTCTCTTTGTCATTCCTTTCAAAATTAGTTTGTTTTCTTTGACATATGTGAAACAGCTGTGTGTGATTTTCTGTTGTAAGTTTATTCAAAATCAAATTTTAATTTCTTATATTGAAACTGCTTTTATAAGTTATAAATGTATGATTCTGCATAGTGGGTACGTATGGGTAGGCTAGTGGATAAAGTGGTGTTATAAAATAACAGTGCTTAAAACAGTCTTAGTCTAGTCATGAAATTAATGAGGTTTAGTTTAAAACATTTTATTTTATCCATTATAGTATGTCAGTAAGTGGTCTTGAGAGTTTTGAGTTTTTTTTTTTTTTGCATCATGGGTAATTGTTAGGTTTTTTTAAATACAAGATTAATAATTTTGTTGACACCCCTCCTCCATTCCTTCCCTCCCCCCCCCCCCAAGTATTTGAAGATGGCATAGTTTATTTCTTACATCTTTAGAATTTAGGTTAAGGAAACTTCCTAAGCTTTTAACATTCTGAATTTGCCACTGACTCCCAGTAGTTCAGAGCTTCAGTTCTAATGAGGTCAGTGAGCATGGCAGATATTTATTAGGACCCTGTGTGAATTAGGCCATACTTTCAGGTTGTTATTTCAACAACCTAATTATATGTGGGTTTGATATTCCAATTTACTAACTAATACTGACCCCTGTAATAGATAGTATGCAGACAAACTGCTGCTTCTGACAGTGCTGAGAGCAACAAGCCTGGTAGCTCAGACATCTGTGAAAGCAGCCTAACAGACGAGTAAAGGGCAAGAAAAGGAGGGGGAAAAAAAGAAAGAAATGAAGGGAAAATTACTGTTACAAGAAAAAATGCCAAGATGCCTTACCATGTTGTTTTCTACTGTTCTAAAAACAGCTTTGTTCTGTATCAGGTCTCAGCATCTGCAGTCTTCAGGTTAGTGCTTTTTATATGCTTATGCAGTCTGACCTGTTCCCAGTAAACTTGCCTGTGCTGTGCTACTCTTTTTGACTAGAAAATAATAAAACTCTATAATAGATAAGAGTTACAATCAGTTTAGAGTATGTGTTTCCATTTTCTAGCTTATTTGAAAAGTTAATGCTGAGCAATTTAACTTTAGAGATGGCTGGCTGGGAATTTTCCAATATTGTTCATCAGAAGATATCAGTTTAATGCCAAGCTCCTTTATAGGAATGGGTCACTTATGATTAACATCTCAATGCCAAACCCCCCTGTTTTATGCAGTTTTGAGATTTTTAAGGTTATAGCTTGATATTTTTGAAACAAAACATCCAGCTTTATGTTGAAATATATTTAATTTTTAAGTCATGTAAATGATAATAAACATTGAAAATTATTGAAATTAAACCTAGATCTTTAGAAATGATTGACATAATATTGTTTCACCTGATTTTTTGAAATTTCTTCTTGCATGAACCTTTAAGATTTTTTTTTTTCTTTTCATCCCAGTTTGGGACATGAGCATTCTTGCAACCAGTTCTGCACTGGAAAATTGTTACTAAGATTTTCCTAATGTTATCTGTATCTAGCATATTTTTACTCTTCTGTTTGTTTTCTCTGCTCCCGTGACTGCTTTTTTTATCATATCCTTTAGAGATTATCCCCTCTATGGATGCTGCAGAGGTCTGTACCTTATTTCTTATTATCCCTGCTATGGGATTCTGCAGAGGTCTATACCTTATTTCAGCCCCTTTACCTTCTCTGTCTCTGGGCAGTCCTTGCATGCTCATTAAAGTCTTTAAGTTCTGCAATACCTGTTTTTATTGTCAGGTAAACAGCTCTTGCTGGATGCATTAGGCTTAATCTTCTCTAACCTTCCACTATGACTTTTTTCAGATACTATGGGGACCTAGGATGCAAGTAGTTGAGCAGTGCATGCCACATGCTAGCACACAGGGGCATCTACATTACATGGGATGCATTGTTTGGTGCTGGGTGCCGAGACATCTGGAGGGAAGCATCTATGAGGGGCTCAGCTCTTTTGTGGTTTGAACTTGCTTGCTAAGAAGTGAGGTGCTTGGGAGGGCATAGCATGGGACAGCTGAACTGATCTAGCCTTTTGCTGCCTACTGCTGCTTGTGGCCTTGAGTGCCTGGTCCTGCCTCCTTCCTTGCACTGCATCTGCTGCTGGTCTGATACCTTGCTGAGCTGACTTAGCTCACCAAGCCAGCAGAAAAACAACACAGCTGAGAGGAAGTGAAAGGGTGGTAGGAGTGTTAGCCTCCGCCAGCTCATGGAACATCAACTTCAGACGTGCAGTTCGGAATCAGGAATGGACAGCCTATAGCCTCTTTGAGATTTATCACCTCATGACTCCTGATGAGTTCTTCTAACACTCTTAACTTTAGCAGAGAATTATGTTTAACACATCACCCTTAAAAGCCTGTTAAATGCTCATCTGTCATAGCAGTCAAGTTACTTTTTATGTCTTTCACATCCTGTCTTCGGCATATCTATCCTGTTTTATTTGCTGCCAGAGTATCAAGATTTTTGATTCTGAATTGACTGTGATATGGGCCTTCTTTAAAACTCACATTAAATTCTTATTTGACAACAATTAAGTTCCATGTATCCCACTGTTCATGCTTCGGCAGTGTGTGAACTTCTGCAGAATAAAGCTTAACCTTCAAATCTGTCCTTAAAACTGTTACTCAGGATGCTTGTATGATTAATGCAGTGCTGGGCTGAATTCATCTCAAGAGCTTGCACAGGAGTATACACTGCCTAGGAAATAAACAGGAGGAATGATAGGGTTTTGTAGTTGCCCAAACAGGTACAGTGAAATCTCCATCCCGAATTCAAAGTTAACAGGACAAGTCCCAAAGAAATCCAGTCTAACTGCAGATTTGGCCCTGATTTTAAATGGGGGTGGGCTATATTACTTCTAGAGGTTTCTTCCAACCCAAGACACTTTAAATATTTTAATGATAAGGAGCAGCAGCCAACATCTATGAAAAGTGATAGAACACAAAAAAATAAAGTACTGAGCCAAAATTTGTAATAAAAGTTGCCTCCATGATGCTCTCTGGAGAAGACTTTAAAAAGGTACCAGTTGTTATTATGCACTAGCTTCAACACAGCAATAACAGTTTATACTAAGGCTATATTTCTTTACTATATGTTCTTGTAACTTGGACTGGGAGATGGTCGGGGGGGTGTAGAATTCGGGCAGTGACCCAGTCAGATGAAAAACATATGGGGTGTACCCGAACCCCCCAGAAGTGTGCTCTAGACATGCACTTCCACACATGTGATTGCATCACTAGCTGAGCAATTTCTAAGGGAAGGGCAAAAGAAGAAAGGAACTGAAAACTATGGGAGAGGCCTTCTCATGTAAGGCTATGAGGCCTACTCTACATGTTGTGAACTGTAAAAAATA
The DNA here is from genome assembly GCF_033815535.1 of Pezoporus flaviventris. Classification (NCBI taxonomy): domain Eukaryota; kingdom Metazoa; phylum Chordata; class Aves; order Psittaciformes; family Psittacidae; genus Pezoporus; species Pezoporus flaviventris. The sequence continues at coordinate 11,561,289 of NW_026892595.1, forward strand.
AGGCAGCAGCAAGGCAAAACAGGGGAATGAATTCAATATATTTGGAGCAACATGATTCCCATCAGCAGCTTCATCTGTTTTGGGGGAGCTAGTCATAGTGCCAGTAACACAAATACGTATGGTGCTGTATTCTGGCTAGGTTGCAACTTGTGCTCCTCAGAGAATCTAAAGCTTGATTCCTGGTGTTGTACAGACATTAGAATTAAGCACATAATATTCATCATCTTTCTTTTTAATTCCTGCTCTCTTGTGTTGTGGCTTTTCATATGATGTGTTGCAGTATTCTTCATGAGTTCTCCAAAGTCTTAGTAGTGAAACTGTGAAGTAAGATAGCATCAAAATATGTGTTTAAAACTACATGTTGTCTGTAAGAGGATGTGAAGTGATTATTATTTTACATCTGATCCACATCATACAATGGCCTGTATTGCAGTAAATGACAGAAGTGCAGTAGTTAGCAGTGGGGATATATAGTTTTACTTGCATTGTTGACGTGCTGTTGTATGAAAGAATGAGAGTTTAAGTATGGTCTATATAAAATATAAATATGTATTGCTACCTGCCCTTTAAATGATTGGTTTGGGTTGTTTTTTTTTTTAACCTTGCAGTTCTACAGTGCTCTCTTAGTTATTCCTTTTCTGTTTCCACAGTTTGACCTTTTTCTTTCCTAGTGCTTCTCAAAGCATGTCCTGATCAATACACACTCTGCAGATCCCATTTTCTGCTGCAGCAAGTTGATACTCACTATCATTCTCTCAACTTCTTTTTCTTGGAGCCTTTCTCTCTGTTTGCCTTTTATCATGTTCATTCATTTTTCTCTCTCCTTTCTCTGGGAAATCCTGAAAAATATAGTAAGAGATATATGATAAATTTCTTCAAGTAGTTAATTTGAAATGAATGTCTGACTTGCTTGGTAAGTGAGACAAGAAAAAAGTAAGTTTTGATACATGAGAATGCATCTGGTAAAGTCTTAATGCAACAAGAAAAAACAACCACCTGCACTTCTGGGAGCAATGGTCAGCCCTCAGCTCCCTCACCAATAAATCTGACTTCAGCTAAATGAATTTCATGTTCCACCACTGTGTTTTATTGTTCCCTTAGGTTAACTAAAACCATTGCTTTTGCTGCTGCAGTCAGTGATGTTATAGAACTTTATACTTTGGACTGAGCCAAAAGATTGCAGTTAACTGTAGGTGATGATGATGATGAAGAAAAGTCTAACTCTTTCTCTATGTCATTTAGTCTCACCTTGAAATATCAGTATGTCACCAGAAACACAGCTCGGAGCCCTTCTCTGTTCAATAATCTGCTTATTTATGATTCCCAAATTATCTTCCAAGTAGACAGTAATCTAGAGATTTCTTTAGTATTTTCTGTAAGAAATTGTTAAGTATTGATAATTTTTTTTTTGCAGCTTTACTACAATATTCTTTCGGAAAAAAAAGGTGGAATTATTCAATCAAGTCTCTCAAAGACTGATGTGTTGATATATAGGCTTGTATATATGATACCTAAATAAAGGACTAGAAGATAATTAGCAAAGCTAATACTAAAAATTCCTTCTTTTTGTTTGTATAGGACCTTTTTCTAATACTTCAGCTTCTAACATTTCCCACTTCTCTTGCTTGGGAAGAAATGCTTTATTTCCCCAGGCTTAGTTTCCACCTTTGCAGGTAAATGAGCAAAAAGTCTCACTGAGACAATTTGACAGAATTCTTTCAGCTGTGAGAAGCTGATAGCAAAAGAGGAAAGCACATCTCAAACCTGCTAATGATAGTTGTCACAGAGGCAGGAGGCATAAGTTGTCCCCCCCAAAGTAAGCCTGTTCATTTGGAGGCCACGGTGAAGCTGACCTTCAGTAGGCTTGCTGCCTTACACTGACAAAGGATGATTGGTAGGAATTGAGAAAAATCTGTTCTTGGGGAGAAGGAATCAAAAGTAAAAAGTTTCTACCAGCACCTTCACTTCTCTTAGGAAGAAGAAAGGGACTCTCTGAGTGTCTGCCCCTACCAGGGAGCAGGAAAAAGCTACTAGCCCTTTGTCACAGCAGAGCAGGCAAGATGCTGACTGACGAGTGGCCAGTGATGGCTTGAGCAGTACAGCTTCCTATTAAGTTTAAAAGTTCAAGTTCTGCTCAGTTTTCAACCCACATAAGCAATTTACTGCTGGTATGAATATGGTATGAGACTCTGTTGGCTTGTATGAAATGACCAGTGTTTATGCTGGTAGTGAATTAGGCAAAATTCCTTCTGTCTTGATTGCAGAACCTTGGATTAGATTATATTTTTCTCTATTTTCTCATGAAGGGCTACATCTGGTCATGTAGAAATAGCTTGTAACAACGCTAAAACATAAATTATTTGATGAACTACTTCACTTAATGCATGATAATCCTGTGAACATGTTAACGAGCAGCAATTCTCTGATGATTAAACTGCTTTAAAATGTCTTTGTACTCATATGTCATTAGAATGAACTTGGCACTTCTAAAATATCCATTATTCATCATTGGGCTTGCTGGGAAAATAGTGAGTAGTCACTTATGTTGTGCTCATTTCTCACAGATTTTTGATCAACCATGTTTTTAATGCAATCTGTTTTGGTCTGCTGCCAAAATAAGGTGTTTCAGCAGATACAGAAGTTTTATGAGTGCTTTCCTAGTAGAAGTAGGGAGTCCATGTTGGTTGTATTAACTCTTTTAGCAGCTCTTGGTACAATAGAAGTCAACATATTAATGGTTAGCATACAGAATTGTAGAAATAATGTAATTGCTAAAATAATGTGAATAAAATATATGTGAAAGAGATGGAACAATTGTGTGGTAAGAGGACAATTCTGAAAGAGGTGGTCTTGGAAATATTTAAGCAACCATTGATCTTTCTGTGTTCAGCAAAGGATGTTGGTGGTATCAGAATAAACTAAAAAACTCAACAACAGCCTCACTTTTTAACATATCTGTCTATTCCTGTGAATCTCAGTCCTGCTTTGTTCATAGCCCAATAAATAAGAGTTAGTTTGCAATGTGTTAAGAATTAATTGCAGAGAATTTCTACTGAAACATTCCAGAACTGGATTAGTATATACCATTTTTTTCATCAATCTTTCCTTAAAAAATGGCAGTATCACAGCACATGATATTTAGTACATAATCTATGCCAATACCAAAAATAGTCGGTGGTGTTTCAAGGTTTCGTACACCTTTTTAGAGAAAATTCTTAAGGTATGTTAACATTTTCCTTCCAGCTAACCTTGTGGATATATTGCTATAGCTTTGGCTACAGTTATGTGTAACTCAAATAATGAAAAGCCTTATGTTGTATATGGAAATAATTCTGAACTGTTTCATACTGAGGAGTTGTTATTTGTAATGCAAGTTTCTACAATTTCTGCAAAAGTCTAGACAAGAACTTTTAAAAAAAACAAATTAATGTGTCTCTATTTCTCTAATACACAGCCCCTGTTCTCCCTGGGGCATATCAGCAAAGCCAGACCCAAGGATATGGATACATGCACCAGACCAGTATGTCATCTATGAGGTCCATGCATTCACAGCCCCATTCAGCAAGTCTGGTGAGTATTGGATTTAAAGAATTATTTTATTTGGTAAGTAACATCATCAGCTATTGTGAATTGGTACCCTTGAATTCTATAGCTGGACTATTTGACAGTCCTGTTCCTAAATGTAAGTGATAGTACTCGTGTATGAAAAAGATTAAGTGACAGGGTAGTGGCAGGAACATTTATATCTGAATGTATTAAAAAAAAAATGATCTCCAGAAGACAGAGGAATAACTGAATCCTCTGCCTGCTTAAAACAAATAGTAGATGCTTGGATGGTATTTCACAGGCTGAGATTTGGTGGTGTACTCTGTGATGAATTCTGGCTCTTAGTGCTGGATGAAAACCACTGATCTCTTAATATCGCCCTGGTGGTTTAAATTTGTTTCAGATATTTTAACTTGCTGATTTTGTGCTAGCAGGCTTTGTGCCCATCCATATTACTCATCTCTGCTTGTATAAAGTTCTGTATTGGTGTGCCCTTTCTAATTCAACAGAAGAGTCATGCACCCACTTGTTCCTGAACCACATATAATGCTGAGTGACTGAGAAGCTTTATCATGAAATCATGGCCATGTCATGAAGTTCTTGATTATGGTGGATGTGAATATAATGCTGGAGTGAATATTTTGTTTCAGAAGTAATTGGTCATGGAAGAAGAGCTGAATTGGTATTCAGCTGGGATTTTTTGGAAGTTGACCTTTTTTCTTTTTGAAATCTTTATAAATAAAATTTCAATGGTTATCATATTTTTTCACAGTTCAGATCTAGTCATCTTTTACCTTAAAAATACTGACTTGTATTTTAGAATTTTAAACTATTTTTGAATGGATGTAGATTTACTACCTCTGTCACCTCCTTTAGAGTTGAAGTAATATTTAATTATGAACCAAACTTGGAGCTTGCTGAGATGGAAAAAAACTGCTTTCAAGATTAGTAAAAGCTTGTACTTTTCTTTAAGACTGAAACTCCATGGCATTTTATATTGGAAAGATTATGATATTATGTGAGATTTGGATGCTTTTGGTTTTGCCAGTTTCTCTGCTGCTTGGGGGCTGAGATGTTAACTTGCTGGGAAGTCTGGATCCGGATGCAGATACCTGTGTCTTTGGGTGAACCAATAATTGAGAAACTCTTTGGGCACCTGCCTTACAGCTTTGAGGCAGCTGACGTTGGAATCAACCATTAATTTCCATGGATATCAAAAGGCTCTTGGGGAGCTGGCTGCTCTCTGAAAGGGCCAGATTCCAGGAAGTGGGAGAACTGGAAGCCTGGGCTTTGCTGGCAGATTTGCTAGTTAGTGGGGAGCAAACAAGCGGCCTTCAGATACACCAGAGATGAGATGCTTGCAAATCTGGAAATGCACTTAGGCTTCACAGCTGTGTGGGCAGGTAAAAGACTATGATTTCCCTAATATCTCTATCTCCCAGTGACCTTCCTGGTGGGCTGCTTGTTGAAACAATATCTTTTCAATCATCTTGAGAGTCACCATTTGCCTCTCCTTCCAGAATTAGGAATGCAAAAGTAATAGGAAAAGGAAGGGAGTGACATTAAAGCATTTTAAAAATAGAGGATTGACTGTCTCCTTTCAACAGGTTTTCTTATCCCTTTTGTGAAACTTGTCATTTGACATCCTATCCAGGTGTGCTGGGTGCTCTCAGTGTGTGCTGAGGAAAACCCCTGGTTTGGGATGTGTTGAAATGTAGTGATTTGCAGAGGCTTAATATTGATGGCAGTCTTGGGGTGCTTTTAAAATCTGGACATGTCACAGGAGATTTGACAAAGGTTATATCAGGGTGGGGATGATTGGAGCTGCTGTAGTAAAGCCTACTCCTTTCAGCTGGTTTATTGAACTGTTATATTAAATTCAGGCCCTCAAAAGCTATAAATTCATTTTATAATCACATTCACCTATTTCCTATGTTGAGAAATAAAATTGTTCTAATTTCTAAATTTTCAAATTTAGTTTTATTTAGTTTTGAGCTGAATTTTGTATCAGCATAATTCTAACACAGACTTTTGGGTAGATTTTTGTTTGTCAGTTAAATGGCATTATTTTCTGATTCTTAACTTTTGCTCAGTTTCTGTGAGCAGCTCTGCATAATGGGCTGAATTAAATTCTTGCTCACAGTATAGAATGTTTTATAACAGATCCCTGAAGGCTCTTTCCCTCTGGAAAATAACAGAGGGTGTTCTCATGCCTTTAGATAACTAAAAGTGGTAGGAAAACGAAACCTAGGTTGCAAATTGACTCTTGATAGCTGCTATATGTGAAGGACACTGCAACAGATACTGCTCCTTTCAAGGAGCGATCCATAGAATAAGTTTAAACTGGTAGATGCACTGGAAATAGGCATCTGTCAGCTCACATCTGGCTTGGGAGCTGGGAGTGTAACAGGCTGGCTTCAGTACTTCCTATGCACAAGACTTACTGTTCTTTCTAGTCAGTAGCTCCAAGTTAGACCTTTGAGGAGGTGGGGAGATAAGTGAGTATTTGATTGTTTTACAAAGCCCCAGCTTTTTCTTATACCCTCTTGTACTCTCAGTACCTGCTAAACTCTCTACTGACAGGGAAGTAACTCCCTAAAATGCATTTAAAAAATCCCTTCTTTGAGTTCTTTAAGCATTGTAATTCTCAATTACATAACCCAGACTACACTCTGAAGTGATAATTAGGCATTAAATGCTAACGGGATTATTATGGAGATTTCTCCTGACAGCCGTTTAGTACTTAATTAGGTGTTAAGGCCGTAAATTTAGGTTTCTCAGCAGCATTTAGGGCTCTAATAAATTTTCTTAAAGTTTGAAATTATCAGCTTGTCTTCACAACTGTGCCACCGCAGTGATGTAGTCAAGCTGCCTTACAGGAGACAGGAGTTGTATGTCCTATGCCGTGATGCTCTAAGGATGAGTGAGCATCATTCTGAGTGAGCAAAACTTTTCTTTTTTTTTCCATTTTTATGTTAGTTTAATAAAACAACTGATCTCTTCCCTGAGTCTTTGCTCATTTAAAGAAAACATATAAGCATGGCTCAGGATGGCCTTATGCCAGATACAGACTTACCACAGTTTTTCTTAAATGGACCTTTTTTACTGAAATAAATTGTTTAAAGGACTAACTACTTCTAGGCTCGTTGTAGTAGCGTATTTTTAACTGTTTATTTTTTTTTTTTTTGAGTTAGTTTCAAGGCTCAGTAGAGAGGTCAGTTGAAATGGAAAAAAAAAACAGATTCTCAAAGGTCTTCCAATTGCTAGATTTCTACTTTGTGAATCTTTAAGGAAATTTTGGTAATGATAGAACCCTCCTAATTAGTTGCTTCTATGTAGTGCATAAAAATGATGAGTTTATTCATGACCTTCCATTAACACTTGGAAGACATTACCGAACCACCAAGAAACCACATGCCTCTGCTTAAAAAATCGTTCTTTGTCACAGCCTGTTGGGTAGCAACATTACAAGGCATGGCAGTGAACAGTTATACACAACAAGACTCAAATTCAGTTCAGATCAGTCTTGTCAGGAAAGGTAGTGGTTTCCAGTTTTTAACCAGGAGTTGATTTCTCTGTAGTGTTTAACCTGCACTACCAATGATAGGGCAGAATCAAGCCAAAAAGTGTATTTGCAGCATGGGAATAGCAATGATGAGTTGCTGTACAGTGTTTGGATTAGATGATCCCACATTTCTAACATGTGACAAATGGCCTACTCACTGTGTGTGGAGGATTTTCTGAAAATAATGTCATTGAAACCCCTCAAAACCTGATAATGAGATGGACTAAAACTAATCCAGAGTTGTTTTCCTCTGAGAAGCAGAACAAAGTTTGCTGTCTCTTAAAAGGTTCAGACAATAGTAGTAGGCATTAGCTCAAACATTGACTGTTTTACCCTTTTCCTCTTTAAACTATTGTACCAGAAAAATTCATCTAGATATTTTGACACATCGGGAATTACTGGTAGGGAAATTTATCAGTGATGCTTGAACTGCTCTTGGCTTCTGTCAAGAGGCAGAGTAAGTAAAAGAAAATACTCCTGTGAATTTTAAAAAGAGTTAGTTTTATTCTGCTGTTAAGATACAAAAGAGACTGTTCCCTTTGCATTTGAAAATCCACTTTGGATTCCAGTGAATGATAGTATTTTATTAGTTATGAGTGGAAATAAATACTCTATTTAGAAAGAAAATGGAAACTTGGCTTACAGTGGACAGAGGTGTACAGAAATTTGCCTTAGCTAATGATAGGACTTAGTGTTCTGTTTAGATCAATCTTTTATCTGAATATGCAAAAATAAGTATTCACAAAAATTATTTTTTCAGAATGTTTGAAATCCTGTGTTTTGTTTTTTTTTTTCCCCCCAATAGGTAATAATAAATTCCTAATTTTTATTTTGGGGTAAAATCTGAATGAAATGAAGGACATTCAGTGAAATGGCAAGTTAATGACCTGGATGAAGACTGTATTTCTTTTCTGTAGTGCAGACACAGGAGAAGCGATTTGGGAATCATGCAAACAAAGAGCAAAGGCATAGTTATCCATAGCTTGATGTAATGAACTGTTACTCGCGAATATATGAAAAAAGAGTTGGAATATTTCAAGAGGTAGTGAAAGGCCTGAAATCTGTTTGTGTGAGAACATTGGACAATGCAGGTTCACAAAAGCAATTATATTGATACTCAGAACAAGGGACTGTATTCATTGTATATTTGACAGGGTGAAGGGCGTGTTGTTTCTTTTCAACAGGTAACATGATTTCTCTGCCTTGTTCCCTCTGTTCTTTTTTTTTTTTTTCTGCTCTTTTCATTTTCTTCGTGCAAAGAAGAGGAGGAATCTATTTCTCTTTAGGCTTGAGACTTTACAGCCTTTTTTTCTTTCCTTCAACAGAGAACCTACAGAGCTATGTATGACTACAGTGCTCAAGATGAAGATGAAGTTTCCTTCAGGGATGGCGATTATATCATCAATGTGCAACCAATTGATGATGGCTGGATGTATGGTACTGTTCAGAGAACTGGGAAAACAGGAATGCTTCCAGCAAATTATATTGAGTTTGTTAACTGATTTTTGTCTCTAGTCCTTTGAGCTTTATTATGATTTACTCAAAATCTGACCTTTTAGAAAAAATCAGAAGAATCTTTTAAGAGTACATGTTTATTACTTTATCACTGCTGTAACAGTCTGCATTCTCACTCAGAATCCAGTTTAGAGCCCTTTAAAGTAAAGATAAATAATCAACAAGAAACTTAGAGCTTTCAACACAGCATTGATTATAATAGTGCTCCCTCAAAAAGAAAAACATATATGGAAGTCTGGTGCTGCCAGTCCTATAAAGATTTCAGTCAATTAGTTGTAAAGGGGAAAGAAACTTTTCCCTACACCTGAAAGACATTATTCTCTTTATAATAACAACCATAAAACTGATTCAATTCTTATGGCACTCTGAAGTCACAGGAGGTTAACACACTGAGTTTGAACACATCTTCAAATTATTAGGGAGTTGTTTAATGTTTGAACAGTTAGCATCCTAATAAAAATAAAAATGTTGAGTAGATAATCATTTGAAATAATGACAAGTAATATTCTGCTAAAAACAAAAAGCAAATAATGCTACTGCCCAACAGCCTTACAGTAAAATGGTCTGGTTTGACAGCAAAAATCTCTTGACTCTTGCATACCCACATTTATTCCTGGATTGCACATTTTCTCTTGTTTCCAGTAGTGACTTCTTCTATCAGCTTTGCTTGCATCAGTTAGCTCCATGCCTGGACTCGTGGTTCTTCAGTAACTTTTCCACAGAAAATTCCTTGCAAAGACTATCTAGAGTATGAAACCTGTAAACTCTTCTGTTTCCTTCTAATAATACTTAGCATTTAAACAGAAACTTCCATTAAGGCAACATACAACCAATAATTCATGTTAATTCCTTTACCTTCACCTGTACTGCTGTAAATATCCTGTGTGAAGGCCCCAGTGCTGTGCAGTCACACAAAGCCTGCAGTTACATCCCTCCTCCTTACCACAGGTAACTCGCTTAATGGCTGCTTTGCTGATGAGCTAATGTACCTACCCCTGCTGCAGAAATACTCGCACCTCCATTGAGTTATGGAGGAGAGCTCTGTTTAATTGTACTGCATTTCAGCTCAATGGCCTGTTGCTTCAGTTTCCTTCAGAAATCTTGGTGGTCCAACAGTGAGTTGTACACTTGCCAAATGATTAATGATGGAGAAATACTATGTTTTCTTTTATTGATTTAATCTTTTTCATAACTGACACTGAAGGGAAAACTAACCAAAAGGAAGTCCAACGTACTCTATGCCATCGTGCTTCAGTTTAGTTGTCTGTAGAAAACAGTAAAAGTATTTTGCTGACAAACCTTCACATACGGTATTTGGTATCCGTTAACTTGTCATCTGAACGGAGACATCCAGGCCTCAGTCTGTGAGGCTGAGAAGAGGATCAGTAACTGGTGACATGATGGACCTGTAAGACGGAATGTGTCATCAGTCTTGGGTCACAGGGAAGTTGCTTTTGCATTGGCTGGGGGCTAGGAGGATGCTGCATTTCCTCCTAGGGAGAAACTCTGTGAGGGAGGAGAGAAGAGTTAAAGATTCACGTGGTGTTCAGCCATGTGGTAGAGAAGTTAATTTTGGAGTAGTTCTCAGAACGTTGAGCCTGCTCTGAAATTTTTAAAGTAGGATTAAATACAGAGTTCATAGGCAATTTTGTATTTCTGATTTCATACAGTTAGCAAGCCTGCAGTATCTATTTTAAGACTAAAGAAGGAAGGCAGCATAGATTTGTTATGTCAACAGAAAGTTGTCAATGCAAATACCCGCTATCTCTACTTTTACATGCAATTAGGAATTGGAAAGCTTGTGCAATTTTTTTTTTAGGTGTTGCTAACATGGGGCTGATTCCAGCTGCCGAATGGAGTGGAATAACCACAAAAAAAAAAAAAAAAAAAAGAAAGTCCGTGACTGTGGAATTGCCTGTATGTTCTTATCATCTGACGAATTTCAAGGCTAATGCTGACCAGGAGTATCTAACTTCAGAATAATGTGGCTTAAAACCAGGGACGTGATATTGTAAATATGCGGTCTGTATGGATGTAATTTAAAACTGTTGGAAGTCTTGTATACAGAGCTGCTGCTGCAACAGACCCTTCTGCATTACTGGTGACTCCCATGTTAAATCAGCAAGCTTTTTCAAAAGGCTGGTGTAACAAGCTGAACTAGAAGCTCTGAAACAAGCAGTCTGCTTCTGTGTTGGTTTTCATCACTAGCCGTCAACAGCAAGTAGAGGAATCCCATTTTACAATGGCTGGCAAATTTTCTAATGATGCCTGAGGCAAAATTTACCATTAATCGCTGCTCTGCTGCTCTGTTAGCTGTGTAATGCTGACAGCCATAAAAAGAAGTTGGCAGTTTGTTAACCAGATAGGAATAAAAAGAGATATAAGGAATAGATATATTGCATCAAGAAGCAATTTTTAGTGACCTTTAAAAAAGAAAGTCTCCACCTATAAAAATACTAGCATTCTTCCTAAGTGAGGAGGCGGCTTGCAGTGTTGAGCACTGTACCTATAGTGAAAAGGAAATCAGAAAATGAGCATTTGATTGTTAGTCATTAGAGGACTATGTTATATGAAACAATGGAAATAGAATTTCCTCCATTAATTTTGAATATTCATTAGCTAAGCAAAGCAGCTGAAGCAAATTGCAAAATAAGATAGATCAGAAAAACAAACGTTTGTGAACTGTATTTCTCTTGAGAATGGTATGTCAGCAGAATTATTAAGATTGTTTTAAGTTACTCATTCGTGTAGCCATGTTTTTAATCTTGTATAAGCTTCGTAGTTTGCATTCATATGGAATGGTTCCTGCTTTTTGATATAAAACAAACTTTAGTGTCATTGTGCAGTTCTGTTCTAAACAATGGAATCAAATCCCCAGAATTATCAGAGTGCGATTATAAAACTGTTTTTTAAGATCTCAAATTTGTAAGGTAGGGAAAGTGAGTCAGCAAGTAAATTGTGCCAGCACTGGTTTTACAAGGCATATGTTGGAGCCTGTTACATGCAGTGGGATTTAGGGGTAAACATATGTTATATTCTGTCTTGTCACCTTTAAAATATATATTCTTTCTTAACACAGCATGTTCCACTCACTGTACTTTCTTCCTGTAGACAATATTTTTTTTTTTCTGGGGAAAGGGAAAGACTTTTTAAGGAGCCTAATTTCCAAGATTTCCGAAGTTCAGGTTGAAAGTTCACACGTTTCCATTTTAAGCATTTTAGAAATAAAGAAGATACAGTGTGTTGTAATTCTTGGTAGCATACGTATAAGTACAGAAAACAACATAGAGCATATTCATACATATGTACAAGAACAAATGGGTGCCTTGCTTTTCATTACTCTTTCTTGCCTGGCTAATCTTCGTTTTCTAAACAAAGCTACTTAGAGACACTGCAGTTGTAATTTTTCATTATGGAACATTAGCATTTAATCTTGATGAAACAGGGTTTTCTTGATTACATTTGACATACCATAAACCACTTCAGCAGATTGGAATTTGACAGAGAATCACCTCCCATGGATTATATTTTTGACAAATGTGTCCCTACTGAGTGTTCCTCAGGGATATGGAAGGTCTCCAATACTTTGGAAAGGTAATAATTCTGGTTTTCATTGTACAGTGACTGCATGTCATCTTGTACAATGAAAAAGAAATGACAAATACAGAAATCTTTAGCAGAAAGTATACAGGGTATAAAATGTTAGATTTTAATTATGTTGATTAGTACTCCATTTAAAATACAGAATATGCTTTAGTTCATAAATGTTTAAATAACATACTGAAACAGACAAAAGATGCTATTGAAAGTAGTTCTCCAAACTGATGTGCTGGCAAATGCAAACTACTGGTAAGCTGTAGAAGAATAAATCATTTTGCAATGCTTTAGTGATTTTCTCCAGCTTTATGCCATAGAAACCCCATCTCTCCTTTTGAAAGAAAACCTGAAAGCTGTATTTCCTAAACTGCCTGCACTACAACAGTATATTCAAAGGAATTTCATATGCTTCTTGTGTCTGATAAATAGAATTTGCATATTGTACTTAAGTTGTAATCCAGTTGTTGTTGACATTTGTTCAATTATTATTATTTTAGGGGGAAAAATAAGCTATACTGTAGCATTTCAATCATGTGTATGTAATATTACTATTAGAAATTGCTAGACCATTGGAAGACAGCAATGACTGTATTGACATTGATTTAGCATGATGTGGAAACTCAGCTGTTGGTTTTTGCAGTGTGGTATAAAAAGCAAAAATGAACCGCTGTGCAGTTTGGCTTATGTTTGCTTTCAAGTGTGTAAAGTTTTAGTTATTTTGCAAAATTGTTCTGTACTTGGGAGTATACAGTTATGAAGGTATCAATTGTTTTTCAAAGGACAGATATACTTACTCTTGGTTCATATGATGTATCATCTTAATTTGGCTTTTGTTATGCAGAAAGTTAACACCAGCTATTAAAATATATTTTAGTAGAAATGCTTTAATTCCTGTTTCTTCCTCTACACTGTGAATATTTAAGCCTTGGTGGACTAGAGCAACATCATGCTGCCCAAAGTACTGACCTATGCAAGCTAGTTCACATTTCAGTTGATGTCACAGTGGATGTAACATAACAGTTTATTTTGCATAACATTAAACATCATTCAAATAAAATATTAAACCCAGCACTATGTATGTATTATATTCATAAACAATAATCTGCAAAGCTACAATACCCATTAATATAAACCAGCAAAGATGTATATTGTTTTAACTAAGGAAGCTTCGAGTTTTCAAACTTAATTAGAATATTCAGCAGTATTATTCTTCTTTACACTTGATCTCAGAAAATAGTTTCCTAAAACACCATTTTATTTCAGAAGTACCCTCTTCTTAGAGTGTTAATTTGCTTTTTCAGTCTGTATTTTCAACCCTTACATTCCATGTCTCTTCATTTGTTTAAAGAAGCAAAGGCAGTAAGTGAAGGAGGTCTGCTGATTTGACCGATACCGGTTTGCTGGTCTTTGAATGGGCATTTGGTTAGGTGTGTTTTCAGTGCAACACTAATGGAAACAGGTTGAATTACTGGCTGGCCTCTGTAAGGTAATTTTATATACTGATGGGGTTCTTGGGTTATCTTTATTGACCTACACAAGTAAATTATGTTTTACAACACTGTAAGAAAGTTCAACTTAAAATAAAACCCAGAAGTATTTGGAACTTCTCTGCCTGTAGCTGAAGAAGATTATTATGCTTAGGGATATGTTTTCTTTATTCAATTGTTAAGTGTATAATCCAATAGACTGCACTAGAATCTTTTAATTTTTATCAAGTCTTAGTTTGAAGAAGGCTGTTAACAATGACTGATGACAAATGGCAGCTACAATTGGAGCTGGTTAGTTCATTCTAGGTAAGTAATGTACGGTTGCTACCACACTAATTAAGGAAGAAGCCTTTCCTGTCTTTACTGACCCCCAAGGATCTGTGTACTGGCACTTGAAAGTCTTGTGGAGACACTCCACACTGTGTGTTGATAGGATTAGAGTTTCTAGCTATCACTGCTCTTAGGATGCCTTCATTTCTGCTCTGTCACAGAGCTGAGCATTTGATTTTTCCTGTTGTGTTAATTAGCAGGAGTTAGCTGTTTTTACATAGAGTTCTCTGTACTGAGGGAATAGCTGCCTAACGCGTTGTCTGTGACAAGTACTACCTGCCCTCACTCATCTCACTGAAACCCTCAAGCCCAACCATCTTTCCAGTCCTGACCTTCAGTGTATCTCACTCTTCTTTCCATGAAGCTATCTATGGGACACACTAAAATGGTATCACCAAATGATCCAGATTTGTGTTTTTTTGTTTTTTTTTTCAAATGATTCCTTAGTCCAGAGGAGGGCCATGAGGATGCTGGGGAGGGACTCTTCATTAGGGACTGTAGTGATAGGACAAGGGGTAACGGGTTAAAACTTAAACAGTGGAAGTTTAGATTGGATATAAGGAAGAAGTTCTTTACTGTGAGGGTGGTGAGGCACTGGAATGGGTTGCCCAGGGAAGTTGTGAATGCTCCATCCCTGGCGGTGTTCAAGGCCAGGTTGGACAGAGCCTTGGGTGACATGGTATGGTGTGAGGTGTCCCTGCCCATGGCAGGGGGTTTGGAACTAGATGATCTTAAGGTCCTTTCCAACCCTAACTATTCTGTGATTCCATGATTCTATATAAGAATCTGATATGATTCTGTATGAGAATCATAGAATCCTATAGTTCTATATAAGAATCTGATATGATTCTATGTAAGAATCATAGAATAGTTACGGTTGGAAAGGACCTTAAGATAATATAGTTCCAGCCCCTGTGCTGTGGGCAGGGACACCTCACACTAGACCATGTCACCCAAGGCTCTGTCTAACCTAGCCCTGAACACTTCCAAGGATGGAGCATTTACCACTTCTTTGGGCAACCTGTTCAAGTGCATCTACCATCCTCACCATAAAGAACTTCTTCCTTATATCCAACCTGAACTTCCCCTGTTTAAGTTTAAATCCATTGCCCTTTTTTAAATCACTACAGTCCCTGATGAAGGGTCGCTCTCAGGCATCCTTGTAGGCCCCCTTCAGATACTGGAAGGCTGCTATGATGTCTCCACGCAGCCTTCTCTTCTCCCGGCTGAACAGTCCCACCTTTCTCAGCCTGCCTGCATATGGAAGAGGCTCCAGCTCCCTTTTCGTTCTCATGGCCCTCCTCTGGACTTGGTCCAACAGTTCCATGTACTTATGTTGAGGACACCAGAACTGCACACAATACTCCAAGTGAGGTCTCACGAGAGCAGAGTAGAGGGGCAGGATCACCTCCTTCGACCTGCTGGTCACGCTCCTCTTGATGCACCCCAGGATACGGTTGGCTTTCTGGGCTGCAAGCGCACACTGCCAGCTCATGTTCAGTTTCTCATCAACCAACACCCCCAAGTCCTTCTCCGCAGGGCTGCTCTGAATCTCTTCTCTCCCCAACCTGTAGCTGTGCCTGGGATTGCTCTGACCCAGGTGTAGGACCTTGCACTTGGCATGGTTAAACTTCATGAGGTTGGCATCAGCCCACCTCACAAGTGTGTCAAGGTCCCTCTGATGGCATTCCTTCCCTCCAGCATATCAACTGAACCACACAGCTTGCTGTCATTGGCAAAGTTGCCGAGGACGTACTCAATCCCTGTCCATATCACTGACAAAGACATAGAACAAGATCAGTCCCAACACTGACCCCTGGGGGACACAACTCATTACTGGTCTCCAGCTGGACATTGAGCCATTGACTGCAACTCTGCGTGTGGTCATCCAGCACTATCCTGCTTCCTGTAGCCTTTCAGTTCTTAGCATTGCTTATTCTGAATTCATCAGATCAGGCATCTCTGAGACATGGTTATCTGTACCAAAATCTAGCTTTTCTATAAATAAATTTGTAGTTATAAAATAAACACTTATCTTGACTTATATTTCCTCTGACTCAAGATGATATTGATATCTTCCAGTTTTACAGCTTGTACTGACCTTAGGAAGTATATATCAAAATGAGTTAGATAAATTAAGTTCTAAGGGACTGTTTAGGCAGACCTTCATGACTGCAACTATTATACAGTGTGGCTATCTCAAGTTAGATGGGATAAATGGCACATCAGGTCTTGCTGGCAAGTAGTTCAATTGAGAACAGAGTTCATGTATTGAGTGACCCAGCTATTCAAGAGGCTGTCATTTTAATTTCTACTCCAGCAGTTCAAAAGAATTACAAGAATGAGATGCTAATTATTTATAATCAATTAATTAGCTGTGCAGCTACAAGTCCTCCATTGACACAGAAGTGGAAAAAGTGAATTCGGTAGTTCTGGCAAACCACCTGTAAAGTGGAGCAAACAAGCAGGTTGGGTGTCTTTGGATTTGACATTTGGATTGATGTTCAGTGTGCTTGCACTTCCAACCTATATCTTTCCTTCTAACTTTTAAAAAAGTGATGGGAAAGCTCTGTTCCTCATGGCATGACTTAATGTGCTGCTAGACAAATTAATCTTTAATGGAAGAGTAGATTCAAGGGTAGGTGTAAGGTCTTGGAACACCAAATTTTACAGTCCTTCTTTCAAATATTGACGTTATTTAAACTTTTACTTTGGTCCCTTGCATTTTCTTTTGGCCCTTAAAACCTGCTGAAATTATTTTGCTCTGCTTTACTTTTAACGTTGCGTTCCCTGTGGCAGTTACCTTTGTGAGAAGTGCAAAGACCAGAAACATTGGAGTACTTCAAATAACCTTCTCTTCCTACAATTTTTCGTTGCTATGCTAAATAACATCTGTGAAATATCCTCAATTCCCAGGCACATAATTCCACCCTCCAGCAACATATCAAAAGAAGTACCATATTCCACTGGCCATGATGTTCTATTGCACAGCTGTGATTATTATGAAATGGAGGTCGTGCTACAATGACTACAGTTACAATCTTGATAAGAGAGCAAGGAAGGACCTAGCAAAGACTCCTGTGAGAGCTTTAGCGCTTGTCACTATGGTACCAGTACTCTGTGAGATCCGTAAGGTGGCTACTTTGCAACTTGTTTTTTTTTCTGGATGCTAGTGAGTGAACATGGCTGCAGCTGCTTTCAGACAAGATGATTTTAGATCTTGTTTTGCCTAGTTGCTGTTTACGGTTTTGTTGGTGTTCTGCCGCTTTCTTTTTCTGCTTCTCATGGTATGGTGGCCCAGCCAGAGGAATACATCAAGATTTTTTCATTTGAGGGCCTTCTCCCAATCTGGAGGTGTATATTTCCTTACTTTTCTTTCCCAACACTGCCAGATTGGTTCTCAAAGATTGAGGGTATGCTGAGGAATGTACTTGCCCTCTTACAAGAAGGCAAGAAGCATGGTCTGAGTTAGTTTGGAGTCAAATGACTCCAAACCAGGGCATGCTCACTGGTCACAATCAAACTAATTTGTCCTCCAAGCTGAACACATTATCCATGAAGCACAGAGAGTCCTCTGCCCCTAAAAAATTTTCCTTCTCTAGATACCGCTGGTCTAGTGACAATATATTTTAGGGTTACATGAAACCTGTCTGAGAAATTTTGCAACATGCTTTAACCCTAATGACCAAAGGAACCTACAACTGGACCAGAACTTCACACCTTAATAAGACAGGTAGGACGAGTTTACCTGGTCGGTGCATTAGTTTGTTTTAAAAAGCTTTTTCTCATTTGAATTCTTTACAAATATGCAGTGAAGGGTTCTGTATAGGACTGAACACTTTTATCTGTTGTCGGAAAGCAATGTTGGGAAACTGTGGATTATATAAGAGTACCTGGATCTTGTTTCTTAGTCCAGACTGAAGCTTTTAGTCTGCTGAGTTTCTTGTCTGTATCATGATTTGTGTCCTGCTGAGGCAAAAACAAGGTTGAAGAAGTAGGTTTTGTAGTATATTTAGGTTCAGAACCAAGAAGACGAGAGACAAGTGGGATTTTTCAAATTGCATCTGAAATCATCAGCATTGATTACAAGGTGATGTTGGAAATTTCACTCAACATTTTGACGCTCCAGTGTGCTTTAAGAAATCAGTCATAATCCTTTAATTATTTCAGTATAAATAGTAAATTGTTCACTGAATTAGGGATCATAAAAGACTTGTTTACCCTCAAACCAAGTATCTAGCAACTAGACTTGAGCTATGTTGACTCTTTTTTCATCTCTTTAGTGAAAGAACCATTATTAAGTTATATGAAATGGGACATTATCAGTGATTTTGGTATCAGTTCTGAAGTCTTCATGGTTTGGCAATTAATTGTTCTTGGACAAGATACTTATTCAAAACCCCTTTGACAGTGAGAAGGACAAACAAATCCTGGATGCAGATTTGTATTGCTGGATTAAAAGACATCCCCTAGTCATGCTCTGGAAGACCATCACAGTTTCTTATTTTCTTTCTTGTTGAAGTGCAGAGAAAGCTTCTCTGGTTTCTTTTGTTTGGGCAGTTTCCTGCTGTGTTGAGAGCAAAGGTCTCTTCACCTGGTGCAGCAAAGATATTCAGAAACTGCCACAGTCATTTGTTGTAACCCTGCTGATACACCACTGATAGCTGTGAACCTGTCTGCATTTTTCTAAATCTCTCTGCATTTTTAGAAAAAATTCTCCACAAGCTGGGATGGTGACGTGCAACAATATCTCTGTTCTACTGTACACCGAAAGGGAAACTGGAGTACAAGATATCTGCATGTGAGCTTTTAAAGCAGCCCTATAGGATTAGGTGAGACGTAGTTCAGTAGCCCTCTTCTTAGCAATAAAAAGGGCAGTCATGTAAAACTGGCACAAGGGGGCAGATGTGCACCGTTAAAAAGTTTGCGTAGTTTAGGATTGAAATTGTGTTTGTGAATGATCAGAATTAGGTGCAGGACATAGTCTGGTTACTGTCTCGTTATATGCATAAATGGCTATGGTAATTGTTCTTTAAGTAAAATTGTACTGTATGTTTATGTTTAATTAGAATGAATATTCACAATTCTACATAATATCAAAAGAGTTTAGCAATACCCATTGAATACAGAATTTTATTTCCAGTGCATGTCAATAGCAGAGATAAATAGGGCATAAAAATATGTTTCAATCGTATTTTTTACTGGATCAGATGAGGTGAGCCATTCAAAATTCAACACTTAAAATATAATCATATTGGCACCAAATTCTTGTGCTGCTTTAATGGTGTCCTAGTACTTAGAAGTGCTTATGTGAATTACTTAGAAACCCTATACAGTGATAATTACTTAGAAACCTATGGTGATGGCTATAGTGGTGTCTTAGGATTTTGCAGAGTTAAATGTGTGTACAAAATGCTATATGTGACTGCAAGAAGAAAGCCACTGCAGGAGACATAGCCCAGGAAAAGCTGCAGTAAGAGATGCTACAGCAGCAGCAGTTTTATTACGCTATTAAGGCAAATTATTCTGCTGTAGAGACAACTCATGTAGTGACAGGATTTTCCTCCCCAAACCTCTCCTTTCTGTGACATACACTGCATCTTCATTACCCAATCTGTTCCACACTTCATCCACAGGAAATTAACATTTTTGTTATTTCTTTTTATATTAAAAGTCAAAGTGCTAGAGATAAAAGCAGTAATTTTATTTTACGTGATTCCATTAAAAATGAGCTTTTATTGCTGGCTGGACTTGGACTTAACAGCATACTTTGTTGCTCAAGCAACGCCAGCTTCAAAATTGTCCCCTATTTAGATTAATATGAAATTCTTCAATACGCAAGACATGGAGATGAAGCTTTGCAAAACCAGGGGTGTTTCATAACAACTTCACTGTGGCTATGTTGAAATTAATGGAATTAATGCAAGAGGATAAGCTATTTACACGTACGTATGTATACAGGGTGAGTGCAATCCAGTGTTCACTGAACATGGTGTTCAATGTTTGGTCTCTCAGTCACTGAAAAGGTGCTCAAGATTCTCTCAAATCTCGCTGGTTTATTGTTAACAATACCTTTGTGATAGCAGATCATTAAAACTTGCCTTGAAGCAGTGGGGCTTCTATTCAGCTGGAGGCAACACAGAGGTGAGTAGGTGGTGCTTCCCTGCTGCCTTCCTTGTTTCCAAGCACATTTCTTTGCCCCACTTGGACTATTCCAGGTCAAAAATTAGGATGTTCCTTTCCAAACTGTTGATATCTGACTGTCAGAATCATACCTGACTGAGACCTAAATATTTGATTTCTTCATTTTCTTCCACTTTTCATGTGTCTGGGTCCTCTGTGACTCTTCCCTACATTTGTATTCCTGGTTTTGGAGATCCAGTTGATGTACTCCAAACTGGAATTTGGTAACATGGCAATATAAAAAAAATAGAATATCAGAGCATTTCGGATGAAATTAATTTCAAGCTCAGGTCAATGTTGAGGTCTAGATGCGGCTGTGTGACTTCAGCTCTCTGACTAGCACCGAAGACTGGCTCCAGGCCCTGGGAAGCTGAGCATTGAAGGCCTCCTTCTTCTAGCTTTCAGTCTGGCACCGTAGAGGCTCCTCTCCTTTATCTGAGAGTGTAATAAAATGGCTGCTAAGTGGTTAGTTGCCATGATAGCCCTTTTCCAAGCTTTGAGTGTAGACACTATGGTCACTTTAAGGAATCTCCACAGATTTGTATTTTCAGAAGTAGTTGCTTTTGGTTCATTAAATTCGTGTCCCTAGCTCCGTAGCCTGAATATCATTGGGATGCTTATTTTTAATATCTTTCTGCATATTATCTTTTCCAGTGATAATAACTATTTCTATATAATTTTGTGAGTAAGAGTTCCAAAGCTGCTTTCAAATTGTTTTTTTTTGTTTGCTTGTTTTTTGTTTTTTTTTTTTGACTCTAGAGACAACAATTTACCTAATTAGACTGTAGAATTGCTGGATACTTCCACTGTGTTTTGTGAGTGTAATAAAGAGCAGAGCAGAAGATAAGAGAGCTTAAGTTTAATTCCAGATTTCTTATTTTGTTTATAGCTACATAGCTACATCATTGCTGAGATATTATAGAGACCTTTTGATTAAAATGAAAAATACATTACTGAAAGCAAGAAGACTGGGTACTGCAATAAAGCTATTTAGCATGTCATAATCTTAAATTCCAGTTACCTGCTGTGTAAACCTGGGCTAAAACTGGTTTCTTTGCAATATGGTCCAGTCCCATAGGAAATGTGCTAACATTATAAAAGTAATTTTAAACTTTGTACATTATTTACACAATATGATGAAGACCATTTCCAAGTACTTTGATGAAAACTTAATTTGTGGTCTCTGAAGAAGAAATGTCTGCCATTGAAACAATTCCCCTGCTTCATCTCTCAGCCCTTGTTTGTTTTCTTTCTGGAGTTTTAGTTGGTGGTGGCTATTAACCTATATTTGACAAGACAGCTAGTTTTAGCCAATCCATTCTTGTAGGTTGATCATCTTTATCCTGGCATATAGTACAAGTTGTTTCTGATCTCAGTCCTCTGAAAACATGGAAAACAGTATTTCCTAAGTTTTAGTGGAAGATTTATGATAAACAGTACAGTATTTACTGAATATTTGTAAAACACCAAATTATGCTCAGCTAATGGTTGTTTAATGCTGAAATTCAGCACATCTCACAGCTGGACATTAGGTAATGAACACAAGCTGGTCTAAATGTAATAGCTGTTTATCCTCTCAAGAGAAAAAAAAGTAAGTTTTACCCCAGAACGCCTGGGTGAAGCTTTTAAGCCAGACAGTTTTACAGACATGTTGTCATTCCTCTAAGTAAGAATATTCCTCCACTGCCTATCCATGCTGTAGGAGCTATGAATAGTGACTCAGTAAAGGACCACCTTCTGTGGCTGGTTTCTTCAAAAGTCCTGATACAGAGTGCTGTAGAGCATTACCCTCACATGTGTAAGGTCAAGTCATTAAAATTGTGCACATGCTCTTAAATTACATTTTAGAACAGGAAGAGTCCTATTCCCTGTCTCCTGACCCGATTTGTGCTTGCCTCATTATTTTCTGTTTTCATAATTCTAATTAATTTCTATTTTAAAAAATGATTTATTGGTTTCAGCGGAAAGGACACTGATTTTGTTGGTATACAGATTTGGTATTCTTGATCGGTTTCAGGCTGGTGCACTGGCCACCTTTTTCTGGTACAGAGTTGGTCTGTTGAGTTCCTCATTGCACTAGGATTGCTGCTGCTTCCCAAGGTGACTTGTTGGCACACTTTGTAAGCAACAGGTAATTCATAGAGGTTTTTTATGGCTGTTGCTTAAATAGTTTTCTCTGATGGTGCTATGATTTTGAAGTCATGCTATGAGAAGCTTATATATGCAATGACTAGAAAATAAGTGTGGATGAAGCAATACTAAATTTTCCTGTGAAAATTTGGACAACTGTTTCCTGCTTTTATGTCTCTGCTTTGAAAAGCTGTTTATGAGCAAGCAGATAGGTGAGCAAGCTCAGTCAGACCCAGATTTAAACTCTGAGAGAAGTGACAGGCAGGAAGGAAGAGAGAAAACAGACAATAGAACATGTATCTGTCTTACATAGTTAAGCAGTGCTTGTGATGTTTTTGTTTAGTTTTTTTTTTTCCCTTTTTTTTTGCCAGATCTTCAAACATCACCTGTCAAATAATTTAGAGGAATTCATTCTGTAACTCTTGTTGACTCCTGCAGCAGAATTCAGTGAGGATGTGACAGGTGTTTTGAAGTTGCACCACAAAGCACTTCTTGCTTCCCTGACTGAAAACATTGTCACTGCCAAACAACTATCAGAGATGGTAACTGATTTTGAGGCCCAGAACTGAAAAGAATATTATGGCCCATAGATATCTTTTCCAGGTTTTGATTCCAAATATTCAGTGCTTCATTTTGCTCATGGGGTGACTTTGTTGTGAAATGAATCATACATTTATATCTCTGCATTCTGATTGAGATCTTACTAGTAGCACTATATATCAGCTTTTAAATATAGTATCTACAACGGCGTTAAATAAGAATCCATTTTATATATCGAGGTTCATGAATCCCTAATTTCTGTCCTTTATATAACAAAGAAGGTGATCTATGCTGTCCAAAATGTAACTTGAAGTAATGCCAAAAAGTAAAAGGCAATGCCAAAATATATCTGGACGCCTAAGATCAGGAGTGTTTTATTATGTCTTAGAAGTGTCTTATTTCAACTCTCTTGGAAAAAAATACCAAGAACTGGGAGAAGAATCAGAATTTATTAATAGCTTGTTGGTGACTGGGTAGTTTTTTTGGCATGTCATGGGTGCAAAACAAGTTCCTCAGTGGCTAATGTCTTTTAGCTCTCCTTTAAAATGATCAAGTGGTTTTTACATGATTGTCTATTGGAAGAACATTGAGGGGTGAAGTTTTGACCCTTTTACTTTCCTTAGGTTCTTGTTCCTACCAAGAGTTTGTATACAAGTCGGAAAAATTGCTTACTTTTATATAAACTAGTGGAGGATGGCTCTTGGTATTTTAAACAAGTCTTGTAGTAAAGATGCTAGTTTAGTTGCTATTTAGGAGGTCTCAATTTAGCTTTTTTAAAAGTGTATTCCAATCTGATTGGACAGTGCCTTCAGCAACCTGGTCTAGTATGGTGTCTGCCCATGGTAGGGGGTTGGAGGTTGGAAGTAGATGAACTTAAGGTCCTTTCCAACCTCAGCCATTCTGATTCCATGGTTCTATGAGATATATATATATATGTGTGTGTATACATGTGTATACATATATATACATATACATATGCTTACATCTCACCATTGTAATAGATAAACAGAAAACTAACTGGGACTTTGCTGTTTAGAATTTAATTTTAGTTGTGTAAGACTAAGTGGAAAGCAGAGACAGCTGCAGTTTTGTGGCTTGTTTTAACTAGCATGATCTTTGTCAGTGAGAAAAAGAAATGGCCCTGCACAGCCAGCCGTTTGTTCTGCCCTGTACCCTCCTCAGTATTTTGCCAGCAGAAGTGTCTGTACAGCCATATAGCGAACCAAATCCAGCAACTAAGCACGACTACAACTGACTCACAAACAAAAGAAGACAATTTTAACCTTGATAAATTCCCCATCCCAGGTCCTGGAATGGCTGGTGAATGCAAGACACTACTCAGTAATACAGGTCAGCCAGGAAAGAGCAAAAAAACCTATCAGAGCTTATTAATAGAAGAGAAATTTGTGTGTAGCGAATCCTTCTACAGTGACATTATAGCATTGTTTTCACTGCTGTTTCCCAGGGTGTAAGACACCTTTAACAACAAAAAAAAATCTAGTTAGGTTTGTGTAGATAGTATTTATTTATTTATTTATTTGATTTATGTATTTACTTATATATTTAGTAAAAGTTTATTTCCCTTCTCTTAGGGTATTTAAAGAGCAGCAAAGTTTCAGCCTTGGTAAAGAACTGTAATAGAAGCAGGAATAGTAAGAGCTAGACACTCTACCTTGCTAACACCAGTTTAATTTCATCAGAGGCAGACATATGGGAAGGTCTGGTGTGGTGTTTCACAGGAGTTTGTCATGTTGCTGCCATGGTACATTTTTCCAAAGCAGATGAGGTTTGACACAGAGAATAGCTGCTGATTCATTTAGTCTGGAATCTGTAAGAAATTTCAAATAAAATTTTGTGTGAAAGTAGAAACAGAACCATTAGAATTTAAATTCTTCTGACAGTGTTTTGACCTTGTTCATACTCTATAGGCCAAGCAGCCTGCTCTTGGAAGGGCTTGAAGATTATTAACCTATGTATGGGATGTTTTGCTGTGCAGCTTGGGTAAATGTATTTGAGGTGTTTTAAGATAGCTAGACTAGCTCTTGCAAGCTGTGAAGCCATGGTGTGTGACGTAAAACCTGATCAAGGAGCTAGGCAAGAGCTTCAGTGTTTTGCTGTGCTGGACTTTACATTACTGTAGCTGTCAATACTGAATTAGCTACATCAAGACTAAGTTGGACATCTATACCTGAACTGCAGGAACTTCGGCAGACATGCCCATTGTGCACTTCCAGCAACTATTAGAGAAACTGTAATGCAAAGCACTCATTAGAAGATAAACAAGAATTCAGGTTCTGATGTCAGCAAAACTTAATGGGATTCATGGGGGTTAGGGAAAGCACTGGAATTTGAGATGACAATGTGCTATGTGAAGTAGAGACTGTGCAGGAAGTTATGCTTGGCTTTTTTCCTCGATTACGCCCAAGAGGAAAAAGAAACAAAGATCTAATAAGCCCACAGTGCAAGGTAATCTTGGGCTTGATTTTACTTGAACTATACCAGTGCCAAACACTTGAGAGTGAAATTCCGACACTATAGAGCTCACTGAGGAACATAAATTTCTACCCTTTATTTGCTGGGCAAAGGTGTTCTCCTGCATGCTTAGGAGAGGAAGACTGAAGCTTTTGTGTAAAAAAAAAAAAAAAAAAAATCCACTTTTCTTTGCTTTCTTAAGAGGAAGTTACTTCCTGGGCTGCTTGGAAAATCAGTGCCGTTTCACTTGACAGTCTTCGGCTATATCTTGAGGAAGCTTGTCAAGCTCTTACAGAAGACAGCCTGACAAGAAACATATATATATATTATTGTGATCTACCATTACGTATTTATCTATACTGTATGTGTGGGCTTGCGGCAGAAAAATGTTCTATATCAACAATATCTGCATTTTGTTCTACCTAATCCCTATAATCTTAATGAGATAACATTAGGGACATCTTAAAAATAACTAATGTATCATTTCACGTTAGTGTTCATTGCTTTCAAGGTCTATAAAGACGTAAATCTCTTCTGCTTGGAACAGCAGACGTAGGAAAACCAAGCATATTATAAATGCTGGGTTGCATGTGTCCTGATTTCCTGTGCAGACCCAAAACAATTGAAATTATAGAGCCAGCTCTGGTTATTGGTATTGACAAACAGGTAGGGAATTTGCTCTCTCTCTGTTGACAGTTCTTTCACTTCCTTGTTCCTAACCTGTGGGCCTAAACTCATTAGCAATAATAGAGTCGTTACCTTCAGTATTTTATTTTCCTCCACAGGAATCTAAATTCTTCATCAAAGAAAAGATCATGAATGAGAGCAACTACTTTATAAAACAAGACATTATAAAGGAAAGGAAAGGAAACCGTGTTTGAATGCCCAAGCTTTCTGCAGGCAAGCCCAATTAGCAATAAAGGAGCTTTGACTTTATGAGAAAACTATGATGGTAACTCTATTAGAATGAAAAAAGACAGACTATTTTCAGTCTTTATCCCTTTAAAAATCTTATGGCCATTTGCATTTTTTTTTTTTACTATTGAATTTCTAACCTATTCATCAAGAGACAGACACTTTACACATTAAATTATGCTTTTGTGTGTGTATGTTCAATAGGTCTTTTCACTCCTGTAAATCCACTATTAGTCCTATTACAATGTTTGCTTATGTCTTTTCTGTGTCAGGAAGCTTCTTTCTATTCAAGTCTGCATGAAGCAACAACTTTTCCTAATTTCATACAGTCCCAGTATATCAGAGCAACTCACTGAGCAGTTGTTCAGCTGCTGAATTAGCTGTATGAATTCGTCAGTCTTTTGCCCATTGTACGTGCTTGGGCACTTGGTGCAGAGAAGTCCCAACTTTCCCATCACAGCAACCCTGTTAGGTGCTCCCCTCCCCCCTATGCTCAGCAAATGGGCACATACCTAAAATGTCTTTGGTGCTGATGGAGGTTCACTGTCTTAATTTTAAACCCGACATACCCAGTTAATGGTGTAATTCAGGCTTTGTAATCACACATCCTGTGTCCTGGGATACAGGAGGGCAAGGCTTTTAAAAAGTGGTGGTTTCCTTTCTCCTCTTCTCTCCCCTCCACCATCGTAGCAAATAAGTGTCATGGACTCATGAATCATTTATGTATGATTCTTTTTTGCAGTTAAGCTATGTCCTCAAGAGTTTGGAAATGCATACATTTAAATATATTTAAAGAATTTTAAAATTAACATAACATAAGCAAAGTCCCTTGAGAGGGACTGAGTGAGATTCTCTGTCTAAGAGAAACTACAGTTTAATAAAAGCACCGTCAGTCTGTAATAGATTTTATGTCTGAAATGTAAAGTTTCAAACGTACTGTGCATCCCCAGAACAACCATATATCATCATTAAAGCTGGGCAGATTGTGAGAAATTATTTGTAAACATGACTTAATTGGGTACACACTACTAAGTCATTCTTGTCTTAAAAGTTTTGTGAGAAGCAGGCAGTAAAAAAGAGACTGAATGAGCTTTGAAGCCTTAATTCTGTCAGCCAGGCTTTTTCAAATGGAGAAAAAAGAATAAAAGCCTATGCCTTGTCAAACTCAAAACATATTGTAATTCCTCAGTTCATCACTCTGATATTCACCTTACATATAGAAATGGAGTCTGGCTGAACTTAGCATCCCTTGTCCCACTATCAGTAGCAGCATTTTGTGCTGTATTGGACGAGGTTTGTTCCACATAACTCTTTGCTGGCCTTGGAGCTCAGGCAGCAGCTGGATATTAGAACAACTAGTAGGGCAGCATAAAGTTTACAGACTGCTCTAAAAGAATAACATCCAGTCCAGTGCAGTTTGGAACTCTGACATGAGGCATAGGATATGAATCACAAAACTCCAATAAACCCTTTTGCAGCAGAATACAGCTTTTGAGAGATGTTTTAGGCAGCAGGGAGAAATCCTAGCCTGAATTTAAATTTTGTGAAGTCAAAATAATTTTCAGTAGCTCTAGAAGGGCAGCATGCTTTAGTAAGATGTTGGAACTGTTATAATAACAATGCACTTTTAGAGACAGCAGTGGGTAATAGAGTCTCTAGGGTAAACAAGGATAGGAGATAAAACAGTCTGAGATTTGATGCTGCAGCTCGCTCCAGGGAAACCAAATTTACTTAAGTTCCAAAAACTTCAGAAACAGGAGCTGTCTAATGTAGAGCATTGAAAAGAATGAACTCCAAATTTGGTTACTGTTTTTTTATTCTGCTAGCCAATACTTTTGACTTATGGCTAAAACATTAATATTCTGGGAACAGAAGAGGCCTTTTCTGGATAGCTGTTTCCTTAGCTGTGTCCTCTTTTGATAGTAAGTGGAGATGGCTTTCAAAAGTGCAATGATTGCCACACTTACTTAAACATGAAAAAATAATAATAATGAATTTATCTTCAAACAATTTGATAATCTAAGCAATACTGCATGATGGTCAGGTATCAGGTTTCACCATGTGCTGTGAAATACAAAAGGGCCAACAGCATTATAACAAAACCAGATAAAATTAGGGTATCACTTCCTGGAATCATAGAATCATAGAATGGTTAGGGTTGGAAAGTAAAATCACACTGAACATGTCACCTCAGTGTTGCAGCTTTCTGACTCTGATGTTTTGTTTGATCAGTGTGCACTAATAAGCAAACATCTGTTCTGTGTTGGCACTCTGATCCATCAGGCAGTGGTGGAGCAAAGGTTTCCTTTCTCACACACTAGAATATGATGAAAATAGCTGAGTGTACATTGTAAAGTGTGTTAATAATTCTATTATAATTCTTTCTTTTGCAACTAGGTTTAGCCTACAGTACTGTACCGTGACATTTGTTGTGACGAAACCATTGGGAACAGAATGTGAGAAGGTGCCATAATTAGTAGACTGTACTGCAGAAAATCAACTCTGAGATCTACATTATGATTTTTAATGATAGTATTAATTAACATTCTTCTGACAAGTATTAAAAAAAAAACCCTGGACTTTGGTTCCATTATGTAAAACTGGTCACTCTAATAATAACACTTTTAAACAATTTAAAAATGTTCTTTGTGCTTCCTATGTATAAAATACTTAATACAACTTCCTTATGATTGCTGTAGTAATCTTCTTTTACAACAGGTAAAATCAGTTGAAAGACAAATGACTGCCCAAGGCTTTGCAATGAGAGGTGCATAACTGGGAATTCAGTAAGTTTGCAGATGACACCAAGCTGGGTATGAATGGTGATCTGCTGGAGGATAGAAAGGCTCTGCAGAGGGATTGATACAACTCTGGACAGGTTGTATCAATGGGATGAGTCCAGTGTATGAGGTTCAACAAGGCAGAACGCTGGGTCTTGCACTTGCGTCACAACAACCCCATGGAATGCTATAGGTTTGAGGAAGAGTGCTTGGAGGAAAAGGACTTGGGGGTGAATATAAGCCAACAGTGTTCCCAGGTGGCCAAAAAGGCCAAGAACATCCTGGCTGGTATCAGAAACATTGTGGCCAGCAGGACTAGGGAAGTGATCATCCACCTGTACTTGGCACTGGTGAGGTCACGCCTCAAATTCTGTGTTCAGTTCTGGGCCCCTCACTACAAGAAAGACATTGAAGTGCTGGAGCAGGTCCAAAGAAGAGAAACGGAGCTGGTGAAGAGTCTGGAGCACAAGTCTGGTGAGGAACAGCTGAGGGAACTGGGAGTGTTTAGCCTGGGAAAAAGGAGGCCTTATGACTCTACAACAACCTGAAAGGAGGATAGAGCAAGGTGGATGTTGGTCTCTTATCACCAGTAACAAGTACTAAGATGAAGGGAAATGGCCTTGAGTTGCAGCAGGGGATGTTTAGCTTGGGTATTAGGAAAAAGTATCTTCACTGAAAGGGTTATCAAGCATTGGAACAGGCTGCTCAGGGAAGGGGTTAAGTCACCATCCCTGGAGGGATTTAAAAGATGTGTAGTTGTAGTGCTTAGGGACATGGTTTAGTGGGACTTGGCAGTCTTAGGTTAACTTGATGGTCTTAAAGGTCTTTTTCAATCTAAATGATTCTATGATTCTATTCCGTGAATTGCTGCAAAACTGACTTAGGTTAGTTGGACATGGAACTTTGGTTTCTGTCCTTTCACAGAATGCGAGAGGGGAATAAGGTTCATTTTGTTTCAGTTTAGGACTTTATATGGATGCTTACACACAGCTCACATGCCCTGGGGTTTCCCATCTGGCCTCCAGCTGCGTGTGCAGTGGGGCGTGTTTCTCTTAGCTCCTCATTCTTATCTAGGGCCCTGAATAAATAAACTGCCCTAGGAATCGGCCATGTGGCTGTCAGTTTCATCTGAGTTGGTAACTGTAAGGCTCTCTTTTAGTCAATGCAAGGAGCAGAGTTGTGGGAGGAAATTTGTCTGACCTATTTTAAATGTCTACCTTAGGATGAGAAGAATTGCACCCTGGAGTCTATTGAGCATTAACACGTTCTCCATTGACTGAAGCAGGCTGGGAAGGTTAGCTTTGGTGTGTTTACATTAGAGACGTGTTGTTAATCATATGAATCTTGATAAATCTTGTTGAATGTGACTGAGCACAGAGCAGCCTGGGGCAGCTGATCTATCACTTTGTTATTGGTTTCTTGGGACACCACTTTGCATTATACCTGAATTAAACTTCAGAATCCCTTCTGCATGCAAGCTGGTGTGCAAGGAGGAGACTTACCATAGGATTCTGCAGGTACAGTATATTCAGTTGCTCTGTAGGAAAATTTGATTCCATTTTTGGCCATTGTAGAAGAGGAATATTTTAAGTGTAGAACTCAGAATCAAGGTAGTTCTCCTGTATAAAGTTGGCAAGAACTTATAATCAGCTTAGCTCTATTTTCAGTCAGAATTTATCTGTACTACTGATTAATATGGCTGCTGACTTAACCAATATTAACAGGCCTTGCTGAAGACATGTTATTACATTAGCAGTGATTAAAGATATATTCCAAGAAGCAATGAGTCTCAGAGCCATACTTGTTATTGAAATGTTGACAGCATTGATATCAGGATTTTAATATCCTGCTTGATAATTAAAATTCTGCCTGGCAAGGATTTCGTCTAGGTCTGCTGTATGGGAACCAGCTACCACTTCTGAGTTACTGAAGAGAATTATATGCACGTACTGGTCAGTGAAAGATTGCCAGTAGGGCTTTTGTCTTGGTTATGTTTCGCAAAGATGATTCTAAAGTTACAAAGACCAGCTGCCAGCTGAGGAGAAAAATTCTGGCCCTCTAGTCTTTGAATCTTTGAGCTTGTCTTCAGTTTCAGGCTGACATGCTTTAAGGGTGCTCTGTGCTGTCAGATTTTCACTTGACATGGGAGCTGGTTAGGCTAAGGGAAAGAGAGAGGCTTTATAAAGAAAACAACATCAAAGAATGATGAGCTCCTTGCAGATGTCAGTGTGGTACGGCACATTTTACATGAATTATTGGTGTCGTCAACTCTTCTGCTGGAGTGCAGAGAAGAATAGGCTTTGCTTCAGTTCTCTGCTCAGTTCTTAATTTCCCTTAAAATAAATGAAACAAAACCCAGCTTATTAAAGAGGAGGCATTGTTTGGAGGCTGCCTACACTATTTTACTGTTTTTCTAATCTATTTCTTATTTTTTTCAGACTTTTTAATTAAAATACCTTTAGTGTGTCTTCCTAGGGGAAGAAGGATTGTAGTAACACACTGCATGTCTTTGCATAGATTTCCAAAGCCGCTTATGGATGTGTCTGTTGACTAATATCAATCCAATGTAACAAAAAAGGGAAGTGCTCTGGAGAATCATAATTTCCTATATGGTTTAGGAAAATATACAGCCAGGCTGAAAAGACAGGCCTTACTAGATCCTTATTGGAAGGAATACTGCTGAGAGAATTCAGATGCCAGGTAATGCAACAGAGAAAATAGTGGCTATCCTGTTTCTTGAAAACAAATAATTGGTTGCTCACATTTTGTTAGATATCAGAAGCAAAATTCATATATGCTAACTTGAAACATCTACAGAGTTCCTTTACAACCAGTGGAAAAAAAAAAAAGAAAAGCAAATTGCAGCTTGTTTTGAATGACTTTTTTTAGGGCAAGAGTGATTTTTAAAAATGGTCTTATCAAGAGTTTCTAGGAAGCTAATGCCTCCCACAGTCAGACTGAAAGGACACAGGCATTGCCATAGCTTCCAGGGATATCTCTCATGTTCTAGGGCATGTCACATGGCACTAAATGCCTAAAAAATGCTGTTCTTGAGCACCTAAGATAAGCCCTATCAGCTCTAAACTCTGCTTCCTGGGATCGTATTCATTCTCTTATGCCAATTTCACAATGCTATGATAGCACAAAATGCTGGACAGCAGTGTTTTCTGGTGTGCTCAGCGCTAACTGGGTTTATCCTTAATTGTGCCACCTGATGTTGCTCCCCACCATCTTCTTCTGCCTGGGTTCACTGCTAGCTGCTTGTGGAGCCCTGAATGTAGCCAGCCCCATGTTTGTCGGCAGTGGCAGAAAGGAACAACTCACAAACGGAATTGTTCTCCCCACCAACCACAGTGTTACTCACCTGGAGATACAGCTGCATCTACCACCTCAAAAAGGCACACTAATCACTGATTTTTCCCCTATTTTCCCCCTAATTTTATTGTAACTACTAAACATATGCACATATATATCTCAGAGCCAGAAAAATCTGCCAGTGTAGCTCTTCTGTCACCAGGCAAGAGAAAAAGTCTTGCTTTTTGTCTCCCCAGTGAAACTCGCACAGAATATGAATGTTCTGTTCTTTCTGAAACACAGTTCATGCCCAGAAATAAGTAATTCCCATTGGTTTCCAACTGGTTTCAGTGCAAGTTGGACACGCAGACAGAAATTATATTCCCAAGTACCTTCATGAAGTGGAATTCATTTCCTATTCTTGCAAGACCAAGGGAGAGAGGAGAGGTGAATGGAAAAAGACAACAAATAATAAGTTACGATTATTATGTTTTTTTTTTGTAACATAAACTTTTTTCCTTAGCTGTTTTCCAGGTTATTTCAAAATTTATTTTGAGGCATTTCAGTCTCTGCAAACAAGAAAATGTCATTCTAAGTGGCTAGTGTGAGTTGTATTATTCCAGTCACAGATGGGAAAGGCAGTATACAAAAAGCTGTGCCTGTCATTATTTAAATCTTAATGTCAGGTTTCTAGGGATTTATGAGTGGCTGGGTTTAATCTTGAAACAGGAAGTTCTAATGTTCTGTATGCAGATGTTATAGGCACTTTATAAAGATAAATAATTTGAATAGATTGCCAAACTGGGGCTTTATAGAACAGTTCTGCCATTATTGTTCAGAATGACATTGCATAATTACATAATTTTGAATTCGGATGGACATAGTCTTTTTTATGCTTTGATAATAGCATATTAAACAGATGCATTGTAGACTATTAATTCTTCCACAAAAAAAAAAAAGGCTTATAGCTTTATGTAGTGCTTACATCAAGCTAAAAATGAATGGGTAAAACTTGAAAGTGGTAAAGGCGAGCTTTCATAATTATGCAAATACAACCTTGCAGTGAAAGGAGGAGTTTTTGGTCTCTAGTGGGGTCTGGCAAGATTTTATGTAGCAGAGGTTTGAAAGATTGCCTAGATAAATGATAATGATCTC
The DNA here is from genome assembly GCF_033815535.1 of Pezoporus flaviventris. Taxonomy (NCBI): domain Eukaryota; kingdom Metazoa; phylum Chordata; class Aves; order Psittaciformes; family Psittacidae; genus Pezoporus; species Pezoporus flaviventris. The sequence goes on from NW_026892595.1 coordinate 11,594,798, forward strand.
CACACTTCAGTATTTAAATCTGCATCTCATCCATTTTGTCAGTATTCTTTGGATGGATAGAGGACAGGTTTGACTTTTCAAAGCTTTGTTTAGAGGTCAGAAAGTTGAACATCTGATTGAGCCAAGGTGTCCCACTGAGCTACAGAAAGGCCAGTTTTCTGTGGCTGACAGCACACAGAAACCAGTATGGCTACCACCTCATCCATCTACCTTTGATGCTTTGGGTGCATTAATTTTGTATTATTTATAGCTTCATGGAGCAGGAGCTTGCTTCATCATGAATCTGAAAGGAGTTCTGAACTCTTGGCCTGTAATTAAAACAGTTAAACTGTGTTGTCACAGTATCTTCTTGCTCAGGATCTAGTGTGAAAATATATGTGTGCTATGTACATGTAAAATTATTAACGTACACATTGATAATTTTATGTGTCAGTCTTGCTTGAATAGACCATGTGTTGTGATGTAGGCAGCCTGGAAGGTTTTCTCTTTACTATGTCATTATAAAATTAAAAATTATTGTTGTCAATGAGGGCAGATTTTAATTTTTAAGTGGTTAGTGTATGTGAACGTATCTTATTGCAAAATGTTCAACGGCCACTCACACAGAGGAGACATCCAGGGTTTTGAGGGAGACTGACAGAAATGGTGTATCTAAGGAAGAGTTAGTGAACTCAGTTTAAAGCAGTCAATATATAAGATTTTCCCAGTGGACTTTATTAAATATTTTGACAGGATTCTAGGTTGGGATTAACACTTCCACTTTGTTGCCAAAAGAACACAGAGGATCAGATTACTTGGGCTGCTCTGGCAGCTTTGCACTGTGTCAGCAGCGTAAAGTAATAACAAAGCTGGTTTAACTGGCCTGTTAAACCCGGTTTACAGCTGCTTCACATCACTGGAGTGGTACAAAGCAGCCGACATAGAGCAATGAATCTGGCTCTACAAGCTTAGGAGTCTGCTCCTGGTGCTGGTAGCAGCAAGATGGTTGTGAATGACCCCAGTGTGAACCGTGTGTTTGGTACTGTTAATGTTGGACTGCTGGCAGGGAAAAGTTGCTAAATTTTATTCCCTAATGAGCTCATGGCTAAGAGCCCTTTCTAAACTGCTGTTTCTCACTTGTTTCCCTCTGAAGCAAAGAAAGGTGTCAAGAGGCAGAGAAAAGCTTTTCTGGAACTAGAGCAGAATTGACTCACAGTGAAACTTAAGGTCATTTTTTCTCCTAATGTTTCTTATGATGTCCTGTGCAGTGTATCTCTGCTTCACAGAGGTCTTTTCTAGGAAGGCCTTTGGACCAAATTTCTCTTAAGATGGAGCATTTTTCCAATAAGAGGTGAAAGCTTCTGTCTCTTTTGCTTCTGTCTTCTTTTCATGGCTTCTCTATTCCGAAGTGGCTGACACAACATTACTGTGTGTATCAACACTCACCAAAGGGCTGTTTTCTTCTGTGGCCTGAAATCATACTCTGAAGCTGTGTGTGAGTTGGGGCAAATCCCTGGATTTGACTCGTGACAAGGACAAGTTGCCTTGTATGCCTTCACTGGGTATTTTTTTCTGGAGATATTTGCTTCCTGATACAAAACTATGCAGTCCGTGTTTGTGAATTCTTGTGCAGTGAACATGTCCTCCTTACATGCTGGACAAATCCTTTAAGTTCCTGATGCTGAACTTCTCTCATGCCTTTGTTAAATTACTGCTTTGTGTACTGAGGCTTTCATATTAAACATTAATTAATTAAATTAATTAATTAAAAATATTAAATCATATAAAACAGTGGCTTTCATAAGCTTCCTTCAGGTGGGGGATTCTGATGGTTGAAGGCTAAGCCCCAGGCTGGAGGAGGCTGGTTACACCTCCTTTGAAAATGTCTTGCAGGGATCTGCTATCCCAGAATGTGCATTTGTTTGTTCAGAGATTGGATAGAATACAATGTACTTAACATCCACAAATGTTGTCAGCCTTCAGGTATTTGCATATTTACTAATGAGGCAGCTAAAAAGTTACCTTGGCTCTAAGACGCTAAGATCTTTAGACTGAGCAGTGACTGCTTCAACTAAACTGAACTAAAATTGAGAGAGAAGGCACTGGAAAACTACCCGGGACCTTGTTTCTGTTCCTCCAAAACTATCATTCATCAAATGGCACAGCATCTTGCTGGCCCCCTCACTAAGCTGGAGTAACTGGGAAATGTCAGTGTTTAAAACTGCCTTTTCTCACCTCCAGCTTCTCAAGAAACAACCCTTCTTTTTGAGCAAACAGCTCTCCACAGCAAATACTGAATGAGCACATTTGTCACAGCGAGCCATTTGTCAGCTCCAATTGGGATTACTGTGTAATGCTCTTCCTGCTGGTACACAATATGGCTCAGGCTACCACATACTCCAGTTCCCATAGTGATTGCTGGACTCCTGGTGACTGTTTATTGTCCTGGTTCATTCTTCAGAGCTACTGGTGCAGCAAACCTCGATTATTTTAAAAGGCCTTTTCCAGTTTGAGTGTTTAACTGTCGTAGCAGACCTAGAAATAAGGACAAGGTTTATAAGCACCTGGATTAAAGTTTTCTCTGTTGGAAAAAAAAAAAAAAAAAAAATAGGTGTGAAACCAAATTTTAGAGCAGAGAATAGATGAATTGAGTTTCCTACTCTTCTCTAGAGGTGGCTGCATAACGTTCCTCTCTCTAACACAATGAGAATGATGCTCTCGGCCTCTCAGCATTGGCAGCCTTTTTTATCCCAAACCCACTCAAACAAGAAATGAAAGAAAATATGGCAAGCAAAAAAACAAAACAAAACAACCCCAGCAGAAAGACCAACAGACAAGGATATTAATAACATTTTGACAATGGAAGGAGGAGAATTGTTGAATATTGCAAAAATTCTTCTGGATACCTTAGACATAGACACAGAGTGTGAAATAGACACAGTGGTGGATGCACAACAATGTGACACAATAGGTTAGTAATTCTGGTGTCTCTTTTGTATCTGTCCTGTAATGCTCTCTCCTGCCTGTTGGATAGGATGTTTCTGTGTGTACATACATGTGTGAGAAAGAAAGAGAAACAGAGTAATGTGAGGAACCAAATATCTCATGTTAAAACAAGTTTGCTGACAAGGCAAAGGAATGTGTGAGAATTCCCGCAGCAAATATTTAGTATATTCCAGTTTACACCACAGGACAGCTGGCACACAGATGGCTTGGGATCAGAGGAGTACAAAGCTGCTTTAAGCCATGCATGCTTTCCCTTGTGAGTTGACGTGTGTGCACATTGTAGCTGTAAGCAAGTTTTCTCCTGCCATCCCAGTCCAGAGGGGTGGGACAAGGCAGATCATGAGGAAAGTTTTGAATTATTCCCCTAATAGTCTTTTTGACTCTCTCGGCTTACATCAGGCTTTGAAATACAGTATCATCTTGGAAAGTTGGCTTGGGCTATCAGCATTTGAGAAGAGCTTTGTCTTCTTCATGCTGTGTTTTTGAAGTAGGTTGGAATGGAAATAATTTTTCTTACTATATTTCTTTCTAAAAATCCAAAATGCAAAATGAATATGTTGGATGAAGGGTCCTAGCTGAATAAAGCTGGCACCAGTCCGATTCTCCAAAGATTCTTCAAAAAGAAGGGACTGTTCTTATTTTCCTTGTCTTGCATTGCACAGGAGTCTTTGTCTGTTGAGATTCCTTCTAGAGAACACTAATCATGAGAAACTGCAGTGGGAGGGAGCAGATTTCCAAGTTCTATGTGTGTGCCAATGATCAGTAAGACAAAATAGTTCTCTCTGTGTCTTAGGTTTTCCTGCAGGGACATGATTATCTGACACGTAGTAAAATTTGTAAGGTAGTGTGTTCTTACCTGAGAATGAATGGCCTGCCTGGTTCTTTGTGCTTTCTTCATATCATCTTTGCACATTTGGGGAATTTATCTACTTTTAATGATGAGAGGCAGCGGAGGGTGGGAGGATGGACCTCGGTAGTCAAAAGGGTACTTCTGAGCAGGGGTCATTGACTCAGTGTGGTAACAGGCTTTCACACCCATGAGTTAAAAGGCTCATGAGTTTTACAGTGGAAAGATAGTAATGGTCAATGATGTGATCCAGATTCCCATTATAAAATGCCAAGCTCTGTGTTTCTGATTTTGTGTCATCTGTTGCTTTCTATTGGCCTCTTTATTCCAAGAAACATGCACAGGAAATCCTGGCTCTGAAAATATAAAATAGCTGAAGCATCAATTTCCAATACTTAAAAAATATGGATGCAATGGCACTTGCAATGGATAAGTTCTGATTCTTACCAGAAAATCTTGTCTTAGTGAACAGCACATTGATGACATACACAAGGAATCCTAAAAAAACCCTAACCTTTGTCTGAAATTTGTATTTTGTTCCAAAACAGGTACAGATGCTGCTGTGGAAAACAGATTATATAGGATATGTTTCACAGATTTATTATCCAAGCTACAAAAGAATGATTTCTCACTGTTGTTTGGTTGCTTTGTGGCTGACTTTTTTCCCCTAAAGGTGTGTGATTTATGCTTTGTAAGGGAAAATTTTTCTCTTTCTGATCTTAATTCTGTTTATAGTGAGACAGGCACCATACCAGAAAGTTGTAATTATTTTGCTGGAAAATTTGTGGAGAATGCATATCAGCTGTGGAATCAATTCAGTGCATCTCTCTTAATTAAGGAAAATAGTAATAAACTCATATTTGTGTTCCTGTCTTTCATTTTAAAGTATTTAGGAGTTTTGCTCATATTATTCGTAGTTATCAAAGTGTACGGGAGTGACAATTCACAAGTGTCGTTTAGTGAGTGTACTGGAGCAAACTTTGGAGTGATCCACTACTTTGTGCTTTGGAGCAGCATCCTTGGTTCATATCTCTACAGGATATCTCTAAAGTCATAAACCGTTTCCTGTTTAGACAACTAAGTACATATTTGCATGTATTTTTATGATAATTCTGTGTGAAATTATGGTAAATATATTTGCCGATGCAGGCAGAAATGTTTCATAAAAACAGAGCCTTAGTACTACCTGACTTAAAGTATGTGTGCACTATTTTGAATAATGTATCTCTGCTACATGTACAGTTTTAACAGTGTACAGTTCAACAGGAGTCCCTTGGATGGTTAAAATAGTTGTGGTGACTTAAACCTAAAGAACTGAACATAGAGCAACTATTCTTCTTACCCTGTAAAAATTTAACCAAAAAGAAAAATATCTGTCAGGCTGCAGATTGAGAAGACATGGCTGTATATTACCAAAATCACAACAAGCTTTGCTCCCCTGCTGTCTAGAATAAGTTTGGAAATGTAGGTAGTTTATTTCCTCCTTTTGTGCCCCTACAATTTTAAAAGCATCTGCAGTTTTTGATTTATATTTCACCTTCCATTACTAAAGACAGAACCCAATCCCTTTTTTTTTTTCTCTGCTTCTAAATCTATAAAATCATCTATGAATACGAGATATTAGAAATGTTTGGATCACTGATTAATTTAGTCACTATCTCTCTGCAAGAATTTTGCCAAAAGAAAGAGGAGTGTGGATGTGAGGTTACTTTAAAACAACCCTGGGGAAACTGAGGTGTTAAACTTGAATTGCATTAAGTGCTTAAATTTCAGTGTAGAAGTGCTCCTGCTTAAGTTTAGATGACTGTATTAGAGATACATGTTTGTGCTAGTGGTCAGTGGAGAATAATGAGCATTTCTGAGGTGTGTTTCAACTGATCTGTTTTAGATTTCTTAGGGTCTTAAATCTTTGGGTACAATAATTTCAATCTAAATGTAGCTGCTCACTGACAGGAAATGGAATCAGACCTGCAGGTCTTAAGTAAATGCCAGACATTTACATCGAACACATTTATGTTTGAGGGCAGAACTCCCACTCTGTGCCTCACCTGTTTTCCTTCAGTTCTGAGTTCCCATCTTGCTGCATACTTCTGTATTATATTGCACGAACTATGATTTTTGTGTTTAATCCAGATGGGTAGCGGGAATACTTGTCATGCTTTAGGTAAAGCTGAACATGAAGCTAAAATTCCATGTTTGATTGTCCTGAGTGATATGCAGCCTTTTCAAAAATACCGTCATGGAAAAGATATTTCCTCAAAGAGATTTCTTCAGAAATATATGTATAAAATTGGCATTTAAACATTCGGGAAGCAAAATATAAAGCTGTGGTTGTTTATACCGGTGGGCTATTAACCTTAGAATTGATAACACTGATTTCTCACAGGGTGTGCATAACAAAGTCATGGCAGCAATTTCCAAAGAAGTGTCTTTAAAAAAAAAGGGTTAGCCTGTAGGCTGAAACATAATAACTGACTTCCAAAGTGTGGTAATTAGATATGGGCATGTTAATGTAGAATAGTCCCTTTACTATGACATCACTTGGAATGTTCACTTTTGCTTCATTAAACTTGGCAGACTCTGTTCACTGCGATGGTTTAATGAGCCAATGAGTATTTAATTGTGGTCTACTGTCAAAGCATGTGTGATGAAGTCTACACAAATTAATGGCCATATACAACCTCTGAATCAGTGCAGTAGAAGATCTGTGATAAGTAGAATATTAATGATTATTATCAAAGCTTTTGTAGGGGCAAATATGGCAAACCTGAATTCATATTAGAGAAGTCTGAAAGTGAAATTCCTTATACTTTCACTCCCTCGTAAACAACATATTAATTCCTCTGACACATTTCAAAATGAAATGTTCAGAAAAAGTTACCTAGATGCAGCACTAATATCTTCCATTTCTGAAAACACTGAATCCTATGGAAACAATTCCAGCTGTGTAGCTTTGGCCTCCTGTTTTCCCAGACCTTCTTGGTTTTGGAGTGGACGTAGTGCAGGCCAGGGACATTTCTCAGCAGGTAGTTTGCATGTGGTTATCTTATTTTGAAAGTTAGGAATGTTTGGAGGCATGGATATGGGCTGTTCCATGCCACCTGACCTCAGGGCCAGGTGATGGTCATGAGCACATATAGTTTACCTACAGAGGCATCACTACAGGTTTAGAGAAAGATGGCGCGTCTGAGAAGAAACATGATTCAGTTCTGGGGTTCACTGCTGATATCATCTTGGACGCTTGCTGCATTGTTGTGATTGGTTTCTGCATTTTACATTAAAGGGTTGTTAAACTATAGCGGTAGAAGCTGTGACCACAAATACAGATATGTCAATCCTGACTAAATTGCATGAACTCTGTGTTATAAAGTCAAATCCTTATTTGCCATTGTTTCCTCTTCTGATGCTGTAAATTTTCATTTTCAGCTCAGTGTGCATGCCCAACGGGATCTTCATTCCCATTCATAAATGTTTAGAATTGACAGTTTATGTACTTCCTGGGAAATGGTAAACGCCTGGACAGCACGAAATGCAGGTTCTTATCTCTTTAGGCAGAGAAGCTTTTTGAATACTTGCTTCCAACTGCCAAGATGAGCATAGGAGCAAGTAAGAGGTTATATGAAAGCAACAAGTGGCATATCCTTCTTTATGTCATCTTAAATAAAAGTAGAGGACACCATTGCAGTTTTGCGGTATTGGTATCTTTTTGAGCGGAGGGGGTGTGCTCTGAAAATATCTGCTAGACCCCTTATCAAAGGGACTTAAGCAGGGAGATGACTGTCACCAGAATCAAGCCAGGTTTGGACAATTAAGTTAGCTCCTGTGCGCTACAGGCTTGCTGGTTGGCACAAAGTTACAAGTATAACCAGGTGGCTGGGGAACGATTTTGTCAGGTCAATGTGATTTTTAGGATGACAATTTGGGCACAGACACTTATGCTGGTTATGTCTTTGGGTCTTTGTTCTTAAGTACTTTCCTATCTTACTCCTGCCAAAGAAAGCATTAGCTCACACATGTACTTCTATGTCCAGAATGGCATGGTCTCTATCTTGCACATGACACAGCCTGCAGTGTGTACTGTCATGACTGGAAGACTGTACAGTAATACTGTAAGCCATGAAGCTAGCCACTATTTGAAATGTTAGACTCTTAAAATGTAAGGTGACTGCATCTATGTCTAGTATTCAACAGAATCAGATTCTAAACGTTTGCTTAGGCTTTTGCTAATGGAAATGATTGCCTGGCTCTTTTTAGGATTTTACCTTTCAAAATCTTGGCTGGATTCCTAAATACATGTGAAAGAATAAGCTGAGCCTTCTAAACATGGCAATCAGCCATTACCCGTTGCTGAAAGCCCATGCAGCGAAAGCAGTGCCAAGAGCTGAGCTGTGAAACGGTTCAGTTCAGTAGCAGTCATCACCTGCAGCTGCCTCTCAACTTGTTGATTCTAATGTGATAATGAGAAATGCATTGGTCTTGACATTAAATGCTTGTGGAGGCATCCAGAGAGAGGATGTTTAGGGTGCTTTGGGATCAGAAAACAGAAATGAAGGATGGAAACTTGTGTTCTTTGTGCTTACGGCTTACTTCAGTGAAGTGTGAGGAATTGACAAGGTAATGGTTGAATAACAAATGATAATGAGTCCATTTGGTATTACTGAGCTGCACAGGCTAACAAAATTAACATTTTCTTTTGAGAGAGGGATGTGGCTTCAAAAGACTGTTGAAAAGTATCACTCTTTGGCATGCAGGCTGAGTTGTGCAGTTGAGACGGAAGTTTTTATAATCCAGATCTAGCACACTGCCCCTAGAAAAATGTAAAGAACGAGGGAACCTGTTTGAGTCCTTTTGATTTAAACCACCATCTGATCAACTAAGATGAAATGATAGAACAAAGTGGGCACAAGGTACCCGATTTAGATTTTTTCCTCCAACAGAACATTTTTCTGAATTTTGTATTTCTGGAAGTCACACCACAATGTGGTTAAGTTTTTTTTGTGAATTAAAAAAAAGAATTTAAACAAATTCTGTCAGTGTAGGGTGTTAATAATGAAAATGAATGAAAATTATACTTTTGGTCAGAAAGCTCTGATTTATTTTAAGACAATTAAAGAGTAACATCTAAATGCACCTATTAGCACTTCTGGGTTTAGTTTAAAAGGATCTGGAAAATATAATAATTTTCCAAGTTTCATTTTTATACTCTTACAGTCAGAAATAGCTGGTACTGCGTTATTTCTTCTCTTCAGGATGGTGAAAAACCTTGAAAATTTTTGCTGTGAGATTTCCAAAGATCATGCCACAAAGAGCAAGAAATCTTATAAGAATTACTAAACAGATTTCAAGCACAGATATTATGGACTGGATTCACTCTCACAAACATGACTAGAATTAACACATGCTTATGTGGCTGCTACCTACTGATAAAATTCCTGGTAAGATTTCTGACATTTACATTCTAAGACTTCTCAAAATGCTGTCTCTCTAGACACCCATATACACATGCTTTTAGTTTCTTTATTGTGCACCAAATAGCTTTCTTTTTCAAATCCTCAAGCCATTTCTCCTCTGAAAGCCACAGCTGTAGCTTGTTAACAACATCTGGAAAAGACATGGTTACTAAACACTATTTACTGTCTAGTCTATCTTTGTAGTGAATTTAATTGCTGTGGGTATATACTAAGTAATTGAGCAAGAATTAAAATTATTTAAAATTCTGTGTATTTTATGTATGTTCTATGAATTTGCAAAATTATTAATAGATACAGCAGATACTGTAGATACTGGGTTTTATATGTTTTGTTGCCAGATTATGAGTACTAATAACATAATTATCACTGTGTTGTTTCTGGAGGTGTCCACAGTATCCTGTTAGTTTGCAGGCAGAGTAAGAAATGCAGCAGTTTCAGCCACAGCCCTTGAAAATCTTTTGGGCTCAGGATGTTGCTAATAAGCTACAAGCCTGGCTGATGGAAGAAAGGGGAAAAAAAAGCATGCTTGATATTTGGTGTGAGACAGAATCCAAAGCTAACAGGAAATTTATTGGCTTCTGTTCACATAGCTTCATACTCTGGCATTTCTAAATGCACTTGGGATTTAAATAAATCTCTTCATGCAAACAAAACCTGCATTGGATCCATAGAGTTGTTTTTTTTTAAATGCGCTTTCAGGTCCTTGAAGCTTTTCACCTGCATTCATGTGAAAATTGAGCCAACTTTGGCATGTGGCTTTCAAAGTACTGGGTGAACCTGAGCTTACATTCTGGAACCTGATAGGAGAGCTGCAGCGCTATGAAAACTGGCTTAGGACTATTCACAGCATGTAAAGTTAAGCATGGCTTGAAGCCAAGGTATGCTGCACTTGATTGCATTAACAAAGTCTTTTACTTATTTTGTTTCTTCTTTTTTTTTTTTTTTGATTTTTGTGTTTAGAAGTAGGAGAGCACTAAAACTCAATGGGCTAAATGGGGTGTCGCAAAATAACTGAACTTATCGATTGCCTGAAAAAGGAGTCAAATAGTCAATGTTTGACCTACACCAGGCTGGAACTAGGTAATGTTTTTGTTCATATACACTGACTGCTACCAGTAGACAAGGGATAAAAAAATTACACCACAGCAAAATAAAAAAGAGATTTAAATGTAAGAAAGTGTGAAGGAAAACAGGTTCTTAACTGCACTGTAGATATTCAGTCTATCTCCAATCCCTGTTAATTCACCCTAAATCAAACACTAAACATATGGTATGCACAGATGGCTCATGCAGCTGCTCATGCTTAGAATCCAGGTGGGTGTTTCTCTGCAGTTTTATCATATTTAGTTTCAAAATTGTGTTCCAACTTTTAATGAGGAAGTTTAGAATGCAGTAATAAAAAATGTCTTGAGTCAAGAATACTGGGGAATAGACAGTATCCTCATTTGGAGCTAACTTGTATTGTTCTTAGGTGTCTGGCCCTTGATCTGAAATAGGGATCCTCAATAGGCATTTTTCTCAATGAGGGTTTCAGCATATTATTCAGGCTCTTGAACATTTGCTTATTTGCATATCCTATATGCAGATGCTGGGATTCCTATAGCAGCTCACCAGCACACATAGTGTTAAAGATACTGTTTGCTAAGGCACTGTGGTCTTTGAGTGGTGGCCTCAGAAACATAATTAGATTAAATACATTGTCTGATATTATTGTCATTGAGATAAAATTGTAAGGTTTACTGACTATGAGACCATATCTTGCTTAATCATGTAAGTCAAGGTTAGACAATGTGTTGCTGATAACTGCAGCCCCTGACTCCATCCCAGATCTGTGCCTACCTTCTCCATGGGGTGGATATTGAGATCTTTGCTTCTCTTTGAAGCAAAATTAATGCAGACTAAAATTCAGTTCATGTTTCTCCTGGATCTGCAGGGGATTAGTAGAAAGAAGCCAAACCACAAAAAGAGAGGAGATTGCTTGGTATAAATCAAAAAAACATTTGTTAAAAGCAATGGAGTTATCCACCAGTTGAGGATCTTCTCTGCTTCATTTAATCTTTTATTCAAATCATTCAGGTTATGATTTTGTTTACCTGCATTTAAATAGGCTCATCTCCGCTGCAATTTTAAATTGAAAACTGAAGATGGACCCCAAGATCTGGGTTTTTGTTAATGAAATATAAGTCCTTTTAGATGAAATCGCTTCTAGATATGGTTCCTTTCTGCTCTTCAATATAATTAAGTGGCTCAATCTAAAATATTTGATGTATTTCTTTCAGAGTAAATATTTTGTTTATCCACTTCAAAATAAAACACTTCTCTAAGGAAAAGATGAAAAGATTACTTTCTACTGATACGGCTACAGTGTAATTGAGGTGATTCCTAGGGTCTTTGTAAGGCTTGTAATTTTCCTGCCTGGAAGGTTTCATGTAAATACATTGTCATTGCCTATAAAAAAACAAAACACATCCCCAGTCTAACCTAGTACAGTTCAGTCCTGTCAGGAGTTCAGGATACAGGATACGTGATACAGGAAACCTTCCAAACATGGAGGTGTTAATTATGAAAGAAGTGAAAGGCACAGGGTACTACTTTAGCTGAAATGTTTTACTGCAGTGTAATAGAATACAGATTCTACTGGGAATATAAGACTATAGAACATAAGTGGGCTTGTTAAGTTAGAAAATAGAAGGTTTGTTGGTTAATTTTTTGAATAGTGCTGTAATGTGCTTTGGTGCAATTTTAATCACAAGAAATTTATCCTAAATATTGCCATTATTGGTTTACTTTTTTTTTTTTTAAAGTTGAATCAACTATTTTTTTGGGAATTTGACTGTAAAAATACCCAGGCTAGGAATCTGCAGTGTGTAGAAGGCGTTAGGGGCTTGTGTGAACCAAACATTTATGTACCCATGGTGATATGAAACGATAATAAAATTATTTACAATGTTAGAAGGCGTTAGGGGCTTGTGTGAACCAAACATTTATGTACCCATGGTGATATGAAATGATAATAAAATTATTTACAATGTTATAGCTCTAGAATTATTTTTGGTTCTTACTTGCTCAATTTCTAATATACGTTTTAGGATTATTGAAGGGGTAACTTTCAGTACAAGATTACACTTCAGTGTCTAACATGGCATCTGAAATACATTGACATTTTTCATCTGCACTATGCAGATTTGAGGAGAAAAAATTGTAAGAGTATTAGTTCAAAGGATCATAAATATATCCATCTGATAGTGCTTTAAGTGTGTGTTGATGAAGCACCTATGCATACTGAGTTCCAGGACAAAAGAATCTCAAAACATACCAGTGCTGGACATGAAATAAAAGCCTCATCTAGAAAGTTAAGTTCAATTCTTTTTGAGCCTTTGAGAGAGCTTGGCTGACTGCTCCTCATTATATTTGCCTTTCTATATATCTGTTTTTGGGCTATTTCCAAACAACTGGAAGCGTAAAATATAAGAATACCCCTTTCCCAAAATTTTCAGGCCAAATTATTCACTTCAGAGTGTAACAGGGCTCTGACTTGATTTTTAAGATGAGTAATAGTTCAGATGAGCAAACCTATTTTTGTGTGTCTATACAAACTGAATTTCAACTTAATTTAGGGCTCTAAACACATTTATTCGTACAGAGTATGGACAGAATGTAAAGTTGTGATTGTACAAAAGCCTCAGGAATCAGTGATTCTAGGTATACTAGTGGATTTAGACTAGCTTTTTAATAGCTCTGATTTAAAAATCAAACACAAATAAAATTGATATTATTTTTTAATTTTTTCTATGGTGCCTAGTCATATTCTTTAAGTTAATGGTGACTTAAAAACACTACGCAAAGCTGCAGATGTTTTTGATTTACTTCCCAGGAACCTTCAGTTGAACTGAGGTGGCGGTGAATGGCTCAGCATTTTATTTTTATGGTCAGTGAATGAAGGCTGATGAAACTTTGCAAATAGGAGTACACGACAAGAAGGTGCAGAGGGACTATCAGCACTAGTGCCAAAGCTTGAATGTCATATGCTTGCATAAAAGAAAGTGCTTGTGCTCGGAAGTGCTGTTGCTGGCTACAGAGGAATTTCTAATCACATCTGAAGTTCATCCAGCGCCTCGCAGTAGAATAACAAAGTAACCTTCTAGCAAAAGGGTTAATCACCTTCGGGACAACAAAATGTAAACAAAGAAATGCTCTTAAAAATTATGATTGAAGCCTGTAGTGTTTTAATGACTTGGCAGGTAGTGCAGTATTGCTTTATAAACAAACAGAAACCAATATCAATGTGTCTCTTGGGTTGGGAAGTAAATATAATCACGCGGATTAAGCCCTTTGTTTTAATACAGATCACAAGGCTGCATAGTAACTTATACTTAGAAGCATAGAATGGTTTAGGTTAGAAAAGACCTTTAAGATCATTGAGTCCAAATATTAACCTAACACTGCCAAGCCCACCACTAAACCATGTCCCAAAGTGCTATATCTTTTAAACACCTCCAGGGACGGTGGCTCAACCACTTCCCTGGGCAGCCTGTTCCAATGCGTGATAACCCTTTCAGTGAAGAATTTTTTTCCAATATCCAATTCAACTCAAGTTGCAGTGCAGCTATGGTGGAGCAATTTGTTGGGTCACTTTGCCATAGAGTTAATGAGCAGATAAGATGTCCTTCATACCGAAAGCAATGTTGTGTTCTCTACTTTATTAGCTACTTCAGATTCTTTGATGGCTGAAAAAGTATTAGGAAACAAGGAGAGGCATCTTAAACAGGGACACACACTGGAGAGATGGGTAATACTGTTGAATTCCCTATTCTTGCCATGAGAGAGACATAAATTTGGTGATTCAATAAAATTTGAGGTTGCCTCCTATAAAAGACACACGAGCAAATAAGACAGCTTTTATAGAGTAGGCTATCAATTCTGAATACATAGACATGCACCTGTCTGTTGATTTCCCCAGTGGAGTTAATTTTAGATCCTGTGACTGTGTGATGAGGGAAAAGAGAAAGAATTTCAGTGAATTCAGAAGAAAGGTTTTATGCTAGGCATAAAATGCCAAATCCCTCATCCTGGGTTTGAATTGGACGTGCCTTGCACCAGACCAGAAGCTGTGTCATTGTAGGTTTCTACGCACAGCAAAGCTCAAGAAAGGACATGAGGGTAAGAGTGAAAGGAAAACAGGGACAAGAAAGTGAAAAACTAGGTTAGCATGTGGATTAAAATAGAAGGATGTTATCTGGAGGTAATGTCCTGTGGCAAAATTGTGTGGCATTGAATATGAATGAGCCAACAGTATTTTCCAGAATCGTAATAGAGATCTTAAGGAATTACAAAAAATACTTAACTGAATGATTTATCTCTTTTACAGTCTTTCAAGACTTTCAGAAGACTCTTTAGCAGCAACATCAGACCAAGACCTAGCAAGTTAATGTGGTTAAGGTGTGCTTATTTTTGAATCATGTGGAAAAGAATTACTGGCATGACGTCTGGCCACCTTTGATTCCTTAGCTCAGCAAGCCAGTGCACACTAAACAGCTTGCTTACTTGGAGGCAGCAGTCACCATGAGTTCAGAGCAGGATTTAGACCTGTGCTGCAGATTCTTAGTGAGACCTTTTCACCATTCTACTTCACCAAGTACCTGATTTTTGAAGACATAAATATAGAAAATGATATAAAAATACATGTATTGCAAAGGTGCATGCATGTATGCATATGTTATCATACCATGCAGATATACACAGAGTTAACCCTTTCCCCCCAAAATTCTAGAGGATGTCTCTGTAAAGGGATAGCTATTCAAATTTGCTGTCACAAATTTGCTGCTTCAGAAAGCAGCAAAACAAATGGTGGATGTACTGCTGGATGTACTACTGGAGGAGGGTAGTTTTGAGCTCTGCTGCATGGAAATACTAAGAGTAACATAAACAATTAGTTATTATTAAACTACTGGCCAGTCTAATGGTCAGGTTTGGAACAGAAAAATACATGGCAGGAAACTGCAGCACTTCAGAGGGAAAAAGGCAGAAGAATAGCAGACAGCCTTTTTTTCAGAACGCTGTAGAGAGCAATGCTGAAACACTGTTCTGTGTAAGTGACTTTGGAAAAATAGCTTTTAATATCAAGTCATAAACATTTGTAAGGCATGAAATAAGATGGGAGTCTGTGACCTATTTCTAGAAGTGACTTAGGTGTAATTTATATTAAGGAAATACAAGCCACATACAGAATTTTGGGATTTTGATTTGCATCAGTAAGTGGGTAAAATTCCTTAGGGAGATGCTTTCATCATTAGGAGGGTATGAGTGCAATCACTCTCATATGAGCATAGCTGCATTTCTGGGTGGGAGGTGTTGGGGTTGCTGATGGAATCACAGCAGTATGATAAAGGAGAACAATGTTTTAATGTAGGTATGGAGACCAATGGATGCATGCAGTCACACTCAAAAAGTTGGTCTGTGACACCTTATTTTCAAAGGATAATTTAGCTCTTTAGTGAGCTGAATCATCTTGGTAGTTCCCATGATGTCCAAATGCCCAAATGTGCTGGATGTCTAACAGAAGTTCTACAGGTAAATGCCTAAACAAGGATGGATTATATCCGCACCCTCTTCACAGTAAGGTCCAGCCCTAGCATTTTTCTGTAGGTTTGCTAACTCTTTGGTTAACAGTCCTCTGTAACCAGCTCCTGCTTAACATGGACCACCCTGCCAGAGTACAGCAAGACAGAGGTATCATAGAAGTATTTGACACAAAGGGAAATGACACAGGTTCTCCTTAGAGTATGCAGAAGTTTTACTTCTATTACACTCACCTTGCTACAGCTGACACCAGCTACCTGTTCCTTGTATCCCCCGTGATTCTTCACTGTCATGTTAAACTTTCAAGAGTTGCTATAAAAGGTGAATATTTAGAAAATTGACTTGTATTAAAAGGAAACTTAGACTTGATACACTTCCAATGTCCTCATTGGTTATACGTTATGGAACAAAAAGCTCATCTCTGCCTATCTCAGTTTCTTGCATATCCAGCACTTAGAAACATGGCATTGTGTGGGACAAAAACCTCTGTACTTAGAACTGAGGAAGCTGTTTATTTCATTTTATTTAAGCTAGTGATCTCATTAAGGTTCTTTAGAAGATTTTCTGCTTGAGGAACCTGACTGATAAATAGTTTTTTATTTTTAATAAAGCTATTGTTCAATAAAATCAGTGTAATCAGAAATCATATCCACATGGAGCAGGTAAATTGTGACAGCTAAGGGAAGGATGGAGAATACATTATTCTCTTAAATTATACTTTCATGTCTATCCACTTCCTTAAATATGAATGCTCTAATGGCCTGATTCTAGAAGACTGGAAATGTATCCTGCAAATTGTATTTGTAGCAGTTCGTATGTTTTTTTGTTATTTTTTAAATTGCTTTTCTAATTATTTACTTCATTGCCTGCCATGGCATTTCTGGACATGCTCAGTAATATTCTGTGCCTGCACCTCAAATATATGTATTCTGCTCTCAAAGCAAATGTTCCAGATAATAAAATTCTGTAGAAAAATTACTCTAACCGGATGTAATTATTTTAAGCTGAAATCAGTTTAGTTAAGTTATAAACTTTTCTAGATGCTCCATGATAATGGGAAAGAAAGCATGGTCTTAAATTAGAAAGAACTTTGGTGACAGGTGCAATGGCAGTGAAATATGGATCTCTTTAGAAAGGCATGAAAAAAATCTTCATTTTCTTGTTATAATTAGCTGCATGTGTGTCCCTTTGTTCTGATTGTTGCTGGAGTTCTTCCCATTAAGAAGGAAAAGGAGCATCTGCCTCAGTTCCTTATTGACCAGAAGTCCAGAAGATGCGTTGGTGGGAAGGCGTCCACCCTTCGGAAAGCTGATGTCAAATTACCTGAGGGAGGTAATCCCCTTGTCCCACATGGTTGGGACTTACTATCTTCTGTCAAATGCAGCTGTAATTGCCCAGCATTTCAAAAGCTGTGGGAGGAAGATGAGAAGGATGGGGTCTGACAGATGGACAGAGTGACTGACAGGCACCCACACGCAGCCTTCATGCTTCCACTTTATCTGAAACCAGGATAATGAGTGTGTTCTCCCACCGATCAGGGATGGGGAAGAGCAACTTGACAGAGTTAGGACAACTATATGAAATGTTTAAAAGAAACTCTTCAAGAGGAATAATGCTTTCTTCATTGCAAGTTTGATGTCAGCTGCTGAACTGCTGCCCTGGCTCAGACCTGTGATACCTCCTGCCACCTCTCCCACCTCCAGCAGGGGTCAGCCTGAGGGGCTTCAGGCCCCGAGGGAAGGCAGATATTAAATGCTAAACTTTATGGGGATATATAACATGTTCTGACACACAAAAAAATCTGTTTCCCCTGCAGTTTTTGTCAAAACTAATCACTGGCACCGTGAATGTCCTTTTATTCATGTCCATGTCCTGCCTGGGTCCTGATCTGGGCTAATAAATTGTTGGCTTTTCAGCAAAAGTCTTAAACCTCCCTCTGAGATGGATTTTAACACTTTTTCTCTTCTCTGGAGTATCTGCTCAGCCTCCATGAAAAAAATCATTATAAAGTTAATTGGGTTACTATAAATTTATACACTGGTGTAGAAAATACAGTTGCCTTTTGTTTCCCAGTTTTCACTTCTTATATTCCGTTGGGGGATGAACTTGAATCTTTGTTACTGATCCAGAGCACATTCACTCTGCCTCTGGCCGTTTGTGTTAGTGGTTTTCCTTAAAGGAAATATTATTTTGCTATGAAAATGGAGTCAATTCAACAAAATGTGGGAGTGAGATATGAAAAAATTCAGCCAGTAAAAAAGAATAAATGTACTGTATGTGGCATTGAAGTCACTTGTAGAAGCTTTGTTACTGTATTTGTCAAAGTAAGTCTGTAAGTGGCTGTGATCCCCTAGCTTCTGGTGACTTGCAGAAAGGAGCTGTTTGGGATTATAAAGAGAGTATGTTCAGAGTTTTTCACTCCTGCCCTCCTTTGCTTTTGTATCAGCCAACTTTACTGGGCCCTGTTCTGTGCACCTCTATTTGAGTTTTCTATTTTTTTCCCAGAACTCATGAGTCTGTGATGTATAGAGCATTCTCAGTTTCTATACAGTCTATAAAGCAAGTATACCATAGATTTATATCTGTAATTCCTTTTATCCTCCCTCAAAAGCAGTGAAGAAAACATCTGATGTGGCTGCAGATTTGGAGTTGCACGCAATACAATGTCTCTAGAAGTTTCTGAAAGCACAAGAATAAACACGATAGCTTCTGGGTGTGTTCCAAGACTGAAATCCAAACCTTTCTGCATCTTCTCAATCTTCTTCTGTTTGCAGACGTGAACACTGTCAACAGTGCTTGCTTCACTCAGGGGAGCATATGCATCGCAATATGGCTTGTAATTAGTCATAAACTATTCCTCAAGTAATAAGGAATAGTATTCATATTGCTCTGCAACCTCAGATCACCGTTTGCTGTTCTGCATGTGCTAGGGAAACACAGACCTGGAGCCCCTTGTAAGAAAGTATGTAGGATTGCACAGTAATACATCATAAAATATTTGTCCGTGTTTGAATGCTGTCCATAGACCATGCTAATTTTCAGCTAAAAAAGTCTCACTGTTGCAAGTCTATCTGCAGTGTATTTTTCCACCCATCTTTGGTGTGTGTAGCTGGTCTTGATAAATCCTCACTGAGCTCTCAAGAGTGGAAGCAGCTACTGCGTGACCTGAGAAAAGTTCTGGGGAGCAGTAACAAATATGAATACATTTTTCAGTTGAGATTAACATACCCCTTGTTGTGGATTTATGTTGAGAAACTGCAAATGTTAGCCTGAAGCTGATTTCTTCTGGAATTCCTAACGATTGAAGTTTTTAGTAGTCTGTTGTTTCAGTTATATTGTTTGAAAACAGGCCTTAATTCTTCCATCTAGACATGTTGGAGAGACCTACTGTAGAATTCTGTAGGGCACAATTCTTATGCTGCAATAGATGGTGGTCTGTCTCTCTGCCCACCTTTCCACCCCTATCTCCCTCCCCTTTTCCTCCCTCTCTTTCTTCCTCTCTCTCTTTTTCTTTCTCTCTTTCTTTCCCCCTCAGCCCTCTTAAGTTAAGAATTGACACATTAGAGTACTTGAGAATCAAATGCAAGACCTAAGATGTTGTGAGGAGAGTGTCAGTGCGTAATTTTAGGAATGAAAACGGGTATTGGTAAAAGGAAGTGCTGATGTATCCAAAACTCTGCAGTACCAAAGGATGCCACTGTAATGTAATTTGCTAGAGATTAAAACAAGAGGGGAAGGGTCTCTACTGCCTGTCATACTGCACTAACAACAAACACAGCACATTTTAAGATGATTAATAGTGAGAGGGTAAGAAAAATATTAATTTTAACAGATGTTAATAAACAGTATTTAATAGAAAGAAAGCTGTGCAGAATGTCTGATATTTATTTATGTCTACTCAGGGGTACAAAAAGAGAAGAGCATAAATTACTCCTGACATCTCGATTCCCAGCAGAATTCTAGTGCATGTAGAAAAGCTATGCAATATCTTTAGTTCATTACAAGCTATGTGACCTGTGCATGCAGTTATGAAATAAAGTGTTGACAAATGCTTTCCTCTAAGCAGAAAACAGTGCTGTCAGCTTGGAAATGTGGAATTGCTGTGCTTCAGGTAGTACTATGTCTTCGTCTCATTTCAGTCATTTTGAGGTGATAGCTGTAATGCAAAAAATGCAGTCTTAAAGAGCTTTTATCAAACTTGGGAGTGAGTAGGGCACAGGAAATTGTGTGCATGGATGAGGAAAAAGAAAGGCATGGGTGGTCATGTGCTCATGACTTTGTCTTTCCTCAGAACATCTGTGCTTGTATGGAAAAGGTTTAGAAGCGGTGTCCCAAGAGAAAAAACAGGTAACTAAAAAGCCCTAAAAGCACCAGAACTCTACTATACATGGACACAAGGAAAAAAGACTGTTGTGAGAAAAGATGAGAAACCAGATCATTAGTGGTGTAAGTCAACACAGCCCTGTGTGAATCAATGAGTAAGTACTAAAGGAACAAATTTAGGGAGGAAGGTACCTGGTTGCTCAGCATACATCCACAATCTTGGTGCAGGGAAAATGGGACCGAATCAAACAAAAGCAGTTAGCATGGGTGAGATGGTTTAGTGTGAGTTGTCCCTGCCCATGGCAGGGGGGTTGGAACTAGATGATCTTAAGGTCCTTTCCAACCCTAACTATTCCATGATTCTATGATGAAATCCCCTCTGTCCCCTGCATTGTGTGTACAAGACACTCACTGCTATACCTTAGGAGCAGACCTGGCTTCAGAGCTGGACTGTTGGATGCACAGAGCCAGGTATTACTCATTGCGAATCTGGCACTGAACAGAGTAATTTTTAGGTGCTTCACTCTCGCCATCCTCCATGGTTGCTGTAGAAGGAAGGTTTGCTTTTCTTGGCTAGAGTATCTCCTGCCAATTGATTTCTTTATGAATTAAATCTATTTGCAAAAAATGTCCCACTCTTAATAAATATGCAATCCTTGTCTAGCAACTTCCGTGCTCTGTGTAGACATGCTCATATTCATGAAATGAATAGTATGTTCAGCTGTATCATTAACACGAGAACTTGCTGAGAGTAGTAATATATTTTAAGTAGCAGGACAAGATTGAGATGGGGACCAAAGGAGTTCCGGCCAGGGGTCCTGGGGAGAAATCCCATTAAATACCAGAGGGGCTATTGAGAATATACTTCCCGGCTACAAAACAGGTTCCTAGGAAGAAGCACCCAAGGAGAAAGATGTTCTGTGTTATTTCTCACTCTTTGATTACAAAACTTTCAGTACTTTCTGATGTAGACAGAGCCCCAAGTTGTCATCCTTGCTGTCTCAAAGTCTAACTTTCACTACAGTCTTGTCCCCACAACTCTTAAACAAGCTCCTTTCAACCTCTTGCTATGCTTTGCACTACAGAAATACCCTCTTCCTCAGTGATCTGTTTCAGAGCACCCTGTCTCCTGATCCTTCCCAGTTCTCCACAGTGCTCTCATTCCCTGCCCCACAGCCTCCTACTGAAGCCCTTTTGTCCTTCTTTCCTCATTCACCAGTCACAGCCTTCTCACCTCAGGCACTCTATCACTGCCCATTCTGTTAACTGGCTGGCACCTCCTGCTGCCATGCTTGTAGCTGATTTTGTGGGTTTTTGGGGGAAGAAGGACTTAAATTATTCTTGTTCCTCCAAACCAGAAGCAGCCAGCAATTACTGAAAAAATCCATCTAGAATAGACCTTGGAGATATATGTAGGGATAAGTAGACATACGGTTATCCCAGATGCACCTGTGAAGTCACCATGACTTGTCAAAGCACACTGAAGCTCCAGAACAAAACAGCTATTGGAGAGAAGGCTGAGAGCAGGAAGGTAAATGATGTGGAAATGCTCTGAGTTCTGAGACAAGGCATACCCCATTAATCATGAGCTACACTTGCACAGCAGCATATTTTAAAATTCCCTGAGAATAGCAAGGACAGGCAGCCACGACTAGCCTGGGGTCAGAAAGAAACTTCCTCTCAAGGGTGCATCATTATATGTTTGTCTTGCATTTTCTTCTGAAGCTACCATTGTTAGAGCAGGATATCAGATTCAACAGCCCCAGGGCAATGTGTGCTCCTTTGCTCCCCTTCTGCCTCTGAGGCAGCTGGAGGTGGACTACCTGTTTTTCATTCTCTCCTAGAGTCCAGGAAAGGTCTGTAGCACGTAGAATCTTCTCTTTCAATGTAGTAGGGTTCCTCATTTCTGAATTCTTTGAAAATTGCTGTGAGAATTTGTAGAGCAAGGTGACCACCTAAACAGGGAGACTTTAATGCTACGTGACATTACCCTACTCAATGCTTGTGCATTGCAGCATTTAGGGAAAACAGCCACACACATGGAAGTGGTTGAGATACAGAACATTTTGGAAAGGGAGGTAACTGTTTTAACGGGAAGAAGAAAGGCACAATGGTCTCCCAGGTGGGAAGGGCAAGCAGCAGGGAGGAAGGGAATGTGCTTCTGCACAAAGTTTGACTTGCAGGCTTTCATCTTCACGCATGTCTGAACATGTGCATGGTCTTCCAGTTGAATACATGAACCTCCCATCTGCCAGAACTTGTGTGGCCATCCTCAGAGAGGCCAGTGCTGGGGTGCTGCATGCCATGTCACCGGGGTCCTGTACAGAGGAAGGCCATCAGACCTCAGACCACACACAGGTTTTGCCCAAAATTCCCTCCAGAGTGCAAACCTGCATTACTGAGCCTTAATTCTGTTTTCACTTATCATCTCCAGCTGTTTCAGCTTGCAGTACTGGCTCTTTTATTAGTAACAGCTGCACCAAATTTGAGGCAATGCTCTTGTTAATTTTGCCTGAAGCAGATTCTGAACAGCTTGAAATGTCTCTAATGTATTTATGTGCTTTTAATATTTGTGTTGCCATTCAACAGCAAAAGTAAAGGCTAGAATTATACTCAAATATAGAGAAAGAAGATGATACTATTAAGTAAGTGGTCTACCTTTAGCTTTTATCTTTCTGCTACTGTATTTGTTTTGGGGTTTATGAACGTACTAAATTTCAGGGACTAAGTGGAGTCTATTCAGTCTATTAAGGTTCATTTTCTTTTAATACTCTAATCCCCTCAGGATGCCATTTGCCATAATTGTTTCTTGACTGATCCTCCAGTGTTTAAGCTTCAGCCTCTGACTCATAAGCTATTCTGCATACACTTGTGGCTCTGTGCAAAGAAAAATGGGACACATGACATCTGTTCCAAATCTGTTTTTCTTTACTTGCAATTATGCTTCTTGTCCTCTTATCTGTCTTCTAGCAAAAAAAAAAAAAAAAAAAAAAGGAAGTGCATTTCTCATAAACTATACTGGTTAAGATTTTATCAAAATTAAATCTCCTCAGACTGTGTTTTTGTAGTCTATAATTTCAGATTTTATGGTCTCTTCTCATACTTTTTTTGTCGTTATATCAGTAGTACTGCCCTTCTTCTGAACTTTGCAAACATTAGCCAGGCTTATGAAGTTGTGCTGGCCAGAATGAAAGATTGCATTGAAGGGAGAGTGAAGCTAAATCATGCTTTTTCCACTCACAACAGGTTTTGACTTGTGGCTTAAATTCTACATATACTTTCACATTCAGGTCTTTTAAAATTTCTTTGCATTGTTTAGATTAATCTAGTTAACAAATAAGTGTTTAACTGTTCACTGTGTTTCGACTAATATCTATTATTCTCAACAGTAGAATTCTATTTTCATAGAAGTCTTACAGAAAAGTGACTAAAGATCTTTTAAAAAAAAATCACTCTGTGTTCCTTGCTAAAACAGTTTCATTCTCTGCATTTTCTACGTGTTTTGTCCAGCCTGACTTGAAAAGTCTTCAAGTTTCTCTGGTTTTCTTTGGAAACTATTTTAGTCTTACAGAAGTTAATATGAGGAAGGATATTTGTCTGACATTCAGTCTGAATTTCCTCATCTCATGTCATGGCTGATATCTGTATTTTCATGTATTGTACTAAAGGATGTCTCACAACCCTTAGCAAGACCCCCTCCCCTTGCCCTATAATAGTGTGCTTAGCCAAGCTACACATACCCAGCTCTTTCAATTTCCTCACAATTCAGTCCCACTGTGCCCTGAAAATTCCCATTTCTGCTTTCTGAGCTTCTCTCAGCCTCGCTGGACATGACAAAGCACCCCCAGCTGAGTGGAGTGCTGCAGTGCGATAGCACCAGAACCAGTCCTGCAGCTGTGCCAGCTGCCAGCCCTGAAAAGGCGATGGAGCCATCAAAATTTACATTAGCTACATATTTGTTTCCATGCTTAATCTCGTGTATCCTTGCTATTGTGTTGCAGTATGATGCCTTCATTTAGGCACTCTAAAACAGCTCAAGTATTTTCTGTAGTTAGATCTCCTTGCAAGTATTACACGTAACACTTTATCACTCAACATTCTCTCAAAGTGCTGGAACTTCCCCGATTTCTCACTTATGTGACTAAGTTTCTCAGTTTCTCTCATCAGCAATACAAGAGCATGCATTTATTTCAATGTATCTACTTGTGGGATTTTTTTGAACGTATTTCTATGATTTCCAGATCTCTTTGCATTATTTCTTTACCACAAGCAGGTTTTGCTGCACATTCTAAATTACTATATGCATTTTTTTTTACTATAAAGTTCTATGCTGTACTACACATATTAAACATATATGATTTAAACTTTACATCAATATGTAATCCTATGCCTCAGCTTCTACATTTCTTTAAGTTACGTTTCTTGCGTTTTCTAGACAATTGCTAAAAAAATGAAAACATCAATATGTAGGCAAATATAGAATGCAAACTTTAAAACACACAAGACCATTTTTCTTAAAAGCTTTTTAACAAGAACATTTCTAAAATGATAGAAAAATTTCTATGCTCTGGTTTTATATTCAGTTTTTTCACTGAAACAAAGGAGGAGAGAGGGAAGAGCATTAAATCATGAGTGTTGGAGTAAACAGTCTTTCTGTCATCAATTTATGTTTTCTTACTTGGGAAAAATAGAAAAAAGGGAGAGAATTTGGAGAACATGTATCTCTTCTCATCTTTTTTCCTCACGAAGAGGTGAGAAAAGTAACAAGGAAAAAATTAGAACAGTTTAATTTTTCATAAGAAAATAAATAAGTGATACCAGTTTTTCATATGAAACCAGAAGAACTTAAAAATGATGTTTGTTCTTACTGATGATATTTTGAGGACAGTGTGAAAAATGAATTTTCATGGCTACCAAAGTCAAGTGTCAAATGCTATATTTGGGGGTATTTATGTAAAGTGTAATCTGTGTGGTTGACGTGTCTCTTTCTTGGGCTCTTTTCTGCTTCCCACCCTCTTTTCCTAAAATATCAGTGTGACTGTTCATTCCTATAATCCTTCATCGACATAGTTACCAACAAGCGCAAAGGAGCTGTGCCTGCTTGCATAGCGGGGGCTAGTTAAATGCAGTTTATCAGACCACAAGTGGTGCACCAGTCGTGGATCTATTATCGATGAAATATGCAGCAGGGAGTGAGTGGAGTGGAAGATATGGTGATACATTCTGGGACATTGCTTTTGCAGCCACACACCTTAGTCTTGAATTGTTCAGCTTGCTGAGTCTGTGAGGATGTCTCCAGCTTCTGGATGTATAATTTTCTCCCTGCTGCTGTCAGCTGACAAATTTCTTTGCTGGCAGGTGTATGAAACCTGATAGATTGATTGGCCTTATTTGCAATGCTCTGCTTCCTAGAGACTGCTCGTGGGCTTTCCAGCAACTGCAGTGGCATGCTTCAACTGAGCACCATACTTTGCATTCTGTGCCTCACTCTGCCAAGGTGCAGGATTCAACCAAAGCTTGTCTCAGCATCCCTGAGCCTTTTCCTTTATTACACTAGAGAAAAATCGATCTTTGTAGCATAAAATATAGGTCATGAATATATGTTCTTTTTCCTTCTCTTTGAAATGACAAATTTAGAAGATTAATCTCCATGAAATCTATTTGCAGCTTTGGCTTCCAAACAGAGAATGTCAGAAAAAATGGTACATATATACTTTAAACTAGGTGACATGAGGCAGCAGCCAGATAGATAAATATCTTCCATGTTCAGAGCTCTAAGTAACAACAGTTTTAAAATGAGAAGTATGTGAGCTCACATGGATTAAACTATAGTAAGTAAATACAGAGCAACTGCTGGAAAAGCTTTGTGAATAATGGGAAGAGCTTGCCTAGGCGGCTCTGCAAAGTTAACTTCAGCCCTTAGGAGGGTGTATGATACCTTTGTTGTGCAGGGCTGTGGGTGAACACTGGTAAAGAAAATAAGAGGATGCCTGAGTGACAGGCAAAGGGTTTGCAAGCACTATGCTGAAGGCAAAC
The DNA here is from genome assembly GCF_033815535.1 of Pezoporus flaviventris. Classification (NCBI taxonomy): domain Eukaryota; kingdom Metazoa; phylum Chordata; class Aves; order Psittaciformes; family Psittacidae; genus Pezoporus; species Pezoporus flaviventris. The sequence goes on from NW_026892595.1 coordinate 11,621,039, forward strand.
CAGTGAAAGAAGACCAGACAGCTAAAACCCCCTCAATTTTCTCATCAAAAGGAAGTTCTCAAGGAAGAAAAACAGCTGGTAAAGGGAAGGGAAAGCAGTATCAGTGATGATTAATTGTCTTTACAAAAGAGAGGTCAGCCATCACATAGTGGGGTGTTAAGGATATGAGACGAGGACAGCCGATGGGTGAAAACACTTCCTAGATATCTGGCATCTTGTCCCAGGTGCTTTACAGCTAAAATTATAACTCCTTAGTCTGTTGTTCAGTTATGCAGGGAACTTGAAATTCAAGTCCAGTCAGGAATTTTCATAATACTCCCTCAAAAGTCAAGGAGAGCATAAAAGTTTCTTTTCAGAAGCAGCATTTCTAAGACATTAATGGGATTAAATGCTAGACTCCTATTGACTTTTAATGGGAGTTAGGAATCTGACTTCCCTTTGCACCTTTGAAAAACTCCTTGTTAATCTTCACAGTTTAGGATTCGCCCTCTGAGACTGCTCTCTCTTAAAATAAAGAAACTCGGATCCCCCTGGCAGTTTGAAGGGCTGTATGACTTGCAAAATCCCCCCTGGAATACAGCTTATGTAGTAAGGGAGAATTCTTGTTCATTATTTTGCTCCGGATCTCTTATGCAGTTTCATGAATAAATTAGAGAGCCTGAACATCCTCCAGGTCAGCTAATAACTGAAAGTAAAGGTGCAAAGCAAAGTATTGTGGTCCACTGCAATAAGAACAAACCTAAATCACTATGGTAGTATTTGATACATAATTAATGAAGTTTGATGCTAGTCACCATTATTTGACAGTGCTACCCAGATAGAAAATCTTCTCCAAGTCCCACAAACTGAACACCTGATTGTGATTCCTGCTTAAAGAGAAGCAAAGTCCCTGCCCAAAGGTTATGTATTATAAAGAACTGCTTCCATTGCCTCTTTCCAGTCTTATAAAGCCACAAACAGTTATACATTTTTGAAATAAGATGCAGTACTTGAGCTAATGACCTGAGAGCCTCATCTGCAAACATTTTTGCTGCTTCAATAATTCAAGTTGTTTTTGTTCTCCAAGGTATATTACTCACGAATTGATTAGTGGCCATATCACATCCTGAAATACCATCATCCTTCACTTAACCATAAACAGATGTGTGGGCTCCACACCCACTTAACAGAGACTTCTCTGTTCATGTTACAAATAAGAGCAGAAGCAAGTTAGTGAGGCAGTGTATAGAAGGTAAAGAACATAGAAGCACCAGGGGATGAAAAGAGCCACTAAAGTAAATGTATGTTCCCAGTGTCAATCAAATACCAGCAGAACCAAAGGTAATTCAAACTGATAACAGTAATAATCTCTGAAGCCAGTGAAGCAAGCTTGCATAGATAACCTCTATAAAGGCTGAGTGCTAACAAAAATCAGTGAGACCACAAACATCCTAGATACAGTGGAAGAGCTTCAATCTGGTTGTCTTCAGATTTGGTAAACCTGAACACAGCCAGACCAGCATTAAAATGAGATTAAGGATGCCATTTTACAAAACATAATGAAACTGATAACAGAAAGAGCAGGTGCATCTTGGAGGAAAAAACAGCAAGTACTATGTGAGATTCCCAGCATTTTATTTAAAATCAAACATTTGTGTTTCTCTTTCTGAATTTTGAAGCAGAAAATATTTTACAGAGACTGGGATTGTATCTATCAGGCTTATGCAGGCTTTATGAGGACAGACCTCTTGCTGGTAGACCAGAACTGTCAGTCTCTCATCGCCTGGAGTTTTTGTTGGCACCTGAGAAATGAGTGATTCAGTGGAAGCCAAATTTAGATCTCTAAGTTGCTTTGATTTCCAAGGAAATCTGGACTAAATTGATTTTGCACAATTTTGCATAAAGTTTTAACAAGATTCCTTAACTGTGATTATCTGTCTGGATGTCATATCAAGGAAAATAGCCTCACAAACATTTACCAATTTATGTCATTGTTTCCGTTTCTGATTAATTTGTCCAGAATGAATGTGAAGTTCTCTTTGCATATTTCTGAAGTTATGAGTCTCTCTGAGCAGTCAGAGCTGTTCTGTTTTCAAGTGTGCAACCAAGTTCCAGGGGTGGTGGTTTCTGTCTTGTATGTCTCCCAGCCTACCAACAAAAGCAGTTGTCCTCAGAAGAAGAAACTGTGCATATTTAGCTGGCTATATTTAGCACAACTGAAACATTTGCAAGCCTTTTCATTACCTACTAAATAACTATTCCTTTGTCACCATTCATACATTAAAGGCTGTTTTTGGCAAACCAGATTAAAAAACTTAAGCAATATGCAGAATAGCTTAGAAGCAGAGCAATAAAAAAACCCCAACATAGCAAGTTTTACAAGTAGTGAAGATTATTGTTTGAAGTCCATGTACGCCTGCTGATCTACTTCGTGATGAACCAGAACAAAGAGTTAAAGCGGTAATTATACCCTTGCACTCATGGCAGACAATGTTGCTAAGTCCTATTCCAGAACACCTGAAAAGCCAAGTAGGTACCTTATTAGGGTTAGCTGGAATTAAGAGATTAAAAACAATAAGTAGACATTTAACGCTGCTGATTTGTAGTTATCTTTTTTCTTGGTAGCGGATGGTGCATATATGTGGCAGAGTGCCAGAACTCTCAAGTTAGCTCTTGTTACCTGGGGCATCTCAAGTTGTCTAGGTACTTCAGAACTTGGCTCTGCATGGGTTTCTCAGCAAGTCCAGCTACCCTGCAAGGTGTGCTTAGAGCTCTGATGGTTCTGATAGCAGAAGTAACTCTGTGTGTACTGGGTGGATAAGTATCCTTCTATTCCTGCACAACTTGAGGTGGTGAGTTTACTTATCCTTATGAAACAGCACTAGTATTGTAACATTTCTGAAACGGATGTGTTATTCTCAGTGGTAGGTGGCTTCCACGGCTGAAGCAACAATTGCTCTGCATGATATTTGGAAAATATACAGGGATAACAGGTCCTTTCTATAGTGGTTGACATAAAAAATCGTCATCTATTAGCAACTACCAGAGGGCAAGAAGACTAAAGTGCCTGTCTTGCTGAGCTATAGCAATAGTGACCAGAATAGCCACGGTACTGCATGGTTTATTTAATGTAATCTCAAACACTGAATATATCTGAATAGCTCTAAAGTTGTAGTTGGAAGTGGATCATCTTTCAACTAATTATTCTTACTCTTGTTAGCTCACTTTTGCCCTTTAATAAAGCTGTTACTGATATGTTTATTTTTGCTTTAAAGGTTGCTAGGAAGTGCTAGGCACCTTCTCAGAGTGCCTACAGCTGCAGTTAGATTGAAAATCCCTTTGGTCAGAGAAGAGAAAGATCTTTCTTTTGCTTTCTGAGATATATGCTGAGTGTATGGTTACTAGTTTATCGCAATTTTTGTTTCACATAATGGCTGGAACCAGATATTGTATTCTCTGCCAATAGCTGCCTTCATAGGGCCCAGAGGCGGGGTTCAGATCACCACAAAGGTGTTATTGTACCTTTTGATTTGCACACTCACAACCTCACTTTATTTCTTGGCAAGGATGATTTTATCTTGGATAAGGATTCCCTGTGACATACCAGAATATTCTAAGGAAGACTGAATCCTTAACGTACCTTCTGATAGAAAATAAGCTTCAGCATTAGAATGATTTTGCATCCCTCTTGCACTTGAATTACAGCCTTCAAGTCTCAAGCTTGGGATTCTGGGTTACACAAAGAACACAAAATAATGTTGATGGGGAGTGGGAATATACTGAAATTACCAAACATCCATTACTACGCAATTTACATAAAACATATATGTTGTTTAAACTCAGCCACGCAGTCTCTCTCTCACTCCCTCTCTTCCTCCCTCCGTGCTCCCATGGCAATGGGGAGGAGAATTGAAAGAATGTAACTCCCATGGGCTGAGATAAGAACTGTCCAGTAACTAAGGTATAACACAAACCACTACTGCTACCACCAATAATAATAATGATAAGGGAAATAACAAGGGAAGAGAACACAACCACTCACCACTAGCCTACTGATACCCAGCCCAACCCAAGCAGTGATCTGCTCTTCTGGGTAACTGCCCCCAGTTTATATAGTGGGCATGACGTGCTGTGGTATGGAATACCTCTTTGGCTAGTTTGGGTCAGGTGTCCTGTCTCTGCTTCCTCCCAGCTTCCCCTCCTCCCTGGCAGAGCATGAAACTCAGAAAGTCCTTGGTCAGTCTAAACATTACTGAGCAACAACTAAAAACATTGGTGTTATCAGCGCTGTTCCCAGGCTGAAAGTCAAAAACACAGCACTGCACCAGCTACTAAAAATGAGAAAAATGACTGTTACTGCTGAACCCAGGACAATATATTACCAAAATAAAATGCTTTCTACATTGAAACTCTTGTCTTTAGATAGCTCATATCTTTTATGGCTCTCTTGAAAACTTTAAAGGAAATGTGTGTACACTATTGGCCTCAGTCTAGGTACTTTGTTAACTTTTGTATTTTATTGTGTTTAAAGACAAGCAGAGTAAAAGGATTAACAAAATTTTCATCAGAGAACATGTTACTATCTGTTTTACAAAATACCATACACAACCAGAAAATACTAGAAAACAGTGTGGAGTACCATAACTGCACTGACGGTAAGTAGTTTTCAGCACTGTTTTTTGTTGAAAATCAATCCAATGGCCTATAAAGCCCTAGTATATTCTGTAAATTGATTACAGCAAGGCTGGCATAAAAAAATATGACTCTTCAAGGAAAGATTGCCTGATATAACTCAGAGCCCTTAACGGCTCTTCCATGAGCTGCAAGTAACATATAGCCACTTTCTGTTATAATTTTAGTTTCAAGGCTGGTAGTCCAGAGACTACCAGCCTTGAATATATATGTTTCCCTATATTAAATACAAACAATTTCCTCGGCTGGTGGGCACTTACAGAGACCAGCATGGCTGAAATTCTCATAATTCCCTTCTGCCAATCTATATTTCCATTTTCAGGTTTGTCTCAGAAACACCCAACCCTAGAATTCTGTTAGAAGGGAAAGACAAAACAGTTTCTCCTTTCACATGCTCTAACAGGAACATATATGGCAATGGGACAATTCAGCAGGACATACTATCATGATCTAGTAAGGTGCTGGTGTATCTACAGATTTCAATAAGACTGGCTCTTATTTTATAGAAAAATATGCAACCCTAAGACAGAACTACTGCAAGTCTTCAATCAAGATACTATTTCCACTTCAACATATGGATGTGAAAGTTAGAAATATCAAAGTGATAAACATGTCTAAATGGCTTGAAAGGGAAGAACTAAATAGTAAACAAAAACAATCTAAAACAAATGCTCAGATTTATTAGAAATTTTAGCAGTTCTTAAAAACTGGAAAGGAAAATGGAAATATTTAGAAAATATTAAGGGTAAAGCCATTGACAACTTACCATTAGGCTCCTAGGAAACAGGGAAGTTCCAATGCAAAGAATCTGCTAGAAGTCCTCAGGAAGAAAAACCTTTCAGGAAGATAAGGAGAGAGAAGCAGCAAGTACAGAGGAGAGAGAAGCAGCAAGTACACGATGGGACAATATACATTTGTAAAGTGTGAACTTGGGATGGGAAAAGGTCTTGTTCAAGAATATGATAGAAGAGAGCATATCATAGGCTCCAGAGCAGAGCAGAAGTTCCTCAACTCTAAATTAATGCAGTTTGGATGAATAAAAGGACAAAGTGACTTGTGTTTGTTATTTCTATTCTTATATGTATTTAGAAGGTTCTGAGAAATACTTGGAATCTTTATTTAGGAGCATGCAGTGGAACTAGGGCTAAGAAAATCTTTTCTTTTTAAAACTCTGTGGTTGTGGGAGGTTTTTAAAGCTGGCATTCACAAGGGGTTTGTGTCTTTGTACCGGTGCATATGGTCTTGTCAAACAGTGCCTAGGAATTCATACTCGCTCAGCACAAACCGTCTGGTTCAGGGCTCTACAGGTAGTTTTTCATCTAGTTAAATTTGATTGGTTTTTTTTTGTCCCCATATTATTTGAATTAATGAACTACTTGTAGAAAATATATCTCTTGACGTCTCCTTTGAATGCCTTACATCAATATCCCATTTTATTTCTCATAAAGCTTTGATTCCTGAAGGGATATTTCTTAAATCTTCAGTTTTATTTCAATGATTATCTTCTTGCCCAGTGTGGTGGTCTGAGATGCTTTTAAAGAAAAAAGAGGAATAGCAATTTGGATTAAGCTGCATCCCTAGAAGCAGAAGAGAGAGATTTTTGAGGAATACTTTTTCCCTTCCATAACGCTGGCTGTGCATGGACTGTGCAAGTAAGCCATGAGCTTTATATTCTTTTTCATTTCCAAGTTCACTTTTTTCCCTTCCCTCTCTCTCTGTGTCAGCAGCAGGAATTTGACATCTGTCTTTACTGGGGGGCTTGAGTTAAAGGCCGTATTCTGTCTACTGAATTGCTATGCCAATCTGAAGAAATATTCTGAACAACTGCCACATGAGTACTGATTTTCTACTGATCTTTTCAATGTATCACATGCCTTATGTTTTGAGACTTTAATTGGAAATAGCCACATTACACTTTGTTATTTTGCTATGTGGACTTCTGCCTCCTACAGATCAGTCTGAGATGCAGATCTTCCTCATGATTGCCTCAGCAAGCCTTAGTTCCTTGTGTGCACTTTTGTCTCTTGCGTGTGCTTTTGTCCCTTGCACCAACAGAAGTATCCAAAGCCCAGGACTCAGTGTGGGGTAAACCAGAAGGAAGATATTCCAGTTCAGCAAGCTTTGGAAGTCATTCCAGCTCTATGGCAATCCCAAATCAGGAACTGAGTCCAGATTAGTTTTTTAGTTTGGATGAAGAATGAGCTTCTGAAATTAATCTCCCCCTGAGCCCTCTAAAGGTCCTGTGGAAACTTGGCTTCCTGTAGGCTAAACGATTGTGCAGCTGCGAGCATGTCTGCCCCATTTGTTCTGAGACAGTTGAAGGCTGAAAGATTGGTCAATGCATGGAGACAAGATTTTTGTCCCCTTTTAGCAATTGTGTCTTTTGTAAACTCAGAATTTTACAGAAAAACTCATGCTGGGCTCCAGCAACTATTTGTAGTGCAGTCTTTATCCCTGAAAAGCTGATATCTGTCTGCCTTAAAGAAAATAAGTGAGCAAACAGAATAACAAAAAAGAAAAGTAAAAGCATAATATTCTTCTATATGCTTTTGCACTTCAAGAGCTGCCAGCGACACATAGCCTTTTTAAAGCAAAGTTTTGCTTATTTAGAACCAAAGACTGACTCAGAAATCATATTGTAAGCCACTGATCTATTTGTATGATTTCTGCTTCCTTCCAAGTCTCTCTTTTTTAGTTCAGAGAGACTCTATTCCTCAGCACTCTTCAATTCTGTCAGCTCCTGATCTGTTTATTCCCCCATCCCTCTCTTTTCAGCACTGGTTTGGAGTATTTTAATGTCTCTCTCTTCCTTAAGATTGTCTCTACAGATTAGGAACAGGATAGGATGCATATAGACAAAAGCTTTAGCTGTCATCTTTCAGGTTTGATCCTGGTTATGTGTATCTAATGCGGTGTTGCATTACCTTTTTGCTCTTTCTAAAGATGTCACTGAAAAAAAACCCCAAACTAAGGCTTATGGGGAATATTGCAGTATAAGAAATAGCTAATCAGAATTCTTTATTGAATAGTAAGTAGTCCTATTTGCTACAGCATTATCTGATGAAATATGAATAAAAAACTTTAAAAAGGAAAAATAACAGATGTATAATGTTTAGCTATGCTATTTCATTTTTAGGTTCTTTATTTAAAGATGTTGGAATCTCATTCCACAGACAGTTTGAAATATGGATTTAATTTGTTGGTTTATAGCAATTGTAGACTGATAGTAATAGAATTTTTGTTGAATGTGCTGCAGCATAAAGCAATGACAGCTGGGCACTGCATAGAAAACAGGATATGCAGTATTCTATTACTAGGGTCCATCATTTGTTATTCATAACAACATTTACTGAGTTAATTATACGTAGTCTTTGTAGCACAATATAGTGCATTCTTTGTCTTTTTCTTTTTTTGTGTTTAGACATACTTTGAGGCCAAGGCTCTGTGACCTGATGCTGCAGGTGAGGCACTTGTTTTCTCACATTACATTCCCAGAACTGGTGCATTTCACACAGTATCATGTGGTAGTTACACAGACTTGAGTCATTCCTGGGACTACATAGCTGGCACATTCCAGGCAGAGGCTTCCTCTTCTCCAAGGTTTTTATTAAAAGCACATTTAGAAAAATGCAAACAATGCAATAAGGAGGCATCCCTCCGAAATTACATTCTCCAAATAAAATAACTCAGTAAATTATTTTAATAATTTGTAAGTACTCCGAGGATATCCAAACTTTATCCACCCTAAGTCTGCTTTCTGGAACTTAAACCTGCTGAGATATATTTAATGAGTAATTTGAAATCCTGAAATCTCTTCTGTATAGCATGTTTTAACTTTTCTGTGTATATGCAAAGCCCTGATATTTTATCATTGTTTTAAAACCTGGAGGTTTCAATTAAATTTTTGAAACATAGCTGTCTCTAGTGTCTCCTTGAGATGACCCAGGGATCAGAAATCTTTTTGTGATAAAGAGGTACCATGCCTTTGGATGATATTCAGTGCCTATATTTGGGCAACAGGATTGAGTTCAAACTGACTCTTGCTAAGCTGCCTGGTCTCAAACTGTAGCACTAGCAGAAACAACAGAAACAAGCCTACATCAAACCGCTTTGTAAATCAGAATAGACTAGGCTAGACTAGACTAGACTAGAATTATAAGAACCATTTATTTAGTCTAACTGCCTGACCATTTCAGGGTTCATCAGGTTAAAGCATGTTGTTAAGGGATTGACCACCTCTTTGGGAAGCCTGCTCCAGTGTTTGCCCACCCTCTTGGTAAAGAAACGCTTCCAAATGCCCAGTCTAAACTTTCCCGGATATCCCTAAGTGGAAAAATTCTTTATAGAATTTAACAGAGCCTGTAACCTTAAAACCATCCACAACAACCTCCCTTTCTTCCAGGAAAAAAAAAATCTAGTAGAGTTTTAATCTAGAACTTCTTTGTTAAATCCCCAGTTTTTTACAATGACTGGTTTTGTTAGGTTTGTCCCACAAACATTCATTGAATTAAATTGTATTTTCAAAATGGAGGAAAACAAGAATAGGGATCATTTTTTTTGTTAATATAAACTCAGTTGCTAAAAAAAAAGTAAATCTTTCTCTCCACTCTTGAAGTGTTTGAAATTAAATGAATGAGCAGGCCCTGAGGTATCATCTTGTAGAAAAGTTCTGAAGATTGTTTTTAGTATAATTTTGATTTTAAATCACTTAATTATAGAGTCACCAATATGGGTCATTATATACCTGTAATATTCTTGACTTGCCAATGAATTTGGGATGCAATATTTAAGTGGCTTAGCTCCATTTGTGAAACATTACATCACGCATTAAATTACAGCACCATCTACACTTAACCTTGTGTATATGTGCACACGCATTTTGTTCAGTTGAAATAGTTTTGTCTCACAAGGTAATATTTATAACTGTAAAAATGATTTTTCTTTCTAGTTATTGAAAACATACTCTGATTTTACCAAATGGATGCATCACATATACATGAAAAACTATTTTATGAAAAAAGAGGAACACTTCATGAAAATGCTAAATTATGTTTCCCTCCATTCATTATCATTATTATGGTTCATTAGGCCATTACAGTTTTAAGCACCAGACCTTTCTAAAACCACTAAAATGATATCCTTATGTGAGTGCTACTGTTCTCTCCTTTAAGGCCAGTAGTATAATTATGAATAGTCATTACCTGGTTATTTCTGTTACCTGGTTAATTTCCATTACACAAAATCTTTGTATTTCATTAGTGGTCTAAGCTGTAAATTTAGCAATGGGTGTTTTAAAAATTCAAGGCTAATTTCTTCAAGCAAAGCTTACTGGTTAGCATGGTCTGTAATATTTAATATTTAAAATCAGAAGAAGGGAAAATGTTTGTGTGACCAGTTACTTTGGGAAATAAAAGAAAAAGAAAGTGGCCTGATTTCAGCCATGGTAAAATGTTATACTAGTAGTACCCACAGAGTACTGAACATTTCTGCTGGCTATAATCCTGCTGTTGAAGTCTATTGAGCCATGTGGTGACCTTCACTCCATGTTTTACAAGTGAAGGTGACCACAATTGTAGTTTGTGTCTCTGCAAAAATTTATATACGTTTTTGCTGAGCTTAGACATGTGGGGTTTATATTTGACCTTTAGCTCAAGCATCTTACCAATCGTGCAGAAAACAGGTATTGATGGAAAATGTAGGCAAGCAAACCTAAGTAAATACTTCTGTACACTCTCAGATCAATACTTTCATAGGTTTAGTATTCTTCAAAAATTAAGTCACTTAACTCAAGCAAAAGGCTTTCCCAGCTTTTAGCTGAATTATCACCTCAAGAAAAACACTCTCTGTAGCGTAAGTGCTGACAAAAGCTTAGCTATATTATTGTGAAGCCTGTGCAAAGCTAATAAATTACACCACCTTTTCTAGCAGTTTTTTTTTGCATGTTGCAGATAAATATTAAAGCTGTCTGCTCTTATTCCAGTCACAAATTCCTAGATGCCTCTAGTGCTGGTTTCTTCTTGTGTCTGGGTACTGAATGATTTGCTGTGATCATGACAGATATATCATGTTCCAGGCTGATGAATTTCTGCCTGGGATTTTATGAAGGAGCCAGAAATGTAAGAGGTAACCAGCTCCCTGATTTAGCATATATAGCCACCACAGAATATCACAAACACTGGGGTTGCCTGCAAGTGTGCTCAGATTAGTGAGCAGACTTTAGCAAGAATTTTGGTATGGGCTCCTATCTGGCTCGGAGAAATGGCAAAACCAATGATTTATGAAAAATAAAAAATACATGAAACATTATTGTGAAGAAACAGGAAAGGTGTTAGTTTCTGTAAAGCCCAGACTTTGGGAATACTGTTTTTTACTTAAAATAATACAGTGTACTGACAGCTATTGTAACATAGCTGCAAGCATTTGCAGGGACATGTGTTTGTTGCAGTTACTGAGCTCCGGCAGTGTACATACCTCTCATACAGAATCCTGCCAGCTTTATTGAGTAATTTCTCCCTGCATACTATATCAAATAAAGGTCTTTACAATGGTGGGAGAAGAATGACTACTGGGAGGCGGGTATTTATGTGTCAAAAACCCTGTGTTTCTGTTACGAAAGAAGATGCCTTGATTTAATGTCCATGACACACACAGAAATAGAGAAGAGTTCTATGTAATAGGATTTAGACAGCCCAAACTTGTACTACCATTGTGCAATAATCATTCTTGTGAATGCTAAATAGTGGAAAAAGTGTAAGCAGGGGGGCATATTATAAACCCACCTTATTACTAACCCATGCTAGTGCTGAGCTCTCAGTCATGCTACATGTCACCTTACCCTTAGGCTATAAAGGCGAGTGAAGGATAAGTTTGGTTGGCAGGAACTAGCAACAGGTATTGAGATGTGTATGATATGCATGGTTGCCCTTTTTAGTCACTAAATCTCAGTAACAAGTGTGTATTTAACATCATGTGTGCTACAAAATATAGAATGTATTCAGTTCTTGCTTCATTATCTATTTGAAGTGACTTACCTGGTGGTAAGACCTTAATTAGGCGGTTATGCTCAGCTGAGCATGTCTACATGTTGCTGTCAGTATTCCTCTCAGCTTTGTTTCCTCTGATCAAACCATGGGTGGGGAGAGCTGTTTGCTTTAAAGGCTGTTTTCTGCAGAACACCATTTCTGATTTAAAAAAAAATAAAATCTCAAACAATCAAGACAGAACTTTAATATGAATTTCTTTAACTAGGGAAAGAAAGTATTGGTCTACTTGCCAATTATAAATGGACCAGTCAACGAAATCTTTGGGATTCCTAGCAAAAGACAGAAGTACATTTGACATGATGCTTGTACAATGCTCTTTATACCTTTCCTATGAAAAGGGCAGGAGAAAGGCAAATCACCTCTTATATTTCTATTCATCTCTATTTACCTCATACTTCATATCTATATTCAGAACATGCATTTTTCAGGAAAAAATATAGAAGCCTGAGTACAATGAGAAAGGGAATAAAAAAAACACGTTTGCTTTTTATCTAAGCTCATATTTGTTTTATTCTGTGCCTTTTTTCATTCTTTTATTTAGAACAAGCATTAATAAGATTATGGCTCTAATTCTCATTTTCATTATTGATGGCTTGGAGGCACTGCCTCATCCCAGCCCAGAGCTTTGAACACCTGTATGCGCATTTATGCAGAGTACAGTGTTTGATTTTGTTCTGTTTTCCTTCTGTCCTCCCCTACATTACCAGGGAGGACAAAACAACAGATACATGGTATGGTAGGCATGGTTTGACCAGGTGACACAGGGAGAACTGGGATGTACAGACTGGCATTTGGTAGACAGGAGAGCATTTGGGCTCTATGCCAGAGGCATCGCGTGGTCCAAAGGACATCAGAGAACATGTGGGGATGACGTATACTCAAGTCCTTTCTAAAAGGCAAAGAGAGTATGGCAGAACATGTGGCCAAGGACAGGGATGCCAATATGACACTCTTCAGACACTGGCTGTATTTTTTTACATACTTCCATGTTATTCCCACAGCTAAAACAGCAGTTATTGTATAGGTTAACTGATTCTTCTGCTGCAGGCTCTTAGGTGACAGAAAAGAGTATCAAGTTGTCTATGCTCGCAGCTGCAGAAAACTGTATCATGTGGGTGAAAATAGATTTCCATGATGGAGTGAAGAAATAATCCAGAGAAACAGGATTATTTGACTAGGGAGAACCAGAGCTATTTTTAGACTTGGCCCCGCAGAACTCAGAACCTGGTGTTCCAGGTAGAAAAGGCTTCCCAAAGAGCATTTAACAGTGCATGCTCAAGGATGCAACACCATATGGTTCAGACTTATCTGCCTAGCCAGTTTATGTTACTTAGAGGAGTACATCTAATGGGGTGGATCCTGCTTCATTGATCATACAGTATAAATCATTCTGTTTCAGTGAGTAAGTCTGACATATTAGATTGATGTGCAGGCTTAGGCAAAAACTACGTACAATGTGCCAAAACCCCAACAAATGGCTTTCAATGAAATAAATTCCTGCTGTTTCACACCAACAGAAAACCAAAAGACTGGACAGTCCACCTCCATCAAGCTCCTGGGACGTTTGGGAGTGTAATTTCCCACAGCCATTGGAATGATTCCTGGAGGTAGGTGTAAAGCTCCAAACTGTGTGCTGCTCTGGCAGAGGAGAGGTACGTTTTCCAACACAAAGCAGGAGACAGGGCAACCAGAACGGTGAAAGGGTAATTCTGAGGTGTACTGTCATCTTGTGCTATCCTTACCCCTTCCTCATTATACTGTAATCTGTGACTAAATTTAGGCTCAGATAAGTTGGTGGTTTTTAGTAGCAACTAAAGTATAAATAACTTGAAAAAGTATAAGACTGGTTTTTGTATGTTAGAAAACATTAAGAAACGTGGTTACAAGGACATGCAATGCCGAATTGCTTAGGAGAGTGAAGAAGTGGTGAAAGACTACTTGTTATTAAAAAAATGGCAATAGCAGAAAGGACACATTTTCAATGTAAAGAAAGCGGTAAGAATATGAAACAAGCTCTGGATGTGCAGTAGTATTTTTATACATGTGTTTTCAGAGGCAGTAGTAAGGAAAAGTGTTTGTCTGAATTCTAGTGGGAAAAGTGACTTTTATGTTATGAAAAGACTTAAACTTTTACAGACACTGGGTGAATTGCAGTACGAAGATTTAGCAAAAACCTTATAAGTGAAAGATTGGTTTTATTTAAAAAGAGCTGAGAGGAAAATGAGACTTTGTAGCCATCTTTAACAATTCCCAAGAGCTCCTTTCCTTCTTGAATTAGTTTGCGTGGAAAAACTGAAAAAATATTTTATTTAATGATACAAGAGAGCTTGAGAAGAGGAAGCGGTCAACTAATGAGCAAGCTGCACTATTTGATTGGAAAAAACAGCCCACCCTACACATTTAAAAGAGATTAACTTTCAGTATGTAGGAAGAAAGACTGTATCTGTAAGAAATGATAATAAGTAATAAATTGTGAAAGCTAAACATTTCCTTCTTTTTACGATTTTGTGTTTATATCATCTTTAGTAAGCTTCAGTCTAAAAATGATAACAAGAGGATCTGTTGAATATAATAACACTGAGAAAAAGATACTACTTTAAACATGGCAATTAGACCACTTATTTCACTTTAAGGGAACCTTTCTCCATCTGAGAAAGGCATGACAGGTGAACAGATTGTACCTTATATTTAAAGAGTCTCTTAAAGCAGCACATTATACTTCCTTCTCATGATCATATTAAGTAGCAAAGGAGATTCTTTCCTATGGTTACATGAATTTTAATATAAGAGAGATATACATGTTAAATTGCTGGTTGAATTAGAGGGAATATTTTGCACTTTGAAAAGAAACAAAAAAAAACTAGTTTTTTTTTTTTTCTTTTTGAATACTGACCACAGTGAATTGGCTGTATTTACAGAGGCGTCGTGACCATACATGAATGAATTCTTTAGGAGCCACCAACTGGGTTAGAGCCTGGTTCATTCTCACCGGTAACTGAAAGGTAACCTGAAAAGTGTAAGCAACTGCCCAAAACTGGGTTTGGGGTGTCCAAACACAATCCACAAGTTTAGTACTTCAGCTGCTGAGGTGAGCTGAGACATAGCTTTTGCTGCTTATGGGGTACCTGAAGACATTTCAGATCGCACTAGTTATAGCTCGGATAGAGTTAATTTCCTTCACAGCAGCTGGTATGTGGCTATGTTTTGATTTGCACTGAAAACAGTGTTGTCACTACAGGGATGGTTTTGTTATTGCTGAGCAGTGCTTACACAGAATCAAGGCCTTCTTAGGAAGGGGACACAGCTAGGACAGCTGACCCCACCTGACCCAAGGGATATTCCATATCATATGGCATAATGCTTAGCATATAAAAATTGGGAGAAGAAGAAGGAAGGGGTGGGTTGATCAGAGTGACGGTGTGTGTCTTCCCAAGTAACCGTTATGCATGATGGTGCTCTGCTTTCGTGGAGACCGCTGAACACCTGCCTGCCCATGGGAAGTGATGAATGAATTCCTTGCTTTGCTTGTGTGTACTTTTGGTTTTGTTTTTTTTGTGTGTGCTTTTTTGCACACTGTCATCATGCCAATACATGAGTTCTCTTCTACTCTTCTGATTCTCTCTCCAATCCCACAGGGAGAGAGTGAGCAAGCAGCTACATGGTTCTTAGTTGCCAGCTGGAATTCAACTGTGATGTAGATAAAGGTCTTCAGTCTGCTCCTGAAGAGTTTCTAATAGTCCTAAGGATAAATTCAGTAAAGCACACCCTGACTATTGCTTGTCAGCAAACAGTATCAAATAGGTTAACAGAACACTTCTGCAGACACTTTCAAAGGGCCTTAGTAAAAAAAATAATAAAAAAATCAATAGTCTGCCATACAGAAAATTGCAACAAAGTTATTTCTCAAATGTCAGGTATGAATTAGGTTTGATTTAATGGATTGTGTTTTAGCAAAACAACTAAGAATACAGTAGAGTAGATGTATTTTTAAAACCTGAGTACGCGTGCCTTGGCTCAGGAGTAAGTTCAGGGAAGGATATTTTGGAGAGAGATGGGGGTGTTGCAGTCTATGTTTTCTGTAGCAGGATTGAAATGCCAGATAATGAAGAAATGGGATGGCCATTTGCTCCAATGTAGAAACTCCAGATAGGCAACAGATTTGCCAGTACTGAGGATGTTTTTAGAAAGGGAAAAAATGAGCTACATGTATTGCCACAGAGATATGAAGGCAAATAGTCCCATTTTGATCTGTGGGACACATACTTCTGGACAAGGGATCTGTGGTCATAATGAAATACAATGCTTTACAAGTCCAATTATACAAACACCTAAAAAAAATGTATATAGTTGCCTTAGTGTTATTCTAGTGTGATTTGACAAAGTATATGTTATATATATACATACACGTAGTGAATAAATATAGCATACGTGAAACATGACTGCACTGGTTTTTATTTTCACCCATGTCACCTCTATAGCACATTATTGTTGCAAAAGGAGCCATTTTGTGAGGCAAACCTATTACAAAGAACACTGGAGGAGAAACACCCTGCCACCTCCAAGGACTTGACATTTGTTCTTTCTTATCCGACTGCTTCACTTAATTTAGGATGAATATTATTATGACTTATGGCATATGACATTCCCTCTGTATATGAATTGTAGTCAGTTCCATTAGCAATCTAAGTTAACTGTTTTACTCATGAGAACTTTCTGAACCTGTAAAACCACTTTGATTTGTGAAATAGCTGACTTTTCATTTTTCATTAAGAGCCAGTCACAAAGGAAACTAGAGGCATCAGTATGTCAGCTCCAATTTTAAAATGTGCTGAGCAGACAACATTTGATATTTATTAACTCTAGATTAAAAAAATAGTATCTTAAACTGGAAACCTTAAATGCAATCCTTTTGGTTTTTACACTGAACTATATCTTCCAAAAACAAACCAGAAATTTGCAGCAGGCAAACAAGTCAGGTAGAATGAAAGGGATCTTTTGTCATCATTATTAGTGGCATCTTACATTTTCTTTAATGTTGTTTATCAGTCTCCAAGACTTATCTGTGCTATTACTGAGCATGGTTTATGTGTTAATTTGTTTTTTGTGAAGCTTGTTTGAATATTAAGTCGTGACAAACATAAATTGCATTTAATAATTATATTAAACATTTATTCAAATCTGTCACACAGCAAGCAGAAGTGTCTAAGAAATATTTTAAAGCACAATATTAATTTATTCTAAAATGTGAGAATGTCTTACATTAGGTTAAAAATGTTGTGTTGAGTAACCCTGAAAGATTTGCTAAACCAAGGGAGGAAGGTTTTTAAAATTATGAGAGTTAGAAATAAAAGAAGATTACAGCTTTGCACACCAGATTGTTGTGTATGAGATCATTTGTAACAGAGAGATATGAGCATCAAATAATTTGATGCAGCCAGCTGAAGGAAATGAGCAGTGTGATCATATTGAAGTCTGGAAAAGTAAATATGAATATTAATGAGATATCTGGAACTAGGAAATAGCCTTGTGATGAAGAATGTCATTACTGACTGCTTTAGTGGAGCAGGTTTTGCAGGATGCTGTCACTTTTTGTGGGTTGAGTGTACAGTTGTCTAGACAGGACAGATCCTCTCTGGCACAAGAACAGGAGGATCTCATGCCCTTGCAGAGACATTTCTTGCAGATGAAAGCTGCAAAACCCATGTTGACATGCTTTATGGCCACAGCCCTAAGAAGCAGAGAAAATCTGCAGACCAACAGAAAAGGGGACTGGGGAGTAGAAAGAAATGCTTTCTCTCTCATATGACACTATCAAAATTGTATCAGAAAAGAATTAAAAATCATAGATAAATAATTATTTCCATAAATAATTAATCCTTCTGTTACATGAGTAACTATAGCTTGAGAGGATTTTTGTAGCATCATAGAAATCACTGGTGTGGAATGGCAGTCATGCCTGCAAATATTCCTCTCTGTGACAAATCCCAGATACCTGAGGCAGCACTTCTTTAATCACTGCAGTAGAGAACAGTATGTCTTGAAAGGTTCTTGGAGGAGTGTATTTGACCAAAATTGTCATATGTCCAACCTCCCTTTTGGTCTTTCACACAAGGGGCACAGCCTGGCACAGCATAGGTCTGACGTGGTGGTTTTGTTTTAGTCTATTAGTGTATTAAACCAGGGGTTGAGTTGTCAAAAATGTTGATCACTAGTACTGAAAATGAAACATTTAAAAATTAACTTGAATTAGGGAAACAAGTTTTGAGCCATGAGGTCATCCAAAAAGCAATGCTTTCACTGGAAGTCTTGGATCAGAGATTTCCCCTCACAGTTTCCTAGTACTCATTGGAACTATAGGTAGCTACTTCATTTAGAAATCTGCTGTGGGATACTTGGAGCTGACAGTAGTCTGAAGCTAATAATTCAGAGTGGATAAGTGAAAAGCAACACAGTCTTCACTGTGCTTATGATTTACTGATAACCTCATCTCAGGCCTTCTTCACCAGCCATTATAGCATTGCCCCACAGTAGAGACCCTTGGCTCTCCTGCAGGTTATAATTTACTGTGAACACCAGATATTGCCTCACATAAGAAGCTTAAGTAACTAAAAAAATTCTGTGTATTTCTGTATTTTATGGTTTTATAAATGTTAATCCACTCTCTAACAATAAGAAAATTTATTCTCTGACAAATTTTGCCTGTCATTGTAGTTGGGAGTTCACGCCAACGCCATGAAGTAAGAAACTGAAGGAGATAATTGTTTAAGTTTCCTCTCGCTATTTAAATAGCTAGGTATGGGTAATAGCACTTTATTTGCAACACAAATAGAAAGCCTAAGAGAATAATACAGAATCTCTAGATTAACAAATTGTTGCAGCAGGTTTAATGCTTCACTTATAAACCAATTTGTAGTGCTACTCTATGGCTAGATTCATTGTAGGAATTCACATGGGTAGTTACAGGACTGAGCTTGGTGTTAAGAAACTGCAGTCCAGATCAGACTTCATTGTAGTCTATGCTGTTGTGTTAAATTAGGGTTCCAGGTTGCACTTGCATCCACATATCTGATTGTCTACACTGCTCCAAACAAGTTTGGAACAAACCAGACAATTTACCAGGTGAACAGCCATGGACATAGAAAACTGAATCCTTTTTAGGCTGGATGACTCCAATTTCTCAAGCTGCAAGGCATAAACCTTGGATTATTTTGTCATAATTAACTACTTAGTACAGATTAGGACATCATAGCAAATCACCCCCAAAATCTCTCACAGAATGAGTATTGTGATTTCTCCTGGGGTTATATTATACAATATGCATTTTTCTTTTCATCCTTTCTCTCTGCATACCAATGCTTCTGATTTTTATCAAGACAGCAAAGAGTGACAGAACAGAAAAGATGTAAAGCTGAAATACTGCCTTAACTTTAGACTGTTCAGGATTATGCAGGAGGAGCAAAACAACCCTCAAGAATGTTAAAGCCAGTCCTGATTTCTTTCCAGACATTTTGAAGATCATAACATCTAATTCTGGACAGAGCCTGAGGTCAGTAGTGTGTTTTCCATTTCATTTTCCTGTATTCCTGTAATTTCCTGTACTCCAGTAATTGTGCTTCTGATTCCAGTTAATGCCATAAAATACAGTTGTACAACTTGCAAACATGAATTTAACTGTACTTTTTCTAGCCCCCAATAGAGTAATTGTGCTTCTGATTCCAGTTAATGCCATAAAATACAGTTGTACAACTTGCAAACATGAATTTAACTGTACTTTTTCTAGCCCCCAACTAAGTACATGAATATTTTGTCACACAAGTCAATGTGCTATTCAGGCTATTTTGTCCATCTCTCAATGAAAACTTTCCCTTGTTTTTTATTTGTTGCTTTGTTGCCTGCCAGTGTAAATAAAAAAGGTAATTTCTATTTATGTCTATGTATTAGAACTTAATCTCCAAAGTAAAGATTGCATGTTATTCTAGATTGCCATGGAATTATTGAATTTCAGGTGCACACCCTCTTGTTAAACTCATTATACTCATTATACCTTCAGTCTTGTGAAAACATAGGGATTGAGAACTACTGGAAGTGCAGCTCCCTTCTCCGAACAGTTGCTCCATTGTTGATACTGTTAGCCAAACAGGGTGGAAAATTGTTCAGGCTACCCAGATTTTGTATCATACTCAAAAACGTTAAGGATTTAGATGATTTTCACTTCCATAGTTATTAAAAAAGTTTTCTACAAAGACGTTTGTAAGAAATTCTCTGTAGCCCAACAATATTTTCCAGGCATTATGTTTTATTTTTTGTATATACTCTCTTTAACAAGTGACTGATTCTACCCTAGGATATATGTAAAATAAAACAAGCTCTGTGCGTGCGTAAGGTATGATTGGAAATTTCTGTTTTTTTAATCTAAAGTCTGGTCTCCCTGGCCTTTCAACAGAACTGAGTTACTCTTAATGTCTATGTGACTCCAGAGTCTACAAATACAACTGTTATATAGATCTGAATTTCAGAATATATGGTGTCAAACAGCATAATATCATTCCCTTAAGATGCTATTTTGTGAATATAACCTGACTAATGGTTCTTTAAAATCCCTGTGAGAAATCTCTATCCTGATCAGAACTTTTTTTGTTTTGGTTTGTTTCCCTATGGACAAAGTTTTCTGAGTGGAAAAAAGGGAATATGATTCAGTATTTAAAAAATCACTGCTTCTAAATATTTTAAAAATGGGTGAATTCAGAAAAATCCTGATACATTCCTGTATTTATGGACATGCTTGGCTTGAGAGTGGGATAGCATTATCTGTTTTTACCTCTTCACGTCCTGAGAAAGTGAGGAAGACTGAAAGTAACTTTGATTTCTTGAAATTATACCTTTCACAAAATAACTTTCTCTTTAATGAAGAGAAAGTTATGCATATTTTTCCTATCTGAAAAATATCTAGAAAATGGAAAAATAAATATAAGAAAATTATTCAGAATGCTTTCTCCTTTCTTACTGGAAGTCATATATTTAAAAAAGAAATTAGATGAGAGTACACCTAAAAAAAATAAAATGCTTGATTTTTTTTTTTGCAATGACTTTATAACTTATTTGGACTAAAAAACTTTGGTGCATATTTTTGTATGGAAATTTGCCATTTTTCATTCAACTACATTTACATTATGACTTTAAAACTATTCCAGAAGTCACTGAACACTGAAAAAAATTCTTTCAAAATGACCAGATTCAGATGGGTTAAATTCAACCTTAGTTACTGTTTCAGGTGTCTCTTTTCTTTTGAGAATCAGCTGGAGTTTAGTATCAGCCAGTAGCAGGCACTAAATAAAAAACACGTGCGTTGATATCAACTAGTTGATGTGGATTGAAGAGCCTTAGGAGAAGGGAGCAGCTGATAATGACCTGGGCAAAATCACTCTTGGGTCTGACTGGGAGACTGAGCTTACCAAGGAAGAGAGGACTTGACGATTTTTATGTGATCGGGTAAAAAGTGGTATTTATTATTATTAATAAAGGGGTCACTTGAAGATCACATTTGAAACTTTGAAAATCATTTTTATAACTTAAACACTTTTTTTCTAAGGCTATATTTTTCCAAAATACTTTGAGAATATTTTGAAGTTGTATGAGCGTTTAATCTTCCGATAGATGGTATAGTCCAATGTTGTAAATTATATTTCATTTAAACAACAATCTTTAATGCAAATTGCTTCCTTTTATCATTATCACTAAAATAAAGTGCAGCAAGTGACTTTTTACTTTGTGTCAGTTCATGCGCTATGTCTAATATACTTTATATTCCAGACCTATTGGGCTGCTGTTCTCTGTTTGTGTTGTTAGTTACAGTAAAATTGTGCTTTCTGTGAATATTTATGTGTTTAAATGTATTTAGCCAGAAAGATAAACAACCTATTTTTGTTACTATTTTTAAAACTAGAGTTGGATGTGCATTTAATGTTCCTCTGGATTATATCCAGTTAAAAACTCTTGGAATCGAAAATCTGCTCTTGCTCTGTGCAGTAAAATTTGAAGTCTATAATTTAAACTGAAGTAATTCAAAGTACCAGAATTGCAGAAGAGACTAGATTGAAGCAGGAATAAAAATAAAAATAATAAAAAACCAAATCTTTCACTAAAAAAATTACTATCTATTTTTGTACGGTTGTTTTGGTTTGTTTCTTTTTCACACCAAGAGGGGAAGGTTTTGAATTTCATTTACCCCTTTCACCAGAGCTGCTGGAGTGCAAGAGACAGAGTGCCGAGGTGAGTGCAGTGGGAAAATCGTACTGGTGCATGTGAGCCTCAGTCTGTGGTACAAAGGCAGTGCTGAGGTGGCACTTCAGACATGTCTGGGTTTCTTTTGGGTATTACATCTTCATTTTACTTTGTTGCATACCCCACAGACAGCCTGGACTCCTCAGTCAAACAAGAAAGGATTGATAAAGTTAGGAGACTGGTATTTGTGTAAAGGGCTATGGCTGTCAATCTTGGATGTGCCTTTTGGACTTTCCTTCTGTTTGCCTGACACCCTGATGGGGAAAAGCACATGTTGAGATCAATGCTTGGCTTATGGTGGTGGAATGACCAAAAACTTCATTTTTTAGGTAATCCTCTATCTACCAGACACTGCAAAAAATAGCACTGACCACTCAATAAAAATTGCAGCTGGCAACACTAGTTACCTAAGTTTTTGTATAATAATCTCAAGCAGGTCTCCATGGAGACAGCTGATATGCTGAAGTGTGAGCTGGGGTGGAGGAGAGGAGCATGGCACGCTGACTCTCACTATGGAAGCCTGTCCTTGCGTACCAAACCAGAAGACAAGTGAGAGGAGACCTGTTCTGCAGTTCTAGCTGGAGTCCTTGTACCAAAGATTTTTATGGATGTTGCAGTTTTCTTGTTCCCCCAGCTGTCTGATCTCAGTGCTTAGGTGAGATGAGATACTTATTTCTGTAGAAGCTCTGTGGTCTCCTGAACTGGCCCTGGCTTGAGTTTCTGAGCTCCCAAGAGGAGTCAGAGCTCATACACATCCTGCTGGTTAGTGCACTTGGTTTTGGGCAACCCTTTGGGCTTTTCCATGGGATCCTACAGAAACCTCAGTTCCTGGTTTTGGGTTTTGCTTCTTACCTCCAAACCCAGTCATTAAAAATAGATAAATAAATAAAATAATAAAAGAAAAATACAATGCTGAAAAGCTAGACCAAGAGCTTGAGAGACTGCAGGACTTTGAATTCAGGATGTCTTGTCTCAGTGCTCAAACTGCCTAGACTTTTGACACGGCGTAGCTAAGCTGTTAGAGGGTTACACAGTAAATACAATTTTACTGTGAGCTGCTATGGGTATAAATCAAGATGATGGAAGCAATTTTTTTTTTTTTTTAAATGATGAAAATGATAAAACTTCTCAAAGAGTTGCTAATTTGATTAATATTTTCAGGGGGAAGGGGGAGAATCACTACCATATTGGCAGCTTGATTAATAGAAAAAAATGTTACCTGAATGTATAAGTGCAGGGATAAGATGAATTTTTATAATTCTGAAGTTTTATAAAATGCCAGGTAGAAGATTAGAAAGATGTGGTCCTGGTTTCTTCTAAAAAATTCTTTTAAGAAAGATTCATGGTGTGTCAGTTCAGTTCTGAGTAAGAGTAAAAAATGAGTCGGTTATTACTATTAGATTTGGGAAAGATAACATTTTTTTAACATATACAGCATCTTAAACATTATGTATGTCTGTACATAATTCAGAGGGACTTACAGACAAATTACCTTCTTTAATCAAATGTATACTCTGTGACTATGATAAGTTATTATTTTTGACTCATTATTTCATGTTTAAAGAGACCGTATTAAATAGCAAAAATACAGAAATCATAGCATATCAGGAGCTTTTCTCATATATTTAAAGAGCAAAGCCTTATTACTGGATTTCTTGGCATATCTGTTTTTCTTTCTTTGTTAAAAAATACAAAAAATGTTTCGTTAGCTAAACTTATAAGATTGTTGGGGGCTTATCTAAATTTATTTCTGTGGGGAAGTTGGAAATCAATTCATGTTGTTTTGAAGTGGGTAATTTCTGTTTTAGGCATAAAAAGTTATATAATAGAACAATTAATTTGTCTTACAGTTAAATAAAAAAAATAGTTACTTTAAATATCGCCATATTCATAAAGCTGTGCAATACCAGTGTATCTTCAGATAATGAATCATGACATTATCCTGAGTATTAGCTCCCACATCTGTTCGCTGGTACCGTTCATTGCACGCCACCTGCATACTTAGTGATTTCCAGCTCCTAAACATAGTTTCAGTAAGAGATGAAGCACAAATAGGCACATGTGCACTGTCAGTAGCAACCGGGACAGATGGAAAAGCTGCACACCAAATGCTGTAAAATGCATGCATAAATGGTTTGAGTGTAACATTTTGGGGGAAAAATGAATAAATTTATCAACTCTTTTGAGAAGCTCATCGATAAGCTGGTCAGTGCACCTGGAAAAACTAATTGCTAGCACCCATTCCTTCTGCTGGTTGTCAGAAATTATTCTGTTTATGGGATTTATTCTGTCACTACAGATCTTGCTTTACTATTCCACAGTCACTGAGATTATTCCAGCCATGCGCCATGGTGTGACCAGAGGTTACCTTTCCCTGTATCTTTTATCATATGTCTCTAATTCTGCTCTGGATTGGCATCAAACCCCTGCCAAACACACATGTTAAAAGTCTGCACAGATATTGCTATGACAGTGCTAGCTCTTGAGGAATATGGTTAACAATTTAAATTTGGATTTAGAAATAAATTTGTATATACCAACATGAACTGGCTGCATGCTTTATGATGTACACTGCACAGTCAATGCTTTTATTCACTTAGCATTCAATTTTTACTGGATTATTTTGGCATAGGACAGACCATCAGGTTGAATAACCTGGAAAATTTCAGGTAGAGTGCTCAGAAATGTTAGGGTAATATGTATGCAAGATAGAAAACCTTTTCACTTAAGATTTTATTTTTTTATTTTTTTTAGGCTTACATTCTGTGGTCAAAAATGTATGAATGGAATTCAATTTGTAGGGTGCTCTGTTCAAAAGTCCAAATCTCCCAGTCCAAACCAGTCATAGTTAATTGCAAGGAGAATACATGTTTAAAGCACAGACTCTGGTTATGCTAACTTCACCCACATTAATTACTTTCATGTGCTGTTTGGCACCTGGGGTAGGTGTTTTTTTCCATGGACTTGCTTGCTTTTGACATAGCTATGAAAGGCATGACAGGTGTTTCAGAAGTATAGTAGTGTATATATATATTTTAATACAACTGAAAGCATTTTTATATATCTCTGATTGGGGAGGGAGGAGGTAAGGGTATGATAATGTGCTTAGCAGTGGTAAACAGCCTGCAAACCAAGAGGTCCCTACTGAGGAAAAGCACTGCTGGAAAACAAGTGAGAAATACAAAGCTCTTGAAACCTGTCATGCTTTTGGGAGCTCTGTGTGTGTATCTGAAGCCACAGTTTGGTCTGTTGTTTGAAAAGGTTGCTTGGGGTTAAGATAAGATTTTTGGCATCTGGCTCAGATTAGAGTCAATGGGAGTCCTCTGAGTGCATCCGAGGGCACAGTATGACCCTTCCTGCTTATTTTCACTCGCTGTATTTTTATGCTGTAACACCTCTGAGCTGGGACGTTCTCAACTGCTCATTCACTTTAAAGGCCATCTGTAAGGAAAGCTATATTCTTGTGTTTCCTTTAATTCTCTGAACAGTCCTTAGTCATCTTAAGCAAGTACTTTTTTTGTTGATTTATTAAGCTACTAATGTTCAGATCACAGTCTATAAAAATTAAAACTTCAATCTGAATAAAAAAAACAATCACCAAGTACATAACCTAAGTACAGGATAATAGCACAAGCAGCTACTGGCAGACATAGCATATTTCATTTTCAGTCATCTTCTCAAAGATAAAGAACAGTTCAATCAAATTAAAAATGTGGAGAGATTTTCCTTCAAGCCACACTAAGCAATCAAGTCTGAAAAACAAGCCATACTGTGCTCCTGCAGCAGATAATAGTATCAGCGATGAGGTATTATTATTAGGGGTAAATGGCTCCTGTAAAATAATAAACTGATTTAATGGGCCAAACGATGCTAAGGTACTTTTCATGGATATGCTAGAGGCAGAAATTATTTGGTCAGGATTGGAGTCCTAACTTGACATTCGTACTGCAAAGCTCTAGAAGGCTGGAGGCTGATGACAGTTTTGTGATTACCATGATGGGAACTGAAGTGAGACCCTGAAAGCTGAATGCTCCACAGCTTGATTAAGTATTCTTTAGGGTGGACAATGCTTAAAGTTCTGCCTTTTGTTCCGTCTTGAAGCTTGTATGATTGCAGGATCATTGTGCTCACAACTGAGGGTTCTAATGATCAAAGCTGATGACAGGCTTAGCATGGTTATGAGAAGCCTGACTTGAAGGCACCTCCATCTGATAGCTTTGTCCAAGGCCTAGTTTTCTGTCCTGTTGCCTGAGTCTGCTATTGTACATTCAAACTACCTTCTTACATTTTAAAGCTTTCTGGAGGGTCCCCAGTTTCAGAATTCATAGTCACTCAAAACCTGGATTAGTCAAGACCTAGACTGCAGATCATTCTGTATGATTAGTTAAATAATATTTAAATATGCTGTTGCTGTAACAGGATCCCAGTATGACACTGGGATTTGTTGTCCCATAGAGAAAGAATTAGGTACCCTGGAAAAACTACCTATAGGGAACTTGTTGCTGCCTGCAGGTAGTCTACAGGGAATGCTAAACAGAAAAGGAGCATCTGCCCATCTGCTCACCTCTGCTGTTGGAGCATGCATGAACAAGCTAAGGCCCCCTATCTTGTCCATACAAAGGGACAGAGAACAAGAATGAGGAACCCTCAATGGAGAGAGGCTTTCACCATTCAAAATGCACTGCTGACTTGTGGAAAAAGGAAGCTGGCCTTGGTGAGCTGTGAACTCTTCTTTAGTCCAGTACCCCTTGTTCCTATAAATACTGGATTCCTGATTTATTAGGTGGCAGGGGGCTATCATCTGCTCTGAAGAATCAAAAAGTCTTCAGAAGCCTATGATTTCCCCTCAGTTCTACTGCTTGCAATCTGGAAACTGTCCTTCTCCCTGAAGAGCAGGCATCACATCAAAGTGAGGCACCCAGTGGTATGTTTTCAGAATATTGCCAGAAGATTTTTGTGTCAATGATTGCTTGCAATACAGACGTCCAGATGTTGATCCCCCACTCAGCATCATGGGGTGGCAAAGTACATCTGCCACAGGAGTTTCTTTTGCTGAAAGGAAAAATACTCTAAATGTTTTAGCTTTTAACATTTTGATGACCTGCTGGAAAGAGACACAACAGAAAACTCAGTTTGTGGAAGGAAGAGCTGAGCAGTGTGGTCTGACCTTCCAGCTGATCTTGTTTTGAAGAGGAGGTTAAACTAGAGACCTTCTGAGGTCCCTTCCAGCTTGAACTATTTAATAGTCTTATGGGAACAGTTTCATCTAACTGAGCTTTCAGGTAGTTGCAGGAAAATTCAGTATGTAAACTTTTAGACACTCAATTTTTCTAAAGAGAGCTCAGTTTCTCATATAAATTAAGGTTGGGTTTGTTTTTTTTTGGTAAAAAAATCCAGTAAACAAACAGAAAGTTGTCATTTTTGCAGCGATTTTTTTATTGTTGTAATTTACTTCTATCTGTACCATACTACTGAACAGAAGTCAGCTTTATTTCCTGTCTCCTTGGAGATGTTCATCTCTGACAGGTGGAAGTTCATGCCAAGAACATGAAAGGAATTTGGGAGTTTCCTAATTATCCGATGTCACTTTTGTTTAGTTTTGCATTTTTTATTTTTATTTTTATTTTTTAATAAAGGTGAAAGAAGTAAGTATTCACAGTGGAAGACTATACTAGTAATATTTAAAGAAGACTTTGCTCCCAGAATCCAGCTTTCAGATTCTAGATGATGCTGATGACACTTTCTAATTGTTGGGTCCCCAGTATAAATGAAACATGAAGTAGGTTTTGGTTCAAAATTTACACAGTCCTCATGAGTTTTTTTCCTTTGCTTGGAATACCCAGTTGCTGGTTATTTGAATGTAACATTAATTTAAATAAAAACATTGTCAAAACAATTTTGATTAGTCCAAGAAAGAGAAATAAAGCATTAAAGTGTAAATACAGATTTTTCCTATGCAGCATACTCTGCAACTTAGATTACTTTTGCTTGGTTTTGTTACTTTCTTGTAGAAAGTCTTGTAGAAATAATATAAACCAGTTGCTAGAGCCTTGATCAATATAGGGAAAGAAATATCTACGTGTTTCTTTGGAGGAAATGCAAATATTTCAGTTGTAAAATGTTTAGTTTATACAGAGATGTCACCAGGTTCAGCAATAATTCAAATTAAGTTTTTTAGTATCCTTTAGGCACTTTTATAGTGGGAATCAAAGTTTCTTCTGAAACTTTTAATTTCCTCAATATATCTTTCTTACTATAAAAGTAATGAACCTACAGAAGTAAAGTAACAGATATAAAAATACTGTAAAAGGCGTTTGGAGGGTTGAAAATAGGTATGATGTATAAACCTGCCTTCCATGTATTAGTAAGAGAGAGAGGACAAGATGATTTACTCCCAGCTTTCAAAATGTGAGATCCAAAGCATAAACCACAAAGAAGTTATAGAAGTATCACTTTACCTTTTAATCTTGAACTTTGTTTTCTCAGAATGACATTTCGCTACTGAAAAATCGCCCTGGAGATAGAGAAAAAGCAGTTCCTGACACTTAATCTAACAATTTGTTATGTCACGAAGGATTCCCTATGCATTTTCTATTAAGTTATCTTTCTCAGTTTCTCTTTTTTTTTGTTTTTGGTTTGGTTGTTTTTTTTAGGCATCTATGTGTGAGCTGGTTTCCCCAGTTTTCTATTTTATATATATGAAAATGCTCTGACATTTCTGGCTAATGTTTAGGAAAACATTATCAAAAAGATAATGTATACTTTCACAAGAATATGAAAAGTGTTGGCTGAAAAAAAGCTTCATTATAAATATCATTCTGGGTGTATTATGTCATCTAAGAATACATGATGGAATGCCTTTTTGGGATTACATTTTTTGTATATTTCCATTAAAATTTCCTGAATGTTTTAGGAAAGTTTGTGGACTTTCTGAGTTTGGATATGCATTATCTATTTTCCTTGCAAATCATCTTAAAAAACGCATCACAGCTTAGCACTTCTGTGATGGGCTGAGTTGTGTCTCCCTAGCACTGTTAAGTGTGTATATAGCATAGTATTTTCATTTATCAATAAAAGCTATCTATTTTGGCAAAAGAACAAGGGAACCATCAAGACCTATATTCTGACAGATCTCAGTCTAAATTGTTCATATGCCAACAGCTGCCGGGAGCAGTACATGGAGGGAATATGGAAGGAGGATGCAGCCTCTGCTTAGTTAATCATTGCTTGGAGGAAGAGAGACTTTTTTCCTTTGGAGATTGCAGCGTCTGAAGGCTATGTTAATTGTGCAATCTATTAAAAAGACAAGAATCTGATTAAGTAATGGAACAAAAGACTAAATGCAAGTTCAGAGAATTTTTATTAAACCGAGTATACAGTCTACTGGATTTCTAGTCTAATAAAAAACCCTCTGACTCTTTTTCTCTGCACAGTTGGAACATTAGCTCAGTGATTATGTTGAGCTTTCAGTTCAGAGGCATGCAGGTCTTCTGGGAGAGAGAAGAAATGCATCATGCCTTCTTGGTGCAGAGAAATGCATTCTACCTTTGAGACTAATACTTCAGAAGTGTCCATGGATTCAGCATGTTCACTTGTGGTTGTTGGTGATTTTTTCCTTATAATGTGTCTGAGGTCTTCTGGGAGACTGATGGAGATAGATGATCTGTTCTGCACTTTCACGAGATATTTTTGAATTTCTATAATGGGTTTTCTTGCCCAGATTACCTGAAAAGAAAAACTGCTATCCTAATAGTTTGGTTTTGGTAGACCCATTGCCAGCATTGCCACGACAGCTAGTATGTATTTTAGTGCTGAAAATGCTTTTCCATTGATCATCTGACAGCATAACAATATACCTTCCTTTTCATGTTTGCATTTTTTTATTTTCTTGTCCCATTCACACTGAAAATAGGTTATGGAATTCAATACCTTAATTCAAATATTGTTCATGTAAATGGTTTCTGTTTCTAACTTTTAATATTACTTGAATTAAAAAAAAAAAATTGTTAAAAGATCTACTCAGACATCTTTACGTGACAAGTTTTTCAATCTTAAAATGATTGAAACAATGACATTGATTCATCTCTACTATGTATCTTGAATGATAAAATTTGGAAGCTTGCATTTGAAAGGCATAACTGTATTGTGATGTTCGTAGCAAACTACCACAATTCACAAATGCAAATGACATTATCTTTAGGTGCCGCTGCAATACATTCAGTCTGGGTTTGTAACACAGTTGGTGTCTGGGGTTTTTGTTTTTTGTGGGGCTTTTTGTTTGTTTGTTTGCTTTTTTTACCACTCGAGTGATTCTACAGTTAGAAAGTGTTCAATTATTTCATTAAGAAATTTGGAAAAAGATCCATCTGACTCTTTCTGAACACCAGCTCTTCAGTCTTAGCAGTGATACCATCTATTTGTTAATCTGAGCAAGAAAAGGTACAACCTTATACAAGAGTTTCATCCTAGCAGTTCAAAGTTAATGGGAACTATTTCATGAATGGAAATAGGGGCAGCACCAAGGTTGTACAAAACTTGCTGCATACAAATTACTTAACTTTTGTTTGAAAAAGGACAAGGACAGGAAATTGTCAGAAGCAGAAATGGCAGTAAGGAATAAATTTTTTACTATTAATAGAAGTTCTCTCCATCCTGTCTTGGATTTGGATATAGAAAAAAAATTTCCTTGCACTCTGCTGTGTTTATGGCAGAGATAGAAGTACTGCTTTAACTGACATTGTCCAATTCCCTTTTATGAGACAGTTAACAAATGCTTAGACATTTTGCCAAAACATTACTCAACTAGGTTGATATATTCCATGTCAGATGTCATCCTAAGTCAAAACACCTCTGTATCAAGCACTGCGGCTGAGGAAGTACATTGTTTTGCTGTGTTGTCTTTGATGTTCTCTAGCTCCACATACAAAACTCAACAGGAATCTAAATTAATTCTTTGTCATTACCTTTATACCTTGATATGGGAGGCAAGAAGAGGAATATATTTCTGCTATAGTTCATTCTAAGAAAATCAATACTCTCCCCCCTTATAAAAATTCTGTCCAAGTTAGTATATTTTATTTTCCCCAAAGGTACTCTGTTTAAATCAAAAAAGCAAATTCTAAAGGAAAAAAGCTTTGTTGGATTGTTTTTTTTTTTTCCCCTTCAGTCATCTCTAGAATGCGAAATTACATTATGAAGGTCAGATTTAAGATAAGGCAATAATGAAGTGTTCTTATTTACATTTTAGGGGAAAAAAAAATAAGCCTTAAGTATTGGAAATGATTTAAAACACTGTAGATGCTCTCCTGGTATGCAGAACCTAGTTAACACTGGCCAGAAAGTTAACTAGCTGCTCAGCCTCTTCAGATCTACAAACATGAATGAATTGGTGTCATTGTTGCTCAATGGATTTTACAAAATTGATCTTAGGAAAATGTATTGCCTTCATTGCCTTCAGTATGATCGATGCTGTGACATGAAGAAACTATGAGGAATGTTTGGAGTAATTTGCTTCCACTTGCAGAAAAATAGACCTGCATTAAAAATCTATCAGGAGAAAATTAAAGAAAGGCTGAAATAAGCAGCCATGTTAGTCGCCTTCAGCAATGTTGAAACTGAAAAAGTGAAGGCTTTGAAAATTGCAAATACTAATGAGCAATAGGAAAGAATAAGCAGTTTAATTTAATTTTGACACCATACATAAATGATATTCTACCTCAATAGAATAGGTCACGTGACACAATTTCACTTTTCATTTGAATCGTAAGATTGCTTACTTCTATTTTACATGAGTGCTGTCTTGTTACACCTTAGCAACCACCCTTACCGAGATGTAAATATTGATCTCAATCCCATTTCATAATATTTTAGTGAATTTCATAGATTTTTGCATAACAGATCTTTGTTACTTTCACATAAAATATTCTGCATACAAGAAGAGGGAATCTGAATCTATTGCCTTAGTGATTCTACTGCATAAATCTGCTATCATGAAAGATCTAAATAGATTGCATTTTTATTTTGCCATGAAGCAAAGATGAAAACTTAGTATGAAAATGATTTTTATGCATTTGGAGACTGATAGTGAAAAAGAGAGGCCTTCGTTTCTCATGAAAAGGCAGTGATGATTGTTTTCACTGTGAAAATAAATAACAAATTATTCTTCCATTAGTTGAATTATTTTTATTTAAAATTATATAAATTAATAAGCTTTGTCAAGCATGTGGCAGTCTGCCTATTTCTGCACTAAAGAAAATGGATATTTAAATATGAGAGCACAGCCCTGAAATTCTGAAAGAAACAGGGGTGAGATCCAATAAATTGCTTGAACTGGATCTCCAGACTGTGGTGTGAGAAGACTGAGGCTGCTGAACCCCTTCTTTAGACAACAGCTCTAGAAGTGAAAACCACATGCCATTCCCACGCTCCCTTTTACAACAGTTAGGAGAACATGCGTACCTCAGAATAGGATGCAAACCCTTCACCCTGTTTGGGTGGGAAACTGCTGAAATCTGTGCAGAGTTGCTTCAAGTCAGCCAAATGGAAACACAGAGCACAGTTCCTGTAGTGCTACTCCCTTCCATGACATGCGTGCCTCCAGTAACTCCAAATCCAGTGTCTTCAAATCTTCAATCCATTTGAAGATAGGTATCTATAACCTTTCTTCCAAAGGAGTAATTTTCTCTCCTTACAGGATGTAAAGTTAGCTATTTCTACAGCTGCGTATTACTTCAAGCCTAGCCTGTCTCCCACACTTTTTTTTAGCAGGTGAAGACAATTCAAGTTGCCTTAGGAGAGGGAAAGAGAGGTGAAAATAACTACAGACTTGTAGACAAATCCTTGTCACACTTACCTCAGAGAGTAGTATCCAGTTTTTTAGGCGGTTATCTGACATTAATCGCTGACAATAAGGACAAAGCCCTGAGTCTGAGTGCTGTTAAGTGTCAGGATACTTGCAAGAGGCAAGTACATTTGGATCTTCATAAGCATCACAAGGAACCATCTAGTTCCTACATGAGTGTCATGATGACTAATTAGCTGCACAAAAGACTACACAAGCTATAGGGAACTAACCCTGATGGTATATCTTCTGTGTGTCTTGAGAACATCTATAGATCAAGTCTCCTGAAAAAGGAAGGTGAAGGAGCACATAGTCTATGCAGACATCATACATACCTAGTTCCAGTTCAGAAAATAAAAATTTGAGACTGAAAGTCCCAATTTTTCATGCTTTTTTCAATACAAGAAACCCTGTAAACTTTTCGAGCATGACAAGCAGGCCAAAGGAGGTGATCCTGCCCCTCTACTCTGCTCTTGTGAGACCTCACTTGAAGTATTGTGTGCAGTTCTGGTGTCCTCAACATAAAAAGGACATGGAAGTGCTGGAACAAGTCCAGAGTAGGGCCACAAGGATGAGCAGGGGACTGGAGCACCTCCTGTATGAAGATAGGCTGAGAAAGGTGGGGCTGTTCATCCTGGAGAAGAGAAGGCTGCGTGGAGACCTCATAGCAGCCTTCCAGTATCTGAAGGGGGCTTACAAGGATGCTGGGGATGGACTCTTCATTAGGAACTGTAGTGATAGGACAAGGTGTAACAAGTTAAACAGGGGAAGTTTAGATTGGATTTTTCAAATCAATTTTGCTATAAGCAGCACTGTGGTTTTGATCTCTGCTTGTTTGAATTACAAAGAAGTTGCTAATGCTGCAAATAATTATCCTCAGACTTAACTTTGCATGAATGTGTTGTTCCATTGACATAAATGAGACCACTTATGCACTAAAAATTAAGCACAGGTATGAGTATGTGCAGAACCAGTGCTCTACGGAGTTGTCTTGGTACTTGGTAATACTGATGAAGATTATTAATTCACATATCAGAGAGCAGGGTAGATCGCAGCAGTGAAGCTGCGGAAGTCTCTGTTTCATGGGTGTTGTGGCATTTGGCTAGGATATGTTTTTATTACTTACAGATTCCTATGTGGTATGAATTGTTCTATTATTTCATATTCTCTGGTTTTCTAGCCTTACAGTGCTGTAAATTATAGTTACACATTTCCTTTCTCCTGCATTTGCATTCTTTTCTTATTTTCTGTGTATGAATTGAACACCTTGTGTTTTCAGCATGTTCCTTGAGTGGTACAGTAGATATTTTTGAAAAAGCAGGGAAAACCTCTTAGAAAAAAGTTCGATAATAGAATGCTTGGTAACCAAATAATAGAAATTTTGTTCCCTGCCCATTACATTGAAGTATCTGCATAAAACAGGTCAGACTTTGAAACAAAATTTATGCAGAATGAGGTCTTTCTTCTAATTACACTATGGTCATTGACTCGAGTCATTATTCATTTCCATTGTTTACCAAGCAAAGTTAACTACTTGTTTTTTTGAAGCTGCTGACCTAGACCTGTATTGCCAACTGGCAAAGACCTCAGATATACCAGTTTGTGAATGGACAGAAAAGAAACAGTCCTACCTCTTTCAGGAGACTTGAAAAACTTTCTCAAAGATGCCATATGTCATGAAGAAACTTGAGTGTGTTTCCAGTTCAGGGCGTCCAGTGAAGAGGTGAGAGCTGGCTTTCAAGACTTCTTGTATCCTAGCTATTTCGTGAGCTGAGCGGTAATTTGTTTATGAGAGCCAGGGAAATTTCAGCAATGGGCATACCAAAGATTTTGTGTTAATCAAATGAAGTCTGGTTAATTATCCAAATGACAGAGACCATTTGGTCACAAAGACTAGCTGATACGGTACACCTTACATCCATAGAGCTAAATTATTTTACTCTTAGCTCTCCTATTTTTGTATTAACTTGAAGTTTGTGTCTAGAAGGTTGGTTGTTTTTTAGATTGCTGATTGGTAGAAGCTGAAAGTATAATAGGCACTATGCTGAAATTAAACCATGAGGAGTGTGATAGGACGGTTGTTGTAGGTTTGTTTTGGAACAGTTTTGTTTGCTATAGAGCACAAAAGGTATCGAAGAGAAAACCAAAACCTCAGTTGAATACTACCCCATGGGGAAGTTTCTTTGTTTTGTTGTCTATGTTCTAACTTGATCCAGGATATACAACAGAATAGCAGGTAGATTGTGTAGGTCAGGCTGATCTATAGCATTGTAAACCACTCCTTTTCTGCTTAGCAGGAAAGTCTCTATCCAACTTGTGCAGTTAACTCTCTTGTAATTGCGCAGATCCTGTGCCAGTATACTTGACTGGTGTTTAACGGAGGACTGTGTCCTAAATGCTGAAATCCTGAAATACCTGCTCTTTAATGCATGAGCTTAAAATTTTCACCCTTACTCAAGCTCAAACTACCTTTGACCATTTCCAGTCTTCACCTCCAATAAACATGAGACATTTAACACAGCAAACACTCTCAGTCCTGTCAACTCACCACATGTTGCAGAATTTAGCAATGAACTGGATTCTACAGTGACTTCTGTCCACAGCATTACCCTGATCCTAGCCATATCTTTTCTCTGATGAGTATTCATACCACCATGTTAAATTTCCCAGTCCAAATCAATTAATTAACCTACCTGAAAGCTCATTATGAAACCCATAGATTTCGCTGTATGAAGTAGTATAAAGAGATTTCTATCCAGGTTCAAGAAGCATATTCTGCCGGAGGTGAAAGTTGTTTATGAAGTTAGACATGGGTCACAGTGATTGTGTAATGCTTAAGCTTAGAGTTAGCTTAATCTTGGGATGTGGGGAAGAGTAACTACAATTTGGCTTAGTGGCGTATTCTTTAATGCTTGTTTAATCTAGGAAGACTGGTGATCAATACGGATAGCTAGGTGAAAGATGAGAGGCAAAGGAGGTGTTTGGAGGAGAAGGACTGTAAAACTTCACTAATTCCTAAATTCTTTAAATCTGACAACGTCATGGAAAAGACACCTGCTGCCAGAAGCTTAAGATCTCATTGTTACTGATGGGATCGGAAAGTCCTGCGTAACTAAAATGTGACGCTTACATAAATCTATTAAACTTCAGATAATGATGCTTCTGTAATGATTAAGACTAGCTTCAGGGTTGGCAAGAGAGGATTCAGAAAAAGAGCATCTGAAGAACTGGCTTCTTGAGGTCACCAAGCTGAGGTAAGTGTGGTAGTGAGAGAGGCCAAAGTGAGCATGGTGCTATATGGGGATCACTGGATCATACTCAAACTGCAGGCCCATCAGGAGAATATGAGCATGGGGAATTTTTTTCTTGTCTAGTTCAATGACTCCAACAATTGTGAAGCTGTCTCTAGCAGAGGAGATCTGTCACTCAGAAGTCCTCTGCAGTCTGCTGCTCTGTGTAAACTGTCCCAAGAGGGAACACAGCCATACAAAGATGTGTTTTTCAGAAGTTAACTGTTGCTTAACATGCATTAATTTATGAGTAAATTTATTCCTATGGTGAAAATAGGTAAATAACTTAGAAAGTATTGTGTTGCAAGATTATATTCCATTTCAGTGGAACTGGAGGTGCTCAATGTCTTGCAGGATCTGTAGTTTGATATCTGTAAATGGGATTTATAATGAGCCAAGTAAGGTGTATCCTGTTTGTTAGGGGAATTCACTTCTAAGCTGAGAACTGTGTTTTTCTTTGGGAATGAAATCAGTCCCATTGCTGAGGCATTTTACACAAGGCTGGGCAAGACCTTCCTGAGAGCAAGAATCTTGCAATGAAGGAAATGGGAAAAAGATTCTTGGCTTTTTTCTGCCTCTTATAGAGTGAAATACTGTCTGCTATGTGAATGACATGTCTGTGATATTAGCGTATGAGATCTGTGTAAGAAGGCAAATACAGAAATGAGCCTGGCAAAATTCTTTGGCCTGATTCAGGCAGATGACTGGAGCAGAATGAGCTTGTGTCTTTTTACTTAAAAATCCACAAATTGCTTACACATATTTACTATTAGACAGCTCTTTAAATGGCTTTATTTGTAAGTCAAAGATTGATAATACATTCATAAGAGATTAACAATTTAATTTTTAATAAATTATTTGGAAAGTTTTATTTTGGAAAAAAGCTGATTCACATGAGGTCCAGAAAGGATCAAATAGGAATTACACTGTCACTAGGTTTATGCTCTTCCAAGCTGCATAATTCTGAAGTGTGAAAAGGCTAATCTGATATTCGTTCTAGTTATTTTTAATGCATAAATCTTTTGATACTGTAGCATTACAAATCTCTTAGAGGGAAGCCATTATCCAATATTTATGCAAAGCTATGTGAATACTCTCTTATCCCTCTGCAAGCTTTGCTTCCTCTTGCTGGACATTATGTGGTGACAATAACCAGGCAACACTCATGGAATTTACAGAGAGATTAGGTGTTCCCTAGATTGAGTGGACCGCAGGCAGGGCTAGGGCGCAGTTAGGGAACTAAAGAGAAAGAATGCTTTATCTTTTGTTCCCTCACTAGTTATTTAATAAAAAATGCATTAGTTTTGGTATTTAAAGAAATTAACTGGCAGCTGTAAGAGATCAGTTTTGTAACATTCGGTAAGGTGTTTGATATTTGCAAACATTAAGGTCTTAGTAGAAAATCTATTACAAACCTGAAAAAAATATTTGTGATACTTTACAATTTGGGTTAAGCAAGGTTTGTGGAAAGGTGTAAAACCTTTTACTAGACCAGGTGATATAATTAGACAGACAGAAAAGTTTAAAGGCATGAAAAACTTTTGATGCTTGAAGGCATCAACCTTCAATGCTAAGTACTAGTGGAGAATAATCACTCAGAATTTAACTTGCTTATGTTCAATTAGAGACTCAGAAAAAAAGCTGATTAGCATCAGTAGAGCAAGATGCTCTAAGGGAATATTATAGCAAGGGAAAAACCCAGCTAGTGCTGAGAGGGGAAGGAGAGGGAATTGTTTTCTGATGAACTCTCAGTAATTAGTTAGAAGCTAAATGGGGAAAAAAGAAAATTGTGATCTGACACAAAACCAGAATCTTTCTTGTGTCTGATTTTCAATGTTAAGGGCAGTTGCAAATTTAAGATTTTGTGCAGCACAACCACACTATAATAAATGTTACACTTTCTGTATTTTTCTGTGCAACAATATGTATAGTGTTTGTATACAGCTAAAGAGGTATTTTTAAACAGAAAAAACTGCCATCCTTAAGATGCATCCTTAAGAAAGCAAACGAAGCACATGTCAAATTATGTACTCCCAGAGGCTATGCCCTTTTGGCATAGGAATTTCTACAGACTAGAAGAATCAATGTTAGAGAGGATCACAGGGTTAAAATAATAACTGTCCATCAGTTTTATTAAAGAGCTGTGCACTGTGTGCACTGAATGCATGCCAGATAAAGCATCCTGAGAGTTGCCGTAGAAGAGTTTGCGCAAACTGTGGATAATATCTAAAAGATTTAAAGACTTTTAGAAGGAGATATATGTATGTGTATGTATATTTTTTTTTTTCTCTAGGTAACGCACTAATAAATAATTCCATCAGGTTTTCTGCGTAAGAAAAGTTATAATCCTTAAAATAATAAACCCCAAAATGGTCTCTCTTTCCACCTAGAATAATTTTTGCCTGAATGCCAGGTCAAAAAGTTACAATGACTAGATTTACAGCTGTGTACAGCAACAAAGAGAGTTTTGCTGCTCACTCCCTTCCAACCTTATTTTTCTCAAGTTTACAAATTAGATGTTAGCTCATACGTATATGTTATTGCCCATTGTAGTATCACAGAGCTGTTTGGGAACTGTATATGCTTGCAAGAAAAGGGAGATGACATTTCATGTGGGAGTGGAAGAGGGTTTGGTAGAAGGCTGTGTATTTAAAGGAAGGAAGGATCAGTCTTGAAGGATGGCTCAAGAAAGAAGGATTTAAGTCTTAATCATGTCCACGTTCTCCTCCTACAGAACTAGTATTTTATCTGAAGTTAGATTTTCAGAAGAAAAGAGCAATATCTGAGAACTGTCTGAATTTCCAGCTCAGCCTGAAAAATTCACTCCAAGTGTCTAGAGAAGGGATGTTAAGCACAGATGGAGCGGTAATATACCGGGCTGGGAGAGCTGCCCAGGCTGTTTGTTGTTCTGAGTATTTGATTTTGTGAATAGCAGTAAAGCCTTTTTCATTGACCTCTGAAGGATTAATTTCTTAATTTAACAGTCAGTGGCCAAGAAGCCTGCAGGAAAAAAAAAAGTAAAATTGAATGTGCATATAACAAATTGCAATGTTTATAGTTTGTATAGGGCACAAACTCCATAATCTGCTGATTGCAGGTGAATTTGAAAAGTGTTAATTCATGAGCTTTGACATTCCAATTATTTTGTTATTAATACATTCTGCATTCACCTGTACTGCTTTCTTTGCATCATTTCAATAGCCCTGGTAAACAGCACTAAAGACAGACAGTGGGGAATGCCATATCACTCAGCATTTTTCTAAAGAAGGGTGTGGGAAATTTAATGAGACTTTTATTTGATTTAAGATGGCTGCTTTTCTAAGCAGAAGTATAAGGTGCTGTTAAGTTGTGCTGACAAAGGAAGGCAGAAAGTGGACAAAAACTCAATTCACTGAAATTTTAGGCTTTAACCAATTTTTGTGCTGGGTGCATTTATCAGTAGCCTGCTGCAAATGGTTTCATATTCCTTAAGTGTTGCATTAACTTTTAGTTTTAAGTTTTTCTTTTTTGCTCTCCTGGATGGATTTAACCACAAAGATAACTATCCAAGTCATGTTGCCGTATAATTAAAGCACATAAGAAGGCAAAAAAATATAAAGTAATACAGACAATTACTTGAAAGTGCTTTTCAGGGAGTAAGTTCTTCCTGGTTACAGAGAAGTTATTACAGAAATAAAACAGTGACATGACTTTAATGTTGTCACATGCAGACTGTGTAACATGATAATTCCAGATTGCCTTTCTTGGAGTGATTAAAAAAGCCAATGCATTTGAAACCAGGCAGGTGTTAAGACCATGCAACTACCTGGATTTATATATGGTGAGGCTGTCAACAAGAATAACTGAGTTCTCTTATGTTAAACTAAAAGCACTTCTGATGATGCAATTGAGCCAATCTGCCTGTGTCATGCTGAAGATCTAGGATGCTGCTCTGTGCAATTGCAGTGTACCATGAGCAGGACTGCAACTCTTGACCCTTGTCTAATAGGTCTGCAACCCCCTTAGGCAGGATTTTACAATCCTGAATATGATTTCATTAAATCTGGGTTTTATTTTCCCTGCTAGACAAGCCTGGTAAAGAGAAAGGTGATTTTTAAAATACCCCTTGCTTGCCCTATTTCACCATCTGGCACACCAAGAAGAAAAAAGGGAAACCAACATTATAGATCTTAATGGCAACACTGGAGCCCCTGGAGATCTGACTTTTCCCCTCTGAGAAAAAGCTGTAAGATATGAGTCTCTGACCACAAAGGATATGATTTTTGGTACTACTAATGATTCTCCTTGCTCTCATTAAAGATGCACTACTTGTGGAGATTTTCATTCTGAACACATCAAAGTAAATCTCTTCAAGGTAAATGCACTAATCAGCCAAATGCACTAATAAGCTAGAGCATGTACTTTCGTTCTCTTTGTAATCTTTATGAGCAATTTAGCAGCATATTTTTAGGTGGTTCTAAGTAACTAAACTGGGTACCTACTTATTCCATGCACCTTTTCTTGATTATATAATCTTTCCTGAGGCTACTTTTCAGGAAAATTATTTGTCTTTTCTTCCATGTTCCGTGTAATATAAAATTTTCTTTTTTTCCTAGTGATGAATTAATGTTCATAAAGAGGGGCTAAACCCCAGAATTTTTAAAAGACCACTGCAGTATAATTAGTGATCCCTTTAGCAATTTCCCCCTCTCCCTTTCTTCCCCCAAGCAAGCAAACTCCTTTTTGAAAACTTTGCTAGTTAGTTTTTAGTGCAAAGATAGATGTCTCACTTTAGTGGATGGAAAGAACTTTCTGTTTCTGCATATAGTAACAGTGTGAATTGAATCATTAATATGAGCATTCGTGCAGTTGTTACCAACCGATTCCGCCTCTCTGTGAGTGACTGTAAAAACCTTTTTTCTGACATTTATGTGCATATTATACCAGAACCACATTTTAGAACTCATTTGACTTCTTCAAGAGCTGGAGATGGGGAAAGTAATTTTCATAGCTCTCTGAAAAAAACCTTCGTCTGCAGCTGCTTAGCTTAGGAAT
Source organism: Pezoporus flaviventris (assembly GCF_033815535.1). Classification (NCBI taxonomy): domain Eukaryota; kingdom Metazoa; phylum Chordata; class Aves; order Psittaciformes; family Psittacidae; genus Pezoporus; species Pezoporus flaviventris. The sequence goes on from NW_026892595.1 coordinate 11,662,198, forward strand.
TCTCAAGTTAACAACAATTTTAGCCCTAGTCTAAAAATCTCAGAGCCTTAAAATTAGCCAGAACTAACATTTAATACAAAATAGAGTGGAATAGTGTTTTTGACAGATTTTTTTTTATAGTCACCAAAAAGTATAATTTTCTTGAAATATGTCTAATTATGAGTTGTAAGTTTGTGTAACAATTAAAAATAAGTAGAGTGATGAATAGTTCCTATGTTGAAATTACCTGTTATTAAATACAAGGGATTAACAGTTGTCTGCTCTCTATTTATGAAAAATACAACACAGACGATTATTGTTGTACAAAATTTGATAAGCACTGTCCAAAATGAAATAAAACCCAACAAAATAACCCACTCATGCCCCACAGAGCTTACAAACAGTAGCAGAGAATAAGTTGGTACAACTAATGATAAATCAGTAGTAAAGAGATGCTTGTGTACTGACTGATGATGTACTTTGGAAAGTTATTGACTGTCTTACGGTTTAGTCAGCCCGGTTATACAGCTTGTTACTTAGGTGCCTTATGCTCCCTATCACTGGCAAAACACTCAGCAGGAGAATGTGAAACTGGAGTTACAGCATTGACTAGCGTTCCTTGGGTAAGGATGTAGCTTCTTACTTGCTCTTCTGCATCCTCCAGCATTTGAGTATAAAAGAGCTCTTTCCAAGAAGGTATGGTTTCTTCCAGATTTCCACCGAACTGCCTCTTAGTTAAATCTAGCACATTTTTGAGAGTAAAGTTAGGAGTCTGATCATTTTAAACTCTAGTCAATTACAAGAAGACTTTTGGTCTTCTCCCCTGAATGGAAAAGCTTGACTTTAGAAAGACTGAGATAAATGTGAGCTGAAGTGTTTAGTTCAGTTTTATTCTGATTTTCCAGAAGGACACCCAATTTCAGAGTTCAGAGCTTAGGGAGAATTTATTTGACAGATGGTCATCAGTCCTTGTTGCTGTCTCTTTTACTTTGTGGCAGAACTGCACAAGCTAGTTAGCTTGGGAAGCTTAGGGAAGTTTTTTAGCTCTTTTAGCTGATATGCCTTTATCTATGCCTGGAAATAGAGCTACGCACCTATTAGGACAAAGATGTGTCTAATTTCTATTGTATGGCTATGTCTATGTGGACATGCACCTGTAAATTTTTTCTTCCTTTTATTTGGAAGTGGAGTGCGTGTTCTTCTCTTGATCCAGAGGATTATCAAATCCTGCTAGTCACAGGGGTAGGATCACACCGGGTAACATTAATGTGGTCCTGCATCGAAGCAGCTCCCACCAAGTTCAGAGCACTGCAAGGAGCACTCTTCATGTGGGAAGGGCTCCTGGCCCCCATTTGTCTGAAAACTCAGGGCAAGTGAGGCAATACTGCTGCTTAAGGAAACAGAAGAGACCTTGGACGTGTGGATAGTGCTTGTACAGAAATGAAGAGACCACACATAACACAGCAGTTGTACGTGGTCCCCTGTATTGTCAGGTTTCTGAAGAGTAAATTGTAGTTTTTTTTCAAACAGTACTTTTCTTTCTGAAATATAGTCCAGAGATGGCTACTGAAAATATGCTGATAACAATGAGAGCTTGAGGTACTAATTTTTGTATAACCTGGGATGCATTTGGAGAACACTCTTGCACAAAAAGCCCTTCATTAGGTACCATGCTATATTTTACTGAGACTCGCAGACTGAGATAAATAAGGAGATGGAGATTAACAGTGTTTGTTACCAGCAGACTTGAGCCAACTCCCAGTGTCTGGAATAGAAAATCAATCTGAGGATCTGGAAGAGAAAATGAAGCAATTAGTAAGTAAATTAATTCCAACTGATCTACTTAGAAAAGTGGCTCTCTTCTCAGACCTGGGAAGAGCTTTGTTGTTGTTGTCCACAATTTACATTGTCTGATGCCATTTATTTATAGGCAATGAAAGTATGTAAATCTGATATGAAATAAGCAGAAAGTAATTCTGTTTTATTTTTATTATTTCTTGTTTTTTTTTTAAATGATACCTGCAAGTAATTACAGCTGTCCATGGTGCAAAAAATGTGTATGTACTTCCCCTATGAAGAGGCTTACTGCATTTGTATTCTGCACTGACACTGAAACTCCCGGAAACAGCATGTGATCAGCTTGGTAAGGAATAACTCAAAGTCAGGACCCCTTTTCAAGCATTTAAAAAAAAATGTATTTTTGAAAATTTGGGATCTAATCTCCAATACATTTAATCTTGGTGCCCCTCTGATAACAAGGGTAGATTTTCTGTGTTAAACTGCTGTTTCACTAAAATAAATAAGCATGACGATTTTCTGCAACTCCACTTATATGGAATGTAAAAAGCTTTTATAGAATATTATCACAGGTCTCAACTGAAAATTCCTTAGAGAAAGAGGAATTTGTTGATAGCTTATGTTGGTTTGTTGGTTAGTCTTGAGATCCAACTCAGGTCCTAACTGTCTGGAGTCCATAATTAAAATCAGACATAGCCTGATGATGCTTCAACAGCGCTAGGTTATCCCCATGTCTCGTATGAGTTATGATGCCATTGAATTTACATGTTCACAGAAAAGATCCTACTTCACCTGTAGGAAAAAATGAACAAGTAAGCTTTATGGTTGAAAGCAAGTTCATTAATCTTCCCTGCCACGTACAGAAATCTGCTGTATTTAGCTATGGTAGTCTTAGAAGTCAAAGTGTAAAATGCGTGGTTATAGTAATCATGTATTTCATACCATTTCAAGGCTGAAAAAGTAGCAATGGGAGGAACTTGTAAGACAGAATTTTCCCCCCCTTTTTTTCCCCTGTGGACTATTTTTAACCAAGGTCATTTAGTGAGCTTCCTTATTGCTGACCTCTGCAAACCTCTCTGTTTGTCCCTCTCTAAGGATGTGATAAATTTCAATAGAGGAACAAAAATAAATTAAGGGAGGGAAAAGGCAAAAATCCCTTAAGAGCTCCTTAAGCCAGATTTGTCACCAAAGTCAGTACATTATGAAATTAATCTTATATTGGTATAAATTTCTGTAAATTAAGAACTAAAAGAGTTTTAACAGTGTATAAAATATATTTTTTAAACTGGGCCTGATTGATAAACTGAATTACTTTCTTCTATTGATGACATGTGCAGAATATGGTGTCCTTATCTGAAATAAGTCAAGTACTGGGAATACACAGTGACGCGTGGCACCACCCTCCTTTGCAAGGAGCCGAGAGTCTGCTATCAGAAGCTGTTTTGATGTGTCTTCTGATTTGAATTACCACACTGTCTTTCATTCAGCAGAGGCGATCTGATCTAGTCTCAAATGGGTGATGGAGGGTTCAGAGTTGAAACAGCTGAACTCAGTGAACATGCTTTTCACCTGGTTTAGGGGACACTTAAGGATGCTGTTTTTCTGCCTGAAGTTCAAACAATAGCAAAGATATTTTCACGAGGGAATATATATCCAGACTTAATTTTGAAAGGTCAACAACTGTGGTGGAGCAAGAAAATGGGCTGACTCTACATATGTTGACAATTACCCTTTTCAAAACTCATCTGTGAGAATGAGCCGGGTAACTTATGTCAGATGCTGAAAGCAAGCCCATCTGCCTCAGGGATTAAGGTGTGAATGAGCGAAATACACTCATAGCCATGCACACGCCTGTCTTGTTTGTGGATGTGCGTGGCTCCCATCAACCGTGTTCCACATGCACCTTACAGAGTGATGACCAGGATGATGATGACCTTTACTTTAGCACGTGCATGGTAAGTCTGAGACATCATACAGTGATGAACTCACTGTCTAGCCACTGTACAGTTCTTGCAGACATATTTCAGTCTCAGAAATCCAAGACAGAAATATGAACCCCCAGGGCTGTAAATTACCATTTACTCATTGAACCCTAAGGCTGATGGAACTTGGGTTGGCTTCAAGCCTGCATATGAACAATAGAGATATTTGGGCTGCGGAAAGTCTGCAGGTTTTAAACAAATCTCTGAAGTCTTCAGATGGTGGAGACTTCAGGTGTAGAAAAAGGTGTGATCAAAGAGTGCTGAATGGATGATAGATTTATATATATATACATACATTTTTAAATATTATATTTCTTGAATCCAGTACCATTTGCCAGGTCTCAGTGTAGAGATTAAATGTTGAGCTGCTAGTATTGCTAGGTAGTGTACAAAAAAAGCCAAACAATTCCTTTCACCTTGGAGTATTTACACTGACAAAAGATGGATGAAAGCTGTTTGGGTTAGTTTGTTTTGTTTCCTGTGAAATAGCTGTACACATATTTTTTCCTTTTTTTTTTTTTTCCCCCTTCCTCCCCTTCCCTTGTGTACATGTATTTTTCATTTTAAGGAAATAATTTTTGCTCACTATTCAGAAGCATCAGGACTGATCATAAAACTGAAGATCTACTTCTAGGAACGGCATGAAAATATCTGCGATATTGAATTTTACCTTTCATGCTTCTCAGAGAAACAGTTGATACCATTTGAAGTGGACCAAAGGAAAGATCCATAAGTGGAATTGCACTACAACTTTTGTTCCACAAAGAAGGAAGGTGGGGAAAAATCCACAATCAAGTTCAATATCCAGGATGCTCTCCCTCCTCTGCATCAGCACTTACCACCTCTGACTATGTGTGGTGTTTATTAATATTATATGTGCTAATGTTTATTAATATTATATGAGTTCTTCTTCAAAAGTGCTTTGCATGAGCTAGAGCTGAGTACTATCATAGAAGGGAATAATACAGGCAAAAATACCCACAACCTTTGAAGATATTGATCCAAAAAGATTGCTTCAATGAAATCTTCAGCTTTACTCAAATAGCCCCCCCGTCCCACAGCTGTATGGGAGTCCGCTCCACCAGAAAATGTTCGTTAGAAGAAGATAAGACAAAGCAGTAAATAAAGTTTTTCATCTTGGCACATTTGAATGCATTTCTGGTGATCATTGTATTCTAGCTATCATAGATCTTTGCCTTCCTTACCAGCATATCAAAACATCTTAGCAGCTGCAAATAAAAGGTGAGCTTTTCTCGCACTACTTTTATTTTCTGATTAAAGTTGCCATGTACTCTTAAAGAAGGGATATTTGCTGGTACTAAGGAGACATGCTGATGAAGGTCAGCTGTACGCTTACCTACTCATGTTCAGGACTTGAATGCAACTTCCAGCTGTGTGCCTTAATTAAACTATGCGACTTTGGCTTTATTATGTGTAGTGCTCTGGATGGACAATTTGTGCAGTAATTTAAAAGAGACATGTAACTAAAATTTAAAGCTAAGTGGGTGAGAGAGTTGGCCTTTGTGTTGTTTCTAAGTTGTTACAATCACCCATAGCTTTAAGAGGAAAATATTTGTTCTTGTTGTTCTTGTTCAGCTTTAGCCACCATATCTTCTACAATTGTGCAATATTCTCCAGAATTATTTATCCTGGCTTTAGTTCACAACATCAGTTGCCATTGCAAATCTTTGTTTTCAGTTTCAGTGATGATATTGTAAGTCTACACTCAGGGATATATTATACAGTCAGGTTTTCATTATAGTCTGAAAGATTAATCCAACAGAATCCAAACAGTTTAGACAAAAAAGACAGATGGAAAATATCTTTATACAGAATCATATAATCATAGAATAGTTAGGGTTGGAAAGGACCTTAAGATCATATAGTTCTGACACCCCTGCCGTGGGCAGGGACACCTCACACTAAACCATGTCACCCAAGGCTCCTTCCAACCTGGCCTTGAGCACTGCCAGGGATGGAGCATTCACAACTTCCTTGGGCAACCCATTCCAGTGCCTCACCACCCTTACAGTAAAGAACTTCCTCCTTACATCCAATCTAAACTTCCCCTGTTTAAGTTTTAACCCCTTACCCCTTGTCCTATCACTACAGTCCCTAATGAAGAGTCTCTCCCCAGCATTCCTATAGCCCCCTTCAGATACTGGAAGGCTGCTATGAGGTCTCCATGCAGCCTTCCCTTCTCCAAGCTGAACAGCCCCAACTTTCTCAGCCTCTCTTCATATGGGAGGAGCTCCAGTCCCCTGATCATCCTTGTGGCCCTCCTCTGGACTTGTTCCAACAGTTCCATGTCCTCCTTATGTTGAGAACACCAGAACTGCACACAATACTCCAAGTAAGGTGTCACGAGAGCAGAGCAGAGGGGCAGGATCACCTCCTTCGACCTGCTGGTCACGTTCCCTTCGATGCAGCCCAGGATACGGTTGCCCTTCTGGGCTGCGAGCGCACACTGAAGCTGACTCATATTCAGTTTCTCATCGACCAACACCCCTAAGTCCTTCTCCGCAGGGCTGCTCTGAATCTCTTCTTTGCCCAACCTGTAGCTGTGCCTGGCATTGCTCTGACCCAGGTGTAGGACCTTGCACTTGGCATGGTTAAACTTCATGAGGCTGGCATCAGCCTACCCCACAAGCGTGTCAAGGTCCCTCTGGATGGCATTCCTTCCCTCCAGTGTATCAACCGAACCACACAGCTTGCTGTCATCGGCAAACTTGCTGAGGGCGCACTCAATCCCACTGTCCGTGTCAGCGACAAAGATGTTGAACAAGACCGGTCCCAACACCGATCCCTGAGGGAGGGACACCCCTTGTTACTGGTCTCCAGCTGGACATTGAGCCATTGACCACAACTCTTTTTGTGCGGCCGTCCAGCCAGTTCTTTATCCACCAAGTGGTCCATCCATCAAATTGATGTCTCTCCAATTTAGAGACAAGGATGTCATGTGGGACAGTGTCAAATGCTCTGCACAAGTCCAGGTAGATGACATCAACTGCTCTACCCCTGTCCATCAGTTCCATAGCCCCATCATAGAAGGCCACCAAATTGGTCAGGCAGGATTTTCCCTTAGTGAAGCCATGCTGGCTGTCACGAAGCACCTTGCTGTTTTTCATGTGCCTTAGCATGCCTTCCAGGAGAATCTGCTCCAAGATTTTGCCAGGCACAGAGGTGAGACTGACTGCTCTGTAGTTCCCTGAGTCATCCATTTTCCCCTTCTTGAAAATGGGGGTTATATTTCCCTTTTTCCAGTTGTTGGGAACTTCACCTGACTGTCATTATTTTTCAAATATGATGGACTTTTGCTTATATTAAAAGTGTTTGAATGTGAAACATTTAGTTACTTTGTCCTTCACCGTAGAATCTGGAAGAGTGGCTCATGATGGTTTCCCTGTTGCCAGGTGAACCTGCTTAAATATGCAAAATCTGAGTATTTAAATATAAAATCTCCAGCAGAAACACTTGCCACATGTGAGACAAAAAGACCAGTATTCCCCGGTTTGTGGTCTGTACCAGAAAGCTAGTCATCGAATGACTGCAGATCTTTTACGATATGTACACGTCCATGCACATAAGCAAGAAACTAAATCAATGATGTGTCAGACTTGGTTTCAGAGTGGTTTTGGGGTTCTGGTTATTAAAAAAATAAAAGGCAAACAAGCGAGCTTGGAACACACTGCTGTGGACAGTATTTGTTTTCACTGCATTTATTCCTAGGATGCTCCTCCTTCTGTGCAAATAAAACAGACATTCCTCGGCAGAAGAGCCTGGAAGCTTGTATTTAAAGACACAATTCTTTCTGAGGATTGAATTACAGCATGCACAGACAAATGTCCTGTGACAAACCATATGTTTCTACTTTTGATTTCTTCATTATAAGCAACTTCAGGGCATACTAAAAACAAGTACACTTCTAAATATGGTTGATTCTCTTCCTTGATATCCATTTTTGATGTGTATGCTAACTTTTTGTAGAAAATGTAGAGTAAGTCACAGTGTCATTTGCCCGGCTTGTTTTAAATATATAGGTTTCCATAAATATTGCATGCACAGATGACGCTGATACACTCTTGCTCCTCTTTTTTTCTTTAGCTTGAATTCAGTGTAACTTTAAATATTCTGCCATCAAATTAAATCTATTATATTTCTCATAAAACAGATTAAATCAGTTAAGTTTTTTTAAGTTGTTCTTTAAAAATATCAGAGCACCAAAGTGAATTTAATAACATTAGGTTTGGGCATGAAGGACTAAATAACAGGAATAATCTATTTTTCATAGCTCCAAGTGTCATGCAAGTAATGTATACTATTCAATTTCCCTGTTGCCGATATGACTTTTTTAGCAATAACAAATTAGAGAATTAAAAAATGTTGTCTTTTCTCATTTTAATGCATTTTACTGACATGAAATTTGATCATGGATCAGTCTTCAGGAATGGAAAAAGAAAGATAAAAAGCCATAGCTTGGAGACAAGCAGGAATAGCAAGTAAGCTGTTTAACGTAGCACTACTTTGTCTCTTTAATGATTTTCTGCTGATTGTACAACTTCATCTGGAGAACATTAATGAAATAGCAGTGTAAAATATATGTCTGGTGAGACTAAGGCAACGTAATAAACAGCTTTGTAGGGAATGTTTTTTTGTCTTTTAAAGAGTATTTTTTGTTTGTTATTGCCTTAAGCTTTTTCGATGAGCTCAATTTACATTTGGTTTTTTTTTTTTTTCTCAGATGTGCCTTCTACAATTGGGGATCTTTCAAACAGAAAATAGTGAAGATGCCAAAGCTTAAAATAAAGGAGAGTTTAGAAACAAAGTTTTAATCTGAGGCAGACAGATTAAGGTCCTGACATTTTCCAGCACTGAATACCAAATACTTCCTGCTGATTTTAAGGTTTAAGAATAACAATGACTTGTTCCTTTGCCATCAGGTACTTACAGTTTTGTGCTACACCTGTTCTGGTTCTCCATATCTAACCTGGCACGCTGGGAAGACAGCTGGATTGCAAGCACGGGCAGTCCATTTACCTGGAGGACAGTGTCACTAAAACAGGACTAAGCAAAGGGTTAGTACCAAGCACAAGATACTTCCAAACAGGTTTACTTTTGATTGCATTTGCTTTCACTACTGCTCCTTAAAAACAGGTCTTTTCACTCCATTTCTTTTTCTTCTCAATTCTTCTCTTGTCCATGTAATGTACTCTGCAGGATGAGGCAAATTTCAGATATGCAGGGCTGGATCTTTGCATGTCTTCATCATCTGGCTCAGGACAGGGCTCTTGTCTTGCACCATAAGGATGCAGAGAGGGTGAAAAAACGAGGATAAGATCCTTGCAGCACTTCTCCCAGCAGGGCCATGCCAGATACTCATATGCAGTCCCTAATGAGAGGGAAGGGGTATTCTCATTCATAAAACATTCCCCAGGTTTGTTCCAGGAAGCATCATATAGTGCAGTGCTAGACAGATCTCGTTTTATCAGTCTGTAATATATTTGCACTTAAACATCTTGCCTGCACCCTTACAGTTCTATTCCACTGAGCACGTTTCCTCTAGCAGAAAGCCCCATGGAATTTTGTTTGCACTTTGTCAGTGGGGAAATTGCATGAGAGTCAAACATTCCTCACTTCTGGGCTTGAATTACGCTGTTATCCTGCTGTCTACTGTGAAGAGCTTTTAAGTGGAGTGTTTATCATTAGAGCCTCTCCATGTGAATTATTTACTATTGACAGTGGTAGCTAGTAGGGAACATTTCTGTGGGATATGGATTTATAATTACACTGTTAGCTTAAGGATTAAAGCCTTTTTTGATAGCTCAGAGAGAACATTTTTTTTTGGTTTTGAAACCCATAAGAGGTGTATAAGAAATCTGACCTATCATGTTGTCTCTGGATCAGGAGAGGGAATATGGAATGAATAAGAATAATAGTAAAAATAAGGCAAAAAATTATTTTCTCTAAAATCACTGTAATTTGATTCCATGGACAGATGGCCAAAGCAGAAATTGCTGTGTTATTTTGAAAGGTTTGTGTGGCTGCCTGGAAGCTCTTATCCCTGCAGCAGGGCAGGCAAGTGAGCTAAGCAAATTCTCCTGGTGAGCTTCTCTGAGAAGTCAGCCAAACTAAAGCAGGATCCAAAGAACAATAACAAAATATGGCAAAAATACTGTCAGCATGTATGTTTCCATGCCACCATGGATTTACTGTATACATACTCTATGGTATGTCTACACATATCTCTGGGCCAGGAGTGGAAACATGGCTGCTATGTAAAAAGCACGGCTGTGCAGAGGATACATGCAGTGTGCCCGCTGGCCCTGGGCCAGAGAGAAGGGTGCTGCTGGGCTGAAGGTTTGGCTGCTCTGCTAGGGAGTGCTGCTGCCATGATGCTGTGCTAAGGCTCTTCACCGGAGAGGTTTGTGTTCAGCTGGCTCTGGCTATGATCAGAGAAGCGTTTGCCTAGAGTGCCTGTTGATATGGATATATCCCACACTGAACTTGTATGGAAAGCTTTTACTCTAACCTTGGGTTTTAGTATCCAAACAAAGACTATAAATAGGAAAGGTCTTATTTAATGACTGTAGAAGGAAGATATAAAACACACAATTCCATTAGGTCTTAACTTTATTCCCTCTATAAAGTGTAATGCTTTTGAAGTATGGGTTTTTTTATATTCATTTGATAAATTGTGACTGTACGACAAAGTTCAAAGCAACCTTAGAAATGTAGCCTAAGAATACCGTCCAGCACAAGGTGGATATGCTTCTATAAGCAACCAGTCTGAAAGTGGTTGGCTTCTAAGAGTGGAAAAAATCAGCTATTCTCTGAATCCAAGTACACATCTTAACTAATTTCTAGTTTGCTTCCTGACATAACAAAGGGCAATGAGTTCAGATGTACTTTTCCAATTAGACAATTACAATTGTCCTTGCTTCTGCAAGCTGGTGCAACTGTCATAAGAGGAATTTCAGAAAATCACAGTCCAGAAAATGTAAAATTGCCCCAGAAGGAGGGCAGTGTGCCAGAAATATGTTACATTAAGTTACAAGGAAGTTGCTAGCATTTATAATGAAAACTACTGACTGTCTCTAGTCAAGTTACAATGCAGCCACAAATGATATAGCCTGACAGCAATGGTGTGCTGCTGTTAGTGAGGCACTGCTCATGGCTCAGGTGAAGCACCTGCTGGAACAGCTGCCATGTGCCAGTTGCTAACCCATAGCTAACATGATTGTTTTCCAGTCTATAATGTTTTTCCCAGCTGCAGTAAAATGGTTCTGACAAATGCAAGACTAAAATATCAGAAAAATTCTGTTTTTCTGCAATCCTTACTTTTCAGTGACATAAAATAATGGAGTTCCCATGTCTTTGCATAAATGACTAAAGCATGTGTCATCAAACAGTTTAGTAGGTTTTAAGTGCATCCATTTTTAATATTGCATTTATCTTACAATGGCTTTCACAGTGAGCTGACTGACAAAGCCATCTGAAATCACAGTATCACAGTATCACAGTATGCTAGAGATTGGAAGGGACCTCAAAAGATTATCTAGTCCAATCCCCCTGCCGGAGCAGGAACACCTAGATAATGTTACACAGGAATGTGTCCAGGCGGGTTTTGAATGTCTCCAGGGAAGGAGACTCCACAACCTCCTTGGGCAGCCTGTTCCAGTGTTCCGTCACCCTCACTGAGAAGAAGTTTCTTCTCAAGTTTAAGTGGAACCTCTTGTGTTCCAGTTTGTACCCATTACCCCTTGTCCTATCATTGTTTGCCACTGAGTAGAGCCTGGCTCCATCCTCGTGACACTCCCCCTTTATATATTTATAGACACTAATAAGGTCACCCCTCAGTCTCCTCTTCTCCAAACTATAGAGACCCAGCTCCCTCAGTCTTTCCTCATAAGGGAGATGCTTCACTCCCTTAATCATCTTCGTTGCCCTGCGCTGGACTCTCTCCAGCAGGTCCCTGCCCTTCTTGAACTGAGGAGCCCAGAACTGGTCACAATATTCCAGATGCGGTCTCACCAGGGCAGAGTAGAGGGGAAGGAGGACCTCTCTCGACCTACTAACCACCCCCCTTCTAATACACCCCAGGATGCCATTGGCCTTCTTAGCCACAAGGGCACAGTGTTGGCTCATGGTCATCCTGTCGTCCACTAGGACCCCCAGGTCCCTCTCCGCTACACTGCTCTCTAACAGGTCGTTTCCCAACCTATACTGGAACCTGGGGTTGTTCCTGCCCAGATGCAGGACTCTACACTTTCCCTTGTTATATTTCATCAAGTTACTCCCTGCCCAACTCTCCAGCCTGTCCAGGTCTCGCTGGATGGCAGCACAGCCTTCTGGCGTGTCAGCCACTCCTCCCAGCTTAGTGTCATCAGCAAACTTGCTGATAGTACACTCAATTCCCTCATCTAAATCATTGATGAATATATTAAGTAATACTGGTCTCACTACTGACCCTTGAGGCACTCCACTAGTTACAGGCCTCCAACTAGACTCAGCCCCATAGACTACAACTCTCTGGCGTCTCTCCTTCAGCCAGTTAGCAGTCCACCTCACTACCTGATCATCCAGACCACACTTCCTCAATTTAGCTGTGAGGATGCTGTGGGAGAATGTGTGGTTTTGTATAAATATTAGATAAATCAAAAAGCTTTTCTCCAGGATATTGTCTCAGGGCAAAAAGAAATGTGGCAACTGAATTATAAACCCTTGACAGACATTTCCAGTAAAATGCTGATACAGGAGGAACTGCAAAGCTGTAACCAATGTTGTTTTAATATAAACATTCTATTTTCCTTTTTTTATTTTGCTTTTTCTCTTTAACATGTTGTGAACTTTAACTAGTACATTTTAAATAAACCACAATCACTTCTTGTTTTCCTCTTCCTCTTCCAGAAAGAGAATTCTACAGGCATAATGGAAACTTACTAATCAAAACAAAGTTATGAGCTGTGAAAATAGTTTCAAGATTGTGACAAACTCTGTTCAGTAAGGTTATGGCTGATACCCACTGCCATTATGTGCAGTCTTTTCCTATTGCAAAAATTCAGAAAATACTACCAGAGACAACTGTCACTGTTGTGGAATAAAAAATTCAGAACGCTTTGATGTAGAAAGTCCTTGAAGTTCCTACAGCTTGTTTCAAAACCCGCTGTAAGCTAATGCTTTAGGCTGGAAACCACTGCCTGCAGGATGGACAGCATTTTCTTGAAAAATGAGATAGTGCTGATATTAGGATACAACAATAGAGAAAATTGTGTCTGTGCTGATGGAACTTGGGATGCTACGGTTCATCCGAATTGTCTCTGCAGAGATGTGAGGACTGTTAATGGGGATCTTTTGAGCCACTTGCCAGGATGCTGGACAGACTGCCTATTCTACAGCTACTAGGGAAATAAAGAGAATAGAAAGCGCTAAAGGTTCCATGACTGGAGTATTAAGCAGTGAAAATGGGGATACAGAGAAACTTAATCTTTGCATATCATGAACTAATATTCAAGTCACTGTCTCTATGGAATTAGTTTTAGACTCCACTGATGGCTGAGCTGGAACATTCAGCATGGTCAATTCAGCACTGTTGCATGCGCAGACAGTAGCTTTCCGATGCTGGCTTGAGACCTGAAAGCTGTACAAGAGTGTTGGCTACAAATGATACAGCAAGGTTGTTTTCGATACTCATGTTAATCTGTTAAAAATTTGCTGTGGTATCTGTCACTGACATGGCTTTATGCTGCTTGAAGACTTACCTTTCATGTGCAAGCATTGAAGCTCTCTGACTTAGGCAGTATGTAGCTCTATAGTCATAGCTGTATTCTGAGAGGGGGAAGAAAGGATGGGGTGAAAGTAAGCCTGCTACCCTCAAAATGTCACAGGAAAATTTCATGCTGCTTCTTGAGGGATAAAAGTCCAAAGGAGAAAACACCTCAATTTATTTTGGTATAGATGATCATATTAAAATGAAGACATGAACATGGTTTCACTGTGGAAAGTGAAAAATGGACAACTGAGAGGCACAGAGAACTTTGAAATACTGCAGAAATGTTTTACCTGGAGAGCATTAGAGAATGAATAGACTGTCTTCAGGTTATAGGCATACTGTGTTTATTCAGACATCTGCCTGTGGACTGAAGAAGCCTCGGCTGTGCTTGGAGACATGAACCCTGCAGGAAACAGTTTTCTAACTGCAATAGCAGGTGAGATGTGAGGGACTGAACACAGGACTAGGAAACACAGGGCTAGCCTACACAGTGTCCCTTATAATTGCCACAGTAATAAAACCTTGCTGCTGTTCTCAGATTTCTGTGGAACTACAGACAAGAAAGTCAGACTGATGCACACAGGGAACATGTCTGAATGCCTTTATTATATTATCTATTTTGTATTATGTTGCATCTTATTTGCGGAATTCAAAGTGATGTAATTCACAGGTAAGTACATGCACACCTGTGTGCCCATGTATATTGAAGTTGTTCTTTACAGTTGGTCAAAAAAAATTTCTGATTTCTATAAAATGTATTATAAGATGTAACAATATTGTAAAAATCCCCCAAACAACGCCTTTGCCTAATTTTGTACACAGTGCAAGAAGTGATGAATGCCACAAACACTAATGTATGAGAAAGGACAAAGCTAGAATGAATAAGACTGTTATCTAAATCAGTTTGATTAGGCACAGGTATTTCTCTACAATTTTCAATTTTTTTTTTTCTGTTCTCAGCCACGTGCTAAAAATTATTTATTCTCAGAAGCCTCTTCGCAGTCCATAACATCTTGTGGAAACTGTTGTACTGTGAGGGAAGTTTGGCACTCAAAGACAAGGAAAGGCAGAAGTAGACAGGTCTGTGGGTTTTCAGGCTTAGTATGAGCTTTTCTGGGAGCAGGGGAAGGCTTCACAGCTTGGAGAAAATCACAGGGTTGTGTTCTAAGGCTACAGGGTCAGTAAATCTGTGTATGTCTCTTTCTTAATCCATCCACGTAATAACCTTTTCCTTTTTCATATGAATGTTTTTGAAAGTGTTTCTAATCTATATTTGCATATGGATACCAGATGATGATGCGTTAAGTCTTCAAGCTGAACGGAGCATAAAAACATGCTCAAATGAAGCAGGGAAATATTGCTGTTTCAAAGCCACAGACAATATTCCAGATGCAAAATCTACCCAACAAATTGCTGGAGAAGAGTCGTCTCTTGAGTCTTGCAGCAGTAGGATTAGCATTTAACTAAAACAGCTAAAACTTGACAAAGAATACAGAAGAAAGTAATAGACTGGACCTAAAAATCTATCCAGCACTGGAAATCAGTTATGCAATGGGTTTTGACTTAAAACAAGTTATGATTATCATCTGGTATGTCTATTTAGAAAAAAAATATAAATGCTTGAACATGGAATTCACATTGGCTCTCAAGTCACCTGAGACTGAAAGATTAGGAGTATGTCGTGCATGCCTTCTGATGATAATATAATACACGTGATCTGCCACATTTAACTCTCTTCTAACTGGCCATGCTTGAAGAGCTATTCCTAAAGTGTGTGTTTTATCACTTCCAGTACAGACCATTGCTGAAAGCATTGGTGTGTGATGGCTGAGATGATGGTGTGCTACAAATGGGATTTCCATTATTATAGGTGCCAAATAATATTTATCTGAAATGCCTTTGCTTCCTGACTCTGCAAGTTTTTCTTTAATCATTGTAATAATAGATACACAGCTTTTGGATTCTACGCAATGAGAAATGAGAATATGAGGGACATTTTTTCCTTAAGACTTCTGTTTTAAGTATAAGTGAAAGGACAGGATGTCAGCAAAATGTATGGAGTTGGGCTGCTACTCTGATCTTGGCTCTGCAAGTGTACTCCTCTTGCTTTCAATGCCTCTCTGTTTCAAATTCAAAGCAGACTTCGGGATATGGGAAAATTCCATTAGGCATAATTTTCATATGTTCTTCCAGTCATGACTCAGTACATTTTTTGCACCATGAAGTTTGCACTGGACCTTATTCTTTCCTTGGGACAGCACCTTTCTCTTTCCTGTATGAGATACTTTGCTTGGTAAATGTATTCTTATCAGAGCTAAAATGTATGTAAATTGCTGCAATGTTGTAAGCGAATGACACTTTCTACTAAATGACTTTTTTAGCCTTTATGTAATAACTACTTGAAAGTCAGACAAGGACATAGTTTAAAATTTACTAGCCAAAGTTGTCACCTGCAATTGTTATGCAAGGAAAGGAACTAATGAGATAGTGCTCATCATTTGATTTCACACTTGTTCTACAAGCTTTAGGCACAAGAAACTGATGTCAGATTTATTTCATTGCTCACTCAGATCTTTACTGTACAGGTTAAAATTGGATGTCTACAAAGAGATCTTTGAATTCTTTCTTTTAATTTCCTGCAAGAAAGAATAACAGAAAGGTTTGCAGCACTCCACTACTTCATTGCTATCTGTACCTGAGGATGACTTCTGATCAAAGATGTATTTTAAAAAGAAGGCTAGTGAAGATCCTTTAAATAAATGCAAACTTCCTTGCCCAAGGGCTGGAGAGGAGCAGGAAGGAGTAGGTTTATAAGGAGGGAACCGGGCAGTATTAAGTAGAGGTGCACTTCAGCCAATAAAAATTATTCCAGTAGTCCAATAAAGAATTTAATAAAGCTCTGGGCAATGTCTCCATTTTTAGATGTTGGTGTGACAAGCATCACAAGCTAGCATGGTTGTAGATGAAATTTTCTCTATTTTCTTAGCAGACTGGCAAATTTTGTGGTGTTTGCAAAGTCTCATCTCTAAACAGAGCACCAATGTCAGAACTGAAAGCTTGTCCTGTGCTAAACATCCTGGGAGCAGGAATTAATCCGCATGCAGATTGGTTGTCTGATTTCACAGAATCATATATTCATAGAATGGTTCGGGTTCATAAGGACCTTAAGTTCATCTAGTTCCAACCGCCTGCCATGGGCAGGGACGCTTCACCCTAGACCATGTAGCCCAAGACTACATCAGAACAGATATCAGGCACACCTAAATAGTCATGCTCTGCTTAAAAAGTGAAACAATACAACAGTACTTTCTTAAATTACTATTTTAATTGAAACTTTACGTGAAGAAGGCTTTTGTTATTATTAAAATTTTTAAAGCAAAGTGTATTAAAAGTTGTAGCTAAGTCCAGAGCTTTGAGCTGTGCTCCTATTTGCTTCATTTATAACTTGGTTTTCTTCTACTTAGAAAGAGCTCAGGAACTATCAGCTGATCTCCTTCGAGTGGAATTACATTAATTCTTTGAAGTGAACCTGGAAGCAGATTTCTTGATCATCTGTACAAACATGATGTCACTCTTGTGGTCTATTCTGGGGTCTACCAACCAGTTGCCTTCCTCCAGAACAAAGCCCATGATGGCTGCAGGGACCCCTTCTTCTCTGCAGGATGAGTGACACCACACCAAACTAAACTCACAGGTACCTTGCACAGCTGCCCAGTGCAACTAACTTTCCCACTTTGTGTATGTGTCTTCATGCTACACAATTAGGACCCAAAAATTTTTTTCAACATTTTACTAAAGAACTATCATTCCTCTGTTGCAACCATCACCCAGCAGTGCTAGTGACTGTACATTAACACCAACGGCATCTTCCTGCTGGTTTGAAGAAACCAGAACATTAATCTCTTTATACACAGAAATGGCTCAAAGAGAGCTGACTGTGAATGCTTACATTTCATAGTCCTTATGAAGATTAAGTCTCTATGGTGAGGGTGGGTTTTGTTTTTTTTTTCCCTTTCTTTCTTCTCGAGTTTGTCAGCCAATCATTCTGACAGAAAGGATATAAAGCAGAATGGTTTTCTTTGAATTCTGCATTGGCAATGCTAGTCCTAAAGCACTACAAATTTAATTTGGAATGCTCCAGCAGTTTCACTGTTTTGGCATGCATACCTGTTGAAAACTTTTGAGTTATAGAGAACTGCAGAGACATCCAGAGGCTCTAATTTAGAAGAGCATTTAATGCATTCAGGAAGTCAATGGAGGAAGAGTTTTGGTTCCACTGAAATTAAGAAACCTGAAGTATATCCTTAAATAAACTCTAGCTTTTAGAAAAAAGAATCCTTCAAATTAAAGATGAGAGCTGTTAAATTGACTTGATTTATCTTCTGTCTTGGGAGATTATCCTGAAGATTTACTCAATGTTTTAAAGCAAAAACAGTGTCAAATTGAGCAATGCTTTAATGTATTACATGTACAATGTTTTAGGGTGATAATATCATTTAGTAGAAGAATTAGCATAGTTCAGAGGTTGATAGACTTAAAACATAGCTGTTTTTTCCAACTTTATCAATCAGGCTAATAACAGATACCATTTCTTCCTCTAAACTCTGCTTGTTTCAACATAATAATTCTTGGATAGGAAATTACATTTTTTGCAACTTTCACCTTTGCTGTTAGTCATAACAGCATCTGATATTACAGCAGAAAAATATATGAAGAGAGACCTTGGCATTTACAGAATTGGGAATAACCTTTGATGGAGATAACATTCAGATTATCTGAATGTCCCTTAACCCTCTTAAATCCCGTGATAAGAAGAGGTGGAGCAACACAGAATGTACAAAAAACAGGAGAAAAAAATGGACAAAGTATCTAACTGTATGAAAATGTGTTAAATAATAATAAACCCCTAGTTTCTTGAATATCGGAGCCTATTTTCCCCTGAGCTTTCATGTCCTTAATCTCAGGCATGTTCTCACACAGAAGCAGACTCTCTGTGGGATATATTTTAAGTGTGATAGTGAATGGTGCCTATGTAAATTGAGAAAAGTATAACTGTAGTTAGGAGCAAAAGGTTAAATGAGAGCTCTGTTATTCTTCCTCTGCCTTCAGACAGCAGTTGTATAAGGAAATACAGCTTACATGAAAAAAATACAAAGAAGTGTCTAAGAGGCAAGTTAATGATTGGTTAACAAGCGGTTAAAGAAACGGTAGCAAAGTGTCTATGATGAGATTTCTTTAATTTTGCTCTTTTTTTTAACCAGGGTGCTTGATTTTTGAATTTGTAAAAGACACATTTAGCATCTTCCAATAACTTTTAAAAAAATGCACCTCCTACTACTTCAAAATTAAGTGAGAAAACAAAAGTTCTGAGTGTTGGAATGACTCAGAGCAGACCCTTGTGTTTTCAAATAGGGGAACTGATGGGAATAATAATGATAGTCTTTGTGGTACTTTATCTTTAGAAAGAAAGAAAAGAAACAATTTGCTAGCGGGTTATTCTGGATTTTACTACAAAGAGGAGGGTTGAGCCCTGTAAATGCTGAATCCAGTGGCAGGCTCTGAAGGAAATTATGCTGTCACCATCTGACTCCTTCACCATTTTCCGCCTACATCTTCCAAATGATCCCAATACCAGTTCCTCCTCTTTGCTTTCTTAACATGGGTTTGATTGTTTACCTTTCTTTCTCTTCCTTCTACTATACAACTCTTTTTTTTTGGTCTCCTGTTCTTTTCCTACAGTCTTTTAAGTCTCATCTTGATCTTTTTCTCTCTTACTATTTGCACTGGAGTTACAGTAATTACTACAGTAATCGAGGGGATAGGAAGAGGAATTATAGAAGTGTGGATAGGTAAAAGAGGCAGGGAAAGCATTAGGGTTTCTATGAGCTGAGGAAGGGAGGTATGGCAGAGCTGCAGAGTAAAGATAAAACTCTTGGAGATCAATTCTTCTCCTAGCAGGGCAGAGGTATGGGGATGTAAGGGAGAAGGACTAAAAAGCAATATCTGCAGGAAAATGTGCAAAGGGAATCCACAGTTTGAATGATGTTTGCTGCTGCTGTAATGGGTGAGATCTCCTGTATAGACAAAGTGTGGCATTTCACAGCACGGGCTCAGGTTGATGCAGAGACTCAAATCTCCGTTTATTACCACCAAGCCCTTTTTATCACCTTGTTCGGTACTTTCCCAATCTGCACATGCATACAACGTTCGATCTCATTGGCCCCTGCAAAACTCTCCAGGTAAATAGTCCAATCACAATGTTGCAGACCCTCTCACAACCCCCACATCCTCTGGCCTCCAACCGAGATTCCTGCCACAACTACATCCTGGCCCATCCTCCCAAGGCTTGCTTGTTTACCTTTCCTGTCCTTCAAGGTTCCAACTCATCACCCAGGGCTTGTCAAGCACCAAGGCCTCAGAGCTCATTCCCAAACTCTTTTTCATGCAAATCTTATCACCTTCATTCCCCACAACAAAGTGAGCAGCCTGCAGCCCTAGCAGCCAGTCCGTGACCCAAGGCAGTCTTTCTTTGTCTGAAGCTGTTTGTCATTCTTGGTCAATTTTTCTTCCTTATGTATTTCTGCTTCTCACCCCTCTCTAGGGATGGTGTTTTCATTTTGCCCAATAAATGGATGCACCTGTAGTGTTTAAAAACAGAGGCCTTGATCGATAAACATAGTAGAAATATAGACCCAGATATAGTAAAATTGTCATAAAAGCACATTTCATATATACCAGAAAGAGATTTGCCTTTTTAGAGGCAGCATTGTGAATTACAATATACTTTTAATCCTTTCCTAAAGTAATTTTTGGCTTTTAACTCTGTATTTTGCATTTATGCATTCAGTCTTTTCCTCTCTCATGTGATGTACCTCATACATAACACATCATATATCAACTTCTTTCATATGATTTCTCAAAGTTGTTAAGATAATTTAAATTTTAATTCTGTTACTCAGAGGGGTTTCTGTTTGGTGTCATATGTTAATTTGCCAACATATTCTCTGTATAATTTTTCACCTTAATGAAAATATTGAAAAATTTAAGACACAGGACTGATCTCTGTAAGAATCTATTTAATATCTTTTTGATAGAAAACAGACTTTGAACTATTCTTTATTCAAAATTCTGTACAGCAGTTTTGTCTGGAATATATTTCTCTAGTTTGATTACGAGGATAGCATGTTGGTCTGTGTCGAATGCCATAATAAGGGCAAGATATGTCACATTTCATGCTTCCCACTCATCCACTCAAACAATTATTTTGTCAAAGAAGGAAATCTTATTACAAAAGCACGATTTGATTTTGACAAATGCATGTTAAATGGTCCTTATTTCCTTCTTGGTGTTAATGAACTCATATTTGATGATTTATTCCACTATCTTTGGGGTACTGAAGTTAGATTGAACAGTTGCTATTCCTTCGATACACTTTTTTCCTCTTTGAGAAGGATTTTATCTTTGCTTTTTCCATTCCTTAGGCTGTCTTCTAAGCACCTTCAGAAATCATTGCAAATAGTTCTGAGACTGCTGTGAGTACTCAAGGGGACACTTTGTCAGGCCTAACACCTTAATATCTTCCATGCTTCTAATTAATCTCCCTTACCCTTTTTACTAATTACATAATAATTTTAGTATGATTTACTAAGCGCTTGCACCAGCAGGTACTTTTTAAGTAGCTGCAGTTCATTGAATGACTCCTCTTAAAGCCCAAGTGTTCACCAGGGATCCACATCTAAGGTCATGATTGGAAACTCTAGGTTAGATCCATGTCCTGCTGTCCTTTGCTGTCCTGGGAAGAGAAGTGCTAAGCTTTCCTCTGACATTCACAGGTATATGAGGCTTCAGGAGCACCAAGCTCAGCACAATTCCTTGTTCAGATCCAACCTGTTTTATCTCTCCGAAGAGCGATGGAGACTTCATTTTTCCTTTAAAACAAAATCAATTCAGTAGCTAGCACCCAGAGGTAAAGTAAGGTAAAGTCCCAGTGCCATGCCATGCCCTGGCTCTGTGGCTCCTGTCACTCCCATAGGAGAGCCAGTCCCATGCCAGGGACACACTGGGAGTGGCCAGAAGAGAGGCAGAAAAGGAGTTCTAGGACAAGAAGGAGTAAGCCTTGTGCTACTGTGTAGGTACATAGAATGAGAAAAAGTTACTCTGTGGCCTTTGCTCCAGTGATTACTCCTGCTTCTTTTGAACACAGAACTGTGAAAGTTTAGTGTCGTGGTTTAAGCCCAGCCATAAATCAGAACCATGCAGTCTCTGTCTCACTCCCTCTCTCCCCTCCCCGGCCCCCTCCCGGAGGGATGGGGAGGAAAATCGAAAAATTGTAACTCCCACGGGCTGAGATAAGAACAGTCCAGTAACTAAGGTATAACACAGATCACTGCTGCTACCACCAATAATAATAATGATAAGGGAAATAACAAGGGAAGAGAATACAACCGCTCATCACCCGCCGACCAATACCCAGCCCGACTGAGTGGTGATCCCAGTTCACATATTGGGCATGACATGCTGTGGTATGGAATACCTCTTTGGCTAGTTTGGGTCAGGTGTCCTGTCTCTGCTTCCTCCCGGCTTCCCTTCCTCCCTAGCAGACCATGAGGCTCAGAAAGTCCTTGGTCAGTCTAAACATTCTGACCAGCAACTAAAAACATTGGTGTTACCAGCGCTATTCCCAGGCTGAAAGTCAAAACCAAAACACTGCACTGGCTACTAAGAGGAGAAAAATGACTACTAGTGCTGAACCCAGGACATATAGAAAAATTCCTTATGGTAGAAAATATTGGCAAATTTTATGAAAAACTTATTTTGCAAAGCTACAATATCATACATTCTGAGGAGCACAGAAAAAGCTATATATAAAAGCTATGCAAATCATCTGTAGTTCCTCAGTTTAACACCAGGGTTCCCTTTTGGGATTATCCGTAGGGCAGGGAAAAACCACTAAGCAAACCAAATTAAAAAGCAACAAAAAAAACCCTTCTGAGAAGTTTACAGTACGGTAAACTTTTTTAAAAAGAAGGTACTATCTTAATCACGTGACGTTTTACAGATATGGTCAGGTTACCTGAGGATTTTCTCCTAAAAAAATCCCTGTAGAAATGAGGTGCACAGACCTGGGGGCAACTTATCTCTTCCTGACATAAATCTCTTCTTAGTTTTCTAAGCACTCAATTTTTCAGCAATTTCCCTGAAATAGTGATAAGCTTTTTAAAAAAAGACTGGGGGAGTGAATAAGGGTAACTATATGAAAATGTATTTTCTTTCCGCTTCCTAGAAAATAGCATAAAGAAAGGTAAGAGAGAATTCTTGTTTATTAGGCAGTAATCATAAGAATCTAATCTCTCAGTTTATTATTAGTCATGTTCTGACCAGCCTGATAAATAGACTTAAAATGTTTGCACTTTACGTGTAGTATTCAGATGAATGAAAATCGAATTTATTCTCCTTTTTAACATTCACATAAAAGATCATTTTTTGAGATTTTGAAGTCTGCTATAATGTTTTAGTGGGTTCTTTACACAATATTGTTTTGTTGTTTCCTATTTTGTAATAGTAAAAGGAATAGAGACTTCATCATCTAAACAATACTTATTTTTACCTAATCCTTTTTAGAAACAAAGATGTCATAAAGCTTCTTGCAATAAGAAATAAGCCATCAGGAGCTCAAGAGAACCTGGTTGTTTCTAGCTGCCCAGTACTACACTTTAAAAACAAAACCTGCAGAGACAACCCTGCTCTGCACAGCAAGAAGTCAGTCTAGCAGGAATCACCACTAGCTAATAAATAACAGCACAAAGACCTGTACGATGGGAATTAAGGGATTTTCATGCATGTCTGCTAAAACATCCATATTGGTTTGTACTAATCACATCCCACTGCCACCTGAAAACACAAACTGGCAACAGAGAATGGGATCAAGCTTTTAAAGAGTTAGGATTTACATTTTCTGGCTTTTGAGGAGAGATGCAGCAAAGAGCTGGGCACAGAATGAAGAATTACTGACTTCTTTTGTATATAGGCTCCTTAAATATCCGCTTGTGGAGTAAGACAAATCTGGGTGAATTCTCACTAGAATGAAGACATCAAATTAATAGCAGGAAGACTTTAATAATAACATATTTTCCTCATTATTAATGATTAGTAATATTTCTCCTGGCCCCCTGAATAAAAAGCTCAGCATGAAAGACCACAGATGTTCTTTCAAGCATGTTTCAGGGGGGCATCTCTGTGCTGGTCAGTTGATGGGGTCTGTTCAAGGGTGCTGTACCGAGACGCATGACAGCATTACAGCTGAAAGTTGCTGGGAACCCCTGTGTTTTTCTCCATGACTTCCCACTGCTACAAACTGTCAGAACATCCAGAGCAAGGAGAAGATTGCTAAGGAGTTACTTGGTCATGTAGGAATACAACTGAACAGAACAGTGCAAGAAAGATCTTTGCTTTGATCCACAAACACTGTTCTTGTAGTAGGTGTATTGAGGGAGCAGTAAATAATGCAAAAGCGTATTTCATACAGGAACTCATCCATATAGCCACAGCTATCATGAAGGCTCAAAGACAATAGAAAAGCACACATTATTAGGAAGGGTGAAAATAATCCATATATTTTCTTTCCTTTGACAGAGAATTCAGATATATTTTAGTATCTGGGTTTGGATGAAATGTTCCTGCCATTTGTGCAGCAGTGATAACTGCACAGCATTCTGAATATTTGGCAGTGTACAGCGATATTTGTGTCATAAATCATGGACGACATCAGCCAGGCCATTCATAAACTCAGTAAGTAATGACAAACAGAAAGCCAAGTTTGGCTTTCAGTTGTGCTGGTGTAAATCTGTAATAGCTTTGAAATCTACTGAACACTCAATTTTGTAAAAAACTCTTCATTTTCAATATGCCCAGGAGACCTGAAAATCAAAAGGCTGCTTTCAGAGCACTAAGAGCAGCATAAAATTTAAGATAAAAGTTGAAGAAATCCAAAGATTTTCTGAAAAAGAAACCTGTTTTCTGGGTTTGCATGTTCCAATAAATGTTGTCATAGTTAAAAAAATGGTGGCAAATGGTCTTATCAGCAAATCTTAAATCTGAAGAGGCTACAGAAGGCAGTAAACTGAAGCAGTATAGGAATTACATTGCTTTGGATATTTTCTAGCTGTCAGGAAGGCTCTGTTTAATTTTTTAGCTATGTTGCATCCTGTGAGCACAAAAAAGGTCCCCATGACCTCATCTGGAATGCTGCTGTAGCTGATGCTTCGGAATCTACCTGAAGACCCAAATCTGGGTAAGCATTTTTCCTTGTTTTCCAATAGTTACAGGTCTTAGTTGTTGCTCTTTAATTAATGGGGACCTGATTATTATGCTGCTAGTTGGCAGTTATGGATGTTGGGGAGACTAAGTGTAACTAAAATGAGGTAGAGAAGAAGGTGGTATTGTTCTACGTAAACAGGAAAGAAAACAAGGCTAAAACCTCCCTCATCCCTCATCCTGAGGTGCCAGAATTATGGCAGTTTTTGCCATTGTGCCCTATGAGTGGGGCAGGAGGGCCAGAAATCTGGTGTTTCTCCAGGCAGAGGTCTAAGCTGGGATCTAAGGTTTTAAAAAATATATGTTAGGTTATACAGACTCCTTAGGTTATATGCCTCCATATATTAGGTTATATATCTCCATTGACAGAGGTTTCCGTATGAGGGTCTGTATACATGGTCTTGGAGGAGGTTGTGCACGGAAACACATACACTCAGAGGAGTAATTTAGAGTCTCCTCATTCAAGTGCACCAGAAGTACACCTGGTAAAACACCAGTAGGACAGAAACGGAGTAGCAGTTGGATGCCAAATGTATCAGATGTTACCTTGATGAAACAAGTCTGTGCAGAGATAGGTACAAAGAATTTGTAGTGCTTTTGGGATGGAGGCAGAACACAGATGTCTAAACTCCCTTCAGATGTAGATTAGTGTCCCTGTTGCATAATTCACAGGAGACTGACAGTGTAAAGCTTCAGGTGCCTAGAACTAGGTCTTTGCTAAGAGGTCTACAAGGTCTGCTCTAATATGAGCAGTTTTGAGTGAAGAGGACATATTGGACTATCCTGATTTAATACATCTTCTAAGCTCATGCACTTGCTTCCTTTAGTGTGTGAATATTCCTGAAAGACAGTGACTCCATATTGCAGCGTACATCAGCTAGAGATGAAGTTGTCAAAATCCAGATGTAAGCAATAAAACTGCTCTGCTTCGTGGGTACTTGGTTCTGGAGCAGAGAAGTGGAGAGGTATTTAAGTTATGCCTAGTGTTAATCTGTATTAGCATAAAAAGCACTGCAAGCCATTTTCATTATCCTTTGCTTGCTTTTTGCTAATCCTTTACTAGTCAGAGAAAAAAGCAGTATTTTTAAGGCTTAAATTTATTCAATCTGTTCTGTAGATTCTCAAGTAGTGAGCGGCAGATGCTTAGAATATTATCAGTCCAAGTGTTGCATACATTCACGTAATTGAAGACCACCTGATTGCCTGAATGAATTCCTATTAATTAGAGTTGGTTGAACTGTTTCCTCAATTTGTATCCTCTCCTGCCACTAGATCATATGGAAAAAAGAATTTCTTAGATATTCAGTTGGCCAGAACTTTTTATATTGGAATTGAGCAGCAGTACAGCCTTTTACTTCTTGCCAAATGTCTTGTATGAACTGGTAGCAATAATAAAAATGAAGATACTTAACATTTATATCCTCATAACTCTTGCCCTCTATAGAACCCAAGCCACCTATCACCTCCAGTTTGCTCAGCTGCAAATGAAAGATTAATTATTTGCTCAAGACAACATGAATAATCACATCTTTTTTTTCCTGCATTTTTCAGCACTACAATTAATCATCTGACATACTGCATTTTTTAGATGTTATCAGCAGTCTATTCAATTTGATTCTAGCATAGTGACACAAAGTACTATTTGGCCAAAATTTTCAAGTTCAAAAGAAAAGCCACAAACTTTCAGACATACCTACCTTGTGTATCCTGACTGTAAATAACAGGAATATCACAGATGTTTTTGGTAATGTGTGGGGCGCAAAAGGAATTTACAAAGCTAAAACATTACAGGAGATATAGAAAACTTGTATCTGGTTTCTACATTTGAACAAAATGTTTTGATCTTGCAGAATGTGAATTCTGCTGGCAGTACTCTCAGAGCTTCATAAAACCCTGTATTGCCATATCAGCAAAATATCTGACCCAAAGTTCTAAATTTATAGGTGTTTATTAAATCATAACCAGAGAAACATTCTTACTGAACTACATGTTGATGGTTATTCACAATGGAAAAGGAAAATAAGTTGAAATACACAGAAAAAGAGAAAGCTGAGCCAGAAAGAGGAGTAGAAGAATGAAATAATAGAACAATTATGGGTGACTGGGACACAGATGGGTTATGAGCTGAGCTTTCACTGGTCGTATGAAGTACAAAAAATGTCCTTTCCTCCAGTTTTCTCCTGCTCAAATTGATGCATCACACTATTTCTATTTTTCTGATCTCAGATAAATTTCTTCTAAAGACTGTTTCAAAACATTTGGAGAAATCCCCTCTGGTAAGGTCTTGAAACATTTTTCCTGAAAAAGGCTATTCTGCTCTGCTGGCAGGCCTGCCTTCTTTCCTCAGGCTCCATTTTTCTGATACAAGAACTCATTTGCAAGAAATTATCAATTTTCTGCAATAGCTAGGATAGCCTGCCCTGCTTTTAGCTGCCCAGAAAGCCTTTTTACTCCATGGGCTAATGCAGGTCCATTCCAAAGGGATAGGAACTTACTATGGCATCCCTGTGCTGTGTACATTCTCTAGGAACATCAAACCTGAATGTGAGCTTGATCTAGTGTGAAACATTTTCCACCTTGTTAATTAAGTGAATCCTTCTTACCATTATCTAGTAAATACATCTTTTCCTAGCTACTCATATATGTATTTCAAATTGAGGGTACTAATTTGTAAAGCTTGTTAGCTAATGATTGGTGATCCTATTCTTTTTCCTGGTGCTTTCTTCCAATTAGGTAATTTTCTCAATCTTCTCTGAACTTCCTGTTCCATGATCTGCACTTCACTTTGATTAATCACATCACTCCATTCATATGTTCTTTCTTCAATCTACTTTGCCAAAGGGTTGTATGATACCTACCATTCCCATTGTTCTTTCCAGAAATCAGTCATGCTTAGTTCATTTGTCACTGTATTCTTCTCATCTTTCTGCCTGACAGTTTGAATGATTTCCTCTGGTCATCCCCCTTTCACTGGTAATGGTGGTGTTTGTGTGTATATTCCTTTAGTTCTCTTGTTTGTATCAATAAGTCCTTCTTGAAATCCATTTCAACTTCTGCAATGCTATGATATAAAATTAAGATTTTTTTTTTTTTTCCTGTGATTGCATTAGCATTGATCTGCTTTTCAATTTCCTCTTATTCATGCCACCCTAAGTAAAGCTTCTGTCTTTCCAATGTTCCTGTAGGCACAGTGGGACAAGTACAGGGTGCATGTGAAATGAAGCCATGCCTATATATCAGTAAGTGTAATTTTATACATGGAAAAGGTTTGAAAATATAAACTGTGCAGCATCATGACTATTTAGATGTGTTTCTTATTATGGCTATGCCTTTTAAAGCAGCACTGTACTTATAGGAATCTTCATGATTCTTTACTGATTCCCTCAGGAATTGTCGTCCTCCTCAAACCCCGCTGAAATGCTTATTGCATAAATGCATATATAGTGCTATATTTCACACTAAAAGTGAGTAATTAAGACACAAAATTCTACTGTATATTCTGTTTCTTTCTTTCTCGCTGCCCTTCTATTTTAATGGATGAAGTAGGAAAGAAAAGTGGCAGAATTCCTATGCCTTTCCAGTCACAACTTCTGTGTCAGCTGGAAGCTCAGGTTTCTCAGAGTAAACATTATCATCTGTTCTCAAGAAAAGTTTTAGAATTTGAAAAACAAATGACATAGTGTTTGGTTTTCTCCTTTTCTGGACATCAGAAGATGATGATGATGATGATGATGATGATAATTATAAAATTAGTATTTTCATTGTGCTTTGTTTCTGAACTAAATAATAAATTTATAACCTCTTAAAGTGAGTGACCATATGGTTTAGGTCAGGATTGCCAGCATTACGGTCTATCAAACATCAGGGAATCGGTTACGCTAAATGAATTAATTTCTGGTAAATCTGTCAAAGAGAGAACTGCTCTTTTAACACCGTGACTTCTATGCTTTTTGATAAGTGTTACACCTCTCTGCATGATGGCTAAGGACCTGTTTTAAGTGGTCACTCACAACTCATTGTAAGTAAGTGAAGTGTTTTCAGAGACCTGTGCCTTGATAGAAAGGATGGGAATCTGTTCTTCCAGTGTAAAAGTAGTTGACTTACCTAAAACATAAAGATACTAATTAAAAATTTAAATCTCTTAGTGGAGAGTGGAATGTGTTTTGGAGCTACAGTTTCATAATTTGGAACAGCCAGAACATCTGTTCGTTTGCAGATAAAGGGCAAATGTAGTCCGAATCAAATTACGGCAGGCATTGTTTTATTTCTGTGTTGTTGGTATCTTTGCACTTATCCTCATCTCTTGTCTGACCATTTGAATATTGGAAATTACTTGGTGAGAAATGTTTTATTCCCACTTCAGGATTTAATTTGCTGCCTTCCGTTCTTTTTACATTCTTTCTTCTTCCTATTGTTATGCTACCTTTGTCAACTCTTTCGAAAGCATACATTGTGAAACACATAATAAAATAGCAATAATTCTACAAAATGTGATCTGCACAAAGTGCTAATACTTCAAAAGAAAAACATGTTAATACACTTTTATTTTCACTCCTGCACTGCTTCCTTCCTCTCTGCATTAACTCTGTACATGGAGGTATACAAAAGTCATGGCAGAGGTATACAAAAGTCCTAGTAAAGGCATACAAAAGTCATAGTAAAGGTAATAGCAATTATTGTGATTAAAAACTTATACTATATGCAACTTAAGAAGCACTGCATAAGAAAACACATCCACATCATAGTAATTCGTTGATCTTGTGGGGTCAGTACAAGACTCTCTGTGAATTGTTGTCCATTACAGGTGAGGAGTGTCAAAATCTTTTCTTGTGTGCTCTCTAAATACCCTTTCTCTGATGGAATGATGTAACAGAGGTTACAGAATTAAACTATAATTCCTACTTTCAGATGTTATGACTGATTGGGGATTGTATTCAAATTAGAAATCTCTACTATGGCTGTAAGTAGAAAATACTGTTTGTTACCTTAGAATAAACCTGATATCACCAGAGATGATGATATATCACGAAAAAAGCTCTATCAGAAATTTTTTTTAGGTACTTAAGGACTTCTTTGAGGTGGTCTTCACTGGCAAAGGCTCGGAACGCACCACCCAAGTCTTGGAAGGCCGACACAGGGACTGTGATAATGAAGACCTTGCGCCAAGTACAGGAGAGGATCTGGTTTGAGACCATCTTAAGAACCTGAACATGCACAAGTCTATGGGACCTGAGGAAATCCATCCACTGGTCCTGAAGGAGCTGGAGAATGAAGTTGCTAAGCCACGGTCCATCATATTTGAAAAATAATGTCAGTCAGGTGAAGTTCCCAATGACTAGAAAAAGGGAAATATAATCCCCATTTTCAAGAAGGGGAAAATGGATGACCCAGGGAACTACAGAGCAGTCAGTCTCACCTCTGTGTCTGGCAAAATCTTGGAGCAGATTCTCCTGGAAGGCATGCTAAGGCACATGAAAAACAACAAGGTGCTTGGTGACAGCCAGCATGGCTTCACTAAGGGGAAATCCTGCCTGACCAATTTGGTGGCCTTCTATGATGACGCTACGGAACTGATGGACAGGGGTAGAGCAGTTGATGTTGTCTACCTGGACTTGTGCAAAGCGTTCGACACTGTCCCACGTGACATCTTTGTCTCTAAATTGGACAGACATCAATTTGATGGATGGACCACTCGGTGGATAAAGAACTGGCTGGATGGTCGCACACAAAGAGTTGTGGTCAATGGCTCAATGTCCAGCTGGAGACCAGTAACGAGGGATGTCCCTCAGGGATCGGTGTTGAGACCGGTCTTGTTCAACATCTTTGTCACTGATATGGACAGTGGGATTGAGTGTGCCCTCATCAAGTTTGCTGATGACAGCAAGCTGTGTGGTTCGGTTGATACACTGGAGGGAAGGAATGCCATCCAGAGGGACCTTGACATGCTTGTGAGGTGGGCTGATGCCAACCTTATGAAGTCTAACCATGCCAAGTGCAAGGTCCTACACCTGGGTCGGAGCAATGCCAGGCACAGCTACAGGTTGGGCAGAGAAGAGATTCAGAGTAGCCCTGCGGAGGACGACTTGGGGGTGTTGGTCGATGAGAAACTGAATATGAGCCGGCTTCAGTGTGCGCTCACAGCCCAGAAGGGCAACCGTATCCTGGGCTGCATCGAAAGGAGTGTGACCAGCAGGTTGAAGGAGGTGATCCTGCCCCTCTACTCTGCTCTCGTGACACGTCACTTGGAGTATTGTGTGCAGTTCTGGTGTCCTCAACATAAGAAGGACATGAAAGTGTTGGAACAAGTCCAGAGGAGGGCCACAAGGATGATCAGGGGACTGGAGCACCTCCCATATGAAGACAGGCTGAGGAAGTTGGAGCTGTTCAGCCAGGAGAAGAGAAGGCTTCATGGAGACCTCATAGCAACCTTCCAGTACCTGAAGGGGGGCCTATAGGGATGCTGGGGAGAGACTCTTCATTAGAGACTGTAGTGATAGGACAAGGGGTAAGGGGTTAAAACTTAAACAGGGGAAGTTTAGATTGGATGTAAGGAGGAAGTTCTTTACTGTAAGGGTGGTGAGGCACTGGAATGGGTTGCCCAAGGAAGTTGTGAATGCTCCATCCCTGGCAGTGTTCAAGGCCATGTTGGAAGGAGCCTTGGGTGACATGGTTTAGTGTGAGGTGTCCCTGCCCATGCAGGGGGGTTGGAACTAGATGATCTTAAGGTCCTTTCCAACCCTAACTATTCTATGATTCTATATGCATAACAGAGCAGAGCTTTCTGTTGTGTTCTGTTCAGTTCCAGTCCCCTCTCTTCTGTTCTAGTCCATTCCATTTTTTTATTGCCTTCCCTTCCCTGCACTCACAAGTTGTACAATGAGGAGATCCTTGTTTACCTGAAATGCCAAGGGAATTTCAGCACCAAAATCACTTTCAAAGACAGAACTCAGAACGGTTATGGGTAGAGAGAGTATTTTATTTATTTCTAGATAAAGTTATTTGATTTAGTTTAGCTGAGTTAATTTTAGTCGGGTTTAGTTTAGAGCCTTCAGTTTAGGTGGCAAAAGCCTTCCTTGCAGCCTGAGAAAGGAAAGGCAGGGCAGGAGCGGTGCTGTGGTGGTGCGAGAGCAGTGCAAGAAGAACCCAGCCAGAAAGGGCCAGGGAAGACCTGACGAGGGCTGGTGCTCAATCCTCCAGAGGACAGCAGCAAGTCCCGTGGCCACGCTGGGGCCACCCTGGGAGTGCAGAAGGCTGCCTCCCCCCGGATGCGGGGCACGAGGGCCACCTGCGTGGAGCACGAGCAGCTGCCTTTGGGACACCATGACCCAAAGGAGCCCCGTGAAGGGGCTGTGCTCAGCTGCGGAGGAAGACAGCTTGGCAGTGGGAGCTCCAGAGCACTGGGGGAGGGCACTGAGCCACCTGTGCATCCTTTTTCTTCTGGCTACTGCCACTCTCTCCCCAGCAGGTGAGGACGGCGAGCTCCCTGACAACTAAAGCAGGAATTGCAAATTTAAATGATGATGGTTTTGTCACTTAAAATTCAATGTATAGAGAAAACTATTTGGTTCATTTCTACATATTCTTAAGTCTTTGCTGTGAAATAATTGAAAAATATTCTACCCCCGTGTGCTGAAGTGCATTCTCTTTTAAAGTTCTTTTCTTAAAGTCATTCACTGCTGCCTGCAGTGGATAAATAACAAGATCTGAGGATCTGTTTATCATAAGAAAAGGCATTGTATGAAAGAACAGGGTGGTAACACTGTTTTTTTCAGAAAAGCTGTGCTGCAACACTACATTAATTTCTGAATACCATGTTTCTATGTATATTATTGGTTGGAGATCTGAGAAAAGAAATTATAATGATGAGAGAGCCAAAGACTGACTTTGTAGAGAAGATTTAGAGCCCCACATACATATGCTAGTTTGGAAAAAATAATGGCTACAGGAAGTACAACAGAGGTCTTCCAATATTTAATAGGCATGAAAACAGAGAAGTGATAGAACTTTTTAGGATAATGAAAGTGAAGAAAAGTGTAAATCTTTTGGGGTAGGAAACTGTTGTGTAGGAGATATTCTATTAGCTGTTGAAATAATGTCAGTATAGTATTGTCCTAGTTTTTGTTTGCAATTTTTGCTTGACTGTTAGAAATTCACTTTAATAAGAATAAGGAGAAATGCAGTTCAAGTAGCAAAATAAAAAAATAAAAGCCAAAACCCAACTCAAATTTGAGAGGAAAATCTTCCTGATTGTGATTTTGATGAGCTCTAGAACTTTCTGAAAAGTAGTAAAGCCCTGTCTCTTGGGACCTTAGTAGGAGAATAAGAAAGATGTAAGAAAATACATAATAGGAAGCACTTTTAGACTGACAAAGAAAAGAACTAGATTTGTTGAGGTTTATCCATTTTAAATTGCAATAATATTCAAAGCCTTTAACTTTGGTGCCTCTGAAGACACTAGAAAAAGAAATAAGCAAAAGGTCCTAGTGTGTTGAGGCACTCCTCCTCCCGTTTCTTCTGAGAACTGTGACTCAGAGGAAGCAGTGGAGTGAATATCATTTAAGTTCATTCTGGAATAATCATCTTCACCAGGACTGTCATGCTCTTGCCTTGCTTTACTTCCTAGCACACGACAACAAACTCCAGCAATTTTTATCATCCACTTAAACATTTGCAGCAGGACTACAACCAGCAAGACATATGGCACAGCATCTTGGAAACTCACTTCTAGAAAATGTAGGGTGGTTGCTGATGCTGCCAGGCTTTGGATGGGCACCCATAGAGTGATGCCGGGGTGCTTTGGTTATCCATACTAGTACTCTGCCTAGAGAAGAATTCTACAATCTGCAACCTGTCCTAGTGACTGCAGAGACAGGTTAAGCTCCTCTTGGTTGTTCAAAATAGTGGGTTTGATTTATTTTACTGCTCTGGCTGTGGTGATCAAGTACAGGGCTGTTTGACAGATACGTATGGACAGTACTGGCTGTGTCATTTGCACACCTTATCAACCCTCTTTTTTTGTTCCTTCATTTCTCTTGCACCTACCTGCAGTTCTCTGCCCCGATCTTCTCCCAGATGAACAATCAATGCCTACCTTTTACCCTTTGCATTCATTTGGTATTTCTGTTATCGTTGTTTAGGTAATCTTAACCTTTTATATGGTATTACTGATCTGGTTACTCAGGCACTGTTGACCTTGCACGACTTTACTACCCCAGAGATCCCCAGTGCTTCCTGCATTTCACACATAAATTCTCCTTAACCACCTGTGAAATTCAGACCTCTCCTACAGAGAAGGGCTACAAGAATGAGTAAAGATCTGGAGCACCTCTCATACAATGAAAGAATGAGGGAGCTGTGCCTGTTCAGCCTACAGAAGAGAAGGCTCAGGAGGGATCTGATCAGTGTGTATAAGCACCTGAAGGGTGGGTGGCAGGAGGATGGGACCAGACTCTTCTCAGTGGTGCCAGGTGATAGGATGAGAGGCAACAGAAGAACTTTAACTGTGATGGTGACTGAGAGTCTCCTTCCTTGGAGATATTTAGGAGTCATCTGAGCACAATCCTGAGTAATATGCTCCAGGCGACCCTGCTTGAGAAGGGATGTTGGACTAGTGGTCCCATCCAACCTCAACCATTCTGTGACTGTGACAAAATCCCAGTTCACAAGAAATGACTGGTGTTCCATTTTTGCTTTCCATCCCACATATTTTTTCCAATTCTTATAATTGCTGATTGTTGCTGTTCAATATTTTTTGTACTTTCAAAGTGATAAGAATCTTTGCCTTTCTTTGCTATTGCCATATCTGGTCTTCTAATAAATATTCCAATTCCATTAAAAGTATAATTTAAAAAATTTGGTAATGCTTTTTAATTTCTTATTTTCTCCATCTTTGTGTCTTATGAAAATAACATTCTTACTTGCTGTGGATTACTGCCAACTTTCTAATGTAGTAATTTATACTCATCTCCAGACAGTTAGATGCATCAACTGAAAAGTGATTTACAGTTAATGAGGCCAGGCCACACATTTTATTGTCTGAATTCACATTTTCCCTATCATCTGTCTCTGTCTGTGTGTTAATGTCTTACGCAAATGACTTATTTTGAGCACTCATAGTTAAAACTTCAGGCTATTCTGTCCTTCCTCCTTTGTCAGGTCACTTGTACTTTTCCATTATATTCAATGAGATTTTGTGAAAGGTACTCCATGTGGGTTTGTTGTTTTTTTTTTCCACCTCTCTTTGCTTTGGTATCTCTTTCTTTAGTGTAAAGACTTATTGTCAGAAGTAGTATATTCCTCAGATAGTTTTGGTTTTGATCCAGTAAGTCCATTTCTCATCGTTTCCTGTCATTACTCATTGTATTCCCCGACATCCTTCACTGATCTCATCTTTTCTTCTGTACACTTCATGCCAACACAAAGTCACTTCAGGTCGAGGTTCATACAGTGCTAACTTCCTCCTGCTGCTCCTGTCAGATTCCCTTAAATCCACTTTTCATCAAGTCGCTAATCCCAGGCATATGATCTAATTGGGTGGTATGTTGCAGCTCCTTAAGTAAGTCGAAGAATTACTGAATTTCCCTTAAAAATAAGCATTATTTTCTGTTTCCTTATCATAACTCTCTTTAACTGATGTATAAAGCTGTGTACATCTCCACTGCTGGATACCTCATGCCACTTTCCTGTGGCACTGTTGCCATTCCTTTCAGCATCACAAGACTGTTAAATCTAAATACCAACTCTCAAATCTCAGAAGGTTTTCACTGAGGAATTAATATCAAAGAAAACCTGGATATTTTCAGTCCCTATAAAACATATGGTATTTATTTTTTTCTTTTAGTTTTCTCATAGCATTTCCCATACATTTCAATAACTGCAACTTTAAAAAAAACCCAGCCAAACAAGGTGATAAGCAAAAGCAAACTAGGCTTTTCCTAAACTCGTCTTCCTGTTTTATCAATCCATTCATTTATTCATTTTAAATTCTAATAAAATAGAAAGATAAAAGATTCAAATATATTACGAATTTCTACCAGTGTTACTGTTGTATAATGCAGTGTAATCTACCCAACTAAACTACAAGATTTTTTCATTTATTTGGCAAAGTTTTCCTCTCCATGTTATCTTTGTCTGCTATCCAATGGTTCTTTACAACCTGAAACTTTGGCACTCTTCTTGTTCTTGAGGAATCCTATCGTTACTTTCAAAATGCTTGGCAGTTTTTTGGTAGTAATACAGTTAATCCATTTCAGTTACACCCAAATCTTTGGAAAACAGATTATAGACTAAATTTTAGCTGGAACATTTTACTGTGTAAGAAGAGTTTTAATTAACAAGATTTCTTGAAACTATTCAGTTAAATTCACTCTTTCCTGATTTTTTTGAGTACATTTTCTGAGCAGATTTATGTTTGCAAAACCCTTAACTGATGGTTTTAGATTCCCTTCATTACCAGTTATTTTCCAGCTTTAGGTAATTCTTTCTGAACATCTTCATCTGTGATCTGCACTTTATTTTGATTGACCACAGCATGTTATTCACACTTTGCTTTTAATATCTACTTCTCACAGAAGTCTTTGTTTCTCTGCAGTCAATAAATCAAGCATACATTTCTTTCAGTAGTCCTTGTATTCTTCTTATCTTTGTTTCAATCATCTGCCCAATTTCTTCTTTTCATTTACAATTTTTTTTTTTGGTAGAAACATCATCATTATAAGTGAAGCTAGTAGCAATTTGGAAGGTTTTCCCAAATTTAGGCTGCAATAAATGTAATATTACTGACTTCAAATATGCTCTTCCTCAAAATAAATTCCATTCTTTAAATGTGATTCTGAGATGAAAGCTCTGTGTTAAAAAAAAACATACATCAGTTTTTAACTGGGAATGATAAGGACTCCCCAGATTGGTTACCAAGTAACGGTTTATTCAAGTTTCTATGTAAATTGCCTTCTGTTGTTGTTTGTTAACCCAGTAAATATGCATCAAAGGTGATCTTTCCTATTGGTGCTGTTTAAAAGAAGACATACACAAAATTCAAGGATTTCTTTATATAAGTGAGGTATATGAGAACCTTTCAGGCTCTGAGTGTTGGAAACATTTGCTCCTCTGCCAGGCTGACAACTGCCAAAGAAAAGGATGGGTCTCCATCCTACTTTGTTAGTACACAAAAAGCCTACATGGCCTGCTAGCATACCTGACTGCCTTTGCTTACTGAAGAAAGTAGTCTGACAAGAAGCCCTCAATAAAGATACCATCTGATGGGCTTTTAAGTTTTCTCGATAAAGAAATCAGTGTTGGACAACACCATGATTTGGCTTTCTATGTCAACATCACAAAATAAGACCACTGATGACAAGGAAAGGAATCAGGATTTTGGCAACTACATAGGAGTGTATGATGCTTGGCACAGAAAGATGTGATGAGCACATAATTCAACACATAACCTCTTAGTAATGTAGTAACTGGCCCAGGATTTGCTGACCGCTTGTTAGTTATTGAACAGTCCTGAACTGTCAGACCAATAGCCTACCCTACATCACCTCAGCTGCTTGTCCCAGATGACTAATAGCAACTGTTTTTGAAAGGGGTCCAGGAATGTCTTTGTAGTGCCTTTACTTTTCCACAGCTTTAGCCAAGCGTCTATGTACCAAGAACTCTGAAAGTCCTAGCCAAAACCTCTCCCTGCTGGTACTTCTTCCATAAATATGTCCTCTGTTATATTTCAAATACAGCTGACACTTAAACATGCCAAAAAAAGAAGCTTAAACAGAGGATTCTTTGATTAGAAATTCTCTTAACACCTTAAAAAATATGGCTTCTTTGTTGTTACCATTGGTAACACAGGGAGAAAGGAAAAAATGCAAACTTAAGATAAGCAATGAGAGTTAATAGACTCCAAATTCAGCTGTGACTAACAACAAAAAGAAAAGGGCATTTTGTACACAAGGTGTCTATTCCTCTATTTCTCTAAGTTTCTAGAAGAATTTGGGGAACAGAGACTTGATGTTACCTTCTGACCTGAATTTTTAGAGGTTATACCTCTAGAAATTTCTTTTTCAAATGTTTTTCTTTAGAAACTTGTACTTAGTTTTGATAAATAAAAAAAGGAAGCTAGTTTTAAAAATTCAGCTATATCTGAAAGAGAAGCCACAGCAAAGGTTCATTTCCTGAACAGGTATCTGTTTTATTTCTGTTATATTTTGAGAATGTTAATGTTGTAAGGTTTATAAAAGGAAAGCAGGATTATTCCTTCCTCAACAAAGTCCTGATTCACTACTTGTCAAATGATACCCATGACTAGTTTAATCAGAACTTTATTCCTCAAATGTTTTTTGAGCACAGGCATTATTCATATTCCAAGTTTTAATAATGCCATGTACTAAACCTCACGGCACAACTCAAGAGACTCTTTTTAAGGAAAACTTTTCTTTCTTCTCTCTGTGATCTCACATCTACAACTTAAACAAAAGGAAGAAGAAATACTTAAAATTCTCTTCAGCATAATTGAAATTAATATATCTTGACCCTTTTCTATCCCTAAGGCCCCAGGAAAGTGTCCATAGAAGTGACTAAAAAGCACTGCAATAGTTTTCCTTACTGTGGCTTACACACTTACGCTTCTTTCAGACTGGTAAAGCAATTTCATTTACTTTGCCTGTCTCTATGCAAATTATGTCATTTTCTCTTTAACTCTGTTGATTTAATCTTTGCTTGAGAATTTGACCTGTAAGTAGCTTAAACTTTCAATAAACACTTTTTTGCTACTGTATATTGTCTTAGTATTTCTAGATGGCTTAGTTAAAAAATTGACACTTTCAGGTGGAACATTGGAATATGCAGAAACTAGCAATTTTATCTGTTTTATACTTACCAACATACCTTTCTCATAATCCCCCTCTTCAGCTTAGTTACTTGACATTTAAACATGTATTATTGTTCTAGCTGATAAAATACATTTGCTAAGGTATATTTCTTTGGTCTTCCTATTCATACTAAATCAGAAATAATAAGAGTCAACAGCAACCAAAAAATATGTTCCTCTCTATGTTTCACTCCAGTTTCTTCTCTTAAATCTTCTACCTGGTGCCACATCATGGAACATTTCTTCAGCTCAGTTCCTCGGGATGAGTCCAGAAGTGTGGGTTTGATGGGAAGGTATATCCTGCAGTTTAGAGACATTAGGATGGGATGGAAAATGACCAATAGACTGATCGATCTAGTGCAAGCCAGTAGGAAATACTGAATTCTCTGACTTCTTCTTAGGCATTTTCAAGTCTGTTGCTTTAGATAGGGACATACATAGCCTTGGATTCTCTCCTAGTAACAATTCCAAATCATGGCTCTTCCTATGAGCTGAGCAGCGTTCATTTTTTTTTCTTTACAGAAGGAGGGTGGTGCCATCATCTAGTTTCTGTAGTGAAGTGTAATTACTATGGACATTCTGAAAAACAGAAGAAAATTCAGTGCAGTGTGGCTGCTGCAAGTTGTGTGTACTGCAATTTGAACAGCTACCTAAATCCTCTGTCTGTTACAAAAAAATTATCTGCATCTATCCTGAAGTCAGTGTTATAAACCCATATATGTTACAAATTGTCATTAAATTGGTGAGAAATCTGATATTAAATTAGATGTCTAGGACATTTGGCTGAAATATTCTTGCCTACTTGAGTTGGAAAATGTAATCTGTATTTATTTGTTAAATAATCTATCTTTGATATTAATAATTAATGGATTTCTGGAATGTGTGAACTGTAACCTGTATCAGGAAGGTGATGCAGATAAAAGGGGGAGATGTCAAACATCTATACTGCAATTTGGATATGGAATTTTGTTTATACCAGGGTTTCAAAGAACTGGCTTTGGCTTTGGTTTTGCAAAACTAAACCTTTTATGATGAAGTTTGAAAGACAAAACCAAAATCTAATTGTTGTCTTGGCATAGCTAGTTTCACTAAAATAAGTTTGAACAAAGTTGAACCTACCAAGATTTTAGCTTATTGACAACCTTAATATCTTTCTTCATCTCTTGTCTCTCTTTTCAGTATGACAGGTACCTCAGTTATGATATCCAAATCTGACCACCTTAATCTTCCTTTTGTAAAACTTATTCCACACAGACTTCCTAATCATGCTATGAAATAATATTCCTCACAAGAGATACTCCAAAATGCTCTCTTTACCAGGCCAGGGAATACACTCTTTGGCTGTTTCTCTGACTGTTCATCTATATCTTCTGTTTGCGGATGAAGAAGTGGCTACAGTCTTCCCCAGGTTTTACTCTTGAAGCCTATGACATGTCCATGTCTACTGTCAATGTAACAGTAATCCAGTGCTGTCTGCCAGGGGCTATCAGATCATTGGACCAGGAACAGATCTTTGTACTTGAGTCCTTTGCCAACATTTAATTAATAATATTAGTTAGAGAATAAATAGTTCTCTAACTTTAGCCTTTTACAGTATGATTTGATCTAGGAAGACCAGCTGTGCTGATTTTAGAGATTTAAGCTCTAAGATTTGCATCACTGTTTATAAAAATGAACTAAAAAACTAAGATGAAAAAAAAAAATAAATCCAGACATCTGTTCTGCCTTTTCTTTTTATGGGCATCCAGTCTTTCATTTCAATAGGCTCTTTGTCTGTCACCACATACAAACAAGTGGTTGAAAGGCAAATAATGTTACTTGGAGATTGTTCAATGACTAAAAGCTGTGTAGTTGTCATGCAATTTGAATCTGCAAAATGAACCATAACTTTTCCCAGTTTGACTCTAATAAGACTAGTTTATTGATTAGAGGTGGTAACCATCCACATCTTGTCTGCTTCCTGAAGCAGATGAAAGGCTGCCTTTCTGCTGCACACACACAGGGTATGAGTGTCACATCTGGGGCTGACAAGGACGCTAATACTGAGTTTTGTGTACACAAGAGAATTCATAGACCAAAGTGAGATTCCAGCTGTTAATTTTTTTTTTTTCCAGTGCATTGAACAAGTTAGGTATGCCATACTTAGCAGCTTCACAGGACAGTGGACATCTAACTCACTTTGCAGACCAACTAAATGCATATTTAGCATCTGAATATTTCTTAATAGCTGCTTGATAATGACCAGAGGAAGTTTGTGCTTTTGTTCACTACAGATAATACTACTTCTATTTAGTTAGGCATTTTCATATGCCTTTTTTTTTTTTAATATTCTGTACCTGTAAGGCTTTGTTCAATCCATAAAAACGTGTTGATTTTGCACATTTTTAATGTACTTCTTGTTTCCACTAGAATATAGAGTGGCACAAATCCTTATTAAGAAAAACACCTTTGGCATGCCAATAAGAAATGCAGCATACGTTGTTTTTGAACAAAATGGATAAAATACAAAAATTAAGAAGCTGGCTATTTTGGGTTAGTATGAATCACTTTGGAACTGCATGTCTTGTGCAACTACCTAAAATGAATTTAACTCAAATTAGGTGCTGAGTTTCTAGATGTCTGAAATTAAGTTACACAAATCCCACCTTCTCTGGATGGTCTATAACTGCAAATTAAACAAAACCAGAATTTCCTTAATAACTGACCAGTGAAGAGGTATTCACTGTTTGGGGGGAAATGATATGCAAAAATAAGTATTTTAAATGAAATTCTTACCAGCTTATATCATTACTAAAAAAAAAAAAAAATTATTATTTTTTTTAAAACTCATCACCTTAAAACAATCTGCTACAATGACAACAGATGATCAAAATAATAGTTTAGATTTCCAACCTACTGGAAAGAAGTGAAATCGAATAAACACTATGTGGTAGAATTATTCACTTTTCTTTGATTCCAAGTATGGTGTCTAAGGCATGAGCTACATGACTACATTTTAATAAGAGCTGGAAGTATCTATTGTGGGAAGAAAATATTTTTTTAAATGATCTGTGATTAGACACCAGTGAGATTTGGGATCAGGTACAAGTACTCTGTGAAGCACAGGAACTTGCGTAATTGTATGTTGTCATTGCTCATTTTTAGGCTTGCACCGATTTCATTCAATATTGTGATTAAAAGTGTTTTTCAACTGCATTTCTCCAGATAACACTTAGAAATGAGCAAATATTGAGATACTTTCTCATTTTGGTTCACTGTAGCCAGTGCAAATGGGGGAGGTCTGGTAGGAGAGGCCAATCATCTGGGATTCTAGGTGCTAGAAACTGGAGCAACTCAGGAAACGATCCATATTTTTAAATGTTTGTGCAAACTCTCCAAGTAACCTAGTAACTTTGTGAGGTTTGTGTGTCTTTATGCATTTTAATGAAAGGGTAGCATAAACAATATTTTAATTCCTATCATTGTAGATATACTTCAGAAATTGAGTATGCAGATCTTAGGATGTCTAGACCTAATAATGAAGACAACTATGAGAGTTTCCATTAAAGAAAGAAGACAATTAACATGGTTTGTAAGTAAATATACAGAAAAAAGTAAGAGTTTAGCCACATCTGCCATAAAAGTCGAGAGCAGGTGTCCAAACAGAAGCTTATGTAAAAAATGTCAATAAGAATTATTTCACAAACTTCAGATGGATTTGGCACACAGAATCAGTCATAAGCTCTAAGGCCCACAGTACAAAAGGGTACTTCAAAATACATAAAAGTAGTGAAGTGAGTATTAATGCTTATGAAACTACATGCAAATACGATGAATTGCAGATTGGAATGTATTCAGTCCAGCTTATACATGTATAATTTACAGTTATTTTTTCTTGGGCAATAGTTTTCTGCTATGTCACTTTCTCCAACCTTTGCCCAATTCTTTTAGTGAAGAACATACCTCCGATTGATAACAAAGTGTATGTTGCTTTTCTAGGTTGTTTCAGTTTAAGCACGCAAGACACTTTAAACATTAGTCATTGATTATGATATAGGCATAGCTATGTTAGAAAATAAAGATTTCCAGTATACAGTACACCTAGCTCTATATTTTACTCTGCTAAACTTCACAGGATTCAGTAGATTGCAGAGAAACTCTATATTTCTGTTATTTCTTTCAAGATAACTGATAAAGAAATGCATGAAAGAAATGCAAGTAAGTGGCATTGACCTTCCCCTCTCTTTCTTTTTGGATCATTTCATGCATATGCTCGTGGAAATTCTTTTGGTTCTGACATTTCGGCTGTTGACTGCAATAAAAATGAACACTTCATAGACAGGCAATGAATCACTTAAATTTTCAGATTGAGAGTGACTGTCTCCAAATGGGCACTAATGAGCAATCTGAATAGCACAGGTTCTGAAAGCCTCACTCTTGCTCAGTTGTACCTCACTTTAGAAAAAAGGTTTTGAAAGAGTGAGGCTGCTCATCAATTTTGTAGCAATGAGTTTATTATCATTTACTTACATCATGGGCTTTAGAGGGTGCTTTATGTGTTTCTGTAATGTTATTTTCAATCCCACAGAACAGAGGAAAAAATACAGCCTCTGCCAGTATTTACATTTTTTCGTCAAAGAAATCTTTAGTACTTAACTGGCTTCAGAAGAAGATGTATATTATTACATTCTAACGTTTGTTTTTTGCAAAAAAGAAGGGAATGTTTTGAAGAACTTTGGTCATGGAGCAAAACCCAAGTTATTCCCATTGCTTCATTTTGATGTTATTTTCCTCTTTGCCACATCCAGTACTGTCCCAGAAGAACATCCTTAGCATACTTTCAAAGTAGTGTGGCAGTTTCTGAATCCTCATTCGTAGCATCACTACTCACTTTAAGAAAAGGAATTGTGTATATCTTTCATGTAAAATGGTGGTGTCTTTTTAGTCAACGGAAACATGACAATAAAAAATGGGATGCAATAAAAATTAAATTAGCAAAATTATTTAAGAAGACATATGTTGGCTACACAAGACCAAAACATCTGCTTTCTTCCTGATTGCATTTCCCAGAACACTATACCTACAAAGAGGATTTGTAGCTCCTATCTGCTGTTCAGTAGGTGGTAAGCTTTTGCATCCACACTTAGCAGTATAGCACTGAAAAGCTGATAAACAGGTTCAGGGTGCAGTCTGAAGGAATCCCTATGTATGTTGCAGCCATTTAAATACATATTATCCCAAAGTTAATAAGTTATTCATAAGAGTACAAACCTTTTGCAAATATCCTTTTCTCAAAGAAATTGTCATCTATGTTTATTTCCCTATGTAAACTCACGACTCCTTCAGGCAGACTGGATTACCTTTTCACCATAAGCGTAATGGCATCTGGTCTACTGGAGAGAGTGTATTTACTCAATCCTTATTAAAGTATTCAGCCACATACTGGTAAAAGTGATGTCTAAACTAAAGCAGACGTGGGTTTCAAAAACCAACAAAATTCTGAAACTAGGAGCTCATTAGAAGAAAAAAAAATTGGTATCAGAAGTTATGATGATAGCATAACCTGTGACTATCACAAATTGCAAGAGGGAAATGGGAAAACTTTGCTTGCTGTTAGATTTCTTTTTAATGAATCATTTCCTTTTTGTGGAAATGAAGCCATATACATCAATGCCCAGCTGATCACGAATGAAAGAAATTGAAAATCTGAAATATGATCTAAAACTTAGAATAGCAGATAGTAGCTTTAATGTTTATTTTAGAGCATTTAGAGCAATTGAAAGAACAGAGCATTTTTTAGTTTAAAAATATGCATTTTTTCCACCTAATTGATAACTTTCAAGCTATTTGTATATGAACCTCTGTGTCTCAATGACAGCTCCAACGGCATGATTGTGTTATCTTCTCAAACAATAATATGCTATA
This sequence comes from Pezoporus flaviventris, assembly GCF_033815535.1. Classification (NCBI taxonomy): domain Eukaryota; kingdom Metazoa; phylum Chordata; class Aves; order Psittaciformes; family Psittacidae; genus Pezoporus; species Pezoporus flaviventris. The sequence goes on from NW_026892595.1 coordinate 11,706,803, forward strand.
TGGTAGAGTTATATATTTGTCCTTGATGACAATAACAATGTTCTATTTGGGAATGTAACTATTTGCACAGTTAATTCAGGACATGGAATTGTCCCAGGAGGATCGCAGGCTGGCTTAAGCCCACTTGTTTTAAACAAGCAGCTGTGCTCCTCCTCATATCCTCCACTGCCTTGATTGAAGAGCATATCACACCTCTCCTGAGTAAACAGAAGAAACGAAGCCTGAGAAAGCCCTTCCTCTTTCCTTGTGTACATGTTATAGGAGATTTTTTCTGATGTGAGTTTTTGGAAGTAATAAAACTCTCCCCCAGCCTTTCAGTGAGATCTGTAGGTGCTCAGGACCAAGGCATATCAGTCACCCTCAGTTTATCCCTCTGTGTAATCCAAAACCGTCATCTGTCACAAGTTATTTCAGCTGTTCCAGTGATCTTTAGTAATTAGTTTCAAACAACAAACCCTGCTGAAGCAGACAGCCAAGAGCAAGAAAGAAGAATAGTGTAAAACTACATTTTTATCACATAATTTCTTTCATTTGTTTCTGGCTTTCTTTTCATGCTCTTCCTAAACTTTGCATCCCAGGATAACTAGCTAGATGGCAAAGACACGTAGACCTTCCACTGACACCTCCAGGGTAGCAGGTCAGCAGAGTTCCTTCCTTCGCCAGCCTCAGTGTGGCTCCTGAGTGCTAGCCACAGAGCTTTATCTACAAGCTGAGGGCAGAGCAATGCCTTAGAGCAGAGTGTTGCCTTATTGGTTGATTTTAAGCCATGGTTAAGATTTCAGATCTAAAATGGAGCTCTGCAGGGAAATAACCAGAGAGGAACAGGTGATGAAGAAAGAATCTGACAGATACATCTGTCTAATGGAGAATCCCAAGGGTTTTGGTTATCTTTGCTGAAACCGAGAGGATGAGATCCTGGTATGAGTCAACAGAATCACCTTGGTAAAAAGGATAATATTGACTTCTCCAGCTGAAAATCTGATCTGCAATGTATTTCCCATCTCCTTCCTCTCAAAGTTTATTGAACTAAGCTCACTTAGAGGAGAAATAGAGAAAAAGAACCAGAAACTTTCTATGCCTCCACCTTTAATTTTACAGAACAAACCTAGGGGTTTTCTTCACGGTGTTATGGTCAAAGGAGTGTCCTGCTGAAATTCTACCCCACAGCTTGATAGTACAAACTTTGGATAACTCCTTTCTAAAACCAGCTGGTATATCTGGCCTTGCTGCTGACCTGTTTAAGCCTCTGCATATTAGCTGAGGCTAAACTTTTGTTTGCAGTGAATTAGCACAGCTCAGAGAGAAATCTCATGCTATCTTACTGACCCAGGACTGCATAACAATGAGAAAGAAGTTTCATCTTTTCCTGGAGCTAACACCTGTCTTTCATCTTATTACTGTCATAATTTTTTTTTTTATTCTTGGAAAATAATTGAGTTCTCTTTCTTTTGTAGGATATTGTGTCAGGGACAATAGATAATGGTCTGTGGTGAAACACACAAAGATAGAAAAGTACTGTTTGTCCGCTTTGAGTCCTCCCAGGAGAGTCCTACTTTGGTTGCTCCCCAGATAGTCCAGCTTTGGTTCCTACCCGGAAAGTTACGCTTTAGAACTCCCCGGAAAAGTCTCAACCCTTGGAGACCTTTCTAGATATTGCTGGCCACTTCTTTTGATGTAGGCTGGCCCCCTGCATCGGAATGAGTGTGCATTTTTGTCAGTGTAAGAGCCTGAGCCACATGCAGTGTGGGAGAGGCAGAACCTCGTATCACCCAGGTCAACTCTGCCTCTGCGGGGACTCCCGCTAAGGTTGAGCCTGCCACCTCGCACTGCAACGATGATTCTCGGAGCTGGTTTCCTGATCGTCTTCACAGGGTCCTTGGGGCTGGTATGATAACCAAACATCAGAAGTAGCCTTTACTGTATCCTCTACTAGCTCTGTATTTTCCTATATTAATAAACTATTTGTCTTTTGTTTTCTCTCACCTGGAATCCTCCAACTCTGGAACAGGTATTTTACAGAGACTTATGAAGTCAGTTACATCTTATTTAGATATGCAGCACAATACCTTTTAATTCAAGACACTAGTTCTTATTAACTATATAATTTAGAGTGTTTCTTGTGGATGTGAATTAACAGTCTCTTTCATCCATATAGCTGATGTCAGGCTAACTCTGCCTTAAATGTAACATACTCCAACACTGGGGCAAGAAATAGTAACATTGGAAAGGAAAGAAGACACAAAACATCGCTGCCCTTCTCTCCAGCAATGCAATGAAGTGAATGATGAAATTCAAAAATGCATTATGGACAGTGGATCTCCTAAGAAAATTTTTCATTCAGCCTTGAATGACATCTCTCTGTACCCTCTTCCTCTCTTGGAGAAAATGTTGTTTTGTTGCTAGAAAGAGACAGTTCACAGTTTACCTTAGTGGGGGGTATCCTCTGCTGATATAGAGTTGCTGCCTCGGGCACTCTCTACCTCCTAGAAAGCTGATCTCTCCAGGGCTTGGCGAGGACCAGAAAATAGCTGCTACCTTTCAGCAGTGTCTGTGTGATTCATTTGCCTAATAGAGAACAGATCTGCTTTTGGTGCTGTGGAGGTGTGCTCCCCTCCTCCTCCCTCTCCCCCCTCCCCCAACCTCACCTTTATTTTCTGACTCTGCTCAAGTGATAACTATCAGTGGTGGTGGTAATGGATGTGTCTGGGCTGTGATAACTGTGTCATAACTCATTTCTGGGGAGACAGTAGTCAAAGGTGAATCTGAACAATGTGCACCATCACCACGCCCAACCATAATTCTGTCCAAGGTCTGACTCAGCCAAATTTCTGTAGTTGGTATGCAAACATGACTATTATCTTACTTCATAAACAGTGAACAAATTTAGGGGCATTGAGCTCTCCTGCATGTCAGCAGGCTGCATGTCAGCATCTTCCTTTGTCTAGGGATGCCTCTCAAGTTTGCTTCTCAAGGCTGAGAGATTCCTTGCCGCAACAGATTCTCACTAAGTGATTTAGCAGTGTGCTAAAAATGGAAATCTTAGCTAAGTAATATAAAGGACTGAATGCACATATATGATCCTTTAGGCATAAACCACCTAGACTCCTCTCAGAGAAGTTTAGAAAGCAAGGGGTCCTTTCTGAACCTCATGACTCAAAGGGAGAGTCTCTGACAGTTTCATCTGACCCTGCCCTCTATGCAGTAAACAATCCACTGCACCTTGCCATTGAATTTTGTTAAACCACTGTCACATTTGCTAACAAGTCTTGTGAAATCACTGTTTTATATCAATAAATATATTACTACTTCTCTCTTACAGCTGAAGTGTCTCACTCCTGCATCTACAACAGGTGCACCCTGATAATACATCAGCAGTTATGTGCCTGGTCATGAACAATTCTGGCCTGCTTCATCAGTGAGATGTGGAGACAGTGTTCTCACAGGAGACTGGATAATTGGTACATAAACTCTGAATAATCCTGAAAGATACAGCAAGGCCATGAGAGGCCCGAAGAAGCTTAAGCAAGCAAGATAAGAAGAAGCTGGAATTCACTGAGTTAATGAGAACTGTGGACTGTTGGCAAGCTTTCGAGGTCAAGTTCTCACACGTGTTCTTAACCAGTTATATGATAGTCACTAAGGGTCTTCAAGACATGTATCCAATCATAATATGCCAAATCACTGTAAGTGCATGTAAGAAATAGTATATAAGGAGTTAAGGCTTTGTAATAAATTTGGCAATCGCCTGATCACATTGATTGTCTCTGCATTGTCCGTGACTCCTGCATCAACAGTGAGAGACTGTAAATAAGTTACCAGCCCACAGGTTCTTACAGTGCTGACAGACAATTGACAGCTAATGCCTGGTGTGATGTCTTTGCCTGGTGAAACCCATACGTAGAAGAAAGCCAGTGATCATCACTTGCACTCATCCTTAGTTGCAATCCCTCACTCACCTATTATTTTAAAGAAGACCATATGAACTACAAACAAACACATTTTATGGATAAGCAATTACGGGAAAATAGCATTTTGAAGTAGGTATTAATAATTTTATTTCAGAAATACAGTGTAGCAATGATAAATTTATTGTCTGTAAACAATTCTTTCAAATGAACCAAGGGTTTAGATTATTTTTATAACATTAAGTTTGGTAAATACTGGGATTAGAGAAGTTATTTGACAAGTTAGTCTGAGGTTTCTGATATTTACAGTAATCTACAATAAAAACATCTGCTGCTACTGTTATAATTCTTTATGTTTCCTTCTATGCAGCATGATTTTTGGCTATGTACTGAAACACAGCCTATGCAGAAGATCATCAACAGCAGCTTAATTACTGCATTAAAGTTTTCTTGGATCCCATTGACTTCCTTAGGCAGCCTATGAGCCTGACCAGGATGTAGAAATTTGGTATACCATAGGTGTGCAGAATGTTCAAGGACAGGAGAAACACACAGAACTAATGAAACAAAGGAGGACAAATTCACCAGCTTAAAGATAAAGTAGATACATTAACTGATAACAGGTAAAGTGCTTTGTAATTAGTTTTGACTAATTCAAATAACAGCCAAATAAAAAAACCCAAACCTTAGTACTGATAAATGCTGAAGGAGGAGTACTTTTTTTTGGTAGGAAGGGATGGGTAAGTGCACCAAAGAGGGGGAGAGGGGGCAGAGGAGGGGTGACCTCCATTGCTCCCCCCTGGCTTTGGATTCTCGGCTGATTCTGTTCTATAGACAATAGATAGTATCTCAGATGATTAAAACAGAGGAAGTTAATGTCTATTGTAATAGCATGAAATTAACGACTGAGCTTCCAGAGAGATTACTACTTTTCACAGGTGGTTGAAACTGCTTGGCTTGCATCCCTGTGCCTTACACGACCATGCAGGGAGCTATAATTGCCTACAAACACACTGCCAGTCTTTTCTTATGGCTTTATTATGGTTTGAATTTACTGGCTACCTCTCTCTTTTTTTTAAAAGTGTATTTTTAAGATTTAATTAGCATTCCCTGTATTTTGAAAAGTAGGATGTCAGTGTGTTAAATCTGCTTGCTAAATTATTAGGAATATTTTTAAAAATCAGCACTATTTACCAATATTCCTAGGTGATATTTGCATACAATGATGTGGACAATGTAGTTTGTTTTTTTCAGTAAAATCTAAAAGGACTAAAAAGCTGCTTGAAATTATATTAGTTCTATTAATGTGGGGTTAGTACACTTTCAAATTCACTGACATAATGTTGTCTAAATAAAAAACCCTTAAGGCATACTGTCACTAAACCATTAGTATTGCACTTCTACCTGTCACTGGTTTTGCTTGAGAGTATCAAAATTATCAGATGTATAAACATTCTGATAGTAAAGGACCCTAAAGGAGCTAAAATTCTGAAGAATTTCATTTAGAGAAAACAATTCAAAGCTTGTATCGACCCTGTCACAACCGTTTTGACGCATAATGCTTTTATTTCCACATGGATGTTTTTCTTTTTGGAAAACCAAAAGAAAATATTTTTAGGTTAATAAAATCCTAGTCATATAAGCACAATGAAAGAAAGGAAAAATATATGTTTTAATTGGGAATGAACAGCTCATGGGTTTATTTAATGTGACAACTTTTTAAAGTGTACAGGTATAAATTCCTAAATTATTAGAAATATATATGTGTGTGTGAAATTAGGCAGAGTTTTTACAGCCACTCACCATAATTCTAATGCTAAACATAATCAAGACAGCAAGGTCATTGTTATTTCATCCAAAGGCACAGATGTGTTACCATATCCTGTGATAAATTGTTTCTCAATACTGCATTAATTTAGGCATATGTGCTCCTGAAGGATAACCATCAAAGGATATAACATATATTGCTGGCAGTATTTGTCAATTATCTTTCCCTATGAACTATATTAGGTTTTGTTAAGGGAAACTGCTCTCCTCGGAACAATAGAAACGTTCATTTTCTGTAACGGGTACGATGAAAATCTTTTTGGCATCTCATCACTGGAATACCAGCCTAGGGACCTGCACTGCTAGTAGGGAGTAGGAGTAATGTTAGCATGCTTCCAAAAGGTAAGTGTTTTCTGTCTCTCAAATAACCTAGATACTTCTCTAATTTCGATGTCTGAAGAGGGCACAGGAATTTATAGGTTGGGTGGTGAGATTGATGTGATCACTGGAACTGACTTCTAAATGCAATGAGGACCCTTACGGTCAAAAGTAAGCACTCAATGAATTTTTGACAGCTCCACCATTAAATGTCTGTTTAAAGTAGTTGGATGTTTTTGTGGTTGGGGAGGTAGGAATTTCCACTTTGAATTTAAGCACCTACAGGCTATTTAAAAACCTCGTCTATGTAAGCACCTGATTTCTTTTTAAGGTAGTGAATATTTACTCCATAGTGAATATCTAAAGGCTTTGACTCTCCTTTGTAAAAGGATGACACTCAGGCACAACTAAATGAATGGATGTTGATGATTCCATCCTCAGCCTCTCTCAGACTGTTCAAATTGTTCAAATAACATAAAACTTCATATGGCAAGTGTGCTTACAGCCTCCGTAATCTGTAGTGTTTAAACAGAAGCCTGTGATTCACCACCCTCGCCATCCCATGCACAACATGTACCCCTTGCAATCAAATCATAAGACGGCATCAAATGCCTCAACAAACCCTAAATTCCTATCTCACCATTATGGACATTCTTAAGGTTTTTTTTTCTTCCAATTAAGTGGCCTGAGGACAGCAAGATTATCCAGATAAACTGAGCATTATTCATCCCACTTAGCTGGGCTTCTAACTAGGCTGACAACTTCAGGTCCCTCTAGAGTAAACTGTGAGAGACAGATGCCTCCAGAGTTTCAGTTTATTTGACGGTAGATGAGGCAAATCCATCTCTGGAAGTACCGGTTTCTGTTCATTAGCTGTACTTTGGTCCTAGATAGCTAACAGAAAGAGAGAATTATGTATTTTCAGACAGAAAAAAGTGGCGTGTGGTAAATCCTGCCCTTTGTATCTAGCCTTTGCTTTTAGGAATGGGTATGGTCATTCACTCATGAATGAGCTTTTCCTTCTGTTTTAAGATCACCTGAAGTGGTAACTTAGTGGGTACATGCCCATATTCTTTCCTACTAACCAGCCAAAGAAAATGAATTTAAGGCATCTTCATGTCATTGTGATATTATAAAATACTAAATTTCAGTTTTTAGTAGTTTGAAAAATCAAGAAAAATAATTAAACTTGTAGAAGCACCTTTTATGTGATTACATCTGCTGCACCAAGAGGAATAGTACCCATCTCTTTGAAACAGATGACTTCCAGGAACTCTTTCTCTTATGAGATTGCTGCTGAGACCTGTGTTTTATACTGCTTGTAAAAATCCTGGGGAGGAACATTTCATTTCCCTTGCAGTCAAGCTGTTAACTTATCTATTCATCCACTTCAAATTTGTCATGAACACAGGGAATTCAAATGCATTGGAGAAAACACACAGCCTACAATTTTTGTGTTTAGTGCTATTGGGAGTTGCCAAGTTTAGAGAGATTTATCTTCATAAGTTACTCCCTCTTTATCTATACAGCTACAATTCCTATATTGCCAATAGAAGACAAATCATAATGGTAAAAAGTAGGCAGTGCCTGTTAGGGCTACTAGATTTATTTTATGCTAAATTGTGTATTTGAATATTCTTATTTACTAAGAACCCACTGTGATCATATAAAAGGTCCATGATTTTTCAATCTGTCTATGAATACATGTTTTCAGGAGAGTTGCACTAGTATTTTTGAAAACATTGTGATTTTCACCCAGGGTACATGTTTTGAAATCAGCAAAGGAGAAAGTGTAAATCCCACTAACAGCAAGAAAAAAACAGTTCATCATCAGTTAGGTTTGATTACTGTACACAGGGCACAAACAAAAGTTAGTTTATTTTCTGAACATTGAAGAATTTGAGTTGACAACAGTGACTCTTAAATGCAGCTTCTGGGCTCATTCCAGCTAAGCTTCATGCAGTCAGTGGGAGCATTCACCAGCAAGGCTTACATGGGGGACCAACGCTCTTTAACCTTAAAACAAATTGAATCCCTTTTACCCGTGTGGCAGGTCTGGGATCTTGTCCAAATTCTGTCTGAAAGGAATCATAATTGGTACTACTAACTAATGAAGTAATGTTAATGTATGTGTACAGTGTGTCCCTGTGTGAGCCAGCTAGCCAATAACAGTGGAGCTGTGAAGCCTTTCTGGACTTTCTTCAAAGATGGCAAGGTTTTCTGCAGCCCAGAGAACATAGTGAGGACCTAGTTTTCCTAATCTGAAAGGGAGAAAATACATTTTAAAAAGTCCAATTATTTTGATAAATAAATTCTTGAATGCTCTATAAGCATGATAAATAAGCATTAAAGAATGGAAAACTGATCTCCTGCTTCATAGGTCACCTTTAAGACTTCCAGCTCTTAAGGAGCATTTTGCCTCGAGAAATCACAGATTTACTGCTTTTTAATGGCTTGCTTTCAAACAGAAGTATTTTTCATTTTGATACCAGTTGGAACACATTGGCAAATTTCTTACTAGACAATGACAGCAAGAAGAAACAGTATTTAGCAAAGTTATGTGCTGAAGGAAAATACTCAAAGGGTGGGTTGAGTACATCAGGGAAGATGAGAGGTTTTAAATCTCCAAGTTTCTTTTTCCCTTCAGATGTCTGCCCAGAGCTGTATTAGGGATACTGCTAAAATGAGGTGTCTCAGGCATGCTTCTCTCCCAAGCTTCCCAGATGGGAAGCTTAAGCCTTGCTTCCACTCTGCTTGTTATTGACCAAGGTGTTGGGCCGCAGTGTATATGTAGCTAAGGCACTATGGACAAGCTGGGATGTTTCACAGGGGTTGGTAAACCCCCTTTCATAAAGCAAGCTTCTAGACTTAAGGTTCTGCCATCATCACAGCATGGCAAGGACAGCATTTCTTCGTCCTAGAGCCCCCTTGGAATTCAGATGCACTGTGATTTTCCCAGGATCATAGAGGAAGAAACAGGTGGGTAATTGAGTTTCATGGAAATTTCCCAGATCTGTGGTGGCCACTAAACGTACTTCTTGTCATATGGCTCTTTTTATCAGCTATGTGTGACCCTCCAGGGTGGAACCCATCATGTTATCATGTTATCAGTGTTGACAAAAGGAGGCTAACCTTCCAGACAATTCCTACTCATTTTAAAACAAAGAGAACTCCCTCCTTGCCTTGTGCAAAAGAAACTGATAAATGTCTTTTTCTTCTCTTTCACTTTGTGTATTCAGAAACATGTAGGCACTGAATTGATGTCTGTTTGCAGTGTTTTAATATAACTGTTGAGAGCAAGGAGTAAAAACAAAGGACAAAAAAAGCTTTTCCTTCAGTCGCCTCTAACAGTGCCAATGGCAAGCTCTGCTTTAATAGCAAAAGGAACATTGCTGCTGCCTGTTGAAGCAGAAAGAATATATTGCTGAATAAAAAAAAAAAATCAATGTAAATTATTTTAAATGTCCTGCATTATGTTACTCTAAGTCAGACAAAACGGATGAAAACAGTGATGTATGTGATGGAGAAAGGATGTAGCTAAATACAGAAAGGCATGAATTATTTAAAAGCTAATAGATGACAGAAACAATTCAGCACAGAAGCAGATGACTTATGATCTGAGAATTTGCCTTAAAAGCTTATATAACATAAACAACAAAAGCAGTTGTGAACTAATGCAGAAAGGTGATGTGAAATGAGAATGAATGAGAAGCAAAAGAAAAGCAAGAGAGAAATCAACGTATGTACCCTGGGGTAAAGGCTGTGCCTCTAGCAAATCACCTTTTTTTGTCACAAAGTTTTAAGCAGGAGCCAGTGATAAGTCTCAAAGTGTGGGCCTCTGAGGCCATACTAGCTGACCAATATATCCTGTGGGGCTCTGTGGTCCAAGGATGCCTACTTGATAGAGGTTTTTCAGCTGTCGTATAGTGCTGGGCTCTCACCATCCTGTGTGGCCCACCGGCCTTCCCCATCACCTCTCTGGCAATGTGAGATATCATGGTCAAATGGACAAAAGAGGAGGCACCTTCGTGATTAGCTGTAGCTTTGCTCTTTTCTGGAGGATGAGGACCAGAGCTGCTTTGCTTCATAACACACAGAAAACTTATTGCTGTTGAATGACTTCTTAGCAGCCTTAAGTTACCTGGGACTGTTTCTGTCAGGATGCTGCCGTCAGCACATCCAGCAGGTTAAGTGAACTGAAAAAATTACTGCAATAATAAGGTACCCATAAGGTTGCTACAAAGTCACTCACATAGCAGTTTCTGGAGACAAGGAGCTCTACCCTACCAGGAGGTATGGGAGCTTCCCCATCACCCTCAGAACACACCTTCAAAACTACATAAGGCCTTCAGAGGGCTGTGGGGCAAAGGAAACCTGTTGAACATTTAAAAAGATTTCCTTATGTTTATCAATTTACAACTGACTGCAGTATGGCTGCTTAAACAACGTGTTAGTCTAACAATGCTGGCTTTGTTTTATCTTAATGTGTGAATAATCAATTATTTTTGAATAAATGGAAGTTTAAGCAGCCATATCTAAATTACTATGAGTGGTGTTACAGTATAGCATTTTTAAAGCAATTGGATTAACTAAGAATATAACAGACAGATCAGAGAAGATTAGTTAGAAAGGAGTATCTGTGCTGTATGCCTAACTGATGAAAGAAACAGAACATAGAAAAAGTAAAAGAAAATAAAATGGCCAATGTTGCCCTACTCAGAAAGCCTATCACCTGTGCAAGGACTGTAAATAAGAATGAAACTTGCCTAGTAACATGCATTTGCATGCATGTATGTTTGATTTTGATGGGTCTATTTGTCAAGTGAAATAGCCTAAGGAAAGCAAGTGTAAAAAGTACACAAAACAAGTCACTGACAACATATATTTGTAATGATAAAAGCTAGTTTGAGTGCCAGCAGTACTCTACACTTTAAAAGAGTTACTAGATATGAACAGCAGGACAAATAGCTACAGACTGATTTTTCTAATAAAAATAAAAAAACCCCACATTCTTCTGGGTACCCTGTTATCAATGAAATTTTCATACACAGCAATGCCAGGCTTGCTATATCAAAGCTATTCTTATTTTCAGGATGGCTTTCCATTAGTGAAAATTTTTCTGTTTTCTTCCTATAGTAATTAGTGAACTTCCTGATAGATCAAACGTTTATAATGTGACCTTTTTAATGTGAGATTTTGCCATGTATTAAACTGCTGTTCAGTCAGGTATCCATGTGCCCTGGTTTCGGCTCGGATAGTTAATTTTCTTCCTAGAAGCTAAGTCTAGTCTTTTTAGTGGCTTTAGTCTGAAAACAATGCTGATAACACACAGACAGGACACCTGACCCAAACTAGCCAAAGGGGTATTCCATACCACAGCATGTCATGCCCAGTATATAAACTGGAGGGAGTCAGCTGGAAGGGACCAATCGCTGCTCAGGTTGGGCTGGGTATCGGTTGGTGGGTGGTGAGCAATTGTATTGTGCCTCAGTTGTTTCTTGTTTTTTTTCCTTTCTCCTTCTAGTTTTGTAGTCTCCCCCCTTGTTATTTCTCTTATCATTATTATTAGTAGTATTGGTATTATACTGTATTTTATTTTAATTATTAAACTGTTCAATTCTTTTGATTTTCCTCCCCATCCCACCCATGGAAGGGGGGAAAAAAAAGGGTGAGTGAGGGGCTGCATGTTACTGAGTTACCAGCTGGGTTTAAACCAAGACAGAATGTAACAGCAGTGTATAATCTGAACAGGCTATAAACAGGGTTCCATGAGATGTGTTCCCATTTCAGATCATTACCCACACACTCTGGTTTTGCTTTCTGTGCAAGAAGTGACTGATTGCACTTCCTGGACTTCTCTGGAAACTCAGCATGAGAACGGATGAATGTGAGGAGCACCTAAGGGAGTAGGAAGGAACAATACTGTGGTGCAAAGAAAATCTCCTGACATTGTGTGGGAGTTATAAATATGTATGTGAGGGACATAATTTGGAAATAAGATAACCTTGGCTACTATTTTAACACTCATGTAGGTATTTCCAGAAGAAGAATAGTGATGAGTATGGGAACAATGATGAGCTAGAATGACAAAGTGTCAATAAACCCCTCAAATTTGGCTCTTTAAAGGTCAGAAACTTTTTAACACATTAGAACATTGAAGGACTAGAAAATAGTATAGCACCTGCTATAAATCTGCTAGCAGAAGCCTGCAGAAAGCTATAAAAAACAATTGTTAGAACATACATATGATTGAATTTCAATGGATCATCATTTGTTCATGGCTGTGACATGAAATCTGTATCTTCCTCTGAAACCAAAGGTTGAGTGATACACTATTTTACACTGCCCTGATGTTTATATAGAATTCTGAAAACAGCATAAAGTAAAACAGAAAAACAAAGGAGACATATTCAAAACTATATAAGATAACAGGGCAACCATATTAACCGGAAAAAAATTCCACCTCAATTTACTACTATCCTTTATTCCATTAATGTAACAATCAAGACTGCCTTGCTTTGGCAGCTGTAGTTTTACATTAACATGCCTAAAAGACACATTCAAAGTTTTTAGAGCGAGAAGGAATTTTTATTGCATTTTTTAAGTAAGTGACTAGCAAAACCTCTGATTTCATCCTGCATTTGATTGGTTCACAATATGGCACTGAGACTTTCAACACAACTCTGGAAAATTCCCCCCAAAACATAATGAAGGATCTTACAGCTCTGTGAGCTTTAACTTCTGGCTGGAGACATAATCGGTCATCTAGCAACAGTGTCAAACTTTCCTTCACCAAGAAGTTTCACATGCCAGTTGACTTCTATTTTTTCTGTGTTAAACCAATAGTCATACATATTGCAATTAATAATTATTGCAATTAATATGTTGTTAAGCAGCTCTTTGAAAAATAATGTAGGCTGATCATACTGTAAATCACAATAGTAATAGGCCTAATTTAGGAAGTGTTTATTTTTCCAACCAATAAAAAGTTAGTTGCACCATCCTATTAGTTGGTTAAAAAACCCAGATTAATAAATTTATTAAAGATAAACCCATTATGTTTATAGCACAGGAGAGTGAAGGGAGACAGGATTATTGCATTACTGGCCTCTTAGAAAGGGATTTAGGGAACTATTGATCATTTTCTGATTTCAACTTTTTAGGTCAGCTGGGACAATTTCCTGTAATCTCAGTCTCTGGTATCCTTTCTTGTCTCCCAAAGATGTTTGCCATCAAGGTATATTGATGCATTTATGTTTTCAGGGGCTCAGTTCTAACACCTTAAAGCATTTTTCAGCTTAGGGTAAGAAGAACTACACAAGTATATACAGCAGGCAGTATTACTGTTGTTATTACTACTACTATTATTACTAAATTCCAGTGTCAGAAAATCTACACTGCCTCCTCTTGATAACATGGCCCGGATGACAACAGATAATCTGGTCAGTATGTGAATGTAAGCCTTGTATCTGGATAGAATATCAAAACTTATCTGTTCTGAGAGTATGTTTGCTCTATAACTGGTAACGCAAACAAGAAACTAACAACGACAAAAGTTTGCTTAAGGCTTCCTTACCCTAATTAAGGTAATCTGGGCATTATGAAGAGATTGTGCAGAAAAGAAGCTTCATTTTGGAAGAAGAATAGACAGTACTGGGTGCAAAAGGCAGGGACTCACACCTTGGGGTTTAGCTGTTTAGAAATTTGGTGTTCATTCATTAACATTTTTTATGTGTCTAGTGGTGGTGGTTATATATTTCAATGCTGATAGTGTATTCTGAATGTGCAGTTCAGGATAATTGCACATTCGCTGAGTAATTATGTGTGATTAATAAATCAATAACCTCCTTCAATGCCACTTCCCACTGATTACTTGCATCATACCCAGTGTTGTTCATGATCTTGACCCTTCCAACTAAAAAAATTGGAAAAGACACAGTAGGCTCAAGCAAAAGAATGAAGTAGGTTAAAAATCAAAATGCAAAGGGCAAGACTTCTGCATAAATTGCAATTAATTGCACTTGCACAGTTAAGCTAGGCTGTTGACAAAGATTACTGTAAAACTCCTTTTCGCTAGCTGAGATACTCCATCAACTAGTACACAGAAGAGCACAAGACCTGTCTTGCATCTGACATGGTATTTTTATGCTAATTTACTTTCTTAGAGCATGAACCAGTGATACAGGAAAATTAACAAAGTAGTAATTCTGATATAGTATTTATGATGAACCTCTTGTCTGAAATGATTTTGTTCCATTGTACTAGTTCTATAAACACGGAAGAAAAATGACACTTCCCTAAGCAAGATGCTCTGTGCTGGGCTTTTGGCAAATGAAGCACAGAATTTGCACATGCCTGAGGTGAAGAGTGCTTTGGTGGCTTGGCTTTTGCCAAAGTTTGGTCGGCCCTCAAGTCTGAGTGTAACATGAGTATGCATGCTTTGGAAGTCCCTCTGACATTCAATATGGGCTACAGTTATTGCCTGGACTTCCTTATAAAAGGCTCTGTTTTACAGCTGCAGTTGGAAACCCGCACAATTATGGTGATGCTGGGGACAGTACCCGGGGTTGCTGGGGAAGTCTTCTCACTGGCAACAGGATCTGACAGAGCTGTACAGCTTTGGGAGCATTAGTTTCTCTATGCTATGCTTTTCCACACGATGGACATACCAGTTCAGAGGTAGTTCCACTGACGGTCTCTATCACCCCACATCTGAGGTATGAAATGCCTTCAAAATGCACTGTAATCTTCAATTATCAAAAAGAAAATGTCATGCTAAGATGGGATACCTAAGACAAAAATATGGGCTGGGCTCACTGGAGGGGTAAGTGCCTGTTATACACTGGCCACAGATGTATAGGAGGTACCCCAGCTAGTTTAGTAGTCCTTTGCATCTTCAGACTTGATGTGACAGCAAGAACAAACAAGGATAGCATAAAGCACGGACATAAGTATTTGTATATGAATTCTTTGCTTTTGTTGGGTGTGAACTTGAGTCAAAACTGAAATAATCTGAGATTGTTTTTTTCCACTCTCAAGATTTAGCAATTTGAAAATTGCTCCACGATAGGAATTGGGGGTGTTTCTATCAATCATAGCAATTAGAAATTTTATCTTTTCTGGACAAGCTTATGTTTTGATTTTGTTTGAGGTGAGCTGAAATGAGTGAGGACTTGTGATAGGAAGAATAACTAAAAAGCATCAATATATTTGCAATAACTGAATCACAGTAATCATGAAATAACCTTGAAAGAAAAGCCAAATTTTCTGAGTTGAACAATCTATAGCAATCACAAAAAGGCTTGCTACACCCCAAGCTTAATCACAGCCAGTAGCATGAAGAGTGTTTGTGTCCACAAAAAAGAAATGTTTCTAGAAAAATGCATTGCAGTAGAGCTGAAGGCTATGCATGTGTGCAAATATCATGGATTACATTTACACTGCAATTGTGTCCCTCTCATGCTCTTTCGTATTGGAATGACAAGAGCAGATGACAACTTTTGGTTTATACCAAGACCAAATTTTACATTGATACATATGTATTTTATTTGTTAACTACCAGTAAACCCAATGCTGCAAAGAGCTTATCACCTATTAGGCAGCATGTGTGGGAATCTGGGATACTAAGCTCGTTTCCATATCGTTCAACTAAATAACAGGTCATGTATTGCAATCTAGTCATAGAAAGCCTGGCAGTTTTAAAAGACATGACACAAAAAAGCCCCATGACTTTAGCCATCTGAATATTGCAATATATAATCACCATAAAATGCTCAGCCTGAAATATCTGCTTATAACAAAAGTGAACATATAAAAAAGGAGAAGCTATAGTTCCACACATTTATTAGACTTTATAGAAATGAGTGATGAATTTTATGAATCAGATCATCGGGACATTCCAGGTACTTCTGCTTGTCTGAAAGCCTCATTAACAGTGTATAATGCTTTCCTGTCACTTTGACAGGCTTAAGTAAGGCTGGATCATGCTAAAGTCTTGTGTAAGAATGACTCCTTCTTATTCATTAGATGTGGTTCCCAGTTTAGCTCATCTATGTATTAATATATATGGTTCAGCAAGATGGGTTTTTAATAATTTGTTTGCTCCAGGCAGCACAATTCGCCAGGGCATTAAAAGTGAAAGATCTAGATTGCATCCCTGCTCAGACCTCACCAGCAGATTGTTTCCTGCAACCCAGTTCCTGGAAGAGCATTAGGTGTGAGCAAATCCACCAAGTTCACTCAAAGTGCACAGGTATTGCTCAAGGCAGAAAAGAGAAACAACTTGCTTGCCCAGACCTCTGACATCAGTGTTTTTAGCGTTATGCAACCTGTATTTCTGGAGCTGATGGGTAGGGAGGAAAAGAGTCATGTCAACCTTCAAGGCCCATTAATGATTTTTCCAGGCTAATACTTAGTCAAAGACACAATTAGGTTCATATTCTATAAAACAAACTAATTCTGTTTGGAATCATCAGGGACAAAAGATATGGATACTCAGAATAACACTTTTACCAGACACTTTGTATTATGACTCTATAGGAGTTCAGGATGATGATTTTACTGATTTTCTTTCTTGCCAAGTTACCGGTTCAGAGCCTCAGCTGTGTGGATCACCACATCTCATTTGAAGTTGGCAATATAACTGATAGTCACATTCATCCATGTTATGAGCCTATTATAAATATGAATTTGGCCTGGTTTGCGGCTGCACTTTTTCTGGGACATAGTTTAAGATACATCTCAAAAGTTTCCATCAGAAAAGCAAATAATGCCAGGCTGGGAGTCCACAAAGTCTTACGGGAGGTTGTTTCCTTTCGCAAGTAACCAGCACTAGTAATATACAAAGAAATTAAATTTTATGTACTATATATTTGTTCAATATAGGATTAAATTTAAAAAAAAAATCATAATGCTTTTGGCAGCCTTGGTGTAAAAAGGAAAAAAAAAGTCAGAAATTAAACAGACAGAAAAATATAAATACAATGCTTCACTTATATACTGAGGAAAAAAAAGGTTTCTGGTACGCTGCTTGGCCTCTCTTTCTGTCAAAAGATGAAAGGATTGAGTATAATATGTAACAATGTAAGTATAATTTTTATTAATGCAAGTAGTCTTAGAAGTTAATTTTATTCCTTTTATTTATTTATTTTTTTTCTTAACAAAGTTCAAGACCTGACACTGAATTCCTCCCAGGATTTCTTTGCTGGTGTTCCATTTAACTAAAGTGAGAGATTCCATTGTATGGTTAACTAAGTAATTTGGAAATGTAACTATCTGTAAGTCCATAAATGAATCCAGCATTTTCTTTGCCCTATTCCTTATTACTCTGTGTGCCAGGTGCATTATCTCACTTCCAGCTCCATTGAAATGAGAAAGAGGATTACTTTTTTAAATTCCCATTTGTCATCAGTGCAGCAGTCCTGGAGCATTGTAAGTCCACCTCTCCATTTAGTTGTTGTAGTCTGATTATTGCCTACTGTTGGAAACAACTTCTCTAATACCCGGGGCTCAAATATGGACCCCCATTCAAGTATTAACCAGCATTTAACCAAGTATTAACTCAGCATTTTTGACAATTAAATTGGCAACACTGTTTTGAATGTCACCTGCGGCTAGTAGGAATAAAGTGACTTCGGCTGTTCTGTACCTTTCCTTACAAGGAAAGGTTATCTCTCTTTCTTGTGTTAAGATGAAAAAAAAATAACCCTTGGATTACAATGGAAACAGGGTTGATAGAGTTATTAACATTAAAATGTATTGACAATGGGTCTTGAAAGCCTGGCTGTATTTGTAGCCAGTACTTCTGGATTCCTCCCAGGGTTGTCCTGTACAGAGAGCTCATTGCATTCAGGCATATCTTTAGGGATGGATGGAGAATGGAGAATGCTCATCTTTGCTGTTGCTGTTCAAATTACTTTTGGATTTTTGAGTCTGATACTGAATCAGATGCTACTTTCTCCTGGTGTTTCTACCCACATTTCTCTTGTGTGCATTTACCTGCCCATACTTCCACCTTGAATTGCTCACCTCCTGCAAGGAAATCTTCTAAAACCTAGGATCTCATTAGCACTCCAGAAATAAGGTCATGCTTTGCAGTTTGTAGTGTTGTCCTCATAAAAGCAGAGGACAGAAGATAGATAAACTTCAGGACTGGAAAGCTCAGACAATAGAAATACCTATAAAAGAGTTGGTTGCAGCTGTTCCATGGTAAGAGGCGAGTGGATAGGAGCTTCCTTTACTCAAGTTTCAGCTCAGATAGATATGAGCTGGCTGGTTACATGGTTCACGGTATCTGCCATTTTGCAGGGCTGAGGCTATGCTGACTTGATTTTAGGAAGTTGTTTGTGTAGTATCTGTATAAAAATATAGATTTTGACCTTTCCTTCAGTACCCCCATTACAATTCAGGTTTACAAATAAGGATTTTTAAAATAAATGACTCTAGTTTCTTTTATGTGTGCATTTTAAATCATTTTCTGGGGGTTTTGAAGTACTTCAGGTACATAAGCAACTTGCAATTTTGGCTTCACTTGCGTTGTTGTCCACTCAGCCCTGTTAAGAAAACTCAGGGTACACGCACTTTGATGTTGAGATTTTTGTCAGATTTATTATTTCTGTGGTAGTTAGTACTAAAACAAGAGTCAGAGATAAGAAACTGTCAGTAGTCAGGAAATTCACCTCCACCTCTTTCTTATGAAAATCCACATATCGTTGTGCTTGCTTTGTGCATGGTTGCTCTGCTGTCTCTGTCTTTCTCTTTTTCGACTGTTGTGCCAGTAAGGTTGATACTGGAAACACACTTCAGGGATCTAAGTCTTGCCAAGGTCAATCCTGACTGTTCCTGCCAGAAACTAAGTTTGTATGGCCATTTATCATTGGGTTTCTGAGGCCAGTGGGGAAGTTCTGAAGTGGGGAGTGCCTCATTTCCACCAGTAAAACCATCACCACCACTAAAAATGATGGTGTGTGGGAAGAGCACATTTTATACCTTCTGGGTTTCTGTCTCTGTTGTGAGAAGAGCAGACATGGTGAATGGCCTCAGGGGTGCTCTACCCTTGTGCAGGCAAGCTGGTGGCATGTTTCTCCTCCTCGTGAAGCCCAGCCTCTTGCCTTTGCTTGTGCTGGTGACCAGCTGTCAGCTGCTTTGCCAGCCAGGCTCCCAGTGGACAATTTACCAACTGACTGTTGCTGTGAGGATGAACTCATTTCTACAGCAACCTGCTCCCTCACTGATGTCTGTGTGGACAGGCATCAACCCAGAAAATTCCCTCTGTGAGCTGGATTTCTGTTTTCCCTTTTAATGCAATTACATGTGTTTCAATGCTGGGATCTTTATTTGCTGCTGGCAATGTTTTCCTATAAGGGTTTGTGTCTTTGCCAAAGTCATAAAGGAGCATGACACAAGTTATCATCCTGAGTAAAGTTACATATTGCATTACATAACCCTTTAAAATAAATTAAAAAAAAAAAAAAGAGCAACAGCTAAAGCAGCACTTATTTTTATGAGCAGTATTTCATGGCATTAGTTCCATTTAGGCTGTAATGCTTCTCTGACACAGATGCTTAATCTGCTTTTTATTTTCAAGAATGCCATGCTAATGTCATCCAATAATTCTTATTTCAAATGTACCAGCACACCCTCCCCCAGCCCTCTGGCTAATCATTGTGCTAAAGATTCTTTTATCAATCTTTCCTTTCAAGTGCTGTAATGAATTAGGTGAGCGTATTTTGTTATAGTTTGGTTGTAAATTGTTTTTTCTGAAAGTGGTGTGAAACAACAGGACTGGCTGCTGCGTAAAGGTAGAGGGTAAGCCATCTTGCAGGTTACAATAGCTGATAAATCTGCTTTAAAGGAAAAAAGCAGGAAATAGCACAAATCAACTTGATTTGGCTATTCACAATTTTCAATGCAGTGGCTGCACATTAAGCTCTCCTCTTTCTCTTCAGGCGTGCATCCCTTTACCTACCTAGGAGGTGTCAGTCAGCTGAAGCACTCTCTTTTGAGGCACTTCAGTAACTAAAGACTCCTAATGGTTTCTGTATTCCAATTTAATGTCGGTAGGAGGGAAGCAAAGCTTTGCCATAGAAACAGCCATTTTTCTAGCTTTTCCAGGGTGCTCTTCATGTGGTCACTGAGGTCAGTGGGATGGTTAATGAAAAAAAATACTTGTCAGTACGTTTAAATATCAGAAGAAAGGATCTTTACTTGTAAGTTTTTATTCGTATTTACCTTCTACTGCTAAATGTTTACTTACACTGTTGGCATCCTGCATGTGATCAGAGAGCAAAAAAACCACTAATGCTATCAATCCAGGTAGACAATCATGCTTTTACACTTAATGAAAAAGGTGTGACTTCTGTTTATATTTTGGGCTGCTGATTATGGTTATAACTTAATGGAAAATGAAAGATATTATCTCCTTTCTTCAGATTAAAGTACTGCTATTTAACACTCAGAATCATTCTACAACAATTTTAATGAAAATACCTGAGTCTTAGTAGATATGGCGAAGAGTATTGTTAGCCTGAGTGTGATTTTACTCATTCTTTTCCCATTACAACATGTAATAACTGACATTCATTTGTAGTACTTCAGATGAGCTCTCTACATGCTGTATGACTATTAATAGCCAATGTAGGGTGAAAGAAGGAGCAAAACCACAGGGCTTAGAATTTCTCTAAAAGCCTATATATCTCTGCTTATTCAACACAGGGACAGCTGTCAGAACTTTTACTAAACCAACTGTGTCTATAAGCCTCAGTTTTGTGTATACAGAATCTTAGAAGTAGAAAAGCTGACATATTTCCGATCTGTGGTAGGCAGTGGCTGGACAGAAGACACAGACCAGACAAATAAAAGCTCCATTCATCATTTAGATCCCAGAGTACAAAGTGACTGTGCTAAACCATCAGAATAAACGGCGTCTGGCCTAGCCTCCACACAGCACTACATTGCTTCTGCAGTGAAGGGTTCATCTGATTTCATTAGTGTCTTGCTCAGATTTCATGTTCTGCAGCAGAGAGAAATGTTTGGCTTTCTTTGTGTGTTTGTGTATACATCTCTGTGTGTTCTTTACTTCTAGTGATGCTCATCACTGATAGCTCAGCATCTTTCAGTAATGCTTTATATTCCTCAGGGAACAGCATAAAGTGATGCAGAGCATTTCCACATCAGCTCCAGGAATTAAATTCCCAAGCAAGTGCTCTCAAGAACATACATACCTTTATGTACTGGAGGACTGTATTCCTGAGGATAAGGCTGATGAAAAATTACATGGTGTGCAAGGCAAGGGTGTTTTATGCCTAGGCTGCTGCTAATAAAATAACAGCGTATGTCTGAAAATACATGTCTTGCTGATTTTGGGAGTCCAGTCTTCCTGATTTAAGTGTATATTTGAGTCAGAGCTACAACCTGGAACTGCTTGCTACTTTTACAAGTTCAAATGCCACCTCTGCAGCAGAATCCAGGACCCAGCACACACTTCACCCCTTGGCACAGACCTTGCATGGTTGGGCACTGACTAATCCCATTGCATGCTCACTCACTCTTTTGGGTGCAAAGAACCTTGCATCTTTTCTGCACTGGGGACTTTAAAGTCCTTTTGTTGCTTTAAAAAACTTATCTGGGACAAGTTTTCCACTGAATAGACCACTACTTTGTTTGACAAAAATGTCTAAACAAAAAGTACCCAAGAGATCCAGAATGGATGAATTTATGGACAGAATTCAGTCAACAACAGGAAAATCTACCTTAAGAAAATTAAACAAAATCCACATATGGAAGAAAAATCAAGTGGAGCTTTCTTCAGGAGATGAGACCCTTCCTGTCAGAAAGGTGCTTTATTCCACTTGGCATCCTCAACTGTTTCCAACTCCATTAAAAAAAAAAAAAATTAAAAATGTCAAGAACCTCTCCTAAGATTTGACAATTAGCTGATAAAGACCAGTTTTAGGATTATGTTTAAATCATGTTGGCTCAGCCCACAAACTCAAAAGTTTTATCAGTGGTCCAGGCACAAAAATATTGGCTGCTCTCAATAAAAATAATCTAATTTGTCCCTTTCAGTTTTATGCAAGGTGCATCCTGCTTTGTCATATTTGGCTTCTGGTAAAGAACTGCCAGCACACTGTTCCACCTCAAAATGCTGCCTGCGATTCAAGGATTCTTCCCTAAAGAAAGAGTGACATAAACCCTTCATGAGGTGAAGTATGGAGCCCTGCAGATTTAGACAGAAGCTAGTGGTTCTCGTGACATTTATGACTGTTAAATGACGGAGCTGGGCATGAAGGAAAACCTCGTGTTCTCACTCAGTGCCACTGGCACATGGTACTGATGCTCTCACAGCTGTACATAAGGTTTCTTGCCCTGCCTATAAAACATCTGGGAATACTGACACCTCTCCCCTCCTGCAGTTTTCCTTTCTCCTCCTCCAAAAAATGCCAATCCCCTCAAAACAATACCCAAAGCAAACTTACCATTACATCCATAAAGAAAACTAGTAGCAGGTATTAGTTCCTGAAGTCCCTAAAACATGAGAAGTTGGATGAATGCTACATTATTGCTCAGTAGCAATTAATTCTGGTGTTTCTTAGGCTTCAAGCTTCAAGTAGTTCTCTGCAAGAACGTACATATAAAGATTCCAATGATCTTACTCTGGAAAACACTGCTTGCTGCTATTCTTTCTCCTCACTGGAAGCAATAAATTCCCCGAGAGAGAAAATGTTGATCTGAGCCAAATTTGTGCTCTATTCCAGTTCTTCTCCTAATGGATAATAGCACTGTAGGCACTATGATTTCGTGCAGCTGTGGTATCTTCTGGGTGGATGCCAAATCTTGCCTTTATGCAAAGCTTTATTGATGGTGTCAGAAAATAATATCATAGCCATTGCTTCAACCATTGAATGCAAAGTGAAATTCTCCTTTGATGGTCTGTGTGCTGTAACATAAACCAACATGAAGTGCTCTAACAGAATATAGAAATATTCTCATGTTTTCCTTGGAAGCGTTATTACTCTTCTGTAAAGAAAATCTCTTCCCTGCTCACTGGTAAATTGGCTCACCACTTCCTTTTCCACATTTTTTTCCACATCCATTGCATGGAGGGCAAACTAGTGATTCAACTATTCAGCTGTCATAGATACTTGTGTAGTGAGCTTTATGGTTTGAACACTGTTGACCAAGGAAAAATGGTGAAGTTTGCAAAGTCAAATATTCTGTTCAGTTTGTGAAAATTTAAACTGGCTTGCACAGTTTTTCAAAATACAGTGTTTATTATGTTTTTTTTTTCCCCAGAATTCCACTACATATGTTATTTGCAGAAAATGAACTTGATCTGAAGCCAAATTATAATGCTGCAATGAAGAATGTTGTTACTTACAAGATATCTACACCATGAGCAGCAGAAACTGTTGAGAATGAGGAAGGCAACTCTAATAAAAGGAAGAACAGTTTCACACTGGTGTTCTCTGGAAAATTGTTTCCCTTCACAGGAATGCTCAGAACACAGATAAATCAAGGTGCATGTATCCCTCAAGTATAATGAAGATGGGTATGGAAGAAAAGTCTGATAAAAAGAAAAAAAAAGTCTTCCAAGCAGGGTTTGCACAATATGTAACAAAGTTCAATAAAACCTAAACATGAGCAATGAGAAGAACAGTATGGAAGAGCTGCTTCTTACGAACAGCCTGCATTCTCTATGTCCAGTGCTTCATAGTGTCCACTAAGAAACATAGCAGGCGATTAAATAAGACTGCATCATTATATGTATGCACAGGGGAGCAAAAAGAGCAAAATTACAATTCCACTTCTTCTGCATTTCCAGAATTTCTTAATGTCTGAATATAATTTTGCAAACGTAAGAGTCTTCTTTCAACAATCTCTGTGTGCAATATATGTATCTGATTCTTTGTTTCAACTTACTGAGATTTAAAGAGATACTTACTAATGTGTTTTGAATCCTTGTAGTTCAACTATTCATTTTTTCTGTGAAACAGGATGAGCTGAAGCATAGCACTGAGAGTGTTAGGTGTTACGGAGCATTTAACACTAAAATGGAAAATAATAAGAAATGATAATTTTGGGAGATCTTGCAATCACTACATACATTAGATACACAAATTTACAGGAAAAATCAAGAGTTAAAATAACCGTTAGAATAAGTGACTCTGTAAGTAAGTATTTAAACAAACAAAATACACTGAATTGTTTTCAAATGAAGGACCAATGGGAATGCTAGTGAAGCCACTGCTTCAGAGACCTAGATGGAAACTTTTTTATGAATTGTTGAATAACATTTCAGATGAATCTCTGAAGAGGGGGTTACATGACATGTTTTCAGTCTGGATCAATTAATCTGGTGCTTTATGAAATGATAAGAATAGGATTCTCAGTTAATTTCAATATTTCAGCACACCTACAGATTAATATGGGTATAACTTTTAATGTGGCATTTTGAATTACTAAAAAATTAGAAAACCAGATGGAATTACAAAACGGCAACAGAATACTTAATTAACTTTTGCCTACTGGGATAAATAGAACATACCACAGAATATATCAAAGCAGACACCAGTGAGACACTATACATCCTTCAGTATGCAGGAGGTTTTCTCTTCAGATACCTGTTCTTATCAGGCATAAGCATATGTCTATCAGTCTTATTAAATAAACTTATTGTGTTATAATCCATAGCATATAACATCATGGTTAAAAATCAAAAGTACACTATAATGCTCCCTATGAATCTGCCACCAAATTATGAGGCGAACAGAGGGAAAAAAAAAAAGGCTATTATTTTATGGAGTGTGACATTTAAGTTAGTTGTAAGCACTAAGAAACAACCTTCAGCTATGCAAGAGGGCCTTAAAACAAAAGGAATCACAATATCAGATTGCAAAATTGTTGTTGTGTTTGTCTAATCATGTTACAAACACTGTCAGCTCCATTGCATTATGTGTATTACATACATGGGTAAAAATAGAGAAGACATGAGTAAATCAGTCAAAGTGCAGACCCGTAAACCCATAATAATGTGTCTTCTTTACTTATTTGAAATATCTCTTCAACTTATTGTAGTACTGTGTTGATTTCTGTGAATTTCTTAGTATAATTTGCCAAGATGTGCTCTGAAATTAAAATTATTTCAAACAGTATTACAGCATTCTTCAAATGGAAGCTCTACAATTGCTTCGTTTGGCCAATGAACCCTAGCTGATGACTTCCAAGATTCCTAGAAAAACTATTTGCACACCAAAATCATGTCTAAGCGATGTGCACTGATACCTTTTTATTTAATAAAAATGAGTGTCACCGGGTATATATGATGTGTATACATTTGGTTATTGCTTTTGGAATTAACAGCCTGGAATTTAATCCCAGTCTATTAGAAGCAGGGCTCAGCAGACCCACACAAATTGAAATGAACACTTGCCACAGACTCTTCACCCGGCTTCAAGACAATGTGTTAGTATCTTCAGATTAATACTGGTTAGATTTTGAACAGTTTGAATCGCACTCTAGATATTTTAAAACAGATGAAAAGTGTGATACCCAAAATAAAAGAATACAGAAAATACAATATTGTATTATTTACTGAACAAAATAACAAGTAAAAATAGTTTGTTTTTGTTTTGTTTTTGTATTTTTTTTAAACAGCATTAAGTAATGAAATTTAGACCATACAAGCATCAACAAGAAATGTAAATAACTGTACTATTAAGGTGGTATCTACAACTTTTTTTAACTGCTTGAGATCTGAAACTTCAAATGTTGTATACCTCACTTAAAAATGATACAAATGCCTTGTACAGTATGTAAAAGATTTGACAGTTGTTGACTAGAATGAAATGTACATACAATACCTGAATTTAAAATCGTAATAGCTTAGGCCCAGATCATTTAAGTATTTACGTTCCTACCCCTCATGGAATATCTAGGTCTCAGTGTGTATCAACCCTTTCCATGAAAGGAGTAACTGCTTTTGATGGTGTGAATTTATAGTCTTGTCTTTTCCCTCTACAGGGAGGGAAAGGGTCTGTATTAAAGAAAGAATGGTTCCAATAGGCAGAAATGTGATGGTATTGCAACTCCATGAACCACCTTCTCTACACAACATAAAAATATTCTAATATTAAGGATTATTTTACAACTCAGTGGAAATATGCAACAATGCAAACCATTTCCTTTGTCTGGATGACAAAAATGCAGTCTTAACAGTCACAAGAGCCCGCCTTGTGTTAGCTATAAAAAAAAATATATTTATATATATATTTATGCAACTACTATGTGCATTAAACAAAATCACTGTATGGATCAGCAGGGTTCAATAACACTTGTATCTGAATTTCTGGAAGGGGTGCACTGAAGTCTGTGGTGCTTCTCAGTAAGGACTCACACTGAAGTGTTGAAGGATAGAAACCCATTTGTTTAAAATCTTATTTTTCATATCACATTGCCTAAGAAATGGTCCATAAGATCTCTGGCAGCTAAAAGGATCTGTTGCCTTTACTTTAGCGTACTGCTTGGGAATGAAAGATATCCCTTGAAACAAACCTGAAAATTAAGTTTTAGTGAACATTGAAACTGAAAATCAGCCCGATTTCATTGTGAACTCCCATCTTCATTTCTTACCAATTTGAATATCATGAGTTGTTTAGAAGGCTAGTAATCAGCAATGTACAAGAAACATTGTATTACCTCTGGAAAGCACATACACTGTGACTTGTGAGTTAGGTGAGCAGGTTAATTTAGATTTCAAAAGTGAGCGTAGCTCGCATCCACTTATAGAAGTATTGGAAAACTCTTTTTTTTTATTCTTTATCTGCATTGAGATACCATTCTTACTAACCCGTGAAGACTGATCAGTGCTCTTTGCACTGGAAGGGTACAGATTTGTCACTCAGTCTTTGAGATACCAGAGAAGAACACTTGAACCAAAGGGCAATACCCTTGTGCACCAAAGCTTTATTGTATTTTTGATTACTGTGCATCCCCATACCTAAAGCCAATAACATGGCACTTGTGCCATAGTTCTGATACCGTAGGTGTCCACTGACAAGTGTTCAGCATGAACCATTGTGTCTCAGTCCACTAACAAAAACTACTGTGCAGTGGTAGTCTGGTATCTTAGACAGTTTTTCTTCTCGGACAAAGTTTATCCAAAATCTTCATTCTATCAGGCTACAGCAGCTTAGGGCTCCTTTTCTTTAAAGAGAGGCAAAGTAAATGTCTTACACCTGTAGGCCAGTACTGGTGTTCTGTCCTAGAAATTTTAGCACTGCTCTGATACGATGAACCCTTCTTTTTCTCCAACTGGTTCCACTTCAGCATAGGCAGGATGTCCAGACCCTCTTCTGAATTTCATTGCTGGCCATCTGCTTGGGCGTCGCTGTAACATCAGCAAGAAAATAAACTTTCAGACAATTAGGAAATTATTAATTAAAATCTTTAACAACACCCTGCAATTTTGATCTCTCATACTAAACCCCACTCTGTGTAATTGTTACAGAAATGGAGAAGTGCAGTTCAGCAGCAACAAATGTCAGAGGAATTAATCCTTCTTTCTAAATTTGTAAGTGATGGCTGTTCTCAAAGACATATAAAGTAATTACCCCTAGTCTTAGCAATGAAGATAATAGCTCCTGCCAAAAACTGTTGATCAGTGGATTTGTGAATTCTGTCATATAAAAAACAGCTGATCCACCACCCCCTAAAGGATCTGTCCACTGCTCTTCCATCCTGGTTCTGCACAGGAGTTTGCTAACATACTCTACTCCACGGGAGAATGTGTAGCAGTTGAAAGAAACTGTACTCTAAAAAAAAATTGAGAGCGAAATTCTGGCATGCTTACGCAGGACTGACAAAATACTGACTTTTTATTTCAAGTGCCACAATTTCTACTTCATTAGTTTACTTTGATGTTTCAAATAGAAGCAACATTTTTGTTTAAACTTTTAAGATCTTTAGGTACATGGGTCTCTAGAAGTCCTAATCAATTTTCACTAGGATCTTTGGTGCCTGCTTTAAAAACAGCTAATACAGAAAAGAAAAAAGAGCTTTCCTAGGGTAGATAAAAAAATTCCTGTATGATTATGATGCCTCTGGAAAGGAAAAGTATTTTGAAAGTCCTGTATTTTCAAACTAATACATGTCTAATACAGGCTCAGACTTTGGGTGACCAAGCTGAGATTCTGCAAAGGGAATAGTTTCCAGAAGGAACTTGACACACTTGTAAGGTAGGTTGATGCCAATCTGATGAAGTTTAACCACGACAAGTGCAAGGTCCTACACCTGCGTTGGAGCAATCACAGGCACAGATACAGGTTGGGCAGAGAAGAGATTCAGAGCAGCCCTAAAGAGAAGGACTTGGGGGTGTTGGCCGATGACATACTGAACATGAGCCGGCTTCAGTGTGCGCTCACAGCCCAGAAAGCCAACCGTATCCTGGGCTGCATCGAAAGGAGCGTGACCAGCAGGTTGAAGGAGGTGATCCTGCCTCTCTACTCTGCTCTCGTGAGACCTCACTTGGAGTATTGTGTGCAGTTCTGGTGTCCTCAACATAAAAAGGACATGGAACTGTTGGAACAAGTCCAGAGAAGGGCCACGAGGATGATCAGGGGACCGGAGCACCTCCTGTGCTCAGAGAGGCTGAGAAAGTTGGGGCTGTTCAGCCTGAAGAAGAGAAGGCTGCATGGAGACCTCATAGCAGCCTTCCAGTATCTGAAGGGGGCCTATAGGGATGCTGGAGAAGGACTCTTCATTAGGGACTGTAGTGACAGGGCAAGGAGTAACAGGTTAAAACTTAAACAGGGGAAGTTTAGATTGGATATAAGGAAGAAATTTTTTACTGTTAGGGTGGTGAGGCACTGGAATGGGTTGCCCAGGGATGTTGTGAATGCTCCATCCCTGGCAGTGTTCAAGGCCAGGTTGGAAGGAGCCTTGGGTGACATGGTTTAGTGTGAGGTGTCCCTGCCCATGCAGGGTGGTTGGAACTAGATGATCTTAAGGTCCTTTCCAACCCTAACTATTCTATGATTCTAATAGCTTTCAGGAAAGTAGAAAAACTTCTTAAAGTCAGTTAGCAAAGGAAGTTCTCCTAAAATGATTATTCTCTACTGAAAATGTATATCCTAATCTGCTCATAACTTATTTATTTAATGACAACAGCTATGATCTGCTTGGAAGGAGGGCTACAAGATATAGCAAGATTTATAGAAACATTGCAGTAAAATGAGAGGAGAAACAATGAAGATAAGTTACAGCCCATTTTTTTCATTGACAGTTCAAATTCAAAGTAATTTTACTTTATCATCTTTCTTCTGAAAATAAACATTGCATTTGATTTTCTGTCCCCTTAATACCCCATTTTGATTGCCTTCAGATCACTATGGATTTTTCATGCTGCTGAGGAGTGGTTTTGGGGACCACAGAGCAGAGACAGCAGGACATTATGCTGGGATTGTTGAATAACAGCCACCAATGAAATCTTGGGGCACCACTGAATCTTGTTACCAACAAACCACACAGGTGTATGCAGGTACAGCACAAAGTCTTCTTCAGTGATTACTGTCAGAAAGATAAAAGCAATCAGTTCCTTCTTCTCTCATTGCAGGATCTGGTTACTATTGAGGCGTCCAGAGTTAAATTCTGTTTGGCAGGTAATTTAAAATTCCAGGTCTTTCAATTCATCACCCTCCTATAAAGTAGGAAGGCATAACACTCTCCTCTTTAATGGATGTCTTTTCCTAATAAGAAAACTTAAGTCTATTCAAAATTTTGAGACCTTTTTCTACTAAAGCTTGATTCAGAGTGGTTTCAAAATTAAGAAGGGCAGTTCAGTTACTGCTAAAGTAAAAGGGACTTATTCTGTTCTCAGATTCAGTAAAGTAAATCAAGAATAATTCAATTAAATATAAAGGATTTATTCTGGATTTACACCGGTATAAATGAGAAAAGAATTTGATTGAGACGTCTCTAATGAAAAGAAGAAATGAAAAACCACTGGAAAACTAGTAGGAAAAAATAATTAAAGACAATCTCAAATGGCAGTATATAAGGATGAGCTGCATTTTAATCTATTAAGATGATCCCTAATTTCATTTTAAGATGTAGCCACGATTTGTTACTACTTCCTTGCTGTGTTGCTGTTAGAAACTAAGTGTATAATTTTTGCCTACTCTTTTTAATTGGCATTTCCAGATGATGAAATACGGAACAGATGTGTATCAGTTCTAATGTTACGATGCCATATAGCATAAACATCAGCCGTTGTCCCAAAAATAAACCAACAGATTTGAAGGTCAACTTCAAATATTACAGTTACAGCTTTCTGTGGTTTCTTGTCATGCCTGAGGTAAGATTTTCCATTCCTAGTGATAGTCTGTTTAATTTCAACTTCTTTGTGTGCACGTGGGTAATGTAAGTGGCTGCCAGCCTTAAGATAGAGCACTAACAAGCTAACAATTCATTGACCTGTGTATCAACCCCTAAAGAGCTGTAGTGATATCACAGTTTTAATTGGTAAAACCAAAAGTAACTTAATTGATACAGGGAGATAAAAAGCCTCTTGAGTTGGTGAAGCAGCTCAAGAAATGCTTAATGCACTCTTCCCCTTTATTCTCTGAGAAGCAGAGTAATAAGAAGACACAAAAAAATCTACCCTCCAACCAACCAACCAACCCCAAATGCCCAAACCTGACCAATAATACAGGCAGAAAGCAACCTGGATATTTTTTCATGCAATTTAACAGGAAAAAAATATGTTTCTTCCTCTGGAATTAGAACTTTTAGAGGAAATCCTCTGACCTGTGTCTGGAGAGTTGCAACTTCTGCTTCCTTTCAGTGTAATACAAAGTGATAAAACATGAACTGAATCTTCTTTGGAGTCATTATTTTAAGGAAATAAGGTGAGGGAAAAATACCTGTGACTTTACACGACCAGGATGCAGATGATATATGTCAGGATGCAGAAAAATAATTTGTGATACACATTAAAAAAAAAAGCTTCTATTTGAAGATCAATCAAGATAAAATGAAAGAAACTAGCAGTTGGATAATCCACGGAAAGTAAGATCGAACTTTCATGTTTCTTCTCTTGTGCCTGTTTACACCATTGTTGGGGGTTGTGCAGGATATTTGACTTCCTACAGCAATACTAAGTCTAGTATAAGTATTTTTAAGTAGATCTTGAAGTAGAGGCAGAATGGATACTATCTGTGTTACTCCTGTGAAAAGAAAAGGAGGGGATTCCACCTATGAATGATTACTAAAGGGTGGAGGCTGGAATATCTTCTCACTGTTGTTACACAGAAAGGTCTCCAGATGTGTTCTTGTCATTCACCAGTTTCTTCTGGCATATTTCAACATGAGGGAATTTTGAGCCTTATAGGTCCTATTTTATTAGTCAAAATGGTATGATCTCTTAAGACACATTAAAAAAGAAAGGTTTAATATGTATCTGAGAGCACTTAATTGAAGATTTTTTAAACCTCCTCAGTTGGTATGATATGAACATGGTTTCCAGTACTACAGTCTATGACGGTTTCTTTTTAGGTCACTAGCTTTAGACCGTATTATTTGCTGAACAGTAACTCTTTTGAACAGCAGAGAAAAAAGTGGCTCAAGTTGAAAACTACAGGCGAGTTTCAGATAGATTTGGCTACATTGGTTGTATTTTACATAGAGATTTCTAGTAAACTCGATCATATTGAAAGGGAGGAAGTGGAAAAGAACCCATCAGTTTTTACATTACAAGCCTGTGTTAACTGCCTAGCAATCATTTAAAGTGAAGCCATTTATTTTCTACTGACAGCAAGACTCCTACCTATTATGAGCTACCAGATCACCAGTGATGCAACTAGAAAATAGGAATGGAACAGTTTGCTATAATTTAGAAAAAAACTAAAATTCAGCAACAATTATGTATTTCTACACTGACTTGCAGATAAAAAAACAATCAGTGTCTCAAATTAATACTACCTTGAAAACAAAGGAAGTGATCAGCTCAGAATTCCAGTGAAAAAGCTGGCACAAAATCAAGATTTTTAATGGGATTTTAAAAATATCTGAAAAGAATAAACTGAGTACACATAAATGAGAAATAAAATCTACTTTATACATGACACAGAAAAATAAATTGTAAGACATAAGCAATATACATGATCAATCACAGGAGGACAGACACTTGTATAAAGTTGCTTTGAAAACTGGTGTTTGAAGATTGATGCCTTGCTCTTGAAGAGGTTCTTGTGCTGACACTATATACTATGTCTAAAATTTATGCCAGTTAACACTTTTCACCTGAGATGGTAATTAATTAAAGCCAGTTGTAATAATGTGTATTTTATTAGACACAGTAATCCTGAGCACTTACATTCTGTTTCATATATCTGCATTAACACAAGTTCTTGTCAGAAATGGACAGGATGAACTTGGCAACATGGATTACTTATTTGATATTCTTACATCCTATCCTCATCCTATCCTTCATTCAGTACAGAATAAATGGAATAAGCATGATTTTGTACACATCTGCAATGTCAGAAGAGCAGTGAAAACATAATGAAAAATCTGTCCCTCTGTTGTCTCCCCAGCCCTGCCTATTACACATTTCCCACACACACATTTTATTCTGAAAATTGTCTAAAGTATTATCAACTGTTCCTTTGGATATTTCAACCAGCATAAAGTCCAAAAGTGCTTGTGCATGGATCAACTCTTCATTCCTATTCAGCAGTTAACCTGAACAGCACATTTCACCAAGACACACAGACATTCTATTTCCAAATTGAGTTTACATGAGTATAAATAATTTAATTACCACAAGAAGGTCAATCTTTCAGTCTTGGGAGACTCTCCAAAGCTCCCTAGCAAACCTGATTTCCCACTAAACTACACAAAAGCTGAAGTTACTGAATACTTTTTAGGCTGAATGCTCTGATGCAACTTTATCTCCTCTACCTATTGACTATTTTCTTGAGTTAAAAAACTTGGAAATCTTTCAGAGATCTGTTTCACTGCTTCTACTGAAAGCTGCATCTTACATTTCCATTGATGGCAAGTTCTTTGTCTAATTTGAGGGCACAAAGACATTTAAATCTGTTTAAAAGCTGTATTCTTTAACTACATTTTGCCAACAAGGACTCTTTAACTCTCTTAACTGGAAATACGTATGTACATATCCAAATTCTGGATCAAATGACAAAACACCAGAAAAAATTGTAATGGCTTACTCAAATTAAGAATTAAGATTAAGAAAAGCAGAAAAAGCTATAGTAAGGTCTATTACTAAGTGAACATATGTAACCTGATACCATCAAGACCCAGTAGGCTAAGACACTTCTCCACTTCTGACAAGGAAAGATCTTTCTGTTACCAAGTACCTTGGCTATAACTTGCATTTTTGTGCTCAAAGTTATCTGAAATATTGCTTATGCAGTTATAATTTGTGATCCATATTTAATCTTTTCTAGAAGCACACCCAATTTATTTGGCAAATCACAGTCAGAAATGGATGAAGTTTCAAACAACTGTACTTCTGATATGTATTTCCAGGAATAAAAAAATTGCCTGACACCATGTTAATCTAATATTTTGAAGAAACTGTTCTGAAATAACAACTGTTTTAGACTTAAGATTCGGTAGGATCATTTATTTTTCTTTTTGATAGAAGTGCTTGTTTAAAGTATCTCTTTGTGATTTAAATCAATTCTTGTTATAGCAATGTTTCTGCAGTCTTAAATTCATCTAAGTAGCTGGCTGCTGACAGACGAGAACCAGAATGCCTCCTTCCTCCCCACCTTTGACTTTTATTGTCAGTGTTGATTATTTATTTTAGTGCTTCTGCCTTGTGGCCGATTTAGGTTTCCCTTCCTCAGCTGCTGGTTCCTGCTGAACTGGATAAGCTTTGGAAAAAATAACTTTACTATCAGTACAAGGCAATGACAGCAAGATCAATGGCAATACCCTAAATGCCAGGACATTGCAAGACTTTGAAAGAAGAGAAGAATGATACTTGTTCTGTTCTTTTCTTTTTAGTCATCATCGTCATGAAACACAATTCAGCCCAGGCTTCTGGACAAAACCAAACTGATGACCACATCAAGCCTACTTCAAACTAAACGTACAATCCCCTGTAAAATTTGTATAGATAATAAAACAACGGGCCAAATCCCAGAAGAAAGCAGCAGAGCTGTGTGAGCATCATCACCTGTCTAAGCTAGCTGAGGATCTCTTTAATTCCTTCTTTCTTTTTCACTCTGTCACTTACTTCTCATTTGTTCAAAGATGTACACTGCATTTGTGATATTAACGCAGAAACCTGGAAACAGTGCATGGAGAACAGGGCTGGATTAAATGCTGGCTCTTATTTCTGAAGTGCTGCTATGTTCAGAGATGTATAACAACAAGGCAGAAATAAGTATTAATTCCCTGAGCTCTGAAACACTAAGAACTATATCCAGCTTTTTTTCACTATTTTCTCCTTTTATTTCCTTGCACTAAGCAGACAGCAGAAGGTCAAAATCTGAAGATCTACTGCAGATTTGTGCACCACTGAATGTTTCTAGATACTGAAATATAATCCCCCGTACAGCTCAGTTGTTAAGAGAATATCCAGCAATTAGTGCTTTCTCAGACCACCTAAGCTAGAGCTCATAATTTGGGAACCATCCTCAGTCCATGCTAATATGATGTCACCTTATTGTGAGATTAAGAAGAGTTAAATGACAGGAATGCAGATCCTTCCATGCTGGTTGGTATTTACACTAAAAAACAGTCCAGGCTTATTTAATTTACTGGTAAAGACATAATTCAAGTCAAATCACAAAGAGTCAAGGTACATCCCCCAGGCTCTAATCATGCACTATTATTTTATTTGCTGAAGATGTGCAGCTGCTCATTCCTTCCTCCTCCTCTTTTCCCCCAAGGTCACTCCCTGGCTCCACAGCACCAGTTCAGCTCTCTGTGTGGCCATTTGAAAATATCCAGCTTAAACATCCAAGATGAAGTAAAACAAACAACTAAAAAAGACATAGGTTTGTGCATGTGTGTGTTTAAGTGTACATACATATTTCTAAGCAGCTGAATCAGCACAATAGAGCTCTGGAAGACTTCCAAGGAGGGTGGGAACATGAAGGCAAAAACTGTGACCTTTAAAACGGGAGCTTAACTTGAAAGAATGATAATTTTTAACCACAAACACCCACACTGCTCTTCAGCATGTGACATACAACTACTATTAAGACATACACAGCGACTAATAAGAAATATATGGCCTTATATCTTTACAACTTCAGAGTTGACATGTGTTTAATAACATAAATTTGATTTTGTACCTATAGTTGGATAAAAGAGTCTCAGACTGCATGCCTGAGGTTAAGATGGTCCCAAGTTGCAGTGTTAGTTTAGACTCCTCAAAATCCCCTACCCGTGGAGAATTGCTACAGAAGAATTTTACTCTGTCAAGCCTTACATAAGCACTTCTGGCAATGGTATCACTGTGTCCAGCTGGGAAAAGACATCACAACATTGGACTCCCTGCCTTCATATTGGCCAGAAATTCCTCTGCTGTCTTCTCAGCTGTGACCAGATCATGTTGCCTTTGCTCCCCAAAGGGAGAGCACTGGCATGATAGCTGAGGTAAATTTCAAACGTTAAAAGGACCTTGGACCAACACATAAGTAAGAAAGGTAACAAAACCACAAAAAAAAAGCATGCACATGAAAACTTCTTGTGGCATATGCAACCCTTCTGACTACAGATAACTGCAAACAAAAGGTATCTGAGTAAAAGACAGTCTGCTTTATGCCTTGCATTTTGACTTGCTAAGTGTTCCCTGGACATTAATTGCTCTCAGTGCCAAAGCGCACACACTAAAGCAAATCAATTAGGGTTAAAAATATAAGAAACAAAGGACATGAAGAAAAAGAAGGGAAGAAATAAAACCTAAAATATTACTAAAACTGCTATTTGGCCCCAACTTACTGAATTTTGAACAAATCCATATGACTCATTTGGGAATTTATTTATTTATGTTCAGCTCCAGATATCTGTATCACTTTTGCTATGATCTGTATCACAAGCATGCAGTCCACTTTACCACCAGGGCATCATGCTTTGCCACTAAACCTCAAATCCTGAATGTAACAATACTACACAGGTTAGTGAATAAATTCATTACTTTTTAGTTGTGGAATAGCTAGTGTGTAGCTCTATGTGTTATAACTGGATTTCTGCTTTGTTGAAAAAGACATGAAGAACACTATTTGACATGCATGCTACTTTTCAAAAATCAGTGCAAGTTCAAAGTATATTCAAGAGACACAGGGTTCATGAAGGTAACCGTATGTGTGTAACTTGATTCAAAAGGGAAACTTGCTGCCAACAAAATCAAATTCAAGGGAGAGAAATACCACATAGATAACCATAAATCAATAAATAAACAACCAAAGCATGCAACATTTCTTCTGCCGCTATGCAAGCTAATCTTTAGTCAACATTTACTCTCAGCTTTTAGGAAGAACCTACATTCACTGGAATTTTGACTGAAACTCCCTTAACTTTAAAAGTTGATAATTCATTCTGTCTTTAGGTCCAACTTAAACAATGAAACATATGTTGAATAGTGTGGGGGCTGGAAGAAAGAGGAAAACATTTCATTTTTCTTTGAATCATCTACACACTTAACAAAAAGGGGAAACTTTTTTGAAAAATTATTGAACTATTTGGATGGTGTTCTTTAAAATGATACACTATCATGGGCAAATTGAATAGCGTTAGCATTCAAGACTTCTCAAGCTGTTTGTTGAAAACAGATATTTTTGTTGCAGGTGGGGCTGCACATATGCATTGTGCTCAACAGCTATTTAAAAAACTGCAAGACGAAACATCTTCTTCAGACATTAAGGGTAAAAAAAACCCATAGAATAATTTTACTCTGTTCTAAGACAATAGTTGCTTTTGGAATAATGGCATTTTATTTACGGCTTTTGCGGATTGCTTATTTAAACCAACTAGTGCACTCAGGATATCATTTAATGGTGCTCAGAAGTCTCAAAAGGGATTGCACACAGGAGTACAACTTAAGCAGTGTGGTCAAAGTGTGGGTGTATTTATCCTTATCTGGGTGAGTTTACTACATGGCAAACATGAGAGGCATCACAAGTGGGCTTTAAGATGTGCTATATGAAATACAGAGTGAGGTGCTACATGAATACTGGGTGATATCTGCAGAGAACACAAGGGAAAAAGAGACTTAAAGCCTCAGATATGGGATCAATTTATTACACTTTTCTTTATTCAGTAACCAATCACGACTATAAACCAAACTGACTCAAAATTCCTTACATAGCCCTTAACCCCAAACTCCCAATGAAATCTGTCTGAACATAATATTTTACCTATAAAATCATGACAGCATCCTAGAATCTTAGATGTAAAAAGAATTTTCTCTATTATTTATGTTACATTTTTTAACGAATATTATGTTTAATGCCAATACGATGCCTTTATAAACTACCTTCTTTAAACACTAATGAAGCAGGTCCCCATTATTTATTATGCCCAGATGTAGATATATATTAGTTACTGATGATAGATAAACTGATGCAGATTTTAAATTGGCTAGAAGACTTGATGGCAGACTACAGTGTACTAGTAATTTTTTAGACAACTATATGAGGGAGCTGCCTGTCCATCTGTCACATCTTGTTTTAACTGTGCAACTTGCTTTATTAATCGAGACTCATGGAAAACAATATTATTTTCTGAAATATTTATATGCTTGTTCTAATTTCATAACCAAGCCCATGGCAGTGCTCTTGACCACCTTCTCATCAGATCCATGTTTCATTCATTTCTCATAAATAAGGCAGTTTGTCTGCTATGGTATGTGTTGTACCATGTTACCTGTAACAGCTTACGCAAATATTTTTCAATTGCAAAAACACAATAAGGAATGCTTTTCTGTTAGTGACCTATTTATACCAGTTATGCCTCATTATAGTTGTTATATTTCAGTTTCAAAATGCAAGCCTGAAAAATTACATTCTCCTCTGTATTTGAAACATGGACATCGTATATATTAGATGAATAAAAGAATATTTCTACTCTTTATTTCCTGAATAGGTCAAAATACTTTTTTTCCTTTCAGAAATTAAATTATTAAATTCTTTAAAAGCAATTTTATTTCCAGAATGGATTATCTTATTCTGTTCTTCTACACTTATGATACTAAAAATGGCTTTAAAGTTTAGAATTTGTGGAAATGTTCTGAAATACAGAGTAGTTTCTTTCTCCACCCCCTGTAGTTTTACCACTGCATCAGCGGTTTTGTCATTCACAGGGAAAGGCCACCCCTCCATACCTAGAACTTTTTAATAATTCCTGCTAAAATCTTCACAAGTATCACAGCTTTCCTAGTAACCAGAAGAGCATGTCGTTTATAACACATTTTATATAAATTTGATTTTGACTGACTTATGTCCTCCTGTCCTTATTCAATTATTTTAAACAGAAAGATTATGTTTTTCTTTTTTGCCTAAAAGCCTATGTTGCTTGCTAAAAGACATTTTAGGCTTTGACTGCATAGATTGATTAATGCCATCTGATGATTAAATTCAGTGGAATGGTTTTAACAGAACTGATTAAGACGCCAGTGCTGTCATAAGTATGGTATCAGTGAACAAAATAAATTAACATGCCATTACTACACTGAGAACAAAAATAAATAAATAAATGTGTGTTTTAATTTGGTATTCTTCTCTTCTTCTTAAAAAATGGTGTTGCCATGTACTTAGCCTTTCACTCACACCGTAACAGATAAGAAACTTGTTTTTAGTAGAGTGAAAGAATAGCAATTCAATCTGTGTGTGTGGAAAAAAAAAAAGAAAGGGACAAATACTTCTCTTCTGTACAAGGACTTCAGTGGAGGGTTTTTTGTCTATATCAATAGAGAAGTGGCTTGAAATTTTGCATAGACATGAAAGAATACTATTGATTTTATTATGTGGATGCTGTTCCCTGATGGTTAATACAGTTATATCATTTGAACCTGGAATACTGATAATTCATTTTGATTTCTGTCACTACTATGGCATGTATGCAGTATGTTTATTATAATATGATTTTAAGATGAATAATTCTGTTTATGTTCATGTCTCACTTCAATTCACACTGCTGTCACAAAGAATGAATGTATATATCTTTATGGGCCAGGCTTTTATTTAAGTAATACCCAGATACGTCCCTAGTAATGCTTCCAGTGGCTCTGCCTCTACGCTACTGTCTATTAGAAAGTGTCCAGGCTCTCAACAGTAAGGGAGTACTGCAAGTGGGGGTTATGAACAGTCAGTGTTTTCTTTCACCTTTAGCTGGAACTCTGCTGAGTTGAAAAAAAACACAAGTAGGTGTAGGTATTCATACTTTTTTGTAAAATCAAACACCTATGCAAAATGTTCCCTTCTCATATTGTTGTGTACAGTGGAGTTGAGCTGACTGTCAGAATCTGCTATGTAGATGTCTGCACCTAAGGTAGCTCTCTGTATTTGAGGGAGAAAAATGGTAATTTATTTAATTCTAAAGGAGATGGCTCAAACAGACCGGTTGGATCAGGATCTGAAAGAGTCTGCTCCTCTCTCCACTAGTAGAAAGAGCAAAAGGAGACAATATTAGATTTAGATGTTAAAATTAGGCGAAAATAATCTTTCCCATACTCTGAGGAACAGTACTAAAAGATTTCTGCAAATGAATGCATGGAACAGCTAACATAGGTTTCCAGCTAAGCTCAGGTTTTCAGCTAAGTCAGCTCTTCTGAAGAATTAATAATGCAGAATTTTTATTTTTCTGCAGGAAAAAAATAGAAAAATATGTATGTCCCAAAATAAAATGCCAGTGCACATAAAAGCTAATGAAAAAATGCTATCTTGAGAAAAATGAATGATAGGAAATAGAGGTGCAGTGGTATCTGAGCTTTTTCTTTTAGATATATCTTTTAGATATATGCCCTGTGAAAAAACATTAAAAGTAACAGCAATGGTAGTTAAAGTAGCAGCTGAGTGACAAACATGCTTAGAATAAATCAGTATCACCTGCTAGAAGATGTCCGTTTTTTTAATGTTTATACTTTTAACACAAGAATACTTTCTAGATATAGTTAAGAAAGTTCCATTCTGAACATCAAATTATCCTAGCCAAATGACAGGACTAGTAAAACAACACATTATTTTTGTCTCTTACCTCTATAAAGAAGAGACTAGCTGCCGACGTTGGATGATGATACATATAAATGGTCACAAGGATGGCTGCAGCCACAATGAGGACCAGGACTAGAATGCCGACAATTAAGCCGGCATGAAGTGTTCCACCTTTCTTCTCTGCAGCACTGTCATCTGTGGAAGCTGCACAAATAGCACACTTATTAGCACAGTAACTTATGTTTCATCTATACCATTTCACAAATGGTAATTGAGCATTTGCTTTTTCTGTTATGTCACTCATTTTTTACAGCCCAAATTGGAAGAAGATATTAGCTCTTTCCCACAAATACTCTTATAACCTTAATGAACAAACATTCCCAAATGTTTTACTAATTCTAACTCAATAATAAAATGAATACCCTTTCTTTTGAATGTGATCTGGACATTCTGAAGTTCCTAATTATCTTCATAATGTGTTTTGCTTTGATTTTCTCATAAGACTATTTTAGTTGCCCTACATACAAAAGGTACTAATTTAATACATTTTGAATGCTGTATTTTTTTTCTTGACAGGTTCACGTTGAGACATGCTATAAAAGCTTGTAAGGTCTAAACACATTATGAAATCCTGATTCATTAGCTTAGAGAGGGACTTTGAACTACCCTGTGCAGTTGAATCAGACAGCCAAAAGTGTAACAGATGGATGCTATGTGACCCTGGAGTCTTCTAATCTTGGTCTGAATGGAACACTCATCATACCAAAGTATTACAAAAGACCATCCATCTACTAAACTGATACCAAGAGGCCACTCATTCTATGCTCCCATCAGGAGAAAAGATGGTTGTCTGTCACACAAGAAACTTGTCAGCAGGGCTTGTAAATAAGTGACAAAGTGTTTCAAAAACACTGCAAACCTCGCAGAAAAAGTATCTCAATAATTAGACAACATCTCTACAACTACTGTGATTTTGTGTAATTTCTACTTTGGACAACCTGAAATATTACAGCAAGTACAAACATGGTGATAAGCAATGATTTTTCAGCATCCTCTTAAATAAAAGTGCTGTTCTACTGCAGGCAAAAGAGCAATTCAGAAGCCCTAGGTTTAAGATATGCCAGAAGACTACTGACCATTTGGCTTCACAAACATTCACCTAATGTTCCATCTGCTTTCTGCCTTTCTGGCAATCCTTCAAATCGCCTCCGTGCCTTTCCCCATACAACACCTGTCTCCGGTCCTGCTTATGAGAAATTTTCTTTCAGTTCCACTTTAAAGTTTCCTCTCACCATGCTTGTTTGCCAAGCTGACTATAATTAAATTTTTTTATTTCTGTGATCATCCTCTTTGTTATGCCATCCCCCTGAACTATTTGTTTGGTTTTCTTAGAGTGGCATGATCTGTGTGGTCAGTGACTGTCCCTTTTATTTGTTCTTGGAAAACATCTATGGAGTTATGGATACCACTTCAAACAAGTTACTGTTATTGTTGTTAATAGTAACAACAACAACTGTACATGCTTTATTACTATTTATCAGATTGTCAGTAGACCATTCCATGCTATATATTAAAAAAGAGAACTGGAAAATAACAGAAAAAAGGTTTATTGACCTAGGTAGTGTTAAATGCCTTGTATCAGGGATAATAAAAGAAAACAGGAATGGTTAATCTCAGTGCACTAGCTCATGCATCCACATATGGCAGCACTTTTCTCACCAGATCAAGGAAGGCCGGCATGGCTTGTCACCGAGCGGATTGCATGGCACCATAGCAACAATAGGGAGAAAAGGAAAATGAAGATGCATTATCTTAGCCAAGAGATATTTCTAACTATTACATGGAAGTGAATCTATGGGGAAGTGAAGGGATTCATGTACATTTTCCCTGCTTTTGCCCATATTTCCTCAATCATGAGTCAGGACAGCTGAAACCCTGCAGTGATGCCCTGCTTTTTCCCATGAAGTCAGTGACACGGCTTGTGGAGTAGGAGCTAAGTAACAGACTCAGAGGATAAAGAAAAAGAATCTGATAATTTGAGAGGCTAAACTAGAATCTGGGAAGCATTAATGAATTTAAGGAAATATCGCAAGCATGCACCCACACTCAGACACCGCCTAAGCCTGAAGGTATCCTTCTATTCACTGAAAAGTTCATTAGTACCTGCTCACACAGGAACTTCAGGTTTAATTATGCTGACTGTGGACATAAAGTTGGAGTTTAGGCATGAACAGGATCCAAGAACCAGGCCTCTGCGTGCCTAAATCCTACAAAGGATTTCTTAGCTTTCTTAAAGCTTAGTTCACAAGATATATGAGTTTTAAAAAAAGAAAAGCAGTGTCAGCCTTATTTGACTGGGGGCTTTGGGGTTGCTTTTTTTTGTTTTGCTTTGTTTGGGATTTTTTTGTTTTTTGTTTTGTTTTTTTTTTAAACACAGTAC
The DNA here is from genome assembly GCF_033815535.1 of Pezoporus flaviventris. Lineage (NCBI taxonomy): Eukaryota > Metazoa > Chordata > Aves > Psittaciformes > Psittacidae > Pezoporus > Pezoporus flaviventris. The sequence goes on from NW_026892595.1 coordinate 11,749,480, forward strand.
ATTCAGGGAAAATTTCCAGGCCATCCTTTACATTGCAGTGAAAGAAAGGAGACAGAAAGGAGATATTGCCTAGAATGTGGAAGGTCCATTTTCAATGTATTCCCACCCAAAGGGCACTTAAAACACTTGCTGGTAGTTGTAGAACTATGTAGCAAAGGGTGCAAGATTCGGTGAGGAAGCAGGAAAGAAAGGTGACCCTAAAAACGGTTCCTCTAACTTTCAGTCAGCAGAGTCTTTTACTTGACATAGCTATTAATAATTTATTAAATAGCTATTCACTTCCAGCTGAGAACAGATGAAAATATACAAGCTCCAGTCTTAATTTCTGCTCATGCATTGTAATAATATTTAGCACTTGCACATATATTTCAAACAGCCAAATAAATGCAAATTAAGCACTTGAAAGGCCATCAGGAAAGGTCTGTTTTATTGTAGATGCTCTGGGCTGGGCTATTAATTCCCACTGATGAGCAGTTAGTTGCGTGAGTCACCCCACTAAGAAGTAACTGTTCCCTAGAAGGGACAAAGGATTCATAGTTTGTTTGTCTTATAATTGCCTTTTTGGCAGCTTCACACTCTCTACTCTTCCCTTCAACAGCACATCCGTGCATCATAAACTATTTTGTCACTTGTACCCATTTTCACATCAATTTGCACTAAATGAGTAATCTGTACACTTACTATGTTATGGCTGAAGACAGAACATCATATTCTGCATATTAAAAACTACTGGACTTCAGTTAAGGTCTTAACTACTCTGTAAAGGACATCAAATTAATCTCCTTTGATCCAATATTTTCCCAGTGTTTAACATCCAGCCTTGCAAATGAGAACAAAGTACCTTCCGAATAACACAGGTGACAACTGCCTGCCCAGATTTCTACTAGTCTAGGGTAGAGCACTGCATGGGCATCAGTGCAGTGATCAGAATGCAAAATGCAAAAATAATGATATACAAGAAACGCTTTTCTTAAATGACACCAAGTGTAAGTAACTTGTAATTTCCATAATCGAAATTCAGTTCATTGACCCCAGGGCTCAAATACTCATGAGAAATTGATTTCACTCTCTTTACACTGAGACAATAAACAGTGTTGTCAAGTTTGAAAACACTCTCTGCTACAAAATCAACTGACAGTTCTTTTACAAAGCCACCAAGGGAAATGGATGAAAAAAAAAAAAGGACTCTGAAACTTTCAGGTGCAGAAATTTTATTAAGATTATCACAGCACAACTGCTGTACCAGTCAAGGGTAAACCCATGGGAGGATATTTGTCTTATGACCAATACTTTCCCAAAAAGAGCTCTCTCAGTGGAACTTCCCCAAACTTTCCTTTTCTTGTTCTCAAAAAAGCAATTGTTGCACATAATATGCTCCATATTTATAACTCCTCCCAAACTCTTACATGCAAACTCTTAAGCAGAAGGAGCATAATAATGTCTCCAAGGTTAGTCCTCTTCTCATTAGGTGCTGAATGATAGAACAAAACCAGCAAGTAACTTTTTCACCCCCAAATATAAAGGCACACAGTACAAACATGACACAACTGTTCTCCTGCTGGAATGTAAAACTGAAAACACGATAAAAATGTTCTCATTGTTTGTATGATAAACACACAAAGACTATATAACCTTTGGTTTTATATGCTTATATTATGTCTCTAGTTACAGTTGATTTAGCTTCTTTTGGAGTAGGAATAACCAAAAAACTCGAGGAATTATGAATAAAAATCTTGCCCTGGCCCATGGGGACTGTGATGCTGGCTTTAATAGGAACAAAGGTGTGTACACACTGCAACCACCCTTTAAAGTTTTTTGTCTTTATGATATTTTCTCATAATTCTTTTTCTCATTATTTCATGTTACCCATTGAGGTCTGCAAAATAATGAAACACACTGTTTTCTGATATCTAAGTTTAACGTTTACACAAAGTTTCTGTTGTGATAGTTTTACATATGACAAATCAAAATTGTGATACATACATTTTCACCCTCATGATGTGAGATGGACAAGAGTTACCAGAGAGTAGTATCTCTCTCTGTGAGAGAAGAGATACAAAAATGTTTTACTGTGAAATTGAGGAAAAATAGGCAAACATCTGGTACATCCTGGCTAGAAACTTTTTTTTTATATAAAGTAACATGGAATCAAAGGCAAGTGATGGAAAAAAAAATTGGATTTAACTTTGTGGACTTGGAAAATAAAGCTCTGCTATTTCCCACCAAAAACTGTGTTGTTCCCTTTTACTCTTGCATTTTGATCAGATGGTAGAAAGCTCCAATTCAAACTGACTTCTTAATGCACATGCATCTTTAAGGGTTAAAACACAATACCTCACTGGAATCTCCTAATCTCCTGACTGGCACAGCTACACTAGCAAATCCAGGGATATAGATAACGTAAAGAGCAGCAATGAGCCTAAAGATCACAACTCTCTTCTGAGGTTTGCTGTTTTTTCCCCCTCTTTTAACCAAAAGAATGAATTTTCAAAGCATACCCTGAATTTGTCATGAGATAATGAACCCAGCAATTTCTTCTCATATAGAAATGCTTTATGATAAAATGAGTGTTTGCTGTTACATCACATGGCAGCAATTGGACAAATTCTGAGTGTTCATCAAAACCCATGATTTTGTTAGCTGGTTGGACAGATGAATATGACACTATCTTATGGGTATGAGAGCATTAATGTAGCACTACTGGTACAGAAACGCTGGTTTATTAAGTTGACTGTTTCTGGCATGGCCTTAGTTTTATGGCAAAATGGGTCTGGATACAAGTGCCTGAAAACAGCTCCTACATATGAAGTACCCTGAAAAAATATACAGGTTCAGGTATAACCATGTCTGCAGTGCAGACATATATGCAGACATATACTCTTTTACTGCTTATGAGCATGCACTACATATATTAATCATTACAGAAACAGAATGTGTAATAATATTTTGAGAGCCTACATGAAAACATGCCATTTTTTAATAGTTTAGTTGTTAACTGCAGACCTCCCCTTGCATTCCCCAGTGTACATGTTAGATAATGACTGTTTTGGTATTGGCCGTGATTTTGAAACTGTAGCGTGTCCAGCTTTATAAAAACACATTTATTGATTAAAGTAGATCATGCCATACTATTAATACTAATGCAAAATGAGTAGCTTATTGTTCTTACAAAAATCCCACTATTCTTCAAATACTAGCTTCTAAGTCAGATATAGATTATTATTGCTATTCCTTTAACTATAAAATTATTATAGAATCACAGAAACTTGATGATCCCTAAAGAAAGCACCATTTAGGCACTTAAAACTTGCTGTGACAACACAATAAAACGTTTTATATTGCTCATAGGGATGCCATCAGAGACAGCAATTTACTGGGTAAAATATATCTCAGTCTGAAGTCCTGAGCTGTGAGGGAATGTGAGATCTACTAAAAGCTGATTTCTTAGCTGTCCATTTCTACTTCTTGGTAGGGTGCTGCATACCACTTTAAAAAGTTATATAAATTCGATATATAAGCAAAGGCATGTACAGTTTAGGGTAGATGATATCTGATGTATCAGAAAACTATGATAATATACATCAATCTTTTTAAAAGTCATCTAAGCAAGGAATCAAGCGATTTTCATCCCTCTCCAAGGTTTATTTCAGGGTAATAAAACTGTTTGCCAGTGATGGTACTGGAACATTCTGAGTTTGGACAAATCAGCTGAAACTGGCAGGTCAAACCCATCTCTCCTCACTACTATCCCTGTTATTTGTCTGATACACTACTGTACCTATGCTAATCTCATTCAATTGTCCTTTCCCCCACAACTGTTCTTTTCCATAGCCATCCTTTACTGATGGCTGATTGGGTTTCTCCCATCCAGTAGCTTCAGAGTGTCTGGTAGCTGTTTCCACGTGAGAGATCTCTACAAGCCATTTGGCAACACCTCCTCGCCATGTGTGTGCTCTCCTCTTTGGACAGACAAAGAGCAGAAATCCTTTCCTTCTGCATGGTCAGGGGATAACCAGCACATACAGATCCAAGTTCATTCCACCAGCTCGCCATTCTATTATGTATGTCATTTCTAGCCTGGAAGCTGTATTTCCCTATGACTGTGGGTTTGAGTAAATATGCTGTGCAAAGAGGGAGGACAAAATATCTGGGACAAAATATCTCAGTAGAGCCACTGGATTTTTCCCCTCTTTTGGGCCTCCATCTACATCTGGAATGTGAGTGTACCAGGAGAATGCTTATTTTATGGGGCAGGTATATGGTTCTTCCAACCTAAGCTTTTTTCCTGTACATAATGCAGATTCCTGAACTGATGATTAATGACCTACATATAGTGACTAGGGGACAAAACAAGGGAATGTACAGTTGGAAGGATTCTCCAGAGGCTCAGAGGAATCTCCATAAAAATGTTCTTTCTACTTCTTTTAAGAACAGCATGCTCTGACCTTCTCAGCTTCTTCACAGTAATGGAGTGCAATTTTCTTGATTTGTGGGTTCATTCCCTTAGTATTTGTTAACATTTTGAGGTTAAGCCACTGCTACACTTTAGTTGGTGTCATGATGATTTACAAAGTTATGGCTCAGCTAATGCTTTAAAAACTGGCTTCCAACTGCATGCAAGAAATGAAAGGTGGTCTTTGAGTAAGAATATTATGAACTGTAACCCACAAATCTTGAATTCAGTGTCTGGCTTTGCTATCAATTTTCTATAGGACCCACAGCAACTCCGTAAGTATCATCGAGGCTGATCAACTGCTTCATGCAATAAATGGATGAGAGTGAACTAAAATTAAATCCCTCTGCTTATAGGATGACAGCATTCTAAATACTTCAGCTAAGGACTTTCATTTTTCTGCTCTAAAAAAAATTCACCACGTAACAGTACAACAGTTATCAGTATTAATTTTAGGTTTTGTCACTTGAGGACATATAAGCCATTACATTAGTAGCATCAAGCAGTGGCCATTATGAAACTCAATATTGTGCCATGCCACTTGGCAAGGCAGCTGAATGCTGCTAAATCCAGAAGAGCAAAAAGTTATCAAATTATAAGAATTTCAATTCAGTGGCCCCACTGACTCAACCATACTGAAAGCAAACACAAGACCATCAGGTCAAGTGGTCTGTTCCTCTCTAAAGCTCTGTCTAATGTTTGCAAAGTTACTTGCCTTAAAAGTTTATCCAGTCTACTACATTTACCCCTCCATAAGATCTTAATTTAGATTTAAATATGGTTTTCATAGTAATCCTTTGAGCTGGTAGAAAGTCCACAAATTGTATTTATATCAGTTAATTATGTGCCTTTACAGCAAAGTAACTGTAAGAGTAGATTCTTCATATCATTTTATATCTGGCTTAAAAAAAAACCCAAGAAACTAAGCTGGTATAAGTTAGACTTCAATATAAGTTGAAGTGCCTACACACAGCTCTTCTGGTTTGGCTAAACTGTTTTAACATCATGCTTATTTAACCTAATGTGGTTTATAATGCCTAATATATAATGTAAGAATGCAGAGAATAAAATGTGGAGACGTATGAGCATTTCTTAGCTTGTAATGTACAGTGTGAAATACAGCACAAGAAGACTCATAGACTTGAGTTAAATTTACTTGTTCCCTTTGGAATTTTCCCCCTACTGAAATATAAGAAAACACCTAGTATGCTGTTTACAAAGCTCTTTCAGATTTATTTGGCAATCAAGGTAGCTAACTGTTCTTGAATCTACCTTTCTTAATATTCTTACCCTATTAACATATTTCTATCCATCACCATCTATTTTGATTACCTTTTTGTTCTGATAATTTTCTCTTTTTCTTCTATTTCCATCACAACTGAAACTGTTCCAAGGCTGCCTCTTGATAAGATTTTTTTTTTATAGAAGCATAGCTTATAATACAGAATAAAGTAAACTTTATGACAAGCTGTGTCCAAGGAAATCCTTGCTTGCCTAAATTCTATGAACTCTATTTTAGGGGAATATGAGCAGTTCTGAGTAAGTAGAACATACAGAGGTAAATATGTAGTTACATAACCCATAAATCCATCTCAACAGGATTTTTGCAATAATGGTAAAAACCTTAAATCCTCCCTTTTTCTTTATGTGACAGAAGAGTGGTAGAAGAGGTCTGAATCTTGGCCTGCCAAATTTCTGGACAGGAACAGAAATAAAACACTTCAGCCAGGACACCCTGAAGAGAATTAATGTAGGGAAACCTTTGGCACCTACAAGTAAAATGCCAACTCTTAGCACATCATTTAGATTTTTCTCTGTGACTGACAGAGATAGGCACTGCTATATAGCAACTTATCCCACTTTGGGCACTTCCTTAATGATGACATTAATTATTCCCTCTTGCCTATTGCTTGCCACTAGCTATGAGAAAGGCCCCAAAAACCAGCTTGTGTCTTCCTGGCTAACACCTGATGAGATGAAAACTCTGGAAGGTCATTAACTGTGGCTAGACCAAAATCTGAGAATAAAACAAAGACTTTTCCTGTGGATCTTACCCTATGCAAGGTCTCCGTTAAAAAAAATTTAAACTACCCCAGATTTTAGGGTTAGCGTTGTGTAATTTAATGTGTTTCACTTTAAAACGAGAGGACTCAGCCAATCTGTAGTGACTTGTTAACCTGAGTTAGCTGTTTTGGACTATGTGGTGATAATAACTTTTGTTATATCAAAAATATTTGGTTTCCCTAAGAGGTTGGCTTGTGTGTTGAAATAGGTCTGATTTTATGGATCATTTAGAAACTTAACATATTAGAAATAAGTTAGATGACTACAAGCTGTCATGAACACATTCAATATGCTGCAGCTGGAGTTCAGGGTACACAAGAAAAACAGAACTGAGCCTTCTCTATAATTTGTCAAGAATTTCAATGGCAGGAAGAGCTCAGACCACAGTTTTTAAGGAAAATTAAGAAGACAGATGACTAATGTGAGCTAGTTTCCAGACACAGGGAGCTATGAAAAAAAACCCAAACCCCCCAAAAAAACCAACAAAAAACCTTGGGTGAATTTCTCACCCCATACAAGGTATAAAAAAGTTGTTTTTTTTTTTTTTTTTAAACCTGGGTCTGCATTTTGGTTATTTCATACTGAGTTTCCTAGGCTTTCAAGCCCAAATTAAGCTCTGCAATAGCACTAACATTAAACTCACAAAAGTTTGCACCCAGACCATCTTTGAAAAAGTCCTCTACAGACTGAAGGTATCAGGTCTCAAACATTTTCTGGCACTACATATGCCAGAATGGGCTTGTTCACAAAGAAATGAATGAGAAACGTAGCAGTTTCTCTGACACTTACTGTCCGACACACATACACTTTTCTTTTGAGTTATAAAGCTGAAGGTCTGACAGGGACTCATAGCAATCAAATCATCACAACAAAGTGTCTAAAAAGGTCAAATAAAATGTCTAGATGTGCTGGCCAATCATCTAAATCATTCACCAAAGAGTTCTCAACGAGAAAATATTGCATTACTGTGTAGCCTTGGCCGATTACTCACAATTTTAATGAAAAATTAGGCTTTTAAGCTGTTTAGTCAGCTGTGTTGTGTTACATGAAAACTTGAAAAACAACAGAATCTGCAATTAATTACAGATGTGCTGGACATCTTAAAACTTACAAAATGCTTGTTATTTTAAAGAGAATGAAGATTAAAAAAAATCACAATGATATTCAAGTTGTATTTTAAAAAAGTTTAGGCATATATGTATCAGGCATCTATCATGCGTCTGTGAAGAAAGAGGGAAGTCAGGAGAAACATAAACAAGCAAATTTGAAATGTACATTAAAATATGCCCACAAGATTGTTGGTGAATTATAGCACCAACTTGCAGGTGATTTTCTCATATAATTAAAAGGTCAATGCAGTTTGAAATTTAATTTAAATTTAGTTGCTGCTTTCCAACTATTGGTTTCAAAAGTTCTAGGCGAGGCGAGATGAAGAATTTCTATGGAATCCTTTTGTTGTACCTAACCAGATACTGACTCCTATAATCCAAGGACACATCAAGCTATAGGCCATCACTGATCCAATTTAGCTTTGGTTTTCCATTATGAAAGGTTCCCCTTTATTAGAGTTTTAAAGGATCTAGTGTGAGAAAGTAAAGACCTTGTATTTGTGACCTGAAATAATCTAGTCTTTATAAAAGACTGACAAATCACAGAAAATCAAAGAATGTGCCTGCGGCTGCAGAGGTTTTATCTGAGCCTAATCTAGGGGTCACTGGAAAATTCAATGCATAATTGAAGATTCATCAAAAAGAACCTCTCACATTAAAGGCTACATTTACTGTGTGAATGAGAAATCCTGGTGTGTTGCTTTGCTTCTGTGTTGTTTGAAGTCAGCTTCTTTTTTTTTTCTTGTATTTTGAGAATAAAAGAAATAGCTCAAGGAAAATGAATAATCACATCAGGTGTTGATTTGTCCTCCTAAAATGCAGCAGCTTTCTCCGTGGAAATGGACTTGCTAGATAAGTGATGCCACAAACCCTGCTACCTCAGTCTACCAAGTAGGCCACAGCCATTGCTTGCTTGCTCTAGTATTCAACTTTTTGTTTGCTTTCACAGGGCTTTTCTTTTCAGATCTTGGGCAAAGGGTAGACGAGTGAAAAAACAGTCTTTGCAATTCCTAAATTGAAACTTGCATGTGTTTTCTAAAGCTCACCTTCTGAATTATTTTTCAAATAGAGCATATTATTTTGAGGGCTTTCTGAGGTGCTGGTCCCAGGCCAGCCACCTGCCATGGAGCGATGGCTCATAGGGCAGAGTGTGGGCACAGTCCAGCTGGGAACGCGTGCAGAGCAAACACAGAAAGGGAGTGGAGCACTGACTGATTCACCTTGCTATTGACCTTTAAGAGCACTGAAGCACTTTTCACAACAAAATAAAAAGCCATTTGATTTCAAGAAGAGAAGAAAGAAAGGTTCATGGACATTCCTGTGGACAAAATGCTTAACAGTATCACCTTGAGTTTATAGATGATCCCATTCCAAGGGATCACTTATGTGTCAAAGCCATGTCAAGCCATGGCAGCAACACTGCCAACAAATGGACGATTCAATACCAATTACAGCATGTGACCAGCTATGCTGTGGTTAGTGACAGCAAAATAACAGAGAAGCAACTGTGGCAAGGAAGGGGATGGCAAATGCCTCCTGTGGAGTGAAGAGATCTCTAATTTGAGGGAAGGAGAGAATAATGACTGAATCTTACCGAAAAAGAAATGACACTAAAACAGACCAAAATGCTATGATATCTGCCCACTCTGTTTTTTTTCAAAACTTGAATAATTCTGCAAGGGCCCTGAGAAACCACTATGCCTCAGCTGTCCTGACCTGCTGCAGCTGGGATCTCTGCCCATGGGGTTAGGAACTCCATGTAAGCTCAAGCCCAAACCCAAGCTACATTGTAGATGAGCCTGATCTATGCCCATCTCTGATCTTGTCTCCTGGACCAACTTTGGTTCTATGCTGAAGGTAGCTTGTCTCCAGTCCTGTCCATGGGCCATGTCTCTTGGTTAGACCTTGAAGCTGTGTTACAGAATTTTCTCTGGTCCTGTCTCCTTTAACTGCTGACCAGAGTCCCTGTATGGACCCAGTTCATCATCTCACTTCTCTGGCACTGCTGATGGAAGCTGCTTACTTTGGTCCTTGCCTGAGCTGAGCTGAGCTCTGAGCTGAGCTGTGCTGCGCTGTGCTGTGCTGTGCTGCTGGCTGCTGTGCTTAGCCTGCTCCCTCACTGCTCTCATCTGTGCCTTGCTGACCTGGCTTCCTGGCTTCAACCTAGACCTGTCCCACAGTTCAGTCTCAGCTGAAAACACTGGACTAGGACTGACCTCAGCTGCTGGACTCACTCTGCCCATGGTTCCTGCCACGCTTGGCTGCTGATTCCACTGCCCCTGGGAGAAGCCTGATGCTCCCTGCCAGGAGGAAAGGCAACCAGAGCCAATAATATTCCCCTTTGTATCAGTGGAAATATAATTTATTTCAATTTGCTCAGCAGATCATCCTCTGCTTTTACAGACCATTCTGAAGCCCTCAGAAACCAATCCAAAGCTTTCCTTTCTCCTCAGCGAGCTCTACATTGGCAGTGCACATAGACGCAGCCTACATCCAATGCTATTCTAACTAATAGCAAAATTCTCATCAGTTTCAAAGGGAGAAGGAACAAACCTCAGGTCTCAGTCCTTGAACCCAGAAAGAGAATAACAAAAGCAGTCCTCTGCAGATCATTGTTTAACAGAGGCCTTTATCAGTAAGACAGTGATCTTATTAATGTACATGGGGAATGTGCATGGAGAAATGCAGGATCTCTGCTAGCACAGAGACACAAATATAAGATGTATATACTTATTAACAAAATGGCATGTAATAATTGGCTACTATGAATGAATTTCTAGCAATATTATTATTTAGAACTAGCATCATATCCTCTCAGTATAGTTAAATACTACTATGTTATTATAATACAGCTAATAACCGTGTTAATACAGTTAAAATTTATTTACTATATCCATATTTGGAAGTTAATTAAACCTGATGTTCTATTAAGGAGTTATAAAGAAAGTTGTAACTGTTTAATTTACTAAGCAGTTGTTAAGCTTATTTGCCCTGCTTCTCTTCCACAAAGATGTGGAAGGCTGAAGTCCCTTGGGAGACTGGATAAAGCTATTTCTACAGTACGATTTTGATTAATGGAGTTCAGTGGGTTATAAATTGACACACTACTGACATTATTTAAAGAAAAAAAAATCATCTCTTACCTCCATTATCTTTTAGGTGCAGAGCTATCTTGGTGTCATCTATAAAGGAAAATCAAAGTTAATTGTAGAAAAATGCATTTTTCTACATCATGAGTCATTTTAGGACTGACTTTCTATTGTCAAAGAGATTCCACTATTGGAAAATGATTTGAGAACTAGATTCTAGTGTTCTTATACTGAGCAACACTTTACTTCCTTGCTACTAAAAAAAACATTTATGAGATGATTCAAAATACTGCTAAAATAAGAGGATTCAAAAAACATTTATGAGAGGATTCAGAAAACATTTATGAGAGGATTCACAATACTGGTAAATAAGGGTGCTAAAGTCTGCCTCATAACACAAGTAACTGTGTTACATGTTCAGACATAGCTTGAGCATTCTAACATACTGAGGACTATATGAACCAACATATGACAATAAAATAAAACAATTACTTAGCTCCTCTTCTAAGAATCATAAAAAGGTCTGCCAGTTTTAATTCCTATTTATTTCCATATTCCTCTTGTTGTGACCCTTAATGAAAAAAAATACCAGGGAAAAATGCTGATAATGTACTCCAAATCCTGCACCGACAGTTTCTAAACTTCTCTTGTTCCACACAAAACCAACCTTTCTTGTAAGTAGATTCCCACCTTGAATTCTGTTCTGCTCAGATTTTCCTGTCACAGGCCACTTAGAAAATCTGCCTGTATCCAGTACCTTTTCTTGTGTTTACATACAATTCCAACAGAAAACTCCCCCTGTCCCTATTTTATAGATGTTGTTTGATTAATCTGAGTTAGTTTTTCTAACCCGCTGAATTCTCTCCAGAAGCAGGAAAGCAGGATATTTCATCCACAGAAAGACATGATTTAAGCAGCCAGTGGAACTAGGATGAGAACTGACACACCATTCCTTAGCCAGTTAATTTGGTTGAGAAGCCTACAGAAACTATTTCACAACAATGAGCACTACATGTAAAGAACAGTGTGAACTGACTGAAGAGTTTAAAGAGGCAAATTTCAAAGAGGTTTTTAATTTGGGTTATCTCTGATTTTAAGCTGGTTAAATAGAGTATCTAAAGGGATTAAAAATTCATTAAGTCTGTGATGGGAGTTTCTTCACTAACTTTAGCAGAGTCCTCTCCTTCTACTACTTCAACAGGTTTTGGACTATGGCCTTTTGGTTAAAAGAATACAAAAAACTCATTGTAACCACAAGTTCTCCAGAAGTCTCCCTGGCTTGTCCATGCCTCTCTAGCACTGCCTTCTCCAGTATTCCCCCTTACACCTTACTATAGCAAGAACAAGTTGCAATTTAAAAGCAGCAGCAGATACTGCAATTCCCCATTCCTTCCACTGCCCCAAAGAGGAAAGGTCAACATGAATACATAAAGGAAATAATTTTCTTTTAGACTTGTAAATGACAGGTTTACACTACAGAATAATGCAGTGTATATACTTCACCTTCTGTGGGCAGGCTAGTTGGCAGGTGGGAAGTGGTGGACCCTCTGGTGGTCGTTAAAACTCTGAACTTTGTGGTGGTCGGCAGAAGGGTGGTGGAGGAGTGTAGAGGTGTTTCAGTTGTATCTATATTCTTCTCACAAATCTTATCTTTTGACTGTTAGGAAACAACAAAAACAAAGAAGAGAAATCTCAGTGGACACTGCCACTGAATGAAGAATTTCAGCATGGACAAGCTGTCAGGATAAAAAGAATGAAAATGTAAACCCTAAATCAAGGTATTTCAAGAGCTTCCCCTCCCCCCCCTTTTTTTTCTTCTTTGAAGTGCCTCTATGCAGCATTCAGCAACATACATTTTTCATTTAGCTGCAAAACTTACAACTCTCAGTTGTTAATGACAAGGCTTCAAAGTCATCCCTGAATGTCAAACATGTTATTCCCCCCAATCACATTTCAGCATCTAAGATTATCATTCAAATTTTCTCTCTCTTATTCTGAATGATCACCGCCATTGGTGCATTGGTGATGCATGGGAATTAACTTGTAGCTCTTCATAGTGAGTAATATGTAGTTAACTGGAGCACTTAATTAGGCTTTACACGCATAGAGAAGAATATGTGTAAAATGTGTGCATGTATTCAGCCCATAGAATATTTATATGCCACTAAAGAACCACATATTCACTACATGCCCTTAATTCCATATATCAAATTTCCATGGATTATATGTATATAACAATTATCATATAAAATATAAGGATTATAAAACATGAACTATGAAACAATCATACAAATGATTAAACTAAATTGGCACACCACGAATAATATTCACCATCATATAATAATTTAACTTATATTTTCATGGGCAAATATTTCAGTACAGAAACAGTTGTTTGTTTATGGACACTTTTAAAATTCTACAGGTGTAATAAATATTTTCTTTTATGGATCACACAGTTTTGTAGAAAAATACATCCAAGTAACTGGTAGCAAATTTGGGACTGCCCACAACTCCTGCTGTCCTTATTCATTTTAATGAGAAGTGGAGTCCAGCAAAGCCTGTTAATTTTACTGGGATCTGGCTTTAAAAGCCCAGTGAGTGTTGTCTTTCTTTTCATATGTATGGGTATTTTATTGTCCTTTGTTTTACCAGAAACAATATATTAATTGAAAAAATGTATTCATACCTGCAGTTAATTATTCTTTTTCTTCATGTTTTACCTTGAAAACCACTGTTAATTTCACTGATTCAATTTAATAAAAATTTAGCTCAAAATCTGTATTACAAAGAAGGAAAAATTACTATCAGAATCCTCATTATTCATCATCTTGAATGAATGCATCTAAAATTAACCTCTGTATGGTAATTATTGATCTTTCATTGAACTCCGGTCAGCTCAGGCCTTATTCTGGAAGATGCTAAGTAAGCTGTTGCTTCTACTCCAGAGAGCTTGAAAGCTGGATTGTGAACAGCAATTAAGAAGCCTGAAACTGCAAATCAAACTATTAGTTTCTCAGACACACCACATTGATAACTTTCCTGTCAGATCATGTACTAGTGCTCCTTTGAGCACTAGCTGTGTTGAAACAAGAAGGGAGAAACAGAATAGGATGCCACTGTCCTGCAGAAAGCAGGTTTTGGATAACATCATCTACAGGCACAACTGAGTCCTAGCCAATTACAATATGTATTAAAGCAATACAAGGATTGTGCACTACAACAACACATACTCCCAGTAAATCTATTGTATGCTCTTGAACAGGGTGTCCTCTGCAGACAATAAATCTCACAGAAATTCTGTTCTTACATCAGCAGATTACAAACTGCAAAGCTGAAGCTTCAAGACCATATAACAAGGCAGATGTAGGATGCAATAGCGGATGTTATCTTGCAATTAGAGTTGTAAGAAAAGAAAAATAATTATTCCATCAGTCTGGATTTATATCATTACTTCTCTTTGCTTCTACTGAGAATAAAACAGAATGTGCTTTTCTAACTAGACACTTGGGGCTATGTTTTGCCCTCAGTTTCACCTGACATTACATTTCAGAAGGGCTATGTTGCTGAAACTCATGAGCGAATTTAGCCCTTGCAGCCAAAATGGAAAAGTAACTGCTCTTTTTATGGCCATCAGGAGATTAAAAGTGTCATAAATTAATTTGTTTCTATTACCACAATCCACAAATAGAAAAGAAAAAAAACCCAAATCAAAAAAATCCAGTCCCCAAACCAAAAAACCTTCTAAAGGGAGTACATTGGGAAAGAACTAACAGCAAGATATTTATATGTGTGTCTTGAAAATGAACTGCTCTTGTCTAGAAGTACCCCAAATTATTATTTTGGAGGAAGCACAGCCCCTGTTTGAGAGTGTACCACTAACCAAGTCAAATCTCATTCTCTCACTGCCTCTCTACAAAAGGAAATCCAAATGCCATGTAGGGTGGTTTTTTTTTGTAATTATTTTTATTATTTTTTAACACCCCCCCCCCCCCCCCCCCCCCCGAATTCACCTATGTAGTATCTTTTGTACTAAATGATTTGGCAAGATTCCATGATCAAAATGCAATGCCTGTCCTGTTTTTCACTTGAGACTACTATGGCAGAGGATTTTCTGAGGTGAGAAACATCACAGTTTCTTCCCCTTTTAAGGCAAGGGTCAGAGATCTAAGAGAAAAATGTTGCAGGTGCACTGTTTGGGACAGGCTTTCTAGTATTTTCATTTTTTATTCAGGGTATTTTCTCAGAGATAAAATTTTTACTTTGTGTTCATTTTATTCCCTCAAATGGTGAGAGAAATTGCTCAGCCTATTTTTCTTTATTATGCCTTACAATGCTTCCACTGAATGATAAATATACCATGTCTTTGGCCTTGAAACCATGCTCCATAATCTGAATAAATTAATCAAAAGCATCATAAGGATACAAATGGCCTCTGATGGGCTGAGGATGCAAACTACTCACATACCTCTTCAGGGCAGCCACTGTCTACCCAATCTTGCCGGTGACGGTCAAATCCACTGGAACATCTTTTAATGATGAAATAGATAGAAGTTGTCCAGGTGGAAATAGAAGGAAAACAACAAAAAGAAAGGAAGTGAGAGGAAGAGAAGAAAATGACATTGAGAATAAATAAGTAAATGATGTGATTTATTTTAAAATCAATATGATTTATGTGGTATTATATTTATTCAAGAGGCTGTTGCTTGCAATATGAGCCATCATTTAATTAATTTCAGTTAAAGGTGTCTCAATGAATATTACATATTTCTTTTACTTATAGTTTTTAAATAAGAGTATCTCCCTTCTACTGGATAACTGCTCTTAAGACTACACTGAGCCATAGCATTTTTAAGTTTGATGTCAGCCATATGGATGTAAATTGGTTTAATTATTGCTGTCCAGACCTCTTAGCCATTAGCTTCTTAATCCCTCAAAGGACATAGTGAACCAGCCACTGCTTTTATCATTGGATTATAGAATGGTTTGGGTTGGAAGGGACCTTAAAGATAACCTAGTTCCAACCCCTCTGCCATGGGCAGGGACACCACACACTAAACCAGGTTGCTCAAAGCCCCATCCAACCTGGTCTTGAACACTGTCAGGGATGGAGTGCCCACAACTTCTCTGGGCAACCTGTTCCAATGTCTCATTGCCATCACACTATAGAGTTTCTTCCCAATATCTAATCTAAATCTACCTTCTTTCAGTTTAAAGCCATTACCCCTTGCCCTATCACCATTTGCTCTTGTAAAAAGTTCCTTTGCAGCTTTCTTGTAGGCCCCCTTTAGGTACTGGAAGGCTGCTAGAAGGAGTCCCTGGAGCCTTCATTTCTCCAGGCTGAATAAGCTCAACTCTCTCAGCCTGTCTTCATAGGAGAGGTGTTCGAATCCTCTGATCATCTTTTAGGCCCTGCTTGGGAATAGTTCCAACAGATCCACATCCCTCTTGTTGCTGGGTCCCATGAACTGCACACAGTACTCCAAGTGGGGTCTCGCCAATGCAGAGTCTCCTTTTGATGCAGCCCAGGATATAACTGGCTTTCTGGGCTGTGAGTGCACACTGCTGGCTCATGGTAAGTTTCTCATCAACCAACACCCCCAAGTCCTTCTCCACAGGGCTGCTCTGAATCTCTTCTCTGCCCAACCTGTTGCTGTGCCTGGGATTGCTCCAACCCAGGTGTAGGACCTTGCACTTAGCATGGTTAAACTTCATAAAGTTGGCATCAGCCCACCTCACAAGCGTGTCAAGGTCCCTCTGGATGCCATTCCTTCCCTCCAGTGTATCAACCGAACCACACACCTTGGTGTCATCGGCAAATCCCACTGTCCATGTCAGCGACAAAGATGTTGAACAAGACCGGTCCCAACACCAATCCCTGAGGGACACCACTTGTTACTGGTCTCCAGCTGGACACTGAGCCATTCACCACAACTCTTTGCATGCGGCCATCCAGCTAGTTCTTTATGCACCCACTGGTCCACCTATCAAGTTGATGTCTCTCCAGTTTAGAGATAAGGATGTCATGCAGGACAGTGTTGAACGCTTTGCACAAGTCCAGATAAATGACATCAATTGCTCTACCCCTGTCCATCAGTTCCATAGCTCCATCATAGAAGGCCATCAAGGTGACCTGAGACATCAAGATAAGCATATATTGATGTGATCACTGTTCACAGATTAACATAACAGGTCTTCTGAACAGCCTTCATGACTATTCAAGAATACCATCTAGTTGTTCCTACCTCCTCATTAGCTGCAGAAAACTTACATTGCATGCGTATTACCAGATTTGGTGAGGTTGATAAACTGCTTGCAATATTCTTTCTCCTTTTTGACATGTAGTGAAGAAATTTTAAAGCAACTTGTAACACTTTAATATAACTATTCCCCTGGCAATCCCCCTTTCACAAAAGTGCTATCAGTATTTATACAGTAACTTAGGGTTTCCTAGACAAAAGGCGGAGTTACAAAGAGAAATCATTATTGCAACAGCAAGCAAATAGCTAAACCTTGATATCTGACTTCAAAAGAGATTCTCCAACACTTCCTGGTATTTTTTCCAGCATGGCACCCATGGTCATAACTTACCTGACTGTACAGCAAGTAACCTTCTCACTGTCTTTTAATAAGACTAGTCAAACAAATTGGACCACTGTTATGGTTAGCTGTATTTATGGGGTAATTTTTTGTTCTAAATGAACTGAAAGATGCTGAGACATGCCAAGTACTACCCTGCTTCGAAAAAGATAAACAGGTGCATTTGAAAGAATGGAATGGTGGAATCATTTTTATAGTAGGAGAGTATGTTATAAGAGGATGTAAATAATGTTAATGACCTACTTGGAATAATAAATGTCTCCATATTGTAATTCTGAGCAGAATCTACAGTATCTTTGACAAAAGATTTTGAGCAAATGTTGCACTGATCCACATTATACCATTTGCAATGTGGAAATTCCTCCCCCCCCCCACCAAGCCCGAACAGGTGCCAAGTATCGCCCACTCTACAGCAACTGACTTTTCAAAAAACCTATTGCAGAGAAGAATAAAGATGTCCAAACCAGATATGTATTCCAGAGAAAAACAGTGACCTCCTTCAAAATGCATGGGAACAAAGGCCACTGTAAAGAGCTTTTTGTTGTTGAATAATAGAATCACCTAGGTTAGAAAAGACCTTTAAGATCATCAAGTCCAACCATTACCCAGGATTGTCAAATCCACCACTAAACCACGTCACTAAGGGCCTTGTCTACATGGTTTTTTAACACATCCAGGGATGGTCATTCCAGCACTTCCCTGGGCAGCCTGTTCCAATGCCTGACTACCCTTTTGGTGAAGAAATCTTTCCTAATTTCTATAATATTAGGAAATTATCTTAATATCATTCAATCTAAACCTTCCCTGGCTCAGCTTGAGGACAATACCTCTTGTCCTAACACTTGTTAGTTGCAAAAAGAGACCAGCCAACTCCTTGCTCCATCCTCCTTTCAGGTAGTTGTAGGGATAAGATCCCCCCTGAACCTTCTCCAGACTTCTCCAGCCCCAGTTCCCTCAGCTGCTCCTCATAAGACCTGTGCTCCAGACCCTTCACCAGCTTTAGCTGCCCTTCTCTGGACTCTCTCCAGCACCTTAATCTCTTTCTTGCAGTGGGGGGCCCAGAACTGAACACAGAATTCAAGGTGCAGCCTCACCAGTGCTGAATTCAAGGGGATGATCACTTCCCTGGCAACACTATTTCTGATACAAGCCAGGATGCTGCTGGCCTTCTTGGCTGCCCAGGCTGGATCATGTTCAGCAGCCATCAATCAGCACCCCCAGGTCCTTTTCCAATGAGCAGCTTTCCAGCCACTCTTCCCCCCAGCCTGCAGCATTCCATGGGGTTGTTGTGGCCCAAGAGCAGGACCTGGCACTGAGCATCTAGCCTATCCAGATCCCTCTGCAGAGCCTTTCTACCCTCCAGCAGATCAATGCTCCCACCCAGCTTGGTGTCATCTGCAAATTTACTGAGGGTGCATTTGATTCCCTCATCCAGATTGTCAGTAAAGTTATTAAACAAAATTGGCCCTAATACCAAGCCCTGGGGGACACCACCAGTGATCAGTAACCAGCTAGATGAGACACTATTCATCACAACTTTTTGGGCTTGGCCATGTAAGTGAATCTGTGTGCGAATTAGTGCTATTTGGGGAGCTCAGTGCTGCCTTTGTCATGCTCTATCCATAAATGTTTGAGAAAACAAAGAGGACCTTACTAAGCAGAAACACACTACGACATGGCATTCCAGGTATGAACAGAACATACTTTTTTGAAGTCTGTCTCCTACCTACTTTTCTCTAAAGTCTGAAGAGCTTCATTAGCAACTTCTGTACCCATCTTGATGGAGAACTGGACTAATTTTCGGATGTATCAAATACTTACAACACATTGTGTTTTAGTCATACTGCTCTAGCTAAAGTCTAATCTGTTTGTGGATACTATGTACATCTGAAAATCAAGCCCAACATATGGCATCAAGCCATTCCATAAATTCCTACAATCGAGGTATCCACATTAATTCAAATTTAGCTGTACTTAGACCTAGTAGGGATTAATGATCCTTTTATCTTAGATTTTATCATATATCTAAATGGTGTTAAACGCAAGGCTCCAAAGATTAAATGAATAACAGGCACACTCCTCTATAGTTCTCAAGTCTTTTCTGGGAAAAAAAACCCAACAATCTACTGAAAAATGGTGGTAACAGTGCTGAGGTTGATTTTCCCCCAGGAATTAACAAACCACCAAAAGCCGAATGCAACATGCAAGGGCTTGGAATGGCTCTTTCAAACATGTGACACTCTTCAGATAACCTTATCTGAAAGAAAAATACATTAAACTCTGGACATTGCTTATTTAATATTTTCTACTGGTGAGTCCAAGCCCCAGCAGCTTTATCTGGAATAAGATAGGCTTCAAACAAACCTGTTTGTGACCTTCCTTTGAGGTATGTCAATAAGATGTCAGCTGAAGCAGGTACTATCATTGCTGGGTTGGTGAATTACAGTTCTGGGAACTGTCATTTCACTGCACCACCCGCTTTACTGACCGCATTTTTAAGACCATTTAGTATCATGATGATAATTCCCTGTTGCCATTAAAACATTGGAGCAGATTTGATTAACTATGCTATTTATACCATCTGTCAACATGGCCATTTTGCAACTACATTTTCAAGTGATGACCAAAATCAGCTCCTAGGAAAGCAATAATAAAGATTCTCTAGGAAATGAGAATGGGTACATTCATGAAATGTTCAGAATTCCAGGTTGTGTGTGGAACTTGGGAGTACTGGTTCAGGAAGCAAAGGGAGAATTAAAGTCTCTGCATGTATAGCAATGACGATTTGGAATAATTAATGCAGCTGACTCTGAGTCACAAAAAAAATGTTAGAATCCTTTTGGTGAACCGTGCATAGCCAGAAAGGAGATGGAGATGTCATCAGATCTAGCAGATGCCATTTACCAGAGAATATTTAAATTGCAAGTATCCATTCAGTGTATGAACTGAAATCCTTAGCTTCTTCCTTTTTACAAGAGTTGAGTGAGGATTAATAGTAATAATAAATCAGATATCATGTATACAGAAAATTCATCAGGGTTTAACCTGTGAAAGCTAAAAACAATGGCATATTATGGAGAAGGAAAGGGACAAAGTTTGGATGGAAAAATCTTTTCACCAGGTTGAGCTAGCATAAAACAATCAAGAGTATTAAAATGCACAACATGTGTCCTTTAGACTAACTGCTCACTAAGATTTTTTTTTTTTTTTTGCCAGGATATCTGCAATGGCATGTAAAGAATGGATTTCTGGGATCTGAAAGGCACTGCAGAAATCTGACATGTTTTCTTAAATACCATGTAATTACTTAACTCAGTTAAAATGTTTATTGACTGCACTAAATAAAAGGTTAGCCTGGGAAATTAAATAGAAAATGGAACAGACAAAACTCTTTTCTGCTTTTAACCACTAAGGAAGGACCATCATGTTAGGAATAGACTAAGGCACTCGCTAGTTTGTTTGAATTATTAAATGAATAGTTAGAACATTTTAAAGCGAAATTTCTTTCCAAGCTTATGGAGATAGAAAGCAAAATATAAAAATAAATAAATATAAAATATATATATAAAAATACTGGAAGCCTTGAATTTTGTGTCCAACTGAAACAAACCCTAATCATAGATTTGTGGAGGAAAAAGCTCTCTACCTTTGTTCTCAGTCTGATTTTGCTTCCCTTTACCACAGAAGAGGCACCAGTTTGGTTCCTCACTTTCCTGTCACACTGTACTGTCTGGGAAGAGATTGCATTTTCATCACCCTGTTATTTTCTCTTTCTCTTGTCACAAATGCAGAACTCTATCACAGCTCGAAGCCTTAAGTTCATATGAAGCGGAATGTGATGCTCCAAGGCAGTCTTGGCTGCAGTGATCATGAGATGGTAGAGTTCAAGAACCTTGGCGCAGTTAGAAGGGCATGCAGTAAGCTCACTGCCCTGAGCTTCAAGAGAGCAGTTGTTGGCCTCTTCAGGAACCTGCTCAGTAAGGTTCCATGGAATAGTTAATACTTGATGAAGCATACCTGTGTCTGAAACACTGAATTCCATCATTGTCTTAACATTGTTTCCCTCTCAAAATTTACAATATTCAGATAATGATAAGGAGGATCAGAAAGGGGCACAAATTTCAGCAGATAACCTTCAACCTGATGATGTTTCCACAATTTTATATGATGGAAAGTTTGAAAAAATATAGCTACATGTTCTGCAATATCATGCAAACAGGGAAATGAAAAGATGGGTTTTCAAAAATCCCAGATCCCCTTTCATTTTACAGAAAAATTGAACACAAGTACTCTGACAGAAGATGTGAATAAGCAGTAGGAAATAAGTACTCCCATTGGGAATTCTTGCTGTTGGAAGACCCTAAGAATAAAAGTGATCTAAAAGAAGGAGGTTTTATTTCCAATTCAATGAGAAAGAAAGGAAAAATATGCTAGTTAAAGTGAGACTTGACAGAGTTCTGATTAAAGAAGAACAGTAGGATATTTTCTATAGTCTTAATGTCAGTTACAACAAAGGAAACATGCTGAAAAGCAGATAAAGAAGCTTTTGCTAAAGGCTTTGATTTGAATAACTACAAGGAAAAAGAAAGCATAAGAGGAGTCTATTTATAAGATTATGGCATCAGAATTTCCAAAAGAATCAGCAGAAAATAGTAACAATCAAATGTGTTCTCTGGGAATTCACACTAAAATTAGTCTCCGATACTAGATTACATTCTGCACTGCCTTTGACTTTTTGCATTTATACCTGTGCAAAGTTGGTATGAAATACTGATAAAAACAGAAGTTAGCAGAGAATTCTGACCTGTTATAATTTCTACCCATTTTGCACACAGTTACTCAGGGTTCAAGGCAAAGAGCTCTGAAACATTCTGGTTAGTGATCCTAAACCTAACCCTTATGCACAATTAACCCCCTTTCTTATCTTTATATGACTGTCTGAACTATTTTCTATCTCCAAATATCCAAATAATCTCTTCAATTTCAGGGTGGATGCTCCCATGATCTTAATTTTTTTTCTCCAATATTAATGTGTTACATTTCCTCCTGGTTAAAGAAATAAAAGTGAGAGCTTACCCTCCTGTGTTTAAAATAAAATATGAAGGTGATCTTTGGAAGAAATATTTTATTTTCCACTTTAGAGATCAGAAAATAGGAGACATGAAATGATCACCTGAGATAACACAGAATTCTGTAACAGGACTTAGAGGTAAGCTCAGATTTTCTGAAAACCAGATGAGCATACACTAACTCACAGCTCCTATACTTCTCGTAGTACTCCCAGACATATGAATTGTAGAACTGGGAATGTAGCTGAAAAACATCAAGCGTCAGGTGGCATGTAACAAGGCACAGATGTCATTCACACGCTGGCCAAGCTTACTTTTTTATTCGTATGCTTTTACTGGGATTTTGCCCCTTTATAAAAAAAACCCACTGATAACATTAACAAAGCAGAGGGGTCTGGGACAGGATGAAAGTGGCCTGGTGCCTAGTGATAGTACAAGATAGGGCTGTTTGCATTTCTGTAATCACGCACGAGCCGCCTGCAATCATGCAATACATAACATGTCTGTTTCAGTATTAGTGGTCATCAGCATCTGAGTGGCTAGAAAGAGAAGTGCAGAGATGTTTTAGTTAGGTTACTGCTCCTGTTACATCACATTCACAATTCTAAGAAGAGTAAGAAGTCAAAGGAAACAGGACCTGCAACAAGAGGTGGCATCACATGCTGAACTCACTCTACATAAATTAACATTTATATGCTTATAAAGGTTCGCCAACAAAGCAAGAGAGCATTCTGTTCAAAGAACATACGCTGGTTTGAAACTGTGTATTCATACTACTGCATTTGTGGAAAGTATGGATGAATTAGGGTTAAGAAAAGCACCTGCTGTAGAGGGTCTCTCTCCCTCTAAAGAGCACAAGAAAGGAAGGACATGAATCATCCTGTTACTGGTTATGTTCAAAAGAACGTAAAGTTCAGAAAGTTATTTGCTTCCCAAATTAGTATTCTACTTGCATTTTCTTTTTTTTTTTTAATCTAAAAGTGAGTCAAATTCTGAAGTCAACATTCATCAAGAACAGTCTGCAAAACAGATTACCAAAGAATTGCAGAACATTTGGGGCTCATCAATTTCTTCATTAATTGTCCATATTAATGTTTGTTGTGATATCTGGTGGGAAGCAAGTGCTTTTGTTAATGCTATGTGATAATGCAGATATTGGACAAGTTAATAGACCTGAATAGAGGGGGAACTTAAGATGTGATGGTGCACAAAAACCCCTTGATATTTAGGAAGGATACTGAGAAAACATAATTTATTTTCCCTGATTTTGGGAATATGTCCTGTAGGAAGGTGACTTATATGCTACAGAGAATCAGTAGACTTTGCTGAGAAACAGTAAAGTTGTATTGAGGTGTACAATCATAAGAGGTTTGCACTTCTAGAAAGCAGTTAACACTATTGTGATCACTTTGTCTGTTTCTACACTGGTAAAATAAACATGCCCAGAAATGTTCCTTGGCAATGAAGACCGCTGGCACAGCACGGCCTATGCCTGAACAAGCAAACTCTCGCAACCTAAAAAAGAGGAGGCTGCATATAAACTTCCAACTGGGAATAATTCCTGGAACAGTCCAACTGCTGTACCATGCCTGGGAACCGTTCTGGACAGTACTCCTGGGCATTGACTAAAATCACATTGGGGAACATCGGAACTATCTAATGGCACAGACAATGGTTGTCCAATGTCCAGGAAGCTTCCCAAGCTCTGTTTAATTTGCAGCTAATTCTATGTCAAAAAATATTTGGTATGAGAAGATGAACTACAGCTGTTTAAGTGACTGTTTTGTATCACTGCTGAACTGACCATTAAACAAATCTGACTGGGAATGCCATTTTGCATTATATGTCAGTGAAGCAGAAAAAGTAAAGAAAAAGGAAATCTGATATAGTGCAAAACTTTCCATTAAAAATACCTGATTTATTTATTTCCTTGTTTTATTTCTTTCCCTTGTAATGACAGCAGAAGAATTGAAGAGTAAGACTCACAAAATTGGTGGAAGATGGATTTCTCCATAGTAGTGCCCTGGGCTGGATGCTTATATGAAGGGAAGAAAACTAATGCTTCCACCAAAGTACAATAACATTCACCATATAAAGTATCTTACAGTCAGGTCTTCCTGTTGCTATGGATGTGACCTGAATTTCTGTCCTGAACTTGGAGGCCTTCTGAAATGCTCTGCTCTCAGTTTCTGTTCTTTCACTTTTTATAAACACTTGTAATAAGGAAAGAAAGGAGCAGTTGAGAAAATTATTATCTAGCCCAATGATTCTGGATCCTACGGGGAGGTGATATTTGGGTTCTGTAATGTAGTCTCATGAACAGTCAAATATTTCATAAAAGATACACATACCATTTTCTGATAGTCAAAGAAGTAGTCAGGAACTACAAATTAAATAAAACTCCGGCTTGCATACTTTGTTCTAATACCTTCTTCCTCACTAAATTAATGTTCTGCCAAGTGGGCCTATTGAACAAAATGCACCTACTGCACAATCATTATTTTTGAGTGCTAATCCATTAAATGAACCTTTTTCTGTAACTAAAATATCTGACAAATTGTCCTGAAGTCATAAAGCTTGGGTTTGTCAGATTTGTGTATTTTCTAATACATCACTGTTGAAAAGAAAAAAATCTGAAGTTATCCAGCTGTTGTAAGCAGTCCATTGGAAGAGAAGATAAGATAAACTAAATGATCCTTAAGGTCCCTTCCACCCCTAACCATTCTACAATACTATGTTCTATGAAACTGCAAAAAAGCAGTAGCACTGCTCTATGTACAGCAATGTATAAAACCATTACAAAATGAGAAACTATGGAATAAGGAACTAAGCTGTTTTAGTACTATCTTACCTTTATGATGAAGAATTCATTTAAGACTACAAAACCTAATTAACTTTATTAAGAGTACCTTATTTATTTATTTGGCTCATAAACTGGGAGAACTGCTGCTATAGGGCCAAACTGCTCTCTTTAGAAACTAAGAACCTATTTGTTGTCTTTGCTTTTTTTTTTTATCCTTAGCTTCCATATTAGAACTCTGAAGGGGCTTTGTCTCTGAAGTCAAAACTCTTTATGTCCTGCTATACTTGGTTTCAGATGTAGTGACCATGAACTACTTAAAACTTAACTGTTTTCATTAAGAGGCCAGTCAGCTTACTTTTAACTCTTCTAGTAGCACAGGAATAGAAGTTAGCATAAATGATATAGAAAACTATATATGATAGACAACAGAGACAGAAATGGATAAAAATATCAGTAGTTTAGCAAATTAAGGCAAATTAGAATTGGTTAGGTTAAGGAAAAGATAGACATTTCAGACGTGTGAAAGAGTTGTGTTAGAGCTTTACTTCTTTTCACAAGAAGTGAAATAAACATCCTGAGGACCAAGAAAATCAAAGCAGGGTAAGAACTATGCTGTAAACAAGATGACATTGATACCTGATTATTTTAGGTTAAGGTATATTACAGCGACACAACCAAAGCGGAGTATGAAATCCTGACTGCTTTCCTTTGTCTTTGAACATGTGCTCCTATGAGGAAGTTCCTATCTGCAGATGTCAAAACCTTCTTGAAGCTCTGTCTCTGAATTCAGGTTAAGTAGGTAAAATTTCTGCCTTACCTGCCAACTTCCCTCTCAGTGTTTTTGAAGTAATCTTCACTCTTGTGTTTAAGTAACCATATTATTTTTAATATTTTTTCTCATTTCTGTTCTATATTCACCTAATTGTCATCTACTTATATTTCACACTACCGTACCATGCAAATTAACATCCTAACTGTTTTGCATTATACTTTATTTACCCAATGTAATGCATGAGCATTTTGTTAGGTATAAATCTTTTATCTGTTATCAGGAAAGCCTACTTTCTTTGAGATGTGTTCTCTGCACTCTTCTGATTATACTCTTAATGTCTAATAGTTAATATCACACCATCATTTGAGACATTTATTTGGGAACTGGCCAGGCTATAATGCCTTGTGTAGAAACTTAGTCCTAAGAAAGCCCATCACAAAGCATAGAATGATGACCAGAATTCTGAGCCAAGTATCTTGAAATGTTGAGGAAACACATAAATTGCAATCTGAGGCACCTGCCTGTGGACCCCTTTCAAAGACAAGTGTCACTTTCATCAGTGAAACAGGAACATGGTTGAATCCAGAATCTCTGGTAGTAGCTATCAATGTTAGAAATTAACACATAAAAATGAAACCAAACAGAAAAGAATCTGGGGCTCCTGTGTGACTGAACATGGTGCACTTCTGTCAGCAAACAACTCCCAGAGTGAATGCCTGTGTAATTGAGAAGGGCAATACCCACTTTTACGGCTATAAAACTCAGAATAAGCAATGTGGAATTGAGTCTGAACTCAACTCTGTTGCGATTTGAAAGATTTATGGATGTCATAGAAGTTGCAGTTCTGAGTATAAATAGCTCAGCAAAGACTGAGTGGGGTTTTGTCTTATTGTTTTAATAAAATAAATAAGGAATAAAAAGTTACTAGTATGTACATGAACTGCAAAAGAAGTTTCCTACAGAAGAGAACTGTGCTACCTACCTATTTATTTAGTGTTTTACCACTATGGTATTTCAGCTGCATCTGCGAAATAAATATGGATATTAAACACAGATTTTGTGATCTTCCTTTCAAATTAGTCAGGAAAAGTAAATATTCTCAAAGGTATGATTAACAGATGGATATCTACTTTCCCTCCCTCATGATTTAAGTGCTTAACCGTCCTCTGTACCTTTGATAACTATTTCCTGCAGTTATACTAAAACACCATAGGAATGTGATATATTTGATAGACCCACAGGAGACGCACTTTGCACTAAGGTCTTAAAACAGTCCAGGCAACAGTCCTTCTTGTACTGACTGTGATATCTATACCTCAGCCAAGCTGTGTTGCAAAATTGGATACAACAGAAACCTGCAGAGTGGATAATGAATAGAGTTTGCAGACTCC
Organism: Pezoporus flaviventris; assembly: GCF_033815535.1. NCBI lineage: Eukaryota > Metazoa > Chordata > Aves > Psittaciformes > Psittacidae > Pezoporus > Pezoporus flaviventris. Next base: position 11,776,827 of record NW_026892595.1, read on the forward strand.
AGAAGACACAGCAACATCCCTGCAAAGGAATCAATAGCTAGTGAAACCTATCTCAAATTTTGAAAGGCAAATGATATGGTAAGAAGCAAAAATATACAATATGAGTAGTGTGAGTGATGTGGCTGAAATAAATCACGGTGTTTATAACTAGATTAAGAAACTTCAAAATGCTTCCCAGTCTTCAGGTCCAGGATTTAATAGCAAATATTTCAAAAGAAAGATTAGGATTTCAGAGTAATTAGAATTATAGCAATCTTATGACCATTCTCTAGAATAATTTAAAGTTTTGTAACCCAGCCTTGCATTTCTTAAAAATCTGCACCAGTTATGAGCATAACTGTTGTTCTCATGCTGTTCCAAGTTATTCAGGAAAACAAAGCAATGCATACACATGTAAAAATGTGACTAAAATTGCAGATGTAAGAAAACTGGATAATTTCTGTACGAAGACAGGACTCGAATTCAGTTGGGTAGATATCAAATCTGTTAATGGGAGGATAGGGAGTTTTAATCTCTAGATTGGGGCTGCTGAGATCGTCAGCAAGCAAGAAAGGAGGACACTGCAGAAGAACATGTGGAGAAAGGAAACTTGAGGAATAAAGCTCATAAGACAAAGTTTTACTAGTGTAAGAAAAAGCTCAGGCGAATACTGAAAAAAGATTCCACATAGCTCTCATATGGTATGGGTCCATTTTAAGGTATTAGCTGTGAACCACGCAAGGGGATGATTCTACTCTAGCAGGTCCAACATTTTATGTAATGAATTGGATGGTTTTGCGCTGACATGTCTTAGGCCTCTGAGAGCTACTGCACCTTCAATAGAATTCTGTTCAGAGACTGAACTTTTTAGGTTTATTTGTATTAATCATAGGAATTCTTGCAATCTCTGCCCAAATGTAATTACGGAAATTCCACAATACTTCCACAGAATCCAGCTACCGAGAAATTCCACAAACTTACCAAAAAATTGTAGAAAGGCTTTTTATCTGCTTTTCATCTATGTATCAATTTCAGAAAAAAAGTGAGTTCATCTTGGCTGCAGGATGACTTTCGATAAAAACATGTTAAGAGCTCAGGATCATCTGTGTTCCGTAATAGTACTTTTAAATGTTCCATTATGTACACTTTACTGATATGCGCATCTTTACTCTTACATATTTTTAAATGTACCTTGAGGCTCACACAAAGCTTTCACTGTCTTCTAAGTAGAACTGCCATCCCATTTGGGAATATCTGTTACTATGATCTCGTGAGGCTTCTTTCATCAAACAATACCACCATGGGGCTCACTCTGGTTTGATAAAATGCTTTGTTCATTAAGCACTTCTGTGCTACTTGATTTTCTTGCTTTCCTTCCACCAGGCTTGCCATGCATACAAAATTCTCAATTATTGAATGCTAATTTCCTAAAGGTTTTTTGCAGTTCATGCGTTTAAATTAGCTTGTCAAATTAAGAGCAAGCGTCTTGGAAAGGATTTGAAGAAGTTGGGTGTGGAGCAATTTTCTGCTCAATAAAGTATAGATCTAGTTATTGTATCATTCTTATCAGTAATGTAACAGGGCTGACAAACTTACACATTCATTCTCAATATTTTTGTTGCACTTAATTAAAAAGACCAACTGCTTTCACAACACAAGTTTTAAAACAGAGAAAAATATTGCATTTTAATCAGAGCAAACTGACAAAGGGCCACAATTCCTACTTCTCAAATTTTCAATATTATTGCTTCATAATTGGCAAAGAAACAGTATACAAGTTAGGAAAAGAGTACTGACATTACTTTTCATTTATCACAGGGTGAATTTGGCCTCATTGAACAATCTGCTTGTTAAGACCCAGGTGTTAGGATGCTGCCATGGTTTCATATAAAACTACTGCAGCATAAGGAACTGCTGGAGTAGTTTTATAAATTCTATAGAAAGACACAATCTGAGCAGATTTCTTTTGCTTTGCCTGAAGCAGCAGTATGATCAGCAAATTCATTGTTATACACATTGAAAGAATGGAATATATTTTGACAAATAGGATATATTTTAAACATCTACCCCTTCTGAAGCATTTAAAATGAGATTTTCCTTGTCACTTGTATATGAATCTATTACACTGATTGGATTATATATGCTCCCTCTGGTGGTTTACTTAATCCACACAAATACCTCTTTTTTTTTTTTTTTTTTTTTAATTTTGCAATTCAGTGGGTAAGATACAGTGGCCAATTTTGTAATAACAGCACACTACTGACAGTTACTGTTGTGATAAAACCAGCCTGAGTATAAATCAACAAGTTTTCCTCCCATCTTTTAATTTGGAATTAAAATATGTAACATCCCTAAAGCAAAAGAAACCCCAAACCAAACCAAAAAAACCAAATCAAACCAAAAAACCCAAACCAAACAAAAAGCCCCAAGAAATAATAAACACTCCAATAGTTAAAGTGAAGAAGTATTTTAAAGCGAGCACTTAAACCAACCTAGTGTCCTTCCATGATGAAGTGACTACATCAGTGGACTAGGTAGGAGCTACGGACTTCATATATCTGGACGCCTGAAGGCATTTAACATGGTCCATCCTTCTCTCTAAGGAGGCAGATTTAAACTAGATATGAGGAAGACAATCTTTATAATGAGGGTGGTGAAACACTGGAACAGGTTGCCCAGAGAGGCAGTAGATGCTCAATTCCTGGAAATGTTCAGTGTCAGGCTGGGTGGACTCTGAGCCACCTGATCTAGTGGAAGGTGTCCCTGCTGGGGGGCTGGAGTACATAGAATTATAGAATAGTTAGGGTTGGAAATGAACTTAAGATCATCTAGTTCCAACCCCCCTGCATGGGCAGGGACACCTCACACTAATCCTTGCCTTGAACACTGTCCTGGGTTCAGCAGTAGCAGTCATGTTTCTCCTCCTTGGTAGCTGGTGCAGTGCAGTGTTTTGACTTTTGGCCTGGGAACAGAACTGATAGCGATGTTTTGGTTTGGCCAAGGACTTTGTGAGCCTCAGGTTCTGCCAGGGAGGAGGGGAAGCCAGGAGGAAGCTGACCCAAACTGACCAAAGAGGTATTCCATACCACAGCACGTCATGCCCAGGATGTAACTGGGAGTTAGCCGGAAGGGATGGGAGACTGCAGGGTTGGTGGGGGGGGTGAGTTAACGAGTTACCTGACTGACTGGGTTTAAACCACGACAAACACCACCAGGGATGGAGCATTCACAACCTCCCTGGGCAACCCATTCCAGGGCCTCACCACCCTTACAGTAAAGAACTTCCTCCTTATATCCAATCTAAACTTCCCCTGTTTAAGTTTGAACCCATTACCCTTGTCCTGTCACTACAGTCCCTAATGAAGAGTCTCTCCCCTATAGCTCCCCTTCAGATACTGGAAGGCTGCTATGAGGTCTTCATGCAGCCTTCCCTTCTCCAGGCTGAGCAGCCCCAACTTTCTCAGCCTATCTTCATACAGGAGGTGCTCCAGTCCCTTGATCATCCTTGTGGCCCTCCTCTGGACTTGTTCCAACACTTCCATGTCCTTCTTATGTTGAGGACACCAGAAATGCACACAATACTCCAAGTGAGTTCTCACAAGAGCAGAGTAGAGGGGCAGGATCACCTCCTTCGATGTGCTGCTGGTCATGCTCCTTTCAATGCAGCCCAGGATAGGGATGGCTTTCTGGGCTGTGAGCGCACACTGAAGCCGGCTCATGCTCATTTTCTCATCAAACAACATACCCAAGTCCTTCTTTGCAAGGCTGCTCTGAATCTCTTCTCTGCCCAACCTGTAGCTGTGCCTGGCATTGCTCCCACCCAGGTGTAGGACCTTGCACTTGGCATGGTTAAACTTCATGTAGTTGGCATCAGCCCACCTCACAAGCGTGTCAAGGTCCCTCTGGATGCCATTCCTTCCCTCCAGTGTATCAACCAAACCACCATTGGCAAACTTGCTGAGGGCGCACTCAATCCCACTGTCCATGTCAGGGACAAAGATGTTGAACAAGACCGGTCCCAACACCGATCCCTGAGGGACACCACTCATTACTGGTCTCCAGCTGGACATTGAGCCATTGACCACAACTCTTTTCATGCAGCCATCCAGCCAGTTCTTTATCCACCGAGTGGTCCATCCATCAAATTGATGTCTCTCCAATTTAGAGACAAGGATGTTGGGTGGGACAGTGTCAAACACTTTGCACAAGTCCAGGTAGATGACATCAACTGCTCTACCCCTGTCCATCAGTTCTGTAGCCCCATCACAGAAGGCCACCAAATTGGTCAGGCAGGATTTCCCCTTAGTGAAGCCATGCTGGCTGTCACCAAGCACCTTGCTGTTTTTCATGTGCCTTAGCATGCCTTCCAGGAGAATCTGCTCCAAGATTTTGCTAGGCACAGAGGTGAGACTGACTGCTCTGTAATTCCCCTGGGTCATCCATTTTCCCCTTCTTGAAAATGGGGGTTATATTCCCCTTTTTCCAGTCATCGGGAACTTCACCTGACTGCCATGATTTTTTAAATATGATGGACAGCGGCTTAGCAACTTCATTCACCAGCTCCTTCAGGACCCAGAGATGGATTTCATCGGGTCCCATGGACTTGTGCACGTTCAGGTTCTTAAAATGGTCTCGAACCAGATCCTCTCCTACAGTGGACCCAAGGTCTTCATTCTCACAGTCCCTGCATCTGCCTTCCAACACTTGGGTGGTGTGGTCAGAGCCTTTGCCAGTAAAGACTGAGGCAAAGAAGTCATTAAGAACCTCAGCCTTCTTCAAATCCAGGGTAGTCAGTTCTCCCGATAGCTTCCAGAGAGGGCCCACACTGGCCCTAGTCTGCCTTTTATGTGTGGAGAAAAACTCAATGTTTCCTATTTGGATTTAATTATTTTCTTTTGTAAAACAGGGGGTTTATGCAGTCAGACAATATGATATTTATTTCTGTGCTTTTTTTTTTTGGTAATTTCATATGGGTGTTACTTTGCTCAGCTGATAGTTTACATTATATAAGACTGTTACTTATATTACAATATTACCTATTAGAATAGGTCTTGTCAGATGGCATATACAGAATAACAAACAAACGACCTAACTCTTTTCCTCCTCCCTGATATTCAAAATTTCCAGACATAAACTCAGATTTAAAAGTTTGCTAAACATTTTTCCAACTCCTTTCTAAAGCAGGAATAAACAAACAAGACATTTCAAGCTTGCCCAAAAGTTCAGAAGGCAAATAAGAAGCATTTTTTAATCCCAATTACCATAAAGGCACCACGGAAAACTGTCTCTTCATTTTTCAACTGTGAAATGTTTTCTTAAGAAGTGCAAGTGCCTGAAGATTCTCCCTTCCCCACTCTCCCATTAATCATCATGGAATGCAAAACAACTTCTTTCTTTATTACCTGCTTAGATGGGAACAGTAATTATAATAATAAAAGATTATAAGTATCAAGACATAAATTACGTTATTGCTACTATTCCCAGACACATTTCTGAATTTTCACTTTGTTCAGAACTCATTCCATAAACCAGCTGTAATCTTTTCATCTACACAACTAGTGCTGCTGCTGGCACACAGGATTAAGCATTGAAGTGAAATGTGTCACAAACTGGATTCTTTCATCTTTTAAGCTCAGGATTGTTTCCAGAGTACAAGAAGCTTTGGGAGGCGTGCGCACACACATGGTCAGAATAACTGCCTAGAGTGCACAGCTCATCACTACACACAGGAAGTCCGACATGAGAATTTGTGTAGCTTGTTCAGGACACTTCTCAGACTGGGGGTTTGAACTCCAAGGGTCAATACCATAAAATGGTATGATTGCAAACTTGATTATTCAATGCATAGTCTGGAAAACTCTTATGTTTTTAAGACAATTTCATAGTCTGGAAAAGTCTTAAGGATAAATGTACATTTAAGCATTTAACATGAGCAAGATCTTGTGAATTGGGAGAAAGTGTGTGAGCCCTAGAGACCTTTCTGGTCTTAGATACTTAAGTACAGATTTTGGTGAAAAGGAACTTTTAGTAGTGCTCTCCCATTCTGCAGAGCTTCCCCTGAAAACCTAAGTAAGTCAGCCAGAAAAACACCCTTGTGGATCTAGCCATTAGGCTTTTTGGTGACCTTGGCATAAGGCAGCCAGTTTTGACAATTTAAAAGTTGAATACAGATACCAGCAGTGACAACTGAATAAGTCATCTAGACTGTATGCAGCATTTGCCATTAGTCCTTCAGTATTCTAGTTCTCTATTTCCAGTGTTGGGGTGAGAGTACCACACCAAACCTGAGGGATGGTGCAAGGACTGGGAGATACTTTTATCCTGTGTTAATGAAGGGAAGCATGAGACACATGCAAAACCTGAGTCTTCAACATGCACAGATTGCAGGATTCAGTTCTTTGTCTGCTTATTTCTGAACTCACTGAAATACCAGTATCACTTCTCTGCTGAAATCTGAGACTTTCCTGAAGTTCATCAAAACAAAACCATAAATATCTACAGAATCTGAACGCAAATATTTTCAAAACATTGTATAAATGTGGCTTTTAAAAATTCCTTGATCATTTAAGCATCACACTTCCATTGTATTTCACTGTCAATCCTTTTATAGTTAATAAACATAATTTATTTCTTGGGCAATTAAAATATTTCCAAGGGAACTCACTACTGCAGTAATGCAAGTTGTACAAATTGAACCTACAAAATAACATCAAAGTTGCCTTAAAGCTTCCAAAACTTCTCCTAAAAAATGACATCTCTAACATGCAGGACATACCATGTGCCTAGATTTTACAAATATTTTCAGAAGCATTAAAAGATGATATAAACAGATCTGATATTAATGAATTCTCCCTGTTTTTAAGCGTTAGTGGTCAGAGATAATTAAGAGCAAATAATCCAAGTTTCAGCCACAGGTGGCTACTATGAGAAAGATGCTAAGTGCATGTTTTATAGACATAGATCCTTTCTGTAGGGGAAAGCTATAATATCACCTTAGCTTACATATTTACAATTAGTCTCTTTTACTAATGGAACAGTTTTGCTTGTGGAACAGTTATAAAACATACACAGTTTAAAAAAAAAATATAGCTCCTAGGGGGATCCTCCATCTGCTGAAGTAAAAAAAAAAAAGAAAACATTATGGGCCTTTGCCCTTGCATTAGTGGCGATGAAATTGTATGACATATGTTAGATTGGATTTCAGAGTGGACAGCTTGATGATTCTTTATAAGAAGGCAAACTGAGATTTAAGCTTGTAAATAGCGACAGCAGTATAGGATTTTGCACCTTCAAGAAGAGCCTGCCTCTCCAAAGACTGCAGAGTTTGCACAGCAGCTGGGCTGGAGTTACAGGTTGGAAACAACCCACTGTTGTAGAATAAAGTTATTTTCATTCCAATACAGACTGCCCACATGGGGGTGTATGGTTACTCTGCAATGGTTCTGCTGGTCAATTTTCCTTGTGCATTTACAAGTTTTATATCAACTTTCTGTTTTTCCAACAACTGTACTTTGTTGTGTGAATGATATAATATATGGTTTAGATTTTATGCAAGGGAAAAATCATACACGATGCTGTTCCTGGTAGTAATGTTGCTCTGGCTAAATGGGGTCATAACTTGTTGAGATAAAAAAGGACTGTAGAATTGGCACAGAGTTTTGTTTCCCACTGGATACATATTTACTTGTTATGCACATAGAAGTCTCTCTGCTCTGGGAGATCTCACTTTACTGTACCAAAGTGCTACCGTGGCTCCACAGGAGGAACATGACTGTCTGTTACAGCCATATCTGACCCCTGTTGCTCCCTCTCTAGCAAACAGGCATTCTCCCTCTGCAGAAATCAAAGCACTAGGTCAGTCAGTAGGTTATTGCCATGCTGGAAACCTGTCAACATCACGTTCGAAGCCTTCTTCAGGCTTTTGTACCAAAAGCTAATTGCCTTCTCCACCCTGGGCTTTATCTACAGCCAAGAGAAACAGCTTTTGGTTTCTCACCTCCCATACCAGTGTGTCCAGTCACCTTTGCAACCCAGAAGCACTACTCAGGCATTACTTCTAAGCATCTGCTTCTGCTTACTTCAAAAACCCCTATGAGAACTAATTTGAAAGTGGGCTGTAAACATTAATTTTCCTTGTACTCTAGGCACTTCTGAAATGTCTAAGTTAATACTTCACATAATGCTTTGCTCTTGTTTACCCAAGCAGATTTTACTCTGCTGCAGCAGAGCAATGAATATGACAACAGGAGATAAAAGTCTAGGCTGATTTACAAGGCTGGTGGTTGAACAGAGTGACATGCAGAAAAAGCTGGAGCACTGTGATGAAAGAACTCACAACTTTCCATCCTTTATGATTTTTAACCAGGACAGTTAGGTTTCCTCTTGAGCAAGTGCTTCTTCAGCACATGCAAAAAGAACATTTTAACACAGTGAATTTATGTCTGAGGGGAGAAAAACCTCAAAGTGATACTGAAGGATTCTGAGTACCCTCCTGTGATCCAGACATCTCCAGTGAGAATGGAATAGGCTTTTTTTTATATCTTCCTAAAATGAATACACATGCTGAGGAACAGCAAGGTAGAAGAAGAAAGGCACTTTACCAGGAGGCAGGCGAGAGTATTCAGAGCTAGTAGGGAGCAGAAAATTATCAAAGCTGACTGGAATGAGTCCTGATCACAATGATCCTGCAATGTAATGTACCCTAAGTAAATGCTCAGTCTTCACATTTTGGAAAGCAAGATGCCTCTTTTCACAAAATATGTATCCACTTACTATTTCAGATTTGTTTCTCTGTAGAGCTGAATTAATTGAAATAAACTGCTCATTTCAGAAGAGGGAGAAGAGTGCAAGAAAGGCAACGGGGCCTGAGGCAGGCATCATCATCAGGGCCATGCTTCTAGAGGAAGTAACAAGTTGAAAAAATGAAGTGTGAAATCTAGTATAAAGTTTAAAATTAAGATGTTCAGGGGATTGGACCATAGCCCCAGAGGTTCCCAAGACCTAGCTGAACGAAATCAGGAGCAAACTGGTCTGATCACACAGCTGGCCCTGCTTTCAGCAGGAGGTTAGACTGGATGACTTCTAGTGGATCCTTCCATTCTGATCTGCTTTATGATTCTATGCACAGTCCTCTATTTGCTTAAACCTGGCTGAATAGCATTCATCTTCACAAATGCAGACTGGAGTGTGTGACTAACCACTGAAATTCCAGGTAGAGGCATAATCTTAGTTTGCTCTTCTCTTGCTTACCTTTTTTAGGTAACTCACTCCAGTTCTTGCTTTTGCTGCTAGTTAAACAATGTCCAAACAGTGTCTGCATGAAATGACAATCTCAGTATTGTCAGTAATAGTAATAAAACCGTTCAGCCTATCTGCTGCTGCTTATCAAAGGCACAACCATGCTGCAGTGTGGAGCCAGCTGTTTTTGGGAAACAGTGCAGGACTGCCTCACAGTAGGTTAATCTTTGATTGCAGTGTGATCTTCACAGGCAAGATGAAAAGCAAGATTATTTTAATACAAATTTATTTTAATACAAACATGTGTTGAGACTGTATATTTTTCAGCAGCAAATTGCCATATGTGAAGGGGCATCCAGAAAATCATGCAAATATGTGGAAGGGAATACAGTGCGACTACATAGTGCTACTGCTTCCTGCTAAAGGTGAAGGATAAAACTGTTTTAGTTCTCCACAGTGAGTGAAATAGATTTTCCAGAAATTCCAGAACTCAAGAAACTCAGTAATTAAGAAACTACAGAAAAAACATAAAGTATGTTAAGGTTTGCCTGTTCTTCATAAGATGACCTTTACCATATAGTTTTTTATATTTTAATATTTTTCATATAATTGAGTTTATCAAAAAAGAAATGAGAACACTGGCCACAAAGCAATAGACCTTGATCAAACCAAAGCCAATAGAAACTCAGTGCTACAACGTTTATTAATGGAAGGAGAATCAAGCAATGCTTGAAAGCAAGAAATTGGATAAAGCAAGGAAGTTCATGCTTGCTTGGGACAGTTTTCTACAAGTACCCTTAGTCTTGGAGAAATGTGGCATGTTTACTATGACTTGATTTCATTTATCTCTAATTCCTCTAAAACAAGTTTCTTTGCAAGACAAACTGAGAACAGAGTGACTTTGCAAATTACTTACTACAGGAATTGAAGCTTAAGAAAACATAATAAAAGTGAGCCCAGGTTCCTAATTCCATACAATGTTCATTTACCAGTTATTTAATATGGTGTCAAATTATTGCAGTATTTTAGAATGTTAATAGCTTTTTCTCCTTTATTATGAATCCATTTCATACATAACATTTCTGAACCTAATCAGCAGGGTTGAAAAACATGACGACAATAAATATCATTATGATACTGCATTTTGTGTCAGAGAACTGGTATTAAATAAATTCTTGCTTTGAAGGTTAATAAAGACCAATGAGTGAAGAACTTTTTGGAAAAGCTATAGCTGCAGACTTCACATTTTGCTGTCCTGTGCTCCAGCTGCTCAGAATCTAAATCGCTCCTGCTACTGACTTGACTGTCCTTGTCAATGTGGCAGCAAGAGGGTGAGGAGACTCAATGTACCCACTAACTATAATGAGAGATTAAAAAAGAAAATACTTGACACTTTGGGTGTTTCGGTCTCCCTAGTGTTAAGAGAACAAGTAGGTCTTTATAGTTACATTACCACCGCACATCCCCATGTGGTTAACTTATTTTTAATAAAGCCAAGGATATAGTGAGAAAATACAAATTTTATTATAATTTCTACTTCTTGTTCTTCTCCAAAAGGATTTTAAAGTAGGATTTAAGATATAGGAGAAAGGCCTTAACTCTCAGCAATTTGACTATTCTTTCCTAATTACTTTGCTGAAGTGAAATGGGACGATTATGTTGTTACTGATTGCAATAGAAATTCATGTGAATGCATATACATAAGAGCAAAATATAACAACCCTTTGCACTGAATAGCCTATAGGCAATGTTTTTGGATGTCTTTGAGCACAGCTGCATACCCATTCAAAAAAGAAAAATCCTTTTCTTTACCTTTGGAGTTTGCTGCACCAGCTGCAGTTGAAACCAATCTGGGCAGTGACACAAGGACCACAGCTGGTAAACTGAAGACAAGCTGGGATGTAGGTAAACAAACACAAATTATTACATTAATGTCATAAATAATTCTCATAAAAAGCACAAAAGAAGGATACATCTGGTAATATATATTTAGGGACTCCATAGATTCACACACATCCAAAATAAGATACCAAACCCAGCCTATTACAGAGCATTGCACAACTCTATGCACAAAGGTACATTTTATCTGTAGGATTCTATTTGTAAACATGTTTCCACTTCCACATCTGTTCATTCAGCTTCACTGATATTTTTTAATCTTTTTTCTTAATATTAAGTATTTCCTTAAATCATATTCTTCTGTGGCTCCCATGTTCTGTGGTGTTGCTAACATTCAGACATAAGCAGAAAATAAGGCTGGCAGGAAAGTGTGCAAGAACTATAACTGGACTATAAAAAAGAAAAATAACTGTTTTTGCTTTTTCCACAGTAGTACAGCTGGCAGTTTAAACCCACAGATTTCTAAACCATGTAGTTTTACCTTGGACAAAAAAGACAGATGAACTGCAAAATGTGTTTGAGGATATTCCTTTGTGATATGATGCACTGTGCACAGAAGAATTTGTGTTTGCCTTGCAAGCATGAAAATTGTTCTTTTTTTCTTGGGGAATGAATTTCAAGGAAATATAATCATTCTTCTGAAAAAAAATTATTTGGCACAAATTTCATTCAAAACCTACTGGGAGCTATATACCTATAAACAACCTGGAGATACATGAGGATATACTGGATAATGTATCATCCACCTGGATATAAATATGAGAGAGGATAAACAAATCTGTTCATGATTTCACATCCACAGATAAACAAAATATTTAAAATCTTGTGTGTTTCTGGGAGGGGGATCTTTTCCATATCTGGCTCCTGCACATGTTAGGTTTTACTTACTTGGAAGAGGTATCATTTCAACAGCTGACAGATTGGTAATCTTTGACATCTGTAATTCCACCCTATGGTACTCATAAATTGTTCTTCTACGGACATCTATCAGGAAAGAAAAACAAAAGTATATTTTCATACTTCACTATTTTGCAGTCTTTGGATGTGAAATAGTGGATGCAATGATTGCTTAACATTCCTTAGGTGCATGACCCCAGCCTTCCTCAAGAATACAGTTTTAACTTTAGACATCATGAAGGAACATGTAAAAGGTAGACAGAGAAATTTACATTTGAGAAACTATCAGAGCTGACAGAATAGGTACCTATTCCTGTTAAAGGATTATGAAATGCTGACTGTGCTCTCAAGCATCCTAGACATTCATTTAGGCAGAAATTGTAAATAGTATACTGTCAGACATTTTAGGGTATATTTCAGATGCTTGCTTTCCTAAGATATTTCTCAGCTTACAGACTTGAGAGAAATGCTTTATATGCTCACTTGTCAGCTCTTGTCAAGATGCACAAACAAAACTGATTTTATTGCTTAATCAAATTTGTTAGCTACAAGCTAGCTCAACTCTGAATGCACTAGAACATTTTTTCATATGGTAACATTGCATTAAAGAAGACAAGTCTTCCTAAGCAGCCAATGTTATGCATAATCTTTACACAAGCTGACTGTACCTAAGTTTTTCAAAGCAGAAATTCAATATAGTTAGTACACTGTTGATATGGGCTTTGAACTCACAGACAACTAAGATCCATTCACAAGATAAGTGTGAAGGAAAATCACAACTGTTAGTTTACAGATCAACATCCTATCATGTATTCTGAATATTCCAGATTTTAAATGCATGGCCACAATGCAGACTGGTGAGCTTGTACCTTTGTAAATCGAAAGTGCAGTTTATACCGTCAATCTGACACACCAATGGTGATGATTTTCTGGTGCACTTGATTCAAATTTATGGCCTTTTTGAAGGTCTGCTATATTAATTGAAATCAATGCTGAATACAATATCACTGACCCTGTGGAATCATTCCAGAGACGAATAAATGGTTACATACAAAGGATTAACAGGTTACTCTGGTCGATGGCTGGTCTGAGTCTACATACAACAGAAGATAAGGAATTACAGACAGCCACAAACTCAATCGTAGGTTGTCTTCTGTGTTGCCCGCCCTGGAGGGATTAGGGCACACCCTGTTGTTTGGTATAAGGGCTATGTTTCTGTAGCTAGAAGTGGGCTTACCAGACTCCCCAACTGTTAAGCAATCACATAGCACAAAATCCACAGTTTTTTTGCAATCTCTTGTTAGGAAGGATATTGTAGGCAACTCTCAGACAGAAAATGAAACTTCAACTAAAATAAATCAGTCATAAATACTAATTCTTAAGGGAAGAGAGAAAGTGCACTGAGATGTCCTGTGACTAAGGTGCCTCTCAGATCAGGGGGACAAGGCATTCTAAGAGGGATGGCTAACCTCTAAGAGCGCAGCTGTGGCAATCCCCCTTACACCACACAGAAAATAACCATTAACCTATTTGTGTCAGTTGAGGGGATGGGGAGGTGGAAGCAGAGTTGTGCTGAGTGGCGTAGCTCTCCCCTGCAACAGCCAAGGGTGCTGTGGGGGAATCAGCTTCTCTGGCCTCACTGCATAAGCTCTCAGGCACAGGTAGGCAGTGTCTGGCTTTCAGACAATAACGCTTCCATTTAGCTCCAATTCAGCACCTTTGCCAATCAGTTCCTCTTGCCATTTTTTTGAAACTGTCTTTGCTATGGTTTTACCCTTCCTGATACCAGATTTCTCTTTTCATATAAAACACACCTTCAATCAAGCTAATTTTATATTTTACCTACAAAGTCATTCTGACTATTTAAAAGACAGATATGGGGATGTGCCAAAGGTTTACCCCAGTAAATGCCTTAGCCATGTCCTTCAAACCCACTGTCCTTCAAGTCAAAGTTAATCTTCTGCTGGTGTGGGGAAAAACTTCTGCCAGCAGTGAAAGGATTAGGCTCCCAGGATGGTAAATCCCATAAAAGCACCTGCCAAATCAGAGTGTTCAGAAAATGTGTTTGAAATGAACTCCTGCCAATGCTGAAGGCTGTAATTTGTTTCCACAGAAATCTTTATCCTTCAGTCAAAAAAAAAAAAACAACAACCAAATGAATACATAAATTAAATGGTGGGTGCTGATACTTCAGTTGAACTCCATTTCATCTCAGCAGTAGTGGTACAGACTGTTAATGCTATAACCCTGTTTAGTCTGAACCTTGCCTAACAGAGTCATCACAGAGCTTACAACAAACAAAGGACGTCAGGCTTTCCAAAGATCCAGTAAGAATCAGTGACTCAGGTCACAGGCTCTTTTACCCAGTGCATGAAATTTCTAAAATACAATGACTTTTAGAGAATTAAGCTTGTTATTAAAAAAAAAGATAAAAAAAATTCTAATCACGTAGATTTCAGCATGACTGTTGATCCCATTAAATCCCTGGTAGACTCAGGTTTGATCTTTTCTTTTTCAGGAAGAGGAATGTGCCAACCACAGGTTGTGAATTTGTATGCACAGGTCTATCTACTGTAAGAAACCTAAGCACAGAGAGGTATTTGCATAGTCACCTTCTAACAGCTTTGTATATACTTGCAGGCAGGTGGTTAGAAACACAGGTGTTCAAATTTATCTGCCTGGCCAGGTTGTAAAAACGTGCAAGTGTAGATTCTGTTGAAAGTCTGACTTGAAACACACCATGCTTAGCTCCTCAAAATGCACTTTTTCCTCCCTATTTAGAATTCTGAGCCTGTATCCACTTAACAAAACAGGCTAGAAAAGTTAAACTCAACAGGATAAACAGAAAAATGAATATTCTCACCTGACATGTTCCCCTTCAACGTCTCCACACACTCCTTCTCCAACCCAAGATACACACTGCTTTTAACTTAGGTGGAACTTGTTCTTCTTTGTCCTATGATGTCTATTTAGCACTCTTACAAAGAAGCGCAAGTGCAGAATCATAAAGAGCTTATGAGACTATGTACTTCATTATGTGCTTTAACTTGGTAAGAACTAGTGAAATCATTTGATGTAGTAAGAGACAAAAATTTAAACATTATGTGCAAGTATTTTGCTGAAAGAAGGCATTACATCAGGTTTAAGGGAACCAGGGAAGGCTCTTCCAGGGAAAAAAAGAAAGTACTTTTGAATGCATATATTCATTTGAGGTACCATTCCTGGTTCTGAATTTCAGAAAATATGCACATATTCTTCTCCTAGTCATGAAAATATTTTACTTTTTGTGTAGGTCTGAGTATCTCAAACATGTTTTTTAATCAAATTGTATAATTTGTAAGTATTTTATTTTCAATAACACATTCTTTTTTTTCTTTTTTAACATAGTCCAACTTGGTCTTTAGTTAGTTTCTTTGTCATGTTCAGGTGTTATCTTTGAATACAGGGCCAAAGGTACAGTCCCATTAGAAAATGCTGAAGAAAGCACCAGCTATTTGAGGTAAGTACATTGCCCAATGACCTAGAGAGATAATGTGGCGGGTCAGAAGGCCAACTGAAAGAATCCTTTCAAGAGATTAAGCAGTGGATAGCCAAATAACAGATATGCATGATTCTGGTGTGACAAAATATTTCTATATAGTTTTACTATTGTAGTTTTAAACTAAATAACGGCATATAAATATTCTATGAAACAGAACTGTCAGAGTTAAGTAAATATACAATAGGGAGAGTGCTCTGGAGATGCAGCAGTGCCAGAAGAGCGCCAGTGACTTCCTAACAAACCTGAAGAGTCAGTAGCTAGTAATAAGGCGTTCTAAATATGTGCTCAAGAGATGCACAATCTCTCTGGTACTTTTCTACTATATAATCACTTTTCGTCATACAGCGTTGCTCAGCTAAAACCTGCAACCCAGTGAAATTTGAAAATGTTGGAGAAGTCGGTCTGATTTTTTAGGCTATGTGTTCACACAAAAATCCTTGTCTGTGAAAGATTTCTAGGGAATTGACATCAACCATATATCCAGCAAAAATTGCTAAACAAATCCATATGTATTCATACAGATGCACTTTCACTTTTAAGTTTCATTTTTAGACAAAACAGAAATGGTAAGAGGGTGCATTTGATTATGCAGAAGTCAATTTGATGCAAACAATTTATGAAACACACCCAGTTCAAACTGCAAGCAATTTGTGAAAAACATAAGGGATATAGAAGGGTGGCATACAGCTGCTTTACTATACAGCCACTGGCTTTGTTTGATAAGGACTTTGTTTAGCACCACTGGCTGAATAAAACCTTCATGCAAATACATATTCTCTCAGCCTGCTGTGTCTTGATTATCATCACCACAAAAGGTAAAGGAATCAGAATGTCAATCTTCGTTTGTAACAGCTTAGTATAAATTTAGCAATATTAACTAATTAATTCTTGAGGCACTGACACTGTGATCAAACATGTTTGTAATCAAACCTCCACCACAATTGTTCGTCATCGACTATTACACATGTATGAATCTAGATCAAAATTAAATTCCCTAATTGTATTAATTTTATAATTACCTTAAAAGTTGCTAAAAATATCCTTTAAAACCTGTAAGCTGCACCTCAAAGACATATGTATGAATACGCAAACCAGTGAAGTAGGCTCTGAAAATAACTGTTTTATGAAAAATGTAGAAAAAAACTGTTCCGCGCCAACACTGCGCCTAACACACATCATTTACTTTGAAACTCTCCATGTCTTTTCAGATTTACCGCAATTCATGATGCCAGCTGAGCTGCTCTCAGTACCGAATCTAGGTGTGAAAAACGTGCTTTATCGCCTTAGGCCACATGCACCAAACTGCCAAATTCTGAGATTGGCTTATGGCCAGTTTGGCCAAATTGAAAATATTTTAAACTTTGATCACCTCGCGCCAGTCCCTGAAATGCTTTTATGTCAGCAAAGACTAGCAGCATGCCCATCTCTTTCCTTCACTGCTCTTGCGTCAGACATCTAGTGCCAAGGAACTGAGCTGCCAGGCTAAACCCTGTTGGGCCAGCAAACATGCAGGGCTGCAGGAGCTGGCACCCTGTGGAATTAGTTACACTAGTAAAAAGCAAGCGTAAATACTGTGAATTTAGAGAGATAACATTGGGGTCCACTTTGCACAGAGGTAAGTGACTTTATCAGTAAGGCAACAGCAAATTAGACTTTGCGATTTCCCAGATAGTGCTGCACCTTTATACAATAAATTTCACAACAGAAACCGCTAGTCTTCTTTGAACCTTCAGGAAGGTAATGCTAGGGTAGGGTTCTTTCAGGAGCCTCATTGTTGTAAACAAACAAATGAAATCTTCATCAAACAAACAATTGTAACACGCAGAGTTGTCAATTATATGCTTGAGTTACACTACGTATTGAGTGGCACTAATTGCACTGAAAGTGGAATACTGCTAACACACAAATTTCCTTTGTGTACACAGGGTTGAGTAATTTCAATGTCAGTAGATTTTGGGTTGTCAGGGTATGGATTTCCTAAAAGAGCTGTACCTAATACAGTAGAGGCCAAGATCTTGGAGATGTCTCGTCACAGAGAAAAAAACTTAGCCATTATCTGTAGATGAAAGACTAGTAACTCACTGTGTAGACCCCCTGAATCTGGTACTCTCTCTTTTTCCCAGTGTATTTCACGCTTTTCTGGAAAACAAACCACCATCTGGGCAAGCTTACCGGTGTGTTTTATCATTGCTAAAATAAAACAGTGGGCTGCAGAAAATACTTTTTCATTTCGCAATGAAAAGCTAATTGAAAGACAAAAGAGAAGACAGCAGTGAAACAAAAGAGAGAAACATAGTAACCTTGAAGAAAAGGAAAGATGTAGGGGAAAAAGGTGGTCATGAGGTTGAAGACAGATAGTGGGAGTCTGCAGAAGGGAGAGCAAAACACAGTGTAGGTGACTGAAAGAAGGACCAAGAACAGAATGACAAGGTGACTGAGAAAAAACAAGAAATAAGAGGAACAGGGAAGAAAAGGTGATTGTAATAGGACAGGGACGACATTCCTGATACAGTGGAGATACTGAAAAAAGAGGAGGAGAGAAGACTTGCTGGAGGAATGTGTAAAGCTATCCTCCAGCTTTTTCACTAATCATATGTTCTCAGACTGGAAGACAGCCATTAAACATCAGCATCTTTGGTTTGAAAGAAAAAATAGTTAATGTACAAGTGTTTGGCCTGTCTGAAGAGCAAGAAATCAGGGTGGTCCCTCTAACTTATTAGACAAAGCAGAGACAGAGGTCCAGAACCTGGCTCACTTCACCTGAATTACCTGGAAGAAGCAGAAACTTTTCCTCTAAATTAATAAATGGACTTAGTTTACCATTTTGCTGCCATATAAATCTTCAGAATTTAGGTTTTTTTCTTGCTAACCTTTGTGCCAAGCAAAAATACACTTCCCTTCAAACATTACTATTCAGTCCAAAGCACCTCAAGAGAATATACAGGCATCTATCTATCTATCTATCTATCTATCTATCTATCTATCTATCTATCTATCTATCTATCTAATAGTGGCCAATCTGCATCGATATATCAGTACCACATATAGGCTTAAAAATGGAGACACTGGCTATATAGAAGCAATAGTAGCAGATGATGAAAAAAAAAGCCAACTTAGAAAACAGTCAGAAAGCCACCTGTCAAAATTTCCCATCTCTGCTCAAACTCTCAAAAGATAAAGTGAAAAATGCAGGTACCTGTATTCTTTTAGGGACAGATAAAAGGGGTATTACTGCAAAGCCTTTATATGTAGGAGTATATTAACAAAAAAAGATATGAAATGCTCAAGTTTTTCCATTTCAAAAAGTTCAGAAAATCCTTTCTTTTTGCTCTTGGCTCTTCAAGACTATGCTTTTAAGCATTCATTAAAATGCATTTTGGAAATGTAATGGCTGATCAAAAAGCATGTTTTTCTCTCCTCAGATTGAAATAGTTTTGCCTAGCTTTAGAACTCACTTTTCAGAAGTACTAAAAAAGTTACTACTAATGTTTTGGATAGTATGTATGAAAAAATATCAGATAACTATTTCTAAATCTTCCAAAATTACTTCAGTATTATTATACTGAAATTTTAGAATGCTGAGCATACAGAGTGCACCAAAGAAATCAGCAATTTTGAAAATTCAGAGGATATTTTTGTTTAAGTAAGCTTGTGGTACACTTAATTTCTCCTTGGGTTTGGGGCTTTGGGGTTTTTATATACACACACACACACACACATATATATATATATATATGTAGCCATAAGCATAAAGGGAAACTGAGTTCTTTTGATGGAAAAGTCTTTCCTAAAATGGTAAGGAAGAACTAATGGGTATATTAATTTTGCCTCTCTTGGAGCAAACAGCAATTTATACTGTTCCATTGTCTTAAGGAGCTAAAAATAAAGTAAACCAACAATTCTATCATGTCACTTTTTAGTAATTGACTAAAGCCATGGTTTATTTAATACCTCTGAAAAACAAGAATGTAACAGCATGCATATTTTAAGAGCATCTGACTTCAACTCTCAACAGGACAGCATTATTTACTGGTTCTGTCAGGGTGTTATGTTGCCTGGACTTACTAATATAAACCTGGGTCGTTGAAACCACAATTTAGCTTCAGTAAAATCTACTGTGAACTGATGGTTCCCTTGATTAATATTATCTGTAGTGTAAGCTGCAAACTAGCAAAAATAATCATGAATTACTGCTATCCCCAAAACCAGCGGTTAAAGAGAAAAAAGCAGTGTGCACAATAATACAGAAATAATGCTATCAAAACAGTTGTTGCAGTGGTACATTTTAGACTTTTTACACTCATTCTGTTCTTCTTATCTGCCACTCCTTAATGTAACTTAATAAACAGAATAAGTTTAATATGAAACAATAGGCAGATTTTCTGGTAATTGCAGTCACTTCACTTAGCAGAAATTGTCATGTGACAAGGTTTAGCTCTTGTTTTTAACCCTTGAAAAGATTTATAAAAAAGTAAAACCATAAGACTATTAAGTAACTGCATATTCATCAAAACCAACATTATGTAGTGGTAGTAAAACAAGGTGCATGTCTGAAAAATTGCTACAGAAAAAATAATTTAAACTAAATAAAGACTCATATATACTGCATATTTTACATGTAATAAATCTAAAATACATCCTTTAGTGTTTGATGATGAAGGCCTGATGCCAAAAGCTCTGCATATTAATTGCATCTCTAACAGAATTTCTGTATGACTACTCTCATACAACATTTGCACAAGTTCATCAACATAATTTCCACCTGTATCCATCTTAGGAGCACTTACAAGCTGAAGACTCACAGAAATACTCATATAACTCATGTACAAACATCACTTAAATTGCTGAAATTGGTTTCCTACATTCATTCCTACATTGTTCCTAAACACTCAAAAGCAATCCATGCAGCCATCGGCACATTCCAGCTATCTATCATACTTAGAAAGAATTTATCTTCCAGCACCTAATCTCTTAAGTGAAATCTGAGCATGCCAGCCTCCTTCACACTATTCTGAGTTCACAACAAGCAACAGATGGTACTGAAATTTTCCATCTTCTCAATAACAGGACATATAAGATGTAGGATCTATGCTCCCTCAAATTGTTAAAATGTGATGAGGGGATAGTATGAGCTGAGGGGCAATGATACTTGCAACTTCAGAACTTCAGTGTCAGCCCCATCTGCAGACTGCCTCCAAGATGGGCTGGATCAGGTCAGTCCTTATGAGCTTTATTTGAGCCACACATCTGTCAGGGTTCACTTTAGAAGAATATGCTTGGACTCAGTCCTAGCAGGCTGGTTCAAGCACAGCTCCTTCCATCTACACCCTGCTATTAGGGGATCATCAAAAACTGAACTTAATAAATTTGCTCCAAATGTGTAAATAAAACCAGTGGACTTGGAAAGTGAGCAGAATCTCTCATGGCTAAACAACCTCTGCACATATTATATTAAAACAAAGCCTTAAGGAAATCACACTTGATTTCCTACCATTCATTTTCAGTCAAGCCATGCAAAGTATAATTAAAGACAGAGAAAATTGGATGTCACGTGTATTACCGTTGTCATGACTATGTGAGCCCAAGATGTTGTTTAATAACTATGTCTTTTCTCTCACTAAAATGATATATGAATTTGAAGTTCAGAATGTAAAGTATGAAGAACTTCCGGCCTGGATATTTTTCTGGTTTTGGATACAGATGACTTTTTCTGAACAGGTTTCTTCTTCCCTACTATGGATATTGAGACACATTCCAGATAAAGTATCTATGGAATACCAAACTGTGCTGGTTGACAGTTTAATTTTACATTATTTGGCTAGCCATTTAGATTTATTTACTTAATTTATCGGCTCAAAAGAAACAATGATAGGGCCACACTGGGAATTATCAAACAAATAAAATTACACTTGAATTAACAAGCTGAAATTAGCTAAGTGATTTGTTGTGCAGCTAATCGTCCCTGATGAAATCAGCTTATACTCATTTCTCAGCCTCTGAACCACTAGCACAACTGCAGCTCTACATACTGGGAATTTGCTGAATCCTGTGCACGACCACAAATGCATCTGAGAGTCCCACTTTCACTGGGTGGTTGGTTGAACTTATCTGTGTCACAGCAACAGGAATCTGAAAGACAAAACAGGAAGATATGCATGAAATATAGAAGTAAAAATATTCAGACTAATATCACTGCCAGAATGAACATTTAACCAGTGTAAATTAAAGTCCTAAATAAATACTTTATACAATACATCATATGGATCCAGCTGTCTGAAGGTGCATCACAGCAAAAAATATTAATTGCTGTGAAATTTGATTACACTAACAGTGACATATAGCCTAGGAGTGGGGTGCAGTGGGGTGCCTGTTTCACCTGTACTTGCACAGTAGGTCATTACTGAAAATGTTACTGTTTCTTAAAACAATGCTGGAAATTTAAGGAAGCAAGATTGAAACAGTCATAAAAATATTTTGAAAACTTTTGCAGTTCTCAATGCCATCAACAGAAGAGCTAAAGAGCTCTATTTGGCTTCTCCAAGGGAAAATGGGAAGCTGACTAGATTACCATAAACAAGTACTGCCATGAGGAGACATTACTCAGGAGCTAAAGAGGGTTTTCATCTAGCACAGAAAGATACAACCAGAAGCTGGAAGCTGCAGACAAGTACTTTCAAGGTAGAGTAAGACAAGTTTCTATGATTGAGTGCTATTAACCACTGGGACAAACCACCAAAGGAAACTATGATTCTCTACCCATTTCTGCTTTCATATCACAGTTGGATATCTTTAAAGTTGGCTTTTATTAATTACTAGGATAAAGAGGGATGACAATGGATCAGTTGTAAGAAACAGAGATACAAGGTGCTAGCTCAGCTAATCTAATGATCTTTCTGGTTTTACCCGTGTAAAACTACCAAAATTATACTGTTGGCCAGTACTTTTCACACAGCAGAAAAACGCCAGGGTAAAAAGCTGGCTACACATCCAGTGGATGAGGACTCAGTACTGTACACTGAGTTATACTGTATTAATGGCATAACTTTGATTGAGTTGACATCAGTACTTGTTCTCCTTGTTCTCAAAATATCATTTAGCTGTGTTTTTTCCCCAGTTGCACTGGTAGCTGTTTAGGAAAATTTAAATTTGAGAATATTAGCAGAAAAAGTGAGTTCTAGTGAATTAAATGGTGTCATGAATACACATTTATTTACTTTAGTGACTGGTTTGGCTGATCCATTTAGGGGTTCTTGCATATATGATCTCATTTGGTACTAAAAATGGAATGATGTTAAACCAACACAAAAAACAGAAGTGGCTTGGAAATACTTCTAGCAATACATCAATTTAAATTTGGCTTATATCAGCTTAGCTCTGATGCAGTTATTGGAGAATATGACATAAGAAAGCTGAAAGCTATATTTTCAAGTCTTCAAAATAAAAGACTTGCTGGGTTCAGAAATAAGCCTATAAACTTTCTCCAGCATGAAAGTGTCTATCTATATCTATATCTCTCTCTCTATATATAAAAGTGAATTATTCACATCTCAGAATACTGTAGAGAAAAGCTTATATTAACTGTCAAAGAAATTGTCTTAAAGATTTTGAGGAGGATACTCTAGGGAAACTATTGAAAATAAAGTTAGAAAAACCACTGATGAGAAGGATGCAATAACTATTTCTCTTCCAAGTTAGAGAGGAAACACATCAGATGAAGAAAGGAATCAGAGTTTTCTGGGCACAAAATGCAGGCATTATGAGTAGGTGTGTTAACTAACAAAATATGCCGGCAAAATTGGCAGCTCAAGGCACAAATTGTGCCTGATATATGAAAATAATCATACTCACTTTTATGTGTAAGTGCAAACCAGAAGAAGCTGAAAGCAGGTCTCCTTGAATATGCCTCCTTAGATTTAAGTCTAGTATCATATCACACGTTTTTTTCTGAATTTGTGAAAAACTGAACAATTTGCATCTTTACCTCACAAATTCTGATAGCAGAAAGCTAATTTCTCTCTCTCTCTTTTTTATTTATTTTTTTTTTCCCACAGGAAGCAACAATGGGCTCTTGTGCTACAAATACTACAAGTGTTTGCTTGGGTTTGTTTTTTTTTTGTTGTTTTGTTTAGGTTTTTTTGTTTTATTTGTTGAAATATAAGTTTATATTCACTACAACTTGGTTCAGAGCTTGAAAGTCACTTCCAGTTTCACTCTTTTTATTATAAAACTATGAATGACTCAGTGGTGCTAAGTTAGGATACAGTAGCCAAGTAGAACAGATAATACAAACAGAAACTTCAGGAGTGCCTGCAGGTGTCTGTGCTCTTGTGCTGAGCATTCTAGAAAGAGTAAAGAACTTGTGGAATCATTTTCTAAAACAAAAAGAAAAGATGTAGTAGAGTCCAGTCCAACAGAAGAAACAGCCAAACTTCAGCTATGTGCTGCAAACAGGATGTAAGGTGAAGGAAATATAAATTATTATAGCCAGCTCTTCAGCTGAGGTGCAGCTGGTGTCAAAAAATTACTCAGAGAGAAACACCACCAAAGTAGATGTGAATTTCTGACCCAGGAAAACACTTTCATATTCTTGAAAAACTACAGCGTCATTAAATCTGTATTTACAAAAGCATATGTTTGAATTTAAAGTGTGGAAAAAGAAATAATTTTACAGAACTGAATACCTCACTCAGTGATGAGTGTACTGAGTGCCATTTTTTAGGTGAAATTCTTTGAATGAGATGTCAAGATAAAATGGGCTTTTACCATATGAAGGCCTATTAGGAAATATGCCCTTTTGACAGAAAGCTTGTAGTAAATGATAAAATAGTTTATTAAAAATGACAGTGAAACATGGGTAGCAAGCAGAGAGCTGGTATTCTGAATCACTCACCTGAATGGCAAGATGTGTCATAACACGCTGACATGTTAAATAGTTAAACAGTATAGCTAGGAATGTGCAAGTGGTTGCTAATGGGTGACAGGGTTTACATGGCATTACATTCAGAGGATGGATTTTAACTAGAATCATTCCAAAGTCTGCGTTAGCTCTAACATAGACAACATGAACTCTTGTGGTTTACAAGTCACCAGCTTATAAATAAACTTCCCAAATGCACACTTGTGCTCCAGTCCCCTGATCATCCTCACGGCCCTCCTCTGGACTTGTTCCAGCAGTTCCATGTCCTTCTTATGTTGAGGACACCAGAACTGCACACAATACTCCAAGTGGTCCAAAGTCTCATGAGACCTTGAGGTCTCATGAGAGCAGAGGAGAGGGGCAGGATCACTTCCTTAGACGTGCTGTTGGTCACGCTCCTCTTGATGCAGCCCAGGATACAGTTGGCTTTCTGGGCTTTGAGAGCAGACTGAAGCTGCCTCATGTTCAGTTTCTCATCGATCAACACCCCCAGATCCTTCTCCACAGGGCTGCTCTGAATCTCTTCTCTGCCTGACCTGTAGCTGTGCCTGGCATTGCTCCCACCCAGGTGTAGGACCTTGCACTTGGCATGGTTAAACTTCATGAGGTTGGCATCAGCCCACCTCACAAGCATGTCAAGGTCCCTCTGGATGGCATTCCTTCCCTCCAGCGTATCAACCGAACCACACAGCTTGGTGTCATCAGCAAACTTGCTGAGGGCACACTCAATCCCACTGTCCATGTCAGGGACAAAGATGTTGAACAAGACCGGTCCCAACACCGATCCCTGAGGGACACCACTCGTTACTGGTCTCCAGCTGGACATTGAGCCATTGACCACAACTCTTTGTGTGCAGCCATCCAGCCAGTTCTTTATCCACCGAGTGGTCCATCCATCAAATTGATGTCTCTCCAATTTAGAGACAAGGATGTCGTGTGGGACAGTGTCGAACGCTTTGCACAAGTCCAGGTAGATGACATCAACTGCTCTACCCCTGTCCATCAGTTCCGTAGCCCCATCATAGAAGGCCACCAAATTGGTCAGGCAGGATTTCCCCTTAGTGAAGCCATGCTGGCTGTCACCAAGCACCTTGTTGTTTTTCATGTGCCTTAGCATGCCTTCCAGGAGAACCTGCTCCAAGATTTTGCTAGGCACAGAGGTGAGACTGACTGGTCTGTAATTCCCCGGGTCATCCATTTTCCCCTTCTTGAAAATGGGAGTTATATTTCCCTTTTTCCAGTCATCAGGAAGCTCAGCTGACTTCCATGGTTTTTCAAATACGATGGACATCATTTTGATCAGTAATCTAGATGGTATTTCCTACCAGAGTTCTCAAATTTTATTCTTTTTAACTCTGAGGACATGTAAGAATCTTACTTTTCAAAAACAATAAAATAATGGCCTCTGACCCTATTCTGAATGAGATGGTAAGAAGGTTGCAATTACTGCCCTACTTCAAAACTGAGTCAAAGATAAGAGTCAGGGTATGCTGCAAAATAATAATTAGGAACACAATAGCACTTATTAGGCTTTTCATTGCCAGTTTCTTAAATAGTTTTTAAATACTTTACAGGCCAAAATGTCTGAAACTTAATCAGAAATTTTAAGCTAAATAAACTGATCACCTGATAACCTCAAAGATCCTGTTTCCCTGTTAATTATATTTTTTATAATAATAACAAAGGCAAAGAAATGGCATGCATGCATAATGCAGGCAGAATAACCATGAAGACTGTGCTTTTGGGTTTGTTTTCTGTTTGTTTGTTTTTGCAGTTTTCAGGACACAGTCAAAAGGTTTGGAGTCTTGTTTTAAGTGCTGGCACTTAATCAGTTCCATTCAATTCTGCCTCCTTTCACAGTAGAAAGAAATTCATCCACAAGTCTCTCAGAATTATTTTCCAGCTTCACATATTGGGCAATTTGAAGAAGCATTTCAACTTTAATAATAGTTTCTGGATGACTACATAACTAGAGAGTCATTACTATTTAGATGAACAAAGAAAGCCTTCAAGCCAGTGAAATTAAGAAAAATATCCTAAACCATTAACATAGCCTTTGGTACCTCTGCCTAATTTGTCCTGTATTAATCATGGACAGAAATAGAAACCAAATGTTACACTAAGGAAAATTAGCTATAAGCACTAATGAGAAAAGACTATATGGAAAAGTTATTTTGTTCAATAAGAAGTAAAGCTCTTGAGAATTGAACTTCTGTGAAATTTAGAACTTAAGAAGTTAGTATTCCCTACTTATACATAAAAAAGTATGAATTTGCAGAAAATTTTCTTTATTACAATGTGCTGCTGGCTAGTTTGCACTGTAATATATTTCATACGTAGTAGAGGTGTACCAGTAAAATTTTCCTGCCAGATGATGTCTTCTGACATACTCACCATTTGCCAGAACAGTAACAGCTGATGTAAGCAAAGTGACAGTTAAAATGGAAGGTGTATGTACTGTAAACAAATTCGTATATAAATAAATTATTGTCTTGCTATAGGACCTTGTTATATTTCAAATCGTTTTTACATTTTAAAAACTTGACTGTACAGATCCTTCTCCTACCCATTAACTCTTCTGAAATATATTTTGGTGTCTGGTCATTTTCACTATCCTAGTGGCTCATCTTCTTTTCTAAATGTTTAATTTTTGAGACTCTATTCTGGATTTTGGATAAGAATTGTGCATTTCATACTGCTTCCTACTGGACAAACAACAGAAAGCAGAAGACTGGGCAGAACAGCTCCTTTGACACACAGCACACCTCAGCCAAGATCCTGCGTTGGGGGTCAACACCAGGTTTATGAGGTAGCAAATCTGATGCGGGAGCAGAAAGGATAAGAAAAAGGGAATTCAAATGATTTAAATAAATAGGAAATAAAGACAAAATTTACCTGAAGTGCTTAAGTCATGAAAGTCCCTATTTGTACCTCCCTTAAATGTATAATCACGGTTATTTTTAATCTAGATTTTTCAAGACAAAAGCCTGGTGTCACTAGTACAGAGTCCCTGTGGGATGCTTTATAAAGTTACTGCCAACCTGTCTGCTGTATTTCTGATTTGATGTTTCAGCTTGGAGAATTTCAGTGCCAGTGCAATGAAGACCTCCTAGCGGATTTGCCATATATACATCACTGTCATTTTTGATGACCTGTGATGCTAAAATGAAATGACACCATAAAGGTGGAGGGAATCTTCTCAAGCAACTTTCACTCATGCTAGTGAGCACTCACGCAAGTAATCTTACTGAAGTTAACAGGGCTCCTGACTCACTAGCAAAAGAAATGATTCCATAAGGAAAGACTCCCTCAGAAAGCAATTGATTCAGTACTGGAAAGTAAATAAATTTCTAGCCACACTTATAAACACTAGAGTCAAGTTTAAATTTACAAGTGTCTTAGTTATTCTTTTCAGACAACTTCTATCTGAGCAGTGACTGGAAATTTTATTCAATGTTCCTCATTTAGGTGAAAACCTGAGTTGGTTTTAATGAAGCGAAAGCTGCAAACAAGGTGTGCAGTCTTCTGGAAATCTCAGTCTCCAAATCCATTCCCCAAGTAACCCCCAGTGGAATACACTACTTGTAACATTCTACGATTTTCAAAAAATCTTCGTCAAAAGATATACAGTTCACCAGTATGTTACTATTACCACTTTTAAGTGTCTCTTTCCTTGATTATGTGCAATAGTTCTGAAGTGATGTGTGGTAATGCCATTCATGACAAGAATAACTCATGACAGGGGATTTCAACGATTCAGCAGTGGAAAAAGTGCAAATTACCCCATTTGTAAATTCCAATTCTTTCTGCCTCAGGATTAAAGAAGGAACATTAATAACTCCTTTCCACAAAAGAACTGTGGATCTTGGAGGAAGCTTTCAGTAGCGCAGTGAGAGCAAGCAGCCTACACCATTGTAGCACAGAAATTGTTTATCCACAGATTAAATGACATGCATGCAATTCCCATTTCCTCCAAGTCTATTTCCTCCTGTCTTCCTAAATGAATAAAGTTTTGCACTTCTTGGCACTCTGCATCATCATTTACATGTAATGAACTTAAAATGCTACCAATTTACAGCAACAGCTTCTATCACCCATATTAGATTCATTTTGCAGAGAGCTGGACAGTAACAGACAGTGCAGAGCATCTCATAACCAAGAATATTAGTCTCCTAAAAATGTCACAATTTTAATTTCAGAATGCATATGTAGTTCTTGTCAAATTTATCTTAAAATTACAAATTGAAGCATTGCCCCTCCCCACTTCTCTGGGTCTTGAAGGCAGGAAATTTTCCCCAGTCTTTAAAAAGATTTTTTTTTTTCTTTTTTCTTTAAAAAGGTCTGGAGTCAAAATGCAAATAAACTGCACTTTTATAGATGAAGACTACTAACCTGTACATAACATTCAGAAACAGAACCTAAGCAGACCTTTCATCAGCCTGTCTTTTATAGGATAAAGAAAAGCCAGGTACATGGGCATACCAGAAGTTTCTTTTTTCTACAAAACTAATCCACCAAGAGTATCCTGAAGCAATCCTGTTTGCAGTGTGCAAAGACATCTGTCTTTGGTGAAGAGCTGAGTGCTGGAAAAACAACCTAGATTCTCACTAGCTTTCTAATGAAGGGGAGAATAATACTATTATTTCTGCTTCATTCAGGGTCAAGGCTTCAACACAGGGATGAAAAATGAGCTTCAAGGCTCACAACTAGTATATAGTATATAGACAGAAAAGAGCCCAGAATTCTCCAAATCTGGACAATCAGTCATAATCACTGATTACATTTTTTAATGTAAGGAGGGCAACAGAGAAACATCTTGAAAAGAAAGTCACCCTTTGCATGCCAAACTAAAATTAAAATAAACAAAAAAAGAAAGAAATTTTTCATTTTGAGAATGCAGAAAAGCCCCGCTTAGATAACATACTGATGATATGAAGGCAAATGGCCTCAATCTAACCAGCGTTAACACCAAATAGGTAAAAAACCTCACAGAGCTAGTGACACAAACCACTCATTTCTTATTTGAAGTATACAAACTTCTGAAATATGTCAGTTGCCACGAAGTGATAGCTGCAGGAAAAAGGTGACCTTTTAATACTAACCATTGATTCTAGAGTATTTTCAAGCAGGCACAAATTAGGTGAACTAACTGAGCAAATTAAACCCTACCTTTCAAAACCCAAGAGGAATTTACCAAGCAATCAAGAGTTTACTAAATACTTCACACTAAAAACTACCCCAAAAAGGCCATTTGAAATCCAGGAGTAGCACATTTAACCCACATTGACGCTTTTCAAATTCATCACATGAACGTCACTTTTACAATAAAACATAATTTTCAGGAAAATAGAGATCCTATAAGCAATATAATGAAATGACCTTATACAGTTGAACTTTCACATACTGCCTCCCTCCCCCCCCCCCCCCCAAAGATGTAAGGAGATTCCTGGCTGGTATAAATTAATTTGTCTACTTAAATGACAACTTTCAGAACCAACTTACTTCTTTGTAGCCGAAAATGATACGTCCATCATTGAGAAGGGTGGCCTGAAAAGTGAAACTGCCCAGGTTGTAATTATCCTGCAGATGTACATGATCCCACTGGACAACTAATGCTGTTCCTGTGAACCCCAGAGTGGGGGTAGAGAAGCAAAGGGAAGGAAAAAAAAGTAAGAAAAATATTAACTTCCTGTAGGAAGACTACTTAACTGGAGCTACCCGAAACAAGAACAGTGATTTATTTCTTTTTAGCAACTTTCAGCCCCCCATCTTGAAATGCCAAAGATATTACAAATATAAGTTGTGGCTGAATTCCTCTTAAATGCCACATATAACTACCTCCACTACTTGCACTAAAGTCTGTTAAAGCAAGACTGGGCAAATAAATAACTTGTTTGGAATGGCACAAGGAGGCAACAATCACTAAAGGCACGACCCAACACTGTGAGTTCAGGTGTGCTGCCACTACCAGTGCTCTCCAGTGGCTTTTTTTTACATTATATATATATATATATATATATATATATATATATATATATATACTCTGATGAATTTGAAATTGAAATGTGAAGTGCTTAATAGCATCACCTGTTTAGTAAAAGCTGCTTGAGGAATTCAGATTCTCCCATTAACTATGCATTAATATTTTTCTACATGGTGCAAGCCCTTACCAAGGTTCTGCAAATTGAAAAGTATTAGGTGTTGGCAATAAATAAATGTAGTTTAAATTAAAACTACTAAGAATTCATAGATGGGGTAAATATTGAGTCTGGTGTGCAGATTTAGTTGCAAGAGACTCATTAATATTCATGGGAGTTCTCTTGCTGAATATCCACTTATCGCACTAAAAATGTACCCCAAGCAACTTGCATGCCCTGTGAGCTTGTTGAGGGTTATATTCAAGCAGCTTGGCTGAAAGACACTTATCACCAAAACTGTGTTTACTGAAAATTACTTTTTCATCTTTC
Organism: Pezoporus flaviventris; assembly: GCF_033815535.1. Taxonomy (NCBI): domain Eukaryota; kingdom Metazoa; phylum Chordata; class Aves; order Psittaciformes; family Psittacidae; genus Pezoporus; species Pezoporus flaviventris. The sequence goes on from NW_026892595.1 coordinate 11,807,764, forward strand.
TATGCCTTCCTCAACACATTTTTCTCCTTGGCACTAATGGGCATTATGTGCTTTGATTCACAACAGTTTAATTTATTTTCTTCCTGGAGTGTTCAAGGTGGATCAGTAAGAAGCCAGCTCAATGCAGTTTTGGTATATCCTTGAAACATCTTTTGCCATGGGTCTTCTGTGCTGTAACCTTCATAAACACAACTTGGTAGGGGACGTCATGTAACTATGAAAATGCAAATTTTTTCATGCACTGCACTAAGTCCACCACATTTTTGTCCCATGTATCGTTCATAAGTATATTACATGCATATTAATTTTGCACCTAGTGTATTTTTGTTTCTGTAACAACATTCATTAACTGCTTTCTGAGTATTTGAGTGCATTAAATTTCATTTTAAAGGAATTTAAAGGGACTTTTAAAACTATTGTAGCAAAAACAGCCAGAATGTCTTATAGTCAGTCTTCGAGATCCTCAGATCTATATGCATCTCAGAATCCCAAGTTAAAGTGGAAGCCAGCTATCTCCAAAGAGTCTTCTCATTCCGAGGACCTTTATGTAGATCCATGTGTACATAAGTTCCTTGTAGTTAGCTCCATGACTGAGACTTTGATGGTCACCACACACTATGCTTGCCCACTGCAGATGCTGCACTAAAGCAGCACACTTACCCACAGGGATAAAAGACAGATGAATGAGAAATAAGGAGCTCCAGATACAATTTGCTCAGTTCCTTTTTATTTGGGGTAAGATAGCAAATTCTTAGTCCTAAAAGCACAGGGGGTCCAAAAGATCACCATGCCTTACACATGAAGAGGGATTAAAAATCTCAGAAGCATTCAACCTGGTCATGAAAGCCATGTAATACAGTGTGAAGAACTGTGTGAAGTATGAAGACTGGAAGTCAGGAATATAATCCTCAGATTCTTTCAGTAAAGATGACAAATCTCAGCCCATAATGTCAAATAATTTATGAAAGCATTTTTTTCTGTTTGAAATTTCTCCATGGAAGTAGTAAGACTTTTGCATATGTGTTTATTTTGTTGGATTCTTAACAAAAAATGCTGCAAGTAATAACTAGATTGAAATGAAAGATTATGACTGGGTGCAATGGTTACAAGGTACAATTTGAGCCCCAATATAAGGAATAAAAATTAAGACAGCTGGTTGGAAATGTGACATATTTTTGGATGTGTTCAAAATTTTTGATTAAATTCATTATGAATAAACACAGAAAGAATGGCACAGGCTCATCCAGGAAGATTAAAAACTATCACAGGTCTCATGATATTAAGTCATGACACTGAACTCTCCAAAGTTTTAAATAGGCTGTCACTTTCATTGTATTTGACCAGTAGAGGCCCAATGTAAGGCAACAGATGCCTTTTTAACACATAGGTTATGTTTTCAAAATGTTGATTATAACTAACTTCATGAGACAAATATCCATGCATTCAAGGCCTTTGAAATATCTCACAGATTTTCAAGTATAACACTGGAGTCTACCTTTCAATCTGTTGTACAAGGGACTGTTGAGAACTTGCGGTGTAGATGACTGTACTGGATTCCAGTCCTGGTACTCCATGCATACTCAGTCATTGACCTGCCTTGCTTCAGTGTACTTTTGCTATGGCATTCCGCCACTGCTATTTTCATTTTAGTTAGTGGGAGGATGGTATTTACTATCTATAACAGAAACTTGCACTTGTATACAAGACAGATTTTTCATTTTAAAACTGATAAAATACATTGCAAATTTGAGTTTATGTACTTTAACATCCAGAATATATCTGTCCATTTAGAAAAATGCATTCATGACTCTAACTGTGTTCTAAATTAAAAACAGTTTACGGATATCTAGCCACATGCTTTACAAAGCCTGTAAGTTGAAAAAAAAAAAAAAAAAGAAAAAAAAGGATAAAAAAAACCAACTTCAGTTTTTCTTTCAAAAATAGTTATTTAGAGCCAACAGACACATTCATTTATGAATGACTACTACATACCATTATCAAAGTATCTGACTGTTGAATTTCTTGACACACTGGGGTCAAAATTTGCCATTAAGGGTGCAATGTATTGTGTAGCTGTTAGCATTCGATGCACAACTTCTCCAGTATATATGAAACCTACAATAAAAAAAAAAACAAAAACCAAAAAACATTTCAGTAACTTCTGAAAAGATTTAATAGAATGGCAGTTGAATTACACATTGCCAGAGCATTAAAGGGTCAGCTAAGAGAAATCCCACCACCAATTTAATAGTGAATTAAGTAAGAGATAAAATTTCAGGAAAATGTGATAGCTGCCAGAAAAAACAAGATCAAAGATTAAAAAAAAAAAAGGAATAATTAGTCAAAGAAGCAAATTTTCATAGAGACATAAAACCAGAGCACACTCAAGAAAGAATAACTCCAGTTATGGATAAAATGCACGTACGTGGCCCTATCAAAATTTACCACCATGCACATTCCAGTGTTTTCTATCCCTTCCAAAAATCTGCAATCTGTTTTGCTATTGCAAGTTGTTACTTCTTCAAAAGTTAGTATAATCCTTCTTCATATGTCTAAAGACAGAGTAAGAGACTATTTCAGACAAGAAGAGGCAACAATCTTAAAAAAAAAAAAAAAAAAGAGTCAGATGAAGAGTGGAACAGATAGGATTTTTCATGGTTATAAGCCAAGCAGCATTTTTGCTACACTCTCTTCAGTGTCAGGTCTCACTAGTTTATCCTATTCATCCCTGAATACACAGTACCCGCATCAATAGTGGGCTGCTTTCATCAGAAGTGCTCACCCAAAACCTCTTACTGGCTTGGAACTCGAGTTCTTGTTCAAGGTAGAACAGCAATCTACAGTGAACACAGCAATGCTGCAGTTTCTTCAAAGCAAAACTTTGTATTTTAATGGCATTTCAAACAATAAATGGTCTACAAATAAGCATGTATCGTTTAGGTTTGCCAACTCCAATTAAATAATGGAACTAACTTCTTAAGATGCCCCACACTATAGCTCCCATCGCCTAGAGTAAGTCTTTTCTTAATTTTTATTTTAGCCTTTACCTTGCTGGTCAAAACTGAAAAACTTTAAGTTGATTGGAGCTGAAAGTAGATTTACAAAACTAAGGTTTGCATATTACATCTCCTCTTATAGTGTTTACCAGATGGTGTCTTATGCTGAAATGCTTGCTTTTTTGTCTTCTATTGATTTAATGAAGTATACTTCAACAGTCAACCCCCTGATAACAACAAGAATTTTAGTTGGCTAAAAATTTTGTAAAAGAAGTCTATTTGGAATATGTCTCACAGAAATTCAAGTCTTTACTGGCAAATGATAGTATAGTTTGCAGACAATATAAACAAAACCTGTGAACCCATGTTCACATGTTCAAATAGCCTTAATATTTCGGTACTTATTCCTCCCTTTTACAGTGGTTCTATCCTAACACATAGTTTCCTTTTCATGCTTTCATGCCATTTACAGTATAAATGTCACCATTATAACTAATAATGAGGAAGACACAATAGGAAAAGAAAAGACTTAATTATGCTGGAACACATATCTAAGTAAATCAGTCCAGGTAATTAGTAACCACAGCGCGTATTTCCAAGCGTTAGCCGGATGCAGCTTTACTTTAGACAAAAATGGAAAGCAGGAGGTGGATGATAGCTGGGAAGCAGGCAGGCCTTGCATGAAGATCATTCTAATGAGAACTCCAGTCATGCATTGGAACAACTTGAAAAGAAACACAAAGTCACTTCAAATCATTCCAGAGAATCAAAGTCTGAAGCCACTGTTGAGCATGGACACTTTATCATTGCCACTACAACTTAAAGAAAGCAGCAAATGTAAAATTAACTTATTCCTGAATGGAATTCCACAGGAAATTGGCTTATACTATCTGTGACCTAATTCTGTGACAGTGGTAAATACTCATGGCTGATTCATTTAGTCAAAGAACAATTTTTTAGACCTGCAATTTCCTGAACCACTTAATCTCTCCTTTGTGGGAGGGCTTGGTAGAGCTCTTCCAAAACTCTCCACAAGTACTATACCTAGAAGCATAATATGGTCCTAAACACTGGAATGATGTCAAATAGGAAAGCGTGTTCAGCATTTAGTAAGTTTTATGTGTATATAAATTCAACTAAAACTAAGGATGAACTAATACTAAAGCCACTTGTAAACCAAGGAGGGCATATGCCTTGATTTGTGCACTGTGTACTCACACACTCTAGATAATTTTCTTTTTTTCCAAAACAATTTTTTCTCTTTAGAAGACAAAAGGTATTATACAGTGGGAGTGACCTGACCTGGGCAAGAGCTAGCAATTGCTGAGGATAAGACTGGGACACTGAATGCTCTATTTCAGCTGCAACTTTCCACCTATTTTCTACCAGAAAACTCTTCAGAACTATGAAAAGAAAGGAAAGATAATTACAGGGTTTTTTTTTTTGAGGTCTGTGTCAGACTGCTTATTGACAGCTATGCAAAGTAGTTTTGAGCATTCCTATTCTTGTAAATGCATTTTTTGATCTTTGATATAACAAAGGAGAGATTAAGTGGTTCGGGAAATTGCAGGTCTAAAAAACCTGTTCTTTGACTAAATGAATGAACCGTGAGTATTTACCACTGTCGCAGAATTAGGTCACAGGTAGTATAAGCCAATTTCCTGTGGAATTCCATTCAGGAATAAGTTAATTTTAATTTGCTGCTTTCTTTAAGTTGTAGTGGCAATGATAAAGTGTTCATGAAAATGATCTAGAGTGTAGGTCCACTGCAGTGGTCTGGATCCTTCTGTTTGACATGGGCAGCCGCTCACCTCCTTCGATAGAGGCAGTCACCCTGCTAAGAAAACCTTGCTCTAATACAAGTGAAGACTAACCAAGTATTTTGGTTTATATATTACCTACTTCATATTCTGTTTTATATATCAAGGATTTAACTAGTATGCAACAATGACATTATTTACCTGAATGACTGGAATTTCTATTATCTTGTTAAAAGATTTTTCTATCTTCTGATAACTGATTTTCTGGTAGAAAATAGGTGGAAAGTTGCAGCTGAAATAGAGCATTCAGTGTACCAGTCTTATCCTCAGTAATTGCTAGCTCTTGCCCAGGTCAGGTCACTCCCAGTGTATAGTACCTTTTGCCTTCTAAAAAGGAAAAATTGTTTTAGAAAAAAAGAAAATGATCTAGAGAAAAAGAATCGTCTCCACTGAAAAATAATGATTAAAAAAAAAGTTGCTAAGCAACAACAATGAAATAAATTGATGTCAAATTATTCCTTCAAATAGCAATGACACTGCTTTCATAAAAGGCATGCAAAATTTTGCTTATTCTCTAAAACGACCCTTATTGTAAATAAACACCTGAAACAATACTTTCAGCCTCAAAGATCAATAAACGCATTTACAGAAACAGGAATGCTCAAAACTACTTTGCATAGCTGGCAATAAGCAGTTTGACACAGACCTCAAAACCCCCCCTGTAATTATCTTTCCCTTCTTTTCATAGTTCTGAAGAATTCGTGAGCTTGACTGAAGGGCAGGTAAGTTCCACCAAAGCTCTATAAACTGACTCTATGGATTAGGGTAGTTTTGCCATCATGGTACAAGTTGGCTCATGTACCTTTTGTACAGCAGCATTTATGTTTCAGGTACAGACACCAATATTAATTTTACAACCTACAAAGCTTGATGTGTTTTAAAGGTAGCTAACTGTTTCCTTCTGAACATTAGCTGACGTTATCCAAACTGGGTCAGAGAGCCCCCAGAGAAGGCTTTTTTCTGCCATAAAATGTGCCTGAAGTTAATGGTTCACAGGGAAGCAAATGATGCAAGAGGCACATTTTTCTTGAGACAGCTTATTTAATTCCAGGACAGAGAACTGGAAAGATACTTGGAATTTAAGACCAAATAAAAAAGCATGCATTTATAAAAACCAAACAAGCGAACGGAATGCTACAAGAACCTGGAGTTCAAAACAAAGAACAAATGTAACCATCGCATACAAAATACTAAATGCAGAAAGAAATGAGACTGCTTTGGAAAAAAAAAAAAGTGAATTTTCCTAACATGCAGCTAAAGTTAAGTAAAACCATATGCAAAAACCCTTAGTAATATAAGCTGTGGTTACTTAGCTAGAAAAGGAACTGCCTGCCAGCAGCAGCTGAACAATGAAAAGTTTTGCATGAGAGAGACTGTCATTGGGCAAAGACAGAGCTGCCATCTGAGTGCACAGTTCAGTGTGGGTTTACTCGAGTGCCTTTGCAGTGTATAGAGTATAAACTAGAGGGGAAATAGTAGAGCAGCTTCCGAAAAAAGGAACCAGAGGAAAGTGGTGTCTCTAAAGCTTAAACCCAGATCACCCAAGGGAAAGACGCGGTTTTCACTTGTCCATTCACATATGCAACAAGCTGTGTAGAGATGCAACAACATACTTTTCCCCTGCAAAAAATGTCTTGTTCCTTTCATTTCTTCCTGTTCATTTTCTTACTTGAGCAGAGTGAAAGTACATGAATTCTGCTGCTCATTTTACTCCAAAACACTCTGAAAACTGTTTGTGCAGCCAAAAGAGAAAACTGCAGTGGAACTGGCAGGAGCTTCCTGGCTCTCTGGCTGCTTCTCTTTTGGTGTGAGCATAGTCAAAATCTTCTCAGAGGTTCTGCCCTGGGGCATTTGGTGGTTATCGCCTGTGACCCCAAAGCTACTTCAACAGGTTGCAGTGCTTCTACTCCATCTTTACCACCTTAGCTCCAGTGCACTGCCCATTTTTTTTTTATGAAAACCAGAGTCAGTACAAGTATAGTACTGTACAGATTAATATTTACTGCAATTTTTACAAGTGAATCCGTGCCTAGCAATTATACATTGCTGAAAGGCTAACATAAAATGGGATATGTTATCTACCTTATCAGAGGATCTACTTCTCCATCCCTGATAACTCACCTTGGGCTTGTTTAAAAAATGAACCATAACTACCTGTGGGGCCAAAGAACTGTTTAAGACCTGGTTTCTGTCAAACAAGAGCTGGGCATCACCAACAAAGACAAAGATGAGCTGCTCACAACTTATTGGAGGTAAAAACACCTCCAAAATCACCTAAAATTGATTCATATACCATTTGAAGTCTCCAACTGCCAGAGAAAGTCTTGCCTCAGAAAAAATTTGGAAAGTGGATCAAAAATTCTTCCTGCAAGTTCTCCAGTTTGCTATGACCACTGATAATGCAAAAAGATGTATTCATTTCTTCTGTTAAAACAGTATTTTCCAGGACAGTAGGAAGAACAGGCCAGAGATAGGGACTGAGAAGTAGGACATGACAGTTTAAACAAGCATCTAATAGTAATTTCAAAAACTAGAATAGTTCTCAGCCTTAGCAAATTTTGAGACAAATATTATTGTATTTAATTCTACACAGCAACTTAATTAAATCATAGAATGGTTTGAAGGGACCTTACAGATTATCTGGTTCCAACACTCCTGCCATGGGCAGGGACACCTTCCACTAGACCAGCTTGCTCCAAGCCCTGTCCAGGCTGGTCTTGAACACTGCCAGATATGGGGCAGCCACAACTTCTCTGGTCAACCTTCTCCAGTGTCTCACCACCCTTACAGTGAAGATTTCTTTCCTAATATCTAATCCAAATCTATCCTCTTCAAGCTTGAAGCCACTACCCCTCATCCTGTCAGTACATGCCCTTATGAAGTCTCTTTCCAGATTTCTCGTAGGCTCCCTTTAAGGTATTGGAAGGCCAAAGTAAGGTCTCCCAGGATCCTTCTCTTCTCCAGGCTGAACAAGCCCAGCTCTCTCAGCCTGTCTTCACAGCAGAGGTGCTCAGACCTGCAAGTTTCTCTTTGGTTGAAAGCCCACTAGGATGCTATTCTTTTGTAATTATTTAAATTTGTGCTGCTGAGAACAGCTTTAAAATGTTGGCTTTATGTCATTTTCAGGATGTTTCTTGTTCTCCATCTCACTTTTTCTGATATACCACTTATTTTTATCTTACATTTTTTCTTTTTTTTTTTTTTTTTTTTTTTTTTTTAGCAGTAACAGTAAAAACAAGTAATCAATTCTCATCTCTGGAATTAAACTACACAAGGACTGAAAAGACACTTTTACATTCAATGGGAAAAATAGCAAGATGTCTCATGGAGGAACTAAAACATCAGGAATAGGGTTGCTCACTTATTTGGTGAAGCTGACAAATATTGTATAGGCATATAAAGCATAGCCCACAAAACTGCACCCTATATTTTTCAACTTGATAAAATATGTTTTCCCTGTCCTTTTCCTGGTATTTCTCCAGAATCTATTTCATGATGAAGTAAATTTAAGAATACGTTGTGCTATTAAGCCCCTAAAATATAATGGAATGCTGAATCCTAGAAACAGATAATGTCATTTACTTTCATGCCTTGTCCTATATAGCCATATTAATATTTCTTTGATGCTTCACTGAAGTAAGCTTTAAGTAATGTCATTTATCCCCAGATGGCCAATTTATTATGTCTGTGGAAGAATGTTATCACCACCATAATTGCACAAAGATTACAGTGTAATTAAACAAAAGGATAACAGCAACTATAGATCCCTCAGACAATCCATGAAAGTTAAATACCTTAATGGGCTTTCAAGATCAGTCTAAAAAAGAACCAATCACTCATGCTATTTTATATGTTTTTTCAGCTTTCTGGGGACAATGAACTAGAGGCAGATTATACATATTTCTTGGCTTTACTTTTACTTGACGAGATTGAGTGCATCAAGCCATTTCTTCTTTTGTCCTGAAAAGTAGGATATCTGAAAGCTAAATGCCAGAAAGCATAACACTATTTCTTAACTGTATAACCTTACAAGGACTTCTTGTGTGTCTTGTGCATGAGAAGAAAAAAAGCTAGCCAGAATTCTCACACTCTTGGCTGTACTTTGGAGTTATGTAGATATTTAAAGGCCAGAAGATTAGATTTTCACCATTACTTTTCCTGCTGCTTTGTTAATGCTGAAGGCATTATCTGGAAGAACTGAGAACATGTTTTGTATGTCATTGAGTAAATGCCAATAAATTTTCCATCTTGCTGTAGTCTCCCCACTACTCATGGCTGCTGTGGAAAGTATATGATCTGGTGGGATGCAACCCATTCTGATGAATATCCTACTCAGTTAAGCAAAGGGATTTAGGGGATTATGTGTCATGAAACTCTTCCAGTAGAGTTTTTTTTCTGACATGCCACAAGACATTCTTTGTCAGGAAGTTGTTAGGTATCAGCAGGAAAAGTACAGGAGCAAGACAAGCAATTTTAAGTAAGGACACTGTGATGGACTGCAAACAAATCACAGATTTAATTGTAACTGAAGTATCTGTTTGCATACTTTTAATAATTCTTAATTGCAGATGCTCTTGAGTTCAGTTGAAAAAAAACCCCAAAGGTTACTTGGAGTCTAATGACTTGTATATCAGTTCCTGTCCGATCAGGCGCATACTTCCCCAGAGGAAATTCTTGGACAGAGGTATGAAATACAGTATCTACTCAGTGAGATATCGCCATGTGATACTTCCCAAGTGCCTCTCAGCTCTGGCCAAACAAAAACCAGCATGGTTCCTAGACAGGCCGGAACCGGAGAAAAGAGGTTGGGGGGAGGATTATCTTGCCTGGGCCGAATATCTTAACAGCTGTGTCATTGCAGTAACCTTGGCACTACTAAATCCTAGGATGAGGATGTTGGGGGAAAATAAAATTTTGACTTCTATTTCTGATGCAAGTGTCTCTCCTATTGATCGGGTAAGATATCCTCATGCCGAAGCAGCTCTTGTCATCGATAAAATGTTTGGATGTAACTGAGGAAAATTGTCTTTTAATGTTTGGAAACATAAAAAATGGTTCATCTTTGAATCAAAACTATTCTAATATCAATATAGGTAACGGGTTGTTTTTTTTTTTCTTTTGCTGCTGTGTCTCTCTTCTATATTGTCACAGAGTCTAGCAAAAATAACTATCACAAGCTTTTCTGCTTGCCCTGCCTTTTCTGCTCTTCCTTCTAAATTTGAAAGCTAGTTCTTACCTGGATAAATCAGATGAAATGTGAATCCCTTAAATCATGAGTTTCATGAAAATTTAAAGACTTTCAGGTTATGATGAAATAATTATTTTCTGAAGTTTCCAAATTTCAGTATGGAAAAGAATAATAGAGTTTAGAACAATGCTGAATGCCATCAAACTGGATTGTTGTCCATTTTATAGAAGTTTGCAACAAAAAAAAACCAATGTTGCAGAAGATGATAAAATTTTAATAAGTCTGCTTAAAATTTATGCATAATAGAAGGAAACTACTGAATATCTGGTTCCTACTGCAGTAAATCAGTGTCATTTCAGGTATAACTTTGGGATTATTAGGCATTAGATTAATTCCACAACTTTTATATAATGCGATTATATTGCTTCTATTAATGACTGCTACTGCTAAACCCAGGACAATTTCTTAAACTACTAAAGCTAATCCTATGTATATAATATTCACATACTGCTATTCATATAAAGAAACATAGTAGTATGCCAAGGAAGACTGCAGAGGCTAGCATGCATCATTAGAGAAGTTTCAGAGAAGCCATTAAATTAAATTTTACATATATACATAAAAATAAATGCTAGTAGGATTTTTTCAGAAGGAAATTTAGCTCTGTATTCCTCTACTGCCAACATCCTGCCATGACTAGGTGATCTCCACTTCCTTGCTTCCCCACTGCAGCTGTTCATGCTAGACACAGAATTCAGTGAATGGGTTTTGGATGGGTTTGCCTCAGCAGTGAACATACAGCTCAAAACAAGAAGAGAGAAGCTGGTAGGTGTTTATGTGCAACTTGTCTTCAGGGGATCAAGGTCAGGATGATCAGCTCTGCATCCCTCCTAAGAGGACCTCTCTAATGCAGCCATTATAAGGGCAAAGCAGATAGCTCTGCCCCTTTCCATGACTTCATCCTGATGACTAGAACCGGATATACCATTTATCAGTCCTCACTGGACAATTTAATTCCCCTCTTCATGAGCTACTGGGGGGTAATGTTTTGGATGTGGAAACTACCCTGGGTCAAAAATAAACAACCCCCAGCCCAGAAAGGACATTTTCAACCAAGACCAATTTGCTGGTCTAACTCTTACCACACTAGACTAAAGTTGTTTGGGGCAGCTGGTAAGCTGAAGAGGAACAGACAGACAGCAGGGAAATCAATACTCAAACAGAATTGCAGCAGACACATCATATCCTGAAGTTGAAGCCACCAATTTTGGGCTCATCCTTTCTTTGCCTCCTTTCTCCACTCATTACCTCACTATCACTTTGGGCAGTGCTCTTCAGCTATGGAGTGAATTTATGAAAGCATCTGGCTTAGGGAAACACAAGTGGAACAAAACAGAACAGGCAAAGAACAGGGAAAAAATAGATTAGTCTCAGTGTTTAGAGTTTGGGAATCAAGTCACACTAGCTCTGATATCATTAGTAATTCTCTTGTGTCTCTTTCTTTTCCCCACATTAGTTTACATTAAAGCAAATTACATTACATGAAAGCACTGTATTCATCTGCACTTCAAAGCACTGAAACAAAACTTCTGCAAACAGGTGGGAAAATTGAATTATTTCCCTTCAATAAAGGCACATGTTGCCTGAATAAAGTTTTCCTTTATGTTTAAGGTTTTATGGAATTTCAATATTAAACACTTCATGAGAAATACAGATATTCATGCATAACTTAGAAGCACACGATGGGGGTGGAAAGTGCAAAAATATCTTCCTCAGTGTCAGTTAATACAGGATGAGATTCACTCAGATCTGGAAAGATGAAATTTTCTCTCTAAGAAAATACCTTAGCAAAGGTCCCATAAAGGTTCAGGAAAATCTGTAGAACCAGAACAGGTGATAGCACTCTTTCTGCTGATTGATTCTTTTAATCAGAGAAAAAGCTTTCCTGTACCTTCCTGTTAGAACAGTTCCAAGTCCAAGGCTTTAATAATCTGACCAAAAAAAGAATGAATGGAAAAGCAAATATTCAATACCAGTTTGAACCAGCTGATGACAAATTCCTGCCTTGGGAAGTGACCAGCCTCAACTTTGAACACAAAGATTGCAGTAAAAGTAACAGTACTAGGGTTGTGACTTTAAAATAGAGTTTCTGTGTGTGAATAAGGGCTCTAAGGGGAAGAGTGAAATGCTTTCTCTTATGGTCATAAAAAGAAAAAAAGGAAAAATTTTTGGTTCTAAGTCATGTTTTTAAAATGTGGGTTGCCCCTTTAAGAAGAGCCTTGGCAGGGGTGAGCCTGTGTTAAAGTTGTGCATGCAGAGGTTTAGGAGCACAAGGGAATCAATTCTTTCCTCTAAAGACCTCAGACCTGTAATAATCCATCTATACTATACAGTCAGAGTGTGGAAATAGGCCACGGCTGGGCAGTTGGTGGCATGTAGCTGTGTTGTTCAGAGTTCACTTGTCAAAGGCATAAAAAGTTAACAGTAGGAAGCCGATTTGCATGCAATCACTGCAAACCCCTTTAGCAAATACAGTTCTGCCAAGTCTCATGGGTCTTTTTGTTAATACATTTTTAACAGGTTGAAGTGTGGAGTCACCAACAGGATGCACATGTTGTGATGAGTTGCCAGGACTCTTCATCATAAACTAGCTAGTATCTCCCTGCTAGGCAGATACTATAATGAGTAAATTCCACCTCAGTGCCTTGAAGCACAAGGCAGCATGTACTAACACAAGCATGAAACAGCATTTGTGTTTCTAAGCTTCAGTAAAATATGTATGAAAACACATGTGGCTCATGTCTTTCAGACATTTGCACATGACTGGAAAGGTCATCTTTCATAAATTCAGTATGCAATGCTACATGATCTGAAAGAAACTGAATGACTCAGATTGCAAAAATTTAATATGAGTCTTCCAACAATTACCTGGTGAGTTTAAATATGACTTTTGGAGGAAGAGTCATAAGAAACAAACAGAAAATGACTTTAGATTATAGACTAAGAAATTAATTTTAAAGGGGCTGAGGAATTAAGTTATAATATTGTTCTACTTTGTGGAAGACATATCATACAATCCACACTTCACTCTGATGATAAGTGTTGGTCCTTTAATCATATGGTAAGTTACAAGCAGTAGTAGGATATCTGTGGTAAATACCGTGTAATTACAGGGCATATAAACAGTGATCTCTGCATCCTAAACCAAAGTGCAGGTTACAACATAATTATGTTTAGACTTACTAAAAGTAATCATCACATGCGGGTAGATGGTATTTGCCAAGAAAAAGTCATTTAGGTTCGGCCCAAAGAAAACATATTCGTTCCTTTCAACATTAGAAGCTGGTGAAGCATAACTGTAGCCCCATGACTCATCACCCATCCAAAAGATAAAAGTTATGGCAGGAAAGCTAGAAGACTACTCTTAATGTCTGAAGCCTTACACAGACTAACTGTAATGTGGATACAGCTGTTTCATCATGCTGTGGTGGAAAATGTCTGTATGCTGCATAGAACACAATAGGTTGCTCTTCCCATCAGATGACAGCTATAGAAGAGTGGTGACAGTTCTTTCCATAAGCATTTGACCCATTTTCTTTTGAACAAATAACAAACTGGAGAGTATGGATTAAACCATCAAGATGGAAGACAAAAATCTTGCCTCCCATGAAATCTCAGAGGGCAAAATACACATTTTGCTATTATTCTGTTATTATTTTAAGAAGTTCCTGAAATATTCAATTCAGGAAGCATGCACAGGCAGACACAGGAACAAAACTGCATTCAGCTACCACCTGCACTCACAGTTGTTTTCATTGCTGGAGGTCATGAATGGCAGCAGAGGAAAATTGGAGAACCTATTAATTTTTTTTACTTCATTCATCTTGTATAACAAAATGCAGGTTTTATTTATTTCCCTCAAAATTGCATAGACATATGGCTTGGCAGCCTTCTGGCTGTTGTCATGGCTGCTATGGCTTCATTAGGGAACTCATTATTACTTTTATTCTTGTCCAAATTTTATACCCCAAAAGCTGCTACTTTCACAATTTGCCATCAGTACGGCAACTTGTATTCCCTCTTTGAGGAACATACTTATTCAAAGTAAATTATCTCATCTGGTAACGTGCATATACCATTATTTCTTAATAAAGAATGGATTTGATGTTCTTTGCTAAGAAATTTAGAACAAGGCAGCAGGAAAAGATTTCAAATGTCCACCGTAAGTATACAGTTTGGGGTACTTAAACAACAAAGAAAAATTTCAAAATTGATCAGTACTATTTATTCTTTGAAAATCCGCTCATCTGCAACAATCCACCCTCTTTGGTTTGGGGACTCAGTTGCAATGGTCAGCCTTCACCATGACAAGACACGATGCTTTCCCGCAACATCTGAACTACCTGATTCGAAAAGCCACAGACTTCTTTTCGAGGCCATTGCAGAACATTCTGCAATTCTTTCTGATATTTTTGGTCTGATGGGACCATGATGATTTCATTGGCATGGGAAACTAATACATGAAAATACAATACAAATGTAGATAGAAGCACCTAGAAAATTTGTTATTTTGTGCTTCAATGTGATGGGAATGGAACAAGAAGAAATAAAGGGATGGCTTGGGCATACATAACTAACTTCTTCAGGGAAAACTAAACCAGCAATTTTGGCCTTTGGCTACAACTCTGAGCAGGAGTTTAATGTTAAAGTGGTTTGTAGAGTTGGTGTTCATTTGCATCCTTGTAAACACTGCTTGCTGGGATAGCTTAAAACACCTATACAGATTTCACTTCATCTGCTTTTTTGCCTCTGTGTGTACAGAGTTACGGGGTATATGCAGGCCCCTCTTATTTGGAATTCTAATCGCATTCAGACACATTCATGGACACTGCGGTAGTTTCTGAAGGAAGGCAGTTTGGCTTTTATCATAGGGTTGATAAGGCATACACTGAAAACAGTAACATTGGAAAAAGGAGGCATGTCTGCAGGGGAGAGCCAGGCTTGATGGTTATAATTTTAAAAAAATACATCATGGACCTACAAATACACAGAACCAATCATAATTTGTTGTGATCAGAAATATGTTTGGGAAATTTAAGCAAGGAGGAACAAGCATGTACCCTCTATTACTAATTATACCATGCATCTATGTAGTGGAAGTCATAGCTAGCAGTAACCAAGATTTTGTAACTGAGTTTATGTAAAGGCCCCCTGGAGATTTGATTCATCTGGAAATGCAAAGCAATAGTCAGTACAAGGGGTAATGCAATCCTGTGTTTGGCCTTTCCACCCTGGTACTGTCTGTTCCCTTTTAATCATGCAAACTTTCTATAAGACGCTTCAGAAAAACAGGATGCTGATAAGAGGTCAGACCCAGCTTCATCTGTACTCTGCTGACATAGGTCAATCACTACAGCAGCAAGTAGTGAAGTTGTAGTGATTCCTGACATTGCCAGGGCACAGCTTTCTGAGCTCAGTCACTGCTGCTGAGGAAGGCAACACCACAAATGATCAAGAGCAGCACAGTGACTTTGTTGATCTTAACAGACCTAGCATCATGTGCATCCTGACTTTCTTGTACAGTATCAGTGAGGAAGGAGTTGTGGAGGATAAGTATGCCATGCAACTTTCTACATCAATCAAAGTGACAGAAGGAAAACTTTGAGTCTGATTTACACTGGCATACAATGTGATAGAATAATATTTTTCTTCACAGAGAAGATAATGGTTAGGATATGTCCAATCACCAGGACCAATACACTGAGAAAGCAATCAAGACAAACTCACTACGATCACCTCCATATCTATTACTCAGTGATAATACTGGACCAGAGAGCTGAGGAATATCACCTCCTGAGCTACGCTGATACTTTTTGCCTCCTTTGCACTATCTGGCTCAGGGAAAGGCAGTTTCCAAATGGTCACATCAAGTCTCTTCTCCTGCCACTGAAGCAGTGTATAAGAGGCAAGTTCAACAGGGATTTTCAAGAACATTCATATTTCTGTCACTAAATTCTCCCTTTGCTGCCCATCTTCCTCTTTTTGCAGATGAACTTTAACTACAGCTTGTTATTCTTCACACGAACTGTGGCATTATGGAAACTGGACAACACTTCAAAAAAAAAAAAAAAACACTGCTGAGGATGTTTACCAATGTGACTGATATGACTTACACTGATTCTATCTGCATGTGCTTAAGCAAATAATGTGCAGATGCCAACTAAGACCAATGAAACTTTCAATGCAAGAAAGCTTGGTACAGGTATACCATAGTATGAGTAGAACTATGTATAGACCCATGTTACTGCTGCTATTCTGCCTTCTGCAGCTGCCCAACAGACTGCTCTGGCAGTGCCCAAACTCAAATAGCAGTCATTATAGCACCATGGTGGGTTCTTTTCTCTGAAACTGTTTGCAGAATTGATGGTTGATATCAGAAGTGAAAGCTTTCCCCTCCTACCTTCTTGGGGAAACTGCCTTGAAATCTCCATCACAGAATAGGACTGCCTTCTCTTCATGCACAGTATGTCTGGCTTACATGAAAATAAAAGGCTGTTATATATGCATAACCCTGAAAGGTGCTGTCACCCATAAAAGATCTTCATACAGCAGGCTTTTGGCCTCAAAGACTAGATTCACAGTTCCCCACTGAAATTCAGCTTCTCTGTCCTTTAGTTTAATGAACACACCAAAGTGATGTAAACTCACATCCTCATCCAACATATTGTCCCCAACCATACTACCTGCTTTCACATCCCTTCTACCAAGGGACAGAAACTAAGTCACCAAAAATGCTTCATTACTACGCCACCCTGCACTGCAGCGCAAGCACTTCTGCTATCCCAAGGACAGTGTCCTAAATGTAGAAGGCAGGGTCAGCAGTGAGTGAAACTTTTTCCTGTTTGTGTAGGCTTATGCCTCTAATGATCTTTACGAACTTCCAGCCTTAGACAAGTCAGTATGATTAATGTTACTTTGAAAATCTCTTGAGATTTCAGTTTCCATTTGAGACTTTAAGCAGGGTAATCTCCCTCTCAAACATCTAACATTTCTGGCCTAAATTGCACCTAACAAAAATTTTTACTTCTGCAGTGTAAAGACAGAAGTTTAGTTAGACTTTACCTTTTTCTTCTATTTTAGGTTGGAGATGACTGAATGACCTCTTCCTGAGCTGAAATCACATGCCTGCAGGTCTGAAACAGCTAAAAAACCTTTCTCAATAGTGACTGACAGTAGAAGAGACATGGCCTAGAGACGGATTTTCTAATTTGCAAATACACAGATTTAGAGACAAGGCATCAGGAAGTAATCACATGGTATGAAAATTCTCAGCTTCAATGTTTAGCATTAGATCAACCACAAAATAGCCCAGTTAAAAAAAAAAAAATTAAAAAGTTATGATTATAATAAGATACTTAAAAACACTCAACCTTTCATTAGATAGGTAAGCAGGCGTGTAGCATTCATGAAGGTGAGCAAGAGATAGGGTATTCTCAGAGACCCTATAGCTTCAGGAGCCTCAACCCCTCACTACAACAGAGATGCAGGTGGGCTTATAAATTTGAGTTAAATTAGTAGCAATTTCTGTTTTCTCAAAAGAAAAAATGCAGGCATGTCTCTTTAATTTTAGTCACTTTATAAAACAGTAGAAGGACCGAGCTCCACCAAAAATACCTACTGAGACAAGACTGATTAATTCACAAGATGGAATCACAAAAAGAGAAAAGTCAACTATTCAATTTATGTTATGCATCAAAACTAAATTTTAATAATGTTTTTAATATATTCATTAAAACTGTGTTTCATAAAATGAGTACACATTCTTTACAGGGAAGCCTAGACGGAATACATGCATTTTATATCTAAATGGAATGTTTCAGTTATTCAACAAAGTCTGGTATCACAATCTAATGAAAAGCCCTGAAGTGCTAAATATTCTACCAGTTGCAGAGACGGCTTCTCACATTTAGCAAATTATGAAAATATTTAAGAGCTTGAGCCTGCAAAGTCTTGAAGGACCATCAATACCTATCCACTTCGGTGAATACTTAGGGTAAGCAGTGTACAAAAGGGCTAATGGTTTTGACAGAAAGTCTGGTTTTCCACCTATAAATTTTTTCTAACAAAGCAATGTCTATCTTTACAGCTCCTGCCAACATTATCATGACACTCAAGAAAAGTCTACAGCTGCCATTCAGCCACACTGGAAACTAGATTTAAACTTCTTCACACTGAAGTTACTACCTTAAAGGTCAGGAACACTGATTCAGGGTGGCCTTTCAGCTCTAAGGAGACATTCACACACAGTCATCTTGGCAGTCAAATATCTCCTGCAGCGCAAGTGGCTGAATGCCAAGGACAGTGTTTCCCATTTTGTTGAACAGCCTTGTAGAAAAGAATTCAGCCATGCCTAGGGACTTTTCTGCCTCAGGCTGCTTCCAGGCCTTCCCTCCAACCAGAAGAAAAAAGTCCTCCATTTATACCTCTGGCAGACAGAAATCATACATTCACTTAAGCACAAGAGAGGAAATCCTGCACTCTTGGCATTTGCTGAACTTGCAGCATCTTTCCAGAATGCAAAGGGGAAAAGGGCCTGCTATGCAGGGTGGATCCTACTGCAGAGGTTAAGAGGCACCAGTCTATTGACTATGTATGTGTCTTAATTGAAAGAGTGTTCCAGCTCTCTTACCATATCTCCTGCTCCATCTTTCCTTCCACCAGAGAGAGAAGGAAAGCTTTTATTGCACAAAGGTCACTGCCTCTATAAAAAAATGTAATAACTAAAACAATCTTTTGTCCACTATATTTAACTGAAGATCTAGAAAGCTTAGATAGTACATCTAAACTTTAGGTAAAAAAAAGACATCCTGTAAAGAATTTTTTTCTTTCTTTCTCTCTAGGTATTTATTGAAATGAGCAAGCAGAAAACATATTTAAAAGAATCAATACAGAAAAGCCAATAAAGGTGGTAAGCTAATTTGGGCAGAGGGATGGTGCTACCTCTCTTTCTACAATTAAAGATGACAAATGGCTGCCTTTATTTCATGTAACTACTGCATACTGCTCATCAGCCAAACTCTGGGAACAACTTTAGACCTGATAACTAAATCCTTTAGAGAAGAACCTCCCTTGGCAGAGCACATACTACATGTACTCTGATATGGCTGGTTCCTGAACAGTATGGCTGTTCTCCCATCATGTTAGTAATGTGAAACATAACACACAAGTTCTCCTATCATATGTTAGCAAGAAAGATCTAATGAAATATAATTTAATCGCTGAAAAAAATTGCTTCCTGGATATTCCAGACACAGTTTTGCCAGGGCTCTAACAAAAAACCCAGCTAGAATCTCACTGGCACTTACTATTTGGAAATGACATCTTTTGGTCTAAACTATCCCATCATAGTATCAGTGCTACATTTTCATGAGACTGCAGAAGAAAAAAAATGCCTTTTTCCATAATTCTGTCTAAGTTTTATACATAAAACCAACTTGTTAATGCTGTGTTCATAAGCACTTCTTGGGAATATCTGTATGTGCATGTAAAACATTTCTTATTCGTAGTACATAGTATCTACTTTTAGCAAAATTGACTGCACAGAAAGAAGACAGAGCAAAAGTAATATTTGACTTGTATAATTCATGCAGTTCTCGGGTGCAACTCTTCACTAGATCTACAGCTTTTAATCTTATGTGTAGTCAGCCAAATGTTTTCTTAATGAAGTGCCAGAAAGGAAAGTAGTCAGGTAATCTTTTGATACCTTAATAAAAGTTGGCAGGATTTAACAAAGTACTTCCTGTTTTTCCTCCCTTTTAGTGCTGATGAAGAAAGACATTTAAGATTGTTGCAGATTTACCCCTTTGCAGGGTACTGCTCACTACTGAGTTCCATATATTGAACATTTCATCTTGATTTTTCACTGCTACTGATCTGTTTGTGCTCAGAGATAATTTTCCCTTTACTGTCAGTTCTCAACATATCACAGTTCAAAGTACTTTGCCATCCTCCTTAATATGAGCAGGTCTTTTCTAAGGCACTTGCATGGGTCTTTTAAATACTTAAACTCTGTAATCAGGTCCTCTCTTCTTTCTCAAGGTTGCATATTTTCAATAGCTTGGGTCTTCCCCCAGGAAAGAGGCTTTCTAATCTCCAGGCTTGAACTGTACCCTTTTCTGCAACTGACTTTCTGCAAGAATTTTAATACTTTTTCTGAACTTCAGGGATTAATTTTAACTACATATTTCTAACAGGGTTCTTTGCAAGAAGAGTAGGGCAAGGGATACTGCGCCTAACAGAGCAAGTCTTTTGATTTTAACTAATTATCTGTGCTATGCAGCCTGCATACTTCACTAAATTTTTGGCAGTATCATAACACAGTGGGGTTTTTAATTTAATTATTTTCCACAACATTTAATGCCTATTTCTCCTCTTCTATCTAGCATGCTGCTAGAACCGCAGAAGACTACTGACTCACAGAAGCTGCTTTTAGCTGCTGCTCCAAACACATCCAATTGCTGTGCATTTTCCTGTCCTAAGTCTCCTGCTGATGATGTCTTCCATATCACATATTCTGACACTGCACTTTCAACAAAAGACTGCTCATTTTATTTATTGGCATATTTACAGTCTTTGCTACCAGAAATCTGAGAACCTTGCAGGGTTGAGATAAATCATTTACCTTCAGCAGGTGTAACACACTCTTACCCAATTTCTTGGTGTGAAGGTCTGCTGGTAATATATTCCTTTAGCTCATCAGGTATGACCTGCTCCTGGTTTCTCATCAACAACCCCTTTATTGGCATGAATTCCTATAGCAGGAGCAAAGCGGAAATGTGCTGTAGTGCTACAATGCTCTACTATGAAGATTTACTTCAGTCAGTGACTGTGACTTCTGAAACAGCACATAAATGGGAAGAAAAAATGTTTCCTGTTGGTAAGGTATTTGTTATCAAGCTGCATAAGAAAGTTCCCTGCCAATTAGCATTTGACATTCCAGGATAGGGAGTTGATGTGACATTAAGAATTCATACCCTCACATTCAGGCGCTACCTTATGTTTACCCTGTTATAAAGAGTCTCATAGAAAGCCCTCCTGGGTCTACATACTGCTTTTTGCTGTGTCAAGCTTTTCTTTCATTACATAGCTAAAGAGAATCCAATTTTAAGTAATGTATTCCTGGAGCTTTAATTTGTTTGGAAATGATCTTTCCTCGGAATGACATCCTATACCCTCATCTGAGACCAAAAGTTAATCAGTGCCTCTAGGTCTATACATAGCCTTTACTGCATATAACAAGGAAAGTGATACCTCTTCCCCAGTAGCAGGGCCTCAGATGAGAAATACCTTTCTAAATACAATCAAACTGAATCAAATTGCACTGTGTTGAGATACAGCTATATTACAAAGCTAAACTATTTGACAAAGGCATCCTCAATCAATACCATTTTAAAAATTAAAAAACTTGCTAACAAAACTTTTAGAAGCACAAAAATTATTCTTTCTTAAAGAAAAAAAAACAACAAACAAACAACAAACCCAAACTATTCTTCTGAACTTTTGGGGCTTTTCAATGCCATGGATTTTACCTTTTTAGCCTTTCTAATTCTGGTATCATAACAGCATGTGATATGTACACAGAATCAGTGGAATAAACCCCACTGAATTATACATCTGGATATACTATTATATTCTTTTGCCAGTTGTTTTCTGCTTTTTGTCCATTTTCAGAAAATTAGCTGATGAAAGTCAGATGAATGTACTACCTTTGCCAATATCAAGGAAGCACCAACAGTTGAAGCAAAGCTTTGTGAGATCCCTCCCATCACAGCTGGATGCAATCAGGTGTCTCCTTCAAGTTCTAAAATAACAAGAACCTGCAGCTAGCTTTATAGCATACTATTTACATTGAAATTTTATCTTAAACATCAATTTTCATAGCTGGTCCAAAGTCACAGTTTGTATAACTTGAGTGGAGTAATCGATTCTGTCCATTTTAGACTTTTCTGAGCAGAAGACAATGCCATTAAATGAATACAGTTTGGAAAGTTGCCGTTATAAGGTTAGATGATACCAACACAGAGACACATAACTTCAGCATTTATGAGATATTTGAGTAATCTGAATATTGGTTGGAGCTCAGACTTCAGGTTTGGTTGTTGCTTGTTTGGTTTGGGTTTTTGTTTTTTAAGAGCATATACTAGAGGGGTGATCAGCTGGAAAAGAGATTTACATAAAAAGACCTTGGGGTTCTAGTGGACACCAAGTTGAACATGAGTCAGTAATGGTGGGACATGTCCAGAGTGTTGTGTCTGGCTCTGGGTTCCCCAGCACAACAGAGATATGGAGCTACTGGTGAGAGTTTGGTGAAGGACTCTAGCAAGGACAGTCTAGTGAAAATGATTAAGCCTAGAGATCACAAGGCTCAGGGCAGATTTATTCAAGGTGTAAAAATGCCTGAAGAGAGGACGCAAAGATGGAGCCAGGCTCTTCTCAGTGGTGCCCAGTAACAGGACAAGAGGCAATGTGTACAAACTGAAACATAGGAAGTACTGACAGAACAACCAAAAGCACTTTTTTACTGTGAGGGTGACTCTGCGTATAGGTAGCCCAGAAAGACTGTGGAGTCTCCACCCCTGGAGATGTTCAAAAGCTGTCTGGACACTGTCGTGGGCAACTGGCTCTAGGTGACCCTGCTTGAGTAGAGGGTTGGACTTGATGACCTCTAGAGGTCCTTCTAACCTCAACCCCTCAGTGATTCTGGGATTTTTTTTATGTTTAAAAATCACCTTCTTTATGAATGATTGAAGGCAAATGCATTCAAGGTTATTACATGTATATTTTGTGACATATCCATTTATTTTACAGACTAAAAAGAAATTCTGCCTGAAAAAGCATCATTCTGTAAATAACCATTTCATGAATTGTATTTCCAACCTCAGCAGCTTAATGAGATCAAGCTGATACACTAGGAAACAGAATATTTAACAGAGATCAAGGTCATTAAAACACTAGCAGACCTTGTAAACTAATCCAGTCATGGACCTTTGTATTTACTGCCTGGCTATTGAAGTTGTTATCAGCTGCCCCATGGGGCACAACAATTTCATTCTTAAATCGTACTGTTAGAGAAACCGGAGTTATAGAGCAGGGCAATCTTACAGTACGAAGTTAGAGTAATCCATGGATAAAATTAAGTGGCCAGCTGAATTACATAAACTGTCTGCAGTTTGCTGATAACTATACTGTTTTCATACTGCTTCAAACTTTACCTGGAGGTGAGGTACTGTTTAGATCACACTGAAACTTTTTTATTGATTTTCTGCCGCATTACTACAGAAGCTTTTCCCACAAAAAAATGCACACCACATTACAAATTCACACATACACCAAGTTCATTTTGTTGATGGGCTAGGGGAGGGTCCAAATCTAAATGCTCTTTCATTTTAATCATCCATTTAACTGATAACAATGCACTGAGTCCTATTCAGTAATTTTTCTTACAGCTATTTATTTTCTCAACCTTCTTGCAAGGTTGAGAAGGTTTCTGTGGTTATCAATCAGCTCTTGTAATGAGGTTCCTCTACTCAATGTCTCCTTAAAATTTCTCCACTCACTCACTGCAGAGGCAACCTTTTATTTGTTTCTTCCCCAGGTTTATTGCTGTGAAACCATTGGACTAGAACCTGCTTATAGGTGTTGTGACAGAAAATGGGGTTTTAAGGCAGTGCTTTTAAATTGTTCATTTTCTTGAGCAGGTGAAAGGAAAAATGCTTCATGCATGTTTGCTTTCATGAAGTCAATCAGGGAAGCAGTCAGGCTTTAATTCTTTCTATTGCGAGGACAGTCAACATATGCTCAGAATAACTGCAATAAATGGCAGAACTGAATTTTATTTATTTTTAGAAAAAATCAAAATACACCACCTGAAAATCAGTGTTTATGAAAACAGCTTCATACAGCTGTCCTCAGCTCTGTAATTTTATCCAAGGATCATGTAACATCTGATTAAGATGAAAATAGTGAATTAGGCTAATAGCATGAAGATGACTTTAACAGTTAAAGAAGTTCCTGCAATTTTATGGAAATTAAGTGGAACAAACAGCAACAGAAATGTAATGGGTCCTTGTCTCCCATGACTGTGATCTGCCTTGCTTCACTGAGTCTACAAGAGCGTTTACCCTCTGACTACAGCTGAACCGGAAGGTCAGATGAATATTTATGAAGCACAGAAGCCTAAAGGCAGCCCACAGTTTGCTTATTTCACATTGCAAAATTCTTTTTTGCATATCAGTGCACTAGTGTGTTTTCCTTGGTTCCTCTTTTAAGTATATGCCGTGGTTCTACCTCCCTAATATTACCAGAAATGTTTAAATTTTAAGTACCTAAATCCAAATTTTATTGCAACTTATATTGGTTTTAAATTAAATATCAACTTCCCTGGTTTGTATATTTAAAATTCATTAAAAGAATAATAATTTCAGGCAAGACTAATTTATTAGCTGCTGTACAGAGCACAGAGCTGGACACAGTGAACTGTAAAGGTCTTTCTCCATCTGAGGTGTTCAACATTTCTATGATTATGTATATGGCAGTCCCATGCAGAGTCCACAACCAAAGGTTTAGCGTTTTTTCTTCTGAATCATGCCATAACAGAATTGCTCTGCCATCCAACAGTTTTCAGTCTCAGTTAATGACGAGGCACAATAGGGGGATGAGGCTAAGATGCATCACAGATTGATTCCCACTCTTGCCAAAGTCAGTAAAATATCCCCTAAGGATTTTGAGGAGATATTGTTGAAGTTTCAGCTAAAAGGTTCCATTTCACCCACTGTTTAAAAGTTTGATAATATGCTGAAATATAGGCATAAATGGGCTCCAGAATCGGAGCACTGTTAAGTAAAAATAACATACATAAAAAGCAAGAAGACAATGAAATTACTAGAGACAGGAAGAGACAAATCTGGTTTAAGTGCTCGGACTGTCCACAGGAAAAGTCAACCTGACATAACCAGGAACGAATGAAATCAGATCAAGAATGTATTCATTGATTCATCTGTTTGAAACTGAAATCTAATGTCGTATATCATGAAAATAATAATGGAGAGAAAACAAGTACAAGCCTGAGATACCCATGTCTAAAATCAACAAAGAAACTGAGATACCCATGCCTAAAATCAACAAAGAAAAAAGGAGTTTTTGAAAAGCTTCTTAATTTATCAATGCCCTTTGTTCCTATTTCCAGTAAACATGTGTGATCATGTAGAGGAACCTCCAGGAGAAGTCATCAAAGAACATAAACAGAATTACAACTAAATCTCAGTCTTATTTTTGGAAATAGAGTAGAAAAAGAAATTACATTTCAACAGAAAACTCGGAAAATTTTCATCATAGTTTTATGAGATGCAGCAATCTAGTAATGAGACTTTTTTCTGTCTGGTCATACATCAACTACTGTAATGCTCTTAAAGATGGATTTCTACTACCATGACTATACAGCAATTTAAATAACTCACAGTTTTCATAATCCTGATGTCATATAAACAAACACATATAAGGATATGCATGATCAGATGCATTTCCCTACATTCCTAGAAATGGTTGTGTTGCAGATTTTTTTTTCTTTTTCTTTCCCTCTAGCAAAAAAATTTCCCAAATCAGTGAAATTATCTGTGAGTTTATAGTTTTACTGTGGCCACATAAAGATACAATTTCAATACTGTTCTGAATACATAAATTCCTATAAGCTCTGTTTGGACAGTCATCTGCCTGAATCAACTGCTGCCTCTTTCCAAACAAAAGGACAGCCATTCAATATCAAGGCCAAGTAGACCTTCCAGGACACACTGAACCCATCCAGGCCTTCACCTTTAGGAACTGTGCAGGGACCTCCATTTTCTTGGTACCAACACACCAGAGATTATAGAAGTGGCTGGGGCTTTGTCTGGCTCACCCGTGGGGATAGGGTTCCACCAAGTTAGGAGGTTATGCGACTTTCTGTCATGCCCAGGTGCATCTTATTACTTCAAAATATGAGACCAAAGAACACGTGGTAACACACACACAGAAGGATGCAAGGACAAAATATTTGTCTTTTGATTGACCCTTTGATCTATGACTCAAAATCATAATATTAAGTGCACAGTTGCAGTTGTGTGGAAGCTAGGGAGGATATTAGCTTAAAGAAAGTCATTAGGAAAAACAAAAAAAGACTGCCAAACATACTTAAAGAATGGTGCTGTATTAGTTGAACTCAGAATATTAATAGGAGTGCTAGTCTGCCACAGAAAATAATAATGAGATGACAAGATCTCTGTAAACCTATTCAAAATAAGCTCTCCTGCCTGCTCCTCCTTACATTTCCTTTTGACTGAAGCTTCTCCTGGTACGTTGTTATCTTCGGAGACCACCTGTTGCACATTGCTGTCCAGTAAATACACTTTCAGTGCCTGCTGGCTTAAAGGACAAGTTGACAGCCTGCCAAACAGAATCTTTTTTTCACACTGTCCCAACTTTACATTAATGTGTTATTTCACAGTAAGCCAAAAAAATGTTATTTACTACAGAAATCCCACATTTTACCATTCTTTTCTGGGCTACATAAAACATAATTAGACCTATAGGAATAATAGATAATTATACTGCTATAATGTGCCAGTGTCCCTCATTTAAGATATACATTTAAGGATATATATTACTTGTGCTCACATTTAAGGATATATATTACTTGTGCTCCATTTAGCATTTCCATCAAAATTGTGTTTTCTCAATAAAAGCCAGTGATCACAGAATAAACCCTACTTAGCTAGCAGTGAAAACAGCATGTCTCAGACAATGAAATGACTCCAAATACTCCTTCAAATGCCCAGAGTGCTTGGTAAGAATTACTTGAGTTACTCTTCATGTAGGGTAAAACCAGCTGAATGCTTCAAACATCCATCCCATTACCTCCCCCCTCAATGGAAATAGATGAAAAACCTACATCTAGAAAGTGGAATAAATGTGGTTTTTTTTGAGATCTAGGCATGGATTTTAAGGCACCCTGAATGCTGAGAAGTACCAGAGGATGCAAACTGCTCCACCAAAATGTTTCTCTATTTGTTGAGTGAATACATATGAACTAATGCCACATACTATTCCTTGGACATTTTCACAGCTGGATGCACAGCTTTCTCATCTCTCTGTTATCAGAAGTTCATGTTTGTACTAGAAGTTGGAATTAACATATAAAATCATCATAAAAGCTAGAGGTGCAGGAGCATGAAAAAAGTATTTGTAAAATCTCAAACTCTCCTTAAAGAGAAATGTTTTGTCAAGCTGCTGGCTGGCTGTTTATGGGCAATGCTAGCGTGCGTCCTCCAAAGTAAACAAATGGTTTCTCTTTCACATCACTATTTAAAAGAAGCAAATAATTTAGTAAGATGGCTAAGAACAGAATTTGTTTCAAAGCAGGCTTGAACATTTTTTTCCCTGAAAATATGGACATAGATTTTTTTTAACTGACGTAATGCCATTGCTGTCCTAACCCCATTTTGACACTTGAAAACGGGTACAGCCCGGAGAGGCTAAAGTGAAGGAAATGAAACAGTCAAATGTATGATTTGGACAGGGAAGGAGGTGCGCACATCACATAACCTCTGATCATTAAGGAGACCCAAAAGTCTTCAGCTATAATGGCTTACAGAATAGCCCTCAGGGAATAAATGCAGGCCATTGGTTAGTAAACACATTTTGCTCTAAAAATATCGGTTGTAATGTATTTTCTGAGAGGAGGAGAAATTAGGGGATAGGACCTGGAAAGTAAAATTTATTAATATGTATAATGCCTCCTAATCACATTTCATAGAAATCTAGTAGAAAGAAGGAAAATCTTTATTTTAGTGTATGGGATTGAGAGAGATGGAATTTAAGAATCTTAGTCAACATTTCACAGATATTCTTATTCCTTTCTCTTTCATGCCTCCCTCACATAATGTAAGGAATGAAAGCAGAACTGTGGTAACAAAGAATAGGCTTATAGACTTTTATTGCACTGTTAAGCCATTGTCAATTGTATTCATTTAACAATTTGTTTAACAATTTGTTAATTGTTTTATTTGGCTTCACTACAACTAACCAGAGAGATATAAAAATCACGCACCTACTGACATTCAACTCAGGATATAATAATATGCAGTTACCTCATTTCAATTAATAAATTCTTAAATTAATAAGCATTTACTTAAATGAAGAAATAATAGGATAATACCACACTCTCTTTTAGCAAGCAAGTTAACTACTTGGGTTCTTAAAACAGCCACCAGTCAATTTCTCTTCCAACAGCCTTTAGACTCATTCTGCTCTCAGATGTGCAGGCACGTACCAGACTGCCACGTGCAGCAGCTTGAAATCAGCAGTCACCATTTCTACTTGAGCAAATAGCTACAAAAGGATTTTTCAAGGTAACTGGCCTCAGGCATCAAGGGGCATAAGGCACTTTATAAGAGCTAG
Organism: Pezoporus flaviventris; assembly: GCF_033815535.1. NCBI lineage: Eukaryota > Metazoa > Chordata > Aves > Psittaciformes > Psittacidae > Pezoporus > Pezoporus flaviventris. Next base: position 11,836,257 of record NW_026892595.1, read on the forward strand.
CTTTCTTTTTTCAGGTTGATTAAAAGCAAAGTTAAAGGTTATGCTTCAGCCTGAACAGATTTTGTAGTGAAGTACTAGGTGAGATCACAACGCTTCTAGCAGGAATTGCAGGACAGACCTTGCCTGCAAAGTTATACCAATGTTGTTTCTGGCAACATAAGGTAGCTTTGAACCCACTAACACTCGAAGGAGAAGCAGCATTTTCACTGATGGCCCTAACTCCTTCTCTACTCATCCCCTTCTTTTTAAGAGCTGAGACCAGGACTGGTCTGTGAAGCAGAGTAAAAACCCCATGCCTAGCAATTCTGGCTAACTTACCATTTCCTGGATGCCCACTGGAAAGACATAATGACAAGCTGCTTTTCCAGGCTGTAGTAGGAGTCTATTTGAATGTCACTATCAAAATGACACACATAACATGTGAAATTATAAATATATTATGGGCTTGTGATAGGAGTTCTAAAATAAATACCCAGTCTAGAACAGTCACTGCAATAATCTGGAACAGAAGAAGCTGTTCAAAGTAAATGGAACTAAAACCCATGAAAACAAATGCCTAGTTTTGAAGTAAGCTTTCCATGAAAACAATACTTATTTGCTATTTGTTCAGTTTTTCATGACACATTCTGATCATTAAATCAATGCTTTGTAACAAAATTATCAGTTCAAGAAGGAACAAGGAAGAAAAAAAGTTACTCTGATGAAGTCTTTCCAAAGATTTCTATAAGAAGCAGACTATTATTTAGTCCTAAATGCTTCTTTCCACTACTCACACCTAGAACCATTTCCTCTGGAACAAGCATATGCATGAAAAAGTTTGAAGGTTGGTGATGTCATAGCTAATTGACAACAGTGAGAGAAGGAAGGGGAAAGGATGTGAATTGAGCCAAGGCCAAACGTGCAAGGAGTGGCAGGCAAGTGAAGAAATTGAAGTCCCAATTCCAAACTGACAAAGGTCCATGGAAACATGTTTATTTCAATGGCCCTGGTTTCAGAAAACAGACTGATATCAATCTAAACAATTTGCAAGGATAATAAATTTAGCAAGGAACCGCTTGAGACAAGGCTGTTACCAAGGAAGGAATGTTGTTATAATGAAGAAGCTGGCAAGGGACAAGTGATTTTTCATAATGTGACTCAGTCAAAATTGTGTGCACCCTGTTTTCCAAAAGGTGATCATGCACACCACGTAGCAGCATTTGCTTTCCTTAAGACTCTCCAAGAGTCAGAGAGGGAAAGTCATCACATCCACAATGCAGCAAGGTTGAGATATTGAGAAAATCTGAATTCCCTATACCATCTGTCAGAGATGCTAACAAAATTCCAGATGCAGACGTTTCCTCTGACATTGAGAGATCCCAAGTAGGGAATTAGAATACTTTATCTGAAGTAATAAACATAAAAAGGCTTGCATAGCTTGATCCATGTACTTTTCATGCTCTCTAGCAGTCTTTCTTCAGACATGCAGTTAGGAAATTATGGGTGATTAGGAGCTTTAGCTGCAACAAAACAGATACTCTTAATAGCAAGAAGAAAGTTATATTTATTTTTTTTTAATAATGCTGCTGGTAACATGTAAAGCTAAGTGACTAAATAGCCTCTTCCTAATGTAAGGCTGTGCCGCAAGTAGGATAGCTCCAGTCTGTTTTGTTACTGCCTTCTTTCGGTTCTCACAGAATATTTCCTGCTTTCTCATCAGTGAGGACTGGCAGTAGGTCACTGTGGGATGATCTGGAACTGTTTTAGGATGCAATTTACTTTGTTAATTATATTTCTTCAGCAATAATTTTAGTGCTCGCTTTTCGCTTTTAAATCCTTCATTGATTTTAATTAAGCCTGCGTAAGCTTCCAAACTATTCTTTTAGACAGCAAGCTACTTACAGTGCAACAACCAGAAACTCCAAACTTACTAATGCAGCTGGAAAACAAACCCAATGTCACTTGCTAAAATTGCTTTGGACATACTGCCAGTGACCCAACAAATTAGTAAGCTAGAAGCAAAATAAAGGGGTAAGAAATAAGCTACTCTTCCAAGATATTACAAGTTGCAAAACAGGACATTGTTTCAAGGATTTACATTTCTCAGTTACTTACTATTTTTTTACAATAAGTTTTTTCTTTAAATGAAGGTTCTTCAGGCTTTTTTCTTTTTTTTTTTTTTTTTTTAAATCAGGCCTTTATAAGCACATCTATACCAGGTATCACTGCATCATGTTGGACTACACTAAAACTAATGCAATGCAGAGAGAGGCATTAGATTAAGTTACAAAGGTAATATACCATAAATGCTTAACCGTTGTACTAACATTGCACTAGCTTAAACACTTTGTGATACACCACCATAACAGCTGTTGAAGTACTGTTTAAGGTATTAAACTGCACAACATAGCAATGGAAAAAGACACCTTCAGTGCTGGAACAAAAATTATTAACGGGATAGGACTGTCACCTAATCACAGCTTTAAAAACACCATTTAGTTGGATTGACATACTAGTTTATGAGTTCTTCCAAATACAGTACTTCTAATACCTTTTCCTGACAGAACTAAAGGCACTTTATCAATACATGCCCAGAAACCTTGCCCATATTACTATCTTCTTATACCTGATACTACCCACATAAGTGGAATAAAAACCCCACAGACTTTGACACTTTACCTTTTGACTGTTGCACTTCTACAGCTTGTAAGCATAAAGTATTTCAGAGAGGAGCAGCAGTGAGGATCAGTGCTACCTGCCATGGCAGAACAAAGCAGCTGTCTTGAACTGGAGAGTTGCCCTGATATGAAATATAGGCAACTAGGAAAACATCCTATGGCAACACAAAGAGCTTTACAGACCATTTTAATAGCAGTAAGATCAGGATATAATTTCTGTGATCAGTGATTTTAACAGTCATGTCTTATGTAAGCCAAGTGATGAGTCAATGCAGGTGTCTGTAGATTTCAGCAGAAAATAAGGAATATTATGAATTCCATAAGTATTTTATGAATAAAAGCATAAATTTGTGACAGCTATGGATAATAGCATGGGAAGTAGAGGAAGACCTCAGTTTCCTTGGCTATTATGAGTAATTAGCAATGGGACATAGTGCTGTGGCACCAGAGAGCAGTAGTATCACATAATGTACAAGATCTGACATACAGAATTTTAATTCTGCAGTTATGGCAGCCTGATTTGGCCTAAAACAAGTTCCCTGAAAGATGAAAGGGAAGAGCTTTCACTAAGATGCACATCGGAACCAAGCCTCTGGAAAGATTTTAAGACCCCTTTGAATTTAAATTGCTATTGTCAGGAGTTCAACACATTAAATCAACCAACCAAAGAAAAAAAAGCCACTACCTTACATAAGAGGACAGAGCTTTTGTCAAAGTTAGAAATAAACAAAGGACAACTCTTATTTATATTTGGCCAGAATTCAAACCAGTAAGACCCCACCTCCTATTACAAATGCTGCAACATACACTAGTCCTTATGATTAATAATTAATACTAACTCTGAGCTGAATTTACAACACATTTCCCAGCATGCTTGGTCTCTAAATACTTTATGCTTTGAAAGATTTTAATTTTTTTAAAATGTTTGTAACCAACTGCCAGTGTATTTTTTTTTTGACTGTATGAAAGAGGTCTATTTTATAAATACTACAAAAATTTATAAATACTGCAATTAATAATTAGTAATTAATAACTAATTTTATAAATACTCTGAAAGTATTATTTTATAAATCTTAGAAACTTCGTGGACTGAGAACATTTCACCAGAGCCAGGACTTCCCCAAAAATACATAATTTTTATGTACTGCCTTACAGCAACAGAAGGCCTATTTCCCACTCTTTACCAGGAATTTCCTCTCTCAATTAGAAACTAATGTATCACCCATTGTGCTCATCTCCTTCTGATTCCCTGGTTTTGGTTTGGAAATAATTTTTGTTTTTCTCGGTAAATGGCTTTTCAACTGGGGTTTGCGGAGCTCAATTATTTAGTCTTTTATGTTAAGAATAGGAGCTAAAATTGCGTCAGAAAGTAGAAAAGAAAATAAAATCACATAAAATTTTATAAGACTGGACATATACGGTAGCTTTTACAAATTCAATTGGTAAAAAGGCAGAAATTGATTGTAGTTTATTTTTTAACTTATACACACGTAGCAAACAAAACCTGTATTTTGTAGGAGGTGCGGAAAATAAAGACTTGTCATATTAAAAATCTTTATTATACTGTAAAAGCACAATATTATGCAAACTTTGCAATGCTGCTATAAAAGCAGAACATAAAATATATGCCTACTATAAAATTCTACAATAAAAAGTGATGAATCCATCTTAGACATAGACTATACCTAACAACTTCCTGATGTTCAGTGAAGCAGTTGCTGTCTATCCTGAAGGCTCTCTGTACTAACAGGTAGACATTTATTATTGTCTGATCTGCAAAATTATTTAAGTGCTTGTTTATCATGACATGTGGGCAAACGCTTTGGCTAGTTACCTGTTATTCTATGAAACAGAACCTTACAGACAAACACAAATGTGACCACTTTAAGTCCTGTTACCACCTCAGCACAACTACTGCCCATTAGCCTCACAGCCAAAGTTAGCAAATGCCTTTCTATATGAAGGTCAGAGTAAACTCATGACATATGGATTTTTTTTCTAAAGCTCAGCATTCTCTTTGCCCTAAGTGTTTCCAATCCAATTTCTAAAAATAAAGCATAAAGGCATGAGTAGTAGGGGTTGTAACAGTTCACTGATGGAAAGAAGACAAAAGTTTCAGTGGAAGGCTGACAGAAGGACTACCCCCATACAGAAATGGGAGAGGTAGTTCCAGGAGGGACACTTGACAGGACAGGCAAAGAAAGCTTTACAGGGAGAAAATGTTTTAACAGCTGTATGGTGATATAAGACATCAGAAACAGAGGAGGTAAATAGAAGGCAGCTGTGTGAGCTGACATTTGCCAGTCAACAGCCAGATCTCTACAGTCCTTGCAGGGAGAATTACCCACTGATAATAAGTGCAATCCCCTGTAACAGACACAGGGTAGTCTGAGTCACTAATTCTGGCTAGAATTACTGTGTTTCACTGATTGATATCACCTTTGCCATTCAACAGATGTTGCCCATAGGGCAATTTTTGTTATCAAGGAGCTCTTATCAATGAGCTCTCTTCTGATGGCTGCTGTGCTGAAGGGTCCAGAGCAGCAGGAACCACCAGAAAAACCTTACTGAGATTTCTGGCAGGTTCCAAGAAGATGCTCCGCTGAGTACACCAATACTCCAGAGAGCCAGGCAAACTTAACTCCACTTCCACCCATCCACTGGTTTTGAAAGTTTAAGAAAGTACATACATGAGATGCCAGGAAAATGAATGTGAACATAATTGTCTTCTGAGGACTGGAAATCTCCAGATAATTTTTCAATAACAAAGGCTTATTCCAGGCTGCAAATTCACAACCATCTTCACCCTTAGCAATCTTGAATCCTAACCCTGTGGATCCTTCTCTTCCCGTAGCACCACCAGTTAAATGGACATATTTCCCTCCTGCTCAGAAGTATTGCTCTGCATGCCAACAAAAAAAGATGAAGTACACACATTGCAACATCAGGCTTTATTCCTTTCCCAAAAGGATACTCTCTCCTCTTTCATTGATCTTCTTTCCCTGAAGTACTACAAAATGCAATACAAATTATATTAGAATTCTTTGCACTTTGGTACTTACTTTTCATAATACCCCTTCCGATGTATTGAAAACAGAACAATTAAACATGAATAGTGTAATCCCGTATACACACACTCAATGTCCAAAAGGAAATTCAAATGTGTTATCTATGTGCAGAACTTAAACTTTTAAGCAGCTAACCAGCTAGCTAGCCAACCTAAGATAGTTTTTGTTTCTGATCCTTTCCTACAAGCTATATGCACACTTACAAAGAGTTTGATGCTGGAATAAGTGTGATTTTTTTTCTTGTAACAATAAAAGATGACTTTGAATCATTTATCCTGACTGGTCAGGGTTTAGAAACCATGCTCAGGTACCTCACAGCTGCTTATCAGCACAGGTTATAATAACATCAGGTTTTGGTGGAAAATTTATTTCAGTGCCTTCAATGCCTCTGATTTTATCTTGGGTCAATAGCGGTAAAACAGCAATCTTGACAAAAAGCTGTGTGTCTCTTAGATGACCTCTCTCTTTAATAAGTACGAATATTTTTAAGCATACAATCTGACCTTAGGAGGTAACAATCGTACAAAGAGTTCTTGATCCCAGTTTCAGAAGATTAGCAACTTTGATTCAATCACAGTGGGATTTCGTAGAACACCAGATTGGAAAGGACTTCAAGGATCATCTGCTCCAACCTTTCCTGGCAAAGCACGACCTAGACTAGGTGTCCCAGCACCTTGTTCAGCCAAAACTTAAAAGTCTCCAGTGTTGGGGAGTCCACCACTTCCCTGGGGAAATTATTACAATGTCTGGCTGGCGTCATTGTGAAAAATTTTCGTCTTGTGTCCAATCAGAATCTCCCCAGAAATAACTTGTGCCCATTACCCCTCATCTTTTCCATGTGACTCCTTGTAAAAAGGGAGTCTCCATCTTGTATCCATCCTTCAAAAAGAACATGATGACAAGGTCCTCCCCTGAGCCTTCTTTTCTGAAGGCTGAACAAATCCAACTCTCTCAGCTTTTCCTCGTGGGAAGGAAAAAGCTTCCTAGTCCTTTGATCATCTTTGTGACCCTTCTCTGCATATGTCTATATCTTTTTTTGCATAGCAGGGACCAAAACTGAACACAGTATTCCAGGTGTGGCTTGTCAAGTGCTAAGTAGAGTGGGATATGGATATCTTTACCTCTGCTGGTGATGCCCTTGTTGATGTAACCCAGCATCTTGGTGGCTTTCTTTGCCACAGCAGCACACTGTTCACTCATATTGAGCTTGCTGTCCACCAGGCCCCCCAGGGCCCCTTTCCCTGCTCCCCAGCTGGGCAGATCCCAGCCTCTGCTGCACACTTGGATTGTGTTTTACAAGCTTAATATTGAGGTGCCTTTTTGTTTCTTTGTTACTCCTTCCGTTATTAACAGTGGTAGAAATGCTCAGGCAGCATCACCACCATAAAAAATATTTCAAATAATTCCTTTGTCCACTGTTCGGGAATGTTCCTCTACTGAAGAATGATTTGTCAAATTGTCTCACAAGATTTTAAAAGAGTCCTTATAAATTCAAATGCTTGCTACAACTTCAGCAGGGCTGGCTATGTGTGTCCAAATTCCCATCCTCAGATAAATGTCAGAAACTCACTACAGGACAACTAGGAGTCATTGCCTCAAGTGTTTCTGGAATAGTCTGCTGCCCTGCTGAAATTTGTCAGTGCTTTGGGTCTGTTGCTTGCTGTGGAAGTGTCTGACAGGCTGTCTAGTTTCCAGATTTCTGAGCAGTAAGCAAAAGGAATGAGATAATACATGGATTAGTTCTTAAAGACCCATTCCTACTCTGCTTCAAAACCTTTTGCACATTTTTGTTGGCTCCTACTGCTGTTCTCCCCATACACACTCATCAGCCCTCTAATATCCTTGGTTATATTTGGCCAATACATGCTGTCTTTGGCATTCCAGGTTGTTTGAAACATCCAAAGCATTTTATTTTCAGTGCTACGATTTGACTGCCTAAAAGATGCCATTTTAGCTATCTTTTAACTGGTTTAGCAGTTACAAGCTGAATTTTCAATTAATTTTCTTCTCTGTAGCATCTTTGAATTCCAGTTTCTCCTGACTTCCCATATTTGTGCATTTACTGTTACACAGGGGTAGCTGAACATTTCTGGAGCCACTTTCATGCTAGCTGGTAAAATGCCTCAATAGTCAACTCAGCTTTATAAACCTAAAAATGTAAACATCTATATATGAGCTGACCACACCAGACCCTTTGTAGCTCTCTCTCTCTCTATATATATATATATATAAATTGATACATAGACAGAATTAGACACAGGATGCCATTCATCCAACTTAAAGGTCTGCCTTCAATGTTCACAGACTTGCTATGTTCATTACATGTCTGTTGACTGGATATGAACTTAGGCTGACAAACACAGATCTAGCTGTTGGCACAGCTAGATAAATTTTACTCTTCGTATATAACCTGTTTGTTTTACTTCTAAGATTTCCTGCAGGCTATGCTCATGCCTGTAGTTCATAGCAGAGTTATTTCAGACTGCACTTTTATTGAATAGTGTCTCTCCCAGCACTACCGATGATCAACCCATTGTGAATTAGCTATGCTTTCACAGAGCAATAACCATGTCACTCAGTCCCCTTTGCTTTGCTTCAAATACTAACATCCTCTTTCTATGTTACTTTTTATTTCTCACTTCCTGATAACATATGTTTTATAAGTTATGCTTATAAGGATGTGTCTTTTATATTGAATTTTTCATGTGATATCCAGGCAATTATGGACATGTTCAGAGGTTGCTGGAGTAGATAATGATCTTTGCCTACTAGAAGTTACCAGGTGGTTGTTGTTCAATTTACAGTCTATACTCCTGCAATTCTGTGGTTTTCCTAGTGTAACTTACCTACTATTAAGCATGCTGATTTTAATATTTTTCCACATGGAAGCCTGTTACAATTATTTGTTTTGTATTCTTCTATTATTTATCTAGTATTCTTGTTTAAAATTTCACATATCTTCAGAAATACACTTATTTCCAATATAATAACCTGCATGATAGAGAATATAGAGCACCAAAGAAATGCAACACTGAAGTTTCACCTTTTCACTCACACCTTTCTTTTTCTTTCGCCACTCTGTGCTCCTCAATACCAGTACAACAGCTTCCCCACTGGAAGCTACTGCAAACATTGCCAGTGTATTAAATGGCTACTACTTATCCTAACAGCAGTGACCTCCAGCTTGATTTCTCTCTCCATCTGTTTCTTCTGAAGTTTTTTCCTCTAAATTTTCTGGGACAATACAATCTCCTTGCTACAATCCAGTACTCCTTGTCAGTTGAAACCACATCCAGCTATACTCTTACCTTTTCCGTGTAGAAGCTCTTCCAGCTCATTTACCTCAGAGGGCCCCTGGCTCCTTAACAGAACACTGCAACTCCAGCAGGAAACCTCCTCTTCTCACTCATCCTGTCCCCTAATGGTCAGCATCTTCTCATTCTGGTACAGTTCATCTAGTAGCATTAATCTCTGTAAAAACCTAACTCAGACTTCCACCGAGATGCCTACAATCTGGGTGAGTCCAGCATGGGTTAAGCAAATTTTCAGCTCCTGCCTTCAATCCCATTCATTTAGGTTCCACATTTTGCACAGATCAAAATTTTCTGTTGTCAGTCCCATACATTAACATGATAACCAGATTTACCTTTGAGGCATTAACAGGCTTGGGGTTTTGTATTATTCTTCTTTACATGTCCCCTGTCTGCTAGATTCCCAACAAATATTAATAATAGATTATATATATACTTCAGCTGCCCAAGATGCCAACCTCAAAAGCAATTATGTCTTCATACAATGAAAGCTCTTTGCTACACTTAGATGGTACAGTTATCCCTGAAAACTCTATCAGTGTACTCAATGTTAGCTACAGCAGCTATCACAGTAGGCAGACAATATAGGAAAGATAACTACAGTATTGACAGTAATAACTGAATTTTCCTTATGATGTAATAATACATTATTTTTCTATCAATTCTAGATACAAATAATGCCTCAATCTCAACTGCCAAGGAATTAATTCAGGAAGATTGCATAGGCTTGTTTAAACCAGCATGAAGATGACAAAGTTATAATAAAAAAAAATTTAGTGATAAGAATGTTGCTGAACTGATCCTAGTTCAAAAAGCAGCACAAATTACTACATCAAAATAGGGTAAACACTACCTATAAAAATATGACTGCTATTGAAATAGACAAATTTACCTTCAAAAAGTCAAATGACATGTTAAAAAAAGAAAAAGAAAGACTTGAAGATACCTTGAAGGATTCCCTAATAAAATATCCGAAGTGTACCCATGCCAAGTTGTCTGCACTGTCCAGTAAAATCTGGCAGACGTAAGGTATTCTCTTATAAACAACTGCTTAACTATTTCCTTGACAGAATTCCAGAGAAAAGTTCCATGACCATATATTGTTTTCCCAGTATATGATAATACAGAACTATTTTTTTATTTGCTGTTTCCCTTGCTGCTTCCAAATATCTATAGATAAATGTGAAAATAAAAAATGTTTTATGTTACTCAGCAGTTTGGTTCTATTGAATGTTCTTGATTTACAGGTTTATACAACAATACTCTGTTATTCCATAGATAGTACAGAGACTAAAACTGCTTTAAGACCCCTCATGAACTCTGATGATTTGAACTATCAGGATAAACTCCCAAATTGAAAATTAAAACCTTTTTTAATCCCTGTGCTGGTTTTGGCTAAAATAAGAGTTAATTTTCTTCATAGGAGCTAGTATGGGGCTATGTTTTGGAACACCACCATTGATAAATTCAGGAATGTTTTTATTGATAATACAGGAATGTTTTCATTATTGCTGAGCAGCGCTCACACAGTCAAGGCCTTTTCTGCTCCTTACCCTACCCCACCCCACCACCAAGGGGGTGCACAAGAAACTGGGAGGAGATATATACAGGGCAGCTAACTCCAACTGACCCAAGGGATATTCCATACTATCTAATGTCACACTCAGCGTGTAAAGCTGGGGGATGAAGAAGGGGATGTTCGGAATGATGATGCCTTTCAAAGTAACTATTATGTGTGATGGATTCCTGCTTTCCTGGAGATGACTGAAGAGCTGTCTGCCCATGGGAAGCGGTGAATTAATTCCTTGTTTTGCTTTGCTTGTGTGCACAGCTTTTGCTTTATCTATTAAACTGTCTTCATCTGAACCCAAGAGTTCTCTCACTTTTCCGATTCCCTCCTCTATCCCACTGGCTGGGGTTAAACCACAACAATCCCAGGCAACAAATATAAAGTTCAATGAAAATCAATAATAATCTGGGTTAGCTACCACCCTCCTCTGCAATGCTGCTACAACCATACCAATACCATAGAGAAATGTAACAATGAAAGATGCCATACAAGGAAAAATATTGCTAAATAATTTACAGTATCTGATACAAAGCTACACTAGGAAACATAGACCAATAAGCAAAAAAATAAGCCACAGAAAATAAACAAGAGGAATTTACTGCCATGAGCATAGAAAATTAATACAACCAAGTATGAAGCATTGCTGCATGTTAAGTAGGATGCAGGACCACAGAACTTCCAGGTCTCCTGTGAGAAGGGCTGTGTTAATGCCTGGAGAGCTGAAGCACAGAGGAGGTTTTCCCACCTCCACAGCCACAGGGATGTCAATGACTGGCAACAAAGAGATTTCATGTACTTAGCTCCCTGACATTCACAACATGACTCACTAATTAGTGGCTTATTACAGAAATAACCACACTTCTGGCCTGTGGAGCACCAACTTTAGAAAGTTTCCTGGAAAACAAAACTCAGCTTCTTACGTTATCTACTATTATTAAGGCTTTGATTGCTCTTCAGAGGTTGCTTAAAAAAATGCTCCCTATAGGAACGTGGGGAGATGGATGTTCATACCACAAAGAACCATAAATTAAAACATTTCTATGTTAATCCTACTATAAGATCTCTTATATACTAGTTATGAATTCAATAGCCTTATCAAATACAAGCTAAGAACAACAGTGAATGAAGACCTCGAACTAGTTATTTTAACTCCTTGTCCTTCCTTTCCTAATCCACCATCAGATCATCAAAACCATTTGGAAAAGAAAACAAATATTAGCCAAAGAGAGGAAAAGAAAAGAAGAAAAAAAAAAAGAAGTTGAGTTTTACACAACAGCAATTTCAAAGTCATCTTAACTAACTTGGAAACCCTACTGTGCCACAATGCACCCTCCATGAAGAATGGTAGAAACCATTTTGGTAGACATTTTTATTGTGACAGGGATTTAATGTGCCATTGTCCTCAACTTTCCTTTCAACAAGGTTATTTGACTTATGATTCAGAAGTAAAAACAGTTTGTAGTGCTGTCATTAGCAAAATTAATCCAGGAAGTGGACATCTGTCATGTGGGACACCTGTACACATTAACTCTCTCATGCTTTGGATCTCATAACCACCTCTGGAAGTAGTCCAGATCTATAATAATAGTAATACCATTGAAGACCTTGATTACTAAGGAATAATAGAGCATACAATATAAAGGGCACATGGAACCTCTTTTCATCCTTTGTTGCCAGGCTATAAGCCACATTGTATATATTAGGTTTGTGTAGCAAGGTTTTGGTAGCAAGGGGGAATCGTTATTACTAGGTTTGTCTTGAGGAGCAACTGCTACACATACTGTAGCCCTGCATCACGGGACACTGACTGCTGATGGGAAGTAGAGAATAAAATATTTTGCTTTGTTAAAGTGCCTTTATCTTGATCCATGAGGGTTTTGTTTTCCATCTTATTTTTGCTATCTCTGTCCAGCTGAGGAGGAGAGTGATAAAGCAGCTTGGTGGGCACCTGACATCCAGCCAAGGTCACTGTACAGCCAATGACTTGTGACAAAGTTTTCAAATATAGCCAGAGCAAAACATTTGTCAGAGAGCTAGGACAGAAATAGATCAATCTTTTCCCTCTAAATGGGTTTAGGAATAAAAATTGTAGAAAAGGTTTTATCCTGTCCTTGATCGACAGGATAACTTACAGTTACTGGGCTTTATCATGATAAAATTTTTCAAAGCTATTACTGACCAGATCTTACTTTTTCATGCCTAATTTTGAGGCTGAAAATCATGGAAGTGTCATATAAAGACAAAAGTATCCCTGTGATAATGTCAGTGGCCCTGAGTAAAAGGACTGATGTTAAAGTCCTATTTAGCTCAACAACAATTCACAGATTATTCACAGCATGATTTTATTTAGTAGAAATGGAGCAAAAAGAAAAGCAGAATCATCATTGTGTGCTTTAACAGCAAGAGCGCTGTAGAGCTGCATCTATTCTTCTATGCTTACATGCTTTAAAAAGTAAATTAAATAAACAAAAAGCAACAACCCAAACAAAACAAAACCCCAAACCACCCAAATTTCCCAAATGCTCTACACCAAGAGGAAAAGTAAAAAGTTTCCCTCACAACGTATTACTACAAAGTTCTCCTTGGGAGCTTATCTTTACTCCCAAGACTTTGGGGGCAGATGGGGGGACTGATGATTGCAGCATACTAGTGACAGCGGTGGTAAAAATCCATTAAAAGGGAAGGCCCAGCAGAGTGACCAGACATGAAAAATTAATTGGAGGAAGAGTGAACCTTATAAATTTTTAAGGAACCAAGTTCACTCATGAGAATAAGGGCATATTTCCAGAATGATCACTGTCTCCACTACTACTATTTTAGCTGTGCAGGATGCATCCCAACCCATTTTTCCATGCTACACAGATCACGTACTTTTTTTGGCACTGGAACAAACGCAACTCCTCTACTAGAAAAATACAGATCTAGGCATTGATCATCAAGCACCAAAATGAAACTAAAACCAAAGCAGAATGGAAATCAGACAAGTCTCAATCAGTAGTTCATGGCTCATCTGATCTAAATCAGCATCAAAATGTCACTGCTGATCAAGAAGAGAAAACCCTGGTACTGAAGTCACCCATAAGTCTGCATATTTTTTTATCATTCTGACTGCAAATCAACCATTTAATAACACCCTTTATTCAGCTGTTCCCATCTCTTATACTCTTCCACTTTTATAGTAAAATGAGGATTCAAACATAGAGAAATCTTTGTTCCAGCTCCTACTCTTGTTGAGACAGTAGCTGCAATTCTTCCCTAATCTTTAAGTGACACCATCCCCATTCAGAACTCCAGTGGGACATAGGCATCCCCTACTTCTGGCCAGATGGCCACCCATAGCATGAAGAGAAATCTTGATTAGGGTAGGATTTGTCCTGGTGCTGGTGGCCCCTATCTCTGTCTACTTGGCCTGTCTCAACTCTAAGGAAGAGCACCACCAGCCAGAGTCCATGAACTTGCTGGACACATTCAAGGATGAGGGGATGTTATGGGGTGTATGCCCTGTGATACTGCCCTCTCCCTCCCTGTTCTCATTTTTTGATCATCACTCCTCCTCCTTTTTCTTATTTGTTGTCTTCCATATATTTCATTTTTCTCTGATCTCCTCTTTGTCTTTCAAGGAGGTGGAGTGGGAGGTAAGCTGTTCCTAGCACAGGAGATCAATGTGAGCAGGAGTGGGAGGGAAAACCTAACCACGAGCCATCAGTGATTCCCAGAACTATAGGACTAAGAGCTTAAGATGTACCATACCTCCCATCTTACCCCACAGACGGGGGAGAGGAATGCCATCATACTTTTAGACACTGTACCACACCAAGGCAGTACACTAAAATGGGTTTGCTTACTAGGTGACAAGTTATGTACTTCTAGCAGCACTTCTTATGTTTGGATAATAAATGCCCGGACCTCATGCAGGCAAAAACTGTTTCCCTCCTTGTTTTGGCACCAGCAATACCTCTGAAAATGCAACTTCTCCAGACAAGCACAAAAGATTTCTGGGGGGAATATCTAAACAGAAAATGTTTAAAAGTAAACAGTTTTACGATGAGAGAGTTTTAGAACAGTCCAACTTCAGCACTTGGAGGTTTTTCATCATATTGATATTTTGTATGTTTCCTTTTGTGGAAAGCAAAATTTCCTAAACAAATGCTGCAGTTTGTCTCTTGACATATACAGGTGTTATAAAAGGTATTTTAAATAGGTGTAAGAAACTCTTCTTGTATTACTCAAAGTAAGTGGTTAGAAAGCTACTTACCCCCAGTTGCCACAGTAATTTCACGGAGAAAATGGCCATAAAATGGAAAATCGAAGGACAGATTCACTCTCTGAAAGAAACAGCACCAGAAAATAATATCGATATTGTGCAGACAGGCAAGAGAAAACAAAAAAAAAATTCCACTTCGAATATCTGTTTCAAGGCTTTTTATTTTTCACTGGAGCCTTGCTAATCTTAATTTGGAATTGCCAATAGGTAACTGGAAACAATTCTGTGTAGCACTTAAACACCTGAAAGCAGTGACTCTTCATAACTGAAGACTTCAGAAGATAAAATACATCAGCAGGCATTATAACACTTTCATAAGAATAAAACTACTAAAGATTTGTAGAGTTTTTCCTTGAAAGAGTGTTGCTTTGACCTCTTAAAAGGAGACATCAATATTTCAGCCTTACCAATACCTAAGTTTTACAAGATGCCCATTCCCTTTGCTGTGGGTTGTTTGCTCCTTTGCCACATGCTCTGTCAGATTCAAGCGCTCTTCCTGACATCCTGTTGCTACCTGGGTGCTTATCTGATGAAGGCTGGTTACTGGAGACCAATCCATCCATCGAACCCACATGACACCAGTTCCTAAACCTCTCTATACTGCTTATTAGGACCTGAAATTATTTATAAAGAAATATTCAATGGAAAATTAACAAACTTTACCTATGGTGTTTACTGAAAAATAAAAAAAGACTTTTTTTTTTTTTTCTTTTTCTCCCCAGTCAGCCTACAGGTGACTATTCTCTAGTAGCTGAACTCACAGCAGAGAACTGTAATTTGGAGAACAGACTCTTCTCCTCACCTAAGCTTACCATAAACCACCATTCAAATTCAAACTAATTTTCCCTCTCCATATGCAGCTCTCTCCCACTTATTCCACTCCTTTCCCACAGCTTACTGATTACTGTGGCCACCAGTAGCTATCACCTGGTGTACTATTTGGCTAAACTCTGAAGAAATCTGTAGTTATGACAGAAAGGAGTTCTGAAATTGCTGTAAGGTCTTTTCACGGTTTAAATGTTATATCCGATAAACAAAAATCATTTCCAGAATGGCCTGAAACCCAAATAGGAAGACGGCATGCAGCCCATTATTATTATTTGTTATTTAGGAGGAGTTACTACATTGAAAATTGGTGTGAAGATGGGTTGTTGCCAATTGTCCCGCAACCCTAACCTTTGATGTCTCCCTTTAAGAAAGAGTAGCAGTCTGTACATTCAATAAAGGCACTTTTTCCTTTTTTTTCCCTACCATTATTTCTATCCTGGGTTTAACATTTTCAGATTATATATGATATTTCTTTGCTCAGGAAGAATTGTATTTACAACCACTAGAAACATTTAAAGAATTATTTAGCATGAAATTAACAGCTGAAGATTTACAGCAACTTTAAATTAGATTTGCTTTCCACTTAAGTGGAAGACAGAATTTTGACAGGATTTATTAACACTTTTTTTGTTTTTAATTAGAATACAAAATCCATTTGCATTGTGTTAATTGGACTGAGTAGGGTTATAATGACCTTTTCTGTATATATATAAACATGGATATACAACTGAATATTTCTAATCAAAATGGCATATGCAAAAGCTCATGAATGAACTTTAAATATTTTTTTTTACCATGTTCTAAAAAGTTTTCATTGCTAAGATATATGTTGTATTTATTATGTATGTGGTCCATTTAAATTATGCCCTTGCTCTACCAATCATGATATATTTAACAGGGTTCTTGAAAATTAATATTCTAACCAATATTCCATCTTTTCTTTATACAGTATTGTCCATTCTACCTATCAGCATCAGCTTTCTGAATAACATGATAATGATTAAACTGCTTCAAAAGAAAGCTGTGACCCTTAACAGTCTCCTAAATTGCTATAATACAAATATTAGTATAAAGCTATTTGTCACAAAGACTTGATCCTTTGCCCACTCAAGCCAGGTATAGATCTCCCCTTGATTTCCCTCAAAAAGTGATGCATTAAATTCTGATAATGTAAAAATGTTCACTATAGACAATTGTTTAGAATAAAGAACTGACAATATTTAATGAGTGTTAACAGCCACTAGAAATAAATGTGTTTTTCCTTTTGCTGTTAGAAAGCATACCTCATTTTGCAGAAAGAATATCTGAATTTTCAACCACTGGAATAAAAATGTTTTTTTCCATGCATAAGTGATGGAATAGACTTACCAAGAACTGAGTTTCAAGCATCTAGTATATTTTATTTCCCATATCTAGTTCAGTGACTGAGTAATCAACTATTAGATATCTAATCTAAATAAAATGAGCATCCAAGCCAGGCCTAACATTTTATTTTACAGTTAAGAAGATGGTGGCAACATATTGAAAACACACCCCCCCCCGTCCTTAGTGACATAAATCCTGTAGCGGTGCTAGACATTTTAGTTGTTCCATTAATATTTGTGTGTTACTTTCCCCAGACAATGACTATGCTGTTTTTAGAGCCAAACCATCTCTCATGGATCCTCTTTTTCTTACTTTTCCTGTAGAAGCACAGCCAACTGGCAGCTGCTGGGAACTCTTAGGACTACATACTTCCAAATGAAAGAAAACACACAAATTTGGTGTGAAATATTTAGGATTAAAAGAATCCCTGACATTATTAGAAAAAATCATTAATACTTAGCATATATTTAACTCCTTGTTCTACTGTCAAATTGTAAAAAAGTCTTTGAAAATTATCAGTATGTAAATCACGAAGTCACAGGAAGTTGTGCAAAATGGCCCTTTAAAAAGAGTAATAGCAAATTTTATGAAAAAAAGGGAAGAGATTTATGCTTAGTTATGCATGATCTGCTCAGAATATATGATTCTATATTTGTTATACAGTTATACAGAACACAGTTCTTATATACACAAGTGTGTTGTGTAATACACATGGGTGTCAATTGCTCAGATACATACAACCCCCCCCCCCCAAAAAAAAACCAAAAACAACAACAACAACAGTTCCAGACACATAAATAAAATACAAAGTTTTAAAGGATGACACACTCTAAAAGTGTGTCTGGAGGAACATAAAACTAATTTCTGAAAAAGAGGTCTTTAAACCAGTAGGTAGATATGGCTGCAGCCACTTGAGTTCACAGTCCAGGGTACCTGGCTAAGGATGAAAAGAGATGGACACCAGTGTGTTAAACTGGGACCACAGCCTTCTCCACTACAGCTGTCAGAAAGGTGGAGTGGGCACTTGATATTCAGCAGAAGTCTTAAACCACTTGTTTTGGGGAGAAACAGCTGAAGTCCTCACGCTGCCAAGATGCCCTCTGCCTTGCTGAATGTCCTCCACACTGATACCATCCCCAGATTGAAAGCATTGGTTCATTTTAAACCTCTGGTTCAATAACTGAAAGTGTCCCCCTTGGAACTGACACTTTTAAGCGTATAATCTCAGGGATCCAACTGGACACAAAAGTGCTTAAAACAAAAGTGTAGAAGGATGTCATCTTTACTAATCATTAAACAGCAGGTTAAAATTTCTCAAAGGAATCTCACTAATGTTTAGGTCCCAATTCTCATGAATTACTTTTATTAGCAAAAGGTGTTTTATCTTATATAGATAATTCTAATACGTTACATTTTTTTACATGTTTCCATTCTCTTCCCTCGATCCCAGATGAAGAAGACAAGGCAGAGAATACAGGTCCTCTTTTAGGTACCCTTGAGGTTTTTTTCTCATTAGAAACAAACTGTCTTGAGAAAATAGATGATACAGTGTTTTATTAAATCTTCAAAGATATATAACTGCCTAACCCTCTGCATTTGCTTAGTCTTTTTGGCTATGAGGAGTATGTTTGATATATTGGACTCTTGGAGTGGATTTATCACTACTCTGTTTTTTTGTATTTGAAGCTAAATACCACAGTATTCCTTCTTTCTGCCTTTCACATTCCTCTGAGCCAGTCACCTAGCTGGTGCCAGGGGGATAACAGATAAACTGAGAGAAAAGATGAATTAAACTTGGCTTTTCTCTCAGCTTTAGAACTGTTAAACACACCTGCCTCTTTAAAAGCTTTTAAATAAGGCATTAACTAGATTTTGTTTTTAGACTGGCAAAACCCAAGGACTTTTTGTTGTAGCTAAGTTGGTGAATGGATGAAGAAAGAACCTCCTGCACCACAATTCCAA
This sequence comes from Pezoporus flaviventris, assembly GCF_033815535.1. Classification (NCBI taxonomy): domain Eukaryota; kingdom Metazoa; phylum Chordata; class Aves; order Psittaciformes; family Psittacidae; genus Pezoporus; species Pezoporus flaviventris. The sequence continues at coordinate 11,855,282 of NW_026892595.1, forward strand.
GTTGTATTTTTCTCTATTTGATTTGTGCTAATATTGGCTCTTTATGTATGCAGTTTCCAGCCACAGGTGAGAACTGAGAACACATTCTATAAATCATACAGCATTCCACTTAACTTCTAAGCATGTAAGCCCATTATTTTCATACCCATTTTACCAGGCAGCATGATTACAATAGGTTAAAAAAGATCATTATTTGCATTCTGTGATATTTCTTTGTTAATGCCCTGAAACTGCAATCACATCTATCACTTCTGTTACTATCTGACATTCGGATTAATTTCCTCAGTTCTCCCAAAAGAAAAAAAAAAAAAAAGTGCAACAACTCCTACAAAATGGAGTGCAAATACATGCACCCCATGGGAGACAAACTTGAGCAACCTAATCCTGGACCCAGTTCTGTTGCTATTGAAGTCATTGGCATTTCCTCTGACATCAACAATACAACTAGTTTATTGTTTCACAGTTTGTGATCCTTAAGAACAGAGGAGAATTTTAACTATAACTGTAAAGGCATCTCTGAAGGACTGTCACAGTAGGTGCAAAAAGGCAATTTGGAGTCACTGCAATGCTGTGCAGACTTCCACAGTTTGATTAAATTCAAAGATAAAGCTGTGTGAACAATACTTAATAATACTGCTGTTGGTCACTGGTGAAAAATATCTGTCAGTCAAAGAAGAAAAAGGTATAAAAACTTACTGCTGCTTGCCGATGGGTATTGGAAAGGATTCCATGAATCTTTACTTTGTCTTTTTCCATTTGGTCTATATTGACCCACAAATCCCGGCTGGTAGAATCGTATGGGCCATAAGTCCTTGAAGTATAATAATTATGATCTGTATCCTCCTGAAAGGGGGAACAAAACCACAGGAAATATAGATTAGAATGGAAGATGAACCTCAGTTTTCTATAAAACTTACCCTTTAAATACTGAGTCCTGTTGCTCCTGGGAGCAGCAGCAAAGAGTACACTGCAAGTCAACAATGAAGAAAGTACAAATTGTGAATGTGTTGCAGAAGACAGCTCTGCTCCTAACCACAAGCAGCTGGCAAGGCAGTTACCTCATGCAATCATCTTATATTATGATTATAATGTTTACTATCCTCAAATCCCAAATATACAGTTCCTGTAACCACATCAGTGAAATCTATGGCAAAACGTTTGATGGCTTTCAAGGCAAGATGGCCAGCAAATTCCTGTAATAACACCCATGCTCTAACAAAGTGATGAGCAGTACTCAAAGCTAACACCTGAACAAGAAGTTGCATTTTTTAACATTTCTAAATATAACTTACTAGAATACCATTGATAAGAACATCAATAAAAATCCTAATAGCTACAGGCTTACAGTGCTATTTCATTTTAAATCTCCAAAAGATTGTACAGTTTTTACTGTACATTCACTGTACATTACACTCGGAGAGACAAATAAATGTATATTTGTGGAAGAAAGATTCCTCGTTCTCAGTCTTTAAAATGATGGTAGTTGCTGTCATGCTTACATTACAGCAAATTCAGATGTAAAACACATGAAGCCTACATGTGCCATGGGATATTGTGTTAGTAGCCCATCAAATTCTGCAGCTTGTGGATAGCCAATTCCACAATCAAGCGCATGGTTCAGAAGACAGCCAAAGTCTTGGCAATGTCTGCTTATTTCAATGACAAAGCTGAGACTCCCTCCAACACTCAAAATAGTCTGCATGCTACTCAGCCTCAGTGCAATCAATTTACACGTGAAATCATATATATTTAGCACAGTCAAAAAAGTAAAATTTTGAAATCTTGTTAGGCAAAACTTACTACATATTTAAAAAACTAAGTATAGGAAATTCCAAAATTTCTCTCAATGTCAGTAGCTATAATGGTATATGCCTTGATAAAAGATATTCAAGTCAGTGAAAGGGAAAAAAAGTGCATGGTCAAAGGAGAGAGGTGAAACACATCACAGACTGCTTGTCTTCCTCACTTGCCCCAGGCTGTTGTAACCATGAAATATTGGAAACAACAGAATTGCCAGCTTTCTGCTAAATAGCTCTGAGTAATAATGTAAAAAGTACATGATAGTATTTCTCAGTTCTTTCCTCCCTTCTCTCTCCTTTGTGTCAAAGGAATATAAACAAAGCCTCAATGACAGTTTAAAATTAGAATAAATCTGGAAAATAAACAGTGGCATAAGAAATGGAAAAGGCGGATTTAGGATTACCCCTGGTGATGGAAAGTTCCTCTCGAGCAGCACCTCCACCCAGGAAGCAGCATGGGACTACTCTCACATCACACCATGCTCCCATGCAGATCTGACACCCTGTCCTCATGACCCAGTCCTCAGTACATACAGAGCCCATTCCCACCTACATGGTCCCTGAGCTGAAGATACACTTGGCAAGGACTTATATTTTAGATTAAACTGTTCATGTTCTAGGCTAAATATATTGACCATAAATCCTGTTTCAGCTGGATTTCATCTCAGATTAACACCATTACTGATGCATTTTATTTCAGCTTTTGCAGATATAGTCAGGCTATTTTCTCCTTGACATTTTCTATATTTTTCTGCTATATTTTATATGGCAGGATATACTTGCCAAATAAATCTCAGTGACACTTTACACTTTTGAAGCAACTTCTAACAACTTCAGCAGCTCCAGATTAGTCAAACAAGTAAGCATAATTAAAACTATAGTCAGAAAGATGACAAAAGCCAGCCGCCTTACCAAATTATTTTCTTTAATGATTAACAGAAATAGTTATTACTGCCATGTATACAAAGGAGGTACAGTACATTAAAAGGCTTTGATAACAAAGATAGATTTTCCCAGTCTAATTAATCATTCTGATGGAATTTTCATAGAAATTAGCAGTTACATTTAAGGCATCACAAAGTCTCAAGGAAAGAGCTCCAACAGACAAAAAAGTATTTAAAAAAATAGCTTGTTTCAGGTAAACACGCAATATTTAAAGTATAGCTACAACTGTGCAGAGTTTTTGCATTTCCACCTTTTCATAACTAATAAAGATACTCCAGTTCATTGCTAGTAGCTAAACCCCTACTTCTATAACCGAAAGGGTCTAACACTGAGTTGGTTGCTTTTTAAGAATGCTTTAAATGGTATCTTGATCTGCGCTTAAAGCAAAATCATCATACATCTTGTAAATCAAATATTTAAATATAGTAAATATATAGATAGAGCCTTCAGATCAATATTTGTGTCAGTGTGAGAATTACTCATGTATAAGCAACTACCAAATTCTGTGTAAAAACAGTCTCATTGACTCTTTCGAGTCAAGTTAAATAACCGTAGATGCTTCTGGAAGAACTCCTCTTGCTCTTTGGCAGAGCTTCATAACCTCCATACAGATGTATTTCATGAATGAACCATTAAATAGTTCTCTCTCACATCCTTTTTTTTTTTTTTTTTTTTTAATCCTGTCTGTAGATTTACGATATGACTATAAAGAGGAACACAGCTAACCACTAAATTTGTCTTGAGCACCTTGGAAGCTCTTAGTAAGGTTCAGATCTATGCTTGTATTTCAAGTCACTGCCTTCATAATTTTAACATGCATTACCATGGAAATGAAATTGTTGGAGTCTCCCATAAGTTTTGTAGCCTATTACACGTTATATTATATTATATTATTAACGTTGATACCATTTAATGGTATGAACAGATCCCCATGAGTTTTCATTCTGATAGACCTGTTTATGAGCTTTGGTTGATTGCACCTTCTTTGTAATACATTCCATCCTCTACAGGTAATATATGCACTAGAAGATGGAAAAATGCTTCAGAAACTATGCTACATTTGCATGTAAACTACTGAATGAAGAAAATAATTTTAATAGTTGTATGATACAGAGGTATTTATCTATCTGCAGAACTCTCCAAGTATGAAAATAAACAAAATTTTTGGTATCTTTTATGATGTAGAAGCATGCTAGCAAATGAAACAACATGCAGAGAAGGCAGAGAACATACTCATTAGTACTTAAACAATATTTTTCTTTGTTTTCCAGCTATTTTGAGGATATAAGCGTTATTTCCCTGATGTACAGTTCTACCCAAAACTTGCTTATATACAAAGTAGGTAGCACCTCTCTTTCATTGGCAAGTACAACAGTTAAGGATCTTTTCCAGGGTTATTTTGCACTAGCTATGAGGATTACTGTTGGCAACCTTTGTGAGTATAAAGTGAATAGTTATTAGAACTTCTCTCATAACTCTTGCCTTTTGGGGAAATAAGTTATTTTTAACCTGAGGCAATCCTCAGTGCTGAGTTGCTATCTTATTGTATGTTATAAAGAAAATTAATTTCTTACAGTTTTCATGAGGGACATCGTCTGCTGACATCTTGAATATATTCCCATGCTTCTCCAACTATAACGGAATTTTCTCAGGAAAGGTGAATGCATGCACTATTCATCAAAGCTCAGCACGACTGAAGATTAAGCCTTCTTTAAATTCTTGGTGTTCAGTATTTGTCAAATTCAATGACTGAACACCCCTTCTGTACATTACATATACAGATACTCCCAAACACAACATACCCATTTCCCCAATAACTGCTGTCCCTTAACAGATTAAGGCTTCAAATGTGTGAGATGAGCTGCCGCAGCTGAGAGAGTATAAATTAACTGTGTGTGATATTTAACAGTAACAACTACATTATGCCTCTGAAATGCTTTCAAATTATTAACTAGGATTTTAGCTAAAGATGTACATGAAAATAGTGACAAAACAGCCATGAAACAATAAAGTTCCCTCATCATGAAATAACACATCACGATTCAACGATGATGCAGTCACATATGTAAGCATGGGACTTCTCAGGTTCAATCTCTTTCTGTCACATTTTTTCTTTAACAGAAGTAGAAAGGTACAGTAAATATCTAGGAGACTGAGGAAGTTATCAAACAAAATTTAGGTTAAGAGCCTCTGTTGAATCCATCAATATCTTGCTTTTAAATATTGGATCCAATTTGATCCAAACTACAGACATTACCAAACAAAATGTTTTGCTAGTAAAAAAAAACCTAGTTAAAAGCAGCTGGCAACCAGCAGCTCTGCTGTTGCACAATACTATGCTGTAGAAAACATCTTAGTTTCTCTGCAGTTGAAAGAACAGAGAAAGACATTCAGAAAGCCAGTCATAGACTGGCAAGACAGAAAGCAGTTATATTTTGGTAGCTTAAGTTTTGGTTGCCTTACAGTGCAGGGAGATTGTGACATGATCAATGGAAAAAAAAAAACAAACCTCCAAACCTCCAAACAAACAAAAAATAAATTAATCAATCATCCAAGGCTCCTTATCTCCAAATATTTGGCATGAGTTATTGTTTTCTATTGCAGCTGGCAATTAGATTGCACTTAATTTGATAACTGTTGTCCCTTTCAATAGTCTACTTCTCAAAGACACATTTTCAGACTTCCACTGAGATAACAACTAAAACTCTGAAGCCATCAAGGATGAGACTTTATAGATGCCCAATTTTGTCACTGTAAATGGTAGTCTAGGATCTGATTTTTAAAAAATGCATTAAAAATCTTTCTAAATATTGTTAAAAATCACAGACTAGGCCTATTTTTAAATTAATGGAAAGTGCTGCAGGTATTTGCCCCCAAAATTAGTACTGAAGAAGTTCATCACCAGATACTAAGTTCAGAAAGTTATCTTTAACTCTGAATATGAGTATTTATGGATGAATAGCCTACAAAATTAAGCAAACAATTGTGCTTCTAAAAGCTGCATTTGTAGAATAAAATGGAAACACTGGAAGGAGAAATCAGGCAGTTATATATCTTTAAAAATAGGCTACTTTTCAGGGAGAAAGCAAAGATAATAATGAAATGTTTATTGGGAAATATAGAAAGAAATGAGTTAGCAATTAAAAGTGTTTCCCTAATGAAGAAGAGCAGTTCCAGCAATTAATTTTGCAGAAGAAAAAGAAAACACCTTTTCTATTAAAATAACGCAGCAACAAGATTTCCCTGCAAGCAGCTTCTCAAAACCATTTTCACTCTTACACAATCTCACGTAATGCTTGTTACTCTTTTATGGTATCCCTGCCTACCCTGTCGGTAAAATACATTCAAAATTGACTTCCGATTTTTTTCAGACTTTTATGAGAAACTTGCTCTTAGATTTCTGAGCATTATGAGTACCCACCAGCTAAAAACAGTACAAGGGGGAGAACAGAAATGGCAACCCATGTACCACTTGAGCTAGCTCTCCATTGCAGCTGATGGAAAGCCTCTTCCAACTAAATCACGTTGCCCCACATGAGAGGGGGCAAAAGAAATGCACAGTCGCATTCTGTTACCAGGGCAGAGAAAGCATGTGTGCATGGTGTTGCAATTGAATTTACCTTTTCTTTAGGCAGGCACTGACTGAGAAAGGAGTGGCAATACATGGGCAGTATCCCCAGTCTAACAGCCATTAGCAGAGGAGATGAGACAGTATAAGAAAAGATCATCTCTCCTGAGATGAGGTCCTAATGGGAAGGTTAAGGTCAAAATGGGGAGATATTTTGCATGCTGCTGCCATAGAAGTGCATTTTAACAGAGTACTGTAATTATAATCATAACATAGCAATGTCATGATGCAATTTTACAGTTTTATAGGAATTGATAACCAAACAACCCTGAGGAATGCTTAATTTGAACTGGCCTCTCAAAATGTGGAAGCTCTAATTTCAGCAGACAAACTACACGTGAACTACCAAATGAAAGTCTTGCAGAGGATATAATTAGTGGATGCTTCTTAGGAAGCCTGATTGTTATGAGTGGTTTGCTGATACTCAGAAGTATGATTTCATTTCATGAGGACTTTGTGTCAAAGATAAACTCTCTGCTGTTCAATTTCTTAACAAAAATATTTGTTCTGTATGAATCTCTACCGAGGAAATATACAATTTGTAAAACTGCCTTTACTGTTTTCACAGTGACAAACCTACAATTTTTTTTTTTTTTTTTAATATTTTCCTATTTTTTTTCTTAATATCTTATAAAGTAAGATCTTGGGAAAAAATATATATGGGCATAGCATACATATTGCATATTAACAGTCAGCAGAACCTCACGGACAGCCTGCAAACATTACTGTTGATTACACAAACCTTAGTAAAATAATTCTGAACAGCTAATATATCTAATGAATGAGAGGAACCCAGTCTAACAAGATATTAAATCCTTTGCATGTGCTAGAACTAAAAACTCAATCTTCCACTGTATTCTCTAAGAAGAAGCTATGAGCCCTCCTCAGAGTCCTGAAAGCCTGTGGTGTGTGCAAGTCCTCAAAGTCAGGTTTTCACTAGGGCAAGCATGGAAATAACTTTGCCCAGAATCTCAGATTTACATCTGGAGATTGTTATTGCAATCACTAAATGATGTCATCAACTGCAACGAAACAAAAGCATTTAGCTCACAGCTCTTGCCTTTATGTACACAAAGCTTTACACAGCTCTACAGCAACAGCTCCCAAGTTTTTAAACCACACTTTTCTGAGTACCTGACAGCACCTATAATGGAGAGTCACACATGCTGACAAGACAACAGTCTGGCAGAGAAGGATGCCATAAACCCGTAATTAATTCAAAAAGCCGTTTAGCCTTTCCAGCTTTGCGAAAAGCCAATGTGGAGCCACTGTCTTTTTCATGATATTCAGCTGCTTTTGAAAGAAAGCTTCCCTCCTGGGGACTGCTATAAAACTGTCAGCCTATTTAAGGGTCATTACAGTGGTCTTACAAAGCCTCTTGGACTGTCTTGTCATAAGAGACAAGCTTCAAAAGAGCAAAAGTCTCTGCAATGCCTTACTTAAAAGAAGAAAAATGCCAAATCACTAAGTCACTCAAAACCTAATTACAGTAGGGAAATATTTATTGTGCAGTTTTGTTCCTGATTTGCTGAAGTAGGAGCTTGAGAAATGACATTCTCAAATCCTTCATTAACTCCTCTGTCGTATCCTCTCCACTAAAATACTAGGAACCACTGCAATAAAGTGACCATGAAAGCACTTAGCAGAAATTTGATTTTGATGTAATTATGAAACTGTTTCTCATTTTTTTAGATATGTATAAATGACTAAAATGTTCATAAAACTGAACTGTAACAATTACTGTTTCTAAACCTAAAAAACTAACTGCCAGGCCTGGAGAATAGAGCATCAGTGGTTATGACCCCATGTCCATAACCAGCCCCCATTCTGCAAGGGCTCACAACTCCACATAATGCCATATATAATTATATTTTCATCAAGTTAGCTTTAAATATTTAGTGTTTTAGTCTTGTAAAGGTTCACTTCCTGCATGGAATATAAACAACTACGCATTTCTGTATATACTTTGACATACTTCAAGCCACAGTTGTGCAAATTTTTCCTCCCCTAAGATATGTAAGTTCAGTTTAATATTATTCCTTTTTATTAATCCACGTATTAGAGCAACTTTAAACTCTCTGTAGCCTATTTCCTCCTCTGCTATATATTCAGAAGCTGGGACAGATAAGTCATCCTTGTTTCCCATTCTTTGCCCCTTGTCTATTGGAAGAAATAAGGAGGAAAACAGCAACCAAGACGCAGCAACCCTGAGGCTTCACATGAGGAAGGAAAATGCAAGTCAAAGCAGGATGAAAAACATTACAGAACTGGAGGATTAAGTTAATAGTAAGAGATACAGTTTCTAGTAGATCAAGGCTTTGTGCAGGGCAGTGAAGGAAGCTGCCTCCACACTCACTGATGCGTGCTGCAGTTCCCAAGCAGTTAATAATGTGTCTCAGGGATCTGTCAGGGCTCACAGCTGAGATCAGGGCAATCAGTTGTAAGAACATGTACAACCAATATGAAGTTGATACAGGCAGGAACATCAGTTTATTAATGAGGTAGCTTTTTACCTGTAGGGATAAAGCCTAATTTGAAGTTTTTAAAGGTGTCCTATGTTCACAGCACCAGCCTTTGCCAAAGCCATGATGTTCAGTCCAGCTTGTGCTGTTAAGTATATAACCAGACAGCAGCATGCTTATCACAGAACCTGGGCATCAAAGGACAAACTGCATCACCATGGCTTCACAGGAGAGCATTCAGTTTAAAGAGATTGCAACTGAAACTGCTAGTCTAATTAACCAGAGCACTTTCTAGTTTAGCTTTCACACTTGAATCTTCAGTTACTAAAACACAGGACTGGCAGAAATCTACAATCAATATCCAAAATTTCCAAATTCATGTCTTAGAAAGACAGTGATGATTACAGTGGTCAAACTATTGCCCCCCTTTCTATTGCTTTTCGGAAAGCTTGCTCCTTGCTTTGGAAAAAGTGGGCATTTTATTTTGTTCATAGATTTATTTTCCTATATACATCTGTAACAGGAATGCAGTCAGAACATCCTATACAAGAATACTGAAAATAATGCTCTGTACTGTTCTCAGTCACATCTTTTAAGGACTCTTTATAGCAATGCTACTTTACGTAATCTTGTAGTCATGCACAAAAAGAGAGTTCTCTAGTAAGTGCCATAACTATAAGATGACATATTTAATCGAGATGTGTGATGAGGTACATGTTGGCTAAACAGGCACTTCCAAGTCACTCTGATTAACATCAGTTCCCAGAAAAGCTTTCTGCAGGATCTGCACTCTTCCTCTTTTCAGAAAGGATAATCTGAGCACTTCCCAGTCAGACAAGATCAAGGTGCTAAATAATACCCTTCCTCTGCTGTCTCTGAAAAATGCTACTGCCTTCAAGTTAACCCACTATCCAGCTGACCCACAATTCTCAAATATTTCAATGTTATATGAACACATGATTTTCTTTTTGACAGTTGTTATTTTGTCTTTTTTGCTCTTTAAAAGTAGAGTGATTCAAAGTGGAAAAGTTTCATAAACTTGTTCAGCCTATTTTGCCTTTCAGTAGGACAGCAGAAGATAAAACACAAGACGCTACAGAATTACTTTTGACTTGAAGGGTGCCTTTTCACAATTTCAAGCAAAAAAAAAAAAATGTGATGGCAAACATATATACTCTTCCAAGCACTGAAAAACAGTGAAAGCTAAAGACATGAAGAGTCACTTGTGCTCCAAATAAATCTTTTTTGTGTGGTGGGGGGATGGGGTGAGGAAGAATCTTAACATTTTGATCCTGAACAGAAACAGGCCATTTTAATTTTGTTTGATATTAATGAAAGTTTGCCAGCTCAGGTCAGCTGAGCTTTCAGGTCCACTTTAGAGCAAACTCAGTACCCACCTTGACTGAACAGGCTGTACTAACCATGGGTGAGATACAGTTGCCTAACAACAGGAGTTACCCAGGGCCATTTAAGACCTGAAGATATAATCCAGGACCTACAGTAGACCCCTATCCTACAGGAGGACCAATGGCCTATTCAGTATAACCACAGGGTCCAAAATGACACCAGACACCTACAGCTAGGCAACCAAGTTTGATCATAATTTCCACTATCTACAATAGAAAACTAACTCTCATACAAGAACTTGCACATACATCAACTACCCCACACGCACCTATACTTAGGTATCCAAACTGAGGTCCTGAATTTCACCTTCAATTTTAATGTTAACTACAATTAAAAGAAGTAAGCCACGCATACAAACTGCAGCCTTTCACAGAAATCATAGCCTAGTATTTTACATAAATTCATAAACTTTATTAGAGCATTTGAGAGAAATGTACTACTTTTTAACTGAATGTATATGTAAGAAACAAAACCTCTTTAGTGTATTTCAGAAATTACCTTGATTTCCAAGTGTAATATGCCTGATTTATCTTGAAGATATTACTAATATAAGAAAATCAACATTTTAATGCACTGTTAACGACTGATAGTGTCTAGGAAGGTTCCATTTCCTTTTTTGTTGGGTAAAAAAGCCCCCAACCCCATTAAAACTTAAACCCTTTCTGTAGTCCAGCTGCATAGCACATGAATTACTTTTCCAACAAAATGAAATTCTTAAAAACAAGTCGCTGTTTCATTCAACTACATGGTCATCAGTTGTACACTTCTAAGAGCTGGGGTGTTGTTTTCTTGACAAATAGGGACATTTATATTTACTTGCTTATAACTATGGAAGCAAGATGTTACAAGCATCCTCACCAAACTTGCTATAAACCACTGTGCCAGACAGTCAGTCATACCCCAAAATGAGCACCCTCCAGGCTGCTGTTGTGTGGAAGCCACATTGTTAGCCCCATCCTGGATATAGTTAAACTCAGCAGAAGCACTTTGGAGCCTGATTATGCCTGTTCTAGCACTGAAAGGCACTTTGCTTCTTGAACACCAGGAAAGAGGCACCCATGCTTCACCTGAGGCAGGAAGAGCCTAAGAAAGCTGCTTGTTCAGCTGTCTGTACTGAAACAAAAGGGTAATACCTCCAAGGTATCACAGCATTTTATCTATCATGACTTTTACTGCTCCACCTGTATGAGATCAGACAGATAGGATTACCATCTGCAGTTTCTCCCTCCTTCCTACTCTTGTTGCTAAGGATACAGAAAAAATACTCTAACAGAGTGATGCTCTCATTTATCTAAAATGTTAAGAGGAACTCGTGAAAAGTCATGCAGCTTCTGACAAATGCATAAAGCAAACCACCAGTAAGCTTGTCGCATCTCTCTACTTCTGTTAAATGTTGTGCCACTGAAAAATCTGGTGAATGTGAAAGTTTTGTGGTTGAGGGTTTTGATTATTTTTTTTTCTCCTTGTTATTCACACTGAAACTTGCTGCAGTTTCAAAAATCTCCACTGCCAAATTTGTGTTCTAGAAATAAATATACTGGTTTATTACTGATAGTTTGTTAGAAGCTTGACATACTGCCCATGAATGCATGCCAGTGTTACAGAAAAAAAGAAACCAAAAATCTGTTATTTTCATTGCTTCTTAATTTTTGTTCTGTGAAATATTATGACTATTAAAAGTGTTCCATCAGCATTCTCATCAGCACTTGACAGCATTTAGCTCACATTTTTGGAAGGACAAATGCACATCTTGCAAATGAAACTTTCTTAACTCTGATCCCCCTCTTTATATGAGTTTTAAGCTTTGGCTCTACTTATTCCCTTTGAAAAGTGAACAAGTAAATCTTGCAATCACAATGAAGATAGGCCACTAACTTTCTGATAAATGCTGAAAGCTCTCAAGTTATGACTACTAAATTTACACACAGTTAAAGAAGTGCCTGACCAAATCTGAAATGATGTACCCGTCTGCTTATATGGCAAGTCGTTATTGTTTTGGGAGAACCATGAACAGCACACATCCAAATAGAGACTTCTGGGCTTGTTACACTGGCTTAAAATCAGGAAGACAACTGTGTTTTAAATACAACTGAATATGAAATGGTATAAGAAAACATCAGATAGTCTGTAACGGCAGAAAACTTGATGTAACACCACCCTTAAGTGTAAAACTGCATTTTTTAGTCACAGTAGTTTTAGCCCTGGAACTGCCAGGCCTATACTCAAAGATTGAGAAAAATATTTTCAAGCCTACAGGAGGAGCCCAGATTTTCCCTCCATCTTTTGAATGAATCTTTTACATTCACACACACACACACACACACACACACACACAAAAAAAGTAATCACATGATGTAGGCATTAATAACTGTGAAGGAGAAACAACTACACTTTCTTAAAAATTAAGAATTAGAATTAATGCAACTTTTGTTGTAAGATTTTTGTTATGATAATGATTTTCACTCCAGTGAGAGTTTTGTTCTTCAAAGCTTCATTCCTCTTCACTTATACGTCTAATGCTTTAATTGAAATACAAATTAAAAGCCTAAAATCTGGTTAAAGGTTTATTGAATATGTATTTCTTTGATACCTCCTAATCCACATTAAGGTGTGATTATGTGTTAAAGAATTCTGCCTTGATGTAGAGATCAATAGCATCCTCAATTTTATTACACTGAATAAGTACATCAAAATGTTGCCTGTGGAATTCACTCTCACATTGTTGAGGATCGCCAAAGGTAAAGGAAGATACAAATACTACTTAAACAAAATATTTGAACTATAAATTCAAAAGCTAAACAAGCAGGCAACTCTACACAGGTAATTAAAGGCTCTAAAAGATGTCAAGTCAGAAAACAGACTTTAGAAGTAAAGCATGCCTCTCTGCTTGCTTGGAAGAAAGAAAGTGAACAGAACTAATTAAACTATATGACAATAAGGATTTTTTTTTCTTAAATGCAGAATATTTTTCTCAGTAAATTGGAAGAACCAGGGTATTGGAATAAATTTTTAGCAACATCTCTCTTTAGTTCTAAGTCCTTCAGCTCCAACTGGCATCAAAGCATTGGGATGGAAAAAAAATCCAAAACCCCCAAAGAAAGAAAAAAGGAAAAACAAAAAGGAACAAAACAAAGGCAGGCTTGGCGAAACTGACAGCTCACCATACGACTAGATACTGTTTCGTTTTGAGGCTTCAATTATGCATGAACAACTTTTTCTACTTTTAATACATTGCATTAGAGTAGCTATTGCAAGACTGCCTTATCATTTGTCCAGCTGAATGAAATTTAATCACTTTTTATCCACTTGCTCAGACTTGAAGTAAGAACACAGCAATGGGCATGCTGGCACTGCTGTCAGTAGTTGAGAGTAATTGCTCTCAAATCCCAAGGACTGTAAAACTCAATCCCTTCTGTTGTTTTTGCCAGTCAGAATCAAACCACTTCTATGAGTAACTGGGACTGATAAGGGAGAAGCCTTCTGGGCAGAATCTCTGCAAGAAAATGCAAAATTAAGCAAAAAGACTGTTGTCAGTAAGAAATCCACTCGTGTTCTGATAAGGGCAAGCCTAAACTATAGGGATTACTAAAATTTACAATTCAATCAACATGCAAAGAAATTAAAGACAGGAGGAAGGAAGAAAGAAAGAAAAAAAAAGAAAGAAAAAATGGCAGGAGATATCAGTGACATCCACAAGAATAAATGAATCACTTCACTATGGAAAAAATAAATTTGTTTTGCACTGAAACAGCCACAGTTTTCTTTGCTTACAAGTACTATGTTGGGAGGGGTGGAGAAAGTTGAATTAGCAGGCTCAGCATGGTTTTTCTTGCTTGGAACTGAATCTCCCATCATACTGTTGCAATCATCCATTCTGCTCTATGACTTTATATTAAGAATAATGTTTTTCTTCACTCTTTTCACAGTGCAAAACTATAAAATCTTACAGTTAGCACGGATGCACTCAGCTTAAGCCTGACCATGATTTAGTCTATCATTTTATTACTGGATGTCTTTTTGATATTTGAAGTTTGTGGCAATAAGTTTGAGCCCACGTGTTCCAAAGTTACTTTGCAAAATTTGTCATCTTCTGGTAATGCCAATACAAGGTATACGTTAGAGACTGCTCCATTTCAATCTCTCTATCTTTTAGTTTTCAGCATCGTACTGTTCACTAGGGTTTAAGCAGTCACAAGGAACAGAGAATGTTGAAGCGAGGGACCTAGGAGGTTACCTAGAAATCTAGAAAACCTGATGCTGCTTTAGGGAAAATCTGGATAAAGAGATAAAATTATAAATACAAAAGAAAATCACCTCTGTATGGAGCTCCATACAGCCATAATTGCAGGATATCACTTGAAAGATTATGCACATTTTAAACTAATTAAAGTATTAATGCATCATTAAGCATTTACAGTGCTCAATGGCTATTCCTACATTAGCAAGTATTTTGAAAAAACAGGAGTGCATGTGTAGATACCTTAGAGGTGGTGTCATGGTTTAAGCCCAGCCGTAACTCAGAACCACACAGCTGCTCTCTCACTCCCCCCCCCCCCACACTTCCCCCGCTCTGCTTCTGGAGGGATGGGGAGGAGAATCTAAAGAATGTAGCTCCCACAGGTTGAGATAGGAACAGTCCAGTAACTAAGGTATAACACAAATCACTACTGCTGCCACCAATAATAATAATGATAAGGGAAATAGCAAGGGAAGAGAATACAACTGTTCACCGCCCGCCGATCGATTCCCAGCCCGATCCAAGCAGTGATCTTGTGCTTCCGAGTAACTGCCCTCAGTTTGTATAATGGGCATGACGTGGTGTGTTATGGAATAGCTCTTTGGCCAGTTTGGGTCGTCTTGTCTCTGCTTCCTCCCAGCTTCCCCTCCTCCCTAGTAGAGCATGAGACTCAGAAAGTCGTTGGTCAAACTAAACTTTACTGAACAGCAACTAAAAACATCGGTGTTATCAGTGCTGTTTCCAGGATGAAAGTCAAAAACACAGCACTGCACCAGTTACTAAGAAGGAAAAAAAAATGACTGCTACTGCTGGACCCAGGACAGGTGGATACTGGGGACTCAACATCCATCCTAGATGAATTTCAGGGATCGGTTCCTTTTCCAGTAAATGCAAAAAGCAAGAGGTGAGAATCTCTGCCACCCGCTTTCATTACCTTTATGGCTACAGGGCTTCAAGGATTAATGGAAGATAGGTCATACCATGAATCTCAGTTTATTTTAACAATATTAATACTCATTTACATGTTAACAGTGAGGTATTAGAAAGCATACTTTTCTATAATAAGAGTATGTGAAGAAAGGTAGTATATTTTTCCAATTTTTCTCCTTGCTTGAAAGAAGACATGCCAGACTAGATATATTCAAATACATTTTCATGCTCATTGCTTTTTCAAGGACTTGCAGTGTTCATAGCAACAAATTCCACCCTACACATTGCATTTGCTAGGCTTATTCTATTCTAAAGAAAAGGCACTTCTGAATGTCCTGAGCACAATAAACAATAGGGTGGATTACACAACAAACAAAAAACCAACCCCAACCACCAAGAGCAGAGACAAGAGTCCCAAGAAAGATTTGGACTGGTGGTGGCGTGTGAAATCCCAGGAATTCAAAAAAGAAAAAAGACTCTCTAGAAGAAAGAATTGTTGATCTAAATGGCACTTCATTTTTTAATGTCCCACCCAATTTCTCAAATATGCTCGTAATAATCCATGTCACTACAATGCAGTACACATTTTCCCTCTTAGCTTAGCACCCACAGGACCATAAAGGCAGCCTTTGCACTGGCCAGTCCTGAGCACCAGTTAGTTAGTGCATATGGGACGCAATTCGGATGAATTCAGACTTGGAAAACTCCCCCTGGCTTAGTGGGAAACACTTCAGCTTCGGAAACACTTCAGCTTCTGACAGTCCCAAAGTTACTCCAGGCAGAAGACTTTAATGTTTGGTTTTGTGATCCTTCGGCATGGATGCTCCTGTCTTCAAAGGGAGACTCATTTGGACTTCTGACGACCTATTTCGTCACCTGTCCCAACACTATCCACTTCAGGGACTTTTCTAGGACTGTAACATTTTTGCTCACCTGTACAAGATGGGATCTCACCCTTTTTACACCTGTGCCTCTTCAGAGCTTGCTTCCTCTCTCTGCATATATTATGTAGTGGGAATTAAACCTTAATAAACCTCTTACAGAGTATAGTCTTAGAGACTCATATGTTCTCCTTCCTTTCTTTTGGGGCTCTAAAGTACCAACTGGAAAAAAGCATGTGGGACCAACAACCATCCTTGGGAACCTTTTTGGATTTACAACATTCTAGTTCCTAACTGGCACATTATAAATAACCTTATTAACAGTACAACAAGATTTTGTACTGTTTTATAAAGTGTTTATGATAACTATTTGTTATACATTATTTTTACCCTAAAATCTCCAACTTGCTATCAGCTCTCTGGAAAGATCACAAATGCTATATGCCTAGAAAATCTGGCTTGCAGCAGAAACCTATTCTTCCTGTCCTTTGCCCTTCTCTTGGCACCTCCAGGTTTGTGGGTTTGTGCTGCCACAACACCACACCTGTAGACCACAAAGTTCCTGCTCTCCAGTAACACAATGGGGCTCATTTTCTCCTTCCCAAGGCTCTGCCCATTTCTGAAGGCCCTGCACATCAAATGGCTACAGCCACCGACTCTGCTAGTCTCTGTAATGCAGGTCAATTTCTAGAGTCTAGTTCAAGAGAACATCTTTATTCTTGAAAGCATCTGAATATGTACAGCATTTTGCAGGAATTCTGTCCTGAATCACAGTGCCAAAGAAATGCAGGAGACAAAACAGAGATGTGGAGACGCTGAAGTCCTGGAGTCCCTAATGGCTTTATTGCTTAGGCTTTTGGACCAGACAGAAAGCAACTCTAAAGACAACCTGACCATTATTTTCTTTCCTACATATAGTAGTGGCTCCATCCTGATTACTGAAAAGATGTGATAAAGCAATTTACAGTGCACTTTCTAAAATTGTTCCCGAAGCCCTGAACTTCATCTTCCACTCAAGCTGATGTTAAAATAACCTCTGAATGAGGGCTGGTGGGAGCACAGTGTACCTGTGAAGTTACAGAACAATTCCTAGTACATCCAATGGGAAAACATAAATGAAAAATCTTATTACCTTAAAATATCAAGGAAAGCCAGTGGAACTAAGCTGTGCTTCACTCAAGTTAATTTTATTATTTTCAACATTAAGATTGTGCAGATTTGGTAACACAGGAAAGAGTTAAACAGTGTGCAGAAATCCCTGCATACTGCCTTCCTTTTTGTACTTGTCTGGGGATTTTCAGGGTGGGGTAAGGAGGGGTAGGGTTTCTTTTGTTTGTTTTTTAAAAGCTGGATAAAAAGTAAATTCATTATTATAAAGAAGAGCAGAAAACAATATCAAGTGAAAATTAAAGATATGTTCATCATTGTCAGCCTTCCTGTAAAAGCAGCCTTCCACATTTGCATAGGAAGCCTACAAAATACTTCAGAGAGAAACAGTATCTGTGAGGAAGGGATGTTGTAATTCTGTGGTGTCATTAAATATGAGTGACAGGTGGTACTCATCCTCTGGATTTTCTTCAGCAAGAACTGCAATGCACACTGAAGGGTTTAAAAACAAAACCCCAACCAAACAAATCAATATGCTCTCAAGCACCACTGATAAGCTTCCAAGCTGCAGAAGACTTTGCTACATATGGATTCTTCCGCTGTGAATATCTGTTGTACGCTTTACCTCCTCTATAAAAATGGGCATCAAGGATTTTTGTAAAATGCCTGTGTGCTGTAGTAGGGACTTACAATGGAATCTGATAGTGTATAAAACCACAACTCATTTTATTGTGCTGGGAGGACCTTACAAAAGGGAGGGCTACCACAGAACACAAAACCTGAATTTAATAAACTCAGAAAGGGTGATGTGCTTTTGAGGTTAAGACACTATAAATCCATTAATCTGTCAGGAAAGATGACCCTGGAAGAATGCCATTCTATATATGTCTATTTGCAAGTATTCATTATTTTTCCTAAATGTTGCTATGTACAAGTGTTAGAGGTGGAGCTCTGACCCATTTTGCTTAGTAAGAGCTTGGAACTCAACTGAACAGAGACAGTGCATGGGGATCTACAAGTAAACCACAGAAAGATCAGATACACGAATTTCCCTATACCTTGGAGACAATTTCAACTTTACCTGCTAAAATAATTAGAAGCGGGATCAATCTGTGTCATGCCTGAGAGAAATGCTTCAAGTACAGCCAGATGGGTATTACAGAGGGCAAAACACAAATGTGAAATCAACACACAATTTGAATTTGAAAAAACAATTTACCAACTAGCCACTTCCATGCTCATGCATGAAGAAACATAATTAGCACTGTGCAAACTGGGAAGCTTAAAAAGC
Source organism: Pezoporus flaviventris (assembly GCF_033815535.1). Taxonomy (NCBI): domain Eukaryota; kingdom Metazoa; phylum Chordata; class Aves; order Psittaciformes; family Psittacidae; genus Pezoporus; species Pezoporus flaviventris. The sequence goes on from NW_026892595.1 coordinate 11,873,969, forward strand.
AAACACAAAACACACCTCTCAGGAAGCATTACTACTTTTTGACTCGTGCTGTAGAGGCAGCATTGTCTCTATGGATGGGTTTTATATTGCTTTGCTTTTGTTATTGTGTCAGTTAACAACCCAAAATCTGAAAGCTGTTTTGTTTGTCTGAGAATGAGCTCCTCAGACATGAAAAATAAACAGCACTGTTGCTTTGAAAGAAGAATATAAAGACTGAAATGTTAAGCATAGCTTATTCCAAGCTGCATTTTATTGAAAAAAAAAGAAAAAAAGTAGATTCTATTAATACTTAAAAAAGAAAAACGGTAAAAATATAACAATTATAATATTAACACTTATTATCTGTGTATAAAAACAAAATCAATTCAGCCAGTGTGTTTATATAGAACCACTAAGATTAAATAGCAGAAATCCTACAAATCATCATAGGCAGAGACTTTTTGCACCAATCAATCACAACATAACATAACATTATAGTCAACTCCTGCTCTCCCTACATTACTTGGAATAGAGAGCAGCTTTAAAAACAGAACTGGTGCCCACTTGCATTTATATTTATAGCTATATGAGGGCAACCTGGCAGTTAATTTTTTTTAAACAGAAAGATTGAATGAAGCTGTAAACCAGGTGAATGTCCCAAAACTTCACACAGATGCATTTGATCCATGTTATTCTTGCTTGGAAGCTCAACAGTCAAGTAGTATGAGCAAATTTTTTCCACTACTAACCTATTTTTTTCCCCTATTTCTCAATTCTCTAGGACCTTTTCCCCTACATGTCTGATTATCACTCTTCAGTAAAGGCCAGGCAAGTTCTGACCAATTGAGGTGCTTGCCCAAACTTCTAAGAATTCATTCTATTTTATTTTAATACTGCACTTCATTTTCAAGATCTCCAGCAAGAACTGCTAGAACATAGGACTTCCCATAACTGTTTTCCAGCAAAGAGACAGATATCCTCTACAGGCTCTCTTCAAAACATCAGAAAACACAGGCTCCAAACCTCAGAACAGGAGAAAATACAGGCTTCCATATACATAAACACAAAGACCACAAGTTTCTCATTCCCTATCAATTTTTTTACTTACCCCCAATCAAAGACAACACATTAAATGAAAAAAATAGAAATAATCTCTACCTCAATCTGGGTGGTGTTATCATGTCCCTCTTCAAGCAGCAGATCCGTGAAACCCCCTGGCTCAGAGGAATCCTGTCCCATGCTAGCTCTGTTGGTGTCAACTGATTTGAGAGACTCTGAATGCCTTCTCCACCTGTGGATGCTTACATGCGAATCCACTCGCGCATTTTCCTCCACTCTAGGGAAGCTCTGAACAACTTCATAAAACACACCTGTTTGGAAAAACAAACAAAGTGGAACTTTGTTTTACTACTAATAACTGAAAACATAAGAATAGTATTTTTTTTAGAAATGTTTCGAAAAACTCATTAGAATCAACATTTAGATTTCTGATGAAGTTTCTACATACAACAACGACATGAGAATATAAAAGGATAGCATGTTATATACAAAATTTAAGAATTTGGACCAAGTTTTGCGGTCTCCTCTAAAGAATCTAAATGTTTTATTTTCCTACTTACTTTATGTCTTGGAAAAGTTTTCCCTGTAACCTTTGTCATTTTGATACCTGTCTACTCAGAGGTGTCACTTTTCAAAATAAAATAAATCTAAGAAAATGAAACAGCTAATCACTTAACAAAAGTAGAAGAGATAGAGAAACACTGGTAGGGACTTAACTTTTGCTACCGACTTTATGTAAAAAGAGTTGGAAAGCTTGTGAAAGGCAAATAAACATTATGAAAGGCATGAAATTCCATAAACATCTCTTCCAGCACAGAAATAAAGCTGCCCCGTTGTATAAGTGATAAATGTAAATGATGTGTGAAGTCTGTGGACACCCACTATATCCTCTGCAAAGGGTGAGTGGTTGGGTAGTGTGCTTGATGTATTACTTTTGAACTTTCTTCATGCTCCTTCACAACTTTTTCATGCTAGTAAAACTATCATCAAGACAAACACGACTTCTTCAGTAGTTTCCAGTCTGCCCAATCCAATAGGCAAAGTACTTTTTGTTAATTTATTTAACACCATCAAGATGGGGTAGAGCAATTCTCCGTACTTTGCACTAAAAATTAAATATGCTTTTTGTACTGTGTTTGCATCCACAGGGAGATGTAGAGGGGTGTTCTGTGCTTTTCATGTGTCAGGAAGAAGCAGTTCTTGTTAAAAAAAAAACCCAACCAACTGTGAGTTTCCAAATAAACTCTCAAGAGAAATGGCAAAGTAAAAGAAAAATACTCAAAGGATAGACTGGTAAACAAATTATCTGTAGAACGATTTCCACTGCTTCTGTTTGGCAGAAACATCTGAGCAAAAGCACTGCTTCCAAGGTCTTACTGAACATCATATATGTTGTCTACGGACAGAAGACCCAGAAAAACAGAAAATTACCTATCAAAGGTTTACATGAGAAGTAAGATATTCCTGCATCATAGGAGGAGCAGCTATAGGAATCATGGATGTAAGAGAATCTGACATTGTTCTTGACAGACCAGAGAGTTACAGTACAGAAACAGTCTCTAACACACTTTAGGCTCTGTGTGGTTCCATTTTCTTTACCAAATTCCCCAAAATCTACTAGACTTATTTCCTAAGCTATTTGATTGCTCTCAATCACATTGAAATTAATGTGAGTTGAAGGTGCTTTGTCACCTAGAGAAACCAGAATTTAATAGAAATGCAAAATAAGCTATCTTAGGCCATAACTTTTCTCAGACCCTGAATAATCTGACTTCTTTTAATTGGTGGCTTTTTGAAACCCATTTCCTTGCATTTCTTGACAGCCTTAGAACACTTGTCTTCAAGAAATTGCCACCACACTCCCTGTTTTATCAAGCAGTCAGCTGCCAGATGCAGAGGAACAGCTCAGCAGATGAACTAACTTATTCCTCCACAGTCCTTATCAGAATCTATTCAAAGCGGCCCTCCCTGCTTCAGGTTGGAGGCACTCACCATGCTGTTATGGGAATAAGTGCCTCAGAAAGCTGATAGACACAGCAAACTTCTCAGATACACAGATCACAGATAGGCACTTTCTGCCTGCAATATACAACGCCTGAGTCTGGATCCATGGAGGCAATGTTTACCTTGCCTCAGCTGAGCCTGCAGTACCAAGCCACCACTCTGCATGAGCAGAGTTAGACACCTACAAATGGGGATCCCAGGCCACAGTACAACATCTACGTGCTTGCAGAACTCCACTCCCTTCTTCTGAAGCACTTCTCCTGGCTGCCCTTGATGGCTCAAAAATCATGTTTAGAGAGAGAAGCAAAAAACATATTTACTCCCATTTTGCACTCCCACCACAGCCTACTCTTTTTATGGCAAATAATCAACATGTTGAGGCAATCACCTAAATTAGCAGAAAATGTGAAAGTTATGGGAGGGTCTTAAATCCTATTCACCTCAGGGTGAGCCTTTTCTGTAAAGGAAAGCAATTACACTTTCTTATCCCACATCCTGAATAGAAATGAATGTGATTTCTAAGCTTTAAGGTGTAGTAACATAAACTGATTTTTAAGACAATAATAATGTATTGCTGAAAAGAAGAAGATAAACACATTGAGGTATTTCCACTGGCTTGAAAATTCTGCACATTTTTTCTCTATAATTTTCTTTTACAGTACAATTGCATCATGGCATCTGCAAAATTTGGCATGGGACAAACCCCATTAGAGAACTCTTTGATGTCTTCTGTGCAAAACTTTTATCCTATTTCAACAGTATTTATGCAATTTTTGTCTAGAAAAATAGAAAATATTCTAATCCATTTGTTACTGCTATTGCATTAATAAATACTATTTTACAGGTACAAGCTATACTGACATAAAGAACCTTAGAGTCATCTAACTGTATTCAGAATGCATTATATCCTTCTAAATTTTTTTAGTAGAAAGAATTAAAAGCATGAACCGATAATGTTTTCAGTTTACAACTAGTCTTTGGGTCTTTTTTAACATGATTATCTGTGGAAGCTTCTACCAGTGTTGTCACTTGACTAGTTAACTGTCCTGGACTAGCAGGGTGGAGATACTGAAGCTGTAATGTGACATAAAATCTGGATGTCTTTTCAGGGAATAAACAGAGAAATTTGCTGTAGTCTTCCTCCTTCATTAAACCTTTTCCTTAAGCTACTGGGGATGGAGAGAGAGAAATAAAAGGCTTGGCCAGACCAGCTCTGATCCAGTGCGGTGTCTCTAGTTTATCCCAATAGATCTCTCATACTGAGATAAAGATTTTTTCTTTAAACAAGCTGAAGAGAGTGTTTTCCTTTTATGTAAATATCATTTAAATATATAAATTCTCATATAATGGATAAATTAATTTTCAAGTTCTAAATGTAGGCAGCTGATGAAGAAAAAGCATTTAGAAACCTAAGATTCTAATAACTTACAAGTCAGAATTAGTTCATGTTTCTGGTTCAAATCTCTCACATAAAACACATTTTAGAGGAAACGTACCAAATTATGCTCTTATCTTTTAGATTTCTGAGCTTGCACCTAATTAACACTGAAGGAGAACATGTAATTCAAATCAATCGGAAAGCAGCCAAATGCTGTAATATCTGATTAATAATAGAACCGTAATATTGGCAAACATAAATGAGTAGTAACTTGTTCAACTTGTATGAAGTTCAACTTGTATGAACAGATACTCAGAACTACAACAAGCCTTCAAATCTGTTCAAACTGGAACTACAGTTTTCAACTGATATTTTTATGTGCAGACCACAAGAATGCTATATATAGTCCTCTTACTAGGCACGAGGATACCTTGGTGTGAAGGTCTGTGTAGCTGATATTATATTGTGATATTTTGGAAGTAGCAAAAATAGAATGCAGATATTTTTAATGAATATGTAATTGAGCTGGTGTTTTGGTCTGATCCCTCAGCTCTTGCCCTTGAAGTTTTCAGAAAATCAGAAATGAAAATCATGTCTGCAGCTCCTTTCCCCTTTCGGGTACGTTAGAATCTAAGATTTCAAGTCTGTGTTGAATAAAGCTAGAAGGGCAGTGGGACGGGGGTAAGGAAAACATCTATAAACAGCTTTTACTGCTCTGAGATTATTTGGACTTAATGAATGACTGCTGGCAAGTTCAGAAACTCTTGTCACAGTTGGCCAGTTCAGCCCTTCATAGTCGATATGATTGATCAGAATTACCACCAAAGGTTTTAAGGGAATTGGGGCATCATTCACACAAACTGGAAAGACCTACACAGAATATTTAGAGAGGAGACTGATGAGGGCTATAGGTGAAAATTACAGACACACTCACTTCTCACATCTAAGACAGGTGTTTCAAGTTTCCTTCTGTACATGCTCAGAGGAAAAAGACTTTTAAAAGGTTTTAGCATCTATTGACTAACCCACCCTGTACCAAGATATTAGCTTTCTGGCTACCTTAGCTTGCATTTTAACAAGTACTAAACAAGCTTTTAAACTGTATTAAGGTATCCTGATGGAGGAGACAGGACCGAAACCTGTATTTTTTTTGCACATCAGAAGCTGGACCTAAATTTTGAGGTGGCTCTGCTAGTCTGAGGTTTTGGACAGGAAGACATGAGTCCTGTACTAGAAAACACATAGAACTGTTTAATACTTATATCATTAACATAAAGTGATGCTGAAAGTGGGCAACAAGCTGATATGTGGAGAAATTTGTCTACTTCAATATTGTGAGTTATGCCAGCAGCTGTTATACATTGGAAGTCCAGACTGGGCTACGCAAGAAAGCTTTGCTGAAAGGGAAGAAGCTGCCTGAGTACGGAAGGGGACAAGGGCTGCCTGCTTTGTCAAGCCTGTCCTCAAACAAAAAAGGGAAAAATTCTAAGTAAATAAAACCAAAATGAAACAGTAGAGCTTGACAAGTAAGACAGCTCTGACTTAGTAGAGAAGCCTGGTCTGCATAAAGCCTCACTTTGAATGAAGATCTAGGTCTCATTTTTACAAGGAAAAAAAACCCAACAAAAACAAACATTCAAAATTTTACAGACAGGAGAAAGAAAGGAGAAAGAAAACCTATTTTGAAATAAAAAGGGCAAATAGCTAAATGGTGTTCCACTCATTCAACTGCTTTGGTTTGTTTTTTCTCCCCTTTTCCAGAAGGTCAAAGGTTTGTGAAACATTTTAGCTCATCAGAATTTCAGAATTGCATTTCAGAAAACATGTGTTAATCACATTTCATGATAGCACATATTTAGGCCAACTCTGCAATTTGACTAATTTCATAAATGCGTCATAATCAACAAGCCTTTTTTTCTTTAAAGCCCAGAAATATTCATACATTGAAACCACTACTCAGCAGATTGCTTGTGAGATATAGTAGCATCTTTCAAAATCTGCCACAGTCGAAATGCCAGCAAAATCAAATACCAAAGACAAAAATTTATTCATCTAGGAACTGAAAATGCCATTATACTCCCTTAAGTAACTTTCTATATGCCATCTCATCAATCTTATTTCTATTATGACCATTTTATTAGTAAAGATGAGAAGCCAACAAATAAATGTTGGTGGAAGATATGTATAATGGACGCATGAAGTGGAAGACTGTTCAAAACATAAACATTCCTTTAGAGGATTCTCCAAGTACATTGCTCATATACTGAATGTCAAATATCACAGCACAGTCATACTTTTCATAAGAAGAATTTCCAATTTAAACTATCTCTGCCTTTGAACAGCTCAACAATATATAGGCTTCTTTTTCTGCTGTACCTCATTCATGGGACTCAACCAATTCCACCTTTCTGACCTTGATTTAGAAAAGACATAAGAGAGATGCTTGACTTTCAATATGTCCTTGATAATAATATGATAAATTCAGCAAAGTGTTTGACACTATCCTGCACAACATCCTTGTCTCTAACTTGGACAGACACCATTTGATAGATGGACTGCTTGGTAGATAAACAACTGGATGGATGGCCACACACAAAGAGCTGTGGTCAGTGGCTCAATGTCCAGCTGGAGACCAGTAACGAGTGGTGTCCCTCAGGGATCGGTGTTGGGACTGGTCTTGTTCAACATCCTCGTCGCTGACATGGACAGTGGGATTGAGTGTGCCCTCAGCAAGTTTGCCAATGACACCAAGCTGTGTGGTTCGGTTGACACTAGAACTGTATGAGGGGTGATCATATGGGCCATGAGGAAAGATCACGAGGGGAAAGGAGAGGCAGCCATGAGCGGAGGTTGTGAAGGGAAAGGAGGGGGGGCCATAAGGGGAGATCGTGAGGGGAAAGTAGGGGCGGCCAGGAGGGAAGATCATGAGAGGAGATGAGGGCTGGCCATGAGGGAAGGTAATAAGGGGAGAGGAGGAGCAGACATGAGGGGAGAGCATGAGGGGAAAGGAGGAACAGTAAAAGCACTGTTATGCTAACAAGGCAGAGAATAATCCTTTATAGCAACCCTTCACTTTCTGAGACGGAGACAAAATCTCTTTGAAAGGAAACCACAGAAAATGAAGATGGAATTGATTCTGGTTTAGCCTTTCCTTACAGAAGCAGCAGCTCTAATAGGCTTAGATACCCAGCCACAGCAAATTCAATTTGGGTACTCTTCAGCAACCCTATTAACAAAACCCAGAAAAGCCAGAATTGTGTACTTATGATTTAATTAAAACTCCAGAGATGTACTGCTGCTGGTGTGATATTTTCCAGAGCTTTCAGGTGGAGCAGGTCAGAGAGCTGACCTCATGGAACACATGAAAAAATTAAAGCATGCCTATTTAAACTTGGCACATGATTCACTACTAAAATAGTGTCTCCAATTGAAAAATGGTAAAGACTTTTCTTTCTCTTGAAGTTCTTCTTGTCTCATGCTGCTGTAACTTCAATATAGCTTCTTTTCATATAGTTTTGATCTTTGTTATACAAACAACCATTTTTTTAAACATGGGCCTTCAATATTTTTTTCAGCTGAAGATCTTTAAAAATGTTCTAGTAGAGCTGTAGATTTAAGCCTACTTAAAGGAATACTTCCCAGTTCTCATTTTCCCCTCCTCCTTTCCAGCAGAGGATTTGGCATTATAGAAGCGAAGCCAGACTCTCCTGATCTCATCTGACTAGCTGAGAAAAGGTGCTTTCTGAGACATTGAAGAGTCCTGGGATTTTTCTTTTAGGTCTTTTACTTTCAGCTAACCCATATTCAGCATGATTAACATCACTTAAAGTTTGCATACCATACAAATAGGTTTCATATTTGTTTCTCAGTGGCAAACAATGATAGGACAAGGGGTAATGGGTACAAACTGGAACACAAGAGGTTCCACTTAAACTTGAGAAGAAACTTCTTCTCAGTGAGGGTGACGGAACACTGGAACAGGCTGCCCAGGGAGGTTGTGGAGTCTCCTTCCCTGGAGACATTCAAAACCCGCCTGGACGCATTCCTGTGTAACATTATCTAGGTGTTCCTGCTCCGGCAGGGGGATTGGACTAGATGACCTTTCGAGGTCCCTTCCAATCTCTAACATACTGTGATACTGTGATACTGTGATATCCACATTCCCAGTAGCACTTCTGAAAATTATTAATGCAGACACCGCAATGTGCCTAGATAAATATTTATCACATACTAAGTTACCATGTAAAGCAAAAGGAAGTATTTCTGTAATGCTCTTATGTACAGGGCACAAAACTCAAAATAACAATAACCATACTTTTTTGTGGATTATCGAATTACAGCATAGAGAAGCAGGAAGTAAACTTGTTTTAGATCATCTGAGGTTTTCTGATTAACCATCATAGCAATAACGTCAAAATGTTAATTCATATGTAATTTATGCATTTTCTGTCCAAACCTCACTATATCACAAACCCTTGCTAAGCCACAAAATTGTTTTTGTAAAAAGCAGGGGAAAAAAAAAATTGTTCTGCTAAGAGAAATGGAGATCTCTCCATAATATTCTATTTATATGCAAACTCTTGCTTTTCCAACCTATATTCAGTAGTTTTCCAGAGAATACTAATACCAACTGTAGTTTATTTAAACACATTGGACAGAAGTTTATAAAGGCTCTTCTCCAGTCAATAACTGGATTACAGCACAATGGCTGACATCGGACAGTAGCATTTACAGCTGTCTCAGTCTCTACCTTACAGCTCCAATTTGAAAGCGTCTTTCTTTTTCCTGAAGGATCTAGCAAACCTGTGCACTAGAACAACCCAAGAATGCTAGCCCCATGGTCAGTCAGCTTCTTCTCTAGATCCAGGCTTAACCAGAATGAGCAAGTAATCCATTCAGCTAGAAGACAGGCACAGGTATGCACAGATACGTAGATGATAAAATGGAGTTAAAATGTTAGATAGACAATTTTGCAGTCATTTCATAAGGACTAATTTCTAAGTGGTGGAGAAAAGCATAAAAAAGTGAACTAGTCTTCATAATTTGAACTGCAGCTTATGTCTGGAACTCCTTTTGCATGACTTGTCAAGGGAGAAGTCAGAAAATATCTGTGATGCACCAAACTCTATTAGCTTGGCTAATTTGTGCCCTTTCTAGCAGTCAGTGGCAAATGCAACTTTGGTAGGAGGGTTATCTTCAATTTTAGCCTGAGGAAAAGCCAGAGGCTAAGACAGATGTAAGCCTATTGCTTTAAAAATGGGTTATCACAACAGCACTAGTCTTTTTGTAGTATGCAGAGGAAAGAGCAGCAATTCCAGGGACACTGCTCTGGCCAAGACTACATCAGTTAGCTCTCCACAGGCCTGTCACTCACTGGTGTTGGAGCAGCAGCAGAGGGTAATTGGCTTCCTGGGTAGCCCTGTCAGGCTGACTTCAAGTCAGGCACAGGGATCAATGTCAGCATTCACACCAAAGGCAACCACACTGGATTTGGTGTCTCAAGCAAAGAGACAGAAAAAGAAAGCTCATATATCCATACAGTAGAACTCCCCATACATATGTGTATATGCAACATCACATTGTAGGGACAGGTTAAAATCGGAGCAACGCAGCACAGTGGAAATTAGAGAAGAAAGGCAGCATAACACCTCATACAGTATAATAAACACAGATGGACACACAGACAAAGTCTTTCCTCTCTTCTCTTGTCAGGAGCGCCCCACATGCTGTAATCACCTTGTTAACAAGTTTGTCTGCAAACAGGGACAAACTCCTCAGCCCCTTACTTGCTCCTAGCTCATTTCTTACTGAAACATGACACAGTTCTCCTGCTGTGTCCTCAGTTCCCTCTGCCCCCCTCACAGGACTAGAAAGGAAGTGGCTTGCGGTATTAGATGTTTGAGAGAGCTCAGTATTTGGAAAACTGAAAAATGAACAAGCAATTGCCATTGCCCAGAAATGTGTAATGGGGAATGCAATAGTATCTCACATTGTAAAAGCTGACGAAAAAAGCTGTATGACTTTTCCTCCAGAATGCTGGTAAAAAGGGAATTTTCTGAAGACGGGAAATTAATTTTTTTAAATAAATAAGTTAAAATTTAAAATTGATTGTGGATATATATATATAACTTGGGCTTTCCTTTTGCGCACCGCTAAATGCCAAACTGATTTCAGACAGAGCCTAAAATGTAAACCCCTTCATTTGCTTTATGGATTATATAATGAAATTTTATATCTTCTTTTATTTTCTGCACACAAAAGTTTCCTAGACCAACAGTGATTCATGTTTTAGAAAGATTATGCCAGCTACAAGAAAACTGATTGATCATTTGTGGAATTAATGGATTCATTTCATAAAACATGAAGGCTCAGTGCCAGGGTTCCCTACAATGTGGTGTCAAGAAAGGTTTTTCATAAAATATCCTGCAAAAAGTAAAAGTAGTAAATTCACATGCTCAAACAGAGAGCTGCTCCAAGGGTCAGGAAAAATAAAGATGGTTTCATGGGATTTATGTGGTAGGGTTACACATTTAGGTCAGCAATGATTGAGAAATATATTAAAGGCTAGTACTTTACAATTCTCAAGATATTTTTTTATCCAATTTTCTTGGCTTTACATACACATTGAATTATGCTTACTCTATTTTATTCTTGAGACGTTTTCTATAGAGATGGGATGGTCCAGAAATTACAATGATAATTTCCTTAAAGGAAGAGCTTGATGCTTGTTTCACTGTCTCTTCACCCTCACCCACAAATGCTGTTCAACTTAAATTTCTCCTTACATTTACCCAGTTCCTTCATCTCTGTATCTTTCGTTCCAAAAGAATAGCACATGACTTTAAAAAAGAATATCTATTGCCTTCCATTTTCATCCATATGCACTAAGTACATATTTTCAGGACTTCTGAAAACATAATAATGATTTTAAACAGTAAGGGGTGCAATCAGGCCTGATGCAGTAAGTCAGTCCTGTAGATATGGCCCTCTGTAAGATCAGCCACTAGAGAAAACTAACTATAGTAAATATATATGCTGTAGAGATGGCTTCTACAAAAGGAATCAACATGTACTGTGAAAGCCTGGCCTGGGTTACTCAATTTTTTATAGTATTTTTGCATAGCAGCTCAATGGATGCTTCACTTTTGCTGTCTGTAAAATGCAGATAATGGCACTGGCTTTGTCTGTTAAACATATTCTGTGTTACTGATGACAAGTGCTAGATAATAGCTATGTACTACTTTATTACTGAAATGCCATTGTTTATTTCTTCCAGACTCTCTGTCTGAAGGGGCAAGCTACTTTATGCCTTATCAAATGAAGATTAAATTTGTCACTGAAATTAAAATGGTTCTAAACGTCTTCAGCTTCTTTTCAGGAAAAATTCTCATTTTAGCTTCAGGAGATCTGCTGGAAAAAAACATCATGTTTCTACCACATTAATGGGAGGAAATTAGAGTGGAGGCTGTTCTTAAAATCTGGCACAAAATCTGCATTGCTAAACTTGATGTGGGAACAGAAAAAAAAAAAAAAAACATACATTAAGGAAGAATTATTGTAGATATGTATTTCGAGTAAAAAAACAGCTGTATTAAACCTATCAAGAAGCAGAGACATAAAAATCAGAATTAAGCCAATTAAAGATATGAATGATAAAAAGACATTCTTTGGCAGAAAAGAAATAATCCACTTGAAAACTGGCAGAGATACTGGGGAAACAGAAGAGAAAATATTGCATCAATCTTGAAACTTGTCAAAGCAATGAAATTATCTAGCAAATGTTTAATTGGACTGTCCAATATACGGAGAATTGAATATTGCCTTTGTCTTCTCCCAAAAGACAGATAAACTAGTACTATCAATTGTGCAGATACAGGCAGTTAAGTGCAGGAAAGATGGCACATGTTTTCACAGTTTGTAACTAACCAACAGGACTGGAAGGAATCAACACCTATAAAGGGGTTTTAGAATTTCCAAATAAAGCACAGATTCCAATATATATTATATTTGACACTGCTTACAAACACTTCCATTGTACATAATCAAAATGAGGGAACTGAATTGCTGGCATCCACTTTCATACACAGAACTTACACAGAACTGAAGTTATTCGGATAGACGTGTTCTGGGAAAAGACTGAATAAATGTGGGTTTTTTTCTTTATTATACACCTTCCAATTCTACCACAAGGTTCTCAAGAAAAAAATTACCAGCTTTGCAGCACTGCCACTGGGGTGGCTTTGATAGCATGTTGTATGCGGACATTTCATCTGTGCATTTTCTTAATGAGGAGGCGGAGATGGATACTGCCGCATTGCAAAGCACATGGTGTTTTGGAAGCTGTGCAGGGATGAGGCAGCTCAAACGACATCACTCTACACTTATGAAAGGACAGATTTACAACTCTCTGCTGTGCCTGTACTTTTCTAGGTGGAAGATAGGACGTTATGTAATGTGTGATGATCATTACACATTGATTATCACATGAAGAGTATGTTATTTTACTTTGGAGAGGCAACACAGAGAACCAGACGCTTCAGTACATTTCTTAAAATGTAAGTGGAGCTGAACTTATAGGGGTTCAGACTTGGTAGACTCAGTTACTTAGATGCGTGCAAACCCTGCCCAGTGCATTAACAGAGCTGAAGGGATGGCTTTATAAGGAAGAGACCTTGATCACAATGATTGGCTTGGTTTTGGGTAATCACTATGTTGCAGAGCATTTACACTTCTATTCAGCCACTTGCTCAAGCTATTGCTCAGGTTCATTATCACTGCTTAGAAGGGAAATTCAAAGAAGAAAGATGAAAATGTCTGGAAATAAGAGGGAATATACTGGGTTTTAAAAGTTTTTAGTCACAATGACATTTCAATGTTTACCTCCTCCTGGTTTATTAATCAAAGACAGGAATACTCCATGTACAGAATGATTTGGGAAAATGTCAGTTGAAATGTTGCCTTTTAAAGATTTATACTTCCATAAAATATACCTGAAAAATCACCAGTGTTTCTTCTCCTTCTACCCACTACAGATTTTGTTCCTAACAAGCACATATTAATGCTGTCTCAAGAGGCTATTTTTTTCCCTTTCTAAATGAAGCACAGTGCCAGCAGTCAGTTATGATTCCCACTACGCTGTCCTTTGGACTCAATGACAGTAAAGCACTAGCTGGTTGCATGAAAAGACATCTTTTAAAGCAGTTTTATATTTCTGTGTTAAAGCATCTTGCTGCCAAGGTTTTAATCCAGAGACTGGCTGACAGCCCATTCAGAACCACAGCAGCCACAGTAAGGTTTGGAAATCAGCTCTTCACATCTGACAGCAGGGAACTGATTCAATATCAGCTAGAGTTCATTCAGTGTGGTAAGAGTACAGTGCAAAGATTTACCTGATTCCTGGACAGAATATGACCCTATAACTCAAACTTAAATTTCTCAAGAACATATTCACTTTGGTGCTCCCAATTAGCTCAATGCAGAAAGTAGCAGGGCACAAACTCTGATTCTGTACCATGTACATTCACACTGCCAAGCTACTTAAATCTTATGCAAACCATGAGATGCAAGAAGACTCAACCTGGTGAACTTAAAGGGGACTTTAACAGCCCTTAGAACTGCTCATCTTCCACACGGCTGTCAGTTCCACTCCACTAAGGAATTAATCTTAAATTAATCTGTCTTCTTGCTGAATGCTGAGTGCCTTCCTCAACTTGTAAATCTCATTTACTCATGCTAATAGCTCAGTCACTACAGATACATCATTCCATGTCTGAATTACAGAGGGATAAATTACCAGTTCCTGGATATTTAGATGTCCTGGAGAAGAGATGGCTAAGGAACACAGGTTGGCTGTCCTTCTGCAGGATGTCCCACAGACCCAGCACTTCAAAACCCACCATATTTAACAAGTCTGGTCTATGGCATTTTCAGGCAAATGTAAGGACTGGGCTACCTGGTGCTAAAGGATGCAGTCAGGCCCAGTCAGTAAAAGAGTCTGGCAGACTACATGGCCCCAGCTTACTAAGAGCTATCTTGGCCACCTTTCTCTCCTGCCTGGGCAACTCACTTGCTCCTGTTTTCCAGTTTCTTTAAGCATGCACTTGCCACAACAGAACTGTCTCTCAAAACTCAGAGTAAACTGTTTTCTTCTTACAACAGGATTAGTGACAGAACCGATTGATTTTATAAACTATCTGTCCTGCCCCCTCTCTTTTGTTCCAATTAGTCTTAAATATTTTCTGGAACAACTTCAAAAGCTGGACACCTTGGTAAGAGATGTAAGGCTTCATCCAGGGTAAAGGGAGTCTTGAACTCTCTGTCCCACTCCTCTGGACAGTGCATAAACAGTAGAATACTGTACAAACAAAAGACACCAGTACTTGGGCTTAAAAGACAAACTGAGAACTTTTCTCATTTACTGCAAAGACCAACTGTCACTTTCAGAAATGCATTGCACATGCTGGATCTCTTGCAGTCCTTAACTGAGCAGCTAACCCTCAGACAGCAGGATTTCAGATACATGATGTTCATTGCTTGGTTTTCTTTCTCATTTTCAGGTAACTCCCAGATCCACATGGGTGTTTGGATTGCAATTTAAGTACTAAGATTAAGCGATTAACACAAGGCTTTAATTCCACTTAGGAATTAGAAAGCTAAAAATTTGTCATGAAAAAAATGAGCTTGTGCTGCTCAAGTCCTTTATTACATTTGTAATCTTAAACAAATCTGTGAGGAAGAGTTTGTTAAACACTAACTGGTGTTGACAGCAGATACCCACTTGCTTCAAAGACTGCATCTGCTTCTGCAGCCCATGTATCACTTCTGAGTTTTCTGGTTTCATGTCAGTCATGCGGAAGCTTCTCATAGTTGGCTGCATCTGGGCACATTGTTTGGCTCTAAATGAGCCCCCAAAACCACTGACACTTCCATGAACCAGGGCCCTTCAAAGGCCTGTTATTTAACTGAACTCTGTTGCATAACTGCTAGTGGCCATTTCCCCTCTTTTTCATTAATGGTAAACCAAAGACTCGCAACTTCTTGTGCCCCAGATTAATCTCCACTTCTGCCTGATTATGCCAAAAGCTGCAGATTTTCCACATAGTGTATGCTTCCTGTCACACGATTTAGCTAAGCTGTTTCTAAGCATGTGGAGTATCATCTGTTTGTAAAACAGGATGCACATATACTTCTTTTTACCTACTGCTGGAGGAGAAAAGTAATAAAAGACAGCACATTCAGCCCCCTCCTCTCATATAAATGCAGAAAGAAGGGAAAAAGCAACAACTTACTTTATTACTCCCATCAGTTTTGCTGAAGTAAGAAGACTGAAAGCTGTGGGAGAAAAATTTTCATGTCATTAACACAGCTTCTCCACAGGAAATATGGGCTCATCAATAGACTGTTTTCCAGCTTAAGCTTTAAATATGAGTGATTTCACAGACACCAGCTTATACAATTTATTTTAGGTCTGTAATACACTGGTACTCAAATATTTGCAAACTGAGTTTCCCTTCCAACTATCCTATCCATAGCCTGAGCGCTGTCTTTTATTAAAGGCTCCACCACCTCGAGCCTCAACAGCTCCATTCCACTAACTACAGACCTATACAGGGAAATCCTCCTTTTAGGTATTTTCTCCAGTTTCCTTCCGCCTCAATTCAGTAAATCTGCATTTGCAGTCTTATTCCAACCATCTCCTCCTTAGCTGCTTGGTCTCCCCAGATCAGCCTGTGCTCTCCCAGGAAGAGGCATGGTGTCAGACTCCATGTTTTGTTTAGCCTAGCTTCCAGGGAGCAGGAGGAGCAGAGCAGAGAGGAAAAGGTGATGTTGCTTGCAGAGACTGTCTCATAGCCTCAGGCATAGGCTTTGCCCCCACTTGCCAGCTACCTCTTCCCAAGGTCAGATGTTATCCTCTTCAGTGACCTGTCAGAGGATGATAAAACAGCAAAGGGGAGAGTAAGAGTGCATGGAGCATTGCACAAAGTGAGCAAATCACTGCCCTGATGAGCAACCTGAGGAGCCTGAACTCTATTTTGCTATCATGTATTTTCTCAGTATCAGAAAAGGAATCTTATTTCTGGTTTAAAAAATCTAAAATTAGGACCTTTCATATCTGAACTTAATATCAGAAGTATGTTACACTCACTGGTGGTCTGCAGAGAGCTGATTAGTCACAGCATGCTGCTCCCTCTGTATTTAGCCACTAAACAACATTTTTAAAGTTAAACTCATATTAAATATTTACCTGATATTTATTGATCCATGTAAGCAATTGCCACAGGAATATTATTCTGTTGCCAGAAAGAGGATAATACTCTCTGCAATGGCAAATAGGCTGGGAAGTAGGCCCATGAGTCAACATCTCAGTTGAAACATGAATTTGTGAGTGTTTTGAATTACCAAACCCTTTGGCCAGCACTGCTCAGGGTGCTTACTTCACATTTTGTAGGTGTCTGACTGAAGCACCTTAAAGAGGCATAATTTTTACAGGATGACCTATTAGTACTTTCTGAATATCATTCCATGCAGAAACATGTCTCCACAGACACCCACCAACTCTTGATCCTCTGATTCTTCTCATTAGTAAGCTCAGATTCTTTCTTATATTAGCATTATTTGTACACAGTTCAAGACTTAGAATTATAATCATCTTCTGGGATGCGTAAATGCAAGTAAATGCAATGTAAATGCAACCTCCTGGAGATCTAATGATTTCAGCGGAGTTGTTGATGTCAAACCATGCCTGGCATGGCACTGTGACTGAAGGTGATAGCCTCTCTCAAATAGCTGGCCATGGAAAACTGAGTTGAAATCAGCTGTAACAGACTCTCGAAATTCTGCAAGCAGGTACTGCTACCTTCTCACAAATGTACTGTTCTCATACAACATCAGGTGGAGGAGATCATCTCCTGAACTTTTAAATCCTCTTGAATACTGCAGTTCTGAAGGTTGCTCTGGCCCTAGTGTCACTGGATTAGTTTTCCCCCATGGACCAAACAGGTTTTTTGTCCTGAATAACTTGAAACCTTTTAAGCCTGGAATATTCTAGATGATCAACACCGATTTTTTTTTACCCTTGTGCATTGAAGATGCTCAGGAAGGCTGGCTGCCTATACAATAATAACTTAGATGGTTTGAAAGTGTTCTAAACTTCATTTTGGCATACAAGTAACCTTGCTTTTCTCAAACTAGCACCCAGTAACACACTGCCTGCTCTAAAATTCCCTGCCATTGCTAGGAAAGTCACCATCAGATCAGCGTCAGGCATCTGCATTTTCAGTTAGGTAACTACTGGGGAGGAGAGCTTGCCAGAAAACACAAGAGTTCAAGAGCACAACATCCTCTATTAGCATAGTTCAGTTCTAGTCGAAATAGCTTTTTTATATCCTTATTTGAAATTGAAATCCCCCAAAGCAAATCCAGATGTCTTGTGTTTGTTTGTTTATTTATGTTTTTCAGAAGCAGAATGTGATGTAGGAATGGTGAGAAACAGTTTGAAAGCTCTGAGAAAAAGCCTTGATCTCAGAAACCCTGCTAAAACTGTTGTAAAACGTGCTGGTTTGGTTTGTTGTTTTTTTTTTTTTGTGAACCAAAATATCACGGGGAAGAAAAAAAAAATGAAAAAAAACCACCCTAAGGAACACTATATACTCAAACTAGCAGAAAAAAAAAAAATACAGTGTTTCTAAATACTTTCTATGTATTTCTATCCTGTATTGTGATTCTAACCAAATGCAGCTGCTTTCTCATTTACTTACTGAAAATGCAATCAGCAATGAAGCTAATTTGTTTCTAACCAAGGCTCTTACAGTAACTGATTACTTATAGATGCCAAGTCTCCAAGTGAAATTTCTGCCACCTGTTTTTAATTTCAGGATTGGCAGTTTTGTATTTCCACAGCTTACTGACCTCGTGTGGGGCTATACCATCTGTTGCTGCATTCTCCATGTTCAGTCACCAGTTTCCACAGAACATCAACAACATTGAAAGCTTTATCGGGAGGTTTCCTCCATTATACAAGGAGCTATACTAAATACTATCTTAGAAATATCAAAACTGTCTTCCATATCAAAAGGAAGCTTCAGATGAAACACTGATTACTTTTCTGTAGTAAGTGGTTTCATTCAAGGTGTGAATATGGTTTATTTACATGTCAAATTAACCATAGCAAGACGTTTCCATTTATCGTGCAAGCCAACTTTTACTGCATTTTTATTTTGACATCCATTATCTAGCACAAACATTTTGTATAGCCTGAAGTTTTTAGGAGAGCCCCCAAAAAGCATTCGATTAATAGAAACAGTGCTGTCAACATTAAATCTATGCAGTAGAAAATATAACAGTTTAATCTGTTTTAAAAGGACAATAAATACACTTGGGTAATAAACAGTTTGCTGGAGATAAAAGCAATGAACAGAAATACAGAATACATGCTTTTTTTTTGCACCAGTGCAAAGGATATGCTGTTAAACAGTTTTGCAAGATATTTTCTATTTCAGAGTAAGACGTTTTCTAAAATTCATCACCAGTATTGTTTAAGCCATGACTCATCTACAGACTAATTCCAACATATAATGATTACTAGATGGTATCTGTAAGAGGAGGCACTTACGGAAAAGGACTATTCCGTTATCCTGTCTGTAAGTTGCAGCACAAACCTCTAGGGGATGCTCTATATTAAATTCATACCACTTTTTGACTTTTGGACTCCTTCCACTACAAAAGTCCCAGCTAATATCAACCCACACAGCCTACAGTTGGTTTATGTTATTATTTTTTGCTTGTATTATCATAATGGCTAAGTTCCTTTGCTGTTGAAAAGACCCAAGATGGTAGATGCCCTGCAAACACAGAAGAAAAAGACTGTCCTATTCTTCCTGTGGAGTACAAAGAGTTAAGCGTATGCTAAATTACACTGTGCTCCCAGATAACTTGAGCATCTCTCCTCAGGTGACCCAGCAGCTGAGTGGGATATCAGGGGTGGAAAGGCAGAACCTCACACATGAAGAGCAGAGCAGTCATGGAACACAGACCACGGACAGGAGAGAAGGGGAGAATGGGCTGGGAAATACTCACCTACAAGATGGCTGGAAATAAAAGGAAGGAGGAAAATTATGACTTTTTGTTAAGCCACCAAACTCCTAAAAATTATTGTTTCCCTGTTTCAACACCAACCACAGAGATTTCAGTACAGTCTTCAGGAAATGATGGGTGTTTCCATCCCCTAGTTTATGAGGCAATCAAAACAGTTTCCTCCTCTTCAAAAGAAGGTTCTGAGCCATTCCCCTAAGGTCAAGTATTAGTAGAGACAAGAGACAGCACAAGACTGAAAGGCATGCTCCAGCCAGCCGCCACTCTTCCAAGCCTGTCAGACTCCAGTTATGGCTCTTCTGCTGATGGTGATAGACACAAACCCCTTTATTCCTCATAACAATTTGATTAACCTTCTGCCATATCATTTGCTATTGCTCCATCTCTCAAAGAGTGAGGGTGACTTTGGCATCAGTCTGAAGCCACTAGAGCTTTTATGTCTTTTCCTTGAAGAACTCCACCAGGCAAAAATTAGACAGGATTGTGGCCCACTCACTGCAACGTCTTCTGACCTCAGTTAACACTGACATAAAACTCGAAGAATGCTGTTGACTGGAGCGCAGCTATTACCATTGTACAGGAGTGCATCTGAGGTCAGAATCTGACTCAAACTGCTTGCCAAAGACTGCAAAATATTATGAAAGAATGGCTAACAGAAGCTACCCACACCCACTGAGCTCTGGATGTTCAGCTGAGAAGCAGATGTTTTAGGGGTCAGTACTTTTGTAATAAGTAAACACATTTATTGTAATGTAGAACACTGAGCTAATAATATAAATACCAAGTAGGATGCTTGAAATACCATGCAAACAACAACATACATCTGAAAAATAACTACAACAAATGCTTGTTTTTCACCAGAAAGATCACAGGATCAGCAGCTGTTTACTGCTTCAGCACAGCAATTACAATGTAAGCTTAGCCAATGTTTCCAGTAAAGCCTGCTCTATCCATCCCATTTCTAACAATCTGTGACTTTTTTTTCCGGGTCTCATATTCAGTGAGCCTGCTGTCCAAAATACTAGCTGAGTTGCTCTGAGCACAAGGCCAAAAGATCATGTGCTCTGCTTTTCAGATGCAGTTAGCTAAAACTAATTCACCTCATTCTTTGCAAAGACCCCCTGTTTCTTACTCAGCAGTATAATTGTAGAACACAAGTAAGGAAGTTTCTGAAGACTAAACATTTTAATTAGGAACAAAAAAAAACGCTCTGCCAGGAAAAAGAAATCTCTGTATTTACTGTTGTTTCTGTGATTTGGCTAAACAAAATATACTGACATGATAGCAGCTAAGCTGTCAGCAAAGATGAAGACACCCATACAGATTCAAGAGCAGACCCAATATTTAGACTTCTGCTGACTTTGGTGGGCTTTTGGACCAGCCCATAATAAAGCAAATAAAAGTTTTACTTTTACCAGGGCTCTTGCTTTTCTGGATCCCCATGCAAGCTCTCCATAAGCTCCCACCCCTACAGAGGGAAGCCACAGAGTATCCCTTGGCCTATTAGCAGAAGACTGAGCTCTTGGGTCCAGAGCACTAACCCGGGGCAAGGAGAGGCTGTCGGCCACATGGCCTGTGCCCCAGTCCGCCCCTGCCATAGGGCTTGCTCTAACCCCCCCCACCCCGCACCTGCCCACTTCAGACCTGTTCATTGACCCCATCTGGTGTATTGGGTACACTGGATGATTAGAAATGGGCACAGAACCCAGCATCACAGTCAAGGAGAGAGACTCTTGCATGCACTACTCTGTCTATTCTGATACCTTCAAAACTGCAAAAATACATAAATGTGCTCAAATGTGGGAACAATATTCTCACCAGACCAGTCTAACTACTGCATCCAAATGGATATTTTGTATCGTTCTACATGCAACTATTTCGTTTTTAGTTTTCATTTTAGTCAACATGTTACAGCAAAACCATCATCTACTCTTTTATTAGTATTATTGCTATTACTATTAGAGAGAAAAAATGCTAAAAATCACAGTGAAAATGCAGATATATATTCCCATTTTTGCTAGCATATATGAAGTTCTGCAGAGAGGTCTCCTCCCTCCTATTTACTTTTCTAGAATAATATTTGACATGTCCTTTATTGTTCAAAGTTTTAAAACAAAAGCCCTACCTATTGTTCCACAGAACTCCCTTTCACAAGTTTGCGCTTCCACACCATGCAGTGAAGTTAACTGCAGAAGAAACAAGCAAACTAAGCAGCCCACTCACAACCCAGCAAAAAACTCCTCAAAATGCATGCCAATGTGCTTAAAGCCCTCTTTTGACTTACAGTTTTGCACGTACCAGCCTAAGGTGAAAGAAACTGGTTTGCTGGCTCTATTACCAGGGAAATCTTTGGAGTAACTAAGTAATAACTTGCATGTAGAGCATCATCTTGTACTGGCTCATTTTCCTCTCTGGACAGTTCCTGACTAATTATGTATTTATTTTTAAATCAAGAACAAACTCTTCTGCTTGGATGAAAACAATTTCCATCTTAAGCTTCTGTGGTCTATAAAGGTACGCATGTTTCTGATAAACTGGGAGTGCTTCCTCTGTCCCTAAAGTAAGAAATGTGAATACAAATGTTGATACAGATAAATATGGGTCAAGAAAACCCAGGAGCTGGACTGAGCCACCATATTTAGAAAGTGAATTGGGTTAATGTCTGCCACCAGGACAAAGGAAGAAGTTTTTCATCAGAGCACCAGCTAACTCCCTCTGGTAAACGGCATGCAGGATAGGAAGAGCCCAGGTAAATATCTCATCACCAGCTTTGTATCTTGACTTCAAATCAGTTCAAAGCTGTAAAACTGCTTGCAGTTTCATGTTACTGACCTTCTCCAAAGATTTACTCCTCATGTATTCTAGCTCCTTAATATGATTTTATCTAGACTTCCCCCCTTCTGCCTACTGATCAGATAGTTTTCACAGAGTTTAGAAAGTCAAACTATTAATGCAGTTGTCAAAAATGTTTGTTTTTTCAAGCTCTTAGGATTTATACAGCTTTGCATCTCCACTTTGCAGCTCTGGGTTAGAAAAACACAGATAATGAATAAGGCTGTAACATATATTACATAATTACATTATTACATTCTTAAATAGATTTGTTAATTATTAAATTAATCTGTTCATAATAATTAAAATAACAAAATACTTTTATTATTAAACTATTACTATATTATTTATTATTCTATTAATATTTTATTATCAGAAATATTTAATACAATACATTGTACTATTACTATATAAATTTATCCTAGTTAATGATTACTATATTAATTCACTAATTAATATATTAGTATCAATATAAGTAATGTATTTTTAAATTATTTTATTATATTGAATGATTAATTAAAAGAAATAGATTAATAGATTATTAAAATATTATATTACGTTATTAAATAGATACTTGCTTATTTTCATTGGCTAAGTAGTGGCAAATGAAAAAAATATGAATTTTAAAAAACAAGTTAAGTTTTAAAACACAGCTGGACAGAAATAGATACATAGTTTAAAATCATAAATTATCTAACTGTGAGCTCTAATGCTCTTTATCAGAATGTGGAACAGAAAGGTGACCATATTGAAAACAGTACAGTCTGATCTAACATGAAAGATTTAATCCATGAATATAGTCACTAATTTCAGTTGTATTTCCCTAATTCAGAGTGAGATTTATGTTGTTTGTACAGCAGAGGCCTGCAGGACAAGACCAATGACTATGACAGAGGATCTTCACGTAACAGCTTTGGTCATGCTCTGCTTCGAAAAAAGCAAAGGTCCAAACAGAGCTGGAAGGCTAATAATTCATATACAAATCATCCCTGCAAAAATTATGCAATGTAATAACCTCATAATGTTCCTTTAAACTCTAGATTTCGGTTAATAAATAGCTTAAAATAAAACACATAAATGGAGCAGCTAATTTCTTAAGGAGACCTGGATATAAGAATATAGCGGTGTACAGATCAACTCTAAATGGAAACCTTGTGACTGAACTGAACAACAAATATGCAATTTAAGTCTTTTACATTTTGGTTCAATGTAAGGAAATTACAAACGTATTAGAGTTACACATTAGGGAAACATGAACTCAGCTTTTTGTAAGTCTTTTCTTTATATTTAACTGGGTTTTGCGTACATTTTCTTCCTTGTGAAAGTTACAACATTTAGTTACCTTTTTAAAAGATACTGAGGGTATGAAATCTAATGATCATTCATGGCTGTCACCTGAATTTTTAATCGAGTAATATTTTGCCTATTTAAAAATATTTTCTCCCTACTTTGGTAAAGCAATTAATCTAGATTACTGTAAATTGACTGCCTGTTAAATTAGCTCAAGAGAATGCATGGGAAAATCTTTCAAGTTAATATCTAGCTGCTCAGCTGTGTTTTAGAAAATGTTTCAAACAATACTCTCCAGGATGCAAAACCTCTTCAGCAAGCTAAGCAAGTTTTACCAGTAATTAAGTTATTAATCTTCAGTGTGACTTCAGTGATTTTGTGAATTCTACAAGTGTCAAAAAGTATAATTATCTTTATACATTAGCCTCTTTAATGTTGTAAAATATCAAAGTGGAAACAAAGATCTGGCACAGCAGAAGGAAAACTCAGTGCATATAGAATATCAGGAAATTATTTATTCTCTAGATTTCCAGAGGGAGAGAAGGAGATTTAACATGACAGCTACCATTGCAGTTTTAAAACTCAAACGTACTCAAAATGCAGTCGGGCCATTAGGAGTAGAAGAGGGATAAATTAGCACAGAGATTTTGATACTTTTGAAGCAAAGGCAGTGAAACTCCATCAAGTACTTTGTTACCTTCCAAATTTTCAAGGAAACTGTTGCTCTAACAGACAGCTGCATATAACCCTAAAATCAAAGAAGAAACTAGGGACCGATGAAGAGAGTGATCTACTGACAATTTCTTACAAGGAAAAGTACTTCAAAGAAAGTCAGTGGAGTTATGCCAGCTGGGATAGAAAGAGAAGCATTTTACACTTTACACTTCCTTATACACTACCTCATTGAATGTAGTGCATTTACCATAGGCACACTGACCACTCATATTAAACAATTCTAGTTTCAAATATCTGGAGCTCTTCACATTAATAATGCCCTGTAAAAAGTTTGCTCAGGCTTGTAATCATTTAAAAATTTAAAATTGAAATGATATAAGTATCTCTTAGGATTTCTAAGATCAGGAAAGATTCCTGTCACCTTGTTTATGATTAATTTTAATGCATTTCTAAAGAGAAGCAATATTTTTCTACGTTTAACAGGCAAATATTGAAATAAAGTAATCTTACAACCCTATTTTATTTTTCACACAGTTTTCTTATTTGCATTTCTGTATCTTAGGAAGCATTTTTTTTCCTGTCATCTTGTACCTCCAGAATAGTCTAACTTGACCATAACCATTTTCTCCTCCTAGAACAGATAATATTGTTGCTCAACCCGAAGGCATCTTTTAACATATAAAGTTTGAATTACTCTATTTTAGCTTTTTTACATTAAAAAGTGCATGGAATATAATAACAGCAATCATTCAAGAAATTAAAAGAAAATAATTATGTTAATTCAAAAGTAATAGAGTCCTTCGGAAAAAAATGTAGTCTGTTACTAACTGTGAGAACCTATAAGACTGGCTCATTAAACAGCACCTTGGCTCATAGCAACTTCTATATTAGGCAGAAATAATATGGCCTCAAAAATTTTTTACATTTACTTAAACTACCTCTAATTATATTCACAATACTTAACCCAGAAATTCTGCAAGGTGTGAGATGACATTATTAATGTGTCATTTCAGCTGATATTAGAAGATCCTTTGCTGCCTTTGGCCCTTGACTTTCTCCTGCTCCCCTTCCTGCACGTGGCTGCGATCCAAGCAGGGGCAGAAATACCAACATAACGAAGGCTTTATTTTGGTACTCCTACATGAGGGCAGAGAAAGGATTAGTACTATCCATGATTATTCATCCACAAAAATGACAATATATTTTCCCTCCCCCTAGTATCAGCCCTAGAACATTAGCATAAGCAATACAGATATTAGCTCCAAGATCACTGAGGTGGTTTTGCGTTCAGAATGCTCTTGGCCCTAAAGATCCTCATCCAGCTGCTGGGAGGGAAAAGGGGCACGGGTTGCACAGACATCGGTAATGCTGGTATGCTGAAGCATTTTATTTTAACATCCTGTTTATTCTAGCCTTAATTTGAGCTCATTGCTGGGCAATGATACAAGAGAGCATCTGATGAAGCAGGAACCCCGAACATGCAACCAAATTTCCAGGCAAAGCAGGTTTTGCATCTTCTCCTTGCAGCTCAGGAGTCCCTTCTACTTTAACCTGGTCATCACACACCACAAGATGAAGAATATTACAGCATAGACAGATGACCTTCTACTGCAGTCTTTACTCTAGGATCTCCCAGCAAGTTCCTATTGCCAAAACAACCACAAATAATAGAGGACCTTGACTTCTTCAGGCTATATATCAAATCACCTAATATGGCATCTTTATTGTATTGTTTTTTTCTTTAGTATAAATCACATGGTACATTTTTACTGACTGAAAAGCTAGCAGAAAGAGAAGCAGAGCTGGAGAAAGTTACAGAATTCATGACTAAACGGATAAAACTCACAGTTTCTTTTTGAGCAAGTCAGAGAAAAGGCATTTCTCTCATGCTTCCTCTCCTCTTTTCTCATACAGAAAAATAATTTATTCACAGGATGCAAGTATCTCTTATCTTTGCATAAAAATAAAGGTGATTTGAGGAGCTGAAGTACAAGTAAAAAGAATCATACTTAACAAAGTAAAGGTAATAACAGACTACACTGAGGGTGATAAAGGAGCAGAACTGCCACTGGAATCGTAAGGTCTGCAGACAGCTGTTCGCATGCAATGGCCAGGAGTCAGTGGGACACAGCACTGCAGGTGCTTGTCCTGGTCAAGACCCAGGCTGTTAGGATGGCTTCCCTTCCTGGTAGCAATCCCTGCAGGCCTGGGACAATTGTGGTTCAGGGTGGAGCAATCCCCCAAGCCCCATTCTGCCACAGTCTGTACGTAACTGTAGCGCCAGTGCAAGGTCACATACAAGGGCATCACACTACAGGCTTTATATTCTCTGAGCTGCCTGTCATTTTGATTTTTAATAAAATATTTTCCTGTTCAGTCTCTCAGAGGAGAAGTGTTTGAAGGAGAATAAAGAAATCTCAAACAAAAGTGTTTAATGAAGTCTGAAAATAACACATAAAACTGCTTGTCTCAAAGGCTAACCCATACAACACACTAGGGCCATACTCCATATCCATGGTGACAATCACATCCTCAATACAGAGTTCTTCACACTGAAGATATAGGCATGCAACCCATTTTCAGATCTTCTGGACCATGCCCAAGTAACCAAAGGTGCACTTTCTCATTATTTGTTTTATTTTCCTGCTTTTGCCCTTTATTGTCACAGCATGCTATAATTCAGAAATGTCAAAGTAATTGCTGGTATCTAAAAGCCTTTTTGGCTTCTGAACATGAAGTTTATGATTCTGCCATCATATTGCAACTTGTACACCTATGATTATAACTTTTCAGAAACCAACTCATGGTATTAGTAAGAAGCACAAGATAATAGGTAGTGTTTGCCAAAATAGCAGTCAATACCAGTATTCACTTTGCTGGCGGGAAGACAGGGTGCAGACAGAAATCTAGAGCATTACAGACTGAAGGAAATGCCTTGACTGTACTGATGGGTTAAATTCACACCTGCTAGGATATGGAAAGGGTACTTCCACTTTGTATTAGGAAGCAATTAAATTGCAGGCATGCAGTTGAATGCAGCTCTGAAAACCAGAGGATATACTCCCTTGTACATCTGTTTCACAGGAGAGGATGCAATGTCCATTTGAACAAAACGGCTCTAATACAGCTTTTTAGATAGGAATTTCTTACCTAGACTTCTCTAACCCAGGCACTAATTTGCCTGATTACGTCTGATGTGAACAGCTTCTAATCAATAAACAATATTCTAAGTGCACCTGACTGAAACCAAAGGGAGGCATTACAACTTCTTCTTTAATCTCAATAGAAGCAGGCCATGTTCCAGCAGAAATCCTGTTTCTAAAACAAGCTCTGATGAAAGGTCAATGCCAAAACCATGCTCTAGTACTGTTCATACAACTTTCTCTAGAAATGCTATTATTTCTGCCAAGTCTAATGAAACAGCAGACAAATGCTCGTTTGTACTTCCCAGGACAGTGCACTACATTTTACATACAGGAAAAGAACTTGGAAGCACATGTGCAGCCTCAGCATGCAGTGACATTTGCCTTAACACTCATCAGTTGTCAATTATATAACATAATAAGACAGAGATAAAGTCTTAATGATTTTGTTTTACTTTCTGAGTTCAGCAGTATTTTTTTATTGACATTAGCGGGCATGCAACTGAGGACAAAAGCTTATTTCAAGCCTCAAAATAGCTGCTGGCTGATGTGGAAGAAAGATGAATTGTTTGAAGAGGCATTGTCTTAGGGTGATTAACTGCCATACGACAGGCATAAAGGGAATAAGGTAACACAGCCTATGATTACATAGGCTGATGATTTACAGTGAAGAGTATTAACTACATAATGTTGCTTTTCAATGCCGCTTCTGCTTTAACCAGAACACTACCTGACTAGTATAGTGGGCTACCCAGTATCAATCAGAGAATCAGAGATTGGTTTGGGTTGGAAGGGACCTTAGAGATCACCTAGTTCCAACCCCCTGCTATAGGCAGGAACACCTTCCACTAGATGAGGTTGCTCAAAGCCCCACCCAACCTGGCTTTCCCCCAAATATTCTTACGGACTTTGAATGCTATAGTAGGTATATTTATCCACAGGGATTAAACAGGGATGCTCTAAATTTAAAATAGATTCAAATCTGTGGGCAATCTAGACACAAACTTAGACCTGCAACTGCTGCTTCATTGACAATTTACTCTGAAGTGCCATACGCTAGTTTTGTTGAAATTAATGAGAATTTTCGATTAATTTATAAGACCTGAATTTGTCTGCCATGTGTTGTTCTAACCTAATGACGCAAATATACTAACTAATATATTAACTAACCTAAGTTATAACCTACTAAATGTGTTTGGAAATATGAGGATGGACAGACATTTTGATGACTGTTTGGTGACTGCTTTGAACCATTTTGAGAAAAGTGTCATTCCTCTTGTTTCAGAGATGTTCTACTGAGCTAAACGTTAAGAAGTTAAGATTTTTGGTGGGGTTTCTTCATTTGAAAAGAAGAACCCCAAACTTTCACTATCTCATGTTTTGAGTCAGGCTTGTAATGCTGCTTAAACACCATCTACAGACCAACCAAAGTTTCAATTATCATTTTTTCTGCTGAGGCTGACTTCTATTCGCACACAATTATTAAGCCTTGTCCAACCACCACTTTATCAAGAGGATTCATAGAATTTCACATTAAAGGAAATGTGATAATCTGTCTGATTTTATTTTATTCTATTTTTTACAAACAGGGACCAGAAATTACAGAATGAGAAGGAGCTTCCCCTCACATCTCATGCGTTTTCAACTCCTGACACTTTTGGCTTTTTTGATCACTTTGAATTTTCTTCTCTAAATTCCAGTGGATGGGACATTTCTAATTTGGCAGCATTAGAAACTGAAGTGCCCATTATTTAAAGGAGGAGGAGCAGAAAAGCAAGTTTCCCTACCAAGATACCTTGACTTAGAGATCACAGACTTAGAAGATAATTCAATTTACATCCGTTTGATTTCTGGCAACTTAACACAGCGAGCTAAAAGAAGGTAACAATCAGTTTCAGTATAAATTTCCCCAAGCCCAATCAAAACAATTGCAGTTTTATCCACCATACACCAAATATAAAAGCAATTAATGGACAGTTATTAAAATGCTATCTCTCCAGTTTATGCTGTCACTGGTTAGATTTGGACAGAATGATTCATATTTTAAGAGGAGAATTAGCATTTCTTTTTCACACTGCCTTCAGTTAATTTTATTCAATGAGTATTAAATCTCCCTAGTGGTATCCAAATTACTGGTGTAAGTACCAGCACTTACATCTCTCCAAGTCTAACCGTTCATAATCCCAGAAGATACGCAGATGGCATTGCAGTTAGACATGCATGAGTCTTTGAGTTTGGGATGGAGGTGCTGCCAGCTGTACTAGTTAACTCTGAACATTACAGAGGAGTTAGCATCCTCCATGAGGCCTTTTGCATTATTTTTACCATAATGGTGATTATGTAACTGACTAGTACTGGCTTTTTTCCTATCACTACAACAGTTTGTTGCAACCTTCCTTTTAGAAAATTTATTCTAAGGATACAAATGATTGTGAAATATAAGCCCAAAACATACATTTAAAAAAAAAAACAAAACCAGGAATGACAGTTTCAGTTGTGATAGCCTGAAACAGTGTGCTCATAATCAGTTTGCTCTTTTGATGTTTAAGTGCTGCCACTATCCTTTAAAAATCTGGTTGAGTTAACGTAGATTTTAAGCATACTTTCTCCATCTTGACAAATAATCCTTTGGAGTTAGCAATACCTGCATTTAGTATTTCTGCTTTGCACAGCACTGCAGCCCACAGAAACATTAAACTATGCATTCTCAAGAGATTACAGTTGTTATGAATGCAAACATTGCATTTTCTCTGCAATATGGAGTGCTGCAAAAACCTTGCTTTACACTACAGTTACACCAACAGGCAATACCGACCTAAGCTGTATATAATCATATATTAAAACAAAACCAACCATTCAGACATTTACAAGCATTAATCCTTTCATGATGCTGATTCTTTATAAAATATCATGTCAGACTGATTTTTTTCTTTGCCTTCAAGGATCTCGGTGAGAAATTGGCCAAATAAGGTACATATCAAATGAGGTATATCAGCGGCTCAATTTTCAGAGCTCAATTCCAGCTGACTGAAATGAAAGACTTACAAAAATGCTTCCAAAAGTCTCAGTATGTCTGCTTGCATCTTCTGACACTTCTGCCTCTGAAAACATGACCCTTAAACTGGAGTATCTAAAACCTTTTCTCAGATGCTGGTTTGAGGAACACAGTCAGGGTGCTCCACACTCTTCTCTCCTACATGGATCTCAATACAGGAATAAGGCATGAAAGCCTTCTTAATCTCAGCACCTTCCCCACACATGCTATGAGAAAGTCCATTTTTCAGCATGCCTTCCCACATACTTTTGCATGTCATGTCTTTGTGTGTCTGAAAACTATAAGACAAAAAGAATAATTTGTATAAGACATTATAATCATATTAGTCACATTTCTGAGAGGCACTTGGATACTCCAAGATGCATGGAATAAAAACAGAAGGATGGCTTTGAAGTGTACAACAGCCTGTTAGATGGCCCAAATGTATCATTCCATCACTTTATCTTGTTCACTAATGTAAAAAACTTAATACCTCCATGAATCACAAGCCCCTTCATAAACTGAAAGTAGTTCAGTAGTTTGGTCTTACTAACGTAGCAGAAAGCTATCCAAAATCATCTTCTATATTTCTTCTAAACTCTCACTTAAATATATTCATAAGTATTATGTATGTACTTATGCTTGTGCCAATACTATTCCTTAGTTTAAATAGGTCTTCTCTATGTTATTTACACTGCTAATCATGCATGAAGACCAGACAGCTCAGCTTCATTTTAGAAGGCTAAATAAGCCAAGCCCTCTTAGTCTTCTCTCTTTCAACAATTCACTATTTAATTTTGCTTTTCCTTCAGTCCCCATCCCAGGTTTAGTTAATCCCTCCAGAAGACCAAAGCTCTGCGCAGCACTGCAGAAAGCAAGTCTTACCAGTTCTCTCCACAATGTAATTAGTTTCATTTACCAGAAGTGCCTCAAATACCACACTTTATGATCACATCACCACGGGAGCATATTTGTTACTTTGACCCTTCTGAACTTTTGCTCATGAACCGTGGCAGATTTAACTGGGTTTCTGTTCTAAGCTTCCGGGTTTACTCACAAACCAAACTGGGCTTTTTATCCCAGTGAGATGGCATTGCCATGTTTTTAAATCAAGTCAAGTAAAAGAATGCCAGGCTCTGAAACCTCTGATAATCCTGCACTAACTTTTTGCTCAGAATTGACAGGGAAAACCACATCTTTGTTTAATTGCCACAACACAGTGTGGTGAACATGCGTCTTAACAATGGCTCTGAATGCAAGCTACCATCATTTCTCAGACTGTCCATTAAATTTGCTTAAGACTTTATTCATTTTTCAGATACTTAAATGATCAGTGATGTATAACCTCAACTTCAGATCACAAGCAATTAAAAGCTTGAACATTACCTGGCAGACCTGGTCCTTTGAGCAATTCATCTAGCTAATTAGAAATAAATTTGCTTTTAATTTACATGTACTAGAATGAGACAGGACATATCAAAATACATTACAATCCTCACTACTATCAGCCAGCATTGTTCAGTCCCAAAACAACTGAAGGCTTTAAAATGGGAGGATTATTCAAAGAGATTATATGCTATATTCCTATATGTTAAATAATTCATCGGAATTAATTCTACATATATTAACAGCTCTTTTCTCCATTGCATAAGATCATTTTATAAGAACATGAAGTTATTCAGATGCCCTTACTAAATTTTTCAGGTTTTTGTTTGATTTTTGTTTTTAACACCACCTTCAGAATGGCCATAAAAAAGAGACAGTTGTGAGGGTTAATAACAGTCTACCTGAGCAAGTGAAAGGGCCTCATGCTGCACAAATCCAGATTTCTTGGATGTCTGAAGTCCATCTTTCCAAAAAAAAAAAAAAGGTCACAAATCATTTTTATTGCTGCCTACTCCTCCAAGAAAACAAGCTATCAACATAATTCACTCCACAAGAATAGTTTAATACACTTAAAAGAGCAAAGCACTACATTTCTCAGATGGCTGGAACTAAGCCAAAGCAAAGAAAACACAAATTGTGTTTCCAGTGTTCAAAAGCACTATTAGATTAGCAGGGCTGATACAGGAAACTAGCCATTCTGACAGGTTTGTCTTATCTAATATTTCCCAAACAAAGTGCAGTGCTCTTATTCTTTGATGATTCCTGAACACTGTGCTTAAGCTGTTAAACTAAGATAAAAACTGTTTGGGACAAAGATGATCTTTAATATTTACGAACAAGATTGTTTAACATATTACATGTTGAACAGCTAAAATCAAGGGAGCTCAAGTGATGAGCTCTTCTAGTAAGTGCTGTCTCTCAAGACACAATCTCTTCCCAGAGATACCCCATCTCTTTCTAGAGATGGCCCTTCTGCAGTTTACTCACATGTAAACGACAACACACTTTGTTCATATGTCACAACTCTAATTCAGATCCCTTCACTATCTCCCTATTGCGTACCCCAGTAAGTAGGCATGGATTCTTCCACCTTGCTTTGATATAAGGTCCCTCATGATCAGATTCTTCTTGGCCTGGATCAGAAAAAATTCTGGATTGCTACTCCTGAAGATAAGAGAGACCCTGCAGATACTGTACCTGAGGAAAAAAAAAAATAAAAAAAAAATCTCTCTGGAATACAAAGATTTTTAAAGATACTTAAGAGCGTTTCACCAAAATAATACCTTGGTTATTTATTGGATTATATGGATTAGAAAGTAAGTGGCCTTGGTAGTTTTGGTCCAGAACTCAGAAATATTTAGAAGATTCAGTGTTCAGTATCCCTAACTCCTACTGAAAAGCAGGTGTTCAATGATGCAGGCTGTAAGATCTTATTCAAATATTGCCCGTTGCGAGTCAAAGAACCATAACTCTATCGCAACATGTTTTTAGCAACTTTTCAGAAAAACATTTCCAGAAATTTTGGCTGCCTCTCCTTTCTCCTAGAATAAGAGGCACTTCTAAGCTTTGTCTCTTTCAGTCCTAAGCCTCATGATTTTGTTAGTCCACCTGGATGGAGGTTGACATTTCCCCATTATTAGCACTCCTACTACTCTCATGGAGCTCCCCATTTCTCTGGGTGACATCCTGGTTTTGAAACTGTACTGTGTCTTTTCTGTTTTCTTCCTTGTTCTTCAACTCTAACTGATCCTGCGAATAATATCAAACAGGTAAATTAACACTAAATAGCAGTGATACAACCAGGGCAACAAAAAGATATATTTTATTATTGAAAATGCATTTCTTATAGCAGAGGGGAACACTGTCTCCTGTAAGTTCTGAGAGTGCAGTTGACAAAATGGCAGCGTATCAAGCAGAGTTTCCACATACTGATATAAAATTAGGATGGAAATACTTATTTCTAACTCTTGGCAGGCTTGATCTCACTGTCTTTCTGTCACTTCATTCACTAAAAGTCTATGAGTCTGTGCCCCTTACTCCATAGTTGACTTGCTACATACAAATAGAAACGATTTCTGACTTTTCCTTTTAGGTAAATTGCACTGTTTTTTAGAAAAGCATAATTAAAAATAATGCTAACGTCAAAAGGTAAGTACCGGACATACATACGGATGATTGAGTCATGGAAACATAACTGTACATAAAAGTAGTCACCCTTTCCTCTTTTGGAGGGCTTGGTTTAGATGTGCTTTGAATTCAGTCATCCTTACGTGTAAACAGCTTGGCTGATGTCATCCTCCAGTGAAGTCTCTGACCGCGGTGGACTGACAAGATGGCTGTCCCTGCCTGCCATTTATATAGCACCACTCCTGCCATGTTTTCTTTTCATCCATCTTGCTCCCTCTTTCACAGCCTATTCTTTATTTCCTCTTTATTCTCTTTCCCTCCTTGTCACATATTTCCCCTTTTCATTTATTTTTTCTAGTGTTTGCATTGTTCTGGTTCATTTTTACTACTAAGGAACAAGAATGCTTCTTGGCATGGGGTCCTCCTCATAACCTCAACAAGCCACACTGGAACCTTTTTTTGAACTAAAAACTGAGTGTTCCTGGTGGGAAAAGAAGCTCAAAAAAGAAGTACTGGTCTCACTTCTTCTGTTACTTCTTCACAAAAGGGGCAGGTCTTTTTCTGTCCAGCTGGAATAAAAAGTGACTGCTAAAGGACAATACAGGCATAAGTTGTGCCAATTTTTGAGGCAACTAAGACAAGATAAGGCAATGGATTAATGTGAAAAAAGACTGCATAGGATTGAGCAACTTAATCTCCAAGCTTTGATCCACTCTGAAACAGGTAATTTGCTTTTAAAAAAATCTGTCATAATTTCAAATACTTGATCTCATTTTAGGAAGGGTCATTATGATTCTTTTTTTCTCAGATACTAGCCATACCACAAACATGCCTACATGCACACACAGACACCCACTCACTGAGTACCTCAGGCTGTAGAGAAGTGATGAACACTCCCACTCTCAAAACCACTTTGTCTTTACCTAAGAAAGTATGAAGTACACCGCATACAACTTAGGCAAAACTTTAATTTAGTTTGTCCAATACCATTTAACAAGATTTAATTAGCTGTATAATATGTAAAAGAATATGAAGAAAAATATTGAAAAAAATAAGTAGGATTAATTATTGCAGCAGGTTCTGGAAACGTGCCTTGACCATTTCCACTCCACCCCAACAGTGAAAGAAATGAGGGGAAAAAAAAAAGAAACCAGTTACTGCCACAGCAAAGACCACTCCATGACCATAGATTAAAGCTGTGCTCATCATTATGCCCTTTAAACCAATTCTTTTTTTCTCCCAATAGGACTTAACAATGTGAGACAGTGCACAAAAGTGGAATATTCTCAAAAATTCAAGCATGTTTATTTGTGCTAAAACATTCAGACCAGGAATGTTAAAAGCTTTACAATATATGGTTGATAAAATATTTCTATAGTGAATATATTCACCATATATTTATATAGTGAATCTCAGAACAGAAATATTAATTGTCCCAACCTCATTTTACAAGGAGTGTAAATAATAGCACAAATCTGATTAAACGTTATATAAGTTCTCTGATCAAATACAGATAAGCAATACATTCAGATTTTGCAATACGTGTTGTTGATCCACTTCATGTAATAATTCTAAAAACATTGGTTTGAGGAGTAAGCAACAAACCAACAAGCTTCTCTGAACTGAGAAAGAGGCCAACTTTATCAAATTTGTTACTGACAGCTACTTGTCACTGCTAAATTAGTTACTAAGGAACCCAACATGTGAAAGGTCCTGCTCCATAAACCTAAATGGCACCTGCCACCAAGAAATCAGGCTTCTCGAGTGGACCTAGGATTTGCTGAACTTGTTAAATTACTTCGGTGTAAACCTCTGGAGCATAATAATTATAGAGATAACATTAAGCTTGACTTGTGATGGAGGATGCTAGAAAACTCCCCAGTGAATCTGGCTGTAAACCACAGCTTTAGAGGTACAGTGTAATACACAAATACCATAATATTACTATTGCAAACCTCATTTAAGTACAGGCAGGCTTTTTTTAAGGGAAAATGGGATTGAGGGGTGTTTCTGTCATCAGGGACTAAAATAAGTACCTGATTAAAATTAATATCTGTAAAATAATCAATGAACTATAACAAGTAAAGTAAATAGCTAAAAATACTTCTGTACTTTCTGAAGTGTTCAGAAAAACGTGTTTTTTTTTTTTGTTAGATGCAATATATATTTTATAAAACAAATTTTTAGATTTCATCCATAAAGGGAGAAGGGGGAAAGGAAAGAACAGGAGAAGGTGGTTAGGGGGGTGGTTAGTAGGTCGAGAGAGGTCCTCCTTCCCCTCTACTCTGCCCTGGTGAGACCACATCTGGAATATTGTGTCCAGTTCTGGGCTCCTCAGTTCAAGAAGGACAGGGACCTGCTGGAGAGAGTCCAGCGCAGGGCAACGAAGATGATTAAGGGAGTGAAGCATCTCCCTTATGAGGAAAGACTGAGGGAGCTGGGTCTCTAGAGAAGAGGAGACTGGGAGGTGACCTTATTAGTGTCTATAAATATATAAAGGGGGAGTGTCACGAGGATGGAGCCAGGCTCTACTCAGTGGCAAACAATGACAGGACAAGGGGTAATGGGTACAAACTGGAACACAAGAGGTTCCACTTAAACTTGAGAAGAAACTTCTTCTCAGTGAGGGTGACGGAACACTGGAACAGGCTGCCCAGGGAGGTTGTGGAGTCTCCTTCCCTGGAGACATTCAAAACCCGCCTGGACACATTCCTGTGTAACTTTATCTAGGTGTTCCTGCTCCGGCAGGGGGATTGGACTAGATGATCTTTGGAGGTCCCTTCCAATCTCTAGCATACTGTGATACTGTGATACTGTGAAGGTGAAAGGGAGAGGAAGAGGGAGAGGTGAAGAGATGGGGAGAGAGAATCTTTGCATCTAGATCAGCTCTTAAAGTAAAATATTTTTATTCTGATTTCTGAAATAGGAGGAGTCTGACAGGTGATGGAAGCATCTTTTCCTTGTAATTTCACGGATTAACTAATTAGCTAGATGTAGGAAATCAGGAAACAAAAGTGTATGTCCCACTGGCACAAAGGTTTCTTGTTACTACATTACAAAATGTGAAAATGGATCTCTGTAATGCTACCATGTTTAACAGGAATCACAGATCATCTGCGATTAAATGCAGGTCACATAAGCTAACACATGTGATGCTGCCAACATCAGAAGAGGCGCAAGCATGATATTGATTAAATGCTGCTCACATAAAATAACCTCTGGATTCTAAAAACTATGGAATAGGTTTTCATTTCAAGTGCACACGCATAAATACATACACATATTCAAATTATAACTGCTGGGGATTAATCAGCAAGAAATTCTTCTGTTCTTTAACAAAGCTTAGAAGGCTGCAAACCAGGCATAAATGTGACCAGAAATGTCTCACAAATTCAGGACTTTTACTAAGGTGAGGAGCGATGATGTTGCTCCTAACATGCAGGAAATGCTGCTAGGGAAAGCTCTGTAGTTCATCCCACAGCACTCACAATTTAAGATATTCCTACGCTTCAACAGCACATGTTCTCTACACATCACACTATCTTTTGGGGGATTTATAAGAAATAAATAAGAGGTCCATTTCCCTCCCTTTTTCCTCTCAATTACTTGAAGTGCTGTCAGTAACTAAAACTCAGCAGGGCAGAGCAGTGCTGCATGATCTGAACCTGCCGAGGAACAGAAAGGCAGGGGAATCACTGCTTCCTGCAGCAAACACAGAACAGAATTGGGTGCCAAAAATATAGCTCCTCACATCAGCTGCTGCTGTCTTTGGAACCAATAGCTTAGAAATACCCAGTCATTCACATGAGTGGGCTGAGAATGAAACATTATCAACTTCTACTGGAGCTGTTTTCAGAATGGTTGCTCATGGTACACCATAAAAACCCGACAGTCTCAGAAATCAAGTAAAATCAAATCTCCACTACACCTCCTTCCATTTTAAAAAGTATTCTGCTTCAAAGCTCTGACAGCTCAAGCTACTTTTTCTAACATATTAAATGCCAGGTGCCACATCAAGGTATCAGCAAGTTTGTAAAATCCTGTTTGTCTATAATGAAAACAACCTTTATATATCAGTTTAACAGCTAAAGGCACTTTTACTTTTTCCTGATAAAGTCATGCTGACATAACTGAATACACACATACTGCAGTCTTTCTCAGCCTAATAATGGAAGCTTGCCTAGCTGAACCTTACCTGATGGTTTTCATTCACATGTACACTAAATCACTGATGTCTTTTCCACTGAATTCTTATTTCTCCTTCCATACTTACTTTTTAAACATGAGATTTTGGGAATACTATTACACATTTGCCTACCAGATGTGTGGACTTCTGCTAAAGTTATCTGCTTATTCCTACTATTGCATATCTGTCTATTTTCGGAGGCATAAGAAACTAGCATGTTACATTATTCGCTGCCACTATGAAAAGGCTAACCTTAAATATTTCAGGACAACGCCACAAATGAATGCATTTGTTGAAGGTTTCTTAAAAGAACTGACATTATCAGAAGATGAATTTTGGCTTAACAAAATTCAGGTTTTGTTAAGCAGGTTTGTTAGGAACACTAGCAAGCATATTGACAAAACATAAAATTCTGTCAGATGCCATCAATTTAGTCCTTTGACCTTTGAAATCCAGAAGTAAATCTAGCAAAATGCACTACATTATTGAATTTATTTGAATCAGAAATACAATACAAATACTTGTCAATTATTTTGGATCCAGTCCTAGCATGAACTTGAATTTCCACATCTACTTGGTACTAATTTACAGACCAGCTGTTAAAGGAATGAAGCAAAATCTTCCTCTGACCCACTCCAGTCCCTTAGAGAAAAAAAGTCTTCAACAATCCCACTTCTGAGGTATAAATTGTAGATGAAGTAGTTAACATGTGTTATCTCTTTAAAGAAAATATAAAACTGTAAATTAACACAAAACCCAAGATTAGCTAACAATTAAAGGAGAAGCCTTATGCTCCAAGGACTACTCCCTACAAAGACTTGTGCAGGTGCTTTGCTTCACACAAATTAATGGCACAATTCACTGTATGTCAGAGTATGCAGATTGAAATAAAAATTATTAGAATCAACAAATTTAATCAGAAGTTAAATCAGTAAATAGAAGAGTTTGACTTAAATCTTTAAGTTTGATCTTATTTTTCATTTGTAAGGTATTTTACTTAAAAAAAAAAAGCTGAGTGTTTTTGGCTGGTATAATTTTTCATCTCTTCTTGCAACCAAGGAACATTAGACACAATATACCCATAGACATTGGCCAACATAATTGTGTCACTTAGTACAAATTTAATCAAATTCTTGATTTTTACTCTTTATTAAGTATGAAAATAGTGACTGGAGTGTTTCTTACTAACAAGATAATGGTTAAATTTTATTCTTTATTTGGGTCTCTGCATATGGATGGAAAATTGTATCTCAGTTTAAGCTAACCAGAAAATACTAAACTGATTTAGTCATGGAGCAATCTCACTTAACTTCATCCATCTGAAATTTAAGCACCTAGTCTCAGACTGTAACCAATGCTGTTTCAAGTCATATGAGGTAAGAGGCAACTTTAGTGAGTGATTCCTCTTTTTAATCACGAGATGATTTGCAAATCTGTACTGGCTACCTTCTCCCACTGAATAAAAAGGAAGGCAAACTTTCTGCTTGGAATTCAACCGCAAATGCCAGGTGAATGATTCTCACTCAAGTTATTTAATCTAAGCACTTAAGTGCACTAGAGACATTAAAAAAAATAAAAGAAAAAAACGAAAAATATCTACCCAAACTTAAACTGTTAAATAATTTCAAATGCAAAGGATGTATTACCTGTATTTTGCATTTTAAATGGGTTGATTTTGGTTAACCCAGTCTTTAAAATTTTAGACCTAGTAAGCAGTACCCTCTCTTATATTGTATTTTAACCAGACTCAAAATTAAGACCAACTTTCAGTCTTTTCCAATTTCAAATTTCTCTTACGTTTCAGGGAACAGCTTGCTGAACAGAATTCACTGAATAAAGTGAAATTAAATACTTCCCATGAAGATTAGGATATTTCTATCAGCAACTGATTTTGCACTTCAGTAAATTTATGTTTCAGGTGATCAATCAATAATTTCCAGGGGTTTACTCAGATGCCTTCCTAAAAAATATCTACCTCAAACACAGTACACTTACTGTGCTGTTATTTTTCTTTTTCTTTCTTTTTATTTTTTTTTGTGCTGGGAATTGGCTCTAGGCAAAACAAATGTTCAGAAAGTACTCATGCATAGGACGATATCAGCTCATTATAATTTTATGGTGTGTCATTATGAGAATGTAAGCCAGAGTTAAAACAATCATTTTGCAACCTTCGCTATACAATGTTTCATCTAGAAAACACATATTTCTTCAAATTTTTTTCATGTTTCTCGAGGAAAACAGTATTAGAGCCAAACAAAAACAACAACAAAAATATAGTAGATTTCTTGTAGGCTATACAAAGAAATAATTAAAAAAAAAGCATGTCTTTCATATCTATTTCAGAACTTAAAGAAGCGTTTGTTAGTAATTGCTTATTATATTTTCTATGCCTGATGAAAATACCATAGAAGAGGGGAAAAAACCAAACCAACAAACAACAAAACAACAAACACAAAGAGAGACTGAGAATTCTTCCTGCTGGTGCTTCTATTAAGTAGAAAATCACATCTCCCCTGAACCTGAGGTGTTCTGCTAACAATGTGCTGCCATAGACAATAAAAAGCTGTTTGGGTGCTTGTTCTTTTCACAGCAAATTTACAGCTAAAAGGAAACCCAGACTTATTAAAAGCACATATCACAACCATCACCACTCACCTGAGGCCTCTCTGTCTATAACTGAGTTGTGCAAACACAGATATTTAAAAAGCTCACAATCTCAGATGAAATAATTATGTAAGCCAAATTAATAAAATTAAGCTTTGTCGTTGAAATGTGCAAGGTTCCTAGAGACCCTCTACTCATAGATAAAAAGAGGGGGACGTATCATTCTTTGTGAAGAAGATTAAAAGAAACATCCTACTTGAGCAAGATAGGACTGTGATAACATTTAGGATAAAGCAAAATTGATGCAAAGCAACTGAAATTGCAAATACTTCAGTTGAGAAGCTACTGCAGTATTGTTTATTGAAGCCTCTTTCTCTGAAACTTTTCCAGGTCTACTACACCTTTCTGGGACAGAGAGATTAGGACAACTCACAGTATTCTACGTAAAATTGCCTTGTGTGATCTTACAATCACACAGTGATGCTGTCATGATTACTTTCCTAATAAGTCCTACATTTCTATTTGGCGTTGGACCACTCCTGTAAATTTATCTAAAGCTTTCATAGAACTACCCACCATAACACTCAGATCTTGCTCTACAGCAGAAATGGTCAGCAGCTCAAGGTCCATCATTCTATTTGGGAAGTTAGCATTTTTTTTTCACACAGAAGCATTAATTTACATTTATTTGT
This sequence comes from Pezoporus flaviventris, assembly GCF_033815535.1. NCBI lineage: Eukaryota > Metazoa > Chordata > Aves > Psittaciformes > Psittacidae > Pezoporus > Pezoporus flaviventris. The sequence continues at coordinate 11,915,448 of NW_026892595.1, forward strand.
ACTGAATTTCATCTACATCTCTGGTCTCTGCATTTGATTCTGAATCAAACATGCTAACTCCAGAACCAACAGGGAAGCCTGCATGGTCTTGCATTCTCCAGTTTAAGACTTCACCACAACTCTAACCAAAGATACAGACAAAATTTCCAAAAGACTTTTGTTCTCTTTTCAGGAAAATAACCCAACATTTACAAAGTGCAACTTGGAGTTCCCTTGGCAACAGCTCAGAGATCTTCACAATGTTCCTTGGCACCTTTCCACTGCACATCGCTTTTAGCAACAAGAAGGCAGGTAAGTCATTTCATTCTGTTTTGTCTATTTTCTTTACAGTGCAATTGTATTTTCCACTGACAATAAGAGAACTAAATATGCATTTCATTAAAAGGCTAATACTTTAAAAAATGAAAATAAATGAAAATAGTTCCTAAGCCATTAATATTGCAGATTTCTAGGCATCACAGTGGAAAAAAAGTCCCATGTTGGGTAAATACATTTAATTAGTCAGGATTACCTAAGTCATGAACATTGCCAGGCCTCTTCCTAGATTATTATTTGCAGTTGCCCTGACCCAGCACTATAGACATCTAAAGGTCTGATCTTTGCAACATATACAGGACCCCAAGCATCAAAACCTAGGGTATCTATTTCCCTGTCTTGGAGACACACACAACTCTTTAGTTTTAAATACAAATGCAACAATAAAACCTCTGTGCTTGGTACTAATACATAAATAGAAAACAGATAAATAGAATAATGCAAGAGAAAGCTTTTGAGCTGTTAACTTATATCTTTTAAGCACTTCTACATGTTTCTAAGGTTAACTCTGAATGGATTGTCTGCCACACATCTCAGCATGGATAAAATATTTTTACAATAAAAAGGTGATGTTTACATAAATATGCCACCCCGATTCCTTTTCTCCCAGGCCCTGGTTTGGTTTGTTGTTTTTTCTTCAGTTTGAGTACTATAAAAAAATCTGTTTTCAAGAATATTACTTTGAGATGTATTAAGTAATAGCATGGCTCAGGGTGTTTTAAAAAAGTTTTCTTGAAAAGCTTCTAAAACCAGTCATATTTCTAAGGTCCAAATTTTATTAAACTTGAATTTAAAATCTGGAATCACCATTTAGATGCCTGGAGGTAAGCTCTGTTTTCATCAGTTTAAAAATACTGCGTTCAAAATTCTGCGTTATCATACTAATTTCCAGGTCTGTCCTCAAAAAATTTAGAAATTGTGCTTCTGGCACTGATTCGAAGACTTTCATATGTATTATACAAATTGCATTAAGGAAGAAAACCTATTTGGTGTCCAAAAAATACTTGTGAGCCAGGTATATTAAATTCACAATAAAGAGGGGCTTTGATGACGATGATAACAACAATAATACTAATAATAATAGCAATAAAGCAGTTAGGAAAACATTAGCATCTGAATGATTTTTCCTGTTACTCAGATACTAATGTGTGGGTTAATGTTGCATGTGAGGTGAGCTGGGTAAAAATAAACATAAGTTCTAAGCATAAAGATTTTTGTGTATAGTTGTGGAGCATAATAGTTTTAATCTAGGCCAACCTGGTTACCAAAGACAAGATTGCTACAGAAGTGTGCTAAGGATCAATGCGTTCTTGGATCAGAAAGCATTTGCTGCACTTGCACTTCTGCTGGCATGGGAGCTAGTGACATTCAAGCTGTGTATGCCCATACAAAGGGCAGTCATCATCTTCTGAGTGGACATATTCAAAGTCTTATGCAGGGGGTTTAGGTGATGTGTAATGTTAGGCAATTCATTTTAGCCATGTGCAAATAACATAGGACGGATTCACACACAAAGATAAGTAGAAAATATTAAACATAAAGTATGTTTAACATAAACGGTGCAAACCAGAGGACATGTTGACAGATGCTTGAGGTTACTAATCATTGCATAATTTGCTTCCTCAAGGAACAGAATACATATCATAGAATCATAGAATGGTTAAGGTTGAAAAGGACCTTAAGATCACCTAGTTCCGACTAGAAAAAACTAATAATTTTTGTTAAGCAAAATATTATTAAATCAGAAGATGGATTTTGAACAGAATGTGAACACCAGGAGGGACACGTGTTGACAATGTGCTAAGAACAATGGCCAGCAGGTCAGGCGCTTAGCTGTTTCTGCCACAGTGCAAAGCATCACCTATCAAAATACTTAGTAAGGCTGCAGTGTTATGAAGAATAGATTTTTGCTCACAATGCAAAATAAGTGCTTGGAAAAACTATAGCATATTGCAAATAACAAACCAACCGCATAGAAGACTTAAAAATACAGCTACCTCATGTTCTCTAGCACTGTCCACAGAGGCTTGTCTATAAACCTAAAATTCTCATGCAAAAACCCTATAAACATTTAAACAGCCTTTAAAAAGTACAGAGAAATAAAATATTTTTGTACTTACACTAATTTTCTCTTCCATATCCTTCTCCTGTACCTTACTTTTCTTCCCTAGATTAATTTGCCAAGAGTCTTTCCTGTCTTCATAAAGTTTTTAAATGCTGCCTTGGTGTTCCTCGTTATTCACCTGTTATGACACAGAGCAGATCTGATGCTGAAATAGGACTATACCTTACTAATTTTTTTAGTGGCTTGCATTATTCCTTCCTACAGAGGATTAAGTCTAGAGAGTACTTTCTAAATCATGTGTCTGGCCATGGAAGTAGAGAGTGTCCAAAGCTAAAGAAATGTTAATCAATAAATCAGTAAATCAATACAGTGCAATTTCAGTGTCCAAAAATGGTTTTCTAGGTAGCAATTTGACAGTAGGAATATCTGCTCCTTAACTCTTTAATCTTGTTCCACTGAAATTAACAACAAAACCCTTGGGTAATTCTGAAGTCCCATACTGATCTCAAAATTTGCTCCGTAAGACACCTAAACATGGTACGCATTTGACAAATATGGCAGTATTTAACTCCCTGGTTCAGGAAATATTGCTTAAACTGATAGAAGCAATATCTTTTCTTAGAATTAAGAGGCAAACCCAATGACACGTTAAACCATATTTCCTCCACACTGCCTTTAGCAAAGTTGATTGGGAATAATCGTGATCAAATTTCATGTAATCCCAACAAATTTGTGTTATCAATTCACCATGTCCTTAAATCACAGGTTTTTGAGGGAGGAATCCCAACATCAGGTGGGAAACAAGGAAAGCGTGAAGCAACCTTTCCCTTGTGAGGGAAAAGAATATTTTCAAGTGTAAAACAGCTACAAAGGAAAACAAAACCAAACCAAAAAATAACCCAAAGAATTTTGAGGAGCCTCATGTTAAGTCACATAGGTGACGAATATGAAAGCACAAACCAAGGATGTGAAACACTTATGATAATCTCTCCATAGCAAGTTTCCTCATATTTCCTCTTGTTTCTGATCTTTCGAACTTGAAAAAACAAAGGTGTAACACCACGGCTCCAGACAATTAAAAAAGCCCAAACAACCTACACTTGGATGTACCCATTGTCATTCTATTGAAAAATAAAACAAAATAAAATAAACCAAAACAAACTGATTTTTGAAATAACCACCTTCTCTGACAGACACATTGATTAGCTTGCATGTTCTTCAAGGTAAATATTATATCCCACATCTTCGCACACTGGCAAAAGTAGCAAGATCCATCAGCTCATTTGAAGCACCAGTATGTTTTAATTTATATAATGATAGAAATGCATAAGATCTGCTGTGATTGTAAGGGTTAGGAGAATAAGAATGTCAATTTTAATAACTGTTCTCTTTCAAATATTTATCTGCTCTTCTATAACATATCCCATTTTTTTTTTCTCACTTCTTTCTTTTCCCATTTCTTATTTCTCTCTGGTATCATTCCTTATCTGGTCTCACAGTTGCTTTTAGAAATGGAACCTAGAGAAAACTCCTGCTGGAAGATAACAGCTCTCCTTGCAGATTAAATAGTCCATGAGGAGACTTAGCACATGCAGGGGAGCTGATTCTGCTCAGTGCTAAGTACCAGCACCATCAGTCACACTCTGAGCATCAACAATCACAGCTAGCTTCAGTTGGCTTAGAAGTGGCAGCATTTTACTGGATTCAACTCTCTCAAAGACGTGAGAAATAAAAGCAAAAAGGAAAACGAAGCCACAGCTTAAACATGAGCAAAGGAAAATGTTGCAATCCAGATTTAATGTAATTATGATAGGAATTTTTTGTACATGCTAAAGCCATAATTAACCAATGCCCTTAAAAAAATCAAGAATCAGATGTTAAATACTGTACGCACTGAAAACCTTACTCTTGTACAGCTGACCTATTCTGCCAGCCTCTAGAACAGCACAGAAATCTGAACACAGCTTAAGACAGTTGCGGAAAGTTAATATAAATATATGTCATAATACAGTGATGGTCAATCATTAAGGAAAAATTTTGTATGCTGTAATACTTTTCTTGAAGCCAAATAAATTAATCACAGACTATGTTTAAAAAAATGCGAAAATTGTGAAGAAAAAACAAAATTACTGAATTTTCTGTGATTCAGCCTCTCAAAATGTTCCCTGGTGTCTGAGAATGACACACCCAAGGCACTAATCTAGCATTTCCCTATGGTATATCCGACTTAGAATTACCTAAGACACACACACACACAATAAAACCCAACCCAAACCAAATGACAATAGTTTTATAACAAAGTTTTGGAAAATCAGGCATACTGAATTACATGCAATAAAAGCTGAACCAGCTCCAGGAGATCACCTTTTATCCGCCTTCCTAACACTGTGAGCATTCGTGCATGTCTGAAGCTAATACATATAGGTGCTCGGACTTTACAGAGGCTGGAGAATTGAAAACAGTAGCAAGTCTCAGCCACTCATGTAAGCACTACACAGTTTCTAGTGATTTTATCTTAAGAGTATTCATCTAGCATCCTAAACATAGAGGAGAACAAAAAGAGCTGTAGATTCAGTTAACTTCAGCGACTCCAAGTTACCAGCTATATTTGGTGCAAATTAGATGCCTCAGCTTCTGCAATGTTTAAAGAAAACATACCAGCACATCCAGAAGTTTACTTGCCCCAGCATTTCACATACTGACTTCACACTGGGCTGAATCACACATGGAAGTACTTACCTCTCCCCACTAGTTATAAGGGGATCCTAGATAATTAACTGATTAGACTCATGCTAACCTAGCTCCACAGGCAGTTTATGAAACGACTTCCAGAAAGTAGGTCAAACTCATACCTAGCAATAAATGTATGCATGCAAGTTATATGGACTTGCTGATCTTGACCGCTGCAATCTGGTAAACATCATATAAAACAAAAACAACAAAGCAAATCTCACAGTTATGTCAAGTCCTTGTTCGGTATTTTACCTAGTGGTTCATCCTGCCTCTTGGAGTGGCATTTTAAAATGACCAACTTAGTACTGTGCTGACACAAAAATCCAGCAGCCTTGGATACAACAGCATAGCAAAAAGAGAAGCAAGACAGATGACTATGAACACCTGGAAGTGTCCCAGGTTTGACCTTCTGCAGAAGGCAGATGTGTCCACATGTTTAAACCACTCATGCAGTTAAAGCTGTATCATCAAGTTATTAAATCTTTTTAATGAATACACATTTCTGAATGCTGCAGTAAAGCTGGAGATTTCAGATACATTAATTAAGGGAGCATTATGCTGAATACATCCTCTACTTAAAATGTTATATGTACAAATGAATGCAGTCTATCTGTCAGTGGCGGTTTCTACTATGCTTCAGGGCAAAGCACAGGCAATCAAACAATACCAAGGGGAGAAGTGCAAGTTCAGGTTTTCAGTCTGCAGTGCCTTCCAAGAGGAACTGAGAGCATCACCATCCATACTGAGCACATCTTGTAAGAAGGCAGAATTCCTTGCATCCAATTTACAGGGAAATAAGAAAGGTTCAGGGTGGGTAGAAGGAAGGAAAAACAAAACCAGAGACGACTCTAAAGAAACTATTTAACTGTGCACAGTGTGTCAGCCTGTTGATGAATAAAACAAAGACAATTTCATTCATTAAATGGAGACTGCCAGTTTGTAAACATAGACTGTGTGCTATTGATTTAACTGAGTAAATTTCATCTATGCTGGGATATTGTAGGGATGTGCTGGGCTTTTTATGTCACTCCAAGCAATTTGGCTTATTTCTCTGTGTTGTACTTTTAGCTCTCATTAACAACTGCTTATTTAATTTAATAGCGCTTCTAGTGGGAGTACTGAATGTGTGCAAATTCTTGTAACCTCTATTAATAGGCTTCCAGTGCAGGGATACAAGTCTCAGTTCCCATAAGTAGAAAAGATGGTCCGATGCCTTTAGCAAGGAGCAAGCCTGACAATGCTGATCTTCATGTTTTGCTGCGGCAAGACTATAATTGGAAATAATTTCTCAAAGCTAGGCCAGACCCTGAATCTATCAAAACATTCAATGGACTTGAGAACTGCAAGATATTGGTTAGCAGAGCCTAAAATTAAAATGTCAGGGTGTCTCAGCTTGGGACTAGCAGAAATTCAGTGCCCGAAACTGCATTTTAGATAATCATTTCCCCAAAGAAGAGAGAAAGCCTGTACGCAGAACAATGCCAACACCTTTTCAGTTCATCTAAATTAAGTAGGAAATTTGGAAGAGCTGCTCTATTGCAGGCTTACAAACAGAGCAAAAGAGAACAAGCCACCAGGAAAAGAGGTTTCATTTAGTCCAGCTATTATCATTTTGGAGACCAGTTCATACAAAGTCTTGCTCCACTGAGTGCCTCGCTGTCTCTATTTGGAAAAGTTTGTATTTCCAGAGAGATACTTGCCTTCTTTTCCTCATATTTACAGGGATTGCTCAGCCTTATGGTAGACCCTAGGAAAGTACACCTTACTTCTTGTTCCACAGAGGTTCTCATTCATCATCTCTTAGTAAGTCTCAAGGTAAAAAATTTCATGTGTTTACTTCAATTGTTGAAGCAAAGCAATCCATCACAGTCCATTCTGCATGAATTACTAGCATCAGGCATAACAGATTTACTGTGTTCCCTGCCCTACAGATCAAGAAGTAAAATCTCAAACAAATGCAAGAATTAGCAAAAAAGTCCAATGTAGAAATGATTTAACGTAAATTCTCTTCTTGCTAAATGTAAACTGACTTTTTAAACCATGACACCTAATATTAGACTTTTTTTTGTTCTTTAATTTTTTTTTTATTTTTTTATTTTTTTATTTTTTTTACCCAGGAGCTTGAATGTACTCATAATGAACCACTATGGGGAAAAAAAAAAAAAATCAATGATGGTGAAAATCAGTGCGTCTTATAGCACAGAAAAAAAAAAAATCTTACCATAATGTACCAGGAGAATGAGAAAAATTACAGGAATTTTGATACTGTAGAGTTGGAAATTTGCAGCTTCCCTAAAGATTTTCCTGATGTCCCATGACAAATGAACAGAAAACTACAACTCATGCAGACATGAAAAAAACTATTCTCAATTTTAGGAAAATTGAAGTGATACTCACGCAAATAATCTCCTAAGGACTGAAAGCAATGGACAATGGAATGGACCATTTTTAGGCATACGCCATGATTGGGGATAAATTTAAAAAAATCATATATATATTGGTTCTTCCTTTTCTTCTTTTCCCAATGTGCCAGCTTTCGTCTTGCCATGTGGTCTATAACAGAGCAATCTGAGCAATCAACAAGAAATTCTAAGCCAAACATGATAGTGACCTTTGCTTCTACAGTGACAAAGTTTAAAATGCCATCTCAACTTCCATGTGCTATTTCTTACAGCCAAGAAACCTCCTTTCATAACAAGCCTGCTATAGCTACAACCAGAAAAAGATTTTATCACAATGGAGCTCTGCTAAGCAGAAGACAATTTTCAGACTAGAACAAGTTTCAGTGGGAGCTAAAAAACTCACCATCTTGCTTTATCCCAAGTGCGATAAGCATTCCTTTACAGCATATATATGGTGCACACTTAATTTACAAAACCCCCTTAAAAGTACAATGGCACTGTATAAGCAGAAGGAAAAAAATGAACTGCATATGACAAACATTAATCAAGCTACTTAGCATGTTTCTGCAAGGCAGTGAAAAACTCCCTTGATAATGGGAGTAGTAAGAATATAAACAGAGCAGACATGGAGCAGACAAGGGCAGAGAATAAAGCATTTAAAAGAAAATGTGGCAAATAATCATATCTTTATAAAGGATTAATAGTGCTCATTACATAGGTACCTGCAAATAGTTTACATATAAATTGATAAATTTATATTACAGAACTGATAAATACTGTTCACTGTCATTTCTGAAAGGAAATAAGGTAATGCAGGCTATTAAAATTCAAACAAAAGATTCTTTAAAACCCAAGACATCAGCTTTCGGTGTTGGGTAAATGAAAGTCGCAAGAAGGTCACCCCCACTGAAACAAGAGGAAGACTGTGCTGTTATACTCAGTTATAAGTTTGGACTTATTAAGAGAGCACTTGCCAGCTCATCAAAGTTAAGCTCCTTCTCATCCAATGTCTTTGCTCTTGATTATTAACATCCTTATTCAGGTACAAACACATTGCTGCTAAAGCTACCACAAGTCACCTGCTATAAATCTGTTTGGAAGTTTGATCGCGTGGTCGGGGGTGTCTGACTATGTGTTGATGCATTAAACACAGATATCATACCTATATACAAATTTCTTTTCCCTCTCAAGTCTCCCCATACATTTAATCTTTCTGTGTCTCTCTGGTCTATCGCTCCCTGAAACCAGAACTGGCTTGATATTTTTGCCTGGCACAGTGTCAGAGTTTAACAAATAAAAATTAATAACAATATTCCAGAGGGAATTGTACAGCACCAGAGGAAAGCTGTCTTAAGGTCACATGTCAGTGGTGTCTGCTCGCTGCCAGCAGGTTTTAAAGGGTTTCGAGGAGAGCCCCTGCAGAATATTGAGCAGGAGAACCCCCGTGGAGTCATTCATCCAACCCTGCATTCTACTACCAGAAATAACATGCTTGGGAATCAGGTTGGGGGAAGCAAAAAAGGCAAAGAAAAGTAAAATAAGCAATAAACTAGACATATATGTACAGTTAAACTGCTTGGAAGTGAAAACTCAGCAAGGAGGTAAATGTTGCTACATAACTCTGAGACCAGACATGACACAGGAAGCCTTGAAGACCCTCCGATTTCCATGCAGTTTAATTGTGAGTGCTTTCCTCCTTCAGGAATTAAATCAATGAGAACCATATAACTCAAAGAGGCTTGTTGTGGGCTCTATCTCTCGCAATCAGCGCCTAGTTTCATTTTTTCATGAATGCTGCCTCTGTTGTTGCAAGTGCTCCTGTACAACTGGATGGAAGAAAAAGGTGTGTGGGAATTTTTAGATGGAAAAGTCTGTTGAATTTGAATGAGACATCTCCACTCTCATTTCAAATCATGCCAAAGGGTAGATGCAGGGGAAGTAAATGACATGCAACTAAGGGCTCAACAAGACAGCCATATAAAAAGATTGAAATGCAAACTGAGTAGTCCAAATAAAAAAGGCTGAGCCTTACTTTTTATTTTTTAATTAAAAATCCATGGCATGAATGCCTTATAATAAGTTAAAAAGGGTAAATGAATCATCTTGACAATATTTGCAGAACAAAGAGGAACGTTACATTTTTCTGTGACTGAAAGGGACATGGTAAAAGTCAATAAGAAGCAAGACGCAGCCTTCTTTCCTCTCATTATACTTTCATTAATTCAATTACTGAATTCTTTGAGACTCTCCTCCCCCACTGTTTCCACCCTGCCCCCATAATGAAAAATTTCACCTTGACACTACCTTTTAAATCAAAAACATTTCTGCATTCATGGCTGGTGTGGAATTAGCAGCCCCAGAGAATGGCATTCAATCCCAGTTCACTGCATGGGAAGAGGATGGACAGCAGAAAATTGCTTTATAGCAGTCTTCCCAGCCCAAGTATGAAGATAATAATTTTAATGCCAATTTGGATGCGTGTTGCTGTGACAGCCAGTGAATATGCTGGTTGTGATTTACACATTCAAATAATAGTTACAGTACTTTGTTTTATGATGGCAACTATCCAGGATCACTGCAGTTGCTACATACTTCAGTGAATCATAAAATCAAACTGTAAGCATGAGATCGAAACTTCACATTTCATTCATTCTCAGCACTTCCTGATATCATCAGTACTTAGTAATATTTAGATGCAGTTATCCCACCACTATTTTTATTTGCACAATAAAAAAAAAAAATCAAAATGATATGCCATTACTTAAAAAAGTTTTAGACCAGAGTAATTTTTTACATCACTTCTACTGGTTACAGAAGGGTGAATGTTTCCTGCACTAAGCACTAGAAAAGGAACAAGAAAACACTGTACTGAAGGGGGAAAAAAAATAGTAATTCCTTATTAAGGCAGATTTTCACAATAAAAGCTGCATCCATAGTCTGCTTCCAAGACGCATGCACACATTTCCAAGCTTTCTTCTCTATAGAGCCATCCCTCCCTCCCTCCACGTTTCACGCAGGTTTCTACAGCAATGCTTAAAATTGAGTGCCATGCACACACACACCAGCTGGTGAAGGGTCTAGAACACAAGTGTTATGAGGAGTGACTGAGGGAACTGAAGTTGTTCAGACTCAACAGGCTCAGGCGAGACTTTGTCACTCTCTACCACTATCTGACCGGAGGATAGAGTGAGGTGGTAGTTGTTCTCTTCTCCCAAGTAACACACAGTAAGACAACAGGAAATGAGTTGTGCCAGGGAAGATTTAGATTGGATGTTAGGAAAAATTACTTCACCAAAAGGGCTGTCAAGCATTGGAACAGGCTGCCCAGGGCAGTGGTTAATTCACCATCCCTAGAGGTATTCAAGATGTGTGGATGTGGCACTTAGGGACATGGTTTAGTGATGGACTTGGCAGTGCTAGGTTAACAGCTGGACTCGATTATTGTAGGTCTTTTTCAACCTAAACGATTCTATGATTTTATGTGTTGCATGACCAGGGTCTTCTGCCCCATTCAGCAAGTTATGAGACCTGCACGGCAGGGCAGCCTCAGCCACTGCTCACTTGCAGTGGCAGCTTCTGTCTGGCCCTGGGACAGGCAACTACACAGCTCTGCCAAGACACCACATGAAACAGGACTGTACATCATGCTTTCTGGTTTTAATGTGGAGCTAAAGTACTCTGTTTACCACAAGCAGGCTGAGCTTGAGGTCACTCATTCTGGGAGGCTGCAACAAACAGGTAAGAACCACTGTCACCATAAAACATCTCAGTAAACAACTCACTCAGATTCACACTTAAATTGATCCAGAAGTGTTCACTCAAGTTAAAAAGCTTCTTTCATCCACTTCCCAGTTCATATTTTCTACCTGTGCCAAGTCTCGGCATGGTTTGCCATCACCCTGTCCTTGCATCAAAGAGAACATTACCTGGGAGGCCATGATTTTCCCTGACCCTAAATTCTCCACAAGATTACAAGCTACAAAAGGTGCCTCAATCAAGGGATGGATGTTCTGAATGCTGGGAGAGTCTGGCAGAGATCCAGGTTTAGCTCAGTGTGCAGACATGCATCTCTACCTCTGGATCAAGTCCCTAACCTCCTGTTAGGTACAAAACAGCTTTCAGAAAGCCATGCAAACAGCTCAACTTAAGACTTTGTATGAAGGAGAATCTGCCGAATACCAGTGCAGGCTGTTCTCAGTGTTAATAATTCTAAGCATTTTAAAATCATGTCTCATTTCAAGCCTTAATATGTTAGACTGAAGCCTTCATTCATTAGAACACTTCATGCCTTTCTGCTTAATTAGGTGGCTTTCTACTAGAGTAAATGTTTTCACCAACATTTCTCTGGAACATGAAATATCATCCTTTTGGTCTCTCACTGATAAGCTAAACGGATCAAGCTTCTCACTGGGAGAAACATCACCTTTGTCAATCTTCTCAAATTTATTAGTATTATTTCTGATGTGACAATGGGACTGCTTCTAATCATGAATATTATTTCTAGCCCCTTTTAGCTGGTTCATGCGTCTGAAGATAGTGTTTGGTCTCCAGGTCACCTCGCCACACTGGAAATCACATTCCACTGGTCACCACTCAAGCGCTTAAACCAGCCTCGAGTGACTGCTTTTGAAAACACCTCCTTTTCTAGAAAGGTTACTTTTGTGTTACCCTGTTTTTAGTGGCATTGGGTGTTTGTTTCTTGGGGCTTTTTTTGGTGCTCGTTTTTTATTTTTTTTTCTTAGTTTATGTGTTTCACATCAAAATTCATCATAACATCTATGTATTCAGCGCTGAAGCTGAGGAAATAGAGGAGAAAAAAGTCTGTGTATATATATATATATATAAAAAAAAAAAAAGCTCCATTTGCAAATGGGCAAAAATACCTTTCTGAATTGCCAGGAAATACCATTATAGTTTGCCCATATGTACCAGTATGTATTAGAATATCATTCCTCATTTGAAGTAATATAACGCACTCTGTCACTCTGGTCATGTAATCCTTTTTTAAAGCACTACAAATATCCCCATTTGCTTTCAGCATAAACATGATGCGAAATATCTGACTTAACTATCTCTGTAAAAAACTATAGAAGAATGAAGATTAAGCTGAAACTCACTTTCATTATTTATCTCCTGTCTTGGCAGGGCATTGATCCTTTTAACAAACATTTCCTACTTAAGACAGAAAAAAATTATTAAAATGTTAAAAACGATGAGAAAAAGGCCTGGATATGGATGTTACAATGCACAATCCTGGTGCAATGGAAAAGCACAATTTAAAATGTAATAACTTGCAGCATTACACTAATTTCTACAGTACTGCAACCAAATTACAAATAACAGGGACACCATCTGTTCTCTAAAGAACCATGGGAAAAAATGTCTGCTAGCAATTAGGAGGTTGTACAGGAGACATGATTTCTACAGATTTCACTTCTTTTTTTTCTGTTTTGTTTTGTTTGCTTGGTCTGCAAACTATGTCATCAAATACCAGTGGATGATCTTACTGAGGTTTTTTTTTTCTTCTGTTCTAGCCTTCTTAGCTTACAGATGTACTTTTTAATCAGTGTATTTGGTATTCATGACTAATGTGAATTTGTAGAGAAGAGATCTGAGAGAATTATGTGGATTTACATTTAGAGCTTTTCCCATCCTGGCAGACTGACATTAGTTGAACATTTATTCTGTTCTGGCTAATGTATTCTCTCTCTCTGGCTTCTCAATTATTCTTAGCTTTCCCTTTCTCTTTTCAATAGTTATGGTGCATTAGTGCAAGTACAGTTGCTTTCCAGTTATACTATTACCGAGACTTCGCAAACATGTGGACAGTCATGCTGTCACAACTGATTTCACTGTTACAGATTTCCACAGTCCTAGAGGGTTTAAATTTAAAAGATGCTACGGATTTGTTAATGCATTTTGCAATTCGTTTGTGTTAATGCATTCAGTAATGAGCTCAGATTTTTGGAACAAGTTTGTGGCCTTTGAATCGTATTTGAGAGTGATTCCTATGTACACAATCCTACTCTGGCACATGGTATAATTACTATTCAAATAAGTCAATAAAGACATAGTGAAATGCAAAACAAAGTCATACAGGAGAACTAAATGGCATATGCTGCAATATTACTTGCTGCCATATATGTTCTGTTTGGCCAAAATAATCTTTCCCTAAAAAATAGCGGTTCCATTTCAGTACTACCATAATGCTTTGAACAGTTAGGAGCTTTGGCAGCAGGGTTGCAATAATTATTTTTGTTTCCTCTAATAAACTAGCTGCAATAGGTTTAAAAAATACCAGATACCTTCTTAATGTGTCTCCACCTTTGAACAAGCACATAATGCTTCTGTAGACAGAATATCATCAGGATTATGACAAGTGGGAATTAATCTGTAATTTCAAACTACACAAACACCTGGGCTCCTGCAAAAATCTATCCTTGTTGCAAGAGAAGCTGCTACAGACGCTGTACTAAGTTAATCCTCTGTGCTAACCCCCCCCAAAAGCCTTTATAAGCATGACTAGTAAGATATTACAGCATTTGTCCATCACACTGAAACCCGGGATTTTTACTTTTCATAGTGAGGAAGATCAGGACCAGATAGATAGGACAGAAGATAAACCACACCAGCATCTTCAACACATCTACATAGAACAATCCCGGCACATGAGACACAGAGGAAGCCAAGGGGCACTTTGACCACACTGGCATTAAGAAATAGGAAACTGCAGTATTAGTTCCTCTTTGCTGCTAAGAGATTTGTTTCAAGATTGACAGAAGCTGAACACATGTAAATTCACAGCTACACAGAGAACATATAAAAAGACTTCACAGTCATCTACTGAATGATTTTAACAGCAGAGAATTTAATGCCAGGATTTAAAACCATAGAATTTTACAGCTGCCAATAAAATTGCTCCAGTACAAGTGAGCACAGGCTTTGATTTCCTGGATTTTTCCTGGATTACTTAATTTTGATGGAACGCTACTCTTGTTGTTTTCTGGTAATAGCCAGAATTACACTACAGTAGGCAGAACTGGCCATTGATCAATAGAGAAAAATTCAATGGCAAGTAGAAATTAAGTGGATCTGAGATGAATGCAAGATATTTTCACCATGGAGAAAATCAGCCACACCGGTTGAACTAATCGGAGCTATGCTTTTAAATTTGACTTGTACTGTATGCTGGAAAACCCATTCTGTTCCAGTGAGCTTCAAGGACTGTGATCATTATATCTAAAAGTGGAAATTAAGAATGATTATCCTGTTCCACTTTTGGCTAATGTGAGTGCCCGACAGTTTTTATACAAATGGCAGGTCCTGACTTACCAGTTTATGTAAAAGGAATCTTTGTGCACTGAAAACAGAAAGGAGTGCGCAAGCACACCTCTAGACCAGACCTGGCAGCACATGAGGGGCAAGTGAAAGGAGCTTGGGCTCCTCCAGCACAGCCAGTGCCATGGGGGACACAGGATGATGGGAAGGACCACCAGCACTCATCTCTCTCAGCAGCAGGCAGGCACTGCGTGTGAAGTGAGGGGAGACAGGATCAGGCTCTCCGATCAGATATTTTTTGCTACAGGCACGAGCAGACAGCACCTTCTGCTCCTTCTGACCTTCAGAAGTATGTTTTAAATTTTGTGAGCTAATAGACTTCAGGGGCCAGAAATTGTTGTATTTTTATTTATCTTTGAAAAACAATTTGTAGCCTGTTTGTGAAAATGTGTGCATAAATAGATGGCATAAGAAAGCTCAAACATACCTGATTATTTAATTGCTTCACTTGCTCAGAAAAGGCTCAATGAGTAAAACTACTCCTTGATTGTGCTTGTGGAATCGAGCCTTAGTGAGTATACCACAGCAGAAATCTAAGAGAAAAAGCATAACTACTCAGTCATACTTTGCTTTAGGCTACTCACAGCACTGTGGCTAAAAGAAGATTATATGTGCTAGGAGACATAAGGTTAGCCACACTGGCTGTATTTGGGTGGATGGTGCATATGTCCTTGCACATGATCAAACGTTTCTCCGTTCTGACGGGTTTATCTCAAAAACCACGGTATGAGATGTGCAAAAATTGTATTTTTTAAAACAATATGTATAGCAGGACTATTGCATATTTCAGTACCCTGCCTGCCCACAGGATCAGAAGGGCAGAATACCTTTTTTCACATAGCTACAAATGAAGAATACCCTCAAAACACCACTCTGCTGCTATTCGGTCTTCCATTCATCAGAAGAGACCACTTAATGAAGTTCACCGAGTTTTTTCTTATCCCTCCTTCACTGCTCCCATTATAATTTCACTGTTAAGAAAGGAGATGTTTTGAGTTTTTTATATACATAAAATATATTACATTTTGAGACTGCTATGTGTGAGTAGTACCTCCATTTTCTATATCTCCATTTAATAACACACACCCTGACCCTAAGGGAATAAAATAAACATAAAAGAACCAGGATCTGTATTACAAGTGTACATGACAGACACTCACACAGCAAAGATAAAAGCACCTTTACCATAAGGGTTAATGTGGTCTCTAGGTAAGAGCTCTCAGAGCCTGGGCCAAGGCAGCATGAATGGCCATCACAACCCTCACTGCTACCTGCTCTGCACACTTAGCACATTTCTGTGGCTTTCTCCTTCCACACAAGGCTGTACAACCTGTGTAGAAATACAAGATGCTATCACATCAAAATTTCCGTGCAAAAAATTCCCTGTGAAAACAAGGTAGCTCACTCTAGACACATGGGTGCTTTCTCTGTGAAAGAAGATGAGGGGATAAACACATACAAACCCATATTCTATTTCATATGGCTTGATAGCAATGGGATAAAAGTCTACAGATTGCAAAAAAGCTGTAGTCCAAGTGCAAATAGTGATGTGAACAGGAACTATTCTATCCCTTACCCATTACCAGAAGCGTTGCAGCGGCACACTGCCTCCTATGGCAAGAGCCAGGTTCAGCCTCCAACACTGCCCCACTGCTCAGTTCTACTCCCACCTTCTACTTTGCTCTGGGATTTGAGCAGAGTCCCAGTCCTCTGGCTACTGTTTTGGAGGATAAAGTAGCTAGTGCAGACAACACAATCTAATCCTGCATTAGGCACTTCCCAGTAAACAGCAAAGAACATGATCTGCCCTGGAACCAGCTCAATTGCAACAAACCATCCATCACCTCTGCAGAAACTCAGGGAAGGAATTTGGCATTTCCTACAGGTTCTAGACTGGTTCCATAGAAGTCAAATACAGTTTTACTACTACTTTGCTTGAAAGACTTTACCTTCTGTGCCCACTTTCAATGAGGTTGTGGGTCTTTATGTTTGCTTCCTCCCTTGATGAGGGCAATCCTGATGGACTAATGAGGTGGAAAGATGCAGCTACTCATTCCACAGCTAACAAGTCCTGTTTCTTTCTGAAGTGTATCATCCAAAACAGCTGGTGACACTTTTAATGAAAGTCTATAAAATACTTATCGATGTGACTACAGCCAAGCTTTAATTTGAACTCTACCAATGATGTCCTTAAGCAAAGCACTTAAAAAATGACCAGAACCCAGAAAAAGAGAAATCTGATTGTAACTCTCATTTGTAATATGCCATGCAGCCATCATGTTTATCAAAGTTTAACAAAACCTGGTGAGTTCAGTAACGTACTACAAAAGTACGTCCCTACCAGTCATGTAGCTGTTTGGTTGTAGTAGCAAATCATCTATGTTGAAATCATGGATTTACTACAAATCAAAGCATGCAAATTTCCAAACAAGCTATGTAACTTTTACATTCTGTTTCATTAAAAGAAAGAGGGGAAAGAGGAAAGGGGGGAAAGAGGAAATAAAGGAAAAGGGAAAAAAAAAGGAAAAGGTGGTAGGAACTGACTTACTGATTTGCAGTTTAATTAATGGTAAAATAATTTGTTGAACATCAACAAGATTTAAACATTGCCCTGAAGGAGTATCTGGAAGTTCAATATTGTGTAGTCTATAGCATGCTTCAGTGACCAAGATAAATCAATAGTTAACAAATCAGGTAATCGTATTTGAAAAATGGAAATCTGCTGTTTTCTGCTAAATGCCGGATTAATCAATACTGCCAAACAGTATTTTTGCCATTTTCAATACCACAAAAATTATCGTATTACTCATTTTTTATTCCTTCCCTTTTTTACTTGCAAAGCTGTTAAGTCCCCCATAGATTCTACTTGGTTGAGAAAACCAGGAAGGAACAGAGCAAATGGCACAAAAGATCATTTCATTTGCTTGATTAGGCACATTAATGAATTCCACTTAGACTGGAAAAATGCAGTGAGCACCACAGTATCATACACTGCTTTAGCTGTGCCATTAAAATGTACAGTAAACTGTAATCAAGCAATTAAACATGAAAGAGCATACATTGGACTGAAATGTTAAGACACCAAATGCCTTGTTTGTTTTATGCCTTTAGCAGCTTCAGCTTTAGCTGTGTTACAAAATGACATATGCCCTGGCAGAGCTGTCTAACTGTGGTTATTAAAAACTACCTCTTTTTCTTTCCTACCACAAAACAATTAATTATTTTGTTCGTATGCTTTTGTAAGCCCTTTCTATTCCTGTTAACCCTTTTGCTACTCACAGCAGCTGCCTTCCAGAAAGCATGATGATGGCTAGAAGAACAAAGGTAGGCCGGCTTTCCTTAACATTAAGAAAGTAACCCTTTAGTCTAAACAGTATAGTTTTACTATAACCTAAAAAGGGTGCCAACATGAAAAGTTATTTTTATCGGGACTGTAAGTAATTGCAAAACTTCATTGAAAGGGACAGATTTTCTGCACTTCTTAGATCAGAATGCAAAATATATAAATAGGAAACTCAGATGAAGGATATAAAACCAGGCATAAAAAGATGACTTTTTTAACCAAGATAAGGTGATCTGTAAGAAACAGTTATGACTAAATCTCATTTGAACAGTTTTTCCAATAATTTCAGTTTGTGAAAAAAATCCAGGTCTCACAAAGACTCAGCACTGAAGTCTACTCTTTATATAGCAGCAAAGTAAATACAGGAATACATTTTAGTACAGCAAAGTGTAAATCAATACCGAAATATTACAACATAATACTTCATTGATGACAGCAGTGTTGGAAATGGTCTAGGACATAAGGATATGTCATATCTGTCTTTTAAACATATGTTATTTGAGATCTCAGTTGAAGCCTTAGGAGTGAACTTGTTCCATGCCAACAGGTCAATGGTTTTGTATAAGAACTAAGTATTCATTCTGATTACTGGATGACCTCATTCTGATTCTCATAAAGCAGAAATGACAGTTGCTGAAAATGTTAGTAAAATATTAGAAAAAATAACTGTAATTATATAGCAAGTGTTCTGCTAAGGAAAGTTTAAAAACAAACCCCCAAAATCCTAGAGTTTAGGAAAAAGCATGGCTATACTTAAGTTGTCATAGTGGGATCTTTAAGCACCAGGTTTCATATTTTAACATGTGTGTTAGCCTATTTTTAGAAGGTTATGTTATGTCCCAAAGCATATTTCTTTTAGTCGAAACAGGAAGGTAAAAATTATAAGACTTATTATTGTGTAACAGCTACTAACCAGCAAGGTATGCTTCCATTTTTATTTTTTTCCCAAGACAACAGAGACATATACTAGACCTACATGTTGATTTTTTTCACTCTTCTTTTTTTTCGCAAACAGATAATATGTATTTGAGCCATTAAAATAAAATATTAAATGTAAGAATTAAAGACTTACAAAGTAACCCGTGAGTCATGATTTAGGGAAAAGAAACAAATAAACCTTGTCAATTTTTAAAATTAGAAAAAACAGGTATGTAAGCTGCATTATAATGGTTTTCACATCTTAGTCTGAAGCAGGAATCAATCTAGTGAGACTGTACATTGGCCTGATCAACTGTCACATATTTTATTGTACAAAGTCTTCTCCCTATTTTCAGTGTTGACTCTTGATCACATGCAGCATAAGACCTTCCTCCATGCTCAGAAAAACAGGGAGCTCAGCAAAAGCAAACAGTGTCTGTGAGGTACCACAGAATCATAGAATGGTTTGGGTTGGAAGGGACCTTAAAGATTATCTACTTCCAAGCCTCCTCCTCTCTGCATAGCAGGAAAAACATCTGTGCAGGATCCAAGGCAGAACCTGGCTCTCAGCAAAGCAACTGTCTCGAAAAACACATGAATCTGAACAAGACTTTTCTAGCCTTTTTCTAACACACACACACACACACATACACACTTATTCCTTCAAATAGCTTATTCATTAATCTATGGGGAGTCTTCCACAGCACTCCTAACCTCTGTGCAGAGTCATCTTCAAAAGAACAACAGTGAAGAAATTAGAGACATTTCTGAGATTATGCCATATTCTGGAGACAGTGAACTCTTTTTTTTTTAACTTACCCCAGTGACTGTCTAGTCACATTCCTGCCAAAAATTTTGTTTTTCTCTTTCCATGTTTTCTGTTCTTCCTTTTTAAGTTAAGTCAAAGATTTAAAACAGCTGAATTTTCAGGTTTGAATTGAGAATAGGCATTTACCCCTCTGAACTCGCAAAATAAACTTTACTTATTTCCATCAAAACTTTTGTCTTTTTTTTTTTCAAATAATTTTGTGAACTGAGCCGCACTGCAGCTATGTAATTAATCAGGTTGTGAATATGTAGCAAAAAATAAAATGGCGGTATTGAATACTTTATATTTGATTTTAGCATACATAAGTCTGCCAGCAACAACACAAACTTCATTTTGCTGACATCTTTCCAAAATAAATAAATGAAAATAAATTTAAAGGTTACGAAAGGGCTTGGCTCGACAGACTTGCATGTTCATGTCCTCTGTTTTTCGAAACAGGAGGAATGTGGATAGTGGCCAGGACATCTGTCAGACAAGCTCCATCAACAGCCATAAGTCAGTGAGCTGGACGTCTGCAGTCTAATAATGCTGGCAAATCAATACTGTATAACATTGAAGTTGGTGGACTTGCAGTAGAGAATTCAGCTGTGACTAATTATTATGATCAATTTCTAGTGCGAGAAGAGCACAATTACGGGATTGGTGCTGCAGACCAAACCAAGATTTGTTTTCTTTCCTTTTTTTTTTTTAAAAGACAAATACCTATCACCGAAACCACCAAAAAGGACAAGAGACTAAAAATTATTATAGCTGAAAAGCAAACAAAAGGAAAGCAGTGTGATTTATCAGAGAGATATAATGGATCATTAGTACATGACATAACATACCAAAAAAGCCCTAGAATGGTTATGCAAAGATTACTTACCTCTAGAGGTCATGCTGTCCATGACCGACGATGTGATTCTTTTTCCCCCTAAAATCTAACTAGATTTCTTTTTTTTTTTTTTCACTTGTGTCCATTGCTACTTGTCCTACCACCTCCCATTTTTAGCTGCAGACAGCAGTGAGGTAACTCCTCACTCTTTTTTCTTGGGGCTTAACAATCTCAGGTCCCTCAGCATCTCCTCACCTTTTATTTTTTCTTCCAAAATATGCTCTGTGCCAATGAACCTTCAGAAAGAACAGTTCCTGAAAGGTGGAAAAAGCCAACGAAATTTACTTAATCCTGTGTATACTTTATGACAGCATTTCTGAAAAGACAGTTACACGATTTTGTTTACAAAGCTTCCAAGTCATTCTCAACACAACCTGTCTCCAGTGAGCGCATGGAGCTGGTGTATTATTCAGTGTAGGACCTCTCCTTCATTGCTTCCAGAGCTAGATAATAGGTTGAGACCGAGGGAGCTGATACTCCGTGGCCCAAAGCCAGACCTGACAAGATTGCTGAGCAGAGCTGTCAGGTCACTCATATTCCTCATACCAATGCTGGATGGCATTGGGTTAACAGAAATGCACATGAATGGAGGACTTTGCATTCTGGCTACACAATCACCAGCATTCATGTCCCAGGTTTCAGAAGCCCTAAATCGTCCTCTGTTCCCATGCAGAATCTGTGCAGTGCTGGTATATGCTTTACACTGGATCAAAACATGGGAGCTTGCTCAGGACAGGCAGCAAGTGGACGGTTTCTAGCTGCTGCCAAACTCTGCTGGGCACAATACTCACCACGAGCAGGAAATTTTAACAACATTTAACTTCACTAAATCCACACACAGCTGGGCAAAAGAGGCAGGGAATTTCTGCAATACAGAACCTATCACCACAAGATTTTAAATCCAGGCAGAAATCTAGAAACATCAGAATTCTAAAAACAGAATCTGATACACTGCTCATACATAGGTAAACCAGGGAAGTAAGTAATCCCTTTAATAGAAAGCCACTACTGCTCACTACACATTAAGGAAAAACAAATAAACAAAAAAAAAATTGTCCCCAAATGCAGTTTTGACTGGAGAGATTGTCTTGCATGTCAAATTAGCAGACTATATGTAAGCCTGTCTCCCATGGATCTGTATAAATATGGAGTATAATAAGCTCCCATGTGATAGAGCCAACAACAGCCTATATTTCAGGTACAGAACAAAGAATATGAATGTGTGAGAGCCACAGAACCACACTACCACAGCTCTGGCTAAAGAAGGAGAAATATCTCCCTTCCTCCCAGGTCATGAACACTTTCTACAACAGGTCAGGACCAGTGTCGGGACCTCAATTTTACAGTGTGCAGGGGAAGCAGTCAGTGTTGAGATCTGTGTACAAGAAAAGAGAAAACAATGGAAGAAAACAATGTTCAACTGCACATATGACTAAATACATCTCCAGAGGCATAATGGTAGGGTATTAGTCAGAGCCAACTATTCTCCCTCTCCTTAAAGCTCAGTATACATTTCCTAGAAACAAGGGAAAGGAAAAAAAATAAGTTGTAAGTTTTTTCAGAGGTGTTACAGTAATGTGAGCTACATTTGGTGTCATCCGCTGTTGATAGTGTTCCCACAATAGGGTCAGGGACAGCCCAAGCCTTCCTGGCAACAAAAGCAAAACTCAGATTTTGCCATTCAGCTTTACCAGTATTAAAGAGCTTGTTTCTGGAGTCACAGGGCTTGGCTTGGATGACTGGGAGAAAGGCAGCAGCCACAGGGAGCTGGGCTTTCTGATTCCACACCCATCACGTGATGCAGAAGACGTCCAGGTCTTCCTCGCCTGTGGGGTGGGCAAAGCAGAAAGCACAGCCATGCAGTCTGGGTGCCTCTGGCACTTAGATGCTCTGGTTTCATCCACTCCCAAAGCAAGCCCTAGTACAACAAACTGCTCAGGTTTTCCCTCATTAGCAATTGTGCTCACTACTTTATCACTTGAAACTACTACTTTCTCAGTATTAAATATTTTGTACATATTTTACCATGCATTATACATTTCAGTTATAGTGATAAGATCCATTTACGCTGCCCTATGGCAGTCCCTGAATTATACTGCCACTCTTAGAAGCCTATGAACAGCATAAAATAGAGAAGCAACCTGCTCCAAACTTTAAATGCATTGTCATATCCTGCTTCTCATCTCAGGCAGAAAGGGGAAAAGGCAGGTACTCCTCAGTAAGCAAACAGACATACTTGCTATAAATCAAGTTGCACTTACATATGCAAAGAGCATAGAAATTTTACTGTTTGGTTCATTACAGAAGTGCTCATCCTTACCTAGGTTTATTTCTTTAGCATTTTTTTTAGCAATTACTTCCTAATGGCATGCATTAAACCTCTCTTCAATTTTAAGAAAGGACTGGACAAATATTTAGATGAGATTTTAATCTTTAAGTTGCATTTATTTATTGCATATGTTCACAGGTACAGGTTGGGCAGAGAACAGATTCAGCGCAGCCCTACGGAGAAGGACTTGGGGGTGTTGGTTGATGAGAAAATGAACATGAGCCAGCTTCAGTGTGCGCTCGCAGCCCAGAAAGCCAACCGTATCCAGGGCTGCATCAAAAGGAGCGTGACCAGCAGGTCGAAGGAGGTGATCCTGCCCCTCTACTCTGCTCTTGTGAGACCTCACCTGGAGTATTGTGTGCAGTTCTGGTGTCCTCAACATAAAAAGGACATGGAACTGTTGGAACAAGTCCAGAGAAGGGCCATGAGGATGATCAGGGGACTGGAGCACCTCCCGTATGAAGACAGGCTGAGAAAGTTGGGGCTGTTCAGCCTGGAGAAGAGAAGGCTGCGTGGAGACCTCATAGCAGCCTTTCAGTATCTGAAGGGGGCCTATAGGGATGCTGGGGAGGGACTCTTCATTAGGGACTGTAGTGATAGGACAAGGGGTAACAGGTTCAAACTTAAACAGGGGAAGTTTAGATTGGATACAAGGAGGAAGTTTTTTACTGTGATGGTGGTGAGGCACTGGAATGGGTTGCCCAGGGAGGATGTGAATGCTCCATCCCTGGCAATGTTCAAGACCAGGTTGGAAGAGGCCTTGGGTGATATGGTTTAGTGTGAGGTGTCCCTGCCCATGGCAGGGGGGTTGGAACTTGATCATCTTAAGGTCCTTTCCAACCCTAAGTATCCTATGATTCTATGAAAAAAGGACATGGAACAGTGGAAGCAAGTCCAGAGGAGTGTCACAAGGATGATAGGGAAGTCAAGTACCTCCCGTATGAGGACAGGCTGGGAAAGTTGGGGCTGTTCAACCTGGAGAAGAGAAGCTGCATGAAGATCTCATAGCAGCCTTCCAGTATCTGAAAGGGGTCTACAAGGATGCTGGAGAGGGACTCTTCATCAGGCACTATAGTGATAGGAGAAGGGGTAATGGGTTCAAGCTTAAATAGGGGAAGTTCTGGTTAGATAGAAGGAAGAAGTTCTTTACTGTGAGGGTGGTGAGGCACTGGAATGGGTTGCCCAGGGAGGTGGTAAATGCTCCATTCCTGGCAGTGCTAAAGACCAGGGTGGACAGAGCGTTGGGTGTTTTCGTGTAAGGTGTCCCTGCCCATGGCAGGGGGGTTGCAACAAGATGATCTTAAGGTCCTTTCCAACCCTAACCATTCTATGATATATTGCTTGATAAGTGCAGATTGCCACATAAGCATAGAAGCATATAGCTTGCAAAAATTGCATACAAGTTTTTGAGTTTAAAATCTCATTGTTCTGTAGCTGGAACACTAAGCTTTAAAGGTATTTTGTATCCAGCATTCCTGTGAACAATCCCAGATGATAAGCAGAGCTGAACTCCCCAAGCCGCACTGTGTGATGGGAGCAAAAGCAGCTTACTCCCTTACTGTAACACAGAGGCAGCTCAGACTGAAAACATAAACTTCTCATTTAAAAAAAACAAACCAAGAGGTTACCAGTGGGTTAAAAGCAACATTCCAGCCAATCCTTATGAAAAATTTATCCCAAATTTTAATGTCTTAGCAGGTCAACAAACCGCATTCTCTTTAGCCCAAAACCAATGTAATAGAAAATTTGAAATTTCTATCGGCCCACCTTGCAAACTCATACAGAATGTCTCTGTGAACATGAAAATGCTTATTTGTCTCCTAAGATAACTACACAAGCAGAAGTAGGCTGGATACAAAAACACAGCCTTAAGCAATCTTAATTTTTTCCAGAGAAAATCTGATAAGATTTACCATTATGGTATGAATAT
Source organism: Pezoporus flaviventris (assembly GCF_033815535.1). Taxonomy (NCBI): domain Eukaryota; kingdom Metazoa; phylum Chordata; class Aves; order Psittaciformes; family Psittacidae; genus Pezoporus; species Pezoporus flaviventris. The sequence continues at coordinate 11,940,524 of NW_026892595.1, forward strand.
CATACTATGCTGTCTTCTGATTCTCATGAAAAACTACTAAGGATCAAACTCCATTTAAATACTTTATGTTAGTTCTGGCTCAGCTAATTAACTGAATTCAGAGTTTTTAACTTGTGGTTTGTGGGTCTGAAGCCCTATGAACCCCGTCAAAGTGATTCTCAATAGGTAATTAACAAAAGCAAACCCATTTTCAGTAAAATATATCAGCTGCACAAGCAGTCAGCAGTCATTAGAAAAACACTGCAGCCTGTAAACTTATGGTGTTAAAAATCTCTACATTACTGGTTTTTAATTGTCTAGCGCATCAAGATGAGTAGGATTATTTTAAAAATAAAGAGAAAAGGGTTTAGATACGGCAAAGGAACGCAAGTTACCTGTCTTTACCAAACTGCTTTTGAAGACACACTGATCTCCCCCTCACCGCCTCATCGTGCAATATGACAAACCATCAAAGTTTTGACATTTGCTACAATGCAGAGCGACATTTTCTGCGAGGACTTGGAGACATTTAAATGGCAGCATTTTTACCTTTCTTCTCAGCACTCTCAGAGAATTTGACTCCTCTTCAAAAAAAAAAAAAATTAAAAAATAATGCTGCTACAAAAAAAAGAGGAGGTAAAAATCAAAGCAAGATTACTAAATTCTAGGACTTTCTTTTGTGAGTAAATCAGAGCCATGTCAGAGAGCTAATAATATAAGAACACAAACAGGCCTGGGGTTAGAATGTAGGAAACGAGACTCCTTTCTTCCAGTGTAGACAAAAAAGCAACCCTCATTTATTAATGGGCCACTCATTACAACTGGAGCCATAAAATTTTGTACTATGAACAATCACACACTGTACATTTTTAAATACATTCTGATGGTCTGGAGTGACTAGATTCTTTAATTGAATGTGCTACTGCTTTTAACATATCACTGAATGAGTAGTATTCTAATAACCCAAATACATCTGTGTGAGAGATCTAAACTATCCCTATCCCTAAATGAGTTGTCATATAGTTATAAAAGCCCCAACTAAAGACTATCGATCATCACATTTATTTACTGATGAACTGTGAGTGACACAGTTACACTGAGAGCAATATTTAAAGAAGAAGCTGAGCAGCCAGCAGGCCAGACATGATTGCAAACCAGAAACTTTCAATTTGCATCTGGACTTGTTATTGTCCAAAGATTGCACTCATTCAAAAACTCCCATGCAGCCAAGACAATTAGAGAATCAACAGGGAATGGAAAGGATGCAGTAATATGACTCCTACATGATGCTGAAGAAAGCCAAAGGTCAGTTTTGTTTTTTCTCATTAACAACTCAAAGCAATCATTTTAATTTAAGGAAGGCTTCAACTAATGTTTGTTAAGATTAAGCACCACTTTAGAAAACTCTAAAAGGTAAAAAGGGTTAATCAAGTCACAGGAGCCACAATGTCCCACCCACTTGCAACTGAGGAGTTTCATAGTGATGCAGAGGGCAAATGTCAGCGCAACTTCTACAGAACATGCTGTGCATTGTTAACACTTGGCAATTACAAGATTGAATAAGAGCTCACCTCTACAAATGCTTATTCACAGCAATAATTGCTATTCCAATAAGAAAGACTATGGAAAACAATGGGTCTACTAAGATGCTCACAAGAACTGAAGTCAGGGTAAGATTGTTCTACAAATGAGAAGCAAAACCAATCTAAAGCAGCCTAGCCTATTCTCTGTCTTCAAGAAAAGTCATGCACTTTCTTGAAGCAAGAAAGCAGGGCCTTAGTTTAGGTCAGGTGTTTCTTTGGTTAATCTTATTCTATGTTGTGTTGTGCAATATACCCATGCAACATACCCATGATTTAGGTAAACTGTGGGTGGACGACAATCCCTGACAGATTTAGCAATCTCTATCAGACGCTTTGGCTAATTACACAATAGCAAAATGCATTACTTTAATCTCTTTTTCACACTGAAATTACTCCAATTGCAAAATTTGACAGTGTGATAGCAACCTTTAGAAAACACTTTGTCCCATCTTATACAACATAATAATAAGAAATGAGATACAAAAAATAAAATATGCTATGCGATTATAACACTATTGTTCTTTTGCATTTTGCAATATTGGAAACAACTCATATTGCAATGCTTCTGTCCTATTACTCATTGTTATTTCAACAAGTGCTTTAACAGAGCACACAGCAAAGATGGTTGACTGATGGCTCCCAAACCAAACATTTCTCTTGTGCTGATCATGAAGTTGGCACCTTCTTGGTATACGGTTGTCATTAGAAGCAATCTGGCACAAAAGGAACTGAGAATATCACAAGGGAGCTGCTGAGACCGGGTTTGCTGGGTTACACAAAGCACGGCTGCACACCCAAACCAGCCTACTCCCCAGCACACCATGATGCAGCATTAGCCTTGCCATAAAACTACCTCTTGCCTTTGAGATATGTACACACTTTCTCCTCCTCTTGCCTTTCTGAATTACCTACTGTGTGACTTGTAGTCAAATAAAGGTTCCCTTGGGTATTGTAGGACTATAATCAATCTGAAGTGTACCTAACATTGGGACAGAGAAATGATATTTTTGTAAAACTCTTTTTACCATTAAAATTCTATTCATGGACACATATGTCTTTGTCTGCAACTCAAGATGGGTAACGGGTTTTAGCTGTAAAATGAGAATTTTTCAAAAAGAGAATCAGTTGCATAATTTAGCCAGTAAAGTTCTGGCATAGTCTTCCCCGGATCCACAGGCATAATTTCTATTAATATAAATGGGAACAAAGTACACACAGAAAGGTAAATGAAAAAAGCAATCATTTATCATATTCATCTGAATATGTTAATATAGATTTCACACAGCAGACATGAATTTTCATTTTCACAGTCTATGCCATGTTAATATCCATATTTTTCTGCCTCTATGTTTAATACTTGGCAATAGGCCATTAGATAAACCATGAACTACAAAGGAAAAGCAAAACAAATGCATGCTCAAAGAGAGTCTCTGCAATCAGCAGTGCAGAATTTGCCAGATGGAGCAGATGATGTGGTCAATGAAGGTGCAGAAGGTGAAAAAAATTAAATCTAAGGGAATAAACAGGATGCCTGACACCAGACTACTCCCCAAAATCTCTTGTGTTAGCTTCAGCTAACTGTGCAGTCAGGTGCACATGGTGGACATGCACTAATTATGCGTGCCTCTTTGCTGTTACTGAATTTATTGATTGTTTTCACTGTGCTCATCTCATTTCTTTCCCATTATCTAGTTTGTCCAATAAGTCTCCACTCCAAACACCTTAAACTGTAAATTGCAGCTGCTAAAACCCCTAACAACGTTTCTTGTGCATTTTCCACATGGTTGCCAAAGGTATCAAAAAATGCCTTTTCTTGAGAATTCCTGCCACCTTCTTCCCATCTGCACCATAGTATGCTTGCTCACTGCATCTACAGTTATTCCTGGGTTTTCCATGCTTATAGCTGTCTACTATTCCCCACACAATATTGTGGCTGCATGTCTTCATATTCTTTCAAGATCTGTATATTTTTTTTCAATGAAGCCTACTTAGCACACTGAAGATGCCAAGAAGAATTACATAGTCTAGGATGACAGCAGGTTTTTTGAATATACACTTCAGTGGCTCCCATAATAATTTATCTTTGAAATGCAGGATAATACTATTCTGTTAACAAACTATGAAAGACATATATATAAAGGTGAAATACATATGCTCATATATATATAAAAGACACAAAGATCAAATTCCTATAGCAAGGGCTGATTTTGGGACGCCTTGTACTTCAATCTCCAACTTTTCTGCATGAAGTATAGAACAAAGAAAGTAACTGTGTAAAAAACGTAGAGGTAATGACTTTGAAATGATGGAGTTAACTTCTATTCCCACAAGGTATATATGCGTTTGTGAGCAAGTGTATGCAGAGAAAAGGAAGGGCTTGTAACCATTTTGCTACTTAGAAGGTTCACACTTGCTCCCTGTAGTTTCCTTTGCTTGTTTTTAACTCTCCTCCAAGTTCTTCCTCTTAAAACTGCTGCAAGCCCCTTAAGAGAGCTGTAACCACTGCCAGAGAGACTAAGAAGTCTCCTGTCTGGACACACGTACAGCTGCAAGCAATATTACTACATCAGACTGATATCACAGCTGACCTAATAGGGGCCATCTCTGAACTACAGGCTCAGGTTCCACTGCTCTCAGGGGAACACACTGCAGGGAGAGGTTAACAAGGCTTAATAACTCATTTAAAGATGCACTGCCATTATACCAGAAGTACCTGTGCATACCACTGCACTATGTAACCTAAAACTCCCGAGCGAACCAGCCCAGCTTTCCAGGGAATGGTGCTGCCTGTTCAGACAGCACATCCTATGGGACTCTCCCACACTTGCAACTTGTTCACCCTGTTGCTCCCAGAAGCACATTTCCAGGAACCTGCCCCTCTTCTCAGTGTGTCTCCAAACTGGTGATGATCTCACCTAAACGGACAAAAACTAGGAATCAGATTCTAGTCAGAATTACATTTCAACGGACAGCACAACACAGTATGCCTCTACTTTCCCAAAAGCTCAGAAAAGCATGAATTTTGTTTTCCAAACATCCCAACAGTCCCATAAATGTGGCAGGATATATAGTTTGAAGACTTATCAAAGGAATTGAGATTTTTTTTTCTTTTTTTTTTTCTAACTATTGGTGAGAAATTCAGTGAAAATGAAATTTAAAAGAATGAAGATATTTGGAATCTATCTGATTTAACAGTTGACACTTTTATCTCTTTCCATAGCATCTAGGTATTTGTACTTTTAATCTTGTGCTAAGACTTTTGCCTCTCTGCCAGGAAGAAACCTATAAACAAAATATATCATTTAAATTTTACTCTTTCCTTGCTGTCATGTGTTGGTATCAGCTGATCAAGAAACCAATGACAGCAACAAATTCTGCCTTTTGTAACGCCTCCCATACTGCATATGGAAGTGGCAAATGCAGATACAAAAAACTTAAAGAAATTATCTTTTGCCTCATTTTCCCTCTTTGTAGATTAGCTGGCCTACTGAAAAAACAAACTTAGCTGAAATATTGACTCATGTTTACAATTCCTGCTTTCCTAATTAGCTTTATGTCCAAAAGTAGCAATTACAATTATTTGTTGCCTTGGAAACATACGAAATACACATCAACGTCTTTCACAAGGTATACTTTTTTTTCTATAATGCTGTTACAGGAATCTACCAAAGCCTGCAATTTATCAAGTGGAATAAACCTTACCTTCTACAATGCAATTATTTATTGACTGTTTATGGCCAATTTTTCTTTAAACAACTTGCAGATGACTTTTGCCAAGTCCATCTTTGACAAGGTCACAGAAATGTTTACCAAATAACATCGGCTTTTTTTAGTAAAAAAAGAAAAAAAAAAAATTGCCCTTTATTAGTAAAAAAGCCCCAACATTTGATAGCAGTTATTATTTATATTTTTCATATCCAGGGCTTCTTTGGCTTTACAAACTAAGGTCTCTGCTGACTTTTAAAGATGGCATGTTTGAGAACATTCCTAAACCACCTCTGTATACTTAACATTTATAAGTATATATACACATTAAAAGTCTTTGCATGCTCTACAGTGTATTGGGGAGTCTATTACCAAAAAGAAGTAAAACTTCTTTTACATTATTTCCACATTAATCATAACCATAGTAACTACATAAATATCAATCAGAATCATTGATGTCAGAACAGACAAACCTCACATTATCAAAATACCTTTACTATCTAATCTAAACATATTCCTACCCACCAAATTAGCACAGGGATGTATTTGTCTTATTAGCCAATTAATAGTAAACAACTCTCTACTTTCTGAGTTAAAGGCAAACAATTAAACATACCAACCAAGACTCATTTCCATTACACTAACCAACAATGCTCCTAATAAGCAAGGCCTCTAAGCAGTCTACATTTGGTTTTGCTTTTTGTCTGCTCTACTACAACAGCTAAAAACGGAAAGATAGCCAACACCATTTGCAAATGCCATTTTCAAAGGTGTGCTTACATCCCATTTTCTAAAAGGCAGACACCTAAATTGCACACAGGCACGCCTCACTCCACGGTGAGCTCAGGGAGAGATGCCAGTGGGAGTCAGGCAGCCTCGGGGCTCTTGCTGACACTGGCACCTGTGAAAAGAGAATCACACAAAAGGGGGCAGAAAGTTCCCTGCAAAGCCCTTTGTGGAAACTGAGCCAAGATTTCAGTAATACCTGGACCTCCCAGCAGGCGGTCCATTGCTTAAAAATACTAATACAGTGTTGTACTAACATCAGCAATACCTAAAGTTTCAGGAAATCTTTTCTTTACAATCACCATGGTTTTCATTAATGATATTTATTACTGTATGTGAAACATGATCAATAAAGACCTCAAAAAGTATGAAGGCTATGACTGAGATGTGCAAAGAGACCTAACAGACAGGCCTCAAGTTCACATCGGATCATAAAATCAAGCAGGTTGGAAAAGACCTCTAAGATCATCAAGTCCAACTTTTACCCCACGCTAAGGAAAAAACACAATACACTCATGATTTTATTAAGATGAAAAAAGCCTTGATGAATACACAATGTAAAATCCTCACTTTTCTTCCCTGACCATTATTCATCTAGATTTCCAAAGGAACTTTATGGGAAATTATTTGAAACACCAGGCGACTCCATACACTATATGGGGAAGGAAGAAGAAAGCAGTTTCCCAACAGTAGCCAGCCATCAATCCTATGGAAAAATAAGTTTGACCGTAAGGCACCACCAGCCTGAGCCGGAAAATCCCCAAAGGGCACTGCAAGATATGCTGGAGAAACTGACATTTCTTAAGGGAAATGCGACTTCCAAAAACTTTCTAGTTGAAAAAGTTTGTTAGTAAGGTAAAATTTACCAAATTTGTACACAGTGGAAAGCAAAAAACTACAAGAAACGTCTGCATTTTCTTTAGCTAATGCTTCATAGACTTTAATTAGACTGAACTTTCTCATTAGTTTTCTTATTTTCAGGAAAAATTCTCACTCCTCTAAATGAGATCTATCATTAGGATTTTTTTGATGATCAGTTATAATGATCATTTATGTTCATTTATTTAGAACTTGACAACATGGCAAAAAAGATAAAACATTGACATTTCAGAGCTTACTACTGTACTGCGCTGTATACCATTCTGATGCATATTGATGACCTCCTTGAATAGGAAAAGTTAATTATCTTTAAGCTGAGCAATGTTCTAGGTATTCTTCACAGTCTGGGATTCTCTGCAGCAAACAGTGCCCACAGTTGACATTAAATTATTGATATAAAAAGAAAGAATCAGCAACAGAAGCCAAGCACAGACGGCTGTCGTCCAGTTTGCTTCTGGCTTTCTTTCTGGACAAAACCTTCTGCTAACTTCAGAGGATTCAGGAAAATGTTAATGTTTAAGAGATAGAGTACAGAACAGAATGGGATTTTGAATGCCTAAACTTTGAGCCAGATAAATCTGTCTGTGAGCTGGATTTACAGAGGTTCCATATTTCAAAAAAAACGGTTATGATTTTTGCACATTATTATAGGCATCCCAGATAACTCTGAAACCTCTGCCTTTGTCCAGATCACATTGCATATCAGATAAACCTTACAAGGGCATGTAAGGAGAACCCCAAAGACATATGTCTAAAAATAGGGCAATAAAAAATTCTGCCTGTCTCTGTGGTTGATTACTCAAACTGAGGAAGACTGATGGATTATTCATAAAGAATAAATTTACTAAAATAAATTGTCCAAGTCTCTATGACCAAAACTAATACCCACACCTTGTCTTTTGGAGTTTCTGCTTAACTTCTAAGACTTGCTGAAATTTCAGCTTTCGCCAAGGCAGTATTCACTAAAAAAGGTATTCTAGTCAGTAGAGCCTCTCAGAAAAAAATCCTCACCTGCTTGTAATTATCTAGCTCACTTCCTCCTATTATTTCTACTACCCTCATTGCTAATTATTTTCTTCTAATGAAAATCAAGGGACACTTCAAGAATAATCATTTCCTTTACCTGTCAGCTTCTTTTTCCCTTCCCTTCCATTAGCCTTTACTAATGCCTGCTGCTCCAACATTCCTTCTAGCACAAGTATCTCAGAGTTCCTTACTGCCATTTCTGAAAATGTTTACCATTCTTACAATGTTTTTTTCTGAAGCATTTAAAAGTTTTACACAATTTATTATATTTTATCTTATAAATATATATTCTTATAGTTTGTTTAAACAACACCAAAATCTGAATTACGATTTATCTGCTCAAACCTGCTTTTCAATAACTTTGTGGGAACATATTTGCCTATCCACAAATAATTGGAAACCCCTTTGTGTTCCTTTGTGATTAGACAGCACCTATAACCACACAGTTTGATAATACGCAAATCTGTTATTTCAAGAAAGCAGACTGTCGTGGTTTAAACTCAGGCAGACAGCTCATTCACTCACTTCCCCCCCTTCTTGCCCTCTCCCTACTCCCGGAGGGACGGAGAGGAGAATCGAAAAGAATGCAACTCCCATGGGTTGAGATAAGAACAGTTTGGTAACTAAGGTATAACACAAATCACTGCTGCTACCACCAATAATAATAATGATAAAGGAAATAACAAGGGAAGAGAATACGACACCTCACCACCCGCCGACTGATAACTCGCCCCCCCCAGCCCGACCAAGCACCAACCAATACCTCCTCCAACCCCGCAGTCTCCCAGCCCGTCCAGGTAACTCCCAGTTACATCCTGGGCATGACGTGCTGTGGTATGGAATACCTCTTTGGTCAGTTTGGGTCAGGTGTCCTGTCTCTGCTTCCTCTCGGCTTCCCCTCCTCCCTGGCAGAGCATGAGGCTCCAAAAGTCCTTGGTCAGGGTAAACATTACCGTTGTCAACTCTGCTCCCAGGCCGAAAGTCAAAACACAGCGCTGCACCAGCTACTAAGAAGGAGAAAAATGACTGCTACTGCTGAACCCAGGACACAGATGAACAAGTATTTCATGACTAACTCACTACAGATCAAGTCCTTAATATGTTAAGCTAGACATTCCTGTAATATCTCACCCCTCTGGACTGTGAGTGTGCTGTAGAACACTGTCTTGGGAGAACCCATCCCCACTTCTACCCGTTTCTGTGGCAGAGCCGGAAAATGCCACAGGAGACAGATAACAGTGTTGCTGCTCAAAGCAACACAAAATATTATCTATCATGATCACTGCAGAACATTTTTTGGATTTGGAATGCTAAAGCTATGAATACTGTACAGTGGGAACTGAGGTCTCCCTTGCAAAGCCAGGCTGATGTTCTTCTCTGGAAGTGTGCATACACATGTAAGTGTGTGTGAAGGAGAGGTAAATAACTGTCAAGCTTTATCCAGAAGATTTACCTCAAACTCCAAAGTACAGCACAACATATCAGGTTTGCCAATTTATGGGAATGAATGTTGCAATTCTAATCCAGTACAGGTAGAATAATAGATCTTATTATATTGGTGTTCAATAATATTACACTAGCAATTCCCCCAAGGAAATCAAGATGATCGAGTCATGATGAGCAACCTGATCTAGATGAAGATGTCCCTGTTCATTGCAGAGGGGTTGTGCTAAGTGACCTTTAGAGGTCCCCTCCAACCCAAGTCATTCTGTGATTCTATACTGTTTAGCCTCTATAGTTTTTCTGCAGCTGTATGAGAATAGTAACTGTCCAGCAGCATAGGCATAGACGGTATATACTTGCAACATGCTGTTACTTCACTAGCTCATTTTCTAAGGAAAATGACAGCACAATTTAATTTTGCTTCAGTTGTTGAATATGTTCTCATCATTGGGTCAAAGAGAATACTTTGATGAGAATTAGTCAACACTAGAATCTTGGTTGGTTTAGATGAATGGCATAAAGCTTTCATTTGCCTTTAAACGAAACTAATTATTAGGAACATTTTTTTACCCAGAGGGTGGTCAAACACTGGAACAGTCTTCCTAGAGAAGTGGTTGATGCCTCAAGCCTGTCACTGTTTGAGAGGCATTTGGACAATAATCTTAACAACATGCTTTATCTTCCACAGATTTTTTTTCCCTAGGTAACTCTCTCCTCCCTCTGAAGCACTGCTGTCACTTTACTGACAACGTTCCTTCCAGCCTCTGCATTATACCACCCATGCGGCAGTATAGAGCACTGATACCTGAAAGAGGGAGGGAAGAGCTCTGAGAAAGGTCTGGAGTGGCTAAAATGTAATCTCAAATGGATCCTGAATGATTTTGCCAGCAAATGTTCTCTCTGTGTCAAAAAAGACCAAAGCTCAGCATTTTCTTGGTTATTACTTTGCTTTAAAATAACCAACAAACAAACAACAAACTTAATTCAGTGAAGTAAGATCACTGTGAATGCTTTGATTTAGAGATCTACACAACACTTCATTATCAAACATTATCTGGTAAAGCCTTGTTTTGGTTAGTGTATGTTTTTGAAAGATAATTGCCTAGTTCTCAAGCCCATCACCTGTAACACAGGCATATTCTACAGGCATCTCTCACATTGTCTTTACATTGTCAAATTCAGGCATGCTATATGATTTGTAAAAGCCAAAAGCACAAACCCAAAACATGGCATGCATTTAGATGCTTAACTATGCATTTAAGGACCAGATCTTTCAGCCCACCTCAAATGAATGGACAAGTAAAAATAATCTTGACAGAATTATACATTTTACCATTTTTTCATCAAAAGTCCATCTGAAGAGCTAATTTTTTTTCACAATGTCATTCGCAACAGAGGCATACATAACGCATAAATACGCTCCTATCTAACAGCTGTGTATCTCCTCCCATCGTCCTGAGCTATGAACACTGAACACAAACATATTGGTTTGTTACCCTTTAAAAACCACTAATGGACACTCACTCTCTCTTTCTTCCTCTATGTCATCTGTCAAGCACTAATCACTGCCTTAGTTGCAAATTAAGTTATTATTGGGCAATTACCATCCAGGTCTATATAAAATCCTTGCCCTTCACTCCATGTATTAGGCAAAAATGCCACTGCCTGGGGAATACAGCAATACACGACAAAATATGAAATCTAATAAAACAGGTGCTGTGTTTCTCATACCATCAAATTCTTGGATTTAACTAGTGTATAGAGCAGAAATGCCTGATGTCTCTCCCTGACAACTCCCACCATTACATCAGCAAAAACAGAATGTTCTCCTGGCATTGCAATACACACACAAAACCCAGGCACTGTGTTTCTTAATCTGTCTCAGTTGAGAAGAAAAAAAGAAATAAGCATCTCCTTCACTTTTTTCTCCTCCCAAAACCTATGGCCCCCCTGGTATCCCCTTGCATACTTTTCAAAAGTGAGAGTAAGGAGTAACAAAGCAATTATGAAAATAAAACGTTATTGTTTTTTAAAAATGTAATTTTACCCTTATAATTGAAAGAGAAAAAATATCAGTGATTAGTATGCCTGTAAATCAGTGATTAGTATGCCTGCAGTGTTCAAGGCCAGGTTGGACAGAGCCTTGGGTGACATGGTTTAGTGAGAGGTGTCCCTGCCCATGGCAGGCGGGTTGGAACTAGATGATCTTAAGGTCCTTTCCAACCCTAACTATTCTATGATTCTATGAAATCACCATACTGTGTCTGGTGATTTACAAGACAGAACCTATACTAACATCAGACTACTACTGTAGTACCTTTATTTCCCCCTATCGTTTGCTCACATGCACAGGGATGTTACAGTGCTTCTACACCTCTTTAAAATTTGTGCAGATTCCTGATTTTGCTTGGATTATCACAATGAGTGAGCAAAATCATGATAAATAATTAATTAGGATTCAGTAACACTCAGGCTGTCTGGAATATCTGGCCTGATCTTTTTAACACATGAAATGAAATTTCTGGCCAACTCTGCTGTTTATACACAACAGGCAGAAAGTGAACAATGTTAGGTGTATGCCAGCCTCTCTAGCTTCACAGTAACAGGACTTCAACTGGCAGCTGTTTCTGTAACGATTCCCTCAACTAAGTATTTTGAACTGGGATTTATGCAGATGTGTATGTCAATACAACTTTAGCACAAGCATCTAACAAAGATGAATCAAAAACCTTCAAAATAAATAATTTAAGGTAGCCCCTGGGACAACAATTGGAAAGCCAAGAGAAAACTAAAAAAAAAAAAAAAAAAAAATCAACAATTCCTTTAACAATGAAAGTTCTGTATTCCCATTTTTTATGTCAGAGGCTATTCAAAAACTAAATGTGACATGGATATGGAGCTACTCATCAGCTTAAGCAATTTTAACCACAGCTTTTCCTGCTAGCCACTTGCAAATTCAAGTGTTAATGAGTCAGATGAGTTGAGGTTTATGCAATACTCCTACCTCTTTTTTTTAAATCTGCTATTCTAGCTTTAATACACTGATTGACCTTCGGAGCTTTCCTAGAAGCACACTTCCGCAGCAGAAGACACACAAAACTATCCACAAAGAGCAGCTTTGAAGCAAGCATCTAACGGACACAGTAGGGTGCCAAAATGTGAAAGTTTAACTTTATGTGATCCTCGCTCTTGTCTTCACTCAGACAAATCCAAAATACAAGGAATTCTATGCCAGACAAAATGTAAAACAGATGAGCATTTTAGTAGAAGAAAAGTCTTTACTAAGTAGCAAATCAATACTTGAGGGAAGGCAAAATTACAGGTAAGAAAATGAATTTTTCCTTTTTCTTGTGTTATATCCACTGTTGCGGACAGAGGTAATAATTCATGGGAAGTAGCAAAGGATGACTACCATCCGTCAACTGCACAGGAATGATAAAGAAAGAGTAAAATACTCTCCCTACTCCGAACTCCAAAGCTCAAAAAACTATGGGAATAGAGAGAAAACTGGAACAAAACCATGGCAATGAAGTCAGTGAATTTTTTAGAAGGTAGAATTAGATGGATTTGCTTTTTTAATTTGTTTACGAGTTAAAGACTATTTAATTATTTTAGAACAAAAGATTTCTGCTTCTACCCAAAACAGGGGAAAAAGAACACACAGCAATTCCTGCTAGAGACAGCACTGGTCTCCAAATCCTAAGCACAAGCTACAGTCTTTTTTTTTTTTTTTTTGGCCTGTTTTCAAGATCCTTCATGAACTCAAATCTGTAAGAGACATATTCTTTTCTGCATGCATAAAAGAAGTATATCTTCTGCAATTTAGAACACTTAATTTCTGAGTAAACATTAAATATTCTAGGAAGAAGGTGACACGCAAAGTGGACAATTTTAGACGTCACACAGTTTTAGCTTTTTACAGACTTTCCTTTTCCTGCACAAAACAGACAAAATACGTATGTATCTGTCGTGGTTTAAACCCAGGACTGTGTCCAAAGCTTTGTTTCTGTTAGTAGTATGAATCTTGCTTCCAAAGGTGTTTCTGAGCAGAGTGGATTATTTGCGCTCTAAATAACATATTTATACACAGTTCTGAAAGAAAACTGATGTTTCTCCATCCAGAAGCATCATACTTCCTTATAACCATTACCTGGCAAAACTGATATTCCAAGATTGTCAGCTTTCCTGCCTGCAAAAACCAGAGTAATCTAAGTTGGCAAATTATGGAACAGAGTGATACAGCTTTTTCATGAAACTGCCATACACCACAGGAGATGAAGATAGGATTCTTCCAGGTCAGAATATTTTAGATACACATCAAGACTAATCCCACAAAGATAGAATGCATTTCAAAGTTTTTGAAAAAATATCTTTCCACCAGAATGATAGAAACACGGGTAAACAAATTAGATGCTTTAGGTTGAAATCACACATCTGCTAGAAAGGTCTAAGCACCTACATGTAGGGGTTTTAAAATATCAAACCAGTAATGCTGGTTAGTAAGAAAGAAAGGGACCTCTGTTAGTGCAATACTCCTCAGCACATGCTCCCCGTTTGGTCTGAAAAAATTACTTTAATGAATAATGAGAAGAAGCAGATACTGCTGCATGAGGATGAAGCATAGATAGACATGCTGGAGGTCTGTTCATTAACTCAGTCTTTTGGAAGACATGTCCTGTTCAAGCACTCTCATGCTCTCCTTTGAGAAAGAGTTTACTCCAAGTTCTCTCACGAAAGTAATTTATACCCTAGTATTTTTATTATGTGTCCCACTAACTACTAAGCAAGACGCTCTTTGGATGCTACAGATGCTGTGCATTAAGTTGCCAGACATAACCACAGTGCAGAGATTTTGCTTTATTCATTACTCCTACTGGCTTCAATAGTGATGGACAGAAAATATGCTTAGATTTTAGTTTTGCTTGAGAAGCACTCAGATTCTGATTCATTTTCAAAAGATGAACATAATTACCCAAGAGTCTCTGAGGAAGGGAAAACAGTTGGGGTTTTGTACTGGGTTTGGTTTCTTTTCTCTTGAGAAGGCCTCAATAAACTACAGAAAACAAAAAAGATCAAAGAACGATTAAAGATGAAAAATAAAACAACAATTTTAGGAAAGACTTGGAAAAGCTTTAATTGAAGATTGTTTAGTACCATCAAAGTGCAAATAAGAAAACCTGCACTATGACTACATATTTGTGGAAGGAATAGTAATTAAGAAAATAAGCCAAATGCATTTGTAAAGAAAGGCGTTTGCATCATTTCTCTCACGTGGGACAGACCTACCAAATGCTGAATCAGCCAGCCCCTCAACTAGAAACAAATTTTAAATCTACTAATGCATGGGAGATAAGGGTTTTCTTAAATTCTCAAGTAATAAAATATTACTGGATCTAGAAGATACACATGCAGTGATCTGCAGCTGCTCCATCGTGTTCCTCAGTCCCTTCAAACACCAACTTTCTGAAGGAGGATGTTTGCCAGGTAAAGGTTAGGAGCCAGGGCAGCTGCCTAGATTCAGAGCCAGAGGTGGTGCTGAATAATACAGCAGAGAATGTGAGTCCAACCAAAAACATTTTGGGTTATATAAGGCACCGCACTTGCTAACTAAAATACAAATTTGATTATTTTCTTTGTTATTTAAAGTGCTTAATACTTCAGGATTGGCCAAGCAACAAAAGCAACAAAATTGTTGTTCAACAAGACAACAGCTGTCCCAGAGGAGTAATTGTAATATGCGCTTTTATTCTCAAGCTTGAAATCCACAGTGATTACACAACCTGGAATTCAGAGCATCTGAAGACACTCACAAACATATCTATTATTTACTATTCTAAGGAAAAGTAAATGTGAACATGTCTAGTAGCTTTGAACATTTGAGTTCTAGTGTCAGATCATATCACAAATAAGCATAAGGTATTTGCCACTAGTCTAGCAGGATCTCAGGAGCCCATTCATTTACCAGTTCTGATTTATTTCTCCAGTTCTGATTTATTTCTTTTTACTTTAATAAAATTTCCCATGAGTCTCAGGTTTCACAAAGTTCATGGACTTCCATCTACCTTTCTGAAGGCAAAAATACACATGAAAAAAGTTACCACTATTGTATGAGAAGGAAAAGACTGGAGACAAAGTCTTGACCTCATGCAAGACACAAATTCCTTGATTCAGGGGAACCCAAACTTTAGCCTAAGGCTCTTCTGTCAGCATATATGGACACAGACAGTCATAGCTGTCATTTTAAAATGGAACGAAAGGCAAACACAGTGACAACAGAAGGGTAATAGCAATGAATCTCCACAAGCTTTCCTAAACTATTGCTGTGTTAATTTCTTCTGGAAGGAAATACTGCTATGCATGTATGTCATTCAATATTGATAGAATGACTGACATCTTGTCAAAATTTTAGTATGTTCATCTTATAAAGCCTGTCCATAATAAACCAGTAATAAACCTTCCCAAATATTTTTTCCCAAAACAGATAAAACTTTTTGCTTAGCTTTGTCTCAAAAGATTCTACCAGCAAAAACCCATACTTTACTTCTAGATTTCAGGGTATCGACTCAAATGAAACTCTTTCAAATAATCTTTGCTCTGGAAACAATTTCCAGGGTGAACACATGAATTTCTCTGCCACAGTCAACAGAGTCCATCTAAGTCAAGATTTGGCCAGCAGTAGTTATTCAACACTAGAATCAATCAAAATGCCTCAAACTAAAATGATCTGAGAAACATAAATGACTCTCTGGAGAAAGACAAAGTGAGTAACTTTTTAACTATTGCCAGAGTTTTGTCTAATAAATTCTCAAGTATTTCTACCAGTAGAGATTTTCCATGTCATTAGGCCATTTACTGTAGAGCTTAACTGCCCATACAGTCACTAGGATTTTCCTAACACCCTACTGTCACTTACCTTGCAGACATCTAAGACCAGCACCACTTATCCTATCTACAATGGACAGCGAGAGCAAACTATTGCCCTTCCCTTTGCAAATACTTTTTAAGACCTGAAAAATATTTTTGCAGCCTGTTACTAATCAAGCCTCTTTAACGTTTCTCTACACTTTTCAGACATGTAGGTCACGTTTACTACAGCGTCTTTGTTTTTTCCTTTGGTCTAGTTAGGTGGCTTGCATCCTTCCTGAACTGCAACATGCAAGCCTCAATGCAACATTTCTGAGGGCTGTATGAGCTAAGCAGAGAAGAGACAGCCTTATATTATTCTTCTTAGATCCTTCTGTTGTTCTTAGGATCCATTTTAGGCTTTAAAATTTCCAATGTGAATTTGCTGTGTCACCCATCTTTTCTCATTTCTCTAATGGTGCCGACACCATTTTGAGGAACAGACTCTTGCACAATTTCACATAGAACTGGCTTCTGTTGCTTTCAGAATGCTGCTCTCATTTGTCATGATCATCCTGAACTCAAGCCTCCAGTGTACTTTTAGTCCTCTCACCTTTGCTTCATCTGCAAATTTAGTATTTCTCAGTTGATTTTTCAAAGCTGACAACCTATTAGCAAATGTGTCTAACAACTGCAATAGTATCCAAGTTCTCAGATAAGAGCACAGAATTGCTCATTTGTTTCTTTTATTTTGTCATAGAATCCATAGCTACTGAACAAAACATACCTATTTCCTTTCCATTATACCTTGAGTTCTTTCTTTTCCCTCAGGTGTACTGTCACCCAAGTAATTTTCCTGTTCTTTATAACTGTCATACAATTTGTACTAAGCCTCTCATTGCTGAAGGAATGTTAGGATGGTGTTTGTCCCTACTACCTTTGTTACTGTGCAACTTAAGAAATATTTTAGACTCTTACAAGTAAATATTATCTCATATTGTAGCTGCAACTTTTTACAGATAATCTGCTTGATAGCAAGATAGGCCTTCATATGAGTTACATAATGGATTTTTTAAAAGCCTTTTTGGTATTCAAGTTAACACATATACAAAACAATCTGGGACATATTTTTGGGGGCAAAGCTATGTGTATTTCTTGGGCAAAGTCCCTAGTCTATTATGCTGCACTGTGTGGTATCCCAGTATATATACATAGTACCAAACTCTCAATTTTTTATGTGCCTGTGGTGAAATCATGTCACACTGAAGCCCACTGAATTTAGACCTTAACTTTCATGCAAACAAAACTCATTGTTTCAACTGATCTTTCTTGCCACAAAAGCCTGGAGGATGGGATCTGGCCAACAGTCTCTCATTTCATGAACATAACCTGCTCTGGTGTGAATACTCTCAAATGAAGTGTGGAGGGAGTCCAAGACATTTCAGATGGGAAGTTATGTAAAATAAGAGATGTAATTAGTGAGTGTTTCAGGATGGCGGAAAGGGTGTTTTCCATCAACACCATCTCCATCATTTGAGGCCATTCACTGATTTCACAGAAAAACAGGAATGTGGAACACTGCTATTATTACTGTCAATGAATAACAGTAATTCATTGTTACATGATGCATAGGTAAGAAACAAAAACTATTCCTCTATCAGTTTGAAAGTCACAGCTCTGGTTAATAAAACCTCTACATTTAATCTCTGGTCTTTACTACAGAATTCTTTAAAACTATTAGCAGCATCTTCTGTTTTCTCAGAATGAAAGCTGATAAATTACCAACAGAGAGAAGAGCTCCTAAACTAGACAGTTCACTTGGAGCCGCTATATAAATGGCCTTTCTGAAATATGTCCAAGACTTTACATTTATTCTGATTAGTTGATGTCTGTGTAACTGGCAACAAGTTTTTCCACTGTTGCTCTCATGGTACTTACTATTCTTGTTTTACTGCATATTTTACCAGCATTTCTCAAGTGTCTAGTTATAAATCTCTTAAAAGCCTGAGGACAATTGAGTCAGTGGAGGTAAAATGAGAGCAGATCTAAGATGATACAATCCTCGCCTTTCCTGTAAAACTATTTTTGAAGTTGAAAACAAGTGTTTCCCTACATCTAACCTGGAATTGATCAGGTGGATTTCAAAAAGGAACAAGGGCGCTGTTAAGCCGAGCCATTATACTTACATAACGCAAAAGAATACTAATTTGGAATAACAAAGTTATGAGTTACTGTACAGTTTGCTCCATTTTGTTCAGCTAACACTTTCTTAAAAAAGGAAGCTAACTGTAAAAATAGGATTTCTAATTTTCATCTTCACAAGACATTTTTCCTTGTAGATAACAGCCCTCTTCAGAATCAAGAAAGCTCTAAAGGATCTCGTTTATCTAATCTATCAGAACTAATTAATTTTACCAGGAAAATATTCCTCTCGTATCCTCAAACATCAGACCTTTCGTGTTACCTTAATTCATCTCACAAACCGCTATCAACGCTGTAATTGGAGTTTGTGTCTCTTTGTCCCCACAGCTCTTTTGAATACCACTTCAAGTCCCATCACTTCTCATTAACTAGTAACTTCTACAAGTCTCTTTGATAGAAGAGTCAAATCCCCCAAGACAAAACTTTGTAAATTAGCATTCATTATTCCATGTTTGACCCTGCTCTGTATTACATTACTGAATCAGGAACAGAAATTGCTGTCTCCCCTCCTAACATGTTAAATAACTTTAGAAAACTGTTCTTTCATTGTCCTCTGTACAGACCATTCCTTTGACCCCTATGCTGCCTAAAAATGATACAACCCAAAAGATAGTCCTCTAACAATATGGTGTGACATGCCATCAGAAATCAGCTGTGAAGTGTTCTCTGACAGAAGCTGTAGGACATTTTCTATGCTGTATGATGAAAGCAGATGCAAACAACCTATTAATTATTTGCACCACATTTCAGCTATCTTCTTGCTTTCCTTCTTGATCTTCCACATCCAAATGGGTTAAGGGCTTATATTTTAGAAAGATTCAGCTGAAGTAATCTTAAATGAAATATATCTTTAACCTGAAGTAAAAGAAAAAGAGGGCTCCAAAAACATTCCACCAACATCATTTTTGTTTTAAAGTACAGAAAAAAAATGGCCCAACCATAGCTATTTTCAAGCAGATGAATGCCACAGGGAAAAAAAAAAAAAAAGCAAGGCAAGAAGAAGGAAATTCTTCATTGCTAAGTTAGATTACTAACTGAAAAATTCTCTACATGAAATACAAGAGATAGTGAACGAAAAAATGGCGAGTGGGCTGAGGCACGCAGGAAGCAAAGCCGAAAGCTATCAGTACAGACAGACCTTCCCTAGACAGAAGATTATAAATGTGCAGAGGAACTATTTGTAAACTGAAAATTCATCCAGCTGATTAAGTAGAAACAATTCTTCCTCAGGATCTTAGCAGGGTTTGGTTTTGTTTTTTCACCTGACAGCGCTTTCAATTATTGAGACAGAATGACAAAAGAGCATATGTGCTTAATGATCAGAGGACCTGCACCATCAAACTGGGCATCTGCTACTCATTTCTGAAGGATGCTGGAAGTGAGATGCAAGTGAAAACCAGAATACTGAATACTGCTGAGCTGAGCCAGCTGGAGGAGGACCAAAAAATGGGGCTATTTGCAGAGGAATTTAACACAAGCAGTCTGTAGAAAGTTATTTGTACCTAGGAACACACCATGTAATTCTTTCATTGTATTTGATCAGCTACATTGCAGAGATGACTTAGGCATACACATGGCCAATGACAGACTAAACAGAGATGCAAAAGTGATTCAATTTCACGAAAATACCCTTGGCTTTGCTCCCAAAGAGAGTCGAAGTACACTGTCATGACCCAGCCATTAATCTATGAAAACCTAACTGGTCCTGGGGGCACTGTATCCTAGAAAAAGGATGCATCACAGAAGTAATCACCTAATTTATGAAGCTGAAGAGTCTCCTCTCTTTGTAACCTGCCTTGCATCTGCCCCATGCTGTTCTGAATTGCACTCTCATTTTTGAAAATGTTATGCCTGCCTACCACATTCACCAGCTGCATCAGCAGCTGTTATTTCTGTTGTCGCTTTCTCCACCAAAAAAAAAAAATGCTTTTTTTCCTTCCATCTTCCCCATAAACTGACAGTCTGGAAGAACACATTTTGCAAACAAAATTCTGAAACACTTCATAAAGGGGGAGTAAAATCAATGCATTGGATAATTGTTGCTCAGTGACAGAACCAGTAGGGGTTCAACATTACTTATAACTCCTTCCTATTGGTAAAGCATTTGCAGGAAAAATGGTCTTCAATTAATTTTTGCTTCAATAAGTCTTACAAATATATTTTATTTCTTGTTGCATTGCTTCAGATAAATCCCTGAATAACCCTTCTTTAATTCAGTAATGGCATAGTTTTTCAGATTTTATGGAGGCAGTAACTGTTTATAAGTGTATGTTGTATAAAATAACTTCTACTAGAAACCTTCGTAATCTGACCACATTAAGGGAAACGGGAGAGGGAGAGAACTCTTCACTGAAGGCACTCTTAGCAGTGAGATTCTTCAGGGATATTAGTAGCTTCTGTGGAAAATTAAGTTCCTATGAAATAACAGCATTTAAGAATTTTATGTATCACAGCCCTAAGAATGGTACATACTCCCGATGTACATTTTTATTGCCAGTGTTTGGAATGCTCACATTATCCTTATAACTGACTCACTATCTTTGAAATTCAGCAGAGCTCTCAGACCCCTTAACTTTTGGCAGTGAGCTCTTACAGGTTAAACATGAGTCACACAAAAACCAAAACAAGACCATAAAAATCACACCCTCTTGTTCTCTTCAGCTGTTTTATTTGTTCCTTTCTGTTTTACTGCATATGCCTTTCCAATAGTATGAGAAGAAAAAAGCAGAACATTTGGTTTGAATGCTCCATCCTTGTTAGTTTTTTTCACCTTTCCTTAGTTAATGCCTTTCAGAACTAATGAGTCCAAGAAAAAGGTATCATCCAGGGCAGGTCTTTTAACCCGCTGTTATTTTCTAGCTCATTTCTGATCCACCTTATCTTCTGATTTCACATAGGATGACCTGAAAATAATTCCACATTCAAGCAAAGGACAGTCACCTATGTCTCTTTAGAACACAGCCGGAGAAAAAAAGTGCAAGGAGTGTTATAACGAGAACAGATACAATGCAGCAAGCAAGGTGGCTACCCCAGTTAAACAAAGACTAGAATGAGTTTTTCCAGAAAGCCCTAGAATAACACACAATAAAATCGCTTGTTATCCCATTCTGATCATCAAGATGAATGGGAATAACATAGAAGAAAAAACAGATATTTGATCTGTTTGCACCCCAAAGTCATCATTTTTTGTCCATAATTACTGCACCCAGGGATCTACTGGTAAACGTTTCCAGTCTTGGGTACTGCTAATTCAGTGCCCAAAGAATTACAATGACTAAAATAAGTATCCATAGCCATAAAGACAGATTGCTGAAAAGTTGACTGGGCCTTTTCCTTAAAAAGCTCTCATAGAGATGAGACTAAATAGAGCTATGATAGTAAGAATAAATGGCAAAATTGTTTCTGAAGTCATGTCAAATCAGATATTTGCTCATTCTGTTTTTCATACTTCAAACTAAATGTCAAATGGTGGTAAAATTTGTCTTTGCAGCAATAGCAACAGATTTTTTTGCTGCCCTGGCTGCTGCAAGCTACCTTGAATTTTACTTAGGAAATTCTAGAGGCAAAAGGGTACACTATGCCCATAACCATTTTATGTTATATCTCAGGTCTTGTAAGGTGCTTCAGCTGTAGAATCTCTGACTAAAGTGATTTAGTAGTTTATACTTTCAGATGATACAATCACTCTGAATGGAGTTAGCCTACTTATAAGGTAAACATGGGAATATGCTTCCACATAGGTGAGTTTGTAAAATGTTATCTGCGTTATTTGGATCTATTTCAACATCCGCTTGCACTTGGAAAGATGGAAGAGTAAGGTGGCTGATTTGTAAGGTTATAAATCACTCCTCAACAAAACCTCTTAGGAATTCCTTAACATCTCTCTTGGAGGCAGCACAACAACTTCAGTCTCCAGTGGTGGTTTCTCTGCTTTATTTTAGCTGCTAATTTAAAGCTAATTGTAGAGCAGGTCACATTCAAGTCACTGGAAAAAAGCCCAGTTACTTTTATGGTGCATGACCAAGCCCTAAAAGAAAATAATAAAACCATTAATTAAACCTATTTAAAAGGGAAAACAACAACAAACAGATACAACCCAGCTTCAGTTCCTCAGAACTATGTGTAATTTTTCTAACCACTTTCCCAGGTAAGCACAGGGACCATTTCTTTGTTAAGCTTTATAAAACCCAAACCGCAGAGCACCTACTGTTGTTTCACACTGCAGCACCTGACTTGGCCTTCATAATCACAAAGTACTTGAGCTGTAATTTGCAGACATATACCGACACTTTCAACTAATACTTTCTCTTATCCATCCCTTCTTTTCTCCAACATGGAAGACATCTATGAACCATCAGACCCGAGAAATGAAGCAATGCTTCCTCTGGGTGTCATGCAAAAGGTCTATTATGATTAGAGATGTTGGGGTTTTTTTTCCATAAAAGTTTGAATTCAAAACTTTAAATAATTATCACATTTCAGAGAATGAGCGTACTCATGCAAAAAATATTGGCTGCAGAATATAGCATCTTCTTTTTACCTCCATGATAATGCAGAGCCTCAAAATATTCCCTCCTTTACTTATGTGCAACAACAATAAAGGTTCTTTTCCAGGCTGCAGCAGACATATCGAAAAATAGTTCGGTCTCTACTGCTATTCCATGACTCAAGATTGAGAAGAGAGAAATCCCAGCAGCATGGCACAAGATAATTAAAACATAATAAAGTTCAGCTTTACAAGGAAAGTAATCTGTACAAGAGTGACAAGATGCCACAGCTTTAGCACCTACAGTGCATAAATAGACAACACACCATGTCCAGACTGGGCAGAGCATGATATCTGCTGTTCACTAGGCTATGTGAAATGCTTACTGAGACCTTGGATTAAGTTTACCTAGCGCATTCCTTCTGTTCATCCACCATCAGGCTCAGTAACGCGAACAGGCTGTGAAATCAATAGCTTCCCATTTGTTCATTTTTAGGAGAGGCACAACACTGTTTTATATAAAAGAGCCTGAGCTGCCAACACTTCAATGGACCTGAAAGAACTTACCAGCCACTGACCCAAAAAGATAATCAGCACACACCAGTGAGCACTCAATGCTTCCCTGCTAGAGAGATGGTTTAGTAATGGTGACATAACCTTTAACTTCTGGGTCATCAGATATAAAATATCATTACTGTCCAGTAACTATTCAGAGACCCAAAGGACACAAGAAGAGCTGGCAATCACAGTCCTGTTTTCTGGACCTGTGAGGAGCAATTTCTAGCTAGACAAGTAGTTCTCTACAGTGCCAGGCTAAAGGATGCCAAGTGTTTTCTGTTCCAGCCAAAGATTCCCACAGGTATTTCAATGGTATTACCCAAGATCTTGACAACAGAGTACATGTTTGAAGGTAACGCTGGACTGGAACCAAAGTGCTCAACACTAAGTCTTTCTTGATGAACTTCTCTGTAATTGCTTAAACTTGCTTAATTATCTCTGAAGATATGAGCCAAAACCACCCTCTGTATGCCCAGTAACTCTTTTTGTTGGGAGCCTTAGCAAAGAGGCCAGTGACAGAACAAGCGTGTAGATAGGCAAATCCCACATGGCAACCTTACATGCTAGACAGAGCCATCATGGTTCACTGTACCATAGCTCAGACTCTTTTGTAATCAGACAAATTTCTGCTTCTCATATTTTGCTGTCATCCATCAGTACTAAAGACTCTTCAAAAGAACAATGAAAAATACTTCCAAGTTTAAAACAGTCCTACAAAAGTAGCTATAGTTTGATCACAGTTACAAAACAACTAATGCATTGCATAAATTATATGCACCCATTTCCCTAATCTGTATCAGGGAAATATCTTAATTATATAGAGTCATTTCAACAGGTAAAAACAGGTAAAACTCTGGTATAGCTGGATGCTAAAGGAAAGAAGTCTAACTGGTCCTTAAATGGATAGTTACATAGCACATTCAGCTGCAGCGAATGTTTTCCCTGTAATTTCTCTTTGAGCATGTAGTTATTAGCATTCAGAAGAATGGACAGCACTTGTCAAACTATGATTACTCCAGAAATTGAAATACATAAAATAATAACTGATGCAATCAAATGCACATCCAACTATCATTTGCTTGGAACACACACAAGCAGATAGCAAATGATTCAATTTATAATTAATTCACAAAAAGAGTAGTTGGAAAAAAACCTATAAAAGTACATTCTTCAGGGCTTGGCAGGAAATAATGACTGAACAAGCATCTCAAAATGAAAATTAATGAATGACAACAAGAGCAGCACATGTGTAACGTGGAGATAGACTGCAAGAAAATTAAACAGGTTGCTTATGGGAAAATAGCCACCTTCTCCACACTTTGCTCAGAAAAAAACATATGGTTCCTAATGGAATTCAAAGCTATTATTCAATCAGAAGCTTCTCATGAAGTCAGAAACTGTGAAAGTATGCTCCCAAAAGCAGAGCCCCAGGAGATAATTGAAGCCTTAGAATCACAGCAATGATTTTCTTGAACACTTATCCCCAGGTTACCAAAAATGAAATCCATCAGAGAAGAAGACACAGTGCAGAGACATGAAGGTTACAGTGAGTGAGACGTAAATAAAGAAAGGGGAAGAAAATAAAAAGCACAATCTTTAGGGAAAACTACGTGAGAGTACTTGCACATGCACACACGCAAATTCAGCTTTACTATATAAAACATATACCTGAAAAAAAAAAGATTTGAAAGGGCTGTCCAGAATCTTCACATACCTTAGCAGTGTTTTAAAAAGCTCTGAGATATCTGCAGTTTTCAGAACTTAATCACTGTTTGCAAAATCACACTCAAGCAGGTTTCCTAAAGGAAACACTGGATAAGAAGGACGTGGTGTGTATAAATGTCCCAGATGTCATAGTAGTGCCATGTGAACAGCCACAGTCACTAGCTTTAAACTGATGGAGATTTAAATGGAAACCACAAAGCAGATCATTGTCTGACAATGCACACATTACAACTGCTTCACTAAGAGCAAGAAATATTTTAATACAAGTTATAGGGAGGGAAAAAAAAGGTCTTACTGAATTAAAAAAACAATTCATAAATCCTATGATGCCATAGATCAGAGAGAGAAGAAAATAAAATGCTTTTCTTCCCAGGGTCAGTACTGAAATGAAATCTGTGTTCTCCTCAGCCATACACCAGCTCTCAAATTAAACTATTAGAGGAGTAGACCCCATTCTGTGCTCCTATTCCAGATGTTAGCAGATAATGGCATGCTAACCTTATTGTTTGCCTTCGAAGTTCCCACAGCACCAAATGAACTGCTGCTCTGAAGTTAGGGTCAGAGGACAGCAGGGACAGAGATCTGTTTGCACCATTTGCTACTTAGTGCTACATATAGCCAGTGCACTCATTAAATGACTAAAAATGTGTAAAAACTCCACTGTCCAAGTCCTGCAGCCACACAGGCTGATGCAATTTTTGCCTAAAAGAGAATTTAGTCAATCTTCAGTCCCAAGGTAGACAGAATGCATACCATACATCATAAAGGGATGCAAAACCGTCTCTCTCTGCAGCAAGGTGCAGTACCAGCAAGGAAGGCTTCAAGAAAGGATTATCAGCCTAGGGTATGGTAATGCAAGCTGGCAGAGTTTAATTTATGGCCTAACAAGTGCGCAGAAAGATGCTGAAATAGTGAAGCATTACGAACTACGCAGAGTATCTAAGATCCAGTGGGCAACAGAGCCAAATAACAGCAAGAAATTAAATAGACTTAATATACTACTGGGCTTTCACATATAAGAGCCATTAGCTCACACACACTTCATTTTCTAAAAGATCAATTACAAAAGTCCTCCCACTGAATAAAGATTGTGGCTTCTAGTCTAGCTTCCAAAGGAAAAAAAAAATAATAGTCTGGACAACTCGGAAATTATAAAAGAAATAAACAAAAGCAAAAGCCAATATTATTATTTCTTAACAAATCCCATGGTTTCTTGAGACTGATGGCACTTAATTTTGGAATCAGTTACATGGTAAAGCTTGATTCATGAAGGCAGGGGTATAAGCCTGTTATCACCAGTATTGAAAAAGCCTGAACACTGTACCAACATGAATCTATTGCTCGTTCAGTCCATACACTGGACTAGAAAATATCTATTCTAACATCACCAAGGAAAATCTAAAATTCCACATTCCTATTTTCTCCAATTACACTGACAAAAATTGCTTTGAAGAATATGGTAAACTAGTGTCAGGCAAAACACTGCAGCACTTGCTCTTTATAAAGAGAAGGTTTCCAGCCAGAGAAAATTTGGCTGCTACATTCACATCCTTATTACTGTGGTGTTTTTTTTTCAACATCTGATGCCCTATAATCAGTGCCTGAATGTTAATAATGACATGGGATATAATACTGTACATCTAATCAGTGCTTCAGCAAACCAAATAAGACGACTGAGTCAGAAGCAAGAAAAAAAAATTCAATACCAAACTAACCTGGAATGGAAGTTTGGGTTCTTAGGTTTTCTCATTACCTGATACATCTTCTTTTTTATTTGTAGGGGAAAAAAAAAAAAAAAAAAAAAAAAGAGGTATTACTAAAAATAAATTCTTAAATCACAATTTTATTTCAAACAGTTGCTGCAACTTATGCCTTTTCTGAGAGTCCTGAGGGCAGAGGTGCTCCTAGAGCTTCTCTTTGAATGATAAAGAAATGTGCACAATTGGTGTTGATGGGGCAGGGTATAAAGCTCCTTTAACCATCCTTCCCTTTCTTGCTAAAGTCTTTGGACACAGGTCTTTATTTGTGTATGGAAAAGCACAGGCAAGATAAATACCAGCTTGCTTGAATCCTGAAGCCAAACCAACAAAGTTGTGATTTCACTCCCCAGGGTGAAGGCTTCCTTACTATAGAAATCATCCAAATGTATAAAAATTGCCACCACCCTCAGGGACAAAAGGCATAAAGAACACTATTCTCAAAACTGCTGGAGACCAGGCACAGAAAACGATTTTCAGTTAGGATTTCCTGAAAGCTGGTTTGGTGACTATCCTACAACTGTAGGATAAAATGATTTGTTGCGGTCTTCACTACTTGAAGTCTTTAAGTAAGATATCTTTTAAAATACATGTATGCTCAGGCCTTAACAATACAACATCAAAGTTGAAAAATCCTAAGGAACCCCAGGAACCGATACTCTCTCTGTTACTTACCTGCCTACCACAGAGCTTTTGAGGTTAGTTTGATGATGAGTAGGCACTTCTGACACACAGATATTCCTAAATCTGTATTCCAATTTTTAAACTAGCCTGTACAGCCCTATTACCCCTTGGATACTCTGAAGAAAGACACCAAGATGTTGGACAGCAGAAGAGTGGTTTAGTGC
This sequence comes from Pezoporus flaviventris, assembly GCF_033815535.1. NCBI lineage: Eukaryota > Metazoa > Chordata > Aves > Psittaciformes > Psittacidae > Pezoporus > Pezoporus flaviventris. The sequence goes on from NW_026892595.1 coordinate 11,968,344, forward strand.
TCCTTGTCCCCGGTAAACAGATTTGCAAGACTGAAACAAGTTACAAGGAACAAAAGCAAGAGAACATACTATCAGCACCTCCAACAGTAGAGTTACTGTGTTACTTTTGAAGCTTACCACACCCGCATGCTTTTGGAACTACCTTTATTGGGTCTTTCTGAACCAGCTCTTCTGGCCACCAGTTCTAACAATTTTTAAGATTATCTTTGCTACCAAACCTTATTTTGAGCCTTTCTGGTTTCTTTTTCCTAAATAATGTTTCAGAAAAGAGGAATGGTACAGAGTAAGGAGGTAGGATACTCTATGTCTCCAAATTTCAAACGCCAAAGCAATTCTCATTTGCCCTTTCAAAGGCTGCTTCCTCTTTTCCTGTCATTGAGTGGGTGCTGAGACCCTTTGTTTATTTAATATCCGTAAATTTTTCTTAATTATGTTAAATTTCTGGATTAGCTTTAAATTACTTTTGTTAGTTAAAAGCCTAATATATAATGATGAAATTTTACTTATTGTTACCACACCAACTTTGAATTGAGACATGCACTAGTCACATAACTGAAATTACTTCACGTTCAGGAGCCAACACAATCTAAACACAGTACTTGAGTATAACTATTTACAGGATTAAGCAATGCATTTTCTGACGTGCGTGACATGCCTGCATCCCATCAGGGGAATGCCTGAAGGACTCAAACACAATGCTATGAAGCTTCATTTTCAATCTTCCATTACACAGGGGACACTGGTTTTAAAACCCACCTGGACTGGCCATCATCTTGATACTTAAAACCATGCTGCAAGGTCTGGACAGAGTGCAAAGGAGTGCAGCAGGGTCATGTAAGTACTTATCACAACAGTATCATTACAGAAAAACCTGAAGTGATATCTATAGTTAAACAGCCATGCCATAAAGGCTGGGTAGAAACCAGCAGGTTAGAGACACAACTGTGATGCTAACAAACCACTCATGCTGGGACTGCTGGAGCAGAAACAGCAAGGTTATGATACAACCCATGGCCACAGACAGCACTGCTGGTGACACTGTAAGCCAAGACTCCTGGACAAAGCCTTGCTGAGGTGCTCTCTGGGTAGTAGAAGCTGTGGGATTCATTTTTGAGTCTTTTGAAGATCATGGCAGAAAGGGAACTGCAAGTCCAGAACACGCCAGAAAAAGTGGGTTGCCTGTGAAGATGCCTGTTCTTTTACATCTCCAGCCACGGACTTGGGGCAACAACCTTCCCTTGCATTGCTCCTGCAGTTGTTTATCTGTGGAAGATTGACTAAACAGCTTTGGAGGTCTCATTCATCACCTCCCAAGATGGACAAAACACTTTTCTCCACAGTATTGTACAACAGGACATGGAAGGAGTAGTTTAAGTGATGCAGTGGTTATACCAGAGTTAGGACTCCAGCGCCGTATAGCCACATGCATTCATGATATAATATTTCATAAATTTTAGGTATGCACTCTTAAGACAGCTCTTTCACTTCGAAAGGGAAGTACATTCAGAACACTCACTGCTTTATTGGTTGCTGTTGTTTTTATTTACAACATATATTTATTCATGGCCAATGTAAAACCGTTTGCTCTTTACCTCAAATATCTCCTCTTCTCTGCTTTTCTCTCCCTAACTGTATCTATAGAAAGCTATTACATGTTCTTCCAGACTTTATTTTGTGAGACTAAAGAAATTTATCCCACTTCACAGAGAATAAATTGTCCCTTTTCATCCCAAATAGGCTTCTTCTGCACATGTTGCAATTTGAATGAATTTTTATTGCAAAAAAAATAATCAGAATTTTATGCAATATTTTATCCTCGGTTACACCAGCATACTTCCTTCTCACGGTTCAAAAAACCAATTCTCATATCTTTTAGCAGCACATTTGTTTTTTCCACATCTGTCACAGATTTTTAAGGCCCAGTCTTTCTGCAGTAAGGAGGCAGATGATAAGGGTTTTTTTTCAGCTTAGAAGGAGAAATTTTGGCTATCAGTCACCAAATGTGTGAATTTTAACTTCGTATAATTTCATGTCTTTTCACACTCCTCCATCTCCTAATTATTTTACACGATTTTCTACTCCTGACACAAATTAAAAGGTGTCATCAGTACAAGAGCAGAATTTACTGGCATGCTCCCACATTTTATGAGAAAATTTATTATAGAGATACTAAAAGACCAGTCCCAAAGCCAATTTATGAAAATTTCTATTTGCTCAGAGGGAAGCTGCTCCTACTTTCACAGAGTTTGACACGTTCATTACAATTCCTCAGTTAGCAACCATTTTCCCTAACGGAACAACTTATATGTGATATCATACCAAATGTCTTTGGGAAGAAAAATAAAATAAGACCTACCACAAACCCCTATCACCAGGGAGTAAAATAATAATCTTTTCTTTCTCAGAAATTCAACCACCTAAATCTTAAAAAACAAAACAAAACAACAACCCAACCAACCAAAAAACCTATGGTAAATCATTATGTCAGAATGTAACTGAAGTTTTAAAATTATTGTCTCGAAACCTGCTCTAAAGCCTAAAAGTATAATTGTTTGCATCACTGTTTTTCTCATTCTGAAAAATGAGATATTTGACAAAATGTCATGCACTGCCAAATAAAAAAGAGATTATATTTTTCCTAGAGAAACAATGAAAATCAAAGGGTGAAAAGGTGAAAGCTTTTTTTTTCTTTTTTGTTGAACACATTTTCCTGACTTAGTGAAGTCTTACAAAACCATCGCCAAGACAAAGTGCCCCCCTATTAAAATACAGATTGAGCCTGGACTGATATTCAGTTTAGAATGCTTTTGATTTGTATTATCCTCACGGGGTGAAGAAGGTAGGGAATTTCTTTGCTAAAGCTGTGGGATAAAGTTGGATCTTTTCGAGTACCTATGTTTAGAAGGTCTCCTCTTCCAACCAAGTGGTTTGTATAATTTGCTTCAACATCACTGGGCCTGCTGAGCTCCTTCTTTACTCACATTTCACTAGACTTATAATTAAACCCTCTTCAAAAATACATCACTTCAGGTGTCCTAATGAAGAATCCTGAGGAAGTTGGTAATAGTTTGCTAAGGGACAGCAACAAAGTTGCTTCACTACTTACAACTGTTTCTTGCAAGATTCATTTCCTTCAGCAGATGGAGGACTGCAGTAAAAGACAGAGATTCAGAGCTGAAGGGGTCATAAAACTCTCAAGAGCAGGAAATTACATAGGCATATCTGCCAATGCAGTCTGTTTATGAAAAGTCATTAGGCGTTCCCAGTCTCTCCAGTTCCTGCTTCCCCAAACAAGAGAACAGTATTTTAGGAGCAGTAAACTCTTGTTTTAATTTAGGCTTATTCTTGCTATTTGCTTTTATAAGCTAAGCATATAACTCATGCCAAACATAAAAAGTATCCACCTGCTACAAAGAAACCAATCAGATGTATAAGCAAGTAGGGGATTTTCTCCCTTGAAACTTGATCCTGCAGCCCATGGAGTGTGTTGAAGCAGTAAATACCTACTACAGCATTGATACCACATGACTTGGCTTTTGTTTCAACGAGAGTTTTAGCTCCCAAATCTAATAAATTTTGAAAGCCTTGCGTTTTTATGCCACAGCCATAAGACTCAGGGAGAAACAGTCACCTCCTTCCCAAGAGCCATGTCACACATCAGTTGACTGGATCACACTGTGGACCCTTTTTCCTCCTGAACTCCCTGATCCTCACATACCTTCTTCCTCTTGTGCTTCAGACAGCCACTGTGAGCAGCTGGACCAGGGCAGCTCCATCAAGAACAGCTATAAACCTTTACAGGCAAATTATTACTGGAGCCACTGGGATTTTTGCCAGAGTAAGAAAAGCAAATTTAGACTAACATCTGTAAGTAAGTATATGATGATCATCAACACAAAAATTTGCTTCTATAAGCACTAGCAAAAAAAAAGGTGATGAGAAGAACCTTAGAATACTCATGTAGTCACTCTATTTGAATGCCCTATGAAGTACTGTTAGAAATAGTATGATGTAGTAACAGAAGTGAAAAGTTAAAAAACAAAAGTAAACTTCAAGAAAAGAAGACTACTACATGCTCTTTGCAATCTGATATTGATCTATCACTTTTATTTTGTACTGAGTACAAAAAAAAAAAAGTTTAAAATACTGAAAACAGTAATTAAGCTAGGATAAAGAGGGTTTTGCTTTTCTGAATACACCACATCATATCAACAAATGAAGTGGAACAGACTCCTAGAACAGTAAAAGGAATAGTACTTTTGGGAAGTAAATACACCAAGTGCTTGAAATAGCATTCTTATTATAGAGACTGTGAAAACCAGTGTATAAATGGGCAAATAAAGAATGAAAACAAAGAAAATTTACTGTATAACTGATGTGAGGCCTTGTATTTAAGTATGTCTGTGCATACACACAAGCATATATACATATACTCACACACACCTCTTCTATCTGTACATTTATATAAGAGGTTAGACACTGACGACAAAATGGCTTGTAACTGGGCACCAGTCAAAATGGGTTCATAAATATTATCAACACATAAATCCACACTGTCCCACAGTTCCTTCTAAATACTTCTAATTTATTTTACATCCTTCTGAAAGAATGGCAATATTTTACTTTTCCTTAAATAATATTTAGCAGCAGGAAACAAAGACAACAAGGATCATAAGACCTGGCAGCCTTTTGTACATACAGCTCAGCGCTTCCCAGAGCAACAGCTTCCTCCAGGCCAGTGAGAGCTGCAGAGCTGTGTTCTTCAGGAACTGATGGGAAAAGTTCTTCTAGAAACACATATTCAAATGCTCTGTGAGTGCCTGGGACTACTGATCAGAAGTCATCCTGTCCCAAGACTGACTATCATCTTTTCTATTTATTTTGATTTCAAGGACTATATGGCTGGAATTCAATTTGCGCTCAAGTGAAAGACTTACAAAACTGCAAAACCTCAACATTACCTGGTATTATTAAAAGTGAATAGAAAACAAACTTGCCCAAACTAAATGCAAAATATAATCTTGTTTACTACATTACCTGGAAGTACTTAAGGAGATCTGGAGCATTTAGCTCCTATTGACGTCACTGCTAAATGCCCAAGATGAAGCACTTAGGAAACTCCACAGTAACAGTCACAGAACTGTTTAAAGCATAAACTAACTAAAAAATTAGTTTTATCTTATTAACTAAATTTTCATATTTTCAGTTTTGGTGAGAGGCTTACAAATGTATTCTGGTCATTGTAAAGCCAGACATTCCAAACCTAATGGAGTACATGTTTCATAGAAGTTATTAAGCAAAGGATTAGAAAACTTTTAATATATTTTCCCTATAAATCTGCTCTAAATATTCTGACAATTGTGTATCTTTCAAAATTGAAGCAATAATTTCATTTGATGACTTAATTAAATCTCCAAACCAGCTAATTGTTCTTCAGAGAAAAGATAAACATCCAGCTGATGCATTTAATTTATAGCAGACCTTAAATCACACAGGTCTTTAATTTTATATTGCAAAAAGCCTATAAATCAGATTAAATGTTCAGTTGCATATATTGCATATTTGGCTGCCTTTTCTTGGTCATCAGTTCTTTGGGAACAACTCTTTTAACTTGGCATATATTTTTCAAGGTAAATGGAGCAGATGAATGAGTTATATATTTATTTCTAGGCTACACACTATACAACAACCTTCAGATGAAGGAAAGAATCCAAAAAGTTGTTGTGCTGGGCACCACATCCTAAAGAATATGCGGTTCTTCTGGCACTAGATGTTAAATTTTAGACTACCTGTTCCTTCTGGTAGGTCCCAAAGCCAAGCTCAGTCACACTATCAAGTCATTGTTTTTGCTACCTGTGAATATGTAGTGTAATTCAGTGGAAGTCCAGATATATTTTATGTGTAAGCAAGAAGAAATGTTAGGGAGTCACACACTTTTTCTTTTGCCCTTGCACACTGGAGCAGAGGAACTCATGCTCTTACTGAAATGCATCTGAAAGGAGCATTTGGAAAAATGTCTTAGTAATATAACTATCCTTGGGCTATGGCATTTCTCCAGATTTGTCCTCTTCTAAGGAGATTTCTAGGGCCTTCGTTATCTCTCTCACATAGATGTAAGAGACACTCAAAGTAAGCTCAGACTGTCCTAGGCCTCCACTTCCCTGACAAGCCTTTTCTCCAGGACAGTGCAGAGATCTGCCTGTTCCTCTGGCTTCATGTAACTTCCACTTCTACTTCTTGCTCATTGCATTGAAGGAAAAATTAAAAAGTAAAAAAAAAAATAAAAAAATAAAAAGGACAACAGAATTGCAGGGAGGTTTTTTAAAATCTAAAATAGCAAATAATACAATCCGTAACTAAATTAGGAACTTTACATCTTAACTCTGTAGTTCCATCACTATGAAGTATACAGTTTCTGCTCTGAAGGTTAAACATGAAAACTCTGACTAGAACTGTGACATTTTTCTCATGTACCTACACCAAATTTGCTCTGTGTGATCTTGGCAAGTCATTCAATACTCCAGTGCTCCATTAGTAAAATGAAAATAAATAATAGCAGTTATTAGTCATGGCAGTTTTGTGGCTAAATCCATCAGGCTTTACAAAATATTTTAATGTATGGTGATGATGAAACCTATAGAAAAGCTTGTAAACAGTTATTTCAAAATTCAAAGCCATCCATTCTAAATCCACAAATGCCAAGTAAAATATATTACAGCATAAATATCAAGAGGGATGGGAAGGAGAAAAAGCACATGACATGTTTTTAAATCACAAAATGCACATGGGATTCCTTGGTGTGTTTGTAGAATGATGCCTGTTATTCTTCAGATGCCATTTGGCTGGATAAATATGAACAGCAGGAATAGCTATTGTTTAGTGAACTTCCTACTAATACTTTGGCAGGTGGGTATCAAAATCCCTAAGCGAGCAAGAGCAGAGATGCCTTTCTACTGATAAAAAGAGCAAGGTGAGGGGGATGGGCATCTCTGAACCAGAAACATGTTTTAGGATTCCTGGGAAAGATGAAGACCGAAGCAATTTGCCTTGACAAACAAAGATAAATGATCCACCATGTCAGTTAACAAGTTAGGGAAATACAGTCCACAATTGCTGAGGGATGTGCAGTGAGAGCAGAATACATTTATGTTCAACATCTCATTTATAATGAAGCCATTATATGGGGTTATACCCTAGTGCTTAGTGCTGTGATTTGCAGTGCCACAATGATGGCCAGAGGATATTCTGTCAAGCTACAAGTTAACACTATTGCCACAGTACAGCTGTAAATATTCAGAAATTTACCATAGCACCAAATGAACTCAGCCTGTACTTATCATTGTCATCATTAATATTTCTTTTTCTTCCTTCCCCTTCAAAAAAGCATGTTTTTAGAAGTGTATAAGCAATTGGATCTTTGAAGTGCTACAGACCGGAAAGGTCCCACTCTACCTTCCTGGTCTGACCTCCCCCATCTTGCAATGGCTTGCTAAAAGCAGGTGTTCGGGAGTGAAAAAGGAAGCATTGCTCCTGAATGCCTAGAAGCATAGTCCAGCACAGACCTGGACAAAAAGTCTTTTCATTCTTCAGATATTTTTTACAAGGCAGCCATTGATAAGAGCAGTCACCTGGCAGGCAGATACAGGTTGCGAACCTTTCTTTTCCAGTTTACCTGTGCTATATAATTAAGAAGTTCCTGACATTCCTTAAAATGTGGAATAGACAGTACCTCCTTTCTGTGATTTTCAGGAATACAGAATCAGATAAATTTTTGGGGTTTTGCTTTGGGGGATTTTTAAAATAATTTTTACTTTTTTTTTTAAAGACTGAAAAGAAGCTGAATTAGAATAGAAAATGAATTATTTTCCCCTAAAAGGACACTGCTTCCCTACTGAGCTTCTGAATATATCTTTTCCTATTTCTGCTCTCTGGCTTCCTATAGATTGAAATTAAAGGAGCAGAATATTTGTCCTCAAAGTAACCTGATTTTTCTAATCCATATAGATGTTTTGATCTCTTTCCTCTAGACTCCCAGGCTGAATAGCCCTGCAGAATTAATACTGCTGCTGAAATGTATACAGTGAACTGAATCAGGCCTTTTATTCCTGCCCAGCAAATGTTCTGATAGCTCTCACAGTCAACCCATGGATTCTGCTCTGCTTGCTCCTATTTTTCACATTTCAAGAGCCTCAAGCACTCTGGAAGCCAATGCACTTCCTTTACCCTTACAATTAAGTAAATTACATTATCACAAATTATAAGTAGGTAATACAAAGATAAACATCAGCAATGAAACAGCACCCAGAACCTTCCAGACTCCAAATCCCAAATAACTTTAAGGAGTATAATAAAAAAATTGGGAAATGTACCACATTTTCAGTACCAAGTTAAAAATCACTCTTATTCATTCTCTTCCTAGGGGCGTACAAGCCATGCTTGCTGCCCATGGGAAAGTGGTCTCTGGCTGCACTGTGACCAAAGATCCCATACTGCAATATTTCACATACACTAAGTGTTGTTGAGCACAGTACAGAATTAGAGGGAAGGCTTTGTGGGCTAAAGACTTTTTCCAAATCAACCCAAACTGCTCTTACAAGAGTAAACTGTGGCTGTGCTGAAGTATGCGAGGGCAGAATTTAACCTTTTTTCGTAAACTAAATTTTATACAGAAAAGGCCCTATAAACATTGTAGTAACACCTACCAGTGTGTTCTAGCACAAGTCAGTTGGGTGAAGAATTTACATATGCACTTCTCTTCAAGGACACACTTCAGTTGCATTTTTAAGTGCTGTGCCAAATTGAGACTTGCAAGGGCCGCAACTATTTTTCTTTTTGGAATGAATTTATATCTCTCCTCTCTTTGCCTTCTACTTTATGGAAAACCTCAAAATGGATTTGAATTATACCTAAAAGTTGGAAAAACTTTCCCTAGATAGCTAAACAATAGATTATTGGGAAAAGAGGGCCAGCTGGCTGGCTCTACAACTATACCAGCATGAGTCTCAAAGACTCCCAAATAATTAGAGAGATGAAGCTAAAGCTGCAATGTATTTATGACTGTCAGTAAAACATGATTGTGTAGGTGCAAGACATAACCAAACGCTGGACAATCTCCCTGGCCACAGAGTTTTAAAACTTCAGTTAAGAATGCTGGCTTGGTATGCACCCCTGCTAAGCTGTGCCATAGAACAGCAGAAGGATAAAACAATGAAATTCAAATACAGGCATGGGAGGCTCAAGGCTAAAGCTAAAGAAATTGTTTTTTTATTTTGCAGCCTACATTAACTACAGCAAAGTTCTGCAGATAAAGCTAGATATAACTTCCTATCCTGAAGGCCTCACCTTTAGATTACTATGTATTCCTGCCTGGAAAAAAAACATATGTGATTCATAAACATCCCTGGGTCATCCCTTGAAGCTAACACCAATTTCGTTTGTGTAAAGAGTAGAACGATAAACCATAAATTTGCATTCAAGAAGTAGCATGTGGCAAGTGTTTACACTTAAATTTGATGTGAGCTGTGTGTGCTTATTGCTTCTCAAGCTCAGACCACATTTCAGCCCCTTGGAGACAGATCATAAAATCTAAGTGAATTTTTAGCTTGTGCATCTCCTAAATCTGTCTTGCACATCATAAGGAAAAAAATAAATGAATAAATAAGGAAAATCTCAATGCCCAGTTCTTAAAAGGGAATGCAAGATACATGTGTCACAGGATAGATCACTCTCTCTAGTCCTCTGCTGTTGTCCACTACAACAATATAGGAAGGTGGTAGTCAGTCTTTTCTGCAAGGTGAAAGATCCTTCTGCCCAGAAACGCCTTCAGGATCTGCAACAATGCTGCGAAATTCATTGCTGCTGTTGTAAAAAGCCTGGGACTTCTGGATCAACTACATTCCAAAGCCCAAGATCAGAAAAAAATCTGAAATATCTACATTTTTCAGCCCACCCATCTGTAGGACACAGCCTTTATACATTACTACTGTTAAGCAAATATTTAAGCACAGTTCTAAATAATACAAAATTTCTACAACTTGAGCCTAAGGATGCAACCCCAAATATTCTAAAGCATAAAGTCTGGTTTTGGTTTTTCTGTTGGTTTTGTTGTTGCTGTTTTGTTTGTTTCTCTCCAATTATTGTTCCAACTATTAATCTACAAAAGATAATTTAAATTTCTTTAAAATTAGGTGGGACAGGGGAGGGGATGGGACTCGTGTACTTTGCAAGCTAAGAATAACAGGTTTTTAAATCCAGTTTTTTAAAGTTATCACTATTTCTGCAAAACGAACAAAAACCACCACTGGTGATAAAACAGCAGATGCTGAAAAGCACTGATTGTATTAGGAGATCTATCAGCCCTGTTTTCAGCCAGATACTTACTCTGCAGGAAATTTCAGCATGATTTATAGCATCAGAGGCACAGCATTGTATGTGGACTTTGTATAAATGTGTCATACATGTGTTATACAGCATTTGTCAGCAATCTTTCTTCTTAGAAATTCAAGAAGTTACACTCCCAGTAAAGGCTGCTATAATGTTCGTGCAGTAAATTAAAAATATTCTACATCTTGCAATGCTCATTTTCTAAGGAAGATACACTTTTAAACAGTCAAAGAATTCAAGTCAGGCGTACTGGAAACTGTTTTGGAAATCTTTCTTCTGACTACTAATTACTGAATCTGGATCATCATTCTCAGAGTTTAATTACAGGAAAAATAATTTTACAGTTTGTGAAACATCATCATTCTCTTCTCTCCAAGAATTCAACAGCAAACCCAAAAAGATTTGGACATAATCCTTCCAACTGTCAAAGTGCCAACCAGCAGAAATCTGACCCAATGTTTGTCCATCCTTCAGACATACTTGTGTTTAGAAAATAAACTTATTACATTAGACTATAAAATGTGGCAGTTTGGGATCAGCTGTATAAACAGCTGAGACACACATCCCTCTCCTGCTGCAAGCCTAAGCGAGGAGAGGAACATCAGAAACAACAAAATCTACAGCAGTCCTAAATTAAGCCTTGTCTCTACACTAATCAGAGCCCTTAGCCAACTCTAACCGTGATTTCTTTTCCTGACAGACACAGGTTATTTGATCAGAAGTCTGACTGGGACTTAAAAGGTTAGATTAGGGAATTCAGGGATGAGAATGCAGAGGGAAATTACAGCCCCATCTTTGGTGAAGCAAGGGGAAACTGAAAAGATAACTGGGCTATTGCATAAAAAAAACAACTCGCAGTCTGAGACACATGACATTTTTAACTTTGGCAAGGTAATCACTTTTTCAAAACCACCTTCCTATTTGGAAAATTAGGATATTACCTTACTTCTATAAGGTCTTCCAAGAATAATAATACTAATGAATATACAGTGCACAGCTATAATGATTACAGGAATAACTGAAAAAGCTGTAAGTATGGCCTGCAAACAACAACAGAGAGGTAGAGTATACAAACTAACTACTGACAAGTGATGGGAATCAAAGTCTGGGGTTGAACCTCAGACAATAGCTAAACAAAGCTAGGAACACAAGCTGGATTCAAGCTTGACACACAGTTGTGACATACTGTTAAAGGATTATAGAATCATAGAATATCAGGTTGGAAGGGTCCCCGAGGATCATCCAGTCTAACCTTTCTAGGCAAAGCATGACCTAGACTAGACATCACAGCACCTTGTCCAGCTGAATCTTGAAAGTGTCCAGTGTTAAAGAATCCATCACTTCCATGGGGAGATTATACCAATGTGAAAAATTTTCCTCGTGTCCAAGATTACAGTTAGTCCAAACAGTTGAAATTCACATCCAGGAGGAAAAAAAAAAAAAAAGAGAAACAAAACCAAAGATTCAAACAAACAAAACAACACACACACATACACAAAACTCAAACAAAACCCGCAAGTACAAAGTTTGACCCTTGTACAACAGAACTGCCAATCCTCAGGCAGCTCAACTGAGACATATTATAAACTTGCCTCCTTTTAAACACTAGACCACTTTGCAGGATGTATACATGGCTAGCTGGAGCAGCTGACAAAAGATAATGGTAGCTCCTTTTCTCCATTCAAACTGTTTGTTCTAGGAAGAGCCATTTTGCAAGTCATTTATGATATTCTAGAAAATGGCTCAGAATTGAAACAAAACCAGTATTACCAACTCTGCAATAAATGTAATCACGCAGAAGGCAAAACAGGGGATAAAAAAGCAAAGTATATTAGGAAAAAAAACCAAACAAACCCAACAACAAAACAAAAAACAACACAAAACACACACACACAAAAAACAAACCAAAAAACCCAGAAAAACAGGCTAAGCAAAACCAGAAAGATAAGCTTTCAAACAAATCAAAATGAAATTCAAACTTCTTTGCTATTGTAGAAATCTAAACTGTTGGCAAATGCCCTCATTATCTCCTGTGACACATTACACTTGGGGATGCTGCTATTTTACCAGGTGCTTGAAGTGTTATGGGGAAGAGCATTACTGATGGCCTGCAATGCATGGCAGCATGCAGAACTGATATCCATGACACAACTGCTTCTCCTCCAAGGTAAAGACTTGATGACCTAAGTAGTCCTTTCTAGCTATGTGGGTTCTAGGAAAGAAATTGTTAGGACAACTAACCACTATTATTGATATTTTGTTACTTGTGCTTTGGAAAGATGAAAATGCCTCCAACAGCTTGCAGTATTAAAAGTGAAATGAGAAGGTTTGAGACAGGTAAATACATTAATATCAGCAAAACTGGAAGCAATTATGGTTTTGTGTAGCTTGATGTTTAGTAGGGGAAAGACCCCTTCAGTCTTCTGTGGTTGAATACAAACATGAAAACCTGTGTAATTCCACAGTGTACAATTACATATTTCAATTATGAAGTCTTGCATAATTTGCATTAAAAGCTAAAAAGCGCTGCATTACATATACTTTATTCATTAAAACTGTTGTGTTGGGTTTTTTAAAATAACAGATAATAAAAAGTAATTGGAAACCAGAACTGATAATAATCTATAATGGTGATTCACCCTATCAAGTGAAGAAGATTCACCCTAACAAAGTTTTCTTTGTTTTGAGACTACAACTTTGTCTGTGTGTGTGTACATATAAAAAAATGTGTATATATATATATATGTATATATTTAAATAGGAACCAGTAATAGATTGTGTTGATATAGAGGTCAGGTTTCTGCAATATACCAAATGCTAAGCTTCTGGTCCATAAATGCCTTTACTGAAAATAAACCATAAATCTACTATCTTTATAGCAGCTGCAGTCTGGAAAAGGTGCTTTCTTTTAATTTAGTCACCTCATGAATATCATATTAATCAAGAAGGAACCTGAATGAGAAATATGCTATAAAGTAGAAAAAAAAACCTAACTGGATGATCAAGACTACTGTCTTCAGCCATTCCCCCTTTCCTGTAATCAATAAAAGTAAAGTTTCTACCAGATGAAAACATTTGTTCTTATAAGGCTTACAGTATATAGCCAAATTGTCAACAATAGTAAGTCTTAGAGATTACTAGAAAATGAATTTTCCAACCTAAGTCAAAATTTGTATCTTGTTCAGATGAAGAGCAAATAGTCAATGTTTGCTGCAGGATACAAAATTAAAATTATGTATATATACACACACACCAACTGCAAAACAAAGTGTTTTCAATTATGCTTATATAACCTAATACAATAATTTTATTCTAAAATATTTTATATGAGACATTTTATCACCATCAAAATAAGAAATTACTTGTATTGACACTTCCCAGCTGAAATATTTAGCAAGAGCATGTCAACTTTGACATAGTTTTTGAGTTTCAACTGACTGTTTCTTTGAAATTTTTTACTAAGCTTATATAGTACCTGGAAGTATCAAACAGATGTCAGGTATTCATCAGGGACTGTAGTGACACGACAAGGGGTAATGGGTTTAAACTTAAACAGGGAAGTTCATGTTAGATATAAGGAAGAAGTCCTTTACTGTGAGGGTGCTGAGGCACTGGGACAGGTTGCCCAGAGAGGTGGTAAATGCTCCATCCCTGGCAGACAGCATGGCCTAATGTGGGGCATCCCTGCCCATGGCAGAGGGATTGGAACTAAATGACCTTAAGGTCCTTTCCAATCCAAACCATTCTGTGATTCTACAACTCTACGATTCCACTTTTCCAGAGTTTTTATGTTGTTTTAAGAGGATTTATAATGCTCAGATGTTTAAAAATACTACTTTTGTTGTGCAAGCGAGAAGGAAGCAACCTCCAAATGCAGGCAGTAAGGGCAATGAGGAAATGAAGGCTGAAAGAGAAGAGCCTTGGAACTCTGCAACCCGTCCTGCCACACAGGAGACCAGAAACATGCAGCTGGAGAATACCATGGAGCAACTGTAGTAATAGAGACTGATGCTGGCTCCCAATTCTCTGTGGAGGCCAAGACAGCATATTCCAATGGATTTTTAGTTCAACTGGTGACTCATAAAAGAATAATCTGCATAGTGATGAACTCTCCTCTAACACTTCACCCTTCAGAAATTGCTGAAGGTACAAAGGATGATACTTGCCCTTTGATATCAGCCTAGTAATTCTTGTAAAAGAAAAGCTGCAATTATTCAGCCCAGATACAGTGTTGCCATTTAATATTTGCAAAATTTACATTATGACCAAAGGGAAAAAAAAAAACAAACAACAAAAAAACAACAACAACAAAAAAAAGCACAAAACATAATGCTTGAGCAAAAAAAAAAGAAAATAAATATGACTCAAAATGCTTATACTGGAAAACCCACTGCACCTTGTTCTGCTACTAAATGCAAGTGAAGCTTCCAACGGAATTTGCCCTACTAACTATAGCAGCTAAGGAAAGCTGTGTTGGGAACTTTTATATCCCTGTAACATAAGAAGCCCTTAGACACAGTCTGATTACATGTATAAAGAAAAGGACTGAAGTTCCTATCATGAACTGTGAAACAACATATATTTGAAACACTATCAGAGGCAGGTTAAATGAAAGTTTTATATATTCCATTTGTGGAATTCTCCCTACTCAAGTCAAGGATTTTTCACACAACAAAATGGGATAAGTGTTGCCTGCCCAAAGTCCAAAAAGTCACTATGAGAACATCTTGAAAGAAAAAAAAAAAAAAAAAAAAAACCCCACCAAATTATCTGTTATAACTGGAACCTAGATAGTGTTCACATTAAAAGTTCTAAACCAAGTAAGAACCAAATCTTATTTTAAAAGCCTTATTTCATCACATAAGAACTCTAAAGCAGCATTTTAAATGCCTTTACCTTGTCTGCAGCCACAGAAAGTGTATACTAAAATCACATTAAAGCCACATATATCATTGACAAATGAGACACAGAGGCCTCAAGCCAAGAGAGCACTTGAATTCATGCTTGTATTTATCTAGCTGTGGAGTTCAAGATGAACCCTTGTGTACTTGAAGCTACTCACACAGAATGATTCAAGATATCGGGGTAAGACCTTGAAAGGTCACACTGACCAGCATTTGCTCCAAGGCAGGAACAGCAGCTGCCTTTCTGGATAGAGTGACATTTCAGATATGTTTATCTAACCAGTTCCAGCAATGAAGACTACTCATTGATACTCTACTACCCTCACCTTAACATTTAGAAGACTGTTGCTGCAATTTAAGTCATTACTTGTTGTTGAGGACAAGTTAATTCCTTCTTTGTGGAAGCCTTTTACATACTTGAAGATCCTTACCATGTAATCTCTGAGTGTTATTCTCTCTAGCAGTGCTCTTTCGTGTTTTGTTTGTTTTCTTCATGTGATATGCCGCAATTGGTCTACATATTTCTTAAAGTGAAAGGGAATAATCCTGCTGGGATGTTACCGTTGTTGAGTACAGCAGATGCGTCATTCCTGTGATGTCTTAACTTGTATCTCTCTTCATATTAATCCTTACATTTCTCTCGATGCATCATTCCATCAAGCTGTTTGCTACTTTTGAAACTGCATGTTCAACTCAAGTGTCAAGCTTGACCCTGGATCTGGTCTAAGAACCCTAATGGATCAGTCCATTTGCCCATTTTAGAAGAGAAAGAGGATGAGCCAAATCCAACTTGAAAACATACTCCTACACGCTGCCTTTTGGTCTAGGGAGCTGAAAATATTACACAAGCTCTTTCAAACTGAGAGTTTATGAGGACAGTTAACACAACTGATTGCTCAATGTTGACAGCAAGGAGTGCTAATTGAGGCTATGTTTATGAGTTGGATGAGGCAAAAGAGGAGGAAGCAGAGGAAGTGTTCCATGATGAGGCACAGCACCCAGCACTCACAAACATTACCTCAGGGCAATATGTTATGTTCATTTGTCAGAAGCCACAAACAAAAACAAAACTCACGTGCACTTAGCATGGCTTCTCTACATACTTCTCCATGGAAAGTAATCTCCTGGGTCGTTTCAATTCCTGCTGTGATTATGCAATTCTCCAGTTTAGTAAATATGACATCTGCCAACTGCACCGCATTAACACTCCTAGCTCAGTCCTCATCAAACCTAATGGTTGGATACAATTTCACACTGCTGGCAAGATTGCAACATTTCCTTGTACTGGACGAGAAATGTTCCTGTCAAATTACCACACCTTAACTACTGCCTTCTTAAATTGTATTGGCTTTCACTTTCCTTAGGAAGCATGAACCACACTGGGAACGTACCAGTTACGCCATCTGTGTTCTCAGATTGAGAGACTGTGGTCTCAGCAAGTTTTGAACCTGGGACTGCTACAGAGCTTTCTTTTTGCCAGCATTTTAAAGGCAAAACTGCTCAGTACTTCAGACAGTCCAATGACACCACAGTGACTTTTATCAAAACCTAAGTCAAATGATGCTTTGTGGAGAAAACCAGTAGGATTGAACTGAGCATGTTTCTTGTGCAATAGCTGTCTAGTGCAATTCCAAGCAAAGCAACTTTCTGGCCACTGCTGCAAAATAGTCCTGCAGGAAACACAAGCTTCAGGTCCAAACCTCCATCTCCTGAGAACTGTGAAGACACAGGGACCTGCAGCACTGCTCCACCAAAAATGTGCCAAAAAGTCCTTAATGAAAATGTTAACTCACCATAGGTCTGCAACTATTTTCCTCAGTAGGTCTCTCTCATCACTTGGCATTATGAATTTCCTCATCTAGCTCCTGTTCTCAGGAGACTCTTCCTCAGAAAGACACAAACCTCTTGAACTATAAAATTTATTTAGAGGAATCTGGTATTCAGCAAGGCAGTAGATGTTGCCTCAGCATTTTGCTCTAAATGGCCTTTATCTGTTGCTACTAAATTGTTGTCCAGAACGAAAGAACCTTTCAAACTGTAAAGACCTTTTCTTCATTTTCTATATTTGTTTACAGTGTAGAGAACTAGCTTCCCTGATATTTATCATCAACTCCAAGTGTCAAACAAGACCTAGCATCCGAATCAAGTGTTTGCTGGGTTTTAAGGCATTGCTACAGGAGGATGCAAACTCTCAAGAGGGATATTTAAAGCCAAACAAAAACAGTCTTACCCAACAGATTTAAAAACCTTTGGTAAACTATGAGCATTGATCATACTCTAAATTTGTGGAAATAACTTTCTTTGACACTGAATATCTAAGTCAACCTCATCATGGTCAATTTACCCACTATTTATTAGCAGTATCTCAAACCACCCTTTCAGAGGGAATGACAATGACAAAACCCCACAAACAATAAACGGAAGAGCCAGGATGAATGAAACTTAAAAAAAATATGATGTTAGAAGGAATTCTTAGTGAATACATATGATATATATAAATAGGATTTACTCTCAGATGTCACTGGGATTCTCAAACCTACTTGTCTCTATTTTGCATACATCATGTACAGGAAAAAAAATAGTAATTTTGAATGCCAAGGATAAAAATTAACTTTCATACATGTTGTCTAATATTCTGTTTCGTTACGTACTTCTAAGATAACAGCTAAAGGTCCTATTGTGTAACGGCAAAAGTCTGGGTTCAGCTGTGGGGCCTTATTTATTTATTTATTTATTTAAACAGAGTAAAGGTCAGGAAAAACAGAAAATATGACTATTTCAGCAGTAGATAAATGCTACATAAACATTACCTAAGAGTAGTTTATCCCACAAAAATAATTCTACCCCTCTCTGAATACTGATGCCTGGAGACAGCAGCAGTCCAGTGAACAGAAATTATATCAGGATTCTGGAATATGCCTTGACAGAAGAAAACTTGAAATAACGGCCTCCTAATTCTGACTGATGGTGTTTGCAAAAGGATGTAACATTTCCAAGTCCTCTTTTGGAAACACTTCAACAGCGAGCCCTCACTTTAAACAACTGGGAACCTTAATTTCGTGAGCTTTCAGAAGACCATGTGCTTCAGTCCAATCAAATCACGTCATACATGGGTTAGTGCAAAACACGCATACACACAAACCTCATGGTTTAAGAGCCTTCAACCTCGATTTATAGCATTTTTAGCGGCTGCACGGTCACCGAGTGCGGCGCGGCGGAGGGCGGAAGGCGCCCTCCCGGGAAGAGCCGCACGGCGCGGGGGCGCGGGGCCCTCAGCCGGGAACAGCAGCGCCGCCGCCGCCCGGCTCGCACCTCGGGCACCCAAACGTGGGGTTTACCAACACCCAGGGGCAGCCAGGCAGGCTCCCGCACGCCTCGGACGTGATCTGGCTGCAACTGATCCCACATGGCTGCACCCGGCAGCATAACTGTGAGGAGCTGGCGAAAAACCGTGCTTGCATTTGGTTTTTCCCATCTCCGCTGGAATCAGGGCATCTCCCTTTGGTAGCATCCTCAGAAATCCTCTCATGGCTCCAGCTCTGCCCGGGCATACTAAACGTTTCCATTTCTTGATACTATTACTTCATTCAGCTTCAATCAGACTTTTTGTAACCGAGTATTCGAAGAATATGTCAGAACAGCCTCCCTTTAAGAATCTGCAGCAACTTCAAAGATTTTTTTTTTTTCACTTTAATTCTTCAAAGGTTCTGAGCTGATCAAAAGGTATGCAGCAATGTTAAATACAGTAAAACTTTGAAACAGCACTTTTTATCTTGACTCACAGGACCCGAACTTGAATTTACATAATTATCCTCTTCTTACTGATCACAGTTCCTCACTGCATTCTTTCCAAAGAACAGGATTAAAAAAAAAAAAAGAATTATGAAAACCTGTTAAATACAACTCTGATTATGTTAATGACATTTAATTATTGCTGTCATAAGACAGACTTTTGAACCAAGAGGGAAGGAAAGTTATAAACAGCTAGCTGTCAAAACTTGACATCAGATTGTCCATCTTACTACTTGAAGTAAAGAATCATTTGGTATATATTCTTCAGAATGCATTAAATATCAAAAGAATATTTGCCTGGTTATAAACTCCTTGATACTTCACATAACACTCAGGGAGGAGCAAGACATTAATAAATGATTTACAGATAAGGAAGCTGTCGGTTTCATCTCCTGCTTAGCACCTCCTGGTGCAGACACTAAGGACTACTACAACTTCATAGCCTCAACCAGTGGCGTGCAGAGATTATTTGCCCACTGACAAATCACATTTAATTTAATCAGCACCAACAATCTTTTCTGAGTACAATGGCTGGAAGATTAATAAATTTTGTCAGCTCGGTCCATGGCCATACAAAGAAGTAAATTTCATTTTCTAATCTCACCACCATGCCTTATTTTTCCTTATAACTAACAACTACTAACATTTCTTACCTACAGCCCTGAAAGCAGCAACATGAAGCAGTACATGTAAAGTCTCCTCCTGTTTCTTCCCTTTGGCCCCAAGTGACATGTGAGCCCCAGCAACCTGCTGAGCTACCTTGTCATTTAGTAATTCCCAAACTCAGCAGTAGGCCCCTGCCCAGGAAAATCCCAGCTCTGTCTGGCACATCATCTCACCGGACATTTCAAAAAACTCCCCAGTCTCTCTTGTTCGGGTCAGTTACACTGTGACCACAAGACTCTTCACAATTGTATCCAACCTTTAATAAAGGAAGAAGGGGCAGCTCTGTTGCACCAGGAAAGCCAGTGGACTTGTTTCATCTGATAGTAATCTGGCTGGTATTTCGAACATAAAAGCACTGCTTTTGAAAGATTCTATAAGCTAGAGCTGCTGCAGCAGCAAGGTCTCCTGACACACAAAACCCACGACTTTCCTCCCTTGTTCCTTAAATACTCATCTGCAAATTAGCTAAGCTTTCCTTTAGCAGCTTTCCCCTCCACAGCACAAGAATGCGGGATACAGAAGGCTTTAGTGATCAAAAGGGAACCCCACGTTGTGGGAAACAGTGGCCCGAGAGAAAGCACTACAGGTGCCGGGTGCCGTGCACCAATAACAGGTGTCTCAGACAGAATCCTCATACTATCACAAACTCAGTCCGCAGAGCGAGCCTCTCGCTCTCAACAAACAGGTACTACGGCCCCCTGGGGCTTCTGCCATTCTTTCTCCTCTCCAAGCCTGGTTTCCAGGGAAGACTGCAAGCGACTGACTTCCGCGGGGGAGGAGAGTGCCCGCTAGCTCTCCCAAGCAGGATCTGCAGGGAAACTTTGCCTCCCGTTCCACGGCTCGATGCTTGGAGCGCAGCGGGGCCCCGCCGCGGGCGAGCCGGGGGAGGTTGCCGGGGCTGCCACAGGCTCCCGGGGGCGCCGGTGTTCCCGCCCCTCTCTTCCCGGCTCTTGAGGGGAGACCCTCGCCTTCGGGAGCAGCCTCGTACGTGGCTGGGAAGGAGGCTGCGGGGACGCTGCGAAGGGGGGCGGCACCGGCTCCCGGTGATCGTGGGCAGAGTTATTAAAGGAGGAAAGTCCCAGATTCTCATTAGAACAAAAAATAAAGTAACGGAGTACTCTTTCCGGAGAAGCCGGGACCGCGGTCATCCCGGGCCTCCCCGGGGAGCAAGGGGTGCCAGCCCCCAAACGCCGTTTGCCCTCCCCGGGTACGTGGCCCACGAGCTGCCGCCGGAGCCCACACAACGCCGGTGCTACGGGAAAGTGGCTCGACCTCCGACCCGCACCCCGGCCCTCCCCCGGTTCGGCTGTCCGCGCTGACCCGGGCCGGCCCCGCCCGGCAGGTACCAGCCTCGCTTACCGCGGCTCTGCCTCGGCGCCTCCCCGCCGGCGAGCTGGCAGCGCTCGCTCAGGCACTGGAAAAGTAATAGAAATCCAGCGGCTAGTTTGCTTCTCCGCAGCCTCGCCATAGCACGGAGCCTGCCGACACAACTCTCCCGGGTGCTCGCCGCTCGTCGTCGGTGGTGGGAAAGTCCGGGGGGGGGGGGGGGGTCGGGGGCGGAGAAAAACAGCCCTAGCAGGCACTGAGTCTCCCTGTCCTCGGACTAGCTCTCATATAGCGGGCGGCAACGACGAGCCACCGGGCTGAAGGCGCCGGACCAGGTCTGTGGGGCCGTGAAGGAGGAGGGGGAGGGGGCTCCGACCCCCCCAACTTGCACGGCCGCGCCGCTCTCAGTCCAGTGGCATCACCGCTGGGGAAAACAAGTCCAGCCTCGCCTGCGAAGTGCCAAACTCTTCCCTCCTCGCAGTCTGCTAATAGATTTTAGGAGAGCCACTGAGATCCTCCCTTCCTGGCTTGCCCCCACCCAACTCCCTTCCCCCGCAGGGTGAGGCAGGGTGCCTTAGGGACGGAGCCTCCCCTCGGTACACCGCTACAGGCAAAACCCCTCCAAGGGAAACGAGCAGGGAAATCTTCCAGCTGGGGCCGGCCCCCTCGGGGAAGCAGGACCCATAGGGCGGACGGATGCGCCGCGGGAGAGGATGTGCGCGCGGTGTGGAGGCAGGCGGAGACGAGCAAGTTCTGCTTCTCTTTCGGGGCGGTTTCCGCGACCGGCGGTCCTAGCGCGGGGCCGAGGGCACCGCGGGAGACGGGCACTCCCCGGCCCACAGCGCGCCCCCCGGTACCGTGAGCGCCCGCGCTGTAGCCACCGCCCGCTGCGGAAGGGCTGGCGGGGGGCTCGACTGGGGCCACGTCCCGGCCGCCCCTCGCTCAGCCTCCCCCCCCCCCCCCCGCAGGAGCGCGGTGGGGCGCAGGCGCCGGGGCTGCACCGTCTCTCCCGGCGGTGGAGCGCTCCCACAGCCGCGTTGCGCTCCGCGGGTTGCCTTTCGGCAGCGGCAGGGAGCCGCACGGCGGTTCCGGGAGGCTCTTGTCTTCCCGGGTGACCCCCTACAGCGCAGCCTCCCCCCCCCCGAGCGCCGGGAGCCTACAGTGCTCGGCGGGATGTCTGGGGGGGATGCTCGCCGCCTGCCCGGCCGCGGAGTGGCGTGTGCGCGGGAGAAGGTGGCGGGCAGGACGTGTCGCCCCGCAGGACGGAGAGAGCCCAGCATGCCGTCTCCTGGTTAGTCAAAAGTTGCTTTGTGAAGATGTGTCTGTACCGTGCAGTGACAACTAAAGCAATCCCCAAGTCCCCCTTCCCTGCTCCCTCGGCCTCCCCCTTTTCCTTGTGCTTCTGGAGAAACCAACCCCCTTTTACATTCACACACACACCTTATTTTATTTTTCTCTTCACAAATCGAAGAGTTGTTTATGTGCACTCATCACTTCAGAAGCCCAAGGACTAGGTACTCTCTCTTGCAAAACCTGATCTCCATGCTTAATTAAAACCACCGTGAATAATCCCATCCTCTACGTAAACGTGTGAACAACGGCGCCCAGACAGAAACTAGCAGAGGGCACAGCAGTCAGGCCCGGACAAGTGAAAGGGGTACCGGGGACCTGTCGGCGGCTTTTTACCCGTTCAGCAAGCCGTGGCGCTGGTAATCAGTGCAGTTCCGTGTAGAGAGCCATGAATACGCAGCCTCTCAACCCTTGCTGCAAAAAAAATTAATTAGGATGACAATTAAATTAATCAAATAAATAGGTCTACAGAATGTCAAACATAGCAGATAACTTACACTTAATCACAAAAGAACAACCATTAACGAGACTGTGTTTTCCCTTAATTTACCACTGTTTCTGAGATTAAGAATTCATCAGCTCTGTTGTAATTGTCTTGCTCTTTAATCTTAGATGTGCTTATGTGTAAAGCAAAGCAGAGCACCTGTGGGTTTAAGAAGTATATCTGATGTATAAGAATAAATTTTCAAAATCTTTTCAACACATATTCATAGAACCATAGAATCATAGGATAGTTAGAATAGAATATTCAGGTAGGATACTGGAGGTTAATACCAATAAGCTTTATCCATTTTAGTTTATAGCAGACCCTTCTAGTGCAGCCTTTTTGCACATTCCCTTAAACAAGCAAACAAACAAGCAGTTCAAGTGTTGCTAAAAAACTAACTACAGAAATTATTTTCTAAAAGATGATACTGAAGAGCTTATGCCAAGTAAAAGCAGGAATAAAATCCTGGCCTTGGTGAAATCTGTGGGAATTTTGGAGGGGGGGGGAGGAGGGTGTTATCACCCTGTATACCAGGTGAACTAGATTAGACCAGACTTTTGTGCAGATTTGGTCAAGTTACTAGTAAAGCTATTGCTCTTTGTTAAAATGGGAGAAAATGGAAGATGGATGTTTCTGCATGCTGTCTGAGAATACCATTATTTTCCTTGACACTTGGTTGGATTGCCCAAATATCCCCAAGATCTGCTGGAGCTGCTGAGAGGGCTATTGAGCTTTTGGCCTTTACTAGAAGGGGTAGGGGGGTAGTCTTAAAGAAGGACTGCCTCTCTCTCAGCTGTTTGTCAGCAGTATTGTTACATGGGAATAAGAACTTTCAAAATCTGTTTTCATCTGCTTCTGTATTTTTTTTATCATAAATTAGCATATTATAAAGTTATAGTAAATTTTAAAATATTAAACACTTGAATGACTTAAGTTTACATGCTGCTAAGATAAATAATAAATCCTCCAAGTCCTTTCCGTATAAGAAAAGCCTAAATGAGGGCAACTCAATTTTTTTCATTTGCTGTCTGCTTCTCAGTCTTACGGAGGTTCATAGTTTCAGATTTATGTTTCTCATAGACATACTGTAAAAACTTTGTATGCTGAAAAAAAGGAAAGAATTAGAATAATCAGCTGAAACATGCAGATAAAAGTACCAGCAACACGCTAGGTCCCACAGTCCTAATTTGCAATGCTCTGTGCAGTTTTGTGGCAGTTTTGCAGTGTACACTGGGAGGTTAGCTCGCAGTCACTGTATTTGGTGCCTCTTGTGCTCAACAGTAAAAATCAAACCATGCCCTCCAAGGAAGGCTGTATGCATTGTCCCTCTTGTATTAAAAGAGATAATCAGGACATAGCTATACCTTGCCATAATTGTGTGTGAAAGCACGGGCAAAACATTTTATTGCATTTTAAAAAACCCTCAGATGAAAGCTAATAAATGAATCCTATAAGGATTAATGACATGTCACTGCTGGAGAGGCATTCATAGCAGAGAAGTATATGCATTCACTGTCATTTATAAAGCGTAAGTAAAACTGAAAGAACAACTTCTTCAAGGCTTTCTGAGGTTATCAGCTGTGTTTACTTGGAACATGGTGCCTGTGATAAGTTTCCATTTCTCTTATGTGCTTTTATCTGCACCATTCTTGCGCATTATCTCACCTCTCTCAGGTATTCATCTTGCAGTGGCATAAACAGCAGTGGTTCCATAGAAATCAATGTGAATGCTTTCACTTTCACTAGCCAAGGATGCAGCCTTATATTTTTCTCTTCCTTTGTAGCTTCAGCATCCCTTATTATAACATCAATCATTCAGGAAAGAAGGATGGGAAGATTCTCCCTGTTCATTGTATTCTACCATTATACTGCTTAAAAGTGCTCACTCTCATTCACACATTCAGTTAAGATTGCTTTTTCTTTTTTTCTTTTTTCATTTTTGCATCAACTCAGTGTTTTCAACCGACGCATTTCCTGGGCTTATTGCAATCTGATTATGAAAAGCAGAGTTTTTAGCATTTTTTTTTTTGCTTTGCCTTTTTTAACATGTTGTTAGCTATTCTGCTTTGATAGGTACAGGCACCTCTCAATCACACTGCAAACATTCAGTGCTAGACTGGCACAACACCTGCTTTTGTATTTAAGAGTCAGGGAAGAATCTTTGCTTCCTTTGGGAAAAAGAAACTGGTAAGTAATTGCAGCATCCATGAGAGTGAGGAGAATACCTCTGTATCCTCTTCCAGGAAGAAAAAAATAAAGTGAGTTTTCCTGATAGCTGATTAGGGCTCAAGAATGTGAATAACATTACTATTAGCAATTTGGCTGAGACATTAGCTTTAGTATTGTCAAATCAAGGTGCTAGAGTTACGAGTTTTGAGTGCTGCCCAGCTGGCAACTGCCTTTGACTTTGCTAGTTCAAAGGAGGAGCACAGCATTATAATTGAATCACTAAAGAGTCATGCAAAACTCAGATATGAAGCAGAGAGGTAGCTTCTTTGCTAAACAGGGAAATACAGTAACTTTCCAGAGAAAAGGAGCTGCACTTTTAAACAAGCCTTTGTTTCTTCCCCTGTTCCCCTGGCTGGGAGAACCTCAAGTCTCACTGCTTAGCTTGATTTCCACGGGCAAGTGCTGAGGTTCCCTTCCTGGCTGAGTCACATCCAGTAGGCATCTGCCAAATTCCCTGTCACTCTGTTCACGGTGCTATATGCAAATGCATGAGTTTGCATAACTGTGATTAATTAGAGTATGTCTATACTCTGGCTCTGAGAACTGTGTGGTTAATGCTAGTGAAGTTTTGTTCAGTGAAACTTTCTGCTTATCTTTAGGACAGCGGTATGATAAGCCTCTCACATGCACTGCCTTACGTCTATGCCTATATGTATGTTTAGGGAAGGGTTCTGTGGGGGTGAAGAGAGTTCAGATTCATGGTGTGGAAGTCACTTTGTGATGTGGAAACTGAAGCTCAGTCTCATTATCTCACATTGTGATAAAGTGGTTCACTGAGTCTGAGGAGGGGATAAATCAAAGAGAAACATTTCAGCAAGCAAAGCAGCATGAAAAACTAATAAAGCTGGAGGTTAAACAAAAAAGTTTAGTCCAAACCAGTGGTGATTCTAATTTAAGCTCTGTAATGAATTTAAAAGAATTGAATAGTTTTTTTAAATGGAACATCCTTTCAAAATAAGAAACCAAAAAGTTCCAGCTAAAGTTCAGTTACTGGAGCTAGAGATGCTTCAAACATATTCTTCCAATGAATCCGCCTTTGCAGCATCATTGGAACAGGCACCAGCAAAGCTGCACCAAACAATGCAGTTGCCTGCTTGTGATTGGGAGCTTCAAGGATGTTACTCAACTTCAAAAACTACGAGGCAGCAAAGCCCAAAACAGGGCCTGGGAGTTCCAGACATATGGCCAGTACAGTGATAGATATGGGACCCAGGAACAGAAGAACCACCAAAAGGAATGCTTGTGACAGGGCCAAATTTAACAGACAAGTTTGTATTTCAGTAGAGCTGTAGTGACCAGGCTAAGTCAAAGCCATAGGAGAACTGAAAGAGGCAATGGAAGAGAAAGCAAGCATGGAAATACAAGTGAGAAAGGAAAAAAAAAACAAAAAAAAAACAAAAAACCCCAAACAATTTTGCCAGCAATATTTCTCTGCTGTTGTGATGGAAACCTTGATATATATGGACACAAATTTTTGTGTGATGAACTGTATGTGCATAGCACCCAAGCCTTTTATCATGGATGGCCACAGGGAAGATGGGATGGGCTAAGGAGAGAAACAGAGGCCAGATGTATCCATTAGGTCTCATTCTGCCAGGGCAGTGGGCTTCAACATAGGACAGTATTCAGAATGGACACATTTCTTGGTGGGTATGTTGGTACTAGAAGTCACTGAAGTAGTCAATTTAAAGAAAGCTGGGGGATGCTTTTAAATAGAACAAAAGATTTTCAGCTAAAATTAATCCCCCAAAAGTTTCAAACATAGCTTTTCAGTAGCCACATTTTCTGAGAAAGCAGCCTTTATTAGGATCTGCAGAAGTATATATACCAAGCAATTCCCCACTAAAGCTCTTACTCATCATCTGGAGCTGGTAGGAGGGCCTGACTAATTACTATGGCCCATACAGTTGTGGGTAGTTAACTTTCTTTAACCAGTCGAGACCAAAGAACAAAATCAGCTGCTGGGCACAGCAGGGGAAGGCAGACAAGGGTTAGGAGTGGTGTTACAAAAAGTAATTGGGTTGGGATTAGGTTTTAGGTCAGCAAGCCTGGGCAAACTTTAATGCTAGAATGATCTTAACAAGGGCTTAGCTAAGGCAACTGACACAGGAGTAGCTGTGGCACAGACCTTCTGTAGAGGGTCAATGCCTGGTGTTAATGATGGTTATGGGGGTGGGGGAATTGTGCAGCTGCAACCAATGGCAAAAATTTGGGAGTTAAGTCTTGAGAACAGCTAGCACATTTTTGCACAGTGGTGACAGTAGCATAACAATCTGCTGCACATCCATGAGCTCGTTACCAATTGGCCTTTTCCCAACTTGCTTGCAGATGAAACCACACCACAGACTCCTCTAGCAGTTTATGGCCAGGAAGACCTCTATTGCTTGGATTACCACAGTTTGGTCCATAACGGGCATCAAGACTTCAAGGTGCAGCTCATATGCAGTGTTGTTCCTTCTAACACCTGAAGAAATAATACTGTTGAACTGGCTCCCTTACAGCATAAGGACAGAATACAGAACTTTGTCTTCTTCCCTACCGTATAGAGAATTTAAAGGCTCAAATAAACACAGGCCACTTTGAAAGAGCCTTTCTGAATTCCGAAGAGGATGAATTTTTAGTGATGAAGGAGCCCTGTTTCTGGGTCCTCTTTGACTTCAGTTACTCTGTTCATATGACCTCTGCATGTGCTTCCTAAATGATTGCCCCATCAGAACCTCACGTAGGAGCAGGATGTGAGTACCCCAAAACTTGCTTCAAAAACACACCAATCTGTGTCCCTAGCATGGGCATTCCATGATCCAAGATGGGCA
This sequence comes from Pezoporus flaviventris, assembly GCF_033815535.1. NCBI lineage: Eukaryota > Metazoa > Chordata > Aves > Psittaciformes > Psittacidae > Pezoporus > Pezoporus flaviventris. The sequence goes on from NW_026892595.1 coordinate 11,996,294, forward strand.
AGCAGGGACCAGTTAAAACTCATCACAAAGGCCACAGCCTGTGCAGGCAGAGAATGGAATTTGCCAGAAACATTCTTTTAGGCAGTGATTCCATTGAACTGAACTATATCACCTGCAGTACAGAACTGATCTGGCTACAAAGAAGTGAGAAATACAGTTACTTAGAAGCTGTGTTGTCTTAGATTTCACCTTTCACCTTTCACAGGAAACTGTGTTGTGATGGAGCATCTTAAAATGCATGATAAAGATTCAGCATGTAGGAATGCAAAGCAGATTTGCAAAATGCCACTGTGACTTGTGCTGATAGCAAGCTTAAAGAGGGGATATACCTTCAAAGAACAGTGTAACCTAGCAAGTTTTCTTCCTTCCAGTCACTGTGGCAATACCTCCTTTTCCAGGGAAGTCTTCAAGAAGGGCAAAACTTTCCAGGAGCAGTTGGAGGCTAAAGCAGATGAATGTCTCTTTTATATTTTTTTGAAGCAATCCCTAGTTGGGTATTGCAGTTTGAAAATCTTTCTGTAGTGGTTTCTATCTCTTAGAAACACAAGAATTATTCCTACAAAGGTAGATATACCCACCTGCCAGGCAATGGGCTTGCCCCAAGCAGTAAGTCCTGCCTTCTGACAGCTTCCATTCTGCAGTAAGGTTTCCCTGTGATTTGTCCCTGCGACTGTACTCCAATCTACCCTTCAACACCTTAGGCCCTATATAAACATCCAGATGTGATTCTTTGTGGCTTCCATGTACACCATGGAGCCTTGCTGTGGGCCTAATGAGAAATGGTAAACCAGAGTCCAGTGAAGGGTAGCACTTGATGATTTTTCATGTCAAAAATCCACCCCAGCTAAGTGTTTATCATGAAACTTTGATCTCAAAGATTTAGCTCCCCCTGTGGAGCAAAAGCAGATGCTTGGTAAGCTGTAGCTGTAGTCCTGACAACCCTTTCAAGCGTCTAGACAGAGAGAAGAGGTGATTACATCCTCTTTTAAACTCTACTGCAACAATTAACGTGCTGAACGTGTTCACCTCAGGATGACCCTATTTACACTGTTTTGTTTCATGGTACGGCAAGCATCTAATACTATTGAAAGATGGAGGATGATAATGTGGTTTGGGATTAAAAAAAATAAAAAAAATCCCACTTTTATTAACAGTAATAAATCTGGCATATGTGCTAGGTCACATATGGTCCTTCCATAGACTTTAGCATGGACCTAGATATTAAGGAGTTTCAAAGTACACATTTACAGCTAATGTGTCTCATGTAAGAGTTTTGAAAACATTAACACTTCCAGAAAAGCTATTTAATTAATGCTAATTGAAGAACACATTAAATCTCAGAGGTAAGCCCGTGAAACATCCATTTACTTTATACAATATACTGACCAGGGGAAGAGAAGCAAAGTTATTGTAGTCGTAACTGATGAAGAGCAATCTTAGCGTAATCTTACAAGAGAATAGACTTTAGAGGTCTGAAAAGAGAAGGAAAGGAGATTCCAGCTTAAGCAGCATCCTCAAAATAGATATAAATAGATATAAATTCAAAAGTTTCTCCAAAAGTTTGTTGGAGCAATCCCAGGCACAGCTACAGGTTGGGCAGAGAAGAGATTCAGAGCAGCCCTGCGGAGAAGGACTTGGGGGTGTTGGTCAATGAGAAAATGAGCATGGGCCGGCAGTGTGCGCTTGCAGCCCAGAAAGGCAACCGTATCCTGGGCTGCATCAAAAGGAGCGTGACAAGCAGGTCAAAGGAGGTGATCCTGGCTCTCTGCTCTCGTGAGACCTCACTTGGAGTATTGTGTGCAGTTCTGGTGTCCTCAACATAAAAAGGACATGGAACTGTTGGAACAATTCCAGAGGAGGGCCACGAGGATGATCAAGGGAGTGGAGCACCTCCCGTATGAAGACAGGCCAAGAGGGTTGGGGCTGTTCAGCCTGGAGAAGGGAAGGCTGCATGGAGACCTCATAGCAGCCTTCCAGTATCTGAAAGGGGGCCTACAGGGTTGCTGGAGAGGGACTCTTCATTAGAGACTGTAGGGGTAGGACAAGGGGTAATGGGTTCAAAGTTAAACAGGGGAAGTTTAGGTTGGATATAAGAAGGAAATTCTTTCCTGTAAGGGTGGTGAGGCACTAGAATGGGTTGCCCAGGGAAGTTGTGAATGTTCCATCCCTGGCAGTATTCAAGACCAGGTTGGATGAGGCCTTGGGTGATACGATTTAGCATAAGGTGTCCCTCCCCATGGCAGGGGGGTCGGAACTAGATGATCTTAAGGTCCTTTCCAACCCTAACGATTCTACGATTCTATGATTCCAAGACAAACCAGCCATGAAAACAGGATATGATAACATGCCAGGTTTGCTGCATGCCAACCAAGTCACTGGAGGAAATATGGAAGAACTTTACAGGTAACGTGTTTCAGGACACAGTAACTGTTTTTCCATATTGTAATTAAGAACCTAAACATTTTATTTTAGGTAGAATAAAACTTTTGATTTTCTTGTTAATCTGTTGTGTTTAAAACGAGCACAGGTACTTCTCTCTTTCTCCCTGTGGGAAGCCAAACAACTGGTGCAGCTGAAAAACCCTTTGGGTAACTGAAAACTTGGAAAAGTTTAGGAATCTCAGAAAATGCATATAGTTCAATGCCAAATTATGTCTGGCTATTCCTCCAAAAGCTAGATTTTAAAACAAAGCTCTAAGTAAATGTAAACCACTCTTACCTTTGGCAATGGCAAGCAGTTGACATCTTCAGGAAAACCGTACCATGGTATGCTCTTATTCTTGTTATATAGTCAATTGTCCAGGTCAAAATACCTGCTCCTGCAAAAATTTTGAGGTTACTGCTGCCAAAACGGGGTCTAAAGTTTGATTCAGAAGTGTTTTGTGGACTACTTTGTCAGCTTCTCTTTCTCCAAACATTATTTTTGAACAGTCTTATTTCATGTGATCAGGAAAAACAATTTCACTGTATTGTTTGTATGATACCACTAAGCGAAGTCTTCTTAAATCAGTAGGACTTGTCATTTTTGAGGGACTAGTTGCAGAACTTCTGGATGCATTTTAATGCTTGGTTACAGTTTGTTGCATCTATTTCATTCACATAATTCTGAAGTTGTCAAGGAGGTTGCCAATATGGTCATATCACCAATTCAGATTGGATTTCCAAAAAATAAGTGAGTAGTAAAAAGATACAAATGATATGTATACACTCAGTAAATTTAAGGACCTTTGAGACTGATCTCTCAATTTTATATTTCGTCACGAAGTCTGATCTAATTTGCCCAACTGCAACTGTCAAAGTTACTCTGCTAACATCAAGAATTAGGTCCTTCTATTTCTAGTGCAGAATCAATATTGTGTATAGAAGACAGATAATGCATATGCAGATTGTAAACCAAAAGGTTTTTTAAATAAAAATAGCATCTTAAGCTGACAGCATTTGAATTCTATTAAAAAAATAATAATTAGAAAAGCTAGATTTTGTTCAGTTTGGAAGCACTTAGTGAATTTTTAGGGAGAGATGACACATGAAAATGTTTAAATCTGTTTAACTCATGAAGTCATAACTCACAGTTTCTCCTCAACCCATGCTGTTGTGTTGCCATCGAGTAGCTATCTAATAATAAAGGATGTAAATGATGGCAAAAAAAAAAAAATTATTGTGTTCCCTTCAATAGTAAGTCTATACAGCTAATACCTTTGCACAGGGCCTGAGGATTTTATATTAAATTAATCTCATTAGGCATTTTGGCAGCCCTAAATTTCCGTATTATGGAATGTACCATAAAGAAGAAAAAAGAAGAAACTTCTCTGCTTTATAATCTATCATCCATTTCTTCGCACCCTTATTTTGTCTTTGCATCTTCCCTTATCTATTTATTTCTTTGCTCATGAAGAATGGTGCTTTGGAGCAAGAAAGTTATAAACTGTAGACTGTGCAAATAAATCTACATCAAACATGCTTTTAAGACTTAAAATCTCTTTATCATTCAAGTGAATTGTTTTTTTAGAGGTTTGACAGTAGAGTAGTTCTGTCTAAATATTTTTCAAAGCACATTAACTACTTTTTTATTATTCTTATACTTCTTGAGGTTTGGATATATCTGCAAAAAAAAAATGTTTAGGAAAGACAACAGCAGAACAGCATGTTTTTCTAATTCAGCGTTTTGTTCAACGCTGTTACTCATACCAATTCATATAGCTAACAGTTTCAGTGACCGTTTCTTTCAGTCATGGAAACATAAATAAGAAGTTTTATATTCCTGATTTATCTGCATTCTTTGTAAGGTCAGTTAAATTGGTTTGAATAAGAATTAAGTATGCAGGACCACAGGGAGAGAGGTTCTTGGCTAGCATCAGTCACATGGCACTGCAGTTTCAACACTGCTAAGGTAATTTAGCCAAGTTAGACCACTGAGCGAGTGTGTATACAATAATAGCAAGTTACAGTATAAAAGGATATGCAACCAATCATTTTGTCTGTGCAAGTTCATTACAACAATTGTAGAATATTTTTACTTTCTTCTATGGATGAACAAGGACTTAAAGACAGGTTCTTCTCTTGGTTATATGGAAATACAGCCCTGCATGCTTATAGCTTTTTGTCTTTTTTTTTTTTCCTATTTTCTCCATGCCAGTAACCATAGTCCAAGTTTGTGAGGTGATCATTCCTATCTGGTTTGCTTCTCCAGTTATTGACCCTCTTGGATTGAGTTCATCTGGACAGACCCATTGAAGTCCGACTCATATTTCAGGAGTCACATGATAAAAGGTAAGAAAATTAAAAGCAGTCTGTAGAAATGACACATTGAAAAATGGATGTGATGCTTTTAAGTCCCTTTCCTGCTTTTTGACAGTTGTGGTTTGGGGACAGATACCGATTTTCAAAGAGGAAGCTGTTCTAACATGTTGCCTTTTTTTTCTTTTCTCATCCACTAAACTGCATTTTAAAGACATCTGCTTTTATCTTCCAACTTACAACAAAATAATAAAGAAAAATTGACATTTTACTTTTCTTTCTAAAATGGCAGGTATTTCTAAGATTCAAAATTAGATTTTTAGAAGTTTTAATGTATATATATAGTCCTACTTTCCGCTTCCCTACATAAATTTCCTTACTGTCTACCTGCAAGTTATAGAAAGCATATTTTCCCAATACAAACATTCACAGTTTTTCCCAGTGCCTGCAAAATGTGATGCAATTGTAATTAAAAGACAGCAAAGCTCATGCATGGGAAGGTAAGGGTAAATATGTTCCCTAAGATAAGTGGAAAGAAATACAGTTACAAGTGGTCTCATTAGCCTGGTTTATCAAGGTTTTCAAGCAGATGAGACTTCTTAGTAGGAGAGGAAACAGCTCCAGAAGTTACAGCGCAAGCTTGTCATTCAGAGGAACTGTGCTCAGGTCCTGCTTTATCACTGTCTTTGTGAGCCACCAGGAAAGCAGATCCCCCCTGCCAAATTAAGAAAATATCCTGTCCTTACCTTACAAAGGTGATGTGAGGGCCACACAGGGAAGGCTATGAGGTCTGATGACGCGTTGGTAAGGACAGCAATGCAATAGATGGTGCTGTTCCCACACCTCAGAACCTGGGTGACCTGCAGGCTGTCAAGCTGCAGGTCATGTGCTGAGGATGTTTTAGTATTTTTTCCTATGATGTTCACACAAAGAGCAGGATTATTAAAATACTTCCCCCACCTTCCTCAAGTAGTATTCAGCTTCCCTGCTTTATTTGTTTCCATAACATTATCTCTCCCTAGAGTAGTTTTCTTCTACTAAATCAGGTCATTATTCATCTGACTCTCCACACATTGCCATCTCCCTAAAGCAAGTAGAAGCAGATCGTTCATTCCATTCAAGCATGGAAAAACATTTTCAAAATGCTAGTCTTAACTGCTGTGCCTTGGAATCAGTTTAGTAATTTGAATCAAATCCTTTGTTCAGAAGACAAAAGAACCAGCAAAGAGGATAATGGATTTTCCACTCTCATATCTTATCTGGAAGTTATGTAAAGGCTGCTTTGATGAGTGAGAATTGGTGGTGTGACCAATACAACATCATTATATTGCTAAAACATGTAAAAAAAAACAAAGATACCAGGATCACAAGGAATACTGTTGCAGAGCATGCAAGCTGGATACCAACAGTGAAGAAAATTCTGGTATCGCACCCATTATATATATATCTCCCATTGATATATTAAAAAAAAAATTCTAGTAGGAGTGAGGTATTAGAAGTTTTTAAACAGAACAACTTCCTGTTGATGAGGACAGAGTTAGATATTTTTAGCATGGTATAAGTGATTAATTAGGTGAGCATAGACATAGAATATTTAGACAGAAACTTTATTACATAGTTGTCTTGTGGTAAATCTAATATGTGTATATCTGTCAAAAGAGCTAGATATAACCCTTGACAACAGAGATAACACAAGGTAAAATACTGCCCTCAGCTCTGCTGATAGCTGCCTCTGGCCAACCGTTTCCTGGACAGTTACAACAGAAATCTTGGTTTGCCTTTAATGCTACTCTCCATTCCATTTGCAATACTTTATGTAGCTTTTAAAGACTTCTCTGTACTAAGAGAGTTTAATATTTCCAGTAATTTGTCAGACAAAGTGCTTGCCAAATGCTTAGCAAGAATTTTGGCATCATCTTTGTGTTCTTCCTCCTGATTGAAGAAACTGTGATGTATAATACAGGGTATTTAATTCAGAACTGCCAAAGGACAAAATAATATTTACTGGTGTGTCGTATTTGCTCTGTGCTCTGAGTGTTTTGTCTTCCATCTGAGATATCCACATCTCTCACACCTCTCTCAAAATCTTTGCAGTACCAAGAGGAGTAAGTGGGTATTTATGAGAAGGGTCTTGTGGATTTTATGTTCTTGGTTGTGGTAGATAGGTTTTGCCCTAAAATCAGTCATTGTTCTTAAAGGCTGCTATAGTGGTTACTTAAGAACAAGAAATGTAAGCTAATGCATAAGAAAAAAAAACAGGAAATAGACTGTAGTAAAAACTCCAGGAAGTATTCATGGGCAACAGGGTCAACAGAAGTTAAGCACTGACCCTGAAGTAATAGTACATTACGGTTTTCAATTCAAACATACCAAGTACAAAGAAACACATTAATTTTTTGAAAGCTTTGAAAATTAAACCAACCATAGTAAAAGTGGTTTATTACACATCAGCAAGAAAATGTAAACCCTGACATAAAAGCTGTTTGAGTAAAAACAAATGTCACCACAGACACAGAAGGCTTAATTCAGGTGATGCCTCCCTAGGGCTGATGCCTCCCTAATGGCTTCACTGCTTCAACTGACAGCAGAATTTGGCCTAGCCTTGGGGACCAGTACAGTGTGACACTACAGAACTGTCTGTCTGTTGGTCAAGAGGGAGTTGAGGAAAGAGTTCTGAAGCGAAATAAAAGAAAAAGATGGATTGAACATTTTCTTCTTAAAAAAATAAAAATTTAAAGCCCCATTTCAATCTAATCACACTTTAGCCTCAGGATAGGGTGCCAAAAGCCAACATTCATTTCTAAGGCATACCCCATAGCATCTGCACAGCAGCCCCTCACTACCTGTACAGACAACATATAATACCTACCTCCGAGTAACGTAAAACCAGGGGTGGATTAATGCTGCATTATCAGTCCTTTAAATTCAGAGCCACCATTTCCCCTTTTGCAGGGAGATCCAGACTTGATTGACTCTCTTGCAGGCTGCAGCATGTGTTAACTTGCTGATGCCTCCTGCCATGAGCAAAGCCCCTCTCCCCACCAAGCTGTTCCAACCACTCCAGAGGCACCTGCAGTATCATCATCAGTTATCTATGCACAAGCTGATTTACAGGTGCTTGTAGCAGCTGCCCCTCATTAGCTACTTGGTGGAGGAGTAAGGGTGGAGGGGGGGAAGAGAGGAGAACAGATTGGGGTATTATTAGTCCTTCCTGGGTGACCGCTGTGGTGTGAAATGTATATTTACCACAGCCTTTGGTAGTTTCAGCTAGTTTAACTGGGGGAAGAAGTTCCTAATTGTCAGATAGAAACAGGTTGAAAAGTTATATCATCTCAATTAGATTCTGCATAAAGACCTTCCTGTGGCTGAAATTATTAAAGTAGCAGGAACAGAAATCTTGTGACTGACCTGCATTTGTACTGGTCAGATGTAATCATCTTCCTGCATTTGCAGCTCACAAAGAAATGTGTTTGACCTTCAGAGAGAAAGGTGTGGTAAAGGTATTTGATGAAGAAAATCTCAACTATCAGGTTTATTTTTATTTTTTAATCATTGCTCAGAAATATCAATGCTAAATGAACTCATTCTACTTTTTGATTGATTGCTGTGGTTATGAAACAAAACAATTTCCTCACATCTTGTTTCTGAATTGATCATGTACTAAAAAAGCTGTCAGTAAAGTAATTGCATTTTTTAATGTATAAAGCACGTGCAAATTTGTGTTTTATTGGTGCGAGTTCTTGTGTGTATTCTATGTTTAGACACAAAACGAGAAGAAAATGTCCATCAGACAAATCATCTGTATTCTGGGCATATGAAGATATATTTAGGTTTTAATAAGGACCTAAAATGCATTATTCGGATGGAATTATTTAATAAAAAACCTGTGCTGAGCATTGTTCTTTATACAGTAACATGTAATTAGGTTCTAATCCCATCCTTCACCTTTATTAAATAACATACAGCACAAGAATAAAAAATAATAAAATGTCTGGTGGTCAGGACTGAAAGTGAATAAAGGTGTATATTAGATACTGTAATAAAGTCTTCTATTAGAAATGTTGCTAGCACAGTATCTCAAATGACATTTAAAAAATATATATCCAGATGCCAAATATAGCCTTGTCTGCCCTGGCTATAGACAGATCTTTAGTCTTAGCAGACAAAAATAAGCACTCCAAGATTTGGTGGATTTTATACAACAGGTTGAATTAACCCTGCATAGTAAGACACACTGCACATCCAGTCTTCTAACAGAAAAGGCATAAACAAGTGTAGGCTGTATTCTCATTTCCAGATGGCAGCATCCTTGCACATGCTACTTGTTATTTATTCTAGCAAAAAAGACATTTGCACCTTTAAGTTTCAAAACTTTTTTGGGAAAAAAATCCTTTTCAACTTATTACTATAAGATAAATCTTACAGTATACCTGAGCTATACCTGTTGATGTCAGCTGAGGACAGCAGTTTTATAAACTACGAGAACCAAGGTGAAGTGATTTCTTACTGGTTTGTGGTCCTCAGCAGGTACTGGGCTTCAAGGAGCCAGAGCAAAGCACTGTGGTCACTGCTTCACTGTGTAGCAAGTACAGCTCCTAGCTCATGGTCAGTTTCACCAGGACCCAAGACATATTGAAAATGAAAGAAAAAGCTTGTCAATCACTAGCCCAGACCATGTCAACTCCTTACCCACAGTGTTCTTGTGCAAACTGCTGCTTTAACTGCTCAGACCTTTTGTGCTTAAGGCAGTTAAGAAGTAAATCACAGCAATGAAATTTAAGGATGTATTCCAGTAAAGCTTAAGCATGTACTTTCAGCAGATGTCTTAAAGTTAATCGTGTGCTTAAAAACTTCATTGAACTTTCTTTCCCCTTGAACGAAACTAGTCTGAATGGGGTCGTTTACTGTAGTTACATCTCTCACTTCATAACTAAAACTTCTGCTTCCCACCATTTTATGGATATTAAAGAGAAGCTGATAGGCACTCCAAATTTTAGGGGATTTAGACTGGCCAATATTTATCTATTACTATTTAGCAAAAGCTGTTTTCATAGAAGAACAGTTCAGAATTTTGTGTTTCTGAGAAGGTATATTAATATTTTGGCACTCTCGTTACATAACACCTTTTAATACAAAAATAAGAATGGGACCCATATGATCATATACATTGTGTAATCACTAGTTATGATGTATTTTTTACACAGAGTTTTTGACAACTTATGATGACCCTAATCACACACACACTATAGCTGTGCATGTCTTAAACTACCTGTATAATCTTGATTTTGATGTGACTGGTCTGGAATTACTGATGCATGTAAAATGAAGCACACATTTATACTTTGTTGGAATGTGATCAAGGGAAGGCTTGTTAAGAGAATTAATTGACATCTTTTTGTTATCTTCAGAACTAGTATAGCTATTCTTTTTTGATCAATTATAAATACATTGTGCAGAAATACACAACAGACTGGATCATTGAATGTGTAATTACATGTTGCACATAACTTCAGGACCTATTTCTATTGTTTTTTAAGGGCTGCTGTTAGTGTTTAACAGCAACAATATGCAGCATTACTTTCTATCAAGAAATTATATTGAAACTGTCATAACAAAAAGATTACCTGAAAATAAATTTAATTAAATGTTAGCCGAACTGATTTTTTTAAAGTATCTGCAACTTAAACACACCCCAAATATAATGTAGAATGTTGTATAAAACATTTGTACATAATACTTAAAATGTATAAATATAAAGAACAAAAGATAGTCATGTATTATTCATATATGAAAATTAAAACAAGCTCCTTTAAAATTTAAATTCTGAGCACATTGTTGAAGGAATTAATTTCACATGGAGCTGTTAAATATATACAGGTAGAATATATCCTATGAAACATCACTGCCTAATTTTTTTTCTAGACAAGGTATCTTTGGCAGTAATGGTTTTATTTTTTTTTTGTTTTTTTTTTAATTTTGAAATTTAATTATGATTGTTAAGGTTAAAAGTTTCCAGTGTGCAATACAACATCCTTCAACACAGCTCAGATAAAATATTTGGGGCATTTCCTTTGGGCAGTTTGCCATTGTTCTATTGGATTGGAAGTTACAGTAATTTGACTGGTATGTCTATTAATCTGTTTTTTTCCCTTAGGTATTGAAAGCAAGTATTGTTGTGTCTGTACTGCAGCTGGAGTGATTTTTCAATTGAAAACTTGCACATTTGCTTTCTGCTTACACAATAATCTATTTTGATACAGAATTCTGTTGGCTGCTGCAGAAAGTAGCAAGTGCTATCACCAAAAAAAAGTACAGCTTTAAGAAAATAGTAATACTTCTTTGTTAAATAGAAAAGTGTGTGTGATTTGCATTGCTGACGGTATACTAAATGTGTTGTGTGGATGTCAGAGAATGACAAAATATCTTCTGATAGACAGGATCCTCCTGTAAGTCTGTTTTGGGGTCCTATATAACATATTTACCATTTGTCCCCATTCCCATCTCTGCAAATTATATCTCTCCAAATAGCAACCAAGCAACCAAGCGATCTATTTTGTTGAGTACATCTCTACAAGTCACTTGAGGCTCTCTAATGTCAATCCCATATGAAATGTCCCCCCAAAAGAGTGAACTGGGACATTTCTGGTATTCAGAATGAGTAAACCACACAATGCAGAGATACTTGTTATTTTCATCCATGTAAAATAAGGTCTTTTTATTCAGAAAAGATGAATCTGCTAACAAGAATACTGTTTCAGACAAGATATATCTTTTCTATTTGAATTGAAATTTACAGAGAGTTTGAATGTACCCAGTTAAAAACCAACCAAAAAAACAAAACCCCTACATCTTTTGTGGTTCTAAAGAAGGTACCACTTTTATATGTCATATTTGTAATTATTAACTTTTATAAAAATTATTCAGAATTGAAAATTCTTCATTCTATTATCTTCTTACCATCAGACAAACAAAAGGTCTATAGTCAGGTACCTGAGCACCAAGCATGCATCCAGCTTTGAGGAATGACTACGTAAAAAGGTCACCAGTGGCAGTGCTTCTTAGCCTGCCACATTTCCAGAACTTCCAGAACTGCTTACTTTGCACCATTCTCCATATTTTTTGCTTTCCCTGTGTTTTACCAGATGTCGTGCTGCTGGTAGTATGAAGGGTCTTTCAATGGGACTCAAAGTCTTCAAACATCATTGAGGTGGTGTTGAAGCCTAAGATTTTCTTTGAGTAGAAAAATAAAAAAATATACCTAATCCTGTTAACTAGGCATGGATGGTTTATAGGCAAGTGTTCCCAGGGCAGAGCAAAATGCTAAGGTAACCAGCAGAAATTAAAGTGATAGATAAGCTCCAGAACCATCTCACCTGGAAGGGAAAATTAGTGTGTTGCTCATATTACAAATTCAAATTGAAACAACAAAAACTCCACAGCAAATCTTTTTCTTATTGATATACTGTTACTTTACTTTGTGGTGTGTCAGATGGAAGAGCATTATTTGTCTGTAATGGCCTCTCCCTCTCTGAGGGATGTATGCACTCAAACATCAGCATTGACTGCACCCAGTGTGACAAGGTAGCATGGGGTAAAAGAGAAGAATGAAAATGGTTCAAATGTCTGTGATACTATGTTTTAGGTACAGTTTCTACAACATGGCGTTGAACTGTCTGAAAACTATTTGATCTAATGTTGCAGGTCTCTTCTATGAGAAATGACAATGGAACAAGGGTAAAGCAAAATAGAAATGATTAGTTAGAATATTGAAATCAAGGTGCCTAAAGTTAGGACTTTCAGTCCAAATTTTGGCTGTTAAATAAGAATTTTCTAGGGTGTCTGGAATTTCCTGAAGTCACAGAACTGCAGTTCCATTGCCTTCAGCAAGATTTATAGGCAATTGAAACTCTTGAAAACCAGGTGGCATTCTTCATGATAATCAATGTAGTAGTGCCTGAGGACCAAGAAAGCCTTGAAGAAATTGCAATCCAATATAAGAATTAGAGACTGTATAGAGGATAAGTATAACTTAACCAGCATGATTGAAACAAATGACACATTTGTTAAAAAATCCATTTCCCTTTCATGCAGGAGAGAGAATAAACGAAGGGTTGAATGATCAGTGAAGGAGGCTAGGAAAGAAGAGCATATAAGGGCAGATATGAAGATTGAAAGGCTGAATAAAATAGAGAGACTGAAAACTTAAATAAACATCCCACTAGTACAGGAAAACAAAAGTCCAGCTAAAAGCACAGACAGTTCTGTGAAGGTGCAGAGGTCCAAAGATGTACATGTGTTGCTTGCATTTCCTCATGACAGCTAGCATATATATATGTGTATAGATATAGGTTTAATTAATTTTTGTCAGGTAAAAGAATATAATGCAAGTTTAATTTAAAATAACACGTGTACAACTTGATTAATTGGTAACATGGTAAAAGAAATCAAAGCTATCCGTGTAACCTCTTAAATAAGAGATTTTATATTTTCCCTTGTAAGACTCTATATAAATAATATTTGCAAAGTCCTCAGCACAGGAAAGACAGGGACCTGTTGGAGTGGGTACACAGGAGGGCCAAACAAATGATCAGGGGGCTGGAACACCTCTCCTGTTTAGAAAGGCTGAAAGAGTTGAGTTTTTTCATCCTGGAGAAGATAAGGCTCTGAGGAGGTCTTACTTTCAGTCCTTAAAGGGGGCCTATTAGAAAGATTAGAACAAGCTTTTTGGTAGCAAACTTTTTAGGTCCTGTAGCAATAGGACAAAGGATAATGGTTTAAACTAAAAGAGGGTAAATTTAGATTAGCTATAAAGAATAAATTTTTTACAATAAGAGGAGTGAAACACTGGCTTAGGTTGCCCAGAGAGGTGGTAGATGCATCATCCTTGGTGACATTCAAGGTCAGGTTGGATGGGGCTCTGAGTGACCCTGATCTAATTGAAGTTGTCCTTGTTCATTGCAGTGGGTTTGGACTAGATGAGCTTTAAACGTCCCTTCCAACCTAAACTATTCTATGATTCTAAAATTGTCTTTTAATTTTGAGATAAAAAGTTATATATCAGTCTGTGATCTGTGTATGGTATGTACTGGGTACCAATTATGTTTTAGTTTCATTTCCAGGGAGCTTTAAAAGACTGTATGAGGTGATGAGTGAGTTTAGTTGTTGTTTATAGGAGGATGACAGGCTAAATACAAGGAGTGAGCCCACATGTCCATACTTCTGGGAAACATTTTATGTAGCAAATTTCTAATGGAGATTTTTTCAAGAATTCCCACTGCTTTTTGCAAAACACAATTTTTGGTCTGAATTGTGTTGCCTTTTTTTTTTTTTTCCCTCTTCCAGTTAAATGCCTTAAGAATTATCTTAGATAATTTACAGTGAACTTAAAGAAGCAGCATATTAATTTATACTTTGATTTTTACCTATAAATAGGAAATGGGTCACAAACAGGATACAAATGTGAAAATAAAAAACTTGATCCCTGGTGTCATGGTTTAAGTCCAGGCTGTAAATCAGAACCATGCAGCCCTCTCGCTCACTCCCCCACTTTCTTCCCCCCACCCCCCGGCTCCCGGAGGGATGGGGAGGAGAATCGAAAGAATGCAACTCCCATGGGTTGAGATAAGAACAGTTTAGTAACTAAGGTATAACACAAATCACTACTGCTACCACCAATAATAATAATGATAAGGGAAATAACAACGAAAGAGAATAAAATATCTCACCAACCGATACCTAGCCTGACCCAGCAGTGAACTAGCCCTTCTGGGTAATTCTCAGTTACCTCCTGGGCATGACATGCTGTGGTATGGAATATTCTTTGGCTAGTTTGTGTCAGGTGTCCCTGTCCTGGGTTTAGCAGCAGCAGTCATTTTTCTCATTCTTGGTAGCTGGTGCAGTGCTGTGTTTTGACTTCCAGCCTGGGAACAGCACTGATAACACTGATGTTTTCAGTTGCTGCTAAGTAATGTTTACCCTGACCAAGGACTTTGTCTCCCTGTGACTGTGAGGCTGCTCTCAGCTGCCTGTAGAAGGCCGCACAACATCCTTGTCTCTAAATCGGAGGGACATCAGTTTGACAGATGGACCACTCGGTGGATAAAGAACTGGCTGGATGGCCGCATGGAAAGAGTTGTGGTCAGTGGCTCAATGTCCGGCTGGAGACCAGTAACGAGTGGTGTCCCTCAGGGATTGGTGTTGGGACCGGTCTTGTTCAGCATCTTTGTCACTGACATGGGCAGTGGGATTGTGTGCACCGTCAGCAATTTGCCGATGACACCAAGCTGTGTTTCAGTTGATACGCTGGAGGGAAGGAATGCCATCCAGAGGGACCTTGACACACTTGTGAGGTGGGCTGATGCCAACCTTATGAAGTTTAACCATGCCAAGTGCAAGGTCCTACACCTGGGTCGGAGCAATCCCAGGCACAGCTACAGGTTGGGCAGAGAAGAGATTCAGAGCAGCCCTGTGGAAAAGGACTTGGGGGTGTTGGTTGATGAGAAACTGAATATAAGCCGGCTTCAGCGTGCACTCGCAGCCCAGAAAGCAAACCGTATCCTGGGCTGCATTGAAAGGAGTGTGACCAGCAGGTCAAAGGAGGTGATCCTGGCTCTCTGCTCTCGTGAGACCTCACTTGGAGTGTTGTGTGCAGTTCTGGTGTCCTCAGCATCAAAAGGACATGGAAGTGTTGGAACAAGTCCTGAGGAGGGCCACGAGGATGATCAAGGGACTGGAGCACCTCCTGTATGAAGACAGGCCGAGAAGGCTGGGGCAGTTCAGCCTGGAGAAGTGAAGGCTGCTTTGGGACCTCATAGCAGCCTTCCAGTATCTGAAGGGGGGTGTAGGGATGCTGGAGAGGGACTCTTCATTAGGGACTGTAGTGACAGGACAAGGGGTAATGGGTTAAAACTTAAACAGGGGAAGTTTAGATTGGATATAAGGAGGAAGTTCTTTACTGTGAGGGTGGTGAGGCACTGGAATGGGTTGCCTAGGGAGGTTGTGAATGCTCCATCCCTGGCAGTGTTCAAGACCAGGTTGGAAGGAGCCTTGGGTGACATGGTTTAGTGTGAGGTGTCCCTGCCCATGCAGGGGGGTTGGAACTAGATGATCTTAAGGTCCTTTCCAACCCTAACTATTCTATGATTCTATATGCATAACAGAGCAGAGCTTTCTGTTGTATTCTGTTGTATTCTGTTCAGTTCCATTCCACTCTCATTCCATTTTTTTATTGCCTTCCCTTCCCTGCACTCACAAGTTGTACAATGAGGATATCCTTATTTACCTGAAATGCCAAGGGAATTTCAACTCAGAACGGTTATGGGTAGAGAGAGTATTTTATTTATTTCTAGATAAGGTTATTTGATTTAGTTTAGCTGAGTTAATTTTAGTCTGGTTTAGTTTAGAGCCTTCAGTTTAGCTGGAAAAACCCTCCCTTGCAGCCCGAGAAAGGAAAGGCAGGGCAGGAGCGGTGCTGTGGTGGTGCGAGAGCAGTGCAAGAAGAACCCAGCCAGAAAGGGCCAGGGAAGACCTGTCGAGGTGTGATGCTCAGTCCTCCAGAGGACAGCAGCAAGTCCCGGGGCCACGCTGGGGCCACCCTGGGAGTGCAGAATGCTGCCTCCCCCCGGATGCGGGGCACGAGGGCCACCTGCGTGGAGCACGAGCAGCTGCCTTTGGGACACCATGACCCAAAGGAGCCCCATGAAGGGGCTGTGCTCAGCTGCAGAGGAAGGCAAAAAACCCCAGGGACGCTTGCTAGTCCAGCCTGGGGGAAAAAAGCCTTCCCCCCCCCAGCTGCAGGACACGAGGGGCCACCTTCGTGGAGCATGAGCACCGGGTGATAACGCAGCCAGAATGGACTGAGGAGCCCTGACAAGGGGTCATGCTCAGTGCTCAGAGGAAGGCAAAAAACCCCCGGGGACCGGTGCCAATCTGCCCCGGAGGAAAATTCCTTCCTGACCCCAGTGCTGGCGGTCGGCTACTCCCTGAGCACGTGAGCAAGACCTGCTCCAGCTCCACACGCTGGTTACGCCTCTAAGGGGACAAGGGGACACTGGCACTGCTTTTGCTGCTTCCACCTGAAGCCATCTCAGGGGCTTCCAACAACAGCAAAATGCCTTTGGCCTGATGAATCCTCGGAGCACGAATCCTTCCTGTGCTTGGCAGTGGGGGAGGGCACTGAACCACCTGTGCATCCTTTTTCTTCTGGCTACTGCCACTCTCTCCGCAGGAGGTGAGGACGGCGAACTCCCTGACAACCAAAGCAGGATCCCTCGATGATGCTTTGAGCGTGGCCCCTCCAGAAGCTGGTACCGCAGCACAGAACCTCCTGCAGCTTTGCAGCTTCAAGTGTTCTCTCCCTTATTCCCCCCCTCACCTAATTCCCTGGTGCCCAGGAGATGAGGACGGCAAGCTCCCCAATGACTGAAGCAGGATTTCCATCCATCCATCCATGCGATGAGCTTTGAGCGTGGCCCCTCCAGGAGCTGGAACCGCAGCACAGAACCTCCTGCAGCTTCGCAGCTTCAAGTGTTCCCTCCCTTAGTCTCCCCCTCACCTAATTCCCTGGTGCCCAGGAGACGAGGACAGCGAGCTCCCCAATGACTGAGGCAGGATTTCCATCCATCCATCCATGCATCCATCCATCCATGCGATGAGCTTTGAGCGTGGCCCCTCCAGGAGCTGGAACCGCAGCACAGAACCTCCTGCAGCTTCGTGCAGCTTCAAGGGTTGCCCCCATCAACCCCCGCCCCCCTGCCAGGAATTCCCCCGGTGCCCCAGGGACTGCCTCTCAGATGCCCTCAGGCTGCCAGCTCTGTCCCGGTGGCAGCGCCGGGCACTCTGGCAGCGGGAGAGGGGAGGGCGCTGGACTCATACTGCCCCGGAGCATTGTGATGCTGCATGGCCGGGTGCTGGCACTATGACACGGGGGTGACGGGGCCCCTGCAGCCCTGCCTACCGCAGCCCTGCTGCTGCCCCTTCGCCCAGCATCCCTTGGAGAAAGGCCTTTGGGGTGCTGGCCCTGAGGCATTGCCTGTGCCCAGGAGGCCCAGGGGGATGTCCCTGCCCATGGTGGCCACACACTGGGCATCGCTGCAGGGTGTCTGTCCTGGGTATAGCTGTAGCAGTCAATTTTTTTCCTTCTTGGTAGCTGGTGCAGTGCTGTGTTTTGACTTCCAACCTGGGAACGGTGCTGGTAACACCCATATTTTCAGTTGTTGCTAAGTAATGTTTACCCTGACCAAGGACTTTGTGAGGCTCATGCTCTGCCAGGGAGGAGGGGAAGGCGGGAGGAAGCAGAGACAGGACACCTGACCCAGGCTAGCCAAAGAGGTATTCCATACCGTAGCACGTCATGCCCGTAACTGGGAGTTACCCGGAAGGACACAGGCTTCTGGGTCGGACTTGTTTCTCGGCAGGTGGTATTGTATTCTCTTCCCTTGTTATTTTCTCTTATCGTTGTCATTGGTGGTAGTGGTGGTGTTGTACATTGGTTGCTGGACTGTTCTTGTCTCAACCCGTGGGAGCTGCACTCTTTCGATCCTCTTCCCCATCCCTCCGGGAGCGGGGAAGGGGAGAGCCCCGGTGGGGGGGGGCTCAGTTGCTTCCAGGCCGGCACAACTCACTGGGAGTAAGTGAACAAGCTGTCTGGCTAGGGCTTAAACCACGACAGTTCTTTTTGGCGCCCAACGTGGTGCACGAAGGGTTGAGATAATGACAGATCTGACCGGATTAATAGTCACTCGTCACAATGCTGATTTATTGGCTCTCAAGGTTGTTCCCCTTGATCTCACAGTTTCAGTATATCGTATCTTACTTCCATTCGGTATTTGCTGTATTAGTGTTTTTCAAGTGTGGGGCTTGGGCTAAGGTTTTTGTCCCATTGTACTTTATGGTAATGACTTGTAATACAATAGAATCATTGATCATGAAACTGATCTGGCTTATGTTCCCAGTGTGGTCACCACCTTTATACTTTGGGAGGTATATAATAGAATTGTTTAGCGATTACACATCTTTTTTCTCCTTCTCGGGTGGTCAACCTGCGAAGGAGACATCCTTTTACCCTCCCAGTCCTCCCCCCAGACCATTTACAGCATCATTTGAGAGTTTTGAAGTTTTTGAATGGTCCTACCTGGAGCCTCTGGCAGAAAGCTCCAGGGGAGACTCGAGGTCAACTCCTCGGTTTTTGGAGTCGGGGATACAAAGGGTCTGAGGCCAGCTATACCCCAACTGAGAACGAGATATTGGCAGCCTATGAAGGGGTTCGAGCTGCTTCAGAAGTGATTGGCACTGAAGCACAGCTCCTCCTGGCACTCCGGTTGCCCGTGCTGGGCTGGATGTTCAAAGGCAGGGTCTCCTCTACACATCATGCAACTGATGCTACATGGAGTAAATGGGCTGCACTAATTACACAAGGAACTCGAATAGGAAATCTCAGTCGTCCAGGCATTCTAGAAGTCATCATGGACTGGCCAGAGGGCAAAGATTTCGGAATGTCACCAGAGAAGGAGGTGATGCGTGCTGAAGAGGCCCCGCCATATAATAAACTGTCAGAAAGTGAAAAGCAGTATGCCTTGTTTACTGATGGCTCTTGCCGTATTGTGGGAAAGCATCGGAGATGGAAGGCAGCTGTATGGAGTCCTGGACGACAAGTTGCCGAAACTGCTGAAGGAGAGGGTGAATCGAGTCAATTTGCCGAGGTGAAAGCCATCCAGCTGGCCCTGGACATTGCTGAACGAGAAAAGTGTCCAGTACTTTATCTCTGTACTGACTCATGGATGGTGGCAAATGCCCTGTGGGGGTGGTTGAAGCAATGGAAGCAGAGCAACTGGCAACGCAGAGGTAAACCCGTCTGGGCTGCTGCACTGTGGAAAGATATTGCTGCCAGGGTGCAGAACCTGGTGGTGAAGGTACGTCATGTAGATGCCCATGTACCCAAGAGTGGGGCCACTGAGGAACACCAGAACAACCGACAAGTGGATAAAGCGGCTAAGATTGAAGTGGCTCAGATGGACCTAGATTGGCAACATAAAGGTGAATTATTTTTGGCCTGGTGGGCCCATGACACTTCAGGCCATCAGGGCAGAGATGCAACATACAGATGGGCCTGTGATTGAGGCATGAACTTAACAATGGACACTATTGCCCATGTTATTCATGAGTGTGAAACATGTGCTGCAATTAAACAAGCCAAACAGTTAAAGCCTCTTTGGTATGGAGGACAATGGTTGAAGTATAAATATGGGGAGGCCTGGCAGATTGACTATATCACACTGCCACCAACCCGCCAAGGCAAGTGCCATGTGCTTACCATGGTGGAAGCAGCCACTGGATGGCTGTGCCCCCTGCCACTGCCGGGAACACTATCCTGGGCCTTGAGAAACAGATTGCTCCCCTCTAAAGGCTATAGCACCCGGGATTCCCAGGTGGTCTCCCATCCAAGTACTAACTGTCTCTGCTTCCTCCCAGCTTCCCCTCCTCCCTGGCAGAGCATGAGGTTCAGAAAGTCCTTGGTCAGACTAAACATTTGAGCAGTAACTAAAAACATCGGTGTTATCAGTGCTGTTTCCAGGCCAAAAGTCAAGAACAGCACTGCACCAGCTACTAAGAAGGAGAAAAAATGACTGCTACTGCTGAACCCAGGACACCTTGATACTTTATATGTTGAATATTTACTGAGATTAATTCTTACAAAAAGAAGCAAATCAGTATTAATCCCCTGGCAACACTTTACAGGAATCCCACTGAATACTTTTACTGCTAAGGTAGCTGTAATACACAGTTGTATCGGAGGCCAATTGCAATGCAGTGCTAATTAATGCCCACTTCTGTCTAACATGTTCATGTGAATATCAAATAGATTACTGATATTAATGCTCTTGACATAGCATGTTTCTAACATAAATATATGTTAGTGCTCAGCCAATTGTATTCTAAGCCTTAGATATCAAAAATGTAATAATGTTGACTAAAGCTTTACAAATTCACATCTCCTATGTATCATAAAATAATTGTTACAGACAATGACCTGCATTAAGTGGTTGAAAATAGAAAAAAATGAGTGACTTGAAGTAGTGAGATTCAAAATTAAAGACTAAAATGAGGAAGAAAATGAAAAGAGCTTGCTTTTGGAAAAAAAAAGTTTGCTTACAGTTACTTTTAAATTATTTAGTTTATCATCCCAGACTTTCAAAACATGCACAAATGTTAAAGCACTAGATTATCACTTTTTTTATGTTCTCCATAGCTATATGCTAATCATTGTGCTGAGTGTGGAATGACTTTTTCCTTCTGTTATGATCCCGAAGTCTTTGTTCTGGAAGTGATCACACGATTACACAGATTTAAAAATTCCCATTTGTGCTCATTTCTCCCTGTTAAACCCATGTAACCCAGTTGAGCGTGCCCTGCGTGCTTGCCTCAGAGACACACATTTTCATTAGAAAAGTAGAATACCCACCCTCCCCTGTAGCTGATAACATTTCTAGTTTTATCTGTTACTTAAATATTTACCTGAACTTGACTAGCTTTACTCCATGGTAAAATAATTTCACTTTGTTCAGAAATAACAGGATGAATTAACTAATTTAATGAATAAATGGTCAAAAGGAGAAGTATACATTTAAAAATTAATTGAACTATTAGAATGGAAAATTCTTTCTAGCAGTTGGAAACAATTTTGGGAGTCATATTTTAGCTTGTGAAACACAGAGAACCAGAGGACTGCAAGAAATTCATTGTCACATCGCAAGTGTGTAGTAGTCTAGTTTAGCTACTACATCCCATTCTCACCACTTGAATACTTAGGTCTAGATTTATGTTATTCTAAACTCTTCTAAGATGAAAACTACGTTCTTCTTTGTCCACATTAAGATGAGGAGGAAAAAATACAGTTTTATAATAGAACAGTAAATTTGCTATAAATTCCTGGTGTACTTAAGGTTATTCCCTTCCTCACATTTAAGATTCATCTTGAGTATCCTCATAAAAGTAAAATGCAAACCCACCAAGACTAATATGCTGTATGAGTTACCATATCTTGGTTGTCATGTATTAAATATCCTGTAGAATCATGGAATATTTAGGGTTGGAAAGGACCTTAAGATCATCTAGGTCCAACCCCCCTGCCATGGGCAGGGACACCTCACACTAAACCATGTCACCCAAGTCTCTGTCCAACCTGGCCTTGAAGAAGGCCAGGGATGGAGCATTCACAACTGGCCTGGGCAACCCATTCCAGTGCCTCACCACCCTTACAGTAAAGAACTTCTTCCTTATATCCAATCTAAACTTCCCCTGTTTAAGTTTTAACCCATTCCCCCTTGTCCTATCCCTACAGTCTCTAATGAAGAGTCCCTCTCCAGCAACCTTGTAGGCTCCCTTTCAGATACTGGAAGGCTGCTATGAGGTCTCCACGCAGCCTTCCCTTCTCCAGGCTGAACTGCCCCACTCTTCTCAGCCTGTCTTCATACAGGAGGTGCTCCAGTCCCTTGATCATCCTCGTGGCCCTCCTCTGGAATTGTTCCAACACTTCCATGTCCTTTTGATGTTGAGGACACCAGAACCACACACAGTACTTCAAGTGAGGTCTCACGAGAGCAGAGTAGAGGGGCAGGATCACCTCCTTCGACCTGCTGGTCACACTCCTTTTGATGCAGCCCAGGATATGGTTGGCTTTCTGGGCTGCGAGCGCACACTGAAGCCGGCCCATGTTCATTTTCTCATTGACCAACACCCCCAAGTCCTTTTCCACAGGGCTGCTCTGAATCTCTTCTCTGCCCAACCTGTAGCTGTGCCTGGGATTGCTCTGACCCAGGTGTAGGACCTTGCACTTGACATGGTTAAACTTCATAAGGTTGGCATCAGCCCACCTCAGAAGCGTGTCAAGGTCCCTCTGGATGGCATTCCTTCCCTCCAGCGTACCAACCGAACCACACAGCTTGCTGTCATTGGCAAACTTGCTGAGGGTGCACTCAATCCCACTGTCCATGTCAGTGACAAAGATGCTGAACAAGACCGGTCCCAACACCAATCCCTGAGGGACACCACTCGTTACTGGTCTCCAGCTGGACATTGAGCCATTGACCACAACTCTTTTCATGGAGCCATCCAGCCAGTTCTTTATCCACCGAGTGGTCCATCCA
Source organism: Pezoporus flaviventris (assembly GCF_033815535.1). Lineage (NCBI taxonomy): Eukaryota > Metazoa > Chordata > Aves > Psittaciformes > Psittacidae > Pezoporus > Pezoporus flaviventris. The sequence goes on from NW_026892595.1 coordinate 12,019,173, forward strand.
TCAAATTGATGTCTCTCCAATTTAGAGACAAGGATGTCGTGTGGGACAGTGTCGAACACTTTGCACAAGTCCAAGTAGATGACATCAGCTGCTCTACCCCTGTCCATCAGTTCCGTAGCCCCATCATAGAAGGCCACCAAATTGGTCAGGCAGGATTTCCCCTTAGTGAAACCATGCTGGCTGTCACCAAGTACCTTGTTGTTTTTCACGTGCCTTAGCATGCCTTCCAGGAGAATCTGCTCCAAGATTTTGCCAGACACAGAGGTGAGACTGACTGCTCTGTAGTTCCCTGGGTCACCCATTTTCCCCTTCTTGAAAATGGCGATTATATTTCCCTTTTTCCAGCCATTGAGAACTTCACCTGACTGCCATGATTTGTCAAATGTGATGGCCAGTGGCTTAGCAACTTCATTCACCAGATCCTTCAGGACCTGCGAATGGATTTCATCAGGTCCCATGAACTTGTGTATGTTCAGGTTCTTAAAATCACACCTACTTTTTGAGTGTATAATATGTCCCTAAGAATGATTATAGCTTCAGATGGTGAATTAAAATCCACATATGAATATTAACTTGCTTGACATTTTTGAAGACCTGTGGTTGGTTCCTGCAGAACCATGAACATTACAGCCATCCTTCTGGTCAGCTGTATACATGCTTTCCGATAGGAAAGGGCTACAGTATAAAAGCTATAGGCAATGAAGTGGTAACAGTGTAGGAACAGTTTGAAATGATGTCACTACATGTGTTCTTAGGACTGTCTTTCCTTCCTGTTCTGTGTTTTTTACTTCATCCACACACAGTGGAGAACAATTTCCTATTCACAAGTCTTAGTAATGAACTCATACCTTAAAAAAAATAAATGACTGTTCTTAAGAACTAAGGAGAGAAGAATCCCATTGCATTTTAGGTGCCTAACTTGTCACATGCTGTAATCTACATGGAGCAATATAGCCCTTACTAGATTTTTCTACTTATGTTTTGATGAACTTTCATTTTTGTTAACTTCTATATGAATTTTCCCCAAATATGTCTTCCTTTCACCCCCCACACAAACAAAAATGAAAGGCAGAAGATATCGGGTTTTCACAGATGCATTACTGAATGTTATATGTACACATTTAGCTCTTTGTGTCTAATGTGTACAAACAGGGAGAGGTCTAGAAAAATATCTATGTATAAGAAAGCATTTGCAAGTACTGAACCCAGGACAGCTTCTAAGGAGGATTATCCAGTGAGAATCTCCATATCACATACACACATTAATGAAATGTAGAGTTAATTAAGTAAGGCAATATGAATTGGATTCATATTATTAAATCTGGACATCTTCATTGCACACATCATGTCTAGACTGTCTTTACAGTTGACAGAAAGAATTAGGATCTGCTAGAATTCCATTTACTTCACTCTAGGGCAGGCACCCACCTGAGGGCAAGATTAATTGAACCATTGCCAATTTGACGGCTACTAAGAGTGGTCAATTTTTAGGTGGTTCTACTGTTTATATATGGCAGTAACTCCAGTTAAGATGTAGCAGATAAAATTCTAACTAATCCGGCTGTGTCAGGTATAGAACCATCATGAAAAATATCAAAAGCTGTGCCTGGGAATTGTTTGGGTTAGAAGGGGCCTTAAAGATCATCTGGTTCCAACAGCCCTGCCACAAGCTTTCACTAGACCAGGTTGCTCAAAGCCCCATCCAGCCTGGCCTTGAACACTTCCAGGGATGGTGCAGCTACAGCTTCTACAGTCAATCTGTTACAGTGCCTCACCACCCACATAGTGAAGAATTTCATCCTAATATGTAATTTAAATCTACTCTCTTTCAGTTCAAACCAGCTACCCCTCACCCTATCATTACTCCCTGATAAAGAGTCCCTCCCCATCGTTCCTGTAGGCCTTTTTTAGGTACTGGAAAGCTGCTATAAAATCTCCTCTGAGCCTTCTCTTCTCCAGACTAAACAAGCCTAGCTCTCTCAGCCTGTCTTCATAGGAGAGGTGCTTTCAGCCCTCTGGTCATCTTCATGGCCTTCTTCTGGATATGTTCCAAAAGGTCCATGTCATTCTTGTGTTGGTGGCCCCAGAGCTGAACACAGTACTCCAGGTGGGGTCTCATGAAAGCAGAGGAGAGGGGAAGAATCATCTCCCTTGCCCTGCTGGTCACGCTCCTTTTGATGGAACCCAGTATATGATTGGCTTTCTGGGCTGCAAGCCCACACTGCCAGCTCATGTTGAGCTTCTCATCAAAAACATCCCCAAGTCTTTCTGCTCAGAGCTGTTCTCAATCCATTCTCAACCCAGCCTGTATTTGTCCTTGGGATTGCTCCGACCCAGGTGTAAGACCTTGCCCTTGGTCTTGCTGAACCTCATGAGGTTTGCACGGGCCCACCTCTCAAGCCTGTCAAGGTCCTTCTGGATGGCAACGCTTCCCTCCAGCATGTTGACTTACTTAACAACACAGCTTGGTGTTGGTGGAAAATTTGCTGAGGGCGCACTCAATCCTACTGTCCATGTCACCAAAAATATGTTAAACAGCACCAGTCCCAATACTGATCTCTGAGGAGCGTTGGCCATTGAGCCAAACTTCAAAATTAGATCAGTTTTATTGTCTTCATTCTGATCAGTCTGTTGCTGGTCAACCAGGGCAAGGATGAGAGAAAATCACCAACAGCAAGTGCCTGGACTACATCCATAGGGATCTCAATTGTAACAGGCAGCACACGCTGGAATATATGGAGAAAGGAGGCAGCAGCACAAAGGACTGGTACTGCTGCAACACTGCAACTAACGAGCCCAAGGGGAAACTCTAAGCAAGGCCTGAGCTCCTCAGTTTTGTCAAAGAGGAGGGTACACAACTACATGTCGTACCTAATTTTTTTTAACCAGAATATCCTCTCCCCTTTCCCACGTCTTCTCAAATTGCAGAGTTGTGGCTAGTAGCAGGTGTCAAGGCAAGTATTGGAGCAAACTGCAAGCAAGATGACCCTTTCTGACATAAGAATCTGGCTATCTGTGTGTAAAACGTTGTTGATATGTACCATAATTATGTCTTGTTTGAAATGCAGATTAGCCAAAAGCTTGATTAAGGTTTTTATGATTGTGAGATTTTGGGACTGAAATTCTGAGAAGGACATATTGACCACACCGCAGGTGGTATTAGGTTCTGTTAAAAGTTTTGTCTTGTAATTTATTTCTACTGTTAACGTGGATCATTAGTGTACAAACATGTTAACACTAGGCTAAGTACAGTATTCATCAACTGCATAGAGTATCCATCTTCTAATTTATTCCCAGAAAATTGGCCACTTGGAAACAATTCATTTTTACTACTTAGAATTTTTAACAATAACAGAATAATATTATGGAGGGTGTTTAATCAAGGGCTATTATTAATTGGGAGCAGCAAGAAGCCTATATTCTTTATATTTTTACATTAAAGTTTTGGCAAGAATGACTGAAAATATGAATTCTACTGCTTTGGTTGAAATTCCTGAAAAGTTTCAGAAAATTAAGTAAAAAGTATAATTTTTGTCTTAAACTTGTAAGTCTGGGGCTGTTGTTAATCAGCTGCTAGGCAAGAGACAATAACCATACAGTGAATATAAGTAAATATTTTGTTCCTGGTGAAATAAGAATAGTAAAATATGATCAAATTTCAGGAAGATGGGAAGTCTCAATTTTAATGCTTTCTTTAAAAATATTCTATTAATTATAAAAATGGAAAATTATTTTGTTAGAAGCCTACCTTGTTTCAGAGATAATCCAGAAGAATCACAGTACCCTCAGGAAATAGGTAAAAATAAGAAATATGATATTCTTTGAGTTCTTTTACAATAATTCTTTATAATCATATGCTTCTATTTATGAAATTAAAGTGAGTGCTATTAATAGTAAAATAAATATATTTTCTTTCATAAGGAAGAATGTGATAAAATTATGTGATTATTAATTTAATCCTTTTCATTATTGTAAATTTTTACAGATAAATATTGTGTAACACAGCGATTGGAGATTTAAGAACTGTAGCATAACCAGCATTTTAGAGTTAATGAAATTCTAAAAGCAGTGCTAGTCTGTTCCAGAATAAATGAGAATTTGACTACATGGGCTTGACCTTGTAGGAACGTTTAATGTCTGTTTATAATGTGGAGATCAATCATCTCACACAGATTTATCAAAATACCAGAGTTCAGGAGCTGGGGGCACTTGGCACTTTGCTGAATCAAGTGTATTCTGTGTCTCAATGAGTACAAGTATAATGAGCAAATTCTATGTTTCTGTTTTACTAATCTGATTTTAGAAAGAAATCAGCATGTGTGATCTGCTTGTCACAGTTCCTTTTTTAAAACCTCCATGGAATAATATTTGGTAACTTCCAACTAAACTCAGCGCTAAGGCAGGTGTGTGCATGAAAGATATGAAGCTCCAAGCATCTTCATTAGAGTAGCAGTGGGGCAGGACACAGCTGTACAAATCCAGAGCACAGAGGAGAAGAATTTGCAGTGTGAGTTTGTTACCTGTGCCACCAGCTGGCCAACCAGCCAAACACAGAGCAGCTGATCAGCACATCATATCTCTGTGTGAGAGAGTGATTGATGCTTCTTTTTCAGTTTGTAGTTAGAACACATCAGGGAGACAAGCTCAAGAGATAAAGATATGAAGCTTGGAGAAGGACTGAGGGTACCACAGTGGATTACAGGAGAGAGGGGAAAGAGAAATAGTAGGTTTTAAACTGCAACAGAGAGGTACTTATTAGCATATTGCTGTAGAGGTATGGAGAGAATCATGAACAAACATCCAAGGGAGTCATGCATTGTTAGTTCTGCTGCCCATGAAACAATATGCCAGTCAGATAAGAAAACCTAAATCAAAAACTAGTTCTGTGGCTTCAGTAGAGAGCTGTGGACTACTGATATGCTATTAAGAAAGAGTGAAAGAAAGCCCAAACTAAACCCCAAACAAGGAGTCCCCTGCATGATAGATTAAACCCAGGCTTCAGTGTGTTTTTCAGTCTGGAGTCTCAAAAGTCTAATTTCAGCATTCTTTGAAGGTACTGCCTACTATCCAGATGTCTGGGTTTATGACATTAGTAGGAGTTTAGTAACTTTGCAACTTGCCGATGGATTTAAAATTAAGCAGGCTTTAGAAATACAGTAAGGGAGGAAAACACAAGCACAGCAGAATCACTTAAGACTTCAAGCTAAAAATGACCACCATATAATTCAAGTGGGCATTATGGAAGATGACATATTGTCAGGTCATTTAAAGTGTAAACACAAGCTATTCCTGGTATCACAGAGGATGACACCCTAAATCAGGAGGAAATCCAGAATCACCACCCCCAAAATCTTTCTTATTTAGGCATAAGAAAGGGATGACACAAATTTCAGCTCTGTGGGAGACCAAGCTATTTGGCAAAAATACAGTTTCCTGAACATGCTAATTTCCACCCTCTGTCAACCACTAAGCTAATCAATAGTGCTGTGGTAAGCACTGTAGAGCTGACCAGAAGGGAATTTGGTCAGATATGGATATCAAGGTTAATAATAAACATATTTTTTAAAACTAAGTATACATACCAGTATGTCACATTGATGAATCACATGCTGAGTTGATACGCAAATGCATGATTCATGACCATCTTTGATTCAGCTCAGCATGTTTCTAATTAAGCAAAGACTTTTCTTTTGCTTCTGCCCCTTGAAACACTAAAATGGTCATTAAAAATGCGTTTCCAGTGCAAAACTACAGAAATATTTAAGTCATACTTTCTCAAATAATAGACATACAATTATGATTCCCAAACCTCAAGAATCTGGATTTGATTAAATATTTTATTAACATACTGGAATTTGAACTGTATGAATGTAAAATGAATTCATAGTTATAGTTATGAATCTCTTTCTGCACCAACAGAAATGACAGAAGACTATATATATATATGTTTTACATATGTATGGATTCCATTTTTAATATGGCTACTTTCTGAGCATAATTATTTTAATAAAAGAATTATTCTGTGAAGACATATTAATTCATATTGCAAACACTATAATATCATGACATTTCAGATTTTAGTACAAATCTTCAGGCAAAGAGTTACAAGCAATATTGATCATGGTTTATGTCTGTTTTCATGGAACTGCATAATTTCTCCACATCTTCTGATTCTTCACCATAGAGAGGATTTGGAAAAGAATTAGCATTCGCATCTCCATTAAATGGATACTAAAAGGAAAAATATAGAATGAAATGTAAAAATGAAGTCATTTAATTAATTCGTTAGAATGGTCATATGAATGGCTGTAGATTCATTACAGAAATAACATATGATGTTAAGTTCAAAGAAAGCTATAAAATCTCTAAACCTTTTAGACCAGATTTTCAGCTGATAAATATTAACATGGCTCCCCTGAATCCTTTACCTGCCACTTATACCTGATCAAGTCATTTAAACCTTCTTTTACATTTGTTCTCACTTGTCTCCAAAGCTCTTTCTCTTACATTTACAGTAGCATTTGGAGAGAATCTGTGCACAATGGTGTAATTGCAGTGGGTCACTTATTTTGGTACATGGTATTGAAAATTTAAATGACCGGTTCTAATTTTCTGGAATGAGGAATGTATAAGAAAAGGAACACAATGAATTCTTCATGTAAGGACTTCAGTAGTTTGAAACATTCTTCAGCATCTTCCTTACTGGAAAGTGTTGAACTACTGTATAGTATAACAAGTAGCTGCAGTAAGCAACATTAATGAAATTACTTTTATGGAGTCTCTGTCAGCCAATCCAACCCTGGTCAACTTTCTCATATTTCCACAGGTGCTAACATTATGAGTAGCAATATACCACTGACTTTAAGTGCCTTTTTACCTTTTCCTCTGCAAATGTATTTCATTTAATAGTCCAGCACATGTGCTGCTTTAGAAGATAAATGTCTTATTACATACCTCATGCCATGGAGAAACACTAATTTGAACAGTGGGTGAGGTGGCATACCCAGGAGACTATAAAAAGAAAAAAACTGCTTTAGAATATTTTTAGTGAGCTGCAAATAATATTATGAAAATAACCTTCCATGTGGCTGTCTGAGTAACACACTCTGGATTCAAAATATGAGGCAATTACAGGCGAGTGTGTGGCAGTGTTAAGCCTGCATGGTTTCAGTATTCAGAAAGGTCTGGGGAGAACTGTTCTTTCTTTTAAAAACTTACAGATGACCACAAGTGAGTAACTTGTGTATACTCAGCTGGAGAGCTGGTGTTTGTGTTTTACCGTTTCTTTTGACTGGTGATGCACCCTTCAGATTTAAAGCCAATCAGACTCAGTGAAAACTCATAACTCTTGCTTTCCCCTTTAAAGGAAGAATTAGTGAAAACACATATTTTCCCAATCTTCATGGAAATAGAGGAAAATCTGGTATAGCACTGAACTTCAATCACAATGCTTGGGCTGTCTTCTGTGAAAATGTCTCTCCTGACACTGTGTTTCTGTTTTTCAAGTTGCTTTTAAATGAAGCCTGTCAGGAATCTATTTCAATTAAAATAAAAATGTCCTGATAAATTAGACATGATTGTGATGGGAATGTTTCCAACTTGGAGCTCTCCCAGACCCCAACCTGTAAGTAAATCAATTTGATCTAATGTCTCTAAAATCAGGTGTAAGGAACTTTTTAGAGAAAGTAAATGGCATGTCATAGTTAATCCTATTCAAAGCTGCAGTAGAATCTTATATTACTGACTGTGGAAAGGAAAAGGAAGTTTTATTTTCTGTTTTAAACGAAGCCTAGTCCTTTCAATGTTTAGAAGGGTAGTATCAAAATAGGGAAGGAAGGATGCTTCAAATATTTTTTACTTTTTTTTTTTTCTCCTTTTAATTCCAAGATGATTTGTCTGTGTTATTTTCAACGATAAATCAAATAACAGAGGTAGCTGCAATGGCACTAGGGAAATGTGTGACCATGCATTTCTTTAGTGTCAAGGTGAATTTTACAGTGATGCACATTTAAGGTATTGGGAAGTATTCTAAACTATTTTATTAATGTTGAGTGTGTGTGCAAAGGCAACTTGGGTACTGAATCACACATTTTGTGGTTTTTGCTGGTGGCGCTGATTTTTTTGGTTTGGTTTTTTTGTTCGTTTGTTTTCTTTGTTTCTTTAGTTGTTTTGTTGGTTCCCCTGCCCGCCCCGAATTAAGAGACAAGTCCCAGTGAGCTTTTTCTTCTGTATGTCTGGCTAAATATTTCATTCAAACTTCTTTTTTCTTTTTCTAATTTAGAAGCCCACAGTCAGTATTAGTTACAAACATGATGATGTTCTCAAAACTGAGCTGATTTCAAATCTGCCTATGTTGTGAAAACGCACTGGAACCAATCTGAGTGCTGCAGCAATTTTTACTTCTTACTTCTTTTAGTAGCATTCAGTGAGGGAATACACAGTTTGTTTTAATGGAAAATTTATCTGAGAACTACAGCCTCTCATTTCTCTGAATGTATAGAAGCAGCTTTTGCTACTTACCCTTACTTTCCCAGATGAACTAAGGTCTTCATACAATGGGTTGGCAAATGAAGCATTAGTGATTTCCTTCTGCTTCCTTGAAAAGTCAAGCAAACAACAAAACCACCCACAATATCACACAGGTTGTCAAAGAACCAAACAGTTCAGGTTGAAAAGACTTAAGTCAAAAAATATACATGTCTAAATACTTCTCTCACTTAGCTTTATTGAAATGAATGCAATTAAACTGATGTTCTGAGTAAGTCACATGCAGGTTAAAATAATCACTTTTCATTTGTAGCTGCTAAACATATACATGTTTTTGGATATGTATAGATTTATTGTTCATCAGTGAGAGCCATAGGTGAGGTACACTGCATGATTTCTTTTGCAAAGAACTAAAACCAGAATGGTTGCTTAGGAGGAAGGCACAGGTAGGCTACAGAACACCTTATAAGTTAAATCAGTGCAAGAACCTACGTTTGGGGTTTAGTCTAAGACAGACCTGGGACCTTGAAATATTTCACAACAGTCTGCCAGAAAGTAATTCCTTCTAATGCCAGTCTCATCATTCAGTTTGATTACCTGACGCAGGAATATGGAGATCTAAATATTTGAACCTGTTAATTTGTTCATTTGATCTTAACCGTAAAAAATCATTATATTCTGATGCTTTTAGTTAGTTTAATGAAGATATAATACATTAAGTTATTTATACACCTCCTAAGTGTGTATTTGAGTACTAATCCTCCTGAATGAAGTACACAAAATATACTTAGAATTGATTTTTTTACTCTACAATCTCACCATGACTCACAAAACCTGAAGCTCACAAAACCTGAAGCTCACAAAACCTGAGGCCAGAAGCAAAATCAGATACAAAATTTTCAAGGAACATGGCTCTGCTTCTAAACTAGTGCCCAGAGGGCCAGATTGGTGTGCTTTAATTTTGGTGTGTCCTTTAGATATCGCAAACCAGCTGTATGTCTTAATATGGCCATTAAGCATGATACAGAATTAAGCACATCTATTCTGTTTACAGTCAGTGAAGATACTTCCAAAGGGTGACACAAGTCGCACAATTCACAGTGGGAGCCACCTTTACTGTGACAATAAGAAATTACAAGGGAAGCGTCTGATTCTCCTCTATCTTGTTCTCCCCCGTTGAACTTAAGCAGTTTGTGCAAGAGATATATTGCTTATATTGACAAGAACACACTGAGTACTTAGGTGTGTCCTGAGGGCAGGAAGGATACTAAGCACAGATCTTCAGATATCCTCACAGAGGATAACTAACCAGCAGGATACTGCGCCAAACTGTGGGCACCAAAAAGAGCACTGATGGTTGAGTTCTTCAATAGCGTGTCTGTGGTTGCTATGTTTAGTGCTGAAACCAGTCCTTTCTATGTGTGTGAGGTTTCACCAAGCATGAAAATTGCTCAGGTTTAGGATATTTCAGGTGTCCCTTCACTTTAGGTCTGAATCATGAAACAACGTACGTATTTGGGCACCTAATCCTAGGGACTATAGGATATGGGCATTGGATGAATTTATATATGAATTATTGGATGAACCAGATTTAGGTGGTGAGTGTGCTTTCTTTTTTCCTGTTCATAAGAATGTTTTTGACAAAGCAGGGCTTTGGGAGTCACCTTGAACATGTTGCTTTACATGTAACATACGTGTTACCCTTATATACACAAAGATGCAATAGATACCAATAACTATCTTTGAAAATTACTAAAATATTTTTGAATTACTTAAAAGTCATCAAAGAATAAACAAGTAAAAATGTAATCACGTTTACACAAGAGCTATAATCCGTCAAGTGGATGAGGTGGTAATTGCTTGGGAACTGAGATGACGTATTCCCATTACTTTATATTTTGTGCATACACCTTTACATACATGTAAAGACAATATATTCAATCTTTAGGTAATTAGAAATGTGAATCTTTCCTTATTAAAGCAAAACAATGATATGTCCACTCCAGTACTCTGTCACCAATACAAATACTGCTGAGGAAAGCGTTAAAGTGCAGTATCAGTCAGTGAGGTGAGTGTTGCCATCTGGTCATCATTTTACACCCAAATTTTAAACTGCTTGATCAAGCAGTTTAACTAAATGTATTGCAGTGGCCTGAGTTAAGTTCATTCTTGCAGTGCTTGCTATTATTTGACGTAAGTGAAACATTGCCCTGATAGAAAATGATAGCTTATTGCTACAGTATAGAGCAATATGCCTATTGAAGGTCTCAATATGGGGAGAAAGTTAGAAAGTTATATATGTGTTACTACTGTACAGTAAGGGCAATTAGTTCATCACTCACAGGAATTATGGTCCAGAATAATCAATCACTATGAAATGTTTATAAAACTCATTTATGAGGAAACCCCATAAATTGCAAGTTCAGAAGACTGTACAACACAGGCTTAAAAATGCTGAGCATAACATGGCTTAGGGAGAAAAAACCTCAAACGTGTGGGTAAGGCAGCTCAGAGAGAACTGGATTTTCTAACATACCCAGAAATACCACAGTAGGAAAGGAGAAGATTAATCATTTTGGGATTAGGTCACATGGGTCATAGCTTTGCTAAACTCATCTGCATTCCTTACTAGCAAAAACTAATGCCTTGTCATAGGTTTCTCTTCTATAGCTTCACAGAGATAGGAGAAAGCTTTATGCTCTACAAAATACCTGACAGTGTATAAAGGCACTCCTGAGTAACATCATGCTATTTAATGGAAAATCAAAGTATCTAGATTTCATTTGTTTGGAAGCAATAGCTCAGAATGTTGTACATTTCAATGTACCTTTCAATGAAATATACAATATTTCTTTTAGATAGTATTCAAATTTGTGGGAAATACAGTAATAGAAGAATTTTTACCATCAGGTCCACAACAACAATGATGAAAGAGGACCAAAGTTTTAATTACAATTAAGCTACTAAAAGGAGTAAATGGGTTAAAACTTAAACAAGGGAGCTTTAGGTTGGATATAAGGAAGAAATTGTTTACTGTGAGAGTGGTGAGGCACTTGAGCAGGTTGCCCAAGGAAGTTGTGAATGGTCTATCCCTGGCAGTGTTCAAGGCCAGGGCTTTGAGCAAGTGGTCTAGTTGAAGATGATATTAAGGTCCTTTCCAATCCAAACCATTCTATGATTCTATAATCCTTTACAAGAATTCTTTATAGAAGTTCTAAATCTTCTGTTCTAAACAGAAACTATAACTCCAGATACCGATTTGCAAAGCATTTAAAAAACCTTTCAAACTAAATTTAGTTTTGCAGAAGTAGGCTGTATTTGGCACATTCCACAGGGGAAATGGGAAGCATCATGCAAGGAGGGCAGTTTTTTGAAAAGCTGCATTTAGAATCATCTCCATGTCATTTGGATACTTGATTAGGCTGTTGACACGTTATCTGCGCTTCCTGGGTCTCTACTTCATGCCTGTTAAGTCACTTTAGAAAACTGTATTTTTTAAAAAACTCCCCAGTCCTTTGCATCTGTTGGTGATCTGGAAGGATACAGATGGAGTGATTTGCTCTGCTCCAGCGTGTCACTGCCTGCTTCTTTGAAAACTTTCCTACGTGTGGCAGTTGTGAGATGTACATTTCAGAAAAACTGAAGACTTCTGGCTATATCACTGGGTTTCATCCCTCAGGAAAAAGATATTCTACAGAAGAAGGAATTGCTTTGGATACCAGCGCATTAGACTGCTCCCAAACAACAGTTACCCCTGATGCTCCCTAGTTTTGTGTTGTTTTGGGTTTTTTTGTCTCGCAAAACTCCACCTTTTTCTCTCATTCTACAAGAAGAGTATCTATCTGCAATCCAGCTCACAAGCTGAAAATCATTCAATAAATGTCATTCTATTGTCACACTGATTATCACTTTGGAATATAGGAACAGAGGCATAGCCAGTGATGAGCCCTGTCAGACCTTCAGATCCACTTGGAGAGCCTCCCCTGGAATTTCTCCACACCAGACCTCCAGAAGGGTATGGTCTAATTGGAGAAAGTCCTGGCAACAGCAACTGGTATCATTGCGATTGTAAAAAACCTTAACCATGGAGAAAGGTAAAGAACACTGAGCCTGTTTAATCTAATAAAAACAGCCTGTAAGGAGGCATAACAACTGCCTTCAAGTACAAAACAAGCTTTTTGCAACAAGAAAGGGAATGATCTGTTCTTGCCCATGGTGAATAGGAATGAACTTAGATTCTAAACAGGGATATCAGCAATTAGGAAAAAAAACTTTGTAACAGTAAACTTTCTTTCTAGATAAGGTGTCAAGATTGGCTGAGAATGCCGCCAAATTCATGTTGATAAGATCTTTAAGTGCAAATCCAGAAGTAATACAATTGAGCCTGTCCTGTGTCAGGATGAAAAATGGCCTTTGTGATTCCCATTTTCCCTTGATTTTCTATCATTTTAAAATATTTTCTCAGTGCACCTCAGTTTTTCACTCTGTTGCCTGTGTGGTAAGACACATTATTGATGTGCTTTGGAAAAATTAATGTTCTGTGTTTGTTATGACTGACAGGACTGATAATAGCTGTGGTACAGCTGATGGCACAGATCAAGAACAGGAAAGGAACAAACTGAAAGGATTCAGGACGTTGACTGCTTTGAAGGCAATAGGAAATAATAATAGTTTAGCTGGGTGGAAAGTCAGTCACTTTTCACATTCTCACTTTTTAAAGTAAAATGAAGCATGAGAAGGCAGCTGCAATAAAATGGAAGCTAAACTGAAGCTTTATTTCTATTTGGTCAATAAGGACAGATGTCACTGAAGGAGTGGAGTAACTGGCAGCTTTCCCTTCTGGACTAGAAAACATCATCTCTGGAGCAAGAACAGGAATGTGAGAAATTTATAAGCTTCCTCTCATTTGAGGTTTCTAGACAAAAGTTTCACATATCCCCAGCTGGTAGTTGGGAAGTAGCTTGTATATCTGAATGCCGTCATGGTAATGAAGCACACTGCTTCCAAGCCATGTGATTGGCTGGTTTTGTCCTGTAGGAAATGAACTTACATGATGACTTCCAGTAACTTCTACTTGGGCACTGAAGAGTTTAAAGTCTGTGGATCAGAGATGAAATTCTGACAAAGGAAGGAGAAGAAGGAGGAAGCAAAGAGGAAGCAGGACATTCTTTCTGGATTGAAAGGAGGGGTTAAGGCACTATCGATCTTTCCAGTGAAGAAAGAGAGCAACAAACGTAACTCTCAGATCCTCAACGGTGTTAGTGACAACTTTTTAGCCAGCAATTGTCTAAGGGGTCACCAGGCTACTCCTACTGTTTGCTACCTAGCTTTCTGGTGAAAAAATTTGTTCTATTGGAAACTGAAAACTTTCCCTAAGCTCTTGCGCACACTCTTCTGCTATTTCCACTGAGGTGTCGATGGGTCTGGATTCCATTTTAAAACGCTCTGGGAGCTAGCACCTACTATTTTTAATGTGCCTCTGGAGAACCATCTGTCAATGCGTGCATGTGTGGTCCTATATCAGCAAAGAGAAAGAAGACATTACTACTATCAGAAAAGTTTATTAAAAGGCCATAAATACAGGCTCAAGTGTATGAAAGATTCCCTGTGAAACAATGGCCAAGCAGGCCTAGAATGCCTCTAGTGCCTAATGACTTTAAGAAAACAATGTATCCCAGGGAGACTAAAAACAGATACAAGCCTTTGAAGTGAAAAGGAATCGTAGGAAAGTATCATTTGTTTGCACAGTTAAATTCATCTAGCTCATCAAATCCCCTTAAAAAAAATCAGAGTAAAATTTCATGCCTCTGTGTGGTGCTGTCACATTGTAAATTTTACAGATTCATGCAAACACAAGTCACTTCTTATTCTAATGTTTCATCTTAAAGAACCAAACTTCATTATGATAATATTGGTTTTATTCTGACTACTCACTTCTTATTGCTGATTAAACAGTTAAGGAAAAACTTGCCTCAATTTACTACTGCTGTGATTTCTGTTTAACAAATAATGCTAGGCACTCAGTATTTGAAGAAGGAGAGACAAATGGCCTGGTTGAGCTTATCTTCTCAAATTCAAAGTTTCAGATTTCATCATTTTCACAATTCCACAATCAATTTGTCATTTAATAGCTAGATTATTTTTTGATAAGATGCTATAAAATGCATTTTTAACTCACATGTTAAGTCAATTGTGATTAAAAACAGTAAAAAATGAAAATAAAAGTGTTTATTCTATACCATGGGCAAAATGATTTGACAGTCTTTGTCAGTTCCTATTGGCAAAACCTGGAACCACAGAAATTTCTATCATCATAACAACTTTTTGGCAGCTCCAGTGAAAACAATCAAGACCAGAATGATCTTTGCTCTGTAAGTTATCTAACTCTGTTTCACAGCTCTGATTCTCTTCATGTCAGGGCTGTAATATTTTCTTACTACATAGTAAGATCCTCATTCATCCCTGTTTTATTACATACATAATAGGGCACTTAAGTATTTGGCATCCTATTGCAATAAGGTAACTTTTCATGTATAAAAAAGACTTTTTTATTTTTTTTTAGTGTATATAATTACAGGAAAAGAAAAAATATTTCTTGAACTTAGATATGTGAGTAAAAGAGAGGTGGATGGCAGCATAATAACCCTTAAGTAACCCCATGAAAGAAAAAAGGTAAAAGGGAGTGTTTAGAGCAAAGAAGTAGCATAAGGGAAAATAATATTTTTTTATTAAAACATCATCAAACTTGAGAAAAAACATTAGACTTTTTTAAAATATTATTTGAAATTACAAAAAAAAAAAAATCAAGAAGCTCTTACAATACAGCTAATCCTGCATTTCTGAGGTGCCTTTCCATATGTGTACCTTTGCAGGTTGTATAAATGTGAATGAATAAAGTCTTAAAGCCCTTATAAACTAAGATAAGGAGATGCTGTCATTTCCATTTTACAGAAGAAGAAGGAGACAAAAAGAAATTAGGTGAAGCTATGGACTCAATTAACAGTAGCATAACCTTCAACATTCTGCTTCTGCGCTCATGTGACACCTCTACCTGTCAAGGGTAGCATGCAGTGTTAGGAGACATGTCAGCAGCAATTATGTCAGGACAGGAGTCAGCACAATTTAGTAGATAGTTTGGCAGATAGGAATATCCCCAAAGAGAAAAAAGTCTATAGCAGAGCAAAAGTTTAAAGGTAAAGAGACAGCTTTGAAGATGAATTCTGGAGAAGAAAATGAGGGATGAGGGATATCTAACATCATGAAAATGGACAAGGCAATGCACAACAGGATTTGCTGAAGGGGAGGAAGGGATGTGGTAGGTATTTACTGGCAGGGAAGGATCTGGCAAAGTCAAGAGATGGGCAGAGAAGAAATGGAAGTGTTAGAGCAAAATAAGAAAAAGAGGGAAATAAAATCTTAGGGAGGACAGAGGAAGCAGAGATTATTAGAGGGATTACAGGAAGGGCTAGGAAATATATCTGTGAAATAATAAACAGGCAGTCTAAGGCACTTGAAATAAATCTTGAAGTAAACTTTCACCAATTTAGCTGATTTCTTTTTCCTTTACTGAGGATGCACTTTATGCAGTAGGATGTCAGAAGATAATTCAGTTGCTGTTTGCACAGTGCTAAGAGCAAGCACAGTACTTGAAAGAAGAAATACAAATCTGGAAAAAAAATATCACCAGCTAGAGGACTCATTCACCACTGGCAAGACAGATCCTTTAACCGCAATCCAAGAGGTCTGTACCAGAGTGATCCTAGTGCAAGATGACAGTATTAGGGGGGATGGGTGGAAGGAACATATAAGGTGACATTGGTGATACATATCTAAAGGACGACTGATTAAGATGGCTATTACAAGATTAATACAGAAAGATCGTGAGTGTGTCTGTAGTAACTAAAGAAGAGGAGATAAAAGCTATGATTCTGTAGCCTCGCAACTTGTATTTTTTCTAATCTATTTAAGCTTTCTATGAAAACCCCAATATATTAAAGCAGAAAAAAATCCACTTTTATTCCATTCACTTGTCACAGGGAAAAAGAAAGTTCTCAGATGTGTGTAAATATTGACATACTTAGGGAAAAAATGTTCCACCAGGAGCATGTGGTGCTCAGTAGCTTCAGGCAAAGTGGTAAATATACCTGTAAGAAACTAATTTGGCATCAGAGGTTTCAGAAAACCACTTGTCACCAAACTGGAGAGGCACAGATTTGACAGATGTACCACGCAGTGGATAAGGAATTGGCTGAATCACACATTCAAAGAGTTGTCATCAATGGCTAAAGGTCTAAGTGGAGACCAGCGACAAGTGATGTTCTTCAGGTTGACCGGAACCTGACAGGTTCCTCAGGTTCCAGTATTGGGACTGGTGCTGTTTAACATATTTTTGGTGACATGGACAGTGGGATTGAGTCAGCAAGTTTGCCGACAACTCCAAGCTGTGTGGTTAAGTCAACATGCTGAAGGGAAGAGATGTCATCCAGAGTGACTTTGACAGGCTTGAGAGGTGGGCCTGTGCCAACCTCATGAAGGCCAACTGCAAGGTCCTGCACCTGGGTAGGGACAATCTCAAGAAAAAAGACAGGCTGGGAGGAAAATGGATTGAAAGCAGCTCTGAGGAGAAAGAACTGGGGGTGTTGGTTGGTGAGAAGATCAGCATGAGCCGACAGTGTGGGCTTTTAGCCCAGAAAGCCAGGCATATGCTCAGCTGCATTAAAAAGACTATGGCCAGCAGGTCAAGGGGGAGATTCTCCCTCTCTGCTCTGCTCTCGTGAGACCCCACCTGGAATACTGTGTTCAGCTTGTGTCACTACAAGTGCCTGCAATGACAGGCCAAGGGGGGATGGCCTTAAACTGAAAGAGGGTAGATTTAGATTAGAAATTCTTTACTGTGAGTGTGCTGAGTCACTGTCACAGGTTGCCCATGGAAGTTGTGGCTGCCCCATCCCTGGCAGTGTTCAAGGCCAGGGGCTTTGAGCTGGATGGGGCTTTGAGCAACCTGATGTAGTGGAAGGTTGTAGTGGCAGGGTTTTGTAACTAGATGATCTTTAAGGTCCCTTCCAACCCAAACTCTGCTATGATTCTGTGATTCTTTAAATACCTCCCATTTTTCATATTTAACCATCGTATACAAAAATCAGGGCTACTGTATTTAAGGTGGATGAATTATGAATTTCTAAATTTAAGAATAACCAAACAATGTTGCAATGAAAACATTCTAAGCAGTCAAATGATAACTTATTGCTTCCAGACTGGGGTTCACTAAGGTCAGCTTCTGTTGCAATGCTAGGTTTTATGCCTAGTGTTGCATATGAAGGCAAACAGACTGCGGGGAGATTTAAAAGTTGAAACCAATGAGACAGGGCAGTTAGCCATTGCTTTGTGCCACATTTGTGTCTGCTTTATGCAAAATAAAAGTTTCACTTACATTTCTGGCACTTTCTTCTTCTTAAAGAAATACAAGGCAGCAGCTGTAATTTTAATCAGCAAGAAACCAATACCCAACCCAATCCAAATATCTGTAAAATCAGAGAAATCAAAGACAGAAATAAGTACAATGAAACAGCCAAAGAATGAATTGAAAGATATTTCTTTCTTACAGACCCACCATTTTGAAGGAGACTTGAAGTTGGAGGCTGAAGAGGCTTAGCACTTTTGTGGCAACGGTTTCCTTTCCATTCTTTTTCACATCTGTGAATAAAACAACAGTTTTTGAAAAGGGGAGAAGCAAAGAATGTAAACACTGACAAGCACACAAGAAATGCAAATCCTTTTGAACACTTTTGCCAGGGACTAAAGATCACCCAAGAATCACAAACAGCAGCATCAAATTTAATAGAATAAAATATAAGTGAGAAATACACAAACACACACACCAAAAAAAAAAAAGAAAAAAAGAAAAGAAAAAGAAAACGAAACAAAGTGCAAAGATTAGAATTGCATACCTTCTGCATGTGTCATCGTATTATTTCCCCACAGCAAAAGAAATCTAACTAATCTCCTTGTTATCCCCCACGTGAGGGTTAAACACGTTTCTGAGCTGAGGATCTGGGACCCTAATGTAGAGAAAGATACTTGAATAGAGATGAGAAAGATGTTTTGCTTCCCCACCTAATCAGTCTCTCCTGTTTTTCTGTTTTCTTTTTAAAATGATACGCCTTCAATAAATGCCTCTTCAAAACCAAGGCACTACATTTGAGCTAACAACTGCAGCCATGTCAAATTATTCTACATTTTGTGTTTGGTTCAAATCCAAGCTTGATTTGAAGTAACAAAAAATGCAACCAATCTGACACAAACTTTGATTTTTAGTTTACATTTGTTGCTTAACACTTAATCGCAATCACCAAATAAGTGTATATTATTTCTCACTTTAATTTGCCTGAATTTAGTTTTTTGATGTGCTTCATCAGAATGAAGGACCCCCAGGCAAGGGTAGGCTGCCTCTGCTGAGACAGGTGAGTCTACCCCAGGGCTTCTCAAAGTGGCTGTAGGCATCTACATTTACAAACCCTAAATGATGACTACTGTAAGGGGTTGTTAAGAGATAGCTACATATAGACATCTAAATTTCAGGCTCCCCACCTGATGAGCTGAACCCTACCCTGAGTGTCACATTGGAATGACTTCTACCAACATTTCAATTATCTGCATGGCTGGTGGTTTATGAGCTTCATAAATTTTCAACATTTTTTAAAAAAAGAAACATCAGAAAGAAGTGATGGTAGTAATCCAGTTTCAGTCCTACTAATGTCAAATGAATAGGAAATCAATTTTACTTTTTATGATTTCTCTCTTTAGTTTCACAAACTATTAATGTGGGGTGAATTGTGTATTGAGTTTTCTTCTCATTGTAGCATCAACATTTTTATCATAGTCACCAATTTTTATAAAGTAATTTCTAGTTTGTAATTGTGGTTTCCTCTCCTGCCCTTAAATGTATAATACAGAATATCACATATACACAATTCAATCTTTATATTCAGGGTATTTTATTGGAATGTGTGAGAAAGAACTGCATGTTGTTTGTCATGACTTAGCACGCGATATTGCCTATGTGCATCATCCTGGCAGATTCATACTCAGTTAACTGTGGCACTCTGGAGGGAGAGGAGTATTACTTTTTCCCAGAAAATGACTGAGCATGGTAGATGTAGGAAGAGAAAGGGTAGGATTATAGGAACAGCAAGTACCTGTCTGCAGCCTCAGTGAAATTTAAGAGAATCCTGAAAGGATCAGGGCATGTTGGAAAGCAGATCTATACCCCAGTCTCAGACATGACAAGAGGAAGGTGACTTCACTCAAGAGCAGAAGTAGCTGATGTGGGATTTGTTGCAACTCTGCAGACCACTGAAAAATTGTGGGCAGAGATCATGGCAGGAGGAAAGTACTGGCCCTATTTGAACACAGTGTGCAGAGAGATTTATTTAACCTTTAAATTGTTTTACTCCACAGACCTGAGTTTTCTTTGGTTAAAGGTTTACCTTGTTCAAGGTTAGTAATTGGTATATTAATGAATCCCAGCTTTAGAGACTGGAGGCAGTAGCATATTCCAACACGCTCATTTTAAAGATAAAGTAGCGCAATTTAAGCTGACAGCTCTGGCTGAGCTGGAGACCCATTGTATTCAGTGATTGAAGATACCTGGTCCCTTCAGTCCTCCTTTTTCTTTGGCATACTACAAAAAAACCCTTGTTATTCATAAGCTGTTCTTTTATGCAGACTGAGGATTTTATACAAAAGTCAAATTGCAGTTGGGCTCATACCAAGCCCTGTGGATCAATGTAGAAACATTGCAGTCTGATGGTAATCACCCATCAAAATAATTTTCTGATTGCTCTTGATTGTATAATTTCTTTTCACCCCATTTGCACATTTTTTGTTGAGCTGGATATGCTTTTAACCAAAATTGCCCTCTTTCTTGTCACTGCAGAGCTTACTTAACTGTAAAAGAAAGAATAAGAAAACAGATTTGCAGCTGTGCGCAAGCACTAGTCATACACAGCGAGAGAGGTGCCATCTGCTGCTCTGGAACCATTGGGGCATAGATCGCCTCGGGGCTGCAAAGAAGTAGTTCTCATAAAGCAAATGTGTGTACTGGTAAAAGTGTAGCAAAGTCCTACTCCCCAGAAATAACTATACATATCTTCATATGCTATGTTTCCATTTATTGATGAATTATTTCCACATATTCATGCTGTGTTTAAATTATGGATAAAAAAGTTATGCACCTTTTAGTCGTACAGATAACTAGTTTGTCTTCTTATACGTACATACATACAGGTTTTATAATCAACTACTAACTCCCTCAGGCTGGCCATTTATTCACTTCCAAATCTCTGAATATCAACAGTATTGTTTTATGCTACATGACACACACCACTTAGGAATCTGTTGTAAAGAGATAAAAAATGGATTAAGACAGAGCAAAGATAGCATCTCTGAAACTTAGGGCAAGTGATTAGGACAAATTCAGAAACAAGTAAGTGTGAAAAAATATTTTAAAGCATGAAGTATGGGGACTGTTTATAGGGAGAGGAAGGAGGCAAAGCTAAAAAGATGAAGTTGGTAAAGACAACACAGCTAATTCTCGAAGACCAGGATGGAAAAGGAGTGCTAAACAACAAAAACTTGAAAAGTGAGTATATCAGTCAGTTAAGTACTCCCACTTGTATCTTCATACATTGATTTATTTGTCCATTTTTATCTCTGGCAGGGGAATTTAGCAATCATCCCTACCACTGAGGTAAAATACAAGACTATCAGAAAAATCTGGGTTATAATTTGGAGAGTCATTTAGCTCTTCCTAAGGTTTTGCTGTTCATTAGTTACAAATTGCTGTCTTCTCAAGTAAAAAAATAAAAGAACAAGAGAAAAAGCTTACAGCTAGCTAAGAAGCCTTCAGCTTTCAGTGAGGCTTAAAGTGAAGCATGGGAAAATTGTTCATTAATGTCTTTAGCTCTCAGATGATACAAGAGCTGCCTCTGGCTTTTACCGAAGCCAAGCATTTCTGTGCCCAGAATAGAGAGAAACTTGTCTTAAATATCAAAAACATTCTTGTTTTATAGATGTTGAAGAAGATTTTGATCCTTTTATATCTGTCTTCTGTAGAAACACGAGCTGGCTGCAGTGATAGTTGTGGTGGAGAAATCACTAACTTGGAAAAAGAGAATAGAATGAGGTTTTTAACTGAACTGGTATCTGTCAGTAACAGATTCGAGAAGACAAAAGTTCTAGGCTATTTATTTAAAATAAAATATATCTAATTCTAGACAAGCTACTCCAGTTATTTCACTCCATTGTAAAAAATCCTCATGGTCTTCTATAGGACATTTGAAAGTTTGGTAAGAAATACAGAAGATTTTACAGGTCTAAAAATGCTATGCCACTATATATAATTTTATATTAAACTAAATCCAAGAAATGTTGCAGGCCATAACCAACTAATCAAATTATTTTTGAAGCTAAACAAAACTTATACAACAAAAGAGAGAACCTATTGTCCTTAAAGTATGAGATAAACGTACCCACTTCTCTTAGTCTGACTCTTTGCAGCCTTCTACCTGTGCACTCCTTTGCAATTGTGTGAGGTTGGTGTTGAAATGATATTCTTTTCATCTAGTGACATTTCCCGTATACTGCACTCTGTCCAATGCATGTTGGACTAGGTGGTTCATAAGAAAACAGAAGTGTCACATCAAGGAATAAAATAAAAATATCGGAAAAAAAGGTGGGAAAGACAAGTTCCAAATGAAACATGGTATCAGTTCATAGTGCTTTTGAGAAAGTGGTTTTGGTTTTTTGATGGAAGATGTTTTCTTAGCTGTTTGCACTGAGGACGCAGAAGACATATTCTTGTGCTTTTGCAATCTCAGGAGTACAGTCTCAAGCCCAAGACTTGGTCCTTTGCCTGTTACTGCAAAACTATAAGCGTAATAATACCAGGCAGCTTTGCAGGAAATGAAATAAAACTTCACCTTTCTACTGTGCTTGACACATACAATTCTGAAGTGAGCTTTAATTACTCTAACAGCTCCAGGTAGGTCAGAGCAGCCTGTGGTATGCACCTGAGAGGTGCTCCAGTTAATGAAGGAGAACACTCTTAACTACCTACCAACTGCTGTGCATGGACTGTACTTACAGTGCCTTACATTCAGATGGCAAGCAGATGAGGTGCTTCTTCAAAGTTGCTATTAGCTTTTTCTCTGATGAGAGCAGCTGGGGGATACGCAAGTGCTGATGTGGTGGAAGGACCTTACAGAGTGTAGATCATCCATATCTTCTGGGCAATGTGTTAAATCTACATTAGCAGGGTAATGGGAATTTTGAAGAGCTTCCTTAATAATTCTTTCCTGCTATTTTATTTTTAAGACAGACAGTTCTGAATTTATCTTTTGAGCCGTGAGTCTGAAGTTTCACGTTATTTATGTACAATTAATTTTCTTGGACTGATTACATCTTAACTAATTAAAATTATTAATTTATTTAATTTAAATTTAATTTAATTTAATTATTTAATTTTAATTAAAATGCCACATTTTACATGCGTCTTAAACTTATCTGAAACACATAGATGGCCACTGCAACCCATTCAAACAGGAAGCTCCTCTTAGCTGAAACAGGAGGAGCAAGAGAGAAAGATGAAATAGCCCTTGAATACTTCCATCCCAGTGCACATACCAATCTCTCCTTCCTGACGAAATATCTTCTGCTATTAGCAAGTCCTTATGTGAAAGTCACCCTGGAAGGGAGAATGTTAACCCTCCAAATTTACTTCTAGGATTCCAACTCATTATTTCCTAATATAGATAATGGTAATGGAGAGGAATGAATTTAGCATTGCCTGTGTTGCTGTATTCAGTGCCTGCTGTTATGGCTCTTCTCACTCAGAACAAAAATAAAACCAGACAAGTTGTCTGTTGTTTTTGATGTTCATTCAAGACAGGTTTGATTTACACAATCATGTCTGGCTGATAGACTGCTGCATTTCAGAATATTAAAGCACATCTCTTTTTCTTATTTTTATTTGAAACATTTGTCATACAGAAAACCTAATCTCTATGTCAGTTGTACATTCAGAATAACCAACAGCCAGCTAGGTATTTATTATGCATGGTATTAGTAGTATGTAAAAATAGGCAGTAATATGTGGATGTTTGTAGTTATATTTTCCTGCGAGTATGACTCTACACTTTGTAGTGTACTTTACAGATTGTACTTATGAATCTGCCGCAATATACCAAGCCAGTATCTTCTAGGTGAACCCAGATTTGCCATTGCTGTGTTTATAATGCATTTGCTGTGTTTATAATGCATTTGCTATGTTTATAATACATTTTCTGTGCATATAATACATTACATAGAGGTCATTACACATGAGTGCTGACATTATTCAGGAGTTGTGCCATATCTAGTGAAGTGCAGGCTACTCCAGGAGCGCTGACAGAGGAGACAGGGGAAAAAAAAACAATAAACCCACACTTAGCTCCTTACAGAAAACAGAGAATTTACATCCATGTGTTATATCAGTGTAGAAAAAGTTTCTGTACCCCTTAGCCTTTGCAGTCAATGCTATGTGAAATAAGCTTCACTAGACACTAGAGGATGATGAATACAGCAACTCTTCATTGCATTATAGGGAAAAAGAAACCTCTACTTCTGCAATGTAGTTAGCCATTTGCACTCTAGTTATTATTAGCAATGGACTAAAAAAAAAAAATCATACTCTGATTAGTCTTTATTGCTGAATCAAAATATATAAAATTCCAGTACTGAATGTTGCATGAATGGTCTCTGGAGATACCATACTTATGATGTTTTTAGCCTCTTGCCTACTGAATGTAGCAGGAATTAGGATCCACATTATTCTGTTCGTGGTTAAGCTCACAGATGAGGGACAAGGAGAAACCTCTTTTGGAAAAGACAGGTGAAGCGGATGGTAACCTTGAATTGTCCAGAAGCTGTAGCATGTAAATAAGGACACATTAACTCACTGGGAGACAGATGTTGTGTGAAGCACTGTGTGCAGTTCTCATCATTCCTATTCAGGAAGATGAAACAAGACAGGGGAGGACTGCTAAGGATGAGCAGAAAAATAGAAAGTCTTTCTCACAAGAAGATTCCAAGAGTTCAGTTTGTTTAGTCTACTGAAAGAAAAGCTGAAAGGCATATGGCTTTTTTCTAGAAACGCTTTCGAGGATAAACAACAGAGGTATTGAGGGACTTTTTAGGGTAATGGAGGATATTGGCACAAGCACAAATGAGTATAAGCTAGCTATGAATAAATTTATGAGGTAATTTTTAGAAAGTATACAAACAGAGAAGCAAGGCTTTTATCCTTCCTGCATTTCTCTTAGCATGCTGCTTCAGAAGAGTCAGTTGGTGTCCTCCATACATGGTACCACATACTTCAAATATCCCCAGATGCTGGAAACTCCCAGTAGCACAGCAAGGTAGAGAGGAATATGCAAGCCAAGAATTCCCCATAATTAGTCAACTAACTAAACTTCTGAATAGAATTGTATAATTGTGACTGTGTGTGATAACAAGGGCCTAGATTTGAGGACCCAGATATAGCTTCTATTCTGAAAACTGCTAAAATTCATAACTGGCAAATATAAAGGGATCAGCATGAGACAGTAATATGAGGTATAAACAGATTCCAAATGAAACGTAAGTATTCTGAGAAAAGATCAGTGCTTCCTCATAGATTATTCAATGAAAGTAACTGCTCACTTTGTATAATAAAAGCATGCACTATGCATAAAGAATAAGACAGAAGGCATTAGAGATTACAATCTCTAATCTCTAGTGATTAAAATCATATAGAAGAGATGGAAAATATCAGATTTAATTTATATAGAAGATGAGTGGGAGCAGTTATGCTGAAATACAAAATGATGTAGGGTAAATGGAAGAAAAAATGTGTGTTTCTGTTTATCTTCTAGAATGTTCAATCAAACTGAAAGGAAATATATCTTAAACTAATAATAAAGAAGCTATTTGTCACACAGTGCTTAACTGACCTGGGGAAGTCCTTGCAATAACATGCTGAGAAGCCAAGAACTTAATGATATGTACTAGAAAGAGCTCCTTAACACAGAGAATAAAACTCTCTAGAGATTGCAGAGCTTAAAGTGCTAACTGATGGCAATTTGGAAGAAAATTTATTGACATCAGCATTTTCGACATGTGTCTTCTGGTTTCTTTTCTCCCAGCTTGTGCTGGGAGCTATTCAGCATGACACACTGTGATTACTCATTTCTCTTATAGCCACAATGAGAGGTTTTAATTACAGCCTGTGTTGAATAAGAAAAGGTAACTGTTAGAAAAAAGGACTCAGTCAGTATATCTAACTGATTTCTATATAGATATAGTGAAGTTATGCTGACCAGTTTTAAAGGTTTAGAGTGGGACTTTCTAACATTGACTACCTGAAAAGGTGGGTATCTAGGCAGTCTGGACAAGCTTACACTATGTGAAATAAAGAGACAAATTCTAGTCTGGGTGTTTTATCACTGATTATAACAATGTCATGATCACTAGTTCAGGTTATGTAGGTGCATTTAGCTGTTACGCAGCTAGGCAAGGGAACAACACCTTAATGCCTGCAGTTAAATGTTTAAACAGAAAACAAGCAGCGACTGATGTTCAGAGTAGGAGCATGAGGGTGAGCTTTGTATCATGGACAGCTTGTAAGTGACATACTGTTAGATCCAGGCAAACCATTTATTAAAGGGGGAAGGGTAAATACTATCTCTAGCTTGTCATTTTAAATAGAGATTATTGGAAAATTTCAGAGCAAATATTTCTTCACTGACATTGGTTGACACAAAAAAGCTCACATATTAAAGCTCGTATCAGTGAATTTGAATTAAAGAAATTCTGTCAGTGTGTGAAACCTGCCTTATCTGCCTGATTTCTTGTCTGGCTTCTTCCCTAAAAAACTTCAGAACTAACCCCAGATTTTGAAGTTACTCTGCTGAGAATTCCAGTGTTTTGAAAAACAAACCGTTTTATGGCTTTTCTAAAATTCTTCCTGTTTAAAATTGTTGTGATAGTCCAGTACATTACCTTTTTTTCTTCCACTGTATCTTATCTATCATAAGGAAATGCAGAGCTCTGTGGAAATTGTTTATTGTCTTTTGCTTTTGTGCCTTTACTCTTCAATGAAATAGGCTCCAGCAGAATTCTTTGAGGGTAGGTATGTAGCATACACTCTATTTTATGGCAGATTCATTCAGCTACAGGAATGAAGCGGAAGTATGTGTTCACAGCACGTGGTCAGACTTGACCATCAGGCATTTCAAACAGTTACATTTGGTTTTATGCTATTTTTCCCCACCTTCTTAAATAATTGTTTTCAGGTAATAGATTTTCCACTATCATAAAATAGTGGTTAAAAGCCTCATGGACAAATCATGAAGCTACTCTTGGAACTGAAGAGAGGACTTGGTGCTAGATAACAGGGAAATGACTATTCACCTAGTAAAAAAAAAAAAAAAATTTTTTTTTTAAAATGGACATTTCTTTAGGATAAAATCAGTATTTCAATGCTACTTTATTCAAAGGTCAAACCATTAGAAAGCATATTGTTTAATTCTAACTGATGCTGACATGAGACCGTCACACAACACAGAAAGAAACAGCTTGAAACAATGTAGTAGGTACATTGATCACTAACTGCTGGAGATCAGAGTTCAAATTACAACTGAATCCTGAGTTTCAGCCCCCCGCTGAGGGCTAAGTCTGGAGTTGTGCTTTGTAAAAAGTAATCATCAGAATATATAACCTTGCCCATAAAAAACTATTAACATTTTCAATGTGGATAACCCAGTGAAAATTAGTAATTTTGTGAGCTAGACTTAAAAGTTGGGATACTGGGAGAGTGGGGCTGGCAGTTTGCTGACTGGGAGAGATCTGGTGCAGATACTCCAAGTAATATGCCTAGCACAGAGAGCATTTCACTAGTGAGAAAATGGAAGTGTCTCCATTTTCTCTTAAAGTAATACAAATTACCATCTATAATATATAGTGAACCTGCTCAAGAAGTCTGATCAGTACAGCTGTATGTGAGCTACCAAAGCAAAGTGAAAAAGTTCACTGAAGAGATACACCTTAGCTTAAATCAGCTTACAGTAATCTTATGTCACTCTGCCTATCCATCTTGTTTACCAGTTCCTTCTTTCTTCCTTCCTTCCTTCCCCACTTCCTCAATTTTACATGCCCTTCTTTCTCTGCCTTGTTGTGTTTCTCTTCCGTCTATTCTTTTCCTCCCTCACTTTTGCTATTTGTGGAACATGCACTTGGAGATTTGCTCTAGAAGACACTCCAAGAGGGGGAAGAACAGAGAGGGAAAGAGAGCAAGGAGAGACAGAGAAACATAAGTACCTAAAAACCAGCTTTTTACATGTTTGTGTCTCAGATAAAGCCCCTAGCTGCAGCTGCTAGCAGACTGAATGAAGATGAAGAAGTGACCTGACAGAAAGTCTTGACTGCGCAGCTGTATTGACAGCTGGTAGAAACAGTCTTTAGCTTTCAGAAATGGCACTGATTTAATATTAGGTAAAATTTGGAAATAATGCAATAAAGCATAGAAGAGATATCTAGTTTTAAAATACACCTGTTAATTTCACAGAAAAAAACCCAAACTTTTTTGCTTAAATGACAGTTCTGTTGACAGAACAGATGGGGTTACGGATCAGTAGAAAACCTAATAAAAGATCTGAATATATTTACAGTGGCTGGATTTTTCCACAGAGACTTTCCTTTTCTTGTGTTCTTTTTGCTTTATGTAGGTTTGTTTTTTGAGAGGTGGAGAATTTTAATTTGTTTTTTGTTTTGTTTTATTTTTAAATATTTACTCTTACTGCCTTTAGTCAGACTATAACAGTACTACATATTCACTAGTTTGTTATCAGCATTATAACCAGTTAGGTAAGAAACAATAGGCATTTATTGCAAAATCAGTTTATGTATCTGCTTTTCGCTGCTGTTTGCCCTCTGAATAGCTTTCATATGGATGAATCTGTAATGTCCAGGAGAAATTAGTTTTCGAAAAGCTTGACCAATAGAAAAGTAATTTCTTTTTTTTTGCCTTTCTTCCTCTGCTTTTTCAGCATTGGTCTAGTCTTTTTAACAATTAAAATGGTCTGCTTTAACCTGAGCCTGCCGCCACGGGGCATTGCTCCTGGCAGGTGGATTGTAGTATATATTGGAGATTATAAATCATTTTGACATTCTCAGACAGTCATAAATTTATCTGCTTACGTGGGAGACAACACTGTACAATAACATTTAATGCTGCT
The DNA here is from genome assembly GCF_033815535.1 of Pezoporus flaviventris. NCBI lineage: Eukaryota > Metazoa > Chordata > Aves > Psittaciformes > Psittacidae > Pezoporus > Pezoporus flaviventris. Next base: position 12,047,969 of record NW_026892595.1, read on the forward strand.
GCTTCTCAACATTGTACAAGCTAGGTTCACAAGTACAGACTAAGATTACATCAACATGAATATATTCTTAAAACTTTTCACTTGTACTTTAAAATGTCTGTCTATAAGAAACAAACAAACAAAAAAGCCACAAAACCACTCTTTTTCTTACCCTCCATGTGATACAGGGGCAGTGGTTTACACTCCGTTTGAACCACTCACCCCCCAGAACAGGCTTAAGTTCTGCAATAAATTCTATATATGCCAGCGTGATCCATGGGAAAGAATAATGCTGGGATGTTGTATCTACATATTGCACAGTCCTCTTCTGATATTAGAGATTAATTTCACAGAAGCTTGGGGAATTCACTCTCTAGTTTCTTGCTAATAAGTTAAATTTATGAAATCGTCAGAGAAATGACCTTTAAACAATTTATGAGAACCTAAGACACTTTAGATGCAATAAAAATAATTTCATCACCTTTCTCCCAGCTTCACATTCTGTTAGCGTTGTTATGGTTACAGAGTCAAGACTCGATAATTTAGGAGAGGCTGGAATTAAGGATTCCCATGCAATTTCAATTCAAACCCTCATGGGTGTTCAAGCACAGTATTTGATTGGAAGATCACAAAATCCCTCTACAGCTCCCTCCCTAATCAAAAACTTTCATTCTGCTATTCAGTGCTTAGCTTTGCAATAAGATTATTATCCCAGCATATAGGAGAGGTAATTCACTATGCCAAATGAAAAAACAGGGAAAAAAAAAATGTTATTATGAACAGCTAAACCGTCTCTTCTGTCATCAGCGTTCAAACCTTCAAACTTTTTTACTTAATACTTCTCTAGTAGTTGACATGAAATTTGAACTCCAGGTCCATTCTTGAGAGTTTTATTAGGAAGAATAGATAGCTCTAAATCTGGCTTGTTTGAATAACTTTGATAGAAGAGCTTATTTCAACTGATATACTGGGTATTTTGATAAAGCAAAACCTTTCCCATGGTCTTCAGTGCACCACAGATTGTTAATAATATATGGTGAGCTACAGCTAATGTTAACAGAATTTCTAACAGTATTCCACTCAATAAAGTTGCAACCAAAGAGTGTGTAATACAGATGTAGAACAGAGAACTATTCCCCTGATGTTAATGATCTGTGCAATCAATCATGGTACTTGAACAATTCAAACCACCTTTTATGCTCCTTTAAGGTGTACCACTTGGCAGAACAAAAACCTAGTTAACCTCCATTGCTGGTCAACAGCACAAACAGACAGCTGTAGCATCCAAAAAATCTGGGAGGCCAAAGAATCCTTGCTATGTTCCGGTTTTCTACTGACAATTTTATGTCAACAGTTGGGATGAGGTGGCAGGGAGCCATGACAAACATTCCATATTAATAAGGGACAGATTTACATTTTGTAAAGGCACAGGATGAAGACTTTATATAACCTGAAGTCAGCTTCTATACAGCTGAAGAACTGATTTTATTAACTTACATCTTCTCTGAATGAGAGGACATTGCACTTTTTCATCTATTTGGAATAAAAAATGTATTTTTTTTTCTGTATGGTTCCTAGCAGATGATTATTTTTACTACTCTTGAAACAGTCTATTGCAAAGCTGGTACAATGCCCTGCCTTTGTTCTTCACTTCAGTAACTGAAAATCAAGACAAGGTATCTTAATAATTTCACAAATATTTTCAAAGAGTTAGAGTGAGAAAGGTATTGCATTACTGCATATCGTATCATGTATGGGAAAGAAATTGAGAATAAATCATGATAATTCTGAAATGTATTCTCAAATATGACCTGTTAGCCAACTCTTTTATGTGTAAAATGAGACTAAACTTATTTGTACGTGACAGTTTTCTATCTTTTGAATAAGAACAGACTTGATGTTTTCTACTTTGTTTTTCGTACTAGAAGGGTTTTCTCATAGCAGTACTTTCAAACATGTTACTGTAAAAGCAAGAATAACCTAAAGTTTTATTCTGTTTTTCATGATGTACCTGATGACCTGCTGCTTTACAGGATTGACAGTTTTAACATCTAAAATTGCCTTTTCATTTTTTCTTTCTTTTTTTCTTGTCTTGGGAAGTAATCTGAATTTTAGAGCACAGGAGTCTATGGTAGCTTTTCTTCCGTCTCCAAACTTGTACATTACAACTTTTTTGGTTATGTTGTGCTATTCACCAGAAGTCACCAGCAGGACTGATACTGCATCTGGACCCAGAGTATTAAATCCCACATCATATCTTTATGTTGTGGGCACCAAGTGTATACACAGAGCCATGAAAATAGTGACAGGCCAATGCAAGTCTAACTTGCTGTCCATTCTTGCCGTTTTTTTCACAGGACATGCAATGCTTGCTTTTCGTATTGAAAATCTGTGAATCTCAGCCTGTTTCTTTCCAAATGTAAATATGTAGATAGATAGCATATTTGCTTTCAGTGTTATGTTAAGTTCCATTAATCAGTGTGAATAGCTTTGGTTGACCCCTTGGATGGAGGAAGCAGGCTGATCTTTTCCTGAGAAACTACTGAGCAGCTAGAGAAGAGGTAAGGAAGAGAGTGGAGACTGCAGATGAAATCAGACTCAGCACGACAGGATGACACAGCACAGAGCTGTCAGCCTGCGGCTCACAGTAAAAAGACTGAGAAACAACTGAAGGGAGAAAGAGAGAGAGGTGAGATGAAGGGTCTCAGAGACAAGTGGATGCTTCCTCAGGACCAGAGGATGAAGAGCAGACCTTGCAGCCTCTCAGAAAGCGCCCAAGGTAACTGCAACAAGATGGGAAGTGAGGACACATCTATGAGGAAAAGTAGGCAAGGGGATAGCTGTGAGTAAATGCTTTTATATCTATTCTATTTTCCCTAGTCACACTGAGTTTTCTTGATTTAAATAGTATTATAATTCAGATTCCAGTAAAGCTGGCTTTGAGTTTAAAAGCCTTTTTGTGTTCAGCCTGGGTACATCAACTTTTTAGACAGAGCATGTTGCAAATACGTCTTAAGGGATAAAAAAAAGAACAGACAAAAAGCCATGATGATATTATTAGGAAAAAAAAAAAGTGCCAAACTTTTTTTCTTAGCCTGGGTTTGACTGTAGGTCATAAAATCATAGAATCATAGAATAGTTAAGGTTGGAAAGGACCTTAAGATCATCTAGTTCCAACCCCCCTGCATGGGCAGGGACACCTCACAATAAACCAAGTCACCCAAGGCTCAATCCAACCTGCCTTGAACACTGCCAGGGAAGGAGCATTCACAACTTCCCTGGGCACCCCATTCCAGTGCCTCACCACCCCATTCCAGTGCCTCACCACCCTCACAGTAAAGAACTTCCTCCTTACATCCAGTCTAAACTTCCCCTGCCTAAGTTTGAACCCATTCCTCTTTGTCCTATCCCTACAGTCCCTAATGAAGAGTTTCTCCCCAGCATCCTTACAGACCCCCTTCAGATACTTCAGATAAAATATTGTAACCTTGGCAGCCACAGAACTAGAGCCACCTTTTGGGGTCCCCAACTTGTGGGTGTGATGATATGGTATGATTTCTAGTAGAAAACACTGGCCCAACTTGCAGCTGCACCTGCAGGTGTTTTCCCATGCACAGGTAGAAGAGGACACAGGCAGCTGCCTAGAAGTGACAGGAACCTGCCTGCTTTCCTTACTTGCTTGCTTGACTGCTTGCTTCATTCCTTCCTTCCTCCTGCTCTCTCCCTTCCCTGCAAATTAGTTGTGAAAAATCTTGTAGTCAGCTCACGCTAGAGGAAATGGAAAATAAAAACAATGTCTATTTTCATCTCTTAGCTTTTATACGGTAAGAAACATTACTAAGCAGGCTAGGAGAAACAATATTCTGCCTGCATTTACATTTCTGTCATATTGCTGCCTTCACCTTGATTTTCAGCTCTTCAGGCAACCTATATCCACTTCTATCATTGACATTGCCCCATTTCACTTATTAACCAAATACATCCCTGTCTTAGTAAAAGGTCTTACAAATGTTTTCAGATTACTCGGAGCTCCACCAGTTTAGAAACACAGCTACATATCCCACAAGAGAGATTATACTCCTACACAGCCTGATCCTTGCACCTCCTTCCAGATTCCTTGTACACCTTGATCTTAGCTGAGCAAGGTGAGTATAGAGGATTCAGCTCTCTGTTCATGTTGACCTGATGAAAGGTTAAATTAACTGACTGGTAAGACAGTGAATAACTTCTATGTGAGAGTAAAAGTTATTTTAAAAGGGTCAGAGAACAAATTTTGTCTCAGACCTCAAGCATATACATGACTGAGGCCCCTGCCAACTCCCTGCCACCCCAGCTTTTTAATGAGCTCTAAAATACTTAACAGAATAGAAAACAAAAATACTGAACTCTAATCTTTAATGCATTAAATTTTTTTTTTTAAAAAGATCTAATTTTTTTTTTCTCATCTTCTTATAACAAAAGTAAGAATTTTAAGTTGTGATACTTAAGGAACAACATTTTGGGATGCTGTACAGCAGTTCTCACATTTGATTCATAAAAATGTTTGTAATATTTTACGAACATACAGATTTTCTCCTTTAGGCAGATAAAGATACGGAAGACTTCTATTACAATTCAGGATCTTTTGCTGAAATATCCAGGAGAGAAAGGAATGTTTATAATCCTCTTTTATGTTTAAAGACTTCCATTGAAAGATGGCAGTTAGATGGGGATATAATCACAAACACTGGGGTGCTAGAATTTGTGAAGATGGAAGAGCAATAGTGCTGTCTATCCATAACATATTGTAATATTTTCTGAGCCTCTTTCCTTGACTTGGTTTGGAATTCCAATGAAAAACTATCTTTCCTGATATTTTATATTTTGGACATATGGTAAATACGACACAACTAGTTTGCAGGGTATTTCTACAATATCTTCAAGTCTAACACAAAACCACTTAAAGTTCTATTTCAAAGTAATTCTCTTTGGTAAGAGATGAACAAAATCCTGCCCAATTTATGGAGTGTATGTTGGTGTAAGTTTGGCTGGCTTTTTCACTTTACGCTTCCAGGTGGAGGTAAGAACATTCACATCAGCTGAAGAACTGGTTTAGTTATTCCCGTGGTGTTACTTACTACTATGAACTTCTTTTACTGCTCAAGAATGAAGCTAGAAATATGAAATGTACAGGGCCAAGTACTGATAAGAGTGGAAACAGGATCTGTTGCAGGCATGTGCACATTGTAGAACTTGTATGAACATCAATGCAAACTGAAGGATCTACTCAGTTTTGTAAACTAAGTACTGAATTTTGTTTCTTTTATTTCATAAATGAAACATGGCTAGTATCTCAGACTATCCTCAGTCTTTTCTTGAAAGGTTGAGGGTTAAAATGAGAGCAGCAGTTGGTGTTCATGCATGTAGTGTTCTTGTGAATAACAATTTATATGAATTTGTTTACCTTTGAGATTAATTATTTCTTCCTGAGCATTTAATGAAGCCTTAGTTCTCGCCCCTAAGCAGCTCCATTCCAGCTATTTTCTTCTTTCCTCAAGAAACTTTGAGAGCTTACTTTCCATGAGGATTCAATAAAACCAGCCTTCCTGTTGCTCTGGTCACCCACACAGCAAAAAAGGAAGTTAAACTGTTTGCTGACATATCTCTTATGGTTTGGGTCTGAGCCTGTGCTCTTGTGCCTGCTGCCAGAAGTTTGACTTGCACAGACAACACTTTGTGGGTGGTGACTTCACTGGGAATCAAGAGCCAAGAACTGAAGAAATGTCCTGTGTGCCATGTCTGTGGTGCTTAGGAAAACATTACTGGATCCACACTTTTAAAGTTACAGCAGATGTGCTTATTTTGTGGTAACCATGCAGTGGAAGAAAGCTGTTCTCTGGCCCCTAAACCCCAGCTTAGCTAATCATAAGGAAGGTTAGCAAATGCAGTATTTTTCTCATGACATTTCATAAACACAAGGTTACAAAATGAATGTGGATGGAAAGGCAAATAATCCTTCCATCCCTTGTGATCTGCATAGAATTGTGGTTTGCCTGAACTGGCTGAAAGCTCCTGGTAATTATTTCGAAAGATTGGCACTGTTTAGAGAGCTAACATATCTGCATAAATTCCTATCTTACCCTTGCATTCTTTGGAACATACAAATGAATCTTGATGCATTCATTGTCAACAGATATGTAAGGACTATCCTAAATCCAGATGTGGAATTTGTATTAATATCATTGATATTTGATATCATTGATATCTGGAGCACACATACAGGCTGGGTAGAGAACGGATTGAGGACAGCCCTGAGGAGAAAGACTTAGAGGTGTTGGTTGGCAAGTCTAACATGACTCAGCAATGTGTGCTTGCAGCCCAGAAAGTGAACCATATTCTCTGCATCAAAAGAAATGTGACCAGCAGGTTGAGGAAGGTGATTTTCCTCCTCTACTCTGCTCTTGTGAGAACCGACCTGGAGTACTGCTTCCAGGTCTGGGTTCCCCAACATAAGAAAAACATGGGCCTGTTGGAACTAGTCCCAAGGAAGGCCATGAAGATGATCAGAGGATTGGAGCACCTTGGCTATGAAGACAGGCTGAGAATTGGCCTTGTTCAGCCTGGAGAGGAGAAATCTTCCAACAAGAAAGCTGGAGAAGGACTTTTTAGGAGGGCATGTATTGACAGGACAAGGGGTAATGGCTTTAAACTGAGAGCATAGATTTAGATGGAAGAATTTCTTTACTGTTAGGGTGGTGAAGCACTGGAATAGGTTGATGAGAGAAGCTGTGGCTGCGTCATCCCTGGTAGTGTTCAAGGCCAGGTTGGATGAGGCTTTGAGCAACCTGGCCTCGTTGTGGGAGAGGGGGCTGGAACTAGGTGATCTTTAAGGTACCTTCCAACCCAAACCATTCTATGATTTTATGATATTTCCCTACAGTTCACAGTCAGCTTGAAGGAATCAGAAATGAACACATAAACCAATATTTATATAGAAAAAGCAAGTATAAACTTACTTTTATAAGTTTATACTTATAAGGTACTTATTAAGTATATACTTATAAGATGTAGAGATATTGATTGCTGTTTAGCCTGTCTGATTTACTCCTGCATATACTATGGGACATTATGAACAGAATGGTGAAAGCCTCAATCAAAGTTGAGCAGTGATTAAGGCTAAAATAAACAGTTCTAGTCTTGTTTTAGCACATTACTGAACACAATCTTTACTAAATATTCTTAACTGCAGCCAGTAACTGCATTACTGAAGTCCAGAAAGTTTACTCATCAAACTGTTAGGTATATCTATCATTGCCTTACTCACACTAGTCTTTCAGAATCCTCAGTAATATTAAAAAATAAATAGCAAAGTTGTCTTTATTAATTTGGTTTTCAACTTTTTGAGACAAGCACATGAGAAAACCCAAGTGTTCTGCAAGAACTTGCATTGTTCTGCCACTTTTTTATAAGTGTGGGTTTTTTTTTTCCCAGAAACTTACTGGCTTCTTGGGGTTCTTGGGAGCCTCTAAGAGCACGTAGAACCTTGACATTTGTTTATGTAGTTATAATTTACTATTACAGTTCCTGTGTTTGTTATAATATCTTGGTCCCATTTCATGAAGGCGAAGAGTCCTTCTCATGAAGAACTTGAACACACCCAAAGGGCTGGAGGAGAGGGGGGACTGTTACAAGCTCACTGCTGATGAAGAAGAAAGTCACAGAGAGGAAAAGAGTGAACTTTATTAATAATTAATCAATATTGCACCAGAAAGCCTTTTGAAAGTAGGTAGGATATGGGTTTTTAAATTGCTTGCAAGATTTGGAAGAACTTAAATTAGAGGAGCTGCACATGCTGAGCTCAGAAGTCTTCAGTTCCAGACCTGTAACTAGTTTATACCCCTACAGAAGCAGAATGAATGGATGTGCACAGTAAGTGCTCAGTTGCTCAAGTGCTTTTTTTTGTGGCCTTAGAATTTTTACTTCAAAAAATTTGTTTTTTTAATGGTCCAGCCATCTTTCTTGCCAGGCTTCATAAACCCATGCAAGAAACTGCCGTTTGAACTGCCTTAAAAATAACAACAGCAAAAAAAAACCAAAACAACCAAAAACCAAAACAACAAACCAAAACATTTCCATGTGGGTTCTTTGTTGCAGAAGAGTGAAACTAGTCATAAGGAATGCACACACTGGCACCACTTTGAATACTTTTGAATACTTTGAATACCTGAATAATTTTTTAAAACCACTAAAAAAATGTGGTTTGCAATTTTTCTGTGCTTCCTGTTTCATTGATGTTATGTGTATTGGGTTTTCATGGCAAGGTTTTGGTGGCAGGGAAGCCATAGGAGTGGCTTCTGTGAGAAGCTGTCAGAAGCTTCCCCTGTGTCAACAAAGGCAGAGCTAGCCAGCTTCAAGACAGACCCACTGCTGGCCAAGGCTGATACCATCAGCAAAGATGGTAGTGCCTCAGCGATAACATAGTTAAGATGGGGAAAAATGAAAGTGCACAACTGCAGCCAGAGAGAGGATTAAGAATGTGAGAGAAACAGCTCTGCAGACACCAAGGTCAGTGGAGAAGGAGGAGAGGAGGTGCTCCAGGAGCCAGGGCAGAGATTTATTGCCCTGCAGCCTTTTGTGAAGATCTTAGTGAGGCAGGCTATTCCCTACAGCGCATGGAGGTCAGTGGTGGAACAGATACTCACCTGCAGCCCTGGGAGGACACCAGCGCAGGGGGATGCCTGAAGGAGCCTGTCACCCCATGGGAATCCTGCACTGGAGCAGGTTTGCTGGCAGGACTTGTGACTCCATGGGGTACCCAAGCTTGAGCAGCCTGTTCCTAAGGGACTGCACCCATGGAAGGGCCCCACACAGGAGTAATTCATGAAGAACTGCAGCCTGTGGGAAGGACTCAGTTTGGAGAAGTTCATGGAAAACCATAAAATTCCCTGTCCCCATGTACCAATGTGGGGGAAGAGGTAGAGAAGATCATGAGTGAAGTTGTGTCCATGAAGAAAAGGGGGCTGAGAGGAAGGCATTTTAAGCTTCAGTTTTATTTCTCATTACCCTGCTCTGATTTGACTGGTAATAGATTAATTTTCCCCAATTTGTCTGGTTTGCCTGTGACAGTAGTTATTGAATGATCTCTCCCTGTCCTTATCTCCACCCACTAGCCCTTTTCCTATTTTTCCTCTCCCCTGTCCAGATGAGGAGTGAGTGATACAGCAGCTTTGGTGGGCACCTGGTGTCCAGCCAGGGTCAAACCACCACAGCACGCCAGAATATGAGACACAGATAAAAGTCTTCTGACAGCTTTTCTAATCTGGTAACATTAGAAGGGAGACTGTTTCGGAATACTGAGTGGAAATACTTTGTAATGAGGGCACACTTCATTCACAAGAAGGAAAACTGTTTTTCAGATGCTGAAAAAGTACTCCATGTCCCGAGAACCTTCTCCCTGTAGCATGTAAAATATACATGTTCCTGATGGTTTTATGCACTGATAGCTCAGACTTATACTGAAAGGTACAATCTAAGAATGAAGATAACTATTCTTCCTTTCTAAATATTCCAGAGATTTTTAGGTCATACAGGAAATTTTCCCTCAAAAATAGCTTTGTAGAAACATTTCTGACTAGACAGATTTTTTGCAGAATATTTTGTTAAAATTTCTGCTTTTCACCAGAAAACTTGGAAGTCTTTGATATTGTAGTGAAAAGATGATTCTTGAGATTTTGAGCAAGAATAACACTATTATTTTCACTAGCATGTCTTTGATGAGACAGAGATGAAAGAAGAAAAAAGGATCAATCTTCTGAATTTTAATTTCACTGTATAATATTTAGAAAATTCTAAGCAAATTAGAATTTGTAGAATTAGGCTAAAATCTGCCTGTTTAAGAAATAATATTATATCCCTACTATCCTATCTAATGCATGCAAAGTTATGTTCTCCCAGTTCCATGTAAAAAGATACAAATGAATTTGTTTAGCCCATGGCATTAGCATAGGTTTTGCCTGGGTTTTTTCTTTTTTTGCCCTTTTTTTCCCCCACAGACTGTATGAACTATAAATTACTTTCTTGAGCCAGCCTGAAGAAGAGGAAACTTTTCATTTTGATTACTGTTGCAGCACATGTGTGCTTCTGAAATACTAGCAGAGCTCTGAATGTTGCAGTCTAGCCTGCCTTGACAAAAGAATTTTACAGTTCACTGCTGTGCATTTTTTCGGAACACTTGTACATTTTTCATGCTCAATAAGAAAAAATATTCAAATAAAGATGGCCTTGAAAATTTACCAAAGTATTTGTTCCAGCTTTTGCATGCCAATAACAGCTGTGAGAACTTTAAACCAGCAGAACAAAATAGGTAATTAAAAAAGAAGGCTAGAGACTGAAGATGAAAATGTTGCAGAAGAAGCTCAAATGTCAAAAGCAAGATTATTGTACTATGCTTTGATTCTCTGGATTTATGGGAAAAGCACATGCCTAATTCCTTCCTGTGCTCAGTCTTTGTTTCATGCACATTTAGAATGAAGTTATTTTGAAAGAGATACCTGCTTTCTCTTCAGTAAGTATAAAGAGTTCTGTTGTGCTCTAAGCTTTGAAAAGTGTGTAGACCTGTTAAAACATAGAATCTATTGATATTGCGCACTGGGTAGGGGACAGGTTATACTGTCCATATTATGCCCTGGGTTAGCATCCAGTATTTGAAATGTACTCAAATTATACTTGCTAAATGAGAAATGATAGATGGAGTTGGAATAGATCATGAAGGCTTTGAAATCAGATTCAGTAATTAACATTTATTGCAATAAGAAAGAGCGAGCAGAGATGCAAAACCAAGAACAAAACGTTCAGAGCAATAGACAAGAATCCTCTCTGCAGCTCCTTTCTGACAAACATCAGCCTAAAAACCCTGCAGTCATCCAAGCAAGGAAGGACAATGCTGCAGTAAATGAGATGCATGATGGTGACAGCTTGGGCAAGAACTTTTGTTAGATGTGATGGGTAGGAACGCATCTTAGAATGAAAACTTAAGAAAAAATGTGCAAGATGCAACCTGCCTGTAGGTATTAGGTAAAATTCAGAGTGCAAAATCATAGAGTAACCCAGGATGATTAAGGAAAAGGTTTCCTGGAAGTTTTTTTCACAAGACTAAAATTCAAGTGGCACTGACCTTGTAGTGAGTATAGACTGCATAGAGAATGCTGATTAGAGCTTCCCCATCTTTTTCATATATGCAATAGTTCTGCCATATAAACCCTGTATTTATACTTGGGAGCACGTTATGACACCTATGAATGTCTTAAGTTGGCCTTACTCTAAGACATATTTTAATGTCAATATAGATAAATACATAGTTTTAGAAAGCTAAGAAAGAGCAATTTGATAATTTTGCAACTTCTATATTGTATTTAAACACACAGCTGTGTTGTGTATTGCCATATTGAAATGCGATACTCATAGTTCTCTATTGGTACGATTTTTGTAGATCAGAATAAAGCATTAGGTATATCAGGAACTTCTGTGCTTACAGTGACTTGTATCTTGCTGTCTGTAATAATGTATTCTAAAGACACAAAGTATTAGAAAGATAGCTGTAAAAGCATTATATCTATATACAGATACATATATAGATATACATCTATTTATAGATGTATATCTATAGCTATCTATCTGTATAGATAGATAAAAAAGCTAAATTAAGTATATTTACTATACTTGTATAATCTAGTTTGTGCTATTGGTCACACAACTGTATGCACATTTTTAGCTTTACTATCTTATGATCCATCAGAAAAAAACTTCAGCTACTTACATTAAGTAAAACATTCTCAGCCTGTAGCTTCTTTCTGCTTTATTACAAGAAACATACTGGTAGACTTTACTGGTAACATAAGGGAAGCCCTGACAAATGGAGAATTTGACAAAAAAATTATTAAACCACTAGAACTATAATAATTAATAGTTGTGTAACCTCAAAGTGTATTCTGCCAAATTGCCTCACCTTCACTTCTAAAAGCAAAAGTGATGGGAAGATACTCTCATGGATTTCTATGACTATATAAACACAATATTTTCCATACACCAAAATATTAAACAAATTTTAGGAGATCTTTCTTATATTTTCTATAGTCCCAAAGACTTTTACACTAATAAAGTATTAATTTACAGAAGGTTAAGGAAAAGCAAAGCAAATAAAATCTTTTTTCCACCTGTTAAAGGCTATTAATAATGGATGATTAAAAAACTCCTGCAGTCCATGCACTTTCATTCACCTGATAAAAATCAGTGGTTTGCTAAAGAGTACCTAAAATCTGAAAATTAAGTTACCAGAGGAGAACTACCTATTTATAAACTAGAATTCAGCTCTGTGAAAAAAAATCATTAGGATATTCAGCTCTGTATAGCACTGCTCAAAAATGTTTTGTTCAGCTTCTGGTTATGCAATGCTGTTATCAGTATCTAGCGTAGGAAACTCAAGCATGGAAGGACTGCATCATACAGGCTTCATTTAGCTGTAGGCAGTCATCTTCGTGTTAGCTTCTTTTTGCAGCCGTAAGCAAAAATTTTTTTAGTTGCACAACTTTTGCCACTAAACTCAGTTGAGCAGGCATTTCATCAGTGGAAAATACAATAGTTAATAAGGATAAATAGCATATTGAAAAGCTCTAAGTGGAAACAAGAAAGCATATGAAGCAGGAATAATAATAATAATAATTTTCCAATATACGAAGTTAGTGACCCAAAGCTTAAACACATTTAATATTAGAATTTAGACAATCCTTTTTGTATATTCTCATCTAGCACTTATGGTAAAGAAGCTATTGTCACATGGGGTTGGTTCCAATACTCTTTTCCAGCAAACACTTGTTGAGGATTAGCCTAGGTGCAATGCACGTGTGTATACACAGTTGATCCTGAAATCTATCAAAGGAATTTATACAGCTTCCAAGGTGCTTTAAGTACATAGAGAACTACAGAGAAGAATAAAGATGCCAGTTTGCGCTTATTGACAACCCTTTCTCACTGACCTTGGAAAGAACCACCATAGTTTTGGTTTCCATGTGGCTGCACAAAGCATGGGTTAAGGTATGGTTTAGTTCAGCACTGCTAGAAAGACATATGATAATTTTTTATCTAGTCTGCTAATACAGAAGCACACATTCTGCCAATAAACAAGACAAAGATAAAATATCATGCATCCGAGCCAGTTAGTTTTATCAGCAACAGGGAAATAATTCACTTAAATCCAAACCTTTCTCCCCTCCACCATTTAAAAACAAACAAGCAAAATTTCAACCTCCTGCAGTTTACTGACTTCAGTAAATTAGGTGGATATTTGATGTTGTGTTAGGTTTGCATGGCGAAGTTGAGCCAGGGAAGAAGGGAGGAATTGGGGAAGATGTTTTAAGATTTGTTTTTAGTTTCTCACTATCCTACTCTGATTTGATTAAATGCATTAATTTTCCCCAAGTTGAGTCTTTTTTGCCCATGATGGTAATTGGTGAATGATCTTTCTCTGCCCCCATGCGTATTTCATTATATTTTCTCTCCCTTGCTCAGCTAAGGAGGGGACATGATAGAGCAGCTTTTGTAGGCACCTGATATCCAGCCAGGGTCAACCCACCAGAGATGTTTATTTCTGCACTAACTCTGGTATTAGATTCAAATAAGTCTTGCTGAATCACATTAACTTGACAGACTTCAAAGGATATTTCAACGTTCACATGCATCATACAATCCAGTATATATTTTTAAAAGAAAAATATTTCTGTTATTGAAAATATGACTTGCAGTCCAGATGCAGAAAAAAAATATTTTAGTTTAAATGTGTATGTACTTTTTCCCTAAAGGACATACAAAAGTATGTGGAAATAGTGCACAGGTACTGATTCCCGCTTAAAGATGTAGCCTAGTAACTGAATAAAGTAACAGCAAACATGAAAAGATCCTTCCAAGAATCCTCTGTGTTTATATGCATGTTTTAAATTGAAAAACATGGACCTTTTCAGATAAGTCAACACTTCAAAAGGTGGCAAGAAGATTTCAACAGTTCTTAATCTAGTAGCATTTGCTGCTTTTAAACAACCCCTTAACCACCTAGCAACAGCACAAAGGGTATAATACTCAGAGACTTAAATTCACACTTTCTGAACAAGAGTGAAAATTGCAAATGTGCAAGATAGCTTGAGGACATTGTGACACCAGGGTCTCTACTGGGTCAGACTGAATAGACCATTTATCAGATAGTACAGAATAGAAGATGCATGTCTTCTCTATACAACTTGCACAATAACACAGATTCTCAAATACAGATCTCCACCATATCCATCTTTCCTGCCATCGTCAGCACAGGCTTATCTGAAACACAATTTTCCTCATTGGAGTGACTTTTCAAAACAGTATCAACCTGCTTGATGGTATATATGTTTTCCAAAAGTCTCCCTTACAACTTTTACAATACATTTTGTACCCAACCAATACCCTTCAGGTACCTCCTACAAAGAGGACTCTAGTGAGGTTATTCTAGACAACAAAGTTTTGATATGCAGACATATGGATGTAATCTTAGGGTATGAGAACACTGTTTTTCACGCTAAGTACTGTTTTTTACTTCCATTTAAGTGCAGGAAGACTGAGTCTGTAAGAAGATTGTTACTCAAGCTTAGTAAGAAAATCTGAGCCCAGATGTGTTAATTATTGTTTGATTTCATATACTTAAAAAGAAGTAATTTATGTGCTTACAATTAGACACAGCTCAAGATGTTTTTAAATTTCTGTGGCCAAAAATCAGCCACATGAATGTGAAGGAAAGGGAGCTACAGGACCAGTATCTTTGCAGCCTTTGTGTTTATATTTCATTATTATGTAATCCCTCAATTGTTCCTTGGTTTTCTCTCTTTTGAAAACTATTTGATATTTTACAGATATTGTTTCCTGTTTTGAACAAAGCAGAACAAAATATTATGCGATTTAAAGCTTTTCATCTATGTTTCCTACTCTTCAGCTGCTGGATTTTGTAGGAGTAACCCTTCAGGGAACACTCCATATTTTGGTAAACATCCAACATCCAACATTAATTGACATTCTCCCATATAAAAATATCTCATCACTCAACAAGCAGCCTCAGATACACGTCCTTGATCCTAAACTTGTCCTTACTGTAGACAAAATTATCTCCTGAATTTTAAATGTAATAATGATTCTAGTTCTGGTGTATATGTCATTCTGAGGTAAAGGTGAACTGCACGTAGTAATAATAAAAAACTCACCACGGTTTCCTACACCATGTAGGTACCTCATTTTGCTTTGACTCTTTTTAAAGAATGATTTGAAAATGAAAATGGAAATATAGGATATTTATCAGAAAATTTGAATGTTTTTAGCATCTTAAGCACTACGGAGACTCAAGTTTGGAAGGAGAAGAAATTCAACTGAGAAAATTTTTCTCAAAAGTATTCTTCTAAGTGATTTTTGCTGTAATTGTTAAATTATACTTATTTGCCTATACCCTTCTCAATCAGATTTTAGTATCTTCCTATTAGAGCATCAATTATTTTTATCAGATTCTAAATATAATTCTCATGCTGATCTTGAGAGTTGCAGCAAGGATGATAATGAGCTAAACAACCGAGCTTTATGCCTATTCAGTCGTATTTGTTTAATTGAGTAAAACATTCGGCTTTCAATTACATGGAGTCAAACCTTAACAGTTACATAGAGACAACCTTGTTTTAGCTTTAGAAAAAAGAAACTGATAAAGACAGATTGCTTCTGAAATCATTGAATTCAGCAATCAACTGATTCAGACCACTCGCAAGTGAACTTCACAGGATGCCACTGCTTCATTGGAGATGGTGGCAATCTGCCCTATATATTTGATTGGGTTTGACTGAGATAAATGTTATTTGTGTTTTTTTTTCATCATTTCTAGGAGCTGCAAACTGCATGAAGCATCTGGCTCCAGTGTGATAAAAAGCTGACCTCAGGATTATACTATTATCTTCAAAGAGGAGGAAAAAAGCAAAGCTAAAAGCAACTGCTTTTAAATAGGAAAAGATAGCCAGTGTATCCATTTGTAAGGAAATAATTGATAATTTGATAAATGGAAAGTTTCTAACTAGGTAAAACTGATTTGGTCAAATGCATTTACTTTGAAGTTACTTGATTCAAGTAGGCAAAATATAAAAAGGCAAATCCTTAGACAAATTTGGTATATTTTTCTTGTATGCTATTTGTCTTCCTAATACAGTGAAAAGGAATGAAAATTATTAATTAATAATAGTTGAATATATGAAATGCCACAGACCTCAGATGAGTTCAGTTGACCATTTCATATGGCTAAGAAAAGCGAACATAAAAGGTAAGAACATGAGAAATTTATTTTTAAATTAAAACCTTTGAAAAAAGATCATTATTCAGTTTTTTTATACATAAAAGAAAAGACTCTAGCATCAACAAGTATGCATGAAATTTTATTGGGACCCTGTTCTGTCTGGGTTGGTATACTTGTGTTTACATATACTCATTACTGCTTTTTTATGAAATAGAAAACATGGAAAACACTACTGAAGATTTGAATTTCCTGTGATGCTTACTGTTCTCATATCTCATACATATTCTTAATGGCATCATGTTTGCTTTTTTTTTGGAAAATCTATGATGTTAGACCCATGAAAAGCCAAAAAGCAACGTATAATTGTATCAGGAACAGGCACCCTGATTTCATGAATCTTTTCTGAATAAGAAAAAATAAAGAGTAAACTGAAAAAAATATATGAAATAGAGACTTTAGGAGAGAGTTTTCTGTGAGCAAATCTCTAATGAGCATTTCCATTAATATACTGTACAATTTCTTTCACAAGTTGTGTTTCATTCATTTTGGAGAACAGAGATATTAACTTGCCTTCCCATTCTCAATTACATCCAGTGCAGGCAATCTGAATTTGTTATTTTATTTGCCTCAGTATCACTTTTCAGATGGCATTGGCTAACAGAAAGATATGAAAAAAGGTGTTCTATATATGTTTGTATATATGTCTCCATATAAGAATATGCTTTTGTCTTCATTTTGCAGAAGGGAAATCTTAGCATAACAATTCCTTTTCTTATCTTTTTGTCTGCTCACCATTACTTGTGCTTTTATTTATGGTTACATCCTTGTTCCATTCCTCCTCTCTTTATTATTTCTTATGTGTGACTACCACTTTCTTGGGTAGCTATATGACTCTATATAGCTCTATCAATTTACCTATGTTGCACTTGTTTATTCTTAGGAAGGGAGAGAAATCAGTACCAGTGTGCCTTGCTTCAACAGTTAATAATTTGAAGTGATTCAGCAGCTGCTACATCAGCAATCCTCCCTGTGGTGGAAATGTCTGAGAGCAGCAGGACAAACAGCTGAAATGGAACCTGCCATCTTCTCCCCTCGTAAATTCTTTACTTATGAATTGGGATGTGCCTATCTTGTCAGTCTCCAAGCTTTTTGTCAGTCTTTAAGCTCTGTATTTCCACCAAATCACAGGCCAGGTGCTTCCAAGCATTTATTTTCTTAGGTGGGAATACTATTATCACTCCTATTTTCATGACATACCGTGTGATATTAAAATAATCCCTCCACTTGCAGTTTTTAAGGATAACTACCACCATTGTGTTTCAAAAATCCAGTAAAACAGTACATGTTTTACATCCAAAAGAAAGCAAACATGTTTAGAAAAAAAAATCTAACATTCCTCATTGGAAGATATTGCCCAAAAGGATGAGGAATTTCTCTCATTTGCAGCATATGATACTTGATCGGAAAAGGTATTGAACAAGTCTGCTGCGGCATTGCTTAAAGCTGCATGCTACCTTGTAGGGTTTGTCCCCAAAATGTATTGTGCTTACCAGAAGTTAGAATTTCAAAGACAAAATCAGATTGTGAGAAAATGTCACAACTACCAATAAAAGTTTGGTACTTCTTTTAATATTTTTGTTGTAATATTATTCGCTGAGGATAAAATGTTTTGTTTGCATTAAAACATACCATTTTTGTTATAATAATGAGCCCATTTTAAAAGTGAGAGTTGAAAAACAGAGGACCAAATACCATGTATCTTTTCTAAGGAGAATAAACAAAAATCCCCTGCTCTGAGTTAATTATTGCCCTGTAAAATCAATTATTTTCTAAAACATAAAAGAGAAAGTAATATTTTTCACTTTTATCACATAAAGCAAACAAACAAATAATTGATTTTCTATACTTTGGGCCAAATTAGCACTTAAACACAGCTACAAAGATAAAATTAATTAACTATGTATAATGACTCCTTGAAATTCTAATCTCTACAGTTTAGTTATCTAGATGGTACATATTCAACAAAATTTTAAAACTCTTTAATTAAGATGTATTTCTAATTTATAAGATGATTGTTTAATTACAGGCCAGTGAATGTAATTACATTTTCTGCTTAAGGATAGAGCCTTCTTACAGTTCAGAGATTAATAAAAGCACTCTCATTATACTCTTTGCTATTATTCAGTGTAGCTGTTCTGAAACTTAGTATATTACATAGAAACAGTGAAAAATAAAGGATAAAACAAGCATTGAAGTATGTTTATTATACATGAGTTTAGTGCATTTTAAATGTGAACGTATTGTATTAATCTTGTTCCTCTGGTATGACAGTTAAAATTATGTATTATCAATCTGGTAAAATACTTTTTTTTTCCCTCAGGGGTTTTTATTTAGCACTAGTACAATCCTTCAACCCTTACATAACGCACTTTACAAACACACTTTTCCCAGCTTGCTTGTTTGTTTTTGTCAGTACTCCTTTTCTGTTTCCAGAGGGCTGTGGTCTCACTTTTAAAAAAGTAAAGCAAACACAAAAAAGCCACTGGGCAAACAACTGAGGAAAGTACACACATAATAAAAGGAATAATTTTGAAACCAGACTATTGAAATTGCAAAAATTCTAGCATTATTGCTCAAATTATCATGATTTGCAAGTGCAGCCACAGTAGCTGAATGCCAACACTATTTGGTTGCACATCCACTGCAGGAGGGAGCTCAGTCAGGACATACAGTAGTTTAGTGAAATGAGAGTAGATGTAGTGTTTCAGACAGGAATGGGTTTTGATAGTGGGGGACCTACAGGGATGGCTTCTGTGAGAAGCTACTAGAAGCTTCCCCTTGTGTCTGATAGAAGTGATAGCATCTATTGTCCAGCCAAAGGCAACACACCAGTTGATATTTATTTCTGCAGAAACTCTTGTATTAGTTCCAAACTGTAACTGAGAATGCACTACACAGACTGAGGCTCCATCTAGCCTGGCAGCCAAAGAGGATACCCAAGAATTAGTAAGAACAAGATACAAGCATTTGATATGCCCCTAAAATACTCTACTGACCAAATAGAAGCAGCAAATACAAGTGGTTTTCAAAAGTAACTCAGAAGTCAAATACCAGAGAGGATCAGGACAGCCACCAAGCTTGTTTCTTTCAAGTAGGAAGCTAAACATCACCCACAACACACTTTTTCTCTGCATTTACTTGCAAGCTCTCACTGAAAACATCCACCACCAAATCAGTAGTCATATTCTCAAACACTGTGACCTCTACTGATGTTACCACACATTAATGCACCATCTAAGAAAAGCTATTTTCAGTAGCTTGAATAGAAGTGACAGTAACCTGATGTATCAACCCTGTTACCCACTCCAATATATACTGAAAATATTAGACATATATCAACTGTTGCCTTTTCCACCCGGTTTACAGATGCCTTTTCAGAGAAGCATGTCAGAGTTTGCATTCCACTTTCTATTGCTCCCTCTTAGTTACACACTACTGAAAGAAATTCGTTGGTGTCTAAAGTATTCACTTTATACATATAAGCAACAATAGTACACACATACAAAAACATGCAGCATCAAAATAACTTGAGAAGTACTATATGTATAAAATTGACTCTGAACTTTCAAATCTCCTCAAATAGTTGATTTGTTTTACCTAAGTAAAAATTCACTCTGTTGCCATACTGACATATTAAACTACTTGAAAGATTCTATACAGTTAACTACTTCAAGCACACTGCATTAAAAATGCAGAAAAACTCACCCCTCCAGAGACTGGATTCTTTTCTATCAATATACCTCAAAATAATGTAAGACAAGCAGCAATTCTGATTTTTAAATGAACATGATGGAACCTTGAATGAAATGAAGCTTTGACACCTGTCCAGACATTTTTTGTTAAATCAGCTCTCTCAGAAAGGCCAAAATGACTTTTAAACTCCAGACTCAGGTTCATAGAAACTAGAGCATAAGCACCTTCAGTGGAGGAAGATCAGAATCCCCTGTGTAAGGCAAACTAGCAATCAAAGGATATGTTAACAGATTTTCCACTTGTCTACAGTGTCACTGAAGAATATTAGTCAAACTCAGTGACTTATAGGGTCACTGGAATCTTCAGATAATTACCTCTGGGTATCTAGAAAGTCTTTCCTTCTCTGCAACTTCTGTGACAGGGCAGTGCCCGTACTCTGCTCTTTCAGGGAACTCCTTGCTGTCTAACAGGCTTACTGCATCCTGGTGTACTCTGCTTTTTCTCCTGACCTACCCTGCAACCTAGAAGATCTCAAGAGAAGAAGGTAACTCTTCCTAAATCTGTCATCTCCTGTTCAGGAAATTTAAGGCAGGTACTGAGAACAAACAGGTAAAAAAAATAGTATCTTTCTCATGTTAATTTCTAGGGTTTTCATTGTTTTGTTTTTTTTTTCCCTAGGAAATGAAAACTGGGATATTTCTACATTTTTATTATTAAAGAGACATTTTTACTATTCTTTTTCTTTTCATGATATTGACGTGTGGGATTTTCAAAAATTATGCAGAATCTTATCTATCTCCAATGTTATATGTAAAATCCTTCAAAATATTACAAACATTGAATGGCATTGGTATTAGACTGTTTATCTGGTGATTCCTTTCCTTCTCCATTTGCTATTCTCTAGTGATATCCCTTACCAGTAGAGTTTTCAGACAGCCTTCCACTACGTTTTGTCCTCAACATCAAAAGGACATGGAGCTGTTGGAGCAAGTCCAGAGAAGGGCCATGAGGATGATCAGGGGACTGGAGCACTTTCCATATGAAGACAGGCTGAGAAAATTGGGGCTGTTCAGCCTAGAGAAGAGAAGGCTGTGTGGAGACCTCATAGCAGCCTTCCAGTATCTGAAGGGGGCCTATAGGGGTGCTGGAGAGGGACTCTTCATTAGGGACTGTAGTGATAGGACAAGGGGCAATGGGTTCAGATTTAAGCAGGGGAAGTTTAGGTTAGATACAAGGAAGTACTTTACTGTAAAGGTGGTGAGGCACTGGAATGGGTTGCCTAAGGAAGTTGTGAATGCTCCATCCCTGGTGGTGTTCAAGGCCAGGTTGGACAAAGACTTGTGTGACATGGTTTAATGTGAGGTGTCCCTGCCCATGGCAGGTGGATTGGAACTAGATGATCTTAAGGTCCTTTCCAACCCTAACTGTTCTATGATTTTATGATTCTGTTGCAACATGCACTGGTATACCTGAACAGAGATGACCTATTTCCCCAAACACAAGCACATGCAACACTTCTAGTTACATTAGCACGTCATTTTAGGTCATTTTCATTTCTATGCCTTTGCTCCTGTTGCAATTACCTATGCATTACATCAGAACTGAGTATCAGGTTTCTTACTAAATGATGAGGGGAAGTATCCTATTTACCATTTTACTATTCCAATTATTTTTTATTTCTGTAGATGAAAAGCAGTTGCTAATTTGATTTCCTTTCATTTGAAAGCCCTAACTTAAGTTCAATTTTTATAATTCTCTTGTATCCTTCAAATATCAATTACTCCCCTCATTTTTTGTCCCTACAAGCAATTTTCTTGTTGATCAATGACTTAACATACCAACTGTCAACTCCTTAGCTATTCCCAATTCCTTTATTTTCTGCTGGCTATTCATTCCATTCCATCTGCATCTTTTCCATATATTTTTTGTCCCCTTTCTCTCTTTCTGTGTCCCAAGAAGTTTTGAAACAGCCACCCTAATGAAATTCCACGCTTTTTGCAGTGACCATTCTATATTCTATGATAGAAGAGATTCTTCAGACAATCTGCAGGTAATTTTTAGTGTTTCCTGAGAGTTAAATCAAAGTACTTTATATGTAAGTGCCTGTATTTTCTGAGTATGTTATTTATCACATTCCTTCAACAACTAAGGATAACCTGACTTGAAAGATACAAATTCTGCAATAACTAAAATTTCATCAGCAGGCTTATTAAAGGGAGTTTTCTAGAGAATGAGAGACAAACCTTAATGTCTGGTCTTGACTAAGACAGATACTCTGATAAAACAGTCACTTTAGTAATTTGGCAAACAAAGTGGCAAGATCCGCTGAAGAGCATGAAGGAAACAAGTATGATAACATGTAATATTGATTTCTTTGCACTTTAAAAAGTCTCCTGTAATTCTCCACTGGGAAATTTAGTGACATCTTGTGTAAATTAATCCCTTCAGATAAACTAAAGCACTTTCTAATGACTTGCACATTCCACATCTGAATTTCATACATTTTTTTTTTCAGCATATTGCATTTCAAGAAAAATACAAGCATATGTTTAATGCTTTGTTTGGCCTAAGTGGAGAAAACATTACCTTCTTTCTCCAAATGTGTGCAAAAAGTAAGATTATAACTGAAATGCATCACAAGTTCAGGTAAAGATAAGAAGATGCCCTACTGTAAATCTTATTTGAGGTACACAACACTTGCTGCATATAAGGCACCATTTTTCATAGAAGCATATGTTGTCCGATGTTGATGTGAAACACGAGACACAGAAAACCTCTAGTGCCAGGCCAACAGGTTGTCTCATGTAATGATAGGTGAAAGTTACAGGAAACTCTATCTGATAAGTAATATTATTCTCAAAATATGGTTTAACTCAACAACAATAAAAAAAACCAGTACATACATACAGAGACTTTTAAAAATAAACTTCTACTGAAAATCATTTCAGTCCCTGAGGAAAATAACAGCTCTTTCATAAGCACATTTTCACAACTTCAAGCACAAGTCAATCCCCAAAGAAACTTACTGGCATAACGGAATGTCATCTTTGATGATGCATTTTCCTCCATTTTTGCAGTATTCTTCAGGACAAACTACAAATGAAAACGCAAATGGAAAATGAAAAAATATAAATTAATTTCACTCCTCCCTCCCTCTCTCCCCTCCCTTCCCCCAGTTATTATAGTTGTCATTGCTTGATTTCCAAAATGGCAGAATATTCTCCTGTCATTTTGGATGCTTAGTACTGCCAAAACCTATTCCTTTAGACCTTGGTTTGGTGACACAAGTGTCAGATCATAAATACGTGATACTCATAGAATCATAGAATCACAGAATCATAGAATAGTTAGGGTTGGAAAGGAACTTAAGATCATCTAGTTCCAACCCCCCTGCCATGGGCAGGGACACCTCACACTAAACCACGTCACCCAAGGCTCTGTCCAACCTGGACTTGAACATATCCAGGGATGGAGCATTCACAGCTTCCCTGGGCAACCCATTCCAGTGCCTCACCACCCTTACAGTAAAGAACTTCCTCCTTACATCCAATCTAAACTTCGCCTGTTTAAGTTTTAACTCGTTACTCCTTGCCCTGTCACTACAGTCCCTAATCATGAGTCCCTCTCCAGCATCCCTACAGCCCCCCTTCAGATACTGGAAGGCTGCTATGAGGTCTCCACGCAGCCTTCTCTTCTCCAGGCTGAACAGCCCCAACCCTCTCGGCCTGTCTTCATACAGGAGGTGCTCCAGTCCTCTGATCATCCTCATGGCCCTCCTCTGGACTGGCTCCAACAGTTCCATGTCCTTTTGATGGTGAGGACACCAGAACGGCACACAATACTCCAGGTGAGGTCTCACAAGAGCAGAGTAGAGGGGCAGGATCACCTCCTTCGACCTGCTGGTCATGCTCCTTTCAATGCAGCCCAGGATATGGTTGCCTTTCTGGGCTGGAGCGCATGCTGAAGCCGGCTCATGTTCAGTTTCTCATCAACCAACACCCCAAGTCCTTCTCCACAGGGCTGCTCTGAATCTCTTCTCTGCCCAACCTGTAGCTGTGCCTGGCATTGCTCCGACCCAGGTGTAGGACCTTGCACTTGGCATGGTTAAACTTCATGAGGTTGGCATCAACCCACCTCACAAGTGTGTCAAGGTCCCTCTGGATGGCATTCCTTCCCTCCAGCCTATCAACCGAACCACACAGCTTGGTGTCATCGGCAAACTTGCTGAGGGCACACTCAATCCCACTGTCCATGTCAGCGACGAGGATGTTGAACAAGACCGGTCCCAACACTGATCCCTGAGGGACACCACTCGTTACTGGTCTCCAGCCAGACATTGAGCCATTGACCACAACTCTTTTCATGCGGCCATCCAGCCAGTTCTTTATCTACCAAGTGGTCCATCTGTCAAATGGATGTCTCTCCAATTTAGAGACAAGGATGTCATGTGGGACAGCGTCAAATGCTTTGCACAAGTCCAGGTAGATGACGTCAACTGCTCTACCCCTGTCCATCAGTTCCGTAGCCCCATCATAGAAGGCCACCAAATTGGTCAGGCAGGATTTCCCCTTAGTGAAGCCATGCTGGCTGTCACCAAGCACCTTGTTGTTTTTTATGTGCCTTAGTATGCCTTCCAGGAGAATCTGCTCCAAGATTTTGCCAGGCACAGAGGTGAGACTGTCTGCTCTGTAATTCCCTGGGTCATCCATTTTCCCCTTCTTGAAAATGGAGGTTATATTTCCCTTTTTCTAGTCATCGGGAACTTCACCTGACTGCCATGATTTGTCAAATGTGATGGACAGTGGCTTAGCAACTTCATTCACCAGCTCCTTCAGGACCCATGGATGGATTTCATCAGGTCCCACGGACTTGTGTACATTCAGGTTCTTAACATGGTCTTGAACCAGTTCCTCTCCTACAGTGAGCCCAAGGTCTTCATTCTCACGGTCTCTGCATCTGCCTTCCAACACTTGGGTGGTGTGGTCAGAGCCTTTGCCAGTGAAGACTGTGGCAAAGAAGTCATTGAGAACCTCATCCTTCTCCAATTCCAGGGCAGACAGTTCTCCTGATAGCTTCTGGAGGGGGCCTACGTTGTCCCTAGTCTTTGTTTTATTTGCTACATACCTATAGAATCCTTTCCTGTTATCCTTAACATCCCTAGGCAAGTTTAATTCTAACTGGGCCTTAGCTTTCTGAACCTGATCCCTAGCTCCCCGGACAACATCCCTTTATTCTTCCCAGGCTGCCTGTCCTTGCTTCCACTTTTTATAAGCCTCTTTTTTCCTTTGAATTTTCCTCAACAGCTCCTTATCCATCCAAGGAGATCTCCTGTCCCTCCTGCTGCATTTCCTTCTAGTCAATGGACTCTTATGGAGTTTATAGAAATCCTAGTGTTCACTTGAACAGGCTTCTAATTTTTCTTAAAACAGTTTCATTTGACTCCATAAATAGCTCAGTAAGTGAGCTATTGCCAGTTACTCAATTTTCAAACAGGAATATATAAAATAAAAGCAAATACAACTGGACTTATATTAAATTAGTAACTGTCTACTTTATTATTAATAGCTTTTATATAGGGGTGATGAGAAGACATTCAGTCCTGTGTTACCAGCCTTCTCTTTGAAGATGTCCAGAATTTTAACACTTTGAATCACATTCTCATTAAAAAAAAATAAATAAAATATCTGTCCTAAAAATAATAAAGGTGCTGTAGTAGAGGGGGATGTCAGTGGCTTACTATTATCAACCTTTGACATCCCTTAACATTGGTTTCCACATCACCACGTTGAGTTTTACTGAAGTTTAGTTTTACATCCTTACAGCAAGAATAGCTCCTAATAAAATTCCCTCAATCTTCTTTAGTAAGATAATAACTAGGATGTATTTTGATGAAGTTTTAGCAGAGGAAATTTGGTTGAGAACTGCCTAAAGATTCAGTAAGAAATGACTATACTTTTTTGTTTCAAATAATAATTTTATGCAAAACTCTGTACCTGAACAGCTGGACTCATCAGGGCTGAAATCAGTGCAGTCTACAACACCGTCACAACGCTGGGAGATTGCTATGCATTGACTAGTCGATGCACATAACAAAGAACCATTGAAACAATCTTTAATGGCTGAAATGAAAAGTAACATGACTGTTAGCATCTATGCTTCTTTTTCTCAGAGTTAAAAACTACCAGAAAACTTGAATCACACTCTATATAGTTATGTCTGTATGACCTCTACAAGTTTTCATCTTCAAAGACATAGACCTTTACTGTTGAGCAGATAAATTGGTAAATATACACTGAGCACATATGTTACAGAAGCTATAATTTTCCTATGTTATATCTGTGGGGAAGAAAAGGGCTTATTTACTTAAAATGTTGACAGAGTAAGGTACAAAACCCTAATGAAAACCCATAGAAAGATATCAGAAAACATAATCAACTCTCATTACTAACCTACATTAAAATACAAATAAAAAATGACATTATTCAGTTTATTGCAAGAAATCAAATACTAAAGAGATAGTTAACGTAAAAAAGTAGAGAAGTACTATTCTGAAAAATTTAAACTTGAACACCTTTTTTAATCTTAGGCATTCAGTAACATTTTCTGTGGTTGCCCAGAAGAATTATTAGGGGTTAATCTTGCTGGAATCACATAAGCCTTCAGGTACTGAATTATTCCTGAGTCACTGATCTACAAGGATGCACCTGATGGTCCTGCATACTTCTGTAGAGTATAACATAATTTTGTCATTGTATCTCACACAGTGCTCTCTTATGCTACCTTAAACTATATATATTATTTAAGGTGTTTGTTTAGGTAATTTAAGTTGAACTCTGTCACCATGTCACTAATGTAAATCAGAGGGAACTCTTGTGACTTCATCAGAGTTAGATACATTCAAATTAGCTTGTGAGTTCTGAGTGGGAGAAAGAATCTGGCAATATTAAAAATACCCCACTGCCATATCTAAATTTCATAATACTTTCCTTCTCCTGGGTTCAAGAGCCAGAGTACATGGCAATACGCCTTTTATGCTAGATGGTTAGGCTGCTCTGGGATGTATTTTTTCCACTCTTACATACAATTTAAATCATTGGTCAATATAGTCTGCAAGAGTGTGCTATATTTAAAATACTGCAGTTCAATTTAGACCACAATAATGGAGGCAAATCTTGCCAGTTCTGATCACGTCAGTCAGCTCTTGCCAGTTTTGGTATTCTTTCAGAAATATGAAATTTCTCATGTGAGTAAGGGTTTGTGGGATTGAACCTTTTAATTACATGAACTGACCATTTACTAAAGTCTGCAAGAAAATATGCAGAAGAATACTTGCAAATACAAAAAGGAGATTGCTTTTGTTTCCAATTTCTATTCACTTTATGGGGTCTTAAAAGTTCTGTCTGATTTTAAACTATCAATATGTACATGTTTTCTTCAACTGGCTAGAGAAGTCTTGATATGACAATGACAGCAGGATAAAAGCAACAACAACAAGAGGAAAAAATTTCCTTTTCTGCTCTCCATTCCCTGACCACTCAGTCTGGCAGAACAGGTTGTGGTAGACTGAAACAACCCAGCAGATTACAGCATCACTCCATATTTGTAGCATATATTACCATCTATCTCTTATGATTGTCAGCTTTCCAGAAAATAACTCACAGACCTATTCCTTCTGCTGCACTTTCTTAAGCAAATAATAATCTCATACTTATTTTGTGCAGTCACATCCAAATCCTGGACGTGTTTTGCAATTTGGGGGGAATTTCCCTGTGGTATTCAAACCAGTTTTATAAGTGATCGTTTGCGCACAAGTAATCAGTCTGTAAGATAAATTGCATGTTCAGACTAGGACTTCGACAGAAAGAAAGTTGAAACTGGACACAAAACAAATTCTTCTTTTGTGCTTCAACCTTTTATTGCCTGCACATTTGTTTTTTTGAGGAACCTGTACACTATATGGTTGTAGAGTACCACTTCTGGTTTGTCATATATATTATGAGTAATAAAAAGATTCAAAGAAGAAAGTGTCATTTAGCTCTTTATTATTTCCCCTGGTTCTGGACTCACTGCTGGACTCATAGATGAGGATAAAACAGAAAAAATGCTAATTATTTTTGGTCCATTTGTATCTCTTGACTATTAAGGTGGTTTTGACATGTCCGTTTACCTTAAGTAAGCCAAGATTTTTATACCACTTACAGAGGTTACAGTCACAGTGATGGATCTAACTGCTGAATACTTTGTACAGATCCAGCATTTAAGACAGAAAGGAAAATGGCACTACGGTATTGGTGCCGAGATAAAGAATGTTTAGAGCACATTTTAGAAATAATGTGTTTTTTTTTTTTATTGCACTGAGACTGAAATTAATATTGCTTACTGTTAACAAAGTTACAAATAGCTTCATGTTTCTCAAATTAGTTATTTTTCACTATCAGGAGAGGCCTTCAAGGGTTTTGGGGATAAAGACATTAAATATAAGCATTAACAACATTGAAGACACAAAAATGAAAACTATAATATCAGCTTTTTGCCTGTATTTCATTTTCCAGGTCCAAATCCAATCTGCTAGAAAGGGTAAAAGCACTGCAGCCTCTTTGAAAGTATATTATTTTTAATATTTACTAGTCATTTAGAACTTACCAGGACTACATAAGACACATTTTGGTGTACTACAGAGAACTGTGAAATCATTTTTATTCATTGCTGTTAGCACTTCAGCCAAAGGGTGTTGGGGTCTGTGGAAAAGTAATGCATACCCCCACTGATCCTAATACGTTGATTTTACAACCTTATTACTGTAATCTGGCAGTAATAAAACAATTTATTGAATGGGTGAGATAAAGTACCCTTCTGTAAAACTGACTGCAAGAAGAGGGCTGGCAAAGTAGAACATCTATAATTGAAAAACAGTTCCAAGATTTTCTTGTTAAAAGCCGCAAGTAGTAAAATCCACCACATTAGTAGGTATAAAAAAGTATTACATAATACTGTATAACCTAACTGCTGAGTGAGCTCTATGGGAAATTCTGTCTGCATGAATCTTAAGTCATGCAGAAAAGGATTTCTGTGGTAGAAACTGTGGCTTCAGTAGAGATCTGACTAATGCATTTTATTGTTTTTCTTTGTCCTTCTTTTGGGTTTTATACTTAATTTCTGCAAGATACATTTTGACAACTGGTCTTTATCCCAGAAAAAAACTTTATCTGATGAATTCCTGAATTCAGGAGCCAGAAGATTTTTGACAGTCTACTGTTAAATTTAAATGAATGCAATTGCTAAAGGACCTGGCACACACAAAAATGGAAGGTACCAATAAGCCTGAAATAGAAATGTACTTAAATCAGTACCAAGAAAAAAAGAAACCAACCAAACAACAAAAAACAAATAACACCCCCCCCCAACCTACCACCACTAACAACACCCAAACACCAAAACATTGCTTTCTAAATGCTATTCTGTGTTCATAACTGCTTAGGAAAAAAGTTATTCAATTTCAATCTAAAACCTGAATACACCCCCCCCCAATCAGTGGTGTTATTACAGTATGCATAGACTAGAGCTACTAGCATAACAATCAATTTTAGAGATTATGCATAAATGCCAATAAAAAGATTAAATTTATGAGATATTTACCTTTTTCTGACATTTTTCTGTTGAAAAACTTACATGGCATTTCACATGTTAAAAGTAGACAGCTAGAGATGAAATGCTGCACTCTCATGGTGTATATGTTTTGATGGGAGAACCAGCTGTGACAGTAATCACTTTTTCATTGATTCCACCCTAAACTGCACTAATCACCTTCTTTTTGCTTTGCCTGCAACCTTTATCTTCTTTGGAGAAGAAACACGAGTTGCTGCTTCTGTATTCATACCTTATATTGTCAACACCTACATGTTTATACAGTCAAAACTGAATTTTCTTTTTGCTTTGCCTGCAACCATTATCTTCTTCAGAGAAGAAACATGAGCTGCTGCTTCTGTATTTATATCTTATGTTGTCAACACTTACCTGTTTATACAGTCAAAACTGAATTTTGGAGTAGCAATGTGATTACAGATTTAAGTAAGTTTCCTTGGAGCACCAAGGTGTGCAATATCTATGGAGAATTTCTAGTCTCTGAATAGACCAAGACTTAATTTCCCCTCATTCCCTGGGCATTGCTTAGAAGTCAAAGGCAATGAAACAACATTTCACTGCTTTTGGGAATACTAATAATTATAGAAAACTCGTGGCCTTTGGATATTGGGATTCTAGAACACATTAGCTGCTGTAGCATGGTCTTGGGATGTGTACTAAGATACAGCAGGGACATCTGTAATAGAGGACAGGTTGAGGAAGAAACAGGGTTGAATGAAAATTAGTGAGGCTTATTTGAACTTATGGACATGTAAAATTTTTACATGCTTTTGGGGCATATAAAATTAAAAGTAAGAGATATCTCAAAAAAGATGCCTTTTGAAAAGAAAACCACAGAGCTCATTTCTAAACAAAAGTGTGTGGAAAGGCATGAACAGATTAGTCTGCAAAATCCATCCCCGTTTTGTGGAGTAATTTATTAAAGGAAATCTTAAGTGCAGTGGCCTGCATGTATATTCAGTAGTTTTGTTACAAAATAGTAAAGAACTTGAATTTCTAGCCCACTGGAATCTGGTATCTTACTAATTGTTTTGGTTCTGACAGGGATGAAAAATAAAATGTTAAAAACTTCCACAGAATTAGAAGTTTAGAAAGAAATGTCTTTATACGTAAAAATTGGGTGTTTTTTCCTCCTATGTAGCAATTATTTTGGCCTTCATGGAATGAAACATTTGGCCTTACTTCATCTACCAGTAATGAAGTATTTTGAAACGGGCAGACACTCAATTTTGTGTCTGTCTGAAACTTCATGGTATCTCATTGCAGTTACAGTTCAAAGCCCATTGTCCTTGCATTTTGTTTGTGAGCCTTTTTCCTTGGTTGGGTTTCGTGGTTTAAGCCCAGCCGGGAACCCAGAAACCACACAGTCGTTTGCTCACTCCCACTCTCGCTTCCCCTGGCTCCCAGAGGGATGGGGAGTAAAATCAAAAGAATGCAACTCCCACGGTTTGAGATAAGAACAGCCCAGTAACTCAGGTATAACACAAACCACTGCTGCTGCCACCAATAACAATAATGGCAAGGGAAATAACAACGGAAGAGAATACAATCGTTCACCACCCGCCAACCAATACCCAGCCCATCCCAAGCAGCGATCTGCCCTTCTGGGTAACTGCCCCCAGTTTATATAGTGGGCATGATGTGCTGTGGTATGGAATAGCTCTTTGGTCAGTTTGGGTCAGGTGTCCTGTCTCTGCTTCCTCCCGGTTTCCCCTCCTCCCTGGCAGAGCATGAGGCTCAGAAAGTCCTTGGTCAGAGTAAACATTACTGAGCAACAACTAAAAACATTGGTGTTACCAGTGCTGTTCCCAGGCTGAAAGTCAGAAACACAGCACTGCACCAGCTACTAAGAAGGAGAAAAATGACTGCTACTGCTGAACCCAGGACACTGGGGCAAAGATCACTGCTACTGCATGAACAGACTTGATTTTAAATTCCTTGAAAGATCGTGACTGCCTTGAATGTTACTGGATTATAGAACTGCAAAAGTCTAACTATCTGTCATATTGCAATTGGAGATGAGGCAATGCAAAGGCAGGTGACTGATCCATGGAAAAAAAACTGGAAATGCTTCCAATCATTAACAGAAATACAATACAAATTATTTGAAGCATTTATCAAAGTTGATAGCCAGGGAATAAGAATGCATAAGAAAGATTATTTGCAAATGTAGACTGTCTCTCCAGGTAAAATTTGTATCACATTTATGATAAAACTAATATTTCTCTTGATGAGGAAATAGTGAATTTTACTCTTTACTTCATTATGTTGCTATTTTTCACATCATTGTTTTAGGAAAGTAAGTTAGGATTGCCTTAACCATAGCAATGAAAATAACTTACGACAGCCAACTTCATCTTCATTAAGGTAGCAGTCAGACACACCATCACATTTCAGGAGGGATGGGATACAGCCTTTGGAAGGACACAAGAACTCTGTTTGCTTGCAAGAGCCTGGAGATGAGGTGGTAGCCATCTCCATGGGACAGTTCATTTCATCACTTCCATCCATGCAATCTTCAGTGCCATTGCATTTTGCAGCAAAGGGTAAACACTGCTGCACATATGCACATGTGAACTGGTCACTCTTGCATGTTGGAGGGTGTAGATCAGCTGAACCTACAAAAAAAAAAAAAAAAGGGAATATTTATTTCTCAGACCCCTGTTTCATCCTACAAAAATCGCTGCAACTGAATTTTACCAGTAGAAAAATGAGAAATATTTGTGGAAACTGATTTCTAAGAGGCGGGCTATGCTAACACTGTGCTTTACACCAACAGTGTCTCCCATGGGAGCTATATGATGGATTCCTGTAAATTTTGTTATATATGCAGGGTAAAGAGAAACATCACAAAATTTAACTTTATGCATTTAATCTTTTCTAGGTCAATTTGCTGCAAGTGCTTAAAGAAAATAATATTATGATTGTTAGAGACAAGGAAAGAGAAATTAATGTCCCCAGCTCTGTAAAAGACAGGAGTTTTGACTTGGACTGAAGCAGAGCAAATTAAGTACAAAAATTCATGCTTGGACTTTAGCTTGACTTTCAAAATGGTGCAAGCATTGCTCTCTGACCTCAGAAGTCAAATGTTACTGCTGCATTATGAAACACTGTAAGGGATTACATGGATTTTGCCATTGTTTTACTACTTTTAATCCACTGGGCCTGGCAGTATGTTTGTTTATTCTGTGATACCAGGCTGGGGTTTTACAGCAGGAGAACTTTGCTGAAACACGGTCAGTTTCTAAAATAACTACATCATGAATAACATCAGAGTTTTGAACAAAAATGAGCTGCTAATACAGTCAAGTAAACAGAATATCAGTATTACATTACTGTCTGGTTGCTGGTGAAACAGTTACAAAAACAAGAGCTCAAATTGCTGTCTAACACTGACCTTAGCTACCTTAGCAATATTTAATTTTCATGTTGATGTCAGAAAATCATAATTGAAAAGCTTCATACAATAGGATATTCCAGACAACATTTTATACCACTAGTGTTTTTAAATGCTATCATGCAACTAGAAAAATGTATTTCATATACGGGACACAATCTAAACATAAATCAATAACAATGGATTTAACAGTGAAAATAACAACCTACAGATCTTTGGGCTTGTTTTTATTCAGAATTACATCAAAAACCATGTCCTTTAAATGGGATTGAAAAGATTGCGTTTTCATGATATGTGTTGTATAAATACGTTAGTCTCAAAAGGATTATTTTCACATATCCTACTGTAAAAGACTTATAAGAGTTGTCCTTAGATAGTTGATTATAGACATTTAAATCACATAATGAATTTATTTTTGAAAAAACAAGTATTTTAGGTTTTGCATTTTTTTCCTACTTTGTTCCCACATTTTAGCAGATAATTAATAAAAGTAGCACATAAAGATGTTAGAATTGGGTTCATCATGAAGGATTTGTATATAAGGCCACTATTCAAGCTTGCCGATGACACCAAGCTGTGTGGTTCAGTTGATATGCTGGAGGGAAGGAATGCATCCAGAGGGGCCTTGACACGCTTGTGAGGTGGGCTGATGCCAACCTCATGAGGTTTAACCATGCCAAGTGCAAGGCGCAGCTGCAGGTTGGGCAGAGAAGAGATTCAGAGCAGCCCTGCAGAGAAGGACGTGGGGGTGTTGGTCTATGAGAAACTGCATATGAGCCGGCTTCACAGTGCACTCGCAGCCCAGAAGACCAACCGTATCCTGGGCTGCATCGAAAGGAGTGTGACCAGCAGGTCGAAGGAGGTGATCCTGCCTCTCTACTCTGCTCTTGTGAGACCTCACTTGGAGTATCGTGTGCAGTTCTGATGTCCTCAACATAAAAAGGACATGGAAGTGCTGGAACAAGTCCAGAGGAGGGCCACGAGGATGATCAGGGGACTGAAGCACCTTCTTTATGAAGATAGGCTGAGAAAGTTGGGGCTGTTCAGCCTGGAGAAGAGAAGGCTGCGTGGAGACCTCATAGAAGCCCTCCAGTATCTGAAGGAGTCTTATAAGGATGCTAGAGGGGACTCTTCATTAAGGATAGGATAAGGGATAATGGGTTAAAACTTAAACAAGGGAAATTTAGATTGGAGATAATGAGGAAGTTCTTTACTGTAAGGGTGGTGAGGCACTGGAATGTGTTGCCCAAGGAAGTTGTGAATGCTCCAACCCTGGTGGTGTTCAAGACTAGGTTAGACAGAGCCTTGGGTGATATGGTTTAGTGTGATGTGTCCCTGCCCATGGCAGGGTGGTTGGAACTAGATGATCTCAAGGTCCTTTTCAACCCTAACTATTCTATGATTCTGCCTACATACCAATGAAATGCATGGAAAGTTACTGGGAGAACCTATTTCTCTCTGTCTTAATATAAAACTAGAACTGTCAAAGAGCACATCTTACACCAGTTTTTTTGATTATTTTATATTTTTAGTTTGCATTTGTTGTATTTGTTCTAAAAAAAAAAAAGAAAAAGGTATGATTAGATTACATAGCTCTTTTTTTTTTTTTTCTTCTATTACTTCTGACCCTTTTCCTCACAGTGCCTAGGGGGCATTTAAGCAGCAAAAATGATTTAACTGCAGTCAGTTCCACTTAGACATGCACTTTTGTCATTGACTAGTCTAGTTCTAGTATTCCTGTGTTCTGACACAGTGGAAATTAACACCACACAGTTCCAATACATTTGACTTTTCTATGGTCACTTGTTGATGTTGCAGGAAAAATTGCATTTATAGTACATTTGTGAGTGTTTTTGACTCAGTTTAATTCCTTGTACCTGGTCCTGTTCATAATATGCTTGCTAACAGGTTTTTACCTAAATTGCTCTGAAAAGTGAAAACCTAAACTCAGTACTTTTTGAATATGTTGCTTGTTATGAATCTTGTCTTGAGTGTTATACTATATTCAGCCTTCTACAGCACTGATCAGTTTAGCCATATAGTCCCAATCATAAAAAGTGCTTATGTGTGTAAATGACCCCATACTAAATTCAGCAGTTAGGCAAATGCTCAAATGCTTTATTGAACAGGGGATTAATATTTTTATAATTATTATTTTCTATCATTACTCCTTATTGATGTTAGAAAATAATGTATAGAAAGAAGTTTTTCCTGACTTGCATACCAATAATTTTAGAGTGCAAGATATTCACTGAGAGCAATGAAGATGTCTCCAATTTATGCTAGAGGTTAAATTAGGGATAAGGTTAACCAGTGGCATTCCTGAGGTCTGCTTTTATGTTTTCAGTACATTAATAAAAATCCAAAGTGATACCCTGAACTCAGCAAAAGCATTTTAGATCAGAACAATAAATAAGATTAGAATATATCTCAAAGAACATAAGAATAACACCTTGTTTATTAACTCACATTAAGCATTAATTAGTTCACATATCTTTGGTTTCAGATGCAATAGGAAAATTGTGCTCTGGATGATATTCTATATAACATCATGACTGTACTCCCAAGTTCTCTTTTCTTTTTTTTAAACATAAAATAAGTTATAAATAATTTTCTTAATTATATATTAAATGTGCCTGGTACAAATGTTGAAAATTTATAAAACATGAATTCGTATACAGATAACTTTTAAACCCAACTAATTAGGAATATGCAAATCTAGAAAATCATTAGTTAATTTCAGCTGAAATCTCAAGCAACATATTAATGCAAAACTAATTACTTGCATTCAAAGCTACTCTCTATGTAATTATTTATATTAAGCTCACTGTTGCAGTGTCTGCTACTAACATGTTTCCTTCTAAAGGGTGACAATATTAATTCTGTTTTCCTGCCACTGGGAAGAACTGAACTGAAATGTTAACACTGCATTGTGCTTTGAAGTGAAAAATGAGCTGGCACTACCAAGAGACTCACCGTAACTACCTTCCATTATGCCAAGTTATACAGTGGTATGCTCACCTGACTTGGCTGTAGTAACTAACTTTAAACTTATGCATTTACATGAATCTTATATCCACTTTTTTAGATATGTATGAAGGCTATGTAAACATCTGGGTTTTTTCAATGCAAATTGAACTATCTGTTTGTGGCCCGTTACAGCCATTACACTTGAAATCATCAGGTTCAATAATTGCCTAATACTGGCATGACAATAAAATGTTTCTTGCACCTTTTGCCAGATGAAGAAAAGATGTTCCCAACCCAGCAATCATCATCTGAGTGTTGTGTGGCTATCATTTTGAGACCACATTCAGAAGCGGAGGACATATTGTACAGTTTCCTTTTTCAAAAAGCAGTATCGATATGAAGCTGTTTAAGGACTTGGAGATAAATCCACTGAAAATAATGTGCTCTAAGGAGCACAGTATAAAAGCTTAGCTTTCTGTATTTACGCATGATCACTGAACAGCGGGATTGGAGAACCTCAGGAATACATTCAGTATTTGCACACAGATGGAAAGCAAACTAATCAAAAACAATTTCAGAGAAAATATCCTCTGCTCTACAGAATACCAAGTCTGTATTTAGATCTGCATGAAAAAGAACAGCAAATTGTTAGTGTTCCATTATAGCCAAATAATCATGACTTTTTAAGTAGAAAGCTGAGGACATATCCTTATTTATTTTATTTTGCACTCACTGTTTTATTTTACCTTGCATATGGCAAATACACAAAATGAAAGAAAGGGATTTAAAATGTGCATATAACATCTACTTGTACATCATAAAAAAGTCATTTTAATTAGGTCCTAAACATTACATTTAAATTTGGTCCTAAGCCTTTGTGAAACCTTCTCACACAGCTGTGCTGGGTGTGTTACGACCTAAGGACCAAGAAGTGCCTACAAACACCCTCACACTTTGAAGAGAAGTCAGGTAGTTAAGGGAGATACAAAAAAGCAAAACTCAGATCAATGGGTAAGGCAAACCAAATTTGGTATGTACTGCTTCATGAACTGTAGTAACTACAGCTGAATATATCTGTACTTCATTGTTGTCAGATAAAAAGGGTACCTTTAGATACATTTTTATTTCAATGTACTAACCATTAAACCATCTATTACACTAAATAGAGCTTGTGAGCTGATGTTTTGGGACTAAGGAGCATTTACAGTAAGCCAAGAAGTGCTCATCATCAAGGACATAATTACATATTTATGGGACTTATGGGCTTACTGTTTGATGAAGTTTTTCTCTACATGTATGCTTTGTTGTACTATTGTCTTTGTCATCCATGGAGTGTACTGACCCTGTTTTCTGACTGTATGGCGAACTTCACAGATCAGCACTGTAAACTTTTTGCCCATGAATTATTGGTATTCAGTCACAGGACACCGCAGAACTGCTATTACCAAAATGCTAATATAAAACATACGTTTGAATTACACAGACATTAGCACAGCAAGAAACATGCAAACACACTTAATTTGAATGAAAAACACCTTCACCTCCATCTCTTTTCTGTCTTTCTTGTTCAGATACCAAGATCTCTGGTGCAAGTAAGTCCCCATTTTTATCTATGTATCACTTGTAACAGTAAATTCTAATTAAGACCTGTAGACACTGGCATTCTAGTCAACACCAGAAAGCACGAAATAAAGTTACCCCATGCTATTATGCAGCATTAACTCAGTTGTATCAGAACTTGCTCTAAAGCCCATTTAGGTAAATGGGGCAACTCATCGATTTTAATGGGCCTTGCATCAGACCCTTGAAAACTAACATCCTGATATATTTGCATAAGTAATTTGCCTACTAAATC
Source organism: Pezoporus flaviventris (assembly GCF_033815535.1). Taxonomy (NCBI): domain Eukaryota; kingdom Metazoa; phylum Chordata; class Aves; order Psittaciformes; family Psittacidae; genus Pezoporus; species Pezoporus flaviventris. The sequence continues at coordinate 12,085,880 of NW_026892595.1, forward strand.
TAATAAAAACAGTGAATCTATTCGCTGTAGCTAAAAGAGGACAAAATTAACCCCCTCCAACAGTTTCCAGTAGACAAGAGTATAAGTTAATTACAGGCCCAATCCAATGCATTAATCAAGTTGAAGTAAGTGGCAGTCCTCATTTTCACTTCAGTAAACATTGGTTCAGGGCATGAAATCAGCCCATTCAAGGTGCCAAGGAAATAACTTTGTTAAAAAATATTAACCAAACAAAATAATTAACCAGACTGAAGCCTTTCAAATACTTTAACAATCTGCCCATGAGCCTTTATCAGTTCCAATAAAGTTTCTGATGGAAAATAAAATGTTAATTTCAAAGCCTGTAAAAAGACAAAAAGGGAGAAATCACATCTGGCAAATTGAATCTTTAATTCTCTTCCTTTTGTGAAAACACAAAAGAATAGGATAGGGTGCTGAAGAGAATCCCAGAAACCCTGTTACCAAACCAGAATTAACAAAATCAGAACTTGCCCCAATGACTTCAGAGTTTTATATACCTGCGCAGAATTGTGCAGAGTATATTTTAAATTATCACAGTCTGCTAATATACAAACATAATGGAAAAAAAAGACAGGTTTATTGCCAATAAAATCAAACTGTGATTTATAATTTCCACTCAGAGAACTACCAATTATCTCTGAAACACACTGACTACCTGCAACAGCAATATGGCAATATTTGCCATATTTCTGTCAAGAACAGTACAGGAATTGCTAGCTATGCCTGCTCTTGCAATGGATATATTTATTTGTTTATTTATTAGGAGCAATGAAGAACTGGAGAAGCTGGGAAGCTTTAGTTTCCAACAAAATGAGGTGAGCTGGATTACAGGACAGGTTTAGAGCGGAAAAAAAGTAGTTTCTTAGAATCAGCACATTTTAATATGTAGGGTGGGGACACAACACTATATTAAATATTTTATTTCTCAACTTCTAAAGAAAGGTAGCTTCTACAGGCATAACTTTATCATCAGCTGAGACAAGCCCTGAAAAAAATATGGTAAAACTCATGTAATTTCCAAGATAAATTGAAGTTTGTGACTTATGCTTATTGAGGAGACAGATAAGCTTACATAATGAAGAATCTGAGAATTTTATTCTTTCTAAGATAGCATTGTGAAACTATTCCATTCCAAAAACGATTGCTCTCCATCCCTCCAAGGAAATATGTTGATGTTATGAACAAACTTGGCAAGACAAAGTATCATCTCTGTGGTTTGAAGCTTGCTTGGGTTTTTTTGGTGTAAACAGATGGGTTTTGGAGTTTCAATATTAATGAAACTATTTAAATACACTATTAATAAATTGAAAGATTTTTTAATTTCCCAAAAGGCACCTAGCTTGAATCAGAAGATTCCAGTATCCTGTGTTAAGTATGAGAAGGCAGAGAGAAATGAAAATATTTGGACACATATATATATTTATTTAAATATACATGGTATAATTGTATTCAGAATCTGCCACTAATTATAGTTGTTTATATAGTATAACTATGTTATTCTAAAATTATTCTCAGTTTCCTTGTCTGTCAAATCCACAAAAAATTGTAGCTTAACCACCAGCTAGATCTGTGCACTGAATGATACTGAAACATGATGAAGGAGTTTTTAAAGGCACTGTGCCCTGGATTGCAATTTTTACTCTCTAAAAAAGTAGAAATACCCTATCTCATCCAAGCAAATAGAACCTAAACCATATTCAGATTGGTTTTAGGGAGAAACTAATTAACTAAGGAAATTAATCACAAATATCCCTGGTATCCCCAGTCCTCTATTACCATTAATCTTGCTTTACTCTTCCCCTTTGTTTTTACAGGCTGCCTCCCCCAGCAGCTCCCCCTGAATCATCTCTTGCCCTAACCTCTCAACCTGCCAGAGATTTCTGCTTCACTGCAAGCATGAGTGGACAAGCTAACAGTGATTCCCCTGGCTCTGCATCTTAAAGAAAGTTAAGTCTTCTGTACAGAGTTTTTCCCTGTGACCTAACACTGTAGTATTAGCAACTTTCAATACCTCCTACATTCAGGCTCTGGGAGTTTCAGAGATGGATCATTGACTTCATCTAAGCCTTTGTCAGATGAGTCCTCTTCCACTGTAGAATTTTCTTACTATTGCTTCACGTGGGTGAATGCATGGACACGCTCATGCACACCCTTCAGCAAGACAGTCTCTGAGCCACCAGGGTAAGGGTATTTTTTTGTACAAATAACACATAAACACCAACTATACTTTCCGTGTTGCTGTTTCTTAATTAGTTGCAGGTGTCATTTATGCTGTTATTATAAGATTCGGTGAGATAGCATCTACTAAAGTGCCAGAGAACATATAAAGTTATCCGCAAAGGGATAGTTTCTAGGCTGTTTGGATATTTGACTAGTTTGCCCATAATAGAAAACTTCTTCATAAAGAAAAACAATACTACATTCAAAGGTGTATCTGAATAATGTATATGAAGAAACCAAAATATTCAATTATGTCTCACCAGGGAATTCTCTGCATTGGAAAAAGCAGAGTGTGCTCTGGGTAAAATAGTATTCAATAATGTGGTTAAAGATTACGTCATTGTATATAAACACATAGATCCTGTTGTGAAACAAAGGGAAGTCTGTGGCAGTAAAAGCAGGGAAGGTTTTTAGACAATCAGGATTCAAAGAGTGCATTCTATGAAACAGAGATAAAATAGTCCTCAATACACGTTATGAGAAATAAATAACAACTAGCCAAGTCTTTAGGAATTAACATTTCCAGGCATATGTACCTTTGCTTTGTGGTTTCTAATCTGAAATCACAAAGGGATTGACTTCTGAAGAATGGTTACTAATCGTTTTCTGAAAGTTAGATACCTACAAGATACCATATAGCACCTAAAATCATAGTAGCTCAGACTAATGGTTAATTTTTATAACCTCCACCAGTGACCATTAGCTTGTTATCTATATAGATTTATTTTTTTTTTATTCTTTCTTTCTTTATGCTATTTATGCTATATGGAAATAGTGTTTATAATAAATATTCTTTTACCAACCTACTTCAATTAAAAAGTCTTAGAAACAACTTAATTGTGCTGGTTTAATTAAAATAATCATCTGAGACAGTTTGTATTAGAAGATGTCAGTAATGAAGTTCATTTCCTTCCACTTTGAAAAAAAAGAATGGCATACAGTTCTGGCCCTTTGGAACACTTCTCAGCCTGGTGACTGAACCTGCACCTATCATACATTTTTGGTATGATATTGCATATTGATATTAGACAAGGTGTAATTCTGCTATAGTTGGGAGGTCAATGGGAACTGTTTTGCTCTGAAGGAACTTCAGGATTGGGTCTGTTATGTATAAATCTGTTGTGAGATCTGAAACTGCAATATAGAGAAGTCTTGAAGAAATCCTACCCACCAGGCAGAAGATTGAATCACTAAGATTTCTATAAAAAATTTATACAATTCAAGACCTAAATGAGAATACACTGAACAGCTTTCCTGTTCACGAATATAAGCCTAGATTTACACAAACATCAGCATATAATTTAAATCCTGAATATTAAAAATTTCCTTATCGTTAAAAGGGGAACTGACAAGTTAAAGGGAAAACTCCCCTGAGAAGTACATATAGCTCTGGAAGCCTCTGAATTACAAATGTCTGGCAATGGCCAATGCACAGGCGGAAAACAGTATGTGTAGTTCCCCTTTTCTTACACTTTTTGCCAGGCACCCATAAGTTTTGGAGACAGGTTATATTGATAGATCCAACTTTTCTTTACTTACTATGGCTGACTTGAAGTTTGGAGTCTGTCTATTCTAAATTTTGTGATTGAAATGCAATTTCCTTTGTTTCATCACTTCTTTGCAATATCAGCTCTTCTAAAAAGTTAGGGAAGATATCTATAAGGGTGGATCTAGCCGTCTGTCATGACTTTCTTATGAAGGCTCGAAGACATTGAGGATTCAGTTTCTGGAGGATATTAGGTTTTAGGGTAGTGGGAAGCTTTTGTGTGTGCTTTCTTAAAAAAAACCTTCACAGTACTAGCTGGCTTGGGCTTGAATGTAGAGCTAATACCATTGTTGTGATTCACAGATTCTGATTTGCTTTTTCTATTTGTTTCATCGCAACAAGTGAAAGGTTTCTCAATGTAAGGATTCTTTCAAATCTTTACAGCAGGTTTAGTTTTGTGTTTTACAAAGCAGTGGGAGGACTCGGATGAGTTACAGCATGTCAAAGCAAACTTTTCACCTAAGTGAAAGCCGCCCACAACTACTGAAGAGTTTACTGTACTTCAGTACATAAATGGCAAATCTGACCCATTTATTGGTAACCTGTGTGGCGAAGTCAAGGACTATGACATCATTAGCAAAAAAAACAACCCACAGCAGTCTGGGAAATAGCACTGGGATTTGTGCAATTCCACCGTGACTAATGACACAGTGTGAGAGACAATATGCCCTCTCTGTGCTGAGTGTTCTGCACTATGTGAGTTACCCTTTTATCTCCAATGAATCCTTCCATAATGATATTTTCTGCTGCAGGCAAATCTTCCAGGTGAAAGTGAAAATGCAGTAGAGAGCGGGGAGGAACTTGTAACACTGGCAGTCCTTTCTCATGTGTTGATAAAGTATTAAGAGTATTTCACAAAACAGAGAAGAAGGAAAATACTTCAGATAGCACTGAGCAGCTGTGGGTAGGAAGCTATGAAAGCAAACAGACTAAAAAAAGAAATGAAAAATTACAGAATGATAAGGAAAGGTGGACTCTAGAACCTACAGCACTGCATGATGTTTGCACTCCTGTTTATATCCAAGATGCAGCCCAAATATTCACTGCAAAGTGTCAGTGCTATTATTTCTGAATAAACCGTAACATAAAGCAATTACTTACAGCAATACTATTTAAAAGTATAAGTTCACAAAGAGCTGTTGCGAAAGAGTGGCTAGCAGGTATATTCACTGCATCAAGCGGCTGGAGCAGCAGTTAGTGCTGACTTTGTACTAATATTTACCTTCTTACAGCATAAGATCTCCACAAGCACAAAGATTTTGCCTGAGTGATCTCTGGAAGAGTTCACAAAATATATTTACTATTCGTTTCTTGAGGATACTCTTGCAATACATAAAACTGCTATGTAACTAATACCTCATTATTTAAATTACACATACTTTGCCCATCCAGTTTATTTCTTCAATAATGAATGAGTGATGAAACCTTGTATTCTGATTTACATAAGCAGCATAAAGTTTGGATGTTAGAAATCAGCTAGATCCTGTGCCACTGACAGACAGTGCTGCAGCTCTCTCTGCGCATCAGCATCAGCTAGAAGTTACTTCTGCAGTAGGCCAGAGACGAGCTTGATCACACTTTATTTTAATGTTCAGAAACATTTTGGATCTGTAGAAACTCTCATGGCTAATGAGAGCTGACTACTTAAAAAAAAATAAAAACCACAGCTGAATTAGAGCTACTGGTAATGCTTTATTGCTTAGAGCTCCCAACCAGCTAAATTACCATTGCTTCTATTTAGAACATGTTGCCTCAGGAAACCCAAAGTAATTAAAGACAAGTAGAAAATAATAATAGAGAGAGAGAGAAAAAAAGATCTGCAGCAGTAAAACAATCTCCTCAAAGGGAGACCATCACACAAAACCTGTACTGCACGTAATACTCTTTTCTTGGAGTTAGGTCTTTGAATAAACATGATGAGCAAAAGTCAAAGCAGGACTGACAGTGGAGCAGGTAAACTTTCCCACCATTTCTGTTAAAGGAAAATGTTCTTGCTTAAATATCTACAGGCAGTGATTTTATGTTACTTGAAGGTAATATCTTCAAATTTTACCATATGAATTTTTCAGCAGTTACTCAACAACAATTATTAGCAAAAAATAGCACCTACTTCAAAGTAGCTGCTTTTTGTCACCACCAATATTAAAACATTAGAGTTAGGTTTTTCCTCCAAAACTGCTGTGGTTTATTTTATTATACACAGTTTGTGTGGTTCTCTTGCCTCTTTGCAAGGACAGATTTGGTCTACCTGGACAGCATTTGTTTGTCCGGAGAGGATATTGTGTATCAAGTCAGACTCATTAGGAGATTGCCTTCCATTAGACAATTGTATATATTTTTTTGAGAAATACATACCTGGGACAACAGTAAGACTATAAAACTGGGGGAGGGAGACGGATGATATAGATGATAGCAGAATTATCAGGATGCACATAAAACTGTGAAGCGGTTGGTGAAGGCAAAAAATGTGTGGAAAATCCTAAAATATTATGCCTGAAATTGGATGCCAATTAAGTGATGAACAGGAGGTGGATGAATAGAATATGGAAGTGTGGAAGCATCAGGACTGAGGATGAATCTAGGATGACACATTTAATGCAAGACAGAGGTTATGAATAGAGGTATGAAAAAAAAAATAGTGGTAAGGATAGAATACTCTGTACTCTAATTCCAAGTAACAGATTTAATTGAGTGCAAGATGGTCTACAGCAGAGCATGGGAGGGGGATGCAATGTGATAGGGATTAAAAAGCATGAAAAAGACCTCCTACAACCAAGGTTTGCCAATTGATGTTTTTCCAATAAAAAATACATTATTTTCCAATAACTTAAGGTTTGTGTATGTTCAGAAAGAACTGACTAATTCATAGAAGAAAAATAAGTTGAAAGATATGAGAAAACAATCTGAACCAAATTAATTCAGATTGGGAAAGACTGAGGGAAGGCAGAATTTGTCATGTTCTTCTTTCATTCTGATACATTTCCTTGGGTATCCATTATTGGCCATACCACAATGTTTGCCTAAGCTTCTTTTAGGGTAATATATTTTATTCCACTCTTGAAAAAGCATAAAGAATAGACTTATAAAGAACAATATTTTGTAAAGAGTTAATGTACAAAGCCTTCCTATACCTCTAGAAATCACCATCAAAAAATACATAGAAATTGTCTGCAGCATACAAGCACACAAGGATACAAAGGCAATTATTCTGCCTTTAAGTCAAACATGTAAGCTGTTCAAGGAAAAGTCTGTTTCTTTTTCAGATGATATGATAATGACATAATACAGAACAGAGCAAGATAAACCACCATTTCCATCTTGTAAGTACTGCAGCTTGTGGGAACTAACTCTAGGCAGATTGCCAGTTTGCAGCAGAAAGGATTATGTTGATTCCTGAAGATGTCTGCCCTTACTGCAGCTGGGTGAAGAGCCTAGATGACCACCTAAGACTGTCTGATTTATTTTTAAGTGGTTGCATGTAGATAAAGTATGAATTTTTGACTTAGCCAACAATTTATACATAAGTAAACAGTATAAATCTACAAAATTTTCTTAAGGCATTCCTTATGATATACCATATTTGTAAGACAGATAGTGATACAAGGTAGATACTTTGAAGTATCCTATAATGAAAATCTCTGGAGAAAAATAAAGTGATTAGAAGATGCTGTTCCATAAAAATTACCTCATTTCTATAGCTATTATTATTTACACTATATTTACATTATATATACATTATTTTTATATATACTTCCCATGGAAATTTTTTTCTGTTTCTCTGTATTCATGCTCTTTCATAGTTAACTGACAAAATATAAGTTCTATAAAAATTGGAAAATTGATTTGTATACATTGCTGGAATACAGACCTACATTTTCCAGTTAATTACAGGTACTTAAAATATACAATCTGAAAATTTCTCGTTCTATTATCCCACATTATGCATAAAGCTGCCAAAGTAATTCTCTGGTATGGTTAACAAAGGTTCTCTTGATTACCATGATTACCATAATAAGGGCAGAACAAGCACCTGTTTATGTATATAGTCTGCAGCTCACTGAAGACATTCCAGAATAGTATTTGCCTGAGCCTATTGGTGGTATCATTCAAAGAAAACAAACCAACCTTTTTATTCAGCTTGCGACTGAGCAAGTACCACCTGTGTGAACATATTCTTTCACCTTAAGCCTTAAATTGGCATGTGGTTAATTCTCCAAGGAACTGGCTAGTCATCACAATAAATACAACAAATAACACCCTCCCCCCTCCCCCCCCCCCCCGCAAAAAGAACCCTGGAAACAAACTCCTTAACCCTCAAACTGATGCAAAACAAACTAACAACAACAACAAAAAGTTTCTTCAGCAGCATGACAACTAATTCATACACAGACTATCCTATCTGAACACAAGAGCTGAATAAATAGAAAGAAATTATATTCAAGAATATTTTTATAGCATTCACTTTAGCATTCATTTAACCATAATAATTCCTACTTATCTCTTATGAATGAAAATCTACACAAAAGATTTTCTGTTTCTTTGGTTTTCTTCCCCTCTTGACTCTTCAAAATAAGGAATTATGATATTCATATCAGAATCTGTATTTGCAAATATTTTTAATTTTGATACTGTATCATGTGCTATATATCATCTGCAGGGTAAACCACTGACTTTCTCACTGAATAAACATGATATTTAACTTCTGTTTTTATTTTACACAGTTCAAGTCATTTAGCTTGTGCAGCTCAAGTGAGACTGTAAAGTCTCAGACTGATACCGAGATAAATTTGCTATACTGCTGAGACATTTTATGAGAGAAAAAAAAAAAAGATCTAAACATATTTCTTTTTTAAATAATTGTGAACCATTTTGATACTCATAACCTTTTTGAACTTCTTGAAATCACTCATAATCACTTTGATATTCTTCCATCCCAAACTAAAGCCTTTTCTGACTATTTTCACAAACCAGAAAACCAATAGTTGAGTGATCCCTCTCAAGTATCGTTCATAAAAACACTAAGAGGCCCTCAGTGAAAGTAATATTCTGAGTTTCTGTAATTACTCAAAAACTCAAATGCTAATTATAACATAAAACTGTCTTCCATAATCCCTGGCCAAATATTTAGATACATCACTCAGCCATCAAACAGATAGGAATTCCTCTGATAGGTGTAATGGATCCTTTCTTTTAGAGAAAAATGCAGTAGACAAAAATTGGCCATGAGGGTCATATTTGACAAATTTTATCTTTCTTCCCTTATACATTTTTATTTCCTTTGAAAAACACATACTTCTTTGCATGACTGTGCTGTGCCCATTTATTTTCTACATTTTTTTGAATGAAGTAAACACATAGCAGTATTGCAGTAATTTCAAAAGAAAAAAAATACAGATTTTTTAACTGTGATATACATTAAAACATGAAATTCCACAATTTTCTTCCGCCCTCTGAAAAGTAAACATGTATTTTATATCTTTGTTTAACACCATACCTCCATCAATGCATTCAGGGGTGAAAGAAATATCATCAAGAGCAAATTCTGTGGGTTGACTCCACCCCACTTCAGCTTCAAAAGCAACTCTGAAAGGGATGTTACTGGAGAGTGCTACATTTGCATACATCCATTTGTTTTCTTCATTTCTACTAGAAGACCACATAAGAATATCCATGCCATGTTCTGTAGCTGTGTTATGTAGCCGTACCTGTTGACAATGAAACCCAAGAGATGCAACTGAATCAGTATTAAGCAGCAGAGGAGTGCAGCTATCTAAAGTAACATAATCCAAACTCAGAAGTACAGCTACCTGCCTGGGTAGCACTGGCCATCTTAGACATGGTTCAAACCCACACCTTCTAGGTTATGACCAAAAGTTACTGAATACTTTTGCTAACACTAGTTCAGCTGTAAATAAAAAGTTCCTATGAAAACAAAATTAAATAGAAAGAACTGCTAATACAGCCACTAATTGGAAAACCTACAGACAGTCTCAGCCTGACTTATAGAAGTTAATGAGTAAAGACCTACCCACATTCCTCTAAACATTGAGGAAGAAACTGAGAAGGACCTTGATCTATCCTTTCATCTCTAAATTGTGACCTCCTTATCGTTGATAGACCGGGTGAAGATTTTGGAGATATAAGTAAAATGCTTGGCGTCTAATGATTTATGTCATTTTTCTGGTGCAAATAATTTACAATAACATGCTTCAGGCAGTCATGGTAAATTAGCTCAAGCATATTTAGAAAGCTGTAAATAAAAAATAAAATCATAAAATAGTGAAAAAAATAAGAACGACAATTTATGAATTCACAGTTAACCAACAACTGACGAATTAATGTAAAGCACAGGAAATTCTGCAGATTACACAGGTAGTTGCTCTTCTCACTCAGGAGTCCAAAATCCTTATACAAACTAAACCTGTTGAGAAATTATGAAAAAGAACTGGAGTAATGAAAGTAAGCATATTCTAGCTATTCCAGATGTTAACTATTACTTTAAGAGACTGAATGTGTCTGTCACTATCCTCTCCTCATCACTTTCAACAACATCCTTCTCTTCAGACTTTAGACTAATCCTCCAGTGACTCACGAGTCACTGTTCCCACTCGAATGTCCCTGTTTACTGATGGAACACAAAAGCTAAAACCCAAGAAAGTTATAAACTTAAACCCATACTAATGATCTGTATAATTACATACCTTTGACTCTCCCAGCTAACCTGGTGGGATAAATAGGTAAAAAACCGGATGGCACCATGAACGACACACTTTATAGAAGTTGATGTATTGATTAAAATATATCTGATGCCTGGACACTCTTGCAAGTTATTTCATTTTATGAGGAGAGGAGCATCAAGAGGACTGACATGCAATAATCCAAAGAAGGACCTAATTTTGTTAATCCTGATGTTTGCTTACAGGACTGTGTAACAACAATATCTTGTCACTATCTTCTTAAAAACATGCATCTTGCAGGGCTGAAAAGACAGGTATTGAGAAGAAATAGCTGATTCTACCCATGAAAAAAACAAATAGAAAAGCTGTTGTGCAATCAATTAACAACCTTTGAAGCCTTAAGAAGTTGAAACTGTTAATTATAAGAACTCTAAATGTGAGGTTAGGACTATGTTACACCACCTGTATGTGTCACTGGAACCATTCACTATTTTACAGGTCATGTTGTATGTATACTGGCCAATAGGTCTGAGGTGGTTGCAAGTCAAACTTGGTCTAACATGCAACATCTTGATGACATTAGCTTTTGTTCTTACAGATGTAAGGTAATTTTACATGCCTTGCCTTTCTTTTCTTTGAGATTTAACTCATATTTAACACCAAGGGCATGCAGATATGTAATTACTATGGATTAATTAATATATTGTGTTAATTTGTGTGGCTGTGTCCTCAGTTAGTTTTGACTAAAGTTTAAACCTGGTGTAACTTGTGGAAATTGATAGCATTTACTGTAAATCCCTAAACTAGTACATAGGAAATCTCAGGTGAGCTCCCAGCTCTGTTTCATTTCTGATGTACACTCCTGGGGAAATCCTTCAATCCCACTGTCTGCTAAAGTACTTCTGAGTACTTTTATTTCATTTATCCAAGCCTTTATCTATCCATAACTATGCCAGGAAATGGTATGTCTTCTTATGTATTTTCAAAAAATTCTAGCTGAAATTTCTAAAAGAATAATGCATAATTTAAAATATACGCTAAATCAAATGAGATTACAATAAAGTTCAGAAAAATGGGAAGACCATTCCTTTAGCTGGTGATACAGATCTTATTCTCACAGAGATTGTCCCTACAGAAAGTGAAGAAAGAATTGTGATATATAATATTGTAGTTTTCTCTGAGGTTACCCCTGTTACTGAGAGTTTGCATCATCTTCTGTGTGAGGAAGTTTGTTTAGCGTATAGAAGGTTTTTGCTGGCCTGTGTAAACATGTACAGCACATGAAAGGTAGAGCAAATTCTCGTGGATATGAGCTCCCTAGAGCCCTGGAGAGCTGCTGATATGTGGTGCTTAGTGCCTCCAGAGACCGTAACACCTCCATGCAAAGCATCCTATGAGTTGTGTACAAGTTAGCATGGTAGCGGAAACAAATTAACATGTGAAAGAGAAAAAAAGCTAGCAAGATGAATCCCACTATATGGCATGTAATGTAAAAACCTTGAAGGGAAGTTCTGTTAAAAAACTTTGTGTCTGTCAGTCTGGGGAGATTATGCTCCAGCTAGTTGCGAGCTAAACCCCAACATTTTAATATAAGAGCAACAAGCATATATTTTACTAAGTGGTCACTATATCTGTCTATTCCTTATTCTGTGTGGATGCTGTTTCTGGGTTGCACACGCAGTCAAAATCACAAAGAACTGGAACCAACAGAAATAGAGCTATCACTTCATTCACTGCACAGTGAAAACTCAGGAGTGAAGATACCCAATACACACTTCACAGCGATTTTAGGAAGAATTTAGCATTATAATCTATACGAGTGACGCTTTTATACTTTCTTCTTGGTCTTTCTCCAAGGCACCTTTGCCATCTGGTTCATTTGTAGTCCGTATGTGAACAGCATTCTTTAGCAAGTTCCATTTCTCTGCTGTAAAATCATGACTCGGTTCTAATTCTCCAGAGCACCTCCTGTGTTAGAAACTTCTGAATTCTTTTTTTCAGTTTCTACTTCATTTTGGTCATGGGGAAATTGCACATACTTTTGAAGGTCATGAAATATAAACTGCTAGTTTCTACTTAGGCATCAGCAGTTACAACTCATATGGCTATCCTGTACCCTCATGCTGACTTTTCAAGAGAACATATTATCTTCCTGATCTTGCCTGACTCTAGCTGTGCATGCTGGAAGGCACTATGTTCCATCTGAACTAACTAATAATCAAGAAGCCGATGCAGCTCTGAAGGGTGCATAATAAGAGGTGTATACTCCCATCATTTCCAATGTATAGTCTTTAATCACCAGCCAAAGAAGCAAGAAAGTTTTGTAAAATACAATCTGTATTTTCACTTCACTATGCACCAGGGACTTGTGTCAGCTGCAGAAACCTCCCAATGACTTCAGTGAATAATGATGCTATATTTTCTGCTCTGCATCCTTAATAGCATGCCTTTGAACTCTTCACATTCCTTGGCAGTCGTCATTGCACATCTTCCTTGGACTGAAGCTACACCAAAGACAGACTGAAATTGTTTCTCTAAAGCCCACAAATCAGATTAGCAAAATTGTTTCATAATTCACTGTCAAAATAGAGAAGCACTTTTAAAAGTTATCTACATCTTTTCTCTTTAAACACATTTGAATAATAAAATATTTAGCATTTTTTAGTAAAATTGACCTCTTATACTAAAATTTACTGTACCACAGTAGTGTTAATATCAACAAATACCAAGGCAGAAAACTGATATATTAGAATTATACTGTCACATTGGGAACTAATTATGGTTTTCATTCTCAGTTGTATGACAGACTCCTGAAGTAAATGGACAGAGACAGAATGCTGAAGCTTAATGAAAGCTGAATGTTTTCTGTCTTTCTGAGAGATGACTAATAGTATCCGCATTGGAATGAAACAAATGTGGAAATCATCTCCATTTCTCTCCTTTTCTTTAAATGCAACTAAATGAGTCAAAACAATGTAAAGAGACATTTTTTTTTTTTTTAAAATTGCATTTGCAGTATAATGCAGTAAAAATTGTTTGTTATGAGCTCAGAGCATATTCACTGATACATTAGATCACTCATGTATATAGTGCTGAATAACTTGCTTCTCTAAGGCTGTTACCATGTACTCCTAAGGAAAGCTAGTGGTTTTGTACTTAATCATTATGCAGTAACTTATTTTTCCTGTGGGCTAATAGTTGACTGATGTCCTAAAGTGTCAGGATTCAGATCTCTTCTAAATAGCATTCATTCTATGTTAATTTAAGAGTTGTTATAAACATTGTGTCCTTTAAAAAATTATATTAATAGACTATGCTTTTAGTTTCCCAAGTTGCAGAGTTTATGAGAACAGAACCGTGCAATTGAAACATGTTTTGTGAATGCAGAAAAGATGCACTTTTTATTCTTTAATCTTTATTCTCAGCAACTAGTTCCTTTTTTGGGTAAAAATAGGCTTATTCCTATAAAGCCCTGGGTTCATCTGTAACAGTTATTTTTCTCCTTCTTAGTAGCTGGTTCTGTGCTGTGGTTTTGACTTTAGTCTGAGAATAATGCTGATAACACACCAATATTTTAGTTGTTGCTAAGTAATGTTTACTCCGATCAAGGACTTTTCAGTCTCATGCTCTGGCAGTGAAGAGGGGCATGGGAAGCTGGGAGGAAGCAGAGACAGGTCACCTGAACCAAACTAGACAACAGGGTATTCCATACCACAGCACATCATGCCCAGTATATAAAATAAGGGGAGTTACCCAGATGACCCAGATCACTGCTCGGGTCAGGCTGTGCATCAATTGATGGGTGGTGAGCAATTGTATTGTGCATAACTTGCGTTTATCAGTTTGGTTTTTTTTTTCTTCCCTTTTTAGTTTTATATTCTCTCCCCTTGTTATTTCCCTTATCCTTATTATTATTGGTGGCAGCAGTAGTAATTTTGTATTATACCTTCATTACTGGACTGTTCTTATCTCAACCCATGGGAGTTACTTTCTTTCTATCGTCCTTCCCATCATGCTGGGAGCAGAAGTGGGGACAAAGTGGAGGGAGTGAGCGAGCAGCTGCGTGGTTCTGAATTACCAGCTGGGTTTAAACCATGACACATCATTTCACATTATTTTGTGCAGTTCTACCACATCCTATGCCAATGCATCCTTCATTCTTATCTTTCTTTTTTAGAGTTTCCCTGTATATTCTTTTAATCACACATCTCAGCATGTTCGATATCTGCAGGCCTTTTTATTTAAATTCTGGTTTGACCAGATTGCTCTATTTCAGATAACAGCTATAACAGCATTTGTACTGATGTTATATTCTAACACATTATTCAGACTTCCTATTACAGTTTGACTTTTTTCACCTTCATTGCAACCTGAACAAAATCTTCACTAAGCTGTTGCTGGGCTGTTGTTTTTGTTGGTTGTTGTTGTGGTTTAAACTCAGTCAGGCATGCAGTCTCGCTCGCTCATTTCCCCCCCCCCTCCCACAGGTTGAGATAAGAACAGCCCAGTAACTAAGGTATAACACAAATCACTACTGCTGCCATCAATAATAGTAAAGATAAGGGAAATAACAAGGGAAAAGAATATGATACCACCCACCGACCAATCATAAAGATACCCAAGCCGACCAAGCAGTGAACAGATACTTAGTCCAACCCCTCAGTGCACTAGCCCTTCCGGGTAACTCTCAGTTACATCCTGGGCATGACGTGCTGTGGTATGGAATACCTCTTTGGTCAGTTTGGGTCAGGTGCCCTGTCTCTGCTTCCTCCTGGCTTCCCCTCCTCCCCGGCAGAGCATGAGGCTCACAAAGTCCTTGATCAGACTAAACATTTGAGCAGTAACTAAAAACATCGGTGTTACCAGCACTGTTCCCAGGCTGAAAGTCAAAAACACAGCACTACAGCAGCTACTAAGGAGAAAAATGACTGCTACTGCTGAACCCAGGACAGTTGTCTCTTTTGGATTTTGTTGTTCAGGTTTGGGGTTTTTTTTAGGCTTTTTTTTTTCTCTCACTTAAATGATTACAGTTAATCTATATTTTTGATTTAATAACAGCAATAGTTGATGTTGGAATAGATTACTAGTTTCATAGAAAAAAGCAAAACATCCATGGAGGTAAACTGGGTCTGTGACAGGATGATAATTCCTTGCTGAGTACTTCAGTCTGTTATGAACATTGTTACGTTCATAACATAAAGAGTGTATGTTGCAAAGCTATAAACAGTGAACCTTATTTATATGTGGGAAAAAGACAATTCTTTATGGATCTCTTAATGAAATGGAAGTTAATGCAAGTTAATTAAACTTGTCTGTTTGAAATGCAAAAAGTAAAAAAAAAGCAGACTGTCTGCCTACTAACACACAGGCCACACACATCTATTGATGCACTAATGCTGTGATACTTGAAAAACTTCAGAAACACTTCAGAAAATCTTGTCTGAAATCTTGCACGCTGCAATGTCCAGAATACTTGAATTTAAACACATAGATAAGCATAGATAATTTCACAGTATTTAAGTTACCAACAGATCCAAAAAGGAATTGCTGATTTTTTTTTTTATTATTTCCATTTAATCTGGAGCTGCTCTCGACCTTTACCAACTGCATTGTTTTCTTAATCTTTATATGGTAACTTTGTGTATGCAAAAGGATAAATAATGTAAACTGGAAAGAATAGACCCGAAGACATGCCGGAGTATTTTAAAAGCTATATTTACATAATAAGATTACAAGACTGCACATTTCTTAAAAATGTGTATTAAATAATTGAACTATCATTGTGAAGAATACATTTTGAGCCTTTTTATGTTAAAGAGTGAATTGTGCAAAGAACTGTGCTGATGTTTGGTAGGTTTAAGTTTGGAAATCAAATATGCAATATTAATTCTTATGTACGTTGCAAAAAGACTTCAAGTGGAATTGAAACTAAAACAGAATTGTCACTTGATCTTGTTAGCAAAAAAATATTGTGTATAGGTGTAACTGCACTGAAGCTGTGGTGAAGTACTGCTAACATAGGCTCTGAGATTTTGCTTATTCTAGACACAGAAATGCTAATACTAGTAAAGCAAATATTACTATGTCACGATGCCGTAGAAGTGCTTTCCTCTTACCTTTAAGACTCCTGTTTGCCTAGAAGGAAACATCCAGAACCAGAACCGAATCCTACAGACCCCAAGGCTAGCTGGAAAGGGTTTGGTGGTTATTATCCTTGCTATGTTTCCTTCTTTCTGGGCAGATGAGTTTATGTACAAAAATTGCTGTCCTCTACCTTAACAAAAAGACAAAAACACTTTTTTTTTCAATACTGCTTGAAGATTCAGAGCATAAGCATTTTTACACAGAGATGCACTGGTATCTTTCTCCACCTACATGCCTACCCCACCTTGATTGTACAGAGATCCTCCATGTTGATATTTTGTATATTTCTGAGTTTTTTACAAATAATATTAGTATAACCTTCCTCAGAGCTCACTCTACCTCTTTATCCTTGAATAAATACTTAATTTGTATTTGAATAACAAATTTGAAACATGGCAAACACAAACACTCACAGATTCTAAGGGTCAGTTTGAAGGCTGACATTTCAGGAGTCAGGAGAACCTTTGTTGATGGCTTTTACACAGTAAAGTTCTCTGTCATGCAGCATGGCAGTTAGGGAACACATCAAAAACCTGAAGCTTATTAGTGAGCCAAGGTATCCAAATTTCCTACCATTCAGCTGCTGCTGAAGAACCATGAGGTAGCATGAAAAATAATGAATCATTCAAATCCAAGCAGAAAAAGATGCCCCCTTTTTATACCTCAGAAGGAGCTTATCACCTAAAATGAACATATACGGACAAAAATGGTTGAACAGGGAAAACATGCTGCTGACATGTTGGGGTGTTGTTTTTTTTTCTTTCTGCTGCCACTGTTGAAGGTCACACTGAGTTTTCTCAGAAAAAAAAGAAAAAGGTTCAGGATTTTTAATCTAAGGAATGCATCTTAATTTTTCTTTTAAAAGGCACAAGACACGTAAAAAATGGTCAGAATCAGAATTGTAGTCCCACCAGCCCCATGTGAGCTCTTCTAAGCCACTCTGTAAACAGCTGATTAACAAATATATCTGAAAAGACTGATTCCCTGCCAATAGGACAATTTTTTGCTTTGTTTTATTAAGCAATATTAGTGAATGTTTTGTAAAGATGGTATTTCCATGGAAGGCAATTTTGAGTCAAGTTATTGATGGACTTGTGTAAATTGTGCATCTGCACTATACTGTTTTTTTTCTTACAGCAATAAATTCTCAAATCCTTAAAAATAAACTTGGTGCCATCGTATCGACTCTATATACCCACCCCTCACATATGAGCTTATGTATTCTGCAGCTGAAACTATGCTTTGCAATTTAAAGTTTCTCAGATCTTATTCTGAATTAAAGTAAAATAATTCAAGAACCCAGATTTGTGAAGGATAAGGGGTATGATTTATATGCCTGTGTGGGATGTAACTTTTAAGAAGGTATGATTGTAAAGAGAGGGCAATTGTGGTGGTCTTCTATTACAATTTTCATATGTGCAGTTGTTTAAAAGTTTTCAAAGAGATCTTTCATTAATAATATCATTGCAGACTTGGAAACAGCTACTGCATTTGTGCGGGCGTGTTGCACTGTAATTTAGAAAGAGGTCTGTTGTGTCCCAGATAGGATGATTAATTAGTATCTTCACATTATATTTAGCAGCTCATTGTCTAGAAAATTACTAAACAAATGCATCAAGCTGAAGTGGAGTATAAGGAATGATATAATCAGGACCACTCTGAAAGAGCAATTTATAAAATTACAGTGCTGTGGAAGCAATAACTAAAAAGGTTGGTAATAGGCCAGGCTGCTTGGGTTTGTGTTTAGACAGAACTAGAAGTTACCAGATAGTATTAATGGCAAGACTGAATATGTTAAAACATTTAATTTTTTTTTTGGCATGGGTTTTATATGATACTTATGCTATATGGTAATTTTACTAAGAAGGTGAACATTTTAAATGCATGTTGGAACTGATCTGCTTACTGTGCTAATTGCTGACTATGATCTGCCTGCATATACAGTAAGCTTAGCTGATTACACTGCAATTTGCTGTTGTTTTGGCACTAATCTATGAGATTTTTTTTTTAATAGAGTGAATATTTGATTTTCCCAAAAGTTATGTAGGACACATGAGAATACCTGGTGTATGGTCAATATCAGGACCTGCCTGTCCCATGATAGCACTGTTGCTAATATTCCAGTCAAAGTCATCCCTAGGGTCTTGTGTTAATCCACATGCAGTGGTCCATTCTTGATCTTGTGTTTCAAAGTTACAGCTTCCAGGAATACTTGTGTAATAACCTGAAAATATAGCAAGAAGTAAATTATCACCCCAGCTCTTATACGTAAAAGGCTATACATGCTACTCGAAAAGATTATTTTTGGCTAACGCTATGATTTGCTGTGATCCATGTACAGACATAAATAATATGTGGTAGTTAGTAAGGGAAGGAATAAAGTTTCACCATTCACTTACTGAGCAGGTATAAACAGCCTTAAAATTTCATTAGAGACATATGGCCTGATGACTTCAGTAATGTTAGTTATTATACAAGGTGAATGGACAGAATGATTCCCAGCCAATTAGCTAGCAGAAGTGGACTCCACTTCCACTATGAACTTTTTTATGAACTCATCCTTGTGTTACGCGTGAAGATGGTTTTATGGTGAGTAAGAGAAGTTTTAGTGATTAGTACACTGATTTGAGGAGATCTTTCTTAAACTTCCCATTGCCTCTGATGTTTCAGGTAACTTTGGAAAATAAATTAATCAATAAAATGATACAAGGCTGTGGTAGAAACGAACCAAATAACATCACAGTCTCTCCTGGGGCTTCTAAAGGGGTTTTCCTTAACAATAAAGCAGAAGCAGCTACACAATTACTTAGTAAGAGTGAGGAATACCCCTCTGAGAGAACTCTGGAACAGTTTTTTGTCTTTGAAAAGGCTTCAAACTATTAAAAATCCCAGCCCTGAGCAACCTATTTTGGTGAACCTTGTTATGAGTAGGCTTTGGACCAGACAATCTTCAGAGGCACCTTCCCACCTCAACCATTCTGTGCTTTTGTTAGTGCTATTACAGCATGCATTTCAAGAATCACGAAAGGAATACACAAATGCACTGAGCATCCACATTGATACTGCATTGCAAGCATGACGTGAGCCTAAGAAATATTAACTCCAACACCAAACATCCTCATACGCAGGCAGGAAAAGAAGTCAGTCCATTAACTGAAACAACTGCAGTTTTCTTGTACAGTTCTATTTATACTATTCATAATAGATTACCTGACTTCAGGAATCTTACCCTAATATCTTAACAGTGCATTCAGAAGGTAATTATTAATAAATATTCATGAACAGTATTTAGAGGGTTGATGAAGTCACCCAACATACCTGCATGTGGTAGATACTTTTTATTTTAGGAGTAAACAGCTTGCTTAGAAACCACCAAAAGAGGATTACTTATCTGAAAAATTGCTTTTATTTCAGTAATTCAAGCACTCCTTTAGTTGGCCCATCAACACTCAAGTTTGCTATTAATCCAATCTGAGTGTATAATTGCCTGCATTTCATGCAAATTGAAACTGCTTTTATGTGTGAAACCTTAGTAGTTCCAGCAGGTTACTGAAAGAGAATGAGAATTTTGCAAGATTGCCTGACTGGACTGAATGAAGCATAGAGTAAGTAATTTCCACGAGTATACTTTAAAAAAAAAAAAAGTCCACCAGCCTACGTGGGCACAATGCATTTCACCAAGATTCTGTTGTAAATCCTCCACAGAGGAATTGCTGCTGCGTAGATTATGGTCCATTTACTTCTTTGGAGTTACGCTGGTATAAAACCATAGTAGAATGTGAAATAACCTCAGACCGTGAGCTCAGAGAAAAGAAGATAATTGTGGTGAAATGTGACTGCAAAAACTTATGATGGGCTTTGGCTTTCTCTGTGCCTGTCCTGCTCTCGTTTCTGATTAAGCAGCTCCTGTTGCCTTTTCATTAGAAAAATGAGGTTTCCATATCTAGAAGGCATTATGTGTCCATTAATGTTGTTTATTCCCATCTTTAAGATATATGCTCAGGGAGAAGTTGTGTTTATCCAAATGTAAGGCCTCATTTAATAGAACTAAGATATAGTAGATAGGGAAATGTTATACCTGAGGCTTATCTGGGCATTCTGTAATGCTAGATTACAGTATCTCTCCTCTACTGTTAATGTAATATTTTGTCAGTTCTGCAGCAAGAGCAAGACTAAAGATTGATGGAAACATTTTGATATAACTACAGTCTTTCCATCTATAATAAAAGGATATTTCACTCTATTTTTTTAAAGTGAATATCAGTATCTATTTTTTTTCTTCCTTTGGAAAAGCTTTTTTGCCGTATAGCAAAGACTGTGTTGATCTACTGTGATTCAAGATCATTTAAGTCCAGAAATATTTCCATTTTTTGACTAAGAGAGTTGATGCTATCACAGCCCTTCCAGACAACACAGATACTTCTCCCCCCTCCTCAATGAAACTACTATATCCTGTAACAGCATTTACGGAATAAATCAAGTGCCTCAACAATTTTCTGAGTATCTTTACAGAGCAGTTTACATTAGACAGCAATTCAGACTTTGTCTCTGTTAGCTCTGCAAAATGTTACAAGGGTGAGTTTATGGGGTATTTTGTTGCACCTACTTTGCCTACCTCCTGAAAAAAATATGATTATTATATACAGGAAATCCAGATCATGTGTTTAAAATCTACCTTTTCTTGGAATCTACTTGGAAAAAAGCTGGTCTTTTAAAGTTGTCATTCAATGTAGATTGATTTCCATTAATATGACTCACAATATTAACTGAAACACAAAGCACTGCAGTAAGTAAAAACCAGAAACAGAGACACCAGCTTCAGCATATGTACTTCAGAATTGTTATGAATTTACCGTTATGAAAACAATAAAGAGGGAGAAACTTAAATCCCTCTAGTGACATCTTCACACGTATTGGTTGGAAGTCTGCTGTCTGACTAAAACAATATCATTTACATTACCCAATAAAGAGTCATTATTTTTGTAACCCTTCCCAGTTAAAGCATTTAGCAAACACACACAAGAGAAAATGCTTTGATTTTCAAGGGATCACCAAGTATCGCTTGATTTCAGTGAAGTATGTGGACTTCAACACAATTAAAGCAATGCATGTAATGCATTTACTTTATTTACCAAGGTTACTTTTGATCATAGCTGCATTATGGAAGAATCTGACTGCCAGCTCAAAGATTAAGAATTAGACTCATCTGGTCTGGAATGTGACTGTAAATAAACAAAGACATGAAGCAGGAACAAAAGGCACAATGTTTTACTGCTTTTGAGCTTCAAGCCTGAACTGGAAAGCCTGTTAACTTGATCCAGATTTTCAAAATTAGGCTGTGCCTTTAAATCTCAAACAGCATTAGCAAAGAATACTTGCAGAAAAAAAATGTAACAGTATTCACTAGGGCTGCAAGAACATAAATAGATCAGTTGTTTGTTTTTTTTTTTTTTTTTTTCTAGCTGTTCTGTAACAGAATAGCAAGAAAATATTTTTATGGCTCTGCAATAGTAGCAAGAACAAAATACAATGAACATGAAGTAGCGACACAACTCAGACCACAGAGACAGGATTAATCTAGGAGGAAGGATAAACCTGTATTTAAATAATCATTTCCTGTAGCAGAATCATGTCTAAATGTTATTGTGCATTAATTTGCTTACTTAGATATTTCATTCAATATTGACAGCTTAACATGCTTTCACCTTAATCAATGAGTTTACTTTTATTCTCAGAGTTAATTTGTGCTGTAACCCAATGATTTTATACCTGAAATATGCTTTTAATCCTTAAGATGGTTGGGGTGTTTTTTATACTTAATCTTTGTTTTAAGTAAATTATACTTTTGCAACTATATCACACTTAAATCTTTTTGCAGCTCCGAGGATCTGAAAATGCCAGACCTTCCATGTTGGGGAAGCAGGCAAGCTGCTTGCAATTCTCTTCTGAGAAGCTCTGTGAATTCACAGATACAGAATTTAACATTATAATTTTAACTGGTGATTACATTAATACACAAAGAGACACTTACTACAGTCAGCTTCATCTGATAGGTCTTCACAGTCTGGTTTGTAGTCACAGATGAACTGAGACTCTATGCAATCCTTATTCCCACACAAAAAATCAGTGAGGGCAGGGCATTCCCTGGGATTCTCTCCAGCTGAAACCAACAGGACATTTAAATCAATACTGTAATTAAATCAAAGGATGCTCTTTTTTATTTGTTTAGCCATTATACACTGTGACTTCAGTGATTTACTGCTTCCAAAAGATGTTGTTTGCTTTCACTCTTTTAGTGGTGCATTATACGTGTTTAGACTACTGTATTGGCCTTTCCCTAAGCTTCCAGGGTAGGATATTTTGCCTGGAAGAAAATTCAGTTCAGCACCAAGATGACTGTTTCCCCAGTGTATTTGTTGTGCATGTTCCATAAAAAGGGTTCTGTGAGCTGTTGAAAAGTAGGCAGACTAAAGGTTTTATTCTGCTCATAATTACAATGCAACATTTGGAAAATAAGAATATTTTAAACTGACAAAAAACACTGTTATGCAACATTAGTGTAGTGCATAAAATTAAAGCCTTTATAAGACATTTAACTTTTTCGGAAGAGTTTAGAGAAACTTTGGCTCTGGATGTGTGAACTACCCAGAAATTCCCCTTAAGGCTTTTAACATGAGGATCTGTTTTACAACAAAAAATTTGTTCACCTCTGAAAGTGAGTGAAAATCATATCATAAAATGAAAGTAACTTGGTAACTTACACATAAAACACTAGGACTAAAGCTAAAGAGCACTGAGATTCTCAGACTATAAAGAAACATACAAAAACTATTTTTTAATTCAGTATGGTAGGTGCATAACTTCAATTAGTACTCATTGCAACAGTTCTGATAATCCCAAATGCAACATTTAAAATGCATTCCTGTTAACCTAAGATTGTCTTTCAGTCTAGAGCTCCAAGTTGTGCACTAAGACATTTAGAAGAATGTATTTTTACTCTATTCATTGTGATACGTCTCATTTTTTCCTTCAAACATAACTAAAATGTGACACATCATAAAACACAGTCTGGGCAGAACACTTTGATATTTACCTTTATGCAGGCCCATGTTTCCAGAAGGGGAAATTATTGTTGCAGGGCATTAATCTTCTCAAATAAAAATATTTACTGAATTTGACAGACTGAGGAACTACATTATCGAGCAAAAAAGAAAAGGAAAACTAAATTTCTGTTATAGCTTAAGCATGTACAAAAGCTAATACTAGACAGTGCAACAACACAGCATTAAAGTGTAATTCAAATATTTAGAATATAGTTTAAAAAAACAAGAAAAAAATCAGTGTTAAGGTTGATTATAGAATCATAGAATCATAGAAGAGTTAGTGTTAGAAAGGAACTTAAGATCATCTAGTTCCAAATCCCCTCACACTAACCCATGTCACCCAAGGCTCTGTCCAACCTGGCCTTGGACACTGCCAGGGATGGAGTGTTCACAGCTTCCTTGGGCAACCCATTCCAGTGCCTCACCACCCTAAAAGGAAAGAACCTCCTTAAATCCTATCTAAACTTCCCCTTTTTAAGTTTTAACCCATTACCCCTTGTCTAATCACTACAGTCCCTAATGAAGAGTCCCTCCCCAGCATCCCTATAGGCCCCCTTTCAGATACTGGAAGGCTGCAATGAGGTCCCAAAGCAGCCTTCTCTTCTCCAGGCTGAACAACCTCAACTTTCTCAGCCTATCTTCGTATGGGAGTTGCTCCAGTCCCCTCATCATCCTCGTGCGCCTCCTCTGGACTTCCTCCTACTGGGACAAGTTCCATGTCCTCCTTATGTGTAGGACACCAGAACTGCACACAACACTCCAAGTGAGGTCTCACAAGAGCAGAGTAGAGGGGCAGGATCACCTTCGACCTGCTGGTCACGCTCCTTTCAATGCAGCCCAGGATACTGTTGGCTTTCTGGGCTTTGAGAGCACACTGAAGCCGGCTCATGTTCATTTTCTCATCAACCAACACCCCCAAGTCCTTCTCTGCAGGGCTGCTCTGAATCTCTTCTCTGCCCAACCTGTAGCTGTGCCTGGCATTGCTCCCACCCAGGTGTAGGACCTTGCACTTGTCATGGTTAAACTTCATGAGGCTGGCATCAGCCCACCTCACAAGTGTGTCAAGGTCCCTCTGGATGCCATTCCTTCCCTCCAGCCTATCAACAGAACCACACAGCTTGGTGTCATTGGCAAACTTGCTGAGGGCGCACTCAATCCCACTGTCCATGTCACCGACAAAGATGTTGAACAAGACCGGTCCCAACACCAATCCCTGAGGGACACCACTCCTTACTGGTCTCCAGCTGGACATTGAGCCATTGACCACAACTCTGTGTGCGGCCATCCAGCCAGTTCTTTATCCACCAAGTGGTCCACCCATCAAATTGATGTCTCTCCAATTTAGAGACAAGGATGTCGTGCGGGACAGTGTCGAACGCTTTGCACAAGTCCAGGTAGATGACATCAACTGCTCTACCCCTGTCCATCAGTTCCGTAGCCCCATCATAGAAGGCCACCAAATTGATCAGGCAGGATTTCCCCTTACTGAAGCCCTGCTGGCTGTCACCAAGCACCTTGCTATTTTTTATGTGCCTTAGCATGCCTTCCAGGAGAATCTGCTCCAAGATTTTGCCAGGCACAGAGGTGAGACTGACTGCTCTGTAATTCCCCGGCTCATCCGTTTTCCCCTTCTTGAAAATGGGGGTTATATTTCCCTTTTTCCAGCCATCGGGATCTTAACCTGACTGCCATGATTTCTCAAATATGATGGCCAGTGGCTTAGCTACTTCATTTGACAGCTCCTTCAGGAGCCGTGGATGGATTTCCTCAGGTCCCATGGACTCGTGTATGCTCAGGTTCTTAAGATGGTCTCGAACCAGATCCTCTCCTACAGTGGGCCCAAGGTCTTCATTATCTGGAGGACCTGACTTAAATTTTCACTTTTGAAACACATACGTCCCTGAGCACTGGAACAAATAAAATCTGGTTTCAAATTGATATCTGTCTTGTTATTTTGTTTTTTAATTTTACACTGTTCATTTGATCTGACTAGGTTTTAAGGAATGCGCAGACAACAGCGTTGCCACGAATGCCTTAAATATAGGAAAAGCTATAGCTTCTTTTTACCGAGAATCTATGCAGCAAAGAGCCCTTAGCACGAGTGAACTCTTGAGAAAATATTGACTGAGGTGTTTGTGATGGTTAAGGCAGTTTTCACACCTCCCCTAAATGATGTTACAAAACTTGATTGAAAATACTACGAAAAACTTATTAATAAGGCTTATCTTAAATTCTGAATAGTTGAGGTTGGCAGGGACCTGTCCAGATCATCTAGTCCAACCCCTTGCTCAAGCAGTCTCTACTACAGCAGGTTGAGCAGGACCATATTCAGCTGGGTTTTGAATATGTCTACAGATGGAGAATCAAAAACCTATATGTAAAACTGGTGCTTGTGTTTGACCACCTTGACAGGAAAATAAAATAAAAAAGAAAGGTTTCCTTGTGTCCAGACTAAGATTCCTGTTTTGCTGTTTGGTTTGGAGTTTTTCTTTAAACTTTTGCCCATTGCCTTTTGTCTTATCAGTGAGTACTTCTGAGAAGAGTCTGACTCCCTCATCTCCATTCCCCACCATGCACTGAAAATGATGCACTGGAAAATTAAGTGACTTCTGTAAGCCACTCAATGGCTTAAATAATGACAGAAATTATTTAATGGCAAAGCCATTAAGGTAAAATAATTTTCACATCTCATCTCACTGCATACGAAAGAGGTACATTATCACCATGCAATGGAATGACATTTGAAAATTCATGGCTTTGTGACAGATTGCATTCCTCATCTTTATGTCCTTTCACCTTTAATCAAGAAAATGCTATGTTAGTCTATCATATTTAGCACTTAATAATAATTACAGTTGTTCTTTTTTTTAATAAGCTACTTTACAGTACCTCAAGCATACCAGAAACCAGCATTTAAGAATATTCATTTTTTAGCTTACCCTAAAATAAAACATACGATCTGTACAAGTTGTAATGAAAACTTGTATCACAACAGATGTGAATGCCATAAAGTTTAATCAAAGAGTCACATACTTGCAAATATTGTCCTTTTGGTGTAAAATCTTGTTTTTATGTCATTTTTAGGGATACCAGGTTATATTTATGATAATGATGCCTATTTTGCCACAGCCTTTGACAGAGATAAAAATTAACTCCCTCTGAGAATTAAAGTACCAGTAACAGTGTAGCATAATCAAATTAAATAATCTAAACTCCTATTCAGTGCTGTGGCATAAAAATTAACTTTTCAGAGAACACTCATTTTGACCAAAACTTCTACGCTAACTGAAAACTAAATCAAAACAAGAAATATGTTGGGTTTTAACCATAAAATACAACTTCAATATCAACAACCCCAATAACCAAGCAGAGGTTCACAGAGAAGTTGTAACTTGGAATTTTCATTTTTACCAGTTTTTAAATATAATATAAAAATTCTATTTAATCAGAAAAAATAAATTAAAGAACATATTGGAAAATCTGTTCTCAATTCTGAGGATTGAGCTGCAATTTAACAAAAAAAAAAAGAAGTTAGAAACTTTTTTGAATAAAGAAAAAGAGAAGCTATTAAAAATATTATCTTGCCCATTTCTAATTTTATCATCAAAACTATCAGGTTGCCAAAATCTGAGTTTGCATCTATTAGGACTGAATTTGGAGAAGGGTGTTTCCAAGAACAATATTTAAACCTCTCTTTAGGGAGTTGCAGTATAAAACAAAACAATACCTACTACTGAAAAATGACATTTCAGATGAAATGAGAAATTTTCATTCTGTGTTATTTCATCGCATATGTTGGTTGTGTGGGACTGCATGTAAAGATATACAGCTTTTTGAATGATCATATTCCTCAGTTGTATTTCAAACACCAGAAAGTAGAAGATAACGTGTTGGGTGATGGTTGATGATTATAGATAATATGTAATATTATATGTATATTTTTCCCCAATAGTCTAAGTCACAACATTTCATGAATATCCAAACATACAGAAAACTGTTCTAAGCAGAAAAAAACATGAGATATTATGGCAGATTTTCTTTCTTGCCTTTTTCTTCCAAAACCAACTCAAGAAATCTATAAAAACAAACAAACAAACAAAACAGTGCCAAAACCAAAAAATATAATTTGAAAAAAACAACCAACCAACCACTAAAGCATTAGCAGTTGTACTTTGCTTATGGTGTTACTCTGAAGTTGTCTTTCAGAAGCTACAGTATTAAAATTATTAGTGTGCCACAGCAAGCAAAAGAATTATCTGATTCCACATATTTAAATACATGTCAGAAGTGGAAAATAGTGAAATATCCAATATGCAATTGGGGATTTGTCATACAATGGGAAGGAGAAGAATTATAGGAATTGAAATATTTTTGAGAAGTACTAAGCTTATTTCTGCATTTGTTATTAAAAAAAAAACCATAAAAATGAAGTGAGTTAATGTATCCAAAAGCAAAGGAAAACTTATAATTTTAAGTTAAGAAAACTTTACCAGAAAGGAACTTAATGAAAAAGCCATAAATGCTCTTTTTTAGGTTCACACAATGAATGTTCTCTTATTTAAAATATTTATCATGAAAGAACTGATTGCTCGCACAGCCAAGAAGAGATGCTTTCACTGTATTCCATTACAACACTTCTGACTTGCATAGATTGTCAGAGGTTAGTTTGGCTAGTGCTGTGTAGCTGTGACAGGCATAGAGTGAATACTAAGTTATTATAGTTGCTAAAGGCTGCAGTGAAGAAGGGGTTGAGCTGTTTTTAAAAGCAACACATAACTCAAGGTCAAGTACACTGACCTACTGTTTATCAGGTGTCATGGTCTCTGCTCTCCAAGAGGAATCCAGGTGCTCAACAGCACAACACCATGTCAACAGTATGAAATGAAATGTACATTCAAGGTAATTTAAATTTTTTCCCCTATTTGTCTTTTTAGAAGTTAATGTCCTTCTGAGTAGAAATAGTTTCAAATAAATGACAGTTGAAAATGCACCTAATTCTATTATTTGTTGTTTAAATTATATAGTAGAGTGAGAGTATTTATGTCACTTCCCTCACTTCTTCCTCAATACTTAAGATATAGGAATAATCAAAGATGAAAAAAATGTAAAATACTTTGCTGAAAATCTCATTCAGTGAAAGAAATTTTACTTTCAAAGTTTCACCCTTTGTTTAAATTAAAATATATGAAATAGAAGCTCTTAGAAGGTTTCGTTAGAGCTGGAACTCAACTGTACTCAGTACCTGGAGTTCAGGAATTATGAAACACAGTTCGCATCAAGCTCTTCATTTGTTTACTCCAATTGTTCAGTACCCTTTTCTACATGACTTTTTATAGCGCATTAAAACTCTATTAGCAAACTCATCAATAATGTTTCTGTTTATGGATGACCTTGGCAATCTTTTCCAAGGAAATCTAGATAAAAAGTTTCTACTCATGCAAGCTAGATATAATTTCAAATAAGGCTCTTTTGTAGTTCAAAAACCATAGGGAATTCTCCTCACAGAGTGTGTCATTCAAAAAGGCCAGATTTATTTCAAAGATATGCATTAGCTCTGACATAAACAGCAGATCTAACAAATTACATTGACTCTTAGGAAAGAATTAGAAACAAACAACTGTTAATGGGCTTCCTCAACATTATCAGAGCAAGTAGTATTATGGTGCCTAAGGACACCAAATAAACTGTGAGAATAAATAATCCATCCATAGTTCTGGAGATATACAACTGTCTCTGGCCCAAGCAATACAAAAGATGGAGAAAAAAGTCTTCTGCAGCTTTTAGTGCTGATATCATGGAGTATCTAAACACACGCGAGCCAAAAATGGAACTTTTAATATTTAAGACTGAAAGACCAGACAGAGTGTTGAGTGTATCAGCAGGATATGGAGTTCAGGCTCACAGTATCCTCATGTAGGGAGCTGCCAGACTTTGCTTAATACTAAAGAAGACACTAGGTAGTACTGAGGACTGAGCAATGACTGAGGGTCTGATGTTGTCAGCTTAGTCTCTTTGGAGCCTGCAAGTGGTAAAACACAGAAGAGGAGCTAAGGTAAAAATTTAAAAAAATAAAGCTAAAAGGTAAATACAAGGTATAAAATCAAGCAATGCTTTTGAAGAAAATTCTATTTCCCAATAATTATGAAAATATTCAACCAGGAAAAAACAACAACAAAATCTCCTCAAGCAATTTGACATGTGGTCTCTATTGCTTAGTCCTATTTCCCCTTCCAGTCTCCCCTGCATCCCGATTCTAGTGTAGACCTACTTTATACCTCAGAAAGTTCAGCTGAATAGATTACTTTCAGAGCTTTTCATCCACTGGATATGAAGAGAAAGTATGTGTGAAATGAATGTCAAAGTGATGAGATTTTAAGATTACACTGAAAAGCTGCTTTCGCAACTATGGGCTACCAAACCAAAGTATCATTGAAGTCAGCAACTTTTCTTCAGAAGTTTCACATGATATAACCAGAACCTTAAAAAGCCACTGAGTTCTAGTGAAAAGTGAAGTAAAAGCTAAAACTTGTTTCTCGTATTCAAAATCTGTGGCAAATGAACTCAAGCATTTTCCTAATAACAATATGGGAGCTGCAAATCAAAGGAAATATGGTGAAAGGTTAAGCTCACATGCATTTTTTTACATAATCTCAAACAGAAATAGCAATCCTGGAGTATTACAGGTATGTCAATGACTTGTACAGTGCAATAAGAAGTAGAGAATACTGTCATATACAAGCTGGTGTTATATTTCTCTTCTTTCTGTTCTTTTAATCTTTTCAAAGAAGATTGTCAAATGCAGTATTATTTATTCTCTGAAGCTTCTCCAGTAAAAATTAATTTGTATTTTTTCATATGTTTCTAGAAAGTTTTAATATGCAATTATCATAGAATCATAGAATTGTTAGGGTTGGAAAGGACCTTAAGATCATCTGGTTCCAACTCCCTTGCCATGGGCAGGGACACCTTATGAATCATTTTAGGCATAACACGGCTTGTTGAGGAATTCAACTGTTCCCCAGTGTAACTCTGGAAGCAGTGGTAAGCTGAGATGAGGGAGCCTGCATTTCCTCTGTAGCTCCTCTGAGCACACTGCCCTCCGCACTGGGTCCTTTGCACAAGGGTATTTGGGATGTTCTGTGAAAAGCAGCTGTGGCTGGGTCACATTTCCAGAAGGGAGATTATTTCTTGCCTAGAACCAAATTGTCATCTGTACTCTCCGCTGACTGTAATGAGATTTGAGCTTATTATGATTTTCATTCAAAAAGGATAAAGTGTACTCATGTTAATGTATGACACAGTAACTCAAATTAAGTTAAAGCTACCAAAAATTACTAGACTTCTCAAAATGAGCATTCTTCCTCCAGAATGAAGCAGATTCAACAAACAACAGCAATTTGTGAATTAACATTTCACCATAAAATTGAAGAATAATTTCCTTCAAAAGGCAAAATCCAAATATGAGATTAATAAATAAGATTTTTATCATTCATTTCAGCACATTTACTGAGAAATTTTAGCCAGGTGTTGCAATTCCAGTGTCACATGTCAGAATAATCTGACAGTGACCTATTTATAAAAACAGTTGAACTATCATAAAACATGAAAATATTTTGAAGAGAGAAAAAAAGAAAAAGGATTAAAAAAATCACAAGTAACTGGACATACATTATGGCTGAATACAAATGTATATCTTAAGTTTACTAAATCAGTTCGGGCTGCTTTCTCCCTTCCCTCTCGCTCTTCAGGGCTTAGTTTGTACTGGATGTTTCTGTTATGAGAGTCTGAACTTTTCTCAAGTGTCTGAGTGGAAGGAATTCATTCTCTACTAAATGTAAAGCTTTGCATGATACATAGCTGAGGATTCAAAGAAAACACTGGCTTATTTTAAAAATAAGAAAGTTGGCCTACACACCCAAACACTAGGATGTTTTAGTTGTTTCTCTCTGATCTGCAAAGCTAGGATGGAATTCTAATGAGAAAGGGGTTTTCTGCTAAGACTTTCAAAGCTTCTTGTTTATGGGAGCATGGAAGCAAAGTTGTTCAAAGGATTGCTGTACTTTCACCTATAATCTTTGCCGTAAACAGTAAGTGAGGAGGAATACAAATATATGAGGAGAAAGTGAAAGAAAAAGTTTATCACAAGGCAAAGCAAACTTTATTTTATTTTAAAGAAAGTTTCTGTTCAATTTGTTAAATCACTTTCCTATTAATGGTACTGTGCCATTTGGATTTGGCTTTCTTTTAAAAAAGAAACAGAATTTGAATATCACGTGAAGTATAATTGAATATGTATCCTGTTTACCTTGAAATGAGAAGAAAAGCTTGCAAAATCTGATCCCAAAGAGGGAACCCACAAAGATCACTGGAGCTGTAATGGTTCTTTCTGGACTTTTATTGCACTGAATTGCCAGACCATGGAAAACTATATAAATCAACTAAATAATCAACTATTCTAGATATGTCTGTCTAATTTGAATTTAGAGTTATGATTTATTTAATTCATCTTTCACTGTTCATTTTTCAGGTGGTGTCTTAATCAGTATGTATGATATGGCTGAGTAAGGTATAAGCCACGCTTATACTCTGTGTTTTGTATTTGGAGATCAAGATTCCTTTTCTGTAAAATTACAGATGTACAAAATTCAGACTACTGTTAACAGTACATCTGATGAGTTGCACTCAATTCACTGCTATATGACAGCTGGAAAGGCAAATCAATAAAGCTTGAAGTGCCCTTTAAGGTTACCAGACCACAGCTTATCTGTGACAAGACTTTCAGAAGATGTTATTATGAGGATAAGTGTCAGATAAGTCTCAAAAAAAAAATTATCATTGGTGATTATACTGTACAATACCCAGGCTTTTTGTTAAAGCAAAATTGCAGGCATTTTTTCTAGCATGCAAATAACCTCTTGGGTGGTCAAAGTCAGTTTTTAAAAAGCACACAAGATAATCACTCTAAATTCCGTTCAGATCATGTAGGATACTCTGTCACTAAAGTTGCATGAAGAATTATTTTATGAGAAGGTGAAAAAATCAAGTGTAATTAATCAATAAATGAATATTGAGAACAATCTTTCTCTGACTGTGATGTGACTCCACTGCTTTTAATTTTTTTTAATTAAACAAGTAAAATAAAGATATATCAGACTTGGAATTTAAATAATTTTTGCTATGAAAACATAACTTACCCTCTCACAACCATCTTTTTTATACCTTCTTTTTTTCTCTCTCTGACAATATTTCCAAGACCTTTCATATTTCCACTAAATACACAGTTGTTTCTTGACCTTCACTTCCATAGAAATTAGTGAGACCTGAGGGAAATGAGCCTTGAAGAATAGGGCCTCAGAAGCTCAGACCGTAGTTAATAAAGTTATCTAGAGTATTCTACTGATATAGAAGCTTTTAACTAATTAATTTTTAAAGGAAATACTGAAAAGATTCTGCCACTTGAAAATCCTCGCATAACATGAGCTATATAAATCACGGATATGTAAGTGAAAGGCAAAGTCATCTGCAAAGCTAATCCACCTCCATGCAGATTCCCTTATCATATGCAGAGTTTTTTTCTATAACACGTTGTATAAGAGCAATCTAAAGTAAAACACGTGTACAATAATAATGTAAGTTTTTGAGTGTATTAAACTCTGTAATAACCACTGAATATTGCCATACTGCATAAAAGCAGTTCCAGTATCCAGATGTCAAAAGCTTCACACAAGCTACCTCTGTCTTCCCTCTTCCCATTCTCCATTTGAGTGCATTATTTATGCAAAAAGGCTATTGTTTTATGTGTGGGCTGTAAACCATGACACAGGAATACCATTTAGCAGGTTTCTAAAGGACAGTAAGGAGAAAGCTATCCCAAAATATCTGAAAGCTCCAGAATTTCCCTAACGTATCTCCACCGCTGTGTGCCATCTGCTGGGAAACAGCTAAACATTTTTAATTTTTCCCCCCATGCAGTTTAAGGTTTTCTCCTTTCTTTTCTGTTTATTTCAAACCTGTTATTCAAGTTAAAATTTTTTTCAATTAACTTCTAGGTTTTTTCTGTGCATGGTCTATTTCTCTGCTTATTTAATTACCATGGCCAGAATATCCATAATATTATATGAGATCTTGTAATCTAACCTTGTAAACCCCAGTGGAAAATAAAGATGTGGCCTTCAGTTCCCCTCGATTACCCTTCTAACTCAGCAATTCTACAGCTACACAGTACATGAATAAGTGTTGTAAATCAAGTCATTTTGTGGAAAAGAAACCCCTTGACCCCTTCTGGATTGTGTGTTACTCTTCTCCTTGGATTTGGCCACAGTAAGATTGTGTTTGCTGTCTTTTAGCTTTGTTACAATAGACACAATAAAACGGTGAACCCTCTGCTACAGAAAAACAATTTAGACTTGACATATTTTCTCTATCCTAAAAGGCCCAGGCTTGGGTCAGATAGCAAATGTTAGTTTTGAGATTCTGGCAAAGTGTATTTTGTTTGTTTGCTCTACAAAGGTAAAGAATCAATAACAACAAGAATGAAAAAGGTCAGATCAGGCTCCTTCATGTCATCATGCCAAGAATAAGGTCAGCATACCAAAAGTCTTGAGAAAATTAAGCAAGCAGATCTCAGCTTGTGAAGTGGAAGGCAAATAAATCATACACAGAGCTGATGTGAAAGGTGCTAAAGACGATGCAATGATTCCCTCTTGACTTTGGGTTGAGCTTAAATGTAGAGACAGGAAAATCAAGCTGTAGGGGTGAAGGTGGAGGGTTTGTTCTTTTTTTTTTTTAATATGCACTTGCACACATGCACATACACACAGTTATAAAGCAAATATATGACAGGCCTCTGGTCCTTCTGAAAAGCAAAGGCGTCAGCATAAACACATTCCCATAGGATACATAACAACTAAATGAATGAAAACCCTGCTGTGCCTAACACACAGTACAGGAGAAGTTGTCAGTGACTGTTTCCTGACTATATAAAGACTGTACCTTAGTACAGCGCAAGAATGTCCACCATGCAAGTGACAGCTCTATAAAGGATTAACCTCTGGGGGTTCCTACTTTTCTAATTAAATCTAAAGAAATGTATTTTTATTGTATATTGATCTTTAATTCCTGAATATCTTCAGGAATCTGACTGTGAAGTATCTAAATAGTCTTAAAATGGGACAGAATCCCAGAAGTGTGGTTTGACTAGATCCCACTCTATATATGGATACATCTGAGAACAACTTGGCAACAAATTGCAAGAAAGATCAACATCCCTTTGTTATTTGACATTATAGGGGAATGTTGACCTCCAATATCCTACCAGGGCATCCTTGTAGAACGGAGAATAATCACATGCATAGGAAAATGGACAATGAAACACTGGAAAAAGCAGAGGGAATCACTAGTGTTCATGGGCCTGGAAGAACTTTTAAGGGTACATCTGCCTCAGAGTTTTATTGAAGTGCACTTCTGAAGTAGGTCTCAACTCGTATCCAGTTTGCATTGTTCGATTTACATCACAGAGTAATTTCTGAATGCGAAACCTTTATTTTTCAGATGAAACTAGATGAAAAAATGCTCTCCAGAAGTGTATTTTCCATGATCCAAATTATAATGGGCATTGAGACCATGGCAGGAGATTAAAACTTCCGCAAAACTCATACAGTGTTGATATGTGGCACCAGTAATGATTGCCTCACTCAAAAAATCCGCTTATGTTGTGTCACTGTGCAACACTTTTGCCTACCAGGGATAAAAAGCCCATCCTTTCTTGATGGAATTCACAATCCACCCAGTTTTGATTTGTTTTTTTTTGTTTGTTTGTTTTGTTTTTTGAATTAAAGGCAAATTCTTCCTATTTTAGCCTATGGTTCACAAAAGAATGAATTAAGTAGGATGAGTACCCTGTGAAGAAATTAAAGGTTTACTTTGCTGGCCTTAACAATTTAACTGAACTGGGAAATAAAATAGTGACAGTGGTTCATTTGTAGTCTCAAGTTATTTTTATGGAAAAAGCCTTTACCATAGAACAGGGAGACCACAGGCTTTACTTGATAAAATCTGACATAATTTTTATAAAATTATTATATAAAACATCAGAGACTCAGTAATTTACCAGTGAATTAAAGAATAGTTCTTACTCAACACCAAAGAAAGGTAAAAAAACCTTAAGCATTTCTTGCATTTGCCTGCAATAATCTAGTGTGAGACTGCTACTCTAAGTCTTCTGTATGAGTAGAAAAAGCAACTGAAGTTATAAGAATAAAAACAATGCATTCATAACTGATTTTTTGAAGAATGTCACAATGAAAACAATAAGACCATGATGTATTTAAAACCAAGCAAGAACATTCTACATTTCCTTTAACAGTCATGTAGAAACTTCCCTCTTGAACTTACTTGTGGTGCAGTTGGTGAACTCTATGTCGTCTATTGCTACTCCTCCTCCTAGGTCTCTGGTACGAATGCCTTCAAAGATAACTTCAAAATTCCTCAGTTTCCCCAAGGGTAACTCGACTTTGCTCCACTCATCACCATGATTTCCTGATTCGCTCCATATTTTCACAATTGCATCATCTGTCTGAAGTTTGAATAAAATATATATAATGAGACACATAAATATGGATTGTCAAATACCAGGTTTTGAAAAAAAAACCAAACCAAGTCCAAAAAAAAAAAACAACAAGAAAAACAACACCCAAACAAAAAAAAGAAAACAAACAAAACCCCCCAAAACCCAAAGCAAGCAGAGAGAAGACAGGAAGACACCCCTTCAGTTTTGCCAAGAAATAGTAAATTTATGCTTTGCTGGAATAATTGGAAAAATAATGAAATAAGATGATTACTGTACAAATCAAAAGTAAATGGAATTTTGGACTGAAATTACTATGTGTATAATTGAACTCCAAAACAGTTCACTTTTGTATATTTTCATTTAACTTTATATAATAATGAGCTCTGCTCTTTGTGTTTATAATACAGTACAGGATGTAAGGTTAGTCAACCATTTTAAATTAGGGCATCAGATAGGTAGAGTCTTTAAAAAATCGTGAAAATGTAAATACAATGGAGGAAAACCAAACAAATATAAGATCATAATATTTTTGTATAGTTTATTTGAAGGAAAATAACGTTCAAATATTTTAAAGTTTTTCATTAAATGTCCAGTCATATTGCCTAACAGGCAAGTCAGCAGTAAACAATATACTTAATTTTTTAACAGTAGTATTATGAATGCAGGTGCACCAGATTCAATTGCTGTGAATTATGACATATAGATATGATGGCAGCAAAAGTAAATATTTGCAAAAGTTTTGTATATGTCCAAACGTATTTTGCTTAATGACTATGTGGCTAATCATCCAATTAGCAAATGAGAAAATTTTTGCCAGTCTTATCAAAACTCATTAATATTCCAACTAGGGTTATTGAAACCACTGTGATGCATCAAACAGCTAAAAGTAATGCATAACAAAGGTTCTAAGTAGAACATGAACAAGCAATATCTAAGGAAAATAGAAACAACAGTAAAAATAAGCAGGGAGGCAAATTAAATACGTGGTGAACCTGTTACATCAGATTTATGTTAATAAGATTCTCATGCATATTTATGATGAGAAAAAGAATCTTTGTGCTTACATATCATATTATGAATAGGTAAGTGCAGACAAGTTTGGCTAAAACTATTGTTTTTTTCTGAATCATGGAACTCATAGAATTATTATCTTTTAGAAGAAGGTCCTCAAACCTACGCAAATATAGAGATACTGGAGTGTGGCTTGACAATGATGTTCTGGAAAAATCGCCATTAACTGTAAAGACGTCAGCTTAAAACAATGACAACTTTAAATTGCTAAACAGGAAAGAAAACAGAGAATGGTCTCCACAAGTACATGTAAAGTCATAGCTGCTTAGCTGAACAACCCTGTTGCTGCACACTAGTAAGTGTTGGACCAGTAGTGACAGCAGCCCTTTATTAGTCACAATAACTGACCACACAAGCACCTACAGTGTCAAGTTTAAGTGTTGTTTCTTCAGTTATGTATTATTGACTTAAAGTCCATTGAAGAGGAAGTAACATAACAGCACCTCTTTTGCACCACTAATTCTACAGTTGATGACAACTGGTTCTGATTTTCTCAATGTATTTCTCCCAGTAATTCTCCTGACTCTATGTGCCATCATGTCAGAAATCCATTATTTAATAGAATCATAGAATCTCATAACATCTCAAATGGAAAGGGACCCGTAAGTATCATCGAGTTCAACTCCCTGCTCCTGTTACTAAAACTAAACCATATGACCAAGAGCATTGTCCAGGTGCTCCTTGAAGTCTGACAGGCTTGGTGACTTGGTCACTTCCCTGGAGAGCCTGTTCCAGTAACCAGCCCTCCCCTTTTAGACCTATAATAAATGCAATTAAGGGGGACTGAGATCAGAACAAGTGCGAGACCCTTTCTAAAACTTCCACTTACGTTGGAGATGTAGCCTGGAAGACTCTTAACACTGAGATCAAAAAGAGTAGATACAGTAATTGAAGCTGATTTTAAGCTTGTCAAATCTGTCTTAACTTTACTCATAATATTCCCTTTTCATCAAATATGTAGCCAACAATTTAACTTAATTATTTCAGTAACTCAACAATACCTATCACATTCATTCATTTTTAATAACCTCCAAAAGTGTATTACATATTATTGGGTAATTTATTAAGTGTACAATGATCTTCCATCTATCCAGGACATAAACAAACAGGACGGTTATGATGAATTACATTTAGCTTTAAAGTCTCCAATATGGAATACAAAAACAAAAGTTAGAAGAGAAACACTTTTTAACATTTAATCCACTTATTCTGTCTGGAACCTCTTCTGTTTGCCCTTGAGAACTCTTTGAAATAGGAAAATTTCCTAAACATTATTTGTAATCACTGATTAATTTTACAGAAGTGCTGCATATTAGTGGTGAATTTAGACTTAAATGGAGTGAAAATATTACTAAATGATAAGGGGGTTACTGTCATGCATTTAAGCGAGAGAGAAAAATTCAAAACTTATATCTATCCCAACATTAAGCCCCAAATCTATAAAAAATTACATGTATTTAGGTTTGGATGTGTGGAAGTCAGTGGAGCTTCTTAAAATATACAGAGATAAATATTTAGGCAAAATCTAGAAACATTAAATCACACAGTATCACAGTATGCTAGAGATTGGAAGGGACCTCCAAAGATCATCTAGTCCAATCCCCCTGCCGGAGCAGGAACACCTAGATAAAGTTACACAGGAATGTGTCCAGGCGGGTTTTGAATGTCTCCAGGGAAGGAGACTCCACAACCTCCCTGGGCAGCCTGTTCCAGTGTTCCGTCACCCGCACTGAGAAGAAGTTTCTTCTCAAGTTTAAGTGGAACCTCTTGTGTTCCAGCTTGTACCCATTACCCCTTGTCCTATCATTGTTTGCCACTGAGTAGAGCCTGGCTCCATCCTCGTGACACTCCCCCTTTATATATTTATAGACACTAATAAGGTCACCCCTCAGTCTCCTCTTCTCCAAACTATAGAGACCCAGCTCCCTCAGTCTTTCCTCATAAGGGAGATGCTCCACTCCCTTAATCATCTTCGTTGCCCTGCGCTGGACTCTCTCCAGCAGCTCCCTGTCCTTCTTGAACTGAGGGGCCCAGAACTGGACACAATATTCCAGATGCGGTCTCACCAGGGCAGAGTAGAGGGGAAGGAGGACCTCTCTCGACCTACTAACCACCGCCCTTCTAATACACCCCAGGATGCCATTGGCCTTCTTAGCCACAAGGG
Source organism: Pezoporus flaviventris (assembly GCF_033815535.1). Lineage (NCBI taxonomy): Eukaryota > Metazoa > Chordata > Aves > Psittaciformes > Psittacidae > Pezoporus > Pezoporus flaviventris. The sequence continues at coordinate 12,125,394 of NW_026892595.1, forward strand.
CACAGTGTTGGCTCATGGTCTTCCTGTCATCCACTAGGACCCCCAGGTCCCTCTCCCCTACACTGCTCTCTAACAGGTTGTTCCCCAACCTATACTGGAACCTGGGGTTGCTCCTGCCCAGATGCAGGACTCTACACTTTCCCTTGTTATATTTCACCAAGTTATTCCCTGCCCACCTCTCCAGCCTGTCCAGGTCTCGCAGCACAGTTAATCAGAATATGAGCCTCACGTCTGCCATTAGCCTGACTTTGATTGATTTCACATTATATTTTATTGCATGACATTCTGTTCAGGCTTATGTTACATTTATCATGTTGATTTTGAGTAAATGATGCTGTAAGTAATAAACAATAATGTTCACATATTTCTTTAGAAATATCCATATAAAAATGTTATAGCAATCAATTTGTATGTGGTATCATAGCCATAAAATATCAAATCTTACACTGCTACAGGAACTGTGACTTTTTTTTTACTATGGTGAGACACTGAAATACTTTTTGCCAGGAAGAATTATTTTCAGATATAAACTTTACAACAGAAACGACAGCCTTCTTGCACTTCACAAATTTTTGAATATGAGTATACAAATAAAATATAGAAGAGAGTGACACAGTTTTTTTCCTGTCTGGGTTCAACAGTAGCAGTTCTCATACAACAGCAGCACTTCATAAAGCATGAAAGGTTGATTTTTCACCTGCTCAGCTACAGTTCCATGTAACAAAAGAAAAAGCAGCTTCATGCCCTGCATAAATGTATGAAGGCTGTTGTAATACAGAATGAAAAGTCCCTTCAAAAACACAAGCCCTGCACATTGTGTGCATGAAACAGCCAAGGAAGAGGTGGGAAAGGGAGAGACAAGTTTGGCTCTCCTCCTCTCCTCAGGCCCAGGCAGAGGAGCTGGCTTGGCTAAGGGGTTTGAGCCTTACAATTCTTCTGAATACATACTTGGCATGAGAGGATCAGCATTTGTAAGCTTTGCAGATTCCATTTCATGAATTATTGTTCTGTGTTTTCTGCATTCTCCAACCATTTAATCTGTCTGGTGCTTTGGCATTTCTTTCATATCTTTGGAATGTGTTTGCCTCTAAAATAAACAAAAATATGGCCTAAGGGGGAAAAAACCCCAAACAAACTAAAACCCCAGCAGTCTGCTCTTTGACCTGCCATTATATCCAGAAATCCTTTGATCATTTTTACTTTCCTATATATGTATTAATGTATGAGAGTTATGTAAAAAGTATATATGACAATCAGAAGAAATCTGCTCAGCGTACGTGAGGCTGCAGGCCACAGTGTCACCTTTTTATTTTTGAGGCAATTCTTCTACCGGCACGTACTCCCACTGAGTGTCTAGATTGCTTTTCAACCTGGGATGGTGGAAAAAGGCCCAGTCTAACTCTGTGCTCCAACAGACTGATAAAAGATAGTTAAGATCTGTAGCTTTGGTGGAAAGTATCAGAGCTGCCTCTGTGTGTGTGGGGGTTGATTATGTGGGATGCTGGTTAGGGTGGAAATCCCATTTTCCAGTCACTCTGCAGAAGTCTACCAAAAAAAAAAAAAAAAATCAAGGCAGTCCCCTTCTGCGTTGTAAGCATCATAACCTAGGCTCCTACCCTGCTTTGCTACACTTAATTGTACATACATTGCAATTCAGAATATTTTATCTTCATCTGGAGAACCATCTCAAGTGCTTATAACCTCTCTTTTGAGTACTTCAAGGAGAAAGTATATCTTACTGGGCTCAATATTCTCATTAATTCACCTGGGGATACCAAGAATAAAGGCAATGGTTGGATTTCTTTCTTTCATAGAATCCCTTTTATTTTGTGGTTGAGTTTAATATTTTTCCTACGCAGCAGAAACCACCATTATTCTCAAGGCTACATTTCTAACACAGTCAAAACAATATTAGGAGCTGAATCCAAAACATGCAAAAGAACTATACACTTTTCCATTATTGGATGGTGGAAAGAAATGAATATTTCTTATGAATATACTCTCTGTCAGAGGAATATATTAAGTATTCCAGATGCAATTAAAAAGTTTCCACTGTGAGACAATATGCCTTGCTGTGTCTGTTGGGAAACAGAAATGAAACCCAGATTTTGTTCTTGATCTGCACCTCTCCTACTATTCATGTTTTGAACTGTATTCAAAATATCTCCCTAGTTCATTTGCATCTGATACGTAATTCAGCGGAGCTACAGGAAATGAAGGTGAGCTTACCAAATGCATGGAGGCAATAAAAACATTTGCTAAATATTTTTGGACTCTTCAAATATACTTGAGGGCTTTTTAATCAGACAGAATATTTTCAAATGATTCATCAAAAACCATTAACTGTTTATTATCAATATGATAAAAAGACTTAAGTTTCACTATATGAAAAGTCTTCTCTTTCTACAGCATCTTCAGACTTTTGAGAGGAGTCAAACTCTACATACTCTTTTATGCCATTAGGAAAAAGTTTTTCTCCTCTGCTTTCAGATTCCTTTGAAAACAGTGTCTTCCTGCAAGCTGTTACCATCCAGAATTTTTAAAACAGTATATGTGTTACGCAAAGCACCAACAGATAGCATAGAACAAATGCAATGTGACTAACTGTCACGGCTTACTTCTATAGTTTGTGATGCATGGTAATCCCTCTGTTTTACAAGTGTATTTCAGGAGGGAGGTTTATTTTTCAGGCTATTTCTTCTTGATTAAGAATCAAGCATATTTTCATAGTGTGAAAATGAAGTTAACTAATCAACCTGGTTTTAACAGAGTTTTACTTTCCTTGCCATAGTATCATCATTAAAGCCTTTTGATGGCTGGCCAAGCAGTTTAAAGATGAAGTATCACATGATGCATGTTCCTTCCCTGTTTTCTCCTTTTACTCAATAAGGACTGGAGTAAAGGCCTGCACTTTTACATAAACATCAAAGAAACAAGAGATGGAAGGAAGAAAAATCACAGCTTTTCATCATTTTCCCATATTTTGAAGTCCTTTTCTATGAAGCTGTATTTCTGCAAATCACAGAATGGTGAGCATTTTTTCTAATATCATCTATCTACTTATTTAGGTTTCGTTGCTTAAGAGTGAGTTCTATTTCAGGTTCTGAGCACCTTCCTTATAGATTTGGGTGTTTGCTACATTAACACCACAGTACACAGAATACTTGCTTCTTTTTAAAGATCTCGATTCCTAGTATTACCTCTTTCAAACATAGCTAGAAAAAAAAAGGGCGCATTAAAATGCAATAAAACTGAAGACTGATGCTGTTTAACAGAATCTTATCTTAAAAGAAAATTATGTGATTATTGTGTCTTCTTCACCTGAAGTTATTTTCAAAGCATGAGAGATTCTATATTTTTTTCATTTCTCACTAATTTTCTCTTCCTAAGAGAATATTGTGTAGATTATTTGAAAACAGCAACTTAACCCTAGAGTTTGACCTCATAGAACATTCAAGAAAAAAAAACTCTACATCAGATAAAACTACATAGAGTAGCAAAGTCTTAAAATTTTCTAAATGTGTTAAAGAATTAACTGAAGTCAAGATTTTTCAGCCATGGTTTGAATTTTAGGTTCCCTTTCTCTTTCCTTTCTTCTTTCTTTTCCTTATCTATTTTTTTCTTCTTTTCTCTCTTCTCTCCTTTCTTCATGGTGACATAAAGAAAACAAGAGCAGATAATAAGGTCATAAAGATGTGAGTTATGAAGGAGCACGTGTGTCCTCTGGCACACTGTAAATCACCAGCTGATAAATATTCAATATAAACATTTTGGCATCACTTTATAACAGCACTAGTTACACTAAGTCATCTCAGCTTTGACAAGCTACTTTATTTTAGAGGAAGACACATACTCTGTATGTTAAGTGTAAGGTTGGAAAGTGTATGCAAACCAACCAAATAAAACATTTGTGCATGTTAATCATGTAGGTAAACCTGAGAACAGCAGTAGTTATTTACTGTTCTGCCCTTAGCTACTGCTTTGAAAATGTGTCTCTCCTATTAAACAACCCACAGAGACTTGTGGTTAGGATTACCATTACATTTAGAAAATTGATGCCAATTATCCTAATTTTGAAGCTCCACATTAAACATATCATTCCAAAATTATTAAGTCCACCTGGAATAGCTCTGAGACAAATAAAAACAATTTATTTGTTTTTATATGGTGAGATTTTTAAACTCAAAATATACACATTCCATCACTAAACTGAGGGATGCTGAGGGCACATGCTGCAGGATTCTGAAATATTTAGCAAATCAAAATAGCAAAAATATAAGAAAAGCAACAATAACAAAAAAAGCAGATGACAGAAATGTGACAATCTACAAAATAATGGTCTCAAAAACACAAAGATATTAGTGATGAGTAGGCCACAGGGAGAGTTTTACTTTATGGACATGGTGCTGAAGTGATGAGCTTACTCAAGTTCCAGTGACTTCGATAAAGATTCATGATTCTCAGCACCGTAGAGAATACATTTAAGTTTCTAATTTCTCAGTTATATTTTGACAGGAACCAGAAGCGCTATTTACCATGTTTCTACCTTCTATAAAAACATTAGAAAAAGAAATATCAAACTGTTCAAGTAGTATCTTTAAGACATTATTTGATTCAGGCAAAATGTATACTGGCTAAGTACATTAGTATGCATGAAAAATTGGCTTCGTTTTTAAGGATAACTTACAAAATCACCTAATTGCATTTTCACAGTGCATTACAGAAAGAACGAAAGAAAAAAGCAAGATGAAACACTGATATTTCAGCCTTCAAGCTTTTTATTAGACAGTCTGCATATACTAGTCTCAGCAGGTTTTCATAATAAGAGTTAATGACAAAGCTTATCCATCCACCCCTTTCATTTCCTCCTTTGTGCAAAGCATTAAGATGATTTTTACTCTCTGAAATACCTTTTCCCCAACTCTCATTTCCAAAATTAACATCACAGTAATGAAGGAATATGCATTTCAGCATGGAGTGTACCATTCTAATGGACAAATTTGATGAGTAAACTTGCACCACTAATAAAACTCCTTTTTTAAAATGGACCAGTTTTGGAATACTGGAATCTCATAGTGAATGCTTTCAGAGCATCAGAAAGCATTAAAAGCTCACCCTGTCACAAGTGCCAGCACTTGCTCTATTTCTATTAGCTAAATGGTAAGACTCTTGGTTCTTAATTGCTCTGAGTTGAGAAAAGCTGTTTTCAAAAACAGTTTGATAAAAAGCAAGAGGTAATTCATCTGGAGACAGGATTTTGTTTCAGGCAGGCAGACAATTCAAGGAATGACAATTACGTTGCTCATTAGCAACGACGAAGTTATACTTTAAAACCTTTTATTTTGGAAAAGATCTATATTGAGAAAAAAAGAATAACTGATCGGTTTTCTTTGAATTTTTCTCTTATAAAACTTTGATTTATCTTGTCATGACTACTAAATCTACCAGATTTAATTATAGCCATCTTTACTTTATAACCAAGCAAAATCATCCTTTTCTTCTTTGCATCTTTCTATATTGCCATAATACTCTTTCCATCAAATATATTTCTATGTGCTTAGGCTCTTAAAATACTTCTTCGTTCTGTATGTTATTCTTATCAATTAGAACAGAGAAACAAAACAACTCCTCTGGTAAAAGATGATTCATTAGGTACCTTGTACTACTTCATCTTGTTTTCATTTCTTAGCCCTCCTAGCCCTTCTTTCTCCTCAAATACAAAAATTTCTTTTTCATTTCCTACCATAATCCTCCTTTGTTTGATTTTGGTTTTTAGGTAGCCTAAGGGATACAGTTGTGATTGCTTGGATTTCATGTTTATTCCTTCAGTTCTGCTGCTAAGACTGAGTGATAATAAAGGTCAAAACTGTTTTTTAAGACCATTAACATTTCAAGCAATTTAGTTTCATTTTGTCTTAAAACTTCTCACACCTTTGTTTTAATCATGTTTTACAGGTCTCTTCAGATTGTTCCCATCTTAGAACTGAGGCAACTTTAAGTCTCTGGAAAGCCAAAGCTTGGGAAAAAAATAATCACAGTTACAAAAACTCTAAGATGACTCTGAACAACAGTTACAACCCTCCGGTGCTTCCAAGTGGAGGACCTTACTCTAGTGAAACACAAAGCTCTGTTTGAGTGACACAGTGGGCAGGCAGAAACTGTGCTGGTGGGACTAACTCACAATTCTCTGTAACTTTGATGATTAGTGGACAAGGTCAGAAGCATTTTTCTATTCAGCTTCACTGAATTGGTCCCAAGGAAAGAGAAAACTTTAAGAGGAATGTTCAAGTCCTTACTCTATAATATCTGATGGATACAACTATTTATTTCTTAGAGAATGCCAAGGAACGAGATATGTGATTTAAATTTTCAATCTGTAGTTATGAAACATATTCTCTACAAATTAAGGGCTCTCGTAACTGACAGGTCTTATGGTATTAAACACTTCAGTAAGATTTCCTCTCTTTCCCTACTTCTCTCTCCAGTAGCTACCACCTTATATGTTTAAGAACATATAAAGTTATAAATATAAATATACCCAGTATGGTAGAGGTATAGAAAATAAAAGTTTGCAAACAGATTAATGAGATATTGGTGTTTGCATTGCCAGCATAGATATGAAATATTTACATAAGTACCAAAAAATATTTGCTGAAATATCCAAATTTCAAATATTTCTCCAGTAACATTCCTGAATCTATCCAGTGTTACTTACTGAATGTCACTATACACAGTTAAATGTCTACAGGAAGCAATACAGAAAGAAATAGCCACCTATCTTCATAGATGCTTACTTGAGAGTGAGATAAATCGGACTCAAGACTCCCTTTGATACATTGAGTAAAACCCCACCACCAACAAAGAAAAGCTAGGGTGACTGCCACAGTGGCTGATGTCTATATGCACTGGAGATATTTAAATAACAGGAATCCCACCCACATTGGGACAAATTACAATTTAATAGCAATCTTACATTTCTTAACATTACAATCTTAACATTTCTTAGGAAAGAAATCTGCATGCTGGAGAGAGTGCAAAAATTTCTTGCTAAGATGCCTTTCCTGTGGCAATATAATTTGCCTACATAAAAGCAAATTTATAGGTCTGAAAACAAGCATGAGAACAAGCATCAGCCACACTTCCAAGTACGTAAAAGAGAATTTGTAATAACTTTCAAAATTGTCTTCAAAATTTCAATGACATGTCAAACACTTCATTTCTCTGTACAACAAATCTTACAACTTGGAAGGAGGAGACTGCAATTCATATAGAGATTAAATTTCAGAAATACTGATTTAGACTATACTATTGACTATGGTAAAATATAAGGTTAAAAATGTGCATCTAGTCAGTCAGGAAGGATTTTCATTAGTTGTTAATTCCTTTCCATAGTCCACATTTTTGTTTTTCTGGTAGTTTGAGGGCTTTTTTTGTTGTCCCTACTCATTTAGAAAATAAGTCCTCAATTCCTCTAATACAAACCTCGTATTTTGACCAAACGCAGTTATTCCTGGCCCACACTGGAGACCAGAATTACAGCTAAAGATTAAATAATTCTCCTTATTTGCTAATTCTGAAAGATCCATACTTATAACAAAGTTGGTTTGTTTTTTTTTCACTCATGTTAGCCTTTGAATATTTTCCATGTCATCTAAAATGCCTAGAGGTACAAGGAAATTAATATCACAAATAGATTAAAAGCTTCAAATAATCTGAGGTGTAGGAGGAATAAAATAGGCAATTTTTAAATTTTTAGTATTCATTTTCTTCTTTTAGTGCTCCTGCTGAAGGCAAAATTAAATATGCTTTGCAGACTACACAGTTACACCCACATATTCCAGGGACTTAATACAAATGGTCTTTCTAGTTCCTGATTTTAGTGTTATTACAGTATCATCTGTCTTTACTTCATTAATTCAAACAAAAAGATCACATTAGTATGGTTTCTTCAGTCTTCAGAGTAATATTAAAATTCTTTATATGAGCTCCTTGTTTTTTTTTTAATTTTCCAGATATGGCCTGGCAAAACTTGCATGAGCAAGTTGCAAAAGAATGAGGCAAGGTGGGAAGTGCTGGGGGCAGCTAAACCTTCTTGTAGGCAAGCAACATAAAGTTACCAGGTTATGGAAAGGCTTGTCTCCATGGTAAGTAAGATAGTGGGAAGAAACTGAAGTCTTTCAAAGCTTCCATTACATTGACACTATCAGTATCTGCTGCAAATGATAACTGCTCTCTAGCACCAAGCTAGATGCCAGTGCCTGCAATGACAAGACAATTCTACTTAGAACAGCCTTTCATTTTTCATTTAATTCACCATTATGTAATGCAGTGGAGTCAATCTACAAAAAATACACATGCAGATGATTACGGTCATAAATATAGGTACTAAAAAATACCTAGTCTGACTCTTGCATGAAATGAATTAGAACCAGATACTTCCACCTTTGTGAAATTACAGCAAATATAGAAACACAACTGCTTTGCTTTTTTCTTTTTCCTTTTTTTTTTTTTCTGAAGCCACTGTGGATTCAGAGCTGAAGGCCAAAAACTGAAAAAAAAAAAATCTGGAAGCATAAAAAATAGACTCTTCATGTTAAGACCCTTTATAGATTCATCAAAGTAATTTTAAGCACACTACAGCTTGATACCGTAAGCCTAGCAAAGATCAAAGACTACCAGAAACTAGAACATCTCCTACACACTAAAAAAGAGCTGTGAATTAAAAATAAAAGTTACATTAAAGAACTATAAAACGGGAAACAAAGTAATGTTCCACACTGAGCACTAGTGCTACATCACTACTTGCTGCAGTTTTGCTAGTATAACATCTGTTCTGTTCAGTCTGTGTTTGACAAAAGGGAGATACTTTTCTCCAAGGAAAACCAAGAGGCCTTGGTCTGTAAAAAAAGAAGGGAAAGGAAAATGAAATAAGAAAGATCTTTCACCTTTTCTGAACTTAAATAGAACTCCTAAAAATGTTCAGTGTTTTTTTTTCAAGTGGAACTGTTGATCAGGAAAATTGGGATTTCAGGTCTGATCAATGCTATACACTGTCTAAAGACATCAACAGGCACCAGGTTGCATGTTTCATTATTTATTTTTCTTTTAAGAAAAAATACATCAATTAAAATTAATTCTAATTTTAGAATTTAAATTTGAAGTTTACCTATTTAGAAGAAGAGATATGAAAAACAAATAAAAATGCTCAAAGCTCAAGGCTATACTTCTATCACTTAGACAAAGTCCTTTTGTCTTCAGTTGCCATGTAAAAAAGACATGATTTTGATCTCTGTTGTTTCAGGAAAAATCATTAAACAGCAGGTCTATGATCCTTAAAAGAACTCTTCCCTGAGAGTTAAATCACAACTTTCCCTCTTGAGTGTCTGCCCTGAAAAGAGTTAGAAGAGCAAAAGAAGTCTGACCTGCAAAGATCCCAGAGATTCTTCAGTCTCTTATGCTAAAAGGCAACAATGTAACTACCATCACCCTGTGAGATTATGAGCTGACAACTCAATAAAGTAAATCACTTCCAGAGATCTCTGATTAGGTAAATGAGTTCAGTGAAACAACACTGAAGAACTGTGCAGTGTGGAGGAGACCGAAAGTGCATTTTTCATCTGTGTCACATTGCACAACATGATGCCAGGCTGGGACAGAAAATGGGATAGTGGTATTAGCCCTTAGAGCAGAGCTTGTGATTCCAGGTGTGATGTTACAGGATATTATTGTGTTGCTCTGACAACTCGATATGCATTGTGCTGTTTAAACCTGTCAGCACTGCCCTGCCTGACAGAGACATGCCCTTAGTCACACTATTCCTTCATTACTCTGTCCTTGTCTCCTAAGGGAGAAAAAGGTCAAGTTTTAGAAGAATTTAAACAAAGAAATGCTTAATAATTTCCATGCAAACAATTTCTCTTATACATGTTTCTAGAAATGTGATGATTTTAAATTACAAATCCTATGACAAACCTCTTGTTTTCAAGAGCAAGATTGCAAAATACAAGGGAGATTCTTTAACCCTTTTTAAAAATACTTCCTTTTCTTCCTTCAAAACACATCCAAATGTATTATTCCAGCTCACCAATTCTTTCTAAGGAATGCTTAACCTGGTTGCAGTACAAGAATATCATGAATTACATGCTTCTGATAATTTACAGTTAAGAAAATTAAGCTAACTTCCTAATATACTCATCTGAGAAAATGAGTGCACTGAATGGTGTCTGCCCTTATCCACAGTATTGTCCCTTCCATGTAAACATTTTTTTGAGAAATAATGCTTCCACTGAAAACTGACTTATTTCTGTTTGATCGTTGTCTCAGTCTCAATTTACTTGGAGATATGCTTATGTCATGGGGTCAAAATCAGACCTGCAACAACTCTGTTTGAACAATGCCTAAGGAGGCAGAAAGTGCCGTTTCAGATTCTGTATTCAGTTCAGCAGATAAATAAAGAAATATCTTGCTCTGGGAACTAAAGCTGCCACAAAAGTTAATCTTCCTTTCTTTTTTTTGACAAGTTAAACTGTAGCTCATAATATCACCACTAATTTCCTTTAAAGCAGCTGGGACTGAAGTAATAACCCCTTACTCTCAATCATTACTCAGATCAGACATTTCACTGAGTCGAATACAACTTTTAATAATAATTTACAGGTCAACAATGGGAGTAAAGAGATTAAAACTGTGTCCTTTTTGAGAGCCATTCATACCCACTAAATAAAGGCCATTACCCCTGTGGTGTTATGTGGAACCAAATTCTTCTTGAAGTGTATTTTGCTGGATTTAATAAAGGAAAACTATCTGAAATAAAAACCAAACAAAAAAAAAACAACAACCAAAAACTAAGATACAAAGGCAAAAAAAAAAAAATAATTGTAAGCTACTGAACATATAGCTAGGTGTGGTTATATATATACCTCACCTCTAGACAGATACCAGAAACATTACACTTCTGCATTAGATTTAAAGGATTTCTCTAAAAGAAATTATTATAAGAGGGCAAGTGAAAAATCTGTATGTTTTCTACACTGATTGGAGTATGCTTTGCATGCTTCAGTACTTCACACTCTCAAGTAAAACATTCAAGGAAATCTTTGAAAATTTAGTTTCTTCCTCTAGCTGCATGCAGGTCAGACAATCTGCTTTGAGTCTACCTGAACCAAGTGAAATCTGTAACTTCTGCATTAATGTGAGTTGATTGTTTTTCATATAGCCAGTGGGAAGAATCAATGTAGAAATACAGTCTATTTTAAGCTGTGAAGTAGAGAGCAAGTTGCTGTCTCAGACATTATTCTTGAGTGACTTCCCATAGAAGTAGGGTCAATGATATTGATTTGTAAAAATTTCATTTTCAATTACTCAACCCCAGAAATACAAATGTCCAGAAGATACCAGTTGGCATCCACAGCATCTCTGATGCAGGTTTTCCCGTTAATAGCTGGGGTCAGTAGGCTGCCCCTCTAAAAATAACCAGGGAATTACAAAAACCACCATAAGCCATCTGTACCTGAGCTGTGGCACCTACGAAGATACACATTTCTACGGTAGTAGTCTACCTTAGACTAGCTAAAAACAACATTAATATCAGGGAACTGTGACAGCTTCCAGCTTTTGCTGAGAAGCTGCAGCAACCAGGTAACAGTGCCTGTGGTACATCAGCCCTGAGCAGGTGGAGGATGCTGACTGCTGGCTACAGCTGCTGTCGCCCTGGTCAGATTAGTCTCTTGCTGCAGCAGTATCAACAGGGCCCTGCTTTGCTTGCTGTGAGCTACCCAGGACTTCTCCTCATGAATATCATTATGTCTTTTCTCATTTGTAACTGGATGGTATTAATTAAATGCCTGAGTAAGGGCCACTGGAACTTCCTAATGAGATCATGTGTGTATTGGCCTTGTCACAGTCAGCAGAAACAGTTACTAATGGCAGATTTCATCTTTATACATCTACATATTTATTTTTAGAGGCTTGTTTCAGAACCTTGAAAGAGCCCCCACTGTATTAAATCCTAAATTATCTTTTTAATGACAATGTCTATGTGCAAGGTAATTAACACAGATTACACAAAATTTATCTTCAACAAATGTTTTTAATCCTGTGATTGTTGCGCCTTTCCCACTGATACCTAAGATTTGCTTCTTCTTTATGTCAGAAAGTAAACAGCAGTAGGAAGCAATAAATGTATCATTCCTTTCACCCAAGAATTCTTGCTTGCATCTTTAGAAGCATGTTTAAAAATAACACCGTTTCTTCTCACTCATAAAATAAACCAGTATTGAGTGCCGGGGAGGAAGCCCACCATCATCACTGAAACACAAATACTAACTATGCAGCACTTTAGCTTCAGAATATCTCCTACAGTGGATTGTATTCTGTTAAAATTGCCATAGAGAAGATTAGAAATATCTCAATATCTCACTGCAGTAGCAGAGTTTTAACTAGTTTTATCCAAATAGCTTTTTCCGAGCTCAAGATCAGAGCATCCCGACACGTAGGAAGTCAAGGAAGAGGGCCAGGAGACCTGCGTGGCTAAATAGGGAATTGCTGGGTATGCTCAAGTGGAAGAGGAGAGTTTACAGGTCATGGAAGGAGGGGCTGGCCACTTGGGAGGAATGGCAGCTAGGATGACTAAGGCCTCCTGTCCTGGGTTCAGCAGTAGCAGTCATTTTTTCTCCTTCTTGGTAGCTGGTGCAGTGCAGTGTTTTGACTTTCAGCTCAGGAACAGAGCTGATAACAAGGATGTTTTGGTTTGGCCAAGGACTTTGTGAGCCTCATGCTCTGCCAGGGAGGAAGGGAAGCTGGGAGGAAGCAGGGACAGGACACCTGACCCAAACTGACCAAAGAGGTATTCCATACCACAGCATGTCATGCCCAGGATGTAACTGGGAGTTAGCCGGAAGGGCTGGGAGACTGCGGGGTTGGAGGAGGTATTGGTCGGAGCTTGGTTGGGCTTGGGGGGCGAGTTATCGGTCGGCTGGAGCTGAGGTGTTGTATTCTCTTCCCTTATTATTTCCTTTATCATTATTATCACTGGTGGTAGCAGTAGTGATCTGTGTTATACCTTAGTTACTAAACTGTTCTTATCACAACCCGTGGGATTTGCATTCTTTTCGATTCTCCTCTCTGTCCCTCCGGGAGCAGGGGTAGGGCAAGAAAGGGGGGGAAGTGAGCGATCGAATTACCTGACTGGGTTTAAACCACGACAGTTCTTTTTGGCGCCCAACGTGGGGCACGAAGGGTTGAGATAACGACAGATCTGACTGGATTAATAGTCACTCGTCACAATGCTGATTTACTGGCTCTCAGAGTTGTTCTTGTTGACCTCACAGCTTCAGAATGTTGTAACTTACTTAGAGCCGGTATTTGCTGTGTTAGTGTTTATCAGGTGTGGGGCTTGGGCTAAGGTTCTTGCCTCACTGTGCTTTATGGCAATGGCTTGTAATACGGGCGGGCTCCAGCAGCAGGGCGGGACGGACGTGGCCGTGGACTTGTACCTGGCCGTCCGGCTGCTCTTCACCGTCCTGGCCCTCTCCCTACTCTCCATCTTTGTGAGGCTGCGGGGAACTGAGGGGGAGCGGTCCCGGGAGCCGGCGGCAGCCGAAGCGGCTCAGGAGAGCGGCCCCGGGGACCAAGCGGCGGCGGGAGCGGAGCCGGAGGCCGCGGGGGGACGGCTGCCGGTGGAGGAGGTTGGGGCGGTGGAGGAGAGGAAGGAAGGGGCTGCCGAGCAGCGGGATAAGGCGGTGGAGGAGCCGAGCCCCGCGGAGGAGCCGAGCCCCGCGGCCGAGCCGAGCCCCGCGACGGCCGAGAGCATTCCCCGGCAGCCGCCCGCCGAGCCCCAGGAGGATGCAGGAGACCGCGCAGCATTGCCCAGCAAGGCAGAGGAGGAAGAGCTGGACTCAGGAAAAGAGAAGCTGGTGGTGGGAGAGCCGGCAAGCACAGCAGCTACACCAGCCCCAGTGACAAGTACGGCAGCATCAACTGAGAGTTCTGAAGGTTTTGAATGGCCTTTGGGTATCCTTGGGACCTGCCTGCTGATTGTGATGGGGATCAGCATGTTGGCACACACACAGACTGTGTTTTACCCACAACCATTTTGTCTGATCTCAAAAGTTAAGCAGAGTCAGGTTTGGGTCTTGTCTGGGGTTAGACGACGATGCAGGGGGACCAAGAGATTTTCCCCAAGTCTGGACAGTCATGAGTGGCAGGGTGTGTGGGACAGTATGGGCAAGTATCTAGTCCACTGGGCCCCTCCAGTGCTTTGGAAGCGTCGGAGATGGAAGGCAGCTGTATGAAGTCCCCAGCAACAAGCTGCAGAAACTGCTGAAAGGGACAGTGAATTATTTTAAGCCTGGTGGGCCCATGGCACTTCAGGCCATCAGAGCAGAGATGCAACATAGAGATGGACTCATGATGGAGGGGTGGACTTAGCAATGGACACTATTGCCTAGATTATTCACGAGTGTGAACACTGCACACAGTCTCTCCTGCTCTGGAGGACTGGTACAAGAGATGGAGCCTGCTATCATGGACCAGATGGACTCAGCAGCTTTATAGGGACTGGTCCATGCACTAAGATAAGAGTGATGGTATATTGAAAATGTGGGAACTGAGCATGACGTGAATGGTATGGAATAAGGGGTGGATAATGTCCTGGGTTCAGCAGTAGCAGTCATTTTTTCTCCTTCTTGGTAGCTGGTGCAGTGCAGTGTTTTGACTTTCAGCTCAGGAACAGAGCTGATAACAAGGATGTTTTGGTTTGGCCAAGGACTTTGTGAGCCTCATGCTCTGCCAGGGAGGAAGGGAAGCTGGGAGGAAGCAGGGACAGGACACCTGACCCAAACTGACCAAAGAGGTATTCCATACCACAGCATGTCATGCCCAGGATGTAACTGGGAGTTAGCCGGAAGGGCTGGGAGACTGCGGGGTTGGAGGAGGTATTGGTCGGAGCTTGGTTGGGCTTGGGGGGCGAGTTATCGGTCGGCTGGAGCTGAGGTGTTGTATTCTCTTCCCTTATTATTTCCTTTATCATTATTATCACTGGTGGTAGCAGTAGTGATCTGTGTTATACCTTAGTTACTAAACTGTTCTTATCACAACCCGTGGGATTTGCATTCTTTTCGATTCTCCTCTCTGTCCCTCCGGGAGCAGGGGTAGGGCAAGAAAGGGGGGGAAGTGAGCGATCGAATTACCTGACTGGGTTTAAACCACGACACCTCCTTAGAATTAAACCTGGCGAGAAGGGTCAAGGACAGCAAAAAGAGCTTTTTCAAATACATGGCAGACAAAACTAACACCAGAGGCAATGTAGGCCCACTGATGAACGGGATGGGTGCCCTGGTGACAGAAGATACACAGATGGCAGAGTTACTGAATGCCTTCTTTGTCTCTGTCTACTCTGCTGCAGGCAGTCCTGAAGAGCCCTGTACCCCTGAGACCTTAGATGAAGTCAGGTCAACGGAGCCGTTTGCCTTAGTCAATGAGGAATGGGTTAGAGACCAGTTGAGCAATCTGGACATCCATAAATCCATGGGTCCAGATGGGATGCACCCGCGGGTGCTGAGGGAACTGGCGGAAGTCATTGCTAGACCACTCTCCATCATCATTACCAAGACTTGGGAAACGGGAGAGGTGCCTGAGGACTGGAGAAAAGCAAATGTCACTCCAGTCTTCAAAAAGGGCAAGAAGGAGGACCCGGGTAACTATAGACTGGTCAGCCAGTTCCATCCTTGGGAAAGTGATGGAACACCTTATCCTTGGTACCATCTTAAGGCATATCAAGGATAAGAGGGTTATGAGGGGCAGTCAACATGGCTTCACCAAGGGGAAATCATGCTTGACCAATCTCTTAGCCTTTTATGAGGAAATAACACGGTGGATGGATGATGGCAGAGCGGTGGATGTGGTTTACCTTGACTTCAGCAAAGCATTTGACACAGTCTCCCACAGCATCCTCACAGCTAAATTGAGGAAGTGTGGTCTGGATGATCAGGTAGTGAGGTGGACTGTGAACTGGCTGAAGGAGAGAAGCCAGAGAGTTGTAGTCTATGGGGCAGAGTCTAGTTGGAGGCCTGTAACTAGTGGAGTGCCTCAAGGGTCAGTGCTGGGACCAGTATTATTTAATATATTCATCAATGATTTAGATGAGGGAATTGAGTGTACTATCAGCAAGTTTGCTGATGACACTAAGCTGGGAGGAGTGGCTGGCACGCCAGAAGGCTGTGCTGCCATGCAGAGAGACCTGGACAGGCTGGAGAGGTGGGCAGGGAATAACTTGGTGAAATATAACAAGGGAAAGTGTAGAGTCCTGCATCTGGGCAGGAGCAACCCCGGGTTCCAGTATAGGTTGGGGAACGACCTGTTAGAGAGCAGTGTAGGGGAGAGGGACCTGGGGGTCCTAGTGGATGACAGGAAGACCATGAGCCAACACTGTGCCCTTGTGGCTAAGAAGGCCAATGGCATCCTGGGGTGTATTAGAAGGGCGGTGGTTAGTAGGTCGAGAGAGGTCCTCCTTCCCCTCTACTCTGCCCTGGTGAGACCGCATCTGGAATATTGTGTCCAGTTCTGGGCCCCTCAGTTCAAGAAGGACAGGGAGCTGCTGGAGAGAGTCCAGCGCAGGGCAACAAAGATGATTAAGGGAGTGGAGCATCTCCCTTATGAGGAAAGACTGAGGGAGCTGGGTCTCTATGGTTTGGAGAAGAGGAGGCTGAGGGGTGACCTTATTAGTGTCTATAAATATATAAAGGGGGAGTGTCACGAGGATGGAGCCAGGCTCTACTCAGTGGCAAACAATGATAGGACAAGGGGTAATGGGTACAAGCTGGAACACAAGAGGTTCCACTTAAACTTGAGAAGAAACTTCTTCTCAGTGAGGGTGACGGAACACTGGAACAGGCTGCCCAGGGAGGTTGTGGAGTCTCCTTCCCTGGAGACATTCAAAACCCGCCTGGACACATTCCTGTGTAACTTTATCTAGGTGTTCCTGCTCCGGCAGGGGGATTGGACTAGATGATCTTTGGAGGTCCCTTCCAATCTCTAGCATACTGTGATACTGTGATACTTATTAGGATGGTAAAATCAAATGAAAATAAGAAAATAACAATGTTTCACTGTAATAAGTATGAAAGAAAGAAAAAACATAAAGAATATTCCCAAAACCTAGAGAAAGGAAATGTCTGTGTGATCCAGAACATTCCATGAAAATTATATACTTGCACATTATGTTTCAAATGTTAGAAACATGATAGCACAGAAAAAAAGAATCTTTGCAGGCTCTTATCAACAGGGATAACTATCTAGTAAAACTCTGCTCAGGGCAATTATGTAAAAAATAATAAAAAAATTAACCCTTTTGTCCATCCTAAGGGTAGCAAAAATAGTCAAGGATAATTAATAATTAAGAACTACTGGATTTGAACTTTTCAGAGACAATATCCCAACAGGGAATAAATGTCTCTTTGAAACTAATTTTAGGTGGTTTTTTTTTGTTTAATTTTCTTTTATTTTACTTTTTGTCTCCTGTTTCACAGAAGTATTTAAATGTGTACTCTTAATTTCACTGTATGTAAGAAAATAAGAGATAATTATTTTTCTGGTTTTAATGCAACTGTCCATGTTGCAGCATACTTAATGTGATAATTACTGTATGCAATCAACAGTGATAATTTAAGTGCAAACTACTCACACATATCTAATGCAGCTGCTATTTATTTTCCATCAGTTTGTATGCAAGTTAAAATTAATTTTGCAATAAAAATTAAGTAAAGCTAAAATGCTCCTAAATAAAACCTCTGAGTGTTATAAGATACACCTTTGAGTAAGGCAAGGAGAACAGAAGTTGAAGTTTGAGTCAAAATAAATTTTTAATTTTGCACATCATTAATTGTAAGTAATTTTTGTTTTGAATTTTTCAGAGATTGCATAAGAAAAGTTATTTTCAAAATTTTTCTTTTTTTCTTTTTTTTTTTTTTCTATTAATCTACTTGCATCCTCTATGGATTTGAGCTCTTCCAGGAAAAACTGCTGTATAAGTAATATATGCTTTTCATAAAAAATCATTAATCTCTACATTTTACTTAGAATCATATTATCATTTAAAACATGCTTTTACAATCATTTAATCCTTTTTCATTTTAACAAACAAATGGAACAGCCAATTTTCAAAGAACTTATCAGTTTTATTTGTAACTCAATACAAGTAAATAGCTAAACAGTAAGGAGGTTTAAATAATTTTTTTGTCATCTCATGTTTAGTGAAGAAAATATCACTTTTAAAGAAAATTGATTCTATATTCTGCACCTGTCTATGTAAAAATAGAAATAATTCAATTAAATAATACTTTTTCATTTTATTCTCACTGTATGCCTGTTGGTAATTAATTTTTTTGGTGGATGTCATCCCATCAGAGCAATAGGGTTGTGTTACTGATTTCTACCAATAGGAGTAGCAGCAAAACATGAAAATAGCTCTCACTTGGAGAATATCAAAGATAAAGTACTATATGTGAAGAGGGAAAATGGAAAGAGGCCTTAAAAATGTTTTCTGTGTCTTTTCAGAGGATCCTATTTTGGAAAAGAAATAGTAAAAGTATTTTTAAGACACTGGAATAATAAAACTAGGAGGCACATGGGAGCTCTTTCAGACTAAAAGCTGAATAAGAGAATGACAGAGTGCCAAAGCACTCTGCTGGAGCACATACACCTTTACAGATATCAGATATTCAAAGAAAAAGGGTTTTTTATTACCTTAATCAGAACCTGAATGCGTCCCATGGCTTTTGGTGACTTGAAGTACCAGAAGCTCATCACACAAGTCCCACTTGATTCTTTCCATCTGGAACTCTTCACATGGGCTTTTTCATTTTTCGGGCCTACTGCAGTAGCCTCAAGATACAGGAATTGTCCTGAAATTAAATGATGTATTACTGAAAAATCATTTTAGACTTTCAGATTAGATTCCAAAACTCAGCAAAGTAAACGCAGAGACATATGAAGCATACTTCAAATATAGGTCCTATACTTGTGAACCTTGATTTAGGGTAAAAATAACCAGATCACATCCCTTGTGTACTTATAAGGAATAAACTGGGAGCAGCTAAGGATTTGGACGAGCCTGCAGAGAAGGAGGAGAACACTTCTATATTTCTAGCTTGATTACAAGTCCTTTCCCAACAGCATTAGCTGCTACTTTGACAGTGCATCATACAATAGCCACACTGTGGTAAATTTCAGGATAAAACCTCTGAAAGATAACCTTCAAAACAGTGAGTCACACTACACAAAAACTTGTGACACAGGCAAAAAGCATTCATGTATCTATAAATCATTAGGTGTCCCTAATGATTCATATTGCCTTTGGTGATCTGTACTTTTAAATGTATGAATATTAACTTACATTTAAATTATGCAGTTGGAGGAAACTGCAATAATAGATGCCCATAGTTAATATTTTCAAGCAGTGTTATGATCCTTGAGTTTTTTATTTTTAATCAGAAATATAATAAAATATGCAAGTTTTTAAACTCATTTTTTCCTTTGCACAAAAAACAAGTGTGTAGTTCACATAAAAGTAAGTGTAGCATAAATAACACACTTAAATTATAATTGCACATTGTCTAAGGTATTAGACAAAAAAAAAAATTACTTCATTAGAGGCAAAGTTCACTTATCTGGCTAAGTTACAACTGTAGATGCCTGCCATAATATTCTGGGATGAGAAATTTGCTTTTTCCCTGAGGTCAAGCATACATTTAACAAGTGTAGGGACATAATCATAATAATTTTAAAAAAAGTAAAAATTAGAAAATACAAATGAACTTCTATTTTCTACATCTGCTATTTTTTTGTGTTAAACAAGCCACGGACATAAACACTATGAGATATCAAGCCATAATATTGCCTCAATGTCCGCTAGGAAGACATGGTTAGACTGGATTAAGTGCTGGGCATGTCAATGTTTGTTAATGCCTATTTAATATTAGGCAAATGACTTTTGTTGGAAACCAAGCCAATCCCAGACCAAAGCAACCTAACCCAAAAAACTTTCACAGTCTTCTTTGAAAAGAAACTTGACTGATTAAGGTGGCAGACAAGGACCCTCTGGAAAGCCCCTTGACCTGAAGACTGTGACTAGCACTGTGGGACAGTGAACTGGTCACAGCTAGTCAAGCTTGGCTCGGAGATTAAAACAACAAACAGTTTAATTCAAAACAGAATGATGCAATTCTATTCATGAGAAAATTTTCAACATTTTAATGTTGAAAACAGAGGTGCTAATAGGGGAGTTAGAGTTGAGTGTTTCATCTAAGATCAAAAGCTGTGGCTTTGCAAGTAAGTGCTGAAATTTGTCATTGCAAAAGGACCAGTCACTGAATACTGCAGTATTCTTTACCATATATGACAAAATTTTAATAACTAAGCTGAATTTTGTTTTGGTTTTCTCATGATGAACAAAATTATTAACTGCTACCAATTCTAAGAGTATAGCCACATACCACCTTCCCTGTTAAAAAACTGACCACATGAAAATTATAAAAAAGTGAAATTAATTCCAAATATTTGAGAACACAATTTCAAGACTATAAAACAGCTCTCCAGGAAGAAATCTGACCTATGTGATTACTCACCACAACAATAACACTTAACTTTCAGATTATAGGGTAGATTTCTACATTTGAGAATTAGATCAGCAGTAAACTTATTCATATGTGGGATATAACATACAAAATACAATTGTAAATTGTATGTTATAACAACTACTAAGGGATTCAACATATATACCACAAAGATAGATAAATTTGTGTTCTAACAGAACTGGCTATTTTAAAAGCCAAATGAAAGAGAGGGACACATTGGAAAGCAGTTCTCTTCTACTGCATTTTACTTTGAGATAAGTGAAATGCAACCTGACTGGACTGTCTCAAAATTTAAAAATATAGAAACACTTAATCTTTGTGATTATTCTTGCCTGTTCCACCCTCAGCCACTTTGGCAAGCTTTCACTAGCCTCTGAGTTTCTACATATCTTCAAGTAAACTTTGCTTTTATTTGGTTTTGTCCTTCAGCAGCTTGTGTAAACATTCAACAACTACTAAACACAAATCACACACCTTTGTGCAGCTCTCCTGTGGAATATTTCAATTTAAGATCAATTCTGAGCTATGGGACTTTCAAAGACATGAACACATGGAGCTTGCAGAAAGAAAAAGGACAGATAACTGGGTGGTTTGGCCAAAATAAAGCAGAAGCTGTACTACCACTAGCAAAGAAGGTGTATTTATTTACATTTATTTACTTAAAATTACCTAGAATTAGACTATGAATAGTCACTATGAGTAACTTAAAGCTTCCTGGTAACAAGTTCAAACTCTGGAGGAGCAGGACCCAGTAAATCTCACAGCTGAGCTAACTCATCTTTTCAAGCTGCAGCTGGACCAAATACCTCTCTTCTGACAAGCAACAAATTATGTTGCTTGAGTCATACAGCAACACTTAAAGGAGAAACAACTGAGAATCAGATTTTCCTAACTTAAAATAATTTTACAGCAGTAATTGATATTTTGATATTGTTACACATCTATTTCATTAAAAATGACACTGTGATTTGACATGTTAGAATCCCCCTGCTGCCTGTGAAGGGCAGTATGAGGAGCTCCATGATGACAATTATATCTTGTTTGTGAATTGACAACATACCGGTTCTATTTCCAAACGTATGGTCCCTGGGAGGTCTAAGATTTTGAGACGAGCTGACACCTAGTACCCAGTTAAAACTGTCTGCCAGGGAATTTTGCCAGCCACATCTGCCGTTCTCAAAGGTGCAGGAAGTTCCACATTCACTCTCATCTGTATTATCCCCACAGTTGTCTTCAAAATCACAGCTTTGTTCTGGTCTGTAACACTTGCCATTCTGACATTGCAAATAGCCATGTGAGCAGGAGCCTGAAAAGAGAAGAATGAGGGTGTCCTGGTGAATCACACTGCCATGCATCCCAGCAAGGTTACTGGAAGGTTACATCTCTTGAGTGTTTGATATTTAGGAGGAGGAGGGTGGTCCAGAGCAATTTTAATAAAAGCCTTTGGTTCCCCTGAAGTGCCAATCCATTATCAGTTTATTTCTTTTGTGTTTTGTCAAGAGATTGTCTAAATAAATGACTGCTTCTCTTGTAAAGCCTCTGAGGGCAAGTTCCAGCCAAGCATTCCTTCACTAACAAAGCTTTCTAGTCTGACTTAATTGCTGACATTCTCCTTTCATGTTGTGGGATTAAACCATTTCATTTTTGCTGCAAAGTTGAGCTTAGTTTAGTAGCCCCAATTTGGAAGAAAAAGAGAAAAAGCTTTTCTATTTTCACTGCAGAGGTTTGCCTTTTAATGGATTTTCTTTTTTTTTTTTTTTTTAGATGAGTTCAGTGGGTTGATGCTGTCCTTCCTTTCTGTGCAGTATTCCTGTCACTACTGAGGGCTAATTCTTCTATTGCACAGCGTAAAAGTTGTATGACCCATTTTACAGGATCCATTTCCAAGCTTCATGTTTTCATTTCAGATCAGTTTCTGCAGGGCTCTGGA
Source organism: Pezoporus flaviventris (assembly GCF_033815535.1). Classification (NCBI taxonomy): domain Eukaryota; kingdom Metazoa; phylum Chordata; class Aves; order Psittaciformes; family Psittacidae; genus Pezoporus; species Pezoporus flaviventris. The sequence continues at coordinate 12,147,954 of NW_026892595.1, forward strand.
TAAAAAGCAGCCCCTTCAGTACAGTCTCTAATCATGAAGGAAGACACAAAACTTTGAAATGAACCCTCCCTATTTCTTTTGGCCATCCTGCTTTGCCAGAAATAAATGCACAAGCATAATTTTATTTGAAAATAGGAGTATTACTATATTAGCTCCTCAGGCATAAAATTAAAATATGCAGAGGAATGAAAGTTGCACAAGTATGGGAACAATCTGAGTTAATTAATACTGAAAATCACATCCTACTAAAACAATTTCTTATTATCATTACCTTAGAGGACCTGACAGAGCTAAATGAAATTCACGTAAGTCTGGGTTTCATTAAAGGGTCAGAATAATTGATCTATTAACAAAAAGAAAATAAGAGATGGAGTATTCAATTGTGTTGGCAACCTCCATACCTAGGACTTTGTTCTGCCAGACGCTAAGTTACAAATGCCTCAAACTAAGTGAAAAAACATTGCTACACCCCTTTGTTGTAGGCTTTGGTTAAAAGTAAAAACAAGCCTTGAATCACTACATGTTAACAAAAGAAAACAAGTACTAACCCCACTTTGCAGTCCATGCTTGGAAATACGTTTCTTTACTGTTCATCATGATCAAAAATTGCAATAACTATTGCATTTTGAGATCCTTTTGTAAACAGAAGCATTGCTTCCAATTTCAGTTTAGAAAAAAATGGAGTTGAAAAGTGGAAGTCTTTTGGTTTTTGAGAAAAAAAAACCACCAAAAAATCACAACAAAAACCCCACCAACGTGAATCCTGACATGAATGAATCTCTTCAAGCATGTGTAATGAATGATATTACACTAAGTCTGTGACTTGACTTGTTTCAGGATGTACTTCCATAGTATGTTTCCTCTTTGAATAACATATTTCTAAGACTTTATAACCATAAAAACTAAACCAAAAAGAAACAAAAATGAACAAAACCCCCAACCCTGTAAGAAAAGGGATGGTTTTTAGCTCTCATCCTTTCCTTCCTACTTTATCTCAATCATAACATTCCAAACACTCTGTTGTATTGATGCGTGTGGGTATAATAGAGATATTTAACTGAGAGGAACGTCTTAGGAAGGTTCAGTAACTTCCTCCAAGTAGTGTTTCTTAAAGATTATTAACAGGCAGACTTTTAGGCCTGTGTGGTAACTGCATCAACACATTAGGCTGCAATGGACCCAAAGGAGCTCCTAGCATCTTTTGGATCAATAATCTCTGAATTGCGAAAGATTTATACCACAGAAGAAAACAGCTGCACCAATTACCCTCCTTTCTATATACCCCGAGAAAAAAAAAACAAACAGATTTCACATTTATATTTGTATTTTAAAACATATAGTTGTATGACCAAGATTAATCACTTATTTTATAACTTAAACGTATTTTGAAAAAAAAATATACTTGCAAACATCAAGAAAAAGCATGTTTTTTAGCAGAGCTGAAATACAGTTTCTCTTCTAGATCAATGAGCTTTGCATAGTAATAAAGATAACATAGTATATAGGTTGCAGCATTGAGGCAGAAGAACAATAAAAATTGCAGAAAATATTCATATTAAGAAATAACATCTGTGTTATTAATGTAAACTTTCAAACTCTAAAGGATAAGAATTTTTATGCTTTCAAAGAAGTAATTCCAGAAGGGAAAAAAATTATTCTTTAATCTTTGAAACCATAACCCATGTCACAACAGGACTTCTCTATAAAGTAGCTAACTCTCATATTACTCTATATATAGCAATAACTATTGCTTGTTTAGTTCCTTTCTGAAAATAAATGAATATAAAATTTTGAATCCTGTCGAATCAAGTAATTCCATTAATGTATGATAAGATAAAGGGCAAGCACTCTTTTATTTATTCTTTTCTCCCACTTTACCAGATGGAGATATTTGAGAAGGACTTGATTTCTTCCACTATGTCTTAAAAGGTCGTAAGGTATTCAGATGATCTTCCTACATCTCTGTTCAGAAACAACTTATGCTTGAAGGGCTTTTCTGTCACTCAAATTTTTTATCAGTTCACAATATTTAGTTTGCCTTTCATTTCAGGATGAGAATCCCTCATCCTTCACTTTATGAAGGCAATAGCTAATTTTTATGTATTTATTTAAAATACCACTTATTACTTTTCCATTAAAATCCATTACAAGTTCTCACTATGTGTTTGGACTTACCTCTAAGTAGGCAATAATTTCATTTTCACTCAATGAAAACTAATTTAGTTCTATTTATTTGCTTAAATTAGCCACTAAAGACTCCTAAATGAAATAGCTGATAACACACTTACATTGAGTGACCAAATGGAGATCAATTAATGTAATTTATAAGAGACAAACTTAAGAAATGCTTGATCATGGTCTGCAATTACCTGCAGGAAGACAAACACTGATAGCAGAAAACTCTCATTTAGTAGAAAAAACCCCAACACTACATGCTGGTAAACTGAAGTTGGTGAAGTTCAAATTAAAATAAAATGATTGAGTATTTAACCAGCGAAAATATAAAAAGATAACAGACAATGACAAGTTCTCTGTTAGTTAAAAGCTTTTAATAGAGCAATTCTTTTTTTTCTCCCTTAAGAGATATGCTTTAATTTAACTTAAAATTATTTGATAAGTAGAAGAAAACTCTACACGAAACCACAGTTAGTGTTATAGAGGAGGCTAAATTACATATTAGCAATAGTACATTTTAGTTTTAAAAAATCAAACTGCAGTTGCAGACCTTAATTTGCTTATATAATTCTGAGAATTTATAACAGATAAACATTTATATATGCCTATATTAGTTATAAAATAGAGATGAAAATCTCAAATTTCTCATTCAGATCTAAATCTTCCTGAAGCTGGTTCTTTAAATTAATCTTTGTTTACTGGAAATAAATTAAGTATGGTAATTAAACTGATAAAGATGAATAAGATCAGAATTTCTAGAAAATTTCAAATATATGATTGTATATAGGATTATTCTACTTATGACTGTCTTCATAAGCATTTAGCACTTAATTCTCATAACTTAAACTTCAGTTCTTATTTTGTATTGGCATTGTGAGAAAGATAATTCATGGTTTAGAATGCCAGGAAACAGATTGGTGATAAGTATTTTCCAAAAGTTGTTAAACTAGTGTTTTTTAAGCTTATTATATTTAATGGTATTTAATGTTGGAAAACATTGTCTCTGTTTTCCAAATCTACATCCAATCAAATGAATGGGATAGTTTACAATTATCAAAAATATCATTAATAGACTCCTAAAGATCTGTTTCAAAATATTTTTAAAGGTCTTATTTACATTCACATATCTGGAAGCATATCTGTTCCTAAATCAAAGCTAGAGCTCCTGTACAACCATAATTTGGTATAGAGACCAGAGCAATTAATCAGCAGGCTAAGAGTTTGACATCCCAGGGATAGGGGCTCTCCAGATAATTTAGTTCTCTGAGGCTTTTCCTACAACAGTTACTCCATTGTCATTCTTGCTCTGAGTTGACATTACTGGAAGACTGAATTGTGTGTGTCCTCAACAAAAAAAAAAAAAAAAAAAAAAATTGTTAACAAGAGCATCTTTCCTCTAATATCTCACCAGTGTTACCCAAGGACAGAGTAAAATGCACTCATAACAGTTGATGATGCATGGTAGTAATGACTTGTCAGCACAGGCATGTGAAAAATGCATCTCATTTCAAAAGCAAAGCTTTGGATAGTCCAAGAATTTCTAAAGATTTTCAGAAGTTGAAGCTCTGGAAAAAAAAAGACTTAAAAACTACTACACATTAACAGCTCTTTCGTTGTAAATAGTCTTTTTTTTCCTATAACTGAGTGCAAACACTTGCATTTTTTGTTTTGCAAGCCTCTCAAGTACCTTGACATATTAATTTGCATTCTGTGCAACAGGAGGTTTAAAAAACAACAGCTTGAGTTCATTTGAAAAAGGGACTGAGAAGAAACCGTTAACCTTTTAAGCTTCTCCCATGACAATGGGCTGATGAAGGCTTTCTAACCACCAAAACCTCCCCAGTTTGTTTTTACCTTGTCCATTTCCACATATAAACACAAGAGAATTCCTGTCCAGTAAGCAGACTCAGTAATATTAATCCTTAGAACCATAAAGAATCAAAAAGATAAATAACAAAGAAGCCTAGCAGTGTTCAAGATTATTGTCTCTATCCATTCCAGAGCACTGAAGCATCATCTTTGTTCTGTTTGATGGCACTTTATTTTTTCTCATTATAAAAGTTTGATAATTTGTCAGTCACTCAATACACTTTAAGATGTTCCCAATCTGTGACACATTCAATGTACCCTAACATTGTGCTTTGCTGTATTTAAGGTTAGCAGAAATTCTCAAGGATAAGGGGAGCTGAAGGCAAGATGGACACTAAGTGCCTCTTCATACAAAAGTTATTGCCGCTATACTACAGGCAGGGCAAGGGAAGTCTAAAAACAATATCATAAAGAATAAAAGCTTCAGTCTCAAGTGCATTCACTCTGTGAAAAGAAATAAAAACCATGTTTTTACTGGAGATAGTCTTACCAGGTATTTTTAACTCCTCCACTATTGCAGTACTGGTATACTAATGCTGCCAGAAATGGTGCATACTTCCCCATGTTGCTCGAGCAATTCTATGCTTATTAGTCTACAAAACATGCTAGCAGATCAGCTTAAAAGGAAACTTTCAATTAATCTCTTCAGATGGGAAATCCCCATGGTGAATAAGAAGAGACCTATGCCTGGATGCATTGACAGATGCTCCTTCTATTGCAATACCATTAAGACTGCTTTGTTCCTCTCCAGAAAATTGGAACAATACAGTATGCATTAGAATGATTATTGCAGTGATAACCAGATGGTTTAAGCCTCCAACATACATATATGAGCTGACAAGGAAAACTGTTGTAACAGGATACTGATAATCGGAACATGGATATATCAATGCCTACACACAATCTTCCTTTTCCAAAGCCAAGTTAAAATTGAGAACCTATTTTCTCGAGGGTGGACAAAGAAACTCTAAGACAAAAAGAAATCTACATCTATTTTTTAAGCAAAGCTTTTTCAAAAATAATAGTACTCATATGAGTCTACTACAGTGAGAAAGATCAAATACTAACCACACTGAAAAGCCTAAATGACACACCTGAGTTTACTCTCAGGAAATATAATGAAATGAAATAAATAAATTTCATTTGCCATGCTCTGGCTCAAACAAACTAAACATAAATATTCACTTACTGAGCTCTTTAGCAAAGATACAGAATGAAGAAATGTTCCTTAGTTATAAAATCCGCAATCCTAAAAATACGTCAAACATCTAATTTTTTTTTTTTTCCCTTTTTTCTCTCAGTTTAACTTTTAGTAATAGTATGCATTTTTAGGTCGAAACGTTTAAACTCAGTCTTGTATATCCAGCTTCCTCCATCACATACAAGCCCTGTGCCATGTAAGAATATCTTGGTGCAGCAGATATGGAAAGAAGCCAGTTAAGCTGCCTTCTGAAGATCTCTAGGCTTGAGTGCAAGTTGTAGCATGTCCTAGAAGTGCAATTCAACAGCTCACCTGGAACACATTTTATAACACAATGACACGTTGCCTGAGCAGCTAAATATTATCGTGCTTTTGCAAAACCTGGACTGATGCATTACTGATGACATCAGTACCTTAGAGCCCAAAGTGTTTTAGTTGTGACCTCCAGTTTAACGGTCTGATTGCTATCTGAATGTCTGAAGGGTGGGAGAAGGTATGGTTTTTGCAGTTCCTGTTGCCTAGTGAAGACTGCTCAGTTGTTTTATTGTCTGGGTTTCCAATGGGAGAAAAATTTGCAGACTAAATCTAGAAGGCAGCTAGAAATAAAGCAGAAACTCATAAATCAGAGCAGTCTGAGCATGAGAGCTGGGGTGCACAAATTCTGAATAGCTGAAGTACGTCAGAAGAGAGTTTCTATTAAGAGACCAAAGGAAAACTGTGTAGATAATGAGCTAAAAGCATTCAATTATGTTATAACTCAGGCTGAAGGAGGAGAGATCTTCACTAGTTGCACTGGAATATGTCCATAATTGTCCTTTCTCTTTAATGTAGCATCTCTTTTCTACTAATTGTTCTTGTAAACAAGTACTTGTCTTGCTAAAATTTTGTTCTGTTTTAGTTTGTCAGTTTTTAAGTTCATGTGTTTTTCCTCTAATGTACATATTACAAGGGGTAATGGGTCAAAACTTAAACAGGGGAAGTTTAGACTGGATATAAGGAAGAAGTTCTTTACTATAAGGGTGGTGAGGCACTGGAATGGGTTGCCCAAGGAAGTTGTGAATGCTCCATCCCTGGCAGTGTTCAAGGCCAGGTTGGACAGAGCCTTGGGTGACATGGGTTAGTGTGAGGTGTCCCTGCCCATGGCAGGGGGGTTGGAACTAGGTGATCCTAAGGTCCTTTCCAACCCTAACCATACTATGATTCTATGATTCTATGTGTTCCTTTCACTTTCTCCATCACAATAGAAATGGTTGCCAAAGCATACAGTGGAAGGCTGAGCTGCAGTGCAGTGACAAACGCCCTTTGTACAGTTTGCCAGAGCAGCCTGATCAGACTGTACTCAGTAAATATGACAGGTGGAAAATGCTTCCCTCATATCCCACTCAAAGCCTGTGCAACCAGCTCTCATTTATAGTCACAGACTTGACTCTGAAACCACAGGGCAGGAAGTCAGATCAGGTTTAACTTAGGCAAGAGAAGAGAGTGGGCATGGAGGCCCAGAGCTTGAGAAATGCTGGTACCACAGCTGGAAAAATAATCCAAAATACTTTTGGAATCCCCTTCTCTGGCAAATAAAAGTATGAAAAAAGACATGGCTTATGCAGTAAAAGAACAAAATTGTCACTGAGAAATTCTATTATATGTCCACAAGACCTCAGGAGCCAGTATTTTCTTCGACAAGTTAGACACTACAAGGTGGTCCAGGAATGGTTTAAATTGATGTAAGACTGTTCACTATTCAAAGAGAAAGATAACAAATTATGTATATCTATTGTCAGTTGGGCATCTCTACTACTTATACATTTCAGTATATCCCCTTAAATCATTATTAATATCCAATAATACAAATATAAATTACAAATGAAACTGCTCTGGAGTATTCTCAGTTATGCACAAACAGGATGGAAGTGTTAAAGACCTACAAGAAACACAATTTGCACAGAATTTCTATTTAAAATTACAGCATTTGTACACAGCTGTGTTTAAATTCTTCAGCAATGCTTGAGTAATTGTCAGGTATAAGAGAAACTAAAAAAAGTCCAAAACAGATGAAAGTGAATCCCATGACCCTTATGAATTCTTCATATCTCTCATTCCTCAGAAGGAATACGTTTCAGGAATACTGTATTTACCATATTATATTAGAAAATTTTCTACCTATATTAGAATGCTACAGTGAGCTGAAGGGGATGTGATGATTAAAAGATTTTATTGATGTCTTGAACAGCCTTCCATACATCTTTTAGCCTCCACTGGAAAGGCCAGTGGGAAAATGAAAAAACGAGTTATGCTTGGTGGAAGAGAAAGACACCAACAAACTCTGTAATCATTCAGTATCTCAAAGAAACATAGCTTCTTTCCTCTGTGCTACAGTCATGTTTGTTCCCAATGAAAGAAAGATGAAAAATATACCTATAAAGTCAGTATGCGTGGTTTGAGGTGTGATTCTGCAAGTAACAACAACTGCATTTGGAACCTGTATGCTCTAACGTTATACTGTTAACATCTCCTAACACGAGTAAGTAGTTCTGTTCCTTATTTTTTTAGCTAGTATGAATAAGACAAATGTATGTTTTATCATTTAATGTTCATCCAATCCAGCACAATTATTTATTCCACAAAGCAATATTACCTTTATTTACTGTACCTCAATTCAGTATGTGTTCATGTTGAACAGCACTCTTTGAGGTAAGCAAATAGTAGCACATAGGTTAAGCAAGTGATTGAACAAGGAAACAGCAGAAAAGTTTGTGGTTGAAAAGAGGAACCTGATTGTTTTATCCCACTTCATAAGAACCTCAGTTTTTAAAAAAAATTGCTCAAATCACTAGGTCTAGTTTCCTTTTATGAAAGGCAACAACCTGAGGCAATTCCTCTACTTTCAATATAATCAGTAACTTTCTCTATTACTTTTACCTAAAGGCTATTTTTTGGTTTTCAGATAAGGAGCCTGCTTAGCATCTACCCTCTATTTATTCATGACCAGTTAAGGTACATTTATTTGTATGTAAGCTCTACCAACCAGCTTTCCTGATCATGGAAAGGAAGCTAAGCGAAATGCCGAAGAACGTACAAACAAATCTGAAACCCGAACCCCAATGCTACTCAAAAATTTCATAATTACCTGTCCCAAGCCTTCACCTGAAAGTCTAATGGCAACTGAATACTTTCTTACACCAATGTTCTGAAGCCTATCTACACAACACTAGACAGCTTCAAAATACAGAAGAATAACTTTATATATATGCCGTGACAAAATCATGAGAAAGACTTGTCCTGTGACATTTTGGCTTTGTGAAAAATTAGGTCTCACTAATTTCAAACTAAGCACCCAAATTCAAGATTTTTTTTTTTATTTTTTTTTAGAATATTTCTATAAGTCTTTTGAAGTTCATAAATTAGAACGCCATGTTTTGTACACGCTAGAATACTGGATGCTGGCCTTGCTAATCAAGCTCTCAGATGATAAATTTCAGCTCTTAGAACTCTATCTCCATTAAGAGTCAAATCTTATCTCAAAACTCAAACCAGGGTTATTCTTCAGGGACAGAATGAAAAAATTGTGGTAAGGCAACCTTACTGCTTTCGCTTCATGAGTGGAATAGCTTTTTGTCCAACGTAAATCATCTACTTGTAAGTCATCCTCTTGGTTGCATCTGTACCTCTCCTAAGAGCCACTACACAGAATCACATAATCATCCTTCACAGAAATTAATTCCAAAGGGAGTAAGTTGTAGGATGTGTATGAATCCATCTCTGTCAGTGTCTGGCACAACAGGCCAGCAATAGCTTTGTTTCAGAAAGGATTTTTTCCTCCTTGTATGAAGAGAGAGACAAGATTTTTGCTTGAGATAGTATTTATCAGGGATTTGTTATCCTATTACAAATACAAGAAAAAACAAAAACAAACAAAAAAAATAAAACAAAACCAACAAAAAAAGCCCCAATATAGTTCCTCTCTTGGATAGTGAATCTTTATTTGCTGTGTCAGCTACTGTTTATTCCTGATCACTAGACAAATTGTTACTTATCACCCTAATTAGCTTTTACATATCCCACATACATACAGAAAACATTTGTGTTAAGAATTATAAATAAGAGATAAGTAAGCTTAAAAGTTTATGATAAAAATCATGCTTGAGTTTATCATTACGGAATAATTATAACTTGCTATTGATACTGTCTCTTGAAAGGGGAATAGTGTATCTGTTACACATTTTCTCAGTAGGTAAACTCTTTAGAACAGATGTTCTGCATGCACAAAGCCTTTAGCTGTATGCTGGTTTTTGTTTTTTTTTTTTCAGAAGCGTGAAAAATGTCAAAATATTTTGAATATATAATAATATATTTTGAATATATAATCACAAGAAGAGATATTTCAGACATGTTTTCCAATTTTATGGTCTCAAACCATTTGAGAATTAGAAGTCAGTGTCTGCTCTATCTAGCGCAGCCCAAGTGATCATATACATATATATGCAGGGAAAAACCAAAAGTATGTGCTCCCTTAAGAGAGGTAGAGTAGATATAACTCCTGGTCTGATGGACATGCTGTTTTCCTTTTAGCCTCATGAAACACACAGTTAATTTTCACTCAAGAATTGGCTACTAAATAGCCACAAATAATTTGTGTTGATAAATATTGCATTTCTCATTAAAAAAAAAAATCAAATAGAAATTTGCTATATGAGAAACTATTTGGTCAAATTTAGACATAGAGTTGTTCTAGAGAACAATTTGTTTTGCACCTTTCATCTAAAACTAAACACTACCATTTTAAAGATTTTTTTTTCCACCCTGTCCCTCTGTTGTCTTTCCCCCTAAAATCACATATCTTTTTCCAATATGGTCTTCAGTACACATGAAAAAAAACCTAACACAATTATGCTGTTTTCATTAGCTACTTAATTATATGATGTATGCCTAGTAATAACAATTATGAGTCTCAAAATACTTCAGCTAAATAACCTGGATTGATTAAGCCAGAAACTAATATTTCAGTCATTTCTGTTGGTCTTTATTCTATGATCATTTATCATGGTATAAAACTAATGTTTCAGCTTCCAGTTCCATTCGGTTCTCTAATTAGATATTACATATTTAGCTTAGAAATATGCTATTACAACTCTTCAGAAAACTACGACTACTTTTACAAAAAAAAAAACAAACAAACAAACCTGCAATTTGTATCAGTAACTTTCTTCTGATGTAACACCTGGTCTTATCACATCATCCCCAAATTCATAGGCTGATTTTGTAGAAAATAATTTCTCAAGTCAGATTTCATCATGCTAGTAAAAGAATTTTTAAAATCATGTCTTTCAATGCTTGTGCATTCTCCATCTAGTGCTCCAGATAATGTGCATCAGCATATGTGCTCATAAACTGTATCGTTCTACAAATGTAAGCACACATTCAACTATTGGAAAGATTGGGGGGGGGGGAACAACCAAATAAACACCAAACTATAGAATTTGAATGGTAGAATTATGGAAACTATTTCATCTGTTCGGAAAATAATACAGGTTTTTCTTACAATCCCATATAACTGTAAATAGCTCCGTAACAAAACTGGAAAATATCACATCCTGCACAACTGCAAAGGCATCTGTTAGAAGACAGACATTTGGCTGTTGTGCTAGCAGCAGATCTTGTAACTTAATTCAGCCTTATGGAATGATATTTAATACAAATATTAGTTTGGAAACCTGTCTGTTAAACAAGGCACATTCTAGTCTTTGACAAAATATGTTAAAGATATTTACATATCCTCAAGCTGAGCTGTAATATCAAAGTAAATATGTCATATATAAAACTCTATGCAGCCAATTTTTATCAGGATAAAAATCTTGTACTCTTTGTCTGTAAAAAAACAGCAGTGCTGGAAGAAACACACAGAATATTAAAGTCTATCAGTAGTTTAATTACATTAAAGTCCTTTAAAAAAAAAGATCTCCAAAGTAAACACAGACTAAACATATCTTAATTAATATCTTAATTTCTAGCATTTTGAAAGCAATATTCTGACCTTTAAAATTTTCCTCTGAAGCTGACCTGGTATCAGATGTCTTCTGTGAAACTTTTGCACAGTAACACTGGAAACATTAGTTTCTATAGTATTATCTGTCAGAAACCATTCAGTTGAATCTGCCTTAAATGTAAATTTGCATCTCTTTAATGTCTCAGTCTTGAATACCTGCAGTATCCAGGTGTGCAATAGTTTTACTTTTTTTACTGCATGCGGTTCCATGTGTAAAAGCGGCAATGATCTGGTCTGAGTAGACAATAAAAGGAGAGACTGAGGGCCTGAGGTGACATCTTGTGAAAGTAGATGAAAGAAGCAAGAGGACTTCAAAGGGAGAAGATTTAGAATAGAAGAATCATCTAATTAATATAAAATCTCATCTCTCTAAGGTGCATGTAAAAGGGAAATGCTGATAGAGCCATGCAGAGTGGTTGCGGCCACTGAACATGGCCAGAAGCAGACATCATAGGGAAAGGACATCATGCACCACCATCCCACAGGTGCTTAGTCTACAGTTAAAGAATTATGTCTCATGTCCTGTAGATGAGATACTGCACCAGTATTAACGCACCAGCATTTGAGGCTGTTGACCTAACTGCTCATCACATGACAGTCATTTCTGTTTAAGGTAGCAGCAAGGCAACTCAAAAAGCATTTCTAATAAAGCAAATCTAAACCAGCCTAGGAAAAGCAAGATATCTGCAAGAGATTATGAAAATAAAATCATATCAAAAAGAGTTCTGAAATAAAAACTTAAATAGCATACAGCTCACAAAGAGAAATATACCTGCATGCTTACACATAGGCAACCTAAGTATCTAAGCGGCTACTAAAACTGATTGGGATCTGTTTCTACTTCGAACAGTGATCACATAATGCTAAAATAGAAACGTAGAGTTTTATTTGGTTGCCCATACACATAGCATTTCAAAAGGTGTAAAACATCATTCCTTGTTACCAGCTGCAACTCCTGAAGGGCGTATACTTTCCATACATCCTGTTACACACCTGCCAGCACTGTGGTGATTTCTTAGACACCCTCGTGTATGACAAACAACGGATGACTTTATGTGTGCAACGCAGTTGTGCTGAGTGTCTGGGCAGGAAAAGAACAATATAGTACATCTATTATAATTGGAATTTAGATACCTGACAGGTCTTGAGTACACACACCTAGGTGTACATGACATTTAATCTGAGTCTTAACTTGGAGCTGAATCCCACTGTAAGTATTTTAAGTCTTAGATAAGTCTGATAAAATTCAGATTTGCTTCAGCTAAAGATTCATTATGCACATTAAGTTGGTTTTATTTATCTCTCCCCTTCTCTCAGCTGTATTTTTCACTCAGATACCTAAAAAAATGCAGCACATAAATATTAAGGGCTCTCCTCAAACAAAGAAAGGTTTACTAAAATAGAAAAATGGAGACATATTCCTTCTCCACTTTACTTGAAGAGCTAGTTTGTTTTTCCCTATGTTCAGTGAAGACCATGCAGCCTCAGCCAATAACCTCCATCATTTTTAGTTGAGGACAACTTTCATGATTATTGTTGACATAGCATTTGTTTGTATTCTGGATAGCTGGAAGTTTCCAGAGACCACATCCATTTCTTCAATCTCTTCTTGTGTGAAGCACCTGAGGTGATCTGACTTACAAGTGTAAACTGAACACGGTCTTTCTGCACTCTGGAATTCTTTATACATTTTGGCAGTTAACAGTCTTTTTATACTTGTATATTAGCTTTGTTTATCCTACCACTAAACAACAATCCAGGCGCATACTGTGATAGTTACTTAGGTATCTTGTGAAAGCTACAGTATCATTCTATTTAGAGGCATATTCAGTTCAAAAGTATAACAACATTAAACACAAAATGAAAATAAGGCTGTGCAGTGAATTGCCTCAAAATTTCCTTGCTATAAAGTACAAAATATAAACTGAGCTTTCAAGTAAAATTTACAAATATCGTATAAAAAAAAATGCTTTGCTTTGTCTAATATATAGCCATCTTGAAAATGTAAGCATTTTAACCACGAAAGTAAAATACAGTTTAAAGAGAATATTGATAAGTCTGTGCTGACAAAAACACTTAAAGTTCAGCTTGTTTCCTACGGTTCGAAAGGGAGGGAAGAGAACACACACATATGCTTGCAGTCTTGACCACACATGCAAATTTTGTTCCAGGGTGTCTAGAAAATTTGAGTGTCTGACAAAGATGTACTGCACTAAAGGTAAAATAGGACTAGATAGTGTGAAATATAACTCTTTTTTTCAGATCACGTTTGCTGTTGCAAGACTTAACTTACTAGAAAAAAACACTAGATATTTCTAAGAATGCCCTGTACTGCACCATTATTTCTCCTCTTTTAGATGTGTGCAAAAAAAGTGATAATTACATTCAAGTAAGAATAATTTGTTAGCCAGTTCTTGGAATGCAAAGTAAGGCTACAGCTTTCACGTTCTTAGCTCACCTGCGCAGAGGCAGGTTCTGTGTGTGGAATATCTAACACATAAGGAAAGGTCTGAGCTAATAATACCATTATCACTGATGGTTTTGGAAAAGCTTAGATCTGGTAAAATTCTTCTTACTTAGTTGTTCTAATAGAGAGAAAATTAAAGAGCAAGGCTCCTTAACAGGGCTCTAGTTTCTATAGTATCAGGAATTCCTCTTGCATTTTTAGGAACAGTTTGCTTTGGTTAGAAAAGCTATTCCCATATCCCAGCTACCCATTGCCAAAGGAATCACCAGTTCATACTATGAATGTAGAAATAAGTACCTCACATGGTGCTTAGAGACTCACATCAAGCTACCAGCACCGAAAATTCATTTCTGCTGACATGATACTTGCTTGGAAAGTTTTAGAGACGTTAAACTGTTTTGTGAGAGTTTCACAAAACAGGTGCTCACAGTGCCCTAACTCCAAGAAACTTAGATGACATTAATCACGTTTTGTTGTCTAGTTTCTAGAATTTTAATATTTTATGGGCCCAATCCAGGCTCTGCTCTGACAGTGATTTTAATTACCCTGACTTGGAATTTAGCTGGACAAAGCTTCATAGAATCAGAAAGTACAATGTGAAAATCCAGGCTATATATTTTGTCTTATTCAGTGACAATAAGGGTAATTCTCTTCATAGCATCTGGACAATATATAGAGAAGTTGAATTCAAGTCACCTGCATGCATGACTACTATTAACTTTACTTCCAGCTACCAAACCAATCTACATATTCCACAGTATTTCCACCATTTTCCTGAAATGCACATGTGTAGCCAGGAGCAGGATAATGCATTCTTCAGTTTAGCTTGAAAAAAACGTCACTTGCAGTCTGGGAAAGGAAAACCACAGAGCTACAAAAAGCAGCAGCAGGAAGACAGGACAAGCAGTCCCTGTCTCCTGAAGAGAATATGAAAAATGAGCATCAGGACTGACCACACAAACATTTGAGGAGGAGAAGTCTGGTACAGTGGGCTGTTTCCCAAAGCATGACACTGTAATGATAACAAGCACACTACTGACTTCCAACACTTGCTTAGCTGCTGTGCTTCCTCGCCAGGAATAAATGAAAAGTGCTTTCGTGTCTGCCTGGTGCTGGTGTTGCACTCAAGGAGAGCTGGAAATAAAGCAGTGAAAGAAAGAACCCAGCCAGAATGGGCCAGGGAAGACGCGACAAGGGGTGGCGCTCAATGCTACAGAGGAGAAGTAGCAGGTCCCAGGGCCATGCTGGGGTCACTCGGGGCATCCAGTACCTTGTATCATGATATGTTTTGGGATACCATAGGGAAGTTTTAGTAATTGCAAAGCAGCACTCACACAGCACCAAGGGCTTTTCTGCTTTTCATGCTGTTCCACTAGTGAGCTGGCTGGGGCACAAAAAGTTGGAAAGTGTCACAGCCAGGATAGCTGACCCCAAATGACCAAAAGGACATCATGCTCAGCAATAAAAACTAGGGGAAGAAGTGTTGTAGGTCTGGATCTACTCACAAATACTAATTTTGTGTCTTTGGATTTGGGGGTCAGACATAGTGCTATATGACTGCTATTGGGAGCCCAATCAAGTATCTTTACCTAGGAGACATAGCAGGTAAGATTAATAGTAGTTTCAGGATAGCTATGTTTCTCTCTGTACTGTATGACAGATATGACTTTCCTATAAACCCTGAAACATAGCTGCCAGCCCCAGGCAGGTGTGTCAGATATCTTACATGATGGCAATGGAGCTAAACAATCACAGTTAAGCAAATGAATTGCATCGTGACTGGCAATGAAATGCAATGTTAATTGAGTTATACAGATTAGCACAATCTGTCTTCACATATGAGTGAGGAGCTCAAGTCACTACCACTACTAGCAAGTGACACAGCAGAGTACTGAAAATGTATCAATATCAACCCAGTGCTCAAAAAAGAGCAAAGCAAATAAGACTTTAGCATTTATCACAAAACAGAGCAAAGAGAAAAATAATAATTCTGTTACAGCATTATTCCACTGTTCACTCAGTTCCTAAATACCCTACACAAACCTGATTTTATAATCCCAAAAGATTACAGTAGTCAGAGAAAGGACTTACGGATTTATATGGAATAGTTTCCATATAAGAAGTAAGTTGGAACTCCTTCAGTGTGTAATGTTGCTTAAGGACAGTCTCATAGAGACCGATGTGGCAGAGGTGGGTTTGTCTGTTGCTCATCACCATTTTCAGTAAAAGATATTATCAAATAGGAAACTCTGAAAACAGAATTGCTTTCTCAGCAACTGGCAGACCTACACAACTGCTGCCAAAAATGAGGAGGAGGCTAGACTTTTGAATGTGTCCCCACTGAAACTAGGCTCTGTATACAGAAGGCAAATAGATTAATGTTTACTACGTATGCAAAACCGTGGTTCATAAGGTCTCCTAAAAAGGAAATGTTAGGAATATTAGGAGGAAGCATCCTATACACCTGTCCTCTTTTGGTTCTTGCTCAGCATCTTATCCTGGAGACAGGATAAGTGAAACAGACCTTGATGTAATCTCTTGTAAATATTCCTCTCTTCTTAAAAACACATGTAACACTTCAGTGACTCTCTTTTAACTTGTTGGAAATAGTACCTGTCTGCTCTACAAAACTGAAGTCAACAGCCACCAGTTCTTTTGTCACTGGGAATAACTTTCCTCCCTTGTAGCACGTTAATCTGATTAGGCAGCCCTTGGCACCTGTTGTATTCCCAGGTAAGTGGTATGGAGACATGATCAGAAACTCTGATGCAGGGATCATCCATTTTTATAGCCAGTAACAACACTACAGGAAAGAAGAGAGGGAAGGAGATAGAGGGCAAGCAAATTTGGAGATCATGTAAGTTACTGTCAGATCCATGAAGTCTCTTTTGTAAAAAACATATACATATAAAATATGACTCATGCAAGTGTTCTCACATTTTGTAGGCATAGTCAGTGAGTATCTGTTAATCTGCGAACATTCCTGGGGGGATCATATAACTCCTGGATTAATGTGGGTACAGGCAGCCCCTAACACAGGGCAGAGTCTAACTTGAGAATCTGGCCACGCTGCAGAGACACAGCAAAAAACATAAACAATACTGTTAGAACAGAACTTTCTTTGTCTCTTCCTTCACACAAATCCTTTGCAGGACATAAGCAAACCCCAGTGTTCCTCCATACACTGTTATTCATAAAGTGAAGAGTTGATAGGCACCAGCCTAAACTGTTTATTGTTCCTTCCTCACAGCATTTTAAGTGGCTCTCAGTGGTTTTTCCAGTTCAGTGTCATTGTTGCTAAGCAGCATCATGAGGACAGGTCTACAGCATTCTTTCAGACTAAGTGCAATGCTTTCAAATTTTTCTTTTCTAGCTGTCCAGTGCTTGCTTTCAGCCCTTAAGTATTACTGCAAGTTTGTCTAGAAGAAAAAAGAAGATCTTCAAAGAGTTCACATAGAGTCAGGGAACAATACTTCCGAACAGTGAGTCTCTGTCATAGATAGGAATATTTAATGATGTTATTCTATTTAGTCCTTACACTATATCCATTGCCCTAGCACTTTATGTGCAGAAACAACAACCACGGACCGCTTCAATATACTTTTGTTACAAAGTGATATTGCTTATAAGATTCAGAAGTATCTCCCTTGCTGAGTGCATTACAATGAATTCTGCTGGAGTTTTTTGTGGGTTTTTTGTTTTGTTTTGGTTTGTTTTTTTGTTTTTGTTTTTTTTTTTTTTCTTGGATTTGTTTTGGTTAAAAAAAAAGACTTTAAAAGGTAACTGTATCAGATTTTCATTTTCCTCTCTTTATGTGGTTTATTCAGTTTGCTGAATACCAACTGGAGATTGATATCTCTTAAAAAATTTCAAAGCTCTTCAAATTGTGGGAAAATAACACCGACTAACCAAACTTAATTTGTGTGAAGAGAACGGGAAGAAGACATTATGGTAGTTACTATTCACTGTGGTATTTTGAGTATCTGAAATGAAGAAAATATTCCTTGCAAGTTCCAAGTAAAGGAAACACATGTCCAAATATAATAGAAGAACCATATAAAACCTGTAGAAAAATATGCATCAGTATCTATTCTGTATTTTTATGTTATGAGAATAGACCTCAAAATCTACAAATCTCTCTCTTAAAGAGAAAATATTTCAACTTCTTTCACAAATATTCTCTCTAGATGGAGAAAAGAACAGATCTCTACTGCATGATGGTTTTAATCTTCAGAAACTTTAAAAAATTTGAGCAATGGATATAGGTGTTTCACTTATGGTTAAACTCTATCTCTGCATATAAGCAGAAAAGTCTAGGAGTCCAGATTTTTGCAGTTGATCATCATAGTCATTCTATATGTCTCTAGTTGATAAAGCTACATCACAGAGCACTTTTCACTGCCTCCAACATGCATTTTGTCACTGTTCAGAACAGTTCTGTAGGCAGGAATAAATTTCATACTCTGCTTTCTTAACCCATGTTTCAAGCACTGATCTGAACAGGTATCACTGCAAATAGTAGCTGCATACTGGAATACTTAGTGACTAACATCAACCTCTTATCTAGAACAAGCGAAAATTATTGATATAGAAAAGTTGGTTCTTTATAAGATTCACTATAAATTCATCACTCTAAGAATGAATTTAGACCATAATCTCAAAATGTTGTGAGTCTACAAAATACAGAAAGTACATCTTAGATGAGCTACACCAAGAAAGGTGTCTCTGGTGGCTTTTTCCTGAAATTTTAATAGCTTTTTCGTTACATAATTCATAAAAGTATTTTGGAACATCCTTTGCTATCAAGACCAAAGTTTTAAAATTCCTAACATAACCACAGGGACTTGCACCTGCCATTAAGGGAACATTCTGAAAACATCAAAAATAAAGAATTGAAAATTTCAGCCA
Source organism: Pezoporus flaviventris (assembly GCF_033815535.1). Taxonomy (NCBI): domain Eukaryota; kingdom Metazoa; phylum Chordata; class Aves; order Psittaciformes; family Psittacidae; genus Pezoporus; species Pezoporus flaviventris. The sequence goes on from NW_026892595.1 coordinate 12,166,614, forward strand.
GTGTTTCTTTTGGGGTTATATTCATATAAAGCTGAACTTTAAAATACCAATCTCATTTGCAATAAATTTCCATGACTGTTTTGACAGAAGTAGGAAGCCAATATTATATACTGTAACTGGCAATTTATAAGAGATCTATCTGGAAAATTTTGCCCATATCTTTCCTGCTTATCTTGTGCACAAAGTACAATGTAATTTCTTGGGTTTGATGCAGTCTCATCACTGTTATTTCCCAGTGCCTGAGCAGTGCTTAATGATATGCTAAAAGGAAAACTACTCTTTAGCAGCAGTAACAAAGCAAAGCAGCTCACACAAATTAATGGTCCATTCTCCCAGTAGTCCTTGACATTGGAAATATTAACTTTGGTTTATTGATCAGAAATACAGAGAAGTGGGATAAAATGACTTGCTGCAGCCATGCAGATAATTTTTAGTAGGCCCAGGAATGAAATGCATCTCCTAAATTTCACTTTGGGGCTTACATTTCAGTACCTCTGGTGATAAATGTGGAAAGAGGAAAGATATCTATCCTGTTCTGTCAGAGCTTCTCTTTCATCATTTCATCATATTAGTAATGAGCAACATCACTGCTTTCAGGAGCAGCTCTTGGTTTAGGATTATTGGGATCCAACCCCATCAGACTTTATTGTTTTGGGCAAGAGTTTTATGAGTCTTATTTCCCTTATGCAGTAAGTAAGGATAGTGCAAATATTTGCACCAATACTTCCCCCACACCACATGGGAAGTAGATGGTTATCTTGCCTAAACTGTATCAGTAGGAGTTCCTACTTGCCAAAAAACATTAAAGCCTGCTGGCTTTATTACAATCTATCTATGCTGGTTCTGTCCCACTCAGTTCTTTCTTTTACAATAACCATATTTGACAACTATTAATAAACAAATCCCACTGAATTAAACAAGATATTACCTAATTATACATGGCTGGACAGGAAGTCTTGCAGGTGCACAAGTTCTGACTTAGTACTTAAACAATTACTTCATAAAACATTTTTACTAGAATTTCAGAAAGCTTCTTAGAAGCGTGTTAATTTTCAACATTTCTTTAGCAAGACGTATTCTATTTCTCTTCTGAAGGAGAGACAAAGGAATGAAATCAATGCTTCTATTCATTCTTTACAGACTTAGAGACAGTTTACCCATAGCAGGAACATACCTGTTGTGGGCAATGCCGTGGTATCTGCTGGAAAAAACTCTTGGGATGGTAAGCACTCCCTGGAAAATGTGAGGTCATCAAGTGCTATGCCATCTTTGGGACCTGTTCCAGCTATCCCTTCAAAGACAACTTGGAAATCTTCATCTCCAGCCAGGATCAATGTCTTGCTCTGCCAGAAATTACCCTGGTTTCCAGTGAGATTAAGGAGAATTTTTTCATGTTTTGCCACAGTCCTCTGGTAGACAATCAATGATCCAATGTGATCTCCATACATATGGTAATAGAAGAGTATCTGTAAGCAGGAACAATAGCATCAAGTACAGAATAGATGACTTCAGACACATTCTGCTGTTGTGTTCACCCTAATTAAATCAAATGACATTAGTAGCATTCAAAATAGCCCTTAATTTGATGGATTCAAAAATTACTTCATTGAGACACACACAAGACTTACTAGTGACGATTTTTGAAGTAAACCACACTTTGAAGCCAGCATTACAATACTGTGACAGATGATATTTTATCCCTTTGAATAACCCTTGCATATGAGTGGAAAAGAATGAAAATACTTCATAAGGAAACAGAGGAATGGAGCAGTGCCGTTTACAATATTATAGAATCACAGAATGGTTTGGGTTTGAAGGGACCTTAAAAATCATCTCATTCCAGCCATTTGCAGGGAGATCTTCCACTAGATTAGGTTGCTCAGTTTACTGAAGTTTTCTGGTTATAAATGTGCTTGTGCTAGATTATAGAGTGTCTAAATAGAAAATCTTCTCTCATCTAATATGGGACCAAAACCTCCACATGGACTACAGAAATGCAAAACAATAGCTAAAAAAGACATAAGAGGACCTTGGATTAGAAACAGTGATTTATTTAGTAAAAATAGGTAAAACATGAAATATAAAGTAAAGTACAACTTAAAAAAACACTGTGAAGAGTAGTCAACATTAAGTATCTCAGTTATTTTCAGTTCAAGAGCAACAAAGGAATAGTTGCATTTAATCAAATTAATACTCAATCTAGTTCAATATCTTGTTTCCGACAAAGATCAGAATATTTCCAAGAATGATGTAGGTCCTTGAAAGAAGACAATTTATGCTATAATATGCAAGAAGATGTCTATAGCTCAAATTTCTTCTAATGCACAGCAAAAGCATTAAAGAATGAAAACCCTATCTTATTTATTATTGTTATAAAAACATAATGGCAAATATTATTATACCCATGTAAATTTAAAAGTCATGTCCCTTTATGTTATTTGATGCTGTAGGATTTCGTAGATTTTCACGGATTTTTTTTTGTTTGTTTCCAGTAAAGCCATCAAAGGCTTTGTGTTATAATTCTTTTGAAAGCTTTATTGTATTTACTTTCAGGATGTCGTCTGTGCAGTGAAGTAGTCAAATACAGGTTTTCTAAGTCAGTTTCTTGTATGGAAATAGTTCTATTCACCTGCCTGTTTCCTGTCCTGCAACTACTCTGTTTCTCTCAAAATCCTTCATTAAATGAGGTTTGTCTATCCAGTATATGTGTATATCTTTAAACTATATAATAGTTATTACCTTTTAAGGATTAATTATTTTTTTCTGCCGCTGAATTTTGTTTGATTTTCTGACTGTCGTTAAATTCTCAGCAGACATTTTAAGAGCTGCCCACCACACTGCTCCTGACTGGCTACAGTTCTTTTCAAAACTATCAGACTGTATTTCGTATGTTTGCCTTTTACAATCATTGAACTCATTTCCCTCCTAACCTCCTGCACCCAACATTACTTTCTGGATGTCACATTTATTTGAAATACCCGTATCTCAATTACACCAAACAATTTTATATATTGGTGTTACAATACTGATCTTCTGTTCTGTTTCATCATTTAGAGATACATTTTACAGCAATAATGCTATGTACAAACAAACAAACAAAAAAAAGCTATGTCCAGATTTAATTTTAAGCATTAAGTTTATCCACTTGATTGTTCACTTGAGCCAGCTACTTGATAGATGCATAAAAGTGAACTTGCAAAATGAGACCTCTGAGGACAAAAATATAAATTAAAATAATTACATATTCTACTTTATAGGCAGAAAGTCAATAAATTTTACATCTTCTATAAATATAAAGATGGTGATATCATCTCTCAGGCAAGTTACTGGAACAGTATCTCCTGTCAATAGATGGAGTAAGAATTCCAAGTGTGGCATCAGTAATGGAGATGCTCTAATTCTGCATAGCAAAGTGACTGCTTTAGGGCCAGATAATTAGAAAGCTTTTGAGCTTACTTAACTGAGTAAATTTAGATAGCCAAACAACATCCATGTTTCCAAGTTAGGCAGATCATTATGTGTTAATAGCAAAATAATTAGCAAAGTAAAAGCCTAACCTCTTTATCCTAGATTCTAGGCTGACATGCAACTTTGACCACTCTGCGTTTGTTCACCCTTTCTTTCATATTTAATCACTCACAGAATGGTATAAAGTAGTTTTAGGGATCATCTGATCAGTTAGGATGAGTGTTTCATAAGACATATTCTAAATCAAACACCACATTCACTACCAACTTCATCTGAATCTGTCAGAGTACTTATTTACTTGCAGAAATCATTCTTCTGCAACAAAATATGTTTTCTTATGATTTCAAGAAAATAGGATCAGACCCTGACTCTTCTGTAACATGCTTGGTTTTGTCTCAAGAAATATTTCAATGATCATCTTTATTCATTTTAGGAGTGTTATCTTGGTCCAATGTAGAACTCAAATTCTGCACTTCTGCTAGTACCACACCCCCACATACCTTGCAGTTTTTATTCCGTCTGCTTAAGACAGGACTGGAAATTCTAGCTTTCTGTCCTGACAGCTGAAAAAATGAGCTCTTTATAAAAATATAATGACCAGATGGCTCTTGCAATGTATGATCAGTAGCTGGTTCAGTGCCCATTTTTGTAGTACTGCTAGTTCTGAGGTTCCAGTCAAAATCATCACTTTCATCTTGCTTCCATCCACAAAGATCAAACTCAAAATTGCAGTTCCCAATAGATGTACCTGAAAGACATTTGCACACATATGAACAGAGATTTGTTTTCAAGAAGTTAATTAGGTACATATATTACAACCTTGAACTCAAATCCATAAAAAAAAAAAAGCTTCAAAATTAAAAAAAAATGCATGTATCTTATTAAACAGTACATTTATAATGTTCTAGGATATAATAAAATACCTATTATATAATATCACAGGGATTTTAGGTATATATCTAATTTTATATACATCTAATAATAGATAGAGGAAAACTGCATATATGTGAGGTATGTCTTAGGCTCTCGTTATTATGGTCAGAGTTCTTGGTATAAAAGTAACCAAATATAGCAATCTATTTTAGATCAAGCTGAATGGCTCTTTAGGGTCTAATAAGGAGAGGTCAATTGCTACCCTCCATAGGACACCCAAGAAAGCTGCAGAAAACAATTTTTTTTTTGGAGGAACAGGTTACGGTCATGTGAAAATGATAACAAATGCGTGTATTTAGGGAACAGAAACCCTTTCAAATTTTTTTATTGAATATCATAAAGACACATACAGTTAAAATATAACTGTAGGTGTGCTAACTTTGACCTGAATCACACCCATAGTTTACTTTTGCAGGTTTCCAGAAGAGCTCACACATGTATTTTCTTAACCAATATGCAAACATAGATGATTGTATTTAATGCCTAGAAAAAGAGAAAGCAACCATAATTTGGGTTGATTTTTATATGAAACCATGTGTATGCCCTTTACTGATTTTCCAATCTTGAATGTCAAAACAGACATCATGGTGAGCCAACTGTGCATATAAATTAAAGTTTAATCAATTGCCCCACTCCAGAATTTTAAGTTGTTTATATTTTTTTCCTCAATGCATTTATAAATTCATTCTAATGATTACCAAGTAAGACTAAACTTGCTGAAATAAACTGGAATTTCAGCAGAGCCTTCAAGGGACTTTTAACTGTGCCCTGAATATTCTTACTATTTATTATACTATTGCTGGAAAGGAAAGTGCTTTGAAGATAAATTTGGAAACCATACAGATCATTTGGCCTGATAATATAAGGAATTACAAAAAATGTAAAATGTTAACAGAACCTCTTGTGATAAAGTCTGATAAACTTTAGCAAGTTAAAAGTAGCTTTTATTTAACTAGCAGCTGGTCAGAAAACTCAGTAATGAGGCCAAAAGTCCATGCAGTCTACCCATGGACCAAAGCAATTCAGACAGACTACATCTAAAATTTCAGGCTGAAATCAGATGCAAGATTCCTTCCATGTATTTTTCTTTATGGAGGTTATAAGTGTAAAAAAGAAGCTAGAAACATTTGCTTAAAAATAACAACTGTTTAGCAAAAATAGCTTCACTGTCTTTTACCCTTGTCTGCAAATATGATGCCATCTGAAATAAGAATTAAAAATACCCAAATCTTATGTGCTGAGTATCTTTATCATTTATGCAAAACACAGATTATCGTTGACCTCAGCCGAATGTAACTTCCCATAAAATTTGTCACTCAACTTCTGCCATATGATCATTTAATTACTTAATATTTCATGATCCCTGTTAAAGAAACTCCTTCCATTACTTACAAGTTACATCTCAAGTTAATAAAATTCATGCATGCAACAGAACATTTTTTTTTAAAGAAATGTTTTCAAGAATCAAGACCATAAGGCACAAATACTGAACATCCCAGGTAGTGTTCTATATATTGCATGTTACCTATCTGAATTTTATGCCCTTGTAGGATCTCTATAGTCAACAAAGAAAAAACTCATATCTATAGGACAATTTATGTAATCTAACTAAAACAACCCATTTTTAAATTACATGTACTTTTCATCAGTGAGTTACTCCACTGATTAAAAAGAGAACTTGTGGCCGCATGCAAAGAGTTGTGGTCAATGGCTCAATGTCCGGCTGGAGATCAGTAACGAGTGGTGTCCCTCAGGGATTGGTGTTGGGACCGGTCTTGTTCAACATCTTTGTTGCTGACATGGACAGTGGGATTGAGTGCGCCCTCAGCAAGTTTGCCAATGACAGCAAGCTGTGCAGTTTGGTTGATACACTGAAGGGAAGGAATGCCATCCAGAAGGACCTTGACATGCTTGTGAGGTGGGCTGATGCCAGCCTTATGAAGTTTAACCATGCCAAGTGCAAGGTCCTACACCTGGGTCGGAGCAATCCCAGGCACAGGTGGGCAGAGAAGAGATTCAGAGCAGCCCTGCAGAGAAGGACTTGGGGGTGTTGGTTGATGAGAAAATGAACATGAGCTGCCTTCAGTGTGCGCTTGCAGCTCAGGAACCCAAAGGTATCCTGGGCTGCATCAAAAGGAGCATGACCAGCAGGTCGAAGGAGGTGATCCTGCCCCTCTACTCTGCTCTTTTGAGACCTCACTTGGAGTGCTGTGTGCAGTTCTGGTGTCTTTAGCATAAAAAGGACATGGAACTGTTGGAACAAGTCCAGAGGAGGGCCACAAGGATGATCAGGGGACTGGAGCACCTCCCGTATGAAGACAGGCTGAGGAAGTTGAGGCTGCTTAGCCTGGAGAAGAGAAGACTCTGTGGAGACCTCATGGCAACCTTCCAGTATCTGAGGGGGGCTTATAAGGATGCTGGGGATGGACTCTTCATCAGGGACTGTAGTGACAGGACAAGGGGTAATGGGTTCAAGCTTAAACAGGGGAAGTTTAGATTGGATATAAGGAAGAAGTCCTTTACTGTAAGGGTGTCAAGGCACTGGAATGGGTTGCCCAAGGAAGTTGTGAATGCTCCATCCCTGACGGTGTACAAAGACAGGTTGGACAAAGCCTTGCGTGACATGGTTTAGCGGGAGGTGTCCCTGTCCATGGCAGGGGGGGTTGGAACTTGATGATCTTAAGGTCCTTTCCAACCCTAACTGTTCTATGATTCTATGACCTTAGGCAGCCTGCTTAGAAGCTAGAGTTACAACAAGCAGTGCACTTGCGTATTTAATCTTAGGTAGTAGACACTTCTGTGAAGAACTATGAACTCTTAGTGAAGAAGAAAAGCAAAGGTAATGCTTTTGTCTTTGGAGCAGTGACAAGGGGCTGGTGAGTTAGTCTACTTTATGAAAGTTTATTAATTTAAGAAAAGCAGTTATCAGTAGGCATATTGATCACAAAAGGTCTAATGAATCTCTGTAATAAACTAAGTAATTAAATCAAACAAAATTTAAACTATTTTAAGTCACTCTCAACAACTGTGCCTAGATGAAGAAGTACAGAGCTATAAGTGCAGATATGTAGAGCAATACGCTTGACATTGAAAACCAGAATATATTTAGGGAGGATAGCGAAGGAATAAGGACTGAAGAGCTATAGACTGGTCCTGCAGGCTGAATGACCACTAATGGTTAAAATCCATTTGATGCACTCCTGGAGCTCATCTTTTATTTTCTAATGAAAAAATCCTAGTTCATATGCTTGAGCACACTCTACAATACAAACTAAATTGTAATAAATAGGGATAACTGAGACATTTGCTTCAGAAGCACACTTATGACCTAAACCAAACATTAACAAAGCTTAGACAAAACCAGATGTCTAAAAAGTAGAGCCTTCTGCACTGGCATTAATCCATACTTCAGGTTGGAATAACGCTACTGCCCCCATAGCTTTTTTTCACAAAATTTAATTTTCTAGATCTCATAAAATACCATTTCTACTTCAGGGAGGCATGCCCAACTCAATCCAACCAGAGCTGCCTCAGAGACCTTCCTCTTATACTCTGATAACTTCAAGCAGCATAAGGTAAACCCTGACAGTTTTTGAACAAAGTGAAGGAGTGCTACCACCCAATGCCTCTCCAGCACTGTTGTGGGTTATTTTGTTTTCATATACTTGTAGTACGAAAGTAGTATTAGTGACATTATAGTTAAAGAAAACACTGAGAGTGGATCACTCAGTATCTAATGGGATAATTTCTGAGCACTTGACAAACCAATGTATCTGTTAACATGTATACTTCACTTATTTTAGGGCACTGACATCATGTGACTAGATAGAAGGAGCCATCAACAAAGTAAACAAAACCAAGGCACAGATCTCTCGATAGGAATTTAACAGATTTATGAGGCATGGTTTATATCTCAGCAGAACTGGCTTTATCTAGACACTGCTAATTAGACTTGGAGAATATCATCATGTGGTACGGTCCTGTGTATATTCTGGAGTTTGGGGAATATAATAGATTAGGGTCTAATATCTTTCAACATGGTGCAGAAAAACTTCATTAACTAAGGTACGGTAAGTCTTCATGCACACAGCAAACTATGTTGGCAGTTAAAGCAAGTAATCCAAGAAGGCCTACTGCTAAAAGCTACTTTATAGATGTTTGGAAGCTGCACAGTTTTTAAGTTTTTTTTAAACACAGTCACTGTGCCTGGGGAAAACTGCCTTTTTTTGCTCCCTGTCCTTGAATCTACCATGCTTTTCGCTACTAAAGCTTTTGCCAGGCTTCCTAATTTGAGGTTTTCAAGCTACAGCTCTAAGGTTCAGCAGTGAGGAAACTTCTCTGACGGCTGCAAAGAATGAAGAAACTCCACAAAGAGTGGAAATATGCTTTTCCTACCACTACATCCTCTTTGAAGGCAGCCTGCTTCATGATAAATCTGGGAAAACTGAACAAGCATTTCCCTGTTAAGTATAATTTCAGCAAGTGCTGTATCATATATTTCTAATTTATTAAATGTATGACAGAGGAAGCATCAAGAAAAGAAACCAGCACATAGGGGAAACTTAAAGCAGCTCAGTTATTTTAAAAACAAAAAAAAAATAAAAGGGGAAAAAAGGGGAAAACAAACAGTCTAATTCCTGACATCGCTACTGAAAATGTTGTCAAAGAAAGCTCTCCCAGACCTTACAAAGAAAGTCATAATTGGTCATTAAGCATTTTACAGCACAAGTACACGCTATGAAACGAAATAAATTTCTTTATCTGAGGCAAAGCCCATGTTGATGTAAAAGTTTCATCACAGACATCCTGTGCTCTTAAGGCTCTGCAATACCTCATTGTACAACTTCCTGTTAAAATGCAGTCAGGTTTTTTCTTTTTTTTTTAATTACTTTTTACCTTTTTTAAACCTATACATAGCAATAAAAAGAAAGCACTTTACAGGAAGGAATTTTTTTTTGTGAGACTGTTTCAGTTCACTTCTTTTCTAGCAGGCAATCAAAATTAAATACTTCAGGTGGTTGCAAAACTGAATCCCATCACCCTGTTTGAACCGTCTTGCCCCTAATGCTTCAGTCTGTATTGGCTAACGGTGTTTCATGGGAGATATATACAACCCAGAAAACTCAAAAGGTCATGGGTAAACAATTTCTAAATATTTCAGAAAATAGAAGCCAAGATACGGCAGTATTTTTCAACAGAGTAATCCCAACCTGATACACTCCTTAGTTTTAGTTGCAGAAGATATAAACCAGTTGCCATATAGCTTAGTGAATTGCTATTCCTGGTTTGAAAATCACCAAGAAGTTTAACAGTATGAAAATAATTTGTAAAACACAGTCAGCCTTTGCTGTGTACCTTAACTCCATAGGATGTTAGCATAATTTTGCTTCATATAATTTTGTTCATCAAGAATGTAATAAACTGTATTCATGATCTCAATAAAAATGAGGCAATTGTTCATACAATACCAAACAATGCAGTTTTGATTGTGTGAGCATTTCTCACGATTGTGTAGGAAAAATAGTACTATATATTGTGATCCATTTCTCCAGAGAACATATTTGATATGGCTTCATTCTTTGAATCCAATACTACAGATGCTGTTTCTTGATATCTCTTGTAAAATCAAAACTGTACAGTATTTAGATTAAAATTATTTGCTACGAGACCTGACAATCCTTGAAATATCAAAGGAGGTAGGTCCCTCATATCCCAAAGGTATTACGCTTGAAGTATTTTTTCAGCCTTAATGCATTCTTTTCATATGGAAAACAGATTTCAATTCTGCTTTTAAAGAGAACCGCCTTCTGAGTTGCTTTAAGAAACTCACTAACAGCTTTTCACCTTTTATTTTATGATTTAAAAGTAAATAATAATAATTTAAAGCCCTTAAAAGACAAGGAATAGAATTCAATTATTATTTTCTTGTTTGCTGTCTTAGCTGATGAGCTGCAAAAGGTATTCAAGTAATAAAAATTCAGTTATTTATGATAATTATAATAAAAAAATACCATACTTACTACAAAGAGTAGGGCTCTCATCTGAGTTATCTGCACAGTCATTTACAAAATCACACAGATTATCCTTTGGGATGCAGTACTTGTTGGCACACGTGAATTCCTCTGATGTGCAAAGTCTGCCTGGGATGAGCAAAGGGGAACAATCTTCAAAGGTAATATCATCTACTGCCACGTCTCCCATGTAACTGACACCACGATTTGCTCTGAAAGCAATCTAATAAAAATTACAGAGTTATTACATTGTACGTTAAGACACTATAAAGACTCAAAAGCTTGCATATGCAGCAATTAATAGAACAGAGACAGTGGCAGTCCTTGCAAATCTTGGAATATAAAGTGGTCACTTTTTACTGTCAAAGTACAGTCCCATTAAAGCTTATACTTACTACTGCTTGTACATGTCTGTCACTATAGCTGCTGAATGTCCATCTTCTAACATTGACCAAGTACAAAAAAAAAATATAAGAAAGGAAAAAAAAATGAGCTACAGAAAGAGATACTAGTACCCACTCTTCCTGAATTAATAGCAACGGTTCCACATACTCCTGAAAAGTAAGCATGAAAAAGACTAGTCTGAGTCACCCATCAGTTATCACTCATCAGTTATTCTCATGAATGTGAAAAATAATGTTAAAGTTTCATTTAAAAGCATCCAAGACAGAAGTACCACAGAATGTGACATATTTTTAAATATGTTCCTGGCTGTTTCTGTTTTTAGCTGTAAGCATACTGCTAAGCATGGCATACCCATGACTAAGCATCTCTAAGAGGCTTTGGCTTCAGCTCATATTTCCAAGCAAACATCATGCTCAAGGCTCCTTTTTCAAAAACCAGAGGTAGTACTACTACACACTAAGAAGAAGGAAGTGGAATAGATTAACCTAAATTGGATTCAAGGATAAAAGGGATTCTCTGTCTTAAAAACGTATATCAGTCTGAAATTGAAAGAAATCTCTAAAACCTTGTTCCAGTTCAGATAACCAATCAGACAGCCAAAAAGATAAGTTTTGCTATTCAGAAAGAGAATATGTGCGTGGGACAAAAAAAAAAAAGAAAGTAAGAGGTGAAGAAGGCATAACATAAAAGTACTTAAAGGCAGTTGTTAAGGAAGCACATAACACAAGAATACACACCTGAAAATTAGAACGAATTCCTAAGAACACTTCTGCTCTGTTCCACTGGGGACCTTGGCTGCCACTTTGAGTCCACAGTTTAGAAGTCCTGTTACTAGTTTTACAGAGTACCTAACAAGGAAATAATTGTGGGTCACAAAAAGTCCTCCCATTACCAACACACTTCAGGTCCCTTCATAGTATACAAGAGTCTGAGAGTATCTTTTACCACTGTTAAATACCATAGAATACCTGGAGTTGGAAGGAACCACTGAGTCCAACTCCCTGATACTCGCAGGACCACCTAAATCATACAACTAAGAGTATCATCCAGATGCTCCTTGAACTCTGACAGGCTCCCCATTTCATGGGGCAGCCTGTTCCAGTAACTGACCACCCTCTCAGTGAAGAACCTTTTCTTAATATCCAAAGAGATTTACCACTGCCAGAGTATTCCAAGAAAAAAAAAATTTTTTAAGATTTCATCTGTTTGAGCAATGGAAGACTTGTAAAAACCCTCACCCTTATAAATAGCCATTTAACTGGAGAAAGCTGCCACTTTTCAACATGAGCATAAAGTCCTAAATATGCTTTGCTCCAACCTCTTGGGCATCCAAATTCAACTGTGTTGGCAATAACAACAATCTGGGTGTTTGATGAAGTGTGTGTCTGCAGCCAGTACTCACAGAGCTAAGCATCAGTTCAACAGTTGCCTGAACCTTTTCTGCTTTCAAGGATTTATTGCTACCCTGTGTAATCTTCTTAGGGCAGTCCAGGCATTTTTAATCTCAGTGAAAAAGAAACCAACAGATTTTTTTGAAAATTTATGCAGTCCTGTGAGTGTCTTTGATGTTGCATAACAGGTAAATTCTGCCAAGCAAAGAGCAGATCCTCACACTGAAGAGCTTTCATTCCAGGGAAACAGAAGAAACAGGTGTAATATATTAAATTGAATAGAAAACTGAGTGATATCTGACTTTATAGTCAAGAACTGCTCACAGAAAACATGAATTTTAAGGGAAAAAAGAATTGAGACAAGAAAAGGATTATTTGAGAGAGTAAAGGGTGCCGAATAAGAAAAGGTTTTTCTTATCTACAAACTATTTATTTATATGAATATAGATATGTGCGACTATATAGAAACACATTTTATTGCACACTGTAAATTACTTTCTAAATTGTAAACACAAGCCTTTCATCAGAAATTTTTTTTTATCACGTCATGCCAAAAGTAATAATTTCATTATACAGTTAAATATGGTCATAAATTTGTGTGCTATTAAGATCCAAGGCTTCCCTGTACCTTACTGCACTTTGAACTGCTACGCATTTCAATTACATTGCAAGTCATTGAAAAAGCACATCTAGTACTTTGACAGAGCTACCCTTGCCAAATCAGAGGGCAGAAACCAGGCAAAAATGATTCCAACAAATATTAAATCCAAGTTTGAGCAATAAAGTGGCAGCTTTAATGTTTACATTTAATATCTTTAAATGAATGTCATAGAAAAATAGGAAAACAGCCACTCGTGCTAAGAACAGGATGTCTTCAGCATGTCCTATATGAACAGGGCAATGGGAGAATGGCTTTAAACTGACAGAGAGTAGATTTAGATTAGATATCAGGAAGAAATTCTTCACTATGAGGGTGGTGAGATATCACATCAAGTTGCCGAGAGGAGCTATGTCTGTCTCATCTCTGGCTGTATTCAAGGCCAGGGCAGATGGCTTTGTGTAACCTGGTCTAGTGGAAGGTGTCCCTGCCCATGGCGGGGGGGTTGGAACTAGGTGATCTTTAAGGTCCCTTCCAACCCAACCAATTCTATGATTCCATATGACATTTGACAGCATAGATACAGACTAAAATGCAAGAATTCAATGTGAATTAAATAAAAATGCGGTAGTCTTAGGGTAAGAGACAGATAAAAATGCCATTAGTGATTTTGAACATAGAAAAGGGTCATATTCATGTAATACTTAGAACTTTTTGAAGAAAATAATGACAAGTAACTTAAATAATTTTATATTCTGAGTTATTCCTACATTCATTACTCATTGCATAATTAAGCAATTGAAACCAAGTAATTCTTGACATTTAAAATGTAAAGTTTTTGTTATTTTCCTTTGGTACATCTTAAATCAATTAACTTGTGGCAGGGGAAATCAATTAAGGAGTAAATGGAAATTGTAGCTGCTGAAACTAAAAAAAAACCACCACTATATAACACTTGCCTTTTGTGGTAGTAATACTAGACGTAGCTCCATGGAATTTGCTGTTCTACAAAACACTCTGTGTTTTTTATTCCAACTAATATGGGTTCCCACATTGTGAAGAAGCCCTGGACACCAGAGTAAAGAAGTCACAAAGCAAATTGATCTGTCCCGAGGCTTAAAACCGGGGGCCAACCAGCATTATACTGTGATTTTCCCACTAATTCTGATAAATTAAAATTTGACTACCTGCCAAGCAGCCTTGCAAGATCTTTACTTACTTGGGAAAAATTCGGCGGTACTTTTAAAAATTGCTTAAGAATAATTCAAGTAAACACAGAACATGCTTCCTCTGAACATCTGGCAAGCCACATGCATGGAGCAAAGAACAGCACATCTGATTTCAGTTCTAATGTTAACAAACATTTTAGTTTTATCTTTGGAAAAGTTTAATTCTGCCCCTTTTTCTTATGTTATTCAGAGTAACTGGAGAGAATTTATTTATAGAACCAAATCCACATACACTGGCCACACCCAATTTGATATTGAGTGCACAGGTGGCTGGGTAACTTATTCTGAGTATTTTTTCAATCCAGTTCTGACTCTGAAAGTTATAGTGTAAAATTCCTGGGAAAACCCATTATAAGGACTCAGGTGTGTGGCAAAAAATGTTGAGAACAATGTTGCTGCTTTATTAATTCATTTTGCAGTGACTCATTTGATCTACAAGCCTCTAAAAAAGTTACATTTTCTTTACAGAACTGTTTTTAACTGTGGAGAAGAAAAGCATATGGGTAAGCAGGTTTGTTGCTATTATGTCCTAGTAATAGTTCAATGCTGCTTACAATAATACAATTAATCTCCTAAAGGTATATGTTAAACTTTCCAAGGAATAAGCTGTTTCTACAAAAAATGACAGCAAATTTTAATAAAACAACTTTTTTGCTTTTCATGCTCCCAAATTCAGCCAAGACCTCAAAGTCCAAATATCTACTGATGCTTTTCAGTGCCAAAGAGTGCAGTACAAGGCTTATACGTGTATAGATGTTCTAGCCACAGTATGCCTATAAAGGTCATTATTTTTGATTGCTAAAAGTTACATTTTCCCTGGCTTACTTGAACTAATGCTTCACTCAGATCATAACATATTGAGAACAGTGGACTTACAGTAATTGTTCATTTTCATTTACTAGCAGCCTAGGCTTTAATGAAAATAAGTGACAAGGCATGAATTTTTGCACAGCAATTTCAGGCAGTAAAAACAACCCAAACCAAAGAACATCTCCGTACCTCCAGAGAGCCTATTGTTGAACCATTCATGTGGTTCCAGAATATAATTTTGCATCTGGGTCCTGTAAGGGAGATGACTGGGGTATCAATGTCAGCTGTGTCACCAAATTCTCCATTTGAGCTGTCTGCAAACAGGTACCAGCCTTCTTCAGTACACCTGCTCAGGGAGAAAGGATTTTCTTTATTGAAACAAAACATCTCATCACAATTAAGTTCCAGTTAGAATTAAGATGGTAATATTTCCTTATGCAGATAATAGTGTCTTCTGCCTGAGTGTCCAGGCAGCCAGAATCCCAAAAAGCCCTTGAAAAGGAAGCTGGTATTTTTATATTGGCAAAACGAAACGCAGAGCTGCAGTCAGCCTTTACCCACAGGGTCAAATAGATGAGGGCTTGGGGCCTCTGGGTTTCTCCCTGACACCACCTCTTTCCTCAGGGACACCAGACGGTTTGGATCCTGGCTTGAAGTCAGGAAAATACAAGATACGGGGTGAAATTCTTCCTGCTGAGAAAGATGAGTCTGGCTTTGCAGTAAGCATCAGATTCTGAGTGTAGAGAGAGACCAGAAGTGCAGAAGTAGTGTTTTGGGTATCTAAGATTTCGTTCCTTGCTTTTCAAAAGAAAAAGCAGTTGTTGACCAGAGACAAGATTCAGTTCTCTTCAGCGGAGCTGCTATTTGCTCAGTGCTTCTCAAAAAACCTTTCCAACAAGGGCTTACAAACCTGCTGATGGGACCTATGTTTTTAAAAGGGCACTGGTATTAGTTTTTCCTTGCTCTTCTGTTTTCCTGTTTGGCCAAGCTCTGAGCTATCACTCTGTAAAGTTGCACCTCTGCAGCTGGGAGAAGACAGTGACCATGCCCTTCAAGCACTGCCAAGAGAAAAGCAGGGTGCCTAGAGGCTGTTCACAGACTGAAAGTCCTGCTGAATGGATAGAGGCAAGATTCCAATGGTTCAGATTCAAGAAGTCTTTTTTTTTTCCACCAGCCTTTCCCAAGTTTTTATACTTAGAGCAGACTGAAGGACTAAAAGACTTTTTCATGCCTCTGGTAACAACTGGCTTTGATGCATTCTTTGCTGCAGTAACCCTGAAATAGTAAACAAATATTTTAAAAACTACTCTTTCAATAATATGAAGTTACTTTGAAACCCTGTAAGAAAATTGTTTCTTTAAAATGTCATAAAATTTTTAAAAATATCTTCATTTTTCATCTAGATACATTTTATCTCAGGTTGCGGTGCCTCTACTGAACACAACATGTACTGATGTGTGTCATAAAGTAACTATGAATTTAGTACATACAGGTTTATCACTGCAAAGTCACAACAAAACTAAGATTTACATTTTCTGTATAGGATAATTTACACTTGATAATCACGAAATACTTTCAACATATATTATTTAAGACCTACCATGTATTCTGGAGGTTGAGAAACTTAATTCCGCCATATATTCAGTGACTTTCAGAACAGCACATTCTATTTACTATGCTACATAATATAAAGTAGGCTAGAAACAGGCATTCTCTGTATTCACACAGCAGTTTCCTCTGAGGATCTGAAGTCTCCAATTCACCCATCCTTAGAATCACATATGCAGTAACTTGTTTCTAATACGACCAGTGACAGACTGATAGACTGCAAACAGCCTGACTTTCCTTTTGCACAGAGCAAAGAATTTCATTATCTCCTTATTCTTTCAGTAACCTGTGATTGATCTTAAGGCTATATTTAAATGAAAATTATTTTCTATTTCTTTTGTAATGTTTAAAACTGTTAAAATTTTTGCTTCATAAGAAAATGAAAACCTAGTGATAGACATTGACACAAAACAGCCCTTCAAAAATCCTTGCAAACCGGTGATTGTTTCATTGATTGTTATGCAGAGTACTACTTCTGCCTTCCCTGGTGTCACACCAGAGACCAAGGGTTAAAAAGGAAACAGCTATAGCCTTGGGAAACTACATAATATATTTTGTTAGATGAAAATAAGAAAGAATTCTGGTAGTTATAAAACATTTTGGTAAAGAAATTCCAAGCTGTTTCCTTCAGCAGGGCAAAGTGTCCTTCTAGCAATTCCACAAGTGAGAAGTAAGGAAAGCACTTTTATTAGTTAATTAGCCACAGTTCAATCCTATAATCATCCTCCTCTCAGAGATTTTCCCAAAATTTATCTAGTCTGCAATATTGAAAGAATCATTGTATCTGCAAGTATTGGTAAGGATTTATATGTAAAATATCTGCTAATGTCAAAAGGCAGAGAAGTTAATTATTCCCATTGTTTCTCTTTAGCTAGCAAAAATGATTCTTAGCTCTAAACAATTAATACCACTTTTTTATATGAAGTGAAGTACTAAAAGATCCTATAAAATGAAGGAACTTATGCATGAAAAAAAATTTTGCAGATAATTTTCTACATATTAATTAGAAAACATGAAGAGCATAAGATTCTTAATTGAAAAAAATTACTTTTACACAAAGTAATTAGTGGGATAGGCTGCCTATGCACACAGTTTTAGGTAGAAATCAAATGCATGCAGGAAAACAGTGTCATGATTAGTTACCATTTCTACTACCACTCATAAAAGAGAAGTAACCATTCAACAGAATGATAATCTTCTTTTCATCAGTTTATAGTTTTGTTTTGTTGTTTTTTTTTATTCTAAGTCACATACAAGTAGATGTTTGTCAAGGAGGAACAATAAGTTTCAAAAATGCATCTTAAGATGTGGTTCAGATCTTCATCTCGTGTAGCTCAGACATGTAGCAGGTGAGATCACTGAGGACTGTTGATAAAGCCAACAGGGACTGACATGAGTCCAGTGGGATTCTAGGGGGAAGAGTAACAATCTGGGAAAATCTGGATCTTGTCCACAAACTTATTTTGCTTTTCATTCAGAAGTAGATGAGAGAAGTATGGCTAATACGTTTATCACTCTATCCTGGCAATTCAGATATCTTTATATTTAACTGCATTCATTTACATCATCCTTGAGACAGTAGCATAAATATATGGAAGTGAGTTATTGCACAGAATAATCCCAAAAGAAAGTAATACATATGCAGGCCTTAATGCAATTAGGTGAAAATAATCCCAAAATAAAGGTCGAGGGAGGGGATCCTCCACCTCTATTCCACTTTTGCGAGACCCCACCTGAAATACTGTGTTCAGCTTTAGGACCCCCAACATAAGAAACACATGCATCTGTTGAAGCGAGTCCAGAGGAGGGGCATGAAGACAATTAGAGGGCTGGAGCACCTCTCCTATGATGAAAGGTTGAGAAAGCTGGGCTAGTTCAGCCTGGAGAAGGCTCAGGGGGCACTTGGGAGCAGCCTTCCAGTACCTAAAGGTGACTGCAAGAAATCTGGAGGGTGACTTTTTACAAGGGCATGTAGTGACATCTTTGTGTGATCTTCAGCAAGGTAGTAGTTTCTTCATTGCGTGATTAAATCATCTGACCTCTTCTGAAATTCCTTTCTTATTCCATGAAAGTACTTTCCCCATACCTTTTTTTTTTTTAATGAGGCCAGAAGAAGTTGATAGTAACAAGTATAAAATAAGGTGCTGTTCAACATGTATAAGAGTGAATAAATCTGGCTATGTAGATCTTATGTAAGTGATGCAATTCAGCAGAATACATGCAAGCTCCCCTGCCAATACCTCCAAGATTTAGGGCTTATTTGGGAAATTCTCCAATGGAAAACCTTTCAGTTGGCAGCTACAATATGTGTCATTAAAATTTTCATGTTTACCCTTCGAAAATAATTAATTTTACCTCGGTACTGCAAGCATTCCCCATAAGAGGCATTCCTGCACCAGGGCAATAATCCTAATTAATTTCAGAGGGAAGTTCACAATATTTAATGGATATATGAAATTCAACATAAGCAAATGAGGTACATTGCTATACATGACTTTCTTAATAGCTTAATACTTCAAGTATCATTTAAAATGTAGCTAGCAAAGAATGGCCATTCATAAAAGAATCCACTTTATTTCTGCCTTCAAAGTGTTCAGAACACAGGGAACTGAATATACTAAATGGAAGTTAGCATTTAGGTGAAATATTAGATGTATTAGAAAGAAAAAAGTTAGAGGCCTATCTAAAAAATTAGGCCCAGCTTTAATCTGGTATTGTTATCAAGTAAAGTTTTTTACTCATTTGACAGTAGTAATTGTTTATTATTGTAATGTCTGAAAGTAAATTAAACTTTTCCATACAGAGTTCAAGCTCAGATTTAATTATTTGTTGAACATCTCTCAGTTTTTAAAGTGCTAATTCATCTATATATCTTCTACAAATTGTGTCAGAATCACTGATTAAGCACTTAGGTGGACTTCTTGTTTTTCATTTAGAGTGAGAACTAAATCTGGTTACGAAACAAACAGCTCCAGTTCATTAAAGAATTCTGATTTCCTTCCACGTCTCAGCAATAATGACAAAAAGATGCAAACCAAAGAATGAAATTTCAGTTTCCTTAAAGGGATAAACATCTCACACCATACTAAAATTTGAAATTCAAAACTCAGCAGCTCCCATATTCCTTTCCATTTTTTCCTGAAGATATATTTCCATAAGCACTGTGCAGATTCCATATAGCAAATCAGAGCCCCATAGACATATTGGACCTATTACACATTTAAGCATTATTCTTCAGTTCTCTAACATCATCTCTCCAGGCCCTGATAAATCAGTGACCTGCTATCAGCCCAGATGGGTTTCTGTACAGAGAGAAACCCCAAACCAGCGGTCAAAAACCATTAGGGTACTAGATGACATCCAAAAGAAGAATTCTCTAGATCAAAGGGGAAGGACTGTGGGACGCTAGACATACCAGGAAAATGTGGGTCCATCAAAGCTTAAACTGATGCTTTGTATTAGACAAGACAGTGTTTTAGTCTGCATTTATTATATCCTATGCATCCTTTATCAGGGTAGTGTGGCTGGGGGGGATCAGTTACTTCTCCATCTATTACATTTCCTCCAAGAATAGCTGAAAAAGTTTTGCCAAAGTTAAGATATTTGCAAAGTTAGGATATTTGTAAGATCTTTTAGTTTTAGATTAGCTAGGATTTCCTAGTTAAAAAACATTTAATCAAAAGACTTCTGAGAGAATTCCTAGATTGTTTCATTAGCTAAGAAGGAGCTAAATTCTCCTTTTTTCCTAACAACCATATTTATGAGAAAATATTTATATTGGTGTCATTTTTTTTCTTGTACTATGTCATCAATGTATAGTGTTGGTATTTTAAAGCCTTACATATTTGACACAAGATGGTTGTAAACTGTGATACTTTAACCTTTCCATCATGCTAGTTTCATTTTATGTTGATTCCTATTATTTCTTGTTTACAATGTCAGAAACCAAATGATATGAAAGTAGCGGTAAAAACCTTAAGTAGGCATAAACATAAATATATGTTTTAAAAATCTGTAAAAGATGCTAACCTTTCTTACTTTCCAGCACTGGCAACAAAGGTTGCAATAGAAATACAAAGCATCCAAAAACTATTATTAGTCTCAGTATTCCTGTCAAAGACACAAGGAAGGCTTAATCTTTATATTGGTATGTACCCACATAGAATCCAATGTAACGTCAATATATTAACCATAAAATAGGAAATCTAGGTGCACACTGTGCCCATAGCACTATTTACTTGAAATTGGGCTTTAAGGTGAGAAACTGCTGAAAGGTGGGTAAAAACAATATAGAAATATTACAGAAATTATAAGTAATAAGACTTCTATAAAAAAAAGCAATTTCTTAACATTTCCAAGTTCCCTCAGCACTGCATCTGCACAAAATAATGTTTCTAAAATTCAGAAGTGAAAGACACCTTAATATACAAGCATTCATTGAAGAAAAAATATTATCACTTCTTTTATGCTCTGGGTAAGAGCTACTTGATGCACTGCCCATTATGCCCATTATTTCAGCCTGAAGCACCACTTTATATAGGAAGGAAAGGGTAGTCTGTGGACAGCAGCCAAGGTTTTACTCAAGATGTATAATGGTTGTGAATCTGAAGGAAATGTGACAGAGCACACTTCTTCAGGAAGCATGAGAAGTTTTATGTGGAGGAAAAAGGAGAATGAGGAAAAAATTATCTTGTTTCTTTAGTACCTGTATTTGCTAGATATTTAGTGTCTACACCAGAAATAGTTTGACTAGTTATCCTTCTGTAGGTAATATAGGATGGTCTATTACAGATCATAACATATGAACAGATATTTGACAGTCCATCTTGCAGGGATTTGCAAATAACATACTCATTGACTTCAACAGGGTTCTTTCCTGAATAAATAATTGCATCTGTGAAGATGATATTGCAGAAAAAATAACCTGTATGCAAAATTAAAATGTCATAAAAGTTATAACTTTCAGTAATCTTACAGGAAAATAAAAAACTAATTAGTTCTACTATGTATCAAAGATTTTCTCGACTGAACACTTCCAACCACTTAACTATTAATAGGTTTTAAATACTCAATAAGCTAAATCTGCATTTAACAACCTAAAAACCAACCAAAACCCAAAAAAAAAACCAAAACCAAGCAATCAAAAAACAAACAGAAACAGAAAAAAAACCAACCAAACAAACCAAAACCGAAATTGCAGCATTTTTGTAAAGAGTGGTCAGGAATGTAGATCTTCACTTATAGCAATATGTGGTAGATTTAATTTCAAATGGTAATAATTCCAAAAAGAGTAAATTCTTTTATCATTATAGTTTTATATAGTAACCTGCCACATCCAATAACATTTAACATTAATGCATACTAAACTCAGACTCAAAAAATTGTGATGCCATAACAAAGTATACGTAAATTTTTTTGTAAGTCTGCTTTCTGAAAGGATAGAATAGAGATATATCCTACTGCAGAAACCATCCCCTGGCTGTGTTTGAAGACAACAGTTTGTAAATTGATGGATGCCCACAGAGCTAGCTCTGCACAGCTTAAGACAGAATTTTCTGTCTTGAGCACCTAAACTTTGACATGCAAATACAGGATTAAGCTTTAACTCAAACTGAACTCAAACTGAACAGAAATAAGGGCAATTGATGCACTAAAGCACTAGCCATATACTAAGACCTGTATTTGGACACCATATTAGAAAGGTGCTCCAAAGAAAATTACTACATGTGTAAGAAGGAATTCTTGACTAAATCAAAGTGTGTTATATTTATCATTAGACTCCATGTGTCAGAAATTAAAGTATGTGGTTTAATGATTCTATAAATAAAATTAATTTTTTGTTCATTATTGTTACCCTATTTCTCTAAATGCCCTCAAGTCTTTCTTTTGATGAAATATACACTTCTTCAACTCAAGAATTGCACATATAGAAGCATAATACACATCAGAGCCTGTGATAGATACAGTGTAACATGCTAATATAACCCTCTTTACCAGACTGAAGTGTCCCCTTCCTTTCATTTTCCATTGTCTTTAAAAGTACTATAAGCATCTTTTTAAGAGTCAGCTGTGAAGTCTATGTGGCTCACTGCTATGTGTTTCACTTCACTGTGAATAAAGTACTCAAGCAAGCTCAATAGATATACACACACATTTGTCCGAAGTAACACTACTGAGAACAGATCTACAGAGTATAAAAGCATCATATAAAGCTCATACATTTCTTTTACTTCTATGTATGTGTAACCAACTATAATATCTTGAGTATCATTTATATCTTTTCATGTCAAAAAGGCTCTTAAAAGCATTGTCGTTAATTTCAGTTTCTTCAAGCAATTCCAGCACAGCCTAAGCAGAGTAAGACAAAGTCCAACATAAATATACAGAAGTGAAATATGTCAAACTCTTCAGACAGTCATCCATATAAAACAGCAGACACAGAACTGGTGTATTGAGCATTTCTTTTGGTGTGTTGCAATGGGGCTTGGTTTGCACCTTCAGGAAGGTGTTTTGTCTCGGAATCTTTTTTTTTTATCCTTTTGGTTGGAATAATAGAGACAGTTTTTATTAATGTATGCCAGTCCTTTAAATATTATTCCATATATTATAAGCACATATAAGCTGGTTTGGGGATTATCTCTGTGAAGCAGAGATTCTGATTATATGATGAATAATTAGAGATTAGTTTTTAAAGAAATTTGTGTGGGGAAAAGAGGATATGGTACTGTTATGGTTTAAGCCCAGCCAGTAACCCAGAAACCATGCAGCCATTCGCTCACTCCCCACCTTCTTCCCCTGGCTCCCAGAGGGATGGGGAGGAGAATCAAAAGACTGTATCTCCCACAGGTTGAGATAAGAACAGCCCAGTAACTAAGGTATAACACAAACCACTGCTGCTACCACCAGTAATAATAATGATAAGGGAAATAAGAAAGGAAGAAAACACAACCACTCACCACCTGCCGACTGATACCCAGCTCGACCCAAGCAGTGATCTAACCCTTCCAGGTAACTGCCCCCAGTTTAACATATAGTGGGCATGACGTGTTGTGGTATGGAATAGCTCTTTGGCTAGTTTGGGTCAGGTGTCCTGTCTCTGTTTCTTCCTGGCTTCCCCTCCTCTCTGGCAGAGCATGAGACTCACAAAGTCCTTGGTCAGAGTAAACATGACTTAGCAATAACTAAAAATATCAGTGTCATCAGCTCTATTCTCAGGCTGAAAGTCAAAACCACAGCACTGCACCAGCTACTAAGAAGGAGAAAAATGACTGCTACTGCTGAACCCAGGACAGGTAGTTCTATTGCTTTGTTAATTAATATATCAGTTGCTAAAGTTTCCATACATAACCCTGCATGTTTTATTTTAATAAGCAAACTCACAGGATTACAGTGTCTCTAATTTAACTCCATGGATATTTGTGGAAAATGGATGAGAAACAAAACCAAAATGTTGCAGGGGTTTAATTCCACAAAACTGCTGCTCTGCATTTCCTGCTGAAATTTGGAAGCACTGTGCTCCCATTCTCTTCTGTAAGCCAATAAACAGAGTGAATGGAAAAAACAGTACTACTGAATCGCATCTCATGTGAAACATTACAACAACAATATATTTCAGTTTTGCCTGAAAACTGCAATCTCTATGGATCGTTTACTTTCTCTTTTCATCAGTCCTTTTTGTTGTACTGTTAGCTGCATTAAACTCTAAAAATACGCTGAAAAAAGTAATAAAACTTCAGGTACCATTGTGCAGTGCAAATCCGAAGTGGAAAGGCTGTGAGAGGATTTAATAAGTACACATACAGCGCTGGTGTTGGCTAACACATAACAATTAAACAACAATGAAGGAAAGTCTTGACAGCCAATTTATCATAAATAGTTGATCTTTTTTATGTAATGCACGCCCTTTATATATAAAATATGGACACCCTGAAAGAATAAGGTAACACTTTAGTTCTTTTTTTACTATTATTGAATGAGGATTTTTTGGTGGGGTTTGGTTTGTTGGTTGTGTTTTTTTTTTTTTTTTTTTGTAAAAATATACAGTGATTTCAATGAAGCACTTAGTGAAACCAATGTATTCAGCTGATTCTTTTACAGTGATAGAAATACATGATGAGTAAATGCAATATAATCTCATTTTAAACTAGTAACAACATAGCAAAGACTGTTGGAGATGTTTTAATTTAAAGTCCATTTTTGCACTCTGTGGACTAATGTCACAGAAAGTGAACATCTGTCACTAGAACTAGGTAAGTATTTTTCTGTTCAGAAGTTTCCTTATCAGGTGAATTGATGTTGTATGACACAACACTGTTTGTGCTAGTCACATTTGCTAGTCACCTGTAAAGATTTTGTTTCAATAAATCTTAACTGTTATTTTTAACTGGAATATAAATTGCATTAATGCTTTTTTATTAATCGCATTTCTCACTTGAAGAAAAAAAAAAAAAACAGAAAACAAAAAACACCCCAGAAAACAAACACCACCAAAAACCTGGTAAAGCTAAATCTCCATAGAAAAAATCTCCCTGAGGCAAATCAAAGGAAATGTCTTTGGGTGGAGTTAATAATTATCATAAACAATCTACCTGGAATCCAAAATTAATTTAGAAATCTTTGCTGAGAGAACAAATATTTTTCATTTTGCTATGAAGTGATATAATTTATCAGAAAAATGGCAAAATATCAACTAAACTGAATTTAACACTAACTACCATCATTTTGAACTGCATTAGCTGATTATTAAATGACAGCAGAATTAACAAGGTCCACTGCTGGGGTAATTTGTACTGCCCACCCTTGGGCAAAACTGTAGGATAACAATATCTAGTGGAGTGGAAAAGTGCGTATACACTGCCTGGATGAATAAAGAGCATCTGAGAATATATTCACCCAAAACTGATTAAAATGATGACCACCGTCAACTCAATTAAATAGTAGCCAGTGAATTGCAAAGACAGCTTTTAAACAAAGGAGAAATCATCTTGAAAAGAAGTATGAAAGTAGGATAAAATGTTGTAATAGTAGGGAGAGATTATAGAGTTAAAGCAGCAGCAGCCAAACCATGGTTTTGACATGGCAGAGGTAATCTTGCTGGTGCCACAATCAGTGCATAGATGAGCAGAGCACTGTCCCCACTGGATGCTTCAAACAGCCTGCATCCAGCTGGTGGGCTGACAGTTTGGGATGCTACAAGGAGGGTTGATTTCTCATGCCATATGTATTAACAGATTGTAGGCAGCAGCATGTGTATACCTAAAGCTGGAGAATCCATATCTCCAAACTTGTTTTCCCATAAGGGATAACATGATTATACCCAACAAGTCCTCTGGGAGAGGGAGTGCACATGTGTTTCAGTGGATGGGGAGGTACTGAAACTTTTGGCAATCACTTTTAGAAAGGTGTTCAGAAATTTGTACCTGTTTATGAAAATTTTCTATTTTGGTTAATCTTTTGTATTTATACCATTGATCCTGCATATCCAGTTCACTTATTGTCAGTTAATTATATATGTCATTAAGAAATCAGTAAACTGCTTCAATACTGTGAACTGAGCAGTTTTCCCTCCTGGCAAATGCATATATGGCCAAACTCACACATCCCAAGAATGATTTAGGTACCTGAAAAATTGTACTTACGTAGTATGATCAGTTAATGGGCAATGCTTTTCTTGTCCAGGATAAAGATCTGTCCCTCTTCCAAGTTCCCACTTGAATATGTTTGTGGTATGGATGGAATTGCTTCCTGATGTCTGTTCTAGGGTTGGTTGATACCACCCACACTGTTTTTTACCTTCAAAGCTGCAGACTTCCATAACTTTAGATATGAACAGAGAATACTTCATGTTTATAAGAAAAATTAAATCATTAATGGTTTTTAGAAAATGGCAATAAAAATGATTCAATTTATAGTATTCATGAATACTTACACAGTAGTAAAACAGAGCTTCTCCTCCATAGATAAATTATTAAATATATTTTCTATGTTCTTTTCTATTAGAATTCTAATATTGGGAATATACCGATTCTTTTGCACCTCAGTATCTAGCTTCACATGTTTTCTAACCAGCTTTTAGGCCACTGTTATAATCTGTCTTGTGATATACACTGAAATGCATGTAAAATTCATCATCTAAGAATCTGCCAGCTGCTGCATGGTTATTTCTTCAGTACCGTGGACTGATGACACTAGCAACTTACTGCACATTGTGTAGAAAGTCCATAACCAAAACTCTAAGAGAAAACAAATCAATGATTCAAGCAGTTCCCACAGGACTCAAAACCCACATAATAATGCAGCTATTTGGTATTGATGGCAAATACCGAACTTTGTCATACTGAATAAATATGCAGCTGCCTGTGCCTCAGTTTTTGATTTCTGAGCAACTGGACAAGAAAACTGAGTCCACTACTGTTCCTCCCTCACAATGTATCCCCTTGTAAGAATATTGGGGGAGGGAGAAAAACATTAAAAGCATTTATTTTCCAATTCTGCTATGAATATTTATCTTCTGATACATCTTCCTGAATGTTTTTCAGAAACTTTATCTAGGTGATCCAAGGTGAGTTTTGTCACTCTGCAGAACTTTGAAACAGACTGCTATACTCAAATCTAAGCAACTACTGTGAAGATTCTGCAGGGAGAGTTCATTTTAACTCACAAAGCTCAAATACTGGAGTATCTGAGGTAACTTCTACATCAAGAAAACACAGTGCTTTAAGGAGCATATGCTTGATTTCAGCATCCTTGGAGGCTAAAAATGGTAGACTAAGTTTTGATTTATAACTTGTATATCTCCAGTAATAAAGAGTAACACAGCCAGTGTGATCTCATGAGTTATCCGTGTAAAGATTTGTGATGTTTCCGGAGAATGATGAGTGGTGTAATATTGTTTATTCCCCTTTTTTAACAGGTTTTACAAACATTATGCCTCAAATGCCTCTGAGAACATATTTCTGTCAGGACATACTTAACTCCAATTCCAAGACTGTCATTCAAGTGATTAATTGCCATCATTGCTGTGGTAATGGGAAGACTTCAGACAGACCAAATATGCAAAGGTGTATTCTACAACAGCATTTATTTGTCTCAGAAGGAAAGGATGTTTTGCAAAATAACGTAAATTTCTGGGGAAGGGACGACATATGCACACAAGGATATTCTATCCAAAGGGCTCTGCATTTATTTTTTCAAGGCAGAATTTGAATGGTTGTTGGTTTTTGTTTCACACTATAGGAAATTACCCAGTGATACTTATGTATCAGATTTGTTTCTTCCAATTATTCACAAATAAGAAATAGATGGAGTCTAATGTTACTTTTCCTCATTGAGCCCTCAGCCCTGTGACAGATGACTGATTTTCCTACACAATGTGTAATGAATGCAGAGTTTTGATCTTCAGGTAGAATAGTTAAGCTTGCTGAAGGCGAAGTGGTCACCTTCTAGACGTCTGCCCCCCTCATTAATTAAATTCAGAACAGAAGTATTTTCAAGTACTGCACTTTAAGGCAAAACAAAGTCATTGTCTTTCTTCTAAAGTGCTGTAGTGTGAACTGCTGCAACTGAGAAGCAATTAGCAAATGTCTTAGACCTCTTCAAGCAACACATGGTCACCTATCCATTGTCCCAGTTCCAGTGTTCTGATCCCACTATCAGAGCTTTACACGCTGGAACTCACTTCTGCATGGAGTAGGCTGAATTTCACAAACATTGCTGCTGCTGCAAATACCCCAACAAACAAACAAACAAACAAAGTTGAAAACACCCCACCCAAAACCCATAGTCATTTAAACTGGTAAGACGTGGACCCATATCTCCCAAACGCGCAACCCAAACATGAGATTGTAAAGTTATTCTCTCCTTCTTTCTGGACTAGTGAACATTTGAAAAATTTGAGTGTGTCATAGATCATTTAAGTTGAGAAACTATGCCTACTTAGAAAAATTGTCATGTATAGCTACCAATTATTGTAGAATTGCCAATTGTTCCCTCACCCCATTTTAGTAGTAAGTTGAACAAGAATGTCAAGTCTGAATCAGCCCATTAGAAGGCAGAAAGAGCATAACATCACAGATTCTCATGTTAAGAGAAATTTGTTATTGTTTCTTCTAAGGGAAATCACATTAAAAATAGCCATTAGGTGCTGATACCAAAGTGCAAAGGTAAATACAGAGCAGTTAAAACAATGTGTTTAACAGCTGCAAACTAATGAGGTAGCAAAGCAAAAGATCTAGTACGCTTACCACAAGCTGATTCATCAGACTTATCAGAACAGTCAGGTCTAAAATCACACTTCTGGATCATCTGGATGCAGCGGCCTGAGGTTCTACAGACAAAATCCTTCTCTGTGCAGTTGTTCATGGGGAGTGTGGCAGGAACTGAAGTTCCTGGGGTAGCTGTAGAAACTGTTGGCAAGTTTCCTTTGAAAAAATAAAACAACGAAATCTTGAGGGATGGGACCAAGGCATTCTAGATTTGTAATAATTTCTCCACTTGCCACTTCCAGCTATTGTCAGGGGTATAGCATTACTAGAAACATGCCTGGGCAGCCAAACTGGATGATTTAAATGCTGCCCAGCAGGAAATTGATTGAACATTTCCTCAGTGGAAAGCACTAGGGCTGTCACGTTAGCCAACCACCATTCATAAAATCCTTGACACTTGCAGGAACTCATTTACACCTCTTAAATGTTTTTCAAATTTGGTGAGTCCTTTCAAAAGCCAATGTCAGGGAGACTGACAGAACAATCACAGAAAACTTAATTTCAACTTAATTTCCCTGTGAACCAAGGCTAACATTATTTTTATGATAACGGCTTTTTTTAAAAACACATCCTTTACAGCAAATGACTGTGGAAATTATTATGTAACCCTCATACCTTCTAATTTCATCATTTAAAAAAAAAAAGGTAATTCTCATTACAAAAATTATTAGAGGTCTATTAGAGGTCATCATCTTGTTCCACCATTTCCTTTATGTTTCATTCAACTTATTACAACTTCTTTCAAGTCAATTGTCTTTGCCTTTCCTCCTATTCTTTAATATGTAACTTTCTTCAGGCTTACTCTCATTTCTTGAAAACCCTTGCTATTATTTGCCATAAAAAGAATTTTCACTATATAATTCCTTTTTCAAATTTAATTGTTAATGGAATTATTAGCTGTTGTGCACAATGCACCTGAGTGGTACTCCCAAGTTAATTAAAAAGTACATGTGAACACTTTTTAATGTATAACGTGTCTGAGATGACAAGGATTTTTTTCCCCTAAGGCCTGGAGGACTAAGACTAATAAATACCCATGAGCAGGAGCCATATATGTTTCATAATATAGAAAGCATATGTATGATATAAAATGAATTGCACTCCAATCAAATAAAAAGTACTTCCATATAATCCTGATTTAACAAAAAGACTTAGAGGAAGAAATCTTTTGAAGGAAAAATTGCATGACATAATTAATGTATCTACAACTCATAATAATAGCAAAGGCCTTATTGCTAAGAAAATTTTAAATACAAATGCCACATTAAAGTCTTTGCTCCTAATTCACTGGAATAGGAGAAGAAATACTGAAGCACCATAACCTTCATGACACCTGAAAAGAAAGGAGAATATGCTCCTTTTTCTCTTTTGAAGTAGTTAATTTTCTACAATTTGTGAAACATTATTTTATCCAGAGTAAGCTTCAATGAATAGCCTTTGGTTAGGGCAGGCATTCAAATGATGCATCAAAGCAGTATTCTTATATTTCAACATCTTTAATATTACTTCTGAGGGACTTTACCACCAAGATATCAAGCCCATCTCTCCCTGATGTTATTTAAAGTGGAACAACTGGAACAACAGCTCACGCTTAATTCTAGTGTGCAGGGACATGGGGTACCTGCTTTTTTTTCCCCTATTCAACTTGTGTTAAACATGGTGCAACATGCCAGAGCTATTGGCTCTTTTACAGACTATTCCCATAGTGTCTTGGGTATTTTTTTTTTTTTTTTTGGGGGGGGGGGGCGTGGTGGTGGTGTGGGTTTTTTGTTTTGTTTTGTTTTAATTGGGATTTTTTTTTTTTTTTTTGTAGTGTGGACAAGTAAAACAGAGGCAGGATCCTAAAGTGTCTCAAAAATCGCTTTCAGTACTAAAAGCGTTTTTAAATATACAGAACACAAAAACTGTTTCTTTGTCCACAGATCTCAATAAGCACTACTTTTTTATCTTTCCACACAAGACGAGGGTTTTTTTTCTTGTTTGTGAACTCTGAAACTCTGACCTTCTATACTTTCCAACTCTCTTCTCGCTTATTTTTAATACTTTTTTTCATATCTCATTTGAAAACATGTAGGGATTTTCTGATTTGTTCTTTCAATGTTTCCTTCCTGAATAGAAGGCTTTGTTCATTAACTGAATATTTACAAAAAACTTCACATTCAAAATACTATAGTAAATGTTGTACAATGTATAAACTAGGTAATATGTGAGATAATTATCTGCAGAAGAAATATGCAATATACATTTGGTATTCCTAGTAGACCTAATTATACCTACGTGAAGTTTTTGGACTATCAGAATAAAATGTGTCTGCACTAGGATGTTTTAGAGTTAGTGCTAGGATACTAATATTCAGACACTGTCCTAAATTTTGTGCTGTTCTACACCCTATTATGACTGTACATCAACTGTCATGCCATATACAACACTGTAATGCCTGTTGCACTGACATTAGTCCTCTTAAAATCCCTCCTGTGATGAAGTGACACTAGCATCTTAAACATAAGTTTGGGGATATAATATTTTATAATTCTGTAGAACTGTAGGTAGCAATGACTTCTGAGGACAGGCTGCTCTATCACCTGGACTGTTTGTGTGCTGTAACATGAGACAAATAGGCACAGTTAAAACGTTAAGAATTGTTGGGGGGAGGTGAAAGGCTGTATCAAACTGGGATTGCTGAATGAAAGGTCAGTTTGTTTACATGCAGTTAAGTTTCCTTTTCCTTCTAGGAATCAAGCTCTCAAAGTGCTTGGCAGGTGCACCCTTTTTACTGAGGGTCTTTTTTCGACCTTAAGGGCAGAGTAGAAAATATTTTCTGTTGCTGCCTAGAGGCAAAGGTCTGAAAAGCAGGGCAACAAGGGTTTTCTTGTCAGGCAGGAGTCACAGTTTGATGGGGTTTTTCTAGCAGCAATATTTATAAATGACAGCTCACAGCTAGGAGATGTTCATTGTAAGACTGTTCTTACCGTTGTAAAGAGTACAGCCTAGAAAAGACATGTCATCAAGGCCAATGTCTCCTGTGAAACCATCTCCTACGGTACCTTTCACCAAGATCTAGGGAAACAAGAATTACAAAAACATTTTTCAGTGTATAGTAAACTTACCTTTTTCATTCATATCTATTGATTGAGTCATTGAACACATTTCACACTTAAAATGAGATTAAATATGTTCTAGGGGATATGTTCTATTTCATGACAGTATGAAAGACTAATTATTATCAGCTTTCACTGGTGGTCACATTAATCACA
Source organism: Pezoporus flaviventris (assembly GCF_033815535.1). Taxonomy (NCBI): domain Eukaryota; kingdom Metazoa; phylum Chordata; class Aves; order Psittaciformes; family Psittacidae; genus Pezoporus; species Pezoporus flaviventris. Next base: position 12,198,584 of record NW_026892595.1, read on the forward strand.
GCAAATCATAACAGAATGGTTGGCTTCAAAATCGTGTAAAGCAGTTGAAACATAATTGTGATATAAAATGATGGCAAGACATTATCATAAGTGACATATTATGATTAGCTCTTTTGGTACTTATTGTAATACCATTATTCATGATTAATTATAATAAGATTCATGTGAATAAATTATATACCCTTATACAAATCCCACTGTGATGAAAACAATTAAGCAGGTTAGAGATGTGTTATGGAACTTTTTAAAGAAAACCGGTCTACTATTTCATTAGAGCTTCCAATACTGTATACACCTACTTTCTTGTTATTGTCTATTGTCAAGGAATAGGAGAGGTTAACATTTGAGAAATATTCTCTGGATGACTGAATAAGCCTTTTTTCTTCTGACTCTTGCTGAATGATTAAAAAAATCAAGCGGATGATTAAGGAAACAGTAAGAATTTTCTTTTAATTTATAAATCCTATTCATAAAATTATAGGGCTTTCTCAAGCAATACATTAAAAAAATAAGAAATGGTTTTGCTGATTCAATGGAGTTCAAATGTTAAAGTTATTTCTTTGTCTCTTTTCATTTTATAAATGCTTATGCTACATCTTAGACACAGGGACACATATTAAAGCTTCCACCTTATTCTGGAATGTTGCATAAAATTTCAAGTATATTTTTCATCATTTGTTCCTCAGCTCAACAGACAATTCCTTCAAAGGAATGAAGTATAAATGGTGGCAAAAATACTATAATACCACTTCATGGTTCTGTTAGTTCTAACATTCTTTTGTCGTAGTTTACTTACTTGTGATTATATTTGCGAAGAAATCTTACTTTATCGAAGTAATGAAATACTGCTCTGAACTCAAACATGCAAGCTGCTTCTGTGTAGATGGGTGTCTCAGTTCTTTTGATGAAATTTTATTGATATTTTGGAAACATCTTTGCATCAAATGTAGTTTAAAAAAATATATACGTTTCTATCCCCAGCCCTTCTGATCTCTGAGGAGTGACTGGAATGCAAGGTTATTTTCTGCGAGATTTCTACACTCAATACAAGAAGCAAAGTAAATAAAATTGATTTATTCATAAATTATGTCCATTAGGCAAATGAGTATCTAAGAAGATGGATATATGTCCCTTAGTATGGGTATGCTGAAGATGGGTTGTCGTAGCATAAAATGTATATAATGTGAATGAGAACAGTAAATGTAAGCATTGCTACTTACTACTCTCATCTCAATATGGGATTCTATTTTTCCCCTCAGAATATCCACAAATATTTACACTATTATTCTAGTCTTTTATTTCCTGTTGAGGTTTAAAGGGGGGCAATGTACAGCATTTCTACCAATAGCATAAAAAATGTTTGAAACAGAACAAATGAACACAACTCTTACTTTGAAATGCTATGCAAAAAAAAAAAAAAGAAAGAATTCTTTTCAGTGTAATTTTGACTGGCAAAGACACAGTTGTTTAAGTAAAATTTTGACTCTGTTTTTGAAGCATGAATAATTAAATTACTCATAGTTACTTACTCATAAGTAACCTAAAATTCAGAAAATAGGCAGGGAATTTGTTAAGTCAATTTACACAGTTATTATTAAGACAAACCCAAGCCCCCTCAAAGCTACATTATTTTTCTGTGGGATTGTGCTGTGCTCTGACAGATGATTACTACTTCGCCGAGGGGCTTTGCTACCTGTGCCTATCTCCCCAGCCATCCTTATGTATCATTTTCCATCAAACTTTCCCTGAAGGAGTCTGTACTTCTTCACCTTAAGATGGAATACTTTTATTAAAGGTATAAAATATATCCAAAGATAGTAGAGGCAGGACACAGCTCTGCAGCATTAATGTGATTCAGAATAACCTCCTTATTTCTATGATGATGACTATCATAGTATTACTTAAAATCTCCCCACCAATTTTTATTTATTTATTCATTCATGTACTTTCCTGGGGAATCTGTCACTTTGGCATATAGCATGAACTCAGTATGTAACTCAGAAAATGTAACAGGGGTGTAAATATAGATTTAAAACTGAAAATAGAACCAATTTATGAGTTAGTGTTGTAGTGTAAAACTTAGTCTCTCTGCAGCTGTGGCTAAACATTGACTACTTAAATTAATTTGCTAGCTGAAATTCTGCAAACTTTATAAGCTATTATTAAACAACCTCCAGGGAACTCATCTACCATGAAGCTCATTTCACATTTCATATATTATTTGAATGAGAATAAATAGTTCCCAATTTCTCCAGCTTTCAGAGCTCTAGAGATCCAGTCTCAATGAAGTCTATAAAGGTAGCAAAAGGTATGAAAAGCAAAATGTACTCAAATACACAAAAGGATTGTTCCCTTAAGATCTTACAAAAAATGGTTTTTTGAAGGGTGAAGGAATGTTATGACAAGTGTTAATAGAGGCATTACAATGAGTAATACTGTTCTGTATAAATGTTCCATTTTTACAATAATGCTATTTGTTGTCACTAGCTATTTCCCCGCTGAAGGTTAGCAAAATAAAATTTTAATTTCCACTGTGAGGTATTAAAAATTCTGAAGATTTCTGAATGTTGAGGAAACAGTGTTATTAGTTCTAATGTAATTACTTAGTAATATAGGCAGACAAACTCTCAGGTTTATCACAGAAAGTGTCAACTGTTTTATTAGTAGTTGGAGCATGCCAATTTGGACTAGGTTTGTTATAATTGTTTCTGTCAACTAACAATGTGATTGGTGTGAAGAGGAAAGAACAACCACACAGGTAATAGTACAAATAACTGACAGAACACTTTGTGATCAAAGCCTTTTGTTGTAACTTATTGAAAGCAGATGAAGGATTTCACTACATTTTTCTGAAGAAAACTACTCCTATATTTTAATGCCATGCATAAATAAAATAAAATGTCTCAAAACATTTCATCAAGAAAAGTAAGCAAATATAAGTGGAGACAGACCCTCAGCTACTAGAAAGGCTATCAATATTAGGTCACCACCACATTTTAATAATATACATAGAAAAGCTGGGTATTCTACTGCCTATATTCAAAGCCCATCAGTCCGTTCCTTTTGTGTCTAACCAAAAATGCTTTAGAAGTTAATGTCTCAAGACTTCAAAAGTTGAAACAAAGTCCTTTCACACAGGTGTCCAAGTGATCTTAAGGTTATACACATCAAATACAAAAAAATGTGTGTCAAATATTTGGTGGTTTACAGTGTTTGGTTTTACAAGATGATAAAAACACTAGTTCTAGTTCAATAAAGCACTTTATCACACTTCACTATAAGCTTGTGAACCCTTATGCTTATTTATGATGTTTTTTCAAGCATTTCTACACAGTACAGGAAAGAACCACATTTCTATCCCATTTCAGACTTTTCACTGATGTCAGTGGGACAGCTGACAAGCATAATATTAATAAATGTTTACATATTCCAAGAGTCAGTGCTTTACTGTATTAAGGCCACAAAACATCAAGAGAAACATCATGTCTTCAATCAGTAATATTAACATTGGGAGAATTATTGTGCAAGCAGTATATAGTTAGCACCTAAAAATTTTTGAGAATCTGGCTTTATAAAACATTATATCCTGCCCACATGTGAAACATTCATCTAGTAATTACAATTTCACAAGATTATGGCAGAATGAATTTATTTACAAAAGCAACTTAGATTGTAAATGTGAAGTTAAAAAAAAAAACAAACGCCCCCCCCCCCCAATGAACAAAAAAACAACTCAATCCAAAAACACAAACCCAGAAAAATGGAAGGAAAAAACCCAACCCTTTAAGCCTGAAAATATTTTTCAGTCTCAAAATTAACTTCATTTCTGTTCAGGTGGCTACAGGCACCCAAAAAATGCAACTGAACAAAACCCATGAAATATTTGAAATACTTTCCTGGTATCTTGCATGATTTCTTTGTTTTTAAACTGTTCTCTGTGCTTTGAAATCCACTTGTCAAAAATGACAATACTGATGTTTAGAAATTACTTTAAAAGAAATAAAAAAAAGAAAAAAAAAATCACAGTACTTTTTGCCTTTCAGATATACTGCACTGCACCACATACATTTTCAAGACGTAAGTTCCCTGTATTTTACTTCATACTGTCGATACTGAATAACCTTCACTATCAACACAATATTCAGCACCAACCACAAAGTCTTACCATTGTTTTTCTCTCTTTTCCACAAGTGTCCCAATTCCCTCATTGTCCATTCACCATGTACATTGTTTCTCAACTAGATTGTGGACTGGTGAAGAAACCTGAGCATGAATTATCCAGACTAGGGTCTACAAAAGTTTTGAATGAAGCATGGACATAAAATATGTCAACTTTGGTCCCTGGCCCACTATAACCCTCCAAGGCAGTTTTCTGGTCATGAGGACACGACATGGTGAAGGAGCCTAGGTCAAGTGCAAGTATTAGAACTGTCATAACAAAAGACATTGATATTTCAACAGTTCAGACATGAAGTAATCCACATAATTTGGCCTGATATCAGTATCCTCTGGCACCCAGCTCCCAGACACGTTGTAACCATCTCTGCACGTTGCATTGTGCCAGGACAAATTCTAATATGACCCGGGAGTTAAATATCAGTAACACAGCAACTCTACAGAGATATCTAGGTTATACCCTGGGCTGCATAAAAATAGCATGGCCAGCAGGTTGAGAGAAGCAACTCTCCCCCTCTGCTCTAGTCTTGTTAAATCCCACCTGGCAGTATGCAACCAGTTCTGGGGCTCCCACCATAAGAAAGATGTGGACCTACTTGAGTTGTTCCAGATGAGGGCCACAAAAATGATCAGAGGGCTGGAACACCTCTTCTATGGGGAAAGGCTGAGAGAGATGAGGGTTTTATCAGCCCAGATAAGAGAAGGTTCTGGTGAGATCTTATTGCAGCCTTTCTATACTTAAAGGGGCTTTATAAGAAAAATGGAGTAAAACTTCACAAAGGTCTATAGTGGTAGGACAAGGGACAACAGTTTTAAATTGAAAGAGGATAAATTTAAAGGTTCTGGTGAGATCTTATTGCAGCCTTTCTATACTTAAAGGGGCTTTATAAGAAAAATGGAGTAAAACTTCACAAAGGTCTATAGTGGTAGGACAAGGGACAACAGTTTTAAATTGAAAGAGGATAAATTTAGATTAGATATAAGGAAGAATTTCTTACAATGTTGGTTGTGAGACATTGGAAAAACTTGCACAGAGAAGTTGTGGATGCCCCATCATTGAAGGTGTTCAAGGTCTGGTATGACAAGCTTTGAGCCACTTTGCATCTAGTGTAAGATGTTGCTGCCAATGTCATTGAGGTTGGATTGGGTGATCTTTACAAATTCCTTCCAACTCAAGCCATTCTGTGATTCTATGATCAATGAAGGATTAAAAAATGGTGGTAACAGTTCCTTTCCAATATTATTAGTAGTCAATAAACAAACAATTGCTCCAGAGGCAACTTCACAGCAAACTATGGGTCTGCCAGCAATCAGAGGCTTCACATCGCCACAGTGAAAATAAAACTGAGAATGATGACTATAAACACATAAGAAATCAATAGAAAGAACAATGTGAAAATCAAAAAGTAGTGTGCAGCGTGCAAACAAGTGTCAGGGATGAAAGACACCAACACTCAGATCACGGATGAAGAAAAATAGTTAGTGGCCAGAAAGACAACTACCAAGCTGCAGCAAATATGGCTGGATATCCATGTGTTAAATAGAATCCCAAGTTTTTCACTGCAGAAATGGTTGGAAGAGTAGGAAGCAACAGAAACATATGGTAAACTTTACAGGCCAGAAAAAAACAAAAAAGGAAGAAAAATCCCTGAATAGTCATCTCAGCCGATTATTAGAAAAGTGCAAAGGAGAAGGGTAGAAGGAAGATGAAGAATGTGAAACTGAAAGTTGAAATTGAAGCTGTTGCTCAAAGGAGTGGAAGTCCATGACTACATCTTCGTGTGAAAATTGTTACGAAGCAATAGATCAAAAGCAGTAACAGAAAAATGAAAGTGATCACAAGTGGGAATTGAAGGTGAAATAAACATAGAAGTCCTAGATAAATTCAGAGCTGCTTCAACACCAGATTTTAATGGAAGATATGTAACTGCTCAAACACACATTTTCAAACTCCTACTGAATGTTGGCATGCACTGAAAATAAGGCCCTGAACAAGGAAGCAAGCACACAGTCAAATCCAGGCAGAAGGCTAACAACACTTGACAACAATAAACCTGGTTCAGTAAGAGCAAAAGCAACTGGAAAAAGCCTGAAATCATAGTTAGAATATCAAAAAGGGTGATCCTCTCTGTGCACTGAAAGCTGTCTGCAGCACAATGCCTCATCGCATGAGGACAGATGTACCAGAGGTTATGTCAGCTGTCCAGTTAATGGCAGTGTGTGTCTCTCAGTGGGCTGCTGCCACATCCACAATAAGAACAAAATAGGCAGTACATCAGGGATGGAAGGGTATAGCCTCATTATTGTGAAAATAGCTGTTAACAGACTTTTCTTTACTTATTGATCGCATTCACAATTTCTTGCACACAAAATATCCCTCAACAATGAATTGTACACAGGCCATCCTAAAATAGGATTTTTTTGTTTTGATTATGTTGCATAATAATTTCACAGAGTACCTCTCATTCTCTGTATTCATAGAATCATAGTATGGTTAGGGTTGGAAAGGACCTTAAGATCATCTAGTTCCAAGCCCCCTGCCATGGGCAGGGACACCTCACACTAGACCATGTTGCCCACAGCTCTGTCCAACCTGGCCTTGAACACTGCCAGGGATGGAGCATTTACCACTTCTTTGGGCAACCTGTTCCAGTGCCTCACCACCCTCACAGTAAAGAACTTCTTCCTTATATCCAACCTGAACTTCCCCTGTTTAAGTTTGAACCCGCTACCCCTTGTCCTATCACTGCAGTCCCTAATGAAGAGTCCCTCTTTGGCATCCTTGTAGACCCCCTTCCGATACTGGCAGGCTGCTATGAGGTCTCCATACAGCCTTTTAAGAGAAATAATTAATGACCTTTCTCTATGGAGCTTCTTTATGACACTTGATTTGCTGTTTCTCTGTACATCTCAGCCACCTCTCTAAGAGTAACACTCTTTACCCAAGTATTCTAGAAAGGGTCAAACATTCCTACCTTTTCCACCCACTCTCTCCCCCTCTCCCCACCCAGAGCTTCCTGCTCCTAATGTATGGGAAACTACACAATTACTTTGATTTGTTTTCTCATTATATATAGAAGCCGAAACTGTTCAAAACTAGTTTCTTTCTAACACTATGAGTAGTAAGGGTACATCTTAGCTGCGTGTACTGATATGCAACTGTAACAGGCTGAAACATAGTCTTCTCACATTGCTTTTCACACTAGGAAATAGCCTCTTCTTGGAACAATAGAAAGGTATGCACAGGCTTCCAGTAAAGCTGCATGCAACTAGAATGTGAGTAAGCTTGATCAGCTCCATTTTCTGGAGTACACCAGTCCATAATTTCAACCTGACACTAACAGGTTAATGATTAGAGAAGACTGGAAAATCCTCCCACATTTAAGTTAACCTACAAAAGTATTAACTTTGTTCTAGGATTTACAGCAACAGAAGATAGAGAAAAAAAAAAAGAAAGCAAAAAGCTGTAGCTGTAACTAGTCATATTGACAGTCATCTACTGTCTCGTAGATGCTGTAAGAGACAACTCACATCATACTATGTAGCATCAAATGACACAAAAGCATTTTACAAGACAACTAAGTTAATTCTTTTTGATACATTTACAACCTACAGTAAAATGCCAACAAAGTCCGTTGAATGAGAACATCTGAAACAACACTGGTCAGCACTTATGCTTTGATAGCTTAGCCTGAATAAGAGACAGGCATATTCAGAACACCAGAAGAATGCAAAGACACAAGTCACATTTTGTTTTATCAAAACAGGTGTCTGTTTCAGGAAAGGATACATTTTTTTCCCCAAACTGACAAAACTTCAAATATACAAAATTGTCTTGTGAATGGTGCAACCACAATAGCTGAAAACAGCATGTTGGAGTGTCAAAGATACAAACAGTAATGTACAAAAAAGATAAGGGAATGAACTATGCTTCACCTGCCTGTTTTCCCATGTTTGGTCTTATTCCAAGCCAAAAGTCTAATTTGCACCATAGCCAACATAATCAGGCATATATGTTTCAGAATCAGGAACTTAAAATACAGATAATTTGTATTCTGCACTAAGAACAACATAAAAATAGCACATCAGGTATTAAAAATAGTAACCAGATGTCTAGGGTTGAACAGTAGCAGTCATTTTTCTCCTCCTTAATAGCTTGTGTGATGCTGTGTTTTTGACTTTCGGCCTGAGAACAGCACTGATAACATCAATGTTTTTAGTTGTTGCTAAGTCATGTTTACTCTGACCAAGGACTTTGTGAGTCTTATGCTCTGCCAGAGAGGAGGGGAAGCCGGGAGGAAGCAGAGGCAGGACATCTGACCTGAGCTAGCCAAAGAGGTATTCCATACCACAGCACGTCATGCCCAGTATATAAACTGGGGGCAGTTACCTGGAAGGACTAGACCACTGCTCAGTTGGACTGGGTATCAGTCGATGGGTGGTGAGTGGTTGTGTTCTTTTCCCTTGTTATTTCCCTTATCAATATTATTATTGGTGGTAGCAGCAGTGATTTGTGTTATACCTTACTTACTGGACTGTTCCCATCTCAATCTTTCAGTTCTCCTCCCCATCCCTCTGGGAGCAGAATGGGTGGAAAGGGGTGAGTGACAGAGACTGCATGGTCTGATTTACGGCTGAGCTTAAACCATGACACCAGAGAAAGAAGGTTAGTTATTATTTGTGTCTGTAGAACATAGTGTTATTCTGTATTCATAGCAAATGTATTATTCGAGTTGTCAATCAATATTCTACTACTTTGTAAGCTAATACCTAACTGATGATAGGATTAAAATTGTTACAGTGGATTTGGTTGTTTTATTTTTCTTAACCACTTATAAAAATAGGAAAATAGCAAATGTATCTTGTATCTAATTGCAATTTTATTTTGCATATAAAGTTCCATAAATCTAGTATATTTCAATAATTTTTCATTATTTATTTTCTCCTGATTTTGGTCCTTGTTTTTCACGCTTAAAGGGAGAAAGTTTTACATTTGAAGGGAAATGTAAGGTTTTATATATGATGCTCAAAATACTAAAAGTTTTAGTAATTCTACTCAATATAGTATTAATAATTAATCAAGTACAACGTATTTGCATTTTTTTAGTTTCATAACAGTCAACAAAAAAGACCAATCATTATTAAATAATCACAAAATATTAGACTCCTTTATGCATTACTTACGCTTTATATTACTTATGCTGAGTATCAAAGGACTATAATCACCTTCGCTAACAGAAATAAAGATATATATATTGCAGATAAGCAAAAAGTGAATTGGATTGGGGTAAAGGTTATTATAAAGGTAATTATTTTTCGGGTTTTTTTTTTTTCCCCTCAGCAATATGTTTTGCAATATAGTCAAGTTGTCTTAAGTATCTTTTGGTGGACACAGTAAATATGTGATTTATATTATGACTAAAAGCAGACTATGCTGCCCAAAAGGACTGAAGTACAGAGTTTTGCCATTGTTCACATAATAACAACCATTTCATTTTTCTGTATCCAAATGAAATTTGAATTCATAGAGCAAGCTAAGACAGCTATATTTATCTAAGAATTTTTGCACTTTCTTTTGTTCAGAAACTATTTCAGGTGTTATGATTATTGAAGGGAAATAAAAGTAAACGCAATTCATCATCAATATAAGTAGGCTACCATAGACAGATTTTTATTTTGCTACCTTTTGAAATTTAAGGAAAATACATGTAAGTAAATTCTCAGAGAGAGTAAAATAAATGTAGATCAAGTACATTAAGAGCCTATTCTTTTTCATGTTGATACAAGTGTCCCATATAATAAAAGGGGCATCTTGAAATATATTTAAACTTGTAATTTTTACCAAAAAAAAATCTTTAAAAAAAGTCTAATTTCTTGTAAATTATTAAATCTTTTGCAGATTTCTATGTCATACCAGCTCTGAATTCAAAGGGAAATTCTAAATTACTACAGCTGCCAAACTGAGTTTTATAAGCATGGTTTTTGGACCAATTTTGTTATTTGGCTCAGAAAAATGCATTCCTTTCATTTAAATAGGCTAACCTTAAATTTCCCTTCCACTCACCTAGCTACTCCTGTTCTGCTCCTTGATGTCACATTTAACCCCCTGCTGTAAAACATCTGATTGAACAGCAGCAAACTTCAGCCACTGTTTGATTTCAGCTAGAACAAAGGTTTCCTGAGAAATTTAAGATTGTGAGGTTTAGTGGGAGCTGGTGTGAGCAAAGGAAGTCCTTATGTGCTGTTCACCTTTGGGTTTCTGCCAGAGCATTCAATTAAAGGCCTTACAGTTTCATATCTATAGAGTTCCAAACTTTCAAAAGGTGATGAGGCTTTCAAGAGATCCTCAAATATCTTGCTTTGTTGCATTGAATTTTTAGCTGAGAAATCATCCTTTTCTTAGCAGTTAATATATAGGCACAGTCATTTATATATTCCCCAAGTTAGCTTCCTATGTTGGTAAATAAACTGAAAACATGAGTTTGATTCATAATGCCTCTTGGAATAAATGATAGACTTACATAGAGAAGAGGAAGAGGTGGTGGTATCAGCTCTTCTAGATATATGATCACCTCTTACATTTTGAAGAGAAAAAGCAAGATATAGGTTTGTGTTTCAAAAACTTAGGTCATCTTTGGTCCTAGAGGCTAACATTTTCTATTCACTAGGAATTTCTGAAAATCCTAACATGACTGATGAGACACTCAGGCTAGAAATTAAGAAGATTGGGAAATGAAGATAGATATTTTGACCAGGAAATTACTAAAAAGTTCTATCTTATTTTCAGACTCTCAAGAAAGGAAAATCCATTCTCAAGTGAATCTAAACATTTTCTTTGACCTATGGAGGTGATCTACAAGACTTTCTTGATGTGAACAGATGTGAAAACACTAACTTTATAGGGTGTAGGGTGCAAAACATAGTAAACATAGAGGCTACAACTGTAACAGTCACTCAGCCAGCAGACAGTCCCAAACTGACAGGCTGTTATAGTATACATCTCAGTATAAAAAAACTCAGAGAAAAAGTGATAACAGACTGTGAAGATTTCCCTATCACCATCACATCCTTAGCCTTGGAAGTAACCAAACACTATACACATCAAAGGAAAATTGAAAAGAGGTCAGCACATGGCAACTTATTAGCAAAAGAAAACTTGTTCTCAAAATTCCTGAGTTTTGAAGGGTTGCAGGTTCTGACACAGCAACCTGTCATAACAAATGTGATACACAAAAAGAAACATAAGGTCTTGACCTCTTTCTTCTGAACAAATAATCACATTATATCTTACACTCCATGCCCAATGACTATGGAAAGCAACACTATATGAAAAAATTGCAAGATATTTCCATTCCCAGCACAGAACAGGGCAAGTACAATAGAAAACCTTACAACGTTATCACTTTAAAAATATTTTAAGTTACTTAACAACCTTTTTAGCTCTCAGGAGGTCAAGTATATGACACATGGGTTTATAGTTCTTTATACAAACTAGCAGGTGAAGGACAGGTTTTCTTATTTAAAACACTAACACAGAAAAAAAAAAAAAAGAAAAAGAAGAAAAAGAAAAAGAAAAAGAAAGTCTTTGTTAGCATTATATTGATGCTTGTTTACATTCCTACAGCAAAGGGTTTTGACCAAAAATGAGCACTCTTCTTCCAGCTGGCTTTTCCTCCAAAGAGGACAGAACTTCTTTCCACTTAAAAATTATATTTTGTGAAATAAATATGGGACAATCTAAAGAAAATATTGCATTATAGCAGACTTAAAAGGAAAACCTTTCTTTTTATAATATGCTTTAGGGGGGTTCCAAGTTAATTTTATGACCAGTTGGCAGCCAAATGACCTAATATCTCTTGCTCTTCTAATAAGCCTGCAGGTTCATTAACCCAACCAGAATAAACAGATTATGCATAGTGAAAGGTAAATAACATATACAAGTTTAGATTTGTAGCTGTAACTTACAGTATCTTTTTCCAAATGATATTTGATCCTTGACCTAGCCTTTCACCCAAACATTTCAAACTGATATTTTTTGTGACATTATACATTTAAAGATTAACTTGCAATGCTGGAAAAATAAGGCAGAGAAGAGGATATTCCTTATAACAGTCCTTCTTTCATGAATGAATCCAATTTTTTGCCAAATTGTTCTGTAGCAGATTCAGATAAGGTAGTTTCACCAAATGCTTAAAAAAAAAAATAACATCTACTTCAAATACCATATGTTCCTGTTCAAAGCATTAAAATTAAGTATTTTAGGGGGAAAAATAAACAAACAAAAAAGCCCTCCCCACCAAAAAAAAACCCTGAAACAGAAACCAGACATACTCAATGGAAATAAAAATAAGCCTTAAAAATATATGTCAAAGTAAATTTGATCAGACAGCTAGAAATAGCTTCGAGATTGCTATTATAGCAGTTATATACTTCATTCAGCAATTAGGCACTTTGCAACCTAGAAGGATCATACCTGGAATGGCTTAGAGCTGCTGATGTAGAGTGTCTGTCGGATCCATCTGTTTCCTTGATTTCCAAACTTGTACCACAACAGCCATCCACCAGTATTACTCACAGTTCTCTGAAAGACTGACAGCTTGTGAACTTGTTTTCCAAACATATGATAATGAAAGCGAAAAATGCATGTTCCATTGGCAGAAGGGTTGAAGAGAGGACTAAGCAAAACTGCTTTATCTTTAAATCGGTGTGGATCAGAGGACTCCATGTAGAGGTAGTGTCCCCGCACTGTCCCTGTTGTGTGATCCTTTAAAGGGCCTGTATTAACTGTGGGGGTTGGACCCTGTATTCTGATCCAGTCAAAGTCATCCTCAACATCCTGCTCCCAGTTGCACAGCCCATTTTCAAAGTTACACTGTAGGTCAGGGTCTGAAACATAAACAGAACAGACTGTCAAGTGAAAGCAGTATCAAAAGGTGATTGTGATTTAATGTATTTTTCTCCTTGCAAAAATGTCTAATACAGAGAAAATCACATATCTTTTTGCAAAAAAAATCCCTCTGAAGACTAAACATGCACTTCCCTGGACCACAAAGAAAAATAAATCTTTACTTATTTAACTCCTTTTCAATACGTATCTGGGAAACTACATAAAAAAATGTATTGAATAAATAGAACTGTAAATAAATTTTTGTTACTAAATACTATTAAATTTATGTATTTTTTTTTAATTTCAGCATGCCAAGTTTTTTAACTGAAATTTTACTCAGTTAAGTAGTTAAGGAGTTAAGACTGAGGTTAATTGGAGTAAATAAACTGCACAATTCAGCCCTGTAGGTATGTGCAATAACTGATCTAATACGTTTTCGCACAGCAGAAGTAGTCCTAAAATGGGTTGTGGTTTAGATCATTATTATCCTCAGTGATAGCAGCATGATAGCTTTATCAATGCAAAATTCAAAAGAGGCATTTGTAACAGTTTATTATGATAACTTTATTTGACACCAAGGCAAAATATATTGATTAGCTCAATTACTTTTAATTTAAAAAAATAAAATGTGTCTCAGAGGTGGAAAACTGGCATTTCATCTTCAAATCTGCCCCTCACAAACAGTAACTGACACAATAGCCTTTCTGTTAATTAAGCTGTTAGTTTTTGATGCTTAAAACTGCAAGTCATATTCTATTTTCTTACTGTAGAACTCAAAATGGGTTATGAAGAAGATAAACATTTTACAAGTGGGAAAAATGAGATAGGCTGCAAAGCCTTCACTTTCTTTTCAATTCAGATCAATGTTAAGTTGATATTCAGAAAATATCAGTGCAGCCTCATATGCTCCCAAGCACATAAGTTGTCCCCTGTTTGTCAAACTCATTGTGATTTGCATTATTTAGTTACCTCAGGACATGATAAAGCAACTGCTAGGCAATTTTGTATTATGTTAATGTTCTTGAGTTCTTAAAATTGATGAATGCATCCTTTGGGGAGAAAATCATCAACAGCACCTTTTCGCACTACAAGGTGAATGTCAAAAATGTGACCGACCCAGATCGTTCTTCAGTATTTAGAAATTTTTTCTTTAAAAAGGGATAGTTATGCCCGGTATGGCTAGTGTCTTCCAGTACAGATACTTTTTCTAGGTAGAAAAAGTATAGGTCATAAAAAGAGATAGGACATACGTTCCTCTTGCTCCATGTACATCTTCCACTGTATTTCCATCAGTAGAATCAAAGGCAAAATCATCTGGCACACTGTGAATCCTTTCTTTTAACTTGTAATGTATGCGTGTGTTTGTCATGGTTTAACCCAAGCTGGCCCCCTCAACCCCTCAAGTGGGATGGGGAGAAGAATAACAATAGAAATAATGACAACAATAATACTAATTCTAAAAATGATAATAACAGGAAACAAAACCAAAACCAAAAAAATAAAAGGTGAAATAAAATTTCAGAAAACCCAAGTCATGCACAGTACAATTCCTCACCACCTCCAGACTGGTACTCAGCCTATCTCTGAGCAGCAATGGGGATTCCCAACCAACTCCTCCCAGTTTATATACTAAACATAACATACTGTGGTATGGTACCCCTTTGGCTAGTTTGAGTCAGGTGTCCTGTCTCTGCTCCCTCCCAGCTTCTTGTGCCCCTCCTGACTGGTAGAGCATGAGACTGAAAAGCCCTTGATCAGGGTAAGCGCTACTTAGCAACAACTGAAATACCTCTGTGTTAGCAGCATTGTTCTCACACTAAAGCCAAAACACAGCACTGCACCAGTTACTAGGTAGAAAATTAACACTATCCCAGCCTAAGCTGAGATAGTGTTTTATTAAAGTTAAAGAAATACGATTAGTTTGGATAAAAGGGATTGAACCACATTTACCCTCAGTTATAACACATCATATGCATTTATGTTAAAAAAAATTAAATTCAATCTTTTTCATCAATACCTATATTCAGTTGAATCAGCACTGGCTGTGACATTGATAGGCTGTAACTTTTTTACTTCAGGGATGAATTTGAAAAGTAAAATTTGGTTTGATATAAAGTGAGAAGTAATGGAAATTACTTACTACAGCTGTCTTCATCTGATGCATCCCCACAGTTATCCACAAGATCGCAGACCAGTAAACTGTCAATACATGCTTTTGTGTCTCTGCACCAGAAATGATTAGGACCTTCACAACTTAATGCTGGAGGTGGAAGAGCACAGTTTTCAAATGTAATATCATCAATAGCTGAGACACCGTCATAAAAACCTAGACTGATTTTATCAAGTGAGAATTGGAAAGGATGTGGAAGGCGCCCAAGCTGAATGACTTCCTTCAGCCATTGATCTCCCTCATTGTAATATGCCCTCCAAAGGACAGTAGGTTGTTTCAGTCCATCCACAAGCAATTGCATCTCTGCTGCCCCAACTGAATGTCCATAATTGTAATACCTAAAAAGATTTAAAAAAAAAAAGGGTGAAAAATAATGAGAATGGATCATATTAGGTATAATGGCCAGTATCTTTTTTTTTTTTTGCTATAGCTCTATGAAATATAGGCATTCCACAGTGCCTATTATCTAGCTTCATGTAATTCAATCTAGCTACATGTAATTCAACCCACTTTCTGAATGATGCTAGCATAGTCTGCTGTATGAGTCTAAGGCTCATTTCAAGAACTGAAGATCATGAGAGAAACAGCACACTTCATTAAAACCCATAACTGAAGAGACATTTGCTTTCATATTAAGCAATGAACACTGCTCACTCGGGTTGCATACGTTTTATAAATTCAATTTAATATACAATTGAAAAGTTTCAAGAAGGAAAAACAGGACACTTACTGAATGCAAAAATGCACATTCTACCTGTGTTATAGTTAACATCTTTTATTTTACAGCATTTCTGGAGCATCTCAAAGCATTAAAAATCATAAATACTTAGGTGAGCAACTGTACAGCAAAATTGGGACAGAACCAACAGTTTGTAATTTCCAGACCTATACTCCAATTTCAAGTCTTGAGTCTTTGATAAAAAGACATTTCCTCTTCCTACGGCAAATGTATTTGACAGCACCAAGAAAAACGGCACTTAATATCATCAAAGTCAGACCAAACATTTATTTAGAGAGTAGCACTACTTTTGACCTTAGTAAATGAATCATCATAACTTTTTCTGGCCCTCTTTGACAAGATTGCACAAGGACGGAAACAAGACAGTAACTAAAAGTTGATTGTTTTGTGTTTTGTTTAGTCTTTTTTTTTTCCCCTATCTGTGTATATAACCAAAGGATTGGAAGCAAAGCACCAGTTCTGGCACTGGAGCTCCTGCTTAAAGATGGTACAATCCAGTTTGAATACTGTAGGCAAACCAAGGAGCTACTAGATTTTTAGATGGTTTCCTTGAACAAAATTCCACAATGTTTTCAAATCGACTGAAGTAGAAACATTAGCATTTTTGTGGTATTTGTCTGTGTGTATGTAGACAGAATCCTTTAACATAATTGTACTCCAAGCCTGACAACAGTCATCCCTATGTTTCAATTCTGTTCTCCAAGTGCTTCAGCTTATTTCTGCATGTTTTCGGTGAAGTCTGTATGATTAACAAAAAAACCCAAATAAATACTGCAGAGGAAGGTGTGTCTATTGTAAACTATAACCTCAGTTTTAGTCCAAGAGAAACAATGTGAGACGATCCATACATTTTAAATCTAAGTTATTTCATACCAAAAGGACAATGTGCAATTTGATCCAGTTTGTCTGAACTTTGGGCTTCGTAGCTGAGCTATTTGTGAAATGCTGCTGCTGGTTTTCAGAATGAACATGAAATGACCTATCAAATTAAAAGAGAAAACAAATTTTCAGGCTGAAGCAAAAAAGTGTTTCTAAAAGATCTTAAGCATTCATGGTCTCTGCTTAAAATCTGATTAAAGGGCAGATGTATCTATTCAACTTCTCTGTTTCTTACCTTCAGGCTTGTCATATGTGTGATCCCGGAGCGGAGCTTGCTTCTGAAAAGCAGGTGCAAGATCACTACTGGAACTTCTTACCCAGTCAAAGCCATCTGCACTTGCAGCTTCAATCCAGCCACAGCTTTCTCTTTCAAAGTCACATACAGCAGCTGAAATTAAGGAAACATTTTACTTTATCTCTGCACATGACGTTACTAAACAAACTTTGTAGTATAAAAAGGCCATAAAATATTTCCAGTATGTCGCCAGTATTTCTTTCTTCTAGAAAGAAGTCTAGGAAAGAATGTGAGGAGGCAGAGTATAGCCTCATATCAGAGATGAGGTATTTGTTTCATAACAGTTGGGTAAAACAGCAGTCACACAAGAACAACCAAGCCATCATTATATGCAATGCATTCAGTAAAACAAGCCCTTCCCTCTAAAGGCACTGTAACCAAAGCACTCAAAGCAATTGAGGAGGTGCTGAAAATAGACTTCACAATCCTCAGGTTACAGAGCAAGAGAACACAGAGCACACAAAGCTGTAAAAAGCCTTCTGCAAGATCTTGTGGGGAATCAGTGTTAGAGCCAGAAATCAAATCCCTTTTTTCCTGAAACTCAGCAAGTATACTAATAATAACAAAGCTCTTCCTCTAGTTATAATGCGAATTAAGTAAAATATTGGGCATTACTGAGATACTATGATATTGGTAATCTCTGAAACACAAACTACTGAAGTGAAAAAGATTTGGAAAACATTCAACAGCATTCTTCAATTCTTCATTTAACAGAGCAGTGACACTTTTAAAAATGTGTATAATACAGAGTGTCATGCATAAATGAATGTTAAGAAATATATATTATATTAAAATGAACGTGTTTTTTCTCTTTCACACTTAAAAAAAAATAATCAAAATCCTCATTAAATCACAAAATTATGTTTTTGACTCCCACAAGTATATGGCCTTTTTATAGAAAGCATTAAGAAATTATTTCAATATTTTAAAAGTGACAATTAAGTAAATACACACAACAATATTCAGACATAACTGTCAGAATTCCACCATTATCTTTATAACATTACAATTTCCAGTGGCCATATCACTACAGTATAGGAAATGCACATTTCAGAATCATATGAAGTCTCTTGGAGAATAGAATTATATAAAAGTTTATTCATGGAAAATATGGAAATCTTTTGGTTTTTTTTTTTTCTCTTCTTTAAGAACTGTGTCACATTAAGTCATATATAATTTGTTAGAAAGAATAAAAACAATATTAACTAGACATATTAGTATTGTTGGTTAGGGCTCTTAAAAATATAACATTCTGTGAACAGAAATCTTCAGTTATTAATGCTGCCTCAAAAAAAAAATCCATTCCACAAACATGGAAGACCAATTAACAATTAAGGGATCAAAGAAAATACAGGTTTGCTACACATAAGGCATACATAAGAAATGTCAATGATAAAACTATATAGATCAATTGTGACAAAAAAAAGTAGAAGGAAGAATTTTTGGTAGCATAAAATGAAGACAAGAATATTTGCAAATATTCAAGGACTTGGCATGATGGAAATGACTGAAAAATCCACTGACAGAACATAATGATAAGGGAATATGGAGAGCTATTTCTGATTTGCTTTTTGCTCCATTGAAGAACATGTGCCATATTCCCAGAGGAACAGTAACAAAGAATATGACAAACCTTGGACACAGATGGTTACACCAAAAGAGGCAAATAAAGAAGACACAATTGTTAAGTCTAAGCCCATACTTCTTGCATCTGTAATTTGTAATAGAGACAAAGGATAAAAGAAAGGATGCACTAGACTATACATTTAACTTAAGCATTGTTATTATATCAAGCTAAAATAAACCTGAAACCTTCAACTAAATCTTAAACCAAGTATTTAACATCTGGAATACAGGGTGAAATGCACTTGGCTCTTGATACTTAATAACACTTCGATTACCTAATTGCCCCATAACACTTTCCACTGGTACTTCTGTTTCAGACAGATTATACAGAAAGAAAGGCTGTTGCTTGGTTACTTCTGTAATTTCTTTTACAGTGAACACACACAAACTAATCTGCCTTTTCTCTTAGGACTTTATTTTCTGTCTTTCTCCTATTTCTTATTTTCTTACATGCTCTCTTTCTGCAGCAAGTGGCCCTATGGACTCTGCCAGGCGGTCTTCTCCTCATATTTGAGGAATTTATTGCTAGTTAAAATTTTAATTATCATTACTGTATTTTGACATTTAATTCACCAAAAATTTCCATCTTTTTCACCCTTTTCTTTTTGGACATTATTTCAGCTATTTTTTAATGCCTTTTACTTCTAACATATACTTTTTGTATCCATATACTTTGCTGCCTCTTTTAGTGTTTTTTTTTTAACAAGCTCAATAGTCGTGAAGGAACCATCACTATCACAGAAATATTATATTCACAGTGTCACCCCAAAATGAGACCATGAGTATACCATTTAAGGGTAGTTTGTTTTACTGATGCTTATTGAAAGCTACCTTTACATCTTCAGCAGACTTAGTTTTCTCTGAGATGATTTGTTCCCACAAAACTCTATAGATTTCTTTCTGGTATTGGGTTCTTCAGCAAAATACTTTTATGGTTTGAGGAGCTTCACCCAAAGACCTTCACAAATCAGATGTGCAGTTTTTCTGGAAGTTGAATGATGCTTAACAAGAATTTATGAAAAAGTCTTGATGAAAATGGTATGTAAAAACAGATTAAGACATTAACATTTCTGCAAGGGTATAGAGTTCATCAATCGCTACATCCTCCAAAAATCTCTATGTGTCAGCGCATGTTATGTTTAAGCAAAACATGCATAACATCATCATTACTATCCTATAACGTTTTCTTGCACTTTAAAGCTGTTCTTAAAGTCTCTAATATGCCAAGACTTTAATATTTGTTATTAATCAGTAATTTTAAGATGAATTTAGGAACTTATAGCTGTATGTCATCAAGAAAACAATCTTCAAATCTAGAAACTGAGACTAGCTTAA
Organism: Pezoporus flaviventris; assembly: GCF_033815535.1. Taxonomy (NCBI): domain Eukaryota; kingdom Metazoa; phylum Chordata; class Aves; order Psittaciformes; family Psittacidae; genus Pezoporus; species Pezoporus flaviventris. The sequence continues at coordinate 12,218,691 of NW_026892595.1, forward strand.
CTCCAGACATACTTGTCCTAGTAAATTATTTTAAACCCCTTTGGAACACAAACATACTAAGAAGCGTTTTATCTGTCATCCCATTTGCTAATTTCATGATTCATACACACTCAAGTAACACTGTAACTTGTAGATGTACTGGACTAATTTCTACAATAAAAAATTATTACCAAGTGGTAAATTTAAAAAAAAAAACAACAAAACAAACACAAACAAAATAAAAAAAAAACAACCAAAAACAAAACCAAAAAATAAGTCACTTTTTTGAAGATTGAAGAAGTTTGATCTTTACAAAATCCCAGTTAAGGTTCCCTTCTCCCCCACTTTCCAAATATAATCTGTTAAAGTTTAAGGGGGGAGGAAACTACAGAAACTACTTCCACATAAAGATTTAGAGTGAAAAATAGAATGCTAAAAATTTTCAGGATGATTTTCTCATCTATACAAAATTATAGTTTGAATCCAAAAAGACAGACAGATAGGGTACTCTGTTACAGATGACTACAGAGAAAAAAAAAAAGAAAACAAAACCCCACCAAACTAAAAAACACAACAGAAAAAACAATAAAAAACAAAACACGCAAAAAAAACCACAAACAACAAAAAAAAACAAACAAACACAAAACAGAAAAACAAACAAACACAAAACAACAAAACCAAACCACCAAAACAAAATGCTCCAGAATATTTTCTTCTGCTAATTCTGTTAGGGAAATCCACTTCAATATCCATGAATCTGCAACTTGTACATAAACCGGTGTATCTCTTGTGAAATGAGGAAGAGTTTTGCATACAAGACAGGTAAAATATATGGAGGCAAAAGATTTTGTTATAAATAAAGCTAGTGATTTCACTGTGAATCTACAAGGTAACTGTACGACAATCTCCCATCACTAACTTAGATGTATGACTTGCAAAGATGGAGATTTTTACAGGGGGGAAATAAAATCCTGTGGGTGCACAGAAAATACTAATCAACCCTGCACCTAAACTAAATATTGCCCACCAAAACCCCCAAATATGCTGTCACATGTAATTGTTACAGTTTGATTTTAATAGATGATGATATTAAAATTATCTTCGCTATACAACTCTGATTTTGACGGCAGTCTATTCTGCACAGTGAGGCAGATCTGCAATCATCTAACTAAATGCAGTTTCATAACATCATTTTTAAGTGAAATAGAATCCAAAAAATCACTGGTTTATTAAATCTGACATTTTTCCAGAAATAACTCCTTTCATTTGATATTGTCATTTGCAAATGCTTCTCAGGTTCTTAATGTGAGTGTTAACAGTGTATTGATATGGGAAATAAAGTAAATTAGCTCAGAATCTCTCCATTCAAAAATATCAGTAAAATCTGAAAAAAATTACATTTCTTAAACAACATGATAACATGGTGATTTAGGCTGCTGGATATCCAGGTCCAGGTGAAACAAAATAACAGAAATTTATATATTTGCATTCTCTAACAGTCAAGTGCTTGGCTTTCTATGTCCATTAAAATGCTTTTTCTATATAGCTGAAGGGGAAAGCTCCTGGTTTTATTGAACTAAACAAAAAATAAGATCTGATGGTCATTATTAAGGCCATCTGGCAATTTACCCTGTGTTCTCTGCCACTGAAGCTCATGCCATGTTTGATGTCACAGTGGATAATTTGTGAGAAACTAAAGTATACAGGAGTAACTATAAAATGAGATATACATTTACACAAAATTTTACACAGAGCTTTGGAGACAGAATTGGAGAAGTTATATTTATGACTTCTGAGTCTTATAGAAATTCTGAAAGTGTGTGTGGTCTCTGGCAGTAAAATGCCCTTGCTCTTTCCCCGATCTGATCTTATTCCCTGCTTCATCATCATCATTCATAGGTTGGAAAAGTGAGCATTTAGACTGCAACAAATATATAGGGTGCAGACCTATATATACTGTACATTAATATCCCAGAGCATAAACACATGATAAGATAGGTATGTTAGGCCACTGCTGTAAATCCGAAGCTTGAAAAAGACTTTCCTGTTGCTTTAATACATGGAAGTTATGTGTACTAGTTTATAACCATAAGAAATTCTTCAGCTGTAGAAGAAAAGCTATGAGCTTTTAGCAGTACTCAAGAGAAAACATATTTTTTTTATTCTTAGGGTTTTTTTGTGTGTTGTATTTTTTTTTGCAGTTTTGTTTATGCGGGTAATTTTTTTTATTTGGGCTTGTTTGGAGTTTTTTCTTTGGTTTTTTTTGTGGGTTTTTTTTTTTTTTTGGTTTTGCTTCATTTTGTGGTTTGTTTTTTTTTTTTTTTGGGGGGGGGGGGGGATTGGTGGTGGTGTGTTTTTTTTGGTTGTTTTTCTTTTTTTTACTTTTCTCAACTAACCTGAATACATTTGAATTATTTTTTTCAGTCCAGGACATGACCCAAGGATGGATGCCGAGAGATGAGAAAATTACATGGTGATCTTGCTTTCTCATTGGTTTTGGTGGACCCTAAGATCTAAGGAAATCATCTTACTGGAATTTAAGATGAAAAGACTGAAATAAAAAATATTTCAAAATCTATTTTAAGCTTATGTAATATCCTTGCCTGGTTCTCATACCCAGAGGAAAAACTTACATTAAGAAGCACACAATCATCAGCAAATGGAACATCATGGGGAAAAAAATTAATACTGAATAAAGGAACAATGTAGTTGTAGGTGGTGAAATCAACAAAACATCTGTGTTTAGCCAAGCTAAGAATTAGGAAAAGTGACTGAGAAAAACCAAATACTTGCATCCAATTGCAAAAATATGCATAACAAAATGTAGAAAGTAATGGTGTACTACATAAACGTGAAGATAGTGAAATGCCATTTGAGAAGTATTATAAGAGCTATTCTAGTGCTGTATACTACCACACTAGCATGCTGAAATACTTGCAGAGACATTTGCATATCTACATTCTGCTTCCTACATTACAAACTGCACTGCTAGAACACATTGAGCCAACTCCACAATACAACGATTTATAAGTAAGTGATATATTTAGAGCAAAGATCACCATAAATATAATGGTCCCATTGTTTAACCTTTAGCATGTCATTGTTAATGTATCATTTGGGTAAGGAAGACTTGGGTATAATAAGGATTTCTTTGGTCATATAATCAGAGAAACAAGAAAATCAGTTGCCTTATAAAGAAGTTTGTGATTAATGATAATCTAGGAATGGTTAAACACCTCACTGGACATTTATCTTTACTTTTAGATCAAATTTTGAAATGGAAACTCATGGTAAATAGCTAAGAGGAAGGGTATTTTGAAACATAAATAATCATATTTAAAGTGAAAACAGTAGATTTTCATTATCTTGATTAAAAGCTACCAGTTAACTGCTATCTCAGAGCTGTGGTAACTGATGTTGTATGCAACTAAATTTATGTAAATGTTAGTAATTAAACTATTGATTTGTACATGGCATTATTTTGTCAGAGAACAAAATCCTAGTACAAGATTTTGAGAAGGATAATGGGAGAGCAATGCAGACCATCATAACCCAACAATACATACAATGTATAAGCACATTTTGAAGAAAATTACAAAAAAATGCAGCAAATCAAAAAGCAATAGAGTGTAAAAAGGGTTTTAATAGGAGTAACACTTGCAGGGAGGGAATAAAGAAGTAAAACAAAATCTTCTCAGCAGTGCCCAGTGAAATGAGAATTAATAAGCAGTTATTCCACTGTGAGGGTGGTCAAACACTGAAACAGGTTGTCCTGAGAAGCTGTGTAGTCTCCATCTTCAGAGCTATTCAGAATCCAAATGCATAAAGTCCAGGGCATTCTGGTCTGGTGGACCCTACTTTTAGCAGCAGGGTTAAACTGTGTGATCTTCAGAAATTCCTTCCAGACTCAACTATACTGTCGTAACAGCAGAATTTTTTCCCCATCAAGAGGAAAGTTATTCTGTCTAGTGAATGTTTAATATTTCTGGGTTTAGCTAAACAGTTACCTAGTAAAACAGACCGCAGTTTTTCAAGCTCTTTATATTTTGGATACAAATCTTTCTAAACAACTAAAATATTGAACATCAATGCTCTAGCCAAGAAAGACTGGATAGTAAAACTGTAGTAAAATTACATAACTACAAATAGAAGCTGTAGTTATTTCTTTTATCTGCTAAAAGCCAAATAGATTTTTGCTTATTTGAGCAACAGCATCTCTCAAATTTCCTAATAAATACTATCAAGTATAAGCATGAATTTTGGATTGCACTAAAACCTGTGAGGATGCTTTTATGCTTTGTGATATAATACAGCACAGTCAGAAAATACAATAAGGGTCTTGTCTACAATATTTCTGTTATTTATGGGAATGCTAAAAACCACCATGCTCTGAAATAAAAACAAACCAACCACCCAGTACTAGTTATTGCTCATGGCAACTCCCTTTGAAAATGCATCACAATTTTTATAGCATAGTTGACAATTCAGTGAAAAGAGACTCATTTTCAAAGACAGAAAGTATGACCACAATTTCTTATGCAGAGCAGGTAATTGAATGAATAGAGTTTCAGGAATTCTAATATGTAGCTTCAAAACATTTTCAAGCTCCCTTCTGACTGTACAGTGGAGCCGGACTCTGAGATGCATCACCACCCTCTGCTTTTCCACGTGTTAGCTTCTATGCACAGAAAATCCAAGCATGTAGCCCAGTCAGCAGACACAGTATATCCAAACAGAAAAAGTTGACGCAGCCTAAATCATATCTTTGACCACGTCTGTGCACAGATACTTTTATTCACCATGTACAAAACATACAATTTGGACGTGAGTCTGTGACCACTGCATTTTTCATGTTTCCTATCTCACCATTTCCCAAGTCTAACTACAGGAACATCTACCTTTTAAGAGTCATCTCACACAGAGGTGCCACAGCATTTCCAAGTCTGTACAAATGCAACATATTTCCCTCACTTTTTTTTAAACATAATTTTTTTATGGATGAGAGCATGTGTGCACAAATTCTGTTCAGTTTATTTTCCAATGGCTTCCTGATTTAGTTTCCAATATATTACAGATTAAGGTTTTACTCATAATAGCACCATACCTGATATTGAACATCTTGAGAGTTATAAAACAAAATACTCTATTTTAAGCAACACTTTCCACTAAATAATTAATCAAAGGTCTTTTTTTATGGTTTTAATGCTAAGAGAGAACTAGATGTTACAGAAAATTAAAGGAAATAAAACTCAGAGGAGAATCAAAATAAAGTAACTATTCCTCAAAAGCTTTTACTTTACATTATAACACTTATGAAGTGTTGAAAACTCATAAAAGCCACTCATGAAAACCTGTCAAATAGGAAAACACATGTTACAACCTAGATTTGTAAATTTTCACTTACGGCAGTTGGCTTCATCGTGGCTATTTGAACAGTCAGGTGTAAAATCACAACATCTGTCAGATGAAATACATTGTCCATCCCCACATGAAAAAAGTCCCAGTGGACAGTAAAAAGATGAAGAATTAGCATCTGCAAATTCTGTTTGCCCTTAAAAATCAGGAAAGAATATGTAAGTGCATATATATAGATAAAATTGAAAGAAGTGCTTTTTAACATCTTTGAATGTAGTAATGTGCTTAGCATGAGGAACAACATCACCGTAAAATGAGCTAGATTACATCTCAGCTGGTAAGAAATACGGCAGATAATGTCTGAGGTTCTTGAACTACATATTATTCACCACAACATTCAAGCTTTTGTATGAAAAATCATCAATAGCACATTAAACTTCCATGGCCAGGATCCAGTTCAGAGGTGAGGCGCTGTGTACAGCAACCTGCTGTTTCCCTCAGTCAGGGGCTAGGTCTTTCACAAAAGTTTTCTGCGGTAGTGGTGGTTTCTCTGCATTCACTCACAATGAAAATTTCAAGAAACCGAAAGTTTGATGTTTCGCCAGCACTAGTTTGCATCTCAACCTACACATTAGAAAACACCCCAGATTTCAATAAAAGGGAAAACAAAAAGCCAAGGACTACTGGTTATACTTGAGGAGATTTCTGGAAAGAGGTTAAGTGAGAGGAATATCATTCACCTTTTCATATTTTTCATTTAACATTTTTAGCTATCCATATTGTTATGCAGACATTAATTTTTTTTTAAATCACTCCCTTCTAAAAATATATTTGTTACTGATAGGTAAATAGGACAGTTGTAGGGAAAATAATTAAAGCATAACTGATGTTTCTTCAAATACCTAGCTACCATCAATCAGATTTTATGCAGGGATCAGAGAAGCCTTAAAGACACAGCAAGGAATTTTTCTATTATGCCTTTAAATTATTCCAATAATAGAGACTCCATCATTACCACTGACTGCTTATGTATCCATGCAATTTTAAAAAACATCATTAGTAGTCAGGAGGAAGAAAGGCAGCAGTCTGATAGAGGATACACTATTCTATGTTTCCATCCATTGGCACTTCAAGATTACAGAGTGTGAATATACAGATAAATTTGGTGGACAGTTACTGTATGTTATGTATTTGACACTAAAGATGGGAGAGCCTTCTTGCCCTAAAGATAATGCAGTGGAATTTATTCTTCAGTGGAAGTTACAAGATGCTTTACTTCTGTTTCTGCATCCAAGTGTGAATGTGGGCAGGTACTATGTAGTAAGTGATACCTGGAAATTCCTACCACAGCTCAAGTCACAGAACTAGCATAAACTACTTATGAAGACTCTCACCCCATGTCACACACTAGCATCTATTAGAGATTACAACATATGGACTATTTCCTCAGATTATCATCTACTTTCTTAAAGTTATCTCAAAGTTGTCAGTCAAATCACAGTTACACATAACAAACATTGAAGAAAATGTATTGAAAAACACAGTACTTGCCTTCACTTTCTTGGCTGACATCTGAAAGTGATTTACTCACAACTCCACATTCCTGTGTTATACTGATATCATCAACAGCAACGGTAGCATTTGTTGTTAGAATAGTAGCTCGGAAAATAATCTGTAAAGACAAATAAATAAGCTCACTAAAGGTGACATGATAAAACACATACCTATATATATTCCTTTCTAATTTATGACATCTGTACAGGCATTAAATACCACCTATAACCAACTCTGAATACCAACCATCAGAAACTACAATTGAGATTTGATCCAAGTCAGAAATCTACTCCTCGTCACATCCATAACTACCTTTCCTTAGGGAAAGTTATGCAATCGAGATGACCTTGCTTCAATCCAAACCAGTAAAACTCATTACTTGAAGGAATTGCTGCCTGCTGAAAACAGTTAAAGTTTTAAAAGTTCATATTTTAAAATTATCTATTGAGGTTTACAAAATAGGATGGTTTACAACTCTGGCTTTATCTATACTATGCTTGCTGAAGCCAGCAGTATGTGGTACAGTAAATGTAGACACTGTAAGGAGGTGTTTGTAAATACAAATAAATATTTAGGAAAATATTTAAGAAACCAAATAAAATATTTAGGAAACCAAATAAATATTTAAGAAGACATAAATATTTAGGAAACCATAAAAGGAAGTAAAATTCAGTCTAAATTTACCAAGAATGAGAATTTAGTGCCCTTTCTTTTAGATGAGACAAAATTAAAATACTAAAGCTGGATTTTTATTTCCTGAATTCTCAAAATCGAGCTGCTGATTCCCCTAACTGTTCCCAAGTTTCAGTAAATTGTAGCAGCCTGTAAAAATAAACTTAAATTTGAAAGCTGCTAATTGTTTCTGTGACCAATAGTGCAAATTGAACTGTCTGCCCTTCTCTTTCCTTTAGCCAACATAATTAGGTCCTCACTCTGATCAGCACTTTCTATAACAAGTTCAGTTTTTAAAAGTTACTATGCAACTGCTACTTGACTTATTACAGAAAGCTGATTCTAATGCATACAATACCAAAAGAACACTGATGTTCTTTAGTAGCTACATCTATTGAATGATCGGAATGGATTTTTTTTATATGAACATTCAAGAGTAGAAATTTTGGTTTTATATGAGTAAATTAATTCAAAAGGCCAAATCAGAGTAACTTTTTGAAAGCAATGTAAACGTAATTTCTAATTACCTGAAAAGGTAAGTCTGTAGCTGCACTTTCTACAGGTATATTCACTTTTGTCCACTGCATTTCAGGCAATCCTAAAATGTCATGCAATTTTTCCAAACTGCCATCCAATGCAGTTCTCTTAAAGACAGAAAGCTGTGAATCCTGAGACAACCAGTACCAAAATCTTACCTGTTAGAAGAGATTTTAATGAAACACTTTTAAAACAACATAACTGCAATAAATTCAGTACTGATTCAAATATGTACATTATAACAAGGAATATCATAATAGGTCTAAACACAGCCTTGGCATAAAATAAAGATGTACAAGACTGTGGCATGCTGAGGAGCAGTAATGTCTAAAGATAAAACCATAATTAAAAGTAAAGCTTATTTTTAAAGCTTATTTTAAACTTCTACTTGTCAACGGATGCAGACTGATTGATACGACTTCCCTTAACTCTTTTTAGCTCAGTAAGGACATAGAAACCTCCCAAAGATTATTTTTCTTTGCAAATGCTGAATATAGGACATATTCGTAAGTATGTTAGTCTCAGAACTGCAACAGCTGAGGTACTTACATGAAATAAACCTTATTTTCTATTTCCAAATTCCACACAAATGGAAATTATCTGAAGACAGATGCTTCAAATAATCTGTTGAACTCCTGAAACAAGTTGACCAATACATAGAAAGAAAAAATTGTAGGTGGATGAGGCTGCAAAAAAACTGCTTGCCAAGCAGAGAAGATCAGAAAACTGTAAGGATTCCAGTTCACTGTGCCTCCTCTGCACATTCAGCTGAGAACTGCAGGGAAGAAATAAGATTTTCATAGACTTTTTTCTCCTTCCCTTTGAGTCCTTTTTGCTTCTTTGCATACTGAAAGGCTAAAATTTATTCAACTGCAGACTCTTCATTTCCCTGAAAAAGCCTTGATAATACTTGAATGCTTGTGAAAGTAAAACGAGAGCTGTAAAAATAGCTCTTCCCATCCAGTTTTCTGCCCATCTTCATAAGATCTTACACTATGAATCTTGGATCATCACACTACAAAGTTTCCTTGTATTTTTTTCATGTTATATCAACCTTCAAACAGATTTAAAAAATATAGACCATTTCATATGAAACATACATGGTTTTGTTTTGTTTTTGCAAGACAGTAACAAATATGAGAAAACCTATCTTTAGCCTCAGGAGAAACACAGATGCTTCCAATAGCCAGCTTTCCATTAAACGTGAGAAAAAGTCTTTTATTTCAGAAACAGCTCAAACAGCTGACACTATAGGCTGTACAGGTTGTAGAAAATCATTGTATTAGGGACTGTAAAGGGCAAAACAGCCTTAGGCTAGTGGTATAATTTTTACTTAATTTACTGTGAATTAATGAGAATTTCTAAACACTGGGTGCACTACTGAGAAAAAAGAACACAAACAGCCACAAGAAATCAAGCACAAACTTGATTACTGCTCCTTTCCCAGGCCAGTTTAAGTCAAACACTTAGCCAGTCCCCTCCTTGTCTTAATTTTTCCTCATTTTTGCCTCAGGTTACATTCATTCTGGCCTAGTTCCTTTGGTGAGGCAGGAGATTGGGCATACGAGTAATGGTTTCTTTCTCATACTCTCTAGGCATTTCCGTCTTCTTATTGCTTCTTACCGTCTTACTCTTCTTCCCCTGCTTCAGCTTAGGGCTTTGACAGGCCACAGTCCCTCTGGGGTCTCCCATCCCCAGGATGTGTCACACACAGCCACAGTCCCTTGGGGGAGTTCTTGTCCCTTTGGCCCAGTGTGGGTCACTCAGCTTCAGTCCTCTCAGAGCCATACCTCCTTCAACATGGACTACCTCCTTCCGCAGGTACATCTCTAGATGTGTCCCTAACAATATCGCCTTCTGCGCCTCCTCTCCTTGTTTGTCCCCAAGGGTTTCTTTTTACCTTTTTCCTTTTTTTAAGGGAAAGAGTAGTTTAAGAGTAACCAGACCCCAAGAGGAGTATTTTCTTCAATAAATTACCACATGAATTTGAGAATTCCCTTGCATTCAAATAATTTACTAATAATCTGAATATCATCTTGCATGTTGAGTCGTTACCTTTCATTTCTGTCCCTGAATTTAATCCATAAAATTGGCATACACCAAAGACACAACATCTGCTGTGTACGAAGGAAGAGTTTGTTTTTGCTTGCATTACATAGTACAAGGTGGATCAGTGGTTAGGAAACGTACAACACACTATTCCTTTTTAATATCTTCTGGCTTTATGGTTAGTGGAGTTGTTTTTTTGATTTCCCATAGTGTATTTTCATGAGTGGGAAGATAAACCAAAATATATTAGATAAACTTATCAATAATTCAAAACACTTTCATGTAACATTTTTCCCCCTCTAGAAAGCTTAAAGAATACAAGGCAGTAGGTATACCCTTTTCAAAATGAGCTGTTTGAAAAACTGTACCCTAAAAAAGTCTAGATGTAAGTTTATGTTTATCAAACAGCTTTTTAAACAAATTTGTGCTTTGTATTTCATTAGAAATGAAGTTACCCTCCATCTCTGTGTCTATATATTCTACTTTACAATAACTACTTTGTCCATTAAACAGCATAAACAGACAGCTAGGACTAGAGATTTGCTCCTACAACTCCAAAACCTTGAGCTAAATAAAGATAATTCTTAGTTGACATCTACAAAAAAAACTCAGCTACAAAAAGATGAAGAAAGAAGCTAATTCTAAGTTTCAATTAGCCATCAAGGCATAATATAAAATGGTTATCCCTCAATTCAAATTTTCTTCATTTTCTTTTTTTTCTTTTTAACTAGAGCCAAGAAACTTGTAAAGCTGTTAATAAACATACATCTCTTTATGTAGATCCTATTATCCTCTCAGTGGGACATCCAACAGAGGGCAACATCTTGCATTTATACACAGAGAGAGTAACACACCAATACACATCCTAATGAGAAACCCCTAATCCTTGTTCTTTCCCAGAAATAAACGCCTGCAAAGAAAATGTGGCAGAAAGCCAGGCTTCCACTCTTCAAGATATATATATGACTGGGTAAGAACTTGTTCTACTTTCTGTTGAAACTGGGAATTTTAAATATATTCAGTGTGCTCATATTCAAAATCAAAAATGGCTTCTTCCCTGACTTTGAACTAGGGAAATATATGTGTATGTCTGCTGCATCTGTGTTTATTTTGAATGCAGACCAGACTCTGTAATAGATTTATTAATCAGTGATTCATCGATTCACATACAAACTGGGCCCTGCTCACCTTAAGGGGTTCTAGGATAAATTAATCTGAATCTGAAAGTTTCTTAACTACTCAGTATCAAAGTCTACAAAAGGGACATGAAACCACTTGAACAAATGCACTGTGCACACAAGGTTGTTGGCGTCCCAGGAATAATGCAACACACAGGACTCCAGTAGGATGCTGTGAAGTCTTCTGTGCTCCCTGCAGCAGAATTCTGCTTGATTTAATTTTACATCTATTTCATTTCTGATTCTTGACAACACTAAGAAGCCATGTGAAGATTAAGAACTGAGAGAGGGTGTTGAATGACAGCAAGAAGCTGTTCTTAAATTGTTTAAGAGACTTCTTAGTTGCAAGTAACAACTGTTCAACTGAGATCCAGTAACACACTGATATGCATAGTCTAAGGCAGGTGCAGTCTCAAGTAAAACAGATTTATGTAAGTCAACACTTAGTTCATGTCTCTTACACTAGAAAAAGCCTAAAAAGCTAGGTCCTGCTAGAATATAATTGTGCTATTTATTGGGCCTTCTAAGTGCAGTTCCTCTACACACTTTTTGTTTTAAAAAAGTTTTTCTGACTGAAATTACTGTTTCTGTTCTATATTGAGTCTGAAAAATTAAAAAAAGTCTAAATTTTGTGGGTTATTTTTATTTCTATTTTTCTAAAGTCTCTTTTTGCCACTTCAATTTATTTTGACAAGTTTGCCCTACCTTTCCATTTTCTCCTCTGTGACTTCTGAAGTCAGGAGACAGTATGCAGTAGCAGAAAAAACCTCAGAACTACACAACTTAGCTTCTCCAAAGTGTGATATAAGCTTTGACAAGTTATGGAATAGAAAATAAAAAAAGTTTCCAAAATAAAGTAAAAAACCCTTATAAGACTATGCAGCATCTATTGAATTTATATGGTGCCAAAAGGATGAACAAAAATAGGGAATTCCCAAAAAGTTAGGAATGTTTTCCTGTATTTCTTTAGTAATATATGTATTTAATATATTTCTTCAAGTTCTGTTTTAGAAATATATATTTTGTTGAAAATTTCAACATTCTAGTTTTACAGTTGTATTTTCATTTTTCACCCAAGACTTTCCTATTTTCTAGCTCTCCTGACCTTTTTTTTCCAGGTAGCTTTCTAGTTTTTCAGATCAACCAAATCATCATGGGTGGTTGTTTTCACGTTCCTCTGCTGAGCCACAAGACATTTGACAAGAAAAGCATTTCAAGGTAAACTCTCAACTACTGCACTAATCAGCTTAAAAAGCATGGCCTTCAAACCATCAATTAAATTTTAGTATGCGTCTAAAACACGGTAGCTAATTCTCTCTGGTCACACCAATGTAGTTAATGTCTATAGCAACTTCAAACCACAGGTCTCCTGTTTTTTGACATTGGATATGTGTTTCCTGCCTATGGAAAACAGTGACTTTTTATCAGCTTTTTCTCAAAAGGCATTCCTGCTTCAACTGTGAATTGATATGGCCCCTGGTGTCCAGATAGGCTTGCCACAGAATGCAAAAAAATCTGACACATAACCTTGAGTCATGTGGTAGGTGCTTTAGAAAGAATAATAATCAGATACAAAATTCTGGCAGCAAAGCAGTAAAAATCCTGCTGCATCTCCCTCCTCCAAAATAGTTAGTCTGTAACCTCTTCTGCTGATAATGAAATGGAGCCAGTTTTTTCAGCAGCAACAGTCATAGCATGAATACTGTATCTGCACACCAGGTAAAGTGATAACTTACAGAGGTGGGGACAGTTAATGTCAAACGGTTACCTGACAACAGGAAAGCCCAGGGGACCGCCTGACAAAGAAAGGGCTCCCCAGATGAGACATGGCCATCTTTGTATTCATTTGGTATGATCCACTGAAGTAAATGAATGCCCCTGCAAACAAAAATCAAAGAAATATGAAAAATATGCAATGCTCCAATGGCAAATAGCTGCCTCAGAGAGGTAACTACATGCTCCGTGAGGCACATAGAGCTTATTCATAAATGTAAACAAGCTTTGCCATCAGTTCAGTCTCTGTGGATAACAAGTAGGGGCTTGTAACAGGCTGCAACAAACATCATCTATGCAGGCAAAGACAAAATATAATGTTAAACATCCCCTGCCTCTTTCTTCTACAGGAAAATTAACATAACTGAGCCCAGAGATGAGGAAAGAGAGAGAAGGAAAAAAGGGTATGTGGGCAGCCATCGCCAATGCTACCCTGTAATGGTGCCTGCAAGCACTTAAACTGGAGGAAGTAAATACAGAGCCCTGCAAAGGAGGATCAGAAGTTGCTTCTGTGAGGGCTTTACTTTGCAGGCCCTCTAGATGTATTGTTTCATCTATCCGCTTAAGGCAAAAAACTTTCATCCTCCAAACACTACAACTCTTCCCCGACACCTTCACACGGTGTCTGTCTGCTTTTCGAACAGTCTGGCAAGAGCAAAGGGACTGCAGGAGCTGCAACACTGAGCACCCTGGAGATCAAACAGCATAGACCTCAGCTGGCCTCCCTAAAGGACACATTTTAATTGGCTTAAATAATGTTTCAAACAGAATTTAGAACAAAAATTAATTTCCTGTAGGGTACAGTATTCACTCTCAGCGCAGCCCAGCCAGTTTTAAGCATGCTAACAATGTTGCAGACCATGGGAGCCAATGGAGTAAGCTATATTTTCTCATGGGGTCCACAGACTTGACATTGTTTTCTGTGCTAGTGGGGATGAAAGCTTAATTAAAGATCTAATCTGAACTCTGGCAAAGGAATTGCCTTTGGATTTCAACTACAGCAGATGCATTTCAGACAAACGTAGGGAGGGATAAACATCTTCAAGAGGCCCTAAACCAGCATATTTTGAAGGCTGTCAGTGCTGCTTTTGCTGAATACTGAGTTTCATGAAAGTCTGTGCACAGCAACACTAAAGGCTCAGTCTTGTTTGTGCATTGATATTACACATATTGCCTTACATCTTGGAAAATCAGCTATTGTTCTGCCATAGTCATACTCTTTAGCCATTTATTTTCCATGGATACATAATGCAGCAGAGGGTTAGGTCCAGCCCCATGTGAATAATCACATCTCTTTAGCAAGGCTGGCCCAAAGAGGTGACCCTTACAGCTCCTTGTACAAACAGGCGTGCTGCGCTCCACAGCATGAGGGAAGCTCCCCCAATTGGATTGCAAGGGTACTTCAAAGGATCCTCTCGTAATTTGCAGCTGAGGCTTTACAGTAGCTTAGTTAAGATACTCATTAATCAAAATTTGCTGCTGCCCTCCCCAGTTAAGAGGAGAGACAACCACTCTGTGATACCAAAAGCAACTGTTGCAACCTGAAAGACCTTGATTTAGTGTTGGCAAAAACTTGCTCAAATTCTGGAAGACTAACTCTAAAGCCATCATGTGGCTGTAAACAGGCACAGTGATGGATGGGTACAAAACCACCTCAGAAAGACTGTTGCACTAACTTATATGTGCTTGAGAGGTGCTACTTAGGAACCTAGGGATCTGCTTGAGGCTTCAGCCTACAGCAACATGAAAGTGTGAACTTAATTTGTAATGATTCAGGTATCAAAGCAGTTGAAGTGCAGCAGCACATAGCTCCATAAGGGCTAATTTAACATGCTGCCTAGGTTGCAAAGCAGATGTTTCTACCAGCAGCCTTCATTATGACCACATTACACCTCAAATCTCACCAGCACCTAGAATAAACCACATGGGAAAGACACAGGCACATCAGTGCCCAAAAGAGAGATGAGATTTTGGCAGCTGTGACACAGTAATGCTTGCAGACAATACTGAAGTGCAGATCCAGTGCCACTCTATAGAGCCAATAAAAATCAAGTAGCTGCTGAGAAAGTAAATAGCAACTTTGGTGCACTTCATCACTTTGGGGCCAAAGGCAAAAAGGCACATGTCTGTGCAGTTAGAGTTATACAGCATGTGCGCACATACTCACACCCTACTGGGGATTACTCTGGTGAATTTTAATACTGGAACTCCTCTACCTTTGAAAGCTCCAGGTGGACTACTTAATGTTTCATATTCTTTTACCATGAACATGAGAGAAGAAGTGTGAAGGTCCAGCTGTAAGATAATATAGATTGTTAAAAAAAAAATAAATTTCAAAATAATCTAATCTCCACTGGAAGCGGTATAATAAATACATTTTAATAAAATCAAAGTCACAGAATATTTGCCAATATTACTTGACAATGACAAACATGCCAGGCAGTTTCAGTTTTATGCACTGTGTTGTAATAGCATTTTCATTTTGGAAAAATACTTAAAACCAGCCCTCTACTGGAATACACGTTTTCCAGCCAAATGCGTTGTATGGGAACTATGGGCCGAAAGAAGAACAGTTCAAAGCATATTACACTCACTTTATTTTTCCCAGACAAACCTGATTAGCTTACATGCATTCTACAAAAAGCTACAGTGATATTTTGTCCAAATAATATTTTCAAGAATGGTCCCTGTGTTAATGTCAGTTACAAAGCTGCTTATGAAATGCATGAACAAATTTAACTATGCCAGTTCAAAGGTTAGTGTCTCAAAAAAAATGAAAGCTGCATCAAGTCTCATACCTCATTGATTGTCCCAGCAGAAAATGAAAGTTACAAAGGCATAGTAACCAAATCACATCTAAAAGAACATCGCAAACACTAGCTTTCTTTAATGTTACTTATGTTATACACTTACTATGCAGCATCCATTTCAAATCAGTTCTTATTATCAGACTGTTACCATTTACAAGTAGAAATATTCAACATAGGAGGAAAATAAAAGAAATCTCACCACAGCCAGTATTAGTTGTACAGTCTCTGCCAGGAAGTCTCCTGTCAAGGGGAGCCTGTTCTTTCATTATATTCCAATCTGCATCACCTATGCTTAGTGGCTTCCACCCACAAAGGTCAGTCTCAAAATCACATAGAGTGTAATTAGCTGTTTTGAGAACAACAACAAGAAGATAACATTCAGCTGAATTTTATACAACAGTTTAATGCCACAACTACAATTATTTTGTATCTGTATGTACAAAGAGTCTGAAAGAAGCACTAGTATGTTTCACTGAAATCAGTATTTCAGATGGAGAAAAAATTCTAGAATATTAATAAAAGTTCAAGCAGTTCTCTTGTTAAACTTAGAGCCACAAAGGAAACCACCTGTACGAGAATAAAGTATATTGTATGAAATATGAGATCTGTACCTAAAGTATATTGTATGAAATATGAGATCTGTACCTATGTTGCTGATGATTATGAAAGTAATATTATATATTTGTAAAAGATGAATTCTATGATAAAGTTAATTATGCATGTGTGGAAAAAAACATCAAATTTATTTAGTGTTTTAAATGCAATGAAACTAAAGATTAATTATAACTTCCTCTTATTTTTCAAAATTAGATTTAAATTTATGAATTATTTAGGTCTCCCAGAAATTCTTATTGCAAAGTAAAAGACCATTTTCCTAGTTTGCATGGATTAGACCAATTTAAACTGTATGATCTCACACACTCTTTCTTTTCTAGAGCACAATTAGTAATTTTGATTAAAAAATTGTATAATCTGAGAATTTTCTTTCCTAGTCCAGAACAGCTTTACAAAGCCTATCTTTAACTCTTTGGGTCACTTAACACAACTGTAGACATCACTTTTGAACTTGTCACTTTCCAGATTTCATGGCATATTTATGCTATTATATCAACCTCAGACATGATTATACACATTACTCCAATTTTCAGGTTGTACAAAACCAAAATGAAATACACCTTGGTTGAAACACCACAGCAGTAAAGTTCCACTATAAAAGTCTTCCTGGTATAAAGAGCTTATATGAGCAGTTAAATCTTAAGGAACAAAGTAAATAAAAAATATCAGTGTCTTTTATCTGGATTCATTATGTATATCAAAATTCAATGAATCATGCTTTCCTGTTTAGTGCAGTATATTAGTTAAACACGAAATTTGGTTAACTTATTTGATTACAGAATTCTCATGCTTTCTACAAGATACCTTGTTAATTAAACTTTAATTCCTAACACATTAAGATAGAGGATGTAAATTGATATCCAAGACTAAGCTGTTTTGCTGTATGGTAATTAATGCTATAACTAGGCATTGTGCTCTTCTTACTAAACGGTCTTGAGCAAACCAATGTGACACGTAAAAGCAAAACTTCTTCTCTTAAATTATCACTGTCCCCTGGCCTCCCTAAAACCTGCAAAAGATTTTCTGTGCAAGAAGCTGACTGCAGTGGCTGCATAATAATGTCCAAAAAGGCATCAATAAATAACCATGTAGACACAGGGAACTTACTCTGCTGTATACTAAGCAACCAAAACCCTGTTCCTGGATGGAAGCTGCCAGGCCAAATTTAAAAGAAAAGTTTAAAAATGAGCGAAAAGTCAAGATGGCACTAATGATGAATGTTTTACACGTCAGTAAGGTATTTAGCATAGTAATTAAAAAAATCCTACTTTCTTTTAACTAGAAAACAATAATTTCTGATTTACCTCAGACCACGAGAAGAGTTATTGCAATATGAACATCAACATCTTTCATGTGGTGATGACACCAGATCTGTTGTCATTTATATGTCTCAATACCAGCCTCAATGTTCTTCATTGGCTCATGCTGGAGAGCTGACTGTCAAGGCTACGTTTAGAAATGGTATACTAGAAGAATTAAGGAAGCAGCAAGGTATCACTGCCCTTGATGGTCGACAGGAAGAGAGAAGTCTGAAATCTTCATTTCTTATATTGGTAGCTCCTAGTAAAACTTCTTCTAACACTGTGGAGGGGCACAAGAAGCTGGGACGAAGCAGAGACAGGACATCTGACCCAAACTAGCCAAAGAGGTATTCCATACCAAAGCACGTCATGCCCACTATATAAACTAGGGAGAGCTACCCAGAAGGGCAGATCACTGTGCAGGTTGGGCTGTGTTTCAGTCAACAGGTGGTGAGCAATTGGACTGTGCATAACTTGTGTCTGGGTTTTTTTGTTTGTTTTGTTTCCCCTTTTAGTTTTATATTCTCTCTCCTTGTTATTTTCCTTATTATTAATAGTAGCAGTAATTTTAGTTATTAAACTGTTCTCATCTCAACCTGTGGGATTTACATTCTTTCAGTTCTCCTCCCCCATCCCATGCAGATGGGAATGGGGAAGTTCAGCGAACAGCTGTGTGGTTCTGAATTACCAACTTGGTTTAAACCCCAACAATGAACAAACTTCAGGAAAAAAAAATATTTTGCTCAGCCATTTTTTGAAACTTTATGCAAATCTGAACACAATTATATAGGTAGGAAGAACATTCATGGTGTTGTGGTTTGGGGTTTTTTTGGGGGGCAGGGGGGAGAAGGGGAAAGAGAGGCAGGGAAAGCTGCTCCAGTTCACTAAATGTGATAGTCTTGGATACACCTTAGATGTTAGGTGTTTTTTTTTCTTCACTGTACCTGCCATTTAAAATGACAAGCTCTATACAAACATCTAGTCATGCAGACACTGAGCCAGAATCACTCACCAAGCCTAAGTGTTCCACCATATGCAATTTCTGCAAGTAAGGTTTCATTTTTTTAAAAGTATTGATATGTCAGGGAACATCAAGGCTATAATTTGAGTGAAATCCAACTGTTTGAGTTAACTGACTTAAATTTTATCCATACTTAATTCTAAAAACTTAGGAGTGCTTGAAAAGATTTAATCAAGCCTGAAAAGAAAGAAAGTTCTGTGCTTCAGCTGAAACCCAAATCCAAGAGAGAGTTTCTCAGTGTATTTTTTCATTGCTCAAATATTAATAAACTTTGAGAAATCCTCTATTCCCATCAAAACAGTGCATAATTTTTATGATTCACAGCTTTTTCTCTACATTTTTATTTGAGCCTTCAAGTAATTAATAGGGAATATTTCACTGTCCATAGCTGGAAAATAGGTGACTGCACAACCTATATTTTTAGGGGAGCCATACTGTAGTTATGTAAGTTAAACACACATAAAACATATATCTGGTACATTATGTCTATTCCTACTGCACCTCTTATCATTCCATCTATTTATACTTCTGCAAAATAGAAAGGAAATTAAAAAAGAAACAACCTCCATTCATGGTAATAACAAGCCAAATTTGAAAAACAATATGCTTTTTTTTCATGTGGGTGTGTAAGTATACTTCAACGAGTGAAGGAGTAAATTATTATACCAGCTCAGAAAAAAACAATAACTCCAAGATGTAACCAGAAGAAAAAAAATGGTCCCCAAATATGTTCCCTTGAATTTCAAGAAATACATAGAGCTTACTAAAGCTATAAAATACACAGGGAAAATTTTTCAATTAAGATGAACCATTTTTCCACATCTCTGTTTTTAAAAAAGAAACAAGCAATAAAGCACATACAACAAAAGCACTGGGAGGTAATGTTTACTCTTTGACTAGCTTACCCTACAATTATTCCAGCTCCTCTTGATCCTCCTGGTGGAAAAAAAAGCAAATCAGTCTTGTTAGGCAGGCTGGGTTGCCAGCCAATTAATATTGCCTCAACATTGGTAGCCTGCAAGTGGATGAAGCTTTTCAGTCCTACTCTGGCAACTTAATCAAATGAACACAAGAGGGAATGCACAGCTTGTCTCTCTACCAGATTAACATTTCCCTGACTAATAAATATGGAATAAGGAGGGCTCCTACCCTTACTCAGTGTGACAGCATCCAAGCCCCTATGGAATTTGAAGTATAAACTACCTGTATGGTCAGCAATCAAAACACCTCTATATAATTACTTTGTCATTAATACTGTCATTTCTATCATTAAATGCCATTTTGGGAAAATAAAGGCTTATATCTATACCTTCTTACTGTCTATGCAAATTCCCTACCAGTTTGCTACTGATTTCATTTATTTAGGATCTGTTAAAGGATTGAGAAATACTGTAGGCCATAGGTCATGTAGCCTGAAATTCTCTATGTCATACGTCATTAAACAGATGTCTCATAACACTGGAGTCCCTTAGGTGAGATGGCCTCATCTCCTGAAACTACTCAATTACCTGACTTAGAGGGAAGAGACTAGTGCTGTTAAAAGAATCTCATGTTGATCCTGGGTCTACAGAAGGCATGCTTACTTTGAAGTAACTGTTCAGGTGAAACACAAAGGCAATGCTATGCAGTTTTTGTAAGCAATGAAGTCAGAAAATTATATAGATGTAGCTTCTTTTTCTCCACATGTGTATACAAGATTGATAGATATTGAAAATTCCAGGCAATTAATGTGCCACAGGAAACATAAGTATGTAGTAAAACAAATGTTTTAGACTAAAAAAATATTCTTCCTTAAAGCAGTATGGCAATAAAAAGATTCGCATGTGTGTTCATTTGCTCTAGAAGGTTTCAAGGATTTGCGATAGTAAATTGTTATACTGTAAATAAAATGCGGTAAAAGCTACACTCTATAAAATTATACATTTCCTTCATTCTACATATTTTCTATTCATTAATTATACAAATCCTATGAAAGGCTGAAAATATGTAAACTAATATTGGCGATGCAAAATTAAAACCAAAAGAGTTAAAGACAGCTGTTTTAAGGAAGCTTCCTTTCAGAAACACTTATAGGATGTGTTTCACTTTCTCTTTTTTAATACACTAACTATGTTTTGATAATTTATTCATCACAGCAAAATATGAAATTTAGAAGTGATCTCAAATAAGTGATATCAAATAGACATAATGAAAATGTAGAATTTAATACTGAAAACATTAATTTCAATTTTTCACTTCATTAGATGTATTGATTTCAACAAAACTACTCACATAAATTTGGTTACTCATGTGTGCTTCCTAGACAAGTTCCTAATTTTTTGAGACTCTAGTTTCATATACTTAAATATACATTTATATAAACAGGCAGAAATTAAACAGAAAGTTTAAGAAACATTGTAAAACATATGTGTTTGTTCTTATAAAATGCATTATTATAAGACTTTTTTATGTCAAATTAACATAAGCAAAAGAGAAACAAAAATAAATCCTCTCCAATTATAATGAAGCAAAGAAAATCCTCAAAAAGAGGGAAATTTTTCACACTGCTAAGTAACAGCTGCCTGTTTTCATTTTCATTCAGTATAGAGATCTGTCAGCTCTTTCTGTACATGAGGGTATTTCATGAGAGGAAACTACTGAGGATGTATCCAAGGATAGATGCTAACATACCTAATAGAATAGAAGCTAAAATATGCTTTATTGTACCAGATAGGAATTTTTACTGAAAATTAATGTGAGTAGATGTAGTGCACTCTGACTATTACAGAGTACAATTTCCAAATCACATGGAAGGTGTACATCCTGGAATGAAAAGAACAAAGGACAGAAATAGATGATGACTTTTCCTTTAGGTCTCTTTTGTTCAAGAACTGCAGAAAGTGTCAGAAAGGTGAATCTTTTAAGCCAACCAAACTGCTGATGAGCTAAATTCTGCCTTTAGGGTCCACTTCCTTGAAAAGGACTGCATGAGGTATCCAAGACAGTATTAGCTATTAAAATGAGCCAATTTAAAAAAAAAAAATTAGTAGTATTTTGAAGATGGCTATTTTTTCTTTTTTTCTTTCTTCTCCGACAGTAGTAAGAGCAACATACAACGCAGGTTACTTATATTGTAGAAAATTACCTTTTTTCACCCTTTTTTGATGGGATGAGTATTTTTGTGCACTGCACCAACAAAACAATACATCTTCATCCTGTGACTGCCTCAACAGAAGGAAGCACACAAACCCTGTGTCTCAGGTTCAACTGAGTGTGGTATTTTCTTTAAATTGAAATACACTAGGAGTTAGTGGTAAATCAGTGCCACACAGTAAACCAAGCTAACTGCAGAGGTGGCAGCAGGCAAAGAAGCACTAGGCAGAGCTATCAAAGAAGGTTTTGTACTGATTGGGCCTTCTGTCAGTCCTTGCCCCAGCACCCTAATTCTGGAGAAGTCACAAAGAACAGTACTGAGACATTCGAGCTAATCTGACTTTTTTCTGCCTACTCTTCAGTTTTCTGGCACATCCGCATGAGTGTAACAAAAGCAATATTTTCAAGAGTGAGTCCCACTGTGGTCTCTGTTTAAACCTAAAATACTGGCTATAACTAGATTATGTTGTCATCTTCTGGTTACCCAGTGCCAGTGTCCAGCATCTGAGGCACAGAGGTAAAATTAGAAAGTATAATGCATTACATCCAAATATGCTTGCCTGTAAGTGTTTAGAGTTATCTTTATTTTTGCTTTGTGTAGTACTATAACAGCTACCCTTCAACTGGGACAATTATTATTCATCCTCCTTTTAAAACCTAAAATTATTCTTCTATACTCCTAGTCATTATTCACCACAATTCTCTCACATTGTTACTGAAGTGGGAACACTAAATCACTGAGAAATAAAATCCAATTTATAAAGTGCTATTCACTTTCATCCAATTCTTCCTCCTAAAGAGTGTAAGAGGACTCTCTGTATTCCTACCAGCAAACACACAGAGCTAGCAGCATAGGGTCAAGTCTTGTAAAAGAGGAAAATAGATCTCAGAAAAGAACGCCCTATACACATCAATGTTGTCTTAGCTTTCACCCAGGGATAAAACAGTATAAAGCTTACAATTTAAAATGTTACTTTAGCATTTGCATGTATTACTTGTTTTAGGCATGGCTCCCGCATGGTTATTTAAATAATTTAAAAATTAAAGTTTCAGACTGTGAGTTAAAAAAAAAACACAAACAACTTGTAGTTACATACAGTCCCTAAAGTCTTCTCAAGAAAGTTTGAAACTAGATGATCAAAGTCCTTTCCAACCCTAGTTATTTTATGATTCTGATTATCGATGTTCTTCATCCTGACATCAAGTGATACGCAAAAATTTAATTTGTACCTCCCAGCAGCAAATACGCATCATTGCCAATATCCTAAAGATGTGCAAAGTTTAAATCTGTGACACACATTTAAGTGTTACTACCAGAGGCAAATATGCATACAAATGTAGACCGTATAATATTCATTTAGAAAGTTATAGGGTCTCTAAAGCTACTTTCAGATGGAGATCTAAAATGTTTCAGGATTATTATAGACATCTTCCAGTAACTGTTATTTTCTTTTGCTCTTGATTTTACAGTAGAAACTCTGGCTTCTAAGCAAAGTTACCTTCAATTGAAGACCATGAGTATGATGTAGCTTCTGAACTGTATGCGATTTACATGGTAAATTGTAACACCACATAAATTTCATGTCATCTAATGTATTTTCTGCCATTAACTCGTACTCTAAATTAGAAAACTAGGGAAGTAGAGGTTATGTACATTGTACCTAGGGGATAGATTTAAGCAAAAATATGTAAAATATTGCATTTCTACACATATTTTAAAAATTGCTATTTGGATCCAGAGCATACTGTTGGGACCAGACAGAGAAACAGAAAACAATAGGAAGGAAAAAAATGCATGACAGAAAACGCTACAAACATTGTCACTAACCTCAACATCATTAACTATTTTGTGGAAAAGAAGCCATGTAAATAATATGTTTTTTTAGCCATTTGGGTAGATCTGTTTAGGCTTTCGCAATGCTCTTCAGCACAATGTCCTTCTAAAGGAATGCAATTCACTTACAGCAGGCTGCTGGATCCTCATCACTGCCATCAGAACAATCTGGGTGAGAGTCACAGGCTGATCCGGGCTCTGTGAGCTGCCCGTCAGTGCAGGTGAATTCTTCTAAGGAGCAGAA
The DNA here is from genome assembly GCF_033815535.1 of Pezoporus flaviventris. NCBI lineage: Eukaryota > Metazoa > Chordata > Aves > Psittaciformes > Psittacidae > Pezoporus > Pezoporus flaviventris. The sequence goes on from NW_026892595.1 coordinate 12,242,745, forward strand.
ACCTGGTGGCTCAAATGGTGCAGTGTCCAAGAGCTGGATGTTATTCAAACAGATGAAACCTGCTCTGCTCTGGAATGTTCCTTTAAACATAAGCTGTAGATTGTACAGTCAAAATATTTGCATTAACAGACAGCAGAGAAAGCCTGATTTTTATTTACATAAACCAGCAATGTTTCACTTGTTAAAAGGTGCTGCATTCTTTCCATTACAAAACAAGTACAAATTTCAAATTAGAACCTGAAATCTTGTATGACTACCTTCAGTTGAAACTTCTGAAAATTTACACCTAAAAGGGTTTGATGAAGTCCAAGAACGAAGTTAATTAAAAGCCAGATTTTGCACAGGATGATATAGAAGAATGACATTTCAAAAGAACATCTTTTGCTCATGGCCACTGTGGAGACCAGCTGGGTCTCAAAGCAAGGAGATTACCACACTTGTGCTCTCCAAGTTTCTTTTACCTGAACTAAAAGAACAAGCAGGAGGAAGCAAGCTTGAATTCATCAGAAAGATGAAGATTACAATGAAAGAAACCACTGAGAGACAAGAGCAGGAGTTATAGGCACAAATAAAAAATGGAGTTGTGGGTTTTGACAGACTGGGACATGACCAGAGCACTGATCTCAGAAAGTAGTCACGTGCAAGAGGGACAAAGCACATATGAAAGAAAGCTGGAAAAGAATATCAGACAAAACAGAAGGAAACCAGAACAGACATGATTTGGGACATAAGCAGAAGGGTCTAACGCACCCCCCTCACCCCCCCCACACACCACCGAAGCCTGCAAATTAGGATAGAGTGAAATCTCAAGAGGCATATAGCAGGAATGCTATAGAATCATATATGTCATTGTCTTCCACTAGAAATTTTTTTCTAAATGACAAAGCTTTCTAAAATTATCCATTCTCTCCCATTTCAAACATTGAATGCTTCAATGAAAATATGACACAGCCATATAATTAAAGATATTTTTCCTCCTTCCCTAAGTACAAGTGATCCTTGCCATCATTGTACATTAATGTATAATTTTGACTTTCTACATATACGCATACACATTTTTGGCAGCCTCTTGTTTATTTTTAGATACTATAGTCTTATTACACATTTGGTTGCTTATTCACACTTATCCTTGCGGGAAAAGGAAAGACAAGCAACAACAACAAGATACTTCTACTAACTTGCTGAAATGCATTCATTTATTCAGATATATATCAAAACATTTCCTGCAGCAGACTTGAATCTTTGTCCTTTCACAGAGATTACCTTTTCAGCTGATGGTTGAGACAATAAAATATGGTTATTTAATTATGAAAAAATAAATGTAAAAACAAACTTGTAAATTAATTTAAGAATTAATTATATGCAACTTTGCGTTCTTCTCTATGCCTGAAAATTTAGGAGGAGGATGTTGCATCATCTACTTATTTATATCCTTCCTCTGAAACACCATTCATGTCATCTCACTTATTAGCATTTATATTTAAATGACTTGGTAACAGCTGAGATGAACTCAAATGACTAACTATAACATGGTGAGATTTGCATTCATTTTCTTGCATGTGATTAAAGACCAGCAGCTTCAACACGTGACGTCTTTGTGGATGTTTTGTTGAGCTGTAACCAGAGCTTTTACTCATATCAATGCAATGAAGAATAGGAAGACCTTTGGGCTACATATAATTAACAAATTTTTAAGTTTTCTAGAAGCTTTACACACAATAAAGTAAAGCATCTTCAAAAATCGAACGTGTGCCTTTTTCGTTCATACCTTTAAGTTTTCTATCCCTGTTGGTAGACGTATATCTACTTTGACCCATTCCCTCTTAGTCACGGTGCTGGTTTCCCACAAGATATGTTCTTCCTGTAAAATGTAGAATAAAATGTCATAAAGCTAATTTTTATTTCTCTATATATTACCAAGGCCATTTCCTGAACTCCATCTTTTCCTTTCCTAACCAAACAACCACGTATACAAAGTTCTTATATGTGAGGAACTAGAGCTTCACATATTCATTTGCAGTCATAGCACTGAGCACCATGAGAGAGAAAAGAAACAAAATATGTTTACTGTGATTAAACATGCAAATACCACAATTATCAGGAGGTGTCTTAGTAGAATTAAAGTGAATTAATATGCAAATTAAGCCATGTTATTGCTGAATTTAACAATGTGTTTCCATGGTGCTCTCTATATTATTTTTTTTTCATAAATAACTGCTTATATTGTGTTGTAATTAGATTTAGTTTTCTTAGAACTGAATTTTTAGGGTCTGTCAAAATTACCTAACTAACTGTGCTAAAAATCACCCCACCCCCCCCGTTTTTAAATCTGTAAAGCATGCAGAGTAGTACCTAACAATTCCTAGTCGTGTTCTGAGTTACCTTAATCACCATTTTCACTCCACCTCCTAAGCATAGTAGTGAGAGTACCAAATGTGGTAATGCTCCCTTTACCAAGCAATCCAAGCCCTTTTGATTTCATAATCTAACGAAAACGGCTCAGGCTTATTCTGCTTCTGGTCATGTCCTAACTGGAAGATGCTGAGGCCAGTACAATGAAAAATTATTATAGGTTACACATGCAAACAGACTTACCATTACAAGTATCAATATTGAGGCCCCTTTTAGGATGCTGTGCAAAGTATTGGGTCTACATTTTCCACAAATGATATTACAGAATTAGCAGCAGTTCAGAAAAAAAAGTTGTAAAGCAGGATAAGAGAAATGGAAAACCTCTTGTATGAAGAGAAATTGAAAGTATAAAAATATTTTACCTTACAAGAGATGAATAAAAGGGGATATGTTAGGTATGTGAAATATTATCACTAGTATAGACAAGGCAAGTTATCTTTTTTCCTGTCTTGCAACATAAAAATAAAAAGAAAAATTCTAATTCTTTATAGTCCAAGAGATGTGAATGAGCAGAACAACACTGATATGATTTGTGATGAGTAGCCAATTATTTTTGCTCTTTTCCTAACAAGGTTTCAACTGTTACAACATATTAACAAAGCTGAAAGTCTAAACCTCTGTTGAATTTGTTTTCAAAGGTCAGTTTTGGAAAACTGCAAGGCAGAGCCAAGCACACTAACCCTAACCCTAACCCTAACCCTAAAACTTGCTTCATTTAGCCAAATAATTCAACTTGCAAAGAAAATGTATTAGCATTATTAGCCTACAATACCCACACATAAACACAGAAAAAGGTGATGTACTTAGAACCATACTACATGGCAAGTTAAAACCACAGCCTGTGGCTAAGTGTCTGCTTTTAAAAATATTTTAGTTAATGTATTCCCCCCACATGTACATATATAAACCCTTCAAACACATTTGTGTACCTTGGGGGAGCACTCTGCCTTTGCTTTTTATTTGATTGGATGCATCTGGATACTACAATTTTGTTCACATTCAATTAATCGCTTAGATACCCATCCCCATGACCCTCTTGATCCCAAATTTATGTTAATAAAAACAGCTTGACACAGTAAATTTGAATTTTCTGTGCATGTGCCAGTATCCAAACCTTCTAGGGCAGATTTTTTTTACATTGACAGCTGTAAATCATCTCTGATGCAGCAACTTTTAAACTGATTATTGTTCCATGCAACAGACATTACCTTCTGATTTCATACAGGTCTAGTAGTAACATTATTTCCTTTCCTCACAATGTTTTCTCTGTAGTATTCATCCTGCTTATCAGATTCTATCGCCTCTTTAGTACAAATGGGTTAACGCTTCTAGCACATCCCTTGCGTCACTAACCTTCTTTAAAAATGTAGACTGTACTGTTTTTCCAGTACTTTCCCTTGAGATTTATATTGTTAATGCAGGGAAGCAGTTGCTCAAAATACCTTCACTCTATTCACCTTGTGATATATTTATCATCTATGAGCAATTTTTTGTAAAGCTAAATGCCAAGAATTCTTTCTTTTCCTGCAGTGGTTTATACTGGGGGTTTGTGGGGGTATTTTGGGTTTGGGTTTTTTGGGGGGGGTGTTTTGCTGGGGTTTTGTTTGTTTGTTTGTTTGTTGGTTTGCTTTTGGGCTTCTTTTTTTTTTGAGAGAGAGAGATAATGCTACTCAGATTTGAAGGATGAAAGAGAATTGTGATCTCTTCTTACCAACTCCATTTATAAAATACAACATTTTTTTATCATTATTTCTTACATATTTTCAACTGCATTCATCATTTTGTCCCTGCTTTTCTCATTTCAGAAAATAATTTGGAACAAAAGCTTATTTGTTCCCCCCATAATGATTAATGGGTTACCTTTAACTTCTGCAAAGAAATGTACTTGCATGCTTCTTGCAAGTGCTGCTGAACACTTTCAGAAATAGTGCGTTAGGATACAAATATGCTTGCACATATAAACATCAGTTGAAATGATATTTTACTGTTTAATTTCCATAAAATTAATGTAAGCCATAAAACATGTAAAGATTAAGAAAATAAAAGGATGAATTATGAGTCCATTATTTAATGGGAACAATGACCAAGTAATGAATGGCAAATGGCAGAGGGAAGTCAACATTATCTTTTTGTTTCAAGTTTTACATAAAAGTTTAAAATTTATCAGAAAATTATTAGACAGCTAGTACAGTTAATATTTCATGTTCTTAAGACAGCTAATATTGCCAAATGCAAATGCAAACACAGGCTGGAATAGAATAATAATATTACAAATATTTATAAGCCAGAAGTACTGAAACTGGAAAGGAATCAGAAAATTACTACATAAGTAATATCTTCCTATCAACAACTCCTGGAACCTGAGGAGAATCTGTGGGATACTAGAGGAAAGGGAGACCAAAGGATGTATATTACAGTTAAGGGAAAAATACAGACCATGTAATTATAAACCTGCTGAGCAACCTCTAAGACACTGGGACAGATTTCTAAAAATAATCTTGAAAGCAGCTAGAGAATTAGAAAGTGACAAACCTACATTAGATGCTTCTGATGAATTTTTTTTTTTAATAATTGTAAGCAGACAAAGTAGAAAGTACTTTATAAAGGCTTTTAACAATCTCATGGGACATTCTTTAAGTAGATCGAGGGGATTTGGTACAAACAGAATTACTTTAAAACTGGTGTACAAATATGAGTGCAACCTTGTTTAAAAGAGGAAATGTTGATAAAAGACAATTATAACAGCTTTGCATAGGTCTGTTCCAAGGCCTGACATAGTTATAGTGCTGACTGTTTGGATAATGGAATGAAAAATAATATTTAGAAAAATGTGGACAACACAAAACTGGGAGGAATTACAAGCACCCCGAAGGACATCATTAGAATTTAAATTGATTTCATTATACAAGAACAAGTTTCAAACCAATAACACAAAGTTAAAAGATGCATGAATCACAGATAGGAAAGAAAAAAAAATGATCAAATGCAGTAGCATTGAATGAAGAGTGACTTTACCAAGCCAGAAATGAAACAGGAAAAGCTGCAGGTTATCATGGACCACAGGTCAACAACAGGTTACTGTTGGTGAAAAAAAAGTCCATTTTCCCTATCCTTTTTCACACCCAAGAGCAATTTAAATTTCCTGTCTTCCAACTGATGTCTTAATATCTGTATTAGAAAATAGGTTCACTTAATCTTTGACCTCTCTGTTGAAAAGGTGAGGAAGGCTAGGGATACATTTGCAACAATTGGGTGGCTTGTCCTCAAAAAACAGGACTGAAACTGTACGCTAAATGTAATCCAGTCTCTCTGTCAGGCCTGTTGGTGGCTGGACATAGCAAGAGTTATTTGGAGATAAGAAGTTCTGACCAATAAAAATAATAAAGGGGGTACAGAGAACGCATGGTACGGGGCCATATAACTGAGAGGTTATTTTGAATGGCAGCCTCCACAAGAGTAGCTCTCTTGTCTTCCAGGGGCAGAAGGGTTTTGATTTTGAAGCTAGCAGCATAAGCTTATGTTACTGAATGTTTTTCTTGCAAATTTTGCAGTATGTTAATTCATATCAGCTTTAAATAAGTCTATGTGCAATAAATACACTCCAGACTGAAGAAGAAATTCAATAACTAAAACATCAAAGGGCTAAAAGAAGGTGTGGAAACACAGCTGACTAAACTGATGTCATAACTGCCAAAAAATGTTCTTCTAATGTACATGTAAGTATCTGTTTATAAATTGATTCAATTTGTGCTCCCAGTTCTATAGGAATTCAAATGCTGGTCTTCTCATGGTTTTGGCTCACTTATTTACCTCTATTTTCAGGGAAAGAACACTCTTAAATCAAGTCCATTGATGCTACTTAGGTAAACCATTGAGATCAGTATTCCTACTCTGTCTCAAGGTTGCCATGGGTGTCACATCGGGTAATTTATTGGCAAGTACTATGGCACAAATCTCCATGCACTCTGACCAGAGCACTGATTATGTTACAATTCCCTGATAGAGTAATGGGTCATAGAAAAATACAACTATTCCCTTTCATAAATGAAAAAAAAAAAAAAAAATCAAGAGCCTGGAGTTTTTATGAATAGCTGAAGACACAGTAGGAAAAAAATAAAGCATTTCCATTACCTGTTCCCATATTTAAATGCATGGTAGTATTACACTTCAGGTTTGTTTGCATCTTATCTTTGTGAATGAAGTGGATCAGTCTTTTTAAATACTTGTATTGCTGGGTGATAATAATTCAACATCAGCATCAAGATATGAGATCCATTAACTTAATAAGACCAGCTGTATTTTTCTTACTTTCATTAAGTAGTGGTACAATAACATTCATATTAAACAATACTTTCAAAAGGGAACATTCTAACAGCAGAAAGTCTCCACAAGGCAAGGGAAGTAAGAAAGATGGAAAAGGTAATCACTGCTCAACTGACATTTGTGTTTCAGTTTGACATGGCCATTTTATCTACTAATGGGCAGAAAAATAGGAAAATTATTGCTCTAAAACTTGAGTAAAGCAAATCTGGTGGCTAAACAAGAACTTTCCACACATCCTGAGACAGCAACTTTCCTTTTTGATTTGTCTCCATAGGGAAAAGCACTTATTTTCCCATTCCCAGAATGGGAAGAGGGCTAGAAAAGCTTACTATAGATTTTTTCTTTTTACCCTTTGAAATCCCCAAATTATTTAATTTCTCTAATAGCTGGGGTTTGTCCTTGAAGTGTTATTGCAGAACACTCACTCATCAAATTAGTTAATAGCTGAGATGGCAAATACCCAGGTTTTATAATTTCATAGATGAATGGAATCATACTAAGTTATTGTTTTGGACAAACTTAACTCAGGGGGCAGGCACAAGCTAGAAGGCATATTTTCTTGTATTTTGGCTGGTAACACCTGGGCTGCTGTATATTTATTCTTTGAAAATGCATGCATGAGTCGTCTTACCTGATTAGTAAACAGTACTGCCTTGAGAACACTGTTATCTGCCATGGAGTAATGAAACTGAAAATGGCAATTCTTACTGAAGCAGTGACACATGGAGCTGTTAAGATAAGTGCTTTTGTATAATATCTTGCCATTAGCTTCCGAACACTCAAAATATCCTGAAAAATATTTAACAGAAAAAAAAAAAAACAACAAAAAACAAAAAACAAGGCAGGGTTTTTTTAGGTAGTGGTTTTTGGTTTTGGGTGGGTTTTTTTTTTTGTTGTTGCTGTTTTGGTTTTTTTTTGGATTTTGTTTTGTTTTTTACAAATCTTCCCCCCACATGCACCCTCCCATTAATCAATGAAAATAAGGACTGAGTTCTTGCAATTGAACCATGGACCCAACCTGATAATGGTGGAATCTGATTATCATGCTGACAATGTGACTTTGATGGTAATAGGAAACACCTACAGGACAAGACATATATATTTTCGACTCACAGACAGCCCCAGCAACCAAGAATTGCATCAGTTGGTAGTATCATGAAATTATTACTTTGCACATTAAAACCGTAAGGAGTCCACATTCAGCCTCCTTACATTTATAACCATTCAATACCTAACCACAAATATATTTAGAAACCAGGCTTTCTTCCTTCTTGCACTATGTTTTCCAGAAAGTATGCTTGAAAGTGCTTTTTACAGTAATATTTCTGTAGACTCTTCATAAAATAAAGGGGGGGGGGGGGGGGCGGGCAAGAGTGTGTATTTTGCTTTACTGCTACAGGTGGCAGGAGCATCTACACCTTGTAATCAAGGTCTTTACTTCTCAGCCAGAATTTCCTCAACAAAATGTTGAGAACGTATTGTCTTTCTATCTGAAGCAGAAAAGCAATTTCTGCTCTTCTTGACCTACTGCCCCTTGTAAAAGCACCCTTACAGAGATCTGAAAGAGTACTGCATCCTTTCAAGAGTGTCTTTAATTTGTCAGAAATAAAAAGGCTAAATAGTTTTTACCAAATATCATATCATGTTTTTCTCCCCACCCCTGAGTCACTGAATATTTTGCTACCTTCTGAAGCAGCTATTAAATTAATAAACAAGGACCGATTAAAGGTCTTGAGTGTGCTGTTTCTGTGTTCCTGTCACTAAATGCAACTTCTCTAATGCAGATGTTGCAGTTTATCTCAAGGTTAATGGAGAAAGTGTCATTTCACAAAGAAAATATTTTATAAGGGACCACATTCTTCTTTTACTGTCAGTTTAATCTTTGTTATGCAATGTTTTACAGTGAAATATGTGGTTACAATTTTATAGAATCATAGAATATTTAGGGTTGGAAAGGACCTTAAGGTCACCTAGTTCCAACCCCCTGCCATGGGCAGGGACACCTCACACATTCCATTTCTTTGGAATTAGGTTTATAATTTCATGCCACAACTGCTAACATGGATATAAAGGAACATTATAGATTTAAGCCATCATTCTGTTTGACAGAGATCAACGAGGCATCTACCTTTCTGTTACTACTGCCTTATGCAGAAGAGAAATGTGCATCAACACTAAAATTTACACTGGAGGTTCTTTGTCTAGTTTCAGAATCCTTTGTTGCCATTATAAAACTGACCTTTTTTTTCAAGAGCCTAACAGTAATTAACATTCTTTTCCCTCTCTCAGTTTAAATTCCTGAATTTTTAAAAACAGAGCAAAAGGGAGTCAACATCGTTTTCAGACAAGAGAGCAAATGAATAGCACTAGATAAAATTTCTATGAAATATCCAGAATGACAGTGTATCCACAAGGGATACTGGCAGTTCTTCAAGGAATATGTTTTCTGCAAGTGTTACGAATGCTTCTGAGAAAAATTAGTGTCTTCATTTCTAAGAGTAAGCCTCAGAAACTCCTGTCCTAAAAATACTGGAGGGCTTATTATTGTTTTTTTCCCCCCCTCATGTCCATAGCCTGTAAAAGTAAAATCACACCAATTTAACTGGACAGGCAATGAACTATGCTAAAGTAGTTATTTCCCCTCTTCCAGAGGATTTTTTTTAAATTTCTAAATGTTAACTGTATTAGGAATTTTTTTACAAAACTTTTCAGCTCTTCTCTAAGGCATGAATTTCCCTCAGTCCAGTACAATGCATAGCATATTACTGTGTTTATGCTCTGATCTTTTTTATGACCTTTTCACTTGAATTTTCACTACTTCCTTCATTCACTGAAGTGCCAAACTTCCCCACGTTTTTATAAGTAGAACAGTAATCCCAGAAAAACCAATAAATTCATGGCTGTCTCAAAGCCTGTAAGTATTTTTCTGATTGGCTCCATCTTAATAATTTTCTGACTCACATATTTTGAAAGTCCTTCTGCTTTAATCCATGTTTTTTATTTCATAAACTACACAACTTTGTATCTATGCTACTAGTTTTACAGTAACAACTGAGGCATCAGTTAAAAGTGAGACTTCTCCTTTTCTGTCAAGTTTTCTACCCCAGCTGAGAGCTGTTCAGTCTCTGAACCAATCCTCTACAACTTTCCCGCTTAACCATCCTGAGGAAGGAAGAGGTCAAATCTGAACTGCCACTATTTTTACTCTTCAAAGGTGAATTTTCATGAACTCAGAAGTCATGGATGAAATGCTGGGTGGGAGAAGACAGATTGGGGAAGGAGGGAAAAAGAGTAATGTAATAAGATCACATAATTAATGATTTGTCTGGGTTTTCAAGTTAAAAGAGAGATTTTTACCATTAGTTATCTGAAATGTTGGGTTTAAAAGCATGGCACTTCCTTGGATTTATTTTTGCATCTCATAATCTTTCTTTTTATTATGCAGAACTTTGGTTTCATTAGTTTCTCATTAAAGAACTGTTACCCCAGATCTAAGAAACCAGATTAATCCAATTTAAGAATGAACTATGGAAATTATACAGCATGCTGGAAACATCAATTAAGAAAAGAGCAACAGCAAAATATTTTATGAACAGTATTGCAGAGGAATATAAAACCTCTGTAAAAACTTTTGACACTAGAGAAGTTAGAAAGTAAAGTTATAGAGGAAGTTCCTATAATACAACACTGGAGAAAAGCAATAAAATAACAAAGATCGCCGAGAACAGAAAGTATTTATTAAATTTAAGAATACTAGGAAAAGAAGATTATGCAAAGCCTATAAGCAATCCTTTCTTTATAAATATAGTTGTCTAGACCTCAGCTTTATAATTTAGTTTCTTACCTGTCTTCTATTTATAGTAATGAAAGGTTTGATCAAAATCAGAAACTAAACCTTTATCAAGCTCTATTTGCATTGTAAGTTTGAACCCCCAAGCATGGCATTTTTTTCAGTTTGCATACCATTTCTTTAATTTTTATAATTTACTTAATATTCAGCTTCTTCAGTTATGCCTCAACAAATCTGCATGTATAGAAATACTGACTATATTTAGAGATGAGCAATCATAGTTCAGATTTTTTCAGTACATTCGAATGTTAATGATTAAATTCCATGTGTTGTTTTGACACTTACATCTTCTCACATTATCTTTTTTTCCTTTATGACACAGAAACACAGGGAATGTTCCCAAGCAGTTGTTTGCATTATGTGTTCAGCTTACTCAGCTAACAGTGCGTATTTAATGCCCAAGCACCAATACAACAGATACTTTAAAATGTGGTCTATTTCAACAGACATTGCTTGTGACCTGGTCCTGTAAAAGCCACTTACAAAATTTCAGTATCTTTCCTGTCCTTTTATGACAATCTATACTCATTACTAGTCCTTGAGATATGATTTTAAGGTATGACATTGATACAACATGCTTCAGGGAGGCATCAAATGAGAAGTTCCATTTTTGTTAGATATCCCAGTGGAAATTGAAAGGTGATGTGTCTTTTTTTTGTTTTGTTTTAAGATGAGAGAAAAAATAAATCTATTTACCAGTCTATATGCTCTTTGCTGTACATAAATGTTAACATGCAAAAATTCATCTTGAGTGTATATACTCAATCACCTTTCCTGTTATTTCATTATAATTTGGCTTATTACAGTATGTTGAAATGTATACTAAAATGTATTTTAAAAGTCTTTCTAAAATGAAAACAATATCTAAGCATTCATTGTCCTGCTGTCAATGACATGTACTCCACTTCTGTGGGCTCAAAGTTCAGGCAGTAATCGCCTTGCTGTCAATTCTTCAACACTACATCACAAATTATACTATTACAACTAGTGCTACTTAACCCCTTCAAAGGCAGTCTCAGTAGATAAGCCAAACACTTAGCTGGCAAGGAGATTCCATTTAACATTACAACACTTAGGTTTTTGAAAGCTTAATGGATAAAAAAGTCTCTTATGAACCTATAGACAAGCAGTACCCAATGACTTCAAAACCAAGAGCTGCTCTTTACTTCTGAAAATTGTAACTGGACTAATTTTATTGTTTTTAGGAGTAATAAACTATTTTGTATGTCAAATGTTTCTCCTCATCTTCCCAAATTAAAATTTTAAAGTGAAATTTCTGACTGGATGCTCAAATATTCTACTACTACTACACAAGTAAAACTGCCAAGTGCCAAAGCCAAAAGCTCAGATGGATTTGATTTAATTTCACTTTAATTTAATTTAGTTCTCATACAAAGAATTAACTGGAGAATAAATCAAGTAGTAGTTGGGATTTATATGGGGATTCTTAGTTCAAATCTTTCATGTTTTACCAGCACGTGTTCACAGTGCCCTTACTGTGGTCAAAGCAAAGCATAATTTAAGTACAAAATACATACAATTACATTTCATGGTTTTGTTCTGTTTCTATATTGGGTCACCATCTTATCTGAAAAAGCACCATATCCTTCACTACAGCTAGTAATTGTGCATTAACATAAATTTCTCACCTTCAGTATTGTTGCTCCAATCTTTCGGGAAGGAACAGGAGAAAATCTTGTGCCCAGCTTGCAGTTGTGCCCACACAGCAGGCTCAGCCAGCTGATCTGAATGCCATTCACATACACTGAGCTTAAAACTGGAAGTCTGCAGTGCTAAAAGACAATCACTTCTTAAGAAGTCATTATCTATGAGACTACTTCCTATTACAAACGTTTGCTTATTAAACTAATTGACAACATTTCTGTCTCTAGCTACTTCAAAACCATCACTGAGTGCTGTCTTGTATTTCAGGTTGCCATCATTAATGATATTATTTTAAAAAATAATCATTCCTTAAAGAAGGATGATTCTTTCAGAGCAAGAGAATGTTATTTATGTCAGCCAGTCTATGCAACCTTCATGAATTCACTTCCATGGAGATAGTTGCCAGGAAACATAAAAATTACATGTAATAACAAGAAATACCTGTTTACTTTTCTAGATGATAGCTACAGAAAAATCACTTCTGAGAGGTTAAACTCAGCATCATCTACATAATATTTGCAACAGAATGCTTCTTTCCAGAACCAAAAGGTTTCAGAATACATCACCAGATATTTTCAAGAACTTTTTAAAGGCAAATCATACCTGTCTAATCTATTGACCTTCTACAATGGAGTCACTGCATCAGTGGACAACAGAAAAGGTATGGATGTCATCTAACTGAACTTCTAGAAGGTCTCTGATACAGTCTCCCTCAACATTCTTACTTCCAATTAGAGATATGGATAAGGAATTGGATGGATGTTCATCCAATGGTCTAAACTGTTACAGTAAATCGCTGAACATCTATTTGGAAACCATTAATGAGTGGTATTCCCCAGGGTCCATATGGGGACCCTTGAGGAACACTATTAAATATCTTCATTATACATAGATAGTAGAATTGAGTGTAGCCTCAGGAAGTCTGCAGATTACACCAAGCTGAGTGGTACAGTTGATATGCTAGAGGGAAGAGATGGCATCCAGATGGACCTTGACAGACTTGAGTACTGGGCCCATATAAACCTCATGAAGTTCAACAATGCCAAGTTCAAAATCTTGTACCTGCGTCAGGGAATCGCCACTACTAACTGATCAAAAACAGCCCTTCAGAGAAGGACTTGGGGAAGGTGGGTTAAAAAATTGGACATGCGTCAGCAAGTTGCACTTGAAGCCCAAAAAGCCAATCACATCCTTAGCTGCATCAAAAGAAGTATAGCCAGGAAGTCAACAGGTTCTTCACCTCTACCCTGCTCTCTTAACACCCCACTTGACATACTACATCCACCTCTGGGTAACATAAGAAAAGAAGTGGACCTATTAGAGTGCATTAGAGGAGAGCCACAAAAATTAGATGGCTGGAGCACCTCCCCTTGAAGAAAAGCTGAGAGAGTTGGGGTTGTTCAGCCTGGAAAAGGCTCCAGGGAGATGTGGCTTTTCAATTACTTAAAGGGGGCCTGTAAGAAAGATAGACTTTTTATCAAGGTCTATAGTGACAGGACAAGAGACAATGAGTTTAAATTGAAAGAAGATATATTTAGATTGCATATGAAGATTATTTTTTTTTTATTTTTTTTTTTTTTTATTGAGAGTGTGGTGAGCCACTGGCACAGGCTGCCCAGACAAGTTCTGGATACCCCATCCCTGGAAGTGTTCAAGCCCATTGCTCTGTGATAATGGAAATTCTGTTTCCTAATATTATTGCAGGGAAAAGGCAATCTTCTGGTTATAAAAAAAATAAATATCATTGAAGGTATCTCAGAAAATATGGAGATTCCTAACTGAAAATTTGGTATCAATATATACAAACATTACTGCTTACTGCATCTCAGAGTTACTGCGTTATTCACGTAACTAACATCTCAGTGAAATGTCCTGTAGCTGATGCTACTAACCTCTCCTTTATTCCTTTCTCCAGTGTTGCGTGAACATGTGCACTTCTTTCCAAACTGTGTGTATTAAGTGAGAAGAGCTTGAGAAAACCTTATTTCCCATGAAAAATTATAAATTCTAAAACAGTCTAGAAAAGGACAGATTTTGTCAGCATCTGAAAATACCAATACACTCAGAAGGAATAAAGCTCTTTTAATGCTTTTTAATTATTGAAACAAAACATTTTGGTTTATTATGAGTTTCCTAATATAATTGTAAATATTTTTGATGTTGTTTGTTTGTTTGTTTTGTCAATATCTCAGTCTCTTGGGACAAAATTCCCATTTTCCAGCTCTTAATTCTACAGCATGTCAGACAACAGTAAGATTAGTATTTTGGTTCTGCACCTGTGATATTAAAGGCTACATCTTTGCATAATTACAATTAACTACAGAATTACATTTCAGTTTTTTTTTCAGTTGAATCTTTATACTGGACTTTTGTCAAAATTTATACATTGCAAGTAATACATGTATGATCACTCTAGTTAAAATAAATAAATAAATAAATAAAGCAACTTTGCAGAGAATGCATACCATTTTTTGTTACAAGTCACTTAAGGAGGACAAAAAACCTCATTCCCCCTGCTAGCATTCCACTCTCATGACTTGGGGATCTCTGCTTTCACCCTTATGGCAAGATCAGAACAAGAAGCAGTGAGGCTCTTCACATATATAATTAATCAGAAGTCAAGAGGGAGTTCTGCAGGGCAATCAGACACTTGAATAAGACTATCAAGCCTTTGAATAGGTCTACTAAGGGTATAATTAAAGGATATTTTGTGTTACATATGGTTTAGAGCATACCTTGAATATTTTCTATTTGACAGATACAGTATTCTTATTTAATAAAAAGCTGTGGTGGTTTTGAGTGATAAATGAAACAATTTGACAGCTGTTGGGAAAATTAAAAACTGTAGAGTATCTTCAATTGCTATACTGAAGATAAGGTTTTAGTTTGTTGGGTAGTTTTTTAACAGATAAAGTTTACTGTCTAGCAAAACTGGACAAGACACTGAAGGCTGGCAGTTTAGGAGACAAGGAAGGGATAAATGCGAAGAAATAACTTAAAACTTAACAAAATTACAGTTATATTTAGCCACCACAATTTGTATCAAGAAAGTCCTGAAAGCAAAAATACTTCAGCTGTTTTACTCGTGACCTAAAACCAAAGCAGTCATACTAATGAATACAAATGCGCAGGTCATTTCTTACATGCATTTATACTGGGTAAATGAAGGGTACATTAAAAATGCAAATTTTAACTACAAAGTCTATGCAATTAACGTGATCTTCATTTAAAGTCTTCTTATACATACATCACATAAGGACTAGACAAGATTTCAAATTCAAGCGACCATTAATCTGACCTTTTGTTTTAATTATTGAAAAAAAAAATCAGTGAACTTCCTCTTTCAGGCATAAAATTAAGATCCTTTGACCCTGTTTTTGGCTACTGTGAACAATTTAGATGTCCCCTAATGAAGCTGACTTTTCCCTATAGGGAGGAACAGGATAAGAACTGGTTCTTATTAGAATATACCTGAGGTACTTAACGATCATAGAACAGTCTGGGTTGGAAGGAACCAGCTCCAGGGCTGGGGGATCCAAAACTTCTCAGGGCAACCTGTTGCAGTGTCTCCCCACCCTCACAGTAAAGAACTTCTTTCTAACAGTGCAGCAGCTAAGTCTGTATGTCACAATACAGGCAGTAGTTCAACAGCTGCCATGATGAGAAGATTAACACCTAGATTTGTAAGTTCTCATAAGTACACCTAGTTTCTGTTTCAATTTTTCCCCCCATTTTTTTTTCCCCCAGCTCTTTCAGCCTTTTAGCTGATTTTGTTCCCCATTTTTTGTTTGCTTTAAAAACACTTTGTGAGAAAAACCCTGTACATTTTGCACAGAGGGATTTTTATACTCCTGCAGGAACTGCTTAAGCAATTATACAGGTTGCTGGAATAATTTTCTCAAAGGAGGCATATTGCAAACTTATACTTGCTCATAGACAAATATGCCCAAAGTTTTAAATTAGCATCCTTGCTCATTTAAGTAGTACTGCCAGAAAACATCTCCAAAGTAGAAAATCAAGGTAGGCGTTTTCATGAAAATAGGTATAAAACATTTGCTTCTATATTTCTCCACTGAAAGAAAGTTGATACTTTGATTGGAGAAACTTACATGACCAAGTTTAGTTACCTGAAACTTCAGTTCCCCAGTATATATTCCCTTTGAAATAAATATGTATGCCTGCCTGAATCATTACACTAAGGTTTGCTCTTACTGTCATCTGCCTACAACATTAAGTTCAAAAGTGCCTCTACTACCAACAGTTTCTCCTACTGGGAAACCTGGAGAGCTTTATTTTAGACCACAACACACAAAAATGAATCATGTACACATAGCCTGATGTGTATCAAACACTGCATTACATACCTCAAGCTAAATTTAAGACTGAGCCCGCAGTGCCTGTGGTAGGACTTCAAAGCAGGAAAACAAAAGAGTCACTTTGAAACAGGACTGGATGCACCTGAGGATGGGTGCCACAGTGCAATCTCCTTGTGTAATGCAGAGAAGCAAGCAATCTAGTTTATGCTGGGATAGGTAGCATTCCTTTCCCATGAAAACACACTGGGTTGAAAAGATAAATAGGAAATGTTTTGCGAGAGAACCCCTACACACAGAGATGGTCTGGCTGCCGAGCTGACTAGTCTGGCATTACAGATCTTGAAACAGTAGAGCAGAACAAAATAACCACACTACCCACCTCATAGCTGAAGACCAGGACTCTCACACATTTTAAAAGATAGGTACAAATTTGTTGGGAATCTCCCTAAAGTCAGTCCCAAAACTTTTCCTTAGCTGGCTGAACATAAGTTGGCCAAAACCAGCAGATCTCTTTTGCCCACTTAGGCCTTGGAGCTCTCCTTGCTGCGGGAATTTACATTTATACTGTACCAGATTTCTTAAGGCATTTATTGTCATAATTTGTGTTTAGATGCAATAAGACAGATGATTGTTTAGGGGAAAGAAAATGACCCAGATAAAAACAGAGTTAAGAAAACCTTTGAATGCCAAAAGGTTTTACTTTGTATTTTCTCTTCTAATGCAAGTGAAAGACAAAATGATCTGAATTCTGAAAACCAGGTATTCTTACCACACTCCAGAGAGCAGCCTTCACTGAAAGTGATATCATCAATGGCAACAGTTTCATCTTGTCGCTGGGTCTCCACCATCCCCCAAAAGATAACCTGCAGAGATGAACAGCAAATCAACAAGAAATGGCTTTCATCAGTGCCACAGACAAGAGAAAAGACAGCCTTCCAAGATATGCCAGTCTAGTCCATAGTCTGATAGAAATATGAGAACTGAAATCACTCAGCAATTCTGTAGGATTACCATTCTAACTTGTCAGCACAGATACATAGTCTAATCATCCAACTCAAGTGTGAAATAGCATTTAACAGGAAAGATCTGTAAACAGCAATAATGAATTAAAATCAAAGAAAAAAATCCTGCAGTTAACACAAGAGATTGTGTTTTATCAAGCCATTATTCCACCAAAGACTGGAAATATGAGCCTTTTCTGGTGATTTGCAGAATTGATCAGAGACCTGAACCAAGTCAGAGCAGCAAGCACCATTAGTCAGAGGCCTTTCATCAAGGTTTTGATGAAACAAACCACAAGGAGTAGTCAACTGTTATTCTGCTGTAATGTTACAACAGCTATTTCTTTTTCCCTAACAAAGTCTTCTATATACAAAAAGTCACAAATATTTCATATTGCTATCTTGAGGGCAGATTTCAATCTATATTTGTGAATGCAGAAAGTACCACAATTTTTCTGCAGTGATGGTGAAGGAGACTGGCCAAACACAGTTCTCCAAAACCCAGCCAAATCAGATATACTGAGCTTGCCATGTATTGAGTAATTAAAACAGTGGTAATCTTTGCATTTCAGAATTCTCTACACATGGAGATTTTTGAAAGCCAAAACTAAATACCCTCTCTCATGTAGATAATCAAGACCTCTTTTTTTTTCTTAAGTAGGGAGACAGAAGTATTAAATCGGCAACATCAAAATCAGCGAAGAAAATAAGCAGCAGAGGTTGATTTTAATTAAAATCTCCCTTCAACTGTGCTTGCAAAACTGACAAAAGTATTCAAGCACCCTATCTCAAAATGTCTACTCCTGAAAACACTTTTTTTTCCTATTCATTTTCTTCCATGCAAACATTAATCATCAAAATGTTATCTTGAAAAATGCCACAGGTAGCCCAGTGGGCTAAAGATCTTGTCATATTAAAAGAACAAGTGCAAAAGGGCAAGTAAAGTGCATTCACTTGTATGAACAGCATCTTGCAAGTTGTCCCTGAAGGAAAAACGAGCAGCCAAAGAAAGCCTGCTCAGCTTCAGGTTCTAGGTTTCAGAAGGTGCCCAGCTACATTTCTTTGGCCAATTGTAATGATTACTGCAGTAAGTTTGACACATGCCTCTTTAAAGCTGGACTGTACCCATCAGCTCACTTTATACAGGCCAAAGGACAACAAGGTTTGAAAGCAATAATACAATTAGAATTTGATCCAGCAATTTCGTGGAAGACAATACCATATTATATTAACCATTCCTAGACTCTCTCAATTTTCTAAACATGAAGGATGAAAAAATAGATCTAGAAGTAACCCATTCCAATACAATCTCAGATTGCTATACATACATTCATATCAGGCAGAGGCAAGTTATTGACAAGTAGTGATATCAATACTTGTATTGAGTTAGGTACAGGCATTTCATGACAAACACTTTCAATCAAGGTTGAACAGGCAAATATTACTTCAAAAATCCAGATCTTGTTGGATGCTGTGGACCAACATTACCTTTGCAAGTCAAGAATTTATGTTACTCACATGTTTATTGAATGAGGTTGTGTTCTCATGCCTTCAGGTTTGTGTGCTTTTCACAATAACTTCTATAGGAGGAAATGCCTCTGATTTTCTTCTCTCCTCCCCAATTTCTCTCCAGTGTTATGCGTAATAGCGAGTATACATCATCCGCAATATTATAGCCCTAAGTTACATTTATTATGCTAATGTTTTATGTAAAAGCACATGTAAAAACATAGAAGTAAGCAGACTGTGACACTTGCATGGCTTTCCAGCAGCTTTAAGTGAAATAAAATCAAATGGATGTGTTCCCTGATCAAGGTTCAAAGCTACGATGAGTAGATAAAGTGAAGCATTTGTCATCTGAAGCATGTCACATGTGTGAGATGTGAACAGTATGTTACAGTGTAGAATGGTATTTCCTTCCTAAATTGAATCTTGAATTTATTGGTACAGTTAGATCTCATCTAAGGGAATACTGTATTGAAAGTAGGGACCCCAAGTATATCACCTCTATTGGCAAGTAGATAGTTTACGGTGCAGAGAGACAGATTATTTAGTATGCATGCACAGTTTAAGCAAGGTTTGTAATTAGTTTTACCACACCAAGAGAAAAGAAGCAGCAGTATTTGTTAATGGCAACTATGAACTCCCAAATGGCTTACTTCCCTTTTACCTCATGACAATGCACTCCATTTACAAATATTTAGGTTTGAATTATTAGAAGCTCCATGATTTAGAAACCATCTAACAAGTGCAATTTACAGTGATCTCAATTTACCAACCTCATACTTTTCAGTGCTATTGATTGTGATGGTATTTGCTTTCCACTGATTTTGCAGTTCTCCCGAAACTTGCCAGATATTTGTAATAGTATCGTCAGAGTGCTTCTGAAGCCCCACCATCAATGTTCCATTCATTTGGCTGATCCAGTAATGAAATGTAACCTAGGACAAAAAAGGTTCAATTATCCTAGTGAAGAACTGTGACAAACAATGACATTAAAGGACTATGCATTGAAATACCTGGCAAAAATGTTCTTCATTAGTTGGAAGGAAAACATTGGTCCTTAAAGTTGCAGAAGAGGATCGTGTTTCAGAGGACAATGAGAGGAAATAAGCTATTAAAAAGAATAAAAAATCAATCTTAGAAGTTTTGAGAAAAGTTATGTAAAATAGTAAAACAAAAAGTGGCTATAAATTACTAACTGAAAAAACAGTTTTTCTCCAGAAAAGATTCATATGACACTTGTAGCTATTCGTGTGCCAAGCTTTTGTTCATTTTAAATATTGAGATAGTATTGTTCCACATTCCTGAAGAAATGTCAAGTAGGGTTCCAAAACATTTCATGTACTGATGGCTTGAATACTCACTAAGTGCAAACTTTTGTGACAAAGTAAGACAGACTCAGGAAGCTGATCAAAGAGCCTACACTCCAATTACTGAGCAGATCGGATACTCTATGCCCAAACAACAAACTGTTTTGACAAACAATGCAGATTTATTACAACACTTCAAGGCTCTAAGGAAGTGGTGGAAGATGGGAGAGGAGGTTATAGTGTTAATGGTGTTCTGTTTCACAGGAGATATGTCGGATTTTTGGTTGCTCAGAAAATTGCCTCATTGCAAAGAAGAGGTTGTGGCACCCCTGCATACTCTCCAAACATAAAGAACTGTCTCCTGAATCTCCTCACTAGCATTAAAGATACCATTATCTTTCCATTTACAGAAAACAAGTCTAAGTCAAAGCTTTGCCTCACTTGGAAATGTAACAGCTGAACAAGCTAGTGAAATATGCTTGTTGCTATGCCTATTGACTGATTGTGTCCCTTCCTGAAAGTATTGTTTCAGATCTTCCAAAAGATAGGCGGCTACCACCCTATTTTAGACTATCAAATATTTTAAGATTTCAAATACTGCTAGTCAAAATTTTTCTCTTCCTGAACATGATTTTGGAGATGTTAGATGTTAAACGATGCAAGGGGGTAAATAATATAGATCATAAAAAAAGGCTCAGCCTGGGGTTTTGTGTTTTGTGGGTTTTTTGGGTTTTGTTTTTTTTTTCCTTTTTTGTTTGTTTGAGGGTTTTGCTTTGGGGTTTGGGTTGGTTTGTTTTTTTTTTTGAGGGGGTTGTTTATTTGTTTTGTTTTGTTTTGTTTTTTATAAACTGTTGTCCTGTTGTCCTCTGACGTGACATTATTATGTGAGTGAAAGCAGACAGATGAAGGAGAAGAAAAGCTAAGTTGGACTGAAGGAATAATAATAGTAATAACTGTAAAGTCCTAAAAGTAAAGATTATTGCAGAAACCAAGTATCAGAGGACATGTAAAAACATCTGAATACTTCATTTATGAAACTGTGCCCACCCTGACCTCTCATCTTTGCACAGAACTGGGAAGTCATTGACAAAGACACATAAGACTAGTTCAGTGCTGGACCCAGTTGAGCTATCTCCCACAGAAGAGCATTCTGCATCCTGCTAATCAGATCACTGGACACGCTCCTGCTGTTTTAGGCCTTTCATGACTGTTCATGCAACATTTTCAGAGCCTGCCAGCTGCAAGGATATTCTTCCTACCCACAACAGATGGCTTGGTACTCCCTGACTTCAGTGTGTTTCAGTGGGTTCCAGCTTCCATAAATATTGAACTTTTCTTTTTAGTTCCCTAAAGATAAATGTGTAAAATTCAAACAAGGTCAGATTTCACCTGCCACAGGAATTTTAAGTCTTATATAGGTAGAGCAGAGATAGTAACTTTAAGAAACTCCTTGAACAGTGATTTTACATTAAACCTCTGCATACGTAACCTGGTTTTACTAATTGAAAGCTGTTATGTTTTGTTTTGTGTTTAGTTTTGTTGTTCATTTGTTGGGTTTTTTTTTTTAAGTGGCCTTTAAAACCACTATTCCATTCAACTACATTTTCAGCTAAAAGAACCATGAGAAGAGAAAGAGCTAAACAATCATGTTGGGTTTGAGTAAATGATTACATAAATCAAAGGGTTTACATCTAGCAAGTGATCTTTGCTCTTCTGCTTATGTGTGTGCATTATCCTGACGGCAGGAACTCTTCCCTTTAATACTCTGCCATAGAGTATAATCTGCTCAGTTGTCACCATACAATATAATTTGGTTTTTAAGCAGGAACCAACATAAAACTGATTACACAGTCTGTTGAGTCACCAGCAGTGGGAAAACTTGAATAGCTGCCATAAGAACATAAATATTTCCTAGGTGGCTAGAGCCAGCATTCAGAAAATGAGAGTACAGTTTAGCCATTCTCTAGGTGGAAAAACAAAATAACCAAATACATTTAAATCTCCTTAGCCATTCAGTTCACAGTCTGAGTACACAGCCTCTTAAAAAAGCTGAATAGGTAAAAGTATTCAAGCCTTCTATTAACTGATCAAAATAACTTAGATTAATATGTCTACCACACAATTCTGACCTGGAAGGTAAAATGGTGTCTGAACTCCCAAAAAAAGTTAGTGGGATGATACAGGTGACTGAACTGTTTGCTTCCTCTGTAACAAACACTTGCAAGTTGATGGTTTTGCTGGCTTTAGGTGTCTGCATAAGTTAAATTTTCCCCTCCCTACCAGTTCTTCACAGGATAAGGGTAACTTATTTTATTGTTTATAAGCAAGAATATCTTTCAGGTCTTTGCTACATTCTGATATGGTGTATACTACCAATCAAACAGAAACCCTAGAAACTACAACTACAGTTAGACTGTTGCCTAGTTAGCTAATTTTGATTCTACCCAAGAGTTTGCTATATATTTTATTCCATAGTATTTGTCTCTTATCTGCTACTTGATGAGAACAGCTGTTATTATTTTAAAGATACTGTTTCACATCTTACATACTTGAAATAGAGCTTGTGTTTATAAAAAGGGTTTGGTATTTAACTCAAATTTTTATGCCAGTATCATCTTAAATCAACATTTATTTAAGAGCAACCTTATTTTCAGCAGCAAGGTACACACAGCAGGATGTGCTCAAGTGCTATATGCAAGCAAAAAATTAAGTTAGAAGCACATTGCATAAAGTTTCCTAATTATAGACCATGATGAAAATTGTCAGCTGTGGAATGAGAACAGTGAGGGTTTTGCTGATTTTTTTCCTTTTTTTTTTTTTAATTCTGTGCTATTTTAATTTTTCTGATTTCTAAGCAAGTTTTCCACATTTAAATCACCAATTTACATTAATCATTCTATGGAACTTTGGTAGCTTATGTAATGAACAGGAGGTATTGCTTGCTTCAGAAATGAGATTAAAAACACTTAGTCTGATCAGTCTCACAACAATACTTTCATCCTTCATAAGGTCATATTCTTGTACATTCCCCAACATCGCATGCCTGCCTCCAGGTGCTTGTCCTCCTGTTGAAGCACTCCTTGCACACAGAAGAGGTGAGAACGAGTGGGTAGAGATAAAAAGAATAATGGAAAATGTGGAGAAGAGAATTGAACAGTTTTGTGAGATTATTTCAACAAGCTCACATCTTTACTGCATTATTAGAGGTCTCCATCAAATTCTTTCCCTCCTTCCTTGCTTTCTTGTAAACAAGCCTTTTAACAGCTTTGGAAAGCAGGAGAGTGCTTGCTGTAGCTAAAAAAGTTGGCTCAAATTAGCTAAAAATGTATGAAGAAAACCATGTGTTACAGAAGGAACAAAACAGGTTTTGGAAAGCAGAATTAAACTTGGCAGCTGGAAAAGTATAAGGGACATATTTTGTCTGAGAACAAAAGCGTGTTCTGGTTTTGGCTGGGACAGAGTTAATTTTCTTCCTAGTAGCTGGCATTTTGGCTTTAGTCTAAGAACAATGCTGATAACACACCGATGTTTTATTTGCTAAGTAGCTCTTGCCCTGATCAAGGGCTTTTCAGTCTTATGCTCTGCCAGTGAGGAGGGGCACAAGAAGCCAGGAGGAAGCAGAGTCAGGACACCTGATCCAAACTAGCCAAAGGGGTATTTATACCACAGCATGTCATACCCAGTATACAAACTGGAAGGAGTTACCCAGGAGGGACCAAGCTGGATATCAGTCAGTGGGTGGTGAGCATGTGGCTGCGTGGTATTTAGTTGCCAGCTGGGTTTAAACCACAACACAGGGACAATTAATTACTTAATTGAGAGACAGCCTTTGATGCAAAATGGAACTGTAATAAGATTTAGAGGAGCTGGCTCAAAAGAAGCTCTTCCCATCCACAGATACAAAGTAATTTTCTTTCAAAGTATTTGGAGCAGTAATATTAGCTACAGATAAAGATACACACACTTGGATTCACCAATCCAAGGAGAGATGAAAACAAGTCTCAAAATGGGGACCCAATACTAATTTCTAAACTTTGCAATCATCAAGACAAATTATTGCCTTTTATCTTCCAAACAGGCAAAGGTCACTCAGGCAGATAAACGTTACTGTTAATGACTGATTACTTGGCTCCCCCATGATAACAAAAGTAGCTTTCTGGAATACAATCTTTTTTTTCCTGGAATTCTGGGTTAATGTCATTACAACCACCTAAAAACCTGGACACAGGTGCTAAGAAAACATGCAGCAGAGTACAACTGAGCTACCAAGAAATTAGTAAATAAGCAATACAGACCCACATAATTTGTAAAAACCCATAGTTCCTTCAAAGGACATGAGGATTCTTACCACTGTCTTTCCCACTGTGGTCAGAGTATGGTGGCCCCATACTAGATAGGCCATTTCTTCTTATCCATCCAGGCTGTGAGTTCAACTCACGAAGAGCTTTGCATAGGTCACTTTCAAAGTCACACTTAAAGGAGGAACCTGAAATGAAACAAAACAAACAATCAAAACCTCAAAAACAGAAGCAAAGGAGTAGGTTCTCACCATCACTTGGTATTTAATTAGCACACCAGAAACACTCCAAACAGCTTCCTAAAAAAGTCAGCAGCAGCAGCAATTTTAAATCATAAAAAAGAGAAACAGGGCAGCAGAACAGTGACAAGAGAATGAACATTGAAGAAAAGAGGAAAAAAAAAAACAAAAAACCACCCCCCCCAACAAACCAAACCACCCACCATCAGAACAAACCACCAAGTGCCCCCACCCCAAGCCAAACCAAACACAAACTAGTTTATATTATATCACTATAACATACGCTTTTTTTGTTTACAAATACATGTGTAGCTACCTACTTGTAGGAAACTCTCTAAGCTAGCATAGTTTGCATGCAGAGACTGTTCTTAAAATTATACTGCAGGTATTGGCTGGAGAATTTCAGTACCTCCTTTGTTTATCCAGGGCTCTTGCACAGAAAACCAGACTTGACACTAAGAAATAACCAGCAAAAGCAGCTGAATAGCAGAAATGCTTGGGTTTTTTATTCCACTACTGGTTTTTCCACCATTTTACAATATGCATTTTTAAGAAATTGGAGTATAAACCCAATTCCAGATACCACCACCACCCACCCCCTCCCATGGCCCCATAGCAGAAAGGCAAAGGCTCTCATCAGCTGACATATAAATTTTACCAGTGCTCCTTGTCTTTACAAAGCCACTGCATTAAAGCAGAAACCACACTGTTCAGAGAAGAGCTGAAACAAGTCCTCAGAATAACATAGTCTTGCCCTTTGCTTTTTCTCTGACCTTGTTTCTTCCAGTGCACATAACATGGTGGGGAAGAACTGCTTCTCTCCCTTGCACATTCCTCTGTAGGGTAGCGTAGGTTAGAAAAGAGAGGCAGAACATATCTTTCTGGCACAGGACCCAGTTTGATGCACTTCTTCATTCAGGGAATTTGAGGCAAGTATGGGACCTGATGAAGAATTGCTTACTGGGAGAGAGAGACGGATGTTTGTTTCTGCTCTGCTATTAGCCTTTTTTGCATCACATCCAATCTGAATGAAAGATGTGCCTAAGAGGCTGGACAGCCCTATTCCTTGAATGTCTAAGCAGACACAACTTCATCCAAGAATGGCTAGTGTGTGGGACTGTCTCCACATTTCACACACTGCGTGGAAACTGTAAGTTCACCCGCATATTCTCTTACACAGCAGAGGAGAATGGGTTAAGTGCCTTTTAATCAGGATTCTGGATAGATGTGAGAGCTACAATACCTTCATGTTCTTCTCAAATTGGTGCACGCTTTGGGCCCCTGCTAATGCTTTTTACTTATTCTATGTTATCACAGTTCGCTAATCATTTTAAATAAAGTTGCTACTGCAGCATTTATAGTCACGCTGTATGATGTTCAATTTCATGGCTTTCATATTCACATCAACTTACTGCAACTATTAATTATAAGGTGAGAGGAGAAAACAGATAATTCACATAACCATTCCAGACTGAAGTTAATGTGCAGATAGGTTGGTTCATCAATCAACTGTTTATTGCGGCTTTTATTTCTTAGCTTTTTAAGTGGCTGAAAAGCATGTCATTTTCTCATAAAAATCAAACACAAATCTGAGGTATATCTGTTTCATATGACATGAAATGCACCAGATCAGTTTCAATATTTCCTCAGGAATTTTCTCATAGCTGAAAAAAATTAAAATCAGTATTTACAAATAACAAAAACCATGCCGTTTAAAATTAAAAAAAACCAAACAACAAACACACAAACCCAAACCAGAACTTTTTTCCAAGGCAATATTCATTTTCACAGAAAATATAGCTTGAAAGCAGACACTGTAAATTTGCTGAAAGATAGATTTATAAAGACAAAGTCATTGCTTAGTGAGCAAAAGGCCAGAAGGAAGAAATGTGTTCTAGATATGGAGGTTCTAGATATTCTTTTGCAGAATTTCCTGTGAAGAAAACAAATATTTAAAATAACCACTATGGAAAAATTCCAAGTGGCACAGAAACAGACTACAGCCTAAGGTTCTACTTTAAGTGTGTATGCACATAAAATCTCAGCTTGGGATATTCTGAGAGCAAACTATTTTTAAGAGCACTTAATTATCATTCATCCCCTGGTGAATATTTTGCAATGGTTGCTCAGAGATTAGAGTTACTGTAGGGTTTATTTTTCTTCTTTTCTAACGCTATGGTAAAGCGCAAGCCAACCACGTATGAAGTCCAAAATGACAATATAAACACACCATTTGAAATTTCAACTTGATTTATTTTCACTGCAGAAACTTCCTTAAACCAGAGTACAGCCCAGAGAAAACAGCAGGGACCTGTCATGAGCATGAGACTGGAGAGCTGAAACCCAAGCAGAAAAATAATTTTGCAATGATCCCAAATCAGAGGAGTGGGTGGTAGCAGGATGAATCTTCAATTTGACACCCTGATCTGTATCTTTATGTCTGACAGACAGTTTATCTCCTGGAGTAATCCAGAGCATTACCCAAGCAGCCCCAACATCTACACCCTGTCTGTCACTCAGAGCCTAATTCCACACCTCATGTTCGTCCATACTTCAAATAAAACATTATTTGGCATTTAGGTCTTTCACAGAGCTCATAGGCTCATTTTTCTAAACTAGTCTGTGGAGCAACATTTAATTTCTGTACTTCTATAAGATCATTTATCTATAGCGGTATTTCCTCAACAAACAAGTGTAAAGAGACTCCATAAAAATTAATGAAAGAGCGTATCTCTTGCTGCATATTCTGCAGTCATAACAGAAAGCGCTGTCTGGAGAAATGCTCTTTCTAGCAAAATCAAAAATAAGCACATTGAGGATTTCAAGGCTATGCAGTGAAACATAGCATAACCATCTCTTTTGGTAGTAATAAAAATACACGTTAATCTGAGACATATTAGTCACACATCAAGGCACTCAACAAGTATAATTTCCAGCCACTGGCATTTAATACATTTTAGTACAGCACAAGAAAGTTATGAGATATACTGATAACCAATACAGCTATCTAAATTTCTTTTTGTCTCTTTGCAGACAGGAGAAGTATCCTAGATTTGACTCTAGACTCCTATTACAAACATATCTGCACCATATTTGGATAAAACATAGAATCCGAAGAAAAACACATGTAGCTGGGCACACAATTGTAATTTGTGGAACCTGGATTTAAGTTACCGCTCTTTCTCACAGATTTCAGCTGAATTCAGTGATCACTAACATGCTCTAATTAGCATTTTTCAGTGTGCACAGATGCATGCAAGCTCACCTAAAGACAACCTACTGAAAGCTAAACCTTAAAGCCACCCCCAAATATGGTAGCTTCCTCTGTTGCACAGTGAGTGCAACAATTCAGGCAAGCTTTAAGATTAGAATTTTTAAGAAATCTTCTTCGCACTCCAGAACAAAGACTCTCAAAGAGCAGGACTATGTTATGCACTGTAATAATTATATGCACACAAAATAATTTTCAGCATAATTTTATGTTACAGTGTTCTGGAAAAAGTAGATTTCTGACGCAAATTTACTCAGACACTAGCAGTTAAAATTCACTCTCATTGCTCAGGTCTTTCCTTTAAGGGAAACATCAACAACTGCATTCATAGCCTCTGAATGTGACAAAGTTTGAATTAGGATTATCATTTCAGGAACTGAAGAATTCCCTCACACCCCCCCGCCTTTAGACTTAAAAAAAAATTTTGCTGTTGTTGCTTATACTTTGGTCTAGGTATTTTGGATGAAACTTGAGTTTCAGCAGAAAATTTTACCAAAAATTAAGGAAAAAATATAATACTCGTTAAATCTCCATTGAATTTATGTGGGCGAGGATGAGGGAACGCTTGCTTTACTACACCACATCCATATGAAGACTTATTAAACTTGCTCTGTATAGAGATTGAAAATTAAACAGGAAAAAGAAAAAAACAACTGAAGCAGGAAAAAACTGCCTTAAAAAAAAACCAAAAAACACAAAAACAATGAACACCAAACAAATGACAAGGAGAGAAGAAAAAAAAAAAAAGGAACTTCTCATATCTCATTTGTGATGAAGCCCACAGAGACTTACCTTGTTTCTCATTGCTGTCTCCACACTGGTTGTTGAAAATACACAGTTCCACAGAAGGAGCAGCGGAGCCATTATAATGCTGGCATTCACTTCCTGTAGATGACTGAGTATCTGTCAGAGCAAAGCAATATAATGTACAGAGTAATATGAATCTGTTCATGAGCTACGTTACTATCCAAGCTTTCACTTGGAAAAGAATTACTTTAACTGTCTAGTACTGGCCATGAAGAGTCTTTGAAAAAGCTGTGTTTATACACATCTCTCTGAAAGACAGTTTTAGAACCTCACTTTCCAAATCTGCAGCTTATGGGAAGTATGGCTTACGCAAAGCTGTGACTTTCAACCCAGCGTGTTCTTGGATAATATTTAACTGAATTATAACACTGTTTTATGACTAAAATTTTTGGTGCATGCTATGCAAGTCAACTGTATATCATTAACTTACCAATTGGATTTATTGCCCAGTCATCTGCAAATAGGTAAGAAAACAACAGCAACTAGAGTAGAATTATGAAGTGCCCAACATTCATAAAGATATCTTTTTTCTCATAAGAATTTGGCAAATGCTTACAAAACTTCAGAAGAGTTTGCACATCAAATGAAGAAAACAGCTGAGAAATTCCAAGTTGAATTTTTATCAAAGGGATTGTAAGTGACTGATCTATGGAGTTTGAATTTTCAGAGCCTGCAGACATATGATGCTGATAACTGAAAGTGGTATCTATTTACTACTTACTTGGCCTACAACTATAAATAATAACTGAATTAGAGTACCCAGCTGTTAATGGAATCATATCTGCAATCACAATTTGCATAAATGCATGAAAGGACTGGCTATTAATGATTACTTTTCAAATTACTAGATTGCTTTATTTTCTGGGAAAATTAAAAAAAAAAAACATTTTGTGTGATACTATTAGGGTTTCCCAAGTTCAGGAAAGGGGGGCTGTGAGGGGGCAGGAAGAGAGATACCTAGATACCTAGGTATCTGAATTCTTATGAACAGTGATCAGTAAGATCATATAAATGATCACACTCAAAATAATGATTCGCCAGCCATGCCAAGAATCCATGGTTAGGGGAAACCTCCATCAATAGCAACCCAAACATATTACTCTGTCAAGATGGTCTCTGTCTCTGTTCAGGTTTATTTATAAATCCTACCCCCCCCCCCCCCCCCCAATCTCTATGATAATGACTAGGTCTGAAATAGTACATCTAAGTGTGTAGTCAGGTGGCACAGTAGTTCCTTATTAAGCTGTCAAGAAGATTCGTATTGTGTAAATATTTAGAGTGCATTGTATGGTAAACCAGTCAGGGCTCACCCAGCAGAGGTGGACATTACTAAAACATTCTCCTACAAAAAAAAAACAACAGTGCAAGAGACAGAAGTCACCACACTGAATTACAATCCTTTTGATAAAAATCAACTTAGAATTTCTCAAGTGTATTTCACTGAAACACAGCAGTTCTGACAAAGAACATGGATGTTCTGTTACATGGATGAACTGATTACACTGATGATCTCTAAACTGAGGAGGAGTGGGGAAGTGATATCGAGTCAGTCAAAAATGTCAGCCTCGTGAGAGATTAGATCAACTTGCTTCATTCAGTCTGACAACACAAGAAAACAGCAAAATGATATTAATGAAATACCTTAATAGTTCCCAGGGGAAGGAAACATAGCAGGAAAGGGAAAAGATGATTGCAAAAGTTAAAGGATGGTATTAACCCAAGGGTAATGACTGCAAAAACTAGACAAAAATAGGCTGACAGGAATGTAAGCCTGGCACACCTTGAATAGGAATAGTGGGATGAAAAAAGTCTAACTACTTTTGTGATGAAGTTGTATGACTTCACTAAAAGAATCACATAGTTGCCCAAGTGTCAGCTTGTAATACGTAACTGATGCCATCAGGGATTTCCTCACCTATAAGTTCCCAAGATCAAATATCTGTAACACAAACAGAACTGTGTCTACCTCCAATTTGCCCATTAGCTCTGATGAGCAGAATTAAAACAAGGTGATGACAAGGAGACAGTGGTGTAGTTATCTACAGAAACAGACAACTTATGTCTGGAAGCATGTCTGTCATTGCAGATCTGTATTTTCTAATCTAAGAAATGTCTTCTCAGGGTACAGAGACTACTACTCCAACATCGCTTAAGGCTCACAGCCCAAGGTCTGATGCAACTTCCTATTATCTCCAGCACCAGAGGCAGACATATGTTTATTGTATAAAGGTATCACTTCTGCCTAGAAAGCATTTTCCAGCTCATTTGGTTCAACTACGCCTTTTTCAGCACTATCATTCTATGGTTATCATTTTAACACCCTCAGGCCATAAACCTGATTGGAAAAATTCTTGAAGAAAAGCAGAGGTACTAATAAATTAAGAGTTTATTGATATACGCACGCATACATATATACATGTGCATATCTCAGAGTTCATCAAGAATGCATACCATTGAATTGTTTGCTTCCTCTTTATAAGTATAGCTTAGATTAAAATCTTATACAAAAAAACCAAACTACAATTCCATATATCATATTGCTACATTTGTAAGGCTTAACTATTTTGTGCTATTCAGCTGCTTTGTTTCCTATTTTCTCCAACATACGATATTTCATCTTATTTTTTTCCCTAAATCTTCTAAAACTCCTCCTCACACTGTTGTACATCACAATGACATTTCCCAGTCTTTCAGCTTTCTCCCATTTTATTAAAACTTCTGCAACATTCTAAGTTGTTCTCCTGCTCGGTCTGTAGCGTAAAATTTGTATACAAGCTCTGTAAGAAGGTAATCTTTAGCAGAAACTGGTATCCATTTATATTATGCTCTAAAACATTAATAAGAAAAATGGCATTACCCAAAGGAATTCAGGATCACCATAAGATTTGTTATAAGTGGAAATATAAGAAAAAGTCTTCAAATACACAGAAAGCATTTAGGGTATTATCCAAGGATTGGCGAGGGGGAAGGAGGGGTAAAAAAAAAAAGGCACAAAAAACAACCAAACAGCCAAACAAAAAACCAAAACTCATACCCAAAACCACAACCCCAAAAATATTTCATTGAAGATCTAACAAAAAGTGCAAAACCAAAGAAAAGGTGTCTTTTTTGCAAGTGTGTGGCTAAGTACAAGTAGGGAGAGCTCAACAAGTGCAGCAAGTCAGCCCTCTTGTCAACTAACACCACCACCACCAGATTTTCACAGCTCTAGGAAACATGTAGACAAAAAGACGGCCAAGAAACAAAAAGACTTGCAGGGAAAAATCTAAAGAGCAAACACTTCAAGTACTGAATCACAGGCACCCTGAAAGCAGAATCAAGATCTAGAAAAGGAGGAGCAGAGACAGAATTAAGATGCATAAAGCAGTAAAAACATGCAGGATGTCAGAAAAGCATAAGAATAGGCAGTAATCAAAGGTTTTTTTTGAAAGTGGTAGAGAAATTCTGCAGAGAAATTAAAGACTAAGAAGAGAACAAGCAGATTCAGGCACTTTATCTATTTTGAAAGTTAATTTAGCAAACAAGCAGTTCTCAAAAGGGGAAAAAAAGGTTAAAAACCTGCTTGAAATTACATCAAGGCTGGATTTATCTGGTTTAGCCTAGTTAATGTCATTTAAGCTAAGACAAAATAAATTTGCTGTAAATGAAAAAAGACCGCTCGTTCATCCTTTCCACTTAAGTAAGTTTATTGAAAAAGTTTTAGACATTTAATTTACGTTTTTTTTAAAAAAAGATAAACCTATGAAGAAGTCCAAACAGGCTCTGAAACACGGCCAGAAAAGTTTTGCATTTTTAAGTCTATTTTTCATGTCAACAGAAAGTTATCTGCTTAAGCAGAAAATGGATTGCAGTCAGTAATTCTCCATTAAGTTTTTGTAGAGCCAGTTATCAACACATGAAACAGCGGAAAGAACTCAATAAATGGGATTAGTTTCACTATCTAAAAAACAGTGTTCAAATTATGGTGCCACTACTAACTTTTTCAGGGAAAGTCTTACAGAATAGAAACCATCTTCAGAGAAATCAAAATTTTACCAAATTTAAACTAATCTTTTAATGACAATATTATAACATTTTTGCATATGATCAGAGTAGGGAGCATTACAACACCAGTGTATGTATATTTAACCTATTTTTGCCCTGTGGAGAAGGACTTTGGGGGGTTGGGTGATGAGAAAATGAGCATGAGCTGGCTTCAGTGTGAGTTCACAGCCCAGAAAGCCAACAGTATCCTGGGCTGCATCAAAAGGAGCATGACAAGCAGGTCGAAGGAGGTGATCCTGCCCCTCTACTCTGCTCTTGTGAGACCTCACTTGGAGTATTGCGCAGTTCTGGTATCCTCCA
Source organism: Pezoporus flaviventris (assembly GCF_033815535.1). Taxonomy (NCBI): domain Eukaryota; kingdom Metazoa; phylum Chordata; class Aves; order Psittaciformes; family Psittacidae; genus Pezoporus; species Pezoporus flaviventris. The sequence continues at coordinate 12,276,084 of NW_026892595.1, forward strand.
CATAAGAAGGACATGGAACTGTTGGAACAAGTCCAGAGAAGGTGCACGAGGACGATCAGGGGACTGGAGCACCTGCCCATCTCTGCTTCCTCCTGGCTTCCCCTCCTCCCTGGCAGAGCATGAGCCTCACAAAGTCCTTGGTCAGGGTAAACATCACTTAGCAACAACCGAAAACATCGGTTTCACCAACATTGTTCCCAGGCTGGAAGTCAAAACACAGCACTGCACCAGCTACCACAAAGGAGAAACATGACTGCTACTGCTGAACCCAGGACACTATTCTATGATTCTATACTGTTGTTATAACTTATTTTCTCCTATTGTACAGTTTTAGTAAACACCATTAATTTTAATACAAAAAATCCTCCAAATTTGTTTATGCAAGAACAATTTTATCCAAGTATTAAGAAAAACATTCAAATTGTACCTTTTATGTATTCACAACTATTCAGCCAAGGCTCCATTTTGAGAGCTCCTTCCCAAAATATGCTATCTGTGTTATCATAAAATCATTCTAGCTTTCAATTGTCAAATGGGAACTAAATGATGTCTGCAAAGTGGAAAGTCAAGCAATTGCAGTACCCCCAATTGATCAGGTTTTAAACAATAATTGACAGAATTCTTTACTTTGACATGGAAGGCAATGAGTGTACATCACCTGCTTCCACTTAAGTGATACTAATTCAAGAGTTAACTTGAAAGAGGACTAAGATATTAATACATTTGATTAGGATTCCACGCAAGGGTTCTTAACACCCATCTCCATTTGTTAAAAGAAATTATTAAAAATAATGAAGAGGTCAAAATCAAGTCTCATATAATGTCCAGTGTACAGCATGAACACCACAGTTATGACTAGTGATGGAAAGATCAGGTGACAGTCCTAGATCATTACAGACTGAAACAAGGTAACACTTCAGGAAAATTTTTGGTATCATAATTTCTATCCTTGTAATGACAGACCAGAGCACATTCAAGAAGACATAACAGGTGCTGATAGAAGAGAAAGTAAATAAAATAATCAATAGGAGACAGAAAAGACTGACTCCCATGTGACCCCTATGCTAAATTTTTCTTAGCAACTAGAGTTTGAAGAAAATAATATTTCAATTCTGAACTGTTAAAGCTCAACAGAACTGTCCTTTTCTCCATCAATCCCTGTAGTAAGAGGAGAAAAATTTACCAGAAGTACTTCCAATCCATAAAGTAATACCCTTGCAGAAGGCAAAACTATAAATTGGCATGAAGTAACTCTGATCAGGAAAAAATAAAATTCGAACTCCTACATACTATATGCTTCATCAGAGAATTGGAGCAACAGTAGAATAATTATTTTTTCAGCACTTACTTTCCAGTCCAAAAACTTCCAATACATTTCAGCACATATTGCTTCCAGAGTCTTTTCCAAGTCAATAGGAAATTCTTCCATCACGTCATTATGCCAAGCATTTTGGTTCTGTTTTCTGCTCCTCTAAGCCCTCTTCAGCAGTAACTAATTTACAAAGTAGCACAAATGCAGAGCTATGGAGTAAAACTCATGGGGCTGAGCCCCATTATGTAACATGAACTATTACATCATAAGAATAAATGCATTTCACAAGGTGTTTAACTCAAATTAGCTCCAGTCTCATTCCATGGACCCAAACCATCCATCAGTGTCCAAGATGTATTAGGCGTGCTCCTGGAGCTCATCCTCTTCTCTAGTCTCATGCAAAAGTATCCATTTCATACTCTCCATGGCTGGCTGCTCTGCTTTAGGTCAAACTGTGTGTAGGAGTAACTGGGACATTCCTTTCAATAATGCACCCTTCACTGGAGCAAAAATGCTCTTGTGCTAAGCATGTTTCATGTTCTCCAAACAAGAGAGGTCTTCCCCTCACCCACAAGAAATATAAATAGATCTAGCTTTCTTGCAAAGTTTGGAGAGATAATATATTAAAAATTTAACTGGAACCAAACTAAACAGTTCTGCTATTCATCTCAACTGTATACATTTGATGATTCATCTATCCTAACCTTGGTTGCTCGAGGCTGAGCCAACAACCAAAGACTTTGCAGGTAGTAGAGACAGGCAAACACTTTTCCAGGAAAAGTCACGCAAAAACATCTGAGTGAAACAACTTCAGAGATGCCTGAAGCTTACTCTGGCATCACTTCAAGGTGTGCAAGTGAGGACAAACAAATCCTTCCCACGGTCTACCTGCCTGTTTATGTCTGTTAGCAAATAACATTAGTTAAAAAAGGGCAAGATCAGGAAAAATCGGGAAGAAAACAATCTCCATGGGCTTATCTCCCATAACTGTAGCAAGAATCAACACAGCCTAGCACTGCAACTTCAGCAATATTTATCCCTAGTCCTGAAACATGCCCATGTGCCCAAGAGCTTGAAACTAGGCTGTTAAGACCTAGATGAAGTCGCAACAGAGCACACACACTAGTAACTAAACTGGAAATGAATAAATCTATTCACTAGGTTCTCCCATATTTTTGAATCTGGCTTAAAGACGTCTCTGGCATGGCACTGGTCCTGAGAGTTTCTCAATAGTCATGCTTGCTTCTCACATTACCAGATTTTATCTCCACAGAAAGATACAAGAAGCATGATACTACAAAACTTTCTTGATCAAAATTCCCATTTACCTCAATTTCCTCATCTGTAAACAGATAAGTGATCTGAAAATTTCTGTATTGCTCTGATACCTCCTGGTAAGACTAAAGAGAAACTAATAGACCCAAGTAACTTCACCAATTGTAAGTCAACGTTTAATATAAGGGGAATATCTCGAAAATCAAAGAAATAGTATTTTGCTAAAAGTGAGAGGGGTACTCTCAAAATCAGAGCTGGAAAGTAATTGAAAATGTGACATTCTCCACAAAAACAGGTCCTTCAAAACTTACTTTTAGTGCAATTAATACTGTGTTGAACTTTATGCAGAAAAAAAGACACATGCATGGTTTTGGAAAAGGCTCAGGAATTAAAGCAATTGAGAGATTAATGAGAGAAGCTTAACACATAATGAAATAGTGTAAAATTCAGAGTGTGTGCTTCATTTGGAAAAAATTAAAATAAACCACAGGGTCACTGTGTGGTGTCGCAATAAAGACCTTTGTTCCAAGTTTAAAGTGCTTCGTTATGCTTCTTAAATTAACCCAGGTAACATTAGAAATATTATTTATAGTAACCACTTTTCAGTTTGAGCTATGCAATACTTAAAGTAATTTCACACTTCACAGAACAACAGGAAATATGTCAGTTATTTTTATTATTTTGTATTCTACCATTGCAACAAAAATCCCCACGTTTAAAAAAATATTTAATTTAGTGATTTATCTAATCATAAAATCTAAGCTAAATTAATATGAATCTCAGTCTAGATGCAATAGTTAGTTCATGTGAAAATGTAACACGTTCTCATAGATCATCAGAAGGTTAGAACTTTCCTTACTAGTTCTAACATCTTGTTAGCATTGCTTTGTATTTTGAGTACTTTGCTTACAGTGAAAGATCATCAGTGGGTTAAGCAAAGAAATAAAAAAGCAAAACAAACAAAACTGCCTCCTATGTTCTTCCTAAAGGGGCTGCCACTAAGACATTAATTGTTCCACTATCATAATAATTCTCTAGAGCAGCAACTGTAGATATAGCTCAGAGGGTCCTTGAAACTTCTCCAAATGATATTTCTGTAGCCACCTCAGATAGGGAATTAATCAGAAAGACCACAATGCCACTATTCCCATATCCCAATCATACAAAGCAGCACCCCAGAAGTCCTGATTATTTCTAGGAAAGTGTGTGGAGTTCACAGACCGAATAAGCCCCAAACAGCTAAAAGAAATACATAAATCTCACCAATCACTGGAAAAATAGCTAAATCCCATTCACAGCCTGAAAATCCTAAATACTTCATTTTAGAAAGTAGCCTCCAAATCTTCCTGATTTCCTACCTTCCCCCTACAGTTCTTACCCAACCCATTGCTTCTCCCCAGGTGATTAATCAGGTAATCCACTACCTCCATTAAAGCAAACAGCTTTCAGCTGATGTCTTGGAAAAAACATCATGGTTTTATCTACAAGCTGTATAGAAAATGGATAGATTTTATTTTCTTGTAAAAGCTTCAAGTGTCAGAGAATCAATGTCAGAGCAGCTGCTGCCATGGCAAGGGCCTACCACCATGGGGGTTGTCCTCCTACAGCAAGCAAGACTTGAGGGACACCACTCATTACTGGTCTCTAGCTGGACATTGACCCACTGTCCACAACTCTTTGCATGCAGCCATCCAGCCAGTTCTTTATCCACCGAGTGGTCCATCCATCAAATTGATGTCGCTCCAATTTAGAGACAAGGATGTTGTGTGGGACAGTGTCAAACGCTTTACACAAGTCCAGGTAGATGATATCAACTTCTCTACCCCTGTCCATCAGTTCCATAGGCTCATCATAGAAGGCCACCAAATTGGTCAGGCAGGATTTCCCCTCAGTGAAGCCATGCTGGCTGTCACCAAGCACCTTGCTGTTTTTCATGTGTCTTAGCATGCCATCCAGGAGAATCTGCTCCAAAATTTTGCCAGGCACAGAGGTGAAACTGACTGCTCTGTAATTCCCTGGGTCATCCATTTCCCCTTCTTGCAAATGGGGATTATATTTCCCTTTTTCCAGCCGTCGGGAACTTCACCTGACTGCCATGATTTTTCAAATATGATGGACAGATCATCATGGAAGTCCTCTAATACCTCCAGCTTCCTCACCTGAAATAGAGCTGTCTTTTTCTCAGGGACTATATACATTTCTCAGACTTTTGCTGTAGAACATGCACTAATATGGGCTAGGCTACAGTGACTTGGCAAGTAGAAAAATGTTAATACAAGCTGAAACAGGACAAGACAAGCCTTGATGAATCCTGAGACCCTGCGCCATAAAATTGTCACAAAAGCTATGGCCTGTGACCAGGAATAGCAAATATCATATATACTGGCTTATGCAAAAGGGTCAAGAATAATAAAATATTTTCACATTTTTATCTTTGACAATTTCCATAGAAGTTGTTCAGACCTATTCTGAGAGCCCTTTCACATAAAAAGTGAGTGGAGCTTTACACCAGTGGCACAAAATTGTAGATCTACAAATTTGAAATCTTCAAGATGCTGTACCTAACACTGAAATTGAGCACGTTCCTCTTCCCTGTAAAAGTCTACTGATTAACAAGACTTCTTTTTGTCTTTATAAGGCCAAAAGCCTCACTGACTGCAATTAAGAAAATCTGAGGAATCCAGATAATAGTGAAGCAATTTCTGTATAACTTTTATAGGAGACAAAGTCAGAAATCTGATAGTAATCAACATCAAAAGATGGTTTCTTGACAGTAGTGAGAGCTCAACCCTAAATAGTTAATCTTCAAAGATGGGTAAATGGATACTAACTGATTTAATGCATATTAAAATTCTGGTTTGGATAGTAAATTCCCAAGACACAATAAATAAATGATTGGACATCCATCACTGCAGGAAAATTACATTTTTAGCATGAATTATGTAGAAATTAGGTAACTCATCAAAGAATAGCTTTATAGCTTAATAGCATGTAAAGTTACAGTTGCAGAGGAGTTAGAAGTCCAGCATAATGTTTCACAAACAGATAGGAATTAATTTATAATAAGCAGTTTGTTATTTTTCATATACATGGTAAATGCAGACCACACATTAGAGTCCACCTTCAATATTCTAGTAAGATTAGAAGAAAGAATTAATTAATGGCAACTAAATTTAGAAAAAAAAATTTAAAATCTAATAATAAGATCATAAAATATCCCAGTACTTGAAATGGAAGTAGTAATAAGTTCAGACTTGTCTGTAAACAAGTACCTACACAAGCTTCCTTTAAAACTAAGTTTTAATAATGGAAGTCTTCAATTAACAAAAGGAGTTAGAAAAAGTATCAGGACCTTCCCAAGAAACAGATCGTACCCAACTATCATGGTGATTGCCACTTCATATGTGGGAACAAGAAGTTAACAATATCCCTGAAACAGATTCTCATGAGATGTGAAGTATCAGAGCTCCTCTAGATTTTTGTGGATTTATTTCATACTTTATTGCTCTTCAGTACCCTTGTTTTTCTGCTGAGGTTGTTGCCAGCAAGGTACTAGGTTTTGGCTGTTGCTGTTTCTGAGACATAAGCTCTGGACAGCTTTGACATAGCTGACTCGTTTCACGCGAGACAAGCAAACAGCAACTGGCAGGCACTAGTGAATTTCAGCCCCTGGTGGCCCAAATGCAATGTTTGCAGCAATAGGTGAATACACTGAGAAAGTAAGTAGCACAAAAGTTTCTGGTACAAACCTACCAGTGCAGATCTGTAGTGTGGCTGGCTGAAAAATATGTAATAAATGTGAACTAATGACTCAGGTAAAATTAGGGGCTTCATTTCCAAATGTAACCCAAAGAATTCTGAATAAATAACTCCAAATCAAAGAGAGCAACTCAAAACCTAATACAGAAAGATCATCAGGAAATGAGAACAAGTGTCAGAATAAAGCCCAGTCCTGCAGCTGGCTGAAGGCAGGTACAGGACATATTGACAGAAATTAGGCATCTCTTTTAGGTTTCTCCTTGCACATGATCCATTTCCCCTCCAGCAAATGGGTCACTGACAGGATAACTACACTGCCAATGTTATAATCCTTCCCAGAAGGAAAACCAGGCCATACTGAGGGAGTAATATCTACCAAAGTCTAGAAAGACAGTTTGGAGGCAGCCAACCTGTTCACTGCATATCAGCCTGGGAAATCACAGCCTTTTTCTGGTCACCTCAGGCCTTGAGCACTGAGAAAAGTTTGGTCAGAAGGGGAAGCCAAACTGACAAACATCTTTGCTAAAACTTCTTGCCCTGGTAGACACAAGTCCCTCACCAGTCAGGCCAGGAGCTAAAAACTGGTAGTCTGCATCAAATACAGTACGGTGTCTTGTTTTCCAGTGTGTGAAATCTGAGGAGGTTTTGAAGATGGCAATTGAAGAGGAAACTTCTGCTCTCTGGTGATAAATTAAGTTCTGAGAGTGTAATCAACAGCTGTAGAAATATATTTTCTCTGGATTTTTTTAAGAAGAAAAAAAAAAAGTCAAAACCTGCCAGCGACATCAAACGAGGCCTCAATTTAGAGCTTAATTTTGTTTTTAGCTTTATTTGATGGAACTGGTTTCCCAGGGCCTAATAGACATGAATGATTTCTTGGATTTTGGTTTGGGGGTTTCTTTTTTGTGAAAAAGGAGGCTGGAATCTGAGCTGTTTATTTCCAGTGCCTAATTCGTTACTTTTAAGACGCTGAAATCCTTAGTATCCCTATACACAAAAGTAACATAGTGATATTTACTATTGATGCACAATTTAATTATTATGGACACTCAGACCAGATGATCAGACTAACCTGCTTTTTTTTTAACCCGCTGTCCTCTAAAAATCAGAGTGCCAGAAAATAGAGCTAAGACTAGAAAGACAGCCTTAGAACAAAACTTCATGAAACAAACAATCAAAAGGATCAGAAATCTGCCAGAATGGACAAGACAGCTTGGGTAAGGGTTGCTACATTTGAGTTCAGTACAAATGTCCAAACAAGTAAATTAAAACTAGTTTTTCAGGCAACAGAAGAAAACATCTCTGCTAGCAGATCCACCACTAAAGGCACATTGTCAGAATTCTCAGTTAATTTAATTTGTTAGCAGAATTACTTTCAGAAATTTAAAATAATGCTGTTACATGCCTCCCACAGTCACTCACAGCTAAAAGCACTTAGAAAGCGAAAGAATTGTGTAGCAAAATGAAACCAAATCTGTTGCCCACACAAAAGCACATACATCTCCATACTGATAGAAATGGGCTTTTATCCAAACATTTTGCTAGCACCACAACACTGTTAATCTTTGAGTTCAATACTGAAAAAAATAATTGGGACTGTTTTTAGGCTAGACTTTCCGAAATTGAAATCTCATTGGGTTTTGGAAGGAGAAAAGGAGGGATAACAAGTTTTTTCACTGGTGACTCTGCTAGGAAAAACAATCCTTTCTCTTTGTTTTCTTAAATCTGTATGGAAGAGGGAAGCTAAGAAAGTGCAATATTACTTTTTCATATGCTGTAAATGAAGTCAATCTGCAGGATTTTTACCTCTTTTCACAGACTGGCATCTGTTTTAAAGACTTTACCTTCTCTAAGTTTTTGTCCAGGTTTGGTACCAGAATACCCCAAAACAGAGTACTAGGGAAAACAGGGAAAGAGAACTACACAGCTGCAGCTCCCATACCACCTTGAGCACAACAGGAACATGCAATATATGCAAGTACTTAAAAGTTACCTACGTGACACAAGATTTGCCAAACATCAGGCTTGTGGAGGATGAAGTGGGTGCTAGCTAGTGATAATGTATCTATGCATATGCATGTATGTGTAAATTCACATGGTGTAAAACTCGGAACAACTAGGTTCCCAGATTTGCTCCTGAATGCAAACTGTATTTGACATTAAGGCTGCTAGTGGAATAAGTTCTACCGGGTCAAAAAAAAAGATGATTAGGATGAAATACATACAATTAAACAATCTTTCTCAAAATTCTGTAGAAAACAGAAGTCATCTAGTGTAATGCTGAGAAGAATGAATCAACTCCTCTCTCATACACAGAACTAAAATGCCTATAATATTAAGTGGAATTAAGATATAAACTTAATTATGACAATAAAAATTAAGCTTTAAAGCCAAAAGAAGTGTTCTTTTAATTACTAACAGTAAGTAAAATATGTGTGAATCTGATATAAATTGCAAAACCATTCACTGTCTAATAGAAGTTTCAAATAGGCTTATAGATGGAAAGTAAATGAGCTGGAAAAGAAAGAACAAATGTGCTGGGAAAGTTCTTTTTTCACATTGTGCATTGTGTGAATCTGAAGAGATCCCACTGCACTGGCTTTTTCACTTTAGTTTAGAAGGAAATGTACTGGCTGAATGGAGGAACACATTTGCATTTCATTTCTTAACCTTTTTAAGCATTTAAGAATATTAAATACATTTTCTTGACAGAAGTACTAAAAATACATATTTCATTGTCAAAGTCATATACCCAGCATTATAATAATTATTTGCAGGCTTTTTAATCTCCAGGTACGTAAGAGATATTTATTTTAAATATTAAATAACTTGTTTTATTTTACTGAGACACAAAGTGAATGTATAAACATGAAAAAGAGATTAAATCCTGGCTGGACCTGACTTTAAATTAAATTTCAACTTTCTATAAAATTTAAACCTTTTTAAGAGTAACAAGAAACCCAAAATGAACACGTGGCAGAATGCAGCTAGTATCCTTTACCTCCTCAGCTAATAGTTAGGACAGGCTTTAAAGCCCATGCAGCTGAAGGAAATCCTGTCACTCATTTCAGAAAGCTTTGGATCAAACCCTACAGAAGTCACCAGGACTATTTACAAGTATAATATGAAAGTGTAGTCCTATGCTTAACTGTGTTGCTAAGCCAGTGTACTATTCTGCTACTGATAGTAAACCCCAAGTGTCCTTTTGCGGTGCTGCGAAAAACACTGACTATCAGCTCATACCTCCTTAGTACAATACTTACCTGGGGTTACAAATGCTTTATCTTTCTTATTTTTCTTCCTCTCTTCATCTTATTCTTCCAGGTACCCAATTTCAATATTTTCTTCTAAATTTATATAAATCATTTTTTTTTCTTTTTCTTTGAGTATCTGTCACTCTTGTTTTCTTCCTATAATATATATAGGAAGAATATATATAATACATAACTGTGTAACTAGTGCAGGAATATGTATCTGACCACACTCCCTCCAGTTTCTCTAAAGCTTTTCATTACATGAAACTGATGATGTTTTCTGATTGACATGCTTAAGATAAATGAGATTTTTATTACAATTAATGAAGATGGTTAAGACTTTTCTTCCTTTCAGCTCCTCAATGAGTAAATTTAAGCCTCTACAAAGCCCTTTTCTTATTATACTCATAATTACTATTCCTTTACGACTTTTTTTTTTATGAAGTTGGCTCTGCTTCTCAATACCAGACCATTTTACTAAAATTCATAAAAGTACATTAAACAAAGTATGATGGGTTGCCCTGTGGGGTCCAAATGATGACAATCAAATGACACTGATAACTGTGATTCCTGATCCAATTATCGATATTCCTTTTTTAAAAAAAAAAAAAAAAGGCAAAATCTTGTTTCTGAATACACTATGAGTCAGTACAGAAGGATGTTTTGTTAGCACCCAGTGCCCTTCATCCAGGACTAAAATTTCTTTACAGGTTTCTCTCAGGCCTAAGTTTCCACCATTTGTTCTCACTCTGGCTTTGATTTTCACTGCCATATCCTTAGTTTTTCTCTCAGATACAAACACATTTATCCACCAAGAGAGGGAGAGGCAGCTGCTTTTTTTGGTGCATGTGTGGTTTAGTTTTCTGAGTTTTCAACAGTGCCATGTACGAGCACTATGGGTGAAGGGTTTTGGTTTAGGTTTTCAAGTACACGAAGCAGCTAACATTTTGTTTCGTTTACTGTAATGAACAGCTATTTCATTCACAGTGTGAACAAGTTTTAACTCACCACTTACAATTCAAAAAAAATCATAACAGTAGAAGAGCTAACCAATTTTAAATTGCTCTGCCCACCTGCTTCTGCTGCCAGTGGTGGTAGAACATAATCACCCCAAGTATAGCTTATGTCATTGTGTCCATTCCTGACATAATATAGATAATTGGGTGATTGCATGTTTAATATAGGTGATTTCAGATTTTTAAGGGTTTCCTGAGCTCGCTTTTTATTAAGATTTTGGCAGGTACATAATGATTTGTACAATAAAATAAAGTCTTGATTAATCTCCTTAGACTTTATTATATCTAAGTTATTTATAATTCTGTTTTGGCAAATATGCTGTAACGCATAATGTTATTTTCTGCATTTTTAAGAGAGCTTTTTATTTTGTACATGGTTTCTTTTAATGAAATATAAAGATGTTGGAAACAATTTGTGTGTGTGATACAAAATAGGCTGTTAATCATATGGATAATTTTACAGTATTGCCATATAATTTTTTACCTAGAATCAACTTGTGCTTAATTCAGGATGAATACAGAAAGAAAAAAACTGGTTTTTTTTGCTTTTTTTCAATGAATGAATGACTTACTTTGACTCCTGACAGCAGATTATGGAGGAAAACCAAAGATAGAGGAATGGATTTGGGTTTTGGTCCTGAAAATGGTTAAATCCCTGCTCAATTTTCTTCTGAAAGACCAATGAGCAAATCATGACAAAGAAGCTGACTTCAAAAAAAAAAAGAAAAAGAAACCACTAAAAAAAAATCAAACCAGCAACCATAAAGTAATTTTTTTAATTGATGGATATCAACTCAAGCTGACAAAGCATAATTTAAACCTTGAATAATAAGCGTTAAAACAATACTGTGTCCTCAAATACACAAATACACCAATTTCTAAAGTGCCAGTTTCCTAATAGCTGTATATAATCCAGGTATGAATCCTCCTCCAGGAACTGCAACATGCATAAAAGAGGAGAGACAAAATCCTGGACTGATTTACAATAATGACAAACCTGATGTCATCATATTTTGAAGGAATAACGATCACTCTTTTACTGCTCATCACTTTCCTGAAAATTCATTAATTGGTAAATTAGAATTACTATTTTGTTACATAATGTAACAAACTTGCCACTGTGAAGTAATTGTGGATATTTATTTAGGAAATATAGCAGAGAATAATACAATTTTCCACTTCTCTATAGGAAATAAACTTCTGTTCTACTTCCATCTCACAATACTTCAGATGGTCTTGCTAATATTGTTTAACTCAACAAGAAGCTAGAAATCATGATGAGTTTTGTTGGAATTCTTTTTTCAAGTCCAGCACTTTCCCAGTAGAATCTGTATTTGCTGCCTTTGTTTCTGTAACAATCAATTATGGGAACATTTGCCATTAGTCCACAGTATGCACAAGCATTATATGACACTGAAACCATTAAAGTTCTTTTGGAGAACTGACTGCTGCTCTTTGCTATATTTTGGGTAGATAAACAATATTGTATGAAGTGCATATCTGTTAGTTATTGTATATTTATTGGGTGTTTAGTTATGATTTCTTTCTGTGACATCAGAATATCAACAAACTATATGGAAGAGAAAACTTCCTGTCATGTACACATCCTGGTAAAACACCGTACTTCTTTGATCATAATTTGGTGTGTGCATATGCTTTTAGTGAAAGGTTCATAAGCTACAGGGCATATTACTGATTTCAAATCATCATACACTACATATGAACAATTTTTTGTGCAGTGGAAAGTTACACAATGGAAGTATGAAAATTTGTTCTATTAGCAAAGAAAATATTACTGGCATTATGTTTTACTGTTCAAACCTAGAAAGTAGATTTGCAATTATTGTGTGATTAAAGAACATTTTCTTCTTGCATGCAGTTAAAACTAATTAATTAAAAAGTACAAAACAAGGCACTTGCAATAATTTAACTAAAATACAATGAAAAATAGAGCAGATATTTCTGTTTAAATTTTGACTATGATTTATTCATTCTGCTCACAATAATACTCTTTTCCTTTTGTGTTGACTTACCATGCTTAAAATGATAGGGTCTTTAAAGGTGATGCCACCTCCAGCAGCTTGGATTCAGTACGTCAAGTTCACTGACAGGAATAAGACTCCAAATCCAGTACTGAAATTCACAAATATATCTTATCAGCAAGACAAACTTGAATATGGAAATAGTTAGCTGTGTCAGAAGAATGATCATTGTGCCTTTAAGGAAATAAAAGTTGCACAGAATTTGCATACAGTAAATGAAATATGGTAATTTCTCTGTAAACAGATGTGTTTTCAGCTTTGATTTACTGTCACCACTAAATGATGAGGATGTGCATGAATACTAATACGATGGTACTAAATCATTCATTTACTAGAAAAAGGTACTAGAGACAGAGAGAAAGGAAATGATCTTACATTCATTGAAAGAATTCTATTTGATGAGAGGTTAAGTAGATGGAGAATCAACTTAATTAACTTGATGCTGGAAAAGAAGGTAGGAAGTTCATACAGAAAATTTTAAAACTGTGTGGATATTGATTGACTGAAAACATAGGGAAAAGTTACTCATGGTTTCAGAAGTGTACAGAGAATTCATCTTTTTGCAGCGTTATTTAATATGCATTTTATAGCTAAGAAATTTTCAAACACGTTATTTCATGGGCAAGTATAAATACTGTGCATTACTTATGTCAGAGTGGTTTAAAAAAGAATTTTAAACTTGAGCAAACATCTGTAACTACATCTGTGGACAGACACGTTAAGTCAAAGTAGACTGATTTTCATGGATACTGATCAGCCTCATATACATTACAGTTAGGCAGAATTGGGAGTATTTAGGACTTCTGGCATCAAATTATTTTTATTTCCATACCTAAATGCAAAGTATATGTTTATACCCAAACCAGTAAAGATAATAAACTGCTTGTGATGCAAAACTGAGGCAAATGCCTGAATCCAAAGAGCTCATGTAGAGTGTACTGATTTGGAGGTCAACCTTAAAAATTGTCCTCTTCTTATATTCTTTAGTTACTTCATGAGATATTAGGACTTTGTTTACAGCACCCAGGGCCTTTCCATTGTAAAGACTTTCCTGACATATGTTTAAAATTGTGTTTTCTTACAAGTGATTACATTGGAAAATACTGACTTCCCCTGAAGTTGAAGACAAATTTCCCATAGAGTTCATCAAAGTACAGGGTTTCATCCTTTTCATTAAGGCAACTGTTTCTGTAAGGGAAGAGGTAATCAAATGAACTTTTAAAATTCTTTATTTATAAGAGTCAGTAAATTTAAAGTTCTAATATGAACTTTATCTTTTTTCTTATAACGCTTAAAAATTATTTTTTAGTCCTAGAGATATGCTCATGTAGTCAACTCTGGACATGAAAAACTTACCAACCTAAAAGAATAAAACTAAGCTTGAATTTGTAAAATATGAAAAAAAACATTCCAAGGGAGGTTAAAGAAACACATCAGAAAAACAGTCACACTGTGCTTTACCTTTGACATTTTGTATATAGCTATAACCACTGAAATAAGAAAGTTCTTGCTGTGTTCTTGCTGTACATCATCATATTTCAATATTGCAGCTTTTGTAAATTATTGTTACAAAATAATACATTTTTGCTATGTGGCTGAAATTTGAAGAACAGAGAATTGATATCTAGGCACACAAAAGACAGATCTGTTCTCATTCTGTGACAAGTTTTCATGTGTTCTGATTAAATCTTCTCAAGAAATTGCCACCAATATCCGAGAAATAAACTCTTTAACCAGAATGACAGGTTAGAAAGTTGACATTACTTTATTACGGTACAGGGTGCATGGGGGATCACTACACCTGTTACACACATTGAGAAGAGACAGCTTACAGGATTATGTATCTTCATTATATACATATTCATTATAATTCTGCAAAATACCCACGTAATTCCCATTACTCATTGCATATGGTAATTTTGGTAGATAAGGCCACGGTGCAGATGTAGGTGCAGTGAATTTTGAGGAGTCATCTCTGGGGGCCATGATGGTCATTTGGGGAGAAATACCCCCACTCATTTTACCCTTTTATGGAAATCCGTTAGTTAAAGACATTGGAATGTTTGTTCAGTCTTTCCAATTAACTGCATGTTCTTGCTTGGTATAATTTAGGACCCTGAGAGGCTCTTCAAGCTCTCACAGACATCTTGTTCTCTTGTTGCATGTCTTCCTTATCTCTATATACAGTAAAATTGTAGTTTAAGAATCCTCGTAGCCCTGTGTCTAAGTCTCTATAGTCAGTGAAATACTAATTTAATTTGATAGCATCTATACAGTGAAACATTAATGTAATTTAGCGGCAAAATGGCAATGAGAAATAATTCAAACCTATCTGAGGTTAGTTTTATCCAGCCTGGCTGACCAGTTTGAATTTTAAGAGACAACTGAACGCTAGTTTTGTCTTCAGCCTATGAAAGTAGATGTCAAGATAGATACTACTTAAATGAACAGTGTGAAATTCTAAGCAGTGTTGCTAATGTCAGCAGATCAATTGCAAAAGGAATGGGAAAATAAAATATGAATGGACAATCCTAATAGAATAAAGAGGATCTTTAGAAAGATTTTTACACCAAATTAGTTAAATACGCCATAAAGTGCACATGCACTACGCATGTTTTATTCCAATTTTTTATTTTGTCAGGTTTTGATAATGGTCAGAGCCATTTCTATTCAGTCATCTTCACAGCCCTGTTGTACCCCCTATGCATTCTTTCAATGAATGTACATTCTTAGGCAAGATTAAGGAGGAAAATCTGGATACTATAATGCTGAAGTGGCAGTTTTGTGTCCTGGAATCCTAAACACTATTGGAAGCTGGTCTTGTGTATGTGCTGATTACATAGAGAACAGACTTGTTTAGATCAACAATAAAAATAAAATATTCACCTAATATTAATCAACCCTAAACTCAACACCCAGACCAAATCCTGGTTTTTATGAGTTTCATACAGATAACCAGAATGTAACACTCTAAGAAAGCCCAAAGTCTTCCACACATAAAGATCTTTGGATATGCAAAAAAAAAAATTGTCTCAGAGTCCTTTGCCTGAAGATTAATTTGTTTTTCATATCTCAAGTGCAATAAATTATGACTGTGATTTTCAATCCAGACATGGGGATATTTTTATACTTCTTTGCCATCAGATCCAGCATCTTTACTGTCCTCTCTGAAATACTTCCATTCCAAACACTCATCTCCTACCTGCATTAATTTATATGATTATTCAAAAAATAACATTTAAAAACCACCTTAGCATAAACAAATCATGTAAGTTTCCACGCCTAGAAAGCTTTGAAAGAGTTATACTAACAGATTTTAAAACAGACTGTGGAAAAGTTAAAACAGCTACTTTAGAACATACCAACAGTAAACATATGAATATTTAATACAGTATTTTACATACCTTTTTCTGGAAAAAAATTAGATGTCCTTGGTGGTTCTTTGATACTGAAATAACAGACTGTATAGAACATTACAGATTTCTGGGTTCAAAGATATTTTTTAACTAAGGTATTGACAAGAAATTCTGGAATTTCATTAGCAGGTTTAATGACAAACTGTTCAGTGGAAGTCAAATGCTTATACTCCATTTACTCATTTTAGAATTTCTATTTTAAAAATTTAATTTTATTTATATATGAATACCAAAATGTTGTGCTAATATTCACAGACATAGTTTTGTTCTATCTCAGGACTGCACACAATGATGTTTTTCTCTTCTATACAGGCCTGCAGTAAAGATGAAACAGATAATTTTGGAGCACGCATCACATCAATTTTGAAAGAGTCAAATCGCTCATATTGCAATCCCATACTCACTAAGAAAATAATCCCTCCTTCAAAAAAATATCATAAAATAATCAGCCTTCAATTATTGTTTGAGTAATGCTCACTGAATTTTCTTTACATGCCATCAATATCCAGTATTTGAAAGTAATACAACAGCAGCCATAAAGGTCCGTATTGGAATGACAAATGCTGTGTGCATCACCAAGACGGATTTTGCCTTGAGTGATTTTATCAGCTCATTTTGAAGTTTCTATCTGACATTTAAGTTAGCTATTAAATATAATTATGGGAACCATCTGGAGGGCTAGTGTAGACAGAATAGCCTAATAAATGTGATCTGCCATGATGGCATGCCTCTGGATTATTTATATCTTCTGTTTGATTGCAGTCTGAACTAGCAATTTCTTTACTAATTTTAGAAAATTAAAATGTAAAGGCTTGCACTATTACTTACATATGATTGTATTTGACTAGAATTATCTCTGGACATCTGACTCTAGAACTCAGACTAATTTCTTAGATGAAAAGAAGACTAGCAATTAAAGTTTGTTTACAAAGTGAGAAGTGGGCTAGTGAGGATGAACTTCTGCTGTTTGGTATCTTCACCTTAAAGCATGTAAAAATGGAAGTGCAAAAACCAAAATGCTAAGTTCAGAGAGTAAGTGTAGGAAGAACTCTCACACCTTCTTACAGATATGAAATGAAATATTATTTCTGGAACCATCAAAATAAATAAAGCCAGGAATTTCATTTTTAACTGTACATGGTCAGCCACCTCAAAATACACAACACCCTACAACACAGTGAAAAATAAGGAATAATTCCTGCTGATTTCTTGGACCAAAAGCAGCAATAATTTTATAAATTCACTGAATTCATTATCTGAAATTATTTGAAGTTTTGAAGAGAAGCAGGAAATTTCCATTATCTTTCCACGTGTCGTGGTTTAAACCCAGTCAAGCAATTCGTTCACTCACTCCCCCCCTTCTTTCCCTCCCCCTACTCCTGGAGGGACGGAGAGGAGAATCGAAAAGAATGCAACTCCCACGGGTTGAGATCAGAACAGTTTAGTAACTAAGGTATAACACAAATCACTACTGCTACCACCAATGATAATAATGATAAAGGAAATAACAAGGGAAGAGAATACAACATCTCACCACCAGCCGACCGATAACTCGCCCCCCAAGCCCGACCAAGCACCGACCGATACCTCCTCCAACCCTGCAGTCTCC
The DNA here is from genome assembly GCF_033815535.1 of Pezoporus flaviventris. NCBI lineage: Eukaryota > Metazoa > Chordata > Aves > Psittaciformes > Psittacidae > Pezoporus > Pezoporus flaviventris. The sequence goes on from NW_026892595.1 coordinate 12,293,767, forward strand.
CAGCCCTTCCGGCTAACTCCCAGTTACATCCTGGGCATGACATGCTGTGGTATGGAATAGCTCTTTGGTCAGTTTGGGTCAGGTGTCCTGTCTCTGCTTCCTCCCGGCTTCCCCTCCTCCCTGGCAGAGCATGAGGCTCACAAAGTCCTTGGCCAAACCAAAACATCCTTGTTATCAGCTCTGTTCCCAGGCCAAAAGTCAAAACACTGCACTGCACCAGCTACCAAGAAGGAGAAAAATGACTGCTACTGCTGAACCCAGGACACCATGTCTACCAATTTCTCTCTTAAGCAATAATTATACTTCTTCATTTACCCATATTTATCCTGTGAACTCAGCCTTCCAGGAATTCTGATCTCAAGTTAGCCTCTGTTCACCCCCATAATTCTGCATGTTATCTCCTTCCTGAGGGTCCCAGCATAATATTCTATAACACCTGTAGAAAATTTAACTGCCTTTCTCCCTGCCAAGGTTGGGAGAAGGAAGAAATCAGAAAGCCTGAGTTTCCCATAAGTATTAAACATGTGCTGTTCCACTGATCTCCCATTTCAGAAATCATTTACGTAGGTCTATGACCCACTGTGACTTGTCAGTTTACACTCCAATTAAAATTCCATGCATTATGGCTGAATAGCGTTTAAATATCTTGGCTTCACATTCCTAGGGCAATTTAAAATTCTTAAACATCACCTAAAGTTATTACAAACATTACTGCTTTCATTTACACTTACCTGTGCGTGTGAGGTTTTGAACTTGCCAGCCCTTACCCTGCACGTAAAGCAATAAAATCGGAGCCTCTATCTTGACTCTATTTCAGATTTCAGCTGATTTCATTAGACTTACATAATTTCATAATATTTCACTAGGCTTAGACCCTCAAATTAATCTAGCCACTATTAGTATATGAATCATCAGACACAGTCTGGTCATTTAAAAGCAAGTCACACACGTTTACCAACAAAAATAGTTAGGTACTCCAAGGAGAAACCTGAAGAACCTAAGGATAACAACGAATGATGGAAGATGATCACCAGAGACAAATGATGTGCAGTCAATTTGAATCAAGTAATATTTTAAAAATGGTTTGATTGTTGACTTTGTTTTAGCTCTGAAATCAATTTTAACTTGTAGTTAGCTTTTTAGAAAGCATTTGAACTGTATATCTTGTACAGAAGAGAGTATCCCTGATGCATCAGTGCTAGATATTCTTTGACCACACACTTGTTTTCTTTCTTACAAAAGCCCTGAAGGAACAAACCCATGCATATGAAATGGAAGAAGAAACTGTAACCCAGAAAGCCATAATATACTGTAGTCTTTTCAATTAATAACGTTACAGGCAGTTGAGCACCATGGAATTGGAGACTTCACGATGCGCTACTCCACATTTCACAGGAAAAAAGTATGACATATGGAGTCTTATTACTTAGAAGAACAATGGAGCCTGAAGCCCGTGCATTACTTTTGAGCAGCCTTGGTGAAAATGAGATCTCATTTCCTCATTATGCAATCCCACATCCTTCATCTAAAACCAAATGAGATAATAAAGTAAGAGAGATGAGATATATTTTCTGCATAAAGAACCATATAATCCTTTATCTCATTTAAATAATAGATTCATAAAATCCTTTTTTAAACATCCAACTAAATGATGCTGTGAAATATTAATTAATCTGCATACTTAATAAAACTAATACTACATTCTAAATTATATCCAGATTAATTGATATCCCTAGAGATACACCAAACAACACCAACATGTGTTGTGGTTGGCTCTTGGACCTGAAATTTGTAAAGGACTGTAGGTAGCAACAGGTCTCTGCATTGCGCAAATACTGTAAAGTGATGCGTTATCTGCATAGCATTAAAATACTGGCTTTATTTTATTCTTGCATATATTTTCATTGAAGAAGGGACTGTGCTGATGTTTGAGACTAAGAAGCAACATCCTTGGTGAAGGAAGAAATGTTGAGAATCAGTGTGATGGGATGTTTTCCAATATATCGAAAGCATTTGCCTCATACTTATACTAGGAGTGGGGCCTAAACAGGCCTTTTTCTCTTGACATCTTTGTAGCTGTGTCAAGCATAAATTCATAGTAAAAAATAAAATGTCAGGTAAGAATATTGATTAGGAAAACATAAGTCATTAAAGGAAAATCTAAATTATCCTGACTTTCCCTGGAGAGGACTAAGTAAATGGGAAATTAAGAACTGAACCAAATCGAATGCCTGACAGACTGAGTGTTCAGAAATAACAGGGACAGCACCAAGAAAATGTTTCCTGTTCACTTCTAGCTATAAAAGATTTTGCACTTCTATCTTTTTCAAGTACTGCATAGCCAAGAATTAATTTCTATTACAACTTTGCTATGTAAAGGAGGGCCTTCAGGATTTTAAGAATGGAGAAACAAAACATAGAATTTAAGACTCAAATCCAAAGTAGACTAATCAAAATATCTATAGTGAAAATTAAGCAAAATATATGCAAGTATTTTCCAATCTGAAATCCTTTAAATCATGGTCGTTCACTACTTATTTCTGCAGACCCCTTAAAGCTCTAATTACTTCAATCATTCATATGAATGGCTCCTGTTTTTCCAAAAAAGAATTGTACTTTCTCAGAAGTACCTTATTGTTGACAGTGCAAAGCAATCTTATTATCTAACTCGTCCCTAATTCCAGTCATGGTCTTTAACCTATCTTCCTCTTGGGAGTGCAAGGGGAGTGTGTCTTCTGATAGGTCACTGGGCTGTCTGCAGCATTTTACTACATACTTCAAAAAGGGCAGTGGAAGATACATCTAAAATATGTAAACACTCTTTGAAAGGAGGACTTGACCTAGGATTCTTTATTTTAACACCTAGAAAAATATCCTAGCAAAATGTGTTTTAGCTTCCTATTCCAGCCAACACCAGACACTCTAAAAAGGGGCGCATTAGGATAGAGTAAAATGACAGTACAAAAGACAGGATTATATGAATTTCACTCATGTTTAATATATGAGTTTAGCAGAGTTAACAGAGGAGGAGAAAAACTCATCAGCTATCAGTTAACAATGCCACATAGACACAAAAGAGATATGGTGAACAGAGATAAGTAAGTATAACTCCATTATCCAAACCACTAATGACAGTGCACAAATAATTTGCAGAACATTAATCCTCCATTTAAAGAAAAATTTAATTACAACAATAAGCATAAACTACCTAGACTGAGGAGAGCCATGAAGAAAAAAAGCTATAAAAAATATCAAGCAGTAGTTAACTGGTTCATGTAAGTAATGATCAGAGAACACTAAAAAAACAAGATGTGTGTATTTAAAAACAGTAGACTAAAAATAGCAAATTTTTTCCTACCAAGAACTACTCCCACAATCATTTGCAGTATAGTCAAAGCATTTTTACCCTCAATAGTCTCAATGAAATACTGATGCAATAGTACACATTTATTTTCAGTATATTCAGTGTTTTCAGATATTTAGAATCCTCAGCTCACTTGCAAGCCCATACTTATCAAGTCACATACATTTTCTGTACAATACTTTCTATGAACAAAACCCATCCTGTTTCTAATGATTTATTATTTTCATTCCTGCACATGCTTCGCCTAAAATAAATGCCATTTGCTTTCATCACATAATACCATTATGAAGATTTATCTTCATATTTTCAAATCAAATAGACACCGTAATGGCAAATTGATTGCATGAAGAATGGTGGTTATCAGAATATATTATCATTAAAAAATGTGTACCTAAAATGAGGCAAATTTAAAGCAATGTTCTACAATCTCATTATCATGACAAATGAAGACTAAGTCATTTTACCATGACATTCTGTTATATAACTTCCAAAAGGGATCAAAGTGCACAGCTATTAGTATCACTTTAGAAGGATTCTTTTTCTTTAGTAGTGCATTTTGGATAGAATCAGCTTGAGGAAAGTTTTACCTAACTGAATTGCACCAGTTTTGATTACACTTTAGAGCAGCTTTATCTTAATTCTCAGCAAATCAAATTACATGACAGTTACTGCAACAATACACGTGCTGTCTGAATCAACATTCCTTTTGAATTAACCTTACTTTTCCTCTGTTTTTAATACCAAAATGCGCTAATGTGATGGCACTACTTTTGTTGCCATGATCAGCAAATAAAGGTTTTCAACACAGGTCAGGAAGGATGTATCTTGAAATATGCTGCTCCGGAACTAGAAATTGAAACAATGTGTAATAAAAATGTTGCTTTAAAAGAAGAAAAAAGAAACTGAATTACTGAGTTATATATTCTGTGAGAGTAAAATACTTAGCAAATGCTAGCCTTTTAAAAAAATGAATATCAAAAAATGTTACGGGATTACTTATCAAAGCCTAAATGCTCAACTGAAAATTGTTTGCAACTCATTTATTATAATGTATCTTATTTCTGGAGGAAAGTAAAACAAAACCAAAACTGAACAGCAACAAAAACAACAAATTTTTTTGCACAAACCATAGACACAATTCTGACAGTGGAAAAAAAGGGCTGTATCTGTATAAATTTTGGCTGATGGAACCATTCTTCAGAGAGAAGTGTAACTTTAGTACTGATTGTTACTTCACTGAAGGTAGAACCATGCCAGAGCAATGGAACAATATGCATTTCTGGCCTCTATCACTGTGATTTTCTAATCCTCAGCATCACTTGCATAGGTGTGGCGAAAACTAGAACAATAATGCTAAAAAACAAAATAGCAACATCACTAAATTTGATGGATTTAATCTGTGCAACATAATAACTTATTTCTGTTGTTTATACCAAGTGGAATGGAACAAACCAAATCACTAATTGAAACTGATATATTATTGGAAATATTAATGAGAGCAGTCCCATAGAGAATTAACTTGTTTTGGTTGGATTGGCGGAGACAATCTCGAAGCAAAATTTTATTCCCATATATTCTTATGGAAATTGACTTTAAAATCATTATCTTGCATATTCACATGATTAATGATATCTTTTGGGCAGGATGTAGTGAACAGAAAGCACCATGGCTCCAGGAAATAAACTTTATCTGTATGTATCTCAGTGCAAATGGAGGACCTGAGCAGATAAAGGTGACTAAGACAAGATTAGTCTTAGAATTAAATTAGTATCTGACTGCATTCCTTCCAGCTCTGTGCATATTGGAAAATACACCAGCTGGTTTGGGAGATTATAGTTTGAGAAAATTCATTATAAACTAAGACAAAAATATATCCACAGACAGAATTTTTAGAATAAAATAAAATTCTAATTGCAACATTTCCAAAATTATCTCCCTATAATGTTCACCAGCTGTTTCTAATGTTATTTCTTTATGAAATAGTGAAAGACTGGAAAGTTACCCTCGAGTACTTCTTCAGGCAACAAGACATGAATTAACTTCATGTGTCTATTCACCAGTTCCAATTTCTAAAACCAAGTGCAGAATGGAACTGTCAGTAAAGCAATGAAAAATAGTCAATTGTAGTTCTTTATTTGAATAAAAAAATCTGTATCCTTACTCCATCTTGTCTCCACCTTCTATATCACTTATGATCCTTCTAACAGGTTTCAAAGGGACCTTAAAGACCATCTAGTTCCAAAACCCCTGCAATAGGCAAGGACAACTTCCATTAGACCAGGTAGCTCAAAGCCCCATCCAGCCTGGCTATGATCTTTACTACAAACATAGCTTCAGCAGTCACCTCTTTGCTAGGACATGCAGACGCATTTCTGCCATCAAATTTGCCTCATTATATTCAAACTGAAATGTCTGCCAGACTTCTGACATTTTTTGTCTCCCCGTGTGTAAGCTAACCATGACTAAAATCATCTTCTTTTCCACAGAAATCGCCACCTCAGACTATATTACTCTGGAAAACATCCTTTTTATACCTGCTACCTATAACACCAGTTAACACCAATAATCTAGGTGTCATCCTAACATCTGTCCACAAATCAATGTGATCTACCCACTTCCTGAAATGCCTTTATGGCAAAAGCTTCTATCATGTCTCAGACACAAGTACCCCATTCAGGCCTTTCATTTTTTCCAATCTTGACAAACACAGCTTCAGTCTATTTCAAGCTATTCAAAGTGTGTTTGTTAAATGACAATCCTGAATTTAATTGAATCATGCCAATTTTCCTCTGAGTCTTGAAGATGCCTTAATTTTTTCACTGCAAGTATACACTATACATCTTCATCTAAAAGCCTATTCTGCTTTCAGTGGAAAAGTCAAGGCAAAAATTGGAAATAAGAAAGCAATTAGAAACAAAAGACTGAGGAAAAATAAAAATAGAAATTAAAATAAATTAGAAGTTATGAGGCATATAGAACAAAATATATTGGGGAAAACCAATTTTTGGCAGAGCAAAAGAACAAAAAAAATAGTTTTAAGCTATTGGAAAGAAATAAATCTAGCAACACTTTTTATTTGCTATCAGATGGATATGGTAACAATAATGACTGCATCAAGTAATGAAGAGAATGAAGAGTTCAATAAATACTTCTGGTTTATATTTGGGAAGAAGCAGGATAATGTACAAATCAGTAACTGTGGAAAAATTCACAACTAACAATAATTCAAGAGGTTGTTAATCAACACTTAGTAGCGACGGCTACATTCAAACAAGTGGACAATATCTGACCTGTGTATATTCCTTCAAATAAATCTGGGACTCCAAGGAAATGTTACAATATTGCTAAAGAATTAACACCGGGCTAAAGTCACAAAAGCAAAGAGAATGACAGGAATAATTACTGACATTAAGTGAGACAAACTCTTGGAAAACCTGTTACAGAAATCAAATAATTTAATTTTTAATTGGTTTGCAGGAGACTGATCTTATCAAGCAAAATTGACTTAATTATTCGATGAAATGACAAATTTGTTTAAGTGTACTTACTGTAAAAGTATAAGACTCTAGGAATAATAAAGGCATTTGAATTAGCATTGTGAGTACATAATGAGAAGATTACAAATTGGCCTATTAGCTAAGCATGAAAGGAGTGTGTGTGAGACTCATCAACAAATGGAGATTTTCTAATAACATCTAGACTGAATAAATTCCACTATCAGTTGTCAGACAGGAATTTAAATGTATTGCTTGCAAGATAGCATACAAAATAATATAGAATTCTTGGTTCAAGGGATCTTTACAAAACCTTAGATTTAATACAGCTATATGTAAATATCTACAGCTAGAAACAAGGAATGTAGGACTCACTTGGGAACATAAAATATACAGGTTGCGTAGGAGCTATACTAAATAGTCAGCTCCTGAGTAACCACTGCAAGGCAAAAAGGGTTTAACACAGCTGTTACTTGCAAAAACAAGGACTAGCAAAAAGGGAACAGGGATTATTTTACTTCTGCTTTATAAGACCATCAAACACTGGAATATTCTGAAAAAAGCCTATCTGGGAAGTAAAATTTTCCTCAGCTAGTATATAAGTATGTTTTAAATTAAGAGGGGAAAAAAGAAAAAGAGAGAAGAAGAAAGAGGAGAAAGAGAAAGAGAGAAAAAGAGAGAAAGAGAAGGAGAGAGAGAAGAAGAAAGAGAGAGAGAAAGAGAGAAAAAGAAAGAGAAAGAAAGAGAGAGAAGGAGAGAAAGAGAAAGGAGAAGAGAAAGGAGAGGAGAAAGAGGAAAGAAAGGGGAGAAAAAGGGGGAAAAGAAGGGAGAAAGAGGAGAAAGTGGGAAAGAATAAGGGAGAAAGGGGAGAGAGGGGAGAAAGGGAGAAAGAAAGGGAAAGAGAGAGGGAAAGAGAGAGAGAGGAAGAGAGGGAGAGAGGGAAAGGATGAAAGAGGGAAAGAGTGAAAGAGGGAAACAGGGAATCAACTTCATAAGAAAAGAATTCTGCAGAAATCTTCCTCACAAAACAGAAGAAAAAAAAAAACACAAAACAACCCCAAAACATGAAGAAAAAATCTCTTAGCTGTTGTGCACGACAGATACTCCCTGAGGCTCTAAGTCAGAATTCTATCAGCTATCATACTGTTTGTATTGTTTTGAAAATGGGGTGGTTTTTTTTGAAAGCTTTGGTTTAACAAAGAAGAATATTATTCCATTAAAAATGTTTCATCTATATTTGGTGTCTTAGAATAAATATTTTAAAACTGAAGAAATTTTAAAATAATAAAAATAAAGCTCCATGAAAACATTCAAGGGCTTAGCACCTTAGTTGAGAGAAAGCACCAGATACGAAGAGGCCACTTAGGTTAATGAAAGAAGCTTATGACAGCAGCTAAAAATGAAAGAAACAAGGAATAAGAATCTTTTATAAGCAGGGTGATTAAGCACTGGATGGCATTTCCCTAAAACAGTAACAGACTCTGCAGCTCAGTTTCTGATGCCTTCTAATCAGAAAATTTTTCTTTTTCAGGAGGTATGTTTTGACATAATGCTGTCAGGTAATTCCTTGTTCAGCATCTGCAAATGCCATAATCTCTTTTCAGTTAGCTTTCCTTGAAGAGCAGCCTTTGGCATTTCAGTACTGGATTAAAACAAGAAGAAGACAATGTTCCCTGTTCAGATTAGAGTTTGCAGTCCTACCCATAATGCACACTTAAGCATATGGTCACCTGGAATTTGCCACCTTAGAGGAGGATTCTGGAACTACAGCTAAAAAATGTCTAAGCCAGATAGACATAGGCTCAATAAGTGTATCATGACATAAAATGCAATACCACATGGTATAAAGGAGGTTTACTGGATGGTCTACTATGATCTAGTAATCTGTTCCAGCCTTAAATTTTCAGGCACTCTGCAGCCTTTCTTCCTTACTGGTTATTTCTGCACAGTTTTAATTCTGCTTCTGTGAGGGTTCTGCATAGTGCATTGTAGCTGGGTTATGTGATAAGAGTTGTCTTTGCTGACACTGACAGTGCTTTCCAGATGTATGTGACAGTATAAAAAGCAATAACTAAGATCCACATTGCCCTGTAACTGCCAAGGTTATTTCAATAGCTGCAGAAACCAGTGTAATAACAATAGAGAGGGTTATATACTGACATTTGAATTCAACAGATTTCTCCCTTTACCCTCACATAGCAAAGACATTCCTCATAGGAGAACTGTAGCAAAGAATTATGCACACTAGTTCAACACAAGAAGACAAATTCCCCTTCTTATATCTAAAAAATGTTATTAATGGAGTTGCTCTGAATAAAGAAGTTATGTTATTCCATGTGGGATATGTCCAAATACTTTTACTATCCTTTGATAGATTTCATAACAAGAAATAAGTTGCTCCCTTGCTGTTGTATTTGATTAGCATTCCACTAAAGCAAATTCTATATTGTATCCAAAGAAAACATCTTTTTTTTGGTTGAAAAAGAAAATCAATTTGATCAAGAGAGCATATAACTGCAAAATTGTCATTCTGTCATGCAACTGTATGTTTCACAATGTGTCTCAGAAAAGGAAAGGAAATTGCATTTAATTTAGTTATCTTGTTTTATGTACAGCCCTCATTTCCTCTTTCTTCCTGCTATCGCATACATTTACTTAATCATCTATTTCTGCCTCATGGAGCAAGGCAACCATTCGACCACCAGGAAACAGATGAAATAGGATGGGTTTACCTCTGAGTTACAGACCTCATCAAATTACCATACTTGGTAGAAACCTTACATTTAAAAAAGATACACTATTTTATACAACTTTATGAAAGTATCAAAGCCACTGAAATAGCAAAGAAAATAATGCTTTGTCCAATGACACCGCATCTGGAATATTGTGTCCAGTTCTGGGCCCCTCAGTTCAAGAAGGACAGGGACCTGCTGGAGAGAGTCCAGCGCAGGGCAACGAAGATGATTAAGGGAGTGGAGCATCTCCCTTATGAGGAAAGACTGAGGGAGCTGGGTCTCTATAGTTTGGAGAAGAGGAGACTGAGGGGTGACCTTATAAGTGTCTATAAATATATAAAGGGGGAGTGTCACGAGGATGGAGCCAGGCTCTACTCAGGGGCAAACAATGACAGGACAAGGGGTAATGGGTACAAGCTGGAACACAAGAGGTTCTACTTAAACTTGAGAAGAAACTTCTTCTCAGTGAGGGTGACGGAACACTGGAACAGGCTGCCCAAGGAGGTTGTGGAGTCTCCTTCCCTGGAGACATTCAAAACTCGCCTGGACACATTCCTGTGTAACATTATCTAGGTGTTCCTGCTCCGGCAGGGGGATTGGACTAGATGATCTTTCGAGGTCCCTTCCAATCTCCAGCATACTGTGATACTGTGATACTGTAATGCTTACTACAATTGCTCCTATGGTGCTTTAAAAACATGAAATTAAGAATCAACATTCCCCTGGAAAATAAATATAGAGACTATGTAAGTAGATCACTCACCCACTGCAGCATTGTCTCTAGACAGCAATTGCTCACTACAGCAAAGAACAGATAGTGAGAAAAGAATCTCATATCCACCTGAAATGGCACAGGGAATTTGGGAAGGCAGAACACAATTGTCTGAGATGAAATTTTGTCAGAATGCTACAGTTATACCAAGGCAACATTAATGATCACTTTGAAGTAGAAAAGCAGGACTCATATATAATATATAAACTAAGAATTCAGGGTGTAAGACAAATAGAGATTTCAGTTTTCCTGCATCCCCTAATTAGCATACTAGAATAGAGCTTCTTCCTTTTGAGTCTGTGTTGTTTTTTTTTTTTCTCTCCTAGTGATCATCACTATAATACCTAAGGGGCAGACCTAAGAGAAGACTGACACACCAAGAGGGATGGACATCTGTACTACTACCTCTGGTCTCTTTCCTTTGTGATTCAGTGTATTGTCTCTTATCTCTTCTGATGAAACATATTTTGGTCAAAATTCTGTATCAGCAATGTAGCATAATGTGAAACTGGTCTACTTGCCTGAGACAAAATGCCTGCTTTACCAAAACTCAGAGGTCTTGCTGTCTGATGACAACGTGAAGTTGCATCTCAGTACTGATCCATAAACTCTTCTGTGGCAAAGACTGGCAGTAGTTGGCAGTGACTCTATTTATTACGGGATAGAAAGATGGAAGTTCTAAAGCAGACATGGTGATGTGTGATGCTGTGATGTCAGCTTCTATGACTCCACATCATTTTCCAAACAGTCTTTTCTCCACATTCCTTGATCTTGACTAGCTTATGGAGCTACTTAGAGAACAAAACCTTCTTTGTCTTGAAGACCAAAACCCTTTTGCAGTGGCAGACTTATCTAATGGGTAGTAATACAAGCAATCAATCTGAATTCACATAGTATATTACCTATATTCCACATGAAACTAAATTAAAAACAATAGGCCAGGTTGGATGGAGTCTTGGGTGACATCATTTAGTACAAGGTGTCCCTGTTCATAGCAGGGGGATTGGAACTAGATGATCTTAAGGTCCTTTCTAACCCTAACTTTTCTATGATTCTGTGATTCTATGTTCCTTTAAGTCAGATAATATCCCACAAGAATTAAGAGTCCTATCTTTGAAAAGATGGAAAAAATAGCTTGTTTATGAACAAATGAACCTCTGACAAACACTATCCAAAGACACACTGAAGCTGTTAATATACCTGGTCTGTAAATATGCTTCTAGTAGACTGTGTCTTTATTTAGTACTCACAGAAATTAATTTATAAGTGACAAAATGTTCTCCATCCAGGACATTTTGCACTCTGCTTGTGGGCACAGCTACTTTTCTAATGTGTTCCAATACTGACTAAAAATGTGCTGTCTGCCATTATTTCCTGTGTTCTTACTCCTTTCTTGCTCCATGTATTGAAGTGAAAATACACATAAAAAAAAAAACCTCAAAATTCAATTTCTTAATGAAGTATTGATTAAGGATTCTCAGTTTTGATATATGCATATAGTAATGGTTTCAATAAGTACTGACTATAATTATATAAAGACAAATATATTGAATAATTGAAACAAACATCTCCACAAACAAATATGTATGTATAAAAAAAAGGTATTTTTCAAAGAATAAGGACTCTGATGAAGTGACACTGACCACTACTAAAAATAATAGCGTGCACAAAGAAGTTCTAATGACCTAAAGAAGACAAGGCAAACATTACTCAGACCATAATTCATAGCTATAAGCTAGGACAGGGACCATCCAACACATGTAGCTGTATTCATTAAAATTCAATATCACTGCACTGCTGTCCAGCAATGTGCTTAAAAATCTTTAGCTTTTTCCCCTAAAGACCTTTTGGACAATGAACTTCTTAACCTCATGCAGTCTTCTCCAGGCATACACATCATTCTGGTTGTCTATTACCTGAAAAGGTCCTGATGGGGTCAAAGTCATTATCTATAAATTCTGAACACTATAGAGACAGATGGAAAGAAAATGGTGCAACTTCTTCATATCCCTAAAACATAGTTTTGAATAAAGAGCATTTTTTTGTAAGTATGAATAAATATGATACACAGATGATGTATCTTTGTAAACACAGAGTAGTCTATGGACTTCAGTACCTATTTCATAGAATCGTAAAATGGTCTGGGTTGAAAAGGACCTTAAGATCATCTGGTTCCAATCCCCCTTCCATGGGCACGGCTGCCTCACATTAGACTTCATCACCCAAGGCTATGTCCAACCTGGTCTTGAACACTGCCAGGGATGTAGCATGTACCACTTCTTTGGACAACCTGTTCCAGTGCCTCACGACTCTTATAGTAAAGGACTTCTTCCTTATATCTAACTTGAACTTCCCCTGTTTAAGTTTTAACCCATTGCCCCTTGTCCTATCACTACAGTTCCTCACAAAGAGTCCCTCTCCAGCTTCCTTATAGGTCCCTTTCACATATCAGAAGGCTGCTAGTGGCATAAGGGCTAATAATAAATCTATAATAAGTATTCCAAAAAACAGAGATGAACAGCCTATGGGGGCAGAAAATGAAACCATAAAAGAAGTTCTTAAAGAACAGAGGTCTTCAAGACATTTATACCTTTAATCACTGTTGAGATATTAGAAATGTTCCCATGACTAAAACTTCCCTTGGAATAAATTGAAGAATATGTGTCTGATAAAAGTGTCAGTAGAGGAGGCTTTAGAAAAATACAGAAAATAGGAAGACAGAATCATAATATCAGAAAGGTTCTGAAAATTTGGAAAATAAAATCTAAAGATTAGAAACTGGGTGGCTGAACTATATTCCTTAAAATTGTATTAGTACCAGGTGAATGAAACACAGCAAAAAAGCTCTGGTAGCAAAACATTGACAACTGTCTGACATCTGCACGTGGGAAACTAGTATGACAATCATAGAACCATGGTAACACATAATAGCTGAAGTTGGAGGAATCTAGAGATCATCCAGATGTAGTCCAACCCTCTACTCAAAGTAGGACAACAGAAGCTGGTTGATTACAGCAATGTCCAGTCAAATTTTGAATGTCTTCAAGGATGAAGACTCCACACTTCTCTCGGCAACCTGCTCTTTTTTCAGTCACCATCACAGTAAATATGTATTCATGTCTTGCTTGTGCTGGATAACCTGGTAGTGGATACAGCACTCCAGATGTGCCTCACCAGGGCTGAGCAGAGAGGAAGGATTACTTCACTCTACCTGCTAGCAATGCCTTTCCTGACACAGCCCAGGAAGCTGATGGCCTTCTTTGGTGTGAAGGTGCATTGCTGACTCTTGCCCATTCTTGTGTCCACTAACATCCCTAGGGCCTTCCCTGCAATGCTCCTTTCCCGATGGTTGGCCCCAGTGTGTAATGGTACATGGGGTTTTTCCTCCCCAGGTGCAGGACATGTCATTTCCATTTGTTGAGCTGCATGAGTTTCCCATTTATCCCTTTCTCCAGCCTGTAAATGTCCCTTTAAATTGCAGTGCAGCATCCTGGTGTATCAGCCACCCCTCCCAATTTTCTATCATTAACAACTTTGCTGATGGTGCTTTCTTCCAGTCCTCAGAAAACTTCCCCAGTCAGAATGACCTTTCAAAAATTACTGAGTGGCCTCACAATGACATCAGACAACTCCTTCATCTCCTGGGGCTGCATCTCATCAGGTCCCATGGGCCAGAGTATAAATGGTTTGTTTAAACATCTTTAACCCGATCCTCATCTACTGAGGGTAAAAACTGCTTTCTCTGAACTTTCCCTCTGGTCTCAGGGACCTAAGGCTCCTGAAGGCCTTATAATAAAGATGGATGTGAAAGACACGAGCCTTTTCTGTCTTTTATCTCTAGGTCTCTTGACCCATTCAGTACTGAGTTCATGTTTTTCCTAGTCTTCCTTTTGCAGATGATATGCCTGTAGAGGACCTTCCTGTCACCCTTCATAGAATCATAGAATAGTTAGGGTTGGAAAGGACCTTAAGATCATCTCGTTCCAACCCCCCTGCCATGGGCAGGGACACCTCACACCACACAAGGCTCTGTCCAACCTGGCCTTGAACACTGCCAGGGATGGAGCATTCACAACTTCCCTGAGCAACCCATTCCAGTGCCTCACCACCTTAACAGGAAAGAGTTTCCTCCTTATATCCAATCTAAACTTCCCCTGTTTAAGTTTTAACCCGTTACCCCTTGTCCCACCACTACAGTCCCTAATGAAGAGTCCCTCCCCAGCATTCTTATAGCCCCCCTTCAGATACTGGAAGGCTGCTATGAGGTCTCCACGCAGCCTTCTCTTCTCCAGGCTGAACAGCCTCAACTTTCTCAGCCCATCTTCATACAGGAGGTGCTCCAGTCCCCTGATCATCCTCGTGGACCTCCTCTGGACTTGCTCCTGCTGGGACAAGTTCCATGTCCTCCTTATGTGTAGGACACCAGAACTGCACACAATACTCCAAGTGAGGTTGCACGAGAGCCAAGTAGAGAGACAGGATCACCTCCTTCGACCTGCTGGTCACGCTCCTTTCGATGCAGCCCAGGATACAGTTGGCTTTCTGGGCTTTGAGAGCACAAGGCTGGCTCATGTTAAGTTTCTCATCAACCAACACCCCCAAGTCCTTCACCACAGAGCTGCTCTGAATCTCTTCTCTGCCCAACCTGTAGCTGTCCCTGGGATTGCTCCGACCCAGGTGTAGGACCTTGCACTTGGCATGGTTAAACTTCATGAGGTTGGCATCAACCCACCTCACAAGGGTGTCAGGGTCCCTCTGGATGGCATTCCTTCCCTCCAGAGTATCAACCAAACCACACAGCTTGCTGTCATTGGCAAACTTGCTGAGGGCGCACTCAATCCCACTGTCCATGTCAGCGACAAAGATGCTGAACAAGACCGGTCCCAACACCGATCCCTGAGGGACACCACTCGTTACTGGTCTCCAGCTGGACATTGAACCATTGACCACAGCTCTTTGCGTGCGGCCATCCAGCCAGTTCTTTATCCACCGAGTGGTCCATCCATCAAATTGATGTCTCTCCAATTTAGAGACAAGGATGTCGTGTGGGACAATGTCGAATGCTTTGCCCAAGTCCAGGTAGATGACATCAACTGTTCTACCCTGTCCACCAGTTCCGTAGCCCCATCATAGAAGGCCACCAAATTGGTCAGGCAGGATTTCCCCTTAGTGAAGCCATGCTGGCTGTCACCAAGCACCTTGCTGTTTTTCATGTGCCTTAGCATGCCTTCCAGGAGAATCTGCTCCAAGATTTTGCCAGGCACAGAGGTGAGACTGACTGCTCTGCAATTCCCCGGGTCATCCATTTTCCCCTTCTTGAAAATGGGGGTTATATTTCCCTTTTTCCAGTCATTGGGAACTTCACCTGACTGCCATGATTTCTCAAATATGATGGCCAGTGGCTTAGCAACTTCATCTGCAAGTTCCTTCAGGACCTGTGGACGGATTTCCTCAGGTCCCATGGACTTGTGTACGTTCAGGTTCTTAAGATGGTCTCGAACCAGATCCTCTCCTACAGTGGGCCTGAAGTCTGCATTCTCACAGTGCCTGCATCTGCCTTCCAAGACTTGGGTGGTGTGGTCAGAGCATTTGCCAGTGAAGACTGAGGCAAAGAAGCCATTGAGAACCTCAGCCTTCTCCAAATCCAGGGTAACCAGTTCTCCCGATAGCTTCTGGAGGGGGCCTACATTGTCCCCAGTCTGTCTTTTATTTGCAATGTACCTACAGAATTCCTTCCTGTTATCTTTCACATCCCTAGGCAAGTTTAATTCTAACTGGTCCTTAGCTTTCTTAACCTGGTCCCGAGCTTCCCAGACAACATCCCTGTGTTCTTCCCAGGCCGCCTTTCCTTGCTTCCAACTTTTATAAGCCTCTTTTTTTTTCTTTCAAAGTTTCCTCAGCAGCTCCAGTTTCGTGCCCCACACCAGTCTCAACATCAGATATGCCTTGCCTTCCCTAACCCCATTCCTACATGTTCAGAAGGTATCGCTATATTCTTCCCAGGAAACCTGTCCCTGTTTCCAACTCTAGTATGCTTCCTTTTCATGTTTGATTTTAGTCAGGAGCTCTTTGTTCATCCTTAGAGGCCTCCTGATGCCTTTCTCTGACATCCTGCACATTGGTATTGGTCAATCGTGAGCCTGGAGAAGGTAATCTTTGAAAATCCACCAGCTTTCCTGGACTCCTATCCAGGGCCATATCCCATGGGATTCTTCCAAACAAGTCCCTGAACAGGCCAAAGTCTGCTCTCCAGAGGTAAGGGCTGTGACCATGCTTTTTGCCCTATACTGTGCTTTCAGTGTCCTGAACACCATCACTACAGCCACAGCTGTATCTGACCTTCACATTTCTAGTGATCCTGATTACAGGATAGTCAAAGTCTCCCATGTGGACCAGAGACTGCCAATATAAGGTTCCTCCAGTTGTGTGAAGGAGATCTCACCTATTTCTTTTTTCTGCTCAGGCAGACTGTAAGCAGATGTCCACCACAGCATCGTATACTGGTGTGCCTGCTAATCATGAGCCAAGAAGAAAATGGATCATTAGGCACATAACAAGATAAGGAATCTTGAGGAAGAACTAATATAGATTCTGTAGAAGGAGGCCACGGCCTCATGTTCCTTTGGAGTTGCCAGAATAAATTGAAATGAGTTTCTAGACTAGACTAATTTGGTTAATAAATCATTTGCTTAGGCTTTTCTGTGGTGTCTTTTTTTTGAACAAAGTCCCTGTCAAGCTGCTGTAAGTGTCATGGAATAAGAAAGAAAGCCCTCTTGCGGATTCTTTTATGCAAAATAGGAAGCAGGGTAAGGATAAGAATAAGCTCAAAAGGTGAGTCATTTGCATGCTAGAGGAATTTTAGCTGAATCTCTAACTCTTCACACTCATAAAGGGTTGACTATGGCAAGTTCTCATAAATCTGTAGAAAATAATAAAAGTAAGATGACAACATCTTATCAAAATTGTAAGCTCAGGATAGTAAATACAAAAAAACAGAAGCAAATGACTGAGGAAGGGCATGCTGGAGTTAAGTCACTGAGCAATGCACTGGAAGGTAAATTACTGATAAAGATAAGGTAATGCACATAGGAAAAACAACACTGACTGGATGCATACACATGAAGCATTCTGAAGTAGTTATTACCCCTCATGGAAAAGATATTAGAGTTTTTTAATAGGTTAGATATGATACTTTAAGAAAAGCAGTTAAGGTGTTAGTAATTTTTAGAAAAGGAATATTGAACATAGTAAAAAATACCCCTATATCACAGAATAAATTCACAGTACACTTGAGAAGCGTGTTCCGCTTCTGTCACTGAAAAGCTAGGGTACAACTAGAATAGCTGCAAGAAAAGGAAACAGAAGTGTAAAATACCTCACACTGAAAAGGTAAGTCAATAAATAAAAGGTAACTCAAAAAATTTGGACTCTGAAGCCTGGAAAAGAATTGTCTATTGGGAAATAGGGTAAAGCTTTACAGAAACATGACTGATGGGAGATAAGGAAAAATAATTTATCATTTCCCATTATATAAAAAGCAGAAGACATCAAATGCAAGTAGCAGGTGGCAATTCAGAATAAAAAATAGAATATTTTTACCACATAAATCAGAGATAAACTGCAATTCATTGGCCCAAGATGCTGAGGATGTTAAAAGTTGACTTGACTTCAGAAGTGACTAGACCCATTCATTGAACAGAAATCCATCAGGGACTTCCAAACAGAAAGTAGTGAAATCTAGATTAATCTCTGAGCTGTAGGTTGCTGGAAGCTGGGAAAGTGTATTTGGGAACTACCTCTTCAACATTTCCTTGTTCCTAACCATGTCCTTACATGGTTCCTTAGCTGTATGCTATAAGCCATTGTCTACCTCAATGAAAACAGGCCCCTGCTGAAAGAGATAACACCAGAAAAGCATAGACTGGAAAAGTATGGTTGTAAATGAAAGAAAAATCTCAAATTCATCTGACATGGGAATTAAAGGGAAGTAAATATGCATTAGTAATATGAAAAGATGAAAACAAAAAGTATTTTTTAAAATCACACTTTTTTCCATACCCTAAATTTTCAGGAAGCTGTACAAAATCATATGTTTGCCCTGTATACTCAGGAAGCACTATCATCAACCAGTTCTCAAAGGTTTTCATACCCTCAGAAAACAGAGAAAAAGGGGCAAAAAAAAAATCACCAGAGAAAAGTATTTTACCCAGCCCATTTTTGAGACATAACTCTTGAAATGAGATGGTCTGAGCGTGCTGCACTGAAGACGCACAGATTTAAATCAGGAATGCTTTAGTGTAGAAAAGAGCATGAAAAACATGAAACAACCTGACATCCAAATGCCCTGTATTCTCTATTTCATCGGGTATCCCACGTCTATGGGAGCAAAGGAGATAGATAGAGGGAGAAGAGGCAAGACTAAAGGACAGACATAACATATAGTATCATGTTTGAGGACGGTGTATACATTGGTTGACCCTGGAAGGAGGGTATTGAGGTGTAAGTAAGTCTGTGATGAACAGATAAATGGAGAAAGCTCATTTTCTGTAGTAGAAATATGCTTTGAAAATGAGTGAGTAAGATGCAGATATTGAAGTCAACCTTCTGTAGTTATAACATATATTTTACAAGTTAGGTGGGGATTTTGCCTCCAAAAAATGCCAAAGCCGTTTTGGATTTTTTTCAACTGCCTGATTTATCCATGTGTCCATCTTGCCTCTGGTTTCCTTCATAGCATTGAGTCTGAAGGGATTTTTTTGAGGAAGTCTGAGGTGTCCTCAAACCGCTCTGTATAACAGCATGGCACACCTTTTCTCCTTTTTTCTCTTATATTTTTCAGCTTTGAAGATCAGAGTATCTTCATCTCCACCAGTAAGTAAATGAAAGTAACATTTCTCTTTGTCTTACAGAAGGCAGTATAATCTTTACCTTTTGCACTCTTCTGTTAGCATGGACTGCTCCACAGTCCAGGAAGACACTTTTTCTTCACAGGGGTAAGAGCTCAAACAGGCAGGAAAGATTGGAGAGCTTCACAAAACTGTTTGAAATGTGCCTTGCATGTGGAATGCACATTCCTTTGTGGCACACGGGAAAAAGTGCTACAAGTCACAAGACAACATGGACTCCCATAAACCAGGTATCTTAACAGATCTATCTGAGCTCAAGAAATATGACCTGTGCCTTTCTTGACTTTGTTTCATTATTTCAGAGAATATTTATGTTTCACAAAGTCTGTTCTCTGTGCAAGCACGCAAAGCAGACTGTCATTAAATGTTCAATGCATAAGCTTACCAGGAGAGCTAAAGAAGCTGGACCCCACCTTCTCAGTAGCATAGGCCAGTCAGAGATGGCCATAGCTAGAATGGCCATACAGGGAGCACAAATTGTTTCAAGTGAAGTCACAGAATACCATCACTAGGTAATAAATCCAAATGGAAGAAACTATAAAGTAACAGACAAGTATTACGTTTAGTACCCAAATATTCCTCATTTAGCAAAGTCTAGATGTCGATAGAACAAGCTTTTCTGGTTCCACTCTCACTTCTCCTCCTTCAGTTTGGAGGAAGCTGTTTTGTTAATTTTAGGCTTTAGAGCTCCCTCAGACACTCCATAAACAGAAACTGGAAAATGAAGCAACGAAAACACCAAAACACCACTATTTTCTTCGCTCTGTTACCAGACAGTTATGTCGCTGTGTATTTACTTGAGCAGAAATGGCTAATTTTGCCTGGGTCCCCTCCTTACTCAGACAGCTATTTTAGAGCTGCCAGTACAGACACTGCCGTCAGTTACGACAGAGCTGCTGCAAGAACAGGGCACAATAGCTCATGCTTGTCTCATCTTCTGTCTGACAACCTGTTTCAGTCTCAGTGGTACTAAATCATACACTCTATCAAAAACAACTTCAGGCTCTATGAAGCTCAGACATGCTTGGCTTTGTAATGAACAGCTCTTGATATTTCTTAGGTTTTTTTCATTTCTTGATTAGAGTTATAGGTTGTTTTTTTCTTTTTCCTAGAAAGAAAGAAAGATTTTTGGTCAGGATGATGTTGTCTCATTTGGAGACTCACAATTTCCACCCTGGATCTCATAAATCATGTGCTTAACTCAAAGAACACAAGTAATGACTCTTGACTGACACCACTACAGTCCACTTTTACCCTACTATATAATTCTCTGTAAGTAGCAAATGCAAGATACTGCAATGTACACTACAATAATCAGAGCACAGCTTCAGAGCACGAAAGCCTATTTATATTTGGAAACAGTGTCACTGATGTCAGAGAAAATGCTCAAGTGAGATAGCTGAACAGCCCTATCACAGATTATCTTTCCAAACTAGCATACATATTTTCATTGGATAAATGATACAGCTTTCTCTATTCACACAACATTATATTTTTAAACCCACAAGTTTTATACAATCCCTGTACAAATAACATTAACAGCAGCATGTTTCCTTTTTTTAATATCAAAACCACACGCAGAAAAATGAACCCTTGTTTTTGTTAAGGTTTCTTCATCTTTGTTACCAAACAAAAGATATTTCAAAGGCATTTAGAAAACTATGGTTCCCTGCATGTGAAAATATGCTTTGTATGCTCTCTCTTTCTACATTTTTAAACTCTGAGATGGTAGCTTTCACCCAAGATTGCAATTACTGTGTCATAGGTAAGGACCTTAGGTACCTGTTTTAAACAAACACAGATCTTTTCTTTTTTTCTTTCTTTTTTCTTTCTGAAACAAAAAGCTTATCAGCAACAAAGTGGAATTTTCCTACTCTTCATTATTAAAGCAGTTCCACGAAATGCTGTCCTAATAATTGTTCACATTATCAGTCTTATTAGGGTATGATAAATTAGCTTCTAGACTTCTTAAATGACACTAGTCTACGTCTGCCCTACATGTACTTAAGTATTATGTAGATGCTCACAAGACTTGACTGGGAACAAGCATTGCTGGACAATATTAAGTGGTTCAACTTATGTGTAAGTTAAGAATGATAAATTATTGACCACCCATTAGTTCAAGCTGCTGCAAATTTCTAACATAACCATATACTTTGGGTAAGTACAAGATTTCAGGGCTTTCTTACAGTCATTTATTTGTTGCCAAAGACCAGGACAGGCTTCCTTTGCAGACCTAGATGTGCAATGAAGGCATTAGTATTCTTAGCTGCTTGTCACTGACAGCTGGATGGGTATTGCTGCCTTCATCTCTCTGTGTCTGGAGGCAAGTGCAAATGCAGCCTCACCCTAGTAACTTGAGGCTGCTTTAACCTGCCTTTGTCTGTTCTGTAGGGGGAACTGTGTGTATGATCCCTTCTGTTAGATGAGATATGGGGTGATAACCCCTGACAAACTGCAAGGAATAAAGAGGGCACTGGTGTCTCTTGCCAGCATAGATGTATGTAGTGTCTGCCCTGCCCTAGGAAGAAATTGTGTCAGTACAATTAAAGGTCTTATTTCACACTAAAACAGTTATATTGACATAAAAAAAAAAATCTCTTTTTTACTTTTAATTCTAAAAGGCAAGATCTTTGTAAAAGAAGTTGAAGTACCCACAAGAGGAAACCAGTTGTTCCAGTTTAACTAACCTGGTACAACCTTCCCTTGCACAAGCTTAATTTCTAACTGTCAAGCTGACATTTTTTATAAATGTTTGTTTGTTTTATAAATGTTTGTTTAAAAATCATTAACTCCTCTTCTAGAAAAGCAGACTTGTAGTATTAAATATGAGTGATGAATATGTCTGTAGGGTTGATTGGTTGGTTTGGTTTTGATTTAGTGTTCAATCTTAAAATTCTGTCTACAACTGTTAAAATCATCCATATATGTAAAGGCACAACACAGAAACATCTACATCTTCCCCGCTTCACACCCAGTTATTTTTTATTCACTTTTGGTGTGAGAACTTTGATTACACCAGCTATGTGTTTCAGTATTATTCAGAACAGACCCCTCAGGAGATGGGCAATAGCACAAGAACAAAAGCCCCACCAACCAATCACTATTCTCCTCTCACCCACTGCTCAGAAATGCATGCTTTCCTCCACAGTTCTTTTAAAACATTTCATCAAAGTGCCTCCTAATTTTGCTATGCCTTGGCAGATTTCCCACATTGAAATCACAGAGCTAAGGAGGTAATTTGACCCAAATAGCACTAAATTGAACTACCAACATAGTCCAAATGATAAAAACCTACCAACAGGAATCTTCTCAGACCAGGAGACATGTCCAGTTTTGAAAAAGGTCCTGATCTTTGTAGAACACTTTAGGATGTGCTGCAAACAGCAAATTGATAATTTCTTTATCTCTAAGAAAAAAGCAGTGACAAAATAGATTTCCAGTGCTGTGTACAATACTGCGCAACTCTGGTTCCCAACATCGTCCAGAGTGGAAGATTGGTCAGACCAAACTGTGGTTCCTTTCTGGCTTATGTGCCCAAAATACCTTCCCACTGGTACAAAGATATGGGAAAGAGACACAATGAGCATTTGGATCTCAGGTGATGGAGTCAGCTCACAGGGAAGGTGCTATGTGCTCAGGAGATTGGCAATGCTCCCGAGGGACAAGCAAATGCTTAACAAACACGTTGTGCTTCCTTACTTAAGAAATACTGAATAGAAGAGTGTGACAGCAAGGAAAGGAAATGCATACCCTTATATGATGTGAAGTCCAGATGCCCACCACATTACAGTGACTTTCTTGGGTTTTCTGTGTTTTGACTGCCTGTTGTCCCCTTCACCTCATTTCTCAAAGGTTAATGAGGCTAAGACAGAAACAGAAAGGTCAGCCAACAAAATGCTGATCTATTGACAAAGCCTAAGGAATGCAAAAATAATGCAGAACTCAAATACTGTTGTGTCTGCGTTGGTGATACCATGCTGGAACAAACCCGTACATGCTTCTTCAGAAAATTTTGCTGGGCACGAATTGAAGTGTCTCTCTCTCAAGTCCAAAAAGTTGAAGCGATGTATTACACCCCAAAGGCTGAAGTTCCTATTTCATTGTAACTGTGACAGGGTGAAGAATGACAAAGGAACTAGGGATGAAATCTGGAAAGTTACTGTAGCTTTCTATCTAATTGTACATTCATTGGAGCAGGTACCTGTGGGAGAAGACTAAGGTTTGCCTCCCCACTGACCATGTCACCTCTGCTCTTCACGTCCAAACTCAGATCTTTCACCAAGGCCATGTAAGTGCCTGTTGTCACAGAAAGTGCTGCTCTCAGAGGTGGTACAAACAAGTGCATTACAGCTGGAGACTTGTTCTGTAATAAGGCTGAGAGTAGAAAAGGGCAGAAAGTCTGTCGCTCAATCCAAGTGACAACCAAGAATAATGCCTAAAGAGCAATTTATGATCAGAACATTTTTCTATTGTAAAAATGTTATCACTCAGGACCCCAACTTTTCATTGGAAATGGCACTTCAGTCACTCGGAATAAATGTCTAGTAGAAATGAGCAAGGAAAAAACCTATCCATTCCTTCCCATCACTGTCTGAGCAGGGATGTAAAGCTGTTATTTTTAATAGGAAGAGGGAGGATTTGATTCAGAGCTCAAGATTCCTGGAGTTATCTGTTTCAGAAAAATGCAAATTTTTAGTTTTGACAATATAAAAAAAAAAATAAATCTATTCCTAGCTTTGCAAGCAGACTGGATATTGTTTTAAAATATTCTGCTTTGTTTACCTAACACAGATCTCCACCTTTGAAAAGCAGCAGTTTAAAAGAAAGCAATAGTTTGCAAAGCCCTTCCTGGACTCCTCTAATTAATAATGAAGCTGAAGAAACTACTATTACTGAAAACTACCAGCAAATTGTAGGACTACAGAATTACACCAAAATGGTTAGAGCATCAGATTTGAAAGAATAGTCTATAAACAACATGCATGCCTGCAATGATAACGTGGAGAGCTGGTGTGTAAAAAATACTGTAAATTTATGCTTACAATACTGCCCTTTACAGTTAAATTAAAAAATTTTTAAAGTTGCTTTAGCAGACGACTTCAGCAGTAAAGCTGAACAGTGAAGGAAGAAGAACAAAAAAGCAAAAAAGGATTGAAAATGTGTTTCCTTAGCAAAGCGAATCTCCTCTGTTCTTTGACAAAATTAAAGGCTAGATTTCATTATCCTGACCATGTTGTACGCTGGAGGCAAAAAAAAAAAAAGCAAACAACAAATCAAAGCAATGAAACAAACTAACCAATATATTTGATTCCAGTAATTAACAAAGCATAAAATCGCATTGAAGATCTCAAAACACTGACTCATGTTTTATAGCTCTCTACAATTTTTTTCTGTTTTATTGCCTTTTGTAGGGATGGTAAGTGGGGCACCAGCACTTGTCACTAGACTGCTAAACAAATAATGTATCTCCTCTTTCCATGGACCACTGGAAAGAAATTGCTGCCTGGTGTTCCTATTACTCCTCCCTTGACATAAATTGTGAGCCATTTACAATGATGTAAAAGGACAAATGATTTTTCTTGACTGGAAACTTACTTGCTGAATACTTCGGAGCTTTGATTAGTGTTTTTGTCCCATTTTGTATGAGAGCTATGAACTTAAATATAATTGGTACTTGGTAAATGCATCAGTATAGCAGACAATAATAAGCTGTGGCTGGGAACAACTGAAGGTTTCAAATTGCTAATGGCATAAATAAGACCTGTTACAGTGCTGGAGGCTGAATTATAATGGCAATTCCTCCATCCTCAGTCATGATGATGATGGAAAAAGCTACTATATACTCAGAAATTTTGAAAATGAAATAGTAAATATAACACTGTATCGGTAGTTGTGGTATCTGTCTCCTATGACTAGGAAGTACTTTACTGAGATATTTCTTCTGTGTTGAATTATAAATAGATGTTATACTGTCTTGTAAAAAAAGTAGATACATGAGAAGGTCAGTGCCCTAGAGGGAACTGGTCGTGATCTTTGTGTCTGGGGACCCCAGGCAGTGCAAACACAGCCAACATTCTCAAGGAAGTTTAAGTTTAAGGAACTTCTTGCACTATATTGCACAACTAGATTTAGGTTAGATATAAAGAAGTTCTTTGTTGTGAGGGTGGTGAGATACTGGAACAGGTTGCCCAGAGAAGGGTGAATGCTCCATTCCTGGAAGAGTTCAAGGTCAGATTGGACAGGGTCTTAGGTGACATGGTCTAGTGTGAGGCAACCCTGCCCATGGCAGGAGGCTTGGAACTACATGGTCGTTGAGGTACATTCCAATGTGAACCATTCCATGATTCTAAGAAAAATGCAGGGACATCAGTTTCCATAAAGAAGCAAGCTAGGAAAGCAGAAAGAGCACAGCAGAGGAAAGGGAGGGTGATCTATGCTTTTTTTAGATAAAGTTGGAAACTACTCATTATTAATATTGATTCATAGAAACATAGAATCATAGAATAGTCAGGGTTGGAAAGGACCTTAAGATCATCTAGTTCCAACCCCCCTGCCATGGGCAGGGACACCTCACACTAGCCCCATCATAGAAGGCCACCAAATTGGTCAGGCAGGATTTCCCCTTAGTGAAGCCATGCTGGCTGTCACCAAGCACCTTGTTGTTTTCCATGTGCCTTAGCATGCCTTCCAGGAGAATCTGCTCCAAGATTTTGCCAAGCACAGAGGTGAGACTGACTGGCCTGTAATTCCCCTGGTCATACACTTTCCCCTTCTTGAAAATGGGGGTTATATTTCCCTTTTTTCCAGTCATCGGGAACTTCGCCTGACTGCCATGATTTTTCAGATATGATGGACAGTGGCTTAGCAACTTCATTTGTCAGCTCCTTCAGGACCTGCGGACGGATTTCCTCAGGTCCCATGGACTTGTGTACGTTCAGGTTCTTAAGATGGTCTCGAACCAGATCCTCTCCTACAGTGGGCCTAAGGTCTTCATTCTCACAGTCCCTGAGTCTGCCTTCTGAGACTTGGGTGGTGTGGTCAGAGCATTTGCCAGTGAAGGCTGAGGCAAAGAAGTCATTAAGAACTTCAGCCTTCTCCAAATTCAGTGTAGCCAGTTCTCCCGAGAGCTTCCTGAGGGGGCCTATGCTGTCCCTAGTCTGTCTTTTATTTACAGTGTATCTACAGAATCCCTTCCTGTTATCTTCCACATCCCTAGGCAAGTTTAATTCTAACTGGGTCTTCGCTTTCCTAACCTGGTCCCTAGCTTCCCAGACAACATCCCTGTACTCTTCCCAGGGTGCCTGTCCTTGCTTCCACCTTTTATAAGCCTCTTTTTTCCTTCAAAGTTTCCTCAGCATCTCTTTATCCATCCAAGGAGGTCTCCTGGCCCTCCTGCTGCACTTCCTTCTACTTGGGATGCAACACACCTGAGCTTGTAGCAGGCGATCCTTGAATATCAACCAACAGTCTTGGGCCCCCCTGCCCTCTAGGGCTATATCCCATGGAACCTTACTAAGCAGGTTCTTGAAGAGGCCAAAGTCTGCTCTTTTGAAGTCCAGGGCAGTGAGCTTGCTGCACGCTCTTCTCACTGTCCTGAGGATCTTGAGCTCGACCATTTCGTGATCACTGCAACCAAGGCTGCCCTGGAGCGTCACATTTCCAACGAGCCCTTCCCTGTTGGTGAGCATGAGGTCAAGCACGGCACCTCTCCTTGTCAGCTCCTCTATTACTTGCAGAAGGAAGTTGTCTTCCACACAATCGAGGAACCTCCTGGATTGCTTGTGCCAGGCTGTACCATCCCTCTAACAGATATCAGGGTGGTTGAAGTCCCCCATGAGGACAAGGGCCTGTGAGCGTGAGGCTGTTCCTATCTGTCTACAGAGCGCTTCATTCACAGAGTCCTCTTGATCAGGTGGTCTGTAACAGATCCTCACAGTAATGTCTCCCCTAGCTGTTCTCCCTTTAACCCTGACCCAAAA
This sequence comes from Pezoporus flaviventris, assembly GCF_033815535.1. Taxonomy (NCBI): domain Eukaryota; kingdom Metazoa; phylum Chordata; class Aves; order Psittaciformes; family Psittacidae; genus Pezoporus; species Pezoporus flaviventris. The sequence goes on from NW_026892595.1 coordinate 12,321,020, forward strand.
ATTCTCTATTGATTGCTCACCTGTCCCCAGACAGAGTTCCATACTCTCCAGCCTATCCCTAACATAAATAGCAACTCCCCATCCCTGTCTGCTGGGCCTGTTTTTCTAAAGAGCCTGTAACTTTCCATTCTAACACTCCAGACGTAGGAGCTATCCCACCGTGTTTCTGTGATGTCAATGATATCATATCCCTGTAGATGTGCACACATCTCTAATTCCTCTTGTTTGTTCCCCATACTACAGGCATTGAAGCCGGCTCATTGGTTGGAGCTGTTGACAGAAATATCTCTGCATTGCTCCAAGCATTTATTATAGGTGCTGGCAACTGACTGGGTGTGTTGGGATGGAATGATGCCCCCCTCCCCCAACATATCTAGTTTAAAGCTTTCTTGACCAACCTGGCAAGCCTCCTACCACAAACGCGCTCAGACCAGCTCTGCCAGCCTCCAGTAGACCTGGCCTCCCAGGTAGTTGGTGTCCTTGATATCCCCTTTAGAAGTGGATGAAGTTCTTGTGGTGCACCTAAAGAATTTGCTGGGGAAGACAGTCTGGGTTATTCCTGCTTCAGGTAAAGACAAACCCACTCTTGGGATTGCTTTTGCTCAGTGACCCAGTATACTTGGTGGGTAATGCGGGAAGATGGGGAAGTCCGAAGTATACCGCAAGGGCATTTGATTTTAGGGTGAATTATTTTTGGCCCAGTGGGCCCATGACACTTCAGGCCATCAAGGCAGAGATGCAACATACAGATGGGCCCGTGATCGAGGGGTGGACTTAACAATGGACACTATTGCCCAGGTTATTCATGAGTGTGAAACATGATATAGTTAAGCAAGCTAAATGGTTAAAGCCTCTTTGGTATGGAGGATGATGGCTGAAGTACAAATATGGGGAAGCCTGGCAGATTGATTATATCACACTCCCACCAACCCGCCAAGGCAAGCACATGGTGGAAGCAACCACCGGATGGCTGGAAATATACGCGGTGCCCCATGCCACTGCCCGGAACACTATCCTGGGCCTTGAGAAACGATTTTTGTGTCAACAGAGAGAATTGAGTCAGACGATGGGACTCATTTCTGGAATAACCTTATAGACACTTGGGCCAAAGAGCATAGCACTGAGTGGGTATATCACATCCCCTACCATGCACCAGCCTCTGGGAAAATCAAACAGTACAATGGGCTGTTAAAAACTACAATGAGAGCAACGGGTGCGGGAACTTTCAAGCACTGGGATACACATTTACCAAAGGCCACCTGGTTGGTCAACACCAGGGCTGCCAACAGGGCTGGCCCAGCCCAGTCAGAACTTTTACATACTGTAGAAAGGGATTAGTTTTCTTTATCACAGGAGCTGGAGTAAAGTCATCTCTTTCACTCCATCTGGGGACCTGCTCACCAGAGACTGGAGTCAGAGCTTTCATGGGACAAGCATCCTTGACCTTTGTTCTCCTCTTCAATTCATGCACCCATTCCTCCAAAGCTGAGGTAGGTTTTCCATCCCACTTTCTCATGTCTTCTCTGTGCCCACAGTTTACGGCTGCACCAACCCCAGCGACAAATACATCAGCTACTCAAACTCTGACTACAACAGACAACACAGCTACTCCAGCTCCAAGTACAGCAGCTACACCAACCCCAGTGCCAACTACAGTAGCTACTCAAACTCTGCCTACATCAGAGTAATCAGTTCATAGTAATCAACTACAGTAATATTACTGGCGCATTATTAACCCTGTTGGAAGTAAATTTTCTTGCTGTTCCCCAGACTCTAGCATCGTGCTATTTGAACAACGTTTCAAAGTCTAAATCTGAAGACCCAAACATGTACATTTCTCTGTCCCATGTGACCAGAGATGAATGTCTGAAAGTCCATGAAATAATGTCTGAGGCCAAAGACTAGGGATTTACTGTCTAAAAAAAAAACCTTTACTGTATGGAAAGGGGAAGTGGAGCTGAAGGGACCGTGAAATGGCACCTGGAAGAGATGCAAGGAGCCCATCTAATCCAGCCCTCCACACGTCTAGTGGTTTTGGTTCACAAGTGAGTTTCGTTAATGTCCACATATTTTCTCATGCACCAGCTTTCTCTAGGGCAAAGTCTGTACACTTTCAATTTTTATAATATATTACTTTTTTAACCAATAAACACATATTCACATCCCTTGTGCAGGCAAGCACATAAATAAAGATTATGGTAACTATGTATGAAGCAGTAGTTGAATGACACATACAGGAACATAATTTAAAAGATAAAAAGATCATCCAGGTTGCTGAAAAGAATGGATGAGGTTACTACAAGGTTACGTGGCCAGGTCCAGGCAAAAATACTTATTTCATAGGTGTTATGTACCAGATGAACCATTAGAATTATTTAGTCTAAAATTTACATCACAGAAGTTATAAATGTTACAAAACATTTCCCAGATCTTACTTGCAGCCTTGTAACATTAGCCCAGAGGAAGACAAAAAAGGTAACAATGAAATATTTTTCTATTGTTTTAAGGAGATAGACAATGCAATATAGTTCTTACCACATCAACTACACTGTTACAGATACGTTCCTGTATCCTGTTAGAGAAAACTGTGAATACAGGTAAAAGACTATTATGCAAAAGCACGTCCATGGGGGAAAAATTGTTATTTTCTGCAGGCATTGCAGATTTTCTTTAGGCATCAGTGATTGAATTGTCCAAATAAAAACCTCATCAATATTAAAAAGAAGGCTATATTAATTACACAATAAATTACCTAGCTCTTGTTCTTTTGATTAAACATAATGAAAAATCAAGTCAGTTGCAGAAAATGAGAATGAGGTAAATTAACTGGTTTTAGGCATATCTTTGTAGGCATGCCTGTGTCTTTAGAGTATGCAGTGAGGCAAATAAGCAGGTCTGAACCACCACCCTTGGCACAGCCATTCTGAATCCCTCCTTCACTGCAAGTGCAGACTTCTTCTAGTTATAGTTCTCGTAGCTCAGAATTAGTCCAATGTTGAGACCCTAGTAAATTTTGAGGTGGCACAACAGATTGTAACACTAACGTAGCTACTAAAAATGGAAAAGCTGCAAGCATTTTACTTTTTTCCAATATATTACTATATATTAAAAAGTTTTCAAAATCTATATTAAAGCTCAGTCTTTAGAGGGACACTCAGAACACTTAGAATGTATTTGCATGTAAACAAAGAAAACAGTTCTTAAATAGAAGATCTAGTGTCTTCCTTGGTGATTTTCAGTTCCTGTTTTGATAATCAAATGGTGGTTTTCAACTGCAGTATGGAGGCTCCAGTTAAAGAACTGGTTTGCTAAATCAATTTTAGGCTCCATTAAGCTCATGGGGTCCAGTTGTCTCTTCTGAATCTTGAAGTATGTGCAACATTACCCATTCAAATTATGTTTTACTAGAATTGGGAGTATTCCACATACCAGAGGATTGAGTTTACTCTTGTTCTGCATGGCCAAACTAGGTTTTATTTGATTTAAGCTCCCATTAAGTTAAAGCAGAACAAATGTTATTATCTATTTTAGTTTGAGTGTACACAAAGAGTATTTAAGTTCAATTTAAACTGTGCCTCAGAATATCAAAGATTCAGAAACCTGGTCAAGTTAACATCGTTAAACAAGTCACTAGCCAAAAACTAGGCTGTGACAGTCTGCTCCAAGCGTATAGCAAAAGGAAGCAGTGACACTTTAATTTTGTTTAACTGTAACTTAAGTAGACTTAACTCATGACTTGTCATGTCTGAAGAGTGCATAAATGAGCAATTATCATGGTCGAGTTGACACACGACAGGCTAACTTGCCTGTCTATTCCTTAAATTAACAGGAAATCATCCTTTTGGTTTTCTCTAATTAAATTGAGTTTTTAAATTATTCCTTTAGTTAAGACAAACAAATCCTTTTTTGTGTTTCCATAGCAATGAGCTAACTGGCATTTCTTCAGGGGGGAATCATAACTAACACACTAATTTAATTGAAAGAAAAAAAGAAAAAGGAAAGAAAAAAAAATGAATAAATAATTGAATTAAGAGACTGTGCCTATCGCATGCTGAAAAATACTGCTTTTTTCACAATGCAGCAGTTTCACATAAACAAATTCATCTTCCTTTTGAAATAACATTTGTCTTTGGCACAAGGTGCTACCAAATAATTTATGTTTTCATTAAATAACTATTTAATTTTGGCCTGCTGATCTGCTAAATTTGTGGTTGCATAGTTGGCATAGCTCCGTGAACTTTGAGAAAAGTACTAATTCATAACTGATCAAGAGTTAAGCAATTTCTATTCATCACTTTCATAGTGATTTTTATTTTCTTGCCACTTTCTATCATGTAATTTCCTTCCTTTACAGTTCTCAGAAATAATTATTTTTTCTTACTGAAAAATAATTCCTTCCAGAGATAAGTAGCTTTCTGGTGCATTTAATTAATATCAAACAAGAAAACACTGAAAACATAACCAGTCCAGTACATAAAAAAATAAGGAAGGGACTATCATAAGTTAATACAACATGGAAGGCAAATATAAAACTTTAAAACAAATGCAATAAAAAATACCCACTGGATTAACATCTGTGTTAATGTTAAAAATATTAACTTAATTTCCACCAAGCTATTTTATCTCTATTTCCTTTTCCTCATCTCAGCAGTTATTCCCAAATTCTATTTTAAGCAAATCCACAGCAAAGTTTCTGCACTAATACAGAAAGGAAAATGGCTTATACTATTGCAGCCCATTAAAAATTACATAGAGAGTAGGATGATTAGAAAGATGTCAAGTTACTGCTGTGTAATTAGAGCATCAAAAGCTATGAAAGCCAGAATGTCACATGCCAGATGCTTTTTCTCCAAGACAGCAGTCTCTACCAGGCTCAGTACTTCCAGGCCTGCTTGTAGAGAAGTTCTCAGTTCCTTGAAAGAACAATTGAACAAAAATTCAGCTTCATATAAATTATATTCGTAAGGAAGCTTCACTGTTTTTCCAATGGATATAGGAAAGAGCCCTTGTCTGTATGTAGTTTTACAGTGCATGCAGGGAAGCTTTAGGGTTAAATATTTTTATCTACCTTATCATGATTACTGGAGGTGAATAAACTAGATTCAAAGACATCTCTTTAGTCAAATTCCTAACAGAAATTTATTTTGCTAAATTAACATCAAAGAGACATTTGGATGAACGCCCTTTATTCAAAATCTTGATTCTCAGGGAGATTCAGTACAGAGATACAGTAAAACCTCTTTTTGGGCCTCTGCCATTGGTTAATTAATGGAAGTCCTTTATCTGCAGGTATATGAGTAAATTTATTCAATTGAATCAATATATTGAAAAATAGAAGAAAAATCAAAACTTTAAAGCACATTTACTGGAAGCTATTGCAGTGACAGGTGGCAGAACAACTCAGTGGTAGAAGTCTCACATTACGTTTGAGTTGCTCACATTAATGAATTTCAGATAATCTGGTGTTTCATGCATGTGTGCTTGACTTGGACTTTTTAAAGTCATTAAGGTGGTGAGGACATCATAGACTTCTTTGTAAAGAGTTGTATAAATACAATTGCTAAGGAGACTTCACAGATGTTTAGAGGATTTTGGTAAAGATATTAACTCCAGCTAAGCACTTATAAATTCAAGGAGACTCTTTTTGGCATATACAAATAATTTCGAACAAATGACTTTCTCACAAATTCCAACATACTGGCATTAGTGGAGTTACTTACTCCTGCTGCCAATGGTTTTAAAAGTTTATAATAATAATGAGAAAATACAGTTAAGCAAAACACAACCTGAATTAGAAAAGGGCCAAAACAGAGTAATATAAAGTGCATGCTACCGTCAGTTATAGTATACTACAAAAGAATTCTCTATGAGAAAGGCTACTGGTAAACATGGGGTTTACAAACAATAAATAGAAATTCTACATATCACTATAATGCCCTGCTCTGTTTTCAACCATGTAAATATTTTTTCTGTACTGATGAGAAAAATGATCAAAAAAAGTATACCAAACAAGTCAGATACTGAATCACCCTCTTTTTGCCCCTTGAGGACACAACTAAAATAGCAGGAACTCGCATAAACAGATTTATAACCACAGAGGCACAAATGTACATTCACACTGATTTTATTTACATGCGCACAAATGCACACAAAAAAAGAAGGGCTGTCAGATTTCATGATGCAGTTGCATAGAGTTACTTGTTAATGAGAAGTACCAGATTATTTTCCCTTCTAAAGTGTAATCCCTTATCATTCCTTCATCCTTCTTCCACATAGTGCTGTGAATCTATAGCAACCTGTACAGAATGAAACTTACTGTTTCCTAGTTTGCACTTGGTTGCTCTCCCTTCATCTCAGTCCTACTGGGCCTGTTTCTGTTGTTAACACCTACCAGTGCTAAACTGGAAGTGTTGCTGAGACCATTTCCTACTTTAGGGCCAGCAGATGCACCAGATGGCAGACTTTTTCCCCCCCTTCCATATCACTAATCTTACACACAAGACAAGTAATAACCCAGTTGAAGACCTGCTGAAGAGCCACTGAATGCAGATATCTGCAGTACAGTGACCCCATCACTTTCCATGTCAAAAAAAGCATTCAAAATTGGACAGGGGAGACTATCTGCCAAAACAGTTACCTAGACCAAAGTGGGAAAGTAAATTAGCTAGCAATGCTGAACAAAATGATCTAGCCAAATTAAAACCACAAGCTCAGTATTATTATTTAACAATCCAGAAAAGAAGTCTGCATGTTTTTCAAACATTAATGGTTGAACCAAACAATTCTTCAGTTGAGAGACGGAGGTGTGTGCCCTGCACTGTGGAATTACAAAGTGGCGGTTTCAGATAGAAGTCAGAATTGGGCCCTAGCTATGAGTCTGGTGCCACTTAACCTAAGGGAATCAATGGGCAAGCAAGTCCATAAAAGAAAGAGAAGGAAATTATGAAAAAAAAAAGGCAAAGGAAAGTTGGAATATCAGGCCATCTAGTCAACTTCGAGGTGTTATATTGGTAGGGGTATGATTTTCCCCAAAGAGAAAAGCATTTGGAAGGAATAATTAGAGAGGGGAGTTAATTCATATTTTGTTCAGGAGTAAGGTAGCCACCTCAAACTGAAAGCCAAAGAAATGGAGAATGAAAGAAGGAAAATTCAAGGAAGCTGTTCAGGCTACATTTGACACCTTCTCTACTGATTACTGTGAAGTTCTCGGAACATCTGATATTAACACTACGGAAAGCACAAATTAAATTATCTTCCACAGGAAGAATTCAGACAAAAATACTCAGAAGTATTTTTGCCATGTGCATGATGGTTGTACCATATTAAGATTGCATCAAATATTTCTTCGTTAATACTTTGAAAGATTTCTCTAGTTCCTATATTAACCCAGGTTCATTAATCAGCAGCAGGCATCTGCACTTTGATCACACATAACGAAAAAATTAATACACTGAGATTTGTATAGTACTTAATTATAATCTTTCTGAATGAAGTCTATTATAGTTCCTTATTCAAATACTAGTGAGTCCAATTATCCTTGTATCACATCAAGCTGAACACCTAGACAATGGCCTTTGCTAGGTTATCTTGTTGCTCAATGAAACTTTCATTTTGCAACAGTTACTGAAATATCCAATTTTAGAGGCATCTTCATAGCTTTCTTCTGTACACAGTGCGTTGATTTTCTATTCTGCAGCTGTCAGATATTTTTTGCAGATAAAATGTCATTAATTCTCAGTAAGTTATGCTGAGTCTAGCTCAGAGAAAACCTCAGCTGGTTTATGTCTTCATACCAATGACCAGAAAAAGCTGGAAATTTTGAGTTAGTTTTCCTTGGAGTAGCAGAGTTTCAAACTCAGTTAAATGGATATTGGAAGAAAAGTATCTTCAAATGAATCTTGAAAACCAAAGTGCTTGAACCGAATACAATTCAAGTGTAACATCTCCTTTATGCAGGTGTGTCTGACACAGCAAAATATGCTCTGTCAAGAAGTGCCATGGAGAAGCAATTTGCAGATTTTGTATCTGCCTAATTAAGGAAGGGGGGAGGAGTGAGAATTCAGACAAATTTTAACTATTCATCAGGTAATGAAACTAAAAGTAATGTAGCTAACAACGAAGGACCAAGGATAAAAATTTCAAACAATAACAGCTCCCAAGCTGTTAAAATCAAAACAAGATGCATAAGTGGCATGATAATACACAAAACAGGCCTAAAAGGTAGAAACCACAATACTGGGAAAATGGAGACTTACAGGACAGAAGCAACAAAGAAAATTAAAAACACTGCTCCTCTGAAAACTATGTTCTACCTTGTTCGATCTGGTTACCAAAGGAATAATGAAGAAAAAGTGTCTGCAGATTTAATTGTGATAAAAAATCCAAGGATTGACCATTGCTTTGAGAACGAACAGTACAAGTGTCTTTGTGGGATCCCATCTTGCTTGAATTTCCATTTTTCTGTTTCATGTTTGAGGAGTTTTTAACAAAAATGTTCTAGTCACCGATAACATAAATTTCTCTGTGCTGGCTTTTCCACTAATAAAGGCTGCACAAATCAAACTACATCTGCTCACCTCTACTGATAGCAGCACTTCCACGAACAGCTTTCTGTTTACATGACAATTGAACAAAAATGAAAGTAAAGCTGTTGCAGAAGATGATGACATTTTCATTTTTCATAGCCTGCAGCCATGCTAAGTTAAACAAGTGTGGAAGTGTGTTTACTATCAGGCTGTTGTTTCCCCAGCATAGTGCTGCCAGTGAGTCTGACAGTTCTATGAATACACCAACCATCTTCTTTGCAGACTACAAATGATTGACCTGTTTTAAAGATGGTTGTCTGGGTTTTTAGTTTGTATGGTGGATTTTTTTTTTTTACAAAACCCATTTTAAAAGTGTTTCTAGCAAGTAGCATTAAATACTCAACCATGTATCAGAATAAATTCCACGCGGATACATGAAACCATGTTTTTTCACTGAATTTCAATACTTGCCTTTGAAGGCTGAAAAATTCTGAAATTTGCAACAACTGTCAGGACTGTCAGAGATGAAAAAAAGGACGGCACCATGGCTCTACAGGCAGAGGAGAAAAATAAATAAATAAAGAAATCAAAGCAAGCTACAGAACTTCCAGAAAATTTATCAGGAGAGCAGCATAGAGAGTGCAGAGCATAGATTTTTCTTTTTTTTTTCTTTTTCTCCATAGACAAGGAAGTACTCACTGAATAAAAAGGAAAATGTTCTTGATTGCTTTTTGACAGGTACATGTTGCTTATCTAAATAAAACTTTTGTTTGAGACAGGTTAATAGAGAAAAAAAGCAATGTGCAAAACAGACAGATGCTGAAATGAGAATGAACATTTTCCTAGGTTGTTTTTCATAGGCTCTAAGATAGATTTGCTCTGTTTTTAACAAGACTTTATTTACAGTTTCCAAGATTAGCCGCTAAGCAACTAATCAAGTAGCCCTCTATCACCCTGACACAAAAAGGTTTGGGAATAGTAATCCTTTGAATAAGAAGATATCAGCATTCGGAAGCATGCAGAGTTATAATAAAAATTTCCACTTCACTTAGTGCATTGTTTCTAATTCTTTGCTTGAAAATCCCTTTCCACTGCAGAAATAACAATAGTGTCTAGACTTAGTGTGCTTCAACTACATCTGGTGCTTAAATGGCGTTGTCCTCAAAATGTTAACTGAAACAAACCAATTTGCTATAGCTGAATACTTAGTCTATTTTTTTTTTTGTAGCTCTATTTACAGACAGAAGCAACTGTGCGTATTTCTAACTACATACTTCTTACAGCTTACATGATCAGGCAAACTGGTTTGGTTTATAGCCTGACATTGACTATGTAATTTTTCAACACAAGCTGTAGAAGAAGGTTGCTAGCACATCACACGCACCGCATAGCAGTGTGCAGTGTACCCCTACGTATGCATTTCATAATCCTTCTTTCCACTGTGGGCTGCAAGCAGAATAGGTGTTGCAGGAGACAATTCTCACTAGTTCTAAATGGGAGGATCACATTTCCAAATACTTTTGTTCCTCTTCCAAGTCATAATATATAATATAGTATGTAAATGATAACATAGTATCGCAAATACAATTTGGGACTATCACACATTCACATTTTATATATCGTGGATGAAAATCCTTGAAAATTTTTTTTAAATGTATTTTTAGCAAAAATATCCTTCATCCAGGTATCAGAAACAATCATACACACTGCAGAAAGAAATCATATATGCCACTTGGGGAACTAAAGGATGCAGAGCTTCTTATGCAGCAATTATAGTGCTCTATTACATACTCATTTTTTTTCTGCTGGTGCTATACCTCAACTTAAATTAGCAATTTGCAGGACAAAGAAATATGTGAAATTTTACTTCCTACCACTTTATATTAGACCATTTTTATTATAGCTTTCCCCGGCACAACAAAAGAAGACAAAAGCAGTGTATATCTGATTTATATGACAGCCTGAATTCAGCTTGCAAAAGCACAATCATCAAACAGTTATTAAAAGGCAATGAGTAGCTAGAGATCTGATTGAAATTAACGAGAGTCCCAGGTGCCCTGAGTCTTTGAGAGCCATCCAGATTGTGTGCAGTTCCTTGGAAAGGTGCAACTCCCTTGTGCAACTGAAGGGATCAAATCCTAACATCTTTGAATACTGTAGCACAAAGTTGAAACCATTTTCTGTCAGTTTCTGTGGCTTCTTCTAGACATCAGGGAAAAAAAAAAACAAAACACAAAACCATAAATAAAAAAAGAAAAGATTCAGGGCTCAGGTTGTGGTTATTGAGATGAAAAATAAAAATTACATGGAGCATAACCCCAGCCAAAGAAAACTGCTAACTTCTGCAGCAAGCTACTAACCATAGAGGAAAGAGAGTGATGGAAAAACAACATGCCTAAGCTACAGAGGTGGAATTACCTGACTTGCTCCTCTCTAGAGTCTAGAAAACACTAGAGCGTGTAAAACAGTACAATGTGATGATGCATTTTTAAAAAGTGTGAAAGTTTTATGAAGCTAATGTTATTGTGTTAGTTTTATCAGCTTCTTCATAATTGCAAATGATGTCTTTTTAATTATTGCACTAAGTCTCACTCAGAACTTTAGGAATTGAAATCACATGGAGTGGAAAGCTCTTAGTAATGTAGTGTTAAACTAACAGCTCTTCTGAAAGATTTGGATCTCTGCTGCGAAAAAAGAAAACAAAAGAAAAGAAAATAACCACAGCTGCTGCTTCCATCTTTACATGCAATGTTGAACTGTGTGTTTCTCATGGACAGGCTAGGTAGAAGTCACAGATGAATTTTATAAAACGGCATGCGTAATAACCTGAGAGACATCCCAGGTATTGGGACCACAGACCTGTAATGTTTATGAATTATTAGGGAAAACACAGCCAAACAAGCTGGATGACTAAAGTATAGAATTTCTATGTCTTCCATGTCAAAACTTCGCAGAATATAAATCAGAGTCCAAACTACTGCAGCCTCGAGTACAGTTGTTTGCCGACAACTCTATTAAGAGTGGTAGCAAAGGCAAACACATAGTAAAACAAGAATACAAACAAACCAAAAATATCCATGCCATACACGTGATGGAAACAAAAGTTACAAGTCCATGTGAAGTAATACAAATGCACAAAAACTCCACTTGGATAGTGAAGAGCTGATCTGAATGGGGCTACTAGAATGCCATACCAGGGAGACCTTTTCTCTGCGACTCCCTTTACCATTACTTAATCCAATTCAGTCAATGTACTCTTAAAAAAATGAGTTTTAAAATGTAGTTTTACATTTGCCCTTAAAGAAGGATTATACAAATCTCACTACAGGGTTGAACTTCACCTAGGAAAAGTTTCTACTATTTGTGGCAGAAAAAGCCTTGTGAACATGAGTAACTCCTAGCAAGACTCTCATTAATAGTCAATCAATGGCAGTGGAGGGGAACAGGGATCTCTAGAAAAGCCTTATTCCCATCAAGACTAATATACAGTAAACAGCAGAGCTTCCAACCATTGCACTCAAAAACTATAGTGCATAATTTTTAGTGAGAAAAGGAGGTGCTGAATTTTTGGCACCTAGTAGTCTATTTAGAAAAACTCAGGTAATTTCTGTCAAAACACACATTGAAATTGACCGAATTACTAGCTAAATGACTGCAAATTAATGTTAATCATATCATGTATTGTTTATGGCCTGGGCACTTTCTTCTCTTACAGAAATTCCTGTCTGAATAGAAAATTGTAAATCTGTGTTAGTTTCTGTTGTGTGGCTTCTGACTTACTCTTTTGCACTCAGAGGCTGGGAGCAGCAAAGCAGAAAAGCTTCAAAGAGCCACGGATTTACAGATGTAGGGAGCTTCAGCTGTAACCTGTGGAGCCCCAGACAGCTCTGTATGTTCCGTCTCTTCTTCATGTCTGTTCCAATTCTTAGTTGAAGTATATCTCGTGATAGATGAAGTCTGTATTACTGGATCCTGAGTATTATGGTTTATTTTTTACTGCTAACAGTAGTGGGGAATCAGACCAGTTCTGCAGGATGTAGCTCAACAGGCTGGCACGTACCTGCAATGAGACAGCCAGGCAATGTCAGGCTTCGAGAAGATGCTTTGCAAAGCCAGCATATTTATTTTGCAAATAAGAAATGCATCAAAAGCCATGACATCCTCTGCAGTAATGGTACAATCTAAGAAAGCAAGGGATCTGGAAGAGGTTTGCTAAGAACAGTAAGTTTGAGAAGCCACTCGTCCTGCTAACTTCTCCTATGGAGCCTATGCAATCACCAAAGCTGACAACATGAGCTGTGCTAAAGCCTCAACTATGTAATTGCTGTTACTAAGAAAGTGCCCTGCTCTACATTATAATCTGTAAGAAATTAATAAACAGCTACCTGTTTTTGCTTAAAACTACATAAATTGAATAGAACAGGTAAACAAATAATTCTAAGAAAAAGCAATATCATATGTGGCTGACTTCTATTCCTAGTCTTGTATATTATCTAACTAGTTGAACATAGAAAAAAACAATTTAAATTGTATCGTCTTGTCACTTTCACTCTAGCATTTCAGGAACATAAGCTGTGTCTCTAGTTACTGAAGAGTATCTGGGGATTTGAAATCCAGAGTGAATACTCCATCTCGTGGCAGATCATTATGCTCCCTGTTGACAAACTTACAAACCCAAGATTGTATAAGTCTGTTAAGACTGTTGTATAATTCTGTTAAGATTGAAAATGTAAAAATAGGTACCTTTTCCCAGAAATAACTCCACATATGTATATGGTTGTAGAAAGCAATTACAATTTGAAATCCCTAATTTGCAGTAACACTTCTCCCCACCTAAAAGAAGACCCCAAACCCACAAACAAACAAAACCCCCACCAAATTAACAGTAAAAGAAAATTCCTACACTATAAAAATAACCCAGCATGTGGAATTCTGATATAAATTCTTCACAGCTTTCACAGAAAATACACCTAAACGGAATCACTGGATTAGTTAATCTGTCCTTTTGTGTATTATAGTTCTTTAGGTGTTGATCAAAAGCTTTAAAGCATACACAAAATAATGTAGCCTTCCAAAATTAAAATTTGTTCTCCAAGGAAAGAATGTGTAGTTCTACCTTAATTCTCCAGAGGTACACGCAGATAGATATCTCCTGATCCACACATAAATAAAATGAAAAATCAATTGTCAAACCACTCTCTGGATCATTTACAAAACCAGCATTGTCCCTTATTCTAAAGAATAAAATAGAAGCCCTTGAAATTACTTGGATCACATCAATATCAAATTATAATACTGAATCACCCCAAGTAATAAGAAAGTCAAAGAACTCATAAAACTTAACAGTAGTTCTTTGACTATTGGGAGCATGGCACCAAAGTATTCTTTTCCTGATAGACATGTGAACAGACAATGACAGTTCTGAAAAGTCCTGGGAAAAAATCAATAATAAAAAAATTCCCTGAAACTACTTCATGGCTCTTGGTTATTACCCTTAAAGACTTAATGAGATACTCTTTGTGGGTTAAGATTGTTTAAATCTCTTAGTTCTCTAAGAAATCATTATTTTCCTTCAAGAGCTTTTGCTATATCTCCACAAAGTGCTTTAGGAGATGTAACAGGTAGTAAACACCAAAAATAATATAGTTTATCCTCCCTGATATCCATTGTGGGAACACATCAGGCTACACCTGTATTACTAAAGCCTTATCTGCATTATCAGATTGAAGCTGGTTTTCAGAGTCTCTGCAGTTTGCTCTAGCTATATACCCACTCCATATCAGGGTACATTTGTTTCCATGGAAAAGAGCTATACATTTGCAGATTAGATAGGAGCATACTGGGAAAAGTGAGTTTGCAGGCATTTGGAATGCTTGCAAATGTCCTTCCTCAGCTTCAGACTACAGCTAGAACCTTTGTCAAAGGAAACATGCATGCTTCAAAGGGAAAAATCTATTATTAAACACTAATACACTTGACAAACAACTCTGAAGAAGCTATCGTACTATTGATGTCACCAGTTAACATCTTATGATCTAGATTCATTTTCAGAATAATACCAAACTGAAAAGTTTATAGAAAGTCTGCTCTCTGGTCTGGACATCTGTTTTCCTTAAGCACATTCAGTCATAGTCTGATCAAATGAGATGCATAGAGTACAGCACTGTGCTCTTTCCTTATCCATGGTGGAACACACAACCAGAATGCACCAATAGTGCTAGTAGCAGTCAACTGGTAAAACTTGTTGTAGAGGTAAAAAAAAAATTAGGGTGAATAATCATTGCAAACTGAATTCTATATCTGGCTCTTTTGTCTTTCATTTTCAAGACCTTATGTAAGGGAAGTACTAAGCTAACATAAAAGAACATGAAAGTCATCCAGATGTCTCTTTGTATTTAATTTGTGGTACAGCATATTCCAACCCATCACATTACGCCCTTGTCTTCATGGGGGATTTCAACCACGCTGGTATCTGTTGGAGGGACAGTACAGCCCAGCACAAGCAATCCAGGAAGTTCCTCAATTGCATGGAAGATCTTGCAAGTGATAGAGGACCTTACAGGAAGAATTGCCATGCCCCTGGGTCAGGACAATCACAGGCACAGCTGCAGGTTGGGTAGAGAAGAGATTCAGAGCAGCCCTGCAGAGAAGGACTTGGGGGTGTTGGTTGACGAGAAATTTAACATGAGCAGGCTTCAGTGTGCACTCGCAGCCCAGAAAGACAACCATATCCTGGGCTGCACTAAAAGGAGCGTGACCAGCAGGTCAAAGGAGGTGATCCTGCCCCTCTGCTCTTGTGAGACCTCACTTGGAGTATTATGTGCAGTTCTGGTGTCCTCAACATAAGAAGGACATGGAATTGTTGGAACAAGTCCAGAGAAGGGCCACAAGGATGATCAGGGGACTGGAGCACCTCCTGTATGAAGACAGGCTGAGGAAGTTGGGGCCGTTAGCCTGGAGAAGAGAAGACTGTGTGGAGACCTCATAGCAGCCTTCCAGTATCTGAAGGGGGCTACAAGGATGCTGGGGAGGGACTCTTCATTAAGGAACTGTAGTGATAGGACAAGCGGTAATGGGCTCACACTTAAAGAGGGGAAGTTTAGATTGGATATAAGGAGGAAGTTCTTTAATATGAGAGTGGTGAGGCACTGGAACAGGTTGCCCAAAGAAGTGGTAAATGCTCCATCCCTGGCAGTGTTCAAGGCCAGGTTGGACAGAGCCGTGGGAAACCTGGTTTAGTGTGAGGTGTCCCTGCCTATAGCAGGGGGGTTGGAACAAGATCATCTTAAGGTCCTTTTCAACCCTAAGCATTCTATGGTTCTTCTACAACCCCCACCCCAAACCTTGCTGTTTTACATCCAATTGAAGATGAATTATCAAGATGGACAGGAAGAAAAAGAATGTATTTTTTTTCCTTTATATTTTTTTTCCTCACAATATCAAACAAAGCAGAACTCTGGGATTCATTCTAAGTCTTTACTACTTTTCATTTCCATGATATCTATGGTCATCTGCCTCTGGTTACACAGCTTTCCCCACCCTTCTAGACATATACAGTTGTGTTTCAGACACTTATGATCTTCAGCTAGAGTCATCATGACTAGCTCATAGCTAAGAATATCAAAAAAATAGCAACTGCCAGTCTTAAATACTATACCTGTCTATTAAGTGTCAGAGGTCACCATAAATACATCAGACAACTACTCCACTGTCTATACAGGCTCTCCAAAGAATATTGAGATTCAAAAGCCCTTTTCTGGTATGCACAACCTGCATTGGTTTCAGAACTACTTGATTGATCCCCCAGAATTTGCACTGAAACATCTATTAAAAACTGTAAGAATGGGCATGAAGAGCCAGTTTTGGTTTTAACACTATATTTATGCCAGGAATCTCATATGAGAAGTATGACAGAACATTTATAAGAGACAAGGAGAATGCCGTATGATCTTTTTGTGATTAAACCTTCCCAATATCAGCACTTGGACAAAACTATGAAGTAATATACAAATCAGTATTCAGTCAAGATTATGCAGTCAGCATGATCAGCTTAACACATTCCCTTGCGGTGAACAATAGTAGCTGCTTTTTTAAATGATTTTTTTTTTTTTGCCATTAATTGTTTTTCTAAGAGATAATGAGTAGAAAAAAAGAATCAAATGGTTCATAATTAATAATTTTTCTCAACCCTATTACTACTATTACTACATTATTAGGCCTCTTAACTTCAGGTGGAAGAGTTACCAAATAGTATGAAAAACTAAAGTACAAACAAAAAGTCAAATAACTAACAGAAAATTAAATTCAGTGGTCTCCAAGAAAATCAGTTCTCTGATTATGTAAAAGATTCCTGGAGAAATTAAAACAGAAAAAAGTCTAATTTAGAATTAGAAATAAAAGAGCATTTATAAATCTCTAGGAAGAAAGTTTACCTTACTAAGTTTTAAAATCATCAGGATTGGATTACACAGGAAAACTAATACAAACAGGGTATTTGCAGGAATTCAAAATTAGTTTCTGATAAAATCTGATTAAAGATAACCACAGAAACGTTTTCAGTAATATAAGCAATCTACCACCACTATTTTATCTGCTATGATCTTGCTTCTACAGACAGGACATTTTTTAACCTAACTGAAACAAAATTAACCCAGCTTCAGATTACATTCTAACTGAATTCCCTTTTCTCTGTCAATTAGACATAATGCTATTCGCTTCATGCTCCCTTACTAAACAGACGATGTTTACAGCCCTAGAGCACATCACGAATTCGTGCAGGTGAGTTAATTTCTATGTATGTAATCTGAAATGCAGTTGGGGTGAAAAAGATGCCACAAGCATACAATTACTATGGAAGTATATTCTTCATTTGGACAAGTTAGTGGTTCTGGACATCATAAAGTTATCCTATATATAACCAGACCTGTTGTCCCTTCTATTCACACTCTATTCCAGGCTCACTCAACACTATTTGTCCATCACATAAAGACTTTGAGAAAATAATCCTGATGCTATGTCTCTTGAAACCAGTGAGAAACACTGCAAAAGAATAATCTAAATTTTATAAATTTATACACTAACGAGTTCCAAAGCAGTTCTAGTTCTTTGAATATTTTCTGTACAAAAAAGCTCGCATTGCACATTCATCACAATAAATGCTAAGTTTTATAGCAATGAGTCAAATCAGTAAGGTGCCTTGTCAAAAATACATCTGATCTGGATATCTGGTAGAATTTTAATGGCATCAGCTACCAAGACAGGAAAGGTTAAGAGGTTGTTTGATGGGCTTTTTTTGTTTGGTTTTTTTTGTTGTTGTTTTTTAAGGGTCCAAATCATAAAATTTAATTTTTTTTTTGAAGTACAGAATGGTAATTTCATCTAGAAAAGAGTACCTGCTTGTAACTTGAAGACCTACAGATAAAGCCTTTTTCACCTACTTTTCAAGAAGCCTTTGAGGATTTCATCACAAAAGATACAAGGGATTTCCTTGTGGCTTATTTTTAAATTATTACCATTGTTCTATAGAATGACCTGCAGCCACACTGTGTATGCTATTCTCTGCATATCTATACTGTAAATTGGGAAGAACAGAAAGAGAAAGAAGCTTAGATTGCTATCTGGAACACTAACAAACCTTTCTGTAGTGACACACCACAACCCCTTTCTACTGATATTTTAAAATAGACATTGACAAATTGGAAAACAGTCAGAAGAGAAAAGCTAGTCCAGATTTGAGAAAGATATTCTGTATGAAGACTTTTTAAAAAAAGTCTGTTCAGTGCATTTTAAAGAAGTTTACAGTCCAGAGTAAGCTAATTAGAAGGTATTTGACAGCAGAAAGCTTACTATGTTGGCCAAATGACCCCTCCCCTCCAAAGTCAGCTAAGAAGCAGTATGTCAGCATTTCCTCAGTCCCTTTTTTGTGAACTACAATTGTAAAAAAAAAAGAGGTAAGAGGCAGGGGTGATAGTGCAGTAGAAGTTTGAGTAGAAAGGGAAAGATGAGAGATGGATCATTTGGTTTAGTATGCTAATATATGTGAGAAATGGTGTCTAGGCTGAGGCAGGACCCATAGGTGAAGCACTGTATGAGCCCCCAACTGTTGTAAAGGCTCAGGTTAGACACAACAGCGAAGCAGCTATTTATTTAACATTTTTGCAAAAAAGGGTGTCCTCGCAGGTAGGCAAACACAGATTTTTGATTTATATTTCCTATCCCACCTGCAAGTTCTCACTCTTGTTTCCCAACTGGTTAGGTACTCTGAGATTTATAGGCTGGTGCGTTTAATCTACATGCTAACTGTCCTGCCTCCAGTTACATCTCCCCTTACTTGATTTTGTATGCCCCTTCCTTTCATTTATCTCCTCTTATGGTTCAATTTCATAACTCTCTGGCAGACATGTAGTACCCCAACTTTCTGTTTAACTACAGAACCAGTTTGCACCAGCTTAGTTTCATAGGTTGTACAAAGATAGTATTCTTCTTAACTACTGAGTGTGTCTGTTTCCTAAATACAACATTGTCTTTAACCACAGTGTCTGAGTCATGGTATTTTAAGCCCTTTGTTTTGTTTCCTTAGTAACTTAGCCCCAGCCCCAATGTTGTGAAGGCCCTAACTTTTTATATTGTGAAGCCCAAACATTGCGAAGCCCTAACTCCAATATTGCAGTAACACTTTCTCTCAGAATATAGAATGATGAATAACTGCTAATTTGTACTACTGCTTTCATTATTAAAATAATCATAGTATTTAACCCAAGGGGGAATAAAATTGCTTATCATCTCCAGCATTCACAAGTCTTTGTCCCTTCTTAAAATGCAGTTAAATCACTAATCTGACTTATTTTCTTTTAAAATGCTTATGTACAGTGTACTGCCTATAACAGAATGCAATAACTTTTATCCCAGCACCTTTTTTTTCCAGTAAGCTCATTTTTCCCCTGCTTATTCAAAAACTGCATGTACTTTATCCTTCTGATTTTTTCAGGCCAGTATGGGGCTGAAGCTCATTCCAGCTCTGCTGCTGGGCAGAGCTGTAGCTGAGGAGCACCAAAGACACTCAGGACTGTAGAAAAGGACGGTGGTAATACACTGTCTGCAAGAGTTAAGAATGAAGTCCAGAGAGTCAAACATGTTGCTGATCAACATCTGCTTTTCATATGTCAGTTCACGGAAACTTTAATAATCTAAGTAGAAACATACTGGAAAGCAAGATAACTTTCAAAGACATAAAGGTTGCTGGAAACTGGAGGAGCATAGGAGGGTAAAGCTCAGTTCTCCAGCTCTTTCGTAGGTATTCCTTATGATAAAGAGGATACTTGGGTGCAATTTTTGGTCTAATTCCATGCAGCCTTTTTTAGGTAGGATCAAGCAAAACACAAAATAAAGCAGGGGAGAGGTATTAAAATAAAACTCATCAACTTGACTTACGTATTTCTCATCAGTTTCTTTTACTATCTTTTCCTTTGTATCCTTAATACTGAATGAGTTCCAACCAGCTAACTAATTTATTCCCTTTTAAATTTGTCAATGCCTTCATGAGCACTCACTTCAGAGAACTGCACAGCCTGTGGCTAGAGTGAGCCAGTCTTCAGAGGGAACTGATGTAGGCCAAGCTGTAGCAGCCATGCTGAGTTTATGCCATGCCACATCAATCATTTACACTTGGAAAGAAATGGAACAGAGATTCAGTACCTGCACTTCGCCAAGTTGGCCATATTTTCTTTTTGTTAAATACATTCTTTTCCCTTTTGGTTCTCATTAAAGATCAAGACAAGTTTATGCAAAATGACTGCACACACTTGAGAATCAACAGCACTCTTTGTCACGAGCCAAAGCAGTACTTCTGTGCTACTATAGTTATGTAGCTACACAAAGGAGAAAATAGGACTTGTTTCTAATCAGTTCCTCATCTGTTCCTAATTAGAAGAGCCTGCCTTTATGCAAAACATTATGCAATTCTGAACTGAATACTTAAATGAGTAGAATATGTGAAAGTCATTGTAGAAAACTTGACTCTCAGAAATAATGTAAAGTTCTAGCTGCTGCCATGCACACCACTGTAGGAAATTTCAAGAGCCCTCTGTCATAAGACACTTCATAACTCAGCATTTAG
Source organism: Pezoporus flaviventris (assembly GCF_033815535.1). Taxonomy (NCBI): domain Eukaryota; kingdom Metazoa; phylum Chordata; class Aves; order Psittaciformes; family Psittacidae; genus Pezoporus; species Pezoporus flaviventris. The sequence goes on from NW_026892595.1 coordinate 12,341,660, forward strand.
GATTACTCTGATGCTACAATTGTATTTCACAAAGCTAATTTTACACATAAGCAATGACACCATTAATCGCAAGCTTATACAAATTATTATAGAAAAGGTTATGTCCTTACAGAGTTTTCACTCCATCATCTATTTTTTAATACCTATTTTCAAAATACTCTTTTTTCAAAGTGGTTTCAGAAACCATTATCCTACACCCTTGTCAGACATAACAGCATACCAACGGCCACGGCACTGACTCCTGAAAGAATTTATTTCTTACAGCTTCTTGGAATAAAAGCTAAACAAACACCAAGATTTCTTCCTTTATCAACTTCCAAATTCCGTCATAACTCTGGCAACACTTAGGGTTAGTCTGTTGAGGAATCAAATGTGAATTTGAGCAAATTCCATCTAAAAGAAAATTAAATACACTTCTTTCATTGAAGGTGAAAAAAATGAGTAAGTTGAAAAGGATCAAAACATTGAAGACAAACACAATGATGGCTGTTTATTAAGTACGTCTCTATATTAAACCTCATGGCACTCAAGGAATTCATGCTGAATTTTAAATACTCATGCTTCAGATCTTGGCAATACATTGATTACTGCAGTTTAAATTGAGGACATAGGTTAAAGGTATAAATGGAATATCTACCATATCTACTAATTAAGAGAAGAAAATAAGATCCATGCCTCTGACGTTGACCGATTTGATTTGGGGGTGGCAGGGGAGGGCAAGAACTTTTTGAATTTTTACACTAGTGCACTTAAACTACATTTTTTATCGGAACAACAGCATATCGGGCTTCCATTTCCACCTGCATTTTTGTTTTACTGGCCTTTTCCGCTTCTGTATTGTAGGCGGCATTTTAAAAATGTCCTAAAAGAATACAAGTAACTTCCAGATCAGCTTCTTTTCTGGTCTTTTGAGTCAAGCTGCTCCCCTTCTCCTTTAAGTAAAGATAGAGTTCTAGTAACTTCTCAAAGAAATGTCTTATAAAATACCCACATATTTTTTTAGATTTAAGAATAAAATTTGATTAAATTTAAAAGAACATAATTAGGGGCCTTAACCCAATTCTAGAATTACTTTTGAGGTTTGTCTTGTCGTATTTACAGATCCTTTAAAATAGCAGGTGGACAATGATATAACTGCCAGCATTCATAGCCAGGCAGTGCTAGAAAACATTCCCATTAATTTGACGTAAAGCTTATAGAGAGGAATGTAACTATTTGCAAAGCAGGCATGTAGCAACAGCGACAGCAGGAAAATCCTTGCTCACCTTCTCCGTTTATAAAGCAAGGAAACCCTCCTGTAACAGCAGAAGGTGAAAAAATGCTTGTATCAAACTTCTCTGAATGAAGACAAAGAAATACTATCATAAAGATTAATTTATAGAAACTAAGTGAATTTTGCAGGGCTGACACCCTTATAGAACATGAGAATTATCCCATTACCACTTAAATCTGACGGAAGGGAAAGCATAAATGAGCAGTAGATCCTCTCATTTGGCACTTGCTTTATAGAAAAACTACAATATTTTCTTTTCTTTAATAACTTAACTTCGTCATCATAGGATCACAGAATCATAGAATATATGAAACTGGAAAGTACCCATAAGGATCATCAAGTCCAACTCCCTGCTCCTTGCAGGACTACCTCAAGTTAAAACATATAGCTACAAGCATCATCCAGACACTCCTTGATCTCTTGACAAGGTTGATGCCACGCCCATTTTGCCAGGGAGCCTGTTCCAGTGACTGACAACTCTCTGAGTGAAAAGCCTTTTCCTAATATCCTATCTGAACTTCCCCTGATGCAGATTCATTCCATTTCCTCATGTTCTATCAATGGTCATCAGAGAGAGATCAGCACCTCCAGATCCGCCTCCACAACCCCCCCCGAGAAAGTTGTGTGCTGCTATGAGGTCACCCCACAGCCTTCTCTTCTCCAAGCTGAACAAAACAAGTGGCCTCAGCTACTCCTCATAAGTCCTGCCCTTGAGACCTTTCACCATCTTGGTTGCTCTACTCGGCAAACTCCCTTACTGTAAGCTCATCTATAAAGACATTAAAGAGAACTGGCCCTAAAACTGAGCTCTGGTGAACCCCTAGAGATTGACCGCTAGCCTGATGTACTCCGTGAACCCAACCATCAGCAAACTGTATTATGATCTTCTCTAGCTGTGTGCTGGACATTGTCTTATCCAGATGGCTAGTGAGAGACACTATCAAAAGGTTTGCTAAAATTTCAAGATTACCGAAGAACCCTCACCTACCTTTAGGAAATATTCCTTGTAAAAAGACCAGTATATCCTTCTTCAAAAAAAACCCTTCAAATACTTCTGAATTATACACAAACACAGTGAACTAAGCATCTTTTTAAGTCTACCTACTGATAAACTACAAACCAAAGCACAAAAACATACATCCTTTTCAATGGAATATTGATTTCAAAGAACTAATGATATGGCATGGGATGGGATTAATCTGATTTGATATAAATGCCTACACTTGAGCTAATCGCCCATCTTAAAGCAATAGCCAGTATATACAGTTAAAGGAGGGTGGGTCAATAATGTTGACATCTAACACAGGTGAAGTGAATTGCATGCTAGTTCTTTCACATGACTGCAGAAGGAGCATAGTGTAACTAGCTTAACTACTAACAAGGATTGTGAAATGTCTGAATTTAGGATTGATTACTCTCATCCAAAATGTCTACCAGGTATTTTTTCTGTTTATGTGGATTCATTTATCCACTTTTTTTGCAGAGTTAACACCCAAAGAATATAGTAGCAAGTAAGGATTGATGGAACGAGGCTGAAAACCTCAGTTGTTCTAAAACTCGTGCTAGTCACGGGTCATCAGTGCTTGGAGCATCCCATTTCTGCAGGAACTCTGCTACACCCTCCTGCCTGGGTCTTTGAGTTTAAAAGCATGGGCTGAAAGATAGATAAAACTGCAGAGATATTGCCCTCTGGATTTTAGATAGCATACAACTATTATCTGCAGAGAGAACTTCATGTTTTGCCGAAACATATGTTTAAATATTTTTTCAACCACAGCATTGTGAAGATATCTTTAAGACTGAGATTTGTTTCAAGTATTAGTTATTAGAAACCAGAGAACAAAAGCAGGAAAAAAAAATAATATTAGATATTACCAGAAGTAATAGTCCTTTTTATGAGGTCAGTCTAATTGTTATCACCAAGAAATTGGTGAGAGGAGCAAACTTCAGTTTATATTAGTATTAACAAATAAGGAAGGCCTTCAAATTGGTGGAAATACTGAAGAAAAAAAAAAAAAAAGCAAAGCACAGCAAAACAAACAGTTACCAGAAGGACACAGTTAAAGCAACTGAAATTGTCCGATTGTTTTCTTAACTGTCAAGTTTTCAGTCATGATGAGAGTAAAGATTCTCTTTACTCTCTTACACAAAGTAAGAAGCAATTTAAGCTTAACTTTATAAATATCATCCATGACTTCTAAAAATAAAGGTTGCACCTTTCTCAAAAGGGGAACTAAGTCTCCTTAAGCCTGCTTTGTGCAGTGATTCTCCTCTTCTTTCACACTGGACCTTACTTCGTCAAAGGAGTATTTCAACTCAAAAAGCAAGTATAGTTGCACACATCAAAAATATGCTGATTCTAAGTAAAGACAAATTATTTTCCATTTGAACAAGTGAAAAAGAATTTTTCAGGAGTCTCTGATAAATATAGGTCCATAAAGATAAGATCAGGGCTTTTGTTCTCACATCACATATTACTGCTTGATACTCCCTGCCATGTGACACAAAATAGAATCATAGAATCATAGAATAGTTAGGGTTGGAAAGGACCTTAAGGTCATCTAGTTCCAACCCCCCTGCCATGGGCAGAGACACCTCACACTAAACCATGTCACCCAAGGCCTCGTCCAACCTGGTCTTGAGCACTGCCAGGGATGGAGCACTCACAACCTCCCTGGGCAACCTATTCCACTGCCTCACCACCCTAACAGGAAAGAACTTCCTCCTTATATCCAATCTAAACTTCCCCTGTTTAAGTTTTAACCTGTTACCACTTGTCCTATCACTACAGTCTCTAAGGAAGAGTCCCTCCCCAGCATTCCTGTAAGCCCCCTTCAGATACTGGAACAGTAAGATAAACCTCTCTCTCTCTTCAGAAAGGTATGATCCAAGCAGACATCAGAAGAAACAGATATAATTTTATTTCTTTACATGGTGTATGCAATAATAATAATAAAGCCCAACTCCATTGTTTCCAAATGAGATATTTTTATTCAAACAGGAGAGGTAAGCCAGGTCTGTGGCATTCTAAGCATGCATTACTTTTTCCACAATTGACTACATTAAGAAATTATGTTAGTCAAAGAACTGTTGTCAAAGAGGAGCGGCTGACATGCATTTTCTGAGTAAGTCAACAAGTGAGAAGCATTTTCCTTTTGTCCACAGTAAGTTTCCTACTAATTGAAGAAAAAAGAATATTAATCCATTTGGAATTGTATAACAAAAGAAAATATCGGCTCTGGTTAATTTTTGTTGACATTTCCTGTCAACTAGGCAGCATACATTAATATTTGGTGGTAATATGTTTAATAAATAACCTTGATCTATTTCTTTTTCTTCTGTGTTATCAGAGAGGTTTTAAAACTTTTATTTTTCTCTTTGCCTGTTACAGAGTGTTTAAAACCTCTGTATCATAGTCTGAGTACCTGAAAATTCTTTCAGTTCTTTGTGCCTTCCTTTGATGACTTTGACTGATCTAATGCAATAGTGTTTATTAAAAGTAGACAAGAAAGCTGAAACTTGATAAGCACAACAAAGTTGTTTTATTAAGCCATGTTGGGTTTCTCTTTTTCCCATACATAGATGATGCCATTTTTGGAAAAAGACCGCAGTGTAAGCTCAAGATGCAGGCAGTTATTAGCAGCAGCATGCTAGTAAGAATTATTTTTTCCTATCATCAGGAAGAAAAGGTAATTTTAGTGCCTTGTTGGTTGAATTTTTTCAGCAGTTTATTAAGCCAATAAGAATGCTCATGGGCACCCCTCTTCATGAGAAAAAAAATAAAAGTAGCTTTTAACAGCACTAGCTTTGCAATCAATACTCTCATTGATTTTGTGTCATGATCTGAAGACTGAAGAGAGAGAGGTGTTATGTTACTGAATTATGTTACTGGATGTCCTGAACATCTGAGCACCAGGATAGCATCTAGCCTGCAAAGACGAGGAGTAGTCCTGTTGTGTTACTTCTCCCTCTAGCTCTGAGAGAAGGATGTGCACCCAGTGCTTCCATCTGGCTCACTCAGGCTGCGGCCGCCTAACCACAGGCAGGACTTGGATACCGATGGGAGTCAGAGCTTTCACAGCTTCCCAGGTGGTTCAAGCAGGGAAGTGGAGGGCTAAACTGGCATGGCAGTGAAGGCAGGGAATGGGGTTTATTATTTTCTTTCTTACACAGTGGCTCACTTTGCAATGAAATAAATGTATCTTGCTCATATGAAGGCAGAGGAAGAAAGAAATAAGGAGCTTCCAGGGATTTTTGCTTTTGACTCTGAAATGTCCATGAAAGCCTTGGGATAATCATCCTCTCAAGTCTGTAAAAGCTCCCACATAGAACTTGGAGGAATGTCTCTAGGAAAAAAAGGCAGATGTAAACTATTGGAGATTTGACCAGTGTTAAATCTTTAATTGCAAATAGCAGAGCTGAGAATTCATTTCTTTATAAATGAACAGAATGAAAATTAAAAGCCTATTCATTGCCTATGAAAACGATGACTAAGTTTTATTAACAGCAGTGGCGATGTAGAGGTTTCAGTAATTGATTCTGAGAAGAAAAAAACAATTGTAGCCTGGGGAAGACTGAATGTATAAATGTAATAATTCTTTTTTCCCAGACGTTTTCACTACAGACTTGAGCAATCAGGAGCCAGCCTTCTCTCCAGCAGAGAATAAGACAAGCACTGTTTTAATGTTAACAATTTTTTTCAGGCAGATCACTGATTCTGGAACAGGTCAGTAGATATGCAGTGTAATTTGTAACCACTTTCTACCTATACATGGGTCAATGCACAGCATATGTTAATTCTACAACTATGATGCACCACTAACTGATTCACTATTGCCAGTGTGATCTTCACTTGGAAAAGATCAGAGATGCAGGAAAAAACACCCCATAAAATCCCAGTCTCCGTTGATAAATAAAGATTTACCTGTATGGCAAGTAACTTTTAGGAAAGAAATGACAGTGGTTTTAGAAAGTATTCCCAGACAGTGATTCTCCAGTAGTAACAAGGGCAAACTAAAAAGTGTTGGTGAAGGTGAATTTCGTCCTTTGGAAACTGGCATATCCCACATCTCATCCTTCATTCTCCTATTTTAATTCACTCAAGTTAAAAAAAAAAGAAAATCCAAAACAAAACCAACAAAAAACCCCAAAACCCCACAGAATCCCCCACCCCACCCCCCAAAGCCAACTCCCAAACCCCTACAATCCTCATTAAAAGGAAAATAGCTGAACCACGGACTACCAGATACGATACATTTTGTGCAATGCAACAGCGTGGACACACTTGAGAAAAAAAGGGTTGGTTGGTTGAAATTGTAGATAATGATGAAAAGCTGGATAATCTGTAAAAAAAAAGGTTGCTGTTACTCTTGCAATCTGGGAGACAAATGCAGAGGCTAAGGCTGCGGGAGGATTCAGGATGATGAAAATTTTTAACGTAGGAACTTCGCTATAGGTGTTCTACTCAATTGCACTTGTAATTGCCTTGTCTCTTCCTTGGCTCACGGATGCACAGGTGACGTCCTTGGCATCGTACCTTCTCTCCTGGCTGCATTTGCTGCTTTCTGGCCCTCCTAAGCAGGGAGGTAACGGCTGCTTCACAGGCAAGGAAGAAACGGGCACCACTGAGAGGGCGTTTGGAGCCAGTAGCGGAAAAATCATGAAGGATGGAGAGGGAGGTACTGAATTATGCAGATTTTATGAGCACGTTGCAAGCATGCCTGAATCTCTCAGGAACAGATATCCAGGATCCATCCCGCTTGGTTCTGTGAAGAAAAGCAGTTTTCTGGTTTAACACAACTGCTTTGTGACCAGATGCAGACACCTCACTCAGAGAAAGTGCAAAAATCTGGTCCAGTCCTGAACGTTGGAGATGGAACATGTGTCACAACAGCTGTTTCTGCACAATGCAGCTGCTGCTATTTTCTGTCATGTTACTTTACTCCTGAAACTCACCTGTTGGGCAAATATAACAACCTAAATAATATTTGAACAGAGTGTACAAAGTGCTGTAGAGCTAGTTAAAGGGGAATTTTATATGATGCCTTTGAAATATCTCTACTAGGTATGCAAAGAAATCTATGAAACCAGTTGGTTTTGGTTTGTATTGGAAATAAAAGTGTACTCTCTGGAGGAATCTGACTGCTACTTCCTAATTTTACATGATATTTTGAAGAAGATTCAATGTACAAAAGCAAGATAAGATACAATGTATAGATAAAATACTTCTATTTTATTATTCCTTTTGAGTGGTGTTCCAAGTTACATGCTTTATAAAGATAAATACCAAATAAAAAGAAGAAAATAAGATCACCTCTGCACCTAAATCACTAAATGACTGTAAAAAAAAACAACAACAACAAAAAACCAAGCAAACAACCTACAATTCCTCTTAGGTAACACTGTTTTTTTATATTTTATTTTTTGTATTTTTTAATATTTCATCCTGATAATGAGACTGATTTACTCACAACTGATTTCATGGCAAGAGAAGCACACACAGGGCAGGCTGCCACTGAAAAAGCTTTTTTAGACAACTCTACTGTGTCAAACAGTAAGGTGACATTGGCATGTAGACAAACGTTACCTGGGGACAAGCATGCAAACCCATTTTAAATTCTGGTCCAAGACAGATTTGAATTCAAGCTGGTGCCTGAATACAACAAGCTGGGAAAATTCCTTGTATGCAATTCCGTCCCACTCCCCCCAGAGCAGCTAATTTCAGTCACATCACTGAGGTCTTCTAAGCCTCAGTTGTGCCTGCAAATAACTCCTAAATGCTCTCGAGCTTTCTGATACACATTATATCTCTTGTCCTTCCACATGGCATTTTCTTCACATTCTTTCATATAACATTCCCTAATATAAGGAAATGGTTGAACATTTCACTATAAGAAGTGAATGGGAGGGTATGTAGCCAAATTGGGAAAAGAAAACTAACCAAACCATCAACACTTATACATAACTTCCTGAGTGAGAATTACAGTATCACCAGTCTAGTCTACCACTCCTTATCTTAACTCTTGTTTACCAGGTAGCAACTGTATTAAGGTAGTTCTCTCCTCAGAGTACTGATTATCTGTTAACATCTTCATGAAATACACCTAAACTCTACAGACTCAAAACATTATTGGCAGTGACTATGCTAATATGCTGGCTCCAGTGTAAACATTTAGGAAGTATCCAAACAGTTTTGGAGACATTTCAGTGTAATGCTTTCACCATCAGTAGACTTGCTAGCTTCCCTTAAAACAATTCTACTTATTTTAACCTTCTGGGGCTAGGTCATGTTTTTGGTTGGGGTTGATAAAGACAGAAAGTCTTAACCTGGTCACAGAAATTAGTGGAACTGTTAACGTGTTTTATACAAGCAAACAAAATAATTTCTTTGCAACTATCTCCTCTTATGGGAGTGAAGTTAGACAAACCTCTGGGGAGAGATAGTGACAAAAAATACACATTCAGATACAGCTGTGTTTGCTCATGATTTTGTTCATTTTTAAAAACAATTTAAATTTAATGCATTATGTATTTTTAAGGAGACGTCGTCCCTACAGATAACAAAATCTGCAGTCCCAAGGAGCTCAGCACAGCTGCACAAAGTTCAAGCCAGAACAGATGACGCTTTACAGAATGCACCCCCCATTAAGCAAACTCGCTAGAGAACATCCCTTTAAAGCTATCCATTAAACATTAGGTGGTATATACAATGAAATAAAACAGATTTTATTATTTAACAACTTCTTAGCAATTAAAAATGCATGCTCAATGTTTAGACAGTTTAAATGGCACTCAAGTTTTATACACTAAGTCAGATGCAGTACTTTTGTTAACTTTGAATGCCAAAACACAAAAAGCAATATTGTTTGGCTCTGTCCATGCTTCACAGAACCTTAAGAGTTTTAAGAGGGTTCAGAACTGATGATAAACTTACTTTGTAGCTTAGTAAAGCATATTTATGGGGCACATTTAATTTTCACAGGTTGTCTATCTATCTCACCAACATGACCTGAGTTTTTCAACAAGTAATGGAAAACTATATCGTGCTTCTTTCATGAATTTGATCTTGTTTTATTGTTTCCTCTTCATTGCTTTTCCTTAAATTGATGGTGATAAACAGACCATCTTATGTGAGACTTTCACAGTCTGAATAAACCCGTATTTTGTACTGTATACTGGATAACCTGTGAACTCCTTTGTAGCTGACAAAGTAGTTCACTATCATGGAAGATCACCAAAGAGTAACAGAGCTAAAAATCTAGAGCTTTAGTAGCAGGGCCTTCAGAATTGAATGAATTTTGGAATATTAATTTGAAACATTACATGCACATAGAATAAACTGTGCAAATTCTGTCAGAAATCTTGTTTCAGAAGTGCAGGTGTCAGGATTTCTACAGAATGATGAATTCATTCTCAACTGAAAGAGAAGCTTTCTTGACATATCAAACACTCCTGCAATCCTTACTTTACAGTGGTGTGAACATTTTTTTACAGACACTTGACATCTGTAATTTTCATGGTTTGTAGCAGTTAATATGTTGTTCTAGCTTTTAAATTTTATTGCCTCCAAAATATTCAACCCCAAGGTTTGCCAGCTTCCAATATGCAGAGTTGAAGTCATGTACTGAGTCTAAATTCCTGGCTGTTTGAAGAGTCTTTCTTTAGTACCTTTTTAGGATCTATGTTGTGTCTTATGCCTTCAAAACATGTTTTGCTGTCATAAAAGTATGCATCTAATGTTAACTTTTGAGCTGCCTTTCCAATGGCATAGATATTTTTCATCTTCCTAGTCATGACTGAGAACAGAAACCTGAGGGTTTTTTTCATCAATATTTCAGAAGTCTGAAATAAAAATCTATTTATGTACTCATTTGCAACCAGACATTCATGTATAGAATACAGTTTGAACTAATCTACATAAGAGGCCAATTGTTCTATGACAACACAGAAAGACCTCTTCTTCCAGGACACCAGTTTATAACATATACTTCCTATATTTTGATGGCAAATGGAAGGAAAGGTGAGGAGGAAAAATAGGCTTAATTAAAATATAGTTAAATTTAACCAAACATCTTTAAGACTTTAAATTTTAAATTCCCAGTGACACTGGGCAGCATTGCATAGTATGGTATACTAGATTAAATAACTTGATGAAAAGGAACTGTGATTCTTTGATCTCTAGAGGAAGCAACTGAGATCAAATAAGACCATGAATAACACTACTGAATAATCTAGTTTGAATCTTTGGAAAAATATTTTTTATATCACAAGTCCATCTCCTTAAGACTTCATGCAGTATATGGTGTGGGAAGAACAGAAGGTAGGACTGGTACATGCAGGGAGAATTTAAAATTCATATTGCCTAGATTTGCACAGGTCTCAGGTTATTAAGCACTATTTTATGCTGAAGAAACTGTTCAAATAAAAAATGCATGCAATACACAGAAAAGATTGGTTACTCATGTGAGAATATTTAGAATTACAATACTCAATGCTATTCAGATAGCCCAATCTATTAAGCTTATCTTCAGCTCCACTGTAATACATAAATCTTGAAAAGAAAATTCAAAATCTTCCTAGTTGATGCTTAGAATCTTAGGAAGGAAAGAACAGAAACAAAGAATCCATAGAAAAAAACATTCAGAGAATGACAAAGAACAGGGAAAATCCCCAAAACCTACAGTTCAGTCACCATTTCTTTTTTTGCATATCTATCAAATACCACCTTTAGCTTTACTGTACCTGTTTTGCCACACACTCCCCCAGCTCCACTCCCACTCCCTTTTCTATTGAGTGTTTTGCCCTTATTGAGATTAAAAACCCAAGGATTTAAACAGAAACACAAGATCTTTGAACTAGAGCTGTTGTTGAATTTAAAGTACTATTACTAAAACTTGATCTCCATGATGTGATTGTCCTATTATCATGCTATGTGCTTCAAAAGCCCAACATAGTGCAGCAGAAATAATTTTATAGTTATTTATGAACTGTATATAGCACTGAACTGCTGTGAGAGTTAGCAGGTTGGCACAAAGAATCAGAATAAATGTAATAGCTCCCCATTGCAAGCTCAGATCTCCTAGAGGCTAAAATAGAGTATTTTTCTACAGCAAAGAATAAACCAGAGTGAATACTTTGTCTGTCACTGAGCTTAATATCAGGGTATGGAAAAGCTGAGTGAGATCTGGGACAAGAAGGTTTTGTGAAGCTTTTGTTTGTTAGTAGTACTTTTGTGGAGTTTTGTGAAGCTTTTGTTTGGTAGTAAACATAAGGGTTTAGAGTTTACATGTATGTTTCACACCAATTACAGACTTAGAATTTCTACTGAATTTCAGCTTTCAGTGAACTTTGAGAAAATTATAGCAAAATCCTTGGTTTCCACCATGTTTTTGCATGAAGACTAAATTTGAGAAATTGCTGAGGGATGTGCTTATGCATTTCTTTAATTTTGTTCTGGAGTTTTTTTGGGACATAAAAAGAATTTAATAGCTTCTCATTGTGTTGTTCATTCTTCCAAAGCACAATTTATTGTGATGAAATTTCTCACACGTTAAATGCAAGAGATTTCCTACATCAGTCCCCTGTGTGTACATGATGGGGGGCAAGGAAGAAAGGACAGATTTCACACTTGCAAAGGGGCTTATCTTTTCCTGCATCTCTCCACCTCACTTCCTTCAGGAAGAGCATAGAGAGGATGCTGTTAACACCAATGTTGTCATTATCAAAGTCGCTTTATGGTTCCTTTTTAAACAAATCTCCTCCCTGACTCTCAGTGTGATCAAATGAATGCTCAAACTGGTGCCTTGGGCGCGGAGACATGACTGCAGCTGCATTGGCTAACACAGGCAAACACCAGCACTTGGTGTCCAAATTAGTTCAGACCAAGACAACTGGAGAAGTCTCTAAGCCAAAGTTTGAAGTTGGACCCGTTTTGGTCAAGCAATGAACTAAATGAGCCCTAAAGATATCTTCTGGCCTCAATTATTCTACTTCTATTCCCTCTGAGTCGAGCAGACTCCTCTATTTCCTCACCTGGGCAGACTTAAGGCACTTCCACCTCTAAGGCCTTTTCCCTTCTTCTTTACCCCAAATCATTTCACCACATAGGCAGCATTTTCTGTCAAACACCCTATAAGACAGCCAGGAAAGCAGGCATTTGCTTTTGAACAGTTACTGAATCAGGGAGGACATGAAACTAAGAAAATACTCTGAATATCTATTAACAGCTGAAATGTCCTGGAAACACAAAGGACAATGAAGAAGGTTTAAAACAGAACTTCCATTTCTGGCTACCAGAAGTGGATTCAAGGAAGAAAGGAAAACAGGCACAGGACACTATTTTTGCAAGCAACTAGTTCTGAAATAGCTTAAGTACATTTTTAAACACACAGTATGAAGAATAGGCAAAGGCAGGAGGAGACTCCAACTACAGACTAAAAAGATAAGTTTCTGATTTTTAAAGATAGTCTACGAGGAATCAGAAAAAAAACAAAAATGGAGTGTGAGACAAACTGTTAAAGAACTAGACCCAGAATTACTCTTTATATAAATAATACATTTCCCAGACAAGTATCACTCAAGGTAAAGCTTAGGACATACAAAGCAAACTACAGCAACACAAACATGACAAAACCCTCCCCAAACCCAGCAAAAAAAAAAAAACAAAAACAAATGAGAGAGTGAGAAAGAAGGACTTGTAGACATTAACAAGGTAATCAAAAAGTCAAAATAAGACAAATAGCTGCATGTAACATTACATTTTGTGACAGACTCACAGACTAAGAATATGCCCGTCACTTATAAATAAAACAATAAAGGGGATCCCGTAATTTCTCAAGCAAATGCAAACATTAGAGTAGAAACAGCATGAGCATGGCTGGAAACAGCATTGTTAACATATTGGAAGGAATGAACATGGTGATAAAAAGTGATTGGGCTATCAATTTTAAAGCAAACAGAACGCTCATTTCAAATTGAACACAGACAAACAGCCCAGTATTACCATGACACGGTAATTGTTGCTCTTGACAGAAAAGCTGCAGGAAAACAGATGAAACTCAAATGTTGTAATAAAGATTTTATTCCCAACTGAAGAAGTTTATAAGTAAATGAACAGGAAACTAAGGCAAGAGAAAAGGTACAATCTGTATATAGCATTACCAAGGTGGGGGAAAGTCTTGAATAGAGTAAAATATGTGACACTGTCTGCATTTCAGCATTGGGAAGCTCAGAAGTGGGGTGTCAAGCCAAAGAAGCTGTGAGAAGAGTCGGAGGATGTTCCTCAAGGAGCATTCTGAGAGATGGCCTGAGAGAGCACATCTACTTTATGCTCCTCAGGCACAGAGAGCAGGTGAGACTTTTCTTGTGTGTGGGACTCACCAGCTGAAGTTGGACATCTGAGACAAAACAGAGAAAGATCACTGCCTACTGGCTTCTGAACCAGTGGGCTGACCTGTTATCATTTCCCACCTGGTTCGGCACTGCCTGCCTTGGTGCATATATATTTTATTTGTTTCTGCTTCATTAGGATTCCAGAAATGGGGTTTACAAGGATGCCCAAATACAAAACCTGTACACCAATCTTTAACTGAGCTATTTACCACACGGTGCCACTTCACAATCAGTGTTTTTGAAACAAACAAAATGCAAAAATCCCATTACAAGATTCCACCCAAACACAAGTGATGGCAGATATGTAACAACTACTTGGAAGCGAAGTGCATATATCCATAGGATTACTACTATTTATGTGCATTACTCCAATGGGAATTTCCATAATGTCTGTGCTTTTTAAAAGTACTTAATAGGAATTTTATTGAAACTATTCTGCTCTCAAAAGTTTTATTAAACAATTTCAAATGTGTTCAGAATGCCAGTATCACCGAAAAAGGACACAGTGCAGGGATAATTGACCTTGTCAGCTAGAAGCAGTCTTCTCTTTTCCTTGGAACATTTAACTCATAGATGCAGTCAATTACCTTCAGGTAATGCCTGCTTCAGGGGTTTTATTATCCTTCTCCTTTGAAAGGAAATAGATTTACTAGCCTAAGTTAGATCTATTTGGCCTGAAGTTCCAGTGGTATTTTAGCATAATTTAAAATTTTCTCTTATTCTAATAGTAGGATTTAAAAATAAAGCCACTGACATCTGTGTTTCAGAGCAATCAAATATTTATGAATCTTGCAAGTATTTTTTCCATACAGAATATAATTAGAGTGTATATTAGATTTATAAGTTCAATGACTGATTTTTACTTATCACAATGTATCAAACAACTTTTAATCTGAGTCTATACCTTAGAATTGGTTGAGGGAGTGTTGTGTTTTAAGCCCAACCGGTAACTCAGAACCACGCAGCCGCTCACTCACTTTCCCCTGTCCCTCCCCGACTCCCTGTGGGATGGGGAAGAGAATCAAAAGACAGTAAATCCCATGGGTTGAGATAAGAACAGTCCAATAAATAAAGTACGACACAAAACTACTACTGCTAATAGTAGTAATAATAAGGGAAATAACAAGGGGAGAGAATATAAAACTAAAAAGGGAAGGAAAAAACACCCCAAACAATAAATAGCAGTGACGCACAACACAATCGCTCACCACCTGCGGACCCATACCCAGCTGTGCCTGAGCAGCTATCTGGGACTTCAGGTGACTCCCCCTAGTTTATATAGTGGGCATGGTGTGCTGTGGTATGGAATACCCCATTGGCTAGGTTGGGTCAAATGTCCTGTCTCTGCTTCCTCCTGGTTTCTTGTGCCACTCCTCACTGGCAGAGCATGAGATTGAAGGGTCCTTGCTCAGAGTAAGCATTACTTAGCAACAATTAAAACATAGAATCATAGAATCGTTAGGGTTGGAAAGGACCTTAATATCATCTAGTTCCAACCCTCCTGCCATGGGCAGGGACACCTTACGCTAAATCATATCACCCAAGGCCTCGTCCAACCTGGTCTTGAACACTGCCAAGGATGGAGCATTCACAACCTCCCTGGGCAACCCATTCCAGTGCCTCACCACCCTAACAGGAAAGAATTTCCTTCTTATATCCAATCTAAACTTCCCCTGTTTAAGTTTTAACCCGTTACCCCTTGTCCTATCACTACAGTCTCTAATGAAGAGTCCCTCTCCAGCATCCCTATAGGCCCCCTTCAGATACTGGAAGGCTGCTATGAGGTCTCCACGCAGCCTTCTCTTTTCCAGGCTGAACAGACCCAACCTCCTCAGCCCATCTTCATACAGGAGGTGCTCCAGTCCCCTGATCATCCTCGTGGCCCTTCTCTGGACTTGTTCCAACAGTTCCATGTCCTTTTTATGTTGAGAACACCAGAACTGCACACAATACTCCAGGTGAGGTCTCACAAGAGCAGAGTAGAGGGGCAGGATCACCTCCAGCATTGTTCTCACACTAAAGCCAAAAGACAGCACTGAACCAGCTACTAAGGAGGAAAAAGAACTGTTACAGCTGAACCCAGGACAAAGAGCCTGTGAGTCTCTAGTTTAAGCCAGAAATGCTGACAGAATAAAAATAGGGCACAGTAGTATGCCATGGATCACCGCTCTATCACTAATATAGTCTTTGCCTAGGAGTCTGTGTTCAGTGCTATGAAATCCCAGCCAACAAGAAGCCAGCAGTGTAACAACTGTAAACAAAAAGGTCGGAATGTAAAGCACAAGGCTCACACATGGGCCCCTTGTTAAGTAGCTGTTCAGCACAATTAAAACCCTCAAATTCCCTTCTCTCCCAAAGAAGCACAGCAGAAGGAAGACCCAGATTTACATGAGCAAAAAATGGTCTGACCTTAGATGAGAGTACTTTTGCCCCTCCTTATTTCAACTCCTATATAATTTTTTTTGGTTTTATTTCTTTTCTCTCTCTTTTTTTTTTTTTGTAAATATTTACAAATCTGCACAAATCTAGCAGAAAGAGTCTTGGCTGCACCGAAGAGTATCAAACCAGCAGCTGAATTTAACTGCTTATTATTCAGACATTCACAATTCATGCTAATGTAAGATCCCATTCTCATTACAGCTAAAGACAAAGCAAATGATAATGAGATTCATAGGAAGTAAAAGAAACTTTCTACAGCACTTGCAGAGAATCAGTGCATGGAATTGCAAGCAGTCCAATATTTTTTTCATTAATTCCTAATTAGACAGTTCTATAAAGAAGAATGAGGACTGTTGGATTACACATCCTACTGCAAGTCCCCAGACACTTCCTATATTGTGTTTATTTTCACAGAAGCAATAGTTTTTAATTCTACAGTAATTACTTCCCAATTTTCCTCCAGAGCAAAAATATATTAGATTTCCTACTAAACTGAAAATGGATTCTATCAAGCAGCTGCTGTCTTGCAACTCACTGATAAAAGAGCAAAGGGAAAACAATTTAAGAGTCTGCATTCATCTTGGAAAGGTACTGAATCCAACAGCAACCGTTGAGTGGGAAAAAGGAGGGCTAAAAACAGTTTGGGCCTTTGTAGAAACAGCAGTAATCTTATTCAATATTCACTAGACAGACTGTAGTATGTATTTACATCAATTTTCTTTACCTGTAAGAAATTTGTATCTTGAAAAAAAAAAATCCGAGTCATTCATATTTTCCTACGAATTTGATCATCATTCTTTTAATTGACTTCTTCAACTTCTAATTGTGGTGTACTCATCTGAAATCTATACCAAATTTCTAGTTTGCCATTTTAGCAAAATGCATTCAGTGTTTTTTCCAACACTGAAGTTCAACTATTGGTGGTGATTGAAGATACACTGTTGTCAAAATTTAAAGCTTGACCCAAACCCCTTTTTCTCAACATGGGATTAGAATAACAAATCTCCAAGCCTAGTTTCTGACAGCAACTTCCTTCTTGAACCAGCATCAAACTAGTGAACTTTCTGCTCCCTTTCTGTTGTCTACAGAATAGAATAAAACCTCCAAGGAAATATGGGAGAAGCTGACGGGAAAATGAAAAACACTCAAATGATCCAGTGAAAACACTGCTTTAAAAGTGCAATCTTGAAAAACAAGGGACTGGAAAACAGTTTTGTTTTGTAAAGAAAACTGCCATATTTTTCTTAAAACTAAGATAGAAGATTAGCCAGTTAAGATTTTTTTAAGTAACTATCAGTTTTAGCAGCATTGCTTTTGAAACATGTTTTCTGAGATTCTTTTCTAAGAAAGAACACAGCAGGCATTTTCCTGACCAACTTTTTTTTATTCATTTAATTTTGAAAGGTCAGTGGTTACATCTGAAAAAGTTTAACCAATACGTTTGCTATGTTTCGTCTTTGTACCTTTTATTTCAGCTTCCAGTGTCTTCTCTGGTAATCGTGGCCATTTCTGGAGAACAGTGCAGCAAGACCAAAGTCATCTCTCAAGGCAGATCCACCTCATTCTTTGTAGATACAGTGAGTGTGTCATGAGCCATTGTGCAGGGCTAACAGCTTCTGGGGGCTGGACAGTCCAGCCACAGAACAGGTATACCTATTCAGTCAGGGTGTGGAGATCTATAGGTCAGCTTTCATAGAAAGCATGCTTAAACTTTGAAGCCTATGTGGTTTTGACACACCCCTGAGCTAGTACATCTATCTGAGCAGCTTTGGGAACAGAATGAAATCTCACCCTTCAGATTCAGAGCACAGCTGAGCTAGGTCATGACTGCTCCTGCCCACACTAACAGACACCTAAAGTTTTACCTGTTAAAATCTTAGGGGCAACTTGGACACAGAAGTTACTGCTGCAACTAGCTGTGAAAGATAGGCTACAGAAACAGAAAGTGAGTTTCAAGTTCTTGCTCACAGCTTCATTAAGGAATATCCTTAGAGAAGAGCTGAAAGAAATCATGGTCTTCTAGACTTTACTCCCTCCCCAGATGCCCCACACTGTTCATTACTTCTTTTCTTTTTCAGTATGGAGAATGAGCTCTTCGAAACCATACAAGTCAACTCCACCTGTAATGAAGACTGGCCAGCAGTAACTTTCATATGGACATAAAAATGAAGTGCCAATTATTAGGCAATACTCGTGTCAATAGTAATAACATAAACAGTTCTTTAAAAAACTGTCTAAACAGAAATGCAAAAAAATAAGAAAATATAAAGAAAGAATTACAGCTTCCCATTTGCATTTATATAAGATTGGTTTTTTCTCTTGTTCATATTTCAAAGTATTTGACAGAAAATAATTTTAAATTCTTTCCATGTGCAGCCCATCTGAGGATTGAATACTGTTCCATTATTTTGCTACATCATAAAGCAAAGATTTAGCAGGCACAGGAGGAGAGCTGTTTTGCTCTCTTTCCAGCATTAACATTGTTTCTACCTGTTAACAGGGCACTAGTTCTAGTCTACCACTTCAGTTGCAAAGTTTGTGGTTGTACTGCCACTGCCTTGTGTGAGGATTCCTGCTTCCAGATTCATTTCACCTGGCAGAAACTCCAAGTTTTAATCAAAGAGAACTAAACAGGACTAGCTAGCCTGAATTCTGCTGGATGTGCAAAGAGAGAAACGAAAGGAGTGATCAGAAAAAGATGGACTGAGGAAATATAACCCAAGAAGCATAGCAGAAACTATGTAAGAAAATTGTATTTTCTTCTTCATGTGCAACACTGCTCATCGAGTAACTGCATTCTATCACTGGCTGTGATCCTATCACTGGCTTCCCTGCACTTCCTTACACCTTTCTCTGTCTTCATCCTCACTGCACACCATCCACCTTTAAAACCCCTGGATACTGCCCAAGGGTTTTAGTATTTTGGAAGGTGCCAAGCACACGAGATGGAGCTCACATTACACATACACACTGAATGAACACATTCACATGTATAGCTTGTGTCTTTCTAAAAATATAATCAGACCAAAAATTTTCCAAGTATTTTCTTATTTGGAACAGTGTTTTGTACAAGTCTTTCTTCAGGCTTGAAATAAAAACAGTAACTTGTGAACTACAAATAAGCTAAGAACAATTGTTTTTAGTTTGATTTTGCTCATCAACAATTAAGAGAGCAGGCAGCTCTAAGTGTCAAACAGGTGGATGCTAGAGAGGTGAATGTGGCGTAGTACCTCCTCTGGGTTACTCAGAGAAAAGCAGTGTCCTTTACTGTGTCCAAAGTGTCCTTTTGTCAAAAAAAAAAAAAAAAAAAGACATTATTTGATCATTTTATACAAGTAACATAGTTGAAGACCATCATTTCACCACCATAAGGAGGTGATCATGAACACTCATCAAGAATTCGCACTGGCAACCAAGCCTCAGGTACAATCCAAGACTGCACAAATTCTACTGTCTTCATCCAAGTCATCCATAAAATACACCTTAGTAGAAGCTGGCAAACTATTTTGTTAAACAGCACTAATTTTTCTTTACTATGATTTATCAAATCTGAGGCAAACGCATACAGCTTTCCAAATGACATTATTACTGAAGAACTGGTAGCATGCTGTGCTTCCTTGCTCCATTCCAACCCTTTCCTCAGCAAGTAGTAGTATATCAACACTACAGTTTAATCTTTCTTCTAATCTCTCCTCTGACCCCTATCTGAACTTCAGAGAAAGGAAAATATTGTAGGAACAACTGCATCTCAGATACTTCACTTATTTGTATGAACTGCAACATTTGGTACCACTCTACTACGTTCCTTAGCTCTCTGATTTCATACATTTTTGATAAATACTGAACACTTATCACCAATTATACAAAATAGTGAGAATTACGCACCATTTCACAGGAGACATACATAACATCAAATGCAAAAAAACGACAGGGACAGTGAAACACTGTTGGTAGTACTGCACACTGGGACCATTGCTATTTTGAGCACTGCTTACCATTAAAGATGATCTAAACCTTGCAACAAAACTGTAATTTTACCTGACTTTAGCCGTCATAGGCAATAAATACATAGGAAAAGCTACTAATTTTCATCACAGCTAAACAAACAGAAAGGTATATTTTAGAGATACAACCGACAAGTCGAACACTACAGATTCCAAATGTTATGGACAATTTGCCTTGCAATTTCTGACAAGAAGTAGCATAACTTTGCAGACCCTTAGAGGAACAACTGTCAATTGACTAAATCTCAAAAAAAGGAGCAGCATGTCAGGGACAGGAGACAGAGGTTAGTATAAAAATTAACTATGACAGGTATTGTATTCATTTTATCGTCTCTGTTCTCAGATGGAGCAACAATAAATGGTGTGGAATAGAATTCTAGCCACAAATGATTAAGACAAAATGCTTTCAAGCCACAGAACTGAGTTTCAGTTTTACCATAAGCTTCCCTTCCACAGAAGGGATGATTCAGCCTCCCTCTCCTGTCTGCTTTCTCCATTGTATCTACTCAGTCCCCATGATTTAGCTACTGATACACAACCACTTTATTTTGGCAACGTACTCTTAAAACCCCTCACACTGATGCTGAAGCAGACAAGCTAATGCAGGTTTGGCGCTGTTAAAGTGATCCTTTCCTGCCATCTAGGGGACACATACTGGTGTGCAGAGGATTGTCTTCGCAGTTACAGGAAAACTTCCTATACGAAATGCTTATCCCCACCCAGCAAAACAAAACTCAATTGAAGAGTAGCACAACTAACAATAAACAAACCTAACTGAAGAGACCATATGCATAAAAGTTTAATTCTGTCTTAATCCTAAAATTTTCTACACTAAATTTCAGTTAAATTCCCAGCAAAAACATTGAGGTGATAATTTAAAGCCCACTATGCACAGCCATGATTTCCAAGCTACTCAACTACATGTAAAGCCTTCTGATTTTCCTGGATACCTCAAGAAAGCAAGAACTATGCTGCTATAAACAGTATGTAACTATCAACAACCAACATAGAGAGGAAATGGTTTGAGATGTCTGAGGTCCCCAAAAGTGAGGAAATCAGCAAAGCATAGCTGCATGATACCTATTATAATGAAAATGTAGCTCAGTGTCAGAACTGAGCTGAACATGAAGCACTTTCTCAGAGCCCCATCCTCCTGCCTGTATGGTGACCACACATACTGTGGACACCGCACACCTTTTTATTGCTCTGCCCTAAGCAGCAAAATATAGAAACACTCCATGTCAAAAGGCGGAATCATAGAATTGTTTTGGTTGGAAAAGACCTTAAAGCTCCTCCAGTTCCAATCCCCTGCCACAGGCAGGACACCTTCAATGAAACCAGGTTGCTCAAAGCTCCATCCAACCTGACCTTGAACACTTCCAAGGATGGGGTAGTCACAGCTTCTCTGGACAGCCTGTTCCAGTGTCTCACCACCCCCATGGTGGAGTAAGAACTTCTTCCATATATATTTTAGAAGTTGCTTAAGCTTGTTTCAAAGCGCAAGTTCCTATTGCTAGTGTTGGCATCATGGTTGTGTTTTTCATACTTGCTTCCTTCACTGTTGCCTTCTGTGCTCTTTCACAGGGCAAACTCTACAAAAAGAAACAGCAAATTCAGCTAAATACTACACACAGTCAAATGCACACACAAAAATCTAAATTTTTTCCTCCTCTTCTGTTTGGATTTGCTTTGCTCTTACTTTGAAAGGGAACAGTCCATTAAAACAAACACCCTCCACTAAACCAAACAAAGACTCTGCTTCTCATGGCTGAAACGATGTGAAAGTTTCTTTAGGATCAAAGTTGGAGCTTTTCCCAAAATGAACAGAAGCAGGTGTCCAACCAAGATGTTTTGTGAACTGGCTACAGTTGCACAAGATGCAGGCCCAGAGACTGAAAAATAAATGCTTTTCCCAGCCTCTACACATGAAAGCGTTACGCTACTTTGATACCTCTTCACCAAAGAACACATGCACAAACCCCCCAAATGTAACAGAACTCTATTATTTTTATCTAAATAAAATAATCAAAGAGTAGCTATGCCCAAGTCATCTTCCCATTGCTGTGTACAGTGTGTTCAAACAGCTGGAAAGAATCACTGGCTTGGGGATACTGAAGCTCTTTACCACCTAAACAAGAAACTCCCTAAAATAAATAAAAAGCCACATGCCAACCCCTTTACAGCAGGACAACATAAATCCATGTAAGACACCTCAATTTGTTGAGCTGAAATATAGTATATGCTTGTGCAGCACAAACAGAAGTTTGACCAACACTGCTGCTGAAAAAAAAAAATCTCTCAGTACTGTATGTATGAAAATAGTTATTCACAGAAAAAAAAGGAAGGTCTCCTGCAAGATCAGGATAACAGCACACACCTCAGAACAAAAACCCCAGTGGTGAACAGCAAGCCTTACATTTGATACAGAAAAAGTTTGCAAGGATCCAAACTAGAAAACTGCTAGTGCCTATAGGCATTAGAAGAAGCTGCGACATGGATGCCAAGTGTTATGACAGCCTGCCTTGCTAAACTTTGGGAAAACCGCGCCCTTGTACCAGAAACTGTTTCCCAGGTTCTGCAGAACATCCAGCTAGAAGAGACTCTTTAGATCCTCAGATTAAGATGCCAGCAGTGTCTTGGAAATGAAGACAGCGAAGGGCTAGAGGGTAAATACGAACACAGACAAACTTGAGAGAAGGTTCTTAAGCTATGCTTCAAAAGAAAAAACAAAAAAACGACAAAAAAAAAAACAGTTAAATGAAATTTGATTTAGCAGAGATCTGTATGAGGAAAATGTAGCTTCTGTACCAAAACCTATAGTGTATGACCACCTTTTTGTCTAGAACCCCAAATGCCTCTGTCAACATCTTTAGACAAAAAACATAAAGTACACCCTTTATGCAAACTGCCATGAACAGACTTATTAACTGGGGAAAAACTATACCATACATATTCAGGACCTTTCAGACTGAACCATGCACTTAATGAAGCAAATTACAAAGAAGTCACTTTCAGCCAAGGAGAACTTCTGTGCCTAGAGAAGCTGACATATTCCAGCTTCAGCTTCCTGTAAAAGAAAGCAATTTCATGTCAGATTTAACTATTTGCAGTAACATCCATCTAGTCTTACAAAAGTTCTGAGCTACCCAAAATTCCATTATTTTGTTGGATTGTATCTACAAAGTTTTCTCATTTAACATATGCTTTTACTTCCACTATCTTAGGAAACTAAAGCCAACAAGAATGTGAGTTTTCTGGGTTTGTTTTTTAAATGTGATAAAACGTATGGTTTCAGGAAGGCAACTTTATCTAAAGTGTTTCAGGAGGTATATCCCTATGCAAGAGATGCATCATGACCATTTCCTCCTAATCAAAGTTAGATGCATTACTTGAGGTGAGAGACTGTACTTTTTTTTATTTTAAATACAAAATCATGCCTTTTTTTTCCCCCCCCAAACAATCAGAGGGCCATACACCCACACAGTGCTTTGTACAAATATTCCAGACTACATTCTGAATTACATAAACCTAAAGATAAACTTGAATTACAAACTGAAATTAAGTCACCAAACAAGAAACCTCATTCACAGCATCATTTTATTTTTTTCATTTATCACTTGCTTCCCTAACAACAAATCTTATTATCACACATTAGAACAGTTGTTAGCATGAATATCAGAACAAGAACTTTTAGTATCACATTTTACCCCTGCCTTGCATTCCTCTCTTCTTTAAGCAATACTTTTAACTGATCTATTTGCTGAGCACTGACCTGACACTCAACACAGATTCTCTCTTAAATGTGACTTTTGCTAATCAACATTAATACACAACTTCATTCAATCAGTCACTGCTCCCACATGTATTCAAAGTCTTCGCTTTAACACTTAGGACAACTTTTAAAACTTCATTAAGTTTTGTTCAAATAAAAATGAAAGCAAATTGAAATTTACACACCATAAAATTTTATTAAAGAAAACTCAGTCTGCTTGAATTATCAAAACAAGATTTACAACAAAAACATTTTCTCATTAAAGGCCTACAGTCAATTAGCAAAATGGTTCTAGTAACTAGACTCCATATGGGATTCAGGCATGCAAAGTGCAGAATGGTGCTTTTGGAAAGTCTGTCAAGCATTTATACAGGATAGATATCTGACTGCTGCTGGGATTTTACTATTTTATGTCCAGTATTGTTTTGTGGGGGTTTTTGTTTGTTTTTTCTCAGATATGGTGGTTAGGGTTTTTTTGGCACCTAATGTTCTCAATTAACTTCATCCATAGCTTTAGATTCCCTTTACAGATCTAACTTCATCATTCATCCTCTTCAAATTGATTTAAGAGTTACTAGGTCTGCTCTTTCACCACCTGTTTTTTCAAATGGAAGCTCTTTCCCTTTTCAACTTTCAGTTCCTAAATGTCAGGTGAATGAATCCAATTTGAACACCATCAATGGTTCTCTGCTCCAGCAAATAAAACTAAAAACAAAAATTAAGGCAAAATATTTTCTCAGCAACAGAATCTGAAAACATATTTGACAGTAGGAAAATAAACATCAATATTAGCTTTGCTCTGAAGTCTCCAGATATAGCACCGTGACTCTGTCCTGTTTATAAATCTGGCTTCCCTTTTAATTTTGCATTCATTTAGGAAACAGCAGTCTCACGAAAAGGTGAGGAAGGCTCATGTATGCAGTATTTAAAAATTTTAACAGGTTACAGTAAGTCTATACATAACACTGGCTGCCATGATTCCAAACTTAATTATCAAGAAGTTTATTTTAAAAAAGATATTCAAGTTCTAAATTATTAAACCAGCACTTACTAACAAATTTTTAACCACTGTAGAGATGTATTTTTAAGTAAAAGAATCATCTTGGATCTATGAACCACAGAAACTAAGAATGAAATAGATTTCTCTTGAGGCAGAAGTTCAATTATATACCAGGTTAGAAGCCATCACAGTATTAACTATAGCAAACTCATGAATGCAATTTTTTAAATGCTGAACAACTGTAACTCCTGTGCTGGCTAGGACTCTGCTAATGTTTCAGGAAGCCCAGTTGGAGATATGGTTATCCTCAGAGGCTAAAGCTATGCCAGAGTAAAGTCAACCTACTCGCTACTTTTTGTTGTTAAACAAACTGTGCTCATTTATGTTAGTCAGTTATATAAACTATTTAGAAAGAGGAAGTGTGAAATATTGACAATGACAAAACAGTTTAAAAAGCTATCATTGAAAAAGTTAGATTACATATTCAGAGGAATTCCAATGCTTAAAACCAGATTCACATATGATCATCCAGTTGAAGATTAGTGTGCTAAAAAAAAGTTAAGAAAATACTTTGCATTTCAGTTCAACTGCACTTGATTCAAGTACAGCCTGGGGGTTGGCTGATATAAATTAAACATGGTCACTGCTTCAGCAGCCAGAAGTACAGAAAAATGTACATGTTCACAGGATAAATAGAAGTCTCTTCTTTTTTGGGGCATTAAGGGGTGGAAGTGTAGGAAAAGCAGCTATCTCACTCCAATGCGGGAAGTCATCCACTCCAAGCCTTGGCATAATCTGGAAGACAAGAGATGTTATATTGGTACTAGTTCTATCCCAACATCTTTAAAGTATTTCCTACTTGGTTTTATGTTTAAAAAACATCTACTTAAAATAAATAACAACAGATGGAATTGGGACTGAAACCTGAACAAAATAAACAGTGTTTTAAACTAAGTCTACTTAAGTTTTAACCACAAGAAGGTGAGTTCAAGCATGCTATTTTATTGAAGCTCAGCATTCCTTTTTTTTCCCTTTGTAAATCTAAAAGACACTATTCTTAATATGCTTACTCATAAGTACATGGAACCAACCAAGTTTTTCTACAGGTTTGCCATGGAAGACTGCTAACTTGAAGGCAGAACCTTTACAAACTAATACTAAAAGACAAAGGACAGGTTACCCAGACCGAATTGGTTCATGAAAAGGCAGTGTATCAAGAATTACAAAATCCCATTACAAAATTAAAAATTTTTTTATTCACCACCAAAATTGCATGGAATTTAATCTGCCTACTTGCTCAATCTATATTTATTTACAAGTCCTACACTTAAGAAGACGGACTTTCCTTTAATTTACTAGAGATCTAGTTACCTAGTTTATGTTACCTTTAAGCTTTACTTTTGTAAAGTAATTCAAGACTTGGCTATCTCAAGGTGGCTAGCTTCACTCACATGGAGCTAATCTCCCTAGACACCTGCCAGATCTTCCCAAGGAAGATTCAGCTCAGCAATTTAACTCTAAAAATTGTTATATGAGTAGGTCTCACTACTGTCACAATGTAAGTATTCCAATTATTGACTTACTTTTACCCCCCCAACCCCCCAATAAGAAAGCAGCAGCCTAGTATGGCCAATGCTCCTAAACAAAAATTCTTACTCATTCATTTCAACCTTCTTCCAAATGCCAACTTGTTTGAAGATAAATCTAAGGTATTATATACACTAAATATTCAAAAGCACCTTTAGCAAAATGGATAGAAAGTTAATTCTTAGAATGAATCAATGCAATCCAAAGACTAAATAACCCTCTCCCACCCCAATTTATTCTTATGAACATATCCCACACTAAGAAAGTGAACACTACTAATCACTCTACAAGACATTTCTTAGGTTAGAAAATACTGCATGCTAAAGTGAGGAAGACGCTCTCACTTCCCAAATACTCAGTTTATTCACTGCTTTAGATGTCACAAGACCACGTTATTGTAAAGGTCATACAACAGCTGAAAAAACTCTTATTACACATGAGAAGACTCCTTTAAGAACCAAGATGAAAAATTAGCACACTTCAAACTAAGTAAGCAAGACACTACCCAGGTTGTTATAGACATTCAAAAATGCTTTTTGATCTTTAGGCGCAAAGGATCTAAGGAAAGCTCAGCTTTCCATTTTAGTAATTGCTGTCATAAGGTATAAAAATTTAAAAATTAGCTACATCAATCAGATACAAGTAAAAGCTTTAATATTTGTAATAATTTTGGGTTATGCCAGATCTATGTACCTTTTCATCAAAATTCTGTTTGAATGCTTATCAAAAACCCCAACCAACCAATAAGAAACACAAACATATCCACACCAACCCCTCCACCTTAGAAGCTTATGGTAGATCAGAATGGAAAGGAAGAAGACAGTAGCTTATTTCTTCAAACAAAGACACACAGAATGAGAGGGTAGCACACAGGGATTAAACAACTATGCCAACAGCTACATATTTGGGGGATGGGGGACTGGGGGGAGTGCTGTGTTGTCTGGCTTTGGTTTTGTGGTTTGTTTTTATTGTTACTGACTGGTTTGTTTTGGTTTTTTAACAATAAGCTGAAAGACCTTCATATAAATTTGGTCTGATCTATGAAAAAAAATCCCACAAGATTCAATAAAGAAACGAGAAATTCAAAATGCTCCTCTGACGGCAAAGATCAGAAAACATATTCTTTCAGGAAATCCACATTGGTACCAACAGGCTTCTAAATCAGTATTCCATTTACCACGTATTACTACATTAAGCAGTAAGCATTTACCCTTCTCCTGTCAAAGCACAACAAGACTGAATGTGCCATGGGTGATCCTTTATGGAGCTGAGGGTGAGGTATGTAGATATCTCAGCAGCTGTCATGCAACCTTTCATGTCCTGCTTGTTCGCAAAGATGAGAACTGCAGCCTTCCGTAAATCCTAGAAGTAATTTGAAGTATTCAGAAGAGGTATAAAATCAGCCAGCCAGCACAATTATCACTGGAAGAACATTCCAAAATCTACATTAGATACTATTCAAATGGAAAAGCCTGCCAGTTATCATTCCCTTGAAATTACTTTCAACTTCATTAAACAAGTTCTGTAGTGGTTAAAACAATAATAATTTAAGAAAGCCACCTACATTCTTGGAAGTTTTATCCTACTGTCACAAAAAAGGAGCTCTAATAATGCTGCAGCAGCTTCAGTAGAAACAGAAACTAATAAGAAGTTGGTTTGCTTCTTTACAGAAATAAAAGATTCCACACAACAATAAGACAGGAACTGGGGTATATGGCTTTAGGAGTGCAAAGTGTAAACAAACACAATAATCAGGAAAACAACAGTTCTAATTAAAAGTGTTCAACACACTTCATTACATTTTAAGACTATTTCTTTATCAGAAGAAAAACAAAAACAAAAAAAAAAAACAAACACCCAACCACCAAATCTTTATCATCCACAGTTGAAAATCCACTCCTACAAGCAGTCCAGTCTAGGCCTACCAACTGTTTTCAAGACATCACGACCTCTTAAGAGCATATAACATAAATAAACTACATGGAAACTAATGAACTACATGGGAAAACTTCTTCGCAAGAAGTCATATTTTCCCCCTTTTTGGTCGTGTATTTGCTCCTTTCTACCAGATGCAACCTACATTACCTGTAGAAGTAAAAACTCATTCAATGAAAATCTCTCCAAGAAATGAGCTCAACAGAATTACTTGCATTGTATTAAATAATATTCCTTCAAAAAATGAAGGAAGTTACTCAGACTTAAACCCCCTAATTTAGCTTGAGAGTCATCACAGCTAATCTGATGTAGAAATCATTTTAGGATGTTTAAGGGAGCTGGCCCAGTGTTGGACAGTCCTCAATACAACACATAGTAATAAAACTACAAGCAAAATAACGGAAGAAAACTGAAGCTAATTTATCCATAGTATTATATATGCTCCTTAATTTTAAGGAACAGGATTAAAACAAACAAGAAAGAAATGGAATTGCTGATTTTCTAAGATCAGCAATCAGGCTACCCACTGCAAATAGTTTCTTAAAATTTTAGCCACTTAACTGAAAGATGAGAGGGTGTGGTGAACAGTAATACCCAGTTACATGAACATGAAATTCAAAATATTTTACAAATTCGACTTGTAAATCACGCGTGATTATAATCACGCAAGCCCTATCAGAAGGGTGCTTCATAATAATGTTCCTCTTTATTTATAATTTCAATGGTTTTAAAATGTGACCAACATGCTAGGCTCAGAAAGTTTTTTGTGACAGTATAATTTTTGTTAACATAAGAAGCATGTAATGTCATCTGATTTTCACAACGGAACTATTAGCCCAACTCCCCATCATACCTCATGAGCCAGCATTCTATAAAGTTCTTCTTTTGTTATAGAAAGTCGCTCTCTATCAATGCTGTCAACAACAAGAATGATGAACTAGGAGAAAAAAGAATAGTACAGTATGTAAGTACAAAGTGTAAATTACAGAAAGCATGTTTTCAAGAGACCACTAACCACAAGTCTTCCTATGTAAGAGAGCTAGACTTTCACAGCATACTAGGAAACAGAACAAGAGCATTGTTGTTACAGTCTCTTGCTAGAGTCTTGGGAATCATACATGAAAATTACAGTTATGAAAAAAAAAATGTGCTTGTACATTTCAGCACTGCTATTAAAGTCTACATTCACATACCACGATTAAATCTCCTCGGTGGATTTTCAGGCCCTACATCCTAAGATAATAGTAACATGGGTACCAAAAGCACCTACACATAGTGGATTACGTTTAAAATGTGGATGACAAACTTGCTACACAGCGATCAATGAAAGCAGCTACTACTGTCCACGACTGCCTGCATACTCAGAAAGCTAGGAAACTGAAATTGAAGTTCCCTATTCTTAAACAAGCATTTTTAACAATTCAGCATCATGTTACTCACAGGCTTAAGAAATGTTACTTCAAAGTAGACCTCAGAAAGGTATGAACCTGTAGGGTTTAGCATTATGTTGCACAACACCTTAACCTTTGCGAAGGGCCTGTGCAAGTTGGCTTCTCACCACACTGCACTCTTCCACCTAGGCACTTGGAAATGGCTACAGCAGTGACTTTACCCTTATTGTTCCTGCTTGGCATGTGATTCGCAATGGCCATTTACTTGTGAATCCTGAGACACTGCTAGGTCTGGTCCAGCAAGTCTCTGATGGGAAGCGATTCTCACTGGTATGAAACCCACTTTCTTACCCCACTCCTTCTATCCCCTGTTTTAGATCTTCTATTTTATAGCCTTAAACTGGAGAGGAAACAGACATGCTTGTAAACATTACACAACAGTATTTGTACACAAACCATTACAACTGATTAGTGTTCAACACTTGCCCTGCTGAGTGTACCCCAAGCAACACTAACAGCATCATAGGTAAGAACAGTGAGCAGGGAGATAAAGCACATTCTGATGAAAATTATACAGATACTATAAAATAAATAAAATAAATACGTAAATAAATACAGTTAACACATGCTATGTTAGAGAGGAACCAAAGGGGATTACATTCCTCTCATTTCCTTTTCCCTCAAATCCTGTGTATCTAAGCCTGCCTCAACATCCTTTCTGTAAGAATATGATCCAATTCTAAAACCAGAATGCAAAATTAGCCTTATCAAGTTGAAACTAGTTAGGACAGGTTTGCACTGAAAAGCTTATTTGTGGGATTTTTACATTACTGCAAAGTTTTTGTTTAGATTGTTTCAATTTACAGATAAGGAAAGAGAGAAAAGAGAGACAGTAACAAAAAAGAAGCATCAGAAGTAACTACTATAATTTTCCAACATATGCTCCGAATCACTTTGCGTTATAAAACTAAGGCGATTCATTACCCATTGAAAATGACCACAAAGTATGAAAAATAAAGTCAATTTAATGCTGCTGTGACTCTGAGACGTCTAAGCAGATGAGGAACAACAATAAAGGAATTATTCATATTGGGGAGGCTAGGATTAGCATACTAAACAGACAGCTTTTCTTCCTCAAATGTTTCCAACAGACAAAGCTTCTAAGTAAAAGGGAAAGTTCTTTCCAAGTGCTAGAAAGCACTGGATTTCAAACACTTACTAGCCAGGATATGACAAAGAACATCACAAAAGGATTAAAAAAAAAACAAACAACAAAACCCTAATACATGCATCTCCCCAAGTTCCAAAATAAAGTTTCTCAATGGACAAGTGTCAGGAACTTATTATTATTGTACCAGATACTGCTGGCAGAAGTCTCTTCACCCTCATGAGTATGCATGTGTCTTTGATGTAGCCATACTTGTCTAGATAAAAATAAGTTTGAAGTATTAGAGATAAAGGTTGAGATGTCATCACCAGGCTTTCAGTAGGCAAAAAGGTTCTGAACATCTGGGCTGGATCACTCATCTCCCCTCTCTCAAAACGGGACGCAGGACAGAAAACCTCACTTTACAGGAGGACAGAATGATTATATGATGAGAAATATGTACAAGAGACCTGCTTTTAGCAGAGGTCATAAGTGAAGTCTAGAAGTTTTTTACACCAATGTAGAAGTCTCAGTGTGAGGGTGCAGAGATTTACATGTATGTTGTGTTGATAACCTTTTGGCATCAAGAACGATGGCAAAAAAAGCAACCCTCCAAAGGACAAGTGTTGCTGAGTTCTACTTATAACCTTTCCAGCAATGGCAGCTTTACCAGTACCTCATAAGTACTGCACAGTACTGACTTGCCTTCATCCCTTGGATAAAAGTCACAAGCTGATGAGCTTTTAAATACTGCTGCTTAAAATAACCTTCATTTCTCATCCTTAACAGTCGTTACCTCAAAAATATTTCAGACTAGATGTACAGAAGTTAAATTACACACTGCAAATCCACACCAAATTTGCAAGATACATGGCAAAATTTTTCAATCTACTTGAAAAACATGCAAAAATCCTGTTTCATCTGAAACGGATTTTGATATAATTTGACTGTCAGATCAAACAACATTACTGTAAAGTATACACAACAAATACTTCAAATATTACCAGAAAATTGGCTGCAAACCAGACACAACTTACACTTTTTGGGTTTATTCTTCCTCAAAAATATTTAAAAACATTACAGCTGAAATCTTTATAGAAATTTACCAAAATTTCTAACACATAAATATACTTTCACACAAACATTGTATCTGTAGAGTAGCTTCTCATACCTCTGTGTTTGAGTAATAGGTATTCCATGATGACCGTAACGATTCTTGTCCTCCAATATCCCACATTAAAAAATGAGTGTTTTTC
Organism: Pezoporus flaviventris; assembly: GCF_033815535.1. NCBI lineage: Eukaryota > Metazoa > Chordata > Aves > Psittaciformes > Psittacidae > Pezoporus > Pezoporus flaviventris. The sequence goes on from NW_026892595.1 coordinate 12,373,854, forward strand.
ACTACTATTTCTTCCACATTGCTTCCTATTGTTGGAGAAGTATGAACCACTTCATTCATTAAGCTAAAGGAGAAAATATCACATGATAAAGACATGCCAGTAAAATTCACAAGGCTTGTCACAACTCAGTTACAACAAATTTGTTCTAGAAAAATGTACATGTATGTAACTTTGACAGAAAAAAAGATTAAAAAAACTACACATATTTCAAGAAGCTAAAAATCAAATTTTTTTTTCTAGAAATAAAGAAAATATTGAAGAGCAGTTCTTCAGTAAAAAGATCAGTTAAATCTGAATTTGGACTGAAAACTGTGGTTGGCAATTTCTACTGTGCTTTTGTAGCAGAGACTGTAGACATGCTTGAAGACATCAACAATGAAAAATAAGCACATAAAAAAGGCTTATAACTAATGGATAATCATCGGCATTTTAGGAGATGTCCTCTTTTTAAAGGACACTCTTTAACTGATACATTGAAACAAGTGCATTTTAAGTAATAGCTGCTATGCTAAAGTTCCCAAAGGAGGGGAACATTAAATTGTGCAAAATATAAATCAGAATGTAATTTTATTAGAGCAGTCAACTTTGTAATTCAGTATTAAAACAAAAATCCAAAGAACTGTTTGCTTACATTGCTAAAATGTCTTTATTCTGCCTTTAAGCTTTGACAAAAGTGCTTAGAAAAGAGTTTTCTTGAAAACATTCTCTGCTGCTTTCATATGCAAATATATACATACGAACTTTGCTACACCCTCCTCCTTTTCCACAATTACAACAGTAATTATGTCCCTGCCAATATTCTTAAATTTATCACACATACTGTAATGCTGGCAAGACTTGGGTGCAATGATGCTATTGAAAAGGTAGGAGCTTGGCAAGATGAAATAATATTCTGAGGAATCCTTCACCATAAATTTCAGACACTGGAATCAGGAGACACTGGAAACATTTAGGGACTTTTTGCAGAATGGCTAGAATTTCCAGTAACTTAAAAATAATTTTCTTCTTTTGTGAAACCTCACTTGGAGTATTGTGCACAGTTCTGGCGTCCTCAACATAAAAAGGACATGGAACCATTGGAGTAAGTCCAGAGGAGGGCCACAAGGATGATCAGGGGACTGGAGCACCTCCCGTATGAAGACAGGCTGAGAAAGTTGAGGCTGTTCAGCCTGGAGAAGAGAAGGCTGCGTGGAGACCTCATAGCAGCCTTCCAGTATCTGACGGTGCTACAAGGATGCTGGAGAGGGACTCTTCATTAAGGACTGTAGTGACAGGACAAGGGATAATGGGTTAAAACTTAAACAGGAGAAGTTTAGATTGGATATAAGGAAGAAGTTCTTTAATGTAAGGGTGGTGAGGCACTGGAATGGGTTGCCCAGGGAAGTTGTGAATGCTCCATCCCTGGTAGTGTTCCAGGCCAGGCTGGACAGAGCCTTGGGTGACATGGTTTAGTGTGAGGTGTCCCTGCCTATAGCAGGTTAGAACAAGATGATCTTAAGGTCTTTTCCAACCCTAACTATTCTATGATTCTATTCTCTGCAGTTCTTGGTGGAAGGATTATTTCTATGCTTACAAATAAAAATAAGCTTTGATGGCCAAAGAATTTACAGTCCACTTTGTGCTTGTATGAACAATTTTGCTGTTCAATTTACAGTTGCATGCTAAAACACTGTAGTTTCTTTGCTTATTCTTTACATACTTATTCTGTTTAAAAATAATATTATTAATGTTCAAACTGTGACCTACAACCCTAGAGATTTCATCAGATTGCAACACTGAATTATCAATGATTAAACAGTGACAAATATTAAAACATAAACAGAAAGAATAGTTCATGTACTTACAATTGGTAAAGAATAGTAGTCTTTCCAGCATTATCAAGTCCCACTATGATTACTTTGTGCTCTGCATATACACAAAAAAAGACAAGAATAAATTAATGGAAAAAGCAACAGTTATAATTCTGGTTAATCAACTTTCCTTTGTTCCTTACTGAAGAAAACAACTGCTTGCTTGTCTTATTTCAATAGCTTACACAGAATATTGGTGACTTCAGCGGGGGGTGTGGGGGGTGTGTGTGTATGTGGAATTCCCAAAGCCTCATCCTCTCTTGATACTACAGTCGCAAGAAAAGTCAGTACTGGAAGTCTTCATAAAGGAATAGTTATAATACAATTGCTTTGTTTATATTGTCTCATTATAGAAAGAAAAGTACAATAAAAAAATTTAACTCATAGCAGTGTATCATCTTAAGGATATCAGCAAACAGCTAAAGACTGCACAAACTATAAGGCTAACTTTTAAGCCTCAGTAACAGCCACTTCTTAAGGGACCACCATCATTCACACTGTAAAAAATACGAGGAAGCTGTATTTTGAGTAGATCACAAATTTCAGTGTTACAATTTCTAAACTGAAAAGTCACAGAATGACAGAATGACTGAGGTTGGAAGCCACTTCTGGAGTTCATCTGTTCCAAGCCCCTTGCTCAACCAGGTGCACCTAGAGCCAGTCACCAAGGACCATCTCCAGATGGTGTTCAAGCATCTGCAAGAATAGAGACTTTATAACCCTTCTGGGCAACCTGTGCCAGTGTTCAGGCACCCTCATAGTAAAAACGCGTTTTCTGGTGGTCAGAGGGAACCTCCTGTGTTTCAGTTTGTGCCCACTGCCTTTGGTCCTGTCAATGACCATCACTGAGAACAGTGGCTCTGTCCTTTTTGCACCCCCAAGCCTTCTCTTCTCAAAGCTAAATAAATTGTCAGAGGTCTCTCAGCCTTTTCTCATAAGAAAGATGCTCCAGTCCATTAATCATCCTGTGGCTTATCACTGGACTCTCTCCAGTATGCCCATCTCTCTTGTACTGAGGAGCCTGGAACTGGACATACTACTCCATATGATTACTCACTGATGCTGAGTAGAAGGGAAAGATCACTTCTCTCAATCCGCTGTAAGTCCAGCTTATACAATAGTGATCTTCTAATTGCTGCAATGTTATTTTTCCAGGCACAGGGGAAATAAAACCAAAACTAACAAAACCCCTCAGAACTTATATGCTTCGCTAGTTAATCCTTCTTGTAATTTCAAATACAGAAGCACAGCTAATTAGAATGGCGGTTCTTTTGATACACGGATGAAGTTAGAAGATACTGATCCACCTACTGACAAAAAGGCAAATCATTTGAGAGCAGAGAATTTACAAATGGATACTACACGTAAAACCTGAATAAAAAGTATGTGAGCAGGCTCCTTTTTAAAGGGGTAATTTAAAATTCTAGGGCACTTATTCCAAAGCATAACATGGTTCAAAGCTTAAAGACGTCCTCTAAAATACCACATTCAACCTATAAGACTTAAGAACAAATTACTAAAAGGTCAAAGGAGCTATCATAAATATAAAATTGGTGGGGTTTTGCCTGCAAGTGGGTGGTCTAAGGAAGAATCATAGTGGTTTGTTTTGTTGTGATTTTTTTTTTGGGGGGGGGGAGAGGGCTTTTTGGTTTTATTTTTTACATCTATTTATATGTAATAACCTAAGTCTTTTCATACTGAAAGTGATTTTAATGAAACAATCTGTTGCTTAGAACTTTTAGAATTTTTGCTATGTGATGTGGCCTTAACAAATGTGGAAATACATTTCCTTTTATCAGTCCCCCTACTACTGCATCCTGACAACACATTCTAAGGCAAGAACTTTTCCTGGCCTTAAGTAGTACTTTTAGTACAAAGCAGCAGCATCAGTAATGAATAACCTTCCCCAATAAATAAATGGTATGAAATCCTCTCTGCTTCTAACTCTAATAAACCATGCCACATAGCTAGACTGCCCATTTCTTGTTCAAAGTCAGCTAAGTTTAAAAGGTTTTCGAAGTTCAAACAGAACTCCCCTTCTGTTCTTTTCAAAACAGCCATGTTGTCAACTATTGCTTGGAAGAAGATGACACTACTTCTGCAACATTTCATCTGAGTTATTTTCAAGGAAGAAAAGGAATTCCGGACAGGTATTACATTGCTCTTTCCCACTTTCACATCAGAATACAGGGTCTTACTTAGGAATGAATGAGAAAAGCATTGGATGAAACAGTATCAAGCTACTTAAGGTGATGGGGGGGGGGGGTAATCTCCATCAAGATGACTTTTTGAAAGCCACTGAAGCGCGAGTGGTTCAACACAAACTGGGGAAAAAAAAAGGCACAGCTACGTGTGTTACTCCATAGTCAGGTAGCATTTTATACAGCAACTGAATTCGCACAAACAAACAGTCAAACAAGTGTTAATTTTGATTTGGGGATTGAAATAATTAGATGAAAGCATTGGTATCGCAGATAAATAGCAGTTTCCACCTTTAATTAATGGCAGTTGCTTTCAGGACTGTCATCTGTGGTAATGGAAACCTCTTCACTTGCAAACATATTCAAAAGCTGAATTTCTGCCTAGTTTGGTTAGATTGCAGAATTTTTACTTGTATATGTGCATTAGAGAAAAAACACGTGAACTTAAAAACTGACAAACTAAGACAACAAAATTTTAGCAAGACAAGTACTTGTTTACAAGGACAATTAGTAGAAAATAGATGCTACATTAAAGAGAAAGGACAATTATGGAGTAAACCATAGGCAATGATTTTTGCTCGTATTTGTTTTCTGTACTTACAGACTAACCCAAGTTTCTCCCTTTCATTGGCTGGTATTCAAACTCAGTTTGGGTTGTATTCATGAATATCTTCCCAGTCCACCATGTTCTTGGCAAAGGAAGAAGAAAATCCGTAACAGAGTTGCCAGAGCAGAAGAGCAGAGTCTTTATACATCAGGTAGAAAGAGGGGAAAAAAATAAGTAGAAAAAGCAGGCATATGCAGGGGGAAAAAGACAGTATTAGACTACTGTTTAAAAGAATCCAAAGAATTCTGTTATATCAACCATTCCTGGCAGACTGTTAAAAACAAATAAAAAAAAAAATAGTATTTTTAAAGAAAATTCCTGGCAGCCTAGTATTACAAAATAATAGGGCAGCAAAGATGATCTTGCAGATATTAGAAGGAAGACATAATAGGCTCTTTTCTTCACTTGTCTATATTTCTCTATGGTAAAAGGACCCAAAACTGAAGATCCAGTTCTCACAATTTTGCCCTTTCCTCTAATTTGCAAAAATTAAAAATAAAAATCCAAATTAATGATGAGCAAGGCTCTTCCAACATATCTGAAAGAAGAAATGAATATAGGAAAGGGTTTTCGGGCTGTGAAACCCCACATCTAGTTCTGAAGAATAACAATCTTGGAAGCTTCAGGGCTGAAGACACAATGCAGACAGAAGTTTGCTAAAGAGGTGGCAGGAGAAATAGCATTTTACTTAAGTTGAAAGACATTTTCATACAGGGATTCATTCTGCAAACTACAAGCTACCTTAGAGTCTTCTTTTAAACACAAAAATAGCTGAAATATGTCTTGCATTTCCAGACTTGAGTACAAGAAAGCAGAGAAACTAACAACAGTGCTTAGCAGTCAATGGAATCAAAATCCATTTGGTTTTCTAAATAATGGTCTCTGCTATCCTGACTGTACATACTGGTAACTGTCAGCAAGCCTAAGTAAACTGTGGAGTTTCAGAAGTTCAACCTCCCTGACTTGGAGCTTACCATTATTCTGCTTACAGCACTTTTTTAACACCCATAGCATTTATTCAGAGGACCTAAAAGACTGTGAACAGCTAACATAAAAGAATTTAAAAAGATTTGAGAACTTCTTTAAGAACCCTATCAGCGAAACAAACACACACAAACACAAAGGAATAAGGTTCTGAAAACCGTCAGAGTTGCCTTTATCAAGGTTGTGAACACTTACTTCTGGTTTTACCTTCTGGTTTTATTAAGAACATTAAGAGACATCTTGACAGTATTGATGGAATGATAACTCAAATAAGCTTTATTCAGCTATGTGTTAATACACGCAGTAAGTTAGTTTACCATTTATTTGTATTACTATATGTTGCTTAGAAGACTGTGCCATTTGAGTACTGAATCATAGCTTAAGCAAGTCATTTTTTAAGTCTTTTTTAAACATACTTTTCCAAGTTATTTAAAACTAAGTGTAACTTCAATTTGAACTTATAACTAGACTTTAAAGAGCTTCAGAGTACAGTATTTTAAATTTAAATAAAAAATAAAAAATTAAAAAAGTACCACTGGGCAATTTTTTGTCAGTTTCAAAAATAAAATGTTCGGCAGCCATGAATAAATCACCTAGAAGAAAGGCAAAAGTCTATTTTTAAGCCAACTATTTCTCTTATAAATAAAGTATCTCTATTTCAGTTTGCATTGTTCAATAATTACTTGATTAAAGAGACAATGTATATTGAGAGAGCTGAAAGACATGTAAATGCTTAGTGTCCTCCTTCTCCCAGGCTTTAATCTCTGCACGGAAAAAACACAGAGAACAGAAACCAAGATTAAGTAAGGCCCTGGAAGAGTTCTGACCGCTACTACCAGCACCACAGAAACAAAATCCACAGAACTAAATAGATATTCCCTGATGGACTGTGCTCAGGGCAGGGCCTGTTACCCTTCCTCTTTTTCATTAGTCATTGACTCACAGATCAACAGAGGCATTACCCAATTTCCTTAAACTGTTCTGCATGAAGCTTTTCTTGTTGCATAATCCCACACACTAGATTTGGAGAGTACATGGTAGAAAAGCAGTGCATTCTGCCAGGGGAGCAGAAGAAAGAGCTAAAGGATTTCCTCTTCTAAAAAGTTCCTGCGTGTCCTGGGTTCAGCAGCTTAAATGACACTGTTACAGCTCAAAGCCACATGCTATTTTAACCATTCCATTTTCTACCATGAGCCAGTCTGGGTTTGCCAAAATCGGCTAACCATAATCAAAATGGGCGGAAACAACTGCAACAATTTCTGCTGCATGTACAAAGAGCTGAAACAGAGCAACAGGCAGATTCAACCCCCTAGAAGAAACACGCAGACGCTACCCAAACCATAGGGCTAAAACAATTGAATACAAATGTTGGAAGAGGTCAACAGACAGTATCAGCCAGCAGACAACAGGGAATGTCTTTAGAAACAGACTAGGTCAAGTTTCTTGACCTTCCTTTTCCAGTACTTCATCCTTAACATTGGAATGGATGGTAAGAGAATCAAACTGCAAGAGTAGTAACAATAATGTGCAAATTAATAAAATTACATTCAGTGCTTTAGGAGGATCTAAGTTACTTTCATCACAAGGTTTTTCTGCAAGGCTGAAAGCACTCTAAATGAACACAATTTTCTGTACATCGCACATTTACTCTAACTGCACTGAACTCCAAAGGCACAGAAACAAACAGGCCCTATTTTAAGATGTTACCTCAAGATGTAACATTTTTCAGAAAGCTACCATCACTTCTCCCTGTGAGTTAACAGTTTTGGCTCACCAGCAGATACTCCTTTAACTTTGTCCAGACATTCCTATCAAATAACTTTCAGATTTAGCATTTTCAGCTCAGGTATTATTCACATTTATGCAAAGCAAAGCAATTAATACTTGAGTGAAATGCCAAGGACTTTCTGTATTTTCTAGCACTTCGGCACACCTCCTCCCCCATGCTCTACTTGATGGAAGGCAGATGGTACTTTCTAAATCTTTTGCTTTGTTTAACCTTTCATTATGCCAGTATCAAATGCTTCAGACTATCAGCATAACCTGCATTAGCCACAATGAACTCATGCTATGCTCCGCACATATCAGGGTCTGTTTGCAGCTTTGAAATACTCCCTCTATATAGTCAAAATCATTGTGTGAGCTACTGCACTAGTCTACCCAACAAGCAGTTTCATGGGACAGCCTATGAATTCTCCAAGAAACTGTCTGGATTTGACATAACTAGAAGAGTAAGCAAATCCAACTCAGTAATTACTATCTTTTATTATTACTAATAATATTATTTAGAGGAAAATAGTCAGGTAATTAGAGAATAATTTCCTACTACATGGGTCAAAAATTTAAGGTTAAACTTTCTAGGATGAAATTTCAATTTTAGACATGAAAACAAGCTTTCTTCTCTATGGTCACCACAAGAAGAGCGGGCAAGAAAAAAACCAACAAACCAAATTGAAGAAAAGATCACAATACCCCTCAGAAGCCCCTTACTGGGATAAAAGCCAAATCGTAAGTATTTCATGGTACTGCCTCATCTTAATACTTAACTGTGATACTAATTTCATGAATGTTTTAAATATGTGAAAATTAATTTTCCTTTCAGGAATTACTATACAGTAACAAAGACGATATGTTTTCCACTAACGAAATGAAATCAATGTAATCTAACAAAAACTAAACATGAAACTGTCCCTCTTACTTCCTTCCTAAAGTTAAACAGTGACATCATAAGGTACCATACAGACCAACATTAAAAGCCACCGATCACTTTCCTGCTTATAGATGTCTCTTCTTAGTCCTTCACAGAAGAAGTTGGTATTTGACAAAAAACAGGACAATACTTAACAGTTTTCTGGAGAATAGGGGAAACCTTGAATCTTACCAAATGGGCTTTCCAGTTAAGAAAAGTAAGAATCTTCAAATCAACAACAGCAACAAACTCAGAAGACTCTCAGAAGCCTTCAGGAATGATGTACTTGGATGTTACATGTGGGGGAAAGATAAATGGTCTAGATCTCCCTCCCACTCCCATCCCATGAAAAGATTGTTTGATACATGGCTGTTAACATGTACACACACTGAGGTTTTGCTCTTGTATTTATAGAATTAGAATGAGTTATGTCCATGTACAATGACTATTAAACTATTAAAGAATCACCAGGTGTACCTGCTTCCCAAAACTTGCAAAATTTTACTGGCAACAAAGTGAAGCACAAAAACCCTTAAATGCATTTTAAGTAACTTTAAGGTGGGAATAAGGCGTGCACTTGGAAACCTGATGAGGGAGCAGTAACATTAACAGCAGTTTGCCTCTTTCAAACTCCGGGCCTCAATGAAAAACGATACAAACAATAAACTCCTTGACTATTTTATTTTCTAACCAAAAAAGGCTAGGTAAACAAGAATCATTAAAATAAACAACAGATAAAACAATCTAGGATTTTGATAATAACTATCGGTGGCAGCCACAGTTTTGAACTCTGGTGCGCTAGGTGGGACAGAACGGAAAGCTATCTCCTTACGACCTCTTTATTTCTGGCTTCAGAAGCGATTATCATGGGTCAGTAACCACTAGCACCTTTGCCAAAACAAAAACAGATCTGTACCTCAAAGGCCCCAACACAAGTCTGGCGTGGGTCTTTTTTTTTGCTTTTGTTATTTTACTTGATACTAAAGATAAAAGCAGCATGATTTTAACAGTATACCCCGACTTCAAAACGTCTGCAAACACAAACAAGACCTTCATCGTACATCAAAGCTTCAAACGCTACAACGGTGAAAAAAAACATGCCTGAGAGGCAGCATTCACCACTCTGCGAACTCAGGAGCACATCTCGCCTGAAAGGCTGCCCGGCTGTTAGGAGCCGCCAGAGAGGAAGACGGAGGAAGGGACCTCCTCAATGAGAGAAACAAAGCAACTCCGAGCATGAGGGGCCGCGGAACCGGCGCTCACGGCGCCGCACAAAGAGAAGCCCAACTTTTGCCCGGGCACGTCTTCAGGGGAAACCCGGAGGCCGGAGCAGGGCCCCAACTACCGTGGGCTGCCTGCGGCCCTCTCAGCCCCGCGGCAGCCTCTCGCCCCGCCTCAGGGGCGCGCTGGCCACCCCACCTCCCCGTGGCTAGCTCGGGCCCCCGCGCCCACCTTGGCTACCGAAGAGACTCCACAGCTTGGCGAAGATCAGGCCCATGCCTGGCCTCAGCTTCCCCCTGAGCCCCCGGGCTCAGCCAACCGGCGGTGACGGACTCCCTTCGGGCGGACACAGCCCGCAGCGGCCCCGGGGCAGCTGCCGGGAGGGGGGGCAGAGGGGCCGGGCATACAGCGGCACCGCCCCTCACCGGCCAACGGCCTCACAGCGCAAGGGGCCGTCCTAACGCCTACGCGGCTGTAGCAGCGCGTCACTTTGTGCGTCATCACGTTATACCCACTACGTGTGGCCTCAGCGATAGCGGGTTAGGCGTGTGTGGTGCGGCGGAGCTGGGGCAGCGTGGAGGGGCCGGGTTTTTCCCCGGGCTGGTGGTGAGACCGGTGATTAGGAGCTCTCCACCAGGGAAGGGTGTTGCGGGTTACGCTTGTCCCCCGCCCTGGTAGAAGCGGCTCTGCAGCGGTGTTTGGCCCTGGAGCGGGAGCGTCCTTTCCCCCGTCACCGCGTTCCCCGCCCAGGTAGGGGCGGTCTTCGCTGTGGCTGGGAAGGACCTGTGGTTTTCAAGGCATTCGATTCTTTCCTGCAAAGCGTTTAAAAACAGCGGTGTGTTTTTTCAGTGCTGTACTGGAGCACTTAACACACCGGAGGGGTGGAAATAGCCTGTTTCCATACACGCAGGAGCGTTTAAGCTTGCTCTCGCTGGGGGCAGGAGGGCACCAACGCCCCCCCCCCCCCCAAACAAAATCAACATGTCGTGGTTTAAAGCCCAGCCGGTAACTCAGCGCCACGCAGCCGTTCGCTCACACCCCTCTTTCTTACCGTCCCCGGGCGGGATGGGGAGGAGAATCGAAAGAATGTAAACATCAGGGGTTGAGATAAGAACAGTTTAGTAACTAAGTACAATATAAGACTATTAGTAATATTAAGGGAAACAACAAGGGGAGAGAATATAAAATCAAAAGGAAACAAAAAACAACCCAAAATTAAACACAAGTGATGTACAACACAGTTCTTCACCATCCATCGACCAACCCCCAGCCTGACCCGAGCAGCGATCTGGCTTTTCGGATGAATTCCCCGTTTATGTACTGGGCACGGTAGGGAATACTCCTTTGACTAATTTGGGTCAGGTGTTCTGTCTCTGCTTCCTGCCAGTTTCTTGTGCCCTTTCTCACTGACAGAGCATGAGGGACTGAAAAGTCCGTGATTAGGGTAAGCGCTACTTAGCTACATCGGTGTGTTATCTGCATTGTTCTCAGACTGAAGCCAAAACACAACACTGCACCAGCTCTTAGGGAGAAAATTATTTCAGCCAAAACCAGGGGACACACACACACACACACAAAAAAAAAAGGCGAAAACAAACCCGCAAAATTAAATGAACCCCAAAACTCCGTCAGGAATGCTTTGTCAAGAGTTTCCTTATGAACCAAAGCTGTACATCGAACTTGTGATGCGAACTACTGCAGCGTCGCAAGCTCGCTGCTGCCCCATAAGGCGGGAACACGCCGCTCTGCCGCAGGTACCTGCCGTCTGCGATCCTAGCAGCTGAATGCACAGCTCGATACCCCAGAGAGGGAGGAAGACATTGCAACGACCCAGCCCACAGCGCCGCGGCAAAGCTGGATCTGCCCGCGGGGCAAACTCCTCCGGCGGCAGGAGCTGTGAGGGCGCTGCTTATCCCGGCCGGGGATCAGGCAAGCCCTGTCGGCCCCGTGCTTTGGAATACTCCCACCCGTCTGAGGCACGTCTGGGGCCATAGTAACAGCCAAGCCAGCAACACCCTCTCGGCCTTCGAGCAAACCCTGCCGCGGCAGAGGCGGAACTTCCTGCCGCTGCGCCGGAGGAGGAGGGATTGGCGCGGTGTGCGGCGGTAGGTGCGGGACAGGCGGCGTGTGGGGGTCAGCGCGCCGCCGCTGGAGGGCGGGACACGGTCAGGCCCGATTTCGGCGTGCTCCGTTCTTTTAGCGTCCCGGCGAGGGGCCTCGTCTGTGGCTCTCTCAATGCCCGCCGGGGCTGAGGGGGCAGCGGAGAAACATCCCGCTGAGCTGCGCCGCTTCCCGGCGCAGCCTGGGTTGAGGTGCCGCGCAGTGCCTCCCCCCAGCCCCTCCCCGAGGTGTGTTCAGAAACGGGGCTGATGGGGAATGAAGGAGAGAGCCCCAAATTCTGCTTCCCACAGCAACGAACCGGCTTCTTCCTCGTGTGGGAAGGGGTGGGGAAAGGAGGAAGTTTGAAAGTTAAATCTTACTCGGTATGGCTGGGCGGTGGCTACGTTTGACAGCTTGCAGTGCTTATTCACGTAGTTAGATCAAAGCCCTGGTCCGGCAGCGCATCCACCGCGGCAGCTCCCAACAGGGGCACAGGGGAATCTGTACGGAGATGGTGAACAGGGAGTGATGCTCCTTCAAGGGCTCCCTTCTGAAGTCTGACAGAAGCCGTTCCTGGGGCAGGGCGTACAGCACAGCAGGTCTGAAAAAAAAAACAACAGCAAGGTGGTGCAGGTTTTGAAGCTGCCTCGTGCTAGTTGTGTTTGAAGTCCAACTCTTGTATTTGAAGAGGCACTGACAGTCTCCCTCTTCAGCTTTGCTTCGAAAGTATTCATTAACTGTGGTTAGAAGTATCATGCTTATGTGTGATATCTACCCCATCTTTACAGGGAGAAGTGAAATCTCCTTGGGTTTGTTCTTGTTTTTCGGTTGGCCATCATTAAATGTCATGTATTCTAATATATTTCCCATCCTGTTTAGAAGGATAGTGGTTTCTAACACATTGTAGCTTTTCTATTTTGGTACGAAATTTCAAGCGATAGAGATTCTGCGTTATTGGCATAGTTGTCTTGTTAATTTGTATCATGGGGCTAGCTGCCCTTTTATAACACATTTAGAGAACTTCATTGCAGTTCTGTCCTTTGTGTACAGTGGTTTTGACCAAGAACTTCTGTTTCTGACCACCTAGTGGGTCGTGTTTCATGGTGGCACTCTGTCACATCTTAAAATAGGTAGAAACAAGTCCTGTTGCCAACAGACTGTCAGGTTGGTTTTCCATGAAGACATAATTGTGAGATCATCTCAGTCATTTTGTCGGATTCTGTGGTCATCATAAAACACCTATTTAATTTCCTAAAAATATACCATCATAATGTTAGTACCAAAGTCACTGTTAGGGTTCACAATTCGTTCCATTACAATTTCTTTCTTTCAAAGGCTGCTAATCTTGCAAATAAAACTTGAAACTCCTACTGATAAAACTGAAAGTTGCCTTTGAGCTCAAAAGTTACGTCTAAAGATAAAAAGGTAACATTCTTCTAGCATTAAAACTTCAGCTGGACCTGAAATATATATAGAAAAAAAAATGGTGGAGAGGGGGAGTTTGTATGATGAAAGTGACAGCTAGCCTCTTATTCAAATATAATGAATACCGAAGTTTCTGATTTATCCTTATGGATATAGTAAACCTCAGTGGCAGGGGGTGTTCTCACTTTCCCTCCACTTATGTTGGTGTAAACAAACTATTATTTTTTTCAGGAAATCTTATTTCAGACTGAAGTATATATAGTTTTTCAATATACAGGCAATATAGGGGTGTGCAGATACAACTTGGGAAGATAACTATTTTATTACCTACAGAGAAAAATAAACAGAGAATAATGAGAAAGACTAAAAGCTGCATCAGGGCTGGAACTACCATAGGAACTTTATAGTTGGGCTTTCAGAAGGAATTAAAACAGTCCCTTCATTATGAGGGATATTTGGATAATTTCAGGTACAGAGGAAATCTAAGACGTTAGGCTTGAGAAAAAGAAATCTGACAGTGAAAAATTAGAAGATTATCTGTAGAAATGAACAGATATGATGATGTAATACAATAAGAATTTCAAAGAAGTGACTTAGAAGAGTCAAAGCTAAATTCTGTGAGGGGCCTTTGTGAATTAATTCTAGGACTAAACAGCAAGTTCTCCCCAAGGATAAGGATACCGAGGAGAGATTTAACAGGACACGATTTGGAGGTTGTGATGCTCTCTTCACATTTTAAACACTGATAGAATAGTCTGGGAAGGTATGGCTGGGAAAGGTGTGACAGCAAGGAAACCAGTAGCCTCATTATAAGGTGATTGCAAGTGCTAACCATGTTAATGAACATATTCTGAAATGCAGTTAACAGTAGTGTTACGATCATATCCTGAGCAGTATTTGGATTTTTGAGAACAGTAAAATTACATTATTAAACCAGAAGAATCAGAAACTGCAGCTTAGTTTGTAATTTTATGTTACACTTATAAAATTATAAATATGATAAAAGCTGCTAAGCAGATATTTTGCTTATTTCATTTTTTTACCAGCAGATTTTAAAAACAAAAGAAAGATGTCTTTTTTCCCCAAAATCTTTTTCCAACGTGAAGTTGAAGAGTATCTCACCAAAGTGTTTAGAAACAACGAGGTATGTGAAATAGATATTACATCAATAAATATTCACTAATTGAGCACTGTTAATTTTTCTTTGATTTAATATGTTGTGTGACTTCAATGCCAGAAATAAAGTATCATTTCCACATTAGACACAGATTGTTGTATACAGTTCTCTTTAAAATACAGAATTATTCTTTATGCCTGTTGGCTCAAAGTAATATAAAAATGTTTAAGCTCAATTTAGCATAAATCTGAGACTTCAGGTTTGGACCCCACTGAAGAAATGTCGTAGAAAATTAACGACTTACTAATCACATAATGTTGACAGGAAATACTCCCTTGCTGTAGTGTAGAACCAAAAATACTATAGGCAGTCTATGAATTCCTAATGTCAGAGAATGCAGAAATGACAGTTTTATATATCGGGGTAAGAGTTTATTAATTCACAGTTTTGAATCTACTCTTCCATCTTGATAAGACTGTACAGTATCACAGAGCTCGCTGGGAGTTGCTTTTGGTACTTGCTGCAGCCTGTTTACAATGGTCTTGCTAATGCTACCGGTTTTCCAGCAATTCCTTCTCAGTAAGTTTATGAGGTTTTTGGAATCTGGCCTCTAGACATAGACATTCCTCACTACTGCATACCAGACAGCCATATTTCTCCATTTCTGCAGAATGTTTATTCAGTTGTTGGGTTGGTTTTTTTTTGTTTTTTTTTTTTTTTTGCATTGAGCAAGAGGCTGCTGTGTGAATCTCTTATATATAAAACCTCTTCTTTCGCTTTCAGCTTATCACTGCTTTAGGTACACAGGAGGCAGAGAGTCAATACCAATCTCTCTTAAGTCATCTGTCTCATCCACCAGCTTTCTCAGCTGTTAGAGTTAATACCCACTTGGCCTCAGTGAAACATGTGAAAAAATTGCTGTTTGAAGAGATCCAGAAGGTTTGTGCAATTTCTTTGTTACAGCAAAAATAACAGGATATTTCATCTTTTGCCTGATTCTAAGAGCTTTTCATTACTGGAAACTATAACTTAATACATGTCCACTAGTATTAACATTATGCAATCATATTGACTTCCTGTCATCATTAAATGTAAATTTATTGTCATGCAGTATCATCTAATACATTCAAGAAAAGCAATAACAGAGGGAAAAGACAACCGAATCTTTTTCATCTGGCAGATCCAAACCTTAGATAGGATTGGGGTACTACTGTGGTAAATACTGTAAAGCCATTATAAGTTTAGATAACATGGTACAAAGAGATAGAAATTGTAGTTCAGTATGCAGTGTTCAGCATGTTTAGAACACTTTAAGATTAAAGGAGAATGGCTGTACGTCTAATTGCACAAACTGTTCAGGAAAGTGGGAAAATCTGCGTGTTTTAGAAACGGAAGCCAGAGTGATGCCTTGCAGTTGTATTTTCTGGGTTTTAACCTGTTTTTAATCTTTATATGATTTCCTGGATTTTTACTTACCTTAAACATTTTTTTATCTGATAATACGTAAGACATTATGCTTAAGAAGTAGGTTATTATGAAACTGTATCCTGTATCTTCACTCTGTCTAAAAATATCCAGTTCTTCTTTAAGTAAATTATTAATATTAGTGGGAGTACAGGGAGTTACTGTATGACAGGAGCCAAGACATTTCTGTGATGCTGAGGCAGTTGACAGTATTCTGCTGGCTGGAATGGTAATGAGTTATGCTAATTTTAGCTTGATTGTAGAAGTCTGAAAATGGGTATTGCAGTATGATATTTTGCTTCAAGGGAAAATGTTTTTCTGAAAACATAATTAAGGCTGGGTTTTTACAAACTTTTCATTTTGAAATGTTACATTAGAAAAGGAAGCCACGTAACAGTGTTTAACAAGAGTATGGTCATGGATTGTTTTCTTAAGAGAAAATACTTACTTATACGATACAAATTAATTTATAGTTTTGCATGCTTTAAGTTTATATTTTAGAAGACTCAGCGAGAAGACATCATCTTTTTAAAGTGATAGGGTTATGAGTGTCAGAACACTGTCCCACTCCCTGAAGTAATTTCTCAGTGAATCCCTTTGTCGCCTTGTTATTTCTCAGTTTATTAAATATATTAAATGTCTTTTACACCAGTATTTTTAACATGGAGTGTCTCCTTAACATGCTATTACCCAGCCTCTCTTTAACTATTTCATTACTTTGGGGGGATTTTTTTGTATGCTACAGCTATAAATTCAATTGGAAAAATAGTTTTCAGTCTAATTAAGCAATTAAGTATTAGATTTTTTACTGTTGCTTAATAATTATGTTTTCTAATGAAACAGCAATTTAAAGGACTATGTGTTCCAGTTCTTGAGCACCCGAAACTCCAGGACATCTTATTAATTCCTGTAATTGGACCCAGGTTTGAAATTTTCCAGTCTTTTGGCATGTCATAACTCATATTTCACTTACAGATTTCTTGTTAAACAGTTATGATAACTAACTCACTGTAAATGAAACACAAGTTTGTTTATATTAAGACCTAATGGACAGTACATACCCTAACCAGGTGAGAGTTTTAGTTCTTAAAATATGTAAGAAAACAGAGAGAGAGATCTCTCCTTATTGGCGAGAGCTTTTATATGGAAAATGTAACATTATGTACATCCTATCTGGAAAGCCAGCTGAGTGGCAGACAGAAGAACTAAACTTTTGCAGCGGAATATGAACTATAGCTACATACAGCTAGGGTTTTCTTCCACAAGAATCAAGTCCAGAGCAGAATTTAGGGAGACTGTATCATTAATCTGAAAGGATTCATCAATCAGTTTTATCCCCTACAAAGTGACTATTTGTTCTTTATTCTTAAGATGTGTTTGGGTATTTCCCATGATGCATTTGTGTCTGCCCCTATGGAGTTTCTTGACTGTTTTGTTGAATTCATTGATGGGCCTTTTATTTAAAATATTTTCATAATGAAGACTAGCATGCTTACGATTCAGTTTATATCATAGAGATTCATAACAGTTTGTAAATGCTGTAGGCTCTAAAATAGCATTTAATTCTTTTATTTGTTCTTTGTCAATTCTCTTTTGTAGCATCTTTCTCTGAACATTCAGTTTTATTTATATTCAAATACGTTTACATTTTAGTAAGTTTGATTATGTATCATCTTGTTCACAGTTCTTCTGGTGGAGTTCCTAGCACTTGGCTACACATTTACTATAGAAACATTTAGCAGTTGTTAAACACAAAAAATTCACTTTACAATCATCTGGTCTAGGAAGGGATAGAAGATTATTTCTCCATCTCAGTATAATTCATTTGTATTCTAGCATCAGGTTCATAATAGTGGCAGAATGTACCAGAATATGTTTTATTTCGAGGACTGGTTTCCTTCTTGGCTCCTTCCTTTGATTCCTCTGGGACTAAAATAATTCTTTTCAATCTAATACAGGATAGTTAACTATTCTATCTATTATAATGTGACAAAACCAGTATTTATGAACTAGATTTCATTTGCAGGGTATTTTTTTTCAAGTATGCTTTTTCTCTTTTTTTTTTTTTTTTATTTAAACTGAACTGCATTTTGTATTTTTAGGCGAGATTTAAAAAAACATGCATCTGAAGTCATTGTTGGAGCCCAGTGTGGATATGCAGTGCTTCGAGGAGCACATGTTTATGTCCCTGGAATCATATCTACCTCAAGATGTAAGAATTCTATAATACACCAATTTAAGTTGTAAAGAGGACAGAAAAAATGTCACCACTTGATGACAGTTTCCAATAAATGGTGACATTTTTCTTCCTATTCACAGTTGCTTTTTCAATATGTAATTCCTAGCAGAAGTTTTAGTTGTCCAGGATTTCAGTTTCTTATTTTCATTTGAAAATAATTTTAAAGAGCATGTTGAAAGTAAAATATGTCTCTTTATGAGATTTTTTTACTACTGAACACTGAAACTTTTAGTATGAATGTTCAGTAGAATAAACCCACAGAATTTTACCACTTGCCAGTCTTGTAAAAAAAGAACAAAAGGAATGCCACAACAGATACATCTGGATGATAAGTTGATGCATGTTGATTATTTCATAGATACTACTTTCAGATATATTATTTTTTTTTTATTCAGTCACAAAGACACTTGCCTTCATGATCCTGTCAGATTCTAAGTTAGAGATCTAAAAAAATAGATTTTTTTAAAAATCCATTGGCAATTCATTTGCTATTGTTTATGAGTGAGAGATCTAACAAAAAGTTTCTATTGATGAGAAAAATTTTCAGTTTTAATGGCAGATTTTTTAAAAAGTGGAAATTTTTGTTTCAGTGCCTGATGGGCCAGTATAAAAAAATCTACATATGCATGCATGGTGTTCAGCAGCTTATTTCTTTTTTATTTAAAGGTCAAATTAACTTTATGTAAAATCAGTATAATTTTGGATGATTCACCTCATTATTCTATTGTGATGAGATCTACTAGTCATCATGGGTCTTATTATTAAACAAAGTGAGTCAGGAAAGCATTTATCTAGCCACTTAACTTCATTCCCTTTTAGGAAAAAACCTTCAAGAAGTTTTAAGCATGTGCTTAAGTCCAATTCACTGAACAGGGATGTTTTTCATTCTAGGAAATGATAATGAAATAAGTATATTGCCATGGCAGTTGTTGAAACTGCTTATTTAGACAACCTCATAAATATTCAAATCCCTGTTTGAGTCAACTAGTGATTTATCATAATTGCTGCATGTAATTATGCATGCAACATCAATTCAAAGAAAATAAAAGATACTATAAAACTTTAGAAACACTTCAGGGGAATTGCAGATAGGAAAATAAAATAAAATAAAATGGCATCCTACGTACTTGAGACCAACTATAATAAGGCTGTATTAAGCACAGATGGTCTAAATAGGGAAAAAAAGAGTACAGCAAGAAAACATACTTAATCACTGAACTTGAAACCCAAATGAGGGTAAACTAATTATCAGAGGGCTTTGAGTTTAATTTAACTAATCAGACTCTATGTTTATAGAATGCCAGTATAAGCTACAAAAAGCTAAAGAGCCATGCACAGTATTAATGCATTTCAAAAACACGATTGTCAGAAGAGAGTGAAATAAAATCCTTTATGTTTGAATACTGCAAAAAATCACTGCAAAAATGCTTAATGGAAGAGTTAAATTGCTGCAAGTTTTGTTCAGTGAAGTTTAAGCAGACCATAACAGTAGGCTGTTCTATGCTTCAGAGAGTTGTTGGGACACTGAACTGCCATTAGTCTTACTTGTCGTATCTTCTTGTTGCTTTGGCTAGTCTGACACATCAGGAATATAATTTTTAAAAACTGTTTATTGCTGACAGTGGAGACCTTTATTTTTAAGCTTATTTTTTCAGCCAGTCAGTGCATAGAGCTTGCTTACTATTATAAAAAATCACCTAAACCATCTTTCTTCTCCATCTCTTTTTGTTCTAGCTTAGAAAGTTTGTTAAAGTCCCTAGGCAACTTTTAAAATTTGGTGTGTATTTACATACTTTACTGTTCTGAAGGATTTAATTCCAGATGTAAAACTCTTTTAGAGGATTATTGATAACAGCAGTTGCCTTAGAGCGAAGAGAGCACCACCAGAAAAATTATTTCAACAAGAATATATAGTCATTTGTATCAAAGCAGTAGTTGCAGAAGAAGCAGCTATGGCTATTGTGTATCTAGCTATTGAGAGATCATTGGACAAATTTAGTATTACTGCCTTTGTACAGTAAGTGATGCTTGCAGGCTTGGAGCATACACAGAGGACTGAATCCTGAGGAGTGTGCTTAGAACTTACAGGTGACCATGCAGTGATAAAAAACCTCTGAAGATTTGTCTGGCCTCTTTAAGAACAAGACGCATGGTCTGATTTGTAACCTTGTGTCTCTCAATAGCTCTGGTCATTTAGTAGCCATTGTTCACCGTTTACTCTTTCAAATCTTAATATCAGTCTTTTTGTTTTATAACATTAAGAAAGTTTAAAGTTTGCTATGATATAGGAGTTGAAGTACATACTCTACTGAAAAACCTGAATTATTTGGTCACTACAGTC
The DNA here is from genome assembly GCF_033815535.1 of Pezoporus flaviventris. Lineage (NCBI taxonomy): Eukaryota > Metazoa > Chordata > Aves > Psittaciformes > Psittacidae > Pezoporus > Pezoporus flaviventris. The sequence continues at coordinate 12,394,092 of NW_026892595.1, forward strand.
TTGTCAAGTATAATATTAATTTCAAAATTTCCGTTCTTTGTGCAGTTCTGAAAGCTGGAGATCTGGTCTCTGTGTATTCAGATATTGAAGGGAAATGTAAAAAAGGAGCCAAAGAATTTGAAGGAGTCAAAGTTTTCCTTGGAAATGGGATTTCCGAACTGAGTCGCAGTGAAATCTTTAGTTCAAAGGGCCCATTAAAGTAAGTCCATAGTGACTGCAATCTACACCTATAACTGCAAAGGGAAGGAATACAGGAAGACATTTTGAAATGCTCAGTACCACTTATAAAACACAAGGCGGCTTTCACCGAGACCTGTGTTACATGTTGGGATTTCCAGTAATTTTTAGGAAGTGTTAGTTTCCGGGAATATAATAGAATTGTGCCTCCTGCTGTCTTCTGTAACTCCGAAAATAAGGAAGCAGTAGTGTGATATCAATTCTGATTAAAGTACTACAAAAGTACTGCAAAGTACTAAAGTATTACAAGACTCAACATTTAGTTTCAGGGTAGTACCAGATACCAGTTTACTTGAGAGGCAGGAGAAGAGGAATGAGAGCCTTTTCAGAATTTATGTAGGATATAACTTCAATAATGTAGAACAAACAGAAGTGACAAACATTCTCACTATGGAAAAATTGCATTTCAGTAAATTGTTCTATATCAACAGAACAGTTTCCTATTTGGAAGGAACAGAAGTACAGCCTTGCTGTTTTCTCTCATCTCCTAAAAATATTTGTAAAGGCTTTTTTTGGTGGAGCAGGGGATAGAACATAAGGTCAGATACCTTAAAAAAAAACCAAACCAACAAACAAACATTTGCCAAGGTAGTTGCCTATTTCAAGATTACTTGCTTTTCTCTTTTGTTGCCAAAGCATACAGTTTGTTCTCTTGTCATCTAAAATACTAAGGTATGCTATACTAAAATACATACAAAAAGCAGGGTAGAAGAGCATGGACATTAGATTAACGACCAAGACTTCACATCCTGAGAACAAACTACAAAGGGTCTAGTTAAAAAAATAAAAAGATAGAAATTACACTGTCAGAGAATTTCTGATACATTAGAGCTCAAATATAGTAGAAGTAGTGGTAGGATGTACCCGTTAACTTGATGACAGGGAGTGGCAGCATGTAACACAAAATCTGGTGTCTGCAAGTTTGCTTTCTCCTTGTTTGTCTTGTTGGCCATTTTCTTTTTGTCTTAGTGAAATCTTTGTCAGAACTTCAACCATATTTAAAATTTCTAGGTTGCTTCTAAGCTCAAACCTTTGTGTTGCAGGCTAATCAATATTCCAGTAAGGTTTTTGAAATAGCATTTCTTTAGTTACTGAAATCTGAAATCTCAGACCAATCTAGGAAAATGGAGGAAGACCTAAATGAGAAATCATATGCCAGTTCCCTAGTGCATACATGGCTAGCCAAAAGCAGTTATAGCTTGAAATTAACACAGTCTGGTTTAATGCATTTCTTTACATTATCAAGGCTTGGATTAGATCTCAGTTTGTCTTGTGTACAAAAAATAAAAATTTTTATAAAAATAAATTTTTACAGCTATTTACAATTTATAACATAGTAGCTTTTTTGTTCTGGTTTACCCAACTTAATCATGTAATTTTTCTTAGTTGATTTATATATGTTTTTATTTTTGTGAGATTATTGTTCCAATTTTCTATTTGTAAGCGTAATGATTTTAATTGAATACTGTTATAAATAATAAATCAGAGTAGTTGATTTATTTTTTTTTTCATGTTTTTCAGTGGGCTGGGCATAAGAATGGTAGAGCCAGTCTACCTTAGTCCTTCTTTTGACAATGTGCTCCCTAGTCAATTGTTTTTACAGGTATGTTTATTACAAAAAGTAAAGTCTGTACTATTTGCAGAATGATGAATATTCTCTACTTTATAAATGTGGCACCTAATTCACTCTTTGGGTTTAAAGAAAACAAACCATTTAGAATGGAATCAGTAACTGCGTGTTTAAACATACTGCATTTGAGATATAGTAAGGGACTTCAAAGTGATTTAAATACTCACTTAAAATTCTTTTTGCACAGATACTTCTAGTAACTTTCAGTTACCACTGTTGACTGGCTGCCAGCTGGAATTTGTGCCACTGTTTACAACCCTTTGTTCCAGCTTTTTTGGCTTGAATTTGCCATGTGTGAGGTGAATTATTGTGACTTTTTTTGAACACTGTGCTAAACAAAGACAACACATAGTAAAGACAACTTTAAGAGGTTTTTGTATCTTTGTGTTGAACCAAGTTAAAGAGAATCTTTCAGCGTATTGCCATATTGTGTAAAATGCAGTACTGTGAACAGTTACTGCATATTATTTCTCTTCAATGCATCTGCTATGTTTATACCATTAATAGCACAGTTCAGCTTCTCAGTACCTTAATTCAGCAAGTTTAAACTCCTGCCTGTTGATCTTACTGCTTGTTGCTATACTACACCAGTATGTTCATAGAGTAAATGTTCCAGTAAATACCAGTGTAAAATAATTGTAATATACAGAGTTGCTCAGTTTCTCTGATAGTATCAGCTTATTTTATTTTGACTCTTAGCACTGTAGTCTCCATAGTCATGAACCCTTAAACTTCAGTCATAGATCTTCATATAAAGCTTTAAATAAAAAAAGAGCCATTGGAGATTTCTGACCCCAGATTTCTGACTGTCTCTTTTATGTAGTTGCAATAGTTCATTTTCGCTAGGGATCTGAAAGCAATATCATAGGTATCTTCACTGCTGAATGAATTTTTGTTTCAACGAGTCTGTCATTCCTTGATACAAAAGACTTGATAGAGGACATAAGGTTTGAATTCTCCCTTATTTGTTGTTTTGGTTTTTTTTTGACAGAACTTGCCTTCTGTGGTTGTGAGCCATATTTTAAACCCTCAGCCAGGAGAGAGAATTTTGGATATGTGTGCTGCACCTGGAGGAAAAACAACTCATCTTGCAGCATTAATGCATGATCAGGTAAGAGAAGACGTCTTTCAGTTTGCTCTTTTTTCTGAGAGTCTCTCAGGAGAAGGAGTTACCTCTTTCTATCCACAGTACAGTGCCTGTGTAGCAAGTTCACTGCTTTAGCAACAGATCTAACTTTGAAGCACAATCAGTTGTTAGTGTGAATGCGCAATAGGTTGAACAGTGATAGGTGAGAAGCAGCAGCACACGGTTTAAACCCAGCTGGCAACTAAGTACTATGCACCCTCTTGCTCACTTCTCTCCATCTCCCCAGTGGGGTGGGGAAGAGAATTGGAAAAAAAGGTAAAAGCCCATGGGTTAAGAACAGTTTAATAACTAAAATAAAAGTAATTACACTATCTTAGTTGTGTTACCCTTCCATAAGCCCTTAGAGTGCCATCACCAAATAGAAAAAAGTTGTCGTGTTTTCTCAACAGGTTCTGTTTGCTATGGCCAGTCTAGTAGAAGACTGTGGCCTTTGGGGTTTTCTTGAAGATGGTATTTCTGTTCTGGATTTTACTGATGCTACTTTTTACTTTTCTTTGTGCTTACAGATTTCATCTAGCAGATAGTGGTGTGTGTGTGTTTTGATTTATCTTGGGAGAGGAAAAGAGAAATCTTACATAAAATGAATAATGCGTAATCGTCATTCCTCTACCCCCACATCTAAAATTTGTTCTAGTATTTACTGTATATCCCAAAGTAACTTGAGTGACAACTACTGCAACTCTAACAGTATATTGAGCCTGAGCAAGCCAGAGGCATGGATGTGGGCCTCATTTCCTCAGCAGTGAGCTGGATCTGATCATGTTTCTTACCATCTCCATGCAAATTTAAAATCTGTTGACCTATTTTACCGTGCATTTGAGACTTCTACCCCCTTTTAAATGATTCCATTTTAACCTATTTCCCAGCAAAACAGTACAAAACAAAAAGAAACAAGCAAAAAAACCCCACTTGCCATTAGTCACAATATAGGGTCCCTTGGGGAGTGACTATGCATCTAGTGCCAGTCAGAATGCACACAGCTTCAGACTGGTATCTAGCCTGATGAGCGTATCATGGCAAATATGGGTGAACAAGGGCTGTGTGAGTGTGGATTTAAGAATAACAAAATTCTGCAGGGAAAACTAAGCTTCATTCGTTGCACTGCTCATGGCAGGGGAAGGAAATCAGGAACTTCACATCCATTTAATCCCTATGCATCTGGTGAAGAATTCATCTGTTTTTCAGGGTGAAGTAATAGCCATGGACAAGATAGCTAACAAGGTCAAAAAAATTAAGCAGAATGCTGAATTGCTGCAGTTGAATTGCATTAAGGCTTTTTGCTATGATGGAACAAAGGCACTTTCAGATGAGAAGAGAGAGGATGAACCAGGTAATGTAACTCGGGTCGTAGCTTTTCGAATAAAATACTAAGGTTTTGCACTAATGGTGTTAAAACTGCCACAGGTCTGCAAGTCCTTAAAATCTTGGCAGATACTTAAGTTGCTTTAGCACTGTGAATTCATTTATTTTCTAGTCTTTTGTGATGATCGTCTTCTCCATGAGGCAAACACAAACTATCTGTCCTTATCACAACCTAATATGCTCAAAGGAAGAGCATTTCTTTCTCAGATAATATCAAAGACTGAAGAAGCTTTAAACCTTCTTTCGTGGTAATGTTTAACCCCATGCTCTGAAATGACTTACTTACTCTGAGAGAAAAAAATATTTTGCAGAATTGTTCAGCTTTTCTGCCTTAGAATCCTATTTGTAAAATGGGTTATTAATACCTAACTCCCAGGAGTGCTGCAAGGTTTAGTTCATTGATGTTTGTTCAGCTGTTCAAGAGAAAGTTCTATAGAAGCACAGTGTATTATTTTAAGTTCATTTAATTTGCTTTTCTGAAGTGCTGTATTTATGATACTGGTTCTGTTCCCATGATGGAATGATTTAAGTGGTATCTTCTGTCTTGATTATTTTTAGTTTGTTGTGCAAAGTATGCTGTTCTTTCTCACTGTATATTATCCCAGTCACTGGTTAGCCTAAATAGGAATCAGGTTGCATAATTCACCTTCACTGTCTCTGTGCCTTACTGTTACTTCTGCTTTGGAGGAATAAAGGTACTTTCTTAAAGTCTTTCTGTGAACATAAAATATTGTAGGTGGTATGTAGCACTTACACAGATGAACAAGAGCTAGCTGTATTACTGAGAGATTATGAAGGCTTTTCTGTAGGTCCCTGCAAGTAAGACATGGCATATTTTGAACGTTTTAGTAATGGATCAGACATAGATAGACGATAGACTCATTTTGTAGTGCTAGAACAAGCTAGGTAGTAGTAGTGTGAAGTCACTCACTTGTTTTCACTTGTAACCCAGCTTGAATATTTGAGGAACTGAAGGAAGAAGGGAGGTAAAGCATATATGTATGTCTCTCTTCCTCATTAGATACTCACAGATATATGTATGGAGCCATTTTTGTCTTGGTGATGCTGATCTGAAGTGTCTCTGTAGCCCTGAGGCGATAGAAACTTTTGGGCTGTTGAGTCAGTGGGATTCAGGTGAAAGGATAGGCTCTGCAAACAGAAGTTACATACTCCCTTATCTATCCAGGTGATATTCAAAAACTGTTCTTGTCTTCACAATCCTTGTTTCCTGAATTGTTCTGCTGTGGGCACAGCACATGTCACATATTAGAACATGTAATATTTCATGTTATTTTGAAGTGCTTTATTTCTACAGAAATATATGCATTGCAAGAAATAGTTATTATATAGACAGTATTATTATTACTGGCTGCCTTAATTGCAGGCTTCTCTTTGTGAAGATTTGCACACTTGATTCAGTTATGAGCTGACTGGTTCATTGCAGCCTATATGTACAACTCTGTAGCCAGCACCTCTGACCAATCATATTTCAACATTTTGTTTGATCGTTTTTACATTTTACTTTTGAATTATTAAGGTTAAAAAGATCTTATTGCCTAAAGAGATCATGTATTGTTTGAGCTCACAGAACTAACTTTTTGGTTTTCTGGAAGATGAAATCTACCACAAGCAATGCTGAGACTTCTCTCCAGCTGAGAGACACTATCATCTATAGCATAAATGTTCTGTAGATACAGTAACAGCTTGTCCTTATCTATGGTGAAGTCTCAAAGTAAAAACCAGCCACATTTCGCATTACTGCTTTTTACAGAAGGACCTCCATTCTTACCAGAGTCATTTGACAGAATTCTCCTTGATGCTCCATGTAGTGGGATGGGGCAGAGACCAAACATGGCTTATACATCAACTTTAAAGGAAGTGACCTCTTACAAACCACTGCAGCGCAAGCTTTTCACGGTGGTATGTATTAATCATTGAGTAGATGAGCTATACTGACCATAAATGCTTTTGCAACATAAAACTTCATACTGAAAAACGGTACCTCATTTTCCCTGCCTTTTCAACAGTTAAGTAAAGAAGTGTTAGGATCCAGTTAACCTCTCAGCTGCACCATATCTGCTAGGTGAAATCAATTCACTGGAGCATGGGAAAGGTGTATGTAAGTTATAGTAAATAAAACCCTTTGTATTCACAGGGAAGTGGGCATTTCGGAAGGGAGAGCCACTGTGCAGGGTGAAGTGGACAGGTTGGAAGAGTGAGTTAACAAGAAACTTACAATGTTCAGCAAGGACAAGTGTAAGGTCTTGCACCTAGGAAAACACAGTCCAGGAGCTGGGATCTGCCTGACTGGGAGCAGCTCGTAGAAAAGGGACCTGGGGGTCCTGGTGGACAACAAGCTCAGTATGAGTGAACAGTGTGCTGCTGCAGCACAGAAAGCCAACAAGATGCTGGGTTATATCAACAAGAACACCAGCAGAGATAAAGTCATTGTCCCACTCTACTCAGCACTTGTCAGGCCACACCTGGAATACTGTGTTCAGTTTTGGGCCCTGCTATGCAAAAAATATGTGGACAGGCTGGAAAGAATGCAAAGAAGGGCTGCAAAGGTGATCAAAGGATTGGGAAGCTACTCCATGAGGAAAGCCTGAGAGAACCAGGTTTTTTAAGCCTTGAGAAAAGGAGGCTCAGGGGAGACCTTATCACCATTTGTGGAATTTACAGGGTGACTTCAAAGGATGTGGAGATACCCTTTTTACAAGGATTAACATGGAAGAGGTGAAGAGTTTTGAGTACAGGTTACTCCTGGCGAGATTCTGATTGAACAGTCAGCCATTGGAATAATCTTATCAGTCAAGTGGTGGACTCCTCAAGTGTTCGACTTTAAAGATTCAGCTGGGCAGGCTGCTGGGCCATCTAGTCTAGGTCATGCTTTGCCAGGAAAGGTTGGACCAGGTGATATTTGAAGTTTTTTCCAACCTGGTATTCTATGATTTATTTTTTTTCATTCCTTCAGTTTCATCACTTTTAGTTTCTAGTAAGTCATGGGGCAGGTTAAAGTCTTCTGTCTGCAGCAGCACAGACTCTTGTAAGTTCACTGCATAGAACTCCCATGCAGTGGTGCTGTGAGGTACTGCATGAGGTATGAGGTGGAGTACAAAGCCAGGAGGCTGTATTTTTCATGCTAGTAGAGGTGTGCTTGGGCTGATTCTTAAAGACAAGATTCCATGAAGCTTTTCTAAAGCTGAATTATATGTATTCAGAGGGAAGCACAGCTTGAAAAGCAGCGTTATCTATAGCTTCCATGCCAAATATGTGGAAACAGTTGACATGTAATATCGCTGATAAAAATACTGTGTATACATGGCTGGCAGCAGGTGATGAAAACAGAACTAATTTGTATGGGATATGCAGAGCTGTACAAATAACAAATCTTACAAGATGAATCATCACAATGGCATTAATAAACTGCAAGAGCTATAATGCTGATTTGGGAAGAAGAATCTTTGTAATCCGTGGGATCCTTTACTGTATTTCCTGAGAAGAATTAATATCCTAATGCCTGTCTCAGACAGAAAGATTTGAGTTTAATTAAGTGCTAAGTTTTCATATTATAGCTTAATGGTTTCTTGGTTAGTGTTGCTTAATATGAAAGTTTTTGCATTTAAAAATAAGCTGAACTGGTGTTTATTTCTCCCTGCAGGCAGTGAAATTGCTGAAACCAGGAGGTATTTTAGTATATAGTACATGTACAATTACACTCTCTGAAAATGAGGAGCAAGTTGCTTGGGCCCTGAAAACTTTTCCATGCCTCCAGCTTCAGCCACAGGTAATAGTGTTTTCAGGGTATTTCACACAATCCAGTGAGCTTGTTTTGGCACTGTGAAGATACACGCTATATTTACTATCAATAAATCTTTTTCACTGCAGACAATTTTAACTGCTGTGGATAGAAATAACACAAGCATTTCTGAGGCTCTTTCAGATCTATTTACATGTTTAATTTAGCTTCATTTAGGGATCGTTAAGTAGTTTCTCACTGTGTGCCATAGTTGTTTTGATTTGTACAAGTCATTTAAAACACAAAAGGGACAAGAGATAGTTCAGACAGGGTAAAAAATTCTCTTGCAGTTGTTCTTTAATGCATATATTTTGTTATCTTTTTTTGCACATTCACAGAAGAGGTGAAAAATTTTTTATTAATGCCACTGAAGTAGTGAAGACTTGCCTAAAGGATGGGAGATAAATGGAAAGAACCTTATGTTTTGAGGAAGGAGGATTTAATATGTATGGGAGCTATATTTGCATTATGTAAAGGAATGAGGGAACAAATTTATTTCAGTCTCACTGTCCCAAGAATGTACCTTGTCATTTTTAGAGTCACTGTCTACCATTAATAAGTAAGTCTAGGAGGAGGTAATATATAGGGAGATAGTAGAATCTTTTATCTATACTAAATACATTAAAAAATATGTTACCTTTATTACTACCTTGAAAGAATTTATCATCAGGCCATATGCGTCAATCTTCCTCTTTGTTGATGTGTGAGTTGGGTGCATTAGTTGTTTATCACCATAGTTTGAGGAAGAGTCTAACCTGTTTAGCTAACTTATATATTGTGATGACTTGCATCTGTCTTAAGAAGTTTAGATGCATCTTTTAACTGAAATTTAAAAAATATATACAACAGATGTACAATGAAAAATTGTATGAAGGCTGGTAAAGATTTAACAGAACTGAAGCTTTTCTTAAAAAATTGTGTCAGGGTTTTTCCGCCTGTTTTCTCACCATCCAGTTATTAGGAATGTTTTAGTTCCAGCTGTTTCAACTGAGATTATACATTTACCTAACAGCATAAAAATTGTCCTTGATTGATCAATAAAGCAAAACAGAAGGCATGTTAACTCAAATGCAAGATTAATTCCTGCTTAATAAGCTTCCTCTCACCAGTAATATCAGTCTTGAATAAAGCTCTAATTTTCGCACACAAATGCCTTATCTGTAAAAATTAAGCTTTGTTTATAGTATATTTTAAATGAGATGATACTGAATTGTTTACCCACAGAAAGTCTGCAGTATTTTACAACCAGTTCCCTGGTAGTCAGGTGATCTTTTCCAATGAACAGGAACTGCACTCTAGGGTTGACTTACCTTATGTTCATTTATGTATTTCTCATATTATTCTAGTCTCTCAGTGAAAGCTTCCTTATATAATCAATTAAGTGTCTCCCATTTTCTCAAATTAGCAACAGGTCCTGGAATCATGTTAGGTAAGGAATGAACAGGAGACAGAGCCTTGGGTGTTGATCTCGTAGGTGGAGGTTACTGCATGGCAGTTGATCCTTTGTCTGTGCAGACTTACTTACTTCCTCTTAGGGGCTTACATGAGAGATAGATATTGTATATCAGCTTAAATGCAGTAAATTAACTGGAAGGAAAAATGAAAAAGTAGAGGAGAAAACTGGTCTGTCTTTGAGCAAGTTGCTTGACGCAATGTAGTAGTGTTTTCCCTAGGCTTCTAACTTTCCATCCACTATGAGTTGCTATCCTTGTCTCCCTTTGTATATTGTTTTTTCTCAATTTGCAAGGGACACCTCTTTTTGTCTCTTACCTGGAAAGCACTGAAGTCCTGCTGGGAGAAAGGAAGGAAAGAATCAGGCTGCAAATGCTCGGCTGCCCAGCTTTACAGCATACAGTATGTGGTTAAGCAACTAAATCGCATCATGTGCTGACTGGGTGAGCTTGTGTTAGCAAAGTGGGATGGCTCAAAAAAAGTGCTTTGTGGTAGGCTGTGTGATAGACTACACTAGATTTACAAAGGAAACTCATTTTTGATATTGCAATGCCAGCTTTTGTACATTTTGTTGTATCTTCTTACTGAATGCATGGAAAGAACAGTCCACTTAAGAATCAGGTTTTTCCAGGAATCGGTATATTTATACCAAGAAGCAGTCAAGGCTATTCACAGGAAATACTGAGAAAAGGGCAGTGATTTTAAGCCCTTCTCCTCTCCAGGATTTTGATGCCAAATGTTATCTCCTGAATTCAGATAGTGAAACTGTTCCCTTTATCTTTCTCTACCGTCGTATACCTACACATGTAACAGTAGTCCCATTTACCCATTAGTCTAAATTACATGAAAAAAAATCTGAAGTTGACATTTTTCTGCTGCTTCATCTTCCAAAATAAATAATAGCTCTTCAGGTGGCAAAGTATTTTGGTATGGGGCTTTCAGTCTCCAGTTGAATTTTTAATGTGAAGAATCCAGTTATTTCTACTACTGTTACTGAGTATATTGGTAACTGGCTAAGGATTCACTATTTTTGACTTAACGTGTAGCTATCAGTCAGTACACAGAAGCTCTGCGTCATTTAAAAGTAGTAACTTAAAACCTTTAGACCTTATTGTCTGGTGATAACAACCTTCTTGTGATGTTTCTGTCCTTTGAGTAATGCATTGATTTAAACCCGTACACCTGTCCTAAGTAAGTGTGCTAAATTCCTGGGCTGAAGTGAATAGGGTGCACCACGACCTCCTCAAAGTAATTTGGACCTTATATGTATGCTTTTATACATTCTGGCCAGCTGAAGCCAAGAAAAGAAGGGCCACATTACTTTTAAATCCTCCCCTGGTATGAATGATACACACCCAGCTTGTCCATGTGAACAGGGAGCTCTGCATATACTTACCAGAATACATATAGGGCATTTAAGAACTTTACTGATGCAATAACTTGCTTTTCCTTGTTGCTTAAAAAGGAGCCTCACATTGGAGGAGAAGGCATGAGGGGAGCTGGACTGCCACTTGATCAGTTGAAGCTGCTGCAGAGATTTGATCCATCTGCTGTGACATTACAAGGAATGGATATTAATTCTTTGCAAGATTTCAGGGAAGATGATCTGATTTCACTGGCAAATAAGGACTGTATAGGATTTTTTATTGCAAAGTTTATTAAATCAAACAGTAAATAAGCATTTAAGAATGGCACCTGAAAAAATACCTCTGTGCGTCTATGGACAGTTGAGACATGAAGTGTGTTTCTCACTGCTGCAACGTTGCCAAGCCAACGCGCTGACGGCAGGGTTGCTATGGCAGCCATAAAATCTGCCAGCTGTTCTGCTGGGAAAGAGCCACAGGTTGCAGAAAGAAAATCATGTCTGGGGGAAGGGCAGCATCATTTTTAAGTCTGCATTTGCTTTTGAATTTACAGGAGGTCAGTGCATGAATGACAAGTATGATCACTCACACTGCTGTCTGCCCTGTGTGAGTAGCTTATCTAGTGCAGCAAGTGTAGGAAGGGGTTTCTCTGGAGGGGAAGTGAGCTAATTTATGAAATGCAAACATAAAAAAAAATAGATGGGAACTATTATTGTGAATCTTAGAAAAGGTTGTTTCTATGGAGGTTTACCAGTAGGCAATGTTTCATTAAATGAACGTTTCTTCACGAAACACTAATATTTTACAAAGAACTGTTTTATAAATTGATACTTAGAACCTCATTTCTCTTTTATTTTAATACAAGCAAGATTCTCTGTACACATAGTATATACACAAAATACGATTAGGCTTTGTAGCATGTCTTTTATAGCAGCATGAATATATTAAACCATCTCACTCTGGGAATGTAAATAAATATTGTTTCAACATCAAACTTCCCATGCATTAACTGTATTGGTTCTGAAATAGCCTATTGGACTGGCTGACAAGTGACAATTTTAAAATCAAACATTTGCAACAGAAGGGGCTACAGTTGTGATTAATATATCAAAAGACAGAAAACAATGCATAAAACCATCTGAAATGTTGCAAATCACCTTTCAAACAACTAAGAATATTGACTCTTCACTGGTTAGAAAGCATCACCAGCTAAAATCATAGGAAAATTGAAACTGGGGTAGCATGCTAATGACAACTGCCTTAATACACTGCTCAAAGATTTAGTAATCTATTTTTTTTAAATTAGATGTACTTGAAAATTCTGTTTCAGTTCCAGTTTGAACAGTATTCTCTTAGTACTGCTGGAACTGACAACAGCACTGAAATCAGAGAGAAAAAGCACAATTCAAAAACATAACCTGACATCTGTGTGTGTTTAGTTTTTCCTCTTAATCATCGATTTCCAGTTTTTAAAAGCATTATCTGGAAAATGTCTGTTTTTTCACACGATTATTTGGTTGGATTGATACTTCTTTTATTTGTCTTTATACTGTCAGAAGTACTTTTGCATTTGCTCACAAAACAATCTTTACAATTCTGTTTCTCAGTAGTTTGGTTGTTTACTTATATTTGCTGTAAATGTTTTGATACCATATGTTTTCTACTGTTCTTAAATAAATGTCCCTTCTGCCACAGTTGACTAGTACATCCTCTGGAAGGCTTACGCTAGCAGAATAGGAGGATGGAATTCCTGTCTAGTACTTGTCTGCTTTCGTTGGTCACTCCTTGCAATTAACCACAATGTGTCTAAAGAAGATTTAAAATAATTTTGATTTCATCAGTAGTAGGTGAGATATCCTGTTCAGAGTCATGAAAGCTCATACTATAAATTAGTCTTTTTCATCTAAATATGGCTGAAATAATTACTTGGTAACAAAAGGGATTAGACTTTTATTGTAAGTACATGTTGAAATCTTTGCCTCAGTACTAGTAAAAAAGCATTTTCTTTTTGCAGAATAAGTAAATTTTGTAAACATTGATCAGCACACATAGACTATATACTGAAATTTGTGTATGCATGTAAAGTAAGGAACTTTGCCTCCAGTTTCAGTAGTAGGATTTTGCAACTGAATTTGAAAGAATTAAGATTGCTGAATGTGAGTGGAAGACTTGTTGAGACCTGCCCCGATTTCTTTAGGTTTGAATGATAAACAGGCTTTTCAAGAAGGTGGTATTACTTGATTTTATACGAGAAGTTTCCGGGGGGGGGCGGCAGGAAGCGGGGAAGGGGAGAAAAATAACTGACTGTATTTGATTCCAGTGTAATTGCAGACCAGACTTCACCTGAAAATATTACTGATACCTGAACTTTAACTATTAGAGTTATTTGAAAGAACACTTAGCATATTAAAAGGAAAAGCCTCAGCTGTTTCCCCTAGGCCCCTCTCTCCATTGATAATTTGGGGAGTGGTGATGGTGAGGGGAAGAGAACAGAAACTCAATTAAGATGCTCCAAATCATCCCTTAAAGGCTCCAGCGGACTTCCTTTGACTACAGGCTTGGCTAAATCAGATCAGTGAAGTTGGATATATGCCTTTTCTCCTATTTGCTTTTCTCTTCTTTGTTCTTCTTTTCTTTCCTTTTTTTTTCTTTCCTTTTTTTTCTTTTCTTTTTTATTTTTCTCTTTTTCTATTTTTTTACCTTTTATTTTCTTTTTTCTCTTTTCTTTATCCTGTTTTCTTTTCTAACCTTACTGTGACTTTAACTAGAAGTGTAGGAATACTTTCCCAAAGTCACAATTCTGATAGTGTATATATATTTTTAATACATAACAGGATTACTTTCCTGATAATGTTTTACACACTGAATCATTATGCTTCAGCAGTTGGTGCCGAAGCACAATTAAATATATGTATATATTTATATATATACTATATGAGATATTGATATATTAAAAAAGTTATCATTGTAAAGATTAACCCTACAAAATAGATAATTAGGCATGCAGATTCTGTCTTTAAGAAAGCCTGAAAAGTATTTTTCTCTGTCTGCAGAAATAGTGATTAGTAATAGTGCCAAATATAAATATTTATCTTTCTTTGTCAATATAAAGTATTAAAATAGGCAGCCTAGTATAGTATGAAATTATTACACAGCTTTTTCCTGTTTCAGTCTCATGGAGTCCACCAAGTTTTAGATCATATGATTTCATATGCTTTTTAAGGAAAAGGAAATTTTTTAGTAAGAAATAGAGTGGTGATGGTTATCAACAAGAAATTACTTTGGAGTGGGTAGTTTAAACCATAAAGAACCTTCTTCTTATGTTTAATTGTTCATCGCTACGAAAACTGATGAGCAAATCCAACTCTGCTGCTAGAATTCAGTGCAGAGTAGGTAAGCATAATAGGTAAAAGTGGTAAGAATGAAGTAAGAAAAGAGAACACGGATGAGTTAGAAGAATCAGCTTAATCTCTATTATATCTGATAAAAATCTTTTTTTTTTGAGCTGTGTAGGAACACGTCTCTAGGGTGGTATGTTATAAAAAGAAACTGTCTATAAAACTACTGTAAGCTCATATATAACAGTTTGTTATATAGAAGTGGAGAAATAAATTACAGACAAATTGCCAAGCAATAAATCTGATTGAATAACATTTGATTAAAAACACTCGCAATAAAAATGGCATCCACATACTTTACAGACAATAGAAGAACTAAAATTTTGGTGAAAGATCTGCAATAAACAATAAACCAATAAATATAAGTAAATGTACACCAGAAATGTTATATTACACTCCAAAAAAAAAAAAAAAAATTCTGTTCTTTCTCTAGACTATGTAATAGTTTTTTGCAATGTGCTTTATTTTTGTGGACGGAATAGAGTTAAAGTCGAAAGCATCTGGGAAATAGATTCCAGCCTGATGCGTTAAAGCTGTCAGAGATCAAATGTAACCACGAACCAAAATAAATCTTTAAGAGGCTTTAGTAACTAACACAGGAGGTGGTTTACAAGAATCTTTTTACTTTGGATAGACACTGATTAAAAGCAATCAGATGGATCACTGCATTCCAGCTAAGGGAATGATGGATCACATTAAAACCTCTGCAGGTGTCACAGAATGCAAGCATGACTTCACAAACCAACAGAGCTTAAAGAAGGCAATTACTAACAAATTCATAAAAGACAGTAAGTGTTAAGGGCAGGGTATTAGACCCGGGCAGGAACTGTATGTATAGGGTAAGTAACCACATATGTAAGGAGAAGTAAAAATAGGTCTCTGCTTTTATTCAGGGTTTGATGAGTGAAATTTCATTTCCTTCTCCTCTATTACAGTAAGGACTATAGATGAAGAGCTTACAGATACCTGTGAAACCAGGTACACCACTCAAACTCACTGTGGGTTTAAAACCACTCTTTGTTAATTGGGGCTAAATCCTTAGGATAAATTATCTGATTTTACACCTTAAGTAGTAAAAATTGTGGAACTCTAAAATTTTGAACTCCTGATGCCAGACAGAATATGAATCCATGAGTATTCTAGAAGACTATTTTAATATCTAGGCAGTAATTTATGGGTAGATTTAAAAATAGTTTCTGTCAGCTCTTAAATTCTAATTGATGCTGCCTTTGTGCACAAACCTGTTTGCTTACTCATCCCCACTGTCTGTCCCTTACTAGGTCTGGAGACTGTTACTCTCACCCCCTCCAGTCCCTGCTCAGGAATTCTTTTTTCCACAGTGTTTGTGTGACACTAAACAACTGATAAAGGATAGACTCGGGCTACTGAACAGTACTGATGTGTATTCATTTGAAAAGACATACAAAAATAAGGTAAACATCTAACATATATACATGTAATTGTTAAAATGTATCCCATTCCTTCCATATACTGAAATTCTTTAGAAAAATACAGAGCAAGAGCTGCCAAGAGCTATGTATCACTTAACTCTTTTTTCTTCCCCTCTTTCCTTCTGTCTCACTGGTTTTATCTTTTTAGCTCATTTCAACAGAAATTTTACAGGTTGCTTTGTACCACACATACATAAGACGACTCTGGAGCTCACTGGGACCTTTACCATTTCTCAGATTCAAAACTCCTGAAACCACATATGGAAATATGAACTCATTAATATCCTAATGCAAACAATAATATTAAATTTTCTATTGGCAAAACTTTGCAAAGACATTTCATCACAATAACCCTTGATATGTCCTCCAGTTGGAGTATTTTTAAAGCTTCTTACTGAAATAATTCTATTAAAGTGCTTTTCAAAGTAATGCTCAGCAGGCAGGTGCTATTATGCAATATGTGTAGTACAAGCTCACATTACAAATGATTTATCACTCATAAAACAGTAACTGACAGAAAGTATCTTAGCAAGGCTAATAAAAACCTACTGAGTCTGCCTAAGAAATACATGTGGTGTTACTATGTTGTCTGTACATAATCAGCAGCACTATAGAAAACATGATTCATTAGCTGGATTGGGACATGCCTTATTTTGTGATATTTATATTTCATAAATCAATACATAGCCCATACTTAAACACTAGGGCTTGGACTATGCTCTTTATTTTCTCATTTATTTGTCTATATATGGCTACCTACTCCACGGTTTTCATCCACTGCTCAGTGCTCAGAAATTCTGCCACACATTCCTTAAGCATTACTTTAAGAAAGGTGGACAACAAACACTCTTTAGAGCAAAAGTAAAAAAAGAAAAAACACACACAAAAAAAAAACAAAATCAAAACCCACAAAAAAAAATAGTAAGTCAAGTTACTGAAGTGGAATCCATAGATCACTTCTTGGAGGACACACAGCTGTCATATAACATTTGTAGGGAGCAACAGCATTTACTGAAGCTGGTAAAATAACTACAGCCAGGCTACACAGAGCAAGACATTTTAACTTCTCTTCCCGTTTAGCTTCTCTTCCCATTTACATGTGATCTGATATGAATCAAACAACAAAGTCTTCCAATATAGCTTTCCACTGATACCCTGAAAATCCTCTTGTATCAAAAGACACTGGTTTTATACTCTTATATATCCATTTAGTAACACAACAGATCTACTTACCTATAATTCCTTTGTCTACAATTTCATGTAGTGATGTTTAAAAAATGCTTATCATTTTATTTCTAGAAAAATACCCTCTTCCTTGTGTTCCCCCCAGTTCATGTTTTGAGCCACATACTAACCTTGAATAACCACAACAGTCAGCAGCACACGAGAAACGGCCAGATACCTGACAGCAGAATTTCACACTCTTACATCATTGTAAAAAAGTGCATATAAAGCATCAGGGGGCAGGGAAGCAAGAGGGAGAGGGAGGACAGAGTATGGTCACAGGAGTTAAACCTAATTGCTTGGATGCTGGAATAGGAGATTGGAGAAAACATGCACCTGCCATATATCTTATCCATTTCACTAAAATGATATTGAAAATCAGGCAATGCTGATATTCCCAGAATTAGAATAATAAATAGAAAGAACTTCCAGCTAAATTAATTATCATCCCACTACAGTCTTTATATAATGTGCTATTTACAGTGAAATACAAAAAGTATTTCATTCATACAGTTACTACAAAGACTATATATGTGATGCAGAACAGCTTTTACACTAGGCAAGGGTATGGAACCTGTAGTCAAAAACAACAGTGAATTTCCCCCACTTACTAGCGCAACAGGTGTTCAATGCAAAACAAACTCTGTTCACTCCCTTTGATTTCACTTCATTTTCTCTAGCAAGCTCCTAAAAGTATTTTCACAGACATTTTTCTAAGCTCTCACCAGCATCACAACAGTTTAGGTGAAGCAAAAGCAGTGAGCCGGCTGCAGAGTGGGAATGCAGAGGAACTGGCAAGTGTAGAAAAAGTGGAGAAGCTACAAAAATTTATTTTCCAACAAAATAACTCTCCACAAGCTGTGTAAGCTTTTCTTACTAAAACAAATACTCTAAACCACAAGGATTTTACATTTCCAGTGAAACACAGTAACATTTGCCTGGTTTTACTCTCTTGAAGTCTCAACAAAGAGCCAGCAGATTTATGCTTTCTCAATTACCTGGGTCAGTAAACTCCCTCATACTCCCTGACTGCAATTTGGATTTTTAATGTAATAGAATGAAGAAAAAGACCTGTTGGGCTTTTTAGTAACCTTTGTTTTCTTCAGTAGATTCTCACACTTTGCTGCCTAACATGCACACATACACGTATGCCCATCCACCACCCACCCGCTCAACATACACACCTCTGCCATATGTGCTCTATTACTGACAACAGAACAAAACCTAAGCTGTGCCCATTGCAATTTTGTGACCTCTACAGAGGAGAATAATTTATAGTGGTAAGTTCAGTATCTTTACCATAAATTTAAAATGCAAAACTGGGTTTGCAAGGTATAAGAGTTAGACCCTTTATCTCAAGCTCTCATTCGTATTTACAATAAGCTTTCTGCTACAGAAGAAAAAGTATTTAGATTGAACACTGTTACAGATTTCCTAAACGAGGCTAGTTCCAGTTGCCAGTAATTCAAAAGCAAATCTGCTGACTTGGCATTAGGACTCTAAAACAGTGTGATCAAACTTATATAGTAAGAAGGTGTCTGCAAGAAATAACATTTATAAACTGTATATACAGTACACAGTACCAGTACATAGAAAATAGATTTTGATTTATGATCCCCCTGTGTGTAAGGCAAGACTGAATTCTGTCTTCGAATGGAGTCCACCAGAGGTACAAGCAACAGAGAGGGGCTCTTAAATCAATCTTCAAATCAAGTGCATACAAATTAAAAATCAGAGCAGACAAAAAGTTTTAGATTTTCTTTTTTATGTGCTGATTCTGACTTGCTGAATACATGGGAAGTCATTAAACATCAAATGTACCTTTTTTTAAAAAAACACTAACAACACCTTGATGGCAACAGATATTGTTCAAGTGGCAGCTACCAAAAAACAGCTTGAAAAATGGCATAGTACAACATCAGGAACACTGCAGTTGTACTACGCTAATTCATATAGCACTAACCAAAAAAATAAGTATATGAATATTCTATTTCATGCTATTGCTATGCAAGCAACAGCAATACAAATCAGCATACAGAAGGATACCATATGTTCTGCAATGAAGAACCCAAAGATATTTTCAGGGGGTATCATTACAAGACTTCAAAGAAACACAAGACTGCCGGAGGCAAAAGTTATTGATGGATGTAAACATCCCTGTTCCATTCTCCTGTGTCGTTACGCTTCTTCGATATCACTTCCCCATCCTTATCACAATATTGGTCCCTTGATTTATGCCGACTACGCTGCTTGTTGCATTCATTGTGGTCCTGCTCGCGGTCCCTCTCCTTTGAGCGATGCCTTGATTCTCTATGTCTGTGATCACTGCTTCCGTGGGACTCGTCTCTATGATTGTGATCCCTGTGAGAATCATAGTGGTCACCATGCTCGTGTGAGTAGTCCTCCTTTGGCTCTACATAAGCCGAATCTCTGCTATCTTGTGTTTCTGAGTCAAAAGTTTCTTGCCTAGGAAGGCCTCTAACACCACTGCGATGGTTGTGGTGTTGGCTTGAGGAAGAGCGATGCTGGGACTTCTTGATGGGCTCAACCCGTGCTTCCTCTTCGATTTGTGAACTGCTGCGTTCAGGGACTGAATGGTCATTCCTCTGGTCTCCTTGAGATCCCTGCTATCACAACCAGCAGTAAGTTCATACACATGAAGTACACATTTAAAAACTTTCACCAATATCAAATTCAGCTAGAAAGGATCACAAAACCAATAAAATTGAAGTACACAATCATCCACTTTGAATCTAAACTAGAAAAAAAAATTAGAATTCAAATTTTACTGAGGATGCAGTATTATAATACAAACAAGTCCTTTCAGCAGAATGGAAGGTGGCACTTGGGTTATCCTATGACACGTTCTTGTCTCATGATGTTTCTGACTATTCCAGTTAGCAATATTTGCCTACTGCACTCCAGAAAAAAGAGAGCATGCAGAAGCAGGACAGACTGCAGAAAAATTAAGGAGGACATACCATGCCAGAAGAGGGTAGGTATCACTTGAGAGTTTACAGATGCCTGCTTGAAAACAGCCATTATGGGAAAGTGATTTTAGAGGGCTAGAGAGGTAGATTCCAGAAGAGAATCGAAGTATAAAACCTTGGCTCGTTTAGCATAGCTTTTTTCTTTAGGAAAAAAAAGTAACTGAATCTGGTATGGATAAAGTTTGTATTATGATACTACAAGTATCACTGACCTTCTGCTTTTCTCAGCAATAATTCTGTTTCTTCATGGTAATGAAAAATGAAACTTTCACCTCACAATTTTAAGAGCTTAAGAATGCAGACCATTGCCAATAAAAGCAGGAGGAGAGTGATATTATCACCTATCGAATTTCCTAACACACCACTACTATTAAAAGACTGAAATAAAAATTACCATGTAATAACAAACTCTTCACCAGCATAATGCTTTGAAATCACTGCAAAATGAACAAGTGGCATTATTTAAAGTCATTTGGGAGTTTGATTGCATTACCCTGCTTTTGTTCCCAAACCACAGCCAAAGACTTCTCAAGTTCAACTGCAAAATTTTAAGAAATAGTTTATAGTGAAACTGAATTACCCTTCTCACATGAAGTGAAGAACAAGACAAAATCATCTATACTGGCACAAAATTCAGGCAGGTTTTCACAGTTATATAGGCCTTTGTTAGTGAGACTGTTCTGAATTTACCGAAGTTAGTCTAGTTTGCCCTCCTATGTTCACAGTTGTCTAAAAATAAGGATTGCCTCTGGGACAGTTCATGGACATATATTCTTTCCATCTATTTTGTGGAAAAAAGCTAGGGGAAGGAAGAAATTTTACCCTTCAGCCACAGATCCTGCAGGTGGGTTTTCTAGCAACTCGAAAAGTAAAATTACAGAAATTGGACAGGAACAAATCTGTACTTTTATCAGAAACTAATAAAAAGTAACATATTTCAAACCAGGAATTATATAAATTTAACAAATCTCATCTTCTAAGACAACACTTTGTACTGTAAACTTCCCAGCAACTAGATGGGTTGCTCCATGTGTTCCTGATTTGAAACAAATGGTATAGATGAGAACAAGGTAACCGAAACAGCGGTCCAATTTATTTTTTCTTCTTGATTTTATGATTCTCAAGACGATTCTGATTTGACAGAAAGGGATGTAGTAATTGTAAACATGTATAGATGTGTTCAAAGTGAACAGGAATGTCTCAACAGAGGTGAATTATAAATGAAATCAAGTGAAAAGCACGAGTCTAAAGCAATTCCTGCTTTGGGTGTGTTAAACACATTCTTACTAGTTCACAACCATGACTGTTTTTAAGGCATGTCAACGGGGTATAGATGTGAAACCCTTCAATTCTTATGGTCAAATGCCAAATATGTAGGTAACTATATAATTGTGACTAGCAAAATCCATCATTACTGTGGTTTGAGAACAAATGCAAAATTTGAACCTGCTCTGAACAAAACACTACTTTTACAAATTCAGATGCATCTTCTTTGCTCTGATGAGCATATGTGGAGTAGCACAATGAATAGATTTAGAACCAATACCTGCAGTTTCAGAACAGTGTTAGGGATATTGTGCTTTATGAGAAAAGTAATTAACACTAACTTTCCTTAAATATTACTGGGACATTGAGCAGGTAATGTTTGAATCTGGGTTAGGGTCTGGCTTTATGATTCATAACCAAATTAAGTTTGGATTAGATTCAGCAATGCAGAGATTTTATGACCCCATCTCACACGGGTTTTGCCTAAAATGGAGGAAGTTTGAAACAAGCCCATTTCATTATTCGGCTGCAATTTCAAAGAAGCAGAGGTTCTTGGAAAGAGTTTAAGCAGTGTTGAAAGAGGAGAGAGATCTGTGTCCACCAAGCCAAGTTGGCTTGCTCCCTGTTTCCATGCAGTGGTCCCTAATCGCCTGCACCATATGTGTGTAAGGTTGCTCCAGTCTTCTTTTTGGAATTAAACAAGTGTTTCCCTACAAAAGGAAACCTGAGAAGAGTTGTCAGGACAGTTTGCCTCAAAACTCTCCACCAGATAGACAGGAAGTGTATGGTTTTCACCAACCTCATTTCAAACAACCCTAGGAGGCCTCATACCTTCAAGCACCTTGTGCCATGCAATACACACAGTCAGTATCATGCTATAAAAATACGACTCTGGCAGCTGGCAACACAAATCTCCCATTACAATGTACACCCAGGACTGAAAATGTACAAAAATCAATTATGTCTTACAGCAAAGGTGTGCTGCATTGGACTTGGCGAGAATGATTTGAATGTTTTGCAGCACGGATTTGGCTCCTCCAAGCCAAATGCTTGGTGGCACAGCTCTTCTCTGCAGAGCAGTCCACAAAAATGGTGCATAGACTTTAAACTCTCCAAATAGAGGGTCTTAACACTATTGAGAGTATAGGTTTAGCCACTATGATTAGAAAATAAAACCACTCTATGCCAAGACCATGACAGGCTCAGGTTTGAGATGTCAGCTGAAAATGCACCGTAGGAAAATAAAACAAAAGGAACATAGAAATTCCATGTCCCATAAGGGATTCGTGCTGCTTTGTGTTTTTGGATTAGTAGACCTACAAACAAACTGTGAAACTCCAAATACATTTGCATTTTTAGTCCCTAAAATATGTTAATTTGTAAAAACATAGCATAACATTCAGAAAAGTGTTATTAGAACTCTGTATAGTTCCACTAGAGAATGTGGTTAATAAAATGAGTAAGTGAATTATAAATCCACACCCAAAAGGCACAGAAAAACTTGAGCAACATAATAAACAAGTCTACAAAGGAAAGAAATTTTATCTAGCAACACTACACACAACAACACTGAATTTCATACTCAGAAATTCTTCCAGCTCACACACAATTTTTTTTCAGGGTGTTTCAGCTCTGAGGACAGAAAAAAATGCAGAAATGAGCTATCGCTTCCAGTCTCTCTTCCTGCAATTGCTTTTGAAAGCAAGAGAAGGAGATATCCTGCAAGTTGGCTGAACCAGTTTTTTGTTGTTAAAGAACAAACCTGTCAAGTTTGTGGTCTTCTAATGAGAAATAAATTCTTTGACACAAAAAATAGTTTTGCAAGACCATAAAAAACAAAAAGCAATTTTTCCACATTTTAATTTGGGTTCAGATATGTATTTTGCTTGGACTTTCTAGAAGTATTTTTCTAGTATTTTTCTTAGCCAAAGTTATGAATTGTAACTGACATGTAGGTGACTTATAGGCATATTTGGAACTTGAGTGGAAATTTAGAGGTAGTGAGCCATTATTTGATCTGGGACGGATGTATTTTACCCCCCAGTGGGATTTTCTTGGCCTGAAGGCAACATTCACTACTTATAATGAAGTAGCATCTTTAAAGATCTAATTTTATGCCATGCAACACATACAACAAAGGGCAGCACCTTCCTTATGCTGAAAATCTTAGTACAATTGTACAGCCCAAAAGTTGAAGGAGAAAAGAGGATACACAATATGTCTAAAGTCAACAGGCAGGTCAGTGTGGAGGTGGGAATAAAGCCTGTTTTTCCCAGCTCACTAGTCAGTACCCTTGCTGTTCAGAACACACTGCCTCAAGGTCTTTCTGCACAATGTGCAGGGTGACTTGTGTTTTATATAAGAGTTTGGCTTGAAGGAAGTATGTACTTTTCATAGCACTGGCCAATGAATAAAAGAACAAAGGAAACACTGGAAGGGCCACTTGTGCCTTGTGACTTCACTAATACAGTCATTTTCAACCTCTGCAGCTCCATAGCTTGTGAGAAGATAGGAACAGATTCCCTCCAAGATTTGTGGATCTGCTCCGTACCTAACCCAGTTTGTCATGCATGGCCTCTGGGGCTGGGATTTGCCTATTAGAGATTGTGTGCCCATCAGTCAGAGAGTTACCAGAGGCTGTAACATGCATAGTATCAGCCCAGTTTTATTCCTCTGACTGGATTACACATGGCCAGCTACGAAAATGCTTGTGGCTGGTACATGTACTGCTGGCACAGTGGTGGTGTCCTGGGCACAATAAAACCTTAAATATTTCACTTCACATCACCGTATGTTTTCAGTCAGGATGGCTTAGTCCTTGGCATCAAAACCAGCCCCCTAGTCAGTATGTAAACACATGCTACTGTGAATACAATAGTATCAATGATAATGTGCCTGTATTTGATTCTTATGCTGAAAATGGGTGAATATGCACTGAAAAAGCTCTTACCCTATCAACAGTAAGATATTCAGCATATTCTAGTATCAGACTATCACTGTTCTTTGGAAGAGGAAGAAATGGAGAGAAAAAAAAGAAGAGATGGCATAAAAACTGTACCTGTAAATTAATATTTGGACCTGGACTAATAGGAAGAGTGGCTGTTGCAAGTGTGCGAGTGAGAAGCTGGTTAGGAGGATTGCTGCTAGGTGGATGTGTGGCCTTCCAGTAGGCTTCCAGGTAGTCAGCAAGGTGCTCACAAGCATCTTCAAGCTGGTTCTCATCAAGAATTACATCGAACATTTCCTGATAAAGGAAAGGTTTTAGTGAGAATAGCCACCAGCTAAAGGGAGATCACCTGGAGACAATGATGGCCATGATTGCACTATTGCATTCATCAAAACAAACCACACTTCTAATACTTTTGTTAAGATATTTCATCCCCCTTCACTTTTTTTTTTTTGGAATGCAACCAATACAAAAGACAGCAATCATAATTAGCACTAATGTTACATTTGCTAATGCAAGTCCTCATGACCTCCACCCAGTCATGCACAGTCAATGAAGATAGGAAGAAGCAGCTTGAACAAATCTTAAATACCCAGAAAAAAGGTTAAATATTGAAGATCTTACCTATTAGAATAGAATGGCAAGAAAAGGAATTCACTCCCTATATCTAGAATAACTAAGAGAAAACTGAGACAAACTAAGACCAATAACTAACAGCAGTAAGAAACATGAATAATACAGATCATCCAGTTTCCCAGTGTCATACACATATTAGGTAAGAATTCAGCCACACAGTCAAACTTTAGGCATCTAAGGTTAGGAGGTGAGTTTTCCTCATTCCCTCCCTGGTCAGGGAGACAGAAGTACTCCTTAAGGAGGCTCTGAGAGCCTGCACAGGTCTCTAGCATTCTTCACAGACATCTTGGGGACCCAAGGAGTGTCTTTAACAGAGATGCTTGAACTTAAATGAAGAAAACGTCATGCTCACTCAGCTCTGTAACCATGGCAAATTCCCATATCTTCAAGTGAACTGAACCTTCGTCTTTTGGTCTCTTACCCATACTCTTGACAATTGAGTATGCAGATAATAACCCTTGCCCTGTTTAAATCACAGCTGAGGTATCATTATCTCTACTTTCCAGGTGTAAATTGGTTGTATTTGCTTCAGTGCACACCAACAGAAGAACTGCAAAGCTCTCAGCTACACAGTACCATAAAGTTCTTTACCAAAACTGTGACCAAAAATGCCAGCAGTGATGGGCTGTGGTGACATATGCCCTGAGGGAGCTACCCAAACTATCATCCTTACCCTAAACTGCCAGAGGTAAAGCACTGTCACCAAGAGGGTTCATTTTTAGACAAATAACCCCAAAAGGATTATAAAGTAAAACAAATGCTCAGTTTGTTTAGGCAGTGAACACATCAGCATATATCCTAATAACTGCTTGCGACTAGGACTGTTTTTTCTCTTCACACTTGTGCAGAGCTGAGATACCTCAGGAGGTGTTCTACAGAAAAGCAATAGTGAAATATGGCCAGAAGAGGGCAAGCATTCCCAGAAATTAGGCCATTAACCTCCTACTTGAAAAGAAAGCCACATTTCAAAGAGGAGACATAAATTAACTGTGACTCACGGGAGGACACTGTGCCAGTTTATCAGCTGCCACCATCTGAACATTAAGGTGTTTGGCCTGAGATTTCCCTCGAGATTTTATTAGCCTCTGTAAAACCTGTGAAAAATAAGACATTAATAAAAGCAAACAGGTCTGGACTTCATGTATGTATATAAACACTTAAAATGTTTGCATTTTTAACTGTCCACTTGAACAGATCAAATTCTTTATGCTTCTCAAATGCTTTAGGAGCATTTCCATGCTGTTTACATCCAGAACAAGCTAATTTTCATTTACCTCCCAACATCTCCTTTCCTGTTACAAGCACTAAAAAGTTCCCCTCCTATCTTCCTGCTGTGTCTGGTTTTGTTTGTTTCTAAGTTGAAATTCTTTGATTGCTTTCCTTAGTTCTCCTCCCACAAATTTGTTCTCATTCAAACACCTCTTTGCAAGGTCTGTGCATGTTTTTTTTTTTCCACAGAATGAAAGAGTACCTTATCAGGAGATGTTAAAGTTTACTAATCAGTCTGATATTCATTATGTGAAAATATTTCTGACATTTCTGTATTATTTTAACAAACTGTTAGCATTACTTACGTGATTGACACTAAAAGTGTAATCCCAATTTCAAAAAACACTGGAGCTACAGCATCTTTTCCAAAATGGATTTTGGTAACACTAAAGTAAGATACATGTTTTGATTCCTATTTCACCATCCCAAGGGAAGCAATAACCGTATTAGCATAGCACTGAACTTTAATGAGTGCATGTGATTATCTCAATTTAAGACCCCCAAAAAGGGGCTAAAAACCCAAGACTGACACAGTATAAATACCAGTAAAATATTTACCTTAGGAGAAGAAATCTTTACGTATACTATAATGGGAGCCAGAGAAGTTTTGCTTAGTTGAGCTGGGTGGTTAATGGTATCAGCATCGAGCACTACCAACTGCAGTGTCCTTGCTAATTCAAAAATCCGTTCAATTTCACTCTGAACTTCAGCTGCAGATAAGTACAAAATTAGAGTTATGAAAATATTAAATGACAATTATTTTTAGGAAATGTAAAAATGTGGCAGAATGGTGTGCTGCTCCTCCCTAGGCTGGCCGGAGTTGTTAGCTACACACACCCCTGGTGTGGTAGAGAAATGAATGGAACGTTAAGGAGAGTGTTTTGCCCTTGCAGGCAGCACTGCCTGCCTTTCTCACTTCCACTGCCTCCTGGAATCCCTTGTAATCTCCAGGGCCGGCCTGGTGAGATACTGTTAACACTTTCTCACAGGACCCCACTCCACATTTGTAAGAAAAGAGGTAAGAATGCCTGCTGCATCACAGAGTAATCTTACTATGTCATTAATTTCCTCCGTGTAAATAATTTCAGCTTTGAGACTTTAATCAGTTTGCTCAAACTGCAGTGCCTGAGATAGCCATTAAGATAACTGAGGTATCTACATTAGCAGAAACTCCTGGTTTTCAATTTACTTCAACTTACCGCAGTTCTGGAAAACAGCATTTCCTTCATTTACTGGTCTCAGACTGGCACCATATTAAAAAAATTGATTACAATGTGTAAAACACTAACGCCCCCCCTCCCCAAATCCAAACAATGCCATGGTGTCCTCCAACTCCAGGAGTCCTGGAAAAACGATTTTGCTTGAAAAAATCATGTTGTCTTCTAGCAACTCATGCTCCCAGCTCCTCAGAACCCTGCCTGATTGGCAGTAGTTGCAAGGGGCAAACCTCTACAAGACAGATGGACTGGATCCACTTTCACAATTGACATAGAAACTGTCTTCATTCCAAAAGGAAACAAAACTCTACCTTATCATAGCAAAATAATTCTTGAAATGGAATCACATTTTCCTGCTCAAATCTTGCCAAAAGCTGACTTCACAGAGTTGTTACAGAAATTGGGTGATTTGTGCAAGTCTATAAATAAAGTCAGAGCCGGATAAGATTGTAGTTCATACAGATTTCCCTTTAAAGGATGTGCACACTCCATGAACCAAAGTCAGATTAGAGATCTAGTCCATTCAAAGAAAATATCAGAAGATAACCAAGAGAAACTTAAAAGAAGAGGTACCAAAACCTTAAGAGTTTCTTGAAATTACAGCATTTTATTTATTATGCTGGCACAAGCATTACTTTTGCTTGAAAACACAGCCTATCTGATCTGGCTAGAGAGAGATTTCTACAGTGAATGGTTTCTTTCAAGAGGTGTGAAGAGACTGATTTTTGTTACCTTAGAATAGCAACTGAATAAATTAGGTACCATGGTAAGGCTGCAAAACTTCCAAGAGAGCAAAGCATCCCAGCTAGAGTCCATATAGCTCAGTCTTTTCATTCCCAGCCAACAGGTGACTACTACAGTCATTTTATAAATCAAGCAACATCTTAAATGGCCATCAGAAAATCTGTATATGTTGTTCTCTATTGGAGGAGGTCGACATTGTTTTGGATCTATTAGGGATCACCTCCTTCTGTCTGTAGTTATCTCCAATTTTGGCTGAGTACATGCCAATAGGTGTTTTACAGCAGAGAACACCGTGAGATGCGCATG
This sequence comes from Pezoporus flaviventris, assembly GCF_033815535.1. Taxonomy (NCBI): domain Eukaryota; kingdom Metazoa; phylum Chordata; class Aves; order Psittaciformes; family Psittacidae; genus Pezoporus; species Pezoporus flaviventris. The sequence goes on from NW_026892595.1 coordinate 12,422,531, forward strand.
GCATGCTGATATGGAAGGCATCAGCGCGTGCTCCCCTGCTTGTTGATAAAAGCACCATGGCCCAGCTGCAGTTGGAATTAGGGCCACAATTTTGAAGACAGAACATCCGATGCTTCTTGGCACATTCACGATTACATTTTCTGCAACTCTGTTACATAGAGATATTGCTGGAATGACTGAACACCATTGTCTCAGTGATTTAGTAGGAGATAGTCAATAGTCTACCCCTTGTTTAAGTCCAACTGACAGCTAAAATAAACATATCAGAGGTAATTTGTCGTACTGTTCTGATGATGAGTTTGGATTGCTTTCCTGCAGTTTTAAACCAGGCTCAACACTTCACTCACTATAACAATATCACTTAATGTATCATTTTAAGAACATTCCAGACTGCTACAAACCCTTGTTCAATGCAATTTATCACCAGTAAAATCTGTCTTTTTGCCGGCGTATCATAATTTTGTCTGGCGAAGCAGTATTTGCTTCACTGCTGGAAGCACTTTTCTACCAGTATAGAGTACATCTCTGTGAACCAGATTTCCTGCTAGACTTTCTGAGACTTTCCCTGTCTTTGGCAGGGCACAGCATGCCTCAGGGTGTCTTCTATTGTGAAACATATCTAGGGTAATTCCAGGTAACTATGGTCCTACGGATCAATACTTTCCACCTCAGGGAGAACGTGGAGAGATACCTTGTCCATCAATTAAAAAGTATTTCTGTATTTATTTTTCTTAATGTAGGTATAGGGAAAAAGTTTACTACACTGCATGATTTGTGAACTAATACATCGTGCCTCTAGCTCTCCAGTCAAGAATGAATGGAAAAAAAATGCCACAGAGATTGCTGAAGAGGTCCTGATCTCCTGTCCCTCAGCATACTCCTTCAGCTTCTGGAAAAGCCTGCATTTTACTTGAAATCTTCCTTGTATTCTGACTTTTTACTACACATTAGATTGTTGCAATTACTTATGTAATAGCAGCTTCCCTTTTTAGACGACAAAGGCTTTACCTACTGCAGCTTTGGTTTTCATCTTTCTTTGGCAACATCTCTAAAAAACAAATTCTATACCTGTAAAGATTCCTTCCCAACAAGACATTCAACAAAAATTTTCTCTCAGACTTTTGCCCAAAGTAAGCAAAGAACCCTAAATATCATGTGGGGACATTAACACAAATGTCACTGGTAGTTAAAATAGGAAGCTGAGAACAATGACAGTTTGGTATCTTCAAAGCAGCACAGTAACAACTTCGCAATCTTCCCACCTCCATGAATATCATCTATTTATAATAATGTCCCTTCTGATGTACTGGAGAGGCTTAACAGTGAGGCTATAACATTAACTCCAATAAATTATATTTGCCAATCATAATGAGAGGTATAAACATAATAAGATCTAGTGTGACAATCACCATGACAATCAAATAAGCTATCAAATTTTAAAGTGACCCTTACAATCTATTTGATTTGGCCTCCTTGATAATCAGAAGAGGAATCTATTTTAAATGACAGGAGCGCTCAAGCATTTGTTTTTTACAACAGGGGGTCAGCTCTAAAAAACAGGAATTGCACATCTCCCAGCAAACTTTAAACATTACACATTTAAACTTACTCGCATATATTAATTCCAAATATTCTTTCTACACTGTGAAATGAACAGGAATTCAGTGCAATGGGAGCCCAAGTAAGTGGCTTATCCCATTTTGGGGTAGACAAATATTCTTTATACCAGTTGGAGCTTATAAGTGAATTTCAAGCAAAAACTTTTAACAGTTCTTTACAGTGAACTCACCTGAAGTAAAGGAAAAGACACAGAAACACTGCATTACACCTATACCAATTCACTAAGAACAAAATGAAATATGGTGGAATTTAGGGTCACTTATACAATGCCATGGTAAAAGAACATTCTCTACACAGTTGGAGAAATACAACCCTCTTTCAAACCTGGACAGAAAACATCCATATCAGCCAGGAGACACAGGGACACCCAGATGGACAGAACAGTGGCTACATCAGCACTATGTCTTAGGAAGGCCCTGATGAGATGGCAGTTGTGTGATGGGGATGTGATGCAAAATGGCTATGATTCTGGCCTGCAAAGGCCAAATTAGATTCAGAAAATACTGCTGATATGTAGCAAAGAGGCTCTGATCTTCAGCAGGAACAGCAAAGTTCATGTACCACCGAGTGCAGTATGACTTTAACATCCTATTTGACCTTGTCTACTTGTCTGTGGTACGAGTGGCACTGTTTGTTCATAGAAATAGAACTGTAAATTATTAGTTGGACTGCAATAGCCACAAAGCATTCTAGTTTTCTAAACAGAGCTCTGATATTACAGATGTATAGCATGAAAAGAACATACCTACTTCAATGCATGTCATAAAAATGCTGAACAACACCTTGCACAAATGGCTTTCAAATAATTTTATAAATTTAGGGGAACAGGTATCAGTAGCCATGAATTTTCTTATGCTAATTCTTTTTAGAAGCACACTTTTACCACTGAATCACTAAATTCTATGAATGTAATTAAATTAGTAGTTTAAGGCAGCCTCAGGAATTCCAAAAAGAAGGGAAAAGAAGAAAATGTTATATATGCCCAGTGCCTTAAAAGAACAGAGAAAGTGCTGCACAAACAAATTGCTAAAAAACGGATAAAGGTCATATCTGAAATCCAACAAAATGAAAAAAGAAAACCAAAAAGGAAGCAATGACTACTGAGCTGTGCCCACACACCTCTTCATTAACAAGTAAATTAACAAGTAAATCATGAGCTGGACTGACAGAGCTCACATTTTAAATTTTAATTTGTGAGCATGTGTGTGTATACGCTTTTATATTGTGGACAAAATCACCAAAGTGTCTACACTTTACATTAGGTATCGTACTAGCCAGAATGCCGGTCTTTGGCCACAGCAGCCTATGCCAGACTACATTTGATGCCTGTGCTTGCTGTAGACAAAGTGGAGAGACCAAGGTGTGATCTAGAAAGCCACACATATAAAGTGTGAGCAGTCCAGAGCAAGCCAGTAAGAAAACCCACGTGTACAGAAGTGCTTGGCCTCTTTCTTCTAATCTTCCCTTTTCATCCCTTCAAGCACCAGTGTTCCTCTGGGTCGACAGGGAGCTAACAGCAGGATCATGCTGGGCAGGGAACAGCTGACTCCATCCCTTCCCAGCCAGGGAGGTTCAGCCCGTGCTCTCCAGGCAGGATTAAGTGTCCCACTCCACACACGTGGCAATGCTGGGGAGTAGAAGCCTCTATGCCTCCCCACCAGCATACCCAGGTAAGAAGGAACAAATCTTAGAGGGGAACTTAAGCAAGAGGGAATAAATGCTCTAGTTTAGTCCTCAGGCAATGGGCTAGAAGATAACATGGATTACAGGTGGTTTCATCAAATTTCTAACATAAATGTAGTTTTGTGAATATACCCACATTTTCCTGGTCTCAACCAAATCCCTTAGCCACTAGCTTGTTACATAAAAAGGGGAGGGCTGGACTGGGAGGATGACAATATTTTCCAGGGAAAGTGGCTGCATGTTACTCATGCCTAGCAGATGGGGCTCCTATAAGGTGAGGGATAAGGCAGAAACAAGAGGAGCATGTTTGCTGCTCTGCCTTGTGCTCCCTCCTGCCTGGGCTCCACTGAAGGGGACCTGTGGGTTAAGGGGCAGCAGGAAAACAGGGTTTCCCTCTTCCTGCCTGCTGAGTCTCAGTTTAGACAGAATTCAGATGGCCTTGAAGGCACACACACATCCAAGTGGTATTGACAGATACAATGTGATGTCTGGAAACCTCAACATAACCAAGATCTATTTATAATGGACTAACATCTCCTGAAATGCAATACTGTAATTATGTGAAAATATAAACCAGATAGTGTCATTTAAAAATACATAATAGCACATGAAGATGTCTACTTCCTCCCCTATTTCTCTGTGCTAGAAAAACAATAGCATTCATAGAATGATGCTTCTTATGCCAGGTTTAAAATGGAAGGAAATTTTAATGGCTTATGAATGGAAAAGCTTGAAATCAGTGGATTGCAGCAGAAAGATGAGTGGATGAGCACTGTGCAGGGGAGAGATGCCCTGAGATGACCACACTAGGTAAAACAGCAGCTGTTCCAGAAGGTGCCATACAGCAACACAGCACAGCTCCCATCATTAAGCTCCCATACACTCTGTTAGTAATTGGGAAAGTAAGACTGGGCAAAGAAGCAGTCTAGCATTTATTTTGCCCAGGGGACCAAACAAGCATCTCTGCAGAGTTCAGAATGGATATTATCGTGTCAGCCTAGCAGTAACTTGGACACTTTTTCACTATGCCTCATTACTCAGTGCAGTGCTATAGGCTTTTACAGCTCTGGTCCATACACAGACACTAAGTAAGTGTTCCCTAGGTCTGTTGTTTTATTCAGAACAAATATAAATAAAAATGCTCAGCCCTTCTCACAGATAGGATGTGAACCAGTCCATTGCTGGCAGTTCAACCCCTCCTGCTGATGGTGTGCCACTCGTAAAACATTTGCGTATTCACTGAGTGGGAGATACTGACTCTACGGCCTGATGCTGAGAGTGGGAGGCAAAATACACGGATTCTAGTTCTTTCTCCAGGGAAAGCTTAATTATTATGCAGTGTATAAGACTCAGCAGGGCCAACTGACAACCACCATAAAGGTGATCACAGCCCTGCCATGGTGATGGAAATTATGAATTCATGCCTCTGTTAGTAGAGAACAGAAATGAACCCAGACTTCTTTGCATTGTGGTTAAACAACCCAAACCCTTAGTCATGGATAAAATGAGGACACAGACACCAACTTTTTATCCGTTCCATGAGCCTAGGAGAAAGAAAAAATACCGCATCAATTCAACCTACAAATGTGAGTAGTTTTAAGGGAAGCAAAACTGTATTCTTATGCAAACAGCTAACTTGCTAAAATTATTACATTCACCTATCTCAGTCACCTGACAGGTTCATTCACCTATCTTAGTTATTATCACAGAATTGTAGAATCATAGAATAGTTTGGGCTGAAAGGGATGTTAAAGATCACCCAGTTCCAACTCCCTTGCCACAGGCAGGTACACCTTCCACTAGACCAGGTTGCTCCATCCAACCCACCAATCTGGTCTTGAACATTTCCAGGGATGGGGCAGCCACAACTCCTCTGGGCAACCTGTGCCAGTGTCTCACCACCTGCACAGTGAAGAATTTCTTTTTAATAGCTCATCTATGTCTACCCTCTTTCAGTTTAAAACCATTACTCCTTGCCCTATTCCTACATGCCTTTGTGAAAAAAGCTCTCAAAATTTCTTGTAAGCCCCTTTTAGGTACTGAAGGCTGCTATAAGTCTCCTGAGAGCCCTCTCTTCTCCAGGCTGAACTAGCCCAGCTCTCAGCCTTTCTTCATAAGGAGAGGTGCTCCAGCCCTCTGATAACCTTTGTGGACCATCTCTGGACTTGTTCCAACATTCCACGTCCTTCTTATGTTCAGGGCCACAGAGATTCATTACAGAGACTCTGACCTTAGATGTTAATAAAATCAAAGCTGGTCCAGCAGGATAAGAACATTTTGAGACATGTGAGTCTGATAAATTATAACAGCTTCAGGATCTTCATGCTACTCTTTCCCTACCCAAGTGCAAAAAGAAGTGTAGCTGCATTCCCATGATAACCCAAAAGCTCTTGGCTGCTATGTTACAGCATTCTGGTTCAATGCTGCTTCAGGTTTAGCAGATTACCATATTTGAAGGTTTAATGACTGCAAGTGAGCTGTCTGGACATTTTCCAAGCTATTTTGAAGATAAAATCATAAAGGGACAATCAGGATTTTCCATAAGACACTGAACAACTTCTTCTCTTGAAAGAGAGATCTATTAGATCCTTGAGACTTTGGAATGAAAATACACTCCTGGGTAAATCCCAATTTTGCATTCCTGTTCCATGGCCTCTGTAAGTAAGGAAGGAACTTTATGAGGCTTAGCACTCTTTTAAGTTTATTTTAAATCTATAGGTGGGGAAGCACTTACTTGAAACTTATCACATACAACGGTTGTCAAACATATTTACCAAACATGGAAAATACATAGTAACATTATAATTCATATATATATATAATGTGTAGAGATATATATACACATTATATATTACATATATAATAAATTGTTACCATAGTTTCAAGCATTCAACTATCTTTTCTCATAGATATCAAGAAAATAAAAATAGAAAATTGAAATTTGCACTGATAATCCACTACTATTTTTCAAGCACTTATGTTTCACTTTCAGAAGACAATACTCTGGGATACGAACTTAATGATGTGAGTACACTTTCTAGAGACAACTTTCCAAAGATAGGCTTTCAACTGCACATGCAAACTGAGTGCATGTAATGCCCAACAGGTTACTGTGTATGCACACAGAAAGCAAATACACAGATTCCCAGCCATTTGACTGCAGTCAATTTACCACATATACAATGACATATTTTACACCAATATTCACACATCTGTGTTAGAATATGCAGATTAGGTGCACACACCTTAGAAATTTACAGTGGAAAACCTAATCTTTAGTGTTTCCTTGCCAATCTCAACTTTATTTTTAGGATTACTTAAAAATAAATACTGAAAATGAGCAAGATTTTCCAAAAGAAATACTTAGCAACACAGTATGGGATTAGCTTTTCTCTGTCAGTGAGCCAGCTGTGAGAAACACACAGTGGTTCTGTGAGGTACAATAAAACACTGAACACAAAACAGCAGGAAAAGTAATTTGCAAGCTTGTATACATACCCAGAACATCTGGAAAAGGAGAGCATTAATGAAGCAAAGAATGGAAAAAGCCAAGACAATCAGGTTCTTGTACAAAGCATACAGCATGAGGCAAGGTTATAACAAGTGTAACATACACAGAAACAACAAGAAAAAGGGTTGGATCCTTTTGACAAAGAAATGCAGCAAAAGCACAAAGCTGGTTCAGCAGTTTCTGCAAATAGCATGTGCACACACAGAAATTTAACTAAGCCAACTGGGACTGATCTTGAGGTGAATGGGATTTAACCATGTTCTGTACTTTCTTGGAGAGAAAAGTCTTTTCAAAATTATAGATTTCTTTTAGGCTTTTAAAGAAATAAATTTAGTTCTAGTATTTCACATGTTAAGCACATAACTATTTACAAGCAAACATTTCTCTTTATATACAAAATTAAGCTTTCATATAGAAGAGGCGTAAGACTGTACTGTCCCATCCTAAATCTTTACAAGCCAGATACCGTTTTTATAAAATTCCTGGATACATTAATTTTACTCTACAATATTCAGTGGTGGCTTTGGTTTCCAATGACCCAAATCCCAAGTCTGCTTTTAACTGATTCCTTTACAAAAGCAAACTTTCAGTCAATAACTGTGTGCAGTATTAAGCCCATTGAGACCTCCCTACAATCCGGTAAATCCAGTTCCCCATGGCAATTCCTGCTCCTGATTATTTGTTTGTCTGTGCCTCCTTGAAATTAATTCTGGGTTATCTAGTAAATCAGTTCCAAATATAATGGTGCTTACTCCACTGTTTATTGTGCTATGCACAAGTATCAGCAATATGCACAATACTGCAAACCTGTATTGGGTGATAAGGTAAGAGTTCCCATAAAGAGGTTAATTTATTTCCCATTAACAAGTATTTTATATTAATATATCAAGTACATTACCTCTGTACTGTGTTAATTCATGAACAGAACACTTATTAAAATAATACAACAATGCATTTTCAGAAGCCTAAGAAATAGCCTTCTCTGCTACAGTTGCTATTGCTGTTCACAAACATGACCATTAACTGAGGGATAAATCAGTAGCTTGACTGCCTAGCTGCATGAGGTACCACTATGCAAGGGTGGGTGAGTAAAGGAATAGCTTCCCACTGAACCTTCAAGGGGGGTGGGATTTGGATTAACAAAGTAGTTTTGGGGAGCTATGTGTGCTATAATAAAAAGCTGTTTTTAAATGATACCAGATGTAGAAATGAACACATGGCTCTCTGTCCATGCGCCACTGTCTGAGGAAGAGAAAGACAGCCAGCCAGCCCTGCAGCTAGAAGACTCCTTCAGACCAAACCAAACCAAGCCAAACCCATCCAAACCCTGTTTTTCATTAACAAGATCAAATTTTATAGCAATAAATACCATTTATTGCTATAAATAAATGGACCAGAACTATGCCATTTAATGTTTGCTAAAATTCTGTCTTTTGATATTTTTGTGTTTTTTTTTTTTCCCCCAGTGATTTGAAGAAAAGGCCCTACTATTTTATACAAGGAAAAATGAAGGTAGAGAAAGAATTCATCTCCCAGGACCCCTCAGCAGACCTACTGCAGATACTAGAAAAGAACTAATGTTACCTGAGTTCCGACTCGATTTATCTGTGACTGAAACTTGTATTAGAACAATATTATTTGGTTGCAAAGCTAACATTAATAAGGTAGAAAATGCCAAGATTTAATCAAACCTTCTGTGGTCTGTATTACAAGAAACATAACTTGTTTCTGCAGGGCTGCTGTTTCAATCAGTACACAACCCCATACACTGTCAACTGATAAAAAGCTACTGAATCAGTTACTTTCTCTTCATTGTCAAGTATGTGTCCCACATCTCATTTAGAGCACACTGTTCTAATGTTTTTCTAAAAACAGAATGAATAAGTTATTTTATAGAACTTACTGTGGTGGTATTTCACTGATGCAACAAAATGTTTTTTCACATAAATTATTTTATAGAACTTACTGTTATGGCATTTCACTGATGCAACAAGATGTTTTTTCACTTTGAAACATTTCAGTTAGGTGAGAAGATGAATTTATATTTTCCAGATAGAATAATCACAAGTTTCCACTAATTTTGGGGAGTCGATTTTAGAAATACAGACTGATTTTAGAAATACAGACTGATTTTAGAAATACAGTCTGATTCTTCAGAGTAATTACCCTAGTAAAAATTACATCTGACTAGGAAAATGGAAGCCATCCTTCAGGAAATCCTGATTTCTTGGGATTCTTTCTTCCAAAATGGAACATAACCTTGAAGCTCATTTTAGAAGTCAGCACTAAGACTCAGGACATTACTGATACAGCTCTGTACTGTACGTGATATCAAGTACTGATCCAAGAGAAGGGGAAAAATTCTTTGAACAAGGCTGGGAATGAAAAGAATAGCTCCCCAGTTAAATGTCTGCAAAGAGGAGAGCCTAAAATGGAAGGACTTCTTGGGAATGAGATGCCATAAGGCTGGTATTTCATAAGGTACCCAACAGTAGCTCCAGTAGTCCATAGATTACTGCCTATTTTCCATTTGTGTTTTCCAAATCAGTGCATTACCATGCAATGTGCTGATTTTAATAACATACATTACTGTTTGATAGGTTCAAAGCCTGAATCTCAGTTTCAGCCACAACGCTTAGTACTTCTACAAATGATCTTAGAATCACAGAATCAACTATATTGATCAGGAATTCAGTTTTGGATCTGAAAAATCTTTCCTGACTGATCTAATGCCACATGAAGTTTCGGTCAAATCACTATTTCCTGCCCTGCTGCCCTAAAATTTAAAGTCCTATTGTGTTTTCAGAGAACATCATTTGCCTGTTTGAAATTTCTTGCCTCATTCACTGTACAAGATTCACAGCAAGCAAAACAGCAATTCACTACGCAATTCCAATTCCCTACATTAGTTTTCATGTTTAAAAAAACCCCAACAACTAAGGCAAAGCACTGGTGGAAAAATAATGTGCAAACACATAACCAAAGACTGAATCATAGCATACATAACCTAAAAATACTGAGAAGTTGCACAGTTAATCTTCTATTACTTCCTAACCTTTATTTTGCACAACTTGAGTTTTTAAACCTAATAATATTCTTTTAATAGCATTTTTTGTTGACTTACAGCAAATTCATCATGGAACCTGAAAAATAAAAATTCCACTATATGGTGTGATACTGCCACTCACCTCTGCGACTTGAGCCAAGTTAAGTACTCGCAGTGGTAGTATACTGTCACCTTCTTTATGAGCCACTGCTCATAAAGGCCACCTACCAGCAGTCTACAGTGATATTTTCTAATTCTGACTCTATTTCTACGTTGAGTAGAAATGAGGTAGGCATTGCAGGCAAGCAAGGGAACAGGCTGTAACACTCCTTGTATTTTCTATCTTTTGCCTTGCACAAGGGTTTTCCCATCACCTTACAAAAAAGAAGCAGTTCCTTTTTCTGACTCCACGTTGTTCTATCATATCTCAGTCTTCCTCCCAACCCACTGCCTCAACTTCATTTCCATCCTGACTTGCTTCCTGGCTGTTTCTTTTCCCCCCATGGTTTACCCTAAGTCTGGAGCATGGACCTTGGAGGTACTTCACCAGTGTGTTCGATTATCCCAGCTTCCATCCCATATATCCAACTTTTTCCATAATGTATTTTGACTACTTGCCTTTCTCCCTTAACCTGCTCCTCCAGTTGAACATCTTTAAAGTAAACAACTTTCTACTCCATCGTTCATGCTGCACAGCAAAGTAGGGATTGACAGCTGAAAGGTGAGCATCTTCCAGCCTTAGTTCTGCTTGGCTGCCCTGATCCGATCTGCTGGGGCAGGTTCTGCTCAGCATCATTTCTGGACCTTGCCCAGGGAGAGCTGAGTCTTTAAGCAATTCATATGCAAAGCTTGGCATGTGTTAGTGGCAGCTTCTAATAATTTGGTCAAATTTTTACATTATTTTAATGACAATGCAACTGAAATCCTTTTTAATTTACTACCACATTTCAAAACCCTGTTAGATTATTAGAAGAATGGGAATATTACAGCTTCTGGGAAAAAAAAAAAGTTTTGAGAATTCCTTAACATGGGTAAAATTAATTTTTGCCCTAACTTCACTTTTAACATGACCTAGTTGCTCTAAAAATATTTCCCAAGAGAATTCAAAATTCTTTCATAAATCGCTTAATTTTTAGAACAATTATAACTAACTGAAAACCTGACATATAGCCGGAAATTTCAGATAATAATAATAGGACTGTTACGAAAACAGGAGACGTGTCTATCCACATATTTATATATATTCATAATTGCAATCAGCATTTGGGTGTCTCCAACCAAGGTTCTGTCAGAACTTCCATTTTAAATACCTCTATCAAGAAAATACTTTAGCCCAAAGAAAAGGTGTTGACATTCTTAAGGGTAAGGTTCTCTATGAGATAAAGTTATATACAATTAGGCTGCATTCAGTTTTTATAATTTTTTTTTCCTGTGTAATTTTTTCATGATAGCTGTTTTATGTAGATGAAAATATTTTAGTATAAGAAAAAGATTATACAGTTTTTATTACTGAATACATTTGTGCAGTATTGCACAAAATTGCACACGCTTTGATGTTCAGGTTGGGAAATAAATCACCATGGTTATGTTTGTTCCACGACTGCATGACCTATACCCTTATTACCAATTTTCAGTTCTATTCAACACAAGTGACACTTTTTCTTTTCATTAGATTATTAAACAGACCTTGGTGACAAGACTGAAATACATATAGAAGAATATTCTTGTGTGTAAACATTCATTATGTTGTTACAGTACATTACATTTTGACATTTGAACACTTAAAATAAGACATACTTGGAAGCTATCAAGCTACTTGCAAGTAGATTCACAGCTTCCACATAGCTGAAAGCAAGGGTTTTAAGAAGCAAGTTTTCAATAAAGGGAAGTCAAACTTTTTAAGGCAGAGAGTGGTGACACATAGTTACATCTTCCCAGATAAGCTTGTTTTTCTTTCTGGCTAATAACTGTTTAATTACTTACATAACTGGACAAACTATAGTACAAAAAGACTCATGTAAGGTGACAGATACGTATACTATGAACCTAGATATATAGTTCAACAATGTCTCCTCTTTTCCACCCTTCATATTTTGTACCAACCTCAGCATTAGTTTAATCTGATAAGAAATTCAGAAAATGTGTATTTAGTATTTGTTTTCAGGTCTAGTGTCAGTAGCTATCACTACCAGTAATCTTATCAAAGATCATGCACAGTATCAATAATATTCATATAATTTCAGGTATTCTGAAACCATCACTTCTATTCAGTGAGGAGAACACCTCTTCAGATTTTATGTACCTTATGGATGGCTACCTCTTCCCACTGAGGCAGACAGCAAAACCTGAAAACTGAACATAAGCAGGACAAACCAATAATCAGTACTATATGAAGATTACCTGGTAGTGATTTAAAATGATTTCTCCTGCCAAGATTTCTGAATTACAGGAATCATGATTTTCTCACAGCAGAGAGAAGGCTATTTTTAGCTTATACATATGAACTGAGAGTAGAATACTTTCCAGCCAATTTGTAGACAGCATAGTCATAGGTACTTACCTAAGCTTGATCTTGTGTTAGATCGCTCTATTATCGCATGCTTACTGGGATTGTTTAATACTGAGCGTTTGGCAAGCGAGATGTCCGCTGTGACTCTTGTAATTGATATACTGCAAAAATAACATACAGTGAAATAGAACAGAATGTTATTTATCTTGCAGGGATGTGGGGACAAAAAGGGACTCATTTAACACTAGAATATGGCTAAGACAACAAAAAAAGCAGTTCTCATCAGCACGGCATATTTTGCACAATGTGAACAGAGAAGAAGCTTTATCTCACTGATACTGTTACAAGAACTATTGGTAAGACACCCTCCTTTCTCCACAGAACTTAAATGCACTGTGACTATTGACTGCAAAACTACATGCGTCTGGTCAGAAGGGAGGCAGCAGGAGCTCAGATACATACTGCAGAAGATAAGACTTCCCTGGGGGCTCCAGGCCTGATATGCTTAGACTTTGCACCAGTACCCCCAGTATGAACAGGCTGGTTTTGCCTTTCCCTAATTTTGACTAATTTCTTGAAAGGTACTGAATAACAACCTGCCTTAATTTAACCATACCTGTAAGACATATAGGATATGCAGAGTTGGTATGTGAAGGTACAGCTTGGCAGTACAGCCATATAACTCTAATTTTTATGGCTCAGCTTATTAGCACACTTTTTTAACTGAGTGCAAGAGTTACCTATAATTTTCCAGAAAGATACAGCAATATGCTGGGCACATAAAAACAGTGACTGCATCCATAGAGAAGCATGCAAATAAAATCTCTGGGCTCCAGCAGGCTCAGTTTTGTGTTTATGAGAAAAGATGAGCCAAAAATGAAGTGGTTACTTCAAGTTGTTTGCAGTGACCTCCTACATAACCTTCTGCATATTCTTCTTCCTAGGAAAACAGTTAACTGGGTTTGTTTTGCTTTACAGGGTCAAAATGCACCCTTTGGATAAATTCCCTTTCAGACTCTCTGGCCTAAAGAGGTTTAGGGGTCACATTTTTCCAGTGCTGAGATTTAAATCAGACAGATGATATTTCCTTGTTCTTCCTTGTAAGATTTTATTTGCAATTTAAAAGGCGGAAATGGATTTGCTAAGAACAGGGTGGGCTCCCCTCTAGCAAGCAGTCAGATGCTGTTCATCCTGAAATGTAACCAAATAGGTCATTTCCCAGTGAACTCAACATGTGTATATATTTATCTAAACCCGCACAAAATGTAAAAAAGCCAGAAGTTAAGACAGAAAAACAGAATTATTTGCACAATACTGATTAGTAACATAATTTTTTGGAAATTTAGGCATGATTTAACTTAAGCTGAAAACATAACCAAGGATTTGATTTCTGGCTCAGCTCCTCACAGATAATGCTATTACTTCAAAATGAAATCCAACATGTAATTTAGGTACTCATTATTTCTCTTTATTTGCTAATGGATGAAGACTACAAACTTCTACAGCTTTTTTTTTTTCCTTTATTTTTCTTCCAGTCTTCCTTCCTACATGCAACAGAACAGAATTTTCCCTTTTTAAAATACAATTATGGTATATTGAACAAAGCTAGAATTAGCAATCTAAAACTGCTACTTTTCATTTTAAGAAACTTTAATATCTTTTAAAGGTAATTTTATTGTCTTTTGAGATTTATAACATGAGAAAGAACAGCCTACTTTCAAAACAAAAGGTATATATGTTCATATAGTGGAACAATTGCAATGAGAGCGGGGACAGCTTGACAGCAGAGTGGCAGTGAAAACAGGAGCATGAATCTTAGAATCTCCTGTACAGATTTGCTGAGGACCTAGAATACCAATTCAGGTTGCTACTTTAGTTTGGTATGCTTCAAATCTGCTACTATAGACATCAACTGTGTTGAAACATCCACATTTGTGGATTTACCCTCACACAACTGGATCTGCAACTGAATATTAGATATGCTTTAAAATACTTCAAGACATAAAGACATTTTTTTTTTTTCTGCTTGCAACACTCATTATTTTGTAAACTTCCAGTTCTGAAGGTACTTATCTAAGATTTGACAACTCTGACTAATATAAAGAGGGACTACTAAGTGGTTTGGTATCAACACCATCACTCTGGCTAAGAAAACACAATAGCTAAAACCACAATGTCTCGTATTTTAAGGAGATGAAACTATTGACTGAAAACTTCAAGCTCCCTCTTGAAAGTTTGACAGCACCAAGACAGACAGAATGGTGTTACCACTCTGCCCACTTCCAAATGGAATAGAACATTCACTGAAGTTACAGATATTATAACAAGACCTTCCCGTTTTCTCAATTTTTTCCTCCCAAACATCAACCCACTAGCACATACTAATCTGAAGCCTGATCCAGCAAGAATAGAATCACATGTGGAGAATGCACCTGATGTCTCTGGTCCATGGGTCAGTGACATTTTAATTACAGAACATGCCACTGCTTTTAGAGGTGGATCATCATTTGACATTTGTACCACAGTAATGCCTGGAGGCTCAAATACAAATCTCATCGGACCTTGGCTAGGGGGAACAGGCTGTAACAACACTCAGAACAAAATCCAGCAAAGTGCAGCCCGTCTGCCACCAGGGGTGATATATTTCAGCAATGTGGGGGACTGCCTGCCCCAAGCAGTCCTTTTGAGTCTTCCCATTACAGAGTCCAGCACCACTGTCAAACCAAGCTTCCATCTTGGGGGACAAAAGGTTTGATAGTCATATACATTAGATAGTCTGAATCTTGTATCACTCTTTCCAGATTAGATGCCACTGTAAAAACTCAGAGCTGAGAAGGAATGGTGGCCCTTGTCAGCTTGTACAGAACCCAGGAAGTGCTGATGAGGTATCACTTGAAAAATACTTAAGCAAAAGAGTATTTTAAGATTACATATTTATTAAGCCTTTACATAAATATTTAGCTATTTGGAGTGTGAATATCACAGTCATCAAGAAGAAGACATCTTATTTTCCACTCTCAACACTTCCCAATGCAAAAACAGCCACAGTGTGCTCTGCTAAGGAATCTACCAATCCACACTACAGTCCACTGATAAAGGAATTAGCTGTCATTACTAATTTTCTACAAAAAGAATGTCATTATTTCTTGGTAATACCTAACAGGACTTGAACTCAAGTAGATTTGCATTGCAAAGTACTTACCGCCCTTCGAATCTATGTTTTAAAAAATCAAACAATGCTTTTTGCATCATATCTGTTACCTAGAAGCAAACAAACAACCTATTAATAATCACATGAGAAATTCATACTACTTAATGCTAATTATAATACATACTAAATTGACAGTAAATCTCATATATATGAATATTAGTATTGGAATGTAATTTATTCTTAATTTGAATTCTGATATGAAATGAAATACTAATAAGCAGCTATCTAGTAGAAGTAAAACCTGTCTAGATTTTTGTCTATGATATAAATGATGTTATTCAGCTTAACTACCTTTGAACATTTGAATACAAATAAGGCAAAATAAAATCATTCACACAATCACTTACCTCGTATCCTTTCAGAGAAGGTCCCACTAAAACTACTGGTCTCATAGAAGGCACTACATCATAGGGAGGGATGTGCTCTGTCTGCAAAACAGAAAAAGCTTTCAGCATCACAGCACCTAAAGAAAGTGTTACACATTACTCACAATATTAGGAGCTCTGAATTTCCAGTGATGTCACCAATACAGGAATCACGGATTCGTTAACTTTTCCCTAAAATTGGTAGTACAAGATAAGAACTTAATAGGTTCAGGGATTTCTTTTGAGAAAGCTTTTCTTTGATGTTTAGTTCTCCTACTATCTTCATATTTACTCTGGATAGCTACAAAGACTTATTCTGGAGATATTCACATGTCCCACGCCATAGCTCCTAACTGTTAAATTGAAAAGGTTATTCCAACAGTTAATGATTTGAAATGATTGACTCTAGAGCTGTGACACCTGTTTCCCAGCAGAATATTAATGTAGGCAAATTGTGCAAGAGAAAAATAAAACAAAAAGGGGTGGGAAAAGCATAACACATCTCTTTTTATGTTCAGATCTGCCCACTGCTTGACAAAGCATTGTGACACCACTGCAAATTCCCATAGGAGCACTCATCGTCTGTCTTCAAGATTTGCATCTGCAATTTACTTGCAAATGAAATCACAATAATGACTGACCAAGTTAGTATTTCTGGAAAACTTTCATAAAGAGAGCTTGGATTAACAATCCTTCCACTTGGGAAGTTGCTGTTACGATCCAAGAATGAATTCTGTTAGTATGATACTAACTGCTTACTGATGTATTGTGCACAATTTATAAGAAAGTATTTTAAAATACAAAGATAAAAAGATTGCCTGCTTCTAAAGATTGTAAAATATATTGCTATCAAAATTAAATATAAACAAACTGTTTTTTTTTCTTTAATAAATGTCTATTCAATATATGTCACCAAAAATTAGTCTTCTCAGAACTCATTTTTTTGTTTGTAAGGGAGGGTTTGGTTTATCTTTATCTTGGTGAAAAAAACAATTGAAATCCAAACCCAGGAACATGTGGATGATATGGAAAAATCTACGCCAGATCCGTTTTTCATATGCCTACATCACACAAGTACATCAGTCAAGATGACAGAATACAGCCATTTTTCATTGTTTCAGTACTCAACGTATCCCAAGGTGTTTCACAATAACATTAAAATAAGTACATACAATCCAAAACACAAAAACACACAGACGGACATTAATACAGTGACAGCACTTAATGCTACACAAGCAGCAGTCTAAAGCAGTCTAACAAACACACGGAAAACATTTTTGTGAATGTTTTTCAACAATATTTATCTTATTTTCAGTTACCTGTAGCTTAACCAGATAATTAGTAACATAAGAATGAATACCAGTGCCCAAGGCATCATAAGCATGTGAATTTATTACACACACTGCAGAATCTGACTTGACACATTTCAAAGCAAAACCCTGCAATTATGCTGTGACACTATCAAAATATAGCCCTCCACTGTTCTTGCTAACATTACTAATAACCTGACAAGCAAATCAGAGACAGATCCTAAGAAAAATTCATTGCAGATATGTAAGTGCTTATAGCATGACTGTCTTGATGTAACAGATCTTTGTCTTAAGGTGGCTGACTCAACTGAAGGTATTCAAGCTAAGAGTTAATCAGCTATATAAAAATGAGGGAGAGCACAGAAATTACCTTATTTGATGGAATATGGGCTATTTTTAAAATCTGTTCTGTTGAAAGAGGCATTTTTTTTCTCTAATCTGTACAGTTTGAAATAATGAAGCTGTCAGCAGAAAACTGCAAAAGTTATTTAATGGAAGCATTAAAGTTCTTTAGTGTTACAGAATCTAACATTTTCTAAGGGACTGCCACTGAGCTATACCGCTTTCACTTGCAGATTTAAATTCAAATATGAACTTGGAATAAAAACTAGCACAGTGAGCATTTGACTTTTACTTAGTGATTTGACTACGCAGGTTAGTTTGGGATGCTCACCCAGTATTTACTGTAAATCTATTACCAAATCTACTATAACCAGTATTGATTCCGGTACAGGAGGAAAGAATGCAGAGAGAGATAGGAATAGCCACCATCCACATCCAAGGGGGTATTATTCTTCCTTATGATTTATAGTTGGTTATTAATATGATTAAGTAAGAAATTACTCAGAAGCAAGAAACTGCTGTTCATTTCCATAGTGGGCTGGGAATTACATGGTACTTAACAACCCCTACTGAAGCAAACACTGGTGACTTTGGAAATGACAAGGATCCAATATTATTTGAAAGAGTTCAAAAAGGAAAGAGAGAGAGAGAGAAGTTCTATTTACTAAACATGAGAGCATCCACAGCACAGGCAATAGAGTCACTGGGAACTGTGTATAATCACTATAATAGTCTGTTGTTATCTGTAGATTTAAGTGGTTAAAACAAATTAATAAGAGCTATGAAGACTAAAGAATTAAAATTAAAAGAGTAAAAATGTGGTATTTTGCTGCATAGTTTGGCTCCTACCTAACGTCTTTATAACTTATTCCAGCCAAGATCCTAGAAACGTATTACACTTTGCTGTAACAGGATGCCAATTGCATAATTCTGTAGTTATCTGGGTTATCTATGGAGAGACATTGGCTCTCCTGGGAACTACCAGTACCATTTCCAATAGCTGAGCTACTAAAAAAGTCTCAGTGATGGATGGCGAGAACATTTGGCTGGTAATTTATACATGACAACAGGAAAAGCTCAAAGCAAACCGTTAAAACAAGTCTGTGGTTTTCCACTGGTCTTGTTCACCTGCAGATTTTGCACCCAGCAAATCACAAGTTTAAATACTGACTAAATTAATAATATAACAGTTTTGACTATTTGTTTTCTAAGTATAATCTGAGTATCTGATTAGATTCCAGTAATGACTTTAACAGACTGATTTATAGGGGAAAAAAGCTTGAAAAAGATAGATGGAAAGAATAAGTATGCCCTAGAGAGAAGCATTATATGGATTTCTTAGAAATACATTTCTCACTTCTCTCTACTTTTAGGTGGCCTTCCAAGTGTGTTCTATTATTCCATCAAAAAGGATAACTACTGTAACAGAGTTTCATGGATGCGCTGAACTTGGCACTGCTTGTTTTCTTGTACTGAATCCACTAACAGCTAGATACATTTCTACCTTAATTCTAGAACAGCTGCATCATTAATCTGGGGTAATAATGCTAATGATGCCAGTGGCAGGATAAACACAGGTAATGTTGATATAAACTTACCGATTTCTGCTTCTGCTTAGCTACAGCAGCATGGAAAAGAAACAAAGAACAACAAAGCATGCATGTTATTGGCTTGTCAAAGACGCAGACAGTTAACAGGACTAAGAAATGTGACGCAGTGCAGGTGAGCAGGTGGACAGATGGGAGCTTGGAAGTCCGTGTTACCTTCTTAAAGAAGGGCATTCTTTTCTCTTTGGAGTGGGGTGATGTTACACTGTTTGCACTGGGTTTGGGGGAGCGATGGTTTGCTGGAATATCATTTTCTTCTGCATCTAAGCCAGTGGCATCTATGTCTATAGCTATATACAGACAAACAATTCAGAATTATCAGATGACAGGGAAAGTAAAGGTAGGTTAAAAAGGAAATAACAGGTAAAGAGAAACAAAACTGTCCAGAGTAATAAATAAATAAATAAAGAGATGAAAATCAAAAAATCAACCATGAGTGCACAACACAATAAAACAAAGGGAAAAATTCAAAGGTGCAGTACATTAGGATTAGAAGACAGAAGGCAATCTGACAGCTACTGTAACATTTTCCTCTGATCGCCTTTTACATAGCTACATCAGATATACCCAGAATTACACAAAACTGAGCAATGGCCAAGTCTGTTCCTGTTACATCAGAGTAAATCCAAACTAGTTCACTGGAACAGATAAGATTTTCTCCAGTGTAAACAAGAGAACTTGGTCAACAACATTTAAATTACTTTAAAGCAATGAACACTAATTCAAAATGGGTATCATCATCTGAAATTTGAAATGTCACTTGTATGTCCATAGGAGATTGAGAAACAGAAGAAAAATCACTTTTGAAAACAAAATCAGTCTGGATACAGTATCATCTACATATCAAGGTGGACCACAATTGGCATTTTTAGCAATTTTAACTAAAAAAGCACAGTACTCATAAGATACATTTATTAGAAATAACAAAACCAGACCTACTAATAGTGAAAGCTAAGAAGAATGGGTAGCAGAAAAGAGGAAATAGATCCCAGCTTGCCTCAGAGACCTGGATCTTGTTTTAAAGAGTGAGGATGTAGGCAGGGCAAAATGGAAGTGAATGCAATAAACCACTGTTGTTCAACCTCTACCCCAAAATAATATAGAGCACACAATACTTAAATCATGAATAGAAAATATTTACCCTCTTTAGCAAGTAAGAACAGTTTAAGTAAACAGCATCATGGACTCAGAAATAAATGCATTTCAAAATGCAAAGCCATGTTATCCTGACTGTTGAGTTCAAAAGATACCTGCTAACTACTTGCGAAACAAAACAAACAGGTTTTCCTGTTTACAATGCTCAATCCTGATCTTATGTATTAAATTTGTCTTTAGAAACCAATAATGAACAAAAGTGATCCACAAACAGGCTGTACAACATCACTCTGTTGTGTGAAGATCTTACCCACCTCGTGATACGCTCTCATAACACATTCTTATTTTGCTGTGCCATTATGTCAAACTGAATCTAACTCTAAATAGATCTGTAAGCACTATCATTTGCATTGACTTTATCCAAACCCATAATTAATCATTGCAAACTATTATGAAACCACCTCAGCGACCTGCTTTCAGATGCTTGATGAGTGGGACATCAACCAATCCAGCGGCATGTGCTATTAAATTATGCAACAAATAAATATTTCTGTCAAGCTTACATGCAGCTGCTGATTTAAGGGGCACTTGGGACAGTGATCTCTTCTGTTTGAGTAAAGTATATTTTCCCCCTGAAATTATCAACAGATCTAATGCCACGAAGCCCGACAATCCTTGAGTTTCAGAACTGTGCCTTTCAGCCTGCCTTTGCCAGGAAAGCCTGTGAGTAGATCCGCAACCTGTTTCTATATTGCTGCTCCTAAAAACAGCCACAGAAATCACATAACATTCTCTTCTAGCAGCACTGTTCCTTCATCCTCTTCATAAGTATAAAAAGAACATATTATCTTTTCTTGACTACAGGCCAGCACAGATGCTATAAATCACTCATAATAAGGCATAATAATGTTCAACTAAAATCGTCAGAAAAGAAAAATGAGGGTTGTTAAGCTTTTCCTGTAAAAAAGAAATGCAGTATTAGATCAGCTAGATATCAATATATTCTTTTTTCAATCTCAGTCTTCACGCTATGTAACATCCCCTCTGTGACAGTTCTTTTACTGTTAATTATCTTTAGTTCATTGGGTTTTCTTTAAAGTAATTTTCACTATTATCCTCACCCTGTTTGGAGGCCCATAAGGACCATATGGATTGATTATTATATCAATATAATATTATTTAAATGGCTATGTGCCTCCTTTTAATTTGGGGTATTTTTTTTTCAGTTTCTTCATCTTGTTTGTATTTTGTTTGGTTGATTTTTTTCATTTGGGAAAAAACAAAATAAAATCCCTGACTCAAAGTCAAAAAATGAGGTTAACTTATTCAGCTAAAATCTCTTTGACTCATTAAATAATTTATGTATCAGTCATTTATTATACTTTCAAAATGAGGAGGCCTGGGAATAATTGAACTGTACTTCAGAGTCAACTGAGTCCTTGTGTTAGTCACAAACTAGGCTTCTTTCACCCTTCTTGGGATGCCTTAAACAAAAATATAAATACTGCAGACCCGAAATCTTAAGATCACAGGATAAGCTAAGTGCACAGAATGTACACTATTCATAGATATTCTCAAATCTGCCATGTAGCAGAACAAACTTTACCAGATTTCCTTCTTTCTCCAGAAAAACGTATTTCTGAAAACAACTGTTTGAAGAAGGAATTCAGTGCAATGAAACGATAGCCAGGATGGCTAGCCAAGATGGCTAGCAAATCAAGTCAATTGGTAGCCTAAGTATGCTATCTGTTCTCTTGCCCCTAAATTCTCTGCAACAATCTCGAAATATACCCATGTCCAGGTGTTTTTTAGGATACAAAAGAATATTATAGCATTTCAGATGCTCTAACTTGCAACACAGGCCCAGGGACACGTAAATGAGGTTCTTGAAAACTGGGCCTTAACGGTAAATATGACAATTTGAAGCCATGGTAAAATAAAAGATTAAGGTGTGTTCTACAGACTTGTGATGGACACTTACTAGTAAACTAAAATGATATTTTCCAAGGAAAAAAAAAAAAAGACAGGTAGGGAACTTAAATGGAATTTTGATAAACTGCAATTGTAATAAACTTCGTTGTTATAAACAAATTCACTGCAAAAGACAGATATCTATTTCAATTAATTTAATTAAATGAAGCTACTAGCACAACTTAATTGAATTCCTGTCTCTTTCTTAATGTCCATGTACATACTTTAACATCTTCAGGATCATTTTAAGATGCCTGCTCTTTAGACCAGACTCCATATAAATTAGTATGACTGGAAAATAGATATCTTTGCCTCATTAGATAAGGCACTAGCAACATTCATTAATAATTACATATTTCAGGTATTCAAAATACAGATTTTCTCTCTCAGGAGAAGACAAAACATCCAGCAATGCAGCAGCTGAATGTAGTAGAATTTCCTTTTGGGGGAGTAATCTGCTACAGTTTTTTTGAGGAGCTGATGCTAGCTTTTCTTCCATCAGCTCACTATGTATTTGCTTCAAACCTAACTAATGTTAAATCTGTCTGTTGATGCTCTAAAACCAAAACTTATTTGTGAAAAATTTGTCACAGAAGACAAAAAATGTCCAGTATGCTAGAACTGCATTAGACACATCCTCATTATCAGAACTGTGAAACTAACAGTTCCCATTATTATAAAACAATGCCATTCCGGATGCTACTGCAGAAACCTCTTGCGAATTCTTGCTGCTGCTTTTTCTCCTGTATCAGAAGGTATTTCTTGTTGAGCAGGAGTGCTCACACTGGACCAAACCTCTAACTATCCTGCTGCAATGCAGTCTCATCATTTTATTATGCCTTTGTTATAAAATACCATGGCAAAAGCAAGTAGGGAATTTTGTGCATTGTTAACAGCCCCATCATTGGCTGAACTTGAGGGCACTGACTCTGTTACTTCAAACCTACCCAAACCAGCCTTACAGGACAATGCAACCATCGAAACTGATAGAATCATAGAATACTTAGGGTTGGAAAAGACTTTAATATCATCTTGTTCCAATCCCCCTGCCATGGGCAGGGACACCTCACACCAAAACATGTCACCCAAGGCTCTGTAAAACTGGCCTTGAACACTGCCAGGGATGGAGCTTTCACAACCTCCCTGGGCAACCCATTCCAGTGCTTCACCACACTTACAGTAAAGAACTTCCTCCTTATATCCAATCTAAACTTCCCCTGTTTAAGTTTTAACCCGTTACCCCTTGTCCTATCACTACAGTCCCTAATGAAGAGTCCTTCCCCAGCATCCTTGTAGGCCCCCTTCAGATACTGGAAGGCTGCTATGAGGTCTCCATGCAGCCTTCTCTTCTCCAGGCTGAACAGCCCCAACTTTCTCAGCCTGTCTTCATATGGGAGGTTCCCCAGTCCCCTGATCATCCTCATGGCCCTCCTCTGGAATTGTTCCAACAGTTCCATGTCCTTCTTATGCGGAGGACACCAGAACTGTACACAATACTTCAAGTGAGGTCATGAAGTCATGGAGTAAGAAAAATAGGACTAAATTTATATAAATTCTAAAAGATTATGTGCATGAGTCCATAAAGCAAAGGGTTCGTGACCTACTCACCAGATGATGGAGGCGTTGATTTTCTGGAACTAGGAACGATGTCACCCAAACTGGATGAAGAATTTCCTCCTGATTTGCTGGAGTAAAGCAACAAATTAGTTGGATGTTTTATATCTTTCTCAGTAGTTACTCATTTTTTCACCTGCCTTCTAAATGAGTTGCTAGCCGAGAGACAAACAGTATTTCTGGCAGCAGTATAAAATATACATCTTACACAAAATGTATATATATTTCAAGGACTGAGTAACTGCAAACATCAGTCATGTTCCTTGTTCTGCTGTGAAACTTCATTCGGCTGCATATGCTCTCACTACCTCACGTGGCTACTGATATATAATTATTAATACTAACACTCATTACTAAGTCTAATTCTTAAGCCAATGAGCATATCTGTTTCATTTAATGGCAGAATTACTGGTAGCTCCCTAATGAAAATATGTTTGCCTAACATCTTTTCAATTTAATTAAAGTACAAATTCTTTTGCTGTCACAATACAAGGTAGCACTTTGGGAAAAAAAGTCTCTCAAAGGAAGACAAAGCAGTCTAGGGTTTAACCAAGTTCTGCCTATCCAAGTTGTGATAATGAAACAGTATTTTTAGTCATTTTACTTGTTACCATAAAGATAAAAGCACTGAAAAGAATGTAAGAAAGGCTATTTCACTTTTCTAATAATTCTTGTGATAGTACTAGTTTCTACTTCATCTAAAAATACTAGTAAGATGTGTAGGACAGTGTCATCTCCCTTGAGAAGTTCCGGTGAATGGAAGCCTTTACAATTTGGAAAGTGTCTGAATCACTGGGTCAAATTTGGCTGTATCAGAAGCATAAGGAACTTCATGTCCCCCTGCTGAGGACAACACACATAGGAAAGGCATTTCACAGTTAGCAAATGCAACTGAGCACTGTAGCATCCTGGTCTCGTCCTAGCATAGACTTGTTCTTCAAACACTGCTGCCCTTCCTATTGAAGTAGGAAATCCTCTCTGGCTTCCCAAATGTTCCCCAGCTGTTTTCTCAATTCTAGATCCATATGCTCAGACATCCTGGAAATATTTGTTTCCTATATACTCAAAGGGAACCAAGTAACATTTACATTCACATGTGTTAATGTTTACTGGAAAATTACTTTATTAAGAATTCCACAGTAAAGATAATATTATTACCATCTTGCAGTGTTGTTCAAATACATTTAGAGACTGAATGGCTATTTTTATTTAATGACAGCAACAGTCAGAGACAGCAAACTATTTGACGTGAAACTTCTATCATAAAATGCAGTATTCTTAAAAGCTGTATTTGTAGGCATTGAATCTGACAAGACCAAAAAATGTTTTCCCTAAGATGTATCTAACAGGCATTGGCTTCAGCTTACAAATAAATTGATCTAAACATTTTCTGTAATTTCTAAAATTAGCTTTAAAGATGACTTTAGAAGGTTTAAAAATTGCAGGATCATGAAAGCAAGTAACAAATGCTAAAAAATTAAGGAAGCTCAAAAATTGTGCTTGCACATAGTAAATGTACTAACTGCAGTGTATATTTGCAAATATTTTATGAAAATAAAATTGAATAGTAGCACTGCAGACCACCACAGACTACCAATCTAAATACCTTCTTTCTCAAATGGTAATTACATTAATTATATAAATAAATATTACTTCCTTCACTGGTTCAATTACAATAATTTAATAGAAGTATAGCATACACAACATTAACTTCCAAGTTGTAACACAGGTAATGCTATTATTTTTAATGATTTGTCATTACCTGGAGTAGAATTTTCCTTGTTTTGCCTTTTGTTCATGCTGCAGCCTCATGTTTTCTAGTTTGACTGGGCTTGGTATGAATCCGATTTCACAGCCTTCTTTTACCAACCTTCCTATCCACCAGTCATTATTAAATTTCTACGGATAAAAAAAAAACAAACAATATATTAAGAAAATATGGTATTTCTCATGATTTTGTTATTATTTTTAGTTTGCAGTTTATCTATTTTACGTAATTCTTCCCTGCATGTAATCACTGTACTATGTTAGTATGGCAATGAAGAATCACGGTAATATCCAGAAATACGTTAAAACAATGATACCTTGCAAATTATTAAATAGCCATAGTACTTAGCATAAACCTTCCTTCACAGACTTCATGATTCTCCCTGGCTGTTATTTCCATCCATTTCCCCATCCTTATTTTTTCCTGCTTCACAGTTTTTTCTCCTCACACATGAAAGCTGCTTTTGCTCTCCCTTGATGTTTCTCCTTGGTGGACACCAGAGATTTCTTCTGATCTGCTTCTACCCACTGCAACAATTTTTACAGCTCTGTAATAATTTATTTTTCTTATTCTATTATATTCAATTCTCTATTTGAAGTAAAAAGTACTACTTCTCAAACTCCCCCGCTTCTCTGAACTCACTAAAATCCTCTGAAATATGACTACATCCTGCTGCTTATATATACTTACTGCATACAGCTCATGTGATCTGCATCTTAAACGTACTATCGTAGATCCACAAAGAATGGGTATATTTGTATAACTGATAAACCCTTATGATTATACAAATGCACTGAATTTCAACTATATGAAATATGAGATGACTACTCTAATCACTATATTTTCATACACAGGGTTTTTTGTTTTGCAGAGATCTCCAGAGCAGAACTATTTCCTTTTTCCTTTATTATTTATTCATTTTTGGGTGAGAATAGGCCACTTATGTATGGCCCATATCAAAATTCTAGGAGTTCCATGGGAACAGCCCTAAAATATGAATTTTGGATACTTTGGATTATTTATGAAACTGTAAGAGAACATCTGAATGAGAAGAAAAGTTGCCTTCTTGAATCTGAAGCTATGAACGTATACATTATAGTGCATGTTTAATTATTGAATAAGTAGTTTTAACAGCTGTACAGTTAGGATTAAAACAGGTAAAATGTGTGGGCTCCCATTAAAAAGAATTATTTCACTAAGAATATGTTGGTGGATCAGTCATACACAACCTAAATGGCAGTATTATCTTTCATTTTGGCGACTATAGGAATGTGATGCTCGAAATGAACTTCAAGATATTTAGCTAACAAAAAATACAGATTAAAATAAAGACACTTTAAAGCTCCTAAAATATAAGGGTATCTATAACATTCATCCTGTGGGATACCTTTATGAGTAAGAATAACAATATTTAAAAGGGAGCTAACCTGGAACAGCAGTTTCTCAAAGCTGTATTAGAAACATATTATGAAAACCATAACCTTTCATAACAAAATGCTAACCAAAGATATGCATGTGTATTTAAAATATACTGCAGGATAATATAGGTGGAGGAAGACTAGAGCAATTGAGCCAGTGGAGGTTGCCATTATATGGAACTGCTCTAGGGTATACATGAAGTCTGCAGAAGTAGTATCATTAACTTTGTAAAAGGAAGAGATAGATAACTAAAAACCACCACTAAATCAAAACATGAACAGCCACTACTTCCTTATGCTGCCCTACAGTACAGCAGGCTACTTTGCAATCACATTAATCTTCTGCAGTAGCAGATATCTTGGTAGCAAGGTGTCCAGCTCTCAAGGTGCAGGCTGGGGTGAGCAATTCTCTGTAATCCACCTGTGCTTGGAGTGCCATGGCTAAAGATGAATTAAAAGCAAAGCTGAATTATGGCCATGCACCAAAGCCTCAAAAGATTCAGGACCAACTATGGTGCAGTGCTTGTTTCTTCAAGCAGGAAGGAATCCTTCATCTTTGTATGTACTGAGCTTTAATGAATGCAACCTGATAGTGAAAATA
This sequence comes from Pezoporus flaviventris, assembly GCF_033815535.1. Lineage (NCBI taxonomy): Eukaryota > Metazoa > Chordata > Aves > Psittaciformes > Psittacidae > Pezoporus > Pezoporus flaviventris. The sequence goes on from NW_026892595.1 coordinate 12,450,202, forward strand.
ATCACTGCAGTACTTTTCACCACTGCCTGTGTACATTCTGAACTGAGTTTTTTTTTTTTTGTTTGAGCCCTCTCAGCAGCACACATCTCGTAGTCAAGAACAGAACAGCACTGATCCAGTGTGGCATTACTATGCAAGCAAAGTTACTGGAGATTTCATTATTTCTAGCAACCAGTTAGGTATAAACGCTACATTTTATAGTCAAGTATGTTTTTTTGCTTTTCATCTGAAGAAATAAACTTTGGACATTTCAGTTCTCCCAGCATTAACTATAGGGAGCACCAAAAATACTGAAGGAGCAGTATCTGGTGGGATATAGCCCTGGAAAGTGAACAGAGCATGGCCACAGAAGATGGAGAGGGAGGATGCGGCTGTTCAGGGAAGAGCTGCTGCTTGGGGCACCCTCCTGAAGAGGTTCAACCTGCCCAGATGCAACAGCTGCTGCCAAACACAGGACCAGAGAATCCAGGTCCAAGTGTAAATCCTTGTGGATCCCTTCCTACCTCTCCATCTGGCCTGGGTGCAGGATCCCTTCTGCAAACCCAGTTCTGACCTAGTACTGCCAGACGGTCAACTTTCCTTACCCACTTAGAGAGAAAACCAGGTATTTTTAAAGGCAATTATCACAGAGTGCCTGTTCTGTTACACCTGAAGCTGCAAGAATATTTGAATCTATTTTTCCATTCCTCGATGCTAGATGCAGTCACACACAATATAACAACTCAGCTGAGCTAAGCTTCCTTTCAAAGCATTTTTGAAGATCCAGAAAAGTTCAGGAAACTTTTTCTTCCTCATTTTATCCCATTCATATTTACATGTGAGTTTAAGGTTTGCTGGGAGGAAAAAGCATAAATTATAACAGAAGATCTGCTAACACTATATTTCTGGTTCATATGGAAACAGGGAAAACACTTGATGTGAAGTCTGAGATTATGACCTCATTTGAAATGCAGACAGAATAGACAACTATGCAAAATCATTTATCTAACCAAACTGTGATATATTTTCCAGTGCTCCCAGTCTCACCAAAGAATGCTGATGGTTTTCTTTTGATAGGACTCTGTATCTGCTCACCTCTACTTCTGCCACAACAGAAATAAATTTTTTTGCACTATCTGAAAACACATTTCCTTTACTATATACAATCTGAATCCAAATTAAGCTTTCTTTTTTTTTTGGTGCATTTAACATATATGGAAAAAGATTATCATTAGTCATCAGTATGAAGGCACTAAAGTCTATTTCTTGTGTTTCCTTAGCCTCTGTACACCTGTATTTCTACCTGTGTATTAGGAATGTTCATTGCTTTCGCAAAGCACCTGCACTAGCAGATTCATTATGCATTATCATAACTACTGAGGGATTTTTCGATAATCTAAAATGGGGCAAAGATATAACTTCAAATGCATGGCTAGGCTGTTCTCATCCCTAAGTTCTTAGTTCTTCTGCTATAAATTTCTATTTCCGGATGGACTATTTTGTGACAAAACACAATGGAATATGACCAGAACCTGGGAAAACTTGTAAAATGAGGGAATCATTCAGAAGGGACCAGGGGGCTGCTATGGAGGGCCTTTATGGGAGAGTTACTAATTTATTTGCTTTGTATTGTTTTCTCAGAAGGAGAGAATGCAAATGATTTCAGGTGTTTGTAAAAATTGGAATTTTTCAAAGCCAAACTACAGAAGAAATCCAACACAGCTTACAAAAAGTGCCTTTTTTGACGGCTGTTCTCATCACGAAACACCACATCAGTTCTTCAGTATGTAACCATTAAAAAAATACTGCCTGTGTCAGGGAAGTAACAACAGTGAAAAAGAGACCTGAGGATTTTGGTGTTAACTGAGATTCAGTCATACAAATAAAAGAGAAGCAACCCTTAGCTGCTGAATCACAATGAGCTCTCATAGTACTAGAATGGTAAAATCCTGAAAAATTATATCACTGAATATGCAGATGTAGATTTCTAAAGCTCAAAATAAACTATTTTTACTAAAGAAGAAAACCATTTGCTTTCCAAACCTCATTAATTTGATTGTAAGGATATTGTGCCATAGCTCTTATAAAAATGGTATTTCAAAGAATATTCAGTTCCTTATTTTATAGCATTTGTATAGTGCAATGTGAAGTGTTATCTTAATGTTAAGAAATAGTAGCACTATTACTCAGATAGACCCTTAAAGGGGTATTCACCTACTCGTCTAGTTTTACTTACTTCTTTAACATGAAGAAAATCTTTAGCCTCAAATGAGATGGCCATGCCTGGGACTGGAACATCATCATCGTGAGCTGCACTGTACCCAACATTTGTTCGAACTGCAAATGCAACTGGTTTTGTCTGCAAAACAAAAGATAAACAGCATGAAGATTTCCCTCACAAACACATACATATATGCAGATGTACACACAGACTTTATGTAAGTTATCTTTTAAAAATCATAAAAATTACAGAGAATGCTCAAAGCATCCATGTAGAACATCATGTTTACTTACCTCAGTTGTTTAATATCAACATGTTTGGTAGAATATGAGATCTTTTTCTAGCTACTAGCACTCTAGAGTAAGTTTGGAGTAAGTCAAACCAGTAATTAGAAATCATAAAGCAGCTGGCAATTCATATATTATGTGCAGCTTGCAGTTCTGCTGCCACACTTGCCTAGAGCTATGAAGGGGCACATCCCAGCCCCCAGACAGTCTTAGGGAAATCATAAATTAGGAGAAGCAGTGCCAGCAGCTTCCAGTGACCCTTAAAGCAAGACATCTCACTGCAGAGCCATTCTGAGAGCAAAGTAATGTGCCCTCGGATTGTCAGCTCGTTACCAAATACCAATGACACGGAAATTTACTAGCTCCCATAATTCATCCTATGACCTGTAGTGGTAGTTGATAGCAATGAGTTACAAGATTTTCACAAGCTTTATTTTCAAGCAGCAAGTGCAGGAAGAATCAGCAGCCCCCTGGTCCCACAACTGCTCTCCACCCTCCTACACAACTTCTCCTTCCAGGTTCCACTGATGCTGAAACACCTTTCAACAGTTAAGTGGTTAGTAAAAGTTGCTCAGCCCGGCCTACAGCTACAGAGGGCTTCCTCTTCTCAGAATGCAGAACAACCTTTATTCTGGTTTATTCTACGCTAAACAACACCTTGAGCTTGCTTTCCTGAGAGAGGATCCCTGGGACTCACTACCCCAGGCTAAACTTTTATCCCACCCCCAAATCCTCCACACTGCTGTTATAATTTAATCTGAAGTCCCTGTACATTATGGCTTGTAAAATATTTTTAAAGATGCTAACTGAGTCTCAGGGGTGCTCACGAGGGACTGTGGAAGGCGTGACATAACTTAGCATCTTAAAATATACTAAAACTTCTACCAGACAACAATTTTAGCTTTATTAGTTGGTATCCATCATCACTTCAGCTTGGCTAAAAATACGGCATTTTGCTCAGATGACAAGCAAAAAAATTGTCTCATTTCCTATGTAAAGAACTGCTTCCATTTATTCTCAAAAAAGAGACTATGAAAAGCATCCCTTACTTCATGACAGCAAACCTGAACACCTGAAACCAAAATTTTTCTGATTACTAAAAATCCCTGCCTGCTCCACCCAGACTTACTCTGACAGCCTGCATAGTGCTAGGGGACAAAAATCTGCCACTTTAAAATACATGATAAAATAATGAGGGAGATGAATAAATAATTCTAAAGACAGTATCATGCTACCTGGCCTGGAAAGGACAGTTGGAAATAAAGGGAGAGTAAGTTCCCTGTTGCTTAATTTAGGTCTAATGTGCTGTAAAAGCCACGGGGTTTCAATAAAGCAGATTTTAAAACTCCTTAAATAGGCCTATATTTGAATGAATTACCAAAATCAAACAATTTACATCTCAGTGCACATTCTAGGAAGGCTTTTTAATTTAGGATGAGAAACAATGAGCTCTTTCATAACAGTGGGGTTGAGAGACTATCTGTAGCCAGAAGTGAAACAGGCAGTTTCAACAGAAATAAATTTTGGGAGGGGACTGCAGAACGGGCTTCATGTTCACGTGGTATTCTGTATACAGTACGTATTTGTATGAAGAGACGATCAGGAAATCATTGGAAAAGGACATTACCACATCTGTTCTTTCTTCCAGAATTAGCGGAAAAATCTTGGGTAGAAGAAAGGGTGGGTAGAAGGACTCTAAAGACTGAAACTAGTTCCATTTTAACAGACACTTATTTAAACTGGAAAGCCTATGGCACACTAAAATATTAAATGCAACTGAATACAGTTACGGGTTGAAATCACACATCCTAAAAGTTCAATGTCTTTCTTGGTGTTTAGCCAGAATAAGGATATTGCAAATAGTTGACTGCTTTTCTTTTCAGGTCACCTGAACAGAAAAAATATGTTAACAAAGAGGAGCGCTATGTGAAATGCAGTAATAAAATAAATACACAAATTTTTTAAAGTGTCTTTACTTTCAACAAGGAAAATCGTATTGGTATTGGAACATGCTGGAGCCGTTACTCAATAGATATAGGTGGTATAAACAACATGATTGTATTTGCACTGTGCAACAGAAAAAAAGCTCAAATCAGGAATGGTATTTAAAAAAACCCACAGATATACCTGGTAAGTGGATCAAATTCATCCATTAACAGGGAAAATATGTAGAAATATATGTATAGCAAGGGAACTGGTTTAGATGAGTTTAGTAGACATTCTTATTCACTACCATCCTATGTTAGAAAATTGACAAAATTTTATTTTTTTTAGAAATATGAAAAGCACAATAAAAAACCCCAATAGCTAGCTGAACTCATTGTGTTGTTGGGTGTGTTTCTCATACCGAGAACTTCTCCAGTGTGCTGCAAAAGGAGTTGAGGCACCTAAGAGAAATTGCTAGGCTCCAGTATGAAAGAAAGGTATGTCCCTCACTAAGCACGTGGTAAGTTAAGCTTGTCATTACACAGATGAACTGTTAGAAGGGCATCAAGATATGCTTATGCATTCATGATTACATATCTAAAACTGAGCATTTATGAAAATGTCCATCCAAAAAATCTAGTGATTCCTCCACAACAATTTAAAAACCTTGCGGTCTGAGTATGTCCACTTCGTAGCAGCTCAAATTTGTATCTTACTGAACTCCTCTACTACGCTCTCAGTTGTTACCAGCACCCAGCTACCCAATGCAGAAGTCAGCAAAGTATTACAGAATGCCACAAAGAAAAAACATAGTCACACAGGCACTGAGTTCAGTGATATAATGTATCTTCCTTAAAAATAAAAGATAACAAATTACTGAGTTTTACTGTTCATAAAAAGACCCAGTTTTCCTGAATTTTAATTTCAGACTATCCTGAAATTTTCCTGAATTTTAATTACAGACTATCAGAGTTGATGCTTGCTCTGCTATTACTCATTTCAATACTGAAAAATACAGATATGAATAAGCATTAAATTGTCAAATCTAAACAATACTTCATCATTAAGTAGTACAGCATGGAATAAATCATTCATTGTTATTAAGAATGATGTTTTTGTAAAGCATAGTAAACTGTCATTGTAGAAATGAATCTCAGAACAAGACTGGAAGTATTAAGGAGCAACCTTTGCCAAACACTGATAAGGGGGATAATATGCTTTCTTATCCATTCTCACATTTGCTATATCCTCTAGTGAATATAGAAAACGCTCAACAGAGTATTGTGACTTACTCCTAATAATATCAGTGGATGAAAGAATTTAGGCTGACTAAAGACTCTAAAATCTCTTCTGCACTGCAACAAACAGACATCTTCAGCAAGTAAATGTCCTTGACATACTTCTAAGAAATGATGTAGAATTTCCTATTAGAGGACACAAATTGACTACCCAGGAAAAAGAGAATAATGGAAACTACTCCAGAACTATCTTAACAGGAAAGATAAGTAGTAGGTAAAAAAACCTCTGTCATTTTCTGCAGTTGAAAAAATTACTATAAAACTCTGAGTGGAAAAAACAAAGCAGAACATTGATCTACAGATATTCACAGAAATGATGTGTCCCATTTTAGATACTTGTCATACTGATAGAAAGGGAGACTGAAGTACCATGGGATTAGACTACAATAATTCATCTAATTGAATATTTAAAACTAATTAATTTATAAAAGTTAAATGCTAAGCCTTTTTACATAAATAAATAATTCTGACAGTGTCATAGAACTGTCAAATTAACTACTTTTTCTTTTCTTGAACTACACTGCCTTGAACTAAAAAAAAATAAAATAATCCAGCTGTTATGTAATTAGGGCCTTACGTAAATTTTTTTTCTTTACATATGCATATGTATATTTTAAAATACATCTAGCATCTGCTTACATATCCTCCAGTTCTAAAATTAGACTAGGTCAAAACAGTTAAGCACTTTCTGTTCACTCTCTAAATCTTGTGAAAATGTGATGTCAGTTTAGCATTCAGTTAATCCACAGCCTGGACTATAGGGACAGATGTTCCCAGTTGTTAAACAGTTTAACATTTCATCTCTCTCAAGAGAAACAATGTGGCCTGAAAAAGTTCAGTTATCTTCAGAATGAACATTTCCACTTTGTTTTCCCTTTTTCCTCTGTAAAAAATACAATATTCAACAGACCAAGTATCTCCATAAGGAGAACATTAACCAGACCATGGACACCACCATCATCTGTACCAGTAGGGCAGCAGGGAGCACACGCTGGAGTGGGGTTCCTCATGAAACCATTTCAGCTTCTGGTTTAAATTCAGATTATGAATCAATAAAACCTTATTCACCAATTGCTAAACCAACTCTGGCTGTACAGTTTTGGTAGCAGACACAAATTCAAACAGGAATAGGAAGACCTTACTTAATTTTCACTTTTTCCATCTGTTTGTCACTTCTTCCTTTTGGTTCACGAGCTACATTCCCTTTATACATCTTCATGCCAACCTTTCTTAGTAAACTAATAGAATTTACAGTATTGTCCTCTGCTACTTATGTTCCTTCACCCTTATCACTAACTTGTACTGAATGCATTACACCAACATTTGCACATTGTATCTGCCTCAGTCAATTTGTCAGTTGAAATGAGTTTGCACCTACTTGGTTGAATTTGTATCCAAGAAATATTTCACCCAATAACAGAACAAAATCGTACAATCTGTTTTCTAGTAATGTACTTATAACATGACAAAGCCCTTTTTTTCTTGTAACTTGTTTCAGATTTTTTATGCTGTGCCATAAACCCAGTGGATGCAGTCCCTGGGGATCCCAGACAAGGAGGCAAATTTTCTGACACAGAATTTGCTCTCAGAACAGGTCATATCCCTTACGGCCACTAATTTTGGGAATGTTGCTTGATAACTGAGGTATTTCTATTCCCTATCCACTACCAGAACGTAGACAAACAGATCAGAGCATTCTCCAAAGCCTTTCCATTTACCCCTGAAGTTGTCCTATCTGAAGCAATAACTCTAGGGCTAGAGAAACACAAGCAAGGCTCAAGGCTGCCTTTACTTTCTTCAGCAGTAGCTGATGAGGATCTAGTCTCTGATCCATCTCATTTCTCACTCTGTTACATCATTCCCACACTAGAAGTACACTGTATTTACACCAGTTCAAACAAAACTGAATGCTAATCTGAATGCATCTTTCATGAGGGCAATGCCAGCAAAGTCAAGAACTGACTCAGAGAATTACTTCAGTTACCATTTTGGTAAGTTGCATGTCAAAGTCAGCATCTGTGGTGAAGTTTGGAAAATTTGTGTCGAAGCACATCTCCTTCCTCACCACTTCTACATAAATGCTACTCATCCTTCATCACAGCCACTTTTTACAGATGCCTGTAACCTTGTCCTGAAAGCAAGGAATTATTTTTCTCCACAGTAATGAATATAATAGGACTCTCTTGAAACACTACCAGGTTCACACTCCTGAAAATTTAAAACACCATACAGGCCTTTTTTTTCAGCTTAAGAAAGATGATACTACTGCTGAACTTTTCATTAGTGGTCTTGGTAGGGAGTAAATATGTTAGACAACGACCTACATTTGGCACTATTTCCACAGAGTAGCCTTGTACGTAATGAAACGGTGCTATAAGCAATATTAATACCTCACATAGGACAAAGATCAATAGCAATGTGATGGCCTGATAACTGCTGTCTTAAAACACGTCACTGTATTTTCCTCTGCTGTTGAGACTGGGAGACAAATATATAAGGCAAAAGCAGTTTAAAACCTAGATGTTCTACCGAAACAAGTGATTTTCGTTATTATTTTACAGAACTTTAAAATGATATGAAACATATACTGTCACAAAAACAGGTCAAGAATGCAAAAATAAAAATACTAAAAGAACTTTGTTATTTTTTATTCTGTACACTAATCTATACATCTGTTACACAAGAAACAAAAATTAAACCCACATGAGTACACAAGCAATTCACATCCTAAATGCTGATTATTGCTGGAGCCTCATTAGAGATAAGCAATTGACGAATCTCTAGCAATAGCATCTGCCCAGCAATCTCACTGCTGAGGAAGCAATGACAATTCGTGGATGTCCAACAGAAAACTAGAGTATACCTGCTGTCGCTAAAAGTAGAAATCAATACTATGACTTTCCAGCAAAGATTAGGCCTTCTTTTATTGGTGTGGGCATACGTATCAAACAAATCTGGTAGCAAGACAGAAGCACAGAAGAATTGAGGTTGAAAAGGGCCTTTGGTGTCACATAGTCCAATCCCTGCCCAAAGCAGGTCTGGTTACATCAGGCTGCTCAAGGCTGTGTCCAGGCATGTCTTGAGCACCTCCAAGGACAGACACCGCAACCTCTCTGTGCATCCTGCTCCAGTATTTGACCCCTCACATGGTAAAAAACCATAAAGGAACTATAGTTCACTCATACATCTACGAGTGAAGGGCCTTATCTAGAACAGACAAGAAATACTCGATATTATACTGCAATATAGGAAAATCAAGTATTATTACAAGTAGAAATTGCCAATTTCCAGTTTTAACTGTAAGTGGTCTAAAAAGAGGGTTATTTTTAACCACTAGGTCAAGGGCTTTGTCTGTGTATGTGTGTGTGTGTGAAATGGTTAAGACTGCAGTTGTATTACTTTCCTACAGCAGACAGCACTGTCCTCGTAACCATGTAATGACTGAGGCTCGTCTCGATTAGTACCTCCCTGTGCAAGGTGCTATACTCAGCACTTCCAACAACTGAAGGAGCTGAAATAAAAAAGTATAGTGGGAGAACAAAACACAATAAACTTGTAGTTACTAATTAGCAGCCTGAGTACAACAGTGGTATAATGAAATTTAAACTCTTCTGAATTATTTAAGGCTATCAAAAGAAAGCATGGATCTCTCCTGAGGAATTTGGGAGAGAAGTGGTCAGCCAGAACAAGTAGTCCTGGAGCCAACTGTCATTACAGACTCAGGCACTGAGAAATTATTTGATCTGAGTACATTTTTACACCTATTTCCAAAACTGAGGCAATGTGAACTATGCCCAGCCATCCCCACCGCCTGCACGCTACCTTACCAAAGGCTGGCTCACCAAATTCCTGCCAAGGAAACATTGCAACCACTGCTCTGCAGGGCCTGACACTAAAATGCACCCTCCTGCAAGAGTTGCCAGCAAGGAGACATACCCATCAGAAAAGCCACCACTGTGATAAGCCTTCCTTTTGGACTCTCTAAGCAAGTTGCAAGTGTTGCTGCCTGGACACTCAGCTATTAAAGCTTAAGCGTGATTTTCCTTGAGACTGAGACCCATTTGAGGTGAAATATGCTGAGGAAATCTGAAGCGTTTCAGTTCCTTGGTATACCTGATAGAACAATGTCTGCTCTCAATGGTAAGGAAGGAAATTTAACACATCCAGCTGGTACAAAAGAGAGTCTGCCAGATCTATTTTTCTTACACAACAGGTAGGTTTAAGCGATTTTTTTTTTTTATCCTCTTGAGATACTTTTGTTACTATTTTAGCTCATCTTCACACACAGCTTGAAAGTTATTTTTCCTACTTCCTTTTACGAAATTGTATCTGAATAGAGTCACCAATGTCGGTTTACATTCAGCTCAGGAGGCAGCAAAGACCGAAATAGCTTTAGTGACGCACAACTGAGTTTTCTCATATGAGTGGGGTCTTTTCTTATTAGAGCATAATGCCAAAACTCATCGGTGGCTGTGTGTTGTTTGCATGCAAGTGTGCTAGGAAGGTGGCTCTTCAGTACCACCCACTTGGGGAGTTAATGGGAACAACTGGAAACAGGCACAGCTGAAGAAGTCTGTTTGTGCTTATGGAAAACAGGCTTATTCTGCCAGCAAAAGCCAGTAGATGAAAACTGTCATTTGCAACAAAAATACTGTGTTGGGATTTCAAATTCTTTATTTCAATGTCAGAGTGAGGACATTTTATGCTTATGAGACATTTTAAGCATATGAGACAGCATTTTAGTAGATCTTAGCTTTTTGGCTAAATTGAGGTTCACATAGATAAAAGATCTGCAGTAACATTTTCAGGCTGTTCACAAACAAATATTATCCAGGAAAAGCATAAAAACATGTTGTGACACAGTCAGCTAAAGTAAACACTAAATGAATCAACAATGCAATGATTGGCTAAAAATGTAAATACTATTAACAACAGCTCCTGAAAAAAGTAATATAATTGAAAATGTTTCTTAACTCACTATTATGCATGCAAGCTTTATTGCTAGTTCCAACATTTAAATGATTTTGCATTTCATTCTTTTCAACTGGATCAGAAAGTCTCTATGACTGCTAGAGCCAAAGGCTAATGTTGTTAAAATGTTTCGCTTTTACATAATAAGTTAAGCATGTGTTTTTTAAGAAACTATACAGAAAAATTCTTCCTATATTAGAAATATACACTACATAGCTAGAGTTGTCCATTTCCAGGACTTATGTTATATGAATACATGTTCCAAGGACGGTATTTTAGGCATATAGAGAGAAAAGTCAAATGTTATATTAGCTCTTAACTAATATGCTGAACAAAACCTGAGAATTTATGTCAGCATATGGTAAACACTACAGCTGACTCAATGCTCCTGCCCCTTTCACACAATTACATTTTATGGCCATAGCTTATGCAGTAATCATAGAATGATAGAATGAATAATAGAATGGTTTAGATTGGAAGGGACCTTAAAGATCATTTAGTTCCACCCACCCTTCCATAAGCAGGGGCAACTTCCACTATACCTTATCCATTAGACATGCTTATCTATTAGACTACTTTTTAACTGAGTAACTATTGTTTCTGTAAGTATTTCATTATCTAAGATAATTCTCATATGTAAATTCAAATGGAATCTCTTCTGAAAATCTCCCTGAGAGCCTAGACGCAGATTACAGAAACTGTAACATGTAGCATACACATTTAAACTGTGCTGGAAGAGCATTTATTAAAGTTGAATGCTAAAATCCCAGGCTCCGGGAAAATGGAAATGGAGGTACCTTTAACTTAGGGGAATGGTATTGGTATTTTTAACTTAGCCCTCACTGTGTACACTACTATGGTACCGTCATTAACTTCACAATCATATATCCTCCTCACCTCAGTACTGTATCTTACTTACATTCAGGAAGGCCCTTCCCTTGTGACAGACTGTCCTGGGCTTAAAATACAACACAGATCAAGAATGTATGAAACACAGGGAGCTCTCTACAGACTCTTATACTTCCCTGATGGATTAACTTCTGCCGCCAAAAAGTGAGGCTCACCAAGTTCAACTGAGAATGGCAAGCAGTCTCTAAGGGATGATTTATCTCTTAAGACGGCGTGAATCACCTTTGCCTCTCTCTGTCCCAGAAGCAGGGAACTAAAACACCAAGCCCTTGTTATTCAGGCATACCAAATCCTACCCACTACTCAATGTTATGGTCAGAAGGTTTCTTAAATTTGTCACTCAAAATTGTTATAAACTTTTGTTCTCAATCTGTGACTTAGTGGTCCAGCTGCAACACTGCAAGGACAAATCAAAGCTCACGCAGCATTCAGACAGCTTCTGCACAAGGCCCCACAGAAACAAGAAATCACTTGAGAACTAGATACGTCTATCTTCTTAACATGCAGCAAATACAACAATGGGCCACTACATAAAAGAGAACAAGAAAGGAGAAACAAAATAATCAACAACTGCTTGTCAAATATAATCAGTCTATACAGTAAAGACTATAGCATTATGTAATTGCATAGGGAAGTTAAGCTAGCACAAACCACTTTACAGCTTTCATTTTCTAGCTTTACAGTACCCAATATTGTGTACTTTATTTTTAAATTTAATCGTGTGTGTGTATGTGCAATTTTCTGCTTTTAAATAAAACAAACAATAAAATGATCCCTTAAGTAATACATTTCTAGTGTCATGCTGGCCTTTTCATACACCATCAGTATGACTGAAACCTTTACATCCACTGCCAAAAACTCCTTGCAACTTCAATCACAGAATTAACAAACTGCAAATGGTTTACTATTCTGTAAGATGAACAGCACTAGAGCTGAGGCATGCTTTGGCTGTTATTTGCTGAAAGCAGAACAACTGTGAGACTTGGGAACTAGAGCTAGTTCATAGAATCATAGAGTACGCAGGCTTGGAAAGCACCTTAAGATCATCTAGTTCCAACCGCCTTGCCATGGGCAGGGACACCTCGCACTAAACCATGTCACCCAAGGCTCTGTCCATTAAATTAATAATTTAATTTTGTTTGAATTAAAGCCGATCAGAAATGTAGTTTATCTGAATTTTATCTTTTTCCTTTTTTTTTTTAAATGAAGTCTAGCTAGAGCTGATATGAAGCATATAAAACATCAGGACAGATACCTTAATTTGGCAGAATGACCCCCCCAAAAAAAAGAAAGGAGAAATTCTATGTCACTGAACTTCATCTATTATAATTCCCCTGTATCTATGGAAATCCTCTTTTTGCTCTTCAGGCTAAAATGGCCATCTTGAGTCCTCATCCTGACCATCACTGTGGCCATTTCCATCTGGGAAAGCAGTAAGTGCTTAACCCTTATACTTCTCTTTCCATAGGAATGGTCCTGTGAGGTTTAGCACCAGCAGAGGTGCTCTTGCAATGCAGGGCAGCTCTCCTGCCCTGTTACAGGAAGAATCACGGCCTTGCCCACATGCTCTGGAGTTCACTTTTTACCAAAAAAATCCTCAAAAAAATTCAGAATTAAATTAGAACAGTGCTAGGTCTTCTCTGACATAAGCCAGGAACCAGACAGAATTATGCAGGGGAGAAGCCAACATAAGAGTGGTTAAAAGTCAGGCTTTGGTCCATTCTCTGTCTGAGCCATGCCAAGAGCATCACATAATCAAGGCCTAAAGATTCATGAGAGTTTTTATCCCATTCCTGTTCAAAAACACTCACTCACAGTAACATGCTAGAAATGAAATTACTTCTCTTTAATACTTCCTAATATTCAATATTTACTTTTCCTGAAGACATCTCATTTGGATTCCTTGCTCAGAGCCCAAGATAAAACAGGTTTCCTGGTGGGTGTATGAGATGCAAGAGTGAAGTGCTATGATAATGATATCTTTACAGAATATATTATACAGCTGGTGCACAGCTAGTCATCTAGCCAGCAGATGAAACACTAGCTGGCAATAATCTTATTACAGCCATAGAACTACTAAGGTTTAGTTCCAGGTTGGATGCAGCAATACGTATTACAAAAGCATGAAACAAAATTACACAGCATTGTAACAATTTCATCTTTGCAAGAAAAAGAGATATGGTATCAAAATGCAAAGCAGCAGAAGGAATTCTAATTTGGGTTTCTAGACAGTTTTAATTTACTTTACTTTCTCTGGCTCAGTGGACTGAATTTTCCATAGGTATGCAGGGACATAAAAACAAGTAGAGCAGCCCATTCTCAAGTCTTATCACAGAACCAACCTGAGCAAGATACAACACAGCTTATATGATACAGCTTATACCCTTACATGATACAGCTGCCTATCTACACAAGTTGTTTTATCCACAGACAACAGGCATTGCACAAACTAGCATCTTACTCATAAGCAGCTGGCATTTACATGTTCAACATTACACAGGACTTAACATGACTTCACCTGTTGCTGCAACAGGTTCTCCTGGGAAGCATCTGCCACTGGGCTGAGAATCAGCCCTTCTCTCCTCCAACCCCCAGACTGTGTTGCCCTTTATTTTGTAAGGTTTAGCTTGTATTAGAGAAGCCGCAAATTTTATTTCTTTCACCTGCCACATACTGTAGAGGGGAGAAGACCCAGAGGAGGACAGGGATGCTCATCAGGAAACCCCGCATGTAAAATCCAGGGCTATACTCCAAGGAGATCAGCAATTCTCTTTGAATTGCGGGTGGTCAACCAGAAGGTTGTAAATAGCCATTATGGCACGACTCATGTGCACAAAGTGATACTGGGGATACAGGAAAACAGATGGTACAATTCTGCACCTTATTTATTTTTTCAATTTAAATAAATTTTATTAATAGGCATATTCTATTTCCATATTTACTTAAGGAAATTAAGAGACTGGAGTGAAGCCTAAAAGTGGAATATTAAGTGGCAATGCTGTTAAAATATTCTATTTTTATTAATAAAACCTGTTTACAAGACATGGAGAATGGAGAGACAAAACAAAATCGGTAGGTATTCTTTAAGTAATATATTTCATCTAGCTGTACATTTGTATTCCATCCCAAAGAGATACTCTTCTTTGCTAACTTTTCAAATTGGTTGACTTGATATCTAGTCAGATAGATATCTAGTATCTAGATATCTAGTACTTGTCAGCCATTGGAAGACAAAAGCATGTTTTACTGGTTACCATCTAAAATGAATCAGTTTCTGCACCATGGAATAAAACCTACTTTAAATTAATAAATATGAACACAATATTAAATTTAGGCAGCTTTGTAATTTCTGTATCACCTTAATGCAACATTAGCTTAAGCTTTAAAACATTCATTGTAAAATAAAACTTATTTAATATAGTGCATGATATCATGGTGGGTTTCACATGTGGTTTCACATAAAACAATACAGATTGTGTACCTTACCAATCAGCATCCTTTCATTTGTTTAAACCAGAAGACAACTAACTCATCTTTTTACATATCAGTAAACAATTTAGACAAATATTTTGCTGTCACTTTGTGTTCTCACCAATATGGTAACTGAAAGGAACTGGAAGTCCAGTGCATAATAAAAATCATGTCTTAATTAACAAAACAGAGTTGTGTGAAATTCTGCATAACGAGAGTTTACATGAAGGATACTGCATTTTCTGGAAAGGAAAAGAAAGATGCTGCCTAGCATAACAATTATGTAGAACTTCTCTAAGGTTTAGAATGCACTGTGAGATAGACCACTGAAAGTCTCTGATTTCAGGAAAATAAATAAAATTAAGGAAAAAAAAAACAAACTAGGAAAATAGAAGAGACAAGTTATGAGCAATCAAACCTGGAGAAGATGACAAGAGCTTTATTTGAATAATTACTAATCATATAAAGATAGGTCATTGTCATAATCACATATTTAAACTGTAGCCATTTACTGTAGCCATTTACTGAGAATAGAGGATAGGCAAGCAGGGTAAGAGTAATACCTTTGAATGTGCTGGAAACCACAGGTGGGGAAAACAAAATAAAAGGAGCTCTCCTAGGTTTGCTTCTAACCAATTGACAAAAACAGTTTAAGAACACAAAAGTGGAAAGAAACAAGTTCTCATGGAAAGGAAAAACTCATCAACAAGAGAATGAATGCAACAGTCTCCAGGAAAGCAGGTTTTAATACACTTTCAGTGTATTCTCAAGTATAACTGCTTCCCATGGGAAACAGTTCTCAAGCAAAAAATTAGTTCAGGAAAGTGACAGGTCCTCAGTGAAATAATATTAAGGGCACAATCACAAACTAATCCGTATGAAAAAAACGTTTAAAAAGTACGTAATCTGAAACTTAGGAAAGAATACTAAAGGGTAAATTAACATGAATACAACAGAACCAATAAAGAGGGGAAAAAGCCTATAAAATTATATAAAATTAGTTAGCAATATTTGAAATATTTTTCCTCCTGCTTTTAATGTGTATTAATATTTAAAAGTAGATAAATAGTTTGCACAGGAACAGCAATGATGAGTAGAGGTGCAGTTAACAGCAGAAAGAACACAGAAACATTACTGATTTTCTAAGTGTCAGGGGGTTTAAGAATACATCACACAAAAACCTACGAAGGAAATACTTAGGTACAACTCATCCTGAGTTGATGTAGTAGAATGGGCTTCTCGGGAATGCTTTGAAATCCCTTTAAGTCTTAATTTTATTTTACTGTGTGAGCTTTTTCACATTTACGTAAGTTTATTTTAAAAAAACAAAATATCTCAATGCTATTAAACTCATTTAATTTTAGACTTTATCTCCAGTCTTTGACAGCTCTTATGTCAAAAGTGTTATTATTTAATACTAGTTAAATTTAAAGGAAAAAAAAAAAGAAAAAAGAACAAGAAAACACCCCACATAAATAACAACAAAACTCCCAGAAAGATACCATCACCCACCAGGAAATGGACTGTAGAACCTAACACAAAACACTGAAATTCTCTCTCTGTTTCACTACTCGCACTAGCTTGGTTAAACTCATACTGGACTTTATGGAGTCACCACACAGCTAATCTCTCTCTCACACCTCATACTAGATTTTTTCTATGAACAGAGATAGTTCTAGTGAATTATTTTTTACCTACATTTTGCCCCAGAGTAAAAAGAGAGGCTCTATATACATATATATTGCTTTAGTTAATTATGATTTTCTGGTACTCTATGAACTTCTCATGTGTTTATTAATGTGACATCGAAGTGCTATATATTAAAATTCATAAAAGCATTCATATGCAGCTCACAATGGCAATATGCAGGCAGGGAGAGAAGCATAAAAAAAGATTAGACCCAGAGTGACAGAAGGAAAGATTTTTTTTCTTGGATCCTAAAAGAGACAAGGTGGGGTTTATTTCAACCAAAACAGTTACTAAGTTGCTGGGCAGAAAACCAGCCTTAAAGAAAAGACCAACCCTACTCAGAGCAGAAGTCATCTTTCTCATTTTGAGTTTTCTCAAATTCATGAGGTTTGCTGTGCCAATTTTAAGTAGCTCAGGGAGTTCTGAGCAGACTTCAGGCTCAGATTTCAGCAATAATTTGTTTGTTTGTTTGCTTTATTTGTCACTGTGATAAGAGGGACAGAGAGCACCACAGCAAAGGAACTGAGTCACCGAAAGGGGAGGCAGGCCTTTGCGTGCAAGCAGATTGCTCCTACAAGAGCTGCACGAGTTCTATTTGCTGGAACTGCTGCTCAGTCGAGACAGTGTGAACTGCAGAGGATGCAGCTGTAGAATATAGACCAAGGAGAGATGGAAGGAGCTGCAACCCAGGTATCACCAAGTAGTGAATGTGGTACATCATCTTCTGGGGAGAAGATGAGAGCACACAGGGCAAACACACAGATATTCACCACTTCTAGACAACCCATACCATGAGATGCTACAAATTACTGACAGAGATGTAACTTCTAGGAGGCATAGCAGCTGGGAGAGAAGTTACGAAGAAAAACCAGATCCCATGCAAGGCTTCTAGATGCCCCCAGTAACACTTACATGTTCCCCAGTTAGAAAAAGGTATTTACTATTAACACTTCTCCTTAATATATGAAAGTTTTGACCACTGCATGAAACTGAATAGAGATAGTGATGTGCTGCCTCTATAGTCAAACAAAAGGCTCTAGATGCATTTAAACATGTCTCCAAGAGGACACAGTTCACACCAGTAGAGTTTACACCAGAGAGTACTGCAGCCAGTACTGTAATAGCCCAAGACTACTACAGACTAAGTTTTGGGCAAACAAAAGTATAAGGAGGCAACTTTGAGAACTAGTTACAATTTATGGAAGCAACTAGGAAAACAGCAAGGAACAGAAGGGAAGAAAACACAGAAGTACTTGGGCACCTTTTGCAGTTGAAGAAGTAGAACATTAGCCTTCAGCACCAAGTTTGATTGCAGATAAAGGACAGCACTTTGTATTGCTGAGAGGCTGCCATGCAGGCTGACAGGTGTGGGAAAGATGGATACATGCCTTGGTGTGGGAAGCACAGACCAAGATACCCAGCCCCATGAGGAAAAAGGTTAGATTAACACTGGAGACATTCCCCCCGATCCCACAACATGAGATATGCAGGGCGCAACCTACAGAGAGAAAATGTCTCTCTGTAGGAGGTTAGTTAGCAACTTCCTGAGACATGGAAGTGTGGAAAAGTGGCTCACAAAGCCCATCTTGATCCCTAATAGTAAAGGAGCTGCCTCTGTAGGGAAGAGAAACAGATGTAGCTGACCACAATTGTGGCAGACGTATCTGTGAGCAGAAAGGTTACAAAAAGAGAGAAACAAAGTGGGAAGTATAGCAGCAGATGGAAGCTCAGAGGAGCCAGAAAAACAGCAAAATATGATGCACGGCTGAACCCAAAGGATGTTACCAAGAAGTTAAGGTTAGTATTCAGCCCTGTCCTCAGAGTCAACCCACAAAACCTAAGGCACAGAGAGAAAAGCATCAGGTGTCTGCTATTCCCAGGCTGGTCCCAATCCTAAAGCCACCAGACACTGCAGTAATTTCAACACCCACACTTCAAGAAATGGGTAGGGAAAGTGACAAGAGATGTGAACAAGGTGGCACTCCAGAGGGCATTTTGTTCCAGGATGGTCTGCTGCAGGGATGGTAACACAGGAGGGTCAGTTAACCATGCCTGGGCCTCCATAGGCCAGGCAGAGAAGAGTTAGAACTTGCTGATCCAAAGCTTTTTACACCCACCAGAAATATGACATTTAAAACACCCTGACAACTGATAAACTGTCATAGAGGAAAAATAAATAAATAAAAAGGCAAATAAGAGAAAAAGTGAGTCAGCTTACACCGTAAAGGGGTGTGTTGGGAGAGAAATTTATGGGATGCTGTTCTGTCACTTGTCTTCAGGCAGCAGCTGACCGAGCTCACTGGGCTACTGGAAGCAGCCCCAGCACGAGAGCTAGTACACCCTGCACTACAGCAGTGCTCATGGAGAAAATTAGCAGGAGTAGTGGTAGGTCTGGCCTGCAGCTTTAGCTCTGATGTGATTACTACAGAGCTCTCCTCAACTGGCAAAAGAGTTACTCTGCAGCCAGCAGAGTAAGGACTAATGAGTCTAATGCTCAAAAGCTATTTTAAAATTCATCTGCCTCTTCCTTTTCCTTCTGTACTTCCTCCATCACCTTAAACTGTTGTGCCGAGCACTAAAGGAAGGTCATAAGCATATTCAAAGTGCAATACTGCTCCCTATCTCCCTGCTCTGTGTAGATTGGTGCACCTTCTTGCTAAAATGTGCATGTGTTAAACCCAGGGGTCACAGAGAGGAAGAAAAATCTGGCAAGTGTAACTTTAGTAATCTTTTAATCTTAAAAAAATTAGTGTCACAATGAAATGCAGCTACCAAAGCAGCTGAGGCATTTTGATTGGCAGGCGCTTGGCCTCAGTTAGACATCTCTGTCATGCCCACATCCTCCCCAACCACAGCACTGCAGCCAGGCAGGTATGAAACAACTGAATCCTTGGGGGGCAGGACCAGCCCTGGCTACACTCCCAGGGCCAGAAGCAGATGCTGGACAGGCAGCAAGTCTGCCACCCTATGTGTTGATTTGGGATCTTTCTTTCTATAAAACTAATGAAAAAATAAATTTCCACTATAAACCCTATATTTACCAGCTCCTTGCACTTTTGTGATTGGAGGTACAAAACAAACACCATGTAACTTTTCTTGTCAGTTACAACTGTAGTGATCCTCATTTTATGTAATAAGTCAAAGGCAAAGGTTGGAAGCAACAATTATACTCTCCCTTTTTTACAGTCCAGCTTGGTATAATGTGTCCTGGCCATGTAACTCAATGTTCTCATAAATCCTCTGCAGCCCAACCCTTTCTATTTACCAGCACCAGTATTATTTACTCACGCTTTTTCTTCCTTCCACCCTCCCACCCCACCCCTGCACAGAATGAAATGAGTAATTTCTGAATTCAGAAAGAATAAGAATATATTGGTATACTGGCCTTTGTATTGCATCTGTATTTTTCTTTCTTCTGACATTCAGAAGCACTGGGATTATGGGAAATCAGCAGACAAGGGAAGTGCTTCTGATATTTTTATGCTGAGTGTCCAAGGGAATACGGCTCACAGCATCATACCCAGAGACGATGTGTGACTCTGCTCTGGTGCTTGCCTCTGCAGCTATCCCACACACCATGACCTCTACACCCAGTAAGTTTTCAGTTTTCACACAAATTTGATAGAGGGAATAGAAGTTTTATGAACTGAAGGTTCTTTTAAGTTTTGTGATGATAGGTGAGCAGGTAAAAGCAAAAAAGAAATATAAATGTGGAAACAGTGCAACTAAAGCCCAAACATCAACCACACTTTGCAATCAATCAAAAGTCAGTCACAGAAAAAAAGTGTTTAATTGTAGTACTGGAGAGCTCCTTTAGTCTGACAGTAGTACACATGACAGTCTCAAAAAAAGAGATCCAGGGTCTATAAATGACATTTATTACCCTAAATATCAAATTAAGTTAAATATCAAACTCAACAAAATTAACTTCAAGATATTCTGTGAAAATCTGTGTTCTTTCAAGCAACCTGTGTGTTTTTCTGCCCTGTGTTATAAGCAGCAGTGAAGAGCACACTGCCTTTCACCAGCTTAGTACATTATATGAGATTTGAACCATTAGCACTGAAACCAACCAATGAATTCCTCAGGAAACAGAAGCTGTAGCTAACCTAGTAACCCTAGAGAGGCTTAGGAAAAGCTTAGAGCCTTTAAAAGCATAGCAGACACAAGCAGCCAGCAGATCCTCAATCATAAATACTGTTTCCTCTCTGGAAAGACAAAATCCTACCACCACAGTTAAAAGACCTTAGAAGACATAATTCTTCTCAGAAGGGGATATTTAGTCAGACTGCCAAGAGGAGCACCATCCCATGGGAGGCAGGAGGGCAGGGAACAGAACAAAGGGACTTTAATTCCTGGGAAAATGCCTCCAGAGGTCAGGAGATTACTGCTGATCAAGCCAAGAAAAGGAACACAACTATTCCCAGAAGGAAGAGGGACGGAGCAAACAACATGAAACCTTTAACCTTTTTGTTCACTGTGTCAAAGTGGTCAAGTGGTAATGATAGCTGACTGGCTTTCACATCCCATAACCTCACAAACAGCTAGAACCCTTGGCCTTGTTGTTTCTCTCCTGTCAGCATTTCATGAACTGTTTCAAGTACCATGATGGTTAGGCCTTTCTTGCTCTTTTTTAAACTTTTTATTTTTTTTTTACATATTATAAAGGAACTCTTTATAATCAAACTGGCATAGGTCTGTTGACTTTTCCCTTCCTGATCTTACACATACATCACTGGTTGAATGAAGCCCAAGCTCTCAATGTCTGACTTTAAAGGAAAAAAAAAACATTTAGCTCATTGCCATAAAACTTTTACCCAGTGCCAAGAACAGAAAAAGGCCAAAAGGTCAGGAAAGCAAATTCACATGTTCGACCAGACCTGTCATTTCTGTAAATGGGCAATGCATGTGAAGGAAAGGACTAAATTCTAAGACTTAGAAATTTTCCTTTTCATACAGAGGAAAATAAGATTCACAATTAAGTAGAGTCTTCGAGGTGCGGGCTAAAAGGTATCCTCTGAACAGACAATATGACAATAACTTGACAACATTATAGTAAGAAAACTAACTTATCTACCTATTTGTTTTTCACAGATGCTACAGAAGGCATGATTTTTCTTCACCTTTACGGGAAGTTACATGTAACTGTGCTCCCAGACAGAAGACATAAATGAACATAGCAATGAAGATATGCCAGTACAGTGATGATCTTCTACTCCTACACAGTTCACAAGTTCCTGTCCTCAAAATGAGCACTGTAACCCTTGACACAGCACGTCTTCCCTCTTCCCACAAGGGCACCCAGAAACTCTCCAGCTTTAACTACATGCATCCTCTTGGCCCTTACAGACCTTTTCGTAGCTTAGAGAGAAGCTCACAGGCTCCTGGATTTCACTGTTCTGACCTTATTCTTCCAGCCTAAGGCAAAGCAGCAGCCAAAACCTACATTGCTCCCCTGGCTGCCAGTCAGTGCGGGGAAAGGATGGCCCTCCACAACCCAGCTAGCTTCAGCCTTTCCAACTTGGCTGCTTTCTGCCTCTGGCAGTCCTGTTCCTCAGAAATCTGACTGCTGCAGTGCTTTCACTGACCATCTCCCTTTCAGTATCATATCCCTGCGCCTTTCTGGCTCCCTGGTTTCAGAGAGGATGGAAAATAATAGCAGGTTTCAAGCTAAATGTCATGATCTCAGTGCTAGAACATCCTGCCAACATTAAACAACCTTATTCAACTCTGATTGCTACCTTTGCAGGGGAATAAAACTTAATGCAACTCCCTGGCAAGTCAAAATCAGCAGAATCAATCTTGGTTTTACACCAGATTTTCAGCAAAATAATACCTGAGAAAACCCTTCTTACTGAAGTATGTTGAAGCATGGCCAGCTTTCACATGCAAGTCCAGGGAAGACTGAACAGCACAGCAAACCATGACAATAAGTTACTCAAGTGAAAAATGCAAGTATAAACTGTAAACACAGCTGAGGAAACACTGTATTTGTCCTGACCAAAATGCAGGTTAAAAAATCCTTATTGAACTAAATGGGGTTCATTAATTATGAAATGACATGATGCCCAGACCCTCAGAGCATGACCAGCTCCTTTCTGAAGGGATGGGGTGGCATGGCTCTCAGCTGGTGCTGCTCTGCAAACGTGCTCCCCTAAAGCCTGTTCAGCATCTGGGGAAGCTCATGCCTCCATGCATAGCACAGAACTCCTCTTCCCATCCTCTTGTATAACTCAGCTAAACTACAGAATTGAACAGGTAGTAGGCGCATTATTTAATTATGTAAGAAAACGCCGTATAGGATCTTAATCAACAGGACTGGTTAGCATTAAGGCTATACAGGTATTTCCATTACATACTGCTCTCCAACCTTGGTTATGGCACAGGAAACACTGCTACTGAAAAATAAGGGAAAGCTTTTCAGTACCTCCTAATTTTGTAAGCAGGCCATGAATGGCTTTGTCGTGGTTTAAGCCCAGACGGTAACTCAGAAACATGCAGCCGCTCACTCACTCCCCCCGCCCTTCTTCCTCCCCCCACCCCCGGAGGGATGGGGAGGAGAATCAGAAGAATGTAATTTCCATGGGCTGAGATAAGAACAGTCCAATAACTAAGGTATAACACAAATCACTACTGCTGCCACCAATAATAATAATAATAATGGAAATAACAAGGGAAGAGAATACAACCGCTCACCACCCTCCGACCGATACCCAGCCCGACCAAGCAGTGATCTAGCCCTTCCAGGTAACTGCTCTCAGTTCTACATCCTGGGCATGACGTGCTGTGGTATGGAATACCCCTTTGGCTAGTTTGGGTCAGGTGTCCTGTCTTTGCTTCCTCCCGGCTTCCCCTCCTCCCTGGCAGAGCATGAGACTCAGAAAGTCCTTGGTCAGAGTAAACATTACTGAGCAGCAACTGAAAACATCGGTGTTATCAGCGCTGTTCCCAGGCTGAAAGTCAGAAACACAGCACTGCACCAGCTACTAAGAAGGAGAAAAATTACTGCTACTACTGAACCCAGGACATGCCTCTCCACCCTTATCTTTTGACCAATTTTCTCTTCACACTTTTCTATGGCTAACATAAAAAGTAAAATTCGCTGCAAATTTTAATTTCATTTACTTGTTCCAAAATGTAACTAAGCTGTACTGATCCAATTACAGACTTCTTGCCTCAAATGATGTTTAAAAATTTATTTGGATTAGGGAATTTAATAATTTAATCAAATTTAATCAAATTATTAACAAATGAATTTTAGAAAATTAAGTATAAGAACAGTTTTACTTAAGTTAAATAAGAATAAATAATAACAATCACTTTCCACAATTTATTCTATTTCAGAGAAAATTAATCTTCCCAATTTTTTTGGGGGGGGAAGAAGGAGAAGATGGCAGTAAGAATAAGATGATGATGGCAAAACATCAGTTTAATTCTCGAAGCAGTTTCATTCAAACTTGTGAATAATCAGACAATCATGCCTCTGACATATCCTGGCTGTTGTGGTTTAAACAAAGTCAGCCATAAATCACACAGTCGCTCTCTCACTCCCCCCCCCTTTTTTCCCTCCCCATACTCCCGGAGGGACAGAGAGGAGAATCAAAAAGAATGCAACTCCCAGGGGTTGGGATAAGAACAGTTTAGTAACTAAGGTATAACACAAATCACTACTGCTACCACCAAATGATAAAGAAAGTAACAAGGGAAGAAAGTACAACACCTCACCACCCGCCGACTGATAACTCGCCCCACCCTGCCCAACCAAACACTGACCGATACCTCCTCCAAGCCTGCAGTCCCAGCCCTTCCAGGTAACTCTCAGTTACATCCTGGGCATGACGTGCTGTGGTATGGAATACCTCTTTGGCTTGTTTGGGTCAGGTATCCTCTCTCTGCTTCCTCCTGGCTTCCCCTCCTCCCTGGCAGAGCATGAGACTCAGAAAGTCCTTGGAAAGACTAAATATTTGAGCAGTAACTAAAAACATCGGTGCTATCAGCGCTGTTCCCAGGCTGAAAGTCAAAAACACAGCACTGCACCAGCTACTAAGAAGGAAAAAAGTGACTGCTACTGCTAAACCCAGGACACTGGCAGACAACTATATCCATCACAAAGTTCCAGGGTAACTGGAAGTACAACTCATTAAGGTACAATAATCTATAGGATAAAAATCAATAGTAAAGCATCCTCTAAGATACAAAAGAGTAATTGACTGTTTTCAAAATGTGATAATCCAGTTGCTTTGAAATCGTATCTATTGCTGATTTAAAAATGTGTTTTATAAGATGTGATAATCAAATGAGAGTGCTCAAAACAGAAAGGTCTTTTTTTTTTCCACTGCATTAATTCACCAGCAACAAACTTGCACTGAATACAAGATTCTTGATTTTCAATTAGCTATCCAAGTATTTGACTAATCAATTCCAATTTAGCAGGGTTACCATTCTCCATTCAATGTTACTATTTCTATTAGTAACCTTTGCAACCAATATGTTAAAACACATCAGTTGTGAAGGCCATTATTTTAATGCAATAATCGTAAATCGTCTTTCATTTGACATTAGTCCTGGACAAAAAAGTCACTAAGCATCGCAAAGGTTAATTAAGAAATCACATATATAACTTCAAGCACAAAGAATATCGCATTGAAGAACCATTCTCAAAGGGAAAGTTAGTGAGACAGAAATCCTAAATAATACATCTCCCAAGGAGGAAAAGGTAAATTCTCTTCTTTAAGAATACAAAATTACTAACATAACAAATTCTTACTGTAATAATACAAAACAAGGACAACTACTAAGCATGCATAGACTTAGTCCATGCCAAACACTTCTGTCTTTATTCTCCCACTGATGTGTAACCAGCTTAAAAAATGGAACCATTTTACCATGGGAAAATGTTGCTGAGGCCTAGAAGGCCACAAGAATGAAGCTTGTATTGCTATTTTGAATGCCTCTCTTATGGACTAAACCTTGAAACCATCACAGTAGAAACTGTGAAGTCACAGGTATTAAGATCTGTTATGTGTTCTAAATATAGATAATTCAGGTCATAACTGTAAGAGATACAAATAGTCCTCCGAGATAATCCTCATGTGATACTGGTATTACTTTAAAAGGAGCATTTCTATAATAACTCCTGATTAAATATAGAAATATGATAGCAGTGACTAAATCTAGATGTTGTATGGCTTTTTTGTAAGGTTCTTCACATAAATCTGGCTGTGCAACTCACTGGACAGACAGCACTCCAGCTGCTCACAACAAAACTGGTTTTCTTCTTGGTAAATAAAATTCTGCTTTCCAGGCATTTGTATCTTTTGTTTCTATCTGTATGTTTTCTAGAATGTTTTCAGAGATACATTCACTTCAGAAATAGAAAAATAAACGAGGCTATCTATAGCCTTGGTCGCAAAATGGAAATAGATATTACCATCTCTAAATGTCACTAATCATTTCACATTTCACCTTCTTCACTGTCTCCATTAACTACCAAAATCCTTGAACTCATGAAGACAGTAATATGCTGCAGTTAGTTGCTGAAGTTATTCAGATACAAAGAACTGAAATGCAAAAGGGGAGATATACTGATGGCTACATGCATTATGGACAGTATTCAAAGATGAAACAATAAGGAACATTTCTCATCTCCCCTCTCCGTTAGCTAAAGGCTTTGTGAAAGAGAGTAGTGCTGCCAATATGTATAATTTTGAAGTCTCTGGTTATTTAGTCCTTATTCTTAAAGTCCACGGTCTTAAAATTTTATGATTTAGCTACATTCTTGAATTTCATGAAATAAAAAAATAATAAATAAATAAAGCTATTATTCTAGTCCTTACAATTGTGAAAAAAGAATGTATTTCCCAAATCTTGCCTACAGGTTCAAAAACTTGAGAACACATTTAATAAATGACATTGTTTTTTAGTGTTTCACTCATGAGTTCTTGAGGTCTGCAGCTGGGGAAATTGCATTTACTTCTCTGATCTTTTTCCCCATTTATTTTCTTCCTTTCATCACCATTTCATCACAAAGTGTACTTCTCAGTTCTACAGTTCGATTTTTTGAAGATCTTTGGGATTTTCTCCTTCCTTTCTCTCAAAGGGCACTCACCACCTCTTTTCTCCTTTGTCCTGCTAACTCTGTCAGGATTAACTGAATAAAACTGCCCAGCTCCTCAGACCTCAGTGCTGCTGCGATGCCTGCCTGCTACATGTGCAAATCTTTTGCTTTCAAATGCTCACTGGAGAAAGTAGGAGAAATACCACCTGGCGGGTGAAGGAGTACATAAACACCAACCTCCTATAGGCCTTGGACACGAAGAAATAAAGGCACGGGCTTATTGTTAAATTAGTACCACAGGCCTGAGGATCTTGTCTTCCCCTGCCTGGAGACTTGCCTTAGGTCCTAACAGAAATGATCTAAAGTCCAAATAACTGCTACTCACTTTGCTTTACCTTTTGTTTAGTTTTGTACAACTGCATTGTGTAACACCTATTAAATATATTTTTGCAAATAATAGCAACAACAAATAAACTATGCAGAGTGGACTGCCTGTGACCCTACAATAAAACACGGCAGAGAAGAGTACAGCACGGGATGAAGGCAGAGGCCCTGAATGACCCAGGAGGCCCAAGTGCTAGAAGCAACTTATCTAGTGGCCTAGACTGGCTATCAAAAAATTGCAACTTTAGCTCCTGTGCACAAAACCAGCCTTAAGGGTAAAAAGATAACAAAGAACCAGTATCAGCACACGTAAAGAACAGCACATACAGCACCTTTGATTGTAATGTGGAATTACAGCCCAATGCGAGCCTTGAAACATGCTGGCAAACAGAGAAGAACAACCCAAGATGGATCACGTATGGAAGAGGAAGAAATCATCAGTATCAGCACTGTGCTCCTTCCAGTAAAGGATGCTGATGTCACACTGCACACCCATCCTAATCACGACAGCTACTGTTGACCTTAGGACTCAGTGGTGCAGTGGAAATAAAAGGTCAGATATTAGACAATTTGTGTATATATCCTTTTTAACTGCATGGAATTTTAAACTACTGATAATGGAATAATAATATTTATTTGCTTAAACTAACAACAAATTCTGGGCTCTCCTTATAAAGTGCTTCTTATTGTCTGTAATGACCTTATGAGTCAAAACCTGATAATAATTCAACCAACCTCTTTCCGAAATGTCAATTCCCCCAAACCAAACATATTGGTGTTTAGAAGTGAAAAGTAAAATTTGGCTCATTTTTACCACAGATTACAACAGAGAAAGCTCAAAGGTTTTTGCTCTCTCAAAAAATTGCTTATCGTTAGCTAAACTTAGCTAGATAAATGCATGGCATTAAATCGCTGTTTTTCCACATCACTCAAACTATTTGCTTTGAAGTTGTCCAAGGAGCATCCAGCCAAATGTTTTCAATTCTACATTTCTCATATCTTTATTCTACTCTTTTCAAGATTCAGGACTCACAAATGCACTGATTTTTTATCACTACAACTAATAAACAAACCAAAACTAAACTGCATTTGTAGAAATGAGGGCTAATTACTGAGAAAGCAATAATTTTTAAAGCAAACTAATGAGTGCAAAGATAAAGTAGATATACCAGGAACAGATTCAACCACTCGCATGTCTCTTAAGCTCTACTTGCACCCTGTTTACTTTTACAAAAAGTTACATTTGCTATGCTGCTTTTCCAAGCATGTATGATACTGCTTTTAAACTCCTTGGTATCCCAAAATACTGAACCAAGCAACATCATAAAAGTAAGAAAAAATGTCTAAAATATTCTGCCTGTGCAGGAGTATAAATCAGATTTTCATTTTGATTTTTTTTTTCTCCTGTGCATGCTCATACATCTGGAAAGGAAAAGAATAAGAGGAATCTTTTGTGTGAAATATTGTTCAGTTTTACATTGCCAAGAGCTATTTTTAGCTATTGAAAGTACGAAACATTCCCAAATGAAAGAATAAAGCTTGCACTGCATCCAGAAATCAAGAGACAAATATTGTCTCTGTCTTTATCCTTTCCATGTATAATGCTGAGGGCTATAAAATCAGAGTCCTTCAAAAATCAGTGTTTGCAAACACTCTACCTCAGCACAGCGAGC
Organism: Pezoporus flaviventris; assembly: GCF_033815535.1. Taxonomy (NCBI): domain Eukaryota; kingdom Metazoa; phylum Chordata; class Aves; order Psittaciformes; family Psittacidae; genus Pezoporus; species Pezoporus flaviventris. The sequence continues at coordinate 12,479,067 of NW_026892595.1, forward strand.
AGTCCTTTCAATGCTCCCGATCTGCAAGTTAGTGCTAACCACTATGTGAACTCACAGAATGTGTTTGCTGGTTACAGTGAAGGAAGACAGTACTTTTGCAAGCTCAGAGATCCAACTATAAATCAGGCATGAAAGCATGAAACATGTTTTGCATTGTTATTTAGTTATCTTGAAAGGGATATCCATAAAAGCATGCTTGATATATGAACAGTTCGATACTTCCCATTCCACAACATTTGCAATCACTGCACCTACTCTTCTATGGAAAGACAGTATCTCTCCCTCATAAAAAAACCTGTAAGCAAAGGAAGCAGGGCAAGGGAAACTCAATCAGAGGAAAGCAAATGCAACAGAGATGGCTGAGATGGTGTTATTTGCAACAGTAAACTGCACTGTAAAATGTTAGAAACGTAAACTTATCTGTGACTTTTTCACCAAACCAAAAGTACATTGTCATTTAAAAACTACCAACTACAGAGTTGTCATTTCGCATTTAATAGACATGTAGAATACTACATTTAGCAATATTGTACATACCTCACAGTCTTTGTTACCATAGCACAAAAACTGCGAAGCAAGAAATGTTTAGACCTTTAAGCAAGAAAGCAAGCAAACAAACAAAGAATCAAGCACCAATAGCAACAGTATTCTTTTACTGTTGACCAGGAAGAACACCCGACACATTGAAAGATTATAAAAAAGTCAATTAACTGCCACAAAAAATGCCAGAACCTCAAACCAAATGAACAGAAAACCCTGGCAGAAATCTATTAACAGCCTCAAAACACTGAAGAAGCTACCAAGCTCCTGAGAAACAACTACAGCTGATTTTGAACACACTATCAACAACGATTTAAGTGGATGACACATGATGAGAAAGAGGTGCCAAAAAATCATGACCACATGGCTTTTGTGGGTTTTGGGCTTCAGTGCCTTAGTATTAATCTATTTAACCTACACTACACACCATATCACCAAAGTCATCATCAACTCACCATCAACTCACCATCTTAAAGCTGCACAGTACAGCTGCAAGTATGCAGGCATGTATGGTAACTCATATGTTATCAATCAAGAGGTTTTCTTATCTTGAAAATCAGGCTTAGTAGAAAAGAAACCCACAACAACACCTCATGCCTTACATAATAAATTGAGAGAAGACATGCAGGATGACCAGGAAATAGTACCTGAGGTACTACAAAACAAGTTAACAGTTTTCAGATTGTATTTTGTATAATGAAAGATGGAACAATACTGCACCTCACAAGATAAACACTACAGCATTTTTAAAATCAGAGAGGAATAAGAGAACTATTAAAAATTTTGCAAATGAAACCTAAAAATAAACAAGTCCTTAAGGAGTATGAGGCAGAGTTCTTGCACAGCAGATAGACAGGTGGGATATAGAGCACTGGTCACCCCAGCTGTACCAAAGTTATGGTAAGCTCACTTAAAAGTCTCCACCGAATCCAACAGGTACATTGCATTAGACCAGATCATTCATACAAACTAGCTAGGATATCTGAAAAAAAAACAAACAAAAAAACCACAAAACAAAACAGACAAAAAACTCCAACACATCAACCAAGCAAACAAAACCAAACAGAAAAACTCCAGACACATACAAAAACTGGAACATGGAATCAGAGATTGTAACATATACCACTGTTAACTGTTCAGCAGTAGCAAGTAACACATGCTAACGGAGGAGTAGCATATGGTCAGAGACATCTAGGTAGTGAAGATGTAAACCAGAACGTACTTAAAAAAATGTGAACAGTGGAAAGAACAAGAGGAAAAAAAGAAGCAGCAATCAGCCCAGAAAGCTGCTTCACAGACTTCATGTTTGTTCAGTACACAGGATCCAGAGCCCATGGCCTTACATGAGTTGATGAAATCAAATCAGGTACTGTTTTTCCTATACTTGAACAGATTATTCATCAAGTAAAAGACTGTGTCCTAAAACAAAAATGAGCATGTGGTTTGTAAAGACATGGAAACAGCTCCTAATTGTGATCTATAAAGCATTATGAAACACCAGTGAAAATATTTTCTACATCCAGAGAACTCACCACTGAATCAAATTAGAGCCATTGTAGAGGGTCAGGAAAAAAAGATTCATGCCTTGAATGGGAATCCAGACAAGTGAAAAAGCTGTGCTATATCTGAGATACATTTACAGTCTGGTTTTCTCTTACACTATAAAATGGAACTTGCCATTTATTTCATGTGAATTCAGCTACATTTTCACACAGGCCACTACATGGGTGTAATCTGACAATCGGCTAGTTGAAACATCACTGGCCACCTTTAAAAGATTTAAGGTCTGATACTCGAAACTAATGTAAGTTTATGTACATACAGACTATCCTGGGTTCAGGAGTAGCAGTCATTAGTCTTGGAAGGCAGATGCAGGGACTGTGAGAATGAAGACCGTGCGCCCACTGTAGGAGAGGATCTGGTTTGAGACCATCTTAAAAATCTGAACGTGCACAAGTCCATGGGTCCTAATGAGATCCATCTGTGGGTCCTGAAGGAGCTGGTGAATGAAGTTGCGAAGCCACTGGCCATCATATTTGAAAAATCATGGCAGTCAGGTGAAGTTCCCAACAACTGGAAAAAGGGAAATATAACCCCCATTTTCAAGAAGGGGAAAATGGATGACCCGGGGAATTACAGAGCAGTCAGTCTCATCTCTGTGCCTGGCAAAATCTTGGAGCAGATTCTCCTGGAAGGCATGCTAAGGCACATAAAAAACAGCAAGGTGCTTGGTGACAGCCAGCATGGCTTCACTAAGGGGAAATCCTGCCTGACCAATTTGGTGGCCTTCTATGATGGGGCTACAGAACTGATGGACAGGAGTAGAGCAGCTGATGTCAGCTACCTGGACTTGTGCAAAGCGTTCGACACTGTCCCACGTGACATCCTTGTCTCTAAATTGGAGAGACACCAATTTGATGGATGGACCACTTGGTGGATAAAGAACTGGCTGGATGGCAGCACGCAAAGAGTTGTGGTCAGTGGCTCAATGTCTGGCTGGAGACCAGTAACGAGCGGTGTCCCTCAGGGATCAGTGTTGGGACCAGTCTTGTTTAACATCTTCGTCGCTGACATGGACAGTGGGATTGAGTGCACCCTCAGCAATTTTGCCAGTGACACCAAGCTGTCTGGTTCGGTTGACAGGCTGGAGGGAAGGAATGACATCCAGAGGGACCCTGACACACTTGTGAGGTGGGCTGATGCCAACCTCATGAAGTTTAACCATGACAAGTGCAAGGTCCTACACCTGGGTCGGGACAATCCTAGGCACAGCTACAGGTTGGGCAAAGAAGAGATTCAGAGCAGCCCTGCGGAGAAGGACTTGGGGGTGCTGGTTGATGAGAAAATGAACATGAGCCGGCTTCAGTGTGCGCTTGCAGCCCAGAAAGCCAACTGTATCCTGGGCTGCATCAAAAGGAGTGTGACCAGCAGGTCGAAGGAGGTGATCCTGCCCCTCTGCTCTTGTGAGACCTCACTTGGAGTATTGTGTGCAGTTCTGGTGTCTTCAACATAGGAAGGACATGGAACTGTTGGAACAAGTCCAGAGAAGGGCCACGAGGATGATCAGGGGACTGGAGCACCTCCCATATGAAGACAGGCTGAGGAAGTTGGAGCTGTTCAGCCTGGAGAAGAGAAGGCTGCGTGGAGACCTCATAGCAGCCTTCCAGTAGCTGAAGGGGGGCTAGAGGGATGCTGGGGAGGGACTCTTCATTAGGGACCGTAGTGACAGGACAAGGGGTAACGGGTTAAAACTTAAACAGGGGAAGTTTAGGTTGGATATAAGAAGGAAATTCTTTCCTGTTAGGGTGGTGAGGCACTGGAATAGGTTGCCCAGGGAGGTTGTGAATGCTCCATCCCTGGCATGTTCAAGGCCAGTTTGGACGAGGCCTTGGGTGATATGATTTAGCGTAAGGAGTCCCTGCCCACGGCAGGGGGGTTGTAACGAGATGATCTTAAGGTCCTTTCCAACCCTAATGATTCTATGATTCTATGATTTTTTCTCCTTCTTGGTGGCTGGTGCAGTGCTGTGTTTCTGACTTTCAGCCTGGGAGCAGTGCTCATAACACCAGTGTTTTCAGTTGCTGCTCAGTAATGTTTACTCTGACCAAGGACTTTCTGAGTCTCATGCTTTTGCCAGGGAGGAGGGGAAGCCGGGAGGAAGCAGAGACAGGACACCTGACCCAAACTAGCCAAAGAGGTATTCCATTCCACAGCACGTCATGCCCAGGATGTAGAACTGGGGGCAGTTACCTGGAAGGGTTACATCACTGCTCGGTTGGGCTGGGTATCGGTCGGCAGGTGGTGAGCAGTTGTATTCTCTTCCGTTGTTATTTCCCTTATTATTATTATTATTGGTGGTAGCAGTAGTAGTTTGTGTTATACCTTAGTTTTTGGGCTGTTCTTATCTTAATCCATGGGAGTTACATTCTTTCGATTCTCCTCCCCATCCCTCCGGTAGCTGGGGGGGAAGGAAGGGGACGGGGGAGTGAGCGAGAGAGACTGCATGCCTGACTGAGTTTAAACCATGACACAGACACACAATTGAAACTCTGGAGATATGCATCCATCTTTTTGAAATATAAGCCACATGCTAATTATCTTTACAGGTCAAAAGGGACAAGCTATGGACAAAAGACATTTTGAATTTAGAGAAAATGTTGATGACTGTTACGGAATGGCAAATAGAACAGGTCAAATGCCCATTTTACGATTAGAATATAAAAACCCAAAGAACTGTAAGGAAATCATACGAGTGTACATTTGGAAAGAATTCACACATTCAATAATCCCTTTTTTCACTGCTGGCAAAAGGAACAATGTTCCTGCTCTGTCTAAAGGTAGCTTAATACATTCATTGTGAATTTTACCCAACTTGCTAACTGATTGCCAAACATGTGAATGAAAGCAGTTAAGACAGACCCCAGCAACCAGACTAGACATGAAGGGCAAACAATGTGCGCTGTCTACACAGTTGACGTTATTTCCACAGTTGAGCTGCCAAATACTGGTGAAGGAATTTCTGCAAAGGAGGTCATATACTTCCCCTCATAATTTCCTCTCTCCTTTTTATACTCAATATGAGAGGCAGCTCTCAAGATCTGCAAAAATGCCATTTTCTTACTGTGATGACCAGTGCCTCTTTTCCACATGTGGCAGGCAGCAGCTCCCAGCCCCTCCTCACCCCCTACATCACCACCCGCCTGTGGAGATTCTCCAGCTGGGCATGGAGGAAAGGAGCAGGCTGCCTAGGACTTAGTGTACCTCATCACCATGACTAACAAAGAGAAACTAAGGAAAAAGGGGACAGGAAAGAATTAGAAATCTGAAGAAAGTAATAAACCAGGTAAAATACATGTAGAGATGGAGAAAATTGGGGTAAAACCACCACCAAGCAGAGCTATTGAAGTTGTTCTACAAACAAGATGTGATCTGCATGCAATCCTGTGTTGTAATAACTCTAGACAAACCTTGCATTTTAGAAAATTAGGCCTAGTCAATTTATGTCTACATATAAATTAGCTATCCCCTCTATAACGTGGCTGTTTGAGAAATACGGAGGTGAGATGAATGGCCCTGGGTCAGATGCCATGTACTGGTTACTTATGAAGTGAAGCAGAAGTCTTTTAAATATACTTTCAAGGGTATTTAAATGATGAAATGAACTCTAATTCAGGATGACTTTCAGGCCACAGTTTTATGCATGCTTTCAATTCTTTTCAGCCAACATTCTCACCAAAATTAAATGCTGTCTTCCCATAATCCCCAAATTGTCCTCTTACTCTTGAGCAGCCTCTTGCCTGGTCCCAAACCAGAATTTGGATGGCAATGGGGTGAACAGGATTGCAGAACTGATACTGCTTGTACCTATTTTTTCTCATTAGGTTACATTTAACTCCAATAATGTTGTTCTACTTTGTCATGCAGTCATGTAAAAACTTTTTCTGCAAGAGGGCTGGACTACAACATTAATCTATCAAAAATACTGCATAAAGTTTACAGCATTAACCATCTAGAGCAGTCAAATAAAAACTAAAATAACTGTGAATTAATTCTGCTTATGAACTTGTTTAAATACATTATGTTTGAAATATATGCATAATATTTGGTTGTTGATTTCATACCTTTTTAAATTAATTTTGGGATAAAAGTACTTTGCTTGATGGACTACATTTTGATTTAAAGTTGAAAGAATTTCCTTTTCTATTCAATCGGCAGAAATTCACTGCAGCCTACTAACAAACAGACTTCTTTCACAGTCAGTGCAGGCTCATTTCTTTACCTGTATCTATTATTTGCATACATACGTTATACATGTAATAAGTGCTTGCTTTGATAGACATTCTAAACCGATCAGAGTAATTTTAAAAAATTGCAAAAGCATATCTGCTAACTTCTACTTTAACTAGGCTAAATATAATGACTAAGCCAAGGCTTGAATACAGAATTCATATTACAATTTAAACATTCAACAGTAAACAAAATATGTTACTCGAAACTGGCTTTCTGCATATGCAGCCTACCACCTCACAACTCTGAGTAAAGTAGGAGTGATTTAGGGCCCATTTAATATGTGACAGATTTTTTTTTCTTTTAAGTTCTAGAATGACACTGAAATATACTTCTCCTATTCCTCTGAATTTGACTCTGAGATGAAATAATAATTTAAACATGTTACTAAACAGAACTATTACATTTGCTTTGTAATGAAATTGATCCAAGAAATTCTCCCTCTGAGGGGGCTAAAACCAGGTCTCAAAACAGCTAGCTGGGAGCAAGACAATATTAATATGGGTCTAAGTATCATCTGCTGGACTTGGCTGGCTTTTTGCATACCAGTCTGAGTTGGCTTTTAGCAAGTTTGTTAAATCTTTGAGTTGCAGGTCAGGAAGTAGAATTAATTTAAATCTTTTCCAACTCTAAAAGCAGACTCAAGGAAAATCTTGTGTTAAAGCTTCTGTTGGTCATCCCACGTGGGGAGATACTGCGGAAGTGTGTGTCAGGCTTCAGAAGTGAACAAAAGACAAGAAAAAGATCAGAAACATCTGCAGAACATTCAGTGCAGATTTGTGAGATTCTACCCCCTTTGTTCTCTTCCAAGACGAAACAACTTTCTATAAACAGAGTGTTGTGACAACGTGCAGTGAACTGCAATTATTTGGTACACCTACAGAAAACGTCAAACAAGAATTTGGCATTGGAAGACAAAATATAGGCAAGCCTACAGGCATACAACCAGGGTCTACTTGCTCTGAAAAACTCAAACAATGCAAACGAGTAAAGAAAATGTTTGCAAAGGATGAGGATGACACAAGTGTCAGCACCTTCCATGACAAGCACATTTTACGCAACAGAAATGTGACGGAGGCAGGGGCTGCTTCACTATAATCATTTTAGTTATGTTTTCTTCTTTTATTATCCTCTTTTTTTTTTTTTTTTTTAGGAAGGTCACCAGTACATGCTGCAGTCTGACTGGAGAGAGCTAATATTCAAAGGGCTGAGAAATAACCCAAGTGCAGAAACAGCCCGATATTCAACAGAGCTCTGAGACACTTCAAAATACACAGACTGCAACACCCAGCAGTGTCTTTAATATGACAGAGTGACTGAGGGATTGTAGCAGAGATGATTACTGCTGTAACACAGTATTTAGTACCCATCATTTGGCATTTTACAGCTAATTAGAGAAGCCTTACTCTCCACACACAAAATTTCTTCGGGTGTTATTCAACTGACTGCTAAATTTGACAGTGTTATACAAGAACATGTGCATCCCCCACCTCTGCAAAAGGTTTCTCCCTGTGCATACTTGATACTGACTGCACACAGGGCCCAGCATTTGCTAAAGCTGTTTCTATCCTTAATATAGTTAAAGCAACACTCAGCAGCTACTCAATGGTTGCTAGAAGAAATCATGAACTTAATTTGCTCAAACTTCAACATTTTCTCTACCCTTTACTGTACTAAAGGCCTCACACTTTTCTAAAGATATCAAACCTTACATAAGATCTGAAGAACCAAAGTCACAAGGAGCCCAGAATGAACTGAAAATGCTAATAATAAAAAAACCAAACTCAAATATAAAGCCTCTTTATTTGAGCAAAAATTGACTATGATAATAAGTAAAAAAAAAAAAAACAAACCAAAAACCAAACCCCCAACATTTTTAGGTTTGGAATTCTGTAATAAGTGAAAAAAAATCTACATGTTTGACTCTCCTCAAATAAGTATGTGACCAGACAGCTTAATTAAACGTATATACTTTGAACAAGATAAATTTGGGGTCTTAGATATTGAATAGCTGCTTAATTTCCTAGCTAATTTCAATCAGTATGTTCTGAGCTGCCCCAAGATGTTATCTGCTATTTCCATTCAAAGTTCTTCCACTGAAAAAAGGGCATCAACAGATTGCAGTAATATGGTAAGACCTCCTTTCCCTTTTATCTCCACCTAAACTTTCGGCTCATTAGAAAATGTGTTAAACAAGCTAAAGAAAAAAAAAAATGCCAGGACATTCAAAGCAGACAGCTTTACTTCTGAAAACATATTAAATAGATAATATTCTATTTTATCCAAGCAGAATGGCTTACAGAAACCTGGAGCAAGAGAAACAAATTTAACTTTTTGCTATAAATCAAGAGAAAAGGTGTCCAACCTAGTCTTCCATATTTCTCATAAATGCCTAGGCATTTCTTAGCTCTGAACTGGAAGGGGAATCAGTACATGAATGTTTCTCTACCTGTATTAATGCCGCATAAATCCTTGCGTGTATTTTGTCATTTGATTTCTTTTACTTCTACTTAAACTATTCAAAAGAAACCCACTAATTTTAACAGGGAAAAGAATGCTCACAGGTTTTGACATGGAAGTTCTTGAGCTGGCTGTGGTTTATAGAGATTTCTGAAAAGAAATGAGTTTATCAATGAAAATCAAGACTTCTTTTCCACAGCTTTTGAAAAGAATCTGCATAGTATTTTTTATAACATCTAGAGCTTGATGCTACAATTATATGTATAAACAGAATCTGAACAGACAGTATCACTGCAATACTGCCATTAATACTCTATATGATCGCCTAAATGAACCATCTCACTAAACAAACATATTCTTTCTGCAATATCTCAAAATAAATGGATTTATGACTTGAAGTTATTTTGTTTTATACATATACATAAGAACCTTGACAATAACAGTAAGGCATTAATTTTTATCACTTTCAAAGAGAAGTGTCTCTATGTTCACAATTAATAAAATTTCTGCTATTAATGATGATGAATTTTAGTTTCATACAAACATTTGAGAATAAGATACAGTTATGGCATATTTAGTAGCCTTTCATCTCTGCACTTCCAGACTCCCATAAAGGAGTTTGCTTTAGTGGCCATGATTTATTACATGTAGTGTTGTGGGTTTTTTTTATACAAAAGACCACTGTGGTGACAGCTTCAAATCAGGATTAAAACATACAGGGAGAATCCCTGGGAAGTCATGCACAAGGACAGATATTCATGGTGCCTAGAATAAATGATTATAGCTTCAAGAGCCCAGTGATGAATAAAACATAGAAAAAGGTATCAAAGAACATTTTTGTGATTACATGAAAGATGCATACAGGATGGTATTGATATTATATGTTCCAGCTGTTAAATTATGCTTAATTTCATTCCTGGATTAGTGTGCAACAGTCCTACAGTAATGGCAGAGAGCCTATAGCTCATGAATACAGGGAAACTGCTGCAACACACACTGAATTTTAGAGAGAAAATACACACTTACTCCTGACTGTGGAAACACAACTATCCACCAGACTGCATTCGGCAAAATGTCTAGCCTGCATATGCCACAGACATTCAGGAAGAAATATGGAAACATGCAATTTTGAGACCAAAATAAAATCTTCTCAATTCATAACAGAGTGAGAAGATAATGCAGATCCATTGCTTTATGCCCTTTCATGTCTTGCCCCTTTTCCTGTGATCAAGTAACAAGAGTGTAGGCATAACCCTGTTCATATCGGACAGCTCCTGAGGAAAGCCCTGAAGAGCAATCAAATTCACTTGGACTGGTGAACAACCAACAGCATGTGCTGCTATATAAGAAACTAGTATCAGTGGTAAGTTAAGCACAAGATCCTATCCCAGGCAGGAGAAGATAGGTTTCTCAGGTGAAAAGGGTACACCTACTTTTTCAGTCTTGTGGTATGGAGCACTCGGTCTCCATCCATGTCCCCACGTCATAGCATACGGCTGCCTATGACACTGCACTGTGCGCATTGTGCTTAACTGACCTGGTTTAGAAATCAACCTACCAAAATAAATGAACTGAGCAGCTTGAATAGAAACTTCTTACACTAATGCTCTGGAATCAAAGCCACTGCCATGAAAGTATGTTGCCAGAGAGACACAGCATAATCAAAAGGTGCGAGGGAAAGACTGTCAAGTTGGAGAAATGCAAGGTAGAAGTCAAGTTTTTCAAACCTGCTCAAGAATGTCAACGTTTAACTCCCTACATCTCCTCCTTCCCACCAGATTTTATTCAAACTGCATCACAGAATGAGGCTGTGCAAAGCAATTCACATCTGCTCCTTTCCAGAACTCTTTTGCTCTGCTTTCCCTTCCCTGACCTCCCCTCATCGTCAGGCCTGTGCTTTAATCACAGGCTTTCAAGAGAAACTCTTGGTTTGAGAGTTTTCCTTGGAGATTTTGCCCAGCACTGAGTCTAATGTCAAGATAAGCTCTTGCTCTGGAAGGCAAACACGACAGATACAGTTATGATTAGAATCTGGTGATTTTATGCTCAGTAGAGTTTAAAACTAGGAGTAAGAAATCCTTCCCTTTGTGAGGAACAAAAAAAGGGTTTCAACTGCTGCCACATATCCTTTGTCACAAGCTGCTGAACTTATCTATGTTCCAAGGTCAAAGCCAGTTCAGTGGGGGCAGGCACTGGAAACACCACTCTTTTTCACCTTCCTGTGAGGGAACGTAATGTCACATCCCTGTGTCTGCAGCAGACAGCCTGAGCTCCGGAAAGGCAGCAAGAGAAGACAGGTCCATGTGCAGCCCTCAACCAGACAGTTGAACCAGAAAGTTCACTGGATTAAACTACCAGGAAACACCAGCGGGGAAGGCAAGGAAATTGGTACTTTGTGGGTGAGTCACACGCCTCACTGCCAAAGGTGAATAAAGGGTCAAAATAATGAAATAGCTGGGATAAATGCGATAAGTTCCCTTACTGCTCCTCTGGGAAGGATACTTTCAGCTGTAATTTGACTGCTCCTAAAAGTCAGGAATACATTTGTCTTTGCAATCACTGCCACTTATTACTGTTGATTACTAAAAGCAATGTGCAGAGCTGATTCGCAAGATGGCAGGTACTCAGCATCTCTTCTCATTTTCATTTCAGTCAGGAAGCATTTATCTTACGACAGACAGAGGTGATCCGGAGTTACAGTAACCCCAAGTGCTTTCTGTTCATCTATTTTACCCCAAGTGAAATATTAGAATCCAACAACTTTTTAAAACTCAATTTTCAAATAATTGGCAGAACGGATGAAGCCAAAAAGCAGCAAGTGCATCTCTTCTCTCATTTCAACAATCTGACATCTCCAGTCAAAATAATCAACGCAGCTGCAGTTTGATCCTTTGCCTTCCCTTTCAAGATACTTTTCTCTTCACTTTTTATCCAGGCACTGAAAAACGATGGCTTGCAGATCAATAACCACAAGTACATTTACACAATAAAAACCCAAACCATGGATTGCATCCCTGTCTTCATACCGGTCAAATGCAGATCTGTTTCAAATACTGAAAATAAAGAATCAATTTTCAAACTGAATTTTGGATTCTAGATACAGTAAACAAGAAATCACCTTGAGAATAGGTTTATACCTGATAAGATTTGACAAATAAGAATAAAGGACAATCTTGTTCATATGTATTGTAGTCATATATTTATCTAAATACTTTCTTTTACCACCAAGGTACTATCATAGCTTTCCAGGAACATAAAAGTACAAATTTTACACTCATAAGCTGTTAGCACAGAAAGATCATTTTATGAGTCAGAATTCTGGGAAAATTTTATTTTACCAAACATTCCTACAAGAAAGAAAGAAGCCTCACTTCTAAGAATAATCAAAGTTCACATTTTAATGTCAGCTATTGGAGGCAATCAAAAGAATAAACAAAAAAGTAATATAACAATAACAGTATGCTAAAGTTACCCAAATATGGATAGGGAGGACACCAAGTGAAGTAAAGAAAATGGGAGAAACCCCTGGATTGTATCCAGCAGTATTAATCTGAATTGTCTGCACAGTTGTATCTCTTGACATTCTATCACTTTTCAGAATGTCGGTACTATTTGCATGTGTCTTGCTACCAATAAACTTGGATTTAAATAAAAAATCCTGGATGAAACCATTATCCTTTTAATTTATTTAGCAAGAAGAAGGGTTTTCAAGAGAAACAGCTGCAAGAAGTAATATTTCAGTGGGTACTATCTCATCTAAAGCAAGAGAATGCCACCTGAAACACATATTAAGATCTCATATGAGATCCAATATAAGTATTTGCTTGCTTGCTATTAGAGCTGAACTTGTTCAATCAAATAAGTAAAAATAAAACTATGTAGTTGTAAGTTGTATGACTAGAACTCATTGGTGACATTTACATCACAAAAATGGAGTGAGAAGGGTAAATGCTCTTCCATACTTCCACAAAGGTTACCTGATACTTTCACATAGGATAAATGCCTGTTTCATCTTTGATATGTTGTGGCAGCCTAAAACGTATCTTAGCATATACACTTTAATTTTAAAGGTATGAAATAGAGACTTTAATCATTGCATATTCTGCATCATATTGAATTTGGGAATAAAACCCAATCTTCATTTTTAATTCCTTTCTCTTATACTATGAATTATGCAGAATCCAGACACTCTTCATAGTTCGAGTTTTGCACTTAAAATGTTCCTAGCCTGGGAATGCAGAGCATCTTCCTCCCAGGTATCACAGGTTTACTTTGGTCTCCTACTGATTTTTCTTAAGTTTTATAAAACCAGTGACTTGTTCATTTAACTAATATTAAATTTCCAAAGGAAGCACTATTGAATTGGCACCTAACATCAGTCTAATTACGTATCAAAGCACTCTACTGCTACCTATAGTTAGAACTCGCTGGCATCTTGCATGTAATGTTAGGGTTACCTAATTTTTTATTCTTTCTTCTTTCCTGTTTTTTTGGTAAAGTGGGCTAGCGAGGAGGGAGGGGATATAGATCTTTGCCAAGGACTCAAGAACTGTGTCTGGGGGCTTGTTTTATCTGTAAATGACACATACTTCCCTGCATAATAAGACACATCAGCCAGGTGTCTGCTCTAACAGCAATCAGGTTAGTTCCTGAACTGGTTGGAAAATAGCTGCTTTTGTACAACAGCAGAAAGCATAATGCTTTCATTGTCCAGACGAGTCTTTCTCCGAGCCACCACACCACATCACATAGGCCAGTGTTAGCTGGGGTACCTCTGCAAGGTGAGCCTGCACTGAAACCTTTAATCCACTTCCTGCTTCCAGAAAGCTGGTGGCCATCCACTACCAACTCTGATCACAGGGTAACTTTGTTCTCAGCTAAACCCCTTCTGTTTCCTCTCAAGTTAATCCTGTGGTGCAACACCAGGAAGTTACCAGCTGTAGAACATGAACAGCCAGTTCAAGTCACCAGTGCTAATTATCTAATACATGCAGACCTATAGACAAATGTATATCCATATATGCAAAGATGTGTGTATGGATATATATAATGTATAAACACACAGAGATACAAACACATTCAAAATCCTGTATTTTACCAAACTCAAGAATAACTAAGAGCCCTAACGCTTGTATAAACCTGCATCAGTAATGCCTACCTTGAAAACATTTTACAGCCTTAATTTTAGAAAAATGAAAGATTTACGAAAAGATGCCCCCACCCCACCAAATAAAAAATCTCCAGAGAGATTCTACAGTAAGCTGGAATTGAAATGGGAAATATACATTAATCATGTAGGAGACAGAAAAGATAAAATTATGTAAATTAACCCCAAAATAGATATTACAGATGCAAAAAGGTCAGCATTTACCATAAGGTGATTAAAAACATTTTAACTACCTTTAACAATGGCCTGTGCCCTGAAATCCTATTTTCCCCCTCTATTTTTGAAACGGTATTCTAAGAGTACAAATGTATGTTAGCTGCTTAAAACCCCATGGCATTCAGATAGCTAGATCAGCTGCTGAAAAAAGTGATGTTCTGGATTACAGCACAGTAGACAGTATGGATGTTGGCAAAAGTGAATCAGACTCAAGAAACCTAAAGAAAGTTAATGAACCAGGCCATGTATGTTTTAATTGGAAATTACTTTGACCAGCAGCATCTACCTCTGTCGTGGTTTAAACCCAGTCAGGTAATTCGTTCGCTCACTTCCCCCCCTTTCTTTCCCTCCCCCTGCTCTCAGAGGGACGGAGAGGAGAATCAAAAGAATGCAACTCCCACGGGTTGAGATAAGAACAGTTTAGTAACTAAGGTATAACACAAATCACTACTGCTACCACCAATGATAATAATGATAAAGGAAATACCAAGGAAAGAGAATACAACACCTCAGCACCAGCTGACCGATAACTCGCCCCCCAAGCCCGACCAAGCTCCGACCGATACCTCCTCCAACCCTGCAGTCTCCCAGCCCTTCCGGCTCACTCCCAGTTACATCCTGGGCATGACGTGCTGTGGTATGGAATACCTCTTTGGTCAGTTTGGGTCAGGTGTCCTGTCTCTGCTTCTTCCCGGCTTCCCCTCCTCCCTGGCAGAGCATGAGGCTCACAAAGTCCTTGGCCAAACCAAAACATCTCTATCAGCTCTGTTCCCGAGCCGAAAGTCAAAACGCTGCACTGCACCAGCTACCAAGGAGGAGAAACATGACTGCTACTGCTGAACCCAGGACATTATCCACCCCTTATTCCATACCATTCACGTCATGCTCAGATCCCACATTTTCAATATACCATCACTCTTATCTCGGTGCACTCTTATCTTAGTGCATGGACCAGTCCCTATAAAGCTGCTGCGTCCATCTGGTCCATGTCAGGCTCCATCTCTTGTAACAGTCTTCCAGAGCAGGAGAGACTGTGTGCAGTGTTCACACTCGTGAATAACCTGGGCAATAGTGTCCATTGTTAAGTCCACCCCTCGATCATGAGTCCATCTCTGTGTTGCATCTCTGCTCTGATGGCCTGAAGTGCCATGGGCCCACCAGGCTTAAAATAATTCACTGTCCCCTTAAGCAGTTTCTGCAGCTTGTTGCTGGGGACTCCATACAGCTGCCTTCCATCTCCGACGCTTCCAAAGCACTGGAGGGGCCCAGTGGACTAGATACGTGCCCATACTGTCCCACACACCCTGCCACTCATGACTGTCCAGCCTTGGGGAAAATCTCTTGGTCCCCCTATATTGTTGTCTAACCCTAGACAAGACCCAAACCTGACTCTGCTTAACTTTTGAGATCAGACAAAATGGTTGTGGGTAGAACACAGTCTGTGTGTGTGCCAACATGCTGATCCCCATCACAATCAGCAGGCAGGTCCCAAGGATACCCAAAGGCCATTCAGAGCCTTCAGAACTCTCAAACGATGCTGCTGTACTTGTCACTGGGGCTGGTGTAGCTGCTGTGCTTGCCGGCTCTCCCATCACCGGCTTCTCTTTTCCTGAGTCCAGCTCTTCCTCCTCTGCCTTGCTGGGAAATGCTGCGTGGTCTCCTGCGTCCTCCTGGGGCTCGGCGGGCGGCTTCCGGGGGATGCTCTCGGCCGTCGCGGAGCTGGGCTCCGTCGCGGAGCTGGGCTCTTCCGCGGGGCTGGGCTCCTCCGCGGGGCTCGGCTCCTCCGCCGCCTTATCCCGCTGCTCGGCAGCCGCTTCCTTCTGCTCCTCGACCGCCCCGACCTCCTCCACCGGCAGCCGGCCCCGCGCGGCCTCCGGCCCCGCTCCCGCCGCCGCTTGGTCCCCGGGGCCGCTCTCCCGGGCCGCTTCAGCAGCCGCCGACTCCCGGGACCGCTCCCCCTCGGCTCCCCGCAGCCTCACGAAGATGGAGAGTAGGGTGAGGGCCAGGACGGTGAAGAGCAGCCGGACGGCCAGGTACAAGTCCACGGCCACGTCCGTCCCGCCCTGCTGCTGGAGCCCGCCCGTATTACAAGCCATTGCCATAAAGCACAGTGAGACAAGAACCTTAGCCCAGGCCCCACACTTGATAAACACTATCACAGCAAATACCGGCTCTACGTAAGTTACAACGGTCTGAAGCTGTGAGATCAAGAAGAACAACTCTGATACCCAATAAATCAGCATTGTGACGAATGACTATTAATCCAGTCAAATCTGTCGTTATCTCAACCCTTCGTGCCCCACGTTGGGCGCCAAAAAGAACTGTCGTGGTTTAAACCCAGTCAGGTAATTCGTTCGCTCACTTCCCCCCCTTTCTTTCCCTCCCCCTGCTCTCAGAGGGACGGAGAGGAGAATCAAAAGAATGCAACTCCCACGGGTTGAGATCAGAACAGTTTAGTAACTAAGGTATAACACAAATCACTACTGCTACCACCAATGATAATAATGATAAAGGAAATAACAAGGGAACAGAATACAACACCTCACCACCCGCTGACCGATAACTCGCCCCCCAAGCCCGACCAAGCTCCGACCGATACCTCCTCCAACCCTGCAGTCTCCCAGCCCTTCCGGCTCACTCCCAGTTACATCCTGGGCATGACGTGCTGTGGTATGGAATACCTCTTTGGTCAGTTTGGGTCAGGTGTCCTGTCTCTGCTTCTTCCCGGCTTCCCCTCCCCCCTGGCAGAGCATGAGGCTCACAAAGTCCTTGGCCAAACCAAAACATCTCTATCAGCTCTGTTCCCGAGCCGAAAGTCAAAACGCTGCACTGCACCAGCTACCAAGGAGGAGAAACATGACTGCTACTGCTGAACCCAGGACAACCTCTAACACCAGCAAAAGCTTTCACTTTTGTGCCAGCCTGAGCAGCCTGCAAAGGCATGCCTTCATTTCTCCCACCCTGGGGCCCGTCAACCACTCTCACTCCCCACCAGTCTATAAACATCCCCAAAGCCGCTTCTTAACCTCTCATGCAGCTCCCACAACCCTTCTGCTTATCCCCACACCAGCACCTGGCCCAACACCCAGACCCACTGGTCACCACCGCCCAAGCTACTGGTTTCATTTTCAGAAGTAACATTTGTAATGCTGCCCTTTACACAGTAAACTAATCATATAGATAATCTAATCGTGAAAGTCAGAGCCGAGACATATCATGAAGGAAGCATGCAGGCGTGTGTGAAAGCTACAGGTGAGAGCAGGCAGAAGAGCCGTGCTTGTCCTCAGGACTTTTTCTCAGTCTTGTCTCTCTGTTCCACAGACACAATTTATCTCTTTCCACTGATTATTTGAAGAACAACAGGATACTAAAGGATCTATCTACAGTTAGGTAGGCTAATATCCCTTCACTCTTTTTGTACTTGAGAAGCAGGAGACGAAAGGATACTTACGAAACAGATTTGGTCACTTTGTAATCACAGTATGAGTGAGACAACAGATGTTTTTTAATTAGAGGGGGTACTTTCGCTGGAGCATTTGATTCCTGAGAATCCTGTGAAGAAACAATTCCAGCCTCCAAACACTGCAGCCCAACAGTGAAAACAGATAAAATGTTTGAGGAAGTAACCAACATAATGACAAGCACTAGTGTAGAACAAGTGTGTACACTTAAATTGAAGACGAAAAGAGATCATGAATACAAACAAAAAACCCTGCAGTTCACGGACAGCAGTATAAAGGGAGCTGCTTTATGTCCCAGTGTTACAGCCTAAGAAAAAGCAGCAGAAATGAAGAAAATGAAGAAAACCAGTTTCTGTAACCTGATTCGAGCAGATCCAGCAATGCAGAACTCCCCTGCAGCTAAGCAACAACCAGATTTGCAACTGTACTTTTGGATCAACAACTCATTTATTTCCAGCTAGACCACTATGCCAGCTCCCATGTAATCCCAGCAACTGTGACACGCAACATTAGCTATCTAAATGATAACATGCAATGGAAGTATTTTAAAACAAAAGGGCAAATGAGAAGAAATCAATGGCAAAAATATTACCATACACAGTTGACAGTTGACACAAAGCACTATCCTATGTTGCTGTGGCTTTGGGTGCTGTTGAGCACCATAATGTCCTCATAATTGAGACAAAGTAGAAAGAGGCTCCATGATGGAACAAGCTGGCATAATATAAGGACACGCATCGAGGTGATGGGTATGCCTGGTCTGTCAAAAATGCTACCGCAGCTTAAACAGACATACCTTAACTAGCTTTGCGGCTGCCTGCTAGCAACATGGGGTAATTCAGAGGCTGTGGAACCTGTCTGAGAGTGAATAAATACTTAAATAGCCAGTCTTGGCACACTGCACTGAATAATTACATCTGACAATCTTTTTCATGCCTTCAGCCTTGCAGGGATATATAGGCATTATCCCAGCCTGCCACATGTTTCAAAGCTCTGGTCCCCAACCCATGCATGGAGGCAATGAATTACACTTAAGACATTGCATTATTACTCATAGTCACAAGCAATCACTATTACCACAGTACACATCAAGAAAGCAAAACACGACAGCTTATATTATTGCTCAATAGCCAGCAAAGGGATGTCTGGCATCAAAATTTCAGTGGCTCCCCATCTTAACATAAACACGATTTAAATGACATTTTAGGACTATGGATATTTCAAGTTTTAACAAACTCCTAAAAGGATGCCAGCAGTAGAGCATTAGGGGGTTTGCAAACAAAGCAGAGCTGAGGGGAACTGAGATTTTCTATTATGGACACATACACACTGACTTCTGGAACATCACAACCTTACTTTGACAGACATTTAAGAAGTTTCAGGACCAAAGAATGTAAAGAGCAATTCCTAACAGAGAACAAAGAGCATAGGGCTGTGCCTTAGTCAAATGTGAGAATCAGAGCCTGGATTATTAACTGATGCTTTCAGCACCCAAAGTATTAGAACTAACTGAAAGAATAAAAAAAGTCATTTTCCAAAGTGCTGAAAATATTCTACAGATCTCATTTGGAAATTGTCTCTGCATAAGGAGCTCACAGAAGAAAAATACAAAGAGGCAGAATCTAAAAAATTAAAGAGAAGGGACTGAAGAGAAGAAATTGCTCTTGCAGAAGAGCAGGTTTGTAGATCATCTGACTAACTGTATGTCAGTCGAAAACTAGTTCATAAGTATGATGTACTTTATTGAGGCAAAAGAAATCAACAAAATTGTGAATTCACTTTACCAGCACTAAAGAGGGCTGCAATTCATTATTCAAGCCCCCTTTCTTATGTGCAAACTTTAGCTCATTTAGTACTGAATTTAAAGGTCTCGCTAATACTTGTACCTCACAATTTTCCTTTGATCTCATCCCTCTCACTTGATGCAATATTTTAAAGGATAACTAACTGAATACTCACAAGGAATGGACAAAAAATATCTTTACTTACTATCATTTATTTTTAATCCCCACTCTTCAAAACTAAAAAGCTTTTCTCTGTAGAAGTGTCGATTTTTAAAATATTAACACTAAAAGCAGTTAATATCATTGGGCTTTTTATTTATTTGTGGCTTGTGAATGCTGAAGATTCATGTTTTTATAGAAATGGGAAATCCAGTTAAGTATCAGTACAAGCCCTGAGATTTGGGAATTGTTAGGATGCCCTGCTCAGCCACAGCACAGGTCCTCTTTATCCTAGCCACGTGCCAAGGACTATGAGGAGGATACCGAGAAAATCCTCAATGCTTTGAAATACCTCTTTTTTTTTTCTATTTAAAAATAAAACAAACCCAAACCAAACCCCAAAACCCGTTCTGCATTTGCGTTGCTAAACTGTTCTAACCAAGAACATTTCATCTCGGCTTCAAGTTTAACAGCTTCATTTGAATATCTGTTACCCTTGAGATTAGCTGCTGGCCTGCAGGTATCCTCATCAGTTGTCTCTTAATTTTCCATCCCTGGGTGACTCCAAACATGCTTCTGTGGCCCCACCTTCCTTACAGTAAGTCACATGCCAAAGTGAGTCAGCAAAACATGCTTAGCCATTTTCCAGAGAAGCAATGCTTGTATAAAATAAATAAATAAAAATGGCCAGAGCATGTATTTTCTTACAAGCTTTTTAGGTTTTATTTTGCCTGTTTGGATAGGTAACATATATGCATATTATATTCTGGCTTTATGTTACACAAACACTTAGAATCCATTAAAATCCGAATTTAAAAATCTTAAAATCTTCCCAAACATTTGCCATCATGTGCTTTATTACTATATTTTTCTTTTCCATTTAAGGTGTTTTCCCTAGCTGTGAGGAAGGAAAATGGATGTCATTAAACTGGTTTCATTGTATGCGTGACACAGTTCAATAGTTTTTTATCTACCCTTAATTCATTATCATTTTCCCTCCACCGCTGCATTATTCATGTATGTCACCCTCTTCTAATTCCTGTGACAAATACAATTGTAATGACTTTATTTAGGACCAACACTTCCAGTCACAATCTGGAAAGGAAAAAAGTTAAAGCAGCTGCGTCACTTGGCTCTGCCCGATTGATAGCCAGCCAAGGCAAAGGCAAGCCAACCAAGGAGAGCAGGCAGCAAAACCTGCTACCTGCAGGAAACAGGTCTGAGGGCACATGGGAGCCAGGCAGCACCAGCAGAAGTTATTGCTTCATTAATTTTACTGTGTTTGAGGGAGGTGAAGGACTGAATCACCAATAAAGGCAGGAAAGCACACCCTGTCATATTTCAGATCTACTTGGTTAGGTTTACTTTATGTCTTTTTAAACATTTACTTCAAAGGAAGCACCAAATGCATATAATATTTTAGTTAATACTATTAATTCAAATATTACACTAGACTAAATATTATACAGTTATAGCCTCTGCATAAAATGATTCCATTACAGCCTGGAATGATTTTTAACATTTGACTAGAGAAACAAAAATGCTAATGTAGTTCCAGCTTTAATCCGTTTTTAAGCACAAATGATTTAAATAATTCATTTTGTGTTTTCTATATGACTGGAACTACCCATTGTCATAGCAGGAGGGTTTTGGCAGTGCCTTTGCTACTTTGACTGTTTGCAAGTTGTCTTACAGTTTCAGACGGTGTCAGACCTAGATGCTATATCTTATGCCAGCTGGAGTGAGAACATTGGTTTCATGTATAGAAAAACAGTTTTAAGAAGTCAGGGTCTGCTAGCAGTTTCTCTACAAGCTACAACAGCAGCAGTGCTAGAGGTCATGAATATTACATAAGGGCTGTCCATGCATTTAAGCCAGCATCAGTAAGCCAAATTCCCATAGCAACACTCGCATAGATTTACTGCTCACTAAGAGATGCATCAGTTCAGCAGTAAATGCTGTACTGCTACCCTGATTAGTCTGCAAGATATTATTGCTTCAACTCTTCTTTTAAAGGTTGTACATTTACTGATAAAATCCAACACTCCACCTGAATTTCATGGCAGCCTTTATTACCTTTCCTAGGAGCACAGAAATCTCAAACTAGCAAAAAGCAACCCTGATACAACTGAGACTCCCGATTACGATCAGCAACATCTCTAAGATGCAAGGTGGAAGGGAAGAAGCGGGCTGCTTCTTTTGAGTTTCTGCTATACTGATCCCAGGACAGCAAGACCCAAGTTCAAAGAGATGTTCAGCATCTCCTACAGTGGGCAAGTTGCAGCAGCTCATTAAAAATTTGCTTTAGGAGCTCTTATTAAATATCAGTTAACAATTAACAACTCCACCCCACCCCTATCTTTGGCTTCCCTGTTCAAGTTTTCTGGCCTGATTAAGCTGTCTGCCTGTGCATTATAGTACCGTATTAGTAATGGACCTGGTCGTCAACTAGCAATCAGATGCTCAGTTCAATGATCTGGACTCCTAATTTCTGAAGAGCCCTTGTAAAACAGGTGGCATAAATGGTCAAATCTGGCAGTGGAAAAAGAAACAGTAAAATAAAAACCAAGGCAAAATGGAGGAGGGGAGTCAGAGAGAAAGTGAGAGAGAAATGCAGATCAGGTCGATCTGAGGAGGGATCTCAATAGTGTATTTAAATATTTACATATTACATACAAAAATGTAAAAACAGACCTTGGAAAACAGTAATACAGTGAGATCTGGCAGACGATAGCATATAAAAAAACAAAAAAAACAGGACGAAGTTATAAGTAAATGATAGCAAATAAGATGAACATGATTTTTACAGATTCAATAGTATTTAAAGATACAGCACACATGAAAGAAAAACAAGCCCATACCCTTTCACTGCTAAACCCCTCACAGTCCTAAATGCATTTCATGGAAAATATACAAACACAGGAAGAACCTAAAGCTCTTTTAGTATTTCCTTACTAAATTGTCACTATCTGCCAGGAGCATGGAGATAAAAGGAGAAATCTTAACAAGTCCTAGAGCATATTGCTCACAGGGTCATTTAACACACAAACTGTAAGGAAGTCAGTGAAGTCTTCAGGAAAAAAAAAGACCTTTTTAACAGATTCTCCTTGTTTACATATGACATGTAGGGACTGATCTTTCACTGAAGGGAGATGAATAGGATGCTCGAGGGCTGATTTCTAGAACTGTAAGTTTTGAGTGCCATAGGGACCCATGGGTAAACTTTCACAAACATCTTTCAGTAAGAACTCAAAGCTTTGACCCCACACAATAAATGTGTGCATTCAATAAAAGCAGAAGTGCACATATTTAGATAAGATTCTTCTGAAAACAAAAGCCAATCAAATGCCTTCTATGGAAAACTGATTCTAAGCGATTTTTCCTGGAAAATCTCCTTTCTACTGCTGTCTGGAAAATCTTTAGAAGAGGTCTTACACTGTATGTTAACACATTAGTAACATTTGTGTCACTAATGGATGTCAGTCCTTTAAAGCTGAACATTTTATGAGTTTGTGACATGAAAAAACACTTTACCTTTGCTTTTTCCAGCTGTGCCTGGGCCTGTCGCTCTGCCTCTCTCCGCACTGCTTCCCTGTCTTCTTCCAGAGATACATCTGAATCAGATGGACGGCTGGTGTAGGAGTCCGCCGAACCCTGCACAAGAAAAAGGAAAATAATGTCACAAGTTGTTTTAGTGTTAAAAACCCCAAATCAACAGCACAAAAGCCCCCAGCAGAAGGGGTTATAAATCTTGTCTTTTACTTTTGTACCCTTGACAGGAAAATATCCCAAAGTAGTTAGAAAATAACTACCCAAAATAAATAGAAAATAACTACCCCAAAGTAGTCAGAAAATAAATACTCCAAATAAATAGAAAATAACTACCCCAAAGTCAGTAAGAAAAATTATGTCTAGCTAAATATTTTCTTCTGGGGACTTTCCAAAAGTGCAGGTGTCTTCCCCAGTGTTTTATTTCCTGCACTACCCCCATGCTCTTATTTGTGTGCTTTTCAGCAAGGAAAGCCAGTTGCTCTGCAGTTAAAGCACTGGTGCAGTGCAGGGCTGAAGGACACACAGCAGCTTCAAGGATGGCTCCCTAAATATTAAAACTCTAAACAGTGACAGTACTTGCAAGGAAACAGACTTTTTATAATCAAAATGCAAATTCAGTATCAATAATTACTATTACACAATATCTTTGCTAACAGATTTAACCTTTGCTATCCATTTTTATTTTAGGGCAACCTCTTTACCTGACACACTTTCCCCAACAGAACTGCAAATGGCTCATATCCATCTCTGCCTCTCAGCAAAACATGTAAATGACCACAAATCAACTTCCAACTAATAAAATCCGTCTGGACTCAACACACATCCCCGTATCACCACAATGGAAGCAGCCACAATGCCAGAACAGCTCTATAAATAATGACAGCTCTGCTTTTCCTCTGCATCTCCCTGCATACAAAATAGAGTCCTGCGAATTCAATCAGAGTGAAAACAACTGTCATCTCCTTGCTTCCTTGTTTTCTCTCCCTCCCTGCAATACATATAATACATGCCGATAATGAAAACGTAGGGCTTACACAGATATCAGAATTCTTCAGACGTCCTCCTTTGGCTCTTTTCAGAAGCCTGATCCAGGTGGCCTTCATTAGCCAGACAGCTCAGTTATTGTCCGCAGCTGCAGCGCCCGGCACTGATCTCATAAAACATGTGCACACTGAGCACCGCAGAATCACTGTTCCTTTCCTATCCATGCTCTGCTCTGAGAGCCTTCCTTCTCTTCCCTCTGCCTTTCAAGCTTGCAGCCTCACTGTCCCCAAGTATTCTGCTACAATTAAATTCTCAAATTTTCTCATGCCAGTAAAAAATTTAAAATCATTAAAAATAATAATAATTTAAAAAAAAACAAACCCAAAAAATCTGCACCAGCTCCAAAAATCTTAACTCAAACGATAAAAATGTAAAATAAACTAGGCGTCAGGTAGATGCTGTGAGAGATACTCCAGCTGATCATAAACTGAGATCAACCGCAGAAAAATACCTAGGGCTTTTTCCTTTCTGTTTTGGGGGGCGGATTTGGCTGTTAAAAATAGTGCTTATAGGAGAACCTTTTAAAATCCTGTGCAAAATGTATTCAGTGACATTTGCAAGTGCAAAGTTCATTTCATCTCTTCCTAGATTGGCTGGGGGTGGGGTAATAGGCTGTTCATATCACTGGGCATGCTCCATATGTGCAGCCTTTTACGCAGATGCTCGCATCACACCGGGTTGTTAGCCTATGCCAAATTGCTATTTTACATCTCAAGGGTAAACAGCTGGAAAATGCAAGGTCCCTGCGAAACTGGAAGAGCTGGTACAGCGTCTCCTTCCCGTCATGTATGTCTGCTACAAGCTGCCTTTCCTTTGGATGCTCAGTGCTGTCACGCAGCACTTCCCTCCACTGCAAAGCACTGAGCTCCACTCACAGCTCTCTTACAGAAAACGTAAATCCAAAAATATGCCTGTTGAGCAGGAATTTAACCCCCTAGTCACCGCTTACAATTTTTTTGACATAAGCAGAGGAAAGAAGTAAAGGATAACTGCAACACACCACTTACCATATAAATACTAGATCCTAATATAGCAGAAGCCAAACAAAACATTGAATTTCTGTATTCTGCTTATCAGAGATACCCTGTACCCCTCCATAAACTGACATGGGAATAACATGATAAAGAATGGTTTTCTAGGGCATTTCTGATTCACTGACAGACATGCAACATTCTAGCTGGAAAAGATCACTGCAGCTGATGGCAGAACCTGCCTTTGACAGAAATTCACAGAAATTTAATAAATATACAAATATGTGATATAAACACGAGAAAAATAGAGAACAGACATCACAGCTGAGAACAGTGGTCATGCACTTGTCAGTATGTCAGCACAAAGGACTGAATCATGCCATGATTTATGTCTGTGTAACAAAAAAATTGCCCCACCACAAATGATGCAGTAGCCTACTTTTATCCACTATTAGAGCAAACAGTAGTTGCCACTAAACTGACAGTTTAAAGGTAGATTTCAACTTTCCAAATGTTTTACCTTTTTCTTTCCTGAAGACTGTAATAGCTCGAGCACAGAGTTTAATGAGCTGCCTTTGAGCTAACATAAAGGAAATTATTCTCCAAGGGATATTTTGCTTACAGGAGTCCAAATACATCTGCTATGTTATAGCCATCTTCCAAACCAAAAATGCCTACTGAGCTAGAGCAAAAGAGCAGAAAATAAAAGCAAATACACTCAAACTTTTCTGGAAATTTTTGGAAAATCTTGTCCATTAGGAAATCACCAGAGGGCTGTAACTTCCCAGCGCCTTGCAAATTTGGCTATTACTTGAAATTTCTCTTTGCCACAACTTCTGACACAGCTCCCCAGTGGAAACAGTGGCAAAAGACACGCAGCAACAAGCATACAGAAGTTTAGTGTATAGTTTAAATCCTGTTATACTTGACACAGCAGTGGCCTGTGGTCAAAACCACTGAGTTATCATGGTATTAAAGCCGAGACTGTGATAACCCCCTCCCCACCACAGAGCCCCAGCCTCCAGGACATTCTGGAGCCCTTCAGCACCCAACCCCTTTCAGAAAGGGCACATCCAAACCCTTCCCCATCACCACTGCAATTCCTCAGCGTCATTCTGCCGTTGGTTTCATAAATCAATCCCAAAGCAACATCACCTTTAAATAAGAGGAAAACAAGCAAATCAGCCATTAAGCCTAACATGGCAATCACCATGGACAGTGGGAACATTAGACCTTTATGGCAATTCTATGATGAACACATCATATTTTCCACTGACCAAGCAGCACAGCATCACTTCTACTACCACTCATTCTGCTGTACAGAAGTGATGCCTAATTTTGGGATGCTGCATAACTGGTCTTAATCCTGTGAGAAAAAAAAGAAAAAAGGGGTCATGAAGCACAGGAACATAATTCCCATCTCCCCTAAGGGGGGGCAAAATGCCTTTAAATGCCTTTTGGGTCAGGCCAGAATTGCTAAAATTGGAGTTCATCTTCTAGGCCACAGAGATCATCTACAGTGCTGGTCATGTCTTGTGTTGGTCACAGTCCAACGCACATCAAAAAAAAAAAATATAATATATATATCAATTTATTTTAATTATATTGACAAATTTAATTATATTGACAAATCACATGAATCAAAGTCAACATTACATTTATTTTCCCAGTTGGATGGACATGATCATGTAAATTCTGTATGGAAAGCAGAAACTGGGAGCTTTGTTTCTTGAATATGAAAAAACAACAACAACACCTAAAAAAATAAATCAAAGTCTGACATCAAGGAAATCCAGGAAAAGGGGGAGCGTACCATTAAAATTAATTAATTTTATAAACTAGTGATCATTTTCCTATGAGCTAAGAATGTACTCAACACTTTAACATAAAAAAAGAATCCAAACTTCGATAAAAACTATGATGAGACTGCAGTGGAAATAACTTGACTATTCACGGAAAATAAGGCCTGGTGGACGTGCACTGTCCATTCATGACAGCTAACAAAACTGCTTTTCCTCCCTGGGTACATGAGTTTTGGGGGTTGCTCTGGGGAACACTATGGATCCTTTCCCAAGAGCTTCTGAAATCCAGTCTTTCTGGGATTCTGCAGGTCTCCATAATCTTATACTGCAATGTGGAAGAGCTGCAGTAATAAAAGTATGTAATATATACTACCGTAGCCCCCAATACCTAGTATTCCACAGGGAACTGACTAGTAAAAGTGACATAGGTCATGTTAATAATTATCCCATTTATTCCCTGTTCTCTCTTCCCCTCCCCCCCTCCCCCTTTTCTCTGCCTCCTTATTTGGCAGGTTTACAAAGCCAGTTTGAGAACTAATTTCCTGTTTTAATGACATGCTCGCAAATATTTACCAACTATTTTACCACTTACTATATTGGATTCTATGACATATTCTCATAACATAAACCCAGAATCTTCACACAGCTAGTGGTCTTATGTGGTCATATTTGAGCTCCTTTTTCTCCAGGACCATAAATGTCTTATCTTTCTTAGTACTGTAGAAGTGTATCATTTCAAGAGACTATAGGTCCTTCAAATAAAAACAGGTTGTTTATTACTTTCCTTTATTTGCAGGTAAAAACTCCTTAGTTAAATTTGGTCGCACCTGCAGAGACCTTTATTTTTCTTGTTAGTTTTCTGTACCTATACTTAAATTTGGTCAGTACTGCTGGAGATTAAGTACAGATTTTGATTGCAGTGTTGCCTTCATAGTGTAAAATCTGTGGATGTGTTTGGTCTGTCACTGTACTAAATTCTCACTGGACTAATATCGCTATCATTACACTTGCAGATTCAGTCCTGGCCTTTATATTATGCCCTCTTCATAAAAAATTAAAGTGATCCTCTGAGTACCATGAGTTTCTCTTTAATAGGGTAATCCACTTATGAATTGGGTATCATTAGGACAGATAACTTTCCAAATGACTGAAAATTCTCAAATAATTCTCTTCCTAGGAAGATCATACAAGTCTGTTCAAGAAGAGACTTTTTACCTTATTATTTATTAAATGAAGGCATGAAGCAGTAAGCAAACATATAACAAGAATTTACAAGGAATAAAGTACATGTGACTACTTTTATATATATAAACTCTTCATTTATAATACTGGGATCTTCTCCCAGATATAATTTGCATCTCTTCCTTGGTTTAATGCTGAAGAGAATTTTAAATCCAAAAGGAGAAATATCTTTATGCCTTGATTCAATTTATACTTTGAATATAAAAAGCTCAGGTCTCACTGTGCCAACAAGAGGAACAATTCATTTTAACGTTAAGAACTGATGCAGAGATATTGCTAAATGCTTATCTTCTAATCTTGTTGAAGTAGTAAGAAAGACATCACACAATCTGCTAGGACACAATCTGAGATAGTAAATCACGGCCTTGTGATGCGCTACTACTTCTTGAGTGTCAGGAAATAAGGTAAAGGGAATAAAATGTTGAAAGGCTATTTCCATAACACTTTTATTTCACTTAAAATCATTAAAACTGATTCAGAACAAAGGCAAATGTGAAATGTTGAAGTTTAGCATAAAGTGAAACTGTTGATACTGGCAAACTGTAATATGCCAATGCAGAATACAGATTGTCCTGTTTCACCATAAACTGACCAGCCTCAAATGCATGAGCCACAAAATTAAAAAATCAGAAGCACTCCCACAAAAGCACCTTCTCCACAGGCCTCAGTTTGCCAGAGTGGCCACAGCTGGTGAATGTGAAAATTTCTTATCTATGAAGTTTTCTCCAGATGTCTAAGCAACATCATTGTTTTGGATGATGTTGAAGAGGACACAAAATGCTGCTCTGAGAATGCTATACAATGTTATATTGATGTTAATTATCTGAGGGCAGAATTTTTATGGAAATTAAATTAATTCCAATTGTTTGGCATGTATACTTGGCACGTATGACAAACTGAAAAAATACATTTTAACAAAGGAAAAAGGAAAGAGATCACATATTCATTAAGGGGATATCAAGCAGGAATTGTTCATTTCTTGTGTAAGGGTCACAGACATTTGACAGCCTGGCAACTTCCAAGGCTAATGATGATGTCCTCCCTGGTTCTTGGCATGGGCCCTTCCTGTACTTGGTCATTTGCCCACTACACATACATTTACACCTAAATGCTCTCCCACAGCTCCTATCACACAAGGACGGCTACCAGCTCCTACAGTGGTCACGGAAATCCTTTGCTATGGTTCCATTTAAAAAACAAACCCAAGGCTGGTTATAATTTTATTGCTGTTGTTTAGAGCTAACTGGGAATTGCCATGGCATCAACAGCCATGGAGGACCTTCAAATAATGTGAGCAGTGAAATTTTAGAACAGTTGGTAGCTTTATGGCTGCAATGTGATTAAAAAGGAGATTATATAGGAAACCAGACTTCTCTTTACCCTTAACATGACTTTGGCAAGCTTGATCACAGCACCCAGCTTGACAGGAACAGGTTTCCAAGGCACTAATCCAATCAACAGCTGGATGAAAGCAAAGGTTTTTTTAAAATAACCCTTAGGTTTCCAGAAGCCGAGATTTTGGCATTCGCAAGCCAAGTAAACAGTTGTACCAGGTACTTTATCAGGAAAAACGAAAGAATGAAACCTTCAATAACCCCACACACCAAAACCCGCCACACATTTGCACTCACAATTCATGAGGTTGCTTTCTTGGTGTTTTGTTAAGAAAAAGTATCATGAGCAGGTATTTTTAGATAAATAAGTCTTCTCCTGGTGGCTCTTCAGAAAAAATCTGGCAATATGCAAATTGCTTCCAAAAGGGCAGCTGCAGAGCTCAGCCTAGTTAGCAAACAGACAGACAGACTGACCCCTCAGAGTCAGAGCTAAGCTCTCCCCAAGGCTTTGGGATGCTCTGGTGTGTTACGGTTTATAAACTTCTGCAAAAACCATCCTAGAGGGAAAATTACTTGAGATCCTATTGTACAAGGCACTGTACAGTTACAAAGTAAATTACAAGCCCTGCTTAAAAGAACTTCCAGTGCAAAGGATGAGAGAATATGAGCAGAATAAAAAAAAAGGAGTAAGAAAGGGATCAAGGTAGCAATGCAATAGAAAATAAAGTATCTTTAAATATTCGATACCAGCATTATGACTCATCCCTTGCATAACCATGGTGGGTTGTTGTTTAAGTAAGTTTTCTATATGTATTATGGCAGAGATTAGTTCTGTGAAAGCCTCTGAAGGAGGATAATCTGGTAGCTCTGTATATTCTGACAGAGAGATTCTCACACTTATGAAACTTGAGCAAGTGCTTTTGAGGAAGAGGGCAGTGACAGGAATACACGGAGGTCTCCTATGCTTTAACAACAATACAATCACATCACTGAGAATTTTAAAATAAAATTTAAAAATCCCACAGAATAAAGAAAAAAAAAAGGGGGGGGAATTTGATTTTTAAAGACAATTAATTGGATCTAAAGGATGGGATTAAATTATTGACAATTTTGCGCTGTAAGGAAAAGTCAGAGCAATGACAGAGCTAAGACGTTGCCAGTGGAACAACTTGGAGACAGGTGTCAAAGGAATTAAAATACACTAAGGAAATGATTGCAAGCTGCATGAACCTGAATCATCTCATTTTTGTCTCAGACCGTCAGTACACACATGGATATTAACAAAACTTGGTTGATTCATGGTAACTTTTTAAAGCTCTGGTAACTTGATTATATATTTAAGCCCTTAGGCAAAGATAAATCAGAATTATTACTAACACAAGGCGACCTGTGGTGGTGTTTACTGGGATGGAAGTGGGTAAAAAATTGAAGGTTTTCAGGAAAAATGACAATACCGTTTTGACAATATTAGTTAATCAACAGCAGATATCACAAAGGAAGTATTTTAAGTTGCAGAAAAAAAGAATTCGGAATATAAAATGCTATGTGCTGATACAAGAGCACAGAGAGAAAGACAAAGATTGGGTCAACCACAAGGGCTCATCTAAAAAGAGGAAAAATGGAAAACGCATCTGGGATGACAACAAGGAAACAGAAAGACAACTAGAAAAGGAATGAATCTGAAGGAAAGCATGGCAACCATCATCTCAGTTTGTCTCAGCTCAGTTAAAAGTGCCAATTTAGATTCTCTGTTCCAGATCTTCAGTGTATTTTTATCTGGGATTTTGGTTCAAGTCATTAAGATTTTCTGCATACTTAAAAATAACTTCCTTCAAAATTTAGCAGGAAATTCAGTTAGCAATGGAGAATTTCAAAGAAAAAAAATTTTCTTTGTTTTTTTTTTTTCAAATTATCCCTAAATGTACAATCCCTGGCTTTTTCGAATGTAACATTTTTTAATTTACTCCGGATAACAAACGGAATTTTTGCGGGTGTTTCTGCTCTTTTGGTTTCTTTAACTCGTTAAAAATATTGAGGTTAAGTACATACAGCCAAGTCTTCCCTATTTTACTCTTTCAAATGTAACAACTGCTTTAATACATATTTTTACTTGCTACCTTTAATTTCTACACTGTAAACATAGTACTCATCTGTTTAAATAATTATCTTTTTCCCCATTTGTCTTCATGAGTTACTTTGGCACGCATGTACTATCTAAAAACTGCTGTCATACACTAGTTGTCTATAACATTTTTCAACCTCTGATAAGTTTATTTTCCGGCCCATCCTCTGCTATTGAAATCTTGATTTTCTAGTCATGATATTTTGTTAACAGGAATCAATGACTGTCATGACATAAAACATGGCAAATTGCTCATTGCTTAGATTAGGAGAGGTTTTCTTATCAACACCTTTGTTAAGTTACACACAGTGAAGACTAATGAATTAATTAAATTTCCCTGAGCTGAGCCAGGCTCACTGAAAGCTCAAGCTTGTCAAACAGCGGTTCCTCTGTGACTCAGCCCAGGTATCTCTGGCAGGCACAATCACCCTTTAAGCATCTGCAGCCTCTGATACTGCCAGAAACACCAAGCAGCTTTCACACTGCATGGCACCATTTACTTCAGGATAAAAACACTACATAAAACACACATATACTCATAAGTGAGCTAAATGGAAGCTCAGTTTCCAAGGGTATCGCCACATCAGTCCTTGTGGTTTCAGGTGTTATACCTTTGTTCCAGCCTTCATCCTCATGTACACTGCTGGAAAAATATCAGGACTGTTTTTTTATACCCATTACTTATCACCCAGGTCTAGCATAAATCAAAGCAAACTACTTGCAATTTTCTCAAGAGGATGAGGCTCCTTACACCATTTAGATATTTCAATTATTCTCATCTGGTTTCAGGAATACAACAATGTAATACTTTTATCGCATCAATGGAAAAGTCTCTGGAAAGGCCTTTTGTCCCTTTTATCTATCACATGTCAAAATAACAGCCTTGAAAAATTCTCTCTCTCCAGCAGTTTTTGTTGTAAAATTAAAATATAGTAGTTAATGCACAGATTGCATGATGTCAACTGCTCAAATCCATTGGCTCTTCTAGATTTGACTCTTAAAAGATATCTAACGTAGTGCATCCACACAGAGAGGGTAAGGATATCAAGTGTGCAGTGTGTGTGATCTTCAACTAAGGGTGAGAAGCTAAAGTAAGAGCTGCATTCCTGATTCTCCCATCCCAATCCATGTGGCTGCCACTGCTTGTATGGCTCCATAAACTGCTTTCTGATAGTGGTAAAGCAAGGTAGAGTTTGTGGGTCTAACTCAAGAATCGTTCCTATTGCACTTTTACAGAACTACTAAGAAGCGAGACTGAAGTCTCTGTATGTTACTGAACCTGTTTTCCATCTGCAAGAGTGTATACAACACTTGTTTCCAAAAAACAAATTAGTAAAATGCTGTAGGAAACCATCTGATAGTGTATAATCTCTAATAATGAATAAATCTAAATATATTTTTTTACAGCTAAAACAGATCTCATAATATGGATTTATATTAGCACTATGGAGATATAACTGCTTGCTTAAATAAAGATGGGAGTTTTAGAACAGAAGTATGTATTTTAGGCAACCTCAAAACAGAAATGTGCCTGCTACTGAAGATGGTAATAATGATTAGATGCTAAACTGAAAGAGAATAAAATATAAATGAATTGCAATAGAAAACTTGAAGGAAATCATAAAAGCAGCACATGGTGTTGTGAAATTTCATAACTCAATCCTGGAATATTTTTTGTGTCCCGGAACATTGAAAGCTTGGTACAGCCCCTTTCCAGCATAATAAGTGAACTCAGGTTTTTTAAATTACTGCAACCTAGAAGACCAAACATTTTCTGGGTTGTTGGTTTTTTTTTAAGACTTAAAAGAAACATCAGGAGCAGACTTCTTTCTGATTCAGAGCAGACTTTGTCTGGGTCAGGAGAGAAAATTACACCATATCCCTTGCTAAGCCATTTCCACCTCTATCGGAAGCACCAAATTTTGGACGACGGTTGCTCTTTCATTTATTGCTGCAATACACAATATTGACAGAAAATACATGGTTTTTTTTGCTGATAAATCCAAAATCTTAAGAAAGGAGAGCTGAGGACTACCATATCTACATATACTCTCTCGGGTGCCAGAGCTATGACGAGTTTTAATACATCTTGTTCTCAGGACCACAAGGTAGTTCAGGCAGAAAGGGGGCTCAGAAAGTCTTTAGTCCAACATCCTGCTCAAGCTGTGAGACCAAAACCAGCTTGGTTCAGGACTTTATTCAGTTGGCTCTTTAAAACCTTGAAGGACAGAACCTCTCTGGAAAAACCCATCACACTGACAGAGTATTCTCACAGTGAAGAAGTTTTTTCTTATATCCAGTATGAACCTCTCTTTTTTGAATGTCCAGTGTTTGCCTCTTGCCCTCCCACCATGAACCTCATAGGAGCCTGGCTCCATGCTTTTGACAACCTCCTATAGATGCTGAGGGTCTCACATAAGACTTGGGGGTCCAGAATTTCAAAAGCATCTGCAACTTTGGAAAGATAATAGAATTCTTCTTAAAAAAGAGCCGATGTACACCTTGGGCAAACCTGTATTAAGAGATGTGCTATACAGTAGTGTCGTGGTTTAAACCCAGTCAGGTAACTTGTTCACTCACTCCCAGTGAGTGGTGCCGAGCTGACAACAATCAAGGTCCGTGTCCGTCTCCCCCCCCCTGCACCGGGGCTCTCCCCTTCCCCGCTCCCGGAGGAACGGGGAGGAGGATCGAGAGAGTGCAACTCCTACGGGTTGAGACAAGAACAGTCCAGCAACAAATCACCACCACTACTATCAGCTAAAACAATGATAAGGGAAAATAACAAGGGAAGAGAATACGATACCACCGGCCAAGAAAACGAGTTCCACCCGGAAGCTCCTGTCCTTCCGGGCAACTCCCAGTTACCCCCCACCCCGGGCATGACGTGCTGTGGTATGGAATACCTCTCCGGCTAGCCCGGGTCAGGCGCCCCGTCTCTGCTTCCCCACAGCCTCCCCTCCTCCCTGGCAGAGCATGAGCCTCACAGAGTCCTTGGTCAGGGTAAACATCACTTAGCAACAACCGACAACATCGGCTTCACCAACACTGTTCTCAAACCAGAAGTCAAAACACAGCACTGCACCAGCTAACACAAAGGAAAAAACATGACTGCTACTGCTGAACCCAGGACATTATCCACCCCTTATTCCATACCATTCACGTCATGCTCAGATCCCACATTTTCAATACACCATCGCTCTCCCACATGTATACATCCATATACATACAGACCAAGAGGAAAAAATCATTTTCTTAGTGCATGGACCAATCCCTATAATGCTGCCGAGTCCATTCGGTCCATGATGTTCCAAGTTCATTCTCTGTTGGGATGATGGCTGGAGGGAAGTCAGGGCCAGTCGCTGGTGACCTGGAGACATCTAGTTGATGGGCTATAAAAGCATTACACAGCAGGCAACAGCATACAATTGAGTTCACTGGCTGTTTTCCCCTAAAATCAAATCCCCTTGAGGTATACATCGGACTTCCCCATCTTCCCGCATTACCCACCAAGTATATCCAGGTCCCTGAGCAAAAGCAATCCCACGAGTGGGTTTGCCTTTACCTGAAGCAGGAATAACCCAGACTGTCTTCCCCAGCAAATTCTTCATATGCACCACGGGAACTTTGTCCCCCTCTACAATATGTAAAAGTTCTGACTGGGCTGGGCCAGCCCTGTTGGCAGATCCTCTGGTGTTGACCAACCAGGTGGCCTTTGGTAAATGTGTATCCCAATGCTTGAAAGTTCCCCCACCCATCGCTCTCAGTGTAGTTTTTAACAGCCCATTGTACCGTTCGATTTTCCCAGAGGCTGGTGCATGGTAGGGGATGTGATATACCCACTCAATGCCATGCTCTTTGGCCCAAATATCTATAAGGTTATTCCGGAAATGAGTCCCATTGTCTGACTCAATTCTCTCTGGGGGGCCGTGTCGCCACAAAATCTGTTTCTCAAGGCCCAGGATGGTGTTCCGGGCAGTGGCATGGGGCACAGCGTATGTTTCCAGCCACCCGGTGGTTGCTTCCACCATGGTAAGCACATGGCGCTTGCCTTGGCGGGTTGGTGGCAGTGTGATATAGTCAATCTGCCAGGCCTCCCCATATTTATACTTCAACCATCGTCCTCCATACCAAAGAGGCTTTAACCGCTTGGCTTGTTTAATTGCAGCACATGTTTCACACTCATGAATAACCTGGGCAATAGTGTCCATTGTTAAGTCCACCCCTCGGTCACGGGCCCATCTAGATGTTGCATCTCTGCCCTGATGGCCTGAAGTGTCATGGGCCCACCGGGCCAAAAATAATTCACCTTTATGTTGCCAATCTAAGTCCATCTGAGCCACTTCAATCTTAGCCGCTTTATCCACTTGTTGGTTGTTCTGGTGTTCCTCAGTGGCCCGACTCTTGGGTACATGGGCATCTACATGATGTACCTTCACCACCAGGTTCTGCACCCTGGCAGCAATATCTTTCCACAGTGCAGCAGCCCAGATGGGTTTACCTCTGCGTTGCCAGTTGCTCTGCTTCCATTGCTTCAACCACCCCCACAGGGCATTTGCCACCATCCATGAGTCAGTATAGAGATAAAGTACTGGCCACTTTTCTCGTTCAGCAATGTCCAGGGCCAGCTGGATGGCTTTCACCTCGGCAAATTGACTCGATTCACCCTCTCCTTCAGCAGTTTCGGCAACTTGTCGTCCAGGACTCCATACAGCTGCCTTCCATCTCCGATGCTTTCCCACAATACGGCAAGAGCCATCAGTAAACAAGGCATACTGCTTTTCACTTTCTGACAGTTTATTATATGGTGGGGCCTCTTCAGCACGCACCACCTCCTCCTCTGGTGACATTCCGAAATCTTTGCCCTCTGGCCAGTCCATGATGACTTCTAGAATGCCTGGACGACTGGGATTTCCTATTCGAGTTCGTTGTGTAATTAGTGCAGCCCATTTACTCCATGTAGCATCAGTTGCATGATGTGTAGAGGAGACCCTGCCTTTGAACATCCAGCCCAGCACGGGCAGCCGGGGTGCCAGGAGGAGCTGTGCTTCAGTGCCAATCACTTCCGAAGCAGCTCGAACCCCTTCATACGCTGCCAGTATCTCTTTCTCAGTTGGGGTATAGCTGGCCTCAGATCCTTTGTATCCCCGACTCCAAAAGCCGAGGGGTCGACCTCGAGTCTCCCCTGGAGCTTTCTGCCAGAGGCTCCAGGTAGGACCGTTCTCCCCAGCTGCAGTGTACAGCACATTTTTTACATCTAGCCCGGTCCGGACTGGTCCAAGGGCTACTGCGTGAACTATCTCGCGTTTAATTTGCTCAAAAGCTTGTTGCTGCTCAGGGCCCCATTTAAAATCATTCTTCTTCCGGGTCACATGATAGAGAGGGCTTACAATCGAACTGTAATTTGGGATGTGCATTCTCCAGAACCCCACTGCACCCAAGAAAGCTTGCGTTTCTTTCTTATTAGTTGGTGGAGACATTGCTGTTATCTTGTTGATCACATCTGTGGGGATCTGTCTACGTCCATCTTGCCATTTTATTCCCAAAAATTGAATCTCCTGTGCAGGTCCCTTGACCTTACTCCGTTTTATGGCAAAACCGGCTTTCAGCAGGATTTGGATTATTTTCCTCCCTTTCTCAAAGACTTCTTCCGCTGTATCGCCCCACACAATAATGTCATCAATGTATTGCAGGTGTTCTGGAGCTTGCCCCTGTTCCAGTGCAGTCTGGATCAGTCCATGGCAAATGGTAGGGCTGTGTTTCCACCCCCGGGGCAGTCGGTTCCAAGTGAACTGGACACCCCTCCAAGTAAAAGCAAACTGTGGCCTGCACTCTGCTGCCAAAGGAATGGAGAAAAATGCATTGGCAATATCAATCGTGGCATACCACTTGGCTGCCTTTGACTCTAGTTCATACTGAAGTTCTAGCATGTCCGGTACGGCAGCACTCAATGGTGGTGTGACTTCATTCAGGCCACGATAGTCTACTGTTAGTCTCCATTCTCCATTAGACTTTCGCACTGGCCATATGGGGCTATTGAAGGGTGAGCGGGTCCTGCTGATCACCCCCTGACTCTCCAGTCTACGGATCAGCTGATGGATGGGAATCAGGGAGTCTCGGTTGGTGCGATATTGCCGCCGGTGCACTGTTGTGGTCGCAATTGGCACTTGTTGTTCTTCAACTTTCAGCAACCCCACAGCAGAGGGATCTTCTGAGAGACCAGGCAAGGTGGACAGCTGCTCAATTTCCTCAGTCTCCAAAGCAGCAATACCAAAAGCCCACCGGTACCCTTTTGGGTCTTTGAAGTACCCTCTCTTGAGGTAGTCTATGCCGAGGATGCATGGAGCCTCTGGACCAGTCACAATAGGGTGCTTTTGCCACTCCCTCCCAGTCAGGCTGATTTCAGCCTCCAGCACAGTCAACTCTTGGGATCCTCCTGTTACTCCAGAAATATAGATGGGTTCCACCCCTTGACATCTTGATGGCATCAGGGTACACTGTGCACCGGTATCTACTAGAGCCTTATACTTCTGTGGGACTGATGTGCCAGGCCATCTGATCCACACAGTCCAGTAAATCCGATTGTCCCCTACCTCCACCTGGCTGGAGGCAGGGCCCCTCTAATGGTCGTCACAGCACTGGACACTTAAGTCGTGTTGAAAGGGATTATTCTTCGTTATCACAGGAGCTGGAGTAAAATCAGCTCTTCCACTCCATCTGGGAAACTGCTCACCAGAGACTGAAGCCGTAGCTCTCATGGGACGATCAGTCTTGGCCCTTGCTCCCCTCTTCAGTTCACTCACCCGTTCCTCCAAAGCTGAAGTAGGTTTTCCATCCCACTTTGTCATGTCTTCTCCGTGATCCAGCAGGTAAAACCATAGGGTACCCCGTGGCGTATACCTTCTGTATCCCCTCTCTTGAATAATAGGACGTCTTTTGTTAATAGCTGAGACGTGTGTTGGTACACATGAGGAGCTGGATAAATCAGATACATCGTCCCTCAATTTGTCGAGGTCCTGGGACAGTTTTTTCACAGCTGAGATGATGGAAGGGGTGAGGTTGTCTTCGAACTCTCGGAGTTTATGAACCATTTCATCCACTGTTAGTGGTACTATGTCATTCCAGGTCACTGTTGCCAATGAATGGGCATATGATGACGGTGCATTCCGTGTAAGTTTTCGCCACATGGGTCGTGTACATTCAACTTCATCTGGATCTATAGGTGTATCCCCGTTATTCGGCTTGATGTGATAGATCATCTCTACGATGGCCGATTCCCTCAGAGACTGGATGCCTTTGTCTATAGTAGTCCACTTGGCCGAACGACTCGTAACATCGTCCTTGTACGGAAACCTTTCTTTCACAGCTGCCAAGAGCCTCCTCCAAAGGCTGAGGGACTTTTTCTCTCTTGCAATTGCTTTGTCAATTCCCCCTTCTCTAGCAAGTGATCCCAGCTGCTTGGCTTCTGTACCTTCTAGTTCGTGACCATCGGCCCCATTGTCCCAGCATCGGAGTAACCAGGTGATGAGGTGCTCCCCTGGTTGACGGGTAAAATCTTTTCGCATATTCCGCAGCTCGGTTGAGGTCCGAGGTCGAGAAGTTACCTCTTCTTCTTCTTCTTCGTCATGTGATGATGACTCCTGATCAGATTCTGGACCGGGTGGTGAATTCATTGGTTCTTCATCTCGCTTCACCCTTTTTGCCTCCTTTTTGCTTGTTCTCTTGCGTACAGGGGCAACTGATATTGGTACGAATTGGTCCTCTGGTTTGGCTGCAGTGATTATCACTGTGGTTTGAGTAGCGACTGTACTTGTTGCTGGGGGTGGTGTAGCTACCGTGCTTGGAGCTGGGGTAACCGCGCTGTCTGTTGCAGTTGAAGTTTGAGCAGCTGCTGTACTTGCCACTGGGGTAGCTGTGCAGTTCATTGCAGCCAAAGTTTGAGTAGCGACTGTCGCTTTGCCCTCAAATCCGCCGATATTCTTTTCCTTTTGAAGGTGCTGGATAGTGTTGAACAAGGCCCTGTAAGCATAGGCCAAGCCCCAGCACGTTGCCGTGATTTGTCCATCTCTGGTATGGCCAGAATGACCACACACCTCATTTAAGTGTTTTACTAATTCTTCTGGATTTTGCAGTTGTTCGGTAGTGAAATTCCAAAATACTGGAGGGGCCCACTGACCTAGATACTTGCCCATACTATCCCACACACCCTGCCACTCATGGCTGTCCAGCCTCTGGGAAAATCTCTCGGTCCTCCTACATCGTCATTTGACCCCAGACAAGACCCAAACCTGAATCTGCTTAACTCTTGAAATCAGTAGTGGGCAAAACACACTCTGTATGCGTGTTAGCATGGTGATTCCCATCACCATCAGCAAACAAGTCTCAACAGCATTAAAATGCCATTCAAAAAATTCAAAACTCTCAAATGTAAATGGTCTGGGGGGACGACTAGGAGGGTAAAAGGATGTCTCCTTCACAGGTTGAGCACCTGAGAAGGAGAAAAAAGATGTGTAATTGCTAAGCACCTCCATCATATACCTCCTAAAGTATAAAGGTGGTGACCACACTGGGAACATAAACCAGATCAGTTTCATGATCAATGATTCTATTGTATTACAAGTCATTACCATAAAGTACAATGGGATAAAAACCTTAGCCCAAGCCCCACACTTGAAAAACACTAATACAGCCAATACCGGATGGACGTAAGATATGGTATACTGAAACTGTGAGATGAAGAGGAAAAACCTTGAGAGCCAATAAATCAGCATTGTGACGAGTGACTATCAATCCAGTCAGATCTGTTCTTATCTCAACCCCTCGTGCCCCACGTTGGGCGCCAAAAAGAACTATCATGGTTTAAACCCAGTCAGGTAACTTGTTCACTCACTCCCAGTGAGTGGTGCCGAGCTGACAACAATCAAGGTCCGTGTCCGTCTCCCCCTCCCCTGCACCGGGGCTCTCCCCTTCCCCGCTCCCGGAGGAACGGGGAGGAGGATCGAGAGAGTGCAACTCCTACGGGTTGAGACAAGAACAGTCCAGCAACAAATCACCACCACTACTATCAGCTAAAACAATGATAAGGGAAAATAACAAGGGAAGAGAATACGATACCACCGGCCAAGAAAACGAGTTCCACCCGGAAGCTCCTGTCCTTCCGGGTAACTCCCAGTTACCCCCCACCCCGGGCATGACATGCTGTGGTATGGAATACCTCCCCGGCTAGCCCGGGTCAGGCGCCCCGTCTCTGCTTCCCCACAGCCTCCCCTCCTCCCTGGCAGAGCATGAGCCTCACAGAGTCCTTGGTCAGGGTAAACATCACTTAGCAACAACCGACAACATCGGCTTCACCAACACTGTTCTCAAACCAGAAGTCAAAACACAGCACTGCACCAGCTAACACAAAGGAAAAAACATGACTGCTACTGCTGAACCCAGGACAAGTAGTCAACTCATTTAAAAAAATTAAGACAAGCAATACATCATATTGATGTAAAGCAACGTTATTAATGTGCCACCAAGATCAATCAACTTTGTAAAATCCCTCAGATAAGGAGATTACTTCTGTCACATCCCTAGCAAGTTTCTGGTCACAAGAGTCTCCTGCAACAGTAACACAAGAATGGAAACTCCAGTTCTTCAGGCTTTAAGGTCTCAAAGCATGCTGTCACCAAAGAAATACAAACAAATCCATGTTGCCCCTGACAATTTGTTTTCTTCAGGAACTGCACTCTGCTTTTTTCTCTCTGCCTCATTGTTTGGAAATAAAATTAATTCTCTCCTTAAACCCATCCGGTTATGTTCAATTAAAAGTCGTATTTCCTCCAGTTTATAAGGGAACCACTTTCTGCTTGAGAAATTACCACCCAAACTTATCAGCTGTTCCACTACTATCACCACCAGATTCCTGCTGAGAGGACAGGAATATAACAAAGACATTGCTGAGAGTGTTTCTGTGCTAATTAGTAAGGCAATTATTATTCAGACAAGATTCCTAAAGGTAAAAAGGAAAAGAGTGAATAAGGAGCCAGCAAAAAGTAGGTAGACGGATGATGGGCAACATCCATACCACACAGTAGAGTGGCACCTATGACAAAACAGTAAAGAAGGACAAGGTTTTGAGGGTAGAAATACGAGAGTAACATGAGAGATATATGAGAGAAATATTTAAAGAATGTAAGAGATGGACGGCAGGCCAAAAAAGCATTTCTGAACTTTTACTAGTTATTGCCACTCCAGTTTAGCAGCAGAGAAGATCACAAAAGGAGAAACATATCTTTTCTAAGATGAAAAATATTGTACAAATACACTGCCAAAAAAAAAAAAAAAACAACCCCAAAACCTCAATGTTTTTGTGCTTATACACCTACACTAGAAGAAGAATTATTAATCTAATATCTGCTTTTAAAAAAAAAATATATATTTTTATAACATCTAACCACTTCCACTTCTGTACTGTATGCAGTTTTCCATTAGAGCCTATAAATACTCAGTGCTTCTATGCTTCCAAATTGAAGCATATAAGCAGAAAGCTAATTCCACAACTAGTTTTTCTGCTTATAACCACTCAACACGCGTGTTCATTCTGCTGTAGATGAAGTCAGTCCCCAAAGCATTCACAGACAGATAAAATTTACAAGATTCTAGAGAAACCCAAGATGCATCATTTTTTCCAGGTCACACCTATTGACCACTCAATAGTCATGTAGATTGCC
Source organism: Pezoporus flaviventris (assembly GCF_033815535.1). NCBI lineage: Eukaryota > Metazoa > Chordata > Aves > Psittaciformes > Psittacidae > Pezoporus > Pezoporus flaviventris. Next base: position 12,521,420 of record NW_026892595.1, read on the forward strand.
TACATGCTCCTAAACCACAATTCAAATGCATTTGTGCTCACACCCTCTCAAAGATTGTCCAGAGACATGGTTCCAGATTGCCTGGCCAGGGTAAAGTCAGAACTCAACACTAAATCCAAGATGGGCTTTTTATGCTTTAAGAAGTTCAATTCCTGCTGGGTTTCAATGGCATTCCAGTTCATCTTCACTTTGAAAAAAAAGGAATTTAGTATCTTACTTATTACTTTTTTTTTTTTTTTAATTTTACATTTATTCTTAACTGATTTCAGTTAGGCTGAAACACTTATTACAAATATTATAAACTCTCATTTAAATAAGGCAGAATTTCACTCTAAATTTGCACTGTTCTCTTCCATTCACTCCTTCTGTAGCAATTATTCTATCTATAATCAGCAGTAATTCACAGTTAGCATCTCCCTTCCTGTTCAAAGTTTTTGAGTTTACAGTGGGTAAAATAAAAATGATGACTTATTGTTTCTTTCCTCATGCAGAAGAAAAGGAAATGTTTGTTGCTGAAGTTGGCACAGTAACACAAACATGCTCTTTTATAACCTCTTATGTTCTGCTAGTCGTCTGCAGGCATGGGTCTTTTTTATGATTTGAAAAAGCATCAGTATTTTTAAGTCTTGTTCCTTTTCAAAATCACCATAGCCTATGATCTCAACAGCAGCTCCTTCTTGTTTCCTCTTTGATTAGGCTAAAATAGACCTTATTTAAATTTAATAGTACCTCATCATGTCATAAAACCTACCAGGAAAGTGCAGGCACAACACTGTCAATTGTCACAAGGCAAGCTGATGCACAAAACATGTTGTGTAACTGTCAGGCCTAATTGCTCCCACCACACTTACAGACACAGATGTCCAGGTTTATTTAAAATAGCCGTAAGCAAAACAGCACGACTTGTGGTGTTTGGGATTGTTTGAGGGTTTTTTTTAATGTATGTATTTTACTAGGAGACATCTGATTACAGAAAGTGCTCATATTTTATTCCTGTGCTGACATGGCAATGGTTTCAGGAAAATGGTATCAGCTGGATTATACTTTCAGCACACTAAGGATGGTCCCATCCAGACCACTTCCCAGATGCTCTTGCCTGCAAATTCCACCGAGCATCCAGATACAAACTGATCAGAACGTTATTTTGTACAAGTGACATACAGCAGAACAGAATTATTTCTTTTTCCTTACAAATCTATATTACTGAGGGGGAGGGGGGAAAGATATAACATTCATGCATGCATGGGAAAACTCCTAGAAGGCAAAGCAGCTATTAGCTGATATCAGCAGATACGTTTATGTGGTGATTATTAAAAAAAAACCCAAACCCACAATCAACGAAACCACTGTATTTTCTTGCTGTTAAGTTCTAGTGAAATGTCAATCAGCGAAAGCGACATTCACATATGGTACTAGAGTCTTGTACAATGAGCCTTGTGATTTTGTTTAAGCATCTCTGAAGGCCACCCATGCTCTTGCCAGGATGTCCATATAACGAATAACAGAATTACAGCAAACAATACAAATAATTCCATCTTAGAAAGACCACAGGATAATTAAGGGGAATAGAACACAACTTTCCTAAATATATGGGGTAAACCACAATACAATACATATGTTGACTATATTTGAGCAACAACCTAATGCCCCTGTCCTTCAGATTTCACTTTATAGATGTATCACTATATTTATATGGACGCAGATGAAGGCAACAGAATCACAGGGAATTAGAGGCCTAAAATTTCAGAATTACACAGGGCATCCCACAGCAATGGCAACTAAATTCTGGGCAATTGCTGGACAAAATGAAGAACTCTGAGTTTTGACTTAGAAAACATGAGGATTTCTACTTTGGTGCAGTAAGGTTTCTATATAGCCTGTATTCTTTGAATAGAACCACAGAAAACAACAGGTTGATAAGGGGACATCTGGAGGACAGGACATCTAGTCCAGCCTCCTGAATCTGGCACTGCACTGCACAAAGCAAGATTAGATCACCCTGGGCCTTCTGTAGTTGAGTTTTGAAAATCTCCATTGATGAAAATTTTGCAGCTTTATATAGAATTCTACTTGCTCATGTCCTACACCAGAAAAATTTAAGGACATTCTAAGAGTAATCTAACATCTTAAGAAAATAAACTAGGAAGTTATACAGCATTTAGCCTCAAAAATTAGCCTGCTGAGCTGCTTCCACAAGCAGATGAATACAACTTTATCAAGTTCAGCACAAGGTCAATTTTAGTAAAACCCATTTCTGCACATGAAAAGACCTTAATTACTTCCAGTGAAGAGAAAAAATGAGTTTCTCATTTACTTTCAAGCAAATGAACATTATAAAGACATGCAGAGGCATTTTTCATGTCATATTTAGCTGTCCCTTAAAGGAATAGCTCTGGAATACAACTGCATTCGTGTATTATAAATAGCTATGCATGTATCAGCCTTGCTCCTATGAACCGTCCTACTATTGTTCCCTCTGCTTAAAATTCCTGTAATGGTCTACCTACCCTTAAATTCAAGAGCTCAGCTGAGAAGGGAACACTCTCCTTCTGGATTTCTGCACCAACAATGCTTTGCTTGTGCCAATAAATAAACACTTAGATTTTTAACATAAAATTTGCCAAGATACTTCAAACAAGACACAGAAACCTTAAAAAAGTCAAAAACCTATTAAAACCAATACTTATTAAGTCCATTTGACTTGTTTGCAAAAACTATATTGTAGATCATAAAATACAGTACGTTATTCTAGCATTTTAAATGCCCAGAAGTCCTATGCATTGCTAAATTAAAATATGTAATTCACATTGTGTTGTAAATGACAATGTACAATGAAAGGTGCACAGGAGAATTTCTCAGAGATTTAATTCTTTCATTTCTCAGGGAAAAGCTTTGAGAATTGCTGGTTTCTATTGTCCTGTAGTTACAGCAATAACTAACAGCTAAATAATACAGCAATCATAACACCTAACTTTCACTAAATTTTCCTCCCTGCAGAACCTTAGAAATTAATCTGATCATAGATGTGTAAAATAATAAACAAGCCTGTCATGGCTATCCTTACCTGTTTCTATATGAATAAAAGATTTGCTGAAAAAAGAATTAATGACTCCTATGGAGGATTAGCGACTATCCCCAGCATTTTGCAATTCTTATTCATCAATTAAAGTTGTTATCTGGAAAGAAACATGTAGTGTAAGTAAACAAACACCACTTCATTTAGTCAGCCCAGTTGCCCAGAACTTGTTTATAATTTAAAGTAGACAAGTCTTCATTAAGACAGATGCCCATGGTTTCAGTAAAGATTTAAATGAATCTTTTTTTCCTGTGATAGATCTCCTGACAGTCAATACTGAATAATAGGTTTAGTCTGATCAGCTATTTCTGACCTTGTTCAGACTTACGTACTATAACCAACTGGAGAACAAAAATGTATTCCCAACCAGACATGAACAGACAATCTGAACTGTAAAAGAGGGGGAGGGGAAAAAAAAAAAAGGTAGTTGTGCCTGGAAGCCATTATTACAGAAGTTTCAGACCAGATAATCTAAACCACGATTTTGGCCCTTGGTTTCCCTATGTGGACAGTTTCTATCAAAATTACCTTGGACTATATCCAGCTTGCTAGGAGTGCTTAATTAAGCTGTCGTAACTACTACAGTGTTGAAAGGTGAAGAGAGCAACGTGCTACCTAGACTGCCAGACACTCTCTCATATACCATTGATGGGAGAAAAGTATCTGCGCTACCCAGGACAGAGCACCTAAAACAGTCAGTCTGCCACACCAGGCAGGCAGGCACATATGGCAGACTGTGTGAACATGCCTTTTTGACTTCAGTTTTTCATACGTGCTGAAGGGGAGTCATGCTTTCAATTTTTCATGTAAAACATCTCCTGCTAACCCTGCTGCTCTCCCTTCTGCTAACTTACATACATCCACAGACTAAACAACAATGCATCAAAATGCATGTCACAAATACTTAAATGAAAAACAGAATTTAAAGTGACTCTGTTGTTAGAGGCACCACACTGGGGCCCCTGCAAGACCTGGAATTTTCTTGTACCATATTTATGCATGGCATATGCAAGTCCCATTTCTGTAACTAGAGACATTCGAGATACCTTATTCTAAACAGCTACAACTTTCCCATGTATGGCTCCACCCTAAGAGTTATATATTAATGACTTAAACCAGGCATGTCATTAGTATCTTTAACCACAAGATTTCTCTAGTTACACAGGTCTCCTGAGACCTAATTAAATAAAAAGTATGAATATATAAGGCATTACAGGGAGCAAGTTGCAAATATTTCTAAAAAGCCTGGAAAAATAGACACACACAGAGGAACCACAGAATAACAGAATCATAGCATAGTTAGGGTTGGAAAGGACCTTAAGATCATCTAGTTCCAACCCCCCTGCCATGGGCAGGGACACCTCACACTAAACCATGTCACCCAAGGCTCTGTCCAACCTGGCCTTGAACACTGCCAGGGATGGAGCACCCAAGTGCGCAGAAGAATTCAAGATACCTAGTTATGTTACAGCTATGTAAATCACAGAATGGTTGAAGTTGGAAGAAAGCTCTGGAAATCATTAGGCCAACCTCCCTACTAAAGCAGGTTTACCTGGCGCAGATTGCACAGGATCGCATCCAGGCAGAACTTTAGTATCTCCAGAGAAGGAGAATCCGCCTCTCTGGGCAGTCTGTTCCAGTGCTCTGCCACCCTCAAAGTAAAGTTTTCCCTCATATTCAGCTAGAACTTCCTGTGTTTTAGTTTGTGCCCACTGCCCCTTATCCTTTCACTGGACACTACTGAAAATAGTCTGGCCCCATCCTCTTGACACCAGCCCTTAAGATACTTGTATGCTGTGATAAGTTCCCCTCTCAGTTGCCACTTCTCCAGACTAGAAAGGCCCAGCTCCTCAGTCTTTCCTCATGAGAGAGATGCTCCAGTCCTCTAGCCATCTTCACAGCCCTCTGCTGGACCCTCTCCAGTAACTCCTTATCTTTCTTGCACTGGGGAGCCCAGAACTGGACACAGTACTCCAGATGCCGCCTCACCAGAGCAGATGGGGAAGAACACCTCCCTCAACCCGCTGGCCACACTCCACCCAACGCACACCAGGATATCACTGGCCTTCTTGGAACATTGTGGCTCATGGGCAACTTGACCAGGACTCCCAGGTCCTTCTCTGCAGAGCTGCTTTCCAGTAGGTCAGTCCCCAGCCTCTACTGGTGCAAGGACTTCTTTCTTGCCAAGTACAGGACACTTCACTTGCCTTTGTTGAACTTCATTAGATTCCTCTTTACCCAGCTCTCTACCCTATCCGGGTCTTGCTGAATGGCAAGCAGCACACCCCTCACTGTGAAGCACAATAAATTGGTTGTTGTTAGCTCTGTGCTGCCATAGCTGTATTACTGCCCCAACCGTTAGTGCTTTACGGCTACATTAGGCTCCATTCAAGTTCCTCACGGAAAAATAGCCGCATTTTTTATAGCAAGACATGCAGAGCTGATGACAACACAGAAAACAAAAACTCAACTCTTCCTGATCACAGGCTTTTTTTTCTTAAAGCTCATGCTGGTTCACTTCAGTGAGGCAGACTGTCTAGCAGGAACGGTTGATAGGTGCTTCACCAGGAAGTTGGTGGTGTTACCATGTTTACCTCCTTCAGATGGAAAAAAACTAAACCAAGACAAAGCGATTTAAAAATTTTTATGATGACTCGGTGTTATTGACACAATTATAATCTTATAAACTACTCCTATATCCTGATCTGGACTTCCTTCCCTCTTTCCTGCTGCTGAGAGGTACAGAGATACCTCAAGCAACTTGGTGGAGAGCACACATTGATGAGTCTCTCCATTCATCTCTGCCCCTTGATTTTTTCCACCAGCACTTACTAAGGGCTAGAAGATGAAGGCAAGAAGCAAAGGAGGGAGCTACAAAAAAAACCCACACAAACAAAACAGCATTGGTGAGACCACACCTGGAGTAAAGTGTCCAGGTCCAGGCTCCTCCATACAAGAGAGATGGGTATACTGAAGAAAGTCCAGTGACGGGCCACAAAGATGGCTAATGGAATGGAGCATCTCTACTATGAGAAAAGGCTGAGAGAGAGCTGGGACTGTTTGTTTAACCTTGAGAAGGCTCCAGGGGAATATCTTTAATGTGTACCTGAAGGGAGAATGTAAAGAGGACACAGCCAGGCCCTCCTCAGTGGTGTCCAGTGACAGGACTAGAGGAAATGTGAACAAACTGAAACACAGGAGGCTCCCTCTGAAGATCAGAAAACACTTTTTCCACTATGAGGGTGAACGAGCACTGGGACAAGCTGCCCAGGAAGGTTGTGGAGTCTCCATCCATGGAGATACTCAGAAGTCACAAAAAACAGCTGAGACATCTCTGAGCTAGTCATGGGGAATAACACCATACAGAATTTCCAATTTAAGAAAGAAAAAATGTATTGCTTCTGCACTTTGGCTGCTGCGGAGAATCCACAGGAAGAGGCTTGTTAAGGGTGACTGTTTAACAAACCTACCTACATCCAGCCCTGGATGTGAGCACATCTGTATTTCAGAGTCACTAAACACCCAGTTTTAGGCATGAATAGTATACATGTACATTTGCAGTTGCAAATTAATCAAATACTAGCATTTGTTATGTGTAAAGCAGGTATTTTCAAAGCAATTTACGAGCTTTAGGCTAAACATCTATCTTTACCAGAAACTAGCTAAATATCACCTAAAATTTAAAGGCAGAGAAGCAAAATGTCAAGTGATTTGTCCAAGGATGGACTCCTGGCTCTGAAGTAAACCTCAGAGGCTGAATTTAATTTGCCTGTCTTTCAAGTCTGTTGTTCAAGTTACACTCACATGTGCTGTGCAATTTATTCACTTACATTGAAGTAAGAGGACGAGGAAAACTCATTTCAAAATCTTAGGATTATTTTTTTACAGTGTTCTGCCACAGGTAATTTGCAGAACAGTGATTGCAATAAGAAAATTACAATTCAAGTGAGAGTTTCCCAAAGAAGCAATCCTGATTTATGATTTTTAGACATGTTCCTGTATTAATCCAAGCTATGATAAAAAACACTATTGCTAAACAGTTATGCGTGACTCTCAGACCTTAATGTCTTTATTATCTTTCCTGTCTTTGCTCATTTTCTGAAATAAGGTAAGTAGTGATGACTCAGAGTAAACACTGAAAACACATCAATGTGCTCTCCCTACTGATTTCTAGGACTTAAAATAGCGTATTTCTAAAATAGGTGGGGTTTTCCCTTCACACAGCAAAATTAGCCCTATCAGCAGTGTGCCTGCTCCACACAGAACCGGGGTTTGTCTGATTCACAAGCAGTACTCAAATAGTAACTCTTCTCACACCTGAATGTCATTTGACTGCTTCAAGTTCTTCCACTCCTTTAAAAGTTTAGCAGACAGACTTTCATACCTTTTAGAAGATAACACTACCCTGCAGGAGCCATGTGTATAGCTAGCATCTATCAACGTCATACTTAATATTCCATAAGAAGTGCTCCATCCTGCAAGAGGACATAAACAAACTCAAGGGAAGCAAAGATTTTATTTAAATAGACAACTGCAAAACTTTAGCCTGGAGAACACAAATGATAAATGCTGGATTTCCAAGGCAACCAAAACGTGCTCTGGACATCACAACCAATTCGCTGGAATTATAAAGAGGTTTTCCATTTGTTGTAAGGATATTTTCAAAGAGACAAATCTATGAAGAGCAAAAGAGCCAAGTTTTGAGTTTCTCAAGAAAGTTAAAACCAGCTACTTGACCGCGAAAATTTAAAAGTTGCATGGAATAGAGTGAATGAAACTCAATGATTTTCCTTAAACAACCCATCATCAGGAAAATTCCCTTCCTCTGAATTACTCTGTTATAAATGAGCTTTCCAATGATCAGTTTGTTCTCAAAAGAAATAATAATTAATCCTACACTTAACATCACAGTGTCTGATCAATCTACTACAACAGAGCCCAAAGTTTCTATCAGGAAAGACTGACAGGAGAGAGGAGAGCCAAAACACCAACATGCCCCATCCCTGATTAGAAACAAGTCAGTGATATCAGCTCTCACTCATGTATCTACAGCCAGGGTCCCCTGGAATGGCAGTGGTGGGATGCGGCCAGAGATTTCCAGTACCCTTGGCCCTGGCAAAGTCCACCTGAGGGATCAGGAGCAGAGGGCTGGCAACTATGGGAAATGATCTGCTGGGCCAAGTATAGCCTGTGGGCACAGGAGAGCCAGCTAGGCCTCCCAAACTGGCCAGCACTATGTTACATTTCCATTATTCCTTATGCAGCAACCCAAAAAGGTGTTGGGAGTAAATTATAGATGCTTTTGCTTTGGGACATTAATGCAGAGTACAATTAACCAGGTAGCTGTGAAAAAGAGCTCTCGCATTCTGCTTATGTTTTGATGAACTATTCCAATTCTGTTCTGTTATCAGAGGTTTGTTTTGGAAACAAACACAAAAATTCCTACACAAACAAGTTACAGCCACAAATGAGGTTCTGGCCTGTAGCTTTTTATATTCTCCTACATTTATTAAATTAAATTGCTAACTATAATCAAATACCTTTACATTTCCAGGTATATGGCATTGTCGTGGTTTAAACCCAGGCAGACAGCTTGTTCACTCACTCCCCCCCCTTCTTTCCCTCCCCCTACTCCCGGAGGGACGGAGAGGAGAATCGAAAAGAATGCAACTCCCATGGGTTGAGATAAGAACAGTTTAGTAACTAAGGTATAACACAAATCACTGCTGCTGCCACCAATAATAACAATGATAAGGGAAATAACAAGGGAAGAGAATACAACACCTCACCACCAGCTGACCGATAACTTGCTCCCCCAGCCCGAACAAGCACCGACCCATACCTCCTGCAACCCTGCAGTCTACCAGCCCTTCTGGGGAACTCTCAGTTACAACCTGGGCATGCCGTGCTGTGGTACGGAATACCTCTTTGGTCAGTTCGGGTCAGGTGTCCTGTCTCTGCTTCCTCCTGGCTTTCCCTCCTCCCTGGCAGAGCATGAGGCTCACAAAGTCCTTGGCCAAACCAAAACATCCTTGCTATCAGCTCTGTTCCCAGGCCGAAAGTCAAAACACAGCACTGCACCAGCTACCAAGAAGGAGAAAAATGACTGCTACTGCTGAACCCAGGACAGGCATAAAAAACCCACCTCAAAAGATCACAAAAGATCCTCTATGTTAATTCCAGTAGCTCTTAAGAGGTACAAGCATCTGCCTGAACTGCTAAACTGCAGTGTGAAAGACACTCAATATCCCAAGTCAGAACATTAAGCAAATACTCATTCCAACATGAGAGGACCACAGCTACATGGTTTTATTAATGATGTCAAAAATACACCATTTATCATTATGTCATGAAATGACACATTTTTATTTGTTTTTAACCTGAACTGGTCATAAACCCCAGCACTGTCTGTTGATAACTGATCCTTAAGTGTTATCATCTTTGTTTGGTTAGAGTTTGTGGAAGATGGCAAGAAAAATGATTATCAGTGCATTATTACGCACTCAGAGTAAGCTAACAATACAGGCTTGTTTAAACACAGGAACAAGAAGAAAACAAAAGAGGACACCCCATGCAAAAGCTAGTAGTAACAGTCTGTGGACTTTCACTATTAAAAGAGTTACAGTAACACTTCAGACACTAACATTTTTGCAAACGTGTGCGTGTGCTCGTGGGGACATATATGTGTGCATACATAATGCACACAATGATCACATGAAGTTATGTTTCTCTATTACTCTAAGGGTTGGGTTTTTTTAAGGTTTTACTGAATTCCTCTAAGAGGTGTTCTAATCACGCTGTTTCATTTTATCAGTAACCTCCCAACTAAGATAAAAATCAAGTTTCATATGCATAGCTAGAATGCCTCAAACTAATTTAAAGTTGTTTGAAATTAATGGGAACTTAAAATTAAATCCTGAGATTCTTCACTGTCACTCTTTTCACTCACTTTGTCCTTCAGTGACTCAAGTAATTGTTTGTGTGGGAAGATAAAACAAATGCTTTTTCCACAGCGCAGAGCATATGGCTTCATGGACTACAGATCTGTACAGTCAGAAGTTTTACATTGATTCTAGCTTTTACTGAGCAATAAAACTATTCTTCAAGCTTTACGTAGGCCACCTATTCTATTTTATCACTGAGTCAAGCAAACATCTTTCAAGTCTGGTTGCCAAAATAACACCTAAAAAGTGCATCCATATTTTCTCTGAACTATCTTGATTTAAAAAAAATAAGAAATAAAAACCCAAATGATATTTTGGGTTGGACTTAACAAAACATTTTCTTTGAATGGATTACAGCACCTCAGTTTCAGGGACCTCTAGAGATATCAAAGAAGAAAAAAAGAAAAGGAGAATTAAAATGAAAATTAAAAAAACCACAAACCCACACAATTTATGGTGGACTTCTTACTTTTTTTATTGATGTTATTCCACTTTGCTTAACTATGTAGTAGAAAGCTGACTGGAATAAGATGCCCCACCTGCCTGAGAAAAGTGTACTAAACATTAAACTAATTTCTGTGACACAGAATACTTCGATACTTTTTAAAAGCTAAATTAGCATCCAGAAAAGAGACTGAGAGATACATTGGGGTCTGAAACCCTCACACCACCCTTCAGTCATCTAGGTTATTTCTAAGGTACCTAAAACTGTCAGACCCAGAGCTTCATTCTCTGTAAAAACTAGTAAGTTACTACACAGGGTACAATGAAATGTAGAGATTGGGCAAAAACTTAGTGAGAGAGATCTGCAACCCTTTACAAAGATCTACAAACATGTAACTGGTTAAAAATGAAATCAGTCCAGTAAACCTTTAAAGTTGGAAACTGTCTTTGGCTTGTCAGCTTTATAAACAAATAATCAATCCATCACCTATTTACTACAATGCCATATTGTTTACTGCTTTGGAGAAACTAAGTTCTTTTCAGTTGCCTTGCTTGGTTTGTGGAAGTTTGTGTGAGTCGCACACACAAATGAGTTCAATGTGCAGACAGCTGCATTTAAATTATCTTCCTCAACAACAACTTCTACGTTTCCTGCATCTCCAAAACATGGCTGCTTGGAATTAAAAAAAAAAAAAAAAAAAGGAAAAGGGAGGAAAAAATCCAAAATAACTAAATTAATTACTTTAAATGTGTTGTAGAACCCAGAATGCCATAAAAGGCACTTTCATACTTCAAAGAGCAACTTCAATAATCAAAACAAAACATTTGCAATTGCCAGTTATATGCAAAGAATGCGCCGCATTTTAACATGTGAAATGCATTTGGATGCCCTATGGTAGAGTTCATACACACGTTTTTCAGTCTCACTGCTTTTCCACAAAGCTCCTTGGGTCTTGACTCTGTCACGAGTGGTGTGCGGGTGCAAGAATCCATCCCTTTTCCTTATAGCTGAGTGCTTGAGCCCCAGGCTGAACAATCACAAACTCTTCTGTCGAATACCAATGCCATGCAACAGCACAGAGTTATTAGCAGTTTTCTTCTCGTCTTCTCTGACACCATCAACTTACTTCAAATGTTGTTTTACACAAATACTTGATAGAAAGTGACAGAACATGTTAGCATGTTGGGGGTTTTGTTTTGTTTTTTAAGCTAGCTCTTTTGATGGACATTACATTACATTACAATGACATGTTTTGAACTGTACGAAAGAACTGGTTTGGCAACATCCCCACAAACATACAATTAAGGGCAGTCCTGTAAGCTCCTTCCTCGTAGTCCATCTACATTACAAAGTATGAGGCAAATTCTGCATTATCTGGAAGCATGGTTTTGCTTAACCTCAAGTCTGAATTGCCTAATAATAGTCAATATTTTCAGCATCATCACAGTGCTATAAACATGACAAGGAAAGTAAATTCTATTTTGTCTAGCAAATAGTATCTCACCACTTGAAGAGCCTGCAGAAAAATGTGATTTAGAAGCAGAACTGGTGAGTACTAAAGTTCAACAACGGAAAGAACAGCTCCGACAAACTCAAAGCTGACCGATAAACTCTGAGGGATATTAAAAGTAAATATTAAAAAAAAAAATAAAATCTTTAGTTTCCATCTTACCACTTCGTAATCCTCACTGCCGAATAGGTACATCGCTACACCTCCACAGCCTGACGCTCCAGCGCGCCCGGACCGCCTAAAGTAAGGTCTCCGACTGCATCTCCAACTTCTTGCTTTCCAGCCCGGCGGGCTTCAGCGCTGCGATGCAGTCCCAGCGCGTCTTTCCCACGCTCAAACCGCTCTTTAAGTGCTGTTTTCGCGCACGAAAACAAAACCTCTTGCTGCAAAGGGCCGAGGAAACGACGGTCCGGCAGGCTGCCCCGAAGACGGAACTCCCCAGGCGGAGAGGAGGCAGGGAAAAAAGGATGGGACAGGGGGAGGGAGGGAAAGGAGAAAGAGGAGGAAGGCAGCGGAGGGAGCAGCGGCGGCAGCGGAGGGAGCAGCGGCAGCAGCGGCCCGCCGCCCCCCCTCCCGCCCGTCCGGCTGCAGGGCCGCGCTGTCGGCTCCGCGCGGGGCCCAGCCGCTCATTCAGGCTCCTGCTCCGCGTCACGTTCTGCTGGCTCTGCCCTGATTGGCTGCGGGAGAAGCGGGGTCGGCCCGGGCAGCGGCGGGAGCACGGCCGGACGGTGCCGGGATCGGGATCGGGATCGGGATCGGGATCGTGCTGGTGGGAGCTGGGAGCGGATCGCCCAGAGGCAGAGGGTGAAGCGGTCCGGTAAAGCGCGAACAAGCACAGACAGCTGAACTTGGAGGGGGTCAGAAGGAGCTCACAATCGCACTTCACAAATGTATTCCCTACTCCTCTGGTAGCTCTGCAAAAACCATAGAGCTCTCTCACCACCCACCTCTATTGAGAAATAAAGATCAGTCCAGGACAGTTTTCTGTTGCTATGTTTCACTCACTCCATCGCTTCCTTCTAGGACTACACAGCACAACTTTAACATGAGGGCGCTCCGGTAACAGGAAAGTTATACCCGCCACCTCCACAGCCCAGGAAGCACACCCAACATAGGATGCCGTGCCATGACAGGAGATCCCTAGGCCCTACCTTGCTCCTGGCCAACTTCCAGTCCAGGTAGAACAGGTGAGAAGAGTAAAAGCAGCCAAAGAGTGGGATAAAATGCAAAACAGTAGAAGACTTAGAAGTATAACTCACCAACATCGTTCCCAATCTAATATTTAAATGGAGCTAACCATTCTATGATGCTATGATTGAAGATGGTTCAGGAATACAGCATAAGTAATCCAGGCAGACATAGATACCGCCCTCCTGGAAAGGCTGTCCTTCACAAACTAGGGAAGAGGCCACAGGCTGGTATCAAGTAACACAACCCTGATGGAAAAAGCTTTGAAACAGCACATAGAAACCCATCCCCTCTCTGCTCAGCTCTCTAAATTCCTTACAGTTCACATTGCTGCTATCACTATAATTCATAATCAGAACTGTACTTAAACTCTAGGGAAAATTATGGAATATGGCATGTCATGAAGACATGACCGTCATGTCTGTATCTGTAATTGTGTTAACATACACAACATGTCATGGCAAGATATGTCATTAAATAGCATGAACGCGCACAGCACTGAAAAACAGTTTGTATTACCCACCTGCCTTCTCTTCCGTAGGAAAGAGCACAAGAACCGTTTCCTAACAAAACCACCAAATGAAGCAGTTCAAATACATTGCAAACATCCTCCCTGTTCCTCTTACTGCTTATTTTAAATACATCTTGTCTTGACTATCTCAGTTACTTTGTGTGAGTTAGTAGGTTATTCATCTCTCAATCTGCCTTCTCTGTCAAAACAGACCATTGGTACTCTGTTGATTGTATGTGATGTGACTCTCGAGTCTGGGTTTTTAAAGCTCTTGTAGGTATTCACAAGCAGAGTTAAAACCAAGCTATATACTCTTGGAAAGAGCAAATCAGACATCAGAAATCATTAATTTTACTTCCAACCATATGTTTACAAAATAGCAGTAGTTTAAATAGACAGCAGCCAAAGTGGTCACTTCACATTATATCAATTGCAAAGTATGCTTCAAACAAGTAATATCATAATACTGTGTTCCCAGAAAGTAAATAAAAATATGCACTATTCCAGCACAGAGGCAAATAGCAGACATAAGGAACCACAAACGGAATAATCCCTTGTCCAAATCGGTTGCCATTATTGATGCTGAGTGCGTGTGGTCACACACACTTGTAAGTTTACTGCCTAAACTTTATTGCACAGCTTTTTTAACACCACCTGTCAGTACTAGGCAAAGCTAGTGTCCTCACCCATTGCTTCACTTGTCTGATACAGCTCTTGTAAGCAACTGAAATTTGGATGCCATAACTTCATTGCTCTCTTCTTGGATATGACTCTCTCAACCAAACTTGGAAAAAAAAAGAAAAATCAGCAGGAATGTCACAACTGCTCATACTGTCACGAATAAAGCAAACACACTGCTTTCTATGTATTAAAAATTATGGTGGTTTTTTTTTTTAATGGTTTTATCAGCTCCTGTACTTTGGCTATGAATACGAAATCAGCAAGGATTGCAGTTCACATCTACTCAATAGAGACAGGGCATTATTCAGACTGTCACCATAAGTGACTTTCATGTCACAAGTAATTCTCACTACAGACAGTACAAGCAGTCAGAATCTGGCAGCTTGGACAGTAAATAAGCTGAATTGCTCATTGCTCTCCTGAACTGAAACATCATGACAGGTACCCACGTCTATCTCAGGGCTCCACAAAGCAAATCTGTATGTAGCTTTTATGGCTCAAGAGTTAAAGTCTGCAAAGATGCCACCCCTATTAAGCATGCTTAAACTTAGCACAGCACTTCTGGATGACCTGTGTTCTACTCCCAGCTAAGCAACAGCAGTGGGTTTTCACTATGCTTCCTTCCTCTAATGGCACAGTGTGGCACTCGACTGGTCAGCACAGTGCAGACAGCGTGTCACTGCTGCTGACCCTTGCAGTGAGGCAGTACATACAAGAATGTTATGATCCACATAGAAAAAGTGAGCACAGAAGTGGAAATGGGAGAGACAGAGAAGTAGGCTGAAAAAAAAGAATTTTTGAGCAATGGGAATGGAAAGGTAATGAGAATGGGAAGAGCAGAATACCATAGTGCAGAAAAGGAAGGAAGCAGTGTGACTGTGTGACCTACTAGAAGCAAGCCAGAAGACACAAATTAAGATTAGCGAAAAAACATTCATGATAGGCAGAAAACATAATAGGATTTGAATAGGACCTGCACAAGGACAGCTGGCTACCTGACTTGCCTAAACTAGGGAAGAGGGGAATAGTAAGGACCAGCACAGAGATGCTGAGATGGGGTGCCTGGGCAGAACTGACTGATCAAGCAGATAGGGGCTACTACAAAACCTGTAGAATGGAGACTTCAGCAAGAAACAAAGTTTAGGATTGTAACAGAACTGAGATAAAAATAGAAAGTGTCAAAACCACAGCAATGGCTCTATAGAAAAAGAAGATAGAACAAAGCTAAGAGTGGAATCGCTCCTCCTTCACTGGTACTTCCCAGCACCAGACCCATGCTTAAAGATGTATCACACAGTTACACAAACTTGATGAAGTCTGAGCTTTAAGAACCAGCCTTCAGACCAAAGGAAAACAAAGTACCCTGGAGGCTTGATCATGAGAGTCAAGACTGCAGTCCAAAATTATGTGTAAATTACAAGACTGAAAGAAATAACTTCTTTAGTTTTCTACTGTATACAAATACTGTTAGAGTAGCCCATGCTCATCTGTAGAATTGAGGACAGCAACAGCAACACTAAACATCTGTCAACAGAAGCAAGCAAGTACAAATGGAGGTGTGTCAATATGTGTGGGCTTTGTTTTCTCTGATTGTTTCTGTCCGTAAATTTTGTTCCTTTTGCAAAAGTCTATTAATATGTATAATACCTGATGGGATGGAGTAAAGATGACAGAGCCAGACTCTTCTCAGTGGCTCACAGTGAAAGAGCAAGAAGCATTGGCCATAGATTGAAACAGAGCAAATTCCATTTAAACATTTTTTGGTAGTGGTAGGGTTTGGTTTGGTTTGGGGTTTTGTTGTTTTCTGGTTGTTGTTGTTGTTGTTACTATTATAAATATTTTACTGTGAAGGTGACTGCCACAGGCTGCCCACAGAGGTGATAGAGTCTCCATCCTCAGAGATATTCAAAAGCCATCTGGACATGGTCCTCAGCAACTGGCTGTAGGTGGCCTTGCTCCAAGCAGGTGACTGGACAGCTCCAGAGGTGCCTTCCTACCTCAATCACTCGGTAAAACTGTAACAAATTCCTGTCAAAAATACCTGATTCACATTGATATTTTCATCATATTGATGTTTCCATCTCTCCATTTTAATTTTTAAAGATTAAGCATAATGACTTTTCAAATCATCTAGGAGGATAGCATTTACCTCTGGTATTTAAACTCTGACCCATGTCTTTCAAGCATAGCTATGAATTGTCTACGCTATAAATAACTTTGTATATCATACTACTTCAACATAGTGCCTCTGGGAAAACAAATGGAAAAAAATGCTGACATGGTTGCCAAGGTTAATAGCCTAAACAGACCTCCCTTGATAAACAACAATCTTTCAGCTTGAATCCAACAGTAACAATATTTCTTTCTTCAGGAACTGCAACAGAAAGCAATTGACTCTCTCTTAACTAATTCAGATTCAAATTAAAACCCCAGAGAGGAATGTCAACAGCTTGTAACTCTCTTTTGCGCAGCTAGCAACAAGAATTTTCTCCGGTAAACAGGAGTGTTTCATTCTTAAGGGAACTTCAGCAAAGCTTCTATTTTCATTTACCTGTGGCAAAAAAACCTCTGAAGAACTTGTCCCTTTTTACAGACAGGACCAAACAGCAGGAGCTATTTGGCTTTAAACTACCTAACATCCAAACTATTATAAATGAAATAAAATTCATTTAAATTAAAGCACTAAATAATTGCTTAACACTGTTACTTAAATGGGAAAATTATGATTATCAAGTAATTTTTCAGTTTTTCCTAGGGTTTTCAGTTCTCCTACTGATTTTCTCCTATGGTGGTCAGGATAACTGTAGGTACCACACTTACAGCAGCATAAAATGTGGCTTGGTTATACCTCCAGGCATGTCATTGTCCTGAAAGAGCTACAGGTAGGATCTGAAGCCCAGGACTTCTTGCTCCTCTGAACATCAGCACATTATGAAAGGTGTTTTTTTTCCAATTCTTCTCATTGCCATTGTTTCGCCTCTGAAAGCTGTATGGTCTCAACTGCAGTTTCATCAGTTAAGAATAACTGGGAAATAAGACTCTGTGTTCCAAGAAACATCCAAGCATTTTATGAAAATGGTAAGGCTGTCTCAGCAAGGGAGACTGAAAGCAAGTTAACCCAGAAGAGTTAACAGCTTCATCATAGCACTGTGCTGCTCATATACTTCCAAGACAGGTAAGTAATTCAATCTGGGTTTCCCAGACTCCTGTTAAACAGCCCTGTCTGTATGCTTGGGGAGGTAAGGAGGATGGAGGGGCCAGGACATGATTTGGATGTCCTCATTTGCTTCTTTTGAATGACACCTTTCTTTTTCAATCACCCCCTAAAAACCAGCATGTTTTGGATCAAGTTAAAGGGTTTTTTTGTTTTAATTTTCAAACCAGCAAAAGTGTTGGGCAGCATCCCAGAACATGGTGCGGATTCCAAACCATCAAGATGCTCTGTGGTCATCTCCAGCAGACTCTGTATTTCTTTTCTGAAGGTACTGGTTTACATATAGCCATAAAATCAAACTCCATCTCTTTCCATAAAATCCCATACATTATTTAGGATGATGAAAACTCTCTTTTACAGATGGCGTACATCTGAAAGAGGGTTGATAAGTAACATTTTGTTCTATGAGATTTAATTTAGGTATATAATAAACCAATGTCAACTAAATCAAGATGCAATAATGAAACACTTCTTTAAGATTGTCACTTCTTAAATCTCAAAAACAAGCTTAAAATGAATGAATAATAAAATAAAATCTGAAACTATGCTCATGGAACTACTGGAATGCTATTTAAATTTTATTTTTAAACACTAAAGCTGCTTATCATTTGCAGATTGTTATTGGTTATTATGGTTACCATTCTCCAACACAATCCAATCTGCCTGCAGTCTTCTATTTCAGGATACAGCAGCGATAACATTAACAGCAGACTAAACTTCTCAGCTTGCAAACATACATACATTAGGGGCACATGCTATCTCCTCCTGCACTGAAAGATAACATGAGTATGTTCTCAGAGTGTCACAGAAATAACAAGCTGCCATTCTTCTTTCAGTCAGATGTTAAAACATTTAACCCAACTCACAGTGAGTGTCGGGAACATTGCAAAGGTTTAAAACCGTTCGTTTTACGGATAGATAATACAAATACCTCTGCATCACCTGGATATTGGAAAGGTGCTATAAACACCATAAAACTGGAAGATCTGCCCACAGGTGATTGTTCCCATGTGTAGGCAAGATTGCTTCTGTTTATTTTTCAAATGTGATGCAGTCACGGGTAACATCTTCCTGTAGCCTTGCAGCAGTGAAGCAAGAGAATGGGAATACAGACAGAAAGAAAAGTCAAGTTCTCAACATGCTGTTGCTGGTCTAGGATGCTTACATGTGTTGCCTGCAACCAAATGTGCAGCCAAACACTTCTGAAACAGCTGTGAATTTTGTCAGAGCTTTAAGTGGTTGGGAATAAAGGCTTCAACAACCACATCTGAAAGACTTAATACCCTGAAGATTAAAAGCAAAATGTTCCTTTTACTGTATTTATGAATTGCAAGAAGGGAAATGCATATGCTTTTGAGCACAATAAAGTCAATAACAGAATCAATCTTCATAGTTAACACTAAGATCTTGAAGTAAAATATATAAAACTTACAGAACCTGCAAAAACAACCTGTGATGGCTATAGTGGCTTAAAAAATACAGCTTTCTAGTAAAAAGTTGCTAATTTAACTCTATAATGTCACCACTATATGCTGCTGCAATAAATGCTACATTAAATAAACACTGGGATTTAAGCTCAGTGAAAGGCTTTTAGCTCTCACACTCGGCACACATCTGCTTCTGTGTGCACCAGAATGTTTCAAGCACCACGAGCAGCCCAATGATCACCAGATGATGATTTCCCAGAGCTGGTGACTGAGGAGTAACTGGCCTGTAGCTTCCTACAGGAGCTACCACAAACTACCATGGATATTAACCAGTTCTGGACACATCCACATCCTGAAAACTGTGCTTAAATTACAGGTTGTCCTCTGGGTGCTATTGCTGTGCAGTTCCCATACCTGGGACATTGACTTACCGATACTTCACAGAAGAGAGGTCCAAGCCTCTACTCCTTTAAAACTGCTTTGGTTTTTAAAACAAAGTAATAATTCAGGTACCAAGTCCAACCATGTAGAACTTGCTTGTAAAACTTGAGCTATTGATACCTTCAAATTCTGCTTTCATTTCAGAAACAGAAGTGCATCCGATCAACAGAGCCACAACAGCAGGCCACAGGAGGCATTCTGGCACACTTTGCCTTTGTTTATGCGTTTTTTGGCATAAGCCATCATTCCACAATTTCATTAATTTAAGTAACTGATTCTCACCACAGGTTGTGGTTTCTTTGGCTTTGTCACTTCTTCAAATCTCAGTTGCCACTTCTCATTTTTACTGTGTTTAAAACCTTCAATATTTTTGATGTTCACATTTTTAGCAATCCTAAAAGCTTTATTAATTATGTTTATTTTTTGGTCAAGACTGGCTTGTATAATTTAACAAGTTCTAGTGAAATGAGTTGTGATGAAATATGAAAGATGGGAAACTTGTCTCTGCAGAAAGAACTACGTATCACTTGAGACTCACTTCAGAGCTCAGAATAGAAATTAATTGGAATTTAGGCATCACATGTGCTATTGTAATGACCTCTCTCACCTATGAGGATGGGTGTCACCCTGGCACTGCAGGAACATTCTTCAGTTTAATGAGCAGGGAGCCAGATGTGTAACACTGGCTACTATCAGTGCACTGAGATGAAAACACAGTGAGAAGAAAACAGTATGTTAGCTAAGTGGAGTCAGTAGTTTGCACTGTAGTGCATCTGTACAGCAAGTTGTTCCTTACAAAGAACTAATGCAACATGTTACAACAACATTTTCAGAACTGCCCTGATGAGATGAAGCATTAAGGTAAGATACTTTTAGTCAATCTTCCTTGTCCACTCAAATTGACAGAATCTTGTTAGCAGAGAGCAAGAACGCGAACACTTAGAGCAGGGTGGAAAGGTCTTCCCTTTCCTACAATGAGATTATAGTTTTTTCCCAAGTTATATTCTCCTACATTGGTGTAGAAACGTGATTTTTCAATTACATTTTTCTGTTTGGTACATTTTCCCTTCCTCCCCCCCTTGCTATGATTCACAATTAGTGTTCATATAAAGAACACTGTGAACAGCCTGGTCCCCCAGTGCTGACAATTCTGAAAGCTCATGCATCAAACCAAAGAGCATACCTCAAATTGCATTTTATGTCGGGCTTGCCTTCTCTGTCCAAGTCTGCAGAGCTCTGATACTCCAAGAAAGGCACTCCCGCATTTTCTAGATCCCAGTTAGAGTTTTAAAGGTGAGCCTGTTCATGTGATTCGTCAGTCACCCCCCACTATCTTTTTCAGGTTCAAATCTAAATACTAAGGGGAGTTGTGTGAGAATTTCTGAAGTCACCGAGGAACTCATCCTAAGTACAAAAAAATTACTAGACAATTGATTCACCGTGATGAAAAAATCATATAAGAAAAAGATATAAGAATTCTGATCAAATGCTAATTGTTGATCTTAATATGGTAGTGATCTATAAAAAGACAGTATTTTGAATGAAAGGTACAAGAATTTCTCCTCTCCTAACTCACGAAACTGAACCTAAATTGTATATCATGTTGTGCATGACATGAATGGAACAATGGATTTACACTAAAGAAGCATCAATGCAGAAGGTTTCTTTTAAGATTTAAGGAGGAAATGATTCTCTGAAGCAGTTTAGTTCAGACACCTTAAGCTTCTCCTAAAATTAAAAAACTTCTGCCATTACAGTGCTTGATGCTTTAAGTCTATACAAATTCTAATGAAACTGGGAGATCCACTTGAAAGCACAGTGATAGATGCTGATCACATTTTCCCAACAGCAAATATTCAGCCAGAAAATATCACAATGTTCTGGGAACTCACTGTTTGAATTTGGCAGAAAGTTATCAAAGTGCTTAGTTTGAAATTGATTTTTTCAGCAATCCATTGTAGTGTAAACTATCAAAACTGTTATATAATTAAGCATTAACCTTATAAAGTTCAAATGTTACTTTTTTGAATGTCTTATACATAGTTACAAGTTTCTAGAAAGCAAATACTGAAAAGATTCCTCTTTCAAATAATGCTATGATTTGAAAACACTTGTTTCAGTATTACATTTATTAAAAGGCAAAAAAGATATGCATATTTTATTATCAAATAACTGTAAAGTATATGTGAATGTGACATAAAAAGAAACAACCAGAAACTTTCAATAAAAGTCACTGGATACTGCTAGAATAAACAAGCAAAATCATAGAATGGTTTGGGTTGGAAGGGACCTTTGAAGGTCATCTAGTCTAACTCTTGAATCATAAGGTTCTTAAGAGGGAAAAACGTAAAGCCCAAGTGTGTCTGGGTCACACAGATTTTCAAAGAAACTCTATGCTTATGAGCTGAGCTGCGGAACTGCAGACTTACATGACTGGGGGGAACTGCGCAGAAACAATAATACATACTTGACTGAGGACTTCTGTCAAACTAAGACACTAAGTTACTACTGCAACCATGAGCCAGTCTTTCTACCACCATCCTTTGATGAGCATGAGCCTACTCAACGTGAAATTTAGCTTTTATACACAAAATTGCTAGCAGAGCTTTAAAATGGTATCTTTTTTCTCGCTGATACTAATATTCTACTAATACCATTAACTAAAAAGCTAATAATTTTTAAGGGATGAGTATTCTAAACCATCAGTCTGTCAGCATCCTTTTGGCTGCCTCAACACATCCAGAAAAAAAAACCTAGAAATTTATATCCTCTAAAATACTGCAAAATGCAATGCATCATTAATGACGAGCTGAAGAAAAACAAGTTGTTTTGTGAACAGCAGAAGTAATGAAGCCTGGTTTCCCACACACACCTCCACAATACCTTCAGCTCGCTCTCATTTTCCCTACACACCACATGCTCTGCACCCTCAGTTCCCTTCCCCAAACTCCCCTTTCCATGAGTTGCTGGTTGAACAAGAAGCAGCATTTGTTTCAGTTACTCTGGAGTTAAACTTGTGCTCATCAGCTGGCTGGATGCTATCTTTTGGATACCAGAGGAGCCCAGAGAGTGCCTTGACTCTCACACACTGGCATGTAGAGTAAATGGCTCTAACAGCTCCACCCAGCCCCAAGAAGGTCTGTTATAAGCACTCAGTGCTTCTGAGACCTCTGCAAGACTGATTTAAATTGGCCATTGGTTTGGAGTTACTGAGAAGCACAACTAACAGATGGAAAGTGGGATTGCATAAATCTTGTCTTAGGAAATCAACCTAAAAAATCAGAACAGTTATACAAAGACTGTCCATACGCTTTAATACTCAGACGCTTGTTTAAATATAAGATGATGGCATGAGCAGAAATGTAAACATTTAGTCTGTCAGTCAGTATAAGGAATTTCAAACTATCTTTTCCACAGAACAGTGGTTGCTGTTATTAAGCAGTTGCAAGTATGATATAAACCATAGGCTTTCATACAGTGTACGTGCAGCACCAGTGGCACATAGAAATTTGCATCGTGTTTTCAAAATTACAATGCCTTCTGTATTTTGGCCCACAGCAAAACAAAGAAAGAACTGCTCCCAACTAACCATCAGTAGTTTAATAGCCAACAAAATCGATAACTGAATGCAGTGGAAATTTCAAGGCACTGCACCTCCCCTCCTTTTGCACCCTTTTCATGCTGTGCTTCCACACTATCCATCCTGGGAAGCAAATAGCAAAATTCACCCTTTCAAGTTTATGAATTTCTAGGCCCATTCACCACAACTTGAAAACTGAATAAAAAATAGCAATTATATATTCCACTGATGCTAAAAACATAAATTCAAAAACCTCTGGGTAAACTGGCAAAAGGCAAGATGTCACTTCTCTGCGTAGTGGGTGAGGTAAGGACACTGTAAGGAGACTGTAAGGAATTACTGTGCTTGATGTGCTTACCCTTTTTGGCAGTTACCAGAATTTCCATATTGAAGAATATCTATGTCACAAGGACTGTGTTGGTGGTGAAAATGTTTCCATGGTTATGCAATAAGTATTATTTTTTTTCATCCTACTGTAACACTTTATTTGACTCAAATACTTCAGGGATCAATGTACTACAAGGGACATCCTGTAATTTGGAAATTTGGGAGAAAAAAGCACCTAGTAAATTTATCTAAATTTCTGTTCAATTATGCAATTCATATCCACTTTTGATACAACATCTGTCATTAAGACTATCAATAGTCAATTTACTTAATTATACATGCCAAGAAATACGAAAGTTCTCAAGCTATATCTTATTTTACTCCTCCCAATCTTCCCATTGCTTTCTTCCCAGCCTTTTAAACAATTCCTTTTTTTCCACTTAGGTAATGTTTGTAGACAAGTACCAGTAAAAGTAAGATAATCTGCAAGCACAGCTTCCTGTAAAATGCTTCTGAATAAGAAGTGGCTACAGCCAAAATTGACATTAGCAAAGCTAAACCGTCTTCTTCCCTTCATGACAAAATGACCTAGGATAGAAACTGAGGAAACGAGAACAGTCATCAACCATCATGTTGAAAGAAGAGTTGACCAAATGTTCCAAAATTCACAAAAACAATATTTTTCAATTGATTTGTCTTTTCATTTTACACCCTTTTCCACCAAAAAAAAAATATTCATTTTTTCCCATTTACAATTGTATCGGGATTGTCAGAAAACCCCAAAATGCATTAATTCATCACAACTCATAAGAACTGCTTGGAAAAGATACATACTAAAACTTAAAGACTTAAACTTTAAACTACATGGATTACATAAGAAAAGGCTAAAGGCACCTATAGCTATGGTTGGACTTGATGATCTTAAGGGTCTTTCCCAAACTGAATGATGTTGTTCAACTTGTAGCTTTTATGTTGTTCTGAACATCCATTCTGAAAACAAGCCCAGTAAAGTTATGGAACTTGTGTGCTTTCCTACTTCATGGCACACTTCCTGTAAGAGCCACTGTTGCATTATTCTCCCTAGAAACATACAACCACCTTCCAATTTGAGTAAGGAAAAGTTGTCCATAACAGGAGGATAGAATGGATGTTTGCAATATGTGGATATCCCTAAATAATCCAGGAATAGGAATGATTTCCTTCTAGAAGAAAGCTGTGGTGCAGCTGCTACACCAGACACCATCCCTGTGTTTTCCTGGAATAACTCTGGAAAGCTACTGTCATGCCTATGGTACGCTTCTTTCTATGCAACTATAATTGAACCTCTCATAAAGGTTATAGAAAGCACCAAGTTTAAGCCAAACATTTGGCTTAAGTTTGTATCTATGTTACTTTTCTTATTTTACTCTACCTCCTCTGTTTTCTACAGTGTAAAACAGAAACCAAAGCACATCCAATTCTAACATTTATAAAATATTTGCCATTTATTTATATTTTATTTCAGAAGCACAGCTGTAGTGGGATATCTGCTACTGTAAGTCCATGGCTCCAGGATACACATACCTGGTCAAATGCTGCCAAATCAAAACTCATTAGTGTGTTGCAAACTAACCCAAACCAAAAATAATACAGAGTGTAACTTCTGTGTCTGTGAAAAGAATGTACTTCAAACTACTGCCAGCAGAGATCCCCATTGCTCTCGTATTGAGGAGAAGACAATTTAACACAATCCCCCAAAACATACAACAGCACAGTATTTCTTTCTTACTGTTTCAAGAGGGTTATAGACAGAGGCACTCTCAGTGATACCTGTGAGTGCTTTCATGTCCCCTCAACTCTAGTTTTTTGAACTTTTTCAACATGACAGCAAGGTAGTATGTTTTAAAAAAGGAGTTTAAAAAGTATAATTTGGACTTCCACAAAATGCTGGCACATTTTTCAACCACATTTCAGCTTGGCTAGATGAGAGCAAAGTCCCCCAGTTTAACCGTGATCAGGTTAACTTGCAAGGCAGCCTGTAAATTGAATTGTAAAATTAAAGGGCTCCCGAGCATCTGGCCTGCACTCTTTCAACATATGCTTACCCCAGGAGTATTTTGCTTAGCTTGAGGAGACATCAGGCGTCTGTCAAGCATGTCAGCCTCACTCCAAGCAGCCCGGCCCTTCCAGCAGCAGCAACACTTCTTACAGGAGCAAAGCAGTGCACCAGCAAAAACTTCAGATCAGCCTGCGTTAACCATGTTTTGAAATATTTGTCCATCCAAGGCCTGGTTTAAAGAGCCCAGCTTTTGTCTGTATGCAGCGATACTGTTTGCTGGCGATCTCCCTCAGCTGTTGATCTGATTCAGTCCCTATGTTAGGTTACAGCTCAGCAGAGAGCCCGTCACCATCAATTACCAAGGAGGAGTGGGAGGGTTCTGCGCTCCCAGTGACGACAGACACTGTAGAAGCAAAGCCTGCACACTTGCTGGAGTAACATAACATCTTACTAATCTCGGATGCACGCCTTGCAGCATGCGTGGCCTCCTGCTAACACGCGACAACTGGCTGTGCAGCCAGAAGTAAATAATGGAGAAGTATCTGAACATGAACACTGGATAACTGATTTCTTGGGGTTTGTGGAGAGGGGGTTTGTTTGTTCTCCTCCCTGACATCCTCCCTAGCCCCGGGACAGAGATATCAGGCACTGGAATTTCAAGTTGGAAATCTCATTTTAAGTTGGAAATCTCCCCTGTAAAATAAAAATTATGTTTCACCTTAATTAAGGTAGAAGATGTATTCTGATACATTCAAATGACCATTAACCATGATTCTTCAGAAAAACTACCATCCTTAAAAAGACCTAATTAGACCCATCAGCATGGAAGTACTTCCATGCATTAGCCAGACCACTGAAATCATCAGGAAAATTCATATGCATATTATTATTGGCCCTGATGAGTTTAAGAGTTTGCAAGATTAAGGTTAACTGTCTTAAAGTAAGAGCACAGGTTAAATGCAAATAAGAAGAATGAAGGATACATGCTTGTATTGGTTAGAGGTTTACAGAGGTGTAGTAAAAAGAAGTAAGGAGCAGACAGCAAGAGGAGTAAGAAACAGGCATGGAATAGTAGAAAGATAGCTGTGGAGAAGCAGCTTCCTGCTGCTGCTACCACCGAGATGATAAATGATGAGGCAATGACTCCTGAGAATAGCAACAAGCACAGACATTTTTTTCAGCTCCAGTTGCTCATGAACTACACAATCCTCTCTGCTTACTCCTGGAGACTGGTCTTTAATAGGCATGGTAGGCAAGCAAAGGCCCATAAAGTCAAAACTCTGGTCCATAAGAATTGACAACATGGCCTATTTCCAAAGGCCAAATCCGTAACACTGAAGGCAGACTCATTAAAGTCAATGGTAGTTGGAGAGGAAAGGGCACACATGTCTCACAAAAAGAATAAAACCAGAGATTTTATATATTTTTTTTTCAATAAAAACTTTAGACTGGCTTTAATTTATATTAACTCCTTCTCATCTTTTCACATGGCTACTTTTAAGGTGTACCAAGATCAATATAAAGTTATCCACTTCCTTCTCCCTATCACTTAAAATGTGATTTCTTTTTTATACTAGTTGCATACAGTATTGTTAACAAGTCTAACTCACTAAAACTAGAAGTGACTTTTGGTTGACACATGATCAGGTGGTTGGTTTTTGCAAGAGGAGTCTGAGGATGCAGGATTGTTAAAATTTTACCACTGTCTCAGAAACTAGTATTCCTATTAGGTCCAATTCAGATGCCAAACTAGAATTAAATAAGTAGAAATCTTGCATAAGTTATTTATAACAGCCAAACACTTATTTCTCATGAAACAGATATTTCTGTTTACCTGAAATAGATTCAGCAAAGGAAAATACACCACACACTGACAACTCTCTATAATCTGACATGCATAAGGCACTTCTAAGATGCATTATTAAACTGGAAATTTTGAAACAACTACTGTTTTGAAACAATTCCTGTTTTCTGATGCAATTCTGTAATAATAAAGTTGGGGATTTTTTACAGTACAATTACTGAGCTAGCTTTTGGGCAAAATTAGCATCCTTAAAAAGTTTAACACATGCTGTGGAACACGAATACCTTAGGGCAAATCAAAACTCTGAAGAATATACAATCACAGTCCCAGCTGGAATATTGCAATTAGGACAGGGCAGCTCTGATTCCAGAGGCTGATTTTCTGCCCTTCAGCAGATTTTGCAGAATACTGAAACTAAGCTTGCAAGACCAGGCTGTCATCATGGCAAATTTTGCCATCACAATATTGAAACAAAAAAAAACTTTGTACTAGAAAACACAGTAATAAGATCATTTCAACTGCAGGAACAGCAAGAGAAATTCCATGGTGGGAAGCTCCCTAAATCTTCCAGCCATAGAAAAGAAATCACCTCTTCTTCTTTCCTTTTTTTCTTTTTTAAACTTTTTTAAACTTTTAAACTTTTCTTTTTTAAACTTCTGAGAAGCAGACAGCGACAGAACTAGTGTACAGTAAATGCTAGATGACTTCTGCCCTTTTCTGCCCAAGAGGGTGAATCATCTCCTAAGAACTACCAGGTCTGTTAAAAGCTGCCTGCAGTGCGTATCCTGACCAATTCATTAAGGTGCCTTTGAACAAAAGTGACTAACCTCAGCCACTTACAGAAAAATATGAGGGCTTTACTAAGAGAACAGGAACACAGTCCAGCCAATTGCTTGATCTGCTTGACCCTTGCAGATCAATAGGCCCTAACATATCCACCTGAGGGCGTTAAGAGAGCTGGCTAATGTTGTTACAAGACTAGAAGGCAGCAAATATCACCCCCCTATACAAGAAGGGCTCAAAGGAAGATCTAGGGAATTATAGGCTTATCAGTCTTACTTCATGCCCTGGGAAGACAGATACAAAGATGTCATTGTCCCACTCTACTCAGCACTTGCCAGGCCACACTGGAATACTGCGTTCAGTTTTGGTACCCACTACATAAAAATATGTGGAAAGGCTGGAGAGGATCCAGAGAAGGGACACAAAGATATCAAAGGACTGGAAAACCTGAGATACAAGGAAAGATGAGGGGCAACAGGTACAAGTTCCTCCTGGGGAGATTCTAACTGGACACAAGAGGAAAATTTTTCACAATGACACCAATCAGCCATTGGAATAATCTCCCCAGGGAAGTGATGGATTCCCCAGCACTGCGCGCTTCAGATTTGGATGGACAGGGCGCTGGGACATCTAGTCTAGGTCATGCTTTGTCAAGAAAGACTGGGCCAGGTGATCCTTAAGGTCCCTTCCAACCTGGTATTCTATGACTCCATGCTTACTATTATCATTCTTTAATCCTGTATAGTAATAACAGCGGAGTAGCTTTAACACTGTATCTCAATACTCCATTTTTACAGTGTTTTCATCAGAAATCTCAATTAATTTTAAACACAACCTTATAAAATTTCACTGTGGTTGGACCATAAATGCCATTATGCCATATGAAAACAGAAGCACTGACTGAGTAAGTGCTCGGCAGCATACTAATAGAAACTTGCTTGTAAATGTTTAAGGTTTTTTGATTGTATCTTTTTTGTCTACTCAAAGAAGATATGTGGACTCTGCCTCTTTCCCTATCATGTTGAAAATGGATGTTTATCTAAAACAGTTCTTGTTGACAAACCAGATCAAAATGAGTTGTTAGAGATCACAACAGTCAGTAACTCAGAAGTAATAAAAGCTTAGACCTATGAGTAATTTTTCTCATCACCAAGTTATTGTGCATCAGCTGATCCATATGTGAACATGTGGGCACGCTTGGCATATGGCTAACAAATTAAGGCAATTTATTGTAATTCTGCCTCATCATGGATTATGCTATCTGGCATTTGCTGATGGATAAATACACAAAAAGATAATGCACAGCTATGTTTTACAGATAAAATGCACAGTAAGAGTGCCTGCCTTACCACAAACTGCACCTTCATATTCCTTATTTTTGACAAGCTAACTAGAGGAATTTGTCTTGCAGACTGTTGCTCCTGAGAGCAAACTGTTGCACCTTCATGCTGATTTCTTGACTTCAGGCACACACTGCTCTACAAAAAAAACAATAAAATATGTGGCATTCCACCAGTCTAAATAGACTCTCCCTTTTACATGACACCGCCTTACTGATTGACACTCATCCACAAAGCAGGATCAGTGTGCAATAGTATTCAAGGTTAGGTGCTGGTTAGGAAAGCAGGATTCACAGAGTGCCTACAGATCAGTTTTCATTTCTGCAGAGAAGGATCTTCAGCACTAGATGAAAATTTAAGTTCGCTGATGGCACTGAAAGAAGTTTTACAAAATGTACAGGAATGTAAAACATAAACTTCACATAAACCAGCTAAACTAACATTTTAAATAAATCAACATCACTGCTGAGAGCAAAGCTTTTGGTCCTCTCCACTCCTGCCCCCATCCCTGGTACTTCCTGTCATCCCTTCCCTCCCCTCTGCTGATCCCAACACATGTCAGACCCTCCCCAACCCAGAAGAGCAGTGACATATGTGGCACAGTAGAAAACTACTTGTTTTGGTTTTATTGTTTTGTTTTTTTCTTTTTTTTCTTATTTCTTTGTTGTGGTTTTTTTTTCTGCCAGGTCAATAAGGTGAAATAGCTGAACAGCAGCAGGGGAAAGGATGCTGGTAGTGGTGGGGTAGCAAGCCTCCACCACCCAAGCCTCACTGCAAAGCATGACAAGACAACCCACCACAGGCCTAACTGCCTTTGTGAGCTTGATTTCTGTTTTGTAATGCATAACAATAGATATGAAATGTAGTGCTGTATCAGTTCAAAAGCAGAAGAGACATCTGCTTCAAAACAAGTATCTCACACTTAAAACATTGATAATTAACCACCCCCACACAAACACTCAAATAAACAGAAAAAAAAAAAGAGCTTTAAGATATATACAGTTGTGCTTAACATTGAAATGAAGTCTTTTTATTTTTACTAAAAATAATTCATGTCTCATTTTTTCCGCTTCAAAGTACAGATTTCAACTCCAGCCATGCAGCCATGGTGAACAAGGCCCACCCCATCATCCATACATTTTGATTTTATACTTATGATAGCAACACACGTTGGTTTACTGCAATCTCCTTGGATGTTAATTCTCCTGAAAATGGTCTTGCTGGTGCCATCTGAAGCCCACAAGGTTCCCTTCGGTTGGCTTTAGGTTAGGCCTTTACATAATGGTAACATCTGGGGCCCATTTCTACTGTGGAAGTTCCAACAGAAACATTTATGTGTGTAAAAATTCATTTCTGTTTAACAGATGGCCGTATTCTGGAAAAGCAGAATTGATACTCAGTTCTGTTCAACTGAACACACAAGTTAATACACAGTCTCCCAGAAAAGAATGAAATAAACACCGCAATTCTGTATGACATACACCCTTAATGTATTCCAGTGTGCTGATCTTTTTTTAACTTCTGTGCTTTGCAAATTCATGTCCACTTCTGCACAAGGGATAAAACCCACAGCAGACCATTAATGCCACAGCTGAAACTACTGCAAGGGGGAAGGCCCAGGGTCAATACTCCTCTCCTACATAAGTTTTATACAAGGTATTACTACAAAGTATTTATACAAAGTATTTATTCAAAGTAAGATCCCAGGTTAGTCTGGGATCTTACTCAGGAGACAGCAAAGCAATCTAATACAGACATAAAGTACTACAGACATAAAGTACCACTGCATAGCCCACGTGAAACAATCATCAATATGTGAGTGAATACATACTGTTTATGTGCAGCTCCACAGCCAAGCCTGGAACAGACTATCAATTGGTGAAACCCCCCCCTGCAACAGCCTGTTAGTGTATATGTAATGAAGAAGTATGATGAAAAAATTCTTCACTGAGGGTGGTGAGGCACTGGCACAGGTTGCCCAGAGAAGCTGTGGCTTCCCCATCCCCGGCAGTGCTCAAGGCCAGGTTGGATGGGGCTTGGAGCAACCTGGTCTAGTGGAAGGTGTCCCTGCCCATAGCAATGGGGATGGAACTACATGATCTTTAAGGTCTCTTCCAGCCCAAACCATTCTATGATTCTATGATGAACTGTTATAATCTGCTTTCTTCCTAAGCATAGTTTTCCCCCAGCAAACAGCAATTGCAATTTTTCGCTAAGTTACTTTCTTTTTCCTTCTACCAGCAATACAAATATCACACGAGGATATCTGTATCCATCCTTGTAACTGCATGAACAATAAAATATTAATAGGTTTATTACTAAAAACCTGTAAAGAATCCAGTATTACTACTATTGGGAAAGACTTGCTGAAATAAATAAGAAAAAAATTATGGCCTCTAAGATCATACCAAAAATAGGTCAGTTCATCAGTTCATTAAAAGGACTAAAAATTTTTAAATTTTTAAGTATTTTAAAATTATTTTCCCAACTTCTATCAGTGCAATGAGAGTGCATTATTCACACTCCCATCTACTGTATTTCATGTTTTCTGTGGAGAACCATTTATGTTATTATCTTTCTATAGTGACAGAAGTTAATAGTTTCTTAGTTATAGTTTCTTTCTATAGTTTCTTCTTATAATTTCTTAGCTACGGTTTCATATAGTGACACTTCACAAACAACAGCAGAGCCTCCACCCATCAATCTAAAAGGGACTGGACTTTGCAATTCACAGTTCAGCACCACATATCTGGATTAGGAAAGCAATTACTTGCCAATTAAAACATATAATCAGGCTCAGGAAAACAATGTAACACAGCAAAAGAAGACTAACTTACTCTTTTAAATAATGACGTTGTAAAACACTGTAGTATTTATTTTTTTCTTATGAACAGGGAAAGAATGACAAAAAACAGTCATACCAAGGTTAAATTACAATATATATTACACACGGAGCCTATTGTGACAGAGGGCTAGCAAGACTGAAAAATAAAGCAATTAAGCATTTGGTCAACCTTAATTGAGTTCTCTTGTCCTAACCTACAATTTGTGACTTCCAGAGAGCTCCTACATTTTTTAGCACACAGACAGATGAATGTTTACTGAGCTGCTACCTTATATGTATTTTTATTCCTCTTTGTTGTCCTGAGTGTTTGGGCCCCAGGGCTCCTGCGCTGCTCTGAAGCCTGTATTATTAACTTGCTCTTTGAATTTTGTGAGAAATCCATCACTAGTATTTTCGATAGCTTCAAAAGGAATTTAGCTTCACAATAAGAAGCACAGAAAGATGAACGGGGCTTTTTTCCCACTTCACAGATGAGGCTTAAAGCAGGCAGAATACGGGCAGAAGAGGCTGCTTGTTCTGAAGGCTGTGTATGTCCTCAATACTTGAAATGGCAGCAAGCAGTCATTTGTTGCTTATGGCACCAAAAGTTGGTGTCTAAGAGAAAGCCTCTTGCTCCCAGTACCAGTGCCCCACCTCCAAGCAGTTCACAACTGCAAGAGATGGTCTTGTAAGGCCGTGCATCTTTGGAAGACAGACAGAATACTTGTTATACACTCACAAGACCACCAGAAAGAACAGAGCTTTTTTTAAAGTAGAAGAAAGGCGCTAATTAATAGGTACAACAGAAATCAAATGCAGATGAACCCCTTAAAACAGAAGCATCCCTCCTGCTGCAGTTACATCTCAAAGATCAGTCCTGACGAAAGAATCTTAGCCATCACAACTACCCTCAGTGTAAGCTCAGAAACCATATTTCTGTTGAGTAAATAACATGCATCAAATGACAGAACTGGACTAAAAAAGCAAGTGGACACAACTTATTCTTGGAATACAAATTGATTGAGAGCCACTTAACACACATTAAACAAACCTTAGATATAGTACCACTGTCATAGTCCTTGTGCCAGACCTTGTGAGGAATGAACTGTCTTGTGGATATCACTACACACTTGCTTTGTGCTTGTAATTCTCTCTGCTACTGGCTACTACAGGAAACAGATCGATATATTTTTTTATCTAACTTGGTACAACAAGTGCTAAATTAACAGATGAGGGGAAGAAAGAGAGAAGAAGAGGAAATACACACCGTGTTCTTCAACTTTCAAAGTTAGGTTAAAGGCTGATATCAAACATAACTCCCAGGAAGCATTGTGGTGCTAAGCTGCCCCTAAGGCTTCATGGCTCAGAGATGCTTCTGCAAAATCTTCCAGGGAATGAGTTTGGTGTTAAATGTACTTAAGGTTTCCTTTTCATTCATTTCATGGTTTTGTTTTTCAACTCTGGTTCTGTTTTTTGTGAGCAAGGACTTAGCTTTCCCTCTGGTAAAATGAAAAGCAACCTCTTGTGTTAAAGTGCAAATTCTCCAGAAACATCACGCTCAAATGTGGGATGCTAAGTGCAAGCAGTCCCTTTAGATGACTGTACACAGGAAAAAAAAGTGCACATTCAAAGAACTGCTGTGAATTTCCATTAAACTACATAGGTCACTATGGGTGTTAGTAGTCAAGTACCAGGTTATGGGAAGGAGTTTTCCCTAGAGCATTAAACAGTGCTCTTGACCATGAACTAGGCAGCAGAGGGACAGCCCATGAGTGCAGGAACTGCCCAGAAGGTTACATTATCTCTGCAAATAGAGACTCCAGCTGATAGTGTTATTTTACTTTCCTCTCTAACATAATTCAGTCCATTTCTTTCCCGTGATTACTTCCTTAATATTCCCCAAGAGCCAATGGGGACATGATATACCTTGCTTTTAAACCTGATTGTTTCCATGACCAGAAGCTACAGTAGACACTCCATTCCCATTTATATTTGCTACACAGCCGATGTCAATACTTTGTTTGAAAAGTTTCAACAGAGAGCGTATTTGTGAAAGTACTACTTTTCAAAAGCAGAAGAATATGGAGAACAATTTAACCACGAGGGTCTTAATATTTTTTAACAAACAGTGCAATACCACTTATTTCAGATGAGCTGTACTGTAAAAAAAGAAATTACTCTGAAAAACTTGCACTGCTCTGTGAATTATCAAGCACAACACAACTTACAAATGATTGCTAAAATGTAATCTTGGCTGTGCAAATGCCTGCTTTTCATAAGGGGTAGAAACAGAAATACTTTTTCAATAAACACGAAGGTACCTCCAAGGGTTGGAAGAAGATCAGGACTTTTCCTCCTGGCTTATTTGGCTCCTGGACCACTCTTAGCAGATCGCAGAATGATCACTACAGGGCCCCAGAAGATAAATCACTGACTACCAGCAGGGGACGGTACTCATGGCTCCTCTTACTGGGGTCTAATGCATTGAACATGCATGGACCATTCTCCTGAACTGAAGCCAACCGGGCTGGAGTTGCCCAAGCCCACAGTGTTAAACTAACTCTCCTCCCCTTCAACAAAGCATGGCTGAATACAGACTGGCCTGCAGGAATACTACATGGCCTGTGCTGTCTCACAAGTGATGCCAAAGAGCTGCCTGGAAGACTGCAAGTCCTGGCCAAACGCACACCATGGGCTGTTCTGACAACTCTACAGAGTTGCACTCCTGTGCCAGAAAACCTCTGATGTTCCTCAAGATCTCACATACAGAAACAGCCTTAGCACTAGACAGCCTCAATAACTTCTACAGGCAAAGCCAGGCCCCATTTATGTCCAGAAATGTACTTTAAAATGCGCCCAGGCAATCATTTCACCATCATTTCTAAGCCAACCCAAGTTTCTCATTTTATATCTTCACCTGCTCATCTGGAGTTTTGTTTCAATCCGGCACCATGCAGCATCAACCCAGACACTGTGCTGCTAAGCCTCTCACCTACCCAATGTCTTTCCAGAGACTCCCCTTCATCCCTGCCAGGTAGAACAGCTAGCCAGCCATCCCTCCCAGCAGGCAGGCCCAGGCCACTGGCTGCCCCAAAGCATGAAGCATTCTCACACAGTGCTTACAGGCTTTGAGGCTTTCCCTGAAATCTCAAGCACTGCTAATATCTGCTTAATTCTGCTCCGAATCTTCTTACTTGTTCACTTTAACTCAGTTAATTATTGCCATAAAGCTTTGGCAAAGCATGTAAAAGGAGATACAGAAAACAAAACTGTGTTGGATGCAGCACTGCCATTTAAATACCTGGTTAGTTTAATGCAGTTGATGTTTTAAGGGCTGGGTTACATACACATCTGCCACACGCCCAGGCATTTTACATGTGAATTTAGGATTGCTGATGGCATTCATTAAGAAAAATATATATTTATCTCACAGCAACTAGGGTTATTTCTATAAAACTCTTTAAGATAAATTTTCACTGATGCTGACCCACCCCAACCACTGCTTCCCTTCTCATTACCTTTTAGACACAGCAAATATTCAGATAATATATGATTTAAAGCACACTTTCACTTTGGATCACCCAGATAGAAATTCAATCTTTCAATCTGGCTCCCCAAGACTATGCTTCCTCCTGTACAGCTGCAGAGAGAACAGGTCTGGGGGGGGGGGGGGGTTTATTTGGGGGTTATGTATATATGTATGTATGTATGTACGTGTGTATATATGTACGTGTGTATGTATGTACGTATGTATCTATCTATTTATTTTTGGCCACAAAAAGATTCCAGTGGCACAGCAAATCAAACCTACTAAATTTGTGCACTTCAGCTCCAGAGACTGGTCAGAAGCAGAAAGCAATCAGAGAGAGGAATTAAAAGAATGACTTTGTGTCCCAGATCTGGGGAATGCCACAGGATTTCTGGGCAGTATTTAGACAAGAGGCTGCTGGAAAGAAGCTTCTAGAAATAAAAAAAACTAACACAACTAAACAATAAAAACCCAAACCCAACCCCAAAACAAAACAGATCAGAAACCTCCCATTTGCTATTTCTGGTACACAACATATTTTGGGATTAGCTCATGATGGGGAGAGGTGAATACGCTGTAGAACAGAAAGAATTATAAAAGCAATTAGGCTGCTTGTGTAATAGAAATAAAAGGGAAAGAGATTATGGAAGAAAAGAGAATAAACCAAACACAAGGATTTTCTAAAAGAGTGTATTTTACTACAGAAATAATTTTCTATAGAATCTGATGCATGGCTGTGGCACACTCAGCACTGGTGTGCCCACCCAAAACCTTCTGCCTGCCCAACAGCTGAGGATGAAAGAGGGACGATGGACATCCCTTTTCCAGCTCCTGGATGGTAAAGAAATACTGAATTAATCTTTTACACCTCTTCTTTAAAGTATTAAAACCTGAAATAATCTTGTAAACTGAATTTTTAATTATTACACGTTTTGTTTCATTAGTAGCACAGAGAAGTCAGACATGAAGCATTCTTCATCAGGCTATGTTGTCTTCCATGTACCATACAAATGTTGTCGGGAACACAGAAAAACAAAGTTCACGCAGTTTTATGGTTTCTGACAACAGCAAGCCCCGAGTTACAGATATGAAACCAGTATTCAGTTGTATGTGATTATTTGATTGTTTGAAGCCCAAATACCACTTCGGTACATCTTAAAACATGAAGATATGAACCACGTTACCTTAAAGAATACCCATAAATCAGATGAAGTTTTGAAAATTTGATTATTCAGATTACTGCTGTTTAAAATTACAACTGCCTATTTCTATATTCACTTGTTTTTCAACCATGGCTGTTACTCAAGCTGACTTAAAAGCTCACCTCCAACTCTGTATTAATTATTTTCTGTCTTCCCTCTGCTTTCATCTTCTGTCACTCATTTACATACATAATCATTCTCTTCTCTATATATATATCACTTGCTGCTCTCACCATATTTTCACTTTTGAAATTCTAATTAATATATTTTTTAACCTCCAAATAGCCTTTTAATACATTCTACTTCAACTTATTCTGTTGTTTTCCTATACTAGCACTCCTTGAAAAACAAAAGAATGAATAAAACCCTGCACGGAAACACCTGCTCCAAATCCCACTTTCTTAAAACAACCAGGAAATCAGTATTTAACCAAACTGCACCAGAATTTTCATTTTAAATACTGAAACCTCACCTGACATCAGTCAGGGAATAGAGTTTCCTTAAAAAAAATATATAAAAAAAACCAAACTTAATTCTTTTTTTCTCATGAAATCCAGAAGAGCTAAATAAAGATCCATTACTTGCAAAATTATTTCTGCAGTAAATCTATTAGACCAGACATGACAAAAATGAATTTGCAGCGGAGAACATAAATCATTCAGGTACTGGAAAAGTAAGGTCATTTGGAAGGTGCTACATCTCTAGTTCTTTTGGTTTAAAGCTGCTTTACAAGACAGAGAACAGAAAAATTACCTTTTCATTACATTTTTTACTTATACAATTTATTCCTTATTATACTGTGAGAGGAAATCCAAGCACAGTCACATTTAAGTAACCATTTCAACCCAGAACTTACTCCCTAGCACGCCCCATTCAACTTGTGGGCAAAGGCTGTGCACACAGAGCACAAAAGGAGTGTTCGAATGAAACTCCTCAACTTCTCATTTAGAAAAGTGCCTTGGATAAGCACAGGCAACACAAGACATGCATTTGTCCTGACACTGCTCTGCGTATGAGAGGAAACTCCTGCCCACCCAACCAGTGTGCCTCACAGTGATTGTTTCTTCCTAAGGAGATTTAGGCAGTTTGCGTCAATCAAGGATTTAACATCAGACATAAATGCCATCCCCTCTTAACACAAACAAACAGCTGCCAGCACCTTCCTTGATGAGCTAAGGGTGCAGGGGCGGCTGGCAAAAGTTACACTAGTTAGTCATTTCTAGTGTATTCTCCTCTTTTAAACATACCAACTAATATTATCATTTAATCATAGGGCTGATTTTAAAGGTCCCATTTTTCTGCAGTAACAAACATTACTTAAAAATACTATAAAGGCAGATCTAAATTAAATAGGAATTCTTAGGAATAGTAATATTAAATGCCTGGAATTACATACAGAGTACAAGAACCACTAACAGAGTAAGCATAGGCAATCATTAGAGGTTTTTCCACCTCCAACTGTATAAATCAGGAAACAGGCAGAACTCAAATAATGGATTATTGTATAGGGCTTGCTCCTTGGCCCATGAGGTAGAGTATATCTAGTTCAGAGCTACAGCAGAAATTAGGAGTCACAAAGGTTCAAGCCTTGTCAGATCTTTTTTCTGTAAATTGAGTAATGATATTTTTTTTTAAATCTTGAAATTAATCGTTTCAAATTGCAGTATCAGCACAAACCAGGCGTGATTTCGCAAGCAACAGCTTTTCATACCTGGCCATGTTCAACACATACTTACAGACCAAAGAATCACGTACAGGAATTATGAATTCTTTAAAAACTGGCCCTATCATTCCCACAATGAACTTTGGGAAATTAGCATGAAATCAGCAGTTTGCCAGATGCCCAGCAGAAAGCAAATGAGGAAACATCCCTGCCTCTCATTAGCTCGGTGGCAGGGGCAGATACATTCCTCCACCTCACTCCCTTCCACACACTTCACCTTCAGCACAAGAGCAATTTTTTCCCAGGTAAAAATTAATGACCTAAATACAGCACGAATATTGTCTTATTTCCTTATAAAAGAATTTAAAATACGAGTACCCCTTCTCTTTGCCCTAGATTCTTCTTTCCATAAGCTGTTTGGTAGCTCCCATCGAGCACCATTAAATCAGTCGCAACCATCCTTTTAGCAACAGTTCCAAAAGTTCCCGTCATGATGTCAGAAGCTTATTACAGTTATAGCAGCTCTTAGCACTTGAACTTTTGATCTGATTTCTTAAAAATAGCAAAGACTCCCAGATCAAAAGAACACTACAGAAAATAACAGTATTAATGCTATTTAATCAGCTCTAATTTCTAGCCTTTCGAAGCAGAAGGCAGCATGCAGCATATTCTATTCTACATTTCGACTAGCTCAAAATTCAAAGCTATGTCTTTGTATTCTGACACCATTAAATAGCAGTTTGGGAAGCTTATAAAGCCTCATGCTCACATTTTGGGGCAATGCTTGTCCATCCTAACTTTCCATGTTCTTCTGCTGACAGGTTATGGAAGTCAAAGTGAGAAGTTTCACCTCTTTCCTTCTATGTCCCTGCAGTAGCCAGGA
Source organism: Pezoporus flaviventris (assembly GCF_033815535.1). Lineage (NCBI taxonomy): Eukaryota > Metazoa > Chordata > Aves > Psittaciformes > Psittacidae > Pezoporus > Pezoporus flaviventris. The sequence goes on from NW_026892595.1 coordinate 12,560,830, forward strand.
TGGCTGTGGGACCAGCTGAAATGCCTTGCAGGCTCAGCACCTATTCTTCACTCTGTGGCTTCCTTAGGAGCCTTACTGCTTTTCTGGAACACCTCTGTAAAAAGCATTAGGGTAATGCCTAATAATGTTTTCAGAAATCTTCAAAACTTGCTCACAGGGTAGTACTGCAGAGTTTCTTAAACAAAATTTAAATCAGATGTATTTCTCTTGAAAGCAGGGTCCTACAGATACACTAAATTTCTGAAAACAACACAGATGCTGTGACTTTTTAGATCAATTTTGTCAACGCATCGTCTGCTTATTTTTTTTAAGTAAAAGGGGCATTGCAGCCACTCCTACCTGGGAAAAAGTAATGTCACATGCATACCACAGAGATTTTAAAATATAACGGCAATCACTGGAACAGTTTTTGTCTTCACTTACGTTCACGCAATCCTAATTAACACCGGGCAGAATTTGGCCAGCTGCGCAAGCCCCATCTAATCCCCACAATGTAGTCTGCAGCTCCAGAAGGTTATTCCTTGAAACACTCCCCAGTAAGCCGGATAATTCTAGAAATGACATTTCAATGCCACTGAATCAATTTGCCTAGTGCTACGATTTAAATTCTAAGCCTTTTCCACCTGACCGTACTTGCATTACAACACAGAAATGGTGACAATGGTATCTTTTTTGAGAAACAAATCAAACCCAAAGACAACTATTTTGGCCTGTGGATCGGGACGCTCGTGGAAATAAGTGAGTCTTTGCAAGGATCGCATTGTCCCTTGTTTATTGTTTATCTAGAAGGTATATCACAAATTTCAAAATAAAAGCAGAACAGTTAGAAAGAATCAGAAAGTCAGAGTCCCATTTAATGTGTAAGATAAAAATAACAAACCCATTTGTTTAGTGTCTTAGGCTTACATTAAAAACAAGACTGGAGCAGGGAGAGCAGAGTAGATGTTTTTACAGCATTTAGTTCCTGGCTCCCCCCAAAAAGGGCCTGGGCAGCGAGAAGCAGTGAACTGAGCTTGAGGGAGCAGAGAAGGAGAAAGTTTAGATTAGGGCACATCACCGACCAAAGGCTGACAGCTCAAGTCCATTTTGCACCTCCTTGCCTGCACTGCACTTCTGGTTCATTCTCTGTAACCCTGGATATAAGGCTGAGGGTTTAGTATAAGAAACTAAGATTTCCGATCTAAATAAATGCAGATCTTGCAAACAAATAGGTATTCTCTACTAATTGGAAACCACTTTCCTAAATACTTCTAAGTTCAGCTCCTTGCTGTGCTGACGGTACGATCTATGTGAATAAACTGCACTCTGCAATGGTGCTGCCTCTAAGCAGAAATACTCTAAATTCAGTCTTTGATTTTCCGTTTATGCCATGTAAGAATTAAACAGGGCCAACTTCTGCACCAGGTCCAGGGTTTCATGCTGCATGGCAGCCTGGCTTTATGGGCTCCATGCTCACATCCAGCTGCCTGAGCAGGCAAGGAAGAGCTCCTCTGGCTGTGCTTGCTATTTCTTCACAGCTCTGCAAAATGGGGAGCTCATGGCAGAGCTGAAAGGAGATGCTGCTCTTCCTGATGTTGAAGCCTGGAACACTGTATTATGAAGATAAACACACCTATACTTTTCAGGATATTCCTGTCCTCATGACACAAGAGGCATGAATGACATGACATATCTCTTCATTTTCATTGATAGCTCTCCTCAAACACCTGGGTGCCAATTAAAGATTTGTTAGATTATGTAACTGATTTTATTACAGCTTATTTTCCCATTTCACTCAGTTTTTTTCACCTGTTGTTTCTTGCTTTGTGTAAAACACTCAAATTTAGTATCCTTGCTAAAACTCATTTTGAACTCTGCCTGTTATGAGACTACTGTTTTATTTATTTATTTATTTATATTAGGGAAGCAGTAACATGAAAACTTTGAAAACTCGTGGTATAGCAGCATAAGAAAATATGTATCTACTCTATAACACTCTATACACTTTCACACTTCTTTGATTTTTCTTACTAAAATTGTCTTCAAAGACTATCAAGTCAACTAGAGATTTAAGTATGTGGTTTTCTGCAAGTCAGGTATCTGAAGAAATACTTTAGCATATGTGCAACAACACAGAGTATTTTATTATTTCCTATTTACCATAGACCATTTTTTTTTAAGTTGTCTCAGTAAATAAATTTCATTTGACTGCAACAGAATTTTCCAAGTTCTGCCATAATAACACCAGTAGAGTTTTATAAACCAAGAACCGCAAAACACTGAACTTCAAGCATAATGGTGACATAGAAACATTTAAAGACTTTTGGCGTGCCCCTCACCACATGATATATCAGACCACTTGCCTGTAGACCAGGGGACATGGTGGGGTTTCCTGTACCATCAACTGGCAACCAATAATGTTGTATCCTGAAACACTGCAGACAACTACAAATATCTCTGAAGCCACCAAAACCCTTAGAAAGTAGTCAGGCAAGTGAAGGTTGTGGCAACCAATAATGTTGTATCCTGAAACACTGTAGACAACTATAAATATCTCTGAAGCCACCAAAATCCTTAGAAAGTAGTCAGGCAAGTGAAGGTTGTGTGCAACAGAATAAGAAAATCAGAGCAGAGATAGAAGTGGGCTTCAAGAAGGTCATTTTGGTGCAACAGGCAAGGCTACTTTTCAAAGAAACTCTGGATGATGTTTTATCCTTGGGATTTTAGTACAACTAATTAAATAAGGTTTTTCTTATATGAATGATTCAGACTATTCAGATTTACTAAAGAAAATTTAAAAGACATGCTATTACTATAATCTCACTAGAATTCATCTTGAAATTAGGACAATACAAAATACAGAAAAATAAAAACATTAAGTGCTGCCAGCAGCAAAAGCTCACTGTATGGCAGGATTTTGTGGAAGGCAGAACAAAAGAACAGGTTAAGAAGCTGATTCTGCACACACCCCCAGCGCAGCCTTGATTCTGGCTGGGAAGCATTGTTTAAATTCTCAAGCATATAGAAAACTGCAACTAAAACATCTTTCTGAAAATTTAGGAACTGAAAAATATGACCTTAGACTTTCCAAACCAGCTTTCAGCTCAGTGTTCTGCAGCCTGTCTTTCCTACAAGGCTCTGAAATTTCTTATGGGACAGAAGCATCTCACTCTTGAGACAAACAATAGCTCAGCTCCTAACATTGAGATCCCAGAATATCTCTGCCTCCTTCCCCTGCCAGACTTCATCTGTCAGCTTCAGTGTGCATACAAACAGGAGCAAGCTACCACAACAAAACACTTGAAAGATGGAGACCCAAACATATAAAAAAATTAACAGAATAAAAGTAATGAACATGTAGCTATATGAAAAGTACTGAAAATCAGCAGATTCCAAGCGCCTGATCTGCCAGACTGAAAAACAGGAAAGCAATGTTGAGTATCATTTTCTATTCATTTTTGGGAGCAGGGTACAAGTCAGTGTCTTGTGACATTATGCAATGTCTTGTACAATACTAGCAATACATGGAAATGTTTGGGGGGGCGGGGGGGTGTTCAGTCTTCTTTTACTAAAATGCAAGTACAAAATTAATCACTTTGGGTTAAAATATTTAATATAGTAAAAAATGATTTCTAATTCCGTACTCTATTTTAAGAAACAACTGAATTAAGATTCTATTTATAATTACAACCCCTCATCAGAAACCTATACTTATTTGGGTCTAGGTAATGAACTGTGTCATGAATTCATGGAAGATGATTTCCCTTTGCATCTCAGTAACAGTTAAACATATCTCCCATCTGCCAGACCGCTGAGATTTCAGTTTCAGCTTCCATACTACATACTCATTATCACAGTTAATATTAATTGGTAATCAAACAGAAAAGCACCTAAAGCAAAGAAACAAGACAGAAATAACCTTTTTATTCCCAACAGGCAAGAACTGAGACATGGTAATAGGGCAGTATGTTTACCATTTATGTTTACCCTGTACATAATGAAAGACTTCACCAACTAGAATGAAGAAGCATTTTTCATCAGCACTTTGGGGTTTTAAATGGAAAGTTTTTATTATATGCAAAATTGCATTAAGTATGCAAAATTACTTTTTCAGTGATTTGCATAAACATCTTCCATGGTGTGCACAAAACTTGACAGCTGTAATTTGCCTTACCCATGCATAAATAACAACAAAATTGGCCCAAAGCCTTTTACTTCACATTTTAAATATGAAGCCCAATAGGGTAAAGAAAAAATACTGGAGAAACACTTACCACAGACCTAGTAAGAAAACACTAGAAAGAAAACAGGATAAAAAAATTATAATAAATAAAAAATTCTGAAATTCCTAAACTCAGAAGATTTGTATCTCAGTGACCTCAGCACTGACTGGGATATAAATATAACTACAAGGGATAAATCAATTGATACTTATTTTAAATGATAAAGAATATTTTAAAGTATTTTGAGAAATTAATATTTCAAGTATCCAATATTGGTGTATTTGGAGAGTATCCAAATATTTAAAATATTCTATTTCTAAAAATAAAAGTTAAACTTTAAGGAATTTCAAAACAGTTTAGAACTTTACAGTAATTAAAGTGTCTTAAAATACTTTGTTTAATCTATTTAAAATAAGATACTTTAGTAATCTAACAAGGAGTAGCTACTGGCCTTAATTTTCCGATGGTTTATTGTTTACTTCTTTCTATTTCTAGCTACTCAAAATGTGTATAAATGTAATTTTTGCATTAGTCTAGGTGACTACACTGTGCCAATGGAAAGGCAGGTTTGTTGTCTGAGGGGACGATTTTCTTCAGATTTAATCAATGTTTGGGGGGGGTATGGAAGAAAATTACTTGTGTGGTCTTTACCTTCTAGCACTATCGGGTCTAGACCGATACTTCACCAAATAAACATTACATCAAAACATCCACTTTAAACAGTACAGGCTTTATTTAGACAATAAGGTGCTCAAGCTAGAAGATTTATTATTTGCTTTCAGCATAATATGCACGTTGGTCACAGCTGAAAATCAAAACTACTTTTGGAGTAAGTTCTACAAAACAATACCGCAACATAAATATAAAAGTCAAAATTGAACAATAAAGTGAAAGTCATTCCGTATTAAGTCTTAAGCATTCAGAATTAGGAGGAAATAAGTAAAATTTAAAAACACTCAATAATCTTCACAGAAATTTAACCAGCAAAACATATTCCTTCCTGTTCCATGGAAATAACTAAAAAATACAGCAAATTTATCAGATTTAAAGGTTAACCACCCCCACTCTGATTTTTTCCTTCATTTTTATTTACAGCTTTAAAAAAAAAAATGACTTTGTTATTTTTTTTTTTTTTTTTAACTTGTGAAAATATAAATCAGGACAGCTTTTGGACAGCAGCCTCTTGAGTTTCTAAATATTTACTTAGCTAGTTGCTTAGTAAGAAGGTAGCAGAAATTATATTACCATGCTAATGCTAAAAAAAGTTTAACAGCATTTGGGGTTAAGCCCACTACAGCCTTGACAGTAGTTTGCTGTCTTGTACCGGAAGGCATATACCATAGCACAGGAAAAGAGCCTTGACGTATTAGTGTAATCCACCGAGGTTAAAGTAGGAAAGCTAAAATTATTTAATACATTTTAAGCCCATAGTACAGTAAATGGCCTGTTGCTAGGAAGCAATCCCAGCTAAAAATAAAGCTCTTCTTAATATGCTGACTTTATGTCTGAAAAAGAAATTCCAGAAATGGGTCTCACTGAAGGTATTTCTCACAGTCCGCCTCTCACTCAGTAGATTCTCCAGTTCACATTCACGAACATATGAAGCTTTTGTGCCTGGAAGTTACATTTGACTAGGAAAAGGCAAGCTGAAAAGATGGATGATCTTTACTTTTGCTGAGGGGAACCATGGACATAGCTAAAACCTCTTCAAAATTACCAGATTTAAAGTTCTGATCCCCAACTGATCATGGATTGACCACCCATGAGGGACAACACTTCCAGCCAGATACCTGAGAGTCCAGGGATGGGCTGACTACTTGGGGAGGTCCCCTGGACAAAAGTGAGGGAGGCAGTAAGCAGTCCCAAACCCCACCCTATATGTTATGATAAAGTGCCATGAATAACCAGCATTTGCTTTGTTCTGTGAAAACAAAAGCATTTGACTATCCTAATTTTACAGCTGTAAACAAATGAAGCAATGCTTATTCAAGGCAAATCAAGAATTAAAAACCTCAGAAATGAAAAGCAAAATTTGACAGTAATAGTGTTAATAAGTTGCACCCATTTACCTAGAGAACTTGATACAAGTGCATGGCTGATATCAGAAATAATAGAAATCAATCACTTTGGAAGTAGAATAGTTTTAAATGGCTTTGCCTCAGCCTCCTCCTTTTAGTTAGGCACATTCATATACAAAAAAAATCCTATCAGAATGCATGCATGAAGTAGTTAATTTTGGGCACATGGCAAGTCTGGTTTTTAAAGGGTCTCATTTCAGTGAGAAACACTAAAGCAGTTTTTGCTGTCTGGACATGAGGAATTATCTACAGATTTTTATAAATTACACAGTTTGGCAAATCTTGAAAATTTCAATCTAAACTACAGTTTTAACAGTGCCATTAAGTCTCTTGTTAGTGATGGATGGACACCAAAACATAATGTACTTCAGAGATATTTTACCCTCTGTTTCCAAATATGCTTCAACATTATTAACATTATCAATATTTATCTTCTCCTAGGTGTATTATATCTGAAATAACTGTAAAAAGTTAACTCCCCTCTTTTTCACACTGTAGTGAGATTTGCCCTTGAATCTTCACAACTTTAATTTCTATGTAGATTTAGATCTGTAATGCCATCCAACACAGCAACAATACAATGGTTAAAATAACTATTCAACAGCTATAAAATCACACTGCTAAAACCCACCAGCAAGACATTAGCACACTACAATATATGAAGACTAAATCAACTACTAGGAATTCAAGAAGAGCCTGAATTCAAAGACCACCACAAAAAACTGTAATTAACTAATCTGGAATGCCTGAGTTATTGCTAAAGAACTTTTTCAAACCTTTTCCTTAAAAATGCAATATTTACAACAGAGAGTTTACATCGTCACTAGGAGAACACCAGTTCCCAGAGCCAATACGCTCATTACTCATGATGTAACTTGCAGCATGCGAGTTCCTTGAAAACCCTATACTACAAGAATACAGTAGTGTTCCCATTAGTGTGGGAACATACCACATCTCTCATAGGATTCAAAGTATTTCCCTTAGCAACAATAAATCTACAGAAATCAGATACAAGGGAGTAGTTAAAAGCATTGGCTGTAAGTGAAAAGAAGCCCTTAACTCCCTGTCATAAGGTAGTCAAAAACTGATCAGTCACAAATATGCAGTAATTACTACAGTATTTTAGGCTAACTGGGGTTTGGATTTTAACTTACGCTGTTGTCATTATTATTATTGCTATTATTATTACTAATAAGATTATTTAGAGGAGGGAATGTGCACATTTTTAAGATTCACTTTAGTTACAAACACAGTGTTTGTAATTTCAAAGGAGGTACTTTAAAAACAACCCTTGGAAGAGGTCACCTACAAAATGTCCCTTGAAATAAACTCTTTCCAATTTGCCAAGATGTTAAGGGAAATTTACAGGAATGGCTGCAATTCAAAAGCCATTTCTTCATGAGTGCCTGCATCACTCACAAAATTAGTTCAAATTAAAACCTGTATGCTTACTTATGACCACTCAATTCAGCAAATTATTTTTCCACTATCAGTCCAGATTTGGAGAGGTACCAGCACCTCATTTACCCATCAATATGTGAACCCTTCTCCATGATCATCAAAGTTGTCACATGCGTAAATAACCCTCTCAGTAAGGTGGTATAAGGCTGTATTACCTGGGCAGATATATAACCCTGTTATAGATGTACCAAAACTGGGACCTATTGGGGAAAAAAGCAGTCAGGGTTGGGCTGCTTATTTGGGTGAGAATGAGGGTGTGAAAGGGGAAGAACTTGGGGGAAGGGAAAATAAGAGTGGTCAGATTGATTCAGTGAACTGACAGTGTTTGGGGGTGCTTATCAAGCAGCCCCAGACAGCCAAGCGATCCCAGTGATGGGTTAAACAGCCATGCTGCTAGGCTATCAATGGGAACTCACTTTTCTTCAGACAGAGAAGTACCTCGTCTCCTCACACCAACCTCATTCCAGGGATGCACACCAGATAAATGCTCCACTTGGGTTTCCTTCCAAACCCTGCAGACCAGTACTCCCTGGCCACACTACTTGGGTTGCAGGCACAGGGTCTGCTACCAGGTTTGTTGACAATGAAATAAACTTGCCATTGGCTTTGGAAAGGTGGGACATATAAAAAGACAAGAGTGTACAGAGGTGACTGACTGATCCCATGAGACTTAAGACCCAGTTAAGCTTGTATTGCACTGCAGCCCACATTCCCTGTCACCCCAAATGCAGGTGAAAATACTGAAATGTCTGCTCTGGTGACAGCAGAGAAAGATACTGGGTGACTGATGCTGTTTTACTCATCAGAAATATACTATAATCATACCTAGCATTGCTTTTGCACTCTTTTACAGCACAAAGAAGTTACACCAGAACAGATCTACTGACTTCAAACAAACATTCAGAGATAATTTCTTACCCTTATATGACAAAGTTAAGCACGTGACAGAGCTGATATCTGAAATTATACTTGAGAGTACAGTTTGTTCAGAAGAAATTTGGAAAGTCACTTAAAAGATTTGCTCTATCTTTGTGTCATTTTGCCAGGAACTAAAGAGCACATCCCCACTCTGCCCTGTCCCCTCTCCTGCAGCTCTGTTGGCTGTAGCACTGGAAACACTTTGAAATTTCTGGCAACCCGACACTTTTTAATTTACTCTTCATGTCAAAGCTTGTATGAGAACTTAATTAAGTTTATGAGCTTTTGCAAGTGACCTTGCAAGTACCCAATTGACAGTGCTAAAATAGCTGGCATACAGCATGTTTAATTTCTGTTTAGATAGGAAAAATCTCCTAACACAAGATTGTGATACTGAGACACATTTTACAATTAAAAAAAAACCAAGAACTCTTCAAAACTCTTAAAATGAAAACTATGTAAATGACACTGATTATAGAGATTAAGACTACATTAATAATACATTAATGTTCCAGTAATACTTTTTAATGCTTGAAAATATATTTGAAATTAGTTGTATTTATTTTTCATGGACGAATACAATTTATCAGTTGCTGAACTGCAAAGCTGCTTTAGTTGGCAAAGGGTGATTATGTTTCCTGTTTTTCAACAAAAATCTGCTCCCAAAAATATGCTAAGAGGAAATTAATGCCTGCTCTATAGCTATGTTTTGCCTCATTAGCTTTATTCTCTATCAATTGCTAATGACTCCAAAGACTATCACCATGTATTAATGCCTTCCAACTATGGTATCGCACACACCAAGTACTTACGCTTTGCTGTTTTGTCAGTGTTCAGAAAGAGACTAAGTCATAAAATAAAACCTTGATTTCCCCATGATAGAAAGTCAGAAGAAAGTGCACTCCTTCTTAAGTGATCAACCAAACAGAAACAAAACATTAACTGAGAAACAAGTCATATGACAGACTACCGAGTCTGCAAATCAAGATTTTAATGAGAGGTCTTGAGTTCTTGACTTTGAGGGGTGTGCCGTGGTGCTTCTCCTGTGTATTCATATATCTGAATGAAATCAGAGCATATTAACTGCTGCTCTAATTTCAGACAATTGATAAAGGCCGTAATTATGCCAAGGCATTCCATACCATCCTGTTTTCACCAACAGACGAGAATTGCTCTAGGGCTAGATTGAGATGATGGTTTAGAAAGAGGAAGCAGTTTGTCAGAAGATGTCATCTCTGCCCCATGCCTTCTAATAAGAAATAAACAAAGGGGTAGACGTCAACAGCTGAGATAACATGACTTCATTTTCCCCATTCCCCTTGTGCTTTGGGGACTTCATTCTGGTTTTCCTCAGGATATCTTTAAACGTCCTTGCACCTTTAGGGAAAAACTTCAACAATTGAATGTCCCTTACTCCTCAAAGAAAGAGTAGGCCAGAACTTTGGTACTTGTAGCTTAACAATAGGAAACTATGTCCAGAAGCATAGCAATGAAAACTTCTGTAAAATGATTTATTGATATCAGTGCACTTAAAGGAAAAAACACACCTACAAACCATTCTTTTTTAATAACAGTATCCTCTCTTTTTTATCTTAAAGAGATTATGTTCTTTAAATGTCTCTCTCATATTGCTTATTAGTCTTATTTCAAGAAGTAACATTTAATATTATTTAAGAATTTTACTCTTGCTCACAATGAGACTACCTAATGCACCAGACAGTGCTTTACATATTTCATGGCCTTCTCTTTTGGTTACTGTTTCCTATACGGCATAAGATTTTTTTATTCAATACAGGGTAGATATAGAAGGGAATCTGACAGTAAAACCTCAGAATTACTGAAAAACTCAGGGGAAATAAGATAAAAAATGCAATTCACTCTTTGCCACAGGATAGATTTCAAATTGGAAGCAAGTCTTCCAGAGGAAGAAAAAGCCCACCAGACAGTAAAATATCCAAGTATTAAACATGTATGAGCCCTGCAGTAAAATAATTCACACCTGAAGAACACATTATTGATTTGTAATGCTGAATATTCAAAAATCAAGATGTTGTTATTCTCCTATTATTTTCTAAAAAGTCTGAAGATAACAAGATATTATTACAGTAACTATCAAAGTGCCTGTTGAAGTATAATCATATTAAATTTACTTAATAAATTCTCCTAGAGTTGGCTATGAATACTTTGCATTCAAGAACCAGGTTCTGTAATGTGGCAGAAGTGAGATCTGGCCTGAAGAGTGGCCAAGGACAATGCAGAAATAAGGTAAAAACATTTTCCTAGAAATAGGGCAAGAACTCAATATGCTGCATCTGACAAAACTGAATCCATCATAGTAGCCAGATACTTATTTTCCAAAGTCAACATGGAGGAAATTAAGAAGTAAAGACATCAGATAGTCAGATACAAAGGCTTCTGCAAAGGCCTCTGCAGAGAAGGCATCACTGCTGCACTCCAGGTAGAGGTCTGGATTTTTGAATTCTTGAAACCTAAAGCTTTTATAGCTGCATTTACTTTGCTGGGTTTTTTTAGGGCAAATTATTCTGTAACTTTATCATCTTTTGAATCTCTTCTCTCATTTTCTAGGTGTTTTCACTTGTGATTGAAAGAATTTAGCAATCATGTATAATGGAAAAGAGAGAGATCTTCACTTCCAATGTATATCTTGGGAATGTAACATACATTTCCACATATGTAACTTTTTTGCATTTTCTTTGTTTATATATTTTTTCCTGTGTGACATACCTTTGCATATCGTTGTCCAGATTTATTCTAGCATAGTCATCAGCTGTCATATTTTGTGTTAACGACTGAGGATGCTGATTTCATTCTGTAGAAGACATCTTACTGACACCTCAAGAAGCAACAAATAAACACTTCTTAGTAACTAGGTTACTTGATGATATTCTTGATGAGCACTGAGAGACACTATGGTAACTGTGCTGTTGTTTTTGGGGTTTTCTTATTGTGGTAATTTTTATCACAGTTCTTTTTACCACAACAAATAATAAAAATGCATGCTTTATGCTTTACTTGGTTGAGTTTTCTGCACAGTATTATATTCAGGTTGGCTCTAAATATTCAAAAAGAACTCTTCATAGGAAATCTTGCTCTCAGTTTCCTTCAAAAACAGGCTACCTAATGAAAACGGAATTGAAGAAGGCTTACAATGTAATCAGTAGCCTTATGAATTTTGTATAAAATAGTTAAGGAGTACATATAAATATCTTCTTATGAATGAGTAGAAATAGCAGGAAATAAACAGATACAAAAAAGTTTGAGCATATAATTACTAAATTTCCAAGAAATTCTGATCAACCGTATCCGAAACTTTCTGACTAAAAATATGGACAGATTTCTTGAATATTTCTCAAGAGACTCTCATATTGTATAAGTAACTTTTGTTCAGCATCACACATTACTTGGACAGTATGACTTAGTGCATAAAATAACTACAGAACATTACAAAATCTATACATAAGCAGAATCCCAGTTGAAGTTTAGCAAATATGATGAGCACTTTTAAAAGGGAGCAAGATGAGTCCAAACAGAAAATTAAACAGCCTTAACACACAGTGCTAGTGTGTTCAATGTAACATAACATTTGTATATCATCTATAACATTAATCAAATATGAAAGGGTTAAAACTAACCTTCCTTAGTTTTTAGTCTTCCTAGTGTTGCAGTATGCTCTCAGCCCTAAATGTTCACTAGCTGTTCTCTTCTCTCCTTTTCAATTTCCCTTGTCTATTTTAGTCTCCCATTAAGGCACTGATGATTTGAGCGAAGAACTCATAAAATGCTTTTGCAGTTACATGTTTAAATTTGTCAGGCATCACTGGAAAAATAAACCACTTACAGTTTATACACTCTGGCCCCATTTATGCCTCTAAAATGCAGGATATATCTGGCAATTTGTCATAAATTGCAACCTCAGTCAGCTTTAATCTTTGAAATTCAAATACAGGAAAATACACTGCAAATTTATATTGTATGCTTCTTCAATTTTAGTAGTATCAAAAAAAAAAAAAACTCAGAAAAGGGAAATTACAATAGAAATAACTAATCCACTGGAATATACAGCTGGCATTCCTGTATCCAGATTTTAATGTCAAAGGCCAGTAGAAATACTGCTACGAAAAACAGGCATAGTTTCCTTCTATCCACACATGCTTCTGCAATTTTGCCTTCTATTTCAACTCAGACCACATTACCTTCAAAGTCAGGTTTGTATTTTGCCCTATGCTCTCTTCTATTCCAGAATAAACTGAAGGTCTCTAAAACTTTCTCTTTGTCAAGACAGTTCAAGGAAGCTCTAATTGACTGTGACTGAGTCAACATTAACTTATTCTGCCTTTTTGTTAACCCTTGATAGTGGAAAACCCCCTAAATTTACATCTTAAAAGGGGAAAACACATTCCTCCTACCTTCCCCATTGTATTTGTGTGATTACAAACGACTGTAGAGATTAGAAGCAGCAATTAGACATAAACTGTAACAATTTATGTATGCTGTTACACAGCCTTAGGAAAAACGTACTCTAGGAAAGTTAACTTCTCATTACTGTATGAAGTCAGTCAACAACTTTCTACCTTTAACATAAACTGTCCTCTTTAAAATTGCAGCCTGCCAAACTCAGCACATTGACAAAGTGCTCAAATTAATGCCAGATTCCAATTTGGAATGTATTATTTATTTTTCAAATGGGATTGCTTAATTTTTAAGATCAAGTCCCACCACTACAGACCCTAATGAAGAGTCCCTCCCCAGCATCCCTATAGGCCCCCTTCAGATACTGGAAGGCTGCTCCGAGGTCTCCAAGCAGCCTTCTCTTCTCCAGGCTGAGCAGCCTCAACTTTCTCAGCCTGTCTTCATACGGGAGGTGCTCCAGTCCCCTCATCATCCTCGTGGCCCTCCTCTGGACTTGTTCCAACAGTTCCATGTCCTTCTTATGTGGAGGACACCAGAAGCGCACACAATACTCCAGGTGAGGTCTCACAAGAGCACAGGAGAGGGGCAGGATCACCACCTCCTTCAACCTGCTGGTCATGCTCCTTTTGATGCAGCCCAGGATACGGTTGGCTTTCTGGGCTGCGAGCACACACTGAAGCCGGCTCATGTTCATTTTCTCATCAACCAACACCCCCAAAGTCCTTCTCCACAGGGCTGCTCTGAATCTCTTCTCTGCCCAACCTGTAGCTGTGCCTGGGATTGCTCCCACCCAGGTGTAGGACCTTGCACTTGGCATGGTTAAACTTCGTAAGGTTGGCATCAGCCCACCTCACAAGCGTTTCAAGGTCCCTCTGGATGGCATTCCTTCCCTCCAGTGTATCAACCAAACCACACAGTTTGGTGTCATTGGCAAACTTGCTGAGGGCACACTCAATCCCACTGTCCATGTCCGCGACAAAGATGTTGAACAAGACCGGTCCCAACACCGATCCCTGAGGGACACCACTCGTTACTGGTCTCCAGCTGGACATTGAGCCATTGACCACAACTCTTTGTGTGCGGCCATCCAGCCAGTTCTTTATCCACCCAGTGGTCCGTCCATCAAATTGATGTCCCTCCAATTTAGAGACAAGGATGTCGTGTGGGACAGTCTCGAACGCTTTGCACAAGTCCAGGTAGATGACATCAACTGCTCTACCCCTGTCCATCAGTTCCGCAGCCCCATCACAGAAGGCCACCAAATTGGTCAGGCAGGATTTCCCCTTAGTGAAGCCATGCTGGCTGTCACCAAGCACCTTGTTGATTTTCATGTGCCTTAGCATGCCTTCCAGGAGAATCTGCTCCAAGATTTTGCCAGGCACAGAGGTGAGACTGACTGCTCTGTAATTCCCTGGGTCATCCATTTTCCCCTTCTTGAAAATAGGGGTTATATTTCCCTTTTTCCAGTCATCCGGAACTTCACCTGACTGCCATGATTTCTCAAATACAATGGACAGCGGCTTAGCAACTTCATTCACCAGCTCCTTTGGGACCCATGGATGGATTTCATCAAGTCCCATGGACTTGTGCACGTTCAGGTTCTCTAAGATGGTCTTGAACAAGATCCTCTCCTACAGTGGGCCTAGGGTCTTCATTCTCACAGTCCCTGTGTCTGCCTTCCAACACTTGGGTGGTGTGGTCAGAGCTTTTGCCAGTGAAGACCAAGGCAAAGAAGTCATTAAGAACTTCAGCCTTCTCCAAATCCAGGGTAGCCAGTTCTCCTGATAGCTTCCAGAGGAGGCCTGTGTTTTCCATAGTCTGTGTTTTATTTGCTACGTACCTACAGAATCCCTTCCCACATGTACCACCAAGTACCTTTTTAAGTAATAAAGATACACATAAATATCAGTCCCTTTTATTAGCTCACGGAATTCATCAGGAAATGTAACTGAACTACATGAAAGTCAGTCATCTTCCTCCTCTGCAAATTCCACTCCTTTGAAATTGAGTGATATTAGGTGTGCTGCAAAGAGCGTTAATAAATGAGACATCAGAGATAAAGGATACTTTGCGATCAAGAAGCTTTATCTCTTAAATACCACCACCAACAACTCAACTTAAATACTAACGAAAGCAGAAACAATGTGTATGCACTCTTAAGCATCCTAACAGTAATGGCAATGAAGCAAATTTCCTACCCACCCAAACCTGTCCTTCAGGAAGAAGAGTTACTCTACAAAAGTGACACCCAGACTGTTCTTTTTTAGCAGTGGGTACCACAATGTGTAACTACTGACAGCAGAGCATGGCAGAAGCCTCTACTCCGAAGAGCTAGGATTTATTTTTGGGTATCTGCAGCAAAATGACCTTTCTGCTCAGAAGGCTGCCTTGGAACTGAGTCAAGGTTTGCAACCCTGCAGCAGGGCTTGCATAGCTCCAAAGGCCAGTGGATGTTTGGACAGGAAAACAGGGCTGTATTTGAAACTCTGTAAAATCATGCTACCCTTGAAAATTACATCAGGTACAAAATTAAACATCTTTCACAAAATACTTAAAGGTGCTTATTCCTCTAACATACTGGTATAACAGACTGACCAAACAGTTTACTGAAAGTACAGGGAAGAAATCTTTCATTAACAGGCATAGCAGAATATTTTCAAAACACTATGATACTTCAAATTTAAGAGTTCTTTTAAGCTCAATTCTAACCACCATCTGCTGCACAGATCAAAAAAGTCTGCCATGCCCCATAACTGCATTTGTTGCAACCTATTGGCTTTTTCATAGGTGTGGGTCCTACCTACACCTACCTGTCAGAGAGCTCAAGAGCAGGTTTGCTTGTACATACATAAAGTAACAAACAATAAAATTGCATAATTTACACAATAAAAATTAAATTCATGTGCATATGCACAAAGGTCAAGATCAAATCACCAAACAGGTAAAACTGCCAGGGTCAAATTCCAGAGTTTCAGGGAGCTGGAGATCATCCCCACTTGTTGGGATTTAAACTAAGTGATACTTTGAGCAGGTATCTGATTCTGTAAGGTGCCCTTGTATTTCAGTGCATGGTATCTCAGCTTTTCAAAACATTAGCACACTAAAATAAAAGTCATTATTATGTTCTGAAAAATTCTCATTACTTGCTTTAAACATCCTCAGTGCAATAGCAATTCTTTTTCTTTCTTTTTTTTTTTCCTCATTTAAAATACTGGTCACAAAATTATTTTTATACTTTCTAAAGAAATTATGCCTTCTATCACTTATTAGTGTATAACTTTTATACTGTATTGTTAAAGATGAAGTGATTAAACACACACATGCACACCCCCCAGCAAGAAAATCAAAGGGAAAGAGATGAGCAAGAGTTACATAAAACTTTCTTCATCTTTTATAGAACTATGAATTTCTTCTGTTTGCTCTGTCTCAGATATCCTGTCACAACCGTAAATTAGAATACACTTCATTCAAAATTAAGTCAGAAATCCTTACAAATAGCTTGTGCAGTTTTATTTATTTTTGAAGGTCAGAAACATTACATAAAAGAGAAGCAATCCCAAAAGCTACAGTGGTTTGGATGCTGCATCTATGTCTTCATACAACACACAGTTCCAAACACATAAATTGCAGTTTTTGCACTGCAATTTTCAGATCTGTTTATAGTTTGTACATTTCACATGTGCAGCTACACATTTAGTTGAGGCTTAGTGAAAGAACTGAAGGTCATTAACGTCTGCAACACAGGGCTATGCCATGATATATGAACTCTGTATCAATCATACAACTGAAACCATTACCAAAATTTACTATTTTCATGACAACATACATCTGTTTCCTTTTGTATGCAAACTGGTAGTGAAGGTATAGAGGGGGAGATAGGTTTTATTTATTTTATTCTTGGTGATTATTCTACAGCGCAAAACTATAGGTAAGAGTCAGTACCTTGACATTCTCCAACATAACCACATGGAGACAACTGCAGCTGCAAACATATGACTTTTCTACCTCCAGGAAGACACACTGTGTATGGAAGCAGTTTATCCCTCAATACCTAAGTTGCAGGATACAAACACCTATCAATTAACTATGTTTATATACAACCATAGCCTGCTTTATGAACACACATAAATTTCTTAGTAATCTGAAACTTCACACATTTTCATAGCTATTAATCACTAAGCAGTGACAGGGAAGGGCAGGTATCAGTACCCTGACATCTGGCAGTGATGTCCTTTAGTCACAAACAAGACAAGGCTGCACTATAGTCAAGGTAATGGAGTTATGGGCAACACAGTAGGGAAAGATTTGGGACTCAGCGAGGTCACCGAAGAAGCCCTAAAGCCATCTACTGAGCAGTTGCCAGCACGTCCAGGTTTCTATGTGGAACTAGGGTTTGATGATATTCTGTTTGTTTGGTAAAGCAGGCTGTGCACTGGCAGTGTTGTATAATCATACATGATGGGGGTTAGCAAGGGTCACTGCTACTTACTCTGGAATTATACTTCATGGCTTACTTTATTCCCCAACAGGGAATCCTAGTTTCTGACAGAAATATAATGTATAAGGACAAAGTAACAATGCATTTTCTTAGTAAAAAAGAAGAAAGTCAACATAAAAGACACTGGACATGGAATCCCTCATCCCACTGTGTATTACATCTTATTACTACATACTGAAACAATGCTGGGACTTATAATATTTAAAGATGTGCATCATACAGCACATAAGAATAGTCATAAATCATTGAAACATACAAAAATAGAAATAAAAATATAACTAAAATCATTAATCCCCTCCAGATCTTTAAGCCCTACTCTTAAGGCCTTGATCCTGTACCCTGAAAGCCATGCCAATTTTGCAGTCAATTAAAAAGTATGTAGCACAAACCCTTTACTAGCATAGATGAGAAGTAAGTTTAAAAAAAAAGTAAGTTGAAAGTCTGTAATTCTAAAATTTCCAAAGATACTTTCTAAAACATACAGGTGTTCTGATCAGTATATTTTTTATTTTTCTTAATTCTGAGGAATAATTTAATTAATTATATTTCATCACTTAATATTTTCATCTACCTTACACCTCAGTCTTTATGAGTTTATACTTCTACATATATAGAGAGAGAGAAGCATATTCATATATATATATATGAAAATATGCAAATTTATAGAAGCTTTGTTCAACTTTTTGTACTTACCCAGGACACATTTTTAGCCTTGGGTGTTTTTAGCATGGCAACATGCACGGCTGAAACAAGCAACAACAGTCCCACCAGCATGGAAAGTCAGATGGAGGGGTAACCCAGGTGCCTCTGTTACCCCAGGGTGCGCAGTCCCTTAGCCTGGCTGACACAGGCACACTCAGCATGTGGTCAGGTAACAATAAAAAAAGTCATTTTTCTTCCTGACCTACAATCCAGTTAAACAGAGACGAATGTTTGTGAAATAGCTGTCTTCAGCAGCAGCTGGCTGTATTTCCATATATCCATGAAATCCAAGGTTGGATCTCCTCTGGGGAAAGTTAGATCCTGAAGTCAAAAGGACCCATTCTCACAGACATTTCACCTGCCACCAGGAAAACGCAGAGCCCAGTTACCCTCCAAGCTTCTATCCAAGAATCGGGTTTGTAGGGCAATGAAGCCCAACACTGGAAGCCACCCGCCTTCAGAGGATGTCAAAGAGATGCTCGCTTGCTGGCTGCTCCGTTTAACTGCTGCTGTGCCTGAATATTTCACAACCCTGTGATCTTCCAAGTAGCAAAGAAAATTAGGATCTCAATGTCAATAAATTATGCACGCCACAGGTTGCATGGGTACCTGTTGTGCCGTGTGTGCCTGTGGCATGGCAGCTGCTGCTGCAGCCCTGCGGAGGGGATCTACTGTCCCGGCACCCCACCAGCATAGACACGTGTCCCAGAAAAGGAATAAAAAGCAGAAAATCACTGTCCGTGTTTGTTTCTCTTTGCTCCTCTGCCCTTCTGTCCCATTACTTTTACCCCCTGTCAGTCTAGATTACCAGAGCAGATCCGGGCTAAATTTTGCAGCTATCAGTAGTGATTAGAGTGAGTTGACTGAAATCGGATTATACAGAAAGACCTCTGCTTCCTCACTCAGCACACAGGCCAGTACCATTTGCAAAATACTTATGCTTCACTGCACAGTATGAGAGCGCTTGGAGCAGTCCATTTTAAGTGAAACGGTGCAGTAAAAACAAGCCAGGCTGTGCTGCCTTTAAAAAGAGAAAAGGGAATTAAGGATCCTGTTTTTAATAGCTGCATGAGTTTACAGGGGAATGTTTCAAACCTTTTCCACATGAGAAGAAGAGTTTGCTGGAATCTCCTGGATTCACCAGAAAGCATGGTATACCAAAGAGTGACATTACGAACCTAGAGTACTCTGTGTACCTGTTTGCTACTGCTCAAATATGGATCCGGTACAGGCATAACTGAGTGGCATCTGAGTACTGAATGTGTGAGAAGCATCATCCTTCCCTAGGGTAACACTTGCAAATCCTACCACCCATATCTGTGCAAACAATCTAATTCAAATGTGCTTGTTCCAAAGCACATCATTAAATGTATGAGAAACTGATTTGCCTGAACCATCGTCAAATATATATATTCATTTATTCAAATACAAATATGAGCTATCAAGTAAAAAGGCAGGATGTATCATATATTCTATGATCATAAATTTATAGTGCCATCATAAAACTGTGACACTGAGTCTTGAAAAAAAGAAAAATTAAAATACAAAAAGAGACTGGTGGAACAGAACAAGGAAGGAGGTGAGATGATAAAAAAACAATAAAATACGTACACAATTCAGTTAATTCCAGCTGACAAGACACTGTGAATGTGACACACAGATGCAGTCTGCATTACCGTTTTTCTAGAACTTCATGAATAATAACTTAATATCATTACCTACTCATGATACAGACCTAGCTTATGCTTCAAACATCATCTGTCACTACACACATTATTTAATGTATTTGAATAAATGCAATGAGCTCATCATTCCACAAATTCAATTTCTGGATGCTCTGTAATTTCTTTGTAGGTATTAAAGCAATACTAAGGTCTTTCCCAAGGTGACAGCATGAATGTTTTATTTTGTGGAAAGAAACTCCACAAACTGTTTACCCTGATTGGCACAGACAGAAAAGCAAAATCCATGTATTTTCAAGTGGAAATAACCATCACATTTCAAAATAATTGCAGTCTTCTGCAGGTTTGTAGTCTATACTGTAGGTAACTAGACAAAGTCTGGAACACACTGCTTTGAATATGCTAGAATGAAGGCTTATATGAACAGAGTTTTTTAGTAGAGCACCCTATTTTTAGTAAATCCACCCAGTCTCACAGAGCTGAAGCACTATCCATTACTGGCATATCAGCTGCTTTAACCAGAATAATCTGTAGACCTTGATTTGTATCTAGGAAGTCAGTAGCTGATGAACTCTAGAAGTTGATGAAGTAGAACCATCTATTTGAGACAGTATGATTTACCAGATAGTTTAACAGTAGGGTTTTTTTTTTTGTTTAAGATAAAAACCATTATTCTACATTTGATGGTCAAATATAATTGAGTAGGCAGAAATCCTGCTAGAGTTAAGGAAACTTTAATTAGCTTCTGAAAAAAATAAAACCAAAATAAAAAATATTACAAAGAATGTAACTATTAAGTATCTATATTTGGAAAAAAAGGTTTCTAGCATTTTGAAAACTAATGATATATAGAATGCCTTGACTATTACAGAACAAAACTCTGAAATACTTTACCACTGTATGTTGGCAGCTTTACATGAGGACTTGGTTAGTATAAATCACAGGTCAGTACATATTCTAGGGAATACGATATTGGAAAACAGCAGATTGAACTTACTTCCTTCAGTGAAGCTCAAAGTCAGCTATGTATTTGTACCCCTAAATTGTACTAGTTCTTTTCACACCATCCTTTAAACAAGGAGGCCATCCATGAAATACATATATTTTAAAAGTTTCAGCAAAAACTACAAATATCAATGTTAAAATACAAGGTCATGTATGTCCTTCTTTCTATCAATTTCATAACCCAGCCAGGCAAGAAAATCTGAAGATACATATACAGGTACATGCACACCTGCATCTATCTTGCTAAAATATGCAGCACTACTTCTTGGTTAGAGACTCTGCAAAATCTTGCAACTGTTGTCTCATATGGTACATGGAATAACTTTACTCAGTCTCTGAATAGCTCTGCCATTGATTTTCATCAGTGAGGCACCCTCTTCTTGGATTCATCTTTACATGAATAGAATCATAGAACCATAGAATAGGTAGGGTTGGAAAGGACCTTAAGATCATCTAGTACCACCACCACCCCCCCCCCCCGCCATGAGCAGGGATACCTCACACTAAATCAAAATAATCATATATCAAAAGATACCTATTATCCCTTTGTTGATCATGCTGACCACAGTATCACTTGCCAGCAAGCCATTAGCCAGTCACTCCTGATATAAGAGGTTAAGAGATGCACAATGGCAAACATAAGCCCACATTTTATGCAGTTCCCATGTAATGATTCTCCCTTGTCTGGAGAAGCTGTTGCATCACCAGGAGAAAGTTCATTCAAACATCTGATATATCAACAAGTCTGAAATATCTGAAATGAATCAGAGAAAATAGCTGTGGTTCAGTCTTAATCACAGAAATACTTCATACTGATAATTTTTATCTTTTCATACATAAAAGATAAATATTCCTTGTCCTGAGAAAGAAACTATATATTTTAAAACAGTGGCCAAATAAAGCCCCCCCCTCCCCCTTAAAAAGAGGAAAAAAAAAAGAAAAAGAAAAAGCATAAGCCACAGATGGCAATGCACAAGCAACAGTTTCCAAGGCATAAAATGCCATAAAACAAAGCCTGTGAGCTAAAATTGTCCAGAGACAATAAACTATAAGCCAGTCTTGAACACTTTAGCAGTGCGTACTGATTGGAGCTGCCTTCCATTCATCAGTGACGCATAATCAGGAAAAAGCTTTTTAGGTCATGCTTTGTTCCTCTTAGAGCCATATACTTAAATGCATGGGATTCAACTTCAATACCAATGAAGGCTCTGGTATTTTTATCCATTCATTTCTATTGAAATCTAATTTGTATTCTAATCTAATCTGTGCTCCTCACCAAAGACAAAAGAGTGAGTATGTTATGAATAACTATGTGCTACAGACCTCTGTACTTTCTCTTAACATCACCGGAATAGAACTCTGATAAAATATGAATTACTTGTGTGAGATGAATAGATTGTTTCATCTCATATACGGGTTTTGTTAGCAGTACAAAACTACCAGGACATTCTTTTTTTAGTGACAAAATCTCTCTTACATACAATATTTATAGTATGAAAATGAGAAGTAAATGCAAAGGAGGTATCAGTGTCATCCTGCAACAAGTTAGTTCTTACCAACAAAAAAATAACTTCAGAAGCTAATTTGCTCTCCAGTGGCTGAGAACCAAGCAGACACACTGAACAGTCAACACTTGTTTGATTATTACTACCTCCCAGTTGAATTTTCACATTTTATACATTTTTTAATGTATCATACATATATCCCTGATGAAACAGTAAGAGTTTAGTGAATCCATTTATATGCCAACTTACAGATGTGAGTCATCACCAGCACAGCAGAAAGCCAATACATCTTTTCTGAAAAGCCCAAATGCAAAGCATGAACAAATGCTGTTCATACACATTTACGGACAGTAACTGCAGTAAGCTGTGCAGTAACTGTCCATCCCCACACACACCATATACCAGACTCTTGTCCAGGTCCTACAGCACAAGGGCAATAGTGTCCTCTGGAAGAACTGAAGAACTGTCCTCTGGAAGTCTGAAAAGCTACACTCAGTTTTTTAAATTATTTGGAATCATATAAAACTGTGGATGGTTGCCTCCAATAAGTGCAAATTCTAGTAGTTGGACAGGTGAAATAAAAGGGTGTATGACTGGACAGACATCCCTACAGCAGTGTGGTAACCTTCTGCAGTGAAACTCTTAGAAATACATGAAAGATTCTCAATGAGATGTTAAGCAGTTATTAGAAACAGTTCTGTTTCAAATATACCATGTCTAGATATACTAAAGAAAAGAAAATGTTTCACAGAGAAATTAATGAATTTATTCCATTCTGAAAGTTACAGATTACAAATACAGTTTGTTACGTGACTACCTAATGCAAAGGTATCCTACAGTACTGTCACTGGTGAAGAACAGATTAGATCAGATCTGATCTTATACACTGTGTTAATAAACATAAACTTGGTCCCATACAAACAAGCTGGAAACAGCTGGCATTTGAGTTTTCACTTTCTTCTTAATATTGACTAAATTCACAGAATTTTAGAGCAGCAGCTGCTGATGCCTTGCCAGACATGTGCTCAAGTAAA
Organism: Pezoporus flaviventris; assembly: GCF_033815535.1. Taxonomy (NCBI): domain Eukaryota; kingdom Metazoa; phylum Chordata; class Aves; order Psittaciformes; family Psittacidae; genus Pezoporus; species Pezoporus flaviventris. The sequence goes on from NW_026892595.1 coordinate 12,584,346, forward strand.
ATGAACTGAATATATTACTTCACACAGAAGGATTTAGAAATACTGAATTTTACTTAAAGCAGCTGATTTAGTGCCATTAAAAAAACATATAGAAAAAAATAACAAAAGACAATAAAGGCTGAAACTTTAGATGATAACAAGCCTCGGAAGTCCAGAAATTCACCCTGTTTTAAGTAGGACCTATGGTATAATCTTTAATTCCAGAGGACGCAAATCTCATTGTAGAAAACAGAACATACTCATCAGATGAACAATAAACCTAAAATTACAGACATACTCTGCATGTGTTCATCATGCACCGTTTCCTTTCTGAGGCTGCATTTCTTGTACAGTCATTGCAACATGCAATAGCCTTCCTGCCTCTAATGAGCGTATTTTAAGAAGATGCTTGTGAGGGAAGATGCTACTATTATTCGCAATTTGATAGCTGGAATATCAATTCCAGATGAGTCCACTAGTTAATGAGGACTCTCCTTTGAGAGGGTTCTGGTCTGATCCTTCCAAGAATTTAACATTCTGTATTTTCTGTATTTAGAGCACACTTGAGGACTTCTGCTGTGTTGCATACTCAGCAGTTCTGCAAATAGATCTTTATAATTTCCATTTTGAGATCACCAAGATCCTACTTCAGGAACAAAGTGATGCCTCATAGCAAGAAAATTAAATTTTTTTAATCTTTTTTTTTTTTTTCCCCCAGAATACCAGCCATCCAGAGATGAATGTAACTGCGATCTTGGGAAAAAGAGAATGTGGTTCTTGGTCTTGAAATATCACATTGCAGAGTATACACAAAATTCCAGGGTGTTTCAGCTTTCAAGTAACTGACTTCCAGATCTCAACACTTTATAACACAGATATTTTCCATTTTCAATTGTTTTATGGCTTTTATAAGTTTTTGATGGGTTTTGATTCACAACCAGGAAAGAAACCATATGAATGCATGGAATGATTTTGATCACAATAAGCTTCACAGTACTGCCTGCAAATGCCCTCAGTTCAGAGCTGTGGCTGAGAGAGACGCATGTTGCCAGAGTCATTTCAGTTTGGCTACTCAACCTAAGCAAAGACTGGAATTAACGTGTCTGCTCTTTAGATATAAAACAGAAATAACAACATAACCTTGCAAAGAAACGCTGTAAATTTGCTCATTAGTTTGTGAAGCAGTTAGAGGAACATTACAGAAGACTTCGCTGCTTAATGAAGATTGTTAAAGAAAAGTCTTCATACACTTAACACAGGAATCCATGACGTGACAGGGCTGCCAAAACATAATTTTTATTCTTCACATAAGTCAGGCCCCCCAGATGGATGAGGCACCTAGTCTTCTGGTTACTGTTATCAGAAAGATACTGAAACTTCGACACTGGTCCCTCCTACTGTCCCTGCCAGCTCTGCATTTTGATGGCCATCTCTTCACTGCCACCAGCCAACTTGTGACTGCACAGCTCTGTTCCTGGCCTCCCTTCCATCCTCCTCTGACTCCCAACCTCACTGTCCCTCCAGTCAGTCCCAGCCACCATCACTGTCACCACCCTGCTTGGACAGCCGAACACAGGAAAGTGGCAGATCGACCCCTTGCCCTAGGCAGTTCTCCACAGCCTATTCTGCATCACACTTGTAACAACCTGATCCTTTGAGAAACCTCTTCTGGAATAGACACCATGGTTGCAGAAAACCTCCAAGTTGCACAACTTCAGAGTCAATGTGTACAGGATGACAGGAGGAGTGGGGTGAGAAGTCTGTCATCGTGCCACTGGAGCCCAGCAGGCAGGGAAACAAATGGAATGGATTTACAAAGAGCTAGAAAACCCCTAACTACAAAGATAGGAAGCTAACCAAAATTCAGATAACTCAAAGTTTTATTGAAAATAATTCTTTAGCAGTTGTCATAAGGTTACAATCATCATTCACATTTTCAAAATATATTATCCAAGATACTGCAGCTGACTCAGAGATTATGTTTCTCAGAACAGGAAGAAAGTGTACAGATATTAATAACACACAGCATCTGCTTCCAGTAGTTATTAACATAGGTAGGACAACAGGCTCCTTCCCATATCTGTCCTATTCAGCAGTATAAAGAACAAACATAAAGGTTTTATAACAATGCAAAGAAGTGTAAAGAAAAAAAAAAGAAAAAAAAGAGCTTCACCAAAACCCAGAAAATATCTGTAATTTTTACAAGCTTCTGCATGATGCTTTAGAGGTTTCTGAAAAGTTCACATTGGATATTTATAAGTAGAAAATTAATGACATGCTTACAGCAAAGGAAAGCTCAAAGAGTATGTAAATGCAGTATTTCAGTCATATTTTGGTTCATTGCATGTAAGTAATAATGGAATTACTAAAAACACTCAGAACTGAGATTTAATACTTGGGTGTCACATACTAAATTGTATTCAAAATCACACAGAAAAAATAATCAAAAGCATCAATCAATAATCAATAGTAAGCCAAATCAAGCCTTTGGCGAAAGAAGAAAATGTACTATGTGTTAAGAAAGGTGTCATCTACTGAGGTAATCTATTAATTCTAAGAATATTTAACGAAAATAAAAAAAATCCTCAAGCCTTGGTGAGCAACAGGAATTCTGGTGGTGAGGACTTTTGCAAAAACAATTATTTTTTTCTACATGTCTGAAAAGTTTTGTAATTTTTATGGAAGGAAATCAGAAGTACAACAAGTACACTATAAAACCTACAGCCACAATCCTTTTGTACCCATCTCTGAGCCAAATATATTTACATAATGTTCTGGGTTCAGCAGTAGCAGTCATTTTCCTCCTTCTTAGTAGCTGGTGCAGTGCAGTGTTTTTGACTTTCAGCCTGGGAACAGTGCTGATAACACCAATGTTTTTAGTTACTGCTCAGTAATGTTTACTCTGACCAAGGACTTTCTGAGTCTCATGCTCTGCCAGGGAAGAGGGGAAGCCACGAGGAAGCAGAGACAGGACACCTGACCCAAACTAACCAAAGAGCTATTCCATACCACAGCACATCATGCCTACTATATAAACTGGGGGCAGTTACCTGCAAGGGCTAGATCACTGCTCGGTCGGGCTGGGTATCGGTCGGCTGGTAGTGAGCAGTTGTATTCTCTTCCCTTGTTATTTCCCTTATCATTATTGTTATTGGTGGTAGCAGTAGTGGTTTGTGTTATACCTTAGTTACTGGACTCCTCTTACCTCAACCCATGGGAGTTACATTCTATTGATTCTCCTCCCCATCCCTCTGGAAGCAGGGGTGAGGAAGGGGGGGGAGTGAGCAAACGGCTGTGTGGCTGACAGGGCTTAAGCCATGACACATAAAATCAATGCTTTTCACTGCATTTATTTATTTTAATGGTTGGGCAATACCCTTTACTATGACTTACTGACATAATGACTTTTTTCCTTTTCGTTTTTCTATTCTTCACCTTATGACTACTCTTACAGTTCTTTCAGAACACACATACACAGAAAAGCTGACTCATTTGCAATATTTTATACAACTTAACAACCAGAATATTGTACACACACACACAAGCAAAGCCATGAATGAGTATAAATGTGCTTGGGGAAACAAAAATTTACTTTAACTTTTTCTTTACTCCTAACACTAATTAAATACACCATCAAATGAAACTATTTTCCCATGGTAGTCCAGGACAGACCAAGGGAAAATACCTGGCTCTGGCTTATTGTACCTTTGTAGTTAAAATCAGTGCGAGGCTCTGAGAAGAAAAAGCAGAAATGGGAGACAAACAAAAGGTAATTAAAGTTCAGCTTCTCCAGGTAATATTTACGTATTATCTACACGTATTATCCTACTGGACTGCCCAAAACAATCCAATATAATCAAGAGTACTGTACTGGAAAAATGCCACAAATAACATCATCCTTCATGCACCAAATTAAATGTTCCAACAGCAGAGCAAGCTCAGAAGCACATCTTGGGCACTGATGGATGAAAGCAATGGGGACTAGCACGTGGCAGACTGACATTCTGCAATTTATGGAGCCTGTTGTTGAGTGTTGAGTTGTGAGTGGTGTCAGTAAGCAGCATCCTGAGCTGAGAGAAGAGCCAGTGGGACAAACCACCTCACCAAAACAAAAGGGTTTAGGTGACAAAAAAATAGAAAAGTCCATAAACTAACATAAACATCTCTATCTCAACATGACTCACGGTATGCAGTACTGGGGCTGCAATTACATTTAGGCTTATGTTTAGGCTGGCAAGGAGGCAGCATCACTCCAGCTTCCTCCTCCTCCTGCACAGGGACAGCCGTTTTCCACCTCAGCACTGCCAGGCCACAGCCCTGGACAGGCAGGACGGAGTCAGCAACCACAGTGGCAATGGCCTCTGGTGGGGTCTCTCTTCCATCCTCCTTCACAGCACAGCACAGCCACTGATAGTCTCAAAACATCATTTTGAAGAAAAAATGTGAACCTGATATTCATACCGATCTCAAGACTTTTGAGTGACTTGCATTTGGAGACAGGTTTACCCTTGCGCAGCAGGGGACTGCAGGCTCCTACATACTGAAGTCCCTGCTGCTGGGCTGGCACACGTGTCCTGCACCAACAAACTGAAACCAAATCAGGAAAACCAAGCCTGGTGGCTGAAAACAGCCCTGGTTCTACAGCTTTCTGGAGTCTGGATCTAGCTTTGGCAAGCAACACTCCATTACAATTCCATCATATAGACCTTAAATTCCTTGAATTGGCTTGCCTGCGGCAATAGACCCTCCTGAGACGTGAGTAACTAGCACATTTTACTTTTTCACCCCAGTTCTTACCCAGAAATGTAAATTATTTTCCAGTCTAAAAAGAAGAAATTTCTTATAAATAATTTTTTCTGGGTTCTAATATTCACTGTCCCTGGCCAACCCTCCTGACTGGACAAGCTGGTCTGGACAACCTAGTAACAATGATTCTGCATTTGTTATTTTAGTATTACTATGTGGTAACACGGATTCTATAAAATGGATAATAATCCACCTCCATATTTTCTTCTTCTCACAAGGGAGAGGATAGCATCAAACAACAGATAACAATCCTAAAGCAATTTTATGACTAAGCCTTTCCTTCCTTAGCTGCTGAGGACCAAGACCAGCATCTTATATTTGTTTACTGGTGCCGCTTTTGTGTAGGACCACACTATTTCTGCACACTTTTAATACTCTGGGAGAAAAAGAGAGCTAAACCCCAGAAGATTAACTGTACTACACTATTTTTCTCCTTCCTTCTCATTTGGACAACATTTTACCATGTTTGATTCTGATTACACAGATAATTAACCAAACGAGTTTATTTGCTGACTCTCCGGCCTGCAGTGGGCCAAGTCTTGCACACAAATGCTGCTCTTAGAAATAGTAAAATATCCAGTTTCGGTAAAACCCGTGGCTCACAGATTAATTCAATTGAAACAACATGTAATGCATTTAGCTCACATTTACAACTGGGAAGATAAGAGTAAAATTGACCCACTTACTTCCAGTCAGGTAAAACCAGAAACCTTGAAGTTGTATATGCAACTTACTGAAAAAAGGTCCACATAATCACAAAATCTGGGAAAAACATTATTAAAGAAAAAGAAAGCTATTTAAACTGGGATAGTTTCTGGGAATAAAAAAAAAAAAATGTAAATAGAGAAGCAATAAATGAAGCAAGATGTTTCTACTGGAGAAGTATCAGTGCCTGGTATAGTAGACCAAGTTCTGTGCACAAACCCATAAACAGAAAAGATTATAAAATGTCAAGATGATGGTGACTGGTTATAAACCACTCACCATATAAAAATGAGTCTGGTTATAAAATCTGAAATAGACATACAGAGATGGGGGACAAGAGGAAGCATCTGACTGCATTTCTCCAGGTGCAGAATAAGTAGGTCACCATTCCCATAAAGATAATAATTTTCACTACTGCATAACAGATTAAAGTTTGAAAACACTATCTTCAAACTGCTTATTTCCAGAGGCAACACAAAACCCAAGACCATCCCTTCTTTTGCATCTAATGCCGCACAGTATACTTTCTCCTAGCGACGCTGTGAGTAATTCAGCATAGATGCACAATTACAAGTGCATGCAGCAGTGATTTCTTAAACTGTTAAATGAATAGTATTTCAGCCAACTGAAGCAGCAGAGTGGTTCCATCTAGAGGAAGAGTGTGTAAAAACTACTCATCCCTGACTAGCTATTTTTAAATAAAGAACAGTCATAAACCATTAATACAGCATGCTCAGTATAAACAGCCTGATACCTGGTGTCATAGCTCCATGAATAAATTTTTTCTTACAGCAGTGCATGCTTGGTTGAACTGTACAGAAAAGATAATGTTGTAACCATCAGTTATTAACATCTTCATCCTGGACAGTCCTGGCAATATCTACACCCATGAATAACATTAAAGTAGCTGTGACTAGGAATGACATATAAAAATGCTCTACAAGTGAACTTGTTCACCAAGGTGTATACTGTATTTTCAAACAACTGCAAACTGAAACACCTCCTTGACTTTAGCCCTAATTTTATTTTGTCTTCCCTTGATTAGGCAAACTTTATAAGTTTAAAAGCCTAAAACATTTTCCACTACAAATAAAAGTCACATTAACTCATTACTTAAAGAAAATGAGTTCTTTCAGCTCTTTTAGGTTGAAGCAAATAACTGACCTTCTTTCAGTAATCTTGTTTGGCCTCTTCCTCTATCTCGATCTTGACCGTCTCTCTTTCTTCTTTCATTCGCTAAGCAACAACTCCCCTTCCATAGAATCATAGAATGGTTTGGGCTGGAAGGGACGTTAAATATCATCTAGTTCCAACCTGCTAGCATGGGAAGAGACAGCTTCTACTAGTCCAGGTTGCTCAAAGCCCCATCCAACCTGGCCTTGAACACTTCCAGGGATGGAGCATCCACAGCTTCTCTGGGCACCCAGTTTCAGTGTTTCACAACCCTCACTCTCAGGTCTCTTCCTTCTCATATATAATCTAAATTTACTCTCTCTCAGCTTAAAGCCATTCCCCTTTGTCCTATCTCTATGTGCCTTTGTAAAACATCCCTCTTCAGCTTTCTTGTAGGTCCTCTTTAGGTACTGGAAGGCTGCTATAAAGGTGTCCCTGGAGACTTCTGTTCCTGCTCTGGACTCACTTTAACAGGTCCATGTCTTTCTTACATTGAGAGGCCCAGAACTGTACACAGTACTGCAGATGGGGTCTCACTAGAGCAGAGTAGAAGGGAATAATCACCTCCCTCAACCTGCTTCTCACACTCCTATTTTGAGCCTAACATACGGATGGCTTTCTGGGCTGCAAATGTACAGTGCTGGTAATGGTGAGCTTCTCATTAACCAATACCCCCAGTTCTTTTTCCTCAGGGCTGCTCTTGATCCATTTTCCACCCAGCCTGTATTTGTGATGGGGATTGCCCTGACCTAGGTGCAGAGTCTTGGCACTTGGCCTTGTTGAACTTCATGAGGTTGGCATTGGCCCACCTCTTGAGTGAGTTAAGGTGCCTCTGGATGGCATCCCTTCTCTCCAGCATATCAACCAAACCACAAAGCTTGGCATTATCAGCAAACTTGCTGAGGGTGCACTCAATCCCACTGTCCATGTCACGGATAAAGATGTTAAACAGTGCTGGTCCCAACACCAACCCCTGAGGGACACCACTTGTCACTGGTCTCCACCTGGACATCACGCTGTTGACCACAACTCTTTGAGACTGACCAGCCAACCAATTCCTTATCCACTGAGTGGCCCATCAATCAAATCCATGTTTCTCTAGCTTAGAGACAAGAATGCTGTGCAAGACAGTGGTAAATGCTTTGCACAAGTCCAGGCAGACGACGTCAGTTGTTCTTCCCTTATCTACCAATGCTGTGACCCCATCATAGAAAGCCACCAAATTTTTCAGGCACGATTTTCACTTAGTAAAACCATGTTGGCTGTCACCAGTCACCTCCTTACTTTTCATGTGCCTTAGCACAGTTTCCAGGAGGATCTGCTCCAAGATCTTGCCAGGCACTGAGATGAGACTGACTGGTCTGTAGCCCCCTGGGTCTTCCTTTTTTCCCTTTTTAAAAATGGGGTTGTATTTCCCCTTTTCCAGTAGGAACTTCATCAGACTGCTGCATCTCCTCAAATATGATGGGTAGAGGCTTAGACACTTAATCTACCAGTTCCCTCAGGAACATTTCATCAGGTCCCATTGACTTGTGTATCTTCAGCTTCCTTAGAGGGTTTGAACTTGATCTTCTCCTACAGCATTCGGTTCTGCATTCTCCCAATCCCTGCCTTCACAGTGACTTGGGCACTGTGAGTGGAATGCTTGCTGGCAAAGCCTAAGGCAAAAAAGTTATTGACAACCTCAGCCTTCTCCATATCTCCAGGTTTCCAGTTTCCCTCCAGAGAGGACCCATATTTTCCTTAGTGTTCCTTTTATAACCAACACACCCTTGACATCCCTGGCTGGATTTAATTCTACCAGGGCTTTAGCTTTCCTAACCTGATCCCTGTCTGCTTGGATAACTTCTCTGTATTCCTTCAACATTCCTGTCAGAAGGGGATATTTAATCACAGCAGAACCATTGCAACACTTTTTCCAGAAGAGTTTCTCCTCACTGAAGCACTCTTGCTATGTTCAGCACTTCACCAAATCAATCTTTTCAAATCAAATCTAAAAGTATTTTTTATGTTCCTCTCATTTCCCTTTTAGTAAGTTATTAATTTTGCTACTCTGGTTTAGTATAAAGATAGTAGGGAAGACATTAAACATGGCAATCTTCCTCAGAGAAGTCAGGAGACTCCATTAGTATTTTAAGACAGACAGTTAATTTATCATGACTTCACAGACTCATAAAATTGTTATAGAATGCCAACTCATCAGAAAATGTATTGAAATTGCTGAGAATACTCATTTTGTCCCTCCACCACTGAAGTCAGTAAGCATTGTACCCAGTGGCCTTACACCCAAAAAGAACAGAATGAAAAAGTAAACTTTGAAGGAAAAAATATCATGAGGAAAGAAGATAAACCTCAAACCAACAGAAGAATAAGAAGAAAGGAGGAAAACATTTTTACCGAGTGAGGACAGCAAAGCTCACTGTGTAAGAAGTGGCAGAAATGCAGAGGGTAAAAGACTGTGAGCCAAAAAGAAATGAAGGATGAAAATAGGTTATATTTTACTTGTAATAATTTCTTAAGTTAGTTTTAAGTGTTTGTTTTTAACAAATACTCTTTTTTTCAGGTTTCATAGAGGAGAGAGGTAAAAAACTAAAATAGGGTTCTCTAACTCTTTATTTTAGTATATTTAAAATTTTGATATTGCTGATGACTTGAAATTTTAACTATTTTAAATCTGTTATTCAAACAGTTGCATTACATAAAAGCATATACAAAAAGAAAGAGCAGGCCCTTATTGCATATATGGTCACAATATTTTATCCACCAGCCATATTGTTACATGATTTTACTTCAGAATGCACAATGAGCTTTAAATGTTCCATGTAACTCTCCTAAATGTAAGAAAGTTTTCAAAAAGCCCCTTTTGCTAGTTAATGCACTTCAAAGGTTGTACCTAGGGAATGCAGCAAGAGGAAAGAATTTAAAGGGGGACAAGAGAAGTTATTCTCATTTTGTTTCTTTAAATAGCAGTTTTGTAGTCCAAACTATATTCTAGTAAAACCGAATGCAATCATTTAAGTGCAGCCATAGAAGTCAAAACTAAGAAATTACATCCACCTAATACATAAAAAGAAAAAAGCAAAACGGACCAAATGTGTGAAGTTTCACTCGGAAGGACTGGACCTTGCAATGGAAACAGTTTAACTTTAGTAATACTCCCCAGTGTAATGGATATAGGGTGTTAAACAATTGTAGCAGAGTAAATGCAGATGAAGGGTATTTATTTCCCTTTATTACAGGCAGTGCCAAGTTTGCCCTGGTTTGGTTGGTATACAGCTGACAAGAGTCTTGATTCAGGTCACTTTCCCTTTAAATACTGCCACACCAGTTTATTCCATTTTATTCACTTACCGTTTTCTTCCACTGTTTTACTACCAAAGCAAAACACTGGAAAAGCAGGGTACAGTAAAGAAATTAAAAAAAGCTTCCAATAGATATTTAAAATACAGAAAGTATCCCCCAAATACAGGTATCATGAGTTGCCCCTGAACAGTTTTCTGTCAGCCATACTCAACAAGAACTGAAGACAATCAGGTCACTTAAAGGACTAGTTTGCTAATCCAATTATTTCCTTCAGGTGTAAATATACCATATTTATGATAAGTCATTTAATTATCATCAGAAATCCACAACTGCTTTATACTTTCTTTCCTCCTTCCACGCATGTTGTTTTTCTGCCTACAATACATAAAGAGGAAAATCATGAAGGCAAATCCTGATAATAACAATGGCTCACCACAGCTGCCTGAGCCTGCTTGTGAACAGCTCAAACTTCCACTAAACCTGACAACAGCAGCAATGGAGAAAAGGGGTAGATGCAAGGCTAGGGTTGATGGCACAGGAGTATTTAAGTGTCACAGAAAGAGAACTGGCAGGTGCAGTCCTGGGAAGGGAAAATACAGGTCAGGAACTAATGTCAACAGAAGGAAAAGAAGTTTGCAAATGTGAAGCAAGACTTCTGTACGTCAAAAAGAGAGAAGCGTGGTGCAGAAGAGAAAAAAAAAAAAAAAAGTAGCTGTATCTGAAAAAAAAAAAAAAGTAACCCTATAAATCTGTAATGAAGAAGAGATAGGGAGGTAGTGAAAAAAAGGAACAAGGAAAAAGGGCAGCATCTGCTATGATGAAGAATGATCTAGTGAGAAACATGATTAAGTGATAGATAGAAAAGATTACAGTCTCAAGAGGAACAGACAAAAAACCCTAGTCCAAATCTAACAACACCAAAAAGAGAACATTCCCTCAGGAGGTTTGTGATATCCCCCAGACACAGGCACAAAAAGCCTGCTGCCTGGATCCTGCTTGCTGCCGCAGGCAGAAAGCTCTCCAGTTACAGTCCCCACCATTAGAAAAGAAGCATCTTGAAATAAAATCTTAACCAAGGTCTTTAATTGCATTAAACTAAAATACACAGTGCAAGCCATACCATCCATTTCAAAACTAATCTTTAAATAAAGTTTATATTGTCTTGGAATGCATTTTTTTAAGTGAAGGGGCTGATATCAAATTGCAGTAGTCATTTCTTAAGGAGCAGAGTCAGAGTAATGAGTATTTGCCCTCAAGGCATCATCGTTATCAAATTAGAAATATATTTGAGAAAAAACCCCAACATTGGCTCAGCTTTATTCTGAAAAGCAAAGCAAAAGAAAAGCAAAGCAAAGAATTCATCTGACAATTCTAAAACAAAAAAAAAAAACAAACAAAAAACAAAACCCAAAAACAAAAACAAACACAAACAGTCCAAAAGTCAATAAGATGAGTTTACAAACTACTAAATATGTAAGTATTGAATACAGTGTTGGGAAATCCAGAGAACTATAGATTTGAAGCTGCTATTAAAACAGATTTCAGCTTATGGCTTGCCTACCCAGATTATCATGGGTTGGTCCTCCCTTGCTACTTTCACCTACTCCTTGTGTAGCTGTATGAGTAGCAATAAAAATGTACTTTGTAAACACACCTGCACTCTGAGAAGCCAGGATGCTTTGTGTTACTTATGCTTTGCCATGCACTAATGTGCTCAATGTGCTTGGATTTGCCTGTCTGATATGCTCCAGTAGGTAACTTCCAGCTATACATTATGCCACTTCTAAGTTTGCTGTCTTGAAGAGTCTTTCAAGAAACTGTAAGGACTCTCCTCTTTTACCCGTGATTGCTTTCACTTGCCATGGACAGTCAATCCCTACTATGTTGCCATATACATGATTTTTCCAGTTTGGCAGGTATGTTGCACCACTGCAAATGAGACCACTCACAGCAGTAAAAGGAAATGGTACATACTGTCTGTCAACATGGTTGACAGCTAATTGTTCTGTTAAGAAATATGCAAGTTCTGGAAACATCTTGAACTCTGTTCAACCAACCTTCATTTCAGGATGCTTCGAGGGATAACAGGAGAGGGAGGAAGAGACTGCAAGATTTCTGAGTGACTTCCATCAGTCTGCAACTCCTCCTGAAGGCTGGACAATAGGTGGGATAGACTGGACTAAAGTCTTAAAGCTGAAATATCCTGCTCAGCCTTCAAGCTCCGGTGCTTTTAGATATACTGTGGCATGCTGGCTGCAACTGCTGTGAAAGCATTTTGGGGCAACATGAAATAAGTACTAATGTTTCAGACTCCATGTGCCAGAAAGAGATAAGATTGTCCACTGGAAGAACTACACAGAGCTGCTCTTCCACACTACCACAAATGATCCCATTTCACAAATGGCATGACCCCATGTCACAGATACAATTAAAGGAATAACAAGAATATGGTTTTAGAATTATCTACAGCTTCTGCCATGCAAATGTCCAACATAAGGGTCTTTATTTCTGGAGTGAGTATTAGTAGGCAGCTGTAACAGCAATCTGACACACCCTATGTCATGGTTTAAGCGCAGCCAGTAACTGAAAACCACGCAGCCACTCACTTACTTTCCCTCCGTTCTTCCCCCTGCCACTGCTCCTAGAGGGATGGGGAGGAGAATCAAAAGAATGTAAATCCCACAGGTTGAGATAAGAACAGACCAGTAACTAAGGTATAGCACAAATCACTGCTGCTGCCACCAATAATAATAATGATAAGGGAAATATCAAGGGGAAAGAATATAAAACTAAATGGGGAAAAGGAAACAATAAAACACAAGTGATGCACAATATAATTGCTTACCACCCATCGACAGATATCCAGCCTAACCTGGACCTTCCGGGTGACTCCCCCAGTTTATATACTGGGCATGACGTGCTGTGGTATGGAATACCCCTTTAGCTAGTTTGGGTCAGGTGCCTTGTCTCTGCTCCCTCCTGGCTTCTTGTGCCCTTCCTCACTGGCAAAGCATGAGACTGAAAAGTCCTTGATCAGGGTAAGCATTACTGAGCAACAACTAAAACATTGGTGTGTTGTCAGCATTGTTCTCAGGCTAAAGCCGAAAACACAACTCTGCACCAGCTACTACGAATGAGAAAAGTAACCCAGGACACCCTACCATTAGAACCTGCAGATTATGCCACAGCATATATTAAATACAGTGCATTAAATGACCTCTCTCCCTTCCCCATCCCTGCCCTGATTAGGAAGACGAAGAGAGAGTGGAACCTTAGCGGATGCAAGCAGAATATGGTACCACCTAAAACAAGAGTCAATGATCAGGAAAGTCCAGGAAGAATGCCTGAACCAAATACAGTCTTGTTAAGGTTGTGTGGTCTGCACATCACTCAACAGCAACAAAACCTGGAGAGAAGATGAATACAATTTATCCAGGCCTTCAATTTTTGCCCTGCACACAGATGCAGGCCTAATCTCTGTGCATGAGTCTAACGTGCAGGAGATAACAGAAAGGAGTAACTTCAGAATACAACCATCTTCTTTAACAGTAACACTGCTCCTCCAAAGAAACAATGTGAGCCTGTAATGATTTGCCTATTCCTTACCCAAAAGACCATAAAAAGGATTAATTATGCCTCAGATCTGCACAATTGTTAGGATCTGGACTAGAAAGAGCTGTAGTGGTTGCAAAGCAATAGTCAGTTACACTTGGTGATATGTTTTGGGGTACATAAAGTACAGTATCTTAAACTCCCCCCTGCAAAAAAAAACAACAAACTGAACAACTTCTAAGTTGGATCATTCACCACTACAGTCCACAAGGAACTTCAAACTGTAAACTTCTAAACCAGAATAAAAGTCTCATGTTTTTCCCCAGTGAGTCAGATGTTAATAAAAAGGGTCATATCTTGGCTTACTTTAATTTCAGTGCTTTCATCCCAAAAGAGCCACACAGTACAACCTCAATTAACCCAATGCCGTGGGGAGCACCAAAAAAATTCAATAATAACAGGTTTAGATAACCAAGGATTCAAACACAACAGAGAGAATTTTCACTGTAATTAAGTTATTCAAGAACACAGTCATCTTTCACGTAATGGGGTTCAGACCAAAAAGATCAAGGACAAACTCCATTTCACTTATCCTAACTAAGATGGAGCAGCCTTCATTTTAGCAAACAAGTCTAGTGAGGTACCCAGAATACCATGAAGCCCAGCAACATTACACAATACCCTTTACACAGCAAGTATCACAAAATAAGGTACAAACCTTAGGACTTCATAACACATTAACTAAGCATCTTTCTCTCCATTATCACAAACATTCAAAAGATGATGGGATTTATGGAGCTTAGCATGTTTAGTCTGAGACTAAACCCGAGCATATGTCATGGCGATTCACGAATGAGTATTCTGATACTTTCAGGTTGTGAAACAAACTTTGCAAACAGGTAAACATTTTATTCTATCTAGATAACATTATTCCTAGTAGATCATGCTATTGTTAATAACAAGGAGAAAAGAAACGGTGGGTAATGCATCTCAAGAGGTCATTATTTTCATATCCCTTATGCTCCACTGGCATGAGAACGCTAACAAGTGCTTTCAATGCATCGTATTTCAGTTTCTGCGTGACAGGGGGAATAGCTATATATCAAGTAAGTATCTGCATAACAGCTGTCCAAGTTCTGTTTTTATATTGAATTGATAATTCAAATGAACTACACATTGGTTTTAGCATAATTTATGCAAAATACTGTACTGTTTCATATCTAAGCAAAGATCTTATCTGAATCTCCATGCTTCTGCCTGCTTCTCTACAGAACAGTATCAACTGTTGCACCAGTGAGAACAAAACACATCCCAAGTCAAATTATACGTGTAAAACTACAAACACACACATACACACATTTCAAATTGGTTACATCTCTAACACATTCTGAAGAGGCTTGTTTTCTCTTTAATAATTCTACTGTCTCAATCAATTCCCTATACAAACTGACTTCGATCACACCTATTTACAACCTTGCTTGCTCTGTGATAATTTTTTAACCATTGTGTAGAAGAGCTTTCTGTGACATAGAGAAAAACACAGCCTTCATGACAATAGAACTATTTCTCCTGATGTATTTGCTTTTTCTTGTGCAACAAGCTACAAGCTGCAAGCTGCTTGTTGCAAATACTCAGCAATCTCAATTTGCAGCTTAGTCAGATCGTTTCAACCTCCTGTTTCTTATCACATCTATCTGACAACTGAACAGCAGAATAGAAAATAAATTTTAACACATAAATGAATTACTTAAGAGATTAACATGTCAGCTGAGTATAGTTCAGACACATTTCACCAAATAGCCAACCTTTTTGATTGCTAATACTTCAGTTTTGGAGCTGGCCTTCCTTTTGGCATCTATTAGAGACAGCCATTTTGCAATACAGAGCAGTCTTATCATACCAGAGTATTGAAACACCCTATTTTGGAAAGCAGACAAACCATGCAAACCATCAGGCCATACTTCTGCCACCATGTTACTGTTCTTTTTCAAAAGAACTACCTCAGAAGATAATTTTTATGTTCCTCAGTGTCTTCCAAATAACTTTTGTGACAGCCCATAATTGCTTATAACTTTAATTATTTCTAGTTATGGGTAAACAGAAATATCCTTTTCTAATGACTCCATTTACACAGGGCTACTAGCAAGAAAAAATATATAATTCAATAAAGAAATCAGAAGGGTCCAACTTCCAGTCTTTTAACACTTCGAAATAAGATATATTCTTGATATGAACAAGTTCTGAAAAATAAAGATGACAAGAAACTCATACCTGTTATCCTTGCATCTCTGTCCTGTAAAAACTTATTTCACAGATCCTTAGTACTCTGGTTGGTCATTGAGATTATACATTAAAATGCCTGCCTAAGGCATACCATACCAACTAATACATTAGGAATTGAATATACAAGTGAGCATCATTCTAGCACAAACAAAAACTTACATAGGAAACCTGTACTCGCCGTCGGTGCACCAGCCCACAGCACTGCATGAAGAGGACAGCAGACAACAGTGCTATGCTTTCACCAAGCTTCGATCATTCCTGTCTCCTCTGAGACACGGTCCATCTCTCCTCACTTTTCAGCCCCAGGTACAAGGAAACAGGTAGAAAAACAGTCCATCTCCAGCTCCCACGCTGTCCTTTTAAATTATCTTGAAGACAGATGAAACTTACTTTCTCTGAGTAAATCAATCTCTTCCGATTCAGATGATTAAAAAAAAAAAAAAGGGGGCAGGAAAAAATCCCAACAAAAACCTAGAGGCACGTCTTTATTTCCTCAGCATCCAGTTATTACAAAGCAAATTCCATATTCATATACACCTTCTACAACATGTGGTGTAAGGTTTGTATCAACCATTCTGAACTTAGGAAAGACAGAGACGTAACAGGATCTTTATATCTCAGACAACTGCAACACCCTGCTTTCCGAAGGTCTCTTGCTGCTGCTGCTGCCGCTGCTGCTGTTGTTATTGCTGCTGCTGCTGCTAATACAGCTTTCTTCCCAGTGCACAAACCAGCAAGAGCATCCTTGCTTCGGCATTACCTCTGTTCTATCTTGGGCATATTTGATTTGTTATTTAACCCTCCCCAACAGCCTGAAAAAAATGATGGGAGTCTAGACCTTAATTCACTCTGGATTCTCAGGACTACAGAACCACCCTCCAAATAGTCAGATGCTTTGTCTGGCGATACACGTTTCATATGAATTGTAGGCAGGACTGCTGAGTGCCTTTACTACCTGACTCGCATCAGAGGCACAGTCTCCTCTGCTGTTACTGTGTATAAAAAGGACTTGAGAGAACATCAAAACTCAGAATACACACCTAGACTTTAGGATAAACCTTTCTTTTTAACATAAAACACTGACAGAGCAAATTACATACTTGGACAATTGAGACTTACAGATAACGATTTTGAAAAGATAAATATAATGAAAAATAATTATCCTTAAAGTAGTAAGGGGACTCTTCTGAAACCAGGCCAGATTAAATTAACCTGTTTACGACCACAGTTCACCACTCTTCTGGGAGATACTGAATATTCCAATATTGAAAAGGCTTAATAGACATATCTTAAAATTAAATACTCCAGTACTGTATGGCAGTGGTCTAAGAGTCTCAAATGTCTTCAGTACTGTACATCTCTGGTCAGATGAATACATGATTCACTTACTTTTTAAACACTGAGGCACACTTAACTCCTTCATCACCAGCATTTCATTAAAAAATAGGATACACAGCATACTTAAAATTGTAAAATAAGAGGCCAGACCAATATATCACTTTTAAAAGCTAAAGATACTTTTTATTACTACTAAAATCTGAAATTTAAAAAATCAGAGATTATACAAGATATTTCTACCCTGTCTTTGTGAAGGCTGTGTGATAAAGGCTAATAAAAAGGTTAAATCTTCTCACAAGGGTAAAGAAAATGATGGTCTTCCTCAGACATTAATTTGGCTTCAGAACTAGAAGCCTTCAAAGAAGGCAGTATCTGTGCGCAGGTAAAATGGCATCCCATACACAAACTGACTGACTGATCAACTGACACAAACTGGTCAGGGGAGTTTTATTCCAGGGGAAAATAATGACAGTTTGCCCATTGATGGGGGAAGACCTCTGACTCATGAACTGAAATCATGTAACTAAGAGAATTAACATTTACAAGCTCAAAGTCCGGCAACTAAAACTCAATTTAGGCACCAAAATGCATATTTAGCCATTCAAATACCACTAGCCTGACTGGTTTGGGGTTTGGGACTGGTTGGTTTGGGTTTTTTTTTCGTAGTTTCATTTCCAGACCATCTAGCAACCAGCAGTTTCTATGAACACTGATGGGTTGACTGGTATGGTATGTCTAAATCAAATGTACTTTTGGTGTAAAGCCACGATTGTAAATGAAGATGCATCACTGATATCTCAGCTGGACCTGCAGATGCTCTCAGCAACTTAAAAAAATATAACAAGACTATTATAACTAAACCCAGGAAATTGTGGATGGTAGGGAGCCAATCTATACACCCAAATCTAAGCTGTGTTTATTTTACCTCCTACCAAACAGTAAGATATGTAAAGATTTATCTTTAGCAGAAGGAAAGAAACTTCACAATGTTGGTACTTCACAATGACGCACAAGGAAGTGTCCCTGTAACAAGCTCACACAAGTTCACAGTCCAAAAGCAGTATACTCAACCAAGAAACAATACAGAGAATTCATCTCTTCAGATCAGGACTGTATGGAGTTATTCTAACAAAACCATTAATAAACATGGCAATAATGATAACTAGCAGGGAAAAAAAAAAGCATTTGGAGGTCATATTGAACATTACCATAAAAAAAAAAAAATCACTTGTTCAAAACAGCTAATCAAACACACCTAGAAAGAATAATAGAGCAGTTGCCTACATAAATACATAACAATCAGTTATCTATATTCTCTCTTTGTAATGACTGCTTTTTACACTTGGGGAAGATCCATACATAAACTAATACTGGTATAAAAGCCATGCTTCAGCTATATGGCATACACTTCTTAAAAATATTTTTGAAATTTAATTGGAAAGAATCAATAATATTGCTTTCGCATGTTTCTTGCACTGTTAAGGCAAACAATATGAAAAGGCAGCAATTAATTTTAGAAGCTTCAATTGCTTGTGAAGAAGATAAATCCATCTGTATTTTTTACTCTTTCTAAAATGCATTAAGACAACCCATAGAACCATGAGCATCCCTTACAAAACTAAGGGCACAAGAATCTCCAAGACAAGCTCATCTGTAATTGAAATCCAACAAAATTTTATGATTGGCAAAAATGACTTTGCGTTCAGTTCCCATAGGACAATGCAGTGAATACAGAATAAGACTATTCACATCTTTGGTTAGGTTTTCCTCAGCACACAGACTGGATTTAACTCTATTTTTTTTCTTTCTCATTACCACATTTGTGATGACTGGAAGTGTTTACTGCATTTAAAGAAATAATAATGACTATTCAGGTAACAAATTTTATCACAATCCTTCGTGTATTTTCTGGCTGAGCTTAGTTTTCAGGCAAACTGCAACCACACCATGTAATGACTCTTGGCAAACCTGCAAACAAACTTTCTCTTAACATTGTCACTCTAATACGAAAAAACCTCCATAAACTGAAGGTGTAACAAAGCACCTAATAAAACAAGTAAAAATCAGAAGATCTCATTAAAGGACATAGTACTAGCAAGCCAGTGAAAGATAAATTTTCCGTGCTCTAACACTGAAAGAAAATAGCTCTGTGAACACAGTGATTCCTCTAATTTTGTATTTCTTGTGATAGTTTTTTTAATGAATTTTTACTTAGCCATTATCATTAAGACAATACCAATGTTAATGTTCTTAGTGAATAATGTTATTTTTGCACAAAGGGCAAAATGAATTCCCTTTTTTGAAGGTTCTATATCAAGCAGATATAAAACAATACTGAAAAGAATTGGTACAGACAAGTTGGGAGCAGGAAGAAACAGTGACACAGTTGTGATGAATATACCAGCAGGTAAAATATATTAAGAGAAACTTCAGAGGTGTTTTAAAGTAATCAGTAAGGTTGATCTTCAAATATTTAAAGACATCTTCTCCAATATTGAAACAGCATGGAAGAAAGGGCAAACGTTTTTATCTGAAATTAAATGAACAGGCTGGCACGAAATACTGAGTAGAAATGAACCCTTAGAGGGTAAATAAACAATACAGCTATTTGTATTCTCCTTAAGTGCTTCATTTCACAGGTTATATAAACTGAAAGGCGGGAAAAGAAAAAGAGGCTGCCAGAAAATTGTTATCATTTACTTTGATTGGCTTCCTCAGCTAACCACCACTATTTGGGTAAAGCCTCTGCCAGCTCACAGTCACACAAAGCTCGTGGCCAGACATTCCATAATCCAATCAAGTGACTGCCCAGAGGTAATGAGATGGATCAGAAGTGTGCAATGCCAGCAACCTCAAGGCAAAGCTGCCCCCACTACCTCAAATGGTATTGCATCAACTCGAAATGAGAGCAATGACGGAATAAAACCACACTGAAGCCATTTGCTGGATTAAAAAAAAGAAACCACAAGACACAACTTTTCATAGAAAAATTACTATCCACCCTATGCTTCCTTCAGGATCCTTTACGGACAAGTTCCACTAAATTATTATTTCAATTTATCCACAGAATCACAGAACAGTTGAGGTAGGAAGGTACCGCTGCTGGAGATTGAGTCCAATCCCCTGCTCAGAGCAGGCTCAGCTAGAGGTGGTTGCTCACAGCCATGCAAGGTGAGTTTCAAATAATCTCCACAGGTGAAGACTCCATAACCTCCTCCCAGTTTTGTAACATCTGCAAACTTGCTGAGCGTACACTCTGCTCAGTCATCTACACTATCAATGGAGAGGCTAAACTGCGTTGGCTCCAGGAGCAGCCCTGGGGCACAAAACTAGTGACTGGCCTCCAGCTGGGCTGGAATTCATGCTGTTGATAATAAGCCTTTGAGCTTGGGAGTTCTGGCAGATTTCAGTCCACTTCACCATCCGCTTATTTAGTCCATCATTTTGTCTATGAGGATGTCCTGGAAAACAGCTTAGAGAACCTTGCCAGAGGCAAGATAAATGGCACCCACTTTTCTCCCCTTGTCTTCTAGGCAAATCATCTCACCATAAAAGGGTGTCAAGCTCATCAAGTCTGATTTGCCCTTTGTAAATCTATGCTGACTACCAGTCACCTATACAATCACCTACTTTTCCTTCATATGTTTTACAATGGTTACTGAAAAGATCTGCTTCATCACTTTCACAGGGATCAAGCTATGGCTGACAAGCCTGTAGCTCCCCAGATCCTCCTTTTCACACCTGCTGAACACTGCGGTTATATTTGCTTTCTTCCAGTTCTCACAAACCTTCCATCATGACCATTCAAAGATTAATAAGATCTATTTTTCTAGGATGTCACCTTAGTGGTATGCATATTCAGTATAAACCACTGCCCATCATAAAGCCTTCTTCCCCTAAAACCTATATGCACAAGTATTTAGGTCTGATTTTCTCAGTTATAACAACTTCACCCACCTGAACGGATTCCTAAATTTAAGTAAAAAAAAATAATTTGCTTTTAACTGTAATCCTTCTTCTAAAGCTTCTCAGGCCTACTACTTAGTAATTTATCTGAGTCAGCATTTATGAAATAATGTATAATTTTCAGCTAAAGGTTTCTGGCATATTAGTCAGTTGTTAAATAGATTAATTTACTCAGTACCATTTAACATTCTTTCCATGCAGCACTTCAGAGAAAGTCATTCGAGATATTTTAAGCAACTCAGCTATCTACAAACAAAACATTTCAAGCATCCATAGAAAACTGTATGAGTGGTCTATGGTGACAGAGAAAATATGACCAAATAATCTCATGCTTTTGGGCAGAATGACCCATTTCTGAATCACTTGGTTTTGTGAACTGTAGACAAAATGATGCAGTCCCTCCCTGTCAAAAATCAAAACCAAAACAGATACTTACTTTGCTTATTAAGTTAGTGGCAAAAAATTACACGAGATTCTCAAAAACAGTCCAACTTTTACAAAGCCTTTGCTATGTATTGTGAAATACATTACACACACAATAAAAATTATGAAAAATCTGGCTTTCAGAAAGTGCTGGAAATAACCTTAGGATATGACTTCTCTCCAGTGGTGTCGTCTTTCTCTTTGTGACATTGCGCTGAACTCAATTGCTGCCAAGGCTTTTTGAGAACCTACTGTTGTTGATGTCCAACACTTCCACAGCTTGAAAGAGCACAATGACGTTCTCTTCCGTCACCTGGTATTTTAGTGTTATTCCAAAAGGATACTCTTCTGTATCATCCTTATATGATCTGCATTCTCCAGGAAAAATTTAAGCAACTAAATTTAATATAAAAAATATGCAGCACAAGCTGAAGACTTCTGCATTCAGTTAACATTTGTAAATAACAGTTTGCTGATTTAATCACTGATAATGAACTTTTGCCAACTATGGCGCCCACCTTCCTGTCTTCCACCAGAAATGAATGTTGCTGACTCTATTAATGTTATAAACGCCCTCTTCTCTGGCAGCCGTTCTCTGGAAAAGAATATTAGTGCTAAGGAGCCTTCATTTTTATTAAGAGGACTTCATGTTGGCTGGCATTATTTCAGATGTGTACTGCTCAATTTTTAATTTACTTTTCCTTGAGAAGCTACTGAAGTTGCAGACAACTCAACATAGACTGAAAGAGCGAAACACTTATAACCTGAAATCTTTTGACTTAGTGATCTATCAGTATACTATTTTGGCTTGATGGCATGTATTAACTAGCAATACTTAAAACACTCTTGCATACATCATCTAGGCATATACAGTTTCTGAGCAAAAATTAGTTAAATAATTAAATTATCTTTTAATAAAGCAGCCCTCATTCTTATCATAGTTGATCCTGAAAAACGCAGTATAGGCAAACCTCACTGTGCCTGTTAATCTAGAGAGTTAACATAAACTGCAATTTTTTCAAGCTCATTTTTCAACACGCTAAAAGCTCTCCAAAGACAGATAATAAATAATCTGCCTCAAATGATCACTAATTTTGGTTTGTATGAATCCATGAAGCTATCATTCTAACTACAGCTGTAGTTTTTCTCACGCTGATCTACATCAGAGAACTGCAATCATAGCTTAAACTTTCTAGATCAAATTCAAACAAGTAAAATAAAGTAAAGCAAGTAAAATAAAATATTTCTTACAATATCGGAGGCATAAAGTTCTGGAATTTGCTGCCACTGGCAGTACCACAGACACTAATGGGGGAGAAGAGACTGGACAAATTCAAAGAGAGGAGATTGATAAACTGATACAAATGCAAATAGTCAGGGATACATCCTCTGACAAAACAAGGAGAAAAAGGGACCTCATAAGGCCAACAGGTGCTCTTATACACTCTCTAACTAGCATTATTATTAAGTACTGTTAAAGACTGACTGCTGTGCTAGATGGTTCACTGCTCTGCTGCAGGAGGAGATACGGTATGACCTGCTATCCAAGCTATCTAGCTTTCTTTAAAGGGATTTCCACTCACAAACATGTATTCTTCATGCCTGCTGAAGTTCCTTATGACCCATCATGCCCTTTGCCTGCAGTTCATTCTGTCTCTTGCTATCCAACTGTACTTTAACTTCTTTCTTGTGATCCTCTACTTGTATCTATCACCCTCTGCACTGGCAACCTGCTTTTCAGGTTTTCCTGTGAGACGGGTATTTAGACATACCATCTTTCTATGTGGTATCCCCTCTTCTTTTCTCCATTTGGCTACAATCTTACTGGTTTTCCTCACCAAGAACTCTAATTTTTGAGGTATGTTCTGCTACCAGTTCAGGTTGCACCATGCTTACGCATTTGTTATCAGAAATCTCATTAGCAATGCATATTTGGCAGCTTCTACACGTAGTCACCTTTTTTAATCCTTCAATGTGAAAGTCATCTTTAATGCCATCTCAGATGCTAGCAGCACTTCCCCTTAGTCCTCAGCTCAAAAGCCAAGGACTTGTTTTTTTCTCATTAAAGAAACTCTGTACTACCTCCCCCTTTATTTTCTGCTTCTACATTTACTCACTCCTGTACTTTAAGGATTTATTGAACATATTCCAACAGTTAAATAATTTTCTGCATTGAATCTGATAATATGAATACTACGACAACATTAACAAGATGTCCATGTTATCTTCGTTTCTTATTACATACAGAATGCTCTCTAGTCTGTATTTTGATCAAGATGTATGACAGTCTTTCCCATAGCTTTTTAAGTAAGGTTTCTCTGGGAAAAACGCTTTATGTAATTTTGTGATCCTTCCTTTCATTCAGAAGATCTTCCTTTCAACATCTCCTCAGTTTTTGCACGTTAGTCAATTTAATTCAAATATTGGAAATTTCAAGGATATTTCATTTCTACATCTACACGTACTGCAAGATGGATAAAATAAGAGACACACAAACCCCTTATAACTACAAAATCATACTAAATTATAAACAACAGTCACACGCTCTGCCAGGCCAATTATACTATACAGTATATACTACATTGTGCCTATATGTGTGGGAAATCACCACATAAATAACTTTGAATCAGTTACAACACATGCTGTCACTTGTCTAGAAAGAATTACTGTCACTGGGATATACAAAAAGAAAAACCGGACATATAACAAAAGGAAATGTAGCTTCTTCAGCTCTGCTGCTCAGAGAACAGCTACCTTTTTTTTGCCTTTGGAACCTAAAGAGATTGAAAGAAGGTAACCCATTTCTCTTTCTTCTTGATCTGGTTCTGCATCAGAACTAAGAGCAAGTGGAAGGGGAGAAAACAATAGTTACATAACCTTTATTATTCCTACTATGGACTCTGCAGTCTGAAAAGTTGCCAATAAGACATACTAGAAGCAAAAAGCAGTGCAGATGCAGGTTTTTTTCCTTCCTCTACGTTGCAGGGTCAACATCTGAAGAAGGATGTTTTATTTTACATATGCAACAACAAAACTAGAGGAAGAAGTTTGCAGCACATACAAGAAGAGGTCTCAAATTACATCTGTTCAGAAGAGATTTTGACAGGGCTTAAGAGTTTTTCTTTTGCTTCTATTATGAGAAGACTACTTTCTAAAAAAAACCAAAAAGTCTAGCAATAAGCTCTCTTATACTTGCAGTCACTTATTTACTAAGCTTTTAAACAACATGAGAAGATAAAGTGCTTATTTTCATAAGCATATTATGAGTGGTTTCAGTTGCAGCTGAAAATTATGCCAATTCAGTAAACAGAATATTCAATGCAAGGGAAAAAAAAAAACAAAACACAAAACAAAAAAAAAAAAAACAGCACTACTGTTTTACATCATTGAAAAAAAAAAAAAAAATCAATAAAATGAACCGTTCTGTTTAATTACAGCCGCTAGGTGGCAAAGTTGGCCAAAGAACAATTATCAGTAACAATAATTTGAAACGACTTTGCATCTTTCTTTTCGATTATAAAACGGCTTATTAAAAATGCCACAGAAAATAAAAAAGCATAAAATAATAAAAGTCAGTAATCAGAAACTTATTTTATGACATTATCTGTAGACATTGAACTGTTTGATCCATCTATTAAAATTACTAAAATACTGAAAGTAAAGTATTTTTAGCAAATACTCCTGAAATCACACGGAGAAATTACTGCATTGGGTAGCAGTAGTACTGAATACATATTTTAAGTTTAGAAAAGAATACCTATGAACACATACATTATGTTCTGACTTGACACCAGGCACAGTAATGCTATCTTTTGACTACAAGAGGACACAGTACTCCTTATGTTTCTTGACATAAAAGCTGCTTTTCTTCAGTTCAAATCAGCACAGTAAAATTCTCCATATGGTTCAATTCCAGTAAATACTTTAGAAAGGCAGCCACTCTTTTAACCTTTTCTTATAGTACTTCCTTCTCCTTAACCTTTTCTTGCTAATTCTTATTTTTAATCTTTATTTCAACATAACTGCTTATTGAATAATGCTTCAAGTTAAATTCCAAGCTGCCTACTATATACACTTACACAACCCAATGTGCTGGAATTAGTGGTACCTGCAATGAAGGTAACAGTGACATGAAATAGACTACACATTAGCTGATCCACAAACTCTGCAGATAATACTGCAGAGCAAACGCCGCTGACACATGTTGAAGGAAGGAGATTGGAAGAGTTTTCCTGTCCCACAGTCTCCACAGAACTACTGAGCCACCACTTAATAAAAATCTGTCATTATTAGCATCCCTCTCTTCCAAAAAAGAGTAAAAATTGCGGACAAGGAACATGAAGTGCCCAAAGAGTACACAAGGGAAAGCAGGATCCTGGCTTGTTTTCACATGTTGCATGAGACAAATCCGGCTAGCTCCAAGCAGAAGCATGGTGAACTCCACGGTCAAGGGCTTCTGACTTGACTAAACAACCTACCCAGTCAGAAAACTATAAACTTACTGCATTGAGTGGGTGTGCTAATGGTAAGCTCTTGTCATACCCAGCGCAAGCTCTTTAAAAGCCACTGCGGCTACAGCATCACACTGTCAAAAGAGGGAGACTGAAGAGAAGGAGTGAGAGCATCAAAGGCGAGCCAACAACTGCAGATACTAAATGCTTGACAGATTTGATCATATTCTTTACAGTAATGTGGGGGAAAGCTAATGCTGAGTATCAACACTATTTAGTTTGCATTTTCTTTTAAGTGAAAGTCAACAAAAACCATCCCACTCAGAATGAAGAGGAAAGAAAACAGAATAAACCAGACTGAGAACAAGTCATTCCAAAGCAATGTGCACTAAGCATTTGGAAAGTTACCAGCTACACGCAGTAGATGTGGAATGTATTTTTGCCCAGTAGCATCCACTCCATTCCTAGATGTGTGTCATGTAACATGCCAGTACACTGCTCATCGCAGTGATGCAGCTATAAAATCTATGAGCTGCCGTGTCACAGGAGAGGTTAAAATAAACAGCCAGAAACACAGAGTTTGAGTCCTACCTTGACCCCATCTCAAACTAAGCTTTTAACCAGAACTGCTACAGCTTTCTGACCAAAGGGAATGTAGATGGAGGAACAAAAGAAAAGCCACCTGCTAAGCACATCTGAGCAGGGCAGTTCCTGGAGCACACAAGAGAGAAAGGTGCTCTCACAGCTGGCTACCTTTGGTTTTCAGCCCCCAGAAAGCAGAAGTCTGCTGACAAGTCACTTGGACGCAGCTTACAACTGTGTTCACAGTGAGGGCTCAAACCGAGTCCCTGGCTCTCAGAAGGGCTCCAAACCACAGCACCTGTAAGGGGGGGCAGAGCTCACCACACATTTCCAACAGGACATAATTTTGAAAATCTTATTTGCCAAGGAAAATCCTCCTTCCTAGAGAAACACAGCTTCATCAAGACAGACACGGACACACTGGAGTGAGTCTGGCCACGGGCCATGAAGGTGGTGAAGGCACTGGAGCATCTGGCATGAAAGGAGAGACATAAAGCTGGTCACATTCAGCCTAGAAAATAGGAGGTTTGGGTAGATCTTATCCACATGCATAAATACCCAAAAGGAAGTCATAAAGAGCCAGACAACTCATTCATTCCCAATGGTAGGACAAGAGGCAATGGGCACAAATTGAAATACAGGCAATTCCAATTAAATATAAGGAAACTGTTTTTCATAGGGTAGTCAAGCACTGTAACAGGTTGACCAAAGAGTCCATGGAGCCTCCATGCTTGGAGATACTCAAAACCCGACTGGACAGGGCCCTGAGCAATCAGCTCTAGCTGAGCCTGCAGTGAACAGAGGGTTGGACTCGATCCCCAGTGGTGCCTTCGCACTTCCAGCATTCTGTGATTCTACAAACACTAAATACATAAAATTCCACAGAATTTCTCCCAAATTTAACTTGCAGTGATCTTACTTATAGAAAGAACTTACAATCTCTGTTCCTTATACTACATAATCTCAGCATTTAGAAAACAATGGTAAAGTAATGCTCTACAACTTATGCTTTTTAAATAATAAGCAAGGGCTTAACCAGTTTAATTTTTATTGAAATCTGTTTCTAAATCTTTCCTTATTAGTAACTGAAGAAGAAACGTATTTAAAAGGTAATTACAAGACACTTTACAATTGTTTTGTCAAGCTTTTATAGCTATTAAAACAACGCTGGAAAATTTTAAGAATGTGCCGCTATGATAAAGTAAATATAAATTACAACTGCCTGCACGCAAGGTTGGATCTGCAGCTTCCAGTGCACCTTGGCACCTGCTGTTTCATCCCTCACCTGTTGCTACCGGGCTTTGCAAGTGTGAGTAAACCCTTCGGGCCTGCGCAGTGGATTTTTTAGGTGAGGCACAGCATGTGCAGGACTGGTCCCACCCTTTACACCTGAGGTTTATTTGCCATGGCCGATGGTCATGGTTATCAGCAAAGTCCTCAGGTCGCAGGTTTTGCAAGACTGTCCTTCTCTTAGATGGAAGACCTTACAAGGCTACACAAGCTCCATCAGCCCAGGTTTGAAGATAGGAGTTTTCCTTCTCCTATGAGGAAGGCTTGTCTTCGCTAACGAAGATTTGGGAAGTGCTTTACCCACACATTCTGAACAAGACTCTCATCCCCTGGGTCAATCTCAAGCAACCAATGTCACAACAGCACAACATCAAGCATCTAGGCAGGATTCTGACTTAGAGGCATTCAGTCATAAGCCTGCAGATGGTGCCTCGCACCAGTGGCTCCTCAGCCAAGCGCACACACCAGGGGTCTGAACCTGCGCAGCTCCTCTCATACTGAGCAGGATTACTATTGCAACAACACATCATCAGTAGGGTAAAACAAACCTGTCTTACAACGGTCTAAAGCCAGCTCACGTTCCCTATTAATACTTCTACTAAATCGGGCTCTTAGGCAAACTATATCATAAGGAACAGAGAAGTTCAAATGCAACTCAAAACACATTTCTTCAGAGGTTCAGAGAACTCAGTGAAATTCCCTGGTAGCTCTTTCTTATAAAACAAAACAAATAAACAAAAAACAAAACATATATATATCCCAGCTTATTTGAAACAAACTTTTCCTAGGAAAATAAACAGAACTTAGTATGGTAAAAGCAGCTGGTGCACTATGAAGTGGATATTCTGCAGGTGATGGGTAATATTTCACTATTTCCAACCAAACAGAAGTAAGCAAATAATAGCCCTGTAGACTGGTTCTCCGATAAAATAAAACTTGTTCCTCCCTTTGTGTATTGGTCTCATTTGTGAGTTCTGATAGTATTTGACTGAGGGGAAAATCTCACTAAATATTAATTTCCTACAGATTTGCATATTTATGCAAAAACATAGACAAAAAAGTAGACAAGTAAAAAGAAACTGTAGCTTCCGCAGGCAATGCTGAGGGATAAACACCACCTCCATTACACAAAAGTCACAAAGGACCTCAATTTCGAGACAAAAAGCCTTAAAAATTAAGGCTGAATAGAACTGAATAGATTTTTAAAAGAGCAAAATAAATCTTGTTTTATTAGTAAAATTTCAGCACACTTCATTAAAGTCATTTAAAACATCCTTCTCCAATCTGACCCAAGACCCAAAAACGATGTCTGCATTACACAATGGTAAGTGATACAAACCACATGTTACTACCAGTTTTGTGGCACCCTCTGGGCTTTGCGCCCCCCCCCCCCCCCCCCCCCGGGGGTGATGATTTACCAACCCCTGGCTCCAAGAGCAGCCACCATACCCAAAGAACACAAAAGCCCAGGAGCCCGTAAGCTCCAAGGCCAGGGCTGTGGGGTAGGAGGTGAAGAGAGACAGGTACATCTCTGCCACACATCAGACTCTGCCAAATCAAAGACTCTTCTCAAATCTGCATTTTCCAAAGAAAACCCACAACCAGTAGGCCCCAAGCTTGCATCCTAGCAAACATACACAGCAAAAATGAAGACAGCTACATGGATGTCGTGAAAATGTCACAATGGTTGTGCCAAGTACACTTGTCTGGGGTTGGCAATGTTCCCACAATCCCCATGGACCTCACTGGAGCTTCTAGTGGATAATGATTTGGGGAAACAGAAAAAAAGAGAGGGAAAGAGAAGGATATTCTGCTGCTGGTGACCTATGAGGAATTTTAAGGGACAACTGGGTGCAGAGAAGAAGGAAAGAAGCAGTGCTTGGTGCACAGCAGTACACAGCAGCGAAGTCTGGCTTCACAGCGGAGCACAGTAACCTGGGCAACTCAGATAGAATCAGGGTTTTTTTCCCCTCCCCTATTATTTATTTAAAATAAAGACTTCAAAATATTTCTCCCCATTTTATTTTGGGCACTTCCAAAGCAACTCAAACCGAGCACCTTGGATTTCTTCAGTGTCCAAAAAAGGCTGCAGCATGTGAATGAACAAGAATTTCCAGATGGCACGTCTCATGTACTCGAATAAGACATCCCTGGGGTATTAAGTAATGAAATTTCTACTTCCTCCAACTACTTCTTGCCTGGAAGAATTCAGATGGCACCAAAGTATTCCACTGGAAATAAAACCATTTTAAACCTTACAGTCCTGCTTCACTTGAAACCTGATGTGGTGTCAGGAAGCCCTTGTCCCCAGAGACAGACTGCATACATGATAACTTAAGTCTGACTACTCCTGGCGTCTCTGGATTATACACTGTTTTGATAACAGAGTGATCAGAAATTCAAACCGACTGAAATAAGCAGCAGAGCAGGGACCGCAGCTTTCATAGCTACGTAACATCCATATGGTAAAGAATACAGCACACTATTGTGAAATGAAGCATGTCACAGCTATACATTTTTTTGCCTAGAGGCTAATTAAGTGAAAAAGTGTTACTAGATGCAAATAGAAGTATGATATAGAAAACAAACTATAGTGCTATGTCCTGCAAAGATCTCTACATCCCCCTGTAGATGCCAGTTTAAATCCTGCAACAATGACAATGAAATGATTACTAAAATAACAGAAAAACAGCAACTCCATTTGGAGAAGGAACGAGAGCAAATAACTAAAAGGTAACAGAAGTCAAAAGATATCCTGCAAGAAAATAATTTTTGGACTGCTACAGATTAAGAAAGTAAATTGGGTTCCGGTCAAAAGAAAAAATCAGATTGTTACATTGACATGAACAGTTCAAGAAATACAATATTAAGAACCCAAACCATCATTTGATCTTCACTGAAATGTTTGGTTTCTGTACTCTTAAACCACTTTTTTTCTTTTTTTCCCCAAGGTCAGGCTGGAAAACAAAAACATTGTTTCAAAGCCAGAACTTAAACTCCCTTTCACCAACTTCAGTAATTTATAATGCAGATTAATATCCTGCAGGGCCCTGCTGGCTGCCAGCCCAATGCTTTCCCACTGCCCACTGCCTTCTCCACAGGGTAAGGTCAGGAATCGGCATCAGCATCACTCACAGATGAACAGAGGGCCGTCATGCACCCTCCAGCAGCTTCCCTGGATGGGAAGCGGCTCCTGGGATGACAGGATTGCTGGAGATGGGAGACATCTTGCAGCACAGTCTCAGGCACTGCTTTGCCCCTGTTGAAGTCTGCAGGAAGAGCTCTAGAACTCAGATCTGCTCTTGGTGCAGATGGCCCAGTTTATCTCACTTCAAATTATCCCTGGAAGAAGGCTAAGGGTGGCCTAAGAATGTCTAATATCAACCTATTCAACACCACCACTGAGTTTGGTCATGAATGGTTAAGAAAGGCCAGCATACCCTTTCATACTACTAGGGTATACACGAGTGCTGAGAACACAGAGCTGGTGTTTCAATCTCAGCTTTATGAAAGTCAAAAGAGAACAAATCTTTATGCAAAAAGATGTTCCTGTAACCCCTCCAGTCTCTCACCTACTCTTCACAATGCATAAAATTCTTAACTGCTGCTAATTCAGGAGTGTCTATTGTTACTTGAGGATAATCTCTTCCATAAATGTATGCTATAGTTCTTTTAAAAAGCAAGACCGTATTTATGCTCCTTTGATAACTGTTTTACCGGGTCACTATAAGCATTCAAATAAGTCTTGCTTTTTAGGACTTCTCCTCTTACAAAATAGAGGATTGTCATTTCTAGTTTTGCCAGAATTTCCTCCAAATATTGGAGAGGGCAAAAGTTAGGTATCACTTAACTGCATGCAATACTTTATATATTTTGGAAATAGGACTAAAATCAAAATAGGACTATAACACAAAAAAAACTTTCCATGCCCATCCTTATACCCTCACTGTTTTTCCACATAGGATTCAAAGCAGTTTACCTCACCTACAAAACAGTCGATTTACATCTGTATATTGCTTTAGTTATGATAGAGGGAATAATTATATTAACAAAGAGTGCTGCTGGATGTAGATTGATTGCAGATGTGATTCTGTGTAGCATCAGGTATACTGTCTTAACACCTGGTAACAGGCTAAACACCACTGTCAATGCACCAAACGCTTAGTCCTGGCAAGCTACCAACTTGGTCTCATTCACTGAACAAAATTGTTCAGAAGGATTTACCCCAAATTCTCTTTGTTCATCGTCAAAGACACATGAAAGTCTGTACATCTTATGCTTAGCCAGGCTCTCCAGCTTGTCCAAAATGTGCCACCAGTACTCAAAAAGTTAGTGAGCTTATTTTTGAGACATCAGACATTATCATGAAAAAGACAGATATTTCTCATCACAGTCCTGTATCTCAGAATAACCAAGAACATTCCTCGCCATCAATGACTCATGGAGATGGGTATCTCTTACACTGTTCACAGATGTCACAGTGCTGGCATTGCATTCATCATAAGGACAGCAACCTTCCAGCACCACAGCACCGCAGCAACTTTCAAACTCACTGACAGGCTTATCTTTTTAGTACCCAACTGCTTTGGTCAAAGAATAGAGTGAACAAGCTCACAGGTACAATTCCAATCCTGAAGCATTTTTTTCCTTTTCTCCTTTCTCCTTCAGATGGCATGGTTTTTTTTTTTCCCATCAAGGGAAAGAATAGCTGCAGCAATTAACCATATTCACAATCTAGGAAATTGTTTAATACAGCTGCTGCCACACACACAATAGTCACAGAACGGTTTTGGCACTCAATAAAGGAAGCGGCAGTTTTCTCTGGGATGAAGAAATCAGTTATCAAACACATTTATGGTCTTACTGTTTGAATTTATATTGTGCTCCAGCAAATTGTGTAGATTTGTCACCAGGAATCTCAACAGTAAACTCATGATTTTTGTTAAAATATGATAAGTTTGTTTCCTGCAAGTTTGGTTTGCTCTGAGTGCTGTGCCCTCGACAAAAAACTGTAAAAACTGAGCAACAGTAGGGATCTTAAAGTTAGCCCAAAGTGTCTCCTGAATTCTGGAAG
Source organism: Pezoporus flaviventris (assembly GCF_033815535.1). Classification (NCBI taxonomy): domain Eukaryota; kingdom Metazoa; phylum Chordata; class Aves; order Psittaciformes; family Psittacidae; genus Pezoporus; species Pezoporus flaviventris. Next base: position 12,617,271 of record NW_026892595.1, read on the forward strand.
AAAACACGTAACGATATTTTTGCATTTTTCTTCTTTTCTTTTTTTCCTTTTTTTTTTTATTTTTAAGTTATACCTCTATTTTTCCATTATGTTTTCTTAAAATAAAAAAAAAAAAAAAAATAGATCTATAATCCTACCATAATTTTGTCTACTTTTCAGCATCTACAATGTGTGCTTAGGTACTATTTGTAATACCTGGCAATTGTCATTGCTCTCAATTGTGTGACGTACTTCAAAGAACTCAAACAAAGCAAAGCACATGTTACAAAGAGATTACAATGTCAATTTTAGAAATATCATAAAATGGAAAACAAACAACATGTGATGACAGAAGATAGGTATTAGTAGAATCAGTCCTAACTCTATTACTATGAATAGGTAAAACATGTAAACCGACAAACCAATAGGCTGTTTAGTTATTATTCCCAGCATGCTGTGCCATGAAAGTCAATTCCATGCTCAGAAAAAAAAATATGGATTTAGATCTACAATCATTTTCAGCAATGAAGCAATAAACATGCAATTTCAGGAGCAGCTTCATTCCACTTTGAAGTCTTCAGCAGAGAAGTTTCACTTCTAGAAATACAAATAATCACAGTAAGCTCACCATGTCTGGTTTTCTACTTAAACAAACATAAAAGGAACACACCTCCACAGTTAATCATAAAGCACTACTATAACAAGGATCAAATGTATCTTAAAAAGATTACTGTGTATTTGTAGCAGTAACAATATTTGTCAGTAAAAACTGACCTAAAACCCACAAATGACACAGGTATGATTTTCTGATTTTGCTCTTTTTTTAGGAAAAAATAAAAGAAAAAATTAATGGCTATTTCCATTCTGTCTTGCAACCAGATACTAGACAACTCCCCCAGAAACAGGACCAACAAGCTCTTGCTCCTCTTCTTCCCCTATAGTGACACCTTGCAGTCCTACTCCAACTTCCTGGCAATACTCTCAGGGTTTTTACAAGCAAGTACAGCTCATCACAACTAAAGAAGCCATGAATGTCTCACTTTTGCTGAAAAGGGATTATGACAGTTAGAAAGCTAGAAACGAAGCAGTCTTTTATTGGGTATAAAAGAAATCTCTGTAAGAAGTAGTCTTGTACATAAACTATACTGACTATGCTTATGACAAAAATTTCAATGAATTTTTTGTGAAAACGTCTATAAACTAGTCACTTAAAAGCCAAAACAGTACTTATTGTAGTCTTAACCAATAAGAAATAAATGGCAAATGCTTCATCTGTAATTAAAGATTATCCAGTTGCTAAATAACTACAAAAACTAAAACTATACCCAAAATTATCAAGACATGCCTGACATAACAATAACATGCATTCCAATCAATAACTGAAATTTATTTATGCCAACATGGTGCAAATAACATTTCTTGTTCAAGGACACATTATACATTACCTCGTAATAAAATCTGACTTCTATTGGTTACTATGATTTGTTTTCCTTAGATATCAGTGATACTAAAAAAGAAGTCAGTCTGGACTTGCAAAATAAAACCTCGTCTTTTTAAGATCTCCGAGTTACATTTTTTATGATACATGATAAGCATGGCCTAATTTAAACCTCCTTGCTTAAAAAAAAAAAAAAAAAGGAAAAAAGAAAAGAGACTGCCATGCTCCAACCTTCACAGCCAGCTTTTTGTTTGAAAGGACCAAAATACGGCGCAGAGTCCCACACACGAAAGAAAAACAGATTCTGCACCTATGTGGTCATGCATACCTACCTTCAATGCCATCCACACAGGCAAACATTTTAAGACAATGATTGATTTTGTAAACAGCCCAAACCATAAACACAGCAGAGCAGTCTTAATAGTGTCCTTTAAAATGCAACAACTTAAAATGACAAAATTAATATATCCTGGTGTTTCCAGGTGTCAGATTCTCAATGCATCTTGACTGACTAGGTGCAGCTCTCTAGATTAATGATCTTCCATTTTCATTAGCTCACATATAACAGTAACAACAAATGAATCAGAGCAAAAACATTCTACCCTCCATTTTAATTTTGACTATTACAGGAACAGCAGCTTCAGACAGCTTTTCTCAACGTTATAGTGTCTTGGGTGATTTAATTTTCACTTAAGCACGCTAAGCAAGACTTCAATATGCTGAATTATGCTGAAATGTGCATCTACTTTACTGTTAGTCTGCCATACATTGTTAGCTCTAACGGCATTTATCATCTCCTTTCTAAATATCGATAAAGTATTACGACTGTGAAAATCCACATTATTAGAATGTGAGTGGAACCAAACCCATAATCCTTCCAGACTGTTACAGAAGGCTTTTGCTCTCACTGCAAAGCATGTATGTGAAATACAAACCCTGCAAGTTCCATTTGTACACGTGTTGGAAAGTGTGCAATTTAGAAGCCAGTTCCTACATGATAAGCCTATCTCTCCCTCAAATAATCAAGAATTGTGCTTTGCACCCACAACTATGTGATCAAATGTTTCTTCAAGGTGCAAAAATGGTATTTTTTTTTTCTAAACAAAGCCATGAGACCAAGATCAGTCACAAGAACAAACAGAAAGAGAAGTGACAAGAAAAAGAAAAGTGGAAAGTGCAAGTGCCATGACTATCTCCTGATTCAGCTGCTCAGATGGTAGGTAATAAGCATATGTGCTATTCCACTCCAGCACTGCAAATCACATTAAGAAGAAATCCAATTCACCACCTCCATATATTTATTATGCAAATGCCTTGAAAAAATTTAAAACAAGATGAAGTGTGAGGTGCGAGGCAATTAGCTAGGCCAAAGAAGAATTTTCATTTAACTTATACCAAGCTTAACTCTGAGCACGTAACATCAGTGGAGTTACACTAACATATAAACAGCGCACAACACATAAAACGGCAGAGGGAACCAGATGTTTGCAAAGGTTAATCTTGCATTTCCAAAGAGCATACATAATTACCCCAGAACCCCTTCTAAGAGAACAGACAATTTCTCTTTATTCCTCTTTAGTGGCAGTTAAATAATATTAAAGAGCATTTCACATCTGAAAAGGCATTATCATTAAATTTCCTGCCTCAAAATGAGTTCTGCTTTATGACTCAAAGTCTCTCCCTTGAAGCAACTCTACCAAAGCCATAGACAGATGCACCCTGACAGTAATTTTCCCATCTTTGAGACAGATCTGCAGAGCAAGTGTTTGACAAAGCTTCAGGACATAACTGGAATCATCTAAACACTGCACTATTTATTTATGAAACATTGCAGGGAAAGGGGAATGAGGATTTTTGGGACCTCTCTTGGGTGGCAAAACTTGGGAGCAAACAAAATCCCCATGAAACTGGCTTTGCTTGCACAGAATGGTGTGACCAAGGTGCTGTTACAGCCCACCAAGATGTTTTTGCCCCCAGCACAAAACCCCTGAGAGGCTGGATAACCCAAGAAGGGAGGCAAAGAGTCACCAGGCTCCTGCGGCACAGACACCTCCTGAAGCCTTAGATGCAGGGGAAGCTTTGCTATTTTTATGCTGCGTGGGCATCTCTATTGTTAAGTGTGATCAAAATAAATCAAGTATAAGATACTAATAAACTAATTCAGGTGGCAGGCAACTAATTGCTGAACATTTGCCATGGGATGTCGATATCCTCGCTAACCTGCTTCAGATGAGGCTTCTGTTCTGGATACAACTATTCTGCATGAAAAATAACCCAACCTTCACCTCAGAACAAGACAAGATCATTTTCTTCACCAAGGCTTGGTCCATACCATTCTTAGAGTGTTTCTTGATAATTTAATTTTTGAATTCTGATATTTTATTTTTTTCTAGGTTCCAAATCCAACAAGGAAAACTGCAGCACAGAACTGTTACTAGCATTACACACTACACCAAAGTGGTTTTGTTTCAGGCTGGCAGAAGGATGAAGGCTGGAGGCCAGGACAGCCATGCTCCAGGTTATTCACTCTCAGCAGTCCCAGTGGCTGCTGCCTTCAGGAACTGCTACAGCTGCAACTAGCAACTGCAGACTGTAAAACCAGCTTCTCGGGCTGGCACAGTGGCAGTGAGACCTGAGGTCCCTGCCTTCAGAGGTTGTGGGTGCCTTGCGTACACTCATCCTCAGTTAGGGAGTGTGCTATGGCAAGAAAAACAATCCTGCCTAACAATGAGTTAACACAGTTATTTTCTTCTAACATGAAACATTTGAAGAAACCTGTATCTGCAGAATTCATTAAACTAATTTTGCAACTACTTTCTGCCTGTTGTAGCCAACAGTTGGTGGTAGAAAGCATTAATTAGAGTGTCACATTACTCCATCCGCCATTAGAGAATACTGATTGCAAGTTAACCATTACATGGAGTATCACAAAAAATCTAAATGACACTTTACACATAGCAGCTCTCTGCACACCATAGCAACAGGGAGAGATTAAAGTAAAATGGTCTGGTTTCTATAGCAACTATCACACAGACCATCTGTAATCAAAAGGAATACTAGCAAGAGAAACAAAATGGGTGATTCTGCATATTGGAAGGCTATTCATGTATTTAAAATATATTGCTCCTTAATGTTCAATTCCAGCGTTAAAATGTTATTTAAGTGCAAGAAGCTTCTGAAAAAGCTTTTTTATTTAATAGAATATTAAATGTAGTTCACCAGCTCTGTCTCCCAACAAGACACCTTTATGAAAAAAACAATGCTTTTTCAGATACCAAACATATATAACCCTCAAGATCCACAATCCATGTGCCCATTGAGTATATGGCTACTATTTTATTTTGAAACTCAAATACTGTAAGAGGGCTACTAGCATTATACTTCTTACTACCTACTATACAGAACTGCTTTTAGAAAGATACAGTTTCAGACCAAAACATTTAAACACCCTGCTTCTAAAATAAAAAACCTTACCCAGTTTCTGAAACAAAAACAACCAACCAAACAAATGAGGATATGAAAAACCCTGAACTCCTGTATAACCAGAGAGGCATCTGTGTCACGCAATTTGTGTGCTGAATAGAGCAATATTATATTAAAGGCACACCACACATGAATATAAGGTAAATTCAGAGTTAGCAATGCAAGGCACTCTCTTCTCTACCTTTGAGTATTTTAAATCCTGAGCAAATAAAAGGGACCATTATATCTGAATGGTGAAATACTTTTGTACTAAATGAAATTTTTGGTGAAAATTAACTGGCTATAAATAGTCTTTTGATAAATTACAAACCAGTAATCAGCACAAATTATCATCAACTTCAGTACATTTCTTTTGCATGGGATGATGCTGATTTGCAGAACATCAGTCACTCACACGCTGAAGGCAGGCATTACAGCTCCCTGGTTCATGCAAAGCAGAAAGAGGGCAATCTAGAATAATCACGAAACCACTTCTCTTTTCAGGATGGGGAAGGGGCACTAAGGAACCACTATGGTGATTCTATACTGTCAGAAGTTTATTCTTCACTAGAGCTTGCATGACATCTACTTAAAGCCACTTCCTCACCATGAGTATGGACTAACACACAGATGCTGAGCCTACTACCAGAATGGTCAGTATGCCCCCCATCTCGTTTCCCTGGGACAAGGCAGCAGGATGACTGGACAGCAGCACTGATGACTGCTCCAGCACACACCATCCTCCTCTGCTCTGAGGTACTAAGATGAGAAGGAACAGAGTCGCTGGACAAGATGTCACTTGAGAGCAAACAGGTATAGCCAAATATCCACCAAGTCTGCAAACCTACTCTCTGCCTGTTATCTAAACAGCACTGGAAAAAGGACACTGGAAAGATGAATTGTTGTGGCAGCATCTGCATATTCCCTGCCATTATCTTTTCTACTCTTCAAACACAGAAGAGAACAGCCTATCTAGGGGGCTTCAGGTGAAAGCCCATCTTGGTCCTTCAGGTGGCACAAAAGCTACTACACAAATGACCGGTGTCCGGTCTTCTCATGCCATGTGAGAAAGAAACATGGCCTAACTCAGACAGAAAGTGCAATAGGAATAAAATAACTGAACAGTGACATTTTAATCATCAAGATGTTTTTATTTCTACAGGAAACCCTATGCCTTGGCACTCAAAGCAGACATTACTTGGCTGAGTATAGTTATAAGAGTTCAAAATGATTCTTGTAAGAGTCAATCCAGTGTTAAAGAGTGCCTTTCATGTCACAGACTTCCAAAATCCATTTTGTAAAGATGTCTTTATTTGTTTAGATTTGAGAGTAATCTCAGCACTCAAGCAATCTTAACTTAGACCTATAATTATCCTGAAAAATAACCAACAGCTGTAGTCAGTGTATACCCTTCTTTCACAAGTTTAGGGAAAATCAAACAGATCTAAAGCATTGTTTTCATAATTCTGCGCACAAACCCATTTGGTGAGTTTATCACACTACTGATATCAGTGAACAATGAAATAAAAGTTAAGATGTTATACATCCTTCTTGACAATACATGTGTATGTAACAGCTTTCAAAATCAAATCCTCTGGCTTCACAAGTACCCTCTACTACTAGCAATCCATTTTCTTTTTTTAGCCAAAGTCAAGGCCATACCATGTCTACCAATAGGTCTGCACAGTGTGCAAGAAACTGAAGCTTACAATTAAAAAAAACCAACCTCTATTTAACTCTGATAGTATCAAGTTTTACAAAATGTACTAGCACTTATACAAGAAAGAAGTGGGGAGATCGTGGAACGCTAAGGAGGAAGCCTTGCAATGGGTGATCTAGGGAAGTTGTCATCACCCTCAGGAGATTATATTCTTGGCTATGTCTCCATTAACAATTATGAAGCATAACAGAAGTCATTAAGTAGATTGAAGAAATTGGTTCCAAGGCCACTATAGGTGTCCACTATGCGCAGAATTGTTTGTATTTCAGACAAGATTTAGCCTGGTTCCCTGGACAAAATGTTTCCAGCACACATACGGTTCAACCATTGATTTGGACCCTACTGGAACCATAAAGGATTGGGGTACCTTTGGGCACACCTCGAGCTTCTGCTTTTCCACATAGCTTCCACTTGAGTTTCCTATTTAAGGAATCTGGTTCATGCTTATCAAAACAATTCTGTAATCAAGAGATTTACTTCCATATCAATCCTTAAATTATTCTCAGTATATAAAGAATGAAGACCCTGAAAATCTTGCAGTAAACTAGAGTTCACTTGTGCCTGTTTAATAATATCATGCAGAATTTTCAGCAGAAAGTCAAGGAAATTTATGAGTTTTGTTCAGTTTTCATTTTCAGATGTGTTCAAACCTGACAGTGAAAGTAGCAACATGACAGCAAATGGATCATATGTGGAGATAACGACAATTCAGAAAAAAAATCCAAACCACGACACCAAGAAACCCCCCACCAAAAACCCCAAACCCACACACATGAATATTTAAACCAACCTCCTTAAAATTACATTATTTCATAAATGTTTAGTAACGACATAGTGTTTGATCCAGTCTGTTTTTCATTTTCAAAACACATGTCTTAACAAGTTAATGAGCTTTAATAGTAATTATATCCTCAGATACTCACAGTATAGTAGAACTTCTTCCCCGCAATTGTGTAACTAACATAGAATTTATGCTATCTGGAAATTCTATGCTGATTTATCCATTACGAACTAATTGTTTTGATGCTGTATCTATGATCAATATACATGCACTACCAGAGAAATTAAAATCTAACATCTTAAAAACAACATGAATTTTAAATACAAAATAATCCTGTTAGAACAGTGATCTACTTCCAGCATAAGATGGTGAAATATAAAATGGAATCAAAACTATTCTTATAACAAAGTTTGTCTTCATCTCTGACATCTGCAGAACTGCAGATTGAGACATACTCATTTTAAATGACACTACAAAAGGTCAGAACAATTCCCCTAACCTTGTCAAGGCTGGCAAGATTGATACTTGTTTTAGGTAAACTTAGTATCCATGTCATGTGTATTGGACTAAATATAAAATTCAGAGAGCATGGGGAACAAACATATATTTAGAAAGAAAAACTGGAATTTCATTTTCCAGACCAACAAAAGAGCAACAGTTCTGTATCCAGGAATAAAATTCTGTAAATATTAACCAGTTCACTATCATCTGATTGTTCTCACAATGTATCTGGAACTTGCATGCAATTGCACGGAAACCGAGTCAAAATATGATTAATCTCCTTGCTGGTCTACCCTTTATAACTATAGTAGAATTTCTTAAGAGTTGTTTTTTTTTTTTCCTGTAACTCTTTGAGTTCCAAAACTATCTCAGCAAGTACACAAAACAAATGTTATTGTGCTTCTTCTATATAAATATGCTAATTAACTATTTAACATTATCTTCTGCATATTAAATCTTTATTTTAATTCAACAAAACTGATGTACACAACATAAGTATTTTCAGTATTAACAAAATTTCTTATGTCTAACTTTTAACTACAAAATTTAGGAGACTGAAAAAACATTTGTGTTGTAGTCAAAACAATTTTCCTTTCATCAGAGCATCAGTCAATACTACTGACAAATCATTTTCTATAACCATCCCTGAAACAGTGATTTAATACTCTATCTGTACTCACTGCAGCCTAATTCAAACGGAACTAATAAGCATGCTTTTGTTTATTCACTGTATTGAGAGACTTTATGAAGTTTATGAATATTATAAACAGCGAAGGGTCAAAATCAGAATTCTGATTTTTAATGTATTTGTGTCCTTAAGCTTAGACATTAAACTGGCAGCCACACAACAAGCATGAAAAGAAATCTAACGTTTGGGGTCACTGAAAGAATATATTCTGAATATTACAATTATATGAAGCAAAGGATTTATCTTCAGAGAATCTATGGAAACACAAAGAGAGGAATCCATCAAGCACACGCACATGCAGCTGGCCAGTACATATAACAGAATACATATTAGGAAAAAAACATCTTGGACTGGCAAGTGCACAGTAACTTCAGTTCTATGACATTTATCTCTGTGCTACTCAAGTGCAATTGCCAAGAGGAAAAAAAAAAGACTTATTTCACAAAGAAACTATGCAATTTATAGCTTTGAAAACGCTTTGGTTTTATTTAAATTAATAAACATCACCCTGTAGCAATGATGGGCACAGTACCTCTGCCATTACATGATACATATATTCTATATTATCCTTTTCTAACAATGATTTCTATTTTAGAACTACAGACGTCCACATTTTCTGTTTCCCTGAATACTTGTTGCTGAGATACAACAAAAACAAACTACCCGAATTGGACATTACTGTTGTCATCAAAAAAATATTATAACTTACTCTTAAATAAAGCTATTGTACCTCCACTTTGAATATTATTAGATTCTGAACCTCTGTAACCTTTTATTTTTTACTCATAATATATGGTAGGAAATGTTAAGGCTATTTTACTCTGTAAAAACTTAGAAAGCATGGGCAATAACAATCATGAAGAGCTACCCCTTGTGTGATAAACACGGAGACACACAGCTGTGTTCCAGCAGTGACTGTAAAGAGAGAAACAATTACAGAAACCAGCTCCTGCAGTCTCTCTAAAGTATGCTTCCATACACACTCATCTGAACTGTATTTTGCATTTACAGTATGCTTTGCTCAGTTATTACTGAAGCGGTGACAACTTCTTATTCTACCTTGCCTGATTCATTGGTCACTATCTTTGACTAATGTAACTAACCTAGCTGACCATATCTGCAGTCACAAGAATAAAAATAATTCAAATTAACCAAAGTGAAGAAAAAAATACTTCAAAAAAAATTCAAAAAATGACACTGAATATTTTCCCTTTTTTTTTAATTATTTATCCTGTGTACAAAGTTTTTAATGCTGTGTTCCAAAATTTGATTAAAAAAAAAAAAAACAAAAAAACAAACAAAAAACCACCAAAAAAACAACTTTATATTTAACACATTAATCCACGATGCTCACACATCTGGAATAATACTTCCCTGTAATGCCTTTCTGCCTTCCTCCCAACTTTCAATAACTGTTTTAAGTACTTTCTATCACTTCACCAGGATTTCCAGAAAACACCAATAGCAGCATGGAGTTCACACTTGAATGCAAAGTATTTCACAGGAAATCAAATATGAATTTAGTGAATTAGTTTGCATCACAGAACAACATGTATTAAATTTTATTGTCCCTTTTTAAAAGTGCCTTTTTTAGTGTTTGCTTTGTATATATATGACTACAAGATCTCTTGAAGCAGGCCAAGAGTAGGTCACTGGACCGCAGTCTTTACAACTGAAACTTACAAATCGAAACAATTTGAACTGCAGAAGCAGCTGCTGGCAGCCACTCTGTAGCTCACCAAGGAGTTGTGTTTTGCCAATAGGCATGGCAATTTATTAATAACATTGAAAAAAATACCCCATTCTTGGTTCTTGTAATGTAGGTGTACTGTCATCATGTCAGCTGTGAAAGCTCCTTTTGAAGGTCTTACAGCTTTTAATTCAATCTGCTTGCATGGTAAAGAGACACCCCTCTGAACCACAAGAAGAAAGGTTTTCATGAAATTCTTAAGACAAAACAGGATTCTTGTGGCCTTATTTTGAATGGCCAGTACAAAAAAAAAAAAACCAAAACATTCAAGTCGCTGCATTAATAAACTAGAAAAATATAAACTGACTCTCCAACAAAATACTGCTAATAGTAGGCATAGTAAGAAGAGCCTTAAAATGTCATGGCAGACTTTAACAAACATCAGAGTCTGACTTGTTAGACACCACATAGACATAAATGATACAATGCTGGCCTTTAAAAAAACTATTCCTGGTATATCTACAGAGGACATTAAATCTGCATGGGACCTCACAGCTACCAAGGAAAAGAGAGCAGAAATTAAAAGCATTTGGATATTAGCAGATCACAGAAGGTTGGGGAGAGTAGGATTGACCTAATTTCCATACTGTTATATAAGCAGTCTTCAGAACAAATAAAATACTCCAATGCCTGGCTTTTATAGCGATTCTCTTCATTTTCATAAGTCACATCTACCACACCACTGTCCTCAGGAGGTGTTGACACTCAAACTGAACATTCGAGCTTCACAGTTAAATGCTCTGTGGCTCAGCATCTTAATCTTGTCAAGTCCCACCTTTATATAACCATAACAAATCTCCTGTTATGTCAGACTTGAGAGACATTATTAGAACGTTTATTTGAACAGTGCCTGGACACCAGCAAAATATTTATAACAGATAGCTTTGGTGCAGCAAATTCAATGGGTAAATCATTTGAGAAGGACATGAAACATGAGTTAATTTCTATATTTATATCATAATGCATTATTATTTAGAAGCTATTCTTAACAGAAAAAAAAAAAAGACTAACAACAGAAAGTATCATAGAAAAAGTCAAGTAATCTAGCCTGGTTTCTAATTCTAATTAGAGCTTTTTAAAAACAACTTCTGAAAAATACCATCTAATATTTTCATCTGTTTCTTCTTTACGTACAAGGTTAAAAACTTTCCTGCTAGAGGATTTTTAAGAAAGAAAATATTACTTTGATAAAAAATACCACATATGCAAAGACAAAATTATTAAATGGTTGTGGCTTGAACCACTGTCACCAAAAAATCCAACAAAAGATTAGTATCTTCTCATTGCCATTCCCTTTTTACATTTTACAGTCTGGTGGCTTTCTATGCAGCAGAGCATGGGGTCTAAAGTGCCCAGCAACAGCATGATGTGAGCCCGGTCATGTTTCCCCATGGTAAACAACAGCAAGGAAGACTAGATACTACTGCTCTGGCCAGCCATATGTAACTATCAGTAGAAATCTATACCTCTCTCTAGTATCACATGAATAACACATTAGCTGCCTAACCATGCAGGATTTATCTTCAAAAATAGAGGACAGGTCTCAAACAGCACTCTAACCAGTTTTCACATGGTACCTAAAGCGATGCAACACTAGGTTTCTTCTGCTGTTTTTAAAACATTTGCTTATTGCTTCTAGATATAACTACCTCCTATTAGAATTTCTTCATTGTGAAAAACAATGATAGTATGGTTATTTGTTTAACCCCCCAAAAATGTAGGTTTTTTTTTTCAGACAGATTTGGGTGTTTAGCACTGACAAATAAACAACATTCAACAAGAAAACAAAGCACAAGCAATTAAATTTCAGTCTAAATACGTAACCCAGACTCCTGACAGATCTAATAAGTGAATATAAGAATGGCTAAATGGGATTAGATTAGTTCAGTGGCGCTAATGGCAGCCTAAACCAGCAAACCCTGTATTTGTCTGTCTTAAGTGCTTAAGACATTTGCCCATCACAAACATTGCATTACCTCGGCGTCCCTGATTCCCTAAGATCCCTCATGGACCAAAGCCCCTTTCTCAGCATTACCACAGTACTCCCAGTTTCTACAGATATCCTCTTCTACCTCTGCAAGGGCAAGCTTTAGAAGACAGCGGCTCTCCTGAAGGTACACAGCTTCATGCCTCATGATGAGCTGCGCATTTACTGACCATCCAACCATTGCCATACAGAGTGGATAAAAGCCAGATGATTTCACCTGTCTGCCCACTATAGAACCATCCATTTCTGTCTGCTTCACAGCCCCCTCTGTGTTTTTCACTAAGTCAGCGTAAAATTAACATCTTTGAGATGTCCACTGCTCTGCCAAGTTTGGTGAAATAAGCCAATGTGTTTGAAAGAAAAGGGTAATCAAGAAAGTGGAAACTTCACTGGTAGTTTGATCTGAAAGCTGTAGGATGCAATAAATAATGATGGAGCTGACTCATATATGTGGAGCTTAGCCTGATTAAATTAAGTTAATTTAAGTGAAAAAACAGACCTACTTACAAAAGGGGACTAGGTAATAGTAGACCACCTAGGAAAACAGCAATCTAGAAAGGATCATGAACTGACTTCACACAAAGCCTCCCTGCAGCTGAGAAGCTTCTGCAGCGTAGATGGTCAACCTCATCACTGAACCTAGAAGTAACATCGAGGGAGAGAGAAGGTAGGTGGCGTTGCGGTATTAGCAAGATTATTACTGGGATAATAAGTGCAGGACAGGTGCTCACACATCTTTTAGGGTGCTGCTGAAAACTGTGAAATTCTAGAGAAGTGCTAGAAAAATTACTTTGGGCATGTTAAAGAGCTGAATGCTTACTCCAGTGAGAAAGTTAAGCAGTTACTTGAAGGATTACATGCAAACTAGAGCAGGAAGGGCTTCTAACAGTGAATAGGCCTGTAATCTACTAGAAAATGTCACAACAAAAGCAAAGGATTAGAAACTGAATCTAAGCAAATTAGGCGAGAGCAATTGCATTTTGGACAGTCCTTAAGAATAAAAGTAGATGGCACAGATTTTAAAAACCAGGAAAGGCTATTTGAGGGGAGATGAGGAAGCACGAAGAAAAGTGGCTCAAAAGGGTTTTATTAGCATTAAAAAGAACAGAAAAAAACTTGTGATCATCACCACTGACTCCATAAATACTGAAATGTAGAGGAACACCTTTGATGTGATTCAGTAATTCAGATAATGTAAGGCTAACATAAGCTTGTCACCTGAGGGACAACAATAAGCCTGATTCACAATGCTGTGAAAAAAAACCAAAAAGCTGAAAAAGCTTTTGGAAACCAAACTCTACCTCATGCTTTCTTCTCCTCCTAAAAACTTGGTATTGACTTATGAAATCTTCTGATTTTCATCTAGAATCTGAAATCACACATGTAATATGCATTTGTGCTTTGGATCATTTGGTATTTAATGCTGTGTGTCATTTTCCACTCCTTGGTTTGCTGAAGTGAGGTTGCTGGGCATTCAGGTACCTGCCCCTCTGAAACTAATCTGCCGTTCTCTGCTTTCACAGTTCATGGGGCCCCCTGAGTCACCACTTATATTTGCCTAAGTTATGGCTCCTCATTATGAGAAATGATTCACAATTCTCCAGCTGCTCACAGAAGTTTCACATAGGGCTTGGGCAGACTCATTTCAAAGGGCTTTAGCACTGTAAGGTAAGTCATGTAGTGCACTTCTTTCACCTCTTTCAGCACCAGCTTACTGACCATGGCCAGAGACAGCAAAACCTACCTTGAAAGAAGCAGCAGTTTCCTGATTCTTCAAATTCAACACAGCTTCAAAGCCAGTGGGTTACTTCAGGTTCAGAAACAACAGCAATGTGCCAATAAACTACAGAACAGCTTGAACAAGCAAAACCCACTTCCAGTTGCTGGCTTGAGATTCATTATGTTGCACATTTTTAAAACAGGACTCACCCAAGACAGGCCAGTGATGTAGGGCAACATCCCATGTCCAAGTGAACCCTGTTACAACCACTTGAAGTAATCATTAATGCAGATTAGAAGAAAAGTCAAAAATCACAAGAGCATTCTTACATACAATTATAAGAATTTGTGGGAAATTCACAAAGCATAAGGCAGTCTGACAAAATGTGTATATGAATCCCCTTAATGGAAGCAAGCCATCACCACGGGCATTGCAAATTCCGACAAATAAAATGCTACTGAGAATAGCAAACAGAAATCAGGCAGCTTCAGATGCAAGATATCCATCACTACAAATACTCTTTTTTCTTCCTCCAAGGATACTATCAATCTAAATTGCTCTTGATCACATGAAGAAACAAGAGCTGCACATCCACTCTTTCTAATGTACCCTGAACATATGTGACGGTGACACAAGAATGCACTTCCCAAAGAAGGCATGATGTAACAAATGCTGGGAATGAGCCAATGCTGCAGACTCCAGGTCCTTTTAGGGTTGCTTTCTGTTTGCATCCAAGAAAGCGCTAACAGAAGAAACCAGTGGTATGAATGTGTATGCTATACCAAGCCGCAAGTCTGAGGCAAACTATGGGTTTCTTTGCATGAGATCTTTTAGACTAACTTTGAACAATCAATGCAGTTATTCTCATGGACAAAGGGAGTAGCACAAGCAGTGCAGAACAGGAAACCACAATTGGAGGGGTGCAGAATAACACCTTGACAGCAATGCTGAAGCAGTAGCATCCCAATAGAGAATAGTAACATAGTCGGTCCATTCACGCAAGTCTCTCATCCTTTTCGGATTACCTAGAAGTGCAAGTATGTGGCTGAACATTTCACTACTTCTTATATGAGCGCACACACACACACACTTTACAGGAAGAAATGCAACTTTTACAGGAAGCAATCTTCTTCTATGCCCAGTTCAGTCTGGGCTCCCGTAACAGTACATGCTCCTGCAGTTATTCGAGACTGCTTTTTACCACTAAGGACTCCCCATTTCTAGGCTAAGACTAATAGGAAATGGTGGCTTTCTTATTTGTATGATGATCCTGGGCTGGCCGCTGCTTAACCTGGATTGATTCTGGAGGTAAGAAACCGGAATTTCCTAGTCCATTAGACCGGCATTCCTTGCAAGCACTACTTTCACTTTAAAGAGAGAATAATAGTGGGATATCTGAATCATTACAAAATTATGCCAGAAAAAAAGGGGCGGGAGGGAGGCAGGCAGGCAGGAAGGGAGGGATGAAGGGAGAAAGACACTTAAGATCCATAAATCTATTACAAGTCCCTGAATATAAAGGCTGGGGAATGAATGGCATTTGTACTGATGTGTTAGAAAACAAACTGTATTTAGTCTAGGCATCTAATGAAACTGCAGGCTGTAGTTTCTGATTACTTTCTGTCACCAGGCAGAATCTGCTGTATCTCAAGTTTAAAAGTTCATAAACTAAACATTATTTTAAAAGTTCAAGAACTACACACACATCATTATATAATGCAAGTACTCAGTTTCCAGAATACACTCAAGAGTTTGCCCCTTAACAGTCCTAAGAAGGCAGAAATATTTTTAAAAGCATAGATTGCACATTTTGTATCATTAGTAACAATAGCATTAATTCTTTAAAAATGGCACTTTTATTTACCTCACATCAAAACAATAACGGAAATCATCTCTAAACTTACTTATATCTAGTTCAAAGTATTAAGAAATTTCCTAAGAGAGAACATATTTTCTAATTGCCCATTTTTTTTTTACCTAAATTAAATGTTCATTATTAAATGTTTATCATGAAAGAAATGTTGGGATATACTTTAAGAACAATAAAAAGAGCTTCTGAATATAAGTAAAGAACTCCTGCACATTTGCCAAGATTTTTGCGACTTTATTAATGTGATTAATAGTTTTACTTTGAAAGGGGCCATGTACACACAACCCTGTAACACGAGGCCCTGCACACAGAGTCAGGAACAGCAAAAAGAACTCAGGAAACTAAACAGCAACAACTGCTCCCAGCTATTAGACAAAGAAAATGGAGGGCTATGCCAAAGCAAGTGCTTTCATGGAGCTGTATTTCTACGTTCTGAAAACGTATGCTCAGCAGCGTCAGAGCAAAGTAATATCCCTTGCCAGGATTAAATCACATGGTTTTGAAAACAGCCCTTGTCTCTTCTGGCTTGCACACTTGAAGACATGCACTGGGACCAATTTCATGTCAACTGGGCTTTACAAACCAGCCTGAAGAATATAGGACACATGTAATGGGATCCCATCTGCTCATTAATCAAGCACACATTTGCATTTGGCAATGATTAATTTTACCTGGATAGTATATAGAAGATGCACTGTTAAGGTGGAACTTGAGGAATTCCCTCACACTTTAACCTTAGAGATGAACTAACATTCTCAGTAAATAACCAAAATACTTAACAAATAGGAAAATAAAAGATTTAAGGCTAAGATTTAAAGTGAAATTGGCTCATAGCAAGAAATCATTTTCAGAATTAGAAAGCCCTGCTTAAGCAGCATTTTATTCAAATTCATCCAAATTTTAGTACCCAAGTTCTTCAATGCTACATTAGGAGGATTACCATCCCACTTTCACCATTCTTCTTCCTACAGCTCAGACAAACTCTCAACAAGAAAAAGAAAAAAATCCTCTCAACATGAGAAGTTTGTATTTTTCTGACTGAGTTAAGGCACTCTGTAAAAACAAAATAAAAAGTCTTCAGATTCCTGAATTGTTATAATGTCAGACACTTGTTAATTTTCTTGATGTATTATTAAGTATTCTTTCATCCAGAAACAACAGTCATCTTTTCATTCTGACATGGAATTCTTCCTAACATTTCTTGATTCAGAGTTTTTCAAAAGAACCCCACTGTAGAGAAAAGCAGCCAATCTGTCAGTGCAGACATTTTGCAGCAATATGCTATTTTTAACACAAGTTTCTACGGGACAGACTTCTCAAGTTCAGGATAGGACTTCTGGTGAAAAATTAAATTTAAACCCCCCCAAAACACTCACCACAAACCAAGTATTCAAGGAACAGAAAGACACCCATGCAGGATATAGGCAGCCATGCTGAGATCTGACTTCTGGTAGATCTCGACTACTGGTTTAGAGGAAAAGATACGGACCTGTTAGTCTGCTGGGTAGGATGCTCACCCGGAGTGTAGGAGATGTTTGAACTGCCTACTGCAGTAATGCTGAACAGCCTTCACAGATGGGAAAACATTGCATGGAAATGTTAAAAATGGAGTTTCTGTCCAAGAACACAGTCCAGTGTCTAGGACATGCCTGCTTCCTGCAATGGGGAAGAGCAAGGACTTACGCTGTAGCGAAAGATCAGATTACCAGGACTGTTCATCAAAGCCTGGGTCTCATCTTTTTATTGCCCTTGTTTGGAATAACACTAAAAAAGATGTAAGGTTCATTCCATTGTATAAAGTTTTTTATATGTGCTCTACGTGAAGGTCCCAACATACGCATATCTCCTTGTGCGTGGAACACAAGTTTCTACAGAGAAACATGATACCACAAAGAAACCAAAGACTATCACAAAGAGAAAATCATATTTTTAGCCTCATTTTGAACACAGACCAGTAATTTCAACTTGCACGCAAAAGTACACCGCATATTAGAATAGCTTCAATTTCTCCACTATGGATAGTGCCCAGCGTTATACCTAGAAGTCAGCTATGTAGGTCGGTTTGCAACAGA
The DNA here is from genome assembly GCF_033815535.1 of Pezoporus flaviventris. Taxonomy (NCBI): domain Eukaryota; kingdom Metazoa; phylum Chordata; class Aves; order Psittaciformes; family Psittacidae; genus Pezoporus; species Pezoporus flaviventris. Next base: position 12,635,239 of record NW_026892595.1, read on the forward strand.
TACTCTCATCCCACTCAGTTCATCTGAAGATGACACCAGCATACAGAAAATTCTTTTGCCTAGCTAAGGCAAACAAAGGCTTGCATGGCATGCACCAAACAGCCCTGCACCACTGGCCTTGCTGGGGCTTCACAGGTCCTACCTCTAGAAAAAGAAAGGGTTGAATCTGTAAAACCCAAATAAACCTTCTCAAGCATAACTGAGAAAACTGGTGAGTTTACAATTGCTAAAGAATATGTACTGTAACCCCAAAAATGCCCCAAATCCTTAACCTGTAGTATCCCTTTGTTGTACCTTCCCAGTCTCAGGTTTAATGTCCTGTGTTGCTTCAGCAGGAGCAGATGCTTTCAAGTTCTCAGGTTTAAGATCTTGAATTTCTTCCACAGGAATTGTTTCCAGCTCATCCTTGGGTATAAAACTTAAAGTATCCTCTCCAAAGTCTGAAATATTTGATTCCTGCAGACTGTCAGGCATCAGGCCCTGTGTCTCATCTCCAAGAGCCAATTCCATCGCTCACCCTGAGGCAGAGAAAGGAAAAGTGCTCCTTGCAGAAGCAACCCTGTAACGATAGCATCAGCACAGGCAGGGAAAGATTACAGAAACCTGAACCCTATTCCCAGCAAGCAAGTAGAACTAGAAACATCTGTTTTAAGGTGGTGAGACACTGGTACTGGTTGTCCAGGGAAGTTAGGGCTGCCCCATCCCTGGCAGTGTTCAAGGCCAGGTTGGATGGGGCTTTTAACTATCTGGTATAGTGCAAAGTGTCCACTGCCCATGGCAGGGGTGTTGGAACTGGACGACCTTTAGGTCCCTTCCAACCCAAACCATTCTATGGTTCTGTGTATTTAAAATACCACAATCCTCTTAAGCAATCTTCTTCCCTGTTCATGAGATGTATCTATTACAGATTAGAGTTCATTTTACTTTAAAGAATTATTTTAAAAGTGACTTAATGGGTAAAAAAATAGAAGAGTGGGTCCTATAAGAAGAGAACTCAAGGCATTGCAGTGGCAAGACAGAGCCAAAACTGATGCAGATGAGTCAGGATTACTGAGCTTCAGCTCATATCTATCCATGTGCTCCAAGGAGTCTTTTTAAAGCTCCTGGTAACCGGGCCTAGAGTTCAATGCAACCCCAAAATGGGACCAGGAAGAGAACTGGGAACAAACTTCTTCCAATGTGCAAGTATCCACAAGAGCACAGAAGGAAAGGGAAGGAAACTGGATCTTAGACTAGATGTAAGGAAGAAATTCTTTTATGATGAGGATGGTGAAATAGTAGAACAGCCTGGCCTTGAACACTTGCAGGATGAGGCAGCCACAACTTCTCAGGGCACCCTGTTCCAGTGCCTCACCACCCTGTCAGTGAAGAATTTCTTCCTTATATCTAGCCTAGATCTCCCCGATTAAGTCTGAAATATATTTGCATACATATATATTCATTAATAAGAATAATATTTAATGCATAAAATTTTAGATTTTCTTCAATGAACAATGGACACTGCTGTTCTTACCATAGCAGCTAGATTTTAACTCACAGGATAGAATGAAAAATACCAATGCCCTAAAACATCATAAAATGAAAATAGGCCTCAAAAAGAAAGATTAACAGTAGAAGGTAATAGTTTGCAAACCACTGCCTCTACGTTCTCATCATCCATGCAGAACTGTGACACCATTCTGTGATGTTGCATGGCATCAGATGCCTCGGCTCCAAGGGGGTAAACACCTTTCCTCAGCAGTGCTCATTTGTGGCTATTAAGTCTGCACTTCATCAAGATCAGGGAAATTCATACTCATAAATACAAAGCTCAGAGCCTTCGCAATCCTTTCCTGTAATTTTTGTACCAGGGGACTGTTTCAAAATCTCTTATATAAATAATTCAAACATACATGGAAAAAAAAGATATAAAGTCATCTGTGCAGGCAGTGAGTTGTGTCTTTGAGGCATTTTTTCCCTCCTCAAAATAATCCATTACTTACAGCCCAGATGAGAGCTCCAAGAAGGAAAAATGGCTGTAACAAATTGTGCCTCTTTAATCCTTAAATTTGTGGGCAGATAAGGATATTAAATACTGAACGTTCCTGTCGGCTGTTCAAGTACTTCATATTTTTCCCTCCCTCCCTGCTCACTTCACACAATTAACAGGCTCACATGCAGAAGAGCCACCCTGCTCCCCACTCACGCATTAGATACCACAGCCTGACACATATGCCTTGCACATAAGCTGATAGAGGCCATGAGCAAAACACTCCTGTTTGCTTTTCAAGCTGAAGAAAACAAAACACAGGATACACTTTCTTTGCTTGGAAATCCATCCACAACTTGCTTGTCACAGAGCTGGCCCCCTGCCTGTAGGTCACCAAAGAAACACAAAAGGCTGCACTTCCCCGTGTTTGTGATTCCCACCCCAAATTAACCTTCTCTTTGTCCCTTCATGCTCAAGGATGAGGCCCTCTTCAGCCCCTGAGGAAACTAGGGCTCAAGTGGGACGCAGGAACCACTCATGTCCTACTCGTGGTGCATGCCCTTTCCTCACTCCCTGACTACTCAGGCCTGCTGCTTCCCACCTTCTTCTCACAGGCTGGTCTGGGGGTTGCCTTCCTGGCTGTGGCTGTGGAAATGCACCCCACAGCCCACTCGTCCTGAAACCCATCCTGGTGCTGAAGCACTTGTCCCTGTACCTTGCCAAATTTTAATCATGTTCTGACTCCCTCTCATTCCTCTCGCAATTTTCCCTGCTCCCAAACATATGGTAGTGCCTATTGCCTCAACCAAAGCTGCTTCAATATCAAAGGATATTTAAATCACATTTTAATCATCTGGGTAATAATACATTACTTTTCTTTTTTTTTTTTTTTTAAGGACATGCAAGATATCTGGAGCCAAAGGCGTTCTATAAACCCAGCCTGAAAGTCTTTTCATTTCTAAAGAAACAAAGACAAACCATAGAATCATAGGACGGTTTGGGTTGGAAAAGAACTTAAAGATCATCCAGTTCTAACCCTCTGTCACGGGCCAGAAGAACTTCCACTAGACCAGGTTGCTCGAAACCATGTCCAACCTGGCCTTAAACACTGCCAGGGATGGGGCACCCACAGCTTCTCTGGGCAACCTGCTCCTATACCTCACCACCCTCACAGTAAATTCCAATACTAGAAATGTTACTACACAATCATACAGCTTGTAAGTAAAAAAAGGGGAAATAAAAAGTCTGAGAAGATGTAGTTTCCAAAAAAATCTGAAAACCTATTCTAATTCACATAAGTATTCCAGAAAACAGTGAAAATGTGTCCAACACATTCTAGAAAGATTATGTACTCAGTTTTACTGCCTGTAGCAAACAGAGGATGTTAATAATCACAGCTAAAGACACTTCTACGGACTTTTTCTACAAATGAAGTTTGGATACAAACTGCTCTTTCAAACATACCTTACAAACATACCCACAGTTATTTATTCTTTAGTTTTATTTGATAATTAAGCAAGGTATAGGATGATATTTTTTTTTTGTCTTTTACCATAAAACTGCTAATATTTGGGACATAACTTTCTGACAAAATCTTCCTGTTTTACTCAGAACTTTCACTAGAATTTATCCAGAGACCAATCCTGTGTCTTAACCTGTGAAAAAAGGATAAAGGTTTAGACAGAAAATCAAAAAGAAAAAAGGTGACTATTTTGGCATTTAATTCAGCCTAGAAGATAAGAGGCCTGGGCAGACAATGGAGAAAGGCTGCAAAGGAAATATCCAAAGTTGTGTGTGGACTTCAGGTATCTAAAAATCCATTAGTTACAAGTAATTATGTCCATACAATTTGCCTATTGCTTACTTATTTATATTTCTGTATCTTGAACCAAGATGTGATAAAACACCATCTGTTAGACTGGTCTACATGTAGTTACGCTCTCCACCTTAAATTGGAGATCACAATCTGAAGTTATAGGAAGTTAAAGAAGTATTTCTGAAACTGGAGTTTCTGTCCTTAGTCTTGTACTTGCAATAAACAGAGTGCCTGGAACGTATACAACATTCAACAGAGCAGATGTCGCCTACATGAGCAAAAATCACTGCAACTCAGGGAACACTGCTCTCCAGAAACTGTCAGACAAATTCACACATTAGGTGCCCACCAGACTGCCCAGAACTTTCAGGATAAGAGAACTATTTTTATGTCTTCCAGAGAAAAAGAAAATAAAACATGTACACACAGACATACTACGGATAATTTACCAAAGCAAAGCTCTTTACTTGAACTTGCACATGCACCTCATTGCGCTACCTGCTAACAGCAGAAAACAAATAAAAAAAACGCAACTGGGGAGTTTGGCTCAAGTTAAGAGCTGCCCATATATTTTACCATAAAACAAATCTTCATCCATGGTATGTCACTGTAACAACTTGACTACCTCAAAAGTTATTGCTCCCAGAAGGTACACAAATGCTGCAAACTCTTAACACGCACCATGAGGTGCATTACACCAAACACCAAGCTTTTCCTCCAGATAAAGAGACTTCATGTTTAAAGGTCTTTTCCACCCTAAACAATTCTATGATTCTATGTGGAGGCAGGCTGCCCAAGCCCAGGAAACAGGTTGCTCCTAAGCCTGGCTTAATATTACTGTCTTCGAAGTGAGAGGTTTGAAGCTTGACTATGGTTAAGTGTTTAGCAGCAGACAAGACAAAGTAGAAACAAATACTGAAACAAGAAGATAAATCACTGTAGTCCTCAGAATCCAACAAGTAGCTCACTAGCTCTCCTCTGCATTAAAAGTCTTGTCTAAATGAGAATCATAAAAAAACAAGGAAGCAACGCTGTTTGAGGTTTTCAATTTGTTTTCTTATCCTGTATCACTTCATAGAATCATAGAATAGTTAGGGTTGGAAAGGACCTTAAGATCATCTAGTTCCAACCCCCCTGCCATGGGCAGGGACACCTCACACTAAACCATGCCACCCAAGGCTCTGTTCAACACTGCCAGGGATGGAGCATTCACAACTTCCCTGAGCAACCTGTTCCAGTGCCTCACCACCCTAACGCTAAAAGAACTTCTTCCTCATATCCAATCTAAACTTCCCCTGTTTAAGTTTTAACCCATTACCCCCTGTCCTATCACTACAGTCTCTAATGAACAGTCCCTCCCCAGCATCCCTATAGGCCCCCTTCAGATACTGGAAGGCTGCTATGAGGTCTCCACACAGCCTTCTCTTCTCCAGGCTGAGCAGCCCCAACTTTCTCAGCCTGTCTTCATATGGGAGGTGCTCCAGTCCCCCGATCATCCTCATGGCCCTCCTCTGGACTTGGTCCAACAGTTCCATGTCCTTCTTATGTGGAGGACACCAGAACTGCACACAATACTCCAAGTGAGGTCTCACAAGAGCACAGGAGAGGGGCAGGATCACCTCCTTTGACCTGCTGGTCATGATCCTTTTGATGCAGCCCAGGATACGGTTGGCTTTCTGGGCTGCGAGCGCACACTGAAGCCGGCCCATGTTCATTTTCTCATTGACCAACACCCCAAGTCCTTCTCCACGGGGCTGCTCTGAATCTCTTCTCTGCCCAACCTGTTGCTGTGCCTGGGATTGCTCCGACCCAGGTGTAGGACCTTGCACTTGGCATGGTTAAACTTTGTAAGGTTGGCATCAGCCCACCTCACAAGCATGTCAAGGTTCCTCTGGATGGCATTCCTTCCCTCCAGCGTATCAACCGAACCACACAGCTTGGTGTCATCGGCAAACTTGCTGAGGGAGCACCCAATCCCACTGTCCATGTCAGCGACAAAGATGTTGAACAAGACCGGTCCCAACACCGATCCCTGAGGGACACCACTCGCTACTGGTCTCCAGCTGAACATTGAACCATTGACCACAACTCTTTGTGTGCGGCCTTCCAGCCAGTTCTTTATCCACTGAGTGGTGCATCCATCAAATTGATGTCTCTCCAATTTAGGGACAAGGATGTCGTGTGGGACAGTGTCGAACGCTTTACACAAGTCCAGGTAGATGACATCAACTGCTCTACTCCTGTCCATCAGTTCCGTAGCCCCATCATAGAAGGCCACCAAATTGGTCAGGCAGGATTTCCCCTTAGTGAAGCCATGCTGGCTGTCACCAAGCACCTTGTTGTTTTTCATGTGTCTTAGCATGTCTTCCAGGAGAATCTGCTCCAAGATTTTGCCAGGCACAGAGGTGAGACTGACTGCTCTGTAATTCCCCTGGTCACCCATTTTCCCCTTCTTGAAAATGGGGGTTATATTTCCCTTTTTCCAGTCATTGGGAACTTCACCTGACTGCCATGATTTGTCAAATGTGATGGACAGTGGCTTAGCAACTTCATTCACCAGCTCCTTCAGGACCCATGGATGGACTTCATCAGGTCCGATGGACTTCATCAGGTCCCATGGACTTGTGCACGTTCAGGTTCTTAAGATGGTCTTGAACCAGATCCTCTCCTACAGTGGGCCCAAGGTCTTCATTCTCACAGTCCCTGCGTCTGCCTTCCAGCACTTGGGTGGTGTGGTCAGAGCCTTTGCCAGTGAAGACTGAGACAAAGAAGTCATTGAGAACCTCAGCCTTCTCCAAATCCAGGGTAGCCAGCTCTCCCGAGAGCTTCCTGAGGGGGCCTATGTTGTCCCTAGTCTGTCTTTTATTCGCAATGAACCTATAGAATCCCTTCCTGTTATCCTTAACGTCCCTAGCCAAGTTTAATTCTAACTGGGCCTTAGCTTTCCTAACCTGGTCCCGGACAACATCCCTGTACTCTTCCCAGGGTGCCTGTCCTTGCTTCCACCTTTTATAAGCCTCTTTTTTCCTTCAAAGTTTCCTCAGCAGCTCCTTATCCATCCAAGGAGGTCTCCTGGCCCTCCTGCTGCACTTCCTTCTACTTGGGATGCAACACCCCTGAGCTTGTAGCAGGTGATCCTTGAATATCAACCAACAGTCTTGGGCTCCCCTGCCCTCTAGGGCTATATCCCATGGAACCTTACTAAGCAGGTTCCTGAAGAGGCCAAAGTCTGCTCTCTTTGGATTACTGTTACATAAAATAAGATCTTTAAAATAGTTTTCAAACCAATCTCTTGCTGAATCAGGTGGCTGCCATCAATTTCCAAGCTTTATATTGAAAAAGAAAGAAAAATGTCACTGCTCAGAAAAGCATCAAGATTGATGACAATGAATGGTATGACTAACAGAATTAAACTGCAACCTTTTAAAGCTCTTAATCCATTGCTCCCTGAGGTCTGAGTTCCAAGACATCACTTTCTGGATTCTGCAAAGGAGTCTTTGTATTGTATCTTCATTTGCTAGAAAATTACACCTAGAACTGTTACATGCAGACCGTGGTATTATCAATCAAGTAAAGCTCACCATGCAACATCTGAACAATAGGCTTTTTCACTGTAATGTTTCTCCAGAATTACAGTATTAATGAGATGTGCAAATGTTTTATCAACTCAATCTCCAGAGCAATGAGTCACTCACAAATTCAGAACAGCAATAAAATTGAAAACTGCTTATGTACTGCTGTATTCTACAGCCCACAGGTATATACCTTATGATTTCAATAAAGTAGAACAGATGCACAAGTTTCATAGAAATAAGAAAGCTTCATAGACACAGAAAACTCTAGCAATGTGCACCGAATCTATGCTCAACAGCTAAAGAGGTGCTAATAATACTAAACAGCTGCAGAAACATGAACTGAGGAGAGTCTCCTTATACTGAGGTATGAGAAAAAGAGTCTATTCAGAGCAACCAACCACACGCAGGTAAATGAGAAAGCCATTTCCCTAATGTTCCCTGTACTCAGTGGGACTACAATTACCTTCTTCTGAAGAATAATTCAGAACAAAACACTGATTTAGGCAAAACAAGTCAACTTCTGGAAAAGCTGCTCTGTCTCTGTAATATCACCAAGCATGCACAGGAATGCTGCTAGCTCGGGTGAGAGCTCAAATGGCATTTTCTGCCTTGGTTGATGCAAACAGCATCCACTGGAGGCATACAAAAAGTGCTAAGCAACAGTAAGGGTTGACCGTATCAGGTCCTCCTTTTCTCCTAGAAAACCAAGATAAAGGCAAGGAAAAAAGCATTCTAAAATAGAATAGAACAAATTGTACTCTATCTTCTCTCAAAAGAGCAGACAAGTTTGAAAAGTGAACAGTAATTACTAGACACTCTCTTAGATGGTAAGGATGTACCATATAAGGAAGAAGCAAAGTTTATCCAAATGCCTCAAGTCACCCTCATTTCTGGTGCCTAGAGACCTAACAAAAAACAGACTGCTAGTAATCAGATATATCAGTTCTATTCAGAAATCCCTAGTACACTCTATATAGCAAATGGGCTGTGTAAAATATTTGTAGGCACAGTGGGAAAAATTCTCTTCATTCACCGTGGTATTGTGGGTTTTCCGCTTACAAAGGCTGGGAGCTACTTTCTGCACTGATGTATTAACTTCATTTCCATTTCTGTCTGTTTGCAGGCTTATCTCACACTGAGCACCTGCTTACCTCCCAATATACAATGCATTTTATGCCAAAACACTCTTTCAAAACAGGATTTGATCCCTCCTTTTAGTAGCTGAGGACACCCATGCCAACAAGACAGTTGTGCACATGGGGAAGGAATACCCTACAGCCACCAGGGAGAGAATCATCGAATAGTTAGGGTTGGAAAGGACCTTAAGATCATCTCATTCCAACCCCCCTGCCATGGGCAGGGACACCTCACACTAAACCATGCCACCCAAGGCTCTGTTCAACCTGGACTTGAACACCACCAGGGATGGAGCATTCACAACTTCCCTGGGCAACCCATTCCAGTGCCTCACCACCCTAACTCTAAAGAACTTCTTCCTCATATCCAATCTAAACTTCCCCTGTTTAAGTTCTAACCCATTACCCCCTGTCCTATCACTACAGTCTCTAATGAACAGTCCCTCCCCAGCATCCCTATAGGCCCCCTTCAGATACTGGAAGGCTGCTATGAGGTCTCCACACAGCCTTCTCTTCTCCAGGCTGAGCAGCCCCAACTTTCTCAGCCTATCTTCATATGGGAGGTGCTCCAGTCCCCTGATCATCCTCATGGCCCTCCTCTGGACTTGGTCCAACAGTTCCATGTCCTCCTTATGTGGAGGACACCAGAACTGCACACAATACTCCAAGTGAGGTCTCACAAGAACACAGGAGAGGGGCAGGATCACCTCCTTCGACATGCTGCTAGTCACGCTCCTCTTGATGCAGCCCAGGATACGGTTGGCTTTCTGGGCTGCGAGCACACACTGAAGCCGGCTCATGTTCATTTTCTCATCAACCAACATCCCCAAGTCCTTCTCCATGGGGCTGCTCTGAATCTCTTCTCTGCCCAACCTGTAGCTGTGCCTGGGATTGCTCCAACCCAGGTGTAGGACCTTGCACTTGGCATGGTTAAACTTCATAAGGTTGGCATCAGCCCACCTCACAAGCATGTCAAGGTCCCTCTGGATGGCATTCTTTCCCTCCAGCATATCAACTGAACCACACAGCTTGGTGCCAAGGGGGCACTCAATCCCACTGTCCATATCACCGACAAAGACATTGAACAAGACCAGTTCCAACACCAATCCCTGAGGGACGTCCCTCGTTACTGATCTCCAGCTGGACATTGAGCCATTGACCACAACTCTTTGTGTGCGGCCATCCAGCCAGCTCTTTATCCACTGAGTGGTCCACCTATCAAATTGATGTCTCTCCAATTTAGAGACAAGGATGTCATATGGGAAAATGGTCTGGCCATTTCACAAACTCAGAACCTTCTGGGAACACACAGAAGAATAGGCTTCCATGCAAACCTGTTTTCTTTCAGGGAAAACTACAAGGTAGGGGTGAGGCAAAAAACAGTGGTGACCACACACACCTCTGTTTGCCACAGTACAGGCAGGGTGCGCTCTAAATCCTGGGGTCCCTGCAGTTTGGACAAAACCAGAGGATTGTGTCCGGGTCTGATGGTTTTGGTACAATGAGGATGTCAATCACACTCTAGCTCTGGACTGTACTGTATGTAGTATACATCCATGTCCCTTGTCCTACAGTCCTCTCAGGCTGAGAAGAGGCATGCAGCACTTGGCCTGTAACAGCATGCCAGCAATGCACAGGCCACCAGGGGCCAGAGAGGAGACCTTCTGGGATACAGCATCCAGACCCTTCCCCTTACAGCAAGCAGGCTGAGTAGCCTGTGCAGCCTCACTGCTCCAGCAACCCAGCACCAGTGCAAAGTCTGGTATCTGCCAGCACTGGTAAACTAATATCCAGCAGCTCACTCACTTGTCTGAGGGCTGTCTCCTTGCCCCAGTCACTGGCAAACATTCACCAGCCAGGTGCAAAGCACAGAGAAGCACTTTCCCAACCTGGCAGAGGTGGGTTTATACACAGTTCAGATTTTGTAGTGTTATGGTTTGGGCATGACTTACGTAATAAAACCAATGATGTCTTTTGAGACAGGCCCTGCCTTACTAAAGGCTATTGTATTTCCACCTCTGAGGTGACCATGATAAAAATACCACTTTCACAGAAAAATGTAATGATGCACAGTTAAAACAGACTTGAAAGGAAGGTCCATTAGTACAAGTAAGACCAAGTTAAGGTCCTGTTCCATAGCTGGCAGAACCACATTGGTGAGACATTTCAAAGAGCCATATAGAAACCTAATAGAGAAAAATCCCTGAGTGATACTCAGAGTGAGCAGAGAGGTAAACGTTTGCCAGATTAACTGTAAATTGCAGCTGCTTGACTTCAAGTATGTGTTATGAAAAAAAAACATGAATTATACTTTTCTAACTTTTCTATACTTTTTTAACTTTTTTAACATGAGAAATAAAACCTTATGTGTGCTGCCAAGAAAGTCTGCCTAGAAACTTTCAGCTTCAGTTTTGTATAAGGGGTTCCCTCAAGTCCAATGTCTACCAAGTAGTCAGGCAATAAGAGGAAGGCATTAATGCTCAAACAAAGAACTCTCCTTTTTTGATGTTTAAACTGTTCCAGAATTTTAAGCTGACTGATCACAAATTTCCCAATGATGGAAAATTAAAACTACCTTGGAAACAGCAGAGTTAATAATTTCATCTGGCCAAGGCACGCCTCTTCTTGAAAATGGCCTGCAGACCCAACAGAACTTGGCAAGCCTAAGCAAGTTAGTGTTTTACAGCACAAAAATTGGAAAATATGGAGCAGATAAATGCTACCGTCTGAACAACATGCTTCAGTCTTTAGTAAGGAGCACAGTACAACCAGATCCAGTTCAGAGCAACCCCAACGGAACCATCACAGAGGACTGACTGCCTTCCTTGCCAGGGGTGGGGGAAGCTGTGCACTTTTGTCCTGCAGAGGTGATAAATGGATAAATGAAGTAAATATCTGCCAAAATTATAATACTTCAGACCCTACCTGTTCCCATGAATGAACCTTCCCTTTCATTTAATGAAGCAAATACTGCAGCAGTGGGTTTCATTATCATTTCATCTGTCTCTCCTGGTGATTACTAACTCTTAGCTAAGCCTAAATCACTCACAAGTGCTTCCCTGGATCAACATTGAAACATCTATAGCTATAGTTATAGGCAGGAGATAAAGTACCAAACACAGATTTTTTTCAGTGGTTTGGGGCTCCATTTACAATTTCTGGAAGCAAGAACTAACAGGACATTCTCCAAAGCACATACAGTTGACGCATGATGGAAATAAGCCCTAGATTTAGCTGACCGTGCTTTGCAAGAAAGTACAGGGTATAGGATAGCAAGAAGTTCATGACACCATATGTCAAAAAAGACCAAAGAATTATTCTGAGTATCATGTAAGGATTTAGCTCTGGACTGAAATGATGAATCCTTTCAACACAAAAAGCTAATTTCTGATAGAAAGTAGAGTATCAGATTAAATGCCATGGTTGTGTTAAAAATGAAGTTGTGTTAAAACAGATTTCACCATGTTGAATTTCAGGAATACAATAGGGTCCAAATTAAGTAAGTACTGAGCTGCACTCTGCATAACAAAAATTTGCAGGAAGAATAAAATGTGATATTGCTGTATATTTCAAACTGCCAAGAGTCTGGTTACTAGATAGATAGATATAGATACATATATATAAAGTATGTATAATTTTTTCAGTAGATATCATAGAATCATAGGATGGTTTGGGTTGGAAGAGATCTTAAAGCTCATCCAGTTCCAACCTCCCTGCCACAGGCAGGGGCACCTTCTACCAGACCAGGTTGCTCCAAGCCCCATCCAACCTGGACTTGAACACTGTCAGGGATGGCACAGCCACAGCTCCTCTGGACAACCTGTGCCAGTGTCTCACCACCCTCACAGTAAAGAGCTTCTTCCTTACATCTAATCCAAATATCCCCTCTGTCAGCTTACATGTATTGATAGCAAAAGAAAAACAAAACAACCTTTTCTACTTAAAATGTTCATGACCGAACTGGAAGTATTTAAGATTTCTAGAACTACCAACAAATACATGGTCCCGGTCTTCAGGTTCTAAGGAGAGAATTCTAAGTGCAAATGTAACCACAGAGTTTTAACCTGTCACAAAGTTTCAAATCTTCTTTGCTCTGAGATGAATGGAATTAATGCTTTTCATTCTTTTGGAATGAGTAAGTGTTTACATTAAAACACTCTTTGTATCATAAAGTAATTACTTCATGACATAAGTCTTTGAGGTAGGAGTCCTTCAAAAAGCATGGAAAAAGACAGGTAGAAATAGGCAGGGTGTATGTAAACTATCCCAGTGTGACTATACACACATATTCATCGGTCTGAGATGATGACAGTCTATAAATGCTTGAAGAAAGTTAACTGCAAAAATAAAGGACAGGGATCCTCTGAAACAGTGATCTAAAAGCTAAGTTGCAGACAACAAAGGAATTATTTCTATATTTTCTAAAATTACTACTTCCTTCTAGAAAACTCTGCCAAGTTCCAAGTGGGTAAAAAAACTGGTCCGCTAAGGATATGTGAGATTATTATTGGGTAATACAACTCCATTCTTCTTAGAAACAAAGGTTAGACTTTGATGAAGTGAAGCATAGCTCATAAAACATTAGACTGACCTGAAACATTTGCAAGCACCCTGCATTCAGATGACAAGTCCCTCATGGCGTCCTGAATCTTTTGCAGTATCACATCCACAAAGCCCACAAAACTTACCACACACCATGACCATGAGTCCATCAGTTAACACAGGGCATACAAATCAAGCAGACTGACAGAAACCTCAGATGTAAATTAAAAAAATAATTATTTTTATCATTCAAAATCAGCCAACAAACAAAGAAACAAATTACTGCAAATCCTTCATCAGAGGCTGATAACAAATGTGACTGTGGCTCATAAACAGTTAATAGGTATTATTTGCATATAAAGGAAACTGCATTTAGGAGATACAACACAGGCAGTGTACAGAAAGAATATGCTTTGCTTCTAAATCCTTTGTTACATTTTTAGGTTGTGGCTTAGATTATTCATTTTCAAGTGTGCCACCAGAGATGCTAGCTATGAGTGGGAATAAAGAATCCAGCCCCAGTGGAAGAAAGATGACATTTCTTGGCTCTTCTTCAAGACAGAGTAACTCACGTAATCTGTCCATAGTGTTTCTGCAGGATTTATGATATTTGAAAAACTGTTCAGGCAGATACATAAAACCATACAGTTGAGCAAAGAGATGCAGAAATACAAAAGAGTCTATTGGGTTGAGATGAGGCTCCTGAGCAGGACTGAAAAAGTAAAGCCATTGCCTTGTTGAGGGAACAAGAAAAAAATAATAAAACAATCTTACTTTGGACTCCTCTAAATGCATCTTCTTCACAAGTTGCCTCCTAACAAGACCTTTGGTTCATGCAGAAGTTCTGGAGTTTGTAGACCTGAACCCAAGGGTAATACTTTGCCTTAAAAGTTAAGAGTTTAGTGCACATGGGAATTAGATACCTCAAAGTGCAAAGCTGATCCTCTACATCTCTCAGTGAAAACCGTGGATGCAAGCCCATATGAGCCCAGGCTTTGACATGGACCTGGCATTCACACGTTTTCTGGACACGTGGAGTTCCCCTGCACAGTTTCCACTTACTAGCACTTCTCCCTCCCCTGCACCCGAGCCCAGGAGAATTAGAATTAGTCACTTGGGTTTAAGAAAGAGCATGTTTTGTGGTGAACAGAAAAAATTCAACACAAAAGTTTTAATATAGCATTAATAAATCATCTAGCTCATTTAACGAGTGACTTTAGGAAACACATGCAAACAGGGACAGGCATGAGAGCATCATAAAATGGGTACTAGCAGATTTGCCTCAGAGTGGAGGAAAGGAGAAGAACTGAATATGGAACTGACTGGTTATCTCAAAACCTTCTCACATACTGCCCATCGCAAGTCCACTCTGGCAAAGTGACTGACTTCAACTGCTATAAGCAGCCAGGGCTGCACTGCTGAGAGAATATCAGAGCATGCAGTTTAAAACTGAAATACAGATATAAGCAGTGGTTCAAATAAGAACTGCACGCTGCTAATGCATATGGGTATTCTTGAAACTTGAACAATACCTATGGAAGGCAGTCTCAAAATTTTGTGCAAGTTTGCTGACAGAATATTATAACCTTCAAGCAGATTCTCTCTTCATAACCTTTAGCAGTATGTTGCCTAACAATGCAAATCCAAGTCATTTTAAATTGCATGCAGTCTTTCTGAAATAAATAAATATCACACGTAGGCTGAACACAGTGCAAAAACATTTAAGTACCAGTCTAAGTAACTCTTGCTTATGAGCAATTAATCAAGTAAGATTGTTTCTAATCTTCCAGAGTTAAGTTGCTTCCATTAAAAAAAAAGTAAGTAAATAAATAAAAAAAAATTTAAAAAAAATAAAAAAAAGAGCGCAACAGCATCCTGCCAATTCTTTCAGATTATCTCCAGTGAATCACTGCTTCTTAGGCCTTAAACTGACGCTGTGTCTCTTCCACTTGGCTGCATTATCTCATTTGGAGGCTTCCTCTCAACACCACACTGTATCACCACGTTTACTGATTATGAAAGGTTTTGACTCATTTTCGGCATTCATATTTCATTACAGTAACAGCATAGTTGGTCAAATCTATTAATGTGCTTTCATTTTTTTTTGTCATGTCTGTAACAAAATACTGTTAACTTTTCTCAGGCAGAAACAGGAACTTGAAGATTTTGCAAATCTTACCCTTTGATATCTTCAAACTACTGATGGAGTTTGTGTAAATAGTATTTCTACCAAGCATAGGAAATTTTATTTTAACGTATTATTTTAGTATGTTATTTAACAATACAAGCATCTTAGGAAAGCATCTTATTTCCATTTCAGTATAAATGGCAAATGATGGATAAATTGTAGCTAATGTTGAAAAGAGATGTGTAACATCAACCATCTACTGATTATTACTAACTATGGCAATTTCCTCAGCAATTATTTCAAGAACAAGGCTGAAATGCTCTTTAATCTTTTCATATTATAAGCAAACATATCCTTGACACATTACTGTTTTCAAAAGAATTCTTAAGAAGTAAGGTCAAACAAGGTGGACAAAGAACGAGAGCTATGCATGAAATAACATGTTTTTAGAGAAATAGTAAGGGGAGGTTACTGAATATATACTACAATTATCATAGTTTGTAGGAAAAATAAACCCAAACAGCCATGCTTCACTGTTTCTAGAGGAACAACAGCACCTGCCTTCAGCTTAGTCCCTCCAAAACCAGGATCTGATACGCAGACCTTAAGACCCAACAGATCAAGCATGGCTTAAAGCTCTATTTCTAACATAAAAGACATAGCATCTCAAGTTAATTCAGCATAACAGCAAAAGTCTAGTTTTCACCCTGTAACAGCCTTCCCAGACATCAGAAGTATTTTCTGGTTCAAACTGCAAAATAATTGAAAACTCAATTATTTTGGAAATAAGGAAAGATATCAAAGGCATATAGAGATATATTTCTTCATTTTTCATTTCAGTCATCCTCCCCTCTTTTAGCTCCCCACTCGTTTGCAGAAACCAGTTCTCTTTCCTACCCAAGACTTGATCGTCTTATGCGTAAACAATCTGATGACAGTCGTTGCTCATATAGTACACCACAGGTATATGTGGAGCTTAGAATTAACACTATGCATCTCCACAGGATTATTGATATAATATTCTACAATATCAGATTTTAAGGAAGAATAGTGTTCCAGTTTTTTATATACCTAGGACTGCTTCAGGTCCTACTATTTTTCAGGCCAGTCATATTTGGAAACTAAAATATAACATGACTATCACTGAAAAAAATACACACTAACTGTGCTCACATGGATGTCACTCTGCAATTCAATATCCAGAAAAAAGCTTTACTGTGAATCCTTTAGGAGATTTACAATTCGTTTTAGGAGTAGTGGAGCACTAAGCTTTCCAATGAACCTGATATTCTAGCAAAGAAAAGTTTGAGTGAGATCACATGAAAAAAGCAACATTAAAATCTACAGGAACATATAGTCTGTGTTGTAGGTACTGCCTAAATACATAGCCCAAGAGAAGACAGCTTTCTGCTGCAACTGCCCATAAAACTGGCATATTCATGACTAATTGGACTGAAACGGCACATGTATACATTACAACATATCTGCTTAGTGAGGTACAAAACCAAACACTCCTAAACTGGAGCAGGAACGTACTGGTGGGGTATCGTGAAAGACAAAAGATTCAGTAGATCCCTCTGAATAATTGCAAAGTATCTTCCTTTGCTCCCTGAGCCCTGACAGTGACTAGGAGCAGCTCAGCTCCATGCTGGAGAGAAACTGAAGCAGCTTGATGCACGTCGGCCAAACAACAGTTATTTTTCCTTGAAACTGCTTGCATTTTGGAGCAGATGACATTTGCTTTCAGAAGACCAAACTGTTCCTTTTGTTACGTATTCATTCCCAATCAAAACCATACAGCATAAGTGCAAACCCTGAAAATCAATACAAGATTTAAAATGACAAAAGTCACTTCAGGTTTACTTTTCCATAAAAGGAACTAAGTCAACAACTATGTTTATGATGCATTTACATATAATTATAAACTTAAATTTTGCAAGAGGCTTAAAACATATTATTTCTATTAAAAAAAAATAAATAAATCCAATGGTCAACTACTTAAAAAAAGTAGTAAATTAAAAAAAAACACAACCCTATAATGAATTCACAAATCCAAATTTAACAGACCTGTGAGAAAGTTGTGAAAAAACTGCATTTATCTTCATGAATTATTTTTGAGAGTTTTTGCATTAGCTATAATTAAATATATGCATTGGAACCCTTGTCCCATTGCAAATGCTTGGTATGCCTGTGCTTACTGTAACTAGAAGACATCTATGATAACATGTAATAAACCTTGCATCTCACCACAATGTTCAGAATTATATTTTGAGTAAGACTGCACATGAGAACTCTCTGCACATGAGAGCCACAAACCGCAGTGAATTTCCTGTGAGAAGCAGGGACAAAATAAAACAAAACACTGGATTCCCATTCAACCCTATTCCTAATTTTGATCTTAACTGTTTACAACTGTGCAGTTTCTTCTCTTGGATCTCCCGCTATATCACACCCAGAAAGACCAGCAAATAAAGGCAAAAAAGTTCTCGGTGCAGCTCTAAGGCTTTGAGAGGTTCAGCACGCTCTGATTAGCACAAAAGTGCAAGATGGAGAACTGCCAGAGAGCAATCGCCAGTCTTGAAGATACCAGGCCAAAGAGAAAGCCTAAACACATGATCAGGCTTAAGCCTTTCTGCTCATTCCCCGTGCCATGCACTATGATGGAAGAGCCTCTGAACTGCAAAAATTATGCTTTACTTCCATCTGTTTGCACAACTGCTTAGAAACTCTCACCTCTCTGACTGCCTGAGCCACTAAGCCCTTACCTCTCTCCTCTGCAGCCCTGTCACCTACAGAAATCCCATGTTGCTCAGGAATGCACAAGTCCTGTCATGCTCTTCAAAGACCCTGCTACAAAGGATGCATCTAATGCTGACAAACTTGAGTGCTAGAAAGCCCCGTTTCTCCTCTCTTTGATAGACCCAGAGGAGAAGCACATAACCAGGAGGCACACAGGAAACAACAGCAATGGGAATGCCAAAGAGTAAGGTCCAACAGCTGCCAGCAGCAGGAATGCCACCCCCCAACGCTCACATCTCCCCTGCCCCCTCACAGGCAGCCAGATACATCCTCTCAGACACCTCACAACACCAGCCCATCACCTTAGCAAGCTCAAAAGCAACACTGGCCATCATCTCGGCAGCCACCAGGTATGAGCCCCATCTTCCAAATTGCCACTGCTGCTTGGAAAATTATGTGCTGACTTCAGCTGCATGCAAAGTAACATTAAACATGTACGCCCATTCACAGCTATAAAAAGGGCTCCTATCCTTCAGTTTTTAATAAAGTATATTAGTAGTATATTTAGTTGTTGCCCCCCCCCCATAGTTTTTCACACCCTGCTACAAGAAGAGTAAAAGGATGTGTAAGAAGAGCTTTATGATGTTTTGCCCGTTTGTTTTGGTTAAAGGGTGTGTGGGTTTTTTTTAAACACATGGCAGCATTCTGATTTCTATTCTTAGAAACCATTTGAGGCAAAAAAGAGCCCATGAAAGAACTGAAGTCCGCAAATGAACTTCCTTTCTGCTGGGTTTTTCTCAGCCATCTCCCCTCCAGTCATGCCTGCCAAAATCCCATGCTTTATAGGGGCATCTGGTCTATTCTCTCCAGGCCAAAAAAGGAGACTTTTCAAACCCTTACTATAGCTGAGGAAATCTATAGCTCAATATGCTTAATGCGATTTTCCCACGTCTACAGAGCCTGAAGTTCAGCTCCACAACTGCCACCAGAAGGGAAAGTAAGTCTCTTTCTCCTCCTTGCACCTTTCCTTCCTCCAGCCATACACCCCCAATCCAGGCCTCTTCTAAAAGCTGTCCTCCTCCCACCCCCATCTAACTGTTTTTTACCATGACTGAGGAACTGAGGTATCAGCCGCAAATGAAACTCTACATCAACAGCTGAACTGACATACTCTTCTGAATCCCTTCACTGCTCTAAGCGCTTCACCCACTCTTCTGCTGTGAACTTAGTATACTTCATACAACAAGAAATACATTAAAAATAGTCACTTTCCCATACTAGAACTGCTCCTAGAGACATTATCTAATTTTGTGTCATAACAAATGCAGACTAATTAACATTGCTTGACACAAACAGCACATCACGCTGAAAGTACATTGCCTGCCCATGATTTAAGTTCACACATTGGCCACAGCAGCAAAATTCGGTGGCTCCCACTAATGCCAGAACACAGCAGCACAGACAACACTCTGCATACCAACCTGTGAGGTGGCTCTATCCAAATGCCGTACACTTCCTTCAAAGACTTGTAATTTACAGTGAAAAACACAGGATACCATAATTCCATCAAACTAAAACCCCATGAAATAACAGTTTTAATATGTTTCAAATAAGCAGATGTTCTAGTACATATCACTTGCATAAGGTTTCAATGCAACCACAATAACAAGCATAAGCCACAAGCATCACTGATGTGGCTTTCAGTGAAATCAGCAGAGTCAGACCAGAAAAAAAATGAACCTAACAAAATGTGCCCAGACATTAGCATCGGAAAGATGAGAAAATTAAGCTGAGCAGAATGCATTTTCATGTATTACAGTCAGTGTTTGCACAATACCCCTGAAAATTTCTGAAATACCTCATTTCGTTATGTGTAAAAACTAAAGGGAAGTCTGAAAAGCTCCTTTTCTCTCTCCAAGCCAAACATGTCTCATAATTAGAGGCACACAAAGAATACAAGAATATAATAACTGGCAAATGATCTTTTTTGGGTAATTACTCATTTAGCTTTTCTGGCTAGCCAGTCTCGTTCACACATAGTCTTCAAGAAGCAGGAATAGTTCTAGCAGAGAAAGCATAAACAGGTTTTCAGCATAAGATGTTAGTACTAGGCATTAAGACAAAAGCTAATATCTGTGCCCATTCTAAACCAGCTCTTAACAGCTCAGCCTGTAAATGCATTGCCTCACTGGCAGGCTGTGGGTATGAGCTGAATACATAAGCTCTTCCTCACATGAAAGGAAAAATATCAAAGCTAAGCTCTATATTGGGGGGGGGGGGGGGGGGGAATTTAATTTAAAGAAGAGGAACACATTCTGACTCTGCCCATCTTTCTGGTGAACTCAAGATTAAGAGGCATGTTTATGAGCAAAACTAAGTCAATATTTTCAAATCATTTTTTTAGTGCAAATCTTAGTTTTACCATTCATAAAATTCAATAGGTAATTACACAGTTCGGCAAATGTCCTTAGAGAAAAGTAGAAGAATAATGAATTCCCTATGTAATTATTTATAGCTGTGTTTTTGAGTGAACACAGTGTAACAGGCATCAAGCCAACATTTAAAGGCAAAAAACCCCCCAGATTTGTAAAACCTTAAATATTTCAGTAAGCAAGTCCATAGTCTACAGTCTATTTCACAATCTAATCTGCTTTGCAGTACGTAAAAATCCCAACAACTCAGACTGCCTCTGTGATTAATCATTAGGATTTAAAATAAAACCTCGACAAAGACAGGTCCAGAAGCACAACCACAAAATATGTAATGCTATCAGAACATGCAATTTGCTTGAAATAATATTGCTGGAAAGTGCCACAGTGTTGTCTGCAAAATATTTTGTCTGATCTGTATTTTGAAAAAACCCTCAGGAACAAAATCATTACCATGCATCAGTCAAAATGGCAGCAAGCAGAGATCAGATCCAATTTAGTCTTTCATAGCTAACCCTCAGAACAAGCTGCTTATCACTCCAAAGCTCAAAAAAGATGATGAAAACTATGTAACACAATGTTCTTTAGATCCCTAAAGACAACTGATTAAAGTCAGTTAGGAGCCGACTGGTGTGCAATGATGCTTCTGCTATCCAAATACACTGCTTAATTGCCAATACAACTTCAAAACACAACAGAGGGGGAAAAAATTCTTCTCTCTCCTACTACTGAAAAGTCAAGCAGTAGCTACTGGCAAGTGAAAGGAAGGCCAAGTTGTTATTTTTTTTCAGCTCCAATATCATCAATAATATTCTGGAGACAAAACTAAACAATTTTTTTTTTTTTGCAACAAACAAATGGAACATAATCCAAAACATTCTCCTAAAATCATAGGTTTCACAGGGTCACAAGTGAAAAACAGAAATAAATACCTATATCAGTAGACAAAATTCACAGTACAGACAAGGTTTAACCAGATGGAAAAGAATGTTTTTTAAATTTGTATTTTATACATATATATATATTTATATATATATAAATGCTTTTGCTTTGGTTTAGTGCTTCTACATAGATTGCTTTTCTCTATTCCAGTGCTCTGAAAAACAGATTTAAATGGGAAAGATCATTTCGCACAGGGCTGTGCAGAGAGCATTTCATTCTCATTATACAATAGCAGGAATTTTCAGGCAATTTTAATCAAATGTTACTTCGTTCTCTCTTATTCAGATAAAACTAGATTGCCATTATTTTTACGACTGTAGCATTTGGTATGCATTGCAGGAAACTTGCCAGGTACATATTGGAGCCAGAGGTGCGTAAGTCCTTAAGGAAATAGTAAAATACAGACACAACAAAGCTTTGTCAATGTAAGTAATAGATACTAACTCCCTCCCTCCTGCAGCAACTTTAACATAAATGGCCAGCAGTTCCGTGGATTCAAAAGAATGAATCCTATATCCTTGCTCTTGCACAATACCTCCACTGCCCTCCACATGCATAACATTTCTTTAGGACTAGACATACTTCCCTTCTTTATCCAACACCAATATACTTCTCTGTTAGGAAATGTCCACTTTCCACCAATGCTTACAAGAAGAACCCGCACATCTCTCACAGCCCTCCCAGTTTAAGGACAGTCCAGCTTAATATGACGCAAAAGTACCTTCCAAACATTCTTTCTTCTTTACGAGGAACATACACAGACCTTAGCAATAAACGGTCAGGAGAATCCCAGGATTCATTGAGTACAGAAGCGAGCACTTGTAGAGATGTACATAAAAGTTGCAAGATGAGTTAAGAAGTAAATGCAAAAGGAGATGGGAAGTGCGGGGGGGGGGGGGGGGGGGGAAGAAAGTTGGAGAAAAAAAAAAAAGGCAGCTATAGGTATCATAAGCATCACCGAAACCAACAGATTTTATGTATCCCATGTCTAAATCAAAGCCACAGCCAAAAAACACACAAACCCCTTTCAAAGCAAAAACTAAATTATGGTTTTAAGATAGCACTAAACTAAAATAACAGAAAATAAAAGGTATGCAAATAATTCTACTGGGTTTGGATGCATTTGTTTACTCTGCTTTTCTGCAACTTTTACCCATCTCAGGAGAAACACCAAATTCTTGGAGTCACTTTTTCTCCTGAAAATAAAGGGTTAGGGAAAAACAATTATGTCATCTGTACTGTGTAAAATATCCTCCAAGAAGACAGAGACAAGCAATATGCAGCAACGAGGTAGCTTCTGGGAAGAGCACAGCTGCTACATGAGCAGAAAGCAACTGCACCCATTATGTTTAATATGTGGGGAACCAGGCACCCTGGTCCTACTGGTGGCAATTCTTCCTTAGAGAAGGAGAAAATCAAGCTATTCCAGGAGGAGAATCACAGCATGAAAGCCTGTCGAAGATGCAGCCCAACCTCTGAAATTGTGAATTTGTCTCAGGAAATGTGAAGAGACACTTCTCTCATACATCTGCTGCTACATCTACATACAGACCCTGCCCGCGCATTACTGACTAGAAATGTTTTGTGATGATTTTGTTCTTTTTTTAATTTGTTTTGGACCATGTCACGTAACATCCCCTCACTACCTTCAGTGACAATACCATTTCAAAATTGAGTCTGGCTTCAGTAATTTATTAAATCTCTAGGTTTTTTGCAGAAGCCTATTTCCATCATTTATATTGTATTACCTAAGTAACTACTAAACTGGGATTTATTTCAGGCAAATAAATAAATCTCTTCTGTAAAAATCTACATTGAGGTAGTCGTACTCTATGCTCCCTTTACAGCCCTGGGAAAGATACAGGAAAGATACAGGCACTTTCATACTACAGATCAACAACCCTTGTTTATACGTCTGTTTTGAAGATATGATAAATCACACCCCACTGTCTATGGAGACAACCAGATCTCTGCTGACTACAGAGGTCCACCTCAACATCTATGTGTAGTTTGATGATCCACCTCCTTGTGCTACGCTCTCTCTTTGCCCTGCTCCCCCTCATGACAGCAAGAAGAGACTTGAGATCAGCTTCAGACTTCATTTAAGTAAACAAGAAAGGCAATGAACCATGTGCAGCCAGTGTAAAAAAAACTCATACTCCGCTAAAAAAAGTTCCAGGCTGAATTCAGCATCCACAAGGAGCTAAGGAAAACAGCAGCACAGATTTCCCTACAAAGATTTCTTGAAACTGGAAGATGCTGTTGCTGCTCCCAAACACTACTTAAACTGCTTTTTATTCAGAGTATTTTTAAACAGGATAAAACATTATAAATAAGTAATTTACTGATCCAGGGTTTCCACCTTCATATTGTTTACTTCCACTGAAAGACTCCCATGATCAATTAGTACTTCACACCTATGTCCAATAGACACTGAAATGTAAAAGGGGCTGGCTTTATCAAATCCATAGCCTATCACAAAACCTACTAACATGATCACAGTAGGACAAAGTAGAAGAGTTTTTCAAACAGATGATGTGTACTGATACAACCAGTGCAACAGCAGTGGTGCCATTCAATGTTTTGAAATGGAGGGACATGAAAGACAAGATGATAGAGAAGGAGATCTGATGCCTGCTTATAACAAACCCGAAAACTGCAATGAAACCTCACAAATTCTAGAAGCCCTTCAAAAAAGACGGCAAAGCCTGCACTTGCAAACCACAGCTTAAACCAGCAGGGCACAAAGAACTGTATTTCAGACTACACAGGTGCAATTACTGTGATGATCTGCATATCCTTCATGTTCTCCAAGGTGTTGTCAACTAAACACACAAAAGCCCCCTTTCAGTGGCACCGTTCTGGAGCCAAAGACCATGCTGGACTCTGGATACCCTTCCTTTCATTTCTTGTCACCTCTGTTGGCCAGACTGAGCAGTCCTCTAAGCACCTACATGGGTTAGGATCTCCACAAGACTCCACTTGGGTCTCTCCCTTCAAGGCAAAGGCAAACGGCACAGGTCATGAGAGCCTACATCATCACTCCATCCTCTACAGGCCTTCCAGCATCAGTGCTATGGGGACAAATGCTGCCAGGGATTTCCCCTCCAACCCATGCCTTAAAATAAGACTGGGATGTGGGAGGAAAGCATGTAAGTTAACACTGCCTCGCACAACACTATTTTAAGGAGGAAAATCCTGAGGGCTGGTAGGGTTTTGCTGCTTTCTCCCAAATGTTGCCACTTTAGGCACTCCCATCATATTCTGCCTCCTCCTCCAGCTTTAATCACCTGACAGCATTACAGTAGCAAAAATAATGAAGACTACTATAAATGGAAATGAATAAGAAATGAGAAAGCATTTTTCTGCCAAGATCAAAACAATAGCAACCAAGTATTTTTCATTGTGCCAGCAAAGACTTCTGCTGTTTCTCAGGCTGCAGTATCACTCTTTGATTTAACAATTTACCAGAAAAAAAAGTAATAAAATAAAATTACTTGAACATTAACATCAGCAAGTCATCCAGTCTCTTAAAAGCTGAAAAACGTACCTGGCGTACGAAACTGTTAGAGGTAGTGTCAGAAGATGTACTCCCATCGGATCCTTTGAAACGATTTTTTCTTCTTGCGCCTTTACCGTAAGACTGTAAGAGGGAAAAAAAAAAAAAAAAAACACAAAAAAGAAAAATAAATTAGAGGAACAGTGCTAGTCTGTGTTGCACAGAAAGCTTTCAGTAAAAGCATCACCAATGTCTCCTAGGCTAGCACAGATTCAGATGACTGGCTTTGTATCAATTAATAAGCACCTATTCAGTAAGTACCTAACAGACAATGCGCAGAATTGCTCACCAACACAACTAGGTTTGGCCAGCTGAGCCCCAAATGCTTTGCTGGGTTTTTTCCCCCATATGCAGGTTCAGAGAAGCGTTTACAGACTTGTACAATTGTAGTATTCTTCACCCAAGTCACAATCATTAAAAAGTCCAGTTTGTTTTGCAGCTAGTTTAAATAAACAAGCTAGAAAAGAAGATACTGGAGCAGTCTCCAGTACATTACAGCTATGAGCCAAGTCAGCTGAAGGAACATTAAACAGCAAGAAGTGACCAACAACTTGTTGATTTGGATATAATCTTAAAACTAAGGAAGAATTTCTAATTTATTTTTTAAGAAAATTTTAGGTAAATAAGTACAACAATAAAAAAGGGCTAAACACGTAACTGGAAAAGAATAATATGCAACTAAAATGCAAACCATCGTTTCTATCTTTAGAAAATCAAAAAGATACCAGAAGAAAGCAATGGTTGTCTGAAGCAAAATTAAACTATACTATAGGAACACAGCAAATAGCCCAACCCCCTAAGACAAGCTGTTTGTTCTGCGCAATGAATACTGTCCATCAATAAATATCATAAAACAAATACCAAAAAATTCAAGAGTTTAAAGCTATGCTATTTGCATCCACCTACTTTTGTAGTGACTGTAATCCATGCCATTACACCAGCTCAGACCCTTCCCAAAGCTCCCCTCCCAGGTATAGCAAAATCTCACAGATTTATTCTTTACAACTACATTAAGAGACAGCCCTTCCTACCCAGGCACACTGCTTAAATTCATCTAAACTTACATCAAAATCATGTCTTAATTACTTCAAACATTATGTTCCTTGAGGTTGATAGACGCATTTTTTTTTTTGTCACTCATCACATTTCTGTAAAGGTCATTTTACTAATCCATCTCTCTGGATCATGTCTCCTGTCATTGAATACCTTCCACAGCTCCCTTCAATAAACAGGGGTTTTGACTTCACTTTCAAGGTCTGCCTTGGTCTGTTCCCAATCTTAGCTCTCACCCTACATTCAGCACTAAACTTTTGAGTTCCCCAATAACTTGGGGGGGAGGGGACGCGGGGGGACACGACAAACACAAAACCCCCAACAAAACCAGAACCAGCAGCACAAAACCAAACACCAGATTCCACCACCTATGTGCTGATGTTTCAGAGAGTAATTCCCTATCCCCCCTCATACTATCTCACAATCCTTCTCCCAAGAATTTCTTTACAGAAAAAGCATTGTTATCCTTAAAATATTAGACAAAAACCCCTCTTGATAATAAGGTACTATTGTGCCGATATCTCAAAATACCACATTAATAAATCATATTTTTTATTCATTATTGTTAGTTAGCATTCCAAGTCCATGCATATGCATCCTGCTGTTGACCTTGGCCATAAGCCACTGTTGGTCCTGGGTTTTGGCATGATGAGAAAATTATAATAAGGTTATTGGAGAACATGGCTGTGCATGCATTACAATGCAGCATTCCTGACAACCCAGCCTTCATACTTCAAATCCTGGGATAAAACTGTGCCTGGGTACATAAAGGGCATCCTTCCCCAGACCTCAGCAACCTTCAGAGCACCACACTGAGCTTTGGGCCCAAGTCTCATCGGTTCTCATGGTACAGAAAGCAGGCTCCAGCGCAGGTTTGGGGGCACAAATTTTTAAGATCATAACCTCAAAATCAGAGCTGTAGCTCTTTGCAGTAACACATATGATAAATATGATGAAATACTGTGCAATCTAGGAGTAACTGAGGAGGACAACAGATAGCTACTACTAACTCCTGGCCATTTGCCAAATTGACAAATCCAGGTAACTTGATACCACAAGATGCAAGGGAATGATCTCAGCCTGTATCTGGACCATTGAGTGTTGATTCAGGGCAAGTTCAGAGAGCTGGTTGAAATCTAATACCAATGTTTTAGAAAGAATGACTCAAGTAACAATATATCTGTCAGCTTGACACTGATTCTGAGAAAAAATAATTTAGTATCTGTTATGTCATTAAACTAACAAGGACTTAGGAGAAAAGCAATGGTTTTCCCACAAAATACAGATTTGCAGGAAAGATATTTTGCCAAATATATTATTTTTACGAAATTGTAAATAAGCCGTGTAAAAACTTTTTGAAGGGCATATGAATCAACACTACATGTTGGCTTAAGGCAGAACTATATGAAAATATATATATAAAAGTTAGCATGCTACATATGATGGGGATGAAAACAGGACTTTCTGATGAGTCTAAAGCTGTAATCCAGTAGGTAAAAAAGGTAAGCTTAAAACTGAAAGAGGAATGGCTCTATATGGTTGCATTTCTAAAAGGGATCTTTGATAATAGAACTTTTTGATAATAGAAAGGCCTTCATAGATCTGTAAGAAAGAAATGTAGATAAGAACCAATGTTACCAACAAATTACGCAACACATTTTCCAGTTACTGTTAGAATAGTCAGTTCTATCAGAACCATCTTTTTCCACCCAATACTCCACCTAATACCTAAATACATAAAAAGTATCTTTTACATAAGTAGTTTGAAATAAACCAACATCCTTAAATCAAAGTTTACTTCCTAAAAATAGTTGTTACTGAGATAACTGACTAGTTACTCATGACCAATGTTCTGGCCCTCTTTTCACCAATTTTTGTGGAAGAATATGGATATATGCTTACAAAAATAAAGAAATCATAACATTCACACGGCATCTCAAGAATATAAAGCATCTATATAAAGTTCACACTACCTAGGCAATTTCATAAATAATGTACAGTACGGTATTGTGTAATCCCCAAAGAGATACAGGAAAAAAAATGTGCACGTATTCTTCACAGGGACTTTTTTTGTATTTGTTTCCAGTTTCTACAACATTTAATTTACAAAATCAGTGTTCCATTTTGTAACACACAAAAAAACTAATACAAAGGCAAAAGAGGGACTGTGTCTAGAGCAATGAGGATAAAAAAAAAAACAAGAGCAGAACAAAAACACAATACAAGCACAAATAAAAGGCACAACTAAACACTAAAAACATTTATTTCAGGCAACATCACACAGCAAATGAAGCTAAGACTGAAACTCACCTTGATCTTTCAGTTTGGGGAGTTTTTGTTTATGCACAGCAGGTGCATGGGTTTGTTATAGTTTTATATGAGTGGAAACTATTCAGCAGTACAAGCTAAATACTAACTTTAAACACAAAAAAAAACCCAGCTGACAGAGTGGGAGGCCAAGGCTACACAATGTAGGGAAAGTCAAGTTTTATACCTGCTTCTGTGCACAGACTGATTCTGTGGAATCAGAGGAAAGGGGGACAATTTCAGTACATGGGAAAAGTGGGATTTGATGACCCTTCTCTTTATTTTAAAGGACGCTAATCTGGGATTACATTTATCTTCCAGACCTTTCAAGCTTATTCCCACAGTCAGAAACGCCCAAACCTTTCTTCTAAAAATGAGATAACTCTTACATAAACAAAACAGGTTTTTACATATTTTAAAAATGATTAACTATCCCTGTCATGTGGAGAAGCATGAATACTCATCCTGTTATATTCATTATGTTTTGCTTCTTTGAGTGTATTCTTCCCATAAAATCTTAAAGTGAGATCAAGAACTTTGCACAAAAAGAAAATAATCTACCAGTTACTTTCAATTCTGGGGAGAAAAAAAAAAAAAGAAAAAAAAAAAGAGATTTTCTTTTTTTTAACAATGAACCCAACATGTTATCACGATTTTCATATTAAAATTAGCTGCCTTATCTGCGTTCTGCGCAGCAGTTGGCTGCAATTAGGTAGCTAAAAATAAAGGACTGAATCACAATCTATGGACATTGACCAGTAAAAGCAACAACACTGGGCAGCTGTTCTTAACCTATGAGGTTAAGCTAACAGAACAACCATAGGGGAACAAATGTCTCTGCACCCAGTATACCGTGGTAGCAAACTCAGTATCATCATTTTTGCCAGTTAATTTTAATAGAACCAACTCCAGTCCTGCAAACAACCTTGTTTATATAAAAGTTTGCTGAGAGGAGCATTCTCATTGGATTTCAGCAGAACAACTTAGACAAATAAAGTTATGTACACATGTGTTTACGAGACCAAAAACTGTAGCTTGGTTTATTAGTCAGATGTGCAAAGTTCTTTTCAAATTGGCTGAGTTGCCAAAGACAAGAAGCATACACCCGCATTTATGTTCTACAGTTTCTTCAAAACCTGTCAAACAATGTGAAACTTAAAAAAAAAAAAAAACAAAAAAAAAAACAACTTACCCAAGTAATCTTGTAAAAAAACCCAAACATTTCATCAACAAAGTCTGCTTTCCAACTCTGACGTGAAAGTACATTGTGTAACCTTTATTCAACCCACATAATCAAATGAAATATGGGAATCATATGAAGCATTAGAGGCATGCATAGCAGTTTCCTGATAATTAGCAGTTTCATATACAATTACTCATTACTGCAAATGGATGAGATCAATGTCGCCTAATGAAACCCTTTAATTTTAATGAGGCTCTGCCTCAACACATGAAAAGCATACATCCGTAACATTTAATCTTCTAACACACACAACAAGCAGAAGGCATGGTTTATCCCTGTAGGCAAAATACTGTCATCTGGAAGAGGAAATATAAAACATTTAAAATGACCAACTATATACAACCAGAGAACTTATTGTCAGCAACAGTCTTAAAATGCCCTTCACCAGTAAGTACTCCAATGGTGTTTTATATCAAAGCAGAGGTGATGACTACACATAGGGTGAGCCTTAACCTTTACTGATTATAATAGATAAAAATAGCACCAGTCTTTGAGACTGATGGTAGGTGTCAAAGATAAACCCTTAAAAACTAGCCTGCTGATGTCATTCAAAGAAGGAAGGAAAGGGGCAGAAGATTTAGACAGCAGAGTCCGATGTCAAGTCAGGTCTTGAAACATAAATGCAAGAAAGGAACTGGGGAGCACAAAACCAGAAAATAAAAATTCAGAACTTACATGATCTCAGATGAGCAAATGACCAATTACAAGGATCAGAAGAATACCTAAAGGTAAAGACAGACCCCCTGAAGGATTAGGGAATAACTGGAAAAGTCAGAAATGAAAGAGTACACTAAGCATTCTTCCTTCCCATACAAAAGCTTTGAAAGGTATTTAAAAATTCTCATGCCCCGGACAGCATACTGGGACAGTGCAGAACATGCGCATCCACCTCTTAGATGAATAAATCACTGCCACTTTAATGAATGCCTTACAACGAGGCAACAGAATGTTCCTTTAGGTCAGACCTCCTGAGGTTTCTCTGATCAACGGCCAGGCTTGCCACCTCTCAGAAACAATACCCTCCAGCGTGGTGGTGTAGCCTCCAGCTTCGGCTGCGTAACTGTAAACCCCCACATCCACACTCCAACACCACAAATGGGGCATCTTTGGGTATAAAAGGTCAGCTACAGAAGGAGACATGCATATTCCTGATCTTTACACCACAAATCACACTAATCTCATAAAGCAGGGGAGGTCAACCTTCTGACAGTACAGAAAAGGGATGGGAGATCCACATAGAGGAGCTCCTCAACACTCCCAGAGATCCACTCCACGATGGAAATGGGAGAAAAAGGGCAATGTTGGACATAGCAATATATCCTGGCTTGCCTTCATCTTGGGGCTGGGTTTCAGAACACCCTACATGGTCCACATCAATGCAGTTCTGTGACAGGCACTCACCCTTGTGACATACCTGAAGTTGCCTGAGGAGCACAGACTAGTGTGCCCATAGCAAAGAATCTCAAGGTTACGTTTCAAAACCTGAATTTCTTGAAACAAATAGGTGCTACTAGGACAGCATTCAGAAAACACAAGGCTTCCCTTCAGGAATCCTATCAAATTGAGGATCTCCATATACAGTCATCAAGTTCACACAAGCTACAGTGATGAGTCTGCAAAGACCATTCCCCAGTCCTTGTATAAAATCCTCCGCCTACACCAAAACAAAATCCACGCAAACAAATAAAAACAAAAACCCTCCACAAATAATTTATTTACACAAACTTTCATACAGAGTCCAAAAATAAGTATTTGACAGATGCTCCTTTTTTCCCCATATAAAAAAAAAATACATTTGTGCTGAGAAATCTGTAACAGGGTTAAATCTTCGATGCTCTTTTCTGCCAGCCTGTGATAAAGGCTTGCCAATACTGCAGCTAGAAATAGCCTAATTCTCACCAGTTCCTACACTTCTAAGCCACATCCCAGTGCTCTCAGCCTGGCCTCAGACCAGGTCACCTGGCAGTTTCCACCCGCTAGACAAGGAGTATGGGACTTGGCCTGCTCTCCTCCTGCCCGGTGGCTTGGAAACCCACCTCAGTGAAAATCTGCTGCACATCTCTCCGTAACGCCGGTGATGAAGATGTCTGCTCCCAACTCAGCAAAACAGGAGCACACAACAGCAGAAGGTGTGGAAGCTCATGCCCAAACCCTGCTGTGCCTCCTGCAGCCTTTTAAGATTGGCAGCTATGGTTGCAGGCCACGTGCCTGCTCCTCCCCACCTGCTCTCCATGTATTTCTGTATTGCTCTTACACAATCAAACAGGAAAAGAGATCTGACTCTATGACAGAAAGGTATTTTCAGGGAGCAACAGCCACCTATGGGAAAGCTTCCCTCTGCTAAGTGTCTGCTGCCCTGCTGACAGAGAATAAGGCAAGCCCTTGGAGGGCAGGGAGGGTAATTTTGGTTGCTTTGTGTTATTCCGAAACTCTTCAGTCCTGGCACAGGAAATGACTGAGTGAAAGAAGAAAAAAGTTTCCAGAGAAGTCAGTCTTGAAAGAGTACAGGAACTTCTGATCCATAACAGTTTGAAATCATAAACCTAGAAACAAAGCAAGACAAAACCAGAGATCACCTCTAAAAGACGGTTACCAGATATGTAAGTTAGGACTCAAACTGCCAAGTTGTCTCAGATAGAGTCTACACTCTAGGAAAACGTACAAAACAATTATTACATCCCATATATGCTGCTGATGTGTAATACCCAAGTGGTAAATAAAAGTCTCTGGAAGAGACGCAAGACTACTTACTACTGACAGAGTTCAGGACAATGCAAAGTAAACCCCAAGAGCCAAAGAGAATCATCAGAAAGGTAACAGCTGAAACTTGAGGGGCTTTCTTCAATGAGGGGCTATTAACACTTATTTTTGTCAGTAAGAGGAGCAACACTGAAAGGAGGTTACCACCATCAGGAGAGAAAAGATTACCTCTTGCTGAGGAACATGAGAAAGTCCAATGAATGGCACTGGATTTCATCACTTCTTGGTTTGTTTATACTCCACTGAGCTGCTGCCACACTGGATCTGGCTTCTAGGATGCTGCCAGAAGAGAGTAAAACCTCCCATGCCTCTATAATGAATGGCTATTGCTATTATTTAAGTAAGCAAAGGGATATAAATTTTGTTTGTTTACAGGTTGCAAAGTATTCTTGCAAGTCAGTGCTGGGAAATACACTGCTGCAAAATGTTATTTGAAGAATAGGTAAACACGGTATGAATGTGATAAATCAACTCAGCTGAAAGAGAGAAGCAGAGGGCAGCGTGATTCATCTCCTGAGAATAAATCTCTCACTATTCCTTCCATTCTTTATTACCCCAAGTCAGGCAGTGAAGGGATGGTGCTATGCAATTGAAAAGATAGCTGGAAATCCAGGAAAGACAACGGTCAGTGCTAGGGCCAAATAACTAAGCCGATATTCTGGAGGCACCACTTGCACATTACTATAAAAGTCACGTTAACATGGATCACAGCCAATACAAAAGGAGAACTGAACAAGCCCATCCCTAACCCCACGCCTGCAGTTCACCTTCAGCTGTGCAACCCAACCAGCTGGAGTCAAGCGCTCCTGGAATGATGAAGACTTTAGACTCGGAAAGGGGAAGCACTTAACAGAGGAAAACTAAATGCAAGTGAAAGACCTAAAGAAAACCATCAAAGGGAGAATTGTTTTCATTTAAAATGTGTCAGGTTGTTAGGACCTGCATTGACAGATGATGCATAAGAAGGCAAGAAAAAGAACAGGAGGAAAATAGTAATGGGGAATAGGGAAGTATTCATCCAGGATAAGTAAGATTCTTCCTCCCTCCACAAGGTACTCTGCAGTTGCCTGATACAAGGTTTCATTATATTTTCGTTGAAACATCTTCTATAATTTACTGATCTGATGTGCTGTGACTGTTCCTATGACACAACACAGGAAGCTTTGCAATGAGAAAATAGCAATAGGAATTGAATCTAATGATTTCTGGGGACTGAGGGACTTTGAAGTAGGATCAGAAAAAAAAATTACACAGGAGGAAGGAAAAAGAGAAGCCAAGAGTCACCATGAAAGGCATTAATATGCTGTTATATTATAAACAAATCAGCACAGCATCTGGGTTAATTAAAATTATTAAATTGAACCTTCTACTGGTTCAACTTCCTAGAATTAAAGGGTTCTTGAAACAAAGAATTAAAAAGAGGACTGGAGTTGGTCTTTTAAAAAACAGACACTGACCATCAAACACTGATACATTTGAACAGTTTGCTTGTTTTATGATTTCAAACTGAGGATACTGATTTTATTACAAAAAGCCACACCCAGAACTACCACTTTGCACTGACATATACCTGACCACTGTGAATAACTCCACAGTGTAAATGTTAGCATGTGCTTTGATCTGGATAAAACTGGGCACCTGAAACAATATCACAACCTCATCTGGCCTCGGAACACGGTGAGTACCTAAAACTATGTTTTTACAGTAATATGGACCTAAAAGCCACAGAATTTTAGATGATAAAGAGTAACACACCAATACTTTGTTCTCATTGCAAAGAACTTCCCAGGAAGAGTACAGTAGAACTGTCACAATGAATGCCTATTTTATTTTGTTTGCAGATCTTGTTAGCAAAATGCATCATGAAAGTAAGAAATAGATTTTACACAGAGGCCATCTAGGAATATTTCACATATTTAACTACCTTTCAAGAAACATTACTTCCAGAGTGTTAACTATATTCACCCCTCTGCCAAGTGGTGACAAATTTAGCCAAAATGGATGGCCAGGCACAATTCAAGATAATGGATTATGATGTACAGCCAGGTTAAAAGAAATCCTCAGCTTTGCAAAAAATTCTTGGATAAGAGAAATTCTGAGGCTTTTACAACTCTACAAACGCTCTTCAATTACATTTTGCTAAATCATAATTCCCAGAAGTAGCACTTCAGAGAGCATACTTCTAGGAGTGACATCACTATGTAAGCTTGCATGTCTTTTTCCCTGATGTATTACTTGGCATGAAATGTTTCTAGGATTGATAAGTACTTTAGTGAAAAAGATAGTGGTGGGCATAACTGAAGTACCTGTAGGCAATCTACTTGATGATTAAGCCTCTCCTTCTCACTGTACGTTGCAAAGCAGCGAGCCCTTACAATATTGATTTTTTTCAAAATCATGTTAATGGAGCAAAAATTCAAATCAGAGTAATTGTCTCTCAGTGCAGTGCACGCTAAGGAATTAACTAACATTACGATTCAGACAAAGGGCTCTTTTGCTTCCATAACCTTATCTCCCCTACACCAAAGGTTTACGTATGACTAGAATACGTATGTGAGATATGATCCTTGCTTTGGCTAATGGCTTTGGTTCCAAAACCTGAAAAATATTCCCCGAACTAAAAAGCCACATTACCACTATCTTAAAAAGTGGATCTTTTTTGGCTGCAAGTGTCCAGAAACCAATTCTATTAAACAGAATACAAGTACCTTACCTGAAACATAAATAGCAAGCTATCCTTTCTCTCTAAGCAGAGGTTCTTTATGCCTAGTTAAAAGAAGGGTGAAAATCAATTTCATGATCAGTATTTGACATTTGTCCACAGCAGAGAGGCATCATATGACTAGACAGTTGCGATTCTGTGCTTAGTGCTGAAAAGACACAAAAAGGGGTGTGATTTGCAGGTCAGAAATTAGTTCCCTTGCCACTGCTTCTGGAGAAGCTGTCAAAGCATATGGCCCTACTGAAATGTCTGTTCTGCACTTGGAGGCTGCAGTCAAATTCACATCCAAAAAGACATTTTTTTAGCTTAACCTAGTCTCTGGTTCAGTGCCTGGATTTTGCTCTGCTGTCACTGGTCCCCAGCAAATACAGATCGATTAGTGAGCCTTTTGACAGACTGACAGCATTTTTCTCCGGCAAATGAGCACTTCTGTGATGAAACCGGACCACCTTCCCAAAGAAAACCAAGCATGAGAGACAGTTTTGGGAACAGCAACAAAAACTGCCACCCCAAAAGGAAAACAAAAACTCTGTCCTAACACGAACAAGCATGTTTGTAATTTAAAACGCACGCAATCAGATTTTACCACCCTTTTACAGGGTTTAAAAATAGCACTGTAAGTCTTTGTAGCCAACTATTGCAAACTCGAAGATATTATGCAACATTCATATATTACACACGAACCACCTTTCAAAATATAAAGTCTTTACCAAGTGCACAAACATCCATACCCTGCCTGCCTCTCTCTCTCCATCCATCCACCTGAGCGCAGCGCACACGGCCTCAGTTGTTAAAATTTCAGGGATGACTGTACAACCACCTTCTGCACGAGAATCGAGCAGCTTAAATCTGCAGCGTGCTCAACACCTTCAGCCTCCCTAAAACAACCGGCGTGAACCACCTTCCCCCATCAGCACAGGCTGTCACCAGCCTGGGTAACAGACGAGGAAGGTTTCGGCAGTGCGTGGTTAGCATCAGGTTCAGATACAACAGGTTACGGGAGCAGGGAAGACGAGCCGTAACCTGTGAGTAATACGGAATAGCACCTTAATAGCAACGTATTCTGGTACAGTCATCCTCCAGATAACTATAAGGGGATTCTTGACTTGCGAAGCTTCCATGGCATACAGCATCCCACTGTACGGGCTAACTAATCAGCATTTGGGGGTGCGGACGGGGAACAGGGGGTCGGGCGCCTCAGGAGAGCCGTCAAACTTTTCTGACGGCGGGGAGTTGAAGGGCCGTGAGCTCCGGCAGCCCCGCCGTTCCCCTCCTGCCAGCTGCCTCGGTACGAAGCCCTCCGCGCCCGGCCCGGCCATGCCGCCCCCCGCCAGGTCCCCGCCGCAGCCGGCCGAGCCCTCCGCTCCCGCGGTACCTGCGCTGCCGCGGGCAAGGGATTGTCCAGCAGCTCCATCTGCACCTCCTGCGCCGGGCTGGGAGGCGATTTGGACATGTCGCTCTGGACCATTGGCGAGCAGAGGGGGCGGCTGGGCGCCGAGCCCCTCGGCGGGGCAGAGGCGTGCCAAGCAAAGCAGAGCCGAGCCGAGCAAGCCGGGGCGGCGGGGCGCCCCTCAGCGCCCGGCCATGCCGGGAGAGGCGGCTGTGGGCAGGCGGTGGCGGGCGGCGGCGCGGCCCTGGCTCCTGCCGTTGAGGAGCGCGCGGCGCGGCGCCGGGGGACGGGGCACGGCCGCCGCCGGGCGCGGGGGGAGGGCAGGGGGCGGTGCGAAGGGGGAGAGGGAAAGTGACAACGAGCATCGCCCTCCCGGCAGCTACCGGGCGGCGGGCGCGGGGCGGTGCCTCGCTGAGTCCACAGCGGGCGCCGCGGGGCGGGGAGGGATGCGCCGGGAGTGCGAGAAAGTTGGGGATGGGGGCCGGGCCCTGCTGGGCCCTGCCGCTGGGCAGGGACGCGGGAGCGTGGGTCAGCCGCGGCGCCGCCGTGGCCGAGGGACGCGGGGGCTCGCTGCCATCCACTGTCTGTAAGTTATCTGCAAACGGCGCCTCCCGGCGCTCGGAGCACTCCGCGGCTTATTTGAGTGCCGACCCTCGGGCGTAGCTGGAGCAGGAGCGGTGGGAGAGGAGCGGTGCGCCCCCTGCGCTGGCCTTGCCCCTGCCTTGCGCCTCTCCTGCCCCCCCCCCCCCCCCTCCGCCCCTGGCCAGGTAGGGGGGGAGAGTCAGGGCGCGCCCTTCCCTGAGCCCAGCGGTGCTGCCCGATCGCGACCCCACATCACCCCATGGCTCAGCCCGCATCGATGCGCCAATCTTGCGGTGCCCTTGGGTTTAGTGACCAAACCCGCTCTTGGCAAAGAGAAAGTTCCCTGGGTCTGTCGTGTTGACACGTTTTCTTCCTGCACTTCTTGGAGATGCCCGTGTATGCATCAACAAGGGATCAGCAGTTCGTAACTAGAAGGCAAGAGGAAGCCCACTGTCTAATTCTATACAACCTAGAGCAGCAGTTTCAATCGTGTTACCAGGTGCCCCACAGGAGGCTTCGAAAGGCCTGTTCAAAGCTTGACCTGGGGAAATCACCCTCCACCCCTGAGATGCTTTCTCGTCCG
Organism: Pezoporus flaviventris; assembly: GCF_033815535.1. Lineage (NCBI taxonomy): Eukaryota > Metazoa > Chordata > Aves > Psittaciformes > Psittacidae > Pezoporus > Pezoporus flaviventris. Next base: position 12,672,714 of record NW_026892595.1, read on the forward strand.
TTTCTTGGAAACAAAAAACTAACTGTATGACTGCCCTGACAGAGACCCGTGTAAATCTTCTGACCACATAAGCACACAATGGACTCGTAGTCAAAGGTTTTAGAGGAACATTCCTTGTCAACTTTGAATAGCACCTAGCCACTCCCCGCACTGTGATAAAGAGAAACTTATGTTTTCAGAACCACTTAGTGATTCTGAAATCTGTTACAAGCTGATGGTAAACAGTGAAAAATCATTACAGAAACTCAGAACGGCCTAATGTCGTATACTTGAAATCACAACCATGACCAGCAGCAATAGGATAGTCAGAGGAAAAGAAGCCAGCAAACCAAAACCAGCACAAAAGCCAGTTCAATTTTAAGAAGTACCTTCAAGCTTTCTCCCAACTGTGACTGATTCACCGCATTTTTCATTACAGCTAATAAATTTCCTCTCTGGATTAGCTTACCCCTAAGATTTTCTCATATGGATAGTGAAAATATCATGCAGGAACTACCCATCTATTGTGAAGGAACTCGCTTTCTCTGCTAGTGGAAGTACTCCAAGATTTGAAGAAGCTTAGAACTTTTACTTGTCCAAAAAGTTTCACATTTCATTTTGAAAAGTTGTAGTATTCTTCAAGAATAATTTTCAGAATTTTGTCAAATTTGTTGTCAGAACCTTAAGTTTTAGTGAGAAGAATGTCTTTTACATGCTCAAATTTCATTTAAATTGTTCAATAGACATGCTGAAAATCTTGAAACTATAAAGATTCTAGAACCTGGGCTGCTTCCAGATACTCTCTTAGTGGCTATAACCAAAAAGATATTTTCTCTTTGCACATCTGGTGGGAAGAATGGATACTTCACCTTCTAATATAGGCCCTGAAGTAGTTATTTCTTTGTCATTTGCAAATTAAACTGTATTAATGGAATTAGTTTTTGTAACCATCATAATAATTAAGGAAGGATGAGATTTACTAAAGAACCTAAACGCAGCACTTCTTGTTAATGATTGCTAAGTGGGGTATTATGGAAAGATGTTGGCTTTGACTTCTTTATAGCTTTGGAACCACTTTATCCTTCTGTTTCAAACCATTCTGTATGAAAGGCACTCGGTCTGCTGTGATTCAGTGCATTTAATCTTCAGTACATTTAATTTTCAGGCATCTCTCAGAGATTGCCTATTCTCTCTCACACAAAGAAGGGAATAGGAGTTATTTAATCCTGTGACAGTGGTCCTTCACATTGCCCTCTGGATTTTTCACTTTGAAAAGAGTACATAAATAACATAGGTTGGTTTGTTTTGTTTCTCAAGTACACAATTCTTCTTTAAAAGTAGTAGAGATCATTTTGGAAGCATTACAGTTTCTAAAACCATAAATTCTGTATCTGTGTTGAAAGGGTATTTCTACTCCCTCATAAGTTAGAGCTTGAATGTATCAAATGAAGTTTGTTTTTTATTTGAATAGTCTTATGTCTTTTATGATGACTGTCTTCTTTCCTTTGTAAAAAAAAGATAAAGGTAATGGTTTTGCTTGTTTATATACACACATAAAAGGGCTGTAGGAAGCAGAGACTCTGGAAATTTTTTAAGGCACAAAATAAACAAAAGGGAATTCACTGACTTTAAAAAAATAGTTAAATATAAACAGTTGTGTTGTGCAGTTTTCTCTAAAAGAAACCCAAAACAACAAATCCACACCATCCCTAATCACCTCCAATGTTCTAGAAACTTTTTTGTTTGTCTTCCTGAAAGTACTCCACCTAACTGTTCTTCAGTAGCAATTATCGTTCATTACCTTGATGTAATGAGTGGCTAGAAGATTAGCCGAGAAAAATAATTTTAAGAAAGTATCTTACTCTGTTTCCCTCCTCTTGTTTAGCAGTTGAGCAGAGTTCTCTAACCTTGAAATGTGCAGTGAAAATCCTTGAGCTGACCAGACACATGCAGTCATCCCTCTGCATGCTGTTTTTGGCCACATCTGCTCTAGGACAAGGGTCAATGTGTAAAAACAATATGCAAAGATTCCAAATTGCTCATTCTTTCTAAAGGGGAAAACAACCTGCTATGCCTAAACACTTCTCAGCAAAAGAAAACCCACTCTGCTGCATTTTTTATGCTGTTATCTGCAATGGAGAGGTGTTGTGCATGCTTATTTGGATTTTTCTAAGCATGTAAATGTTAGAAGACCAGAAGAAGAGATAAGCTAGATTGCTTGGGTTTTTTAAAACAACCCCAAAACCTTAAGCTGACAAAGAACATAACCTGATTTGGGTGCCAAAAAAAATGGGGGGTTGTTTGGTTTGTTAGAGATTAAGTATTTCTACAGAGCAAGAAACACTGTATTACTTTGCATACTTAATTGTCCTTTAACACCAATATAAGAATGTGGTGTCAGCACCATATTATAAACTTTGCACATATGTACTGTGAGTACAGGATTGATTTAGTCTATAACTATCACCTGAATGTGCAAAAAATAGGCCTAGGATGCTGATACTTGTCCAAAAGCAGTGAAAAGCTAATAACTTAGGCCCAGGGGAGATCATTAAAAACCTGCATAAAATATAGGCTGGTGAGCTTACAATGACTGTAATGAAACTACTATAGTGCTTCTAAGTGGACATATTTTTAAAGGCCTGATACAGTGAATTTCTTTAGGAATATTAGCTAAAAAGAAATGCTGGACATTTATTATGCTGTGCCACCTGCTTAAAATGCATTATAGCTGGAAATTCAGTATCATGAAAAAACTCGGTTACCTGGATTTAATATCTTGGAACAGACACAGTTCATCTTCTTCTCCAGTGATAAACTGGAAACTGGCTGTCACAAAAGCAAACTAAAGAGATTTCTCTTATTTTTGTACTTTATCTTTCACACAACAGGCCTGGACAAAACCCCTCCAGACAGCCTCACTTATGAATCTATTATCAGTCTATATCAGAGCACAACACCGCCTGGCTGGATTTAATGAACTGATCCATTCTTCCAGCGCGTGTTTATTGTGCTTTCTTCTTTAGGATGTAAGTGCCGTGCAGCAAAACCTTGACTGATATTGTTACGGTATGTTTGGCGAGGACAGGATTGAAGGAGCAAGGTTTCTACATGATGGAAGATATAAGCAAGATACAAATACTGGCAAAAATGCTCCTAATGCACAGGAAGGCTTACAACATGTGCAGAAGCCACAATACCTACTAAGCACATATTTTGAGCCCTTTGCAAAACGTGACCAAAAAAGGCATGCTCCCATTCTCAAGCTCTTCACTTTGCGAGAGGCAGTTTTGTTGTCTATGGGTTGTATACAAAGTGCATGTTTGATTAAGCACTTCTGCACAAGTTGCTAGTTTCAGCTGATATTTTCTTTCCCTTTTCTTTGCCCTCCTGTCATAACTGAGACCACATATCTCCTTTTGTATCCCCAGTCCTTACCAACTATGGTGTTCCTATTTATAGCATTATTGCTGTCTTATTATTAAATACTTGAATCACAAGAGCACAAAAAAGGCTTTATAGCACTCTCACCCACAAATATGTTCAGCCCATGTGAGTTACTGGCATAAGAGACAGCTTTTAATAGACCGTGCAGCCTGTATCCAAGGAGAGCACTCAAGCTCTTCTTAGCTCCTTCAGGTTGGCCTTTCCGCTACCCTTCATTAAGCCCTGTGCTCAGCTTGGGTTTTTCTGCTTTAGGGAAGACATTTTATTTCTTTTTACTGCCAGACAATCACTTACTTGTGGCACTGAAGCAAAACTTCATTCACAATACATGGTGTCAGAAAAGACAATGACAACCTCTAATCTGCATGGGGGTTGCAAAACCATCAACATGGTTGACAGTTAACGCATCATTACCAAGGTTGTTGGCAGATTTAATACGCCTAAGAGTTTACAAATACTTTGCCAATTTATACAAGCACAGATCGGAAGTGCAGATCACTGATGGCACAGCTCCATGTTATCAAGTCAATTTCAGCAGCTAGCATTTGCCAGAAGTTGTTTCCCTCCCTTCTTGCCTTACCCAATCCTCTGTTGCACACCACTTTACTTCTCTAAACATGAAGGACTCCATTCAAGAATTAAAATGTAGCAGAAGATTAATTACCTTTCCACAGGGTTAATTCTCTGCTGCTTTATCTCCATGAGCCATTTTACCATAAAGTCCAAACACTGCAACTGCCAAGGTGAAAGGGGAAAGGGGGGTGGACCGCAGGAATACACAGTTTAGAGCAGGGTTGCAGGAATTCCTTCCTGGCTGCACACCAGCCCTTAGAGCAGCTTAGCTCTAAACATCAAACTGCAACAAGGTCCCTTCTTAAAACAATAGTGCAGAATAACATTGGTTTGACTTCAGAAAAGTAATTTTTTTCTAAGTACTTTGAGTTTTTGCTTCAAAAGGAGAGTGAGGGAAGACAAGTCTTCAAGCTTTCTTTGTGTCTCCCTTTTTCTCCCTGACTGCTAAGCCTTTTTTTTCAGCTGCTCCCCAGTCTTTGCTAAGATTGAAGTTCTTATTTTGTAAGAAAGTAATTTTCAACAAAGATTTATCAGCCTTCAAGTTTCTGAAAAGAAAGATATCAGCAGTCATATTAATATTGCGATGTAAATGCTGTATTAGCCACAGTCAATTGATTGCCATCTAAACCACTGTATCTATTTCCACAGTAAAATTTTGAGGGAAACATTTGTCCACCTGAAATACAAAACAGTGTCTATGGCTCCACCAACTTCCTCTCTGATTCTGTGTGGCCCTACATTTTGTTAGGACAACTGTCCTTGAAGTGTCCTTCAAAAACCTCAGAACCAAGACTGTGCTGAGATGGTAGGTTTTTATTGTAACATCACAATGGTATCCTAATTTCATTTTCTGTAGAAAAAATGCTAGAAGGCTAGTAGCAACATTTTGTTCTTAATCATGAAAAAAAGAAAACTCTGGCAAACATCAATGAGATTTGCTGTACATTTCATAGCTAAATATGTATTTTAATAATATTTTGAAACGCTGTATTTTAAATACACTCTCAAGTACTTTCTATGACATATTTCTTAAATCTGGATGGTTTCTTTATGTCATTAGATGGTAAGAAAACTAATTTCCCTTCAGTTTTGCCCTGGTCTGTTTTTTAGGGAAAATATCTTGAAATAGACATAACATGGGTTTTTTTTTGCGTGACAGAATTACACTGATAAAAGTAATAGAAAAGGATCAAATTTTAAAACAATATATCTGTTAGAAGCCAACAGATAATGTATTGATGTCCAAGCCTGTGACACCCAGGACATTAGAGCTCAAAACAGTGCTGAACTACCCCAGCTGGGTAGCACAGGAGCTTCCGCTCCTGGTGAATGCCATGGTGAAACACATCCACGTTCGCTCTTGGATTAGTTCCCTGAATGCATATTTCTGAAAAAGGCAGCAAAGAACAATAATGGTGAAGCATTGTGCTTTCAAGGAGGCAATGTCAGGCCATCCATGATCTCACAAAGCATCCCATGAAAAAACAAACCTTTAATTTTATTTCAAACTATTCCGTAAGAGGGAACAAGACTTGCTTTTCCTTATGGCCTTTATGAAATTCTGCAGACATGTTAGTGACAGACTGAATCAACTTCAGTGTGCCATCTGAAGTCCACTCAGGTGAATTCAACAGGCAGAGGCAGCTCCATGGCAACAAATGCTAAAGAAGCAGCCTGCGAGCCAGAGCCCTAATTCTACAATGACATGTGGAGCATATTCTAGCACAACAAGAAGAAAAATACATTTCAGACAGTGATAATGAGCAAAGCCTTAAACAATTTCCTCCTCAAGAATGGAAGTGGAACACTTTGGTAGTTAGCAATTTTTCTCCACATTGAATGATTGTTCCTGAGAAAAAAATAAATTCAGATTTTACAGCCTTTGTTTGGGCAATATTCAAATCAGTGTCACCAAATTGCTTTTTTTTTTTTGGTTGTTTTTTTATTTAAATAGAGCCATTGTGCATCTGTTTATTCACTCACAGCACATGAAGTCCTGAACTAGGAGTTACTACAAGAACAGGATGTTGAAGGTATTTCTCACTAGACTAGTGCCTGTGGACTGTTTGTGTATAGGGAGTCAATGAGGACAGGAAAATAATTTTTGAGTGTCATATTAATCAATGGCAACATTAAAAAAGAATCTGTAAAATCAGATACATCTTATTTTTTTTAAAGTGGATACTCGGATTACCTTACCACAAAAATAAATATCTTCTAAATATGTTGTTTCAGCTTTCACAGTAACATACATGAGTCTATATTTTCCCATGACTGAATCACGGTAGAGGCCACAAAAGCAAAGAAACTCCAAAGTCTCTATTTTCTTCTAACAATGTGGTTTTAGTGATATTAATATATTTCTGAGCCCAAAAATAACTAGTCAGAGACAATTTTAAAGCATAGCTCACTTCAGAAACGCTTGACATTGATATTGTGGTAAATTAAGTTAGTTTAGAGTGTCATAAAGAGGCATATGAAGGTTGCTGAAGTCTACCTTCCCGATTAATCTTCAGCATTGTTGGCTTCCTAGCTGAGCCATCTCTCAGCAAAATCACCTGTTTATTTGCTGACATCCAAATCTGGCTAGAGAAACTGGGGGGAAATGTAGTCATGTTCTATTGGTAAGAAAAGCAAATTTGGATACAACCCTGCAGCCCAGACCTTGCTATTAGTACTACTGACTGCCGTGCCATTTTTGATGGACACCTAAAGACAGAAGCATCAAAAAGAACCCCCCCAAAAATGAACAATTTATATTCATCTATTACTTAAGGCCTAGTTTTCCCAGATTTGTGAATGAGCTGTGTATAAAGTTACCAAAGGAATCCTATGAATCATTCATGTTAAGTAGCTTCTTTTGCTTCATAGAACCTTTCATGGTTAAAGAAATGATCTACACCAGTTTTTGACTGGATGCCAGAATCCCAAACAATAAGTTTTCTTTTGCATTGGATTTATTTCAGTATGGCTCGTAAATACTAACACAATTCTTGCTTCATGCAAGTATTCCAAAGCAGTTTTATAAACTAATTCAATATTTACTGCAGTAAATATTTTGATATCTTCCAAATGGTCATCTACTATTCAACACATAGCAAAGCCCATGTTTTTGTTCCTACAGGCTGACAAACATTCCGAATAGATCAAACACACATGAAAAAAGCCAACAGTGTCTGTTAGAGTAAGTCTTCTAACAACAGAAAAAACACATTGTTGAATGGCTACTTTCATAAGTTATATGGCCAATGTCATAAGTATTTTCATAAGTATACCAGTGTGACTCTCAGGATTAACTGCTTGGGGATTTCCAGTTTGGTTCACTGTGAGGTTGTTTTCTTTGAGAAAAATCTGTATTGCATGCTTTTACCAAAACCAGTACTGTTTTATTCAGTTGTGCTATATATGTTGCCCAGCATAAAGGAACAATGGCAGTAAACACAGTGAGATAGTCAGCACCAAAACTTTAGCCATTTGCAGCCAAACCATTGTTCATGAATCAACTCCTGAACTCCTGCTGTTTCAAATCCAGGATGCTAATTTAAAACAAGATTAATTTGTGGTTCTCACTCACAAGTTGAGTGCAGTAGTGCTCCAACCAGTAAAGTAGCCATGTGGCCGTCTTCTTTGCTCAGGCAGCAATGTCCTAAAGCATCAAAGTGGCCAGCTGAGGGTGGTCACCCATTCAGCAAATCCAACTTCATTTGCTGTGTCGTTTCTTCTGGAAGAAGCATTAGTTCAACTCCAGTGTTTGCTCAGCCACTAGTGTAAACTAAAATGGCATTTACTAGGAACTTTTGACAGTGTTAGTATACCAGAAAATCTTTCTTTCCTTTTCTTTTTCTTCTCCTTATTTTTTTTTCTTATCTTAAATAAACGAGGTTAAAGCTGTTATAAGGGCTTTTACATGCCTTTCTTACCAATTGGCAGTGCAGAGTGCACACCAAAGTAGCAGGAAGAACATGAAAATCGTGTAGACACAAAAAAAAACTTAGATCATTCTTGCTCTGAGATTTCAGAAACTGAAGATTAGGTGCTGCTCCAAAGTTCTCCTCCTAAAGTGCGGCTGTCAAAACACATGCTACTCCACAGTGCACCCTCAGTTCACTACCTAGCCGACCTAGCCGAGTCCCTGCACTGTTTTTCTTGGATTCCACTAACACTGTTGTGCAATAACAGTCTATAAACTCTATTTAATTGGCATTCCTCTTGCTGTTTGCTACTGCAATAAAAGTTTATTTACTACAATCTAATATACTGTTTATATATAATTTCCTTATTTGTATAGCTGCAGTCTGTGTGTTGTAAGAAAAATTCACAGGTCTTCTACATTTGCTACCAGGCTTCAACTAGAAAGGGAAAACCAACTTCATGCACAAGTATGTGTTCCAGCACATTTAATGCTTTAATTATTCTGAATGTCTGGATTAGTAATTTTGCTAATTATCTTGTACTGTGTAATTTTTTTTTTTACATTTTGTTATATAATATTGATTACAAATAATAGCATAATAAGCCAGTGAAATTATAACTTGCAGATCAGGAAGAAAGAAGTACAGAACAGTTAAATGTTTCCAAGGTGAGACTATTCTGGTTTTTTAACCAAAATAAGTATTGGATAATTTAAAATGTCCTTTTAGAACAGAAGTCAAATTTCAGTATATTCCCATCTTGTTGGAATATTCAATATTAACTAGATTAAAACCTGATATTTACTTCCCCCTCCCTTCCTAGTCCCAAGAAACCTTGTTTTCAGAATATGCTGTTTATGCTGGTTACAGAAACCTCCTGCCAAATCAATAACATAGATCTAAGCATCCTCATAGGTGTTTCTTAGGGAAAAAGTTACTTAGTCTTTCTTACCGCTGCAACTCAAAATAGAAATATGATGGCCGTTGAGCTGAGTGCCCTTGAGATCATTTGGCACCCCAGCAGGCCTTTTCAGGTTTGCTCTTTACTACTGCAGAACCTCAGTTCAGATCACATTTAATGAGAGTATTCCCATTTGTAGATCAAACCTTACATTTTAGAAGTAGCTTAAATTTCAGAGATACGACACAATGCCTTTTAGAAGAAATCCAATCTGATTGTCAAATCAAACAAAACAACCCCATATCCAACTAGAAAAATATGACAGAAAGTGTTGAAAATGTAAGTGGTAAACAAAGCTGATATTACACACACAAAAATGTGCTTTTGTGGTCTTGGGGTAATGAAGCAGATATCAGGTTATAAACCAAAGTACCTCTGTAAACAGGAACCAAACCTCTTTCACCACAGTTACTGTATGTTCTGTTGCTTTATGGACATACATATTTTTCATGATGAGCAACATAAATATTAAAAAGGTAGAATACTTGTAAACATAACATACAAGTACGAAACACAGAAATACTATAAATGCAAAATGTTTTAAAAATAATTCATTAAAAAAAGATCTTAAAAAAAAAAATTCTGTCCAGGAGGTACAATGATGTATTGCAATCCATCAGTGCAAAGGAAAGTACAGCATTCACTAACATTTGCTATTAGTGAATCTTTCTTACTAAACTCATGCTTCAGTAAGGAAAGTGCTTATGAATAAACTTAGGTAGCAGTTACAATATTATGAAAAGGTAGTCTGATTATCTTTCCAGAGCTCAGACAGTTAGAAGCAGCATTGTGTTACATTAAAAGAATGGTCAGACTGAGGGCCATATGCAAGGGGTGTAGAGGACCAGTTTATTATAAAAACAAACATAACCCCCTCCAGCCAAAACTAAATCTTTCAAGGTTTAGTATTGTTTGCTGCCTAATCACTGCCATCACCCAAATCAGTGGAATCAAACATTTTTAGAATAAATTGATGCAATTACTTGATAATTCTGTAACTTCTGTAGAATATAATATCTTTTCCAAACAGTTTTAGTCTTTACTTAGCCATCCAGGCTAGCAGTAGGAAAATCATGTTGTTAACATGGGCAGGTTGTGGCCTTTACCAGGCTGTTTCATTTCACTAATATCAGAGCAGTACTGTAAGGCCTCAGAAAGTGTGAACCCCCGAGGTTGTACTGCCACAGAAGTACTATCAGCGCCCTTCACTTTTGTCAGGTCTTTCTTACAGGCATGCATGATCTTTGAAACTTTTCCTGTCTTTGTCAGTCAGAAATTGTAAATCTCCTTGCGATCTGTGATTAAGACGCACCAGCCTTGTCAAGAGGCATTTTCATAATCTCTGTGTCAATTTACATTGCTCTCTGTAAAAACACCCCAAGATGCTGTTAATACTGCAGGTAATTACATCTGCAGATAGATTGCATCTTCGTATTTCTAGCAAGAAGCATATGAGTTGTTAAATACTTGTCAGCCAGCGGCTTTGCTGAGAGAAAATTGCTCCAAATTGGAAATCCAAATTATTTCATCACCTTCTCCCATGCTTCAAAATGATTTTGAAATACCACTGCTGATCCACAAAGACTTACAGAGCCAAGGGTAAATGAAAGCCTGCTGTGGAACAACTGGCCTGTGACAACATGTTTTAGCAAGGTGTGTAAAGATGTCTCGCGGTACATCCTCAGGCAGCCAGAAGTCTGTATGGCAAATGATCAAAGTGAGACAGCACAGATAACATGAAAGCAGTGGGGTTCAGCACTGGCTATGAACTCAGCTTGAGCAAGCTGGTAGTACTCAGGTGGCTGGCACATAGTGCGCTCCATCCTGCTGCAAATGTGCTTTCTGTGCAGGCCAGCTATCGTAAAATGAGCTCTGATTCATAGCTGCAGCTTTTGTGATCCTTGGCTATGGTGGGATACATGCTGAAACTCAAAGGTAAGCTAAGTGCTGGGCTCCCATTGCACCTCTAATGTTTCTGGTGTTTATTTGCCTTATTGTTTTAGAGGGAAGATGGTTTAACTGAGGATTGCTACATGTGGTTATGACTACATACATGGAAACTATGAAGCCAAAATGCCCCAAGATAAACACAGCAGGATTTCATGAATGGGAAGTGGTGCTTGGCTATTTTCTGGATACTGTGAGCAAATCTCACATGCAATTTCTGTTAGCACTAATCCCCATGCATTTAGAGCAAAGACAGATTAGAATTCTGTGGCGGTGCTTTCCAGAATGCACTATAATCAAGAGAAACAATACAGATTTCTCATGTTTCCTGTAGCTTATAAAGGTGTACAGTAAAATTGATTCATGCAAAAACCCAGGTAACTGCAGCCCTTGAAGCCCTCCAGGAAATAATGTACAGTGCCAAAAAGGCAAGTATCACATGTTCCACAAAGCAAGGACATCAGGGCTGACCGGGCCAATGATAAAGTTCCTGGAACATCGGGTGATTAATCTTATTTTGGAAGAATTTAAAAACTTTGGCTTATATGACTAATTCCCTTTCACTCTAGTAAGTATGTATATGCCAAGAGACCTTTGCTTCTGCAGATCCTCAGTTGCTTTTCAGGAAGTTTAAATGAAAAACTTGCTCAGCACCATACATCCCACTTAGGGAAAAGTCAAAATGTCAAAAAAGCTAAACTCTGCTGAGAGGTACCACAGAAAAAGTTTTAGCTGTAAGGTGAGCAGAATCAAAACCCGAAGTTCATTGACATAGATTAAGTCAGATTATTTCAGAGCTTGAAATTTATCTGATAGCTGTTTATATGTACCTACCAGGTTGGCATATTGAGTAGCAACCAATCAAATATCTGTCATTTTGCAACACTGATCCAATAGCTACTGAAGCCATTATACAGAGTGAAAATATAGTTTGTTGCCTAATAAATCTGATCAAATTTTGAGGCTAAAATTCCAGCCTGCTCTCTGGTGGAACCTACCTTTTCATCAAAGCAGTAGTTGCTTTATCGCTCCATGCCATTCCATGCTATTCTATATTATTCCATGTTGTTCCGTGTCCTTGTACTCTGGTATTTATTCTGATTTTAATTTGTGCTATCAATGCACTTCTACCTGGGGATTTTATTACTAGAGCCTTACAGAACTTGCATCCTGGTTATTTTAAGCACATAGGGTTGTAGCAGTCATGGAAGCCTCTCAGGTTAATAATGATGCTGTGAACACACTTCTAACAGCGCTAGTCTCATGTGCAGGAATGCCGCTGGTAAAAACGCTATGTATGATAACATTTCCAAAAGCAGCATTTCACCAGTGTTACTTGTGAGCAGTAAAACTCTCCTGAGGGACCTGTAGACATCACACCCATGTTAACGGTGTGACAGGCAGACAATCACATCGTACTGCACCAGCTCTAGGCATCAGTTTTTGAAAAAGCAGTATTTTAGTTCAGCTCCATAAATGTAAATTAAATTTAATAAAGGATATTTTATCAAGCAGGCTAGTGTGAAAGTAGTAATAATTTAAAAAGAAACCATTTCTGTAATGTCAGCTGTTCTTGAATGACACCATATTTACCAGTAGGCCAGCCGAAGAATATCCATTTGGGATAACTTATTTGTTATTTTGATTCATAAACTCCTATAGAAGAGCTCTGAATTGAGGCAGAGATCATGCAAGCTCTAGCTACTGTAATAATAATTTAAAACAATCAATTACTTTTGATGAAACTCATTTTATATGGATGAGCTATTTTGCAGTTACCATAAATCTTTATGAGAAAAGGGAAACATTAACAATATAAACATCCACTCTTATTTATAAACAGTCATCTCCTTTACAGGCCATAGGGAATGCTTCATACTACTATAGAATTCTTGCTTTAAATCTATGTCAGCATGATAATTGTCTTAAAAATGATGAGTCATTTGGATTTCAGCTAAGACAGCTCAGCTTGCAGAGCTGCCTGGTAGAGTAATGAGATAGAATACAGACACAAGCCACCCTTTGCCCCTGAGGTTTTGTCAGGAATAGTTTTTAAGTGCTCTTGTCACATTTCATATTAGCATGAGTGCAAGAAGGGTTTCTGAAATTAGGTCAGGTTCTGTGAGCATTGCCAGAAAAGTCACTCCAGAGGGGAGATCAAATTTTTCTAGTTTGATTGTTCCAGTGCTCTGGGCTTCTAGCAAGTATTAAACCTGCCATGGGATGAAGCTGGTTTATTGCAGTTCTTCAAATTTGCTAGAACTATTGCTCTTCAGAGAATTTATACCACTGACAGCTCTTAGATAGCCCTGTTTGCACAGCATCCTGAAAAACAGGTTGGAATTTCAAGAGTACGCCTCTTCACTATATGGATACAATAATGGCATACTGTAATACTAAAAAATCAAAGTTTGGCTCATAATCTACACACCTGAGTGATGCACTTATCTAGTTCCTGTCCTGACACAGCTCCTCTGTACAATCACAGCTGGTGGAAATTTGAAACCTGGGGAAGTAACGATGCGGCGCACTACCTAGCCCTGAGCTGGGCATTCGAGGCAAATCCAGCTCTCACACTCATATTCTCTTACCCTACAGGCTGGTGAAAAAAGCAGGTAATACCTTAGCTACATTTACTGCCGTCTTTTCAGTAGGAACTTTATGTGAGTGCAACTGAGCTGCTTTGATTGTGATCCTCTCTAATAAGTAAATAAACAAATATAAATCTCACTTCAAGATTTTGTACCAGACACTGTTCAGAATACCCAAGCCCTTAGGATGACATCTATTCAGATAGCTACTATTATTTCCTTGCAAAACATCCTCACTGAATAGACCTGAAATATCCACCTAAGCTAAGCTTTGAATAGAAAACAAGTTCATGGGATAATAACCCGTTTTCCACAGCATTTTCTAGATTTTCTCTTCCATTAAGTTAAAAGCCTCAGACAATCTGATCTTGCTAGGAATTCCCAAATGAGAAGCACAAATGCAAGTTAGAAGAAAGGAATGCTTTAAAATGAGAAGAGCTAAATATTTCTTCAACATTTTTGAAGGTTTAAAGCCATTTTCTCATTTGGTCTTGGCACAGTGCTTTGTATCAAACAACAAATATAAATATTTATTTCAAAGCCTGGTTTTGTATATCCAAAAATTTTAAGGATGAGAGCCAAACATCTTGTCAATTCACTGGGAGAGCCCAAACAGAAACAACCCTTCTCTGTTGTGATATCCACTGCATAATAATGGAGTAAACTCTCCTGCCAGAAAATAGCTATTAATTTTCTTTTCTACTATCTTGGATCTGCCCCACACATAATAAGTGATTAGTATGAAGTATACAGTATTCCTAAGAATGCATTTAATGCCACTTTCATTATCTCCAGATATTCTTCAGACCATAAATGTGTTCTGAGGGCAAACATGCAATATACAGGTAGGGATCATAACTAAAAATGTTGGTATTTTCATATGATTTATGATACGAACTGTTATTTGCTATGATTTTATAAGCAGTATGTAGCTGACTCAGAAAAAATTGCAGCATTTAGAAAATAGAAACTAGTTTCTCTAGAAAGGCCATATAATCAGCTTCTGGTTTATAGTGCTTATAACTAAAAGATGTCAAGAAACAATATCTAAAAAAATCCGTGGTGAAATCAGACTGGATTACAAACCAAAGAGCTTATAATGCTAAACCTACTAACCTGTGTCATTAAAAGGATAGGAATTATATTTATTAAGAAAATGATAATAATATAAATAAATAAGAAATTATCAAGGAAATCTTTAAAGATTTCACGTTAAATAAATCCCTTACTTTGAATTAAATATTATTGAAGCATAACATTCCTTGGGTGAATTGGTATTGTTTGCAATTCTATAGCTGTTTAAAGCACAAAAAGAGGTTATCTTTCCTTTTACCACATTAAAATACAATTTTTAAGGTGAATAAAAGAGCTGTTCCTGGAGCAACTGAATGAAGAACATTTTCAAAAAAAGAGTGAACAAGAGCAAGTCTTGATGCAATAAACTCACTGAATAGTCCCCCGCTTTACCTTGTAGCGCCTTTGTGAAGCACGAACTAGTTGTAGCCACCTCATGAGAAAAACAACACTTTCAGAAAGCATGTGATCTTGAAACAGCGCAAAAGTGTATGTTTGCAAACTTCCAAAGGACTTGTTTCATTGTTAAAGAAATAATTCAAATTTGATTTTCTACAGAGGAAATATTGATCAAATAACTGCATTTAAACAATGATAGTTTTTTTGATAGGAAGAAATGAGCAATTCCTTTTTTTTTGGTGGATGGCTACATATTGACCAACTGCTACACTTAGAAGCAACATCTTCTCTGTATCTTTCAAAATTATGTTACCACTTCATTACTTTCATCATTTTCTAGGCCAAAGTGAAACATCTTTTTCTTTTCCTGCCTATACAAATATGAGGCTAACTAGAGACATACAGCTCAGGTGAGAAGATGGGAAACAGCACTTCATAAAGCAAAAGCAATCCAAACATTTTTTTTAATTTGAATTTTGAGAATTGGATGTTGTTTTGGATACTGTCATGTTTGAATAGCATTGTAGAATCTTCGTGTGCCTTTAAACAAACTTTCCTGAGTATGAAATTTCCTTGAGTTCCCTGTTGAAACTCAAAATGCTGTTAAAGCCTTGAACATCAGAGTGAACTACATCCCACAGTGGTGATTTTTTTAGCTTACTTCTGGGGGGATGTAAAAGCTGTATGATCAAATAACCTGTTAACCAGTCTGTCCCCTGCTTTCTCTCAGCTAAATTTGCCAGACTTGGGGATGACTAAGTTGTAACATAGCTTATGAAAAGACTAGTCTAGATAGAGGAGCATTACCTCAGTGACTGCCTTCAAACTCAGCTGTTAGAATATGAGCTGAAGAAGCCAGTGGGTCAAAACCTGATGACATTTTTCTCTCTCAGCTTGCAGAGGCGAGAGAGTCATCATGTATTCAGGAGGGAAAGAAGCTGTTGCTTGTGGGACAACCATTTTCTGATGTACGGTCTGTCTCATCTAACATTTTCTGGTCTTCCCTTGTCCCATATTTTCCCTAATTACTGTTTATTCCCTGTTCTGATGAAATACTGAATAACACAAAAATTCTGCTTTCATTCTACCACAGATGTCTGGTCTTCTGAAGGCATCGCAGTTCTGCATATTATCCATTTGTATTATACCAATTCTCTCAGATAGGTACAGATTTTTCTTCTTATATTTGGACACCAGAGGAGCCCTGACGTTTGTCAGCTGGTATTTCTGTTAAAACAACCCCTTGGAGTCCCTGTGGGGGTGCAAAACTGTTTTGTGCCAATGAATTTCAATGACTTCAAGGAGAAGTCAGGCCCAAAACTGCCGTAGAAATTAAGCAGGGGCTTTGAAAAATGCTCTTATCAAAGGCTCTGTTACTTATAAAATTTGTCTTAAATTAAACTATACATTTAAAATGCATTGCAATCACCTTTGAGATACATCTGTTTCATTATTGTAGTTCACTCCTGTTTTATTTCTTCCTGGTTTCTCTCAAGACAATCTCTGAAATGTAAGGCACTATTGCTTTAACTGAGGATGTATTTACTCAGATAAAGAGACATCTTAGTAATTTGGCATTTTAAAGCCTATGTCCCAGAGTTATGAACAACTTTGGAAAAACAACAAATGCTATCCAAATAGAAAATTTTATCTGATGGGCGCATTTTGGTATTAACAAAAATGTGGAAAGCTCATGCTACAGTCAGAATTGTGCAGTACAGGAACAGAGTAAGTTTATTGATAGCAATTAAACTGTTCACTTATGAAAAGAAGTTGTTATTCTTTGAATTTCAGATTTCCAAGCAAGCTCATTAACAAAATTGTATTTGTGTACTTCACGTATTCACATAGCCTTGGCAGAAATGGAGATGGCTGGAGATGATAGGTAGTAAGTAGAGGTTGCAATTGTTATACTTACTTTTTCAAAAATGCTTACTTATTTTAACTTCTAGACATAAAATCTGTAGCTTTAATACTCTTTGTACAGTATAAACTGTACTAATTTTCAGGGATGTGGACTGGCTAGGGCTGCTAGATAGGATGAAGTAACTGCAATATCTGACTCTAATTCTCCTGCCTTCTCTGGAGTCTGTAGCAGTAGTTTAAAGTTGATATTGTACAATGTGGGGGGTTTAGAGGGCTGGATGGAAAGGAAAAATCCGTCTAAAGTTGCTATATTTCATATGTTTCAGACCAGAAGCTTGTGACGTTTGGTTTCCCTCTGTAAGTCCTTCTAGACTATGAAGATGTCTGGAGCAGAAGTTAAGCAGGTGTTAATCACTCAGTTTAAAAGTTGCAATCCTGGACCATCCACTTATTTGATGCACGACTTTTAGAGGTACATAAGCACGTAGAGTAACTCCCATTTGATTTGTAAGCTCCCTAAAATTCAGTTTCTGCCACAGTCTGAGCAAATCAGAATGTATCTCAAGGATTCAGGATCTAGAAATAAGCATTTTCTAGGGCCCCGTGAAGACATCCTTTAAAATTGCCCAATGTAGCCTGAACTGGATTTTGAAAAAAAAGGTATTGCCACTGTTTCTCCAGAGATGGTTGGGAGAGAAGCACAGATCCTTATACTTACATAAGATATCTAATGCATAAAGCACTTTACTGGGGATACTGGCTTGTTGCTTTCATCAGGAGAACGTTGAAATCCCTGTCTCCTATTCCCCAGAGGACTATGCTTACATCACACTTACTGGTCATTCTGAGGAAAGCAAAAAAGGAATATAATTTGCAGGTCGTACAAAACTGGGAGTAGCTGACCACAAGGGGTTGTGCTGCCAATAAGAGGGACCTCAGCAGACTGGAGAAATAGGCAAAGAGGAATGGCTTGAAGGTCAACAAATAGACATGCCAAGTCCTACCTCTGGGGAGCAATAACCTCATGCACCAGTACAGGCTGGGATCAGCTAGAAAGCAGCTTTTTAGAAAATGCTCTGGGGATATGAGCCAGCAGTGTGTCTTTGCAGCACCTAAAGTCAAAAGACTCCTGGGCTTAAATTAGGCAGAACATTGTCAGAAGGCTGAGGGAGGTGACTCCCCCTCTCTACTCAGTCCAGGTGAGCCATGTCTGGAGTGCTAGTTCCAGTGCTGGGCTCCCCAGGAGAAGAGGCACAAAGACATACAAGGTCAGCAAAGATCCACAAAGATGGCAAGGCGCTTGAAGCATTTGCTGCATCAGGAGAAGCTGAGAGAGCTGGGACTCTTCAGCCTGGAGAAGAGAAGGCTTAGGGGCATCATATCCGTGAGCATGGATACCTGAAGTAAAACAGAGCCAGACTTTTCAATGGTATCTAGTGATAGGACAAAAGGCGATGTGCTCAAACCGAAATACAAGAAATTCTACTTAAACATAAAACAAAAAAAGTTTTTTACTGTGAGGGTGACTGGGCACTTGCCCAGGTTGCCCAGAGAGGTTGTGCAGTCTCCACGTACATAGATTCAGAAAACCTAGCTGGACATGGCTGGGGGCAACCTTCTCTAGCTGAGCCTGCTAAAGATATTTTGCTACCTTTTGCATTAGATATCTCTACAAATGGCTGGTTTCTGTACAGGATATTTTTGGCTTTTCACTAACAATTTTATTCTGTTCTACTGCCCTCATGCTCTCTTCTGAAGTCTGGTGCAGAGATAAAACCATGCACCTAAGGAACAAGCTTTTGTTGTATCTAACTACTGACAGACAAATTGACAAATTTACCAAGCCCTAGGGGTTACTTGAAGTACCCACAGACGCCTTTTCAAACTTTAGGGAAAACCCTGTGATCTGAGTTTTCCACTGAACGCTTGTGGGAGTCTTTCCATTTTCTTACCTGTCTGCAAGCTCAGCCGATGGGGTAATGCGATGGACAAGGCATGGAAAAATCTCATTTGGGAAGGGGTTCTCTTCTTCACTAGAGCTTTCCTGACCGAGCTGGTTGAATTATTTTCTGATTTAAATAGGTAATGTGAAACGCTGTATAATTAGAGTGAAAATAGCAGATGTAGCCAACAGGCAGGGTTGAAAAGAAGCAAGGTACTGCCAAAACTGTTACATTGTCATCGCTGATTATTATCTGTCAGTCACAGAGGTTTCAAACACTGCTTCTTCCCTGTCACTGTATGGGGGTTTGCGCTGTCCTACTTGTCTTCTTAGAGCTAAAAATTGCACTGCATTCACACTGTAAGGTGCAGAACCATATCATTTAGAAGTTTGCTTTCAACTCTTTTTTTTTTCCTTTCCCCCCTTGAAGCGGATTAGTTATGGTAGAAGTATTTGCAGCAGCCTATCTGTCACCAGAAAACAATAAGGCAGCCAGAGCTGTAGTGGTAGACTTACTGGAAAGATATTGCGTGATCAGGTTAAACTTAACAAACTGAATTTGCTTCCATTTTGGTAAGAATCAGTTCCACAATGAATTAGCTAACAAAATGTCATTGCGGTGACTGAAGGATGT
Organism: Pezoporus flaviventris; assembly: GCF_033815535.1. Lineage (NCBI taxonomy): Eukaryota > Metazoa > Chordata > Aves > Psittaciformes > Psittacidae > Pezoporus > Pezoporus flaviventris. The sequence goes on from NW_026892595.1 coordinate 12,692,038, forward strand.
AAACCAGATATAGGTTTGTTGAGTATGTCTGTAGAAGAGATGTTTATATCTCACATTTTAAATAGACATGGGGGATAAATGAACACGCAGTATGTTTTTCATCAAACATACTGCCCAGGAACTTTCAGTACTTGAGAAACAGTACTGGTTGCCAGCTGTATTTCAGATGATTTCCTTATCATGTAATCTCAGCAACAGAGGCACTGTGCAGACTTGGGGTTTTGCTACAAAGAATGCAAAAGCCCATGTTTTCTTTTGTTTCAAATAGTATAAAGCAGAAATTACTGCTTTTGGTAAACTTTCAGTGATATAGAACTAACCTGAGAATTCAAAAGGTCTATGCATTTACTTGCTATGAACTAAGTCTCACTGATTATAAGAGCATTAGAGAGCAAAGTCTGGCATCTGCCACTATTTTGTAACTATGAATATAGTGAACCTGAATGTCTCTTCTGCCAAGACTGTTTCTTAACCACGTGAACAACCAACTGCCCTGGGAAACTACACTGACAATTCTTTGTCAAAAATGGCCATTTCTGAAATAAGCAGGACAAGAGTGCAGAAAAGTGGAGAGGAAAGGTCCTTTTTGCTATTCAAATGGCCACTCTGAACATACAAAGTGTAATTCTTGAGAAAGCTAGGGACCTGAAGGTTTGTTCTTTGTCCTGAATCTGAGACACCTTTTGTGTTGTGAATTCTGGAGGAAGAAGGAAAGGTATGAAATATCTCATTTGACATAGATACAAGAGATTCAAAAGTAACTCTTGTTAAAGCTGTGGTTTACATTCAGACCAGTAGTGTAAACTGCAAGAACGTATTGCAAATTCATTAGTATCTACTTCAAGTCATCAGGAATTTTCAGTTTATATTGCCTATATCAAATAGCTCTCCATTATTAGAAACTGTTTTTCTAGTCTTTGTCTGTAATATTAGTAGGCTGTAAAAGTGAAAGTGGTTAGCCATATTTTACCAAGAATTTGCAGAAGATTAGGCACATGCCCAGTGTCAGCTAATATGTCTCAGCTGGGAAGCAATAACTTCAAAAAAGAGTGATTGAAGAAGTGCAGGAGATCTGATCACTTGTAGCCTGGTGCAAACTGAGTACCAGTGAATACCAGTGTCAGTATTTACACCATGCCAGTTAAATATTTTGTGTTGGGTTTTTTTTTTGTTTCTTTGGGTTTGTTGTTGTTTTTTCCCCTTTGAAGCTAGAGTATGCTTTCTGATACCAACAAAAAGTGGGTAGGAACTGTTTTTGTTCTATTTATGCTTCCTTAGAGTTCACACCATCTTTTCTGAGGTCCCTCTTGACCCTAATCAAACATACACCATAATTATAAAACATATGGAAAAAAAAATCTTCTGAAAAATTAATTTTTCTCCACCAATACTGAAACTTACAGCAGAAATTGTACTGGGGGAGAAATGAAATGAAAGGAAGGGAATGAAACAAGAAGTCTCATTTCACTGAAGAAGTACGTAATAATTACTTCTAAGAAACAGCTTCATCCAAGGTCAGAAATGAAGGGTTAATTGAGTGCAATCCAGCCTAAGAATTTTGATGGAGTATCACAATATTACATACTAAAAAAGAATTTACAACAAATACTCATGTGCTTTCTTGGTCCTAATAATGCCAGAAATGCCAGATAGTCCACTACTGTGTTGTCTAGACAAATGGCATGTTCTTGCTAATTGGAAGTACAAAAAAGCCAAATTAAAAAGTAGGGATTATGGTAGTAGGAAATAGTAGAAAATGGACTGTGCTCTCACAAGCCTTTTTCCTTCTCATTACTTGAGATAGAATTGAAATCCTGTGCCTGAAATTATACTGATTTCATCAACTATGAATATGTATTTTCCAAAATATATGGCTATGAACATATGGATCATATTTTCAATGCATGTCTCAAGTTTAAGAGTTATTAAAAGTCATCTGTTTCGTAATATTTAAACTATTTCCAGTGTTAAAGCTTGACTTCTCAGATGCGATATTTTCCAGGAACATTTTCAGAGAACTGTGTGGGTTTTGTGTTTACCAATGAGAACAAACTACAATGAGGAGGGGGTAATAGTTTTTACATATTTGTTGTTTGTTTTGGCATTTGCACAGTCATACACTAGAACTTTCTCCCGGAGACTTCCTTGTTCTGCCTTTCCTGTTATGCATCTGATTTGCCCTGTTTGTCTCAAAGTGAAGGGGGAGATGCTCTCCCTTTGTGCAGAATGATGAATCACTATGCAATTTAGACTGCACTGCCACTTGTATTAATTTCTGTATCAGGTTACAGAAAAGGCCTTGTTCTCCATTGCATCCTTTCCTCTAAAGCCTTGTGCAAAGTGCACAAAAAAATTGTCATCACTGAAGTCCTGGAGTATGACAGAATGATTCTCTACTCATGGGACACCTCCTGTCCCAGTACCTGGGAAAAGAATTGCGTTCGTAGCTATAGCTCGTTTGTGGATATTATGTTTTCTGAATGCTCCTGTGCTGTCCTGGCCATACTGAACCACCAGATATATATTGTCCCCTTACACTCTTCTAAACTTGCTGGTAATTACAGCTACTTGCTACTAAGCTACCATACCATGGATATAGCTGACTTTCGCTTGTATACTTAAGAACTGCAATACCCACCTACTTCTGGATTGGGGTGGCAGCCATAAAGTAGGCACACTCTTGCTCTGAATTAAACCCTCACATAGGAATATGAAGATGGCCTTTGAAATCCTGAAATTGGAATACGCTACCAATACACTGATAAAGCCACCTAAGACCATCAAGACACTACCAAGACACCACGGCATGGAATATGAAAGAAAGACTTACTTATGCTTGTGTTCAGTACTCATAGCAGTGCCTGCCAAGAAGATTCAAATTGCTGGTACCACAGTGTAAAGAATAGTTTCTCCTTTTGTGTTGTTCTTGGTGAAATTTCCAGCGCTCTGTTGCCCTTTCTGAACATCAGAAGTCACAAACAGTTGCAACACATTACTCCAAAAGCATCAGTATGTGTGTTGAGGGAGAACAGGGAAGAGCCCATACCATATGGGTTAAGATATTTGCGTAGTGCAGACAAGCAGGTGACACGACAAACACTGGAAAGTCATTGCTGGAAAAGCTAAAAAGAGTTTTGTATGAGGTGGTGTGCTGATGGATGCCATATCTGGTATGCCATGACAGGGACACCTGGGGTACAGCTGTCAGGCCTGACATACTGCTGCTGCTTGTCCACCGTGTAACCTGGCTAGGACAGCCTGGGCAGCTACCCAACAGACCACTGCAGGCATTGTCCTCGTGCCTTCTCTTTAGTATGAGAGTCTGTGGAGAGACAACAGAACTTGGCATGATCTTAAATTAAGACAGGAATGTGTCATAATACCTGACTAGTCTATTCCCCTAGGCGTATTTTTTGTACTCTCCGGTATAGGTCAAGTTAGTTTCCGCTGGCCCCTGAGAAAAGGATGAGGGAGGGATCCCCAGGCAGCTGCAGTGGGACAAAATGCTGTCACATATAGACATGTCTATAGCATGGATTAGTGGTTGGTCAGCATTATCTTGGGCCAGTACGTAAATGTTTGCTAGTCAGATTGCCAGGTAATCCTGTGTTTAATGCTCTCTGGCAATGGCAGCGCTGAGACCCTAAGGAGGAGGGACTGCCACATCGCTTTCTGTTCAGGTGCTCTGCAGCTGTAATGTGGAGGTGTACCACCCTGACCAAGACTACAGGCATTACCCTGTATTTATGACGGTACTGTGGGAGGTTTCTCTGCAGAGAAGTGGCATTTCCTCAGGTCACTGTGACTGCTGGGGTCCTGTGGATTATTGCACTGCAGGAGCCTGCACTCACAGGGTTATCAGCCAGATCACTTTCATGACATCCTTCATGTCCAAAGCCAAGACAACGTGAACTGTCTGAGAATTTGCCCTTAAGTGAGCTCCTGCAGGATGATGCAGAGACAGCTATAAAACCTTTGATCCTTCTGCTACAAGTGTTGAAGTGCTGCACTAAAGCAAACCCCTCTGGAGTCTCCCTGCCAGCTCTGTCTCCAGTCTTCTCTGCAAGAGGAAGCAGCACCAGCCCTCTGGGACTCCTGCACCTCCTGCACCAGGATGCTGTTCTGTGCCGCTGCCGAGGGGAGCTTGGCAGCAACTTCAATGCAACCAGATGTCTACGCAGGGTCTCCCATTGAGCTTGGTCCTGTTATCAGAGACATGAAAGGAAGGAGGCAGTTCTTACATTTCCCTACATGGCCCAGAGCAACAGCTCTGCATGTGGATTTTCTGTTCTTTTGCAGAGAAGGGAATGAAGGTGGGCCTAGTAAAATAAATTGCAGGACTTTTTGTTTTGATTAAAGCCATTGTGTAACTAGTGCTTGTATTTTCTGTAGTTACATTCCTACAGCTACATTCACAATAGAAGGCAGCTTATTTTAAGCTAAGAGGAAGACTTGACACAAGGTTACAGCAAAGAAAGAAAAACTAACAATATTGATAAAATACATGCTTCTTATAAATTCATCAGCCCTAATCCTTACAATGAAAATATGCTTTCCAAATCCAGTGGCAAGGTTAAAGGAAAAACATCCAAATACATATATCAACACTAACCATGTTTTCTTATATGAAAAAGATTATTTATTTTTTTTGACTCTGAAGAAATGCCACATTCATGCCAAAAGCATAAAATACAGTGAAGAAAAGGCTGGCAGTATTTAAAACATGCAGATGAGCTCCAGAAACTTCTAAGGGCATTAGCATAGCTGGCTGCAAAGGAGGCACTATTTATCTTAGGAGTCACTGGGTAATGTGTAACATATACAGAAAAGAGAGGTACAAGGTCAGCTCTCATATGCTTAGGAGCCCTGGTAGTTTGGAATTGGAAGTATTTTGAATGAGGCTGTCTGCCATTTAACTTCCAGGAAAAAATACTGTAGCAAACAAAATCTTTCAACCTTTTATTTTCTTTCTCATTTTCTGTATAGGAAAGTAAAATATTTTCTATCTTTTTCATCTCAGGAGGGTCTGAAAACTGAGAACAGATGAAAGAGAAATACTAACCATCTTCTTCCAGAAAAATATATCTTATCTATAGATTCATATATTTTAGGGTTTCAAAGGAACATTATGATTATCTAGTCAGAACTGCCTGACAGGCTGTAAAACCTCACCAAGTAATCTCTCCATCAAGCACATAACATCTGCTTGAGTAATTGCATACCTCTTAGAGAGATACCTAGTCATGATTTAAGGGCTGCAAGTGATGAAGTTCTGCAGTCCTTACTCAGAATTCGACTCAGTGAAAACATTGGCATATTATGCTCTCTGTCTGTTAGGTTTGGAGGAACAGAAAGAAATACCTGGCTTTAAATAGAGTCTTGTTTGAAATCTGTATGAATAAACTCTACAGAATTTAAAACAAACAAAAAGAAAATGCATCATAAGAATACTTGTGCACCACCTTCTCTTTTGTAAGGACACAAACCCACATTCCTCTATCCTTTTTTCTTGGGATTTTCAGAAAGCATTGACAAAAAAGTTAAATCCTGCAGGTGAATCTCTTTAGGTTTAAACTGACTTACATTTCTAGTTCAGTTACCTATAGGAACAGTTTCCAGCCCTGTATGATGCATTGTTCCTAATATACAGTCTAGTCTTTTTTTACATGTGGTGATACTCCACCTTCAGTATCCTTTTAAAGATGCTAATTTCAAGGGAATTACATCAGAGGCACCAACTCTAAGTAGTGAGGTAAGTTCTCTCACAAATGCCATAGTAATTCAAACCTCTGTATGCGAACTAGACATCAGGTGTTCAGACTTGACACTAGGGCAAAACAGTGACTGAACTGGTCACTTACAACTATCACAAAAGCTATGAGCTCTGAGGCAGAAATTAAGACTAACTGGCATTCTGATCAACATATTTGTGCGTGCGGTGGAAACTGTATAAATATACTTGGTTGTGAAATGTGATCAAGAAACCTGATAAATCTGTACAGCCAAAGGTGGTATTTTCTGAACAGATGCATACCTTATGTTCACAGATCATATCATGATGTGAACCTGTGCATGTATGCAACTTTAAAGTACACACTACCAGAAGTCACTTGCCCTCTTTCAGATCCATTAATATTTCAGAATACAGCATTGTCAAAACACGATCGTATTGGTAACCTTGTTTTCTGTGGTAATGAATATTATGCATACATAAACATTCAAACTGTGGTAGCTCTTCTCTTTGAAATAACAAATGTTTCCAATATTCATTTGCACCATCAGATACAAGAATAGATTTTGCTTACGTCCAGCGGTGTCCTGCTATTGCTTGAATTGACTGTCACAGCTGAAAGTCATGGAGTGACTCGGTGCCCATAAAAACAGATGAAATACTGGGAACCACTTAAAAAAAAAATGAAAATCTTACCTTATTAAAAGCAAGCACAAACTCCTGAAAAATGTAAACTTTGAAAAGAGAAGCATCAGTCATAGCTTCTTAGCTCATCTTTCAGAGTTAAATCAACAGAAAAAGCAGTCATAATATTTCAACACCTAAATAAAACAAGCTAGGAATTTCTTTTGGAGCTTAAAGCAGCTCAGATCATTTCCCTAGTCAGATAGAGACTTCATGTGTGACCTTAGATAAATTGTCTGGGACAAGGTTTCTGAAGGTATGTATATGCCTAGGTGTACATTTAGGTGTGTATTGGGGTATTTGCTACAGATTCTCATAACTAGCAGGCACTTTACATGAGTGTCTATCTACTTTTAAAATGATCATTCAGTGTTTTACCCAAGGGTCTGCGGATGACTAAGGGGTTCACAAGCCCATGAATCTTGGCTATTGTAACTAATGATGTTCAGATCTATTTTCACTTTGTATTTTGAAATAAGTAGTATGGTGCCTATGAAGCCTTTGAAAACTATCAGTTCTGACAGTCTGCTCTAGGACAGTAGACTCTATTCCCCTCTGTAATATGAGAATAATTGTACCTTCAGTAGGAGCTGCCAAATAAACAGGACACATGGTGAGACAGTCATTGAGTCATAATGTAGCCATATTTCAAGCTTGAAATAAAGAAAGGAAAAGAAAATATCCACTTGCTGCATAAAGAATATATGTTTGTTCTCCCTAATTCCACAGTTGATCAGAGGAGGGAGAAAGAATACATCTTGGGTCTCATACAAAAATACAAATAAGGGAGTGGGGAGATCTTACACAAAAAGCTGATAGCATGTAAGTAGCAGAAATTGCAGAGCTGAGTGTTGCTCAGTACCTCCTGGAGGTTGCTCAGCACCTCAGAATCAGGGCAGAACTTGTATATTTTTTTCAGGTTTGATTCTGCAATACTAAATTAAATGAGTCATATCAACTTATGCAGAATTCCCCTGAAATCAAAAGGGCTAATTGAACAAAAATCACTTAGGATAGAAAGAGTTGCAGTGAGGCCCTTAGAGAGCACAGCTACAGGCACTTTAGACAATTGAAAATGCTCTGCTCTTTCCACAAACGCACTTCACATCTGTATGAATAAGCTAATTGCTGACGGGAAGGCACTGTTGGTGTTTATTAAACATGAAGGATCAGAAACAACATCTGGCTCAAGCAATCCCTAATTTTGAGAAGCCTGGAAGCAATATCAGGGAGAAACAATTTAAACATATTTCTTATTAACATATTTCTTCAGAAGCATTTGATATGAGCAATCATCAGAGCTGGGATAATGCAGAAGGCAGTTACTCTGACAGTTGCTATAGTCCAATGCTTTACTGTCACAGATTCATCACACATATGAGAAGCTATATTAAAGTCAGAAAAGGTCATTCTCAGATTTCTAGATCATAAACTTCAATACTTATTCTTGTCATTTTTTACCTGCCACAGTGGATCAGTAATATATGACTACTGAAGATCTTTATGGTGACAAAGTAGATAGAGCAGATGCTGTATGCCATTTAAGAATTTAGTTCTGCTATACTTTTTAGTTTTATAGAAATACATTTATTTTTGTACTAAGAGGCAGAAAACATTTCTGCTTCAAATTATTCAGCTATGGTTAGTCCCCTTTAATTATTGTATATAAAAACGTTTTATTCTTAAATCTGACTGGTAGAGATCACTTAGAGCATTCAACTAGAATAGTCTCAATAAAAACTAATTAAAAGCTCCTGTGAGTTTGAGCATTGTATCTGGTAGACTCAGTAACAAATAAAACGCAATTCTAAACATTCATTTTTACAAAAAAAACCCAAACAAACAACAAAAAAAAACCCACAAAACCAAAAAACTAAATTTGAACAATAAGTTAATAAACTGAAATAGTTATCTATTTTCAGATATAAAATCCCAGCGACTCAATTTATATATCACTATAGCAGACATGACACGATTGTGAATAATGCTATCCACTGTCATAAGTGGTACTTCAAGGTTTTCAGCAGAAAACTTATATTTTAATTTTCTGTTCATATAAAGCCAAAAGTAAGAGGCAAAGCCAGCCTAATAGTAATCCAAGGTTCTGTAGGAGAAACATCAACCAGGGTCGCCGTGTCTGAATATGAGTCATTTCAGGAAGCTAAAAAAAGAATAAGAACCAGAATGAGAGCCAGATATATTCATCTCTGGGAAAAAAATTCTTATGGGAAAACAAGGCAAACTTCATTAAAAAAAACCTTTCAAAATGCTGTTTCTGAAATATAGTTATTAAGCTGTAGCATTTTCTGTACATTGCAACAACACTGACCTTGACAGTGACATGTTGAAATTAAACAAATTCTACCCACTTTGGTTCTTTTATCAGCACCAACAAGAATTATAAATGAGATTCCAAAATTTGTTAACTTCCAAATAGTTTTTAAAAATTCTATACAGCTGTCTGTAAAGAAATGCTTATTTAGTAAATTCAGTGATTCCCTTTTGAGGGAATAAACTAGTTTGAGTTTTTTTGTTTCAGTACTATATATAGGGTCAATCCTACTCTTACTGAAATAATTGGCAACCCTTCTGTTTGCTTGGGCTTTACTAAGCATACAAGTAGAAAACAGGATTTTTTAAATATGCTTGAAAGAATTATGCTTAATATTTTTCTCTGGGAGTTTTAAATCAATTAAAGGAGCAGCAGCTATTTAGAATCGCGTTAAAAGCTACTTACATTGATCTTCCACTCTACTTGGTGTCTTTCATCAAGGTTTTAAGTAAAATATATGTCTCAACAGACCCAGTGAAAATGATGCCGCAGGCTCAGACTCTCAGTATTTATGCTCTATGTATTACAGGCATCAGGGGAGGCACTAATGACTGCTGATACTTTCACATCAATTTTTGAAATAAATATAGAGCAATGGCCTGGTACTGACCTTTGGGTTTGGTTGGGGCTTTTTTGTTTTCTTTTTTTATTTGTTGTGAACTTCAAAGGAAGAGCAAGTGGTCCTGGCACTCTCCCATCCTCCCTTCCTGCTCCGCTCACAGACTGTGCTTGAATGAAGCTCATTACTTCCTCTGCTCTTTAGAGCCTCCTCAGAGGAGATGTATCAGCATCAGCCACTGGGAGACAGTGCGGTGGTGCTGACCAAGGAAGCTAACAGGGTGTGTTTACATCTATTTGTTATGCTTGTCCTTCCCTCTGTCAGAGGGGGGTCTCCAGCTCTGCTTCTCCTGCACTCTTCCTTCTCTGGAAGTTGGCATGGGCCCAAAAGAAAACTAGAGTGAAAAATCTGCCTCCGCTTTAAGGTTTTGCATAAAAATAACAGGCAAACCCAAATGTCCCAGATCTTCATAACAGCTGGCAGTGGCTTAAATTATGGTACAAATTTACATCTTAAAAACTTACATAGTTATATTTAATTTGTATTTGAGGCTCATCAGAAACTTTCAATCTAAACCAAATGTAAATACCTCAAAGTTCTGATGTAAATCAAAATCTGAACTGACAGTTTGTAAGTGTTCAGAGCATGTGGGTTTTGTTGTGTATATAGTAAAAACTGTTAAAACCTAGGCCTGAATCCATGGTTTCCAGTGTAGACCTTTGGTATTTCTTATTTATCCTAATAATCTGTCTATTGTGTCCTCTTTCCCAGCACCTGAGTGAGCAAGTTCTCTAAATAGGAAACTTTTCCCCTCCCACTGCAAAAGCCAGTTATTTTTTTCTTATTGCTGTCAGTGCAATTTCTGAGTTACATACATGCATGGAAGGCTCCTAAGAAAGTTTTCAAACAGAAGCCTTAGCAGATAATGCCCTTCCTGTATCCAGCGCAGATGTCTGCTCTCTCCACCTAACCTATATGCATATTATCAAGCACATAGATCATTTCTACACCCTTATGTAGTGTGACATCCCTGCTTATGTCTGAAAGCATGCCACAGCATCAGCTATGGTTCCCCAACTCTCTCTGGACACAAATGTGTGTGCTCTAGCAGAGAAAAGCTTGTTTAGGAAGCATAAGCCTGTTCAACTGGCAGATGCAAACCACTTCACAGATTCAGGGAAGACAGCAGAACATACAAGCTGTTGAATGCCATTACACTTGCTAATGCTTAAAGTCTGTTGGGGGCAAAATAGTTATTGTTAATGAAGGGACTACTCTATTCCTACTGCAGCTTATATTATCATGAGCACACAAAAGACATGAAGAATTAGGAAGCAGCATGCCAAAGGCAGGCTGAAGCAGGCTGCTGAGGGCCTCTCAACCATGTGCTGGCTAAACAAGAGTTCTACCAATCTGGGGCATATATGGTATTACTGCTGTGCTGCAACAGCCCAACAAGTCACTTTAAAAATGCTTCTTTTATCTCCAAAATTCAAGGATTTTTAAGGTTAGTCAGAGAAAAAGTCAGTTGGTTACCTCAGGGAGCGGTTGGCTAGCTCCTATTTCTCGATATTCTTACTTTCTTGCTTCTATCTCCCTCCTTTCAAATTAGACAACAAATCTTTCTGGTCAGGAATCATATAAACCCCTATGATCTGTAAAATCGCTCAGAAGTGACAACCAGTCCTTGGGGTTTAATAGAATACATTTGATTTCATAAACATTTATCTGTAATGATTACTTCATAGAGACTCATTTAAGAGGATGATACAGAATTTTCAGGTTTGTTTCCCAAGACGAAAAGGGGACGTTTTGTCAAAAAAACCAATTCATTAGAAGTGTTTTTCTCCATTCCATATATTAGTGCCTCAAGTTTCAGTTGGATTAAGGGTATGTTAAAGAAATGGTATGTTATTAATTAAAAGATCCTTGGAAATAGTTCAAAGTTATGATTATACTTACACTTGACCTCTAAACAGACGCCAAGTGCAAAAAATCTCACTATACGGCTCATAAAAAGCTATTTTTCAAGGAACTTAATTATGGTTAAGTGACAATTAAACCCACAAAATTACAGGGCTTTACAAACATGCGACAAACAATTTATATTGCAATATTTCACCTGTGCATACACATTTGCAAGACAAAATACTCCTCCCTTCCACCTTCCCCAGTTACTGGGAAGATGAAGTTTTGCAGAATTTCTTTGTGAAAAATGGTGAATGTTGTGCATAATTTCATCTTTTGTCCTTTTCCTCAGATTTCTAAAATTCTTAGTCTACCCCCGCTTGTTAATGGATCCAGAATGCCATTTGTAGAAATGAAAAGCCTTTAATTAACCACAGAAAGTAGTTTTGTGCACCCTTGGCTGCAGCAGCAGTCTCACAGTGCTGTCCTGTCAATGAACCTCCACTCATACCCCTCAACGCTCCTCAGTGCAGAAACCAGTGAGGCTGTTCAGTTTTATTTAACTGCTGCTCTGACAAGCACATGAATAACTGAAAGCCCGTAAAACAAATACTGAAAATTACAGCTAAGCTTTGTGCACCATGAAGTATTTGTATGCCATTGGCAGCGACACTGATGACTGCTGTTTGCCGATGAGAATGCAGCAGAGAATAAAAATGATTTCTGAACAGAAAGTTGAAAAATACATAAAGAATGGCTGATTTTCTTTTGAGATGTACTGTACAAGCACACAAAACTTTTCAGACCTATAGACTCCTGCAGTGCCACAGGAATAGTTTTTAAACTAAAATAACCCCAGTGATAATAACACCTGTACTTCTGACAAACACAGGTGAGGAACCCGATGGCAATTCTTTTGTCAAAATGCAGAGAAAAGCTGATTGGAACCATATTAATAAAAGTGAGGTGAGAGAAATAAGATCCTCTCTCTCCTCCTTTCTCCTCTTCACGTCAAGAAGAAGATTATGTTGACAAGCTGAGAACAAGGGAAAATATGTCCCAGTCTCAGCCTGGAACTGTGTCATCTCTTGGGATTTACAGCTGTCACACTGCTTTGCAGACTCAGGGGAAAACATGATGTTCTAGGAGCCTGTGGGTCCCTGACGGATGCTGAACCTACACTGAAGGAAAAACATGCCTAAATCATTCTTAGCCACATTAGTAAAACCATGCCTATTGAGTAGGTAGGCAGCCTCATTTCTACATTTCTCTGTGCCAGAATAAGATGCAACTTGGTACACAGTGTTCTTGTCTATTGTTTACCATCTTAGTCAGGACTGTTGACACATCCACAATCCTTAGGCAGTTCCCACATAAGTTCTTAGGACTAGTTTATGTTATTTTACTTTTGTTATGGTAGCAAAAATAGACTAAAATATACCTAAAGCAAAGGTCAATTATTACAAGTATATTTTTGAAACCGTCATGGCACATCAGGTTTAAAGTATTATGCTTGAAGCTGGTAAATGATTTTGAAGGTATGAAGTGGGAGGTGGTAGTGAGCACAACAGACAGCCAGGCTTGGGAAAAATCTAGTAATAATTTAGGAAGAGACAGACCTCTTTTTTACCTCTTGATCTAATCACTCTAAACATTCTATCTTTTTTCAGAAGTATGCAAACAACTTTACATTGACACACATTGGTTAAAGAGCCATGTGTCAAAGCTGGCAAGGTAATTAAGCTCTGCACTGTTACAAGTGTAACATCTAGCAGCCTCTTCAACAAATGATGTGGCCTGAGGCATGAGTTACGATTCCACCACATTATTCCACAGTCCTTAGACCTTCTTCCTACTGTATGTCTTCACACTTTATTTTTCTATCGTCAGATCACTGTTATTGAACTGGGAGTATGAAAAATGTTGGCCAAATATGAAAAAGTTGAGGCAATCTGATGGAGTTTTAATTGCTTAGGAGCTCATCCAAACCTCTCTTGAGATAGAAAAGCTGACCAGGAAGAGCGTAGGATAAGCATCTTGGATTTTAGTTCAGAAACATAAAATTCATATTGAAACAATGGATGAAAAATATATAAAGAAAAGGGCAGTGAAGAGAAAAAAAGTAACCAGCTTCAGGAATTCAAAAAAACACCTGCAGGTTCAAACGTTTCTTTATGTTGACTAAGTAACTCTATCAGACCTAAAAAATACACTGTTCACCTTTTCTCCTTTAAAATTCCCGTACGTCTTTCTCATATATTATCCTCCTAATGGCCTTCATTTCATCTTTTTATTGCTAACTATTGTGGCAGTGACATGGAACAGAACCAGACTGTTGTTCTAAGTACTGTACAAACACAAGGCAGGCAACATGCTCTTCCCAAGAAGCCTATGAGCATTTTTTTCTCTCCAAGTTTATCCACCTGCATTTGTCTGACACTCATCTGTGATGTGGCTATGTTAAAAGAAAAACGTAGCAATAGACTGAAGTTCTCACCATTTCTGCTAAAGATAAATACAAGAACATTCCGGCTGTAACAGTAAAAATCCAGTTTTGAATGCATGGTTCAGCTGATACAGAAAGGCCAATATAAAGTCCTAAGAATGCTGTTAGTGCGCTTATGAAATTCATCATAATTGCAATCTTTGTGGGGATCCCTGTACTTAGCAGCACAGCAAAGTCACCTGCATCGAGAAAAAAGACAGAAAATTTATTATTTAGGTGATAAATGTATTTTTAAGGCTCTCTGTAATAAAACATGAAGGAAAATAATTAAGATATGCATGGTGCATGATGGAGGACTGCCCTTAGATTTCTGTAGAATTAATTATAAACTCATCCTGTGGGAAAAACCCGAAAACCCCATATTGACTTGTATTTGTTTAGCTGTTCCTGAAGATAGCAGACAGTATACAGAAGCGGCTTTCTGTTAGTTCTTGATGGTCTGTGACATTTCCAACTTGGATACATGCAAAAGTGAAGTCACATGCTTTCACAGAGTTTCTAAATCTTTCTCAACTGGCAACTTGCCAGTTCAATTCATGTGAGTATATCTGCAGTATGGTCTATGAGTGTTTTACAGGTGCTGCAAGTCAGAAAAACCTATGCCAGTATGATTCCTGTTTAATTCCATTGATTCCAGGCCTATTTAGCTTTGGCAAATTGTACATTAGAATAGATTTTTCTTCTAAAATAAACAATCCCATAAAAGGCCCATGGTAAAAGGTTTTTCAAGTAAGTTCTTCCCTGTGAGTGTAGAAATGCCACTTTAACACCGGACCACTATTGTCGCAAGATTAAGGTCTGCCTTTGGAGTTGACTGTTCAGCATTCTGGTAATTTCTTTGATATGCAAACAGAAGGTTCAAGTTTTACAGCAATTCTCCACCCCACATTTTTATTTGGGGTAATTTTCTATGTACACAGGGCATGAAATCTTCATTCATTTAAGAACAGAAATGGGAACCCGCAGTTCTCACCTCAAACTTGCCAGGTTATAAATGTCTATCAATGCAACATCAGAAACAACTTCAGCCATACTGAAACATTTATCACAAAGAGATGATTGAGGGCAATGTTCAATAGAATGATCTGCTTGTCCCATCCACTAATAAAATGGGTCATATATCTTCTTTTATTATCTTTTTATACTTAATTAGCAGGAGAAATAAGGGTAGCGTGAAGAATGCATTGTGAAATGGATCTACTGCATATTAACACTCTTAGCCCATTGTGTCAGGCATGCCTATTGCACACACACAGCTCTTGCTCTCAGCTTTACTATATTTTTGTCTGTACACATGAGAATAACAGGTCACTCTTGAACTGATGGCATTTACATTTGGAGAAGGCAAGATGGGGTGGCATCCAATAACTAGGGCAGAAGCCTCCCCTCTTTTTTGTGAAGCAGTTAGAGAACACAGCCTCTATATATCCATCTCACACACTAATCTTAGAGTACAGGAAAGAATTATTTGGAAAACCTGGAACTACAAAGACAATCAAGAGAAATACAAATTATATTTCTTACCCATTTCATGAGGAATTTCATGGCATAAAATAGCAATCGTTGTTGTTACACCTGCTTCTGTTGAGGATGAGAATGCTGCTCCTATTACCAAGCCATCAGCAAAATTGTGAAGACTATCACCCACCAGAACCATTATTGCTAACAAGCTAATTTTCTTACCTAAGAAAAACAAAAAACAAAAAAGCCCAGAATTTTTAACACAGATACTGTAATTTTTGCTATGTTACAAATTATTTGGGTTTTTGGTCACTTCACATATAACATTATGAGAAGTCATAACAATCAGAGAAAAAGAGTTTATCCTGTTTTTCTTCTTATTGTTTCCCTTGGTATATTTGAAACAAAAAGTAGGTGTATAATACTTCAGAGGTGCAAATACCAGGAAGTAGCTTCCTTATTTTTACTAAGTAAACTATTTTAACTCCAGCCTCGTAACATATCCTAAGGTTTCCCATTAATCTTTCTTTGGTTGCTGAAATTCACATTTTCCTATGTTTTTTCTTTAAAAGATGTGAATTTTCCCCACATTGCTTACAGAAATATATAGCTATAATGAAGACAAATATTTGGTCTTATGCAGATGATCATTTTAATACTGAAAATCATACTGCTACTGAGTCACATTTTCAGGGTCTTTTTTTTACGAGATTGTATTGCAGTGAAAAATAGAGACGAAAGGCAACAAGCCTCAGTGCATCCCTATTAGTACAGCATTAGAGCATGCTCACTTCCAACTTTTGTTACAACCAATTAGTGGCTGTTATGCTTATAGTACTCCTATCTGCAGCATCATTCATGGATGCAGATGGCTGTTTTTTATCCATACTCTTCTGTGACCTTGCTTTAGTATGGAACAGTACATTGGATGTTCATCCTTGGGCATCAGACATGAGTGGACAGGTGCTGGTAGCGATACTGATATCAAGCTAGGGAATTATGGACCATCTCTCTGTCGACCCTGTAACACAGACAGTTGAGTAACATGCTGAATGGATTCATGGGGAGGGATTTTATCTCCTCAGGTAGCAAGGAGGCTCCATCCACTGGCTCACTATCTAGGCTTAGCAACATATAGTTGGTTCCCCTAGTTTGTACATTGTCCCAGTCATTTTATCCATAATCTTATACACTGGACCTCCTAATGTGTCTGAGGAAACTCATCCAGCTTCCCTCTGCATAGTATGGACAGAACACTTTGCAAAGGATTCCTTTTATGCCTGAAGAAACAGGGTTGTGATTTAAACCCTAAACATGTAATTTCTTGACTTTTGATGGCCCCACAGAGACATAATATGACAGTCTAAGGAGCTAATGTGAAGCCGCACAGAAATGTCTGAACATAGTTATTACAAAGTTTCGCTTCAGTAATGTTTTTGCAGAGATGACCAGTTTATGGTGATGAGGGAGACTTTTTTCTTACAGAAACTGGCTGGAACTGAAGTCTTCAGACTATTATAAAAAAAACACATAGCACATAAATGCCTAACAACTGTATTCAGAAAATCCTCCCTAGTTGCCCAGAAGCTCTGCCGGTTCAGAAAAATTGGCAGGCTTGTTAGATTTTCCTGCCAGCTTACAGAGCTGGAAGTGGATGTCCCCAGTTTACACAGTTCTTTCTAAACACTATGGGCAGTTTATAATCGATAGTGCAGAGCATGAATTACATAGAAATAATAGATTGCTGCATTAGATTAAGTTTGTGATATGTAATAAACAGTGGCAAGGACAAAATTGTGGCCTGCCCTAAGATATTATTAGTCTGTTTTATTCAAGTGTTTGATTGTTGAAGAAGATATACCATGGTTACTGGAACTCACTCCAGCGTGGTGTTTATAATATAACATGGGGATCAGGTTAACATTATGGGGCAACTGCGAATGTAAGCTTTGTGAACTTACTTGACTGAAAGTTAAGATGATGCATATATAAACAAAACTGAATGTTTAGCTAAATTTACTGTGAGCCTATTTTAAAGCAACTTTGTTATTAGCAGTTATCATATGGCATTATACTGCTGCAACAGTAACTATTAGCTATGAACTTATTACCCTATTTCTACAAAGACACCTCTTAAACAATTCTGCATTTATTTTTGATAATTTTCTCAAATTGATGATCAGAACTCATAGCAAATTCTGTTTCATAATTTTCATAAAGCTGATGGGTACAGGACCCCCACCATAGATTAAGCTTTTTAAACGTTGAATAAGAGTTTAAAGCAAATATTTATCCATAAATAGGTCCTTTTCCCAATGTTTTCATTACTTATAGAGCAAAAATAGTTCTAGTTAATGTAAAGTCTCACTGAGTATACCAAGCGTACAGTGGTAATACTTGATCTTTTCAGATATTGGTAGAACAAGTATGGATAAATGAGGAGAAGGCCACTAAGACATCTTTTTCTTCTAGTAGCTTCTTGCTTTCTGAATTACTCACTGGCTATCTAAGGTGATGACTCGTTTTGCAGTTGTACTTGACATGCGTTTACAGAGAAGTCTGGCACTTTTGGAGATGTCAGGCTCTGTCTTAGAGCTGTAAATTCCATTCCATTTTAGGGAAAAAAAAACCCACCTAAAAGTTTAACTCAGTACCAAAGTACCTGGGTATGTTTATACATTCAACTACCCACAAGACCTTTAACAATAAAAACTTTTGAAAAATTGTATTCTCAAAAATTGCTCTTAAAAAAAAACAATGCCCCTTCCCTAATATGCTCCCTCTCAGTGATTTCTAATTTAGAAGTAAAATTGGGGTGTAAGATAAAAATGGAACCAAACAAAGAACATTGTTACTGAGACACTATCCCAAATTTAGTTATACAGCAAATTTAGTTATTTGAAACAAATAATACTGAGAACACCAGAAATCTGTTTGTGCTTAGCAGGTAGCGATGATTGAACAGAATGGAAACATCTAGAGGTGAACTAGGTAGACAGTCACATTGAAAGTGGCACTGGACTGTGTACTGGTGGATAGGTGACACTGAAGCAATGGAAATCCCAATTTCAAAAGCCTCAGAAATGGAAATAGAGTGCACCAGAAAAAAGAATATTAAAAACTTAGAAGATAATGACATTTTCAAATAAATCAAACTGATGACCTGAAATCCAAGATCATAAAAGAAAGGGGAGTTCATTATAGTAAATAAATTGATCTCAATTAAAATGAATGACTACAACTCTATGAAATTTAAGTTCACACAAGTACAGTCAAAGGCAGAGTTTGGTTTATTCTCTATTTTCTTGGTTTTTTGGAAGAGGCAGCAGCAAGACAGAGAAGAACTACTTTGAAGCTCTCTGGAGAAAACAGTTTATCCTAAAACTGAGAGCCATCATGAGCCCATAATTCCATACATGTAATAAATAATTATTGGTTTTAAAAGGCTATTGCTTTACCATATATGAGAAGAAGGAAGCAGAATTATATTAGTACAGCAAGCCAAAAAAACCCATCATTTCACTGCTTTCAGAAATAAAAGCCCTAGCAAAGTTTATGATTATAAAAATCTGGTTTGTATTAGATTTTGAATATTTTCCTTTAAGCAAAGGCTGTAGAAAAATAGTTTGCAACAGTGAGTAAACAAACACTAAAGCATGGACATTATAAGATTAATTAAATTCACAATTACAGGGTTGGCAGCTGAAAAGATCTTCAAGCAGAGATTAAATTATGAGCCAAGCACCATCAGATGTGGTGATGTAGTACACAGCAAAGGCAGAGCTAAGCCAGCTTCACACTTTCAATTCCATCTTAGGTCTGAAGATTTTTCCTGTAACTTCTCTAGTCTTGTTGTTGATACTAACTTTTTTTGCTGATGGCCTTACTCTGTGGAGTATCTTCAGCAGACTCAGAATCTTCTGGGCTTCTCTAGTTAAAAGCAAAGATAATAGAACAGTGTTAAGGGGCTCTTCCAGCTGCTGCTATAAATACAGGAAAATATCAAATAAGTTCAAGCTTTTTTGAATTAAAGATAGTAGCTGTTATAGATAGATATCATTAGAATAATTTACTGAGCACTGGCAGTGTGATTGGTACTTCAGAAACACACAAAAAAGAAATCTCCCTTGCCCAGAGGAGAGATTACAGTCTAATTCAGGTAGGAAGACAGACATTCATTGTTGTAACCCAAGAAAATCACGCTTTTGCTTGAATACACAAAAATCTGAGCCAAACACAGGTCTGAAAAGGACATTATAATTCAAATTGTATCTTTCAATTTTGTTATGACCACATAATTGTAGTTTCCTGATGGATAGGGTGTCTAAAGGATTTCCAAGGAAAAATGGATAGACACCAGTGTCTGGAGTTCACCTACTTCACAGTTACTCCGTGAAAACACAAGACTAAAAAAGATGATCATAAGTAGGCCTCACACCCTGTTAAAATATAGATTTTTTTTTTTTCTTCAGGGTGGTAAAGCCTCCAGTGCCTTGCCTTGTGGCCTTTAGTTAGAGCTTTGTTTTGGTTGGCATCAGGCATCACTGGTTGGGCATAGAAGCGCATAAGTACACTCCCCTGCAGTGGGTGAGTGAAGAAAGAGAAAGTATCTTTGCCCTTATCCTAGAGTTAATTTGATGCATCAGCCCTAGTATTTATTTAGCAGAAACCGCTGCTGTGGGGAGAGAAGAGACAACATGAGGAACCTCTCTCCCCATACCTCCCTGGGGCTTTTCCTTTTGGTTAGACAAATTATCAGAAATTTGTGCAAGGGTGAGATAAGCCAGCAAAACTGATTTGCTAGAAACCAGAAAAAATGAATTTATAATCACTGTCTTTTCTTTTATTGGCCAAAATTATGACAGCCAGTGAAGAGTCAACATCAGCATGAAAGAGTGCTTTGTCAGGGACTGCAGCCACCACTCCACAAGCTGCAGAAGCGCTGTGTACTGGTGGCAAAACAGAATATGTTTCTCTGCTGGTATTAGCTTGGTTGTGATGTGGGGTATGGGCTGTACCAGCATAAGGAGGGAAGAGATAGGATTTGGCTTTTAATGTCTACATTTCAAAGGAAAAACTAAAGTCTTTCATTCCCATGATGGCAGCCAGTCATATGAATTCCAGTAATTGTTCCACTTCCCTTATAATATTTACTCACATGCCACTTCTTTGAGTCAAAACTGCAAGACTAATCACTGACCTGAAGGATTTATAAGCTTTTCTTAGTCAGACAGTGTTTGTCTTACTATTCCTCACACAATTCTGAAAAATTGGCCACTCTTGTACAGACTAGATAGGCAAGGCTAGTTCATGTGATCTGCACAGAATATTACAGGGATCTTGCAGTTGAGAGGAATGACAAAGTTGCTCTTTATCATAAACAGGAAACTATGACGTGGTTCACAAATTAGTAAACATCCTTTAATGGTCTGCTGCACTGCATTCAATTGAGGGTTCCCCAACTGTATTTGAAAGATTAGCAGGGCCTCATGAGGTTCTTGTCCATCACAACTGCATTAAGTAAAATGGAGGTCACATTATAGTAGATCTCTGGCAATCCTGATTTAAATAACCGGGAACTTATGTATCTAGATTCTACATATAAAATGAAGAGGTTTGCTGAGGAAAAGAAAAAAAAAGAACAGAACCCAAACCCAGGTTAAAAGGTATGAGGCAATTTAGTTTCCAATGATATATCTGTCTGGATACTCTCCACCAATAGAAAGTTATGTAATTTCTTATAGGTAAGCACTACTCCCATATATGCAGCTTGTTTTTGTTACTCTTCAAAACTGTGGAAAGTGCCAAAAAAATTCCAGGATAATCTGTTCACTAACTGTGCATTTAGCTCTTACTGCAGAAAATCCTGAAGTTTTTTCCCATGAGAGAATCTGCCCTTACATATGATAATTTTTTTTAAAAAGAAAGGAGAAGAAAAATCTTCCAAAATTTAATTAGCAAGTGATAGAACAGGAAGTGTATTGTTATAACAGTGTGATACACACTTCAGAAAAGTCATTGTAAAAATTCGCTTTTAAAAATCACTGTAAAAGCTCATTATAAACTTCAAATCCTAGAGGTTCTTGACAATCACATCATGTAATAAAGGACAAATTAATAAAGACTGAAAAGTAATACTGATTTATGACATTAACTTGGTTCATTTTTTTTGAGGAACAGAAAAAGAAGGATATAAAATCAGGGAAGTATGTCATATTTGCAACCTACCAACTGTATGGTTGAAGTAGATTTGCCTCTGCCTGTATGTTCATTTAATTCAGATTCCACTGGAAGATCATGGGAATGTCCCCAGTGCCCATTAACTAAAGAAAAGCCCTGCTGAATGAAGATGCTTTGCAATTAGTTCTGAAACCCAATGAACAGAGGTGCAGTCTTTTTCAGGCTTTTGTGAAAGCTTACAATTATAAGACTTAGTTATAACAAAACAAGCCCTATTGAAAAAGAAAGATTGTTGGCTGACATCAACATTTCCCAATGTTTTTTTTGGTTAAAAAAAAAAAAAAAAGCCTGAAAAGGGAATCAGATAAATCAGTGACGTTTGTAATAGTTTGATAAAACTTATTTTGTATTAAAATTGAAGATTAACTTTTGAAGCTGAGAAGGATATAAAAATTAATTTTGAGAATTAATATAGCTCTCAGTAGAGCAAGTTTAACAATTTGTGGAACAATGCTAAAGCCCTTCTTTCCAAATAAGTATCAAAAAGGACTATTTTTTACCAAACGTGCAAAAGATCACCATCATCAAAATATTCTCATTCTATTAATCTCACGTGATATCCTTATGGCTGACTCAAAGATAGTGCGGGGACTCGTTGCTATATATCTAAATCAGGCCAGTCCTTAGACACTCTCGGTAAAACAGCAAGTAAAGGTTTAGCCTTTTTTTAGCCTCTCATGCTGAGAAACTTAATGAGCCATCACACTTTGCGTTATATTATATCCTTGTGCGTAATCATATTTTCAGGCACCAGCCACACTGAAATACAGTAGTAGAATTACTATAAGCAAGGCAATGAACAAGGAGATATTATCTTAATATAAGATTAGGTTCCACTGACAGCAACATACATAGTGGATTTTCAGATAAATTGGGATGGGGTCAAAAACCATTTGGAAATTTTAAGACATCATTCTTGAAGTTATCTTGTGCTTAATTCTCTGTCTTCCTCCTATTCGAACAAAGCCTAGAGTAAACAACTGTCATTGCTATTTCATGCAGATACATACTCTTCACCTGCTCCAGTGCTAGTCATGAAAGCATTCTTATGGAACACACTCAAATAAATGTTTCCTTCTCGAGTCATAGACATATAGAATACATTAATGAAGCATACAAAATCCATAGAGCAAAGCAAAATAGAAATCAAATGTCAAGCTGATAGGGACACTTTGGAAAGCAGTTTTTAAAGCTTCATTTAACTCACACAAATTATAATTATTTTCTACAATCATTTTAACATCTTTTGCACTATAAAATCTCAAAATAAAAGAGACTTTTAATGGATGAACTGTAAAAGCTTTACCTGGTCACGGGGTGTTACCAGAAGAAAGAAACACTTTTCTATCAGAAAAAATCCATGAATTCCTCCAATCATTCCCAAAAGTTTCCAAATATATTCTTTCCCCTCATAGAAATGTTCTACCTCTTGTGCTTCATGTTTGTGTAAACCAAGAGTCTAAAGAAAAAGAGATAAAGTAAAAAAAAATTAACATGACAATCCTTTAATTTTTGATAATTCATAGTGTGTTAATTCAATTTACTATCAACATTTTCTTCTGCCTTCTCTTTCAGACTTTGGTTTTGTTTTGAGCTAATCAGCTGAACAGTAGATGGATGAAATGAATTATTAGGAGCCTCTGCTAACTTCATCACCTTACAGTGATGAAAGTGACATTTTTAGAGACAATTTAGTGAAATTGCCATTTACATATGTATAGATATATATTTAGTGTATTTGTTTAGAGTGCATTGATCCTTAAAGTCTAAAAAGTTACTTTCATCATCTTCAGATGTAAACTTACTATTGAAAAGAATTCAGAAAGCTTTCTGCTGGTGGGTGTACTTCCATTTTTACCCCAGTGGCACAGGATGGCAGCCCTCCTTTGCTCTGAATGTGGGCCTTTTAAAGACTACTGCCTTTGTCACTTAAAACTGATGAAGGACAATACTTTCACACTCAAAATGTGTTTCTAAATTACAGAGTTTTGCCTGACATTCACTGAGAATTGCCTTTCTTAGAACACTCTCCCAGTTCTGTTTCCAGAGACGGTGTATTGAGTACAAAGAACATTTTGACCAGAATCTTAAGTGAAGGTGTGAAGGTCTCTCAACAACCACTTGAAGCTTACTCATAACAGTTGCATTATATCAGATGAGACTCAGTCAAAAATAAATGAATATACCATGGAAAATTTGTGTTCTGTTTTGCACACTGTTCTATTATTAAAATTTATTTAATTAATTTAGGAAAATATCATAGAACTCATTTTATTACAGTTCTAGGCAGCAAGATTAATTAGGCTAACAGCCCTGGGTGACTGGAACAATATGTAGAGGGGACTGTGGATGCCTCATACAATCTTTGAACAATTTCTCCTAAGATGCATTGCAGAATCTGCCTCATAAAAGAGTTTAATATATCTTGAAACATAACTTGTACAGGACTTGTGGGGTTTCTGGAATTTTTTTGTGAAAATAGGAACTTGGTTTTCTCTGAATTCATTACTCATTGCTTTCTGCTTCTTACTACTTGGAATCTGTCTCTGAACTACAAAGTGCAAATGTATTTGAAAGGCTGGGTAGCTAGTTCACAGATTTCATGGAAAGCTGTATTTTTAAACAGATGAATATTAGCCAGGTTTAAACTAAACTTTTCTCTGTGTGTGTGTTGTGTGTGTGCATGTATGTATCAACATTTTAAAAATACAGAAGTGTGTGATACCTACCTGAGGAATAAGGTGTAGCAATGCATCTCCAGAAAGAGTCCCAACAGCCAAACCGACAAACAGCTGTAAAATGAGTGTATAGATTTCTTGGCAGGAGTTAAATAAAATGAGGGTTGTACCGAACATAGATCCAATAGTAATAAGTAAAACAGCAAGAGTGCTGTAACCATATTCTGTAGGAAAAAACAAATGAAACAAAACAAGGGCACCTTTTAATCATTCTGTATTTCTATTTGTGTCTGAGTATTTGGTTTTGTATTTGTTTTTGAGGCTGTGTTTTGTCACCTCTGTGTACAAGCACACAAATTTTTCTAGACATTTGTGATAGAGATTACAGAACCGGAAGCTTACAAAACACTATTTTTTTTCATGCTTTACAGGCACTACAGTCTAATGTTTCCAAATTTCAGACTTCAAAGAGCTAAATAGACTGTGCAGATTACAGACGCTCAGAGCAGCACAGTGAGTGCTGGTCTGCATTTGTTTCCTCTCGTAACAGATTTATTGTTTGTTATTGTATGTCCTCATATGCCACACCTGTGTATCTTTACCATCAATACCACTTTCTTCCCCAAGGCCTAAAACCTCAGAGGAATGAATGTAGGCATCTAATTTAGGTTCTAAGCATAAACATTTTTGTCAAAATTATGTTTACAAATGCGTTGTGGACATACACTCCTTTAGTTATTACATCAGGACCTAATTTTCCCACATTACTGGATTTTGGTAGTTATAATTCTTCAGAGTTGCATGCTGCTCACATTTCCAACCTTTTGCACGACATGAATCCTGTTTAATCTGTATGGAAGTCTTATGATGGAGGTAAAACACTGATGAGAAACAGACATAAAGGAACTAATGCCAAAATATTAAAAAGCATCACTTAATGTTTCACACTTTAGTAGTACTGCAAGTGCTCAACACCTCATAAAATCAGACAGTAAATTTCACAGACTGCACATCCAAATACAAGAGTATAGTAGATATCTGTGAAAGGTCAGGTCTTTGTGACTCACCTAAAACAGCACGGTCTGTCAGTAAAATAGAACTGAGAATAAAATTAATGAGCCTATGCTCAGTTCACTAGGTCACACACAGGTCAAACATGAAGTTCTTTGTCTCTCTAAAGCCAGCAGAAGTGTTCCTGTGGCCATACAAACCCTCCTTTGCTAAAAAAACACAGGGAAAGGGCTGTAGAAAGGGCTTTTATTAATTCCATTCTGTTCGTGTATAGTTCAGCTTTTCTCATCTACACATATCTCTCACCTTTATGAGATCACTAAAATGTCATCAATGGTCTGATGGCCTTAGACTTGGGAGAATCTCACTCAACTGTGAATTTGCTGCGGACCTTGTATATGATCTAAATAAGTTATTTCCTTTCTTTGTCCTTTGATTCCTCATCTGAAAAATGGGCATATCTGTGTAGCATAGAAAAGATAAAAGTGGTAAAGCGTGCAAGGTGTTCAAGGTAATGAGAAGAAAGATAACATAAAAAGGACCGCTGCCTTCTGTGGAGTCATAATGATTCTTCCTATTCTGCATATTTCTTTCTCCTCTAACAATACTTGGGATATCCACAAATGTCCTTCCATGCCCTTATCTTTTTTTAAATTCATGCTCATAGTTCAAATATTCTGTACACCATGGAATGATAGCTCAGCTCATTCTGATGAGCTGCTTTAACATATGTAGCTTAAACTACAGGTAGAATTTAGAAATGGAAAGTGCTGTTCATAAGGATCTTTGGCCAGCAGGATATGGGGAAAACTTACTAGCTCCTAAAATATCTAGTTATCTAGAATGAGTCATGTACATGTTAGGATAAAGGTACTGAAGGCATTGATTTGTAGCCTGAAAGTGCTCTTCTAGATGCAGGGGATTATGGTTAGATGCCCATTCCTTTTTGTTCAATCCCAGCTCCCCAGTCACCCACCAGAAATTAATGCCCCCTGTAATACACCAGCACATCTAGGTTTGTAACCATTTGCCAGATATGGCTGATTTAAAGCAAAAACAAAACTAGGAAGCACATTAACAAGCCCTTAGGTCAGATCAAATTCATATTGATTCTTGGCAGTGTGGGCTAGAGATTAGTTACAGGAGAAATTGAATCAGAACAGATGAGGCAGAAATCCCTGAAGCAGTAGCATGTGAGGACTACAACAGCAACTGGAAACAATCTGATTATACTGTAACTCAGTTCTTGTTCCAACTCTGTCACGCAAGTCCTGATGCCCATGTGACTGCCTTTCTGATTGTTTTTCTCCCCACAGTAGTACCCCCAAAGCTTAACTGCTGTAAAATATCATAACATGGAAAAATAGCAACGGGCACACAGAACTTATCTATATCAAGCATTTGCCACATCATGGTATAAAATGCCAGCTAACATGACCTTGAAACTATATGTAAGAGCAATGCAATGATCCCACTGTAAGCCTGGTGGAAATTTCATGAAACAGGTCATTGTTGCACAGCAATCCACTGATATGGACCTGTCATGGCTCACCTCAAGCAGTCCTCTAAGAAATGAACAAAGCCATTGAGATAGAATTCTGCCTAATATAAAACTGAGACCGTTGGATCCCCTCACTTCTCAATATAGTACTATTATCTGACATGTATGCTATGAAATTACAGAGTTCACAAATTAGAGAGTGAATAGATCTCATCATGCTTTGGCTGAAGTTTATTAATGAATGAAATGCCTCCAGAACTTTAGTCCCTGCATCCCTTTATCTGAATTTTCACAGTAGTTTACTGGTAAGAGCAAAACTCACTTTCCAGAGTTGTTGGTGGAAGCTTTGTCTTCTTGGAGTCAGGAAGCTGACAGGAACAACTTAATAGCTGCTGAATGATAGCTGGACTGATTTGCTTGAAGTGGTCCTCAGAAATGGAGGAAGAACTGTTTCTTAAAAAAATCTTCACCAGTTCATTGGCAGAGAAACAAACCTATGCAGAAAAGTATATACAGTTATTGAATATGTTACATATATCTGCATCTGATGCTGAGGTTAAATATGGAATCTTATAATAACAGTGTTATATAGTCTAGAAATATATGCTAAATAACACTGGTTTATATATATGTATATATGTATTCCATATACCCATTTCTGGTTATATTAGTTTAATTACTTCGAACACTTGTAATTATTTTTTGGTTTTCCAATTAAAACTTGATACTACTATATTCCAGAAAAAACAGAATCTTTGTGGTGAAGTAGCAAATTTTCTATTGAAGCCTGTTAATATCATGAGGATCTGACACAACAATATCTCTAAAAATTTTATTGTCATATGTGCTAACAAAGGCCTATCAATGCTAACACAAATCATAGTCTTAGCTTTTAATGTATGACTGCAATAATAGCAATAATATCATGGAAGCAATAATTAATAGAAGATACTGCCTGGAATTTTGCCTTGTGCTGCATGCTTAGTGAGATATGGAATTAAGGTGCTTTTTAAAATTCTTTAACAATGGCATCTTACTTTAAGGTCAGCAAATTAGATGTTACGTAGTCTAAATTCGGTCTAAATATTACTTAATAATTGTATTATTAGAGGTACTCAAGAATTTCAAGTACTTTTTTTTCTTGTTAGGAAGGTCTCTTTGCAAAAAAGAAAATAAACTTTTTTTTAGGAACATCTATATTTTGAAAAACATTCATGAAAAGTCTCCAGGATGAAACTTCTTGTAAGAAACGTACGCAGTTAGCATTAGAACAGTTCAAGTGGCAATTTCTATGCAAACTTTTAAAAGAAGTCCAGATCAAATATGCTATTTTATTTAAAGGAATAATTGTCACTTCTTAATCTCATCTGATAGTTGTGATTCAATTGAATTAGTATCCATCTGACAATCAAGGGGTTCCTAAGTATTCTTTTTCTAATCACTGAAGCTTAGGTTTCTTTTGAAAGAAAATTACTGTTTAAATGAAAGAGTTGTAATTATCATTACTTTTAAATAACCCAATTAAGCCCCAACACCTTCCTGCCTTTGTTCATCCATTATTAAAGTAAAATATGTCTTGTAGCTCACTAAGCAACCGAATGAATTAAGCACTGATACACATATTGTGAATGCCACGCTGAAGTCTTCAGGATAACAGCTGATCTCACCACCTGAATCTAGTCTTTTCTGCCTCCAAGGAAAAAGAAATAATTCAGACAATTCAGGGGCTACAATATTGGAAAAGACCTCCTGTTTGCCTGTTCTGGGCAGCGGTTGCCTAGAAGTAGGGAACATCACCAAGTGGTATCAAGTTGGACGTCTAGCTCATGGCTGGTTAAGAGCAGCATCTCTCACTATGCAGTAACTGATATTATTTAATGCCTTCACCAATGAGCTGAGTCATGGAACAGAGTCTACCATACCACATTCACAGAAGAAATCCAACTGGGACACGTAGTCAATATGCTGATGGGCATGGCTGCTATTTAGAGGAATCTTGACAAGCCAAAGAAATGGGCTGACAAGACCTCCATGAAGATCAGCAAATTTATTGTGCTTCCAACAGAATAACCCCATGCACCAATAAAGGCTGTGAAAAACTGGAAAGTAGCTTTACAGAAAAGCGCTTGAGGTCCTAATAGACAATTGAACATGAGTCACCAGTGTGCCCTTGTGGCAGTGAAGGCTAACTGCATACTGGCCTGCATTGGCAAGAGTGTAGCCAGCAGGCAGTGGAAAAAGGTTATTGCCCTCCACTTAGGACATAATGAGTCCGCATCTGGACTATATCCACTTTAATAACTAGCTGTATAAAAAAGACATTCGCAAACTGGGGGAAGTCCAATGGAAGGCCACCAGGATGGTTAGGGAACTGCAGCACATAATGTGCAGGGGAGAGGCTGAAGGATCTGGGTTTATTCAGTTTGGAGAAGGGTTGTGGAATATCTCAAGTCTTCAACTATCTAATGGGGTAATAAGGAAAATAGAGCCAGAGTCTTTTATGAGGTGTACAGCAAAAAGACCAGAGGCAATAGCTATTATTTGCAACAGGGAAAATTCCACTTTGCAATAATAATAATAATAATAATAATAATAATAATAATATCAACAACAAGGGTAATAAAGCAGTGTTACAGTTTTCCTGGAAAGACTGTGGAATTTCCCTTTTTGGAGACATTCAGAATTCAACTGGATGTGACCCTGTGAAACTTAATCTGACTTTGATGTTGGCCCAGTGTTGAGAAGTAGGATAAAGATGAGGTCCAGGATTACTATGAACTGGAATTATAATGTGATTTTATTATCAGAAATTTTTAAATAAAAAACAAGATCTCATCTAGAAAACAAACTGTCCAACTGCACAGAAAATAAAAAAAAAAGTCTTATTTTGTAAAATGTTTCTTTAAGACTTGAGGAATAAGGACCTGCATCTTTTTTTCAGTTGCAAGCCTTACTCTTGCAAGCATTTAACAAAGGGTGGCAGAGTACTCAGTCTCCATTAATACTGCAACTATGTGTATAGTCCTGGCAGATGATCCTAAAGAAACAAGTGAATTAAATTTGCATACTTTCATATGAAAAACTGGTTGCATGTATGGATGATTTTGGTTCCCAAAATTGACTTTTCATTAATGAAGTATAATATATGAATACATAGATCTTGTTACATAATAAAATGGAACTCAATATTCTTGCTCTTATTAATCTGTTACTTGTTTTACATGCATTTTTTAAATCAGTAATGACAATGATGATTTAAAAAGAAAGTGGCTTTTTCAGTCATAATATTTCAAATATGATTCCAGTATGAAAATCTAATTTCAGATCTTCAGGTAGTTAGCAAACACAAGCCATAAGCAAGTCAATGCCTCATATGTAGCAGCATCTGTTACTAATGGAGCATCATGGCTGTCATAGATATGTGCAGAAAGCAGGAGGCAAAATTAGCAACACAACAGTGAAATGCAAAGCTTTCTGATGGAATGATACATCAAAACAGACATAGCTTGAAAGAACCAGAATGAAACGGAACAAAGAAAGTAGGAATTAATACAGAAGAGAAATTATTTTCTCTCCAGTTGTTTCTTCGTGATTTTTTCATCTATACGTAATATTTGCCTCTCAGTTTGACTCCCAAGCCTCAGATAAAAAAAAAGATAAGTATGCAGGGGAGTTATTACAGACAGTCTCAGAAGTTCAAGAAATCAAAAACTGTGTTTTCTAAATTATTCTATTGCTGGAGGACAATTTCATTTCTTGAACAGATAACATCACTGCTGATTACCATCCTTCATAACTTAAAATTAATACGAAACACATTTAAAATGAACCTTATTTGAAATTATTTTGAGACCCTACTAAATGCCTCATCATGCTAATCAGCATGATTTTCTTTTGTTGCCAGCTGGAAAGAAATAAACATATTGACAGAGTATGTATTCCAAATGTAATAAAATTACACAGATAAATATCTATCAGAATGGCATTTACCCAGATGCTGTTTGTCTTAGTTCCACATCATAAAACAACCACACAGCAAAAGTAAATTGCACATTGCTTATTCTCCTGAATTGAGAAGAAACAGTGACTTAAAGTTAACTTAAATTGTAAATAACTGGAAATAATAGAAACACATTGTTTGAAGTACACATTTCAAATGTATACATCAAACTATATATATATACTTTGAAATCTCTTTTTTTTTTTTGTCAAAGGAGTTATTTCCAGTCTAATGGATGCCATCTTAATCACTGTTATAAGCAATATTTGTTTATTCCCAAATATTTAGGATAAGAATAAAATCACCTGCAATGAGACACTGTCCTTCAAAGACCTCAAAGAGGATACTGGGTAGTAGCTAAATTTCTGTCTTACAGACTCTATACTTCCCAAAGGAGCTTCTGGACTCCATGTCTATTAAAAGTTTTTGGAAATGCCCAGTCTTCAGTTTACAGAAGCCTTTAGAAACAACTTATGCAGAAACATTAATTTACTTTTTCTTTTCCTCAGTACAAAACAACCCTTCTTTCTGCAAGAGCACATGGGGCCCTAGAAGCTCTGTGACAAGAGCAAAATAAATCTGACAAATGTGTGGAAACATTGAAGCCATGGTACTAGTCCTCTCTGTCTTGAAGAAACACCTGATTCTGCCTAACACTAACCATTCCATTAGACCTTCCCAGCTACTTTAATCACACATTCAACATCCATGAAGTTCTTAACCCAATTAATATTTAAACATGAATATATAAAAATATATTTTCATCTTTATCAACATGACTTCTTGAAACTAGTAAATTTTAGCTCAGAATTAACGTAGTCTTTCCAAACCAATTTGAACATTTATTACTGAAATTCTGTGACCAATACTATAATAACATAAAAATAAATTGACCTGGTCCCAGTCTGTGTTCCTTTCACGATCTTCAGAATAACCTTTCAGATATTCTGCCTTTGTATGATTTCCTTTGACTGGAATATTTTTGACTCCAGTATCTCTGATTGCTGTACTATAACGTCTTCTTTTGTGACTGTGAAATTGTCCATTTACAGTGCAGGTCTTTTTGGCTGCAAGCACATTTAGTAGTTGTTCCAGTTCTAGTAATTCATTAGAAAACAGATATGTTACCATGGGAAAATATACATTTAAAAAGATAAAATCACAAGTAATTGTTAAAATTTCATTGGTTTTAACATTAATTCAACTCTCCATTTTAACACTTTTTTACCTCCTCAGTTTGGTACTGTATGCGATTTCTGCTTTGCGCCTCTAGAAGTTCAAGACACCTATATACTCAGCCCAACTTTTAAAGTTGTTTTAAACCCTACTTAACGTACCTTTTTAAAAGTGCTTTGAAATGCCTGCAAAGTGTTGCTATTAGCAGTTACCACAAAAAAAAAGGAAAAGTAGATGTCTTACAAAAAACCTTTAAATCTGTAATAGGCCCCCGGGTTGATGGTTTA
This sequence comes from Pezoporus flaviventris, assembly GCF_033815535.1. Classification (NCBI taxonomy): domain Eukaryota; kingdom Metazoa; phylum Chordata; class Aves; order Psittaciformes; family Psittacidae; genus Pezoporus; species Pezoporus flaviventris. The sequence continues at coordinate 12,724,112 of NW_026892595.1, forward strand.
GCTTCTTAAAGTGCTAAACATGCTGAATCTTTCACAGAACTTGATAGCAGCTGCTATTAACACCTGTGCTTTCTATTTATTTATTTTTTCAATTAGTATTATTTTTGAGCACTTGGAACTCTCCTATGCTTCTATTTATGGTTAAGTAGCATTTCTGATACGTCTAGCAATGGAGCTCCTGAAGAAAATAAACTTGCTTATTCCAGACTCACTGGGTACTAGGGTCAGAAAGTGAGCAGGGAAGTACAAACCATAAAGATGTTTTCAGGTACAGCAAGCAGATATCAGAGAGCATATGGTCACAATATAGTGGTCTGTACCTATTTCATCTCTCCTGGGGATACCGCCAAATTGAGGTGTGAGCGACTGAGGTGTCTAACTTGGCTACTGTACATTAATTATCCTATCTATGCCTAAACAAGTCTTGCAATGTATAAAGATCTGCATGAAGAAGAAATGTAAATGGGGCTCCAGTGAACTCTGCTTTCACAGCTAGATTGCCACTCTCAGAGCTCTCTTGGGTAGTTCAGACTGTGCTGAGCAATTAAGTAATAAATTGTTGTGACGGTACACATTTCATGATGTCAGTAACAACTAGTTTTATGCCTCTTGGAGATTTATAAAATTAGAAGTTCTTTAGCCAACCTTGTTTTTAAATTTAGAGCAGACTACTTAACATCTCTAAAATGAAATAGCATTTAAATGTAAAATTGAGTTTAAAAGGTCCTTTAGGCATTTAAAGATGGTTTACATCAAATGTGTGTTGCAAAAGGCAAGGAATAAATAGCTTACCTGTCACTCTGAGTTCAGTGGTACTGTTTAGAGAACTGAAAATATATTTTACAAAGAACTCTGGGGATGGCAAAGTTGCTTTCCCCATACAGACTCCTTGGAGAGCCAGAGTAATGATTAAAGCAGCAAGGCGTGGAAGAGTGTTTTCATCAGCACCATCTTTGTCCATTATATCAGCATTTTTCTCCAGAGTACTCACATCAACACACTGAAATAAGGAGAAAACTGCATGAAGAGAGCCCTAGTGACCTCCATTCAAATAATCAGTGACAGGAGGAGAAAATGGAGAGAATGCTTTCAGACAGCCAGAGTAGAAAAAATACTGAAATTAAAGCTGTAATTGCCAGCAAATGAGAAACAGGACATTTTCAGGAGAACAGACACAAACAAAAAATCCTGGAATTTTACTCAGTATATGAGGAAGAAGTATAGTCCTTCATCCAGGTTATTTTTGCTGTTGTTTCCATGCTGTTTCTTTTATTCCTCTGCTCCTGTTCCATTGCATCTAGATCTACTTCCAGAAAGCGGCAGAAAAGGGAGGAATTTTTGTTAAGGTACAATAAATTGGTTCAAATACAGACTTTAACTATTTATATCAAGAATTCTCCCAATGTTTTTAGTTCCCTATCTATTAAATGGAATCAATAATTTGCTATGTGGCAGCTATCTGGAAAGATACAATTCTCCAGATAATGGATGATTTCCCAGCTGAGTGACTAAACAGGAGCAGCAGAGACTCGCATACACTTGTGCATGGACATGTGCAGGTTTGAAGTGAGAAAGCAGTGTACAGCCCTCTCAGTTGTCTGGAAACTCATCCCTGCTTTCTTCCATTTCTGCCCACTTTGTTTATTTTCATCACAAACAGTTGGGGTTTGAGAAACTAAAAAAGCCAACCAACCAACCAACCAACCAAACTAAAAAAAACCACCCCAAAACCTTAACTTGGCAAACATTATTTATTTGTTTCAAACCCATATTATCTAAATTGAAAAGTCAACCAGATAAGCCAGTACATTTTACACATACTCATCTCTCTATATATATGCCTTAAACACTGCAGAGAGGAGGCTGGCATTTCTTTTCTTGTCCATCCATTACACATTTAAATTTCCACAACCTAAATTTCATCTCTCATTTCAAATAATACATTAGGTGCTATGACTGAGAAGAAGATAACTTTCTGCGAAATCAAAACATATAAAGAGCCACTAAAAATGCTTTTACTACCCTGCATCATTGGCCTCTTACCATAACTCAAACATTGTGATTCAAAGCATTAGACTATAATGTTTTGAGTACCTTTCATAAACTCCCCTCTTGCTTCATGTCTGTAGCAGTAGAGTCTCAGTTACTGAACAGACTTGACAACTGATATTGCCAGCATAAACAAACAGACTACACAGTAAAGCACTTCATAGATTGTTATTTTATCTTGACATGCCAAATACCCACCAATGTCTCATTACAGTTGCCCAGATACCACTGGAGTTCTTGGAAACCAGCACATTCACCAAGACTCAGAACCAAAAGTACTGGTCCATGAATAATTTATGATAGGAAATAGTTACACAAAGGACACAGAAAGAGGAACTTTGTCCATTATATCAGCATTTTCCGATATTCTCAATATTCTGCTGCACAGCCAAGACTCTTAGCCATCTTCTTCTGTGTAGGAAACTTTACTAGAGTATGGTGTAAATTATAATCTACTTATATAAAAAAGGAAAGGGCAAATTCAAACCTTGCAATAAACCAAATTTAACTGTATATTACAAACAGATCTCAAGGGTTTCTCAGAGGAGGTCAACCTGTACTTTAGGAGTTATCTAAACTGGCAAAAATTAATTTTATTGCCCATTACAAGGAAAACAGTTTTTCTTTAGATAGTGAATTTTACAATATTATCCTATTATTTTATAGACCCTACTTGAGCTAAGGAATAATAAACAATGGTGAGAAAAAGTGCTTCATGTTGCCCGACTTAAAAAGGATGGGTTTTTTTTCTGGATATACCCAATATACATTAAAAAAAAAAAAAAGTTTGAATTAAGCTTATCGGTATCAGTCACCATACAAGGCATATTCCTGCTCATAGATAATTAGGATAATTAGTCACAAATGTATGCGTCCCAGCTGTAGGAAGCCATAATATCTTTGGACAGATTCCTTATTCCACCCTGCTTTGGATGGACATCGAAGTGCAGGGGTTGGCAAGGATTTAATCACCGCAAAATGAGTCATCAAGCCAGATCAGTTTTGGAGCTTTTCTGTATACCATTTGAATACAAGCTAGTATATCTATACTAATAAATACAAGAGGTGAGAAAGTATTTTCTGCCTTTGAAGCCGAGTGCAGGTCTTGCACCTACACAGCTATGCTCTTTTCCATCTGCCTTAAGCAGGGCAACTGTATCTAAATTGCCTTTTGGGAATGGTTCTTCATATACACTATCTCCTCAGCTATGTCTCAGCAGACTATGGAAGTATACATGCCAGAAGGAAGTCAAGAAGATAGTATTAAACAGCATGTGGAACAAAAGACTGATGTTCAGCTTACGCTCTCCTACTGTTATTTACCAGTTTTCTGAAGGACTGTAACACTGACACAATGCCTGAACTAGCTTAAAGGCACTATACCAGTAATAAATATGAAGCTATTTTTATGTTTTCTTTACCTTGGTTTCAGAAGTTTTAAAATGTTGCCTTACTGCAGCCAAAATATCTTCAGTTTCATTCCGTGAAAAATAGTAACAGTCTTCATCATGTCTTAAATTAAGCATACTCTGTAGGTAAAACTTATAATCCTTATTATTCAAGCTGAGTTCTGAAGAGCATGCATCTCTACGATGAAGAATGTAGTAGAGAAGAATAAGAGAAATTCTCTCAAATACTTCTTCACTGAGATAGTCTTCTAAATTTCCACCAGCTATTAGTAATAAAGCATCTGGTTCAAGGCACTGCAAAAAAATAAAAATAAATGGAAATTCAACTCAAGCAACACATTGCCAGTCATCTGCCAATACAGTGAGAGAGAAAAACAGGAGAATTCAACTCTTATATTTAAGGAACTGAACCTAAGACTACACAGCAGCAGGCTGATGGAATGCCAGGAGGAGGGTGCAGGTAACTCATTGCAGTTCCATAGTGGCAAGATCACATGGTGTTTTTTTCCAGATCCCCTTGTGTCTTAATGAAATGTCAAGTATCAAAGGGATTTAAGATTTACTACAAACCAGCATCAACTGATCAATCATTGTAGCAAACTAAAAGCCTTCAACTGGCTTCAACAACTTATATTTCTGGTTATAAATATATTAGATAAGGTCAAGGGCTATTAAAATTTTCAATTGTGCATTCTATACGCATTTCTAAGACAACTACTGTGTCTGGGCTATAGATAATTTACGGTATGTAAACAGAAGTTATATCATATTCAATGCACTGTTAAGAGACTTAGTTGACCCTGCAATTATACAGCTATTTTTATTTTTTCTCAATGAATTCTGTTAACTGGAAAAATTTGGTCCTGTGCAGAGAGCCTTCACAGTCTCCACACCATTTAGTTCTCCAGATGCATTTCAAGAGGGGCTGAAATCGTATTCTTAGGTTGTGCAGGCTTTCTGTTTGAGCACAGATTTTTCAATACGTATATTATTAAATATGTACATAAACCTTGCAATTTTTCCTGATACAGACACTTTCCAGAAACTTTTGCCAGCTCAAGCAGAAGTTAGTCTTTAAAATTAGACCAGAAGACTAAAAGAGCTCTATGTCATGCTATGGGAAGGAAGATGCTGAATCCCAGAATAAAGAATCTTTTTTGAAGAGATCCTACAACTATTTTCATTCATTGTGTAGCTGTTTTATTCCAACTGGCTCCTTTCCCAGCATGTTATAGGCGTGCAAGCTAATCTCAACTATTATTGTAGAACAGCCAGACTGTACATTTCAGAGAACAAAGTACAACTCATGATGGTACCATGGGATGTTCAAAGCTGTACTTTAATAAATTCATGAATCCAGACAGAATTTAGTTTGTCAGACTAAATTGTTTGTGCCTGGAAGCATGATGCGTTGGTTGGTGTGTCTCACTTTGTATGCTAGTTCATTTTCCTATACAGAACCTGAGTAGAATCAAATGCATTGTCTTGTTCAGAAACCAATGTTCCCTGGAGGAACTGAGGGAACACTACTTTTCAATAGAAACAATTCTAACAAAAATTCTCACAAACAGTCTAAACAAGATCTGTAATTCTTTTCCTAATGCATGTCTCCGAGCATTAGTATTTGGCCTAGGAGGAATACAGCTATCCTGTTTTCTGTCCCCAAAGCCCTCAAGTTTATCAACTAGTCTTTTCAAAAACTCAGTAATAATAAAGTAAAAACAGTGCATGTAGTGGAAGATTTTCAAAGACTTCTATAAAATTTGAAAATCCAATAAGGATGAATTGTAATCACTGAGGCTGTTGTTTGCTCTTGCAAGGAAAATGACCGGAAAGGACATTGCTAGTTGGAAAGAAGCAGGTTCATTGCAAAAGATGCAGGTACTGCATAGTATATTGGTAGCCCTTAGAGGATAAACCTTAGGGAGATATTAAGAATACAAATTGCTTCATCACTGGTTATCTTGCTTTTACTAGTATTTTACAGCCATAACCATCTGCATGGCCTTGCTTTAGAAATACTTAGTTGCTGGGCAATGAACCTGAGTTTCTCTCAGTTAGAAGACAAGTTAGAAAACAATATCTTCCCACTGCAAGAAATACATGAATTGTGTTTTTAGGAGACAGAAAAAGACTCAAATGCCTTTCAATAGCTCCCAGCTCCTGTCCAAACAGTCTTGGGGCCAATACATAACTAGAACCAAAAACTGGTCTAAAAGAGTGTTAAACTTCACTGCTTTTAAATACCCATTGGAGATATCACTAACAAAAATAAATTTGAAAACAGTCATGTACTATGACCAGAATCCTGGATTTACACGGGAAAGTTGAGTCTGAAATCAATTAGTAATTTCCAACAAATATGTGGAAGAAAATACCAAGCTAGGGTGCGGCATTCTTTTTCAAATGTTTATGATCTTGAAGGATAGTGCTTCTTGCACAGTTTTTGTTATCTTGGTTTACCAAATCGTCTTGGAAGATTTCATCACGGTGGTATGTGGGCTGTATGTGACTGAAAATACCATCTCTCATAGATTTTCCACAGGGAATTGTGATCTTGTGGCACTGTCAGTGCAGAATATGAGCAGTCCTACTAACACAGCTGACGCTGAGAACTACTGAAAATGGTGAAAAACCTCAAATTCTTCCTCCAGGAAATTTCCAAGATGAAGCCTACACAGAGTGGAAGTCCTGACCAAAGTAAGATATTTTCGTCCAAGGACACAGGGTGCATGCTCTCCACAAATACAGGAAAAAAAATACAACAATCAAGAGAAGTGAAACTGAGAAGGAGAACAAGAAGGCCTAGACCCCTGCTTTGTGAAGTTTAGGAAGACTCTATACCCATTACTTTTTAATACTTTATCAGCTTTTGATCTGGGTCTGTATCTGGTACACATCCGTGGCCTGAATGTGCAAAAATTAAACTGCATGATCTCCTTCGTGAAAATTATCCATTTAGGGAACAACAGGCACTTGGCTTATTTACATATGAAATTCACATTGGGGTTAATACAATAAGTGGGAGCATTTGCAGAAAGGGCCAGGTAGGCAAGTAGATTTCTACTGCAAGGGAGGAAAAGTTCTCCATTACGTTGCTTGGCAAATTGCCATGAAGAGTATATTGTGAAATCATTCACCTTTTTGACCATCCTCATAATTCTGATAGAAAATGACACTCTGCTAATAGTAAGTCACTGAACAGTGTCAGAGCCAGAGTAACATTAATCAAAGCCAAGACCAATCGAGCCCTTTGTAGTCCCTTTAGCTAAGCTGCTCACTCACCACTGTCTCCATCCTACCAGGACCTGTGATCTGATTAGACTTGTTCCTTTCTTTGTCAAATGGGGAATCAGTTCTGAAAACATTCTAAACTCAACTAGACAACCAAACCTCTGTGAAGCTGTACCCAGGACTTTTTGCAGTTTCAGTTTGGATTTGTAGATTCCTTGTTCTGCCTTTGATTTTCCTTGACCTGAACTGCTAACCAAAACCCTCCCCTAAATCTTGATTATTTCAGTGAGGTGGCCCATAAATCTGAGACAACCCAGTGTGGGTTTTATTTTTTACGATCTAAAATACAATAAACAAAAAAAAAAAAAAAAGAAGTGTCAGAACTGGTCACCAGTTTTTACATATGTATTTTCACAGTGGAAATCGTCTGTGTCCCAAATTCAAGCTTTCATAGATTGAGGTAAAGGAGAAAGATCTTTATTGGAAAATAAACACTTGTTAACTTTTAAAGGAAAATGATTAGTGTTATGCAACTGAAACACAACACTTTAAAGGAATGCCTGTCATGTTTGGAATACTTCTTCATAAGCTCAAAAAATAAATAATAATGCAGAATGAAATCATCAAAGCAGGGACAACTTCCTGCTGCAACAACAAGCCCTTTACATGTTCAGGTTTTATATTCAGAAGAGTATCACTCTAATAAATAATTTTCAAACTCACTGACAATCCTGTAAGTATATCCCTCATTAATTGAAGCACTAACCAGATTACAATCCTCTTGCATGCCATAAATCCGCTGTGGGCACTCAGTTCTCTCCAGTAATATTTTGACCAGTTCTTGTGAGTGGTTCATGTGGAGCTCAGTGTTGTCAGCTGAAAGAACGCGTAAAACTTCCATCAGATAGCCTCGGCTGGGAGCATAGCTGCCATTCTGCCCATGCTCTTCCCCAAGCTGTCCTTCAGCAATGAGCACGCTGAATATGAAAGCGGAACATACCATCCCAAGAGCTGGGTGCTTGGTCAGAAAACACATCTCCTTTTCCTGCAGTGCGTGATCTGCACTGAATGTTGGATTGTTGTTTGCACTTCACAGCTTAAACTTGAAACCTGAGGAATCTGAATGGTAAAGGGAAAAAAAAAACAAACCCCAAACCAACCCTTTAATTAGTGTGAATGCAATACGTTTGCAAGGATTTATTAATTGGTTGGCTAAGCTGATTTGCAGTGACAAGCTGTTTTTGAACAACAGGGAGCCTGTAAGGGCTTTACAGCCCAGAACAGCAGGAAACTAAGACAACCATGGCCTTAAAACTTCTGTAGAATTACCAACAAGATGTTGACTCAAAGTGCCCTTCTCTCCTCTTAAAAGTAAAGTGTAAGGTTTTCATTTCAGTGCTATGCTATTTCATTCACTAACAATCCTCTTCAGTAAGAACGGGAAAATACCATAGCTTTCACTTTCTTTCCATTATGAAACAGGGTTTTAGTAGCAAAAATAGCTTTAAATAAAGATTACTAGTCTAATTCTGATATGAGTGTGCAGTAGTTATGTTACATGAAAATGATATAGAGCAGGTTTTATTTTTGATACACTTTACCAATGTTACCAAACTCTAACTATACAACACAAAACAGGAATGAGCAGGGTTTATGTAAAAATTAGTGATATTTTATGGTCAGATGAAAGAGATACAAAACTGAGGTCATCATTTCATTCGCAGAACTTGGTAAATAAACAAGACAAACATAGCAGAAGGAGCAAGTTTAACTTGTTAATTCTAGATGTAAAAGACATTTTGTACTGTAAATCTATCTTGTCACTATCTTTCCTAATATACCATCACCTCTGCTTTAGCAGTAATCTATCTCAATATCAAAGAGCAAGAGACATAAAAGAGTTTCACTTCTGTTTTCCACAAAGAAGTTTTGATTTTATTCATGGGCAGATGCTGGCAGTGACCTACATTTTCAGATGATAATGCACATGTTAAACAGCTACACGTAAGTTCAGATTCTTTTCACTACTATATGATATGTGTGTCTTATTTTAAAGACAAATCTGCTAACCAAGTGTTGAAAATGAAAAAAGAACTGCTAAATTCAAGTTGGCATTCACTCAGATAAAGATTAGTATGTTTTCAGAAGCTAGGAAATCTTTTGGTATTTAGATATATTTCACTGTTAGAGATTAGGAATATGCATCTTTGTTACGAGGAAGCACTTTTTTCTAAACATTATTTTCTTACCTTCTGAAGGGTAAAAGAATGCTTGTGTGTCTAGCTTTGTGGCCTTCTGAATCCTTAGAAGTATTTTAGCTGCTGGAAGTCCAATGTTTTTAAAATTCCTTGATGGTGCTCTGGAAGCTGGAGAGGATTAGTTTATTGCTGCCTTGAAAAGTTTTCAGTTGCTATGGAGAGAGCTGCTCTTAAGGTAGCAATGGAGGTGGATGGGAATTAGAACATGTTCTTCTTGGCAAGTTCTAAGCATCATGTTATTGAATGGATTTCACATATTTTAGTAGTTATCATTTTATGTAAACAGTCTATTTTAGTGGTGCAAGATGCACAAAATCTATCGAAGAATGTATTTCATTGTGATGGATAATACATGAAAGCACTCTGTTTTCTACATTACTACATTAGCTGATCAATTCTATGACAAACCTGACCTTTTTTTTCCCATCAAAACATTAATTCTTTTTACAAATAGGAGAACAGAAGAGAAATAGAAACCTTTTCAAGCACCTCCATGGAAAAATGGTACTTTCCTTTGTGAAACACTGTCCATAGAGAACAGACTCTTTCATCCCTTTTTATTCTGTGCCACATTTGCAACCATTAAAAAAGCTGGGATAGCTCAGACTGCAGTGAAAAAAATTTCTTCCACCCACTCAGATTTTCCAGAGGGATGCCATTACAAAGTCAACATTTACGGCACCATGCCATTACAAGAGTATTGCACAGGCAGTTGGTTAAAACTGTCACGTCTGACAGTTTTCCACAGCAACAGGTATGCCAGTCATAACCCTCTCCCACCTTCCAAACCTTCAGTGCAGTAAATGAAGAATTAGTATCTCAGTTGGCTCAACAGTGGAGCAGTAAGCCTGTGATAATAGAAACGTCATAATTCCCTTTAAAGCTAGATTGACAAAAATTCCTGGGTTATAAAATGCCAGTAATATTTCTTACAAGGTGGTGCGCTTAAAGAGAACAGCCTTGTTTTAGTAAGGCTGACAACTCACAACTGATACTCACTATAAAAAAAAAAAAAAGAAAAAAAAAAGATTGAACTGACAAGACCAGTTTGAGGGAAATGAAAAAATGTAAACAAATATTCTCAAAGATTCATGAAGTGTGTGCAAACTCTTGTGTGACCAAGACTCGGCATTTTAAAAATCAGTCTTACTAATAGATACTCAAGTACAAAAACCACCTCATATTTGTAGCAAAGTATTTTTCATTTTACTTAACAAGTTACAAAAGATATTTATCAAATTTTGCCAAATATGCAATTTCATGCAAAAAAGAATTACAGAAATTTTCATCTCCGGCATTTATTTTTATATAAATGACTGAAAAGCAGAAACACATGATAATATGCATCTCCAACAGCTTTTATATAATTTGTGCTGTGAAACAAGGCTAACTATGTCCAGACTTGTTCCACTAATAAAAATAATTCCTCAGATAATGAGGGAATACCTTCCAGCATTTAATTCCAGGGATTGCTCAATCTCCAAACAAACATAGAATAGGTTTATCTATGTATAACTTGGTGTTTTGCATATAATTACAGATTGAAACTAAGAACTCATTCTATGCAATTAAAGTGTACAAAAAGAGGGTGAATTGTTTCAGTTTATTGAGAGAAGCTAACATTCAAAAACACATTTGATGATTTATAACTACTGAAAGCTGCTGAGAGAAGATTTACATAATAATACTGGCTATATCTTACATTAACATTTACATAACACAGTGATGGTAAAAAAAAAGGGGAAGAGTTCAGTGTATTAAAATGATAATTACTGGTACAGGGTACTATGGCTGATTTCAAAGGAGAAATTACTTCCCTTTTCAAGTGTTGCAAACCTCCTCTAGCTTGTAAATGAGTTTCTTGGTGGTGGCAAAACCACTGATGTTGACTCAAGCCCCAACCTCTGCTTTTACCCCCGACATGAGAGCACTACCCGTGCTTTTCTATCACTGTCAAAGAATTTTTCTGTCTACACAGCATTTGGATTGCTACTTTTGAAGTAATTGCTAGCATCAATTGCTATGTCCTTTTCTCAAACCCTTCATTAGTATTAGCATTTTTCCCCTACTACCTACCTATCCTGATGTGCCAACTGACAAAATGGAGCAGAGGTAATAACAGAGCTGTGCAGTTAGATGACTATTAGAAGCTCACTAAGATACACAGAGAGAAAGAAATGACTAGTACAGGTTAATGTCTTAAAACCTCCCAAAGCACCTATCACTATTATTATTCTCTCATGTGGTTTGTAACGTTCTCTCCTAAGTCCCTGCTATTTTGGCTCCAATTCAATTGCATGTCTTTCAGTGATTTTTATTAAAGGGGGGAAAAACGTCCATGCATAATTCTTGTAAGCCAGTGACCCTCAACTAACAATAGAATGATAAAATGCATGGAAGAAAGAGCCCTCAGAGAAACTGAAGAACTGGGGTAACTCAAATGGAAGTAGCTCACCATTCTAATATGACAACAGACTGCATATTGCAAAACCAGACACATGTTGAACTTCCTGATTAAATAAGCAAATGAAACCTTATTTTTATTCTATTTTACACTTAGTTAAGGGCCTTGGCATGATCAAACACGGATCTGAGCTCAAGAATTTACAGAGATAATCGGTCATTTTCAATCATTTTATCAGTTACCATGGAGGTATACTTGCAAGAGAGTAACTGATTGCTGACAGGCGTAGGTACACGTCTCAGGAGAGTAACACAAGAAACATGATAAGAGGAAGATTGATAAAAATGGGAACTTCTCAAAACTTTTTATTTTCATTTCATGATTGGAGTCATGATCTCATACAACCACATATCAAATTTGCTCCACACATGAATTATTTTACGGCTTAGAAAGCCCACATAGTATTACCTAACTTGCATGCTAGTGAACAGGAGTGAAGGCAATTTCCAACTGGCATAACCAGACACAGACACATGTGACAAGCACATGCAGCAAGCCCTCTTTGATTATAGGATTTTTACTTATTTGCTTTTAATTTTAAGTGAACCAGTAAGATTTACTGCAGCTCGTTTCTCCCACCTAGACACCTGCTGCAAGAACAAAAGCAAGTTGCACATTCAAAAATGCCACGTATAACCGCACTTTGCAATTAACTGTTTTTTCAACAGATCGGTGAATGGACTACATAGGAATAGGAAAACTCTTTAGAGAACTCACTTCGAGATGGCAAGGACATTTCTGAGAGTTCCACCAACCTGACAAATGCCTTAATTGTATTTATACAGCAGAATGGGAGAGGATGCAGGCATCATTTTAGCAAGACCCCTGCTGAACTTCACAGATTACTGAGAAACACAGCTACATAACTCTTATTCTTTAGATACTGTATAGCTTGTTTTGATAGACCATGCAATTGTGTTTTTTGCCCTTTTATCAATCACAGCAATCATGGCAAATAGAAAAGAATCCTGTGGCACTGTAGATTTCCTCCATGTTATTAATGTGATATGTGCACATTGCTATAATTACAGCTGTAGGCAGCATATTGACACATGAAAAGACTACATTTTACATGTAATTTGTATAGATTTTCAATATATAAAGCATGCTTGCCAATGAATTAATGCCAGACTGCTGCAATAAAAAATGCCAAAGCTTTAAAATTACCACAGTCTATTCAGCTTCACTGGCCTCACATGTCAATCCTAACAATATCACATATATTAAGATTGTCAATGAATAAAATAAATGAATGCTATTGAAATTATCTGAGTTAAATATATTAGCGAAGTTACATATATTAATATGTGTCTGTCGTGGTTTAAGCCCAGCCAGCAACCCAGAACCACGCAGCTGCTTGCTCACTCTCCCCACCTTCCTCCCCCTCCCCACCCCTTCCTCCCCTTTTCCCTGCTCCCAGAGGGATGGGGAGGAGAATCAAAAGAATGTAACTCCCATGGGTTGAGATAAGAACAGCCCAGTAACTCAGGTATAACACAAACCAATGCTGCTACCACCAATAATAATAATGATAAGGGAAATAACAACGGAAGAGAACACAACCTCTTACCACCTGCCAACCAATATCCAGCCCGACACGAGCAGTGATCTAACCCTTCTGGGTAACTAGCCCCAGTTTATATAGTGGGCATGATGTGCTGTGGTATGGAATACCTCTTTGGCTAGTTTGGGTCAGGTGTCCTGTCTCTGCTTCCTCCCGACTTCCCCTCCTCCCTGGCAAGAGCATGAGACTCAGAAAGTCCTTGGTCAGAGTAAACATTACTAAGCAGCAACTAAAAACATCGGTGTTATCAGCTCTGTTCTCAGGCTGAAAGTCAAAAACACAGCACTGCACCAGCTACTAAGAAGAAGAAAAATGACTGCTACTGCTGAACCCAGGACAATGTCTCTGGAACAAGCCTTGTATTAGTGTAGGATTGCAAAATTCACCTATTAGCTGAAAGTTTCCTAAGGCCTGGAAATTTAGTTACATTAAAAACAGCTTATATGGGTTAACAGAAAGAAAGTGTTCATTGATACGGAAAGTGGTTCTAAAATTTTATTAAATGCCCCCATTTTACTACAGACTTCTTTCTCACACAACCTCACCATTGCTGACTATCTGGCTGTGTTTCAACAAAAACAAACACACACCCCCCCCCACCCCACCCCCCCCAAAAAAAATAAACAAACCAAACCCCCAAAAGCCATCAATACTATTCAAAGGTAACTTTAATTATAATAAGAACATAGTCAGAGTAGGAGATGTAAGTATCTTGGGCAAGAAAATGAGGGAGCTTCAGAAGGAAGTATATGATGCTGCTCATTTTGAAGTTAAAAAAACATATGGGGAAAAAATGCTCTTGTGTTCATCCCTAGGAACTTAAGCAGCCTAGCTTTGCTGAAGATATCTAGACATTAAACAACACTGCCTGTTGTTTGGTTATGCCCTGGAGCATAATCAGACTCTATTATGTTTACTGTTTGGTCCTGCTTCTTTGGGTTTCCAAAAGACACAGGGCAAAAACCCCAGAAGCTGATTTTACTAACAATGTTCCATCCAGTACAAAGCATTTACAGTCCAACTAAATAAGTAAAACTATAAATTTAAATATCCCCAATGAAATATTATGCGGTATTATAGCATAGAACACCAAGTGATATTTTAAAGGAAAAATATAAGGTTTTAAAATTGAAAACTAACCTTTCAACAGTTATGTTATTTACCTTATAGGAAACTTGTGTATCTTACATTGCTGCTTCAGTCACTAACTTCTAAGCCCAACATATTGGAATGTACCTTTCTTGTTGGATAGTAATCGTATGCTCAAAAACCATTCAAAGGTCCCTTTATGTAATTTTTCCTACTTCATACAATATTTTATATATAATTTTTACTATTATAGAAATTAAGAAGTGTTTACTCACATGACTTTTGATTTTCAAACTATGACTCAGTGTTCAGTTGCTCTAAAGAAATTCTTCTCACAACAGGGAGGAGTCATTGCAAGCAAACACCATGGTAACTGTTGCACGAGAGAAGAGTGATGTTCCTCAAGGCTTTCTAGACTACCTAAAAACAAAGGAAAAATAAGTTTCTGGGTCATGAATAAAAGCCAGGGTGAGGGGAGGGAAGAGAGTTTCTTTACCTCCTTTGTTTAAATTCAGGAAGTTTGTAGGTGGCACCAACACTAAGAATAGCTTACAGAATAGTTGAGTGACTAGATAAGCTTCAAGTAATAGTTACTGAAAAAATAAAGGTGAAAAGAAACAAAGAAAATCCAAGAATAGAAGGACCCTGAAAAAAACAGTATTGATAAGAAACAAATAAATTTAACCAAATACAAACTTCTTCACATTACAATGAACCTAATTTCCACCTTTATTAAAACTACTGATTAACTAATATTTCTCCCATGTAATCCAGTATTATACCCACTGTCTGAAGGTTTGGTAACAAGAGAAGTGAGAAGGGAGTTTTTTATCATAAGAAATTCTCATACCTCATGAAAGATTTTAAAGTTGTTTATCTGTATATAACCATAGATAACCTAAATACCCATATTCACAATGAGTGCATGCATACATGCAGCAAATACAAAATCAACTTTTCAGATACAGT
Organism: Pezoporus flaviventris; assembly: GCF_033815535.1. NCBI lineage: Eukaryota > Metazoa > Chordata > Aves > Psittaciformes > Psittacidae > Pezoporus > Pezoporus flaviventris. The sequence continues at coordinate 12,739,148 of NW_026892595.1, forward strand.
TTGAGTTAACACAGCATTGTTCTATCCAATATAGGAACAAGTACTATTTTATCATCAAGAGGACACATTGTTCATTCTGCTCAGTGTTGGCGACAGAATTCTTTGTATAGAACCATAGAATAGTTAGGTTTGAAATGACTTTAAGATCATCTAGTTCCAACCCCCTGCCATGGGCAGGGACACCTCCCATTAAACCATGCCACTCAAGGATTTGTCCAACTGGGCCTTGAAAACCACCAGGGATGGAGCATTCACAACTTCCTTGGGCAACCCATTCCAGTGCCTCACCTCCCTCAGTAAAGAACTTCTTCCTTATATACAGTCTAAATTTCGCCTGTTTAAGTTTGAACCCATTACCCCTTGTCCCACCACTACAGTCTCTAATGAAGAGTCCCTCTCCAGCATCCCTATAGGCCCCCTTCAGATACTGGAAGGCTGCTGTGATGTCTCCACACAGCCTTCTCTTCTCCAGGCTAACAGCCCCAACTTCCTCAGCCTGTCTTCATACGGGAGGTGCTCCAGTCCCCTGATCATCCTCATGGCCCTCTTCTGGACTTGTTCCAACATTTCCATGTCCTTTTTATGTTGAGGACACCAGAACTGCACACAATACTCCAGGTGAGGTCTCACAAGAGCAGAGTAGAGGAGAAGGATCACCTCCTTCAACCTGCTGGTCATGCTCCTTTTGATGCACCCCAGGATACAGTTGGCTTTCTGGGCTGCGAGTGCACACTGAAGCCGGCTCATGTTCATTTTCTCATCAACCAACACCCCCAAGTCCTCCTCCGCAGGGCTGCTCTGAATCTCTTCTCTGCCCAACCTGTAGCTGTGCCTGGGATTGCTCTGACCCAGGTGTAGGACATTGCACTTGTCATGGTTAAACTTCATAAGGTTGGCATCAGCCCACTTCACAAGTGTGTCAAGGACCCTCTGGATGGCATTCCTGCCCTCCAGCGTATCAACTGAACCACACAGCTTGGTGTCATCAGCAAATGAGGGCACACCCAATCCCACTGTCCATGTCAGCGACAAAGATGTTGAACAAGACTGGTCCCAACACCGATCCCTGAGGGACACCACTGGTTACTGGTCTCCAGCTGGACATTGAGCCACTGACCACAACTCTCTGCGCGCGGCCATCCAGCCAGTTCTTTATCCACTGAGTGGTCCATCCATCAAATTGATGTCTCTCCAATTTAGAGACAAGGATGTCATGTGGGACAGTGTGGAACGCTTTACACAAGTCCAGGTAGATGACATCAACTGCTCTACCCCTGTCCATCAGTTCCGTAGCCCCATCACAGAAGGCCACCAAATTGGTCAGGCAGGATTTCCCCTTAGTGAAGCCATGCTGGCTGTCACCAAGCACCTTGTTGTTTTTCATGTGCCTTAGCATGCCACCCAGGAGAATCTGCTCCAAGATTTTGCCAGGCACAGAGGTGAGACTGACTGGCCTATAATTCCCCTGGTCATCCATTTTCCCCTTCTTGAAAATGGGGGTTATATTTCCCTTTTTCCAGTCATAGGGAACTTCACCTGACTGCCGTGATTTCTCAAATACGATGGCCAGCAGCTTCGCAACTTCATTCACCAGCTCCTTCAGGACCCATGGATGGATCTCATCAGGACCCATGGACTTGTGCACGTTCAGATTTTTAAGATGGTCTCGAACCAGTTCCTCTCCTACAGTGGGCCCAAGGTCTTCATTCTCACAGTCCCTGCATCTGCCTTCCAAGACCTGGGTGGTTTGGTCAGAGCCTTTGCCAGTGAAGAGTGAGGCAAAGAAGTCATTCAGAACCTCAGCCTTCTCCAAATCCTGTGTAGCCAGTTCTCCCAAGAGCTTCCTGAGGGGGCCTACATTCTCCCTAGTCTGTTTTTTATTTGCTACGTACTTGTAGAATCCCTTCCTGTTATCTTTAATACCTCTAACTAAGTTAAATTCTAACTTTCCTAAACTGGTCCCTAGCTTCCCGGACAACATCCCTGTACTCTTCCCAGGCCGCCTGTCCTTGCTTCCACTTATTATAAGCCTCTTTTTTCATTTGAATTTTCCTCAGGAGCTCCTTATCCATCCAAGGAGTTCCTGGAACAGAATTGCTATATTTTAATAATTCTTCAGTGAATTTAGCATCTCTTTGCCATTGGTTGTTTCCTTAGTTGTAGAAGAAAACAACTGTGGGTTCAGTGTTTATTATACTAAGAAGCACCAGAATAACTCATCATACTGAGGTGCGATATTGGTATCGTCATTCTTTTCCTGTCCTGTAAATAAATATTCAAAGCAGCTTATGAAATGTATAGAAGATCCCATGACGGGCAACAGGAGTGCTCACCTAGAGAAGTATTTTATTACATCTGTATATTCTCTGTGCACAAATGTATATACAAGCAGTATGACACAAGTCAAAATAATATAAAAGAACAATAAAAATCCCTATATCTGATTCAATACGATTATTCTGTTTCTTATATAAACACAACAATGTTTTCTCTCTACTTACTGAATTCACCTCATAAGTACGTGTGACAATAACCATAATTATTCCCAATGAAGTATCTTTACAATAATATTAGATATTTTCCATCTTTCCTTTGGTTATGTGCAGGCAAAGATTACATTTGCCTCTTTTATGATTAGACAGTCTACATACCTTATAACTCCTATGGATGAGTGATACATGCGGGTCCTAATCCTCCATTATTTCCCATCCTAGAAATTCTTCTTATAACCCTGTAAAAAATGCTTATTATATAGTGTTATTTTTCACATCAAGCCTAAAACTCCATGCATGTAATTCTTTCTGCATGAAAATGAGTATCCTCTATAGCCAATGTCATCAGCAAACTTTATGCCAAAAAAAAATTTAAGAAAGTATAAGAAAAGTCTAAGACCTGAATCTTGGAAGATCTCTCTAGCAACCTAATGCCAGGTCAATCAATCCCTTTTCCAAAATAACCTATAACCTTTTATATTTTTACCCAAACTCAATTTTTCCATGTCCTCCAGTTTAATAAGTAATTTCCTAGTTGGTACCACACCACACAGTTATCCATAATTGTTATAGTGACATTCTGTAGATCAACTGCATCTGCGTTATCCTGGATAAAAACCAGTAATTTAAAAACAAACAGAAAAATTGACATTCCTAGTAGTTTATGAATTCGTTCCTCTTTACCAACTTTTGAATAGAATCAATGGCTTATTTTTAGCAATAACCATTTCTTTTTCATAAAAGTAGAAAGTCACAAAATACAGAATTAGATCTTTCTAGTTGTATAGATGTATTGAATAAATTAAAATATTGAAAACATAAAATAATATTAAAAATATTGAACATATTGAAAATAAATCCAGTGTAGATGCAGATTACAAAAAAGCACTTTAAAATAACATGCAATTATACTGCATCAAAATGGTTGGCAGTAGAAACACTTTTTTAATCCTTCTAATTGTACTCAGACTGTTTGTAGGTAAGTAAATATTTGTGTTTGTTCTGGAAGTTACTAAAAATATATATACATAATCAGCCAAGCTAAAATACAAGTTTGCTCCAATCCAAGCCAAACGGACAGGGTACTATGCTAACTCTAAAGACACTGACTCTATTCCCACTAGACTGCTGTTTCTGAAGAACTAAAAACCAGTTAATGAAATGTTGCTCAACTTTTGAAGGTAGCAGCACTGGCATAACCAGGGCTCCATCCTGTTCTCAAATTGCTTTTCTCATTTCTACTTGTTTTACCTATGTTATATACGACACTTATTGACTATACTTACAAATTATATAGATGGTACCAGTTAATATCAATGCAAACACATGGAGGCCTGTGAGTTGCAAAGCAGATTTCAAGCATGGACCTTGGACTCCTCCTTTGTTAATCATCTCAATAACATCAGCTCATTGCCTAAACACATTTCACCATCTTCAGAAAATTAATGAAGCTACAGTACACTTTTTTTTTGCAGTAAGGCTATTCTCGTATCACAAATAATAATGAGGGGCTCACTTCACTTACTAGTGAAGACACATGTAAGGATCCTAGCCATGCTGACAGCGAGCAGGAATAAACAAATAAATAGTGGTAATGCAGATACATTTCAGAACTAATACAGGATACTTGGTTTCAGGGCTGAAGGCCTTCTCTGTCAGGTACCAGAAGAGAATTTACTCTAAAGCAGCTGGCAGTAGTGTATGTATCACACCAGTGGGCCCTAAATTTCATCAAGCATAGAAAGCCTTATAATACACAGCTGCAAATGTTCACGCAGAAGTCTTTGTAACAACGTCACTCATTGTGATGTTGGTTGGTATTTTAAGCCTTAATTACTGATTTTGAACTGTTACCACCCAGACAATCTAGGACTAATCAGTACCTGTAATCTCCCACACACTGTTCCAAGAACTACTTGCCTGCATTTTCTATTTAATTCTAATTATAATGTCCTATATAGGAAACATGAACAGCCTGTATTACAGTTGTCTTTTCATCAAGATAATAATTGAAAATTTAAAGTAAATAACTCTAATTTTGAATGTTTGTTCCTACAAACCACTTGGTTATCTCAAAGATGCTCCATACTGTATAAATTCCACTGTCCACTCACTGAAAACATGTTTTACTGAAACTATGCCTTTTAGAAAATTCAAGGTAAGCTAGAGATTTCCTATAAGAAATTATAGTACCAATAAGAAATTACTTTCTTCTTAGTTTTGCATATATAATTTATACTCAATTACGTGGAAGGATTTCCACCTATGTCTTCCAATTCACGCTTTTAAGGACAGAGGAGATCATTTAGGATCATTACACAGTCTGGCATTAAAGCAGGACAAAAAAACTATACCCAGGAATTTCTGAAATAAACCCGTTGTGGGTTTGTATTCTAAGACATATTTATGTACAAAATTCAGCCCTTATCAAAATCTTCATTTGAAGATCTAAACCATCAACAGGGAAGTTATATCAGAGCTTTATTACTCCCACATTTAAAATGTATGCATCATACTTCCAGTGTGGATTTGTTTAGCTTCAGGTACTTCACCTAAACTTCAGCACAGTTAAACATTCAATACAGTGGAAAAACTGTTACAAACGTAAACAGATGCTGACCATTATCATTATGTGTCATCTTTTCTTTTTTTGTTAAATATTGAGAGAAATGTTAGCATTTGATCAAAACCACCCTCCTGAAAGCCTATTCTGATATTTAACAACTTGCCATTCACAATTCATTTAATTGAATTAATATTGTTTTATGGCATCCCACAAAGTAATTTTTTTTTAAACTGCAGTCATTCACGAATCAGGTGAAAGCTTCATAGAAGCCTAGGCTTCTGCACTGTTACCTCTGTCAGAGAAGATTATTATCTTATGAAATGCATATCACAGTTGGTTTGTCCTTATCCTTTTCCCATATAATCATATTGATTAGTATTAACTATGTTACTCTCCTTTAACTCTTCACTAACTGCATTCTACAGTGCTTTTCTCTGCTTGATGTCTGGTGAAATGGTCTTATAGATACCCAGTCACCCTGTTTACCCTTATTGAAATATTGAAACAACTTGGTTTTCTTCCATTCTGCGAAACTTCATCATGCTCCAAGACATGTTCTTTTAAGAAAAAACAAACAATGGGCTAGAATGCTCTGTAACCAATGCTGCTGGCCAAGTATATGCTATCTTATCTGATAAAATGGAAAAAAAATTAACTGAAATAATTTGGTTATAACAGAGTAGAAAGTATATCAAAGTAAGGCACTACACAAACTATTTCTTTCCAAAGCTACCATACTAATACACTTACTTTTACTTCAGTGGTCAATCCTTCTCTATCAGTGACAGTGGCCTTTAATTTAGAACTAGGCTACACAGATTTTGGCAAGCGTGCTAATTGTAATTTTAGAAAGTTCTGAAATGTTGATTTCAAAGCACTGTGCTAATGATAATATCTTCATCTTAAAGATTAAAAAATTAAATATTCCAATTATATTTATAAGGCAAATTCTTATTAGCTCCCATACCATTAAACTATTTAGGCAGTCTTGAATTGCAGTCCATGCTAACTCTCTGCTGAGCAAGTGCTTGTACTTTGATTTTGCAGCTGGGAATTTATACTGAAATGCTCAATGTGAGTAGCTTGGAAACACCAGAGGCAGAAACCTTCCTGGAACTGAGGGTCTGCTACAAGCAAATTGTCCTCTTGGTATGATACTAACCAAGCTTACTGGAGTTCTGCTCTTGTTTCCCTGCTCCCTTCTACACACTTGGAAATAGATTATGAAATATGCAAGAACAACATTTAACCTAACTTCCCTTTTCCCCACTGCCCATTTTAAACATAAACACGCAGACAAATTTGAAAAATCAGAAATGTAAAGTGTAATCTTAGTTTTCACAAGTTACTTAGATGAACCTGAAGTATTTATTAGCAATTAGATACACTTGCTTACACTTAACATACAATCTGCAGCCCAGTGTAAGGTCCAAAATAGCCAAGTAAAATAAGTCAATGGCTGGCACTCATAAGCTGGAAAAAGAAAGCCTAAGTGGATTAGTATGCAGAGCATTAGTGCACTGGGTACTTCTAAAAATTAACTCTCTGCAAGGAGGTTTGTGGGGGTTTAATCAGAATTTTATTTCAAAAATGCTGGTTTCCTCCCCCCCACCCCACCCCAAAAAAGAAGTCCTGAAAAGAACTAAAGCAGAAGCTGAGGCAATTTTATATAATGGGAAGAAAACTAAGATTCTTCATAAACCAGTGGCAAAGGAAAAAAATGGAAGTGTGAGTGTGTATGTACCTTCCGATGGAAGTCTGGAGAATGAATACACCCAATGTACCAGATTTCCTCCCCACCTCTGAGTGATGGCTCTCATTGCATTATTTCTATGCCTCCCTTTGAGCGCCATGGAAATTCTACAAGCAAATCTTGCTAACTAAAGGCAATAAATGACACAGGCATATTGATTGTACACTGTGCTAACTGCGTAAGTATTAATTCCTGTTTGCTATCTTATTGCAGAAAAAAAATTCTCAGATACACTTTTCAAGACTGTCTTTACTGTCATCTTGAAAGAGGGAAGTATATGCAAATGAGATAGAGAAAAATACACCCTGCTTTCTTTTGACATGTTGCTTTGTATTATCTCTTCTTTAACACATCTATAAAGTGGAACTGAATCTTTTGGAATGCAGCTGTATGCTGATTATAAATCAATTATTTTTAAAATAACAAACTTTACAGTAAAGCTGACACTCTTAATGTGCCAATAACTATTTGGTTTTGATCTGAATGTTTTCCATAAAAGCAAATAAACAGAAGATTTTTAACATCTACATGAAGCCCACTAATTCCTATATCTGCGCAAGTCACCCTATGCTCCCTTGTTTAGTCATTGGAGAGAAAAGCATGTGAAGAGGCAGCTTGTCTGGCCTATTCTAGAATAAAATTTTGGATGACAGGAATTGTGGTCTAGCCTCTGTGATTATGATGACTTCCTTCACAGTGAAGAGAACCTGAAGAGATTTTCGTGTTGTTGAAATCCTTACTATCAATCAACTGCATTTTCCCAGTTAAATTCCTCCCTGTTTCTGTATAAATTCTCCCATTTCTTCCACCCAAATCTTTGACAATTTTGCCACTTTCAAATATATTTGATAGAGGAGTAAAAATCTCAAAGGTATTTAATTCCTGTACAACAAGGGCTAGAAGAAGCATTGTACTAGTATGTACACACAGGAAAGCTGTAGACATAAGCCTCAGCTATATACGTGAAAAAAACTAAGATAAACTTTACAAATGCCATAAACCATCTTACTCAAAGAATCCAGAAAAAGATGCAAAACGATTGGACACAATCAGTTTTCATTACATCTGCTACTTGTTTAATTTATAAATGCTTTCCAATATTTTTTATAGTCATGAAAAGGAATGCACTGATTGAGAGGCAGTATAACAGAGTACTGACCACTAGAATGTAATGAAGCAACCCCTAATAAAATGCACCTGTGGAATTAGCAATTTACAATCTCAGGATAAAAATATGTCCAATTGCTAATTCAGAACCGGATTTAATTAAATTTGTTCAAAGAAAACCCACAAAGTTAATAGGGTAGGCATTTCAGTGACCTTTCTATGAAGTGAAAGCCACAATAATTCTAGTCCCAAATTTGGAAACAACATATGAGAATAGTTTTCTTATTAATGAAAAGAAATACTGGCACAAACATCATCAAGAAAACTGAAATAAAAGGTTTAACCCTAGGTTTAATAGCTTTTCTTTTTACTGTTTGAGCTACATTATATTAAAGATAATAAAGGTAGACATACTGTAATGACCTATTTGACACGGCATTTTACCACTGCTGCCCTCTGCTGTACGGAACACTTTCCAAGTGATTGTATACTGTACTAAGCTTGTGAATTATCAGTTTTAGAGATGGATATTCAAACGCATATGCCAGATTGCTCTTGTTTATTCCTTTAACTTCCAACAAAGTTTATCTGCAACAGAAGAATGTGGGTTTTTTAGTATGGCTTAAAATTATCAACATAAACAAATGATTATTAAAGATAACATATATATAAAAAAAATATTCTCAAATTTGATTTGTAAAGTAGAATGACTTTCTTCAGGGATATTTTGCCTCAGTTGAACATGTTGCAATATCCATTGCATTAATGTTAATGTCTTGTTAAATGTCATCTCTCAATGAACATTAAAAATGAGGAGGCAGTAAGAACAGAAGAAAATCCAACATGAACAGTTGATGAATGTATCCATCTCTCAGTACAGTTTGTCTCCAAAATGTTGTTTTTTTTTTTAAAAAAAAGAAGCCATCTCAGGAGAAAGTGTTATTCTTACATGCTATATACTCCCTACAGCAATAAACCTATTACCTGGGAAAATGTAACTTGCACGGCAGGCTAGCCTAGTTACGTTAGTGTGAGCAAATACAGATTTGTGATATTCTCAAATGGACAGATACATGTTGAACTACCTGTGCATGTTGAACTACCTGTGCATTTAGCTAATGAAAAGCATAGACAGGAATGTGATGCTTGTCAGAGACTTAACAATGCCAAAAAAAAAAAAAGAAACGTTTTTATTTTCCAGCACAAACCATAGCTTAGGCTCACCAGTAATTTAGCAATAATTCACAAATGAGGGAGGGTTTTTTTTATTCCCATGGATTTTATGAAGGATTCATGGTTTTGTTGAAAATCCTTCAAAAGTCCATGGCTTTTTTTAATTTTATGTTTTATAAAGTTCAGCATTTTTAATTACTGTTTGACTGAAATAAGCATCAAACTGCAAGGCAAACCTTATGAAGAGAAGGATTGTAAGCAAAATGAAAGGAGTAACCCAAAACACACCCAGAGCAGAGCACCATAAGGGCTAAGAAATGCACTGGCTTTAAGCAGTGTTTTACCCAGTTTAGCGTTCTATCACAACAACAGAAAATGCCGTTTCCTGTCATTGCCCTAGCTAGCTAGGCCGTGGCAGATAAACCTCAGGTGTAAAGGGTGGGACCAGTTCTGCACACGCTGTGCCTCACCTAAAAAATCCGCTGCGCAGGCTGAAAGGGTTTACTCACACTTGAATAGCCCGGTAGCAACAGGCAAGGGACGAAACAGCAGGTGCCAAGGTGCACTGGAAGCTGCAGATCCAACCTTGCGTGCAGGCGGTTCAGGACATTGGTCGCTCGTGATTGACCCAGGAGATGACAGTCTTGTTCAGGAACACCCTGAATGACCAAGCAGCCTTTTTTCCAGCCAGATTTGCCTATCCTACATTGCCCTTGGTCATTGTGCTTGTAGTAAGCGTGGGTAAACCTCTTCCCAAACCTTCGCTCACGAAGCCAAGACATCAATCAATCAATCAATATGTCTGACACTGTCTGTGGTCTGCTCCTCTCACTTACCCAGCACAAGTAGTCATTACAGTTAGCTGTTAGAGGGTACATCCATGACTGTTGCCTTCAGCATATACATATAAATCTGTTTTCCCACATATTTATCAAATGCCCTCTTTGTACTGTCTACCTTCAGAAGATCTTGTGCTAAAAAAAAAAATCAGAAATTCACTACACGCTATGTAAAATAGTATTTTTTTATCCCTTTTAAATAGATCTGTTATTTTCAATTAGTGTACTGTAAAATTTGGTCAATAACAGATCTGTATCCATTTTATCCACAATATTTGTGACTTTATAGCCACAACTAATATCTTTATCAACTTTCTCCAGTCCAGATGTATTTTCTTTCTAGCTTCTCTAAGACCTTTGCTCTATCAGTAAATTTTACTTGCCTTTATACCCATTCAAACCCCATGTATTTCCCACTTCAAACAATACTCAAGATGTGGATAGTTTACTATACTCTTGGATAGCCAAAACTGAATGTACCCAAGTGGTTTCTTTTTCTTTTTGTGGATTTTGGTGCTTTGTTTTTGTTTTCTTTTCTTTTTTTTTTTTTAATAAAACTAGCAGAGCCATTTCTTTTTCTTCTATATTTCTGAGCAACTGCTTGTAGCAGGCATTTGATTTACTTAGATGCCTGAGTGGGGGTACTTTTTATACTTAAGTGGTAAATAAATATAGCATGACATACACTAAAACATATGGCTAGCGAAGTTGAGGGCAGGAGGAAACATATCTTTATTTACAGAAGTCCTATCCCACAGCATATTCATTGCAATCAGAAGTTAAAAGGAGGTGCCTCTTGCTGCTGACTTGTGAGTAAGCTGTAAATATGGATTCACATGGTAGCTAGTTAAGCTTTTTAAAGGAATTTATTCAAATAAATGCTGCTTGGATTTACCACAGCTGCTGATGAACAATGCATCCTGCGCTCCTGAAGAAAACCCTGTTTCTAACTATTTTTTTGGTATCTTGGGGAGCATTCTCTGTAAGCCATTATTAAGTTCAGGCAGCACTCAGCTCAGGAAATCAGAGTTGGCATTGCTTTCTGTTGAGTATGCCTTGGGAAAATTACCAGAACACTTTTGTAAAACTAATTATTTATAATCCAGATATTTTTTGAGAGCTTCATGAATTTTAACAAACTGAAATATGACCTGAGGCTAAGTGTGAGCAGATTCAGTTCTAACAGATAACAGAGTTGATGACTGACAAATTTTACTTGACTTTGTTCAGTTTTCCTAAGGAACAGATGCTAGTTTGAATGACTTCTCTCTCTTTCTCTCTCTCTGTAGCACTTAATTCTCCCCTCCCTTCCTAAAGTTCCTATTGTTCCAGATGATCCTTGTTAATACGTATCTAACCCATTAAATGCAATCCTTCGTGCACTTAAGAAAAATACCATATCCCCAAACTGGAACTGTTAAATTGCTTACTTTCAAGCTGTTTACAGCGAAGCAATTTTCTTTTTAAGTTGCTGTCTTTCAGGCTTCAGCTAGCTCCATATAAACACTGCATACAGTCTGCTTTTGTTTTCTTCTGACTCTTTTAGCAATATAGCACATTTTCAACATACAAGCCATTGGAAACACCATTAGTCTAAAAGCAAAAGAAATTAAGACAGTATATGTAATGACTCATGAGAAACATGAGCATATCGTCTTTATTTTTTGTAGTGACTGCTTCCAGCTGCTGTTAACACACCAATAATAACACAGGAATTATGTAGTGAGAGTGTTTATACTTAAGACAGCAACAAAGGACATCATACTGACAAAGGGTTGAGAAATGCTTCACAAATAAGGGAGTCACTGCCCAACACAGTTTAGAGCTGTTACTCATTGCCTCAGGAACACTTTAAAGCTGTTTTAGGTATGACTAGTCTTATAGTTTTCAAGATCAGTTGCAGAAAGGTTTGGGTTGGTAAATCTTGGTAAAGAGAATCTTGGTAAAGATTTAAAGATATAAAGATTATCTAGTTCCAAGCCCTTGCAGGGCAGGGACACCTTCCATTAGACCAGGTTACTCAAAGCCTCATCCAACCTGGCCTTAAACACTTCTGGGGACTGGGCAGCATCCAGAACTTCTCTGGGCAACCTATTACAGTATCTCACCACCCTCTCATTAAATAATTTCATCCTAATATCTAATCTAAATCTCCGCTCTGTCATCTTAAAGCCATTTCCCCTTGTCCTATCACTATCTGCCCTTGTAAAAAGGGCCTCTCTAGCTTCCTTGTAGGCCCCTTTTAGGTACTGAAGGCTACTCTCAGGTCACCCTCGAGCCTTCCCTTCTCCAGGCTGAGCAACCCCAACTCTCTCAGCCTGACTTCATAGGTAAGGTGCTCTAGCCTTCAGATTATTTTTGTGAGCTTTTACCTAAACAGAACTGCCTAAACTAGGAAATACTGGACATATGTATAGGCACACACTACCTTACCAATGCCTGCTGACTCTGTTGCCTAGGGCTGTAATATATCCAACGCATTACTTCCACTATTATCATCATTCAGGAAACAGCTGCTCTGGAGTGAGCCAATGCGAGAGAAGACTAGCTAAATATACTAACTCCCTTTGTAGACTAAAGTTACATTTTCTTATTTGTCAGCATGAATTCAGCTGCACTTTACTAGATGTGGGATAGCTGAACTGACAGGCACCAAGACATTCACAGTCACAGTGAGTGCTGTGAGCCTCTGAATCAGTGTCACACATGAGAGCAGATGTGCCTTGACATGGGGATTTGTAAAGTGTGACGGTAAACACTGTACTACATGCTAGAACAGAAGAAATGCTAGTACTGGATAACATCTAGCTTCTTGAGGGTGATAAAACTGAATCTATACATCAATGCAGCCAGCTTTTGTTCTCTCAGCCTGCCTAAATCAGTCTTTTTCTAGTTGTGAATGCTCCATCCCTGGTGGTGTTAAAGGCCAGGCTGGACAGAGCCTTGGGTGACATAGTTTAGTGAGAGGTGTCCCTCCCATGGCAGGGGGTTTGGAACTAGATGATCTTAAGGTCCTTTCCAATCCTAACTATTCTATGATTCTATGAAGAGATGGGCTCATAGTTTCCTTTGCCGTACACCACCATGTTCCGTGTCATCTGGAAGATGATGCACACAATTCCAGAAGCTCAAAGAGGAATCCCTTTATCCACAGGCAGGAAACTGGAGAGAAGAGGTACACCTGTACACTTGCCCCATGATGTTTTCTTTAAATGTTAATATGAAGTAAAGATCTTTGAAATTCATTTTCAAGCCTTGGCTATAATTCAGATTGGGAACTCATCCAGTATATTACTGAAGACTAAGAATCTTAAACCAATATATAGAACACCTTCATAAGTAGCCAGCTTAATAAGGAAGCTATTTAATTTGAAAAGAATGGAGCTGTTACATCATGTATTACAGAGCACCATACATAAAACATTAAGGATGACAACAGCATAATAAAAAATATTATCAAGACAAAGAATTAATTTAGAGTTTGATTATACACTATCGTAAAAACATGATAGACAGCTGCATCACTATCACTAAAACCTACTGAGCTTTCATTTTTAATTTGCTAATTGAGGCAATGAGTATTCATTATCTCAAACTTTAAGCAATTCTGCAGTTCATTTGCCTGCTATGTGATTTGCAGCACTACCATAAAAATCCAGACTAGCAGAAAATGTCAAAGAAAACTAGTGGACCACGCAAATTTCCCTTTACGCATTGCTTCTTACTCCCTATGCAATAACACAACACTATATTGCAGACCCAGATCAGACTTAAATTCATGTCCTATTTTTTGAACAGGGAAAGCAACTGCCCACAAAGGATGTTCATCATTTAGGGATGTATATTAATTGTACCTTTCTCTGGTTCACCACAGTTGAAAGAAGTGGCTTTATATATTGTTTTGCTTAAAAAGATGGCACTTGCAATTGCCCACTATTTTTCTACTACAAACATAAAATTAAAATAGAACAGTAAAATTACTGAACATACTAAGTGCTGCAGTGGTAGATTTGTGCAATGATTGCTTAGGGTTGGCAATAATTCTAGATTACTTGCTTAATGGTTTAATAGAAAGCATTGGATTAAAATCTAATATTAAAAACCAAAACCTGCACAACTAAACAATGACTGCTTTAAACTTTAATTTGGAAAGATTTCTTTGTTCATAAGTCATCCATCTGTCAAAGAAAACACGATAGTTTTTTGTTACCCCCGCTTTTTAACTATGTTTGTTTTGTTTAATAATACATTGCGGGACTAATGTCTAAAAGACAGAACCACTGAAACCTCCACTGATTTTGTAAGATTATGATGAATTTCACTGACAAAAGTGTTTATATAAGTGTAATTCATGCCATTGCAAAACCAATTTAAATACAGAAAAGAACTCACTGGTTAGGACTGACATTTGCAGTGAAAAATCCGTCACAACAGATGTCTCAATTCCCTGAGACATTTTCTCAAGGAAAGACAGATAAAGTACATCAGCTAGATATTCACAAGTTATTGGACTTGAATTCATCAATACATCTCACCTATCATGTCTATATAAGGCTCCAGTTCTGCCAGTCACTATGTGATGTGCAGCACAGAGCGTCTGACTAGAGCGAGCAGAGCCTACACAGGAGCGCAAATATACCCAGCTTACATTAGGCAAGCCCCCATCTTTAGCAGAAGTGAATTTCAAATAAATTTCTCAGGGAGCAGCCATACATGGTTACAGGCTTGTTTACATGTAGATTTCTTAGTTCTGAATGTGATATTCAAACTGTTTTTGCTAAACTTGGGAAAAAAAAAAAAAAGAGTTTAGAGTATCATTTATTGTGATATAAAGAAACTACACATTTTTCATTTTAAATTGACTAAAAGCCAAGCTACCTTTCCATGAATATGAGGGAATCAATGCAGTAGACTGAATCAAGGTAATGACGGATTAAATTTTGTGTACAAACAAGGATAAAACCTCATTATGACCAGAAATAGCCAGTGTTCCTCAACTTTTTCAGTCTTCAGGAAAGAAAAATGTAGTGACCAAAGAGCAAGGCTGAATATTACTTACAGGATTTTCATTTGGTCCAACGAGACACTTTCTTTTCAATTTACAAACACATCCACTCCTGTTCCCTCCCACTCCATCCCCCCCCCCCCCCCCAAAACACCCCAAATAGACCAAAACCCAAACCAACACCCACCCCACCCATCACCCCCAAAATTTACCCACAAAACATATTGAAAGCAAACAGAATTCTGAAAGCCTACCCTGTGGGTTACTAGTATATTCATATATAGACACAATTCTCTTCAGCAATTTAATACCTGGGCTTGACTGCCTTTTAAACTGCATCATGGCTTGGGTTTCACAGCTATGCAGTTACTAGCACATCAGGAAAACAGAAATTCTGGAATTTGTCCTTCAGCTCTCTAACAGTCCTCTTATTCTTAACCTTCTCTATCTTCCTGCAAAATCTGTTACATATTCAGGAAACTTTAACTTTAGTTCTGCCTGCCTTGATGCATGCAATCTTCTGGGATAGTGCTCAGCTGAGAATTTTCTAGGTCCTGATCATTTCAGAAAAACAGACCTCAATCTTGGGCAAGATTCAACCAGAGGTTAAATTTCAGCAGATTTATAGCTTCTGTGAAATAGAAGGATTAGAAAATCTTGGAAAGGGTAAAAAAACCCCAACCTTTTGAAGTCAGTTTCTTCTCTCTCAGGATTTTTGCCTATTATTGTTAGAATGGACACTGAGAGGATTGTCTTGATTGAAGACCTATTGCATAGTATTGGATTCAGAACAAGAGGTCATACATTCTTAGGATACAAGCAACACTGGAAATCATTCTTCTCTGCTTTTTTTTAATTTGAAATAACTTTCCCCGTGTAAACTTCTTATCTCATATTTTCCTTTTATAACATATTTTTTAATTTCCAAGTGTTCAACACAAAGGAGAATAATTTTTCTTTAGAAAACTCAAAATACTTTGAAATGATGCAGAGTTTGCCACAGATGTACAGGAAAGCTTTATTCTGATTCTAAAAAAGTAATTCAGCTATATCTTAAGATTGAAAATTCTTCCTGAAAGCAAGTGTACTAGACATTCTATCATGCATTTGAAAATAAAATGGTTATTTCTTTACATAATCTTTTGATAACTCAACATGAAACCCATAAGATATGATCCTTCTTTGTAGTTAGGAAAAAAAGAAACTAGGAGTGAAAGCTACTACATTAATTTAAAAGCTCCTATTATTACAACAAAACAGTCTTTGATTTAGTAAGAATTGTAGGGCTTCCCATTCATTTCAAATTATTTGAATTGAATAACAAGTACCTGGTATCTAAAGCAAAACACAACAGGTGAAGTACTAATGAGATAAATAAAAGGAAAATATAGTCTACCTCTAATTGATTATTTGCCTCAAAATTCCTATTTTTGTCTTGAATGTTTTACCTGTGATGAAGTTGGTTTTGTTAATATTTATCCATTCAGTAAGCATGTTTGAGTCAAATGAAGGGTTAGCACCTTATGCAGAATTTGTTTAAAGATTCTTTTTTGTTCATGAAAAACATTAATTTCAGTATGACTCCAGAATGCCCAGTAATTTCTTCACTGTAATTATTTAAGCTACTTTCATCAGTCTTTTTTTATGCATTTTCCTTTCATTTTCTCCTACACAACAGCACATGTTGAAGCTTTTCAGGAGCTTTTTCAGAGGAGTTGAATTATACAGTGGTTTTACTTGCCTATCAGTTCTGAGATACCAACAGTCTTGACAGGCTTACATCTTCTAAATGTTTTCAAGAGATCAATACAAGTTTCAGCTGGGTGAAGTTGTATAAACTATATAAGAATTTAATTCTTTTCTTTACAACAGCATGCAGAAGATCTAAAGTATTGATTGGAGAGGCAAAGCTTAAGCTACGAAAAGGCTTCTCAGCTGTTTGAATTGATTTACAGTATATGTGCATGTATACACATGTGCTTCCATAGAAGCTGTAGAATGGCTATGAACCCTTTTAGACAGGTCCCTTATTGTTCAGTTTGTCTTGGAATCACTTCCAGCCACCTGTTCCTCAGGTACAATTCAGTATCTAAGAATTTCTGAATGTAAAGGTGCGATTGTACAGATAAAAGTTGAGTAGATGAGCATTTTTCAAACCAAGGCTTTCTTAGGACAGTTAAAACCATGTTGAACTCCAGGAACCTTTTTCAGTGGTGATCACTAGCAAGGTGGACCTAGATTGCTTGGAAAGCCTTTCTGATACTCTGTTGTGTACCCAATGAAATAGCTGTATGGTCATGTTAAACTATGAAATGTGTTTCCTAATATACGCTTTAGAGGACAAAACCCACAAACATTTTTGGGAGCAATGAGAAGAAGAAATACTTTGAAATAATGGGTTTGTTCCAATTTCACTAGAAACTTTAGATGAAATATTATATTTTCCACTTCCTATTATTCAGAAATACTAGGAATTTTTTTCTTCATCTGCTCATTGCTCTGTAACTGGAATTATGGGGAAAAAACAGACGTGCTGATGGCAACTGATGTTTCTGATGATACAGGCAGCTTTTAGACATCTCTCTTTTCCACAACAGTTGAAGCACAGTATTTGTATGTAGCCAGATATAGAGTGCACTGTTTATTTCAGGAATCTGTAAGTTCATCAGTTAAAATAAAGCTGAGGTTGATTTCCTTCTGAAAAGACCATTGATTTATTAGGACAGCTGGCTTTCTCCTGCAAAGCCTGAGAAATGACAGAAATGACAGAACAGCAGAAAGGGGGGGGGGGGGGGGAATGTAAAATATCAGTGCATTGCCTCATCAGAAGACATGCATTCTGAATAAGCGATAAGGTGGTTGATGGATGGTTGTTAGAAGGCTTCTGAAAAGCATTATTAGTTGCCCTACCCTAGGTCTTTATAGGTTAAGCAATCAGCATTTTAAGTCGTCTTAGATCTAAAGGACAAATTAGCCTGCTCTGTATTTCCAGCATAGTGCTGAGATAAAGACAGTGCTGAAGGTTCATTATTTAGTCCCAAAGACAAAGATTAAAGGGTGTTTTTAAGGTGAAAAGCAATAAAAGGCCCAGAAAGGAAATCTTGCAGGAAATAAGGCAGTGTATTTTTGAAACAAAGCTGACACTACAAGAAACAGAGCTGGGAGACTGTTCAATGTTTGTTTCGGTTGTTGATGGTAGTGGGAAAACATGTAATCTCTTTACAAAATAATCAAGAGATATGGTGCAAGAATAGCTTGACAAGAATTGATTCAGATAAGTCTTACAACCTCTGGTCTCTGATTAAAGCAGGTAATTACCATGCCATTTTCTGGCTTTGTAATGTATGAATCAATTGTGCTATATAAATATTTATTTAATGCAAGCAATTTGGCGTAGCCCTACACACTTGCTAAGCACCCAAGTCAATAGAAAAACAATGTCGCAAAGTATATTAAAGTCAAACACTCAACATTTTTCAGAACACTGAACATAAGGATTTTATTCATGTCCTGAGCTCCAACCAAAGCACTACTGTGGAAGTCCTCAAAATAATTTTTTACTAAACAGAGGCAGAAGCCACTCCTGAGTGGAGTGGAGTATATTCCTGACATTTAGAGTTATAGAAGGAGTCTTCTGTTTAGTCACTAAAATATGCCTCCACAAATGATTCCATACAAACAAACAGACCATATTTCAGGTTTGTACTTCAAAGACTGGAAAACTGCAAAGTATGCAAGTATGGAACTTGCGTGCATATTTCCTTCAGCAGAATACACATGGCAATGTCTTATGAAAAGCTACATTTTCTTTCCCAAAATAAAATTGCTATAAACTGTCAGAATTCCTGAGTAGCAGACAAAGGAAAGTTAGCTGAGTTTTTTACTTTAAACAGTAAAAGAAACACTTTGGAGAAATCACACCAGTGGACACATGCAAAAGAGAGAAGTAAATTTTTTAGCCCTCTGAGATATGCAGTGTAAGGTATTTAATCTCTTCATGTCTCTGAAAGAACATGAGAAGGACCTGCTTTTGTGAAAGCAGTGATAAAGCAATCAGTCCATTGCTCAAAAAACATTTCCAAAACCAACAGACTACATATGCAATAGTTGAGAGTTGTGTACCTTTTAGAAACATTCCAGGCATCTGACAGGTTGATTTAAAAGACATGCTACAGAGCCGTACTTGAGATACTCAAGAACTCAAAGCTTATTCTTTAGCTGAGTGAAGCTCACTTCTTTTCAACTTTGTCACTAATAACAAGAAGAATTAGAAGAACAAGTAGTACTACAGTGCCTCAGACCGGAGGCTCATCTAATAAATTATCTTGTCTTTAACAGTCTAATAATGGGCACTTTTAGGAGTGTACAAATTAGCATGTACTGAATAACTCTTCCTTGCTACATCATCCTGTTTTCTTTGAATTAACAGTTTAGGAACCTCCTGAGATGGAGTTTACACTTGGATGATTGTATTCAAGAGCCCCTGTGGGCCTTCCCCAGAAACATGGCAAATTCATTTTTGACAATATGCCACCCTATGGTAACTAAAAAGCTCACGATTTTATCGGCTTCCATAATATTTACCCTCAATCACTTAGTCTAATGAAAGTCTAGAAAGCTCTTAGTGCATTTAAACCTCATTGAGTCCAGTAACCCCATTAAAAAGTTGATAATTTTGTTAACTGCCTGTCACTGTACATGTATTTTTAGGGTTAATTTTCCCAAATACATTACCTTGACCTTCATAACACTAAATTTGGTTTCCATTTTATTATCTCATATCTCAGCAGTGGACAAACCTGCAGGTGTTCACAGTCCAGCTCCAATTTTGACAACTGTGAATAATTATGAGTTATCAGTAAACACCATCAGTAGCTCTTCCCTTCAGGTGACTCAGGAGATTACAAATAGCACATGACCTATATACGCCACATTTATTGCATCTTTCAGGAGAGTTGTTAGGCCTTATTTCCCAGTACAAAAAACACACTTAATCTTCTCTAAGCTATCATAGATATTTCCTAATTCCTTCCTTATTACTGTTTTTACCAGTCTACCTGGGAGAAAATTATGTAAGCTGTTTTACAGCGCTCAGGAAAGATAAGGATTTTTTTACGGACTGATGTGCTATTTGTGACTTGCTGTTCCTTTGGCACTGGAGGTGTTTTCAAGAACAAGTTATGTACAAACAATTTTGAGTTCTTTTTGAACAACTCCTAGGATATTGTTTCTTTTTTTTCTTTTTTTTTTTTTTGGCCAATATGTCAAATTTGAGAAGAACGTGATCAGTATTACAGTAACGTTCACCAAGCAAATCATGAACAAGGCCTTGTGTTCCTGGTATGGATTAACCTTCTGTTGCAAGTTTTCACTCCACACAGCAGTGATGTGTGTGTACATGTATGTGTAGTGTTTGCATAACAGCACATGCGATAAATAAAAGTCTATGTACAAGTAACTGAAGTCTTCCATTATTAACGCTTTATTTGAAGCCTCTCAATCTGTTGCTGTTGATAGCATCTTAGTGAACAGCTGAAAAAATGAAAACAGGAGAAAAGAAGTACTGTTAGTAAGTCCACCGATGCTTTCTGACGTGTCAAAGTCATATTGCTTCTAAGTGCAATTCCATTTCACTTCTTGAAAAATCTGTAGAGAAATAAATGTAGCTCATTAAAGTCTGGAAAAACATAAAACTAACAAAATGGACATTTACTGAAAGACATGAAACGGACATTTACAGAAAGACCAGTGATGTGGTGAGATGTCTTCATCCTGACAGTAAGACAAAAAAGTTGGTAATAAAAGTGGCCATATTTATATCCCCAAGAGGGGTGAGTCTGGTGTGTAAACAAGTTTCTGAAAGTGAGCCAGGAGAATTCCTGTTAGTTGTGCCACTAATGATAATAAGCTAATGCTCTTTGCATTTTTGCAGAGATTTTCAGTTTTAAGATTTAAAAGCAATTAACTGATCTTGAGAATGCTTCTGCAAGACAAACACACATTATTATCCCCTCATTAGTGAGGGAGACAGAGGCACTGACTACCAGAACCAACAGTGAATCACCCACATCTTCTGTTGCTAATATTGTACGAACTGACCCTAATAGCGTAGATGATGACAAATGTCTACCTGGAACATTAAAGCGATGATCCCATAAGACTTGTGGCAAGGAGGAAGAAAAAAAATAAAAGGGAAAAAATTGTACACACATTAGAATAGACATTAGACTAGAAAAGGAGACAATTCTGGCTGGAGAGAGAAGACCAGGACTATCTTATTCATCCTCCCAAAAACGAATCATGAAATCTGAATCACTTTCCTCTCATCTCCACTGTTGTTCGTTTGCCTCCAGGTTCTGTCTTCCAGAGCGTTACCTGTTTTGTTTCACTCAAACCCTGCACCCTTCGTGCTGGCAGTCCCTCAGGGCAGAGGGAGCTGCCTTTCTCTGGAGGTACATCCCGGAAAACTACAGTAATTCACATGGCACCGCGTTGACCTGCAGAAAAAAACTCAGTCTCCTGTCATAGCACAGATGGCGTCGTAGGCTCCAGAGCTTCTGCCAGCGCTTAGTGCACTTAAACAAAACTAAAGCGGATGGCGGCCTGGGCCGGCTGAACGGCCGAGGCCCTCTGCTCGCTCGCTAGATGGCGCCGCCGGCTTCCGCGGGAGATAGCGCCCCTCGACCCCCAGCCGCACCGCGGCCGCTCTGCGCTGTCGGATTTACCGGTGCGCCGCTCTCACCGCATTCATCTGCTCCCCAGCCCCGACCCGTCAAACAAGGGAGAGCCCAGCTCCAGTGAGCCTGACTGGCTCCCATGGAGACGGAAGGGTAGGCTTCACCGCTCCCTGCCAGTGCGTGTAGGGCTGCGGGGACGGTAGTGCGGTGCCGGGGTCCTTTTGCTGGCGGTGCGGGTGTGGAGGGAACGAGAGCCAGGGATGGGTGGAAGGGAGGGATGCGCGCCGTGCAGACTTCCGAGCTGGGGAGCAGGGCTCAGTGCTCCCAGGACCTAGGGAGAACTCGCGGATTCGAGCCCATAGCTGCATGTTAACAAGGTGGAGGGCAACAGGTGGCTGTGTGCCATGGAGTGTGGGGCAAAAGAGGGAATTGGGAAGTCTCCCTTCGCTCTGGGGCACTGTTCATTTGTGGTGCCTGGCTCGCCATATTAGAAGATGCTGGAATTGTTGCCCATTTGCTGCTAGAACGGCTGTAGTAGGGAGGATGGCTGAGTCATGGAGTCGCTGCAGGGTTGAAGGTGGAAGGGAAATCACCTGGTCCATTCCCTGGCACTGAGCAGGGCTGTGGGTATCTCCAAGCCTGGAGACTCCACAACATATTTGGGCACCCTGTGCCAGTCTTCAGTGTACTCATTAGGCTCAAATCTGGGGTCTTTTATTGTGCAGAAGATAGGCTCTCCAATGGTCATTCCTCAATCCCCTGGCCAGAGTCATCCGGGACACCTAGAAAGTGGTCCAGGATGGAGAGGACCCTTATCCAAGGCATTCAAGTTGCTTTGTAGCTCCAGGAGAAATAAAAGCTTGCTTATGAGCTGTGGATGGTCTGTGATGCAGCCCTGTCCTCAGCCCCTGGCTCATGCAGTACTGGGATGCCAGTGAAGACTTGTCATCTCAATGTCTGTGTGATCTTGTAGGAAAGACATTTCTCCATTTCGCAGCTTCTGCAAACCTACCTAGAACTTGACTCAGCCAAAGTTCAGAGTAATTTAAATCATGCAAGTTCTGTTTCTGTTAAAGAAGGGATCAAATCAGGAAGTGGAACGATGTCCTCTGGATCTATAGCAGATTTATGAACAAGGAATTCTAAAGTTAGGAACATCTGGGAACTGCTGAAATGCAATGGAGAAGCTAATGTTCAGTTAGGAAGAAAAATCTTGTCTCATTGTACTGCCGTGCTAATGAACATAAAACTTGTATCATTTCTTTTAGTTTAAATAATCTTTCTCAACCATAAAAGTTTGCAAAAGTTTCTTAAGTATTTTATAGAAATGCTGAAATAATTACATTGAGAACTTACATTTAAATGTCTTTCCAATATGTCTCTTTCAAACCTCTATGTGGTACATAGGTAGTCTTGGGAAACTGAATTTTCTCCAGGGTATCCTATATATGTATAACAAATTAGAAAAAATCTCTATGGGGCAGGCATAAAAGGCAAAATAAAAGCTAAAGATTCAGGGGAACAAAGTCATAGAACAGGAGAAAAGAGGAGAATGTGGCTAGGATCAATGATTTGTGCTTTCATAGGAACGTCTGTCAATGTTCTTAACATTTACTTAAGAAAAGCTCTCTGCTCAATTTCCATTCTGGATTAGTATGAAAAATAAAATCAACAGAAATTTTTTCATTTAATAGAAATTTTGTTTCCCAAAGTAATGGTTTTGAAGGGGGGGGGGGAAGATCTACCAGGGCTGCTTTTGGTAACTGTTCTCTGAAATAGCCTGGAGCTATTGACGATAAATGTAATCAACAAAAAACGATTAGTGTGTGCTGTGCCAGATTGCATAAGATACCAATTAAGAATTGGATCCTGCAGAACTCAGTTACTGGGAGATAATTGATTTGGGCTTCCTATGTGTTAGTGGGAGTCTAGAGGTTCTCATCAGTCCCTATGCTAGATCAAGTAATTGCACCCTAATGTATCCATTTCTCTGCGCTGACCACAGAGAGGGCCTTGGGTGAGTAGTTTAGCTAGATATGCCTGCATTTTAGATAGCTACATTATGTGAGATTAATACCATCCCCTTCAGATGTCTTAAATAGCTGAGCCTATAAATGAAAGAGATGATAGTGTTATTGTAAATTATTATGATGGAAAATATTATGTGAAAATGTGTCCACAATTCTTCTTCCTGCAACTGTTGAAACTACCCTAAGACTATTTCCGCAAAACTTATCTTCGTCTTCTGAAGACATAGTAGGGTTATTTGTAGAAATGTGAAGATTAAAAGTTTATTGTAATAAGCAATTTACACCCAGGTGCAGTCTTTATACTTTGTCCAAGTGCAGAGGTTTAAAATATGTAATTACTGAAAATAACCCTTAAAGTATGCAGGGTATACTTTACTTCTGTTTTCCTAAATGTTTAAAGTACTTAAAATACTAAAAAGACTACAAATTATTTTTATAATTGTAATGAATGAATTTGCATGTTACAAATTTTATATAATTCATACAGGGAATTTGTAAACCCCATGGCCCATATATGGTCCAGCCTGTTACATACAGCAGTTTATAAAGGTCAGCAAAGAGAAAAGTAAGCCTACTGATACCTTCTAGAGACTATAATAAACAGGTAGAAGAATATGAATTAATTAATTAATGGACAATAGCAAGAAGACTAATTGTTTCATGATGCCTTTCAGGGTCCATTGTTTGACAGATAACAGAAGGGTTTAGAGAGAGGATTAAATTTTATCGTTCTGGGTAATGCATTTATTTTGTATAAGGGCTCATTGTTCACAGTGATGCTGCTGTGGGTCTTTCTCTTGCAAATTGAATGCAACCAGGTAAAACCAACCACAGGCAGCAGTGCCAGTCCTGTTGTCTATACTAGAATTTTTCATTCTGTCAACAGTTCATTTTGCAGCAGTAGTATGAGGTACAAAGTGTTCTAACAGATGCAAAAGAAAATTAGCACAGAAAGCTGAAAAGATTAATTCTTGGAGAACGGACTTTGTAATTGTGAGACATCAAATTAGTTGTAATCCCACACATCCCCCTGTTTTAACTCTGGTATTTCAAACAGTATCATACCAACTCTTCTTTGGCTACAGTTGAAAAATAAAACTTTTCCTTCGGCTACAGAAAGACTGAAGATTCTGTATTTTCATTATTGAATTACATTTTCCTGTCACAAATTTACCACAGTCTAGTTGCAGAGGAGGTGGTGTGTCTTCAGAAACTGGTGAGGAAAATCAGGCAGGAAAAATCCTACATGAATACACGTACACGCATCAGTATAAACACTTATATTTGAAAACAGTGCTGGGGTGTTTTCTCCACTCTGAAGATAATTTAAACAGAGTCATTCAAACAGTGTTTTTCTTATCTCAAACACTGAACTGACAGTGTGTTTAAGTACACAGGACTTTTTGAAGAGAAGAGAGATACATGCAAATAACTGACTTGTCCAGAAACACTGGGGTTTGGGTTTTAAGCATTGAGCATTGAAAGGGGTAGGAGTCTCCTCTGCCCAGTACAGATTAACCAAGTGCAACCCAGCCATCTTCTGCATCTGAGCAAGGCATGAGGTGTGTGGCCAATGTCTTAGTCATATCCAGTATCAATTCCAAAAGACAAATACAGAGGCATCAGAGGGTTCAGATGCATTGGTCTCTGCCCCTGTGGTGGTTCAGTTATTTGAGACTTACTAAATTGAATGACCCAACCTTGCTATGGCAATACTGTTCTGTGCTGCAAGCAGTGGTTAACAAGCCTACCTGATGTGAGCAGGTCTGCTCAGGGCTGTAGCCCTCCTCCCAAGTCTTTCCCCAGATACAAGTACCACTGCCCTGGCTCACTCTGCCCTGGCCTATTTTCACTGCTGTTCTCACCACAACACTCTCTGTTGTTCTGTAAGAGGCGCTTCAGATCAACCTTTGCAGTGTCCTAGTATCTTACAGAAGGATCAGCAGCATACCTTAGGCCTAGCATGTGATCCTGTCCATTTCTTGGTCAGTCATAATGTTATTCAGTCTAGCTGCAAAATAGCTTTACATAAAATAGTATGTATACCAAAAGATTTTCGTATGATAACACAGATAGCTAGCATGCAGAGGAGCCTGACTATTGAGCTCTCCATGCTTCCTGAATAGTGTTGATACCAGCCCAGTTTTTCCTGTGTAGGCTTCTCTGGAGGCTCTAGGCTTTAAGTTAGTCACAAGAATACCTCTGTTATGAGCTCCCAGTTTTTACAGTTAACTTACAGAGAAACAAAATTTAGTCTCTTCTGTTGTATGTTTCCATTTTTCTTTTGGGAAAAGCAATTTTAATTTATCAGATTCACTAAGCAAGGCATATATGATAGGATGCAGCAGCCTGTACTGTTTGTAAGCATAGAACAGGAAAAGCACTTTCAATATTTACTTGTCCAAAAGTCAAGCATAGCTATATATTCCCTGATATCTGTAGCACACACCAGGAAACAATTTTATCTCTAGTCATCTTCATGGGAAGCAGGTGGTGTTTTTCTCATCTGCAGAGTTTTCTGCAAAGTTCTCTCAGCTATTTCCTGTTTCTTCCTGAAAATAGCAGTGAGCATTTCTTTATCAGAGGAGTTGGTATTACAGGGCTTATTATAGTAATTTCAGGAATTTCTTTTTATCTCAGGGCTTTTATCTCGGGGGTTTAAAAAGTGATCAAAGGACATTAATTGTAAAGTTTACTTTTGGTTTACTTAATTTTAACTCAATTTTAAATAACCTATAGGGTTTTTGTTTGTTTGTTTGTTTATTTGTTTTACCAGGTCTCTTGGTTAAGTAATGTCATGTATACAAACCAGAAAGGGAAGAGCAGTACAATCCTTAGACGTCTTTCCGTACCTGTGATTAGTGAAACTTCTCTACAAACTTAGCTAAAGGTGTGTCAATCCAGTAAAGAAGTGCAGTGGTGAAAACTGAAAGCTCAGATGAAACATATTGGTGAGGTGCCCCGTATTTTAAGATAGCCCTTGATAAAACTGAAGTCAGTATTCCTAAAGGAAGGGATTACTTACGTTCTAAGTACCTATCAATAGCATTTCTACTTAGGAGACATTATTGTTTACTGAATATCTAGAAAAATGGTAAATAATAGTGGTAACACAAATGTTCTTAAGCTGCTTGGCCATAGGCACAGATGTAGATAATAGACAGTATCTATTATTCTAGATACTGTCTTCTATTCAGCATGACATCATCTTTTTGACACTCAGAGATGCAGGTATTGTAACAGGTTTTAAATGAATGTTGAAAATCTGAAGTTAGCCATGTTCCCATCATACCCTAGATAACACTGAAGTAATACAGCAGGAAAAAAATATTTAAAGAATTGAGTATAATGATTTCCGTTGTGTACAAGAAAGAGAATTTCTGCGTTGAGTTAAATAAAATAATTTCACATAGTAAATTTCTGTCAGGGCTTTCCTGTAACGCCTCTGGAGCCAGCTTTTCAGCCATGCTCATTTATATGAAAAATATGTGTACTACCCAAACTAAACAAAAGAAATTCCTTTGGAGGGGATTTTGGAGGGAGTATGTGTGTGTATTTATAGAAATCCACTAACTGTATTTGTGAAGAGAGGAGACTGTATCTGCGTAGGAAAATGCAAAACTGACGTAAGATTTTCGTGAGTTGGAACATACAGGCTTTTCGTCACCCTACATCTTGGTATGTGCATCTTTTTCTTGGATATCCGTAGTTGCTTCTAGTACACTCATTCTGGTCAAACTTTGTAGCAGGTTTTGTCTGTTGATGATGCTGGTGGGAAGTACTGTCTCCATTTTCCCTTCTGTAAGTGGATAAAATGAAATCAACACCCTTGATTTTAATTGATTTCAGAATCCAGTAGTGAATGGGATTGCTTTAACCAGAAATCAGACAAATACAATATGCATGTGAAATTTCTCTTCAACACTTATTTTTAATGGGCTTTTCTAGCTATTCAAACAAACAAAATATTATGTCTGGTCAAAACCAGATTTACTTCAGAATAATCTGCATTTGCTACATCTAGATACAGATTAAGTTTATAGACTTTATTTTAAATTTTTTGTTTTAAATGTGTAATTATATTCTTATATTTGAGCATTTAATTATAATTCTACTTAAAAGGAAGTATGCTTACCTATAGCTTCTCTTAACATCTCTGTGTTTTCAGGAGCTTTTCAAAGTAAAAGAAAATGTTTATTCTGAATGCTTTAATTAAAAAACAAAACAAAAACAAAAAACCAAAACAATTTAAACTTTCTAAGTCCAGATGCTCCTAACAATTCCCCCTAAATCCACTTACTGGTGACAACTGCTCTCACAGGGACGTGGAGCTACGTATATGTAAACCTCTAATAGGATGATTGGCTCTTTAATTCCAAAAATATCTGACATCCTCAGTTGAGATACCATACAAGACAGGAAATTAAGAATCAGAACTCTGTTCTTTCTAAAAGTGTTTTCAAATATTTTCATTTCGGAGCAACTGCCCACAGGATCCGTAATCCTTTTAAGGTGTTTTCTGAAACATGAAAAATTTCTTGAATGGATGTGTTGAGTGTTAGAGGTGTATCATGAGCATTTTACTTGAGCTGAAAAGGATCTTCTGTAAGTTTAGCCCCTTCTGTCAAGAGACAACCATACTGTGTGGACGTGTTTCCTGTGGTAATTGTACTTCCTAA
Source organism: Pezoporus flaviventris (assembly GCF_033815535.1). Classification (NCBI taxonomy): domain Eukaryota; kingdom Metazoa; phylum Chordata; class Aves; order Psittaciformes; family Psittacidae; genus Pezoporus; species Pezoporus flaviventris. The sequence continues at coordinate 12,767,469 of NW_026892595.1, forward strand.
ACTTAGCAGGTAAGGGAAAAGTGAGCAGGAATACGAAGTTTAACCAAACAAAATGTTCATGCTCTGGACCACTTTCAGTTAACGTTGGTTGGTAATTGAACTCATGCATTTTCTTGCAGATTATCATTTTGCAATCAGGATAGTACCAGCGTTTTATTGCATATGCTCCTACCATGCTGTAGATCAAAAATGCCACAAGAATGTGTCTAATCTTATTCCTCTAATGCATCAACTTAGCAAACAGTAATGAAAGGAATCACCAGTTCCAACATTTCTACAAGAAAGTTTTCCTTGCACTCATCAGAGCAAGATACAGCTTTTTTTATAATATATTCAGCCGAAAAAAAAAAAAAATTGTTTTGATCTTAGTCGGTATGATATTTGAGGGAAAAGCCTACTAAAAACTGAGTTCTTATTAAAAATGAATGGTCTTTGACAATTCTTTTAGCTAAGCATAGGGGTCTAAAGTATTCATGGTGGCTGTGTGGGACTGATGGTAATTTTACAGGATTTATGGGAGAGGCAGACTTCTGAGGAGGTAGTCAGGAGCTGTGTAGGGCTTGTCAGTATTTAGGCAGGTGAATCCTGCTATTGGGGTCTATAGATTTTTCACACAAGCCTATAATGTTTTACATATTACATTATATAATGAAAATACAGTATGAGGTATTATTTACCTTAATGTATAGAGATATTACTTAATTTTTGTTTTTTTTTTACAGATATATCCTTTTTTGAATGAACAGATGTTGGTGTTCCAGAAGCCAGACAGTGCATACATTTCTCTGCAGTCTTCCTGCCTTGTGTGTGAAGGTTCTCCCATTTGCCATTTGACAAAATCCATTGCAGATTTGTCTGTCTACACACACTGTTCTAAATATTTAAAATGAGCATATATGTATAAAATACAGGGGTTAGACAGAATAAGTTGTGATGAGGAAAACAAAAACGTTAAATGTTTCAGGTACATTTCTAAGCATATGTAAGGATTCTTTGACATAAACTTTGATGTATTTTTTATATGTGTGTATTTTTCCACTATACAAAGTTAATTTCTTTCTAATATAACATATCATCATTTTGTATGATATGGTAATGTATAATCAAATATCGAAGATATTATCTTTCTCATTTTTCTTTAGTCCTATCCAAAAGTTTGGTGATTTTCCATGGAGTATCTTAATGGTGTCTGCCAGAAAGTTTACTTCAGTATAGTCTCCTACCGATACCAAATTGGCAGCTGAAAAAATATTAATAACACATCACAATGTCACATTTTTTCACAGTGTAAGTCAATAAACACATAAAAGATATGTAAAAAGGTGTAAAAGACACTGATTCTTGCATGCAGTATTCACTAGTCTATTATATCACTGCATTGTATTTTGAGCATGACTCTGAGCTGTATGGATGCAAGTTGGCACAAGGACATGGATTTTGTTTAGCCTGTGGTATTTTGGAGAAGAAAAATTGATGTCCTTCAATACCATTTGGAGAAGCCCAAGGACAACACAGAATGTGGTGCAAGTAGGCTGAAAGTGGTACATATGATGTAGTTAGCACCAAGTATGTTACCACTACAACTCTATCACCCACCAGCGGCTCTGCAGCATTTTTAGCAGTGCCTGAAACTATGTACTGCAAGGGTAGATAGGATGTGTAAGGAACCCTTACACACTGCAAATTACACATATTACGCATTACAAATACACACAGCCTTGTTAGGGTCTTAAGAAAATGACGACCTTCCTGGCATGGTCAGTGGGTAAAATGTAGGCAAAAGTCTAGAATTAGACCAGTCTCCAAATGTGACCTTTCATTCTGGTTATTAGTGTGATATTTACATTCTGTAGTAATTTATTTTTCTGTAGAACCATTTCAGGAATTCTGCTGTCAACAGCTATAAAGTAAATTATCTTGCAAAGCTACTTTTTCTGTTTACTCAATCATAGGCTCATGCTTTCATACACATGAGGAAACATCCTACACATTAACACTATATGTCTGAGTGATACTTTTAATCATAAGAGAGAATATGAGGGTTTCTTGCAGCGCTTCCCTATGTGTATGAAAACACGGAATTCTGAAATATATGCTGCATCATGGCATTTGTCACTGGACACTCAGGAGAAGTCAGAAATGTAATATGTAAAATGTCTTTTCCTCTCCCCTGGTCCACATACTGTTCTTCTCTCCAGCTTGCAGAAGCTGCATGGCTGGGCGTGTTTTACTGATTCATACAAACTGAATGACTCCTCCATCTCAGTTGTGGGCCAGCCAGTGCGATCCATTTAATAAATTGTGCCCTGGAACTAACAAAGGCAGCTTTTCTATTTTACATTGTGTGGGGATTCTCTCTTGCTTGGGGAAGAAAAAGAAAATGTTTATTCTGAAGTCTGTGTCTTCCTGGAACTGTAAAAGTGTTTATCTTCCTACCCAATTACTGAGGTTTATACAACTAGTAGGAATTTAATTTTTGGGGGATATTCATATTTCACCTAGTATTTGAGATACCAGACACCTCTGTCTTTGACATAGTTTTATTGTGAAAAAGTACACTCAGAAAAGCAAGCTAAAAATCTTTAAGTTTGAAGTTTTAAAGTAATTTAAGATTTGCTTAGCAGTATCATCCATTCTTTCATGTGTTTAAATGACATCTTCAATCTTTCTGAAAAGAAAACCCACTCACCTAGTGGGGCGCATTTCTGGTGAGCTTGAGACCAGCTGCTTCTCCTGGAGGTCTCAAAGTAATAGCAGTGACTGTGGAAAGGTATCCAGGATTTGTGTCGCTTTGATTCAGGGCATTTTCCCGGAAGTTGTGGTAGCTCAGTAGGGGCCATTACTGATAAGAGATCAGGTAGTTGGAATCCAGTTATTTTATGGAACTTTTTTTATCCCATTATATTATTTTTTATATCCCATTATTATTCTATGATTATACTAGTAAGACAAAACTAAAGAGACAATATTAGGTTTGTCATTGTAGAAGAAATGAAGCATGTTCTATACTGAGTTTGAGTATGGCTTCGATTTTGATTTTTAGAGAATATTTTGCTTTATTTGTCAAGGTGTTTGGGAAGATACACTAGTATACGACGAAGTATAGATTTCCTCTAATTATGATTTTTGTAATTACTCTAGTCAACAAAATATCCAGCTGGTTTTCTGGCATAAATATCTTCCTGATTAGTTAAAACTGCTGTTTTTAAAATGTCTTCTGAGTCTTCAGTCTCTCTTTTTGACAGGATCAAAACCTTATAGGAGAAACAGTGACTGTGAATGAAAGTGTTGGTATGACTAAACATGGCTTGCAGGATTTTTTTTTTTTTTAAACTGCTTCCTGAATATATTCCATAGTGATTTATATAATGGGAAGATTTTGGATGAGGAGATAAATGCAGATGGAATGAAAATTAAATGTTCTGCCAAATTACATTTTCTTCCTGTGAGTCTTCTACAGTCTATTTCTTTCCCTGTTAAGGAACATTCAGCACTCAGATTAGATTTCCAGAACATTAAAGTGGAAAGAGACATTTTATATCAAATATGAGGATTTTTTTCAAATTACATCATTTTAGACTGTATTTTGGCATGCAATTTTAAAATTTATAACTGTTCAAGATCCTCCATAATGTTGAGAAAAGCAAGAATATAGCTAAATTGTTAAATTATATTTATACTTGTTTCCATAGAAATCGTAGAAGTTTGTGCTTAGAAAGCTCCTCAAGGGGTTATTTATTTCATCCTTGTGCTCACAGGTGACATGAAGTTGATATATAATTATATAATTCCTAACAGATGTTCATCCTGTCTATTCTTAGCCAGCTGCAGTGATGGAGGTTCCCTGACCTACTCAAAGTACTTATTAAAGGCTTCTGTTTTCCTTGACATATTTAAGTCTGATACTCCTTTTCAACTGATAGCAGACATAGGGGAGAATTTAATTCCATTCGTTAGGGCTCATTTTTAATATTCAAAATTCATAATCTAGATCCTCTTTAGTCTTTTGCTTCTTACTCTTTTGTGCAACACCAATTATGATATTACCTTTAAATTCTTGTAATCCTGGTCATCTGAAAACTCTATCTGACTGAGAGCCTTTTCAAACTTTGGTGTCCCAAACTGGATACAGAATTTCATGATGTCTAATCAAAACAAATCTCATTGCAGGTGAATGACTTTTCCTATAAGAATGAATAATTAAGAAATTAATGCATATTCAATCCTTTGTTTCTTGGGCTTTTGGCAATTATTGTTATGAACTGATTTATTTCTGGGAATAATTCATGTCAATATGTAGAGCTAGTTAGTTAGCTACTCATGTCTTCCTTTATACTAATGTCTAAACCAAGTATTTTTCTAGTGGCTTCTTATATTTACCACAGTTGATAAATCTACACATCCTCTACTTAAAATGCTTTTATACAATTGCTTACCATCTGATTTTTTACAGAGAGAAAAGATTTTTTCCTTGCAAGAAGCTGTCTTCCAGGTGCCATCAGTGTCTAGGCAGACACATGCTAATGTCTGACCCTCAGGTTTTACTGATCCTTTAAAAAAAAAAAAAAAAAATCACTGATCTAGAGCATGTTAAACAAAAAAAGTTATTTTAATCCTTGTGATATAAATTTCAAGAGTAGCAATACAGAGCTCACTGCTATTCTAGCATGTACCTGAGTTTAATGCACTCCTCGTTGTTCCATTTTCCTGTCATCAGCATGACCTCTCATCAGAGAAACGCAATCAAACTGTTGGAGTAAGGAAAAGGATATGAGTACATTGATCCTAGAAGTTATAAAGCAAAGTATTATAGCTCCCTGGGTAGTTTCACTCCTTTTTTAGAATCACAATATTGTAGGGTTTGTATTACAACTCCAGAAACACCTTTCTTTTACCCTTCTCTGTCTGTTCTGGCCTCCTTCGTGGTGGACAGCTCCCCTTTGGTACTGTCTTGTAAATCTTTGTTAACTTCAGCTCAGCCTGTTTGGTTGGTTGGTTATTTTCAAGGATATATACTTGAAAGGCACTATTATTTTAAAGAACTTTCTGTCATACCTTCTGTCTTGACTAATGAGTGACTGCCAGCAAGTTCTTTTGAATAGGAACGAAATAAAATAAACTGAGATAGTGCTTTATATTTGACTTGAAAAACTGACTTTAAATTGTAGTTATTATTGACAGAATCATCTAAATGGTGATTCTTGATGCAGTTATCATTACCTCTAGTTCTTAGGATTTCCCTTTCAACTACACCAAATCAGGGTACCTGAGTGCTTAGGAGGTTGGAACTTTGTCAAAACCTGAAACAAACTACTAAGTTGCCATGCAGAAATTTTAGGAATGTCTGTTTTAGTGGCTCTTGCCTCTAGTTTCTCAAGCTTGAGTAACTTTCTGATGTTATTTCACTCCTTTGAAAAGGATTTTCTGAAGGAGATATCTGCGAGTAACTTGAAGGTGAAGGAGAAAATTAGAATGTACCTTTGTATTTCTCCACCGCCCCAGTTGATATTTCTTGGGAGTGTTATTAGAGGAGCAGTAGAGCTATGTATTATACTGTATCCTATTTTCCTTCCTGCATGCCTTGGCCAGTGGCTAGATGGGCAAGAGCAGATTGGCTCAGATGCAGATTAAGATGCTGTAGGATTTCTGGGTTTCTCTAGAGTTGTGGATGTCAAAATGAAGGGAGGATGAATATAGAGAGGAATTACATAGTGTGAAGGGCACGTTCTGAAACCATGATACAGAAATAAAGAAGAAAGGCAATGTGGGTGTTCAAATCAGTCTATATTGACCTGAATATGTAGAATGCTATTTGCAACATTCTGAGGTTTAATTTCAGTGCTAGCAATGGAGAGAATTTGATTGCTTTAGAAAGCAGTTGCCATCTACTAACCCTTAGCCATTCAATTATGATTTTAAATAGAGAAGTAGAAAAGAATTGAAATCTTTCCTCCTGCATCCTCTGCTCTTCCTTTTCATGACTTAACTTGTCAAATATGAAAATACTCCTCATGTGTGCTAACTTCTAAAACCTGAATGTTACATTTATATTTTCATTTTTATATGAAAATCAAATCACTATGAAACCCAAAATTTGATTCAGTCTATCTAATATTTAATGCCATTTTGTGCTCTAAGATAGCTAGAATACTCAAACATTGAAATTTTTTATTGCAATTGCTAGTGTAATGGTAGATGAATAACCTGGGGAGAAGGCTGAACCAATATCTGTATCAAAGTGAACTGTTACTTGAAGTAACATTGCTCAGATTTAACGATGTTAAACACTAAGCAGTATTTACCTGTTGTATTTTGTGGCCATCTTCTGGATGTAAAGTATCAAACAAAACAGATTCTACAGGTTTTGGGGAATCTGGACCCCAACTTGTATAGGAGACAGCATTTCCATCACTCCAAAAGAAGTTGAGTTCACTGAGAATATCATTCAAACCAATCCAGGGATCACTTGAAAAGTTCTTCAAATGATATGTGAGAAAAGCTGGAAAAAAGCCAGTAGAAAAGCAGATAAACACATAATCAGACAAGATATCAGCTCCTAAACAAATCCTTAACTATTTAGATCATTAAAGTCTTGTATATATATATATTTTATATATATATATAATTATATATATATTTTTAATTAGCATTTGATCAGAAATTTCACCAAGTTTGTTATTTCAAGGTTATGCTAAGCCTTTGTCTGTGAAAAGCCTCAAGCAGTTAAAGTATTTGGAACTATGAATCAAGCTTGGAAAGAGGAAAGATAAAAAAATATGCCTGTTACCTAATGAAACACCATGTTACCTAATGAGTTCACTTATTTCAATACTCGAGATGAGCTGATTGACTAATGGAAATTTGTAGCTGTACACAGCTGCAGATGGATGACCAGGAACACAGGCAAGGTGAAAATGTGTTTTCTTCTGACATTCTACTATTGAATTAAGTTTCAGAATGCAGACAGTCATTTCAGAGAGGTATAGTAATATACCTCTTCCTATTTCTGGCAGAAACAGACCACGGATTCCTTTTCTTTCTCTGTGTCTAAAACTACAAATGCAAGGTCTCAATTTGTTATTTTATGATAATTCATACCCTATAAATAATGTAAAGTGGTTTGTGTGAAGCAGGAGGAGGCAATCTTTATTATCAATAGCATGCCCTAGACGGACAGCTCCAGTTCTTCTAAAAAAGGTTCATGCCATGGCCATATAACCCACATTGAGTATACATATTGTAAAATACATACATTTACATACTGCCTCTTTTTGCCATTTTCTTTGCAGGAAGTGACCATTATATACAGAGTAAATGCTATCTGTTACATGAAGGGCTGTTGCACTATACCTTGTACTTGTTCATTGTGTATGCTTGCCAGGTTTCCTCCATGGTCCAGATAAATTCTTCTTGCATTATACCAGTATTCATAGAAAGAGCCAAAAAATTTGTAACAGTGAGGAAAAATGAGAGTAGACCGCTACTGAGTGACAGCAAAAGGAATTTTGGTTTGAATTACACTAGTTTTAGTAGAAATTAGCCTAGCTCAGGCCCAAAAAATAGTTTTCCAAAGTTAACAGGGACTCAGCTCTGGAACCAGGTCAAAAGCACTGACAAATTGAAAATTTATTCTGTGTCTTTCTATTAGGGAACTGGGAAAGTCACAGCAAAGCTCAACCAACCATTTATAAACCACAACAGGAGTCTGATGAAATTCTAATGCATTAACTGACTCAGAGATTTTTGAGAAGCCATACTCCATTATTAGTAAAAGACAAAAGAGTGCTGACTGTACAAGAAAAGCCCAGCCGAGGGTTTTACATGAAATCACATGAACTTTCTGAAAAATGTTTCTGACCTGTGGTCAGTGTGCTTTCATGGATACATTGAGCCTTTTTCATTTTACAGCTCTTTAGTTAATGGAAGATATGATTCATAGTTATTAAAAAGTGTGTAGTCATCATATTACTAATACTCACTCACCCTGGATTGGGTTTGATAATTATCAGTCTGCCTAGTGTGCCCTCTCCACATTTCCAGCTCACTCTCTGCTCTGTGGCATGGCAATAACACTTTCAGAGACTTATCTTGCATAGCTGGTGGAATATAACAATTCTGCAACTGTAATAAAAATGCAAAAAACCTGTACTGGCATAAACACCACTGGTGTGATTTTCTATGGTTGTTTTCATAACAATACTGTATATACTAGAAAAAAGAACTCTCATTCAATAAGTACATCAGATTTGTCCCTTTTGGGAAGAAACATGTAATTTACATTGAAATCTCTTTGGAAAAATTTGGCTTTATTTCTGGTTTGTTCCAGCTGAGATCACTGATGTTACTCTATAGCTGGTACTTGCAGTTGAATTCAGTTCTTTTTTTTTTCTAAGTGTGTGAAATTTAACATTTTTTTCAGTTTATCTCAGATGACTACTTCTCAGGAAAACAGAAATCTATAAAACCTCGATTTTGCAAGCATTAGAAAAATGGTTCAATTTTTAATGCAGCTTTGGATAATCACTGTCAATCCATAACTGAGACACAAAAGGCCTCTTGCACTTTCTCAAGGACTAATACCATTGTGCTTAGATGGATGTTACCATATCTGATTTTTTAAATAAAAGCCAATCCTCAGGACATTCTCCAGGAGAAAACACTATAAAATGTGAAACTGCATGTATGTTCTATTCCTTTGATAACTGTTCTCTAACTAGTTTTTGAAAGACCAATTTGCTGTTGATTTGAATAGAACATTTTGTTTGTGCAGCTGAAAAATCAGTGATGGAATTGTCCCTGCATTCCCCATTAAAATAAATTTCTTATATTCCACTTTCATGGCTAATAATGTTCCTGAAAAAAACTCAGATGTAATGACTTTATTATGTATATTTTCCCAATTTGCTGGGAAAGAATGGATTAAAATTGGTAAGATATGGTTAACATATGGGGGAAGAACAGTACCCATAAAAATACCTTTTTAAAGAAGTCGTGTATCTCACCATCCTCATTATTTAAGACCACACAATTTTCTTATCTGTGGCAAATTTGGGCTCACCTGGTGCCCAAGCTACATAATGCACCATGCTTCCATCCACCCAACTGAAAAAGACCAGCAACAAAACAGTAGCAGTTGCTCAGACAATGTTCATGGAAAAGTTCAGAAATATCTACCTTAGCACGACAAAAGTATTTTTTAAAAAATCACAGCCAAGTCTGTAATTTGAGTTTCCATTAGTACTGGAAGCCCTTAGACAACTAAATCCTTGCATGTTAAGTCAAAGAACAAAAATTCCTTTATTTTTAACATTACCTAAGTATTCACAGCATGTATATTCCCTATAAAAACATGTAAAGCAGTGGTTTTGCAATGTAGTTGAACCAAGGGAGAGCACTCATTTCAATGTGCAATATAAATCTCTGAACCTGCATTTAGCTCCCTTGTAGTGGTCCCTCCAGAAGGAATTCTGGCAGTACAGAACCTTTACAACCGCTTTCTGTGAGTCTTGATACAGCTTGTTTATCTACCTTAACTGTCAATGAGCATTCTGAATTAATCCTACGAGGTATGACTCCAATTTGCCATTTTTTAAGATCTAAACAAACAAAAAAAAAAGTGCATTTAGTTAGTGCTTTCTAATATTTAGTACTTATCTAATGTGAGAAAAAGTAACTTTTGTGTTATGGAAGCAAATAGAAGAATACACATTGTAGAAATGGTCATGTAGTGACCAGGGAGCCCCCCTGATGAAGTAAATACCATACAACACATATTTTTGCTTTATCATCTTTAATGCTGCTTTCCCAGTTTTGGCTGCATTAGTGGTATGCTTTCAAAAGCTTTCGAGGTTGTTCTCAACTGAAGAAGAAATGAAGATCTGAGAAAAAAAAAGTATACTTTTTTTTGGTACTTAAGCAATGTGCGATTCATGTGTCTCAAGATGTCTGTTGTTTTCCTCCTTTCATATCCTTTCCCATACAATAAAAGCAGGCATCTAATACCATGACACAGAAAGGAGATTATGTGGCTACTTTGGTATTAGTAAACCTGACAGGATTATGGCAGAGGTTTGAGGAGGCAGCCATGCCATTAAACTGTTACCATGCCCCTGTCATAGTTTTGGCACGTGCCCAACAGAACAATCTCAGGCAGTGTATAGGCAGTGCCCCTGAAATACATGACCAGTTTTGATGTGTGTTGCAGGAAAACCAATTCATGCAGGTCCTAGTTCATCAGTCCCTGACCTGGATCAGGCTAAATCTTTCTTCGAATAGTTGTTTTGTGCAGCAATATGGCATGGTCTATGACCGCCAGAGATATGCTGCCAGTAGCCTCACATCTACATGTTACCATGTATTCTGGACTATGATATTCAGATGAGAAATAACCACCCTCTCAAAAAGACAGTTTTCTCAGTATGCAACCAATCTGCCTGTTCATTACTCCTTACATATATTTGGTCATGGGCAGAACTCTTTACCCTAGAGAAAGAATGTACCCACCCTAGTAAATGGCAAATTCTTTTGTACTTATTTTCCTAAAGAGAAGCTCTATTCTGTGGAATAAATATTTCTTTTTCATGAAACATTTATATCTACTGCTAATAAAGTGTTTTAGTATTATGCAACAAGCACGTTCTCCTGCATTTCACAATCATATGCAACAGGGTGTACAGGCCATATATTGTAGAAGATAGCCAAATTTCCTCTTGTACTTTTCCACAAAGATTTTCTTTCACTATTATTTCCAATACTAGCAAAATCACCATGATTGTTTTTGCAGAATGTTCTGGCTTTCTCCAGAGAGGTCTTTTCTGTGCTGAAAAAAATATTCTTTGTCTCTTTTTTTAATCCAGCCATCTTCTGTGACTTCAAATACTGAAACACAGAAGAGGAGCCTCTGTATTCTTCACAATTCTTATACAAACTTGGTATTGTTACATGATACCACCCTTCAGATAAGAGAAAATAAACAGAAGCATACTGGCAGGAGGGTCCAGAGGTTCTGGTTTTAAGAGTGTCCCTGTAATGAAATGGGAAAAAAAAAATGAAGGTTTAATATGTTTCCGAAATATTAAACCAGTATAAGTGTTCAATTAGTGGAAAGTGTCTTAATGTCTATAAATTTTTCATATTTTACATATTCAACACAGAATATATATATATATAGTATCTTTGGTACAGAGAAAAACATGGATGTTCAGGGTATAACAGTGGCTTTACAGGCCTACATCTCTGTCTTGGTAGATTTTTTTTTGTAAGTGCATCTTGCACATCAGGAGTGTTGCCTAAATTAAATGACTGAAGTTAATCTGAATGAGTACTTGTTTCTGAAAGAAAACTGAAGCATAAGAACACTTCACCTCAGAGATCCTTCATGGACATTGTCGTATATCTGGACAAGAAATTCAAATACTAAGCATTGTTTTTTGCTTTGAAGTGTTTTAAATTGTATTAGTATTCATTTACTTATGAAACTTTTGGCTGTTTTGTTCTTTTGTTTGGGTTCTTTGGTGGTTTTTTTTTTCTATGAAGCCACTTTGTTAAGAATCACATTTGACTGAATTTCCATCAATTTTTGAGAAAAAATTGAAATGAGAAATTTCCGCATCACTCAGAGTGGGATACTGGAGCAATGTTTCTTCAAACATGTGAGGCCAACATGCATGAAAATGTAAGACAAATGTCACCTTTTTAACTTTTTTCCATGGAATAATTTGTAATGTTTGTGTTGCTGTATGTGTAATTACAATAAATAAAGTAAGTGTGTAACACACCTGCTTGGGTAAAAAAAAAAGTCATGTCACCTTTTAAAAATAGTCTCTGGCATGATTCATTAAAAGATTTAAAAGAAAAAGTGTATTTCTTTTCTGGAAGTACAAAGTATTATGACTCTTTCAACATCTTTCAGTATGATATTATGCACTGCTGACTAGTGATGGTAATTTCTTCAGGCTGTAATTTCTGTCCTTTATATACCACTAATAATTAACAGTATACAACTACTGACATTTTTGCTAATGATTTTTAGTTTAGTGCTGATCATTCAGGTGAGGTCTTACGAAAGAAGTTACCAGGAAATGTATCTTTACATTTCTCTGAGATAGATATCCATGACTATTACTTTTGAAGCATGAGAAGCAAGGACAATGTGTTTTGGTTAAAATCAGATTATTCTGAATAATTCACTAGCACAGAAAAGAAATAATGTTATTTAGAAAAATATCACTTTAAACATTAACCCTTACTACTTGTGTTAAGGAGTGCAGGGAGCCATAAAAAAAATAACCTTCATTTCAGCAAGCCTGTTGTTATAGGAGTTTCTTTACATGTCATATTACAAAGTGAATGATTCTAGTATGCTGGTAGACTTTAGATTAGAGTAGGTGGATTAGAGTAGGTGACTAGAGTGTCCTTGTGTAGCATTCTAGCTACACCTGGGTGGAGGAGTTTCTATTCACAAAGGAGACAGACATTTAAAGTGATTTTTTTTTCTTCCAAATTGTATTTTTTTTTCCCTCTCTGCCCCCTTAACCCCCAAATTGGGAATTTCCTGTAAGTGAAAGTTCCAAGAAATGTATATTTTCATGTCAGTTAAAGCATCTGTTTTGATAAAAAAATGCTTTTGTGCTCAGCAGTGGATTTTACCAGATAAGACCTTGAGGTTGCTTTTACCTTATTTTCTATAATTTCATAATTGTATAAGCAAGTATATTTTTAGCAAAGCTTATCATATAATACGCTCTTAAATAAAACAAAACAAAACAAAAAAGTTTATCAGGAACAGTTGAAATCTTTCATTCTGAAAGTATTTATATGTTTTGGCCTATTTGTCCTTAAGCAAAATTCCCGTTCAATCTACCAAATTTTCTACCAGCATGTAACTTGGAGAAATTCCGGTTTTGATAGAATGGGATTAATCTTAAATTTATTCCTAATGTGAATTTAGAGTATAAAGTAACCTACCTTTCTTTATTTTACAAATCCAGTTATGACAGGGCACCATAATCCAGAACATGGAAGACTCTTTCCTGATTGCTCCACAATATTCAAATGCAATGTTGTCAATATAAGCATTCTTCTCATAATCCACCTAAAGAAGAAACACAGCTTTGTTTTTCATTCTTATCATACAGGGGAAAAAAGTTGTACTCTGGAAGGAAAGAGAAGTAGAACTGAAGTTTCAAACCACTCCTTACTTTCCTCTTACACCTGTGCAGTCTATGATGTGGGCTATTAAAGCAATACAGTCACTCCACAAGAAAAAAGAATGGGTTTATGCAGTGTTTTACAGGCTTTTGCAGTCCCATGGAAACTTGAATCAAATGAGGTTATAAATCAATAGCAGGGGAAAAGAATGTGGCAGTATATCACCAGAGACTAATAAAAATCAAGAGAAACATTTCTTGTGTTTGCCTCGTAGATAATCATGTCTGTAGCTGTAATTAGTACTCTATCTAGTTTTCTATGCCATCACTGTTGTGATAGTGTAGCCTCAGGATTTATTCGCCTCTTTTAAACCAGCATAGAGAATTACGATTTAGAGTTACCTAGGTAGACCTTTTGGGAATTCTTATATAAATTTCATCCTCACCAGTCATGAAAACAGCTACAACAGCCAAGGTCAGAACAGAAGGAAACTGGCGAGGTCAAATACTGGTGATCCATCACTCCAGGAAAGCCCAACATCAGAATCCAAACACTGCAAACCTATCCAGAAAGGCTGAGATGATGGTGTTTCTTTTTCTAGAGCATGAAAAAGCATATCATGGAGGAAGGGGATGTGTGTGGTTAGCGCTGCTAAATTTTGAAAGTTACATGGGACAATAACTCTCACACTTACTGAAGATAAAATTTAAAGAGATTTTAAAAATAACAAAAGGGGTCAAGTAACTCCCATTAACAAGTAGGTTAAGGTCATGCCTTAAAATTTGCTACTTTGCAAATGATTGGGCTGAAAACACAGCACATTATTTTTCTTCACTGATGTCGTAATTAGTGTTCATTTTAGAAATAAAATGCTCAGATTTTCTGGAAGACACAATTTAATTTCAAGACAGTTCATTGAACAATCTTACAAATGGGCCTGAAGGAGAAGCATTCAGTTTGGTTGTTGGATTGGTATTCTTTAATTTAAGAGATTTGCAGTTGATGACAAATTTTAGGAACTCCAAAAATGTCTTTGAAAATGGTACCCATATGAAACATATTCTCAGCTCTTTTTCTTATGACTACGATGTTAAACAGATAAAGGTTTTCAGCTAATTATCTCAGGAGCAACACAAACATATTATAATTTAGTCCTATATAAATTTATTGTTGCACAAAAATATAAATTACTAGATAGTTTGTTTACTTACATTTTTAAGTTTTCTATCAGTTTGCTCTTCGCTTCTAATGGCAGCCAGGTCTCCTTCTATTTCTTTGCAAAAATCTCGGGCTTCATGTTTTCTTTTGCTTTTCCTCTCTCACAAAACCCTATAGATATAGGTAGAACAATGTTTCAGCATGTTAAAGACAAATCTGCTGACTGCCTTATACAAGCAAACTAGGAAAAATTCCATTACAGTTATGAGATATAACATGGATTAAAGATTATGCTAATTGGATAACCTAATGTATCACTGCCAGAGCGATAGCTCTGTATATTGTACATAAGCTTACTATGTTTATGCAATAGCATGCCATTCTCTGAGTTTAGATGCCCTGTTTGATGCTCTTCTGTCTCATGAGTAGGAGTGTTGGAAAAAATAATAATTACTCTGAAATATGAATTAATGCTATCGCTTGTATCCCAGCCCAAGGGACATCTGGAATCAGAAATGGTTTGGGGAACAAGAGGAAGAGTGATTATTTCAGCTAGTTTTTTGCATAGAAATTTTGCCTTTACTTCAAAGTTCTGAATATCCCATAGTACAGCTGCATTTCCAGTCCTTAGGACAACACAAACAGCTTCATTTCCTTTGTGACATATAAAAGAAAATTGAAATGTGTTTTAAAGTGGTTCCCTAGACAGTTTTACAGCTCATGTGATTAGTTTACCAAAGATTGTTCAAAATTTTAAGTGTAGTGTCTGCTCAAAGGAAGAGTGTTGTGAAAAGAGGAAACCAGCAAATGGAGTTCATCATCTTCCCTCCCCTCTGAAAAGCTTTACAAGCACATGAATAACCCCGTGCCTACCTCTTTCCTATACCACTCACTGCAAGGATCTGGCAGCACAGGCTGGGAGGGATTTCATGCTTTCCACTCTGATTTTACTTTTGCAGTGAAGAGCCAGGAAAGAAGTACTTTCATGGCATCATAGAAAATCACAGAATCATTTAGGTTGGAAAAGACCTATAAGATCATTCAGTCCAACTGTAAAAATAACATTGCCAAGTCCACCACTAAACCATGTCCCTAAAGCACCACATCTACATGCCTTTTAAATACCTCCTGTGATGGTGGCTCCATCACTTCACTGGGCAGCCTGTTCTAATGCCTGACAACCCTTGCGGTGAAGAAACATTTCCTGATCTCCAGTCTAAACGTCTCCTGGTGCAATTTAAGGTCATTTCCTCTCATCCCATCACTTGTTACATGGGAGAAGAGACTGACCCACACCTCACTACAACCTCCTTTCAGGTAGTTGCAGAGTGATAAGGTCTCCCCTGAGCCTTCTCCAGACTGAACACCCACAGTTCCCTCAGCTGTTCCTCATCAGACTTGTGCTCCAGACCCTTCACCAGCTTTGCTGCCCTTCTCTGGACCCCTCCAGCACTTCAATATCTTTCAGTGAGGGGCCCAAAACTGAACACAGTATTCGAGGTGTGGCCTCAACAGCGCTGAGTATATGTATCAGTGACGCTCCTGTTTCAAAGGCAGAATGTTCGTATGTGCCATCATATGAATATATTTTAGCAAATTTGGGTAACAGTTTAGAATTACAACATAGAAAGTTCCTTAGTAGCATAAATTTATTCCAATGGCAGAGTAAGGCATTGCTGCGTTCCAGTTTGTCTACAGAACGCCTTCAGCAGTCACCCACTTGAACATGCCTTGCTATTCTGTGTCTGAGAGACCAATCCAAAAATACTTCTCAGAGCTCAGACCAATGAGGCTGGTAGGTAAGCTTGCTCATATCTGAAATGACAGAAGTCAGATAGGGGTTAAGCCTAGCTTTCCCTTAGTCTGCCATTTCTCATCATCGTAAACTACACAAGACTAGAATGAATGGAGTCTCTGTTAGGTTTCCTTTTACATGGAAGTATGTGCTTAACTGGTACCAGATAGACTAGTTTCAATAGCAGGTGAAGCTGCACTATAGTGAAAAACTCCTCCTTACAAACAGAAGAAGCTGTGATCTGTTTTTTTTCAGAGTAAAGTGCTGGAAAACATGAATGTGTAAAATATATTTAGTTAGAAAAGACACACGGTATTTATTGTTGGTTTGTTTTGGTTTTTTTTCCTCAGAAAAAGTATATTCTTTTTTTCTGGTTTCACATTTTTTTCCAAAAAAAGCTCTCAACTATTTTAAAAAATTCCAATACTATTGCATCAGCTACACAATTTTAAACTGTTTCATACCTGTCTCCTATACTCTTTAAATAACTACTGCTCTTTTCGCAGGTTTTCTTTGCTTCTAAAAACTTTACAGAGATACGTCCAACCAGGTAGCAGTAAAAACCATGTCTTTCCCAGCCCTGTCAAGAACATGTGAAATTTACTTGCAGTAGTAAAAGCATACGTTATAGTAGTTAACTTCAGTGTATACTCTTAAATCAACTTATTTTTAATATAACCAAATATGATAATGTATTAAGTTGAATTCCAGTATGCTACTGGAAATTAAGCTTACTAAGCATGTAGACAGAAGATTTAATGCATGAGTCCAGCTTTTTTAACAGTTAGTAACTGATAAAGAAGTCAGAGGCACACAGAATGGAGAGTGCATTCAGGTGAATAAAATACTTCTTTGCTCAGAACCAAAGAGTAGTCTGTTTTATAGTGAGATGCTAACTCAAGTTTCCTGACGTTTCAATGCCAGAAGAATAGTAACTAGACTAATTATTTGGACTCATCAGTTCACCTAAAAAGTCTGACTGAAGAGGTAGCATAAAAAAATATTGAAAAGCAAAAACCTCAAAATTACACTTGAATTCCAAGTCACTTTTTCCCTTCTATACCAGCTCAAGATTTGCTTGCTGTACGCAAGAAAGGTAAATAAAATCTGGTTTCAGTATTTGACTGCTGCCTAGTTCTATCTAGCACAATAAGTCTTAGCTCTGTTCCCCGTATGGGGTTGTGGGAAATGTTACTAAATACAGAACTGTAGTACGTAGGAAAGTAAAAGGAGGGAAAAATAGAGGGGTGTGGGAAGAAAGCAATAGAATACAATTACTTGTTCAAAACAAACTCACTCATAAAAGCAATTTGATTGTTTTAGTTTGGCCTCAATAGTGAAATTTGTCATCATCTTGCATTATGTCACATAGTCCAGAAATGGACCCCAGTCTCTAGTACGTCTTAAGGCAACCACAGGTGGTTGTAGAATAATATAACAAATATGTAGAAAACCTCAGTAATGGCTTCAGCCTCTTTCACAGACAGTTCTGAGAGATAATGGGCATGACTCATATTGACTAAAAAAATTTCAAAATAACTATTTTAAGAAAGGGAATATAATGAAAATTATCACCCTGAATCTGATGTACAATCACACTTGTTGGGGGAGGGGAAGAGGGAGGCAAAAACTATCAATGTCAAGTGGAACTTGTGAAAACAGACTTCACACTTGGAAATTGTGCAATGGATTTTTGCTAACCAGATTCTTGGTTAAGCTTTCTTTTTACCTTCAGGCAGGCAGGATCAGCCTTTGCTGTCCCAGAAACTCCTTGTAGTGAGACTCTTCTGCAGAGTCTCTTTCTATCACAGGCACTGTCTGCCCAGTATCCATCCTAGATTCAGTTTGGAAAGAGGTGAAAAATAGTGAGGTAGAACCTGTTTGTTTTTGAAACTTTATTGATTATATTTTTTAAAATATTGTTTCAGTGGGAGAATAAAGATCTGTACTTTTTAATGAATTCCAAGTATTTATGCTTAATTGTGTGGTTATATTAAGCTAACTGTCACAGGCAGACTGTTAAGGTTTGCTTGGCATATAATGTACTCAGAATCAGATATGAGCATTGATTTAGTTATCTTTAATGTAATTTTAAATTTAGCTTAGAACAAACAACTTTTGTAGTGAACAAAGATGCCGTTCTCTGACCTGTTTCTGACTTGCATTCAAAAAAACCCTAGAAAGAGAAACAAAAAGCAAATAGTATAGTGCTACACAAATGTGGAATGATTCTACCTCTCCTGCCACAGTGACACAATCTTCTTGCCCACTGACTGCATGGGTTGGTTCTCCAGGCAACCATTTGGTGTATGGCACAGGAGTTCCATCACTCCACTCAAAGTACATTTGAGTGTTGAGGTAATTCAGACCAATCCATAGCTCGTCCACAGCTTCTAAGAACAGAAATTCAGCTGTGTTAGTACCCAATCAGAAATAGTCCATAGGAGCAAAACTTCATGCAAATAAGCAGAAAGTACAATAGAAATTGATAGAACAATGGAGTTTATTTTAAGATCTAATACACAGTCTTCTGTTAAAAAGTTAAAAAATTAGATACCAGCAGGAAATGAGACTCCTCAGCTTTATCTGTAAAAGCTCATTACTGTATCTATAGCTACAAGGTGTTTGAGGCAGATAATCAGCCCAAATATTGCAGTAACTTCAGCTGCTATTTCCTTTAAGTGATTTCATGCAGTAAAAAAAAATATTAAAAAGAAAACCAACAGAAAACCAACACCACAAATTAAAATCAAAACAGAAAGAAAAAGGAAATGAAGACAGCACCAATGACCCCTTGTGTATTTTTGGTGTTCAGTTGAGGGGTTTTTAAACCTACATATCTGCGGGCTTCCCTATAAATATTCATAACAAACAAAAAAAGATATATATTTAAACCTGTAATATGTCTAATAATATAATTCTACAACTATATCAATAGATAGAAATCTGTTACATCAGATAGAAATCTGTAGAAATACTCACTGTAGCCAAGTTGAGAAAATATGAAACCATGCTCTTCAGGGTTGTGGATACTGGCCAGATTGCCATTGCTCTCATTGCGGGAAATGAGGGCTTCTTTCCAGTCTCTGGGATCTCTATGAACCACAAAACAGTGATCTCTATCAGCCAACCTTCTGGGCATTTAACAGGCTCTGCATCACCTGAAAATCAACAGATATTTCAAGTTATTAAGCTGTGCAAACTGAAGCCTAGAATAATTGCAAGTACATTAGAAATCATTGAAAATTAAATGTTTATAAATAAGTAGTACTTCATTCCTTGTACATTTTAGACTTCATTGTTGCACACTGGACTTTTGTAGAAAACATACTGCATTTAAACAAAAGAGGAGAATAATAGCTTCTGGACAGAGGACTATTTTGGAATTCCATGTAGTGTCTTCACACAATGTACCCCACTCAATTATGTTTTAAAGACATTATTACTGCAGCCCAAATAACTCTCTACACAGAAGGCTTTCCATACTAAGTTTCATTAAATAAATCAGAGAAAAGCATAGTAGAAAAGTGGGCTGAAGGATCTTGCTAATTTTGCCATCTTTTTGTTCTCCAGAAATCCCACTGAGAAGCTGGTTGAGCCTATTGGTACCATTGTTCCAAGCCTTCCATGATAAGTCTCAGTGTTCTCTTATTAGAATGCTCCGCATGAAGGGTGAGGCATCTCTAACTTCATTTTCATATTCATGCAGTCCATGATACATTTGTGAAGGTGTATGGCTTAGACCAGTGCCTCTGCAGTTGTGAAGAGTAACCTGAAATAAAAATGGCTTCTGTGGTTTCCAGGTTCCAACAACATTTCAATATTTAAACGATTTGGTTAAAAAAAAACAACAGTATGCTTTGTGCTGTGCCACTTATTAAAGCAGAACAACAAATGACAATGCTTTTAAAAAAAAATATTTCAAATAGCCATGAAATTTCATTTAGTGACATAAATCCTGTTTTTGTCAAAGGGTTTTTATTTGCTTGACATACTTGACGGAAGAATGAAAGGATCCAGTGTGGAGTTTTCCTTTTTACAGATATAGCCAACTGTCAGGTCACACGGCTGTTTTTTCCCATTTGGCATCTCTTGTAGGATTTAGTACTGCACAGTTTCTCAGGCTGAGGCTCAGGATTTCCTTCTTTGAATAAAAATCAAATTAATTTTATGTAACACATATTCTATGTCAGCAGCTAAAAGAGCAATTTACTTCCAGCATTTTCATATGCCAATTGCAAACTCAGGACTTGCTACAGTTACTTTTCTACTGGAGATAAGAAATGTAATTTAAAACTACCCATCAAACACTTCTTTACTTTATAATTTTTGCTTGTTGCATAACAAACACTTCTGCCATATTTAATTACAGAATAGTAGTCTCAAAAATAAGACATTCCTATAAGTTTTGTGGAAACTGTTGGCTCACACTATAGAAATACCAAACTTTAAGCCTGCACTGATGGAAAGACTGCAGCAAGTCCTTTTCTTGTTCCCCCCTCCCCTCCCTATTTGATCAGCAGTACCTCCCTTAAGGAATACATCGCTCACAACCAGTTGCAGAATAAATTATGTTGTTGCCCAGTCAGTAGATGCTGGACTGACGAGCCCAGGGTACCTGTTACTGCTGCAGCTGCAATGCCCTAACACAGACTGTAGGAAATCGGAGTTCATAGTTTCACAGCTCATGAAACATCTAGTTTTACACACAATTGTTGCCAGGACCCAATTATACTAATAGGACTAAGTACTGAGCTTAAAACACTCATGTACATTCATAAAATCAGACAGGTTAAGTTTGAGCTGGTATTTTGGGGCAGGCACACAGTAAGGTAACATCTTAACATAGCTCATATTCAGACAAGGAATTTTACAAATGTAAAGAGAGAAGAGTGTCCTTGAGAGTAAGAACCATCAGGTGCTAACAATAAAAGCAGACTTCAAAACTTTAAAATTAGAGTTCTAGCTCTGCATTGTAGAGCTAAACCAAGCTTAGTGAATTAATATTATTTGTTAAAAACATGAGACAGAAGCAAAGTGCCACCAGTTGGTTAGACATGTCTGGTGGTTGAGCAGGGAAGAGTGGGAACCTGCTCTGGATGAAGCCTGGCAGGGTAAGCTTCCTCTTTGTGGGAGCATGTTAAATAGCTTCTAGTTTCAAGAGATGTGTTCAGCAGAGCACAAAAATAATAATATTAAATGCCTAAAATAAAGTATAAGGCAAACCTTTTGGATGGGACATACCAAATCGTATGTGAAAACTAATTTCCTCATTTCCACAATGCCCTTGTTGGGGAGTCTTTCCTTTCTATATGAGGTTCTGGTCCAATAGCTTTCAGTGGTCTGCTGGAACAAAAAAGTTCCACTCAAGTCTTTGGGAAAGGACCTTTCTGCATATCCCTTTGGCAGCTTGGCTGCTGATTTGCTCCTTGCTGCAATCAGAGCCCAGTTACACGCACTCACAATTGCTGTCTCTTCTCTGCTTGCCACTGCAATCAGCTCTCCAGAAGGTTCTCCATGAGCACTGTCCCTGGAGAATGGACAGTGTTTTCCCCTTCTTAGAGAGATCTGCAGAGTGGTAACTTCCTTCCCCCCCCCCCAAAGATACAACTTACAATAATTTTGCAGTAAACTGGACATGTATAATTAATTCATAATAGCCACCGCATGGGAATAAAGGAACTTCAAGGGTGTGGGATGTTTGACCTGAGAGCCAGCTGCTCCTCTTCTCTGCAAGGCTTAAGGAATTTAACCAGCTCAGCTAAAGGTAGAAAACCCTCTAGCAGCTCTGGGCTTTCTCTTTGTCCTCCGTGCGAGATAAAAACAGGTGGCACCTTTGAGACTTGTGGAAGGCCAATATATATGTGCATTTATTCACCAAGCAAACATACAGTATTTTCTGCAACTGGCTGTTGCTATGACAATCAAGTTACTTTCAAAGATAAACTGCCAGTGATGTGAACTCTATTTACAGTCTCACTTGAATGTTAAAGAGGAGAGAGTGAAAGAGGAAAAGCATAAACAGTGAAGGGGAAGGCTTTGCAAGACTGATGCTCACTGACAGCTGAGTCCTTGCAGGATGCAGGGTCTGATAACCATCGTGAGAGCTGAAGAGAAACACAGAGTATTTAACTGACTTGAAGGCATTTTTAGTATGCTACAGCTCAACTAGGGCTTCTCATTGAGTCTGTTTCTGGTACAAAATGAGTTTATTTAGCTCTTTTGCTTGAAGTTACTTGTGATATACCCAGTGAAGAAAAGCATCACTCTCAGCTTTTTAGTTTCACATATTTTATAAGCTTTCAACTCAATTCCCTCATGTTCATGGGGAATACTACAAGACTGTAATTAATATGCATTCATCATACTGTCGGGAAACATTAATTCAAAAAACTGCCAAGAAAATGATTACATGGTGCCCCCTTAAAGTACCTGAAGGGAATGCCACCTCTCCAGTGCCAGCCACTGTTGAGATTCAGACTGTTCAACTCAATCCAGAGAGAGGATCTCTTGCTGTCAATCAGATCTAGGTAACCAAAAGAGTTGAATACTAATAAAATTTCTTAGGAAATTGTCTGCATTGTCAAAGTTCAGAGTAGGATAATAAATGTCTGCTTTCTAAGTTTCAGTACAGATTCCTTATTTACTGGCAATAAACAGTTTATTCTGCAAATAAGGGTAGTGAATGGCAAAAGACTGTTTAGCATAATAGTTTATCTGAATGTAAGGCTATTCTATAGTTATATGTAAGGAATAAGCTTTGAAAACTGAAACACTGATATTTGACAAATATTTGATAATATTTGTTACAAGTTTGCTTCATTATAATGGAATTAATACAGGGCCTTTATTCTAGTCTTGCATAAATCCAGAAAGTCTTTAGATTTTTCATAGTGTTTTGTATAAAATTTGTACAGTATTTGCAAAAATCTGTTTTATAGATACATATACCATTTTTATATCAGCTATTCATCATAATGTTATTAAAACAATGAAACATTTGTAATCAGTCCAAAAACCTCCTTGCTTCTCTTTTAACTGAGTCTTGCTTATTAATTCGCCTTCTAGATACTTTTCTTCATGTATCTCTGTGATACTTAATAATTCTGCATTCTGCTGCTGGCAGCTCTTCCTTGCTTGTTGCCACGTGAGAGCGGACTGGTAGTTTATCTGGTAGTAGGTTCCTGTTAAAGGATCTGTATTCCAAAATCTGTCATTGTCTGTATGAGAAAAAGGAAATTTAGTGTTGCAGTTTGTATAAGCACCTTGCCCAAAAAATTATGAGAAAATTTAACTACAAGCTTACTTATGAAATGAGATTCTGGAGCAAATTAGCTCAGACTCTCCAAACCTATACTCTTCTGTTAGCTTGTTCTTTGTTAAGCAAAAAAGAGCTTGCCATTGATTTCAGCAGAGATGGGCCTGTCATCCTTTATTTTGAGTTTCCTCAGTCAATTTGATAATCTCCAGGTGAAAAAATAATAGTGTAAAGAGATCAATAAAGCAAAACTGTACCTTGGTCATTATCTACACTGAAAACCTGTTCAGCAGCTCATGGCGTATGCCTGAATAACGCTTGGCTGAAATACAACTGAAATGCAAACATTTCCAATGATAGACAATTTTATTTTCGAACTATGCCATCATTAATTACATTGGCAACACTACAGGCTTGGGGCAGAGTGAATGGAAAGCTGTCAGAATAAACCTGGGGATGCTGATTGATGGCTGCTTATCATAAGCCAGCTTGTGCCCAGGCAGCCAAGAAGGCCAGCAGCATCCTGACCTGTATCAGAAATAGTGTGGCCAGCAGGACAATGGCAGTGATCATCCGCATGTACTCAGCAGTGAAGAGGCTGCACCTCGAATTCTGTGTCCAGTTCTGGGCCCCTCACTACAGAGAGACATTGAGGTGCTGAAGGGGTCCAGAGAAGGGCAACAAAGCTGGTGAAGAGTCTGGAGCACAAGTCTGATGAGGAATGGCAGAGGAAACTGGAGTTGTTTAGTCTGGAGAAGAGAAGGCTCAGGAAAGACCTTATGCTCTCTGCAACTACCCGAAAGAAGGATGGAGCAAGGTAGGGATCAGTCTCTTTCCCCAAGTAATAAGCAATGGGATGAAATGAAATGGCCTCAAGCTGCACCACGGAAGGTTTAGATTGGATATTAGGAGAAAATTATGCACTGAAAAGGTAGTCAGGCATTAGAACAGGCTGCCCAGTGAAGTGGTGGAGTCACCACCCCTGGAGGTATTTAAAAGATGTGTAGATGTGGTGCTTAGGGACATGGTTAAGTGTTGGAAGTGGAAGTGTTAGATTTCCAGGTGGACTCAATGATCTTACAGGTCTTTTCCAACCTAAATGATTTGATAAATTTTGAAAAAAGTATTCCCTATTTCTAGTCTGCATGTTTTTTTAGGTAATTGGAATTTCTAAACTGTCTGGCGAGAGCTTACTGTTAGCAAAATTGTTCCCTGGGCAAGTGCTAATGAGCTGTATTTAAAACTTCCCCTAACTTTCTCTTTTGTTGAGAAAAGTATATGGAATTTCTTGATTGATTCATTAGAAGAGAAGTTTTCTATTTTTCATTGTGTTTCTTTATTGCTGATTCACTTCAGATTTTTAACATTCTTTTTTAATTGTAGACTCAAGCGTCAGTGTCCCAGCAATTTTATAATGCCAAATACTTCATGTTTGCAAGTTTATATCGAGGATGTCCTGGGATATTTCAGGGTATGCCATGTAATATTGCACCAGGAAATAACTGTCAGTAATACTAGTCAAAATTGTGGTGGTAGTAATTGGTGGTTGATATTGAATTACACTGGTTTTCCAGTGCAATTCCCATCAAAATGACAAATAGTGAGTCTGCGATATAGCACTGAAAAGTTAGCTTTTGGGCAGCCTTTCTAATATCTTCATTAATGCCGTATTTTGGTGTCCTTCATCCTGCTCTCAGATGCACATACATTTGTCTGTTAGGATAACTTTGTCTTGAAATGTAATTTCAGACATTACAAGGGAAGGGCTAGCACTGCTGCTATTTCAGTAAGACCTTTGAGCCAATTTTCTCATTTCATGTCTTTCAGAAAAGAAACTGCATCTTTCCATTGACTGTAAACCAATCACAGTATCACAGTATCACAGTATGTTAGAGATTGGAAGGGACCTCGAAAGATCATCTAGTCCAATCCCCCTGCTGGAGCAGGAACACCTAGATAATGTTACACAGGAATCTTGTAATACAGAACAAGGATTAGCATTGGTAGAGAAAGTTATACTACTGTTACCACAAATAGCGATGAGGCAAGGAGAATTAGGCTTAGTCTCACTTTTCAGATTATTTTCTGCTGAATGCAGTCATATTTAAAGCATACTGGTCTTTTCCTGGGTGTTAGCTACTGATAGACACACCCAGACAACTTTTACCCTGACTGTAGACTTATAGGAAACATTTTTGTTTCTTCTGTAAGGAATGCTGTGGCATGACAGAGACATCTTTTAGTAGATTGAAGTAGTTACAGGGCTTTTCCCTTCCTCTGGTAAGTACATGTAAATACAATAGAGAGGAATAAGAGCACATAAAGTACATCATGGCAGCATCAAAAATGTCTTCACTATAATGCAATTTTCATTAACTTTCCACTGAAATACACATTTCTTTCAAGAGACCTTACTGAAGATTTGGAAGTTTGCCATCACTTCATGAGCTACAGATTTAGCTCATATCCATGGGTTTGCATTTGTGCTTAATACAGACAGTGAGTGAGCCTCCTGTGACTCTTGCGCCTTCGGCATGTTCTTTATGGTTTGGATTTCTTTTTTAGGAAGAAAAACCATGGAACAGTGACTTGTTATCTCGCCTTGTTCCATTATTCTCTCATTAGAATGTGTATCATAAGAAGTTGATGTAATTCACACAATCGAATCACAAATATTCTCACAAGAACCAACACTGAGCAGCATACAGAGATAAAGATACCATAGTTGTGGGCCTGTCTGTCTGTACATTGTCATGGAAAGGCAATGTGTGAATGCTGAAAAAACTAGCTAACACCTCCATGGGATTATAGGCAGCCTAATTTAGTATTCCATCAAGACAAACAGGCCCTTCTGGGAAAGGCTGCCCAGTACTGCAGTTGTACTCTTGGCATGTAAAGCAGGTCATTCAGTGCTGGGCATCAGTCTGAACACAGCTGCCTGCTTTTCAAGACATCATACAGCATGCAGCATAACTATGCCTCTCATCCTTACACTAAAAGCCATAGTGATTATTTCAGGCTTGTTCTGTTTCTTTCATTAGTGTCTACTCAGCCACAATCTTACATCTCACATCAGTCCACAAGCTCCATCTCATCCACACAACCTCATCCTAAGGCTAGGAGATACACATACAACACCCTATTTAATTCCTTTCTCTTTTTCATTTGTTGTAAGTCACTCACATATACAGACAAAGACTGTGAAGCACACTGTGAAGTCCATGAACTTCACAGAGCAGACATAGCCAATAATTAAGTTGTATCCAAAAGGAAATCTTTATCTGCACACATGACTCTCCTGACTTCTGATTCCCAGCTTTATTCTGTCTTGACTCTAAAAATGAACCAAAATCTCTGATTCTGTACCTATTTAAGCTTCTAAGACCACACCAGTTGGTTAGGATAAATATAAAATGCAGGGTAGTCAAGCTGCTTGAAAATCTCTAAGAGCCTGAGAAACAAGCAAGACAACAAAAATGCCCGCGTTTACATCCACTCTTGCAGGGGACAAAAGACAAAGACTCACCAAGTGTCTGGAAAGCAGTATGAACAAAAGACAAGAAAGCTAAGGCTGTAGAAAAATACAAGTGTTTCATTTCTTTCTTCATATTCACAAACAGATGAGATGAAATTAACTGCTGCAGTAGAAGTCCTTAAGGAACCAGCTGGTGGTGGCTCCTTCTCAGTTTTGGAAAGTTTTAGTTGAAAGAGAAAACTCTGGGCTCTAAATAAGGAAATATCCTGTCACATGTGGTATTTTGAAATCTATAACGAATTACAAAATTCAAACTTTGCATCTGAAAGTGAAGTTTCCATCCATTTGCAAGTGGCAAAGTTCAAACAGTATAACATCATTCTGCTGAATTATCTTTCTTGGTTCTGCTCTGGGATTGCGAAGTCTATACCCTCAAAGACAAAGAAACAGAGAGTGCACTTTAAATGAATGCTCTTGAAATCTCATACATATGTACCTGGGAAACTCAGAAAAAAATATGTGGACAGTTTTTGGCCAAATAGGTCTTCACTACTACAAGAGTTATACTCATTTCATTTGATGAACTGAACAATATCAACTCTTTCAGTGTGAAGAATTAACCTGGAAGGGAAAATTTAATTTTGATTGGTAACTTGACAGACTGAGCGCTATGTATACATTTGGCATTTATTGTCTCCGATCAACGGTAGAACTACTGTGCTGTTATTTCATGTGAATTTATCTCACTAGGGCCAATACAGATTAGCCTGATCTTTACAAACTTTTCTTTTAACCAGTGATTTGGAGAAAAAAACGGCCTTTCAAAATAGTCCACAAAGTACAAATTAATTTTAAAACTTAATTTTAAAGAGTGCAAGACAGAGGCAGTAATGGGGAAAACCAATTCATGTAAATTTTTGTTTATTCCAAACACCATTTTACTTGAGTAGCATATGCATGCTTCAGTGCATTATGGTGAGATATAGTCTTAAAACGCAGGCTTTGGGGTTGAGTGCTCTGCAGAAAGAGTGCTTACTGTATGTCAGCACTTGCCTGTATGTGATGCTGCCACATATCTCTAAAAAGAGAGAACAATAGGGTGTTTTAAATCTAACTTCCCATTAGCTTCATGCTTGTTTAATTAGCCATTTTATACATTACTGGGTTGCACTGTCATGAGAGTATTTTTCGAAGAGCATACAGCAATAGCTCTTAATCCTTTCCAAAGAATGGAATAATTGCTAATTTTAGTTCATAATATCTATTAGGTGCATTTCCTTTGTTCAAGCTAGATATGTTTTTTTAAGCTTAATCATCTGGCTGTGTTACCCCATTAGAAAACACTCTGCTCACTTTTTGTTGGTAGAATCATTTTCATCATCCCTTCGAGTTAGGGCACAGTTGTATTCTAGCACTGTGCTGTACTGCCTCGTCTCTCTTTCAGTCTCACTTTGAGTTTTGATCTTGAATAAAAAATAAGTAATGAAGCTCATTCCTAATAAAATGATGAGGACCAGAGTAAGTAGTATCCACATATTCATGTGACCATGTTCTTTGTCCTTTTTGGCATCTGTAAATAAATACAGCAAACAGAAGTGGGTGTACTGTAGCCATAAATAAATACAATATTGAAAACTATTGGTCTAAGTTCCCCCTTGATTACTAGGGACAAAACCTATTCTAATGTTTCTGTGTCAGTCACCCTCATAGGTCTTAGCATGCAAATGGAGGAGCAAAGAAGAGGTGGTCAGTTTACCAAAGCATTTAGTTATCCTAAGATGCCTTAAATGTCTTGTGGATACTGCTAAATTACGTTGGGAATTAATTCAGTGGCAACTAAGTAAATTAAGCCAATATAAATAAATATCTAAACCACAAATAATAAATAATAAATACCAAATCATAAAAAATCCCAAATATTTATTTTTGTGTCTCTTTGAAACTATTAGGAAGGAAAATTAAATCCTACCTTCTACATTTGCAGCGGCTTTAAGAATGGCTGTCAAAGATAAAGACAAATGTTTAGCCAAAATCTAAAAAGGTCACATTTTCATCCTGACAGTTTCATGTTAGCAAAAGGACTCTGCATCAAGGTTACCCCATCACTTCTCCTGGAAACGCATTTGCTAAATTAACAGAGATGAAAAGGTGAGATTGATTTTTAATCTGATATTCACTGTAATAAAACTGCTATTTTGTATATTAAAGCTCCCTTCTTGCTCCTTTTTCAATAACCGAAGAATCTCTAAGCACAGGTAGTGTCCAGCTGGTTTAGGTGAACTTTCTCTTCTCCTCTGGTTAATAAATCTTGCCCTCTTCACTGGTTCTGCATACCTGCAGAGACTGGAGACAACTTGGTCAAACACTGAGGATATTTGCCATTTTTCCTGTACTGCACACAGTTCCTTAGAGACCCGGCAGATTTCAATTTACCATCGCTCATTTGCATCTACAATTATGTTTAAGGTTTCTTATGCAGTTTTTCCTGGCTGTGCAAAGAGGGCGCCATCTGCAAGGTCTTTCCTGGCTCTCTGGGTGAATAGCGGGATGGCGGCCAGTGCAGGAACAGGTCTTCCCCATGGGCAGCCTGAGCCGCAGGGATAGTCAGGGTGTGTGTCCCAGCCTAGGAAGCACCAGGAGCTGGGGTGCTGCAGCAGAAGCACAGCAATGCTTTGAGCTCCTGGGTGTTTGTGAACAGGAAGGGAATGCGATTGTTAAATTGTCCCTTGGAAGGATGCAGAGCTCAATGTAACGTAATATTGGCTTGCGCTGAAATACTGTTCTGTTGGAGAATCTGTCAGGGAATATTCTCTATACTTTGGCATTGCACATGGGGGCTGCATCAAATAAAGTCTGTGTTGACAGGGAGTTTCTGTGTTTCCAACATATCTAGCGACAAAGGATAAGCCTTCTGTAGTGTTTATTGCCCTGACTATCCAAAGAAAACTAGGAGTTGCCCTAAAAGGAGAATTTTTCTTTTCAGGAAATGCTCTGACACCACTACGAATGTGTATGTCTGCTATACCCCTCACCTGCAGCCCTGCTCTGAGTGGCGGAAAAGGACAGAACCACAAAACCATCCCCAACCTCAGGGTTGTGAAACAGGGCAGGAAATCATACTTTTTTTCAGCATTAACAGTTAAACTCCAAAATACCACATGGCTGCTTGGCTCACGATATTGTGATATTTCTACTTCCTGACCAAAGCAGATGGTACACGGTTACACAGAAACACAATATTAAAAAGAAAAAAAGAAAAGCTAACAAAAACACTTCTACTATTTTCAAAGGTCACTATATGCTCTCTGGATCATGCTTCCATTCTGTTATTATTTAAATAGAATTGCTTCATCCATCCCTTTCTGGAACAGCATGTATCATAGTACAGGAAGAGGAAGAAAAGCAAAACATTGTCCCATAGAAAGTGAATACAAATGTTAACAGGAAAGTATATGTGTATGTTGGAGCAAAATGACAAAGGTGATTAAATTTTCTTAAAGAAAATATCGATCATCTTTAGTTATTAATTATTCATCACACAATGCAAGAAAATCTGAAGTTATGAAGCAGTAAAACATGAACAGAGCAGACAAGAAAAGATAACTATATATTCATATTATTTTTGACTGAATGCTGAAACAGGTGATAACGAAGACTGCAAATACAGCTTTTTATGTCAGTCTTTTGTAATTACCGTATGTGATATTAGTACTGAAATAAAACCATGAACGTGAAGAGCAAATATTAAAGAAGTCACTTACTCTTAGGTTTCTTACAAATAAAACCCCTTTGGGAAGAGCAAGGAAGGATATTCCACTAGCTGGATAAGGCAGGCAGCTCCACACAGCAGTCAAGCTCGTCCCCCAAGGACTATCCTTCACCCCAGCTGAGAAAGTCTAAGGCACTGCTGTCTTGCCAAAGCAGCTGCCCTGTTGAAAAAGTTAGTAGCAATACTAATAGTTCCATATCAAAGACCTTTGCCATTATGAGTGAATATTCATATTAATGTTATTACTTTACTTGGCCTAATAATGCAATCCTGCTTTCTTCAAATTCTATCTGTGGATGTTTTCTAATGCATTTTATTTCTTTAAATCCTTTTCTAAAAAACAATATAATTGCTTTTCCAAAATATGATTTGCAGATTTTCCATTCCATTTCCAATAGTTTTAAGTTGCATATCCCCATATTTTAGTCTAGGGTACTAAAGTTTCAAACTGAAAAGAAATAAAGCTAGGATTTTAGTTTCTAAATTAGTATTTCGTCAGTACTCGTTGAAAATCAAGAAATTTTTACTGTAATACCTAATTTTCCCCTTACACTAAACCAGAGGAGTTTGATGCTGTGGACTCTGGTTGGACTGCCACAACTCCCACGTGGGTTGCTCCCCAGCTATGAGAAGATGAGAGCCAGCCAGGCCATGTTTCCCACCAGAGCACAGAGCTAATCGAGCAGGAAAGGCTTTCTCACAGTTCAGGAGTAGGAAAGGTGTCCTCACGGAGGGCTGAGGTCAGTGGCGCAGATAGTCAGTGGTCCTCTGTGAAGGCAACCATACTGACACTGCAACATAAGCAGCTGCACAAAACTATCATTGATTACAGCAGTTTCTGGATTGTTCAAATTTAGAAATGAGGCGCCATGATTGCCTCAGGTACGGGCAGCTGAAACTGCATGTTATATCTTGCTTTCTTAACACTATCTTCTCTGTTGTGCTTCTCAAAAGATATTCCTAACACGTCTCCATGTCTTTGCTACTGAACCAGATATAGACAGGATATTTGAATTGAGGCAGACCCAGATGAAGGCATCCCTTTGGTGGACACATGCAAGACCCATAATTGAAGCCAAGCAAATTTCTACAGCCTTTCACACCATCAACTTCCAAGCATTTTCATATTAAATGTTATCATTCTATCTTTTTTGGTTTTAACTACCTTCTATTGTACTTCAACTATTTCCTTAAAAACAACAGTGTATCTTATTCATATTTCTGTCCATTTAGTGGAGTCTATTTGTTATTTATAGAAGTTAAAATAGTTACCATTTACATTTCTATATATTCCTATCCAAAAAGCCACTTGTCTTGCTTGAGTACAAGTCTGCATGCTCTGCTAAAAAGTTTGAGTCAGTCAGATTGTCTACCGAAGTCAACATACTACCTACAAGAAAAACAACAGAAAATAACTGGAGATATCCCCTGCCACAGAAGTCAGTGGCATGTCATTGTAACAGCCTTTGATATAGGGTAAGGTTGATAATTAAACCTCTCCTGATGGTAAGGAGTAAGCAAGGATATAGAGACCAGAAAGTAGTGTTCATCTGCAGCTGAACAGCACCAACTGTGGGTGATTTCATCAGAAATGAAAGATGTAAAAGCACAGTGAAGATTAAGAGTTTTACACATCAGGCAAAATGCACATTATTTTCAAGTGAATGGATATTTTTATAGGTATTACAGATGTTTATTTGTTCTTCATGGTTTGACAGGATATTATGTAGCATGTAATACTGCACAGCAAACAAATTTACGATTCAAACTGAAGAATTATTTTTCTGGCAATGGTGGTGGAGGAAGAGGGCTAAGAGGATCTGAAAACATATAAAGCAGAAGGATCAATTTCTTTGGGGCAGTACAGTGCTTCCCTTTCTCTTTCATAGCCTCCTGAAGCATGGATGAGGTAGCTGATGATTCAGCAGCATAGGTGGAAGGGCTCCAAGGATCAGCTCATGGTTTTGGCTGAGACCAGATGCCTCCAATATGGGTAAGGGAAGCTTTTGCCCTCCCCTGGCTCTGCAGGCTGCCACAGAGCCCTGCTGCTAGAGCAAGGACTTTCAGGCAGTACCTGCAACCCTTTTTGGATCCCCCCATGTTAAGAATAAGTGATTGCTATTATGATATTTACTTCTGCTCTTGTGTAGGGACAGATAGAGAAAAGAAGGAATGAAGATAAAAAGAAGTAATTTAAAAATCTTACTAAAAGAAGATATTTTGTGAATAAAACATGAAATAAGAACAGCTGGGGAATAAAAACATCACCTTAATTTCAACATAACTGAAAAGCAAAAAAACATCAATGGTGAAAAGTAAATGCAATGCTGATTTTTTTTTTTAACCTGTAGATTTTGCTGCATTAGTTTTCAGGTGTTTTTTAAGTGAGTTTTCTTTATGTCAAGATTGAAATCCTATCTTTAGGTAAAAATAATAATTACCCAATTGAGTGCACTGTGTCACAGACTAAGCCCAGCTGGCTTGACTGGCATTGAAGTTATAGCAATGGCTTCAGAAAGGAATCCAATATATGTGATCAGATTCAGGACATGTTCCAATACCCTGTGGGGGATCAGAAGGAAGTACATCTGGAAGAAGTGAGACATTACAGATGCTTCCATTCAGTAGGGATAGCAGCTCTTCAGATTTGAGATCAAGTTTTTTAAAAAACTCTTTCTTAAGATCACTTAAAATATTCTTTGGCAGCCTGTGCTAGAATTGTCAGTGACTATATCGAGAGCGGCAATGAGGAGAGCCAGTCATAGCTGAATGATTCAATGAGAGCCTGCACTCTTCTGTGTTACCAAATAAATCAAACTAATCAAACTTGGACTGTCTCAAGGATATTTGAGTATTCTGGGGGGGTTGGTTCTAGTTTACTTTGTTATAAACAACAAATCTGTATAAATAAAAGGTACTGTAAAAAACAGAAAAAGAAAAGCTGTAAAAATCCCAAACCCTCAGGAGGTTCAGATAATAATTTTACTTTAAATGAAATAATAATCTAAATCATAGTTTGCTGTCGGAATTTCCCATTTAATATTATGCTCAAGGTAATAATCCTCATATAAAATTTCTGAACAGCTTTAAGTCTGACACTGCATGGAATACTCTGATGCTCATTGAATATTTATGTAGTAGCCTCATATTTTCCTGCAAGCAATGAAATTATGGAAACAGTAACATTGTCAATTAGTACATGCACTTTAAAATGAAAGTTGCGAATGAATAGATACAAAGTTCAGAGCATGGCCTGGGAAATGAATTAAAGAAAAACTACACAAAACCAGATCAAAAGAAACTCAGATTTTCCATGAAGTCTGTGTCACTAAAGCTAACAGCAGTTCTCTAATACAAATAAGAAAGCAAAGTGGTTCGGTCTCATCCTAAGATTTGCCTGTAGCTTTTAATTTGTAGCATTTCTGGGTGACACCCATAGAATCACAATGAAGTATGAACTTTTGTTTGGGTCAATAACAGGCTCTTTTTTTTTCCCCAGTTACAATTCTTCTTCCTTTCCCCACTTTTTAGAATCTAGTAACAGTAAAGCTGTAATCAGTGTATGAATGCTGTTTATGTTAATAATTTATTTTATACTTAGTGGATTTTTTTTATTACAGTCCTTCCCACAAAATTCCTGCCAGCAGAAAGTTTCACATTCTAGACTTGAAGTGAAATGTTTAATAGTCCCATAATTTCTACGTTCTGTCTGCCTACAATGTAAGATAACTCCTACAGCCGTTATCACCCAGTACAGTAAACGACAGTATCTTGGCTGATGAATGACAACTTCATCAAAATAAACATGCAAAATAAAGGTATTGACATTGCATATTCAGGCTTATTATTCCTTAAAATATATTTAGAAATTTGTATTTCAGTCAGAACAGATAGAGCAAGGTTTCTGCCATAAAACCAAAAGTCATTGCCATAGCTTACCCTCAGATTTTTTGCAGACAGGAAAGTGTTTTTCATTACAAGGTGCTGTTTTCCAGGCCCCACTGAGTTCTATTTAAACACAGGCTGTTTTTTGTTTTGGTTCTCGATAGCACCACTTTGAAAAATTTATTTTTCTTTTATCTGTCCATCTGTAATAGCCATGATGCTAAAATTGAAACAGACATTCAACACAATTTTTCTATGCTCTCATCTGCTGCTTATGGTGAGTGGATTTATACAAATGCACATTTTCACAGTCCCATAGAGAACTCAGTTTGTAGATCTGTGCTACTATTGTTAAATATTGAATTGAATTGAATCAGGACTCAGCAACGTAAAAGTAAAACACATCAGTATGTCTCCCATGCTGAGACAGTTTTGGATAGAGATGTCCCATGGATTTGCTGAGTGGAAGTATTAATGTCAACGTTGGTGATTACTGATCGCTTATATATTCTAAGAGCAAGCATTTTGCCTGATGGGGAAAGGCACTGTTGGATTCATGGAGATACATACTGTTAATCAACAAGTTCATTGGCTCAGACAATGCAGTGTTCTAAGAGGCTTTATTAGAGTGCTGCTCATTATGCAAGAAAAGCTATTTTTGCAAAATATTTATTCCAAGTTCTCCCTAGAGATACTGAGTTCCAGATACATTTTGCTATGTTATATGTCAGGGTGGAATCACAGCTTGTAGAAACAATCACCAGTTAAGAAGATTATTACTGATGAAAGAGCTCTTTTATGATCAAGGTAGTTTAGTTAGTTCAAACAACAATGCAATAGAAACATGATAATGAAGTGCATTGAACAACTGCATATTTGCTAGAGAAGCTGAAGCTCCTTCTGTCACTCAGTCATAGATCTAGTAAGACTGATGCTTACTCAAGTGTTCTCTTACGCAGTGGTGGACCTGGATATCCATATTCACTTCTAGTACAGTATAGCTTTTACTGCTTTTAATCTTTGGGACGAAGCAGGTGTAACAAGGAGGGTGTTCAGGGGCACATAATATGTCCTTGTGAACCCTTCTGAACAAAAAGTAATGAAAAAGTTATAGCTGCCAATGATCACGAGGCACTAGCCTTAGTGACCCTGTTGGTGCCTTACCTGTTGGGTAAAATTCCCTTCTTCTAAAAATGGCCACCTAAAAGTTAACCAGGTAGTTTTACCTAAGTGTCTAAGATTCCTATAGAACTAGTAAAGAGAGGCCAGCAGTGTCAGAGGTTCCCATCTTCCATTAGCTAAAATGAAGTTTAGTGATTTAAGATGGGTGAAGTCAAATGAAGTGGGTGCTGTCTACCGGTCCTGGGATCCTAAATCTATTCATGCTACAATTCTCCCTGCTGATAGTAATCCAATCATAGCTTCTAACTGCACCATCTATAAATTGATTAATCTTACCACATTGCTATTGAGCCTAATCCATAAGGGCTCACCATATTGCACTGCCTGCAGAAGCAGGAATGTATTACTGTAACAATCAAAACTGCTGGCAAACTGAAGATTTCTCCTTGCAGGCTTTTTTTTTTTTTTTTTCTTCTTCCCAATTCATTTTAGAAGGAATGCTTAAACATCTGCTGTTATCATAATGGATGAAGTCAGAACCTGGAGCAGTTGTGGATGAAACCGTTCAGGCTCTGTAGGAAAAAGGTACAAATATGAGAGGAATGGGAGAAAACAGTGAAAAAGCAGTATTACTTTTGAGTAACAGATGACTATAGTGGCAGCACCATCATCAAGTTCTTACCTAAAACACTGAGATATATTTTAATGGTAAACTGGAATTATTTTTAACTGTAGAGTATATTCAGGGATTAGGGAGAGGCAGAAAATGAGTTGTGGACAGATAAAAAGGACAAAAAACTGCCTTCATATTCAGTCAGTATCAAGAACACTCTGGCAATTGTTTTTGTTACAATTTTTTTTGCTACAACTTTTTTGCTACAAAAAAATGACACCATTATGCATCTTTCTGCACTTGTAAGGAGCAGAGCCATGAAACATCTGGCCCAGCTGTGGTTTCTTCCTGTATTTTTAGTTGCAGTTCCCTATTTCTGTTTCTGCAGACTCTGCAGTGAGCTATGCTCCGGATGTATTTCCCACCCTGAGGATACATAAATTAAACTAGAACTTTCACCCTTCTGATTATTCCTGGTCTTTTAATATGAAAGCATTTTTAGAGACTGAAGAGCAAACTAACCTGTTTAACTGACCTTAGTTAACCCCCAGAGGAGTATGTGTGAGGGTTTGTGCTAGCTGGATAAAGCATAAATGGCTAAGCATTTTATCTATCTGTCAATAGATAAAAATGTATTTTGAAGGCATAGATCTTCTAACAACCTGTTTTGGACATTTGCCTCACAATGAGGCAAGTGAATCCTGCCTTCAAATTATCTACTCGCCATGTGCAGGCAACTGATCTGAGTGTAGATGTCTGTAGGGCAGGTGAAGTCATTCTCTCTAAGTGTCAGTGGGTATGCTGGTAGGGGAGGGGCTGTAAAGATGAAACTTTTCTATAATCCTTATCACAAAACAGGCTTTGAGTCCGGAATTCCTGAGCTGGGAAAGTAGCCCTACTTCTCTCACCCTGGCTGCTACAGGCGCATTCAAGCAGTTACAACTGAGGACGCGTATAGTCAGATTGTTCAGTAAGCGCCTTCCAACAAAGAAGGTAAAACATAAAATTTACTGCTGTCCATCTGGCAAATATAGCTTTTATTATGCTGTCAGTCAGCACTTTTCCAATACCTTGCTTCATGTATAGATTCTTTAGTCACTACAATGCAGTCAGTCTAGGGAAAAATAAAAAATAAAATTAGAGGCAGTAAAGTACAAAATGTCTGGTAAAATAACAGAAATAAGATTGGGGAGGCAAAGTTAATAGCTTTCTTTTCTCATTTTCTGGCTCTTATTTTCATTTATTGTTTCTTGGGAACTAAATGTGTTATATACCTCAAGCAAATGTATTTTTTTTGGCAGATTACTGGAAGAACTTTAGTCAGTTTACTAAAATTTCTTAAAGTACACCAAAGCTATTTATTTTTACCATGTAGTTTATGGTAATGTGTACTGAATATAGTTGCATTTTCAGATGGATTCATGCTGTACAAGGAAGAACAACAAAACAAAGTAAAAATCCCAGCTAGTAAACGGAACAATTCGAGTAATTTTAATTAATTCTTACAGTTATAATACAGCCCACCATTTCTACAGTTCTAAACTTCTGCAAAGGAATGACAATAAACGTAGACTCTAAACAGGCCTATTAGTCTCCAGCTACAGCTTTAAAAACTTGGTCCCTGAAATACTCCGTCGACTTCTGCTTTAAGCCATTGAAATATAGGATCCTATTTGGGACAGAAGTCAGGCTCATTACTCTAACTTTGACTATGTTATTTAAGTTACCTGTTTTCTGATTTTTTTTCTGTTTATCTGTATTGTAATAAACTTCCTGTCAGCTTGCATATATTTATCTCTAAATGGCAATCCTCTTACCCACTTATAATAGCAAAAAATTCTTTCATCTGACCAAATATATGTACTCTCTCTGTTAATGTCGTCCGGTCTGATCCATGTTTTATTGGCAACATCCTTTAGGTGGAAGGTGAAGAAGGCTATTATAAAAAAAAAAGATCATAGGAAAAGAGTAGCTGAGGAGTTGCCTTTCTTCAAATTCAGTGTAAACCAAACTTCAAATGAAACAACTAATCAACTTAAAAAATTTTGGAAATATAAAGTTCAGTATCGTTAGAGTATGAAAGAATGGTAAAAGAGAAATATTAACACTGATATTTGGACTGAAGCAGTTTGATTTCATTAAGGGAATACAAAAGGATATTTTTTATAAAAATGATACAGACTTCTTGGGAATATTGTAGAAATTAGAGCTAGAAAGGACTTCAAAAGGATTAATCAGTCTTCCTCAAGGTAACATCAACTACACATATATCATTTCTGATGGATATTTGTTTACTAACTTGAATATCTGTAGGCATTTCATTACTATGAACTATTTACACCATCTTCCAAGGCCATGGGTAACAGATTATTCTGTTCCCTCCACATGACACTTATGCCAAGAGATAAGAAGTGTCATAATATCACACTCCAGTCTTCTGTCTGGATGAAGCATCTTCCTTCATAGGTTACACTGTTTAGCTCTAAAGGCTAGTTTGGCCTTGTCATTAGATGGTGAAATGTGCTGGGTTCATACTTAGTCCTGAAAGATTCAAACGTCATACCTTGCACTTGCTCATTCTGTATACAGGCCAAATTTCCCCCTAATTCTATACAAAAGCTTCTAGCAGAGTGCCAAGTCAGTCTTTCTTCTTCTCTGGATCCAAATATTTTATAACACTGTGGGCAGTAAAGGAAAAAACAAAATTTCAGGTGTCAAAGAGTATTAGAACCACTGGGTTAGATTAATACAGTTCTAGTCCTTGCATGTAGAGAGCAGCAGATGAGGGATCTGCTGAAATGTGAACTCTTTCAGCCACCAAGGTGATGCAGGTAATCACAGTGATGTGTGTGCACATTTACAAACCTGTGGGCTTCCAATGTTAGTGCTCGGCAAGAATGGGCAGCCTTCAAAAGCTTTTGAGGAGTTAAGTGGATATCCAAGATGCACAAATAGAGGTTTTGGGTAACATAGAATCGTAGAATAGTTAGGGTTGGAAAAGACCTTAATATCACCTACTTCCAACCCCCCTGCCTTGAGCAGGGACACCTCACACTAAACATTACTGAAAAGTAGAACTTTTGAGGGACTGAAACTATTTCCTGATTGAGAACACAGGTTGGGGCAGGTATCTCTGAGGTCAAGTTCCTTCAGTTATCTATTGCAGATGTAGTGCTAAAGCCTGAGCTTGTGTAAACCCTCAGCCTAAGTGGAATGGTCTCAGGAAGAAATGCTCTTCTGTACAGTGTATTAGTATCCCATGGGGATTTTTCCCAAATACTGGTGTAAAAAATGTTGCTTTTGTGGTTGTATATTTTCTCAGGGACAGAAGACATGGTTTGTAACTGGCATATGCTGCTTCTCCATTTTAGTATCATTTGAATGCCTAAAACCTTTTCCTATTGTTTGTACTGTGGGATGGATTTGTGATTTTCATCTGATTTGGGGGCTTTTTTGAAGTTCATCTAGCTAGATGTACTTTCGCTTAACTTAGCAAATAACAACGCTTGCTTGTTTTCTATATTTCATTTGACATTTGTTGCTGCTTGTGTTACTCAATTTGAGTTCTTTTGGTAGCTGATCACATATGAAAAGCGTGACCTTTCATTTTTTTGTCTCTGTTACTCAGAAAAGGAGACAGGATAATGGAACAGGATTTCTGTGGAGTAAAATAAATTCTAGAAACTGAAAAAGTAGCTACAGCTAAAAGCACATGGACATTTACAAAAATTGTAACTTAAACCATTCAAGTTCAACTTCTTTTAGAATTAGATACACACTTGCCAGTATGAAAATTATTTCGCTGCTAATTAGAATACCACTTAGTAAACTGGTGAGGGAATTTATATAGTGAGATAAAAGGGACAGTTGTTTTCTCTGCCTCTAGTAAATTAGCTAAATATGGCTGAGATTTGCTACTGCACCTTGTTTTTAAACAAACGCCAAGTTTCAGGACATCCTCCCAGAGATGGAAGTACAGTAGGAGCAAATCCTGAGTACTTTGAATTCTGCCTTTCACAGATGAAGGCATTTTTCTCAGCACAGTTCACAACTTTCCAGAAACCTGTAAATAAATGGAATACAGAGAATCATTGTCTGAAACTCCCATACCACCATTACAGCATTAAGCCCCAGACAAAATTCATAAAGCACAAATGAAACCTTCCTGAGGTAGGTGAAACAGTTGCCATGTACACACTTACCCAGATAACTTTGGATGAGGCCTTGGGTGATATGATTTAGCGTAAGGTGTCCCTGCCCACAGCAGGGGGGTTGGAACTAGATGATCTTAAGGTCCTTTACAACCCTAACGATTCTGTGATTCTATGATTCTATAAATACACTCCTCCTTTCTCTGTGGTATGTTTTGTCTCCTAATAGTGATGGTGTGTTTTAAACCTAATCTGGTTTTGGCTGGGATAGAGTTAATTTTCTTCCTTGTAGCTGGTGCAGTGCTGTGTTTTGGCTTACTCAAAACACCAACGTTTAAGTTGTTGCTCAATAGAGCTTACTTGATCAAGAACTTTTCAGTCTCTCATGCTCTGCCACTGAGGAGGAGCACAAGAAGCTGGGAGGGAGCAGAGACAGAACACCTGACCCAAATGAGCCAAAGGGGTATCCATACCACAGCATGTCATGTCCAGTTATCTGGAAGGGACTGATTGCTGCTCAGGGATGGGCTGGGTATTGGTCAGTGGCTGGAGAGCAATTATATTATTCATCACTTGTTTAGTCCTTCCTCTATTTCCTATTATTATTGTATTATTATTTTTTAGTTTTATTTCAATTATTAAACTGTTCTTATCTAAACCTGCAGAGTTTTACATTTTTTCCAATTCTCCTCTCCATTCCACTGGAAGGGAAGGCAGTGGCAGCTGCATTGTACTTAGTTGCCAGCTGGGCTTAAGCCATTACAAACCTCAGCGTACTTGTTCTGAAAAGCTGTCAGTATTGTTCAACTACCTGCTTATAGGGTAGCCTCAAATTTAAACATGTAGCAAATGTCTGGGATTTTGATGTTAAATTTTCACACATATATTTCTTGTTGCTATTTTACTTATCAAAATCTGACATTATCACCCAGTTTTCAGCATTATTCACAAAATTGGATCCTTTTGAAGCCCAGGCAACATAATTCACTGGAGTCCCATCCAGCCAGCTGAAAGAAACAAGGAGACAATGCCTGCCAGACAGATCTCTAGCAGTCATTTTGTTACAAGGTCTGTTGAGGCAAGGGGGTAAGAAGGCGTTAGCAGTGATGAGAGGGCAATGGCTCTTCATATACTGGAGAGAAAATATCCGTAGCATTACTGCTGCTTCTCATCTGTTTAGTACTATCACATTCAAGTCCCATCCGCGTCCCATTTTGCCAGAGGTGGGATAAACAATGCCATACTCAAAGGGAAGGCTTCTTATGGTCTCGACAAGACTGAAACCTCAAAATCTCACCAATGCACAGATTTCCCTTTCATCCCAGAATGATGTCCTACTGGGAGCCTTCTACAAATACATTTCTAAAACAACTTCCCTACCAGCAATTTCAGAAAGCCATTGGGTGAGGTGTTGTTTACACTTCTTGCTTCAAGCTCGTATGACTTGGCATTAGTCTGATTAAACCATTACGGCTACATTTTATCAAAATCTTTCTCTCTAACCACTGGAGAACTGGTCAGAGTTAATCTCATTCTAAGGCTGATGTCTAAAGTAGATCAGGTGAATAACATCCTGAAATTAGCTGGTTCTCCTCAACTACGTATGAAGGGTTGCTTAGTTGTTTAACTCAGTTCTCTTAGTGTAAGACATTAAGTGAAATGTATCTTAGTCATGAACTTCTACTGGCATTGCTTTCCCAGATTTGGGAAGAAAACACATTGCTCTCCTTAACTATAGAAGAATTTCACATTTCTGATCTGAGGCTTCTCCTGAAAACTATCCTGAAGTCAGTTGCACGAGTTAGTAACTTGTGAAATGAAAGCACACAAGAATGCTCTCATAGAGCAAGGTGAAATTATCATTATTTGTTATCGCTTAACAATTTTCCTCTACTCACCTGAATTTCTTATCAAACCTGACAACTAAGCCGACTAAATGTAATTCCACTTGGACTTCTGAGGTAATCTAAAACAAAAATGATGAACAGTTAAACACTAAACAGTTCCTCAACTGCAAGCAAAAATCTGGAAGCCCATTAACCATCCCTGTGATTTTTTTATTCTGTTGGGGATGGAGGAGTGGGGGTAATGCTTTTGGTGATTTGGTTTGGTTTTTTTTCCCCAGTATTAGAGCCTCAGGCAGGTTCAGACCCAGATTTCAAGCAGTCACAGGGATATGGGAAACATGAGGAAAACTGCACAGGAAAGCAATAATCACTGTGCTGAACACTATGTATCTTAGAAGAGATAAGAAACCTGGGCCTGGAACTACCCTTTGCTGCACCTTTAGCATTCGCATGTCTTTTTCTTCTACCTATGAAAAGCAATAGGAATTTCTGTATAGGTTCTGAACAAAGATATTGTTATATAAATAAGTAATGTAGGACGATAGTTCAGGACTCCAGCCTAGCTAAATTCATAGGCTGTTCTATTTATTTTATCAACTGCTCTGCTTTAGAATTCAATTATAATTAATAGGCTTAGTGCTTACATATTTCCATAGAAATTGTCCTTCACTTTCATTCTCAATGACAAGAAGATTTGCAAACTTCTTCTGACAAATTCTCCGTGCCTCTTCTATATGGACACGTTCTTTGCTGAAATAGTACTGCTTATCTTCATATATAATCCGTCCATCATGGGTGGCTTGATATTCTAAAAGATAAAGAATATTACATTCATATCTGGTCTGTGCAAAGCCTGAAAACTATACAGTAAACTTTTCTTTGAAAGAGGAAAAAAATCCTACCAAGTTTGTAGTTTGGTTCAGGTTTTAGCAGTGTACCTATAAAATAAAAGATCATCATGAGCAACATTCTAAATACAGAAAAAAATCAAGAGGGGTTTGCTTTATGTAGTTGCAAATTCTTTGTATAATACAAAAGGGGAAAAAAAGAAAACTATGAATTATTTAATGTAGTTTCAAGATTTTAGGACAAATACCACTGGATTAAATTAAAAAAATATGCATAATTCAAAAGTAATTATCTAGTGAAAAATATTTAGAGTATATGTATGTATATCCAACAGTGCTGTGTTCAACAATCCAGGATGTACAGTAAACACTTCGTAGAAGCTTACATCAATTTGAAAATTTATTTAGTATTTTTACTCTGCATGCTATTGTTAATGTTTTATATTCATGAGAATAGAGCCAAACAACATAATCCAGCCAATGTAGTAAATCCTCAAGTTTACTTACATAGTAGTAAACTATTCACAAGTACTGAAAGCTTAATGCTAGTATTTTATTAATACTGCACCTAATTTCCTGTGTCTAGATGCATTCCTGCTATCCTGATGGCTTGGACTTTACTAGGAAAATCTGGTTTAAAGAGTCCTGGAGAGCTAGTAGATATCAAACCCAAGCTTCTGATTACAGGACGGACCAGGAGGAAGTAATTAACCTGTTGCGATTCCTAGAGCCACCTATAGCTCCTCAAAGGTAGTTCTGCTTTCACTTGGATGCCTGTTATCTTGTTCTTCACAAAGACTTCTATTCTTATCTTTCGCCATTTCTTCTGTGATTTGATGGAACAGGAATAGTTTAGATGGGAAATAAGTAAACAAATTAAAAAAATATTAAAATTCCTCAGGAGCTTTTAAACATTTTATTCTTAAGTACTGAGTGAAGAATAGATCTAAAATAATTCATCTATCATCTTCATGATGAATTTACATTCTGAATCTCATATTTATTTTAGTTTTTAATTCTAACATAACGTCCCTGTTTTTCAAAAATATGGAGTATCTAAAGTAAACGTGTCTTAAGTGAGCATGTGGGAATTAACACTCACGACGATCATATAATATAGAATCACAATAACAAGGTCTATTTTTTCCTTTTACTTTTGAAAGGTCATCTAGGATCACAACTAACTGATCAGAGTATTTATGTAAGTAGTAATTTCTTGAGTAATCCCACCAAGAGCAGAGAGCCACATCTGTACAAAGCAGCAGTGCTCAGCATACCAGAAAGGGCTGCACAGGATGTACTGCTTCGAGTACTGGTATGCAAAAGTCACTGTTTTGATGGCGCATTTGTATGACTAATCTACCCACAAGGGAACTATGACTCTTCCTTTTCTCTTAAGCAAGTTTTCCATGTTAGCATGGTGCCTTATTCAAAGGAAACTTTTGGCAGAGTAATCAAATATTACAAATACTCACTACTTTTTTATGCAACTACTTCTCCCTTCCCCTCCCAATTGTGCCTCACATCCTACTAGTTCCCTGTGCTCATCCAACTTTCTTTTAATTTCAAGAAGC
This sequence comes from Pezoporus flaviventris, assembly GCF_033815535.1. Taxonomy (NCBI): domain Eukaryota; kingdom Metazoa; phylum Chordata; class Aves; order Psittaciformes; family Psittacidae; genus Pezoporus; species Pezoporus flaviventris. The sequence goes on from NW_026892595.1 coordinate 12,812,113, forward strand.
TTTTAAGGCTCTCCATGAAGATGCATACAAGTACTCAGTTTACAACCAGGAAGCAGGGACATAAAAACAGGACTGAATAAGCAAGACAGTTTCTCTTATTATCAGCTACCACCTGGGGTCCTTAGCCCATGAAGACCCTGTTTCCTTCTGGCAGGCACCCCAACACATGTTCATCTGGTCCATTTTGTGCCCTGGTGTCAGGTGCAGGAGGCCTAGTGTTAGGGTCTGTCTACCCAGGCAAAGCTGGGGGATGCAGGAGTCCTTCAAGGCTACACCAGCCTCTGCTTTTGACCTCTTTTTCAGAATTGCCTGTTCCTATAGCAACTGGTCTCTTGCTTTGGTACTCACTATTCATTTCACATTTCACAAAGCTTTTTTCTCTTTTGTACAGAGAATTCTGGTGTGTTGCATCTTTGGCTTTCCTGGGTAAGCCTGAAGCAGAAGATAGAAATACAGAGGGGAGATAAAAAGAGTAGGGATAAGGGCAGCCTTGTAAATTTATTCAACCCGTTGCAGGAAGAGATGAAGCCAGAAATAAATAGGGACATCTTTAGCCTCCTTCATTTGAAATATCTCAATTTATTCCTCTTGCTTTATGTGCTCCCTTCACTGCAACTGATTTTAAAATAAACAATTTCCAGTATCTTTTTTTCCTTTCAATTTGTTTAAATCCATACAATTTGGTTTTGAACATGAGTTTATTGCTCCGATTAAATGCAGAAGTCATCATAATTTTTTTTTTGTTTCACAAATCCAATTAAGTAAATGTTCACAGCGCAAATCATTCCAGCACATTTTGGGGGATTTATTAAACATAACACAATGTTCAATTTCTTCATAGGTATTGGGTTCATCTTCACCCCAGTTCTCATAAATTACTTATGTTGGAAATGTATCTCAATTACTATGTGATTAGAACTGAGTAGAAGTATTTGAGATTGCCACTGTAACACAACTTCTCAGGATCTCATCATCTCAAGTACCTACTTTATAGAATCACTAGGAGTTCAGATAGGGCTGAGAGGGCTGTGAAAGTCATGCTGATCAGCTTACTTTCCCTATCAATCCCAGAAGAAAGTGTGAAAATTACAGAGTATAGAAAAGCATGTGTCTGATGAAGGGAAAACTGATGGATGGAGGGAGTCTTGTTTATCTTATTTTGTGAAAGATGGCAACCTGCCTTCTCTGTTCTGACATACAGCAGTGCCCAGCTGGGGATGCTGCGAAGATCTAAGAGTATGGTCTGTGAAAGATGGGATATAACATAGTACCAGGAATGAAACAGAGCCAATTTTATACTTCCTTTATTGTGTTAAGATAGTAGCATCACTGAACACTGCAGTTGATCAGCTCATATAGATAAAGGGCTTCCATGCACTATTGAAAGTTTAAAAGAGATTGGGAAAAGGGCATAAAAATATGAAAATCTGTGTATTCTAAAGGACAGAAAGTCAAATAATATTCAGCAAATAAGTACTCACAGAGGAACCATCAATCCAGGCAAATCCTTCATCAGGATTTAAAAGAAATAAACCAATTCAGAAAGCCTGAGTGTGCAGTCCTTTATCCCTAAAATAAATTATGCACTATAGCTACATGAGCGTAGAAAGGAGGGCCATGATATAAATGTTAGAAAGCATGGAAACACGCTGCTTTCTGTCACATCTGAGTTGGGAACTTCTCCTGCACTGTTGGCCCACAGCCAGGCTCACCACCTGCATTTCGTCAAGGGGTTTCATTGAGAAACTGTCTCCACGTCTCCAGACTCTGGTCTGTGTTGGGACCAGACTTGCTATACTTGAATGGAACTTAAAGGACAAGTGATGTAGCACAGAACTACCTCAGGCTAACATCCTTGTGCGTGCTTCTTGGCATTTTCTATGTAGTTTATTTAATAGTTCATGCTATTTATCTTGTTGTACCTATGGACCAGATTAAATAGTCCTATTTCATTCACTACATAACACAAAGATTTCCCTTCAAAATGATTTCATAGTCTAAAGCAAAGAGACTTAACAAACAAGTAAAAACACCTTCAGCGTCTCATAATACTGAAAAATAATAAAATGAAGGGTGAGGTCATGAAAACTGTTCTTTTTGATACTTTTAAATCTATTTGAGAAATTAAACCTAGATATACGACTAAGTGAAACAGTTCTGATTAAATAGCTATTTATTATATGTCATTGAGATGTCTTGACATTACAGAATACAGAATGTAGTCATCTAATTTTGGGGGAAAATAATGGCATCATTTCCTTATTGTGGGAAAAACATGGCATCCACAGTACTAGCAAGAAATAAAACGAATTCCTCTTTGATTTCAGGAGTCTTCAGTTTAGAGTCATAAAATTTCCACATTAAGTCCTTGGATTTTGGTTTACATTGCATGTTAACACAAGGGGGTTTTTAATGTGTTCGTTAAAATTTAATTGCAACAGTTCAGAAAAGGCATAGTTAGAGCTGAACGTTTTATTGTCTCCCTTTCAGGAATGATACTAACATGTACAAAGTTGGTAAGAGCTGGAGAACAAACAGGATAAAAACGGATAAAAATTTCAAAACTATCAAGCTTTTTCTGAAATATTCATGATTTTTTTTTTTTAAAGCAATGTTTCAGGATGATATTTCCAAGTAAAAAAATTCAATTTTAATTAAAAAATTTATTCTGTTTATTCACTCACTTGCCCAGTTCCACATACGTTTCGAAGGAATTCTTACGTAACATAGCATGAACATGAAAGATAATTGTTGTGCAAGTACTTACAATACTAATTGCCATAATAAAATTTGATCCTCTCGAGTTAATTGTCACTAGATTTCTTCCTATTTCTCTACAGAATTCTTCAGCCTCAAACCAAGACTTCTTTTGATTTCCCTCTCTCACAAAAAAAAACTATTGAGAAAATAAAAGGAATAGATTACTAAATGTGTAAATTTTGGCACATAATAATATATGTAATTTTGTAATTAAAATCAGTATCGCTTTAGCACCTCTTTATCCTTTCAAGACCTATAATATTAAACACAAGGACAAAAGTTATCACAATAGAGTATAGGGAATAAAAAAATAATTCATAACATAATTGGAACTTTGACCACTGAACGACTCAAAGAAAGATGGAATAGCTGTGTTGTGGTATTTTGCAGTAGAAAGCAGGAGATTTTTGAGAAATGAATGGTAGAGGGAACTCAATCGGTTGCAATAGAAGAGATAGTATGGATAGTGAAAGCTGTTTGGCAAAGTGCTGATCCTGACTGAGGAAGAGATTTTTGTATTGTGCTTCAAGCATACAAATATCTCTACTTTGTACTTTGAAGTATATGTGTTCTTGAAGTAAGGAACTGGATCCTTGACATTCTGGTGAAAGGATGATCAACAACTTGGTTATTGGAAGAACCAATAATGTTAGTTACAATAATTGTGTGACACAGAAGTTGAGATGCTTATAAATACAGGGCTAGAAACATCTCTGGCCTCCCAACAGGCAAAAAGTCTCAAGAAAGAAAGAGAGATTTTTGTAAAGACCTGAAGTGCATTGCTGCATCTTCACTTTTACTTGATCTATTTTGCCTCTTCTTTCTTTATTTTTTTTTTCTTTCTCTTCAGAAAGGAGACTTTAAGGCATTTTTAGCTAAGTCAAGAGAACGCCCAAACTTTTACTTGCTGAAGAGTCACCGATGTCAAACTAAACTTGGATCTAAGATTATCACTAAAAGTATCACAAGCTATGTGAGAAAAGGTTGGTGGAGGGCCAGGTTTCCATGATTTTTCTCCTGGGAACAGTCTTGTGCAAATGATGCTGCCAGCTTTTGAGATGCAACACTGTGCTTTCCTGAAGTCCCAAATTCCTGGAAGCAAATAAATTAGGTGAGGCTCTCACCTGACACATATTTACTTTGAAGCATGCGTCTGTCTGAGCAGCTCCATCCCAGCCTTCAGCACAGGCAGCTGCAGGGACCCGTACCGTCACAGCAGGAGGCAGCGCTCCCGCTGCCTGCTGTTTGCAAAGACAATTTGCTGTCTTCTCACAGCTAACAACATCCCATAATCCGGCTGCAATTCCAGTTCCCATGGCAACACAGCTTTGCTCTTTTGCTTTGTGATATGGAAAAGAAATGAGTAAAACCAGTCTTAATTTCTGTATAAGAAATGAGACCTTTGTTTTTACTCATAGAAAATTATGAAAAAGAAGATGCAGATCATGCAGATTAAAAGTCGTTCTGGATATAAAATTATTTTTAATGCTTCCCACCAGAGCCCAGATATAGGCCAATGAGTCTCACAGACACGTTTGCCAAAACCAGAGATTTTCAGCTTTAGAATACAAATCTTCCTTATCTTGCCACCTCAGGGAAATCACAGGGCAAATGGCACTTGATTTTATTTACATATGTAGCAGATGGCCCGAAAACTACTTAGAGGTTTTCAATATCCAGGTACTTAAATTTCAAGAAGGCTGATGTCAAGTGCAACAAGTTTGTTTTAAGGCATAACTAGCTAACATTATGCTTTAATGCATACATACATACATACGTACTCTTATACATGGAAGAGTTTCCATATAGATGCTAATCAGTTTTGCTGAAACACACATGCAAAACAACTAGATGTTCACTGCTCATTTCTCAATATACACTTTGTGGGTGTCCTGGGTTCAGCAGTAGCAGTCATGGTTTTTTTTTTTTTTTCCTTTGTGCTAGCTGGTGCAGTGCTGTGTTTTGACTTCCAGCCTGAGAACAGTGTTGGTGAAGTCAATGTTTTCAGTTGTTGTTAAGTGATGTTTACCCTGACCAAGGACTTTGTGAGGCTCATGCTCTGCCAGGGAGGAGGGGGGGCCGGGAGGAAGCAGAGATGGGGCGCCTGACTCGGGCTAGCCAGGGAGGTATTCCATACCACAGCACGTCATGGCCGGGGTGGGGGGTGACTGGGAGTTACCCGGAAGGACAGGGGCTTCCGGGTGGAACGCGTCTTCCCTGCCAGTGGTATCGTATTCTCTTCCCTTGTTATTTTCCCTTATCATTGTTGTAGTTGATAGTTGCGGTGGTGATTTGTGTACATTGGTTGCTGGACTGTTCTTGTCTCAACCCGTGGGAGTTGCACTCTTTCGATCCTCCTCCCCGTTCCTCCAGGAGTGGGGGAGAACCCCGGTGTGGGGGGGGGGGGAACACGGACCTCGATTTTTGTCAGCTCGGCACCACTCACTGGGAGTGAGTGAACAAGTTACCTGACTGGGTTTAAACCACGACAGTTCTTTTTGGCGCCCAACGTGGGGCATGAGGGGTTGAGATAAGAACAGATCTGACTGGATTGATAGTCACTCGTCACAATGCTGATTTATTGGCTGTCAAGGTTGTTCCTCTTGATCTCACAGTTTCAGTATATCGTATCTTACATCCATCCGGTATTTGCTGTATTAGTGTTTTTCAAGTGTGGGGCTTGCGCTAAGGTTTTTGTCCCATTGTACTTTATGGTAATGACTGTAATACAATAGAATCATTGATCATGAAACTGATCTGGCTTATGTTCCCAGTGTGGTCACCACCTTTATACTTTGGGAGGTATATGATGGAGGTGCTTAGCAATTACACATCTTTTTTCTCCTTCTCAGGTGCTCAACCTGTGAAGGAGACATCCTTTTACCCTCCCAGTCCTCCCCCCAGACCATTTACATTTGAGAGTTTTGAATTTTTTGAATGGCCTTTTAATGCTGTTGAGACTTGTTTGCTGATGGTGATGGGAATCACCATGCTAACACGCATACAGAGTGTGTTTTGCCCACTACTGATTTCAAGAGTTAAGCAGATTCAGGTTTGGGTCTTGTCTGGGGTCAAACGACAATGTAGGAGGACCGAGAGATTTTCCCTGAGGCTGGACAGTCATGAGTGGCAGGGTGTGTGGGATAGTATGGGCAAGTATCTAGGTCAGTGGGCCCCTCCAGTACTTTGGAATTTCACTACCGAACAACTGCAAAATCCAGAAGAATTAGTAAAACACTTAAATGAGGTGTGTGGTCATTCTGGCCATACCAGAGATGGACAAATCACGGCAACGTGCTGGGGCTTGGCCTATGCTTACAGGGCCTTGTTCAACACTATCCAGCACCTTCAAAAGGAAAAGAATGTCGGCGGATCTGAGGGCAGATACCGGTGCACAGTGTACCCTGATGCCATCAAGCTGTCAAGGGGTGGAACCCATCTATATTTCTGGAGTAACAGGAGGATCCCAAGAGTTGACTGTGCTGGAGGCTGAAATCAGCCTGACTGGGAGGGAGTGGCAAAAGCACCCTATTGTGACTGGTCCAGAGGCTCCATGCATCCTCGGCATAGACTACCTCAAGAGAGGGTACTTCAAAGACCCAAAAGGGTACCGGTGGGCTTTTGGTATTGATGCTTTGGAGACTGAGGAAATTGAGCAGCTGTCCACCTTGCCTGGTCTCTCAGAAGATCCCTCTGCTGTGGGGTTGCTGAAAGTTGAAGAACAACAAGTGCCAATTGCGACCACAACAGTGCACCGGCGGCAATATCGCACCAACCGAGACTCCCTGATTCCCATCCATCAGCTGATCCGTAGACTGGAGAGTCAGGGGGTGATCAGCAGGACCCGCTCACCCTTCAATAGCCCCATATGGCCAGTGCGAAAGTCTAATGGAGAATGGAGACTAACAGTAGACTATCGTGGCCTGAATGAAGTCACACCACCATTGAGTGCTGCCGTACCGGACATGCTAGAACTTCAGTATGAACTAGAGTCAAAGGCAGCCAAGTGGTATGCCACGATTGATATTGCCAATGCATTTTTCTCCATTCCTTTGGCAGCAGAGTGCAGGCCACAGTTTGCTTTTACTTGGAGAGGTGTCCAGTTCACTTGGAACCGACTGCCCCAGGGGTGGAAACACAGCCCTACCATTTGCCATGGACTGATCCAGACTGCACTGGAACAGGGGCAAGCTCCAGAACACCTGCAATACATTGATGACATTATTGTGTGGGGCGATACAGCGGAAGAAGTCTTTGAGAAAGGGAGGAAAATAATCCAAATCCTGCTGAAAGCCGGTTTTGCCATAAAACGGAGTAAGGTCAAGGGACCTGCACAGGAGATTCAATTTTTGGGAATAAAATGGCAAGATGGACGTAGACAGATCCCCACAGATGTGATCAACAAGATAACAGCAATGTCTCCACCAACTAATAAGAAAGAAACGCGAGCTTTCTTGGGTGCAGTAGGGTTCTGGAGAATGCACATCCCGAATTACAGTTTGATTGTAAGCCCTCTCTATCATGTGACCCGGAAGAAAAATGATTTTAAATGGGGCCCTGAGCAGCAACAAGCCTTTGAGCAAATTAAACGCGAGATAGTTCACGCAGTAGCCCTTGGACCAGTCCGAACCGGACCAGATGTAAAAAATGTGCTGTACACTGCAGCTGGGGAGAACGGTCCTACCTGGAGCCTCTGGCAGAAAGCTCCAGGGGAGACTCGAGGTCGACCCCTCGGCTTTTGGAGTCGGGGATATAAAGGATCTGAGGCCAGCTATACCCCAACTGAGAAAGAGATACTGGCAGCGTATGAAGGGGTTCGAGCTGCTTCGGAAGTGATTGGCACTGAAGCACAGCTCCTTCTGGCACCCCGGTTGCCCGTGCTGGGCTGGATGTTCAAAGGCAGGGTCTCCTCTACACATCATGCAACTGATGCTACATGGAGTAAATGGGCTGCACTAATTACACAACAAACTCGAATAGGAAATCTCAGTCGTCCAGGCATTCTAGAAGTCATCAGGGACTGGCCAGAGGACAAAGATTTCGGAATGTCACCAGAGGAGGAGGTGATGCGCGCTGAAGAGGCCCCACCATATAATAAACTGTCAGAAAGTGAAAAGCAGTATGCCTTGTTTACTGATGGCTCTTGCCGTATTGTGGGAAAGCATCGGAGATGGAAGGCAGCTGTATGGAGTCCTGGACGACAAGTTGCAGAAACTGCTGAAGGAGAGGGTGAATCGAGTCAATTTGCAGAGGTGAAAGCCATCCAGCTGGCCCTGGACATTGCTGAACGAGAAAAGTGGCCAGTACTTTATCTCTATACTGACTCATGGATGGTGGCAAATGCCCTGTGGGGGTGGTTGAAGCAATGGAAGCAGAGCAACTGGCAACGCAGAGGTAAACCCATCTGGGCTGCTGCACTGTGGAAAGATATTGCTGCCAGGGTGCAGAACCTGGTGGTGAAGGTACGTCATGTAGATGCCCATGTACCCAAGAGTCGGGCCACTGAGGAACACCAGAACAACCAACAAGTGGATAAAGCGGCTAAGATTGAAGTGGCTCAGATGGACTTAGATTGGCAACATCAAGGTGAATTATTTTTGGCCCGGTGGGCCCATGACACTTCAGGCCATCAGGGCAGAGATGCAACATACAGGTGGGCCCGTGACCGAGGGGTGGACTTAACAATGGACACTATTGCCCAGGTTATTCATGAGTGTGAAACGTGCTGCAATTAAACAAGCCAAGCGGTTAAAGCCTCTTTGGTATGGAGGACGATGGTTGAAGTATAAATATGGGGAGGCCTGGCAGATTGACTATATCACACTGCCACCAACCCGCCAAGACAAGCGCCATGTGCTTACCATGGTGGAAGCAACCACCGGGTGGCTGGAAACATACGCTGTGCCCCATGCCACTGCCCGGAACACCATCCTGGGCCTTGAGAAACAGATTTTGTGGCGACACGGCACCCCAGAGAGAATTGAGTCAGACAATGGGACTCATTTCCGGAATAACCTTATAGATATTTGGGCCAAAGAGCATGGCATTGAGTGGGTATATCACATCCCCTACCATGCACCAGCCTCTGGGAAAATCGAACGGTACAATGGGCTGTTAAAAACTACACTGAGAGCGATGGGTGGGGGAACTTTCAAGCATTAGGATACACACTTACCAAAGGCCACCTGGTTGGTCAACACCAGAGGATCTGCCAACAGGGCTGGCCCAGCACAGTCAGAACTTTTACATATTGTAGAGGGGGACAAAGTTCCCGTGGTGCATATGAAGAATTTGCTGGGGAAGACAGTCTGGGTTATTCCTGCTTCAGGTAAAGGCAAACCCACTCGTGGGATTGCTTTTGCTCAGGGACCTGGATATACTTGGTGGGTAATGCGGGAAGATGGGGAAGTCCGATGTATACCTCAAGGGGATTTGATTTTAGAGGAAAACAGCCAGTGAACTCAATTGTATGCCGTTGCCTGCTGTGTAATGCTTTTATAGCCCATCAACTAGATGTCTCCAGGTCACCAGCGACTGGCCCTGACTTCCCTCCAGCCATCAACCCAACAGAGAATGAACTTTGAACATCATGGACCGAATGGACTCAGCAGCATTATAGGGATTGGTCCATGCACTAAGAAAATGATTTTTTCCTCTTGGTCTGTATGTATATGGATGTATATATATGGGAGAGCGATGGTGTATTGAAAATGTGGGATCTGAGCACGACGTGAATGGTATGGAATAAGGGGTGGATAATGTCCTGGGTTCAGCAGTAGCAGTCATGTTTGTTTTTTTTTTTTTTCCTTTGTGCTAGCTGGTGCAGTGCTGTGTTTTGACTTCCAGCCTGAGAACAGTGTTGGTGAAGCCAATGTTTTCAGTTGTTGCTAAGTGATGGTTACCCTGACCAAGGACTTTGTGAGGCTCATGCTCTGCCAAGGAGGAGAGGAAGCCGGGAGGAAGCAGAGATGGGGCGCCTGACCCGGGCTAGCCAGGGAGGTATTCCATACCACAGCACGTCATGGCCGGGGTGGGGGGTGACTGGGAGTTACCCGGAAGGACAGGGGCTTCTGGGTGGAACGCGTCTTCCCTGCCGGTGGTGTCGTATTCTCTTCCCTTGTTATTTTCCCTTATCATTGTTTTAGCTGATAGTTGCGGTGGTGATTTGTGTACATTGGTTGCTGGACTGTTCTTGTCTCAACCCGTGGGAGTTGCACTCTTTCGATCCTCCTCCCCGTTCCTCCGGGAGTGGGGGAGAACCCCGGTGGGGGGGGGGACACGGACCTCGATTGTTGTCAGCTCGGCACCACTCACTGGGAGTGAGTGAACAAGTTACCTGACTGGGTTTAAACCACGACAGTGGGTTAAAATGATCTTTTTTTTCCTCAATCTGATGAGTTGTTGTTAACTGGTGTTAAAAAAGTTGGGTAAAAAAAAGGGCTCATATACCTTGTTAACTCCTGCACATTATTGCCTTCACTCTTTCCTACAAACAAATCTCTTTCTGTACAACTTTGCAGGAGGTTGACTTACACAACACCTGACACTCAGCTGTGACAGTGCTTGTTGCACTGGCATCAAACAGAAGGTCTGATGGTGTTGGCCACCTGCAGCTACAAGCAAAAAAGGAAGCATTTATTATTTCTAACACTAGGGGATGGAAGCAAAAGGCTGCATGAATTGCAGCTGCACTTCTATCAACAAGGGTTGAGCCTGTACAGAGCTTAGCTGGCATGGCTGTGTTCCAGCGTGTGACGAGAGGAGTTTCACCACTGCTCCACCTGAAACTCCCTCGTTCTTCTGCACTGGAGAGACTGATCCAGAAATATTTGTCAGACCTCAGCCCCATCAGACTGATCAGAAAGGCTTGCTCATTTCTGAAGTGGAAAAGAGTGTCCTTTCACAACTTATTACCTTGCAATACTAATCTAAGTGATACAAATCATCGTTGTGCTAGCATGAGCCCTAGGAAAGTGTAGGCAAAACCTCAGAAGTCTTTTAAGTGTAGTCAAAAGAATTTGGTGAGGGACAACTTTCTCCTTTCCCCCAGTTCTGTGAAATGTCACAAGCAACTACTCACATGGGCTTCCACTTGTGTATTCTGTTATTTTCCTTGTCTTTCCAAATCTTTGAGGTGCCTCAAACAGACCACCAAGTCAGGACCAAATTGTCAGCTTTGGTAGCCATCACCTCTGAAAGCAGTCATGCTCTTCAGAAGCCATGAAACCTGCAAAACCTGATTGAGGTATGGGTAGGTTGGAGATGATACATTTGGCTGTGGGAAGATTTGCTGCGTTTGTTTAGAATTTGGCTTAGAAGGTAGTTTAGGAAAATATTTCTGCTAAAGGTTTCTTATCATAAATAGATTAAAATTGTAGTAACTACTTTGCAACAGAAAATAAACCAAACAAACAAAATAAAACCACCAAAACCAACCAACCAATAAAAACTCACAGAAGTTTCTTTGATTAGAAATTGAAAGATAAGGGAAAACTGTTTAACTCATGAACCCTCAGAATGGGAATAATACCGTAAGTAGAAAGCCCTAAAGCAGAGTCTGTTTGGTTCTTTTTCCCCTCCAAGGATGATTTTATTTGGCTTAATACTACATTTTTTTAAAAAAGAACTGATAAAGCGCTTTAAAGAGTTCAAAAACAGGACAAGTTTTGCAATTTGATTCATCAGAAGCGCTGGTTTTGAAGTATACCTGCTTTCCAGCGTAGCTAGATCACCTTTGCTCTGTTCACATCTTACTTGCTTCTGAGAACATCGGAAGTGCAGAATAACCACCAAGTAACAGTGTAAACCATATCTTTTCCAACCCTGTGACAAATACAAGGTTATGTGCAATTGAAAGATATTTCAATACAGAAATTAGCTCTGCTCTTTTTTGTGCAAATACTCGATGTTAAGTTTGTTGCAGCTAAGCTAAAAAGCATGGGACTGGGCTGATCTTTTTATACACTAAAGCTGTGGGTTTTTGCTGTTTGCTCCCACAGAAGGCCTTTTTTTTTTGTTTAAAGGATGGCGTTGAGATCGTTGTTTCCATCTCTTGCAGGTGTCCATGACTTTTCAAAAACGGTGACTGTGCTATTTGCTAGTGCTTTTCAGGCTGGGATTGTGCAAACTGCACCAGAATGAGCCAGTGATTCATCCAGGGGGGAGCTGCAGCTCCAGCCTTCCAGAGCTGTGGGATCTGACATAATGAAATATAAAAATATTGCAGTATGGAAATAAAATCACACACAAGCACAGTTCCCTAAAGCAGCCCCTGCCATCCCTAAGTGCAGTGTCTGAAGAGACTGTATGAGCCAAGAGGAATCCAGTCAGTGGTTGTTACTGGGGAAAGTAGGAGTATCAATAGAACACCCCTGTTTCTTCCTGCTCTCAGAGAAAACTGTGCTGACCAATAAGATTTTCTGAAAGGGTCAATTCTGGAAAAAAATCTTGGGAAAAAGAAGCCAACTAAGGCCATCAGTAGGAACAGGGTACAGAAAAACTGTTCCTTTCCTGTTTTGAAATTATTTTCTTTCTTTTATAATTTTTATATAGAATCATAGAACAGTTAGGGTTGGAAAGGACCTTAAGATCCTTAAGTTCCAACCCCCTGACATGGGCAGGGACACCTCACACTAAACCATGTCACCCAAGGCTCTGTCCAACCTGGCCTTGAACACTGCCAGGGATGGAGCGTTCACAACTTCCTTGGGCAATATAATGGTGATTTTGGGCTGATGTAGTTATTAGTTTGCATTAATATAAAATGACTGGATGGTTATACCTGCCCCTTCATAATAACGCAGTCCTCCAGACCACCTGTATATGTGGAATGACCATGCTGCCATGTAATGAATGTCACAGGAGTCCCATCACTCCACTCAAAATAGAAGTGAGTCTTCAGGTCATTCAGTCCCAGACATAGCTGTTCGGTTGAATCTGAAGCATGAAAAGAAATAAGTTTGCTTATGGTGCACTGTGCAGTATGGTGAATGTTTTCTCATGCAGAACAGGGACTGCTGAACATGAGAGGTGGTCCTTGTGTTTTAACACAAATGCTGGTTTCCTCTCAGATCTGCAGTAACAGGTATCTTGGTTTATAATGACAAGGCCTCAGATTGCATACAGAAATGCTGAGTTTCATAAACATAAGGCTCTTTATGGCTGGCAGAGGACTTTTACAAACTTTCTGAGTTTCTGAGATTCAAAACAACATAATGGTCTCTAGCATGAAGGATAGGACAATGAGCGGCTGTGAGTGTCACATCTCTCAGAAAATCATACTGAGCCCAAGCCATGAAGACATCTGCCAATACAAGTCCCTAATAGTGAAACATTAGACGGCTTGTAATAGCCCATCAGGGGTGTTCACCAAGTCCAGCGTGTGCAGCAAGTGTCAGGACTGGTTAGTACATATCCGAGGAAAATCAGAAGTGAAAATGTATTATTCTCTTAGGAGGATATATAGCAAGTGGTTAACCTCAGCAAGAGGATTAAATCTAAGCAAAAATTTAAATTTCTTCTGAGCTTGGAGCTCAGTTCTGAAGATGTTTGCCATAGAATAAAGGTGCCCAAAGTGCAATTTTTAGTTGTCTTTAGTGTCTCTTTAAGGCATACTTTTTTTTTCTTTTCCTCCTTTATGATATTTTACAATCTAGATTATTCCTTGGTAAATATAAATATACTTCTATGTTTATGCAACAACAGCACATAAAGGAGCACTCATAAGTTAGATTTAGCCTTCCACTTGTGACATCTCAGAGTAAGCATTAATATTTAATATGAAGCCCAGCTTTCATGTTACAGATAGGGCAAACACAATACAGGCCTACATATATACTCACTGTAACCAAGCTGTGACACTAGAAAGCCATATTCAGCATGTTGTGGGCACTTGCCAAATCTCCACCTTGCTTCTTACATGAAGTCATAGCATCTTTCCATATTCTAGGCTCCCACTGAATGCTGTAGCAGTGACCTGTGTATGGCCACCAACCATCTGCGCACTCATTAGCTCTCAATTCCTCTAAAATCAAAATGCAATTTTTCAGATCAATTTTGTGGGAGGAAAACAGAGGACACTAGAATGAGATCCCTCGAGCACACTTTACAAAAGTGGGCCTATGTAAATAAACATAAAGCTGTAGCTAGAAATGCAAAATACATTCAAATGAAAAACAAATATTATTAAGGCACAGTATGTTAAATATGCAAATAGAATTATGTCTCCTTAAGCAAAGAATCATTAAAAAATGCCTACACTGTGTCAAAAATGCAATTTGAAATAATGGTCTGGAACAGAAGAGAGACTCAAGAAGACATTAGTCTCTTCCCTCTTTGTCCCCCAGAGCAATTCAGTCAGTGTGCCATGGTTTCTCATTCTTTCTGTGACAGCTAACATTAGGCTCTCCTTTCTGTTCAATGTCTTCTTAAAGACTCGCAATATTTTCAGATATGGAAAAGTGTGAAGTAATTCCTTGGAAACTGTAGGTCAGTAAGCACTGCAAATTAGCCCAGAGCTGGAAGACTCCTCTTCATATTAACTCAGTAGCTTTTTTTATTATTTATATCCTTAAATATGTTTAAAAGCTTACCTTAAGCTTGCTTTAAAAATAGAATCCTGCATTTCTTTTTAAGGCTAATACTGGAATAAAGATTCTCTGAAATTATGTTTCTACTTTAATATAACCACCTCTTTAAAAGCAGCTTTTGTACGATTCCAACATGACAGCCTCCAGCAGATCTCTCCTGTCTGTGGGATCTGCTGACATGTGGATGTGGGATCTGCTGACATGAGATCCCACAGACATGTGGGATCTGTCTGATCCCACATGTCTGTGGCATGTTAATAGCCATGTTGTTGCCATCAAAGCTGTAGGTCGGGATGCCCCCATGGCTGAAATGTAGCCTGTACCAATACTGCTGCTTCTCATGCTCTGCTTGTATGAATGCATTGCATTGCATACTATTGTCACCAGAGTACATTTTGTATGAATATTAAAGAAATTGCAGTTGCTCATTTGGAGCAAATGAGAGTAAGATTTCTAATGCATTTATGGAAATTTGATTGTTGGTGCTGGTTACCATGACAGAGCAGCTTCTATCTGTCCTGCAAGAATGAATAATAGAGTGATGGAAAAACATAATAATATTCTCCTATGAATGTCAATTACACAATGGGAAGACAAAAGCAATATACAAAGTCTGCCTGTGAATGCGTAGCTGTGTTTTTCAAAGGCTCCTAACTTCTTGGTTGAAAAATAATCTTGGATAACTTTTACAATTTGCAGATCTTTACAGACTGTTCTTTCTGGAAGTCAAAGAAAAATCTTTCTTTTTATTTAATTAACCCACCTTTGGGTATAAGATGTGGAACTGAGGCTTTTCTTTTTACAGAGATAGCCAAGTATCTGATTACATGCTTGGTTCTCCCATTTATCATTCTTTCTGGGATTCAGTAGGAAACAACTTCCTTGGAGTAAGAGAGAAAATAGGAAATAACAGCAAAATTAAATTAAAAAGATTGACAAAGCCTTCGTATTATCAGTAGAAACATCAACTTATTCTGATTTATGCAATACTAGATATGAAGAAGCCCTCCCCTACAGCATAAATGCTGCTGTAGCTTACTGCATGCTGGTTTTGGTCTATGTTTTGAGAGTGAAGTAATGACCTACCATTGACTTTGTGTCGGGATAATACTGAGAAATTTCTAGTTCTTTTCTTGATACCCTGGTGCTCACAGAGAGAACAGCTAGAACTTGACCATGTCAAAATTTCCAAGCCTTAAAAATAATGAGTTTTAAGTTCGATTATCCCTCCAGTATATCTCAAGATTTTGATAGTTTTTCTCCTTTCTTTGCAGTGTGTAAAAGACCAGCAAAGGAAGACTCCTGATACAGAATTTTTGGAAACATAAAGCAGTTTTTAATTATTCTTTTACTACCCTGTAAATTTTTTGAAACAGGAGATGGCTTGAAATACCCAGGGCACAAAGCAAACACAGGACCAAAAGAACAACAAGCAAAAGAATTCCCTGTGTGTCAGCAGCACCACAAACCCACCTTCCTTGAGGTGGCCCAGTGAAATTTTGCATAAACCCTTAAGGAATTACAAGCTGGCTCTTTAAGCCTCTCAATAATATTTAGAATTTCTCCACACAGCATAGTGCCATTATTTTCTAAATATTTTTCTGCCATTGGAAGATTTCATT
Source organism: Pezoporus flaviventris (assembly GCF_033815535.1). Classification (NCBI taxonomy): domain Eukaryota; kingdom Metazoa; phylum Chordata; class Aves; order Psittaciformes; family Psittacidae; genus Pezoporus; species Pezoporus flaviventris. Next base: position 12,828,083 of record NW_026892595.1, read on the forward strand.
TATGTTCATAATCTTGGACAACGTTATGGAAAAATTCCAATCTCTGATCTGTGGGGTTATAGATCACTCCAAATGATACTCTGCTTTCATGAACAAGATCTTTGCTTAGATAAGAAAACAGAAGAGCCTGCTTTAGCTGATAGCCACAGCAAACTTCATAATTTGGAAGTGTAATTCTTAAAGTAACAACCTAGATCTTCAAAAAGGCCTTTCCTGAAATAAAAGTAGCTATGCCAGTTTTGTTAGTTGGTGTCTCATCAGAATCCATTCAAAGATTACAAAATGGATACAGTTCTTACCTGGAGCCCAGTTTAAATATCTGAGAGGGCTGCCACCAGCCCACTGCCATCTACTGTTGAAATTTAAAGTGTTCAATCCAATTCAGAATGAAAGACTGAAATTTTTAGTTAGCTCTAAATTAGGAAAAAAAAACCCCAAACAAAAAAAGTAAGTTCCATCTCCCTATTCTCATTCTTAGCAAGTTTATCTGAAAGAAATTAAATCAAAAGTAAGAAATTTATATTTCTTAGTTTAAGCCAGCCCCAGACCACTAATTTCCATTTTACTGAGTTGCACAGGTTAGAAAGTAAAATAGGTAAATGGATAAACATTGATTTAGCAGAGATCTCAGTAGTTAAAAGGGCAAATCAACATCCTATTTCACTACTTAAATAAGAGTTTACTTCTCTCATTTTGTTTCATTACAACATAAGAGATGTAAAATATACCTTATTTTCATAAGGGAATTGTGCTAAAATATTTCTGTAACAGATTTCATGGAGTAAACACATCAAAAAGACAAAGGCAGTGTGCCAGTCAGTTGCTGCCAGATATTTTCAATGTGATTGGCTTCAAAGCCTCCTTCACAACATTTGTAATCAAACTGATACCATAATATTTACATTTGAAATCCACTGGAGTTATTTGGAGTTTATATATGTCAGTGTACCCATATTAGCACCAATCTAGCCATCTTCATACATTCCCCTAGCAAGATTAATAACCCTTGAAACACCAAGGAAATAGGTCACTTTGACCATAGCTGTGCTCAGGAATGAGTGCACCAGCATGAAGTCAATCGGAGCAAACACTCCCCCTGGGACAGGCGCAGAAGATGACGTAGTTCCTGCCTAGAGCACAAAGTTAGGATGTGGTCATCATATTCCCATAAAGGTTTAGGGCCAACCCTTCATATAAAACCACCAGCTGGTAGAAGGGTACTTCAGACCATCCCCCTTTTGGCAGCTGCTGAACCAGCCCTGACACCCTTTCTTCTTCACTGAAACAGAAGACAAGGCAGCCAATTTCATAGTCTAAAGCTCTAGGGAAGCATATTTTAAGGGCATGTTCTCTATCATTTTACCTCCTATATATGCTTGCTCACAAATCTCTGTGATGCTTAGTAGTTCTGCATTTTGCTGTTGACCGCTTTTCCTTGTTTGTTGTCGTGTTAGAGCTGATTCTGAGTTTATCTGATAGCGAATGCCAGTTGAAACATCTTCGGTCCAAAATCTGTGTCATCTGGAAGAAGTGACACAGAACACTGCTGTTAGAGGACTGACATCACATAAACTAAAAGCAAATGAAGTATGTAATGAAGCAAAATCTCTAAAAATTAACTGCATGGTGTCATACACCAGAAAAATTGAAATCAGATTAGGCATCAACTAAAAAAAAAAAAAGTAAACTTTTTAATTAAAAACATTATCCTAAATTTCTAATTTTTCAGAAGGGAGTAAATGGGTTTCCAGACTTATCAGTTGATTGATTGAAAAAAAGAGATTCCAGGGTGAAGTCAGAGAAGGAAAGTAAGCATGTAGGTGAACTATATAACTCTGGAGGCTCTTCATCCCTGCAGAGCTGGAACTCCCTCTTAGCCCATCATCAAGAGAAACATCTTTTTTAAATGTGTCAGAACCTGACCCTGTATAGTCGGAGGAGCTACAAAGACAGTCTGTGTAGCACCAGCGCGCAGATCAGCTGCAGTCTTTTTAGCAGAACAACTCACAAAACCTTATGAAACTGTTGTAGGAAGGCAGTTGGTGAGAAAAGTGAAAAGGTTTGTCCTAAGGTGGAGAGATCCAACCATAATATGGTGTCAAAGATATAGTATAAAAATGGCAAAGGAGGATAATTTTAGCTATAACATTTTTATGTAGGCTGGCAATAGGAGACAAGAAAAAGGTAGGAAATGGATGTTAGGGGGAAAAAACAGCATGTAGCAATTTAAGTGATAATTGACCTACAGGGCATGCCTGAGGAATAAAGAGCAATGGGAATTTTTTGAAAGGAAGATATTGGTCTGAATTTATGTTGGTCATGCCATGCACTAAAGTTTCACAAAATGAGATATCAAAGAGCGTACTCATGTCTCTGATCCACAAAGAGAAACTGGATTTAGAGTCTGAAATATATACCTTGTAGGACCGCCAAATTCTGGGATGATGTGTTGCTGATAAATGTGTTTCCTAAAGGCAGAAAAACTACAAGTAGATCTCAGACAAAAGTGAGTTCACTTCACTGTTGTATTCTGTAGAGCTCAATAGGTTTGTTTTATTATTCCATCTTTTCATTAATTGATCAAGGGATAGCTGACCAGTGAGAATATGGAACAGGTCATCATGAGCATATTTACACAGTAAAACTTTTAGGTTTCCGTTACACACTTCTGCATTCGAGAAGTCTTGCATAATCACCCCCAACTTAGACTCTCTAAGGTTAGCAATCTTTCACTTTTTTAAACTATCACAGTATTATCACACATAAGTATCACGGTATCCTTCTATTCTGAAATTTCTAACGTATGCTGTCAATGTGATATTCATGCAAGCACATTCATCCACTCAGTTCTACATACATTACTGCTTTACCATTTCTCTCTCTGGCAACACCCAAAGAGTGCTATACATCTTCAGATTAGAAGTATTCGTCTAATTTGGTCAGGCTGAGGGGAGGAGCCAGTTCTTCGTCTCTTCTTCCTCTCATACCTCATGTCTTGAAGCAGAAAGAGGAACTTGCACAGCTATCATGAAAACATGGCTCCAAAACCCTTTTACTGATCACTGCACCATAGGTGTGATGGGGAGAATAAATAGAAAGAGCTCCATGATTCCCTATCTCCCACCACCCTCCCATATATGTATCTAGTTTAGTATTTCCACAGAATGGAATTCCAGTTTAAAGTTCCTGCTTTTGTTAACTCCATTTCCCCCAACATCTCCCTAAATATCCCCTTTTATTTATTCTGTGAATCAAGAACTGCCAGGATAATATAAAACATACTCTTTAGATCATGTATCAAATCTGAGAACAAATACAAAATAATCAGCCTATACATAAAAACTGTAAAGCTGCCCAATAAAAAAACATTTTCATATGTAGTTTAACACAAAACCAACAGAAAACGTACCCAGTGACTCTAAGGAACCATGTATGAGGGAAAGAAAAAGTAGGAACCTGGAGAAACTCATTGCAAATGTAACTTTCTTTTCATTCCTCTAGCAGAAGTTGGACTACAAGACTGGCAGTGTATGAAATCCTTGTAAGTGAAGATAGTGACAGGTCCTTCTCTGTGTCAAAGGGTCGATGGATAAAGCTCTGTACTCTAAATAGGGACATATCCTGTCACGTGGTATTTTGAAATAACTGGAGTGCACATTGCAAACGCTGCAGTCTTTGAAGAGCAAGTCACTTCCAAAACTGAAGTCTCCATCCTTGTAACTAGAGGTGGTGACATCTGCCTTTTTCTGGGACTTTGCTAGTATTGCATACAGGTCAGATTTTTGGGTGCTACATGGGGCAGGCCTCTAAAAAAGGCAGCTTGAGAGTTGGTAACAAGAAACCTGCAGTGAAGTGTCACTCATTAAAAACACAGTCTCTGCTCTAGCCCTTACACCTCAGAAAAAAAGGGAAAACAATCCACAGTGGTTCAGTACATCACTATGACGTCACAGCTCTACATATCTAGAAGAAAGAGAGCAATTTTTACAGGCTCTGCAGTGTTCACTGTATTATGAATTATTGCTCCCTTTGTGTTTTTTCTGCACTATTACACTACTTCCTTTGAGAACAGTTTGCAGCTGGGCTGTTCAAAGATCTGAAAGAAGCAAAGATATTCCATGCTATAGGCTAGTGGTAAGCTTCCCTGTAACAGGAGGGAAAAGCTTGCCAGGAATACTTTTGCAAGCAAAAGGATGTGTTCATCTACCTGAGAAATTCCTAAGGAGTATGTTCCAGGACAAAACCAAATGTAAGCTAAATTGGAAAAGCTCCTTTTAATCTGTAAGCAGAGTGCTCATCTGGAAACGTATTGTCATGGCAATTCTCGTACAACTAGGCTGCAACGCTGTGCTGTCAAATATTCACATCCAAACAAGTCCTACTCTTCCTTCTGTTTATTTACATCAGTGAAATTGAAAGAAGTTGTGATAATGAAACTGAAATATGTGAGAAGTGAAAGAGCCATTAGTAATATATATATATAGAAGCTGAACAGATCTTATATGATGAGCAACTATGTTATTTGCTTTTGTGTATAAAGCATTAAGGAAAATCATTGCAAGAATTGGCTAAACTTGTTGACTGTTAGAAAATAGTAAAAGAGAAAAATATCTTCTTTTAAAAAATGTCTGGATTTCAGTAAAAGCAGGAATACAATAGACTGTTTAATAATAACTATTTCATTTTAAGGTGACATTCAGGGAGAGCTCAGTGTGAGCAAGGCTTGCAAAAGTAGCCCAAACTCATAAAGCTGAGTTTAGAGAGTGAAATCATATTTCAGGTACGCCTGAAATCACAAAATGAGATTACTCCAACAGGGAGGATCCCAAAAGACAATACCTGGAAGACACAATTCCTGCCTAGTTCCTTCTGATTCATGACGTGCCAGTTGTGTTCCACTCAAAACCAGGCTTTAGCCCCCATCTTGTGTAAATGGATGCTTGCGAGGATTTAGCTCCTGAAGGCTGCAGACTGATGTGGGAGATTAGTGCAGGAGCTGAGGTAGGCTAGAAGAAGAACTGAGCACTTCAGAGCTGCTCCTTCACATGACCAATCAGCTTGATGCTCGTTACAAACTTTCTGGGGTCAGTGCTCTGCGTGCTGCATTTCACTTGTGCAATGACCTGTTCTCGCCAGCATGTTAATTTCTTGATTGTATTGATGCCAAGAAAAGGGAATTCAGTGCTTAGAAAAGAAACTTCATTGCTAAGCACTTTTCCCATAAAGTGTTGTCTGAATCATATTTGCAGCTCACATAATCCTATTTTGTACCGATTTCCATGTTCACCTAACGCTATTTTGTACTGCTTCCAGATGTTTTTTTAACATCTAGTCTTTTTGCAGATTCCTAGTGCGGCATCATCGGTTGCATTACTTAGTTTTCATTTCATTTTTCTTGCGTTAAAAAATGGCAAGTTGGTGCATGTTCATGCAGAATTCAAAGTGGCAGGGAGAGAAGCTGTCCTTGTTATTGACAGAAGGGTTATTGTGCAGACAGGAGCAACTCACTTCCCCTTTCCTTTCATTTGATTCACAGGGAAGGCTGAAGCTGAAAATTTTACTAATAACTTCATTTATTTCAAACCATTAACAAAATGAAAAGTTCAAGGGTGAGAAGATTTTAATTCATGTTAGTGAACACACTATTGCTAACAATCATATCAAAAGAAAAAAGACCAAAACCTACACCTGAGCTTAATACACTTTGCTGGTATGAACTGTATTTTCCATAGCAGAAAATCTAAATAGTAAGGTTTTCTATGCCAAAGTTACCTGATATAGCTAAGTCAAGAGCTAAGTATATGAGGCACCACTTTATAATATGAAACAGCTTTTGATAAGGATAAGGAGCAATAAAATATACTGATATCAATAAGAAATAACCAAAGTTCTGGTCTGATGGACTGAAGTTTGTGGGGCAAAATGAGACAAAAGACTTTGCTACTGCAAAAAGAGAAAACATTTAAGATTACCGATATCCTCTCTAGAGACTTTTAAGGTACATCCTTTATTTTCAGCAAATAACTTGATCCGCTGAATTGGCAAGTGCCAGGGGATCCATTTTCACCAACTCTTCAGTCACCAACACATCAGTTTAGAAGTGCTTCATTGCCCGAATCTGTTGATAGTTGGTTTTGTCTTTTCCTCTTGTACAAATAAACTGACACACCAGCTCCAAGAAGGGTGAGAATAGCCAAGAAAATGAGTGGCCAAACAGAGCCATGAACATGTGAATGAGTTTCTTCATTATTTTCCTTCCCTGAATGAATCCATATAACTTTGAGAAACCTTAGTAATTTTTTACACAACATAAACCATGAAAAACACAGAGGAGGGGAGCTCTTTTGTCTGAACTTGGAGTCTGCTCAGTTTAAGTCAGCTCCAAATTGTTGCCGGCCAGAAGCCAGGTCTCTGTTGCTGAAGATAATGTGGTTTTAGCAATCTTGATTACAGTGATACACAATGCGTGCAGCGGATGCTTGTAAGAATTTAATGAAAATGCATGCGTTAGATATGGATATGGGATGCTAATTGTCTGAAAACTAGTTTGCAATATTTTTATCTTACAGTATTTGCAATAATACTTATGCAAAAATATTGCATATACATCTACATAAGTTTTAATAGCCTAGTTAAAGCTGTCTGCCTGTTCTCAAAGTTAGTCACAAGTTGGGTCACTGCTCAGGGTTACCCCTTCAGCAGTCCAGTTTACCAATAATATGTGAGTGTTCACATGCCTGTAAAAGGCACCATGGAGCTGCTCTGATTTATAATCATGCATCCCAGTAACTGTCAGCAGGACTTGTTCTCTAAAAGGGGGTGATTTGGGAAAACTTGGATTAAGTTCTTCTTGTATCAAGAGTTTTGTAAATTCTCATAGGAAGGCTCTTACCTTTTCGCTGTAGAGGAATCCCACTTGATTCCACTTGAATGAATATCAGAGAGAAATAATATCACACTTCATCAGAATTCATAAATTTGAGTGTTTTGCTAAAAGTATACAGGAACAAAAATTCTTCAAGTATTACCATTGCATTAATAAAACATACGTCTGTTATAAAAGGTAGCATAAGTAAGGCAAACAATATGCTACTAAGGTTTTACAGTCCTATGTAAGATTACCAAACTATAATATTATTTCATGTAAAAATTTACACTGTTTTTATAACTACCAACATTCAAATACTGTTTTCTTTCTATATTCTCTTAAAAATAATTTTCCATGTTTTTCCTGAAATATTAATTTTCATTTATCAAGAACATGAGCCATAATTTCACATAGCACATTTTAGGAAACTCTCTCTGAATCAATGCTGTAATCTTCCCATTTGCCTATGTGCATAAGAAAGACACAGAGAAAAAGGTCTTCAGAAAAAATTCTTTTCCTTAAGGAGGTTCAAAATGCCTTGATTCACATTAACTCCTCCTTGCATGGATGCAACAACTGTTCCAATACTTAGTTCCTTGAAAAGTCATAAATTTGCACAAGTATTTGACAGACACCATACTAATGTTTGTGTTACGTATTCCAAAGGTTTCTGCAAGTAGAGAGTATACTCTCTAGAGGCCTGACTAGTGCAGACTAAGACTTATAAATTGGATATTTGCATTCCTGTGCTTTAGGTTATTTTGATTAAATCTGGATATCTGAGTGTACACCTATTTCAGATCACTGGTAGAGAGGATATAGGCCTAGATGTTTAAGGCATTTACTGTTGTACCCTCTTGTCACACAGCCTGAGACTTTGATGTTTGTTAATTGACCACCACTCCCTGTTCACTCAAAGTTGTTAACCTGTCTGTGAGTGCTGCCTGAACAATTGCCTCTACGTTCGAGTCAGGCAGTGTGTATTTCCTCTTTTGAAATGTGAATGCATTCAGAAGAGCTATAACTGGTATTAAGCAAACTAAAAATGCCACCCTAAAACTATATGTTTACTGTGCAGGGAGAGGGAGTTCTCACAAGCAAGTTAGCTATGAGAGTGAACAGTCTACAGGAGCTGATTGAAGTGGGGGGAATAGATTTTACTGATGCTGTAATGAAGGTGAAGCATAGTGCTATCTGTGCTTTGCCTTCTCTATTCCCATTGTAGGGCTGGGCAGCAGGGATTTGCATAATTAAAGTTCTCCAGCAGGAGAGTCAACATTCATTACTCATTTTGGTACCAAAAAAGTGAAAACAAGCAAACAAAAAAAAATCAGCATTCTTCTATAATAAAGACGCAGCCAAAAGGCTGTACGTTTTAATAGTCATCACACTCATTCAGTTGAAATGTCAAGAGAGAATTAAATGCTCTGCTCAGAGACAGACAGGTGTACAGGTAGACCACTACAAGAACATGGTTTTGCACTGCATTTAAAGAGGTTGCCAAAAAGCCTCATATTTCATTGAGAAGAAATACATTTCCATCTTTTATTCTGTAGTATTATTCATTATTTAAGTACAAAACTCCAATTAAGATAGTAGTTCTTCTCCAGCAATTTCTGTGGAACAAATTATGATAAGCCTTAAGACTGGTGGAGCTCTGAAAGCCTGAAATGCTCAGAATGAAATTCAGAGCTGAAAGAAATCACATCAGATTATATATTCGAGCTTATCTATCCAAGATGCAGTTCCTATTTAGGAGACTGGGTTGAACAGAGCTCACGTGAATTCATCTGACATGTATAGCCTCTCTTGTTGCCACAGATCATTTCTCCATTTCCCACCTAACTCCATGATGAAGACACAATCTATCTGGAGGGGAAGATACCCAGCCATTACAAAAGTCAGTCAGGAGGTGGTGAGCTGAAGCACCTATACTCCTAGTGCAAGCCTGGTAGCAGAGAGAAGGGAGAGGAGGAAAATCATATAGCTGTCTAAAATAAACAGATTATTTAAATTTCTGGTACCTCACACAATGGTGCCTGTCAATGTTTCCAAGTCATAATAGTCAAAGTGTTTTTTGTTTGGGGTTGGGTTTTTTTTTGGGGGGAGGGGGTTCATTTTTTTAGCAGAACAAAATGTTCTGTGTTTTATATTTCAGGCTGCAGCTTGATCTGAAGGCAAAGTAACCATGGCAGCTTTGAATGAGCCATTTGAAGCTCCAATAGTAGCACAGCTGTAGCCATTTGTGCTTAATTTGAACTGCCTTACCCTTCTGCTCCTTATCCAGGGCTCTCCACGGTGTGTGTACCTGTTTATAATTTGTTCAAGCTATGGCATCATCACATTGCAGGCAGCAGGGGAAATATACCAGCAAGTAAATTTGAAATGAAAATGCATCTGAAATGGATGAGATCCAAAACAATGGATCAAGATAAAGGCACAATGTAGTGTTCAAACATACTTTATGAAATATGTACCACATTCTGGGGGCCAATTTCTCAAGTTAATATAATGTTATCTAGGGATTCAGGTTGCAGATTAAGATACCTCATTTCAGTCATCAAGATATACACTAGGCTTCTAAGCTCCTATTATAGTCAATAAAGAGCTAGGGCAGGATTCATTCGTCTAAACAGAGGTACTTAGTACCGTTTGGGAGGCTATGCAAGGTACCTGCAGAGAGCTGACAGATATGGCATTGTTTCTGTGGGAAGCTTTCAGTCAGGTGGGGCAACTCTAGGGTGTCACAGGTGGCTACAGTCACCTACATATAGGCAACTGAATACTGCACTGGTACCAATTGCTCTGTGGACAGTGCTGGTTCTTCAGGTGAGATCTCCATGTGACCAAAATGAGACTTCAGAGGTCTAGCTTACGTTAGTTACATCTTGTTTTCAACTCAAGCTTGATGCTTTCCTTATGGTCCAATTCAGCTTCCCACATGTAAACTTTTGGCATCTTTTGAGACAAGATCAGGAATGCTCAGCCATGTATGCAGAGCTGGTAGATATGCCAGGGACCAGTGGGATAACTGCCTCTTTCTGTATCAATAACTAATAATCAATAAGAAGGACGGATGCACCTCAATCAGACCAGATGCCTGTGTTTAGAAAAGTGAACCTTGTTGGTGTCTCCATATAAAGGCAGAAAATCAGGTGGGATTGCTGAGTCAATTCATCATAAAACATAAATGGGGAGATTGATTTCATTGCACATACGTTATTGAGCCTCATTAGCCTCAGCTAAGTTACAGAAATACCACCAAGAGAAAAAAATAGCTCTAGGATTTACAAGATATTTACATTGAAGAGTAATTGCAAGCATGTAAAAGTCTTGAGTCATTACATGTATTTGTCTTTCTCCCTTTCTCACTGGCTTGTACCTTCAATCCTCTTATTGTAGCTGTCATAAATGTTTCTTAAGTTCATAGGAGTGAAAAGAGAGCCCACTCAAACTGTTAGAGTGAAAAACCCTATAAAAAGGTGTAATATCAGTCTTATAAATCCAGAGACATCTGATTAAATTACACATAGTACTAAAATCACCCAGTTTTAAGAACAGAGATTCTTCCATGACTGGTATTTTCATCAGTTACTGCAACTTCTTGGCTTGTCACTGTAAAGAAATTGCAGAAAACAACCATAAAAGATTGCGTGACAGCTGACAGTAGAAGCTTGACAGCATCAGTTATAATCCAAGCAGAGACAAGTAAAATCTAATAGTTTAGGCTTGTTACTTACCTTGCTCCGAGAACATTACCACGCTATTTTCCTCATTATTTGCAAAGCTGAGTTCATTAGGTGCCCAAGCCACATAGGCTACTGGAGTTCCATCTATCCAGCTCAAAGAAAAGATATACAAATAGTTATTAATTAATACATTTCAATTGTGAGATGAGAATCCTAATTAACATCTTGAATAACATCTCACAATTAAAGCTCAGCTTTATGGTATGGAGCATGGTTTAAGTGTGTGTGTTTATAGGTATAAAATCCAACATAGTAAAGTATCACTCCAATTTACAGGGAAATCTTTGACAGAAACTTGAGAGAGCGTGTATGAACAGTACAGCTGCCAAGCCTCTCTTCGGGTAAGTGTTTACTCAAGAAAAAAATGTTCTTTTCATATTTCTTTTTGGGGAAAACTAATGCACTTTAGAATATTCTAGGACTGTTTTGTTCTGCTTTGTACTTGTTATGCGGGACTGCCCTCAGCCCTTGAAAACAGCACATTTAGTACCTCCAGCTACACAAAATACTGGGTTTGCTTCTACATGTTAAGAGCTGCAGGGATCATCTTTGCTTACCCAAACTTTTGTCAAGACTCGCTCTTAGACCAGAGAAGTATCCTTCTGATGAACTCCAGAATTCCTTCTAAAACAGAAAGATACTATTTCAATAAATAAATATTTTAAGCAAAACAAGCAGAAATGGATGTGTCATTGATTAGGTTCACAGAGAAGTCAATGAAGGCACCAGCAGTAAGGCACATTCTTACAGTAAAGCACAATGATGTGTTTGCACACTCAGACATAGCAGAAGCCAGATTTTTATCTGGAACATCACAGCTGAGTCCTGCAGCATTGAGGGCTCTTAGGATGGAGTAGGAGAGAAGCAAATCTTGTGTCAGAAGCTGGTACACATCTTTGATTCTTCCTCCAGGACTGCAGAACCTTCTAGTGCCGACCTACAGTTTCCCCTCTCATATCAGCTACTTTCCAAGCCAACACAGCTGGCAACTTCACACATTGCTCTGTCCACTAGCTTGTCTCATGGCCTCAGCACAGCTGGCACAGAGCAGGACAGACCAAATCCCACAGGACCAAAGGGCTCATTTGGGGTGAACGTCGTAGATCTCCTCTCAGGTGGATTTCATTATTGAAAACGCTGATGGCTCTACTTCTGAGGCAATTGAAGTTTTGCAAGCAGATTGTCGAAAACATTTCTACTTTAGGCTCTTTGTTTATAATGATTCTTACATTTTCTTTTAGTGCTCTCTGTAGGAATATTCTCTCAATATTGCTATCAATAAAAGCCAAGTATGTAGAATTCATCCTGCAAAACTCCTGGGCTTTTTCCATGGAGGTATATTTTTTGCTGATGTAGTATAGCTTATCTTCATATATGACCCATCCATCTGCAGTGGTTTTATATGCTGGAAGGTAAATAAGGTAACCTTAAATTCTGTATCTGTAGAGCACAAAAGCTCATTTTAGAATAATGATTTGATAAAAAAATATTGAACAAGATTGCATGTACACAAAAACCTACCGTACATGTTGACTGCTTCATATTTTAGTGGCACTCCTGCAAAACAAGAGAATAGAAGGCATAATGCATGTTCACAGTGTGCTTTACGATGTGGCTTGTGACTGACTGCAAGGAGCAGAGTGAGGAACAGGGCACGATTTTACACTCACTGTCATTGACTGGAAAGCAGGCTTAACCACACATTTCAGCTACACATTATGCAATATGCATGGTCATCTACTTAGAATTGTGTATCATAAGCTGTGCTCCATGTCAGCAAAGCCATAGCTTTGGCTGGATCACATTTCTACACAGATCAATGTAAGAGAAAATTTTTCTTCTGGTAAGTAAGTCACAGTAGATTTATCCAAAACACTTTCATTTTTGGGTTTACGGCCCCTTGACTGATCCACCAATAGACATTCCATAATCCTCCAGAGGAGCCTCCTTATCAAGAAAAAGAATGTTTCCACTAGATGTATTTAAGCTCTATTAAAAACTTCTCTCACTCCCAAATGTTCTTGAGCATTTCAAGCAATTGCTTGAAAGAGTCCAGCGCAGAGCTACAAAGATGATTAAGGGAATGGAACATCTCCCTTATGAGTAGAGGCTGAGGGAGCTGGGACTCTTTAGCTTGGAGAAGAGGAGACTGAGGGGTGACCTCATCAATGTTTACAAATATGTAAAGGGTGAGTGTCAGGATGATGGAGCTAGGTTTTTTCAGTGATGTCCAGTGATAGGACAAGGGACAATGGGTGTAAACTGGAGCATAGGAGGTTCCATGTGAACATCAGGAAAAATTTCTTTACTGTGAGAGTGACAGAGCACTGGAACAGGTTGCCCAGGGGGGTTGTGGAGTCTCCTACATTGCAGATATTCAAGGCCCACCTGGACAAGTTCCTGTGCGATGTACTCTAGGTTACCCTGCTCTTGCAGGGGGGTTGGACTAGATGATCTTTTGAGGTCCCTTCCAACCCTTGGGATTCTGTGATTCTGTGAAAAGGAAATACAACTATATGTACTGCCTGTTATTTCTGGTTCTGATAGAAAAAGAAATGCTGCTGCTTTGAACCATTGCTTTTCCAAAAGCAGTTAAATCCTGAATAATATTAAAGGAGAACTTGAAACACCACTAAATGTTTTGTGTACAAACATGTTTTATTTGGTTTTTAGCTTTACCTGTGTTAGTGTAAAAACCAGTATTATATGGAATTCACAACTCCTTACTTCCTACATTACAAAAATATAACCAAAAAACTTCTCAATATTCACAGAATTTGTAATCTCTGAAAACCTCTGAAAACACATGGATTATTTATGCATCCTAACTTATGTGATAATATAAATTTATTTATTTTCATTGTCTATCATTGAAAAATCCTGCCCTATGTTACACAGTGCTCTTGACCTCCATTTAGAAAAAGTAGTTCTTCAAAATTTTATCTTTCTCCAGCAGCTTGCACTAGAAAGCAGCTACTTTGTAAAGTTAATTTAGCTTCTTGTTTAAGGAGTAGAATAAATCTACCTTTTTTTATTTGACAAAGCCAGTGAAACTGTTCTTCATAGACTGAAAGTAGCCATTGTTTAGAATAACTCCTAGTACAGCACAGAACTTGCATCCTCCTGAATTTCTTGAATCATCCACCCAGTTTGTGTGCCTAACCTAAAGAAGAAAACACCTTGGTTACTTTTTCCACCTGTTTCAGTAGTTATCCACTCCACTAGCAAACAAACTATTTCTGTCTGAATGATTCTGTCTCTCACTAAGAAAAGGTATAAATACAGGGAAACCTATGGACTGTTTCTTCACTTAGCTATGAAGTGCACCTTCATTCCACTCATGCCAATCATGTCCAGAGAAGGCAGCTTTCACTTCATCTACTGTCACCTGGTTTAAAATTACATTGTCCAAGAGCTGTCTGGTGGTAGTGACTATATTGTGTATTAAGTCATAGAATCATAGAATAGTTAGGGTTAGAAAGGAGCTTAAGATCATCTAGTTCCAAGCCCCCTGCCATGGGCAGGGACACCTCACACTAAACCATATCACCCAAGGCTTTGTCCAACCTGGTCTTGAACACTGCCAGGGATGGAGCATTCACAACTTCCCTGGTAAACCTATTCCAGTGCCTCACCACCCTTGCAGGAAAGAACTTCCTCCTTATACCCAATCTAAACTTCCCCTGTTTAAGTTTTAACCTGTTACCCCTTGTCCTACCACTACAGTCCCTAATGAAGAGTCCCTCCCCAGCATCCCTATAGGCCTTCTTCAGATACTCGAAGGCTGCTATGAGGTCTCCACTCAGCCTTCTCCTCTCCAGGCTGAACAGCCTCAACTTCCTCAGCCTATCTTCATACAGGAGGTGCTCCAGTCCCCTGATCATCCTTGTGGCCTCCTCTGGACTTGTTCCAACAGTTCCATGTCCTTCTTATGTTGAGGACACCAGAACTGCACACAATACTCCAAGTGAGGTCTCACAAGAGCACAGGAGAGGGGCACGGTCACCTCCTTCGACCTGCTGGTCACACTCCTTTTGATGCACCCCAGGATACGGTTGGCTTTCTGGGCTGCGAGTGCACACTGAAGCTGGCTCATGTTCAGTTTCTCATCGATCAACACCCCCAAGACCTTCTCCACAGGGCTGCTCTGAATCTCTTCTCTGCCCAACCTGTTGCTGTGCCTGGGATCACTCCGACCCAAGTGTAGGATCTTGCACTTGTCATGGTTAAACTTCATGAGGTTGGCATCAGCCCACCTCACAAGTGTGTCAAGGTCCCTCTGGATGCATTCCTTCCCTCCAGCCTATCAACCAAACCACACAGCTTGCTGAGGGCGCACTCAATCCCACTGTCCATGTCAGCGAGAAAGATGCTGAACAAGACCGGTCCCAACACCGATCCCTGAGGGACACCACTCGTTACTGGTCTCCAGCTGGACATTGAGCCATTGACCACAGCTCTTTGTGTGCGGCCATCCAGCCAGTTCTTTATCCACTGAGTGGTCCATCCATCAAATTGATGTCTCTCCAATTTAGAGACAAGGATGTCGTGTGGGACAGTGTCGAACGCTTTGCACAAGTCCAGGTAGATGACATCAACAGTTCTACCCTGTCCATCAGTTCCGTAGCCCCATCATAGAAGGCCACCAAATTCATCAGGCAGGATTTCCCCTTAGTGAAGCCATGCTGGCTGTCACCAAGCACCTTGTTGTTTTTCATGTGCCTTAGCATGCCTTCCAGGAGAATCTGCTCCAAGATTTTGCCAGGCACAGAGGTGAGACTGACTGCTCTGTAATTCCCTGGGTCATCCATTTTCCCTTTCTTAAAAATGGGGGTTATATTTCCCTTTTTCCAGTCATAGGGAACTTCACCTGACTGCCATGATTTTCCAGATATGATGGACAGTGGCTTAGCAACTTCATTCACCAGCTCCTTCAGGACCTGCGGATGGATTTCCTCAGGTCCCATGGACTTGTGCATGTTCAGGTTCTTAAGATGGTCTTGAACCAGATCCTCTCCTATAGTGGGTCCAAGGTCTTCATTCTCAGTCCCTGTGTCTGCCTTCCAAGACTTGGGTGGTGCTGTCAGAGCCTTTGCCAGTGAAGACCGAGGCAAAGAAGTCATTCAGAACCTCAGCCTTCTCCAAATCCTGTGTAGCCAGTTCTCCTGAGAGCTTCCTGAGGGGGCTCACATTCTCCCTCATCTGTTTTTTATTTGCTATGTACCTGTAGAATCCCTTCCTGTTATCCTTAGCATCCCTAGCCAAGTTTAATTCTAACAGGCCTTAGCTTTCCTAACCTGGTCCCTAGCTTCCCAGACAACATCCCTGTACTCTTCCCAGGCCACCTGTCCTTGCTTCCACTTTTTATAAGCCTCAGAGTTCACATCTTCCATTCCTTGTGGTTAATGAGAGAAGGAGTGTGGTTTCTGGGACAGATGTCCTGCAAACCTAGTGAAGTTATGTCTTAAGAAACTAACATCCAAATCAGAAAGAAGAACCATGTGATATAACCTACTTGGGATTTTCAAAAAGTTCTTGATAAAATAGCTTCCCAAAACTTTTATGGAAACTAATGTTTGACAGGATAATAGGAAATGTCATTAGTTGTGTTAAAAAATAAGGAATAGAGAGCAGAAGTAAAAAAGGGTAATAAGGAGGGGAATCCTGCAGCAACATTTCAGACCTCTGTGGATATTTATGTGGTCTCAAGAAATGACTCACTAAATTCATAGAAATAAATAAATTTAGATTACAGGTCTGAGCTCCAGTTATGAAAAACCCTGAGCCATCACTTACTGGGGGAATGCATGAGTATATTGAGAAATATGCTTTGCTGTTTGATTAGCTCTTAAGATGCTTCCAGCCACTGCCAGAGACAGGATGCAAGATCTGGTATGATGAACATTTATTTTCTACATTATGTGTTCATATTATAGTATGGAAAAGAAAGTTTGTTGGAGTGCTGTGCAGAAAGCTGGAGTTCCTGAAGAGATACAGATAATTTCTATGTATTCAAATGCGTTGCATGATTTTAGCTGTTGCCATGATTATAGACATGGTAATAAGGGTTAGTGTTTTCTTTGATGAGGATACCAGTAAAACCCCCAAAACATCTTAGCAAGCAAATGTAATGAAAAATTAAAATATTCACTGGAGAGCCATCACTCCAGGCAAATCCTTAGTTTGGATTCAAGGAAAATAAACTAATCCAAACTGTTTGAAAGCTACAGCGACTGTCACTAACAGAAATTACAAGGCAGAGCAGTGTGTAAACATCAACACAAAAAACACACAGAAGCACATTGTTAAGCATTCTGGAGCACACTGCAAATTTCAGTGAAGTTGTAATAACCACCTCATTACCTTTTGTGAAGTGCATACCTTTTTTGAAGTGCATACATATACCTACGTTCTTCATAGAAATATGTCACATTTGTATGGCTCAATGGCAATAGCTTAATTATCAGTCTTAGTACTAGTACTGAACCTGTATTTCCTCTATATTCTCTTAGGAAAGGCCTTCACAGATTCAGAAACTGATCTCAGCATTGACTGCTTCAGGGTGAGTCAAAAGTAAATCTACTGGTCATGGTTTCTACCCTACTAAAAATACCACCCCCCACAATTCCATCTACCTAGTAATAATGATACTAGATTTTTTTTAATTTCCTGCATACAAAAAAACCTCTTTTTTACATGAAAGAGTTAAAAACATTCATGAGCAGACAAAATTTCTAAGCATCACAATTTTTTTGCTTTTGAGAAATTTTTATGTTTCAGAAATCATTTAAGAGCATTCATAACAGCTCATATGAAACGTCTCTTAAATCTGGCAAGATAAACACACAGCAAATACTCACTATACTGCTCTTCTTAGTAATGGTATCTCATCTTTACTGTTAATATTGGTCAGATTCGCCTCTATATGTCTACAAAACGCTCAAGCTTCAAGCCATGATTTCTTTTTAATATCCCATCTGTAAAAAACACTATGGAGAAATTACTTTAAATCACATTATAGATGTTATAATAAAGAATCAGTCTCACTCACCCACAAGTGAGGTTTCATACAAGCCAGGTAAATATCCATAAGAGAAATAACATTAATTACTCTATGCATAAAATTTTTGCACTAGAGCCCTCTAGCTAGTTAGAGCAGTGGTGACAAACAAAGGGAAGGAATTCCTAGAAAGAAATACAATTCCCTTTAGCTTGTTTTGCCTAGAGAAGAGCCCAGGCCACCTTTCAGATGAAGGGAAAGGAAAGTGTTTGTGATAGAGAGCAAGGCATCCTGGGAGGAGTCTGAAGATACAGGGTGTGGGGTTTTTTTGGTTGGTTGTTTTTTTTTGGTTTGGGGTTGTATGGTTTGGTTTTTTTTGGTTGATTGGGGTTTGGAGGGGGGGTGTTGGGTGTTTTTGTTTTTCCTATTTGGTTGGGTTGTTTTGTTTCCTATATTCCAATCTCAGATATTGCAAAATGAAAACAACACTTAGTTGTTCTTCCCTTCTCCGCTCCTCCCTCAAACAGTTGAAAGCCTTTGTCATTCTTTTGATTAATTAGGCACTTACTTTAAAACAGGAACTACTAGGGTACTTTGATATCCAACCTTCAGGGCATGTGGGGACTGGAGCAGTAGTTGGAACAAGTGGAGTTGTTGCACTCTTTGCCCACTGCTAACAGATATATTTCTGCTCTGTCTCACAGTTAAATATACCCCATAATCCAGCTGCAGTCCCAGTTCTCATGGCTACACATCCTGGATTGCTTCTTTTGTGAGAAATTAAAAACACATTGTACATCTTATATGAAATTGTTTAATTCTTATTGAAAACCTTTGAGCAGTAGCCATTCACTTCTTGCCAGATTACACTTAAATAGCAGTTATAATTTAGGTGGTTTTCCCACAGGCAAAGAGTAGCATTTTCTGTTTGAGGAGGCCATGACCAGTTCAGGATAATTTTTTTTTTTTTTTTTGGTTGGTTGTTGGGTTTTGGTGGATTTTGAGGGTTTGGTTTTTTGTTGTTTTTTTTTTTTAGTATCCTGCATAGTTTCATGCATAGAAAGAAAGATTGTGTTGGCTTTTTTGTTTGTTTGTTTGTCTGTTTGTTTTTTCCTACAGTGAAAACAAGTGTTTTCAAGTGAGGACCTGTTCCTACTTACATTAAACCTGTTTCATACCCAGTACCACAACCTTGGTCGTTAGTGCTTTTCAAACAGATGGAAACAAAACCCTTGGTGCATTCATACGGCAGGCATGGAAACCCTGACAGAGACAAAATGAAGCTTATCCTGTGTCACTTCTGTAATTTTAGTATATTCTCTCAGAGTGAACTAGAGGAGCATACATCACATAAGATACATTCAAATGCATGGAATGAACTTACATGATGGCTTATTTGTGTTCTTTCTACATTTCCTAGGTATTCTTAACATTCTTATTTGGTTTTTGATTCCGGCTTGTTGGAGACCTGATGTTTTAAAGAACCTGTCTGTCATGGTGCCAGGAATTGACTCCTGAAATGAAATGGTCAGCTATAAGTCCATCAAAAACATTAACCTGCCATTTTACCATCATGTTTGGTCACTTATTCTAACAAGATTAACCTGTGTTTTCTCACAGGTGCATCTTCACTATCAGAAATAATTTCATATCATCAGCAAATCTATTCACCTCACTATTTCACCTTTTCTATATTGTCTGTAAATATGGTGAACAGTGTGGGCTTTGGCACAGATCATTATGGGACACCTTTATAGTGAAAACCCTTGTGGTGAGCACTCTTCTACAGTAAAAAAGAACAGCAACCATTAAAAAAAAGTATAAAATAAACAAAATCAAAAAAAGAAACAAACAAAAAAAAAACAACAAAAAAAAAACATACCTTCCATCCCCTCCTTTTCGATCAAAATTTTTATTCAAGACCTTTCCTGTGTCAGATTAGCTTCAAGGCTTTTGGTAACTGAGATAGACCACACAAACTAGATATCACTTATTTGTATGCTTTTGGCTCCTGTGGGGAGCTGCGGGAGAGCTCTAAGCATGACCTTCCTTTACACAAGCAATTTTCTGTCTCTTTCTCACTACAACTTCTTTGTTCTATCCTTTAGTACAGATTCTGCTAATTTACCAATGACTCATTGGTCTGTATTTCGCCACATCTCCCTGGAACCATTTTAAATGTTGATAACAAATTCACTCTTTTTTCATCCGTTAGCTGTTAAGGCAGTTTTAGCAGGTACTCACAAATTAAAGTGAACAGTTTGCTTAATGTAACCTTTACAGCTCATGGATGCTTCTGCAGCTGTGCTTAGTCCTGACTTACTATTCTTCAAGTCATCTATTTTTTCCATAATCTAGTCTCCTGGTATTTCAGCTTGAAATAGACTCTCTAATGGTACCCTCACAAAGAAACTTTCCAGCACAAAAGTCATTTTCTTCCTCAGTGAGCACAGAGGCAAGAAAACTAATTTTTCTTTACTGTTCCAGACTGATCTGAGTGCTAACTTTATACTCTGATTATCTGCTGGCATCATAGACTCTCTGGCAAGCTGTCTTCTCTTGGCATTTATAGAAGTTTAATTCTATGTCTTCTGGGTTTTTTTATTGCTTTTATTTTATCTTACATTTTATAACCTCACTGAAGATTTTTGAGAAAGTTTTCAGACCAATGATCACTAGGAGGGACATTGCATATCTTGGGGAGAGCAGATTCCTTCATGGCATTTTGAAATCTTGTTTTCTGTGCTGCTGCACAGCATGATTTTGTGAATATATTTCTCTTAACATCACAAGAAATAGTGACATAATCATCTTTGATACTGATTTTTTCATTCTAACTTGAAATCCTTTTTTTACAGTTGCCATTTCAGACTCTTCTCTGAGGTTAACTTTTCCACCAGAGAGATGAGTGTGGAATAGACTCAGGACCTGCCTGTAATTCGTGTTTATCTCCTCATGAAGATGAGACAAAAAGTTAATCTTATGGGTGAATATCTAAGATGTCCCAATATAAAACTGCACTTCAAATTGTTCCCCTTGAAATTAAAAGATGGTGTTTTAAAATTGCCAGTTCTTGTAAATATAATGCAAGCTTAAAGAGTAAAACTCAGAGGACATTGTCAATACAAATCCAAATAGGGATGACGACCTCAGTCAGAGATCACCTAGCACCCACTGCCGTGGCACCTACCAGGCATTTCCGCATCCCAGTGTGTGAAAGAGACAACTTCACCATTGGCCCACCTAAAAGTGCCTTGGCCATCCATGTCAGAGAGACCAAGCCAGAAATATTTCTCACGCCTCAGCCCAGCAAGGCTAGCTTGCTCATACCTGTAAAGGGATCATAAAGACACAAGTGACAAATCCTACTTGTCTGATCTGATGAGCCCTTTTCTCATTTTCCTTGCTTCAGACCTGGGGAGAGAACCTTGTGACAAGATTCTGACTCTCTATAAATCAAAAAACCAAAAGTGAGACTTTTTTGTTGTTCAACTAGAATCCTCATTTGTAACTCACCTAACCTGCCTAACTTGCTCCTTGATGTTGTCTTAGATTTTGTAGTTCCAGGAATATTTCAGAACACATAACATTTATCTATATAAGCCAAGGAAAAGTTATTATAATACCTACTTTCAACTGTGTCTAAGTAACCACCTTCTTCACAAGTGGTATTTGCTTTTGAAAACATTGCTGGAACATGTCCAGTAAAATAGCAGTAGGTTCCATACCTTCTTCAGACCTGTAACACAATTACAGGATTTTCGTATAACTTTTTAATAATTGTGATGCGATATATATGAAGTGAGCTATAACATTTTGAAATTAAGCACAATAATCATTAATATTATGAATTAAAAACCTTTTGCAATGAGATTAGTTTCCTTCTAAGCATTTTTTTAAATTTCTGTCAAAAAATTCTGTAAACTTTCTAAAGTTTAAAGTAAGTGAAAGAAACTACATAATAAACCAAAAAAAAGTAAGTAAAATTAATAAAAAAACAATTAAAAAAAAATCTAAAACATCTATACATAAATAATATAAATAATTCAAATAATTCTAGATGATTCTCAAAGTATCTAATTGATTTGGGAAATAGATATTCATTTCTATATACTTACTTTTTTGCGACCTTAATCAGTAGTTTCCTTTTCTCCTGATATTTGTGATATAGCTTTTCTTTTGCAAATGTAGCCAGCTTTCTTTTCACATAGTCTGCCCAATAGCCATCCTATGGCAGGAAAAAGAATGAAATAACCAAGAGATTAAGAGGAATAATCTAAAGAAAAAGAATAATTTCTTTATAATGTAAACTATTAATTTTCTTTTTCCTTTCATTTTGAAGGAGATTTCTTTTTACCTTATCCAGTTCACCTGGTTGATAACAAAAAAAAATATGCTCACATTCAGTGATATAGTAGACTGAGTTATAATAGTACAGCTACAGCTGGTAGTGGTAAGAAGGGATGATGATAAGGGGAGAATGTACTCAAACTACATTCAGAGATCTGTTTTATAGCCTTAATAATTTCATTGGTGACTTTCAGTTAGTTTCAATATTGAAGTAAAATTTGTATTAAATAATGTTACCTGGCCCTTGATCAGTACACAGTCTCCTGGCCTGTTGTTTCTGGCGGATGGCTCTCCCAGGTGCCATTTTGTGTATGTCACTGGTGTACCATCGCTCCATTCAAAATACGTTTGAACTTTATGATCATTCAGCCCAATCCATGGCTTGTCTGTAGACTCTGAAACATGGAAACACAGAACTAGAAGACCTCTTTATGCCATTGCATCCTTTCCACAGTGCCCTCAAGCTCTAGAACGTATAATTCCTTTCATAAGTTTAAGAAACAAAATTTAGTGTTGTATGATCATTTTGAACGCAAAGACATTAAAATATACTTTGAAAAATCAGAATGCAGTAAAAGCCCTGCACTTCATTAAAAATTTGTACTTCTCCTCCTCATAACAGTGGGAAAAGAGTCAGCCCAATGTTAATACACTATGTTGGTAAGACAGAACTACTCTTTAGGTTTTGTTGCAATGGTCAGGTTTTAAAATACTGGGTTTATGTAAATTGAAGCATGAATGTTTTTAAAGCTACTTTCAAGAAAATGAAGAAAGCAGGGAAAGCCCCTAAGACCACACTCACCAGCTCAAGATCAATTGTTTAGGCAATAAGTAACATCAGAGGTTTGACAACATCCAAAACTTTGCAGGGAAAGTCTGTCAGCAGCCACATCTAACTTTGAAGCTGGCCCTACTCCAAGCTGAGTCTGGACTAACAACACCCAGGGTTCTTTCTGGCCTAAACCAGTGTATGATCCTATGGCTTTAGGCATTCTTAACAAAAGGAAAGCAAGAAAAATGAAAGGTAAATTTAGACAGTATTCACAAAAATGAGAAAGAAAGATACAGAAGGATGCTCACAAATTCTTCAGTAGTCACTAAACTATTCTATGATACCAGAATCAAAAAAAATAAGAAACAGAAACTATCTCCTTGTGCGGTTGGACACCAAGCAGGAAAATTACTCTTTCTGAATAAAAATGTTTTCTGCCTTGAATATCTTCCACTTTTTCAACAATTATATTAGGCCTTTCACCACCCTAATCATAGAAAAAGGCAAATAGTTAACCGGGGCAAAAAGCAGCAGCAGGTCTACAGACTCCTCATGTTTCTGCCAGGGATATTAAAAAGACCATGGGGATATTAAAAAGACCATGGCAAGACCACACTGACATGTTAGATCCAGTGACCTGAGTACTACTCTTTAGGCAGCCCAGGCAATTCCACAGCTTGCTACGTGGAAACCACATTGGCTAGCTTTGCCTATCATTTCCATCTGGCAGTGAAGAAAGCTACACTTTTCTTTAGTAGGTTTCGTCTGTCACTTCTTCCATCATGCAAAGACCTGTGAGCTTGCTGATCTGGCTGCTGGTTGACCACAAGATGCAGAGAATGACTTAAAGCCATGTTGTAAGTTCCCTAAATGCACAGAAAGATGTACACATATGTGGTTTTTCCATAAAAAGCATTTTTTCGAAGCGGAAGTTATATTTCACAATCCTTTTACTAAGAAACCTCACTGGGATGACTGATGTCCTTCTACCCTCATGCAAAGCAAAGCATAAGTCAAGACAGTTGAGTAGGTCTGCAAGTTGCAGCACAGAAGGCAGCATCTGTTTTAAATCTGAAACGAAAGCGTTGCACTAGCCTAACACCACTGGACCTCTGTCTCATGCAGGCATTTCATGGTAGTACAGTTGCTACATCTCAATTCAGCTAACTGGTACTTCTTATATGCAAAGACAAAAGCCCTGCCCTGGAAACACTCACTGTACCCAAGCTGAGACACCATAAAGCTGTGCTCCTCAAGGCTTTGGATGCTGGCCAGGTGACTCCCTTCCTTCTGACAAGAGGCCAAAGCTTCTTCCCATCCTTTGGTCTCCCTGAAGATCTTATAACAGTGATCTATATATGGTACCCATCCATCTGGATGACTAATAGGTCCAATGTCACCTTGGAAAAAAATACCATCATTTTATAGGAGTTCAAATGCCATGTGAGGGATATGACATTGAAAATAATTTCACATATTCTGTGCAGAAGTTCTCTTTGAAAATTCTCATTATAAGGAAATGATGGACACAAAACACAGTAAACATAGGTACAAGTCTAGGTTGTAAAAAGCAAACCAGACACACGAGAAATAGCTTCTATTTCTAGTAAGCTTCTGTTGCTCATCCATGTCAACATGAATGCCAAGCAATTCACGTAATGGCTTCTACTTTAATTATCAACATATATAAACTTACCTGAGGGAACCAAGGTAAAGTTTCTTTTTCTACAAATGTAACCAAGTTTATAATCACATTCCCAATTTTCCCATTTAGCTTTTGTTTCAGGATTTAAAACCATGCAGAGTTTTCCAGAACCTGGAGAAGGGCTTCATTTGGGAAAGGTACAGGTGAAAGAAGTGAACTTTTCTGAAAGGCAAATAGACCTCTAAGCTCAAAGATGCACGAGAGGAGATCACTCCTGGCTGAAGTGAGAGCACCACAGATCATGTCTCTCCCAGCTTTAGAAAGAACTAAGGTAGCTCTCTAGTAGTGGGCATGTTTGCATGAAATGTAGTATCACTTAAGTGGATATGAACATGTAACCCCCTCATAGTTTTATTGTTAGAGACAAGAGAAGACAGCGTAGGTTGGGAAAGACAGTATTGCCTTCAGAGCTAAAGTAGTTTCAAAGTACATAGAAGTTTCTGGCTCATATCTCTATAGAAAATAAAACTTTTTCTAAAGCTAAAGCAAGAAAGCTAAAATCCGTATCTCAGGGCATATCTATATAATAACAGAATTTAAAACAGTATTTAAGGTATGTAATTTTTTCTTTATTTTGAAATAGAGAATCAAAGTCATGGCTACCTGAAGCCCAGTTTAAATATTGGAAAGGGCTGCCTCCGATCCACTCCCATCCACTCCTCAAGTCCAGTCTGTTGAGTCCAATCCATAGTGCAGAATTTGTACCTTCTGTTAACTCTATGTAACCAAAAGAAGATAAATTATTTTTCTAAATCACTTTCTTATTTGCAATAATCACTATTAACGTCTCTAGGAAGACTAGCAATTCGTAAATATCTAACTGTATATGTCATTAGATACTGAGATACCTGAAATATTGACATAGATCAAAGCTTTGATTACTGTAAAACCAAGCAAACAAAAAAATCCTGTTTTATTCTAGCACTTAATGCAAATGAGCACAGATAAGATTCTACAAAGTATATAAAAAATAAAAGTGTTTTTGTAGAATAGGGTAAATTCTCTACAACACTGGATTTATTTGGTACAGTGTAAGTTTAAACAATAAAGCTTTTAGAAGTTAAATTTATCATTAAAAACAACAACAGAAAGTTTCTTCCATACTGTTTCTCCACCAATACATGGGTAGGTAGAGCCATGATTTGGGAACTATGAATAACTGATATGTTTCAATTTGTCAAATGAATGAAAAAAATATCAGATATCAAACTCCATTTGCAAAACCACATCTTTCTTTAGGCACAAAGATATCTCTTAATTCTCATTTTCAATTTTAAAGCTTCCTTTTGACCAAAAAATGAAACTTCCATTTACTTTTCAGATCTCTTTTTCTCAAAAACGAACAAACAAAAAAAAACAAAAACAAAACAAAAACAAAAACCAAACAACCACATCAAAAAAAAACCCTCAAAGTTTTAATAGAACATTTTTAAACAGGAAGTCAAAGTTACACTTGCAGGATACTGGAATGCTTTGGATTCTGTTTAAACTTGACAGTGATTTTGATATTAACTTGCAAATTCTGAAATATTTTGTTTGCTTACTCATGCTTATTTAGGTCCGTAGACATTAGCCAAAGTTATACTAAGAAGTCTTTAACTGTGATGATAGACTGAACAGATCCTGAATGTAAGTCAGGGTTTACTTCAATTCCTTACTTTAATGTATATTTGTTCATGAATGTCTGCGATGCTCAATAATTCTGCATTTTGCTGCTGACAGCTCTTCCTTTCTTGGTACCACATAAGAGCTGATTCAGAGTTTATTTGGTAGTGGACTTTTGTTAGCAGAACTGTAGTCCATGTGGTGTCTTTGTCTGTGGAGAAAATAATTGTTTTGGGGATGATAGTAACTCCACCACAGAAACAAATGGGCCGCAGGTTCTTGTTATGCACGGATTTCTGATTAAATATCACCTGCACTGTTCTTTCAAGAGCACCAAAACTGTTACGAGCAGGATGGGGAAGGATGAAGTTAAGTCTGTAAACTGACAGATAGAGCTGTCAATATTGCCTCCTGTTCCATGAAGATGCATATTTCAGAAATTACTAGAAGAGCAGTGATCACATAGAAAAATATGTGGCATGGAGTGCTGTGTCAGAAATCCGGGGGGAAATCAATAAAAAGATATGCAACATCTCCTCCTTTTCGTTCTGGACAGCAGCTCCCACCGAGAGCTGTGAGAGCCAGCTCTAGCCCTGAATTTAGTATCAAAACAGTTCTTAGACAAATCCCCACCTTGCAACCTGCTTCTGGATGTGCTTCTCACACAGCTTCAGAACATAGGCACTACAATGGTGCTGAGCTGGGTTGCACCCCTCTTCTAATTACCTTTGCATCTTTGTTCTGTTGAAGAACTATCTATACACACTCAATCAAGCACAATACAAAAGGGAATCAGATTATTATTCCCAAAAGACTGTATGAAGTTGAATTGGAAAAAAGAACTGAGAGATGGGACTGACTTTCAAAAGCTTTAAAAATTATTCATTGGCCTATATCATCACATACCTTTTGGGGTCACTGTCCTAGGTGACTTTGTAGGGACTTGGAAAGTGTATTTGACTATGGATTTGAACCACACCAAAAACACATTTTGAATCAACTGGAGTAAAGGGGAGTTTCAACAGTAAAAGACATAATGCTGAACAGGAGCAATGGGGAGGAACATAGGGTAAAGCTCAGAAGTGTTAGGATAAGCCTTCAACACTTTGAATGCAAAGCTTTCTTGTCAAGAACAAGTCTATGAGGGGAGATGGAGAGGGAAGTGATCCCAGAAATGGAAAATAGTTTTCAGAAAGTGATTGAAGTTGTAAAGAAATTCCAGGGATGGAGCTACAGAGTTAACTGTCACAATAGAGTGGAAAGACTGCTTCCCTGGAAATATGAATAGGACTTGATATCATGGACAAAAGGACATATTTCACTTAACTAAAAAAAAAATAAAAAAGAAAAAAAAAAGAAAAAAAAAAACCACAGCAAAAATCACATGAGAATCATGAAGACTGACATGTTAACTTCATCATTAATCTTCCCACATCATTAATTTCTGTGTCCACATCCATTGCAGCAGGGGTCCTCAGAAAAGGATTGTACAATGGTGACAGCACACATCCTGGCTGGAAAACAGTGAGGAGCTCAAAATTATCATGCTGCTTATCAACACCCCCACAATTAGTGGGAAGTGCATGCTGGTTTACTCTTCAATGACATCTTTCACCACATCTTAATGTGGCATTTTATTTCCTTGTATAGAGAGCTTCTGAATGTACCAATACATCATATACTAAAACACATTATTGTAAAATATGTGTT
The DNA here is from genome assembly GCF_033815535.1 of Pezoporus flaviventris. Taxonomy (NCBI): domain Eukaryota; kingdom Metazoa; phylum Chordata; class Aves; order Psittaciformes; family Psittacidae; genus Pezoporus; species Pezoporus flaviventris. The sequence goes on from NW_026892595.1 coordinate 12,855,842, forward strand.
ATTATAAACATTCATATTCCACTAGTGCTGTTTTGCCCATACCGCCCCAAGGGAAGCTACATGGGAACAGTGAACTTACCTTTTGATGGGCAAAATCCATATTGCTACTCTGTGTCATAGTTTGCAGTGGTTGCACACCATAGCCAGCCGTCTGACCAGCCAGCCTCTGTGCACTTGGCATACCACTGCTTATTGCATATGAAAGGGAATACACAGGGTGCCCCAAAAGCATTTCCAAGCAGTTTAAAAGTCTCTGAGAAGACAAAATGCACATTATGGAAAATAATAGATGGATGTAAAGTGGAAAATGTGAAGCCTATGCTTCATCACAGTATCACAGTATGATAGAGATTGGAAGGGACCTCAAAAGATCATCTAGTACAATCCCCCTGACAGAGCAGGAACACCTAGATAATGTTACACAAGAATGTGTCCAGGCGGGTTTTGAATGTCTCCAGGGAAGGAGACTCCACAACCTCCCTGGGCAGCCTGTTCCAGTGTTCCGTCACCCTCACTGAGAAGAAGTTTCTTCTCAAGTTTAAGTGGAACCTCTTGTGTTCCAGCTTGTACCCATTACCCCTTGTCCTGTCATTGTTTGCCACTGAGTAAAGCCTGGCTCCATCCTCGTGACACTCCCCCTTTATATATTTATAGACACTTATAAGGTCACCCCTCAGTCTCCTCCAAACTATAGATACCCTATATGGCTCTATTCATGGCTGAATTGCATCTCCAAGTACTTTCCATGTTACCTTTCTTATAACAAAATTCATTTTAACACTTTTTCAGATTTAAGCTGCTGACAGATGTTTTACAACAGCATTATTCTGAGGTAATATTTCATAGATGTGGTCTACAACTAGATTTTTTTTCTGACAAAGATGCTTTTACAAATTTAAGTCTCCAGAGCTCTACCATAAGATACTACTACTGTAAACAGTGTTAAGATTTACATATAATGTGTAAGAGGAGGAACTAATTTTTAAAAGTTTTACTTCCTGGAAAAAGTAAACATCAGATGAGATATTTCATCTCTGGTTTTATTCCAGTGAATATTTAAGTATCTCACATACAGTGGAACAGCTCCCACATTGCAAGGTTCAGAGTTTAATACTTCAACTATACCTTGAGGTGGTTTTTTGAAAATTCATCCTAGATGTAGGAAGGCCATTCAGAACAATCAGACTTCAGCTAATTACAAAAGGTAATTGCACTGTTAATTACAATCATTCCATGAGCATCCCCATCTGCTGAGTCACAAAAGCCATGTTTCCTCTGCCTACACTGGTACTTCCAGCCCTTTCTCAGCCCACACATAATGTGTTTCTTGAGGATGTAATTTCATTTCCATGTTGCTGTAGAAGAAATGTATCAGTGTTTATACTCTTTATTGACAATGTAGTAATACAGTATGGTAAGCAACAGTGACTCTGGAGAATAGTTACATACAGTATCAAAGCAGGTATATCTGTATACACTTACATATTTAGATAATACAGAGAAAGCACATGAAGTATATGAAATACTTTTAATACTAATATCCTATAATTAATATACTGAAATAATGTGTATATAAGATACATATAAAATATATATGAAATACATACTTAGCAATAAATATGAAATTCAAGGCTAAATACCTCAGTACACTGATTTTTTTAAACTCTGAACGTTACTGAAAGAATCAGTCAGAGCCAAAGATCCAAAACACTCTAATGCTCACAAAGAAACTGGTGCAAAACGTGAAAGAATCAATTTTCTGTACCTTCATATCCCCAGGAACATAAAATATCTATGGCCCCAAAGATCTTCCACTTACTCTTCACTCTGAAAAACAAATCTTCTCCTTGGATTGCAAGGAAGCTTTCATTTCTGCATTCCCACCGCTGGAGCTCACTTGTTCAGCTACATGGGTATAGGGCAAACAGAGCCTAACCTTTTGATGGCACCCCTAGGCATAGGTTCAGCCTCACACTCATAAGCTGATAATCAGTGATCTACCTGAATTTTTGTGATTCATTGTCTTGATTGCAAGTGGCAGTTCTAGCAGAGTGTGCAACAGATGCCTGAAGACAGGCCTTGTTGAATTTATTATATATTAAAAACATTTCAATGCCTGTAAAACAAAATAAAACAAAACAAAAGCAAAAACCTAGTAAATGGTTAATATAGAAGATATGTATAGTGGAAATATGCCATGATTCTATCTCCCATTCACATAAACAAGGAGTAATACCATTTATATCAGATAAAAACAGATGGTTTTGAATAGCCCAGTGCAACATCAATTTTGTTTCACAAAAAATTTACTTCATCTGCTTTATCAATGACAGTGAATTCAGTGAGTCTGTCCAAAACAATGAATGAAAATAATCTTCTTTATAAGCACTAAGTCTCCCTGGTTTCCACAGCGGTCATCTGTGAGTATCTTTATGTCCTACAAAGAATTCCACATTTCACCACTTCTGAAGTTTTTCCTGCCTAACTTTGTTACCATTACCCAGACACCAACAGCTAAAAAAATCAGAATACACATTTAAACATATCTCATTATTTTTTTCAGTCTGATCTTCTTGGGTTATTGAAATGACTGTGCCACTGTATCTGGATAAAGCCGTTAAGAATTCAGTCTTTTCTTCCTTGTCATCCATTTCTTTTTTTTTTTTTCCTGTTAGATCCTGCCATTAAGAAGCTCCCCATCCATATGTCCCAAACTACTAACGTACATATAGGCACTGCCACAGAACCAAAAATCACCCAGAAATGCCAGAGGACATCAAAGCAGTTTCACAGGCAGCTTCATAAGAGACAAGCTGGAGGTACTTACCCACCAGCTGCAAAGCACTGTGGACAAGAGAAAGAACAATCAAGAACCCAGAGAACATAACTGCAAATGCTGTTTCCTTCTCTTCCCTTCACCAAAAGCTGGATATGAGAACTGCTGGCAATAAAGTGCTGCTGAAGAGTGGACAGTGACCAATCCTCCTCAGTTTTGAAGGCTGGGCGGATGGATAGAAAGCTCTGAATGCTAAAAAAGGAAATATTGTCACATGCCACATTTCCAAAAACACCAACACACAGCACAAACTTTGCCTTCAAAAAAATAATGACTTCTCACTGAGAACTGTGCTGCCTTAGGAAAGCAGGTATTACACGGACAGTTATATCTCAATACCTTCCAGCCATCTCTGCTAATGAGACGCCTGGAGAGCTCGTGGGATCAAAGCAACAGTGATTTACCAATGACAGAAATTCAGCCACAGCTTTTAAATCTTACACATTAATTACACAGAAAAAAGGTATCACCAGGAAAACATGTTGGTCTCATTTCCATGTGTGAGATGAGGCAGGATTGAATTTTAGAGAAGTGAAATCCATTCTGCAGGACATTATAGAAATTTCTGTGCTTCTAAATGAGACTGCCATTGTCCTAACAACCTGCATTTCTGCATAAATGCAACTAAGAGACCATCACCCAATGGTGATACTATCTGAAAAACGGCTCATTTTAACAACAATCCCCATTTTTCTTACAAAGTAGGTCAATCTTGCTGGACAACCATACCAAGAGCCAGCCAAAATTTCAGGAAATGCCACAATTCTCTTCTTACCTAGATCACAGAGCAAGCACTCAGGAGTCTGGCTTCCAAACAGATGGCTGGAAATAAACAGCACTCTTCTCCTAACCACTATAAACTGTCCCCATAACTGCACAGAGGCCTGGCTTTGTCACAGTAGATTTTTACCACAGAAATATTTTGTTTTGTTCAGAAACACTGCAAAATGGAGAAAACAATCTGCGGTGTGAAAATATTATTCAAAGCATAGTAACATATTTGTTCAGCACCTGTAGCAAAAACATGACAGCAAAGAAATTTGGCATCATCTCCTGTTTGTTGCCAAGATGATTGCCTTTTCAAATAACAAGATTTGTTCCTGCTTGCCTGCTCAACAGAAAGACAATGCAAGAAATAGTTAGTTCTCTGAGAAAGTCTACAGGCTAAAATAAAAAGGAGAAATTGAATTGTGAAATAAGAAACTTCAAGGAAATGCTAGGTACAGATGTTGGGAAGTTACAGGCAATGTTAACTGGATTTTCTTTTCAGATGATTACAAAACGTAGTAACAAGAGCAATAAAATAAAATGTCTTTTTCTGGAAAATACATTTCTAGAATTTTTTTCTTTTTTTTCTAAACATAAGTCGCTTTATCAGCTTCCAAAGAACTTGCCTAGAAAGAGCAAAAGTTTTCTTTGGCCTGAACTGATTGGTCTTAGACTGACTTAGATTTCCTTACAGCATGTGGCCTATTATTATAAAAGATACATTGTCATTTATACTGACAGGAATTTTAACAGCCTTGTTTATTCTGGAGCTTGTATGGCATGAGGCCCCAAGGAATTCCACTTTCTTCTTGGTTAGACATTGTGAAATAACGAAGCAAAAAGGGCACAGTCCCTTTTCTTCACCCTCCTCTGCTCCTCAAGCCACACCAGAGTCAAATGCAGCTTGCCAGTAAAACAAATATTGGTTTGTTAAGAAAAAACAAGTACTTGACAGGAATCCCTTCAGCCAGGTTGCAGACCAGTTTTAGGGCTAAGAATTCGAACAATTCGTACTGTGTTCTTGATACTCCAAACACACAATGTGCACTTGCACCTTTCCTCATCTGGCCATAACTTTGAATTACAGAGTGCTTTGCTGGTTGTGGCTACCTAAGGCTGTTGAAATCCATGAGGTCAGGCTCCAAGGAAAAGCAAAGCCAGAAGAACAAACCTCACTGTCACCTGCATCTGACACCTCCTGATCCCTGTGAGCCACAGGGCACATACCTCAGGGAGTGCCAGGCAGGAAGTGGTACTACCTTTTTACTCCTTTGTGTTTCAGAAATATGGCAATGATGTCAGGCACCTTCATCTCACCATTGCTCATGTGCAATAACTCCAGTGCAAGCTGTATCGAGCCATGAAGCACAGCGTGGCCAGTCCCAGTCAGGAAGGTCAGAAGCTGGGCTAAAAGCAAAATTATACTCCCTAGCATGAATTTAATTAACTGTTACTTTAAATCCAACTGCTAGACCTACATCCTAGACACTAATCCCATCAAGAAGTTACCAATAGTATAAAAAATGATTTACTAAGGATTCCCTGGAAGTTCCACCAAGTTCATTAAACTTCTACTCACCCAAAGATTAAGGGAAAAAAGAAGAGAGCGTTATCAACATCACCCTATACCTCAGCCAGTCTGATGAGTCTAAATGATTAACAGGTGGGAGGTAACATGCAGTGGCTGCTTTGCAGGGGATAATTTGCCAATTACTGATGCCAAGTGTTTGCAGATAAAGTGGCATAAGAGTGCTTTGGGATCGTTCAAGGGCAAAGGTCTTTTAGGATCTGGTCTGCTGAAACTGTGCCTCATTAGGGTATGTCTACCTATGCACTTAGCTGCAGTGGCTGAGAACAACTGATGTACTCCTGTGCTTATGGATCATCCCCAGCTATCAAGAATGATTGCAACGGGGTTGTTCTCATGGGCTGTAGATTTAATAGATCTTCTATGCTGAATTTAGTTGGGTATTATGATACAGAACTGAGATGAACCTGCTGGTTTTCTGTCAGATTCCAACAAGGGGATAGATACTGTTTGCCATCCTTTGTAACCTTTCTCATTCAGGCTTCTAAAGGCATCAGTTTAAAGCTGCTCTGTTTATTGAAAATTCTGGCAATAAAATCCACATAGGTCAAAATAAGTGCTAGCTTAGGGAAGCAGACCCTTAAAATGAAAATATCATGGCTGAAAATATCATGCATGAATTTGCTTGGCTTTTGTGCGTACCTAATGAAAACCTAATGAAGGAAAAAAACTAATGGAATCATGGAGTAATTAAGCAGAAAGGCAACTTTAGGAAAGTGAGAACATAAAGATTTCCATGGGGAAAACCAAGTTTGTACATTGTTTGAGGAGGGATATTGTTTCTTTATTAACATTTTTTAAAGAATGAAGGTATATATGCATTCCTTGTGAATAAGTGGCATTGCATAAATAAGTACTTACTGAAGAGTCTCAGAAGAGCCTAGCCCTGCCTGATGGCCCAAGAGCCTTTGAACCTCAATATACTTGGCAGACCTGCGTATGCTCCATGACTGCTGATTTACGGATGCACTCATCAACCTTTTGTACTACTCTCTAACTGTTTCTCATTAACTAAGCCTCAGTAATCATTGGAAATAATCAACAGGCATCTTCGGACTATTGTTTAAATAATGGATTGTATCAATACTTCCTGGATAACAGTATATAGTTATAAAAATAACTAGAAAAATGCCTGTTCTTTATGTGATGAGTCATTGTTTTTTTCCTTTGCTTTATCACTGTTTCCTTCCTTATATAAAAAAAACAACAAAACCCATATACCACTTCCCAGAAAGAAACCCTTCAAAATATTTTCCCTGGGTTAATACTTCCAGGAGCATCTGCACAGTGGTCTAAGTCATATTGTTTAATGTCAGGTAGTCCTGTGAGGAGCAGGGAATTGGACTTGATGATCTCTATGGGTCCTTACCAACATGAGACATTCTATGATAGCTTTCTACACATTTTCAATCCATTTCTTTTAAGTCCTTACAATACCTAGATGCAACATTTGACTTGAATATTGAAGAAAAACATATTGAATCAGAAACGCTGGCAGAAAATGTATTTAAGACTGTTACCTTCCCCCACTGTCTGCAGATTGGTGAGGTCTAGAACATTACTTTAAATACAGGTAACAAGGATGTATGAAAAATGCCACATGTGAAAAATGTTCTAATGCCAGCTCCCCAACAATGATTCATGACATGGCCTGCTTGTCAGCCTCTGTGAGTGTGGGAGGTATGTAGTAACTGAAGATTCTTTACATCAGCTGGCAAGGAAGACATTGTAGTTCCTTCCCTACTCACACACCTTCCAACTACAATTGTATCAAACCTATTTTCTGAAGGAGGAAGTAAATTTCACGATTAACAGCACAGAAGGAGATATAAAGAGAGCAGACATTGGCATGGGCTGTTACCAAAGGAATCTCTTAACTACAATACTATAAAAAGATCTGTAGGGCTCAGTTTTTTTTTCCTCTGGGAAGCAGTTCAAATAAAAAGTAAAAGGAGCTCTGTGAACTGCTCTAAGGGCTGGCTTTAATCTGAAATAGTTTCCACATTTCTATGTAATGAAGGGCATCTAAATCTATCACAGCTCTTCCAGGCATCATTTGAACATTGTAGTATCACTGCAATGCAATTTGTTCTTTTATGTAGTTTGGGGATTTTAATTTATAACTCTTTGGGAGAAGAAAGTAGTTTGCCTAAGGCATCAGTTCGGTTTACCTGCATCTCAGGACTGCCTGATCCTGAAGGTATAATTCTTACCCTGAACATGCCCTGGGCACACCACTTTGGTCACGTCATTTGTGCAGAATTGCCTGGTTTGGAGAGAAAGGCATCTATCCCTTGCCTACAGAAATCCATAATTAGGCAGGCAGTCATCTGAGCTCTACTAACAAGCTTGAAAAGAGCTACAAAAGTGATGGTCTTGGGTGGGATTTATGATTCAGATCAATTCTGTTTGTCTAGTTTGTGGTGACAATCCCCACATGTGCTGCAGGGAGCTGAGGCCAGGGCTCCAGGGCTCCTTTAACCCAGCCACCAGCCATGGGCATGTATTTAGACCAGTCTCGCTCTTGGCTTTTCTGTCTCTTAATCACCTACTCCTTGATGCATGGACACAAAAAGAGGGGTGGAGAGTGTCCTCACCTAAGATAAGCCAGGCACCACATTTAGAGAACATTGAAGGGTTTAGATTCAACTTCTCTTACCCACCACTGGCATTCCCCAAGACATCTTGACTTACAAACAAGACAAGTCAGTAACCTGCAAACACTGCAGGCACCATGTAACTTTCTTAACAAGGACTTCAGCAGATCAAAGCACAAAATGCTGAAGGCATCTAATGCTTCTTGTTGGACATTGCCTTCTCAGGAAAGAGGTAAACATCTAGCATAAATGTATCAAAGATTTTTCTGGGGCAATATATACCAAGGGAGAGGAAGAAGCACTCAATACACTGCTTATCTCTCTGCTAAAAAAAATCCAAGAAAAAGTGAGAAAATTGAGAAAAAAGTGCTCTACCTTTCAGACATTTCAGAAATTTCAGACAGGAAGACTGGATTATACCCACTGGTGTCAATAGCCTTGGAAATTATCTAATGCAGAAAAGAATTACCAGGTGCTCCTTTGCACTATTAACCAAAACCTATCATTTTCTTCACTAAAGCATAGACAGAGAAAGAGGAAACTTGGGAACCTGAAAAGCTGAACCTTGCCATTCCTATTTCTGCAACTAATGAATCTTAAGAGGATGGAAATGAAAGAACTATTAAGAATGTAGGAACAAGCTATATGCAGGAACATCCATTTGATAGACGGATGGGAAATGAGCTGGTCATCTCCAGCCAGATTTCCATGGACAAAACCAGAATCTCTATGGTGAGTAAGAAAGTTTTGCACTGCCCAAACCTGCCCTGATTTTCCACATATCCAGACACAGAGAAAGCTAAAAGTTAGTGTTTCTGTTCCCAGCTCTGCCCTTGCGGACCTTATCAGGCCAAATCAAACCGTACGTTCTCTAATGTTCACATCTGCAGATCACAGACAATGTGGTGTTGTGAAGTCTAACTGACATCTAGAAAAGTGTTTTCAGCTCTTTAGGTACAAGACCTTTTGTCATGACGCACAGCCTTAAAAACTGCTAGGAGGATGTGAGCTACATCTAGAAACTTGGTAAGCCTTGGTCAAAACTTCAAATTCGAGGCACAGCCAGTTCCCAACTAAAGGACTGTTCAAGGCCACATTATCTGCAGCCAATGCCACGCTTATCTCTAAACATTGGTCTAAGTAGGCACATCATCCATCAAAGTACACTTTTGTGGATGCTGTTCATATCACTGCATGTACCGAGTGCTCTCAACTTAGCTGAATTTCTATATTTATGAAACCAATGTGCATCTAAAATGAGTTTGGGCTCCTGCCCACATTTTTAGTAATCTCGTTCTTTTTCTTGGCAGCATCACAGTCTATCAAACTTAAGCCTGTTCTGGAAAGCTTCAGTGCAGAATACATTTTCCTTGTTATTTTACACGAGGCAGTGTCACTGCATTCATGAGCTTCATTCTTCATACACAAACATATGCAAGCAAGCACTGCTTAAAGTATGCTCTTCATTTCAGCAGCATTTTGTCAGACACTTCTTTTGGAGGCATGGAAACAATGGAAGATGAGTGAACATTTGCAAGATCATTTCCTGTAGCATGAACATTGATTAGTTCTGCACAAGTTCTGCCCAACTTTACCTAAAATAAGAGTACTGATTAAAGATTAAAAGACCCAAATATGATATTTGGGCTGCAGGAAAACCCCATACATTATTTTCATTTACTGTATATACCTTCCTTTTTTTAAAGGAAGATGAATTTGGTTAGTCTTAAAACTTAGAGACTGACTAGAGTGTTTGGAGAGGTTTACAATTATTAGTAAACATTGCTGAAAGCTAGACAGGGTTTGAGCATATCAGAAAACAGTAGGTCAGAAAGGAGGAACTAAGGAATTGTAAAACAGGCAGACTAATATGAATTCTGGAAAGTCAGTAGAAAAAAATGTACTATTTGTCAATCATGAGATGAGAGGCTAACTAGACAGGAAGGAGCCATAGTCAATCCCTTAGGAAAGAGCAGTAATTAACAGTTTATACTGAACTGTAAGGTGTACTGACAAGGGTTTTATGGAAAGATTTGGTGCTATTCTGTGTGTAAAAGCACAGATTATGGTAAAAGTTGTACTTAATAAATTATTAAAACTTGGCAAATGAACTGAAATGCTCAGGAAGAGACATTACTGCAGAGTTGTGTATCCTGTTAATGGATATAGGCATGTGCCCTTCACCCATGCTAGTGAGCACTCCACAGAGGGATTTCTAGGTCTAGCTGGCACATCCAGTGTTTGAGGGACCATTCCTATGAAGCAGTTTGAACACAGCAACTTCCAGCCTGTTCTGGAGCGATCAAGAGCTTATTACTAGCACAGATAAGGACCACTCTAGCCCAATTGTGCTGAGGAGCTGGTGACATTGCAAAACCCACCGACACCATTAGAAGCTTTGAGTAAATTCCCCAGGGAATGGGTGAAATCGTCATCGCTGTTGGAAGCTTTATACGAGGTTGTATCTTTCAGCAGCTGCTTAGTTTTAGCTGACACTGCCTTTGGGCAGGACTTTTTCAGTTCCCTATTTCTCTTCAATTTATAATAAAAGGTTCCTATTCACAGGATATATAAAATTCTAAGATCTTTAACCTTTAAATTAGTCATGCCTTCTACTGCTTACTTTAGCACTAGAAGAAAGAAACATCATTTGCACTTTTTTTTTCAGTGGCATCCAGAACAAAAGAGAATACGTTTATTCAAGCATGATTGAATCCCTCCTTAAGTCAAAATTAGATATTTTTAAAGCTTACAAATCTGAAGTGACACACTGTTTCACAATACAGCTAGGGTGACATGGAAGTGACACGTCCCAGAGTGAGAATACAATGTGTCTGCGTACTTAAGATTTAAATACTGACTGGTTTTATAAGACTCTAAAGTAAAGGTCAATTCTATCAGCTAAGAACAATTTCACATTTTGAGTATCTCTGAGTAGTACTGCTCCTGTGTACAAACAAGAATGGCTAGATAGCTGTTTGAGCCCATGTGCAGCATCATCACCTACTTTTCCTCAAATATCAGGTGAAGCAAGCCTGAGGTTCACTGTCCTCTGTTTCTTCTGTCTCTTCACATAGACAGGAATGATGTGAAGGAAGAGACTGGATCCACATGTGCTCCTGCATGGCAATTTGCTTTTGCAGAGACCAGCAACTAATGGGCATCCACTGAGGGTCTCTGCACATCATTCTCACCATAAAGACATTGAGAAAACAGGGGATTGGCAAGAAATGTTCAGGGGTTACAACACTAGCAAGAAGCAGAGGACTGAGACATAGACAGCAGTCCTGGGAGGGAATCTGATGCTGGAGACAGAAGATAAGTGACCACAGGATGACAAATAACATGTACCCACAGCCACTCAGAAATATGAAAAGGAGAAAAATATTGGTTTCAGCTCCTGCCTCCTTACTTTCTTTTCTCAGCTGATTTCTTTGATTTGTTTGGTTGTTGAGGCTTTTCTCACACTGACACTAATTAATTTCCTGAGGATATGAGAACTCAGTTGCTTGGAGCCTCACATTCTGTTTGGACTCTGAGTTGGAATACCAGCTGCAATTTTTACAACCTGCTAGAAGCACTCATCTAATTGACCGTAGGAGTTGAATATATGGGAGCATTAACCCAGCTTTCCAAGTGGGTTAATGTAGTAATCCTTGCCACAGGACAAGATCCAAGGTGAATATCTGACATGGGACGTTGTCCAAAGAAAGTGCCAGTGAACTACAATGAGCAAAGATACATGCTTTTGAAATCAATATTCTTCAATAAACAGTCCTCTTAGTTGCTAAATAAAAAACAGTATCTGTATTAAACTATTGGTAGAAACTATGGATTTGGCAAAGGCGCCCAAAAAAGTAGCCCTGTATTTGTGATACCCTGTTGATGAGCCCTGAGCTCAACCATGCCACGGACCATCTGGATGCAATGGCAGGTACAGCTTCACTGCCAAGCTGTTCTGAGCAAAATGTCATGCAGCAGATTGGGGAATCAAGACTTGCACATCTGCAGTCTTGATAAGGACTCCACTCAGTGGTAAATAAAAGATTCTGCAGCTCTTAAGGGTGGCAGCGTGTCAAGGAAGCTGCCTGTGGTCCACGAACCAAAGCCAATGATTTGAGCTGGCATGGCATCGCCTCGCTCCTGTCTGCAAGCCAAAGCCTCGTGCCCAGGCTGATCTGCCTTAAGCAGTGAGAAAAGTGCCAGAAAGCCATGTGAACAAGGCCTAGCACCCACTCTGCCCCTGAAAGGGCTGTGGATGTCCGTGCCTGATCTCATTGTCAGACTCAGAGCTGCAGCAAAATCACCCACTAATCATGTCTTTAACAAACAAACAGCTTTCCCTGAAACACGGTAAAAATCATAAGAATATTTTAGAGCATAGGATAAGGAATTACTTTCACTGCTATCTCTGGCTTTTTTTTAGCAATCACATGATTTTTCCTAAAACAGCAGCGGTACAAGATATTTAGCTCGTGATATACAGACAAATAGGATGACTCTTTCAGATACTATTGCAGATTTCTGCCATTCTTTATCAGTAACTGTATTTATTATTCACACTGGCATGGATGTGGCTGTTTCATTTCAGACGTTTTTACATATAAGAATGTATAAGGGTCACTTCCACCAATAATTAGAAGAGGTCCAGTCCTGCACTTTCTGGGCACATACATTTCCTGTTGAAGCCCAAACACTAGGGCACAGAGAACATCAGGAAACTTACATAAATTGAAATGCAGAATAAACTTTATAAAGAATATACAGTAACTGCCTTGTGAAATTAAATACAAAATTTAATATACTTATGGAAAGACAGACTGACCAGAGAAAGTTTCCTTTAATAAAAGCAATAGTAAAAGACACACACACAGCTACCACAGTTCTTCATGGAAAGATGTGAATCAAAATTTTACTCCTCTGAACTAAACCACAATAGTCTACTGCCTGGCTACTTACAAAAACATAAGTATATTTTTCTTCAAAGATGATTTCTTTTAGAAGTCATTGATTGAAAAACCGTGAGTCGAGCTGTGTTTGCTTGAGGACAGGAATTAAGCAGGATTATAGAGTGTCTTTAACTCTGATTTAAAATACAACATGTCTCCTCAAGGACACCAGATCTCTGCCCTCTGATGTACAGACCACTAGAATGTCTTTCCATATACTGACACTGCAGGTTATGCTGCACTGCCCTAAGCTGCTCACTCTGTACGGCATTTAGTAGAATTTGTCAGAAAAGGAACAAAAACTTGGAAATGGTAAGAAAAACACAGTAAAGAGGACTGCTGTCAGAACTTGTCTCGATACATGTCAATGTCAGAACATCCAAAGGGATTTAACAGGAAGTAGAAAAAGGAAAGCATGCTGAAGAAATACTGAATACTTTACTCTTTCCAACAAATATTGCATAACTATATTTTCCTCTGCTGGCTTTCAGGGGGCCTATTTATATAGGAAAAAATTCTAACAGTATACACTCAGTGTATTAGCTAGCCTGTTGCTATGTCTCTATGTGGGCTTTTTTTCCTATTCCATACAAATCAGAGTAAATCAACTCACATTTATTCTTCATTAAAACTTGTCTTTTTGAGGGCTTACTATGGAGTTGTTAGAGTGCTGTAAAATTCAAGCGCAAGGTTAATTGCATGCTAATGTCTATATACAGATGAACGCAAAACCACCACTTCTGGCTCAGGAAATCCCCGAGCTGCAGATGTCAAGGCCAAGAGAGGCAAATAAGGAGATACCACTTGATGTTTGCCAACTCTTTTGCTCTTCATTAAGTGCCTGCTTTTGGACACCATCAAGGGCAGGATGCTAGGCTAAACAAACCTTTGATATGACCTAGTAGAGAGGTTCTTAGATTGTGATGAAAGCCAAGATTAAGTGGCTTAATTAAAGTAGACATCCCTGTCAATTCGGTTGCGTTGGCCTGATAGGGCTCTGTAGGGATCCAGGTCGCCATGGCTAGAGAAAACGTCTCACAGAAGACAGGTCATACATATACTTTCAATCAGCCCTGTTCTTTGTCACTTCAGAACACTCTACAGATGCCAGTCTGTAAATCATTTCCAGCAGATTTGTATCAAGTTTAGAAACCTATTCAGGATAATGATTTTTTTCCCAAGTGTGATTAAAATAAAATAAATTAATAGAACTGCTGGGTTTTGACAATAAATAAAATTCTATACTTGAGTTTCAACAACAAAACCCAAACAAACAGCTCTTGAGCTGTTAGCACCTGATTAGACACCACAAAAAGTTCCACTGATGGAGGGTGCTTGAGGCTTCTGTGCTTTGATTTCGTGTTAGTGGAAAGCTTAAGCCTGATGTGGGTGCTGCTTAAGCCTGATGTGATGCCCATGCATCCACCAGTCATGCAGCCTCTTCCCTGCTTCTGCCACATTTTTGTCTTGCTTCCTTTACCTTTTGTAACAGCACAGGTTTTAGCTCATCAAAAGCTCATAATCCTATAAACCTCTACTGTCCACAAAATTATAGGATAGTTAACACTGGAAGAGATCTCGAGGGTCATTTGGTTGAAATCCTTGCTCAAAGCAAAGGCTCAAAGCTATACACTGTTTCAAAAGTTCCTCAGGGCCTTTTTCAGCTGAATTCTGAGTATTTCAACTACCAAGAATAACATTTCTACAGAAAAAAAAATTGTCTGCGTTGGTGCCCTGTGAGAACAGGCAGAAACTGTTTACAAAATTCACTCTGAATGACACTTTAATTGCTTCATCTATCAAACTCCATAATTGAGCAAAATTATAGGAATATAAATATATATATATATATATAAAGGAATATTTGGAGTGAGTTGTGATAAAATATTAAACTTCTGGAACATAAATGTTTCGAGTATTCAATGCAGTTATAAAAGCACACAAGAAAAAAAGGAAAACAGTTAAAGGAAGATGATCCATAGAATGTGCTTGTCTCTTGTGATTTTTTAGCTGAATGCAAATAGTTTTCATGAAAAATGTAGGATTTCCTTCCTTTTTATCTTATTTCTAGCTTCCTCATTTATTAAAAACTTCCCTATTTTGTGTCACTATGGAAAGTTTTTATATCATTAAATTTCATAGCTTTAGTAAAGTAATGATAATGTAGCCAGTTTTTAGTGGCATAATCAACCTCTTTCATTTTTAATGGACAGCTTCACTGTTATGTGCACTGAATGTAGCTGCTTTGACAAATATTCAGTCAAAAATCAAAATTGTCTTTGCTTTCACAGACATTTATTATCTTTACAGTGTGTGGAGATTGCATAATTGCGCTTTCCCATTTCCTGTTAAAAACTTGTTGTAAACAGACAGAACTCCAAATAGATTCTAAATTATGCTTGTTTTTAAATACATTATTAAGTCAGCGTGCACAGCAAGCTGTGCCTTTAAGAAAAGCACACTTTCAGACAGCAGCCTAAGAACCATCACCATCCCACGTGGTAGCTCTGAAATTAAAACTACCAGGGAAAAATGTTTCTGTTCCCACTGCCTGATAATGAAAAAAACCAAAACTAACAATTTTCTTGCAACATGTAGTGCAGGAGAAATCTGTGCAGATGGGAGATGTGCAATCGAGCCTTGTTACTATTACACTTGCCTCCTGACAACTGATTCATTTCTCTCACTCCCACCACTGATCACAGGCATCATACAACTAATACATCTTTATTCTTCCTGTTTTTCTTGCTTTGCACCACCCCACTGAGAGCGGACCCCAAGACGGCCAGATCCAGCAGGTGGAATTATTGGCAACTTTTCTTAAAAATGAACACACCCCAGGACACTAAAGGGGGTTTTGTTCCCTTATGGGTTGTTTAAAAACAAATGTCTCCACTTCCACAATATCTTTGCAGAGAAAGTGCTTGCCTGAATCGGTGGCTTCTTGGGTTGCAAAACAAACCATACAGTTCCTCTGTAGCTCTCTAGGAGAAACCCCTTCCTGTCCATCACTCCAGAGGCTTTCCCACAAGTCCACTTTCCGTTCCTCTTAGGAAAATTCTGGTTTCCTTCTTATCCTCAGCACTTCAGCACAATGCTCCAAAGCATTCCCCCACCCTGTGCACTCTTGCCACTCTCAAGGAAGAAACCTTCTCCTCATCTCTCTAGACATCTCTGTCCTTTGAAAGATATCAGGAGACGGGATAAGAAGGAAAGGCAGCCTGTCTTTTTCTCTGATCCCCATCTGTGGCCTTTCCAAAGAACACAGAGTACCCACGCAAATAGGAACAAATGTACAAATATCTTACGCCCTTCCAACCCCTCCATGTCCACACGTGCACAATCTTCCCTGATCTGAATGGTGCATCTTGGCTCCTGGGGCAACAGTTCACTTCACCTGGCTTTTCCTCTTGGCTCTCTCCTATGAAGCATGCTCCACCCCATATTGCTTTTCCCTATACCCAGGTGTCCTATCCTCTTGCAGGAACCACCTGTCTCTTGAAGCCCCTGCACTCCTGCCAGCATTATCCACATTTCCCAGACCTCTGCTTTGCCAAGACACTGCTGAATGCCCTAGCCTGACCTGGCTCTCCCAGGGGTAGTCAGCACTTCTGGACCAATTCAACCTGTTTTATTTCTACTTTGGCCTTTCCCATCTATCTCTGGGGTTTTGATAACTCACACTGTATTTTGTACCATTCTTGGTCTATGTTTCTCATTGTGTGAGCCCCTGCTCCTCCCATTACTGGATATTATCCCAGGACCTTAGTCTCATCATTAGCCTTTTCTGGTGAACCACAGAGCAACTGCAAATCTTATATATATATATATATATATATTCATAATTATTGATTGTAAAGGAGGATTATGTCAACTACTTCTAAAAGGAGGTGAGATTAATTTCATCTAGCTGTCTAGATCAAGAGTCTGGATAAAAGGCAGTATAATGGTTGCACTGTGTGCATTTCGTAGAATGAGAGCAAATATTTCCCGAGAGGAACTAAAACTGCTAACCATATGCTTAAAATGCTTTAGAAATCATTATTTAAGAGGTAGTGAATTAAAAAGGTATGCCCTGCAGAGTTCCATAGAAGGAAGAAAGCATGGTATGTCAGAGCAGGACACAGCTAAGAAACAAACTGAACACTAACTGTTCCTGTGTCCGGATACGGTGACATCAGGACAACTTTATGCTTATGGAGTAGTTCAGACCTTTCCTATTGACCCCGGAAAATCTGGCTCTTGCCCACTGGAAACTGGCCTGAAGGCACTAATTCCTTTCACAACTATCTCTCTATTCTGTTTGTATTTATAGGTCTCCCTTGCATTTTGTTCCAAATTACTCTTCACTTCCTTTTTCAGTTTCCTAGTTTCAGAAACATAAATGACGAAGTAAACACACCAGTTCACAAACTTCTTTTGAGATTCCTGCTTTAGCTAGGGAACTGCAGTTAATGTTTTCTTTTCTGTTCCAAGTTATTAGCAAATTGCTTCTCTGTAAACTGGCATTCTTTTGGAGGAGGAGGATGTTCCATTCCTCTTTTTACATCTGTCTGACATGGCTGTGTGACTGTCTGACATTACAGAATCTTATAATCACACAGTCATAGAATCATGGTGAAATCTTCCGCAGCTTTTCCTTCCCTAGAGGCATTTATTATTTCTCACACTGTAGTAAGTGCAAGTTGAGAATCAATTACTTTTTCAGCCATGTTATAGTTGAGAGATATAATGAAAATAGTGATAAAAGGGAGGACGTTCTCTCTAAAATACTGCCCTAATATAAAGAAAGGGCAAGCAACTGAGAAAGTAGGTGTCCACGTCATGTCTATATGGAAAGGCATTTTATAAAGAAAGGAACAGCAAAAAGGATTAGAGACCTAGAAGACATAGCCAGTGAATTAAAAAGGGAAGGACTAGTTTTGCTTTAAGAAAATATAAAGAGGGAGAGGAGACATGCAAGAGCTATCAAATTTATAAGAACCTGTCTCAGAAAATGCTAGAGCAGAACAGCGCATAAGTAGCCTTAAATTACACTTTCTTTAGATGTCCATTAGGGTAAACTTTCAAATGTCATGAATGAATAAGCAAAAAGACACACTCTTTCACAGGACGGTAAAGACAAATCCTTACTGACCTTTAAGAACATGCTAGATCAGGAAAAGTGGATGTTTGTTTGTGTATAGAAGTTTAAGAATCCCATCCCTCCTTCCTGTTATTTTTACTTTTATGATCAATTGTTCCGTTGAAGAAGACACACATACTTTTACTTAGAACCAGACTTTTAATGCCTACTTAGTGAACAAATGTAGAATAAAAACTCATTTACATGTATTCCATAACACACAAAATATTTTAATTTAAACAAAAAGTCTGTCAAAAGTCTAAAATATCAAAAATATCAAATTAAATAAGGACCTTCTCTAGACTAAGAGCCTTGAGCCTTTTTCTTTTGTTTACATTTGGCATAAAATACACTGGAAAAGTGAAAAAGAAAACCTGTATGTGAGCCTACTGTACATTTTTAGGGTTTATGAACCTAGAGAACATGATTGCAATGCTATCAGCTCCATCATGGTGGAAGTCTAGAATGATATTCAAAGAATTAACACTCTTGGACAGGGGGAAGTAGGTTAGAAATTAAAAAATACTTCCTAATGGTAAGTTTCATTAGGCTTTGAAAAAATGGCCTAAAAAGGTATGAAATCTTCACTGATATTGGAGACTTCAAGAATAAATTTTATGTACTTTTTCTGGGTATGAATTAAGTATAATTCATCCTGCCTATCCCTCTTTCCGCAGAATCCTTTGAGATTGTTATTCTACTATTTAAATGATAACGTATTTCTACTCACAATATATTCCTACCTCTTATTACAGTTGATCTTTCAATGCTAATGTGACAGAATTAGAGCAGAATGAAAACAATTTACACTTTCTATACAGATGAGGAAAATGTGTTAACTCAGATATTACAGGTATTACAGGCAACATGAAGGGTTTCTGTGGGTACCTCAGTAGCAAAAGGAAGATGTGGAGTAGGCTGCCTAGCAGCTAGTCCTGCTTTGAGCAGGCACATGCTTCAGTTGAGTTCAGAAATCCCATCCAACCTGAGCAAGTCTGCCAGTCTTTGCTGGAGATTGAGGTGA
This sequence comes from Pezoporus flaviventris, assembly GCF_033815535.1. Lineage (NCBI taxonomy): Eukaryota > Metazoa > Chordata > Aves > Psittaciformes > Psittacidae > Pezoporus > Pezoporus flaviventris. The sequence continues at coordinate 12,874,729 of NW_026892595.1, forward strand.
CACAGGATAACAACAGACCTGGCTATACCTTTTGGGGCATGCTAAGGAGCATATTCTCACAGTTGCCTGTGGTGAGCATGGTTCTTCTTGTGCCTAAAGTGACACTGGACCCAGGCAGAGACTGAAACTAGCTGAGAGTTCACTTACACAGATCTATGTGCATGCTCAACAGTCCTCCCAGGTATGACAGTTTGTGAGCAGATCTCTGTATCTGCCTTGCAAGTTTGCTTGTTCTTGCAAGTATAGAAAGCAAGAAGCATCCCGTGCAAATTGAACTAGAGAAAGTCACTTTGCCTTAAGAATTCTTGTATTCCAGCACTTTAATTCCTTTCAAAATAATGCCCAAAATTACTCTGCTTATTACACTGTTGCCTGCTCATTTTGTTCAATATTGGTCACAAGCCAATTTGATTCATGAGTTCCAGGGTCAGCATCACCACGGTATATGGCATTGTCAAAACTGGTTGGAATTGCTTGTCGATCACGCCGTTTTTTATAGAAGAAATAGAATGTAAGGCCAGTCCCTGCTAGCACAAAGAAGATCAGTATAACAATCATCCCACCTAAATTGTTTCCAGATGAAGCAGCAGCTTCCTTTTTCGATGCTGTGAAAGACAAACAGAACAATTACTAGAAATGGCCAAAGACTGTGACTGCATATAACAAACATCTAAGTAAACTGAGTGAAGGTAAAAGTACTGAACAAACATAACAGCAGTTCAAATTGAAGCATGCTCCAGATGGACAATGCAAAACTGGGCTCAATCTCTTGTATGTTCCTTTTAAAAGGAGCATTATATTGTACTACCGTATACTATTAGTAAAGCAAAAAAAAAAAAAAGAAGAAAAAGAAATCAGTAAGACATGCAGTGTGAGAGAAGAGTTCTTTCAAACAGATAACAGATGAAATCATCTGTGAAAGTTAAATGGGTATTTAAATAAAACTTTTCTGAAGGCAATTTTACTTGTAAATAATAAACGCCTACTAACTTATTGAGATTTCAGTTTAATGGGCTTGTAAGAAACCAACTTACCTTTATTGATGGGTGAATCATGGGTTGGCTCAACTTCAGCAACTTTAAAATTAATATATATATATTAGACATAGTTTGAAAGCAATCCTTCAAAGATTAAATAAATACTGCATATATAATTTTCACTTTGCATTCCTATCAAATTTTAATTAAACATAGAATCACGGAATGGTTTGGGTTGGAAGGGACCTTAAAGATCATCCAGTTCCAACCCGCCTGCCATGGGCAGGGACACCTCCCACTAGAGCAGGTTGCTCCAAGCCCCATCCAACCTGACCTTGAACATTGCCAGGGATGGGGCAGCCACAGCTTCCCTGGGAACCTGTTCCAGTGTCTCACCACCCTCACAACTGAAGAATTTCTTCCTAATGACTACTCTAAATCTCCCCTCTCTCAGTTTAAAGCCATTCCTCCTTGTTCTGTCACTACATGCCCTTGTAAGAAGTCCCTCTCCAGATTTCTTGTAGGCCTCTTTAGGCTCTAAGGTCTACCTGGTGCCTTCTCTTCTCCAGGCTGAACAGCCCCAGCTCTCAGTCTGTCCTCATAAGGGAGGTGCTCTAGGCCCTGATCATCTTTGTGGTCCTCCTCTGGATCCAATTTAGTAGGTCCATGACTTTCTTATGTGGGAGCACCAGAAATTTACGTAGTACTTGGACATGAAAAATATATGAAAACATTTTCCCTGGCAATTCAGTCTATCTATAGCTTGAAGGATCCATAGAATATTCTTATTAAAAATATTTGCAAAAATAAAAAGGTTGTCTCACTATTAATTAGTTGCTTTGAACACTTTTTTTGGTAGGGGAGACAGATTTTCAAAGTTTTTACACTTCCACAGTGTAAGGTTTCACACTACACACTGAAGAACTAATTATTTTTACACTTGCAAAGGTGAAAAGCACATTTGTACTTAACAACATTTAAGCTGGTTTAGGCAACTTCCTTTTCCTCCCTCCATTGGTTGGGGAGTATGATTCAGTTAATTGCTTGCAGGCCTGGCTGGCTGGGCCTTACAAAACTCATGGATGACTCCATTGCCAACCTGCCAACATGTGGAGATTCACCATCAGGAGGCTCAATTAGTTCCACATTGCATCTATTATATTTGTGCAGTGGATCTCTTTGCCAGTGGCAAATCTGGCCTGTTTCAAATTGTCTCCCCATTGATGTGTGCAAACAGAGCTGAGTCTGTGTGTATAAGGTGACTCACGCTAGCTGCATGGGTGCACACTGACATCCTTCATGCTGTGCACGCAAGGGAGACTCACCCAGCCTGTGACACGTTCAGAATTCATGTGGGTTGATATCCAAAATGCCACAGGGCCACAAGTAATCATTACAAATGAAATGTTCTATGCTCTTTGGTTGTCTTGTCATGTGTCCATGCGCCTGTGTCAGCAGAGAAATGAACTGGGCCCCACTGCCCACCCTCACTTGATGATTTCCACTTGGTCATCCAGCACACTTCACTGGTACCAACCCCAATGGCAACACCTATCCTCTTTCTGCAGGAGCTCAGTGACTTTGCATTGCTTCCCCTTAGCTTAACTATCAGGATAGTGTCTGCCTTTCTTCTCAGCACTAGTTTAGTCATCTATTCTTGTCTACTGCCGCCTGCACTCTAACTATAATGACTGTGAATTTTGTCCACGCTCTCAATAGGTGATATGTTCTCCTAGCCTAAGGTACAACAAATGCCTAGGAATCAATACTTTTAAACGGAGTGGAGGAAACAGTGACTCAGATTCTTCAACATTATTTCTCATTGTTGTTAACAGAAGTTATTCTTGGCTTCGATGCAGATGCACATGCACCAGCATCAATACATAAAGTGTGCCCAGTGCATAAGCAGTTTGGCTTGATCTATATAACCACTACTTCTAAAATAACTCCGTGTACAGAAATTCAGAACTTACTTTTGGGGATTTTGCAAATAAAATTCTGGTCGACAGAGCAGTAATAGTTCCTCCAGGTTCCACTTGAGACATCCATGTCAACACAGTGTTCATCAAAAATTACTGTAGGCTCTCCTTTCTCCCAGTTGACAAAGTCTACTGCACTTCTGTCTGTCCATAACCATTCCCCTAAAATTAAAAGTATTACCTAGTGAGTGAATAAAGTGAGCAGTCATTTCTAGTCTACCAGGCATGATGACATCAGATACGGAATTTATTAGTTGATTAAATTAGTATCACAGAGGGCTCATTTAACTCTTTTAACACTCTTTTAACAACCAGAGATACTCAGATGGGAATGTAACAAATGCAAGTGCTCATAAACAAAATTAACTCCAGTAGCCTTCAGGGCCATGGCTGTCAGTGATGTAAGGAAGACATGCCCAAGCTACCCAAGGACTTATAGCTGAAGCCTGTGCCTGGGAGCCAAGTTCAAGGATACATATTGCTCAGAGATTTTATTTGTGTATCCAGAACCAGCAAATAGCTGCTTTATCAGAGCTGGATTAATCAATTATCTTTGCAGACTGAATTAGCTCCCTAAGGAGAGCTCCCTCCTCATTTTCTGCTGAGGCTCATCACATAGGAATAATTGCCATCTCTGTTCCCTCAGTGTGAGCTTTCATGGCAGTATATCGTGATATAACTCACAACTGCCACAATGCCACCCCTTCCTTCACACTGTCTGCAGCTGCACTTTCCTTTTGCCTCTGGTGGCAGTGTAGTGGGCCAGGTCAGGACCAAATCACTGCATTTGTACTGCTAGTTTTAAGCTAGAACAGATGAACCTGGCCCACCATGCAATAAGGTGCCTACCATTGCTGGTGGGGAGAGACAGGGACTTGGGCACCCATGGCCAAGGTCACTCACTGCAGCCCAGTCTAGACTTGCTCTGGAGATGTACACTGAAAGTCTCCCATAACTGCAGAATTGCCATAATATACAAACCAGGATCAGATTTGTAGTTAAAAAACAATAAAAAAAATAAGAAATGGTGCCAGGCAGCTCAGATGAGCTGCTGTCCCGTGTGGTTTAGAAACGTATTTCAATTTCAGGTTGCCTCATCTTTGAACTACAAGGCAACATTTTTCTTAAAAGGTTAACACTGGTTATATGTCAAGCAATTTGAGTAAAAAAAAGCAACAGGAAATGTTTTAATCAACTGCAGTGCTAAGCTAGAAAATTTTACAGACAGAAATATACTCTAATCACAGTAAAGATACAGAAAGTGTGGTTTTGTTTTAAGAATTTTAGCAGAAAAGTTATTAAACATATAATAGTTGATTTCTCCCTGGTTATTTATTTAATATTAATGCATTAGTATTAAGTATGTTAGTGTTATTTAGTATTCCCTCTGTTTATTTAGTGTTTATTTTCACCTCAATATGCATTGTGAAACAATTACCATCAATATTTTTGAACAATCCTATCCAAAACTTTCTGAAGTCACTTGCAAGTGGAGACAAATAAAGTAAGAGAAAGTCCATTTCAGCAGAATCTTCTATGGAAACCAGAGAAGCACCTAAAAATATCAATTAAATATTACATCCAATTTCAGCAAGATTTTCCATTAGAAATTAATTATCTCAGAAAACATTCATGACATATTTCATGATCAGCCTTTTCATACAGTAGAAAAGCTTGATAATAAATTTAAATTAGCTGTAGTTTGTAATTGATATACATACACACATCTATGTATTATCTCTTCGTTCCGGATTAAAAAGTCAAGCACACAAACAATCTGTAAAATATCCTAATGAAAAAAGGCTCTTACCCATTTGAATACATGCCATGGATGCATCAGGCCAGCTTTCCTCAGAAGTGGTGTGAACGTAATAGCAATGACCACGGAAGGGAATCCATGATCTACCACGCTTCGGTTCAGGACAGTTTCCAGGAAGCTGTGGTGGTTCACTAGGGATTAACTCTATTAAAAAGACACACAGGTTTCAGTGAGGTCTTAAAAGCCAAGGTAAACATGTATTCTTGCACTGCTCGCCAGCCCTACCAGTTTGACAGTGATTCCAGAAAAGGCACTATCCCATAGACTTAAATAATCATAAAAGATTAAACTAACTGGTAATAAACTATACTGGTTGGAGCTGGTTCTCCAGTCTGCTAAGGAAGGCTTACAGCAGTCTAACTGCAATTGTGTTCAGCAAGGCAATTTTTCCTTAAACTTGCGAAGCAGAATGAAGAATGAGTCAGTATACCTAAAGGATCTCAATAGCACCCTAAGCCAGTGGCTTGTGTAGCAGTTTGTAGCAAGGGTGGTCAGAGAAGCTGTCTGTACCCTCCCATATACATACATCCTAAACTATGCAAAAGTAGCCTATTGCATTGCCTGATCAAAGCCAAAGCAGAGCTTGGATGAATATAAAATTTCTGAAGTATGGTGCAGAGATCATAACTTTCATATATAATTTAAAATATCTTGGAAATTACATGCAATATTTGAGTTCTAATGTATCTCAACAGAAGCTTCCCAGGATCTTATCATTTAAACAAATCAATTTAGCTGCTACCTGAGAGAAATTTCTTATCTCCAAATATTATGAAAGATACTTTTAAATATAAAAATAAATTTGCAGGTCTTGACAACCAAGGGTGCAGAAAAGAATTATTGAATGTGGCATGAAATATTGCAGTTGTCTTTATGATGTGCATATGCTGACTGGCTTGTGAAATCACTCAAGACAGTTTGGATCTGGGAGTTCTTCTGTAATGAAAGCAATAGCTTATCACAAGGCATGCATTATCTATCACAATCTTTGCACCTGTGGGAAAGCTGCGTTCAAATAAAGCTATTAAGTTCTAGCTTCCCAAATCACATTTCTTCCATTTGCAACTTACCATTGGATTGTTTACAGATTGATAAAAAGGTTTCATTGCAAGATGCTGTCTTCCAAAACCCATCCATATCCAAATAGACACAGGCTGTGTTCTTATTTGGTTCTCCAGTGGCCCAGTTATGATACCTGCTCCTCCTTCTATCTGACCATATGTAACGGCCACTAGTCTAAAAGCAAATAACAATAAAGATCATGTCACTTACAAGCATCAGATTGAAAGAACATTAAGATTCCACATGAAGGTATATAAAAATTATGAAAAAATCAGAACCACAGTTTCTTGCACAAAATAAATTAGTCCTCTGCCATGAAAACATACCCGTCTGGCCCAGGCTTCCACTCTCCACAGCAATTAGGGCAGTGGTCCTACAGACATTCATTTAGTGCACAACCTACATTATGCAATATACACTGCTCATCTCATGAGCTAAATGGACAAAGGTCCTTGAAGTAACAAATGTGAATATAAAGTTGAAGATTTTATCAAAAGAGTCCACATATACACACATATCAAATAAAGATTGAAGAGAAACCACTGTTAGTATTCCTCTGACACAGCCTCCTCTCTATTTTTAGAAACAAATACAAAAAGTAGAAGTTCCACTGGAGAGAAGAACATTGATGACATTTCTCATGGGACACACACCACAGACCTCTGCCACCCATGCTAACAGGGTTTATTCTAGGCTTCTAGTTCCTGCAAGAACCAGCTACGGAAGATAAACTACACATATGGGGGGAGTTTCAGTGGATTTCACCACTATTAGCAGAGGATGATCAACATGAGTCACATCCATGGCTCCTGTCACCTACATCCTGTGCAGCCTAACTCCTTCTTCCTGTGTTCTTTGGAGTCAGGCTCCCATCCAGTTCTTTGTGCCACTTCTTTTCCTGTCGTTTTGACTTTGAAGTCCTTGGCCACATTTCATCCCAGGTTCCTGTCTAATCCTAGTTCCCCAGTGCCTGCTCCAGCTGAAGTGAGGCACCAGTTCCTCTCACTTAAGCACCTGTGTCCTCTCTTAATCCTGTGTTCCACCAAGCTTCAGCTCTACCTCTCTCCTCTTGATTTCCTTACAACTCTGCTTCCACAAGTATTTACTATGTCTTCTTTTTTTGTGTTCTTTTTACATGCCCCTAATAGAGGTTTCCCCTTTCAGACCTTCCCACTCTTCATGGACTGAGTTTGTTGGCAGTATTTCTCAAGACACTAGCTTCATCTCCAAAAACCAGCCCAAGGTGTCCTCATTGCCAGAGGTCTGTTCCTGCCTCTACGCTGCCCCTTCTCATTTGCCCTATTGCCCATCACAAGCTGTTGTAGTGCTAGGCTGTGAATTAAACCAAAACTAGAAATAACCTCACAAAGAACAAACTATTTTTAACCAGTCTTTTCTGTGGTGTGTTCAAAAATGTGTCTTGAGAAACAGCAATGCTCCCCTACATGAGCATGTGGTAGACCATAGCATAGGAAATGGAAACCTCACACCCACTTTTACCACTCAAGCCACTGTTTACCGCAGCTACATCCTTGGTGGCCTTTGAAACATGGGCTGTGGCAGCGCAGCTCTCCCTTACATTATGGCCAAGCAAAGTTTTGATGTCTGCCACATGTTCATGGATCTGACCAATAGCACTCACACGGGAGCAAAGAGCTGTGGATCCTGTCAACCTCTGAGCAAGAAATATGGCTGATCTATGATAATCTAGGGTAGCGGTATGATTGTCACAAGCATTTGGTGGACTCACCGTGTTGCTGTTAAGACCAATCCATACAGGCTCCCCGTGCTTTAATATTTGTAACCACAGGTAAGATTCAGCATAAGGATCCAAAACGCTGGCAAGTTCTGAAGACTGGTCTCTGCAGTTCTTCTCTGCTTCTTCCCAGCTCATTTTGTAGTTGATGACCGCATAACGGTCATCACCATATTTGTTATAGCCAAACATTGGAACTACAGGTTGGGAGCTTTGCAGTTTGGGGTCTGTAATAAGCAAACAGACAAAATGAAAGTCAAATGTTTTATCTTGATTATACATATACCTGAGAGAAGATCTAGTGTACTGGAATAGTCAAGTAATTAAGAAAGGCTGGAATAACAAATTAAGATGTGTCCCAACCATCACTGCAGTGATGAAAGCCATGTTTTCTTCTTCTGTGGCAAAACTTTTTAGTTCTTGTGAGAATGACCTTTCGACATACTTAACTGTATCACCTCTAGGAACATGTTTTGTAAGCTCCAGACTTTCCCAAAGCATACTGCAACAATGTAGGGCATTAAAGGGAATAATTCCTTCACTTTTTCCATGGTATATTAGCATTTGTTTTATTTTTTACAAGGAATAGTTCTTGAAGAATTTATCCCTATTAAGACAAAGTACTGTTCTCTCTCTCTCCCTGATCTGATCACTAAAAATGATAAAATACATGATGATCCATAGTTTTTTAATTTTATTAATTCATTGGTCTAGTCCTTAAAATAGGAAAAAATTAAGTGTTTTTCTCCAAAAAAAATTAAATTCCTGCTCATTTTGTTAAAATATCCTGCAGTGCCTGTAACAGTGTCAGATTAATTTCAGTTAAAATAGGGTTGAATACAGGAAAGACATTTTTAATACCAGTTTGACATAATCATTTATGATTCAGCTGTACTAGGAAGTGGTGAAAGAAAACTCACCTGATTTTTTTTGGCATATGTAGCTTTTGCTTGCTTTACAGTCTTCATCTTTCCATTTTCCTGCCTGTTCAATAGGGTTCTTCTTCATAAAGACACAGTCTTCCTAGAGGGTAAATGAGATTCACAAGAAAAAGATGTAGATAGGTAAGAAACACTTCAGCTCCTTCTGGCCATCCTGACACAGCAATCACACACAGACCCACACAGATGAATTGTATGAAGGTCATCTATACGAACTCGAACAAGCAATGGTCAGGAGCAGTAGTATGACAATAATAATTTAGCCTGGATGGCAGCAGAGGTTGGACCTCACAGACCTTTTTCCCATTTTAGCTGAACTCAGAGAAATTCTGTCATGAAAAAGAGAGAAGCTTGGTAAAGCTAGCACAGGAGTACAGAAATAGCACTATCGAGCAGTATTCTACACTAGCCATTTTATAATTTTTGAATAACACTCAGTTTTGCCTTGCAATTAGAAATGTATAGCAGTGCTGAAAATGTCACAGCATGAAGAAAAGGACTTTCAGAATGAAGATTCAAGGGAGAAGATAAAACTAAGGAAGGAAGATCCAGTCTCCTTCGTTTGAGGATTTTGTTCAGTGAATTCATCTTAATAAGCTCAGCGCCAAGAAATGTACATACTCACAGTCATCTGGGTATTTTCGTCAAGCCTAAATAACACTCACTGTATCTCAGAATTATACTGTTACTGCTAAGTTATGGCATATTTGAATCCCTGAGCAGTCATAGTAAAGTGAGAGAAATTTCTCTTGTCTGAGTTTCGCGTAGTGCTTCCAAAGCTCTGCTGGATTCATACAGAATCACAACAAAACACAGAAGTTAAGTTAGAAAAAAATATGTGAAGGTAGATCTCTCACATGAGTCCTCTGGTTTTAAAAAGCAATAGGATTACTAAAAATCTTCATAAAGGAAACTTTACGGAAAATACAGCTGTAGCTACATTACATGAAATGCATGACATTTTATTCATCTGCCAAAGTTGTAATGTTTAAGTGATAAACAAATATTAATGTTTACCTTACTATAATAACTTCGGGAACCTTTTGCCCAGTTTGTATAGTAAACCGGGCTTCCATCTGTCCACAAGTATGTGTGCTCCTGATTTATGTCATTCAGTCCAATCCAAGCATCAGTTGCAGCATTTTTTAAGAGGGACATGAGGGAAGCTGAAGGAAAACAGAAAAATTGTACAAGGAGTGAAACTGAACGCACCTTTCCCAACAGTGCAGACTTTAGAGTGCATGGAACCAGGATGATGAGTTTTTGTTTTCTCTTTTTCAGTAAGGTGGCAATCTTATAATAAAAAATAAAAATAATACATAGTCATCTGATGTTAAAGCCAGAAAAAGTATTTCTAAACTCAAAGATGGGCAAATTTTTAAGAAAATGTGAATTTATGTGTGCACTCTCCCATGTTGTTCATCGTCTGAGGAAGCAGGGAAAATGTGTTAATGGCAGTACAGAAATTAACATGGGTACACTAAACCTTGGCATGTAGAAAACGAGTCTACAGACTGTGTACCCCCTTTTGTTCTTTGATAACTTCTTCGTAACCAGGCTTGATAACTTCATTTCTAAATAGGCATAACACAAATAAAACTACTTAATATCCAAATATGTATGTACTGGGATCTTATCTTTTTGGAAAGTCGGATGCTGTTTCCCGTAGCTCCTGCCTAGACTGACTTTCCACTTGAAGAATGTCCTTTCTTTGCTATAGAAAAAGATATAAACCACAGGTACTGATGGGGTGAGCTAGGAGATGGTCCACATGCAGCCCTCAGGACCTGAGGTATTACATTTTCAGAGCAAACATAAGGCCTCATTAAAATCCTGTAACATGCTGAGCAGCAAGGGCAGGAGGCTGAGGTCCAGCAGAGCAAGGGGAACAGGGGGAAGTGGGGACTCCAGCATTGGAGCTTTCTGCTGCCTGAGGATGTGTCCTCCACTGACACCCACAACATTTGCCTCAGCAGCTAGGTGCATAGCGATTTGGTTGGGATATTACTCCCTTTGTGTGCTATTTTCACAAGCAAACTTTTTGTTAAAAAGAAAAAGACATTTTATTATATGACAAGCCCCTAATATAAAATCATAATATTTGAGTTCTTTTGTATGTCCTATATTAATCCCAAAGCTATGATTTTGAAACTAGTCAAGACACTAAAACCTATGCAAGCAATTTTCCAAAGGTGTAATTTCACTTTAAACATAACTTTACATTAATATGGCATAAATAACAGTATATATTTTAGAAGCTATAACACCTGTTTTAATCTGTTTATCAGGAATTACTTTATGTGTCATCCAGTATCAAAACATTGGTACTTTATACCTTGCATTTCCTTTCTTGATACAGTTGCCAGGTTTCCTCCAAAATCAATACAATTGTTCCGTGCAGCGTGCCACGTCAATGTATCATTTTCATTAAAGCCAAACACTTTGAAACACTGAAAAAGAGAAGTGTGCCAAATCTGTAAATGATCATTATAATATAAATTATATTATATAATATAATATATAATATATATGATATATAATATATAAAATATATAAATTGTCATTATAATTTCTGATGAAAGCTTCTCTGTTTGTAACAAAAATGATAAGCTGGACATATTAAACAAAAAGAGAAGTCAGTTGACTTAACATTAATATCCGACTTGTCTTTAGGTCTTTCATAAAGAGAAGTTCTATAGTAGAAAACTAATATAAAACCCAATATTTTAGCATACAGTTAGAATATGTCAGTCTAATGTTTTAGTAAAACTTATGTTAAAGCTTCTGAGCACACTTCTGAGGTGTGACTTTGTGGGAGGAATACCTAAGAATACCTCAGAAAACAAACAAGTTTAAGATATGTTATTGATGCTGAACATCTCAGCTTCCGTTGCCCTGTTTGACAAACCAAGTTTTGTTCTCACAGGATAATCAATCACAGAAAGAGAACGATTCTGACATTATAAAGAAAACCAAAAATTTACCATTTCTTGTGATATGATTTAACCAAGATGTCATTAGACAGCTTTGCCAGAGTCAAGCAACCAAAATGTGCTAATTAAAGCATGCAACTGAAAAGTTAATCAGGCAATTTGGGGGCAATTAGCTTTTATAGCTTCATTGATGATAATCTATGGATTTTAAATACATACAGGCTCTTATCCTGAACTTTTGTCTTTTGAGAAGGCTAAGAGTGATCTTACATAATAAAATGTGTTGAAGCTTTATTTAAAAACCTTAACAGATTATATTAAAAAAGACTCATAAATTTGCCAAGGGAAGGTGCCTTTGACGATTAAGACGCCAATACATAGTAGGCAAGGGACTAATAAGTGTCCAGGCAACATGTGACAGGCAGACAAGCTCAGTGCAATATATGAGAATATACAACAGCTCCACACAAGTTGTTCAGCCATCCTTGGCAACACAAAACACCAGCAAACATATGACATGAAGTTTTCTTCTGGTACGTCTCATGACCTCCTTAATAACTTCTGTGATCCCAATAGAGGCTATAATTTCTATTTCAGAAATCATACTTTTAGAATCTTCAAATACAATCAGATTTTGTGATGACTGAAAACCCTGGTACAGGGTTTTCACTGATACAGTGAAATCCTCAATCAGATTGTTTTCATTCTGTTATTTTCAAAATACAATATATTGACACTTCATACTGTACCTTGTTGTCAAGGAGGAGCCAGTCTTCTGGACACCCACCCTTCGGTGGTGGTGCAGTGGGAGCAACAGTTGGACGAACAGTAGAATTAAGTCTTTCACAGATGAATAACTCAACGCTGCCACAGTTGAGATCATTCCATGTGCCTGAAAGCAGATTAGAATAAAAGAAAAACAAAATGCAACTGAGACTGGGATAAAAAGTGTACTTTCCTAGTATTTCTCTCCCCCAGAAATAATAAGTAATCTTTAAATATGTTCCTCAGAAATATTCAGGTCTCCAGCAAAATATATCATATGAATATTTTGTCTGAGAACAGAAATATTTCAATATTGCAAACTCATATCATTATGAAAGCTGAGTTTTAGTTCAAAGGCTTAGCTCACCTCTGTAAACATCTATAAGACTTATAGAATCACTCTATCTATATAAGGTACTTGATCTTTGTTACCTTACTTCCTGAGATTCTAACAGTCTTATAGTGTTCTTGGTAATTTTCTCCTAGAGGAGGGTGATGTAAGAGTATAACATTCACATCATCATCCCTATTTTGTGGATCAGGAACTTGGTAATTTTCTCCCTAGAGGAGGGTGATGTAAGAGTATAACATTAACATCATCATCCCTTTTTATGGATCAGAAACGAATGAAAAAATGACATTAATTTCATTAGCTGCAGACAGTTACAAGGTAATTATTTACAGCAGAGCTAATCACATCTTACGTTTAATGGAGATATTTTCATAATTCAGTGAAGTTAAGGACATAATTCATCTTATCTGAAGATCTCCCAAACAGGACATAGCATATGATCCCCGAAGTGTTCATTTCCTTCCATTGACTTCTAATAGAGCCTAAGAAGACTACCTCACCTACAGATTTCGAGGCTAGAAATGCTAAAAAGTAAAAGATATTAACTGCTCCAAAGAAGACTAAGTGCTTGGCCAGTGAAAGCACCATTACTTCCAACTCTCTGTATTAACGGATGTTTGTATTCACTTTAATTAAAATAGTGTATATCATTGTTTAGTAACAAAGACATGCTCAAGTCCTAGATTATTAGGAACTGCACAAATGGTATTAGACAGCTGATGTCCTTGAAAGATAGTCATAAAATGGACAGAGGTTAGAGGAGAAACAATACTGATTCTATCTGCAGATGGTCTGATACTTAACTGATTTGTTCACATTAAAATTTTCTGACAAAGCTAAGAATGAAATTGCAGATATAATCCAATGGGTTAAATACACAGAAATGCACACACAGCCCTCCCAAGCCTGGGCTACACCTGCAGACTGAATGGTACAGCACCCACCTGTCTGGGTATACATGACCACACAGTTTTCATCATTATTTGCAAAATTGGGTTCATTTGGAGCCCAGGCAACATAGTTCACTGGAGATCCATCCATCCACCTGAAAGAAGTAATTTAGGGGAATTTATAATTCTTATTTGAATTTGTTAACTTCTCTTTGTGAAGGACATAGTTGAGATTTGTATTTTAAGTTTCCTATTATCCTAGCTTATGAACATGTTGTTCTCTGGTAAAAGAAAAACAAGACCTTCCACTTTTGAATTAGTAAAAAAATCATTATATCAACTGCCTATTCTGTTGACCTGGACCAGGTCTGAACTAACCATCTCGACTGGTGGTCCTAGCCTTTCTTGGTCTCTGAGCATTGATAGCCTGCAAGAAACACAGCAGTGTGGCACTGGACCTGGCTTTCTGTGGAGCACAGAAACAGAAATCTGAGCCTTGGGTCCAAAAAGCAATACTGGAAGATCTTGTAGGGTAAGAGAGAGCTTTGAACATATGAGGGACCGCTTGGAACCATTTTGTTAAACAAAGAAAATCTTTAATATTATGCAGCTATTGCTTTCAGTTGTGCAAAAATCGTTTCCTAGTTTGGTGATTCACAAATTTATTCTCAAAAAGTAGCCAAGAAAAAGTGAAAAAGCCTCAGTGTGCTGGAAGGAGGAAAGTCAGGTGGGTAATCTGCCAAGACCAAGAGCCACCAGACATCATCAGCTCCAGGGCAATTTAGTGGTTTTCCAGTTTTGGAGACTAAACAGCCATAAGTGTGTTTTTGCAAGTGAACTACAAACAAGGAATTCAGCAGGATGTCTGGCTGCTTCCAGTTGCAAACCTCCCAAGCTAAATAGGAAAAAACAGTACATAATAAACCAGGAGAAATATTATAAAGACAAATAGCAGCACCACCATCCAGCAGGGAGGAGGATGAAACTGGTGAGGAAGCAACGGAGAACTGTACAAACAACAATGGGTTTTGAGCAATGGGTGTTATGTAGAAAGCAGGAGCCTCAGGAGATGAGACTGTCCAGTCTCTGTGGCTTGTGGCCAAGAAAGACATCCAGAGGCAACACAGGAAAGAATGAAACGAAGATGCTGAGACTCATAAGACCCAGCTTCAAATCCCAAGAGTAGTCTCTATAAAAAGAGACAGGGACTGGGAAGGGAAGAAGAGTGCCACAGGAGATATGTGTCTGTAACTCATCTAAGGCTCCAGAGGATATTTACAACGTTCCCAGGATACTTTGTTTCCCAAGACATCTGTAGAAGAATAATGACTCCATGTAGCTTGAAGCTGTCCTGCCCTTGGCTCTGACAGTACAACCATTTGGAAATTACCTTCCAGACAAATGTTCTCCAGTATTGAAATTTCATCTCTAAAAACCACCATGATGACTCTTCCTGCAGGTTTTGAGGGTTCTTTTTCTTTGATATTTGAATGTTCTGTAATGTCAATTTTATCTTCCATCTAACAAAGAAAAGGGGGTGCCCCTGCACTGACTGTGAGTGAACATCTCAGCCTTACAATACAAAAGCAGAGTATAGAACCAAAAGAAGAGAAAATGGATAATGAAAATTTTATGTGAGAAGTGCTTCCCTGAGGACCAAGATCATATATTTAAAACTTTATGCCAAAACATGTCTGTAGACAGGTTGTGGCTGTCATTGAGCTTCAACAGTCTCTTAGAGACATCCATGCCAAATATTCACATCATGAGTCTGGTAAACTTAATTGCTTTTTACTTACCCGAATGTCTTGTCAAGGCTCACACTTAAGCCAATATAAAAACTATTTCCCCAGTCTTTATAGAAAGCCTAAAACAAAAAACAAACAAAACAAACAAACAAAAAAGAACTTTAATGAGCTGTAAGAAAGCAAATTTCAAACAAAATAAGCAAGCTCTCAAAAAAATGCTTTGGTTTCAGCTGTACAGTTGCATAGTATGCAGATGTGGAATTCTGTGCCTGAACAGCAAAATGCAGAATTTTCCTCAAAATTCCAGTATTTAAGGTTTTTTTAAAAGCAGAATGAAATGAAAAAGAAATAGGGCAAGGTTTTTGAAGGCTGCACCCTGAGAGTGTCCTTGAAAAGAAGCTGAGGATTTGTCTACATGTAGCAATTTAGCAAAATAATGATTATGGTAAAGCTCCTAAGCCCGTGAAAGGTGGCACTGATTTCTTTTATGATGGGGAACATATTTTGGTATTTCACAAGTCAGTGAAAAAGGTGCCTCAGTGCAGGACAGAACGGTGCATTTTCCTAAATAAAACACGTTTCTTACATATTTCCAAAGGAAATTCTTTTCACTTTCACCCTCAATGACAGCAAGATCACCAGCATTCTTCTTGCAAAAGTCCCTGGCTTTTTCCATAGGCATTTGTTCCTTGCTGAAGTAGTATTCCTTGTGATTATATATTATCCAGTCATCTTCACCAACAACATATTCATCATCTGCAAGGTAAAACGCCAAGTAGTCTGTCATAGAAATTAACATCATTATATGTTAACTAATTTCTGTTATTGGAACTACAAGACTTACTGAATGTAGAAGCAGGCTCTGGTTTCAGTGGTGCTCCTGCAATTTAAATCAACAACTGAGTATGCATCTTAGACATGTCTCAATGAATTATATTTATACAGGTGTTAGCAATTTAATTCCCAGTAATAAAATTGATCTTACTCAATATGCCTATTTTTGTCACACAGTTTCTCAGAATAGCTGAGAAAAAAGGTGTTACATTCAGCAAAATACCATGTTAGTGCCGATCACAAGTTAAGGATAGAGAAACTATGCCCAAATTTAGGCTTCTGTATCTCACTTCCTTAACCTGCTGCGTATACATCCCAAACTTACATGTGTATCGCATGGATGAAGTCATTGTTTCAAACTGCTTTTACTCAAATTAAAATGCATTAAGTATTTCGTTGCGCTCGATAGCACAGCTGGCTCTAATACATGTAGATAGTGCAATCTGACCTGGAAAGGGTATTCTTATATGCCTTCAAGAGTTGTTTAAGAAAGTTATCTTACCTTTTTTTATTTGACAAACATAGCCTTGCATATGTTCACAAAATAAATCATTCCAATTCATGTAAGTGTAGCCATTAAACACACCACATTTTTCATTTCCATCATAATTGTTTGGTTCTCCGTGTGCCCATTTTTCAAAATTTACCTATAGTGGAAACACAGCCTTGTTACTGTCTCCTGTTAAAGTGAAACAATTGTCTTATATATCATCCTGTTAAAGAAGAATGTACTTCATTTGATCTCGTAGTCTTTCTTGTGCTTTGATGCCAGACCTTGCAACAAGAAGGACATGACCCTTGCGTAGCATGATTTGTCAGTGTATTTATAAGCCCTGTTAGTCAGCCAAGAAGCTGTTGACTTCTTTGTTATCAGGAGACATGAAGTTCTTCTGTCAAGCTTTAGAAAGAAGCATGGAAGTAGCGCTCTCTGATCCCTGGGTTGCTTATTCTGCTCAGATGTTTCAAACTAAGATAATTCATCAGTGCTGTCATAGGGACTTAGGCCCTGCAGACCTCACCTACTTAAGACAGTGAGGGAAACAAAGCCTAGCTTGTGTAGACATACAAACTTATTTTTAACAGGAAATGACAAATGGGAATGTAGAGATTAGTACAACCAGATTTGCTTAGATCAAGAGAAATACTCCATCACCTTTGGTGTTATTTCATTATTCTAAATGTCATACTGTTATCTAAAACTATGAACTATCAAAAGATAAAAACAGGAGAGGTTGAGAGAGCTGTTTGCCAAGACATCCAGTGGAAATTAGACAAAAAGCTGGAAAAATAAATTATTTACTCACTGGGGAGCCATCACTCCATGTAAATCCACTGTCGGAGTCCAAAGCACTTAAACCCATCCAGTAAGATAAGTGAAGATATTCCCTCTTTCTGAATGATTACGAATATAGACAATCAGACAAAGTGCGAAACAGAGAAGGAGGGGGTATATCATTACATTATTCTCATGTTTGACATGTTTTGATGCTTGAAGTATTATTTGAGACATTCATATAAAGTAATCATTTATGTGACAAAAAATGCCCTGGCACTGTATTGCAGTGAAACACAGAGCTTCATGGGAAAGATCACAGGTGTCATGAGTACAGAAATATTAAGTTAAACATAAATATATTTTAAGGTCTTAGCTCCACCAAGTAGCTTAAACATCCAAATTCAGACCTGTCTGTACACATAGGCTTGATGTAAACATTTATATAAGCACATCAATAGGTCAGGTTCAGTCTCCCAGTTTTCCTCCTTAATTAAGGAAGCTAAACAGCACAAACTCTTCCTTTACTCAAGAGCATTTCATCTACTGATCAAATATAAATAAGCTAAAAAGATCAGTTTGAACTCTCTCTTTGAACTAAATGCAGTTGAAACCAGTTTTGATGATCCTTCTTGCATTTTTGTGTTATGTTCAGGCTACTTCAATGCGTAACACCACCTTCCAAGAGGCCTACCAAGAAATCCTTTTGGTTACCTCTTTCTACCCATTTCATTCTGCCACTTCGCAAAGATATACACAATCTTGCAGAGCAGAAAGTGATCATTTCTGCCTTTCAGAAAGGTGATAATTTTTTTCGCTATATTTAAACAATGGACTATGCAGATACTCACAAGCCAGCTATTAGGTTTTGTTCTTCTTCACTGTGGATACAGGCCAGATCTCCTCCAATGGCTCTGCAAAAATCTCTTGCACCAAACCATGTTTGCATTTTCTCCCTTCCTTCCTGAAAAATCTATAGAAAGTGGACCACTAAATACGGTGCTGTATATTACTGAAATTTAGAAACAGAATTCTAGGCTTCTATATTTCTTCTGGTCTTCTGGTCTCTAGTTTTATCACTTACTATTTAATTGTGCAACCGTAAGCTTGCGGTCATCTAACAAATTTGATTATGGCAACTGTGCTTTTCCTTTCATCTCAGACTCCAAACTTCAGTTCAACCTATATACAGCACTTCATAGCACTTCCCAGCCACACTACTTGGTGATGATACTGGAGACATGTTACCACAGACTACCTATCAGGTAGGCAGGGTAAAATCTCCCTTCTATGCATACATGAAATATATTCTCATTTGAAATTACAAACATTTGCATTCAGAAATTAAACACCTACTTTGAAGCAGGAGCTGCTCTGAGGAACGGACTGCCATCCTTCTGGGCATGATGGGAGAGGGGGTGTCGTTGGAGGAGGAGGGGGTGTCACTCCCTCTACCAGCTGCTTGCAGAGAAACATGTTGTTTTCTTCACAGTTCAAAACATCCCATAATCCAGCTGAAGTTCCTGTCATCATGGCCACACAGCCTGGCTCCCTTCCTTCATGAAACAAAATTTTCAAATCTTATTGATAAATGCCTGCGTCTTTTCAAAGCATATGTTACTTACTTAAGAGTAATCTGTCTCCACTGTGTTTGGATGCCAGTTGCTCACAGTTACTCACATGCATTTCAATTATATCATAAAAAGAAACGTTATCATTTTTACATTATAAATACATTATATATTTACACTATACTATGAATCACTTATCAACACTATCAAACAACAAAGAACAAATGATCTCAATAGAGACATGCAGTCCCAGGTGGTCTACTGGAAGGAGTTACCACGACCCCCGATTTAATCCCTTTGGCACAAGCGGAAAGTTGCA
This sequence comes from Pezoporus flaviventris, assembly GCF_033815535.1. NCBI lineage: Eukaryota > Metazoa > Chordata > Aves > Psittaciformes > Psittacidae > Pezoporus > Pezoporus flaviventris. The sequence continues at coordinate 12,893,948 of NW_026892595.1, forward strand.
CTGGTGTTTCTGCCACTTTATGCCAGTAGAGTTTCTAAACTGCTATTTAGCTTTCATTGGACCCCCAAAGCGGAAAGTTGGTGGCCACGTACCAGGCATTCCTGCGTTCCAGTGTGTGAAGGTGACCACATCCCCACTAGCCCACTTGAACGTCCCCTGCTCCTCTGTGTCTGAGAAACCAATCCAGAAATACTTTGCTGGATTTAATCCAATTACAGAAGTCAGAAAAGCTTGTTCGTACCTGTGAAGAATAAGTACCAATCGAATGTATCACATTTTATCATAATTTGTTCATTTCTCCAAACCGTTCATTGTAGCAAATCTGATAAAGTTACGGTGACTTGTTAATATGTGGGGAAAGATCAGTATGGAATGAGACATTCTAATTGTCATGTAATCATAATATATTTTTTTTAATTTATATTTCAAGGTCATGTAAATTGATTTTTATTTTCTATTTTGGTAATGTGAATCATGTTTAGAATTTAGAGTGATTCTATTTTCATTTTGTAATGCACAACGAACATAAGCGAAACAGTACTAGTAATAATGTACATAATATTATTCATTCTGCATGAATAAGTGCTAGTGTTTTACTGAGCTTTATGATAACATCTAGATGTTTAAATTCTTCTAAAAAAGGGTGTGTCTCTAGATTTTCCTATTGCAGAGAAAAGGCTGAAAAGCTCATATTCTGAAGAAATAAATAGTTGCATGTTTATTTTTTTTTTTAGTTCAATCAGTTTTAAACAATCTGGCAATCTGGGTTTGTTGATTAAAAAACCCAGAGTCACCAACAGCTTAGGCAGGTAATAGCAATGGCTTGAATGCGTATATTGATGACATAAAAGACCCTGATGTATTTCGTAATGCTTCTTCAGTTCCAACATAAATTTCCGGCAAGGGGGCGGTACCACACCAGACACTGAACAACTGCAAAGAAGAGATTTCTGTTTGGTCCTTCCAGCCTCGTTGCACCTAGGAAAGGACAAGAATTATGTTTCCATACCTGTCTCTCACAGTAACCAGGTAACCTTTGTTTTCTTCACATATTTGTTTTGCTTCTGAAAATGTTGCTGGCAACTGACCCACGGAGTAACAGTAGAAGCCGTGCTTCATCCAGCCCTGCCAGTGTCAACAGCAGAGATGCACAAGAGCGACTGTCAGATGGCACACCACAGTACACTTCCAAAAGCCACATTAATACCACAACTCAGGTCAAAATTAACATCAGAAGCCATGAGAAGAAACAGAGGATAATCAAACACAGCTTTTGTCTCCACAACTTTGTGTCTTGCCCCTTGATAAAGGACACACAAGGGGTCTCTGTGAGCAGTGAAACATGGTTATGACTTGGAGCTGACAAGCACGGTCACAGCCACTTTGCAGCCTCTTGAGTAGCCTGCTTTGCCTTCTCATCGTGCAAGTGTAGCTGTTGCTGGAGGTTACAAACAATCTGCAACAAAAGTCAGCCCACATATTCCTGCCCCCTGTGGCGGATTGGTTGAACCAAAGAATGCAGCATGCAACCCAAGACCAGTGGGATATAGCATGAAAAAATACTGACATGAACTGCAGAGAGAGGCTTTTATGGATGAAGTGACCACTTCTGCACTAGGAGAGAGCTGAGGGGAGTTCTCATATAAGGGAATAGAAAAAAAAAATCAATCTACTTTTTTATTAAATGAAGACAAATTTTCCCCATTGATCTAATCAGCAGTTTTCTAGGGCTCCACCAGGAACAGTCAAAATAATTGACTTAATGGTAACATCATGGGAGTGAAAGTAAGAAGAAACAACCTTTCACTGCTTTGGTTTTATACTTACTTTCTGGCAACCTGGGTAAGTAACCTCATCTTCTCCAGCTTGTTCTGCCAAAGGTTTTCTTTTACAGACATAGCCGAGTTTCTTTTCACAAGCACTGTCAGCCCAGGATCCATCCTGAGCATGGTAAGAAGAAAACACAAAGAAAAGTGAAATCTAGAGACATACAGATCCAACAAAAATAATCACCATCCTCAGAATGAACCCCTCTCTCTTTGACTGGCTGAGGCCATTTCAGCTCTCTTCCTTGCCTTTGCCTTCTCCAAAACTCCAAAACAAGAAACACAATAAAGACAGCAAGGGCCACGTTTTCTCAGAGGTGTGAGAAGGAGGGTTACATGCATTAAAGATTCAGTGGCCTACGTGAACAGGAGGGAAACATGCTGTTCCACTTTATTCTCACCATCATGCTATTTATTATGTTCATATAACCAGATGATAATAGAAAGGAAATGCTGGCTCAACTAAGCATAAAATACATAAAATGCATTGCTTGAGTTTTTTTCCATAGTATCATATGTCATTTTATGCTGACCACAAAGCAAGATAAATTTTTTTTTGTACCTAATATTTTGTGCCTCCAGTAACATGAGACTCCAAAGTAGCCCTAATAAACCTATATTTTAGGTGTCTTAGGGGAAACAAGGAAGTCCTTGCTCCAAGAATCATACTATGCAGCTATGATCAGCCATGTTGAATGTGGATGATGAGTTACTTCCCCCAGTTTCAGATGGGAGATTTACTGTAGAGCAGACTGAGTCTCAAAGCAGCACACTGCTTCTGGTGCTTCATCATACAACTTCCCCCACCTGGTCTTCAGTCTCTCTCCATCCTAAAATATCCTGAATTAAGTCAAGTTCATAAAAAGCTTCCAAACCCCTGTCCTTTTTACCTTTTATCCAATTTTTTTGTCATGTTTTCCTTTGAGAGGGCACAAAGGAGAGAAGAAAGCATGAAAATGGGAGAGGGATTTTTACCTCTCCCTTCATAACGATGCAGTCTGCCTCATTCAGTGTGTGGGTCGGCTCTCCATGATGCCATTTGGTATAAGTCACAGGTGTCCCATCACTCCATTCAAAATACATTTGAACCCTGAGGTCATTTAGACCAATCCACAGCTCATCCTCCGGCTCTGGGAACACAAGGGTAATTGTAGGTATGGGCAGATCTTAAAATGGAGCAATCACATCTCATGCCCACTTTTGACCAAGGATATTTTAAAAAATACAACAAACATCTAAGATCATGGTTACGATGATCAAATGAATAATAGTAACAGTGTAATTTCAGATAAAATACTTACTGTACCCAAGCTGAGACACTGTAAAACTGTACTCTTCAATGTTATGAATACTCGCCAGCTCTCCGTCTTCTTTTCTACAGGAAGACTGGGCTTCTTTCCATATTTTGGGTGCTCTGTAAATTCTATAGCAATGACCTGCATAGGCCACCCAGTCTCTGGGGCACTTAAAAGGCTTTAAGTCACCTAAAAAGATTATTTCAAACAATTCATGAGCAGTCCTATTAAGTGTTTTCTTTTAATCCAAAAGAAAATCACTTGTACTGACTTGAATTTGAAATATTGGAGCACATACTGGCAGAGGAGAGAAGCAAAAGTCTGAGAATCACAAAGAACACAAACCAGATTTTTCCACCCCAATTGTGCTGGAAGCTAACAAAAAACACTTTTCCAGGATTAAATAAATGCTAAATAATTTGGCATGCAGACTTTCAGGACACAACTCCCTATTAAATCCCCCTCTTTGTGGCTCTGGGTACAGCCATGTTTTACAGAAGAGGGGGTCTTTTCCTACATAGGGAATTTATCTTACTGAATTTGGGAGATTTTGCATATTACTTTCTGGAAACACCAGGTGCTCAGGAGACAGTTGGAGCTCCTGCACAGCCCAAACCATATATCAGAGGCCCCAGACGTGTTTATGTTTTACTAGACATGTCAGAAATCCCAGCTGCACAGAAATGCCTCACGCTTCATTCAGAGGCTATTTCTTGGTGTGAAATTAGAGTGGCCAGCCAGGTTCCACAGCTTTGAAGGTTCACATGATCTGCACCTACATAGTAATCTGAAGAGTGCAGCATGTGCACCCAATGTTGGCATGTGATCAACTACATTGTTCAGTGCTCCCTGGACACAGTTTTGACTGGCACGAACTTGCATTGCCCTGAACAGCATCCAGGCATGGTCTGGAGGTTACCAGGGGTCAGAAACCATTCTCAGTGAGCCCTCTGGATGCAGCCAGAATGTACAGAACACCAGCTACGATGTGCCATTCATACCCTGAGCCAGAGAATAATCTTATATATTAGCATACATGCAGTTCAGTTACTGTAGAGTTAGTTACAGGCTAGGAATTCCCAGGTGAAGTAATTGCACACCTTTCTTCACACAGATAAGACCTAGTCTGCCTCAGGTGGAGAGGGAACTCAACTGGGAAAAGGTGCCAGCCCCATATTCTGAATATTGCCTTTCAGAACATTAAAAAAAAAGGGTCAGAGAGAGCAGGGGGAGTGTGAACTCTGGCTCACATCTTTTAGCAGGACACATCATTACTGTATTTTTCAGAGTACATGATATTCATTAGTATCTTCTGGTCTGGACAACATGACTAAATATATAACACTGCTTCCTTTAGTTCCCTTGGATCCCTTCAAAATGATGAACAATATCTAGATATCATCTTCAAAATAAGAAAATTAAAGTCTTCTCAGTGTTTGACCCAGGTCAACAAGTGTAATCCTTTTGTTTTAACAATATATTGTCACTGTATATATGGCATCTCCCCAGTATTTCCCACTGACTACAAAAATAGCCTTGTTTTTCAATAAACATACCTGAGGTAATAGTGGAGGAATCCAAGGAGGAGTTTCTCTTTTGGCAGATATATCCCAGTTTCCGCTCACACACCTGGTTTTCCCATTTGCCGTTCCTGCCTTGGAAGGCCCCACATATTTTTCCAGATTCCACAGCGGGATTTCCTTTAGGAAAGAGGCAAAGAATCCCTCTGTTAACACTGAAAATTTTCTCCTTATCACAGGAGGGAGCACACAAGTCTTTTGCAGTTGCAAAGCCTCTACTGAATTATTCTTTAGAGTGATAATTCACTAGATAGGTGACAAAGGAACACCAATGGGATGTCTGAGAGGGTTGGCATTTAAAACATGAGACTGGCCACTCTTCTCCCATGCACTGGTCAAGAAGAAATTCAGTGTATTTGAAGCATGGCAGCAGACAGAAAGAGTTTTATAAAAGTTCATCTAAGGCACAATTACTTATGGGGTGATAGTATAGCAAACAACTCAGCATCTTTTACAGCGGAACACGGGACATGGAATGTGCTTTTTAGGTCCACAGGAGTGCTCAACCTTCGGATTTCCTTGTAGTCACAGCAACTATTATGAAAATACGTAATATGGCAACATGCGAGACGGTGAATTGTATCTTAAGGAAATAATATGGGGAAGAGAAGAGAATTTTAACCCAGACACTGATCATCTTTTCAGGAAAGTGCACTTACCTGGAGCCCAGTTTAGGTATCTGAAAGGACTGCCCCCAGTCCATTGCCAGCCACTGTCAAGTGCACTGAAAAGACCAGTCCAGAGCTTTGCATTGACACTCAGGTCACTAGTGAGCCCTAAATGGCCAGAAGAAACAAACAGTAAAGTTATTAAATGCCTCTGATTTTACAAGTTATTCGCTAAAACTTAGAGCATGGAAAACCAAAATGTGCCATTGTAGATATCTTTTTTCTTTAATATAGGTTACATTTTTCCACTATTTTAATCCATTTTTTTTTGTGAGAAAGGGACAAACTTTTTTAAGGCCTGTTTTCACAAGGTAAATGTAAGTATCCATGTTAAGGCTCTTGGAGATGATTTACATTTTAAACATATGCATTAACTTGCTTGTTTGATGATGTTCTGGGTTTTTTACTTTACCTAATAAATACATTTCTTCACGAACGTCTGTGATACTTAATAATTCTGCATTCTGCTGCTGGCAGCTTTTTCTTGCTTGGTACCATGTCAAAAGTGACTCTGAGTTTATCTGATAGTGAGTTCCTGTCACAGGATTTGTTTTCCAAAGGTTGTTGTGGATGGTGTCTATAAAACATGATAACAGCTGTTTGACAAAGACAATCATACTTGCCAACTCCGAAAATAAAACCTTCATTGCAGACTAAAACTACATAACTTTATAGTTTGCTAAACTTTTACATATAGTTTGCCCCACTTAAATATACTTTGTTCAATATTAATAATACATTAATCACATAAGGAATTCTTCCTCCTTACAAACCTAATTTTTCTTCATTAACACTGTTCTTTATGTTATCTATTTGTCTCACAGTTCAGTCCACATTAACCCACTCACTGATATATTCTACCTGTACACATGCCTTTCTTTACTCATGCAGAAAATCTCCAAACCCATTTCTGACCTTAGGACCCCTCTTATGCTCTTCAAAACTTCTCAACATGACAGAAATGATCACTTCCAATCAGATGTAAAGTGAGGGTGAGGGCTAAGGAAGTTGTGCTGGGAATATTGGAAGGTTCTGTTGGATGTAGGCATAAGGAGCACTGGAGCACTGGAAGCAGGTAAAGGCCACTGCCCATATCCTGCACCCTTCCATTCACTTCAGCCTTCCTGTTTTCCATCCTACAATACACCACTGTCTCCTGCTTCCCTGTATCTCACCTTCCCCATCCGTTGCACTCCTTCTGACTTTCATTTGCTCATGCTTCTCCCTAGTCCTAGCACTTTCTCTTCCTTTTTCCATCAGTTCCAGTCACCACCCTCAGAATATTCCCTATATGCACCAGTCTCAGAAACACTATAGGACCACTCCTCATCTCTGCTGGAGAAACAGTAAGAGTGAAGAGCAGATACCTCATTTTGCTATTGTGTAACTCACCAGTGAAAGAGGCTAGTAGAATCTAGCTCACTGCCCAGTGCTAATCATAGAATCATGGAATAGTTAGGGTTGGAAAGGAGCTTAAGATCATCAAGTTCCAACCCTCCTGCCATGGCCAGGGACACCTCACACAGGGACATGTCACCCAAGGCTATGTTCAGATTCCACATCCCAAGGAGATTTTGGCTGTGAGAGAGGATGAAAACTTTGCTTAATGACTTTCCTGAAATCTTTATAAATAAATTACCTTTTAGTGGACAGTTTCCAAACAAATGGTCTTTATCAAAGTCTGAAGAAGTTGCACACCAGAGAGAGCCTGCATCGTCACTCCGGGGGATACACTCAGTGTACCATTTACCATGGAGCTTAAAAGGGAACACGCAAGGTGCGCCAAAGGCATTTCCCCCCAGTGTATAGATATCTACAGAGAGAACAATAGATCAGTAGTAGTCAGTTGGTGTCAGACATACAGCACAGTGTCTGCTCATAGGCAGCTCTCCATGGACACACCTGAGTAGTACAAGAGCTCAGCTTATGAGTAATTCATTACCACAAAGACTTCCCAGGCTGCTGTGCTAATGAGGTGTGATTATGGAAAGATACTCAGAATTAAGACTCTCAAACAACTCTTAATTTGCCCTTAGACCAACTTCTATCTAACTTTTATTTTTCATTGCTATCTGGACTACAGTGTCAGAGGTGCTCTAGACTCAGCTTCTCCCATTGCATACATACTTCTGTCCTTGGATGATATTTAGGTTCGTTTTGTATTTTTTTTTCCCTGTATGGTTGAAGAGGCTTGAAAGGAGATATTTTTATTATTCATCATGACAGGAAGCTATATCTTAAATTTGTAAGTGTCCTTGCTGGGGAGTAAACTCTCCCATCTCTATGTAGTGTAATTTCCTGCTATCTAACAAAGTCATGACAAACTTCATTCCAGCTGGAACCATTGTGGGTCACAGTCAGATTTTCAACCCTTGTTACTTAACTTCACACCCTACCAGTGTCACAGCAGAAAAGAGGTTGAACACTCGGGCCACTCTAAACACCCCCAGAGGGATAATAATGCATGAAAAGGAAATCCAAGTAACAGAAAAAATAAATATTTAAGTATAAGACAAATCAATCAGACATGTTTTGAAATAGTCATAGGTTTTCTCCTGCTTTTGCTGTACAAATAGATTTCCCATTCTCCATTACGATTATATTATAGGCCTTCATCATTTTATTCTATCACTTGGAAGAATTGCACTTTCCAAATTATGCAGAAATAAATACAGTCGTATTTGCCTGCTTTTCTACAACCTATTCGTAGTTAGCTCTGCTGCTGGTGTCACTGTAAGAAAAGGATTGCTGCATGGCAAGCAGGAGGTGGAATGCTTTGCAAATAGGGGCAGTCAAGTTAACTAGAAATAGAGATTAATTTTCAGTACTCACCCTCGTAGCGCTGAGAGCACATGCTGTCTGCAGTTGCATAGATTTTCCACATGCTCCCTTTGCCTAATGCTTTGGACAACCTAATTTTCTTCCCTTTCCCTTTGCCATAGTTGAAAAATAAATCCTTGCCATAGGTTGCAAGCATCTCATTTCTACATTCCCACCACTGGAGCTCATTCGTCCTGTTGCAGGATTCCAACGTGATGGCAGCCTCTTCATCCTTGGAGAGCACTCCTAGGCACAGCTTGAGCCCCACACTCAGCAGCTGCTTGGCAGAGATCCACCTGAACTGTTGAAACTCATTGTGCTCATCACAAGTAGTAGTTATGACCGAGCTAGAGTTTTGAGCTTGGGCACAGAGCTTGCTATCTTCATTATAGAATGAAAATATCCCACTATCTATAAAATAAAATGAGAAAGCAAACATCTGAAGAAAGATTTTTTAGATCAGTTACTTGCTATTTGACAGTCTGCTACAACAAAAGAATTGATATATAAAGTCCACAGAGAAAGAAATCAACGTTAATCAATCAGTATGAAGGATATTCATCAATATATTCTTAAGATGCAAGCAAAGCAGAAGCTGAAAATACATTTCTTTCAATAGAAATCACTCTTCCTCACTCTTCTTCACATCCCTCCTTAAAGCACAATGTTCTCAAAACACCATTCAAAAACGGCTTTTATTAAATTTAATGAGTTCTTCCACCACCCCACAGCCCATTAAACAGGCTTTAATTCTGCAAGTAAAAAGACTTTTTTTTCTTGAGCTATTAAAAATCATTTACATACTTCAAAATTCACCCCAGAATATTCAGTCCAGAACGACTTTGTGGTCTTCAGCTCAACAAGCAAGGGGTGTATTCTTCGGGTTTGGTTAATTACTTTTGAAATTCTTGGCAACTGTGCAAAAAGTTGTTTCTTCACAAAGTTCAACTTGCGAGTTTCTCAGGAGGGAAGCTACAACTTGCAGCATCATCAGTTCAGTTCTGAGCACAGTTAAGCTAAGTACCCCAAGTGCCATTAATAGCTACATTTGTAAATAGAAATGCGAGACACTGCACAACAGCATTTTGTTTCTTAGGAGCAGCTTCAGAAAAGGGACATAACTTCAGCCTGCTCTGAACCCTGACCATTTTTGCAGCTCACCTTAGCAATATCTAAAAGTGAAAGGAACATCATCCAACTCTCTCCACTGTGCCATTGAGCTTTACTGACACCCAAGATTCCTTGTGAAGGATAGAATGGGCTTTCATACCACCACCACCACCACCCCCCCCCTTATGCCCAAGCTGCCAGGAGCAGTTGAACAGCCTTAGTGAGTTTGTCTGAGAGGCTGCAGACCTGAACAAGGCAGATGGCATTTGCCCTGGCACAGCTGTCCTGCTGCAGTGGTTCTTTGGTTCTTGACAAGGTTAGCAGAGGACGGGTTAGAGCCAGCTTGGTCTGACCCAAAAATATGCAAAGAAATTCTCCTGTAGTAGATTAGATCAGTGTTGGCAAGTCCCTGCTGCTACTCAGGCGATAGCACTGGACTCCCCCATTTCTCTAGCTGGGAGCTTCCTAAGGGAAAGAGCTGCAGACACACCATCATTTGTTTTCCTCTCAGCCACAGAGTATCTGAAATATAACAGACTGAAGCTTTTAAGGTCCATCCTAAAGCCATCAGCATGGAAAAATTGGATTCTACTACACAACAATCAGTATGCCATAGTCTATATGAATGAAGAAACTCAAAGCACACATCAGCCAGCGTTTCTGTGCATGCTGAGGATGCTCCCCTGCACTTCTGAGCTCTTCTAACCCCCAGAGGAGTAATTCCAGATCAGCTTTTGTCTGCATTCAGCTGGCTGACTTTCAGGGACCAGTACTGTCTAGATTATGCTTACATCTCTTGGCATATTTCTTTCATTTGTGCGCTACCTTCAAAGCTGTTTTAAGGAAGCAGAATGACAATATAGATACCACCAAATTTAAGAGTTGAATAAAACTGTTTCAAATTACATGCTGTAACTAGATCTAAATTCACTGTTCACCAAGCAGGGACATCAGGGAAGCATGAGAAAAAACTTGCAAACCTTCATATTCAGCAGAGGACAAACACTTACCGGATATTTGAAGAGCTGTACTAGAGGAAAAGAGAAATGTCAGGAGCAGGTAGACAGCCATGGCCAAACGTTTGACTCCCTTCTCCCCTTCCCGTCAAACTGATGCTAAGACCAACTCTGTGCCTCGCAAGAAAACCCTCATGCAGTGAATCACCCTTTCTTGTTTTTAAGACCCAACAGATGCAGGGAAGTTCTGAGCTGCAAATAAGGAAATAAGGAACTGTATCATGTCACATGAGTAATTTTGAAATAATACATCGATGAATAAACTTTGCTTTCTAAGTTAGTTTTTCTATTGTATAAAATTTTTGTCTTCCATCGAAATACGAGATCTAAGAGCAAACATTTTAGTGAGGATTTTTGGAGACGTACCTTGCAATTCAGGATCATTATTTTTACAAAAAGGTGACATGAATGTCTCTTCACCAGAAATAAAGGAAAAAAGGAAAAAAGAAGAGGAAGGTTTGTCTGTAGCAATAAATGATGAAAAAAAGCCACAGTGCAATGCAGTACTGTGAAAACTTGGCTTTGACACCTTGCAAATCAAGTACCTGTGGCTCGCAATCAGAGAGAACCAGAATTTCCCATGTCTGTAGTTCCACAGAAAAGAGAAAAACTGTAGAAAATAGGGCCTGTGTTCTTCAGGAGGCACCTCTCCCTTCTTTTGCTCCATTCCTGGCCATATGCAGGAGCACTGGACCCAAACTGATAGCAACAACCAAAGAAACTCCAAAAAGAAACCACAAACTTCTAGGAAGAAGAGAACCTGTAACTGGAAGATAGTGGATTTTCAGCTATTACTAGAGAGGAATATGGAATGCTGCCACCTTTTTCACCCCACTGGTCTGTGAAAGTTTGCACCCTTAAAATGCACACCCTTCAGGCATCCTGACAGAATTTGGATAGTTAGCTTGAAAAAGCTCTCTCCTTCATGTTAGGTAAAAGAATTAGACAAACATAGAGGGTAGGGAAGAGAAAAGGCACTCCTGTGCAATGTTTGCATCCCTTTTTGCTTGTGGCCTTTGAAAAATTTCTCTTACTGTATCTTCAGGAGAGGCTAGTTTGGAGTAACTTCCCCAATATTGTATTTGCAGCAAGTAATTTATAGGGTCTTTCCCTGAGAACTGCTGCTGTTCCAGGCAATAAAAGCCCTGGACACCTACATGAAGGTGTGGGATCCTGCTTCTATTGTTCTGGCTGAGATGCAGATGTCTCAAAAGGTAAACAAGGAATTAGAGCAGAAAAAGAATTACAAGAGTGAGAGAAAATAGTGGGACCTGAGGGCCAGCAGGTACAGCTAGACCAAAAACACGGAAAGAATGTGATCCTGAAAAGGACACTGACACCTGAAGGAAGTGAGAGAAGAGAGAAAGCTGCCTCCACAAGGCAGCAGATGGCCAATTACTCAGTAAATTATGATGCATATGCGAAGATGGCTGCACTGAGTCTGAAGTAAAGAATTCTGGTACTCCCCAGCATGGGAATGCTTAGCTCTGCAACCTCAACTTCCCAATTGTCCTTGCTTCCTTGTTCAGGAACTCCAGATGTGCAGATGGAAAAAGTATTCTTATTTATTTAGGCAGGAGAAATGTAATGTCTTGTGGTTCTTCTGTACACAACATCTCAGCATCTCCAAAGCTACTGTGAGGCAACAAGTGGAATTACAACAGGGAAAAGGAAACTAGTTCTATTCTGAAGAAAGATCAGTGTTTGGTAAAGGACTGTGAGTGACAATCTGCTGAGACAGGATGAAAAACAGTAAAGCATACTAAGGTCAGCTTCACCTCAGTGTTTGTATGCTTGCCTGAGCAGACCCCATCACAGCCCAAAGAGTGGGAAAGAAAATGAGAAGATTGCAAAGATGCACTCCAGCATCTTCACTTGGCAAGGCACAGGCTGACATTTTAGAAGTGGCAAGGAAGAAAGGCTGCCGGATTTCGTGTTGAGTCAGCATTGTTCCTCCAGCAATCTCTGCTCCCAGGCAGGAAGTTACACTCACAGCCTGCAGATTCACCACCTTTCCTCTGAAGCTTGAGCTCTTCTGGAGAAAAGGGGAAATGAAAGTTAAACACAAGGGTACCCAGAAACGTACAAATGTGCAAAGATGCAAACCTTTACGCACTATCAAATATTGCCAAAAAATCATTCCTCAACTGCCCACAGAAATGCATGGGTGAGTTCATCCAGGTTCAACCAGATGCTTCCCTAGAGAAGTTAAATATATAAGAACAAGTAGTAATAGGACCTGGCTCTAAACTGAAAGAGGGTAGCTTAAGATCAGATATTAAGAAGAAATTTTTTATTGTCTAAACTGCCAAGATCAAATATAAGAAATCTTGGCAGAATCAGAGGATTATGGGTATGAAATATTAGTTAAAAATTACCTTTGCTTTTTTATCCATCATGTATGTTTCATCTTATTACTCAAGAAATTATTTACCTTGTTCTTACACCAAGAATATTGCAAAAAAGCAAGATCTCAGTTCCTCTGTGAGTATATATTTATGCAATATGCAGCCTGACACCTCCTCTAAGTAGGAGCATCTGCTCAGGAGACAAAGCAAGAGGCCACAAGAGCAAGATGGTTCTAAGGCAGCTGACCTATCCCTACAGAAATAGCAGTAGTAGAAACTGGCTGAAAGAATTGGTGAAGGATCAGAATAAATTGAATAACAAATTATGTTTCATCCATATGAATATGAATCATTTCCAAGAAGACACACTGTTCTTTTTCAGTCAAGTAGAGCAACAGGAATGATTTCCCCAGCCCAGTCTTCAAAACATTCTTGATGTACTCCTTCACTTGTCAGTAACATTGCAGTTTAGCAGCAGGAAAAAAGAACATAATGTCAGATCACCAAATGATGTTTGGTAAAACAAGCACGCAAGAACTCAGTCCAGGAAAGATGTAAATAACATGAGAGCACGGAAAGAGAATATCATTTCAGAAAGTACTCTCTCAATTTTTCTTGCAATTACATGATCAGTTTTGTCACAAGCATGACCAAAGGAATGATGATATAAAAACCTAGGACTGGACCCTGCATTCAGACAGTCTAATAAATGAGCTGCCATCACTGAGAAAACAAAACAAAAAAAAAAAAAAAAAAATTCCTGTATAAGTCCCTAGGTAAAAGCCTTTGATTTAATCTTATATTAAAATTAGGTATTATTTAAAGTGTTCAAGCTTGTTCGTTTCTCTGCCTTCAATCAGTCCTCATCTTCAGCTAGCTACACGGAACTGTAAGGATTTCCTGTGCTCTAAGTGCCATCTCTGCCATGTTTGCTCATTTCAGTGGGAACTGAAATTCCATTGTATTGTAGTAGGGGGGCAGTAAACCATGCAGCTTAACTTTCCCCCTCTTCTGAAAATCTTTCAAGTCATTCACTCACTCTTTCTATAATAAGCAGGCCAAGCAGATCAGAGCAGACCTTCTGGTTTGGTACCTCCTGTTTTATCCATACCCATTTGTACAGGAGAGCAGAACAGACATGCGATTTCACAGAAGCAGCTAGCCCTACTGCCAGCTAGTAACTAGCACCGCATTTTAATTCTCTTCAACTCAAGAATGATGTTGAATTTCAGGCAGTGTTACTGGGTGAGTAAGTTCAGAACTATCCAGGCTCTAGTAGCTGGATTCTCCATGATACTGTTCAGCTATACAGATGTATCAGACAGTATCTGAGGCAGATACTGCCTCAGATTGTGCAGGGCCCCACAACAGGACTGAACTTCCTTCAGATAGAGACTGCATCTCTTTGCTGTTTGCACAATGAGGGTGGGATTCCAGCCAGGGCCTCCTGACCTTCCAGAATCCCTTTCACATACCTTGCTAGGCAGCACCACTTCTCTATGTAACTGAAGCATCATCCTCACATTAATCAGCCAGTTTGGTGGTTTCTGGCATGTAAGCCACATCAGGGGGCATGAAGAACCATTAGAGCTGCTACTCCTTGAAAAGACATGCTCAACCAACTATGCATTAAAAATGGAAACGGTGGGAGGGACAGAGGCAAGGAAGTAACTGGGTGAAAGGGAGCAGAGCCGGGGAAAAGTAGTTCCAGCACAAATTGCCCCATCTTACCCACATGTGTATGTGAGATTTTTACTAAATCACTGAGCTGACATTTTTGTCTTGGTTTTAAACAGACAATCCTGGGACTGGTTCAGGAAAATATGGTCAATATGTTACTTAATCACAACTTCAGATGGAAAATCTCCCCAGTTGTAACATCTCCTTTTTAATTTTATTGTTACAGTCTTATATAGACATGACTATAAAATGAAAAAAAAAAAAAATTGTTTAAAAAGTCAAAGCTAGTTACTGTTTTATTTCACAGAACAAAATCTGAAACTATTAAAACAAACCTTGTAAACCTTTGTATGCAAGTGAGGACTCATGCAGGATTTGCATCTTGTAAGATTTACAAAGATGCATATTAACTCCACCCTGGGGAGTCTAAGATTTCCATAACTGGTAACTGATCCAGCCATTTTAGAAAGGAAATAAAATCAGTAGTAGCTAATACACTGGTAAAGATAAGTTATGCTTGACTTCAGCACACACCCCACAAACTTATGCTGTGTATTGAGAGGCTACAGGAGAACAGTACCAGTGTGTGATCACCCTAACACCTGTCCAGCACTCCTGTAAAAGTTCTGAACACATAGAAGTAACGTTCCTCCCTCTCCTCGGTAACTGTCCTGTAAAGAAAGAAGTTTTGTCATCACCTTCATTACCTCCCTCAGACCAATCAACTTGCAGGCAGCCAGAACACTGGCAGTTAACGCCAACCACACTTTCCACTCCAGCAACCTGTCCCCAGATTTTACCTGATTAAATTTTAGAATAAAGAAACTACAAGAACTACCTACTTGGTTCTCTGGGATGTGTGTAATTGTGGGAACTGAAATTATATCAGAAAAGGATTTTTTCTCTATGTGGTTCAAAGAGGATGTGCCTGAACACAAACTGTCATCCAGTAACTACCCCTGTAGTTGAATCCCTAGCAATGCCTGAAATATGGTAGAATTAGAGATGTTTGTTGAATAGCATGGAGAATCTGTGCATTAGCATGGCTGGAAATAAATCTGCCGCAGAAACTTCAACTCTTGAGAGCCTTCTCAAGTGGATCTGTCTACATTTTACTTCCTTTATTGCATCCATTTCTATTGTTCCATTTAATAACTAGTCAGTGTTATCTCTTTCCTTAAGACCCACCCACCAGTGTGGGCCATCAAATCAGGATATCTGAAATCTTACACATGATACAATGGTTACAAAATAAAGTAACTGCTGTAAATAACTACGCACACACTGCAACTGGCTAATGCGGTATTTGCACATGAGAAAATGGCTTTGGCTTAAATCTAGTTGCATAATTTTATTAAAACAAGGCACATTTTATTTTATTACATTACATTTTACATTACATATTACATTGCATTTCATTTCATTACATTAAAGTGTTGCATGTTCATTCCGTTCTATGTTGGTCACAAGATCCTTCGTGTCACTAGTTCCAGGAACAGCATCACTATTAAAATACAAATTGTTCTCAAAGCTGTCATTTGTTGACAAGCGATTCTTCCTTCTTTTGTAGAAGAGATAACCTGCAAGGCCACTTCCAACTAGGATGAGGATGACAACAATAACTACAATTCCTGTTTTACCGTGGTTCAATGCAGGAGTCTTCTTGTCCTTCGTCATTGCTGAAAACAAATACAAAGAAATCAAGAGGACACCACATACTCTTTATCTGATTACTGGAAACAATTTCTTTAGAAAGCATGATCCTTTAAGCAAAAGCATTCCATTTGTTTCAAAATAATGACAGGCAAATTAATTGATTTTTAATCTTAACACTGCATACATCACAAATTATTATTTTTAAATCTGTGTTTGGGCACTGAATAGAGGATATTTTATCCTATGCTCTTAGGAAATAGATATATCAGAAAATGTCAGAGACATAATACAGAATACGATTTGTTCTGTTTATGATATTACATGAGATTTTTGCTACTTGAAAGACAATATTCTTACCCTTTGTAGGCATTTCAGCTGGTGGTACTTCAGCTGCTGGTGGCATTTCAATTGCTGGCATTTTGAAACATTGGAAAAGAATTATGTTATTATGTTATTCTGGTTTTTATTTCTATTTTTTTTTTTCTACATTTGGAAAATACTGAACATCATACTCAGATAAATACATAATACACAACCTTGCATACTGAAAACACCTAGTTTTAGTCCAAGCAAAGCTACATCTGGCCTATCAAAAGGCACAGCACCCTAGTCTACTGTATTCTGGTCTCCTATGTAGTTAGTTATATATACTAGCAGAAAAGAAGAATCATCAAATTGTTCCACGGAGATGGACATCACTACAAAACCACAAGAAAATCTACATAGCATCTTCAGGACAAAGATGATCAAACATAATCCTCAGTATAATTACAAATGTAGTACTTGTTATCTCATAAAAACGTAACAAGTAAAATAAATTTGGTTTGCCAAGAGACTTTCATGGCATACCTACACAGGCAACTGAAATCACTCACAGACTCCAAAATGTCTTAGCACATATCACATCCAAACTAAAATGTTTGTAGCTCACTTAAAATTTAATATCTGGACCATGAAATCTGGCTTGCTGGAAGAACCTGAGACCCCTTTCCAGGCTCTGGGCAGCAACTGCTGACACTGGCATCAAACTGATGAACTGGGATGGATTGAGGTTCCTCTCCCCCTAGAATATACCTAGTTACTATCTCTAGCACAGCCAACTAGCACCTATTGAACTACTGAACAGTACTTTGGAGTACCTCCTTACTTACGGAATAAAGTTAGATTATTTATGAAAGAGACCAGCTACAAAATTTCAGATTAGTGTCTTAAAAACTACCTCAATAAATAGAACACAAAATTACATCTATTCTATTGGAAGGCTTCAATCACAGTTTTGCATTTACAGCCTCTTCAGAAAACAAGAACTATAAGCCATATTTTACTAAGTAAAATCGTGTTTTTAACACCTAATTTATTAGCCTATAGCCTATAGTGTTTTTAACACCTAATTTATTAGCCTATAGCCATTTAGTTTGGTGGTGTTTGGGTTTTTTTTTTTCAATTCTGCAAATGGAGCATTATCGCAGCTTTACAAAACTGTGTCAAGCCAAGGTGCATTTCTACAACAGTATAGGACTCAACTGTGCCCTGTTCTTGAGTAAGCAACTGTCTAGCCCTTGCATTGACATTGGCATTTGGCTGACTCCATGGTGTTCCACCTCAGGAGGCTAAAGCTAATCCTGAAAAATATATTAAGTGAATGAGAGAAAAGTTTTCTGGATAGAGAATGAAAATAAAGTGCTTTCTTGTTTGTTAATCGCAAAACACAGGCAACTAAGACTCTGAATCATACAGATGGCTGTATCTGACAGTTCTGCAGTAT
The DNA here is from genome assembly GCF_033815535.1 of Pezoporus flaviventris. Classification (NCBI taxonomy): domain Eukaryota; kingdom Metazoa; phylum Chordata; class Aves; order Psittaciformes; family Psittacidae; genus Pezoporus; species Pezoporus flaviventris. The sequence continues at coordinate 12,911,712 of NW_026892595.1, forward strand.
TTCCCGTAGAAGATAGAGTCATCATTACAAGCATCTGAGTAAGTAAGAATAATTTTGCATGAGAACAAATTTATAGAAAGAAAAGCAGAATTTCATTTCTGGTACGTAGAGGAAGTGGGCATATTTCAGCTACTATAGGCATTTCACTCTTCTCAGTAAATACTAGTAAGACATTTTGATAATGCAATGCATGCTGGAAGAAATTATTAGGAACTCATATGCACTAGATGACCTTAATGTCAAATTTGCACACTCTATTATTTCAGGACACTTTCGGTTTAGCATATGCTCTGCTTTTCATTCATGTATCTTCTCAAAAAAAGAGAACACAGAGACAAAAGGTTCAAATCTATTCATTAACTTACAATTAAAAAATACTCAATTCACAGAAACTACTTCATACTCAGAGAATGCAGGCACATGAGACTGCCAGAGGGAAATAAGCAAAGGGCTGAGCTGAGGGTATACCCTATGGAATGTAATTTCAAATAGATGAGACAAATTTGTGTGCAAGGCACAGTACTAACATTGTGATTACTCAACAATTATCAATATAGAACAGGCAAACTTAGTAAGTGTATACACTAGGTACAGTTAAGATAGGAACACAATCTTTTAAGCCAATTCTGAAGGGGGTTAAGCACTGGTCAGAACTTGGACTTTCAAAGAGTTACTTACTCTTGTCTTTTTGTTGGCATGCACCCCTCAGCATTTATAAAACCTCAAAACACCCAGCTAAAATGCACTGAGTGCATCAGCCATCTACCAGTGCTAGCACACAAGGAGCGTACTCCATGCATAAAACAAATTCATAAATGTAGCACTTACTTTTTGGCTTTTTACAAACATAGCCTCTGTAGGAAGAACAATAGAAATTATTCCAGTACCCAGAGCTCGCATACATTTCAACACAGTGTTCATTTTGTTGAGGGGAAGGCTCTCCTGCATTCCAGTTGACAAAATTCACTGCAGTGTTGTCTAGCCACAGCCATTCCCCTAATTGGAAAAACATTGAATATATAAAACCAAGATAGTATTTATTTCCATCTTGACACCCACTCCACATTTATTGCCTTCCTGAGAAATCTACATGTGGCCTCTCTTGGAGACAGGTCACAAGACTATTTGAATTTTTGGTCTGACACATCACGTTGCCCTTACATTTTTATCCAAATGATATAACAACAGTTTCTGGAAAATGGCAGGTCAATCTGGATTATGTTACAAAGGCAAGACAGTTTAAAGAAGTATCTCCAACAATATATTGCAATGGTGCAGTGTCAATTATTTACTCCGTTTATAAAAATAACTGATGTTAAAACATAATTTATCTTTCCAAGAAAGCCCTTTATTTCAGTAATTTGCAGGGAGGTTTTGTATTACTCTTTTCAAAGCCTGCACTGAAGTCTTTCTAAATACAATTTTATTCTATTTGGTTTTTAGTTTCTGCTCCTTTCCACCGACTTTACTCACACGGTTTTCCTTCTGAAAGATTTGCTTCAGGGATCTTATGATCACTGTTGTTCAGTGGTGCCGGGACTTTCTGATTCTTCCTTCCTGTTCCTTTTTTTCTTTCTTTCTTTTAATAGTGCTATTTATTTAGAACAAATTTACCCCTTGTGACTCTTAAATTGTATTCAAACAAGCAAATTCTTAGACTCAGCAAGAAAGCTGTGTTTTGTTTTCTTATGAGATTCTTCACATTTTGTTTTTTTAAAAAAAGAGGACATAATAATTTTTCCAAAGATATGAAATTTAGTTATGCAGTTATGCTGAAATCACTATAATCATTATCTAATAATATAATGGCATCTACTTGCTGAAGCAACCCCTTTGTTTATGATCAGTCTAAGAACTGTATTGTTCTGCACCTGCCCTTGCATAACTTTAAAACACATTTTATGTGTCCATTAACCACATGAGTAAACATTAGCTTTTCCTTATGGGTTATGTTTCTAAATCACTGCTCTCTTCAAATTCTTTCTCTTCTGCTGAAAACTCCCCTTTCCTGGTTAAGATTCGAGTAATGTTATTTGAATACTTGTCTTCTCCCCAACTAGTTTGTCATTGAAGTGGCTGAGCAGGCAGCTGTAAAAAAAAAACCTCCAAAACTCAAGAAAACTGCACCCCAAATCACCTGAACAATTCTGCAGTCTTGCCTTTGACACTGGAGCTTTTAGTCTGAGCACCAAAAGACCGTAGCACTTTTAGGTCTATCATAAATACAGATTTTTACTGAATACTAATTGTACTATTGAAAAAAGCAACAATCAGCAAATTTAAGATTTACTTAAAGCAGCTTATTGCCTGTTCTCTCTTACCTTACCTTTGTTACAGTGAAGCAGAAAATAGAAAAACTTGCAATAAACAATTCTATTTTAAATGTGAAGCTGTTCTGAGGGCCTGCTGTAACTAAAGATGGGTCACTGGTCATTCCAGGATAGTCATTCCAAAGACTACAGGTGATATTAGACACGTTGCTCTCTAGCCCCAAAACTGGAGTATCTCAATGACAAGTACATCAAGCTAGGGCCCCTTCCACATCTGAGAAGAGCCAAACTTCATCTCAACTCCAAACACAGTCCTGTTTGTACTGTGTTATATGCACATTTGCACCTTACTTTGTTGTGAGTAAGATTTTTCTTGCTTTAAGATGAAAGTTCCATACCTGGTCTTTCTGTTATATATTACTGTTTATTGCTTGATTACCATCCACCAGCTTCCCCTCTGATGATAATATAGTAACTTCCCTGATTTCACTTCTTATGAGTTACAGGAGTATAATGTGAAGTCTTCAACTCTCAGGTCAAACAGCTTGTAACTATTATTTATCAAGCAAAATGATGTCAAATGTAAAGAAATTACCATCCACATTTCTGTACATTCCTGTCCAAAAAGTTGATGTTTTCCCTTCAAGTGGCTCAATGGTGTATGTCAGAAAGTTGGCTTCAGCTGAGTCTTCAACTGACACCAAAGAGGCACCTGGAAGACACAGAGAAAAAGAATAACCTCTTGGAGACATAAGTCTTCTAGCACAAAGCATTCTCATTGTCCTGTCAAATGTCAGTCTAATTTTGCCAAATTCCAAACTGAGTCTGAAGTTCAAAACAAAAACTAACTTTGGATAGTATCTTATGAAGGACTTTAGCATTGTTGCTGATGTATTTCTTATCATTTCCATGGCAACGCACTAAGAGTTTGTTTCCTCATCCACTGGGAAACAGCAACATAACTAAACAATGATACTAGGCAAAATACAACAGGCCAACATTGTAATCAGCATAAATTTCTACTGATATGTTACCATTAAAACCAAACAAAAAGAAAACAAAAAAAAAAAACCCAAACAAACAAAAAACCCCACACTAAAAAAAAATTAGTTAATTAGTTTTTAGTAAAACATGTATAACTTCAGTCTGTGCACAATATGACATTGCACATTAATGATTAAATATTTTCTGAGCCTTCGTATAGCTCATGTATAGCACAGACTTTGCCAAATTTATAATGCACAGTCATTAGTTTAACTCTTTAAACAGGTCTTGTTTATTTTCCTATATTTTCTTTGTAGCCACCAGAGAAACAAAGATCACCTTGGTCATCTGCTGCCCAGTTAGCATAGTACCCTGTTATTTATATACACACACCACCAGGCATTCTGCCGGGATTCATTCTGTATGATGCTCTAGCAAAATCAAGAAGTCACAGCATAGAGCCAGCAGACAGAATGAGTTGCATGGCTTTGTATGGAGTGGCATTAAACACCAGAAAAAGGGCACCTTCAGTTGTCTTTCATGTGGAGCTGGCATCCAGCCAATAGCTGTGTTTGGCACTTGACTGTTTTGATTTGGCTGTTGATTTTTTGAAGTTATTGTCTCTCAGGTAAGGAAGACACACTTACAGAGAATGCAAATATAAAATTCATTTGAATCACTGCTGAGCTATTGATAAATCCTACAATGGCTCGGAATTCTGCTATGGATAAGATATAATTGAAAAATGTCCAACTGCAAACAAAACCCAGAGTGCAAGCAGGGACAGCATAAAAGAACATGGAACCTTCCTCTTTTTTCAGTGTAGTCTTTATGTTTTTCTACTTGTTCCGCTTTTGTTGAATAGTATCAGATGTTTGGTTACTGTTACGCTGTGTGATAAAAAGCTCTACTACACACCCATGAGGGAGCACAGAGAGACAATGGCAAACAGGGGACCTCTTCCCTGGCTACTCACATGCCCATCACAGGAGCCATCAGCCCATCAAAGACCACACTTCACAAGCCCAGAGGAGCAAAGAGGTGCAATGGCAGGGGAAGAACACAGATTACAGACTCAGAACATCTTGCTCAGGCCCCTCCCAGGGCTGTCGAAGGACATGCTAAGCCACAGTGGCCAGCCATGAAACCCATCAGGACAGCACAATGTCAGAGTTCCTTTCAGATTGAGGCGTGTTACTGCCTAGGGTTATGGGACACATGATGGGATGCAGAAAAGCATTTCAAGATTGCACAGACTTAGGGGAGGAAGCAAAGGCAGGGAGAGGGATGGACCTAGATCATTTGCGAGGAACAAGGATGGGAAAACGGAGGGATAAGAGGATAAAAAGACTGATAATGTGTAAACAGTTTTCTTGTCAGTACAGCTGTCTGGCCACAATTGCACCTGATCTGGGCAGACAGTCCTATCTTCTGATTAAACGCTAATTACTATCACAGGTGAAAACTGTTCACTCTGTGTGCATGTGTGTGCATGGGGGTCTAAGTACCACCAGCTGGAGTGGTGTGGGGGTTGGAATGTATCAAAGCTGTCAGAGACCATGGGAAGGAGAAACTACAGCTGACAATTAAGAGTGACCATGAGAAGAGTGACCTGTCCCTGACTGGTACTTGGAAGATGTTGGAACTGGCAAGGAACAAGGACATCGGAACTGGAAAGAGGATGCCGATAAGAAAATCAGATAGACCTTTCACCTGATGTAACCGCAAGGCAAACACAGATGTGCTTGGCTAATTGCTTGGAAGCATATAAATACCGTGTAATCTGTTCAATAAATGATCCAGCTTGCACTCTACCTCTGGGTCCCTGCCTCCATCCTCACAGAGTGGGACCATGAGTAAGAGACCCTTGTGTCCATGGTGCCACAACTGGAGCAAGTGCAGGTACACAAGTTAATGTGTCATCACTAGGGAGTATCAGGTCAGCCTAGTCAGCCAGGTGTGTATCACCAAGGGTGACCACAAACTGAGCTGGCTATCAGAGGTACCAGGGGAGTCCCATCCAGCTGCTGTCTCTAAGGATAAGACCCACTAGTGTATGTGCATCTCTAAGGGTGAGACCAAGGAGGGGATGGCTACTGGGAGACCTGGGGAATTTCAGCTAGCTCTGTATGTCTGTGTGTCCCTGTGTATCTCTACAGGTGAGACCATGGCAGGCAAACTGGAGGGAACAGTGTGTATGTGTGTGGTGGGGACAGGTGTGTACCAGCAATAGGAGACAGGCTGGTGACCATGAGAGCTCATATTTCCAGCTGCCAGCAACTGAGGACACTGAGATCAACAGGCCAGCTACAAGGCAAACTAAGTGTCTGAGTCCAGCTGCTGGAGGGATCTACACTGTATTTGTGTATCTATTCCCACTACAGACTTTCACCCTGATCAACCAGAGAGGGGAACATAATAAAAGGTGTTAGTTCAGGTTGTGTTCATGTGAATGCTCTCTGTTTCTACCTGTGCTGACCTGTGTGGCCTGCCATGAATATATTATGTATAGATGCATTGTACGTGTGTGTGCCTACAGGGAACACACTCTCAGCCTTGTCACTGGCAGCATGAACAAGATCTCTGCGTACTCTGATGGCAGGTTAGATATCTAAGTCATGTTGCTACCAGTGCTATAGACACTAATGACATATGAAGTCTAGTATAACAAATCTTACACTACTTTCCCAGAAAAGGAAGTTGCAAGAAGAAAACAGCACATCAACCCTAGTTTTCTAATATATTCTGCCTAGAAAGCTGTAACTTTTATTCCAGTAGTATAAAACTACAATAATGAAGGGGCAAATTAGATCAGGAATAAATGTATAAAATGACATTAAAATAAGATTTAGTGCCTGCTGTGGATAAGGCTGACTACCTCCTGTCCTGTCAAAGGACAAAGTTTCCACTTTTGTGACCTCTGCTCCAGGCCACAGAGCTCCTCTAATGCCTGGTCCCACACACATAAAAGTGTGTGTCAACAGGTAGACAGCTATTTTCCATATCCTCCCAGATTAAGGCAATAACTGGATACAGATATCCTATCCAACACTTGGACAGACCATCCTTGAAATCACAAAAATACACAGCATAAGTTCAGATTTTCATAGAGAGGAAAAACAATTCAGAAAAATGTGTTCTTTGGTTAAGGCGAATACTTACCAAGTCGAAGGCATTCTAAAGAAGCCTGGGCCCAATTTCTTGTAGATGAAGATTCAATGTAGTAGCAATGACCTCGGAAAGGGATCCAAGACTTGTGTCCTTCTGATTCAGGGCACTTTCCTGGAAGCTGAGGGGGCTCAGTGGGAGCTTGAACTGTTTAAAAAGAAGAAAGCACAAAATTTAAAGAAACAGCTTCCTATGCATTCTTCTATCATTAACAGATTATTCTAACTGAATGTGTGAAAACTCACTCAGTTCTTTAAAAAAAAAAAGAAAGTAATCTTGGTAGTCCATACTGCTTACTACAAGACAATAATGTGAAAATCCTAAATCTATGAATAAAAAGTACTGCAACTTCAGTCTTAAGAAATCTAATCTAGCTAAGAATTCCAGCATACTTTGATCTTTTAACAGATGCTTAAACTCAGCTCAACTCTTTACTCACAGACATATTTTCATGCCTGACTGCTATGCTGAACTAGGGCCCATATGAACTTGGCCATATGGGCTGTGACCTAATATCATGGAATGCAGAAGGCATTATCAGATGATATTAACAGAAGTTTGAGGTCAAAAACAAAAGAGAAGGCGTCCTGAAGAAGTATCCTTAAAGATTTCTATACCACCTGTAGTTTGTCCTCAGTTATAAAAGGAAAATCTGAAAAACTGTTATAGGTAAATACTGCTTGTGTCGACATATGGCTTGGTCATTAAGCTCTTCTCCCTTCAATACTGTACCTGTGTGACTACTACCTGGCATTCATTGCCTTTTGATTTCTAAAGGTTTTGGTCTTGCATGCTTGCTCAATATCAAAATTAATAGCAGAGTAATGTGAGTCTAAGCTTTGCAAAATACATCAGAGATTATCAATGCAAAGTGATGGCCATTCAGAGTCATCTTAGCTCTTTCTTAGTATGTGTTTGCCCTCATTTTAAAACATTTGACCCAAATAAATTTTAATGATTTTATTAATTTAGCTCTTGAACTAAAACCCAGCATCTAAGTTTATATCAGAAGATATATAACACAGCACAATGAACTCTACTGAGATAATCATTGAAATTACAATGGTTAAATTCAAGTTCTTACCATCAGCTTTTTGGCAAACAGAGAAGTAACTTTCATTGCATGATCCTGTCTTCCAGGCTCCAGCAATGTCGAGATAGACACAGCCTATCTTCTGTTTTGGCTCCCCTTCAGCCCATTTAGTATACTTCATTCTCCAGTTATCAATCCATTCGTAACGCCCATTGGTCTGAGAATAAAACAAACCAGAAGAAATTATTAAATGTAAGCATTAACCATTCCTTCACTGGTCAAATGTCTGTCTATGCAGCACCTTGTGCTAGAAGGTTTTTTTAAGAAATCAACAACAAATACAAATGGCTGAAACTTTTCAACTCTTGTTGTGACAAGCAACTACTCATCCAAAAATACACCAGTGAAAAAATGCTTTTCAGCAACAGGAAATGCAGAGTGACATTGAATTAATTCTGAATGTAACAAAATATTAATTTTGGACTAATAAAAATTTCATTTAAAATAATTTGTAGGACCAAAAGTCTGATTACTTCTTGTACTATTTCCCCCAAAAAATTCAAGTACTGTATATTATTTTAACTTGCAGTATATTCAAAAACTTAATAATTTCCCATCAAAGCTGGTGAACTCAGTGAATCGTAGTGTTGGTTAGATTAGGGGAATCTTTTGGGGCTTAGGAAGTGGTGTGTTACGTTCACTCATTTGTATTTCTGTCATATGGTCAGCCAAATGGAGTGAATGCAGGACAAGTGTTTGTGTCAAGGAGAAAGGGTAGTGTATTTTAGCATCCAGAAAGTATCAAAATATCAAAGAATTGGGAAAGGGTAGACAAATAAAATTAAATGAGGTAAACAAGTAAATTATTTGGCTAACTATCCTCAAAAAGTTGAGAGAGTCATAGCAACAGCACCTTATTCTGTTTCTGAAAATTATTTGTTATTTAGAATAGTTTCTACTGTACATCTTAAAGTATGTGGATTTTATCTCAAATACACTATATATACATATAAAGAGCCAGTTCAAGATGCTAGCCTAAAATATCTTGTTTGGAAGTGCACAGAGTGTAATATCACAGAAAAAGTGTAAAAATGTGTGTAATATATACAATTTAATCAGAGTAATCAAAGAGGTCGGATTCCTACGTGTAAATCTGACAGTACACTAAAATATTTATGACCAAGACAAAAACTAGTAAGCTAAAGTAATGAGATATAATAAGACTTTTCAGCTCCTGATTTGTCAATAAGAGAAGCGGCATCATGTTCAATTAGGTTGATACTCGTACCACATTACTGTTAAGACCAATCCACATAGGCACCCCATACTTTAACATCTTTAGCCACAGGAATGAATGACTGTAGGGGTCTAAGATGCTGGAAAGGTCAAACTGATCACGTTTGCAGGTTTTCCGTGCATCCTCCCAGTTCATTTTGGTATGGATGAACAAATAACTACTGTTGTCATAACGCATAATGCTGGATGGGGATGAACTTGTAGAAGGCAGAAACTCAGCATCTGTAAAATACAGGATAAAAAAAGACTCATATAGTTGTTCAAAAGCGGATTGTGATTTCACTGTGGTTGCAAATAGAGTTAAACAAAAAGCCTTTTTTCTTGATTCCATGTTCCCTAATTTTTAATCAGCATGGATTAGATACACTATTATTTAAGCCAGCATCACTAGTAAAAGTCAACTGCAAATCTGTAGAAAGGCAAAGAGCATCTTAAAGCAACCTTTGACAAGGAGTAAAGAAGCATTTTGTATAATCCTCCAGTAGTATTACTGAAATGAATTAGGGTCAGATTAGGTCACAAGTTCTTTAATAAAATATCTTTTCATCAAAAGAAATGTTTTGCAGAGACTGTGCTGTTTTCCAAGGATTTTGCGTTGGTTTGTTTTTTTTTTGGTCAGAGAAAAGAAAAACTCCACAACAGATCAGTCCTTAAATCAGACAATTAAATCCAGGTTTTCATTGCTTTTTGGAGGTGGATTAGCTCAAGTTTGGTGTGGGTGAGTTACAGTCACTCTCCAGACATTTTATGCTACATTTACAAGCCAGTACTTTCCAGAACATTTTTGAAAGCCAATGTGTTCAGAGAGTAAGAGAAAAATCATAGTACAAATATCATGTCAAGGGTCATAGTAAAGACAAAGATGCAGATGCAAATTCCAGCTCAGGAAGGTAGGAACATGGCCATTACTGGGAAGGGTCAGCTAAGAGTAGTGACTCTAACCAGACCTCTGACACACATGACCTTTGTGTTCCTGCCTGAAAAACAATTTGTGGATGTATCTTTATTGGAAGCAAAATAATGCTGAAATCCACACACCCAAGCCATTCCCTGAAAAAAAAAGTAAGGTCTGATTGAACTAAAAAGACAAGTACCTGCATTAATTTGGCATATATATCCTCTGTTGTTATCACAACTCTCATCAGCCCACTTCCCTGCTTCCTTAACAGGATTGTTTCTCATGACAACACAATCAGCCTTGAGGTAAAAAGACATAAGATCAGTTACAAATAGCTAGAAAAAGCAAAGAAAAAGCTTTTGTACCCCTTCAGACACAAGTATGTTGTAGTTTTACTCTCATACTCTTGTAACATTTCAGAGCATAAGTTTTATGATGTGGAGGTTCTGTACCTCTTGCACAGAATACTGAATGTTCCTCTTTTGCACAACATTAGGGTGGATAAACAGACCAGAGCAATTCTGGTATTCTTATACCTCCAGGCATACAGCATGGAGACAAGGAAAGCCACAGACAATTTAAAGATAAGTGATGTCAACTACTGTAGAAAAGACCAGTTAACTTTGCCCCAGGAAAAACCCTGGACCTTCAATGAGCAAGGCAACATTTCTGACATATCAGTCTCTTCAAATTTATTGTTGCAAGTTGTAATAGTGCACACAACAAAATTAGAACTGGTCCTGCCCAGAGGCAGCCAATGATCTGTCAGTATCCCTCACATTTCAATTTCTCTGATATGGACATGATAGCTGGAACCTATGTTGGCACATATTGAACAAACAATGATGAATGCAAAAAGCTGCATGGGAACAAATGGGTTGCGCAGTGAAGAATCCGTATTTATGTTATTCTATTCTATATACTTATTTTGGGGGAGATGCAGAGAGAAACACTTTATTTGTGAGTGAAGTACATTAAGATTTAAATCTTTCAAACTGAACAGTTGCATGGTATTTTGTATTAACTCAATATGATATGACTATGATAACTTATTTTTTCCTAAGATCAAATAAACTTAAAAATAAATCTCAAATCTATAAAATAAGGACTTTATAAGTTTTCACAGACAACTTCATAGAAATCCTACTACTTTTCATAAAAAAATAAAAATATATATTCCGCTCAGAAGAAACATTTTAAAGATGCTTTCTCTTTTAAACTCTGTATTCTTTCAGGTTTTCTCCTTCCATAAGAGATAAGCTTAGAGGCGCTACTTTCAAAAACAGGAAAAAGGACATTATACAGGAAAGTAAGATTTCTACACCAAAAATGGCATTCAAGAGAAATAGAACTAGTCCTATAATGTGCTGTAGTTTCATACCACAGAACAATGCAACACATAAGATCAGAGCTCTGCAAAACTCTATGACCTAGCAGATTGGTTTGTATGACAGAGAAACAGGGGAAGTGATTTTCCTTTTTTTTTTTCCTGTAAAAACTGAATGGCTCTCTTTTCATGTCCATTCTGCAGCTGTGACTGACAGAATTTCCTTCAGTGTAAGACACAGAGGGGAATGTTTTCAGTGTACATTGCAAGCTACAAACAATTGAGAAACCTGCTAAATTCAGGCACAGGCATGGTCAGAGGACTAGGTGGATGTGCTCATTCAATGTGCTTTCGGGACAAACACAATGAGGCAAGAATCCTACTGTCCTCTTTGCCACAGCCTCTGAGGGAATGCAGGGTGAACACAGAAGCAGTGTAGCTTTCACAGGCACACAGAACTGAAATCTGAAACCAATCTTCTTATGAGCACTCCACAGATCCTGTCACCAGTTAATACAGCGACTGCCAAAGGGCTCAAAACCATTCACTCTATTTAGATTTATATATGACATGTATAAAAGTATGAAAGTAAGAAGTGAAGCAGTAACATGTCCCAAATCCTAGCAAATGTGTAAATGCAATCTAAAATAAAATTTCAGTGAAAAATTTGTGACTTCTATTTACCTGGCCATCATATGAGTATAAATCCATATGTCCTGATGGGAAGCCTTTGGCCCAGTTTGTAAAGTAAACTCCTGTTCCATCTGTCCAGAGGAACCTCATTTCATGATTTATATCATTTAATCCAATCCATGTATCAGTAACAAAATCTTTCATATGGAATGTGAGGAAAGCTAGATTTAAAAAAAAAGGCAAAGTAAAAGAGAAATACTTTTAGTGAAGGACAACTGAAATGTCTGACCTCACCAAGCTTGGTGATATTATTTTTTTCTGAAACACAGAACACTCCATTGTTGAGAACAAAAGCAGGCAAGGTGAAAAGGGGGTATCTTTTGATTTTAATGAACTGGGAAGCAGATGTATAACTGTGGCTTTGGGCAAAATACTTCAGCTAAGTATCTAATCCAGTACTGGGTTGAGTCCCAAAAGCATGATAGAAATGCTTTTAGTATTGTCTCAGGACAGTTTTGAATTCTAGTGTCACAACTAGTGCTCCCCAACCTGGTGCACCCGACAGACTACTACCCGCTGCTGGTCTTCCAGACAGGTGAGGAGGAAGCTGCTTCCCGCAGTCTGAGGGGGATGAAGAAAGACTACAGGGCCTTGGGGCAGATGGTGAAAGAGTCTGGGGCTCAAGTGATCTTCTCCTCACTCCTTCCATCTTCCACTGATGATGTGGGAAGGAATGGGAAAATTCAGTCCATAAACGATTGGCTTTGAGACTGGTGCTACAGGCAGGGCTCTGGACTCTTTGATAACAGCTGTTTTTGTAGGGCACCAGTCTGGACAATGACAAGTGGGAAAGGTTTGTCTCACAGACGCAAAAGGATGCTGGGGCACGAATTAGCAGGGCTCATTTGGAGAGCTTTAAACTAGATTTGAAGGGGGATGGGGTTGTAGCTGGGCTTGCCCCAGTGGGGCAGCACTCCAGAACTGATGAAGACTGGGAGGCCTCCTATAATCCTAGGGTGAAATCGGTGTGCTCAGCTCGCTCCCTGGAATGTCTGTACACCAATGCGCGCAGCATGGGAAATAAGCAGGAGGAGTTGGAAACCTGTGTTAAGTCAGGAGACTATGATCTGGTGGCAATTACAGAGACGTGGTGGGACAGCTCACATGACTGGAAGATAGTCATGGAGGGCTATGTCCTTTTCAGGAAAGACAGGCCAGCCAGGCAGGGTGGTGGGGTTGCTCTTTATGTGTGAGAGCAGCTACAATGCACTGAGTTCTGTCCAGGGACAGAGGATGAGCAAGTTGAGAGTCTGGGTGAGAATTAAGGGGCAGGCTGGCAGGGGCGATACTGTTGTGGGTGCCTGTTGCAAACCGCCAGATCAGGGTGAGGAAGTTGACAAGGCCTTCTACAGGCAGCTGAGAGCAGCCTCACAGTCACAGGCTGTGGTCGTCGTGGGGGATTTTAACTTCCCTGATGTTTGCTGGAAGGACCACTTGGCAACCCAGCCGCAGTCCAGGAGGTTCCTCCAGTGTATGGATGATAAATTCCTCCTGCAAATGGTGGATGAGCCAACCAGGAGAGGAGCACTGCTGGATCTCATCCTCACTAACAAGGAGGATCTGGTTGAAGCAGTAAGGGTTGAGGGCTGCCTTGGTTGCAGCGACCACAAGATGGTGGAGTTCAGGAGTGTGGTAGGACTAGTAGAATACCAAGTAGAATTGCAACCCTGGACTTTAGCAGGGCAAATTTTGGCCTTTTCAAGCAATTGCTAGGGGAAATCCCGTGGGCAAGGCTGCTTGAAGGTAAAGGGGCCCAAGATAGTTGGTTGACATTCAAGGACTGCTTTTTCCGTGCTCAAGATCGGAGCATCCCGACACGTAGGAAGTCAAGGAAGAGGGCCAAGAGACCTGCGTGGCTAAATAGGGAATTGCTGGGTATGCTCAAGTGGAAGAGGAGAGTTTACAGGTCATGGAAGGAGGGGCTGGCCACTTGGGAGGAATATAAGGCTGCTGCTAGAGGATGTAGGAAGGCAGCTAGGAGGACTAAGGCATCTTTAGAATTAAACCTGGCGAGAAGGGTCAAGGACAGCAAAAAGAGCTTTTTCAAATACATGGCAGACAAAACTAACACCAGAGGCAATGTAGGCCCACTGATGAACGGGATGGGTGCCCTGGTGACAGAAGATACACAGATGGCAGAGTTACTGAATGCCTTCTTTGTCTCTGTCTACTCTGCTGCAGGCAGTCCTGAAGAGCCCTGTACCCCTGAGACCTTAGATGAAGTCAGGTTGACGGAGCGGTTTGCCTTAGTCGATGAGGAATGGGTTAGAGATCAGTCGAGCAATCTGGACATCCATAAATCCATGGGTCCAGATGGGATGCACCCGCGGGTGCTGAGGGAACTGGCGGAAGTCATTGCTAGACCACTCTCCATCATCTTTACCAAGTCTTGGGAAACGGGAGAGGTGCCCGAGGACTGGAGGAAAGCAAATGTCACTCCAGTCTTCAAAAAGGGCAAGAAGGAGGACCCAGGTAACTATAGGCCGGTCAGCCTTACCTCCATCCCTGGGAAAGTGATGGAACACCTTATCCTTGGTGCCATCTTAAGGCATATCAAGGATAAGAAGGTTATGAGGGCCAGTCAACATGGCTTCACCAGCGGGAAATCATGTTTGACCAATCTCTTAGCCTTTTATGAGGAAATAACACGGTGGATGGATGATGGCAGAGCGGTGGATGTGGTCTACCTTGACTTCAGCAAAGCATTTGACACAGTCTCCCACAGCATCCTCACAGCTAAATTGAGGAAGTGTGGACTGGATGATCAGGTAGTGAGGTGGACTGTGAACTGGCTGAAGGAGAGAAGCCAGAGAGTTGTAGTCTATGGGGCGGAGTCTAGTTGGAGGCCTGTAACTAGTGGAGTGCCTCAAGGGTCAGTACTGGGACCGGTATTGTTTAATATATTCATCAACGATTTAGATGAGGGAATTGAGTGTACTATCAGCAAGTCTGCTGATGACACTAAGCTGGGAGGAGTGGCTGACACGCCAGAAGGCTGTGCTGCCATCCAGCGAGACCTGGACAGGCTGGAGAGTTGGGCAGGGAATAACTTGATGAAATTCAACAAGGGAAAGTGTAGAGTCCTGCATCTGGGCAGGAACAACCCCAGGTTCCAGTATAGGTTGGGAAACGACCTGTTAGAGAGCAGTGTAGGGGAGAGGGACCTGGGGGTCCTAGTGGACGACAGGATGACCATGAGCCAACACTGTGCCCTTGTGGCTAAGAAGGCCAATGGCATCCTGGGGTGTATTAGAAGGGGGGGTGGTTAGTAGGTCGAGAGAGGTCCTCCTTCCCCTCTACTCTGCCCTGGTGAGACCCCATCTGGAATACTGTGACCAGTTCTGGGCCCCTCAGTTCAAGATGGACAGGGAGCTGCTGGAGAGAGTCCAGCGCAGGGCAACAAAGATGATTAAGGGAGTGGAGCATCTCCCTTATGAGGAAAGACTGAGGGAGCTGGGTCTCTATAGTTTGCAGAAGAGGAGACTGAGGGGTGACCTTATTAGTGTCTATAAATATATAAAGGGGGAGTGTCATGAGGATGGAGCCAGGCTCTACTCAGTGGCAAACAATGATAGGACAAGGGGTAATGGGTACAAGCTGGAACACAAGAGGTTCCACTTAAACTTGAGAAGAAACTTCTTCTCAGTGCGGGTGACGGAACACTGGAACAGGCTGCCCAGGGAGGTTGTGGAGTCTCCTTCCCTGGAGACATTCAAAACCCGCCTGGACACATTCCTGTTTAACATTATCTAGGTGTTCCTGCTCTGTCAGGGGGATTGGACTAGATGATCTTTTGAGGTCCCTTCCAATCTCTAGCATACTGTGATACTGTGCGACACTGTGACTTAGAAATACACAGCCACATAGATCACATACATTTTTGATAATCCCATCGGAGTGGTTACCCCACAATGGCATCAGACAACACCACTAAGCAGCTACCACTTGTGCCTGTGCACAAACAGTGCTGTTACAGAACTGCAAGAGTGTTTCCTCTCTCCCTGCAACACCTGTCAATGGCCTGCACTGTCTTAGCAAGGAGCAGAAGGCACAAACGGCTTAAAATGAGTCTCAACAGAGCTCTTCAGCACAAGCAAATCAATTACCACAGCTTTGCACGGTTCAGGAAGGTGCTTATGTTCCTTAGCTAGCATGGCTATCCCACAAATAGAGCAGTCTAGGTCAGCTGGCATTCATAACCCACTAATCCACAATACATCAACCACTATGATGAAATGAACACACCATGGCTTTTGCCAAGTGCTACAATCATTCTTATGAGATTACTTTTTCCTACAAAAAGATTAATTTCTGGATACTTCATCAATCGTTCACCTTCTTTAGTCTTTTAAAATGAATGCAACTTACACTTCAGGAAACCTGTGGATTTCTTTGCCAAATTTTAGCATTGCTGTTAAGCCAGAGACTGTAGCAGGAACTCAAGCCTTTATACCTACATTGCCTGCAGTAACAATAGTTTTGTGCTAATAGCTTTATTACCCATTTCTCTTTTAGCTGGAATTCAACCCCTGTGCATGAACCAAACACCTGAAATCTGTGCTGCAGAAATGATGCTGCATGAGAATTTAACTATGTTTCAAAAGTGAAAGTTTGATTCTTCATTTCTTCACATGTGGTAAACATAAGTTCATGTCAGCAGTCTAAATTTAAACTACTTAATTGCTCAAACTACAACACAGATTTATTTTACAATGGCTGATTTTTCAGTATGCTCTTTTGAGTTCACAAACAGTATGTGTTGTGCAACCCTGGTTTCTCAACACTGTAGTATATATTTCTAAAATGAGGGTGTTATCAACTTCCATCAAAATCTTCCCCATTTTTTAATTTGAATTTGTGCCATTCATGCATTTGTTTATTCATGCATGAGGTAATTTCCCTCTGCTCATCCCACATAGCCATGCATGCAGCTCTTAGGTTCACTAAAATAAGCACATCTAATGAAAAGAAAGGTACATCTAAGTGGTGAGCTGTGGGTAGATGTACGCACAGTCAAACCTCTGCCCTAAGCTGCCCAAAGACAGCCAGTTCTGACCCTAGTGCTCTGCTTGAGTTAACAGAAAAGCTATGCAGCAAGTTAATGCCACCCAGTGAAACTGCATCACTTGGAATGAAACTTGCTGGGTCTGGCTGGCATCATATGTAAGCAGAAAAAGAACTACTTTGGCTGCCAGGACAACATACATGTATATGTATATCTAAGACAACATTAAAATTTGGTAAGATTCAGGTGAAAACTTCATTGTAAATTCCTAAAAATTTGACATTTTGGAAGGAAAATCAGATGCACAATCATTATTCAAACCCTGTCCATATTCACATGAATACAACGGCCACCCCGTAAAAATGAAATATCCCATCTAGTTGCTACAAAATTACACACAGTACCTTGCACTTGTTCATTAGGGATAGTGGCCAGGTTTCCTCCTAAATTCATGCAAGCTGTTCGTGCGGCATGCCAAGTGACACGTTCATCTTCCGTAGATCCAAATATTTTATAACACTAAAACATGAAGAAATTCTCTATGTATTATCTTTCCTCCAATATCCCTCACAGATTGAAAACCACTGTCTTCAGCAAAGCAGGAGAGAGAAAAGGCAGTAAAATAATACATTTGTCTGAAAAAAAACACATTCAGCTTAAAACAAGATTTTTCATAGGATCATAGAATCATAGAATAGTTAGGGTTGGAAAGGACCTTAAGATCCTTAAGTTCCAACCCCCCTGCCATGGGCAGGGACACCTCACACTAAATCATGACACTCAAGGCTTCATCCAACCTGGCCTTTAATGCTGCCAGGGATGGGGCATTCACAACTTCCCTGGGCAACCTATTCCAGTTTCTCAACACCCTAACAAGAAAGAATTTCTTCCTTATATCCAATCTAAACTTCCCCTGTCTAAGATTGAACCCATTACCCCTTGTCCTGTCACCACAGTCCCTGATGAAGAGTCCCTCTCCAGCATCCCTATAGGCCCCCTTCAGATACTCGAAGGCTACTATGAGGTCTCCACGCAGCCTTCTCTTCTCCAGGCTGAAGAGCCCCAACTTTCTCAGTCTGTCTTCATACAGGAGGTGCTCCAGTCCCCTGATCATCCTCGTGGCCCTCCTCTGGACCCTTTCCAACACTTCCATGTCCTTTTGATGTTGAGGACACCAGAACTGCACACAATACTTCAAGTGAGTAGGGGGGCAGGATCACCTCCTTCGACCTGCTGGTCACGATCCTTTTGATGCAGTCCAGGATACAGCTGGCTTTCTGGGCTGCAAGTGCACACTGCTGGCTCGTGTTCATTTTCTCATCGACCAACACCCCCAAGTCCTTCTCCACGGGGCTGCTCTGAATCTGTTCTCTGCCCAACCTGTAGCTGTGCCTGGGATTGCTCTGACCCAGGTGTAGGACCTTGCACTTGGCATGGTTAAACGTCTTAAGGCTGGCATCAGCCCACCTCACAAGCATGTCAAGGTCCCTCTGGATGGCATTCCTTCCCTCCAGCGTATCAACCAAACCACACAGCTTGCTGTCATCAGCAAACTTGCTGAGGGCACACCCAATCCCACTGTTCATGTCAGCGACAAAGATGTTGAACAAGACCAGTCCCAACACCAATCCCTGAGGGACACCACTCGTTACTGGTCTCCAGCTGGACACTGAGCCATTGACACAACACTTTCTTGTACTGGTCCTTGTTTTGTACAAAATTAAATGTCTCAAGAAAGCATTTTGCCTAAAAAGACACACACTACATTTGATCTGAAATACCTAGAAAATAAGCAAAACCTGACCTTTTATAGACAGCCAGCTAACAGTAGTAAGTTGTGCATGACTGATAGTCTGCCTGTTTATTTGACTCTACAAAGCATATCATATTAGTAAAGTTAATGAAGACAAAATATATTCAGTACAGCAAAAGAATTATGATTGGTTAAAAAACATGAAGAGCAAAGCACCAGTGCTTCAGGAACTCTGTCTAAACTCTTTAAAAAATGCATATCAAAACTTTTGAAGAGATAATTAGAGTATGACTTGTCTGCTGCAACTGAATATGCTCAATTAGAAGCATAAAAAAACCACCTTTCCTGCAAAACAGTGGATGGGCAAGCAAACCAGCTCCCACAAAAAAAAAATCATATTTTATTCTAATAAGAAAAAATATTATTAAATAGTTGACTTGTTTTGTGTTTAATGCTTTGCCAAGCACCCAACATGCACTGTATTTGGTATGGTACCTTGTTATGAAAAGAAAGCCAAGCTGGATGACATCCTCTTGGAGCTGAAAATGTTGTTGGAGGAACAGTTGAATTAACGGAGCTGTTGTGCCTTTCACATATGTAGGGATTTGGATAACCGCAGTTTATATCATTCCAAAATCCTGAATGTAAGATAAATGGGGAACTGTATGACATCACATCCAGAACTGGTTAAACAGGAATCAGTTTCACTCATTCTTACACAAACTGCCAAATCCTCAGTCCCTCAGATTATTATTATTCTATTTCAGTTAAATATGTCACTTTATACACACCGTAATTACGAAATGTTAAAAGCACCATAGAACCAGTTACTAGAAATACCACTGTTACAGTGGAACATTAGGCCAATTTTAAGAAAAAAATATAAAGCAGTTATATAGCAACACAACCACAAACCTCCATCAGAGCTTCCCCATGCTAGGCTTAAGATAAACATAGGAGCACAAAAATATTAGGTCCTGAAAATAACACTGTGGTCTACTGTAACATTTTACAAAAGAGCAAAAAGATGGGGGAAAAGAGGTGCCTCTCATAAGAAAGAAAAATATTCTGACACAAACACGCAAATAATGAAATTCAGGAACAAACATACAAAACTCACCTAAATTCTTATACATAACTACACAGTTTTCATCATTATTTGCAAAGTTAGGTTCATGTGGTGCCCATGCCAAATAATTCACTGGAGTGCCATCCATCCAGCTTAAGAAAAACAATCCAACAAAAAACTTCTTTAACATACAACTAGAATTGCTTCCATGTTACACAAAGTAATTTTGCAATACATTTAATATAGCAGTCCATAGTTTAAGGTGCATAAGATTTTTTGGCCAGTTTGCCTCCTTCTTAATTGCACTAAACTTACTCTCTGCACAAAGACATACGTGTGTGTATGTTGAAGTTGTGTTTATTCTGCATTTATTACAGTCTCTTGCCAACAGTTAAAGATGGGGAATAAGAACACTTTTACCTACAATTTTGAGTAGGGGCATCTCTTTAATATAAATAACAGAATAAAGGAAGCTAGAATTCATGAATGAATATTAAAAATACATGATCTGCAGTGTAATTTTTCAAGGACTTCCATTATTTTTGCTCCACTCAGTAGATTTCTTTATTTTAAAGCACAATGCAAGCTTAATGGTTCTAGTTGGCCTACCTTGTCCGTTGGTCAACACTGAGTTGCAAACCAATGAAATATGCATCCTCTTTGCCATTTTTCAAGATCTAGAATGTAAAGATTATAATTGTATAAATTTCCTCTTTTTATCATAGGAATAGAATCACAGAATCATAGAATGGTTTGGGTTGGAAAGGACCTTAAGATCATCTAGTTCCAACCCTCCTGCCATGGGCAGGGACACCTCCCACTAGATCATGTCACCCAAGACTGTCCCACCTGGCCTTGAACACTGCCAGGGATGGAGTATTTACCACTTCTTTGGGCAAGCTGTTCCAGTGCCTCACCACCCTAACAGTAAAAAACTTCTTCCTTATACCTAACCTGAACTTTCCCGGTTTAAACCCATTACCCCTTGTCATATCACTACAGTCCCTAATGAAAAGTCCTTCTCTGGCAACCCTGTAGACACCCACCAGATACTGGAAGGCTGCTATGAGATCTCCATGCAGCTTCTGTTCTCCAGGCTGAACAGCCCCAGTTTTCTTAGCCTGTCATTGTATGGGAGGTGCTCAAGCCCCCTTATCATCCTCATGGCCCTCCTCTGAACTTGCTCCAACAGTTCCATGTCCTTCTTATGCTCAGGACACCAAAACTATACACAGTACTCCAAGTGGGGTCTCATATTATGATAATTATTAAATATAATGTTAATATTAAATATTATTATCCTAGTATTATGTTAAATCATGATGTTAATATAATTATCATGTAACTGCTACGTTAATATTAAATATTAAGTTAAGAAATGTTAACTATTATGTCAATAATGAGTAATATATGTGTAACAGACAGAAGATATGAACCGCTGTATCCTCTAACTACAATATTTAAGTTAAAGCAGCTCACAGTTGACAGTCCACAGTCAAACTTCACTGCTGGCCAAAAGGTGTGGTCACTATACCAACACTTCTCAGTCTTACTTGAAAGTCACTGAACTTAGCACCTCTTACACAGTGTCTGCAGTGGGTATCATTGACAAGTTTCTTACAAGTGACAAGCATTCCTACAATTTGGAGATAAACTGTTATAGGCCCTCCTGTCATGTCACCACCATTCTCCAGCCAGCTCAGGAAAAGTTCTATGTAGTTCAAATGCACCTTTTAAGCACATTCCTGATAAAAAGAAGTTGGCTTCTATACAATATAAACAGGCAACCAACCCCAGCCACCTAGGAAATATTATTTCAAAGCTCTTACGGCATAATCCATGCCTCAGGTTGGTTTTCCTGCGTAATTATATTCTCCCCACCAGAAGAATGAGGCAAAGGAGCACACATAAGAACCAAAAAGAGGCTGCTAGGTAAACTACATCCCAAATACACTGACAAGATCAAAAGCCAATATTCTGAGTATTACATATAAGCTACTATATGTTTTGATCCACTACTGAAAGTATCTTGAGTTCATATGTTGATAAACTTTATTTTCAGTTAACTCATCCCACCTACAGTATCATAGCTCACAATCACAATACCTCTTGCTAAAATGAAGCCATGGATCAATTGAAAGTAAGCATTAAGATTTACCTTAGCACACTACAAATTGCAGAAAGATATAAAATGGTGTAACTGCCATACTGAATAGGAAAAGCAGATAATGATGTTTAATGCTTACTGTGCTTATTTCTATACAAAATACTAAACCAACCCTGTTCTCACCTCAGCTAAGAAACAATCTGAAAAAAGACTTGAGTGTGTTCTTCATTTTAATCTGGCTTAATGCTACTGCAATTTCACTATCAATACATCTTGTAGGGAAAACACCAGGGTGAAAAGGATTTGTGCCCATGCTCACTTGTTTTGGATGATTTATTCCATAGTATTAATGATTTTTCTTACATATCGCCAGAGGAACTTTCTTTCACTTTCACTCTCAATGACAGCAAGGTCTCCAAAATTCCTTTTGCAGAACTCCCGACCTTTTTCCATGGGAACAGTCTCCGTGCTGAAATAATATAGTTTGTCTTCATGTATAATCCATCCATCCTCTGTAGTCTTGTATTCTGTAAAATACATTGTAATCCAAATATGCTGTTCCTGAGATACTGACACTCTTATTAGCAAAATTATAAGAACTGCTTTTAAACATACACATGCATAAAAAGTAATAGCAGTAACACTTACTGGGTGCAGGAGATTCTGTTGGTTCAGGCTTTACACTTGCTCCTGGAAGAACAAGATATTTATTACAATTGTAAACTTTCTGCTGTAAGAGAAAAAATTTACTCTGATTGATAGGCATGTTTTTCAATTGACATTGAATGTTATGGTTAGCAACAGATTTAACATCAAATAGTAGAAGAAACTAACAAGCCTAAAAGTCCTACGTTGGTACACTATTTGATTTTAAATATATGTTTTTGTTCCCTGTATAATTATGTTCCCTGTTCCATATGTGTATCATAAAATACCTTGAAATTTATCTCAAATAATTAATTTTTGCATTCACTGGATGCAGAAAAATTTATATCCCAAAGCACTAACTCTATTAAGACAGTCCTGTATCTCCCTGTCCTTCCTTTCTCCAGGTCATTTCTACATGAATTCTGGCTTAAACCACAGGCAGCAGGAATGCAGGCTTCTTCCATGGTGCCATAGCTACCACATAGTCAAGTTCTTTTTATCTTTCTCCGTCTGAGAAGAACTTCTGTCTGGATCTTAAATATTTTTCTAGGTAAAATCTCACTGGAAAAGATCCCAAGAAATTAACTGGTCATTTCTGAAAAGAAGACTTCAGGCTAAAGGATTCCCCTGTTTGTTTTTGCTATGGCACCATGAAGATGGCGTCCTGGATGGCGTCATTAGCATCTCAGGAAAATAATTTCTAATACAGGAGATCTCTCCTTATAGGTTTACCAATTTATTTTGTGCTAAAATATTATCTCACAGCTACTGGCATTTAATGAGATATTCTCTAAGAAATTCTCTTACCAGTGTAAAGCAGACGTGGTACTTCATTGTCAATTACCTAATGCACCATCTTTATTTTGCTCCCCTCCCAATGTAAGAATGTGTCAAAATGCTTAAATGAGCACTTTATAAATTACTCAAACTTAGGTAGATGCACTGCTTGTGGAACCCAAGATTTCCCTAAATTATAAATTTTGTATTGATGTCTTCAGAAAAGCATCCAAACTCAGATCTCAAGAGAATTTAGCAAGAAAACAACATGTGAATATAAGCCTGATTAAAGCAAATTATCTTGAAACCATCTTGCAGCTACAGATACGATTGGCTGACAACAGCTGACAGCACCTGAACCAAGTGAAGGAGGGAGTTTCCACACAAAAAAATTCAGGTATGTGAACTGATTTGCAAACTATTTTCTAATAATTTGAAACTCAATGCAGAAAAGGAAAAAAAAAAATCCATAATAGGATTTGCTGGAAAATGAAATGTCAAAAGTGAATGTGAATATTCAAAGTAGTATTTTCTATCTTTCAAATATCACATTTCCTCTTCTGAAATCATAGAGAAGGATCAGTGAGAAGTCCCAGCAGGACACCAAAGGCTGTGTATCTTTAAATGCACTGAAGACATAGAAATCTTTATTCCACTTTCATATTTCACTTTCCACAGGAAAACATTCTGATAAACAGGTTCTCAGATTTTTTATTTCTTATAGTCAAGGAAAAAATCACATATATCCATACCTTTTCTTATCTGGCAAATCCATCCATATAGGTAATCACAGTGCCTGTCATTCCATAGCATGCTGGAATCACCACTGATCTCTGCACAAAGTTCAATTCCTTGATAATTATTGGGCTCTCCGAAGCCCCAGTTTTCATACCTCACCTATGACAGAAAAGGTTTTGTGAAGATTCTGTTATATAGAAAGAAAATAATGGACAGAGAGAGGATACAGCATCAAACCACAGACCTTCAGGTTGTTCCCACTGTCAGTTTAAAAACTTAGATAAGAAGAAACAAGACTCTCCCCAGGCAAATGCTGACATTTCAAAATTTTTCTCAGATTACAACTGGACTGCAGCTTAACAATGATGGGGTATGCTACATGTTGATATTAAATTAAATAAATATTCTATATGATTCAGAGTAGGACATTATTAAGACACAACATAAATGTTAGCATTTTTCTCAGAAAAAATATTACTGCTATTCTAATTTTTCTGTATAAATTCCAATTTCAGTTTTCTGTACGATAAACTTCCATCAATATATTTTGACCAGCCTTTCATGAAATACACCCACATCTCCAAAACCTCCTTTGCTTCTACAGTTTTGTATCTTAGTTTAAAGTATAGTCAAATCACACTGGCATAAAACAACTGCCTTCAGCTCTATGGAAGGTAGGCCATTTCAGATAAAGATCCAATTAACAAAGAAGAGAAATACTATAGATAGAGTACTTCAGTCCAAAAAAACCCCTTGTATTTACAAGAACATCCTTTTGGTCTACATGGATTTAATTTTTTGTCAATTCAATTCACATTTTCTTATTAAAAATTAGTATGTTTTAGCAAGAAAAAAAAATCAAGACAAGAAGTTGTTGTTCATAAACTTTCCTAAAGACAGCATGATGCAGGGGAGGATTATGATTAAGCATAAAACTACACAGGAACACATATACCACACACATCTGAGAAGCACAGGGAATGCAAAATAACAGCTATGGAAAATTAAATCACTCACTGGAGATCCATCACTCCAAACAAAGCCATCATCAGGATTCAAGTAATATAAACCCATCCAGAAATGCTGGTGGTAATAGCCATTGTTCCTAAAAATAATCCCCAAAAAGTAATGATAAATGTCCCATTTGTTAGAAGTTTAAATATAAACCCTGAATTAAGAAAGGCATTGCAATATTTTTAATAATCTATCATTTACAACAGTAACTGTAATAATTCCTAAAGCTGTTAGAAACAATAAGAACCAGGGTAGAAATTAATTAAAATGTAACCACTTCTGGCTGTTATCAGTATATGTTAATTCAAACAGATTGAAATACTGACCAAGAAAATGTCCCAATCTAATCCAACTCCTGAAAATAATGTGGCGTAACACTGTTGTATAATAGTTCACTAGCTACTGTGGCTCCATTTATCACTATCCATTTTCTCTCTAATGGCACTTACAGTTTCCAAACACAGTTACTTGCTGCAGTTGAATCACATTAAGAAAATTGCACCTTAAACTAATTCTTGTTTGCAAGCAGACACATTTTACTGATTTATCTGAAATTACTGAGTCACTTTGTGATAATGCAGCATCTGAGACTTCTTCCTTACTATAAGTATGGAGCCTATATGGGATTCTAGTATGGCTGTAGCATTATGCAAGGCTGCCATATTTCAGTCTTGCTTCCTAGTTAGACAGGGATGTAGAGGTTCATTGAGCCCACTCTATTTAGATCATATTCCAAGTGTTACCTTTTCAAAGTATTTGATATCATTCAGAAATCTCACACCTGCTTTTTACAGTTCAGGGACTTACTAACCTTATTTATATTCCCTGTGTAGGAAAAAGTGAATCTGAAGTTGCTCTTTTTGCTTTCTGATGAGTTCATAAAAGTGACAGACAATCAACATATTGACCAGAATTATATCACACCTGTTTGTACACTTGCTATGAGAAAACTGGTATCTATAGTAATATTATAGTATGCCCAAATGCACAGTAGGTAATTTTACATCAGATGATAAATGTTGCCTCAACTAGGTATCTTGGCAGTCTCATTTTAGCATTAGCTTCTGGGATGATTGTTGCTGGGCATACAACTCTTGCTATTTTACCATATCTGGGTTTTTTGCTGTGTTTATACAGATGCAGATAATGTATCCAGACTGGCTTATACTGAAGAAAACACATCTAAAGCTAAATATTTCAGAAACATCAAAAGGCTAATTAAAGTGAAAGGACTGCAAGTACTTACGCAATAGAACGCCATATCACATACTGTTCTTCTTTACCATTAATGGAGGCCAGATCTCCTCCTACAGCTCGACAAAACTCTTGAGATTCAAGCCATGTTTTCTTTTGTTCTGGTCTTGAAAAAGCCTAAAGAGAGCATTTTGGAATCAGACAAACTAGACCATACAGATCACAAGATCAAGAAACATCAGCTACCCAAAAGCAATTCATTTACAGTTAACTTGTTCTGTGGGGATTAGAGAAACTGAATATAGGGTTTATAAGCATTCGCCTCTGTGAAACACTCATTTAGTATAAGCATCTTTAAGCCAAGTTAGCAAACTGACACATTAGCATTGCTGACACAAGTATCTGCTGCAAGACTACAGTGAAGAGAAAGGCACTTTGACTCTTAAAAGAATGGGAAATTCAATCTTAAAAAAAAATGGGAAATTCAGTCTTCAAAGGACGGGAAATTAATACCAGAAGATCAAACCCGAAGATCAGGTTTTAACTTAATAAACAAAACCATGCGAATTTCATTAGAAGGGAAAAAGAGTCTTACATATAATCCGTAAATAAGCTTAGGAAGCAATTAGATATATGTATACCAATTTTTATTGCATGAAACTACCTTAGTGCAGAAATAAGCAATATACTTACTTTGAAACAGAAGCTAATACGATTGTTTGAGTCCCAGCCTTCTGGACACCTGGGAACAGGAGTTGTTGTAGGCACAGGTGGAAGTGTCACTCCCTCTGCCCACACTTTGCACAGGAACTTTGCCTTTTCTTCACATTTTATTACATCCCATAATCCACCTGCAATCCCAGTCCTCATGGCAACACAACCTGGCTTTCTGCCTGGTTGTAAACAGGAATGCACAAAAGCAACATATTTTAGGAGACATAAGGATTTAGAAAACTTCATATTCTATCCTGACAGAAATTAAGTCTTTGTAGAGTCAAAAATGTTGCTAATGCTAGAGCATGTCCAGGAGAGGGCCATAAAAATCATCAGAGGGCTGTAACACCTCTCCTATAAGGAAAGCCTGAGTGCATGGGGTTGTTTAGCCTGGAGAAGAGAAAGCTCTGGGGAGACATTACCATGGCTATTCAATATATAATGGGGGCTTATGAGGAAGACAGAGAAAGACTTTTTGGCAGGATCTGTAGTGACAGAACAAAGGGCAATGGTTTTAAAATAAAAGACAACAGGTTTCAATTGGACATAAGGAAGAATTTTTTTTTTACTATGAGTATGGTGAGACACTGAAACAGGTTGCCCAGAGAAGCTTTGGATGGCTCATCATCGGAAATGTTCAAGGTCAGGTTGGACAGGACTTTGAGCCATCTGATCTAGTTCAAGATGTCCCTGCCCATGGTGGTGGGGGAATGAACACTAGGCCTTTTACATGTTTCTTCCAACCCAAACCATTCTGTGATTTTATGATTCCAATTCATAAAAAAAAGAAAAAGGGAAAAAAAAAAAAACAAAAACCAAATCCCGATATCAACAACAACAACAACAAAAAACAGTTCTGGGGTTCATCCACACTTGACATACTGAATTGTGCCTCACAACAAATCGTCTCCAGTGACTGACTCCAGCAACATCATAACCTTTGATCCAACAAATCCTCCCCTAAAACTGAAGATGCAGTTAGAGCTAGTTTCTCAAATTTGTCTAATCTGACTATGGTTTTCAAAAACTGAACTTGCTATATATTAGCTTATTACTGGCTTGATGGTCTACATAGCCTTACCTTAGAGCAGAAAAAGAAAAAGCAAGGCTTTCATCAACAAAACTCAGTAAAGAAGGAAATCACAATCTAGCAAAGAAATTAACTTAAAAAAAAAAAAAAAAATTAAACACAAATCTTGCCTTGGCCCTCTTGTCCTTCCCCACAATCTCATTTTCTGTAGGACCAGAAACAAGATGCTTCATGCATGCTGTGATCTCACACACCTCAGACCATGCAGTGATCAAGTGCTCTACGAAATATGACTGAACAGGCAGCACTTGCAAGCAGGGTGCAGTATGCCAGCAGAGATTGCACTTCTGGAGTAATACAGACACAAACTTTCCCAGAAATACAGACACAACTCAGAAACTTGATCTCAGTTTAAGGTTTCTTCCCAAGCTCATGTTAAAAACTCATTTCAGCATTAAACACGAAGTCAGTGACAGGATTTCATGCTTGAGAAAGCAGCCAGGTACATTTGAGAACAATTAGTCATTATACCACCAAGTAAGAACTAAGGAATAAAGTAAAAAAATTAAGTAGTGAGCAGCGTATTTTGGGCTCTGAACTCATTATACAGTACAGAGCCATACCTACCAGGCATTTCAGAATTCCAGTGTGTAAATAAAACAGATTCACCGTTAGCCCACTTGAAAGTTCCCTTTTCTTCTACATCTGAAAGTCCAATCCAAAAGTATCTTTCTGTTCTCAGCCCAACCAGGCTAGTCAGATAGGCTTGTTCATACCTGTTCCAAAGAACACAACTGTTAAATTAATACCGTTAAATTAATTTTTAAAATTACTAAAGGCTTGTTATTTTCACAGGACTACTGCTGTACCTTCTTGAAAGCACAGCTCGGATGGATTTACTTCAACAAAGCACATAACAAAACACTACATAACAGGTATTTTGTAAGCCTCAATAACAGAGTATTTTGCCTTCTCTTCAGATGTCCAGTAAAGAAAGTGACATAATCAGATTGAAATGAAATTGGTGGGAAAGAAGACACCTGACATGACCTGTGTGTTATACCACTGTATTTTTTTGAGATTTTCTAGTAGCCTTGTGTTTTACATACTTCTTGCTATAGCAAAATCCAAAACTGGAAAAGGAATCTCAGCATTATTGTTGAAATATACAAAAATTGAGGCTAGAGTAGTATAATACTAAATTATCAAACTAAGAATCACTACAAATTAGATCCAATGATCATTCAAGAAAAGTTATGTTTAGGAAACAAACCTATGTAGAGGTAACACCTGTCACAGTTCTTTATGGTGTTTAAACAAACAGCTCTTAAGAAATCAAAGTAAGTCAGTCTCCCCTTAACAATGTGTAGTCTGAAGGCCACATTAATGTTAAACCATTTTTATGACAGCTGCAGTGCTACCTATATTTAGAGAGCTACCATTCCTGACAGCTAGAGTTTTCACAGTCAAAAAAAAACTATTTTGATTAAATAGAAACAAATTAGAGAAAGGGAAAAGCACAGAGGTAACTGCAAGCAAAATAAGCTGTTCTTATCCCTTTCATTTTCCCAACATTCCATGTGCACCAGTTGTTCACAGATTTAGCACACACAGAACCCTGGCTGAATTATGATGGATTTTCAGGTACCTTTTGAAAGGAATTCAGAGATGTATCTCTT
Source organism: Pezoporus flaviventris (assembly GCF_033815535.1). Classification (NCBI taxonomy): domain Eukaryota; kingdom Metazoa; phylum Chordata; class Aves; order Psittaciformes; family Psittacidae; genus Pezoporus; species Pezoporus flaviventris. The sequence goes on from NW_026892595.1 coordinate 12,941,109, forward strand.
AATATAATAATCAAAATTGGATCCTGCATCTCTCACTCAACTAAAACCCATCTTCAAGCCACTGCAATTAACAAAATAGGAAATATAATTCTATCTTTTCCCTTGACATAACCATCTACACCAATACCGATTTCACAGTCATCACCTATTTTTACTATAAACTGAATTCCTGGATTTGCCTTCCATGCAAAAACTGTGAGAAGCTCTGTATCTACAGATAGCTGTCCTTTCAAGCAAGATGTTTGTCTGGATCAGAGTACAATACTCAGATGATGCCAGATGTTAAATCCTCATGTGATCCCCTAATGCAAGTAGCCTTTTACATACCTGTCTTCAATAGTTGCTAAAAAGGCCTGATGCCTTCCACAGGTTTGATTCGCTTCAGAAAATGATACAAATGTATTTCCAATGAAGTAACAATAAAAGCCATATCTTTTCCAACCCTGTCAAAATAAACATTAAATGATCACATATGTTGCAGCTTTTCTAAACTTCCTGAAAATAAAAAGTAAAATACGCCACTATCAGCTAACAATTAGACAAAGGAACAACTGAAACAGACAGATTGGAAACAAGCAGGATCAAAGCTTTTTAACATACTATTTTTCATATATTATGATTTTTAATCAGTGCATTCTATTTACAAAGGCAGAAGAGGCTTTGCTGTGTACCTTTAGTGCTCAGCATAGGATTATAACTAGCACACAGGCATTGTGCAATCATGAGAATAGTCTTGAGAAGCAAATTTCAGCTTTGCTTTTCAGAAATGGAATGACACCTCAAACAAGTTTGTTTATTATTAACTAACATTAAAACACTCTTCTAATATTTTGTCATTCAAATGTCACTAATTCTGAAATATGCTCTGAAGTTTGCTGTGACCAGCCACAATTCACACAAATTGTCTTCTGATGGTTTTCAATTTCTCACCTATGAAAGACTTTTGTCTATGAGCATCTACTTAGCTCTCCAGGCAACAATAGTATCCAAAAGCATTAGGAGCTCTCTATCTTTTTCAGCAGTTGAATATTTGGAAGCTTCCCAGGTACTCTTACAAATACTAGGAATAAATATCAAAGACTTCCTCTGCAGCTGTGTAAAGGAGACTTGGGAGAAAAGGCAATTTCTTCATGGAAGACAAAAAGCCAGTAAGATTCCCTATGACATAAGAAATTACAGTAGGTTTTTCGGAATTACTGAGTGTTATGTTACCAGAAGGCAAACATTACCAAATAAACAATAGATCCGCTGGCAGTTTAGAAGGAGCACAATGGATTAATTTTGTTCAGGCATTCATAACAGACTCTTCAAAGTAGAGAGCACTGCCAGAGACCACAGCAAAGCCTAGAGAATAGTATGTAGGCAAGCACACCCTTCCTGCTACAAATAATTTTAAAGAAAATTGTAGGCAGAGATGAAGAGCAACTGCTGGTACAGGTCAATTCCATAGGAAGGCTTGAGTCCCAGTCAAGGAAAAACGGCTGGCTGCAGGGACTACAGGTTTGAGTTTTGGATTAAGTTTTGAAAAAAAGGGAGCATCAAGAGCCAAATGACAGTCCCAGCCTCGATTTATTCATATGTTAATGAATGCCTATCCCACCTGCCCTAGAAATTAGTAGGCCAGATGTTCTGATAATGACAACACAGAACCCATTTTTCCTGTTTAATCTAAGATGTAGGTGTCATTTTCACCTCTTAACCATTCCTAGCAGCCTATTCAGATCAGACTACTTTTTCTTCACTTACCCTCTGACAGCCCATGTCAATAATTTCCTCTTCTGCAGGACCTTCTGACATGGGTTTCCTTTTACAGATGTAGCCAATTCTCTTTTCGCAAGAATGGTCTGCCCAAAATCCATCCTGAACGTAAGAACGTCAGGTTTGATTAGTTAAGGTTAGTCAAGTGGGATCTAATCTTCAAAAAAGGTGCTTTATGCTTTTAAGTATTTAATGATTTTTTTGTTAGCTTTAAAAGAAGCAAAACCTGCATCTAAGTTCAGTACTTAACTCGAACCTCATTCCAACCTATTTTTACTGGCTGATTTGCCAATGACTTACACCTTCGATATTTTTAATTATCACAAAGATGAAAAAAAGCATTTTGCAACATCACACACAGACTGACTTTCACACCAGCTATTATCTCAGTTTCTGTAGTACATCTGGTCAGCAATCACTGCCACATTCAAAAAGGCAGCCTTTCAAAGCAGCCTTTTAAGTGTAGGCATACAGGCACTCAGTAAAGGCTTCTACTAATGCCACTGCCAACTAATTTTCTCATAGCTCTACATGAGCAGTGCAAATGCAAGCATAACATCTCATCCACCTAGACCTGAGATCTATAACTTTGCCTAGAACAAGAAAGTTAAGGCTTCTGTTTTCTTCTAAAGATAATATAAAGACAATACTTCTCACCAACACATTAAAAACTATTAGTGCAATTATTAAAGCTAGGTTTATATCTCATATTCAGCCGCAGCAGAAAAAATTCAAATATACCAAAAATGCCTTGGTAGCTTACTGAAGAAAAGCATTTGCATGTCCATGTACTTAACAGTGAAATTAAAAGTCTTTTCAAAAAAGCCCACGTGCACAAACTGAAATCCAGAAAAATGGATACTGAGGGGCAAGGAAAGCCACCACTTGCCTGCTTCTCAGGGAAAACAACAAAAACAAGAGAGATCCTTCCTCAAAAAAATAAAAGACTCTAAAATTGGCTGCTTCAAACAGTAATATCCCCTACTTTGTCGCTCTTGCATAGAAAAGCCCAACTGATAAACAGAATTATAAGGTAATTAATTCAATAACTACATTACCTTTCCTTTCATAACAACACAGTCCTCTTGCCTGTTGTTTGCATGAGTGGGTTCTCCACGAAGCCACTTGGTATAGGTGACAGGTGTCCCATCGCTCCATTCAAAATACATCTGAACCTTTAGGTCATTCAGCCCAATCCAGAGCTCATCAGATGGCTCTAAAACATACAGTCAACAAGGCTGACAGCGGTTGTTTTACACAATGTGAATTTTTATCTTTATAGAACTCAAAATAATTTATTCTCAGGAAGTTTAAAAGGCAGTCAGGAAATTCAGGCTCCCCGTTTCAAAAAGAGGGCAGATCATTCCTCATATACACACTCCAGTCAGTATTATAAATTATTTATTTCTAGTCTGCCATCCAGCCTATGGTAAAGGCAGCACGTGTTTCCTTTTGTCCACTGCACTGTGACTTAGATCACACTGACCAGCTACATGCACAGTCCTTTCCTTAGATAGCAGTATATCCAAGCACAGTATGAACTATTTGGTTGCTATGAGCCACTGGAATAGGTTGCCAAGGGAGGTTGTGAATGCTCCATCCCTGGCAGTGTTCAAGACCAGGTTGGACAAAGTCTTGGGTGACATGGTTTAGTGTGAGATGTCCCTGCCCATGGCAGGGGGGTTGGAACTAGATCTTAAGGCCCTTTCCTACCCTAACCATACTATGATTCTATGATTCTATGATTTTTCACTGACAAGGAAACTACTAAGAGGGTTTTTTCCAATGCTTATTACCTTGCATTTTTACAACCCATCTACAGCACTCAGAGCTTTTTCCTGTTCAGTTTATTATAATAGTTCTTGCCTTCTTCTGTAAGTCTTCCTCTAACATCCTCTATCCAGACTGACCACAGTCAACCTGACAATGAAATCAGTCACGGAAATGAAAAATGGGATTGTGAGCCCACCCAAAAAACTTCAGCTGCAGGAATGGGTCTCGTAATGGAACTGGAACAACTTGTTTTCTGTTGCTGCTGTGACGAGCAACAGAAGGGCTTGTAAAAGACTTAAAAGACATAACCCTGAGGCAATCCTTTCTGATTAACACATTTCAGATGAAGTTCTCCTAGATACCCCCATAATTTCAAACTTCCATCTGCTAGTTACTGGAACATGGAGACTTCCCATTTTGACCAACCAAGCTGCTGCAAAAATCACCCTGCCAACCTGACACTAAAGGAGTCAACTCTCTCCTCTTTCCCTTCCTTCTCTCCCGTCTTTACTATACCTAAGTATGATCAGCCATCATAGCTCATACATACTGTTCCTACCATCTCTCTCTTAATAAGAAGAGCTCAGATTCACAGGACATCAAGCTCCATTTTCAAACAGGCACCTTTATCTCTTCCTCCAGACTGCTCTTCATGTTCAGAAGTCCCCCACCATCACATCTCAGTATCCCTGCTTTAAACCCTGCTCTGCAAGCAAAATTGAAACCTGTTCCAGTTCCACTGCCCATCATGCTTTCATTCCTTCCTTAGCTACCTCCAGCCACGCTATTTTTTTTTTTGTTTGTTTAGTTATATGTTAAAATCTTGCTGTCTGTGTTTATTGAGCACTTAATAAAGCAAAGGCCTCATCCATAGCCAGAACCTACTTTAGTGGGCTCACACCACAGTAATATGAGCAATAAACAGCTTTCTTCAACAAGGTTATTAAATCAAAGTCTTCCACATAAGCCATGCAAATCAGAAATGGCCAAGAGCCATTTCTGGCTCTGTGAAGCCCCTTCCTACATAACATTTTCTCCCTAAAGAAGAAATGCTGTCATGGCATTTTGCAGTCACCTCTAAAGGTAAGACTAAATACTAAGATTCTTTTTTTCCCCCAGCCACTTGTAAATAAGCTGTTTTCTACTCTCTCAGACATGCAATGAGCCACAGTTGTGCCGTATCACATGCTGGACTTCTGTGTAAACATCCAGAATGCACTTCTTTATTCTTCTTCATGTTCCTCTCTAAAGTTCTCCTTTGTGGGTAACGACAATGAAACTTCAACTATTATGACAATACTCATCTCATTGTACCCCCTCTTCCATTGTTTTATCATGGGACTGTGAAATGTTTGGCACAAAGATAGGCTTTTGTTCCTTCTGTAAGGCAGAGTTCTGATGCAAACAAGATTTTCTAGGCACTGCAATACATGGTGTTCTCATCTCAGTGGTGAACAAGGGTAATCTGATACTGTCATAAACTGCCTTAAAAGGCTTCTTTAGTTGTTCCAGTTTTACTCCTCTGAAAAGAATGCTTTCAAAATAGGCCGTTGCAGTAAGTATTCCGTATGTGAGAAGCCTGGTTTCCTTCAGGACTATTTGCGCTTCAGAAACATTCACTTTTATGAAAACAGTGCAGCGCAGTCAGTTCAGAAAAGGTCTTTGAAGAAGGCATTAAAGTATGAAAAAATCTGTTTCCAAGGAGTAAGGCAAAAATGCAACTTATTTCCTTTAGAAAATGAAGGAAGAGCATAACTTCTTTCAAATGTCCTACTGTCTCATCAGGAGGTCCCACCTTTCTTAACAATATCCTTTGAAAGAGTAAAAGTTTCATGTTCATGAAAAAACAACAAATCACTCTTTCAGGAATGTGAAGACAAGCACAAGTTGCTGTGGAGTTGGCTAGGATACAAACTAAAACATATCAGCTATTTTATGTTTTCCACACCAAGACTGCTGTTAACACTGAAGCTCAAAGCAGCTTACTGCACTTTCTCTAAATCACACTTACCTGGCACTAAAAGCACATATAAGATCAGTTACCGCAAAAATGGATATATAAGTGTGAACATGCTGCTCACATCAAAAGCAGTAACTGATCCTGCATGCAAAATCAGGTTCATGTACAGCAATGGCAACCACAAAACTGCCTCAGTATCAGCGTGGTTTCACCTCCTGGAATGAACACACAGCGTCCACAGCCTAACTTGCCTTGCAAGAACTGGATCGTGTGCTCAGAATCTAAGCACCTAAATACCATATTTAATTTGTTGCACATCTGAAACCACATACTGGGACAGACAGCTTCCTTTTTTTAGAAGAAACACAGGCAGCATGACTTGGAGAATAAGGGCATGGCAGTGCTGCTAACAGGACCCAGATCTTCCCAAACTGTCTCTGACCAACAGACTTTGCTTCCCCTCATCTATCTCTGCAGACCAATAGTAAAAATCCTTCCAGCTTCTGAAAAAGTTGAAAATTGTTTTAATCTGTAAAGAAAGAGGTAGAAGCAGACCCTAAAAGACAGAAGTTTGGGTTTGATGCAGTTCACAACAGCGACCACAGCTTTTCTGTGTCAGTAGAGTTTGCTCAGTTTTTGTGATCTTACTGTATGTTGTTTTCTTCCAAAGATTCTTTTTAATTTAAAATTTAACTCCTCCTGCAATCAGTGATCAGGACAATTATTTTTACTTTTTTTTAAACTATCTCTTCCTTTTATTAAAAGGCAAAATACATTGAAAACTCTTTATTTTCTCAGTATAAACACATATATGTTATTGTAACAAAATACTCACGGTACCCAAGCTGTGAAATAACAAAGCTGTACTCTTCAACATTATGGATGCTTGCCAGATCCCCATCCTCCTTCCTGCAAGATGTTAAGGCATCTTTCCATATTTTGGGGTCCCTGTGAATTATGTAACAGTGACCAGCATATGATATCCATTGATCAGGACATCTAATAGGCACATTAGTCTCTGAAAAGAAAAATTGCCATTAAGAGTTTCAGAATTCTACTCATAACTAAAGACTTAAAACCACATAAGGAAAGATTTAGCAGCATAGCTGAAAAATACATACAGGGATAATAATCTGACCGCAAAAGTAAAACTTATGATACTTACAGATTTCTTTTACACACTACAGTTGCAAATGCTTGCACCTTGCGAAAAGCCAGAATTAAAAATTACCTTAAAACACAGGTTTGACCTTTAGATGCATACATAAATGCTAAAATGTAGTTTGCAGAGCACTGCTTTACCACTTTTCTCCACTCATGTTAGCCTTTCTCTCATTCTTCCTTGCTGTATAGCTATATGTTAAGAACCTGGGCTTACAAAACATTTCTGAGGGCATTTTCTCCCACAAACCTTGGGCATTTTATGGATTAGCCCCATTTACTAGACTAGCAAAATAAAAATAAATGGCTCTACAGGATCATGAGAGAACACAAGTTAGAAAACTGCTTTTAAGAATCCTTTTTAAAAGCTTCATTGAGAAAATTACACTAAGTAAAAGATTTATGCTTAAAATTCACTTTTAAAAGTTCAGCAGAACAGCACCAGAGTACTGCCAGCAACCACACAGCTGTTGAGCAAACAATTCAGCCTTGAGAGGAGTGCCACCAGAATGGACAATAAACAGAATATTGCTGATGTCGAAACAAATTATGATTCTTGCAGCACTTTATCTGAAATTAGCAGATGGGTTTAGCAAACACCAGTATACAGAGTATAACAAGGTAGCAGGCTTGCTAAGAAGTCTTTTGGCAAAAAGTACTTCTGTATGCCAGGGAAGGAGAAGCAATGTATTTGTGCATGACAGTGGGATATATCGTGTAGAAATAATTAAGTACAAATCCAAAGCTATGACCAGTCAGGCCCAGGTTGCAAGCACATATCCTCTTTCAGCTGGAGTATGCTGATCATGCCCCTTTACTCTGCTCTCCTGAGACATCACTTGGAGTATTGTCCACAGTTCTGGTGTCCTCAACATAAAAAGGACATGGAACTGTTGGAACAAGTCCAGAGGAGGGCCACGAGGACGATCAAGGGACTGGAGCACCTCCCGTATGAAGACAGGCTAAGAAAGTTGAGGCTGTTCAGCCTGGAAAAGAGAAGGCTGATGGAGACCTCATAGCAGCCTTCCAGTATCTGAAGGGGGCCTACAAGTATGCTGGGGAAGGACTCTTCATTAGGGACATTAGTGATAGGACAAGGGGTAAGGGGTTAAAACTTAAACAGGGGAAATTTAGATTGGACATAAGGAAGAAATTCTTTACTGTAAGGGTGGTGAGGCACTGGAATGGGTTGCCCAGGGCAGTTGTGAATGCTCCATCCCTCATGGTGTTCAAGGCCAGGTTGGACAGCCTTGGGTGGCATTGGGTATGAGGTGTCCCTGTCCATGGCAGGGGGCTTGGAACTAGATGATCTTAGGGTCCTTTCCAGCCCTAACTATTCTATGATTCTATAATTCTATGATTAGTAGTTACTTAGTGTCACAATACAGATTCCTAGCACAGCTGTAAATAGTGTCTGCTGCCTGCAGACCTGCCTCAAAAAAGTGCTAGCATGTTCTCCTCACAAAGTAAATCTGAACTTTACATCCCCAGGATAAGGGGCTCAGAGCCTTGTCAGAGCCATGTTAATCTTGCCACAGGAGAGTAAGAACTGGACTAGAGAGTGGGGGAATCTCTGAAAAACAATCTCAATGTATGTAGTGGTGTTGGGAGAAACAGGAGAGGGCAGAGGTGGCAAATGCTGTGAGAGGTTAGTCCAATGCTTCAGCCAGCTGCCTAATTCGTCCTGTGTCTGGTCTCAGCTCTGAGCATATGCGTGCTCAGAGCTAGGCATATCTGCACCTCCAATACACATAGTTCACCCTTCTGCAAACTGTAGACACTGAATAGAACAGATGTCAGCAGTTCAGACATAGCTACAGTCACAGAGGTATTTATTCCCCAGTGAGTCCATGAGACTTTTTCAGACCAAAGGAGACTGTGAGACTACTACTGTAAACACTAAAGTAGCTATGGCAGGGCTGGAGAATCTTTTGCTTATAAATCCACTAACAGCAGGGAATTTGTTGCAGGCTACCAAGAAAAGCAGTTGACAGCCTAGTTTCTTTGGTGCAGGTCTTATCAAACAACATAGCTGATGATTTCTCAGTAAGAGAAAGCCTTCAGCTCTTCATTTCCAGTACTCAGCAAAAAAATTTACTCTGTGCTTACCCATTCTCCTTTTAAAGAAAATACTTTGCAACACAAAGCCATATATACAGTCTATCATCTCTTTTATCCTAATGGAAACGAGTACTACTCCCTGAACTTCATTTGGTTTAAGCAAAAGAATCAATAAAAATTACAATAAATAATATGTAACAAACAAAATCATATTAATGTGCAAAAAAATTTATCCCAAATGTCAAGCTGATGAATTTACTGTGGAATAGATCAAGATACAGAAATGAAGTTTGGAAGCATAGGACAGTTATTCTTCAAATAGCAAGCAAATACTTTTGTAAACTGTAAGCATGGCTTCCTGAATACTGAAGATCTCGCAGTGATGGACTTGGGTGTCTGAATGGGTGAAAGCACTAGTTGAAGTTTTTATCATGATTCAGGCATTTGGATTGGCATTCAGATTTCTCTCTCTCATACCTACCCTTTGTGGTCTCATGAGAGCTCACAGAGGAGTCACAACAGTGACACTAAGAGCACCTATCTCCTCTAATTGAATGTTTTATGAGGTGTTTTGAAACAATACTTTGAGATTCCTACACCTGGTTGGATTGGGATGAAATCTATTTTGGTAGTGACTTGGTGGAGGTATAGAGGCAGACAGCCATTCCTTAGAAAATTAAGTTAAAAAATAAGCTAGTTTTGAAGGTTAAAATAACAGGCTCCTATTAATCCACCCTGATGTATTGCACGGCCAATGCTTTGAAGTCCTGTGGTTCCACATCATTTAGATGTGTACAATGACGTGGCCCCCTGCTGGAAAAAGCACTTCTGTTACTAAGAGAAAACCTTGTACAGCTGCTGGCTTTGTGGAAATCTTCATCTGCAACAGAAATAAATATCCTGTAAAGACTTTTCTCTACTTTGTTTTGGACACAAGCATGATTATATTCTATCATAAAATACATATTCCTGTCTCACAGCCCTCACATACTTACTGCCTTGTGACACTAAATTGTAACTTCAAGAGTTACAATTTCAAAGGATTGCCTCTGTTCAACGTGAAGTGCACAACTAAGTGCACATATGGATTTGTGATTCATTTATTTCTTGACTCAGGAACCCTCATCAGGAAAACATCATCTGCCATGAGTTTCCTTTACATCATTAGAAGCTGAGGGCACTTAACACCTTGCGTGATCACATGCTTATTCCTTTTATGACTTCCCCCCATGGGACGTTTTGGAAAATATTTTATGAAGCGAATCACTTCCAAACTCTGGTTAATCTGTCACCATGATTACTCAGCAATTTCTGTATAATTGAAAACTTCTGTTTCGTTTCTGTTTGTCCTCCAAATTACTGGCAAACTGGGGAGTGGAGACAGGGGAGAGAATAAAAAGCATACTGCAAAAGAAAGAAATGGCCATTAGACCACCCAAAGCTGCATTAAATCTAAACAAGATAGCAGCTAGTATTGAATCAGTAGCATATTTACAGGCACCAGTGTCTAAGAACTGATGTTTGATACCTGAAAAGCTGAACTGTAGCAAACTGAACAATCTAAAACAACCTATATAAATTAAAGTATCTGGTTGTTGTGAGCTGTATGCAGATACTACAAAACTTTACAGCTTAATTTAGGAAATAATTAGAATATGCTTTAAAGTCCTTCTCACCTAGGCAACAAATTGCTTGATTCCAAGAGTAAAGTTTTAATTATTAATTATTTGTTCAAATATTTAATTAATGGTATAATACTCATTCCTGCATAGTTTGGTTTTGTTTGGGATTTTTTTTTTTTTTTCTGTTAGCAATAAAGCAAAATGAAATAGGCGGAAGTCTCTGTCCTAAATGTTTTTGACTGGACTGGTTACATACTAGCAAAAGCAGAAAGACGATTAGAAAACATGTTTTTTAAGCCAAATGCTGAACACTGAGTTTCCAAAATAGTTGGTCTGCAAATAATGCATATAAGTATTTGAACTGGAAATCCTGGAATACTTTCTTTCTCTGCTTCCAAAACCTATAGAAAATAATGTCAGTGAATTTAAGAGATACTTGTATGTCCTGGCAAGAAAAAGAAACTCAGAAAGAGGAAAAAGAAGAGGTGATGAAACAAAAGAATAAGTTATAAGGTTTTTATAGTACACAGAGAGATAACAAGGATGCAGGTCTAAATAAAACTATAAACTTATCCCTGTTTTGTCTTTCCTATTTACATTAGGCCAGTGCCAGAATAATATTTCTTCTGAAAAAGTCTGCATATATATATATAAATAATTTCATAAATAAGTTCGGTTTTATATATATACAAATAAATAATTTTATGTATCTCCATATAAATATGTCTATTTGTAAAAGAGATAGATATACAACATTATTAGCTGTCAAAAGAATTTTTTTTCATTCTCCTAATCCACTACCAACTTGCACTGGCAAACTGACTCTATTTCGTAAGCAGTAAAAATGACAAGAAGAAGAAACAGATCAGTTTCACTGAGTACATGCGGCTTTAGATAATTACACTTTTTTTAAAGAAAACATTAAATTATTATCTTTTGATTTTATGTACAAAGTCTGAAAGATATGCTTGTTTTTGAAAATGAGAACTCCACCATTTCTGCAATTTAGAACTCAAAAGCTACTGAAGAAAGACTGCTACACAGGAAGTAGGGAGGCCAGAACAAAAAGGAAGTACACAACGTTCACTTTTACAGGGAACTTTGGTCAAGCCATAGTCTACAGAGACCTTTAGTTAGTTTTACCACATATAAGAACAAAAACTTACTAGAATTATAAAAAAAAACACTGGTCATTCATCATTTGCTGGGGATTTATTACCAAACCTACCTGTAGGAATAATAAAAGATTCTAAAGTAGCGTTTCCTCGTTTACAAATATAGCCAAGCTTCTGATCGCATTCCCGATTCTCCCACTTAGCACCTTTGCCAGGATTTAGTGCTGCACAAATTTTTCCAGGTTCTGGAGAAGGATGTCCTTAAAAAAAAAAAAAAAAAAAACAAAAACGAACAAACAAGCAAAGCTTCAACAACAACAAAGTGTAAGCACATGATGGTTATCCTCCTAATTACTCTCTAATCTGTTCCATGCTTTAGTTTTAACATACATTAACATATAGGTAACTGTGATTCTCCACAGTCCCCTAGACTGAACAGTGCAGTTCATTCCCTTAAAAGATATTTTTTCACAGCAACCACAAGTTGAGATATTTTTCTACTTCACAGTTTAACAGCCTCTTCACAGATTCAAAGTCTTGATGGACGGTGTTACAGTGCACCTCTTTACTTTGCTTTGTTTGGTTTCCTCGCTAAAAAGAAGACTGTCTAAACTCCAGAGCACAGTCTTTAGGTGAAAAAGCTGTTCAGTGAGCTCGTCAAATTCGGTACGTAATAAAGCAGTAAAGGCAGAAAAAAAATAAGTAATTATTTTGCTAATATGAACATCTCATCCACTTGTCTAAACAATACGACAATAGCAGGATATTTGGATATTTACAGTTGAAGATTAGCATTAGCACTAAAGAAACATCTAGAAGAAACATAGAAGCTGTAGAGCAGAACATATTTTTTAAATAAAGTGGATGAACACCTCAAGATCTGGTCTAATGTGACTGAACTTAACATGGATTTTCTTTCATTTTTCAACAAGTGCCACACTTTACTCCATAACAAGCATTATGGAGTAAGTACTGCTCAGCAATAAACACAGCATAATAGTACCTTTTATAGTGTGCAAGATTGTTCACTGAAAATTATCTTATATCATTATCATTTCATTATGATTACATTATGATTACAGTTAGTCCTGTATTTGCAGTCATATCTTCTTCCCATAGGAGAAAAAGATATGTTTACTTCAAAAATAGAGATTTAAATTGTTTTAATGCACAACAAAAGTTAAGCTATTAGGAGTTAGCTATCCAAAATGCCTAACCAGCATAATTTTAGTTTAAACGTTGAAAGCTTAGTTCCCATGTTTTTTTGCCATTTATTTTGGGCTAATGAGATGGAAGAATATGAAGCTTCCACAAATTTAAAATATACTAGTAGAAGATCAGCCAGCTCTTGAACATCCAGGGTGATGAGAATGAGATAGAGGTAGGCTGACAAAAATAAAGTCATGAAGGAGATAGCACAAATAGAAAATAGGTTACAGGGTTATAAGCGTATTATCTTTGAATGAAATTAAGGAACATGAGGAGTTAAAGATAAATGGAGCCCATCTTAGTTACATCAAAGCCCATCTAACTCTTTACAGGACAACAGAGAGCTGTCTGCAGTTTTAACAACCATGAAGAGCTCACCTTACTACTTTCGCTTCACCTCAGTTTTCCCCCGCTCTTCATTACATGCAGATCCCTATCAGTACACTTGTATGACAGACCTACAAATACCTTCATAGCAACTTGCAGTTCAGCCCATCTGTTTGCTTCATGTGCTCAGTCCATTGGAGAGCTATTTATAAAGTAGCTTTATTCACTCTTCAGAGCTTGCCTATTCAAGAAGTTTGTCCACCCAAAGTATGCTTTTGGCCTTATCTACACAAGGAAGCCACTGGGAGATATGATGAAGCATATGTTTATAGTTACTGCATATTAAATACATGTGGCATGTTCAATGAAGAGAAAGAAGAGTATTTACATTGCACAACTTCAGACATCTACTGTAAACTAGTCTCCAAAGGCTTCCTGAATAGCAAACGCAAGGGAACAAAGGTCCTGCAAAAAGACACCTTATCACAGGTACTCTGAATAGTAAACCAGAAAAACAGCTCTTCTTTACTGTGTACACAGATGGGATAGAGACTAGCTTTTAAATAATGGCACCAGAGTGCAACACTGCCACTACAGGTGTGCTGTGTGTGGGTTTGCTTCGAAGTAGACTAGCCTAACATGTTCAGTTTGATACGTGATACTGCTATGGCTAGGTAAATCCCAAATTAAAATGAAAATCTAACCTTTAAGCAAATAATCAAAACAAATGGGAAAGCAATTGAAAAAAAAAATCTCACAAATCAAGACACCTATAGCATCAGATTTATTCATACAGAAATAAAGTAAATTAAGAAGATATACAAATGAAGTGTAAATAGATGACTTCTAAGACTTTCCTCTGCATTTTGAGGCAACAATTTGCATTGTGAATAATAAATTAAGCCTAGTGTGTATCCCAAGCATAAGGGCACTGTTACTCACAGTGGTAACAGCCACACCCAGAATCTTTAAACTTCAAAACAAACTTGATAAGTGCAGGAGAATACAGTACTAGAAAAGAAATATGTTAACCAATGACCAAAGCTTTGCCTTTTAAACTGACTAGCAGTATATTTAACCTTACCTGGAACCCAATTTAAGTATCGAAAAGGTGCACCACCAACCCACTGCCATCCACTGTTGAAATTCAAACTGTTAAGACCAAACCAGAGAGCGGAACTCAGTCTGCCAGTCAAACCTAACAGAGACAAAAAAAGATACTGCAAGAACACAGCAAGAGCAAACATCTTCTCCAAACTTGAGAGCTGAATTCTGGCTAAACCGTCTGCTATTCCTTTTCCCAGTACAGGTTTTAGCTTTTTAGTTAAGGTGGCTACGCTAAACCCGCAAAGCATTTTACATGGGTCACTCTAGTTTTACAGTTTCCACATACAGTGATCATAAATATAAAACAAATATTTTTCTTCCATACTTATTAAATCGATAAAAGTTGAACAAAGGTCTCAAAACCAAAAATCAGCTTTATAACATGAAGCATGAAAAGTTTCCTATTGTGCATTTTCTTTTCCAATAAAATTAACAGTGAGTTTCAACTTTACATAGAATAAAGTAAAAAAACTGTTTGCATTTTATTAAACCACATTAAAATGCGATAATTCCAAACACCAAACACATCTTGTACATTAAAATGCACTAATTCCAAACACCAAACACTTCTTGCACATTTTTCAGACTCATGATTTCACTTCTTTAGCCAATGATAAGTCAGGCTTCCAAAACCAGTTCCAACTTACCACCCTAATTCTGAAAAGCACCTAGAAATACCATGCTTATGTATAGTCCTGCTGCATTACCTCTAGTCATTAACCCATTGTCTATCTCTGCCTTTTGTTGAAGACTTGGAAGCCCAGCTGCCTGACTGCTGATTTTTTTTAATTAAATGTGTTTCTGCATAGATCAAAGAAAATCACTGTGCAATGTGTATCATTTATTTCTGCTTCTACTGATGGCATCATACCAGTATGTAGTTTTGTTCTATATATTTTAGTTTGGCACCATGTTCTATATATTTTAGTTTGGCACCAAGTAAGCAGTACTTGAAGCATGCAAAGGTTGAAAGAAAGGTAGTTAAGCAGTATGACTGGAATGTCATACCAGAGCCTGATCTGGCCCTAGAACATGAATGTGTTCCAGTACTTCTTCCATACAAACAAGTTGTGGCTAACACAATCAAGAACTGAGCATGACAGAAAATCCTGGTACTGCCAGGGTAGCTGTAGAACGAAAAACTGATTTTCACATGCATTTGCCAGCTATATCTAATAGTTTCCAACTAAAACACACCTATTAATATTTCACTTCTATATGTTACTGCCAGATTTCTTCCTTGAGTATTAATTTCAACAATAATTTTATCACACTCAGTAAAATGCTTTGACCAAATCCTTAAATTGAAAACAAAATTTTAGACATAACAGACTGTTCATAGCATTAAAAAAATCATTTATAGTTCATCTAAATTGGAGAAATACGGATTTGATGGATGGACTACTAGATGGATAAGGAATTGGCTGGATGTCTGCATCATCTAAAGAGTTACAATAAACGGCTCAGTGTCCAAATGGAAACAAGTTGTATAACTCTAGGGTCTCTTATTGGAGCTGACAGTATTAAATATATTCATCACTGACATAGTGGGACGGAGTGCACCCTCAGCAAGTTTGCAGATGACACTGACCTGATGGTTTGCTCCATCCTTGGCAGTGTTCAAGGCCGGGTTGGACAGAGCCTTAGGTGACATGGTTTAGTGGGAGGTGTCCCTGCCCATGGCAGGGGGGTTGGAACTTGATAATCTTAAGGTCCTTTCCAACCCTAGCTATTCTATGATTCTATGATTGATTCACTTGAGGCAAGGGATGGCATTCAGAGGGTCTTTAACAGACTTTATGTGTGGGCACATGTAAATCTCATGAAATTCAACACGGCCAAGTGCAAGGTCCTACACGTGGCCCAGGCAATCCCCAATATCAATATGGACTGGGGGATGAATGGATTGAGAGCAGCTCTGCAGTTCATGACTTGAAGGTACTGGTGGATGGACATGAGCCATCGATGTGTGCCGATAGCCCTGAAAGCCAGGCACAGCCTGGACTGCATGGAAGAAGCATGACGAGCAGATCAAGGGAAGTTATTGGAATCATAGAATAGTTAGGGTTGGAAATGACCTTAAGATCATCTAGTTCCAAGCCCCCTGCCATGGGCAACTGACACTAAACCATGTCACCCAAGGCTCTGTCCAACCTGGCCTTGAACACCGCCAGGGATGGAGCATTCACAACTGCCCTGGGCAACTCATTCCAGTGCCTCACCACCCTTAAAGAACTTCCCCCTTATATCCAATCTAAACTTCCCAATTCTCCCCCTTTACTCCACTTTGGAGACCCCACCTGTAGTACTGTGTCCAGTACTACAGGTCCACATCCTCAGGTTCCCAGTACAAGAAAGGTACAGACCTGTTACAGCAGGTCCAGAGGAGGGAAAGAAAAATATCATCAGAGGGCTGGAACATCCCTCCTGTGAAGAATGGCTGAGAGAGTTGGGGTTGTTCAGCTGAAGAAGAAATGGCTCCATCAAAATGTTATCCATGGCCTTTCAGTATCTACAGGGGACTTACAAAAATACTTTAAGACTTTTTAGCAATCCCTGTAGTGACAGGACAAGGGGCAATGGTTTTAAATTGAAGGAAGGTAGACTTAGATTGGACATTAGGAATAAATTCTTTCCTGTGAGGGTGAGACACTGGAACAAGTTGCTCAGAGAGGTTGTGGATTCCCACCACTGGAAGTGCTGAAGGCCAAGTTGGAATGGGCTTTGAGTCATCTCTTCTAGTGCAAGATGTCCCTCCTTATGGCAGGGAGGGTGGATTAGATAATCTTTAAATGTCCCTTCCAACTCAAACCATTCTCTAATTCTCTGATTACATCATAAAGCTTACGACATAAACAGTTTTGAATTGAATATGTTACATCATCCAACTGGTGTATCATATCCAAAACATTTTCTAATCTGTTTAATAGATGAATTAGTGGACTATTTCATCTGTGCACAGACTAAGAAGGTGCTGAAGAGGGGACTGCCTCATTGTAGAATCTAGTTTTATTCAAGTACAAATTCAGGAAAGAATTTCCTCTGAGAAGTTTGGAAATTACTTAAAAAAAAAAACACTGACAGAGATTGAAGATAAGAAAAGCTATTTGTGAGTCCTTTTGTCTATTAGTTCTTTTTCTTTCTTTTCATATTATAGCACATAGTGATGATACAATGGTTTTAATGAGGTGGGCCGAATATGCTGACTAGTACACAAAACACATAGAGCAAAATCTTGGTACCTGCATTTTTGTTTTACAAACTTTTGCATTTTCCTGCATTCCAACATGCATTTTTTATTACTTACATTACTTAATTGCTGGGGGGGTTGTGTAACTGTAACTTTCTGGCAATACGTAATCAGGATAAAATAATCATTATCTGTCCAATTTTCATAGCTGAATCATTCAAGATAACAATTTAAATCTACGAACTACCAGAACTGAACAAATATCAATTTTCAAGATGGAACATGTCATATAAGTGTCACTTTTACATGAATGCACTTCTTTAAAAAAAGATGGGTCGTATTACCCTACCTGCCAGGTATGTTTGTTCATGCAATTCCGTGATGCTTAATAACTCTGCCTTCTGTTGTTGACAACTTTTTCTTGCCTGGTGCCACTTCAGAGCTGCCTCAGAGTTTATCTGGTACTGGACATTTGTTAAAGGATCTGTATTCCACAATAAATCAACACTATTAACTGTAGGGAGAAAAAGAAATGCTTTAAGTGATCATGAAGATGGAGCCAGAAAAAATATAGAATGAATTACATAGCAAAAATACACAAAACCTAAACACTGCTATAGAAAACTGGTTTGAAAGGAACCCTGAGGCTCTCTAGTAAATCCAGGGCAGAGCTAAAACATGACAGCCCTGTGGGACAGGGGTAATGAAACAAGGTTACCGTTTTCTCTAGTGTAACAAAGCTGCTGTTTAAGGTAGAAGCTAAGTGGCTAAAGCCACACTAAAAAAGTTGATTTGTCCCTGTGGAGAAAAAGACTAAAAACATCAAGACGCATGCCAGCTAAGATATATATCAAGCAGACCACTTTCCCCCCCCCCCTCCATTTTTTTTACAGATTTGAGGTACTATTCAAAGTGGCTGTGGGTCTTCTTACTAGAGGTAATCAGACCCAGGCACGGAATGCGAAACTTAGGTTATCAGCATCCATCTCACACTTTCATGCAGTTCCTGATTTGTCTTATGCATGTATCTGACATAACATCATGCTTTCTTCTCTGCCATGTGACCTAAGAGTGATCTCTAGGATTACCCGACCTTAGCACATTTAGGCAATGCCAAATCAGTGGAAACATTATGCAGCATTAGAAGCAGCCTCAGAAGATACCACACTCCTTTCCACTGCTGTAACCTCTCCTGGCTCATCTCAATTGAATCCCCACAACAAGCAGCAGAAATCAGTGTGATCTTGCTCTGCCAGAAATGGAACCTACAGAAGGCCCCAGGAGCGAGCTAAATATCACATAAAGAGATTAAAGTTGCATGACAAAAGCAGAAAATAGCAGAGGTCACTGTATGTCTGCTGACAATAGGAAAACAACTGAAATTCCTGCAGCCTGTATCAGAGTTTTTCAAGTTGCAAGCTGTGAAAAAATTGAGAGAAAGAGGTCTTTTCCTTTTCCGAATTCTGAGAGCTCAGAAAACTTGAGTGCGCAAATAAGAGGAAAACAGTATAATAAACAAAACTCAAGACAACGGATGATACATGTTAAATGTCAGCAGGTCAGTAACCAGTTCCACTTTTTCCTGTATTAATTCTGATAGTGTATAGATAATATGCAGTGCTTCTTTTCTATATTACTCCTATGACAAAAAAATCAAATATAACCTACTGTAATAATGGTATTTGACTAAAAATGGATACTTTCATCCTAGTATCATTATCCACAAACCAACTTCTGTACAAAATGTTTTATGACTATCAGAAGGCGAAATTTCTTTGCTACTCTATGTTCTACAAGACCATAAATTCCTGTGGACAAGCACAGCCTAGGATGAAAAGGAGATTGCAAAAATAGTACAATCTATAATTCAATAAAGAAAAATGTTTCTGACTTGAAATAAAGGGGTTTAGAAATCTTGTACGTTAATACAAGTCTTGGGCATTCATCCAACCTTCCATCTCACTCCCCTAGTCTTATAATTTACAGCTGACTTGCATATGGTGCTCTCCTGTAGAACTTTGCTCTTTCTAAACCTTGGAAAATTTGGTTTAAATATATTTGAGTTCTATGAGATCAAATGCCTTCACAAGGCAGGATTTTTGAAAATCTACATGATATTGCTTAAAGCTTAGCATCCCCAGTGAAGCCAGAAGATAAATCACTTTTCTGGAACAATATATGTTAGTATCTAAATTAATGTTAAACTACACCTGTCCTTAGTACATGACTGGAGATAGAAATAAAAGCTGAACTTTGTCCTTACACAGATGAATTGGGTACACATTCTTTGTAGACACTCAAATTAGTGAGAACTAGCTATTTCCACTACAATTACGATCAAATTCCTGGAAGTAAAATATAGTAAGTTGGAAAAATTCACCCACGTCTTTGAAACGTCTCCATCTTTAAAGCAAAGCAAGGCAAAAATGCTTTGAATTTCAGGTATAGCCCGTGACAGACAAGTTCAAACTTACAGGAAAAGCATAAAGTGCTGACCAATACAGACATTTATGACATTTATAATTTTTCAAATTATAATGACATTTATGACATTTATAATTTTTCAAATTATAATGACAACGTGATTATCATATCAAAATATATTATTTCTCCTGAACTGGCAAATGGAAGGTTCTTGAGAGACTTTCATTTCAAAAATGCAAGCTGAAATCTGGCCTTTGACTAGCAGTGACAATAAAGTGTTCTTGTTTGTTTAGTTATCCATCCAACGCAAGCTGGACTCCCAGTCCAATATCCTCAGAAACAGCATGAATAGAATCATGGCAAACAAAAACTGAATCCAAATCTTGTTAAATAGTGTATAAAATAACTGCCATTGCTTCCTCTCTGAGCATACAGTAGGGAAGGAATCTCATTATAGACACACTACAGTTTATTATATACAGTCTTTACAACTGTATATAATGCTGCCAATAGTAAAAAAGTCCAAATTATACTAAATTTCCTTCACATGCTTATTTTCACTTAGATAACTTTTCTCAAAGTGTTCCTTTTTTATTTTTCCTAGAAAAGTTTGTGACATCCAAAGTCAGGTTATGAGTTCCAGGCAAATCAGAAGAAACAAACACAATTAACCCCATATAACTTAGTTGATCAGTTCACCAGGTATTTGAACCAGACATAAAACCACAACAAAAAACCCTTAAAAACATCTTGAAACAGAAGCATGGGGAAAAATCCTGTCATAAAAAAATAAATTCAGTATTTTTTAATTAATACAAAAATGTAAAGTGGTAAATGCTCCATCCCTGGCTGCATTCAAGGCCAAGTTGGACAGAGCCTTGGGCAATATGGTCTAGGGTGAGGTGTCCCTGCCCTTTGCAGGGGGGTTGGGACTAGGTGGTCTTAAGGTCCTTTCCAACCCTAAACAACCTGTGATTCTATGATTCTATGTAGATTTGTCCAATAATTAACATACCAGGCTAAGACTATTTAAATATTTCCGCATTCTCTGCACTTCTTGTTTCCTTCCTAGTTTTATGCAAGTTTTATGCATAACTTATATGGCTTTCTAAATTCTTCACAGAAATTCTAGCTCATTTGTCAAGAAAAAGGCCTTAATGGCCTTTTGCCTGCTTGAATACATCTACAGGCACACTCACTTTCCTGAAGGTCTTACAGTATGCAACCTGTTTTCTTCTGCAACACCCAGTTTTGTACTGCAGTGCAACATACAGCTCAAAAAGACACAGTGTAACCCGCAAAAAAACAGTACTTCCTAGGCTAGTAAAAATTGTGTGATGTACCAAGATTTCTCAGTTTGTTCCAGTGGGATTTAGGTTTCTACTGTCATTGTGTCAGCATCTCTTTTTAAAGCACTGAATAAAAGGTCAGACTCATGATTATGTTACCTCCACTGGTCAGATTTCTTCACCTCCATTGGGTATTATAACTGTTGTAAGTATAGTCTTATGCCTTCTTCATTTCAGAAAACATTTGAGAATGAAAAGAAAAGCAACTGGTTCAATTATGATAATTTCAGTGTATGTCCAGGCCCTGGGATGAACACCTTGCAACACACTGATGATTTTCATATCAGCACCTTTGCTCCCCCAGACAGTTTAAGAAACAGCAAACACTTCAATCTTATTAAAGAACCTCACATACAAAGACTTAAGCATTCTATGTTTAAAGGTGCTGTTAAGGTTTATTAACTTATCACTCTCTCATGCAGTGTATTCTTCTTTCATAGGGCTGACTAAAACTTCTGCTACCACAGCCTGTCTCTCATTAAAATATATGACTCAAACTTGAATATTTTATAGCCAGTACTGAAGAATCAGGAAGGAAACATGCAGACAATCAGCATAAAGCAGCTTTTTCCAAAAACAATCACAGCCATCTGAATGGATTTCCTTGAATTATGCCAAGGAATTAAACAACATTTTAATTACGCCTCCTATTTGCTACACTCAACAAATGCTAGACAGGTAGCATGTAAGTTAATTTTGCATATGCTCTATAAATAGGATTGGTACTCCCAACATGGGTTTAATATCTTAAAAGTAATACTGGCAGATTAAAAACAAAAACCAAAAACAAAACCAAAAAAAACCCAGCCATGCAGTTTTTATTTGTGTAAAATAAAAAATGCAACATCCATGGAAATCAGGACACTAATCCTTCATCATCAAACCAGTTAGGATCAACATGAACTGTTTTCCTCACATCAAAGGAAAGACATATTTTTCTCCTTAGCTCTGACTGCAGTCAGCTGGAGCTTTACCACAAAACATAGTAATAAAGAAGAAGGGACGGAGAAGTGCTACCTCTCTCAGCATGACAGAAGAAGAAGCAGCTTGCAGACAAAATGCTTAGTGCCTATCTTACAGAAGTTCAGAGAAACTGTATTTTATACTCAAACCTGGCAATTTAGAATATAAATACTTCTCACTGATTTTAAATACGGAACTACAATGAAGCACACAGATTTCAGAAATACTGTGATAAGAAAAAAGTTCATGTAAGCTCCTTCATGTTTAAAAGGCAAGTTACTTTACAAAGTAGTCTTCATTTTCAGTTAAACTATGTTCTAGCTTCCAATACTGCTGCACAAATTTCTGCATGGCTTTTGCCTGTGCTAATGTCACATCTTTACATCTAATTAACTTTCTATTTAAGTAAATGGTGTAGTTACAGATTCCAGCATACAATTAACACACACACAGATGTATTTGGTCATTCCTTTTATGCTGAGCCCTGTATTTGCATATTTAAGTAATTCCTAAAAGGATAACAGGCTGAATGGAGACAGAAAACTGCAACATTTCAAAATGTATTTTGTACAGTAAAGCACATGATAAGAACACCAATGAATAACAGCACAGCAAAATGATGAACACACAAAACTTACATTTCAATGGGCAAAATCCATACATCTTGTCAACATCAAAGTCTGAAGTGGTTCCACACCAGAACCAGCCATCTGATCTGCCAGCATTTGTGCAGTCAGCATACCATTTATCACCAAATTTAAAAGGGAATACACAAGGTGCTCCATTGGCATTTCCCTTCACTGTGTAGGTATCTAAGGAGACACAGCAATTTAAAAATGTATGAGCAGTAATAAGCATGTGACATATACCAGTTCAGCTTTATGATACTATTATAGCATATTATAGCAAGCAGAACTTGCTAGCTTAGTATACAAACTGTACTAGAAATGGGAATTTGACAACTATACTCTCTAAACTGATACCCATGTCCACAATGAGACAACTTTTTACTGCTTAAGGAAACCTGAACTGGACTGGAACTGGGCCAAGACACGTACATTCCCATACTAAATTTTGTATGCATAACAATCAAAAGTACAAAATCCACAGAGTTGAGCAATTTTCTTTTTAAGCACAAACAACTGCTAATATTTTTGTTAATAACTGACTCAGTTGCTGACCACTGTAGACAGGGAAGGGCATGTAAACATAAACTTGAAAGATACATACCACTAAGCGCTATACTATACCCAAATAAAATGTCCATTTATTGCTTTGGCAGAAATATGACTCGATGAAACTTATCAAAGTAACTAAAGCAGTTTTCTGTGCATGCACATATGTACATGCATTCATGAGAGGACGTACAGAGAACACTACTTGACAGGGACAACTAGAAAGTTGACGTATCAAGGTCAGTGCCTCATAGACCTGCTGGAAAACAAAGGAGGAAGGATGGCAGATGACCACTCCACACACCCCCTGCCTCCTTTCACATGGTTTGCTTGGCTACGGTTCTTTTATTCTGGATTTAGACCAAGGATAGTACTGTAATCAGCCATTGTGTAAACCACAGAAAATGCATCCATACCTCTCCCGTGACCATTTTTTGTTTATCAAAGAATAATAAATGGGAAGCCAAATGTTTTCCCACATACTTATCATAAATATATGTATATATGTATGTATCTCACACATAACTTTTTCAAATTTAACTACGTAAAGTATATGATTTCTTTAACAATTCAGCACCAACTCTGAGACTCTCTTCAAACACTTACGAAGGCATCTTTTATATGCTGGAGCTGAAGATGCCAAGAGTTAACTGAATCCTCACAGCATTATTAATATTTTTTCCCCAAAGAAAAAAAAACATAATCACAGACTATACACTTACACTACATCTTTCTGTACATAAGTATTAAAAGCTATCATTAACTGTTGTGTAATAAAATAATAAATACACATGTTCTAAATAACCACAGACTTTTTTACCCTCTCCAAATGAATAACTACCATGAATGGTTAATTATCTATCAGACCTTTGACAACTTGGACAAGAAAGCAAACTGAACCCCTCAGAAAACTTGTAACACACACTCAGGTATTGCTGATTTCACCAGAAGACACATTCACTGATCATTAATGAGATGAAGCAAATTCCCCTACACTTCTAGATATTTTAAATAGATACACAGAGAAATGAGTTTGAAATACAGAAATTAATTCACAGAACTTTACCTTCGTAGCCTCGAGAACACAGATCGTCTGTGGTTCCGTAGACTTTCCACCTACTCCATAAACCAGATCCCTTGTACAGCATAATATTCCTTTCCTGTCTGTTTCCATAGTTGAAAAACAAATCTTCCCCTTGGATTGCAAAGAGAGTCTCATTTCTGCATTCCCATCGCTGAAGTTCACT
This sequence comes from Pezoporus flaviventris, assembly GCF_033815535.1. Lineage (NCBI taxonomy): Eukaryota > Metazoa > Chordata > Aves > Psittaciformes > Psittacidae > Pezoporus > Pezoporus flaviventris. Next base: position 12,965,550 of record NW_026892595.1, read on the forward strand.
AGCCTTGTCACAAGGATACAGAGTGATCGGAACCCAGTCTTTCTTCGAAGGCACTCCCAAGCACAATTTGAATGCTACGCTCATAAGCTGGTGATCTGAGACCCACCTGAATTTTTGTGACTCATTTTCTTGAACGCAAGGAGCAGTAGTCACTGAATTAGAACTTAGAGCTAGTACACAGCGCTTGTGTTCTTCATTATATATTAAAAAGATGCTAGTATCTGCAAGACAAAAACCACAGGAATCATTTGGTTTGAAGTAATCTTGCCTACTATCTAAATGAAATATGAACCTGGACATTACTCATGGGGTTAAAATCTGTTCAGCAAAAGGAGATATGGCAGCCCTGTGGCCTACACCTTTTAAATTAACCACAGAATGCACCTAGTTCAGATGTGAGGCCATTTCAAATACTTTGCTTCAGTGGAAGTATGCACATTCAAAAGTGCAAGGCAGCAGAGATGCAGATCTAGTGTCTCCTGTAGCATTAAAACACAGGTTAAAGTGAAGAGAAAAAAAAGCACTCGTGTTATTCCAAGCTGTACCCATGGGAGTAACTGAAACAGGGGAGTGCATACACCATGCACTGCAGATCCTGACTATGAGTACTCCAAGCAGCACTGGCTCCTTGTTCCTGGCTCCCAGATATGAGGAGATGACAACAGCCACTAAATTCTTCAGGCTCCATTTCCTCACCTTGAGGAGTTCTGTTCCCATGCACTCTGCTAAAATCCTCAAAGTCTTAACTGACGGGAAGGATAATTTTTTAAATCTTATACACAAGCTACCTGTAGGGCTAGAACAGCATATTCATTTTTCACTCTGCTGCAGTTGTCAGCGATTTCTTTTTCCTTTCTTCCATTTCTCCAGTTTGAATGAAACAATGACAATAATGGGATCGGCCATTATCAGGTATGCCTCTTACAAAACTTACAAAAATCTCCGAGGCTCTTCACAGCTCCCAAGGTTGTTCCTCCCCCCATGTTTCACAGCACACATTTTCATGTATTCAAGGTTTATTTCAAAATCATAATCATTAGAAAAGTTTTCAGCATCTGGTACATTTGGATGTGCTATGGAGTGCAACACTTCTGAGCGCTGGTCTTGCCCAAAGACTGAGAAATTCTACTCTCCGATCCCCCTGAGACACATTTTAGCACACTAACTTAATAGTTCTCTCTGATACTGATTTACAGAATGTCACGGGATGCCCAAGGTCTTGAAACTGTATTTTAACTGGGCTATAAGCTAGGAAAGAGGAATACTAATTTATATGACTCTGGGGATTGAAGTTAATTAAGAAATATTTTGGTGTATGATTACCAAATTAAACAAATTATATAATAGTGAAATATCTAAGGAGAAAACAACAGGTTAACCACAGAAAATCTTCCCTGCTGAGGCTCCAGTGTGGAAATAATCATACTTCTATGCAGAACAACAACCACCTAGGAATAAATAACCTCTCTCTCACAGAATGAGCTGACCTAGACTTATCTCATCCCTGGTTCAGTTTCCTTCTCCTGTCCTTTGGCTTCCAACCCACTGGGAGGTAGTACAAAACTGATGAGCACCGGGGACAGAAATTGCTCCTTTTTGCCAATCTGTTTTACTCACAGACAATAAAAGGAAATGTATAATTATCATTCCTGGTGATAATTTTTTTATTCCTCTTTTCTACCAGCATTTAGCACAATGTTGCTGTAAACCGATATATGCAATGCTTGCAATTCTCCTTTTCCTGAAATCTTATTTAAAGTTCCTGGGTAAAAGAGACATCAGGCGTGTGTAGAAAACACTTCCTGATCGTTCAAACTCCTAAAATTGTATTTGTTGGCTAAAATAACACTCCTTATTTTATTCAGCTTATCGTGTTAAGGAGAGGATGCTATGCATGTGAGAAAGGTAACCTAAAGTCAAAAGCCTGGATTGCTACACTCAAGCCTGAAAAGGAGTAGAGTTTTGGCTTCAGAAACAAGATTAGAAAAGTGAAAAAAAAAGTCGCTGCAGGTGTGGGGTGAAGACAAATCTTTAGCCCTCTGCTATTCTGACTGCATATTTACTAAGTGTTAGCAATGTAGAAACACAACACGGATTCTTATACAAGGGCCTCAGCACACACAGGGCTCTGACAGGGACTATTATAAAGGTAAGCAGCTAAACGGGCAACATAGCCAAGCAAGCACTGAGAATAAGTTGGCACCAAAACATAACAGAACAGGAGGCAGCAGGCTGCAGGAGGAGCTGTGGCTGGGAATATAATTGCAGAATTTCCTTCCCCTCAGAGTTGCTCCTGTCTCATCCATAACCATACAGCAGACCTCTAGCCTGGTCCTCTATTCCTCTAGTTTACAGCTTCATTTCTGTGTTTGCTTTGCCTGCTTGGACACAAAAGGGGACTCCCATACAACACTTTCTGTGTGAGTTATTAGGTAGTCTAGAAGAATATGAAACAAGCCAGGTATTTGTGCAACACATCTTATGCCCTGCCAACTCTTCTCTCTAAACACTTATCGCTCCTGTCAACATGATGAGCTGTATCTGTAAAATGGGCTGAGCAGAATTACTCATATAACCATCAACTGTGTTTCACTGTTATGTAGCAGCATTTTTTATAGGGCTCCCATAGCAAGGTGCCATTCCTCACTATAGATAAACTGTAGGTGGTACACTTAAAGAAAGGTCCACCACAGTGTGATCATTGAAACCTACCCCTGGAAGGAGGTTCTTTAAAATGCAAAGACACACACCAGGCATAGGAGCCAACTTACCTCACTATTATAAGCCATTCAGGGACATCTAGAATCTTTTCCCTCAAATGTCCCAAGTAGGTCTTGTGAGAATTTTTCTCGCAGGCTTTCATTATTCTCCACCCACCACAATGTGACTATTTGCCTATCTTTCGCCTCAGCTTATATCTGAAGAATTGCGCCAAGTACTGCAAAAATCTCTCTGGTCAAGTATCTTTCCCATATATTTCCAGTATGCCAAGGTAGCTTCCCATTCTGCAACATTTGCAAATTATCACAGACTGTGAAAGTGTAAATCCAGCAGTAACTCATGAAGCGGCTGAACATTACCAGTGTTAAACACTAATGGAGAGCACCAGACGAGCACACCAAAACCCAGAAACAAGAGGGGGGAGCAATGAGGCAGCAAGCAGGTAAGTTGAGTGTCTTCTCCATGGAGAAATGGAGAATGGCCTACAATTGCTGCTAATTACACAAAGCAAGGAAGGCAGTGTCATGAAGTTTTGTTTTAGTAGATCTCAAACTGGGGAGTGGATGATGTTTTCAGTGAGAGTTTTTGTTAAGGGTAAATGCAAAACTTCCACTGAAAAAATAGCTGTGTGCTGGAAATGATGGTAATTTCAGAGTGAGCAAGCACAAGCTCCAGGTTTCACCAAGAAACACAGCTTTCACCTGTTTTCACAGCTCTAAATATACCAATTCCTCAGCTACCTCAACATCACCCCAGGAAAGCCATCTGCCAAAACCAGGTCCCCAGACTCATAGAGGACCAGAGGACTGGAGGAAAGGGAAGCCCCAACACCAAGCCCTTCCACAAACCTCAGTGGTGAGGAGCTACCTGGGGGAAAACTGGGTGATGGTGTTAAATTCATCAGGGACTGAGTCCCCAGAGCAGTGGGGTAAACAGAGGCACTGCTCGTGACAGCCCTGTTTGGCATCCACAATGCCATGGGCACCCAAAATGCCACCTCCTTGGGTGCCTTTGCTCACCGGGCACCTCAGGTGCGGGTGAAGAGAGGCAGGCAGCTGAGGGAGGGCTCGAGGGGAGGCTCCCCTCAGGCAGCACCGAGGGGGTTAAAATGGCCGCGGCTTGTCTACCTGCACGGACTCTTCCCACTCCACCGCCCTCAGTCCCCGGGTCAGGCTGGGCTAAGTGCCTGCCGCGACCCCGCTCTGTTCTCGGCACGTCTCCTCCGGCACAGCCCCTGCGGGCACTTACCCAGCAGCGGAAAAACCCGGGGGAGAAGTGCGAGGAGAAGCAGGAGCAGGGAGGGAGCCATCGCCGCAGCTTCGCCCTCGCCGCCCCGCCGCTGAGCAGAGGGCTTCCCGCCGGGCAGGTCCTCCGCACTTGTGAAGGGCTGGTGGATCAGGGGAAAGCTCTGGGCTCGAAATGATAAGGAAATATCCTGTCACATGGGGTGTTTTGAAATAACAGGAATTCGCTGTTCAAACTTTGCTTTCCTAAGCTGATTTCCCCCCCCCCCCCCCCCCAGCGGAGGGAAGAGCCTCCTTCCAGGAGCATGCAGGTGATAAAGCGGTGATAGCTGAGAGGAGGGCTGTTTTTCTCGTTGTTGCCGTTGGTGGTTTGGGTTTGTTTTTTATCCCCTTTACGACCCTGCCAGCGTTGCACGTGGGTCTGTGGTTTTCCAAGAACCCGTGCCAAGTGAGCAGGACATCTCCCTTCTTTCCTCCTGAGGGGAAGCCAAGTCTCAAACGGAACCTCTGCTCGAACGCCCGGGTTTCTCCCGAGTGCGAGGGCTGCAGAAGTAGCAGATACCTACTTTGGGGAATCCGGGACTTTGCTTCCTCCATCTCCCCCCCTCAGCTCCCCCATCACACTGGCGAGCAGGTGGCTCCAGAGCAGGGAGGCTGCCGGGGCCGGAAGGGAACGCATGGGGCGCAGCCCGTGCTCGGGGCCGCGGGGCTAAGCGAGAGCCGGGGCGGGGGATGCACGGGCTTGAAATCTCTTAACGAGGCGTTTTCTGAGCTCAAATAAAGGAAATCAAACAGATTTTTGTTTATTTATTTATCATTTATTCTCGTGGCTGCGGTGGCTGTATCTGCTGTTAACTGCATAAAAATCTTGCTTGTGAATCAGTGTGAGAACAACAGAACCTTGCTTGTTCGCTGGGTTTTCACAAACTGAAGCACCTAGGTGGGTGGAAAAGGTGCCTGCACAGCACAGCCTGCCTTGAGTTTCTTACAGCTTTTTTGCTGTGCTGGGTAAGGGACCTCCCCGTGTGCTTTTTTTTTTGTGGGGAGCAGCAACTTATTCCTTAGAGGCTGTTACCAGTATACACTCCAAAGGGTCCCAAATGGGTTTAAATCATAAGTCATACTGCTGTTTTACATATAGAGGCTTTTGTAATATATGGGACTTGAGCATAGTGATACAGCATACCTGACTATGCAAAGCATCAAACTTACCATATTTAATAATAAATAAGCAGTAAAGCATGTTGTAACAGCACCTCTCTCTGTACTATCATGCACTCAGAAGTCTCTGGTAAATGTTAATAAACTCCAAAAGCCTCCCTGCTGGAAGTTCTGGGTGAAAAAGTAGAGCACATCCAGGGAAACATCGAAGTGAGATTAGTATGGAAGGATTGAGAGGGTACTTCAACAGCATTTATTATTAGAGGAGAAGAACTGATGAAGACCAAGCTCGTTTGAAGTCAATTATGAGAGTCACATTAACATCAGAAGGGATTCCAGCCAGGCACTTCAGCTGTGCTAGGCCGTCTTGTAGACTACGTGCAGGGAGTGAAGAGGAAGTGCTTCATAATTTCTCCTGACATCTGTGGACCCATGTAAAGGTCAGGAACAGCCTGGCCCGGGGACAGTAGGTGGGAAGTATTTCAGCCACAATCGGCAATGTTCTGTATAGTTATGTTGATGAATTCTCATCTGGGAAACTTCACCTCTTGCTGCACGATATGGTAGATATTTATTATTCACTATTTGCAATGGCCCTTATGCTGAACAACTAAAAGATCCAAGTGCTCACACTGAGGAAATTACAGCTAACAGTAATTGTACAATTCAGAAATGAAGAATTCCTCCATATCCTAGCACTACCCCCCTTCAAAAGATTCAAATCATGTATGAAAAGTGATTTTAGACATGGAAGAAAAAAGTATTTCCTAAGTCACCTTAATATTTGTTTACATATTTATTTTAACTCGCAGTTAACAGCTGGAAGCCCAGGAAAGCGTCTAGTGCTGTAAGGAACAAGTCAGAAGATAGAGAATAATTTTGCTGTCCCAACAGAATACTTCTGTTTGTAAGATAGTCACTGAAAGTTTGGGAATTCATGGTATTCTTTTGACCCAAGATAAACAGAAGGGAGACACTGTATGAAGTTCAGTCTGAATGTAAGTACAACTGCTACAAAAGTCTTTAGATAAAACCCAGATGAGTCAAAAGGCAAAGAGGGCTGTACATAAGTGCATATGCGTGTCACACGAATAGGCAGAAAAACGGAAGCAAGTAGATGAGTAGTTATACCTATTTGGCAGTCAGTGGCTGTACCAGGAATGAACCATACTCTGAAGTAACAGGAGCTGTATTAGGCCATTCTTGGAGAGTCTCAAAACTGAACTGGACAGGGAGCTGAGCAAATTTCAAGTTAGCCCTGCCTGGGGGGGGGGGGGCTACTAGATGACTTCCAGAGGTACCTTTCAACTAAAATGAGACATCAGAAGAGCTGCATCCAAGGCAAGCATTCCAGCCTTTCTTGGGATCTGTGCCTCATCAAATTAGCTCCCTTCCTGATCTGAAAACTGCCATTTTCTCATTGTCCTTTGCACATACTAGAGATACTGGCTCTTCAAAACCATTTTGATATATACACACCTGCCTGAAGCAGCACAGGTCTCGATAAGCTTGTTCCCATAACCTCCACATCTCATCTGCAGCGTACTCCTCAACTATTATGTCTGGATCTGGCTTGCTGTGTGGGAATCATCACACAAATGCATGAATCAAATTCTGATCTGATCTAGTCCAAGAGATTTTTGCTCTTTTGAGACAAAAGGGTTCAGCAAATTCTCAGGCTGCAGAGATTTGTAGGCAAATAGTTACCAGAAGTCCAATCTGTTAAATAACTAATGGCAGGATACATGCCCTATTTAGACATATGTTTTCATCTCTCCCTGGATAGCAAGCCAGCTGCCATTTACGTTTGGAACAGGAAGGCCTAAATTCCTTTGAAACAGGTCAGACCCTCTCTGCTTCTGGCACATCTAGTACTTGCAATTGGTGACTCTTCCTAGCAAAATACCCTGAAATCCTGAAGTCACAGTGGCCCTTGACTTTGATAGTGAACAGAAACATGCAAAGTTCAGTCTAAATGAAATCATATCCCAATCTGAAACATAATATACCTGTTCTGTTTGTGTTGAAGTAAAACAACTGAATTGGTTCTTTCACATTTGCAGCGAAGATGGGTTTTGATGTTTTTATCTGTATCTCTCAGAAGGCATTCAGTAGTTTTCTATACATTTGTAATGTTTGCATGGTCATACATTATAAACACAGACTCAAGAACAAAATGCACATTGTTTGCATCCTTACTATTATCACAATACCAATACTATATTAAGAAGCTCCATAAACAAGACACTGAGCAGGGGAAAAAAATGAATTGGAGAATTGACGAAGTGAATATTTCCTTTTTATGCAAATCAGATTCCTGTGAAATGTTATTAAAAAAAATATTTTGAAGTTTCTAATTTCTAAAAACCAAATATAATGAAAAATGTTTTAGGAAGGAAAACAATCAAGGCTTCAATATCTGTCACTGGAGTACCTTTACCTAGCAAAAGTCCCTTGAGGATACCATTAATATCACGTACAATATTCACTTTAAATCCAACTAATGCAGTCTTCAATCTGTGCCTTAAATAAAAAATTAAAAAAAAATTAAAAATTTCAGCATTCTGCCTTTACTACAAAGCAAGTATGTTGTTGACCCTTGCATATACTTTAACTGCTTCATGGCTATACATAGCTATTGGAATGTACGTATACATACACAATTTCTAACATTTCAAGTCCGGTTCATGCTCAAACCACACTATGAAAATAAAGAAAAATGTCCACACCCTTGCATTTCTCATTGCTTACAGCTACAATGAGTGTCACCTGCATAGTTAAAGCCATGGTAAATACAGCCCAAAGTTTTCAGATGCTCATGACGAGTAAAGAAATTCTACGTTTCTGCTTTCTGTGCCATAGAGGAGACTCAAATGGCAAAGGAGGGAAGATATTTGGCTGTAGAACACCCAGTGTGCCTATGCATATCCTGTCACTTGCCTTTTATCAGTTTTAAATTGATTTTTCCGTGGTATTCTACTACATCATGTTTCTGAAATACAGCTAGGTATTGGATTGTGGGGTGGGGACTGTTCCATTTAAAATGCATACAAGAGTCCTTAATTATAAGGTATTCACATCTTAAAATCAACATATTTTGTTAGGGGCTACTTGATGAACACAGCCAAGACTTACTTTCTTTGAGTGAAAGGGCTTCTTAATGCTTGACGTCCCAAACTGCTTGTGAGATGGCAGGTTGTAAATGCTTTCTCTCTTGATATAGATATTACACTCTTATTCTGTGAACACTGAGGTAGTTTATATGCAACAAGCAAAGGAGTTTTGATGCTGGAATGAGTTACCCATAACAGTACAGTGTTTCATTAGTCATCCTAGACTATTTAAACAGCATTGTCACATTATTGCATTATTTTCGGGAGTTAGCTTTCTAGAAGATTGTATTGGTGAAAAGATATAATTAGACACTGTACTGGTTTTGGCTGGGATGGTGTTAATTTTCTTCCTGGCAGCTCAGATGGGGCTATGTTTTGGATTTAGGACCAAAACCTACTAAGTGAAACATCCCTGTGTTGATAACACAAGGCTGTTCCAAAGGGCGCTTCCACACTTTATGGTGTCATGCTCAGCAATAAAGGCTGAGGAAAGGAGGAGTAAGAGGTGATGTTTGGAGTTATGGTGTCTGTCTTCCCAAGGCCCTGCTTACCTTGGGAAGTAGCTGAACACCTTCCTTTTGTTGGGAAGTAGTGAATTAAGTCCTTATTTTGCTTTCCTTGCACATGCAGCTTTTTGCTTTACCTATGTAACTGTCTTTATCTCAACCCACAAATTTTCTTACTTCTATTGTTCTGATTCTCTCCCCTGTCTTGCTGCAGGGGAGTGAGTAAGCAGCTGCATGGGGCTTTGCAGCTGGCTGGAGTTAAACCACGACATAGGCTAAAACATTATTTATGATGATCATTTCAAGAACTTTACTATTCTATACATTCTAACTAGTATGTAGGAATTGGAGAATTTAGCTTTATTTAAGCCATAATCTTTCAGGGGTCAAAACAAATTAAAGGCTAAGAGGAAAAACACAGAAATCATGAATCTTCTCCAAGAATTTTCAATGTCAGACAAACTAAATGTAACTATAAAACTGAGGAAAAATTAAGAGCGCTGTTGCATATGAACTAAAAAAAGCAAGACACAAGCCTATGGGTACTGACCAGCAGTCACCAGACCTGTTTTCAAATGTAACTAAGGCTGAAACAGGCATCTTTCCTCCATACAGGAGCTGTATGGAGAAGGGTTATGAATACTTTCAGCACTTTTTCATCTCCTCTCTTGCTTTGCAAGGCTTAAGCTCATTCTGTTGACTTGTGCAGGCACACAGAAATGGCAATAGGAAGAGTGAACCAAACAGTGCGTAAGAATCCAGTTCAAAACTGGTTTTACAATACCAGCATCACAATACCACCACAATCAAGAAATTTTGGCCACTGGTGAGGAAACAAAAAACCACAACCTAAAGCACTACCAAAAAAGTTTGCTTTAAATCCCACCAAAAAATCTCCTCTAAATACCCAAATGTGTTCAGATCACACAACTCCTAAGGCAGCAGTTCAATCATCCCACCCTCCCTTCGCTGTTGGTGGAGAGATACAGAGGAACGCTTTGGATCTCATACCTTCCATGAACATGTCAGATGTCCCTTCTTACCTAGCTTGAGCCTGGGACTGCAGTCATCACTAGGATACATGTGCTAAGAAAAGCAATAGAATAAATACTAAATCCGAACAGCCATTTTGGTTTTCTCAAGGCAGCACCTCAAGCCTTTGTCGTGAAGCCCTACATGCTCTTTTTTTTTAAAAAATAAAACATTTTTTAATTACTTTTTTACCCTTCAGTTGTCCAGCATAAAGCAAATGTGATTAACATTTTTTCTGTCATCTGCCTACAAGCTGTGTCCGGTATCTGTTATACAGGAAAAAAATTGCTTACCAGTAATTTGGGAGGCAAGTACCTTAGTTCACTCCCAGAATGGAATTGCTCTCAAACATGAAATCCATGTTACAATTCCCCTCTAGCCAGGATGCAGAAAGGGAATTCCACTGGAGTAATCATTGGTTGCTCTTCACAGTCTATTCAGCTTTCACTCCCATTTTGTGATAACAAAGCACTCCTAAGTGATAACTGTGGGAATTTTGTTTTAATTACAACGCTCTCTGCATGGCAAAGAGCTGTACACAACCAGAGCAGTGGGACCCGTGATGCTGTTATCTGCACAACAAATGATTATAAATCTCTGGGCTGCCATTTCTTGGTTTTCCAGGGACTGTAAGTCTACTTCTCAATTAACAAAATGAATACACATCTTAATCCCCCTCATAACTTTACAAGTACAACAGTGATCTCTAAGTTTTCTTCAGGTGCAGTAATAACCAACTATGCGGATATTGTTGGAGTCCAAGGTCAGCAAAATTTGTAACTCAGTGGGAGTTGAGAAGAGCACACCTTGGCATTAATGTAATGCCATAACATATGGATAACTGTTAACTACCCTTGAGCTGTATACTCAGTTCTAGTTATTTGTCATAGTTAAAAACAGACACAGCAGAAATGTGGCAGTTCACAGGTGAAATAGTGTTTAATAAGGAATGAAAGTATTTTCTTCCCAGGAAATAGGGGGTTTTAGGAATGAAAGGCAAGAGCAGAGAAGAGGGTTATTTGGGGGTTTCTTTGTTTTAACTTTATTTCAAATAATACAATTTTGGCTGAAATTACAGGCCACACTCCTTAAACTCCTTAACCACAGCTTTGACCCTGTCTCACAGGAACAGGAATGCTATGGCATTCCTACAGGTATTAAGGAGGGTACTATTCTTTTGGCAACTATTCTGTTGGATAGTAGTTGAGCAACACAGCAGTATTCTTTATTATAAATAAGAGTCTACATCCATGATCTATAAGTCTATGCCATCATGAGTATTAGTCCGTGATGGCTACAGGAGCGAAGTACTGCACAGATATGACAGAGGAGTTGTATTTGAAAGAAGGAAACAGTTTTCAGTTCAATTTCCCAAAGAACTATGAAATGAAACAAAAACATGAGTAAAAAGAAAGGCACATATTTTTATAAAAAAGTTGATACTGCCCCTAATATTAGTCAGATTATTATTATAGGAGTTTAAACATATGCTGACCTCAAGTTCCAGAAGTGTTATCCATGGTATAGAGTTTATCCATGGGCAGAATATTAGATTTTTGGAAGGAAATATACCTAATTTCACTAAATGCACTGAGAGTTGCAGTCACATCTACGATATCATGTTCAAACCTCCTGTCTGATTCAGTGCAGTCCTTAAGCCTGTGCTGGCTGGAATTTCTTTCACCATTTTTGTAGAATTTAAAAATCTTTTTTTCACCAGCAAATTAACCCAGTAAAATTGAAATATTATTAAATATTATGTAAGCTAAGCAGTCACTGAGTACATATGATTGCATTTTCAGTATAGTAGAGGGAAAGATGAAATTTTGTTTTGCAAAACATTAAATTTCATTCTAATTTCAACAACAAGATTTTGGGGGGTTGGGGGTAATATTTCCTGCAGAACAGAATAAAATTTCCACTCCTCAGTTCCATCCTTGCCAGAACAGACCAAGCTTCTCTCCCAGTGACTTCCCTTCAGGCCAGCACCAGAACTGTAAGGTGGCCCTCTGCCACCTTGTGTTTTGCTCATTAATGAGCTGGGTTTGTACCCCCTGAGAATGACCAAGTTTGATAATGATGTTTTTACTTGACATTGTTTAGTCACCAAATAATGTCATTTTGATTAGTCCGAAACTATTTATTCATTCAGGCTCACCAGGTTTTTTGCAAAGTGATTGTCATGCTGGATTCACAAGACAGGGTGACTCATTAGACCACAGCAGGTGCATTAGGTCTGGGCACAACTACAGCAACGGATGCCTCCCACAGTGGATTTCAGATCTGTGCAGCACATGTCCTGTCACTGCAGCATTGTCCAGGAACACTGCCAGTCCTAATGAGCACACAGTTCTGCATCAAGCCACTCCCAAGCACCTAACTTAGTGATCCCGTGTTTCACTTTATTCCTGCCTTCACTCCCTTGCCTTTACAATGAGATACTTACTACCTCCCTCGACTTAACAGAGCAGCAAATGTAGTGATGTGTACATTGAGTATTGAATATAATGGAATTTATGATCCAGAAAGTGGCTGAGACAGTCTCAAAGCTATTTTGCTTTCCACCCTATTTCCAATGAAATAAAACCCGTGTAACAATTTTTTAGATTGTGGTCTGAAGAGGTATGTGTTAAGGAGGATGACCTGCAAGACAGCGATAGAGGAAGGGAGGCTGGTATCACCTGGAGTAGCTGTGATGGAGGGAGCACACCTGCCAGGGGGTGAAGAGGAGCAAGGATGATGCTGGCTTTTGCTGTGAGAAAGCACATGCTGAAACAAGAGGCTGGGACTGCTGTAAAAGACATCTCAGGGCTTAATTTTTACCTGGATCTCAGAAGGCTGCTGGAGTTGCAGTAACCAGCCTCACTTTTATCTGTCTGCTCCTCCATAGCTGAACTTCAGAGCAGCGCTGCTGCAAGAGATAAACACCTTACCACCTCCTCTCAATACAGTGTCTCCTGCACTAGGTCTTAGGGGGAGAAAGATAAAGAGAAGACGGAAGCGCTCTCTTCTTCTTACAAAGTTTTGATAACTTGAGGGGTGTGCCTACATCTGCAAGTCACCGTTTCTGCAAAATCCAACACCCTTGTCTTGAGGTTTGAGAAGTTTGGCAAGAGCTCCAGAGAACTGTAGCAACATGTTAACATCACAAGCACCACTAGACTGCCCCAAAGACCCCACCGTCTGAAAAACTGCTCAGTGAACCAGGAATGAAATGATCGACTCTGGCCAGAAATGTCCTCAAGTAAGGCATCGCTTCAGCTCTTCTGTGGGTAGCATTATCAGCAGAAATACCCTGGCATGAAAAAGCAGAGAGACTGAACCACCTCTTTCTTTCCTACTGGGAAGAGTTACAAAGAGTCAGAAAATCTCATAGTGCCTCAAAGCCAAGCTGTACCTGTTGTACACGAAAGGAAAACAGCCAATTTCACTGTTACTTGTGCAGCTGGTTTCCCATTATATTTTAAAATGTTGAGATTTAAGTGAAATGTCTCGTACCGCTGTGTAACAGACTCAACAGGCGTTTCCTTGAGAATATTTATGCATATTGACTTTGTCAAATCTGAAAGGGAAGTAGTCCAGATTTCTGGGATCTATGCCAAGAGATTTTGAATCCAGGGAAGCAGCGCTCTCACAATGTGCAAACAGGGCTAAAACCCAGACTCCTGAAATTTAACCTCAGCTACCAGTTTTCTGCATGTTTCTCATTTCACCAGGTTAAGGTATGCTGACATGTAGGTTGATCAATACTTCTAAGACAGTGACCACTCATAAGCAAGATTGTAATGTTCCTCATGATAAAACTTGTTGCAGAATGAACAATAAAGTACAGCCATGAAAGCTTTCCTCAGAACAGCAGGAAGCCAAATTCCTACATGGTTCTGAAAAGACCAAAAGACCAAATGACAGCAGCCAGTCAAGGCCCTGCCTGAAAAATGTCCTTCCCCTCAAAACAGTTCAGAGTACAGGACTACTGTCTGTGATTACTAAATCCTTTTTAGTGCCAGCAGTGCGAATCAGCCTTCATATATGTGGACATCGACAGCACCACAGGGCTAAGGAGCCTCATGCACTCTCCCTTTCTCTGCTGCAGAACAGCCCTGTGTCTCTTCCCTGGCCACACAGCAATGGTGCTGTTACCAGCTGCTGTTCCCTCCTGTTTTCATGCAGATACAGGTTGTTTATGGGTGACCTGGACTCCAGCTTCTGCAGGCATTTCCATAAGATGGACAAGACATTCCCTACATAAGTCAGAATCAAAACCAAACAAAACCCCCAAACCACACATGGTGAAGAACATCCAGTAAAGATGCTTAGAGGAAAGACAGAATAATCCAAATGCAGAGAGAGTTTAGGATTAGTTACTTGCTTTTCTTGCTGCCCTGGTTAGAAGCAAGAGATCAGCCACAGTTGTGGCTGGATTATTTTGATGCCCATTTCAGTGGGAGTTAAGCATCCAAATTACTTTGAAAATGTGAATGCCTGCTGTTATTTAGTCATTAGTGTGAAGTCTCAAAACTGATTAAATGGTAGTTAAATCAGACAAATTCACATGGAAACAGATAGACTGATAGGTTAAGGATTGTTTTGTGATAGACTAGGTTCTCCCCTTTTTTGGACACTCTTTTTGTTAAGACCATTGTCTTTTCTGTGATTTACCATCTCCACCATTTCACAAAAGAAACTCCTTAATATTCCAAAGCACTTCTGTCATTTCAAGCACTGTTGAGAGTCCTTAGGTAAAACATACTGACTTTTTATTGCCTAGTAGTTGCTGTGCTATCTGCATTTAAACCACGTATTTTACCTCCGCTTGCAATTCCAGAAATTAGATCTCTGCATCATTCAGTCAGTACAAGAGGTGCTCACAGTCTGTTTCTGAAGGCACACAGCAACTGTGCCATTTGTTATTTCAGCCTGTACAGCATGTAACTGCTCAGGCAGGCCTGTTGTGACAGCCTGCCAAGTAATCAAGACAGCAATGATACGGCCCCTTCATTCCCTCTTAATTTCATGCTGACATTGTCATCTTATCTAAGCTTTCTGTAGAGCAATGGGTTTGAAATCATCAGCAACTTAAAATATCTATATTTTCTGAGTACAGCTTCCTTCTGCAGTATCAAAACATGCTATTTGCTGTTTCTTCCTAAAATAAAAATACTGACTTCAGCCCTGTGCAGCATGGAGGATTTATACAGGCTATTCATCATGGGAGCCCTGGCAGCTCTTCCTGCCTGTTATCTATGACCAGAAGTGAGCTGATGTATCAGTTTTTACAGGAAACCAAATCAGCAAATATCACACAGGCAGCAAAGCAGGATATAGTAAAGCATGCTCCATATATACATCCCATGCTTCCTTTACGCTCTTAAAGCTGAGACTCAAGTGACAAACAGCAAATGTAGCTGTAGTGGGGAAAGAAAGGCTTCATAAATCATAAACACTGATTTTCTCTGCAAACTACTCAATACAAACATAAGCAACTGAAGATGAACACTGAAGTGCTCAGGATGTTGCGTGCCATAGGAGTCAGAACACTGTCCAAAGAGACTTGCCTATATGTCTCCTTAATTTTTGTTTGTTTTGATAAGTCTCCTGGGTGAGGTACTTAACTGCTGCACCCAAAGCAGGAAATGTCTGAAAGTCTCTTGACATTAAAGAAAACGCCATAATTCAGATTTCTCTGGCTTACTTCACATCTTTTATAAAGCAAAGAGGTTATTTTTTATACAGACTTAAAATACTGCTCGGTTTACGGACAACTGAGGGTTTCTATGGATGAATCCTCCTTATAGAAAGTATGCCTGTTCTTCTAGAAATAAAGCTTTATTATTGCAGAATCATTTATTTGTGCAAAGTCTTCCTCCCTCTTTGTCTCTCCTGGTTGCATCATCCACCTCAAGTGTTAATTTTCTTTTCTCCTTCATTCTCTCCACCACTCTTAAGTCCTTGAGACTCTACCCCACGTCATACCCAAATCGAGTGAAACCAACGCTTGATGAGTTTGGCAGTGAAGCACTAAGAAAAGAGATTAAATTCATTTTCATCACAGTCTCTTGCTTGTCATTGGTGTCCCAAAGGACAACATTACTCAGAAAGATTCACTACCATATTTTGTGTTATACCATGGCGGCCCATGCTGTTCTGTAACGCAAACAAGTATTAAAAATAAATAATAAAATAGCCCCAATACCTGTAGTGACCTATGGATAACAAGTCTGCTTTAGATGAGAAACTTGAAGCATTTCTGGGTAAACATGACAGGTTGGATGTGCAGTGAAGATCCATTTTATGGCACAACAGCCTTTACAGTTTTGCCCTGGGAGTCATAATCAGTGAACACTCAAATGAAGCAAAGATTGCCGTCCATACAAAGCATATGTTAGAAGTGACATCTTTATCAATATCTGCTCTCAAAGAAGCTAACGACCCTCCATTACCGCCTTTCTCAAATGAAACACAAACTCTTTAGGCTTAAACTGCTGATGCAGATCTTATGCAGGCCTAAATACTCTGCGGACATTGCTCCAGCTGTCCTGTAGGATGCCAGGGCTTAGGAGGGAATCACAAAAGAGAGACTTTTCCGTAGACTGTCTTGATAACAAAGATTCTTCAGCCTACAGGATTTACTGTTATGGAATGTGCAGCAGGGCTGCTGATAAAAACCAGCTTGGCAGCAATGGAGCAGGAGGTCATAGTCCTTGAGGAAGCAGGGGAGCATTCAAAATTTACAATTGGACACGTAAGAGGTCAACGCTATTTTTCCTGACCTCCGCCTATACATGAAACACTATTGCAAGTGTCTTAATAACAGCTTTGCTACTAGTAAGGATACAGAAACTCAACTCTGCCGGCATCTACTACCCATCGTCTAGGACCTTCAGTCGTCCATTTAGGACAAGCGAGTGTGAGTGCCACACAGCCTGGAGCACCCTCTTAAAATACTGACGTGGAGTAACACCTCTGGTGTCATCCCTATGCATAACAGTAATCCAGGATAGGGAGAAACCCAAGAGCACGGGTATTTGGTTCTGGATTCATTGGAACACATCCAAGGAATGCCTGGCCCTTATCTTGCTCTTCATCAGAAACATGAACTGAAAAGTAGCTCTTACCAGAGCTGCCACTCATTTGGTTAAATCTCCAACTCATGTGTCTTCCAGGAAAAAAAAAAAGAGAGGAGTTCCAAGATCACAAACTGAATATAGGCAGCACTGGCATTGTATAGGTAAGACAAGAGGCTGTAAGAGGCTAACTGACATTATTATACAAAATGCCAGTGATAAAGGGGACATTACCACTTTCAAGACCCACTCTGATCCAGCACATGTTCAAACTCTTTAAACAAAGCAATTCTCTGAACTTGCAAAGGGGGAACTGCAGAGTACCTACCCATCAGTGTTCTGAAACATTTTAAAAACAAAATTTAGTAAAGAAAACAGCCAGAAAAAAATCAAGTGACCCTAAACTGCAATGCTGACAATAAGATTCCTGACAGACCACGGCAGGATTCTGCAGCAAACCTTCAACAGTGAACCGTTATTTCCAAATACTGAGGCGAGCTGCACATCACACAGCTGGCTGCAGCCTAAAAAATTTGCTGGGAACTGAGACCAGTAAGGTTGAGCTTTGTTAGGATAAAAATAGAAGGAAAATGCAAACATAGGAAGGAGTAAGAGGCAAGACAAAAAACAGGAGAAGAATGTCAGGATCACCAAGGTTTTGTGTGCAATAGTTATTGATTTATTTGAAAAAGAGCCAATACAAATGGGAGAGGGAAAAGACTATTTTTTTCCACCTAATACTAAAATAACAAGATTTAAAAAGAGTTGGTGAAAGAGCCCTGTTAAAGAGAGTGTTTTGAGGACAGGATGGGCCCTCCCAGCGTGATTACAAATGTGCTGCACTTGGGCCCCATTGCTGACTCCAGAGTTCATGAAAGTGATTCTCTTTTAGCTGGGAGTTGTCTTCATATAAACTGTATTTTAAAAAAATCCTAAAAACTATCAAAATAATAATAGAAAAACATGAGGCAGGAACAGGTTAATAACACAAATACCATGATAAAAACACAGAATCAACTGGATTATGCTTAAGTGGAAACTCTTACAAGGCCTATTACAAATTCCACTTCTTAATAAGGTCAGCTAATTAGGCAGACAGACATTTCCGTCAGAATATTGTGTTCAGCACAACACACCACTTTAAAAACAACTTCCAGAGGAAAGCATTTACTGTGAAACACTTTGAACTATTCCATTTGCTCTACCTAAACAATTAAAATCATTAGAATAGCTTCCTCCTGAGGAAAGTATGAGAAAGGAATGAAGAGCTGATGGTGAGATTTTGGTTGTTATCTTTAGAACTGTTCCATAACAGAACTTTTTCCTAGCAGTTTATTCTCAAAAATGAGGCCAGGACATGTCAACAAAAACGATCCCAGCAGCACTGACTGATTCTTGGAAAAGCTTAGAGTCTTCATCTACCTGTGTGATAAAAATTGCAGCCATTCAGTAATGCTTAAAAAGTCATCATTTCTGACTACCTGGAATTTGTGGGCTCACAGTAATTCACTGTAGGATAAAGAAAATGCTTCCTTTTCAAAGCGGTCCAAGGTGTTCTGGAAGTACACCCTTACGTGTCACAGATTTAGAAACTCTTTTTTTCCCCAGGAAGTTGTAGAAACAAGCTGTGCTCTTGAAGGACATGCTCTCACTTCGGAAGATATAAATTAACACCTGAGAAACGCAACACGTAAACGCAGCTTTCTCCTATATTCTTCTCCCCCCCCCCCCAATCATATGAAGTTCTTAGTGACAAACCAGAGTCCAAAGAATGTACAAAGTCTCTAGTAGAGACAAACAAGACTGCAGGAGCTGTTATGTGCATAGTCTAGTTGGAACGACAGCTGCAATCACCTCTGGGATTTTACAAGCATATTCTAATTCTTAAAAGCAATACACATTGAATGGTGAACCGCTCCTAAGTTTATGAGGGACTTGCCACACACACTAAAGTAATTGCCTTCCTGGATCCTGTAGTGGATAAAAATTGCAAATAGGATGTAACTCTCAGCTTGTATCATTAAACCGTTTGGAACTAAACTTTGGACCACAAGAACAGAGGTGCTCTCTTCCTAGGTTGAAATGTGGCCAACTCCCTTTTGAAACTGTACCACTGAGAAACAACAAATCAAGTGAATGAGAAAATGATGGTCCAAAGTTAATGGCAGGGTCCTTTGTGAAGAAAACACCATAGCCCAAAGCAACATTTCAGAGACTTGGAAAATACAAAGGCCAATTATAGCAGTTGTGAGACTGCACCAGTGGTGAGGGAAGGAGATTGTACTTCAGAGATGGAAGAGCAGGAGTGCCTGCATTTCAGAAAACAACTTAAAGACTCCACAAGACACATCTATATTATTGAAAAACAATCTACAGTCTGGATATATATAAGGTATATTACTTTATGTATAATGTCTAAATACAGAAATATGTATATAGAAAATTATTATTTACTGCAGTTAGATTTGTGAGTATGCTAACTGTAAGGATCAAGTATGAGAAAGCATATAAAAGAAGCAGATAACCATTAGGAAACATATAGTATGCAGAATTGATTGAATATATATATATATGCACACACACACACTTAGAGGAGAGCTGGGATTTGGATTCTTTGCACTGCTGCTGAACTACAGGATCCCACTGATTGCTGCTCAGCTCAGAGCTGTTTACAGATGTGCAATTAATTTCTTGCTACCAACTATCTATCCTGAATAAACCCAAGCAACAGATCTGGTGTCAGCCTGAGCCTCATGGATAGATGAATTCAAGGGAGTCTAGTTCTTGGAAGAGACAAAATTAGGGATTGGTTTGAGCAATGGAGGCAAATAGCTGCCCCCTGAAGTTATCAGTGGGACTCTGAAACCTTGGAAGGAGCAGCTAACATTCACAGGAAGCTTTGATTATCTGGAAGATAAGTGCTGTAGAACAGAAAATGTATCTGTGTTGAAAGGCAGCAAGTTCACCAAGATAAATTACTAAGTTAGATTGCCTACTTTGCCAATAAGAGAGCAAAAGCAGTTTTAAAGATTACTAATGCTGAATCCTACTTGAGTGTCATTATCCACACAATCAAATATAAACCACGATTCCACAGAAGCTGCAAGGAACTTGTTACAAAGTGAAATTGTGGATTCTGTTAAAGCAAAACATGCTTTACTATTTGTTTTTCCTCACTGTACCAGGAGGAAAGAGAGCAAACACACCCCTAATGAGAGTCTTTTAGATAACACCTATGGTTTGTTTTCTCCAAAAAACACCTATTTGAACTTTTCAGTAGTCTGTTTCAGGGAGGTGGTTGGTACTGATTCTGTGTTCTACACAGTTCCAGAGAACCAAGACTGCTCTGTCCTCGGCTGAGTTGATACTTCCATTTGTTCTTGTATAAACCACTGTGTTTTTATGTAAATCATCATACCTCAAGCAACATGTTTTTTGCTGCAGGGTGTACATAAATGAGCTCTACAATTCTTCGGCATCAGCCTAGAGAGTATGTCACCAGGGGAGCAAAGACTAATTTGGAGACATTTTTGCTGGTCTAAAAGTCATTAAACCCAAGGGCTCTAAATGTTCACAGCCCTTGGGGAAGCACAGTAAATTGGGACAGTCTGACATAGACACTTGAAAGTAATCACGTCTGTAGAGCCCACAAATACCTAAGGATTCATGAGTCAACAGGGGTGAGGCATCATGGCTGGCTAGAAATAGATGCCAGTGTGATTTCAGTAGCAGTCAGGGCAGACTTGTTTACTTATTTGTAAATCAAGCTTAGAAAATGCTATAGAATATACTGTATAAAATTGAGTGGCCCAGGCACGGATACATTGAAGGGTTCCATTTCTTGATATGTGTGCTTTGACAGCCAGAAAGTGGTACATAGAGAAACCGACCAGTCAAATGACATAAACACCAACCTGCATTGATTTTAGAAATCAAAGGTTCATGCGTAAGGACTCAAAACTCATGCTTAACAGTGTTAAGCAAAGTCAAAGCAATATATATGGTGCTACAATCACTACATTCCTTATATTGTATATCAGCTCAAGAGACTGTACTCTAAAGATGCTCTCAATCTACAACTGGAAGTACCCATTTATCTTCTTCCCCCATATTATTTTCTGTATTATTGGATATTGCCCATGTATACTGCCAACAGTGACGTGAATTTTAAGAAGTGCAAAAGAGCCTGAACCACAGGAATTATCTCCAGGTTCTCTCACAATGGCTTCTTTCTCACTTAAAACACAGACCATGATCAGATCAACCAAAACAGCCCTGACTTAAAACAATCCAGATAATTTAAATTTACAAATACTGGGAGAGATCAAAGCGTTTATCCTGCAACAGGGTAGTGTAAGATTTTGAAACCCAGCTGCAGCAATGAGATAATGCGTTAGTCCCCAGCTTCGCAATGCAATATTAAGTGCCTGCCATGAAGGCAGATAACATGGGAACCACTTCATTGAAAGTTTAAGTGAAGGTCATTGGTTTGATCCCCTTAAACACAGACTGATGCTTATTTTACCTGTTGCCCAGATTCATGGCATTAGGTCTTAAAATAAGCCTTGAAGACTATGATGGAGCAAACTCTCACAGTATTTTCATCATAGGCCTCTCAACAGAAACATTTTCTCTGTCCAAAAGAAAAGGTCAGTAAAGAAAACTCAATATAAATTCTCCCTCGCTGTTCCAAATCAGAGACATTAAATGTTTAATTTCTACACTATCTGTAGGACTTTTAATTCTGTCATCTGAATTGATATTCTTTTGAAACACAGAAATTATCATACTGAATGAACCCACAGTCCCCAAAATCACCTACCCTAAGCATGTAGCTCACATTTTTGGGAAGAACAGGCCAAACTGGTAATCTACTGCCCACTGCTCCCAAAGCCCCATGATGATCTCAGATGCTCACATTGGTTTGAGCAAGAAACCCATGAAGTTTAGCATTGTTTTAAGAACATATCATCCATCTGCCAAGACCACCACGTTTCAGCTGTGGCAGTATCTTATACAGTAATGTAGATCCACAGAGCAGGCTGTAGCCTGATCTTCAGTTCATTTCACAAAGAGCAGACAACCAAGTTTAATGCTACTTTGCATTAACTGTGGTCAGAAATGGAATTGACTGTCAAATAATTGTGTGAGTTAACTGTTAAGCTGCCAGTAGTATCTGCTTATTGATCTGTGTATATACACATTAGACAGTAGTTACAGTTGTTTTCATTGTTCTTTACCACCCCTTTAAAATACCCATGCTGTATTTCTCACCAAAAAAGAACATGCAGCGTACTTGAAATAAGATGTACAATGTACTACTTGGATTTTAGCTAAAGGAAGTTAATGACAGCTTAAAAACTTTACAAGTACAAATAATATAATTATGTGTACGCCATCACATAAAAGAAAAAAAATTCCCCAAAATTCCAGAACCCAAACCTCACCCCTACCTCTCCTGTAATCAGAAAATGTGAGCTAAATGCTTCTAACACACCATGCCTATTGCTGCTCCAAGTCCCTCCAGCAAATGAAGTCCTTTTCTGATTAGTCTTCCATGAAATATATAAATTAACTTTGCAACATAATGAACTAAATACTCCAACTTTAATATTTTGCATTCATACCAAAAGCAATTAACAGTTTTTACAAATAGTGTTATTTACTAAAACAGTTCTTGTACAACAGTGCAGTATATCTAAATATATACATATGCCAACATCAAAGGGAGCATCAAACCAAACAAAACCAAAAATGCACTTTGCTACTGAGTACAGTTTATTAAAACCAAAGCACACTGCAGCAGGCTTCTTTTCTTTTTCATGACAGAGACAAAAATTATTTGGATTTCCAGAAGCACATGCAGGAGAGAACAAAAGCTCCTACCACCTTTTGCAAAGGCAGCAGCACGAAAAGTGAACCTTAGAGCTGCAATTTTACATGGTAGCAAATGGAATGTTTTTAAAACACAAAACATCCTAATTTAAGAAACAAGGCTTCAGAAAAGTACATCATTTTTACACATTGGAGAAAAAAGTTCAAAGGTCAAGGCCCTTCCATATTCTACTGTGGTGCCGGATAGTATGCGCACATGAAGGTTAATATTCTTCACTGCAGCTGAAAATGAGAAAGGACTAGCTGTAGTGGAGCTGGTCAGCTTTACTAAGGCTGAATAACAGAGTAAAAAATGATTCTGCCTGCTCTTAGCAATGGAGGCTTTTGTAACTTGTACTTTACCTTTTTAGTTAAAAATAATCTCCTTGAGTTCTTAACTGGAAAAATTATACTCCCATGTTCTTCAAAACCAACACACGCATCTTCTCCAAGGGAAGCTGCAGTTACGCATTTCAAAGTGCCAGTGTAGCTGCTGTAATTAGAAATGTTCTTTTTCATCCCGTCTGTGAAACCCAGCAGGCAAGGAATAAGGTAAGACCTTTATATGTAAAGACTGCACAGATATTTGTTTAAATACAAGTGAAAAATAAGGTAAGTCATATTAGAGAAAATACTAAACAAAGTGGAGAATGAGGTATTAAGCAGTTCTCCAGTGTAAATCTGATGTTCCTGCCATCTAGATGAAATCAGAGAACTATAATAGCAGCCTAGATTTGATCAGCAAAATATATACACTATTAAATGCAAATTTCTCTCCTTTGTTAATCTAAGCATTTCCACCCTGGCAGAATTCTCTGAAGTTCCAGTTACTCAAATTCAGTTTCCCCACCTCAAAATTCATTAACAATAGCTGTACCATGAGGGCAAAATGCTGCTCCACACCTGCTGAGAAGCATGCTGCAATTCTTCTGGTTTGTTCCTTTTAACCGTTGCTTTACTGCTGTCTATATATCCTTTGGCCAGTAATGTTAAATGCACATCTACACGGGTACCAAAAAAGAGATGGGGAAACCTGTTGCCACTGTTCCTCCATCTGCACACTGGAACACACTGCCACGGCATGAGCGTAGCAACTTCTAACCACTGCCTCAGTGTTTTACCTGGGATGCTTTACAATAAATCTTGACAACTTTGTTATGAGATGATACACATGGGTAAACAGGCTTTGTTTATAGAAGTGAAATGCACAGAAGGCACTTTCCAGCATTTGCCTCAGTTCATGACAATCAACCACCAAAATACCCCTTCTAAAGTTAATGAACATTTTTGTATGCCTTAATGAAAGGGTTAAACAACAAAGGGTTATACAAAATAGTATGAAAACATTTTAGCCTTTCATTGAGAAGGTTGCATGTAAAGAAACAAGACATTCAATAATTACGTCTTCTACTGAAACACAAATAACATATTTCCAGGAATTCTTAACTTTCAAACAGATTAACTTTCTGGCACTTCATTTATTTGCTGAAAAGCTTTTCCATACAGTAGCTGAACATGTGCTTTCACCCTTTCACCCATGTTTCAGTGTTCAATACTATAGTAAGACAGAACATACGTGAACTTGGTCAAAACAATGCATATATGAGGAATCTCACAATAAATCACAACAGAGAAGCACCGGAAACGACATCTCCAGGTTCATGATACCAAACTGGCAGAGAGGAGGTGAACTGAAATGTAATTGCTAAATTATCAGTTACAGAGGATACAAGAGGATGAGTGAAGGAATTAGTGCAATGACAGCATCTAGCAAGGCAGGAGGAGGCATCAGTTCAGAGTATCTAGCATAAGGGACACAAACAACTGAGAAGACAAATAATCTTTTCTGATAAATGAGAAAAATCAACATGAAGTTATACAGCTCCAAATTCAATTTAATCTGAAAATTGCATCTGAAATGGAAAATGTGGGATGCAACAGAAACACAAAGACTCTGAACCTAAAATTCCAGGGATCTACTGCACAAATTGTGGACAATGAAAACTGATTCTAAGTAAACTAAAATTCACAATTTGTTACAGGAGATACTTTAGAGCAGTGAGTTAGGGTTGTTCAGCCTGGAGAAGGGAAGGCTCAGGGGAGACCTTTGAGCAGCTTCCAGTACCTAAAGGGGGTCTAGAAGAAGTCTGAAGAGGGACTTCTCTTACAAGGGCATGTAGTGATAGCACAAGGGGGGATGGCTTTAAACTGACAGAGAGGAGATTTAGATTAGATACTATGAAAAAATTCTTCACTGTGAGGGTGGTGAGGCACCGGCACAGGTTGCTCAAAGAAGCTGTGGCTGCCCCATCCCTCCTGGCAGTGCTCAAGGCCAGGCTGGATGGGGCTTTGAGCAACCTGGTCTAGTGGAAGGTGTCCCTGCCCATGGCAGAGGGGTTGAACTAGATGATTTTTAAGGTCCCTTCCAACCCCAACTATTCTATGATTCTATGACTAATAAAGACAAGAAGGAAAATAAGAAGTGTCTGTCTTTTCTTTTTTTTTCCAGAGCTTTCAGTATACTGAATTTATAGTGGCATCACATTAGACAGTGTTATTCGGTCACGATGAACACAAATAAAAGGTGATTTTCATTTTCTTAAAGACAGATAAATGCCCAAAATAAGCAAGCTGAAAAAGCAGAAGAACTTACGATTACACGTAAGTTTTCAGCTTTCAAAGGAGGAACCAGGAATAAGCATTCCTGTGTGTTAAGGAAAGAAAACTTCCAAAATTTTAAAAACAAAGACAATTAGTAACAAAAAGTATTTCTGTTGAGTCATTTCTGCACAGAAGTTCCATAGGTCTTTATTACGGAACATGTGACACAACATGTGAAAACCTAAGACTGCAAACAGTCAGTGCCAACTGCATGATTTTGGTGCTTCAAGCTTCTCCTTGAATCGGGGTGTAAGAACTACGGATTAAACAGTCATGTTCACTTTTGTGTAAAGCCGTCACCTCTATACACATTGTTTCTCTGCTTTTACAATAGGATACCCAAAGCATACAGAGAACATTATCTAAATGATGCTACATGCTCTTTCTTAAGAAAATCACCTCTTCAATTTATTAAAAATTACCTATGACACAATTTTTTTTTTTAGTATTTCCTTTCAGATTCCACAGACTTTTGTGATGGCACCAAGCACTGAAGTAATGACAGTTTGTAAGGGTGCTTAAGTATTCTGGAGGAAAAAAATAATATGTGAAACCATTAGTACCAAACTAGCCAGCTGGCTAGAACATCCCTAGCTGGAACACGTCAGCTCTGGGCATGTTTTGTAGCCACCCCACTTGGAAGTTATGCAAAGCAGTCATTTGAAAGCATTAACAGGCAAAATACCTGTGTCTATTAAAATAGTGAAACAAAGGCATGTCAGGTAACTGTGTAGGAGTGCATGGGATAACTGAAATCAGCTTACAGTATAATGTACAATTGCAAACTTTAAGTCCAGAAGCATCCCACTAAAACAGAGTACACAAAAGTGAACAATTTCCAACATACATACTAACAAGTCTGAAAACACAGATCTTGTGGTGAAGC
This sequence comes from Pezoporus flaviventris, assembly GCF_033815535.1. NCBI lineage: Eukaryota > Metazoa > Chordata > Aves > Psittaciformes > Psittacidae > Pezoporus > Pezoporus flaviventris. The sequence goes on from NW_026892595.1 coordinate 12,991,812, forward strand.
CATCTAGTATTGCTCTAAGTGGAGTCAGAGTTGCTGGAAAAGATAAGAGGAAAGCAGGATGTATTAACAGGCTGAATACAAACGCAAAGCAACAACAGTCTTTGTACAAGAAACTGTGATCAAGCATATCTAAAACACCGCCTTCTGTTATCATGGGGTTTTTTGCAGCACCTCAGCTACAGAAAGAAAATAGCATGCCTTAAAGAGCCACCTGGCTAAATTACTGAGAAATGCAAGGATTTAAAAAAGACTAATGCACATTGCTGCAGAAGAGAGTTCAAAGTAACCGGAAAGTGAATGAAAATAAGATAACTGTTCACACTATAGAAGGGCTAATAAACTCAAATGGTACAACTGGAAATTGAAACAGATGTTTAAGGCAGAAGTGTGTGTGTAGAACAGTAAACAGAACAAATTGCTAAGCAAGGCCACAAGAGATAAAATAAAGCCCTGAAGGTTTGTTTAGCAAAGTATTTTAAATGTCCATAAATTCTTCATGTTCTAATTAAGAAAACTTGAATAGTGTTACTCATGTTGTGTATTCCAGTTTAAAACTCCATCACTTCTCTTCCAGCTCAACTCCTCTGTCTTTGGTGTAATCTCTACCAACAAACACAGAATATAGTTCTGGTTCTCACTGTAGAAAACAACTTGGAAAAAATAAATTATGTGCTTCTTATGATAAAATGCAAGATCCTGATCTGTTGCATGGTCCCATGATATGTTTAGCAGCCTCTGAATAGTAGTTTTAAGTTATTAATTATATCTGAAGCAGAATCATAATTTGCTGTTATCCCCCCAAATCAATTGTTAGTTAATTAGTTTACTTTGGTAGATAAGCCATCTAATAGGCATGATACTCTTGTGTTCAGTTCAAGAAGTAATGAAACCTAGACTCAGATACATTTGTAAATTCATATGTAGACTTTAGCTCGTAAGTGTAACCATGATATGCAAAATTACTGATTTTCCTGCATTGGAAAAAGACACCACATATGTCATAAAACTAGACAAAACTATGAAACATGGTTGTCAGTTCATGATTAAAATAAAATAGTAAAGTAAATTATTTTTAGACATTGTGTTAAATATATTCACATGATCACGACAGCTATACGACATGGCCACTATTGCAAGCACACACTATATGTACATAACATATATGCCACAACAGTTTGCAAGTGTTGAATTTTCACAAAGTAGCCAATTTTACCAGACATAAATAATCTTGTACCAATTTTTAGGCATTTTAAAAGGAATTAAATGTCCTAAATATATCCGTTCCTCTGCAAAATTAAGAAGAAAAAAAAATCCTAAAAAGTCAGTGCAAATTGAACTTGTTCACCAAGATAGATTCTTATTAAGCTGAGGATAAACAAAGTTTAATAGATTAAAGGAAGAAACTCATAGAACTGCCAACTGCCTTTAGCAGAAGTTAAAGAAGACTAGGAATCAGAAGTCCTGGATCCTATAGCAGAGCCTTCTGTGAGTAGCTATGCTGTGGTTGCTGAGGTGGCTGAGGCTGTGGTTGCTGTGGAGGTGCTTGTTGACTGCCTGCTGTCTGTGGCAGAGATGTGGATGGTAAGTTATAGTTTGGCACCTGGGACATATTAGTTCCAGTGTTCTGATAAGCAGTGACATCAACAGTAGCAGGTGGTGGACTATACACTGAAGCCTGGTTAGAGTAAGTATTTCCAGCAACAGAGCCAACCATTGCACTGGAAAAAAAAGAAGTAAAAAGTTGAATTGGCAAACAATGTACCAACAGAACACAACACTTTATTGCATCCTCCACTGTTCTACACGCACACACAAAACTCCCCTAACTCTGGACACCTTGCATATTTAAAACTGTAGCCAGTGAATATTCCAATTAAAACTCAAAGACACTCCTCAGATTTAAACACACCTAACACACCTCCCCCACTGAGTTAAAACTAGACTGAATCTACTTTATTTTATTTTAATGTGGAATGTGGAATCACATCTATCTTCCATTCTGCTCATGAAAACAAACCAAAACCCAACTGTTTCAAATAGTGAACCAAGTCAAGTGAAATATGCAGAAACTGGCTTTACCAATGTATGTCTTACCACTCAAAACATGTAACTTCTGGGGACAGAGACTAACCAATACTTTAATAACTCAAGATGGATGTCTCTCCCAACTTTATAAAATAAAATTATTTTATACAGACAGTAATAATTAATAACACCCAACCTAATTTTTCTTAAGGTCAACTCAAAACCTTTCATAATATGGGTAGTTTAGCCAAAGCTTAGCATCTTTGGGCATCCACGCAAAACAGACACCCACTTGTAGCTCCTTTACATGGGGAAGCCATGTAACTTCCAGTAAGTATTCATAGCCCATTCGCTTCCTTTCCAAACTGAGCAGAATTCTCCCCATGTTTCTACAGTCAAATATTAGAGAACAATACAATACACACTATCTCAGAAATTATGCAAAGCCAGCCAGAGCAGCAGATATCATCATCATTAAATGTCTATTAAAAGTTATCATAGAAAGTCATGTCTATAGCACTTTCTCTATTTTTTCTTTTATATAAAAGAAATAGATATAAATTACATATTCCTCATGTACAAAATAAAAACCTAGAGAAAATCATTAAAAAAAAAAGAAGGTAAAAATTTGAAGTTTGTCAGGAATTTTTACCAAATTCACAACACCACCAAAAAGCACACTGGAAATAATTGCACTGAAGTTTCTGTCAGTTCCATTTAAAATTATACTTCTAGAAGAAAAAAAAAAATCTCCTTTAAATATTTTCTGTCGCTCTGTATGTTTAAATTCATCTAAACTTGAATAGGAAAATATTTAAGATTACTTTGTGTAGGATGCCTGTGCAGGCTGACCAGGCAGTACTGAGCTGGCAGATGGAGTAACTGTGCCTTGGCTAAGAGAAGACAGCTGCTCAGGAGGAAGGTTGTAGCCTTGAATATGGCCCATCTGTGCACTCCCTGCCACCAAATACGCATTGCTTTGAGGTTGCCCCGGATAAACCTAGGAAGTTAAATAAAGAAATATTAAAAACAAAATACAAGAAATTGTATTCAATATCTGACTTTGGTATTCAATATCTGACTTTAGAACTTAAAATACAGACTCTCAAACCTTTCTATTTCAGACGTTTTAATAGAAAGCAACTGATTGTCTCCAATTAAGTGTCACAATGCAAAAAAAACAATTATCAGATTTTCAAAGGACATTATTTACATTTCTAATCTCAGGCTTCAGTACCAGAAAGGTCGAACAGTTTACTGGAAAACTTGTATTCCAAATTTTATTTTAATGACTAACACTCATGCTAACTACTTTTGAATGAAAATACCAAAGAATTTAAATCATGTAACAAATAACAGCCCAGAGGAGAATACTTTTTTGGTGCCCAGATGACTTTCATAAGGTATAATCACTAAAATGGAAAGTCAGTAATGTATTGGTTTTGTGTCGTTACTTAACCTGTCGTATCATGTAACTGTTGAGATTGCCATTACAGAATTGTTTGAGTGGGACAGAAGAGAAAATTTGAACTGAATATAAGGTAATGTTTTACAACTAGAGGACTAGCTTGTTAGCAGATGAGTCAATTAAATCAAGATTGAATTTGTAAACTGAATTTAATAGTGAATTATTTGGTTTAACACGAATTACCAGAATTATCAAGTTTCATGCACAACTTACATGTGTTCATGTAAGTTTATGATATACAGCTCTTCTATCTTAAACTCCATGAATTGCAGGTGACATTCATAGAAGCAAAGGCATGAGACCTCTTAACTTCTCAGAACTTTATACTGGCTCATCTTCACCACAAAATCCAGTTTTTCACTTTAAGAATCCCCAGAAACATGCCCATTTAAAAAATATTAAAATTATTTGATAGGGTCACGATATGATTGCTTATCACAACAACATTTGAATGGAAGACAATATTCCTCTTAATGACACTGAAAAAACATATATTATCTTCTTTAAAAGCCACTGAACGTACATATTTGTTGGAAGCTACTAGATTATTGGAAAAAAACAAAACAAACCCAAAGCCATTTGAAATGTTATATATTCCTATAAACAGGAAAAGACTACAGGAAGCGTGTATTAGACTATGGAATTAAATGTTTAAGTGCTTAAAAATACCATAGTATATGAATAAGTCAAAAGACCTACCCAGAGATAAGAGTCAATTATATGGAAATGCTGCCATGAAAGAACTATAATCCTTAACTTCAATAATTTGAACACTAAATGCTCTCCACTGATATTTCAAAAAAAGGAAACTAAAAGAAGAAGTTGAATTTACAGTGGCATAACCTTAACCAGGAATTGTTCTCCTTTGGTTCTTTTTTTTTTTTTTGACCCACCATGCAAAGCTCTGGCAGCTTTCATTTTTAATTTTATGTGCACCTCAAAGCACAGGATGGGTGTTTTCCTTGATCAAAAAGTTCTGAACAGAAAAGAACCTGCAAAAGGAGAGTATCCAAAGCTTGCAGCTGAAAACAAACAGTATTTTATTGGGGGGGTTGGTTTTTTTGCTGGGGTTTGGTTTTGGTTTTTTTTTTTACATATTGTATTGAGAGAAAACACTGCTCTTTCATTTGAGATCATCTCTGAGAGTGCAAGATTATTTTAACCCAGCATTAAGGTAACAAAGATAATAAAATGAGGTTTCCAACTCAGGGAGTGAGGGGAGTGAGAATACAAGGATAGAAATAGGAAAAACTATTACTTGCAATCAACATGCTCCACCATACTTTATATATCAGTATATATTTATTTTAGTAATGTAGAGAAGTATAGTGTAAAAAAAATATTTGAGCAAGTTTTGTAAGAACCTTAGCTCATGAAAAACTGTTTATCAGTAACAATTTAAGAAATCAACCATAGCTCAGTAAGTACTTGATAGCCTAAATGGCCATTGGAAGTTACATACATACCTGAGAGCCAGAAGCGCCAGATGACTGCATGTAATACTGTTGGTTTTGTAGTTTTGCATACATGGAATACATAGGGTCTTCATTCATCAATTTGTTATACAAAGAAAGAGCCTCCATTGCTTTAACATTGAGCTCTGAAAGTTCTGAATGTTTCCTAGAAAACACATTTTGCAATTTATTCTACAATTTAGATAACTTCAGTACAGAGCAGACAATACGAGGAACTTTCCACGAGGTGGGATATGCAACATATTCTTACTGCCTGTGAAGTGATGCCTGACAAGTGCCAGAATGTCAAATGGTACAATACTATAAAATATCATGTGACTATGGAAAAAAAACCCCTCATGCCTCATCCCAGATGAGAAGCTACTAATAAATATACCTGTTTTCTTTTCCAGTATTCTTAGAAACTAACATATGATTAAGCAGCAACGCTTCTATTTCTAAGACTGAATCTTAACATGAATCAAAATACATGACTTTTTTTACCTGTCTATATCTTCCAACTTTTCATCTATGAGAGGTCCCATCTGGTGGCACATTGCTAGAATTGAAAGACATTAAAATCTATCAGAGTAATAAAGATTTCCACACTGTAGAGTCAAAAAGCAGCTTTTTTAAAAAAATTATTGGATAGAAAATGCGTGGATGCTAATTCTTTACGCTAAGAAAGTTATAGTAACAGAGGTAGTGTCACAAACAATGTAAGGATGAGATACAGCTGAAGTTTTCAGTAGCGGTATGGTTTTAAAAGTACATTTAAAAAACAAAATACAACTAGGGCAAAACAAAACATTTAACATCTGGGGAGCATAAAGCTGAAACTGTTTTGCGTAAAAAAGTTCAGGTAAATCTGAAAGGCAAGCTCTTCTTCAAGAAAGAAAATCTGCCACTGCAACCTAGACCATGTGCTCAACTAACATTGCTACAGAAAGACTATATATGAAAACAATGAAAGGGGAAACAGGTTCCAATGATACAAATAATGTGCACATCAAAGACACTTACAGCACTTTGCTATCTCACTGGAATCCTAATAGGGGTAAGGGGACTTTTTCAAACCACTAACACATGCAAAACAAAAACCAAACAAGAACACAAAAATTTACCAGAAGTAGAATGGAAAAGCATAAAAATAAACAAAAATGCACCCCCTGCCAACTTTCAGCACAATTACATGGGGTTCATGTAATTGCCAAGCAAACCACAGTTAACTAGCAAAAAGACAGAGTCTGCCAAATGTGAAACAGTCAGGGTAGCTGGAAGGGGATGCTACAGTCTAACCCAACTCCAGAATGCAAGATGTGACCACTTATTCAAGCAATGAAATATTTACTAATCAAGATATGCGTTTAATCCCAAGCACCACTCAACATTAAAACTGAGAGATAAGAAAAGGCATCAAAGTTGATCTAAATGCATTATAAGCAGCTGTGAAACACTGTCTTCACTCCCAGTCTTCCCAAATTAAGAGATGCAGAAGGTCCTGAAAGCCTCTGGCCATGACTGGTCAAAGAGCACCACTGATGTGTTCCTTGGAGGCAATTCCAGGAAAAAAGGACATGTATAAAAGGCACCTATCTGCTTCTTTGAACCTGGGATCAATAATACATTGGCAGAAACACTGGGAAAAGATGTAAAACCCAGTGTAAGTTATGCCTATTTTTATGTGGAACAGAGTATGTCAAAGGCATGAGAAGGATTGATTAGATTTCTGTACGCTAACATGATGATTGCACTGCTGCCAACCACAAACCCTCGGCTCTGCAAAGTGTTGGGATGAGCTCGCCAACGTAAAGATGTTTGTGACTGGACAACTGGATGGCAGAAGAAAATGAAGTGGTTTGATCAGCACCTGCCACCACTGATATGAACAAAAGATCCAACACACATCTATAACAAAATGCCCAGAATCTATGCCAAAAATAGTAGCTGCCCAAGGCCTACTTGAGTGTAAATACAGTCATGCATATGCCATTGTAGAACTATGTGCAGCCATGTGTTTGCCAAGCACTGTTGTAGGTAGCTGGGAAGCTATCATATGACTACACTACAGCTTTCAGATTCCAGGAGCAGTCACATGGTTTAATATAAAATTCATCATTGTTCTAAGGATCTCACAATGTGTTTTGAAAGGAGATCCTAATGTAAGCCATATCTGGAGGTTGGTTGACAAGCATACCTTTAATTTCTTTACCTCTGTCTTGGACCAGATATAGGCAATCTGCTTCTTAGACAACAGCCTCTGTAGCTATATTTGGTACTATTGGAAAGAATAAAACCATTCATGTTTCTTTTTACCCTTCTTTAGCTTTAGTGGAACTAGAATACATGCAGACATGTCACTGATGTGCAGTACCTAAAAAGGGAATTTTTTTTTTTACAGGTATGATGAACCAGGTGGGTGTGGAAAGACAGGTATTATCCAAAAGCTTTCAAAGCATATGCACTTTTTTCTGACTTACTTCTAGACAGATAGGTCTGGAATGTGCCATTTTCTTTAAAAAATTCTTGTCCTCTCTCAATTGTCAATAAAATAAAAAATTGTTGATAAAAAGCCAACGTTGTCTTATAATAAGTAAGTTTCTTTAGTTCCTTCTCCAAAGTTCGCTCGCAAAAATTTTGATACATCTATCAACCCAGGTAAAATGGTCTACAAGGCCTCTTTGAAGAGGTAGTCTGAATAATTTGAGCTTAAAGAACTAGTCTATTTTGTAGCACTCTAAAGAATTTGTTAATATTAAAGTCCTACAGAAATACACATGATGTGAAAAGCACATGTGGGATACCCACAGGCCTATTTAAGCCTCAGTAGTATTTCTGCTTCCTCTCATGGAATCTTCCTCACACTCCTTTTGCAACTCATGCTGTGCTACTTTATGAAGGGGAAAAAAAAAGGAAAAATAAAGGATAAATAAGACTGAAAAGCATTCCCAGCTCTTGAAAAAAAAAAAAAAAAAGAACAGAGAATACATATTTTTAGAGAGGAGTGGACTTTTTTATTTTAAAACTTTGCACTTTAGTCTCTTAGATGTGGGAAACAGGAAGTGAGAAGATAATTACAGCTCAAGCCCTTCTGCATGCTTGTAGCATGAACATGAAGCTGAAATAGTTTCAGCTTAGTTTCAATTAGGTTTGATAGAGGTAATTAGTATTATTAGTAATTAGTATTATATAATTACAGAGATGAAAACAACAACAACAAAAAAAAACAGTAACATCTTCTTACCCTCAAGATGAAGCAATTCTGGGAGGTCTGGCTGGTCATCAGATGGATCCGCACTTTGTAACATCTGCAAGAGTTGGTCCATTTTGTCCTAGAACACAAATTGTGTAATTAGGGCATATGTGGGTGTGGGAGAATTAACACTTTCAGCACAGTAAATTAGAGCAGCTATTTACAAAAGCCATTTTGACCTCTTGGGCTTTGGACTTAACTTCAAGAAAATACAAACCATGCATGCTACTCTACAGGAATGCAGATGCCCAAACAAGGGAAAGCCAAATGATAAAAACTGTTACCATTTCTTATCACAAGTGGATAAAAATACAAGCAGAATGTGCAGAATACTCATTTCTAGGAGTCCTTCTAAATAGTATTTTCTGAGCAGTTTCTATTTTTCCCTTTCCCACTATTACAGATGCAATGTCACCACCTAGTGGGATTAGTGGAAATGTTTTGACAGAACGCATTGAGAGAATAATTTAAAAAGAAATGGGTACTTAAAACTAAATTCACTGAAAAACTATCCTGCATTCTGTAAGTGTATGAGGCCTATCTGCACATAAGCAACATCATCACTAACATATATGAAAGGTTTTTTTTAAGATGACATTTGGCCAGTTTGCATGGTTGACTTCAGAGTAAGCCATCCTTCGTTAACCAGTTGAAATGCAACCCATTTATAAAAGTACCAAAGGGTAGAAAATTAATAGGCATAAACTCTTTCAAAATTACGTCTTGGAGTAAACTATACTGCTTAACCAAACAGTACATCTAAATGATTGAAAAAAAGTCATTTTTTAGCTGAGTGCTATTAAGTAAATAGCTTTTAACAGGCCAGAGTTATATAGAATCATAGAATCAACTAGGCTGGAAAAGGCAGTATCAAAGTGGAAACTAAAACCAAGTTTTTTCTTCCCTAATCCCATGAAAAGCAGGAAGAAGCCAGATGAACTACTTTCTTAAAAGAGTACGGTAATTTTAAAAACAAGACAATAAAACATAAACCAACATGGAACCACAAAAGACAAAAGGAAGGCACCTCAAGGTGGGCCTGAGATAAGCTATTTCAGCGAATCACAAACTAATATCTGTTGGGAGGAAGGGTATTTGAGGCAGGAGTTAAACAGGACTTTAGGAAGGCAGTAACTAATCCTTCATTCAAAAAACAATTACTGAACCTAGTTGAGAAAGAAAGGGAACAATTCTAAAGACAGCAATTCTAAGCCCTCTGGTAGGGAAAGGGGAAAGATTAAAAGGAAAAAAAAGGTAGAAAAAAAGGCGGCAGAGGAAAACATCCTGGGCTCAGAGGGGAACCTTGCAGAATCACTGTGGAGAGATTGTGCAAATCTTGCTAAGTATAACTTACACAGAACAAAAAGCTCACAGTTTTCAGAGAAGGAAAGAGATCTTTCAGACTGGGGGAAGACAGTGGTGGTTACAGTGGAACTAAATCTAAAACAGTATTCAAGATGGGTATCTCCAAGGTATCTTGAAGTACTTAAAACAAACTTGAATGCAAATGTGTTACTCCACACCAAGCTTCTAGTTTGGAGGTGAACAGCTGTACAATCCTAGAGTAGGGCCCTAAATGGAATACAGTTTCCATATTCAGTTTCAGAAACTCCTAAGAACTTCAAAACACATGAACAAATTAGAATACTGCACTTTTTTGTTTTTAATTAGTAACTTTCCCTTCCTATTCATTTTCTTTTGTTTATGTTCTCCTGATATTTCAAATTGGTTTTGAAATACATGATGAAAGGGTTAAACATCACATATTTAAATGTACCAGCAGTTGAAAATCAGTACTTTTATCATGCTTACTTCATCAATATAAACTGGTTCAGGCTCAGGTTCTATAGTCTCTACTTGAACTTCATCACTGAACTGCACTGTTTTCTTCTCAGCTTTCACTGTAAGATGAAATAGACAAGCAGTTTACTATAAAATAAAAATAAACAAAACAATGGCACAAGTATACAGCTAGCGTGTTGCTTAAGTTCTTCATATTTCAAATATCTATTGTGAGAATTTAAGAAAAAAATAGTATTTTGTTGACATTTGAAGGCAAAAACCTTCTCCACATACTTAATTTTTTAAAACAAATCTGTAAACTGCTTAACAGACATCAGTTCAGACAGGTTCAATTGAAACATGTCTTAGCAAGTAAATGTCTGTATTGCAGTCTCCCTGCACATAACATACTTGTTATTAAGTATCAAGAAAATAAATTAAGAAAGAGTAATTGGAAAAAATAGAGCTAATAAATCAGGATTAAGAGAACACTGCTAAAATCATCCATGACAAACCAGAGCCTTCTTTTCTCCAGAGCAAAGTATAGAATTGAAAGTTCTCAAATTCTGCTCTTCTTTCTTCATCAAATAGTACCTGCGAAAGCATCTTACTCTCCTGTAGTGGAGGCCACAATAAAAAAAAAAACAACCTACATATTTGGAAAAAAAGCCAAGTACTACTTTTATCATACTACTCTTATCAGTTCGTCTTAACATACAACCAATGACCCCTACAGCATGTAATTCTGCTCATACCTATGGCACACTCGTATTGAAATCACAAGAGATTAATCTTGCAAACCCATCAGATTTACGGAAATCAGGTCTAGAATCTTAAAACCTTGTCGCATATTTAGTATTTGTATTAAATATTTACAGTAGGTTAGATGATAAAAATACATAGAAGATAAGCAGTGCAGAAGAAACCCTCTTTCCATTATGCACACATATATACCTACAGTATGGAGGTTTCTTGAATTGTCTGAACTGTGGTAACCTGACTCCAATGACTATCTGCCCAGGGGCTTTCAGGTTTTCCTTGATTAGGTAGGTACCCTTGCAACTAAGCAAAAAGGCAATTTGGAAAAAAACTGCTGTTGCCTGCATCTCTCTAGATTTCAATGGAGTTCTTAAGTAAGTCGCAAAGAAGCTACTGACAAAGCCAGCAGCAGACAGGACCATATTTTTCAGCAAATACCAGCTTGGGCAACCTTGGTCTGACATAAACGTATGACTGTTGTTTGTGAGCGCAAAGCAAAGGCTTCTCAGTTTTGAGTATCATCTTAACTTGCAGCTGAACTCTATCATAAGGGAAGGTAAATCACTACAGAAGTATCCTGTGAGCCATGGCAAGGCTTAATATAGATACATAAATGTAATGTTACTTACTCATTTCTGGCTCAGCAGAAAGATCAGCTGTTACAAAGTTAGATGGAAACAATCCTATACCCTGATGAGTTTCACCTTTCCACCAATTTGGATCACTAAAGATAAAAAAATAATTAAAGCACCCACACATTAATAATACTCACATGAATCTTCCTAATAATTGCCTTGTACAAGGCATTTTTATTACTTGTACATAAATACAATTTGTATTGATGCAGAAATATTTATACAAGAATCTTTATGCCATTACATTTGCATGTAAAAAAATCTAGGAGATAACTAAATAAAGTATTTAATGTTTAAACATATTTTATCGCAATGGTATTCTAATGCATGCTTCTACATAGGAGATATCCTAGCCAATTGATTTTTACAGTCTACTGTACTTCTAGTAAGCATTCTATATAAATTACCTGTCATCAAGGATAGTTATAAGTTCTCCAGCTTTAAAAGTTAATTCATTGTCTTCAGCAGCCTCAAAATCATAGATTGCACGAACTTTTCGGCCTTCATGTTTGTGATTTGTTAAAAGGCTTGAGGTGCTCGGATACAAAGAGGAAAGTGTTGCTTGCTGTTGCCTTTGCTCTTTCAGTGACAGTTCAATAGCTACAAAAGAAGAGGCATTAACATGAAAATTCCCTATAAAAATAGTTTTAATTATATGAAAATTTAGCTCTGTGAAAACTTCTAATATATTGCCATTCCTGTTGCACCATGATCAACTTCTGCCTTTCACTTAGAAATAATGGTAAAAAACAAAAAAGATTTTTTACAACTAGAGAGCACAATCTGCCCAGAGATTTACTGAGGTTTTCAACATGCACAGGTTGAATAAATAGTACGTAAGTATGAACAGGATAACTCAGTGAAGTCATCCATTTTTTATTATTAAAATGCTGTTATTACCTTGAACTGATGTAAAGTATCAACATCCTTACTAATATATACATGATGTTGAACTTTCCACATCACTTGAAATATTAAAAAGATACAACTGCTCAGGCACACACTGTTTCTCTGTTAGATCAGGAGTTTGTAGCTTAGATACACAGAATTGCACAGATTTGTTAAAGTTGGAAGACACCTTGGAAGGTCATCTTGTTCAACCCCTGATCATGCAGGATCACCTGCAGCTGGCTGCCCAGGACCATGTCCAGACAGCTTCTGAATAGCTCCAAGGGTGGATACTCCACAACCTCCCTGAACAACCTCTGCCAGTGCTGAGCCCAAAGCCGTAATACATTCAAGGGCTAACACTTGATGCCTTTACATTGCTGAAGTTTGACATCAAAAACCAGTATCTCAACCAAAAAGATCAAACCAAAAAGAGGTAACTCTTCACACATGTCTCATTAAGGATCATTAAATGACCATTAAATATACTTTAGTACAATAAATCAGAAGAAACCACCCTAGTTTTTTTTATTGGGACTGCAGTGAGACATTTGTAATTCATGCTTAGAGCAATCAAAGCCTCAAAGTATACCACAGAAGCAGTATTCAAACGAATAAAAGTTTAGAGTACCCAAAATACTTTCATACAATTTATACTATAATCCGTATTTTGTCCATCCATCAAATGTTTAAATTGCAAGTGAATGTGCTTCACTTGCCCCAGAGAAAGGGAAAGGAATGGAAATCATAACCACAATCCATAAATATACTATTCATATAGGAATACCACAATCCATAAATACACTATTCATATAGGGAAGCAAAACATTTGTTCCTGGTTTATTTGACATTTACCAATATATTCATTAGATCAGCAAGTAAATGCACTCACCTTTAGCTAAATCCTCCTCTTCCTTTTTGTTGGCTACTGTACCAGGATCTTTGGCAACTAGAGCTGGACTTGCTTTTGCCTGTTCAGCAGCCTGGCCAAAGTGAAAGATGTAAAAATTAACTCAACAAAAAACTGACAATGCATTATGTTCACCATTTTGATCTGTATTCATCTGCAGTGTAAAATTCTAAGGTAAGTCAGAGCATTTTGAGATGATCTTTTGAGGTCCCTTCCAACCCTTGAGATTTCACCCTTCAAAGGAATGTTCTATTAAGACAAGACAGTTTTTATGTTTGACAAACACAAAATTCAAGACTGCAAACTATAAAATACGGAACTGAGACTAAAGAGAATTTGTGATGCCCTTTAAGAACAACCACAGAATTTAATATACCTGTGAACCAATAGCTGGAAAAGTAACTCCTTGCTCTTTAAGATTTTTTATCATAGCAGATATTAAACTAAGCTGTGGGTCATTCTTGAATTCATCAGTCCATTCCACCATAAGGGCTTTCAGCTTTTCACAAACTTTTGGATGACCCTGCAAGAACAGTAGAAACTAGTTACATAATGTAGGAATCTGTTCTAAATTACTTCATATAAAATAATTTCATGTTACTCTCAATATAAACTACATAAATACTTTATTTTCAAGTCAACTGTATCATTAAAGGATATCTTTGTTAGAAATAGAGACTAGTACACCAGCATTGTGTTTGTACAATACATATTAGGCCCAAAATAAAATAAAACAAGGTTATATATAAGCTCTGCATTATCTCCATTTCACCACATCTGTATTTAGCATTTCATTGCTGTTATTTAACGTGAAAATGAATTTGTATACTTACAAATTAACACACCACGCACCACCTCCCACAGACAGAATATGTAACTAGTGTCAAGTGGCATTCAGGAAGTTCTTTCTCACAGCCACAGTCTTCCCAGTAACCTTGTATCCTCCTCCCCAGCTCCCAGATTTCCAGTCTTCCAAAACTAGTTTCCATTCCACTTTCAGATTACCCCAATTCTCTGTATGATTTCACTTTTCTATGAATTGTATAAACCAATGCAATACATTACCTTATTCAACACATTGCTTACTTCACTGGCAAAATCTCTTGAACAGACTTCTAGATGAAAGATTTTACCACAGTTTGATACACAAGCTCCTAGAAGCTAAAGAAAGAAAGATTAAAACTCAGAGAATATATTTTGCAATATAATTGTTCACAAAGTGAAAGCATTACATTAAAAAGAGCCTACTGTTAATGCTTGCATAGCAACATGGGGATCTTTATGGTTCACTCTCTTCATAATAGAACGGAGACAGTCCTTAGGCCTGAAAAACACAAGACAGATTTTAAAAGATGTAATGGAATGAACATTTCCTACTGTACACCTGATAACACTTACAAACAGTAACATTGTCAGTAAATTATTTAGTAGCATATAAGTGCAACATTAAAAACAATAGATTTACACTTCTAGTAGTTGCACCCAGTTCTACCTGTAAGATTGCTAACTTTCTTACTTATCAAAATGTGTCAGTAAGTTACATTACCTTTTGTAGTTATAGCTAAATACTGTAAATATTCTAGAAACGCATAAAATTCTCTGTACTCCATGCACCCGCTCCTCTGTATTTCACATACATATGTAAGGATATTTGCTTACATATTGATCACTGACACCCTTTTGTTAGGTTGATGAGGTTTTTTTATATTACCACCACTGTGTTCCTCAGTCTCTTCTCATCTACAGAGTATCATTTATAAAGAATATATGCAATAAACCAGTAAGCCCTAAAAGACCCTATTAGAACATTCTACATCAGTTTCAAAACCATTGAATACAGAATTCTAAGTATTATCTACACTGTGGTAGATAGTGTGAAAAACAAATTTAAGAAATAATTTGAATGGGGGTTTCAGACACAGTATAGCATACTAAAATCTGTGTGATTTTCTGTTGTTCTGTTGTCTTTAAAGGTAGTAGAAGGCTGAGAGAGGCTGGGGTAGGAACTGTGACTGGCGTAAAAGCATTACCTGTTGAATAGATCTGAAAAGGTACCCTGAAAGAGGGTAAGTAGGGAAAAAGGAAAAGAGGAGGTGTATTTAAACTAAGAGATTTGATGTACTTCTGGAATATTTATGGTACCTTTTTGGGGTGGGGGAGTAAAGGCTACCAAAATTATTTTTCTATTCAACTGATATCCAAGAACTAACATGAAACTCAGGTATAAGTTACACCACAGCTTGGCTATACTATATTTGGCAGTGCCTACATTTTACAGAAGTGTCCACCTCATATTTAGTAGTACTAATTTTAGAAAATGCTATCACACAGCAAGACTACTTATCACTCAGTGTATACCTTCATATAACCAACTATTAAAAATGAAGGCTATAAGGCAAGCACTGCCTTTTATCTATTAATTATCCATGCATTATCATGCATTCACTTTAACTGAGAAAGAATACAGGCCAAAATTTTCAGAAATAACTGACTTTTTTAACCATTAATTTAATAGTAGGATTACCCATGTGATACAAGTGTGAGCACAAAAAAGCACATGTCCATTAATTGTTAAACCAGTATTTATAAAGGTAGGGTGCAGGTTCAAGAGCTTAGCAGTTCAGGAACAGCACCATTAGCCTGACATTTTTATTAAGGAATCCCAAGTCTTATTAAAAAGTAATAAAGTTCCAAGAAAGCCTCAAAGGCAAATAATGTTCCATACATGTCAAGTAAAATTTTGAAGAGGCAAAAAACCACGTAAACCCCTCAGTAATTCATAAGAATACCTTATCTATTTGCTCACATATTTAACAGAAATTATCACTATTTGAGTGTTACTGTTTTAACATGCTCCAACAGTAAAAAAAAAAATAATCTTTTCCTTGTATCTACACCAAAAAAAAACAACCCAGGCTTACTGATGTTTAGTCACACAGACTAAGAATCCCTATTCTAGACAAATCTGTAATCCTTATTTTTACTTCAAATTAATCCATCATACAATTTAGCTTGTAAAAGAAAGTGAAAAGCATTATACAGAAATTTGAGGGAAGGCACATGCCCCATGAGAACAGAATTCTATGTGTTTCTTAGACACCTCTCCAGATGCTATACAAATATTGGTCCACAGTTCAGCTCCAACAGTTCTACAATCAAAATTTCAGAGGCAGCACAGTCAGCAGGAATAACAAATCATTTAATACATTTTCAGGAATTTATTGTTCTGTTACAGTCTAAGGTAACTTGACTGTGGGGCTCATGACTACACAGGTGACTAAATTTTCCTCCTTGCTTCTTTAAAAACAAGCTAGTCAAAGAGCTTCCTGGTTAGCCTGTTAGACGTATACTGCACTGCTACTGAGGTTAAGTAATTTGGGGGAACAAGGAAGGTTGGAAAGAAAGGAAGGTAGCTTGGAAGACTATCAAGCAAGCAGTTTTACTGTTGTCTCTTGTACAAACAGGCACAAAAACAACCAAGAAGAATCATCTAATCAGAATATTGACTCACTGAGGCAGTGATTAATCCAGAAGAAATCAAGACAGAGTTAGGCAAGCAGCAACATAGACAAACCATTTCCCAGTGACAATTTTTCCCAGCAGAGAGTGCTGCAATTAACATTTCTATTTTCTCAACTGTTGGTGAATTTTCACTGACTTCATTTTTTTTTTCCAGCTGTCATTTTTATTAAGTAACTTTTCTGGAGAAAAACTGATGATATAGCTTCAAATATAAAAGTACAAAAGGTATAAAAGTACAAAAGGTATAAATGTACAAAAGGTACAACCATCTCAAAGCAAACAGAATTAGCACTTGGCTAACACTGAACTCACTGAGGAAGGAGTGGTGCTTCATGCTAAAATATACCATATGTGGCCTTTAATTTTCTCATTTATTATGCTTAATGAATCATTCAGATTTTATAATGTTATTTTACTCAGAGCTGATAAACTATAGATTCAGTTGTGTAAGGATTTCCATTGCAGAAAACCAATACTGTGCAAAAATCTGTATCTTTTCTGTAGGAAGATGATTCAAAATGCCAGTCAAATATGATAAAAATAAAATAAAAAATACACAAATTTTTAATAATGCTGTGTAAAAAGAAAAAAAAACTCAGGGGAAAAGAAAAAGCCTCTGACAGTAAAACCTTTGTTTTAATCATGTTCCCATGCTGAAAAGGCAGCTTGCTCACTACCAATGTTCAAAAAAAGTGGGGTGCAAACAATGTAATATGTAACTGCTGAGCTGTACAAGTTCCTGAAAAAAATTCAGAGATTAAAAACAAAGTTTTGATTGTCTTATAGTTAGACAAATCAAAGTGATTTTTTGAACACTTCTGTTCCTGGCTTTTTTGTTCAAAAAATGTGTAATGCCCTTCGAGACATGGTTTAGTGGTAGTCTTGGCAGCCCTTGGGTAAAGGTTTAAAAATTTATCTTATGAGAAAATGTAGCACCTTTGTGACGTAACAGTTAACAACAATTCTTCTGGATGCAAACAAGTTTTTGGCAGACCTAAATAAGACAATGTATCATGTAACACTGTAGGACAAAAAGTCCTTGTTCACGAAGAGTAGTTCTTCTAGTCTACTGTGGCTTTAGGTATAAGATGATCTAAAATGCTGCAGGCATGCAATGGAGCTTACAGACTGGTACACAGAAAACCATTTGCTAGTGACATTGGATTTCTTTGGACTAGCTTTTGTGTAGGTCTGTAACTTCTTCCAGCAACAGACAGCTTGCATTGGAGCAGAACTGGTTAAAAGATTAAAGCATATCCCAGTTAAGAAGACTAGCATCCTTGCCACAGGAACTTAAACTGCAGGAGGATTTCAGTGTAGCACATCTTATTTAAACTTAAAATGAGGAACCTTGTCTTGCTTTACCTTGCTTTGGAATGACATAATACATTAAATCAAAGAAAACCCACTATCAGCAAGCTTAACAGATTCTGAATTTAAGCTATGAGTCAGCTGACAGCCTATTATTACAAGCAGGGTAAATATTACAAAGGTTAAAGTCACAGACAGGATAAACCCACTGTTTTATTACACATGAAAAAAAAAAACCAAAAAAAAACAATCAACCAACAACCAAACAAAAACACACACACACACACAGTACCCCAAAACCAACCAAATAAAACCCAAAAACCGTAACACAAATGCCAGCTGTCCCATAGCAATTTAGCCACACTTTCCTGGAAGATCTCTGGTTTTGTCTGTACACCCAAGCAGCCGTCTCTTGCCAGTTACATACGTTTGAGCACTGTCTAGGCTAAAGTTGCTGTGAGACTAAATCTTGCCTGTGGAAATGTTTTCAGTGATTAAACAGGATACTGAAGCCTTCAATAATATTGTTACAGGCTCAGCATCAATATGCACAAGGAGCAGAAATGCAGTTTGATATATACAGACTAATGTGAAACATTATTATCAACTGTTATTTTAACTACAACTATACACAGCAGCACAGAAGTCTCAATATGCCATGCTATTTATAAACACTCCTCTGGAGACCATCTCTAATCCCAAGGAATAATCTTATTTGCAAACCTGTCTTTTGAAACAGAAGTCCCAGATGGGAATTTGGTGTCTGACATGTTACACTGTTTTCCTGCAGGTTTAGAAGGCAATCCAAGTCATTCTCAGAGAAGCCTTTCACTAAACAGCAGCAATGGCAAACTCTTTTTAAGGCTATTCTTTAGCTTTAGAACTGAACTGTTACAGGGAATGCTTCAGATGTATATAAAACATTTACAAAGCCTAGTACTACACTGAATAAAACCACTAGATACACTAAAATAATGTCTTTAAACTGTATTTTTATTTGCTAGCTCAAATTGTGCTTTAACATTTCATGTCCAAAAAACATGTGCATGCATAAATTCTATCAGAGCTCAGTAAAGAATCAATAATGAAAGCATTAGCAGACCATATTAAGATGTGTTTAATTTAGTATCACATTTTCAAAATGTATATTTATTAAAGTTCTGGTGACAGAAAATATCTTCTTCAAACAAGGGAAAGAAACATAGAGCTTCATTGTTTTCTGTGACAAAGACACTGGTGGCCTGTTGGTGAGAAGGAAAGGGCAGCAGATGCTTTATACCTCAGTCTTAGCAGTTTCCACATACAGTGGAAGCTCATAGTCTCCTTATCACTCAACTGGTGAAACATGGGCTGGATAAAAGGATGGTAAGTTGGGTGATAACTGGCTGGCCTCCTAAACTCCTCAAAGAGTTGCCAGCCAGTGGTACAAATTCCAGCTAGTGGACAGTAACTAGTGGGGTCCCTTAGGGATCCCTGCTGGGACCAACACTGCTAAATGTCTTCACTAATAACCTGAATTATGGGAGGCAGTGCACCCTCAGCAACTTCACTTTGACAACAGCAAAGTGGAGGGGAGCAATCAGTATACTGGAGGGCAGGGCTAATCTTCAAAGGGACGTGGATGGGCTGAAGAAATGGGCAGACTGGAACATCATTAAGGTCAACAACAACAAGGACAAGGTGTTATCTTTCAGATCCTCTGCACCAGCAAAGGCCAGGAGCTAACCACCTAAAAAGCAGCTCTGGAGGAAAAGATCTGCAGGTCCTGTTGGGTGACAGGTGTCGGTAGTGCAGCCTGGCAGCAAAGAAAACCAACTTCCTTCTGGGTCAAACAAGTGGTCAGTGCAGCCAACAGGGCTGCTAAAGTGATCCTCCCCCTCCATTCTTGTAAGATGGCATCTTGAGTACTTTGTCCAGTTTGGGGCTCCCCAGCGAAAGAAGGGTATTGATGCATTAGAGTAAACCAAATTGAGAGGTGCCAGCATGGTCAGAGGGGAGTCTGACAAGAGATGGAGAACTGCTTTCAGTTTAATAATAGAATACATAGAAGATGGAGCCGGACTCTTTCTTAGAGCTGCAGTCATAAGACAAGATGCAACAGACAAGTTGGAACAGGGGAAATTGTAATCAGATTGCAGGGTTATTTATTTACTTACTTGAAGATAGTAAAATATTGAAACATGTTGCCCATAGAGGTTTTGGAAACTCTGACCCTGCAGGCATTCAAGACTCAACACGGTCCTGAGCAACCTGATCTAATTAGACCTGTTTCAAGCTGGAGGGTTGGACTACATGACCTCTGGAGGTCACTTCCAACCTAGATTATGATTCTATAAGAAAAAGCCCTCCTGATGTCTCCTAGGTTTACAATGACACTGCTAAAACATACCAGCTAATTTAGTCCATTACATTGGCAAAAATTTGCTGTACACAAAACCTAATTTTAACAGATCAGCCAGTATCTCCAAAGGAAGAACTGTAAAATATTTGAGCAGAAAACCCATACATTTTCCTTTTACTTGTAATAAATTTAATTGAGCTGTTGCAAAAGACTATATAAGCTAATAAAAATTTCAGTCCTCTCATCTGAGACTGACATAATAAAATTAAAAAAGCTTGGTGAGGAAATCTCTAAAGTCACTTACCCTGTGCGTGACTGTCCAACTTTGTCACAGATGTCTAAGATGAGGCCCCAGTCCTCTGCAGTGTTCATCTCACTGGTTGCTTTCTCTGATGAATAAAGATTAAAATATAAATTAAAAAAAATAAAATAATTTAACAAGATTGTCAACTGGGAGGAACAACCTAATGGCAGAATCTATTCAGCATCCAACTGAAAGTGCCAAAACATGAGAACCAAGCAGTGATACTGTATCCTGCTTATATAGAATCATAGAATAGCTAGGGTGGAAAGGACATTAACACCATCTAGCTCCAACCCCCCTGCCATGGGCACGGACACCTCACACTAAACCATGCCACCCAAGGCTTCGTCCAACCTGGCCTTGAACACTGCCAGGGATGGAACATTCACAACTGCCCTGGGCAACTCATTCCAGTGCCTCATCACCCTCACAGTAAAGAACTTCCTCCTTATATCCAATCTAAACTTCCCCTGTTTAAGTTTGAACCCGCTACCCCTTGTCCTATCACTACAGTCCCTAATGAAGAGTCCCTCTCCAGCATCCTTGTAGCCCCCCTTCAGATACTGGAAGGCTGCTATGAGGTCTCCAAGCAGCCTTCTCCTCTGCAGGCTGAACAGCCCCAACTTTCTCAGCCTGTCTTCATATCAGAGGTGCTCCAGCCCCCTGATCATCCTCATGGCCCTCCTCTGGACTTGCTCCAACAGCTCCATGTCCTCCTTATGTTAAGGACACCAGAACTGTACACAATACTCCAAGTGAGGTCTCACGAGAGCAGAGTAGAGGGGCAGGAACATTGTTTCATTACTCAGAATTTTGGTTTATTTAGTTGGGGATACTTTATAAATACAAGCAAATGAGATGACAGGGAAGAGAAGAAGGCAAAGAAAACCCACAGCAGAACCACACATTATACCTTTCCTACTTGTTTGTTTGGTTTTTGTTTCGTTTTGTTTTTAATATAGCCAGCTCTGGGTAATCTGCAGGCAGATTGTGCCACAAAACACCTGAATTGAATGACTTGCATAGAGAGCCATCACAGACAAAGACATTCTTCTGTATCATAGTCCATGAGCACAGCAGCTGCACTGCTACCAAAGCCAGCCTCATCTCTGAAGCATCATAACAACTTTTTTGAAACACAGATCATGAGCTGCCTATATGTAATTCCCAAAACTAAAAACAACTGGCAAGCACAGTCCAGAGACACACAAAACGCGCTGCATGGAGACAGTTTACTTCCACGACTCCACTGTTTCAGTGCCAATTCTGCTGGAGCTGGAGCAACTCCAGCCAAAGTGTGTCTGCACGGTGCTCTCCACAGCCTTAAGATCCCATCAGGCTCAGAGCTGACATCCAGCCTTGCAAACCCACACCGTTCACTCATACATAATGCTGTACTTCAGTTAGCTCATCCTTCAGCAGACAGCTGAACTACCCAATGGAACTGAAACATTGGCCTTTTCCATTATTCTACATAACAGTCAGTCATCTGTACTTCTGGCAACAATTGATCCTTCTTTCCTCACAATGTCAGCAAAGACAAATGGCACGGCAACCTGCTGTGTCTTACAAACCAAAAAGTAAACTAATGCATGCTTAATGTTTTAAGATAACACCCAGCTGGTTTATGCTATTTTAAATAGCTGGCTAAAACTACAATTAAGACTGTAATTGATGACATAGCTGATCCATACGAACCACACCAGTTACAACCTTTTTTTAATTCTCAATGAGAATATTTTACAGATTTATTAGTACAATTACAAGCCTTCTATGATGGCTACATCTCTTCCTGGAAGTTGAACTCAGTTCTGTATAAAATCTGTCATTTGCTTGCAACACCTTCCCCCTTGTTTGTTGGGATATTTCCTCAGCCAACAAACAGTAGACCGTTTGTTACTAAATCGCAGCCTGAAACCCAGTTTCATTGTGTGCTTTCTGTCTTCTGTAGTAACAAGCATCCATTAATTCCCTCAAATTATACAATTAATCATAAGACATGAGGAAAATGAATTTGCCTCTAGAGTTTTAGTTACATTCTGTCTCAAACAAGGACAGTTTTAAAAGTTAATGGCATACTGTGAATGTTAGCAGTACCCTATCTAAGACCGACTGTCCACAAAAATGGCCACTATCACTGTCAAAGCATTAGTGAGTGACTATCACCTTTCACCACTCTGGGAACAGGAGCAACAAAGATGCCTGACAAAATTCCTATGTTGCATCAGCGTTTTGTAGACAGAATTATGACTTAAGGCTACTTAAGTTAAATTACTTACACTAGCATTACTTAAAATCCATTAATGTTCTCTTTTTAATGGAAAGCACACATCTATAGCCAAAAAAAACCTTTATGTACATTCAGTATTTGCTTACTCTAACATCTGGCACCCACCAGCCTTCAGGTACAGCTGACATGTCACTATCAGACTCTATCATCTTAGTACCAGAACAAACTCTGATGGGGAGGGAAAACCAGACATTTGTGTTTAAAATATCGGGGTAGGTTAGCACAGCAGGTAGAAAATAACTTAAATAAGAAATGTTCTTCATCTTTCACCCCAATAAAAAAATAATTATGCCATAGCAATATGAATATTTACTTCAGACCCTATCCCTCTGTCGTGGTTTAAACCCAGTCAGACAGCTTGTTCACTCACTTCCCCCCTTTCTTGCCCTCCCCCTACTCCTGGAGGGACACAGAGGAGAATCGAAAAGAATGCAACTCCCACAGGTTGAGATAAGAACAGTTTAGTAACTAAGGTATAACACAAATCAGTACTGCTACCACCAATGATAATAATGATAAAGGAAATAACAAGGGAAGAGAATACAACATCTCACCACCAGCCAACTGATAACTCGCCCCCCCCCCCCCCAGCCTGACCAAGCACCAACCGATACCTCCTCCAACCCTGCAGTCCCAGCCCTTCCGGGTAACTCCCAGTTACATCCTGGGCATGACGTGCTGTGGTATGGAATACCTCTTTGGTCAGTTTGGGTCAGGTGTCCTGTCTCTGCTTCCTCCTGGCTTTCCCTCCTCCCTGGCAGAGCATGAGGCTCACAAAGTCCGTGGCCAGACCAAAACATCACTGTTATCAGCTCTGTTCCCAGGCCGAAAGTCAAAACACTGCACTGCACCAGCTACCAAGAAGGAGAAAAACGACTGCTACTGCTGAACCCAGGACAACCTCCACCTCATCACTGCCACAAAATCTTATTCAACTTAGTGAATGCCAAGCCAGGATCAGATAACATTTCGGACTTTACTAAAACAACTTTTAAAGACAGCACTGGCTCCTTCATTAAATCAGTGTTCTTTAAAACTTACTAATGCCATGTCAAAGACAAAGAAAAGCACAACTACGTGACAGAGGTACACAGGACTGAACCCTGTCTCTAGTTTTCTGAAACAGCACTCTCTCATAAAGCTGGGTCACTCAAATTCAAGATATTGTTTTCCTAGCACAAGCAAGGCCTACAAATTATATTAATGTAGTAATTTTAACCAGTGCAAGCCTGTAAAATCTCACATCACCTCAGATTGTAATCAGTAGTTTTTAAATGTTACTGCTTTTTTCTTTTTTCTTCTTTTTTTTTTTCTTTTCCCATTACAGGTCTTCAACCTTAACCTTTTATTTTTCTCAGAGTTACTAAAAACTATTTTCTTACAATTAATTCCCCAAAGACAGGCACACAAACTGGTAAACACATATCATTTCAGAGGAAAAGAATACTTGTAACTACGGCTTCTTTGGACAACAAGGATTCTGCACAATATAAGAATACCTTTTCAAATAACTTCAGCAATTTATTTAGTTCTTAAAACAAAAGTAAGATACACAAATGCATACTATGTATCGCATTTTTCAGCCTCTCTGCAAGGCACAGGGCATGAGATCACCAGGCTTCTCTCTTTATACTTCCGTACTCAGAACATTAACTATACCAAGCCAGACCAATTCCATGTTGGCCAACATTCATTCTCTAATGTATATTATACTGAAAGAAGCAGATGCCTAGGAAAACACAAAAAAAAAAAAAAGAAGAAGGTAAGCATTACTTGTACTTCCCTACAACACAACTTTCAGTGACTAACAATTTGCAGCTTTGTAAGTCCTGAGTCAGAAACAGTGCTTCAACCACACTGTCGTAATCATAAATCACATCTAAAACAATCATTAAGAAAATGTTCTGAAGCAAAATGCATCTCCTCTGATACGAATCGCAGCTGTGTCTGTATCTTCTAAGGTTCTCAGTAAGTTCTAAAACAATCTCTTTCAAATATCTAGATGCTGAAATCATACTTAAAAACTTATTTTCCTTTTTTTTTTTCCTCAAGTAAACACCTGAATAAAATTTATACAAACCTGAACATCATTTGCCTTCTATAGAAAACACCATTCCTCAGTATAAATGCCATCCAGTCTCACTGAAATACTGTACCAAAAACCCAGGAGACAGCATTATACCTATTGATCAGAAGGCAGGCCAGACTGATCTAAAGATATGAGTTACCTTACTTATACTTTGGTTGTGGAGAAAGTACACAGGCCCTTGCATGGGGTCTTTTAGTATACCTAAATGAACCAGCCTTTCCTTGAGCTATAAAGTCCATTAATTTTGTTGAGGTCCCATTTCCCTCCAATTTACACACACTTGAAGGCTTGGAGTGTCAACAAGATTCTGTTTTCTCCTCTGTTTTTGTACATTACTTAGAAATCATATCCAAATAAAGTTTGTGCTGTGATTTTATTTGAAGTTCCCCATTACAAACAAAACACAACTGCAGTTGATCATTTTTAGGGCAGAAGAAGCAAACTTCTCTCAGAAGAAAAAAGAATAATTTCCCAATAATTCATAATTGTCTTAACAGAAATTTTTAGTCAGGTGCATAAAGTACTACTGAATAGAAAAAGTGTAGTACATGCTGAAAGAATCCACTGCCAGGCTTACTGGTAAGGAAATAAAAATATTGCTGCACATTTTCCATGCAAATATGTGCCAGTCACTCGAGTTCTCTGCCTCAGTTCTGCATCTTAACAATAGCATTTTACTCTCTTATTAGAATTTTGCAAGAGTAAAGACTCTCATTAATGTTCGGATACTGCAGTAAAAAACATAGGATACTGCAGTAAATAACATGATACATTTCTTAGAGCAGAAACAGGTAGAAGACCCATTGCTAACAACATTTTTAGAGGGAAGTTTTGGTACGTTTGAGCGTCCTAAGCTTTAGATTTTACAGAAGTTTATTTTTTAAAAACTCCAATCATAGAACTGAGCTTTTTTTCAGCCACAAAGTCTCAAAGATATTAAAACTACATAGAACTTCAAGAAATGACAAAAACAGATCAAACACTCCCAAAACCAACACTTGAAATGTACATGATTTGAAGCAGTTAAAACAAATATGAGTAAAAATTGTCAGACTAGTATACTAAACTATGGCTTTTAACCATTCTAGTTGGTATTTGCTGTTACTCCATCCATGGACACAATTTAATTTCCTCAGTTGCACATCTCTAAAATGAAATACTGAAGTTCTCAGTAACTGAAGTGACAAAGAGTGGCAACAGAAAGTCTTCAAAAGAATGGATACAGAAAGTCTTCATTCACAAGCTAAAATTACAACCAGTTTCCAGCATGATAGAAAAGACAAAAAATAAAAACAAAAACAAGGAAAAAAAAAACAAACACAACACCCACCCCCCCCCCCCAAAAAAATCTATTATATCAATGTAAACACCACAGAATGGACAAAAAAATTTAACACTCCCCTCAGCCTTCTCTTCTCCTCTCCCACCGCAAGTCTTGGTTTTCTGCCAAGGCTAAATAAATAACTTTTCCCCCTCTCTATATAAATGCAAATACTAAAATTCCAAAGCATTGTAAAAACATAAATGTAACTACTTCATCTCTTCAATATAGTTTAAATAGTGCTGAAAGACTGAAACAGATTGAAAATTTTTCTTTCTTTTTGCAGTCACTCACTAAGAAATTCCAATTACATACCATTCCACATCACTGAAGTTAAAAGTAATTAAATTTGTTCTTTTTGTCTGTCAAATAAAATGAACAAATGCATCTGTTGGCCCATTCTACAAAAACCCCTGCTTTAGTATTAACCACTCTGCATTTCACTAGCATGCTCAGAACTGTACAGAAGAATACGTCCAACCAAGGTCCATTCAGACAACATTGAGTATAATCTCTGACAGGCAGTGCCACCACAGAAAGGAACTAGAATTTCCTGTTGAACCATTAATTTTAAAGCTGTTAAGCAATTTCTTCAGTTTAACTGTATCCCCATTTCCAGTATTCCTAAAAAGTCCTTATGGGAGCACTTACAGAAAGTGTCCTTTAAGAGTCCCACTAGCTGATCCAAGGCAAAGCAAGCAGCAGTGACCAAGCTGACATGAGGCCAGCTCAACCTATTTCTTCAGAAGACCTCATTCATCTCACCATGCATGGGGCAACCTGGCCAAGATAGACATCATGCAACTCAGTAAAGCTAAGCAGAATGAAGACAAAAGGATTCAAGATGTGCTGAAAACAGGAAGACAAGCCGGGCAAAAATAATGCAGATGTTCAGACATCTTACACAAACCCTAACAAATCCATGGAATTCAAACGATCTTTCACCCAGAAATACTACAACAGAGCAGGAAGTGGGTGCATTAGAGATATATGAAAACAATGATGATTACTCTGTAAACAAGATGTATCACAGGCATGCCATAAATGGTGCCAGAACCTATTTGCAGAGCCCCATTGAAAAGCCACAGTAGCATTTCAGAAGGAAGACTGATCATCAAGTTGGCTGGGAGTGTTGATCTGCTGGAGGATAGCAAAACTCTGCAGAGGGATTTGGACAGGCTGGATCAATGGTATGAGGTTTAGCAAGGCAAAGTGCTGGATCCTGCATTTTGGCCGCAGCAATCCCATGCAATGGTACAGGTTTGGGGAAGAGTGGCTGGAAAGGTTCTCAGTGGAAAAGGACGTGGGGGTGCATATTGACAGCCACCGAGCATGAGCCAGCTTGTGCCCAGGTGGCCAAGAAGGCCAACAGTATCCTGGCCTGTATCAGAAATAGTGTGTTTAGGAGTACCACGGCAGTGATCATCCCCCTGCACTCGGCACTTGTGAGGCTGCACCTCACCTGTGTTCAGATCTGGGCCCCTCACTACAGAGAAACATTGAGGTGCTGGAGCAGGTCCAGAGAAGGGCCACTAAGCTGGTGAAGGCTCTGGAGCACAATGAGGGACAGCTGAGGGAACTGAGGTTGTTTAATCTGGAGAAGAGAAGGTTCTGGGGGACCTTATTCCTCTCTACAAATGCCTGACAGGAGGCTATAGAGAGGTGGAGGCTAGTCTCTTCTCCCAAGTAACAAGTGATAGGACAAGAGGTAATGGCCTCAAGCTGTGCCAGGGGAGGTTCAGACTGGATATTAGGAAAAATTTCTTCACCAAGAGGGTGCTCAGGCATTGGAACAGGCTGTCCAGGGAAGTGCTGGAATCACCATCCCTGGAAGTGTTCAAAAAACTGTTTAGATGAGGCCCTCAGTGACCTGGATTTGTGGTGGATTTGGCAGCCCTGGGGTTATGGTCGGACTTGATCTTAAAGGTCCTTTCCAATCTAATTGATTCTATGATTCTATGAAATATACAGTATTATATTTATCAGCTAGAGGAACAGATTTTACATGTTGGAGAACAACTTTGATTCTTCTGAATATTTGTATTATAACGCACACTGTCACGGATGAAATGAGGGGAAACACTTAAAATGACAGCTCTTCCCAGGGAAGAATGAAAAAGAATTACCAGAAAAGTACAGTCTACAGAAACTATGGAATGAACTATGTTGGCTTCAAATTGCCCAGCTGAAGTCAGAGTCTGGTGATTAATTTTCAGAAAGACATACTGAAAAGGATCTGGTTTTTGGCTTTTATACGGAAGAGGTATTCCACTCTTTTTTATCCTGTCGGTGTTGCCATTTTTCACTGAGAACATACACCAAAGGTATCTTTAGAGAAAAGTTCTTGTTTTTCATAAACATTTATAAATAACTGAAAAAAGGGGTGGCTATAGCTTCTTCCCACACATTTTCTATTCAGCCTCCCTGCTAGCTCACAGTTAATGCCCTTCTATCTAGAACAATACCGAGAAAAGCAGTAGGCTAACTTGGGCCAAAAACTGCCAGACTCATGACAAGCTGAACCAAAACCTTGGAATACATCTTCCATTGCAGCCAGAAGTTAACTCACAGTCTGTAGTCTCCATAATTATCTGGGGTCAATCTCCTCTGCAACTATTTTCCCCCCTTTTGGGAAACCTGGCCTAAACAGAAAAAGGATGGTCTTAGGGAGACATGTAACTGGATGGTTTTAGAAATGTTGGCTAACCAAGGGAATAAAGCTAAAGAATAATGAGTTTAAATAGTGAAAGTATTTCATTACATGAAAATGGGAATCATAGTCAAAACATTTCTTACATCCTAATAACATCAGACTGTACACTGATGTACACTGACATGTACAATCATATGTAATTCATGCATACTATTAAATATCCAAAGAGTTGCAAGTATAAAATGATCACTAACTACTGTAGTTAATAAAATGTGTGAAAAATCATTGCAAGTCATATCAGGTTGACAGTTCTACTATATTACTAAAATACTTGCTTAATTTCCTACTACTGTAAAAAATGAGCTTGAATCTTTCGTTTCTTCCCACTCCTGTGGTTCCTCAAACCATTACACATTGCAAACTAGACTAAGGGCAAGTACTGCCTTCATTCCTTACAATCACAGAGTCACAGAATGGTTGAGGTTGGAAGGGATCATCTAGTCCAACCTCCCTGCTCAAGCAGGGTCACCTAGACCACATTACTCAGGCTTGCGTAGAGACAGTTCTTGAATATCTCCAGAGAACTAGACTCTAAAACCTATCTGGGCAGAACATACTCGAATGCTCAGTCACTCTCACAGTAAAGTTCTCCCTCATGTTCAGGGGGAACTGCCTGTACTTTAGTTTATGTCTATAGCCTCTTGTCCTACCACCTGGCACCACTGAGAAGAGTCTGGCCCCATCCTCTTGACACTCTCCCTTCAGATACTTAAGCACACTGAGCAGATCCACTCTGAGGCTTCTCTTCTGTAGGCTGAACAGGCCTAGCTCCTTCAGCCTTTCCTCATGAGAGGTTCTCCAGACCCTTAATCATTCTCTTAGTCCTTTGCTGAACCCTCTCCAGCAGTTCCTTGTCTTTCTTGAACTGGGGAGCCCACAACTGGACACAGTACTCCAGATGCAGCTTCACCAGAGCACAGCAGAAAAGCTAAGGGAGATAACCTCCCTTGACCTGCTGGTCACACTCTTCCCAATGCAGTCCAAGACATCATTGGCCTCCTCAGCCAGGAGGGTACATTGCTGCCTGCTGTGGTCCACCAGGAACCCCAGGTCCTTCGCAGACCTATTCTGCAGCAGGTCAGCCCCCAGCCTTTACTTTCCAGGAACTGAGGTGAGGCTGACTGGCCTGTAACTACCAGGGTCATTCTTCTTGCCCTGTTGAAGACTGGGGTGATGTTTTCTTCCAGTCTTCAGGCACCTCTCCCGATTGCCATGACCTTTCACATATGATCATGAGCAGCCTAGCAATGATGTCCACCACCTCCTCAGCAATTGTGGATGCATCCCATCAGTGCCTATAGACTTGTGGATGTCAAGCTCATCTAAATGATCTCTAACAAAATCCTCCTTAACCAAGGAAAAGACTTCCTTTCTCCAGACTTTCTCCCCAGTTTCTTGGATCAAGGATTCCTGAGGGGTGGCCCTGACACTGAAGACAACGTTTGACATTAAGTCAGAATGACTACATTAACTCCATACTTACGGATTTTATTCTTGAGATAACATCTAAATGACACTTTAGAACTGCTTTAGCAGGGAGTCCTTCATCAAACCTAGCCTAATCACTGCTACATTACTAATTAGCCTGTCATGACAGATTAGCAAACAGTCTCTTAGTTCTTACAGCACATTTCACCATTACTGTGGCTGCATTAAACTTACAGACAAACCTGCATTTCTCAGGAACAATTCTCTGGGAATTTTATGATTAAGGTTGTGAAATCTGGCAGAAGCTGACTTCACATCAAACTAATAAGAACACAATTGATTCTAACCCCTTAAATGAAGGCTTAGTCTCTTAATTATAATCTCAGTGGTACAGTGTCTTCAAGATTTTTTCTTTTGTTAGATTCCAATACTATGTTCCTTACTTGGACACACTGTCACAGGTTCTCAGACTTGATTATGAAAACCCCCACGAACTTGTGTCACCAGTGATTAACATCCCTTCCTGTGAAATAGTCTTAAATATGATAAAAAGAGGGTTCAGAAAACAAAACAAAGCGTTTGGGCTTCACCCAGAGATCTGGATTCTTTGAAGATGACAATAGCTGACCTCAGATTTCTGAGCATCTTAAAGCATTCTTTAATATTATTAGTTTAACAGTAGTCTTAAACAACATTATTTTACCAACCACACCCTAAGAAGAGATGCACCCTCAAAATCTCTGTACAAAGTTGACACTAAATGGCTGACACTATTATGGCAACGTTCCACAGCAGAAGCACACTAACAGGACTAGCCAAATGCCGATGACTGGCCAGACAAACAGGGAAATTTCTCCTTCTGAGCTTAGAGATACTTATGCTCTTCAAAATAACAGAAAACAATTTAGTTCCAGATGTGTTCTCTGCAATCTATCATCCGAAATGGTTCCAAAATAATTTCCAACTATCACACAGTACTGATTAGCTGTCACGTAGACAAGAATGCCCAGCTATCACAGCAATACTATCAACTACACCAATGTCCAAATCCACATGAAATTAAGAATAGCTTTTGACTGCCTTCCTGCTGCAGGAATCCAACTTTCAAAAGAAAACTTTCTTGCTGGGCAAGAACAAAAGCAGAGCACTCAACTTTCACTCTGAGAAAAGAACTGAAAAATAACACTACTGCTTGGCAACTTTTGGAAGTTTCCTGAGAACATGAGACCTTACTCACAGCTGACGTTATCTTATGAAGCCTGCCAAGAAGTTCATCCAGATAATAGCACATTCCCAAGGGGCCTTGGGGAAGAAGGGCCCAGGGACACTTTCCAGGAGACTTCATCATTCCCATCTCCCTGGCACAAGTCCAGTTAAGTGATGGATAAAGGCAGCAGGCTCCTGAAAGAAGGTTGCCACCAATTGAACAGCCTGCTGCTCCTTCCATCTCCCTCAGGACGTCATGAAGGAGGCCATCAGAAAGATGTGTTTACTGGTGAAAATTAGGTCACTGCCCACTGCTTTTCCAAGAGCAATTTCAGACTGAGTGGTTATTTCCCTGTGCTCATACAGGATACAGAATAATGCTTCTGAAAAATATCTACTGGTCATTGTACTAGGCAAGCACAGTAGGTAAGGTGTTGCCATCCTCTGCACCTGGAAAATAGCAAATCACTGAAGTAGCAGTTGGGTGCTACTCCTTGCATTAGAAAATTTACAGTGCTGACAAGCACATCTACCAGATGCAGCTCTAGAGAAACCCATTCAAGCAGTCTGATTTTCACTGCAAGACTGACTTAGGAAGAAGTGAAGGTTTGCCAGAACCTCAGCTATCACTTTTTAATCTTATTAGTTCAAATCATTCTCACATATAATATTACCAATGTTTCAATCTTCTAATGGACCATGGAAAATTGGCAAGCAGTGAAACCTCTTCCTCATTTTCAACTGCCAAATTACATTAGAAGACAGCAAAACAGTTAGGAAAAAAATAAGTCACCATCAACTTTGCCACCAAGAAAATTATAAATAAAAGGGCAGTCTTCAGTAGAGAAGTGCTCTTAAATGTTCAGAATGAGAAGAGCAATTATGCTTTATTAAGGTACAACAAAGAATTCCTGGTAACATACATACAGAATTTGTGTCACAGGCTCTCATTTATGCACTAACCCCTTCCTTTAAAAAGAAGATACACACTTTCCAATTAGTTTTGAGTAGGGTTTGTGGTTTTTTTTAAGATCTGGAAGAATTAAACTGGAGTCCAGACTTCTTAAGTTGAAACAACATTAAGAAAGAAACAATGTCTTTGTAGTTGAAAGCTACAGCAAGTAAAAGGCTACTAAAGAAATTTGTGCCAAGGAACATATATAGTGTTACACACTGCTGCAAAAAAAGTAATCTAAGATGGGTGCGGAGGGTACTTAACCTACACAGGTGAAAAAGTCCATTACACTGTTTACCACACAAAGCTTTTATCACTCACAGTAAAACAAACGCCAGCAGCAGGTTGGAGACAAATCCTATTACACAATCACAAATCAGACGTGCAAAATTAATTTTTAAATGCCTCGCTGTTATTTTACCTTTGGACACATCACCATTAAGCACAACCTTTGTCAAGTAAAACCCAGGCATTTCCTCTCCATCTACTTTGGCCTTGGAATAAGCAAAGTGAGGATGAAACCTGCCCACAACACGTCAAGTTTCAAGAAAGCTCCCACAGGAATTCACTTTAAAGAGCAGAATACAAGACTCGTTGACAATGTTCTCATGCCTGTCTGTGAAGAATTGTAGACGATTCATTTTACTTTCCATCTCCCAGCAACACTTCAGCACAAGCATTTCTCAGTACTTGTTTTGTTGTGCCGTAATGATGCTTCTGCTAGGCAGACCAGCTTGTCTCCCACAAGCCCCCCCGTTCTCGCCCCGTTGGCTAGCCGACCCACGCCGCCAGGCAGGGCCCGCAACAGCCCCCGTCCTGTGACCGACCAGGCCGCAGCCACTACCGTCCCCTGCCAGGAGGCGCCCGCCCGCTGCTGCCTCTCGCTCGCCGCCACACGCGAGGCCGGGCGGGCACCGGAGAGCCTGGGGCCGAGCGGTACGGCAGCCGGCGGGGGGCTAGAGGCAGGAGCGAGGTTGGAGGGAGGCCCGGCCGCTGGGTTACCTCAGCGGGAGGCCGGAGCAGAGGGCCAGGCCGGGACGGGCGCAGCGGGAGCCACTCACCCACATCCTGGTCGAAAGGGTTGGTGGCGAAGAGCGGCATCGCGGGGCGGGGGGGAGCGGCGCTGCCACCCCTCCCGGCAGCGCGACGGCGAAGAGAGAAGCTCTCAGCAGCGACAGCAACTCCTCCTCCTGCCCGAGGTACCTCCGCCACTGCCTCCTCCTCCCAGGGCCGGGGAGCCAGCCCCCCGCGCGCAGCACGCTGGGACACCGAAGTGGTCCCGCTGCCGCCGCCGATTGGGCCCCGCTACCCGGCTCCGGCTCCAGCCCTCAGCTTGCCCCGAGGCGGCGGCGGGGGGGAGGGTCCTGGAGTCCCGTCCCGCAGGTCCCCGCGCCTCGAGAGGTGCCTGGCCCTCGCCGCGCTCGGCAGGTGCGCGGATGGGCTCCCTGCCTGGCCTTGCCTGGCCTTGCCTGGCCTTGCCTGGTGCCCTGCTCCCGGAGGCACGGCCACTGCGAACCCAGGCCGGGCATGGCTATGGCGGTTCAAAGCGGTGGTTATTTTGTCTAGTTCTGCTGAGCTTTTCTGTGCCTCCCTAGGTAGGAGGTGAGTCGGTTTCGAGTCCAGATACGTTTGCTTCCTGTAGAAAATTTTCAGAGCTTCCCTATGCATCAGGCTGACAGAGTCTTTTAATTATTGATGCTGTCATGCTTCTGAAGTAGGTGGCCTGACCACAAAGGTGCAGAGTGGTGGTTATGATGGCATCTTTCACAGTATGGCAGGGGAGCCTGACCACTTCTCCATGATTAGATGCTGCTGCAGTCAGTAGCTATCAGCTGTTCACAGGGCCTTGACTATTCTGTGGCCTTTGGTTGTATCTTGCTACTTTGTTTTGTGTGACTATCTTGTTGGCTCCAGTGGGGTGTGCCCCATAACAATTTGACTTACTGAATATGACATGTTCTGCCTATTTCGGCTGTCACACAAAAAAAACAGTCATTGTCCCAAAGGACTTTTAATACTATATAGTTACTCTTAACTAGTTGGATCACTAATCAACCAAAAGAGAGCACATGCATGCAAGTGAGGCGCATCTCAAAGAGCAATATGGGCACACCAGAAGAGTGCAAACAAGAAATAAAAAAGGTGCTACTGCTATTTGCAGTGCAGAAGCACTAGGTGCAATCAATAGCACTAACCATGCTCAATAATGAATGTAATTGCATGCATCAGGCAGAGTTCTGACACATCCAATGAAAACTGAACACCAAGCCTCTTCCCACAGGGATTTACAGTCACTAGCCACTTCCTTACTTTACTAAATTTTTTTCTACTGCCTCTGGTTTTGCTTCTTTCCTTTTCTACAGCAACAGTTTTCAGCAGCTGATGCAGGTCAGCAGTGATCTATTGCTTAGGACTATTTTTATGGAATTGCGTGTTTTCTTTGGATTCTGCCTCAGTTCAACGGCATCTGCTAGATACTCTCAGAGGATGCTTTACCTCCTCACCATTCATCAGCCCCCATTATGTTCACAAAAAAACATATGGTAGATGTTCTTGGAGCCTGTTTTATCCCTTCCTTTTCCATCCCTTCTCAATAGGTTAAAAAAGGAATTGTAAGAACCCTTTCAAAACAGGCAGAGCTTTCGTGCAGTAGTCCTGCAGTAAGAGCAAATAAGAGATGTGGGGAACTAGGGTTTTGGACTGTCTTCAGCCTGAAAGGATTCCCACCCAATTTTACTTCCCAGGCAATACCCTACTCAACATTTTGAAAAAGGTGAGTCTGTACTCAAGGAGCATTGTGGAACTCTGTAGTTGTCCTGGGTTCAGCAGTAGCAGTCATTTTTCTCCTTCTTAGTAGCTGGTGCGGTGCTGTGGTTTTGACTTTCATCCTGGGAACAGCACTGATAACACCGATGTTTTTTAGTTGCTGCTCAGTAATGTTTACTCTGACCAAGGACTTTCTGAGTCTCATGCTCTGCCAGGGAGGAGGGGAAGCCAGGAGGAAACAGAGACGACACCTGACCCAAACTGACCAAAGGGGTATTCCATACCACACCATGTCATGCCCAGTATGTAAACTGGGGGCAGTTACCTGGAAGGGTTAGATCACTGCTCGGTCAGGCTGCGTATTGGTTGATGGTGGTGAGCAGTTGTATTCTCTTCCCTTGTTATTTCCCTTATCATTATTATTATTGGTGGTAGCAGCAGTGGTTTGTGTTATACCTTAGTTACTGGACTGTTCTTATCTCAACCCATGGGAGTTGCATTCTATTGATTCTCCTCCCTATCCCTCCGGGAGAGAGGGGAGGAAGGGGAGGGGAGTGAGCGAGCTAGCTGCATGCCTGACTGAGTTTAAACCATGACAGTAGTCATGGCTCAAGTTTCTGTAACAATCTTTTTTTCTGTTTAACACAGTGTGAAGTACAGGAGTCCTTTGAATACTCTGTATTATATCGCGTCTTCCTCTTTTCCTTGTCCCATAGCTCAAGCATTATTTCATAGCGCAGCAAAGTGTAGTGGTTAGAGCACTCATCCACCAAGTGCGGGGTTTGGCCTCTCAGACACAGGTGACTATTGAAACCAGCTTTTCTACTTTACGTGTGAGTTGTACAACGAGTATACTATTTAAAAAAAGGTGTGTTAAGCTTCCTTTGTTGGATGTAGTTCAGAATGTTTTTATTATTTCCTACTGCATTTGAAATGGGACTTTGGTTGCCTAAGTTAGCTATCTAAAAGTAAGGAATCTAGTTCAAAGGTGCAGTGCATCTAATTTCAGGGTAACTACAGCTGATAGAGAATATAGCAACTCTGCACTCCCTGCGCCCACAACTATGTGCTGCCACCACATTTCTCATATTAGATTTGGAATTTGATCCAATTCATTTGTGGCTGCAGTCAGCTGATCCAGCTGAAAACTACCTCACTGCAGAAAGTTCCCTGTTGGATCATGTCAGTTATCTGACTCACCTTGCCATTAAACCGCAGCAAGAGGCAGGAAGGCATGGCTGGGGACTGTACTTCACTGGCCTGGGTCAAGAAAAGCTGGCCTGGCCTGGGGATAGCTCATCTGTTCTATTTCAGACCTCATTCTGAAGATGGCCTCTGCAACAGATTTGACTTTGTTGATTTCCTAAAGAAGCTTTAACCAACAGTTGTCTGACTTAGGGCTTGTCTCCAGACAGCCTTATAGCAAGTTTTAAGTAGGGTGGTTTTTAGCAATATGTGCTACTTTTGTCCAAAGTAAACAGCCTCACATGATCAGTAAGGACGCTTCTTTCTTTGCACTCTTCATTTTTTACCATAATACCATTGTTCAGATATTGCTGAGAGATAAAAGACATGTATTCAATTGCCAGTGCAACTCACTTCCTGGATTTTAAAAAGTGTGACATACTTTTAAATTTGCTTAAGTAACTTTAATTTTGTTGATCATTTATATATATATATATTTATTTTAATTATGACAAGGGTTTACCCCTACCAAGCTTAGTTACAGACTCTGATGATATACAATGATTCATTTTAATATAGTCTTCTGGTAGGAAAGAGTACTTAGATATAGAAGCTTATAAATTACAGTCTTCTAGGGAAGTTCTAATATTTTTTACAGTCCCTCAGCTGACACATATCTGCATTAGACAACCATATTTCTTAAGAGGAAGACAAAAACATTATGGCCATGGAGGGGAAGGCCACTGCACTTCCAGTTCACTGCTGGACTACTACACTTGGCATAACCATTTTTTTTTAGGACATATTAGTTTGGTACCTGCTGTGCTGTAAAGATAAGGTGTATAACTCCAAAAAGTCAGGCCAGTACACTTCTAACAAGGAGGGAGATATAAAGACCAATGTTGTCTCAGGGATCAGGACACTGACCTCTATTTTAACTGCTTTTTCATTATAGTTGTACAGTGCTTTCAAAACTGGAAGCTGGGCAGAAAAGAAAATCAAAGGAAAACAGGAAGGTTCAGAACAGAGAAAGTGCCAGCAGTCCATTTAATCACAGCTTTTGTCTTTGACAGGGCAAGTACAAGATGTTTTGGATTGCATACAAGATGCTGTAATGCATAATAATACAATGATATGACTGAGAAAAAATTTATCCCAGTCACAGGTCACATGTAAATGTTCTAAGTACTGGACTATAGTGATTTACTTCCCATCTATAATCTTACTGTACATATCCTAGAATTTTGCAAGTGTCCAAGTTACATGGCTTACTTACAGTATTCATATTCTTTATTATATAAAGAGATTATATGAAACATCAGTACAGTAAGTCTGATGTCCTCTGTTATACAAGAAGTCAGTCTAAAAATATTTAATTGCCCCTTTTGGCCTTAATATTTATGAAGTATGCAGGTAGAATTATATGAAGTATATAGCTGGAATTCTCTCAAATCCATGTAACTTTAGAACTAGGCAAGTATTCAAATAATAAACTTTATAGAACAATTCATTTTGCCCTTACCACATTAAAAATTGTAATGTGCAGCTTTCTAGTTGATATTTGCATGTATAGATGTCAGTAGAATGGGTTTGTATCTTCCTCAGTCTTTCTGTATTCAAGGCAGTACTTGCAAACTAACTCACATGAAGTAATACTTCATATGTTTAGACTGCAGTTTTGTTAAATGATTTTGGATAACAAGTCAAACACAAAAATAGGCTTATACCATTTGCTTTAGTAAGCTCACAGTGATGTATGGTGATAGAGCTGTAAGAAGCAGATAATCTGGAAGCTGCTGGAACTTCTGGGTGCCTGTCCTTCCCTGGGGATGCTGGCAGGAGCATCTCGCTTGCCAGCTTCCTGACGCTGCCATGGGGAACCACTTGTCCTAGTGCTTTTTTTGGCATGAACACCTGTTCTCAACATGGCCAAACTGACTGCACCCAATATGGTCACTTTTTCTTGCTGATAACTCAGACCAGTTTTCAACCAATGATGAAGTTAAAATTAATCTTTGCACTCTCCACCACTTTTCTAAGAAGGAAAATAGAAATACTTCCACTGACCTTACTGGGAGTTAGATTGGAACACTACTCCCTTGATAAAGAGTCTCTCTTAACTCAAGTCCTTGAAATAAGACTAAATAACAAGCAAAGATTGCGTACGCTCTGAAACTAATAATGGAAACAGTCTCTTCCACAGAGATTGTAATGCTCATAGAAACGAGCTACCACTGACTGAAGTATACTGAAAATCAGAAGGTATTTTTAGTATTATTGAAGTGTTTTGTGAAACCCTGTGAAAAATATGCTTGATATCTATTGGCAAGGTTGGAAATCTTATTTACAAAAAAGATGACATTATTACATAATATTGGGAAGGGGGTTTAAGAATATCTTACACTAGCATTTTATTTTAACATGTACTTAATTTTATTCACATGCACAATACCATTTAAGTTAATGGTACTAATTTTAAGTTTTGAGCTTTTTGCATATGTATCTGTAGAATTAGAACATGAGAGTGGAGTTAACTTCCTGACATGGCCAGTCTGCTCAGTGTGCAAAGGTGCTGGCTGCACAGATGACAGTCTGTGGGACTGGTCTATACATAAATCTATCCAAGTTAGCAAATGTAACATAATATCAGGTTGCTTAAACTGCGCTATAGCGCAAAATATCCCATAAATAAAATAACTATTGTACAGAGTCAAATTAGTCTATTATAGCAGAAAGCACATTGAGTTTGGGTAAACCAAACCAGATAAGCAGTACAGTCATCTCCCTTTAACATGTGCATGTCCTTCATTATTTTAGTTTGGGTTATAGTTCTGCTTCTGAAGAGGCTTAAATAGACAATACATAAGGGTGTCCCAAACTGGTGCTTCTCAGAACGTAAAATATATATACCAGTGCTTTTCAGATATATAGAATCAGTAGTTCTCATACAAAGACTTCTAAATATTCACACCAGACTTTCTGTATTTTTGCAACAGAAATATAAACTTCCACTTTGGCCTGTGTTCATGGCCCTTGTTTTGCATTGCTGATGACTGAACTATACAGTCAGGGGCTTAATATGAATCACTTTATCTTGCAGTGGTAGTGCAAAACTCCAGCTGCTTCAAATGTGCCAGACACAGAGACATACTCTAGTTCTTCCAGCAAGATTTATTCAACCCACTCTATATCATGTCTTTTGAATGCATTTTCTGCCCTGTTCCTATAGTAAATAAAATGATAACCACACCTGAATGAATGCACAAAAGTGTGTAAACAATGTGTTGTTCAATTCAGACACAGCTAAATTTTGTTTACTTGCATTTATCCTTGAATACCTCACTGATTACTACATATCATAAACCTAAAATAGTGTGCAAGTACTATATATAAGTCTGTTGTCTGAATACTTTGTTCTTGCAAAGTGTGTTGGGAACATTAAGTGAAGACATGGCAGAAGAACAGGCAAAATTCAAATCCTTATTTTTTTTTACACATTTACCTTCCTCAGGATTTTAAATCATCATTTGTCATTTAACTGTTCTGAAGTATAAAGGCAATCTCATGATTCTGCAGGGCTCATAGTAAGTAATTCTTGCAGTATTTCATAACCTTCCCCTGGGATAGTGGAGCTGATAGGTCATTATATAATTTTCAGCATGCTACAACTTTTCATTTCATAGAAATGTTCCCATATTGGATAGGTAAATTTTGTAACAACAACAAAATCATTATAGAACCCTGCGTGAGAACATAATTCTCCTAAAAGCTTCACCTTGTATTTCTGGAATTAGGTTGGAAATAAACCACATTCAGATTTCAAACGTATTGAATAGCTACTTGTGCAATGGGCACCTAGAAGATAAAGATATGTCGATAATATCAATCATGAAGCAGGCCAGGAAAACAGCTTCTTTCTGCAATAACAGTATAGCAATGTTGATGGTTTGGAATTAGAGTGAATAAAGGAGAACTGCCTGTGAAAGTTGAGAATGAATATGAAACTTAATGATGTGCTCACCTACAATACAAAAGACCTTGATCTGACTGCCTTAGAATTTATTGGGAAGGTTGGTTTCAGACTGTACTTAAGTAACAGCAAAGTTGAGCTAAATTGATGAGCCAGTCATAACTGATTTTAAAAAGATGATTTAGGTAATACAATAAATGTATAGGCCTATTTAGTTCTACTGATTACATTTCTATATGTAGACAAAATCTGTCCTATGAATCATAAGGTGCTAGCCAAAGCTGAAGTATCAGCTGAACTAATTTTGCCACTGTAGAAGCACAGTATGTCTAATTAAGCAGATACTGTACTTAATGCTTTGGAAATAGCTGACATTTTATCAAATCTAAATAAAAATCTTATCGTGATTCAGAAAATACAGATTAGTAAACCACAGATGTATACATGGTAAATGATTAAAAGAATAACAACAGAAAACTTATGTAAAGGAAATTACATTTCAACCAATATATTGCAATTCCTGGAACATGTAACTACAAAACCAGATTAAAACAAAATTATCTACAGAACAAACACATTTTGGAAAAGCTGATGAAAATGATCACACAGGAACTACCAAGGGTATGAATTAGTTGTGGATTAAGGAACAAAATATTCCCATGGATCAAAACATGGGAAACAGAAGCTAAGAGCAGGTTTTCTTTATTATGGCAAAAAGAAAGCAGTTGGGTGTTTATGAAGGTTCTGTAATAAGCTTTGTACTTAATACATTCATAAGTGGTTGGGAAATGCAGACAAGTGTGGGACGGCAAAACTTGCAAACGAACCAAAATGTTTAGTTTATTCGAATCCAAAAAGGATTATGAGGATATTTAGAGATTTCTCATCAATTGGGTGAATGGGTATTGTGATGGCAATAGAAATTGCATGCTTTTACATAAAAACCACAATGTTTAAGCAAAGCCATTGAGCTACTTATCCTCACTAATAAGTTCTTAATTGACTAAATCAATTGAAGAGAAATCATCATTACAGATAATTTGTGCATCCAAAATCAGTAAATTTGAGCAAATAAATAGTGGGAAGGAAAGTAATACAGAATCCTAATGAGAATATATCAAACTTCAAAAGATTCTGTGCAAAAGCATGGAAAACATCCAAGGAGGGATTTAAAAATGGACAATGTTCACTTCAGAAAGCAAGAAGGATTTGTTTCCTCAAATCTGCTTTTGAAGAATCTCAAGAGATAAACGTAAAGGATATCTAAAAGTATTAAAAAAAAATCACAACTAATACTAAGAACTGGGATCAGGTCATGCCTTCCTCCATGTATCATGATCTAAAATTAGAAAGTCTTCATCAGTTGTCATAAGTTGGCAAATTCAAATGAGACAACACTTTACACATACTAGATAGTTTATTTCTGATACCCATTTCAACAAACACTGCGTTGGCAAAGCCAAGAAGCCAGAAAGGTTTAAAAAGTGAAATTCAAGTGGGAAAAAGGTGTTAAGATAGCAGAAATGCCCAGCATTCAAATAGTAAATATAGAAAGTATTTTGAAAGCTACGGAGTTTCAACCATTTTACAACTGTTGTGTTGAGATGAAATTTAGGCTCAGATTATCCCATATTTGCTCACTACATAGTTTTTTGCACTTTCCTCTGAAGCCCAAGATTGGCAAAACTTCTGAATTACATCATTCAATCCTGTGTGTAAATTCTTTTGTCTGGATTTTCTAACTATACGATTCCCAAACTAGGTTGTTTGAGACTACCTGAACATGAAAAGCATCTGTGTATATATAATATTAGTACTTTGTATAATTATACTAGCATATACATGGTGCTGTTTTGCCAACTACTCATTTTGCTGTTGCCAGTGGGTGTGTATTTTGAGGATGACAGCTGAACATCTGTTTGTGTGCTCTGGTGAGGAGAGGGGGAGAGACCAAGTTTTTGTACGGCACATCTACTGTCTTTTAGCTTTGCCCATGAACCAAGACCATCTCGGTGTTTTTAACACCGAGATGACCTACTCCACTCTAAAGTAGGTAGATTTTGACTCTTGAAATCTTTTAGGACTAAAAAAGTAGCACTTCAAAGACATATCCTGACCCATTTTTGGAATTCATCTGTTTGTATATGTTGGTGTTTGAGGTGTTTGGGCTGAGTGGTCATGGTCACCATGCTTAGCTGTAGAAATGGGGAGCCCGAGGATACATGTACGCTGCCCAAAGTAGTGAACAGCATCCCAAGGCTACCGCAGTCAGAGCCAGATGTCAGGATGGTGGATGCAGCCTGCACCTTTGAAGAGCCACATCACAACAGTGTAGCTCAGGCTTAGGCTGCCAATCCTTTCATAGCCGGTCCCAGTAATGCTCCCTGTGCATGTGCACGGGCAGCAGGCTTAAGAGACAACATGCATATTCAAATGTTATCCTTCAGTCCGCCAGCTGGGATCTCTTCGGGACCTAGGAAGACATTTCCCCCCATCTCGGGGTGGGCCTTAGTCCTCCGTGCTAACTGACCGTGTTATTTTAGGGGACCTAACAGACTGGAAGGTGTCCTGTCCTCGAGGTCGCCCTGGCAGGTAACTGTTGGCCCTCTGCCCCTGCAGGTGGGGGCTTGGACATATCCCTACCACTCGGTCTCCAGCCATACTCCCGTATGTTCAACCTCAGACGCACATGTCTGTGTTTCCAAGAGCTGCGGTATTTTCTGTGTCTTTCCTGACCGTGGGCTACACCTGCCGCGTTTACCTGTTGGTCACCAGCAAGGCAGGAAACGCGGCACCAACCCACAAGGCGCTTCCTCGATTCATCAACAACACCGTGACTCCTGGGGATCCCGTGTGAGGGCCGGGGCCAGGGCCCTGCCCACCGTGGAGCCCCTGCGGGGAGGAGAAGGGAGGAGCGCTGCGCCATGTGAGCGGCTGGCGGCAGGCAGCGGCCCCCGAGGAAGACAGATGGGGTGAGGGACAGCGCGAAGTCCGGCTGTCAGCGCGGCCTCAGCCCCGCCGCGGAGGGAGCCCCTCCTCCCCGCGGGTGTGCGCCTTGCTGCCTGGACGGCGAGACCATGGCGTCCAGCGAGGAGGACGGAGGCGGCAACGGCGCGGTGGAGGAGAAGGAGAGCGGCAAGAGGAGGAGGCTGGGAGCTCTGGCCACGGCCTGGCTCATCTTCTACAACATCGCCATGACCGCGGGGTAAGCGGCCGCGAGGACGCCGGGGCCGGCAGCTCGGTGCCTCAGTGGCAGCTCGAGGCGGCGGGAGCCGGGTGCGCGGGGGGCTGAGGCGAGGCGGGGTCCAGGGCAGCCCCGGCGGGCCCAGCCAGGCCGGGGGAGCCACGGAGAGCGGGGCTAGCCCTCGCCTGTCGGGCATTGCCTAATACGGTGCAGCGCTGCCAGCCGCCAGCGCGTCACCCCGAGCCCGCCACAGAGGTTAAGTATAGCCGGGTCTGGAATGCCGGGCGGGGGAGCTGCGCGGGCCGCGTCCCACGGCACCGCCGCCCGCTTCCGGGCCGGCCCCCGCGC
Organism: Pezoporus flaviventris; assembly: GCF_033815535.1. Lineage (NCBI taxonomy): Eukaryota > Metazoa > Chordata > Aves > Psittaciformes > Psittacidae > Pezoporus > Pezoporus flaviventris. Next base: position 13,035,919 of record NW_026892595.1, read on the forward strand.
TTCGCCGGGAGCGGGGACGCCAAAGTGCCCCTCGATGTCCCGGAGGGTCCGGGCGCGGAGGAGCCCTGGGGCTGTGCCGGGCTGATCCGAGTGTGAGCTCACGCCCCGGGCTGCCGTGCGGGGCGACTCCTTCAGGTCCGTGAGTCCTGGGTCAGGGAGAGCAGAGTCCGCACCGGCTCCTTGCGGGGCAGATGTTCCGCCGCCGGGCAAACAGGGATGGGCAGCGGGGAGAGGTGTACAGCCCCGGGGCTCGCCTTAGCTTGTGCTGCTTGCAGCCGTGCTCTGCTGTGGGGAAAGTGGGTACTGACTGGTAAAAGCACTCAGGTTTATGCTGTTTGTGCTTGAAGCACGTATTTTCACTTGAAAATTTGTCCGGGTCATGATCTCTTGAGGGGGGAAAAAACCCCAAGATACTGATTTCCACACGCATAAAAGAAAACTAAGAACAAACAGTTTTATAACTTGCAGGGTGACATTCATCACAAGAACATTTTTACCTTAGTTACCAGTGGGTGAACTCTGCCCTTTGAATCTCGTAGAGCAAAACTGATATGCTACAGTTGAAGCAGGAGTTCAAGCATTAATGCAGAAAGCCAGGAATGCAATCGTAATCTGCTCACTAGCATCTGTGTGTCTTGAGCATGTACTCAAGTCCGTTCGTACACTGCAGCAGCGCCTGACTTTTGAAAAGTGCATTTACCCAATTCTTTTTCTAGCTGGCAGGTTAATGTTACCTCATTGAATTCCCAGCCTCGTGTTCCATGTGTGAATTTGCTAATTAACGCTGACTCTTGCCACTGACTTTTATATATCTGTAGAAGATTATCGAACCATATTTGTTTTGACCTTAGGTGCTGGTTCAGAATCTCCCACTCTCCCATCTTCCAGTAATATCAAAAGGGATTAAGACATGCACAATTGCATATTTTATGTGGAAACAGAGAAATAAGAGATAAAAACAAATTCTTATCATCTTTTATGGATACAATTTAGAAGAAAAATAAACATTTCAAATAGAGCAATATTTGGCAGGGGCACTGCATGGGATAAATAAGTAACAAGCACAGTGTTTGTCCAGACAGTGTAATGCAGCAAAGCATTTCTAGAGTCTTAACAAAGTAATATACAACTGCACGTTAACAATGACTCTAATAAAAACTGTGGCTTATCTTTCTTTCTAACAAAGGTTTAAGGGATGAAAAGGACAGATCAGTAGCAGTGACAGATCAGTACCCAATTTTACTGAAAGTCCCAAACGGAAATGCTGCGTTCATTATGGGAAGTGTTTTCCATTTCGCAGTGATGTGCAATACTGGGTACAAGAGCTTTCCTGAGACCCAAAGTCAAAGACACTGGCAAATAAATAAATCAATTAACAGAAATCCATGTCCAAATAAAAATTTATTTAAGAAAAACGTATTTGCAGTCTTAGCTTCTGAGTGTAGTCCAAGATTACTTCTGTTTGCTACCCTTTTGCTACAGAATGAGATGCAGAAAATGCCTTGTTAGGTTAGATGTATTATGACTTCCTGGGCTGAGGCTGGGACAAGAGCTGTTGCTGTCACCATTCATACTGCCAGCTGCATGTAAACTCACTGTCACCTTCCTCTTGTCAAGTACTTCACTAGAAAACATGGCAGCTTTACTGTGACGGACTAACACTGGTATTCCAATAATTCCTTGTTTCCACAGTAGTGGGTTGCAAACTCATATTAATGCACTCAGATTTAAAATCTGTTATAAAATCTTGGTAACACTTGTGGGGGCAAATTTTGGAGCTCGGGCAGATCAGATTCATGGGCTTATAGTAGAAAGGATCAGGGAGAGGAATGGTTCCTTCCACGTGGGGAAGCCTGACTTAACTCTATGTGAGTTTGAAATGCTGTCATGAAGTGCTAGAATGGACCATGCCAAGTGACAGCGTAGCAGAGGCCACCGTGCGTAAGCATTAAGGGGCTGATACTGAAGCACATGCCATCTGAGGTGAACAGAGGGCTGTCACGATCCATGCGACTCTCATGCCATTACAGCATAGCAGGTCTGACTGCAGATCAGTATTTCCTTGTGCCCTGTTTCTGGTACTAGCTTAATACCTTATGATTAGAGAAGGGTATGAGAACAGGAGATGTGTTAAATATTTATCCGAATGTTTATATAAACATTTATCTGAACATTTACGTGCTCTCTCAATCTGTCTCTGAGTATTTCTCAGCATCCTTGCTGTATCTTTGTGTAGAGTGAAAGCAATGAGTAACTGCTCCTAATATCATCAGACAAGAAGTTAAGATAGAGTTATTTTAATTTTTGTATCTTTAACTCTTAAAATAGCCATCCATAGCTGTGGATATGCCTGTAACTGTATATTTAAGAATTTTTTGTACTTTCTTTGTCTGTGTGCATCGAAACCTGAAATTTCAAGGCATCTAGCTATCATGATGTTTGTAAGAATGTGCTATAGCTCTGCATTGAGGATGGAATCGATAGTGTGCCATTTTGAAAATCTTAATTATATGAACATGAGTTAATTATGTGGAAGGAATTGCATATGCCTTAGGTTATTGTTCTGGGTCTGTCTGGGGTGGGTGGTGGGGATCAACTCACCACAGTTTAGAAGGCTGGTGGTTTTTTTGGTCTCAGTTTTTATCTGAGATTTCAATGTAAGTTTTCTACTAAATTCCATTTGATCAAAATATACTGTTAATTTCTTTCTTTCACATTGGAAAGGCTATCAGTTGGTGTCATTGATGAGTTTTCTTCCAAAAAAAATGATTTGCAAGCACCACAAATGTGCTAGTTAAAGCCAGGAGCACAGAGCACTCATCTTTCAGCACTTTGGAGTCTGGTTTTCAAAGATGAGTTCTCAACACTTTTGAAAACTGAATCGTAATGTTAACTTCAGTTGTACAGTCACAAACAGAAGTATTTGGATCACTAGTAGTTCTGACAATTGTGAGTTGGGGTGTCATGAAAAATGTTAAAATGGTGTGTGTAGGTTCCAGTCCTTTCCTTGTATGCACCTATGACCCGTAACAGTAGATTCAGCGCTGTGTTCGTCGCATATTTTCCAATAACTAATTTACAGTAGAAATGAATGAGGATTTAATAGTAAAAATATGTAGTCACTGCTAGTGAAAACTCTGATGGATCCATGGTTTTTGGGAGGTTGTCATCATCATTTCAAGTTAATCCTCTGAAGGTAAACAAGTCATTCTCTGTCGTTCTCCAGTTAAAGAGATGAGTGTAATGTTTACGTAACATTATATAATATTTATGTCTAAAGATATTTTTAATGAACTTCTAAGAACGTTGACAAGCAAAGAACCAAAGATATTATGTGAAGAAAATATTCTACTAAATTATTTATGCTGGATGGATATTTTTAGAATTCTAATTTGAAATGTATCCATTCTCTTTCTTTTGTAGGTGGCTGGTATTAGGTATTGCCATGGTGCGGTTTTATATACAGAAAGGAACACATAGAGGCTTATTCAGAAGTGTTCAAAAGACACTTAAATTTTTCCAGACATTTGCTTTGCTTGAGGTAAATCTTAAACATAAGTTTGCTTTACTGGATACTGCATATCATAAGCAAAACAGATTTTTAACCTGGATTTAGTATCAAAATATTATATTAGTACTTGAAGTCTGTTCAAATTGAATTATAATATTTCTTTAAAACAAATACTGCCTGGGAACTGCTTTGGTTTGAGAGTCTTTAACTCAAAAGGCAAAATCTCTGAAGGCATTCCAGTCAGCAGATCAACCTTCTTGTGTAGTAGATAGCTCGTGTCCACCTCCATTCCTTATACTGGACTCATTATCCTTATGTGCCTTTCCTGCTTCTGCTTGTTTCCAGACTTGATCATGTATAATCCATTCCAACAGGGTCTGTGCAGTTGTGCAAAGTATTCTTTAAATAATACGACTTTTGCTAACAATGCTCTAGTGGTCTCAGTTTATGGTATGTCTGTGAATGAAACTGTTGGGTGTATTGAGCACTTACAGTTCTTTCCCAGGCACAACAAAGAGTGCCTATCTGAGTTTTAACTTTTTTTCCTCAATCTGTCTACAACATGTACTGTGTTCAAGCATAAATGTTAAAATCACGTGGCCAGCTCTATATAGGCTGTTATACTATTAAACTTTCATAGCAAGTAATTCACTCAAATCTGTCAAAATAATGAAAAGCACTCTACTTGCTAATCATTACTGACAATACAATAAAAATACAACACAATATAAAGAAAATACAATAAATCCGAAGCTTCATTGCTGCCATTGGAAAAATTATAATAACGTTATTAATCTGTAATACAGAACATTTTAAAATTGCTATGCTTTCAGCATCCCTTATGTGACTCCCTCCCCATTGTCCTGTAAAATTATTCTTTGAATAAGGTAATGGAAGGGAAGCTTACTAGTTCAAAAAGTAAATGCTTTGTAAGTATTAAAATATGTAATATATACAGCTAATTAGGAAAATCTCTTTTATGTGTTTGCACACAGATACTGAGCCCGTCACAGCACTGGTTGCCAGGGCTCTGATGTGTATTTCTTTTAAAGATTGCTAGTTGAAAACAATAAAAACCAGTTCTTAAGAATTAAACCTAGGTTTATATTAACATCAAAAGACCATGTTTATAGTGTAGATAGTGACATACTGTACATCAGTAACCTCTTATTTTTATTTACAGGTAGTCCACTGTGCAGTTGGTGAGTTCTTTGTTTAGTTTCTCTTGGAACTACTTAAAATGTGAATTTTGGAGCAGAGATAACATGTTTCTCTTTTTAAGGAATAGTTCGCACGTCTGTGCTTGTGACTGGGGTCCAAGTGAGTTCAAGAATCTTCATGGTGTGGTTCATTGCACACAGTATAAAACAGGTATGTGCTTGAGCAAGTCATGTTTTGATTGGTTTTAAGAAGAAGCTATTAATACAGTTCTCATTTCATAAGGAAGGCCAATTTAAAAGTTAATTACATTCCTACAGAGAATACTTACATACTTGAGTCTGATTTTGGAAGTTGGGGTTACAGGATTTTATGTGCTTCTACCCAAGAGACTGAGCCTGGGTCTCAGCTGTGAGTCAGCATTGTCTTCACCATTGTGCTGGCTGTGGTCTACCTAAGCGAGATCAATGACTACTATGACTATTTACCAAAAAAATCTATCACATTGGAAACAGTTCCCTTTCAAAAACTTTAATTAGCACTTACTGAATTAATCTATATAAAAATATGCCTTAAATTAAATTTTCCTGGATAAATGTGGTTGGAATTTTGCAGTATATTTTAGGAACCTTCTCAAGATTTTAACGTTATGATTATATTAACATTTGCTGGCATGCATACTGCATTTTTTTTTCATTAAAGTTATATCAGGCTGTCCAGGATGCCACAGTGACACTTAAGGTCTTGTATAAATAAATTATGATAGTTTATTTGCTTGGCTGTAGGTGATTATTGTAAGTCTCGTGATTCATTAGCAGAATAAAACAAGCAGACTGCTTACAGCTAGTAGATAGGACATCAGTTCAGTTTATGAAGTCTGCTTTCTGTGAAAGGCATGTAAGAACTAAGTGATGGATTTTGAGTCTGTGCTCCTTAATTTCCTTGAAATTAAAAAGCTGAGCCATTAAACTGTCTCACCAGCAGATGGCATATGCCTTTCTGTTGGTGGAATATTATAGCATCTGCCTCAGTTGTCAAATCCCTTTGTTTCAGTTCAGAGAAGGCATGTTTTCTGCACTTCATCTTTTCCTTTACTGTTGCTTTTCTTAACAAGGAATAGGCTTTTCATGTTTTGGGTTTTTTTTAAGCTAAGTATTTTCATTTTTTGCATAAAGGAAAATGTCTCAAAGATTAACAAGTTTTTTATATTGAATGTTTACATGAATGCTGAAATATAGCACTGCATTTTGCCATTTTATTATTATCGACAGTGGATTAAATCTTCAGCAGCATATCCAGTCATTTCATTTGTTTCCTCTGTCTTCAATACAGTAGGTGAATCTGTGTCCAAGAAAAAATACATCTGAATATATGTCTGATTGTATTTCACGAATTTATTGCTTAGCAGGCATGAATGTTCAGGGTCACCTTAGGTGCTGAGAGGCATGTTAGTGATAATAGCCAGACCCAGATCTCTCTACTTGACTGGAGCTTTGCAAGGCAACAGATAGGAATTCTCTGCATACTTATTTAAAGCTCTTCTGCTTGGATTTAGCACTGTGACATGAATCCAAGTTTGGGTTATCAATGTTTGTCTCTAATCGCATGATGTTAAGAACAACCTAATTCTGTCTTTACCTTTTCTTTTTTGTTTGGACATCTTTGCACTTCAGTGTTGCTGTTTGAGAGTTTGGTGGTATTTTTATACCACCGTCTCTTTTGTAATGTTGGCAAGATCCTTTCACTAAAAGTGAACCTTCTTTGACTCACACATTGAGGGTGCGATTTTATGAGCTGATGAGCATTTATAGTTCTTCTTGACTTTTGACAGAGTTGTGGATTTTCAGCATTTTTGAGATGTATTTTATGCATCTTTGTCACCGTGTTGCATTTTATTTAAAACAATAATTACCATTTTTTGAAATCTTAACAAAGCTTGTATTACTTTATTTTATTTCACAGACATCCCTGGAGCTTTTCAGCCTTCAGGCATGGAAGTGTATTACAAAATTCCTCCCCTTTTAAAGAAAAGAAAATTACTTGCGTGTAATTCTTCTTCTCAGAAGGTAGTGTTTGTAATAGATCCCCATGTGCCTTCTTCATATTTGGGGACTTCTGTTTATTTATTCCTTAGAGTGAAAAAGAGCCAATGTTTTGAAACAGCAGAGGGATGTGCTACCTACCGATGAGGCAGTTTAATGACTCAGAACATAATCTTAAATGGAATTGTTGAGTGAGTTTACCCAAAGCTCCTGATGTACCAACTAATCTTCATTTAGTGATCTGTGTTCCAGCTCCTTAACTATCTTACAGCTCCCTGAAGTCTGCCAAATTCCATCTCCTGTGGCCAAGTTCCAGTTAGTAGATTATACTGAGCGGTTCCTTTTGTCTAAATTTTCCTGGAGACATGGGTTATCTGGTGAGGAAGAAGAAAGATAAAAAGTAAGAGAAACTCCAGGAGACAGAGTAGTGAAAGGCAGAATGGGTGAAAACTGACTGTGAAAGGAGCATATCTTCTGTAGCATTGTTTTCTTTTTTGTGGTTTTGAGGAGTACGAAAACAATCAAATCAACCAGAAATAAAAAGAGAGAGACAGATAGTATAGTAAAAATGAAGGTAGAAAATAAAGAGGAAGAGTATGCTTAATTACAGAAGTACGTATTTTGATATTTGCATAATGGATAAAGATTGCTCAGTTTGTGAAATGCTTGTATATTAGTAAATATATATGCTAAAGAACGGTACATGATAATGGTTTCAGCATATCGCTATATGCCAAAATATTCTTTCTTTACAAGATGTTAGTTCTGTTCCATGTATCTTAAACAGAAGTCTGTTACAGTTTGCACAGAAAAGAAGCTTAAGGATGAAGGAAGTGTTGGTTCTTTATACTTCTGCAGATCCAGAATGAGGAGAGCGTTATTCTTTTTCTGGTCGTATGGACTGTGACAGAGATTACTCGATATTCCTTCTACACATTCAACCTGCTCAACCATTTGCCATACTTCATTAAATGGGCCAGGTGGAGATGTCTTGCACTTCAGTTTCTCGTGGTTCTGTGCATGTTAGTTTCACGCATGCTGAGCTAATACACGGCAGAGCAGATGTTTGAGCTTTGGTTATGTGTCAGCAGAGTGAAGTTGGTTGCTTTCTGTACTTGGGATCGTTGTTACTTGGTTTAAAATGTTAATATTTTAGCTGAAATTTCGGGGTGTGATTTGTTCTTTGCTTTCTGTGTCTCATGGTCTGAACTCTGTTTTCATTTACTTCTTTTTTTTTTCTTCTATCTTTGGAGCTATCTTTTAACTTACATTATGACTCCTTAAGATGCTTTTGAATACAATACCCCAGATTAAGTACCTGTGCTAGTCTTTGTGGATTTCAGATCTTTGAAAATGTGGGAGTTATTGTCACTCAATATGTATGCGTATTATTACTGTATGAAAAGTTCTGCTTTATCAGAGCTTTTTTCTAGTATCCATGTAATGAAGCTAAATACTGATTTAGTTCGGCCCGCATAGAAAGTGTGTTCCATATCAAAACTGCTTTGATGTTGAAGCATACTTATGGTTGGTCACTAGATCACATGTATTACAGAGACTGCATGTTTATCAGGAGACTTAACTGGAAGAGTAGTAGTATCTGTAGTCATTATTTGAAAAATATCTGTAAGACAGACAGACTTACACTGTTACAAGGAAAATCTCTAACCTACATTCAGCATGATTGGTTCTTATTTAAAAGAGTGTTTGTCTATTTTCCTTTATTTTTATTTTCTAGATAATGCAGTTCTAATGCTTCTAATGCACTTCTTCGATATGTCTGATATTTATGTCCATTCCTATAATACATTGTCTTTTTTTGCTAATAGGCTTGGTTATGTTTAAGCACTAAATGGTAAACTTAAAAATAATCAGGTCTGGTTTCATTAATATTTTATTATGTAGGCTTCAGAAACGAGATATGCATTCAGAAAGTACTACATTGACAGATACACTGTTTGCCCTCAAGTCAGTATGTCTTTGAGTGACAGATTTTTTTGCTTCCTTATAATGGACAATAGGGAAAATTGACATTATCCTGGCGAGAAATGTGGTGACATATCCTATATACAAAACATTTGAGAGTGTATTATCTTTTCATAGAGTCCAAAATATCCCATCGAGATTTACAGATAATCAAACAGCACAACTGGGTATAAAGTCAGTACTCCAAGGGAGCTGGATATTTCTGATCTTTATCTTATAATTGTGAAAGATATCTGTTGTTAATGGAATAAGTATGCTCTAAATTTTTGTTTGGAATTTTCACTTTGGGGTTGTTGGGTTGTTTGGTTTTTTTCACTGCATAAAGACAAACTGTGTGTAGGTCATGCCACCGGTTCTTTTTTATACCTCCCCTGTCTGTTTTGTGACCTGTGAGTCCTCTAAGCCCATTTGCTCCTAGAAGGTTTCATGTCTGGTTGCGGCTGTCTGGATAGAGTACACAACTGTACCTTTCTCTCTGTGTGACAGCTCTCTTTGCTGTTCTCTGCATGAATTTGAGAGCTGTTCCGTAGGAGAAACTGCATCTCCATGGTACACTATGCCTAAGGACAGCATAAACCCCATTGGTTATGGTTTTCATTTTATCACCACCTATGTGGCCTATGGCATTCAAACCACATTTTCTTTATACTGAAAACCTTCAACTTTCATTTGAGTATCTTTTTCCCATTTTAAAATGGATCTGATAAGTTTCTGGCACTCTCATTTTCTTTTGGTTTTTTTGTGTGTTTTTTTCCACTTCCATTAGTGGTAAATAGAGTAGTATTTGGATTTCCCATGTGTCAGTGGGTAAAACAGGCTTCTAATGTTTCTCAACATTTTCATTATCTTCAAAGAGATAACAATACATAGACCCAGTGTGTGTGTACTGTGACAAAGATATATAAGATCATCTGAATTTGGAATCCGGTCCTGGTCAGAGTCCTGTCAGTGACAACAGCAGCAAGACCAGAATATTTTTTAAAAGGACATTATTGCAGACTGCACATTTGTGGACTCTTTACTTTTCGATATTAGACATACAGACGTTCTGATACTTCACTGTTTTTAAATAAAAGAACTGAGGAATGCATTCTCTGTAAACCTAAGTGGTGCTATCCAGAGTAACTGAAACTGGTATTCTGTGCCAAGTCAGGATGTGCACCTTGATTTTGGTCCAGGATCTACTGTAATGCATTGCTGTGCCACTAATAATAGCTAGAAGAAATTTTAAATTCATGGGGTGTTTCTCACAAGTTGTTTTTTGTTTCTGGGTTTTTGTTTTTTGTTTTTTTTTTGTTTTTAATGCAGATACAACTTTTTTATCGTTTTGTATCCTGCTGGAGTTGCAGGTGAACTGCTAACCATATATGCTGCTTTACCCTATGTGAAGAAAACAGGAATGTTTTCACTGAGACTTCCCAACAAATACAATGTCTCTTTTGACTACTATTATTTCCTTATTGTTGTCATGTTCTCCTATGTGCCATGTAAGTATTACTTGACTATAGTAATGCTAACAACATAATAATCAATTATCATCAATTCTGGAAACAGTTCCTGTAGTTAAAGTTGCTGAGCACTGCCTACTATAAAAGCCTGCTTTCTGTTGTTCCAAGCTCTGCTGTGCTTTAACTGGGTAGACTAAGATTTTCTGTCCTGTTACCTTCCTCAGAACATAAACTATCTTAAAAAAATCAGTGAAAATACTGAAAACATTCCTAAGACTTGGACAAAGTAAAAAAACTCTTTGCTTACACACAGAAATGCCCATACCTGTGTTGCTGAGAATTTCTAGTGCCTCTACCACTTTGAAGCGATGGCTTAAAAGCTGTGCAAGTTGTGCCAAAGATTTGCCTTGTTTTTATTGCCATTAATATCCATTTACTTGTCACCTCTGAAAATCACCATTTGGGAATGCTTGGGAAAAACCTGAATCAATATTCTCCAAGATTTCGTTTACACAGAAATGCACCCCCCAAACCTCTTTGAACATATTTCAGTCCCTGGTTTAATCAGATTGTCCTTGAACTTCTGGATGCCAGAAGTCACAGATCCATCGGCTATAACCAGAGCTAAGATTAGAGAGACTATGTCTTTCACCTCCAGTGTTATTTCCACTGGTACCTAAGCAGTACTGACAAGGAGGAAGCAACCTGATTCAAATATAGCACCATGAACAGGGCTAGACCAAACTAGGAAAACAGAATATTTTAGATAATCTAGACGGCGAAGCTAGAAAGAAGATGAGAGATTAGGGAGAGGCATTAAGAAGCAGGAAGATTGAAGTTTCAAGGGTCTGTGATCTGCATCCATAAAAGGTATTAATTTAAGAAGTTGACCTTGAATGTAGACTTTCACAGTATGCACTCACACTGATTTTTTCGTCACAAGAAATCATAAAGGCCATTGGGAGAGATTTATGTGAGTAAAAGATGTCCTAAGCTATCATAACATACAGTTTTGCAATTGTGTATATAACTGCATGCTTCAGGAATAAATCTAATTTTTTGTTCATTAAATATAAGGATCAAATCTATCATCAGGACAGTAATGTAATAGATTATAGAGAGCCTGGAGGCTTCTAATGTTTCTCAACATTTTCAGACTTCACAAATAGAGTATATCTGTATCCTCCTTAGTCTTGATGAAAATAATGCTTATCTTAGCACATATTTGAAGACTTCAGGTGTTGCCAGAAAGTGGTTAAGTCCTGTTTATACAAAGAAAATGTTGGAGGGAAGTTCCTTGAACATGGGGTGTACATTCTGCAGTGTGCCATAATTTTTCCGCAGTTCTTCATTATGCAAACTTTTATTTTTCTGTTATTTGAGCTGTGATTTTTGTAATCTCATTTTTTTTCTTTTATGCTTTGATCAAGTGTTTCCACAACTTTACTTCCACATGCTGCGGCAAAGAAGAAGGGTGCTTCATGGAGAAGTGATTGTGGAAAAGGACGATTGAATCAAGCCGTGTAACTATGGTGCTTTTAATGGAAAAAAAAAAAGAGGGTAAAAAACCAAAACTTCTTGGGATTTTTCTGAGTCCAAGTTTTAAAACATGGAGCAAGAATAAACAACTGTGCATCAAATAGCATGGACTGTATTATTTTTACAGTTAATACATCTTCAGACATTTTCATCCTTGGTTTCACTTTGATTTTTAATTGTTCATTTCTTCAAACAAATTATTTTCTTGTTTTCAATAGGTTGACAAATAGCTTTAAGAATTGGAATGGTGGGCTGCTGTGCTTTTTGTTCTGAAAGTTCTGTTATGACCTGTAGTCATCATGAAAAACAAGAGAGTTGATAAGTTATACTGAAAGTCAGTCTTCTGGAAAACAGAACATCAATTGGGTAATGATTTTTTTCACAGACTGAGTGGCTTAAATGGTATTTAAGCTTTATATTAAATACCTTGCCAATTATAAGTATTGTTAGCATATTGTTCAACATTCTTTTGATTACAGGATCACACTATAGAACTCTAGAATGACTTTTCAAAGGAAATGAATTCTTGATTCAAATTTAGATCTGTCTGTATTTTCACTTGTAATAGTAAAGATATGTAGAATAACAGATACAATATTAACTGGTTAAAAGTTTGTGCTGAGGAGCAGATTTGATATGCCTACCTTTCTCTGATCAGCGACTGGAATGGGACTTGTTTGCAGAGGAAGACTGATTGTCGGTATGTTTTCTGTTCTACATTTAATTCTGTATGCAGAAAAAATACAGTCTTGCATTTAGAAACTATAACTATAGTGTGATATTTAAATTCTTATAAATGGCTAAGTGGGATAAAATATATTTGAAATAGCGTCTTAAAATATCAGTTGTGCTTTAAATCATCCCATTGTGCAATTTTAATTGCTCCCTTCCCATTAATTGTTTATACTGTGTTGACCTAATTCTATTTAATGCCTTCAATAATCTGCAAGAGGGATCTACAGTATATTAATAAAAGTTGCAGATGATATTACACTGTATGACACCTGAGTGGGAGAAGTTCGATGAACTGGACTCAGCCTGAGAGATTCAAATAAAATGTAATGTGTTTGAGGAAACTTGGATACTTAATGAGAGAGAGTGAGAGAAGATTCAAATGTAATCATGTAGTAAGAAGCCTTGATAATGTCAGCAACAAAGTTGCTTCTGGCATCGCTAATATCAAAAGAAGAGTATATATGCAGAAGAGCTGCATCAGGCGTCTGTTAATCAGAACACTCCTTGTGATTGCCAAGGTCATTTCTGGAGCATGGTATTACATTTGGGTATGTCAAGGATGAGGAACTGAATCAGTCTTCTGAAAAGTCAGAGAACAGTAACAAAGTTGAAGTGAGAAAAGTCAGAAAGATTGAACCTTGAGAATGTATAATTTTTTGTTATATGACAAATATATGTAAAGGAAGAGGCTTTCTAAGTGTGAAGGTGTAACTAGAACTGATTATAAAAATTTGAAACAAGGTAAATAGCCAGTGAATATCAGGAGAAAGATCCTGCCAGTGAGCAACGAGCTGGGTTATGGAATGACACAGTAGAGCTTATCAATGCATACAGTTTCTTGGAAGGTTTTAAGTCAGATGTGATGCAGCAGTGGAAAGTAATCTTCCTTTGGCAAGAGTTTGAACTACATACTTGAATAGGCAGTTTCCATTTCTAGCTTCAATGATTCTGTGATAATACTGCTTTTTTGAAAATTGTAGATACAACTTTTCCTGGTGTATGAGGTAACTTGATGAAAAAGCAAGGATTTAGTACATCCCTAGCTTTCAAATTCCATTTTGTGCCTTAAATTTGTGGTATTTATGCATGTCTTCACTATGTGTAAATTAGTTTTCTTTTAAATGACAGGTTCGTGCTGGACTTGAGACAGAATAGTTGTATTTCTTACAATTTTAAAAGGTGTAATCTTTGTATTTTTAAGATTAAATTTCACGCAAGGTGCTATCATAACTTATTACTTCTCTGTTTTATATGCAGCTAAAATGATTAAGAGTTTGAAGTATAACTGCAACACTGAATCACAAAATAGTTGTTACACATGTTGTTACGCATGCTAGCAGCATATTTGTCCAGAGTTCTTAGAGTACTGTTTTATAAACTTCTCTTGCTTTTTTTTTTCCATGAGGAACATCATGGCAGTTTTTAGAAATATTTCTCAGCAAGCGGAATAGTGTGATGAAGTACGACTAACTAATATTATATTAAGTTCTGTGTCTCTTTTCTAACTGTCAGGGCAGCTCACTGAAGACCATAGCTATCAATTAATTGAAAATGCTTTGGATACTTTAAGGATGTGATTTTGAAATCCTTGACTGGATGAGTGTATCCCACAGATACTATTCCTGTAATAAAAGGAATACCTGTGCTATAACACTCTATTATGGTGGAGCTTTTTTTTCATTGTGGCCTTAGGATATTATCATTTATCAGTCAAGGAGCTATTTTTGTATCCTTTTGCACCCATCACATGAAAAAAACATAGCACTGTTTGCTAAAATCTTGGGTTTGCACTTTCATAAAGCAACAGTGTAAAAGGTAGTGATACAATTTTGAAAGTGATTTGCAGCAACAAAAAAATCTTGCTAAATGATAAATGAATATAAATACAGCTAAAAATTACTTACAGTATTGCATTCAGCATTTCATAGACCAGAGAGGTTGCCATGTAGATTACCTTACATGGCATGTACTTAGAAACAAAACAAAACAACACATTCTTTTCTTCCTCTTCTTTTTTTGATTAAAGCCTTTTGAAGCCTCAGTGTGTACCTTATCTTTTAATATCTTCTCATATATAGTCAGAATTGCAGGTAAAATCCTTTTACTGTTGACTTCAGATGGGCCAGGGTTTTATGATAGGTAGCTTAAATAAACTTCAATATAACATCATTAAACATTTAATCAGCTTGTTAAATGGACATAAAAAGTATGATTTTCATATGGTGCTCTCTTTCCAACTTCTTTTTGACACCTGTTTTTTTTAGTCTTCCTCTCTGCAATATTTCTAGTTTTCTAAAGCATTAAAATCCTCCTGCTTATGAAAGATTAGGAATGTATTCAGATATCAGCATCTTTAATGTTTTGAGTTAGTGTTCAACAAATTGTTCGTATAAAGGTGCTTTCTTACTTGTGCTAGATATGCCTTCTGGAATGGATTAATACAGAAGCTTTTTTTAATAATAGTAGATAGGAATAGGATTTTGGAAGGAGATTCCTATTCATCAGGTGACATATCCCAGTAGTGGTAATAACATACACACACCATCCTTTTTATAAAGCCCAGCTGGAAGCAGTTGGATTTCTTGAGGTTCCCCCCCAACACTTACATGATCTTCCCACCGTGAAAGGCTGTCCTGGGACAGATTGGGTGAATCGCCTTGTTTCACAGCATTGCCCAGGATGTCTAGAGGCCACATGGCCTCCCAACATGGACAGTGCAGAGGAATATGATGCTGAGAAATTGTATCTTCCACATTAGCTGCCAAGAGGATCACTGAGGCCATTGTGGACAGTAGCTGTGAACATCATTACTCTCACCTCTCACTAAGCAGAATGTGAGAAGGGAGGAAGCTCAGTGTGCTTTTATACCTTTTGCTTAGGGAACTCATGAGATCAGCTGGGAGAATCTCTGTGCACACAGGGTGTGTTACAGAAAAGTCTTTTCTGCTCGCTCAGCTATCTCATTACTATCTGTCTGTAAGCCTGTATTTTTTGAAATACTGGTATGCCAAGATAGCTGTGCCACACTGCTCTCAATTGTGTAGTTCAAAAATAACAACCTGGGAGAAATGGTGCAGTGTGCTGCTTCTGATTCCTATTGAACGTAACATTTAGCTAGGTTCATGTTAATGAACAGGTTGCAATGGCTAGTTACAGGGAGGTCTGTGGAGACCTTTTCTGTGACCAGAGGGAATCTACCTTTTCTTGTCCAGAAAGAAATATGTGCATTTCAAATCTAGGTCTAGCTACTGCTCTGACTGTGGAAATTGCAGTCTTCACAGCAACTTACTTTAGTGCATATTTGCATATTTATATTATTGCTAAATAAACTCGAAAACAAATTACAGTCATTACAGTAAGTTATAATTTAAGGTAGTTGCTACACTAACAGTTTTTGTGAATTCAGCTCTTACTTAATCTGCCTTAAAGGAATAAAAAAAAAAAGGAAGTTAATACAAATGAGTGTTCTGCAACTAGGCAGGAGGGCTTCATAAATCAGAATTTTCAGGCAGGCAGACTGGCTGCAGTTGTTATAAAGGATTGGTTAAATGTGGTTTTGAACAAAAAGGTTGAAAGCTTTTCTGAAAATTAAATTTCATTTCATTATGTGTATTTTACAATGTGCTCAGAGATACTGTATTATTTATTACCGGTTTACAATTTGAATTCATGCTGAACATACACTTTTT
This sequence comes from Pezoporus flaviventris, assembly GCF_033815535.1. Lineage (NCBI taxonomy): Eukaryota > Metazoa > Chordata > Aves > Psittaciformes > Psittacidae > Pezoporus > Pezoporus flaviventris. The sequence goes on from NW_026892595.1 coordinate 13,052,027, forward strand.
ATAGGTGATTAACTGTAGCCCATTAAAATGTTTCATTCTGTGTTTGTTACAATGACGATTTAAGAAACAAACACCTAATGTTTCTGCAGAGCTCTCTGTTCTCTTACTCAAGTGAGTTGAAGTACTGCTGGTGTCTATGAAGCTCTGCAAGTCTGTTAAACTGGCAGATTTATATTTTCCAAGGATAGCGCCTTACACTTGCTTTCATGATGGCACACCTAAACAGTGAGTGATGCTCTGGTTCAGTATCTGGTACCACTTGTCCCTGATGCCATTCCAGGGCTCTCGAGTGCCTTCAGTAAGACTGAAGGTTTTACAGAGGTCAGTAAGTGATTCATCCTTAGGATTTACCAGATTTGGAAGACCTGTCTTGTGAACTCTTAGCCCACAGAAGTGAGTAAGTCTGACAAATGGACTTAAGGCTATAGCAAGACAAACTGTGGCAAAACTGGCTAGAGTTGGGTAACTCTAGCCCTCTCATAGGAGCTAGCTGTCAAGTTCAGGCCTGCAACTGGTAGTGGCTTTTGTGTTGTAAAATGGACAATACTTTCTGTGCCATGTTGTATCAGCTGAAACATGTCGTCTTTTTATTCACAGCTCTCTTGCTGCTTTGTTCAGTCTTGAATGTATCTTATGTCCTTTAAGTTGATGGCTTTGTAAAAGTGTAAGTACAGAAATATTTATCGAAGCATATCATGTATAGAATTGTACTTAAAGATTCTTGGTCATGTAAATGCACCGCCACTACTCATTGTTGTCATTTTTTCTGAGATGCGTTGTCAATAGCAGTTTACACAGACAGGAAAGCAACACAATATGATAATTTTAATAACTTATTTATTTGCAAATATTGTAAGATTTGTTGGGTTACAGATTCAGATATTTGTTTTAGAGATTGTTAATAATGTAGCACTGTAGAAATTCATCAATTAAAAGATACATTCTAAACTATGTTCTATTTGATTTTTATTTTTATTTGTTTTGTAGTGTGTAGACATCAGTACATACAAATGTTCACCATTTTATACCAAACTGGTTTTACAAATACTATACTTTTTTATCTGGAATTATTTCAAATATTAATCTTGAGGTTCCGTGTATCATATTTACTATCAGCCAGTCTTCCATTTTATATTTCTTTAAATATATTCCATTAAAAAGCGGTAGGTTTGTGTAGTAATACTGGTTTATCAAACCAGAGGGAAAAATGCAGGGCATCAAAGAGAATGCGTAACATCTGTCAGCATGTATGAAGAGAATTGCGTTACAGTGGTCCTGAAATAGGTATTACAGTAGTGGATATTTCTGTGTTTTGGAACAGGACTTTTTTTGGTATTAACCTTTTGAGGAGGGGTGGAGGCAGTAAACATCCTCTGGCTGTCCTCTGCTACATGACTACAAGACTTAACAATGACATTGCAGGGATGAGGATTTTGTTGCCATGACAGTGTGATATAGCAATATGTGAACACTCACACCTACTTCTTTTGAATTAGGAATCAAGTGGTTGTACCCCCAAGGAGCTTGACTGCCTACAAAGGCTAAATCCTGTTAGTCAGATGCATTATAAGAGAGTCAGTCGTAGATCTCCTAATCTGAACGTCACAGAAGTGGTCTTCTGATCTAAATTTACAGGATAGGATTTATTTGTCTTGGTCCTTGCCAGCTTCACACCAGTCAGGTTTCTACAGAAGATGGTGGAAGAACATCCACTGATCTCAGCAGGAGTATGATGGGACATAGACATTCACGTACTCTCTTCTGTGTAAATCTGGATTTACCAGGAAAAGAGTAAACTCTAGCACTGTGGGAGAGAGCACATGCACATGTGCATTAGCTGCTGCATGGTAGCTCGCCTGCCTCCCAACTTTGCAGTGTGACAGCACCCAACAGGGCTCCCTGTGGAACATGCCAAAAGTCTAGGAAATCTCCACTACATTCTCCACTAGGAAATCTACGCTAATATTGCATTGTACTAATCTGAATTCAGCAGAGTCACAGAAACTCCCTTGACATATCTGCAGGAGTATCTTTTATTTCTGAAATTAACCTAGGCCCAATGACACATCCCATTAAAAATAGGCAGGGTTAGATCAGCCCTCACAGCTGCTTGGACATTCCTAGCTTGGAATGCTGCTGCCACTGAGCAACTTTGATTTTCATATGTAGTCTCTTGGCGGTCTGTGTTCATACCACTGTCATAAAATGGCACTTTGCCTGCCCTTAAGTGGCTGTGCCACGTTCTAGATGATAATTTCTCAGTTGCTTCAGAGCCTTGCTATTTTACATGTTAGCAGTAGCCCACAGCTGGAAAAACACTGCATTGTGGTATTCCTAAATTGGTGGAATGGCTACATTCCTTAGAAATAACTTCATTCTCCCAATGATTGCAGGATGAAGATTAAATACTCAAGACTAGTATTTTTTATGATGTGATTGATTGCCTCCTGAATAATGTCTGTTACGCATGAACAGTTATTAGGGGTTTGTTTGTTTGTTCTACCTATATCATTACTTACAAATTACTTACATCATTGCCTACTCAGTATGAAGCCAGTGGGAATTTGTGGTTGGCATATATGTGAGTTCCTTGAGTTTATGGCAAATTTGTAATCCACTTCCTTGATCATTAGCTTCAACTCTTGTCTGCAAATTCTTGTGGAAAATATGCAGTGATTTCACCTCCTGTCTGAAGTGAGCATTATACTTCAGGTTATCTTTCTCAATGCATTCAATATTTAAGCATGATTCCCTTTTTGTCTGTTTTCCTTCTGACCTGTGTAGGCTAGTGCCATAGAAGGAGCAATCACAAGATCTCTTGTAAATAACACCAGGTTCTTGTTAGTTCTCGTTTTGCTCCCCAGCTCCTTTGAACACTCGCTACAATCCTTGAGCTTAGTTAAACAGCACTAAGTTGGAGATAACTCAGTCACCTTCCTGTGCTCTGTAAAGTATCAGAGGACAGAGTATGAAGAAGACAGAAAGCCATCAGAGGACAGAATATGAAGAAGACAGAAAGCCGGCAGAGAACAGCGAAGCTAACATTTTATGTTAGACAAAGAGTGGGTGGCTTTACTCGTGTGCTGAGGGTAGTACGTCGGGTATATGTTCAGAGAACTGAAAAGGAGACTATTTCTGAATCAGTCACTCCTGGATGTGCTTGTGACTAGAACAAGCTTGCTATTTAGCCCTTGGTATTGAGAAGACACATGAGACGAGCTTCACTGATGAGTGGTACCATTTATATATCTGCTCTTGCTTTTCATCTCTGAGCACGCTATGTGCCTGCAATTGCACGGTTTGCAGGTGCTGCTTTCTACATGTTAAGAGAATTAGCACCTTCCCCCAGTGTTTTAATGTAGTTCAGTTCTGAGATGCCAAGAACTTCTTGGGAAAAAATAGTGCTGTAGACTGAGCTGATTCCATCTTGAGAGCCTGAATGTTTCAAGCAGTAGAAGTATATCTATTCAGGGTTTTGGGTGCCCTCCGTAAATAGTTCTGGCAGCTAATTTAGTCCTGCCTCCCATCTTTCTGATGTCATCTTTTCCAGCACAAACTATCTTCTAATTCATTCTGCGCTATGAAATCTCATTACACAAAATAAAACATGTATGAAAAAGAAATAAGAGGTATGCAGGTGGGCCAGCATGCTTAAAATATGGGACCTGTCCTTCCTCACTGGTTTTGTTTTGGTGGGAATCACGAGGGGGAGAAGCAAAGCTGTTGTTCACTAACAGTGGTTTTAAAGTTTCCTGGCTGTGAACCAGTTTGAGGGAAATCTGCTCAGGGATGGGGTTTGTAAATGCTTGCTGAGAAGTCGGTCATTCGCAAGTTCTTTTTCCCAGTGTATATTGGAGTGCTCTTATTGCTTTAAAATGATTGCATGTACTTTAAACATGATGCTTATACCTTCAGGGTGTCTTGTGCTGGTCCTAAGATTTCTGTCAGCGGGCTTTAACCTTTCTTTTATTCAGTTATATTCCCATTACAGGCCTATAGCATCCCTCCAGTGATGATCTTTCTTCAGCATGTATTTCATATTTCCCTGTGAGGCTGTGACTGTTGTACTTAAACATGTTCAGAGCCTAAGTAATATTACTTACTATTTCTTCTGGTTGAAAAAGGCTATTACCCTTGTTTTGGTGATGGTGAGCATGGAGGGTTTTTGATCAAGGAATGCTTAGTTTCAGAGCTCTGAGATCTACAGTGAAACCTGGAAACCTTAAATTGGAGGAAGGAGTAAAATTGCTTCATTATCGACTAGAAAATCCAAGACCTGTAACAGGTGTCTATTGAATGAGATAATTAGGCATGCTTTAAAGTCAGCTGCAGCCAAGCTGTTATTTCAGTATTGCTCTCTCAGAAACCCCAGGCAGAGGATTACTGGTCTCATGATGATAGCAAATGCCTTAAGAGCACCACCCAGGCTAACCAGTGTTATTTCCCGTTGTCACTCTTCTTCCATGGGAAACTGAGAAATAGTTACTGTGTAAGTACACTGAGCTGTTATTCTTTAGGTATACTATTTACCAAGAGGTTTCATCTGCAAATAATGCCTCTTGAGATGGTGCATGGGAAGGATCTGATAATTCAGAAAAGCCTTTAAAGAGATCAGGTTTTCAATTGTCACAGCTGGGTAGGTTTGCAGTTCACAGTAGGTTTGGATGATAGGGATCGTGGGACCAGATGCTCTGCTGCTGTGCCTCAATGGCATTATGCTGGCTTATACAAATCTAAAGACCTGACTCTTAAAAAGGCTTTTCTAAGAAGAATAGTTACAAATTTGAAAATGTTGTCCATGAGAAATTTTGGTATTTTTCTATTTTAATTTGGACAAACGCTAGAAATACCAGCATTCCTTTCAGAAAACCAGAGATGGAAACAGGAGGGATTTTTGTTCTGAACCTGTTCTAGATTAAACCTTTTCTGAATGTTTTAATACTGTGAAACTCTCAAACCCACATTATTTTCCTAGGAAATCCCTGGCTAGCTCAGTTGCCAAGTCCTGCAAGTGAGGATGTGGGTCTAGGGAGCAAGGTGTAAGAAGGTGAATGAAGAGCCGTCTTGCCTCCCCCAGCTGTGAGCGGCTGGCAGAGGCTTCGACACCAGGCAGCTGCTGCGTGGGACTGCAGCCCTGCAGAATGAGGTCAGTAGGTGGAGAGGCAGCTGCCAGGGGCAGGCTTTAGAGATACCAGCGAAAGAAGCTGTGGAAGGAGCAATACAGAGTGGAGCTTGCCAAGGGGGAAGCAGGGAGTGGCCGCAGCGAGCAAGGCACCAAAAAGAACAGTCCTCAGTTGCTTCATGCATGGTTGTTAAATCGAGAGGGACTTTTTAGGTCTTCTGCCCTGCAGAAAAAGGAGGTAATGTTCCTGGAGGAGAAGGGGCAAATGAATTCATTGGTCCCAGATTTGAGAAAAATACAGTCTCGTTCAGTGAGATTCCGCTATTAATTTTACCCCACTGTGTCACATTGTGTAAGCTTTTATCCTGACTCAGTCTGTTTCTTTCCAATATAAGCAATGAGATGGAAACATCTTCTGATACGTCGTGACATCTGTTTTCTTTCCTGGTGCCTTTGACTTGGAATTTTGAGACCAGTGGCAGGAACTTGAACCAGGAAACAGCTAACTCCTCCTCCTAAAGGCAGCCGTGCCCGCCTTTGTACTGCACCCTTCCAAAGGAATGTTTGGCTGTTCTGTGCATCAGGACGTTAACCCTGGTTCACCTTAGCTCTGTGGTGAGAAAATCCTTTAGGGTCTGTCTGAGACGCCTACACAGCCTGTGGGAATCCCTGGAATAGTCAGAGCTTTGCTAGCAAGCCAGCAGTTTGAGATCTGTCTCTGCTGAGGATTTGGTTTCAGTCTTGAGTAGCCTCCTCTCCCCCCAGTACAGGGGGACAGATCTGCAAAGGAAACCTGGTCACTGCTGTGAATCTAGACTATTGCAGTGGTTCCTTGCTCTCAGTCTGGGAGTGTAGATGGAGTTAAAATAATGCCTGTTCTAACTGTTCACCCATCTCATCTTTTTACCACTATGCCCTCTGGGAAGTGTGACTGGCTGGAAGAACTGTATCTTGTGCTCAAAAGCGTAGAAAGAGGCTTAATGTTGCGACAGACAAGAAATTGGCTGGGAAAAACGAAGGATGAAGTGACAGCAATAACTGTTTAGAGAATATAAACGTGGGATTTAACAACAGTACACAGTAAAAACGAGCTAATTCCACAGTATAAATGCTGATCTTGCATATCTGAGGTAAACCGAGGTGGTTTCTACTTTTCGCAGGTTTTCCAACACTTGAAGTGAACCAGATGGTCATTTTGTGTGGTGCCCTGAAAGTTAAGCTGACAGTTTGCACCAACCTGTACATGGCCTTTTATAAAACACATCACGTGTATTTCTCTTGTCTGTATTGATTTAAGTTTTCTAAACTACATCTCTCCAGATCATTCTGTGGAAAGCTGAAATAAATCCAGGCGCTCTCATTTCACTGTAGCCGGCCTTACTTGGTTTAAGGCTATGGCAAAGGCAATTTTTCCTCTGCGTTATGTGTGAGTCCCTTCTGACACTGAGAACATTCTATTGTCTTCACAAAGGATTGATGCTGTTTATTGGACATAAAACTAAAGAGGGCACTAAAACCAATGATAATAATACAGTATCTGCAGACAAATAGCTTTTCTGAAACAAAACAACAAAATGAGTTATTGCTGGAAGTGCCAATTAATGCTTTTAAAATGCTTTAATTGCACAGTATCTGTTTCAGAATATTGAAATGCAGAGGTAATTTGGGCTAAAAGAAGATGTGATTCACAGTCGAGATGTAAGCTGTGACTTGACAAGGGGTTTAATAGCTGCCTTAGGCAGATCAGAGTGTGCGATAATGAGCATCTAGCAGAAAAACATGTCGTGGAACTGAACTTTAGAGTTTGCCAGAGTAAGCAGTCAGTAACTAGCTGGTAATGCTCCTTCAACTACACAAAGAGGCAGAAGTGGTCACTCTTGGCAGCAGTGACTGCTGCAAGCTTTGAGCTAGTTACAAAGTACTCATTCTCAAAAGAAATACATGCATTCATATATAGTCATAGTCATATATATGCACATACATCAATGTATAAATAAGAAATCTGGTTTTGTGGAATACAGTTCAGTGAAATGACAGAGAAGTAAGTTCATGATAAAGCCTTCACCAGTTTACTGTGCTCCATTGTCTGCCCATGTCCCCTGCCAAGTCCTTGCTGGGAAGCTGTGAAAAGAAAATGATTTGCTGGCTTAGGCTTAGACTTGACTCTGTTCCCTCCGTTGCTACTGTACTCTTCTCTGCAGGGGATCACTTTACATATTCTTAATTGCAGAGACAGCTCGTGGCATTGGCACAGTTGCACTGAGAAATGGGTTTTAATGAAGTGCAGTTCTCTTATTCCACTGGAACTTCACCATCCACAAGCTGAATGATAGCATCCTGTCAAGATAATGCTGACAACTTTGTCACCAAGAGAACAGATTTATTTGGCATCAATGCATTTTATGGCAAGACTGAGCTTTAAAAATGCCTTGCCGTGTTGTTTTATGTTTACCTGTATTTTTCTGTTTGAGATTATTGCTGCTTGGAAGTAAAACGAAAGGGAAGTTCCTGGCTGGACATTAAGATTCCTCTTACCTAGCTCTAGAATTTTGTGATGCAGATGTTTGCAGCTAGGACAGATACCCAAGTTTCTGTTTAGAGTCAGGAGAGAGAAATGGGCACTTGGAGGGCTCAGTCTATTTAACCTTTTGTAGACATCTCCTTTGAGTTAAGTCCCACTCTAGCCTTTTTGTATGAAAGATAGCATACTGTACCTGGTTCTGCAAACAGTGTTCCTACAGGTACACTGGTAACAGCCTCCTGACTCCACACTGTTCATAGGCTTCCTCAGCAGAAGAATGGTTGTATCCCTGAGGCATAACTTGAGAAACTCACCAAACAGATCACTTTCCAGGATGTAGAAGTTCCACTTGGAGAAAATGGAGGGAAACATTGCAGATGATCTCTAAAGGGGGAATTCCATCGCATATTTTTGAAGATTTTGTCTACATACGGATCAACCCAGCTGTGAATTTCAGCCACATTAGAAAGAGGTGGTAATGTCTCCAGGACATCATATTCCTAAAAGATTTTTAGAAAATTGGGGCTTGAATAGGGAAAGATAGAGCCAAATGAATGAGCTGGGGTGCACACGCTGGCTGCCCTACCAGCAACCTCTGGACAAGCCACTGCACCCTACTGCCTCCCTCTACCTGGTACTTTGGGTATGAGAAAGAGCCCAGTGATTTCAGGAATGTAAGGCCAGAAACTGGGGCTGCTAAGGCATAAAGGCAACAGAGAATAGCTGGGTCTGGTGAAATGCTGGGTGGATAAAAATCCATGGGAATCCAGGCTAAGACTGACTGTTCTGTGCATGTCATTCCTAATCGTGCATAATGTTGTTACTGCATAATACCCTTAACTTTTGTAAGTGGAAGAAGGACCTGGAAAATTCGAGTGAATAAGATGGACACACTGTTAAGAAATTAGAGCAAACAATTGCTTGTCTTCACCTGAAGCATCCTTTTCTGCAATCCCCAATTTCCTACTGCAAAATCCTCTTAGTATCTCCCTGAAACACAAGTCTAAAGAAAATTGCACTCTGTCTGCACTTCTGTTGAGCTAACAGAAAAGAGGTCATCTCTGCTGTCTGGGTATTGTCCAAATGCTACACTTAATGAGTCTGCTTAAACATTTAGATGAGAGAAAAAGGTATATAAAGGCTGTTCCCTCAAGCAATTTATCACAGGAGCTATGGAAAGGTCAACGACAGAAATACTGCGAAATGTGTAACACAAATTCAGTGAGGAAATGTGAGGCTGAATGTCCACAGGCAAAAGAACTGTGTTTCCCCCACTTGTCAGGATGCTTATAAAGAACCTGAACAACTGCTTAAAATCAGCATGTGCTTGTCAATATTGTGGCTAGTAACTTAAACCTCCCCAGTCTTTGAGTTAGTCTTGAGTGGGTATTCAGAGCATCTCCTGTGCATTAGTCCCTAGCATGCTCCCTTCATTCCCTGCGCTGATCTGCTTAGTCCTCCTCTCTGGCCTGTCTTATTGACCAGCTTCTCAGCCCTTCTACTTGAGTCTCTGTGACTTGGGTGCACCACTTTTTCCTTATCTCTGAAAGGAAATAATCTGGTTCCCTTTTCTAGCTGAGTGCCGTTTGTTATTCAGAAATCACAGAATTGTTTAGGTTAGAAAAGACCTCTAAGATCACGTCTAACTGTAAACCTAACATTGCCATGTCCACTAAAATGATGTCCCCAAGTGCCACATCTACATGTCTTTTAAGTACCTCTAGGGACAGTGACTGCTGATGAATGATGGAAAGTGGCTTGCTAAGCACTTACACCAGCTCCCTCAATATCCTTTGGTGGATCCCATCCAGCCCCGTAGACATATGTGTGAGTGGTGCAGCAGGTGCCGACCATTTCCCCTTGGCTTATGGTTTATTTTGCTTCCTGTCCTTGTCTTCCAACTCAGCAGGCTCAGTAGCCAGAGAACAACCAGTCTTACTGTTAAAGATGGAGACGGACAAGGCATTAAGTACCTCAGACTTTTCATCATCCTTTGTTACTATGTATCCTCTCCCCCATTGGATAAAGGATGGTGATTCTCCTTAGCCCTCCTTTTGTTGCTAATGTATTTATAGAAACATTTGTTATTGGCTATTACAGCAGCAGGCAGATTAAGTTCTAGTTGGGCTTTGGCCCTTCTAATTCTCTCCCCGCAAAACATCACAACATCCTTGTGATCCTCCTGACTTGGCTGCCCCTTCTTCCAAAGGCCGTAAACTCTCCTTTTTAACCTGAGTTCCAGCTAAAGCTCTCTGTTCAGCCAGACCAGTATTCAGTCTGCCTCTTCATCCTGGTTGGGCGGTCTGTAACAGACTCCCACCATGATATCTGCTTTCTTGGCCTTCCCTCTGATTCTTACCCATAAACATTCAAACCCACAATCACTATCATTAAACTGTAGACGATGAAAACATTCCCTAGCATACAGGGCTGTGCCACTGCCTCTCCTCCCTTACCTCGCCCTTCTGAAGTGTTCATAGCCATCCATTGCAGCACTCCAGCTGTGCGAGTCATCCCACCACGTTTCCATGATGGCAACCATGTCATAGTTCTCCTGCTGCGCAATGGCTTCCAGATCCTCCTGTTGCCCACACTGCTTGTATTGGTGTAGTGCACTTCAGCTGGACTACCGATCTCACTGCTTTTTTGCGAGGAGAGACCCTAATTCCTGTGTGACCATTCTCGGGCACTTCCATTGTTTCTAACCTATCAATAACCCTTGTGTCTCTGCTGCCAGATGGATCTCTATCCCCTGCATCCTCTGAGACATAAGACTAAAGGACCTCGCTAGCACATTGTCCCTCAAACACTGTCATGCTGCCCTTGGGCTTATCTCTAGTGAACCAGGGTTGATCCTTTCCCCGCCTTCAAGTCATTATGCTGGGATGAGAAACAGGTTCACAATGCATTTACTCACTGTTATATCTGCATATAAATTCATCTCCCCGTGACTACAAAGGCTTTTGTGATGTACATTTTCAGTTTGATCTGCTGTTTTCTCATTGTATTTTAATGATTTTTAGTGCCCTAGTTTTAAGACCAGTTGTTAAATAAGGAGGTAATGCCTGTCTGTTGAACACGAATCTGAAGCCATAGTCCCAGTCCCAATCTGGTCTCTGCAATCTGGTACTGCTTTACTCATGAGTCTGGCAATTTCAGTACTGGTTTCAGGAAGGTTTTAGACTGTGGCTTGCACTATCTTGAAAAGCATCTGAAATTACCATAATCGTGAGGTAGTGTATTACTTAGCATTAGCATAGCTGCTACGTGGAGTCCAACAGATAAGCATGAGATTACGTGTCTTGCATTGTCACAGTGCTATTTCTAAGTAGTGGGAATAATAATCCAGATGTGATATATAGTTAGCATAAATAAATTCATTTCATGCTATATTGAGCACTCTGCATAAAACACTAGACTCTTTTCTCTATATTTTTAATGGTAACAGTATTTCTTGTTATTTTATTTCTGTCCTTTTTCTGCTTACTCAGAATTAAACTTTCTGTTTGCCATTTCTAGACCTTTACTGTGTCCATCATTCTTTTATCTGTGTGTTTGCTTTCTATCTCCATAGCCTCTTTTCTTTTACTTTTTAATGAGCCTGGGGTTTTGACCTGTTTCCACCCCAGAAGAGGTGCAGTAGTCTATTCCATAAAAATGAATTTTCAAGACATTACTGGCCTTTTGCACGGAGCTCTTGAACACCCCCCATGGCAGCCATTCTGTCTGTGCTCAGCAGTACAAGGTTTTCTCTCTGAGATCTCAGATTAGCTCAAAAGCCAGCATCAAGCTGATACAAACCTTTACTTAACAGGGGTTCCAGTATCCAGATTGATGTTCTGCTCACATCATTCCCTTTTGAAAGATTCTTTTGCACTGGATGGACTGTGAATGGTACCTTAAATTCTGCTCTGCAGGCTTTTACAGAATGTTTTTCCCTACAAATGTAACAGTTCTGGCCAAAGTCTGGGTACTTAATACACACACATCTAGCATGATCTTTCAGGTTGCTGCAGGTGCACAGTGATTCTTACTGTGATTTTGAGTCTCTGGCCTGTAGAAATCCTGGAATTTTCCTCTAGCTTTCAGTGACTTAAGGTTTGGTTACTCTCTGTACTGTAATACTGTTCTTCCTTTTAACTCTTGCAATCAGACCGGGTTCTGTTTTGCTAATGCAAAATAATCTCTGCCTTTTCACAGGTTAAATGAGGACTGTTGATTAGATTTTTCCCCCCTTTGATTTTGATATCTGATCCCTCTTACAATTTGTTCTGACACAGTGATTATAATAACAGTACATGATGTATTTTGAGTTAAGACAAGTTGCAGCTCTGCCATACATGACTCAGTTTTTCCCCTCTGATTGGTTTCTCCTTTAAAGCTGATACCTTTGAAGAGTGCTTTCTTTCTCCTGGATGTGATATACCCCATCAGTATCTTTCGTGCTTCCTTATCACTGGCTCAGACTTCAATACTTGCCTATGCAAACACAAATAGATGAAAATCTAATCTGTCTCCTAGTAATATTTAGAAAAATACCCACCTTAGGGCCATCTTTCCGGTTGCTTTCCCAGCAAACATAATGGTCACTTGAGCTTTTTCCCCTTGTCTGATACATTTCTGGAAAATGTCACCTTTCTTGCAGTTTTAACTGTCTCCCAACAAAACACTTTATTCACTGCTGCTTTCTTTTTTAAAACCTTCTTTCTGTGTTTGAATCTACTTCTGTTTATTCTCTCAGTCCTTGCATCAAGAAGCATTCTTTGCTTTGGAAGCTTCTGAAGAATTCATAGTTTCAGCTTTTAAGCACAGTGAGTCATTATTATAACAAAAGGTAAAAATAAAGACAATGTGAAGAAATAGTACATGAGGGAGGGAGAGAAATCCGTGTAGCCCACTCTCAGCCTGCCTGCAGACAGCCGATTCAGACAGAATTGCTCCAAGCTGCCACGTTTCAGTCACTGTCATGGCCCTTTGTCCTAATGTGCATGGCACACACAGCCTATAATCACCTGCACTCTAGGGAAAATAATCTGGTAAGTCAGAAATATATTACAGAAATATTCTGGACACTAAAGCACAGTAATATAGCCCTCTGCACTAGGAAAGGTGTAGACAATTATTTCAGGTATTGGCAAGAGAAGTTATATGATACTTGTAAAATAGGAAACCTTTCTCAGAAGGAGATATTCAGTTGTTTGTAAAAATACTAATTGGAAGGGGGTGGCGGGGAAGCATCAAAATTGAGCTGTAAGGTGATTAAGAAGAGGGTCCGTGCTTCTGGAGACTGATGCTTCTTCTCCATTCTGGTGGCCGGTGGATGTGTATATGCAAAACAGAGGTAAGCCCCTTGACTCACCTTAACTCAAGAAAATTGCATGGCTGCCCTAATAGCTGCTCCCAAATTGTGCTCTTCTGCATTTGCAGGATGAACCTGAGGAGTGACTTATGTGTTATTAGCAGCAATAAATATCTATTGGACAGGTTGTTATTGAAAGCTTTGAGACAATAGAGATGAAAGAGATGAACAGATATTGTCCCACTTAAGAATCACAGCTATTTTGAAAGGTGTACCACTTTGAGCAAGAAAGACCTATGGAAAGCTCTTCGGGGATAACTGACAGCAGGAGATGAAACAATTGAATGATGTGAAAGGCAACCTCTATAGGTGAAATACAGAGGATAACCTGTCTGGGAGGTGGGGTTTTTTTTTCCTCTTTCAATAGCTGGCAACAATAGCAGCAGCAGCAGGAGGTACCTGAGAGTGAATGAGAGTGAGGGAGCCTGGGATAATCAGCAAATGGCAGTAAATAAGAAAAAGGACTTGAAAAGGTTCTGGGCCTGAGCAGCTCTATGAACAGTGAATAGAGACAACAAAAGGAAGAGTGCATTTTGAAAGAAAACACAAATGTGCTCTTCCTCCTGGCTGCATCTGAACCCTTTCTCAACTGATAGATCAAAGCATAAAGCAAAGATGTGTTTCATCTTTCATGTGGCTGTGCTCTTCTGTAATAAGCCTGAGCAAACAGGTTATTTACCCGCCTTCCAGTGAAGCCACATTTTTTCAGTCAGGAATCTTCTCATGCCCCATTCTCCAGCCGATTGAAGCAGAGGGTTGATTTTCGCCTGACGCAGACAGAGCTGCACCACTTTCCATCGGTGGGTTGATAGCGGCTCACTTCAGAAGTGAATTTTGTCATATTAAAAAATGTTTAGTTTTTGAGTAGGAGGAAGACAAATATTTTTCGTCAAGCCAAGAGCTCAGTGTAAACTATCGCAATTCCTTGAAGCTGGCAACAACTTTTGGTGATGTCTGAATTCACAGACTTTGCAAACAGAGTCGGATTTGGGTCATAGGCTTCAGGTAAATATCCCTCCCTGCCCTTGGATAAACAACTTCACAGCTGCATTGTCCTACTTGTTTAGTTGGCCGCTCTTTTAAACTGGGTTTTGTCAAGGGAAATGAGAATATGTTAGGTGCCTTGTAAAGCACCTAACAAACAGCTTGCTTAGTCAAGGATGGGTTTTTGCCTTGTTTCCTGCCACTGGCAATCTCAGAAGCAGCTTGGGTTTGTAGGTCAGGGATTTTTGTTCTGACTTAATGACTGTACTTCTAAAATCTTTCCTGTTTAGCAAATTACTTTTTTTGTCTTCATGTCATTGTCTTTTTAGCACCTCCTTAACTGGAGACTAATTTGAGGCACAACAGCAGCAGCATTAAAGAAATTGGCAGCAGTGTGGAGATCTGACCTGACAGCACAACTCCCTTCTCACTGTAGTGACTGCAGGTTGTTCACATCTAAAAACCTTGTCCTCATTCACAAAAATATAACCCCCTTAATTACGACCTCCAGACAGCTGCTCTCTGTGCAGACCCAGATCAAGACATGAATACTCTTTCTGATACATCCGTCCTCTGTCGGAATATAATGTCATGGAAAATGAAATATGACAATCAAATGTGCCAGTGACCATGAGGTGAATAGTAAGTCTTCCCTCTGCTCCCCATATGTTCTGCGGTTGTAGTACTGAGTCTGGCAGAGCTGCTGCATTTGCTCATTTCCTTTACTCTGAGCCAAGATTCCCAGTAGTGTCAGGACAATTTTAGAAGCAAGATGTACTCAACTGAACTTCATCTATGAAGAGAAGAACAGGTGCTTATAGCTGAGTTCTCAAGTCCATATATTACCTTCTTGGCTTTTTTTTTTCTGTCTGAAACAGAGCAATTTGTGAATATGGGCTTTTGGCCAGTCCTCAGATTTCTGGAAGCCATCTACTCCTGAATATGTCTATTCTGGGGAAAACTAAAAGGCAGAGGAGAAGATAGAAACACATCTGCAATGCACAGAATAACTGAAGTAGATAATATAATTGTCAAGCAATATGCAGAATGCCTTCTGGCATAAGAATACCCTCTCTCAGGTCCACTAACTCAGTGGACTTAATAACTTCTCTATGCTTTGCTGTATTGCATGATTTCAAGTTATATCTTGGGAAGGAACAGGGCTAAGTGCATCCACCAGTGTAAAGAAGGGATAAGGAAAGGGTATGTGGAATTGGGAAGGAAGGAGCTAGAGGTTATGGGAGGGTACACGAGGAGAATGTGTGGACACCCTGACATACAATCTGAGAGTTTAGCCTAAAGATTTTGAAGTTTACAGCCTGCAAACTGAAGATGTGTCAGCTGACATGCTCCAACTGAATCGGAAACAGCAGAGACCCTGTATTGCTGCCCAGATCAGCAGAGGCATAAATCAGCATGAGTCTGGCTGGAGCATCTGAATGGATACCCACACCGCCAAGTAGTGCCTTGCAACAGGAGTAAGTCTGTGGAGTGAAACAGTTGGCACTGAGGATCCGATGTCCACACTATTCAAGGCAGGGGGGAGGAGAGGGATGGAGGAGGTTACTACTGCCATTAGTGGTTGGAGCACATTAGGTACAGTCCAAAAGCATGTCTTCTGGTTTAATTTAAGCTGAAAGCAATTCAGCTTGTGCACCCTGAGAGATCTCCACAAAGCAAACAAAAATAGGGTTGGTACAGCAACTGACTTTAAAAACATGCTCTCTGAGTGAAAAATGCTAGCGCAGATGCGCACTCTCCCCACCTCTTTAACAGTGTATAACAGTACAGCTGAGTGGAAATCATTCCTGTGGGTAGGAGGAGGTTTGGTGACACGTGAGCTGGAACTCATGGGAAACAAAGCAGTATTTATTGCAGAGTTCTTTATTTAGGGTGTGGAAGACTTCCTTGTGCAGCCTTTAACAAACTGTATAATGGCACAGCCCAACAACTCTGAGAAACATTGCTCACCTGTGCCAGTGTCTCTGGTCTCTGGCACCATAGGTCTCTGGTCCCCCTACTGGGTCCGGGTGTGATACTGCTCAACCAGTAACATAAACCTGTTGATATTTCCTCGGATAATTAATCACTCAGGATTTCATCAGTACTTAATCGAGATACGTAAGGCACCCTTATGAAGACTATGAGATTTCTTACACTTGGAGGCCTTCTCCCTTTCTAAGGCACTTAGATTTTCTAGGAATAGTCTTGGTGATAAAATGAGTCACCTAACCCTCTGCCAACAGCGAACACGATGACTGACACACGGCATCTTTCACGCTAAGAATGTTGAAATCTATGTGTGGAATCCTGTCCTGAGTCCTGGTTGTGCTGTCAATATGATGCCGGAGCTTTTCTACCCGGGTGTTCTCAGTGTGAGGGTTCAATGCCCTTTGCAACTGCTTTGAAAAGGATCTCTGTGTAGGGTTGTCTGACCTGGCTGGCATGCCTAAGTATTAGGTAGAGAGTTATGGTGCTCAAATGCCACGCCACAGGGAACAGCGGCAGAAGGGACTGTGCAAGTCCTTTGGTTCGGGTCTTGCAGCAAGTCACAGGCACCTCTCCTCATCCCTCCTAACAGCAATGTGCCAACAGCTCCATCCTCCAGTGCACCAGCATGCTCTTTGGTACTGTGGAGATCCAAGCAATAGAGTACGGAAAGGTAAGTAAGTGACATGAGCTTTGTTTTTAGTATTCCTACTGGGTTAACATAAGCAAGACTTGACCGTGCATGCCTAGAAGCATGCCTAGCACCACACATCTAACATGCATCTAACCAAGCACAGAAACAGTAGAAATGATCAGAAAAAGGAATGAGATCTTGCTTGATGGGAGTCAATGATGACGTCAAGTCTATGTTACAGTCTCCATTATTTTCTAGTAACAGCTTTGGGATATTTACTTCTCTGTGTTGTCCAAGAGGATCTTTGCTTTATTTCTTATTTACATTCCTCACTAATATATATCCTAACTGTATGCAGGAACTGGGTGGAAAAATGTTCCCAGCTCAGTTTTCAGAATCACCTTCTGTAGCCATTGCCAAATTCGTTTGGGATTTTTCTCAACCAGCTAGTAACTAGTCCCAGCTCAGTAAGATGTGATATGATGATGTTAGAGAAATTGTTAGTGTAGCACTGCAAAGTTCCTGAAATATAAAGATGGCATTTTAGATCAAATCAGAAATAAGGTAGAACATGAGTGTGAACGTCCTTCCTGAATTTGTCAGTCTGATCATGTACTGATTGAGTGTCCATCATGCTGTAATTACAAAAAGGGAGTTCAGGAGGCAAAAGAACAGGCTCTACAAGAGCCTAGAGATTGCTCCATTATGTCAAAGAGAAACATGATTCTTAGTAAGCGTAAATTTCACTCTTCCTACTTCTTTGTGCAAACAGGCAGGACTGATGCCATGGCTGCTGGCAAGGGAAGCTCTGAGTCAAAGGGGGGGAGACTTGAATATTTCAGTGTAAAATACAGTTCAAAAGCAGAAATGCTTATACACAATTGAAATATAAGGCCTGAGCTCTGTACCTCAGTCACGGGCCATTAATTAACATCTCAGTGCCACTCTAAATTACCAGCATGCTGCAAAAGGAGAATGATATATTCTTTTTGGCAGTTCAACAGCAATTTGAAGAAGAAAAAGCCACTAGCAATTTTTAGATGACAGACTGAAGACTAGGATTATTTAATGCTAACAGGGAAGCCAAAAGTGACGTGCAGATGTCAGAGAGAAGACTAAGTAGTTAATATTAATACAAGTAGTTTATGGAACACTCTTCAAAACCACCTGAGGAGCAGACGGCTCAGCTGTTCCTTCAGCCAGCCGCCAGCCAAACACATCTTCAGCTTCTATACCACAAAGTTCCTTATTCAGATGAACCTATAAACTGTATAGAAAAGGAATTAGAAAAGTAAAATTAAACTTTTTTCTTTTATGAAACTTGAACTTCTGTGGAGCAGATACCCAAGTTCTTACATGAAAATGTCGTAAGTATGAAATGAAAATATCATTTTGTTACTAGAGAAGACAGTATTTCTGTAGCCAACAGCAAGCAAGTGGAACAAGAGGGCTACTGAAGAGAATAGTGTCATTCAGTTTTGATGGGAACCCTGGTCTTTTGAGTGCCTGTGCACATCTGCCCAGCAACATCAGTAGTTTTCTATTTAAAGTGAAGCACTGGTCCACTGAACCTGACTCAAAGATAACCGCAGCCTGTTTCATAAAACTGGAAAATTAATCACTGTGAAATGTATTGGAAAACAGTGCAGTTATTCATGTGCCTCAGCGGATTCCTTATTAGGTAAAACAAGCTTTTGATTGTTCTCCCAAGGCATAGAGTACCTCAATATGCTGCAAAATAGGCTGTTATAAAACGAGCCTGCACGACTTGCATACCTCAATGGCCACTTCTGTGACAAATGCAAATTACTATGTAGAATCCAAGGCTTAAGCCTAACTGTTGAAATGACAATGGCTTAGTCACTAACTAGCTTCTTTAGATGTATGCCTTACCATACATTGCCAGCTGGTCCTGGGCTGACTGGGATCCGGTGAGATTTGTAGAGGGCAGGGACCAGCGGCTGCCCTTGTGATGAGTTCCCTAGAAAGACACAATGCAAATTCTTCCCAGCAGATGGAAAAGAAGCCAGAATCTGATCAAAGTCTTCCTATGGAAAAGGAAAGCACCACACACTAAAATAGAAGGATTAGAAGCTCATAAAACAAAAGGGTGGCTTAGGGTTCCACATATATCATATTGCAAATGGTCTTTCACAGTTGGCTCTGCTCCTTGGAACTACTGAATCATTTCCTACTTGGACACGTTTGGAAATGTCAGCTTTTTCCAATTCAATTCTATCTAGCTGGTTGCATCAACTGAAGCTTCAGAGTGTCTCAGTGACAAAGTGGTAAAGATAGTTTACAGAAGAATATCAATGAATTCAATACCCTTGTAGAATTAAGCTTGTTTAAATAGCTCTGACCCCCACCCTGAACAATGCTAGAACAAAAACTAGAGGCTGGTGCTTTATCAGGAAGAAAGGGTCCCTTTTTAAATCTAGATTACTTTTCAGTAAGTAATCCAGGCTTCGGTAACTTCTTAAACCTTGAGAAGTTGTTTTAATGGGAGGGGATATATTAACACTTATTATCTCCAGTTCAAAAGTGATTATTGAAGTTGGTATCTGAGCCACTTCCTTGGGCTCTCAGGATTAAAGCCTGCAGCATTTTTATATTAATTTCAAATTATACTGAGATATTCTATAGATTGTATTCTATTATGAAGTCGATAAAACAAATCTGTAATGTCAGTTAAAGTATTAATGAGGAAAACTTGTTGTGTATAACACAAAAGCTACAATTGTACCTAGACGTCGAAATGTTTTATTAGGCATAAAGAGCCAGCTTCCAAGGCAAGAGATTGATGGGTGGAAACTCTCCTAAATGTCATGAAACAGAAGATCTGTCTTTTGTCTGATGTTAGTGTAGGAGGGAGAGACTGTTGTAGAAAGAATCTGGCAAAGTTACTTAAGAACCCAAACGCATGGGGCAAAGCTAAGGAGCAGTGTTTCTGTGTGTGCAAGGATGTTCCTCCCAGAAGCCAGGGCTCTTTTGCTGTCCCCTCCTGTCCAACTACAGGTGACATTGGTTAGACACCCTATTCATGATTTATGAAGTAGAAAAGTATTTCTGTCCTTGGGAGTTATGGAAATAACTGGATGCAGGAGATCAGGCTGCTCTCTGCCTCTACCCTTGAGGAATGGGGTAGTAAGACTTTTTATGCTGACTTAACCATATGTCCAGGAGGATTCATTTGGACTCTGCAGTCTTGCTATCAGCTACCAGCTCAAAGAAGATTAGTGTGATGGTCATGTTTCAAGGCATATCATTGATTGGCAGCTATTGATTACTTTGTCACGGATCTGAAAAATTACAAGACCCCCTGATTTTATGTGTCTCCAGCCTGTCTGCAGACTAGTGCTAGGAGAAAGAATTAAAAGGGATGGTAAGACTGCTTTACACACATCCTTATATCTGGTCTAAATGCAGGCTCCCTGTCTCAAGATGTGATCTGCTGATATTTCATTTAACTAACATCTCAGATGGTGTAAAGTCAACACCAGACAGTGCAAACTGCAGCAAAATCCCTGTGCAAGGTGGCAGAGCCACCACAGCCAGCAGCACCTGCACAGGCATCAGCTCTCCTGAGCCTCAGCTCTTAACTTACATGTCCATGTTACGTGGGCAGCATACAGAACAGGATGTGCCTGATGATTTTGGAGTGCAGGCAATTACTCTTTAAAGCCTTGTCAGTACCCCTGTGGTTTGTGCACCCCCTGGGGCACTGCTGCATGCCTGCTTGTGCCACAGATACCCCCTGTGGTCCTCCCAGGCCACCCCCAGCAGCTGGTGGATGGACTTCATGTGAGGGCAAACAGCTAGCCTGTCACCTCCTACCTCCCTCCCCTTCCCTGCAAACACCAGCCAAAGAGCTGTACAGTGGCTAATGCTGCTGTGCAATATACCTGGGATGTGAGCTGCTCTTTGAGCACTGGAATTTTGAGTATATGGTTAACACTGCTAACAGGCTAATGGGAAAATACCTTGATAAATATAAGAAGTCAAAATAAGCTCCAAGTGCATTATTTCTAGTGTTTATGTTTTTAAATAAAGTTACTCCACGTTTCTAGAGGATCTCTACATGGTGAGGGGACTGTTTCACCAGGCAAAGGATTAACTCTGATGGCTGGCTGCAGTGGCAGTGAAAAGAACTTTGCCACAAAGCAGCATCCATGAACACATATTTTCTGACATTACATTTATTCTCTATCCATATTGTGTTTGCTGCTTGCAGACATTCATTTGTAAAGATTTTCTTTTCCCTTCCTGCGAAAATTGCATTTTTATGAGTAAAACAATCAGTGAAGGTGGCCAGGGTGCCACTATCCCCTTTAAACCATCAAAAATAAAACATAACCTGAAATTCTACGATGCACAGATCATTTCGGTTTGCTATCTATTATTTATATTCATTGTCAATAGTTCATCAGTTCTGGTCTATTTCCTCAGGTCAAAAAGCTTGTTTTTCATGCATACAGCTATGCAGTATGAAAAGCAGTGTAATCAATGACCTCAATATAGTGAAAACAACCCACTTACAATGACCTGTTTGCATACAGTCTAGAAGTTGAAAACTTATGTCCCATTTATATGAAAACAATAAAAACCCCAGCAATGTTTCAGGGAAATGAAGTCTATTCTCAAATAGAAATGAATTCTTTCTTACTGCTCTGGACGAGGTATTTGAATAAATTCTTGCAAATGACAAATACACTGGCAGAAATCGGGATGAGTTTGTAAGCAGTTTGCAAAGAAGAAAAAATGCATTCTTCTGATAACATATCCCTCTTCATAAGCATTGCAGCTAGTCCTGCCTAACCAGGAGCTGTTTGTGAGCATTTCTCAAAGTGATGAATGGTGTCTCACCATTTCCTTCTCTCTTTCTTATGATCTGTTATAATGACAGCAGCTTTTATCATAACTCTATTTACGAGAGTCCCTTGCTTTCTTCCTTCTTTTACTATAAAAGCTCTCAAAGGAAGCCTTTGTATGTCAGGAGAAGCCAAATGAATATAATATGCAGCACCTATAAATAGTTCCTTCAAATTAGACTCTTCCACAAAACCTTGAAACGATATTTCTTTCCTTTTTTTCCCTACTGCTGGTAAAAGATACAATTTCGTACAACATTTTTTCCTTTATAAAACATTAATTTTATTGTTCTGATTTTGGCTATTTTCCAATGCTTTTATGCAGCCACAGGTGGAAGATGGGCAGCTCTCTGTTACTGTATTTTGAATTTGTGTAAAAATGAGTTTGTTAGAAATGCAGCGTGTAGTATCGGCAAATTAATTACCAAGGGCAATGGAAAACTGCCCTAAAGACAGGTATTGGAAAAAATGGATTTTTTGCAAGCTGTGGTTTGGCCTGGTTTTTTTTTTTTTCAAACTTTTTGAAAATAGCTTCCAGATATAAATCAAATTAACTAGAAAAGGGCTCATCAGCTGAGGAGCATTCAGACAGCGATATTTAAATCAATGACTGGTACGAGGATGATAAATGAGGAAATGTTAGTCAGTGTTTGCACACTGTAAGGATCATGTGGTGAAATTACCAGATATTTAATGCAAATGATATTACAGAGTATTACTCTTTTTCACACAATGCCCAACTGAAGTGTGGAATTCAATTCTACATGGCAGGTGAGCTCATGAGGAGTTTAGACAAATTCCTAGCAGAGAAATCCCTTAGTCTTTTTAACAAGCCAGTCCCAAGATCACCAGTAACTCAGAGATTTCACAGTGCTGAGGGGTTACACTTAGGGAAAGCCTACTGGCTATATCCCCTTCTCCTTACGCTTTTCCTTTTGGACATGGTTGGAGAGGTATTGATCTTAAAGGTCTCTTAGTCATTGCCCTGGTTTTCACCTAGTGCCACCTTGTACTCACGGGGGCAGTGTGTACGTATGTTAGCTCGGCCCCCCCCCCCCCCCCCCCCCCCCTTCCCCGTTCTCCTCTTGCCTTCAGGGCAGCCTGGTGTAAACTTCTGGTCCCAGCACATGAGCATGGCTGTGAAATCTGTAGGAAAACATGAATATTGCTTGTTGATTGAGGGTAAAGGCCATTGAGTTGTTAGTAATGTAAATATCAGTCACTGCCAGGAAGCACCAGTGCCAGCTGTGCCACATCACTCCTACCTGACACGTGTGCCACTCCCCGTCTGCTGCAGCTGGGATGGAGACGGCCCAGGGCTCTGCTCCGGCAGAGGCTGGGGCTCTTCTGCCTGATCTTGATTTGTTTTCCTCTAAGGACCAAGCAGTACAGAATGGTTTAAAAATGATCCCCATGAACTATACAGTCTCTTGGCAGTTGTTTTCCACTGCTGAAGAAAGAAGAAACAGCTCATACTATCAAACACAGCTTTTCAAAACCTGCACAGGAACACACCAATTCTTCCAAAATAGTTCAGCTTTCTTATCTCTGATTTCATTAACACTGAGGATATTAATTGTATTTTTTAACTCAGCAATTCTAGGGACTGATAATAAAAGCACAGCTTCTCAGAATCTCATGACTCCCATGACTGAGCAGTGGGGAACACACTAAATATCACAAGATGCATAACTAAATCACAGGCCTCCTTCAGTTTCTTGAGATTTTGTCTTGCAAATATTTTCCTGTTCTCCAAAGCAGCTAATAATTTAATCCCTGCCAGGGAAAAGCAATCATTCCTAATCTAATCTAATCTAATCTAATTTAATTTGGGGCTTGCAATGGAGCCAAGGCGTGACCAAACTGTTTGCTTCTTAATTCTATGGCAGTATAATCCATAGCTATACGGTGGGCAAATTACTGATCCCAGCTCATGTGTAAATATGAAATTTATTTGCATAGAGCATAGATTAAAGTATTGAACAGCTACTCAAAGAATGTCTCCTTTGTTCAACTTCAGGATAGCATGCACATCAGAGAAATCCTGCAAAAACTATGATTTCAAACTAACAGGGCTCCTCAACATGTTTTTTTGAGAAAGGTAATAGATGGAGAATCATGAAACAAGCTCTTCGTGCAGCCAAGCTCACTATGTGTCCTGAGACAGGGGCATCTACATTAATTGCTAGTTCCGCTTCCCTGTAACAGTTACTTCTTAAAGAGAAATTTATGAGATGAAAATAGCTTTGATTGTTTTGCATGATGGGAATTCTTTTAACACTTCCGCTTCTGTAACTCAATACAATGATTCAAATACAACAAAGTTCCTGAAATGGGTTCCCTGGAGGGGTTTAGAAACAGTTTTCTTGCCCTGCTTTAACTGTCTTCATTTTTTTTGCAGCTTAAGGCTTTTTTTTATACTGTTGCCAGCCCTTTTTTAAGGAGTTTAGCTCCCCTTTGCTCAGGAAGACATTCCAGCTGTAATTCCGCCCAGGAAGGTCTCTTGCGCGGCAGGGCTGCGTTTGTACTCACCACGCTTTGCAGATCTCAGCGCTCTTTGTGCCTGAGCCCGTGAGCTCTGTTTGAGGGCTTTATCTGCTATAATCACCTTGCACATTTACGGCTTAGTACAATAAGACCTCGGGCAGCTTGTTTTCTTGAAGCAGCACGCTCAGGCTGACAGAATGCGAGTTCCATGATTTGCTCCTCTCTCAGCTTTCTGCAACATTTCAGCACCCAGCCTTTCAAGGAATATTTTTTCCCCTCATGAATGTAAATAAAAATTTAAGCCAATATGCTTTCCAAGGCTCCGATAACTGGGGGAAGAATAACTTTGAGGGAAATGGGCTTTCAATAACTGAATTGCCAAAGAGACCATACACTGTGATCTTCTTAATGTAAACAACAGTGAGTAACAAGCCTGGTGGTGCTGTGCATGCTGGTGCCATCCAGATTCAAAGTACCAGAGCCCTTCACAGACAATGGATGAATTACTCTGGTGGGGGTAGGATTTTTCTGAATATTTCCTACCAACTAATTCTGCTCTCCAGGGAATTTAACAGCAAAACTCCTTTTGGTTTCAATGGTAGAGTGCTTGGAAAATCCCACCCTGCTCTAAGGAAGAGGGTGGTGAGAGAGATATCGTGGCAGCCATTTTCTACATGAAGAGGAAGATAAAGGCAACTTTTGGATCAAATTGCAAGGGAAATTGAAATAGGCAGTGTGAATGTAGAAGGGTGTCCACTGGTAAAATAGTTCATGTCAATAACGCCATGAGTGCAGGCACTGTACGAAGTCTCTAAATTATTCTTCCCACATAATTAATTATGCAAGGACAATTAAAAATGTAGAGTTATCAAGCCTAGTCCATGTTAAAATGTGACTTGATTCAACCTTGCATCTTCAGTAGTTGTGTACCAGGCTATGTAAGAAATACAATTATTATAATCATAGAATCATCATAGAATGGCTTGGGTTGGAAGGGATCATCCAGTTCCAAACCGCCTGCCACCAGCAAGGACACCTTCCACTAGATCAGGTTGCTCAAAGCCCCATCCAACCTGGCCTCGAACACTTCCAGGGACATTTCTACCAAGACATTGTTTTTGTGTTATTTTCATATCACTAATACCCATTTAAAAGCTTGCCCCATCTCATCTTGAATAAAGACAACAATCTATGTTTTCAAATGAGGACAGGAATGTTTTGAATTCCCCTAAGTCTATCTCATTATGAGGGGAGAGGGCTTTAGGAGGGCTTTATCTCACCTGTAGCTGAAACAGTCTCTAGTATTTTTTTATATGTGTAGTAATAAATCTGACCTTAAAAATGTTCACTTTTGGATGAGATAAATTTCTCCCCAGAAGTGAGTACTTTTCTTTTATGTATAAATGAAGCCATGGTGAATGGTTCAGATGTGGATGTATATATGTAACAGGACTGTATCTGATTTTATGAAACCCAGTTATGGTGTCCCAGCTGTGTGATATTTTTTAAAGACCTTTTAAATAAATAGATGTAATGAGGATGATGTTTTGCATGAAAAATGTATAATTTAATATTCCTTTTGAAACCAGAAGCCCTTACGAGGTTTTGTACTTATAAATGGAAAAACCAGCTTGTTTGTACATCATTTATTTATTTTACACCCTGCCTAGGAAAACACAGTATCTATAGGTTATTTGAAAACAAGATGTGACTGGGTAGCTAAGTTTATATTTAATAACTTACCCAACATATTCTCTGTACTTAAATATAAGAGAAGTGACTAAATATGGGATCAGGAATCTGGCAGAAGCTTCCAAATGTATACAATCTTAACCTTCTGATTACAGAACAGATCAAGTACAGCCAAAGAGAGACTTCTGACACTTTTTTGTTACACTACTTTGACCCAGGAGTGCAGATGCTATAGTCTGAAAAAGATTATTCCTGTTTGCTATAACCAAAAAAAACCCAAAAGGGATCTGATCCTCATGTGCCCCACATCTATGTGGATGAGTTACTCTGGTGGGGGCAGGATTTTCTGAGTATTTCCTACCAACTAATTCTGCTCTCCAGGAAATTTAACAGCAAAACTCCTTTTGATTTCAGTGGTAGAGTGCTTGGAAAATCCCACTCCACTGTAAGGAAGAGGGTGTATAGAGATAACCCCACTCAGTGTGTCACCAACCAGAGCCTGGGGAAAACACTTCCCCACTGTCCCCCCCAACAGCTGCTGCAGGATGTGGTATTAGGATGATGCCTCTGTGGGGGAAACAAGTGGGCAGTTCAAAGCACCGCCACTCGCTTCACGTCAAGCTCAGGACCTCAGCCAGCCCTGTGTCCAGGGCACAGATTCACCCTAGAGCCCTACCAATGCAATTCTCCATTCACAGCTCCCTGGCTCACACCTCCTTCCCCAATTTCTTGCACCTTCTCATCACTCATTAGGAGTGTACTCCCGTAGTCATGCATTTCTGCTTTTGTTCAGTCTGAAATAGTTTTGTGCTCATTAAAAAAGGTCCTGCACTCTCATTATGAGCCTAGGTAAAATATATCCTCAAGAAATGTAAAATCTCAGTAAACGTTAAAACAGTAGCTATAACTGGGCTACTGACCACTCATTACAGAACAAAACGTTGACTTTACAGCACTGTGTTGCAGCTTTGCAAACCATACAGTGTCTGAACAAAGAAATCAGTATGTCACAATTTTGAACTACCAGATATCATCTTCCTTCAGATCTAGACATGCATCACTGGATCAGACAAGAAACGGGCCCCATGACAACCACTGGTTCCTGTCTTACTGGGCTCAGAAAGCTATATGCAAATACCTTGTACAGCAGCTCTTTCAGATACCAGCCACTACATGTTTTTCAACCTTAGCTAGACACTAATGTCCCACAGAAATGAAAACAAGCAATTTAGTGCTGCTAATCTGGTTTATTAAGGTTGAGAAAGGAACTTGTTCCATCTCCTAAAATGTGGACTGAATCTGTGGTCTCAGACTCATCCCTGGTGAAAGGACCAGTGGGGTTTCTCCTTCTCCGTCTCTCCCCCCCCCCCCCCCAAATTACTGCACCATACATATTACTGAAGAGTGAGTCACACAAGAAGGGAAAAGGTGAGCAGAGGCTGAAGCAGGAAAGATCCAGGCAGTGAGGTTTGGGACAGTTCAGAGAGGCTCTACGGTGTCACCTTGCTGCTGTCTGTGTTACCCTGTGGTCAGCTGTCAGCAGGGTTCAGTCATTTCATGACCATTCTCAACAGTTATCAATAAAATCACATACTGCTTGCTTGTTAAATTCTCAGTTTGCTCTTAAGCACAGCCTGAGTACATCTGGGAAGCCCGAATGAATTTTCTCCAGCTGCAGGTTTCAAGTGACGATTCCTTGCTTTAGAATCGCCTTTTTACACATGCTCAGCTATTTGGTCAAATGCATACTCATGCGGTATGCAAACACAACATTAAAGGCAGAGGATTTTAAATGTTGATATTTAAAATGCACATCTCTCCAGCATATGATAATGGTACTTTAAGCATCAGCATTTCCCTCCACTGAAAATGCCTTCCTCTTCCCTCTCCTCCTCCCCTAGGGCTCCATACACCCTTGCATGCCA
The DNA here is from genome assembly GCF_033815535.1 of Pezoporus flaviventris. Taxonomy (NCBI): domain Eukaryota; kingdom Metazoa; phylum Chordata; class Aves; order Psittaciformes; family Psittacidae; genus Pezoporus; species Pezoporus flaviventris. The sequence goes on from NW_026892595.1 coordinate 13,079,611, forward strand.
GCAAGCTTTCCCCCAGGCCTCAGTCCCTGCAGCCCCCTGTGCACCCCCTCACCACCCTGGGGCCTCCGTCCTCTCCTGCTCACTTCTGCTTTCCCCTTAGGGTTGTCCTCCCAAACACTGACATGTTTTCAGATTCCTTCAGATCTGAAGGTGAAGCCAAGAGTGCTGAACACAGACAACTCCAAAATGGTTTATGTAAACCGTACCTTAATAAGCTTAGTCTGTTTAGAGGGACTTGTTAGTCTGGGGGCATTTCCAACAGCACCTCACACAGTAGGTCTCTAAATAACTACTACGGGTGTTACAGCCCTCAAGGTTAAAAATAAGGTTGATCAATCTGCAAGAAGAAAATGACCATGTGCTGCAGAAAAGTCTCACCTGGGAGCCAGGTACTGAGTGCCTGTTATGAAAATAATGCTACATATTAAGAGTATATATTGATCCCTTCTGTTCAGATGGCACCCTGAGTTCAGATGGCTACAGTGGGTTTTCCCCTCTCCCAGATCTTAATTCTCTCCTGCCAGGCCACTGAAAGGACTGGATATTAATAAACCAAAATGTGCTTTCTGTGAAAGTACAGTAATTGAGAGGGAGACAATACATAAGTGGCTATCTGAGGACCATAAGAAAGATTCTGCCTTACCCAGCACAGAGACTTTGTGACAATGGCAGTATATTTGCAGAGGCTAATGAAAGTGAGCCAGGAGTGCGATACGATCAGCAAGGCCTGTCACTGAGGCACAGGCTATCAGCATATTTACTGAAATGGAGAATGTAACATTTAAAATAGCTGTTATTTTTAATTAATTCATGAATCACAGAGGAGATTATATTTACATAGCAAAGGATTCCACTGTGGTGATGAAGTTCTGTGCCTAGTGCTGCATGTTTGAGGACAGAGAGCTAAGACCAAGTGATGATCTGCTGCGAGAGGGATCCCTCCCTTGGGCACTGCCTTTTGCACCCCTGGCCATATCACAGGACGTTGAGGTTTGTCACTTGCTCCCTGTGCCAGAGAGGGGCTGTGCTGTTCTGTGCCTGCTAGGGGTGGCTCCAGTCCCTCTGCCCCACCACATCTGCCCCACAGCAGGACAGCAATGTGATGCACTGGCTGAGGTGTCTCTCCCCAGGTCAGCATACATGAATGAATACCATCAAGCATTTGCCCATTTTGGATGCCAGTCTACCACTGGTATCATTCACACATGAAATTACTTCAGAATGGAGAAAAAACCCACAACCCCAGTTTACAAGTAGACTTCCCAAACACCTGCATATCTTGCTGGCTCATGAACCGGAAACATGCTATAGTGTTTCTTGCTTGGAGGTAAAGCTTTTCAGTGTTGGTTTATAAATGGTTCAAAGCCTTACAAGACAAATGGAAATAAAGGATTGTCTGCATTTTTTTTCCCTTGGTTTCACTGAGGGTCTTGAACCAGGAAGGCTGCCCTGCTGCTAAGAGAGGTAGGTTTTGGCATGTCTTACTTTCCTACGTCATTTCTCTTCCCAGGGTGTGCTGAAGGTTTGGTGACTGCCTTGCTTTTCCCCATCACCGCACAGTGCTCCCTCCCTGTGCAAACACTGATGTTTCATTGCAGAGACACATTAACCTTTCAGAGGATTCAGGAAGGGGCTTCACCAGAAGCACGAGACTGGCCCCAGTTTAAGAAACATATTGCTGTGCTTAAAGCTGCAGCTGAGCTGAAGGACCTCTCTGAGCTGGTCCCTGGCTCTCAAGCACCCTCACCAGTAACTTCCTACACAGCCCCATTACCTTTGGGACACGGTGTCTTCTCCAGATTATCCCTGCTTCTCAGCGAGGCATCCCACAGTCACTAACCTTATCCTGCTGTCCTCACTCCAGATCCCCATGTCTCTCTCTTTGGCAAGGCTGCTGCAGACAGGGCAGGCGGATTCGGGCACACCGGCACCCATCTGGTACCTCTCTGGCACCACAGCCTTGTCAGCATTAACTTCACAATGCTGCAAACAGTTTAAGAAGCAAACAGTGCAAAGCGTTCGACACTGTCCCACATGACATCCTTGTCTCTAAATTGGAGAGACATCGATTTGATAGGTGGACCACTTGGTGGATAAAGAACTGGCTGGATGGCCGCACGCAAAGAGCTGTGGTCAATGGCTCAATGTCCGGCTGGAGACCAGTAACAAGTGGTGTTCCTCAGGGATCGGTGTTGGGACCGGTCTTGTTCAACATCTTTGTCACTGACATGGACAGTGGGATTGGGTGCTCCCTCATCAAGTTTGCCGATGACACCAAGCTGTGTGGTTCGGTTGATACGCTGGAGGGCAGGAATGCCATCCAGAGGGACCTTGACACGCTTGTGAGGTGGGCTGATGCCAACTTCATGAAGTTTAACTATGCCAAGTGCAAGGTCCTACACCTGAGTCAGAGCAATCCCAGGCACAGCTACAGGTTGGGCAGAGAAGAGATTCAGAGCAGCCCTAAAGAGAAGGACTTGGGGGTGTTGGTCAATGAGAAAATAAATATGATCCAGCTTCAGTGTGCGCTCGCAGCCCAGAAAGGCAACCGTACCCTGGGCTGCATCAAGAGGAGCGTGACCAGCAGGTCGAAGGAGGTGATCCTGCCCCTCTACTCTGCTCTTGTGAGACCTCACCTGGAGTATTGTGTGCAGTTCTGGTGTCCTCAGCATAAAAAGGACATGGAATTGTTGGAACAAGTCCAGAGGAGGGCCATGAGGATGATCAGGGGACTGGAGCACCTCCTGTATGAAGACAGGCTGAGAAAGTTGGGGCTGTTCAGCCTGCAGAGGAGAAGGCTGCTTGGAGACCTCCCAGCAGCCTTCCGGTATCTGAAAGGGGGCTACAAGGATGCTGGGGAGGGACTCTTCATTAGGGACTGTAGTGACAAGACAAGGGGTAATGGGTTCAAACTTAAACAGGGGAAGTTTAGATTGGATATAAGGAAGAAATTATTTCCTGTTAGGGTCATGAGGCACTGGAATGAGCTGCCCAGGGAAGTTGTGAATGCTCCATCCCTGGCAGTGTTCAAGGCCAGGTTGGACAGAGCCTTGGGTGACATGATTTAGTGTGAGGTGTCTCCCCATGGCAGGGGGGTTGGAACTAGATGATCTTAGGGTCCTTTCCATCCCTAACTATTCTATGAGTCTAAATATTAATGGTTAATGGCATTTTCTCAGTTTAAAGACAGAGGCCCTGTCTCCCTTTCTCCAAACCCTGCAAATCCATGAGTTTATGGTGCTCTGGATCACTTCTGTTTTCTTCAGTACCAAAGAAGCAGTCTATCCCTACACATCAGCATATGATGCTTCCTTATTTTTTTTTATGTACTGTACTCTGTGAATTTCAAGAAAGGAAACGTAAGAATGCCAAAAAAAACACCCCAGGCTCTAGCTGTTTTCAGTGCACTGTGATCCCAAGAAGCCGGTTTGGAGCTGAGCTGTCAGACCACCATCCTGGATCAAACTCAATAGATAATCTTCCCATCCTAAGATTAGGCCCTCATACAGCTGACTCTTTTTTCTTCTTCCAAGTAACCCCTGCTTTGGTTTGTTTGCATTATGCATTTACATTTTCCTAAACTGTGGCTCTGATTTCCCATAAGCATAAATGATGCTGACTGACCACCACAGCCCTTCACATGTATCATTAAGGATGACTCTGAACTCCGCTATGGCCTCTCATTTCTATTGCTGAGCATTTAATGCACACACTTCAATAAACATGTGATCCCAAATTGGATTTTTCTACAGATAAGCAGCTGGACACACTGTGCCACACTCACTGTCAGAAAGAAATGTTTAGCTTGCCATAATTACCTCAACCATCAACCACAGTGCCTGATGAGAACCCTTCCATTATGTGACATCCCTGGAGGCATATTCCCCCTTCAGCCATGCAGGCATCTAAAGAACCTCAGGGAGCTGTACCATCAGTCTGCATGCTGATCTATGACAAATAAATGTTGCTCAAACAGTTTCTGTCAGTGCTGATTTACTTGCTTTGTTTCTTTGCTTGGGGTTTTAATAACAGTATTAAAAGTCTTTGCTCCCAGTGTATTTGACATTGTGCCATTGGTCCATTAGGATTTGGTTGAGTGTTGTGCATTATTTTTACTTTGCATTCACAGTGTGCTCTGTAATAGCTCACTCTGAATTCTAGCAACGGATGCTGTGAATTTGTATTAACAGCAGTGCTGATTTGTGCAATGCGTAGTAAAACTCTTTGCAAAAGAATACTTAGCGCTTCATGTCCTTTAGCATAGGAGATCAGAGTTTCCAAACAACAACAGAGACTTTTCTTAGCAAGTTGTTCCTGGACTAATCATAATGGGAAGGATTTCAGCTTGGATGGAAATCATTGACACAAGCTGCTGTTGAAGCCAAAAGTTTATGTGGCTTCAAAAAGCAATTAGACACAATTATGGAAGAAAAAAATCCATGAAAGGTGACTAAACACACAGATAACTCTGATTCAGAAATTCCCTGAGCCCTTGGTTGCTGAAGGCTAAGAAAGGATCCTAGGGACAGATCACTGTACAGCTCTTCTCTAAGAGTCTCCTATTAGGCACTGCCTGAAGAACACACTGTTCTAGTCTGACTTAATATGGCCTTATGGTGTCACGTTAAGAAGTCACGCTGAGAGCACTTACGAAGAGAGAATGAGGAAAAAAGACCCACAAAATATCCCCCTTCAGGTTAACAACTTGCAAGTGTTAAGATTTTCAGCATTTAAATCCTCCTTTGTATCTGATTAGAATTCAGGTCCTCATAACCCCCATCAGCTTCCTTAGGAAGAGCATACACACTGGACTGCACTATAATCATAGGCATTTTGGTGCCCACGGTGCCCTTAATTGGCTGAAGCCTTGCACAGTGTCTGGCATAAAAGCACTGATTTGCTGTAGTCTGTTTACACAAACTGGCCTCAAGTTTGTATAAACTACAAGATACATTTTTGGCAATGAGTGTTTTAAAGTCTGCCATGGGGTAGGGTCACAATTGCTAAGGAGGAAAAGCTGGTTACTCGGTTAAACTAAGCAGAGGAATCTGGCAAAGCACAGAGAATACGTTACTCTGACAAAATTATAGGCAGTTTACAGCAGTGAAAAATCATTAATTTCGAGGCAAGTCCTACCACAAGTGTCACATCTTAGGAGATGCTCAGCACCATGAAGCTTTCTCCATATGCCTTGACCTTCTCTGGAGAGTGAACATGCCTCCTTAAACAAGTGGTCACTGGCATACTTGATGGACGTATTGAAACTGGGGTAAACAAACATACCTGTCCTGAAAAAAACTCAAAGACATTAAGGTAAGACTGAAAAAGTAGCAACAGCCACACAAGGTGATTATTTGGTTTGGATTTGACTATTCTTTTTTTTTAGTGGGGTACAGGAATGCACTGGGTTTTGGCATTTTTCTGTTGTGAAATGATCTGGACAATTTGATGTCTTGGGGCTTGGCAGACAGCACCTCAGTTCTTGCTGTTTATCGTTATTTAAACCATCTTGCTCAAAACTGTGGGTGGAAATAAATAAAAAAAAACTGTGAAATGCAATGAACCAATGACTTTCTCCCAGTTGAAAGACATGTGGTTTAGTTTTGTGGGTTTGTTGGATTTTTTTTTCCCTTGGTTTTGTTTTTTCCCCCTCTTCTTTTTGCTAAAAGCACTGGCATTGACTACTACACTAGAAATACCCAAATAGTAGTCTTACACCACCTTCTCACTCTGGGCACTCTTGTGCTTTGCCACAATTCAGGACTCTGCTTTCCCTGTATGTCTTCAGCACCTTTCTTTTCTTCCTAATTATGCCAGTCCTCTCCCTTCCTATTTGCAATAACTAATATCCCTGTGACAGCCATTGCTGAGATGAGAAGGCAGCATTAGGAAAGCATTTAGTGAACATTAATTGCTTCTTAATATGATTTAGCTGCTGGAAATAAGAAGGCTAAGCTAGCTCCATGTGACCAGCAGCCCTACAGGCACTGCCACCAGACTCCATTGGAGATGCAATCCTGTCAACCTGGGGGGGCAGCAGCCATTCACGGATGACACCCAAGGCTACGTTTTACTTTTCCAAATTAGCAGCTAAGTAGGGTTGTAGGAGCACAGCAACAAAGTCATCATGACACCACCTGGCTGATTAGTGATCTCTTCCTTCTCTGCGATCCAGCAATTATCAGTTCCCACTGGCTTCACAAGCTAATGGGAATCAGCGGCTGGGGGATGCTGCCAAGATGCAGCAGCTTCCAGCTGTCAGGAGGAGGATGGGATGGGACACAGTCTCAGTGTACTCTCTTCGGTCTCTGCTTTTTCCTGTGTGGCATCTTTGGCACCTGTGCCTGTACCATTTTGACCCTCTACATTATGCTATGTGACACCGTCACTTCAACATGGCAACACGACGCAAGCGAAACTTGGTCTTTCAATCTAGCATTCCTAAATTTGAATCCCGATTTACCATTGATTCTTAACTTGCCCTTTAGTTAGATCACTTAATCTCTTTACTAAGTTGCTCTGCCAGGAACTTAAGGCTGGTAACACGTTAGAGGTATTGTGACAATCAATCAATAAGTGTCTGTAAAGTTGTTGGTAAACAACAAGCACCGAGTGCCAAGTCCAATTTAAACAGATATGGTTTATAAACTTCCCATTTTCTTTGCAAGAACTTTAACACGACACAAAGATTAACCTTCTGATATGGAAAAAAAATATCTCTGCTGATATTATATACTGGTGCTGGCAGCAGACCTCTAACTTGAAATACGATGTTCTTACTGACATCACTAAATTTCCCATGGATTAGCTGACAGTGATGCTTCAGGACTCATGGGAAAAGTGTACTGAAGACAGAAATAACAGCAAGGGGAAAAAATAGTTTTCTTGTCTGTAATTCCACATCTTCGTCTATTCAGAGCTGAAATAGAATACCACCAGACTTCCCAAAATGAAAGATTTATTATTTTATATGAAGTATTTAATGGGTGTTATGAAACAGTTGATAGTATCCACTAACATAAGGAGAAGCCTTCAAATTTTACAGAAGTAACAGTGCAATTGAAATTTCTAGTATCTGATACCTAGTGAACATATATATACCTTGAAAAGCATCACCGTTGGCCCCTACATGTTCATGTACCATGTCACGTGGATTTATAGGATAAGGCTGAAGCAAGTTTTTTTGGGAAATGGTGATGAAACACCTTCATGTTCAAGACATCTAGGATTCATGATAACCTCAAAACAGCAAACTTCAGGACTTCTAAAGTCTTATCTCTGGCTTTGGTTCTTGATTACAACTAAGTACTTGAAAGCCAAGAGGACAACTGAGCTGTGTTCAGGGGGATTGTGCACTGAGCCAGTCCACTACCTGCCACCCCACACAGAGACCAGCCCACAGTGGCTTCTAGCTGCCTCCCACCAGCACCCACAGCACTGCTAACCAGTGAGGTAACAAATGCCCTAAAAAAGAATTAGGCATTTCCTGGCATACCCAATCACAGCTGGTGCTGTGCTGCTCCTCTGATGCACCATAGGCATGCTGCTTCCCATCCTTGTCTCTAACCACTTACCAGTCATGATATCAAGACCCTTGTTACTTCATTTATACAGCTGCAGCAGTGCTCGCTCTTTGCGGCCTTCCAGCCCTTGTTTGAGAGCATAAGAGGAGCAGCCCCAGGGCTTAAGAGAACGCTTGCAGGCACAGAAAATAGGATAGTGAAGAATCTGAAAAAAACAAGGTATCAGCTGGCTACAACTGAAAGGCTGTTATCAAGTATAGCATCTCTACTACCTGCTCTGTTAATAAAGGAGGCTTAATGGCACGTTGTCACCTTACTAGGTTTCTCATAGCTCTAGGTGGTCTTGTGAAAACCCCGTTAAATGCACTACTAGGTAAAAAAAAGATGCAGAAATATTTATTTACCAAACCCACTGCAAACGCATTCTATAAAACCCCAAATAACGCACTGGGTGTTATTTATAAATAGAGACCTATTAAAGCTGCAGCCACCCAAGTGCACCAGCCACAGGGCAGGGCAGGGCAGGCACCCCCAGGAACCTGCCCCATCGGCAGCGGCGCTCCTTGCCCGAGGGTAAAGTTTGCCGAGAAACCCTCCCCCTTCTCCCGACCCTGCCCTGCCCTGCCCTGTCCAGCCCCTCAGCGCGGCCGCCCCAGCGGGCAGGGCCCCGAGCAGCGGCCGCGGTGGGAGGGAAGGCGGGAGGCGGGAGGCGGGTGGGGGGTGCTGTCAGCGGCGGCGCAGGGCTGCGGGCGAGGGGCGGAGCGGAGAGACCCTGTGTCTACCATGACCGCCTCCCCCTCCTCGCAGCCTCCCTTAAATACTATGGGGCGGCCGTAGCTGTGGTGGGTGTTGTTGCCGAGCGCACCATGCGGGCTGTCATCGCCTTGGCCGCGGCGTTGGGCAGCTTGCTGCTCGGCGGCTGTCTCCTGCGGCTGGGTGGCCAGCAGCCCCTCCGCGCCAGGTAGGGCGGCTGGGGGCTCCTCTCCCGTGGCGGTGGGGCTGCAGGGAGGGAGAGCCTGGCGCCGGCTGGGGAAGAAGGAGTGGGACGTGGTGAGTCCCTCGCCGGGAGAGGGGCGCGGCGGAGACTGGTGCTGTGGCCGCCCGGCGCAGGCTGGGCTCGGCTCGGTTGTTGGCGGCGTGTGAAGGGCTGGCGGGGAGGAGACCGGCGCCGCTCCCATCTGGTAATGTTTAATCACTGCTTTTGACAACTTTGTTTTCCTGTCTTGCTTGCCAGGGGCTGGGAGCAGGACGCGGGGGTAGCTGCTGTCACGCCGAAAGTGGTGCGAGCCCTCCGGCAGCCCCTAACGCCCCTTCCGCGGACCGAGAACAGGTACTGGCTGACCGCCACCAGCCGCTGGTAGCGGGGTCCGTGCGAAAGGGTCCGCAGAGGCAGAACCCTGCCTGCGCTCCGACTCGTCCTGCCTTTTGTGTTGACGGCTTGATCAGGGAGAGTGTTAAGAGGCTTACCAGGCTAAGAACATGAAAATTCACTCAAACTGCAGTAAATTATTTGCTCATAGGCCCTTTTAATGACAGGTTTTGCTCCAGTGTTGGTTTTGAGCCCAATAAAATGTTGCATTTAGCAGTTTTGTTAACGTACGATGCAAAAAGTGCTTGCTGTATGTCATCTTCCAGGTATCTTTTATTACTCTTTCCAGGAAGGTGGAGCTGGAGCTGTATAATACTGTTACCGTTTCTGTAATGAGTATTTAGTTAGAAATACCCATTTCTCTTTTAAAATCCATAGGATGAAGACAAATGAGCCCTTTTTCATGTTGTGTAGCATCTTACTTTGTGGGAGCCCTTCCACCTGGTTCCACGTCTTGGGCTTAGATCAGTGTTGATCTTTGCTTTACTGCCTCTTATTTTATACTGTGAAGTTAAATATGAAAATAGTTGTTAGAATTAGCTGTGAAACAAGTTATGTCTCACATGCAGGCTTCACTATAATGACTGTGTTTTCATGCTCTTGATTCTTCACACACCGTAGGAAAACTAATAGTGCAGAAGAGGGTGGTGTCATCCTCACATGAGATATTACTATCTAAGAAGTAGCTTACAAATATTTTTGTTACTCTTTTACTTAATATGGCTTCGTTACCATTGCAGTTTCAGTGATTATCATATGTTTTCAAGGATATCATATGTTAATACATATTATGGGTAAAACCACATGATGAAAATTAGATGTAACTGTGATGTCCTGATTATATTGAAGTCAATGGTGAGCCTTACCTGAGGCTGCCATCTCACCTGATCTAGCTGAATTTGAGGTTGAAACAGCACATGCTTTCCCTAAATGGATGCAAGTGGCATTAGTTGTAGTAACCATTGCAGTGTACCCCAACAATAGGTTTCTTTTGTGTTACCAGTGAGACACCCTTGTGCTCCTGGCCTCAAAATGTAGAACTTTCACAAGCTGTAAGTTTATAATGTCTTTCAAAATTAGACTGAAACAACAGGAACATGTGCAGAATTCTGACTGCTGTTACGTGCTCTTAGGCTGCTTCTCTTTCCTGTGCTCATTTTTTCCCATTCTACCTCTGTTTTCCACTCCTTACAATTTATTGGGTTTGCAGTATGTACCCTGTTCTGCTTTGCTTTTTGTAGCTGTCGCTCCATCCTCCTCTTCAGCCTGTTTTGTGTTATGTCTGTGGTTTCTCTGTGCCCGATGTTCTACGACCCTTCTTTTCTCCTGCTTGTTTCTGAGCTGCAGTCTCCTTCCACTCCGCTCTGTGCTAAACCATGGAGTCAAACTGACTGAAAATGCTGGCAGACAGCATTTCAGAGAGCAGTCTAGGTACTTTCCATCTGCTGTTTAGTACACTCGCAACTGGAGCAAAGAAAGGGTAAGCAACACATACTGAAGTGGGCTGAAAATCCATGGCATGTATGGGTCGGTTTTTAATCTCTGTAATAAGTGAGCATGAGATTTTAAATACATGTTTTTTCTTTAATTTACTTGGAGGATTTAGGCACCAATTTAGAGCTAGTTTTGATCAATCTGAAATTGTATTTCTTTGTGATTAAGTGACTGCAAAAGTGTGACAAGTAAATTGCTCACCAATGAAAGTTTCATTTCATTCCATCTCCTGTAACTATAGTGTCTTTGGAAGGGATGGCTTGCTGGCTGAATCCAAGAGAGGATGTTCTTTCTCGCCCTAGTGGCTATGCTCAGTAAGCTGGCCTGACAGGAGTTCCTGGTGCATGTTTGGTGTATGAGGAAGGAGAGTGAGCTGCTGGACTGAACAGGAGCTGTTACTTAATCCAGAGAGCAGCTGGACTGGGCGGGGAGCCATGCTGAAGGGGTTTGATCCAGGCAGCAGCTGGACTGGGCCTGGCTTAGGGCCATGCTGGAGAGATTTGATCCAGAAAGCATCTGGACTCATTCAGGAGGTTCAGACCCATCCCTCAGTGTTGGAGATGGATGGTCTGGTCAATAGGAATTAGATTCCAGTTTGCAGTGTGAGTTTGCTGCGCTATTCACGAGTATAGCAAAAGCACAGAAGAGTCCCTTGTTGAAATAGGTTGTACAGGGGTTAGTGAATTTTTGAATCGGATGAGGCTATATGAGTATGTTGATCCATGAAACTAGGACAATCTCTTGGTGCAAGTATGGGTCTCCTACAGTATCCCGATAGTTTGATCAGCATTGCTGTGTTGCTGACACCAATGTCCTTTACTGCGTCAGAGTAAGAGGATGTGTGTGGATGTTTGATTAGATTCTGATCTCTTCAGCAGTTTGATGCATTTGTCTGGAAAGGTAAGATTTTCTCACCAACTTCAGTGGAAAAGTTAAAAAAAAAAGGGCACTACCCTGCTTTAACTGTAAGTAATCTAGACAATCTTCAGAATTTCAAGCTAATCTTTCTTCTTATCACAATTCCCTGTGCTGTTGGAGGCATATTTGTAACCAGACATCTCCTGAAGAATCTCCAAAGCCCTATTATTCTGTTGGCTTGCAATATTGAAAGTTAATCTGTTCTTTTACTTCGAGTAATTCTTCTAAAGGGATGAAACTGAAAGATGAAAGAATGAAAAACAGGGGATTGGTTCAGACTGTCACAGACAGTTAGGCAGCTGTCATGCACAGCAATGTTTAATTAGGTAGTGACCAGCCACCTAAAGTTCTCTGAAGATCTGTGCCTTAGTAAATGACCTTGAAGATGTGGCTTGTCTCTTGCAGGACATTTCTTACCACTTTTTCTTGTTAAGGGTTAGGTCACTCGAACAATGTGACTGCCTCTACAGTGTAACTTCCAGGTTCTCTTGTGGGTTTACTTTGCAGCCTGCAGTGCCTGTTAGTAGGGTTTCTTCCTAAAAGAAAAAAAAGGCCAGTGTTAGTAAGATTTCTCTAGTAGTCCCCAGATTTATTCATGGAACCAGTAGCATTCACACTGCAATACTATGGTTCTCTGGAAAATCTTCATGTCGCTGCCTCATAGCATCTTCTCAGTTGTTAAGCTGTAACTGAAAGTACAGCTTAAACTTGCTCAAGCCAACAGTACAACCAAAAGTAGTCTTGCACTTGTCCCACCTTTAGACCGTTGGTCCTCCCCTCACAGCTGTGTTTTTGCTGGAATATTTGTTTGTGTAGTCACAGCATTAACAGCAAAATAGAGGGCTCAGTACTGCTCGTGCTTATCAGAGAAGGTGATAGCAGTAAGAGGAACTAGGTAGTCTTTGTTATGAGGCCTAGGGTGTACTAGGTTAAGCTTGTGCAGAAATTTTAGCTCCTTTTGCACTGTCCAGGGATATATAGCAGATAAATAATGCCAGGTCCTACAAAGGAAGTGAAAACAGTTTTCTCAAGCACTATTTCTATATACTTTGTGCACAACTAATAACAAGGCAGCAGTATACCCTGAAGAACTGACCATCACTACTATTATTCTGTTAGTGTCACTAATTTTAAGGCATTTACTTACTATTTCCCTAACTTACACTCTTCCTTTGCAGGTCCAAGGCAAGCACAGTGTAGAGACTGTTGGGGTAATTGAACAGTGGGAGGAAATGATTGAGGAGCTATGAGTAAACAAGTTAGCATTAATACAGTGTTTTCCATAGTATTTGTTTCTCCAATTCCTCTCTCAGCGGCAGATCTTTATGCAGACCTAGGGAATAAACATCTATACTTAATTAACTGTGCTACAGAGACCTGTACATTCTGTCTCCTGTCAAAATACTGCATTCTGGCAGTCAGAAAGTGAAGAGACAGACTTAACCACAATTATGAGCAGTAGTTTAGTATACTGTAGCATAATTTGCTAGAGCTTAGATTAGTCAGTACTGGTGCCTACTTCACTATTGTTACCCTTTTCAGTATTTTTTCCTTTCATTCCCAAGTGATGCATGTAGATGTTTTTTAGGAGTGCTGTTCAAACACGGGCCTCATGTATTAGTTCTGTCTAAATGAATAGGTGTTCAACTGAAAGCTGCTGCCAGGACACATTTATGTTTTGACAGTGGTGAAAGGTTTCTCAGCCTCCTTCTGTTTACTTGGTCCAAGTGAAACTGCTCTGTCATTCTGTCTCTTGCGTACTGTTGTAACATCATTTTAGTGTAAGTACCTGTTCTCTTCATTTTACCCACCATGAGACTCTGCATGTTGCTTGTCATGTTACCTGTCATGCGGTTTATGGATTTTAGAAAGAAAAACTGTCTGATGTATAACTCTGAATGCATTGGAAGGTCTTCCTTCAAAATGCAGCTTGTCTTAAAGACCTGATTTAGCATTCCTTAGATAAGCAAAACCTCTGTGGGAACTTGAACAAGGACAGTAGAATCAGTCTCTTTCAGTTACTGTGATTAATGTTACAAGAGAAACTCTTACTTCTGTGGTTTGATAAAGCCATTTTAATAGTCCATTTCACCAAGCATTTAAATTGTGTATTGCCTTATTAATCAAGGTGTTTTGAACCTTAAAAATGTCACTATATTCTTATCATCTGATTAATTTGAAATAGTGTCAGAGGTAGCACTTTAGAACACTCTTCCTAGGAAAGTATGGGTTACTGGTTTTTAATTGTGTTCAACTCAAATATAAATTAGTCTCTTCAAGGGAGAGATTTAGACAGAAGGTGTTCACAGTCTGGATAGTGTTGTTCAGCGCCACTTTGCTAGAAGGATATAAATGTGCAGTTTTGCATGCAGAAGTTACCCTTTTTTAGCTGGAGATCCTCAGCTGGAGGAGGGATCAGAGGTCCTGTGCTGCTTCAAGGCAGACAAGAGCAGAAAGCTTAGGAAAAGTGCAACAACTGCTTTTGCTGGGCATGGAGTGAATGGAGTCAATGAGTGAGATTTTTCCATGTGTTCAGTGTGGACTTAACTCTTGTTGAAATTAGGGGTGAAATTCTTGCTGCTTTTAGTGCTGTCAGACAATCCAGTTCTGAGCTCTTTTGAAAATCTCACCCTGTGTTCTTTGAGTTGTTTCCAGCTGCTTTTATGGGAATTCTGGAGGATTGGCCTTTCAGTCCTGGGCATGTCTTTATGTTACAGTATAATTCACAGCACTCGATGTTATTTTTCCATTTTTACCTGTCCCTGTATCCCCCTTCATACTTTTTTCATCTATCTTCTGTCCATCCATTTTCCTACTCTGGTAACTGTTTGGGGTTTAGTTTGGTCTTGCTTTCAAAGAGCTTCTCTTTCCTTTCCCTCCCTACATCACTGCTCCCCCAGTGTACTTGTCTGTTTGGTGATTCCTTGCACTAAGGCTCCCTATAGGCTCAGGGCTGCATGCTACAGGTATAGCAAAAGGGGCCATGTAGTTCCTCTATTTCTTATTCTAAGGGTGGGTGCAATAGTCGTCTTAAAGAATTTTGCAGGTAAAGGAGCTGCTGTCTTCCTGAGAGCAAGATATAGAATAACAACTTGCTGATAAATATGGCACATGGTCCTAATCTACTGTGGATTTATTAAAGTACAGATGGTGTACTTTCAGAGTTCCTAGAATTACCATAGGAAGTATGTGGTCCTCAAGCTGTTCGTATATGATTAAAAAAAAAACGTTTTTCAGATTCTGGCCAGTGATACTGGCTTTGAGAACATCTAAACCCTAAGGGAAATGCAGCAGAAATTTCACTGTTTTGTCAGTTTTATGAGTTCAAGACAACAGAATATAGCAAGGTTTCCACTTCAAGTTCTCATCCAGAGTTTGTAAAATTAGTTGAATTTAGCCTGATATCTGCGTTGCTGGGCATGTTACCTGATTTCATTGCAGAAATTTTAGCGCAGTTCTAAGTATTGAACAAAGACTGTCATGCACTAGGTCAGGTAAATTCATTTAGTGATAAATGTTGCCTAGCATAATTGTCATAAGTGTTCAGAAATCTAATCTGAGCCTGCTGTCTGCACAACTGTGCAATGAATAATGCAGTAGAAGTCTGGACTGCCCCCTGCACACCCCTTTTCTCTGCATGTGGAAATCTTTCACTCATGAGAAGCAGAGGCTACTCTGACAGTGAAACAGAAATTCAGAAGTTTAACTTCTACTCGGATGAGTCATTGCTTTGCATGTCTTGCAAATAATTTGTTTTGGTTTTGTGTCCTTTTACACCATATAAATAGAGTGTTGAGTAAATTTTGTGTGGAAAAAGCTGCAGAAGCAGCATTTTGTTGATCTATCTTGTGCCTGCATTGTATGGATAAAGAACTTAAAGTTCATGTTTGGTTTTCCCCACAGCTGTGCCATTTTCACTATCTACTTGTTATGGAAAGGGAAGACTCCTTATTCCTTTTTTTATTCCCTTGATTGCTGTAAAAGTGATTGGCAGGATATAATGATGAAATGGAGCAGGAATTTATTTTGATCGTTCTTTATCTGACTTCTTCCTTTTTTGAAATTTTCAGGTCTTGAAAATGTGTGTGTAAAAAGCAATTGTATATTGAAAAAAGAGGCAACTTCCTTCAATTGATCTCAGTGCTGTGAATTTAAAAAGACTAAAAGGCTGTTGAGTAAAGCTTGTATTTGGTTGAGAGAATATTTATTCACTGCCCCAGTGATCTGAGGACATAAATTAATAGTAAGCTGTAAGGACCTTGTAATGATTCTCTGTATGGTGTTGAAACCTGCATGTGAAATAACATTGGTTGTCTGACGATGCTCTGAACGTACCTCACAGTGATCTGATCAAACCTAACCTCCTGATCTTCCTGGCAGGTTTCATGCGTTAAAGGAGGTCTCCTCTGTCCAGCTTCTTGATTTTTAGTTGTAATGAAAAACTGACCTGCAGCAGTAACATGCACTTGGCTTATGATAGCAACAATTCTTTTTTTCAAGGTGCTGCTTATGCACCTAAGCTTTGCCTGTAGCCATTTCCCTTACTTTAAGCTGCAGCTGCAGACGAATCATCTGAGTTTGCTGAGTTAAAGAAGCAAGAGGGAGGAAACATGATTTAGTGCTAACTAAACTTGCTCAGGAACTGGTGTTAGGTTGTTTAGTGAAAGGGCCCATCTGGTTCTTCTGTGTAGACAGAACCATTCAGACCCACCTGCAATAAACCTGTGTTCGTTCATAAATAGTGTAAGCAGAATATTTGCTGGCGCTTGCTATGTGAGATCTGCAGAATTGTTTGCTCTGAACCGTGTGCTCTGAGAGCCTTCTGTCCTCATGTTTGTATGTCATTCCTTGAAAAGGAATTAGATGAGGAGCTGTACGCAAGACTGGCCAAGGAGCTCTCGGTAGGTAGTGCCAACTGTTGCTAAGTATTGCAGTCACTGCAGAACTGAAAGGACGGAGGTTTACATTGTGTTGTCTTACCATTACCCTCAACAAGGAGCATGCAGGCTGCTTGTTTCCTTAGGGGCACTGAATGTATACTGGGAAGAAGATCTTCATGATGGAAATAAAGTGAGGGAGCTTCTGCAGCCTGTATTCTGGGTGAATTGTTCCTATGGAGTGACTGACTCATTAAAAAATTCATGGGTGATGGAAAGAGAAGGACAGGTGCTTTGTTCCTTTTCCTCCCCTGTCATAGCTATGAGCATGCCACTCAGTTCAGTAGCAAAATTAACAAGCATTTATTCTGCTCTCTCTTCTTCAGTCAGCCTTTTTCTTATTTGAATTATTTAAGATGTTAGCTGTTTTGAGAAAGCTCAAGGGGGACGTTACCAATACCTGAAGGGAGGCTGCAAAGAGAATAGAGCCATATTGTTCTCAGCAGTGGCCAGTGGCAGGACCAGAGGCAATGTTCACAACCTGAAACACAGGCGTTTCCCTCTGAACATCAGGGAAGACTATTTCACTGTGAGGGTGCCTGAGCACTGGCACAGGTTGCCCAGGGAGGTTGTGGAGTCTCCATCTATGGAGACACTCAAAAGCCATCTGGAGATGGTTGTGGGAAACTGACTCTAGGTGCCCCTGGTTGAGCAGGAGGTTGGACCAGATGACCTCTAGAAGTTCCTCCCAACCTCAGCCACTCTATGATTCCGTGACTTGAAATGGCATCTTTCCCAACTAAACTTCAAAATCGGCTTGCCAGAAATCTTGTTTAGTGGTCAGCATGTTTTAACAGGTGAAGGCAATGGCGTTTTGGTCCTTGTTGGTAAAATGAATCATGGTTCAGCAGCACAGCACATTGTGTACAAACCAGGAAGACCCTTTCTCTTTGTGTATGAGTGCCTCTGTACAGAGATGGCTCAGTTGTTCTGTGTTGCTAAGAACAGCACAGGTTCTGTTCACTGCTGCAGCTCATGCCCAGGAGTGAATGACACAGCATCTGTCTTCTGTATTTCTGTTTCTGGTTTGGACAAACAGGTTGCAATATTCAAGTGGTCTATAAGCAGTGAATCAGTAGAAAGAACCCAAAAGGAAAGGGGAGGGGAGGAAGAGCGAAGGGTGAAGAAGAGCAAGAAAAATAAAAAACGTCACAATAAAAGACAACACCCACAGCAGAAGGCTGATGATAGAAGAGGGTGATAGTATGAGACTGAACCTCGATACAGGGTGAATCGAGGTGAATGGAATAAGACACCGGTATCTTGGTCATTCACTAATTTCCGGCTCAATCTTCTACTATGGCTACCAGGGCAAGGGGACCACACAGGAGCTTGGCAAAAATAAGGCAACAAGATTTAAAGATCACTGTCTGGCACTTGCCTTGGCTCCTTTTACAAATGTTTATCCTCACTGTGTAAATAAACAATAAAAGAGGGAGGAAGTATTAAGCTTAAGAAGTTAAGGTCCAAGTGGAAAGATCCACTTCACCTGTGGTGTTTCCTGTATATATTATATTGGCTCAGAATATTGCATTTCATCAACAAGTTTAGGGAATTGCATCTGCTAAATATTTTACTGGTGAATATTTTAAATATCTGCAAAACATAATCTTCCAGAGGCTTCCCACTTCATTTCTCTTTCTAATTACATTTTCTGATTACAGTGTGAAGCAGAAAATACAATTCACACTATGAAATAGGGTTACTTTGACGAATCAAACATTTTTATCGTCACTAGCAGCAAACTCCCCTTTTATACAAGAGCTTCACCATATGTCAATAAGATTTCTTTGGTGATGATTTCAGCTAAATCAGTGGTTATTAATCATATTGATATAGCAAAAAATGTGACAGCATTGTCAGGGAATGTTCTGTCTTGTAAAGTTTGTTCCTTTTTTGTTTTTCTCCTCCTCCTCTCCCCCCCCCCCTCCCAACAGAACAGCTGTTAATAAAAATGGAATTTACCAGTTCGAACAGGCTTCAAAATGTAAGGCAATTCAGGACAACATTTTATCATCATCTACCAAGAAGAAAAGGTAGGTGTTTGCTGTGCTTTCTGCTTTGTTTGTTTTAAGTAGGAGGGTAGAAGATTGCCCTCTTTCACATAATTCTTGGTGATATTAATGTGGAGCTATACAACCGGAAACTGAAATTATATAACTAATGTTTGCCTGCATTTTTTTCTTTCACATGAATTAGATTTAGTCAAGGTTGTATTTTATTTTTCTTATTTTCACAATATAAGCAAGATTTCTCCTTGCCAGTTAGCAACATTTTATTCCAAGATATTCACAAAAGGCTGTACAGAATTTGTGAGGTATAATTTCATTCTTGAGTGTCTTTTTCCTGATTGGTGAACACTCCTGCTATGAGCAACCTCCGTTAATGGGTTCTTTTCAGTGTATTCACTAGAGTAGGTATGAAAATGTACTAGCATAAAAAATTGCTAATTAATTTTACTCATTATAATGAATGGTTCACAGGCAAAAAATACTCAATTTTGGCTACATTGAAAAAAAAAAAAAAATCCCAGATTAATTTTGGATTTTAACCTTCTGTTCTGCCTTTTCCCAACATGGAAAAAAGATCTTTGATATCAGCCCTGCTCACATTCCTTGCCACTTTCTAAAGTGAAAGTGGGAGAGGCAGCACATTGCTTTTGACATGTAACATTTTGTCTATATGGATGCACCAGTAAATAAAACATTGTAAATGAGAAAGGCTTCCCATCAAGACTGGGTTCTAGCTTAAAATTAATTATTTGACATGATTGCTTTAAAATTGGAAGATTTAAAGCTTCCCTCCCTCCCCCCCCCCCCCCCCCATTTGTGAAGAGAAGTGGAATGCAAAAAAGCTCTCCTAGAAATAATTATGTGCTTTTCCCCATTCAAAGGACTGGAGATGTCAAATTTTATCACAATTTTAAAACTTCTCTGTCTTTTCTGCCCCCTCCTTTCACCTGTTTGTAAGTCACCATATTCTCAGCATTCTGTCTTTACTCTTAATTATTTATTTTTTCTCCTCTGTAACCTTTCCTCCCACCAACATTCCACATCATCAGCAACACTGTTATTGAAGTTTTACTCTTTTGAAAGGTGTTAGACCACTATGTTACTGATGCGCTGCTGGTGAGAGCCAAAACAGAGACTGGCAAACAGAGGTCAAAGAACACAGTTGACTTTAAAATTCAGTGATTAACAGCAAGAGAGGGACAACCAGTCACAGTAGTGCCTCCAAAATCCAGCTATAGCAATATAAATGCTGTTATTTATTCCATGTGGTACAAAATTGTACAGGCTGCAGCAATGCAGATGAGCTCTTCATACCTAGAACGTTTTGGAGCTGAGACTGTAGGAGAAACTCTACCAAGTGTGAGACCTCTATTCTGTGACTAAAGAGAAAGGAGCTGCACCATTTAACAAGGCAGAAGATGAGCTAGGCAGATAGGAAGAGAAACATGCTTGGAACGAAGGAGGAAGGGATTGCTTTGTGCCATGAATATTGCAACTCATTGCCTTTCACTGAGAGGAGCTTCAGGGATCTGTGTTGCTTTTTTGTGACCCACAGGCACGGTATATAAATGTTTTATATTGCAGTTCTAGACTTTCAGGGACATTCTGGATACTCCTTCCTCTTAAGTTGGCAGAAAGGGAAAAAATAGCTAGTTTAAAGGTTGTCAAATGATTTGATAGTAAAAAACGCAATGTAAGTGGGAACTTATTATTACAGCAGGTATGTGCTGGTGGTGATAAAGAGCCTGAAATGCTGAGTTTTGCTGGCAATTTTCCATTTTTATTCTAGAGCAAGCCCTGTGCACACTCTCCTGAGGGCTTTAAAAACTAATAGCTGTTTTGGTACTATTAAAGTGTCCAAAGGCAAAAGGGACCGTCCTTTTCTCTTGCATTTCCTGTAGTTATTTCTCTTTTTATTTGCTTCTTTCTTGAACATGAGCTGCCAAGTAGGAATATCTCATTTTTTCACTCTTGCTGCTCAATTTTCCTTCTAATTCAAATAGCCATTTCCTCTTTTCCCTCTGCCACCCCTCCCCCTCTCCCCCAGTAGTTGTTTAGTTATAGCAAGTAACAGTCAGGCCGCATCTGTCTTCCTGTTCTGACATTTTACCTATTGTCTCCCTACTTTCTAAACACTTCCGTCCTTGCTGTTGTCCTTTAGATATCTGCCAGAAATTAGAAGGTACTTATACTTCGTCAGTGCCTCAGCTGTGCATAATGATTCTACCTTAGCCACTGCAGTTAATATAGAAGGTCACTATGTACCTGACAAGTACTATAGACAAAAAACCCTTCCAGGTGTTATTTGTCAGCAAGGCTCTTACAGGATGAATTTCCTACAACAGCAAGTTATTATAATGGCTGTGGTGCAAGTGGTAGACAAAACCAGAACAAAATGTGTTTCATTCACTATTCTCAGCACTGTCATTGTTGTCTTGTCCATGTATTTTCATAGTTCAATTTACCTGAGCTTTTTTATCTTGGTAATAAACCCCTTTTAGTGAATAAGTGCTGTAAGCACCTGGGTACCAGAGGAAATACAGGTATTGTTCCAGCTCTTTAAAATGGAATAGTGGAGAAGAGGACTGTCTGGGTTACAGCAGAGCCATGAAATGATACCCTGATGGCCTTCTGGACTGTCCTCGATTGGAGGAATGACTCCCCAAGGCTCCCTTAAAGCAGGAATGCTAAAATAGGCTTTCTGAGAGGAAAACAAAGCTTTCTGGGCTGTAAACCCAGCTGCAGCAAATCCCAGAGCTTCACTCTGAGTCTTTAAAAAAAATTAATCAATGGGAATATTGTCTGTTAAAGTAGAGCTCATTGCGTGGAAGCCTTATATTGGGGTGAGCAGATGTGGTGGCTGCCTTGCAGACCTGTCATGGCTGGGAGCTGTCCCCTGGCCCCCAGCACATGCTACTGGGATGTCTCTGCCAGTGCTGGCAAAGATGAGTTCTGACAGTCCATCATGCCTTTGTAAGTCACAAAAGGAGCAAAACTGGATGTGTAGGGTGAGCAGAGGTGGTGGTCTGCCTTTTAAAAACCTGCATGTGGTGCTTTTCTAGGTGAGCTGCTGAGCTTAGAAACCTCTTGCTGAGTGATTCCACCCAGTAAATAGTAGTGGAAAGGCAGCAGGGTTCTTGCATTATTGGTATTTTTACCATAGGTGCAGCTTCTGTTACAGGAAGGTCCTTACAGTTTGTGACAGTGAGTGCCTGTGTTTCTCACAAAGCCTCAGAACTAGCATTATGGGTGATGCTTTGATTTTTCTCCTTACTAAATGTTTCCCTGTAAGTTGCTAATAACTTGTCAGTGCATGCAGTTTCTTTCTGAGCTGATGGTAATTTTTCTTTCTGAGTCTGATCTTCATCTTATCAATGTCTTTAGGGTGGAATTTACTTTTTCTGTTTTTTTTTCTCTTGGGTAATTATAGTCTAAGTAACTCTTCATGCTCTGTTATCCTATTCATTTTTGGAATTTATCCAAAAGTCCCAGCATCTAAGAGTTATTTATCATTTACCCTTAAGGAATAAAACTAGATAAGTGATTAAATATTAGCATAGGCTATTTTGGTCCTGTGCTTCTATCCCATCTTCCCCCACACACACACTCCCTTCCTGCCCTGTGCTGGTACTAACACTTCCCTGACCCCATGGTGAGCCGATTTAGGTAGCAGCTTCAGCAAGAAAGCAGTTCCATTTTCTCTGGCTGCAGTTCCAAGGCTGCTAATACAACACACCAGCATGCAGCTGCCAAAATAAGAAGGCCTTGTTCCCAGTTTCTCCGCTCCCATCACTCCTTGCTTATAGTGGCAGTGTTCTTAAGTGGTGTCTTTCCTGATCTCATTTAACACACTAAAGAAAATGTATTTCCATTTTTTTTTTTTTTTTTTTTTCTTCTGAGGTTGTTGATTTTGGTGGGTTTTTTTTTTGGCATGGTAGCAACTTAGTGTCCTATGAAGGCCTTTGACAAGTGTAAAAGCTGGTAGAAACAAAACCAAGGTGGAGTCAAGTAAGTACCAGCAGCGAGTGGCACAAGGGAGGGAACAAATTCAGAGTTGGACTGGAAGGACGAAGCATGTGCTGCACCAGGTCAGATCAGCTACAGCGGCAATGAAACTAGTTTTGCTTTTCTGTCAGTTCTGCCCATTTATTCCTTCTTTCTGAGCAGTGCAAGGGCTCAATAAAATCAGTTTAGTCACAATCAACTAGTTCTGTTAAGAGTCTGCCAAGTCTGGAGAATGAAAATCATACATGTCACAGGAGCAAACTTGAGACAAAGACCAGTTCTAATGTCATATTCCTCTTAATAGTTTCATTTCTTTTTCTGTGTGAAAATAGGACATGATTTTACTCAGGGGTAGATAAGTTACCTTTAGCAGGTGCAGTACTTCTATGAAGCAAACAAAAAAAGGGATCTGTTCTTTCAAATGTTTGCCATAAAGCTGTGGTACTAAAAGCATGTTGAACACAGACAGAGAATGAAACTTTTGGGTTGACCTCTCCTGCTGCAAGCCCGCTACAACCTTTTTAATATTCCTTTTTAGCAATTTTTATGCTACATTTAAAAACCAGTGAGATTTCTTGCTATGTGTAACTCTTGTAAAACTATTCAAAATACTCACTTGTAAGGTACAGCTTAAATAAACTCATGATCATTTGGTTTTGGGCCAGCACTAAGCCATTTTTGCTAAAATAATAGAAAGTAGATCTTTTCTGAAGAGGTTAGTCCCATAGAATTAGTAGTCATTGCATCCATGTCATCTCTTCTTCCCATTCCCCAAGTCCTTTTCAAAACTATTGTTAGGATCCGGGCACAAATGGAAGAAGTAATAACATTGAACCTATAGGGGAAGAAATGTCTCCATTCTTTTAACTTATGTGGTCTGAAGTACTAAACATATAGACAAATATGAATCTCTTGAAAGGTTTTAAAGGGAAGCGAAAGCTCTTTGGTTACATGTAACAATATAACCAAAGTCCTGGTTGTTGTAAAACAATAGATTGTTATGTTTAAGAGATAATTTGAAGGAAATTTACATCTGTAAATATGGGTCTGTGTTCTTAGATTATTGGACTGGGCTTTAAGGAGTCTATAAGGTAAATGGAGGAAAAGGCATAAGAAGTGTCATGTTTTAACTTGGCTTGCAAGAGCCACATTTCAAAACATTTTTGAAGTCTTGAAACACCAAGTGTAAGAAGGTTTTTGAATTATTTTGAACTTCTGCACTTGAGATGATTTCAAATAACTTGAAGGTATTAATGATCAAATATTGAAGTTTGAAACCAGTGTACTTTGGAAAGTTTCTGAAAAGTTCATTAGGGCATCACTATTAAGAAGAGATTTTTAATAGGTTGTGTTAATTAAATGAGGATAGTACTGTTACAAATTACAAAAATAAAATGGGTCATAGAGTTCTAAAAGCAACCTATTATATATGCACTGTGCACATTATTATTAATACATTCATCATTTGAATGTTTTAGAGACTGTTTCTAAATATACATACAGCTATAGTGTTTGATGTTGTTGCTGTTGCCTTTTTTAGATATACAGAAGACTATTATCTTCACATCGTCACAAAACTGCAGAACTGCACCTGGATAAGGAGACCAGAAGAATCTATGAAATTCAGGTAATTTTCATTGTCTCACTTAGAAAAACAGTTTACTCTAGATTTGTATAACAAGCCATAATTTTAAATCTTCCCTTCTGAAAACATAATTTTGTGTTGCTTTTAGACTACATTTGTAGCTGTACATTTCTATTAACCTTTTGCTGTTGAGGCTCTTCTTATTTATTTGAATTGAACTGTGCAAACTGAGTAGGATAAATGAAGCAAATTCACCCACCTCCACTGTAACAAATAGTTAACTAACTTGGGTAGAATGGATTAAAATACTCCTATCATAAAGCCTACAATATTTAAAAAAAAAAATCAGTAATGTGATTTTGTCCATCTGAGCTGGCACTCTGGTAAAAGACTGTATAATGAAGCAGTGTATTTCTTACCCCAAGGCTATTGCTTCTATTACAGAAATGCCCAAAGCACTCATTAGATTTGATGCTGCATGCTAGGTTTGAAACCCCTGAGCATGTAAGCACGTGATTACATCTGTCCTTTTTCAAGATGGCACATAAATTCATGCTCAGTAGGGACGGTGGTCTCTGAAAAGCTTCCACTATCATTTGGAAGTGCATCATGCTGATTTTAGAGGGCAGCTTCACTGTGCCAACCCTGTTTTCTCCAGGGTGAATTTCTCTCTTGAATTACGTTATTACATGGAACAGAATTAAAGATTCTGTCATGATCATTAAAAATAAACAAACTGACCTGTCTTCCACCTCTGGAGTTAACCAGCATTGAAAACTGAATATCCATGCCCAGCAGGATACCTTTGGAAGAAGTAATTTTGGGGTGTGTGCGCGAAGCTTTCTGTGTAACAGAAATTGCTGTGTTTGTTGTGTATTGTAACTGACTAATTGTGTTTCCAAAAGCTGAGGTAGGAGAATACACATGGTTAAGGTTTAAGAAACTTTCAGTTAACTTGGACAGGCTTTAACTGTGCGCAGGGATATCGGAGTGTGATAAGGAGCTGTAGAAGCAGCCCATTCTGCTTAAGAACAGGCAGGTGTCCTGTACAGAGTTGACAAGAGGTGAAGCTGCTCTCATCTGCTCTTCACCCTGCTACATTTAGGCTTATTGTTGTCCAGTCTTTTTAACTTCCGAACAGACCAGCCACCACTTGCAAGCATTTTGTTCATATGGACACAACCCATGCTGCAATTCTAATGGCAATACTGCATATTCTTCTGTCCCTATGATATTTGATCTGCTTTGATATCATCCAAAATTTCTGTTGCTATGACCAAGGACTGGTCCTTCAGATTAGAGCATTGCAGATGATTGTTTTACAAAAGATGTGTGCTTTTGCATCAGTCTTTTATTTTTCCATTGTCTCAAACTCCTGTCTGTTGTTTTTTAGAAATAGGATATTAAAATCTTACAATTATCCCTGGTCCCATACCCTACTGGAGACTTTCAAGGCTCTTAGCAGTTGGTCAATAGAGGCTTTAAAAATATGATTAAAGAAAGAGAGAAACAAATTCAGTATAAAATTTACTGCCTAAATCTGTATACACTCCATGTTTTTTTATCAGATTTTATCTTAAGCACAAGAGCCTGAAACTAGCTTAGTGAGGGCACTCTAGCTGAGAAATGATGCATTGACAGAGCTCTATGGGGTACAGAGCTTCTAGAAATGCGGTATAATAAATGAGTTAATAATCCCTTGGCAGTACATTTCTTCTTTTTTCTAACTTTGCCTAGTGTCAGTAATGCATAATAATTGTGTGTTACAAGTATTACTCAGTTCTAAAAATCTCATTGAGTAGGTAGATAAATACACCCATTTTGCAGAAGAGGAAATTAATCTCGGAGGGGCTGTGCAGCAGGAATTGAGTAATACAGCTAGCCACCTTCAGGAGCAGAGCTTGAAGCTGCCTGTGTCATACTACTCACCTGCCAGTGCCAGCAGAAGTCTGCCTGCTGACTAGACTGCAGAGAACATGCTTGACCTCTTTCCCTCTTTGACCATCTGTTAAATGGAGTGAGCACTTTCATGCTTCACAGGTGTGGTGTCAATTTTATGACAACTCTGTATTATCCTGAAGTTCTGAAGAACAGGCATGCATATTTATAAGGGATTTAATGTCTTGTGCTTCAGGGCATAAACTAACCTCTAATTAATAAGGTTCAAAACCAGCTTTCTGTGGGGTAGTGAATTTTTCAGAGAACCTTTCTTGCATTTTCCAACAGTCTTTGCTGTTGGCTACTGTCATCCTGGTAGTGGAGTGAGGGAATATACGATCTGAGCCAGTAACTCTTGTGTTCCTCGAAGACAGCACTGTGTGCCAATGAGTACACATTGATTCTCTTTGTAAGCCATGCTCCCAGCAGGTCCAGGCCAAATAAAAGAATATGAATTAGAACTGCAATGCAGGAAAGAAATATTTGTCATTGTTTTTGCCAGAAGCATTACAACCGACAGCCATGCATGGCACAAACCACAATGCTTTTACTAACAGAGTGCAGGATTCTAGGTTGACCCTCTACTGTCTAGCTCAGCTTTGCCATGCAGCTGTGCAAACTGTGTACATTTGTTGGCAGAGAGCTGCCCTTTTCCTTTCCCAAATGGCTTCCTCTAAAGATCCTCTGCTGTGCAGGCTCACACGCACTTGGCTGTATTGCTGTCTGGCAGTGGTCAGTGGTTCTTGACAGCTCTATAACATTTAGCCATGCAGCTCTCAAAATCAAGAAGAATCATGAGGCGAGTACAAGCCATGATTCTCTCTTTAATACATCCCATATCCACAGTCACTCTTCTCTGGTTGATTTTTTTTTTTTTTTTTTTTTTTTTTTTTTTTTTAATTTTTTTTATTTGTCCAGTCTCTCTGTCAGGGAACCAGGCTCCTGACCCTTCACTTATTTCAGTATCAGTAACGCTGACATCACCACTGCCAGATTTAGGCTGTCCTCAAAGGAGAAAGTGCAAGCACTGGATTCACTGCTCTTGCAATCCTAGTCAAGATTTATTGTGCCCCACAGTAGTGTTTGTCAGCTGTCACTAAAGAGGTTTTATCTAACTTCACAACACTAGCAGAACAGAACACAACAGAAGGGTGTATAAATGGCATCCTACTAACAGTGGTTTAGGGAAAGCCTTCTCTGATGTTTACTGCTACTGATATATAGAGAACTAGTTAAGTATTTTGTTATGCAGACCTTTCCTTTATGAAATTTAGCTGTGCTTGTTGGTTTTGTGTGTTTTTGGTTTTTTTTTTTTCCCTCCATTTCTCTTCTTTATGGCTCTACAATCATCAAGCATTCTCCATATTACCTCTTTGTTTCTAAGCCCACCAGGGTTCTCCCTCCCTTTTCTGATTCACATCAGCTTTAACTTGTTTTAGGCAAAGCAAGTCCTCAGATCTCTTGGTTATAAGACAGTAAGAGAGGATTGGTAGAAACTCTGAAAGGGGGGGGAAGTAATCTCACAGCTGCCTAGAAGTGTCATTCTCAAAGCTCCAGGAAAAAAAGCTGTGCTGAGTAGCTTCCTCGGCAAAGGCCCTTCTAGCTACATATAGTGGAGTCTCAGGTTCCCTAGGTAACCTGAATATTAATTATTATATTAGTATTCTTCAAAGGTTTTCCACTTAAAAGAAATGTTTCATTAGTGCAAGAAATTACAGAGCCCAATTAGGTGCAAGCTGTAATCGTTTTGTTGTTTGTTTGTTTTTTTTTTTTTTTACACCTCCACATCCCTTTGCTGTACAGATTTCTAAGCTCAATTTATTCTCATTTGAGCTGCACACCCATGGTGGCAAATAATCTGCAGGTTTTCCAAATAGTTGCAACTCCTGTTTTTGCTGGAAGCTAAGAAATGGCTACAACAGCCTTCAAAATTACTGTGGGGGGAGGGAGGGAGGCTATGGAGAAAGGCTAAGCAGATGCTGTGTTTCAGTGAAGCCTCTGGGCATTGTATTTCTGTGCTGTCTTGCTGAGCTTGGAGCCTGGCAAAGCAGCGAAACAGTTCTTCAGGAGTGGTATCAGAGTGAAATAGCCCTGTGTGAGCTGTGGATAATGGCCCCTCTGCCCACAGAAATACCATCCTGACAACCCTTATTTGCGTCTGATAATGATGGGAGAAGGAGATTCCTGCAGTTTAGCTGGCACACTGCTCCACCCTACCAAAATATCTTAAATTTTTTTTTTAAAAAGAATACAATACTGCTTAAAACCCCCTGGATCTTGAAAAGAATAGTTCAAAGATCAACCCATTTTCCTAGCCCTGTAATTTCCCTCCTGCTTTTTATTCCACTTGACCTCTATTAGCCTTTTCCCACTTTAATATCTCTTCTGAAAAGTGTGTGTTAAACATTCCTGCAGATTATAAAATCCCACTCCTTGAAGAGATTAATTTGTAGTGTGCTACACTGTGGTATATAAATAACAGTGCTGCTCACAACATCTGTGTACTGCAGTGAACCACAGTTGAAACACAAATAAAATACCCTTCAAGGTCAATTTATGCTTTCATAAGCTTACACGACTGCATAATCAATAGCTTTCCTAACACTAAACAGGTCAATAATTCTACTCTACTGTCTGAAATCTTTCATTGGAGTATGCAAGAAAACATGCAGAACTCCGAGATTACAGTCTGACTTAAGAGTACATTTGCTCCATAGGTTTAACAGATCATATGTAAAATCAGGAGTATATATTCAGAGACTTTTTTCTCTTTCAGAAAAAAGGTGGGGTTGAGAGATAGTAATTGGGGACAGTTTGGAGAAATAGTTGAATTTTTAATTGCTCTACAGACTATATACTTCCTGAAGGCTGGAGGATTCCTATGAGGGGAACCTAATATGGAATCAGACTGAATTAATTATGTCTTCATGGCAGACTCTTTAAATAGTCTTTGGTTTGGCAATTTTATTACACTTTTTACATATGCAGTCTTGATTTCAGATTCAACCCTGTTGGCTTTCACTGCTGTAGACATTTATGATGGTACTTCATTTATGGACAGTTTAAGAGCTGTCGGAGCAGCATTCTCCTTCAACACATTCTGTTTCAGACATGAGATTTAACCACTCTTTTCTAAAAGATTGGGATAATATGCCTCATTGCACACTGATGCTATTGACTTGGATTGACAAGAGCCTGCCTGACCCATATGGTTGTCTAGAGCCCCCAGTGCAGTACAGTAAGATAATTGCTTGCTCATTATAAGGTTTTACAGCAGTGGGCATACATGAAAGGTAGTCTCACTATTTGTGGTCACACCCTTGACTGCTGTTACACAGTGGGATATTTTGTAGGTGCTTCTCTGTACTGACAAGACAGTCTCTTTAACATGAAACCTCAGAGTCCTTGCTGTCTTCACATGTACAGGACAATAACTCACATGAGCTAATGGTTGCAAACACCCAAGTTAGGTGAAGTATTAATGCAAGCTATTAGTCAAGCATAGACTTTATCTGGTTATTAATAATTCTCAGACTTTTGTTGCTTGGAATACTTTGCCCTTTATTCAAATGATATTACAAACTGTGCTGTGAGATACACTTAGCATGAGGCTTACAGGAGTTACAGCTTTAAATATTTGCTATTCTTACTTTGGGTTTGGTTATCCCTTTTATGTGGTGTTTATGTGTCTTGGGTAACTGAAGATCCACAGAGAGATATGTCTGTGTGAGCATTGCTGGTGTGGATAATGTGCAAGTGCATTATAATAGCACTGGTATTTCTTTTTGCCAACAGTTGCTTGTACAGATGTTAGTAAAAGGTGAGTTAGAGTCAAATGGACTGAGACCATTACTGAAAGAAGTTTAAAAGTCTCAAACTGTTGAAATTCTGTACCTGTTTCATTGTGCTTCCTAGCTTTAAACTAAGCAAATTGAGAGCAAATTATGATTATTTGCCTCATTGTCCCAAGTGTGGCCTTTGATGACAGTTGAGCACTTACTATTTAGAGGAATGTTCTGTGTGTTCTGATACTTCTGCAGTGTCCATCCCCATCCACTGTTCCTCTCCTCCCACCTTAATTTAGTCCAATGTATAATGACAATGAACTAGTTCACACTGTCCTCAACAATGAAGAATGCCCTCTGGCCCCAGGTCTGCAGACACTGGCATCACACTGAAGTGTAGTTTACACAGAAGAAATGCTATCAAGTTCACACAGTTTTGTCAGGTTCTGCAGGCTCCCATTCTCCTGGGGGTACTGCAGCCCCTTGAGGATCATGGTTAATTGCGCTAGCCCAGTGCTCCAGCTTTAGGCTGGAGCAGACAGTTCCAGTGCTATATTCTCTTTCCTGTGTCCCAGAGTAGGAGACTGTGTAAAGTTTTGGTGCAGAAGCAAGTGCGTTTTCACACCAGATATATATCTGAATAAAATATTTTTAAAAATCTAGAGCAAAATGACTTTGGCTAAGCATTCCTAATTAAAGAATGTGTTCTGAAAAAAGAATCCTACTTATTGCAGAAGGGTGAATCAAAGGTCGTCTTGGTGCTTGTATCAGTAGTTTGGAGGAGAGGGGAGTTTTTAAACTCTGTACAAACTTATTCCGTAAGGACAGATTTCACCCTTCTAGATTCTTCCCATTTCATTCAGGATAAGGGCAGTTCTGGTCTTTGGATCACCTGAGAAACTGCTAGCCCTAGACTGACTGCTTTGGCCCTTATGGCTGGTTCAAATTGAGTTGTCGACAGGAAGATGTTGAGATGCTTGCAATCTCTTGCAGATGTGTGCACGCTGTGTCTTGTCAGCGGGCACATACAGCCTGTACACAAGCACTGAACCAGCTAAAATGCTTCTTAGCTACAGAGCTACTACAGGAGCTGCAAAGAAACTACATCAGCATATTTAGATCCTGCAGGTACTTTCTGACTTCTGCTAGAGTGGACTGTGTAGAAGCAGGGAATGGTTGGGTTTGGAAGGGCCAGTAAACATCATTTAGTTCCAACCCCCCTGCCATGGGCAGCGACACACCTCACGCTAGACCAGCTTGTTCAAAGACCCATCCAACCCGACCTTGAACACTGCCAGGGCAGGGGCAGCCACAGCTTCTCTGGGCAACCTGTGCCAGTGTCTCATCCCCCTTGAATTTCTTCCTAATATCTAATCTAAATCTCCTCTCTCGCAGTTTAAAGCCATTCCCCCTTGTTCTATCACTATATGCCCTTGTAAACAGTCCCTCTCCAGACTTGTTGTAGGTCCCCTTTATGTATTGAGAGGCTTTTCTAAGGTCTCCCAGAGCCTTCTCTTCTCCAGGCTGAACAAGCTGAACTCTCTCACCCTGCCTCCATAGCAGAGGCGCTCCAGCCCTCTGATTATCTTTGTGGTCCTCCTCTGAACTTGTATGATACATGTCTTAATCTTATGAAGTACATGTTCTTAAGGGTGTCATTACCTCATGAAAAAGACCACATATGACATTAATACTATGATGACAGTTGCAGTAACAGATTGCTTGAACTGCCTTGTCTCTACCTCTTTGTTATCCTTTGCTGTCAGTTGTAGACGTACCATATGTGCAAAATCCTATATGAACAGAGAGTTAAATATATTGTTAGTGGGTATTGCTTTCTACAGGTTACATGCATTCCTGCTGAAGTTCTGTACATAAATGCTTTGGTACAGTGAGACTCTGTGTCATGATTTGATCTAAGTAGGAGGTTTCTATTGTTACCTCCAAATTTTTAGCATGTATGCTCTTAGGTAAGATCAGAAAAGGTATCATTAATCAGTATCTATTCTCTTGTTTTCACTGTGTTTCTGAATTAGCCTGGCTTTGTTTTACTTGTGCAGTGGATCCATAATATTAATTTAAACAGTTATTTTCTTATTAATTCTGATATCCATTTTTCTTCCAGACTATTTCTGCTTTTATTGAAGAACTCATTCCTGTGGAATGAGTAATAAAAAACAAACCCATATCATCTGTATTAATGACTGTTATCTGTCATCAGTTTGCTTTTTCAGGTTCTGGTTGCCATCACACACAGAACTAAAGCTGAGCAAGAATATTTTGGTGTTATTCCTTCTCCTCTGAACCTCCTGTGATTTACACATAATATTTAGGCCTTTTAGCTACTTCTAGCTTTAAGAAAAGAATCAAAGAAAGCAAAATTATGAGGTTTGTGATCCCTCATCTCCATGTGATTGCCAGAGAGCAGTGAGGGATGGCTGCTCCTTGAGGGTCAGGGAATGGGGTCCCAGCGCAATAACCTGCTGGCAGAGCAGACTCTGGCAGCCAGGCTCCTTGCACCCTAACAAGGAGTGAGGCAGCCCTAGACATGGGCATGTGCCATAGGATGGGATGGGCACAGCTGGAAACTGTCCCTGCTGTGGTGTTGCTGGGCAGGGACTGATGGCTCTGGAGGGCTGAAATGGGGCCCAGTGTCATGAGCAGGATGGGGGTGGCCCCTGGGGTTGGACAGGGGTAGTGAGGCTTGATGGTGCCCTCAGGGCATGACAGTGATGCCTGAATCTTCTTATTACTGCAGTACATATTAAGGTTAGAAAGAGCTGCTTATAGGAAAAAGTGTACAAAAAAAGCAAGTAGACCCTAGTCAAGAGTGGTTCAATAACATCCAGTGTTTTCGTACTTAATCATTGCACTCTCCTGCCTCATTGCTCCATTTGTATTTTTCTATATGCTTAAAATAGTATGCTATATGCTCAGTTGTTTTCACCATGTGTGTACCTCCTTACTCACAAGAGCATGGTCTTGGTTGCATCCCCACCCTTGTACCTAGCGGTTTTAATTGACCACAGACCTGCCCTGCTCATTAGAGCTTTGAGCAAGGCAGTGGAAATCACTGCATTCAGGGAGTGGAGCTGAATATGGCTTGTGGAAATCTGAGCCCTACTGTTTCCACCCTCAGGAGATGTATTTCCTGTTAACATTTCCTGGTAACTCTCCTGGTATGATTATTTCAGATCTGTGTCACCGCAGCACTCAGTTGTTGCCAGTGTTCCTCACACATCTGGGAACTTTGAGGGGTTTCAGACCTCAGTATTCAAAATGGGTTAATATGTACAGTAAGCCGTTTGACAACTGAAATGGTAATCTTTCATTTGGTATTTTATGCATGAATCAAATCAACTTTCCCACCTTTTATTTCCTCCGTTTTTGACCATTATTTCAAGAGAAGTCAGATTGAGAGTTATCCCAGACCTGTTCATTATCTTCCTTGTCTTCCAGGAAACATAATCCTTGGGTTCTTCCATGTGCTGGACTATGTCTTACCTCCATCAGAAATAGAATTATATTATTATAAGAATATTTGCCCTGTGTACGTTGTTGATAAAGTTGAATGAAGCAACTTCTCTTATCTGTGTCTTGCCCTATTAAAGTCAGCTTATCCAGAATTTGGCCTGTATTGTTTAAGTAGTTCCAACGGGTTGCTTTGCCTTACTCATGGAAAAAGTGTGAAACAAAGCTTTTCTATTCCTCTGGCTCCAACTGTAAATATATCTGTATTTTTTCTTCACAATTAACCTTCAGTGTTAGGACAGAATTCTGTGCTCTGTTATCTTCTAAATTCCAAGCATGTTATCAATGAATTTCCTTCTCTAAATGGTTAGTAGTTTTCTTAATATCTCACCTAATGTCCTGACAATTGATAGATAATGTCTGGCCATGAGTATTTCAGCCTTACAGTCTGAAAATTAGATCAGGTAGCAGCCGAAAGAACATTGTTCCCTAAAGCAAAATGAATTACAGCATTTCATGTCTGATTTCAAAGGTATGATGGGGCTTTTCATTGCATCTTACTGTTAATAACATAGGATATTTGCACACATAATATTTTTGTAAGTTTGGAGGCAGCAGGAATTGTAAGATGGGTGATAGCCTTCACTCCTACATAAAATTTGAGTGATTCACTTGCAGTCTTACCTACTTAAGCTAGCTGTTTTGGAGAGCAGCTTTGCTGTCTGTCTCTACCATGAAGATATCCGTCTTCCTTATTTTCAAGTTGTGATGTGATCTATTTATTATCTGTGGTACTGTGCACAGAAAAAGTGTGCTGAACAGGTGTGATAATGAATTATTAATTAATTGGCCTGTGACTGTTTAACTGTTCGCTAAGTACTATAGGCAGTACTTCCCGTCACCATTCCTTTAATCTGCTTGGTTCTTTCTTCAGCCTTCTAATTTCCTACAATCACTCATTCTATGTGGATGGAAAACACATTGTTAATTCTTTGGGGGCTGAAGTGAGTAATAGTAAGGAGAAGACCAGTTACAACTTTTTCTGGATGGGAAAGAGAGACCAAGAGAGAAAAACAGGATAAGAGAAGGGGTTCTTGGTCTGATTATTTCTGAATGTTTGCTGTGAAAAGGACTTGCTTTAAAAAGCAAGTCAAGGGTTCATATAACATTTTGTTGCTTAGTTAATTAGAACTGTTTTTCATTGATCTACTTCTCTAACAACATTTCCCTGCTTATTTGTCTGTCTTTGAGCAGGTTTTCTTTGGGTTTTTTGCAGATCAGAATTAGCTTCCTGCTGTGATGCAGTTCACAATTTTATTGCTTCTCAAAACAACAGCCCACTGGGAAGTAACATGAGTTATGAAGTGGACA
The DNA here is from genome assembly GCF_033815535.1 of Pezoporus flaviventris. NCBI lineage: Eukaryota > Metazoa > Chordata > Aves > Psittaciformes > Psittacidae > Pezoporus > Pezoporus flaviventris. The sequence goes on from NW_026892595.1 coordinate 13,114,019, forward strand.
GTAAAAAGACCATCCTCATTACAGAGGACATTTTTAAGATGCTGCCTGTGGTAAGAACTGTATTTATAAGATATAAAGAACCTGTTATAAGGTATAAGATAAGGTATAAGAGCCTCTTATTATAATTACAGTATCATATATATTTTGGGTTAGTAAATGAACTGCTTTCTTTGATTCCTCTCGAAGAGGCCATTCACCCCCGTGTACACTTACTCATTCACCTTGTAAGACCTATTTTTTAACTGCCTTCTGCAGTGATGGATGGACAGGGTACCGTAGAGCACATTGTAGGCAGAGTTGCTAAAGAACACAAGTTGCATCCTGATTTGGCAGCCAGCTGAATTCAGCAGTGAATACTTTGAGCATGTTTGCCTTGCTTTTCTCATTCCCATTTTCAAAGGCATTTCAGTATGGAACAACATTTCATATTCCTCATATTCCCATGGCATTTCTGGTGCTGGCTTGGGCATATAACTTAGGAAAGCTATTTTGGTGGTAAACCTGATATAGAACAGAACAGAATAGAATAGACTATTTCAGTTGAAAGGAACCTACAATGATCATCTAGTCCAACTGTCTGACCAGTTCAGGGCTGACCCAAGTTAAAGCATGTTGTTAAGGGATTGTTCAAATAGCTCTCAAACACTGACAGGTATGGGACATTGACCATCTCTCTAGGGAGCCTGTTCCAGTGCTTGACTACCCTCTTGGTAAAGAAATACTTCCTAATTTCCTAATTCCTAAACCTCCCTGGTATAGCTTTGAACCATTCCCATGTGTCCTATCACTGGATACCAGAGGGAAGAGCTCAGCACCTCCCTCTCCACATCCCCTCCTCAGGAAGCTGTGGAGGGCAAAGAGGTTGTCCCCAGCCTCCTTTTCTCCAGACTAGACAATCCCAAAGTCCTCAGCTGCTCCTCACAGGACATTGCTTCCAGCCCTTTCACCAGCTTTGTTGCCCCCCTGGGGTGGAGCCTTTGCAGCCAGAAACGCCGGTTGAGCAAAGGAATGCAGTTTTGTAGACTGGGACTTCCAGTCCTGATCTACAAGGGACTCACAGTCCCTTACAGACATACAAGCTCTGAAAATGAGACAAAGATGGGCACAGATACGTACTTAATTTCTCAAAAGTAAGAGCACATGGGAGCCCTCTTACCCATTGTGAATTTGTGAGATGCCAGCTACCATGAGTCTAGTCCTTTCTAATGCCACTGTGAATCACTAAAAACTTCATTGAAATAGAGGTTACTGTGGCTCCAAATTTAAACTGAGTGGAAGAAAAAAGTGGCATATTTTATCTGAACGTATACTTGCTAAGTTAGTCAGAGTTGTTTGGCCTTTGTGTTCTCCTACTGTCTTTTCAGAATTGAGCAAAACATTTGAACGTGTTGTTGATGTCTGCCACTTTCCCCACACCTCTTGCCTTGTTCGTAACAGTGTCACTTCCTGATTCTCTTCCAGTAAGCTGCTGAGAGAAGGAGGAAGGATAATGCTTTCTGTAAGCAAATTTTGACTCAATTTTACAAGTGAGTTCAGTTTCTGCAGTGAAAGTAGCTCATCTATTGGCCTCTCTGAATGTCAGTGCTTCCACAGCAGGAGAGGCTGAACAAGATGCATGAGGTGTTTCTGAGGCCCTGGGATAACAGCCAACTATATTAATGTCAAATGAAATAGCCAGCAATTTACATTCATTTGCTAGGTTGTGATCTGTGCTGGTTCACAAGTGGCTGCACTTAGCCCCCATTCAGCTTCCCCCCTGCAAGACAGCAATCTCCAACAAGGAGAGGAGTAGAGGGTGAGCAGCCACAAACATTAACTTCTTCAGTTAGCTATCACGTTTGCCATGGCTTAAACCAGGGCACATGACTATCCTTAACAGCATCTTCAAGTTCCCCTAAACTGGTTATTTTATAGCAAGTGTAATTGTGTGATGACAAAGTAATGCACATTTGCAAAGTTACCTTCTGTTAGCTGTTAAAGACAATGACTGTGACAACCCCCAGTCTGTTACAGTGCAAAGGAAAATGGGTAAATTCAACCTGTCTTCAGTACAGCTTAGGTCCTTAGCTTGTAAACATTCAGTCCGCTACTGGGTAACTTTTGTGTTGTGTCTTTAAAGACGTTAATCTAGTTTTAACAATCCTGTGTTATTCCTTCAAAGTTCTGATGATAGATGTAGCAGTTCTCAGTCTGTTGGTACCTATTTTTGGCCCTTGGTCCAGGCATGGCAACCCTGTGTGCTAAATGGTGAATGCTTTTACTGGGATTTACCAGATTAAACCTACAAGGATGAATGACTAAAGGTGCAAAGAAACAATCACAAGATTTATAAGGTATTGGCTGTGTCTTTTTATTTGTTGCAGTCCTCTCCTCTTTCAGTCTATCCCTTCAAGACCTGTGCTGTGGTTGGAAATGGGGGCATTCTGAAAAATTCCAGCTGTGGAGCTGAAATCGATCGTTCTGACTTTGTGTTTAGGTAAGAGCTGCTCTTTCTTACTGAAGTGTGTCTAGTGTTCCTGAAAACTTGGTAGGCTTGGAAGCATGCCAGTGCAAGTTTGTAGCAAGATCTTGCCCATTCTTTATTGCTGTCTCCCTAAGGATACTCCTTATGCTTTGTAAATTTCAGACCACTGCTTCTTAAGTAAAGAGAGGACTATAGGGATACATGTATGATCTATGATTGCAGATTTTTTTTTTTTTTTAATCAAGAGAATAAAGAAAACCCTGAAACTGAAATAAGACTGGCATTAAATGTCACATGTTTACTTTTGGTTATAAACCCTTTGTTAAACAGCACCCTTATGTTGGCTCACTAATACAGTTATTTAACTGCCCCAATATTTGTCTCACCTTCTCTTAGCCATCTAAAAATTTAGTAATCTAATTGAAATAGATTATTTTACCTCCCTCTGTAGCTTGTGGAGAAACCCAAGCACACTCAGAGAGTAGTTTGGTGCACTCTCTTAGTATGTGACTCACATTTTGTAGTTCATGCAGAGGAGCAGTGTAACAGCATGCGGGTTCTCTCAGTGATGTCCAGTCACTCAGTTTGCTGGATTTTGTTTCCTTTCCTACTTCTGACTAATATTTGGGCTTTTAAAATTAAAAAAACAAAACCAAAACAAAGTAAAACATGAAAAAAAGCCAACCTTTCCAGTTATGTAACTGTCTTCAGAAAAATGGTATAGTAAGATGCTAAATTTACTGACTGGTTTGGAAAAAATGCTTTCTTTACCTTTTAGGGAAACCACTGTTTCTGCAATTGGGCAAGTTATTCCATTGTTGTTGTAGAAGACATAATAGAAGACTTCCAGAAGAAATGCATTGTTTAGGCAAGAGGGGCAATTACACCTTAGCACCTAACGTAGGGCATTGATAGACTGGTGCCTTCTGGGATTTTAGCTTTGCTCCTGATTTGTGAGATGATTTGTGAAAATGAGCTCCCTGTGCCCTATTTTAACCATCTGTACAGTAGATTAAATATTTTTACTGGAAGTGCTGTAAGCCTTATTTAATATTTGTAAAGTGCTTAGAGATCTCTGGGAGCTGACGTGAAAGTGTCATTGCTCAAGAGAGGAATTTGCAAATATTAACTATACAGCATTTCTGGTATGCATTTGTTAAAGTAAATGTTTCTCAATTTCAGGTGTAACCTCCCTCCAACCGTGGGAAGCATTAGCAAAGATGTTGGCAATAAAACAAACCTTGTGACTGTTAATCCGAGTATCATAGCTCAGAAGTAAGTGCTACTGCAAATCTGTTTTGGTGCAATATTGTATAATTGTTTGACATGATTTAGATTTTGTTGGAAATCCGTTGGGATACCAGCATAGAGAGCAGTGCATGCAGATTACTTCATTAAGCTTTAGTTTCCATGTAAAATATGTACCAATGTAAATGGAAATCTGTTAAACCTGGCCTTTTATGGAACAGGAAGGAGTCAGCAATGCCCACGTTAGCAAGTGGTTTGATTAGCACCAGTCCACAATTTATGACAGAATAAAACTGATAATTGCAAGCCCAAGCCTCTTCTTTTCCCCCTGTGACCCTTATGACCTCCAGCATAAGAAAGGAATTGTAATCGTAAATCAGGAAAGCTTGGAAATGTGTGTCTGACTCCGTTGGTAGGACTGTAAACACAGGTTAGAACCTGTTCTGATGAAGGCTGTTTCCTGAATGGAGGTCCAATTTCTGTGATCCGTTTTCTCAATCTGTGTAAAATCTACTCACACACTTTTTTCTCAGCAAAGTTCTTTTTTTGCACTTTCTTGATGAAAAGAAAATCTAATAAGGCCAGGCTGAGTAATCTGACATCTTCAGCAGGCTGGAACTGCGGCTTATCTATGAAAAGGACTGCTGTGGCATGTTATTTACTGCTTACTGATCTTACTGTATCTTATTGTCTGTCATAGCTATATTTGTCAAATACACGACATCAGAGCTTTTTATTTTTTTCCTTTAAAGGAAGAAGGGGAAATTACAGTGAGCATAGAAATGGCTAACAAGCATTTGTTATTGATTCAAGGATAGAAAGTGATTTTTGCAGTCAGTACTAACTACCTTAATGCTTACCCAGGACTTTTTGACTTAAATGAAAATGAGTTATTGCTTCCCCAAAACCAGATTTAGCTTACTGATGTTAGAAGGGCTGCACAACAATATGGGGCAGGAAAATTTTGTCCAGTGATTCAGCATCGTTGGTGGCTACTGACCTGGTGCATGATTTGTCTGGGCTTGATCAATGTGTTCCGCCACAGCTGCCCTCGTTTTTTAACCTAATGTAGTCACATCACGGTTCATAGCAGTTACAATGAAGGAAACAGGAGCTGTATCTGCGTAAGGATGAAATGAGATTGAGAGAACTTTAAGATTTAAAAATCAAAAAAAATAATTGAATACTCAGAGAACACTGTAAATGCCTTTGAAAGAGGAGCAGGAAGGAACTTGGCACCATTTAGCAGAACTGAGTTTTTTTTTTTGTCTCAGAAGACCTATTCTGACTTTATTCACTCTAATTTCTAATTCTGTGTTTGAGTACTGGGTTAGTCTGCTGTTATTGTTAAGGTTAATCAGCTTTTGAACTGTGCCTGTCAGGGTGTACAATGTAGGTGAACTCTCCTGGGGGAGAGAAGCACGGTTCTTGTGTGTCCAGATGGAGCTGGGCTACACTGCACCTCACAGGGTCAGAGCTGAAAAAGAAAACAAGACTAAGTTGAGGTTTTCAGGTTTCTAGCTATGGAAGAACAGATCTGAATTGTGTCCTGAAGGCTCTTTATGTACTTTACACTGAGTCAAAATAGAGAAGATTCTTGTAGTAAAGGCCAGAAGTTCACCCTTCAGCCACTCTTCCTAGACACATGCTCAGGCGTTTCTTGCTTGCTTTGGCTGTGTGGCTTGTAGCATGCACAGGGGGCTGGGGTCAACAGGAGGGCCTGAGTTGTCTTCATTTTGCTTCAGAATCTGATGGTAATGTGTCGTGGTTTAAGCCCAGTCAGTAACTCAGAATCATGCAGCTGCTCACTCACTCTCCCACTTTCCTCCTCCCCCAGCTCCTGGAGGGATGGGGAGGAGAATCTAAAGAATGCAACTCCCATGGATTGAGATAAGAACAGTCCAGTAACTAAGGTATAACACAAACCACTACTGCTGCCACCAATTCTAAGCGGCGAGGAGAAGCAGACAGGCCAACCCAGTATGGGTGATAAGCAAACTTCTCTCCAAGGCTTACCAAATTTCCTTGCCGTTTTATCATCATCAAGCATCGAGTCAAATAACTCATCACCAAACTTTCGCCACTCACTCTCCTCAAATACTGTATTAGGATCTACAAAAAATCCCTTAGCCTTCCCTACAGCCACTAGACCTGCTAGCTGCTTTAGAGTCTCAGGCTCAATTCCCCGCTTTTATAAAAAGCACTGTAATAAGTCCAAGGCTACCTCTTGGTCCATTTTCATGGCCGGCCTTTTCCGGATCGTCTTCTTCTGGGTCGTCCTGTAACCTTGGTCTCCGGATTGGCCTCCCGACGCAGCAGTGTCTGGTTCGCCCCAGCGGCGGATTCCTTTCGGTTAGTCCAAGCACCCGCGTCCGCACCGCAGCAGCATAGCCCGTGCTCCCTGGCCGCTGCCGCCGGCGCTGTTTACTCGCCGTTCTGGGTCCCTGATACTCAGGGCCCTGTAATCCGGGTCCCCACCAACTGGGGCCCTGTAATCCGGGTCCCCGCCAACCGGGGCCTTGTAATCCGGGTCCCCGGCAGCCAGGGCCCTTTAGTCCACATCCCTGTTCGGGCACCATTTGTAAGCGGCAAGGAGAAGCAGACAGGCCAACCCAATATGGGTGATAAGCAAACTTCTACTTTATTTGTGATGCAGTTCACTTATATAGGAGTGGTATTCAGCCACTCCTCCTAGGCACAACAGTATTGGTTAGACCCGCACAGCTTCCTCCACATTCTCCTCCCACCTCCGGTTTCCGGTTACCTGTGGGGCCCACCCCTTGCCTTGCTCGCACAGACCTCCAAGGCTCCATGGCCTTGCTCTTAGAGCCATTCTGCAACAACCAATAATAATAATAAGGGAAATAACAACGGAAGAGAATACAACCACTCATCACCTGCTGACTGATACCCAGCCTGACCCGAGCAGTGATCTCACCCTTCTGGGTAACTGCCCCCAGTGTATATACTGGGCATGATGTGCTGTGGTGTGGAATACCTTTTTTGGCTAGTTTGGGTCAGGTGCCCTGTCTTTGCTTCCTCCCGGCTTCCCCTGCTCCCTGGCAGAGCATGAGACTCAGAAAGTCCTTGGTCAGAGTAAACATTACTGAGCAGCAACTAAAAGCACTGGTGTTATCAGCACAGTTTCCAGGCTGAAAGTCAAAAACACAGCACTGCACCAGCTACTAAGAAGGGGAAAAATGACTGCTACTGCTGGACCCAGGACATAATGGCACTTTTTGGGAAGCAGAGCTGTAAGTTTAAACCCCCTCAGCCTGAGAAGAAGTATCACTCCTTGCAGGAATTCAGTTGTTCAAGAGGTAACTGCCAAGTCTTCCGTGAGGGTTTTGAATGGAGATGGTGGTAGCTGCCGTCCCCTGCCTTGAAGTGCTCAATAGGAAGAGGGTTTGAACCTATTCAAGTTGTGAAGAGAAATGAAACCAATTTTTCCAGCTTCTGATGAAGCCATTTGTGTAAAGTGGGCTCTGGTAGTCCTTAAAAGGTGAAAGTACATGGCTCAGATAGATAGACAAATACCTACAAAAGAAGACTCAGTGCTTTGAATCCTAAAAGGGATTCAAGTGCCGTATATTCACGTGATTCAGACAACTCAGATCTATAGAGGAAACTAGGTGAGTGACCCCCTTGTGTCTTGTATCACTTCTTGGGTAACTCTAGAGGTTCACTATTCAATGTTTGGGAGCATGGGAATTAGTCAGTTGTGAGAACTGAAGTCTCCTTGCTAGCTGTTGGGATCCGAAGCATCTGAGAATAAATCCTTTTTATTTGTGAAGTTAGATCTCTAACTCCATCTGTTCCCTTTGTAGTCTAAGGGGATAAATAGATATGCTTATATTTTCAGCTATTTTAAAAGTATATGAAAAACAGTTAAGACTGTGAAACTTGAGCACACACTACTCTTTAACACTCCAAGACTGCTCATATGTGTACTTGCATCCATTTCCAAATGGGGCTGACACCCAGGTTTTGAAGAGAGTTTATTATATACCTCTTGACGTAAGAAACACATTTCACAAGCACATGCAGTATATATCATACTGCGCATAGTATAAAAATACATAGTGCATGTATTTTTAAACACAGGAAATAAAAATGCCTTTTTTTTCCATTCTTCTTTGAAGTTTCTTGAATTGATTAATTCTGTAAACAGGTCCTGGTCTTACTAGCTGTGAATTTGATCTGCTTCACTAACTCCCATGTTGCCAATTCAATCCTATGGTATGTGTTCTTATTATAAAATAAAGACTGATTTTCATAACTGCACATATGACAACATACAACAGATTGGTATAAATTGACTGTATAGACAGGCTGAACTGGTGCAGCAGAGTTCATAACTCATATATGCAACTGTTCCAACATTCCATTCAGTCTTTTCCTGAAATGTTGTACTTTGCAGGTACAACAAACTAAATGAAAAGAAGGCTGAATTTCTGGAGAACATTGCAGTCTATGGAGATGCTTTGCTTTTATTGCCAGCGTTTTCCTTCAGAAGCAACACAGCCACTTCTTTTAAAGTGTATCACACTCTGCAAGAGTTCAAAGCAACCCAGAGGGCAATATTTTTTCACCCCAGTTACCTGAAAAGTCTTGCCCAGTTCTGGAGAACTAAGGGTGTAAAAGCCTACCGGTTGTCATCTGGTTTTATGATCACTAGTGCTGCTCTTGAGCTCTGTGAGAATGTGAAGCTCTATGGTTTCTGGCCTTTCTCAAAATCCATGGAGAAGATGCCAATCAGCCATCACTATTATGACAACCAGCTGCCTAAACCAGGTTTCCATGCAATGCCCAAAGAGTACAACCAGATTCTTCAGCTTCATGGCAAAGGCATTTTGAAGTTGCAGTTTGGTAAATGTGAATCAGACTAAAAAGGTAGGTCACATTCTTACCACATAAAATGTCTTTATTTAAGTAATGTGTCAAGAGAAAATTTGTTTTGTGAACTGTGGGTCTGTTCTTCCTTAGGAAGACATTTCTACCTTACACTCAATGAAAGTTGTGTTCGTAAATAAGTGAAAGGTCTAGAGTTTTCTGAATAAACGTACTACGGAGTAATGTTTTCTAATTGTAAACTTTAGGTAGGGAGCATGGTAAATACACATTGCCACCATAATTCACAGTCGTTTGATACTGTTTCCTCATCTCAGATATGTGTCTCTAGCAACCTGTGTCTGATTTGGGATCAGTTCCCATGAACCAGCTTCCTTCGTGAATTGCTCTATTAAAGGCAATATTACATACCATAAAGTACAAGAGAAAATACCTAATTCTGGCACAGCCTTTCAAGATGTATAGAGGCCAGAGTAAGGATTAAGATTGCCCATGAATTGAGTACCAGGCATATGCACCCTTGTTCCCTCTTGTTAGGTAAAGATAAGTTTAGAGCAGTGTGTTCTCACAGCCCTGGATGCAGCACAGCTTCTGGACAGCAGTGAGGAAGCTGCCACACACTACAGCAGATCTTGCTGAGGATTTTACCTTGAGGCAGCTCAGAATCTGGAAGTTACAAATACAGGAAGAAATGCCATTCCCTTTCTTCTGTACTTTCTAAATGTCCCATCCCCCTTGGATCTCTATGTATTGCCTCAGAGAAGGGCAGCCCAGAGTCTGGACTCTGATTTTAAACCAGTTTACTGTGTGTGGATTATAGATTACTTTGAAAATATTTGTGCATGTTTTCAATCTTGATTTGCCCAGTTCACAAAATAACATCAATTTGTATAAATACTTCCATCTTTCAAACTAACTCAAATTCCAGCTCACAGTACTGTTGTCAGATGTGTCTTTTACAGACCTGTATTTTTCCACGGGATTCAAATTGGTATAACAGTAGGTGTTATGTGTGGTAGAACTACAATTGTATACAATATGCTTTAACTGGACTGATGTAATCTCACAACTCTATTACTCAAGTTAAATAAATGAAAATAGCATCAACTTGTTCAAGCCAGAAATTTTAAGTTCAAAAGCTTTTCTTCTGGCTATGTGAAATTTGTTTGAAAATCTCCTTTGATGGTATTTAGAAAACGTGTTACCAAAGATACATTCACACTTGGTTCATCGTCAGAGACCAAGTTTTAAACTAGCAGATTGCTAGTACCAAGAAGGCACAGTTTTATTCAGTTTCAGTTTGTCGTGGTTTAAACTCTGTCAACCACGCAGTCTCGCTCGCTCACTCCCCCCTTCTTCCCTCCCCCCAACTCCCAAAGGGATGGGGAGGAGAATCGAAAGAATGTAACTCCCATGGATTGAGATAAGAACAGCCCAGTAACTAAGGTATAACACAAATCACTACTGCTACCACCAATAATAATAATGATAAGGGAAATAACAATGGAAGAGAATATGATACCACCCACCGACCGGGCCCGACCTGAGCAGTGAGTGCCCTTCCAGGTAACTGCCCCCAGTTCTACATCCTGGGCATGATGTGCTGTGGTATGGAATACCTCTGGCTAGTTTGGGTCAGGTGTCCTGTCTCTGCTTCCTTCTGGCTTCCCCTCCTCCCTGGCAAAGCAAGAGGCTTAGAAAGTCCTTGGTCAGACTAAACATTTGAGCAGTAACTAAAAACATTGGTGTTATCAGCGCTGTTCCCAGGCCGAAAATCAAAAACACAGCACTGCACCAGCCACTAAGAAGGAGAAAAAATGACTGCTGCTGCTGAACCCAGGACCCAGTTTTATTTGAAGAATAAACTAATTTCATACATTATTAGAATGATATCAAACATGTAAGAAGGAACCTTAGAAGCAATCTAGTGAATCCGCTCTCCTAGTCCGTGACAGGAGTTTACCAAGGAGGAGGTGTATGTGTATGCAGTTTCACATGGCTAAGGTATGCTTTTTCACTTATGAAAAGTTGCAGCATACTGGAAAGGTTAAGAAATACATAATGCATTTTTTCCTAGTAGCTAAGCTGTTTATACCCTCCAGTTTCCATTGTATTTATTCTTCCTGTAATATAAATGGCTGGAGACATACCATATAATTTTAATTGTAGCAACTACACCAGCTAAGAAAATGAAAGGCAGCTCCTTAGAAATATTTAATTTGGGGAGAAGCAGATAGAAGCCACAAAAATGTTTAAGCATCTGTATGGGTTAATTAAACATTGTCCATGCTTGACAGACTGAAAATCACTTCTGTTGCCAAATTTGTAAAAGAAAAAACCACCAGAAGGGTAAGATGTGCTGCCCTAATTTACATTTATACAAAGAAAAGTGAGTCCTTTAAAACCAAAGGAATTAAATGCTTTCAGTATGAGCTACCATTCTGCTACTATTATCGGCTATTAGAGATAATTGAAATTCTATAATGAGTATATTTTACTGAAGATGACCTTTTCTAAAAATTGAACAATCTCCTTGTTCTTTTCGATTTCCCTTTTATGTTCTTCTCTCTGCTTTGTGCTCTTCCCTGTTAGTGGGTAGCTGAAGAAGATTCCTTACACCACTGGGTGCCCACAGAAGTCTCAGGCAGACCCATTAGTGGAACATGAAAGTTTGGTGCTATAAATAAAAAGTGAAGGAAGCTGCTTTGCTTCAAGCACCTATATTGCAAGCGGGTAGCAGGCTCTGGAACATCACAGGGAGAGCGTAACTGCATCCCAGTGAATCATTTTGGTAGTATTGCTCCTAAGCACTATCTTTGCCATTGTAAAGGTGAACTTTTGGAGTTCATGAGAGTCCAGCAGAGATGGTGCTGAACAACATGGGAACTCCATTTGCCTTCATATCAGCTCCTGCCCCTCTACAGTTACACTCAACAGACATGTCTGTATCTCCTCTGCTAAAGTAAATGCGTACCTATCACAGATGGTAAAATGCAAAGTGAGACATCAGCAGAATCTTAAAATGTAATTAAAATAATGATCTTTATTATTTTTTATTACATTACCAAATCAGTTTTGCTATGGCCCTGCAGCTGAAGGAAGTCTTCTTTGAGCATTGGTTTAACCTGATAAGCCTGAAGGGCATGTCATTAGCTTCAAGTAAACATACGTTCAAGGAGGGAAAATGGCCTGATTCATATTTAAAAATAGACAGAAAAATCTGATTACACAAATTGTCAGATGATAAATTAATCCAACTGGCAAAAATCTGATTGCCCAGAAGCCTGGTTAAAATGCAGGTTTTGTCTGACCAAGAATCCATCAAGTTTTCTGTTTGCTACAAAGAGACGGCAGGGAAGATGAGTATGTGTTGCTTTGACATACAACACAGTAACATTAAGCAGCTGCTCAAAGGAGTCAGTCAACAGAGAAAAAAGCACCCAGACATGGAAAGGAAGAATGAAACTGAGATTCAGTGAGCCTGGGAGAGAGAATAGTGTTCGATCGTCCGAGCGGAAGGACTGAAAGAGGAGAGGCTGAGCAGAGGTGTGCTGGTGGTTAAGGAGTGAGAACTGCTGAACCTTCGACCGAGTGCAAGTGTATCTTACCTGGAAAGTAAAAATTGGGTCTGGGCTTTTTAATTCCAACCAGATGATTAAAAGACATCTGTTTCTGACAGAGCAGCAGTGAAGCCCTCCACTCAAGCTGGAGTTAGCATGGCAGCATCCTGTAAATTAGGGTGCTTCCTGCTTAATTCCTCAGGAATTAACATCAAAGAGAATCATTTTGTTCCAGACTCTATCAGCATGTTATCTTTCTTAATCTTGAAAGTTGCTGCAATCCAAATAAGTCATAAATACTGTTAGAAATAACCCATTTATAAATATAATTGTTATAAATAACCCATCTATGTAGCTGTAGGATACCAACATCAGCTTAAGTTCTGCTGAAATTCTTTCATGCTTCTGGTGCCTCAGTGTAGCTAGAGAAATATGACCTGTCCCACAGTTAATTTTTAATTACCTTGAGAAAAACGATACCACATTTTAAAAATAAGGACACCTCTGGCTTCCTGTCAAGCAGCCAAATCTCAGCCTGTCCTTGACTTGGACAAATATTATCCGGCAGGAAATTATTAGATGTATACAACATTGAACGAAAGGTCTTCTGCTTTAGTGCCCATGCAGTATAGCTTTTAAGCATGTCCTTTTGCCGCTAATTTTAAGTGTGAAGAATAATGTCAGTAATGCAACAAGTTGCGTGTGGTTTGGTTACAATCCACCAGAATAGAAAAATATAGATTAAAGCGAATTTGAATTTATATTTATTTTTGAATCAAATAAAAAAGTCTTTAGAGGTCTAGAAGGGTTTGGTTTTGGTTTGGTTTTCCACAGCAGAACTTGCCTATTGAAGAAATGGAATAATTTCAATCACTAGCTATTTCAAAATAAGATTAAGGTAATGAATTTAGAACATATCCATAGATTAGCAGTGGATGTGTCCCATGAAGATACTGGTTAGACCCAGCCTTGGTTATCTTAGGAAGTCTGAAGGGGTAAGTGTGCACAGGGGGTGTTCTAATGAAGGAGCCCTCCTTTAGAAAGAGCAGACACTAAAGCTAAATAGGGCACTAGCAGTCCAGCTTACCCAGGAGAATTTTGTGAGTCTGTGGTGCTGTATAATAAATGTCACAGACTCCCAGTCTAAAATAAGGATGAAAAAGCAGATGCAGAAGATGAAAGGCACACAGAGAAGACTAAGCTCTTAGCTTATTTTGAATATAATAAGCTATTTTGCTGGTGTACAAGAAATATCAATAACATATTTTACTGTTTTAATTCCAGGGTGATGATCCTAAGGAGACAGTTTGTGTGTATCTCAGCAGTTCAGTGTTGGATTTGAGCTGATGTGGTTTTGTGAGCATTAAGATGCATTGTTACAATAGAGAAACATTTTACACTTGGGGAGAAAAGAGAGTGATTTTTTTTCACACAGTGGCTGCTACATTTCTGAATTTCAAGTAATCATTTTTTTAAATACAAAATAACATTTATTTGGGAAATTCTGAAACTCCTGTCTATTGGTTTAGTTGCTTCAAAGCACAATCTCAGGATGGTGGCAATATGTGACCTTTAATGTATTCTGCTTCTTAAAGGATCATTAAAATATTTTGACATGAGATCTCTGGTTTTGTTAGTATCATGTAATACAGGCAATAGTCTCTGTATGGTAGCGGCATGAGTTGGCAGTGGAAATTTTCAGTTAAGAACTTGATCCTATAAAAACTGACATTTGTCTACATGAGAAAGGTGATGGGAAGAGCTACAGTGGAGTAATTAATTCTGAGCCATGTCATTCTTAGTTTGTTCCAGGGTGCACAGATTCAAAAATCACCCAGGTTGGCGATAGTCAAGTTGTTTATGGGTTTTCATTTTGTGGGAAATAGATAATGGTGTGGCTTTAAGGGGATCTCTCATATGAGCGATGTTAATTTTGTGAGCAAGCGTTTGAAGGACGAATTTGTATAATTGCTTTTAAATCCATCTTCTTGCTTGTGTTTCTATCTAAGGTCCAGTTCAGCTGCAAATGAGAACAGTGAACTAGGTTCTATGCTGCAATCCCTGGAGTCTTGATAGGACATGACTTTGCACACGTTCCTGCAATCCCAGCTCTCTATCTCGGCTGACATACAAGATGGACCATTCATTAGAAAAATGATAGGTACCAAACCCATCATTTCTTCTATTGCTTTTTCACCAACCATAGCTCGGACCAATATGTGACTACAGATAAGGAAACTGCATTAAGCATTATTAGAAGAATGTTGCTTATACAGTTGACCCCAAGTTCTTCTTCTGTACCAGAACATATGAGAACAGACCCTACAGTCCCTGAATTTAAAACCCATGCAGTTCTTGTGCATTAAGTTTTCAGATGGTCCAAGAATACCCAGGGAGCAACATCCTGTGACTAGAGAAAGTGACGTATCAGCCCAGTGGAAAGAATCACATTAACATTTACAGGAGCTACCATGAGCAATTGTTGCCCTAGCTGTGGCTGCTTGTATGTTATTGCTGATACGTTTTCCTGCAGAAGAAAAACCCAACTAAACAAAAAATTGTGATAACAGCTACTGTAACCTCAGTTTCAGTAGCTTTTCTGAGAGTCTTTTGAAAGATCAGTTCAAACATAGTGTCCTTCTTCTTCTTTTTACAGATACTGTCATATATTTTGTTTACTAAAACTCATTTTGCCACCGTAGCATTAATTCCCCAATCAACTGGTTTAAAGAGCATTGAATATTCCACTCATTGAGGATTATATCTGTAAAACAAAAATCCTACTTGAATCAAACCTTATAAGGTTAAAAAATGTTTTAAAGTGATACTTCATAAAAGCATTTTTGTGTTGCAGTATTTGCAAGCTTAACTTGCAGCAGTTTTATAATAACATAAATAGTCCTGAAAGTTTTAGAATCAATCAGTATGGGTGCCGGTCTTTTAGTTGAGACACGTTCAGCATCGTGATCCATTTCCAAGGTAATGATATCGGAATCCAATACTACTCCTACCCAAGGAGAAGCATCCGTAATTCCTGGCTGTAAACACCAGCCATAAAGTAATTTTTTTTAAAATAAGGTTTTTAAAAAGTTGATGGTGTTTTGGGGCATTGAATGACACTGCTAATACATGGGTGGACCTCTGAATATCAATAGGGCTCTTAATGGAAACAAAGTCGATGAGTACATCTGTGTTACCAGCTGGTGACTGAAAGAGGCGAGCACAAGGGTTTGATTTACTGTGATCTGTTATGGTTCCATCACCACACATCCACATTTTATCTTCACCAGCAGTGAAATTTGTGCCAGTTTCTGGCCATAGGCATCTGCTGCTCATGTGCAGAGAGCTGGCAGCTGCAAGACCCTGCATCCATGTTGTGAGTGATTAGGGGTGATTGCCTACTGCAAGTCCTAGTTGTAGATCAAAAATAAATGTGCTCACAGAAGAGCTCCTCCTATACCATGGGATACCTATCACTCACATAGGCTATCCCAGAGTGTTGGTAGCTGGAAGCTGTGCAATGTGACATAGTTGTTCTTTGGGTGATGCAAACAATTTGAGGAGAACCACATCCTATTTTATCCAGAGAGACAAAGATGCCCCTCTGTCTAGGCAAGGACTGTGACTTGTTCCAGTCTAGCACAGTGCAATGAGATGGCTGTGTAGAAGCTACATGGTTTGATTTGGAAAAATTCGTACATCTTTTAGAGACTGAGGATCCTTCATTGTATCCAGAACAATAGTAAAAGTGCTTTGTGTGCACGTAGAGATGATGCAAAGGGTGTCATTCGTTGCTCAGATTAAATTCAATGAGGTACTCAGTGGCTGAAGTGGCAAAACCTGTTTGTGTGTAAGCAGAAGATGTAGAGAGGAGAAAATGAAATGTATTTGCAATGGAGAAGCAATTTCTTTCAGTAGCGTTTATTAGTTAGTTTTGAGTGTATTCCATTATCTCAGTGAATACATCTATACAGAGTACCATGACACATCATGAAGTCATTGTGTGTCTGGACCATTTCTGTGCAGCCATGTTATTTATAACATACATGTACTAGTTACTGGAAAGGTTATTGGAGTACATTTTTAAAAAGGTTTAGCTAAAGGAAAAAACTATTCTAGTTTCCTTAACAGAAAGAGGTCTTAATTGAAGGAGTGTGATGTCACACTCACAAATGAGAGCAAATGGAAGGCTCTGTAACGTGGACAGACACTATGACTTTTTAGCGCTATTTAAACTTGTCATTGACCTGAAGACCTGAATCTCTGTGCTCTCAGAGCTCTCAGTGATTTGTGTGGTGCACAGGGCTAACAAGAAATGTGTGGAGGAATTGTTAACATTTCCTACCCTTTCCCACAAATACTCTTAACTCCTCGTAAAATTAAAATATGCTCTATTAGACTTTAAATTAAGAACCTGTTTTTAATGTAGCTTTCTCGGGCCTTGCTCCAGACGTGAAGTTCCAATTAGATGCTAGTTTCATCCACTTCACTCCACAGGAGTGCAGACCTTGTATTGGGCTTTATTACAGCTATTGCTGCTGTGTGCTTGGTGGCTAGGTCATGTTAATTTGTGCACAGACCAGGCAACCTAATAGTGGTGTTTCTGCGTGACAGGTTATAGTGAGTGAAGTACACTCACTGTAGGAAAGGGTGTTTTTCCAGGTAGCCAAATAAATTCTTTATTTGACATCTACGATTTCTCATTGATTTTACATCTGTGCCAAGTTAATGATGAGTAAATGGATCTTGAATCCATTCTCTAGCTGGGAATGTGTATGACACTTGCAAGACTCAGCCAAGTGCAGCTTTCATGAAGGATTCATGACCAAAGGTTAGGAAGGGCCTTTCAGTTCCCTCTACTTCACATGAGGAATAATAATTTTAGGGTTTGTGGGCCTCCAGTCTGTCACATGCTGTGGAAAGAATATTGAGATTAAATAGTTTTCTAAACATAGAAACACTGACAACGTGCTAATAGTTCCAGTGTACCTTTGCAGAGGCTGACAGTGTCCTTGCACATGACTGCTTTACAGCATCGTTAGATTAAAGCCTGCTTGGCTGCTTTTATTCATTTTTCTCCTCTGAATCTTTAATCTTCCTTTAGGATCTAGTGCTGCCTCAAGCTGGTTATTTCTCTTCCCTCCATAGGGCGTTATGTAGTCCTGTTTAGTGTTTGTTAGGGAGTTCGTATGGCTATGAATCAAATGCTGCTATGCTTGCAGCATAGTAAAGCATACTTTAAATGATTCAGTTTACAGCTCAAGGAAAGCACAGCATGGTGAGATACTCACATTGCATAATTGGAGGTGCTAAAATTGGGCTGTAGCTCCATAGTGGCTTTAGCTGTAATGGCTGGCTCACAGTCCAATCCTCATTCTTGCTCGGCACCACTTCCTTCATGCCGTCTTTGGCTCGTGTCTGATCCTACACTGAGCTGTTTTGGCACACTGAGCTGGGAAAAAACTGACATGGTGGAAAATTGGTGCATGCCAACAGAGCCAGGGGAATTTCAGAGTCAAAGCCAAGGAGGTGGTGAGAGCATACAGGTGGGGCTGTATGGACATATTTAGGTGTCATTTGTTCTCTGACAGCTCTTGGATAGGCCCAACAGTCCCCTGAAACCTTGGTCAAGTCCAGAAGGTGTCATCTCTGGGGAGAGAAGGGCTCCTGCAAGGGGAAATCACATCATGGTGGCTGCTCTGGTGGGCAGGAGCCCCGTCTCTCCCTGTGGTGACAGAAACCAGTTAGGAACTCTATGTACCTACACTGTTAATGATTGCTCCCTCTTCTCTCTTTCCCATTACAGTTACTTTAGCAAGCTGTTCACCATCAGCAGGTTCAGGAATTATAACTGTAAAAAAAAAACCCTTTTGTCTGTAAATATTGTTTCTCAGGCCACTAACAGTAAACTTGCATACACCTGCTCATTATTCAGCATGCCTGTGCTTTCAGTCTGCTAATCCCAGCATGTCCAACAGCATCTGCAGAGAACAGAGCTGCGCAGGGTCTGGTGATTTTGAGACCAGTTAATCTCACTTGGATTCTCTGTACAGTAGTGAGATTTCTGACATATTGCCATGCTTGAGTCAGGGTGAAATTCACTGTCCTGTGTGATTCAGGAAAATAAACCAATCATTTAGGTGGCCTGGCACCTTCTGTGGGCTCCACAAGTTACTAGTAAAATATTCCTGTTGTTATGTATTATTTGATTTTATCCTGTGCAGGTATCTGGATTGGTTAAGCAGTCTGGGTTAATTGATCACTTAGACCTTAAGCCTGCACAGACTGTAGTGAAGCTACAGCCTGAGTTGGCAGTCTAGGTTTAAAAACCCTAGGTTTGACCTGGAGATCTTTCTGTGTCCTGTTATTCACTCTCATGTGACAAATCTGGGGAGTGAGATCCTGAACATCCGTGCAGCAGCCTCTCCAGAGACTCTCAGGTCCACAAAGCACACATCCACTTATATGTATATATAGGAGTCTGTGAGAGTTCAAGCCCAAAGAATATTCTGGCAAGTGCTTTATTCTGAAAGAGCTTTATTTCAGACAGCTGATAGCCACTTGTTGCACACTCTGGAGCAGCAGACTTTGTATACAAGAAGTTTTTAGTATATATATATATATATATATATATATGTATATATTCATGGCTAGGTAATCCTTCATCTTGTGGTACTTCAGCAGCTGATCTCTTTCGTCTCTAGGTCTGCTAGCCGAGAACAGTGACAAAGGGATATGTATTTACACATATAAAGCCTGGCCCTCTTGATTTTGAATTCAGTCATTTTAGGCAGGAACATCATCCTTCTCTGAGTTTCTGAATTTCAAAGGCTGCTGATCTCTCAGGGTACTGTGAAAAAATCATTTTGGCCTTTCAGCCACAGCACAAATGACTGGGCAGATTTATATCTATTAAGCTTTGTTCCAGATTTTCATAAAGTATTTCTTAATTGGCTCTAAATTATCATACTGGTCTAGTAGAGCATGAAACAATCTGCAGCATGCCACTAAACAGAGGAGCTATTGCAGTTGCTTAGTGGTCTCCTTTCATAAAGTAGCATTTCAGAATACATCCTATCTAGGGAACACTGGCTCACCAGAGGAATGACCCTGGGGCCAGCTGGGGTAGCAGCCTATCAGTGCGCTCTCGGTGTCCAGCAAGTTGAAGCACTGTGACGAGAGCTTAACACAATGGGAGTCCACCAGCTTGGGGTTGCTGTAGACCGAGGAGTAACCTTCATACTGTGATGTATAATTGGCTGCGCTCACATTCCTCTGTGTGTGAGCAATAGCTGCTGTTTGGTGGTGGGTGTTGGCAAATACTGGTTTAAGGATGAAAACAGCCTAGCTGTTAAATACAAGAAGGAGTGACATCCTCATGTCATCAGGTAAACAGTCAAATCTGTGTTTTGCTAAAACCTGGCAGAGCTTCAGCAATGCATTGGTGTTTGTTGCTGCACCTAGTACTGCTGTGCCCTGTCTTCTTTTTTATCCCTCTTTTCTCCAGTAAGGGAGAAAACTTAATTGCATGGTGGAAGTATTTAATGATACCACCATGAATTCATGGTATCATAGCAAGGTGCCATTAAATGAATCATGCTCATGGTTGTGACAGGATAGTCTAGTCTAAGACAATATTGCTGGTTTTAAATTCCTCACTATCCACTTTAATCCCTGACAAGAGGAGGTTCTTCGCAACAAATTTGTAGTTCAACAACCTGCTGGGCTTCTCAGCTCTTGGCTTGGCTGTGAGCTGAGTCCCTAAGGACACCTCCTTGGTGTATTTATTGGAAGTGCTTATGGTACAAACCCAGTCTTAAATTCTTGTGAAACAGAAGTTTAGCAGCTGCTATTTCATCATGTTTCATATGCACATTTTATATAGTAGCTTCATATATATTCTTTATGTTGATTTTTTTTTAGATTCTAATTAAAATTATTTAAAATACTCATATTTTGTGCTACCAGAGTAAACTGTGGGGGAAGTTACATAATGTCACCTAAAAAAACCAGTGATACACCAAAACCTCATTTTTAAGGGTATCATCTGACTGATTTATTGATGGGTATTTTTGTATCAAATTTGTCATCTGTCAAAATGTATCTAAAGTGTAATTTAGACATTTGATTCTTAGATGAATCTTTCTAAGGTGGTCTAAGAGGCCACATCTGCTTCTGATTTACTTCCAGACTTGCAAGCAAGAAGGTGGGAGAATGGAGAGGTCCTACACAGAGCTGCTCCTAAAGGATGGCAAATGCATGGTTTTATTTCAGACTGTTCCATGTGTCAAAAATGTATTTTCATGAAGTTTCCATGATAGCTTTTGCCCAGAGGTTTCATTGTCTCTTAAAATGCTTGCATTAATCTTGGTTCCATTCTTTTCAATGCAATTGTGGAAGCAGAGCTTATCCCCCCTTGGCGCTGGTATAATTGTGCTCCTCCACATGCGCCAGGCTCTGTGTGAAGCTGCTAGTGTAGGCTCTGCTACTGCTGTTCCCAAAAAGGTTCTCTCAGATTCTGTCAACGCTGAACTTATTTAGGTTTTCAGATGTGAACTTGCTATTGTCTGAGTAGAATGTGTGCAGTGTAACATAGAAGTGTCTCTGCGCAGGATTTAGGAGGAGGCATGGAAAGCCCCTCAAGCGTGTGTGTGCTTTATTACAGAAAATCAAGATGAATTTGTATTGTTGAGTCATCTGTTATGGCTGATTTAAGTTGTACTTTGTTTTCATGTTTTAAGTGCCTAATGATTTTTTGGTCAAGGAGGCAATGGTTTCACTGTTACAATGCATACTTAGAATTCTGCACTTGTTACCTGTTCAGTAATAGAATATTTTTGCAGTTTCTGTTTGGAAATAAAGACTTATTAGGCATAATTGTGATTTATTTTCTTCTTTTTTGAATTCCTGAGACTTAACAATCAGAAACATGGCTTCTGAGGCACAGCACCGTCGAAAATGCATTAGTCTGATTCCTTTACAGCAGTGCTGGCAACTGACAGTAGAAATATGGGTGGTTCCTTAAAATTGTACAAGGAAAAAAGAAAGCTATGCTTAAAACAGGTATGGGGGAGGTGTGCATGTATAAATATGTATTGCTTAAACAATGCTTTCGTGTAATTGCAGTCTTTTCTGTTCCACACAGTTAACTGTCTTCTTCTTTTGCTACTCCTAATGATTTGAAATCATTTTTTAATTATTTATTGAAGACAAATCAAACAAGGAAAAGAAGCAAACAAGAAAAGTAGCCATTAAATTCAAAAAACAGCTCTAAAAATAGCCGAATACTTTGAAAGCAGTGATTAACTGAAAATAGTAAACCACTGATACAGAAGTTTTTCATAGAAATACTGACCATGGGTACATGTCTAGCAGATATGTATCTAGTAGACCTCTGGACATGCTTTAGTGGATTATATGGATTTTTTCTTAGTATAGGTTTTGGTCACATACACAGGTACTTGTAGTGAACAGATTTCAAACAGATGAATTTCAGAGAAATTTCCCCTCTGAGTGTTTACTCTTGGCCAGAAGGCGGCCGTATAGCTTCTGTGCTGCTTACCGTGACTTCTCCAAGTAGAACTTGACTGTCTCCTCCAATCAGGGCAAACAAGTACATGCAGCTGTTTTGTGATGTGGACTGTTATCCTTTAGGGCCCTCTAGGGACTAAACTGCAATTGCCAAATTTTATTACAGCCAGAACAGAGATTAGAACTGAAAGGTTTTATTTGGCCTCATGGACAAACAAGTGGCTTCTGCCCAAAAATTAAGATCTGGATCTTTGTGGCCTCCCTTCTTCCTGTATAGTACTGGTCTTTCATAGAAGATCAAACCCAAGGATTTTCTTTTGTTTGTTGTGCTGACAGCTGGAATTGCATATGAGTGATGCAGATGCAAATGTGCCCTCATAATCAGAGCAGTTTCTAAAGCAGAAGTGTGATTTCTGCTGTGGAAAGGAAGTGACTTTGAATAAGATTAAGCATCTAAAATATTTAGCTGATAAACAGCTAAATGTTGAAGGAGCAGCACTGGCTGGTGATTAGGGCTGCTTGGCCCAGATACAGAGTAAGTGAGTGCTGCTTCAGACAAAGCATTGCCTTTTCCTCATCCCCTGCTTGAAAGGGGAGGAGTCTTGGAAAAGCTGGCTGGACAAGAGGCGAGCAGAAGGGTTATGCATTGAGGTTATGCTTGTCAAACAGCTGTAGTACCTCTGATCTCACTCAGCGCAAACCTTTCTCCTGGGAGCATAGCATCTCCCATGAAGATGGCACTCCTGCCATGGGAAACACATGGCTGCTGCTGTTAGAAGGGCTTAAGAAGGAATTTTACCAGGAGCAACAAGATTGTTCAAGGCCAGGTTAGGTTTCCTCCTGCCTCAAAATACTGTTAGGCAAAAAGTGTCATGTGAAGATCATACAACATAAGGACACTGGGTTCATCCAGGAGAAAAGAATGGACAAAGCCTGGTCCACAAGCTGACAGCCATGGTAGTGGGTGAGGGGAGCTGGGGTCATGGCCTCAGCCACATGAGCTGAGGAAGATCATCAGCTCTTTAAAAAGAGAGGGGAGAGAGGCCGCCTCCTCCTCAATGATCCCAGTGTGCCCATGTTCTGGTGTCTGGATATGTCTGGTGCTTGAGATGCACGTCTCAGTTTTAGCTTGTTTCTTCCATCCTGTATCAAGTGTCTGCTTCATCCTCACTCTGCGGCCAGAGCCAATTAATAGCAAATAGGACTGGTGAAGTCTCATGGCCTGTGCAGACTGATAGATGAAACCATCTGCTTAATGGAGACACCATAATGAAAGTATTAGCTTTTATGTATATAAATGCAGATGAAACTCTTTTATCATGTAAGTGAGAAAAGAGAGAGCACAGCAAGGACTGAATTTAAGTTGCTGTCTGGTTTCACAGCACAGGGAAACAAAGCTGAATTGGTGCAGAATCTCATGTGCTGCCACTGTCAGTGGAGGCAGAAATGTGGATGTGCTGGGAAAATAATATAAATATTAGAAATGGGATAACTTCCGTCTTCAAAATTACTTTATTATTAGGTATTTTAAGAGACTTTTAGGGGGAAACCAATCTGGTTGATTGAATTTTAAGCACAGTGCTGCTTGTGCAACTCCAAACCTGCAGGGGCATGACTTCTTTTTGTTTAGCTTTTATTCTGCTCTGTGAGGACAATAACTGCTCTTGTATTATGTGTGGAGTTTTAACAGTGTAAAAACACCCAGTAACAGCCCTTCAGTTTGAATAGCCCCTCTAAAACAGATCCTTCACCTTTAACAATGTGCATTGTGTAAAACCTGCCATGAGCCCAGGAGCAGGCTGCAGTCCCATTTTCTCTGCTCAGGCATAGCTCCTGCCTGCTGGCTGCCACCAACTCCCACCAGACCCCCCGGCAGCTGGGTGCCTAGGACTCCTGCCAGGCAATTGGGAACCGTGGGTCTGAATCACCTATAGGACAGGAAAGAGTTCAGCTCTGTGGTTTGCTGCCTTGGTAATGTGCTTGGCAGCAGAAGGAAATAGCCTGTAACTCATCACACCAACCAATCTTCAATTCAAGGTAGGGCGCCTTTTACTACGAAGTAGCATAGGATGCTACTTCATAATCAGGGTGACTACTTCTGTATAAATTTCTCCATCATGAATACCCTAAGCTTACTGGGTCAGTCCCATTATTCCTGTCCTACCCTTTCTCTATCTACACTGAAAGTTTTCTAACAGCGTGTTAATCATAGAGCTCTGAACTCTGTTGGCCCTATTCCCTCTGCTATAATATAGATAATAATTTCTAGGATGAAATATCTCTTTTTCTGAATATATTTAACATCTTTCAGAAGAGTCTAAAATAGAAACTCTGAGAACATTATCTTAGAGCACTTTTCAAGTTCATCTTACTTGCAGTCCATTTAAGTGAAGTGACAACTGAGGTGTGACATGAAGTAATTATACTGATTGTGTTGTATGTGCTCCACAGGAGCTAAATGATTTGCTGAAGATATTAATTTCAAAAGCCAGACAGCAAGAGATCAGCTGAGATGGAAGATCACTGCAAAGTGACCTCAGACCAGGGGAAAAGAAAAACAAGAGTTGGGGATGTGGCCCAGCACAGGAGTTCAGTGCTGTGTAGTCTAGCAGTGACCCGAAGTAGATGCATTTTGGCACCAAAGGTGGTCTCCATGTAACTGAATGCAGATGTCAACATTGTAGTTCAAAGTCATCACTGTAAATTCCCTTTATGATCTATGGAGAGAAGTGGAGAATAATTAATCCGGCTTATTTTTGGTAACCTACATTAGGAGATGATAAATCATGCCATAGATTCCCTGGTTTATAGAGAGTGTGGGCTGAATAGCTGGGCCATGGTGTCTGTAGTTCAGTGCTTCACCGTAAGGGACAGTGTTGGTGAAAGGCAGGTGCAACCTCAGACCAAGCTACCATCTACCTTATCCATACAAAGTCCTGGACTTGTCTATGGCCTGATCATTACGCCTGGGGCATTACACTTCATGACTAGGGGAATAGTAGCTAAGTAGCAGACTATCACTTAGAGATAACATATAATGAGATCAGGTTAATAAGGATTCTCTGAAATAATCTGTACCTTTACAAATAACAGACATAGCAAACTTCGTTTATTTGATCTCTGAACAATTTTCACAGTCGCAAGAAATTAATCAGAATGTAAAAGCTCTTTATCAAATGTTCACCGTTGAAATCAGTGCTGGATTTGTGTACTTGAACTGTTGCTCAGCCCTGAATAGATATATTAAAAGTAGTTTAATCCGATTGGTTTTAGCTTAGTTCTGCAGCCTAGCAGTGCAAGTAAAACTGCTTTCACTTAGGGATTGTCACTGCTTTGCTTGAATAAGTTCATTAGCAAGGCATAAAGTAACTGTGAGTCTGAGGGGCTTTGGGGCCCAGGGGCTAGATCTTCCTGAGAGAACAAAAATTGGAGGCAAGTAATAGCCAGTACTCAGTGTAATACAAAACACTAATGAAGAGGATGTCATGAAGCTTGACAGGGTAGCATATCCTTGAATCTAGATATCCATGCTCACAGAAAGAGGTAGGCAGTAGCAAGAGCATAATTCTGTGCTAACAGGGAGCTCAACACTCAATCTGTTCCACATGGCTTCGTCTGCCATTTGCCAGAAAAAAAATGACAAGCTACTTCAGTTTCACTGAAGTGATGACTTTTGACCAAGACACAATGTTTTGGCACATCCACACAAACCCAAGTCTGTAACCATCATGGTCATCGCTGCTACTGACTCATAGACTTCATGGACAAACACAGACAGTCACTGAACTGAAGGCCCTCAGCCTCTGAGCACGTCTAAGGATCCCTGGTCACTTATGGTTTTGATCACTAAAGCTCAGCCTGTACAGAAGAGGAGACTGGCTATACAGACTGCCTTAAGCTGACCATCTGGGCTAATACAGCCTTCTTTTGGAGGCAGTGGGCTGTTGAAAACAGGCCCTTTATCCCATCCACCACAGTGCTGTTATGCCTCCACTAACAACAGAGAGACAACTTGAACAAGAGGTTTAGTTTTCTGACAGCCAAAGTAAATGAAAGGGTCACCTTGCTCACTGATTATGATTGTATCTTTGCATGGCACTGTTAACTGCATCAGTACTCCAACCTCTGTAGCACAGGCATCATCCTCGGGTCTTCTGTGATGGTAAGAAGGGGTGCTAACCAATTTGTGGCCATCAGGAATCTTTTCTTTCTTTTATTTCCACACAGCTGGAAATAAGGCAAGACTTTGCAGTTCAGAGGGAAGGATACCTTTATTTCTAATATCTCTGTAGGAGAGTAGAAAGCAGTCCCTTGATTTCTCTATGGCCAAGCTCATCTGTTACTCCCTCGTCAAAATGGGAACAGCAATGCTTGGTCCTCTCCCAGTAGTGTTAAGGGGGTAAATACACCTCATCTGAAGACCTGATTATGTTCTGTATGATGGAGACCATGTATGAACTGCAGACAGACAGCTTTTCCGCTCTCTAAAAGCTGCAGTTTATCTCTTGCTGCTGCTTCAGCTTGGTTGGCCATGACATAAAGCACAACTAGACAGATTAGATGTATAGTAGCACTATTATGATATTTGAATTACAAAGACAGAAAACAAATCAAAAGAACAAGGAGAGAATTTAACATTTTTGATCAGCCTTTCTCCTTCACTTTCTTCCTATATAATTTAAACTGGAGCTGTTTTTCCATCCCCAAGAAGTGAAAATACATTTGCAAAACTAATAAATGAGAATCTATTTGCAAAGATATTTATTTATGCGCCTGGCACTTGAGGGTGTTTAGAGGGTAATCTCAAACTGTGAGCTCTGCACTGTGTAAATTTAGAAGCTATTTTTTCTAAATGTCAAGTATTTATTACATGAAAAAAACATTTGGAGTGTGGAGCAGGTCCCTAATGATATACAGTGCATTTGGGGAAGGACTTCTTGGATGAACAGAAGTAATATTTGAGAGATGAAAAGCAAATCATGTGTTTGAAATTGCTTTGTGTACACAGAAAGGAAGCTGAACAAAGGTAGAAGGCCAGCCCGGTATTTTGCTTTGTCTCATGCATAAAATAGTGGTTTTCCAAGCCTATACCAATCTCTTTTCTGAGTCCTGTGGCACTTCTACCTCCTCTGCTTAAATGCTGCTGTCTCCCTTTCGCCCCCTTAACAGCTCCAGCAGGCTCTGTTCAGACCGCAGGCAAATAAACCCTGCAGAATTTATTCATGTAGGATTTTACCCACATGATACCTTACCTTAACGTCAATGTATCTCGAAGTGTGGAGTAGTGAAGTGCAACTCTCCAACTGGAGACTGATGATATGGAATACAAAGGACTTTATCTATTGTGAGAAGCCTGTGATGCCTGTTGTTTTGCTTGGAAATACCAGCCAGCCTGGAAGGCTGCAGCACAATGAGAACCATCACAAGCAAGGGATGCCTCACCTACTTGTTCTTCCTGATCAGAGCACACACCCCCTCTACATCAGGCACCTCCTTTTCCATGGAGGTCAAAGTTTGTGGATAGACACCCTGTGTTTTATTAGTCCATCTAATAAAGTTGGGGGAAACTCGAAAGGCTTTCATCTGAAAGCTGCTCTCATGTCCGAAATAGACGCCATGAGCTTCAAGCAATTGCTCTGAGTTTGATTAGGTACGTAGGAGCTTCACTACCTAAAGGAAAGAGTGACTAGATAATTTACGGGTTAAAGGAGAGAAATGCTAAGACCATTTCTTGCAAAGGACAGAGAGAGACAAGTACTTTACAGCCTGTGTGGAATGTGAAGAGGTTAGTGGTGAGAACGATGTAGCAATTGCATGTACTGAATTCAAGCTAGGAAGGAAAAAAAAACAACCTGAAAGTCCATTTCAAACATGCAGAACTTCAAAAGGGAGCTTCAAATGTGAGCAGCAATAAAGAAAGATAGAAAAAAAGAAAGTAGAAACTAAAAGATTGAAAATGCTGGTAAGGCCAAAAAGACTTATCTTAAAAGATACCGTGTCTGACAGCTGCCGACTGGCTTGTGGAAAGCATCTTACAAAGAAAAAGAGAAAAACCCTCACAAAAATCTCAGCCTAATTAAAAAAGACAGTGAAGGGAACTTTTAGAACTTGACAAAAGTCATTTCCAAATGGGAAAACCAGGAAAATCTGGCAAGTGAAATGTAGATCTCCAGTGAGATGGGTCAAATACCAGTTCAATGCAAGCTGCTAACAGAAACCACTTTCAGACACATCCAAACCACGATGTCTTCCAGAAATTCAGTCAAGTGAGACAGTCAAGAGGTAGAATTACACAGCAAAGGCTATAGGAAAAGTACTTGCTTGAACACATCTCGTTAAGAACAAAGTGATAGAGCCTGCTGTGACAGATGAAGAACAATCTCAAACCGACGAGATTTTGAAGCAAACCAGTACAATTGACCAGTGAGAAGACAGGATGACAATCATCAAGTGGCTCTGGAGTAACTCAGCATGAAACTGCTAACTTGTTACTTGAAATATGGCTGTTGTCAGAGGAACAGCCAATAGCCATTATAACTTTCTTCTTTAAGAGAGGCTCCAGGGTGATGCTGAAATCTATAGAGAAATAAATCTGTAAGAAAAAAGGCTTTATCAGGAGGAACTGTAAGAGCAGCTGTGCTGGGCAGGATTCCACAAGCATTTTTCCCCAAGGAAGTCATGCCTCATGAATCTGGCAAAAAGATCTATAGCATTTCACAAGCTTTGTGGGTAAAGGTGATGCAGGTGGAGGATTTTGTCAAAGGCTTTTTCAAAAGTGATAACTGAAGGTTCCTAAGAAGTACAAAGGGCAGGTTCTCCCGATTTTAAGCTAGGAAGTAGAAGATGGCTGAAAAAGACAAGAGTCTTCACTGTGGAAGGAAGCTGGCACTGGGCTCGCACACATATTTGCACTTTGGACTTTACTCTTCAATATAATCCCCAGTGACCTAGCAAAGGATGACAAAAGTTTTCAGTTGGTACAAAATTAGTAATGGCAATCAGTATTAATGCAAAGCTCAAAGTTGCAGAAGGATACCACAGTTCTGGATGACTGGGCAATCAAACAGTGGATAAAAAATTTATGTCAATGATGATGGAAAAGGGGGGGGGGGGGGGATGAAAACATCAGCCCAGTGATCAAAAAAGTAGATGGGATATTTTTACCTACTTTGAAGGTAACAGAGCACAAAATAGAAGTCCCCATTATGTCACTCTGTGCTGCTCCAAAGCGCGTCTTGAAAACTGCCTGTGTTTTAGTCATCTTGTTTTAAACAGATTACAGCAGAACTAAAATGAGGGGAAGACTGATGTGGATTATTAAGATTTTAGGATTACAGGATAAGGTAGATTTTCTGCAGGATGTGATCCTGTGGTCCTTCCTTTCTGCTCAGTCACAACGAGAACCCTTTGCAGTGCTCTGTCCACTTCTGGGCTCCCCAGTAGAAGAGAGATGGATGCACTGGTGCAAGTCCAGACAAAGGCCACAAAGACAATGAAGGGCTTGGAACACCTGACGTACAAGTAGAGGCTGAGAGAGCTGGGACTTTTCAGCCTGCAGAAAAGAAGGCTCAAGAGGTTTGCATCAACGTGTATAAACACCTGACGGAGGGAGTACAGAAGACAAAGCCAGGCCCTCCTCAGTGGTATCCAGTAACAGGACTAGAGGTAATGGACAGGAACTGAAATGTAAGAAATTCTGTTTCAATGTAAGAAGCAACTTTTTCACTTTGAGAGTAACAGAACATGAGCATAAGATTTGGTCAGGATAGAGGCATATCCCACTGCTGCAAGAATTCACCACTTCAGACCCCTCCTAGATCACAGTCCAATGTTTTTAGCTAAAGCAGCAGGGAAAGAGACTTGTGCTGTGTTTCGCAGGAGCGGTACAGGCATGCACTTCTACAGCCACCTAGCTGCAGGGCACTACGGTCTGATGGGAAAAGGTGGAAGCAGGGCACTACGGTCTGATGGGAAAAGGTGGGAGCAGCAAACCTGTCACACTCCAGCAAGCAACACTGGAGAAGGGCTGTCAGAGCAGAAATTATGTTTGCAATTACCATCCTCAATTTGCAAAATAAGCTTTAAAACTACAAAATTAGTATTAGAGTAGGTGGGTACAGTAGGTGAATTAGTTTACAGTAGGTGGTAGCCAGGGTGCTTTTACAGTCTTTCAATACTAGTTAGGGATGGGTATGGAAACTTTGTCAGCATGTGGAGCACTACAGCCAGCAAAACCATCCTGTATTACTCATTTTGACATATAATATAATAAAGCTGGTTATATAAAAGGGCAGGGCTTTTCTAGCCCGTACATTTCTTGGACATCCATAAAATCTATAGAGTGTCTTGTTGGGCTTAAAATCTTGCTCCTCATTTGGAAAAGATGGACTTTGAACCTGGGTCCTTCCAGGCCCTCGTACATAGCCTCAACCCAGCTGCCAGGTACAGAGACATGCACCCATCTGAACTGCTGCTAAATTCTTTTACTGGAGAGTGGGGTAGAGTTAACCATCTTTACAGCAGCTCCTACAGTGCCATGTTTTGGATTTGTCACGAAAACGGTATTGGTGGCACACTGATGTTTTGGCTGTTGCTGAGGGGTGCTTGCACAGCATCAAGGCTTTCTCTTTGTGTCCCACTCTGCCCTCTCAATGAGTAGGCTGGGGATGGGACACAGCTGAGACAGCTGACCTGACCCAGCCAAAGGGATGTCGCACACCATGCAACATCACGTTCAATCAGCTCAGTCATCAGGGATAAAGTCTGAGGTAAAGGAATAAGAAGGAAGGGTACTGGCTTCCAAGGTGGGCATCGTTCGCACACCAGCTGGGCATGTGTCTGACTGTGGCGGGTGGTGTGTGATTGCCTTGTTTTCTCCTGGGGTTCCCTTCTCTTTCTTCACCCATTAATCTGTCTCTATCTCCAGCCACAAACTTTCTCACTTTGTTTTTCCTGTTTTCTCCCCCATGCCACTGGTGGTGATGGGGGTGAGCAAGCAGTTGTGTGGGTGCTTGGCTGCTGGCTGGTTCAACCCACCATACTTCTTCATCCCCAGCGTTTTTGTTCTCTGCCAAGCTGAAGCATCTTCATGGGCTTCAGAATCACAGTCAGTAGCAGAGAATAACTGCAGGGCTACTCCTGGGGAAAGCTGCATCACCTCCCTTTGCAGCCACACCATCCTGCATGGTACACTGCAGCCAAGGACCCACCGGAGAGGAGAAACGCTCCGCGCAGGCTGCCTGCCCTTGCAGTTGCTGTAAGCCACCGCAGGGAGACAGCTGCAATACGTCTCTGAAACAGGAACAGGCAGAAAACGCCAGGCTGAGGAGTTTGCATGGAAACTATTGCACACGGTTACACTGTGCAGAGAGCTGGCTGCTGTGGGCTTGCCCTATCTGAAGCAATGCGTTTGATACAGACTGCAGCACATAAACTGCTTTTACCTCTGGCCAGTACATGAGACTGGGCTGGGTTGTGAGGGGTCCTGTTGGCAAGAGCATCGCTGCCCTTATTGCAGCAGAAGGGAGCTGTTGAATGAAGGATGCTCTTGCGAGAGAAAGGTCCTGTGGTTAAGGTTGGAGAGGAGGTACTGGACTTCTTTCCTGCTTCCTGGTCAAGGCTGGGAATTTCACTTGAACTGTGCTTTGCACT
Source organism: Pezoporus flaviventris (assembly GCF_033815535.1). Taxonomy (NCBI): domain Eukaryota; kingdom Metazoa; phylum Chordata; class Aves; order Psittaciformes; family Psittacidae; genus Pezoporus; species Pezoporus flaviventris. The sequence continues at coordinate 13,145,324 of NW_026892595.1, forward strand.
GGTACCCATCAATGTCTGAGCTTAATTTTCCAGGAACTTGGTGTGAGATCCAGACTAGGAAAGTACCTGGACCTGAAATCAGTAAGTGCCTTAAAAGTGCTAACCAGCCTCACACCAGACCCCTAAGTTCAGCTTCCACTTGTGAGCCTGACCATTGCGCTCCATGGCCCCTTGTGTAAAACAGGGCTGATAATACCCCAGGGCTGCTGTGAAGAACCTTGAAGAACAGCAGAGGGTAGCCCAGAGGAAATTAAACATTCAGACTGTTTAAAACAGATAAATAAACTGTGGGAACACACAGGCAGGAGGGCTGAAAATGCTCTAGCAGTGAGCAGCAGTGATTCCTGAAGCGCTGTTGGGGATGTGCACTGAATGAGACAAGGCCCATGAACTTGCAGCTGAATTCTGTGGCATTATGCATGAGCACAAAGGGACCAAATGAAGACTGAAGATGCAATATTATTTTTTGCACTTCCCAATTCTGCATGCGTGGCTGCACTCAGACAAACATCTCTTAGAGCAGTTTCTTGTATGCAAATGACTTTAAATTTTCAATAATATCCAGGCTTCATTTCCCTTCCCTGTGGAAAGATTTGCAGTTAAAATCTCCAATACTTACCTGCTGCTAGGACACCAGTGGGATTCTCTATGCAGACACTCAGCTGCTCAACATCTCCAAATGTAGGAATTCATATGCGCTGGGCAGCTCCCATTCCACCACTGGCATAAGCAAGTCCTGGCCAGGAGCGGGTTAACCCCAGCAGAACACGATCTTCACAACCACATGGGTCCTTGGTGACTGCCACCATCAGGCCTATGACAGAGATGTCAGACACAAGTTTCTTCATGCTTTAAAGGTGACTGAGAGTCTACAGGATATGTTTTAATTGACTAATGGAGAACAGACCAGTCCCAAAGTAACTAGGAACCCACTTTTACACCTGCAAATAAGACTTTTAGCATGAGCCCTGTAAGTGCTCTGATCACAGGCAGCTGGCATGGTAGGATTGGCCCAGTCTCCATTTGGAGGTTTCACATTGGGCTGGGATAAGCATTTGCCTATAAGCAGTTTTCTGAAGGTCTTTGTTCCTTGAGTGTTTTCATGGCTTTGCATGAAGCACTCAGACACCTGACAGTGTGTGGGGCAGCACCCTGCTGCATGCAGCACAGCAATGCCACCATCCTTCCACTACTGCTGATGGACAGCTTTCCACCATACTGCCATCAGGCCTCATCTGGAGTGTCCCGATCTCTTTAAACCTCACATGTAAACTGAGTTTTCAGAACCTCAGAGCAGTCTTGCAGCTATTTCCTCAACTTAAGGGAAGGGAAGAAGGAAGAAACAGAAGGGAGAGAAGAAAGACAGTGGAAGGAGGGAAAAGTACACTTGCTGTACACTGAAGCAGTCAAACTGAATGGCAGAAGAAATGCATTAGCCACATGTTCCCAGGGGCTTGGAACATGGGGTCTCTGCTAACAGTTTCCATCTTTTGCAGGATTATTAAAAAGAAAAGGAAAGGAAAGCAAGCTTCTGGCTCCATAAAGCAAAATAAACTAAATATGAGGACTCAATTATCTGGAGGATTAATAATATTTACTGTGAGTACAGCTCACACATTTGGTGGTAGTTGCTATGTAAGCTCACGGGAGCAGCTTCACGGTGCTCACTGGAGGGTAGAACAAGTGCTCAGCCACTCTGAGGGCTGCCCCATGGTACAGCAGTTCTGAGGCCAGCTGCTGGCTCAGCACTAAGCAGTTTTCAGTGATTTTATTTGAGCACAAGGCTGCTGTGCCTAGGTCAACCAGTGAGAAGTTGTCACAGTCACCATCTGCTCTCCTTTCCACCACGAGGGTACTGTGACAGTCGCACAGAGCACAGGCTTTGGAGGTTTCTTGCAGTCTTCCTATCCCCTTGGCAACTAGGTTTTATTTTTATTTATTTTTATTTATCCTTGTATTTACTCCCAGCAATGAAAGCTCTGCCACATGCTTCTCTCTGCTCTGGGTAACCCCAAATACAGAAGATCCAGAAATAACTCCTTTGCTGCACTGTCAGCGCTTGATACATACAGTCAGTTCTTTCATCTACTGGGTGAAGCAATCAAAGGCAACAGAAAGCCGTGAGCCAAATAGCTGGCAGCAGAGGGAGAAGCAATACCTGAAAGACTGTCCCACTTGAGGTAACCTCCAGCAGTCAGTGTGCATTTCAGGCAGCACGCTGCGCCGTGGGTGTCTGCCCAGAGCCACGGACGGTCCCACTGCCCCCTGATCTGACTCTCCCTGCCCACCTGCTGCCAGGTGCCACCATCCAGGGCTCGCACACTGCTTCAGCTGCAAGAAATGGCACTTAGCACTGGCCCAACCTTTTCAGTGCCCAGATCCAGAAAAAGACTTCAGCAGTCTTCAATAGGTAGAACATCAGCACCTTATCTCACTCTTATCCTGAAGGGTACACACTTGAGCCTATTGTGTTTAAATTTAGCCATTGCACATGCCTAGAGCTGTCACTATCACAGAAAGCATCTCCTGTGCAAGCTTGCTTGTGCTTTTTTATCATTCCGCATGTCAATAGGTGGTAGAAAACCTGGTGTCTGTAACCTCCCCAGCAGGAAGGAGGCTGGGTTCACTCTCACTTTTTAACACGACTGTCTCACCACATTGTAGACCAGGTTGAATCTGCTCTGCTTTGCAGCAAGCAGTGCCTGAAGCTTGGGTCTGGGCACTCTCCTTGGAGTCGCTTCTGGCCTTTCTGTGTGAAAGAGTCACCAGAACAAACAGGACCAGTGCAGGACTTTTCTCTCAGGTGAGCACCTAAAGCACCAAGCTCAAGAAGCACGTATTCCAGCCAAACAGATTTGTATGCTTTGCTGAACATCAGCCCAAGTGCAGTGTAATGGGGAAGAGGAAACTTCCCTCTGACTTGCTGGGAGGTGGAAGTGAGAGGCTGAAGTCCTCTATAAACACTTACGAGAGACAAACAGGGTAAGAACAGCATCACCTCACCTTGTTTGAAAAGTGAAGTGCTTTTCTGCAGCAAAGAACAGCTTCAGCACTTCCCCCGGGAGAGTCAAAGATGAAAACTGCAGTCACGCCTAAGCCCCTGCATGCAGGCTGTGTGACACCCATGTGTCTGAGCCGTAAGAGGGCTGCAGCACACCGCACGCGTTCCTCACCTCCCTCTTCAGCATCCTCCCTGCAGATCTCCTCACCTCGTGCGGCAGACAACCGGGGCACAAAAAGTGGAGTCTACTGCCCCCTTACTCCAGTGCCTGTACTGCATCTGGCTGGTCGTACGCTGGAGTAAACGGAAGAGCTTCATAAGGATGAAAAATGCAGGGTTTTCATCCCCGTCAGATGAGGATAACAGTAATTTATCTATAAGACAAGCAAGTTTTTCTTACAGATCCGTTCTCGGGTGCATGTGACAATGTCTGTATATGGAACTATTACCATCACCTTGAACAAAGACCGAATGCAATTCACACTTGCCAAACAACTCCAGTTTGAACTTACTGCACAAAAACTGTGTCCAAGTGAAAGCTTACAAACAACAGGCTTTGCAGAAGAAGCAATGCAGAACAGAGTAGCAATTTTTGTGGGGTAAGAGCTGTGCTGAGGTTTTGACTATGTGTTGAGAAATACTTTACTCTGCAGAAGAAAGCTTCTAAGTGTCTAAGTGTTCAACCTTCCATTTCTGCCTGCTAGAAGACTATGGCAGGCCAAACAGGAGTTTTTAGTTCCCCCTTCTGCAGTTCGGCTGATGTTCAGTAGAAAACACAAAGCACAGTGGCTCCCCTGAAAAGGAGAACTCCACTTAAAGGGGTTTAAATCCTGGAATGAAGTCAGCAGCAAGGCAAGTTATTCTCTCTATACATTAATTTTCTCTACATCTAACCCTCACTTCAGCTGAAGACTTTGTTTAACTTCTGTAATACAGACAAGCCTTTGGGAACTAGTCTTTCCTGGAAAATGAAGTCAGCTGTTAACTTATGAAAGCTGCTTTTGCAGATAAGGGTTTGCGTGAACTATTTCACAGCCACTTAACTACTATGTCTTATAGAGCTGAGTCTTAAGGTATTTTGGGAATTCTTAGCTCTTAGTAACTAGATTAACTAGTATATGAAAGCAAGATTAATTTTTATTAGCTTGAAGTATCAGATTTTATTCAAGTGATAAGAAATATCATAATACATTATGCATCTGCCAGTTATAGTCCATTTTAGTTGGTTCCAAAACCTAAGCAGTAAATGAGTAAGACAGTTTATCTAGTTAAACTGAAAAAAACAGCAATCCACACAACCAGTACTAGATGTCAACCGTACAGTAATTCCAGCATTATGATGTTATGGCTTTCCAGAAAGTCATAAAGTTAACAAATTAGAACACATCAATAGCCATTTTCCAAAGATTTATTGAAGTAGCGACAGGTTGCTCATACTGTGCTGGAAAAAGCAGTTTTATTGAATTCAGATACTTAAAAACAGTATTGCAGCACAAGATATTGCTATTTGTAAACTAGACTCCATTGTAAACTCTAATCTTTCAGGGAGAGTCAGTTTGCAAGATCTAAGACCTATTTCCTAGCATAATAATCTTGCGCTCATGGAAAAACTGCAGAAAGGCACTTGAAAGCTGTTTCTTCCTTTAAGACATGGACTTTTTAAATCTTGCTGGTAAGAATTTCTCCTGCACTTATAAGTATGCATCTTCACTTCAGCTTTACTCCAAGTCATCATGATGCTGGGAAGTCTCATTAATAACCTGTTGATAAACAGAGACGCTTGCATTAAGTTTTAGTAGGAAGATTGTTGAGCTTTCTATAGATAGAATTCAAACATCTGGTACCACAGAAGTATGAACGAACGCGTATCAACTCTCACTTCTAGATGAGAAGTTCTAGTTGGCAAAGAGTGCGCACAAACCATTTAAGCTTTGACTTGGTATGAAAGCAGTTTCTTGTCCCAAACAAGTACCACTTTATCGCCACGTTTTCCTTGGGTGATGCGAGAAATCTTTTGAGAACTTGCTAACTCAGCTGAACTCAAGTACTCACTTCACAGGTTAACTATCAGCCACTTAAGGTTTCACTATCAGATGAATATTGCAATTGTTTCCACAAAAGCCATTTACTACATTTGTATGCTCAGTCATGCAGCTCAGACTGACAGATGCTGTTCTACTCAATACCTACTACCCTACAGAGGCTGCACTGACCAGTAAACAAATTTAAAGAGTATTTTAAGGTAAAATCAGCTGTGATAGAAATAAAGTTGCCACCAACCTGTCCATCTCTAGTTTCGACAGTCTTAATTAGAAGTGTCCTCTTTGAGTGAGTGTCAACCATTGGCTGAGACTCAATGTTAGTTTCTGCAGAACAGAATGCATTATTAGTCATAGTCTAGATGAAGTCCTTCCTCAAAAAAAGATGAGGAGTAACAGATTTTAGTGTCTACTTTCAGAATCCTAATTTATATATGAAGAAGTCTCCTGCTCTGAATAATAAGCTAACCTTCTCCATCTTCTGTCTGCTCCCCTTAAAGCACTTTCAGCAGGCATCTAAACCAATCACCCACTGTGCACTGATATTTAAAAATATCTGTGCCCAGGAACAAAGTTGCTCCACCCACCCAAGCTTAAGTAATGGAAAATAATGTAGTTATATCTAAGAAACATACACAATTGCACTTATACAAGTTCAAATACTAAAGGAAATTGTCCAGGGCTCTTTTGCTAATGATAAAACAGCTTACCTCTCAGGTTCAAAGAGGCAAAGGTTGGAATAGGCATGTTAATCCTGAAGGAAAAAAAAAGAAACGGATACAGTCAGACATGGTGTGTCTAGTCAGACACTAGAGCATCTTCAAGTAACTGCTATTTAGAAAACTGTCTGCATGTGATGTTTACCTGCTCTCTTCACCCTCCAGCAGTTTTCTGTAGGTGGCAATCTCGATATCAAGAGCCATCTTTACATTCAGCAGGTCCTGGTACTCGCGGAGATGGCGAGCCATTTCTTCCTTCATGTTCTGAATCTCATCCTGCAGACGGCCAATAGTGTCTTGGTAGTTAGCAGCTTCGACAGCAAAATTCTCCTCCATTTCATGCATTTGGCGCTCCAGGGATTCATTCTAGAAGAGATAACAAAGTCAAGCCCTGCTGCGGCTCAGCCACTCTTCCCCACCCTCAAGACCTTTAAATTCTCTTTTTTTAAAAGCAGTTATGTTAGTATTCTTTCTGAAAATGCCCAGACATGTCCCAAGTTTCTCATCGCCTTATCTTCCTCTTGCGAAGTCAAGGTGGGTTATTCTGCTACTTGATCTGAGGTGTGCCATGTATTTGTCCTACCAGGTGGCAAAGCAATCTCTTACAGTAAGCCCAACACATGCAGTACAATTCAGCATGCAGGCAGCCCTCAGTGAGGGGATTTGCAGGTTTACTACACACTTTCATCAATTTCAAGCTACCCTTTAAGGCATACAGGTTCTAGCAGCTGCAAGATTTGCACCTCCTTTCCACTGGTCCTCCAGCCTTCTTTATAGCTTCAGCTGTACCTGACACACAAGCCATAAGCACTTCAAGAAAGTGTTACATAAACAGTGAATATTGTAGCAGAAGAATGAACTTGTCACTTATACCTTAAGTAAGGCTAGTTGAGTGTATCAATCTAACCAGTGCACAGTAGGGCAAACTGAGCTCACAGCATCCTTTTGAAAAGTATTAATATGCAGCTGTATTGTATGGGCAATCAGCCGCACTCACATTTGTATCAACAATTAAGCTGCAGTGTTAAAGCTGCAAAGGGGAGAGTGTCCCAGGCACTCCTGTCTTCTACTTACGCTTCCCTTAAGGGCATCAACTTCGCAGGTGAGAGACTGAATCTGTCTGCGGTACTCATTAGCTTCTTGTTTGGCCTGGCGCAGGGCATCGTTGTTCCTATTAGCAGCTTCGGAGAGATCTGCAAACTGTGGAAATCCCCAGCTTGGTTAGCATAACCCTTCAACATAAATGGTGTAACAGGCTTTTTCTGAACACAGCATTTGAGGGCAACTGAAGCCTCAACACCCAAAACATTTAAATACTAGCATTACTCTTAAAATTCCTTTCTAATTGTTACATTAGAATTTCTCATCAAACCTTTCATATTTGTTTCCCTGCCCTGTATATTACCCATCTTTTCACCCATTAATTCACTCCTTTCTCCAGTATTTCATCCAATATAGGAAAGACTCTGAGTACAGATCCATGCTGTACACTCTATGCTGTACTTCTACAGGACAAAATGTTTTCAGCTGCACTCTTCCTAGACTAAAGAAGACTGTGCTACAGCTGTGTTCATGTCCAGTAGAGAGACAGAAGGAACACCAAGTTCCCTCTGAGCTACAGCAAAGCTCTTCTGTACAGTTAAGAGCGCCTGATGCATCTGAACAGATTTTACTTACTTTGGACTTGTACCACTCTTCAGCTTCCTGAAGATTCTTAGCAGCAACACTTTCATACTGTTGGCGAACGTCACGCAGGGCAGCAGTAAGATCAGGCTTAGAAACATCCATATCAATTTGGATGTGCTGTTCCTGGAGTTGGGCCTGCAGTTCTCGGATTTCCTTAGAGAGAAGCAGACACTCAGTGTTACTACATGACAGCATATGGAACGTACACAGATTGAGACTCTGGGCCAGAACTAGTGGACAGCTTACTTGCTCACTAGGCTGTCAGTACCTAATCACAGACCTTTTTATTCAGCTTACCTCATCATGAAGCTTCTTCAAGAAGACAATCTCCTCTTGCAGGGACTCAACTTTGCGCTCAAGGTCAAGACGTGCCAGAGAGGCATTGTCAACATCCTGACCAGAGAGAAGAACAATTAGCAATCTTACCAAACTAACGTAGAGAAGACTTTTACAGCAGGCTCAGCAGCATACAGACTGATGTTATACCTGAGCTTTTTGGCAAGACAATATGAAATAAAGAGCTGTGAAAAACCTTTTTTCTACCTCCTAGCCTCAGAGACCACTATGTGCACCTTTATTGTGATTTTGGGAACTATGCAGAATATGGAGTGTATTGCTGAGCATGATCAAGAACATACACTGAGAAAGAGCGAGTCTTGCAATTTGTAAAATTCCATTTTTTTCCAGTGGGGGCTTAAATTACAACCCATGCGCCTACATGCCTACCAGAGGGCTTGATTTCTTATGGACTCCTTGGTGATCAACTACAGAGTCCTTTGGGTCCACAGACTTATAAAGCTAGTGAGGCACACATAGGAACTGCAAGCATTTACTGTGGTTCCAAGTGGTTTGACAGATCTCCCTTGAGAAAAGGAAGGTATGACCATAAACGCAGAGAGAGTTAGTCATCACTGCCTACACCCTCTCTGCAGCTGCCAAAGACTCCACCTCTGGCTGGATGGAGATAGTCTTAATCAACAGTAAAAATTCATTTAAGGCTTAACAGAAAACATGTCATGAATATTACATGGAAGCTGCTTGAATTAGTTCAAAAACATAATTTAAGACTAAACATTGATTGGTAACTTCTTACATCTTAAACATGCAAGACAATTAGCTTGAAAAGGGGAAAACTGTTACTTTCATACTAGTTAAATACATGGCTTCCTGCTTACATTCACATGGTAATATATCAGGGTTTCACAGCTTACTTTAAAGCTATTTTGGACTGCCCAACACATAAGCATTCCTAATCAGCAGTTCTCACTTTTATGGCACTTTTGAAATAAGGAGTGTTTTCTCTGGACTCTTAGAAAGCCATTCCTTGTATCCCTCTTACTCTGGGGTAAGGTTCTTGCTCCAGAATAATTCTTCCACCTTCTTTACCCAGTAAAACACCCCAGAACTTCCCTATCGTTTTCAGTGTTACACCCACATTCGCATAGGCTCTTTTTTTCAATTCAGAGAATTCCTTCATTCATTTGTTCTCCTACTGGATATCATTTTGGTAGGAAATTATATGGCTGTGGCCCAACATGTACGCACAGACAACCAAACAGTTTCCAGTGGATTTTAAAGAAACCTACATCCTATCAATTTTTTTCAGGACAACTGAACAGATAAAGGATTTTTAGGAGCTTATAATAAATTGAAAGCATCTTAAAATGAAGACACTTCAGACTATATGGTGCGTATTTTACTATGTACCTTATCATTAAGTTAGGGAGTAAAGAATCAATGTATCTGTACTTCCCAGATGTACAGAGAAACACAAATTAATAAGCTACCTGTAACCTGAGCAAACCAAGTGTAAAGCATCCATACATGCAACTGGACAAAGCACTGACTTTATCCTAGGAGATTCTTTAATGCCAGCCACAGTTTGCAGGGTTGAGCATCCATGGTTACTTTAGAAAAACCTCACGTTAGCCAAGAGCAGACCTGTTAGTCTTGTCCCAGGTTCAGGACCTATTCCTTGCTGCCAGAGTAACTGGCAAAACTGCAGCAAACAACTTTCTCACCAACTGTGATGCTTATTTTGTCCCAAAGAGAAGATCTCACTGAGCCTTTAGCATCATTTTATGTAGTACAGCCCTCAGCATATGAATAAAATCATATCTTTGCTCAGGAGAATAAATTAAAATTCACAGTACATATGAGTTGTCAAAGCAAGCAGCTTTGAGAAATATAAAATTTAAGTTCAAACATTTGTCCACTTTCTTTTAGAATACTGAACTATACAACTGCTTCATCAAGGAAATTTGACGCTATACCAGAATAATAACGTACCTGCTAAAGTGTTCCAGATTAATGTATACAACTTTCCAGTGCAAGAATCAAGAATATAATTGTTTAATAAAGAGCAGTGCTTTTCTATATTTTTTTTTTTTTAAAAAACTGAGAGTTTGCAGGATGGAAAGTAAAGAATGTTTCAACTTCCGTGTCCTCTGAATTTAATTTCACTTGCAGGACAGTAATACTTATGCTGAAACAGATGTTAAGCCTATCCTTTCATTGTAAGGAAAAATTAAATATAGTGTTGTTCAAATCAAACACACCTGAATGCACCACTTATGTCATGAGTAGATTTAGTGTAGTGTTTCTACAATGATTTACAATTCTTATGCATAAGCTACACCTCAGGAGGTTAAGTGGATCCAGTTCTGATTGTACTGCGCACAGAGATTTGGTAGAGGCTCAGCTCCTGAATAATTTTTCCACAGCCCAGGGGGGAGCTGGATAATGAATGTGGAATATACGCAAAGCAAAGTTCACTTAAAATCCTAGAGTCTTCACAAAATTTAACTGATTGAAATTGAGGTAGACATGCCTTGAAGTACACCACTTAAGTAGGAAAGATCATTTAAAAGCCAGCCTTAACTCAAAGGACTTCAACCAAATTCAGCAAGGATTCAGAACAGAGTAGGTTCTTTAAAGCTTAAGTGCTTCTGCATGGGACATTCTATTGGCTTAGCAGTCGGAAAAAAAGAAGCTAAAGTTAAGGCAGCATCTTAAACTGTTTTGTTTCAAGCTTCTGTCCCCCCAGCACAGACTCTGAATTCCCAGACTCCAAACAGGAGTAGGTCTCCCGGTTTCCACATATTACCTCACCAAGACACCTGCTCTCCTTCAGAGACTATAAATATACTGTAGTCAAGAGCCTTAGCCAGGGAAACACAGACACTCAAGTAATGATCAAGTGATGATTTCCTGAATGGTGACACCACTAACGTCTAAGAAGACTTTTGGGATGAAGTCAGCCCATGTCCAGCTGTCTGGAGATAATGACAATCCCTTCCAGCCAGGAGGAATGCTACCAATACTGTTTCTCACCAGCAGTTCTTGGGAAAAGACCTTGTTTTGAGAAAGCACATTCCAAAATACCTCCTACTCCAAACAAGACTTAATCCAAGTTGAAAGCTGGTTTTGCATATGTGAAATCCTGAGCTTAACACTTTTTGAACACTGTTTGCACAGTTGGTTCTGGCTGTCACATAGGTTTTAGTTTATCCCGGTAACATCATAACATCGTGCAGAAGCGAAGCACTTAAGGCAACTTGTTTCTTATGTTAAGATCTTTTACAGAGAATGAATTCTGTGTTCTTAAGGGACATCCATAGGAGGCAGGCTTGCCTGCTGCGACCTCACCCCAAGGAACAAATTGTCTGCTGCTGCATGTCGGCAGGCAACACCCATATGAAAAAACTTAAATTTGGAACGGCTGTCCAGTCATGCACCAACCAAAGTGATTCATTAAAAGGGAGCTCTGGTTTATGTAAAAACTGGACCATACACATGATGGGCACTTTCGGCTACAAATACGCTCACACCATTACACATGTAGTAAGAATTCAGCCCACTGCACCCTCCCCTCCGACACAAAGGGATCTATTATTTCAATCTGCTGCCACCACACTTGCCATAATGCCTCTATCTGCATTCCACGGTGAATCCCATAGAAACCATTAATACCCTTCAGCCAAGCGAGCAGATGGCCCCCCTTTCATTTTTATTGGATCAGAAAGCGATTCCACATCGGAGCGCTTTTTGTAAAACAGGCTAGACTTGGATAAAGCAAGACAATAGTTTTCCTCCCCTCCCTGCAGACCGCAGCATCCCCCTAAAGAAAACAAGGAGGGCTTGCGTGAGAACCGACGGGATTCCTTTGTGCGAGGAAAGCCAACTCCTGCAGTCCCACCCTCCCGTCCCACCACCACCTCGGGCTCTCCTCCAGCTCCCGCCCCTCCTCCAGCCCCCTCGAACCTGTCTGAAGGACTGCAGGGTGTTCTCAGCTTCCTCCCTCTGAAGCATCTCCTCTTGCAACCTAGAAGGGGCGAGACAACGGTGAGGAGAGTGTGGGGGTCCCCCCAGCCCCCTCTAAGCCTCCCGCGCCTCCCCCCCCCCCCCCCCAGCCCGGCTCGGAATGGTCAGGGTCCCGCCCGGGAGGTGGTTCTGAGCCCTCCCCGCTCTTCCCTCACACACTCACTTCTCCCTCAGCCTCATGATGTCGTCGGCGAGGTTGTCCCGCTCCACCTCCACGCGTGCCTTGTCGTTGGTGAGCTGGTCCACCTGCCGCCGCAGCTCCCGCATCTCCTCCTCATACAGGTCGCCCAGGCGGGACGTGCCCTTGCCCTTGAGCTGCTCCAGCTCGGCCAGGAGGATCTTGTTCTGCTGCTCGAGGAAGCGCACCTTGTCGATGTAGTTGGCGAAGCGGTCATTGAGCTCCTGCAGCTCCACCTTCTCGTTGGTGCGGTTCGCCTTGAACTCCGTGTTGATGGCGTCGGCCAGGGAGAAGTCCACGGAGTCGTGGAGCCGCATGGGCGGCATGCTGCTCCGCAGCCGCACCGACGTCGTCTTGCTGGCGTACATGCCTCCGGGCGAGGCGGACACGTACCGGGCGGTGCTGGGTCGCAGCGAGCTGCCCAGCGAGTAGCGGGTGCTGGAGGTGATGTAGCGGGTGCCGGTGCTGGGGCGGGTGCCCCCGCCGAACATGCGGCGGTACGACGAGTTCTTAGTGCTGATGCTCATGGCGGCGGCGGTTCGGCTTTGTAATCCGGGACCGGAGCGGAGCTGCTGGGCGGCACGACGGGCGAAGAAGGGCGGCGGAGCTGCCCGGGGCCCCTTCTTATGGGGGACCAACGCCCGCAGCGGGGCCCGCCCCGCCGATGGCCGCCCGCCCGCCTTCCGCCGCCCGCCGCCAATCGCCGCCTCTCCCGCACCGCGCCTCGCCTCGCCTCGCCTCGCGGGGAGGGGGCGGCGGCCCCCGGGGCAAGGGGGGATGCGGGGGGGCCGCGGGCTGTTGCGGACACAAAGGCGGGCGGCGGAGCGGGAAGAGGTGGCAGCGCACCGCGGCTTCCCGGCGCGGCGGGACCCTAGGGCCGGCAGGTTTCATTCTCGGGGCTGCGGGACGTGGCCCGGAGGCGGGGCCGTAGGAGAGCCCCGGCAAGGCGAGGACGGGGTTTCAGCAGCGGGCGTTGAGCTCTCCCTTGCTTCTCGCTGTTCCCCCCCCCACCCAGAGTTAGCGCGGTGACTCCAGGGAGGGGCAGCAGACTTAATGTTGTGCCGCAGGACAGGCAAAATAAATAATCCAGGATGCATGCATCAAAAAAGTCCTCTTTAGGTATGATGTGTATATACATGTATCTTCTTGAGAACTTGTTTCTTTTCTTTCTTAGCTTTCTGAAAGAGTAAGATCAGGGAAGAGTGATGCTAACTATTCACAAAGGGCTGCCAAATGTCTGAAAAATAATGTCTCTGTGTCTTAAGCTTCCCCCACCACAGCAATCAGATTCCACTTCTGGGCTGAAAATACAACCCTTACAGCCTAAATGTGTAGCTGGGGGAGCATTTACACAACTAAGGGTTAATTCTGCCATCATTGTAACAACGATCCCAGCAATAACTGATTTTAGGTTGTTTTTTTTTAGTGTGGACAAAACATTATTGAAATAGCTGCCATTAGGATCTTCTGGATGCAGTCCTTCTAATAACTGGGATAGTGGCAGACTTAACAGAGGCTTGTCTCCACACTGTTGTATCCAACAGACTTTTATCTCTTGTACCCAATAGATAAAATGATAATTATTAATTAGACATGATCTGCAAATATTCTATGCGTATAGCATAAATGGCCACACAAAAATCCCAGTGTTTCAAGAGCAATTTTACTGTCAAGATGGGGCTACCAGTGGTAGAGGTGAATGATGTACATGGCAATGGCATAAAATTTAACAGAAAAAAACCTTATGACTAAGTAGCAGCAGACTGTTTTCAGTTGGGATGCTGAAGTTATTTAAAGGAGATGACAGAATCCCTGTCATTTAGATAATTTAGAACTTGAGTGGCCAAAGCATAACTCATAGAATCATAGGCTCATACGATAGCTAGGGTTACAATGGACCTTAAGATAATCTGGTTCCAACTCCCTTGCCATGGGCAGGGATGCCTTACACTAGACCATGTTGCCCAGAGCTCTGTCCAACCTGGCCTTGAACACTGCCAGGAACAGAGCATTTACCACTTCACCACCCTCACAGTCAACTTTTTCCTTATATCCAACCTGAACTTCCCCTGTTTTAGTTTAAAACCATTTCCCCTTGTCCTACTGCTACAGTCTCTGCTGAAGAGTCCCTCTCCAACATCCTTGTAGATGCCCTTCAGATACTGGAAGGTTGCTGTGAGGTCTTCACACTTTGTTGAACTTCATGAGGTTGGCATTGGCCCGCCTCAGAAGTGTGTCAGGATCCCTCTGGATGGCATTCCTTCCCTCCAGCGTATCAATTGAACCACACAGCTTGGTGTCATCGGCAAACTTGCTGAGGGTGCACTCAATCCCACTGTCCTTGTTGCCAACAAAGACGTTGAACCGGATCGGTCCCAACACCGACCCCTGAGGGCCACCACTTGTTACCAGTCCCCATTTTGGACATTGAGCCATTGACCATGACTCTTTGCGTGTGGCCATCCAGCCAGTTCTTTATCCACCAAGTGGTCCATCCTTCAAATTTATGTGTCTCCAGTTTAGAGACAAGGATGTCATGCAGGACAATATCGAACACTTTGCACAAGTGCAGGTAGACGACATCAACTGCTTTGCCCCATGCATCAGTTCTGTTGTGCTGTCTGACCCTCTCCTAGCTCTTTATTTAAGCCATCAAGTTCGAGCTGTAAGCTTTTGTGAGCCCTGGCAGAAAAGTACACACTCCTACGAGCAGGCAAAAAAGTAAACCACTGCATAACCAACAACCTCACAGAGTAAAGATATTTTACTCAGAAGTACTGATAGTTGTAGTAGATTGTTGTTTTTTTAAAAGGTGTGCTGTATCCAATCTTTTTTTCCTAATGGAGCACAACTCACACTCCACATAACCTTTAATGGTACACACATGCAACAATCAGCCTTCATTCAAAAATTGCTTTGCCCCTAAAATACAAGGAGGTGTTTGTTTTAGCAAATAAATATGACACCACACCCCCATGTTTTAAATGTAGTTTCCATATGTTTATGTCACCACTGCCATATGTACTCTTGGCCACCTGCCTCATTGCTGTTTCTTACTACGAAATTTTTCTAGAAATGTTAAGATATTGTCAGCTGTCAGGACTACAATAAACCTTTAAGTGCCTTTTGCTGGTTGGCACTTACGCAGATGCATAAATGGAGAAAGCTCTAAGTTTCTTGTAAGGCTCTAATAAATTCAACACACATTTGCATCCCAAACCCCAAAGGGGAACAAAAACTGGTCTCTTCAAATGCAAAAAGATCTCCACAGTGCTTGTCAGGAAAGACTCTATCTCAGTGCTATAGGACTCTCAGAGACTGTGGCTGGTCAGGATCTTGACCATGTCTTTCACAAGGGAGACAGCATCACTAAACACCATGTTGGGATTATTCATCAACTGTTATGTGTCACTTGTGGTTTTTTATTGTGATGCCTTCATTTGCAATTCCAGTATGTAGTCAGTCAGCTGCCTGGTCAGCTTGCAGTGTCACACCTCTAACAGAGGTAGCTCAGAGGTAAGCCAATGGCACTCTTAAAAAAAAAGAAATAGGTATTTTTATTGTGAGCCTTTCAGCTCACACTGCAAAATTGATCTTGGCATTTTTTGGCTTTTCTTTACCACAGAATTGATGCATTGGTTCACTGCCAAGAATGACATATGGAATCAAGCCCTAGAAGTGTAGCAAAAAAACTAGGTTGTTGTGTAACTTTCATTAAAAGGAAAAATATGTGTGCACAGGGAGAGGGTATGGGTGCCTGAATGGCTTTATACTGAGAATCTGTTACACTAAAAATGAAAAGGTCCTTATGACAGTCAGATTTTCTTGCACAAATACCTGTTGGTCTGAAAACATCCATGAAAAAAACTATCATTCTTTTTTTTTTTTTTTGAGCTGCCATTTCATTTAAACAGTAAGAAACTAGAGAAATTTAGTCCAAATATTGAATGTGCTTTCCACTGACTATAGACCTTGACTAAGCAGATGTGAGTGCTTTCATTAATCAGATTTATGCACTTTTAGTAAAGTTTCTGCTTCCAGGAGGTGTCAAATGACCCATAAATATTAAATACCCATGAAAAACATTCTGTGATGCAAATGCAATCACTTTTGTTGTCAGTATCATACAGCAACCTTAAGCCTTGGCATGCATGGGGCCATAGACACGTTCCTTCACACTTTTCCCCTGCTCCACGAATATTGAGCAAACTCAAGGCAAAAGGGACCTACTTTAGCATGAGGGTATGAAAGACTCTTGATATCCTACAGCTGACTGAACAGGGACTCTCCGTAATGCACAGCCACAGCAAGTGCTGTGGTCTATCACTTGTGTGAGTGCTGTCACTTCTGAAAGAGCACTTCCTCCTTCAGCTGTGATATGAAAAGACTAAGACTGCTATGGTTTTGAAAACAGAAAGGTTCCTATTTCTAAAAAATGGATTCTAGCTCTAGAACTTCAGTTGGGGCCAGTCCCTCCCTTTAGCTGGGAGCCAGGTATAATTGAGGGGCCCCCAAGAAAGGCCAGTGCATCCAAGGAAGAGCTGGTTTTCCTGAACCCTGAGACTACATCTCCCTGCACACTGCCTGGGAGAAGCTGATTTAGGTTTTTGAATACCACCAGGCTGCAGAACATCTAAATGTGGAGGTGTTGCAGTCTCCCCTTGTGAGTAACTTCTCTGACTAATTACGGTCTTAAGAAAGAAATCCGCAAATTCTTTTACGAAATGTATTTTTAAAATTATGTTGCCCGCAGTTGTTGCCAGTGTTGCAAAGCACATCAAACTGGAGTGACTGGTTGCTGATTTTTACAAGGAAATTACTAGGCTCTATACTCAAAACTAACCAAGTCTCTCTTGGTTATATTATTAAACAAGCCAAGTCTCTCTTGGAAATATAATATTGGCAATATTATATTTCAATGTAAAATTAACTATATGAAACTGGCAGGGGTTTCATCACTAGGGAAGTGTTTTGTACATGACTCATGCCACCCAGTTGCATGGCTTACATTTCCAGAAATTATTATTATCGTGCATAAAGTTTCCCTCTCCTATGGCTTCTAACTGCCAAGATAGGAAGTTTTATGTATCAAAACAGGACATTTCTGTACCAAATCAGGTACTCATTTCCAAAGCCAGTACAACCCTCTGCCCTGAGTCCCATGGTTGTCTCAAACACCATGCACAGTTCTAGCAACATAGGGAAGGTAAGTTTTTTCAGTTCTATCACAGGTATTGCCATTTATTTAATCCACCCCTTAAACAACAACAACGTAATTATGACGGCCTGTATACTCTGTCTAACTTATTAGCAATAGCACTGACTGCTGAATGTCAGCAATACATTTGGCAATGTCTGGGACAGAGAGCACAAGGTTTTCCAAACTGGCAACAGGTTTGTCATGATTTGAGGCTCGATGCTCAACCTGAAACTCTTTAAGCATAACTAATTTCCAGAATATACAGTCCCTCAGTGTTGATCTTGGTGCCTAAAAGTAGATAATTTGAAATTTTAGCTCTCCTTGTTTCACAAAACTTGTATTTTGCTAAAGACCAAGAAACTGTTCAAGGATCACAACAGGCACTTTAGTAAGACCATTTAACTTAAATACCAGATTCTTTTCATAGTCAGCTGAAGCTTTCATCAGGATCTGTGTAAAATGTTGTGTAATGTGCAGGGCTTCTTTTAGTCTGTGATCACTGTTTTAAATTTGAGGTCCATCCATTCATTCTCTTTTTTGGAAAAAGCTAAAAGAAGTGATTCTAGTATGTCATTAATAAACCCTGTCAGTTAGACATTTACTACTTCTTTTTGGCTGACATTTTTCAAGGCAAACTCTTTAAAGAGCTACTCTAGCCAAAAAACAATTAAATCTGAGAAGTGATTTCATTCTTCTCTCTCCCCCAGTTCCATCACATACACAAAGCATAAACAGCATAATGTTTTCTTGCCATGATATACCAGGAAATGATGAAGTCCTTTCTGAGGAAGAGGCACAACACAGCAATGGAATCATTAATTGCATGCAGCAATTGTTCCATTCTTCCTCTGAGATGCCCAGGACAAGCAGAATAGTACGAGCTCCTCGAGGGCCAAGTTTTTAGTGGATTCCCCAGTCCAAGTTCTTGTGCCAAATCCTTGGTTCCAATGAGACTCATAAACTGAGCGTACATTGTGTTAGCCATTCTGAGATTAGTTGGCTCCTTACAAAGGGAGGAGGCGGTGGCGCACACACCCCAAAGCTGAGAAGACCAAGTTCCTAAAAGATAAGCTGTTTTTCATGCCAGCTCTCTGCCTAATTTTTTTCTACCCTAATTTTCAATTTTCAGCTCTATGGCTAATTAATCCAATTGGGATTGAGGAGGGAAGATGATCCAGATTTGAGCTGATAGTATGCACAAAATATTGTGGCTACAGGGAATGAATGTAAAATTTATCAAGTACGTATAGAGGAGATGGTGCATATGGCTGGAGAAAGAAAAGAGCAAGTATCTGGAAGAGTGGAGGCATCCATATTTTTTCATGTGGGAAGGTGTCCTGCTTCCCATTACAAAGACAAATTCACTATCTACCTGAAATTTTCCCTAAGAATTTGGTCATTGGGTGGGAGAGAGCTTGTGTAGGATGACAGGAGGAAGGACCCAGCAACTACACAGGAGCTTTGTAGATGCTTTAGTTTGTTGACTTAGACTTTTGCCAATGCCTGTGGCTGTTTATTTGACATGGATCAGGCATTTCCCATAAACTCCATGATATGGAAGTTACCAAGCCTGTTATGGAAGTCTGAAGCACACCAGGATGAAACATCATGCAGGTCAGATGTCAGGATCTTTCAAGGACAGAGGCATGGGATACCCTGAATATGGTAATGCCACTGTCCTGCAGTTGTATTCCGAAAATAATCATCTTCTGTGGTATCATGGGAAATCTTGAGATATATCCTGCTGATGAAGGACTATAATTAGTATTATATATAATACTAATAGAATACTAGTAATATAATAGTAATACTACAACAATATAAATGATGCTTGGGCTGGAAATGACAATAGGAATTATGCACAATTAAGTTAGTTCATTACTTGAGTTTAGTTATGATCACTTTTTAATAACTGTGTCCTATACCATAGGGGATGAGTGCTACATCTGACTTGGCACTGTAACTGTGATAAAGTCATCCTCAGGGACTTATCTGCCATGCAGGGTTCCTGACAGATGGTTCCAACATTTTCCCATTGTATTCCTTTTATGAATTATGTGAAACATATTTGCTAGAGTCTTAAATCAGCCCAACTCCCTACAGCTGAATATTGACACTGCCAGTCCATACTGGTGTATGTCTTGTGCAAGAAGATTTCTTCAGGAAGAGCTATTTTAGGCTTTCTTGACCCATTTAGGTTAGAATTATTGAGGCTTCTCTCTCCAGACTATCTCAGCAAAAACAATGTTTTACATTCATGGCCCTTTTTCTAAAAAAGGCTTGTTTCAACTTTAGGAAAACCCGAAGCTTTTTGTTCTTACTTGAGGCAATACGTAATTGTGGGAAGGGACACTCAAAGATCTAGCACCCAAAAATGACACTTCAATATTTTAGCTGTGGGTTTGGTTTTCTTTTTTTTTTTTTTTTATTTTCAGAATAACTTCTCAATTTATCCTTCATTTCAGTTTATCCTTACAAAATCTCATGACTTCTTCAAATCTGTGCTTTTCTATAGACTATTTTCCAAGAGACTTTCTGGTAGAAAAGAGCTATGTCCCAGCCATCATATTGATGTGTTTGACAGACATCTATAGACATGTTCAAAGTGACAGAATATTTACAGTGCAATCACTTCTGTAACTGCAGTTCAAAAGTGGCATCAAATAGCTGTATATTAGCTTTACAGTAACTCATCTGCAAAGTGGCAGCAATATAGCCAGCATGGGAGACACATCTGTGCTGCCTAGGCACCAAGTGCTCAACTTCTTGGGCAGATTTTATGGTACTTATGGCATGTATTTGTGGTTTATCTCATTTCAAGATAGTTCAGCAAGTCCACAGTTACAGCTCTGCTGCAGATGCATTGAAGATTTCTTTCTCTCTGGAAACACCCTGCTATTGAAATCTACCACCATGGTGTTCAGCATAAGAGATCTCATTTCCTGTGTTAACTACTAGCTTAGTCAAAGATTAAACTCATCACATGGGACTGAATAAAAAAACAAACAAACAATCTAATACTGGGCAAGGGCTGGACTCCTTAAAAGACAAGTCTGTGGTGTACAGAAAGCTTTAGGTGATACTAGATGGCCTTGTGAGCAAGAGGCATGAGCAATACCAACATATATCTACAAGTATTTTTTGCTTTGCACACTATAGGCTGTGCAAATCATACAGGGATGCTACAGATGAAAGTTTCTGCCTTCAGCAAAAAGGTAAGAGGCACATCCAGGCTCACCATCTGTACTGTTTTTCTCTCCTTTCCCTCTTTATCCCTCCCTCTGAGAGAGCAGCAGGCACCATGCTGTTTCCTCCTGCCCCTGCAAGTGAGCTGGGATCCCCCACTCCATTACCTCATCCTGCCGGAGAGGCTTGATCTGATCCCCTATTCAAGAACACCTGGCTCTGTGCCTGCTGTCACCCATCTCCTGTGACGCTTCAGGGGTCTGATTCAAAACACATTCATTGCAGCAGTAATCTTCTGACTGACTGCAGCGGGCCTTATAGAGCTTAGAGTCTGTCTTGTCAGTCCAGTGAAGGTTTTACTTTACTTTTATTTTAATTTAATTTAATTTTATTTTATTTGTTAGTAGCCTTTTTTTTATCCTTTAGGTTTTGTTTTTTTTTTTTGGTCAAGCACTGAAATGTTTAAGTGCAACAAGAAAGTAATAACATTATATAAACATATGTGTCTCATCCAGCCAGGGTGACCCCTGCAAGCCAAACATAACAAACCGGACAGATTTATTTAGATTTTAACTTATTTAAACCAGAACAGTGAAGATTTAATTAGAGAAGCAATGTCTTTTTGTTCCTTATTCCCTATAGAGTATATGCATAGCTCCAGAACCCAAAAATAAAATACTCAGATGAAGAGATTAATGTATTTGAAAAGAGAAAGGTTAAAAATGTTTGTGTCTGATGACTCTTCTAAATAATTTCAGCTAGATAAATTTCCCCTGTATAGAGTTCTTAGAAATGCATTGGGAGAGTCTAACAGCCCTGGTTTGATGTGGGTTTCACTTCTAGTCTTGCAGATGCGTGGTGTTATAAATGAAAATCGCAGCCATTGGTAGCCATAATCGCACGGCCCAGCAGGCTTCCCAGAAATGCCACGTCTGTGGCTGACAGCTACCTTTACTGAGCATCCCTTCAGCAGAAACCAAGTCTGATAAATTCCCTCCTGAGACATTACATCTAGTACAGAACAATTTTGATAAGCTGCAAAAGGTTTTCAGTTTTATTAGTAGCCTACTGGTCCAATGGTTATGGAAACAATAATTTATGCTAGACATTCTCGTTTTTTTTCAATTCAATGACTGCATTACATGCCTCACATTCTTTCCTAGCCACAGTGATTTCTGACCCAGAACATGAGGGTCCCTTTTAGACAGCTGAGATATCTGAATACTCTTCCTGGTCCTCACTTAGGTGTTTAGTAGGTTATACTGGACAGTCAGACACAAGAACCATTATTCATCCATCATCCAAAGTTACATTTGCCTCAATGTAAGTTTTGGCTGATCACTGTGAATGTACTTTTAACATCTGGTGCATATCTCCATTTTTTTAATACAGAGCAAATGCTCACAAACACTTCACAGCTACAGGTCTGCTAGCTGCCATTACCTACCCTCTTATGTTGAGGGGTTACATTCAAAGGAAACTTCAAGCAATTTGTACTGCTGCATTATTGTGGCATCAATAAAACCCCGTGACATGCACTGCAGACTGGCAACCTCCTGCTTACAGCTTGGGGCAGGCAGAGGCTATCCTGGCCATGTTAGTCTCTGCTCTGCTGCAGATGGGAGGGCAGGGAGAGGAGTTACATGTAATGGCAGAAGGTTTGAGATGCCTATAAAATGTTTTATGCACGTTTGTTGTATGCATTTGTTGCTGGTGTGAATTATCGAAATACCACAGTGAAAATATTTTCTTCTCACTTTGAGGACAAGAGTATATGGTCCAGTCACAGTCTGTAATTTTATCTTTCAGTTGCCAAGTACAATGCAGAATCTTAAGGCAGTGGCTTTTTGCATGTTTCTGAGATTTTTGTGGCAGCATTTATGACTGCAACATTTTTAACATTCCTAAAGCATTTTAAGAAGAGAAAATACTGCAGTGGTTTTGTTTGAGTGTTCTTCTTACCACATGTAGCTGTTTCACTGGCTCTGTTTATTAGTTACCAGGGCAACAGTTTCAGATCTAGCATGATTACCTGTATCATACCCCTCATCAGAGATGTGGGCAAAGTTTGGAAACTTCTACAGTGAGGAAATGCTGCTAGTTGCTAGGAGGCAGGAGTTTTCAACATGCTGATATCACATGCTTTAAAAATGTCAAATAATCAGTCTGCTTAAAATATCTTTTACTATAAATATATTGCAGTCAAGAAAATAGCTGCTTCATCAATGCATTATCATAGTTCTATAGATATGCTCGTTCAGAATAAAATAAGATCTTTTTAGTAAAGGCTATCAATAGTTATTTAAAGCCAGCTATACTGTTGAGCCATAACTCAGATATGAAGCAGCCCATACTTGTGTCCTAAAAAATGTAAGAGTTCTGAGATGGGCATTCAACTCTGTTATATTAATCTCCTCTGTTATTCAAATGAAACATTCATTGAGATTTACAGGAATCCTATTAATCCTATATGCACGGAGCGGAGAAAGAAGAAGCTGTCACAATATCCGAATTTCATTAAGTCAAGTCATGAAGATCCAGTTGGGAAATCTTGCAGACGTGACTGCTTTGGGGTCACAAGACAAAGAGTGAGCAACAATTTAGGCTGTGCTGTGTCAGTGACAGCAAGTGTTAGCAAAATTTTCTGAGTGAAGTATGAACACTCATTTTTACAGAGCTCATCTTCTGTAAGAAGAAAGATACAAGTTGCCATTGGCCATGGATCTTGGCACTTACCAGCTATTGCCCCCATCTCTGAAACAAGCAGCAAAGCTTTAATACTATTATATAAGGTGTGATCCAAAAAGTATGATTGTTAATATTATGCTGTCTTTACATTTAGAAAGGGAAGAGCACTAAAAGTAACTGTAAAGTTTTCATTTTGGTCCTTTTTGCAGCAATTAATAATGAGAACCAGGTTAGGGCAGGCACAGTTATACAGAATTATAAAACTGAATACTGGCAGCTGTTTAAAAATGAGCACTAGGGAAATTTTGTTTTTCCCCGTTCTTTTCAAAAAGCAGCCAATAAAATCCCAACCTAGGTTATGAATTTTATTGTGGCCAGTGTGGAGGCATGCTGATCAGCTTCTTCAGTTTACTGGTTGAGGAGGTAGGTGGAGGATTTCCCTTGAGCAGGAAATGTTCTGCTGCTACCAGTATAGTACAAACATCTCTGCTACTTTCTCCACAGACTCCACCCTTCCCAAGTGTGAACCTTGGGAGCAGGGAAACAAGAAGGAAAAACAGAGCTCAGCTATGTCTTCCTGTCTCACACAGGGAAGTACTCCTCCTCTGTAGCTTTAACTGCACAAGGTACTGAGCAGCTCAGAAAATTAACTACTCCCTGCTGCCTAGAGCTCCCACTCATCACAGTATCTAGCATTGCTGTGCTGTATAGTCATGAAGGAGGTAAAATGCACTCATCACTTTACTAATCTAAGTAGTCGAAAAGCTGCCCTTTTCTTTCCCTTCACTTTGCCGCTACATTTTAAAGGGGTGCTACTGAAGTGTATCTTCGTCGCTGATAACTTTGATCTTTGTAGCCACCTTCATCATCTTGAAACCTCTTCTTCAGAGCCATCACTCTCTTTGTCCATGACTGTTTCCTCCACCTGGCATGTTCCTGGTTTTGTTACGCCATTAATTCACCCACCTTTCTCAGTTCTCCATCAGCCATTTGTGCAGGCAGCCTGCCCCACCACTGTTTGCAATGCATGCTGCTCTCCTCTGGTACCTTGGCTGCTGCACCTCCTTTCAGAAATTCTAGCAGTAGACGTTGGACCTCTTGTTTTAAGTCACCTGCTTACTTCCATCACTGACAAATAAGGCAGCAGCTCCAGACTGATGATGATCCACTGGTGAATGACAGAACTGTTTTGAACAAGCTGGTAAGGACCAATATTCTTACTTTTCAATTTTATTTCTAATTCCATTGTTTTTTGCAGTTGATGCATCCCATATTCTGGAGAAGCATGTTGAAAGGCAGCAAGTTTCTCTCTTTTTTGCCCTTCAGTTTCACCTAAAAATTTTCTCCCCCTCCCCCCGAAAGGTAAGAGGTAAGAGCTACTATGACAGCCTGTATGAGGCAGCTTCTAAGAAAAAACAAACATTTCTCAAATCCACCTTATTTCTGACAGGTTTCTAAGTGGCTCCACAGAAATATGATTGACTCCAGAAACAATCACAGAAACATGTTCAGGGTTTCTTTATTTTCTTTTTTTTTTCTTTTTTCTTTTTTATGTTTCATCTTCACAATCTGAATCTGCAAACTGAGGCATAGGTGAGCGTCTACTTGCATGTGGTGGGCAACTCTCATAATAATGTGCAAGATACTCTGGTTACTGTATATATATATATGCAAATACATCTGTCTAACATTTGTTTTAAAAACAAGCTACTTTCCATGGGCAACAATGTCTTTGAGTCATCTCTTCCTTTTCAATGTAGCAACAGCAATTTCGTTGTGTTGGAGCAAATGAGAACCATTTCATCAGTTACTTCCTTCCTTCCTGTTCCACCAGTGGTGCAGGCTTTGAAATGACTTCTTGAAAACATCACTGCACATTGAAATCACAAAATGATTGAACACATAAAACTGCTGAGGGCCATTTGCACCAGCTGGACAGCACACACAGCCCTGCAAAGGGATAATCCCCTTTTGCTGCCCTGTGTCCCCCTTTTCTCCCGTGTCCAGGCCAGATAGAAGCCACACCAATCTATTTCAGGCTGCAGCCTGCCCTTGGGTGCTGCCCTGACCACCGGGCTTGGCCTCCACTCGTAATGCAGGGCCTGAGGAAGGGCAGTGGGGCTGGGAATGTCATTGCTATCTGAAAGGAGCCCTTGACCCCAAAGGATTCATGGCAGAGAGCACGACCTTCTTCTCAGCCCTCACTCCCAGGATGTTACAGCTGCTGACCAGCATCAACCCCACAGACACCTCAGCGGGCATCAAAGCCATCTAAACCAGGGGGTGGCTCCAATCTCCGGGCCTAAACCCACTTTGGGGTTTAAAGAGCAATTAGCAAAGCCGCATTAAGCCGCTGCTCTGGGGCCACACAGTGGGTAAGTGCTGCCGGCCCTAAGGAGGCCGGGCAGAGAGGTGGGAACGAAAGAGCAGCGGAACTGGCGGGCGGCGCTTCGGGAAGCCGCGGGGAGGCCCACGCCGGGTCCCGGCTTCTGGAGAATGGCGCCGCTGCGGGTGCTGGAGCTTTACAGTGGCATCGGGGGGATGCATCAGGCCTTGAAAGGTACCGGCGAGCGCCCGCTGTCAGCGCATCCCTCGGTGCTGCCTGGCGCCGCAGCTCTGTCGTGCGTCCCCGCCTCCTCGGCGCCATCTTTTCGGTGGGATCCCACCCCCCGAAGCGAGGCTTTGGAGGGCGCCGTCTGCTCGATGCGGGGGTTAAGGCCCGTCTCGGCCCTCAACCTCTTCCGTAGCCCAGCGTGTCGCCTCTGCCCCGCTGTCTCGCACAAGCACACTGTGGAAGAAAGCTGTAGGGCGGGAGGCTGGCCTAGGACCCGGAGGCACAACCTACTGCAGGGACAGGGAAGTAACCTGATGGCAGTGGGGTTCGTGTTGTCTCACAGGCCTGCTGCCGGGGCTGTGTGGAGGCCAGTTGTAAGGGAGATGTGTTAACTGGGTTTTGGGTAATGATATGTTTGTGCTAGGGGTCTGTGGCTGTAAACTGAGCAGTGCCCAAAAGCATTCGTAGCCTGCTGTGTGGCTTAGGTATTCAGGTGCATACTGCGACGGAAATCAGGGATCCAGCTGCTCCTGGGGAAGGGTGTGGTTTTGTGTTCATTAGTAGATGCTCTGTCTGAACACTGGCACATTCCTCCTGCAGATAGGATTAGCGTTATGAAGATGTACAGGATGGTAATCAAATTAGCCAGGGTATCCTGTAGACATGCACATGGACCTGTTTTTCATGATATTTAGTTAAGTAAACAGCTGATACGTGATCCAGTGTGAGTCTGGCCATATGAGGTTGGTATAACATTCTGTAAATTGGGAAACTGAATATGGAGTTTGAACTGGTATAGAGAGTTCATGCTAGACTGTGTGGCCAGGTGAGTGTTTGATCTGGTACAAGGAACCCTGGAGCTCAGTTTTCTGAACTGTTAAAAGCATGGCTTGGGTAACCTTCAGCAAGTCCTGTAGCCTCTCTGTGACCTGGCTGCTTCATATAAAAAATTGAATCAGGGCTATTGATTTCCTTTGTGAAGTAACCTGGGCCTTGCTACTTGGAAGTCCAGGTTTCAACCCACATTTGTATAATTTACGAGAATCACCACAATAATTTTAACTGTAAGTACAATCCTTCGAATACTTCATCCTTCATAAGCATTAGCAGCTGTTCTATTAGACTCTAAAAAAGAGACCATTGGCATAAAACATCAGGTGAGAACTCACCTTGTTTTGTTATTTTTCCCAGGGACCTGTCTAATAATAAAAGGTTATGCTTACAGAGTAGAATCTGTTTATTTACTTAATACATACAATTGGCAGTGAAGCATTTTTTCTACTATCAATTTTTTGCTTGAGTGTGTGTATATGTTTTCTGTATTCATAGTATACAAATATACACAACATACCAAAATAGGTACCAGCACTGTTATTGTAAATAATCCTAATCACCTGGTGTAGGGATGCATTTTCCTTATTCGCAGAGACAGAATATTGAGAGCAAACTTTACCTTTGTGTGCAGCTACAGATTTTGGAGTTTTTGTGGAATGAGAAGAGGGTATTATATCTACTATATATGGCTGTAATGGTAGTACTCTGCTTTTCTAGTAGTCTTGTTTCTGAAGTGATGGGGAACTATCTGTGTTTTATTGGCAATTTCCGTATTTTCATAGAAAGTAGACTGGTTCCAGAACCTTAGCCTACACATTGGTCCTTCACGCAGCTGTTTGTCCTGACCAAAACAGACATGTGTGGGGAGGTATGTGGCAACTCTTCACTGAGTATTATCTAGCTATGTTCCTCACGTTGTAATAGATGTTTGATAATGTGCTGCAATAGTTAGCAAATTGTAATGTCAGATGTGATACCATGTGTATGGCCACTTAAGAAGATGTCATTTGCAACATAACAAATACTTGTAAAGATAGGAATATTGAGAATGCAGCCTTAGAAGATTATTAGATACTGTAAACTTGTATCTAAAAGTTACATTGATTGAGAGATGTTCCAGTGTATAGTTAACTGTGCACATGAAGGCTTGAGATCATGTATCACCTTTTGTGCAGTTTATAGGGTGAGGGAATTAACCAGAACCCTTGTATTATTTCCTGAAACGGTAAATTTATTTCCAAGCTTACTGTTTCTGAACTTGCTGAACACAACTGCATCAGCATTATTGTATGTTCTAATTTCTGTTCTTCAGGGCTTACTTTTGACTGAAGAAATTACAATAGATGTGAATAGTGAGACTAATATTCTTCTGTAGTAGCACCAGCCAAAGCAGATGAAGAGACGGTGTATAAGAAGAGGCAAGTTGTTATTTGTGTAAATGACCCTAGATAGTACTAAATGGTTAAATACCAATTAAAATTTGCAAAGTGGATAGATAACAATGCTATTTACATTACAGTTAGTATAACTTCTTTTCAAATCTGGGTGTTTATTTTTCTGGGAAGCCTATAAGAACTCAGCCCATAGGCATTGTCTTGTCTTGGAAAAAATTCAAAACCATACACTTCTAGATAAAAATCTTGGTTTGGGTGTTGTTGACACTAATAATTAGGCCATTTGAATAAAAAGGATTCCATGCAGTTTGCACCAAGTTAAGCATTTAATGACAAGTCTTCATACAAAACTGGTTTTGATAAATTGTATTGCATTCAGTAATGCCAGTCTAGTCAGGCATTTTGATCCTTTCTGCTGTTTTCACTTTTTTAAGTCTTATAAAAATCTGGATTCAGTTTTCTTACACAGTTTCTAAAGGGACAAAGTGAAGTCACGGGAGTTTAAGTGTTTGCTTTTGTGTGGAAATAGGACAGAAAAAAAGTCAATGTTCCTCTGTAACTAGTTTAATAATAGGGTTTATTACATGTTTTTGGCCTGTATGTGGATGTGAAACCATGCTGTTTGGAAATGTCTAAAAAAAAAAAAGGTTTCTTTTATATCATTTAGCAAATGGCAGATTGTTTGGCATCTTCCATTTAAATTAAGTATGGAAATATTAGAAGGCTTTTTTTTGTTTGTTTGTTTTCCCCGTATAAGTAGGAAGCTTGAAAGAAAAACTTCTATTTTGCCAGTGCTTTCATAAAGCAGGTACATGAGAGATGAAGGTTATGTATAATACTTTGTTTTCCTGGTATGCTTTCTAGTGAATCTATATAGCCAAGAAAAATAGGAACATGTAGAAAAGCGAGAGCATAGAATACTTAAGTGGAAGCATCCCAGGAAAGCTACTTGTTCTACAAAAGGCATTCTGCAGCTTTGGCAAGTTCTGTCTCAGTTTTGGTTCCTGGCTGTGTCATATAGCCAGTTTTGTGGCCAGTTGTATTTAACAGTTCTAGTCCAACCTTCTACTTTTCTGTGAAATTGGCAGTGTTTTCTATTGGCAAATGGGTGTTTTTGAGGAAATCTGGCACTGTATTTTCTACCTGGAAGCCCTTTTTGGCTGTGATCTTTCCTAAACTTAATTTAGGACAGCATGTGTACTTACACTTGCAGAATGGGGATGTTCATTGTTTTGGCAGCTGTCATTACAGTAGAATGCATTTGGCACCAAGTAGTATGCAATTGGTTTTAGAGATTGACCTTGCCTGCAGTAGGAAATAATTCAATTTTAATAAATTCATGGAAGCTTTTACTCTAAGTACTTCTTCAGTAACAGTACATAGAAGTTACTAATACATAGTTGAATCAGGCACTGTTTGACAGGAAAAAGAAAGCTGTTCTTGATTTAGGTTTCAGTTCAGAAGTGAAGAAGACAAATCTTGGGCATTGTCTAGCTCTGTGTTGATATTTGAGTTGTAGATAATTCAAGATATGCAGAATTTTGAATTCTAGGTATGTAAAAAGATATAATTTAGAAAGTTGAGCTTGGTTAAGATCAGAAGTCAGCTGATCTGTTCGTATTCACACTCTTGAAAGATTGAAGCAGATGGGAGTGCATTTCTTCCTTCTTCCCACGCTGTGCCCTAAAGTTTGTGAGAATATAAAGGTTGAAGTTTAGATCATATATGTCTAAACATACAATACTTTATATATGTGTGAATGTATTCTTTATACATCAAGTGCAGAGTTTCTGCAATGAAGTATAGTGGTTTAGTTTTAGAAAGCTTATGGCTACAAATTCATTTCCTTAGCAACTTTCCGTGAAACAAACAGCCTGCTCTACCTCATTCCCAACCAAAACAAACTTAAACTGGCTTATTAATTTAGGCAGTGTTCCCATGAAAAATGGGTTCCAGGTCTTTGCCGCAAGCATTTGTAATCTGCCAGGTCACTGAAAAATGTCTCTGTGCATGAAAGGACCTCTTTTAGAAAATACTGTAATTTTGCAGCATTGAACTTGGTGGCATTTTTTCTCTGCAGTTGTTGTGTTTTGATTTTACAGAGTAAGAATTTGAGTCTCTTGTACTCTGTCATTGTGTTTATTGATTTTATTTCATTATCTCTGTGGATTGCACAGCATAATAAACTGGTGTTTGAAATTACACAGAGCATAGCTATCTTAGGAGGAGAGGCAAAAGAGACAAAACTGTCAAGCAGCCTTGGGATTTGGCACAATGCGAAACAAAGATATGCCTGTTTTGAGCAGGTTTTTACACCTAAACTCATTTTGCTGTAGTTGTTCTCTAAAATACAGACACCTTTAATACAGGATGGTGCCGCTTGTGTTGACATGTAAGTTTATGTCATTTATATAGCTGACTATGAACAAATCCTATACAAATAGAGCAGTGAAAAAAGTCATTAAGTATCCTGCAGGAAGCAACTATCAGTGATAGTTGTGTTTGCTGTAGCCATGGGCAGTTCAGCCTAATCATTTCATCTTAGAGCTGACAACTCAGAAATAAAATCTTTGCTCTGTTTTAAAAGGAAATAGGACTAACAAATCATGTGACTAATCTTCCCTTTTCCATCTGTTTCCATATACCTGATAGAAAAGATTCTGGCTCTGATTTTCCAATATGCTGAAATCTGCCAGGCTGTGCCCTTGGTTTAACACTGTGTTTCATGTGCTCTGTTGACATTGACAATTCTATTACAAAAGTACAATGGTGAATATAAACAGATCTATGTTAATTTTAAGGTCTGCCAGAAACACATAGTAAAGGAATTGATTCTGAAGTGGAAAAAGACAGGTACTGTAATGTGAGAAATTTTATTTTTGGGATCTAAAGATGAAACCCGTAGGGTTTGGTTTTTTTCCAAATCGGAAAGCTAATGGATGTATCCTGTTTTCCTTTGTTTCAAATGCCACACCTTACAATCATTACAGCATCATCCCTTTCACTTGAGTGACTGCTACATAGCTAAAATGGCTCATAAGCATTGTGTGTGCAATGAAATAGAGAATTGGGACCCAAAGTTTGCTGCCTTTTTAGGCAACTTGAATAACAGTAAAAGAGTTTCTTCTGTGTGAATCCTAGTGGTTTTAAGCCTCGAGTGGAGAATCATACTTCGTTAATAGGAGGTACAAATTTGAGTTCACCTGCTTTCAGCCAAGAGAGGTTACTACAATTTAGTCTGCCTAAAAATAAGTCCTAACACCTCCCTCAGTAACTTCCCCATCATGTCTGTAGCTTCCATCTGAGCTACAACATCTCATCCAGAAATGTGGTCTTGGTGGTGTTGAGGAATATTGTAAAGCAAGTATCCCAGCAGCTACTTAGTTTCACTTAGAAAAATGTGTGTTAGTTTTTCCTTAGTCTGCATAATATTGTTTAACTTAATTAAACACAGTTAATGTAGTGCGGAGTTTTAATTCTCTTAAGTGGCTTTGTTTTGAAAAATTGACATAGTTTTTCTGAGGAAAAAAAAAAGTCTCCAGAGCTGTGTCTGTTTCTTCTGCTGTGTATTTTGGGGGATTGGTTTAACCTCACTAAGTCAGCAATTCAGGGGCATTTTCATATTTATTAGCTGCTTTTGTGCCTTTTGTCAGTGGAGATAGTTAAATATAGTCTTGATTCTGTTGGTTTTTAGTCTTTTTTTAATGATACATTCCTACAGTCATTTTCAAGTGATAGAGATAATTGCTTTAGCAAAATCAAATATCACAGCTTGACATCAAAGTTATGTACATTTCAGGAGGAGCAGTTCTTTTAAAATGTTTCATTTTAACATTGTTTGAAATTTACACAAGCTTTTCTTTGTTAGGTTGGATGTGTGAGATCTGCTTGTCTGCTCGAGCTCCTTCATGCGTTTCTAGGGTATTTCCGCACAAATAAGCTTAATCAGCTGTTAGAGGGAGTCTGTTCTGTGACAGGAACTCCCAAGTGAGCCACAGTTTTTGAGTGAAAAGCTTTGGAAAAGTTATCAGATCTTTGAATTGGGAAGAGAGGATGTTGGATGGAATAGTTCAGGAAAAGTTCCCGTGCCTTTTACATGCTGGTTAACATCTGTGGTTTAGACTGAGCATTGTATTGCAAGGGATTTAATAAATGGCTATTAGCTACATACTTGCTTTCAGTAAGTCCAGGCATTGAGGCCTGTGAAATCCCTTGATGCAAATCCCCAGTACTTCTTTCTTTTGTTGTTCGTATGCAGGGAGAGATTGGATTGATGTTAGTAAAAAGGATGAGCATCAGAATCTTGAGTTGCGAGAAAAAGTACAGTGCCTGCCTTTCCAATTGTCATTTTTAAACCACGTATTATTTTGCATAATTTGAGTTTCTTTCTTTTTATTTTTGGAATGCCTGGAACATGTAGTAGGGATCAACTTCTTAGGAACTGAAAGAATAAATGAGAAAAGCAGTCTCTTAAACAGTAGTTTTGAAGTTTGTTCCTATTAGGTGCTACAACTTTGTTTTAGGAAGATAAGGGTGTTGGTTCTTGAATATGCTTGTAAATTGAGACAGTCAGCCTGCTAAGGGATGTTCTCTTCACGCTAGGTGTCAGTGTTAATATACCTGTTCTGTAATCTCAGGTGTCATTCTTGTCCTCATGGATATACCTGTGTTTAATACTTCAGTTACACTTAATGGTCAAAAAGTCAAGACAGTAACTGCAAATAATGATTTGTATGTTGATCCTATTGAGTAGCTGGTCATCTGTAGGTCTTTTTCTTGTGAAATTCCTATTCTTTTTGTCCTCTATTACATCAAGTAAGCTCAGGAGAACCAGGCTGGTCTTTGTTAAAATGTGTGCTACAATCTTACCAATAACAGTTTTCTTTTATCTTGGTTTGAATAAGATGGCCTTGAAAATCTGAAAGGTAGTAGATGGGTGATAACCACATCATTGAAAATTAAATCCACTAGTGACATCACAGTTGTTTTTTCATCCTCTCAAACTGTAAATAATCAGCTGAATAGCAGCAATTTATAAGACGTCGCATGAGTTCCTTTGTTAATGTGTTACTTGAGCATGTTGTGAGACTTCTCAAAGGCATATGGCTATTTGCCTTGTTTCTTTTGGTTTTCAAATGTAATTTATAAATTGCCTGAATTTCATCTGTGGCTTTTTAATGTGACCATAATCTAAATTTCCTGGTGGTTGAAACTGGTCTTGTATATCAGGAAGTACAGTCACTGTTTTCTGCTTGTGGCTATAACAGTGAACACAGCCGATCTTCCTGGATAAAAAGCCTCAGTGAAGGTATCGTCACACTATTTATTACTGCTAACCACATGATAAAGCAGTGGATTAAATACTGTTCTTTTTATGTCTTTGGCTTCTGCAGGAACTATTGTTCTGTTACTCTATAAATTAACCTTTACTTGTTTACATTCTTTTTAGTGTATTTTTATTTCAGGATTTTATCTGTCAGTAGATTTGTTACACTGTGTTCTCTTCTTTTCAGTTGTGCCTCTAAGTGTCCAGACGTACTTCCTTTGATACCTAGAGATACATTCAAGGCGTTTGGTGTTTTGACTACCTTGAACTCAAAGGAGGCAGCAGTTGTGTTCAAGGCCTGAGATTTTACTTGAACATAAGCACAGTTGATTTCAGGCAACTTCTTAAAGTTGTATTGTAAGAGTAGATATACTTCAAACATATTTATTGATGCCATTTTTTTTTCACAGTGAGAAGTAGAATACTGCTGAAATAACACATTTAGTTTCTATACGTTGTCAGTGGCTGGAGAGCTTCAGTCTGTGGCAGGGAGGCTTGGCAGGCTGACTGTATTCCTATAGCTGAGGATCTTGATGGCCGCAGAGACCAACTGGGTGAAGGAGGGGAAGTTGTAAAGATGCACCCTGTTTGGGGTTTATGTATGGCTGTATCTAGAAATTATAAAGGGCGCAGTTAGCTCCCGTTTTTGGATATATAAGGAAGTATTTGCTGTATGATTAGAAACACAGTGTATTTTTCATATCATTAAAGGCAGCACAGCAGAGTTTGGCCATGTAACTTCCCTTTTATTTTTGAGCATAGCTGCAATGCAGCTGAACAAACACATTTTTTCAAGAATTGCAAAAAGGGGCTGCAATTTTAAAGTTCTTTTTTTAATTTTAGAAAGCTGTGCATCTGCAGAAGTTGTTGCTGCTGTTGATGTGAACACTCTTGCCAATGAAGTTTACAAGTACAACTTTCCCAGCACGCCATTATGGGCAAAGACAATTGAGGTGAGTGATGAATGTACTTTTTACTCTAGTCTGGCATTTGTCATAGTAAGTTCTCATCCTTGTTCTTATCAGTAATAAGAGAAACATAAATATTTAGTTTATGTTGTTATGAATATATCAGTTTTACAATAACTTTGATTTCTTGTGCCATGGTTCTTTGTCAGAGTTGGAGAGATACTCACACTGCAGTCTTTTCCTGAAAGTCTTGACTGCTGTATTAAGGAGGTGTATGTGAATATCAAGAGGAATGTCTATCACCAATACAGGAATGACAAAAATCATACTTTTAGATTAAAAGAAAATATTTTCATGTATTTTGAAAGAATTTAATAAAATTACTTGGAGGCATGGCTTTGTTTTGTAGTTATAGTTCAGCTCAGTAAAACACAAGAAAATATACTGGATGGGACAGTCTTGAAATTTTTTGTAGGCTCAATAGATCAAATGTTTTAGGAGTTGTCTCTTGTCCAAATTATTTGAAGAAGACTGTAGGTAAAATTGGACTCTGTTTTAATAGTTGAGGAGCGAGTTAGGCATGGTGTTTTTCCCTGGGTTTAGTTAGAAATTATTTTATGCTTCTTGATCTTCTTTGAATTTTACAACATGACAAAGATATGTAAGACACCAGCTTATGTAATACCTAAATAGGTGGCTAAAGGTTAAATGCTTATTCAGCACTCAGTAGTAACACTCTGAATGACAGTTTAGTTTTATATGGGGAAAGAAGAATGCTTGACCACGTCTTCTTACAGTAGATAAGCGCAAATTAGAGTCAGTAAGATCTTTAGATTTATTTGAAAAAAAACAAAAAAAGGCAGCTTTTTTTCTCTACTTTGTGGGCAGTTATGTTACATTTGCTATATAGATACACCTCAAAATACATAAGGCAGTGATTTCTCTGTCCAGCTCATAGTTATTTGGTCATTATCCTTCTGTCCTTGGCCCCTTAATATGTTGCCCTTCTAGTGCTCGTTAAAATTTAGTTGAGAGAAACTTCTAACTGTGTAATTAATTCATGCCACAGGCCTTTCTTCTCTGAACAGACACTCTTTTTAAGAGTAGAGCTTTCAGCCATGTAGTATCTTTGAGGGGTTTTTACTGCATAAAAACTAGAATGCAGTAAACTTTACAGGATACATGGGTAGTGAGCTCCTAATAGTTAAAACCCCACAATTTGGACCTATAAAAATGATGATGTTTAACACTTGAGATTCTTTCCTGTTCAGATATTTTGTCTTTTGAGAAGATGTAACTTTATTTTTTTTTACCTGTTTTGAATATATTAATACTGGTTTTGAGGTACAACGGCTTCATATATGAAAAATGATACTTTATTTGGAGGAGGGATGGGGAGACATAACGAGTCAGTAGCTCAGTGTGATCTACTGCAAGAGTCACTACACGCCTTTTCTGAAAGAATGGGTATATAAAAACCTCAAGTTTGCATATAGATGCTAACTAACACCCTTAGTGGTTTTGGTTCATTTTCAAAGCAATTAATGCATATTTGCATTGTATGATTTGCCAAGGTAGAAAATATTTGTATTATTAGGTCAAATGGGAGATGAGGTAGTTTTTTGCTGATGAACTATATAATGGGAGTAAGAGGAATAGTTTCTTCTGAAAGATGACTTGAGAGTTTCATGTGGTTTACAGCACTCAACATTCTTCTATTTTTTTTTCCTTATTCAGGGCATAACACTGAAAGAATTTGACAGATTATGTTTTGATATGATTTTGATGAGTCCTCCGTGTCAGCCATTTACAAGGTAGTTACAGCGCACTAAAGTGCAGTTACTCCAGTATGTACTGTTAAAGGAGAAATATTTTCAAGAGTGACACTATTTGTGGTTCATCTGGGTATCTTTTTCTTGCTAAGCAAAAACGTTGCACCTCTGTTCACCGAGATGTTTACTGAAGTGGGAGAAATGCAGAAATGTGAATCTTAATTATCGATCACAATTCTTGTAATCTGTTTTTATTTATACTTTGAAAAGTGCACATGCGCAAAAATAGTTTATTCTGAGGAATATTCCTATTTTAGCCAAGACTAGGAGGGTAATAATGTCCTTAAAATGATTTTGTGGCTAATGTAGAGAAATATTTTCCTGATTAAGAACTGAACTTACTGAGAGGTTATTTGTCAGATTGGTTTCAAATTCATATCATTTGACAGCAGTGACCAGTGGAGGTAAGATTCAAGTAACTGTACTCATGAAAAGAAGTATCTTTGTGAAAAAGTCTGTGTATGGTGATGAAACTGCTTGTGTAAGAAAGTGCATTTTATTGAGTGCTTTGATATTGAGAAGAAATCTCTCCAAAGTAGTGCTCATCTGTAAAAATGTATTTTTGCAAACCTATGATGTATATAGGAATAATTTTCTTCTTTAAAAAAAAACCAACAACAATACTGTGAAAAGAAAAATGTATGTCTGTCTAATTTAAAGACATGCTGAAGCTCTTCTACCAAGGCTTTCTTTTTTTCAAGAGCTAATGCAGGTATAAGTTAGGGAACACAGTCCTGGAATCATTCTATTATGTCATAATTTTTATAACCTACAGGAGCTGTCCAGATTGATGTTACAAAATTGTTTACAAGGTTGCTCACAAGGGGCTCAGTCCTGCAAAGTAGTGAGCACTGAGGCTTTAAATCATAGAAGTCATTTAGTATATTCAATGTAAAATAGTGGGGTGTTCCCAGGAACCCAGTGGAGTTCTTTTGTTCTTTCAGAGTGAAGTGTGTTCAAAGGGTTTGCTGGACAAGACCAGAATGCTGAACATTTTGCAGATTTGGGAGTGGGTTTCCTTACTAAATACTTCAATTTTAACCTCCCTATGAGCTAAGGAACTCCAGGGACAGACCTTTCATTACTCAGAGCATTCCTTGGACACTGCCTCTGCGAGCAGCTCCTCTATGTGTGTACATGATGCTTTTGCAGAGTCTGTTTTTGAAACTGAAAGCAAAATGTGTCAGCATTCTATAGAAAAAGGCAAGTCGAGTGTCAGTCTGCTCTGAGTAATACACAGATGTTTCTTGATTCTTTCTTAGAATTGGCCTGCAAGGTGATATATCCGATCCACGGACAAAGAGCTTTCTCTATATCCTTGATATTCTCCCAAGGTATGAATTAACTTCTGCCTCAGTTCTTAAGACCTTTGTAGTAACTAAGTATGTCTTTCATATTTCAGTGAGACAAGTCTGCTATAACATTTTACAAGGGTACAGCTAGTATTGTGTTGTATTACTTGTTTGTTTTCACATGAACATATAATATTTGCATTTTACTATTGCCATTATTATCACATTGGTTACTATATATGTTTTCATTTGTCTGGTTTGCTTTTTACTGTGTTTCTGTTTAAACTGTGGCTGTATCATAAATTAAGAAAGTGAGTTATTTTCCTTTCAACATCAAACTTGCGCTGACTTTATGTAGAGGCAGGAGTAGGTAGTATAGTAGTTTGCTGATGGGCATTGTGGAAAAATGAAAATTATTTGAAATACCAAGTTAAGGCTTTAATTCAATATTTAGTCACCTATTCACTAGGTAGCATTTGAAAATTTGTTTAAATATGTTATTGACGTCACAATCTTCTGTCCCCTTGTTTTCTTTCTTCAATTGTATTATGTCTTTTTGGTGCTACTTTTAGATATCTTAGGTCAGATTATCTATTTTTGGTTATAGTACAGTCCCTTGTTTTGAAAGTAATACTAAGGAATTCAAATAGCCCTGCGTTGCTTGAACAGTGCCCTTGTCTTTCTATTGATCTGTCATTTTTTCCCAGTTAAATCACAGTTCCTAATAGCCATAATTATTTGTATTACTTATGCCTTGTAATGCTTGTAGTCCTTTTTGGGAAGAATTACAAAGCACTGTAAGAATCTTTCCTGGGGAAGTGGAGCAAGCAGTTACTCAGGGAGATTTATCCAGCAGAAATCTCTGCCTCTGGATTGAGATGTTCATTGGGTACCAATTAGCATAAGCCTGGGAATTTCTGTCAGTTACAGTCCAGCAGACACTTACCATTCCTGCAGTCCCCTGTCTGCTGGAGCCTGGGACAGCTGTTCTCTAGATAAACACTGGGGTCTCATTGGTTAATCTTGCTCTCAGAATTGAAGGAGGAGAAAAGGAGGTTTGGTTGCCTGTCTCTTTGTTTGGGGCTTTCTTGGTTGGGTTTGTTTTGTTGGGGTTTTTTTTGGTTGGTTTTGGGGTTTGGGTTGGTTTTTTTTTTTGTTTGTTTTGGTTTTGAGAGCTTTCTGCACTGAAGGAAACCCTTACCAATAACATCCTTTCTTTCAAACTGCTGTTAACCCTGGGGGGAAATGGTCTTCATCCTTCTTCCAGAAGAAACTTTTTTGCAGCCATCAGATGGGACTACCTTTTTGCCCTTGTAATCTGCAAATGTACAGCACAGACACAGAAGGGCTGAGTGGCTTGGCTGGGATCACCTAAGAAATCCTTGGCAGAGAACACAAAGCAGAACACAGTATGGATTCTGCAGCCTTGCAAGTTAGACAATAAATAGGTAAAAGGAAAGGTTATTACTATTACTCCCTGGCCTCTGGCAGAGGCACAAAAATTGGGAGGTAACGTGGGCATCTAAAAGTTGTGAAGGATATCTTTTTTGGAACAGGGAATGTAAGTCGGTCTTCCAGACTGAACTTTCAAAATGAAAAATTAAAACCAGCAGATAGTGTGTAGGTTAATAATTTATATCTTTCTCATAATAATATAGTATATAATATAATAGTATGGAATAATATTACCTTCCTGACCCTTAAGGGGATCCTGACCTCAGTATTCCTTTCTGGTAAACTGAGACACAGTTAAGAGGCTGGGGACATTGCTGTTGTGCGTGAATGTGGAAATGTAGCTTCCTGGTTGCTGTGGGCTTGGCTGGATAAAGGTCAGAAGCTTTTCTTTCTCAAAACCAAAGCTTTAGACACTGTAGGACATACGTTTTCCATCATGATGATGCAAAAGAGCTGGGCTTGGCTGTGGCACTTTATCTCAATGCCTCACGAGACCCTGTGATGTCCCTTATCTCCCTTGGGCAGGTTGCTTGAACGTCTGTAATACGTTCAAGATGGTGGCTTCTGCAGGGTTTCTCAGTTCCAATAGATATATGTTTTAACAAGATAGTGTTTGTGTAATTTTTGGATATGACATGTTTGCCAGACATTGAGTATGTAGTATTTTAGTCCAAAAAGGGGAAAATTTTAATATAGGAATTACTACTTTGCAGTCTAAATTGGTACAACATGAGTTATTAATTTATGGAAGCTATACGATTTCTCATCCTTGGTTATTGCAGCCATTTCTAATGAAATGTCACAGAAATGAGGCTCACAGATAACCTGGGAAGACAAATATTAGAGATCTGGAAAGGACAGTTTCAAGATCTGGAAAGACCTGTGAAATCCTTGGAGTACCCAGCCAGCAAGCAGAGTCTGACCCAGATGGTCTGGATACTGTCTGTTTTTTGTGTCCAAGCCATAACCCAGGAAATCTAATGCTAAAAAAGTTCTGCTTTTACAGGAACATTTGTAGTGTTAATACCTGCCAAGTACTTAAAACACTCTTTGTATAGTGATTACTTGTCTTGTGACCTGCTGATCCTGCATGAGTTCTTGCATTTGAGGCTATGTTCTGGATTCATTAATTTAATAATAAGGTTTAAAGTAGGTGACAGTAATGTGTGGGTAAGCATACCAGTGGATATGTTCTCCATTCCTCTGCAGGGAATTTGGCTGCTGCTGCTTATTTTCAGTTTAGGGGTTTTGTTTTTTGTTTTGTTTTTTTTTTTCAGCATTGTTTTGAGTATTTTTAAATTTGATGTAGTATCTTGTACGTTTCCCAGTTTCTTGTGAAGCACTTTATGTCCTTAATTCATTTGAATGTCTGTGATTAGTGGCAGTTAAGAACACACTAAAACAAATTCTGCTGTGATTTGTACCAGTGGAAGTCCAAAGTCACTTTCTGGTGGCATTTGTATTCTGTTTTTATGTGCTGTTTTCAGATCCCAGTGTGTGGCAGACATACTATGTCTACGTTAGCTTTATTAGAGAATTGATCGGTGTCAAGGAATGTTCCCAGAGACTTATATCATCTGTGCTTCTAAACTGTTGGAATGGTCACTGGTACAGTTTGGGCATGTTCCTTTCTCCAGAGATTTAATACACTGGTTTTGGAATGAGCCTATTTCCACTGCACTGATCTTGTTAAACCTCAGATGTCTTCTTTCCCTTCCCCCATCAAAATGAGAAAGTTAAGTGTAGAAAACAGAATATCTGCAGTTTGAGCTGTAAGCACATTGTATTTTTTTAAAGCAGTTAGATGAATACTGGTTCTGATGTGTTGTCACTAAAGCTGATGTGACATTTTGACATTGGTTTTGGGTTTAAGCACTTTAAAACAAAAGTTTTCTGTTCCATGGCTAAACACCGCAAACAGTTATCTTTCCTATTACAAACTCAATCTGTTGAGTAATAAGATTATACTTTACGAAATGAACAGTGGTAAGCATTTTCAGAAGTACATGCATGGGGTACTGGAGGGTACAGCAGTCCATCTGAACATAAGTGGGTTTTGTTGGGTTTTGTAATCACCGGCAGTCCGTGTTTTTTGTTCAGTTGGGAATTATTTCAGCTAGGCAACCTTGAAAGTTGAGATACTTTAAAGATGCTAAACTTTAGCAGCTAGCATGATGTGGAAATACTTTGATCTTTCTTGTAGCTAAACAAATCTGTGAATGAATATAATGTAGTTTACATCTTGTTACTCTGCTTTGTGATTTTTTTTTTTTTTTTTTTTTTTTTCCTGTGTAGACTTCAGAAGCTTCCAAAATACATACTTTTAGAAAACGTTAAAGGATTTGAATCCTCTTCTGCAAGGTAAAGTCTAATTTATGCAGGTTTTAGTTTTTAATAAAGGACATTTTTCTTTAGAAGGGGAAGGTGTGATTTCTATATCCTAGACTTTAAGTTAACAGCGTAAGGTGAGATAGGACAGATAGCAGCTGTATCGTTTTAGTTTAGGAGTTAAGATCTTAGATTGTGAAAGGAATTTGATAAATAACTATTTATTTCTTTAAGCAGATAAAATGTTGTGGCAGTTTGACTCCATTGATTTTATTTGATGATCCTGTGTGCTTTAGAAAGGGTAAATATTAATTTTCAAAGAAAAATAACAATAAATATAGCATTCAGGTTTTGGGGTTTTATCCCTGACCAGGAGCTCATGGTGTCTTGTGTTACAATCACAGCACAGTATAGGGACTTTCTTCAGTACCTTTCTTGATAGTAGGTTACCACTGATTCAGGGTTGCCATCCAAGTGTCCAGATATATGGTATGAAGACTGTATATAACCTTTGTCTGAAATGTGGAAAAGTTGTCAATAAGGTTACCTGATGACAGCAGGAGCATTCTCCTCTTTTGTGGGCAAAGTAGGAGTCAGGATCGTGGTCTTCCTTCTCATTTCTGGCTGGAATAGAGTAGGATCTTTCTATAGCATTCCTTAAAGCGCCAAGACAGCAGCCACCATGCATATTGTGCTCCTTAACGAATATGGCAGACAGCTGGGAGGCACGTTCAGCTCTTTTACTGGCTAAGTGTGCAGCAGTCTGCTGTGAGCAGCTGGACACTCTGTTAAAGGTGCAGGATGCTGCTGTAGACCCTCCAGTCTATGCCTTGCTGCTGGCCAGTGTTTAGAACAAGTTATAGTTCAGAAAACACCCCTGTCAGGATGCTTGCTTTCTCTTAATAACACCTGGGGTGCAATGTGACTTACAGTGCTAGGTACAGCTCATAGGTCTATAGTTCCAGCCTAGTGCAACCTTCATGGAATAGAAAACATAAGTCTCTTTTAAGAAGATTTTGGTATAGTTTATAAAGTCGCACCTCATTTATCAAAGCCAATTTTTGTCATCCCTTGAGTTGGCCTTTTTGTTAGGCTTAGCTGATGACATACATGTGGACAGAGGGAAGTAGTGAGCTATTTGTAGTGGTTTTAATCTCCTGTTTTATAATTCACAATAAAAAGAATGTTGTGCGCTCTGGTTATTTTGCATGTGGACACACTCTAAGTACTTTTCTAAAGGGGGTATTTTTTGAAGGGCTGTTTGCACTGAAATACCTGTGAGATACCTGTGAATGTGTAATAGCAATTTTTTGCTACAGTAACACTGAACTTCGTATATTGTCTCCTCAAGTTCAGAAGTGGATGACTTCATATCTGAAATTCTCTGCCCAGTTTTTCCCTGATAGTGCTGAATGTCATGGTACCCAAAGTGTTGCATTTAATATGTTTTCATTTAGGATAAAAAAAGGGTCTAAAGGTTGTATAAAGAGAGTTATTGCTTTTTGACTCTTTTCACTGCCAGAAATGAACTTTTGCGAACACTAGCAACATGTGGATTTACATATCAAGAATTTCTCTTATCTCCAACCTGTGTGAGTACAAAAATTGCTCCAGTATCATTTAACTGTTCAAACTGCACTGAGCCCAAGAACATTTGAAAATGATCTGTTGTATTAGAAGAGAGAATCATGCCCAGAACTGAAAATACTCTTGGATGAGAAAGCTATTTGGCATGACTGCTGATTTCTCAGCATTATACTGGCATAATCATACTGCTGTTACTGTTCAGAATCTAGTCCCATATTGCTGTGCTACCATTTGGTATTTTTTAAGAAGGCATGAATTTACAGTGTGACCAGGAAGGTGGTTTTCCCTGCAGGAGCCTCATTGCTTCTGAAGTGCTGATGCCTGTGGATTTCCCAGCACAGAAAATGTGACTGTGTTATTTGTGGGAGGTGGAGCTTTGTTTGCAGGTTTCCCTGGCAACTGAAAAGAGTTGAGGGAGATTTCAGATTGTGCAAGACTAAATGGAATCAGTGAACTG
Source organism: Pezoporus flaviventris (assembly GCF_033815535.1). Lineage (NCBI taxonomy): Eukaryota > Metazoa > Chordata > Aves > Psittaciformes > Psittacidae > Pezoporus > Pezoporus flaviventris. Next base: position 13,188,311 of record NW_026892595.1, read on the forward strand.
CTATATATATCTGAGAGAAGCTGACAGAGGTTAGCTTAAAAACCAGTTGTGGTGTATTTGTTTCATTGTTAGCTGTTCAAAAAGGCAAGGAGACACCTTTTTACTTTTTTATAGAAAAAAGTATTACCTGTCCCAAGAAGTGGTGCTGCATGTAATTTTTCTTCTTACCTGTCATGAAAGTTTGTTTACATTCCTCTTCATTTACAAAGTCAAAAGCATGAGGTACAAAGAATAATTGCCCACTTGTTTCCTTGACAAAACCTAGTTCTGGAAGTTGTAAGTGTTTAGGTATTACCAGTTAATACCAATACCTATGAAATCGTAAAATATATTAAGTGTGTAATAGTTCTGTTACTATATATAGTGGCTGATAACTTGTATGATACTATAGACCGCTTTTTGTCCCTTTATCACATGGACTTGTGGATTTTGCTTACAGCTTGGCATTCCCAATTCTAGGCTGCGATACTTTCTAATTGCAAAGCTTCACCAAGAACCATTCTCCTTTCAAGCTCCTGGTCAGGTGAGTCTGTTAGCGTTACTTGAATTTGCTTTGTGTCATGAAGATTGAGGGTTAAATTTTCAGTTTAGTAGTGTGTGTTAATGGTGAAGAGAGAGATAAGTGATATCAACTGAAAAGTGAAATTCTGTCTTATTTTTTCAGCATGGATACTGAGTTTTCTAAGTACTGAAATGCATGCCAGTGGCTTAGATGGGTTTAAACAGTTGTGGGACAATGGCTGATAGTGGGCTAGAAAGCAGTTCATTCTGCTATCCTTTTCACACCCTTGGAAGTCTTTTTTCAAAGGGAATTATTTATGGTTGTTCCTGACACCACTGCTGGTAGGTCAGCAAACCTTGGTGCTAATGTGTTTTTTAAATCTTCGTGAAAATAACATCAAACAGTTACTTGCTTTATTCTGAGCATCTGTGAAGGAATTCTTACTCGCTGTAGAGTTGGCTGTCAAGTTGTTTATCAAATGCATTTTTTTTTTCCTCACAATTTGTTCTTAGATATTGACGAGATTCCCAGATCAGGATCTAGAAGACTTACTCAAAGACAAAGTCACTGACAAAGTGGGTGAAGCTTCTTCTTCCTTGTGTTCTGAAGAGAAGAATCTGGATCGAAACATTGGTCCCAGTTGCAGCAGCAAGAAGAGTTTACCAAAAGGGGCCTTTCTGTTTAAACTTGAAACAGTAGAAGAAATGGAAAGGAAACATGATCAGGACAATGATTCCTCTATTCAAATGCTTAAAGCTTTCTTGGAAGAGGAAAATGAAGAAATGAGTCAGTATTTCATACCACCAAAGTCCTTGTTGCGCTATGCTTTCTTATTAGACATTGTTAAACCCACCTGCCGCAGATCCACATGCTTTACAAAAGGGTAAGCTGCAAAGAAAATGTCTTGCTGAATCATGGCCTGAAATTTTAAATGTATTTTTGTTTGCTTCCCTTAAAAACAAGGAGAGTCATTTCATCAAAACCAGCCAGGCCTCTGAAAAATAAATCCTCTTATACAGTGTGCTCACTGGTCTGGTGGAATACTAGCATGAGAATCTGTCTGGCAGGACATCATGTGCCCACTCCAGAAAGGCATTCACAGAAGACAGTGCCATTCGTTGTTGACCTTCACAAAAGCTTAATTACCCCTGCGGAAATATGGTTCCAGTAGACTGGTATAGTAGTGATTCATTAATGAATTTCTTTATATTGCTCGTTGAAGTTACAGTGTCATGCATGACAGATCCATTCCTCATTAAAACTCTCCTCTCTATATTTTATTGATTTCTTGGATTTTTCAGCTGTGTAGGTCAGAATAGCTGTGGATTGCTCATAAGTCCTAAAACCAGTTAGGCTGCTGCATTACAAATCATATTTGATGGGGCAGAACATCAGTGCTTCTCTATCTAGTAGTTATCTGATTTGTACCTTGCAGTTTAAAGTTTGACAGCTTGAGGTTGGTGAGTTCTGAAATCTCACAGTCAGCTTGTAGGAGCTTTTCCACTGGATGCATTTGCATTGGAAAATGCCAGTTGGGGCCTGGAACTTTTGGGGAAATGTTAGGATCAGCTGTTTTCAAATTAGATTGGGTTTTTGTTTTGACTTCTCAGAATGTTTCAACAAAATGACATAGTTGATCACTTAGAGCTGATGACAACTTCCATTTTTAATTCATAGAAATTAGATAGAGCTCCTGCAGATTTTTTTGATTTTTAACTTTTAAAAGAGCTGAGAAGAGAATGTCAAATGTTCAAAATACGTGTAACAGGAAAGCCCTCCCCCCCAGCTCCCATTGATACAAGCCTTTTCTGCCCTCAATCTTTTGAGCTGGGGGGAAGTCAGCATCTCATGGGATCTATTTCTTAACTAGAATAGTCAAATAAAAACCTTAATCCAGAATGATCCCTTCTGTATCTATTGTATGCCTTGAGTGTCATCAAAAATAAATTGGCCACTTGTGGTTTCACTAGAATATGCCATGGTAGTTTGTGGTCATGTTTATCAAAATCACATTGAAGGAGGCTCCTGAGTAGCTAATACGGAGTTTTCTTATATAGCGGTGGGAAGTCTGATGTGGAACGTGAGTGTTGCACTTCTGCTGATGTGGAAGGAGCCGGGCCAGATAGCTGTGGTAGTTCTTGGCTCAAAATGTAGAAATCTGATTTACTGCCTTTGTTCCCCTTTTTTAAGAGGCTTTTCCCCCTTTTTGCATCATACCATTTATAGCTTTGCATTAACAGAAGGATTATAATTACAACTCGGACTTCATCCAGATCACTTTCTGAGGCCAAGAGTGAGTTTCTGCTGTATGTGTTCTAGGAGTTCTGATTTTATGTTTTTCCAAAGTATGAGATTTAGGAAAGAGGACCGTGAATGGAGCGGAACAGCACTCCACGTACTACAGAGAAACAGCTCTGCTGAAATGCCTGCCTTGTGTCTGTCCTCTAAGATACTGATCATCAGCTTTGAGAATGGGAGAAAAATTTTTCTCTGATTGGTTTTCAAATATTTCCATCAAGGTTGATGTGATGAGAGTAATCAGGGTATGCCTTTTCCAGTCCTTGCTAATTCACCAATTTTTCATCAGTGCTTTTTGTCTTTCTGCCTTTGTCCTACCAGTCTTCTAAAGGCTTTGGTGGAGTATAGGGCAAAATGTAATAGCTTGTGATGCATGAGGGATTGAGCAGATGAATCTGTGTTCCCTTCCAACCTTGGACTTCTAGGAAATTGGAAAATGATTGTTCAGTTCCTTAAGACTATAGACATGGTGGTTTCTTTTAGGAGTATGTTTGTACTGTCTGAAGTTGAGAGAGGAGATTGTCCATTTTAAAAGGACAGAGCAAATGAGAACTACTTCTTTAGATGCGATCATTCTGGACTTTCAAGTGCTTGACACTATTGTCAAAAGAAGCAATACCTTCTAAAATATTGTAGTATTAGAGAAACACTCTAGTGTTGTGAAAATTACCTTTTTGTTAGGCATAATATAAGACACAGTATACCCAGAAATAATATATCATGTGTATGAAATTAAAAGCTTTTTTTGAAAGCTTGCAAAAATTGGGGGGTGAAAAAAGCTCTTGAGGCAGATGAAAATTGAAGATTGTAATTTCTTAAGGCAGCTTCTGTCATTATAATTGTAATGAAATGTCAGAAAATCAATGCATTGGGTTTTACTGTGGCAAAAATTCCCATCTTTAATTACGTTCGGAGTGTAAGGTAGGAATGTTAATATTTCTGTAGTCAGCAGCTACAATAATAATTAATAACAATAGAGCTAACATTGGCCATCTGCCCACATTTGTGTTAAAAATCCCACCACCCCCACCCCTTGTCTGTTCCCAAACCACTTTTACACCAACTAGATTTTTTTTTTTTTCAGGGGGGGTGTGAGGGAATTTCGGGGTGGGGGAGGAGGGTTCTTTAGTGCAAATTATTTAGACTGGAGTATTTTTTATAACAGAGATCCTATTAAAAGATTCTTGTCCCCCAATAAAACCCTAAAATACTACTTTGAAATTTATCCTTATTTATTTATTTTGGCTCAGATATATTAATCTGAAATATGGTAAGATGATGATGATCAGAATTCCTCAGTGCTGTGTGTGTTACAGGGAATTTTCAGAATGCAACTAACCAATTGAAGGTGGTTTTATTCCATATGGTTTTAATCTGCACCAGTGTTTAGGGCCTTTTGTTCTGATCCTAAGGAAGATTTGCAAGCACTTTATTTTAAAACGAATGTTGCTCTCAGTGGTATTGGCAGAACTGTTCATAGGCTTTTCCAGCTAAAGAAGAAATTCTCATGATTGAGCCATGCTGGGTCATTGTGTCTGTGCTGGAAGGGAGAGTATTCCTTTATTCATCATGGAATTAGAAAGGCTTGAAACAAAAATTGTTCTGGGGCCTTGCTTTAGAATGGGCCCCAAGTGGGAGGAAGAGACCTTTATACTTGTCTTTACAGATGCACAGATGAAACTCAAGAAGAGTGTCTTCAAATGATTGATGTAGACCACACCCCTCTAATGCAGGGGATCTCCTGAAGTTCTTCCACAGTGCAGAAGTCATCAGTTGGCTTGACTCAGTCTTTTTCTGTTCAGAACATTCAAACACTATCGTAGTTAGACTAGCAGAGCATGTTTCTGAAACCCCATAATTATATTTAAATGATAGCCTGGAGGAGATTGCAGGGTAAACATGTTGTTATACAATTGACCACAAAGCATCCAAAAAGCTATCATATGGTTTTAGAATGCAAGTTTGCTTACTGTTCAATTGGATTTAGGGTTTTTTTCTTTTGTCTCTTTCTTCTGCTCTGCATAAATGCCTGGGCATCTCCCATCCCTCTGTGGAAAATCCACATACAACCAAATGTTAAACGCAAGTGAACCCTTTCATTCCTAATGGAGTGATATAAAAGCTGGAGGCTCACACCTAGTGGTCCTCCTTCAAATATGGAGAGCCAGTTTGAGCCTCTAGGACCTTTAATGCATTTTGCCTTAGCGTAAAATTGGTTTGTGCAATGTAGCTCGCCCTTTCTGGTGATACTACATTTGAATTCCTTGGCCTTGTATAGTTGCCTGGTTGCCTTATATAAGGCATTAATGTAAATAAACTCTTGTGCATTGATTACAGGCTGATCTCCAAGAGAGCATGGTCAGAGACTACTGCACTCCATGGGATAGCATTGTTAATAACAAGGCCTTTTGCATTATCTATCCAGGAGGCTTTTTATTAATCAGAGCAAAACAACCTTAGCAACCTCCCTGCATCTTTGTAGTTGTCAGAACTATGAGGTCTGATGAAAATACTCATTTGTTCTTGTTGTTTTTAAGGTATGGGCACTATGTAGAAGGGACAGGCTCAGTTCTGCAGACAGCATTAGATGTACAGGTAAGAATGTGTATACTCTCACAGAATCATAGAATGGTTTGGATTTGAAAAGACATTGAAGATCATCTAGTTCTTTTTTTTAAAACTTGAGACTTATTTTAAGGCTTGGGTTTTTTTTCAGCCTTCTGCTTTCTTATTCTTAATATTATAACAAAAAAGCTTTTGAAACTGCACTTTGTGGCATCTGAGTTTCCAATTGATTTACTTTGTGTACTTAAACAGCAGCTTATTTAGATAAAAATTATGTTTGCACCTTTCTGTATGGAGAATGAGCTCCTATTATTTTATTATCTGTGGTGTCATACAGAGGTTTCACAGGGTATGTGAAGGTATTAAAAATGGCTAATTCTATGGATAAACTACAGTGCAGTATCATGAATCCAGGGCCATTTTTTGTGCACGTATGATCCAGTAAATAGTCAAATTGTTTGAATAGTCAATGCGTTTGAATTTCAAATGTATTATTTATCTGGGAACACACAGAATTTTGAAAAGTTCTACTGTTGATACCAAGTTCACCACAAAGTAAGCTTAGCACTTCTGTGCTGTTTACTCATATATGGCATGTCTAAGCTTAAGAAGAATGCACCTCTGGAATTCAGAATAATCTTAAAGTGAATGTATTAAAACAGCTGCATCCATACAGCTCAATTTGTGTAGATGGTGTCCTATTGAGGTATGTTAAGTCACTATCCTGTCATTAACAAATGTTTCTAGTCCTTTTATTGCCTCATGAAGCATTGGTGTAGCATGCAACTGGAGGAAGAAATGATGAATGCCCTCATGGCAACATTGATTTATTTCTTGCAAGTCCGTAAGATGAGATGTTGGCTGCGAAAATACACCACCCGTAGTACTTTCAAGCAAAACATGTTTTTTGTTTTTGGTCAAACTGTGATAGTTAAAGAAATACTCTGTTAAGATGTGACTTAAATTTTACATATTTGGCCTGCATTGGTGATATCTGTTGTTTTGGATATTCTTCATAGCTTGAATCAGCATTTGAACATATTGAGGAGTTACCAGAAGAAGAGAAACTTATGAAATTGTCAACACTAAAACTTAGATACTTCACCCCAAGAGAAATAGCAAATCTTCATGGATTCCCTTCAGAATTTGGTACGTGCTGCAAAGTACTTATTTCTACATCATTCTTTAGAAATGCCAATGCACTTTTTTTACTGCGGAGTAACCCATGCTTACATTTTGCTTCCCTCCCCCATGCTGTCCCTCCCTGCCCCGACTGTTCAGTTCTTATGATTGTTGTTATTTAGCCAACCCTGAATTTCTCTGAATTTGCACTAGGTTTTTATATTTTATAAGAGGCAAATTCTGTGGTTAGGTTTATCTTCATAAACTAAGAAAAAAGTTTCGGCATGAGAAATGCTCTATTACTGAACGGCATGAAGGAATACCTTTGTTTAAAGTTCAAACTATTTACTCAGCAGCCAGCATTACTGACAACTGGTAAATCAACATATTCTGCCAGTTTTAGCAATTCTATTAGTGGTTCTCAGTGTTTGAGCTGCTTGCTTTCTCCCTTCCGCACATTTGCAGCTGCTGACAGAAAGGGAAATTCAGAAGATACAGATACTTCTTTGTTCAAGAATAGCCAAACTGTTCAGTTAATGATCTTTTAAGTCATCTCTATTTTCTAGAAAAGGCAGTCGTAGCCCTTGGTCACTTCATTGTCTAACTGGTATTGTGAAGACGAAGGAGTCAAAGAACGAGACTCAGCAGTACCCGCGCATTGGACGCAGGTCAACCAGAATTAAGCCTGAAATAAATTCACCAGAACTGTAAAGAAAAGCAAGCAAGAAAGTGTAGCTGTTACTAGCTGCTGCGGACCTTGGCCTGCTGCCATCCCATCAGTGTGATTGTCTCTCAGCAAAACAAGCATCCATAGAATAAGACACCACTGACCTTGAGTAGTTTGTTATGCTTTTTCTTTGACTTCCGTGATGACCTAGGGCTTTGAGGAGTGCTAATAGTCCTTACACATTTCTTTCTTTTGCAGTTTTAGCTTGTCTTCTCATTCATTCCTTACATTAATATTCAAAATTGCTACATTCAAAGAATGCTAGCAAGGTTGCAATTAGAATTACCAGCACTAAGCTTATTTGTTTCAGAATATTTGCAGGACTGTGCAGTGTTGAGTTATATGCCAACATAAAGGATTTTTTTCATTGACTCTCTTCTTTAATAGATCTGTTCTTTTTGCAGACAGCCTGTTTTTTTTGTTTTGTTTTGTTGTTTGTTTTTTTTTAGCACAGCTCTGTTCTATGTTGATTTAGGCTGAGGAAAAGAAATGAGCTAAACAGGGCTGGATTGGGCTTGTATAGGTTTATCATAGAATCATAGAATAGTTGGGGTTGAAAAGGACCTTAAGATCATCTAGTTCCAACCCCTGTGCCATGGGCAGGAACACCTCACACTAAACCATGTCACCCAAGGCTCTGTCAAACCTGGCCTTGAACACCGCCAGGGATGGAGCATTCACAACTTCCCTGAACAACCCATTCCAGTGCTTCACCACCCTTACAGTAAAGAACTTCCTCCTTATATCCCATCTAAAGTTTGAACCCGTTACCCCTTGTCTTGTCACTACAGTCCCTAATGAAGAGTCCCTCCCCAGCATCCTTATAAGCCCCCTTCAGATACTGGAAGGCTGCTGGGAGGTCTCCATGCAGCCTTCTCTTCTCCAGGCTGAACAGCCCCAGCTTTCTCAGCCTGTCTTCATAGAGGAGGTGCTCCAGTCCCCTGATCATCCTCGTGGCCCTCCTCTGGACTTGGTCCAACAGTTCCATGTCCTTTTTGTGTTGAGGACACCAGAACTGCACACAATACTCCAGGTGAGGTCTCACGAGAGCAGAGTAGAGGGGCAGGATCACCTCCTTCGACCTGCTGGTCACGCTCCTTTTGATGCAGCCCTGGATACGGTTGGCTTTCTGGGCTGCGAGCGCACACTGAAGCTGGCTCATGTTCACATCAACCAACACCCCTAAGTCCTTCTCCACAGGGCTGCTCTGAATCTCTTCTCTGCCCAGCCTGTAGCTGTGCCTGGTATTGCTCCGCCTCAGATGTAGGACCTTGCACTTGGCACGGTTAGACTTCAGAAGGCTGGCATCAGCCCACCTCACAAGCGTGTCAAGGACCCTCTGGATGGCATTCCTTCCCTCCAGCGTATCGACTGAACCACACAGCTTGGTGTCATCGGCAAACTTGCTGAGGGCACACTCAATCCCACTGTCCATGGCACTGACAATCATGCTGTTCAAGATCTCTTTTGAGCACAAAGTTGCTTATTTATTTTAATGCAGCTTGTGTTTTCCAAATGTTAGATCAGTCTTTGCAACATCACTTAGAGGTGTGGTAGAGTTCATATTGCTTGTATTTTACAGAGGGGGGGACCGAGACACTGGAGAAATTTATGTTTGGAAGATTCCATGGGTGATGAGTTTGTGAAACCTGACCTTAACTATTTCAGAGTGCTTAGAATGATTCCGTGCTTTCTCTGTTCAGGGCCTATCTTTAGGGACAGCTGTGAGGTTCAATATATTTGCAAACCAGAACTGAACTCTAAAGACAAGTCATGCTCCTGAATTTGAAGAGCGTCCAGAGCATCCGTCTATGAAGTGCTGATTTAGCAAATTTGTCTTTTGTGACCCAGGAACTGAGGAGGGAAGGACAGGGTTAGATTCCACCTCTGAGGGTAGTACCCTTCTGCCTGAATCATAGGACCTTCTTTACAGTTCTGGCTGTTCTCCGCCTCTCTATACTACTTCCCCAGCTTTCAGAACACATAAAACAAGCTTTTCCCATCTAGTGGTTTCCACTCACATATGCTCCTGATTCAGAGGCAGACCAAGCTTTTCCCAGTGCATTGACTCACAAGTCTGACTTTTTTTCCTTTGTGCTTAATCTAAGACATTTCCTACTTTGTGCTTAAAAACCCCAAGGTGTTACTCAGCTTTAGGCTGATTGAAATCTTTGGTGGATTTATGTACTATAATCTCAGGTACTATAATCTTCTGAGGGTTTGCAAACTATGGGGTGGGCTTTTGGAGAGTTGCTATATTTATGGCTACACAAAGGATGTTTCCCTGACAGCATTTCTTCCATGTTAAATTTCAAGTCATTATTGTGAAGTGTGGTATTTTCAGAGAGAAATATGCTGTAATTTCTGTCTCCATGTTCTGTAGTGACAGCAACATTTAGGCTGAAATTTTCAACAACAGAAATCTTGGAGGTGTACCCACTGCAAGTATATTGTTGATCTAAGAGCTAAGAATGAGAAAACTATAAGTGGAAAATGAAGGGAACATCAGGAAGCTTTGTAACAGATACTGTTTCTAGATGCAGCTAAAGTATTCTCAGAAGGAACATGATTGTCTCTAAATGGTTCTGTATTTTAACAAACTGATGGTCTTTTCCAGTATGTGAGATACAGAGTTAAAATTATTGTCTGCTCTTAACAGATTTATTTGTGCTTTTAACATCTAAATGTGTAAATAGTAATTGCACTGCAGGTCAATGAAATACTGCAGTCATTTGTCTTAGTTGCTGCTGTAGGTCCCATAGCAATACCATTAAAAGTGATCAGAGCATTCTTGCACCTGGGACCTGCTTTCATGAGGGGGGATGTCAGGATGCCTTTTCCATTTTTCCCATTTGTGATGTGTGTAAGCTATTAGGAAACAAATGGCAGCCCCATGGAAAACCAGCACAGTGTGGTAGTGTGCATTGCAAAGACCACTACATCATCAAGTAACACGCGTAACTTAAATGATGCAGTGAGAGCTGTGCAGGAAGTGCCAGCGTAGTGTGAGTTGTTAAATCTGACCTTCTGATACAGGCTACTCTTGAGCCAAGAAGATAGAAGGTGTGAGACAGTGTGTGCAGGCAGATGGAGGAGCCTTGAGGAGAAGGAAATGGGAGCTCTGAAAATCAGTTTAGGCTTTCAGTTTCCAAGAGGCAGAAGGAGAAACTGAAATTTTCAGGGTTCTGGTAAGTTTCTTGGGCTATAAGTAAGTCACGTGTATGCATAAACACATAGGTATTTTGATGTACTCTTTTAGAATGTGTAGATTCTGTACCTTATTCAGTGATGTAACATGAAAAACTTCATCTAAGGAAGTGTGTGTGTGGGAGTGCAAGTGATTGTTCCAAAGCAGGAACGGTTGCCCAAATGTGGGTGCCAGGAGGCGGGGCAGAGTGGATGGAGCTGGCGGAAGATGTGTTTACCGAAGTAGTCCATGTTTGAGGCATTAATAACTGGCACAGAAGGATGGAACAACGCCTCCCAGACACCTCCTCCTCAACTTTCCCCCCCTGGCTCAGCAACTGTCCAACCGTGTTCTCTCCTGAGCGATCCCTGGAAGAGGACTTTTTCTGAAGTGCTGTGCAGATTTCAGGACACACGTATAACTACTTACACACAGTGTGCCTATGCATCAAAGCTAAACTGGGTGGTGATTATCTCGGAGTCAGATTTAAGTGTTACTTCTTGGGAAATGATCAAATAATTGAATGTGATCAAGTTTCAACAGCTTGGTAAATGACCCTAACAGTTGAATCACCACTGCTGTTCATCTTTCACTCAGGTTGAAGCTAAAGGCACTTTAACTCACAGCTGGAGTAAGCCAAGAGTGCAAGCAATGACAGTTACAGATGAACAGCTTCTTCATACTTGGAAGTTTGTTCACCTTTGACCGTGTGCTCAATACACAGCAGAGCCCTTTCACAGTAGTCGGACCATTTTAATTATTTTCTGAGCTTCCCTTCTTTTTGCCAGCCCATGCACTTACCATATGAAGGACTTTTCTGATGCTGTCTGTATTTCTGAGTGCATTTGTCAGGGTTAGCATTGAATTACATGGAAAATTGTTCAGCTGCTTCACCAGTCACTGGATAAGCCTTGCTTGTAGCTTCATCTCTACTGGTACATTGCACTGTGAGACTCATTGGATTTGTTTGCCTCGGTTGGTTAGAGGGACTCATAAGGGAAGTACAATATAAAGCTCACTGAAAAATGCAGTTTAGTTCATCTGCAGAATCATCACATTTTCTTTGTGCCACGGCCACAGTCTTCTATGGATGTTGGGCTGTGTTTGAGGTGCTGCTGCCCCTCCCTGCAACTGCTGGATGTTTTGTACTATACGAAGAGGAGCTCAGCATTAGTTATACAATAGAGCAATGTTCTGAGGCTTCTTGTTAAACCTGAGAGCTAGCAGTGCTGCTAATGGAAGAACTGATCCACATCATAGAACTGTAATTCCCTCAAATCCCATGAGCTGGTTGGGATTTGATTTTGTAACTTTGTGAATGGTAGTGGTGGGGGAGGGGGTGAGCCCTGCTGCAGTCTGTGATTACTGCATTAAGATCTGCTCCCTGAACAAAGGAGTAGACTAAAAGCTAGGAGCAAACCCAGACTAATGGTGTTGCACTCTGTTTTTGTTGTAGGCTTTCCTGACAAAGTGACAGTAAAGCAATGCTACCGTCTTCTGGGAAACAGTCTCAGTGTACATGTGGTGGCAAAACTCATCTCCATTCTACTTGGATAATTTAGACCCTGAATCTGATGAGTACAGACTGGTGACAGAAAATATTTCCGTCTTTCAAGACAAAGCTGATGGCAGCTGAACAAAAATCACATATACCAAAATATCTGTTCTGACACTTTGAACAATTCTGATATATTTTTAACACCTTGCTTTTATGGTGGATTTGCATTGTAGGGGTTTTATTTAAATGGAAATTTACAGGACTTGATTGCTTTATTTAAAGTTCCTTTCTAGTTTGCAGAATGAAAAAGAGCAGCATTTACATGTACCTCAGTGAAAATGGATAAGACTAAACCATCTTTGCAGTACAGTGTAAAAAGGCTTTAAGTGTCAAAGCTGTTTTAATTAAGTGCAAAGACCGAGTTCTATGTATAAAATGTCTTCATCTGTAAATATCAGTGATCCATTCTCAAAAGATTTATTGTATATATGATCTGGAATTTTGATGTGGTGTTTTGTAGCTGATGAAATGATAAAATTTGATATTTTGTATATGATTTTTAAGAAGACTCAGTATCAACCTCTCTAAATACTTGCAGGATTCTGGAGCCTAACTGTATTTGTCTGGAATGATTTGTTTAAGTGCAGCTGAATAAAATATTTCAGGATTATCATAACCTTGACAATAACTTGCCTGTTTCTGTTCTCACTTATATTATTCAGGATTCATTGCTCTTTAACAAGGACCTATACATAAAAGACATAAATAAATAAATGAATTAAAAACTCCATGTGTGATCATGGAGAACAGAGATACTGCAGGTGTTCTCACCTGAGAAAGACTATGAGCTTGGTATCATTATTTTGTGCCGTGGTTGGTCTTGTGCTCACTTCTTGTGCATTTCTTCTTCAGACTTGATTTGCATGCTGGACTGTTAAACCAGGAACCAGGAAAAGCTTGGGTTGACCTACTTCTATCTGTCTTACTCTCCAAGAGCATTTGGGCCTCCTGGGAAGTTCCAGCTATAAAAGAGAAATGGGAATGGATTCTCTTAAAAGAGCTCTGGACTAGGCTCTAGAGAAGGATGAGTTTTGCTCTATCTTTACCCAGTCTCTTATAGTACTTAACGGCAAAATAGTACTAATGTTTTAGGCTGTGCCTACTAGAAAACTGCAAAAGAACACGTGTGGTTTTAACAGTGTCATGAACCAAAGTTACCTGTTTATGTGGTGGTTATTGTGTAGATTTATCAGCCTAACTAGCTTCTGTATGGTCTTGCTCTTGGGAGAGACACAGTAAAAGGAAGATCTGATGCTATCTAATATGATCCAAACATTGAAATGAAAACAAAGGAGGTCAATTTTATGTATAAATTGGGATTATTTTCTGCTGAACCATGTAAGTAGTCTGTTCATTTTGCCTCACCATAATAATATTTGGTAAAATGTTCCCATTAACAATTAGTTTTCAATTCCTTAATGTGTAAAACATGCTTTAATGATTTGCATGCCACTTGTAAGTAAGCAGTATTAAAGTGTAAGTTGAAAGTTCCCTAGCTGCTTCTAAAACATATTGACAGTGAATTTTAATTCATTGTCCTGTGCTTTTGTCCATGCATTGTGCTGTTGTAACTCCAACCTTTTTAAATTACAACCTGGCATTTGGAAGCAAAGCACATTGATGGTGCTGATATATTTTGTGATACCTAGGCAGTAATCAGTAGTTCTGATTAGTTCAAATGTTTGCCCTGTATATATTTTTTGAAAGAAACTAATCCCATTCTGTTTGTAAATATGACACTTAGAAATGGGATTCTACTCAGTATTTGAGTGGCATTTTGACTGTTTATTGATCTTGCTTACCATGTGGCACTACTCATTAATTGTACATGTGTTGTATGTAAGATGAAGCATAGGGAGGAGGAGAAGACTGGATGAGTCCATGGAACTAAAATCCTTTGAGAGTGCTGAGTAAGTAGACTTCTGGCTGAAGAAGTTCCCAAGCTGCAAATAAATGGAGGCTAAGAGAGTACCTAGGAGAGGTACTGTATGTGCTTGCCTCTTCCTCTACCCATTTACTAACTCTCTGCTCCTGGCCACTGTTGAAGATAGGGTACTGACCTAGATGGATCTTTTTGTAACCCAGGTTGATCACTCTTACCTCCTTATATTTGTATGGTGACAGAATGCCAATGTTTGTAATCACAGCATCAATACACAGCAAGTTATTTATGGACTTGGCTCAGATCTAAACCTCTTGATAAAGCCAACAGCACAGAACAGAATGAATCTGAGGGAGGCTGTGCAGACATGTCCATTCATGGCTTTAGGGTTATTAGTGGTAAAGGGTGACTATGCAAATGGAAGTCTCTAAAAATAACTCTAGTGTATGTTAAAGCAATTGGAATGTGCTAATAGGGCTGGAATAATCAATAGAAAAGAACAAAGCCAATGTAGCTGCCTGGAAACTCTTCATGAACCTAATTTCAAAAAAGAATGAATCAGAAAATGGGAAGCATCAAAGAAGTTGGTGGTTTGTAGAAACAACTTGTAGGAATTAAAATCAGAAAGACAGAGGAACCAAAATATTAGTGTAATGAAACTAAAACCCTAATATATGTTGTAACTGCCTTCATTGTGATAAAGGAGCTCAGGGAGAACTGGGACAGTAGATGAATTCCAGCTGAAGGAGCTAACTAGATCAGAATTCATTTATTTGTTATTTGCTATTAAAAACAGAAACTGTAGATTTCCTGGCCAGTTAGTTTAACTTCATGAGCAGGTAACTTTAACTTCATCAGCCGTGATGAGGGAGCAAAATCTTGGGCAGGTGTCAGTGAGCAGTATGCTGAGAAGTAAAAGACATCCTTAAGGAATGGTGTGGGAATTGGAGTTGTGCAATGGCTGTATCCCCTGGGGAAGCTGTTGTGGCCATAAAACTCTCCAGGTGCACTTAAAGAGAAGGAAGGAAGAGATGATGGGTGCTTGTAAGTAAGGGACAGAAAGGGCAATGTTATTTTTCTGAGCCACTGTTGTGGTTTAAACCCAGTCAGGTAATTCGTTCACTCACTTCCCCCCCTTTCTTGCCCTCCCCCTGCTCCCGGAGGGACGGAGAGGAGAATCGAAAAGAATGCAACTCCCACGGGTTGAGATAAGAACAGTTTAGTAGCTAAGGTATAACACAAATCACTACTGCTACCACCAATGATAATAATGATAAAGGAAATAACAAGGGAAGAGAATACAACACCTCAGCACCAGCCGACCGATAACTCGCCCCCCTCAGACCGACCAAGCTCTGACCGATGCCTCCTCCAACCCTGCAGTCTCCCAGCCCCTCCGGCTAACTCCCCGTTATATCCTGGGCATGACGTGCTGTGGTATGGAATACCTCTTTGGTCAGTTTGGGTCAGGTGTCCTGTCTCTGCTTCCTCCCGGCTTCCCCTCCTCCCTGGCAGAGCATGAGGCTCACAAAGTCCTTGGCCAAACCAAATCATCATTGTTATCAGCTCTGTTCCCAGGCCGAAAGTCAAAACACTGCACTGCACCAGCTACCAAGAACGAGAAAAATGACTGCTACTGCTGAACCCAGGACAGCCACCCTTGTTTGATGTAAACCTTGTGGTTTCTGATCCTCTGTACAGGGGCTAATAATCAGCTTAATGCTTGGTTGTCTTAGAGCCATAGGGACACACAGAAAGTGCTAAATTTGATGCGGACCATTGTTTACCCAGCAATTTGCACATTTGTACCATGGAGGTAACAGCTGTGCTTCATATATTATGTGTCACTTCTGAAGGCTGGAATATTATTAGAGGAAAGATGAAAGAGGATGCAGTGAAGTGAGGATGGAAGTACTGGGAGACATGACCTCAGCTCAGGGAAAACTCAGGTAAATGTGCACTACTCAGGATTAAACCAGCAGCAGGGCTGGATTTATAATTATTTCCAAAGATTTGAGTCATAACATTGAATAGCAGGGATTTTTTTGCATCTGTAGAACAAAATAATGGAGTATTTGTTAGTCTGCCATTAAAAACTTTGCCAGGTTGGGATTCACATCAATATGCTCTTCCCCCATATAAAACGGGAGCATTGTCAAGGACTCATGTTCTGCATATGAGGTGATTTCCTAGGTGCAATTAAAGCTTACTAAATTTTTTGGCCATAACCGGAGTCAACTCTTGTCTTTTACAGCAATTACTTGCCTTTGCAAGCACATACTGCTGGAGAGCCACCATTTAATTTCACACAGCTACACAAGATGGTGGTGGTAAATCATAGTCCATGCTGGTACAGGATGAACTTCAACCAGAATTGGCTAGACACAAATGCTCCGTTACTTCCTGCCAAATCTGCGCACAACCTACACTCCTTAGAGGTGTTTCTTCAGCCATCACGTCAGTGAGGTAACGAATGATCTGTCCCAGGAGGAGGGTTTTGTGCCAGCTCTTCTTGTTGCAAAGAACAGTGCTTATTCTTCTGCCAGACATTTGCAGGGTTTCCATTCTGTTCTTCCAAAAATGATGTCTCAATCCAATGTACTTCGGTAAAATTAAAAGGTGTGGACCTATTTTTCCTCCTTAAGATGGTTCATAGATTTCCCAACTTGGCCAGCCTAAGGTGCATCCATTAGGAATAAAAAATAACCAAAATGTAGCAGGTCTAATGAAATGGAAAATAGTGTGTCATGCAAAGTCTGCATAAATGTCCGTATCTCTCTGTGCATAGTCAAAGTCACCTGGTCTTCAGGTCAACTATTTTCTAAGCTATAAAGCCTGCATGAAGAGAAGGTGGATTTCTTCTTCCTCATTGCAGTAGCTTTCTCCCCATTCTCAGTGGCTTCTTGCTCATTGGTCATTTGGTATATTGGAGAGAATTAGTTGAAAACAGAAGCTTGAATCCAAGACTGACAGGCAGCAGAGAGGGGCAGTGTGTGTTCAGTGTGTAATAGAGACAAGAAAGAAAAGGGAGGGTTTTGTGAGTCACAGCCAAAGTCCAGGCTGAAACTGGTCAGCATACACTCGACTTTGTGAAAGAAAGTCCCTGAAGTATGCATACATTCAACAGTCTGCTAAGAAGTGCAGGTTTAGTTGGCACATAGTTTCTTCCAGTTGACACTTAGCAGTTATAAAAACAAGATAAAAGATAGTGAAAAAAATCCCTAACAGACATCAGAGCTGACATGAAGAATGCAGTGACCAGTAGTTTGACAGTACCAGGATGCCCAGAGGCAGAAGGTGTCCTCTCGACTAGACAGAAACATTGATAATTTGGATGTGCTCTCTTACTCCAGAACAGTTCTCAGAGCAAAAAGCATAATAGTAAATGAAGAAATATGCAGGTTAGTTTATCAGTTGATGTAAAATATCGCAGCTCATTTGGATTGAATGGACCAAGGGTAGTTTTCAACAACTGAGGATACAATTCTCTGTTTTCACGTAAACACTATCCCCTGTAATGGTAAAAGACAACACATGGAAATTCCTCCTCATGATCTGGCAGCAGCGCAGCAGATAGTCTTCTGGAGCCACAGGCTGCTGTGGAGCTGATGAATGTCCAGAGAGCTGAGCTGATGCTACTGCAGTAAAAAGTGTATGGGACAGGGTGTCTGCCATGGGTTCAGGAGGAGCTTCACACCGCCCTTCCGGATCTCTAGGCAGCAGCAGTAACTGGGGGGGGGTGTGTGTGTAACTAATGCAGTATCCTGCACCACAGGATGTGTGATCACAACCAAGATGGTCAGCAGGGCCACGCTGTTCTGAATTCTGAGATGTTTCAAATAATACATTTAACAAAATGTAATGAAAGTCTAGATTTTCTGCAAGCAACATGGTGGGATGCAGCTGATACAGTCTTCAACATTGTAGTTATTCACAGTAAAGATCAAGTTACTATCTGCAGCAGCACCACAAACATGAGCTGTCCTGGCTTCACCCCCATTTCCACAGTCCACAGCAGTCCCTTTGTTGAGGTGACATGAATATTTTCTGTTGCTGCATCCATTCTCTGCAAGGGTGCATTGGCCTTGTAACGCTCCTGTGTGTGAAAACTAAATTTGCTCAGTCCCCCAGCTCCAGGGCATCTCTTGCATATCTGTGGGACATCTGTAGGAGACAACTGCAAACTGGATGAGGCAGGAAGACTGGGCAGGGTTAGGAAGTGCAGGAGCTCCGTGGCCTCCAGGAAGGTCTGGGGCATAAAGGGTAAGTGAATGGTGGCTACTGTTATTTTCCAGCGGGACCAGTTACAGCTGTTTCTCCTCTTTTCTTTCCAGTAAAGATTTGAAATATGAGCAGTCTGAAGAGCTGTCTACTGGTAAAAAGTAAAATCTAAAAGAATGGTTGTGGGCCTGGAGGCACAGGTACCTCCTAGCATGGGGAAGGAAAAGATACACAAAGCTCCCCTGAGCAGGGGGAGGAAAGCACAGCAAGTTCTTGTGCAAGGGGAACATGGAAGCTCTGGCAAAAGCAAAGGGGAGGTGGGCATGGACTCTCATGCCAGCAGCAACAGCCTGGGCCTCAGAGATCAGTGCCAGCAAGCATCTGGTGGGACACTTTTGTGAAGGCTGTGAGGTACTGCTGAAGGGTGGAGAAAAATATATCTTGAGATTCAAATTTTGGCTGTCGGAACATAGTGATTTGCATTTTTCAATCACTTTTGAGCCTCCTTTGAATTCTTCCTTGGTCTTCTGCATTGTCTATTGCTGGCCTTGATTTTGGGAGCCCTAGTGTGTGCAGTGAAGACAGCCTACACATGCCAAACTAACTGCAGTGTGTGATGGTTTCCTCAGCATCTGGGGACCGAGTCATCCTTGATTCAGAGCAACCATATTTGGTTAAAATTGTAGTTTGCTGTTGTAATCCATGTGATGCTGTTTGGTACTGCGAAGTTGTTTGTGTCATCTGCCAAATAAATCACTGCCTGGAAGCTTCTCTTTCAATACAAGTATTCTTTGCCAGCCACTGTGGGTTTTTTATGTGGAGGGGTGTTTTTTTGGGTAACAGTCTAGGTCCTTTAGTGCTGCCAAATAATCTTCCCTTCACCCATGTGGTACAGCATGTGAGGAGAGCAAGCCATTGCTGCAGATTCCCTATTACTGCAGCAAGCTAGCTGCAGAGTCCAAGGTACTCAGGGGTGTTCAGCTGTACAGAGGTCAGAGACATCATGATAAAATACAGGCAGATTTCAATTAATGGCCTTTTGAAGCTTCTGAAACCAAAAGAGACAGATGCATTCAGTATCTAGAGGATTTGCACGCTGTCAATCTGTAATTGAGATACTCGAGATAAAGTTCACCCTCGCAAGACAAGACAGCAGAATGGGCACCTTGTGAATAAAGAACTGTGTGAGAGCAAAGGGCACTTGGGCTCACAACAGCACAATTCAGCACTAGCAGTTTCACTTCAAGAGCAGGACAGCTGGAGGAGAGCAATGCTTTGGGCTGCTCCTGCTCCTGGGCTTTTAGTTGCATTATTATTACTTTCTGGACTGAGCTGTGAATCAAACCATCACAAAAATACGAGGCAGAAGAGAACCACTTATGAGGACCAGTAAGTACCATTGCTTGCAAAAGCATTTGTCAGATGATGGCTTCTGAGTGCCAGTAATGGGAACAGAATGGCTTTACTGCAGCTTTTTTACATGCTCTTTGGCAGATATGTGTAACTAAATGATCTCTTTGTTTTTTTGCAAAATACAACAGGCCTCGTTTGTCCTCCGAGCAGGGTAATTTAGTGTTCCATGCTGGCTCCAGCAAAAACATTGAGTTTAGAACGGGACCTCTGGGGAAAATAAAGCTCAATGAAGAAGATCTTGCAGAACTCTTTAGCCAGGTGATATCATTACTTTTGCTTAATATGTTATTGGTTTCACTTTTGCACATTAATATGTTAATTGTCCTAGTAAATGCTTGATGTGTTTTCTATGATTGTTATTTTCTATTATCTACATTGATAGTCCAGTACGAAAGTAAGCTATTGCAGACTTGTAATCATTCCAGTACCGAAAATAATTAAAAGATTCAGTTGTGTGTGTAACACAGGTCAATCTATTTAAGTGTACTTTATAACAGTAAAGTTAAGCAAGAACAAAACTTTCCTAAGCTTTTGAAAACCCAAAGCTTGTTTACATTTGCAAGCTTTTGAAAAAGCCAGGCTTGTTCCACTTTATCTTGCTTGTTTAAATTTAGGTGAGAGAAAGTAACACAGAGATTCAAGAACTTAAAAAAGCCAGCGGTGCCTCTCAGAACACGTCTCAGCAGGTCTCTCTGCTGACCTCCAGGGTAAGCCGTATCTTTGTGTTACCCTCCAGCATTCCCAATTTTCTGTTCCACCGATTAACATCATTGCCTGTTTCATTTTAGTATTTCTAGACCTGAGGGAACAGACATTCCATTCCATAGGTGAAATGAGCTATAGGGGGTTGCGGTGGAAAGACCTGTGCAATAGTTTTGTCTCTTCCTTGCGACTGAAGGTTTTTCTCCAGCAGAAGATTTTGAAACCTTTGTCTGACCTGGCTCAAGTGTCTTTTGTTTCAGTGTTGCCACAAGTTCCTCATAGGAAAATACTGTATAACCTAAGAGATCTACCGTTAGGGAATTGTGCAAATACATATCCATCATATTCCTTGATTCAGTTCCAGCTTGCTGTTTGTGGTTATAGGCCACTGAGTTATTGTAAGCCTTTCCTTGGCTTTTGGTATGTTGTCTCAGACCTCCATCCTTCATGTGCAGATGAGCACCTGAACAGTGCAGCTGCAATATTCACGTTCTCAGTGCTGAGCATCTGAATGGATATTCACAAGACTGAGTCTTGGCTTTTTGAGGCCAAACTGGGATATATTCAGGCTGTCATTTTCTGCACAGCCAAACCCACCCAAATCCCAGTGAATGGGGCCTGATTTCGTAGAATCATAGAATGGTTATGGTTGGAAAGGACCTTAAGATCGCCTAGTTCCAACTCCTCTGCCATGGGCACAGATTTGAACCTGATTGTCAGGTTGCTGGTTTCACATACCAGCTATTCTCTCAAAAGAAATCATTTTATTTGACTTCCAGCATCCAGCAGGTACCTGTGTGGTCACTCTCATACCAAGCACAATGTATTTGCATTTCTCTTGCAGATTGCGAGTCTTGATAACCAACTTCAAAGCTTAGAGCAGGTAAGTAAATGGGAAGCAAACTAAATATCAAAAAAGAAAAAAACCAACCCCTAGTCAATAAAGTGCTGATTAAATGCAATGATTAAATAGCTAAATTATTTCCTTCCTCTCATGAGTTACTCAGGAAAACTGTTTTTTGGCAACAGGAGGTAAAAAAAAAAGCTAAGATTTGTGGAGGAGGTGAAATGTCTTCTTACAAAACATAAACTGTGTAGGAGCCTGCATTTTTTAAAGGAAAAACAGTTGTAGACTCCAGAACAACAATGTGATCCCAAGGACAAGTAAACTCTTCCTTCACTGATCTGTCAATATGAAGACTGAGAATACAAACTGGATTTTATATTGTGCTGGAGATAGCTAATTTTCAACTGTGACTTGCTTTTTAACTGGGCTTCTGATAAGCCACAGCTAGAGCTGCCAATAGAAGCAGTTGTCAGATGAGTTACCCATAGAATCAAAAAGATGAGATGTCCCTCCATCTAGTCTCACAGTCTGCCACTGCTAAAGAGCAGTCTCTATTAATATTTACTTGCTACAGGCCTTTTCTCATCTTAATGAGAAGCTCAAAACCTTTACAAATCAACCTTGCTGAAAAGTAAAAAGGAGGCAGGGAGGACACAAAGAATGAAAACAAGAATAGAAGTTTGTCTTGAAAATAAATGCTAATAGAACCCCAAATAATCAGGAACCTCATTTTCTGCTCTTTTCCTGGGTTTCAGGCTATCCAGAGGAAAGCCTGCAGTAGTAACCCCTGTGAGAACTCTGGGACCTGCATAAACTCTCTGGATGGTTTCTTTTGCCTCTGTCCCAACAACTGGCAGGTGAGTCTTTAGCCTCACTCTTTGAATAAGGAGTGTATATTTTAACTATAAGGATACTTGGCTCAGGGTAATTTTGATGAAGCATAGCATCTTAAGGTTGCTCAGGACAGAGTGAGTTGTACTGAACAGCAAAGTAGCAGTACCACACTCATTGTTTGGTTGAAGGACAACACGTTTAACTTCTCAACAATATCGATATATACCAAAAAATATGAGGTCTGAACCATGGGGGCAGACCCTGCAGTGTTATATGTGTGTGATGGCCCATGAAGTCAGTGATGCTTAGCAGTTTCCACAGCAGGGAATTAGCCTTTGGTTTTTGCTGAGCAGTGAACTGAACTGCATGCCTTGCTGTTGATCTTTCACAAGGGTAGAGAGGGAATGGGGGAAGAGGAGGATATTTATTCAAGCTCAGACAAGCAGGACAAATAGGGGTGTAAGTAATCAACCCCATTATGAGTTTTTAAACCCAAAGACTTCACTGGCAAAGGC
This sequence comes from Pezoporus flaviventris, assembly GCF_033815535.1. Classification (NCBI taxonomy): domain Eukaryota; kingdom Metazoa; phylum Chordata; class Aves; order Psittaciformes; family Psittacidae; genus Pezoporus; species Pezoporus flaviventris. Next base: position 13,210,684 of record NW_026892595.1, read on the forward strand.
TTTAATGGTGCTGTTATATGCACTAGAGATGGAAAAGTTGTACCTTCCTCACAGTCTGTCAACTTGAAAGCTGTTCCAGCAAGATCTAGGTCAAAATTGCTTTCAGTCTTAATCAAGCAGTCTGAAACAAAGTTTTCTGAGCCCTTTGCTAGCGAGGTTGGGGGAGGGAGGATGACAGTACTGTGCTGTCCATATGCTTTCTACAAGCATCTGAAATATTTTATCCCCCAGCTGGCTGATAACCAGGGTCACAGAAACACAGCTGAAAAACAGAGTTTTGTTATAATGTATCATAAGGCAAGCTGTGTTGATAGCAGCCCATGGTTTGTGTATCTTTAGAAACTATATTAAACATTGGCTCCATGGTTTGCATCATTTCTCATTTATTTGGAAAATAAACTGGTTTTCCATTTCATCTTAGGGCCTCCTGTGTTCGGTGGATGTTAATGAATGCCAGATTTATGCTGGAACAGCATTAGCCTGCCAGAATGGAGCCACTTGTGTGAACACACCAGGCAGCTACAGGTAACTTTCCAAAACTATAGACACAAAAATCCTATGTAAAATACTCTGCTATTTTCTGTACCCCGTATCACACCTGCAGCACAAGTTTTAGGAATAAGTCTGTTTCATACCTATGCACTGTAATCCCTTGCAGTCTGAGAGAATATAAAATCCTTAGTAAACCATACGCCAAACCTGCTGCAGACACAGAAGGCCCCCTGAAGCCACTGCCTGCTGTGACGCAAGAAGAGCAGCAAGAATTAGGTTTATCACAGCAGTGCTGGGGAAGAAGGCTGCAAACTGGAGGCTGGCTCCAGTGACTGGTCCCTCTGCTGCAGGTGTAGATGCTTTAATAGAAATTTGCTGGGATATAGATGGGGTGGTGAGATGTTGCATGTTGGTCAGTCATCAGCACTCGTCAACATGCCCACCTAGCACAGCCACATTGTCATCTCTCTGTTAGCTCCTACCCCTTGAGACTAACAGGCGTGAGGAAATGAAGGAGGTCAACAGTTTTGGCCCAGCAAAGGCTTTCTGTTGTTGGAAGCCTCCTGAATGTATCGGTACCCTTGGTCACTGGCATTCCTGGCAGACTGCATAACCCTGAGAAATGCCTTCACTCCTCAAGAAAGGCAGGCATTGCAGAGACTGCAGCAGAGCAAGCAACACACAATGCTGCCAGGGTGAAAGGGAGGAGGAATGCTGTGTGCAGCTGGCTGGACTAGAAGGGTGCCTGGGCTGCCTGTGCGCGGGCCCCATAGGCATGAGGTTCCTGAACTGTATCCTCTGGCTGTGCTCAGCTCCTTAGGAAACATGCTCTTGTTTACAGGGCAAACCAACCTGAGTGTTCTGTATCTTATTTACCCAAACATCAAATAATCTGGTAAATAACTAACTTTCAGATGTAATATGAAGCTATCACTGTGCAATGGGAAGAAGCAGTCTGGAGAGTACGCCACAGCTTTCTGCAAGGAGTTTTGACTCCTGCTGCAGCATGAAAATCTTAGCCCCCACAAATATTTGCTTGGCATCACACAGGCTTATAGTGCTTTGTCAGCTCTTGGAAGAGCCTCATGCAAAGGAAGTTCTCCTGCAGTGCTCCTCACACTTCAGTGTTAGCACAGAGCCTGCTGAGGTGTCACTGGTATGTGATCCTTCCTCTTAGCTTTTCTTTGATTTTAAATGATTGCCTGCAGCTGTCCCCAGCACTGACATTTGCCAAGGAAATTACACACAAAGCAGCTTGCCTTTACCTATTGTTTCTTACTGAGCTCAGGGATGTGAGCTCAGGTGTGTGAGTAAATTAGGATTTGTGAGGACAAACCCGCTGCCTTTCTCATGAATGTGGTCATTGTGTTAGTACAGTCATGACTCCCGTAAGTTTTTTCCCCAATGTAATCCTTGTCCTCCTTGGTGCTTGCTGAATCAGTGCCTCCTGAAATGAGCAAAGACCTCTTCATCAGTCATCCAAATCTTAATATTACTGCTTTTTCATTGCACCCTCAGGATTATTGATTGGTCCTTTCTCCAGTCCCACTGTACTGTCTTCAGAGTCTCCCTTCGCAGTCTCCCTTCACAATCTCCCATACTTATTTCTGAGTACCCCCCAGATGCTAAATCCAAACCCAGGTACAAGGTGATACAGCTCTTTTCAACAACTGTGAGAACATTGTTGCTAGATTTTCCGGGACCCAGCAACCCAGGTATCCCCACTCCTGCTGTAGTGTAGTTACATTCACCAGTGTGAGGAAGGAAAAGGGTGATATTTAACTTCTCATCAGATAACGCCAGGGGAAGGGCAGTTCTGGATTAGGTACTGTGAAATGGAGCATAGTGCAGTCTTCACTCCCTCTTCAGATTCTTCACCTGCATGTTTCAAGCTGTAATGCAGGAAAGCATTAAAGTATGAGGAAAAAGAATAGGTATCCAAGAAATGCCTTCCTGAAAAAGGAAGATATTTAAGGAGACATTGCATCAGTTGGGTGAAAGGTTGTGAGAGTTCCCAAGTGTATCACATTTTGTGTCAGAATCCAAATAACAGGGGCCTCACCACAACGTGCTGTCAGCGATGGGAAAGAACAGGAGCAGTTCCAAGCAGCAGTGCACCCCAATCTGGCTGAAGCTCCCTGCAGTGTGACTTACTTCTTCAAGCTGTTCTCTGAGCAACTTCAGAGGGGTAGCAGGTTAATCTTTGTCAGACCAGGCAGGAGTGAGTGGCATTGTCCTCCTCCTTTGAAGCCAGTCAGATTGCCTTGCTGTGTCCTTTGGAGTTGAACACGAAGCTCTGAATGTACTTTGAACATGCAAAGGTGAACTGGTTCTCTGACCTGTTACCTCTGTGCTTGCTCAGGTTGAAATACTGCACTATAGTGGTCTATCTGGTCTATCTGGCATCTCTTAAATGCTGTCTCACAATACTGCAGACTGCAGTTAAGCATTAAGCTGTTGTGGGTTTTTGAAACCTAAGTTTATGTGGGTTGCTTGTCCTGGGTGCAGTGTTTAGTTACCTGCAATTACTTTATCAAACTAGTGTTTCAGCTGAGCATGTGACACTGGCAGGGACAGTAGTAGCCTATTAAGATATTGCTCCAAGGTCCTGACCAGGTGCACTCAAATACCTTTTATTCAAATTCTGCAGATAAATGCTTTTACAGGATATTTTTCCTTAGCCAGCTTAAAAGTGATCCAAGAAAGCTGATTACCTGCCATAAATCTGTGCGAGAAGCAAACATCAGCAGATGTTGCAGCATATAACTTGCACCCAGAAAAGTGTCTCACTGTCGTTTTAATGAAAAGCTGGTGAACTGGAGGAGGCTTCCTATAGGTTTGTGTCCCTTTCAGTTGTATTTCAGAGCCTCAGTCTGTGTGAAAATAAAGGGCCACAGAAAAGAGAAATGTTTACCTGATGGCATAGAAGTTCCCAATTTCAGTTCCACCTCATATGTACAGTGCTGTGTCTAAAGTGTGCCCCTATAAATGACAACATGATCTGCAAACCAGACCACCCCAGTAGAATGCCTCCCTTCAGCCCACTGCTTTGCTCTTCCCACCCCATGAACCCCAAATGCTTCCTCCTGCCCACCATGCTTGCCTGAGAGCTGAGTTACTGCTGAGACAGCAGCTGCCACGTGTTGAGGTGTGAGCGTGAAGGTACCCTGCTCGGTGGGACAGCCCAGACATGGCATTTCTGCGTATTGCTAGGGGTAAACGGTTAGGCATTTGGCATCATAACTGTCATAAACTGAAACACAAAGTTTAGGTGCTTTGTGACTGAAGTGGGGATTTCCAGGCTGATATTCTGTTGAAGGCTCATGTTAGACATTTCTAAAGGTTGTGGAATCACTCATAGGATCGGACAGTCATGGGTATGCACAAGCCCTACATGATTCTTGAGTCTCTGCTGAGCAGGAGCCTTGCTTCTGTGCACGGTTATTAGTGGGGCTGTCAGTATAGCTCAACAGACAGATTTCATGAGGAATACCACATAAGGAGAGGATGTAGGAAAGGATCTGGTTCAAGACCATCTTAAAAACCTGAACGTGCACAAGTCCATGGGACCTGATGAGATCCACCCGTGGGTCTTGAAGGAGCTGGTGAATGAAGTTGCTAAGCCACTGTCCATCATATCTGAAAAATCATGGCAGTCAGGTGAAGTTCCTGACAACTGGAAAAAAGGAAATATAACCCCCATTTTCAAGAAGGGGAAAATAGATGACGAGGGGAATTACAGAGCAGTCAGTCTCACCTCTGTGCCTGGCATAATCTTGGAGCAGATTCTTCTGGATGGCATGCTAAGGCACATGAAAAACAACAAGGTGCTTGGTGACAGCCAGCATGGCTTCACTGAGGGGAAATCCTGCCTGATCAATTTGGTGGCCTATGATGGGGCTGCGGAACTGATGGACAGGGGTAGAGCAGTTGATGTCATCTACCCGGACTTGTGCAAAACGTTCGACACTGTCCCACACGACATCCTTGTCTCTAAATTGGAGAGACATCAATTTGATGGATGGACCACTCAGTGGATAAAGAACTGGCTGGATGGCTGCATGCAAAGAGTTGTGGTCAATGGCTCAATGTCCGGCTGGAGACCAGTAACGAGTGGTGTCCCTCAGGAATCGGTGTTGGGACCGGTCTTGTTCAACATCTTTGTCGCTGACATGGACAGTGGGATTGAGTGCTCCCTCAGCAAGTTTGCCAGTGACACCAAGCTGTGTGGTTCGGTTGATACACTGGAGGGAAGGAATGCCATCCAGAGGGACCTTGACATGCTTGTGAGGTGGGCTGATGCCAACCTTATGAAGTTTAACCATGCCAAGTGCAAGGTCCTACACCTGGGTCGGAGCAATCCCAAGCACAGCTACAGGTTGGGCAGAGAAGAGATTCAGAGCAGCCCTGTGGAGAAGGACTTGGGGTGTTGGTTGATGAGAAAATGAACATGAGCCAGCTTCAGTGTGCGCTCGCAGCCCAGAAAGCCAAATGTATCCTGGGCTGCATCAAGAGGAGCGTGACCAGCAGGTCAAAGGAGGTGATCCTGATCCTGCCCCTCTACTCTGCTCTCATGACACCTCACTTGGAGTGTTGTGTGCAGTTCTGGTGTCCTCAACACAAAAAGAACATGGAACTGTTGGACCAAGTCCAGAGGAGGGCCACAAGGATGATCAGGGGACTGGAGCACCTCCTCTATGAAGACAGGCTGAGAAAGCTGGGGCTGTTCAGCCTGGAGAAGAGAAGGCCCCATGGAGACCTCATAGCAGCCTTCCAGTATCTGAAGGGGGCTTATAAGGATGCTGGGGAGGGACTCTTCATTAGGGACTGTAGTGACAAGACAAGGGGTAACGGGTTCAAACTTAAACAGGGGAAGTTTAGATTGGATATAAGGAAGAAATTCTTTCCTGTGAGGGTGGTGAGGCACTGGAATGGGTTGTTCAGGGAAGCTGTGAATGCTCCATCCCTGGCAGTGTTCAAGGCCAGGTTGGACAGAGCTTTGGGTGACATGGTTTAGTGTGAGGTGTCCCTGCCCATGGCAGGGGGGGTTGGAACTAGATGATCTTAGGGTCCTTTCCAACCCTAACTATTCTATGATTCTATGATAAATGGAAGAGTGGGGAATTGTCTCTTACTACGGCAATATATGATCTTTAACAGCTATATGAAGACCGCATTTTGATTTTTCTGCCTGCTTTCGCCATTAGCTGCTCCTGTACTCCAGAAACCTATGGGCCTCACTGTGCCTCGAAGTTTGATGACTGCCTGGGAGACTCTGAGACACTCTGTGGGCACGGCATCTGCATAGATGTAGACAGGGATCAGCCCAACAAGGTAAGGAGCAACACGTAAATCTCCTTTTACAGCACAGTATGAATAAACTAATGCTGAGCATCATAGAACTGTGTAGCACATATTGCAGCTGAAAACCAGCAGGAAATGCCACTGTACAACATAACCTAACATTTCTGTTGTCCTGAAGACAGCAGAAAGGATTGAAAATGCCTTGTGTCTTGTTAGAAGTACTTGTCACAGTATGAGATCTACTACTAATCGTAAAGAGCTTGGGAGTCTAATTTGAATAAGTAAAATCTTATTTGAAGAATAATATCTTTACTGGTCATTATTTGAGGTGTTCTAACTTGATAGAATATTTTATTACTTAAATGATTAAGAAGGACAGACATAATAAATCTTGTTTTTCCTTGGAAAAGTCATCCCTGTGGAACGCTCTTTGTGGCCTGGGATCTGCAGCGGCTGCATAGCAGCTGCATGGCTGCTGTGTATCTTTGGTGCTCCTCACTGTCAGCTGGCTTGATCCCAAATTCCAGGCCCAAGCTCTCCAAGTGTCTGTGCTGGGTGGACGATAGCATGCACTTGAATAGTCTTCTGGAGCAAGCCAGCTCATTCTTTTTGGGACAGAATCTGGGTACAGGATGTTCACTCCAAAGGGACATATGGAACATGCCGGCTTTGGTTCTTTCCACTCACAGCAGCCCTCCAAAACTACCCTGCCAAGCCTTTTCTCCTTAACACTCCTATACACCCAAGCACCATTCCAGATACACCAAGTATTCTTTGTGCTGTGCTATAAAATAACTTCTTTGGTCAATTTGTAAAAGTGTTCACAACTCATCACTTGTTTTCTGCCTATTTTTTGTGGAAGAAGCTTTTCAAAAGGGTTCAGTGTTGGCTTAACAGTGTCTGCTCCTGTGACAGTCAACAATAAAGCTCCCATTAGCTTTAATTGGACCAAAGCAAGATAAATGCTGAAATCTGGCCATTAGTACAATTTACGAGAGAGAAAACTCTTTTCCTCAAATAAAACGCGTATTTGAAATTTAATGTCAGTGCTGCACACTGCACAGAATACTGAACAGTTTTCCTTAAAGAAAACAGACGAGCTGATTTCAGGTTGCTTACACTGATCTGTTTACCCTGGTTAAAAAGCAAGCTGATGACTTTTAATTATGTTTATGTACAGTTCATAATTGCTGTTCATTTTCTCTGGGAGCTTTGGGGTAAATTGCAGGTTTCTTTTATGAACATAATGAATGAGCCTGTTGTTGCTTCTGTAATCTAAATAGATAAATTCAGAGGAAGAAATAGACTGAGAAAACTACCAAAGCAACTTGTAAAAGAGAATGTGCAAACCATGTAATGCTCTGAAAGCTTTCCTGCTATAGTTTAAAAGACATTTTATAAATTGAATTCCTCCTGTGTTTTTCTTGTCTGTTCTAACTGTCTTAAATATGTAATGTGATGTTTACTGTGGCAGCCCAAGTACCGCTGTATCTGTGACACTGGCTGGATGTCCCCTCCTGGCAGCCCTGCCTGCAGTGCTGATATAGATGAATGCAGCCTCCCTAATCCACCATGTTCGCAGAATCCACTTGTGCAGTGCCACAACACACCAGGCTCCTACTCCTGTGGTCCCTGCCCCACAGGTATCGTGTCCTTTCATACTCTCAGGTGGGTAGGGGGTGGCTGTAGGGAGTACTGCCTCTATGTCATAAGCACAGTCACAGGATCCAGATGATAGTAACTCCGTGAAATGCTTTGGTCTGTATTCTAAAGAATAAATGTCTACAGGTTCTGTCTTATCTAGGCAACACAGGCAGTCTATCCTAATGTATGATTTATCCCATCCTAAACTAAGCATATAAATAGGTCTGGTGTACCCTCATGTGCAGAGGTACCTTCATGTTCATCATGTCCTATTACCTTCATGTAATATGTCCACAGCACTTTTGTAACTTTATGCTCACTGCCTTAAGGCAATATAAAAACCTAATTGTCCCCTCAAGCTGTACAACTTGTGATTCCTCTTCCTGAGTTGAGTAGGTGGTGGGTATAGGAGGAGTATTTGAAGCATTTAACCAGAGTTACGATAAAGCTTTGATGCAAGTTGTACATGTGTGCGCTAGACCAGAACAGTCTCCTCTTTAGGTTAAAGTGTGGAATATCCAGGTTACATTAAAAATAAAACATTCCTGCACGCACATATCCATCCCGTTGTGTTTGTGACCTATTTTTCAGACCAGTATTAATTTTCATCAGTTACGAGAAGGACAGGTCTGCTCTTGGGTTAGTGAAGTGTCAAGTCACAGTTTTATGCTCTTTGAAAAGATCTGGTCAAAGCAGAAAATGAGAAGGCCACGCATTTTCTATTTTAACGTCTTTCCTGTGCTGCTTCTTAGGCTGGCAAGGAAATGGCTACAGTTGCCAAGATATTGATGAATGTGAAAATAATAATGGAGGCTGCTCAACAGCACCGATGGTTCAATGTATCAACACAATGGGATCCTTTCACTGTGGGGTCTGTCCACCAGGTAAAATGGATATTTTTTTGGCTGATGAAACTATAGAAAGACCTAAAAGATGAAGATTCAACACATTTGAGCTTGTCTTATGGTAAAGTTAAGAAGCTGAAGATCGATTTTATGTAAAGAAGTATCACATACACAAAGCAATACTGTAATGTGGAATGCAGAGTACACGTATATTCAGACTGTTTCAGCTATTAGTTGAAATTTTGTAGAGTATGTCTGTAACAATGATCCCCTGAAATGCATTTCTTTTGTACTAGGTAGCCCTTTTCTGTGTAAGTATTCATTTGATGAAGTACTTCCTTTGTAAGATTATTAATGGGAAACAAAAACTGCATAACTATGATAGTAATTTTGTTGTCTGTATTAATCGAAAGGATATCCTGTGTGCCATAAATCAGCCGTATTGTCTGTCTCAAAAAACCCTTGATATTTCACGCTCTGAATGCTGTCTAGGAAAGTAGTATGTCTGTTACAGTACAAGTCATGCAGTGGAAGTCATGACTTACATCTTTATAATATGTAGTTTATGATTGAAATATTTTATGAAATGCATGCAACCAACACTAGAGAGACTAGCAGGAAAATTGACCTTCCAATTGCTATTTAAATGGCAGTGGACTGTAGGTAGCGAAGACTCAGTTACTGAGTGCTGCAGGGTTATCACCATGCTAGAAATATGGCCTTGGATGAGTTTTGATGTGGTGGTGCAGCGGATCTCATCTCTGGCAGTGCAGAGTCTGTGCTCCAGTGCTTCTCTCCTGCGGAGCCTCCCAGGAGGAGCTGTGTGTTGTGTTTGAGACCCGAGGGCAGCTCTGATGCGCAGTGGAAGCCTGGAGGTAGTCGTGGTTGGCAGATGCATAGGGAGGGCAGCACATGGTGACTGAAAGAGCAGAGCTTCTATGGACTTACTGAACTCAGCTATGTTTGTCTAGCACTAATACAACTGTTTTCTAAAATCATGGGAGGATTTAGTTGCAATCAGAATCCATCCATGCAATGGAGGAAAAACAGGTTTTACTTCAGTGGCTATCTCCACCCTTTTAGCTGCAGAAGACTATGATTTTACACCACAAATTAGTCTTTTGCTCCCCGGATGATTGCTTTGATGTCGATTCTCAGAGAGCACAGTTTGTTACAGACTAACTGTTATTTACTTCTGAACAGGTTATGAGGGAGATGGACAAACATGTACACAGGTTGATATCTGCTCAATAAATAATGGAGGGTGCCATTCTTTGGCTACTTGTACCTCAGGTCCAGGTACGATGCTTTCTTACAGACTGTAAGTAATACCAATGTGAACCCCAAGGAGGGTTTGGTTAGGCTGAATCCACTTTGTAGCAACATATTTAGATTGCAGCCCCTTCTCCACAGTCAGTTTTGCCTCATCAAAAGGAGTTTACAGGCAGGTTAGCTAAAGCCAGCAGGCTTTTTAACCAACACTGACAGAAACAGATTTAGGCTCCATCAAAGTGCAGGTTTAATCATAAAAATGTGGAGACCTTTGCCTTACCTCTTTGATGGGGTATTCCAATTTCAGCTGCTTCTACTATTCTTCTCCTTTCTATTAATATCCTTTGACTACTCCCAATACTTCTGATGAAGTTGACCTTGGACTCTCAGGTGCCCACAGCAAAGCAACACTAAGGTATTTCCATGGCCAAACTGGAGAGTAGCCAGGGAATGTGTCAAAAGATAAAATAAGTTAGAAATATTATTAAAACTCTGCTTCAAAATGTCAAGGACCTTTACTGTCATTGGTATTGTTGTTGTAACAAGAACTGAATTACTTTCTGTATCTTGTCTCATTTCCCAAGGGTCAATACCGTTTTGTTCCTGCACATCTGGGTACACTGGAAGTGGATATGGGCCAAACGGGTGCTCTCCTCTCAGTGATACCTGTCAGCTGCAAAACCCTTGTGCAAATGGGCAGTGCTTAGTAAGTACTTGGCTCCTGACTATTAGTGAGAATGTTATGTAGTTTTAACTAGCAACAACAGGGAGCCTGGTGAGACTGAAAGCTGAGTGCGCACTTAACTAAGTGTAATGAGGCAAGGTCAGTGGGGAGTGGGAGATCAGCAGATATACCTGGAGAAAACAAAGTGAGTTTCAGGGCATACAAGCAATTTCTTTGTGTTTGAAGTAGATGCAGCAATCTTGGCACTAGCAACTTGAGAGACTGCAGCTGGTACTCCAAGCTAATGATGGGATGCTGGTGCTGGTAGGGAAGAACTGATGAGTGGCAGTCCCCTGTGGGACAGGGAAGTAATTTACCACCTTGTGTCACAGAGGAGTTACCCATGACAACAAAACCAATAAACCGTTGACCTCAGACTGTCAATATCCAGTACAGTTAGTGATGTGTGCCTAGGCTGATGTGAGAGCCCTCCTGGAGTCTCAGGCTGTATATAGGGATATGGAAAGGGTACTTCATGGGGATTGGTTGTACTCCTGCTGGTAGCCAAGTGTTTTGGACCTTAACTGACACTGGTGGTGTGAATTCATTCTCGTGCACAGCAACCATTTAGTTTGTCCATATGGACACTGTGAAGGCCTTTTGGCTTCCTCAGCGATGTGTGGTGTGCTCAGGAAAGTCTGTGCTGCAGACCTAGGGATTTTGATAATTCTGTTCTGGAGGACATTTATGATGATGATTTTGGAGAAATGTTCACAGATGATCTAATCTAATCTACTTTTTCTGACTATTCAGAAACTATTTATTTTAGTCAGTCTATTAAAAACCATTATGTCTTCCCCTAAATTTACCCTAACATACAACTGTAGGCAGTCATGGCTATGAACTACTCCGTAAAGATAACAACACAGTCAGATAATTCAGTAAAGGGGCTACAAGAACATATGAAATGGAGAAACAGCAGAGCTACATTTGGCCAGTGTAATGACAGATGAAATGTAACATGCATGAAATAACAGAAAACACATTTTCACCTTCTAAAGCAGCATTCAGAGCACTAAATACACATCAAAATCCTCTTCCATCACATTGAAAATCTCTGTTCAGGACACAAAGGACATGAACAGAGAACACAGAAGGAAATAGAGAATATACAACATTGGTTGTATGTCATCAAAGATGGGATTGTTAGCATGTACCTTGGAATACATTGTTCTTTACTTGTAAAAAATGTTCCTGTAAAACAAGAAGTGTAAGGGAAGAGGAGACGTAAAATGAAAACAGTTAAGTATACAGAAAAACCTGATTATAAGGAAAAGTAGTAAAGGTTGAGACAAAGAAATGGAAGAGACACACAGAATAAAGAATAATGCAGAGAAGGCAACAGAATTGTTTCCATTGAATATTCCTCAGGGTGAAAATGAAAGTTAACAGCCCACATAACTGCAGTGCAGACTTCCCAGGAAACAGGCTTGAGATAAATGACTTATAAACCACTGTTATCTCGACTTGCTATTTATAAGGTTTAGATAATATGATTGACTTGTTTCTAGGGTGATTGTTTCAATGCCAAGCAAACAGTTCTCTGAATGGCTAAATGAATACAGATTCTGGCTTTTTAGAAAGTAATTTGAAAGAGCCCTGCAAAGAAATAACTTAATAGAAAAAGAAAGAGCTAGATAATCTGATTTAGCTTTAGGTTTATTTTGGAACTCACCAGTGACTATAAAGGCCATTAAATTCCAAAGATTTTATTTCTTTGCTCTGATATCTCCACATAAAGTAAGCATAAATACCAATCTTTCTGCCAACTCATTCTCATCGAGTTTATTGTATTTGATTATATCTGTAGGCAATGATCTCTGGATATTTCTGCCTGTGTAATGTGGGCTGGACAGGCCCTAACTGTACAGAGAATATTGACGAATGCGTTAGCAACCCATGCCAGAATGGGGGGACCTGCACCGATGAGGTCAATGGCTACTCCTGCGAGTGCACCAGTGCCTGGACAGGACCACAGTGCCAGACTGCCCAACAAGGTACAGCCAGACTTCCCCCCCCCCCCAGGAGAAATGGGCCACCAGACTGCAGATAGTAGATGCTTGATACATATGATTAATATGTGAATAAGAACCAAGTTATGATGGGGAAAAAAACCAGCATTCTTCTCAGTGGATTACAGGTCCCAAGCCAAAGTTCCTTGATGTCAGTTTTCCATGAGTTTTGTTTATAGCTGCTTTGTTTAGCTGTAGGAGTGTAACAATTGATCTGCAGGCCCACTGGCCTTGACTAGATGCCAGATATACCAAAATCAGATCTCTGTTCCTGAGAAAGTGATCTGGTAAGCTGGTTGAGAAAGAAGATCAGAGACCTCATAGCAGCCTTCCCGTGTCTGAAGGGAGCCTATAAGGATGCTGGGGAGGGACTCTTCATTAACCACTGTAGTGGCAGGGCAAGGGATAATGGGTTCAAACTTAAACAAGGTAAGTTTATATTGGATATAAAGAGGAAGTTCTTTATGGTGAGGATGGTGAGGCACTGGAATGGGTTGCCCAAAGAAATGGTAAATGCTTCATCCCTGGGAGTATTCAAAGCCAGGTTGGACAGAGTTGTGGGCAACATGGTCTAGTGTGAGGTGTCTCTGCCCAAGGCAGGGGGTTTGGGACTTGATTATCTTAAGGTCCTTTCCAACCTTACCTATTCTATAATTCTATGATTCTAAGATCCGATACAAGTAGAACAGATTTACAAGAGAATACATTAATATTTATTTTATGCATACTATTTCATTTGTTGTGAAGCTGAGATGTCCTGACATTCTTAGTCAAGAGGGAAAGCCAGGAACAGTTTCCAAACATAAATTTAATGAAAGAAATATTGTGAATGAAAATGCGAGACCGAGTTTTATAGAGTGACTGAAAGGTTCTGTCTTTAACATTTCTTCTCAGTATCACTTTTTCTGTTTGTCTGGGATTTTTTTTCCATTAATTTTAATTAAACAAGGTCAGAATAGCATTTCAGTGAGCATCCCTGCGGCAACCATCTATCAGATGGCTTGTATTTATTGCAGGTTGCTGTGAAGAAAGCAGATTAAATTTTCACAGAATCTAGACTGTAAAACTTGCACTGAGCCCCTGTGAAATATGGTCTATTTTAGAGCAGCCTTCTGAATCTAAAGGGGGCCTACAAGGATGCCAGAGAGGGACTCTTCAGCCAGGACTGTAGCAATAGGACAAGGGGTAATGGGTTTAAACTTAAACAGGGAAAGTTAAGTTTAGATATAAGGAATAAGTCCTTTACTATGGTGAGGCACTGGAATGGGTTGCCCAAAGAAGTGGTAAGTGCTCCATCCCTGGCAGTGTTCAAGGCCAGGTTGGACAGAACCTTGGGTGACACGGTCTAGGATGAAGTGTCCCTGCCCACGGCAGGGGGGGGTTGGAACTAGATGATCTTAAGGTCCTTTCCAACCCAAACCATTCTATGATTCTATGATTCCATGCTACTTCAGGCTTTTTCCTATTTTCCTTAAATATATAACTAATAATATTTTATTATCAAGCACATATAAAAATATGTATATATATATTTAACCATTCATAATAGGAGGGATATAAAATCAAGTTTTATCCAGTGAGAAAGTATCAACTTTTGGTTTAGTTCCTCATCAGGGGAAAAAATAATACATTTTATGACATGTTAATTCTGGATGTGGTTGAGAAACGGTGAGATGTTTGAGGTGGACACTTAGATTCTTTTTACCACTCACTGAAACAAAATACTTCAGTTTGTTGAGAATCAAGTGTTTCTTTAACATCAGTTCAACATTTAACTGGAGCTGCTTGCTGTACACCATAGCTATATGTGCATTGTATTTTGAGTGCTTTATAGACATATTTTTCTGTAGGTTTGGGATTTCTAGTTCACAGCTCCTATTCACTGAATGACTCAGTGAGAAAAGAGACAACAGCATTTCATGAGAGGTATCATCAGACCCAGAAATCTGACCGAAAAGAGTAAATGGGACAATAAAACACCTGAAGGATAACTTCAATGATGGACCATTACTGAGAAAGACAATTTTGGATCATGTTAGCTTCAAAATATCATTTCACTGTAGGTGAAAAATTTAAAGACTCTGGAGAAATTTTAAGGAATTTAAAGAATTCTGAGAAAAATTAAATAAATCTGGAGGTAGCCTTCTGGAAACAAATTCGTTTATGGATATTTTCCTGAGATAGAATCAACATCTCTTGGCAGTATCCATATATTCCAGCTAAAAATCTTTGTTCTTTTTCCAGGAACTACTTTTCTCTCAGGGAATAATTTTGCTTAGTATTTTGTAATGTCATTCCACTTTAGAGGAAATTCTGGAATCTTTTATAGATGTATCTTTCACCCTTGTTTTAGATGTGTATGAAGCTAGAAAGTTAGGGGTTTGAGTCTGTATAGTGATAGCATGAATTAATTAGTTTAATTTTCTGTCTTTTTTCTGCAGTTTGTGGAGGGTATCTCTCAGGCTCCAGGGGGACTTTCAGTTATCCTAACAACCCAAACAGCCAACAGTACAACAGTGGAGTCAGCTGTGCTTGGGTTATCCAAACTAACTCCAACAAGGTAAAATAGAGCTGAGGTTAAAGAAACCCTCACTCTGCAGGACCCCGTAGCTCATCAGAGCAAACACGACCACCTTCATGCCACATGTTCCAATATTGTCATCCAATCCCCTCAGAATAAATAGCTTTGCAAAAAGAGTAAGTTTCAGATCCCTACAAGCCATCAGGCTCCTTACCTAAAGAATTTGCCTGGGTTACCTTTTCAGGCTTTTTCCTATGCAACTGAAGGTTAGAATTTCTTCACCTACCACCAGCTAGAGAAGGTGCCATTAGTTTATGATGTGATCTGTGAATAGCTGCATGAGAAGAGCTCTGCTCTGATGGGCTCCACAGTTGGTTTGTGAGCTAAGTGACCCCACAGAAATTTTATGTTTCTGATTTCTGAGCACCAGAAATGTGGAATTCATATTATCAATGCCTTTGTGTAGTAACAGCGTTTGAATACATTTAAGGATTAATTTTTAAATGTTGCACTTCAATGTTCGTTCTGCTTCTGATCTGCAACTAACACTTCTACTTGTGTATAAATAACAGCTATAAAATATGTTATTTCACACTTTAGCACTTAGATTTCTTACTTGGGATCTAAATATTTGATCTATTTTTGACATTTCATGGAATGAATTAAGTAGCTTCATAAATCAGTGGTTGCTAGTGGTTTATACAGCATTATCTATATGTATAATATATATGGATATACAATGTGTATTCTCAGCTTTAAGCCTGAGAGCCACTCCTGTCTTCAGCAGAGCTATCTTAATGCACATCAGTGAGGAATCTGAACATATATATATAAAACTGTGAATGTCACTAAGTATCCAGTGTAGGCTTGGGATACACTGTTTTATGTGTGCAAAAAAAAAAAAAAAAGATAATTTAATTTTTTTAACTGCCTTGACAATACTTTAACCATAGAAGGAATGAGAAATATTACTTATCTGATGAGAAAACTTCCATGGAGAACATGAAATGATGTATTTTATGCATATTTCAAGCCTTTCACATGGCTTGAAATAGATACATATCTATATTTCACACAAACACAGGTAAATGGTCTCAATTATTAGTTTATAGACAACTTCCCTGTCCTAATTCTTTCCTTTTGACCCTTAAGGTTCTGTAATATCTTCTTCTGTCCTGGAACTTCTCAGGAAATGGCATAATGGCTCCAAAGCTTGTAGGTTCTCACAGCTGCATGAACACATGTATCTGCTCTTTACAGGGTGTCTTAGCAGATGAAAAAAAAAGAGAGTTTTCTTGTTTTGTTAATTCCCATTAGATTCTGCGTATTGCTTTCCCATTTTTCCATCTGGAGTCAAGTAATGAGTGTAACTCTGACTTCCTTCAAATACACGATGGGCCTTCAGCGTCAATGCACATGCTGGGGAAATACTGTGGCTCCTCACCTCCTGCAGAACTTTTCAGTTCCCACAACTCCCTGTATATTTGGTTCTACTCAGACCACACTGTTACAGCTGGAGGTTTTACTGTTCAGTGGGAATCTCGAGATCCTGGTAAGTTTGATGAAATGCTTAGTAATTTAGCATTTTTGCAGCTTTGAAGCAAAATGAACGACTTGTTTCCTCTGATTAGGAAGCATTAGGAGAGGTAGGACAGTATTTTACTAGGGAGTGGAGCTGAAATGTCACTTTAAAACATTTAAACTCCAAATCTTTTTCTTATTACATCTATATAAATCAGCTTTGCCTGGAATTATTTTTTTGGTTTTTAATGAAAACAGTTTTGTGCTAGGATAAAACATGGACACTAACTGTGAAGTACAGAAATTCAGATTAATTTTCTAAATCCAATCCAAAACACGGTGCTTTTGATCATTCTCCTAAAGACATTTCCATCATAACTGGGAACTGTTATGCTTTTATAACTGAGATGCAGAATTAATTGTAAAATAAAAAAAAAAGTAACTTGGTTTGTTCGGTTTGATATTTGGTTTTGAATTTATTTTGAATCCCAAGTGATACTTTGTTTTGACACTACTGGGGAATTCATCTGACCTGACACATGGTGTTCTGCTTTTCTGTTAGAATGTGGTGGTGAGTTGACGGGTACTTACGGCTCAATAAGCTCTCCAGGATACCCTGGTAACTATCCTGTAAACAGGGACTGTTTCTGGACCATCTCAACCAGTCCTGGCCTCCTCATCACATTTGCTTTTGGCACACTAAGCCTAGAACACCATGAAAACTGCAGTTATGACTATTTAGAGGTAAAGTGTAATTGTGGATTATGACA
Source organism: Pezoporus flaviventris (assembly GCF_033815535.1). NCBI lineage: Eukaryota > Metazoa > Chordata > Aves > Psittaciformes > Psittacidae > Pezoporus > Pezoporus flaviventris. The sequence continues at coordinate 13,227,789 of NW_026892595.1, forward strand.
ACATTTTATGGCTATGTTATTGCAAAACAAGATATTTCAAAACTTTTGTACATACAGACATGAAAATTCAGTCCTGGGTTGAAATGATCATTTGTACTTATTTCAGCCATAAATGCACAATCAGATACGGGCAATGTAACAGAAGGAGGGTGAGAGCCTGCTTCACTGAAGACAGTAGAATCTTGTGACTAAAGGTGACAGGATTCAGGCAAAATACCTGTGGGAAGCTTTCACTTTCTTACAAAGTTCAGTTTCCAAACTCCTTGTCAGATGTCAGCCCACAGAGTATTACCATGCTAAGGTAAACTATTACGAAAAGGAATCTAATAGTAATAGATTCAGTCTGTGACTTGATGTGTAAGCTTAAGGCATTTTGGCAGGTGTAATGGCTACAGGACTCACCAGTATCCAGTCATGGAAATGAGAAGCTGTTTTAGAATAGCATGTTCTCCAAAACTGCAGTGCAGACCATGATTTCAGGAAAGCAGTTCAACAGCAGATCTCCTGATACTTTCTCTTTTCACAAAACTCCTCCTAGGAACAAAATCGCAGCTATGCTGGTGGGTCTATTTCTGGGTTCCCCTGTGTTTGGCGGAAACTTCCTATGAGCTTTCCCTCCATTTATCATCTACAATATCTCCTAGGCCCCCTGAGATAACTTTAAGAGTGTTACTACTGTTTACAGTTGGGACAAATCTAATAACCCTAAATGCTGTTTTATCATTCTGTCTAGATTAGAGATGGTCTTCTTCCACAAGACCCTGTCCTTGTTAAATATTGTAGCACTGGGACTCCACCTCCACTCCAAACCACTGGTCCATATGCATGGATTCATTTTCACTCTGATGACTTTGTTACTGATAAAGGCTTTCACATTCTCTATACAACATCTCCTGGTAAGTAAAATTCAGCGTTAAAGGCTGATCTGTGACCTTTCTAAGATATAGCCAATAACACATGAATGGACGCAATGAACACTTGCTATTTCATAATACAGAAATCCTCTTTGATTTGCAGCCTTTGTACACAGGCAGCCTAAACTGAAAGAGTTATCATACTTGTGAATATTTCAACTGATTTATTCTTTTTTTTAATATAGCAGATCCAAGTTGTGGAGGAAATTACACGGACAGTGAAGGGGTTATCACATCCCCTTTCTGGCCTAACCCTTATATCAGCAACCGACAATGTATCTACATTATCAGACAACCAGAGGATGAAAAAATATACCTCAACTTCACCCATATGGAGCTGGAGAGTCACACTGATTGTTCATCGAATTATATTGAGGTGACTTCTCTCAATGGGTTGATATGAGAGGTTGATTGCATGTGTGTACAAAACCATGCTGCATCATTTCTGTCACAAGGGCCACTACAGTGTAGTTTTAACTATAGCAATTTTTTGGGTTCATAAGTCACCGGGTCTAAAAGAGCATGACTGTATATCTGGAATGAAGCAAAGGAAAGCGAACAAGAAAATCTGGCTAGGTTAACACTAATTCTTAATTGGCTATATATGATTAAGGTGGAGTTTGGACCTTTGCTAAATGCATGCCAAACACAAGAAAATAGAAACTACCATAGCCACTATGCAGTGTTTTCTGGAGTCATGGTGTTATTCAGAAAATCCTGTTCTGGCACAAAAGGGAAGCGCATGATATATGTATGTATGTATACATACAAACATATACATACATACACACACATACATACATATGTAAAACCAGGAGTTTATTGTTAGCATAATTGAAATCTTACAAGTCTAATTCAAGAATTGCTATCAATCTAAATCTAATTATAAAAAATAATAGTACAGTTAGAATGTTTATATGGAAAATATAATTAGAATAGTCATGTTGATACTAACTGGGATCCACTTGAGGTGATATTTATGTTTGCTTTCACACCTAGCTCTCTCTTCACTGGTCTGCAGCTTCATGTTATATCTGGATTTGCTACCATAGGGTGCCTTTTTGGGTTTCTTTGGTTTGTTTTTTTGGTTGTTTTTTTTTCTTTTTTTCTCTGTTATTCCTATAGCCGGTTTTGTCCGGTTCCAGGTCTAAATTTCTTTAACTGATAGTAGGAGAGGTTTGGCATGGGCTCGCAGGGGCCATGGGGCTTCCTGGAGAGGCACAACAGGGCCTTCTGACCTGGCCAGTGAGCAGGACAGCCCCGGACATCAGGCGCCTTCCTGGGGATGGGGATGGACCAAGGCCACATGGGTATGCGGGCACGGGGGTGAGCCTGGCTTATCAGAGCCTGTGGCCAGGAAGGGCTATTGGAGCTGGAGACTTCCCTGCTGTAGTGTCGCTGAGGTGGGGACTCATGGCCCTGGGGGGTCAGCGTGAGTTCCTGGCTTTGGGCAGGGTGCAGGGGTACTGGGAGAGGCAAGGCTGTGACAGTGAGTCCTGGTGGTGCCCCCGGGGCCTGGCAGGCTCTTTATGTTGGCGGCTTGTGACCCTTGTCCTGTCATCCTGTCCCTGTTCTCCTCTGGTTTGTGCCCTGACTCAAAGCTGTCAATGCCTGCTGTCGTACCTGTACTTCTCCATACTGTCATAATACCTCATCCTACATGGAATGACTGCTGGGTGCTCCTGCTTGTATAAAGCTGTGGCTGTACCACACAGAGGTAAACAGAAGTAAAACTGTTAGTGAAGGTGCTGCAGCAACTGAAGCAGGTGGGAGAATCATAGAATCATATACTCAGCTAGGTTGGAAAAGGCCTTTAAGATCATCAAGTCCAACTGTTACCCCACAGCTGCTAAGTCCACCACTAAACCATGTCACTAGGGACCCCATCTACATGTTTTTTTTATTTCCAGGGATCATGATTCCACCACTTCCCTGGGCACCCTGTTCCAGTCCCTGATTACCCTTTCAGTGAAGAACGTTTTCCTAATATCCAATCTAAGCTTCCCCTGACACAGCTTGAGGCTGTCACCTCTCATCCTATCGTTTGTTACCTGGGAGAGGAGACCAGCCACCTCCCCTGTCCATCCTCCTTTCAGGTAGCTGTAGAGAGCGATAAGGTCCCCTCTGAGGCTTCCCTTCTCCACGCTAATCAGCCCCACTTCCCTCAGCCATTCCTCTCCAGACCTGTGCTCTAAAAGAAAACCCTGCAGCCCAGAGCAGAGCTGGGTCCCCCGCTGCTGGCTACGCAGTTAAGTGGCAGCACAGGTTTGGTTTTGTGTTTAATCTCTTCTTGATCAAGTCAGGAATAGGCTCCTGTGAGCTCCATGTACTTAATCTGTTTGTAAAAGATGTTACTGTACTGACATCGTTCCCTTCCCTCCTCCTCCAGTGCAGACACTTTGGTTGGAATGAAGTGTAATTAATTTCTGGAATGAGAGGGGAAGTGTGTTTAATGAAAACAGACAGCTTTTGTTTGTTTGGCCTAGTACTCCTCTTGCCTAATTGCTGGCAGAACAGCAGCTAAATTCACAGCAGCCAGAGAGACAAACCCATTTCTGTTGAATGCAATTGGTTTGTATTAGTTCAGCAAGGCATTTACCTCACTGTTTGCGGATCAGTCACAAGCCATTCAGTGTCCCTGTGTTTCTGTCCTTCACGTCTTCCTGCCCTCTCACTCAGTGGCTCAGCCCAGAGCAAAGAAACTGGACCGACATTTTCTGACAAGGACAGTCAGTGTCACTAAAGCACCGAGTTCTTTTATCAAGGCCTGATTTTCCACGTATGTGCATTTTGTAATGAGGTTCAGCTAGAGAGGTAGCTTTTTGGTGCTTCAGGTACTTTAAAGGTCACTCTCGGACAACTGTTTTGTCATTTTGAAAAGGCACAGATTTTTCCCGTCCCTGGTGATACAGGAAACCTGCAGAGTTTCCACGGGGACCAGACACAGCTCACAGGCACTTGTTTAGGGAGGGAGTTTACTCTCTTACTAAGGAAGGAACAGCCTGGGACCAGAGATCTGCAATAAGAAACTAGAGACAATAAAACTTATCTAAGAAAGACTGAGATGTGGTGCTGCAGAGGTAAGGTGTTAGCCAAGACAACTTCTTTTCTATGCCATTCTTCTAGCTGGCAATAGGAGACATTACTGACATACTTTAATGAACCTGTTACTTTTAACACTACTCACTGGGCTTTATAAACCAAAAATGTAAGGAGAATAAGATCAAGAAAAAAAATATAAACTCCTGTGAACCATAGTTCTGGAAAATTTCACTGCTGTCCAAAGACTTTCTAAATATTCCCAGTTGCTGTGCTGTAGATCAGAATAATTCTGTCACCTTATACTCAAATTCCAGGGAAATTAAATATATCTGTTAGTCGGAAAGCCATCTCACCAGCTTGAGATTGCCAAAGCTGGGCAAGCAGGCCTGCCACTGCCACCTGCTCACCAGAGGCTTCCCTGCCTTCTTTCAACTTATGGAGGAATACAGCTAAGGAATGAGGGGGCCCTGAAAACTGGATGTCCCTGTCTTTGCCAATGGTTTCACTGGAATGATTTTTTTTTGATAAATAGCACATAGGTGCATTTAAAAGCGGCTCCAGCTACATGAGCTACCACCACTTTTACAGCAGAAAAGAGCTGTTTTATTTTCAGGAGAATCTTTGGGAGAAAAAATGCATTTATTTGCTTGGGTAAATAGCAGAGGACCTGGCTTTTTTTGACTTCATCTTGTTGGCTGCCCACTTGGAATTAGATGGGCACCTCAGAGAGTGTTCCATGCTCCTTGGCTATACCAGTGCTTTGCCTGGTCCCTTGGATGCACCTATTCTTACAGGCTGTGGGTTCAGAGCCTGAAGTTCAGATATGCAAATGCCTCTTTCCCTTCTAGTACTCTTGATAATCAAGGTTTATAATCAACTTCTGCGAAAACACATAAGATACATGTCTCTTTCGATTAGCAAATTAATTGAGGTCAGTAGAGTGGCAGGGCAGAAGTTAAAAGCTGGAAGTGATTCCCTTCATTACCATTATTATGCATTGGACCTGTCAGATAAAGTAATAGAAAGATGTCAGTATACCTCTTTACTGCTTTGGGGACTCAGAGCTGCATCTCCTGTAAGTGAGCTGTCTGGCTGCATTGCTGTAAGGGTGTGACTGGACATGTACTTGTTCTGGAGAAGTGACACTGAAAAATCACTAGAAGCTTCATGGTGAAAGCAAGAAAATCACAAATCATACCCCCCCCCCCCCTTTTTTTTTTTCCTAGCAGGATTTAGTGCTGGCAAAATTTTCGTAGCTATCACTGGTGAGCACTCTGCCTGGCTCTTTCATGCTAAAGGTGTCACTTTTGGCAGCAGTGTTAAAGCTGTGGTTCACAGAGAAGACCTGTTTCATCTTTGTGTCCTGTGATAGTAACATGTGTGTCTTCTGTGCTGATCATCCAATCTTTCTTTTGAGCTCTTGTAAATCTTGTACTTGTGCCAATTACTATGATGGTTCTTTTTCTCTCTTACAGATAAGTAAATTAGTTGCTCCTTTTGCTTTTAGTATCCTTAGTGAGATTATAATTTTGTCTGGATATCAGATCCCAATGCTTTTCTGGTCTGATGTTTTTCTTTTTTTATTTTCGATGACTAGGTTCGAGATGGTGACAATGAGATGTCTTCTCTTATTAGCAAATTCTGTCATAGTACACTCATGTCTCCAATCACTTCTACCAGCAACAGTCTTTGGATCAAGTTCAAGTCTGATGCTTCTGTGCAAAGGGCTAGCTTCAGGGCCGTTTATCGAGTTGGTAAGAGGAACTGGTGACTTGCACAATGAATTGATCTGTAATTAGGATATTTTCAGCTATTTCAGTGTTATGTTATCCATATAATGGGTTTAAGACAAAATTCAAAAGAAAGAAAATCAAAAAATAGGGTCAATTTATTTATTGATTGCCACTTTTGGAAATGCTAAAAGATGATGTCTGAAGTAGGTCTGTTGTAGGCACTCCTAGCATGCTTGCTGGGATGTGCACCCCTCATTGCTTCTATTAATGATAAATCACTTACTGCTAACATACCAAAGAGGATAGAGCTATAAATCTGACTAAATATTTTTACTTTATATCTTCCTATATTTCAGTTCTTAATCACCAACAAATCTATCTGTGTTTTTGAAAGGAGTCAAATCCATTAGTTACCATGGTATGGTCAGATTGATGGTATCTGTAGGTACATGTTTATGCTATACATATAGCAATATGCTATTTTAAATACATTTTAATACTAGTTTGATGATCGGTAGTAGATGCTGTGAGAAGATAGGTTTTTAGACGTGGTTTTCTTCTAATTTCATAGTGATATTTGTAGACATCATGTTATACATTCCTTGAAACCATTCTTCACAAGTACTTATTCTTAGTGTCTCTTGGCAGCCTGTGGAGGTTTCTTGTCTGGAGCAGGCACCATCCATTCACCTTACTACCCCAGGGTGTCCCCTCACCCAAAGACCTGTGAGTGGATCATCTCCCAGCCAGCTAGCAAAGTGGTGATTTTTAACTTTATTGACTTTGACATTCGGAATACAACCACCTGTGACTCGGACTACATTGAGGTAAAGAATAATACACATATACTATGAATAGTAGATAGATTCCTGTCTGTATATTCATTCTCATAGTCCTTTCCACCAAAGCTGAACTGCTTGACAGTTATAAAAGTTATAAAAGCCCTTCCAGGTTCATAATGGGATCCTAAACCTTTTCTTCATTCTCTGAAGATCGTATGACCACTTTCATAATCAGAGACAAGTATGAGGTGTTTTTAAATAGACAGACCTAGTTTTGGAGGTTTATGTGCTGCTTACTGTTGACGGTGTAAGATCTTGGCTTTTATTCATGTGACATGCTTAGTGTGGGAGAGTGCTTCTCTGGCAGTCATAAGGTAGCATTGTATGTGCGTATAGTAGAAACCATGCTGAGGAAAGTGTAGGGTTTGACTTACTAAGGGTCTCCTTCATATGGTTCTTACAAATTCATTTGTGCTTAAAACTTTAACATAATAGAAGTTTGTATGGGATGTTTCTAATGCATTGTTCTTCAGGTCAGAGATGGTAACAGCACAGATGCTCCTCTTTTGGAAAAATATTGTGGTACAGCTGTACCATCTACAGTGCAATCTACGCGGAACAATCTCTATATCAAATTTAGAGCTTCTTCTTTTTCCAGCCTTGGATTCAGAGCTGAGTACTGGCCATTAGATACAGGTAAGGATTTTTTTTTATTGTTTTTCTGTGTTGGGACTCACCAGATTTTCCTGTACACTGAAAACATCTGGCCATCAAGTTTTATGATGGTGTGATGGGAGATAAACTGTGAATCAATTACCGTGTAGTATGCATTGAGGGGAAAAACAAGACTATGAAATTTCTAGAAAGAAAATAAATTTTATAAGTGCCTAACTTTTTTATAAATGTGTCATTTAACCTGATATTTTAAATCCCTACAGTATGTGGAGAGATGCTTACTGAGCCGGAAGGAACTATTACAAGTCCTAGTCATCCAGATGTCTACCCACATGGTATTAACTGTACCTGGATTATCAACATTGAGCCCAGCTACCTTATCCGCCTGACTTTCACTTCATTTAACTTGGCGTTTGATTATGATTGCAAAAGTGAATATCTTGAAATATATGACAACATCACTGTGGAAATACTGGGAAGGTGAATATGTCTATTAGCCTACTGAGCTGAATTACTGTAGAGGGAGTGCTGTTCTGTACGTCTCGACATCCAAGGTCAAAGCAGCTTGCCTTCTTTGATCATGGAATGAGAAGCACATTTATTAAATATTATACTGAAACTAACTTGTGTCAAAAGGGCAGCTTTTTTAAGGACAGGTTTCAATATCTGGCATTGTCCAGTGCCATTAACATTTTGATTTATGGGAAATAAATTCATAAGCATTAATGTATATGTGCCCAAGGAAAGACGTGATGTGAAAAACTTGCAGAAGTGAATGATTATTAAAAGATTATGCACTTGGATCTCAGCAAAATCTAAACCAAAATCTGCATTTTATAGGAATTTGTTTTCACTTTCTCCTGATGTGTGATTTTCTCTTAGGAAAGAATCTTTTCTTTTCTTCCCCTTCTCCAGTTGGGGTATACACAGGGTTTTCTTGCCACTCTAGAATTCAAGAACATCTTTACTACTTGGGAGTGATATTCAGATGCAGCTACAGACTGTAAAGTAGTTGGCTGACATGGCAGTATTTTGGAAAATAAGAAGCAAACAACTCTCATAATGCAGAGTGTTTTGCACCCTTAGTCTTCGGCCAGCCACTCTGACTCCTACAAAAGAAGAGAATGTGTTGTAGGTACAGCATAGAATAATTTCAATATGAGTTTGGCAACTTGATGAACTGTTTCTTCTCTGATTTTGCCCTAAGTTAGACTTGTACCCTTCCTTGTACATGTGCTATCTAGTCCCATGATACAGGGTATATGTCTGGGATCTGTGCCATACAAAGGAGAAATTTGTGTATGTGTAGCTGTTCTAACTTCCCAGGAAAGCTGAGTCCCCTTCCAATAATACAGACATTTCATAAAGTACTGCTATTCTATCTGGGGCATATTTTTGCTGCAGGTACTGTGGAAGATCAATTCCACCATCGCTCACTAGTGGTGGCAACATCATGACGTTGTACTTCGTGACCGATCACAGTACTGCATCTGAGGTTTTTTCAGCTAATTATATCTCCCTGGATGCATCAAAAGGTAATATCTCAGTCTGTTTGTTATGCAAATTCAATGTTTTCATCTGTCACTGTAAATAGCCACTATGTGAAGCAGGAACATTATTTTCTGTGTTAACAGAAGACTGCTTGATGCCTCTTCTACCCTTTCTTATTTATCCTGCTTTGTTCACAAGCTTTTTCCTCCCTAGAAAAGCAGAAAGCAATTTCTATAAGCAAAACTGCTGTTTTCTTTAAAAAGCCAGTAAGAGCTGACATGGCAGAACTACATTAATTTAGGCAAAATATTTTCTGAATTTGCTTTGTCCATTCTGAGCTGAGTATGCGTGGTCTAGGAAGCTTTGCTACTGTGGACAACTCACTTGCATGGGAGACTTTCAGGTGCCATAAAATTGATTTAGTCGCTAATAAGATTTGATATTGATGATGGGCAGAAAAGGTCATATAGGATGAAATTTGATAAAGCAGAAAAATTACCTGAAAGCACAAGCTGTCTTTCTTTTCATTACAACAGAATGCAATGTTTTTATCTCCACTAGAGTTCAAGGCTCTTGTTATGCCTTAAATCTGTTCTGAGTATTGACTTTTAAGGGGGAAAAGACTACTGAAGAGAAAAGAGCTGTTCATTTCCTTAGTTCTCTGCACTTGAAAAAGCAATCTCTTGGTAAAAGACCGTAACTACCAGTTTCGTGGACCCAATAGCCATGGCTCTGCTATTGCTCCACTCATTGCTGCATGCAGATCTGTAGTAGAAGAGGGACAGGTTCTACTAGCAGAATTAAACTGCAGAAGACGCAGAGTAAGACAATGTAAAAAAAGTAGCTGGGTTACTTGTGTATCCATCATTAATCAGTTTCTAGGTGGTTTGTGTGTATGAGTGCAGACTATGAGCAATTTATTAGATGAATACCTGATATTCGTCGTACTTATCTGCGCAGCCATAAAGTACCAACAGCTGCTCCTTGTTTGCCCTTAGTTTCTTCAATAATTTTTCCTACTTTCTGAGTTTCTCCAACCTGTTTAAAACCAGAAAAATTTCCAATTTCTGCCTTGTGAAATATAACAGCTTTCTTGGTGACACCTTGGAAAATTTGGCTATTATTTAATCTCTCAAGCATGTGTGTATGTGAGACTAGTACAGATTTTGCTACTATGTGTTTATTCACTATCAGATATCTTACAAATCCAAGTAACCAATTTTCTCAGCTGCATTCATTCATTGAGTTGTCTGGCATGAAAACCAAAAAGCCAGTAAAATCAGTTAAGATTTAATGAGAACTGTTCCAAGGAGGGAACTTCTGTTTGTTAGAAAGTAATAGACCAAACCCCAAGTTCTACTTTTAAAAAATCTTTCCAAGAAAGACTCTGTAGTTTAAAACCTGAATTCTTACTAGTGGGAAATTGTGGAATTGACAGCCTTATAAAATTTTTTATGATCTTGTTTTTGCAGCTGCAAACTAACTTCTGCAAATATGAGATATTTTTCCTTTTACCTCAGATTAATATTTCATAGGTAGATTTGGTTCCTTCCTAACTGTTCTTGTAGCAGCTCTTCTCACAACTCATCAAGATCAAAATATTCTTTACTCAACATTAATCTCTATTTCTGTCTCTGTGTAACCTCATCTGTTTCTCTGGTTGTTAGTTACCTTAGCGCTGTCCAGCTTTGCTGCTCTGTCTCCTCTCTTCCATATCCCCCTTCTTTACCACCACCGTGGTGACCGGATTTTCTCATCTTTCATCCAAAACAATGCTGTATGCATCATGCAAGGTTCTAGCTGCACCAACACTGTCCCTGGAATTTTTTCAAACCATGCCTTAAAAATGCAAGTCTTTTCTCTTTAATGTTGTCTACAACTAGAAACTGTATAAAATGTTTATCTGAAATTAGAACAATATAACATCTTTATCCAAACTCTAAACAATATGCATGATTTTGTTTTCCCATAATTAACATATATATATATCTACTACTCTTCAGTTAAACAGTTCTAACTCTCAATTACTCTCATTTAGACCTAGAACTATGATCTGTAGAATAAATGCTTTTTCATTTCAGCCACGTAGTTTCTGTAAGTATGGCGAAGAAGCAGGTAACTACTGAAACTGAGAGTAATAAACTTATGGAGAGGTTGAAACTGTGAGCTATTTTCTTTACAGAGATTTGTTTCTTTTGGTCTCAGCACAAGCATAGCAGTATTATGAAGTTGCCATAAATACTGGACTGCTAACATTTGTTTGTTTTCAATTAAGAATAAAGTGTTTTGAAGCTTCTATGGCCTGAGAGAAGGCAGGCAGATGTGTGTATTTGGACTTTGCTGTGAGAAGCAACTCCCCACTTCCCTGAAATTGTATCAAGTTTAGTTTTCCCACTGAGAGATGTTTAGGCCTGATATTCATCTTGTGTATATCCAGTTGCATTAAGGTAGCAATTTGCTGAACATAATCATAGCTGAGACTTTTACCAAAGCTATACAGAGTTTGTTTGTTTTTTTCTTTACATCTGTTGCCTATTTTCACTTTTCTGCTAAGGAAAATATGGTACTAATAATGTTTCTTGTGCAGTAAGACTCTTTCATATTTTTGAGCTATGATTTCTTAGGCAGCTAGAGCGTAACCAATATCAGAACTGGTCAAAGCTGTTCTGGTTCATATTAGACATTTCAATAGGTTTTGCCTAGGGTTGTTTTACAGAGAATGAACTATTGACAAAGTTGACAAGATTATTTAAGAAAATAAAAAAAAAAGGGTTAAAAAAGGATAAGTAGGAGTGAAAAAATATTTTAATGTAAAACAAAGCTATTTTTTTTCTCCCTGCATCTTAGCAAACACTGCTTTTGTTAGCATAGTTTATCTGTGATACATTAATTAGTTGAAAACTAGCCTGAAAATAATGGCAAAGCTCTGTTTTCCGCCAAAAAATCTGAATGCCTCAAGATGCAGTCATGGCCATGATCCATAAAGTGCAGACAATAGTTTTAACACTCTGCCAAGCAGTAGTCATGCATAGCTAATATAGCAGCGAGACAAATGGAATCCTTCAGTAAACATGACCATGTGATACAGAGCTGTTTAAGTGTATATTGCCCACTGAAACTATGCCTCAAATGCTTAGTTCTTGTCTGTCTGTCTTTTAAAGGATGAAGTCACATGGAAAGGAAGGTAATATTCTGAGTTATTTCCTAGAGTCCAGCTCTCAAATACCCGGTAGATGAATACCACAACAGCCACCTAAGTGTTAAGATAGATTTTAGGGTTTTCCTTCGCCCATCTTGGCTGACCACACCACAAGCAATCCATGTAGAGTTACTGAAAAATCTTTGAAAGGGCTCAGGGTCTTGAAAGATCCAGGCCACAATTTTCCAATAATAATAGCACTAGAGTCAGTGTATGTGTTTTATTGTCCTCAGCTTCTTCCCCTTAACAAGTAAGTGGGAATTTATTTGTTTTGCTTTGAATTAAGGTTTTGGATGGAATATTTTTTTCTTTTTCTTTTTTTTCATTTGTTCGTTTCATTAAAGAGGCTTCATTTCATCCTTTCTCCTGAGAAAATTCAACCTTAGCAAGGTTTTTAACAGACTGCCTTATTGATAGAGATTTTATTCCTGGTCTTTCTTTGGCTTTGGTGAAAGATTAGATTTTTCCTCCTTTTCATGGTGAGTTGTGATTCCTGTTATTTCTCAAAAGGGGTGACTTGGTTTTAAATAGCTTAATTGTGTGGTGTATGTTAGCTGACAGTGACTGACTAGAAAAGTCAGACTTTGAGAAGGATGAGGAAAGACAGGAAAATATTTGTGAACCCATGACCTTAAAAGTGCACCTGAAAGCAATGTATAGATTTGTTAACTTATTGATACTGAGTGCAAGTTGAGATCACAGTTGCCATCTTGTTGAAAGAACCCAGCAAGGATGCTGTCTCGCTTTTCTCTTCATCTGAATGGGCAATGACAAGAATGGAAAGCAATGTCTGATAAATATGTGTGTGCAGAGATACAGGGCATAGTTGAATGGGGCTGAGCTAAGACAGAAGAAAATGTGGAAGTCCTGCATGCATTTTGGGCATCTACTCAGCTCGTCCCAAGTCTCAGGAAAAAAGCTCAATCACCTGGCCATTGACCACTTGTTAGGCCACTGTAACTTGATTATGTTTGACTAGGGTATTAGTCTGCTTATTTATGCCTGTCTGTGTGTACATGACTCTATAGTATGGGTGTTCATGTGTAAAATAGCAGAAGAGGGTCAGATAAGCTTTTTGAACAGCTGTACCCAGTGTTTCTAAGGAGTTTGGATCTGAAATGCTACAAAGGACCTTTGTGTGCTTTCTTGGTAAAAATTAAGCCTGTTAGTATCTGCCAGCAGCAGTAACAGAAGGCCCTGAAGTGCAGACGTGCTTTTCCATTGCCTGTGGAGAGGCATATATATCATGTGCTAGCTTCTTCCTTTTTCTTTCTAAAGGTGCATAGTATTACATGAAGAGCTAATTGTTAGGGATCCCAGTTTTCCTTTGGCAGAGTGAGATTGAAAGAAGACTCCCACTTTACATACTAAACTGTAGTTTTATTTTGGATGAATTAGATTTGTGGCAGCTTATGGGAAAAACCATGGATATAGTTTTCTGCAGTATGCATGATTGCACAAGTGAGTGGTACAAAACCTGGCATTTTTCTCTGCTGTTGGCTATTACAGTGGGTTACTGCCATTTATGGCATTTTTTTCAGAAGAGCACACACAGTCAGTATCAAAACCAAGAAGCAGACTGGATAGCTTTCAAAACCTCACACACTGGCAAAGCAAGATGTGTGATTGTCCTCGACAGTTGCCACCACTTTCTGCTTTTCATGAGCTGTGGTAAATGTCTTCAAACTAAACTGAATTAATTTGTTTTCCAAGCATATAATAACCACAGTATGGCATTAGACTGCATTCTGAACTTTGGCAAATGAGTCAAAGTACCTTTTGCTGCTAACTTTGCTAACAGTTTTCACTGGAAGAACTGTTACTGCCCAAACACACTCGCAAATGCTGTGTTAGTGAGGTGAGTGAAAAAGGGGAGTGTCAGCTTTCCTACTGGGAGTAGAACATAATAGATGAATCCAGTTACCAGAAGAGAGTTGGCTGTCAAAAACCATGGGTTCATTTATGCTTTTCCTAATCCTCATAGCAGTGTATGCTCTGTCTACACTTGGATTTATTTCACTGTAGTCAGAAGTCTGACATTTCTCAGTCAGTCATTGTTCTACCGTCTGTATTTATCCCTTAGCTCATAAAGAAAATTCTTATGTGAAGCGCAGAGCAATATGCAGCATCCAGTTTAAAAAAACACACGTGGGATACGAGTTTCTGTATGGATTGTTCCCAAGGAAGCAAACTGGTGAGGGAGGGATCCTGGACAATTTTGTGGAAATTGTTCTTAAAGGTGTTGATAAAAATACCGTGGCTTCTACGTTACCCATTTTACCCTAAAGACCCTTATCTAGTACATCAACGGTAACATTCTCCAGGCTGAAAGCTAATATTCATGGTCTCAGCCTCTGAGTGGATAAGGAACAGCAGTATTGCAATAGCTCTAACCACTGTGTGTGCATGAGTCAGGCACTTACCTTTCCAAAATCAGGAAGAAATAATTAGTTAAAAACAAGTAATCTAATAAACACGTTTTCATTTTAATTTTGTATTTGTGTAGTGAGCTGTTGGGAAAAAACTTGGGTCAGATTTCTAACCCTGCAGGCAGGTTACTCAAGAAATCATATGACTTAAGGATCTGGGGTTTGGTGATGAGCCCTACATGTCATGAAACACCACAGGAGCTGGCAGCACAACAAGGGACTTATAAGGATTTCTAAAGCATCACAAGGTTTTTAAGACGACCAGGACTACCCTAATTGTTATATGCATACATTAGAGTGCATTTGTGACGGAACACATAAATGATTTTTATCATCCTAGATCGAGGATTTAATAGATCATAATTTTAGGTAAACTAGGGCATGAAACCTTTTTGACTTGTCTATACCGAAGTACAACCCAATGGCAGAAAATTATTGACCTGTTTCTGTGTCATGATTCTTTCTTCTCCTTGTGAGGAATTAGGAACTTGAGTCTGGTAGCTAGCTTTGGGGCTATTTATCTCACAGAAAACATTTTCAACAGAGGCCTTTCAGATGACCAAGAACACAGAAATATACCATTGCAAAGACACCTATAAGAGCCAAAGCATTTTAGTAGTTAAAATGAATGGAGAATAGGCATGGAAATGACCAACCCTAGACATGGAGGGCCTGAACTGTAACTTCATTCTCTCCCCCAAGTTATTACTCTTATTGAAGTGTTAAGCACAAGTATTACTAAACTGCAGCTGTGCTGTGTGAGAAAGATTTCAGAGATCTGTGCCAACCATCTTAAAATGAGTATAATCATATTTTTCTTGCTTTTTCAGTTGTGTTTGATAATTAGTCCAATCCTGCTTATTTGATAGATAGTATTTAAGAAATCTACTTTCACTTCTTATATTTACAACCTGTAGAACCTGAAGCAGGGGAACAGAAGATCAGAATGAGTCTCTAGGGCCATCAGATCCAGCACACAATTTTGTGTGTATATTTTTGTGTTGGTCAAGACACCCCTTTTTCTCTGCTTACCTGGGTTTTAGGTCAAAGCCAATTTAGGCAGCTGGGACTACTCTTACATTGCCTATTTAGACACAGTGTTCTGGTAAAAGCTCAACAACTGAAATATAAGAGATCCATGTAAACAGCTGTATTCTGGTTTTAGTTTATAGTGATGACATTCAGCAGTAGGATGTGTCCAGTAAGAGTTATAATGCACAGGAGCACAGGATGTTTGCTCTTCTGTCGGTTGGAAATAGAAATTTCCTGTTAATCTAAGATACATGTTACATTAATCTGTACTTCTTTTCTTTTCAAAGTGTGCTCACACAACTACAGTACTGAAACTGGTGTGCTAACATCTCCAAACTATCCCAATAACTACCCTATCCAGACAGAGTGTATATACACCATCACCGTGGAAATAAACAGACAGATTGTTCTGAACTTCACCGACTTCACCTTGGAAGGGAATAAGCGCTGTACACAAGATTATGTAGAAATCAGGCAAGCCTAATTATTTCTTTTGTCCTTATTATCAGTAACCTTGGAAGTTGTCCAAATCCACTTAGGAATGCTCAGAAGCTAATTTTTAAGTATAGACCTGCGCTGTCAGTGTGGCAAAAGAACAGGGAACCTTCAAGGCTACCTTTTCCTCCTCTCATTCTGTTCCTCTGTTGGCTTTTCCACTGCTTAAATTCCAGTTCTCAGAGCAAGCAGAATATGTGTACTGTGTTCCCATGTACTGCATCTGGTTGGTTTCCTTAGTGGAGAAATAAAGTTTTATTGCCTGTTTTGTGACATATTCTCCATGATATTTGAAAAGTCATGGCAGGCAGGTGAAATCCCTGGTGACTGGAGAAGTGGAAACATTGCATCCATTTTTAAAAAAGGTAGAAAGGAGGACCCTGGAAACTACTGACTTGTCAGGTCACCTCTGTGCCTGGGAAGATCAGGGAACAGATCTTGGCAGTGTTTGCGCACCCATTTTCGTCCTCATAAGCCAGCTCTCTAAAGGAGCCATGTCTGCAGAATGCCAGTGTGTTTTTTCACTCTGTGCATGCCATGAGTTTCCACAGCCTTGTAAAGCACCACAATAAAACTTATTCTGAATATTATACCAGATATTCTATACGGGTTATTCTTCGGTAAACAGTGTTTTATTTTTTAGAAGCAAACAAAAAGCTGCTTGCAGAACTTGCAGTATTGAGATTCTGGATTCCTGCTGAATTCCTCTTGAATTAGAGTAGATTGTTTTCAGCTGTACATGCAAACTGGAGAAAGTTATGAAAAACTGAAAAGCTTTTTCAGTATTTTCTAAGTAAAGTGTTTTTTAATTTTAAAATAATAATCTGAGATTAAACTTAATCTAACTTTATTCTAACAGTTAATACCTTAATTATAACAGGCTTGGGGTTCTTCTATCTTTTTCACCTCAAGAACTGAAAACATTCATTTATTGCATTAATCTAGTGCTGTTTGCAGCGTGAAGAGCACAGCAGCATTAAACAGGTTTTTAAGACATGGCCAGAACATTGCTACGTGCAACCTTGCACGTGGCTTCTACCCTAACTGGGTTTTCAGAATGTCTCATCAAATCTGGTCCTGTTGAATGGAGCAGCTAGATAAGTCTTAGGCGAAGTGCCACTCTGGTTTCTTGTCCTGAGGTGTCCTCTGATAAATTGCATTCAGTTAACTATGAAAACTGTTCATCTGACCGGAGCTGCAGAGGCCGAGATGCAAGCTGGGGAGGTTCTGGCACAGATCTTCAACTGCCAGTAACCTGAGACACCTTCAAGCAGTTTAAGCAGGAAGGATGACACGAAATCAGAGTGGCAAGGTCTAAATAGAAATTTCTCTCAAAACCAGGTATAAACTTGCAAAAAAGTAATTGCAAGTATTTCTGTCCACTTAAAAAGCATTATATCAAGATCACTCTCATATACACATATAAATGTATTTATTATTGTCCTATGTCTGTATGGTATTTATAATATGAAAGTGCTTAAAGATAAGCTTCAAAAAGTTCTTTACTGTGAGGGTTGTGAGGCACTGGCACAGGCTGCCCAAAGAAGCTGTGGCTGCCCCATCCCTGGCAGTGTTCAAGGCCAGGTTGAATGGGGCTTTGAGCAACCTGGTCTAGTGGAAGGTGTCCCTGCCCATGGCAAGGGATTGAACTGGATGAGTTTTAAGGTCTCTTCCAACCGTAAGCATTCTATGATCTTGTCAAAGCAACTGATAATCAGGTTGTCATCATCTTTTTTAATCCCATGAGACATGTAGCAAACCAAACATCCTCATTATGGTACTAGGGAATATTACTTCATTTAAAAATTGGAAATGAGTGTTTGTAGAAACAATTTTGAAGGCTAAGAAAGTATTTAAAACATGCATCATATCAGTTCTGAGAAAGGGGTTCCTATTTGTGTGGTGGCAAATAAGCATTTTTTTAATATGTCAGGTCATCTGATTTCATGAAAGACTAAACAGTGAGAAGTGAGCAAAGTCTTATTTATTCAAATTAGAAGATTAACTTTGGTTACACTAATGACTGTTACCTCATAGAGTATGGAGGAAGTCCTGCCTCTGCAGCATCAAGTCTACTTGAGACACTTCCTGAGTCTGTCATTATATTGACAGACTCTGGACAGGCTGCTGAGATGAGAAGGTGGACGTATCCGGCAAGTAGGTGCTTGCAGTGGGACTTCTTACTGTGAGTAGCAGGGCTCATCCAGTATTTGGTACCTGTATTTTTGTGGAAGATGAAGAGCAATGATTGGTCTTTCCCGGGCCTGAAAGAATCCAAAGATTTTTGATTTGTTAACATTTCTCATGGTTTCCCTCTTTGAAAGTTATTTCTTCTCTACCATTCTAGAGATGGAGGCTATGAAACTTCTCCTTCTCTTGGAAGATACTGTAGCACAGACCTGCCTCCTCTTATAATCTCTCATAGTAACAAGCTGTGGATAAAGTTTGTAAGTGACAGATTTGGCACAAGAAGGGGATTTTCAGCAGAGTGGGACGGTACATCATCAGGTAAAAAGACCACATCAAATATAAAACCATTTTACACATCTCATTTTTGATCCCACATATGTATTTAATTTCTCACGTTTCCCCCCACATCTTTTCTGCTTCCCATCTTCTAAAATCTATCTGCTAATTGCATAGCAAAGTATAGTCATGTTAAGATCAAGGATACAACTTTCTTGATCCTTAGGCTTTCTTTTTCTCCACAGGGAAAGATATACTATTCCCTAGATATAGTGTAGCATCAATGTTCTTGTATGTTTAAGAGAGCAGTAACCAAGAATTTATTGGAGAGGTTTCTATTTGAAGATAAACTACGTACCAGGAGCACTCTTCAAATTAGATAGTTAATATTTCTAGGTGCTATGGGCTGTCTTCTGCTCAAAACACCATTGGCTAGATGCACCTTTTGGAAGCATCACTGAAGATGTTCAGGGCATGTGAAGGAGATCAGTAGCGTGACTCTTGCACAACATGTCTGATCCTCTGCTTTTCTAGGTGTTCAAGGTTGATTTGGTTTCTTTGCCATTTCCAGGTTGTGGTGGAACTTTGATAACAGCCTCTGGTATCTTGATGTCTCCCAACTACCCTATGCCGTATTACCACAATTCAGAGTGCTACTGGTTGCTCAGAGGAAACCGGGGAACCCCATTCGAAATCCAGTTTGAACAGTTCCATCTAGAGCATCACCCACAGTGCGACTTTGATTACCTTGCGGTATGTACCTTGTGACAATTGGCTCCATAAATGCATATACGGTTAAAAGCATGTAGGAAGATATGGAACTTCACCACATACAAAATGATGTATATGTGGTGAGAGCAGTAAGAGGTAAGGCAGCAGTGTCTGTGTAGCTGCTGGTAAGAAAAGAGTTTATGTCCAGATAGAAAAGGCCACTGAAACAAGAATCTGCCTATACATTTTAAATTTCCTGTGTTTTGGGCCAAGGCCCTAGTATGCTGTCTTGCTAAATTACAAGGAAAAAAGCACAACAGTGTCAGTAACCCTATTGTTAATCCCAAATTTCATATCTGAATTGTTGCATAAATAATTTGAATATTTTTAATAGATTTGAAATGGACTGCAGTTTACCCCTTTTGGTGGATAAGCCCCTAAAAATCTACCACTATTTGGCTACTGGTTTCCTGTTTTTCTACTGATCTGCTTGTTTCTGAAACACCTGTCAGGCTTCCTCTGAGCAGAAATAGAATTTAGCCTCTGCTATACAGTGTAACAATGCACTCAGCAGACATTTGTCGGGGGAAATTACTTGTGTTTGTAGTGCTGTCAGCTTTATTAAATTCTCTTTTGTTGTTTTTTAGGTGTATGATGGCAACAGCAGTAATGCTAGACAGCTAGGTAAATTCTGTGGGAGTCAGATACCCCAACTCATCCGTTCCAGTGGAGAGAACGTGTATGTAAAACTAAGGACAGATAGCAGTCTGCAAGGTGGAGGTTTTTTAGCCACATACAAACAAGGTAAGTAAAAGAAGGTGAGAAGAACCTGTTTCTACAGTTCAGCTTGTTGCTGAAACTGCTTCTTGCAGCCCATGTTGCTGCCTATTTATGAGCAGGGGACAATGCATAGAGCATATTATTGACCCAGATTTTCTTGTCTGCTGCGGTCACAGAACAGAGAGCTGAAAACTATCTGCCCATTTACCTGTGATGGAGATTATCTCCTCCCTGAAAGAAAGCTGGTGAGGTGGCTCTACTTCTATTACCTGCACCAGTAGCACTTACCACTCCATATTTACTCAGAGTAACAAGTGCTAGAAGTCCATAACGTAGTAGACTGGACTGCTCTAGCCCTTCTGCCCATCCAGCCTCCTGACTTTTTAAGGGAGAAAGCAGATAGAACAAGTTTCTCTGCCCTTCTAGCTGCCTGTGAGGTAGGATGGCAAAGGACACATGAGTTACCCTGAGTCATCCTAGATCATTGTGGGTGCTTGGGATCATTTAGCCTACCTGGAACACTTCAAAAAGTTTATTTTTTTTTTTATATTTTATGGTAAGGGTTACATTTTTCTTGCAAACATTTTTTTTGTTAAATATTTCTACCCCAGAAGTATCAGAATAATAGCATTTGGAGAAAAATTCAAGAAGATACATGAAAAATTAAAGCAATTTTGTTCTCACTCATAAGCTTGAATATCATCCCAGTGTTTACTTTTCTGTTTATACTCTCTAGCATATATGCTGAAATGTATGTAGAAAGATATGGAACTTCACTACATACAAAATGATTTACAAGCATTTTTGCATACCCTAAATATGACATGCCCAAGTGATAGGCATTGCTGCAGGTTCATAGACGTTGAGTTGTCCTAGTTTTGGACAATAGTAAAAGGATTATGAAAAACCCAAAGCTATTCATCCACACATGGCACATATAATAATTAGAAGAGCTAATGGAGCTTTGGCTCCCTCATTTCTTAAAGATATTACAGTTTCATCTACCATGTACTTTTCATACAGCAAAGTCAAACAGATCTGTTAGAAAAGGGTTCTCCCCCTTCCATTAGTTAAATAGAAAGAGCACTTTCAAAGCACTCAGATGTAGAACTTGAGCTATCAGATAATGTGAGCTACATTTTACATTCATATTTAATTCCTGAAGATGTGTCAGAGAAAGCTTTCAGTGTCTTACGGGAAAGTTAAGATTATATAGGAAGTAGTGGTCTAAAATAAGGATGCTTATATGCCAGATGCATTTATGTGTACATGAAAGAAATGTAATGATGAACTGAAAATCACTGCAAACGAAAACACGAAATCAGGTTAACATTCAAAGGCACCATTGTGTCTGATAATGTTTCTAATAAATCCTGATGGCAGGGGGTAGCAGCTTTTACCCATCTTGCATTCTTCGAAATCCCTTTTGTGCTCTTCATCCTGTCCTTTCAAACAGTTGTATACTTCAGTGTAGCTTTGCAGACAAGCTCCACTCCACCTGACCCTGACCTTCAGCTGTATCCTGAGCATTTTGAAGTCCTAAGGACACAGACCTTGCTGCTTTCTAAACAATTTAGAAAGAATCAAAAACTTTGCAGGAGGTAGGAGTATTGTCCCTAGTGACAGACAGTAGAAGCGTTTTACAAGCTCATCTCAGCTATCTCTGCTGTTCAAACAATGCAGATTGGCTGTACAGAGCAAACAGCAAGTCTTACTTCCCACTTCCTGCCAACTTCTTCTCTGTGCATTATAGGTCTGCTCCTGATATTTGCTGTATGCTGTCTCCAGATGAGGGACTGCCCACATCAGTATTTTCTCTGAAAGATGGGTACAGGAAAATGAGACTCACTGACCTAATGCAATTTCATTCTTTATCTAGTTTAGTTTCTTTTTACTCCAGGTGATCATCCAGTTCTTATATTAGGATACTATTGGATGACTCACAAAGAAAATCATGGCTCTTTTTTTAACGAATTTAATCACTGGTTCCAGTTCTTGAAGCTAAAAAATCCAATACAAGTAGCATACTTTCAATTTGTTGCTTTAACCAAGCATTATATTTTTTTTCCCAGTTTGCTGAAATAAACCACTTTAATCCATTAGTCAGTCTTTGTTGAGCACCCTCCCCAAACTGGTGAATCTGCAAGTGTCATAAAAGAAGGACATCATAGAGCTGAAGGATTCATGTTTGGAAAGCCTGGATTTTGGTTGCATCATATGCATACGTTCTTCAATAGGTCACCATTCTCTTTCTTCATGATTTCTCTTCTCTAATCTGTGAATAAAAATATTTCTCATTTTGTGATGCTATCAGTAAGTCCAATTGGTAACTTTTTTGAGGTACTGGGTTAGTAAGCACAGCACAAACACAATTTGTTATCACTTCTTTTTCAGTTTGCCAGAATGTACTGACTGTTAATCGTAGCCATGGCATATTGGAAAGTTTAAATTATCCAAATAACTACCCATTAAATGAGCACTGCAACTGGACTATCCAAACTACAACGGGGAACACACTCAACTATAGTTTTATAGCCTTTGATTTGGAAGATGGATCTGATTGTGACCGTGACTTCTTAAAGGTATGCATTATCTTACCTAAATTTGGCCATTAAATCTCAAGTGTTAAATCCAAACTATTTCCTCTGCAATCAATCAGTAGTGTGTGAAGCATTGCCAGAGAGCACTTCATCCTGCCTTAAGACAAGTCTGCAACAGGGAGGATGAATCACTTTGCAGGTGCCTAGATTTGCTATGGAGAATTTAGCTACCACCATAGGTTTGATGCACTGGGTTTTCTGGGTGAAGTGAGATGTCATGACACCTTCATGTAAAGAAGAAGAAATCCTGAGATTAGTAAATGGATTGCAAAAAAGCGATGAACTCAAGTATTTTTCTCTTGTTTTTATCTGAGAAGAAGTGGGGAATGTTTAAAAACTTTAAAATGTGTTATTTCTGCATTTTTAAAGGGAGGGTTGCTTTGACTCCTGTTCGTATTTTCCTTTCATAATTTATCTGCTACTTTAAAGGAACTGAAAGAAATTACATTTACCCACAAACAGAATGAAAAAAATTAGCCAAATACCCTTTATTCTCATTTCCTCAAAAACTTTATTTCTAGGGCAACTGAAAAGATATTTTCTCTCAGTTTTGTACTTTGTACTGCGGAAAGTAGAGTGTATCTATGATCACTACTGTACTGAAGATTATAATCTCCTGTCCACAAATTTGCTGTTTGCTGAACTAATCCATCCTTCAGATCTCACCCTTGTACAGGATGGCAGCACTTAGCCCCTGTGCTCTACTTAGGTTTTGCACAAGAGGATTTGATACTTAGAGAAATGTTAGAGAAGACTACTTACAGCCAAAGAGAGGGCTAAGGAATTATGCCCACATTTCTGGGGACGCTTCATTATACTGGGGTCTTGCAGAAGGTCCACCAACCTGGTGGTGAAGGGCTGGTGAAGGGCTAATCTGTTCCCTCTAGATGTCTTCCCTTGCTCCCTCTACCTCCTTACTATGCCAGACTTCACAAATTGGTAATAAACTGGCAAAAGTGGTGTTCTTCCCGCTTTCTTCTTTTTGTGGTCAGGAATGGAAAAAAAAGAATAGACTTGTGAAGAAAATAAACAAGGGAGCACTGTATCGAAAACTATTAAACCCTCGTTCATTTCTCTGAGGAGACTGAAAAGGAAACACTGGAGCCAAGTGGAGAGGCCAGTGCTAGTCTCAAGATGCCTAAGCTCTTGATCCATGAAAAGCAGGAGCCCTGCACACAGTAGCCAGCCAGTGAGGAGCAAGAGGCTTGCCAGAAGACGCTATTCTAGACATAAGTCAAGGCTGAAGGAATAGTGCCAGAGGCAAGACCTCATCCAAAGCATTTAAAAGGATGGAAATAAAACGTATCAGAGGGAGTGAGGAGACAGGGAGCACAAAAGTACTTGCACTCTTTGTTTTAATTTTTCAGTGCTTCCAGTCAAAGAAAATACAGGCTCAAAGAGGATAGAAAGAGGAAAATGCGAAAAAAACAGTCATGGAAGTGTGTTAAGGAGGCTTTAATTTGCAATTCATGTGACATTACTTACAAATGTTTCTCCAAATACCAATAAGAAATACCACTTGGAAAAGATGTTCTCATTTGGTTGTTGCATGCTGCACAAATATGTGCCATAGTGTAAAAAAGAGAACAAGGTTGAACCAGCCAGGGAATTGAATAGTGTTTGCTTGCACCCTGTGTCTTGCGAAAGGGGAGCATGTTGGCAAGGATCTGAGTGTTCTGTGGTGTAGGGGAAAGGGGGAATCAGCTGGAACAAGTGTGCAGTTCACTTTCTAAGCAGACTGCAGATACTTGGACTTGTCTGTCTGAAATCTATGTGGAGACTGACACCACTGCAAACTGGAAAAAAGGTTAATAAAGAAAACACCCAAACCAACTTATAGCTCTTCAGCTAAGGTAAATTTAATTTGTGCCACATGCTAGTTTTGAGATTCTTTTATTGCAAAGAGGCCTAAAACGGGAAAGCTCTGGTTCCCTGGCTAACACTGGGAAAACAGAGGTATAATCCTGTTCACTGCAGTCCAAGTGGGTGGTGAGTGGACCATGTGCCAGAGCCCTTCTTGGAAGAAATGGGAAGCTGCTGCTCAGGCAGTTTCCATGTATCTGCACTCACAAACCAGAGTGGGCGCTGGTGCTGATTGGGTTCTCTTTTTCACCAGGAGCTTTTAGGTGCCCCTTCTGGGTTTGGTGGCAGCAGCTCTCCCACCTCAGCCCGTTGCAGCAGGCAGCAACACTCTACTTGTCTCCTTAGCTCTGCGACAGCCCTGACAGTAGCAGCCTGAGCTCCTGAGCTGCTCAATGGCAGCTAGCAGATGGCAGGCTTGGTGACAATGTTTGCTGCTACTTGCTGGAAGGCTGGGGATGGCAAGGACATGAGTTAGCTGTTAGGTGGGATAAGATGATTATCACAGTTGTGGTGGTAGAGGGAGTAAGGGAAAGTGATATATGATGGAGATTAAATGTTGCAGGGGTGTCATGGCACAGAGCTGATGTGTCTGAGCAGGGTAGGGCAGTTGGAAAAAAAAACAAACCAAAAGACAAAGTAGGAGAAACAGATTTAATGCATGTAGACATACTATTATGATGTTGCAAATGTCTCAAACTAGAGCTCTGATTTTTTTGAGGTCTTTCTGAATTATGGAGGTGCTTGATGGGGTGAGGTCAGCTAGACTGGGCAAGCTGCATTCCTAAATCCTGCTGGTCTTCGCCTGCTGGTCTCACAGGGTTTGGTCCCAGTCTCCATACTGGAAAAAGGCTTGTTTTTCAGCTTTGAGTTTAATTGTGACTTACTTATACTTCTGACCCAAGAACATATGTAGTATTCAAGAGAAGCATTTTGTCTCATGACTAATCAGTCTGATATACACAGAATATATTAATTTGCTATTTGCTCCCTGGCTTGGTCTGCAGAAATTAAGTCAGAAATTAAACGTGTAGAATAGTGACAGAACCAAAACCTTTTTCTACACACAAGTATTCCTAGTGGTTGCCAGTTATCAAAGATATTATCATCACTTAGAGCAAATAACTGTTTCAGATATAGGACAAGGAAAAAGTCAGATGTCTGAAGAGTGCAAGTAAATGCCAGTACAGTGAGTGGCTGCCCCAGACTGAAATGCAGTCACAGCTGTACAATGAGAAGTCAGCTATGCATTGTGCTACCTATTTCCTTTTGTGCTTTGATCATGGGAAGCTTCTTGTGAGCCAAACTGCTGTTTGTAGCAGCTGCCTCGTATTACTCATGGTGAACAGCATTCCCTCTCTCCAGAGAACCTTGAGTTACTGTGACTCAATCTGACCTGGGCAGGGCAGGCATCTCTACTGCTTCAGCATGTACAACTGTTTATACCTGTGTCAGGTAGGAAGGAAAATGCCCTTTTGTTCTGACTTGGTGGCAATTTTCTTCCCCTTTGCATAAATGCCAGGAACTGAGAAGGGGCAGTGTGGGAGGGAGGCAAAACTGAGTTTTTTATAATATCAGTCTCCAGCATGAATCTCCTATGAGCATTTTCTCAACAAATGAGCAGCATACAGTGTTTCATGGCCTGTCAGAAGATGTTGTCTCATTGCTAGTAATGCTCACAGGATGTGTGACATTTTGGAAGGAGTTTTACAGCAAAGTTTCAAGAATATGAGATGAATTGCTTCTGATAAAGACATACAGAAGTGGCAATGATATAATACAAGGCATACCAAATAGCAGACTGTTTCCCAGTGATGCGGCACTAACTGTAATTAGATTGGATGGTCTCCATATTGTGTGCTGTGTCTTGGCTTAATAACCTAACATTAGCCTTTCTAGAGGAGTCATCAGGCTGTAGCAAGTGAGATATTGCAGACAATAACATAAAAATGTCATTCCTTCCTCTACATTCACCAGGTTGTTAGCTGAACATGCATATATTTAACTCCCCATCTTCAATGATGAATTAGCTTCTTATTTAGTATGACAGAATATAATCTCCACAGAGGCAAAGCTTTTTTATAAGTAAAAATGTCATGTTATTGCCCTGAAGATTAGAACCTGCAGTAGGACTGGAATTTACTCCTTTCATATCCAAGAGAAATATAATTTGAAACACACTAAATCTTTCTGTCCTTCAGTGACAATCTCCCTCTATGTTCTTCTGCTCACAAAGTTCAGCTGGCCCTTGAAGTCCAGTGTGTTTAGCTTCTGCTTTTAATAAATAGAAGGAAGAAGCATCTGCTTTTAATAAGGAAGACCTTGGCCAGCCTTTTGCAAGATGCCACCAGCCTGATAAGCAGATAGTAAACTTGTGTCACACAGCAAGATAAGTTTTAGAGCTCTCTGAGTCTCACCCCTTCTGTCTGGGCAGCACATTAATCTAGTGACAAGGACAGAATTATCATTAGGTTCATGCAAAAGAACATCTTATGGGGGCAAACAACTGCCTGATAACAACAGTAGCCTCCCTTCTGCTGCAGGGCAAGATTGAGTTCCTCTTTGGAATAAAGCACTTCCTTGCTTGCTTACTGCCAGTGTACTTAAGCAGTCCAGACTCTTTCAGCAATAAGGTTCAGAGTGGTTAAAATACTATTGCACTCATATACGTGGAATATTATCATATGAGTACAGTGATTAATATGGCATCTGCTCCTGAGAACTGTTTAATTTCCTTCTGGTGGTAACAGGATATGTCTTTTTTTTTTTTTTTTTTCCCCTTTTTAAACTACAGTAGCATTCCAGGGATGTGCCATAATATCCTTTTTCTCCATCTGGGAATACTTCATTAGATAGTTGTTGCTTGCTCTCAGCTGGTCATACTCTTTTTTTATTAGCTGATCATAGGGAAAAATAGCTTACCCTGCTTCTAGTTTTACTCCCTTTTGTACTTGTAATTAGTAAATATGTTTAAACCATATTAGGAGATTAACATTATTACGTATTATTTACGAGTATGTCTTTTGAAATTGCTGCAGGAATTCTCAAAGCACAGAGTATAACTTTGCTTGTGGCCATGCACTGATTTACAAAACGTCACTGGTAGTCCATCACCCTGGGGAAGCAGATGATATATTAAATATACCCATCCAGGTTCTGCACACCGACAACAAATTACAGCCTGCCGGCCAGACTGCAATCGTATCCGTTAACCTATTACCATGCAAGCTGGCAGTATGCCAGCCTATCCCTGAATTCCTTCAGGGTTTTCTAGGCCTCCAAAAGAAGTCATTCAGTGTAAGACTGTAAGGATAAAAGCGACAGTTCTTGGGTTTCTGTGGACAGCTTCACTACTGATACACAAGGAAATCTTAGCTGTTGCACTGCTTTCAGTGACTCATCTGGATGCTTAGAAGAAGAGTATTGGTCCAAAAAGCTACCCACGCTAGACAAGACTGGCTCAGGGCTCAGATTTTTGTTTCCCCTATTGCCTGCATTGACAGAATCAAAGTACACTTTGGCTTTGCTGTTTGAAAATTTACTTAAAGCAGGCCTACAATTGCACACAACAAGTCCTACCCATCAAGACAGCTAAATTTGTCTGTGATGAAGGGTTGCATGTTGCCTACATAAACCTCAGATGACAAGAAGCACGAGTGAAGGCAGCACAGACTTTGCTATTACACACACAAAATGAGTCAGACCTTCATGGACTCAGCATTTTCCACACCCTGCCAGCTCAGAGCAATGTGACTTTGCCTGTACCTTCAGGAAAAAGCACCGTACAATGAAGTGACTGTGAAATAGTACCATATGATGGTAGTGTGAATGGCACCTGTTGGGGAAAGGACTCATCTAAGTTGCAGCTGGATTTTTCTCCCCTCTGTTCGTCTGTATTCCAAATTTTGCTGGAAAGCGTGTCTGTGTGATGAAGTGGCTTATCCCATTCAGCCCAGGCATCACAATACAAAATTACATGGTGGCTGGAGAAACTCAATCTGAATTGGTCAAAGCTTCCCCTCATCAAAAGGAAGCTCCCAGATGACTCAAAGAAAACCACATGTAATTTAAGGAAGGTCTTCTCCTTCCTCTCCCCATGTTCCCATGATTTTCTGAAAGCCTAGGAGGCAGGAATATTCCCCTTTTCTCCCATCTTCTTTTGCCAAGACCAAGCTTTAGCTCTCCTTAGTTGCCATGGTTATGTATGATGCAAATTCTTTCACATGAGGGGATTCCCAGAGAAGATCCTGCCCTATCTGGCCTCTGGTGGTGTCAGTGTGAGTTGCTTGCTCCAGCAGTTCATCTCATCTGGGCTGGCAAAGCATGTGAGGAACAGCACTCAGCCCTGCACCTAAGTCAGCAGCACTGCAAACTGCTCAGACCTCCCTGGCCTATTCAGACCATGAGCACCTTCTCCATTGCCCTGACTGCTGTGTCCATAGGCACAACTCCATCTCTTTGTAAGGAGCTTTTCCTGCAGTAGCAGCCTTCTGCTAAAGAATAAGTTTGGAAGTATTATTGTCCCAAGCTGAAAAGCAGTCCTGCTCCCTTCACCACGAGTGGCTTCTCACCGCAAAGGAACCACCAGAGTTTCTGAGGCATTGATGAAAGCAGGCACTCTAACAAAGTAGCCACAGCCTTGTGACAAGGCAGGTGTGCTCTCATTGCCACAAAGCTGTGGATCCCCAGGCAGCCCCTTGGTCAGCCAAGGCAGGAGGGACAGTTCAGGGATGATTTGGATGCTGGCCTTGACACAAAACCTCTGCCTCCAGCTCAGGAGAGGCACAGGGTCAGGAACAGAAAGAATGGGCACAGCCTGGGTTTGCCCCAGGCTATGTAGCCATATTTGAGGTCAAAGCACCCACAGTGGTTAGCAAAGCAGGCTTTTTGGACGCACTCCTGCACTGGACTGCCTTGCTTTTGACTCAGCCTGCTCTGTCTGGCATGCATGCAGGAGACTCCAGGACTGCCCCATTGCAGGTGTCTGAGACCTTCATCCAGACAGCATGGCAGTTAGGTGGAGGTGCTCTCCTTGTACAGGCTTCAGGATTTAAAATATCATGCTCAACAAATAAGGTTTTGAGTGCAGGTCTTCAGTTTGACAAACAAGGTGGATGTCTCCTAGGCATTCCTGTCTTAACCAGCAGTTGTTCCCTCCTCCTATATTAAAAACAATCTTAAGATTTCACCCAAAGATACACCCCTGCATTTCTTACATTGTTATAATAAACCCAGAGCCTTGCAAAAGAAAATTATTATTTTCATATCATTTGCAGAAATAAGCCTTTCCTAAAAATACAGCAATGAGCATATTTGCCTGCAGTTAGAATCATAGAATCATAGAATAGTTAGGGTTGGAAAGGACTTTAAGATCATCTAGTTCCAACCCCCCTGCCATGGGCAGGGACACCTCCCAATAAACCATGTCACCCAAGGCTCTGTCCAACCTGGCCTTGAACACTGCCAGGGGTGGAGCATTCACAACTTCCCTGGGCAACCCATTCCAGTGCCTCACCACCCTCACAGTAAAGAACTTCTTCCTTATACCCAATCTAAACTTCCCCTGTTCAAGTTTTAACCCATTACCCCTTGTCTTGTCACTACAGTCTCTAAAAACTTCTTGTTTTCTTTGAGAAGGTATTGAATGGTAATATATGAGATGAAAAATTAATTTAAAAAAATATCACTGCTGTCCAGTGTGGAATTTAACATTGCTTGAAACTTTCAAAGGGCTCTGAGTATTTCAGGCTCAGGTTATGAGCCAAAACATAGACTCAGATGCAGCTCTTTAGAGCTAGACATTTATGTGTTTCTGTATGTTAGATAAATCCCAGTGAGATTAACCAGTGCGCTTAACTAGTGTGCTTATGTGTAGTGATGCACAATATCAAGCTCCATTGTACTATAGAATAAAATGGTTGCATAGTGAAAGCATGTAATTGTGTGGAGACAAGAAAGTTGCATACGGTGGTCAGAGCAAGTTTTATCAAAGGTCATCTAGGGCATAAACATATTTAAATAATCATATTAAAGTATTACTTAGGCTGAGTTCTTAAGGAGGGCTTTTACTAGTGGCAATTGCAAATACTTCTCATCACAGAAGCACAAACATAATCTTATTGTATTCTCCTGTTTGTGCAGACATAACAAGGCTCCAGAGAGTAAGTCAGTCAGAGTCTTAAGCTGCTTTTGTTTCTATGAAGACTATGCCTCTGTGCTGCTAAACTAGTGTAATGTGCCACATCCTGGAGTTTTGGTTTGTTTGTTGTTTTTTTTCCTCTGGCTGACAGACCTGCAGGTTTCTCAGCTTGCATTCTAGTTCTTTTAGAAGGAAATGTGTTGCTTAGAAATGATTTATTTTTATTTGTGTTAATTCTCGCTGTAATGATTAATGGTGATCTCACTTTGGAGTGCATTCTGTTATTTGGATGATGATTGTATTGTCTGGGTTTTGCTTCATTTTTTTTTCTTGTAACATGTTCTTTGCAATGACATAAAAATTTCCTTTCCAAAAACTGACCTATTCAGGAAGAGCTGCTCAGATACTGGTAATCACTGCCTCTAGAGCTTAAATCAATCAAAACAGTCCCATATCAGGTTTCCCACTTTCCATTAGAGGAAAGAGGTACTTGTGTGTGTCAGAACAGCTCTTCGAGGATGTCCTAGAGGCTCCAGCAATGGGTGGGACACTCACAGCTATGCCAGACCGATCCAGGCACAACCTCCCTTCCTGAGTTTTGCAAATAGAGCCCAGGGCTGGGTTGGTCCCTGTTGCTGCTGGTCCCTGTAAAAAGGCTTTCAGACTGCAAATAATTTGTTTTAAGTATCAAGTTGAGGCAATTATTGATATAATTATGCATAATTATACAGTGATTTGTTCATGGTACAATACAATGAGAAATGTCAGTATTTATAGAATGGATGTTCCTCCCATATTATACTGAAAGTTTGCCTTTGATAGACCCCATCATCTGGGGTCATCTGGATCCAGTGTATGTGTTATGCCTAACTAATGTACGTAAGCAGCTTTCTTCCCAGAGCAGGTTAGGCTGTGGGGCTTTTTTCTGTAATAATTTTCCTGATGAAAAAAAAACATGCATTTTCATTGAAATAAAGTCCTCCAGGAGAAAATTGAAATCTTGCCTTAAAAAATTAAAAAAAAAAAAAAAATCAGTTTTCTGACAGGAAAACTGAACAGATAGAGTCCTACTACCTGGAAGGCTCCTGCCATTCTCACTTTGCAAGAAAGAATAAGCTTGACAAGGTGCTCAGCTAGAAAAACGGCCCTGTTTCAAGTATGCCCAAATGGAACACATTCAAAGTTTCTTTCCTCCCATTTGTTTGAGAGTGATTTCTTTCCACAGAGCAGAAACTCCATTTTCCAGATGCTCAGTCCTTGAGCCCTTGCTCCAGTTCTGGCAATGAGCTTCTCTGTGGCACAGGTCATGCTGCTTTCCTTTTCTCCTCTGAAGAGAGGTGAGAAGCTGTGGCCTCCAGAGCACCATTACTGGTGTCAGTGGCATATTTCCAGGCTGAAGAGTCAGAAGAGCCAAAATGTAATACTGGTGACCATGGTGTCTCCTCTGGGATTGCTGCCCAAGGCGAGCCCTTGCTGCAGCCTTGGCTAGCCCTGCTGTTTCAGCCACACTCCAATGTACAGCAGATGTTCTTCAGCTGCCGCTTTGCTGCAGGGCAGTCCCACAGCTTGATTCGTCCCTTAGAGAGATAGTACCTCCCCTTCTGACCTTCTGCGTCAGCCTATACGCTTGCTCCTTGGCAGCCTGATAAGGAGTTTCTTGTAACAGTTATTGAGCCCATGCCTAATAATTCAACTGAATGGTACAACATTCCTGCCTGGGCCCAGTGCCGGGCTGCAGCCTCATGAAAAGGAGATCTCTGGATGCTGATGGGTAATTGGTTCAGTTAGAGAGGAGTCTAAGGATTTGATCATGTGCTGCAGCTGTTTGCATAGTTTGTCTGTTAGATTGCCTGCCAAAATGATTACGAAGCCCTTGGATTTTCTGATGGAGGCCAAAAGGTCTGAATAAATAAATAAATTACGAAACAAATATCTAAGCAGAATGAGAGCAAGCGCTTTCTTCGCAATAAGGAGGTGGGAGGGAGCCCAGTCCTCCGTTTTTAGAGTCTTATGGGACTGGAATGGCTAAAAAATTGTTCCAAAATTCAATTGTCTTGCACAGTCAAGGGAGTACCTTGCCTCATATAGCCTGGGGAAGAATCTTCCCTTGATTTGCAGCAGTTTAGGATAGCACAGATGACAAAAAGGCACTTAGACAAGAAACATTATCTCAGAGATCAGAAGAGAAACTGTGTCTCTTGAGATCCGTGTTCAGCTTCAGTTTCACTTGCCCAAATTTGTGTGAGAGCAAAATGTGGTTTGAGAAGTTCAGAATGCCCTGTGAAAACACACAGCTGCTCCCTTCATTTAGAAATGAAAGACAGCTCGGAAAACACCGCAGTAATTCTAGTGGTCATGGTTCTGCCTCCCTCAATGAGTTACAGCTGGCCAGGCACTCGAATTTCCTGCGAAGCTCTGCTCTGAACCCAGACCCACAGGGCAGCGCCGCATGAAGGGATTGCCATAGTAACCACTCTTTGTGTCTTGCAAAACTGACGGACTGTTTCAAGGGGAAATTACATAGAAATGTGACATTTGCAGTCATAGCTCTTTGAGTCCATAGCTCTTTAGAATGGTTTTTAATTTGTCATCACTAAAGCTAATGGCTGATCGTTGAATATGAGTCTTAACACAGTAAAAATATTTCTATTCAGAGCACAGATTCATGGTCTCCACATTGAGTCATTCTTCACCATTCATATTTTTCTGGTGTAAGGTTTCCATGGCTTTAAGCCACAGAAATATGAATAGTATATACCACAAAGCTGTCAAAGGAAGTATTATTAAAAAATCTAATTGAATCTGACTTGATTTAATTTTTCTGAACTTAAGCCATGAAAGAATGTGTAAAGCTCTCAGCCTGGCTTGGAGGAAGGTCATAACTGTAATATTGGTCATGGATCAGCTGATCTGTCTGTCAGATGGTCCTTCAAGCGTTACATTTGGAAAGAATACAGGTGGATGTTCAACTTCTTAACATCTGTTCTTTATGACAATTTCATGTCTGATATCAAATACATCTGATCAGAGCTTTGCAAGAACTCAACAGTGTGTCTGTAATCAGAAACTTTCAAGCTTTTCCGGTTTCCCCCAGAGAAATCATACCAAAAGGAGCGATAGTTCTCAGGTTCCAATACACTTCTCATGCTCTGAGCCTTTGGTTGTATTAGAGGATTGAAAACCTTGAAGATTCATGGTCAGCAGCCATAAAATAGATCATGAAATATTTCTGCAATTTGCCCCAAACTTCTGGCTGAACTACACTCTGTTCATTTTTTATGAAGAAAAGACATTCAAACTAGACTGTCTGCTTGAGGATTTGAAACCATTTGTGTAGATTTCTTGCCCCCAACTATGTCTTAGATCAACAAGATGATTTCTGAAGGTTCTGCAAGACCAGGATCTCGAACAGAAAAGATGAGAGTTTAATTACTCATTCCCATATGTGGGTCTGCTAGAAAACATGTGCAAAAATTAGTAGCTAGCATGGTTAATCATTATTTACTGTAATATCATACTTCTACGCTATGGGTGTTGGGTGTAAGAGAATTCTTAGTGGAACCAGAGATATTTGGAGAACAGATTTGAATGGAGAGCAAAGACAAATAAACCTTAGCTGTTTCTCTAGAGATTGTAGTTTTGATTTTTTTCTATGGAGAGAACTTTACGGTGATGGCTTCAGAACAAAAAAAAAGTTGTTGTTGAAATTCTGAAAGGAAGCATGCCAAAAAATCACAATGAGAATGTTCAGACATAGCATTTGTGCCGGTAATTTGTGTTAGGACGATGTGATCTGTGAGACAGAAGGTCAGATGAACTGTGGCAAAGTGATAAAAAAGACGCAAGGGTTGCTGTTTCACTAAATTTTAAGAACTCTAGTAACGGAAGTCGACATAAATAAAGAACTTCTAACTTCACAACAGCTAGAAATCTGATATTATAAGTCAAAGGCAATTTAGCTAAAATGTCTCATTTTTACCAGCTTTGCAAAAATTGTACTCCACACCCTGGAAAAATGACACTGAGCAGTGGGATATTTGGTGAGGAACACTGATGTGGATTCAGTGTGATTTACTGGATTTGGACGAAGTCACAAAATTAGAATTTGAAAAGCCCTTTAAACCAGTTTTGAGACAACTAATGTAAAGAGGCTTAAAAAGCCTGTATTAAATGTTTTAATTTAAATGTGAGAATGTTACTAGCTTCAGAAGTCATATACTAGGAACACTAAGGAATACTTAGTCAGTAGTTAGGAATATTTCCTCAGCAATCTGGGGGGTTTTCTTGTTGTTGTTTTGTTGGGGCTTTTTAGATCAGTGATGTTTTAAGAGTGGGATGGGGGATTTCTTGCCTGTATTTGGGGAACAGAAAGATTTTCAGGCTGCCAACACACTGTCTGTCAAAATACCATCACATAGACTATGATTAGGTGATCAAACAAAGTGTTTCTAAGTACAAAAGTTCAGAACGCAGGGCTCAGTCCAAAGCAGGATAAGGTCATGAAATAATAAATAAACACATGTGAAGTTTGCCTTGTGGTTTTTGAGGCTTTACTTTGGGTTTGGGTTTCAGTTTGTCACCACTGTGGGAGGCCCTGGTGATGCTGACTGCTTGGTTTTCTCTATCACAAGCTCAATCAGTCCTGAAATCATCTGAGTGCAGTCTTAAAGAAATGGAGGGAAACAGAGCTGTCACCAAGGGGTTTGGAGGCACTATCAGGCTCAGTGCATGGTCAAATCAGGCAGACATCCTCTTTTTCTTTCTATTTCGGTTCGTTGCCATTTGCCCTTTATCTTCTTCCCCAACAACCCCCAGTACACACCAAAACAGAAACAGCAAACCCTTCCTACTGGACACAGTGTGCAGCCAGGTTTAAAGACATATTGCAATTATATTTGCTCATCATTTCCTACAAATCTCTCCATGATCCCCAGAGCTCATATTGCTGTGCAAAGGTGGCCAGTGTGAGAAGTCTCACTGTTTTTCATTTGACATCCTGTACAAGACATTTAGAATTGGGAGCTGCTCTTTACTTACTCAGATGTTTTTTGCTTCATTTCAGCTCTATGATGGGCCTGATCTACAATCCAACCTGATAGGCACTTTTTGTGGACAATCTCTTCCTCTGGCAGGGCGCACTACAGGGACCAGCCTTCATGTGGAGTTTTATTCGGATGGACTGAATGCTAGAAGTGGGTTCCAAATGCTGTGGAATGTTAATGGTAAGTTAGCCAGGTTTCCTCTGGGAAAGATATGTTTCCTTCTTCCCTGTTTGTGTAATGGAGTCACAGCTTATGCCACCCTATGCCATCTAAGTAGAAATAACCCATTACAGCTCTAAAAACATTGCATTTCCTCATAATTCCTGACATACTTTCCCAGTGGATGTTTCTGCACATGCACACCTTTGACATCACCTCATCAGGGACTGAAAGCTGTAAGTGAAATATACTTTCATTTGCAGGAGTAGGCACAGGGATGAGCGGCATCTGCAGAATTTCTGTGCTAAACAGGAGATAATGTGCTATCAGAGGGGAACTGTGGGTGACGTGGGCTTTCTAATGGGAAACACTGAGCCCTCAGTTTGCCCCATTCCTATAGACTTGCATTTCATTTTCTGTGCAGGCTTCTCTTCAGTTTTATTTAGTGGTGCTTGTTCTCTTGGGTAGTGCATTCACTTCCAGCTGCCCCTCACCCCTCTTCTCTGCATGAAATAACACTGGCCAAGGCCTTGGGTGTTTTTCTCTTGTTCTTGCATGTCACAAAGACCATCATGGGCCTTATTAAATAGGCAAGCATGCGTGCTAATTATAAACAAATCTGTTAATGACTGTACAATTGCAAACTATGTTTTCAGTTTCTACATAAGTGAGGCTACAAATGCAACTTTTTCACTCTGCTTATTTAACAGCAATATTGGGCTGTAACAAGATTAAATCGTGTGCCATTGTGCATCCCATCAAATAGGACCCAACCTTGAAAATAATTAAATCGCCACAGTTGCCCTGTCTGCCTAATCAGTTCACACCATTCAGCTTTGGCAGCATTGTAAAGCAGCTGAAATCAGCTGCAGAGGCCCCACTGTGGGTTGCTGAGGTGTATGGCATGCTGTATGTTGTTTGAATAGGAGCTCCTCCATGCTACCACAGACTGCTGGCATTTGCGGGCTCCCAAAGGGCTCTCGTTGGCTAGACAGGGGTGTTTTGTATTCAGTGGAGGTCAAGGAGCATTTCTGGGCAAAGGAGGGACATACGAGGGAGGAGTGAGATGTGTGGCAGGAGCCAGCAGGGGAAGTGCTGCAGCACAAAGGTACATTCTTGTGCTTCGAGGTGATGTCATTCTGGGACTGCACAAAAGAAGAAAAAGTGGAGGCTTTTATGCACAGCCAGATGACATCAGCTCCATACAGTAGCCATGGTGCTGGGCTGACTCGTTTTTCTAAAGCTCCCAAAGCTTTCCAGAATCTGCCTGCCTGGTAACCTCTCTTGGGCTTTCCCCTCACGTCCCCTTCTAAACACTTCCCGGACTCTCCAGCCCTCTCCCACCCCCCTGTACTCTTTTTCTGCACTGACACATTCGCTTCTCTGTCAGACAGCATTGCCCCTCTGCTAAGTCCTGGACTTTAAACTGTGGCCTGACCCTGCACAGGGCTCAGGCTGCTAATGCAGGGCTGAGTCTAAGCAGCAGAGCAATATCTGTGGGCTCAGATAGGCTTGGCTCCTAGGGAATGTCACTGCTGGCTCTGAACATCACAGCTGTGGCTCCCTATAGCCTGTAATATATGTGCAAGTTCTTCCAGAGCTGACTACAGTTGTCTTTTTGTTCATTGCAGGCACCTCCTTTTTTTGTCAGTCTGTGTAATGTGCAGATAGGTATTCCTCTTGCCCTCGATGGCTGCATTGTCTGGGTATATACCATTGCCCTATCCTGGATAAAATTAGATATTTTCCTGTGGTAAGGGTGCTATATTTGCTTCTCCCTTCTGAAAAACTTTCAAATGCACAAAAAAATCCCTCATTGGAGAAAGTCTCCTTGTCTAGGGGAACTCATCAGGAGATGCAGCCTTTGAGTTGGGTATTTCTTAGGCAAATCCCCAAGAGAATCTAAAACTGGATCTGGTAACATCTCACCTGACAAGAAAATAGCAAGGCTATAAATATTGCTGAGAGAAGAGCTTTTACTTCTGCTCAAGTGACAAATGTGCACTCTAGAGTTCAAGCTGCTGTGAACTATTTTTTAGGCTGTCCATGTGCTGGCAGTGGTGAAGCATCTCTGAGATATATATCAAGGACATTCACATGCTTTCGTGATAAAAGAGAGCAGCACTTACATTTGCCACTATGTGCCTGATACTATGTTAACTTCAGACACTCTTTCTGGCAGTTCTGCTTGTAGTTACAGGCTGATTAAAAAAAGCCAAAAGCTTACTTCATTG
The DNA here is from genome assembly GCF_033815535.1 of Pezoporus flaviventris. Taxonomy (NCBI): domain Eukaryota; kingdom Metazoa; phylum Chordata; class Aves; order Psittaciformes; family Psittacidae; genus Pezoporus; species Pezoporus flaviventris. The sequence continues at coordinate 13,265,572 of NW_026892595.1, forward strand.
ATAACTAACGTGAGGAGCCCTTCCTGCCACACATGACACAAATTTAAAGTGTTCTGATTTGAAATATTTGCATCTGATCTTTCCAGTTGCTGAGCCACTGTTTTTCGGTTGCTGAGTTGCTGAAGGAAATCCAGTCTTTAGGCTTTCCCAAAAATAGAATTAGTAACTGATTTTAGGAAAACGATGTTACTTATGCTTAAAAGTGTCCTATATAATTTAAATTGGATGGAAAGCTGTAATGTATAGGATTCAGCTTAAACATGGTTGTGGTTCTGAAATAACGCTGTTCATCTGAGGTAAAGGCCTTTCATTGATGAGGCTGTGGTTTGGCTAAACCACTAATATTTTCTTCTGCAGCCAAGGCCTCAGTAGGAATATTCACTAGAGGAAAGTTTGAATCTGCAAGTTGTCCATTACACTTCTGCTGTTTATCAAGAAGCTTAATATAGGCAAATAAATTTCGGGGCATATATTGGCCCTTTGAGAAAGAACAAACTCTTGGTAACAGTCTGGATGCTGCAGAAGGCGGCACACCAAGTGAACTGCTTTCCTTAAAAAAAAATAAATAAAAAAATCAGGAGGCCAAAAGGACAAAGGTCTCTCAGTGCAAAATTACACCAGTGACAACTGCCACTATCTGGGAAGACACATATTTCCTAGACCCGTCACTTACCTTATTAAGCAATGCGTGTGTGGGAGCTGACTGCTTTTTATATATATCTGCATGTCACTGGAAGCTTACTCATTTTGCTGCTTGATTATCAGTAGAGCTTATAAATGTAATTGGCTCTTCTCAGCATAGTCAGAATTTGTGCCCACTATGCTATTTTGTTACATACTAATTCCCCCTCTAAAAAAGAAGCAAAGAACACTATTGAGAAAAGAATTACATAGCCCCAGAGTATTGTACTGTTCATTTCCTTCACCATAATGTTCTTCCTGCTGTGTTTCCTTAGGAAATGTTTGATGGACAGGGTATGGAGAAAGCCACTTAATTCATGAGAAGTTTACATTAATCTGGGTCTGTATTTTCAGAAGATGAAAATTGTTAGAAGGCATACAATAACTAAAGACTGGGGTTTCCAGTATGTCTGTCAGGTGAAGTGTGAAATAGTTTCTTAGTTCTGCAGAGAAGCACAACAGAAACAGAGATTAGATTAAGATGCAGAAGTCATTCACAGCAGACATTTGCCAGGCATCGGTTAGGATTGCTGGAGAGAATATTGCATTGCAGGGCAATGAAGGGGCTGAGTCCCAGATTTTCTAATCCTGAATCATAGCTATGTTGTTGATTTTTTGTTCAGCCTTTGAGAAATTGCCATTTGTTCGGTTTTTGAAGTGACTATTCCTTTTCAGTGCCTTTCTGACACATTAAGTCTAAGGAAGCACAGGGTCTGATCTTTTGAAGTCCTGAGCAGTTGTTTTGAGTTGTGGATGCTACCCTGTTCAGAGCTAGCTTTTTGTATTGCAGTCTGGCTATTAAAATCATGGACATGTTCTCTGTGAGAGATAAGAATTAATTCATTTCTGTTTCTTCCACAAGCTGGAACTTCTCCCACCCCTCCAAAATAAAATATAAGAATAGAAATCAAAATGTTCTTAAAATGCTTGTTGCTGAACAGTTCAATCAATGTTAGAAAATGTTTTGGGTTTATGCTTTTTTTTAACACTGAACACTGGCAGCTGATATGGGAACTATGGTCATTTACTATCTATCTTGGAGGATTCAGCTCCTGTTTAAATGCCTAAATTTGCCTTTATGTCTCTGGGCTCCAGTAGTCTATCTACTTGTAATAAATCCTACTGCATTCAGACTGAAATATGTTGAAGGAAGCTGCTAAAACAATAACCAAAGCTACAGAAGGGATTAACAAATCAGAAGGAAGAAAAAACCAAACAAAACAAATTCTCACTTGAATTTTTACTCTCTTGCATAAACCCTCACCACAAAAATAATCCCAGTTGCTCCACTTATGAACTCAACTTACTCAAGAGAACAAAAAACTTCAGAATTGAATCAAAGTTATACTTCATGCAAGTATGAGTGTAGTACAGGCAAGTATTCATTCTACATGCTTTTTGCAGCCAGAGTCAGTTAACACTTACTGAAATATTTTACCATGAGCACAACAAATGGAACTCTGAATCCTTTTATTTTCCTAACTCTGATTTTACAGAAGCAGTGCCACTTTAAACTTTATGGAGGGGATTTTTCTAGCATGTGGCTTAAACATACCCCTGAATAAATCTTAAAACCTTTCAAATAATAGAGGTTTCCACAGATTACTACTTCTCTATTCAGCTATAATTATTTATGATAATAGGGATTCTTCTTTGGTTAATGAACACCATCTGCTAACCAGACAGGCAATAAGTAATATGGAAAGATCTATAAATCATCCCTTGCACAATCTTCAATGACTACTTCGAGTTTTATCCAGAGGAAAGCAAAGTCACCAAATACATGTTTCCTGAGCTTTCTGTTTGTTGTCTGATTTCCTAGCAACTAACACCATGTCAGGTAGTTGTTTTAAACATTTTTCAAGGGAATTCTGGGACCTTTGCACTACTAAAAGAGTATTTCCCCTCCTTTTTTTCCCCTCAGTTTAACTGCTGGGCTGAAGTTTCCAAAATGACTGCACAAAGTGAGCATATGCCACATGCAGCTCTGCTGCGAGAAACTTTTTGGCAATGCAGCTGTCGATCTGTCTGTCCACATAAAGCAAGATGGTGTGTTTCTGCGCTGAGAAAAACTTTTAAAGATGTTTCACTAGGAACATAATGGTTTCAGGTTATCTGCTATTATTTCAGTGAGAGCTGAAGTCGTGCAGCAATTTATAGGTTCTGCTTCCGCATTTTTATTTACCCCTAAAGGCCAAATAGTTTTTACTTTGTTGTCATAAACAGCACAAATCCCATTTATTTGAGTAGAAGCAAATTGTAATCTGATGTTTGCAGGCAAATGTAAACATTAGGAGAAGGCTTGTAGTCATTTAATGGTGATGTCAGAGATGGAAGAAGTTTAATTAGCTGAGAAGTTTACATTTCCATTTAAACTTGTCCAATTTTAAAATCTTAATAAAGCAGGAAGGCTACTTTTGTAGGAAAATGACATTCCAGGTTAAATCAAAATGTATTTCTTCACTTGCTCAAAGAATAGGAAAAGGATATCGTACATGCTAATGCATGCTTCAAAAAAGCAGCACTGGCATTTCTCCTTGAAGTCTTCCCTTTAAATGCAAAATTCATATGTATATTCATGTATGTATACAAATGAACAGACATCTGCATCTACTTCTGTGTCTTCAGCCTGAACACCATTCGTATGAATGTAATTTGTTTGCTATATTTTCTAATTATTTTAACTATCTACCAAGGCAGATTTCAAAGCCTAAAATAAGCATCTTAAGGCAGGGAATCTGTCTCACAGGTAATGCACAAACAGTGTGAAAAATACCTGCACTTTAGTTTTCCTTCGTGGCTTGTATCTGTGATCCAATCACAGAAATGCATAATGCTACAAGAATTTTGTGGGTAATGAAGACACTGGATAAATCAGGGATCAATTCTAAATTCTCCTTTTTAAAATATTCAAGGCAAAATGTTTGTGAATAGCAATGTTCCAGGAACTGAAATACAAGGTGCAATGTTGGCTAATAGACGTTTGTTTCTCATTTTGAAATGACATTCCTGGGCAATTCCTTTCATTTATTTATTTATTTTCCATTCTAAGCCTGGAAATCTTTCGCATACAATGTTTGTAAGCATTTCAACAAGTTTTTCTATTGTAATTGAGTTTAAAGGCAGGAACATTTGTTTTAATCTCTGAAATTTCTGTAAATATTTTGTTAAAATCATCTAGCATCTCTATTTTAAAAAATGTACAACAGAACTGATCCCTACCTCATCTGTGTAAGAGCAGGAACGTGATGTATAGACTTTCTGCCAGTTGGCCAGAGACTTCAGAGATTATGTTTCTGCTCTGATATGGAGGTTTCTGCTTGCATATGCAGGTCACTCAATATAGTTCAGGTGTGAAGTTCACATATTTGCAAAGATCAGTGAGTCCTTTTTTTACCTGTTAATAGTGAATACTTAGGCACAAACTCAAGGAATTTTGATTTGTTTGCAAACAATTGAAAAATGATTGGCAACATGAGTTCAGCACATTCATTATAAGAACTGAATCACAGAGATCTACGCTTTACCTCCAATTTACTGGAGCACTTAAGAATCACTTCTCTTGTAACAAAAAGCTTTTCCTGGGAACATTTAGAGTTGGAAGAAAAGGAATGGCACATTAAAGACAGCTTGACATTCTTATTCATGTGCTTCACATACCCCATCCAGAGAATATTGACTGAGCTCAGAGAAAATATAAACCACTCTGGAGAGGGAGCATGAGTGATCTGAATGCTACCTGCAAGGGTTGCACAGAAAGTAAGGTCTGTGCCTCAAAGCACAGCACACAAACTTTCCACTTGTCTGAGCCATTTTAGGTTTAAATAAAAACCATGTCTTTGTGGCTATCAGGAAATTCTTAGTAGGAGAAGCTGAGTCATAACTGCCTGTTTAGTTTTAAAATGTTCCCAGCTTTCTTCAGGCTGAGATAAATAGCAATTGGCTTTGCTCTTGCCTGATGAAACTCCCCTGCCTTCCCCTTCCCACCCCCTCAGGACTCCAGCCATCAAGTCGGTTGTGAAATTGTTCTGTTTCCCAAGCTGGAGAGGCTGCTTTCCCCTCCTGAGGTCTGTCCTCAGCAGCTGTGTCATTCCTGCTGCTGAGAGAAAAGAAAGGGAGTTAAGTCCCCCTGCAAATTCAGCTGTTAAGGCTCTCCCCCTGCTGACACCTCTTTTTTTCTCCAGTTACAAAACCCCAATGACCTGGCTTTTTTTGAGGAAACTCAGGCCATCTTCTGATGGCACTGGGGAAAAAATGGGGTGGTGGGTGACACTGAAGCTTTCTTCCTCTCTGTCTCTTTGCTGAAATGTTCATGGATATCAAAGTTTTAGGAGTTTAACATTTACCCAGCAGTGCTGGCAGGCCTCAAGGGAGTTAAGCGTATTACCTTTTTCTGTTTCTCTCTCCAGAGGGACTGAAGGCAGGATTGGTTTCAAATACACTTAAAAGCTTCTTTTATTTCTTGATTGAGGGTTATGGAGGCCTCCTCAGGGTTATGGAGCATCTTGGGCAGTAAGGTGGGGAAAAAGGGAGAAGACCTGAGCCTGTACCAATTCATCTGTGAGGTCAACATTGGTTATGTAAAGGTTTTCCTGGGTTATAGCTAACGGTGTTCAACTGTGGGAATTCCTGTGTTTAAAAGGTGGTTTTCCATGAGTACTGGGTGATAGACAGAGATATGTGTTACCTTGCTGGCATGGCTGGACTTTATTTAGATGACACTGATTTAGCTTAAAATAGCTTATTGCTTTGCTCCCTTGCAGGCCTGCTGCTCTTTCCTCTCATAGTCCTAGAAGTTCTAGGCAAAGCCAGGCAAAGCCAAACTCAAGTTTCCAGTGAGGGGTTGAAAGACCCCATGGTAGATACGATGGCAAATGCTTCTGGGGATGAGCAGTCACTTTTCCATAACCACAAGTTTGTCACAGAAGGTGCTGAAGAAAATATCTGCATTTAATTTAAGATCTTGATTTATAGCTTCCTGAAGAAAAAAAAAAAAAAGTGTTAAACAGAGCAGTGGCCAAAGATATCTTGTTGAAATTATGCATAGACTAAATAGAGCTTAGGGGAGTTTCACACATCTGTGTAGATTAGTTGAGCAGGTGAGAAGGGTAGTTCATTTGGTTTATGTTATAAAATATCTCCTGTAACTGAAAGTTCTGATATGGATGCTATTTATCACTTCTGACATACCCAGAGGCAGTATTTGCTTCTGGGAATACAGAGCTCATGGTTTATTAGATGGTTTTAAGTATTTGGGGGCTTTTTTGCTATGTGACAGAACCTTCCCTCTGGAGATGAAGCCAAAGAGATTGATGGAGTGTGGGCTTTACTTACAATGCTTGAGTGACCCCATAAAAGCTGTGTAAGCAAAAGATTAGCTAGTCCCTAAATGAAGCACTTGAGGGCTTGTAATGTAGAGAGGGGGAAAAAATGCTGCTGCAAGGAAGAGCGACACACACACATAAAAGCAGATCAGACCCACAATTCCCTTGTTTTCTGCAGGTGACAGATATAGATCCACCCTCCTGGCTTCTGTAAAGGTGAGGTTTCACCATGAATGCACCTAAGTTTTCCCTAACACTGGGAAGGGCTTTTGTCCTTCCCACCCTGTTAACACCTGCACCCAGGGATGGGGTCAGGGAAAGTGTCTTCCTTTAAATTCAAGGAAAGGAGAACAGTGCCACATCTCCATAAAACAGTGCCAAAACTGCAGTCTCAGGTGTTCAGCTGCTTTGTGCTGTCAAATCAGGGCCTGCATTTAATCCATTGTTTTGCATATTTTAATCGTTTAAATCTAGCTCATAATATCCAAGGACTTAATCACCCAAGGGGCTGAGGAGTGAGTTTAGGACAATAATTTCTTACCTGAAAAGAAAATACTTAACTTTTCAAACATGCCATGTCTTACAATTGCACAGTTACAATTGAACAAAAAGAACATTAAATCTACCAAATGTCAGAAAGCCAGTCTATCCATTGTGACTTGGCAGCTTATGATCACACTCCATGGGTTGAGGGAAATTGCATTGTCTTTCATTTTATGATTTCTAAAGCACTGGGAAATGGCATTTTTACAACAATAGGAAGCCCTCCCCATGATAACTTAGTTTGTGTATTAGTTGAGGTCAAGAACAGTTAAGGAAGGATCTGGTTCAGCTTTCTAGAGCTGAGCTAAGCTAGAGGCCAATAATAATAAAAAAAAAAAAAAGTCTTTTTTTCTTTTTCTTTTTTTCCTCTGAGCCACAGTTTCTTCAGCTTTCAAATCAGATGCTGAGGTATGGTGAGAAACATGCCAAACCATGAGGCGAAGTGCTCACTGCTTGGGAAGTGCCAGCAGGTCCACCCTGCCATTTCTGAGTTCCTTGCTAGACTTCAGTTCCCTGTGATAGAGCAGATCCTCAAACCCATTATACACATTTGTGCATGAAATGGATGATAATGCCTGTCCTCATTGCAGAGCTGTTGGTGAGATTTTCCAGAGCCTCACTGATGGGCTGCTTTGTTGTCTTGTCAGGTTGTGGAGGAGAACTCTCTGGCCCTTCTGGTTCATTTCACAGCCCTGGCTACCCCAACAGATACCCAAACAATAGGGAATGCATCTGGTACATTCACACAGCACCTGGCAGCAGCATCCAATTGACCATTCACGAATTTAAGGTTGAATATCACCCAGACTGCAACTATGATGTTTTGGAGGTAAGAAAATTAGATTTACTCCTCAAAAAATACATGCTTTACTCCTCAAGAAGTTACACGCTTTTTTGTCTGGAGAAGATAACCCCAAGAACTGCCGGAGCAGAACAAAAAATTCTACTGCAATTTCCCATTTCTGCTGTGGTTACAGTTAGATCCCACAGGTGTTGTCACAGAAGCCACAATGTTCTCAGTATATTTTGCTTTTATGCCTTTGGAGTCTGTATACCTTAATGAATAATGATGCTAGGCACTGTACACTTCCTAACAAGAGACAAAACTGCCTTGAAAAACTCAGTCTTGTAAAGTCCACTTTTCACAAAGAACTAAGTAATAGGGTGCTGTACCATGGAGATTAAATTTTTTGATGTAAAGGGAGATAATGGATCACTGAGGGGTAACTAAGGTGAGACTTTGTGTAGGACCTTTCAAGGAAAGAGGGAGGTTTATAACTCTGAGCACCGAAAGCTATGAAGATTCCTTTTACACATTAAAAAGAGTAAAGAAGAGGCAGTGTCCTAATCAGCTTAGGGTGGTGGACAAGGAGAAAAAGGACCTTTCTAAGGGTTTACTGACCTTTCAGAGACCCATGAAACTAGATGGTCTTGTTATATACAGTATCTTTGTGCTCATGCTGGGAAGCCTCCAGGTGACCAGTCCCAGCTAACCGATTTGAATAGACTTCCACTGCAGGAAGAAGGGTTAGGAAATAATTTCATGGAAAATTCTTTAGAAGTATTGATTTTCTAGATCACGCTCACTAGAGACATTTGATGTCACTAATGGAGGGGCAGTTGTTGGGTCTTTCAATGTTAATACAATGGTGACATTTAAATGTTTTTGTAATGAACACAAAAGATTTATTAAGAGATCTTATATCACTTCACTGGGTCCTTTCTACTCTTCTGCTGGCTGATGTGATGTGTGACTGGCATACAGCTGGACAGCTTTCTGTCCAGCACCTACACATACTCACTGCTGCCTATTCTGACCTTTGTAGCTTTGATTCCTCCTTAATGTGCACTCATCAGCACTATTCCTGGAAGACTTAACTCAGATCCTAAATATACAGCTGCTGATAGATGATTGCTAAGCATTTGTATGAGTAGAAGAGATGTATAACTAAACTCCAGCTTTTCGGTCTGAAGCAGGCTTCCCTAGAAATGGAAATCGACCAGATGGACACTGTGCTTTGGGACTTTTGTAGGATCTGGGAGTAATGAAATTGTTCCATGAATTCTCTAGCAGCAGCACTGACAAGTATGACTGTATGTCACATTCCTGACACCAGTGCCTGTGGGTAGGTGGCCTGTGTTGGCTGGTTTGGGTTTTGATGAAGCCTGCTGTATTGAAGCTTCATTGCTCTTTGTGCCTAAAATGACAAGATTGAAGCTAATCTGCCTGTGAGCTTCAGTTTTGTCTCTGTTGCCCAAAGGAATCCATTAAACAGCTACAAATATAAGTCTGCTATAGTTGACCATTTCTTGACTAGTGCAAGGACAATGCCTACATCTGCAGGTGGGCACGCAGGTGCTACTGTGATCCAGTAAGCGTAGAGATGGCTGGCAACCATCTGCTTGACAATCTTTTGACTAGTGGGGAGGGCTGTCCTAAAACCAGTGAGTGGGTTGCCAGACATGAACTGCTTAAAGAATTTGTTTAAGAGGATTCTGCTGTTTGCTGCTCTGTATCCCTGACCAAGGTATTCGCCTTAAGTTTGGGGTTTTCTTTCTTTACCATTTCAAATTTATTTGCTATGCTTTTAGTTCTTTGCAACCTTACTTATTCATCAGCACAAATGCCCACCTTGTTTGTTTGAACTTCCCTGCCTTCAGAATTGGCATGCCTCTAAGTTGCTTACCTCCTAACCTTGACTCATCCAGTTCCCAACACCTGTCTCTGATCTGCTGATAGAGAATCTAACATAAATCAACTTACTGGGGAAAATTGGTTCATGTCATAGTGCAAGATCAAAGCTTCTGCCTGGCAGCAAACAGCTTCCCCTGCCAAACTGCAGCTGTTTGGTGGAGTTCTATGCACCTTACCACATACATACTTTCTTTCTTTTGTTATAAAATTACACATTCACAGCATGATTGATAAAGTCTGCCCAAAACAGATGATAACTCAGATTTAGTGGGGGAAAAAACCTCAAATGTGGTTAACCATTTTCAGGAGCTGCTCTACATTGTCATCTCCTTTCCTGTAGCTGTCTACATAGGTCTGGGCTAACAACCACACACACAAATGTTTGAAAAGTGCTAGAAAAAAGAGATTCCTGGTGTGCCTTTGCCACAGTGTGTTTCAGTGATCAATAAGATTTCCAAACTTCTTTCACTCTCACATTGTTTTCCCAAGAATATCCTGTCTATCAGTTCTTCAGGTTTTAAAATCTGCTTTTTCTCAAAATTATTCTCCTGATTTCACTTTTTCCTCATCTCTGAATAGTTCTACCACTTCCTGTTTTCTTCCAAGCCAAATAACTTTCCAGTTTTAATAGGAAGTCAAAATCAGTACTAAAGTAGCTTTGCACCCTGCTATTCCTCCCTGTCCCATTAACACTCTCTACTCTCTGAAATAAGAAGCTGTCTTGTAATAAAAGTTCCCCAGTAATCATAAAACCTGCTCACCTGGATGCATTTAGCTTTTGCTTAGAAACACACTCATCCCTTTTTGAGGGCAGAGAATTGTAGGAACATTCTAAGAGATCTTTCCCATTACAGCACGTTTGCCACTAACTTTATATTTGTACCATCACTTCTTGACTATTTCTCTTGCGCATTTTTTCTGAAGCATATTTGTTCTTGTAAATCACAGCAGCTCTCTTCCTTCCCTTCCCTTTGCCAATGCCTCCTAAACAAGCTGTCCCTTCCATGTCAGTATCCCAGAACTGCCATATGTTTCAACAAGACTGTGCAACAATAGTTAAATAAAACTTTTGTGTGTGAAATCCTCAAGTTCTCCATGTGCCTTCTGCGTGCTCAAGTGTTTGGCATATTCTTCTTTTATCCTTCTCCTTGTTTCTTTATGACACTTACACTCATTCTCTCTTCCCTATCAGGTTCTATTCCATTTGCAAACATCCAGAATCAAAATTTAAATTGTTCTTAAAGATATTTTCTAGAAATGTTTAATGGAAATAGAAGTCATCAGTTTGGACACAAGGAAAATCTTTACATTTAAATGGCTTCTATTGAAAATACGTACGTAGAGAAAAATGAGCATGTCTGCTTTCTTGAATTATGACATCTTTCTTTAACGTGGACCAGATTTTTGTGATCTATGATTATATTCTGCCACAGCAAGATGTAGCTCTGAGCTGAAAAGGAGGGTACCCTGACAATCTATTTCACTTCCAAGTCTTTATTAGATGCTTTGGGTTTCTCATTTAAATATGAAGAAACATCAAGTATTACCATAATTCTTAAGTCTCTGTCAAAGCCAGTCTCTCTCTTTGCTGGTAGTTATATCTGAGTGGGGATCAGTTTTATTCCCAGAAAATCTGTGTCATGAGGGTGACCAACCGCATAAAAACAGCTTTCTGTTGCTCATAACTCTGGAATGCTGACTGTTAACAATAAATGGAGCTAACGGGGCAGAAGCAAATGATAAGAACAGATTAAAACCCGGGGCTTTATGGCAGTGTCGTGCATCTCTGCTATGCCATCCAACTAAATTTTATCTCTGGATCAGGTACTCTGGTCAGAGTAAATGTTTTTATTCTTATTTTTATCTGTTTGCAGCTCAGACATCCTGTGATTCTCTGTGAACCACACCCTGGAATTCATTCTTTCCATCCATTCTCTTTCCCTCTGCTTTTTTTCATGTGGTAACTATTGGTTTTCCTCTTTGTAGCCAAAAGTAACATTTTATTGGTTTTTGTCATGGAAACACTCTAACTTGTTTTTGTTCCAGCCCTTGTGAAAGCATCTGATTAATTGAACTGGCATAAGGGAAAAAAAGGAAAATACACTCTTAACTGTAGAGATCATGCCTTTGACTGAGCTTTTTATTTTGAAACTGTGCAGAAGGCCATTGCTGCACAGTTAACAATGCAAAAGAGACCCACAAACCTCAGATTTCTATCAGTATTTCTTTCCCATCTCTAATTGTCTTCCAATAGGTCAACTATAAGTGTTCATTTCTGAGGTAATACTAGAAGTCAGAAGTGTTTATGTCAGGGCTGGGTTTGGTCTCCTTGCCCATGGTGCGCAGATGTCCCCAGGGAGGCACCAGGGATGATATGAGAGGCTGGTCCATGGTGCTTATTAGATGCATATTAGGAATTCCTGCTGTTTCCTCTACCACATTGCTTCTCTGGGCTGGTTTAGGTGATTAAGAGCATGTGTTCCTGCTAGATCTCATGCTGTGGCTCTGACTCAGGGACTATACCACAAACACATTTTAAAATTCGCATTTTGAACAGACTTCTGACAAATGCAGCTGTCACTGAGCCCCACAAGCAGTCAAGCAGTAAGATTTTTCTGAAGGCACTGAGCTTGCAGCAGGCAAACATGCTTCTTCCTCAGACTGTGACTGCTTCATTACAGATTCTTAGTCTGAGCTGTGATTTCTTCCATACTGACTTCTCTTGAATGCCTCGAGATGATCCATTAGACATATGAACCATTATCCATTCAAGTCATGCAGTCTCCCTACAGAATGCAAAAAAAGTGCTGTCTCAGTCAAAACAAAAATCTTTAAGCTATTAAGCCTGTGTAATCAGCCACTAAAGCAGAACACAGTCTTCTGAGCATCTAACACACTGTGACATTCATAAAAGTTTAATTCCTCCTTCTTTCTTCTGGGGATGCAAGCTTCAGCTTCTGAGGTCTCACATTACTCTGGAGTCATTGAGTAGTTTTCCTAGTTAAAGAAAAATTCTTTCCATTATATCTGTAACGGCAGAGCAGTGTCAGGCACCATGAGCAGTTAAGTGAGCACACAATCAAGTTGCGTAGCAATGCAGTACACGTAGCCCTGGAGGTGGTGGGACTAGCTCAGCTATTTGTAGGACTTGCACAGATATTTAGCTTGGACAGAACACAAACTTCTTCTGCGGTTAAAAAGTATACGGCAGAGCTTATTAAAATATTGAGTTTCCCCTCATCTAGAAGTGATCAGAGGCAAAAGGGCCATATAGGAGGCTGGTTCTTACAGTACTATCATTTCTGAGGGAGATTGCTGGTTTTGACCTTTTTGATGTTTAACAGACTAATAAAATACTGGAGAAGGCTCGAGATGCCACTGGTGGGAAAACCCTGATGGGATTTCTTGCCTTATCTTCCTATTCCCTGCTTTTGTTGTTAGAACTTTCCACTCTCTAGTTTAGCTTTAGGATTTATACATAACATATGCTGATAAAATGAGAATCTATCACTAGTTAAGTTGCTGAAAGACAATAGCACACTCTTTATTCAGGGCATCTCTTTCATAGTTTTCTCATATGAGCTTACTGTGAAGCTGACTTTTGCAGCTGCTGTCCTACCGGGAACACACCAATGGAAGGCGGGAGACTCTTAATATCGGGTTGCCTTTCATTAGCATGCAAGAAGCCAAAAAATTCATCCACTGAAGGCAATAGGCACCAAAATCACTGGATTTGAAAATTGCACTGAGCAGGTGTGTTTTCTTCAGCTTTGAGGAGGAAGATTAAGGAAGATGAGGCAGTTCCACCAGTTATAAATGGGCTTAAACTAGAATCCCACACCCCGTCTGGAAAACAAGAAACAGGATGAACTAGGCTTTAGCACTGCCACCTAATTCACTTCAACTGGTTTTAAAATGCATTATAAACTACACGATATTGCTGGTGATGTTTGAGAGAGCGGTGGTTTTCTGGTTTATAACTGCCTGAGGCACAGTCTTCTGAGTAGGAAATAATTACTCTTAAAAGTCTTCTCTGGCAAATATGTATGATATACATCCTTGTTTCCCAAGAGTATTATCAAAATATTTAATTATATGTATTTATAATACACATGTATTATTTACTTCACCAAAATCCCATAGTTCAGATGTTGATTCTGCCATTGAAGTCAATAAAATTGCAATGTTTTTTGTTTCATCTGAAAAAGTTATAAAATCTAGCCTCAATTTAAAAATCAGTCTTAGCTGTGCCTTTAAACGTAAAGGGTGCAAAATATCAGCACATGCTGATACAGTTTGTTTGCAGAAGCACACAAAAAGTCTTGCTTTATACCGCCACAGAAACAAGGTGCCAACCCTGCAAGAATGGAGCAAAAAGAATGTGACAAAGTCCCCATAGCAGAAAATTCTTATTTAATGCATGGTTGTTTTGAAATCATCTAGAATTTCATACTTGTGCCAGGTAGTTCAGGTACCAAGTAAACCCACAGAGAAAATTACTAGCTACTTTACATTTCAAAATGTGGAATCACTTTCAGTATTTAGATTATTTTTTTCTCCTATCTAAACTGTTCTCATGTATCCTGCATGGCAGGTGGTGTCTGACAAACTTTGACTGTGTTTCTTCCATTCATTTATAGGTTTATGGTGGCTCTGATTTTCTCTCGCCTAGACTGGCCCAGCTGTGTGTTCCGCGATCAGCACAGAACCCATTGCGGGTCTCTACTACTGGCAATTCAGCCACTGTCCATTTCAAGACAGATCTATCAGTGACAGAGAAAGGCTTTAATGCCTCCTGGCAAGAAAATCCCGGTGGTGAGTATGCTGATTAATACAATGAGAAATTCAAGAAGTCTGATAATCAAGGATCAGCCATGCTGGCGTTTAAAGTAGGCAAACAGCATAGGGCTGAAAGCTGAAGGAGAGTTTGGGTTTTACTGGATTTGGTAACACTAAGAGATGCTGACAAACACACAGAGGAGAAAATTGTCTGACTAGCTCAGATCTAGGCCTGTTTATGTATTTTGTAACAGTCTACCTTGGTGTTGTTTCTTCTTTACATAATTAATCAAGACATTCCTGTAATCAGAAAAGAACTTCTGCATGCCAGCAGTTCTTCCCACCCACTCACCCACACAGATTCCTTTATTAGCTGAATGCTCTTGGTTTTAAACTGTGAAGTGAAAAATATCTGGGAGCGTGGCTTAACTGGGAGAACTCGGCAGACTCCAAAAATATTTGGAGTGATTAGTAAATACCTGACCTCTATAAGGTCCATCCCACATGTGATTATTTGTTCAAAGCTGTACTGGTAATCAGTAAAAGAGGAGACAGGATTAAAAGGCCTGACCACATATCTCTCTACATGGGAGTTCTTACGAGAAGGCCAATTATCAGAAAATAATTGCAATTAAAAGTAAGTAGAGGCAGATTTTAATTCTTGCAGTTTTGCTTGATTAAGCACACTGATTCATCAGTTTGTCAAGGTTTATACATCTCCTTTCTCACAAGTTTTATGAGAAAGGCACAAGATTTTGTTTTGAATAAAAGAGTTCTACAATGGTCTTTTGAATTAATCCCCTTCTGGCTTATGTTTTCTACTTAGGCCCCCTGAAGCTTTCTCATCCCTTCATGGCACCTTGCCTGTTGTACTCCAACCCCTCTCTAGCCTCTAAAATACTCACTGACCAGAATGAAATAACAGTATAGGATTTATCCTTCCAGCAGACTGCTTCCATCTACAGCAGTCCCAATATCCTTCCCTCACCCTCCTCCATCCCCTTCCAACATACAAAATTCCATTTGTTTGGTTTAGTCCTATTGAAAGCCCTGGCACTTCCCACACAGTATCTATCCTTCCAGGCTATTTAGATATTCATGAGCACTGGAGCGATTCTGGTCAGAAATACCTGAGGGTGGAGTCCTTGGGAAGCCCTCAGCTGTGTGGATAGAGAAGTGGAAACTCGAGGCTTGCCATTATTTTCTGCTCACGCAGAAAATGGAACTCCTGGCTGCCTTGGTATTTTCAGAAATGTTTTTTTCAGCCCTATGCTCAGCTAGGCATAGTCATCGCTTTCTCAGTATGCTAGGTCTGTCACATTCATATGGATGGTATTTTTGATTACTTTTACAATATCTAGGATAGAGGAATACCAGCACAAATGCTTCAGCCTTTACGACATCTACTACTGGACTGGGACTAGAAAGAAATGTTATTCACAAGCATTGTTATTGTATATTCACAAATAATGATAAAGTTATACTTTTCTGATAGTCATTTCCATTGAATTTTGTGGACAGGACACTTGAACAGTTGGATCACTCATCTTGCAAAAGTTTAATGTAAAAAAATATAAAGATAAAAGTGTTTGTAGCTTAAAAATAGATGTGGAATCTCACTGAGAGCAGAAGTGTTTGTGATTAAAATTGATTATGTTTTTTTCAGGCTGTGGTGGTATTTTCCAAGCTACGAGTGGGGAAATCCATTCTCCAAACTATCCTCAACATTATGGTAACAACGCAGACTGTTCTTGGCTTATCCAAGTTGACTCCAGCCACCGAGTCCTACTGAATTTCACGGATTTTGACATTGAAGATCGCCATTCCTGTTACTATGACAATGTTGCAGTAAGTAACAATAGATATTTCAAAAGCTTCCTTAATGAGTCTGGTGAAATGCTTGCAAAAGAGGAAGCTTACTATGCAACCTAGGCTGCAGATAGTTTCAGACTGCTAGTTGCATGGTCGTATTTATTCACTGATGATCTAAGGCTTAAATTTACAGCTAAATAGTTATTATCTAGCTCCCTTTGCTTCGCCATTGAAACAGGCTTCACAAATGTATTTCTGTGTTCTTTCAAGTTCCCACTTATATGTGGAAGGATCTTGAAAGCAGTGCATATTGCACCCTGGCACATTTTTCCTTTTGGTGGTATGAGTTGTATTTAGTACTGCAGGAATAACCTCATACATAGATGGCTGGGTTTATGACCTTCTTTCTCATTTTAGTTCAGTTTATGACTGCTTGCTCCAAGCCATAGCCTGGACTGCCACATATATGATAGATTGCACAGTCTTACAAACTCAGGACAGAGGGAGATCTGCATCCAGAGGGAATTGTGGCTGGCTGGTTTTCTTTATGTATTGTACTATCTCTTTATGTATATGTACTGTGTACTCAGGTGCTCCTCAACTGTCTGTTTAATTGCTTCATTAGAGCCACTGCTCTGTTAAAAGCTTCACATTGCTGTTGTTTTGTGAGCTTTTGTTGATGTCACAGAAATTCAACTTGCTGCTCAATCAGTGCACAACAATGAAGAACTCCCCACATCTCCACTTGGCCTTTTTGGGAACAGAGACATGAAATCCTGACCTTTGATGTCAGATTGCACTTCACTCAGGACAAAGGCATGTGTGATCAGTACCAGTCAGATAAAGCACAGTGGCTGTAGCCCCAGATCCAGCTTCCCTCTCCTTGGTAAACTGTCATTCACAGAGAACTCAATTTGGCAGGAACTGAAACTCTTTTGAAAAGAACATCAGTTTTAACAGCATTGCCCCCTAAAGCTTTTATGTACTGAACCAGAAAAAAGGAAACGTGTCCCTGTTTTGCTGAGCAGAACTGAAGATTTCATTTGGCCACAAAGCATCCTTGTACAATGACTGTTCATTATTTTTCTGATTCTGAAGCATAGGCAAATATGGGTCTGTCTTTTTTTTTAAATTGTTTAACTACAGCAGGGAGGGTCGTTGCAAGTGCAAATCTATTGGAAAAGCTTCCAAGGCTTCTATGATAGAACACAGGAGTAGGAAATCACATTGCCTGACAGAAACACAGGCCATCTGAAATACCAGCACTGGTATAAATGCCAAAAAGAATTCAGAAATTAAGGGCTAAATTCTGATAAGACTTAATAAACAAGGTTCTCTTTTAAACTTGATGCCAATGGATGTATACATCTATCTAAAAACTTTGCAGACCATTCAACTCCATAAGCTACATGCAGTTACAGGCGTAACTCCCATTACCTTTATGCACCAGATACAGGTGCTGAGTTTTTAAGCCTTGAAAGGCATCAGTCCTCAGCTGTCAGAGGAGATGGCTGTTGTGGAGCTCTTTGCCTGAGTGGAGTTTACAGACCATTGCAGTGCAGTGACACCCCTTGTCCTCTATTGCCATATGAGTATCTGTTGTTTGCTTTTCGATTTCTTGGGGGTGGTACAGGAAGAAGTTGCCCATCAACTCCAGATGTGCAAATACAACTGAAGAACAATGTGTGCAGGGAGAGAGATTTAAATTTAATGCAGGCATCAATCACTGCCCCTCGAGTGGAAGGTGGTTTGAAAACTGGTGACAGAGAATGCTGATTTGAAGCCAAGAGATAGCAAAGGGCTCTGAGACTCTGTGTTTGAGATAAAGAAGAGCTTTTCAGTGCTAATATAGAGGAATCAGGAGGGCAAGAAAGGAGTGGATGGGGTTTCTTTCTCTACCTGGTATGCCAGTAAGCACAAAACCACTTGTTACCAACACCTGGAAGTGATTTGTGTTCATCTTATTCCAAGGCTTCCTATATGCCTCACTCCCAGGAGAACAGAGTGAGTGGCACAGAGTGCCTGGAAATATGTAAGTAGAAGCCTGTTTGGTGAATGGTCTGGGAATTGCATTCCAAAAGATGTGTAAATGGAAAAAATGGGCTAAGGAAGCAGCTGGGAGTAACACAGTGGTTCCATCCTTTTCTGTTTCTCAAATTTTTACTCAAATTTTTATGGAGTTTATTTGCTCTGTGAGTTCTCTTGAGGCTTCCCTCCACCCTTGAGCGTACCAGTGGCTTTTTCCTTCATTCTTCCCTTTTGGGATCCACTCATTCTTCCCTGTTTTATGACCTAGACTATTTATTTTTTTTAATATATATTTCTACCGTGAATTACTGTCTATGGGGAACACATGAAAATGTGTGTTTGGTTGGGTTGGGTTTTTTCCTGTAACATTTTCTATTGTGCATTTGTTATGTGAGTAAAATGGAAGGAGGGAAAATAGTCATGTCTGCTGCTTCTTGGCTATGCTGCAACTCCAAAAAGCCTAGTGCATTTTTCAGCTCAGCTCATGATCGTAAGTGAATTTGAGCACAGATGCAGGTTCAGCCAAGTGAATTCGAAGCCTGTAACGGTAAACCACGGTGTAACTGCTCCGAGCTCCCTCTAGAGTAAATGGGTGGAGTGCACAGAGAAGGGTCAAGGCCACCAAAAAGCACTTTCTTCATTCACCTAGCTGCATAAATTTAGTTGATTCTTCAGTTTCTGTGCCTCAGTTCTGTACCTTATCTATTCTTGTAAGAGATGAACATGTCTTCATTACTAAATGAGGATACATAGCCTTTGCTTTTTCTGATCTCAAATACAACTCAGTTATTCTGTAGAAAGCATAAGGTCTTCAAGAAGAATTTTGTTGTCACTGTCACCATACATAAGGAATAAAGTTTTAATCTCTCCTTCTGTACCAGCCCATTTCTACCTGGAGAGTGTGTCTTACAACAAACAAATCTGTTTCTTTGAAGGAAAATAGAGGGAAAGAACTAGTGAATGAGCTAATTCCTGCATTTTTTTCCCCCATGTGTTTAACCAGTATAGTATCAGACGCAACACCAGGAGTACTGGTCAGCAAGAGTTTGACATATTTAAGGACTCAAGATTTGAGCATGTGGCTCAGAAGGCAGTGCTTGTAGCAAGGGAGAAATAGTTTGTTCTTTTCAGTGGCTTTCATTAAGTAAATGTTATTTTTCTTTCCTGTTGCAGTGTAACAAGTAGTGTGCAGGAATATAGAAATGTAAGCCTCTGGGAGCTAGAGAGAAGGTATGACTTCATTTATTCCAGGTGCTGGCAGAGAGGATCTTCCAAGAGAGGACAGCTAGAAAAATGGGGAGTTTTTATAGCTCAGAAGACAAAAACTATCTTCTTTTTGTCATGTGCTTTTGCCAAATGGAGGACACATTTGAACAAGAAGGCAATGAGTCACTCAGTTATGCTTGTTGCGGAAAAGGAAGGGCAAACTGCTTCTCTGCAAAGCGCAAATGAAAACTTGTCTTTTAAGTAAGCAAATGCATCGTTTTCCTTTACTCATTCAGCCACAGAAACGCAGTTCTCAGATGTTTCCAAAATCACTTTAAGAAACTGAGGAGAGAGACACAACTCTTTCCTGAGCTAGTGTGTGAATATTGTGGTTTCTGATCTAGATTCAAGACTGAAATCCTCCCTATGAAATAGTTTAAGCTAATAAATAGCAGGTGAGCAAAAATGATGAAGCCATAAAATATCCATGTGTTACTGTTCCTGCTTAACTTTGTAGTTGACATAGCTTCTAAGAGTTGCTGTTGTATCTCACTAATGCTTATGCTGAACTGTTTCTGGAATCCGATTTTTACCAAGTGGAATCGTTTCCAGGTTTCTGAAAGAGGAGACAGTACTATCTTCAGGCAAACTGTGCAGAAACAGCAAATACCTCTGATTTAGAAAATGTTTCTCTGACTTCATGCTCATCTCCCAGTATTACCACAGAAAGACTTCATTATTCCAAAAAGCTCTTGGAATAAAACATCTTCTTAGTCTCCTGTGTTACTCATCCCAGCTGACTGAGAAAGCTCAACTACTAGAGTCTCACCACAGTCCATGTGTCAATGGTCATATCCTCAGCTGTGCAGGGTGGCGCAGATCCAGCAAAACATAAACAAGGAGTTTATGTGTAGCCAGGCACTCTCTCTGCAATCTGTCAATGCAACACTTAGTTCGAGCATTCAGGTAAAATCCTCTCACCACTGTCTAGGGAAAGATAGTACCTAAAATCCTAAGGGTTATTTTGCTAGTCATTATTTCTTTCCACATTCCATGGTTTGTGGTTTTTAACTCCAGTCTGTTGTATATACAGAATATATGTGCAGAGAAAGAATAAACACTGCACACTATGTATTACAGGGCTGATAGTGGCAGGATGCCAAGAGAAGAAGGTTGAATGGATGGATATTTTGGGTCTCTTTACCAGGTACTCATTTTTGCAGACATTGCAGTACACTTAATACTCCATTACAAGGTCCCACACAGGTAGCTAGTGTTATAGGCCCAAGGGCAAATGTTTAATTTATGAATACACCATTGGCCATGTAGAGTATGTCAGCAGATTAAGCAGGGGTTTTGTCCTTTGTTTCTCAGCTTTGAGGTTTATTTGAGGCTGGTCACCTTTATCTCAGCTACTGTTTTTTATATATTTATATATAATATATATATAGCAACACTGCACTGCATTATACAGTTTTAATTAGAAATCTTTAATTCATTGATACTGCACTGCTGGAATTTGAGGCATTTTGAAGTAAAAGAAGACAATCTCAATAAGAAGTACATTTCTTCTGAATCAGTGACATTATTTTGCTCAAAGCAGGCTTTTAGATAGCTTTTAACATCCTAGCACCTGAATATCTTCCAGTCCTCCACCCATGTTTTTATCCATATTCTCCTCTAATTTGTTATAGGTACCTGAGTCACAGATTATAGTAAATTGCATGCCTGCTGTAATGTAGGGCGTTAATACTGCAACAGGAACTTAATTCAACTGTTGTTGCTGCCCAGTAGCCCAGAGGTTCTTCCTCTGTGGCTCATGCAGCCGTGCTGATGGCTCCAGTGCTCATCACTTCTGCAACCAGGCACAAGGGCTCTGAGACTGACCAATGCCTTCAAACACAGGAGCAACAAATCATGTCTGCTGGAGTGCTAGGGAAGATTGGTGGGAGACTCTGAGACGTGCTGGTTTTCCCTCTCTGTGGTTTCTGTTATTATAATTTCGATGTTGCTTAAGCTAGAAACTCACTGGTTTTAACTTCACTTTCCTTCTTTTCTTGATTGTGAAACGGGGAGGAAGGAAACAAAATTATCAGCTGTAGGGGGTGGGGGGAAAGAGAAGGAAGGCATTTGTGGTAAAATTAAAAGTGAAGTTTTGCAAACACCTCTACTTCCTTTCTCACTTTTTTTTTTAAACTTTACCCTCTGCTTAAATAACACCTCATGTTTATGTGTGTAATTCAGCACCCTAAAGATATTGTAAAGCATAGATGCATGGGCTCTGATCCTGGATGCTGGGTGCGTGTATCTTTAAACCGTAGTCCTAGTGTCTTCTTTTCATGGTTTTCACTGGTGCACTAGTTTCATGTTAGCAGCATAAAGTGGTCTTTATTGAGGCAAGGTGTAGGGTTTAACTGAATAAAAGCTACATGTAAACTCATGTTAGCCATTAACAGAAAACTATAAACATATGCGGATATCTGGATTGTTAAAGGAGAGTTGCTTTCGTATCAGATACACACAGGAAGATGGTTACCTGGTGCATTTTTGTTACAAAGGCTACAGTAGCTTCAGCCTGTAATACACGTGTTTTTTTGAAATGGCCACAGACTTCAGATAGGCAGTGTACAGTCTGTTTGCACTGCCCATGCCAGAGCTGTATCAGGATCAAAATGTAAAACCAAAAGGGAGGGAAAGAAATAAAAGTCTTCTCAATATTCCTGTTGAAATGAAATACTTCATTTGTTCTTTTCATGACAGGTATTTGATGGTCCCAGCAGTGAAGCACCACTTCTTAGAAAACTCTGTGGAACTCAGCTTCCTCCTCCTATCACATCCTCCAAGAACCTGATGTACATCCGAATGCATTCTGATGCAACCATCCAGCACAGGGGCTTCAGTGCCCGCTTCACTGAAGGTAATTTTGTCATTTACATTAACAGATATTTGTCTACTCACCAGTTTGTTTGTGTTAGTCACAATCTTTTAACACAGCTGATAACGTGAGGTGTTGTTTCTGTGCGTACTGCCTACCAGTGTGTATCTTAAACAGGACTGAAATTTTCCAAATAGCAGATTAAGGAATTTAAAATATAAGGATCATCTTAGATTCTTTGACTGAGGAAAAAATGTACTTCTTATAGCGAGGCATCTAGCACAGGTCAGCTGCCTCTTTTTAATACTCTCTAGAGGGTAAGCTATCCATAACTGTCCTGAGACAAATGTGCAACTGGCAGTTTCTATGGACCTAGTGACAAAATAACATTTTATATGTCCATCCATGCACATGAATCTGAAGAGCTATAAAAGAATTCTGTGTGGTGCTGTTGATGAAGTCCATGAATTCCAACCTGCAAGCTGTGCCAAGTATCAACTATTCAATTTGTGAAGGACTAATTGGTATTTTACATGGTTTTGTTTTTAATGAAGAATTGCACCAACTGGGCAAAACTTCCCATGAAATTACATATGATTTTATGATTGGAGATTTTCCTTTTTTTTTTCCACAGTAACTTTGGAAGCACTTTTCCCCTACGATACAGCCACTTAGATTTTGCAGAGACAATCTCTTTCTCTCATTTTCTTAGGATTCTTTTCACTATAAATTAGTACTTTGCCCAGAAATGCTTTTTTCTCTGAAAATATTGTGCAAAAATTAGAATAAAGAAATCAGAAATTTGCATCAGCGAAAACCTCAGGAACCACAGTTATTGAAGTATTAGTTAAGGTTTTTAACTGGGAATTTCTGACTAACAACTATGAATGCTTAATTTTTTAAACGTTCTCAGAGCACATTTACTGGATTAGGCCCTGCACAAAACATGCCTGGTGAGCAGGCTCTTCCTGGCTAGGATGTAAGCAACCCAGCTTTCCTCTTCCTGAGAAAACCCTGCAAGTCCTATCTCCTGCTGGATGTTTTAGGCAACACAGCAGGATAAATGAATCTCAGTCTTTGGTACCTAACTCCCCTCCTTACTGTTTAAAGCAGCTGTGTGTTAAACTCAGATATGGGGGGGTTATGATGAGTCAGTATGGTAAGAAATGAGGCATGGCAGCACTCAGCACTGCTAGCAAAAGTTATGCAGTCAGCCAAGCTCTTGCACGTGTGTAACATTTCACACAATTGCAGTTTTGTTGAAGCAGCTCGCAAGAGGATCATGCCAATGCAATGTGATGCCATCCTTGGGCACTGAAATGTTCTGCAGTTTGGAAAGTTCTGAAGAGTTTCTTATGATTTTTTTTTCTTTTTAGTTGCCAACATAGGCAAATTATCAGAGAAATGGGTGTATGAGTGTATTTATTTCAGCCAAGTTATTATGGTCCCAAGATTGCTCTTCTGGGCTATAAGGAGCTGATAAAGATGAGATCTGTTCCCAGGTCACTCTGGCTTCTCTCACATGGTCAGCCAGGTGTAGCATGGCCTGTGGATCCAGGTCAAGAACGTATACCCAGTGTTGGTGGGTCATTGAGCTAGACCTCAAGTCTCTTCTGATAAATTACTATCATGAATTTGATCCTCATTTCACATTGATTTAGCATGTTACATTTTATGCATTCATCTTCATCACAGAATCTAAGATATGTGTGTATCATACATAAATGTCTCTCTGTGTGTATGTGTTTTGTTCTAAAGCATGCGGAAGTTTCATAGAGTCAGATTCAGTTGGGGGAGCAATTTCCTCTCCTCTGTATCCTTTCAAATACCCAAAAAATCAGAACTGCAGCTGGATTATTCAGGCTCAGGAACCATGTAAGTAAAAACATCTTTTATAGTTAGCTGGGATGACTAACATCCTCACCATTTTTTCTGTAATAACAATACAAAGTCCTCTTTTATTTCTCTAGGAAGTTCTGCATCCTGGTAGCTGGAGAGTGTGGCTCTCCTAATCTGTCCTAAATCAGATTTAACTGTAAAAGATTTAGTGCATAGTGAGGAAAACAGTTTACAACTCTGTCATCTTAGCTGATTTATTGTTACTCAAGTGTTGCAATTATAAATGAGGTGTTGAATATTATGTGAAGTTGGACTTGTCTGTGAGAAAATCTAAGTAAGAGATTTATATATAATTATAGCACTCGTATTTAGCTGACCCTATTTTGGTCTGGATTTCTCAAGCTAGAGTTGTGTTAGATCAAATCTAAGCTGTTAACATAACAACTACAAAAAAATCCCAACGACAACAAAAAGAGAACAAAAGAAAAAAACAAACAACAAAAACCAAACCCAGTTAACTAATGAGAAAAGGTACAGAGGAATTTCAATTTCAAGTACAAATAAAAATTAAACGAACTGATCTTATCTGCACAGATACCCTCTCAGATGTTCCTGTCATTTTATACACAGATTTACGATTGATCATAAAGCACCAGATATTTGCTGTCAGATACTGCTACTACCTTTAATACCCAGTGTTACCTTTACTTTGTATAAGAGTCCTAAAAAATATTTATAGTTGGGTAATAATATCCTGGTAACATAATTAAAAATAAACATTTATTTTAAATAGCAACTACTGAACTTCAGTTGTAGATCTGATATTTACCCATTGTTGTTAAGAACATAGAATGTTCCAGCCACATTTATAAGTTTATTTTGAGAAGTTATATAATGGAAATCAATTTGCCAAAGAAAGCACCAACAGAAAAATCAAGGGATAGACAATACTTCTTTTTTTTTAATTTTTTTTTTAGCATAGTTTCTTATACAAATACATGAAAAGGGCATCAACAAAGCTCTTCCTCACCTACACAACATTTATTTTTAAAGACAATCTTTTCCTGGGTTCAGGTGGAAAACTCATACATAACTGTTGTCTTCCGAATTAAATCAGTATGACCAGAAAAATGCTTTATAAGTAGCAGCCTGTGTATGTAATGGCTTCCCCCACTTACCGCCAGGACCACTACATACCACACGCCACTCACACAGCATTACATACGTACATACATACATACAGTACGTTACACAACCATATGCAATAGATTTAGCCAATGACAAACCACCGCAGAGTTCCTGCTCTGCTTTTACGGAGAAGGCCAGCAAGTCTCCTGCTCTTTGCCACCCACTGTGTTTATCCTTTTAGCTTTGTATCCTGAGGACCTGCATTGATAGCTGTAATTGATTGACCAGACAGGACACAAAGGAGTGCCAAAAAGGCAGACTAGGCAGCTGAATGCCAGTCAGTGGCACCCTGCTGAATGCAGCGCCTGGATCCACGTCTGTCACTTCATTTTGTTCTGGCTAATTAATTGTAGCGAAAGAGAAGCAAAATTATTTGTGTCAAATTCAGGCTTGGCCAATGTGGGAAAAAACTTAGTTATCTTCTAAAGCATGAGATTTTCTGACCTTCTCGAACTGCATAGGAGCTCTATGGCCAGATGAAACTACTGTCACAGCATGGCATTGAGGACAGCCTCTCTTCTTCCAGCTGTGACTTCACCTTTGTTCATACCAGACAAGCAAGAGCAACACGAGAGTCAAAATTACCCTGAGTCAGAAATCCTCTTTTTCAGGATGTAGCCTGCTGTCCAAGGGTGTGGAAAATCCAATTCTGTACAAATATAGCTGAGGGTCGTTAATGATCCTTTAACCAGTCCAGTTGATGCATTTGGAATGTTACAAAACAATGAAAGAACCAGCTCTTTCTAAGCCTGGAGCAGGGCAGTGTCAATTCACATTTTGTCTGGATCTATGGTATAGATCACAAAGGGACAGAAGGTCACGGATACGTAGAAAGAAGTTTTGTTTCTGAATGTGTGTAGATTTTTCCATGTTGTGTTTGCTGACATTTTCAGTACATAATGAACCTGTTTAGATATCGGGAAACTTAGATTCATGTGTATGTGTTAAATCCTATGCTTCTAATGTCAATTGTGCTAGAAAGCACTGAAATAGGAAGAGATATACTAGGACCTTTTCAGGAAGGATTAATGTACTTCCGTCAGATTCATTCCATGTATCAGAGAATAAACTATTTCATTTGTTTACATGTAACAATTTCTCTGTGAAATGCCAAACTTCTGT
The DNA here is from genome assembly GCF_033815535.1 of Pezoporus flaviventris. Lineage (NCBI taxonomy): Eukaryota > Metazoa > Chordata > Aves > Psittaciformes > Psittacidae > Pezoporus > Pezoporus flaviventris. Next base: position 13,291,664 of record NW_026892595.1, read on the forward strand.
TTAAGTTTTTACTCTTTGCTGTTGCCAGTCAGTCACGTCACACTCTCATTCACTGACCTCGATATTGAAAGCAATCGACAAAACTGCACAATGGATTTTGTGGAAATTTTGGATGGGAATAACTACGAGGCTCCTCTTCAAGGTATTGTACCTTTGCCTTGTTTATTTATATATGGAACTACACCCAAGGTGAGCAGGAGAAGCTCTTCTGTGAGTGTCCTCCTGCTTCATGGATTTTCTCTGATAAAGGAAGCTCCTTTATCAGCAGACTGGGAATGGAGGATAAGTCTTCATTATGAAGAGCACTGTCCTCCCAGGTTCTGACTGTACTCCTACTAGCTTGTAGTTTAGGGTTGACTCCAGCTGCCTTTTCCTTCCTCCTCAGCTGAACAATATTGGGAACCGAGCAATTCAGTTTAAACTGAATTCCCAAATAATTGTACAAAAACATAATGTAACCCACACTCATAAGCACAGCTCACAGTAAACGCAGGTAAAGAAAGCTGCAGATTTCTGGGAACAGAAAATGGATTTTCCTCAGCCCCTGGAAAGTCTGATTTTCTGCTTGTTCCTGAGTTTTCTACAGCTTTCTCCTGACATAGCTGTTCAGACGCATCACCTTCAAGCGGCAGGAGTCTCGAGAAGCAAAATTCAGTGCTTATATGCTAGGAAGCCTTGAGAGATCCCTGGCCGCAGGGTAGTCCTGACTCCCCTCACATCCCTGGGGTTGCCTCAAATTCCATCCTGTGAAATTTGGAGTATCTGTGACTTGAGTATGCTTTTCATTACTCTACTTCTGTATATGCTCCTTTGTCAGGAGTCAGGCTGCACTCAATTTGAATGGCTTGTAACTAAGAGCAGAATTGGGTTTTGGTCTCCTGCCTTTGGCTTTGACTTGGGAAGAGGACCAGAATACTAGCTGCTATCTTTCTTTTACTGTCAGATGCCTTTCTGCTAGATCATCACTCATATTTTTAATCCCCATGTTACAATCCATTACAAGAGAACCGGTCTCTTATTTGTTGCTTTTTTTTTTTTCAATCAGAACCCAGTGAATGAAATGGAAACTACTGTCAGATACATTTGATAGGATTTTATTTTAATTATCAATTAGGCTGTAATTTCTGGATAGAGTGAACACAAAGGAGCTCAGTAACAGAATAGCCAGTGACCAGGGAGCCTGGAGTGCAGGAGGTCTTTCCTCTGTTAACAAAAATTGCCACCAGACTTGAGTTCTGTGTAAATGAAATGGAGTATTTCATTTTTTATGTAGATTATATTGACAGTGGCAGTTGTACACAAGAGAAGTTACTCATGGTTGCTGTCAGTCATTGTTAAATTAGCAATAGTAATTACATTCTGAACACCTTTTTTCTTCTCTCTGGCTTGTTCTCTTTCAGGCCGTTACTGTGGCAGTACTATACCACATCCTGTCACTTCTTTTGGTAATGCTTTGGTGGTGAACTTCATCTCCAATGACAACAATGTTGCTGCCAGCGGTTTCCATGCCACCTATGCTGCATCGTCATCATGTAAGTCCACATGACAGATGTTGCTAGCTTATGCCTCTGACTTCTAAGGAAAAGAACAGATCCTGTATCACTTTGTCTCTCTGACATACCCTTTTTGAAAATCCTCTGTTGCCCTTCCTCTTTTTGGCCAAGGTCTCAGCAAGCATGTCAACAAGCTAAAGAACAAGACAACAGAGAAATGCTTTCTTGATTAGCAAATGCTCTGGTTCTGCCAAGGTAGTTTTTTTTAATGTCATCCTTCTCAAGCCTCTGCTGTCTCCTTCTTCTTGCAGCCTGTGGGGGTGCTTTCCACATGGACAGAGGAGCTTTCAACAGTCCTGGCTATCCCGAACCATATCCACTCAACACCGAGTGTGTCTGGAGGATTCTCAGTTCCCCTGGCAACCGGCTCCAGCTGTCCTTCATGTAAAAGCATTGCCAGGGGTTATTATTCAGCTCTTTAACAGACCTGAAGGAAGGGTTCTCTATGTTTATTAGGAAATGTGATCACCAGATGATAAAGCTGGAACATGTTTTTAGAGTAACTTGGAAAGAGAACACAGCAGTGGTTAGTGGCAGCTTGCAATCGGTGTTCTCCTATGTTAGTCATTGCTTATACTAAGACATATACAGCATTATATAAATAGACAGTTTATTGTTTGAGCAACACAGGATGCTGAAGAAGCCAGTTCTCACTCACTTCTGAACAAGCAGAAATTTAGCATTTCTCTGCCTTTGTAAAGAAAAGAAAATTCCTACTGTTTCCCTAATTACTGAATTCATTGTAGTATTTATTATATAGCTGAGTAATACAGAGGACCAAGATACTCCACAGATTCTAGGGTTAAAATTGATATGAAACTCTTCAAAACTTCTCCAGCAATTACATCAGTGGAGGCACAAGAGGGGCCAAGAAAGTATCTGAAGGAATTTTGTTTCCCCTTCAGCAAAGTAACTTTCCTTTGAAGACTTACAGGAAAAGTTACACGTGATCCACAGAACAATGTGGACTCCTTTAGCAGGGTCGTTAAGTTGTTCTTTAACCGTGATGTGGATTTCTGAGCCTCTCTGTTTCCCGGCATCTAACAGTGGCTGCTGCCAAGAAGTAGAGCACTGACCCTTTGCAGTCAGCTAATCAAGAAAGAGCAAGAAAAGAAAAGTAATTCTGAAACCTGCATTTACATTTAATCAGAACAAAAGGAAAATTTGCCCAGTAACATGCTGACTGCACAAGGTGCAATTTGTGAGGTACGGACTGATTCACTAACGCCATAAAAAGGACATTCTGTTCCTCCTTTTACTCACCAAAGCAGAGAAAAAGTACTACAGCCTGAAAGCATTTTCCAAGATATTTGCTACAAAATAATGAATAACTGCTTCTCAGAATCAAAACAGAAATCTAGTGTGAGGCAGAAACTCAGTGGAACATGTACTCAGTTATATGAAGTGACACTGAGTAAATGTAAACTCTTTTTCTTCAGTTACACATAGCTGAAAGGCAAGCTGAAAATATGGGAAAGTATGGCGTAATTGTGTTAGAGAGCAATATTTATTTTATTTCATTTAATATCAGGAGTTTATAAAGTTTTGTTGGCATGAGGCATTCATTTTCTTCAGCTCAGTCTGAACAGAAACGCCTGTCTTGCAATTTGAGGGTTAGCTTTAAATTAGATTGAAGGATATCCAGATGAGTGGTTGAAATCATTTCACAGCATGTGTATGCTGAACACATATGGCTATATTCAGGACTGGAAGGGAGGAGCTGTTACCAGAAAATTAGAAAACACAAATATCTGGGGCATTGGTTAGAAGAGATACTCTCTGGAATCTTTACTGTATGTTCACAGCCTTCTTCTGAAAAGTACGTTGGATTGGATCAAAGCACTTCACTTAGAATAACAGATCATGGTTTTTAGAATATATTTATCATTCAGCTTAGTGTAATAACTGCAAATTTATAATTTGATTACTAAATCCTGTTCCTTTTCTAAGGTAAAAATTGATTTAGAAGAGTTCATAGCAAACATTATTATTATTTTGCACACCCCGCTATGTGAAACTCAGGCCAAAGAAACAGTAATATTTCACAGATCTGGAGAAACCCCTAAGGGATTTCTGAGCTCTGAGGTATTAACTAGAAATTAATGTAGGCTTTTGGCAATTGTTTTCTCACCAGAGAGTGTACTGAAATCTGTATCTGCAGTACTACCAGGTGATGAGAGTGACTTCCCTCTACTGGAGGGGTTTGCTGCTGCCATCTTAACTGTTGCAGCAGGATATCAGCTTCAGGGGGATTAGTGGCTTGGTAGGGCAAACTCTGAGGCATGTGCCAGTTGTATGCCTGCTAATGTTCTTCTACTGCTCTTGAAACAGAGCGTTTCAGGTGGAAGATAGTAGTGGCTGCACCAAAGATTATGTGGAGATTCGTGAAGGGAATGATACAGGCAGGCTGGTAGGACGATTCTGTGGGAACTTCTTGCCTTCAAATTATACGTCTGTCATTGGACACATCCTGTGGGTCAAATTTGTCTCGGACAGCTCAGGCACTGACACTGGCTTCAGGGCCACATTCTCTCACTGTAAGTAAATGTTATTTAACTGAAAACTAATCTGTTGTAACACTTTTGAAACAATATAAAAAAGTGATCATTTGTTCCTGTAAAATCTATTAGATGTTTGTTGATGTTCGTAAGGCTGTAAATTCACCTAAAAAATATTCTGCGACATGTCTGCTGAATGTAAAGGGATGATCCAAAACACGTAAGACCAGAACTCATGTGCATGTATGTTAAGTATAACATAACCAGAAGAATTCAGTGTGACGTTCTATCTTTTTAAATTGTCGTAACAGACAGTATTTATTCAGATTGATCGTATTTCCTTTCCAAACGCAGAAAGTTTCACGGATTATATAAAATGTCCTCTATTTCATTGTCTGCTTTCTAACAGTTTATCACCTGGTTTTCAGATTCTTCCTTCAGCAATATTGGGCTGTGAAGATGCAAGAAAGAGCTATATACTAAAAACTTCTATGGCATCCCTAGTTTACCAGTAGCCTGTTAGAGTTAAAAATATCCCACCATATGTCTTTGCTACCTGTGAGTGAGGAATGGTATTTGATTTTTATGTTTCCATTTCTTAGACAATTGACGAATTAAGAAAAAAACCCATTTAGTTCCCAGTGTTTCATTTTGCTTTTGAAGTGCAACTCCATTTTCTTTCAAGTGTATTTTCCAGTTTGGATCTAGATGCCAACAATCAGGAAGCAGAGCTAGAAGAAAAGCAAACAGTGCCAGCTCATAGATACAAAATTTCAAGGGATCATTGCGAAGTCAGTCTGACTTGCTGCATGAGCAGACTGCTGAAGCTAAATATCCACAAGCTAACAACAAGAAAATAATTAGATATGCATCCTAGGACTGTCCGAGGCACAACTCTATGCCTCACAGTGCTGTCTAATCCTAAGTAAATAGTCAGATCAGCCAAAATGGAAGATGTATTCCAGGCTGGGCCCTGGTTCTTCTTTTGATCCATGTGAATTAGAAGCATTAGTTGTCTCTGTCTTGTTTTTCAGTGTATGAAAATGACATTGTGGGAAACAGTGGACAAATAGCTTCACCACAGTGGCCCAGAAGTTACCCTCACAATTCTAATTACCAGTGGAGAATAAGTGTTAATGCTTCACAAGTTATCCATGGCCATATCCGGCAGATGGACATTGAAAACCACGGCAGATGCCAGTATGACAAGCTAAAGGTGATTTCATTGTGAGAAGTTACATTATTTCAATTAACTTCGATAAAAATAATGGCTAGAAAACCTATGAGAGGAATGGAAGAATTTCCAAGGATCCGGTGTGGTTTACTGCTTTTGCTGTGTCATCTTTTCAATAATTATTAGCTATAGAAGGGTCGCATGCCCTTTATCTCCCTAACAGATATTTCCAATCTGTAAATTTGAAGCTTATTTGATATTTCCAATCTGTAAGTTTGAAACTTAAGTCCATGATGGTACAATCCTGAATATTCAAATCAAAGAATTTCAGGTCAGATGCCAGGTTGAACTTTGCTCTGTGCTGATCCAGTTGGGGACAACAGTGATAATAACATCTCAGTGCCTTTAAAAATAAGTTTCTTTTAAAATCCTACACGGAACAATCCTTTACTTGCACCTTCTTTGATCTCTACATCAGTAATTTGCTGTTTGCCATAGGAAAGTACCTCTTTGGTTGTTTTTTCTGTACCCTTCTGTAATACAGTCTAGCTTTTTTTACCAGGCTAAAAAATACAGTGCATGTGGTGCTAACCAAAATGGAACAATAGAGGGAACAAGTTGTTTCTGAATTTAGCTAAACATAAATGCCTAGTTAAATAAGGTAAATACCTTCTTCTCTTTCTTTTTTTTTTATTAACCAGCTGATTCACCAGTTAATACTAGTTCGGTATATTCAGTATAGTCAATTCTTTATTAATTCACTGATATGCAAATCTGATCAAAAATGATCAAAAAGGAAATATAACTCTCCTTCATCTCATGTCAGATTTTCACAGCATTTTCCTTCTTCTAACTCAGCCTGCTTTTCTGTGTCTGTCACTCTGAAAGCAAAATCAGCTAGACATTCAGTCAGTGTGAATCACTGGCCTTTATCCTGGCTCAAGGATGAGATCTTCAGTGTAATATGAATGTTTATTTAACATTTAGAAAAAATAATTATTGCATATTTAGCTTATAAAATTTAAAATATGTGTTCATCGGGGAAGGAAAAAAAAAACAAAACCAAAAAACAACCAAAACCCAAAAGCAATGCCCTTTTTTTTTTTTTTCCCTGGAAATCGTATTGCTTTTTCCTCAGCAAGGAACAAGTTTGTATCAGTGCACTTCTTTAATGTGGGATGCCAGTCCATGTTCCCAAAGAGCAGCTCTGTAATGGGGAATGAGCTGAATTTGATGACTTCCATTAAGATCCTGCCTCTTCTGAAAGCATCACAATTAACAATAGTATATAATGGAAAGGGAGATTTTGTTCCTTTTGTTCTGAGACGTTGCTCTCTAACTGGAATTTGTTGAATGATCCCTCAGTCATTTAAAGAGAGTAATTTTCTCCTTGGAAACTTGCTGAGTATGGGCTGGTTTAAAATCTGCCTGTGTGAAGAATGGCACTGTTGTCCTTTCTGCAGGTTTATGATGGGCCCACCATCCATTATTATCCTATTGCAACATACTGTGGCGAGGACCCTGCTTCTTTTGCATCCTCTGGCAGTTCAATGACAATCCAGTTCCAGTCAGATTCGTCTGTGGCTGGAAAAGGCTTTCTTCTGGACTGGTATGCAGTGGATGCTTCTGCTGTTACACGCACCATTGCTAGAGGTGGGTTTTCAGTTGTTTACGTGGTTAAAAGTGATACAGCCAGTGATATTCTGAGCTTTACTTAAACTCCAAACCAACATCCCCGCAAAAGAAAGCCCTTTTCTTTTGGGGAAGGGGAAAGCTTTCACTGACATTTTAATTAAGCATCTTAATAGCTTTTAAAAACAATGTATAGAGACTCTCAGATATACTGTTTTACAGAGATTAAAAATAAGCATGTTGCTAAAAAGGCTTTTTTCTTTACACAGGTATTTCATGAAAGCTAAACAGTTTATATGCTTTCATGAAGAAGTATCCCTCCTGCAATACCATTCTTAAATCACTGGCCATTGTGGTATAGAATCATAGAACAGTTTGGCTTGCAAGGGACTATGGGCAAGAGACCTTTCACTAGACTAGGTGTATAATTGGTTATATGGGCACCATTCCTTTCTGATATGCAACCTGCGTTAAACTGTGGTAGATGCTCTTTGGTCTTTTGCTAGATATTCCTAGTGGTAAAATAGGTCACATCATTGCTGCACCAGGTAGCACAGGAACATCCTTATAGCTCAGGATTTTCAGGTTTTGTATTCCCAGTCCAAACTGAAGTTGAAGAAACGCATTCCTGTGACTACAGACACATCCTCACTGTGCCCCCATTGTGATTAATTATAGGACTGTCATCTTATATGATATGAGGGAGTGTTCATTTTAAAAAGAAGATGCTTTCATTTTTGTCTTCTTGTATGTGACAGGTGCATGCGGAGGGGCTGTAACAGCTGAAGAGACACCTTCATTCCTCTTCTCACCGGGCTGGCCCATGAATTATAGAAATTCTGCTGACTGTGTGTGGCTTATCAGAGCTCCTGCATCCACCGTAGAGTTCAGCATCCTTGCCCTCGACATAGAATCTCACAGCTCATGCAACTATGACAAACTTATTATCCGAGATGGTAAGTAGCCGATCTTGCCCTGCCCCATCTACACGTGATAGATACCCAAGGTCACAATACCTGTAATTTTCATATCCCTTGAGCTTAAGCAATCTAGATAGCAGTGACAACATGCTCTAAATCAGTATTCTTCTTCTGTGCTGTGACATTTTCTAGTTAAAATAAAGTAGCAAGGTCTAGCCAAGTCTAGCAAAATACATGGTGATCTATGGTCTATACAAACATTTCTCAGTCTGGAAGAAGTTAAAGATTTTGAAAAACACCTACTTGAAAGTGTGTGTCACAGCAACCAATAGGCAGATGTGAACTGATTTGATTTTAACACTAATGTGTTCTTTTGACCTCAGGCGACACCAGTCTTTCTCCAGTGCTGGCTACTCTGTGTGGACGAGAACCTCCTGGGCCAATAAGATCATCTGGAGAGGCAATGTTCATCCACTTCACATCAGATGCAAGTGTTACTGGAGCTGGATTTAATGCCTCTTATCAGAAAAGTAAGATTTGTTTTTCTTATCCCCCAGATAAATGTCTGCCATGCTGCTAACAATGGGGTAAGGAAAGAAAAGACTTTGGCATTTTTAACAGCTGTCTACAGTCTATTTGATTAATCGCATGGACCAATTATTCACATTTCATGAATATGCATGATAAATGTCTGACTTTGCAAAGGTAAAATTTGCTATTTTACCAGGAATGTAATACAACAAAGCATGATTCAACCAGGCCGGTCACTTTTCAGAAGTAGGAAAAGTGTATGTGTAAGTTTATAACAGCTGAGCTGAAGGGTGAAATAATGCCCAGCTAAAAGAGAGAAATGAATGACTCAAAGCACAGACGCAAAACAGGGAGAAATGCAGAAAGCTATGTAAGTTCCAGCAGGAATGTCAGCAATTTCAGTGGCACTCCTCCCACATGCACCCAGGGATAATAACAGATTCCTGAATGGGCTGAGGCTCCAAGGAAGGTGCTAGGGTTACAATAGGTAGCCAAGGGAAGTTTTTCTGACTTGCAGCCTGTGTAGGTGACAGAAGTTTGGTCCGTGGATAGAAGCAATGTACTCAATAGTGTAACAATATGCTCATACCATGGGAGGTCCTTGGCATAGCTGCCTGCTCACTCATCTGTTAAGTCTCTGAGAACTCAGTCTCACTTGTCAGGATGTTTGGTGTGTGTCATCTTGCAAGCTACTAGATTATGTTTGGGAAATCATTCATTGTGTGCATTGCTGTGTGCCCCTCTACTCTTCATACACTTGCTTCAGCATTTGCTTTTACCCATTTACATCTTCCTTTTAGGAGACAGGGTTTTTCTTTAAATAAATATGGGAATAGTTGGTGCTAATATTTTTTTCTTTGCTTCAACTCATTTTTCTAAGGTTGCGGAGGCTATTTACATACAGGCAGGGGTGTGATAACATCCCCCAACTACCCTCAAGACTATGCTCCTAATCTGAATTGTTCCTGGCATGTAGAGGTAACCTCTGGATTTACTATTGCCGTCCATTTCGAACAGCCTTTCCAGGTTAAGAGTGAAGATACCTCCTGCAGCCTTGGAGATTATGTAGAGGTGAGGTTATTGGCTAGCTCACCAAATCCTCAAAGCTATTAAAGCCACTGAATCTTGTAGATTTCACTGTCAGAAAGGCAGCCCAGGTTGTCAGGTGGTGGGAATACCAAAGAGAAATACCACAGATATTATTTCTCTCTCTCTCTCTTTTATATTGCTGTGCCTTAAATAATCAGTAGGTTATTGTCCACATACACACACCCTGGCTGGAAGCTGTAAGATGGTATGTGCTCAAAGTTTACATTCCACGGCTGTTTGCCTGAGTAACATTAGTGATTTCTCTTCTTCTAGCTGAGGAATGGGTTAGATAATGCTGCCCCACCTTTGGTGTCTGGAAGAGGGAATGGGCGGTTTTGTGGAAGCAGCCCCATCTCTACCATGTATACCACAGACAATCAGCTCTTTGTTCACTTCGTTTCTGACAGCAGCAATGAGGGTCAAGGATTCAAACTGAAATATGAGGCTAAAAGTCTAGGTAAGTCTAGGAAATAAAGAATCCTGCTGCTCAATAGATACAGCTTGGAGCTTGTCCTCTTAGAGGAGGCTCTTGTTGTAAGTCTCAACTCTGGTAAAATCAGATGTCTGCAAGATTGTCCTGTTTCCTTCTAAAGAGAGATAGATAGCTCTAGATGACCTGGGGATATTGAAGTTAAAACCCCCCCAAACTTATGGGAAACCCTTTAGCAGGGGAGTAGTAGCTATAGTTAGGAAGAGATGTTCAAAATTCATACATGAAAGAAAAATAAAACAAAACACATACCTGACAACAAGAATATTATTTTGAACATACAGTACACAGTGCAAGTGCTAAATGATGCCAGGAATGATTTAGGCTAGTGCGTCTAGAAAGGTGGCAACAGTTCTCACAAGTTGTACTCTCAGCTGAGAAAATAACATTCCCTGCCAGAGCTAACATTTTTGAAAGAATGAAAAAGATGGAGACCCAGGTTCTAGCAATAAATCAGGGTTTGCAGTTATTCCACTGTACTCATGACACATGCTGCTTGGGACACTAGGAGATCTCCTGTTAAACACAACTGAGGCCACCTGTCAATCTACTCAAATCCTTAAATGCTTGTTTTCTGCCAACTTTTCCAACAAAGAACCAGTCTTAGCATTACTGTCAGGGATTCATGAAGGGAATAAGTGAAGCCATACAATAGCATTTCTACCACTTCGATTTATGAATCTTGACTAAAACCCTGTATTGCTAGAACCCAGTATTGCTAGAACACAGTGGGGGGTCTTGACAGAAAGGTTCTGGTCAAAATAAAGGTATTTCTGTGGGATAAAGGACCTGAAGAAATCCTCATGTTTGCTCTGACTGGCATTCCTCACGCATTCGTTATTGTCTCAAACAGAGATTTCAGGTTTTGGAAAGCAGAAGTGGGAAATGATTCACAGAAGTATTGATGGGCTTGACTTGCAGGCTTTCTGGCTCTTGGGAATTGGGGTAGGAACAAGGCAAGAAATATGTTTCCTGCTTGGTTTAGAAGCAATCCAAGGAAGAACTAACAGGTGTTGAATCTGGGGCCCTGAACGTTTGAAAATGAGGAGGGCTAGGTAAGCTGGAGCACAGGAATATAGTATTCTACTGTATTAAAATGTTTTCCTATAGTAAGCAGTCAAATGCATTTGGTTTTGATATAACTATATGACACCAGAAAGAAACTATGTTGGAATATAGAGATAACTCATGTAGTTGATGCCTCCCACATTTCCTTAACATGTGCTTTTTATTGGTGATCTTTTCTTTCCCAGCTTGTGGAGGGAATATTTATATCAATGATTTCAACCCCAGTGGATATACATCCTCCCCCAACTATCCAAGCAATTATCCTCCACATGCTGACTGTGTCTGGACCATAAGTGCTCCTAATGGACATGCAGTAGAGCTGCAGTTTGAAGATCAGTTTTACATCGAACCTTCACCGAAGTATACATCCACATTATTTTGCCTGTGTTTCTTCAGAGAATCCATTCTTTCCCTTTTAATTTCTCTAATTTCCCCCAGAGTGCACTTCCAGATTTACAATCAAAAGTGGTTAGGAAATTTTTGAGAGAGATCACTGAATCTATCAGGCCACTGGCATACATTCTTAGGACTTTGCAGATACTTTGGGTCTTTATATGCCCACCTAAGTAAGACCCCATGTTTGGATTTTAATTCCCTTCATGTGTCTTATATCTGTTCCTTAATTCAATAGTCATCACTGAGATTTAATAGGGAATATCTGCTGAATTTGAATGCTGCCCAAACCAGTAGTTTAATGATGGTCACAATTACTCTTAACAGTGCTGTTCATAACCCTCCCCAGGACTTGCTTCTGTCAGATCTGATCTGATCATAGATTGGGCTTGGAATCAATCATCTTTCTTCATCCTTCTAGCATTTCTTTTGATTCAAACATTACATAACTAACATGGATTATGAACTTCTTGATTCTGTCCTGGTCACGCTGAATGGAAAGTGATCTAAATCACTACAGCTTCCTAGCTTTATGCACATACTGAGATGATTTCAAACTATTACCGCCATACATTGAACCGAAAATCTCTCCTCTTCCAGCTGCAGTTCCAGTTACCTAGAACTACGTAATGGTGCTGACTCCACTGCCCCCGTCATTGCCAGGCTCTGTGGAGATTTGATGCCAGGCTTACAGAGATCCTCAGGAGCTGTAATGTACCTGAGGTTCAGGTCTGACAACAGTGCCACACATGTGGGATTCACTGCCAAATACTCCATTGGTAATGCTTGCATTTATCAATTTCTGATTTTAGAGGAGATTTTGGTCTGAAGTGTTAGGCTTTTGTAATAGGGCTTAAATCATGCCTATAAGGTAGACTGACAGATACATGCCTCTTTCAGTTAGTGTTAGAGCTAAGTCATCAGAATCATCATATGGGTTAGCATCAGCGTGTTGTGCACCTAGGAACAGGTGAAAATTAGAGAAATAGAAATAGGAAAGTGCTCATAGGTCTGCAGCAGTGGAAACAACAACTGAATAACCTCTTGTCAATGGCAATTATCAAAGGGGCAGTACAAAAAAAAGCCAACATGGATGAAGTAATGTAACATGGTTTGATTTTCAGCATGTAAACTTAGTGTCACTTTCATGAGCAGGATCCTGAAGGGGAATGCAAAGATTAGCTGAGAGCTGGTAGGAGAAGAACAAATCAGGAGCTTCTCTATGTAAATGTAAATAACAATGTTGCTAGACAAATGGGGCAACACAACAGTGGGCTGAAAAAGAAATGAACGGTGAGAACCATTATTTGCCAGCTGGGAAAAGAAATAACTTTCTGGGAAAGGAAAATTATTTGCTCTCAAACTGAAAAAAGACGAAACCAAAACGAAACAAACCAGGATTAGAAAGCACTAGCAAAGCTTTAAAATGAAATAATGTTGTCTTTGATCAGATTCAGAAATATGCTACCTTTTTATTTTGATAATGTTAATAATCTTCAAAGAATAGCAGCTGTTATGTTCGTATCACTCATATAGGAAATTCAAGGACTTAATTTCTCAAAGGCAAAGTAGTGGGCTGTATTGCTTTACAAAGTTTTTTGCTGATTGTGTTAGATCTCAAGCACGTAAGCCAAAATAGTGTACTATTATATTTCTGAATGTGAAAACTTAAGCAATTTGCATGAGAACAGTGTTAGTATACAAAGCCATAGCCACAGTTTATATTTATCCATAACACATTTACTGTATCTCAGCTGTATGCCAGTCATCTTGGAACAAATCACAAATCACTCCGCAGACAGCATGAACACAACTGTGCCACAAAAAGATTGTAACTAGTAGACACACAGAATGCACTGTAAAATCCACTAGATTCCACCTGGGCATATTATTTGATGTAAGCCTTAGTATTGTGAACTTATGTTTGTAGGTACCACAGAGAAATGAGTTTTCCGAGAGAAAATTAAAATAAAATAGCTGCTTCCTGAATCTTGCAGTGATCACTTACCAAGCACTGCACACAGTGGAATGTGAACAGGAAGGGGCTACATGAAAGAGGCATCTGAACCATAGCTGGGGACTCAAACCAGCAACCAACTTTTGTCAGTCGTAAAAGACTTAGATTCACATTTAGCAAACCAAATTTCTTTGTAATTATCTGATACCTCTTTCCAAGATTTTCTGGTAAACATGAACATGGGTAGAGATTAGATATAGACCTTGAAATCTGTAAGTTTTCAAATTAATAATAGATATGACAGAGAGGAAGGGATGCTTCCAATAGTAAGGGCTGTGCAGGGAAAAAAAAAATATCTGAACTAGGACTGGTTGATTTAGAAGGAAAATATAGAAGACTTTTAACTGGAACACAATTCCTGGTTTATTACCACAGGTAGAAAATGAGTCCATTGTGCTTTAGTTTTAAGTCTTGTTTAGAGGAAAATAATCCTTCTGAGGTCCTTCAGTCAGCCAAACAATGTTCTTCCTTTTGCAGCTCCCTGTGGCGGGACTGTGATAGGACAAACCGGCATCATTGAAAGCATAGGGTATCCTGAGCTTCATTATCAAGACAACCTGCTGTGTGAATGGTTTCTGCAGGGTCCCAGGGGCCACTATCTTACCATCAGACTAGAAGACCTAGATATTCAACACTCTTCCAACTGCACAAATGACTTTGTGGAGATCCGAGAATACAATGCTTCTGGTGAGAGAATTATTTCAGTGTTTGTCTTTCCTTTCATAGTACTACTGCAAAACCTCACCAGAGTTCCTGAAAACATTTCCCTTTGAGTACAAAGTAAGCCTTTTCAATGTACAGTATTTGCTTCTGACTGCCTTGCTTGCTGAAGAAAAATGAGGCAAACAAACCCCTTCTGTTTCCCAGCAATAACTTGATTTTACTCCTGCCTGTCTGGCTTAATAGAAAAGTGATCCCTCTATATAAATATAACATGTTAATATAAAATTGTCTTTCTATATGTGATTTTTGCAGGAAATTTGTTGGGCAGGTACTGTGGTAATACTCTTCCTGATGCTGTGGACACCTCTGACACTTTTGCTTATATCAAGTTTGTCACTGATGGATCAGTCAATGCCCGAGGATTCAGACTGCGCTTTGATTCCAGTACTGAAGGTTGGCTTTGTAAGGTTGCAAGTTACTTTCAGGAAGCAACATACACCATAATTGCACTAATATGGCATATATTGTAGATCACTTTTTCTTGGAGTGGTATTTGCTCTTAAATTTAAATTCTGGGATATGTATGGAGCTCTCTGATCACTACTTAGCTGAGCTGAAATGCTGAGAAGCGAGCAGCCTCCCACTATAATTGATGTTGTTGTCAGTGGTAGGTCTCACACAAAAAGCATGCTCTTCCACACCTTTTCTCTCCAGCAATCAGTCCAGAGATGTCCTACCATCCCTCCCCACATCCTTCTTGATGAGGAGGAAGGTAGAGAAACCCTGTAGTTTTCCTTGATGATATTCTGTCTCTTTGAGGTGAGTAGTATTCTTAAATCCCCCTAAAAATAAGGTTTAACCAGTAGATTTTAAGCAGAATTACAGAACTGCAGAGACACTGAGATTGGAAGGGAACTCCACGCCCCTGCTCAAGCAGGGACAGATAGAGGAAGTGTCCCAGAACTGTGGCAAGTTGGGTTTTGAATGTCTCCATGGATAGAGACTCTAAAACCTCTCTGAACAACCTATTTCAGTGTTCAACAACCCTCACAGTGGCAAGTGTTTTCATATGTTCAGATGGAATTTCATGTGTTTTAATCTGGGGCTATTGCCTCTTGCCCTGAGTGCAATGACTTCAGAGAGCTGCTCAAATCAGGACTAAGGACATGGACTTATTCCTGTTTCACACTTCTCTTTCACATTCTTTAGTGTTTATGCAATGCTTGTCCTGCCACAATATGGCTACTTTTAAAGAAATTCATTGCAGTGATGGTCTTGAAAAATCTCCTGCCAGCCCCTCTTAGCTCCTTACAGCTCATTTAAAAGCTCATCTGAAGCTTCCTTATTCTTGGTGTTTGCTTCCGCAATAAAGTAACAGAGCAGGGAAACAAATGCCAAAAGAATGTTATTCCGCTCCCAATAGAAGATCAATAGAAGAGAAACTGTATTAGCAATCATGGAAGAGAAACTGTATTAGCAATCATGGAAGAGAAACTGTATTAGCAATCATGGAAGAGAAACTGTATTAGCAAAAAATTAATGCAGGTCGATACACAGATGAGAAAATTTTGCAGGAGTCTGTAAGACTAAAAGACTAAATTTCCCACTGCGTTCCATTAAACTACATCTTCATTATAAAAGGAAACCATATGTGGGCTGGTAAAATTATACCATTAGGCTCACCAAAAAAAAAAAAAAAAAAAATGCACTGTATTCCCAAGGCATTTAGTGATCTTTTCTTAGAGCAATAATTGGATATTCATACAAAAGTAGGAGGAAAAAACCCCTCAAAAATGAAAAATAAAACAAACAAAAAAACCCCAACAAAACAAAACCAAAACCAAAAAAAACCACATACAACTATACTGAAAAAGTGTTGCTTAAAATCCTTGAAAGCTTTTTCCTTTTTCTCTACCTCTATCAACCAGCAGAGGAAAAACACATCCTTCATCATTACCCAGTCTAAGACCCTGCTCATTCTGTGTATCTCTGCCTAGTCATCTGAAAGGCAGAAATTCTCATTCCTGCCACAGTGAGAGGTTTGTATCATTTGACAGCAAGGCTTGTGGGTGTCGTGGTTTAAAGCCAGTCAGGTAACTTGTTCACTCACTCCCCCCCTTCTTTCCCTCCCCCTAGGCTCCCCACAGCCTCACGAAGATGGAGGCGAGGGCGAGGGCCAGCTTCTGAAGCCTGGCACGAGCCCTTCAGAGAACATTAATAATCAGACTAACAGAAGTTCTATGGTTAATTTATGGCTGAATGATAAAAGCTGGCAGTAACTTAGCTGTTCAGGCAAACATGGACAAGATAGGCACGTAAAACCAACCTCTCAGCATCTCTTTTTCTTGCATCATTAATGTGTTGTGGGTTTTTTGCTGTAACTCTATTAGCAATGCTTCATTCTAAGTGTCCCAATATTTGGGTATTTCAGAATGTGGTGGGGATTTTACTGCCCCTGTTGGGACATTTACTTCACCCAACTATCCCAACCTATACCCACATAATCGAGTGTGTGAATGGAGAATCACAGTGGGAGAAGGCCGACGTGTGACTCTAACCTTTAATGACATGAAAACTGAAGAACACTGGAGGTGCTCATCAGATTATGTGGCTGTGAGTATCAGGCGTGAAGGCAGAAAATGCTCTTCCTAATCCCTTTATGGAGCCTTAATGGATCTAATAGAGCTGAAATGTCATTTATAGTCGATGTGTGGTTTTAAGACAAATTATTATTTAATCTGGGGAAAACAGGTGGAAAATTCTACCTCTTTATCACCCCTTATTTCCAAAAAGATAGATATGGGTTGCTTTATCATGGTTATTTTAAATTTTTGTTTATTTAGTGAAAAAAAAGAAATCAAACCTGGCACACAGAACTGGACATGGTCAATGGTACAAAAGCCTCAAAAATATGTTTCCTCTGTGAAACTGAGGAATGGGAGATGCAGTTAAGTTTCCCACTTTTTCAGATTAGCAGTGCAAACATGGGAATTGGCTTTGGTATGGTCAGAAGCTAGGCCATGTACATGTATGACAGGGTGAAGTAGCCCTCCCTTGAGATTCATAGATGATGTTTGCCTTGTTTTCCTTCACAGATGCTGTAGACAGACCATGCAGAGCTGGCTTTGCATTGATTAATGAAGTAATGATCTCTTAAAGGAAGATCTATCTTGCTAGCTTTTGTGTCTTCAACACTAATATATTCCAAATCTCAGTGGGGAACATCATTTCTGCCTAGCTCGCACTGCTGAGATCATAGTAGAAAGAAGGAAATTAACTCCTAGGCTAAAAGCTGTATGAAAGAAACTGAGAAAAATACCTCTGGACCATCAAAAAGTGAAATGCTTGAATTAATAAAAAATGCTCACCAGCACTCAATATGTTGGAAGTTTTTTATAAAGTTGATGTTGGCTTTAACAAGAATACAAAGATGATCATTTGAATGAATATGATCAGTAGCTGGCATTATTAAGTGGCTGAAGGTCTAAATATCAAGCTAAAATACAGTATTTTTTTCCCAATAAAACTGTTTAATTTTTTTTTTTTTCCCAAGAAAAGAGAAGGAGAGAGGGAGTATGTTTGGGTTTCACCAAAATAAGCAAGATATTTTTAAGTTTTACTTCAGATCCTCATCCACTCCAAGCAATGGAGTTTTGTTCCAAGGTTTTGAGTAGGTTTGGGAACTAGCCTACTGTGAGATATGTCAATGAACCTTGTATTAAAGATGTGAAACACTGTTAATTGATACAAGAGATGCTTATAAGACTGTACTTTGGTCTCATAAGAGTTTATTTTGACTCAACAGGTTTACAATGGCCTCAGACAGAACTCTCCCCGGCTGGCCAAGTTGTGTGGAGAAGTAAATCCAGGCACTGAGGTGAAATCCTCTGGAAACACAATGAAAGTAATTTTGGTGACAGATATGTCCCATGCAACCAGAGGCTTCAGTGTGTCATACACATCTAGTGAAAATGCAGGTAGTGTATGTTTTTAAATTAAGTAACTGATCTTTGGCGATTCATTTCACACCTAAAGTACTGGTACATGTCAAAAAATAATCTAAACAGATAAAAAAAAATCTCTGATACCTTTTTTTCCTCTCTTACATTACTACTGATTTATTGTTTTGTACTTAGTCTTGAGTAATAAAGTGGCCTTATTCCATTAAAAGATCCAAAAAGCATAGTGCCATAGACAAATTGAATAATTCAAGTGCTTCCATATTACTCAGGAGGGTAATTAACTTACTGTAGCTTGTGAAAGATTGCAGCTAACCTACTTTTGCAAGCTCAGCCTCCAGAGAGGAGGCAGCTGACAGAGCCTTACTATTAATGCTTTTAAACTTGATTTTCCAATTTCTCCCCAAGCATCCTAATGTAGAACGAGTGTTCCAACTCCCCCAAGAGCATCCTATTATAGCACAAGTGCACTGTGCTTGAGAGTATGTTCCAGAAGAATCTCCTTTTGAGTCTAGAATTAGGTAATGGGTAGGGGCAATACTGAACTGGAGCTGCAGTGGGATTGTATGAGAATGTTAAATATACTTCTTGTATTGATAGTGCTGCTGAAACATTTTATTTGGTACCGTATATAATTGTTGTTCTTTGATTTACAAGTCTTTAAAAACTTGTCAATAAATTTCAGGACACTAGGCAAGAATTCTCTTGTACATGTCAATAAATTATAGAAGAAAAATGGAAGAACTTTTGATCTAATCAGCACATTCGCTTGCTGACATGAGCAAGCCTCTGAGTAAACAGGGGCAAGATTTCTCCTCTTACAAGAATTATCACTAGTTTTAAATAAATTCTATTTTGTTTCTGCAGTTTGTGGTGGAACCCTGATGGGATATGCAGGTGGGAATTTCTCTTCTCCTGGTTATGATGGCGTCAAAAATTACACAAGTAAACTGAACTGTGAATGGACCATTGAAAACCCTTCCCACTATAATTCATCCATATATGTGTATTTTGAGGATTTTCACTTGGAACATCACCAGGACTGCCAGTACGACTACCTGGAGTTACGAATAGGTTTGTACATTTACCAGGAGAATGGGTAAAGCCCGTCAAGATTCTGCATGTGCAACTCTGTGCCAAATCTTGTTCATATATGTTTGCAGAGAGTGATTGTTGTAGGATCTGTTCATTTGAGAGGGTGTTCACATGCATTCATTCCATGTTGCCTCCAAGACCAGGAGTGGGATTTCAGTACCAGATGCATGGATTTGGTCACCCTTTCTTTCAGGGCAGAAAATGGAAAACTGGATAGGTACCTTGGGGGGATAAATTATTTTCGTGGTTGCAGTACACACCTGATTCTCTCTTTACAAGGGACAATGTGAATTTCACTTCATCTCCATTAAAAGACAGCAGTCAGAAGTTGGAGTCATCAAATAATTTATTTGGTCCACAGCCCATCCTCTACCTGCTCCTGAAATATCTCTAGAGACAGCAGGAGTGGAGTAAATTTAATTATTCATAGCCTCTGGGCTGCAAACTCACTTCATACCCTATTTTTGTACTCAAAAAGATGCTTCTTCAAAAGCAGATCTCTATTTCCTATAAGACTGCATCACAAAACACCAACTACAGCATTTAAAAGGAAAACAATCACAGGATTAATGCACCAGTAATATCTCTGCATATTTGAGCATCTTTAGCTATCCACAGGAACCAGCAACTGGAAATGTCAGATGAAAGTCACTCAGCTAATGCCAAGTGCAGTATGAAAGCTCCAGCTGTTGTCTTTGCTGAGAGGCTGTATCTGTGAGTCCCAGAGAGAGCAAGTTCTAATTTGCCAGGAAATTGTTTCTGAAAGGTGGTGGGTGAGTTGAGAGCAGGAATCTGTTACATCTTTCTTTGCATTCATTGAATGAGAGCTTTTGGTTGTACAGCATTGGTTCGTCCTGTGCACAGCCAAACCATGCATGACTGCATAACTTACCAGTTCTCTGCCACATAAGTGCTGGAACTGGGAAATGATAGAAAGATAACTCAGATAAAGAAATAATAAAATATATCTGTTCTATTATTCTTCAGTTCTCACTGCTCTCACTTTATTGTGAACCTCAGGCCTCCAGGCAATACAGTCAAAAGAAAGAGATAAAAATATAGTTGTCTTTTGGTCTACACAGTTTTTTTATCTAAAGAGTAATGTTCATTTTGGCCATAATAACAGACCTTCAGTTTCACAATCAGTCTCATGTCAAAGGCAAAATGCTCTAATTCATCTGTGTATGCTGACAAGTGATGAGCGCTGAGATGCAAACAGTACAAAATATCACTAAACTCAGGCAGGTGCTGTTTAAGTCTCTCATCAAAACAGGTGTGAATTTGGGGAATGGTCCAATTCAATGGTAAGTTAACTAGGAGACCCCAAAGGAAGCTGAGATGTGTAAAATTTTTTTGAGTTACCCATGCAACACACTTCATGGTACTGGACAAAAAAAAAAAAAAAAAAAGGCAGAATTGTGTGTATTCACTGAGAAATATCTAATCTGGATAGACAAATATTTCAAATTCCTTTGGGTAAGGATTTATTAAATTATCAGGCATGTGCATGTAGTCTGTAAATGGTAGTACAGCTGAGCATATTGCTGCAGTGAAATGTACTTCTAACTTTTGACTTCTGTGGAAGCCCCTTGATTCTGCCTTTCAGTTTGAACCCAATCTTACAGCACAATCCCACTATTTATTTACATTTTCTGTTTATCAGAAGCCTCCATGTCTGGCCATCTGGCCATTCATGAAAGCAGTGACTGGTGTCACTTTTCACACAGGAGAGACTGAGTGACCTGTTTCACATCTGACACATAGTCAATCCCCTCACAAGAAGTGCAAAAAAGAAAAGTTCACTCCACATTCTAATGCTCAAAGTAGTTATTCCTATTCCAAACCATAATTTACCATGAGCGTCTTCTGCTTGTACAGCTCACTATCATTTTTAGTGCATGTTAACAAGACAGGTTTTAGCATTTCTCTGTGTAATTTACATTAACAGAATTTTATTATATGTCTCCATCTATCTCTGTGCTTCAGGGCACTGAAGTGGCTGTGACACTGTATATGACAGAAAGATGAATTTACTCAGCCATGTTAACTGGAATAACTGTGAAAAGGCTTTCAAGAGCACCCAAAGTTTCTCCCTCTTGCTCTACTGCCTTCTTCACAAGAACAGCCTGCCACTCTGTGTGGACCTAGGAGTTGCTATTGAACAGAAACTTTAAAGTCCAGCAGTATGCTTTTATTAGAGAAACAAATGTAGGAATGGCATTGCCTGAATATCATGAGAAATGCTATTAAGATTATTTACCTTCTCCTGAGAATATATCAGTAATAAAGAGAAACTGATACTTCTACCAATGTGACAGATAAGGCATTACACCAACTTGAGCAAACATACAGTATCACAGATGTGTAGCGGTCTGCGTTGTGCTTTCCTTTTAGGTTTCAATGATTTGAGCAAATGCTGGCGATATGTTAAAAGAGACGCCCACTATTAATACAGTAATGACAGCTTGTTCATGGGTGTGAATCCCTGTAACATGCCTATATGGTAGAAACTTAAAATCCCTATTGATTTTAATGAGGATGTCAAAACCACATAGGCTTAATGAGCTTCCATGACATCAGGTCTTAGGGCATTTCTTCCCACTGTTCTGCCTGAAAATGTCTGCAAGTCTGGGGCATTTTCTCTGGTTTTGGGTCTGATGGGTTATATAAAATGAAAATGTGCAGGGTGGCAGTAAAGGGAAAGAAGCCTAAGATACTAAAAAGATCATTACTACAGCTTTAGAGAGAATTTCCTTGATGAGATTTAGATCCCAGCAATGAATTGCAGTGCTCTACCTATACCCGTAACAAATAATCTGTTATTAAGCGTGATATATTCTTTTGCCTGTACTTCTTTTGTCAAACCAAAATTAAATGCATGTTTTCCCTGTCTATTCCCTGTCTATGTTATTGTAGCTCCTTTAGGATTCAAAAAGTGTATTTTTGTTTTCTTTCTTTACACAGGGGATGCTGATGGAGAACTAATAGCCAGACTTTGCGGTCAGGCTGCACCATCTGTGCCACTAGTCATAGCTGCCCCCCAGATCTGGGTACACTTTATAAGCGATGAAAACAAAGAAGATAAAGGATTCTTGGCCCATTACACATTTGAAGGTGAATGGCATGATAGGCTGTGGCCTTTGCTGACTGAGGCACTTCCAGGGAATGTTGCCATCTATATGGTGATACTGAAAATACACACTATGGGCTCAACTCTCAAAGAGTTCCTCAAAAGTTACACAGTGCCTGCCCCTATATATATCCATCTAAAGTAAACATATAATAGCAACTGAACTTTCGGGTTTATTTTCTGCATTACTGTTCCCATTCCCTGAACTGAGTTTGAGTTTTTTGCAATGCAGTGCAACACTTAGAACAGCTGGTTGCTCCTGGCAATAGGGATGTAACAGGTAACACCAGCCAAGTCTGACTTACTTCAAATAGGCCTCCAGAGTGCTAGCATGGCTGAAATGCATTCTTCTGCTTGAACCTTTGCGCTCATTTTGAAATCCATTTAAAGCTGTATCCGTGCAAATTACACCACTTTGCCATTTACATTCCAGAACAGCTGTTCTTCCTGTCACAGCTGAATTTAGCCTTGGTGCTTATCTAGACACATCAGCAAGTTTTTGATTTGATTG
The DNA here is from genome assembly GCF_033815535.1 of Pezoporus flaviventris. NCBI lineage: Eukaryota > Metazoa > Chordata > Aves > Psittaciformes > Psittacidae > Pezoporus > Pezoporus flaviventris. Next base: position 13,314,387 of record NW_026892595.1, read on the forward strand.
TGTTGGTCCAAGAGTGGCACTAGTTTGCTTAGGAGTCTGAGATAAATAAATTGGAGATAAGGTGGAAGAGGCAGTTGTGTCAGGGGGCAAAGGTTTTGCAGAGCTATATTAAGTATCAGAATAAATACAAAGTTTCAAGGTCATTGGATCTGTTTACTCACTATTCAGTGACAAAGATTTTAAAACTTGGATTTTCCCAGATAAATTGTTCATCCTTGCAAGCTGAATAATCTTCCACTTATTCGATTACAGTGTTCAGTTCCTAAACTGTACTGAAATGTTACTTTTTTTCTTCAGCCTGTGGTGGTATACAGTCAGGTGAAAGTGGAGTTATCTCAAGTCCTAACTACCCAGAGCCTTACAGCAATCTGAATCGCTGTTCCTGGTTGTTGGAAGCCCCTGAAGGTGAAACCATCACTGTGAGTAACACAGCGTCATGGTTGGGTCTACAGCTGCCAGTGTAAGAAGCACCCTCTGAGTCTTGACACACGTTTGAGACAATTTGGAAAATCAGAAATGTGGAGGAATTAAATATCTCCCCATTGGCCTTACCTAAGAAAGAGGGGAAAACAAAGATAATACAACCAAACTAAATTGTGCTTTTTGAACAGGAGAAGGATCCTGGTCTAACTTGACCTCAAAACATAGCACCAACTTTTCCCTTAAACAACTACTTTCTATGTTTAGGAAACTAAAATAACTCATGTTATTAGATATGCATGGATAGTCTCACTACCATGTGAATTAACATGAAGCTGAAATCTTTCCATTTCTGCAGAAAAGTTACAAGGCACTAGAAAGTTATTTTCATGCCTTAATGGCTAGTCTGGAAGATGATATGATTGCTGGAACAAATTAAATCAATAAGATGCTCCTCTTATTTCCCAATAACTATTAACAGGCTGCCTGAGGTGCTCTTTTCTTGAGCCAAACTGTCAAGAGACCAATTTGTGCTTAAATTGGTCCACGGCTTTATAACCAAGCAGTATTAAACTTCATTCAATTAATTATTTGATGGATCCTTTGGAGAACAGGTCCAATCAGTGATGTTTGTGGTTCAGGTCAGAAAAATATCTGAAAAGCAATTCCGTAAAAGTTGCAGATTTTCATATGTAATGTCTTTCACTAATTTCCCTATCATGTTTTCTTTATTCACAACAACAAAGGTATTTCTTAGAAATGCAAACCTATAGTCCTAATTTTTCTGCATGGTAATCTGACCATTGCTTAGGTACTTTTTTTCAGAGAATACAGTATTATTTTAGTAGAACACAAAATTTCTATTTAAGCCACAGATTTGTTTAAAGCAGAACTAATCTTAATCAGAATCACATGTAAGTAGATTTCTGCTTTAAAAGGACTGAATAGCAGCCCCTCAGTGAAGGCAGACAAACCTTTTCCAGTATAAGCTGGCAGTTTCTGTTGCTGGTAAGGTTCCAAACTTAAACCATTTGAGCTAAATTTATATTTGTTTTTTGCCTCAGGCAGAGTTCTTTTGGAAATGAATACACACAGGAAGAAGTAGTACATATTTCCTAAACTTTTCCACAAAGATCCCTATGCTGGAACTGGTAAAAAAAATACTTTCTTGCAAGAAGGCCAAGCAGTCATTATTGTACATCAATATTTCAACATCAACAAATCCAGGAGGCTACTGGATCAGCAAAATAAATCTTTGAACAGGAAATACCACCTATGTGCATATTACTCCAAGGACAAGCAGCATCAGTGTTAGAGGGAGATAGGGTCAGAAGCTGCCCGCATAGACTAGCCTATTTGTGGGATGCATCAAGGCCCATAGGAATGAAACATGCAACTCTTTCTATCAGATTTAATTGAAATTATCATTATTTTCAGCAACTGTTGGAGTATTCTGATTCAAAATAATAGGAAGAAAAAATCCAAGGCTTTATGCTTACGTAGCTACTCATACTTGAATCTGCAACTTCAGATTTCATGACCAGAAGCCTTGAGAGCAGGAAAGTGGCTCAACATCTGTGCATATTCAAGACCGTTTTGAAGCACATACTTAGCTTCAAACGTATGGTGAAGTCTCAGTAACGCCAGGTTTGAACCTGTGCATTTCTCTTACATTTCTGGTTTCATGCTAAGTAGCTGCTGTTACTTATAGTGGCAAGACACCAAGCAATACTTGCAGGAAAGCATCAATGTGAAGTGAGGGTCAGATTTCCGAGCATACCCAGAAATCATTGTGCTAGGATGGCTACAAGATCTGGCTGGAATTGTTTTAACCCCCACACTGGTGTGGTTAGTGTTAGCTCCTGAATGTTGCTTTTGTGTGTTGCAGCTCACTTTCACAGCCTTCCACATTGAAAATCATTCACTTTGTAAGTGGGACTCTGTTACTATCCTGAATGGTGGATCTCCTGGGTCTCCTGTCATAGGAAAGTATTGTGGAAACTCATCCCCTGGGACTATTCGGTCTGGTTCCAGCAAGCTAGTTGTCATCTTTAACTCTGATCGCTCAATTCAAGGAGGTGGCTTTTATGCAACATGGACAGCAGAATCTCTAGGTAAGAAAAAGTAGTGATTTTGTCAGGTCTAACCTCGCAGTACATCATGAATATATAGCACTAGAAGGCTGCTCTAAGGTCTCCCCAGAGCCTTCTCTTCTCCAGGCTGAACAATACCAACTCTCTCAGCCTCTCTTCATTGAGAGGTTCTCCAGCCTCCTTATCATCTGGACTTGCTCCAACAGGTCCACATCCCTCTCGTGTTGGGGGCCTGAGCTGAATGCAGTACTGAAAGTGAGGTCTCACGAGAGCACAGTAGAGAATCACCTCCATCGACCTGCTGGCCACACTGCTGGTGATGCAGCCCAGCACATGGTTGGCTTTCTGGGCTGCAAGCACACATGCTGGGGCCTGTTGAGCTTCTTGTCAAGTCTTTTTCCTCAGGGCTTTCTCAATGAAATAGTATTCCTCCTTTTTAATTAAGTTTGTGTTAAAGAACAAAAGAAATACATGCCAATATCTTCAGCATTCCTGAGAGAAGCCAGCACTAAAAAAGTCAAGTATTAAACCAGTGTTGTCTGATTTCACACAACTAAATCAAATTTGGACTGATTTTGTACTTTTTAAGCCTCCCACTGGCTGTTTCTTGATGCCTGTAAATTGATACCATTCCCATTATCCTCCCAGCAGTGGTATCGTATCTATTGTCAGTGACTATGAGACATTTCATTTCTTGAATAACAATTGTTTCACAGATTGATTTGGTTTAAACACTTAAAACTACAAAGAGGTCAGTTTTAAGACAGAGAGGCAGACAGAACTTCTCAAACAGCACATGTGACAACAGCCTAGAGCTATTCCACTTTGGTGGAGATGTTGGTACACTTTTGAAGGCAGTACACATGCAGGATTGAATTGGTATATTTTGAAAAGCTACCTTCCTTCTGTTGGAATTACTATCTCTCTGGATTAAAAACAAAAAAACAAAAAAAAAACAAACACGAAAAGGAAAAGCTAGCTCACTTATTGTCATGCAGGAGGTGACTAAAGGCAAGAGTAGGTGTGCTGGCTGGTGGCAGGACAAAATTTGCCTTCCTATCTCAGTAAGGAGCTGGCAATGTGTTCCCTATTGTCACTTCCACCTGCAAACCTGGCTGATGTTGATCGCGTTTCCATCAGTCAATGAGCTAGCAGTATTCTCACAGTCAGCTGATGGAGTGTCTTTCTTAAATATATCAGTAGTCTGTGGTTGCATGAATATACACTGACACTTAAGCAGGTTTTGGCACTGTCCCCTTTTGTCACTGAGATTTCAAGTACAAGGAGGGCCACTCTTCAGTGACGCAGTAGACATTAGTGTACACATGCAGCGTGCATAGGCATCATTCTCTGTGAAAAGATTTCTTTCTTTATATACCTGGCTTCCCTTCCTCAGCTTTCTTGTCATTTGTCCCCTGAGAATCTCTGGGTTTACATTCTGCATGTGTGACCAAAACATGGCCTTATATCTTTCTAAACACAACTGGTATCTCTAACATAGAAGAATGAAAAATAATCTTTCTTTTAGAGCTAATATATTTTTTTAGTTAAGAGGCAAAAAAAAAAAAAAATAAAGAATGTTATAAACCTTTTTTTGCTCTTTACTCGTCCTTTTACTACATCATCTCTGAAATAACAATGGGTTGCTAGTACTCTATGCATAGACCTAGTAAATTATTCTTGGCATGATTTTTGCAAGTATGCTTCAAAGTAACTAAACATATTATGTATAAGAACATGAGGTGCCACAGAGCTGTAACCAGCTATTGCCCCCTTATAAATGAATCTGTTAACAATTTTAAAAGCATGTTTTTCAACCCTCTCCATAATTCCATTGAAATCCACAGGGCTGCCTGGGCCGGAGGAGAAGTCACCATTTCACCCATGGTAAATGGTTGTAGCTTGAGTAGATTCACATATGGAACTGCAATATTTGTATGTTTCAGAGTGAGACTAAAAAGGATTCTGCAGTAGATGGAAGCTTTTTTATTTCCCTAGGGTGCATTTCTGAATGCTTTCAGTTAGGATGTGCATGCTGTGGGGTGTGGAAAGGAACCTGCACAGTACTGGGAGAAGCTCCTCATTAATGTATTTCTGACCCTTACTCACTCTCTCTTTCTAAGGAGTACTCACTTCTGACTCTCAGGAGTATATAGATGGACCAAAACAAAAGGGTATGAACTGGCAAGGAGAGGGAAAATTAATTAAAAGAGGGCAAATGCGGTTTGATTGAGTGCTGGGGCTTTCCCCTCTCACTCCTGCAGCCACAGAAGCAAACAGCCATTCCAAGCTGATGCCAACAGGAAATATTTGAACATTTCTCCCACCTCCACCTATTGCTATTTTTTCCAGGATGTGGTGGAATCATTCATTCAGATAATGGTATGATCAAGTCTCCTCATTGGCCTCAAAACTTCCCCATGAACACCAGATGCACATGGACCATCATTACGCATGAAAGCAAACACTTGGAGGTGAACTTCCACAACAACTTCCAGATTCCAGACAGCAATGGGAGCTGCCAGAGCAGCTATGTGAAGGTAAAATGATCTTGGCATTAGATCAGCAGAGCAGTGCTTTAAGAAGGCATAATTCCAGAATCCTCTTTTGCAATTATCATGGTTAGGATTGCCAAGGCACAAAACATAAACTGATAAAAATACCATCAATTTTCTGTTTGCCTTGTGAACTGGCTTGTATATACTTTAAATTTTTATCAGTTCTTGAAGTTCCACCTCCAGCAGTGTCTCATCACCTTACATACTGCTCCAAAAATTAAAAATATGAAAAAATTACGTATGACTTCAGAAACAAGATATAATAAAAAAATATAGTGTGAAGAGAAGACCCTTCAGTTATTCCAGTGAGTAAAAAACACAGGAATTTCACTCTACAGTTCTACAAAACTTCTTTATAAGTGTACAAACTGTCCAAGTTGCACTAATCTTCTTTTTTTTTTTTTTTGGTTCAAAAAACAAAGATAGCATTCTTATCTTTCATAGGTTGTCAAGAGGCACTTGTTTTCAAAGCAATACAATGGAATAGACATGCTTTGAATTTTTCAGTGTCATTTTTCTTCTCAGGCATTTGGCATATGTTCAGTGATTTTGTGCTCATTTTCTCCACAGCAGTACAACTCCCACTTGAAATAAAGGGCAAACATAATTTGACAACATGTAGGAAGACTTGAGCAGCTGTACATCTAATCTGTACCTACTAACTGACAAACCACAGTTACACTAATTTTTTAAGGCTGTTGAAAAGAATACTGTTTGATTTGCTTTTTCATAGCCTGCTCCACTGATTAATTGATGTAATATGTTACAATAAACTTCCCTAATATGAAAGTCTTAATGCCACCCAGTAAAGGTGCTTTAATTTCAAATTTCTAAACCGTCCTAAATGACATGGTCAAACTATGTCAACTGGAGATATTCTCCATGCGGAAAAATATGAAAATATTGGTTTTGTCCACCTCCATTTCTGAATTCCCAATCTGAGCTGTATGAAGGTGTCTGGATATGAAAAAGTGCAGAACATGTGTAAGTTTCTTCCACACATTCCAAGCTGAGCAGCCAAAAAAGAGGAATCCAAAATCAATAGTGACTTTGCAAAAACTTGGCCAGGCCATAGACTGTTTATATTAATCCTTTGAGCATCCATTGCCTCAAACACCTGGCCTGATGAATGAGGTGATTCATATGCCTGCACTTACAAAATAACCCTTGGCTAACCCTTTCTAGAATGTTTCTTAAGGCTATCACAATTTCACGTGGTTGTTCTAGTTCCACTAGACTTCTTTTGAACACATTATTTTAAAAAACAAACATTATTTGGTTTTAATATATGTTTAATATACATTACCAGTAAAAAACTGTTCAAAAACATTGATGAAAAATGAATTTATTATTAGACTAAATATTTTTTTCTTTTTTGTTAAAACAGACATTTAAAATGTTTGGCAATAAACATCCTGATTCAGGAAATTATTTAATCACTTAGAAACATCAAGCATTCATGCCTATGTTTCATTTTATATGTGTTGAAATCCGGTGCTTAAACTGTGAGCCTCCAGTACACATACAAGTAATTACCTAAAGAGGGTTTCATTTTAATACCTACCTAAACTTGCATGTGCTTCTTGAATGCATGGTTTGATTGAACTTCAATGGACTATTGGTTCAGTTGAAGTAATATTAAATTAAAGAAAAAAAAGTATTTTTCGTTATTGTATTTTTTTGTGAATTATTTTGTTAAGCCTCTATATTATTTGATACTTGTCATTCAAGAACAACTAAATGCAACATAACAAAAATGGGAATAAGTTTTGATTAGCGAGACTAGATATTAAGGATCCAGATCTTCTAGTTTGAGCCTCTGTATTACCCTAGCATGACAGCTTTGGTTTTTATTGACTTATAAATAATACAAGGATTGCGTTTAATAATTCATTGTATACATGGGTGTTCATTCATAGCATGTATGGAGATAAGTGAGCAGAGACAAAATGGGGGTAGATAATGATGTGCATAAAATGTTTTTCTCTGGTTCTCTGGACGCGATCTATGTTGACTCTGCTATCAGCAGTGATTCAAGCACATGACCTCCAGATGACCTTCAGAAATCCCCGGCAATCTGTTATGCATTGTGATTCACTTCTTGGAAAACTCTCCTTTGTCTCCCCTGATTGCAGAGTAAATGCAGAGTGACTAGCTCCAATTTAAATCTCTAAGATTCAGTATGAGATGAATCTATTGAAAGTCTACGGAAAGAACAATTGCAGATGCAGTTCCTGGTGGATTCCCACAAACTACATGGGCTTTGAAAGCACTAATCCATTTCCATCTGGGTTTGTCAGGTGTGGAGAGGAAATTCTGAAGAAAAAGCAGCTTTGTTAACCGCAGGATGTGGAAGTTCAGCTCCGGATCCTGTTGTTGCTCCAAACAATGTGATAACTACAGTATTTCAGTCTCAGGATGCTCCGGGGCCAGGTTTCTCTGCATCTTTCACAAGCAGTAAGTAATATTAAAGTCAGATGTCTGCTTTATTAGTCCATTCTGGATTAGTTTGATCTGTGTGCAGCAATTCAGACCTCAGTCCAACAAGGCATTGAAGCCTCTGCCAGTTTTTGAAACCAAGAGTTTCCTTACCAAAAGCAATGGAGCTGCAGTGTGCTTGTGTTTGACCTGCCAAAGCCCCTCTATGCAGCTATAACTTTGCAGTTATTCATAGACACCTTTGCCTCTTCAGCGCACTGAAAAGAAATTAAAAGGCTTTAAATTTTAAGAATTCTCTTCCCTGTAGTTGAACTGCTTGGAAGCTAAAGCTATAATCTTCCTAAAAAGGAAAAGGATCTGCTCCTCCTTTAGATTTTTTTTCTTCTTCTTCTTTACAAGGAACATGCTGAAACCGCGATAATTTCTCCTGTGTATGGGGTAGCCCATGCACATCACAAAAACTGCTCTCAGGAGAAGAAATGACTCCTCACCACCTCCTCTGGCCTTTGTTTTGCTTTGCCTTGTTGTATTTGCATTAAATGTAGCCCAAGTGGCTTTTTTTGGGTGGGCCTCTCTGATTCTTTAACCATGGCATGTGCTTTATGACAGTCAAACCCACCAGAAGTTTAGGAGGTAGTGCTCAATTGCCATCAACTGTTTGGGATTTTTGTAGGATGCTGCCAAATGAAACCACTTTCCCTTCACTGGATTCAGATTAAAACAGAGAGAAATCAGGTGCTTAGAAGAAGACATTATTGAAGTATACAGAATTCTGAACTGAAACTGCTTTTGTTTTTATAATGTCTCCGCTAATGTTGTCAGTAACAACTAATAACCTCTTCGTGGAGACAAAGACAGGTTTCATATGTCTGCTCCTAATCTTATAGCAGCATTTCGCTCTGCACTGCACTCTTTTAAGCCTGTATTTTAAAATAAAGAGAAACCCCAAGGCCATACAGCTGTGTGTGCTTGAAACATTTAAGGTGGCAAACCTTTCCTTCCTCTGCCTCTAGCCAAACAACACAGAGATGGCTCTACAGCAGACTTCATCCTCCAAGCTGTTGGGCATGAAGCAAGAATGGTACCACTTGGGCTAACACGGGCATTTTCAAATAAGGCTAAAATGATGATGTGCCCCAATAACCTCCCATCCAATTCAGATGCATTTGTAAGTTACTAAGGTGTTTTGAAGTGTGCAGGCTCCAAACCTGTAAGAACAGCAGTGCTGTGTCCTTCTGGTCAGTGGGATGAGGGGCTATGGCCTCGTCTTATCCAAGACACTGTGTGAGGCTGTAGACAGGAAGGCCCTGCATTTCCCCAAAACACTGCTCTGTGTGTGCAAAAGACCTGCTTTTGCTACCATGATATATATTACTCTCTTTTTTGACCAGCCTCTTAAGGAGTGATGAGGTCCTTGTGTACATTATTGTTTTTCTCACTGCAAAACTGAAATGATGTTATCACCTGAATTATAACTGTGTCTTATTTATTTCTGTTTGCAGAATGTGGAGTAAATTTCACCAGCCCTGCAGGTCGTATTGTCTCTCCTAACTACCCTAGTCAGTATGATAACAACTTGAACTGCAGTTACATCATAGATCAGGGACCACAGTCACTGGTCATCCTGGAGTTTGAGACCTTCCACTTGGAAGGTAAGTGGTTCTTGATAATTTCAGTGTGTACTCTGAAGCGCAGCTTCTCACTTGTAAACAATACAAGTCTTTTATCATAGAAAATGGTTAGTGGTTAAATTTGCTGGTCCATTCTGAAAATCATTACAGACAAACATTTACAGGGGGCAGTTTTGTGTCACTGAAGAGCGAAGACAGATTTCACCTACTCAGTATCTTGCAAAAATGAAATTGTGGACTTGCCGTGTTGTTAGAGTATGAGAGTGTGGCCAATTCTGGTCTTTACTCCTGCCTCTTTTTTTTTTTTTACCATTGAGTATTACAGTCTTTTTGATCTTAGGCCAGCTGTTTTGCTTTTCAGTGCTTCTGCTTCCATAACAAATAACATGGACATAAATTTGCTCAGGTATTTTACAAGGATGTACATACATATAAATGTGAAACTAGGTGAAAGACCACAGTAACTGAAAACACATAAAAGTTGTTACCCTATATGCATGAACAAAAGTTCCTCTTGAGATTTGAAAACACGGAAGCATTTAGCCAAGAAATAACAGGTATAATATCCTAGTCTTATTGGTGTGAATGATAAAACTTTCCCAACTTTGGTAGGATCAAATTTTTATTGGTGTGATGTGTTGATAGCACAGAGAATCAGCATGTCTGAATTACTTGGGTGGCATCACATATTTTGAGGCCATCTTAATTTTGTTCCCTTGAAGTCACCTAGACAAAGAGATTTTTGAGTAATTTGTTACTAAAATGGAGTGTGTAATTTGAACTTTCCTTCAGACTAAGCAATAAAGTCAGAAAATAGGCTGCTTCTATTTTCTTTTTATGTTTTCAAACTGTTTTGAATTTAAAAGTATTCTGGCCCAAACTGAATTTAGGTCTGAGAAAAAGATTTGATTATGATTTTATCTGAAACATTTTTTTCATCCCCTAATTAAAACTGCTACTTTAAGAATAATTTTTTTTTAATTAAATGTAAACCACAGGATTTCTTTACGTAGAAGACCAGCAGACAGGCTAACCATTTCATTGAATCAGATGATGCCAGTTTTGACACCTTTATGAATACGTTACTGAACTCTATTCTGTTTGTGCACTCAGTTAATTTATAAATGGATTCAAGCTTTTATTTTAAAGAAGGTTGAAGCAAAGAGGCAAGTGATACAGACATAATAGTAAACATAGAGCTAAATGAATACTAAAAATATTCTACTTCTTGCAGGTCAATTTGCTCCTTTATTGTTATAGGCTTCCTAGGCTAAATAAACTAAAAGTCCTTAGTCACATGGAAGAAAATAACTCTGGATATGAGCTAAAGGACATCTGGCTATAAAAGAGGAAATATAATCAGTTGCACCAGGAGAGGTTTAGATTGGATATTAGGGAAAATTTCATCACCAAGTGAATTGTCAAGCATCGCAACAGGCTTCCCAGGGAAGTGGTTGAGTCACTGTCCCTGGAGGTGTTTAAAAGATGTGTAGATGTGGTGCTTAGCGAGAGGATTTAGTGGTGGACTTGGCAGGGCTAGGTTAATGGCTGCACTCGACGATCTTAAACGTCTTTTCTCAACCTAAACGATTCTATGATTCTATGATCTTACAAACTGTCATGCAGAAGGGAAAACTTACTCAGCAGTCCCACTGAATATGTTTAGCACATGTGTCTAAGTGTTTCCAGCATGAATTCCCTTAATTCTTTTGCAAAGGCAGGAGAATGTTTGGCAACATCTGTTAAAAACATTTCTAGCTATTACATATTCATACTCTGCTGAGACTGTTGCTGAGTATGGCCTTTAAAATTTTAACTCATACTAGTACAGATGTTCTGAATCGGGTTTTTACAGTTTAGCTACATGTCCAATTTACTACCTATTTGACCTCCCAAAAGAAATCCGTTTTTTTTCTGTGGTTGTTTAGTAATGTAATGAATTATACAACATGATGCCTTCAAGGCATACATCTTGTTGCCTTTAACTGGTTCAGAGATCTTTTCCAGAAAATTAGAAGGCAGAAGGTAATCGGCTATAGTGCAGTGACACATTGGTACCAAATTGTATGACTTCATGGGTAAGTCACAGATTTCTGCTGTAGAGTAGTTATGTTTTCAAGTATGATGAGGCACCTGTTCTGATTATAAAGAATGACTTCAAACGAGGCAGTTGACCCACAGGAGTGATACAATGTCAGTATATGGAACCAAACGAACACGACATGCATGTACTAAATATTAAATATGTATTAAGCACTAAATATAGCAAGTAACAGGGCAAAAGAGAACTGGAGGAAAATGCATTTTTTTAACATTGTGATCAAAATTCAATCTAAATTGTCTGCTGGTAGTAAAAAAAAAAGTTTTTATCTGACTTTCAGACCCTGAAAATAGACATCTAATTTAGATTATCGTCTACCTAGATTTATCTCCTAATTTTGATTTGACTGATTCATGAACTTGCATAGGTTGCCATTTGCTTCTGGTATTACTACCTGCATTGTTTGCTTGGTTATTTTATAAATAACCAAACAAACATGGATGAGTTTATTTACTCAGCACCACTTCTGTGACAGTGATGTCACTTTCCATCTGTCCCCCTCCTTGTATCAAGGGTCTGCACAAATAAAACATATTAGTAAAAAAAAAATCCTTATCTCAGTAGACTTACTATCCAAGAAATAATAATTAACATCCACCTTCTATTTGTAAGATTTATTCAGATGAACATCCCTACAAATACAGCTCTAGGACAGCTACAGTACTGTATTATGAAATGACTGTAATGCATTTCAAGTATGAGTATAACATCCAATAAAGTCTGAGTTCCAAATAATGGAAAATTAGGGGATAAGTCTGCAATATCTGCTTTTAAAATGCTGTAATATTAATACTCTGTCCATGCAAAACAACTGCACAGTGTTGATACCACGCTGACCTGGAAAATGTTTTAGTAACTTATTTATCCTTTTTTTCTTTTTTTTTTTTTTTTTTTTTTTAACATGCAACTGTAATTTTGCAACCTGGGATAAGGTCACAGCTTCATTTTGGAGTCTTCTCTAACTGCTTGCTTAGTTGTTACTAGGCAATTCAGAAAATAGGTTTAGCAATAGATTATTTTGAAAGAGGAGGTATATATATGTGTGTGCATATGTGTAGTGTATATATATATACATATATATACGCTATATATATATATATATATATGAAAGACTTGTAATTCCTTGCTTTCAAAATATTACCTTGTGCTATGGAGCTGGTTAATATATTGCACAGTAGTATATAGCTGCAGAATACTTCCCCTACATTAGCAATTACTAATTGTATTACTATTTATACCAGAAGCTACAGTTGTGAAACAAAATTTTATTATTCTAGATTTTACAGACTTTAAAAAACCCTACATGTTCTGCCTCAATGTATCAATGTTGAGAAGATAAAGAGAGCAGATGATAGATTAAAAAAGGCCTTGAAAGAAAATACACTCAGCAATTCAAAGACAGAGGGATATGTTCATAATGTCAGGCCAAATAATTGATCTATCCAACGCTATTTGGAAGAAACATTTTCAAGGCTAGAGAACAAGTGGTACAGTATCCATGTTAGGAAAATCACTATTTCTCAGGTGAAAGTCATAGATATGTGAAAGGGTAGCAAAGAGTTTATCTTAAAGATAATAACTGGAAACACTTGAAAATATTTACATCTGGCATGGATGTGAAGACCTAGAGAGATCCAAATTATAAGCATGGATCTAATGAGGGCAGGCAAAATGATGAGGCTGTAAAGAAAGAAGATGCAACGGAAGATTTGAGGGGGGAAAAAAGCTCTCCTATGGTTTCGTTGAGAGACATAAATAAGATTTTAGTCTGAAGAGGCCTGGAAGGCAGAAGTAGACTTATGGGGTCATCAGCATAGAGCTAGTAGTTTCATCTGTCCTTGCAAGTGAGATTATGCAGAGCTAATATGGAGATAAAGAGAGAAAGTCAGGAGAGGAAATGTCTCATTGAATCCTCATAGGTGAATCAGAAGAGAGAATACAGTAATACCAGAAGGATGAGCAAAAGTCCTTAGTAGACAAGGTTTTACAAAGAAAATCAGTGCTAGCTATGTGAAAAGTGCCTGTCAGCTCAGAGGATGTGGGTCTGACATCTGGCTAAGAAACAATCTCTGGAGACCCATAGAAACTGTTCCATTGTAGTGCAAGGGGCAGAAATTTGTCTAGAAAAGATACAAGATGACAGAATTAGAGGAAATAAACCACAGAGGAGAACTGATGATGATGTGCTGACTATGTGTAGAGGCTGGAAGTACAAGAGGAGAGTGAATAGAGGAACCTGAGTCTGGGCATTATTTACAGAATAATGTATTTAGTATGGTCAGAAATTAAGGAAAGTGGAAACAAGAGAATGAGTTACAGGCTAGAGATTAAACAGCCATCAGTCCCGTCAGGATTCATTGGTCATAAATTATATTGTCCTAGACAATGAGGATTTAAAGCTAGACATTAAGCCTTTTGCTCATAACTTCAACTATCTTATTCTTTCCAGTGCAGCAGTTCAAAACAACTTGTGACTGGTATTGTGGACCTTTGCTTTGCTGAGAAATACCTTTCACTCTATGCCTTTCTCTGAAGTCTTTTCAGAAAAGGACCTGAGTTGCTTTCTCTAATCTTTTCTATTTGGAAATAGCACTTTTCTCTTTTCTTTTTTTATTTTAAATTCTATTAGGTTTTTCCATTGTATTGCATTATTCTCATAATTGGGTAGGACATTAAGAATATTATTAATGAATTAATTAATTAACCATGCAAGCATCTATCTGATGTGGCTGGTTGTTTTCAGCTTAGATGCTCTTACTAGAGTCAGACAAGCACTATATTTCCATATTAGCATAATTGTAAAGCACGTTAGGATACATTGTCTTAATTAAGAGAGAAGGAATTAACCTTCCAGAGAGGATCTAAAATATATCTGACTGCTGGGATCGCTCTGTTGTTCTTGTAAAACAAGATTATCACCCCATGCCTATTTGTCATCCTATTCAATAGGAGTCATCCTGTTTCCTACAAATCTAGGAAGCAGCTTGTTTGGTCCGGACAATCTGCAGGAATCATTCCGCTGCAACAGTAGGCTCAGCATCTCTCTTGTTAAATTTAGATAATTCCCTATTAATCCTTTGCAGTTTAAGTAACTGCCCTATTGTTGCTAACAGGTCACTAAACAAAACCTCAATAAACATGTGCCACCCCAGCTTCCATTATGCTTGTAAAAGATAAACACAAAGAAAACATCAAGTTGTTCTAAAAGCATAACAACTAATGAAGGTCATTTTTCAGGAGAGGTGCTGTGTCTTTCATTAACAGCATTAATCCACCTTTCCTGTATAATCCATGTGGGTCCCTTCTGCTCCTTTCCTGGTACCACCCTGAGTACCAGCTTCTCCCCATGCTTATGGCTTCCAGCTGGGCAGGGAGGTGGTGACATGGCTCTGAGCTCCCAGGGTGCTGGTGGCTGGTGCTCAGAAGGTCTCTGCCTGAACTCGCAGCCCTTGCACTGAACTCACACCTCTTGCACTGAAAGCAGAGGTTGTCCTTCTTTGGGGACATCCCTCTGGCGTTCTAGGTCAGCTACTGGCCTTCATGAAAACTGTATGCACTCAGTACATTTCAGACCTCTTGTCTCAGTTGAATCTGGTTGCAAATTGTGAGGTGGCTGGGAAGTCAGGAAGGTAGGGCAGCGAGTTAGAGAATGGCTCATTCCTGCAGAAACCTAACTGCACATGGGAAACTAAAAACCAATGGAGAATAATAGTAGAATATTGCATTTCCCATTTCTGTTTCTTAGTGGTTACAAATGGGCAGCTTTGCACTCACCCTAATATCTGCACAGATTTTCTCCTAAAGCAGATTGTTCTTGAAAATCATTGGGTTTTTTTGCTGTTGCTCAGTTATCTCCAAATCTCCACTGACTGACACAGTTACAGTATTTCATTGGCAAACTACAAGATTAATTTTACATTTTTCTTGTCTTCTAACTCAGGCTGAATAATTTGGATTTAGGTACTGCAAAGTTTGAGGGAATTGAGAGAGAAAGAAATCAGCTCTGAAACAAGTCAGTGTGTGGACTATTTTTTATCTTTTTTTTTAGTTTTCTCACTCTTAATAATTTAAAATTCCCTGCACTGAGTGATGACTTCTACATTAGAGGAAAGAAATACCTGATATCTGGTTGCCTGTAACAAAAGGTGCATTGCTTTGATCTGCAGAGGTGATCCAGGCTTCTGTTAGATACTCTCATCTCCTCATAGACAGTGTTTACTCAGCTATGAACTGCCATGAACTCAAAGGGCCTGGAGCCTTTTCCAGATGGTAGATCTCTTGAATGAGACCGATCTGATGTCTTGTATACAAGGTCTCTTTGCCTTTTTCTGCCTCAGGTTTTTTGCATGTTAAAAATTGACATTTGCTTCCTCAGCAGGCCAATGAGATTCCATTACTGGAATGGAAACTAATAAAAAATTTAATTCTTATCCTCTGTGAGGTCTAGGTACTTGCAGCTCAGTAAATTTTCACATGCAAAATATGCTGCTAATACTTCTGCATTATATGTCCATGCAGCCCCAGCACTCTTGAGCAGAATTTGTCTTTATGATGGATTAAGCATCTTCAGTGGGACAATGGTTACCCCACATCCTCTCATCACGCTCTGTGGTAATGAGCTCCCTGCCCCAGTCAGTGTCTTTGGACCTATGCTGCTCAACTTCTACACCGACTCCCACATTGCAGGCTTTGGATTCCAGGCAAGATACAGAGCAATTGGTGAGTAGCCACTGTCCTGTGCTTCAGGTGGTGGAAATATTCCAGCTGAAGAATGGTTAAGTGTAGGAAATGTTGTACCTCATTTTGCGAATACTGTACATGAATAAAGGTGGTTCATATTCCCTGTGCATTTGCCCAGAAGAGCCCTCAGGACCAGGATGTGGGACTGTTGGTGCGTGTTGTCACTGACCGGTGTGTTATCTCACAATTCCAAGACACTACATATGACCAAGTCAGGGACTGAAACACTTTTCCTTTACTGTAGAAAATAAATGCAACCCATTTTAGCAGAGTTTTCTTGTTTGTTTTGGGTTGAGCTTTTCACAGTGTTTAAGGAGAAACATCACCAGTTTATTTAACTGGGTTTAAATAAAAGATTGTGTCACATACAGGAGAATGGTCTGAATCTTAGTTGTACTAAAACTACATTATACAACATAGGAACCAGAACAAGATCCTTAAAGGTACCCAGCTATATGCCTCCATTTAATGACCCTCTTGCAGTGTCAGGTATTAATGTACGTAAAAACCGGCATCTAGACATATATTTATTTTTGATTAATATTTTCACCAAAACCTTTTGTCATTCACGAGATCTCTTTTGTTTTAAAGTGGAAATATGTATTAGAAAAAGAAGTTTTCAAGTTTAGAATTTACATCTGCACTAATATAAATATCCCAAAAGACTAATTTTCTTTTCAAAACAAATTTTAGTATTTTCTGGGTTGAGCTCATAGAGACAGTCCTTGGACTTTTGAAAGCATCGTTTTCTAACTGCAGAGAAAAGTGTGAGTTCTTAGCTTTGGTATTTCCCTTAATGCATTCCTCATGTTCAAAGCCACAGCAAAAAGCATAAGGCCAAATTCTTTATATAAAATGAATGGCCTTATACAGATAAGACAGAGGGAATGGCACTGAGTAATGACAATGTGCAGTTACTCACGGAAAAGGCCTTCATAACACATTCAAGACTGTTGCTGCTATCTGACTTGTGACTTCTGACATTTAAGAAAGATGACTGCAGCCTTATTAGCTTGTTGTTGTATACAAAGCAGATTCTAGCAATTAACATTCTTCTTCCCTCTAGTTGTATTGTTTGCTGAAAACAAAATGGAAAATGCTTCCCCCTCCTAGAGTAGAATAAAGCTGATTCTTTATCCTCCCAGCTCCTGTCCTTTATCTGCCCGTGGTTCAGGCCGCTAGCCTTTGTGCGGCTGAGGAGCTGTAGCCAGCAGCACCCTGTATGGGACTCCCTTTGTTAAGGTGGTGGCTTGAGCAATGGCATGTTTTTTAAAGCATGAAAAGCTGTGTATGGCTTTGAGCTATTTATCGACAGGACACAGGGAAACGTTTTTTCCTAAGTTAAGATTGTAAAATAAAGGCTGAAGCTAACAATGGTCATTAGAGTTGGTTTTATAATAGTTTTTGTTCCCTCAAGCATTGAAGCTGGGAACAAACATTAGCCACATCCTGGCCTCGTCAGCATCCATGGTGTGAAACCCAGAGAAGCCAAGCCGTCCGTTTAGTTCAGGGCTGCAGAGTTTAACTTGCTCCTCAGCCAGGCAGCAAGCATGCAGTCCTCCACTCATGACAAGTCTCAGCATGAGGTGAGGTGGGGAACAGCCCCAGGGGTTAGTGATACCTGGGGACTCCTCTCTGCCTTTCTGCACAGAGCAAACGCTACAGGAATGTTCCAGCCCTGCTGGGAGGTGGAAAGGTGATGGGGAGCTGCATGCAGTTATCCCAGAAAGGTCAGGAGCAGGCTAAGTGCCAAAATTTCAGAGGCTTCTACTGGGCCAGGGTTTGGGTGAAGGAATGTCTTTGCCACATATCAACCATGTTTCTCATGGCAAGCTAGAACGAGTGCAGAGCTACTCCAGACACATGTCACTCACACTGCTGCATGGCGCACCCACATCATCCTGCTGCTCCCTGCTCCTACCGCAGCACACTTTAAATCAGGCTCAGTTTTTTAGTGCACCAGCACGGAGCTGTTGTCATTTGGTACAGACTAGTAACAGCCTGTTACTTCGATACTGACTGGTTTTCCACTGCAAAGCACAACCTGACAGACATTTTCATGTTTACCAGTTCTAGACATGGCAGTGAAGACTGCTCCTAATCTGCCAAGGGCATTTCTTTCCTTATGGTAAAACTCCTTCAAGAAATAAGAGAATTAGGACCAAACTAGTATTCAGAAACTAATCACTTTTTTTTTTTTTCTGTTTCCCTACAGCTTGTGGTGGCGTTTTCAGTGGCTCTGTTGGTGTTATCAGCAGTCCAGCCCATTCAGTTCTTGATTATCACAACAACATGAACTGTTCATACGACATCACAGTTGGAAACAACAAAGTAGTGTCCCTCAAGTACGTAATCCAAGTTCAGATTGTCATCAAGGGGAAAGGGAGGTCTCCTATTCCAACTAAAAAGAGCAATTATGGAAAATTTTCTCTCTGTCTTTCCTTTTCCAAGGGGAAAGTGTCACTAAAATGACAAACAGCTACTGAAGGAATCTTTATTAACCTCAGGTTCCCTTTCATCTTCCTCCGTAACTTATGTGCAAAACATCACCACAATTTTAACTTCCCACTTTGGTTATCAAGAGGATTCAGTCAGTTTTTGAGGAGTTATGAGGCTCCTGTGAGTTTATCTAAGAAAAAAAAAATTATTCTTTTAGGAAGCTGGTACTCACTTTATAACCTGAGTAAATACCCATCCAGAAAGAGTATATTGAGTGTATGCTGTCTTGCCTAAAAGAAGGATAAGGCTGCCACAAAATCTTGCCACTGAGAAAGTAAAAGATGGGTACATTCCTCTGTCACATATATGCTGATGGTGAGAGAGAGAATTAAGAGAACATTTCCCAGCTAAGCAGAAGACTCAGCTGGTCTGCACTCCGAGCCTGCGTTTTAAATGCCCCTCACGTGCTCAAGGAAATTGCAGCCTGAGCAATTTGCAGAAGTGAGGGAGGGTATGTTTGCACAGGGGAGATCTGCTGCTTCACAGAAAGCTGAAGTATACTGACAGTTTGCCTTGCAAATGGCCCTGGGGGTGAGGGTTGCAGTTTCTGAGGCTGGTTGACTGGAATGTTTTGCCATGCAGTTAGTAGTTCTGCTTGCTTGCTCCTGAAGAGAAATGTTTTGTCTGTGTGTGGCTTTGGCTATTGCTATTACATGGACTTTTCCTCAAACACTACAACCACACATAACACAGGAATAGAAATAAAAATGTGATACCTAAAGCTCCAAATGTATTTTACAGATTCAACAGCTTCCAGCTTGAAATATCTCCCTCTTGCTACAAAGACTATGTGGCTGTATATGATGGCTCAGACACCCATGCTCCTCTTCTCGGGAAATTCTGTGGCTCCACACTGCCTCCGAATATTATGAGCTCCAGTAATAAGTTGTTCCTGGTGTTTAACACAGACTTCTCTGGAGCAGATAGGGGATGGAAAGCATCTTTCAGGGAGACCTTAGGTAAGAGTATGATCAGACTCCTAAACCTAAGAATCTGCTAGTAAGCAATTTCCTTTGGTGAGGAGTGGTTATGGTCTCCCTCACTAGGAGTGCTGGAAACAAAAGAAAGTTTCTTGATTTTGAAAACATTGGTTGAACTAAGATAAATACTAGGCTTTATGGGATCCCTACATTACAGCCCTGGTTCTGAACTGATTCCTTTTATTCTTTGCTAACCTTTTCCTCCCTCTCTGAAGGAACAGGCATTTCTTAGGTGACCAAAGCTTAGCAGCACCCAAAGGCCCTCTCTTTTGGAGGAGATCTGGCAATACCAGAGAATTGTAATTCTTCTATGGGTTGGTGGTGTCCTAAAGATGCCTCCTTTCAATCTATCTTCCATTTCCATTTTCTTGCAGAAAAAGTAAAGTGTTTTAAAAAAAGTAAAGTGTTATGTTCAGCCAAGATTGGGGCTCCCCTGCAGGCACCACTGTGATTTTGTGGGATCAATCTGGTTAGCTGGCTATAACATTAATGGGATCATTCTAAGAAGGAACTGGATGTTTAATGTTTTGATGGACACAAGAGTCAGGGCCAAAGCTTGATTGTTGCCTTAAAAAATGTTTTAAACCCAGCAGTCTATTTTTAAGATTAAGGTGTAAAAGGAGATTTTTACCTTCTTATAACATCTGAATTGTTTAGGGATGATAAGCAGTAAATGATTATTACATGTAAATTGATTTCATTTCACCACTACTAGTTTCCTGTGTAATTAACTCAATGTTTTTGTGATCTAGAAAGAAGTAATTGTCCCATGTACAAAGCTGGCACTCACACAGTTTGGAATGAAAGGCCTTTGTGGCAGAACAAACATAGTCTTCTGCTGAGTCATTGAATCCCCTCCCAACCCCTGGCCAGCCACTTTCTCATTTGATACAGTCTGAGAAAGTATTTACAGATAAAGAAAATAACTGGTTCTACAGCCTTTGCCAGGAAAAATATTCCCACAGAACCTCATGGTCATTACTATTATTAACTCTTCCTTTGCTTCACTCGAAGTAATTGCTACAAGAATACTTAAGACCACTCTTGTGGACTGTTATTTCAAGTAACATAATGTTGCTTCATATGTTGCTGTCTTTTAACACTTAGATATCAGTTATCAGAGATTCCCTGCAGCCTGGGTTCCTGTTTCCAGGGTGAGATCACCAGGAACTCCCCAAGCTCTTGCTTTTCCTGTTGGCATATAGTCAATTTTTTTTAGCCACTGACTTTGGGTTTACTTGCGTGACTTGTCAGAGATTCTGCTTAAGCACACAACAGAACAAACGCCAAGCTTGTCAAGTCAGAACTGTGCCTGACAATTTCCTAGAGTGAGGAGAAGCCTTTTATGAAGAAACTTCGACATCTACTAGGCTTAGTTTTGGAGGGTCATTTCTGCAGGCTCCCAAGGAAAAGGAGGTTGTGGTGTTTCATGAGTTCACTCAGGAGCAATGGAGTTGCAAGTTGGAAAGGATGGTCATGTGGACATATGGGTAATGTGATGAAGAGGCCACGGTGGCAAGATGCATGATCATAGAATCATAGAATTGTTTAGGCTGGGAATGACCTTTAATATCATGGAGTCCAAACATTAACCTAATAGCAGGTCTTCTTTCTTCACTGTAGGAAGCGAACCACACTGACTAAACCACACAGGCACTAGGAATGACTCTGACAGTCCCATTCTGGTACAGAATGGCAAAAAAGTAGAAAAGTGTATTATAAAAGGAAAACATGAGTCATAGTCCTACAAATGTTTCCAGTTTGACTTGTCTAAAAAACAGAGCCAGGAAAATCTGTGGCACATCTTTGTACTATGAGGTTGGAGATTCTGCTTCAAATGAAAGAGAATAAAACCATGAAGATCTAAAAGACTGTTATTGTAAATGGCACTTTAGAGAAGCTCCCTCCTATCTGTCAAGAGATAAAACCCATGTGGTTTTACAGGGTACAAATGTAATCAGATGACAATTAATAATAATAAATCTCTTGGATAAGGAAGATGGTATCTGTAGAGGAACAAGAGGCCCCATTCTCTGTTGGATGACAGTGAGTGTATTATTCTGTAGTTACCCTAGGGAAGCACAACTGGATAATGTAATTCTTGCCCTCTGTTTAATGTTGTGAGTGACCCTGATGATGTATTGGAAAGAAGCGAGGAGAAACAGTACTCTCATGTGTAGCAAAATAAGCTATTTCCTTTCCTCACAAGCTTTTCCAATTTCTTTGCTGATCAGGCTTCTCTCAGGGGTACTGCCAAAATCCAGGGTTAAGCTATTCTTTCACTTGTGAATTTTATTAGTAGGAAGTCCATCTGATAACCATTGTAGTGGGAGGATAGAGAAGCATAGCAAGACTGACAGTAACCAGGCATTCAAAGAGATAAGCCCAGAAATTTCTGCAGAAAAACATGCTGTTTTAATTAAAACAAGTGGTTTGCATCACTGATCCTGCACCCACTAGTGTATTCAAGGTCCCCCCCAGTCAGAAAAAGGAGGCTAACATAACATATGAAATTGTATTAATTTGATAGTACAGCAACATCTCAGCTTTATTTTTTTAATATCTTTTCTTTCTCTTTTTCACAGCAAGTGTGTGCTCCTCTAGGCAATCAATAAAAGGATGAGAAAAGATAAATCAATATCAGCTTAAGGCATTTGGTTACATGAGATGTCTCTGTGAAGGAAGGAGAGCTAAGATTTCCCCCCAGAGAATGAGATCTGCATGTACTGAGCTTGTGACTCAGACAAAGATCTCCTGATTATCTCTCCAGCTCTAAGGGGAGACCTGAGTTTTATAGCTGACCCTGGCTGGTAGGGATAGAGTCTGCACATACCTCTGCCATCCCTGCTGTGATAACAGCGACTTCGTACTTTGGTGATAAAAGGAACTTCTGCCTATTCCCATGTGGCAATGGGGTGACCCTCTCACCCAGTTTGTGATGCCTCTGAGGCTTACAATACAAAGGCTAAGAAGACATATATGGATTTTGTGTGTTTTCATGTTTTTAAAGAGTCAGCAATGCCTGTCTGGAGATGTAGCTGTGACCTTATTAACAGCACATCATTTCTCCTTGGCAGCTCTCTGTGCTCATGTACATAGTTCTGTTGTCTCACTAATGAAATACATATCACATTCTAAACCATCGGAGAAGGATGTAGTTTTCTGAAATGCAGGTCTGCTCGCTGAGGCTGTCTAAGGAATCCATATGAATTTACAAGAAGCAAAGTGTTACACATGGTCAAATAAACAGATTGAGTCAGAAAGCTCTTCCTGAGCTTTCTTTGCACAATACAGGCAAAACTAAAACAGCTGGGACGGTGGGGAAGGTGTGGTGGAGAGGGGCAGGAGGGCTGCCTGCTTTTTCTCTACAGCCCTAAATCCTGCTTGACTTCAAGCTGCAGCCAGCTCTTTCCCCTCCCTTTTTTTTATACTATCTCTTGTGAGCATGCAGAAGAACTTACATGCTTTGTGAAAGAGCAGTGTGGTGTACTGAATTAATATCGTTCCTTGTTTGCCTTACCTTGCAGCTTACGAGTTCATGGACTGTGATTCCACTGGGCACTGCACAGGCAGAATAAAACAATCTGCTGTCACAAAGAGATCATGATTTAAACAAGATGAGGAAAACCAGATGGGTATAGACAGGCAAGAAGAATAGGGTGGCAACAATGAGAAAACTGGTATTCTAGGCAGAAGAAATGCCTCCAAAACCTTTGGCAACCATTAGGCTGTTGGAATGTGAAGTCATTAAAACACCCTGTCCTCTGCATTGTCCTCAGTTTTCCCAGTTTTGTCCTCAAGGATCCCTCTCTCCTTTTTATTCAAATAAGCATTTCTATTGAGTGAATTGTAATCATTTTACATAGGGAAAACACCATAAGTAAGTATAGTTTACAAGAAAAACAGTTGGAAAAAAGAATCTTCTCTGATATACTAGAAAAATGGAATAGGTAATTCATATAAATAATCTAGTAGGCCTATCATAGCAATAGATGATAATTTATATGCTTTTCTTCCTGAAAAAAATGATCTGTAACTTACCTGATAAATTATCTGGAGGTATCTGCCTGCCCTTATTCTATTAGCTGTTTATTGAATTACTTATTTCCTGTTTGGAATACAATACAGCAAGTGCCTATCACTAATGGGTTTAGTGTTATGCTCTCCCCTAATGAAATTAAGTGTACTTTTAAAAAATGGATCCAGAAGAATTTTCATGGTATTTTTATGCTATTTTATTTTATCAACAACAACAAAAAGATGTTTAATATAGTTCTAAGTCCAGTTCTTCCCTGCAAACTGAAAGCTTGGCTCACTCCGTCTTCAGCTTCTAGCTGCAGATTTTCAGCTGTGCTCAGCAAGCACAGTTGCTGTGGAGGTCTTTCGGATTGTTGAGAACTGCAGAAAAGAAAACCCAGTTCTGAATTGGCAATATAAGGTAAAACACTGGTTTGGTTATTCTGTTGCATAGGCCACGTTTAGGTGTTCTACTGAGTCATTTCTAGATTCTTACACCACCAGGAATAATTCATTGCACTGATTTATGTAAATGATGTGAGCACCTGCTGTAGGTGGCACCAGGCACCTGCAATGACAACAGCAGTTATGGCCCATTAGGTGGAAAAGGATTCAGCACAGCTGAATCTCAGGTTTCCTGCAATCTTTTCTCCTTCCAACAAAATAAGTGTTTGAAGAATGCGTCCCCAGCTGTGGCATGTGAGTATTGTTGCATCTTCTTGTGCCTTTGGAAAAGCAGCAGTGCCTGGCAGAGATTTCACAGCCCATTACGACCAGCTTCCAGGGGCGTTATCTCAAGATAAAGACTTAGAACCTGGTGCTGTAGAGGCAAATCTGAGAAGCAAATTGCCTCGAAGTCATAAGTCTTCTTGCAAAACTTTCTTTGGGCTTTTGGTTCACACAGCTTTTTACAAAATGCATTACACATTAATATTACACATTTCAAGATTCATTACATTGTCATGGCTTAACTATGTATAGCTTAATCTATTAAAATAACGAATGAATTTTGGCTAATAATATCTTTTCTTAATCTTATTATAGTCTATGAAAATAAGAACATCCATAAGAAGCTCAAAATATATACTAATAAGTTACAATTCCTGGAATGTTTCTAAATATATTTTGGGGTTCAAATGTAAAAATATGCATCAGCTTGAAATCTGACTAAATTTAGAAAGCACTTGTAGTGTCAAAATACATCTCTTCAATATGTCTGAAAAGAATACAACTGTTGAGCTAAGGGATAGTCTACAAATGCCTCTCAGAAATGTCAGTTATTTAATGTCTGTGACATTTCTTCTCCCACAGCAGAATAAATAGAAGTGAGTTGCATACTCAGACTAGACAGACAAGAAGAGAGGTACACACTTAAGTAAGACATTTCTGACAGGTCTGATAAAATAAGGTGAAAAGTTATTTTTAGACACTGATTAAATATAACTGTAGTGACTAAATGGTTAAAAGTTGATGGGATATTCAGATTAAAGGCACTTTACACAGGTGTGGGTGAACCCTGCTGGTATGATTTATCTTAGCTTGACTGAAGTCAATGACTTCTTTAGCTGAATATCTGTATTCTGGTGTGTACAAACAAAGGGTGAGGAGAAGTTTCTGTTTCATATCACAGAGAGATCTGCAAAGGCCTGGGTGGCTGCGATGCCAACAAGTACATTAATGCAGTATTTGAATGAGGCCAGACTGCACACCTGCCAGTGGTCACCCAGACAAGCATCGAGGAGATAGATAGGAAGGTACATACATTAGGGTTTTGCAGAAGTAGGGCAGGCTTTGCACAGAGTAGGTCTCAACAGTTATATTTGAGATCAGCCAATGGTCTAAAAACTTAAGAATATGAACTTTGTCTTATTGCATTTGTGAAATCCTGCTAAAGCAGGGCACTGGGGCTTCGTAATTCTAAACGTCACTGCTGGTACCATTGCCAGGCCACCAATCCAGTCAAAAAAACCTTTCTGTGTAGAGGCGAGGCTAAGGACTAAAAAGAGTCCCATGCTTTCTGAAGGCTGTTCCTGAAGTGTTGCAGGCACTGCCGTCAGGCTAGCACTGCTGTCAGCATCCTGCCACCCGAAGTCACAATGTCTGTACAATGATTGCCAAACACGGGAACAGCTCAGCTCAGCTCACACAGGTTTACCAACCTTCAGTATCAGCCATGAGACAAAAGTATAACAGTACAATTTTTCCCTCCAGTTCCTTGTCCTTCTCAGCCTTACTGTTTGAAACCATGAACCAAAGAAATATGAGCTAATTATTGCAGCCACTCCTCTGCACTGGAAATAAGGCCCATCAGGAAAGAAGAATTAGTCTTGGCAGAGTTAATCTTTGCTTATTCTGATTTTCAGTTCAGACCATGGAGAAGCCTGGAATTCCCAGGGATTGATATAGGTGACTCAGAAATCTAGGAGAGGATTTTTATTACTCTTTTATTACTCTTCTAACAGAATTAGAACTTTGCTGCCTTCTAGTAGTTGCTCATTTAGTAAGAAGGGAAGGGCAGCAAAATGAGTTTGTTGTGTCTTGAAATGTCGATGGTTTAGTTGTTTCTGCTAGATTTAAAACTACTCAGTAGGCTCCCTTTCATTGCATCCATACCTGTGTAAATGAACCTTACCATTGGCTGTGTTTCAAAAGCAGGCAGCTTCGCAGATTCAGCTTCATTCCCTATCTAGAGAATGAAACTTAACAGAGAAACATGTGCTTGGTCTCTGCTGTAATTAATTTTATTTGCCATAGGGAACCTTCAAGTCCTTCTTTTCTGAATGGTCCTTCAGCCTTTTAGTTTTGTTAATGCTTCCCACCAAAAGCAATTAGTGATGACAGTGTGTGCCCTAGTTCTCCTGATAATTTGTGTTCTCTGGCAAGCTGTTTATGGGGAGGACAAGATTGCAATCTGATTTACGATGACCTTATGATTTTCATTTTAAATAAGAAACCAGAGACTGAAACAACACAGTCAGCCATTTAGTCAGTCCATCTGCCCCCACACAAACTGTTCTATAAGGTACATTTCTCATTACTTTTACAAAGTTTAGCCTTTAATATCTAAAAGCCTGTTCTACAGATTAATAGACTTTTCAGTCCCAGATCTGGCTTAAATTTTAGCTACAATTTCTTTGGCTGTGTTAGCCAGCGAGTATCAGTCTACTAATGATCACCAGCAGGCTGGATGCCTACTCTTTGGCCTTCTATTCAGAAGTGGTGCTGATTTTTCAAACAATGAGTTTTGTCCTGGCTACAATGCGATGCAATAGTGTTTCTCTTAGCGTGAGTGCCCTCCTATTAAGCAGCTGATCCTTCATTTACTTCTGGGTGTTCCCTCGACCTACGCAGCTTCATTATTCTGTAACTTCTAGTGGCTGCAATCAGATGGAGCATTGATCAGTACTAAAAAGCACCATGATGGATAGATTTTTCAACAAGGGCTGCCCTTTATTTGACTTGATGCAGGCCTACTTTATATCTGGTTGGCTTCCAGTCTAGCCGGTATTGATAATGTACTGTCCTGCAAGCATTTGTCTCAACCCTGCCTGAGCAGGCTAGGCTAGGCATTGTGAAAGCTAATGATAAAACTTCATTTTTATTAACTGTAAATCATACTTTTAGCTATTTATCTCCATTTAGATGTGATTAATGGCTCTATTAGCTAGAATTAATTTTCTGATGATGAGGATTTGGCCTGTTTCTCTCTCTGTCAGGTCCATTTTATGTGCTGTACAAACATACCTTACCCACAAATGTATTTTTTGTCATCTGGGCTGTCTTTACAGCTGCACAGCTGGCACTGAAGTGCACCATTGCAAAGGTCCAGACATTTGATATCCAAAAGAGCACTGACAGCCTTGCTGTTGCATGGTTGTGTGGCAATTCCCTACCTCCTGTTGCAGTAGTCTGACTGGCATCTCTGCAGCTCTAACCCAGAAAAGGATGAAGGGAACCTTTGTAAGTTGTCTGATCCATGTATCACTCTGGGCTCAGTATTGCAGAGCTGGAAGGTTTGACTATGATCTATGCCTCATGATTATATGCTTAATGCTATGTTTAGTAGACAGTGTCCAGAATGCTGAGCAGGAAACGGCTCCAGCAAGACTGTTCCAGGAGGACTGAATAAATTGTGCAGAAGGGTGAAAAATAAGGCCTAGGCACCCTCCTGTCTGACATTTTTCTCCTTCCTAGACTATTTGTAAGAACGTTATTTATTGCTTGCTTTTCCCCCACTTGCTCTCAGCTTCTGCGGTGGCACTGGAATGAACAGTAACTTCATTAACAGCCCACAAAACTGGACTTGAATCTATTAATTCCTGACTTTTTCACTTTGTAATAAGTTTCTTCTGTTCATTTTTGGCTACAGCAAAAGCTTAAATCTCATGTTATTACGGTTTTGGTGTTAAGCAAACTTCTTTGCGGGGTGGGGCTTTTCCGGCTTTGGTTAGTAGAGCAGGACAGCATTCAGCCTTAGTCACTCTGGTTTAACCATTACAGTCTTGCAAGACAGGGCTCTTTCTGCTGCAATCCTGACACTTGTATGCTGATTTTTCACCAAAGCGATCTTTTGTAACACTGCAGCTCAAGTAGGGCACAGTTTTATATGACTGGACATGTGTCAGTGTGTCATGGTTAAGTCACTGTATGTCCACCAGGCAAGCATATTTCACACTCACAGATGAAACTCTGAAACTCCACTCATGTTGCTGTAGCTTTGCTTCTTACTGAATTCTCTTAAAAGGATTTGCTGTGGGAGACAACAGGCTGGTTGCAGTTATTGATTTGCTCTGCGCAGTTTACAAAAGCTCCTTCTCAGACTCAAAAACAAGAAGATGAACTGTATTTGAATTCCTGAGTTAAATAACTGGCTAGGAGACCCCACAGAGACTGGAAGGAAGTAAATAAATTGAGCAGATTTATTAGCTGAGTGCAACCTCTGGAAATCAAACTGCGGATAAAAAAGTAAAAAAAAAAAAAAAAAAGAAAAGAAAAATCCCTTCAGATAGCCTGTATTTTTTGCTTGTTTGTGATTAGCTGCAATAAAAGGGTTCTGATCTTCTAATAACTGCTTTTCTTTCAATGTGACTGAAAACATTATAGGGTTCAAATTTTCATGGCGACCAAGTCCAGGACTTGGCTCTTCCTGTGGGATCCAAATGAAAAGCACACTGCTTTTCAGAGGAGTTTTAAGTTCTCACTAAGCAAAACGCTTCCAGAAGTAGGTCACTTTTAGCTAGGTTCATGAATATGAGTCTTGGTCCCAGCGCGGGGCTGCCAAATTTAATCCTCCCCGAATGAAGTTGTATTGCCAAAACAAGCAGCTTCAGTTTTAACCGCGTTTCCAAAGTCAACATCCCAGTGCCCCCTACTGTCCAAATATTTGTACTAGCAGGTAAGAACTGCATTAAAAGGCCTTTTAACCACTATTCTTCAATTTCTGCCCTCTGTCTTCAGACAATCCCTTTTAAGATTCATATTCGACAGAAAACATGAGCCTTTCTTAATTCACTCTACCAAATCTAATTGTGATTTGTATCAATCTAACACACTGCATTGAAAGCCTTTTAATCCTTCAGATAGTCCTTTGTGAGACAGGACAGTAAAATTCTGTACCACCAAAAAAAGCTGCTGGCTTGACATTAAAGAGTTGAAGATTAAATAAATGCCAGGAATTGCTTTTAAAAAGCTTCTGCTTCTTCAACAGGACCTCAGAATGGCTGTGGTGGTTACTTGACGAAATCACCTTATAGCTTTGGCTCTCCAGTCTCCAATGTGACCAGAAGATACGAGAGAAATCTGGCCTGTGTCTGGATCATAACTGCACCTGCAAACAAACTGATCAACCTCACCTTCACTTCATTCATGCTCGAAGCACGATCTGCTCAGACTTGCCGATATGATTATGTCCAAGTAAGATAGCTGTATACTTTAACAACAAAATATGAGTGAGATACAATCCATTATCCTCTCAGTGGGGCTAAAACTTAAGTAATAGAAAATGGTCTTATGAAGAAATTAAATTGCTTAATATAATCAATTTTTTTCTATGGGGCTATATTACTATTCCAGATGACATCCTATCTTTTTGGAAACCAGTAAGAGTGTTAACACTGTTTATGGGGACACACTTCTGGTCTTACATTGTCTACATAAATGAGCATTTATTTTACACAATAGAAACAAAACTCAAGCACTTTGAAATTAAACTTGCAGATTTATTAACATACGCAACTGCTTGAAAGGATTTTAATTTATAAAACATATTAAATTTTGAATAAATATGTCTTGATGCTCACTGCTCACCTGCAAAAGCTATTTTGTTGGAGCAAAATGCAAATTGCAAAATGTAGGATAGCAGAATGCTGCTAAACAAGATTTACCAAGGAGTATTCTAAGATCCTGCTGAGCTCAGTGAAATTAGAAAGTAGTTCTACAGTTTGGTGAATAAAATCCACTTTTCTACTTGAAAAGTGCTTTGAGATTACATATAAAAAATAGATCGGAATGCCAAATTAAAATAGAATAATTTTTGATAGATTTGCTGAGACAGGATCAGAATATTCCATAATGAGATTTACACTGTCCAACAGGATTAGTTAATATAGCAATGAATAATTATAGACATCAAGAACATCCTGTTAAAGCACAAGAGCATCTCCTGTGCTTTTAAGTAAAAGAAATTGTAATGTCTGGAGGGATCAGAGAATTTCATTGCTATTTATTTGTTTGTTGCGCCTAAACTATTAGTGGTTTATATACTTTTCTTCTTTCAGCTTTATGATGGAGATAATGAAAATGCCAATTTAGTTGGCACATTCTGTGGATCTACAGTGCCAGCTCCTTTTCTTTCTACCCGTAATTCCTTGACTGTGAAGTTTTTCACAGACAGTTCTGTGGAAAGGGAGGGTTTCAATGCTACCTACACCACAGTGGATCGTAAGTACACAGATATATATATTTGCATGCATATATACTGTTGTGACTCTTTTATGGAAATAGGTATTTAAATAATAAATAATGAATATTTATTCTAGATATAGGGCTCAGGAAGGACCAAAGACAGTCTTTATCACAGCATTTATAAGCACTGGTAGACTCTGGTGCAACTCTCTTTGGTCTTCGCTGGTTGCAGGGTGGCTGTCAGTCTGGAGTGCAAACCAGGAACAGTCACAGATTGTTAAGACATCGATATGATAGGGAACAAACATTTATTTTATTTTTATGACATACATTGACACAGCATTATCATGTGTTTTACTTTTTTTCTTCCAGAGACTCACAGGTAAATATGAAAATGTATTGTCCAGTGTGGTTTTACTCAATAAATATTCTTTCCCAGTGGGAAAGGTTTTCACTTTATGATGCATTTTTCACTGTTTTACACAGGACTGTGTGGAGGAATATATAATGCAACTTCTACATCCCTGACTGCAACATCTCCTAACTTCCCAAATGAATATCCACCATTTACTCTCTGTACCTGGGTCATTGATGCGCCTCCACAACAGCAAGTCAGGGTGGTGGTAGAGGCCTTCAACCTCCATTCCAGCCAGGACTGCTCTCACAACTACCTAGAGCTCCAGGATTCCCCAACAGTAAGAAATTTACAGGAAATACCATTTCCCATTCATATTCAGCTCCCTTCACTCTTTGCAAAGAGAGGAGAAACCAACCATCTGGTAACAGACTGATGATTCTCTGTGAGGGCACATCCAAAGCGTTATGCACTCTACCCCACTTAAGGCGTGTTAACTGGTACACAGACCTCATGGAAGCACACTATATACATATTCAATTAGACCTGTAAGTGTTAAGCCAATTTTTCACCGTGGTACCAAGTAACAGGGATGCCAGACTTAAGACCCAGAAAATACTGCCCAACAGCAAGTTTTCATAAATTAATTGTGCTTTCTCTCATCCAAGAGCCATAATAAAAATAAATATTCATGCCTAGAAGAGTGCTTGTTAAAAGCACCAGAAAACCCCCCACCTGTTTATGTCCCTTGCATTATATTATTCTAAACTTTCTTTCATTGTTTCATATTTTGGCATGAAAATACCTGTTACATTTGATCTGTTTCTCATCATAATTGGACACAAAATGTTGAGACATTATTAAGTGATTTCCATGAGAACTTTAAAATGTGATTCCATAACTGGTATAGAAAGTATTAAGAGATTTTTTTTACCTCAAGATCAGGAAATAGAAAACCGAATTCTATCATTAAGTAACTTGTGACATGTATTGAATTCCAGCACAGCCAAGGATCAGTCCATAGATTTTGTGGCACTGAAACTTTTCCAGTCCCTGAATTTTATTCTTATGATCGCACTGCCATTGTGACTTTCAAATCAGATGAATATATGACTAATAATGGAGTCAGATTTACCTATCAAGCTACAGGTAAGCTTGAAGAAACATCTAAAAACATCTACCTACCATTCTTTTTGCTTATTTCCTACAGTGAAAAGCAATAAAGAGACCTGAAATGCTTACATGTTTCTGGTTTTCTGCCTCAAGGTTGCAGCAGAGAATATAACCAACCATTTGGTTACCTGAAGAGCCCTGGCTGGCCTGGTCATCACCCCAATAATATGGACTGTTCCATCATTCTACGTGCTCCCCTGAATCACACAATTTCTCTCTTTTTCCATGCTTTCAGTTTGGAAGACAGCACCCAGTGTTCACATGATTTCCTAGAGGTATCAAGCAAGTATACGTATTTTGTGGGCCTGGGTCAAAATCTGCTGACTTCAAAGGATATTAATAAACTTGGATCAAGCTTGAGATGAACTGACATTAGGGACTAATTTATTGTTACTGTTTTATGGGTAACAGACTAACTGATCAGATTACTCAGATGTTACATTAAAAGGTTGAACTAAGTCCAAAAGCAGTAAGTAAATAATTTCATTATCAGCTAACTCATCTTTACCTAGCTCTTGTTGATGTTACACAGTTAACAGAGCAAGCCAGAATAGTTTTCATCTGATTTTAACATCTGTGTATGAACAGAATGCCATAAATCTGAGTGTCTTCATTCCAGCAGTAGATACCATCTGCTTGATATTTTTCTTTTTTTCCAAAAAAAAAGCATTTTTTTCTTAAAAAAAAAAAAAGGAGCTCTAATAAGAAGTGACTGTCCTTTCATGCTTGTTGAAGGTTGTTGTTGAAGGTTTCCCTATTCACTGGTCAGATGACAAAAATCAGATGTCTGTGGCAGAATCTTATTTAGTTCTCCTTTCATATCCTCTTTACTGTCTCAAGAAATAGATCTGAGCACCAGCATTATTGGAGCTCAGGAAAAAATCAGATTAAATCTGAGCTATGTAATATGATCTGTGTCTTAATGTGAGTGGGCTGCACATCTTTTCATCCAGAATATTAACATTTCTTATGAAAAATAAAACATGAGCTTGAATTGCAAAATCACATCTTAGCTACTAGTCAAGTAATTTTTTTCAGTCAGGACGTACTACACCATAAAATTTAGCTGCCTGTTTCTGATGATACTTTTCTATGCAATTACATACTAAAAGGCTGGTTAATGGTCTCTTTTTCCTTCTCTTCAAGAATATATAGTTGGAAAAATAACAGTATTAAAACGCTAATTATAGTATGCATGCAAGTCACTACATAGTTCGTGCTGTGCCTGTGTCACTGCATAATTATACTTGTGTATGACTGGCACAGGGATTTAATGTTGACAATGTCTTTTGTGTCCATTGAAGGTCAGAAATGGGAGTGATGTGCAATCACCACTACTTGGCAGGTTCTGTGGAAACACTGTGCCTAGTCCCATCTTCCCCCAAAATCATGTTGTCTACCTTCGTTTCAAGAGTGATTTTTCAGGGGCTCGTGATGGATATGAAATTACTTGGACTTCATCATCAAGTGGTAAGACTGTAATTACAAAGTAATTCCACATAGAGGGAAAATATATGAATGTATAATTGGACCCTTCCTTGTCAATACTTAAGGCCTTCCCAAGCACCCATAGCCCAACCTATTCAGTCACTGGAGAAAGGCAGATATTCCCCAGGACCAGTAGGGTGAGATCCGTTTTATGTGATGGAAGCAATTCCCTCTATATAATGTTGACTATAGCAACCCCAGAGGAGGTTGTCCACTTAAGATGAAGACCTACTTCTTTCACTGAGAGCTCAGCTAATATCGGAAACATCTGTCTTGGGATCCACAGAGCAATGGTGGTGGTGACTCAGCCTACTCCATTAATAGTTCCGTAATGTGTCCTAGGATCTAGGCACTACTAAGCCTGAAAGGGACTGAAATATGCCCCAAGAAAACAACCTCACTATAATGCTGTGTAGTGACTATATCATAGACACATTCATAAATGGCTTACAAAATGGCAGTGAATAGTATAGGACTATTATAACTAAGGGCTCAGCATTCAAAATAACTTCTGCATGAGGTATGCTAAGACTTTCAATCTGGTTAAGAAACTACTGAAGTCTATAAAATTGAGTGATACTGGATAATAAATAGTGACCAGCTATTCACTGACATTTCCCACAGAAGAGCCAGAGGCCATCAGATAAAGCCAGGAGGTGGCAGGTTCAAAGCAAACCAAGCAAACCAGATGAGGATTCATTACTTTTTCATTCCGAAGAACAGCCAGACAGTTTGTCTCTAGTGAAGTATCTGGCAAATGAACTGACCAAGGCACAGCCTTTAGACTTCGGTTCCTATTTCAAACAGTTTTGGGAGTTTCAATTTTTAATATCCAGTGATGGTCTAATGCTCATTGCATATTCTTCTCAGGCTCCTGAAGCCAGAGCCTCAGTTTAGTCTCTTATTGGAATAATGCTGTTATCCACATTGGTTGTTCCAGTTTCCAGGGTCTCTCTTTTTCAGTGCTACTACTAATACTGTACTAATGCACTACAAGATGTAGTACCTTGTGAAACTAAGCCTTACAGGCTAATTATCAGTGTCTGTTTCCAGGATGTGGAGGAACATTATACGGCAGAAGTGGCTCATTTGCTAGTCCCAGCTATCCGGCAACTTACCACAACAACACTGATTGTGAGTGGTCCATTACTGCGCCCAAGGGACGAATTGTCACAGTGAACTTCGATTTCATCAGCATCGATGACCCAGGGGATTGCAGTAGCAACTATCTGATCCTTTACAACGGGCCAGATACCAGCTATCCCTCAGCTGGACCATACTGTGGGATGGTATGTATTGCCTACTGTCTGTGACCCTGTAAGTGGTTAAAATGAATCTTTACTCTTTCAAATTCAAGACTGTTTCACCAATACTGGCATGAATTCCCCATAGATGAATGTAAGTGAAGGCCTAAGGCATGTAGAAGCCTTCTATTGCAGACCTTACAGTGACATCTAGTGGCACGCATCAAGCTATTTTGCTCTGTATTTAGTTGTATTTGTGATTTAAATATTTGTGGTACCCTCAGAGAGAAATGGAACAGCAGTACCTAGCACAGACTTGAGAGACTTGAGGTTACTTCCAAGCTATGATCCAATCTGTGCCTCAGTTTTAACTCTCTGACTAGCTTTTCCAAAGGATCTTGATGTTCAATAAAGCTTTTCATTTTTCTTGTCTTTACTTTTAGGATACAAACATTGCTCCATTTACTGCTACATCTCATCAAGTCAGCGTAAAATTTCATGCTGAATATGTGACTTTACCATCAGGATTCCAGTTAAGCTGGACAAGCTAGAACACTGTTTATGAGAAATGTATTGCCATTCCTTGATATACTGAAGAGACTTTAGACGATAAAGTAAGTTTGAAATCCAGTTATGATAACTGCAGCTGAAGTAAGGCCTTTTCAAAATTACTCTTAGTGTAGCTGTTATGAATTAGAGTTCTGTCAAAAAAATGTCATCTCCCATTGTACTGAAATTAAACTCTGATCTACCCAACTGGGAAAATGAGGCTTTGCTGCTTTTTGAAACACATTTTTCTTTATGTTTTTCCACATAATTTCAAAGTTTTACATTTCATGCTATGAAAAGTGAATTAGCCAGGATAAAATTTAAACACAAAATATTCAACATGAAGTTGGTAAGAGGACGTAAAATATAAAGTTGGCTTTTGATTAGTTCTACAGAGTTATGTGGCTTTGTCCCAAGTGTCTTTGGAAATGTTAGCAAGAGTTTTATTAAAATTAGAATAGAATTAGAAATTGCTAAAAGATGGCCCCTGTCCTACAAGCACTTACACACATAACTTTGCTGAAGAACTTCCAGTAGAACATATAGTTACATTAAACATTTTCAGATTAGTAGCCCAGAAAACTTTTGATGAGAGACCACTCCAAACCGAGTTCACATTTGCAATCAAGGCATAATGCAGTCTTTGTCCATGAAGTTTATTAAAAGCCCCATAAAGAGGACAGCAAGCAGTAATGAAAACAAACATCTGAACTGCCTGGAGATAAAGCTACAAACTAAGCTCTGAAGATAGCAGATGAAGATGTGAGGCACTGCAAGTGCAATCAAGCATGGCTTCAGTTGTTTTCCTGCAGACATCAGTAGGACTGTTTCTTCCTTGTGAATGGCTGCATCACAGGGCTTTGTGAATGTCTGTTTTGGTTTTGATTTTCCTCTCAATAACTGCGGATTTGGCGCAGGGCAGAAAATCCTCTCAAGATGTGGGCGCTGTCTTTTCCTGCTAGGTGCTGGTCATGGAAACACCTGACTTTAGGCCAGAATCACACTGGCAAGAACGCTGTCGTTTTCTGCATTTCACCAGCCTGGAGCATAGTTCAGCTGGAAAGCACAGGTGAAAGAGAAGGGCATGTATCCCCAAACAGCTCCCTGCCACTGCAGGTGGTGCTCCGCAGTATGTTCATCTCCCCTGTTAAAAGTGGAGTTTGCCCTGACAGACAACAGGTTCTCAGGTTAAACCTTGGCCTGATCAGGAGTATGACAGAGCATAAACTGACAAAAAAAGGAAACCTATACAGTGTTTTAATGAATGAAGTTCATTAATGGCTTTGCGAGACTGGTATCAGCCACGTGTCACAGCTGATGGACACAAAGGTGAGTCTACCCAGGACAACCCTATGGCCATGCTCCCCACACTGCAGCTGCCCTGCTGTTGACTTAGAGAATAGTGCATAGGGCGATCCGGTGACCCGTGATGTGTGTGAGGCCATCTGGTAACACGACCTTTGGCCTTGATCTCTAGACAGGAGCCGCAGTTAACCCAATTAAATTTGTACTTCAGAAAGATTTGTTTCACCAACAGAAAAAGCACGTTTCACTTAAAATGTTTCTGTACGCTTTTTGATATGTTAAATACTTGCTTCTGCAGAAGACAAAAGAGCACTATGAATGGAAGAGAAATGTGTAAGATTATTTTTTTTTTTTTTTTAATCTAACAATAACTAATGCTTGGTGCATCTTTAGATGCCACAAATACTCCATACCTGTGTCAATAACTTTATTTACAAATAGGTAAAATGCATAAAGTTCTTTAGAACAAACAGCAGAGAATTTGTGCACATGCAGACTGTTGAATGAAGCTGCTGGTACAAGGTTCAATTGATCTAGCCCAACCGACTCTTGCCAAAAATAGTCAAAGTCTAAAATTAGAGTAAATTATCAAACCCATTCTTTAAAAAAACAGAAACAAAGTAACCCACTGCAGTCCTCTAACATTTTGTATGAGGAACCACAACAGAAATACCACTGCAGAAGTATTAAAGTGGAGGTCCTCAGAGGACAGAGCTGATGCTAAGCCATGTTTCTGCCTTGGAAGGTAAGAAGTCATTTAAAACACTTGCTTTACAATGAATGCACAGCAGAAGCAAACAGGAACAACAGATAACTTAAGAATAATTATTCCATGAAACTTCTACATGTTTTTTGCAGTGTACAATTCAAAAGACAAAGCCTGTGTTTAATAATATTTATGGCTTCATCTCACAATATTGCTGTGAATATCTTTGCTTTTATGTCTGTGCACACTGCTGTCTATTTTATAAATCATGTCTTAGTAGTTGTGAATACTGCATGTCTGTACTATAATACTGGCATATATACAAAAAAACCTTCCCCTGCCAATGACAAAGCACAGATAACGAATGTGCATGTTTTCACTTCCTAGAGCCTGCATGTTTTTTACTTACATGTAAATAGTCTTCTACATGTTACTATACATATTTATTCTTATACGGAGGTATATTTTTGAGACAGTTATATATGAGTAATAAGGCTAGGACTGAAGAACAAGCTCTAAAAGGTCTGAAACAGTATTTTTTTCAATTGCCCTTCCCAGGGGCAGGACTATTCTTTATAAACAATAAATGAGAAGTAATACCACAACAAGACCATTGGGGTTATAGTTACTTGAAGCAAAGGAGAGAGAAGATATACACCTAAAATACTAGAAATCATAGTGCTGGTCAAATTAAAATGTTAGCTAATTTTAGTTGAATTTACAAAAGCAGTTTTGACTGAAAAACAGTTTTCACTCAACTCATAAAACAAAGAAGGAGCCGTCTTAGTTTCCCACAGTAACTCAAGGTAAGTGTCCTAGGCATCAGAATTAACATATTTAGTGTAACTATTTTTTGTCAGCTACCAAACTAAAACCACAGAATTCTTCTGCAGTCCTGATTAAAATGAAATCTAACAAAAACTCACAGCATTGACTACTGATAATAACAGCAGCAGCAACAATGCAGGATTACTAACAAATAAATGTTTATTTATTAGCTGATAATAAAAATAAAGGCTAAATTTTGCTTTTACAAGGCAAGGTCAATAAAACAAATACTATGTGACAGTTATCACACATAGCAACTGTAATGCTGTACACAACTGGTTCTGCAGATGCACACTGCTGTAGTATTGTTGTGATGGTACGCTAACCCCCCATTAATACTAACTATTATGACAGCTTTTCTTGGAGAGGAAAAAAGGAGGTATAAATAGAATAATAATGCAAAGCCTCATTTCCTTGGTTAGAAGAGCCACCTAGGACAGCCAGAGCAAGGGCAGCATCAGAGCTGCTCATCCCCTTGCTGTTCCCCAGCACAATGACTGAAGGCACATCCAGTTCTCGCTGCCTGGGTGGAGCAGGTTGAGGGGAACCCACACAGAGAGCAACTTATCTCTCCTCTTACCACCCCAAAGCAGCTACAGCTCTGCCACACCATCCTGGCCACGCATCCACCTCAGAGCCACCCATGTCAGCCTGCTGTCCCAAGGACAGAAGGCACATGCCCCCCTCTGGCAAAGAATTCAGGCATTTGCTCTACAGACATTTAAACAAAGTGACAAACTTAAGAACAAATCTGACAGATAGCAGAGATGTTTTATAGCTGTTTCATAAGCAAAAAATCAGTAGCTGGAAGTACAGCGAAGTCTAAATTGGAAAAGCCTGTACCATGTATGAGCTGAAACACTGTACACGAGGGGAGAGCTTCACTGGGCAGTCCCCAAGCACAGGCTGACCAGCCTCTCTAGCTGGAGGTATAGAAGGTGCTAAGGATTATCCGGAGTCAAAGGGGTTGTGAGACAACTGGATGCACTGGGAAGAGCTGGAACACGGTAAGAGGGGAGATGGGGCTACTGCCATGGCACAGGCACTCTGCAGGAAATTACTCTTCAAGAGTATGACTGCTGATGGAGCAACCTGAAAGTTAAGCTTTCAAGACAGAGGAATAACGTGAACCTCAGACAGCATGGCATGTGTACTTCTTATCCATCCTCCTTCTCATATAATTGATATTTAGTGCTTCATGAGGAGCTGAGAAGCTTTAACAGGAAGGCTTGATAGCAACTCCTCTTTGCCAAATCCAGTGTGGATCTGACTAAGGTATTGATTAGTGCGTTGACTCAGATGAAGGGTTTGATAAAGCAGGAACCAAATTAGATCACACAGAATGTGGGAGTGATACATGAACTATTTACATATAATGAAATTAGGTACATGATAACAAACAAACAAAACCAAACAAAAACCCAAACAAACAAATCCTGACTAAAGGCTGTAATGGCAACACATTTATTAAGTGGGGAGTAGTTAAATACTTCTATGGTAGGGTTAGACTGTTGACACTTACAATGTAATAGGGTATTGTTTTTTATTACTGCATAAATGGGGCAGTCGGAAGCCAGGTGAGCTTCTCATTAGCCAAGAAGACACTGTTTCATGAGTATCTTGTCACAGTTAACGTGTGCTTTATCTGTTTGTTGGAATAAGCAAGTTAGGATCATATTTTATAGACAATAGATCTATAAAATAGAGCCTAAGCCTTTGCTACTAAATGAAGCCCGCAATCATTCATTCTTTGTGAAACAAGAACAGTACACATGCTAGCACCTAGGTCTCTAAGACAACTGACTACTGGCAATTAGGGCATTTTCTTAGACAGGAAAAGGGTTCGAATTAATGTTCCTGCAGACAAAGAGAAACTGTATGTCACTGTCTTGTACATCGGAGTGACCATGTGTTCTGCTGAGCAATCTAGATAAAAGGAAGTTCTTCCATCTGTGTTCTGGCAGCTTGTAACTTGAGGAAAGGACTCAAGGTAGTAAACACCACTTATCGATAAATGTGCTTCAATTCTGCAACTCAGAATTAAATCCCTACATTCCTTAAAAAGGAAAAGCTAAAGCTGCACCTCCAGCAGTATTTCTCATTTCCTGGTTTAGGTACCTTTACATTCATCATTGTGGTTTCTATGGTTATTATTCTCTTTAAGCTTGTAACACCATGCAGTGTTTAGGGAGCGCATATGCAAAAGTCAAGACTGAGGTTCTCAATGTGTAGTACGGCATTAGGCAATTTTATAGATTGCAATTAATTTCTCTGAGCTTGCATAGCTGTCAAATGACAGTAAATAGGAATTTCTTAACTTCCGTCAAAGAACTCACATGCCCTAATACATCATGGGCAGTAAGGCTGTAACTCCAGCATCATGGTGATAAGGTCAGTTAAAAGTACTGAACCTGGGCCCAGCCTTGTGAACAGTTTTGCGACTAAGCTGACTAGAAAATCCGTACCTGAAGAAATGGAAAACATTGATTCGATGAACTCTTTTGCCTTAGGGCAGCCTTTGCCAAACTTCAGTGCCCTCAAACCTTACTTGGTCATTCTGAGCTTTCCAGCTCTATGGCTTGGCAGCTTCTCCATTCTCCTGTTGCTGACCCGGTGGGGCATGAAGCTGCCCAGCCACCGTACGCACAGACCTGCTGGTTTCCAGACCTTGGCACGGGGAGCCGCTGCTGCTGCAGGTGCTTTGTGGGAGCTCCCCGAATGCGCATTTCTCCTCTGTGCAAAATGGTGCTTTGACCACAACCCACCTTCTTGGGTTAACACTTGCACAGCGCTTTTCACGTGCTACAGAAATGGAATTGGGTGTTAAAGCTGCATTTTGAAAAGCCAGGTGTGTAAGCATTCCAGGCTAGTAACGGGAAAGGACAGATCACCCTCACGCATGGCGCTAACCCGTTACCTAACCCCCAGACGCACACGCGCCCCTAGTGAGCACGGTGAGGAACTGCCGCCACCAGAGCGGCAGCATGAAGAGAGCACAGCTCCCTCTCCTAAGGTGCCGTACACAGCAGCTCCTCACACAGGCCTGCGCTGCCCTCCGAGGCAAGACTCCCTCAAACCTGGCAATGGCACTCAGCCCGCACAGCAGCAGCGCGGAACTCCCGAACACGACGAGGACTGCGGCCCCGGAAAGCAGGATCCGCCGAGCCGAGCCGAGCCGAGCCGAGCCGAGCCGAGCCGAGCCGAGCCGAGCCGAGCCGAGCCGAGCCACCTACGGGGCGTGCTTATTGGCCTGCGAACCTTCCTCCAACCCCTCCAGCCAATTGTCAGCTGTCCTGCGCCGAGGAAGGCGCCCTGATTGGCCCGACGCCTTCTTAGCCGTGGGTGGAACCTCTTGGGCGGGCAGGGGCCCTGAGGAGGCGTGGGGAGTGCCTGCGCTTCCCGGGGCAGGGCCGCAGCACGCCTGCGCGGGGCTGGCGGTGGGATGAGGCTTGGTGAGGCGGGGCGGGCGTGTGCAGCTGCCGGGAACCGCCCTCGGGGCCGCTGACTGTCGTCCCGCCGCGTCCGGCTGCCAACCGGGGCAGCACCGCGCAGTGAGTTCCCATGGCCGCAGCGGCGGGCCCGTGCCTCCGCCCAGGGCCGGGAGTGTGGCCGGTATCCCGGTCAGGGGTCCGCTGGGCTGGGCTGGGGCGGGCGCGGCGGCACGGCACGGGACGGGACAGGGCGGGTGGAGTCGGGACGGGACGGGATCCCTGGGGCGGCTCAGAGCACATGAGCGGGCGGGCTCTCTGCTCTCGGCCCCCTCGGGACAGGACCCGTCCCCGCAGTGTCCCGGCGGCGCCCCGGCCGCCTCTTGCCTCACGGTGTCCGCTTTTGCCCTGCCCAGACCATGTCTAAGTCGCTGAAGAAGATCGTGGAGGAGAGCAGGGAGAAGAACCAGCCCGAGGTGGACATGTGCGACCGCGGCATCTCCAACATGCTGGATGTTC
Source organism: Pezoporus flaviventris (assembly GCF_033815535.1). Lineage (NCBI taxonomy): Eukaryota > Metazoa > Chordata > Aves > Psittaciformes > Psittacidae > Pezoporus > Pezoporus flaviventris. The sequence continues at coordinate 13,356,363 of NW_026892595.1, forward strand.
CCGGCCTCTGTAGGTACCGGAGGCGGCGGGCGGGGAGAGCGCGGAAACTTCCTTATTTGTCCCGGGACGATCCGGGGCGCGGGGGGGGTAGGGGGGTGAGGGTGGTGGTAGGACCTCCCCGCTGCCGGCGGCTGCCCTGGCCCCGCGGCGGCGGTGGGGCTGCCCAAGCCTTCTTTGAGTGTTCCGCGGTGTATGGGAGCTCTGGGCATCGGGGGCTCAGGGAGAGGTTCGTTCGCAGGGGGAAGCGCCCTGCTACCAGCGCCCCACAGCACCGTAACGAGTCGTGAGCGTGGTCACGATCAAACACTAAGCCGCTGCACCGGAGAGACCGGCGTGGGGAGCTGGGACCCCTACCCGTCTCTCCATCACCTGGAGCCTGCAGAGTGCCTCGTTTCTCAGTGCTCTCATTCTGGCACTTGAGTGGTGGGAGACTTTGCTTCCTGCCCGTCCTTGCCCCTCCCTGCTACTGAAGCAAAAACTACCAAGGAGCATCTGCACTCCACTTTTTCAAAGGGATAGGTCATACCAGCCTGGAGCTACACGTGGCTGGTCTCTGGGGGAGAATAAGGTAGTACTGTACTACAGATACAGTAGTAGCATCTCTGGGTATTACATGATTGCATGTGCTTCCAGAATTGTGACAGCGTGTTTCATGGTGTGTTTCATTTACTATAAATCAACTACAGCAGTTGCAACATACCAGTAGTTCCATGCTGTCATGGTTCTGGAGAGCACTTACATGAAGTGCAGGGCAGGTAACTTCTTATTTTTGCTTTGGCTAGGAGTGTGTATAATGTTATGGTACAGCTGATACAGAGTGAATTAAAGCTGTGACTGGCTAGTGTGCAACAGGCGGAAATTTTCCTCTGTGATACAATGAGAAGAAAACAGAATCCAAACTAACCAACTTGAAACTGTACCCATATCCTGGTTTAGCTGTTTACTAAGCATCAGTCACATCAGGAAAAGATGAAGACTTAAGTACAGTTGTGCAGAACCTAGGTTCTGTATGCTTCAGAATTGCGTGTGGGCTTTCAGAAAGATTACATTGGAAAGCTTGTATATATGTATATAACTCATGTTAAACAGAAAGCTTCACTCTATTTTGATTGGATGAACAGTTGTTTGAGACAGAGTAGTCTTACAGACCTGCTTTCAGAACTATGCTTACCCCTTTCAGATAAACTAATGCATTCAGAGTATGGTGCAGCACCAGAGCAGTGTTGCTTTTAAGTAGACTAAAGCACATAATTAATTACCCAGCTTTAATCTTTCAGGTGGGGGAAGAAAGGTAGCAGTAAAGCACACTAGTAGCACTGAAGTAAGAAAAGCTGTTCTTGTGCGAAGACTGTTTTGGGTGAGTTGTGCAGACAGGGTCAGGGACCACAGTGTGCAACATTGTGGTCCACGGGCAGTCATAGAATAGTTTGAGTTTGAAAGGACCTTAAGATCACCCAGTTCCAACCCCCTGCTATGGGCAGGGACACCTCCCACTAGATCAGGTTGCTCAAGGCCCTGTCCCTGATGCCAGATGACTAATGGAGCATCTGAAGCTTGTTTTGCAGGGGGCTCCCTGCATGAGGTGTAGACTTGCGATACCCCAGTTAGGCTGCAGCAGAGAAGTCTGTATGCAGATACTCTTGGTGCACATTGTGTGACGTGATATAGCATGGGGATGTGTGGTCTTCTCCAATTTGAGATGGAAATTAGGGGAGGGGGCAGTGATGACTGCTTTTTGTTCAATTGTGATGTTGCTTTTTCAGTTACTATGCGCTCTGGCAGAGAAAGCTTTATAAGTTGGGGTTTTGGTGTTTGGTTTTGGTTATTTTTTTGTTTGGTTTTGGTTGGTTGGTTTTGTTTTGTTGTTTTGTATTTTTTTTTAATTGTCAAAGTATTTGCCACTTCCCATCTGGAGAAGGAATTACTTCCTCCAAATGCACATTAAAAAAAGTAATGACTTGATATTACCTGTGAATTTTACGGAATGGTTTGAGAAGATGTTAAACTTGACGGCTTTCTAACCGTGTCATCTGGCTCCTAGTGGATGATCTTTTCTGGTATAGATGGGGTGGTTTGGCTCTCTGGCTCTCAGAACTGGCAGGGAAGCTAAATGAGTGAGCTGGTGTGTTGGGTATCTTTCCAATTCAATGTGGTGTTAAAGCTTGCTTTTTCAGAAACTTTGTGGTTTTATTCAATGAAATAAAGGTCTTTGTTAAAAACAGCCATCATGATTCATACCCAATGGCTGTTCTTTTACAGCATCTTGTTATTAATGAAGGCCACTAGTAGATGTTTGGAGATAAGGATAACTTTATGACTGGAGGGAACATTTTGGTGGCATTTTCACTGGTTTTGGCCATTTGAGGTTTAAGGACTTAGTAGGTTGGAGGATACTCCTAAATTACTGTGTTCAATAGCCCCTGACAGGGATTTTATCTTATGTAATTATTTAATGGTTGTGAATGTCCCTCCCACAATAGTCAGTAACTCTTTAAAGTAGACTGCTCCCTGTAGTCTTCATTATCCTTCAAGAAAAGGACCAAGCCTTGTTCCACTGCATATGTGAGTACTTGCTGCAGAGTGGCTAGTGGACTCCTATGTAAGCTTTATTAATTTAATTTACATGACACAAGGATTTAACAGCAGCACAATGTGTAGCATCTTGCTCAGTGTGCCAATCCTCTTCTTTTATGTGCAGACCTATTCTTGTCTTGTGTGCTTAAAAGCAAACAAACTCAGAAAACAACCATAAGTGATCAGAGAAAACTGGTGTTACATGGGGGCAGAGAGGAGAAAAGAGAATGGGGAATATATGCCCTGACTTGGATAGGATTTTTTTCTGGATTCTTTCCAGTCTAGTGAATGACTTGATACAATGCAGGACAGCCACTCGTAGTTCTTTTGTCTTGACTTCTACCTTCTGGAGCAGGTGTGGGAGAGAAAAAAACAGACTAAACTTGCCTCTGTCAAGTACCAATGTCTTTTTCCAAATCAGGGTGGAATGGATGGAGATGAACACTTGGTATCTGAAACCGTCTTAAGTTAACTTAGACTTACAAGCTTTGCAGCCTCTACATCTGTTCCCACTTTTGTGTTTAATAAAGGCAGAGTGGAGTTGTCAGCTTGTTTATAATGTGATGCTCAGGTATACAAAGAAAAGCCCACTAGTCCCTGAAATGCTGCTTGCTCAGGAGTTCATTAATGCCATTAGAAGTTGAGTTCTATTTTTGGAATATTCCTCGAATCCAGGCACTTCCGCATTTTCTCCTAATGTCTTAAAGGACAAACTAAAACTGTGCTACAGGCCTTCAGAGCATCAGAATTTTTAAGGCTTTCATAAATGTAATATGAGAAAGCTCTTCTAAAAGATGTTCTGTAGAGGAAAGATTTGAGACTATGAGTATTCCTTGATCTGGGTGTTCCATGCTTTAGTTTGTCATACTAATGTAAAGACCATGCAAAACAGTTTTAAACTTTAAAGGCTTTTCTCCCTCTTCTGGCATGCAATAAGATGAATGCACCAATTATGAGCACATCTGTACTATAGCTGTCATCCATACATGAAAAGTTTTAAAAATGCCTTGCCCTGTGGAAATGGTCTAATGGTTTGGGTTCTGTTTTTTTTTTTTCTTTAAGTATAATTGCATATTGTGAAATAAATGGATCTATTTGTTTACAAAGAACCCAACACAGGCAGGTAATGTTAGCATAAACAGACATCCTGTAGGATGAACAATTGGGTTCAGCAACTAGGGCGTGATGCATCTTTTCCCTTACCCTGATGGCTAGGGCAATTATGGGTAGGACTTTAAACAGCCATCAACAGTGAGGGAATTGTTTTTGGAGCAGGGACCAGTCTCTGATCTCTCATTTATGTATCTTTAAGTGATCGATATAGGAAAGCTATGAGTTAAGGAATTATTTTGCCCAGATAACTTGAGACATCTGGTCCTCTGTAGTCTTACAGTCAGTAAAGGAATATTGGATGAAATGCTGTTTACTCTCTAAGTGTTAATATGCTCTTGTTATCATTCCATCTGCAAGCTATTCATATTTTACATAAAGTACATGGTGTGTGGTAGAAATTAACATGCCTAGAATTACTTATCAGAAAGTTAGTGTTTATGTAATTGCCTGCTCCTAAAATAACCAAAGCACAGAAGATGGAGGGGTACAATACTTGTAAGTCATTTTGTACAATACTGTTAATGCTCATCCTGCATTAACTTCCTCCAATGGGACAGACAATGGCTTATCTTGGTTCAACAAGATCTTCCTGTTTGGGGGTTGGTTTGTTTCCCCCTTTTTCTTTTTAAAAAATGTAGTTTTGTCGTCTAAATATTTTATGTAAAGTAAACTTACATAAGTATATAAAAGGCTTGATACTAAGGCCAAAAGGGAACAGCTTTAATATTCTTCCATTGACACAGTCTGTTTTGAAGCAATGATGAGACTGAGACCATAATGAGAACTTCTTATTACTATGCAAATCAATTTCTCTGGTAAATGTTAGTATCCTGACCCTCAAACTTCTGTGTGGGTATCTGGTGCATTCTTGAAATCAAAATAACTTGCTGCCTGTGGACTCATTACTGTAATGTTAACAAGGCATCTGATCTGAGGGCTGCAGTCCTGAAAGAGCTGGTGTTTAACATCTAGGTGCTCCTCCAAGTGTCATCATAGACAGATTACAGTAATTCCCCCATAGGAACTGTGGTGCCGTTTGAATCCTAGGGGGCTGGCACTTGGGGTGAATACTGGATTACAGTTCACTCCATCACCTGTGGAGTGATGCTCAGCAAGTCCTGCCGGTTAGGCTTACCTGAGCTGCACGTCTGAAGCAAAATGGCTCCACCAGGACCCCTTCAGCCTTCTAGATGATACTTGGGGATGTTAATTAGTTGCTGAAGACAAATGTCTTTATCAGAAGTACTGATAGTTGAGTTGTCATGAAAAGCTGACTTTGTGTATAGGATAAGGAAAACCACAGCCAGCTGTTCCCGCTGCACAGTACTCCTCACAGGATTAGGTGAGTGCCAGTGTGATGAAAAAAATGGCATTTCCAGACTTGTTTCACACAAGGCCAGTTTCATGTAAGTGAGCAAATTCCCCTCCTTGTATGAGTGACCAAATGCTGCTTTATAACCAGGCTCCCTTTCTTAAATGCTTGCAAATCTGTCTCCAGACTGGTAGTAGCTTTGCACCTTTCAATATTGAAGATCTTTTTATCTAGATATGACTAAAGTGCTACTGGAAGAGCACAGATGCCTAAACCTTTGCTCTTTTCAAACTAACAGTGGAACGTTGCCTTTTTTATTCCTTTGGGAGATGTGAGCCTGCTTTGCAGGCCAAAGATGCAGTGGGGCTCTTTGTCACACATCGAGATTAACTGGGATAGTTTCAGACAAGGTGTCTAAGTTTCAGTCGCATTTGGGTAGTAGAGTCCAGATTGAAATGTCTTTGGTCTAGGAATCTTGGCCTTGAAATTTTTCATGTTGGGACTTTATTCTATTCTGCATAGACATGTGAGACGAAACCGTATTGAGAATAGACTTGTTGAAGAAGACAATGTGACAAATATGGAGAGGGAGTATTGAGAATAATGCTTGTAAGCTTGTGTTGTTAAAGGCCAGCAGTACACATGGCTTGATGGTTTAGTCCACAGGCTTACCTTTAAATATGCACAGAACATTTTATGATACTCAAATTCAGCAGGATGTTGATGTTCAGAAGACCTGAGTCTGCAGCCCCAAAGCTTAATTGCCCTTGAAAACGCATCCTCGCTTCTTGTGTATAGAAATGATAAAATCATGTCAGGAAAGGTTCATCATTTGTGTACACATGGATTAGAGCAAGGTCCGCCTTCAGTTCTCTATTAATAAAACATTTCTTACTCTTTCATTTTTTAGTTCAATTTGTAAGTGATCCAGAGCAAGTACTTGCATGTGTGCTGCTGTCTCACACTTAGTGCATTTCAGAGACTATACTTCTGTGGTGCAAATATGTTGGATACAAGTGGTGTCTCCTGATAAGCTGGCTTCTTGCAGGAGTTATAAATATGATTTATCATGGTTTTTATTTTAAATACTGGATTACATTCTGAGCACAGAAACAGACTAAAAGCAGCTTTTAGTATTTTCTGTGTGAGTTGTCATTCTGATTTGTGTGCTTTAAATGGATGTTTTGCTTTGTGGGGCACAATCAGGATTACCTCTTTACTGCTGCCTTAAAGAGCTTTATTTTGGTAGCCTTGGACATGTCTAGTCTTAGTCTTAACAAGTGATCCTTCATAGAAGTCAGATCCTGATCATAGAACAGGTGGCAGAAAAGAGTTGATAAATGGCATCGTATTGGTGGATGTATGAGCTGAATTTGAGCCTTTCCTCATATAGTTTCTCAAGTTGGTCTAGCTGATTTATTAAAAGGCATATAATGGGGATTGCTGGCTTTAAAGTAATGAAGTTCATTATGGACTCCAGCAAGGAAAAGATTATCTGAATTTTGGATTCTGTGCTGAAGCTGGCAAAGCTCTGTGCAAAACTGAAAGCCCACAGAAGTGGGGTAACAGCCTTTGTCTTTGTTCTGCTGTAGTAAACCAGAGGAAGCATTGGCTTCAAAGGAAAAAAGAAATAGTGCAAAAGTTGTTAGAACTCGCTCTGTGCCTGGCTGCCCAATTTGACATTCCAGTCCCTGCACCTGCAGGGTGGTCGGTGCAGACCCTTGCCAGGAAGCATCTTCTGTAATTTTTTTTTTTTGTAGGAATTGCATTCCTATGTTTAGCTCTATGTATAAGTAATCAATAGTATTAAATGGTTGCTTATGGTTCAGATGCTGATGTGCCTTTTGTGTTTTAGAGAGCTTTATGGTTTTAGAGCTCTTTGGGGAGAATGCTGTTCTTGCCTGCCTTTTAATGCTGATTTTTCCACAGTACTCTTACAGACTTTCTTTGGTCTTCTTTCTCTGTCCTTCTGTTTTGCTTTGAGAGGTGGCAGTGTAGGCAATACTTGTAGTGCTCATATTTTAAGAGAATGTAGGGTGGGTGCACTGTTTCGTCCTTCCTCCTTCCTGCCTGTCCTTCCTCCTTCCTGCCTGTCCTTCCTCCTTCCTGCCTGTCCTTCCTCCACAACCTGTGATTGCACTAGGAACTGCGGTGACTGCTTTCATTCTGCCAACAGGTTATATTTGCCTGTTTTAAGTCCTGAGCTTTCAAAGGTTAGCCGGCACATGATGCTGTATCAGTAAGTAAAAGCTTTTCAAGTTTTTTCCTCCAAATCGCAATTTAGTAAGTATTGGCTGGCATGGCCATCTTTCACATGTACTCACCAGGATATCTTCATTCCCTAAGGTAGCAAGATGCGCGTGGGCTGTCTCTGGGCTAATATTAGTGATGTCTGTTGCTTGAGGAAAGCTCTGAGGGATGAGAGACATGGCACTACAGCTGTCCTTCAGGCAGGAAATGTTCCCAGCTGCCTACGAGGGGCATAAAGGTATGTTCTAGAGCTGCTTTGGAGAGGCTACAATGGAAGCAAGGAAAAGGCATGGTGGAGGAAAACCTCTACATTTTTTCTAGTTCCAGTAAAATACAACAAACTTTTTACAAGTAGGGGGGATATGTTTGAGAATTCCTTCAAGGTGTGAGTTTCTCCTCTTGACTATTTAGCATGTTTTTCTGATCAGATACTGTTGTCAGCTGTGGGCTATCTATCTCCTAGGGAAAACAATGCTGGTGTGAAGGGCAGAAATAGGCAGGAAGAAATGTCAAGGATAAATGTAGGAGGAGTGCTGGTCTCTAGTTGTCTTGTGCCCCACGCATATTTGTTTAATAAAGTGGAATCTGAGGGGCTTTGATCAATCAGATCATTCAGTTAATTTTGAGTAAATATTGCATGCTGTCGTTTGATCATTCACCACACAACAACGCTAGTCTGCTACCATGCTTCATGGGTGTGAGGTTGTAAATGCAGCTATTGATACTTGGCACTTAAATCTGGCAGTGACTTGATAATGAATTTGGAATGTGTGAAAATGTAATTGCTGGTGTGTCATGTGTTCTGTTGGAATAAATGTTAAGAGTACCTATCAGTTTTAACTTGGGAAGTGTTGAAAGGGTGGGAATGAAAAAGGTGTTTGTGTGCCCAGAATTGGAGACACCAGTACTTATTACTCAAGTTGTGCTAGGTCACAGCATCACGGAATGTTTTGGGTTGGAAGGAACCTTGAAGGTCTTAAAGATCACCTAGTTCCAACCCCTCACCATGGGCAGGGATACCTTCCACTAGACCAGGTTGTTCAAGGCCCTGTACAGCCTGGCCTAAACATGAAGTAAAGGAGCAGAGGAGTGGCTGGACAAGTCCGTAAGTCTTGAGCTTGTCTTTTTTTATTGTGATAGTGCTTGTGAAACTGGAGTTACTGGAGTGGAGATAATAACTTTCCCCCTTTTTTTTTCTTTTTTTTTTTTTTTCAGCTGAAACAGGTGCAAGCTTTCAGTTGCATTGTCCATAAACTAACTTCTTTCTCTCTTCATTTGCAGTTACATTGTCTCACATCACACAGCTGGTTCTGAGTCACAACAAGCTTACAAGTAAGTATACTCCTGGTTTTGGACTTCATTACAGTCAGTTGAGCAACAATGAAAATGGGGTATTGCTAGTCTGATTTATTTTAATACATCACAGTGTCACTGTTAAAGTGCTTCTTGATGAAGCACTTTATTAAAATCAAAGAGTTTGAGCTTGTGACTTAGCAGCAATGTTCAGCATGTCTTTCCAACTTCAGTAAAGCTCTGCCACATACTGGAAGATCTGTAATCCTCAGTTTTGTTGCCAGTTCAGCCCAAAATCTTTAACTGTATCAGAAATTATGCAGTTTGCATTTTAGTAGATGTGTGGTTAATTTGACTGAAGCAGGTGAAAATAAACTACAACTCGACTACATTAGATCTATAACCAAGCATGCGAGCAAGACCAACTGAATGCGAGCTTCAGATGTGAAAGTCAAGCAGTCTGCTTCTGTCAAAACAAAATCTTCTGAGTGTAAGTTGTCTTGCTTGTGCTGTGCACACCACCTACAGTTATTACCTTGGATCCTGCTTCTCATAGTAAAGAAGCCCTTAAGTGTGGCGCTGATGAATAACATGTCATGAGAACACAAATCTTTACAAATCGATATGAGTTTAAAAAACTCAACAAACCCCCAAACAAACCAACCAATAAAACCCAACCTACTGAACTCTACTTGCCACACAAGCAGTAAAGATAGTATGTGTAATTTAAAACATATGTATTAATGTGAAAATCTTGCTTAAGGTTCTGAGCATTTGCATAGGATTAAGCATGAGGGGGGAAAAAAGAATATTTTTAGATTTTAGCACATAAACACTTCTCTGGATGCAGTTTATTGGGTACTAATGTGTAGCTTAAATGGTTTGTAGTAGCAGTAGTAAGTGAATAAAAATATGCTTATTATGTGAGTGGCTGTGAGAAGTATGAATTAGTTATCCTAGGCCCTGCTTCTGATTATATAGTGTCCTATAGGCTGGCATCTTGCTATTCTGTTTTTATCCCTGTTGAAGTTTTTTCAAATAAATCTCTATCTATTTATAAATTTGACTAGCAATTTCCAGGCATCTAATGTGTACATGATGACTGAGCAAATCCAGGCAGGGAAATCTGTAAACATTGCTATCAAACACACAGCTCTACCCCTGGTTTAGAAGATAGTGAAGTTATAAATAGCTTGAAGCTGAGAGAATGTTTTGGGAGAGCATTATGTTAAACTTGCTTTGGGCATATTGCTGCCTGACATCTGTTGTCAGCCCCTGGTGGAGTTAGGCTATGGGGCCACCCAGCTGGTGGCTTTTGTGTTCCCCTAGGTCACTGCAGGGAGGGACCTTTCTCTGAACTTGAGCTGCTTCAGAGCTAGGCAGTTAGTTGTATGCAGCCACTTTAGCTTTCTGCGCAGCTTCTGAAGGGTTGCAGCTTGTTCTGCACACCTCCATCTAATGCCTGTCATCAGACAACTCATCCACAGATGGGTACCTGGTGCTGCAAGGCAGAACTTTGGTGCTGATCATTTGCTCTGATATGTTCTGTCTGAATGGCTGCTTAGTTGGCACAAGGATGAAACAAGTTGTAAGCAATACTCTTGGTAAACTTGACTGTTTTTTCTCTTGGATCTGTAAAAATTCTACTACTTTTGAAAACTAACAGACTTACAAGGACTTAATCATCTTTTCTGCATGACACCTTACGAGTCTTATACATAGCTAAGAGTTCAGCTGAACACGTGACTGGCTGGGCAAATAGCAGGCATCTACCTTGCTTTGAGGAAGAGAAGAGAGGCTGAAACTCCCTCAAGACTTGAACTGTGGTGAATTTAGCTGTCTGAGAACTGAGCCTGGGGAGGGTGACATGCTTTAGCAGGAGCACCAGAATTAAAAGCTAAGTAACTAACCTGTGTCCTAGCTAAATAGCTAGTGTTCTAGCTATGAGTCTTAGCTGTAGACCTGACTGGGGAGGGGTAAAGATATGATCGTAAGAAGTGTCCCGGAAGAATGTGTTCAGGTTGTCTTTATTCAAGAAAAATCTAGAGTACACTCTTTGTTTAAAGCAGTTTCAGTTTTCAGAATACCAGTTTAAGGATTGCCATTACTGTAAGTTGGGTTACATTAAATCTTAACTTTTAATTCCTGCTTTCTTTTAAAGTAGTCCTTAGATCAGCAGGCTGCAAGTGTATCTGTTCTCTTAGCCACAGGATTCTGTCAGCCCTTCTAATTGCTATGTTTGGGTTTCTTTTATGGGAAGGTAAAACCCCTGCTTCTCTTGAGAAGTAACTCACCAAGTCTGAATCTTACTATTCTTTCACAAATTGATGTAGACATTTCAATAGACAACACACATTTTTAAAAGGCTAAATTTCAAGTTCATATTCTCGTATTTGACACTGTTGACCTAATCTTTTAAGCTATGTAATTAGTTGTCTTAGCAGATTGTTCTTAAAATGGCTAGGAAGCTGGTGGCAGTGACACTTGACATGCTACACTAAGGTCATATTAGCATCTTCTGCTAGTTTTCTGCCATTTAAATGAGTGTTCTGCTTGCTTTTTTCCCCCTGCTGTTTAGAGTAAATATGTCTATCTGAAAGAATAAATACATGTAACACTGGATATGCATATTTTCATGTAACTATAGTTCATTTTTTTGCCAGCAAACTCTAGTAAAAGTAAGTAAAGTTACATGAGTGAGTATAAGGACCACACTATTAACTCCATCATACTTTGAATATTTTTGTGGCACAGCTGTTGTTAACATTTTTAGTATGCTATTCATACTGCTGGTGCTTGTGCATTTACATGTTTAAATCATTCCTTATCAGAAATGCTCAATTCTGCATTGATTTTTCTGGTGAACTGGATGGATTTTTTTTCAGCTCTCTGGTGCTCTGCTAATGGAGGCGTCTTAAACTGGCTGCTTCTGCACTAAGTAACTTCTGAAACAGCTTGGTTTGTCTTCAGCTGCTCAGTGAGAATTTTTGCTGCAAAATCAGAAGCTAAACTCTAGGTGAAGCTAAATAGCTGTAATATGCAGTTTTCTGAGCCACTTGCTGTGATTCCATGTTGGGGTCTCTTGTGACAATACATTTGAAGTAGAGGGAGGAAGTGTGTATTTGGGTTTTTTCTTAATGTTGATACATGGGCCATTGTCCCCATATGTTGTACTGGGAGCTTTTTGTTCCACCATTTAGTGTCTTAAAGTGTTTTTATGCAATATACAGGTGAGAAGCAAACATAAGACAGTCATGCTTATGCTACTGGCCTGCATAGATTGTCTGGTCCTAACCTAGGTGTCTTTTGGACCTGTTGTCTAACATCAAAATAAATGAAGTCATGACAAATGTTCCTCAAATTTGTGGAAATTTCATGTCCTAGTATAGTCGTTACTAATGTCCTTACTGGGTATGCTGATGACATTTGATAATTAAAATCCATATTTGATAATTAAAATCATGAATAGGAAGTGTGCTTGAAGAGCATTCAGAAACTCAGGTTAGCTGTAATTCAGCCTGGGAGTGCACAGAAGGGAAGGTGTGACTGGAAGGCAGGCTGGGATGTCGAAAGTTACTTCAGCATTGACAGCAGGTACAAGTGCTGGTCATCAGAATGCGGACAACTTGATGTGGTTTATTTTCACTTATTTTGGGGGATAAGCGGTCAGTTTTTGATGACTTGTAACTTCTGTAACAGTTATTTGACTTACTTGCCTGAGATGATTAGTTGGTGTTGTAATGATCTGGGGATCCTATTTGGAGATTCTAGCTTTTGTGTCATTACCTGGTCATACCTGGAGTGTTTCTGTTGCCGGGGAAATACCGGTATTGTGTGCTTTGTCCATTAGAGGTCACTGTTTAAATATCTTTCGCAATTTCTTCCCTGAGAAGATGCCTATGCTCCTGGTAGCGAGCAATTCAGCCTGCCTGGGAGGAGCAGCATCGTTTTTGCGGTTCTCCTCCGTCTCCTTAACCTCAGGTGATCCTGTGGTCGCCAGCTTCACAATATTCTTGCCCTGCCTTGAAATGATCTCAAAAGTTGTCTGCTGTTCATAGCTCAGTGCTGATGATTTTTCTATCATTCTGCTCTCATGCTTGGATTCCTTGCCCAATATTAGCAAATGTCTGAATGATGAGAGATGAGGAACAATTTTATTTTTTTTTCTTAAGCCTCCTCTGTATTACCTGATCTTGTGTTCACTGTCTTCCTCTCCTTTGAGCTTCTGTCCTATACCGTCCTCTGCTCTCTTCATGGCTGCTTCCTTAATTCTCAAGTGTAAGCCTTTACTTCTTTAGTCCTTTCCTTTTTGTGAGATAAACCCTTAGGTTTCTTGCTGCTGCTTCCCATTTCCGTGCCTGATTTAGTTTGAGTTCACTTTCTTACCCTGTCAGAATAACTGTTTCTCATCGATCATGTTCTTTGACAGCCATGTTGTCACCCTTTATTATTCTTGTGCATTTGCCTTTTTCCAGTGGAGCAGTTCAAAAGTTTTCTCCCCTTTTCCTGCTCACACAGCTTACTGCTTCTTTGCTCTACCATTTCCTTCGAAATTGTCTTGCTCTCCATGTGACCAACACAGAAGCTTATCCCTTCATTGCTGTTAACCCTCCCGATTGTGTCCTTGATCTTACTTAACAGTAAATGCTGCTAAAATCCCTTGGTGTCATTTTTATATGAGGGCATGTCCCTTTTAAGACGCCTTTCTGTCTGCATAGTGTGTACCTAGATGTGTTGGAGGTAGTCCAAAGACAGGTAGCCACACTGCATGTGTCCTGAATTGCTTCCCAGTCTATCTGCTTTGTCTTCTTCAGACCGCTGAAATGTGTTATGGTAGCTCCCACTGGTATTGTCTGACACTTTGCATTTTGCCTGGTTATTTATATAGCAAACTTGCTGACTTCTGGAGGGAACTAGATGCCTGTGTACTTTTTACTCTTTATTGCTTCTTTTAGTCTCCTCTGCTTTGCTTCTGCCTCTGCTTCCTTCTGGTAGGTCATTCCATGCTGTTGTACTGACATGACAGACCCCAAAATGGTACAAGTAAACTACCAACGTGGTGAGGCTAGGGTTATGTCGTGCCTGACAATGGCCTCTCAACTGACCTTGGGAGTGGGGCTTTGAATTAACTGTAAGCCTTTCAATTTTGTTACATGTTCTGATTTGGTTTTAATTCCTATTTCTGCTGCAGGGATCTCTAAAGGGAAATATCTTTATGAATGCAGTGCACAGGGCAGTGTGAGAAGGAGGGGGGAGAGATCCTTATACATACACCTTAGTAAATCTGTGACATCCAAGCTCTGCACAGATGTTTAAATACCGTGTTAGCCTTTTTCTTCTCTCCTTAAAAGAAAAACAACACAAAAACCCCACAACAAAAACCCCAGACCTTTGATTCTTAGAAAATACAGATAATAGAGCATTTTAACATTAAGCAATATGAATTTTGGCTTTAAGAAGCTTTAGGAGAATGAAGCAGAATAATTTATTGAGGTTTGTGCTGTAGTGGCATAAGGAGTGCATGCTGGAACTACCCTAATTTATGCATAAATTAAATTGTTGAAGTTTGCTGTATGGCAGCAAAGTCAGTTTTGTATCATAAGTAAATATATGTACTAAATGCAGCACTAGGCACAAATCACTCTAATACAGTTCTTCAGAAGCTGTTTTAGAATCATAGGATCATAGAATAGTTGTGGTTGGAAATGACCGTAAGATCTTATTAAACCTTTTTTGTAAGTCTCAATGTTTTCTCACATGTTTTAGTGAAAATTTCTTGTGTCTTCATTTATCTCCCAGTGACTTAAAATAGCTGTAATATTTTTGTGGAAGACTGATACAAATGGTATTTCCCCATCTATATGTATAGGTTATAATGTAAAATTGTTGGAAAACCTCTTTCCAGCTATAGACTATTTTGAAGTGACATTTTCAAAGCTAGTGAATGTTGCACAAGTGAACCTGTGTCATTAAAAAGCTTTAATTTTGTATCATGTTAATGAATTTACTGTCTAACAAGCAGAGTAGATTTATTTATTTTTTTGTTGCCAGTATTGAAGGATGGAGGTGAGAAGGTAGATTTGGTCTAGATTTATGAGAAAATGGACTTAGTTCTGTATGCTTAATTTTGTACTCTATTTTCTATGCGTTCTTTTGTTCTTCTATAATCATCAGGTGTGTTGGTTTGAAGTGGATGAGGACACAGCATTTCCCTTCCAACCACTCGCCATCTGGCCACTTAACTCTTTCCATTGGTGCCCTGTGTCAAAAACACTGTAGTATGAAATAACTCTTAGGGTGAAAAGTTTCATGATCTTTATCTAAGGATGGGAAACTTGTGGTAATGTGGTTTCTCTTGTCTAGAAGGAATATATTGCTGTAGCTGGAAATGAAATGAATGAAGCCTGGAATCAGCTAATGTAGAAGCACAGGGAGGACTCTGTACTGTGCTATACTTGGTATAGGAAGCCCAAACTAGGAGGGCATTTAATTCATTTGCAGCTTTGAGGGCTGGAACAAGAACCCTGTGGGTGAGAATGAGTGTTTTTTTTTTTTTTACTGCAGCCTCTTCCTGTGTGTGTGTTTAGAGGACAGGCTGGTGTCTCTGATAAACAGTGTCGGCATGGCAGTCTGTGATGCTGAATTGGGGGGAGAGTCAGTTGATCCAAGTCACAGTGAAAAACTAGTCCTAAGGGAGTTCTTAAAAACGCTTCAGTGGTATAAAAAGTGTAAACTACTAATACTGTTCAAGAAAATGAACTGAAGTTATGGACTATTTGTTAGATACACTGAAAGCAGGATTTTGTAAACAAGCACTGCTAAGCGCATGAGTAGATTGATATTCTTAAGAGTCTGAAGTGACCTTGACTTGTGAGAGGTAACCTGTAGTACCTGTTCAAGACCTGGTGTTCAGGGCTTCTTTGGTAGTTCCTCTTGTAGACTGAAGAAAACATGTTAAATAGGCTGAAGTAAAGAGAATATTGAGGGAGGAGAAGGTGAACATGCTGAACTTCAGCTGATTTAACTCAGCTGGTTTGATTTAACTAAAACTGGCTATTGTGCAGTAGTGTGAAACTCTGAAAAGATGCTTAAACAACTTAAACACCTGCAGGAGACTCACTGAGATTTAGTGAGACCATTTGCAATTGCAGTTGGTGGAAGCCCAATATAATGCTATCAGCTGAAGTTTTTCAGTCCTGCAGAAGTTACTTTTCTTAACCATTCCCTGCTGCTGAAAGATCAGCAGATACACATGATCTGACCCGTAACAAGGGAACATAGTCTGTGTTCTTCAGCCTTTTGCATGACATACCACATGGGTTTGTTGTTTTTTTTTTCTTCCTAATGTAAAAGTAAAGTAGCAAAACATGTTGGCTGAACTGTGCGCTTCTAAAAACAATTATTGAAGCTGCTGTGCTCTGCTAAGGTACTTACATGTCAGACTAATTCCAAAATCTTGTCTAATACTCTGTTTTCTTCAAAATTATTTGTAGAAATGAAGAGGCATATTTACAGCCACATTGTTATACCCATCTTCACTTGAACAGCATGGTTCCTTTCTGCTGTAAAAAGGCTAACAAACGTCAGATTTTTGTGAGCTGTTTTGGTGTGGTTTCAGTTCTTTGCTGTTAGGTGATTTATTTTCAATTTAGTAAACCCACCTTAATCTCAGTCCCTGGTTTCTGGTGTTTCTTTCCAAACTCTGAAGTGCATTTTAAGCTTTCTTCTCAGAGAAGAGATTTGTCCTTTGTCTTCACTAGATGTCACTTGATTCCCAGTCTCTTCGTAGCCTTTCTTGTGCTCACTAGCACTTCTTATACTGTGGCTTCTAAATTAAAACTGATGACAAATTGCCTTGTAGCACAGTAGCACATCAGTGAGCTATAATGTAATTTAAACATGTTCATAAGAACATTTTCATAACTGCAGTTCTTCTGTGGATAATTGCAATAAAAAAAAGAAAAGAACTCTGCTGGTTTCTGGAAAGAGCTGAAGATTAAGGCGCAAGTTTGGTTTTAATGTTTTCAGTATGAGGAGGGTGATGGAAGAAGATGGAGTGTTTTCCATCTTCGGAAGAAGGTGGAGGGAGGGCAAAAGGGTAAACTTGAACTACATAATGTGCAAATTAAGTACTGTATGCTTCATTTGGGACCAGGATTTTCTCCAGTTCACTGCCAAGTATGATATCAGCATGCCATAAATATTTAAAATGAAAACTGTTGTGTTCTCCCTCTGCTAATTCCTCTTTCATTTTGATGAAGCTGATTGCTTCTCTCTTGGTATAACAGAACCCTTGTCAAATTAATCTACACATTACTCCAGCTCTATAAGTACAGTTATATTGGCTGCTCAGAATGCATTATATATTTAGTATTCTAAATTCTTCCTCCCCCATGAAATGTGAGTAACATTTCATGTCTTTGTGACCTTTACTCTAAGGGATCCTTACTCATGAAAAGTTCCTGTTGACGCTAACTGGATTAGCAAGTCTGCAAAACTGGGTTTATTATATCATATAGCCCACAGGTTTTACTTTAGGTTTAAGGAGTAGGTTTTTGCTCTTGGCGAGAAAACCTCACCTGGGATCTGCAATGGACTGGTACCGCTCTCGAAAGTCATTATGGAGTCCTTTTTACTCTGTATGACTCTTGACCAGCTTTTAAGTGGAACAGTTTAATTAAAAACTGCTGTAATCTTACAAATCTGTTCTCTGGCAAGTTGTGCTATTTTAATAGTTCTTCTGGATAAACGATTAGAATCTGTTAGGGTTTGGAGTACTACTGAATATCACATTGCTGGTACCGCAAAATAACTTCACTGACTGAAGAAGCATAAAAAAACAAAGATTCTACAGCTTAAAATTTCTAAAGATGTGAATGCCAAAGAAATGAATCATATTTTAGATAATTAAAATTCTTATTTCACTAGATGTCTTGATTCAAAACCATTGAATTCAATGGGAGGTTTTCTGTAGTCTTTGAATCATACTGAGGAGATGGTAAGCTTACTCATGCACAATTTTATGAACAGGCAGGTATTACAGACAGCATTTTGAAACAGCAGTGAGACAATGTTTATTTTTAATGTTCAGTGTTAAGGTATAAACGAACTGAAAAGTTTAACACTGTTTACATAGCAGGTATTCCTCTCATGGAGATATTTTTAGTGGATTATTTCACTTGTCCAAGTTTATTGACTTTTGTCAGATTTTTCATCTGAACTTCCTTGTCTAAAATGTTCTATATATTTTAGTTTTAATTTGCAAAGGAAATTTTGGTATGGGCCTCTTAAGTGTCTTCAGAAATGTTTGATTTAATATTAGTCCCTACTAAATACAAAAACAGACTAGATTTTATCTTTTATCTGAAAAGCAAATGGAGACTTAATCTTGCAAACACCTAAGTGTGTTTACTTTTAAAGTTGTGAGAATTTCTGTTGGTTTTCTAGTGCTTCACAGGAGCTTTAGAAGAAATAATCCTGAAGATCATTTGCAGAAATAGAGACTTTCTGAACCCTGTGCATTTTTAGCTGTATGAAGGGCCCTGCCACAACAAGAGGAATCCTTTTGAAACCTAGGCAAATGACTAAAGAGTGTCAGAGTGGAAGCAGAGGGGAAAAACTATGCACTTCTTTTTCTCTTCTGTTTTCTGTGTTCTTCCTCCTTTGTCAGAGGTTGAGTGTACAAAAGAAGCTGGATCTAGATGTCAGTGGAATGAGAACCGTTTGCCTTCCTGCTTTATGAAAAAGGGTTACATCTGGGACACTCAATTCAAAGCTGTTTTAACTGATTTAAATGTTCTTAGCATGTTGCTTTGCATGATGGCTGCCTTGGATAAAAGGTCAGTCTAACCCAGTATCTGTTCTCCAACAGAGGGCAACATCAGACCTCTAGTAAAGACCTCTGATCTAGTATTGGCTTCTGGTTCTTGAAGGTCCAGGCTAAGGTCCAGTCCAGGATACTGGTGTTATATAGGCACTTAATAGTAGCATTTAATCCTTCTTCTG
This sequence comes from Pezoporus flaviventris, assembly GCF_033815535.1. Lineage (NCBI taxonomy): Eukaryota > Metazoa > Chordata > Aves > Psittaciformes > Psittacidae > Pezoporus > Pezoporus flaviventris. The sequence continues at coordinate 13,374,910 of NW_026892595.1, forward strand.
TATGTTTTGGAAATCATATCAGAACTTTTGAACAGCTGTTGCTTTTGTAGGAATAAAATGTACCTTAAGTAAAAGGCTGCTCTGATGAGAATGTTTTAGTACCTAAAGAGTTGCCACTAACTTCATGGCTTTTTTTTTTTTTTTTAATGCTTTGAAGTATAGCAAGTTGCCAATACTCATTTTCAGCAGCATGCACAAAGTCCTTTTATTCCTTGGTGTGCAGCCTGTAGATCTTCTCTTTCCTTCTCAACCAAGCTCTTGACAGCTATAGACTTCACCTCGATTTCATAGTCAATCACTGTATGCAGTTTCCAGTATTGAACAAGGGAAAGGAAGCCTTTCCTGGTCTTGTGAAGTGAGGCTGAACATGAATGGGGCTTCATGATGTGACTGAAGCTTCACAGGAGAATGCAAAGCCATTGGGCTGCCAAATTTTACTAGCATTTGCTGAGGGGGAGTTTCGTTGTTAATGACACTGGGCAGCAGATGGTCTTAGAAGAGTTGTTAAGACACTGTGGATCGTACTGTAAATATGTGGGTGAATAGAACTGGGATGCTGACAGTTCACTCTCTCAGCTCATCATAAGAAGGTGACTCGAGTGGAATTCAGTAGTGCCAGAACTTAGATTTCTTGGTATTTGGCAGTCTGCTGTATAGCTGGAAAGAATTTTGCAACATAACAGTGGAATAGTAGTCAGGATGCGCTTAGCTGTGTAAAGTTCAGAACAGAGAACGTTATATGCCTGGTTAATCTTGTTTGACCACTACCCATCTTTAGACCTGAAGGTACTGAGCCTGTGCAGCTCAGCTACAAGACCACTACAGAAGTTAATTTCAGTCTTCTGTTTTTCTTTTGAATCCAAGAGAGAATTCTTTGTATTACAGATGAATCTGAATTGTTGAACCAGAAGATAAGCTGTTACAGGAGAAAGTCCTCACCCTGTCCACACCTTAAAACCTGCTCTTCTGCTTTTCCCTTCTCACAACGTATCTCCAGCCCTTCCATCCAAACCAAAACCCACAATTATGGATGGGGGCTTTTTATTTTGATTTAGCAGGGTGAGACTCAAAGTATTTCATCCAAATTCCTTGCTAAATTTTTAGCCTTTTTTCTCATTTCATCTAAAACCCATGCAGCTTTTAGTATGGCTTGAAGAACATAATGATAATTGTTATGTACGAATTAAGCATCTTAAGTGTGACAGCTATATCAGAAACTTAGTGGACAGTGTTCAAGGACACAGCCCCTGTTGTTCACTGAGGACACTTACAACTGCCCTGACAAAAGAAAACAAAATTAAAAACCTCTACTGAATTAGCCAGTGGAAGTTTAGTTTTTGCCTGTGTCTGCAAGTGGGATGAACAGATAGAACTTCAGATTTTTCAACTGTGTAGTAACCCACTGAAACCAGGATTCTCTTTGATGCTGTGATCTTTAGTGCAAATGTAATCTTCTTGAGTGTTCATCTTCTTCCTTGAAATGATTCTTCTTTTCTCCACAGCCTCCTAGCTTAAGTCAAAGTGAGATAAAAGGTTAAGAATTCATTTATTCTTAAAGTAGGAAACAAGCTTGTTGGACAGGTATTTGAAAGGGCACATCCGCTAAATCAGTGTCATTAATTCAAGGTAGCTCAGTAACTGGATCCAGCTTTTTGCTTTGTCTCTGTCAGGCTGCTTGCAGGGGACTTGTCCCTATCTTGTGGTCTGTTCACAGATGCAGAACAGCTCTGCTGTTACGCTGTGATACAAGAGTTAGTTAGGTAACTAAATCCACTGTGAATAGGACTGACTAAATTTAAGGTGCCCATTAACTAACGCTGATTCAGCCAAAATACACAGAAGGTATTGTTGGCTTTCCTTGCATGAGGGTAGCACTAACAAACTGTCTCTGTGGTCTGACAGTTTCTGTAGTCCAGCCTCACAGCAAGATGAAAAAACTGCAGAGGCTTCTTGTCTTTATAGTGATAGTGTTGTTCTTGCTGTAAGATGTACTTTTTTTAGTTGGCTTTGAGTAATTTCAACACCTTGGATAACAGCTTCTTAATTTAACAACTTGCAATGGTGCTCAACTGAAAATATGGAATTGACACACAGACAGCCAAACTGACTGTAGGTTTGGTAAGTCTGGCCTCCTGGATTTCAGGCTCTTGTTCAGAGTTCCCACAACAGAGCTCTACATTACTTTTAGCATAACTTGTGCTGTTAAGTTACACTGTTTGGGTTTTTTTTTCTAGGAGGGCTTTATCTTTTACACTGTCAAAAAAGCCAAAGCCTTCATACCAGATTTTTATTAGTTGTATCAACAGTGTAACTTCAGGAGAATTGTATTTGGTGTCCGTCTGTACTGTTTAGGCTTTGACTAAACTAAACCCTCTATTTGTTAGTACTTCTGATTCCCAGTCTTGCATAAACATAGTATCTGACTGAGAACAGAGACATGGTTTGCCAGTCCATTGCATCTCATCAAATTATAAAGTCTGATTTCTGAAAACATTTTAATAAGGGCAGTTACTGTTCTAGTGAAATATTGAAGCTGGAAATAGCTGAATTATGTCAATTAAAATCCTCAGTTAACTTCTGTTAGGGAATAATTTAAAACAACAATACTAGTAGTGCATTACCTGTTATTTTCTGAAGGCACATGATTCTTGCTATCGTTGAGTGACAGATACACATGGACCAGTTGGAAAATGCCACAAAGGGAGGGCTTTTAAATGTTCAGATTTGCCTTAATGACTTTATAAAAAAAAAAGCTGCTAAAAAAATCTCCTGCAATGAATATGACCCTTAATAGTAATATTTATGTAGTGTAATTGGAGTGTTTGTTAGGGATTCCGTTACTGTGCACAGTGTAATTAGACTTATAATCTAGTAAATGTGACATACTATAATGTTCTGCTTTGTAAACATTGACTCCATTTTAAGACTGAGATTGTCTCATGCCAAGAAATAAAAGAAAATCATGGCCTCATAAAATCTTCTCATTATTTAGATGTGCACTCTATGGGTTCCCAGTGCAGTCAAAGTTGAAACTGAGCCAGAGTGAACATTGAACACAGGTGCAAGCTTCAGTGCAAGTGATTTGCCAGCCTCCTTTTATGTAAACCTCATCTGTCTTCTTAAATCTCACAAAGTTTTAAGGGGGAGAAGATGCAGGTCTGCATAGTTTTTTAACCTTATTTGCACAGGCATATTCATATTGCCTTCTGCCTTACTTTTCATGTTTCTAAATAATAACCAGATTTTGATTTGTTGGAAATCAAAAGTAGCCACGTATGTGCATTGATCAGTTATTTACTCATGGGCGGTAACTGAAAATGGGATTGGAAAATAATTCATCTTTTAGTGCTAAACTTAATTTTGCTGTATTATGTAAATGGACAAGAACTCAGATACTGGATGGCTTAAGCAGTAAGTAGAATGAGGTGTTGCTAAAATCTTTTATTTCACGTTTGCTGTTTAAGACCTTTAATAAAACTGTTGTCTTGGTGTAATTACATAATTTGTTTTTTTTTCAGCTTAATGAAATGATCCAAAACTCTTAGGCTCTGCTCTTTTGAGACCTGTGTGTACTATATGAACTTGGAGGATAGCCTGCTTCTCTTTATTAGTCTATGACAGTATTTATGAGTTGTCCTTGCCTCTCACTGAAATGGTCTGTGTTAGTCAAAATATCTTACAGTACTGGCAGTAATTTTCTGAAGAGCACAAAGTGACTGCTCTCAGCAATGAGAATGGATTCCAGATAGGAGGCTTTTTTGATACAAACTTTGCTTTTATTGCAGTAGCTGTTAGATGCAGTTTCTAATGTCAGCCACTGTACATACAGAGAAAAGGATAGGCGCTAGTGGTGTCTAAAGTCTGTTGAGGTAGCTTGTCTCATTGTGAAATCTTTCCCACAGCTGTGCCAGCAAACATTGCAGACCTGAGAAACATAGAAGTGCTCAACTTTTTCAACAACCAGATTGAGGAGCTGCCTACACAGATTAGCAGCCTTCAGAAGCTTAAACACCTTAATCTTGGGTGAGTATCGTAATGCAAAAATTTGCTGCGGTAGAGAGGTACTGTTAAATGTTGTCACCACTGAACTTGGAACCTCTTACTTTTTGCTATTGAAAGTTCTTGTTGGAAGTGTTTGTGAGGATAACTTGGCAATTACGGCTTCAGAGTGTTTATCTAGTGTCCTGGATAATTGGATGCTTATGTGATCAAGCACTGAAATGGTTACCAGTGTACCAGAGTTTAGGGCTACAACAGCTCACATTCATCTACTACTGAAGTAAAACTTAACAATTATTGAATTTTACTTCACTAGCAACTCTCTTTTAATTCTGTTGTGGCTGCTTCAGTGGAGCTGGTGATACTTTATAATTGCAGAAGGTTTTCTTGAATTAAGAAAATAAATGTGAAGCACAGAACCTTCTTTATTAACTGGGCATATTATAGTGCAACTACTTGAGAAAGCACTGGTAGAAGTAAGCTCTAGCTGTACAGCCTTATCATAGAAAAAATGTTTGTATTTTATAAATCCAAGCTTCTGAACACCTTAAACTGAGGATTTTTTACTACTTTAAATATCACAGGATTTTGGCTAAGCTCTCTCTATCCTGCTTTAGATACTTCTGTAAAGTGCTGATAATTGAATTGCATCTTGAACTGTTGAATGCCAATAAGTGTTTTCATGATGATCTGTTGTCTTTGGTCTTTATTTGGTTACTTTAGATCTCTAGCATGTCTCAGTATCTGCTTGAACCTGGAATTGCTTTTCGGAGCAAATACTATTTTATGATAGGGATACTATGTATCTTAGGGGTTGAATCCACTTTTTTGGAATTGCATGTAGATATGTTGCAGTATATGGAGGAAAGAAGTTGGGTTCTTTCCCTGGATTAAAGCAGTGACAAGCATTAGTGTAGTTCAAATACTGGTCTTCATTAATGGAAAAAAAGACAACATAAAAGTCCACTTGGTTAAGATCAGCAGACACTTATGTCTGGAACCACAGCTGCTACCTTCATGTAGCCCAGGATCTTGTAGCGCAAATGCTCTTCTTTTTTAATACTCTCCTTGCCCATAATCTTCAAGGTACAGGATTAACAGCCCAGCTTTAGCTCTGCAAAATAGGTTCTGATTCAGAGGTCGATGAAGTCAGTGAAGAAGAAACTGTTTCTGCCCCAGTAGTTTGCCAGGGGCAGCCCAGAAAACCTCTTGTTATCTGCAGTGCGTTGGACACACAGGGCATCAAAACAGCCCTCTGGGGCAGAGGAAAAGCTTGAATAAATGCTTAGATTATTCTGGGGAGGAGTTTGGTGCAGAAAGGTCAAATGGTGGGGTAGAAAGTGGGAAGGTGTACTGCTGCACTGAAAGATTAAAAGAAAAGTTAAAAATTTGGAAGGCAGATGTGGCCTGGTTGCTGTGGTACAAGCTCAGTGTTTGAACTTCTGCAGAGCTACATAGCAGAATCAGCTGATTCTTTTTCCATGCCAAAGAATAGATACCATGCCACCTGTTGTCAACAGAGAGAATACTCTTTCTCCCTCTTTCTTGCTTACAGAATGGAAGGCTGTCAGGACCACTTACTCTTCTTGCTAGTGAAAGAGGAGCTGCTTTCTTTAGTCCTGTTTGATATAAAAACAGGACAATAAACAGTGACAAGTCTGCAGTAGTAGTAATGGAGAATGCCTTTCTGTATTTTAATAGCTACTACTACAGCAGTAATACTAGGTGAATATCCCTGGTGGGACGTCTTATACAGGATAAGGAGGAAGAAGTTTTCATCTAGAGTTTAGCTACAGAGGGTTGATCTCTACAGGATCTTGTTTTAGTAGGGCTGGCTTATGCAAAAGTGGGAGAGGAAAGGTGAGGTTAGTATGTGAGAGCTGCAAAATAAATGTTATTTTGATACAAACTGCTCACATGTAGTTGTCATACTTAGTCTGGAGCTGCAGCTGCTCTTGTGTTTAATTCAGTGTCTGAAGAACTTTTATAAAAGATGGGCTTATTTTTTTGTCCTACAGGTGTATTTCATACTATCACATAGTATAGCAAGTGTTGGCCAGGTCTACTTGGAGGGTGGTGGAGCTGTTGACAAGGGGGAGAGCTCCTTTAGTAGAAGCAAACTGATTGCAAATGCTCCATCCCTGGTCGTGTTCAAGGCCAGGTTGGACACAGTCTTGGGTGGTATGGTTTAGTGTGAGGTGTCCCTGTCCATGACAGGGGTGTTGGAACTGGATGATCTTAAGATCCTTTCCAGCCCTAACTATTCTATGATTCTATTCTATGAAGTGTTTGACAGACATTACATGGAGGGAGGGAAGTCTTTAGAAATCGGAGTTCTTTATTATTTTTGGGTACCTAACCTTGTCAATACTTTGTTTTCAGTGTTTAGTGTTGTATCATGCTTCATACGTTCACATTATATCTTCTCTTGACTCCAGTTTTGGCTATTGCAGTTTATCACTTCTACATCAGAAGGAGAGTCAAATTCAGAGTATGTTTAGAGATACATGAATGGCCATGACTGTTTCCAGTCATCACACAAGAATAAAAATCCAGTTCTTCAGAATACCTCCCAGTACATGCTCTTCCTGAAGATGCTAGTCTTCTGTTCCACTTTCAAACCCAGGTGACAACTGAAGCAAGATCCATACATGAAAGCTATATGTTTGGTGTACATGCAACAGGGATGGTATGAATAATAAGCTGCTAGTTCTTTTCTGTTTGTGTAAGCAGCCAGTGCTCTAGCTCATACACAAACAGTAAAGAGATTATATTCTATGAATATAGTCTCCAGCTCCTTGCCTTTCTTTGTCATGGCAGTAGCTCCAGTGATTATCTGGATCACCTTGTTTGAGTCCTTTGAAATCAGAGGGAAGTTAATGTTTTCTGTAGCTTGTCTGCTTCAGGTTATCAGAGAAACCTTTTCCGTCTGCTGGCTTTCCTTGTGTTCTTCCAGCTGCTGTTGTAAACTCACTAAGACTGGCTGAAAGAGCTCTATTTAGACTAAGCCTCATCAGTCAGAGGACTGACATTTCATGCTCCATATGCATCAGTAATTATCTAGTGATACAGATTTGCCATTCTTAGGAAGGGGTTTGAGTAGCAATTAGTAGTGAACATGAATACTGTGCGGTTGAGGTATTCCTCTGTATTTGGTACTGTGGTGAAAAACTGTGTGGTAGAATGGCGGATGGTCAAGACTATGTGCAAAAAGGTTATTTGTAGTTCAGCCCGAAGATAAGTCATCTACCAAGGACCAACTTGCTCTGTGGCAAGCTGTTTAAGCTGATCATAGTGTTGTGACACCTCTCTCCCTTGTGTTTTGTGTTTGAGGTGTGACTGTTGACTGACCTAACGGACAGGATCCCTTGTGAGTGGTTCAGTTTTGGGCATATTTATGGGAAAAGGTGATTAAAAAAATAATCTGCATTGTGAAAGTCTTGCTCAGTGTCCTCTAGCATCAAGCCTTTTCAAAATAAAAGTGAAGTTTGGTGTAGATTATATTTTTCAGAAATAAAGCTCTTGTTGCTTGTATTATTCCTGCTAGGTAAAGTTAATACTGATGTCGTGTTCCGTTTTCTTTTCCCTCTTTACCTACAGCATGAACAGATTAAACACCTTGCCCAGGGGATTTGGCTCTTTACCAGCTCTGGAGGTTCTTGACTTGACTTACAACAATTTAAATGAAAACTCTCTACCAGGAAACTTCTTCTATCTGAGTGAGAAACTTTTCTAAAAACTCTACAAATCTTCATGATATGATGCTTTGCTTTCTGCAGTTGAAATTTATTTGATGGAGACCAAACTCCAACAGAATTATTGTGATATTTATGTTTTTCTTTGAGTATCTCTTGAATATCTCTACATAGCTCAGCAATACTTATCTCTGATATGCAGTTACCTGACACTATTGGACATAAGAAAACTAGGTTAGTAATGGTAAATTAGTTTTCTTCTGAGTAATATTTCCTTGAGTCCAGAACTCGGTTAAAACTTCGTGGAAGCTTGCATGCCTCAGGGCAAAGTAAACTGTTTTGCAAGGCAACTGTTACGCGTTGACTCTGGAAACAACAGTGTTCCTGATGGTTCATTACTGAAATAGTTTTAGCAGCATGTGGAAGTTGAAGTGTCCAGTATGTTAAAAAATATGCTAAGGTTGCAAAGCTTGTCGCAGGAATGGTAGAGCTAAGCTGACCTTTGCACATGTTAAAAATACTCGGAGTTAAAATAAAGGTATTGCAATACATATGTGCAAAAGGGCTGCATTGTGGTTGCCTAAGCAACTTGAATTCTGGCACTTTCTGGGTTTCAGCTATTCTGCTACCTTACTGGTCTTTTCAGTGTGCTCGGCTGAAGTTGCTTCAGCATTTAGCAGCAAAAGTGACGGGCGAGGAGAGAGGAAGGAGTGCCGCTGCCTGAGCGATTTTGTGATTGTAACCTGTCAGATGGAAATTTTTAGTCAGCGTTATTAAAAATGGTCACATTTAACGAAGGGAAAAGAGGAGGAGGAGTAAACTGCGTAAGGCAAGTGGGACCTCCTCTGGTGGGGAGGAGAGGTTTTGCTGACCTGAGCACCTTCCTTCCCGCTGCGCCCAACAGTTCTTTGTGAGTCTCCATTTTAATTTTTGTTTTCCAAACTGTCATGTATGCTCGTTCTATAATAGCAAGCTACAAGGTTGTGCTGGGTCATCTCTTTTTCTCTGAATTTCGTAGAGACTAAGCATGGAGGTTACAAATTTTACAGCTTGAATCTTCTGTATTGCTCTCGTTTAAGCTCTTCCTAGCATTAGACTGTGCTTTTTATAGAGCTTGACATAGTTGTTTGTCAAAAAAACCTCAGATGACTGTTTTTAAATGTTTGTTTATGATGCCAATTGATTTAATAAATAAGAATCAGAGGCAGTAAAAAGTAATGACTGTATTCTGACAGCTAGGCATCAAGACTGTATGCCAGAACCTGCCAGAGTCTACTATTGTAGAAATTGTTAATTGTGCCATTCCTTTCAAATATAGATATTTTCCTGAACTCGCCAACAATACAATAAGCCAGTAAATCTGAGTTTGACCTGGTTGTTATTATTGTGAGCCCTGAGTATGTTAAAGGCTTTTCACCAAGTCAGGGTTATTAATCAAACCTGACTCTTTTTTATTGATTAGACCTCAAACGGTTGGGTTATATGCCACCCTGTTTATATATTGCTATTTAATTTGCAGCCACCCTGCGTGCACTCTATCTAAGTGACAACGATTTTGAAATCCTGCCGCCAGATATTGGGAAGCTCACAAAGTTGCAGATAGTAAGTAATTTATCTAAATTCTTGGAAAATCGATGCACTTTTGCAACACTTATAGGAATAGAATCCAGTCAGTTTAAGAAGTAGTAGGGTATGTTTGCAGGAATAGACCATTACACCTGGAACTATTTCTTGTTTACCAGTAGACACTTGTAAAAAATTGGAAGAATTGAGTGTCTAGGAGAAAGGGAGAGGCAGAGGGAGTGCAGTTCTGGTTTAGACTGCTTTATGGTAACTGATAATTGTTCTGACTGTTTTATATTCACTCTTAGCTGAGTCTTAGAGACAATGACCTGATATCGCTGCCCAAAGAAATTGGTGAGCTCACTCAGCTTAAGGAACTTCATATCCAGGGAAATCGCCTTACTGTGCTGCCCCCAGAACTAGGTAAGATTATGGATGATCATTTATTTACTTGAATAATAATAATGATAATGATACGGTGTGTTTCCTCTGAAATGAAACCAGTTGTTAAAGTCCAGGAGATGCTTATACTTAAGTTGTCATTGCTGCTAATACGAGGTTTCCCCTGAGGAACACTCACTTTTTTGCTGCTATTGGATATACAGAAGGATCCAGATGATGATGTATGCTTGGTTTTACAGTTTTTTACATGTTACATTTTCCTTGTCTATTAGTACACCTCATTGCCAGTTTGTACATAGCATCTTACTTTATATAACATATAATAAATATTGGGTTTGCAAAGCTATTCTTGTTTCTGGCTGGGTTTTGAGAACACTTTTTGGATTAGTCAAAATTAGATTAAGCAAAAATGACAGCAACATAAGTGGCTTTTTTTTGTGTCTGATCCTGTAAAAATGGAAGCTTGATCAGTAAAATACAGCTAAATGAGAGGAATTTTTCATTTTTCTGTTTCAGTAGCCTGCCTTTCTTAGTGAGGTGACAGCTCTTTCACTTAAAGCAGTGGAACTAGTTGATATATTTTGTGACACTGATCATTTAAATGTGATTACAAATGGCTTCTTTCCAACCTATGGACTTTTTCTTTGAAAGGTATCAATATGCTGAATTTACATTGCAGTATTCCACTTTATGTGAGGGGTGTTAACTTCAATAGAGGTTTTCCCTGTTTGTCCCAAGCCAGAATTTGGTCTTAAATCTCTTATGAAAATCTTTAAAAAATATTTTTATTCAGAATACTGTAGTTACATCAGTTACTTGTTGTTGAAACCCCTGTTACACAGGGTTGATTCCTTATTTCATGTTATTGTAGACTGTTACATAGGGAAGCTTCTTTGTTTCTACTATTACCTTCCAAGTAATAGTTCCCCAAAACTCAGAAAGATAACGACTGAAGTTAGGATCATAAAGCAAAACGATTTATTGTCATAAGAACTCGCTTCGACCCATTAGAGACTGTGTCAGCTGGGTGCATAAATGTGGGAGTCTGGAGTATGTGCTATTTTGTTTGTGTGCGAAGGAAAGTGCTTTTTCTGTGAGGTGGGGGAAGATGTTTGTTTTGATTCTTGTTTGCCCAACATGGGCTTTTTTTTGTCTTTATCAATCTACTGGACTATATGATGCTGAGTATTCTGCCTCACCCCCAGTAGATGATAGTTACTCTTGTTTTCTTAATTCAGATGTTTATTCCCTGACACAAGTATACTTTCCTTAGCTTCTTATCGAAGTTGTATTTATTTATAAAGTCTCTTTCAACAGCAATAATATTCAGAAGCATGTAGTATATGTAAATTTGCTTTTTTGTACCTTCCTAAGTTATGGCTTTGTCTTTTTCTGGATAGTGGAAGTTCAGTGCTGCACTGAGTCGAACCACTCTCTGTGGCTAATTAAATGTTCTAAACATGCTGCTGCCTTAGAAGCATAACAGCAAATTCACTTTAAATGGTTTTACCATCATTGTCCAAAACAAATATAAATGTTTGAAACAAAATTCATGATGTTTATTTTGCACTGACCTTCAAAACTTGGGATGGCCAAGGGAAGCATTTCTTCTTTTAGTTAACATTTGTTTGCATTATAGAACAATATAAAAACCTTATAGAAAAAGGACTTGTAATTTTTTCCTCACCTGATCAGGATGAGCTGTATTGGCACAGCTTAAATACATGTCAGCTTTGTTCTTTATGACTCAAATGCTATTCTTTAAATGATACTTTAATGTATTAATTCACTGGGTTTTCATTTTATAGTCTTCCTCTTTCATTCATGATCAGTTGGCGTTATTTCTGTTGCTCTCTATGCCACGTGTAGTGCTAGAACTATCTCAGACAGTTAAAAACCTAGATTTGGTGGTGTATTTCCAGAAAACATTGCACTGAAGTCTGTAATCTATGCAATTTGCAAGCATATTTACTGTGCAAAGCAATGCTCTTGCTTGTTTATTAAACATCTAGGCAAACACTTAGGGAATGGATTTTAGTGAACAAAGCACAAGGCTGGGCTTTGGAGGGCTTGTTTGAGATCAGGTAGAAGCAGGCCACAGGCAAGCATGAAGCTCCTGAATGATTAGAAAAATGTACTTGCATCTCTGTAGTCTTGTTTCCCCTTCTGCAAACTAAGGCAATTTAGAGAAGCGCGCCTTTGCGGACAGTTTTAAGTCTGCCGGTGTAAAGGCTGTACGTGAATGTTGCACCCTAATACATGGACTGCTAATAGTTGCCATCTGAGAGAAAACCAATTTTATCTGTTGTCTGAGTTCTCCCTCCTAAATTTTTAAAATTGATTTATAATGTAAGAAGAGCTATGCAAATACTTTGTGCTGTGCATGCTGGATAAATAGCTTTTCAATGGGCAGCTCTTATTTGCATTAATTGGAGATACTGCAGTTCCAGTCAAAGTAAACAGTCTTTCCTCTCTCATTATCGCTTTCATAATTAAAGGCAGTGAGGGCTTTTGATTGGCACTGGTGGACAGCAATGAGTCATTAGAAGTTCATTTACCATGGACATGGGCACAATATAAAACACCAGAATAAAACAGTGTATTTGACTGAGGAGAAGGCGTTGGGGGAGAGTACATGAAGCTGGTTTTTAAAGGTAACGGAAATAAGTGCTGAAGAAAATATGGAGAGTCAGGTATGAGAAGAGAACACAGACAGGCTTTGGGATCCTAGTTTTGGAGTGGAGAAAGATGCCAGTAAATGAAACACTTCATCTGCTCTTAATTTCAATCAGTGAGATTTTTTGGGGGCTAATACCAGTAAGAGGGCTGGGGGGAAACCAGTATTCTCCTCCTCTTTGTTTATCAGAGAATACCTGTTGCTAATTTAAGAGAAATATTGCTTAGAAGGAAATGCAGGGACTAGGAGAGTACACTGGTGTTCTGGGTGAGGGTGCTTGTCTGTAAATACAGTACGTGTGAGTGATGAACACAGGAAGTGACCAGGAGTAGGTGGGTGGAATTTGCAGCTTGTTTTTATCATTTGTCTCTCAAAGCCCGTTCATGAGGAATGGTGGTGGGCAGTCATATATAAACTTTAAAGAGGCGCTGGCATTTTTTTCCTAGCATTTAAAAGGTTATGTGCCGCATTGCGAGACAAATAAATCATGATTCACTGCAACAACAGAGTTGCAGTCAGTTATATAAATTGCCAGGGAAGCACTAAATCTGTCACTTTGTGTATTCTGACCGTTTAACAATTGGAATAGTGCTTGGAAGGAAAGCTGAGTAGAAACATGAACCACATAAAATGGCAGATGCAATTAGTAAGATCAGTTACACCATTTTAAGTTCATTGTATGGTCATCTGGATGTACCCATATGTGCCACGTAGAAGTTTTTCTTATCATAGTCAGGAATACTCAGAATATTCACAAAGTTGTAGCTAAATGTAAATAGCCACCCAGAAAATATAACTAGCGGGTTTGCTGTGAAAACAAATGGCGTGATTTTAAAAACCCAGATTCTAATGTTGACTGTGTTCTTTATCCTGCTGCCAACACACACGTGTGCACCCATACAGGGAGTTCACTCATATTTATGCTTATGGGAAGAACAGTAATTTCTAAGGATGCATTTTTAATTACCATCCTCTTTTTCCAAAACCAAATGTTGGCAACAGTAGCTTTTAAGCTAACTCTTCAATCCTCTTCTAGTTTATCAAATAATTTTCTCAGGTAAAGGGAGAAACTGTCAAAACTGTGAAGTTAGGTACTTACTTGAAAAGTGGAAAATTCAAGCTTTTTAAAAAAGGGGAAAAAAACCTTGATGGTGTAATAGTCATGTTCCTCCTCAAGGAGGGTGAAACATTTAATAAATTAAATCTGTATGGCAGAATGGCTAAGTAACTCTTTCATCATTTTTTAGTTTTGAACAGCTAAATTATCTTCTGTGGACAAAAGACGGGCTTTAAATGTGTGGTTCAAGAAATCATGCCAAGGTCTCCTTATTTCCTTCACAAGAAGGCCTTTTAAAGTTTAGGCTTTTGAAATTACTCTAGAATTTGTGAATGAATATTATATTACTTAAAGTAGTTGCTGCAGTTGTTTGTTCAAATTAATATTAATCGAAATCGGAGTTTACTTAGGTAATTATAACAGGCATGAGCAAACATCGGAATCACTTATTTCACAAAAGATATTTCTTTTCTAAATATACTTGACATAAGTGCCAAACTTCTCTTATTTCAGTAAACTGTCACTGCACTCTACCTGTGTCACACCACCATGCTGCTCACCTAGAAATACAGGTCTGCTGTGCTTGTTGTAAGCCTGAGCATCCTGGGGCTCTTGAGACACCAGCTCTGAGCTGGAACAACTAATTGGTACCTTGCAATTTAAAAGAAAAAAAATGCCTGTTTCTACATTTGGAACTAAGGCAAAGGTGGTGTAAGAAAGAGCTTTGTAAAACTTCGCAGTGGATAAACAAAGTAACTTGTTTTCTAGGACTGCTGATGTAGCAGTTATTACTTAAGGAATAATAGAAAAATCTGTGTAACAAGGTAGGTCACAAGCAGATTATTTATAGAAGAAAACTGTCTCTGAACATTTGTGAGTATTCTAACTGTGGTTTTCATTTCAGGCTTATTCTAAGTTAAAAAACAAACACAAAAATACCACAACCAAAACCGAACACTTTTTATGTAGTTGGAGACCAGGCTGCTTCCCAAGTACTTGATGGGAGTTCAGGTGGTATGGGAAGAGATGACAACTCTGCAGTTTCATTATACACAGAAAGATGTTTTCTGTAGCCCATCACTTAGATATACACTACAGGAATTCATTTTCTTACACTGCTGCATTTCTTGCCAAAGATTCTTCCCAAGATTCAGATTTGATCTTAACATTAGTTTTTAAAATATGCAAGTCCTACTGTTGCTTCTCAGATGACTACTCTGTGTGTGTAGGCTCTCCTAATGTTGACTGTACTTACCCTGATTATAAGTACCATCAGCATAATAATGATGTCTCTGTCAGCAAATATTTCATCTGTTCTGTTGGAGCTGTGGTAGGTAAGGGAACCATAATTGGAGCCAATCTGAGCAAATGTTATATTTGTTGTTAAATTTGGTTCATTTTACATGTTTCATAGGACTCAAAAGTGGTTTTGGTTTTCTGAATACTTGGCAGCCTGTGTTTGGATGGAAGCTTCAAAGGTGTGGGGCAAAAGCAGTACAGTGCATCCTTGTTGAACTCTCATTTTTAAATTAACTAGATTTTGGACCCTTCAAAGACGTAATGCTCTGTTGAGTTCCCATGTAATTGAGAATCCCAGGGGAGTTTCTGAGGTTGGAAAAAAATGTGCCATATATTTCAAAATAAATTGGGATGCTGATCTTCTAAGCCTGTAATATTTCCTGTGCCATTAAAATGTCTTTAATGTTAAACTATCTTGACATCATGTTAATTCCCTTTGTTCTAAAACCTGTCTGCTGCATGGTGTGTTTCTTTGGTTTCTTCACTGGGTGTACTTAGCAGTGACTGTCAGTTTAGCCCCTCGTGTTCCACGTCAGCGGCAGACATTTTTTACACAGAGCAGTGAGGGAAATAGTATTTCCAGCGCAACGTGTCACCTTTCAGAGAATGAAATCAGTGAAACTTACCACACTTACTTGTAGGTCTTCTAGTAAATGGTCTCACTCTTACATTAGGAATGTGGGAGAAATTAATTTGAGTTTTAATTTGAAATATTTTTAGAAAAATATAGGAAACATTTTGAAGTAATTTCTTGGATTTTTGTCAAAATGCTGTTTCTTCTGCCATTCCTGTTAGCTGCCCACATGACGGCATCAGCCGGGCTGGTTGCCTTGGTACCTGAAGGCTGTGTGGTGGAGTTTGGCTGTTGAAATGGTGCAATTTGTCATGTGGAAGTATGGGCCATTCGCAGAATGTTGTTTGCCTTATGTGCTGCACTGAATATAAGTTCCTGTTTTGAGGCTTTCATTTGTGAATGTTAGCATTACTTACTCTTTCTACTAGTTGTCCTGCTAAGATCAAGTTTGTTGAGTGGTTTGACGATAGAAATTGCTGGGGCTCTCCCCTTGTTCCCAGAGAGTCACCTGAATATGGAAATGTGAGCTTGCCCAGCCAGGTTAGGTCTATATTCTGCCTATACTTAAAATCTGAAATGTGGTTTAAGGGAGTTCAGCATTTCATCCATTCTGTTCTCTTTCCCAGGCTTCATCTTTTGTCTTGACACGTTCCTGAGTGGAAGTCTCCTCGTGCCAGACTCTTCCTTGCACTTTGGTATAATGATTCTGGCTGACCTTTGCTATGTTGCTGGAATTCCATATAGATATCCCAGGTCTAAGTTCACTTTGTTTTAAACTCTCTTCTATGAAAGGTTGAGTTGGAACAGTGCTGGAGAGTAAAATCCTATTCCCACAGAATTGTAGTAGTGGTAGCTGAGATAATACCAGTTCGCTCTGTATCACTTCACCTTTATGTTAAGGGTAAATAATTCAAGATTTAGTTGGTCTGTTTTTACTTTCGTATTTTCAGCAGCTGTGGTCCTTTTGCTAAGAGTTAAAGCAAGTAGAGTAGCTATTCTGGGATTGCACCAGCATCTTTATTTGACCTGTGGAAGGGAAGTGAGAGGGGACTTAGCTGCTGATCCTCACTAAGTCCATGAGAAGAAAGCACAGGTCACTTTTCTCCCTTATTGATGGGCAGAAGAAGCATCAATGCTTGAGAACTAAGCTCAGTTCAGCATGGAAATAAAAAATTCATTTTAACATTGCTGGACCATTTGAACAAGACACCATTGGCAGCGCCCGTATCTCCTGATGTTTTTCAGACTTATTTCACTTGAAATATCTTTGTGAAACTCCTCAGTTACTGAACTGAAAAGAGATTTACTGTTAGATGTATTCAAGTGATCATTCAAGCTGGGGTCTAATCTCTGACTTCATTATTGGAAATTCTCATTTACATCTAAGAAGTTGTTAGAATTATATGTGTTATTACAATATCTGCACTCCTGTCCCAGAAAATAATTGTAAAACTGATAGTGAGCCTAGGTGTCAGTGTTTGGCTTTCAGATTGCTTGTTCAGCCTTCCCCTTACCGTGGGACTTCCTGTCTAACCTTGCAGGTGAGGCTGCAGACGTTCCTGTCTGCATGGTCAGGAAGGCAGTCAGGGGAAGACTTGCAACCTGCTTCTTGTCTGATGGATGCTCTGGAGTATCTGTTTGTTTTATTTGTATGTACTGAAATTGACTTGTTATCTGAGACTTGAACCTTTTCCTGTTTCATAAAACTACCACAAAAGGTCTTTTGGTGTTCTCTGAAGTGCTGATGGCTCCATGTGATGCTGTTAAGAACTCTAGTACAAGAATGTAGAGGTGAGAGAGCAGAAGTGTTGCTGGGATTGATCTTTTGGAGGTGCTTCAGTCTAGGTTTGGGTTTACTACTTATTTTCTTTTAGTGCATAGAAACTCATCAATAAGCAAATGTATATTTTTGACATATGAAATGGAGCAGTAGATTTGTTTATCATACTGAATATTTTTGTGAATATTTCTTCTGGTTCCAAAAAGATTGAGTCACACTTCATTTATGTACAAGCAGTCTTTGCACTCTGTTGTCTTACTGCTAATTACTGTTTAGATCTGCTCTTCTGTTACTAATACTTCAAAAGTAATAGCGGTCTTCAAAGCAAGATGATCTTGTTTACAGGAGTGATACAAGTTACTAATACACAGCTTACAGGTGCTTAAGATGGTTGTAAAAATGATTTGATTTTGGTAACGCTTTGTGGTATAGTATGTATTTTCCATTTTTATCATTGATTTTAAGACATCATTCAAAATTACTTGCTTTGGCATCATTTTTATGACATAATAGTCATGATATTTCTTCTACTCCCATGCTTAAACGAGTCTCTGTATCGAGACAAAGCACATACCACAGAAGTAATAAAAATAATAAGCCCTGTAGTGTAAAACAAATCTAAAACAAGCCAGGACAGACGTAGTTTTACATATAACCTAAGTTTAAATTTAGTGTAGTGGATTGGACCCTTACTTAGCATTTAATAAAACAGGATTCAAAGGTATTTATATCTAAATAAAGAAATAGAACAAATTTCATTCCTCCTGTCCTTATGTATGACAGAGAGTAAGAACTTTGTGTTGTAAAGGCGAAGAACATTTAAATTGCAGTCTTAAGAAGAATTGCTAAAAGGGATGTGTTACAGCTGGAGGACTGTCCTTCAGACAGTGCAGTGGAGTATAGGCTGGAAGTCAGACTACCAATGAGACCCAGATGTGAAACTCAGCCATATACAGGCTAAAAATTATTTCCATTGATTTTAATGAAGCTGCACTAGGGATGAATTTAAACCATTACAAAGAATCGTTGATCTGGCATTTTACCGCTAGGATCATGTTTCTTATGCTGAATGCCAATGTTCAGTTCTCAAATGTCAGAGTTGTTTAATTACTTTATTTCACCTTCTAATTTTTGAAAGTATTTAAAGTGTTGCCAAAGGGCATTCAAGTGGAAAGGGCAAGTCAGGTTTATGTTCGTTCTGGTTTCTTTTGTTTGTATTGAAGTAATGCTTATGTACACTATTCATACCTTACTATACCTTAAGTATACATACATTGGGTAAATATTACATGTTCCATATATCATGCATCACAGGAGGATGAAGGGCTTATAGCTAGCTGTAAGAGGTACTTACCTCTTGTAAGAGGTGAGTATCAAATGGACAGAAGCCTGGGAAGTCTGAAGAGACACCCATGGTCAAAATGATAGGTAGCATTATCACTGGCTCTGACACTTTGTGCAAGCACGACTGCAGGAGGCAGCATTTTATTCACTTTTATGAGCTCCTTTTTGACCTTTACAGGCAGTTGAGCAAAATATGAATGTTCACACAAACCACTTTTTATTTTAACAGCACTGAAAGAAAATAACAAGAAACATAAACTATCATGCTTTAGCTCAAATGCAGGGAAGATTTACTGACAGAGGTGCAGTGAATCTCTAGCTGCCTTTTCCCTTTAACATCATGCAGGATGTGTGGACTGTCACACCAGGTGTCCCTTCTGTCCACCCATGGCTGTTCAAGCTCTGAATTTAAGGAGGAACAATTTCTTTTTAAGATGGGTTAAACACAGAAGGTCAGTCACACTGATCTGTCAGACTTAATGGTACAGGATCACCTTTAGAGACAATGGCTGCTGAGACAGGAACAAAAATGCCAAGACCAGGTATTTCTAGGACCACACAGCTGGCTCCGTTTAGGCTTTTGGTCATTCTATGCAGGCTGTCCACAGCAATCTGCTGTTACACCTTTATCTCTGCTCTTTTCCGGACTCTTCTCTTTTACGTGTCTGCTCACTGGTTGCAGCATATGTCCATTTTGCATTCTTCCTCCTTGAAAATCTGCTCAAGATAGAAAGCTTAAAAAAACATACTCTTCAAGCTTAGAAATTAGAAGATTATTTAAGCATGTTAAACCTGGGTTCTGGGCTATGTAGTTCTTATTATTTATTTGTTTATTTATAAGAATAATTTTAGAAGCACCCAAAAATAATCTGAAAAACATTTCTGTGATCTAGGAAAGGGGCTGTGCTGATTAGTCTTAAATACAGCCTTCTCCTCCCCTCTTACCAGAGGCTTCCGATAGTTAATGCGTAAGAGGTAATCTCTTTCAGTTTGGCAAAATAGCAGGATCCTTAAATCTGTTATGAAGATATACAATTTTAGTCCACTAGTTATGCCAAATTTTAGAGATTATAAATTTTTTTTAATAGGCTGATGTGTATGGAAAGAATGAATCGGCAATGACCAATGCAATCTCCAACCCTAATATATTTTGTGATTGAATCTTCAGTACTGGATTTTTACTAGAGGCAATTTTATATTTTGCTTACTAAAAATATCCAAGGGATTTGATGTGATCTGTGTAGCAGAACAGTATATAAATTTCCTAAAGCCCTGAGGATAGTGTTCTGCTGATGTTGCTGTTAGACAATATGCATGAAGGCGCATCTGCCATGGCTTTTTCCCTGGCCCGTGGCTCCAGTGCTGCAGGGATGGAATAACAGAATGTCTTAGCGCAGTGCTGCCATAAAAAACATCTTAGGCCAGGAGGCAGTTGGAGGTGAGGAGGGACACATCTGTAAGGTGTCTGGATGTATAGCACTCCTGCGGTGAGCCTAGTACCAGCCATTGCTTCAGGCATGTTTGAGTATCTCTTCCATGCTGCTGGCATTGTCTTGGTGCACTGGGATAGAAGTGCTCATGCAGGGATCTGTGTTTGGTTACCCCAGCACATACTGTTTCTGAGATGTTACCAGGACTTGGGACTTCTGAATGTCCTACAGCCAGCCCCAATTCCCTCTGTAATTAGGTTAATTTTACTCTAAGGGCCTCTGCCTGCCTCTTCTCTCTAAAGGTAAAAAGTAATATCTGTACCTGTCTGCAGTATCCTTTGGGGAAAACCAGGAGATGAAGGGAAATGAAGTGATTACTTTAGCATAGGCACCTATGGTTCATTTTGCTTGAGAAGTCCTCTTTTTGCTGTACGATTTCTTTGGCAGTAATAGAATAGTATTTATTACAATTAATGATGTTTTAATGGGCCATGTGGAATGGAAGTGGGCACACCATGCTGTGGCAATGGAAACACAGCAGTGTTCCCTGGGTGGTACATTCTGGACACAGCTCAGGATGAGAGGATTCATCTGAGACCCTGACTATTGAGATTTTGGGAATTGTGACTTATTCCTGTAAACAGTATTAAATTTGACCCATGATGCGGCCCTGCTTGCCTCCGCAAATTTAACTGTTGTTGTTAGTTGTACACAGATTGATCAGTTTACCTTGACGCAGTATTTGCAGAGCTGTAATTACAAGTGAGTGCTTACAGCGTCAGTAGCTGTGGAAAGCAATGTATGTGGGGTTTTTGCAGGTAATAAAATGGAAAATCCAATTTGCAATTGCAAAGCAAGCCCCTGAGTGATACATGGTCTTCATAGCAGCACTGGTCAGGGGGTTATGGCTAATCACAGTGCCGGCTTGCTTCCCTGGTGGCCTGTGCCTGAAAACTGAATAGCGAGCAGTGTGAGCCTGCGCCTTGAGCCAGCGTAGATTTAGACACACCAGTTTCTAGCTTATTAGGTCCTCTTTGTCATAGTACTTAATCCTCCTTCCTGATCCTTGTTAGAACAGGGCTGCCAAGTCCCTTAATAAAGGAGATGGGTGCAAGGCTCCTAACGAGGCGCACTGAAGCATGAGGCAGCGAGGGCAATTGCTGTCTGACTGACAGAGGGGTGAAGTGCTCCCTGCCTGTTGTTATTTCAAAAGAACAGGCCCCAGACAGCTGACAGACGAGTGTGCTGAGGTAATGGTAACTTGTTGATAGGCCGATATGAGATGCATGACAACTTCTCACACGGTATAATGGTCTGTCTGTACACTAATTGTGTTAACCCTTTTTATGGAGAGCAGCACATCAAGAATTAGCTGTAATGTGGAACATGCAACTGAAATGGCCAGCAAGCACACAGCTTGCAGTAGCTCCCATAGCATGCGTGTTCATGCAGCTTACACAAGTGCCTTTAGTTTTTAAAAGCTAGCACAGCAGGTTGATTTCAGATTTCTCTGACAGCTTGACTCGGTCAGTCTTCAAAACCTTGCAATTTTGTCTTTTGTTTCCCATAGCTAAAGATTTATTTTTTGTTTCTTTAGAATGCTGGGGGGGGGGGGGGGAGGGTAGGCCTCTCTTCATCATAAAATTCACAAAAATAAATGTAAAATGTAGCACAGATTTCTTATTTTGATTGAAAGAGCTCAAGAAATTATGTCAATGGCTGGATGGTCCTGGAATTCAGCCTGTCATATCCATAGTCATGAGGAGTTTCAGCAGAGCATGTACAGTATTGTTTATGGGTGGTAAACATTTACAAAACGAACAAAAAAATCCCCAAGAAAACCCCTGATAGGTATCTTACCTATTCAGCTGGCAGGAGGACTTAAAACCAGCATGTTGCAAGAATGACACTTTTTGTTTGTTTTTCACAATATAGAGAACTATAACCACAGATGAGTGATGGGATCTCAGTGCAAACAACATGCTGGCTACTGGGAAGGCAAAAGGCATATTGGGCTTTGCTTGTTGACACGGTGCTTGGAACAGTGATCAACAAATGCTTTGAATGCTAAGCTTTGGCAGAGCAAGCTCCTGTCCCATTGTCATTCTCCTTTCACTCTTGCAAGTTGTGTGGAGGGCCCAAAACCTATGCACTGTTAAGCCCTGCTTAAAACTAATTTAACGGATAAATACTCTATGTACTGGGCTGAGTTCAATCCTGTTGAGCAATATGTGGTAGCACTGAAATTAGTAGGGCAGAATTGCATCCGTCATGGTGGGAAATGTTATGTCATCCTCTTCCTCTCCACCAAGACTGAAATATTTGCTTTTATTAAATATTTGCTTTTATTATGGTTGTACTCTGAAGCAAATGAAAAGTTTTCTATTCAAAGTAGGATATTTCTTTTAAATTTTCCATATTTCACACTTTCTTCATATGCTGTTTTGTTTAATCCCTTTCAGGTAATTTGGATTTGACTGGTCAAAAGCAAGTCTTCAAAGCAGAGAACAATCCTTGGGTTACCCCTATTGCTGACCAGTTCCAGCTGGGCGTATCTCATGTTTTTGAATACATACGTTCAGAAACATATAAATAGTAAGTATTCACTTATATACTGTGTCCGTGTTGTTGGGTTTTTTCCTGTAGTGTGTTTGACAAAGTGTTACCAGCTGTACCCTTCTTTCATAATTTGTGCAGTAGCTTGGTATTCAGGGTAAATATGCAAACCTGTCCATTTATATTAGGGAATTTTGCTGACAAGAATGTAAATAAAGATATAGACATGTTTGGAAAGCACAGAGACTATTTGATGTTGTCCTGCATTTGTTGTTCATTTCCAAGAGCTGTTAAGCAACATAAGAGATGTAAAAGAGCAATCATGATAAGCCTGTGACAAGTACTAATTTTAAGTTGAAATAGATATTTGTAAATGTTTCTGGATGCAGGTTGTTATGGATGTGTCCAGAATTCAAACCTCGTTCAGTCTGGGTGGGTTTACAGAAGTCTACAACCCCAGTAATTCGAAATAGGTACCAGTGTTTTCTTCAGCAATGTAACTGGAAAAAAATACCTCTCACAGTTGGACTTCTTTATTTTAATTCAAAATTCTATGTACAAGTGCTAAGCATTTATTTAGGAAATTATGTCTTTAATCATTGACTGACTGAACTGAAATATTTCTTTTTAGTAAAAATTTCCATGTTACCAGTCCACAATAAAACTTCAGATAGGAAGTTGCTTTTATGTATCTGGCAATAACCTTGATGCTGTCTTCCTAGAAGCAGTGCATGAAATTAAAAGATCCAGCAACGGCTTTTGTAGACTGTTCTTCATTTACAGAATTTGAGTGAAAAGGATCACAGATGGGAGGGTGGTTACAAGAATTATGTGTCTCAGAAGTGTCCTGATATTTTGCTGTAATATGTGTTCTCAAGATAGATTTATTCATAGATTTAAGTAGGTTGCAACACCCTTCTTCCAGTAGTACTAAGTACTACAGACATGGCGTAGGAAACCAGCTATCTCCTTAGACCATCCCTTCTCCACAGTTCATTCTGTAGCTGTGTCCAGGTCTCTTGATAGTTTGTAATATTTTTTGTCATCAATTTTGTTTGTTTGCTGAGCAGTGTAGTTTAGGAACCTTCATGCACTTCTCACCACTCTGGGCAGCCACCATGAGGACAGCCAAGTTTCAAGGATTGAAGTGCAGTTTTGTGAATTTGGCTCATGCTCAGTTTGGTTGAGTAGGGGCTGTTGTTATGTATCTGTAAGGGGGGGGGAATTATAACTATGAATATATTAAACTCCTCTGGCAACTTTCCTTGTGCAATCAAAATTGACATTAAAGATTCTGTAATTCATCACTTGCTCCACTATTGTTCTTTGGTTTAAATTAGCCATATTATGTTTGCTGTCTTGTTCTTTGCTGAGGTGCAACAGTGTTTTGTTGGCTAATGGGCTGATTTTCATTTTGTCCACAGTAAATATTTGAAGCCTTTGTAGTTAACAGTGTAAGCAAAATCAGACTGTAGACATTAATAGGGGAAAAAACAAAACTGAAGAATCTTTCCATAGCTCATTCATGGCCTCTACTTCAATTTTACAAGCTCATTCAGTTAAAATGGCATTATTTTCAAAGATCAGTGATGAAAACCAAATGCATGCAGATGTTAATAATTAGATGATAGGGTTTTTTTGTTTTGAGGTTTTTGTTTTTTTTCCCTGATTTTCAGGATATAAATATTTTATATTTAAACAATAAATTTAAAATATTTGTATAATTCTGTTAGGATCCCAGTAGCAACTTCTTTTTGATTCTTGACTGTACTTGTTTCACATACTATAAATAAGAGTGTGGATTTCCTGCTGAAAAAAGACTGTCCTTTTTATTTCCAGTTTTCTTTAAATATGTGATCTGAGAATTACTTGGATGCCACCTGCTATATGCATTTTCCTGTTTGCATTTGATTTTAGGTGTTAAAACTCATAAGCAGTGGCATAATCTAAGTAACAGGTCTAGTAGCATTATTGTGCACAAAAGCTGTGAATACAGAAGAAATGAAAATTCCTTTTTGTGATGAAATCTTGATTTTATTTTTTTTTTTTTTTATTTCCCTGCTAACAGCTATAGACCTGCAACTTTCTTTTGCTTTCAGAGCCTACATCCAGGTAGTGTGTCTTTTTTCTCATTGGGCAAGTGACAAGGTTGAGATGTGAATGTAGTAATTTCATCTGTAGATATCTAACTAAAATTGATCTCTTGAGTTTTTTTGATCCATTCACACAAAAGAAAAATTTAAAAATTAATTTTTAACATTTGGTAGACCCACAGAGCTTAACTTCTACTCTGAGACAAAGCACTACAGTTAAATAGATGATTGGATAAATTGCTGATTAGATAACTTCACTTGCAACACTGAGAAGAGAGAACAGCTTGCATACGGTAGCAGCTGACAATCAGATCAGTAAGTTAACTTTCAGGTACTGGAAGATATGGACTTTTCATAAACCAGGAGCTGTGCATCTATATAGTAGATGGATTTTGAGCTCCAAAGATAGTAATTGTTTCCTTGTGCCCATTGCATTTGCTGGAATTACTGATTTTACTTTGTTTACGTGTCTAGTGTTGTCTGTACTAGCTAAGAGAGAGGGTATGCTCATACAATCACACATGCCAAGTTTCAGGGGCTTAGCAAGTTACATTTCACAAAATGGTTTATGCTAATACATTTTAATTTGTGTTTGCAATGACTAGAACATCATATTTACTCAGTTGCTGTTATCTTAGCCAGAAAGTGGTAACTCAGTAAGTCTTGGCAGTGTGCTCACTTGCAGTCATGTTACTAAACCTTCATGGTTCTACTGATGGCTGGCACAAGCTGTAACTATATGCAGCAGTCAATGTCAGAGATTTCCATTTGGATTCTGTGAGGTTGCCCTTGTGAAGCAACTACCAAACAGATCACAAACCTCTTCTTTCCTCTGTGAAATGTACTGGCTGTTTCAGTCATATATAGTGAAAAATTAGACTCCATTTTTAGCTTTGTCTTGGGATATTCATGCTCTAGTGATTAATTGACAAGTAGGGATGACACCTATAAGGGATGATTATATCTAAAGATAAAATGTCATTTGTCTCACATACTTCTACATTTTTACACTCCTCTTTTACTCATGCACCAAGAATATAACTGGAATTGCACTTTACTTAGAAGCGTGTTAGCCAACAGGAGCCTCAGATCAGCTCTTCTTACTTTGTAGTTTCTTTCATTTCCTTTAATTTCCTTACCTTTCATGAGAAATGATGCCAGGTGATTTTTTTCAACCCTCATTTTTCAAGGAAGACTTGTGCTGACAAAAAGATGGGCCATATATTGTGGCATAAAATGTGTGTGGAGGGGCTCTTAATTCTTAACAGGAAATTCAGCAGCTCTTGGCACTTTGCTGCTTTTGTTGGCTAAAATACACCCACTGCACATATCATCCTGTGACTGCATCATTTGGAAATAGGTCAGTTTGCCAAGTATATAACGATTCTTAATCTCTGACTGCTGTGCTAACTTTCTGAAAGTTAAGTTAGTAAGCTGAGTATTGGCTTTGATTCTATATATACTCAGGAGCTGCCATTAAACTCCCCGTGTGGTGTCACGATGGTGTTGAAAAGCAGTTGAAGAACTTACTCAAACAGTAAAGGGTAATGACAACATCATCTTCTCAAAGGGCTTGACTAAATGTTTTATATTTTATTCATGCCTTTAGTTAACTTTCAAGTGACCTTTATGTTGTAAACATATTCTCAAAAGATCTCTTCTAAGGTACTGATGAAGAGATGAGGTATTGTACGTTTTAGTGTTTACAGTGTACTTAGACAAGTGCAAACAGAATGTATGTTTGAAAGAAAATAGTGAGTAAGCTCCTATGAAGAAAGGAAATACTGTGATGCTCCTCAGGATCAGTGTAAGGTAATTAGGGATTTATTAAGATGAGATAAAGCTGAGAGGTGCAGTTGGTACCACCGAGTGGGTTTGGTTACTGGCATTTACAGTACAGTTAATCCAGAAAGTCTCTCTTTGGGTACATTTCTGGCATCAATCGCATGTTCCTGATCAATCTGCATGTAAAACTTGCCCTTTGCCTGGTGGTTCTTGTAACAAGAAAGTGTAGTGATTTTGCTTTTATCACAGCAGAGTCTTGCAGTCATCAACTGATAGTGTAATCTCAAATAAAACAAAATAATTTGCTGGGTCCTGAGTCCTTAAAATAGCATCTGGATTTCTAGCCTGTTTAAGCTGCTGTTAACGCTGCAATCACCTTTTAACACTTTATTTAATGATTGTTGTCTCCCTGCTTGACCTCCTTATTCCAGTGAGGCAGAATTATGATAGAACAGTCACTGTTTTTTAGGTTTTTAGAAAGCAGTTTTTCCCCATGAGGCAGTCAGTTTGGAGTCAAGAGTCTCAACAAGGTATTTTGTGAAAGGTAGTAAGTTGCACTTTTCACCTTTCCATCAGGAAAGGTGGTAGAAGAGCAAGCCATTTTAAAGACTGACACATTAACTCTTAGCAGAGGAAATGGTTTGACAAATGCTGTGCTGAGCATATATCGCTTGGCAGCATTGGAACATAGGTTTGCCCGGGCAGACTATTCTGTGCTAAGCATTGTAATTGAAAACCTCATTTTATCAGCAGTGACAGTCTGGAAAAATTAACTCTTGATTCAGTCCTCCATTTAAAGACAATCTTCCCGCCTTTCTTCTTGAAAATGAATTGTTGTACTGGACCCCCAAGATTACGTAGCAGCTGTTTCCAGGGCAGCAGATGCAGGTCATGAAGTAAGAGATTCTTCTTCTGGGTTCTATTAAGAAAGTGTATTTCAGCATTTATTTTTAACAGCTAGAGGAGACTGGCAAGATATGTGGTCTAATGCACTAAAGTACAAACAGTATCCTTAAATAACTCCTGTTCTTATTCTACAGTTGTTAAACCTGTTTAATTTCAGCTGCATGAGTAGTGCTGTCCAGGTTGTGAAGATGATGATCAGTAAAACCACCTATCCCAGAGTGGAAAAAGAGGTCAAAGAGGGGAAAAAAATAAAAATCCATGTGTTGGTGGTTGGGAAGCATGCTGGGGAAGTGGGAATTACCAGCAGCTGAGATGGAGGCATCAGCAGATTGAGCCAATAGGAGAAAAGATTGTCCTGGAATGGTGTTACTTGTGCAGCACTGTCTTGGACCTGCAAGAACTTATTTACGTTAGCACAAAGAGCAGGAATACTTAGGTGACATTTGGTGTGATGACACAAACCTAGCAGCACAGAGGAGAATCAGCATGCCCCACAGGAAGAATTAACAGGTGAAAAGGAAGCCTTGAGTGTATTAGTTAGAGGTATTCTGTGAGCCACCAGTGGGATATGCTGGAGTGAGGGGAAGAGAAAGAGAAGCACAGTCTCCAGAGCTGGGTTAAGAGAGTGGAAATTTTCCAGTCCAGAAAAGGAAATATTACACAGTTCTGGTTGTGATGTTCACAAAAGATGAATTCAGGCAGGAACAGGCAAAGTGAGGTAGGATAATAGGATGATAAAAGGAATGAAGAGCAAAGAGGAAATTTAAAAGGTATTTGGTTTGTTCAAAGCAAAGGCTGACAACCAAGATCACTGGTCATTGCAAGGGAAATAGGGAGATTCCATTTAAGGCATTAAAAACAGGAGGACATAAGAACAAATATAAGCAAGTTGGTCAGGTATACATTTGAAGGAAGTTCTCTAATTATTAAGGGAGCAAAGTTATAGCCTTCTGATAGAAATAGCCTTCTGACAGAAAAAACGAAGGCCAAGAACTTGTTTGTTTCAAAGTGAGTGCTGATCAGTTTGAGCAGGAGGATATGACGTGACTACTTGTGGCAGAGAGCGGCATGTCTGTGATGCAGGCAGACCTTTGTACTCATCTTTGTATTCATCTTTGTATTTGTCTCTCATGACTTTTGAATGCAAAATTCAGATGACACTGCCCATATATATTAAGGTAACTGCACAGTGCAACTGACATTAAGCTAAGAGAGGCAAAGCTCTGTTGTTGGTTAATATAAATAAGGCAAAATATCATTTTGACTGTTCCTGTATTTGATAACTTGTTCAAATAAATATGTAAGGCAGTTCTGTGCAGTAGCTGAAAATGACTATTTTTTAATAACCCAGTAGTTACTTGTTATTATATATTTGTTAGGAAAAAATTATTCAGGGTTATAAAAATCTTCCTTTCTCTGCTTAGATACATAGAGAAAATGCTTCTTTTTGACTGTCTCCAAGTAAAATTAAGTAACTCCTTGTATTATCCAGTAATTATCTCATCTTGTAACAATACCAAAAAGAACAGAATTGAGTATGGTATGATCTCAGAAGTAATTTCTAATGGTGAGTATTCTGGATCCGGGAGGGAAATAAAGACCATAGAGAGGAACACATGCAAATTGCTTTAAACGTCCAATGTAGATCTGATTCAAAGGTGTGCGGTTGGATGCCTCAGCTGTTTGTATGATGCACAGAGGTCAGTGAAGGTTTAAAAGACTTGGATAGTGTGAGTCTGCCCTGCCTCTCTAGAAAAATGGGCCATAATAAATGCTATTTTCCTTTTTTCATTTATCTTTTCTTTTGTCACTAGTCTTATTTGGTAGTTCATGGAATAGAAGGCTTCATGCATTAATTTTCTGTTAGGCTCAGCTCTACAAATACTTACAATTCTAGAACAGGTTATTATCATTGTTCCTAGAGAGATTGCTCTTGTGCATGTGCGCATACTATGAACCTGTAGTAGGTGGTACTTTTACCTTCTCATTTTCACAGTGTGGTTGTCCTGGGCCCTCTACAAGACATAAGGCTTTGTATCCAACAGCCCATTGCTGGTGCTCACTTATATATTTCAGTGACATTTTAGCCATTTTATGGCTAACTTTACCATTTGGCCCCTGATGCAGAGGCACTGTCTGTGCCAGCTGTGACCTCATGTACTTCAGCTTGCTTTCAAAGACTGGGTAAAGATAGTGAAAAAGAGATGACCTCAGTGATCTACCTTAGGTGAGAGTCTTTGAGATGTTGCATCTCCTGTGAAAATGAACTCACAGCAAATTAACCTTCGCTCAAAGGATGGCAGGAAGCAAGATCCATCATAGCTAAGAATAAGTCTTAACAATCCTGGTTCACTCATTTGGTCACGTACCAGTAAAAAGTTTTAATTAACCAATAAAAATCTTTTGCCAACCTGATGTGGGGAAATATAAAAATGTCATTTACGTTTTTTTTCTGTTTTATCAAAGGCATAGTACTGTGTATTTTATATGAAAATACCGATTTGTATTCCAACCAAATGTTGTATTTATTGGCTGTATTTTAAAAATTGATAAATATATTAGTGCATTATTTCCAACAGAGAAAATAGATGACTCAGAGTCCTGACATCTTTAGACAACATTTACATGCAAATCTGTAACTCTTCCTTAAAAAAGAGCAAACTGGAACCCATGTTGAAAAATAAACAGGAAAAACAGTATCTCTGTATATTTGTGTTCATATATTACTAAGATGGATATGTAATAAAAACAAAGCTATCGCTGATGTATCTGACAGATATAGATACTGCACATATAAATACTGGTCCAACAACTGATATTACTGTTCCCTCTGATGTGAACTTTCATATAAAGTTTAGAATGTTATGCAGTAATCCATTTACCATATCAAGGATGATAACCCAGGGCTTAAGTCACTGGGGCAGATGTCTAGGGCTGTGTTAGAAGTGAATTGGAATGAAGTGAACAAAGTGCAGAAGCTGAGGATTTGATGAAACCAAGGCAGGAAAGCAGTAACAGTAGGATACAGGATTTGAGTAGGGAAGCAAGGCAAAGTTGCATCTAACTATAGGGCAAGGCAAGACCGGTAGTTGAGTTAAAAATCTGTGGTAATTATGGTAAAAATCCCAAATGAGAAACAGATAGGGATGTGTCAAAGAAAACGGTAAGAAAGGGAATCAAGGACAGGTTAGGGTTCAGGCAAGCAAATTGTGAGATTTACAGCTGTGGGCAAGCATCACCCTCAGCAGGAAAATGGTAGGTGAGATTGACTAAAGTATGTGTAGTAGGAAAGAGGGCTGTCTTTTTAGGCTATCTGTGAGCCCTTTTCTGAACTATGATGGGCAGATTATTACTAATGATGAAGGGAGGAAAGTCAAGTTCTGTGTTTGGCACAGGCAGGATGATCTTTTAGGGAAGATAAGTTATTTCTCAGTTCATTAAG
Organism: Pezoporus flaviventris; assembly: GCF_033815535.1. Lineage (NCBI taxonomy): Eukaryota > Metazoa > Chordata > Aves > Psittaciformes > Psittacidae > Pezoporus > Pezoporus flaviventris. The sequence continues at coordinate 13,405,512 of NW_026892595.1, forward strand.
TAGGAGCCTGACCAACATTTTGTTGTGAGAAATGGTTTTAAACCTCCAGGCCTGTGAATGTGCACTCAGAAGGTTTAGGAGACTTGACTTACAGAGTCTGGACTCAGCATAGTTCAGTCTTTCAGTTGTGGCGTAGGGAAATGCCAGAAAGGGACAGAAGTGTTAGTATCCTTCTCACATCAGGGAAGGCAAATAGAGCAAACTGGGTGATTATGACCTAATTTACTCTGACATCAGTTTTGGGTTAAATAGTGAAAAGAAGACATGGGATTCTACTAGTGAAGATCTAAAGAATGTGACTGTAGTATGGATATAATTCATACAATTAAGACATGGGTATGATTTTGGGAACTGTTTCCTGAAGAAACATTATAAATTTGGTTGGTCAAAGCAGTTCTTTAATTACGTAGAATTTTGTGAACCATTCAGCTTGTAGAGCTGTACAATGATCTCATTGGAAAATTAGCACTGTATAATTGCCATAAAACACTCAAGAATTAACAACTGTCTCATAGGTCTTGGGAGGTAGTTGCTAACAAGGACATTTCTGGTGAGGCCCACAGAGGTCTGACCTGGCACTGTTCAACATTCTCCTCAAGTATTTGGAAACAAATATGCAGTTATTTCTGATTAAAAATTATATTGGAGCTGGAAGTTGGTGAAAGACCACAGTGAAAATAGGGGCTGTCCTGGATCACTTAATGAACTGAGCCTGTGCTTGTTGTATTTTAGAACAGCTCAAAGAAGAGTTATATATCTGTGAATAAGGTGTGCAGGTTATACCACACATTGTGGTTATGACTACAGGAGGAAATAAAAAGGAGTGAATACTGCTTTCCAGAAAACAGTTGGCTCTGAAAAATGTTTTAAGAGATGTAATATAACTGAAGTGCGCTGTCAGTTCACAGTTCAATGCTATATCTGAAAGGCCTAAAAGAAGCCTTGGGTTGATGAGTACAGGAATAGTATCTTACTACTTTCAGCATCAGCTGATGCTGATACTGAATTCAGTTCTGGTATTAGTAGTCTTAAAGGGATGTTAAAAATGTGTTTAGCTACAGACACCTCAAAATTATTTAAGAGTGTACGTCAAGCAGATTAAGAAAAAGAAAGCAAGGTACAGCCTTGTAAAAGGATGCTTATTAGGGTGAGCTGCCAGGGAAAGCAGCAGATTCATTTTTCTGTCATTGCCCTCTGATTGCTTCAGGGTGCTTCCTGGGAAAATTTGTTTTAGAGCAACATCTTGGTATGAAAGCTATTGTATGAACCGTGATGCCTTTTCATATGTTATGCATAGTGTGCAAAGATGATGAACTGTTGCCTGATTTTTAGACTCTACCAGAACTGCCACTGTTTTAAGGCTTCATATCCAATAGTGTGCTTTTCTGCTGTAGCTCCTGTGAGCAGGTTGCGTCCAGCTCCTCATCTCCAATGGATTCAAGGGGTTTACTCAACATTTCTGAGTAGTGCTGCTAACGAAAGGCAGTATGTCCAATAAGAAACTTGACTGATGTTCTCTGAGGGTGCTTCACCTAATTTTCTTTTTTCTGTTGTTTTTTGGCAAGGATATTGCAGGGAATAAAATTTGGACTTTACAGTAGGTAACAAAAAGGATAGAACATTTTAAAGAAAATCCTTGAGACTGCAACAGGGAGAAGAATAAATAGAGCAGGCAACACTACTAATTGAGAGCTAATGTGGAAAACATGTAGCAACATGGGTTTTCTGGTAAACTTGTGTAGCTAACAGTAAGTAGCAGTAAGCCTGTTAACCCTTTGTATTCATCAAAATCCAGTTGATTTGCTTTCTTGTTTTCTTCAGTTTGATTCTTTACAACAAAACAAGAGTTACTGTGCACGTTTGCTGGGTTTATTTTGGGGATAAATTAAAAATTGGGACTTTTATAATCAAGCAGAGCTGTCTGCAATTTCTAACTCTATGCAGTCATATCTGTTTTATTACATACTGGCTTTTACTGAACTCCAGTTTCTTATTTCAGTCCTGCATTATTTGAGGGTTTTTTTTTGTGAGTGCTAGCAATTTCTTTACTCTCCTTGTGAAGGCTATCAGTTAGAGAAGTGTCCCTAATTTTATAATTGTCTTTATCAACTGTTCATCCAGTGGAAGGCTGAGGTAGGACTGATTCTGGTATAATTTGCTGGAGCCATTTGTATTGCAAGCTCTGATAAACTTTTTAACAGTCATGATTTTGATTCAGGAGGCATTATTGCCATCTGGTTTATATGTGTTTTTTTACAGCCCCTTATACCTGAAGTAGTCTTGAAAACAGTTATGATCAGATTTCGTTTTAAGTTCTTGCTATTAAAATTAACTTTTTCTTGAAAAGTATAACCTGAAAATCAGAAGCATCTACTGTATGTGACACAGGATTTCTCAGTTGTGCATTTCAGTGCTTTCTTCCATCCAGACTCTCAGTCTTGCATTTCAACATTTTATCCAAACAATAATTGTCTTTCTGTTAAAGCTGGGGATAGTCAGATTTAGGTCCTGTTTAGGCAAGTCCTTTTGACTGCAGCTTTGCAGTGGCTTTTTTCTATTCTGTGCCCAACTACATTAATAATTTGAAAATCTGGTGTACTGAAAATTAGTATCATATAACCCAGGAAAAAAATATCCTGTAGTGTTTCTCCTTTATTACACTTAGTTGGGAAACCGGGGAGAGAAATTACAGTCTAAAGTGAAGTATTCAGTAAGCAAAATGACTTGGGATACTGATCATTTCAATTGTTCCAGCTTCAGCAAATCAGTAATAATAAATGCAAGAATATTAGGCTTTTTCATAATTTTGCCGGATGTTTTAAGAAGCTGGCTCCAGTGCTAGATGCAAACAGCAGCATTTATTTCACTGAATGGGGAACAGTGATTCCCTGAATCCTTTCTGTTGTCTGTAAAGCCCACTTATAAATTTATAATCAGATAGGTTTTCAATCCTACAATCATATATCTTGCAACAAACTGTTGTCACATTATGGTAAATATATGCAGAAGTAAATGGAGCAAATCCTAAGCGCAGTGCTGTAAGTATTGTTCCTCTTGACAGGAAAAGGATAAATTTGATCACTGTTCATATATACCCAGATCCCTACCACTCTCTACTCTCCTGCTCCAGTGTCTAGTTTTGTGGGACTTTCTGCATGTTAAATGTTTTGGGGAGTTATCCAAGGGATGAAAGTTGGGACCACAGATTCTAGGACTCTTTAAAGATGCATTGCAAGAACCTGATACATGCAAAAGCCCCAGAAAAAAATGGGATTTAGGGACCTTTTTAAAAGAATGGGATTTAGGCACCAGTATATATTTGGTGGTTTTGACTCCTAAAATACAAGTGAGTTTTACTTACAAAAGCTGCAACTCTGAGAAGATGGGGTTTAGACACCTTTCAACTGGATGTAATTTCCAAGCTAAACTTTGAATGTTTTGATTATTGTTTGATATTCTGCCTCCCTTTCATTTCTTGGCTGTCCCAAATTTAGATTTACTCTTAATGTTGACTTTTAAAAAAGGGAAAGGTATGCAAGGACTGACAGTGATGATCCTGAATATAAGTTATATCAAGCAAATTGATGCAAGATAAAATTACCAAATCAACCTTTTTTATTTTATATTTTATGGAATATCTAATGTATGTTTGGCAGTAATTTACTCTTGCACATGAATTTCTGACAGTTTCGATTCTTTGGGCTTATTAATCAATGTAGTCAGCACCAGAGCAATTTTTATGAGACTCACTAGTCATCAAAAATTTATTATCAAATAAATCAAAGAAACAACTAGCATCTTAATAGGGTGAACAAAGTGACATGTAAGAGATCATTCAAGACTACATATTTTTGACACTTGTGTATTGCATTTACTGCTAGGGTCAGAGGTTTTGTTTGCACTTTCATTAACATACTCATCACTGTGACACTATTGCTTCCTTTTGTGCTAGACTTTTCTTCCTTCAATTTTTTATGTGTATGTATATTTCATGTTAGAACTATTCTGGTAAAGCATGAAACTTCTATGTAAAATATGGAATAGAGCTTTAATTAAAATCTGAAACTTTTATAGTGAGAGGCAGTAGATCATGGGCACTTCAGGAGCAGGGTGGGATGGAAGCAGCACTGGCATGCCCCAAATACGCTTCAGTCTCTGATCCCATTGCGTAAGGAGCTCTGATACTCCTAGTTAAACCTCTAGTGTCTTATTTGATAGTCTTTCTCCTTTCTGAAAAGATACATGCTTCTAGTTTGGTATTTTAAGAAAAAATATCTGGTCACACTTCTTGGGGCTGTTATAACAAGTAAAAGGAAGCTGAATACTTCCCAATCTAGCTATTTGCAGGTACATCTGCCACGTAGCAACAGAGGTTGGGGAGCTGATACAGCTGGAATCTAATTGTTTGGTTTGGCTTTTTTAGTCTGAATTACCTTCTTGAAGTCAATGCCTGGCAGCTAGCACTAGTCCAGAAGACAGCAGTGCGCAGCCGTAGAAGAGGTAGCCCACTGGGGTAAGCTTAAGTTGGAAGGGATGGTTACATGAACCCCTCAGCTGTGCACCTAGAGGCATGACAGGGAGACCCTGAGTCCTTACATGCATTTTTTTCACTTCATGCACCAAATTAAGCAAACCTCCTGTGCAGAGAACATAAGTGCTTTAAGAACTTGAAAATAAAACCTCCCCAACGTCAGTGAACTAATGGGAAACCTGGATTTGTCAATGTGCAGAAAATAGGGGGAGGGAGAAACTCCTGAGAGACTGTATTTCACATGAACCTGGTGATGCTAAAAATCTGCAAGTCTCATTAGTGGAGTTCTTGTAGCTAGGTTTCTTATGTTTTGCCTAATAAAAAAAAAAATTATTGAAGGGAGATTGAATTTATTCTGTGTTAATCACCGGAAGGGATGTTTCTGGATGGCTACCAAGCAATGCCAAACTGTGAACAAAAGAAACTGTACTGTTCCCTCTTCTACCCAATGCATGCTTTTACAGAAGAAACTTATTTAACTTAACCATGGGTTGTTTTTTTTTCTGTTTGTAGACCTAAGTATGACTGAAAATACAGCTGTCTGTGGGATGAGCGGCTTACAGAAACACTGTTGTCTTGTAGCTCTTAAAGTTTATCTCCCTGGTCTGATTCCAGTTCAAGTGAGTTATGGCTGAATGTGGTTGCTGTGGGCTGCTCACTTAGCGGTGTATGTAAGGTATAAGGGAATGAGATAAAGATCTCATAGATACATAGATATAGCTCTTACAGATCATATTTTAAAGTTGTGGTGGTTTCAAAACTAATTATAACATCCAGTTACCTGGATGTTGTTATAAGTTACTAGGTTAACATCTGTCTGCAGCTGTGCATTTCCTCTAACTCTTTACCGGCCTATCTGCAGTTTCATCTGTGTGAATCTTACTTCAGGAGTAGATTTTAATCTTTTTAATTTTGAGACAAATCTATGATGAGACAAAGCTGGTGTGTTTCTCATTAACCTATCAAAATAACCATCTCTACCTTTTGTATGGCTGTTGCTCAGCAGCATTTGCATTCAGAACAGAAAGGACTAATATTCTCTGGTCTTTATTTTAAGGCAGACTGGAGTTTGGACCACTCTGGGTTTAGGACAGCTTTCTGGTGGACTATGTAAAACCACATAGACTGTGGATTAAAGGCTGTGATTTAGACAATGGCTCAGGAGGCTTGCTTGAAATATGTGTGTATTTCAGAGTACTCCCAGAGCAAGCTTGGAAGAATCCAGTGGATGATAACAAAGTGGGAATTTGAGATCCAAGCCTTTCTATAAATTGGAGAGGTATCAGGAAACTGACAAGGCATAAGTTAGAATCCTAGTCGCAGATTCCATGTATACTTTAGTGACTTCTTCTCAAGGATCTCAAAGCAACCTAACTTTGGTTTAGGGCCATAGGCTTTTAAAGGTCATACCAGGCTACTGAATTCATATACAGCAAAGAAGAATGTATATCCATTTTACCATGGAGAATCTGCAGTTCAGGTGGCTGGTAGGAAATCAACCAGTCAACAGCAAGCTGGCATTAGAGCGCATTGTTTGCTCCATTCACTGGGAACTCTGTTCACTTCATTCCTATTGTAAAACCTGCATGGACAGACCTTCATTTTCCATAACTTGATGAAGGTTCTCAAGTGCCATAGATAGGAGAAACGCATAACAATTACCCTTTCATCAATACACAGAGTTCAAGTGGGGTTGGTTGCTGCTCTTGAGGTCCGAGATCCCACAGCTCCTTCTATAGCACCTACCACTGATGAAAAGGGTCGAGATCTGCTCTAATGAGTAGTACAGAGAACGTGAGGGACAGATGACTCTTTTTTACGAGGTGCCCTGTATTTCTGTTAGAAGATGGAAAGGATGAATTTTGTTCAGTGTATTTGGGTACTTACTGTACGTGGCCTCATGCATCTGAAGTGGTCTCTGGTGTGACACGATATAACTAAAAGAGATGATTCAAAAAACAGTTTTACATGGGTACATCCGATCATGCTATATTGTTCACAGATTTCTCCACCATCAAGACATTTTTATTTTTCTTTATCTTTTTTTTTCTTTAATTAGTAATATTGACTCCTTTTTCTTTGTTTGTTGATTGACTTTAATTTGCAATTTTACTCTGGGAATTGAAACAAAATAGTTTCTTTTTGAAGTTGGGTGAAATTTTGGGAAATTCAGTCGGGCATTTCACAATTTAGATTTTGATTAATTTGTTTACTCTTTGCTTCAGTTTTGAGAGTATTCTGTAGACACATGCCAAAAAAAAAATATTTTAATCTATTCTGGAAAAGTTGGTTTGTCCTGCTTTCCTCTAAAGTACGGTCCTATTTATATGATGAAATGCTACCAACTAGATAGCCCTAGAGATTCAGCAGTGCTTATGATGAAAAGCTGGCTGATAGCTGTTTATCAGTTCCAAGTGATTCACTGCATAGATTTGTAGCTTTGGAGATGTCAAGTACATGTCTGAGTGTTGCAATAATCTGCACATCCCATGTTGTTTTATGGAGGAGACTGCAGGTAAAGGTTCTTATGGACCAACTTGAAATCAACAGATGCATCGTATTAGACTAGTGAGAGTAACCTGAACGCTCACAAATATTTGACAGTTCAGTTTGCAAAGGTAAACACCTTCCTTTCTTATACTGGTGTTGTTTGCATTCCCACTGGATTATGGCAGCAGTGATGCTTGCTCCTTTTTCTGAAGATTTACTTTTATAAGTATTGAATTGCTTGATTATTGTTGTTTTCACTAGTATTTGCCTATGGGCATACAAATGCCTGGTATTCTGTGGTGTTACGAATGGTAGTTAAAACTTAATATTCCATCTGCTTGGCAACTTGTGTGTCCACTAACCTAGATAATTATTCATAAACTTAGTTTCATGCTTTATTATGCTTAATGTTTAGTTTTAATCATCTGAAACTTGGTTTACTAGAGCCACATTTGCCTACATTTACAAAGTAAGTACTGTGAGTTGCTTTCATTACTTCCTCACTGAAAAAAGTATTAACATTTATGTATAAGAAAATGAGACCCTCGTAAGAAGGGTGAAGGTTAGTCATTCTCTTCCCCTGTAAGGGATTGATTTGTGATATTAGATAATACTAGGACATACTTCACACAAGATCTTCCTTTCCACAGAAAAATTTCACAGGCAGTGAAGTTGGGAATCGGAAAGGCTGCTTTCACTACAGTATTCTTACTTTGGCAGGGCAATATATGCGTGAGCACTAACGAGTATACTGGAGAGGTGAGGAGCCTGGATTAAGATAAGCTAAAACACCTCCTGTGTTCCTGCTGGGAGAGAGGTGAATTTCTAACAAGTTGTGAGTTTATATGCTTGTGGTGTATGTGTCTGTGCACACACATCTATCCATAGATATTCTCTCACGTTCCTGTATATATTTAGTTTACTGCTGAAATCATGTATTGTTCAGTAGATGCAGCTATTAACTCAGTTCCATTTTATTATTTTCTGGGAAGAAGGATGGATTTGGAAAACAATGGACATTGCAGTGTAGAATTCTGTTAGCACGAAATAAAAATACAAATGGTGTTAAAAATAAATGTGTAAAAATAATGTTCAGAATACTGAAATGATCAAAATGAATCATGGGAGGAACTGATGCAAAATGCAGGTGTTGCAGAATCCAAATTATTATATTCATGGGGATCATAATTATTTAATTCTAGATATATACGCACTGTAGTGTATATAGCCTAAAATGTATTGCAGGTTTACAACTCACTAGCCGTTTTATGTGGCAGAATGTAGTCTTTGCATATTTATTAAAATTATTCGTAACTCGTGCTGCCTACATGAACTGCTCTATTCTTCTGTCTTGCTTCAGTACGTTATGTGAACCATTTTCTCATGACACAGTAATGGAAATTTGTCTAAATTCTAGAGTGATCTATGGGGCATTTTCCAAAACTCCCATCAGCGTCTCTTAAAAACATGTATTTGCAGTTTACATTTAACAATGCTTTCAAAGGGTTTAGTAGCAATAAATATTTTCTATATAGAATTGTGTGCTGCTTTTGTTAAAAAAAAAAAAAGGTTATGTTTAGGTGAGAAAGGGATATACATTGAAAAAAGTTAGAATAGGCATTTAATTACATTTTCTGTGCTTATCCATTCTCCAGCTTCTTTTACAGATATCATAGAATGGCGAAACATGTTCACAATGTGGTTTTATACCCTTTCCCACAGATATCCCAGCAAAGTTATAAAAATCAATTATATACCTACTGAGTATGTGGTGTCTCACCTTTGTTCCCCTGGACTGGTCATGGAAACAAGACTTTTTCCAAGGGTGGCTGTGTGACAGGGGAAAGCAGGATGGGAAGGTTTTCAGGCTTTGTGCCACTCTGATATGCAGTTAGGGTGACTATAAAATAGTCACAGTTGCCTTATCTGGTGGCAGTTGTACACACAATTGGCTAATTTGTGTATACAGGTACGGCATCATTAATTCCAATGGAATTCAAACACAAGTCTGCCTGTACCAATATCCAGAAATAAGCTGAGATTGTACATCTTGTATATCTTATTTTGTCAACCATATTTGGGGGTTTTTTAGGTAATTTGGAAGAGCACAAGAAGAAAAAAGTTTAGTTTTCAGAAAGAAAAATTTAACTTAAAACATTTCCACATTAGGAGTGTAGAACAGTTATAAATTGTTTGGAGCTTGTTGTATAGAATCATAGAATGATTTGTGTTGGAAGGGACCTTAAAGATCACCCAGTTCCAACCCCCCTGCCATAGGCAGGGGCCCTTCCTACTAGACCAGCTTGCTCAAAGCTCTGTCCAACCTGGCCTTGAACACTGCCAGGATGGGACATAAAAAGAAAATGTAAAAAAAGTGTAAAGCTGAAGGAGCGTGATACTGTAGCTGGAATGTTTTGCTGTATGGTGGATGCCCTGGAAAGGGACTGCCATTTGCATGGTGGTGCAGCATCTGTAGTGAAATTCTGCACAAACTGTCAGATGGACACTTTCTATTTGATTAAATATGTCTTGGTGGAGAATAAAGGAAGAGTCCTTTTTTATGTATTATTATTTCATGTCTTGCTGGAATATACCCAGATTCCCATTTATAATTAAACGGAAAACAGTTAAAGAAAAACGTGTTAGCTCAAAAACTAACCATGACAAATTGCTTTGTGAGCACCACTGCCATGACCATGCTTTGTCCACAGAATGCCTGAGGTACAGCAGTTGCTTTACATTCAGACAGAAGACACAGTCTCAGCTGCGGGCTCCCTGCTCCCAGAGAAGGGCAGCATGAATCTGTTTATCAGAGGATTTTGCAAAGCATCAAAATTGTTTGTACTCCAAGGGGTGCAGGATATCCTCTTGCAAGATGAAGGTCTTCCACATAGGCATAGTGCTGCAAATAAAATGGGAAAAAATGAGAAATAAGGAAAGCTAGAAGAAAAAAAAATGCAAGTACGTATGTTTACCATATCTCTCTGGGGAGGTTTCTGTCTGGATTTGCTGGCCAAGTGGAAGTATCCATAAGGAGAAATCTGGGGTGGTTGTTTTTTTGTTTGTTTTTTTTTTACCAGCCTATTTATCTGCTTTCTGTCTGAGCTCACCCTTACAGAAACTAAATACAATACCTTTCTGTTGTGATATTTGTTGACTTAATTCCTGTGCTCAAATGTTTGGGACTGTTGTACTGAGGTTTTGGGGGCTGCCTTCTATTTTAACTTTTCAGCAGAATAACATGTGAGAAGTCTTCTTTCTCTGCAGAAAGTGAGACACTGTGGTTCAAGCCAGTAGGCTTACAGTGGAAGCGTGTTACTCAACTTCATTATGTCTTGGGCAGAACAAAAACTCTCACAAATGACTCCTGTGCCTCTTCCCAACCTAAGGGTGTTGTGTTGTAATGGTCTGTACATGTGGGTGTGCTTCTCTGAAGCAATGGGATAAGAGAAATCAATTCCCAGGTGGTGGTTGCTAGTAATTTTTGCTATAGCAGGTGAACAAGATAAATACCTGAAGTGACTGGATTCCAAAACCTTATACAGCCAGATAGCTGCCAGTGTCAAACTATGTACTGGTTTGAGGGGTGACCCAGACAGGCAACAGAGCAGTGCATGACAAAGTACCTCAAACCCTCTGTGACATTGTATTTTGCACTACAGTTAGCAAAACGGTTTTCCCTGTACGCAAGCGTAGGTTTTACACCTCTAGTTGGGCAGCAGCTTAAGTGAAACACACGGTTGTCTGAACAGCCTCACCTTTGTGTTCTGCCAGCACACGCCATGTAGATAAAAGATGCTTGATGGGCTTTTGGGGAGTTTTGTTATTGGAAGTAGTTTCTCTCTGGATATACAGCACAAAAAAAAAGAGGCAGACTGTCTGGAAGCTACTGAGAGACCAGGACAGGCTTGTACTTACAGGCTAAAAGTGAGCCAGTGGCATTAATTTCCTTGCTAAGTCTTGGCAAGCAGTGACACTTCCTACTACCTGTGGGTTTCAGACTCAAGGTTTACTGTCAGCACAATTGTTTTGGGGGTGAAAGATGGGCCACTTGGAAAGCTTAACCTTTCTTTTCTCCTTCAGAGAGGAGATAACCCTTTTTCCTCTCAGACCAACACATCAGTTCTACCAGGGGAGGCTGAAAGTTTTTCAGACTTTTTCCAACCAACATAATAGACAATTTGAGCCAAAAACTACCCTTGGTCAGCCCTTTTTTAACAGCAGCCAATGAGATACTGTCATCGGTTTTATTCTACCCTTTGCTTTCCTGTGAACCTGCTCCATTGAAGGAAAATGCTTAATGCTATTGCTGTTAGAATTTCAGAAAGTTTTCAAGTCGGTAAAAAAATGCTAGCTCAAACTTTGGGCCTTGGTCCTGAAGTCTGCTTTAGTGTAATTGTTAATTATGGCATTACAGAGCAGTAAACAGCTGCTTGTGCCTGCTGGGGTTTTTTTTTGCTTTTGGTTTGTTGGGTGTTGTGGATTTTTTTCCACCTAATGATGCCAACAAAGGTGACCTGGTGTTTTTCCCTTAATTAAAATGGGCCTTTGTGAATTAGTGTGTGAAAATCACGGGATACAGCACTAATTGGAGTTTAGGCAACTGCTTCCCTAACCTTTCACAGTGAAACTTCTAAATGAAATGTTTCAGTTTTCATTTAGTAGCTTGAGAGTTTTTCATAGCTAGATACAGAATGACGTTTCTTGACCTTTTCGGACAAATACATTGGCTTTTTTTTCTGAATAAAACCTTTTTACTGCATCATTCATGGCTAGTCTTACCTGTGGTTTGACTGCTTGAGCTCCCAGTTCTACAATGTTCTACAGTGGATGTCTTAAGGATATAAGGAAAGATTTTCTGTGTCAGACCCAGTGAGTGCAGCAGCCTTACTCCAAGAGGCTGCAGGAGATACTGTTCAGGGAGAAGACACAGGACTGGCTGCTATCTGCAGTCCCTTCCCTTTGTTCTCTCCCAGCATCCAGTGCTGTGGTATTGGGGGCGATGGAGAGTACACCCCTGACTCTTCCTTTTATCACCTAGTTTTGGGCCTGTTGTCAGCAGATTTATCTCAATGTTTTTGAAGCTCCTGAGACTGTATGCCAGCACCTGCTGTGCCAACAAGTTCTGGAAGTTCACTAACTGCTAGGTCTTCTTTTCTGTTTGAACTGATCTTGCTTGATCGAGGGCCGAATGTGGAAATGGGACTTATTTTACTTAGAATCAAATTTTTCTGCTAAGACATAGATGGGGATAGTGCCAAAGAACCACCACTGTGGCTGGACCAACCATACCCTTTCAGATGAGATATTGTCATGCAGAAACGAACTGAGCACCACTGATACAAGCCGCTGTGTACCAAGTAATACACTGCACCTTATTCCTACAGGTGCTATACAGCAGTTTCAGGAGCATTGGTCTGGTGAGGTGGTTTGTGAGTTGGCAGGAGAGTCTTCAGGAAAAGGAATGATGAAATACTGGGAATGAGTTTAGGATCTTGTAGCATGAAGGCAGGTGCACAGTATACGGGACTGCAAGGGTGGTGCAGCACTAGGGAGCTGTATTGGGAACATAAGAAGGGTAATAATGCCACTGCAGTACTACAGTCAGGCAAGTCGGGATAACGCTAGTGCACTAAAGAATTTACTTCAAGAAGATGAATACTTACTTCACTGAAAAAATCCAGAGTAAGGTCACTGATAATGTTTACAGTTTCTTATGCCTTTAGGCTATGATTATATTCTGGAATTTCACAAGCCAGATGTTTGTCAAGGGTATATAGAAATAGCAGAGGATTTTGACAGTGTTAGTGGGGTTTAAGTATAAAATTCTAGGTGTTCTAATTGCACTAAATGCTGAAGGTTGCCATTTTGGAGGAAAGCACTCCTGCATAGATTTTGGACACCAATTATCAATCTATGCTGCAGTGGACTAGATCAAAATCGGTATTTCTGCCTGGAATTCACACAGCCTCTTTGAGAGACGAGATTAATATGGTTACTGTTCGACTCTATGTTCTCAAATCAGTTAAGTATGTGCACTTGTCATTCATATTTTGTTTTTAGCTTGTTATTCTGACAGAAGAGTCTCTGAGGAATGAAGGGAGAGCCAGTTTGAAGACTAAAGTGATGTAACATTTACATATTTTCTCACTGTTGGGGAAGCTGGCTGTTAGACTTTGAACATTATTTATTCATTTGATGCTGCTATTTGTTACAGACCTCTGCAATATGTTACTGACAGTAACTAAACCATCCGTCTTGGTTTAGGGTTTCTACTGATTGCTAATTTTGTTGACTAAGCGGTGGAAGAAGTTCAAAATGTGTTATATGTAATAGGACAAGTTTCTATTAGGGGTTTTTCCCTAATACCATGCTCCCATACTGAGTTTCACAAGAGGGTTTTCTGATGCTGGCACATGTGCTGAATAAAACCATCATGTTGTAGGCCTTGCAAATCATGCAGATCATTTCAGTTGGTGCTGGTGTATTCTAAAAATCATGCAAATGAGCTTTCCAATGTGGCTGTTTTCCAGTGATTGGAAATATAACTGTTGTATTCAGAGGGGATGAACCGACTAACTCTGAACACAATTACTGGCAACATTGATTTTTCCATTAGTTGGCTAAACCCTTTGGAACTTGAAATCTCTAAGGACAGCATCTGAAATGTGTTACTGCTTTTGTTGCTGTTATGATTGTTAAATTTTGGATGCTACCAAAATGTCCTGGGTGATACTCAAATGCAACACATGATCTCCTGATCTTGAGAACTAAGGAGTCAGAAAGACGGAACAATGTCAAAGGGAATAAACATTTCCCAAGTGCCTTATAATTTCATGGTATTTTTGATAACTGTTTAGATGATGTGCAATATAAATTAGACCTCACTGAAAATATTGAGTTATGAGGGGTAATTCCTTGCCATGTGTCATGGTTTAAAACCCAGTCAGCCACGCAGTCTCACTTGCTCACTCCCCCTCCCCCCCTTCTTCCCTCTCCCCCCACTCCTGGAGGGATGGGGAGGAGAATTGAAAGAATGCAACTCCCACAGGTTGAGGTAAGAACAGTCCAGTAACTAAGGTATAACACAAATCACTACTGCTACCACCAATAATAATAATAATAAGGGAAATAACAATGGGAGAGAATACAATACCTACCAACCGAGCCTGACCGAGCAGTGAGTGCCCTTCTGGGTAAGTCCTAGTTACATCCCGGGCATGACGTGCTGTGGTATGGAATACCTCCCCAGCCAGCCTGGGTCAGGTGTCCTGCCCCTGCTTCCTCCTGGCTTCCCCTCCTCCCTGGCAGAGCATGAGACTCACAAAGTCCATGGTCATTTGAGCAGTAACTAAAAACATTGGTGTTATCAGCACTGTTCCCAGGCTGAAAGTCAAAACCACAGTGCCACACCAGCTACTAAGAAGGAGAAAAAAATGACTGCTATTGCTGAACCCAGGACACCATGGCATAGCAGGAGAGATCTGTCCATACATGGGCTGGCGGCAGAACATTGGGATTTTACTATGTGGGAAATGGGGAAATGGGCAATAAAGCTAGTATCATTGATAGGGCAGAGGAAATGTGATTGATAGGGGAAAAAATATGGTCCTTTTGTATCAGTTGAAACAACTAAACCAGAACCAAGTAATGAGAAACAGAAAATTGAACACAATGCACTGAAGAAGGATAAATTTTTTGGTAACTTCTGCTATGGACTGGAAAGGAGTGATATATGCACAGGGAAATTATGTCCTTTACTGTTCAGGCAGTGGGGAATAGCCACATTTTGAGTGTTGTGAAGGAAACTACATCAGGATTCACATCTCAGTTGCTCCAAAATTTGTTTGATTTCTAATGGAATAATTTTCAAGGCTTTGCAACAGAACAGAATGACCATGAATGCTTGAAAAGATTTTTTTGAGTATTCATCCTTTGTCATGGAAGAATGTGAACAGAAAACTGTCAAACTTATTAATAAACAAAAATAAGTATTTAAAATAAGAAAGTGTGCCACAACATGCTTGCCATCTTAGGAGGTTGTTTTCTGCTCAAGTGTGGCTTTCAAAAGATTTTTCCTTTGGGGAATTTTGGAAACAGCAACAAAGCCTGAAAAATTGTCCTCTGTAGGTCAGATTTAAAAATTTCAGTGTAAAAAGATGAAATAAATAGAATTTAAGTGTTTCATCAGGCTTTTTTTTTTTTTTTTGAGCTGAGAAGATGTTTAAGAGAAAGTAAAAAATAAAACTGATGCATCAAAGATACAAGTCTAAATTTGCTGTTCTTCATTAAGTATTTCCTTTTATTCATCCTATGGTATACAGGTGGTGTATGGCCAATTATTGAAACATGTTACAACTCACCTTGGTCAGAACTCACACCTTGTGTGTCTGAATTGGTTTCCCCATTGAAATCAACAAGTGATTTGGAATTTTGTTTGAAATACCTATTGTTTTAGTCTTCAGAGCAATTACTGTGCATATTATAACTAACGGAAAAATATATTCCTGCAAGCTTGATGTACTAGATTTTCACATTGCAGTGAAAGAAGAAATTATGCAAAACAGAGGTTTTCAAGCACAGGGAGGGCTTTTTTTAGTTAGAATTGAATATGTGAGGAAAAAAATTGCTTGATGAAGAAGCTTTTAGGGAAAGAAAAAAAAAGGAAACATCTTAAAAAGTTAAGTGTACCATCAGACTTGTTGGACTGTGCACAGTAGCCAGGTTAGGGTCACAGAACACTGCAATCATAGAATAGTTACACAACATGTTTATTTATGATCTCAACTTGGGTAAGATGATTTAGTCTTCCATAGTTCACTTCTGACACTCAGTAAATCACCCTTTCTTGTGCCAGTACTCTTTGCTAGGGGAGGGCAAACCCCCTCAGCTCCATCACACAGGGGATGCAGCCTATCCACAAACCTGCTGTAGGTCTTTTGTGAGATGAGGTCCAACACATTCTGGCTGCTTCAGCCTTTGTGCAAGTGTGGAGGTCAGGCAGATCATGTGCACTGGGAAGTACAGTAATGCCAGAACATCCCAAATACAAAGTGTTACAGGTCTTCTCAACATAGTTGAGTTCTGCCAGTCTCTGCCATGAAGTGGCATGTAAGCTTTGTTTCCTTATCCTTCATGCTCTGCCTTATAATATTATTAATTTACAGAATATACAACCAGCAATTCAGTATTTAATACCAGGAATGTTTTATGTATCTGTCTGTCTGTCTCTAAGCAGAAAGACTGCCATGGTCCCAGGGATCCTTATCATCTCAGATAACTATGTCGCTGTTGCACTAAAGGGCTTAATCTGATTCAGAGACCTGTGTGCTGAAATAGTATTTGATATGGTTATTGAGAGATAAATATAAACTTTTTGAATGTTGAAAAACATTAGTAGAAATCGCTACCCAACATTTTTGGTGGGGGAAGAGAGGGGCGTAAGGAAGGAGAAATAACTGATTTAGGGACCGAAGTTAAGTGAGAGACACCATGTCCTCAGGCCTAAGCACCACCTCAGTAAAGATGAGCAGTGGTATTTCACAGCAAAGCCCAGCAGTTCAAAGAGGTGTGTTTAAATATGCCATTTACTTTATTATTTTTGGGTTTTTTTGGTCTTTTTGCTTACTTAGACGTATGTTACCTGGATGTTCATTACCTGGGTGTTTGTGCATAAGCCAAATTTAAAATGGCTGTTTCAAGATCCATGAACTTGATGATGTTGGATGCACACAATGAAAGCAAGTGTTTACATCACTGTTACTTGTAGAATTATTTAAAGAACTAAGTGTTTTGTTTCCACTTTTCCTCTATTTACACCTCTTAGTTTTTTTGGTCTATGAGCAGAAAAAGCAAACTGTCACTATTTTGCTGTAAATTGAAGCTTTTAATAACTATGTCTGTTCTACAGCATTTGTCAGCTTTGAATATTCTGTCAGTAGAAAATAAAAATAGCAGGAAATCTCAGCAACAGTGACACTGAGAATTTATCTGCTTATGCTCAAAAAGGTGTAAAATACAGGCTTCAAGAATAAGCAGTTGTAGTTTTTCTTTCAGAAAAAAATAATCTGCATTTGCTGTGGCTAACAGTAAACTCTATAGATCACTGCCAAAAGAAATGACATGTAATGTAGTAATCTGCACAAAATACTCTTAAACCCATTAAGCAGTAAGAGAAGGCCAAATATGTATTATTTGTCAGACTTCAGCATTAGGTGCATTATTGGACACATAGATGAAGTTGTAGAAATGCTCTGAAGAGTGCTGCTCAGTAACAGGCATGTTTTACCATCTTGTAAAACTCAACTGTCATGTCAGGGTGTTTACAAGTAAAAAATAAAAAGACATTTCAGATGTAAATCATTCAAATAGCATTATTTTATTTAACCTGGAAAAATGCTTGGTAAAATGACGATATATAAAAATAATGAAATTTAAAGTTTATGTCTGTAGGCAAACTGGAATTTTGTTACTCTTATTTTTCAGTATTGCTGAGGGTGGTACACTTTTGGTAATTATCTTGTCACTGGGTTTTAATTTCAGGTTTTCTTTATTGCTCTGTATTATTTCTCCTTAAGTAAAAAAAAAGAGGGGGGCTTTATGAACTTTTCTTTAATGTTTTTATTTGTTAGTGAAGCATGACCAGAGTAACGGTACAAACTCTGAAGTACAACTGGTTTAAATTGTGGTAGATCTTTTGTTACAGAACACGAATATTTTGGGACAACCTTGGCAGGATTTCTGGTTGTTCGTAGCTGAAGTGTTTCACTTGCAATGGGACTAGTTCAGTTCTACAATCAGAAGTGTGTTATATGCAGTCTAAAACACTGTTTCCCACCTAATGCCATTTCTCTTTCAGATTCACTTTTCTCTCATTTCATTTGTACAACTTCTAACAAGGTAGTGTTATGGTTTTAGTCTTAGCAAATATCTTGGCAATTACCCATGTCTCCTTCTGTTCAGTAGGGGATGGCTAATTTTTAATTGCGTTCCTTTTTCCTGACAGCCAGAAAGCTAGTAGATATCATTTTCCTTTCCAATAAACCATCTCATTCACAATCCTCCTTTGGAATTGTGAGGCTCATTTTGCCAAAAGATGAAACTGATTAGAAAGAGAAAAGCACTTTCTATTTTAGGAGAGGGTCTACAAAAATTTTATCTGGTCAGAAAGAAGTGTTACAAGATTGAATTCCTGTCCCCTGTAGATGTAATTTTTGTGTGACAGAGCCTTCAGTCTGCTGTCAGTGTCTTTCAAGAATAATATGGGAATGTAAAGAAGGGGGGGGAACTTACCTAGAGAAGGGTAAAATTACTCTTAGGATAAATACTTTTTGTGTGCTTATTTCACAGCAAAGGCTTGAGTCTGTTCCTGAAGTAAAGGTCAGCACAACCTAGAAGGGCCTAGCAGGGAAATTGTGACACAAAAGGATTTGTTTAATTTAGGAAAAAAGAAAAAAAAACGTAATTCTCTCTCATTTTTCCGTTGGATTTTGTTGGGCAGAAATTGTATTTTAGCTAGGGATCATGATAAAAATGGTTTTGTCTTAGAAGTCATTGGGCTAACTGAAGCCTGTAAACCAAATTCTCTAATTCAAAACTTTCAAAATACTTATTAAGTTAAGATTATGCATACTGTATCTAAAAGTGATTCATGTAGTATGCATCTCTAAAACTAGAACAAAATCTCTTCAGCCTGGAGTAACATAGAAAAGAATAGTGGAAAAATGAGTCCATTGTGTAACAAAACAAAATTTAGCATATCTGTAGATTTATAGCAGAAATAGTTGGAGGGTTGCAGATTCAGAGCTTGTAGGCTTGCAGTGTCTTTACCCAGTTAGGAAGGCAGCGCATTTAAATTAATTAAATTAATAGATAATTAATATTGGAAAACTGTATGTTCAGTGGAGAAATATAAGATAAGAAATACAAATGTGCAGAAATAGATTTGAACTCTCCACCTTGGAAAGGAAATAATCAACCAGGATGTATTACAGAGCTGCAAAACAGTAACTGGCATGATCCAGATGAATAAGGAACTTTATTTAGGAATTATGAGAAATAATCTGGGACATATGTAGAACAAACAGAGGGAAGGAATGAGGTGGTTTGGTTTTTGTGACGTCATTCGGTAGCAGGGACAGATAGTATAAACTTGTTCCAGAAGCAGTTAGACAGACTCATGGAAGAAAGTCCTGACAAATAAGATACATGAGGTGTGACCCCAGTTCAGGAATTTTCTAGAACTGCTGGAAGAGGATCTACCACTGGAATAAATGGTTATGCTGGGTCGAAAAAGGCTCATCCAGTCCTGTAGTTGGTAACACGCAATGCAGGTACAAAGGTACGTGTATGAAGAAATTTTGTATGTGACGTTGTGTTCTCTTGCTTCTAGGGTCATTAAGAAATACATATATTAAGGGTGAACTCTTAGTGTGCAGCTAGTCAAACACTTGGCTCGTGAAGAATCTCCTTTGCTGCTTAAATTAAGGCAAGAGCACTCCCCTGCCTATCCCCTTCACCGTTATCCCCACAGAAAAGAAATTGTGGTGCAAAGACCAGGCGGGAACAGGCACATTGATTTGAATAATGCTGGGATGTCACATGTGTCTGCAGAGCAATTAATAGACAGCCTCTGTACTGACACAGAAATTTGCTGCATATGTAGGAACATTTGTCTGTAACACCCCCTGATCCAGATACTGCATCTGGCTACGCTGTTACCCCTCAGGTACAATATTTGCATTTGGGAAGGAGCTGCATTTCAGTCTCTTGGTCATTCCTTGCATGTAGTCAGAGTACCCGTGTTCTGGGTAAATGCATAATAATCGCATTATTGGAGATGGATCCACCTAAAGCTATGTGGGCAGAAAACCTTTTATTTGGTGGTATAGAGATGATGTGAGTTAGAAGGGGGTTGTGTAGAAGTCATTTGTGGGTGACAGGAGGGTGACACGTACATCGAAGAGTAGATGCACTGAGACTTGGGATTGAGAATACCCCTTTGTATGGATTTTTTTTTTCCCTCTCACCCATGCACCTACATGTTATGTCAGCCATCTGTTTGACATACTCTGCTGAAGAATTATGTTGCAGAGGGCCACATATTTCAAGTGGCATTTAGCTGACGAGGAGCTAGCAGTTGTGCTGAGAGGTCCCAGAGAAGGAGCTTCTCCAGCACTAGTTGTTCCCTCTGCAGAGCATACTGCTGGTAAAAGGAGGTGCAGTGTTTTCTGTTACCTGTTGGGTTCTACTGGTTTGGAATGGATACATGCAGTCTGACTTGCCACTTCTGCAAGGTTGCTGACCCATGATCTGCAGAGAGAGTCTCTCTAACCACTGCATTGCCTGTGAGGCTACGATTAATTCAGGACCAGTTCAGCTTTCAAGGCTGGAAGCTATTTTTAAGATCTCAGCTGCTACAAGTGTTCTACCCTGCCCTTTCTTCAGTGCTGAGGCTTCAGATCAAGGGTCACACCACCTTCCAGCATACCATCTGCTCCCTGGGACCTGCCAAAATGCACCCTCGTGTCCTGATACAAAGGTGCTTTATCCCTACAGTAAAAGTCACCTGCCAGTTACTTCATGGCTGGAGGATGATGCGGGCAGCTCCTGCAGGAGCAGCTCATGACCTGGAAATTCATGGCCTGGCATACTGGTGGTGACTTGTCCATCAAATCGTGCAGTTGCTGGAACTGCAGTCTGCACCTTAAGGGGTCTTTGTCCCTCTTGCTTTTACATATGTTCAGCATGCATATGTTTTTAGGCAAGTTTTGAAATACCTAGAACTTAAATGTTTTTCTTGTACCCATAAAATCTCTCATCTCCATTTTGACAGAGTTATAGAAGCTTCAAAGCAACCATATAACGCTTTGAGATAGTTTTAATAACACCTAGTTTCTTGGATTTGTAACTCCAACAGCAGTATTTTTAAAAGTCAGATAAAGTGTTTTTATCTATTGGTTATATTTTTTGATGCTTTGGGAGGCATGTTTAGTTTTTATGTTGGAAGCTGCCAGGCTATTTTAGAACCCGCTGAAAAACGTTGTCTGAGAAGGGGAGTAATCATATAGCAAGGCTTTGGGAAATCACAGGTATTCAAGCAGAGTTTCTAGTAAATATATTAGATCTGTTGAAAGCTTTAAAGACAGCACTTTTAAGGAGGGTGTGTTCTTGCAAAAATAACATTTGTCATTATGTCTTTCCTCCCAGGTAAGCACTCTTAATTCAGCACACTGCAAGCAGGGTTTGATGTGAGACAAACGCCTCACTGGTGCTTCTCCTCTCAGAGAGCTCTCCCCTGTGCTTGGAATTAATAGTCTAGCTGATTGCTCTGATGTTCTTAAGAAAGCTTTTTTGCCATTTTCTGTCCCCGTGCCTTGCACACTTCAAACTTTGAGTGCATATTTCTTCCTTTCAGTCCAATTGTACTGTGGGGGTGATGCTGGTTTAAATGGCTTTCCTGTGTGAATTGGTTCAGTAGCTCTGGTGGATCAGTTCAGTGACAAATGCCTTTCAAAGTTGTCCCTCAGACCGTCAGAATAGTCCTCTGGTGTGACAGGTAATTCTAGTGCCTTTAAAACAGGAACTCTCAATAAAATGAGTTATATTCTTTTACTCACACATGAGTGATGGTTATCATTTTTAACTTTCTTGACAGCCTGCATGTAAAAGAATGTGAGTGTGTGTGTGTGTGTGTGTGTGTGTGTGTGTGTGTGTGTGTGTAAAAGAATGTGTGTATGTGTGTAATTTAACGAATGGGTCTTTTGTCCTTTTCACCTCACTACTGTCGCAATCCTAAAAGCAAAAAGGAAAAAGAAAAAACCCACTTCTTAGAAAAATTTTGATTAATGCATTGCTTCAGAATTCTAGCATCAAGAAATGGAAGAAATGTATTTTGGGTAACTGGATTTTTCTGGAAGACCTGCTTTTAAAAGATGACACGTTAAAAGTGGCTTTATATCTTTGCCTGGGTTAAGTGATATAGCAAATGCTTTTGATATAATATTTGTGTTTCATCTGAAGGCTGTAAATATTTTTTCAGATCTGCCTCTGATATCCCTGTGTCTAGCAGAAATTCTCCCTCTAACTGAAGCATATCCATCATTCTTTAGGGAATCCATCATTGCACATCCAAATTCAATAAGAGATGATATCTCATTATCCTTCCAGTGAGTCACTGTGTTTATGGATTTAAGTGTTATTGTCCATATGTATCATCTTCAATTCAGCGTGTTCGGTACTGTGGGACTTACTCCCTGTACTCTGCAGACCATAGGTTGCTGTTGTGTGGTGCTGGGCCTTCCCAAGGCCTAGTTTCATCTGAGAGTGGTATCAACAGATAGCAGTTGAGTTCTGTCAGTGCAGAGTTTATATACTCAGCTTTGTTGAAATGGGGGGCTTTGATTTAGCTTATAGTATCTAAGGAGTCTAATCTGATTTCATAGTTGGGTTTTCACATAGTGTCTTTTTCACAGCCATCACAGAGGATTGCATGTATATATTTACCCTTGTTTGGTTATTGAGTGTTATGTGAACTTTCAATAAGTATTTACCAATTCTACATAGATATTTCAGTTCTTTTAAGAATTAAAAAGCATAAGGTATGTTCAAATTGAAACCTCAAGGAATCTTAATTGTGATGGAGTATGTGACACTCGATGAAGATTTCACTTACAGAAATATACTTTTTAAAAGATGATGCTTCACATAGCTTGGCATGTCCTTCAGGCATGCCTGTTTTAACTGACTATGAATGGTTTGTTGAAAGTTGTTTTCTTTTCTGCTTGTAATTACACTGAGATACCCTGTGACCTTGTTACAATCTTCCTAAAAAAAGAAATCAAAACAGAAAGAACCAGGTGTACTTTTTTAATGATGAGAAATACAGTAAAGCTTTCACAGGGTTAGAGGTTAGTAACAGCATCTTTTCTTATTCATGCATTTTCATAAACAATTATAGAAAAGAACTGAGGAGATAGGCTTGCAAATAAAGCAGGAGACTCACGATCTGTGCTTCTGTGGCAGTAGTAGTTGCTGGTAATGCAGGAAGGGGAAGAAGTTAATTACAGGATCATAACAGTCTACAGATGTTTAAAAGATGAATACACTAGGCAGAGTATTTGTCATTTTTATTTTTTTTTAGCTTGTATTATAGGTGGGATATGGAGAGAGTTTGAGCTTGAATGCTACAGAAGACTTCCTTGTAGCAAGATACAAGTGAATTAACTCTTTAGATCATACTTTCCCCTGAAGTACTTTAAAGACATTGTAGCAATATTTAATAAGGGGGAAATCTCATTGCTCAGAGCATGGGCTGGGTTCTGTTTCTAGCTGCTCTGGTGCTTGAAGCACTTTTCTTGGGGCCATCCAATTACAGCAGTCTGTTAACCTCTTTGGAGGAGAAAACTGAAGCCCATGTCCAAGGAGATGAATGAGATGGACCTGAGGGCAGACAGCTCACAGAATAGGCTTTTGATTAAAATATTACCTCGTTCTTAAGTACTGATTGGGGAATTTCAGGGAAACAGATGAGAGAGATCCTGATATATAAAAATTCTTGCATTTCCTGCTGGAGAAGTGATTGGGCAAGCTGGAAGTGGCCTAAATAACCATTTTTAGAAAATCGCCTTTGCAGAAGAACGTTAATTTCACTATAGTTTTGAGGGGTAGTTGCTTGTTTCTTGAACAGGCGTTCCAGTTGTTCATTACATGCTGATAGCAGCCAAGCAAAGGAGAAAAGTAATTCGCAAGGAAGATCCTTATTTTCAAGCAGCAAAGTCATGATCCAGATAATTTAGAAGCCATGTTTTAGCCTCTAGAGTTCCTTCCCATAATGTTATAGACTTGCCAAATTAGAAGAGGTGAGAACTTTAAGAAATTATGAAAAGCATCAGACAAATGTCCCAAGTCAATTCTAGGAGAACACACACGCAGACAGAGGAGGGGAAACATGCTGCTTTGGAGTTACTAGGGTGTTCTCAGGAGTGGGCTGGCCGAGCAGTGGAGATGTGGTTTTTTAAAGCCCCCACAATTCAGTAAGCAGATGCAATGCAGAGGAGAACATCTCTTCACATTCTCCAGCACTCACAGGCCACTTTAATAGATGTTTTGGCACTCCAGCATACTATTTCATACTAGATAAGGTCTCAAAGGGACCCTTCCAGTGGCAAATCCTTTGACCCAGTGTGGCTTTCTGTATCCCACTTTTTTCCAGCTTACTGTTGGTGTATTCTTGTATTCTGGGAATGCATGGCTAATTAAAAAGCTGCCTAGCTGCATCACTGTGTGTCAGTGAGAGATTTAATAATCAGGGTCAGGTGTATCGTCTGAAGTCAGAGCTCGTTTGATCACAGTGTCTTACAAGACAAAGTTGCTAATTCTTTTTGAATAGAGACTTGGTAAAACTGAGTTCTCTGTTCATTTTATTTTATTATCCAAGCCTCCTCATGCTTTCCTTTCCTTAAAGCTGGAATGTCTTTTAAACTTTGCAAAACAGGCTTATTCTGTTCTGGTGGGATTTCTTCAGCTTCCATCAAGTTAAAAATTAGTAGTTCCCAGAGAAGAGTGAGAGCAATGGCGAAGAGTTGTTATCTACGTGTTATTTCCCTTGCAGATCCCCAGTGGTGGTCCTGGCCATTCAGCAGGTGCTCTTTGCTGGGCTGCTTGGCGTGACTTGTCTGCTGTGTCACTCTATTGTCTGTCTGGCTTGACAGGTTTCGTTGTATCACCATCCTAGCTTCATGCTTCTGGGTAAAATTTCTTGCAGACGTAGTGGTTCCTTCATCTGCCTGGCTGTTTTCCAATAGGCGTGAGGCTGTGGTGTTCGTTGTCAAGATTTTGATAGGGTTTCTCAGGTTTGGCACTCCCCAAACTATGCAGTACTCATCAGTGTTTCAGCCTTCCTAAGAGGCAGTGTATGTTGGTACCTTATTGAGTTTAAGAGTATTCTTGTCTGTCAAAGTTGCCACTGTCAGAACAGAAAGTGTTCCCTCACAAGGAAGTAAAAGGAATATAGAAATCATTATTAATACTTACACCTGTAAAGTATCCATGGCTTTTTTTTTTTTTCTTTCCTCAGCACTTTTCCACAGTGGAAAGGAGGGACCTTGAGGGTTTCTTCTAATTTTGTCAATTTTTGTTCTTGTCTGTCCATCTGAGTCTTGTAGCCCGTTAAATTTAAACCTCCTTGCAGTTGGTTTTAATTGAATCTGCTGGTGTCTTTGTACACTATACGTGTTTCCAATGTGTTTCAGTGATTCTGTGTGTAACATTTCTGAATCAT
Source organism: Pezoporus flaviventris (assembly GCF_033815535.1). Classification (NCBI taxonomy): domain Eukaryota; kingdom Metazoa; phylum Chordata; class Aves; order Psittaciformes; family Psittacidae; genus Pezoporus; species Pezoporus flaviventris. The sequence goes on from NW_026892595.1 coordinate 13,430,813, forward strand.
CTGTGGACTCGTTTGTTTATAACTGTTTATTTATTTATTTGGCCAGTCCACCCATCAAATTCTTGAGTATTGTCTTGACAGTTGATGTCAAAGGCTAGATCTTTTATCTTGGAATGAAAGAAAAGAGTATAATGTAAAAATGTAAATTCATTGTGTCTTCTTAATATATAAATGCTGCATATAATTTTTATATATATATACGTTAATATATGTTATGTTACATAGAGATATTGTCCACTGATGTAAGATGTCAAAGCTCCATCATGCTGTTCCAGCTTACACCCAGCCACAATGAGCCCCCTGGCATGTAAACACAGCACACTTCAAACATTGTTTTTGTCTGTTTTTCAGAGGAAAGTCTGATCCTCAGTGTGCCAGAACGTGTTCGAGCTGGCTTTAACAAGTATGAAAAACAGTAGAGATACAACAACATAAGGTTCAGCAATCTTGTGCAGCTGAAACACGTAGCTTTGCTTCTTCAGTGCTTGCTGTTGTCTGTGCTATCTTGGCTGGGAATTGCTTATTCCCTTTCAGTACAGACTTGCGACTAAGGAAGGACTCATCCCTTTCTTGCTCTGACATTGACCTCAGCAGAATTACTCCTTTTCTGTGTGTGAGCAAATGAGAGGAGAATTGAGCCTGTAATCCTGAGAAGAAGAATTGCTTAAATTTGATCTCATGAATAAGTACTGAGTCCTAATTTCATGCTATTTCTGGTGTTCAAATGGAGACAGAAATGTATTAGGGATTAAATAACAGTTTTGAAGCAGGATTGAAAATGCAGCATTTGCAGTTGCTTCGTTATGACCTAAACTGTGTAAGTGACCCTGGTGAGGAGACCAAACTGACTTTGTTCATTTCCTCCTGATGTTGACTGCTCTTGCCATCCAGCACTCTGGTTTTTTGCTTTCTTTTAAAACAGATCAATAGGGTAAATTATTATGAAGGGATTAGGTGCACTGAATGGCAACGTATATTCCTGTTCAGTTACTGTAAAGCTGCCTTGTTTTACAACTAAACTGATGCATTTTAGGTGAAACTAGCATTTGTGCCCTAGAGCTTGTTTAGGCAGTAAGTCTATATTAAGCAGCCATCTCTCCAAGATTCTGGGGTTCAGCTCCCAGAGCTGGAACAATGTTAGCATGGATTGATCAGGTATTAATGTCTTTCCTTTTAGAGAAAACAGGTTTGAAAGAGGCCGTGTCATTTTGGTGAAGCCGCGTTTTGGACTCAGGTGCATGCAGTGTTGTGGTTGGCATTTAAAGATGTTTTCACCTTCGTAATTCTGAGCTGCTAAAATGAAGATTGTAGAGAAACAGTTTCCAAAGTAGGATAGACTTTTCACTGTCCAAAATATAATACTTTCAAAATAAGAAATAATACCTTATTTCTATGGCCTGCATCTGTGTTTAAGGTAGCGATGAATAATTACCTCCTGAACTCCCTTTGGACTAACAGTAATTACTCTTGAGTATAGCAGGAGGATTAAACTTAACGGCTTAAAATAGAAGAGAAAAAGACCATATATATTGTTATTGGAATTTAGTGTCACAAGGTTAGATTGTAACAGTGAAGTGTTGAAAAACAAGAAAAAGAAATATCAAAACCCTTCTCTTCTGGCCCCTACACTCAAACACCTTCTTGTCTCAAATGAGGCAGTTGCTGTATGGGCTCTGTAAGAAATGGCTGAGTAACCAACAGTAATAGCTGAGCTGTCATTTCTTAGGTGTTTTCTTAGTTGCTGTTTGTTAACAGGTCTTCATCATCAAGCTTCATGTAGCTGCAGTTATGTTTAGGAGAGAGTAAAAAACAGCATGTTTTTATGGTAATGAGATGTCATGTGATTCCTTTACATTTGCAGTTTGTCAAAGGATGTTCAGGATGATACCTTAACTGCCTCCCACTGTCTCCTGTTTGTTAGGGGCAAAGACCAGATGGGATGAGACTCTTGCCAACAATTGCAGCCCAGTTGCAGCAAAGGACTTGCAACAAAACTAGATCATTCAGTCAGAATCCTCAACAACTGTGGGCAACACAAGGAAAAGCTGTGCTGCAGTGTGGTCTGTGAAGGGTCAGGGATGCATCCTTCCACGTCACTGAATCAGGGAACTTTGCAAACAGCTCCATGTCTCTCATTCCAGTAGTTCCTGGTAAAGCTGACTGGTTTGGATGCCATTTTGCAAAGTTACATTCCTTCCTGACCAGTGCTCTAGTAAGCGGGCCCTGAGGAAAGTTGTGCATTGATCTGACAGGGACGTTGAAAGATCATTACTGCTGAGCAAGCCAAGGTATTGTAAACCTGTCACGTTAATGCAGCAGTGTCTGGAACAAGCTGTATTCATACACTCTGGTAGAAAGGGAAAAGGCTTCCTCTTTCAGCTGTGAGGCAAGGGGTCCAGTCAACCTGTCCTCATGTTCTTCTTTTTCTGCAGTGTAAGAACTGCTACACTGCTGTCTGGATGATATTTATTTGAGTGCCATTTTAACTTTCAAGCTGCAGTAACCAGGAAGAGATCAACAAGCCATAGACCATAAAGCAGAGACCAGGGGGGAGATGTGAAGGTTTAAAAGTGATCTGCTTGGAAAAGGTCAGCAGTGTCAGGCTGAGGATGCCTGGCCCACAGGAGCCATTTCTGCCTTTCATAATGAGGACAAGTGAACAGGGCTCTGGCTGCTCCCCTCGCCAGTCACTGCAAAAGCAGCTTAATGCTGGGGACTTGTCCCTTGTAATAGGAGCACAGCTGTCATTTAGAAAGATGTGTAGATGGTCTCAAGATGAGAGTGTTAGGCACATGGCTCTACTCACAGAGTAATTTAGCCAGTAAAAGACCCACCCACTTGTTTACTAACCTGTTCTCAGCGTGGGGAAGAATGTGATAGTTTTTTTTTAGTTCAGTTTTTATGAAAAACAGAACAAATGAAACAGCAGGTGTGAAGAACTGCAATTTTAAAGTCTCACGCCAAGTCATTCAGCCTTCATTCCTGCCAGAATTTCTCTAAAAACAAAGGGGGTGATTTGTCTGAGGTGGGACTTGATCAGTTTCAGGTAAGAGTAGGTGATAAACAGAAATATGTTTCATAAGAGTTAACTATTAAAATGTGTTTGTAGCTTAAAAAAAGGTAATGAAGTTAGTGGTAACCCCCTCAGAGCATATTTTGACATGTTATTTTTGCTAATATACATGTGGCATGATGTGGATTTTTTTTAAAACCATAAATCTGTGTGTGTTTCTGAAAACCAATATCAGGAAGATGGGAAGCAGTGGGAGGGTGAGTGGATCCTGTGGCAATAGGAATGGTGGAAATGGATGCACAGTGATGGATGAAAGCCTTTTTATTTGCTAGTTGACTGCAGCTAGTATTAAACGCTTGATCCCTTGTCCTTTATACTAGTTAGTGGAACAATGCCATTGGCAGATTGCTTAGGAAAAATGGCATCTCAGTACCTGGGGACACTTCTCTGGGAAAAGTATTATTCAGCTTAACACCCCCTTCACCCCCCACCCCCCGTTTTCAGGTGCAGAATTATCAATGAGGCTTAGAGGATTTAACCCTAAAATCCCAAGAACAAACTCTAACCCTCTTCAGTGCAAGGGACTGGAGTTTTACCGTTAGCTTCAATTGAGTTGAAATGGTAACACTCTTTGCTTCCCCCACTCCATCGCATACCAGGTAGTCTTGACCATCTTGTTTGGCCATTCATCTGTTTTCCCATGCTCATCTATGGACAAAAGAATTGTATGTACAATGTTATACATAAATCCTGATTGGGGCTACCTGTTTCTGGATTTAGTAAGTTTAGCCCATCATGGATAGCACAGCTGAGCCATTGATAACACCAAATGACTATTACTCAGCTGAGAAAATTTTGTAGTAGGTCACTTTTGCTGCCATCACAGTAAAAACCTGTGAAACCTGGGAATTTCGTTCAACACGGGAAATAATTAGAAGCTTCAAGACAGTCAGCAGGTCTCAGATTCCTTAGTGATTTTGGGACCAGCAAGAGGATAAGAGTGTGGATGTATTAACTGATGGTGTCCTACTGGAGCCTTTCTTGCCTAACCTGGTGGTATAAAAGTTAGCAGCATTTTGTTAGATCTAGTCCCCTCAGCTGAAAAAAAAAAGAACGGTTTGCAGCCCTGGTCGATGTAAGATCAGCTGTTTATGTGAAAGTACAGGGGCTTGGTGTTAAACTCTGCCAAAAATATATTGGATTGTTTATATACAGGTAAATATTAAAAAAATAGAACTTGTGAGAATCTACTTTTTACATATTGTTGCAATGAAATGTGAACCACTTGCTCCCAGATCATAAACTGGACATCTGCATGAATTGCAGGGCTCCTGTAAATATTTCTCAACACGGAAAGGTAGATGCTATTGGAAAAACCAGAACAAATTCTTAAGTTGCCAATATTGTCACGAAGTCTCCCTGCAGAATGAAGTTGTTTGACAAAGTGTTTCCCTGGTGATTTGGCTGCAGATGAAAATGTCTTCAGCAATAAAATTCCGTGCTCGGGTCCCAGCTCTCAGTGCTCATCAATCAGCAAATGACATATCAAGGATCTTTTTTGCTGGATTAGTTAATATGGTGGGGAAAATATGCAAGACATTTGATACTCCTTTGAGTTTCTATACATAGCAGGTATTTTCCCCTCTTAAATACACGTTATTTTTTAAAATATATATCTATTGTTCCCTACAGCTTCTGACAGTAATCAATAGAGCTGCAGTAGAGCTAATGTAAAACTGGTTTTTATGTACACAGATTTTCTTGCCTGGAGATAATGCCTCCTCAGAAAATCACTGTCAATCGTATGAAAGGGAGAGCTGGGCGAAGGAGAGATGTACTTTTGGTGACAGCATTTCTACCCTCAGTGTGCTGGCCTTTGTGGCTTAATATATTAATGTTTTGCCAACAAATGGCATTTTGTGGATTTTTGTATCGTAAATGCAGTTTTGCTGGGGATAATCATGTTCCATATCTTCTGATCCTTTCATAAGCTATTGTTAATGGCTTTAGAAAGTTCAATTACATGGCTGCAAAGGAATAAATCACCTTATGGTTTAATTACCTCTAATATAACAGCAGCAAATATCTTCTGGGATGCTGCCTTCTGTGTTACTAAATGACTGTCAATGATGAAGCTTCTTTCTTTAAAGGATGCTCTATTAAGAAGATCATTTCACAGTGGTTTATGCTGCATCTGTTGTTGCCACTACTAAATTTTATAAACGAATTTAAAATATGACAGATGTCAGTAATAATTTTTATTTCATGCCTACTGTTTAAGGGGAAAATTGAACTTATTGCAATTCCCATGAAGATTTGTATGAAAAGTTTCATTAAATTCTTTCTAAATACTTTTAAAATATTTTTTGAATGATGATATGGGATCCAGTGAAATACCTTAAAACACACCGTAGCAGATCCCCTCTTTGTAGTGCGTGTCCATCAGCTAAGGAGAATCCTAAGAAGAGCCATTCGTTTTCCTACTTAAGTGTCTCAAAACAGCCACTCCTGTTCAGATCCAACCACCTGAGAAGCAAGAAGGGAATACATATGGAAAGATAAGTATCCTATATAATAAAAAAAAAAAAGTGATAAAATGATGAGAAATAAGGAAAGGAAGGAAGAAAGCATAAAAGTGGTACAGGAGGAAAACCAGGAAGAAGGCAAAAGCTGATGAGCTGGGAAGGGAAGAGAAATGGGAAAAGCTGAGTTTCTCAACCAGGAAAATAAATGAGGAGATCTGGCTGATTAGGGAAAGAGAAGAGATAGGAGGAAGTGGAGCAATAGCAAAATAATGGAGAATTTAGTAAAAGCAGAAATCAAGGACACCAAATAAAGGATAGGATGAAAAAGGATATTTGCTGTCTTTTCCTCCCAGTACCAGTCAGTAGATGAAAGAGAGAAATGATGAAAAAATGTCAAAGGCACAGCCAGCTTGTATTTTCTTGCTTGTCCTCTTCTGAGGACTTGGATTTCCTTTGTGTGATTTGGTCCACCATGTTTGCTTTGGGTAGACCATACTTCCTGTGATACCACTGTATTGCTAAACTCTGTGACTACTTTGAATTATTTGAATGGTACTATTTGGGGATCATAGCTGAAACTAACAAGCTTTAAAATTACTCTGAGCAGTTTTGGATCATCTCTTGTCCTTGTGCTTCTAGAAGAGTGCAAGTCTCAGTATATCACCTCCCCTCTTTTAATCCAGTAACTAGCAAACACTTTGACTTGATAGCTCAAACATGTAAGGGATGTGCAGCCTTCAGTGTGTTAAGTATGGCAGTGTGTAATCTCAAGCATATCCCTGTCCATAAGGTGGTGGGGTGCCTCCAGAAGAGGTAGAGGATGTAGACACTGACCTAGATGCATGAGTGTGTGCAAGGATGCTGCACCCTTGGCCGTGCTGTGGCCCACCCTTTCATTTGACGGCTAGCAAAGGTTAGCCAGCATGGGAGGAGAAAAGGGCAAGGCTTTTTGAGTGGTAAAGCCCCTGGTATATTTTTGTTTTCCAGAAGAGAGTAACTCAAGGAGCATGCCCTGCACTTTTCTTTTGGCAATTTCCTTACAGCTTGGTTCATGCACTGTTAACACTTCACAGGCTAATGGGTAGGTCGTTAACTAATGGTTGTTTTCAGCCTCTAACTTGCAGGATATAACAATAAGGATACATTCTATTTCAAAGGGTGATTTTTTTTAAAGGTAAAAAGTATTTTTTCTGAATTCAGGAGGTGGGAGTTAGGCAGTACTTAATGTATTGAATGCAGTGAGAGAAAATTTGAGCATAAGGTACAGAGACATGTAGGTTGGGTTTGGATGAACACATTTGTGTGTGGAAAATTATATACTGCCTCAACAAAAATGACTTTTTCTTTCTGAAAGAAAATGCTGTTTTCTCCCATGTATTGAGCAGAGGTACAGATCTCCCATTGTAGCATGTGTAGTCTTTATCCCCATGCACGTAAACAGCAGTAGTATTAAACTAATTTTTGCAAAAATGATAGAAGGCTCCTCCAAAATTGTGTCTTTCTTCCTTCAAACTGTTTTTATTCTACGTGCTGATTATTTATCCTGAAGCCGTGAACCCCTGGCCTGTTCTTCATTGTTCTGGCAGAATTAAAAAGCACACCACAAGTGTATTCCCTTCCGATAATTTCCAAATAAACTAACAAATCTTCAGGGAGGCTGTGAGAATATCGGGTCTAAAGTTGCCAGTACTGAAATAGTATTTCCAAAATATAGGAAAAAATCAGTAAGAACAGAATCAACTTGAATTAAATCTTCTTGTTTCTCCCAGGCCAGGATTAAATTCAATACAGAATGGGTGTAATAACATACGGTCACAGCCCAATTAAAAAAAAAACAACAAACAGCAAGTAAGGAAGATGCGTCCTGGAAAAATCTGGATCAAAGTAGAGCCTTGCTTATTTGTCTTAGCCTCACTGTTTCTATTTTGGCTATCTACAGCTGATCTTCAGTGCCTCTGCTTAGCAGGGAAAAGCTGCTCACAAGAACCAGAATTTTCAAGAGAAGGTCCTCAGTCTGCCTCCAGTCCACTTAAAGATACCCACACAGTGTGCTCCTGTTTTGACTTTGATTTTGGCTTTTACCTAATCCTGAGCGGGACCATGTTTGGGGCAGCCATGGGTTCATGCCACGGGGCGGTGGAACTGTGCCAGAGATGGGGGGACATTGGCAAGCAGTAAAACCTGGGGTTTAGAAACATTGCACAGGCAGAAGAGGCGATTCTTAAAACAGCTCAGATGAATGAGCGCAGAGCAAGCCCCGAGTCAGCTGGTGCTGTTTGCTGGATGATGGGCGTTGCCATAGTGACTGAGAAAGGGGGAACAGAGGAGTTTGAAGAGAATATGAGCTGGGGCTTCAGTAATGCAAGCTTAGCGTGTGACGTCTGCCAAAGACCCACCAGGGAGATGGGTAGTTATGTAGTATGACTGCATGAGAGCACCCAGGTCACCTGGCATCAAGTCATGGCTCAGATGTATAGGGAGGTGTGGTAGAAATACTCATTGTGTGTTCACATATGCAGGTTATCTGTTGACACACTTCCTAACAGGGTAATTGCTTCTTCTTCATCTTCTGTTTCTGCAAATAGTGGGTTTAATTCTAACAGTGGCTGCTATAGGAATGATTGCCAGGTCCCAGGTGTCTTGAGAGCATCACCCTTTCCTCCCAGATGCTACGTGGGCTCTTCCACCCAGGATGCATATTTCTCTTGCTAAATCAAAAAGCTATGAAGAGTAGCCATGGGCTGACCTTTTCCTTGTGCTTCAGCAGTAGTTTTGTGCTCTCTGTGGGTTTCTTTCTTGATTTGTGGAGACACCTGTGGTTGGTGCATGTTAGGGGAATAGACTCGGAACGTGGGTTACCTGCATGAGTCTCTTCACTAGGGTACTGCATCTGCGCTGTTAGGACATAACATGTATCTTCAAGCCAGATGCTGAGCAATACTTGCGGGCAGCTCACTGGACCTAGTGCTTGTCCCTTGAGACTGGGGATCGACCTGCTCTTTTCATGGAGCTGCAGATTTTCTCACAAAAGCATGAGACCAGCTTTTGAAGCCAGGTGACTTCTCTCTTAAAGCAGATAGCTTGAGCTGTGTTGTGCCTATACTTGACAGTAATTTGCTGTCCAGGATTTGCACTAAAAAACTCGTTTTTGCTTAAGAAATACTGTCTTCTTCTAAATACATTAAGCCTATCAAGTGGGTACAGTACTAAAGATGTCGAATGAATGAATCATGTTCAGGAAGGAGAGTCAGGACAGAGTATGTCTCTACAATGTGGAATCAGGATCTAGACTAGGCTAAGAACTGCTCAAGGTCAAGATATATGACTGCTCTGATACAAAGTAAATAGCATTTTTAAAATTAATATCCATGGCATTGGCTATGTTAATACTTCCTTTTTTTAACATTTATTTTTTCATTAACAGAGGTAATGTGACTGAAAGATGGATGTGAAGTGACAAGCACCATATATGTTTAAACAGGGCAGGTCTGCTGCAGTCTCTGCTCATGGTGAACGTGCTTGGTCTTGGATTAATGGTACTGAAAAACATAGACTAAGAAGTTCTTACACATCGTTTGGGGGATAGGCTTTTGCATCATTCAAGAGTCCCCCATGTTCTTCTGTTCTGTACCGTAAGGGCTTCCTGATTTCACATGGTCTGCATGCTCATTCCTTCATTCCCTCTATGTTCCTTTTCTTTACTAAAGTGAGAGTTGCCTGTGTGTTTCTTACAATATACAAGTGTTGTACTCTTTTTCCCATGCCATGGCCAGTGATTTTCCATACCTGAAGCTTTGTGTGTTTCTTCATCTCTCTTTGGTCCTCATAGCTCTTCCTTCCTCTCTTCTGTCCTTTCCCTAGCTTGGTCTTCCTTCCTCTCCCTGGGACAATTTGTTCTGGATGTCAGCATTTCTAAACTGTACTGGGATCAAGTTCTGCAAGGATGTGGAGGAAGGGGGGGATCATTAACACTGACTCTTTGATCACCAGGTCACAGATCTAGATGGGTAAAACAGCTGCATCTGCTAACTAACTGCAAGATGTCACAAGCCCTGTGCATATGAGTACCTTTTCCATTGCATTTTCTTGTTCCCATAAAAATCTAATGCATCTTTGGCAAGAAACTGGGGCTGACCATTATTCTCCCATTGTGCTTGTTCCTCACAGCTCTTTACATCAACTTTTCATGGGGCTGGGGAATTTGGGTGACAGTGGAGTTTCCTTCACAGCACGTATGCATGTACCTCTGTGTAGTTACACCTTTTGATTCATACAGTCTGATTTGTGTGGAGTTTTTAGTTACAAAAATGGATTAATCTAGTTTCTTTTCTTTACCTATTTCCTCTGGCTAGGGTTTCTCATGCCTTCATCACATGAAATCTGGTAACCAGAAAGCTGTTTAGCCATGTTAACTTGCTGACATGAGGGAAAGCGTGCACCCCGAAAATAACCATTTTCTAACTACAGTGCTAGAAAGTGGTCTGAGCAAACCATACCATGAGCACTAGAAGAAGTGAAGTTAATGTACTTTTGGCTTTGGTTGTTGGTGCTTAGTTATGTTTATTTTGAATTGGCAGTGTTTTGGATTTGGTTTTCAGTTGTTTTGTTGGGTTTTTTTTATGAAGGGGTATATTTGTTTTTTCTTAGACAGGAAACTAATAAAATAGAAAAGGAGGAGTTTTAGAAATAGAAATAATAGACTGAACAGAAATATGAGTGGTTCTGGAATTTGTTTCTTTTAATTTTCAGTGTGAAGTATATCACAAAGACTTAGTTGGGAAATAGATGTAAAGCATTAGAAAAACAGTTAATTGAATGTAGTAGTATTCAACTTTTGAACTGGACATTTTTCATTAATGCGAAAATGTGTTATATATAGTTTGGTTTGAAGTTCAATCTTGATCCAGTTTACTTGGCTGTGATAAAAACTGCAGTCTGCTGAAGCCCCAGAGAAATTCATAGAGAGCAGTTGTTCACCATAGTATCATTTCTCAAAGATAAATTATGCAGCAGTAAAGACAAGTTCATAAACTTTATTGTATTGCTTTAGTAGCAGTGCTTTAGGTACTACCGGGAAGGCAAATTTAACACGAAGGCCTTCCCCAAGGTTTATTAAACTGTCTTAGAAGTTGCCAGTGTAATTTGTTTTTTTCCCTTTCTAGGATATTTTTCTAAGCCCAGTAGTGGGAGGGGGGAAGAAAAGGATGGCCTTTTTTTCTTGATCTTTGGTTAATCTTTCAAGCTTCCTACTTACACTAACATGTAAAAGAATCATACTATAAGAAAAAATTTATACTCTTTTTATACTTGATTGACTCAAACACATGTAGCTTTTTATAGGCTTGCCATTTTTCTTCAATAGCATGCATCTTTGTCATAGTTTAAAAACTATCTAGAAATAGTACAGTTACAGTTCTTAAAATTATGTGCAGCTATGAGCAATATGTACTATCCACATTTTCCATATGTTGAGACAATGTTCTAGTTTCATGTGTATAGTAAAAAATGATATCAGTGATAAGTAGTCAGTCGGGTGGAACTGTATTTTAATTGAATACTTAAAAAATCAGAATCAAAGTATTTACATTTGCTTTCAACAGAATTTTAGTACAAAATGTTCTTCTTACGTTACGTGGTAACCCTGAAATATTAGATCTTTGTGGTTTTTGCAAACTGCTGTGATGCAATATTGGCATCAGAGGATTTATGGCTGTTTGCCTTTAATTGATTCATTTGTTCTTACGAATTTCAGATCTTTAAGCAGCTATCACTTTCATTATTTATCTCTGGGTTTTATTTTAGGAAGAATGTAGGAATGTTGAGCTGTTGCTATTCTAGCCAATGTTTCAGTCTCTTCAGAGATTTGGTTCAAACTGCAACTTACAAGACTGAAAGACTTAAAGAAAGATAAGAGGCAGAGTTTATGTCTTCACTACCCATGAAGGTCTATTTTTTACCGCATAATAGATGTTCTCTTGTAAAATCCAATGCACTGATCTATTTATTTTTTTCCATAATATCTCTGGGTGAGTTGAGTCCTAGGAAACTGCATAGCTACATCATGGTAAATACAGCTTTGTCACTGTGAAGGTGTTAAAGAGAGGGAGCAAACAAAAGCTACTTCTCTTGCAGTAAAATTTTCATCTTGACAGTAAAGCATAGTCAGGCAGAGAGCTGATACCTAGCCTTTGAGCCATATTTTAGCTCCCACTGCCTTTAGCTAGGACCCAACAGGTGAGTATCAAGAATTCAAGCATGATCTCAAGAATGCAAGCACAGTTGTTCCCAGTGGGACCAGATGTTTCCCCTGTACTGAAGCAGCCATGTGGATCGCAAACCTCTTGAATCCCCATTCTCAGCCCTGTTTTCTAGAGCATGTGCTAATCAAATGGGTAAGCTGTCTGGAAACACTGATAGAAAGCAACTTGTCCACAGTGCAGTTGTTCACCTGGGGATGCATCTATTCTGTATCTGAACACATGCTCTGAAAATACCTGTTGGCCAGCTTAGAGCACTGAGCAGTGAGCTGATGGTACCTGAGTGCTTCAGTGAAAATACAGCACCATCTCACCAGTGGGTGCCAGAAAATAATGTTACCCAAGACTGAAGGAAGCAAGCCATCTTCCCTGTAGGCCCTCACTTGGGCATCAAGCAGCTTTCTGACTTTGGAGACTCAAGTGTTTAATCTGTGTGAGCCCCTCTCTACTGATTCTGCTTATTTTGTTTGTCAGTAAACAGGAGAAAACAGCCAAAACCACAATATCACATTCTCCAGGGCCTGAGTATCTGCATACAACTGTTGTGTCTAGGCAAAGTTGGTATTTATAAGGGCTCTGGGGTGGTGAAATGAGGCATCCCATGTGAGAGAGGAGATGGTTTAGACCTTAAAGAGGGATTGATTTGTGGTTATTATTGCTGCCTTTGATCTGCCAACAGGGATCTGAAACTAATCCACCAGAGCAGCACAAGTCTGATATATAGTGCCAGATGGAGATGCCAGAATAGGTTACTCCTGCTGTCTTTGATGCTCCCTTATCATGAAGTGATAAAATAGGTAGTACAAAGCAAAGCAAGCAAGGGTTAGGAGCCTGTGCACCGCAGGAATACTGCTGGCTGTGCAAAGTGACTGCCAGTTGTTACAGCCACTGCAGGATCAATTCGCCATTCACAGCATCATCCTAACCCAATAAGAAGCTGAGGGACCCAGCCACACAGAGCAGTTTGTTGGTGTACAGAATTGAACATTGCTGGGTACTTCCATGCTAAATTGAGGGAGGAGAAAATGCAGACTCCCTGGATTTCAGAAGTAATCCTGTAAGCACAAATGGCCATAGAAGTGAAAAACAGTGCTTTGTATAAGGACTTTTATTCACTGTGAGTGCATACCCCATCTATAAAGTGTATAAAAAATGGGTCTCAATAAGTTTGTGCTGTAAGCAGTGAATATGGTCCAGCTGCTGGTGGGATTTTTCCATTTCTGGTTTCATTTTGCTCTAGAAATTAGAGCAATTTGAGCTTAGTACAGCTATTAGTGCTCTATAGATCTCATGATTGTTTGAGTCAGCAAGTTCATTGCACAAGAAAAGCTTTATTTAGATGTTGGATCAATTGACAGTGAGTTGTCAATAAATGTAACTCCTAGACACTGTGCAATTGACAGGCTAATGAAGTGCCTTCTGAGTGACAGAGAGCTGTTGACATCTTTTGCCACTTTGCTTTTCCCACTACTGCATTTCTGATAGATGTGTTTCATGCCACAAGCCTGGGCAATACTAGGGCAGTTTTATAAGGAGGGGGCTGCCTGTTTGCTACCTTGTGTGCATAGCCTAGGATTTGGCAAAAACATTAGTAGCCTGTGTGTTGAGGAACCACAAAGTAAGGAGGGTAGTCCAAGGACCATGTTTTCCCTCCCTGCCGTGTTATCCAGCATATTTCTAGGAAGATGCAAAGCAGACTTCCTGCAGTTTTTTGTCCAACACTGCAACTTAGGGTTTGGCTCCTTGTTGCACTGTTTCTGCCTTCATTGCACGTAGACTGATTCAGTGCATGTGGTTTCAACTCTATTTTCCTTTTCCTCTTGCGAAGAAGCAGGTGGAACCACTGGTTTATTTTGCATCAGTCTTTTGCAAATGTCTAATGATGGGGTAAACTCGTTCTTGTCCTTTTATGAATAAGTTTGGTACTCGTTCCTCTAACTCATGAGCATACGTAAGCACCAGTGATTTAGAATTATTTAGGATGAGTGCTGCCTACCTACGGCAAAAAGATGTTCAGCAAAACCAGATCATATCAGTATGCATAATCCCACCTTCCTTGTAAGAGAAACTATTTTGGTTAATGCGTGCATTAAGAAGTTTACAGAGTGACTCACTGGCCCTAGCTATTACTAGCACTTGATTAGAAGGCATAATTTTCACTCCAGTGTTCATAGCCAGCCTAGATGTTCTTCATATGTTGTTGCATAGTTTGGGGCTTGTGAGCTATACTGCAAGTGCAGTTTGCATGTTTGCTTGCATAGATAACAAGGGCCATGTGTAGATGATTTAAATAACAAAGAACATGCTGTTTGATTGACATCATAGAGCCATGTTTATTTTGGCAGTTTCCAAGATATGCCTCAGTTGTTAACACTAACTACAACACAAATTTCTATGGAACTTCTGCTGTCTTAAGTAGCAATCTTTGTACTTCTCAGGTCACTCTGTTCAGGAGAGAGCTAAAGAATTACAGGTGATTTCTAAGAAGACCATGATGAGAACTATCTCACAGGGTAGCCCATGCTGCATGGTGTGCACTACTGGATTTTCAGTTGTCAGGAACGGATTGTATGGCATTAAAGGCCAAACCTTGCACCCACTGAAATCAGAAGAAAAACTTGTACTGATTTTGTTGAAATCAAAATCAGGCTGTGACCCTATGTTTTCATTTCATCTTGATGGGCATCAGGGGAGAACAAAGCCTCTCAAAAGGCTTTATGTTCTTCACACTGTGGGCCTTGAAAGACACGAAAAGCAGCTTGGGAGAAGTCATGTGGATTGGATGACACCGAAACTTACTGATGTCAGCGTAACTGCTGTTTTCCATAGGGTGGTCAGCTTCTTGCTTTGCAAGAGGGAAGGAAGCTAGTGTAAAGCTCTGCAATGGAGCAGGGACAAGGATTCACATAGCAAGTGAGGCTTCTTGTCTCACCCAGCTCATCCAGCACTGGAATACAAATCTATGAAAAACACTGCTGTCAGGAAAGCATGAATGTATGTATATATATATCAGTTTGTTTCTAGTAGACAAAAGGAAGTCCAACCATTCTCTCAAGAATGGAAAAATATTACGTGATTTTCCTGTTGTCTCAGAACCGCCTCCAACTTGAGGCAAGTTTGTTTTTCAGAACAAAGAAGAGGACAAGCTAGAAGAGAAATGGTAAATATTCAGAAATGTTAGTGTCTTGTGTTAACTTAGGAGCTGGTTCAGTTCGCTGATGGCTCAGTTTCAGCGTGGTGTGAGTAATGAAGAGCTGACTAGTGAGCCTAATTTGGTGTAATTCCCTCAGTACTCTTGAAGCATAACGAACCCAGAAAGACTGTAATGAAAAATAATAGAAAGGTAGCTAGGGGTTTAACTTATGATCTCTGCTCATTACAGTAAGCGACATTTTCATTGCAGTGTTACCATAAAGATTATTGGCTGCCATACAACATGGGTCCCTCCTGAAAAGAGTCTGGAACAGCTTTGCTGGCACAGTAAAAGCCATGGGAAACCACAACAGATTTGCTTAAAACCCAGTAATTGTTTGCCAAATATTAATAGTGCAATGCTTTGTTCAAAACTAGCTGGAAAATGGGGTGAAAGTCTGTATCATTTTATTACATGGTATCTGTGTGACCATCTTTGGTCTTCCACAGTAGATGTCATCCAGAGAGACCTTGGCAGGCTCAAGAGGTGTGTCTGTGCAAACCTCATGAAGTTTATTCAGTAAGACCACATGCCAGGTCCTTCACCCAGCCAGGGCAGTCCCAGGCACAAACACAGGCTGCACAGAGAATGGATTAACAGCAGAGAAGAAGCAGGAGAAGAACTTGGGAGTGTTGTTTGATGAGAAGCTTGACATGGCCAGACAATGTGAGTTTACAGCCCAGAAAGCCAGCCGTGTTCTGGGCTGCATCAGAAGGAGTGTGTCCAGCAGGTTGAGGGAGGTGATTTTTCACCTCTACTCTGCTCTCATGAGACCCCACCTGCAGTACTGCGTTCAGCTCTGGCACCCCCAACACAAGAAGGATGTGGATTTCTTGGAGTGAGGCCATAGAAAGGCCACAATGATCTGAGGGCTGAAGCACCTCTCCTGTGAAGACAGTTGGGCTTGTTCAGCCTGGAGAAGAGAAGGCTCCAGGGAGACCTTAGAGCAGCTCCCAGTGCCTAAAGGGGCTACAAAAAAATCTGGAGAGACTTTTTACAAGGGCTTTTTACAGGGATGAGGCAGACACAACTTCTCTGGGCAATCTGTGCCAGTGTCTCACCACCTTCACACTAAAGAACTTTTTTTCTAATATCTAATCTAAATCTCCCCTCTTTCAGTAAGTCCTGTGCCTCCTTTACACAGTGGTTCCCAGATCTTGCACTGCCTTTCTTGCGTTGATTCATGCAGGTGGGTTGTGCAGTGGGACCAGGGATTTAGTCCTTTGCCTTTGAGGGTCTCAGGAGTGAGGATTTAGGAGGACTAGGTTGAGTGCCTCCCTGTGTCACTGTATCCCCTGTCAGTGTTGGGTCTTTTTGTCTATTTAGAGGAGCTGTTAGGCAGCTGGCCCTGCAGCCAGTAGGGATGACAGAGGCAGACACCCTGGGAGAGGCATGTGAGCCAGCCCAACAGAGCAGGGCAGCTATATAAACCCTGTGCCTGGAGAGCTGTGGTCCCCTGAATGTTCTTCCTCCTACTGCCAGTGAAATCGGTCACCTCAGTGTGCAGCACAGCAGCCTCAGATTAACTCAGAGATTTCAGTTTTGCTTAAACAGAGAGAAAAAAAGAAGAAAAAAAAGAAAAGATTCTCTGTGTATCAGTATTTCCCCAGAGCCTCTTCTATACATTTTACTGGTACACTTTGTCTAGTTACTGGAAAAGAAATGCGTACCTGCCAGACGCAGAATAACTTAAAAGTTCCTTGGCTTGCACTTTGCTATTTTTACCCTGTGTTTTCAGTTTTTTAGTGATAATTAGGTGCACAGCAAAATGCATGTAGTAAATCAGTAACAAAGATTATGTAAGGGGATTTATCTGAGCAGCAAGCCCCTTAGTATAGTATTCAAAAGGGAAAATGAGCACTGTTTTACTTAATCCCAAAGGACTCGATGTAGACAACATCATTAAAGTAACATAAGAATGAAGAGGACTGTGTTTGGCTGATGCCAGGAAGGTGTGTGTGCTGCATTGCCAATTATGTTTTCTGCACCACGTTCCCTGACTGTCCAGGGTTAGTTTGAGAGCTAGGAAGTGGCCCTGAATATGGTCCCAGCAACATGGCTTGGTGAAATGGAGCAAACTGTTGATTTACCTACTGCATGCTCACAGAATTACGAATACGTAAAGATGAAGTTTGTGGTGATACAGATGACTTCAGTAAACAGAATATGCTTCTTTCTCACTTAAATATTCCTTCTCCTTCTTGCTGGTACATTTTTCTTTGAAGCCACCTGTGCTGGCTTCTGCCAAAGAAGCTGAGTCTGCTCATACAGATTCTGTGGCTCTATTACTTCTGATTCATTAGGTGGAGGATGTCATGTCTTCTGGTGAATACCTCAGCCCTCGGGGTTACAGCTGGTGCCTGTATCTGGACTAAAATGTTTTATTTCTGCTCATATGTAAGTGGGAAAGCACTGTTTGGTCTGTGAAAAGAAAACAAGGGGAAAAATATCCCACTTCAGTCTGTGGGAATTGTTAGTTGTGAGGACTTCAGCTTCTGGCCTGTGGAGTTTCTCCATGCCTGGGGTGGGTGCACAGACTGGTCTGCACATGCAGGCTGAACCACTCACCAGTCCATTTTAAATGGAACATGAGAAGGCAGATCAGCCCTCCTGGATGTGCTTGAAGATGCAAATCCCATGTGAGAAATTCTTCATAACTGAGATAGTCTGATAGGACCATCCAGGTGCAGGAACAATTCATCCCCTCCCTGGTCCTCTCAGGCTGCAGTCTCGTTATACTGGGCTAGGTGGGAGTTCTTGTCAGTGTAATAGATTCTGTAGATGAAATCTTGATTTGTGTTTGTTTTTAAAGAAGCCCTTATGACAGTCCCATGGGGGTCCCCCTTGTGTGTCTCTCTGGCTTTGTAGCACAGCTGAGATTTTCAGTGCTGGGCTCCCTGGGTATTGGGTAGGTCTGACTTTCAGAAAGCAGATGTTGGTATTCCGTGCACTTTCAAAATCCTCTCTGTCAAAAGCCACATTTCTTGTAAGGTCTTTCAAGTGAGGTGTGTGAAGTCATTAGCCAGTTTTGCAGATCTTGGCCTATACATTTTCTTCTAAAAAAGACTTTGTTTTTTGCTAGGTTTCTATGAGCTTCCAGCTGTGCTGCCCTAACAAGCTTCACATTTAAAGTACTTGCTTCAAAAGGTTGCTAGCCTCAGAGAATATGAGGAGAAGGCTTTTTTTTATTACTGTATATTAATTAAAGGAATGCCTAACACCTACTTGAATTCCTGTCTGGAAAAAAAAAAAAAAAAAAGAAATGAGTTCTCCTTAACTTGTAAGATGGTGAGTTCCAAGAAGCAGGGATTAAATTAACCACTTTTAAGAGTGGATGTGTCTGGCAGGATTAAAATTATCCAGCAATTGTTGTAAATCAGTTACCTCAGCTCAGATCTTCCCACACAGACATGTCTCCCCCAGGGTGTCTCCTTGTACATCCTATTGGATGGTATTTCTTTTTTACAACTGCTGTGTTTGGGCGGTTGAGTCGTGATGGCAGGACTGATGATGCTATTGTGAGGAGCATCACAAGGAGCTCCTGAGCTTAGGCCAGAGGTCCATCTGGTCAGGGTCCATCTCTGACAGTTACCTGTAGGGAAAGAGGATAGGAAGAATGGCCCGTAGAGGTTGAGTCTTTCTCTTCTTCAGGTGGCACAGCAGATGTAAAGGGAGGGATCTGGTGGAAGGGAACCCTGTGGCGAATTGAATGGTGAAGTGGCCATTGGGAAGCATACAGGCTGGGTGGGCTATTTTGGAGGATGCATGTTCTACAGAGTCGCTGAGACAGTGAGCTCCAGGACAGTTTTGGCAGAAAACTTTCTTTTGCTTACTGGCATTTGGAGTGTTTTTAGGCCGGAATTTGCAGTATGTCAGCATTGGACTGTATGACTCAGCAGTCTGTAATGTAAGGTAGCTAACAGCTTGTGCAAAGTGGGAACAGAAAGGGAGTGGTTGCTTTAGGTGGACTTCATCTAGCATTTTAAAACATCTAAACATGAGTGTCTGCATGTCAGCCATCTGCCCACTGTCTACTGTAGCTGGTGAAAATCTGTAAGAGAGTATAGCCATTAACCATCTCACAGCAGATTGTATTGCTTGTACTGGGTCACTCAAAAAGCTGTCTACACTGCTATCTTCTTTGCTATCTCTTTGCCTCTTGACACTGGTAATAGTAGTACGGAAAGGTGGCTTCTTTACAAGGATGACTGTGTCTAACTCAGATCCTGTTCTCCCAACAGAAAAATGTTGTGCGAAGCTACCTACTTAGGAAATCTCTGTGAACTGGTGAAGTATTTTGAAGCAACCCTTGGTGGTTTGGGTACAGTAAATCAGTGAGCATTCTGAATTTTAACTGAATGTCTTCTGGTGGACTTGTCTCTCCTAGGAAATCCTGTTGAACACTTCATTAGCAGGAAGGATTTCCTCAGTTTTAATATCTGCTGACAAAGGGAGGCAACGGTTTCTGAGCCTTTTTTAGGGAATGATCTCTTTAAAGATTAGTTTTGCTTTATTCTGTGTAATCCTTTAGATTCTGGGAAACCTATTAGCTCATTATCTGGTCACTGTTTACCACTACAGTATATTCTATAACACCATAGTATTTGACTTTTAAGAAACTTTTAAGCCAATCTCCACTGACTGCAACATGGGCTTGGATACCTAGCTCTCCAGCTGTAGCGAATCCTCTCCTTCTCATCTAATTCAGGCTCCAAAAAATGAAATTAGCTACAAAAAAAAGAGTTAAGCCAAGATGGGAAGAGGTGATCAGTTCCCCTGTGGTGTGCCTCTGGAGGTGAAAGCACTTGAGGCGGATTAGGGATTTCTGGTAATGCAGAAAGTCTCTTTGAAAGGTGAAGTGCGGGACGTAGTGGTTTAGGGAGGGTGATGGCAGGACAAACACTTCAGGAACTTTGGGTTATGAAGATTATCGGGGCAGGTGGAGGGAACAGAAAAACACGGTTTGTGACACTTCGAATTGTCTTGGGGGTGGGCTCTGGGATCTGGAGATCTGGGGCAGTCTGAAGTATTAGGCATACCAGAGTGTGAGTGGGCAATAGAGGAAGACAAACTGTTGCAGACCTAAAAATACTGGAGCCGTTTCACAGCGCATGAAGAGCTGCAGGTTTAGTAGCCCAGAAGCTCTTGCAGCGAGGCAGGCAAGCAGCACCACCAGCGCCTGCCCCCTTCAACCAGCCAGCATTGCCTCCAGTTCAGAGCATGAGGGGTGAGCTGCTGCATGAACAGGGGACAGGTCAAAGCTGAGTTTCCTGAAGAAACTTGCAGAGAGCTTCAGATGATAAACGTCTCTGACACTGCTGCCATCTGCTCTCAGCGCACTTGCAAACAAGGGGCAAAAAATTAGCTGAATAGAATGAGTCACTCGTGTCTGTTCTTCTTTATTAAGATCCTAAAACTGCAGCTTGCCATCCGAGTGTGCAAAGAAATCACATACTCATCTCACTTAATCTAAATCATTTTACTTATGCCACAGAGATTTTAAAAAAAAAAAATATTGGTAGATACCAAGATGATATGATACTTGCAAAGTAATTTGAACCACCACTATTTTCTTTCACTGGTATATTACTGATAAATTCAGTCCTACTCTCTGTCCCCTTCCTGGGACATGATGTGGTTTGAAGAGGTGACATGTTAGAGCTCCCTCAGGAAGAAAGGCCAGTCTCAGTCACTCAGAGGGGATACCAGAGCTGCAGTAATCTATGCAAAAACTACCAGGGCAAAAGCATCTTGCAGTAAGTGCTTGAGAATTGTGACTGATCCAGGCTAGCCAGCACATGTCAGTCTTGCAGGCACTTCTTTCAGTTTTGCCTCTGTAGTGGTACCACCACAGATTCAGCCTTTCCCCTCTCCTGCTTCAGCAGCTGGTACTGGGAGACAGTCCTGTTGAGATCAGTGTAAATGCCCACATCTGAAACCTGTGTCTGAGCATTAAATACGCACCTGAACCTGAGCTCAAGCTTTTGGAAAAGCAGCAGCACTGGAATGTTTCACCTTTGTTTCTTGGATTACAGTACATACTTGGAGGTAGCGTCTCTCCAGGATCATATTTAACTGTGTGTCCTTTTCATGCTGCATATGCACCCTGTAGGGCTATTACAGATGTAAAGTGAGAGCAGTGTCTTTTTTGTGGCTCATTCTTGAAATCCTCTTTCAAAATGCTTAATCTCAAGAAAATCAATGTGTTCATCAAATGCTTCAGTTCACTAGCTCACACAAGCTCACTCTTTTCATCTCTGGGACATGTAGCCTTCAGCTAGCAAGCGTTTTGTTGTACGAGAGAAAGATTGTAAGAGAGAAAAATTGGAGGCAATTGTGCTGAGGGTGGTTTTTGAAAGTGGCGCTTTTGAACTTTATTAATTCTAACTACAGCTCTCTTTTTGAATTCAAGATTCTGGTAGGAAGACTGTATGCTTTCAAGTTACAAGGTTCCATGCCTGATCTTATGCTGTAAATTGCAACATTTAGCAATTTGTAGTTTAATTTAGAAGGATCACCTACTTTCCTAAATGCTTAAGTAATGTGGCAGGCTGTGGTTATTGATTCTCTCTGAATTTATTACAAGAAAGCTGTATTCACTCTTTCCTCTTGGGAATGCCCCTTCTGAACTGCATGCTTGCAAGTGACAGCTCAGACCCCTGATACATAACCAAAGACCTTGCCTAATATCCTTGCAACTGCTTGGGGAATTTTTATTAAGTAAAAGCATCATTAAAGTAGACAGAATGATGAAGTTTAATGAGCATCTTTCTCACTTGATGTTGTTAGTTTTGCTGCAGCAGCCATAGTGCTCTCATTTGTTACTTCCAGTGGGGCAGATAGCGAATACAGGGAGATTTTGTCTGCATTTATATTTGCATACAAAGAAACATTTATGTTCATGAGAGATACTTGCTTTGAAAAATACATACAAGGAAAGAAGGCAGCTGGTAATCTCTATGAGAGGGCTTTCTGCATTTTCAGTGTTGCATTTAATCTCCCCTTTCACTTTAACATGATGAGAAGGCTGCATGCAATACTGCAGCTGTTAAGCCTACAGAGGTTCAGCAGTTTGTGAGCTGTGGCTATAATAACTAGCTTCTGACTGTTGCTGCAAAATGCATATGTCTCAAATATTTATTTGCACTGCAGATTTTTATTCTTCAGCTGAGGTTTTGGTTCACAAGCGATTTGTGGTGACCAGCCCCATGAACAGGTGATGTTCCAAAATATCAAATGTGAAGGTGTTCCCATTAATGTATTATCAGCACTTTTATCTCACAAATCTGCCTTGAAACAGAAGCCACAATCTACCTCAATATTCCTTTGTCTGTTTATGGAGACCATCTGCCTTCACTAAGGGTCTACTCATACAAACAGGTACATCAAAGTGCCATCTCCTCGTACATTGCCATCCATCAGCTGAGCTGTGTATCTTCTGCATGCAGGTCTTAACCTGACCTCCGCTGCTGAAGCCAGTGTGCAAGTGTCTCTGCCTTACATGTTTGACTCGCAGTGATGCAGAGCAAGAACGTGTACACAGTTAGTACAGCTTGGTTGACAGACGGTGACATGCAAGTTATGGTGTCTGTGTCCTTCCAGTAGGTATCAAAATCATTAAGGACTGTATATGTAAATTCCACATCTATTACAGCCAAAGGGTTGTAGATTCTCATGTAATTCAGGTAGTTGCTTCTCCATGTGGACCAGCTCCATTAGTTTTTTTCTTTACGCTTTTTTTCCCAGGGTTTTTTTTTTTACCCTTGGGAGCTATAAAAGTGGTGCCTGTTGTTGTACCAGAAGTTCATTGAAAATTGTGAATTCAATTTTCCCTAAAGTAACAGAAGGCAAATTCTGTCCCAGTGGCATTATCACAGTCATTATTGTATTTAAATGTTGTTGTGACACCATATGTCTCCTCGTATTTGATGTGTGCAAACACAAGAGAGAGTTCCTGTCTGTGAAGGCTTGTATAGTCTAAATACGTCTGATCCTTGCTCTTTGTGTAGCAGACTACTGTGATAGACTATAAAGCACTTATCTTCAGTTGAGATGGCAATGTGCAGCTGAAACTTCCTTGAAATTTTGCCAGAGAAACCTAAGTAGGGATATTTGATTTGCTTGTTTCAAACCAAATAATTATTTTTCTGGAGGAAATTTAAGCGCACATTCCGATAGAAGTGGTTGGACACAAGAATAACTAAAAACAATGTAAAAGTGCTGCAGATGTCTGCAGCTCATGCACATCTACTGCTACTAACATAGTATTTTCATGGGGTGGAGGTAGTTCCTGGAGTACCAATAGCACTAAGTACCATAAGGAGCAAGTATCAAGGGAAAACTGCTACCAAAAACACGTACAGGTCAATTGGAATTTTTACTGCTTAATGCATGCAGTGGCCACTGGACCTCATTTCGCAGTCAAAAGGCATTGCCCAAGGAGACTTCCTCAGAACTCGCTGAAGTTCATTGAAAATGTCAATATTCAGTTTCTGCACTTCAAACGCACCCATGTAGTCAGGAGACTTCCCACCACACCCTTTTACTTCAGGAGACGTTCACTAATCTGAGCGCAGAATGAATGCCAGAAGTGTCATCTGAGAGGGAAAGTCAGATTAAGTTTCCAAAGCAAAAAAGTGGAGCCTAAGCCAACATGAGCAAAAAAATGTATGTAACACCTAAAAGCCACTGAAGCTCTTACAGTCCTCTGGGTTGGCACTAACAGGGCAAAGGAGCTGTGGGGCAGCAGGAGGTGGGAGACAGGACAGTGACAGGGGCCTTCCTTTCCCATCTGCGAAGACTTCTTGTGCTCAGATACAGTGGATCAGTAGATTCTCTGTTAATTCAGTGCTTAAAGTCCCAAACGGGATCTTTCTTATTGCATGAAAAAAAAACCCTCGTGTTCTATTCCAACATAGCATTATTTCTCTAGAGCCAAAAAACAACTTGAATGTTAATTTAGTATTTAACTGTTGGTGCTCACAGATTTGAGCATGCATTTCCACTTCTCTGTTGCTGACTTCTCAGAGTCAGAAAATTATTGCCGACAGTGGTTGAAATGCTGTACTGCATATCAGTGAGAACAAGGCTGACTTTTTCTCCCTTGGATCAGTTTCTGATGGGACAGCCATCTTGAATGACACTTCTGTGCTCTTCCACAGTGTCCTGGGTTCAGCTGTAACAGTTATTTTTCTCCTCCCGAGTACCTGGTGCAGTGCTGTGTTTTGGCTTTAGTCTGCAAACAATGCTGAAAACACCAGTGTTTTAGTTGTTGCTAAGTAATGTTTGCCCTGATCAAGGACTTTTCAGTCTCGTGCTCTGCCAGTGAGGAGACGCACAAGAAACCAAGAGGAAGCAGAGACAGGACACCTTACCCAAACTAGCCAAAGGGGAATTCCATACCACAGCACATCATGCCCAGTATATAAATGGGGGGGAGTTACCTGGAAGGCCCAGATCACTGCTCGGGTCGGGCTGGGTATCGGTCGTGGGTGGTGAGCGATTGTATTGTGCATCCCTGCTGTTTATTGTTTCTTTTTTCGTTTCCCTTTTTAGTGTTGTATTCTCTCCCCTTGTTATTTCCCTTGTCATTATTAGTAGTAGCAGGAGTAGTAGTTTTATATTATACTTCAGTTATTGGACTGTGCTTATCTCAACCTGGGAGATTTACATTCTTTCAATTCTCCTCCCCATCCAGCCTAAAGCGAGGAAAATGGCAAGGGGCTGAGCAAATGGCTGCATGGTCCTGAGTTACTTACTGGCTGAACTTGAGCCACAACACACAGTGATAGTATTTCCTGGTATTAAAACATCTCCTTCCATATCTTCCCTCCTTCGACTTGCTTAATGCCATCCAAAGCAGGACAGTTATTTAGGATGGATATTTGATTACTATGCATACTATGTACTTGGATAATATATAGCCTTGTGCTGTTGGGGCTGTATCTCTTATGGATAGAAAAATATGCATACTGTAGCTAACACTAAGCATGCAGTTATTGCGGAGAGTCAGGGATATCTGTATTCATCAGAAAATGGTATCTGATCCCTTGCTGACAGTAGGTGATGGCACACATAAATTTATAGTAAGGTGATGTAATGTCGCAGTTTACAGTTTTTCCTTGAGGAAGTCTGTTCTGGATACAGTGTACCTTGACAGGAGCCTGCTTAGCAGCATGATGTAAAACTGCAGCTGCTTGAGGAGGTGAAAGTGCGGGATGCCTCTTCAACCATCCTACAAGAAGCTCTAATCCCATTCTGCAGTCCGGTAGCTCCAGGGTTGAGGTATCTTCCAGATACAGCAAAATAAATCTCAGAGCCATTGGTAGCTTTTTAACTTCCTCACACAGAATAAAATAGAATAAGAATACAAATAAAATAGAATTATAATAACATGAGACTATAATATAATAGATATAATACAAATATGAATTGAATGTTTCAGGAAGGGATCTACAATGATCATCTTGTCCAACCACTTGACCAATTCAGGGCTGACCAAGTTAAAGCACGTTGTTAAGGGATTGTACAAATGGCTCTCAAACACTGACAGGCCTGGGGCATTGACCACCTCTCTAGGGAGCCTGTTCCAGTGTTTGACCACCTTCTCAGTAAAGAAATGCTTCCTAATGCCCAGTGTAAACCTCCCTGGTGTAGTTTCGATCCATTCCCACATGTCCTATCACTGGATGCCACCGAGAAGAGCTCAGCACCTCCCTCTCCTCATCCCCTCCTCAGGAAGCTGTAGAAAGCAATGTATGTCTTAACTAAACTCTGTCTGTATCTGACATAAATAGCCCCTGTATGGCCATGCCTTATAGCACAGTAATTCAAGAGTATTTCTATCTGTTTGGAACCTTGTTCAGTGTCTCTTACATACAGTTGACTGCATAGTCCTCCAGGCCTTGTAGAAGAGGGAGGGCATATCCCCTCCTGAAATTAGTTTCAGCCTGCAAAGCACAAGTCATTGTAAAAAGAGTCGCTTTATCTCCAAGATACCTGCTGAGGGTGTGTCCTGGGTTCAGCAGCAGCAGTCATGTTTTTTCCTTTGTGTTAACTGGTGCAGTGCTGTGTTTTGACTTCCAGCCTGAGAACAGTGTTGGTGAAGCCGATGTTTTCAGTTGTTGTTAAGTGATGTTTACCCTGACCAAGGACTTTGTGAGGCTCATGCTCTGCCAGGGAGGAGGGGGGGCCGGGAGGAAGCAGAGACAGGGCGCCTGACCCAAGCTGGCCGGGGAGGTATTCCATACCACAGCACGTCATGGCCGGGGTGGGGGGTGACTGGGAATTACCCGGAAGGACACGGGCTTCCGGGTGGAACTCGCTTTCTTGGCCGGTGGTATCGTATTCTCTTCCCTTGTTATTTTCCCTTATCATTGTTTTAGCTGATAGTAGCGGTGGTGATTTGTGTACATTGGTTGCTGGACTGTTCTTGTCTCAACCCGTGGGAGTTGCACTCTTTCGATCCTCCTCCCCGTTCCTCCGGGAGTGGGGGAGAACCGCTGGGGGGGGGGGGGGACACAGACCTCGATTGTTGTCAGCTTGGCACCACTCACTGGGAGTGAGTGAACAAGTTACCTGACTGGGTTTAAACCACGACAGGGTGATACCCACTGTAGAAATGTATGTCAGGTCATGCTTTCTGGCTAAGCAACAGCATATCATGAATAACTACGTCTGTCCCAGCGTGACTGAGTAAAAGTAGCAGAAGAATCTGTACGTGGTCCTAGTTTGCAGCAAGGGGCTGGACAAACATGCAAGCTACATACACGGACTCTGGTGGGAGACAGTGCATGTGAGGGTGTGTGATGGACCAGTGCAGCTTGCCTGTAACAGCTGGGACCTTCTACATGCCGCAGACACATGAAAATGTGGGTCCCAGCTTCTGTGGCAAGAGTGCTGACAGTTGCCCATCCAGATTTTGGCACATCAAAAGGCAGTTCTAGGAAGAGTCTGAGTTTCTCAACCCCAAGCCCCTGATCTGTCCTGATCCTTGACAAAGTCCCCCAGAAGGTAGAGGTGCAGCGACACAAGGAAGGCTGTTGTGGGAACTGGTGCCATTATCATCTTTGGCAGCAGAATTCCGATCAAATGTTTGAAGTTGTGTCCAACTCTGCTGGCAACAGCCTGGTACATTTCTGGTCAATATCCACCCTAGATAGGGGTAGACATTCACCAGCATCAGGCTGAAGCATTAGCAGGGGGACACCTTTCAGAGGAGTTTGAGTATCCGTGTCAACATTGACAGTGTTTATACAGCTGAATGAGTAGAAACAAAGCTTGTCTCTGTTCCCTTTTAGATACAGTGACACCCCCACGAAGTATGTCTTCAAAAAGCACTTTATGTCAATAAGGGAAGTTAAGTTTGAGCTGTGTTTATTTTGGGTAGGTTTTTAATTTAGTTTAATCAGGATTACTCATAAATTGTCTATTAATTACTATGTGATATTTAGCAAGATCCTTTCAGCCATGTAGTCTACTTAGCTTCTCTGTGAATGCTAGCCATCTTAATTGTAGGATACTTTGTCAACATTTAATCAGTGGTACTTACTAATGTGGCATTGATGTGTTGGTAGCTGTCCCAGTACTATCAATCATGTGCGAGCAGCAAAGGCAGCTGTGACACCATTGCTCTCTGTCACATTATCAAGCCCTTGGGTTTTCTGGTTAGGGATGATGCTCACTTTGCTCTAAGCAGGCACTCTATCTCTCCAGTTCAACCCAATTTTTGTCATTGTCAGCTTGAATACACATCCTTGCAGCCTTCTGAGCCTTAATCCCATAACTGCAGAATAAAGGTTGCTAGTTTCTGAAGCAAAACTGATTGCTCCTTCACTGCTCCAAAGGCCTGCTCTTCCCAAAGTTGCCCTCCTGATAAGTCACAAAAGCCCTAATATTATTGGTTGCGTCATCAGATCTAATAGAAAATTCAGTGTTGAGACAAAATAAGTATACTTACTTTCCTTTTTTTTTTTTTCAATTTCTAGTTACAAGATGCATTGCTTAACATGCTGCAGAGCAAAAACTAGTGTTTAATGGTTATATCACAAATATTCTGTCTCATTTCCTTACAGTCTTTATGGTAGACACATGCAGGCGAATCCTGAACCTCCAAAGAAGAACAATGACAAGTCAAAGAAGATCAGCCGTAAGCCTCTGGCAGCCAAGAACAAATAAGTCTCTGGCTTCTGCCTCTGTTTTTATGTCTTTTACATTGCTTTTGCATGTGCCTGTAATATTCCTATGCATCTCCCGTTACTCATAAGAAAGCAGACAGTAGCAGTAAAAGCAATTTTCTATGTATACTGCTTTAGAAGATACTGCTGAACACAAAATTAAATATTCCTCTAATCATGGTCACATTTATGTAGCCATTTAATATATCACTGTCAAACGCATTTTAGCTTTTCTATTTATATGTATATTAATGTCCTCTCTTCACATGTATCACGTCCTGTTAATATCAGGGGGTTTGCACCTATATTATACAATATTGAATTTCATATAATATTCCAAGTGATTTTAATAAAGGTCTTTCTTTGTATTGTGTTTCGATTTCTTTGGTCGGACTTATGAATAGTGAATTTCTTGAGGAACGGGTATGTCCAGTTTCCTGCAATGTGTTAATTTCTTGTGTAGGAATATGTTAGCATTTTATCAGATACAAATTAGTCAAAATGTAAAGCATTCTGTTCCAGGAGTAAAAAATTTTAAGAGGTTTGTATTTCTTTTTTGCATTGCTATGTCCTGCTTTTTTGTCTTGAAGGTTATTTTGAAATCAAGGAGTAGGGGAAGGTAGAGAGGAAAGGGAAAAAATTGTCTTTGTAAAGAGCTGTCAATTGCCAGCCCCAATTTGAGTAAAGAGAACTTTGTCATTTGACAAAAATGGTATTTCTGCCATTTTTTTTAAGGGTTGGGTTTTTTTTTGTTAGACAGAAAACCCAAATAATGTATTTAATCTGTACTGAAAGTGCCTGTATTGAAGAGCTGTTCCAAATGGCTTTTGAAAATGCCACAGGTTCTATATTTATCTGTACAAAGCCAGCACCATAACTAAGCTCAGAAGCCACAAATTGTTTAACATCCCAAATAGCTTGAGGTCTTAACTGACACGGAAGAAAAACCTAAAATCTACAGACAGTGATTTCCAAACAGTTTTAGTCGTAGCAGAGGAGAAGCTAACCAGGAAACTCAAGGAACAAGAACAGTTATTCATACCTAGATTGCTCGTGCCAGGACCTTCCTGCCCTTGATTTCCAATTTTATGAATTTCATGCCTGAGCAACCCATCACCGAGTTTCGGCTGCCATCCGGACAGCAAGCCAGGAAATACACCCAGACTGCCAAAACAGGCCCGTGGTGTTCAGTGAGAGAAGAAAAGGTTTAAAATATCTCATGCTAGAAATTATATTTTCTAAAAAAGCCATTTTGTATCTCAAGTCTCTGTTATCAGCTCCAGCCTCTTGATCGCATTTAAGATTACCCCAGCATTTAATACATGACTGCCTTAGTCTGGGAATAAATGTATTGACATATATTTTGCAACAGATTTTTTAAATTGGCAAGCAGGAAGTTGGCATCAAGCTTTAGACACATTTTAAGTGGTCTTTGGTACTTGAGAAGAATGAGGCAGTCTTGATAGGCAGATGGAAATAAGTAAAAATGGTAGACTTGTCAGAAACAGTCAGTTCTATCTGTCACAAGCTCTGCAGAGGATTTTCCAGACCTCCTAAATTATCTGTCTAGGGGAACAGGTCCAACTGAAACAGGCCCTTGAAGGCACTAGGTTGGGTACATGTTAAGAATTCGCAACAAAAACTGGCCCCCGGCTGGAATGCACACAATTAAATCTAGTGCTGGCATTAACACGTGAGGGTACCTAATGACAGTAATAATCGTGCTTCAAAAAGCCCTGAAGAAATGCCAGTGAAATGTCAGAGGATCCCCAAACTACCATTGCAGATTCCTTTTGGAACAAAATAAATAGCAAGGGCACATCTATCCGGAAGAGGCTCTAGATCCTTCCCCCAGTATCCTCTGCTGGCACTGAATGCTATGGGCTGGCAATGCCCACAGGGCTGACCTGCTGCTCTTCTGACAGATTCTGGCAGCTGTGGATAGACCCCTAATTTCAGGCTTGAAGATGTTTTACATATGCTGGCTTCCAGCTAAACTGGATTCACCGCTCCTCTGAAATCTCCCTGGGTACCCTTGGACATGTTTTTCTGTGAGCAGTATGGCTCTCCTTTGATATAAACACAAATCCAGCCAGAGACAAAAGCATCTGGTGGTGTCCAAGACTGTGTCTGTCACCTGCTCTGTGTCTTGGTGTTTATAAAGAGAGGAGTCGCTGTGGGGCTACAGGGATTTCAAAGCATGGAGTAGAGTCTCTAATATAAAAATAAAAGCTTGTTGGGCAAGGCTTGTGGTGGTGGTGGGAAGCTACAGCACCACGTTAAAATAAGCTGCTGATTTTCAGGCATTAGTCAGACTGCCATTAACTGAAAGTGTTGAAGGACTCATGCAAGCTCTCCTCTGCAGGGTTTCCAAGTATTGAGAGGAGCATTCCTGGGTGTTCGTTCATAGCAAAAAAATCCACCCAACCTTCCCACTTCTTCCCCCCTGAAGGAGGAAGAAACACAGTTTTGACAAGCAAAAGCAGGATGAAGGGTCTGGGGAAGAACAAGTGAAAGGCATAAGATAATAAGGATAAAAGAAATCCTAATGGGAGAAGTATTGTACTGGAGATAGTGGCAGATGGGGAGAAAAGAAGTGTCTTGAGAAAAAAAAGATGAAAAATAGAAAGATAAGGATCTGAGAAGATGGAAAAAATGAAACGTATAAAGCTTTACAAACAGAAACAAAACGGGGGAAAGGGGTGCTCTTCAGAGGCTCAGGGCAGGGTAAAAGACATGGGGAAGAAAAGCAAACCAGCTGGGATGTAATATGCTAATGTTTTAGTGTTTTTAAAAAAGTACCAGCTTCCTAGAGCAAGCTACCCAACAGTTTGAACATGAGTGATGATTTTTAGGTATCTGTTCTCTAGAGCTGGTGCTTTTTTAATATTTAAAAATGATTCGTTTCGTGTTACTGGGACACGCTGATTTCCCCACTGTACTTGAAGGAAGGGGGCTGCTGTGTCCTACTGCAGGGAACCAGTTAATGAGCATCGCAGCTCGTGATGGTCCCTCTCATAGTCCCAATGGTCATTTCTCCAGTGGATCCATCAAACTGAGGCTCCTTCCAGTGATCCCTTGGGTTCTGCCCCGAGGCAAGCAATTGTGTTGTGCACTGGAGCACAGAGCTCTGTAAAGGCAGCTCTCTGCTCCTCTGGTCAGTGCCATGTCACTGGCCTGGCTGACACTGAGATTTCCTGATCGCAGGATGCCTTGAGAGGACTATTTTGCCATCCCTTCATTCCCTGTCACTGTTACAGGTTGCCTCTTTGGGCCAACCTCTCGCACAGCCAACACTGTGCCACTTCAAGGGGAGGAAATGATTCCTGTGAGAAGGAAAGTTGCTTTTTACAGCTTTCCAGCACCTGGGAGCTCGTTGAAAACAACAATGCAAGTAATTCTCTAGTTTAATTTTGCATACAGTGAGCTGGAAAGAGTTTGGTAATGTTTTTGCATACAGTGCACCATGACAAAGAAAACTTTTTGAAATTACGAATATGCTGTGCCATTGCAAAGAGTAGCCTGGGGAATTAATGCGCCTTGCTAAGGATAGGGCAAAATGAAGGCAGAAATCCCGCATGTGCAGGCACTATCCACAGTTTACTTGTACTTACAGTGCCTGTTAACCCTGTATTGCCTCCTGCACTCCTCCTAGTAGACAGGTAACAGTTTAAAAAAACCAAACACTCCACAACCAAAACCAATCTCAGCTCTGGGAACTTGGGCACTGCTGTTGTTTTTCTTCTTATCTGAAAAAAAATTGTGGGCAACAACGCAGATTCCAAAGTTTTACCTTTTTATGATTGTTAGTCTGGAAATACGTTTCCCATTGAGTCACTGGTATTCAAGCATCTTTAGTTTGGATTTAAACAGGTCTTTCCTATTAAGGAAATGACACTGTAGCATCTGTTCATCAATTAGCTGCCAGCCTTAGAGCTGCAAATCACACCAGCAGCATGGGCACTTCTCCTGAGATGGCAGCTTGTTTGGAGGTGCGATCGGAGCCAGTGTGGCCCTCGCCTCTCCTTCCTCCAGCACCTTGTATCCATCCCCTCCATCCTCCTCCTCCAGGCTCTCCCCACCACACACAGGGCTGAGTGCTGGGCTCTACCTCTGGGGAAGAGGTAGAAACCTTCCTCCTGCTCTGCCAGAGGAGCAAAGTGAGGTCAGGAGGCATTTCCAGCCCCGGCAATGCTGGCGCATGGCTCAGTGCTGGTACGAAAGCCGAGAGGGTGAGTCTGTGCCGTCCCCACGTGTGCTGAGCAGCAGGAGCTCCGGAGATGGGTATAATATTTCCAGTTTGGAGCGGGTGGGAACTGTTAATATCCTCATGACAACCAGGAGGAGTGAGATTGTCATCGGTTATATTAGTTGTTAATTTAGTAAATATTAACAGTTTCTGGGGTTATGGCACAGGATGTCAGCTGTCAGCTTGCTTTGTTTTTCTCCTACCTCTTCTTGCAGTGACACATCTTTCATACTCCCGGATTCATGCCATGTGTTCGTTGCCTCGTGCTGACACCGGCGTTGGCAGATGTTCTGGGCTAAAGCCATGATAACCTCCCAAAAGCTAGATTTTCATCCCCTCCTGGGTACTTTGTTTCCTCTGATCTAAGGAGAAGTAATCTGCCTGTAAAGCACAGTGATTTATAATGCCTGTGGTTGGTTTCCATCCCGCCTCCCCTTCCAGCTCACCTGTGAGTGCCGCACGCAGGCACTCCTCAGAGCAGGGACTGAGTTACAGCCCGGCAGGAGCTGCTTCCCTATTGTGCAAAAGCCCTTATAATTGACATTTTTACAATACGCCTCAAGAGCAAAATTTTAACTGTATTTTTAGACCCAGGCGCACGGTAATGTGTGAGTGCCAGCCGCGGTAGTCACCCCTGCAGCTTGACAGACATGTTTGAAAGCAGCTTTAGCAACGAGTTGTGACTAGGGACAAAGCACCGAGGAAGGCAGCTTTGCCAGGGCACCTTGGCTCCCTTGCTGTGGGTGAGAGCCCCTCTGCCTGCTCTGCTCCACTCCTGTGCTGCCAGCATCCTTGAGTGCACAGCTGGTGTGCAGCCGAGCAGTGGTGAGCCCCAGCAGTGGTGAGCCCCAGGGCAAGTGTAGCTTTTCCTGACATCCCAGTTACTCAGGATAATGTTTCAGATGGCCAGGTGCTGGAGCAGCTGAGAGCACAAGTTGCTGGAAGCATAGCCCTGGCTGGATGGCTGCTCACAGCGGTATGAATCTGGCATTGAGCTGCACCCTCCAGCCTGGAGTGATTCTTTCCTCTGGATGGCAATATGCAAGCACCGGACAAAAATACCCCTGTGGTTTCAACACTCATTTAAATGGGGTGCCCTCTGCAAGGGCTGGCATCTCACAGGCCTTTGGGGAAATGTACAAAGGCTGTGATGTGTGCAGGAGCATAGGTGGGTGAGGCTCTCAGTGGGAGAATGGGTGGTGGTTTCCCTCCAGCTGTGTGGTTTAGGTTGTACATCACAGCATTGACATGCAGAACTGGTGGTCTTGTCAAGTGCCCCCTCAGAGGGGTTAGTTTAGAAACCCCTGTGTATTTTCATATTGTTGGTGGTTTGAGCACCCTTTAAACCACCTCTTCTTTGTTCTGATACCAATCCAGCTATACTTTATTTTAGGTAGCTACTCAACCATGCCTGGCATATGTGGTTTCCCAAGATCACACAGAAATGAGCATCTGTGTTTGGAGCATCAGAGAGCGCTGATTCAGAGGAATGAGGTGCACAGGCACTTACTGTGATGTGATTCTAGCAGTTACCATCCAGACCGTACAAAGCAACTTCCCTGTTTTAATTTCTGGTCAATTTAAGCTACTCAAAGATTTCTGCTCCACCAGTGATATCCAGAGACACATCAAGCACCCTGTAGATCAGGAATTCAATACTAATCCATTCTGTGGGCAAACATAAAAATCAGAGCTTTGATTTAAATTCAGGTACCTTGTAGATAGCGTGTGGGCTTGGGGCTTAATTGTCAGAAGCTCTCAGCTGCTTGTGCCAACGGGGATGACCAGCGGCATCCAGAAATGCAGTTTTCCGTCTTTGCCAGCAGTGGGTGCAAGAATGCAGTTAGAACGGCGAGGGAGGAAAACACAGGACCTGAGCAAAAAGTAAGGCTTGAGATCCTTCTAATTCCTCGTGTTGCTGAGACAGTCCACAGCCACTGTCACCCCCGGGCTTGGCAGAGTGTCCCCTGGAAGGCCGCTGGTGTTTCCTTTCCCCTCACTTTGCTTTACATCAACTCCTCCAATTAAGGAACCAGATAATTCAGAGGCAGCCAAGCGGCACTGAGTGCCCTCGCAAGGGCTAAACGTAGCCCCAGAACCTGGGGAGCCAGGTCTGCACCGAGCAGAGCCTGATGTGGTGTGTGGGAGAGGATCACAGCCACGGCTTGGCCTCATCTGGGGCAGACAGCCCCATGGCAGACCTGTGTCTGGCAGCTTCACAGTCACAGAAACATGGAATAAAACTGAACAGCCATTCCTTTTCTCCAGCAAGAAAACAGAAACGGACACTCCTCCCTTCCCAAGAAATAAAGATTGAAAAATAATCTCTCCAAAGCCCTTGAAATGAAAGAGGGGAGAAAAAAACCCTACAGGTTTGGGAGAAAAATGGAATTTCTTTTGAGTAAATAAGAAAGCAGGGAAGGCCGGGCCACTGGCAGAGCTTCACAGCAAGACTCACACTCCTGAGAGGTACGGGCAGTTATGAGAACTGAAATAGTGCATCCCGTTCTGCACAGAAGCTTTCTGTTCTTGTAAACCAAATGAAATTAATCATTACATTTATCTACAGGCTATTCTATAAAATCAATCAGCTCTAGCACTGCCTAGCAATCAAAATACGACAAGGCACTTAAACTTTGCCAACTCAATCCCATTAATGATATCTTTGTTAGAAAACAGTCATTTTTATAGAGTCAGTTGACTCTTCAAGGACTATAATAAAGCTTGATACAAGCTCATTGATTTTTTACTTTATGATTTCCAGCTGAAAGCAAACAGAGATCACTCGCTTTATAAACTGGTGAAAATATGTGTATTTAGCATAACCAATGTTATTTATAAGCAGCAGCTAATATTTAAGTGCCTCTTGTACGCCTTGATAGAAGTGGTTCATGAATTCAGATGTTCAGAGGGTGTTCTTCCACATTATTGCTGTCGTCATTTGTCTTTCCTCTCTGACATGTGCAGTTTTTTATGCAGGAAAACTGTAGACAAGGCCCGTCAGCAAGGAGGAGGGCAGCCTGAATACCTATGAGGTGTCACTGGAAACCAAGCGCTTCCCAAAACCTGGCTCTCACAGCTTTTCGTGCAGCAGCCTGGGATCTGGCAATGCAAAAGGGTGACCAAAGAACCCTGAGGAAAGCGAGAGTGGGATAGCACTGCAGGTGTGGGGGGTTAGAGGTAGGGAAAAGCTTATTGGGTGGTAAGGACTTTTGGGGGTGAGAGGTAGAGAGAGAAAGGTTTGGTTTGGGATAGGTATTGGAGGCAGGAGACTCACCAGGTGCTCAGGAAGCTCACAGACCCCCTTGGGAAATGAAGCTAAAAGAAAAATCCTGCAAAAAAACATCCATCAGGAGTTGAGCATCACTGAACCCAGCCCCTCTCCAAACAGCACAGGTGGGGCAAGAGCATTTCTGTGCGGTGTGATGATGGCCAGTGCTGGATACACATTGGGTCTGGGGGGGGTGTCCCTGTGCCGTGTTGACCCTCAGCCACCCCCTGCATTGAGCCAAAGCCGGAGCCGAGCCTTGGTGCTCCCTGCAGGACTTCAACAGTGCAGATCAGAGCTGAAAACTGCAAGCCATGGGTAAAGTGCCCCAGTAAATGGCACTGGTGAGAGCTGGTGCTCAGTCCTGAGGCAGGATGATTGCCCCCCATGCATACAGGCCTGGGGGCTGGTTGGGCTCAGCTCCCTGCCTGGGTTTGCAGGAGGTTTGATTTCAATCCCCAGGAGCAGCCAGGCACTGAGAGGCCTGGATCCAATGGGATTTTAACCTTTTTGAGCTGATGGTCATGAGATTAACAAAAGACCACCCAGTTTATGCCATGGTTTCACTGGCAGAGGACACTATGTCCTGCCTTCAATAAATGCATAGGAGAAACCAATTTAACCAGCAGGAAGGTGCCACTGACTGGCCCATCCCTGGCAGTGTTCAAGGCTGCGTTGGACAGAGCCTTGTGTGACATGGTTTAGTGTGAGGTGTCCTTGACCAAGGCACAGGGGTTGGAACTTGATGATCTTAAGGTCCTTTCCAACCCAAACCACTCTATGATTCTATGATTTCCACAGCAGTTATTAGCAGTTACATGGTGCATTACTCCAGTCTCAGGAACACCTTGTATAGCCACGCACCAGGGTGTTGCTGGCACTGCTGGAGATTATCACTTGTCCACATGCTGATGGGGAGGGGATACAGGCACCCAGGACCGGGCATGGGGCCACATCTACAAGCGGGCGAGCCTTTTGCCACAGCAGGAGGGTTGCAAAGACCAGTGAGCAGCCAGAGGCAGCACCATCATGGGCACAGGTACGCAGGCACGGCTCAGCAGACCAGAGCACTTGGTGGCAGGAGCCATTTGTGGCTCAGTCCTGTGAGCTCCAGTGTTTGGGGAGGCAAGCTGTAACAATCACTGAGGAAAGCTGGGCCCGGTCCTCCAACTGCTTGCTCCCCCTTTGCCACGGCTTTTGGACTCTGGAAGCAGTATAATAGAGTGAATAACTGGGTGAGTCTCAAGGCAATTTTTTGATGGTCTTGAAATCAGCCGGGTTAATAGGAGTTCCTCAAAGCAGCAACAGGGGAAGGGGAGGAAAAAGCTGTGACAAGAGGAGACAATTACCCGTCTGCACTGGGGGAGCCCAGCCTGAGCCAAGGGAGCTGCTGCAGAGCAGGCACCTTCTCACAAACACGGAGGCCTGCCTGGGGCAGTCAGTTCATTTCTGGCCAGGATTAAGTGCAAGCATGCATAAAGGAGGCTTCGGTGTCCCTACACTTGACTGGTTGACCGGCGCTGGTCAACCCTGCAGAAGGACACAGCTGTAATTAGTTCGACGGCGAAGGAAGGAGAGGCTGGATGCAGTGGGTGGTGGTGGTGAGAGGAGATGGGAGCAACCCCTCTTTGTGCATCCCACCTATGCAAAGCTTGTCCTGGGGCTCAGATAAGCCCTGCTCCAAAATGTAGGAAGCCCAGGGCAGCAGGAGTGAGCTGTGGAGCTGGTGGCACATAAGAAGCGCTGCCCAGGGCTGTGGTGCTGTCCCTGCAGAGGGAGGCTGCCTATGCAAACACAGCAGCAAGAAATCCCTTACAGAAGTGAGTGACAGTAATTGGGAGTAATTGAAGCAATGCAGACATGAAGAAGGCTTTTTAGTAATTCACTGCTCCCTATAATATGAATAATCCCCCTCTAAAGTGATGGTTATGGCCACTCAGCCTTGTCATCTTTCCGAGTTTCACCTTAAACTGGTTGTAAACTGAGATGATCAGTTTCCATGGGATTATTAAGAAGATGGTACATCTATTATGCTTCTCAAATCAGCCACTTTTCCACATTGTCTTTATTTAATGTCTTTTTCCTTTTATTCACCCTTTAAAGGGAGATGGATGTCCTTCGTCACTTGGGCCTGCTCTCCTGCTTATGAGTGCCATGGCAGGCATTTCCTACCAGGAAGGCAGATAAAACTTGTGTTTGGAATAACCCTCGTTCAACGTTCTCTGTTTCAGCAGAGGAGGCTCAGCTGCCTTTCAGGCTGTACTCACCACACTGCTCGGAGCCCCGGAGCAATGGCTGGTTTTAGCCTGGCTTCTGGTAGTCAAGTTGTAGCACTCTTAAAGGAAAAGGTGTAGGAAATGGAGGGCAAAAGGTCAGACTTCGCAAGGGGGTGGATGAAGGCAAATACCCCAGCTGGGACTTACAAGACGTTCTGGAGAGGATGAACCTTCAGACCAGGACAGGGAGCCTGGTGCCCGGTGCAGGGACAGCCATGCCCTGCCTGCTCTCATCATTCACCCTGCTGCAGCGCCTGGGGGCTGAGGGCTTCTTGAGATAAATCTCCTCAGTACCCAGGGTCTGTAGCAAAAGGGAGCATTTCCACATTACTGAAAGCCAGGCCTCTTGCGTGGCTGTCTGAACAGGGCTAACGGCACCACAGTGGGAATCCTCTGCTGCTATTTCACAGAGCGTGTCCCTCGCCATTTCAAATAAGGCTGGTTTGCCGGAAAGCTGGTGGGGTTCTTGTGAACTTTCCTTCTGAACAAAGTGTGCTAAACTGCTTCTGAGTGGCGTGAAATGCTTTAATCTGACATTTGGTATGCTGGTACGCGTCTTGTATGCTTGTTTCCATCGATCGCAATTCCCCTTTCAGACAGGCTGTGAAGTGACTTCCCTTTCTGCATGTGCAGTGGGCTATAGAAAATGCAAGCATGTTGTAAGCAAACTCGGATGTGACCCACCGTTACCTTTTAGGGTTACCATTCAGGTGCACGCAGTGAATGAGGTGGGCTGCGGTGGCCAGGTGCAGTTCAGAAAGAATATGAGTAGTTCTTCAGAGCAGATCTGGCACAGAGATTAGCATACAAACAAAGGGACAGAGGTCAGAGCAGCACAATTAGAGCATTCGAGCAAGGAATGTTTGGATCTGGATTTGTTTAATTCTCTGCAGCTTGATCATTCTGTAGAAGTTTGGAAAAATATGGGCAAATATATTATAGGATCACAGAATGTTGGAAAGGACCTGAAGATCACCTAGTTCCAACCTCCCTTGCCATGGGCAGGGGTGCCTCACACTAGACCAAGTTGCTCAAAGTCCCATCCAGCCTGTCCTTGAACACTGCCAGGGATGGAGCATTTACCACTTCTTTGGACAACCCATTCCAGTGCCTCACCACCCTCACAGTAAAGAACTTCCTTATATCTAACCTGAACTTCCCTGTTTAAGTTTGAACCCATTACCCCTTGTCCTATCACTACAGTCCCTAATGAAGAGTCTCTCCCCAGCATCCCTATAGCCCCCCTTCTGATACTGAAAGGCTGCTATGAGGTCTCCACGCAGCTTCTGTTCTACAGGTCGAACAGCCCCAACTTTCTCAGCCTGCAGCCCCAATTTTCTTAGCCTGTGAATGCATTACGAAGTATCACATATGGAGAATCTTTGTGCTCTCATGGCTGTTGAGCAGTGAAGTGTCAGCATTCAGGTCCAGAAGAAATTCCTACATTTTAATACCGTTAAGAAGCAGGCTTTCCTTCCTTCTGTAGCCATTCCCTAGCAGTGAGCAGAGAACCTTCTGCAGGGTGGGTTGTGGTGTCTCTTTTTCTCCCTCCTCCCCTTTAGAGCCAACCACAAGACTTGGGTGACTGTAAATGTTTGAAGTGCTCTGTTTCAGCATCTCCCCTCCAAAACATCCACCCTGAGCTTGCAGGGC
Organism: Pezoporus flaviventris; assembly: GCF_033815535.1. NCBI lineage: Eukaryota > Metazoa > Chordata > Aves > Psittaciformes > Psittacidae > Pezoporus > Pezoporus flaviventris. Next base: position 13,470,422 of record NW_026892595.1, read on the forward strand.
AAATTTGACCCTCTGTAGAGTCCAGAAACTTGGCTCTAAAGAGAAATTCAGGCACTATCTCTAGAAATAATCCAGTCTGCTCCTAGTATCAGGACAAAGAACTTCTCAATGATGGATTAAAGAAAGGCAATTTCTGCCTAGCATGCTCAGATAACTTTGTATCTGTCATGCTGGAAATAGCTCCCAGATAGCAAAACTCACTCGTCGTACAGACTCTTCTATATCAGTATCTATTCCTTTTAATTACCCACTACAGAATGGCTTGTCTGCCATCACACAAACCTCCTCAACTCCACCAGTATAGATAGAATAGCATCCTCACGGGCACTTCTCAGAAATCCCACCAGTGCCAAGCTGGGTTTCAACATGTATGGGGCCTATCAGCACAAGCTTGTGGCTCTGTTCAATAGGTGCCAAAGCTGGGGGTTTGGGCACCCCCATCAGTCCTAAGATGCAGCTTCTGTAGTCATATCACTGCCTGCATGGTTTTGGCATCTTCACAGTGATGCAAATAAAGCTGCTAATTTCTGGGAGGAAAATGACAAAGCCTGTTTCACTACCAAGCTATCAAAAACAACTTCTTTGATTACTGAGTAAAGCAAGAAACTGAATCAGCTCCATTTCCTCGCAGCATTTTTGGTATTCTGTTGGTGTTTCTAAGATTTCTCATCTCCTAACACACTGAAACATTCATCTTCAGCTACAGTGAAAACCCACAGGTTTGCAGAAAAGTCAGAAATTTGTCCTCATCTGCTGCCTGTGATGCAGTCAAATGTTTCAAGCTGGCAGCTCCAGAATATCTCATCCCTTTGGCAGTGCTTGTTCAAGTATGTCCACTTCTCCCTAGTTCTTTGCTCCTCTTGTGGTGTTTCTCAGCTAATGGCTGTGTTTGAAGAGGGCTTCACTGTGCACTTGCAGCAATACAAACATAAGAGAATTTGAGGTGCTCTGTCAAGAGGCTGTTAAGCCACAGTGCAGCTGTAGGAAAAAAAGTGGGAGCAGAAGCAATACCAGTAGGGTAGATGGAACGGGTACACCTCACAGACACACATCAACAAAAACACGAGGGGTAGGGGAGTATCAAGTTAAGCACAGAGACACAGGATAATGTCAGTGGGGAAAACAGAGACAAATACATTCTTCAGAGGGGGAAAAAAATAAGACAAGAAAAAAGGCATTGTAATTCTGTGTGAAAATGTGAAGCAGACTGTACCTTCTAGCTGTTGATTGGTTTTTCCTGAGCTGCTGAACAGAATAATTCTTACAGAAAAACACAGCAAAGATGTGAAGAAAACATATTAGGAGACCAGAATACATTTGTCAATCTAAATCACTGAGCTTTGAAAAAATTGCCCAATACAAATGGCACCAGGAGCGTAACCCACACCCGCAGAGGCATGCTGGATGACCAGCACCTTGGGGTGCCGCATGGACCTGCAGCTGGAAGCTGCCTCCTCCCTGGGTGAGAGCATCCCCCCAGCCCTGCTGAGCTCCTGCCTGGGTGCTTCAGTCCTGGCTTGGGAAGGAAAAAAACAAACCATGGCACGCTTGAGGGAGCAGGCCCCTCGTTCGGGGAAGGGTTTGCTCACTTCTGTGATCCCTGTGGCTGGAGAAGACCTCAATTAGCAGGATTTTTTCAGTCTGTCTGCGCAGGCACTTTGAACAATCAGTATCGAGCGCTCACAAATCAACAGTGTTTAGCTCAGGTGTCCTTTAGAGGCATTAGTTGTGTGCAGACACATTTATATTTCTATATTTAAAAGTTTCTATCACACACTCTGAGATTCCCAGGCTGCTCCTATGTGGCACAAACCCTATTTACACAAGGTTGGCCCTGGCAGGAAGAAGAAAATCAACCCCATTCAGCTGCAGTCACACAGTGCTCTTCCAAGACTGCAGTTCCAGTGAGTTTCCTTAATCTAAGAGGGACAAATACCACTCCTGAACAATGGCCTCTTGCCTACCTGAGTCTGACAGGTTTGTGACTGTATCGCAGACTGGCTCTGATGTGGACTGACAGGCACACTTTTTAGCTGTAAAAGAGAATACGTTTCATTCACGTAAGAAATGTGTAGCACCATGAGTAGGAAGCACATTGTGTATTCCTGAGAACAGGAAAGAAATGCAGGCGTTGCTGGCTCCCCCACGTCCTCCAGGTAATTAAAGATCTTTATAGACCCTATTGAGCAACAGATGTTCTGAATTAACTACATCAATTAGAACCAATTTCATGTCACTGGCACAGCCCCCTTGCCTGGACACTGCCAGCAGCCACAGTGCTGTTCTGGTTTAGCTGTAGTTGGGCACAAGACTGAACCAATTTAGTTCTGCAGTGAGGTGGCTGGAATAAACAAAGTGCTGGTGCTGTCTGCAACTGCACCCAGCACCATTGCTGGGAGAGTTTGCTTTGATACGAGGATTCCTTTCCAAGTCAAGAATCCCTAATTCCTAATCAGAGGTTGTTGGAAGAAGCGGTAGTGAACACGCAGTGTGTTTTAGCAGCTACAGTGCCCTTTAGCCCTGCTCAGACATGCACTTCCCATTACCCCTTCACGCATGGCAAAGTAGCAGCGGTACGTGGCACCATGGTAGGCAGAAACCCCCTTTGCAGTGGGCCAAGGAGCTGCCTGTTCCCTTCTCCTACAGCAGCCAGGAAAGTGTGTATCCGCTACTGGGGAAAAAAAAAAAAAAGGAACACCACCAAAAAAATTTAAAATATGCCTTTCCTTTTGGAGAAAGGACTTTTCTTTTTTTCCAAGGACTTGGAATTTGCTCCCCTTCACAGTGTGCCTGTGCGAGATCCTTTGGCCAGACAGACACTGGATGTTGCCTGGCTGCAGACAAGCATGCCCCTTGCAGACGACCGCCAGCGCTGCTTTACTGGCCTCAAGCTGCTTGATGTTACCCACAGCAAAGGTGTTTTCTCTGTGGGTACTGCACACAAGCAAGCACTCTGCTTTCCCGGCACAAGTGGGCAGCCTCATCCTTCTCAATTTTGTGAGCTGTAAAAGCCTCAAAGCAGCATTCTCTGTACAGGGGAGCAGTCAAGGAGAGCTATGCTAATTATCTTGGGTAGAGGATCCTTAGGTCTTTGCCAGTTTTTATCAAAGCATAAAAAGCAATTATTAAAATTAATGCAATTTACCATGTGTTCTACTTCTAGCAAAGCTATTTTTGGCAAGGGTTTCCATCTGTCCCATTCAGCAAGATCAGCCACAGACTTTTGCTATTCCACTTCCCACAGTTCTCATGTGGAGCTAGGCAAACACATGCCTTTTTGCAGAATCAAGAACCTCAACTACAGCATGTAGCTTACCTGAAAATGGCCATCACCTACCTTGTGGTGAGTGGCCTCTGCATGATGAATGCTTTTTCTTCTCTCCCTATTGCTCTGTCTGCAGGGTGACAAAAATCAGCTTCTGTCTGTATTTTCACTCTACCTGAAGCAAGTGGAGATTAGTTCGTTTATGGTTTTATACGGCTGAAGATAAACCAGTGCAAGGGGAATAAATGTGTAAAGAATAAAGACCCGACTCCAGGATGGCGTCTGTGGGCCCAGAGCATTCAAAGTGTTCCCACTAAGAGACTCTGGAAAACTGGCAGTAACACCTGTATAAACAGGAACCCAGCAGGACTGATTGTCCAGAGTGGAAGCAAGTGAATTCTCTGAATGACTGGAGTTCTGGGGATGGTTTTGCATTTGCCATCCCCTCACAGTCCTCTGGCAGCAACATCCTCTGCACTGAGACCTCTTCTCTGTCCAAATGAAAGAGAGCCCTGCAAAGGAAATAGCACAGGCAGCTCAGTCTATCCTTTGTGCCACTCGTCTGAAGTTGCGCAGATGGAGGAAGCTGGGCAGATGAAGAAGGCTGTTCTAACGTGACACACTGAATCACAGCGGTGAGCCGGCTTATTTTCATTGAAAAATACAATAAAACAACTGTATTTTTACCTGTCCACTGAGCATAGTAAGAGGGAGGGAAGCCCAGATGTGATGCTATCACTGAGATAGACCCCTCACCCTGCTCCTCTTTACCTGGGGAGAATACGTTAAGCTGTAGCCCTATATGTAGTACATATACTAGAGTAGCTGCTTATTAACATTTTAAAATAAAGAAAGGTGTAATAGATTGAGTGAGGAGATGTGATAATGACACAATTAAGAATGGAAACCTGTTAAAATATATGTTAATTGCCAAATTGATGTCTGTCCCTGTGAATAAATAAATAAATAAATCTGGGATATAATCCCTAAGGAGATTATTAATACATAAAGAGGGAACTCTGACTCTTGAGTCTTTAGACTCAGCCTGTCTGATGGCTGTATCCCATGACATCCATGCTTGGCAGCACAACAGCATACTGCTTTCCACTTGCCATGCTTCCTGAATAAAGGAACCTGAGTGAAAAATCTGGCAGCAAATTAGTTTGTGCTTAAAGTCACTAATATCGCTACCTGGTGGGAGACAAATGTTGGAGGCACAGTTGCCAGACAAGTTGTCTGGAGGAAGAATTTGGTCAAAGCTGCCTTGAAGTTTCCACTGTTCACCTTCACTGCAGCACTGCCCTGTGCATCCAAGTACAAAGATTCCTCCTGCAGACACACTCTCTCTGCTGTGTTGTGCCAGACTTAAAATGAAACTCCTGAGTATGTTTATTTCAACACCGTGTCACTACAACATTATGGCTAGAAATGCTGCTCTCCAGAAATAATGTTCCCTCTGTAACCTAGGTCCGCAGCAGTCTCCCAGTCACATTGTCTTAATCTGCTCAGAGGCACTGCCCTTTCCTCGGGTATTTTCTTCTTATTCCTCCAAGCTCTGCAGGGAGAAGTGGCATTTATTAGGATACTCAGTGCAAATTCTTCCCATTTCATTCTCTCTCACAGGCATTCAATTCAATAAAAGATTCTTGCCTCTTTTAGATATTTAAAGACTGACATTAGCGATTTAAAGTTAATTAAACAGAAGATTCAAGGCTAAAATCCATTCTCACAAATAGCAGTGAAACTCTAGTATAAGTATAGTGTGCTTCACTGCGTAGTAACACAAGAGTGAGGGCTCCTTCCAGGCCAATGGAGTCACTGATGTGTAAAGTGCAAACAGCATTTGGCACTCTATCAATTAACTCAGTAGAGTAACTCCACGTGTGAGCCAGTGATTGAGAATATTTTCATGGAATATTGTGTATATTATCCTGCTCTTCTGGATTGCATTTAAATAATAAAATACTAAATATGTGCTTATATATATACATATTCATGTATGTATAGGTATAATGCACAAAATTAGCTCTAGGTAGTCCTGTGAGGAGCAGGGAGCTGGACTCGATGATCGTTATGGGTCCCTTCCAACTCAAGATATTCTATGATTCTGTGATAAAATAGCAGGTTGCTGAATTGCAATAAACACAGATTTTAGTGTTTTGTTCTGCTTCCACAAAACCATACACATTTCTGTTTTACATTTGTGTGCATATACGTGCATGTGTGTGCCTCTGCATATTATAAACATATGTATAATGTCTCACTACATGACAAGAAAATTACAGTTGAGATTTTTTCTTCCTGGAGAGTAGGAAATCTCAGTCCCCAGATGGTAGACATGCTCCCCAGCCAGTCGCATTCCTCTTCTCCTCCAATGCTTTTTGGATTTGTGCAGCAATTTTGCATAGTAGAGTTTTATTGCTGTATGGAAAGAATACCAACTGTCTAGCTGAAAATGTATATATTGCTTAGGAACACATGCATATCTCAGAAGATGGTAAATACTTTGATTTTTCTCTCCAATCTACATCCTTTTTTTTGTTGTTGTTGTTATTGCTAAATGCATAAGTTCAAGTTAAATTCACAAATACCAAACCCAAAGTTACATCCAATGCAGGGTAGCCTATTAGTAATGGCATTGGCAATGCATTATGCTGGGAAACATACACAGTGGTTCTTCTGCATGGCTCGTATCTCTACAATGCATCAAGGAAACGTCTCAGTCCCTTCCTCATGGTGCAATACAATCAGTCCCCTCTGGGGATGAGAGCACTCCCTGTATCTCCCTGTGCTCTGCAGTGCTCCAAATGTGACGCAAAAAAGTAGATCTCACTTGTATTAGTTAACTACTCAACCTCAGTAGCGCAATTCAGAGTTTGTGATGGATCAGGCCTAGAGATCAATATTGCAGCATGGGTTTTTTTAAAGATGCACAGACAAATTTCACAAATTCTGATCACAGGTGCCTTCCATAATAATCGAAGGCTCAGTCTTTGATCTTGCAGGATCACCCCGAAGTCCACTGTATGCCATTTTGTCGTAAAGAAAATTATTTGGGATCAAAGTGTCTCCCACTTTAACTAATGAAACAGATAGGAAGAAAAATGAATGATCAGAAATAACTGCAATTTGAACAGTAATTTACACCATTAACTACTCCAGAAATCAATAATCAGGCACAAAAAGAAAATCAGTTGAGGGGATGACTGAAGAAAAAATAAATCTCTTGGGCATCTTGCCACTCCGGGGATTTTAATTTTGAGTTTTCCACTCCCAGCCATCCATTCTTATTGCTCACCCATCAACCTCCTGATGAATATAAAGGACTCCAGTATGAAGCGCCAGAAGATTGCTGGGTTGGTAGAACAATGGAAAGGGAGTCCTTTGGGTTTGGAGGAGGAAGGGTAAATTGCAGATGACAGTTTAGAAAAGTTTGTCTCTGCTCTTGCCTTTCCCCCCCTAACATCTCTTTTTAATATCATTGGCAGGCTAATAACCATTTCAAAGGTAACCAAAATCATACTCACAGGCAAATCACCTGGAAATCTCCTCCTGATTGACTCTAACAACTGACATAATTTTTAATAGAAGTGCAACATGATTTATGCCTTTGCTTAGTGGTATAGTTTTAAGCAGGGACAAAGTGGCTGTTTAATCTTACTCCCATGTTAGAGGCATTTATCTTCCACCCCTTTGTATTTACTATTTACATCTTCATAAGCATGCAGACACTGTAGCCTTCACTATTAGCAATACTCCTTGATTTAATAGCACTTATGAGAGTATCTCTGTATTTTGAGAGTTATTAATGAACATTGTGAGTTCATCTGTGTGCCTGTTTATGACAGGTTATCTGCTATGGATTTTGATCAGGAGGGAGTTGAGGGGGCTCAAACAAAAATCTTACATGAAAAATATTACAACCGCTGATGTGGTTACATAGGCAGTTACAAAAGCCGACTTCTACACCAAAAGAGTGACAAGTTAAAGTACCCATCCTACAGAAAGGGAGAGGTGTGGTGTGTAGGTGAAAAGGGTGTTTTCAGCAAGTATGGCTGACCTAGACTGTGAAATGGACCCTGCTTCAAGCAGATACTATCCTGGTGCCTGGGGGCACAGGGTGTCCAGGCTCCTGTGATGAAAGCTGGCAGAAGTGCTGTGTAAAAAACCTCACTGTTTGAAACCCAGATCCTGAAATGCAGTGCATTTATTGGCAGATAGAGGCTGTTTGTGGAGGAGTTGTTTACTGGTTGGTGCAAGCGTTGCTCAATTGCACCTCCATAGCACCATGGCTCTTGGAAACCCCACTAGAAACTGTCCAACTCACAGCTCCTCCTGCAAAGGAAAGCATGGGCCTGCCACTCGGAAGGCGTGACAGATATAAAAAGGATCTCAGTGGGTGCATCTTTACCCAGAGACTGTGAAGCTGATGCTAGGTACAGATCTTTGCAGTTCTATACCATCACCAGTGCAAGAGCAATCAAGTGGCCAGGCACCACTGGGGCTGAAGTACGAGCATCACTGTGAAAAAAACACAAAGAGAGAAGGAGGTTTGCAGGCACGGGAGAAAGGAGAGGAGAAACCTGCAAGAACAATCTTTTATGCTTGCAACTAGTGGTTTAAACTTTGGAATAAACAAGGTCACTTGCAATTATGGGTATCTTTTATTGCTAATTACTGCTATTTATGTTGGCATTTATAAAGTGGCATGCATGATTATTTCATATACTTAAACTTGCTCAGTTGAATGTGTAATCTTTAGCTCCCTATGTGTTTAAGACTTATTTTTACACACTCAGACATGTTTCTGTATCTGCTGTAATTCACCAGTCAAAACATGATATACATGACTTGGGTACCGATCTTTCCATTTTAATTGACACCCCACCCAGTAACTAGTCATGTTTGACTGCTTTTTCAGATTAAAAACTAAAAAGGAAGAGTTATGTGGAATTTATTTGCAAATTCTCTTTGTTGAGCCCTGTCACTTTAGTGACAGCCCTCCCTGAATTCTCCCTCTTTCGGGTTTGAAAAGTGGTTGTAACCCTTTCAAGCCTGGACACATTTTCTTTAGTTCATTTTCGTGTTTGCCTTTGCATTCAGAGGCAGATCTTCAAAGGGCATTATTAGCAAAACTAAATCCAGACTATTTCCAATTGCACGCAAACACAAAGATGGCTCAAATCCCTGAATAGCAGAGAATACCCTGCAGAAGAGCTTCCGACATTCCAGAGGGCAGGTTAAACCTTCAAAAAAACAGCACAGCAATTTTTTTCTCTCGTATGTTGAAGATGATTTTCCTTCCATGAGCATAAAAGTCTAATTTTATTAAATAATCCAGTGGGCAACTTGCACCACTATAAACACAGATGGTCTTCAGTCATGCTGACCAAAGCAAGTTTCTGGGAGAGCTTAGTTAACACTGCCTATACCAGCTTCTACCCAAACTGGTACAGGATGTGTCCCTGTCCAGAGCCTACTACATGACACATGCCCTGAGACTTTAGCAAACTGAGTGAGCAGAAGTGAAATAGGACACCAGGAATGGTTGAGGCAGCAAAGGTGTCACCACCACGGTAACTTTGAGCCATCTGATATGAATATTTGTCCTCCTTTTATGATATATTTTATTTTGTAGCATTGAACTCACATATTGGAGTGAGTGCCTGTTTTTCCTTGATCCGATCACTTGTATTCAGGTTGGACACATAACCTTGGCACACATAGTTAAACCAGTGCATATAAAGGTACAGTGCAGCAAAGCCTTAATTTTTAAGTTGACTGAAATTCAAAATGCTTCAGTAAAGTAATAATAAAAAAGAGTTAAAATATAAGGAAGAGCAAAACAGATGCAGATAGGAGAGAGCAGAAGCAGTATGGAACTTGGCTCAGCGTTCGAACACTCCTTTGTTCGGCATATGCCTTTTTCCACATTACTCCTGCTCACCGTAGCTGGTATCGGGCTGCCCTTTCTCACATGGTATTTTTGCTGGGTTAACCCTTTGAATTTAGCACGTCAGGCATAAGAAGCCATTTTGTGCCTGGCAATTGCAGAATGTGTTCCCCTGTGTGCCAGTGGATGCGTTCTTACACCATTTTCTCCATGTTTACCCTATATTAGCGCTGAGGCAATGTCACACGTGTAAAAGGGACATGCATGTTATGCTGTACATCTTTAAGGCTCTGAATGAACATTAACTAATTAGTCAGTAAGGAAAAGAGCTGTGAGAAGGCTCTTTCAAAGAACAGAAGCTGCAGGGGATACAGCTTGAACACCAGCTGCGGTCTGAATGTGTAAAGGCCCAGAGGACGGGAAGGGAAACAAACAGGCTGAAAGGCTGGAGCAAGCCTGCAAGAGGGCTCCAAAAATACAAAGAAATTTAACGTTAAGACCGGTTGCAGCTCACATAGGTACAACTAAGATATTAAGAATGGACTGTCAAGCTCGACTGTTAGCCTTTAGCATGAGAGGAGATTGTATTATAGCATAAATGCTACTCAAGCCTTAATTATAGTGAATCAATGCTCTGACATACCACTTTAGGAAAACAAAGGTCCCATGATAAAAAGAGGTTTCTACATTTCCTTTAACTTTGCTCCAGAATACTGAGAGCTCCAGTGAAAAACTGAGCCCTTTGGTTTCCCATTCTTAGTTTTCTTGGACAATGAATATTTTTTTCCTTAGAAACTAAGGATAATCTGGTAACTAAAACATGGGTCTGGCATTCAAGGTCTCAGGCTGTATTCCCAGCTAGCTCACAAGGTCCACTGACAACCCACCACCAGTACTTTCCCTGTTCTCTCAATTCTGCTTACTCAAGGTGTGATTTTTGTGGCTGTCTTCTTTGGGAGAAAGTCTGCAAGAGTTTAGAGTGAATGAGCACTCTTGGCAATATGCACGCGAATAAAATTATTTGTCTATTGAGAAGGTGAATGTGGTTGGCATGGTAGGACTTCACTTCGAAAATCAGGCTTATCAATAGCTGGAGTAAGAAACTGAGAGCGTGCTTGATGCCAGTAAGTCACCCAGCATCACTATGGTTTGACAGGGCATGAGAAGTTGGTGCCTATTTGAGAGCAAAGTGTTTTTCCCAGCGTCTAACATGGCTGTTGCAACGGAGGTTTATGGGCATCTCTGTCATGAAAACCACTTGGGTTAGGGATAACTAAATACAACGCCTCAAGGGCCCAGCTACAGGCTGAGACGGACCCGTCACTCTTGCCATAACTTTTCCACCTGCCCAGATGAAAGAGCACCGCTGAAAGCCCTTTCCTATGGGGTGAGGAGAGCAGTGAGATATGAGCATAATCCTCCAAGTGTGCTCAACTGCCTTCCTGGGTCTTTAGGGGAAGCCCCTAGCTGAGGGAACTGGCTAGCTTGTGTCAGTGCCAGATAAAGCATTTTTTAAAGACAGAGCATTGGAGGAGAGAAAGAAGGAAGAAGAAAAAAGAAATAAGGGGGGGGGGGGGGAGCAAGGGATATTTACAAGTGTGGGAAATGGAAGCTTTATCGGAAGATAAGCATCTGGGCTGGCCCGTCTCTACGAAGCGTGGACACACTCGCTGCCTCTGAGTCTCTCAGGAAAGAGCAAAAGGAGCTGCTGACATTTCTGCTGAAAGGGAAGAATCAATGAATCTTTGTTTCCCAACGCCTGCTTGTTTGACCTTATTGTGTTGCGGAGTCGAAAAGGAAGAAAAGAGAACGGGTGAGGGGAGAGGGGATAATAAAATCCAAGACAAGATCACAGCCCTCTGATCGCTGGAGATGCCATTATTTGGTTGTTGTCCTATTTACCGCTGTTGCTCATTTCTGATTCTTGCCTCGCTGTAATAAGTCACACTCGTTCCAGCCATCATCCCTGTATTGATAGGCAAATGTCACCCGCGTTTGATTGACGTCCATTGCTCCTGAATACAGAAGTATGATTTAGGAATCAATTCTGTTTGTTTATTTAAACAGCTCTTTGTGTACCTTGTATATCTGTAAGCAGGACAAGTTCCTTAGTATTTTCTCAGGAGAAATGCCACTAATACTGCACATTCACCTTCCCACTCAGTCACGGAGGTGCTCATCACCCCTTAGGGGAGGAGAAAACTTTCACACACAAATAGGAAAATTAAAAAGATCGAGAATTTTTTTTTTTAAGGAAGAAAAATCAGGACTTAACAAAACGCTTTGCTGGCCCCGGGTTAAGCCAGAGAGATGTTTTTCTTAGGTCCAGGCATCTGTTGATCTGCGTATGCCCGGCACTTGCCTTTGGCTTCTACAGAAAAGGCAACTCTTTCCCCCGATGTCAGTTTGCTAGCGAAGCGGCGGCTGACTTTAACACCGGGAAAGCACGACAGTCGGTGATGAGTGCCGTCAATTCCAATTCACAGAACGCACCGCTTCCTTCTCTGCCTTCATGGTTGCAATCGGGGAAGGGGGAGAAGAGGGAGATCCGAAGTTGTGAGAGATGCTAATCTCTGTTACTGCGCGAGGTGGGAGGTTTATGTCAATAGGCAATGGGCAACTGTAAAGCTTCCCTACATTTAAAGCAGTATTTCCCAGAAAACACTAATATGTCAGGTCAGCCTCAGGGAAGCCTTAAGCAGGTGGATTGACCTTTTAATTCTCGATCGGCGACCTGAAGGGTACCCAGAGGCTGCTAAACACATGTCTTCCTTTCGGTCTGCTCCAGAAAGAGCTGTCATTGCGAGATGCAGCTAGTGAGTGAGGCTCACGATTTCACTGTTCATCCGTTTGCGGGAGGGGAGGGGGAGGGAGAGAGGTGTGGGGGGGGAAATACATATTTCCCACACTGCCAGAGTAATGCCAAACTCTCTGTGAGTGGGAAGAGCAGAGCAGATGCTGGAATGAGATGCCAAAGCAGCTCCCCTTTCCCCTGCGCTTTTGGGTGCCTATAAATTGCTCCAGCGCGCTCGTCAGCCTCCTCGTCTCCTGGCAGGTGGCACCCGGGCAGGATCCCGCTCTCTCTCCGGCTCCAGCTCGGGCTCGGGCTCCGGCGCGGCGGTGCGGTTCGGGCTCTCGGCGGCGGGCAGCGGGGCGGCGGGGCTGCCGGGAGGCGCGTCCCCGCTGAGGACTGTCGTCTGTGCGAGGGGAGGAAAAAGAGGAGAGAGCGAGCAAGCGAGGAGGCGAGCGGGGCGATCGCGAGAGGAAAGGCAAGTTCCAGGGAAAGTTGACTCAGACTGGCACAGCCTGCAAAAAAAAAAGTCGATCGCCAGCAGGAGCATAAAAGTGCGGGCGGCCGGGGCGCGGCGGCAGCGCTCCCTCCCCTCCGCTGCTCTCCTCTGCTCTCCCTCCCGCCCCGCGGCCGCAGCGGAGCCGCGACCCGCTGAAGCCCCCGCCGCCACCGGCAGCGGGAGGGCGACGAAGCCCCAGGGGAGCCGAGCTCGGGCGGGCTCGGCGGTTTTTCGGCTCTGAGGAGGTCCCCCGCCAACCATCAAGATTTTGTCCAAAAGCAGGCAAGAGGATCGCCCTGCGCTGAGCCGGCTGGTGGGCAGCAGGCGGCGGCTGATCGCTGCCGGCGCGCTGGGGGTGGTGATGGTGCTGCTGCTGGTCATCCTCATCCCGGTGCTGGTCAGCTCGGCCGGCACCTCGGCGCACTACGAGATGCTGGGCACCTGCCGCATGGTCTGCGACCCCTACGGCGGCACCAAGGCGCCCAGCACGGCGGCCACGCCCGACCGCGGCCTCATGCAGTCCCTGCCCACCTTCATCCAGGGGCCCAAGGGGGAAGCCGGACGGCCGGGCAAAGCGGGGCCCCGTGGCCCCCCGGGGGAGCCGGGGCCGCCCGGCCCGGTGGGGCCGCCGGGTGAGAAGGGCGAGCCGGGGCGGCAGGGTCTGCCTGGTCCCCCGGGCGCGCCGGGGCTGAACGCGGCTGGGGCGATCAGCGCCGCCACCTATAGCACCGTGCCCAAGATCGCCTTCTACGCCGGCCTCAAGCGGCAGCACGAGGGCTACGAGGTGCTCAAGTTCGACGACGTCGTCACCAACCTGGGCAACCACTACGATCCCACCACCGGCAAGTTCACCTGCTCCATCCCCGGCATCTACTTCTTCACCTACCATGTGCTCATGCGGGGCGGCGACGGCACCAGCATGTGGGCCGACCTCTGCAAGAACAACCAGGTGGGCACCGCGACGGGGGATGTCGCGGGGAGCAGGGGACTTGAGGGCAGCGGAGACCGGAAGGGAGTCGGGTTTGTTGAGGGCAGCCGGGTACCGTGAGGGGAGCAGGCACCCGTGGGGAGACGGGGTCTCTGAGGAAGCGGGCCCAAGAAAGTGCATTGGGGTAGTTCGGGGGTTGGAACTAAGCGATCTTCAGGTCCCGTCTAACCCTGATCATTCTGTGAGTCGGCACCAGAGAGGGAAAGCCGGGCTCCCTGAGGGAGTGGGCGCCGTGAAGACAACTGGCGGGGAGGGGCGAAAACCCTTGGGGGAGTTGAGGGGAGCGGGCGCTCGCTGCTCCGGAGCCGACGGGGGCCCTGCCGGCTCCGCCTCGGTTGCCCCGCCGGCCCGCGGGGTGAATGCGGACTCAGAGCACTCTTTCCCCCGAGAGTCCCGCCGCTGGCTCCCGCTCTCAGCCTTCTGTCCGAGCCCGCTCTCGGGCAGAGCAGCACCTGGAAGCCGGCCGCTTCCCTCGTCCGGTTCTCAGTGTCGGCCGCAGGCCGCGAAGCGCTAGCCGCAGCATGCCGCTCCGGGAGCGGAGGGCGTCGGGGGCGGCTGCTCCCGCGGGTGCGAGCGGGACAGGAGATCCCCCACGGAGCGGAATCTCGCTGAGAAGGAACAAGAGCCGGGGGAGGCGGTGAGCTCAGAGGGGTGATCCTGCGTGGGGAAGGGTGAGATGTGAGCGAGGAAGACACCCACGGGACGGGGCTCCCACGCCCGATTTGGACACGCTCAGACCCTGCTGGGAGCGAAGTCTCCCTCTGCCAGGGAAAGCCGGTAGCAGTGAGAGCACGGTGCCCGCAGACCATTCCCAGCGGCGGGCCGACACACAGCCACTGCCCGAGGTCTGCCGGCACCCCCGACAGGAGGGAAACGTTCGGAATAATTAAAGACCCAGCCGTGCTAGCGTCTGAGAGACAGAGGAATCATCCATTTTAATTAGGGTGAAGGTTGGCACCGCGCTCGCAGGGGCCGTGCCTGTCACATCGCCCCCGAGGAGCGTACTTCGCAATTTTTCCTTTCTTCCGTGCGCTGCTCGCAGACAGAGAGCTTGGCTCTAATTATGAGAGCGCTTCGCGATACCGCCATGCCTCCTGCCCTGAGTGCCGAGGGCAGCACGGGGTTCCCCGCGTCTCTGGGAGCCCCGTGGTGCTTCCCCGGCCTCCACTGAGGAAGGAGGGCGAGGGACCCGCCGCTCAACAGGTCCTTCCCCGCTCGGGTTGTCCCGGCCCGCAGCGGGTTGCCGGCTGCAGGCTGTCCCAGTTTGGGGTACCCGGCGCTCTGCCCGGGCTGTTCACCCGCCGGCGGGCTGGGCTGGGGGTTGATCCGGTGTCCCCGCCGTGTTCGTTCGCTCGCCGGTGCGCCCCGTCCCCGCAGAGCATCGCAGATCAGCGGAGCCCTCAGCCCGCCGGCCCTTGGCGCTCGGCGCAGGCGGGAGCGACGGCGGCCGGTTAATTCATTTAATAGAGCACTTAACCTTCTGTTTATGGCCCCTCAGAAGTACCAAGGAACCAGAATAATGAGGCCATCAGCAGCAATTAATTAAATTAGAAAATGTCCACCATAAATACTACCACAGCAGATAAAGCAGGACTAGTAAAGAGAAGTACATCGCTACCTACTCACTTCGATTTCTTCAGACAAAGGCAGTATTTTCCACCTAGAGGATACCATTTTATTGGCATTAAAACATTCTTCTGGTTTTGACCCCCATTTATAATGTTTTAAAGTGTTTATTTACCCAAACCCTGAACAAAATACACACCAGCACATTTTAAAAAGTACTCAATTATTGCATTGAACCTGAAGTCTAATCGTTCCCAAATGTAACTGCTTCCAGTACCAGCCATGAGACAAATTAATCTCGCAGCAGTTCAAAGGGGGGGGGGGGTGTGTGTGTAATGCAAGAAAGGGCAGAGGCTTTATGTATATAGTTGTATCTCTCTATGCAAAGATAAGAGTTTAGGTAAATACAAACTATTTAAAATTGATACATAGTTTTAATGTAGCAGTGCCTCCTTTTGATGATGATTTATGCTTGAAACACTAAACGCTGATCTGACAGCGGTTAATTTTGCGTATTATTTGTGAGAAAGCTCAGACATTTTGGAAGGAAGTCGTTGAATGGGAGTCTGACAAAGGTCACATTATAAATCCGGTGTTTTCTAACAATGAAAAGACCAAACCCCTGAAAAGTGAATGACTTACAGGGGGAACAAATCATCCCTAAGCAGTGCGCAGGTAGAACCTCAAGGTCTCTGCTGTTAACACATTGCCTTCTTTAATGGTTATGAAGCTTGATCTCACCTTTAAGGTAAACTGAGATCACACAGCTTACCTTAGATCACACTATTTAGTATGTGTGTGCAACCTGAGAGCATAGCTTCATGAGAGAACTTGCACGCAACTTCTGAAATGTATAGCCCATTAGCCGTTTCATTTTGAGATACATTTACCGTTTTGCAGCAGAGAATTCATTTGAGACTGTTCTCCTAGCCTTTGCTCTGGCTAACCAAACAAGCAGGTAAAACCCCCAAGAATAGCACTGTAGAGTATAGAGGGCATTTATTGCTATGCAGAGGGCAGGAAGATCGGTACTTTGGTTTCTAGACTTTCAATACTGTCTTTTTTCCTTTTTTCTCTTCAGCCAGTATGTACTGTATGTAGAATCTTAACAATTAAATATTCATTGCTGTTGTAGTCAGTGACCATGTGTTGACTCCCTTAAGATAGTCACTAATGCAATTTGATATCTCCTTTACCATCCACAGAAGCACAACATTTTAGACAAATCCACAGAAGTAGCACTTCATTACCATGTAAATGGGAATCTGGAATGTACTTTTAACCATTTTGTTTGCCACTATGCAAGACACTAGCTCTCTATGAAAGTTTTCCTACCTCACCTGTAGCCTTTTCTCTCCTTCCCATTACCCCCTCTGTTTACACTCTCACCTTCCCAGCGAGTGTCTCAGCCCATTATTTCCTTTGCAGGGTATTTCCAGGGTTAATGGCCCAGACTTCCAACTCCACCCTGCCTGTCATTAATCCAGAGGAAATACCCAGTGCTTAGAATAATTATTGCTTAAACACCAGCAAAATAGCTCGTCTATTTTGTAACAATCCCAGGCAGTTCAGGACCAAGAAATCCTGAAATAGTTGGGGTTTATCATCCTGCCGTGTATCAGTTTAAATTTGCAGCCTGTCACACCCCTGCAAGCCTTGTAAGTCTTTCTCCCTCTCTTTACAGGATGTATAAAGAATTTCCACCTACTGTGATTTTTTTCAGCTCCATAATGCCATAAGAACCCGTGTGGTAAAAGAACGTTTCAGTATTAATGTGAAATCCTATCACATGAAAATTTAATTTGGAAATTTATCATTTAAACTTTGAAAGGAATCCATTGAAAATTGTGAGTTATAGCCTATTTTTTCAACTCAGAACAGATAAAATCCCACATATAGTACACCAAGTCATGCATTATTACTTAGTTCAGGTTTGCAGGACCACTAAATCACTTACTGCTCTGTAACTATGCTAGAACAAAGCCAAGCAGATGATGTGTTACACTGAAATAAATCACATACAACTAAGTTTAAATATTTTACTGAACAGGGTCAAATTATATATAAATGATTTGGAGATTTGCAATGGCACGGGCTATTCAGTGCTGGAAACCAACACGCATCTTGAAATCACAGATTACTTCCCGTTTGCTAGTAATGTCAAACGTAGTCAGCAGCGGAATAGCAAGGGAGGAATGCAGAAAAAAAATTAGGTTTAAGTGAAAGGTGCAAATGAAAAGCCCTCAGTGACTTGTATATCCCAAAACCTCCTAGTGCGAAGAGCCACTTGTGTGTGATTTTGCACATTTGCATCTCTTAAACCACACCAAAATTAAACCTTTGCTCGCTGAAATGTGGCAATAGCAGTTTCCCCAAACCCTGACCAGGCTCTTTACCTGCTTTGTGTGCACTGGAGTGTGTGTGTGGTTGGGTGCGGATGTTTTGTATTCTTTTTGCAGCATAATGCCATTAGTAGTACAACAATAAATCACCTCTGGGAAAAGTCCAGCCAGGTATTATCAACAGGGCCTCACTGCGGATCCTCACCAGTGTCAATCACTCGTCCCACTCAAAGAAAAGCAATGCCAATGTAAAACTGGCACATGACCAGATTCAGTTGTCCCAACTCCAGCTGTTATTCCGCGTGTATTTAAAAAGTCTCCAAACATCTACAGGAGTGCAGGTGGTGGTTGTGTATTAATAAGATGACTGAGAAAGGATAGTTCTTAGTTACTGCTTTCATTTCAGAGGTTGTTTTATAGGAGAAAATAAGCAATAACCGTAGGAAAGAACTACAGTATATGTTGCCAGGCATTTAATGTGGCAACTTGTGCATGCTGAATAAAACATTTGAAGATATGCTTTAATTTCACCATGCAGGAAGAATTATCCGAGTTTTCTTAACCACTCATTATGTATTTTATGTAGGTTCGAGCTAGTGCGATTGCTCAGGATGCTGATCAGAACTACGACTATGCCAGTAACAGCGTGGTTCTTCATTTGGAGCCAGGAGATGAAGTTTACATTAAATTAGATGGAGGAAAAGCACATGGAGGAAACAACAACAAATACAGCACATTTTCTGGATTTATTATTTATGCTGACTGATAATGAGTAAAACAGACCCACCAAACCAGTCCAAAAATGAAGCTTGCTCTTCTAAGCAATGGATTTGCGTGGCAAAAGTCAATGAAACAAGCACCCCAGCAGAGAGAGACCATCGAGCACCTCACTAGCGGGGGGGGGGAAAGTCGAATGCTACCTGATTCACATCTGTACAACACAGAGAAACCTTATGTTAAAAAATTGCAAAACAAGTTAAACAGATGTGCGATCCAGTACCGCCAAAGCAAATACTTCCTCATTGTCAGTGTCCATGTGAATGAAGTCGTACATAGAGCAAATTTTTATAGAAAAATAAAACACCACCTAAGGACGCTGAGGTATTTTTTCAATGTATATGATACTTTGATGTGTTATGATCTTGCTGCTTTATCCATACTTCAGCTTTGGTTCTTGTGACTTACTTGCTAACAATGATGCTTGGAGTCCACTCGTAGTGTGATAAGGAATGATTTTCCAATAAAAGGAAGGGGTAATCAAAATACGCTTTCTCTCTCCAAAGGAATTGTTTCACTTGTACTTCTCTTATCCTTCTACATAAAACTAGAAATTAATCAGCTTCAAGCCTTAACTCGATGTTCCTGCTTTGTAGGTTTACATTAGACTTTTGACATCAAATCAACCCAGTGGAGTTGTTTAAATTTTGTTTTCCCCTTAACTGTGTTCTAAAAGAAAAGGGATAGAAGAAACCTTTCCTTTTTCTTACTTCCTGAAAAATACAGCTATATAAAATAGAATATGAACTATTCTATTGGACCAAATCCCTGATTCCACCAAAGCCAATGGCGAAACTCCCATTGATATTAGTGGAAAAAAAGATGATTTGGCCTTTAAATTGTAAACATGTAAATATATATATTTAGACAATTCTTACAGGCCCATTCCTGATGGTTAGTAGTGTAAATATTTAGCAAGGCTGGCATCCACATCCTCAGACTAAGGTAGAGTGTTTCCTTTGCAGCAATTAGTTGTCATTAGTCTTTTAGCGCTTAGTCTGTACTTGGGTACAATTTCTAATAAAATATTTATGACTTAACATACTGCAGACGTTCAACTAGAATTTCGCAGGAGTATAATGGGTCAAAACATTACTTGTCTTAGGTGTCTTGTCTCACTGATGTTAGTGGGCTTATTCCTACAAAGGAAGAATGGGAGATCTGACGTGTGAGAAAATGCTGTCACACAGACCTTTTCCATGGTAGCTAGTTACCGGTTTGTAGTAAGGTGTGCCTATGAAATGGACACAAATAAGCATATTACCAAAAATGATAACACATATGCAAAGAAAGAAGCAGATATTTACATGCAAAAAAAAAAAAAGTGTGTATTAAAACCTATTTTTCTCAGTCATATAAATATATATATAGATATATATAAAGTCTCAAAGTTTAATCCATAGAAAGGATTAATGGCTTGGAGAATTAAACTAAACACAGGCATTATGAGTTGCATAGTTATAAAAATGCTTTAAAATCAGTTAATACCAGTAATGTCCATAGAGTATTTTTATTCAGAAAACGGATTTATTATTTGGTTTGGTTTGGGGAGGGGAGGCAGTCTATTTCTCTCAGGTTAAAACTTGCAGATCTCATTCTAAACCGAAATTATTATAGCAGGATAATTAATAAGCTCCTTAGCACAGTTGGTTATGTTGCTTAACATTTTGGCAAAATGAAGGTAACATTTTCATAACTTCTTAAAGAGTAATAGAAGCTACCCCCAGCATTTCTGTTTCATGTACTTTGCCAAAAGCAACCCTGTCTAATATACTAAGGGTACAGACTCAGATTTATCTGTACTAAGATGCTGAATGTGTCTGCCACTGTGACAAAAAAGCTCTCTGATGCTGGCTGCTCAGTAAAAGGTTTTATGAATCTCTCAGAAAATCTCTTGTTTGAACGAGTTAAGCTTATTTTAAACAGAAAGTGTTACTCTTCCTGTTTTGACTTGTCCAATTCAAAACAAGTATTGAGTTAGTCTAGGCTGACAGATCCAGTCTAACTCAGCTAGGATTTATAAAGGGACATTGTGCTGCCAATTCCTTGTTTATTATCTCACCAGGCTGGTAACACTTTTACTTTATGACAAAGTGCCAACCTATACCCGTACATTGCAGTGATTGTTCCTGGGTTGTTTTTTTTCCTACAAGGTAATGTATTTTATTAACAGATGTGTAACAGACTTCAGGTCTGTTCGCTCCGTGGCTGCTTTCACTGGTTAGTACACTCACAACAGCAGTGTAGCTACAGATTCTTTACATAGTATTCAACAGTAGCGTAGCACGCTAGAGATCATTTACAGCTTGCAATGTGCATTTACTAAGGTATCTATTGGAAAAGTGTAATACTACCAGATGATATGGTCCAAGTTGAAGAAGTTTTTGAAATGAGGCTAACACTGCTACTGCATAAGACCATTTTTTGGATAAATCACCTGCCCTGGTTAAAGTTAGACAAGAGCAAAGAACACACTTTATGTGAAAAACACATAGAAGGCAAACATTTCTTCCTTTTTCATCATATCTTGATATACTGATTTGTAAAGACTTATATCACAACCTTTGTTATAACTATTACAACTCATTAAAACTGTATTATGTAATACATTTTGACTTTTGGTGTTGCCTCCTTACAAAAGAGAAGCTGGTCTGCGAGACGTTTCACATGATCGTTGTGAGATGCCAAAAGTTCAGGATAAAAAATTGGTTCAATTAAAAGAAGACATCCACAATAACACACATAGCTTAAGAAGTCATCAAATTGCTTTATTCAAAAATATATTTTCCACGTGATTTTTGCACTCTCAGTTAAAAATAAGTTGATAAACTAGAAAGAAACAATATCATTTTAGAATTACTTGAGATTCTTTTTGCCTTCTGTTGTCTGTGGAAGCTACACAGAAGTCACAGATCTTTTAGCAAGCATTATTTAAAGAATGTAAGGATAATTAGAACATTGTCAATATTACAAGGATTAAAATCGCCCCCCTGGAGAAGGAGAATTTAATTGAAAACTCTAATTTCCTTCAAAGTCCAGATGATGCATCTTCAATAATACTTTGGGTAACATTTAATAGTAGTATTAGATTACCCTGTAGAAACAATCATTTTAAAATTTCAGTAGAAAAGATTTTGCAGGTAGGCTCATATCCAGTAAATTATTCATGGACAGACTTCTAAGAAGGAGAAAATGCAGAGAGGATATATATTAGTTTTTCTCATTAAAGAGAAAAATCATAATCAGTTTGTTCACATCTAACTAGTAACTTCCAGCTTCTCTGAAAAGAACCATGTTTTAAAATGACTGCTCTCCTGAAACAAACGTGAATTTTATCAAGGTTCCTTATAAAATAGGAATGTTTATTCATTATTCTTACTTAAAAGTCAGCCACCGCTTTGGATTTGCTAGGAGTATTTTATCAATTTTGTCTTGGGATATGCCTCTAATTAGCATTTTAGGAATTATATTTTTAAGGATATGTGAATATCCATGGCCTCCATATTTCATCAACCTATTCTTAGTATGCACATCATGAGCAATCAGAATTCTGTCTTCATAGCCTTCATCGACCAGCATACGAATCCTGCAAAAGTAAAAAGCATACCTGTCAGTGAAAGGCTCCCACTGCAACAGCATAGAACTGAGCAGGATTTACTCTTTTTCCTCATTGCTGGACTGTATAATAATGGAAATACTTATTTTCAGCTACTCAGAAGACATATTCCTTATATGCAATTGAAAATAAAACACGTAATTTATTGACTGAAAAAACCCCAAACACCTCTGGAAACATACCACCACATCTCAAAATGGAGAAAGGAAACACTTTGCAGTTGGTACATGACTTTGCATTCCCAGCCCCATTAAGTCCGTGGAGGAATTCAAGAGCTTCAGCATCACGAAGCACGAGACATGGGTTTTACATACACAAGTAAGTAGTAACTTGCTACATAAACTTCTCAGCAGGTTAATTCTTGCTGCTCTCACAGCGCTAGTCCCATTACATTTGTTAATGACCAGACTCTGTGTGTGACAGGTCCTTTGAGAAGCCCAGCTCAATCACACAAATACTTCCATATCTTTAGTTAATTCCCATTTAGCAAACATTCCATATAGACAGTTATCATACAAACATGTTTCAAAGATGTTTGTTAAAGAAGATAAGACAGGTGTTGCACAGTGCATCTGTCAGGAAATGAGAGGAGTTAGTACAACAGCCCAGCCAAAAAGGACTTGGCAAAATGACAAGTCAGCTTGGAAAAAGAAGTAATCCGTCTGGTCACTGCCTTGTAGCAAGCCCGCCACAAGCCCTTCTGTTCCACTTTTCACCCTGGTAAACTTAATCCTTTGCTCTGCTCACTCTTTAAAATTTATTCAGTGGGTGTCTAAACTCCTGTTCTGCATGACTGTTATGTTTCCCACTAGGCTTCAGTTTAGTTCGGCAGTAGGTTGCAGCATTTAATGCAGAGATGGACAGACCGGACCTAGGAAGTGCTTGCTCCTCATGAAGGCACCCAACTCTATTATTTGCCAGCACTGTGAAATTCTAATTCTTAACTTCCTGACTGTGCTTTGAACAGCAAGAAAGCAAATACCAGTTTTATAAGGAACTACACCGTATCTGAAAGCCCTTACTGTCAGGTTTTATTACAATTAGTTATGAGGAGATACATGCAGCAGGATCAAATCAATATGGGCAGCAGGAAAAAGGCAAGTAAGATAGAACTTGGTAAAATATGAGCATCTTCCAAAAACCTACCATAAGCTGTGCTTTTTAGTGCACAGCACTATGTATACTGTTGTATTACAACATCACAAGTATCTTTTCCAGCCTAAAATTCAGACAGACCACAAGCCAACCAGAGAGTAAGAACAATGACACTGGAGTGACTAAGTTTTTTGCAGACCAAACATCTTAGAATCATCTCCCTTCATGTCTGGATGAATTTCAGGGGCTGGGAAGCATATGGTCCTTTATATCCCGTACTCATTCTTGCTTTTTGCTCATTATTGTAAGTTTTGTTAGTACTTGCTTCTGACTCAAGGAAAAACTGCCCCTGAAAAAAATCAGTTCTTTTACTTGCATTGACAGTAGGCTGCAGCAAAAATATGGAAGTACACACATGGCTAAACTGTGTTTGAGTACGTATGGCACGACTACAGGAGTTTACGTTTTGAATAGACAAGACCCAAATATATATTTTCTCTTCAGTATTTTCATCAACATATTTAATGTCTATTTGACTTCCACTTCTCTGGTGCAGTTTTGACAAAAACCAAACCCTAAGGAGATGATTGCCACTGTCATCCTATATCCAGTGTGGATACATCAAAAGCCCAGCAAAACCCATTTAATGGCACATCTAACTCAAATGCGCATACTCACACCATACAATCAGAACACTTTTTCTGTTTTCTTCCTATCAACAGCCTGCTGCAACAGATACTCAAATGCCAGAAAGCTGAAGGAGAGACATCAATGGCTGAACAAGTATCATGGATGGAATGAAAACTTTGCCATGGTTGAACAAACACTTGCTAACCACGGCATACCCCATTCTTCTACACACACTCCTCACAGCCCTGTGCACACGCTGACCTCCCATGGCACAGGAAAGGGGGGGAGGCACAGGGGAGAGGAGCAGCTTTACCCATTCTAAATGTGAAAATGGTGTATTTGGTGCAACAGTTTAAAATACCAAGTGCAAGACTCAGAGCCCTGTTAAGACAGAGATAGGATTTCTCCTGTGAAAAGCAGCAGCAAACACTTGGCAGTAAGTGGAATAGTAACCATGACACCTTCTTAAGAAGAGAACAGTCTGAAAACAGAGAAGATTAGTTTTGAGGTTAATATGACAATGAGGGGGAGGGAAGCTGTGTCTGAAATGTAAGTGAAAGCTGAAAAGTTACTTAATTAGTGATCAAGGATCACCAAATGTTTCCAATCAAGGAATTCTGAAAGGAAAAAAAAGACACAGGCAGGATGGCAGCCCACCCTCAGAAACCTGCCACTTCACTGCACACGAACATTGTGGACAAACAGCAGAGGAGGCTCCCACCTCCAGCGTGGAAGGAGTGAGATGCCCATTCCCAGCTGATCCTACCTTCTCTCTTACAGTTTCTGCAAGGAGTGCATCTCCTTGGCAATACCTTGTGTTAGCACAGCACAACAGATTTGCTGTGCAGCTGAGCTGAGACTGCATGGGCTGACAAGCAGCAGGGAAGAGGTATCCTGCCAGTGGGGCCAATATTTTCACATTGTGAGTGTGAGGAGCATAGGAGTGCTGAGGAGATGGGAATTACACCTTTTGAAAGAGAGAAAGGGCAAAAGGAGAGGGGAAGGAGAGATGGTAAAGTGCCTGGAAGAAAAACAGTGTGGTTTTCAGGATGGAAGCACAAATCTACCTAGGACAACCAATGTGCTCTGCTGGTTTACTGCATTTGTGAGGAGATGTAACAGGCTCAGATGATGCTTGGCAGCAGGACTAGCTTTCCAATACTGTGTTTCAAATAAAAGCCAAACCTTAACACGAATCCAGTATCTCCAACCTTTTTTACCGACTATATAAATGCAGTAAATGATAAAATTCAACCAGATCAGCACAGAATTAGGACAGAGAATGAAGTGAAAAAAGCTCTTGATCTTCTCAAGTAACTTTCCACAACACTATGATTCTACATCTTCCTTTGCAGACAGAAGAAATTATACATGCTGCTCTAATGATGTGCCAGCAGCAGGGGAAAACTGTCATTATTTTAATATGAAGAAAGGTAATTTTGAACAGCAAGCAGAATCACTGTGACAGCCTTAAAACAAGTGCCAATAATATTCATTTGTCAATGGCAATGCTATAGCTTAAACTGCATGGAAGCAGATACCTTGTAATTCTGTCATTGTCGCTCGGCATGTCAATCTCAGGGTGGAAGTGGTAATGAAGAAATTCTGTACCAAATAGGTCATACTCTAAATAGCACCCAAGGTCAGCAAATTCCAGAAGTTTCTTTTTATCAAATATGGTCCTGAGGAACATATAAAACAAAGTCAGCATTGTAAAGGGAAGAAAAAATCATTATAACAGGAAGAAAAAAGAGGATAGGTATTTTGTGGCTTCCTACTTCAAGAAACAAAACCAATAATCTAAGATGTAGTTCACCTTTTTGGAAAACAGGACTCCTGTTTGACACATGCAACTTAAGCTCATACACCTTTCACCTCCATCTGGGACTTCATGCATTAAAACAAAATAAACCAAAACAAACCCAATTCTTCCCCCATGAAATAATGAAAACATTTATGATAATCTTTAAATGGAAACAGGAAAGTTACTTACTTTTGATATCACTAACCCTCTCAATAGACAACCTAGCAAGGAAGGACATTTAAGGAGGAGGTTAATTCATAGAGACATTTAAGAAAGACAATGGATTAGTTACAGAAGACAGATTTACTTTCTCAAAAAAGTTACAGGAGACAGCTATATCCAGGGCTCATTTCATCTATCACACACCAGTAATACACAACTTTGTCTTTAGTTTCTATTCTGTACACTGACGTTTCTAGATTGTCATTAAAACAGCAATATATCATTGTCTGCAAGGGGATCTGGCCAGAATGCTTTAAGGAAATGTTCTCACCAAAATACATAATGGCACTGTGAGTACCTGGAACTTGGGCTTTGCAGCAGATCTGAAAAGTGAAGGAACAAAGAGAAACAAAGCTACTAAAACCTGTCACTCACATGGGAAAGAATGGCAACTGAAGTAAGAGCTCTCTGGAATATATCTTTTTTCCTTGGAAACATTTTTGCCAAGAGTATAAGCTATCCAAAAAAAAAAAAAACAACCAAAAAAATCCCAGAACAAAACCCCTCAAATGATACATTATAATTTTATCTTTATAACCAAAGTACAATTTTTTTCATCTAGGGAATAAACACATGTCCACAAGAATAGCACAGTTAACCAAAAGGGCAGTTGTTAGGTTTATTACTGCAGATATTGATGACACAAAGTAATTCTACCCTCTACAATGACATCACAGTCTGTTGCCATGGAAATGGCTGATGTCACAATCTCAATATTATGACTTTACAACAGGGCCAAGTAGGAGGAACAGATGGGCTGAGAGAGAAACTCTTGTTGAAACAAACCTGCCATCAGCGGGAGTCTAAAATTTGCCAACTGTAATTAATAAAAAAGCATTATTTTAAAATAAATGTCACAGTTTACAGAGATTGAACATTTATCACCAAATGAGTTCTCAAAGTGCAGAGCAAAAGAATGAGTTATTTTAGATCCAGCCCTGCTCAGTTCACATGAAGATGGTAGCCAAGAGTATTCAATCCTGTGCAGGTGTCAAAACCCTCACAATGATGCATCTCAGAATCAGAGCCAGAAAAGCGTCTTTTTAAAACTATTGCTGGTGTTGTGCTTTTGGGTGCTCTGACCCAACAAAGAGCAGGAGAGAGTAATTTCATCATCCATTGGATCCCCTTGTAAACCACATGGATGTAGCAGCAGCAACAGTTACCAGCTGGAACTCCTAAATATCTGTGCTAGAATTAGGTGTTTGGGCAGCAACGTTCCTGAGCAGCCCTGAATGCATGGGAAAGGAGATGGCACACAGGGAAACATCCTGTACTTTGGACCTCATCCACACAACACCAGAGGGACACCCATCAAACCATTACTAAGCATTCGTAACAGTTGCTGTGAGTCTTCTAACAAAAGTTGCTCAAGTGAATGTATGTTGATATCTACCAAGATACCTTTATAACCTTGGCCCCTAAGAAATGGGCAAAGCCAAGACCAAGTAGCTTCTGCTTCCCAGCCTTTATCTACACTACAGTTTCACTAAGGACGCTTGCTACTTTTTGTTCCAAGATGCTAAACTGAAAAACAGTCTTATCATTTGATTGTAAATCCACCTGAAAACTACCATTCTGTCTGTGTCAAAGCAGACATGAAATATGGAGCTATGTACAAATTTATCTCACATTTAAGGGACTGGGATGCTCCCATGTGGATTCTTCTCACTGGAGGAGACTTAAAATGTTAAGTGCACATTGCACAGCCAAACTTCACAGTAGTTTAGAGACTATGCTACAGCAAATGCCAACCCAAATGTGTGAAAGTAATGATAGAAGGAGTGTAAGAAAATGTCATATTGTGTACCAATGGCTGTTAGTGAAATTGCACCTCTGTTTTGCCTGTTTCCCTACTTACATTGCCTATTTTCCACCAATAAATCACTGAATTCAATGATTTACAACAGCATACAAAGGCAAAACCCCATACCTGTGTGTTTATGTTGTATCAAAATGCCTGCACAATTACCGACACAGGCAGCTTGCTCAGTCCTCTATTGTAAAAAGATTTATGTAATCATTTTTTCTTTAAAAAGGAGAGAAAAATATAGCTACAGATACAATGAAATGCAGGTAAATATATAAAGTAAGCTCATATATGATCAAATAAAAATAAAATTTCATCATACTGAATTTTATGCTCCAAAAATTCCCATGTAAAACATTGATCTCTGTGTGAATACAAAACACCTGTAGCTTTATTTGCAAGCTGTTAGAGCCTGTATCTGTTAGGAATTTGGTGCACAGTTCTCTTGCCTGTATTACACTCACACAGAGGGCAAACAATCCAATTGCTGAGAGTCATATGACCACAAACAGTCTCCATTATTCAGCAACTGTCCAAACTGATCAATGCTTGGATATTTTCCAGCTCACCATGAGCAACACAAGGTCACACAAAACAGATTTGGTAATAGAGGCTGTGTTTCTAAACTGAAGAGAGAAAAGCGCCCTAATTCTTCTCCATGTCTAATGTGAGGCTCCTGGTTTTTGTTCTCAATGAAACTAAAAGTTAGCTCTCTGGGCAATGCTAAGAACTATCTAAACCCCAACTATTTTCTTTTTAAGCAATATTTCTTCTGGCTGGTAGAAGAACGTTAAAGATCTGCCTTCTGCTTTGATACAGAATCCAGCCAAATCAGGGAGTTCTCCATTAGCTTTTGTGAGATTTCGGTAGGCCCTTAAGAGTGCTCCAGTTTTACAAAAATGCCAGAAGCCCAGAGCTTCCCACCCAATTTGGTGAAAGGGGATCAATTTCTAATGCTTTTGTGCACGGACATGAAATAATGGAATTCCATTTTTTTTTTTAATGCGGCTACAGTTAGTCCTAATCTTGCTCCAGGCCTTCAAAGAGAGCATTAAAACCACCAAAATCTCTGTATCAATGTGAATCTCACAGATGATCCTGACTGAAGAGCTGGAAGCTGATGAAGCTCTATATAAGCAGTTATTTTTAAGTCAGTAAACTTGAAGATAATTCTTCATGCCATGATCCCAGTGCACAACAGAAACCTAGCTATTTGCAGCTGCTATGGGTTGCAGCAACACTGCCAGGACAGTAGAACAGTCTGCTTACCTGTCGAGGTGAGACATGACTGTCTTTGAAGCATCAGCCCCAGCTTCCTGCAGAATGCGGATAAGCTGGAAAGGTGAATTGCTGTGCCTGCCAGGATGGATGATAATGGGGCACCCAAGCTGTGACTGAGCCTGCGCTGTTGCCTGAAGCACTCTGTGTTCACTCTGAGTCAAAGGCCAGGAGCAACCTATTTCTCCCACTACACCACACTTGATGTCAGTCCCATCCGCTCCATTGAGTATCTCATCAACAATAATGCCTGTAAGCTAGAGAAAAGGAAAATGACATTTTTTGTTATTAATACTATTTGTGTTAAATAGCATCAAGTTTGGGCTATGAACACTCTCCTAGTTATACTCCCAAGGTCTTTCTGAACTTACTTAACAGTTGGGTGTGTGAAAACACGGTGGTTAAAATCTGATTTCTGTCAATTAATGTTACGCTAGCCATTCACTAAGACCAAAATAAACACAGAAGCATATCGATTTAACAGTATCCACTCACACAGTTGTCCAGGTTTGAAAGGAAAAGAAAGCTGGTCTACATGTAATTTGAATACTGATTTAGGCTGAGACTAATTTTTCTTAAATCTGTGCCTCACAGTCCTGAAGCAGATTCAGAAACAATTCAATGCAATTTTTTGTGAATAAGGCAACCTTGTCATTCAGATGGAGAAGGGAAATCTCTGCCAGATGCTGAAGAGACAAGTTTCAGGCAAATCTTGCTTGTGTGAATGCCAATGTAAACCTCAAGAGCTCCCCTGACTTACCAGAACTACACGAACAAAACTCAGCTGACAAATTTACAGGGTCAAAATCAGCCTGTTTTTAAATATCAACAGGCAAACAGGACATCAGAATCTCCTAATAAAAGCAATTTGCTATAAAAACTATAGCTTTTCTTTTCCAGAATAGGCCATGTATCTTAAATCATACATTCAGAACCAAGAGCACAAAATGGCACTAATGATCACCTAACTCTTTGGCCTTGAATCTTAAAGAAATCATGATTTCAAGGAAGAATAAAGTGAGCAAAGGAAGAAGGAAGGTTTGCAAGCAAATCCAGAAAACTAAATTAATCTGTAACTTATCTCTACTCCACAACTTATCTCCTCAACAGCCTCATACGACATATTAGTAAATACTTAATCTATATAAAAAAGTCAGCCCAAGGTATTACAGTTTACAGCAGGCTTCTGCCCAATAATTTATCCTATAATTACGCATCTTCTGCTTCACGTCTAACCAGTCTGCCAACCATTTCTGTAGACAGATACAGAATTCACTTCTCTCCTGAAGAGCATCTCTCAAAATACTCAAATTGTCTTTGTCTAATCATAAAACATATCATCATGTCAAATTCACTGGCAAATAAGGAACCACCAGTTATCGAGGATCAGTCATTGCACAACCCTTTCTAACTAACTGTCTTCTGGACTAGATTAAATATTGATGACCTGCTGTATACAGGACATCTCTGGGTCTCCAGCAGTCCATATACAAAAGGGAAACCTTTGCCCCAAGAAATCTATTTGTTATCAAATTTCAAACAATGGAAGAATATTAAGGAAAAGTAGTTCTGTTCCACACAGCCTGGGCCACTGTGGCTGGCAGACCTGCTCAAGTTACGCCCATTGATTTCTAAAATTAATTTGGCTCATTTGTAAACTGTGACAGATTTTAAAAACCTTTTCCCAGCTCTGTTCATCTCATTCACAGCCTCCTGCCCTGGAGAGTTCCCTTCCCTCTTCTCGCTATCATCACATTTTCTTAATAAAAGCTGAATGAATATTTATAACTATAGGAATATCTGGGGACCTCAGTCATTATTAACACATTGTCTTAGGCACCACACAAACAATCTGATGTAGACTTTGCCCTGAAAAGTCTGGACAAATGGTAGAGAACAGAGATGTAACACACAGCCTGAGCAGAACAACGATTTGCAACTGTCCTGTAAATACTACAATTATTTACGCTTTTTATAAAAATCCTGGGTGGTCTCATTGGGAAGCAAAGAAACAGAAAAAGACAGAAGCAGCAGAAAGGATATACTCCTTCCTTAAAAAATGTAAAAATAATAGGATAATTGGTGCTGTATCAGATACCCACAGACGAAGTACTTTATTTCCGCTTTACTGTTGCATTATAACAAATTTCATCAAACAGAGCTTAAGAATTGGAAATGCTGACAAATGATCCCAGGACACACAAATAGTGCTGTTCCAGGTATAACACACAAGCAGTAATGCTGTTCCCAAGGTTTTCATGTTGAGAACTTCTAGATTTCATCCATTTTGCTGGAATTCCTCTCCAACTTTGACTTACCCAGGGATAATTCATAAGAGAGAGACTCTGAAGCAATGGTTAAGACTTACCTGCTCCACTGTCATGGCCTGTGTTTGAGAAGAATGAGTAAAACCCACATAAAACCCAGCACCAGCAATAATATGGACTCCAGTTTCTTCAGCAAGTTTCTTCAAAGTATTCATATCTCGACCAATTCCTGTAGTCGTGTTTTCCACAATCGTCCCACCACCTGCTGCTTTAAAATGCAACAGCTCCTCCTTCACAGCATCTGTTTCCTGATACAGAAGAAGGTTTTCCTTATGGCTGTAGGGATTTTGCTTAATCCAAAACAAGTTCTTCATCTCAATGGGCCCATCAGACAGAGGCTCTTGGCCTGGAGAAGGTGGCAAAAAACTGCTGCTGTAGTTCATGGCCAAGTGTTCATGAGTCAATGTATAGCCAAGGTGGTCTGGCTCCACAGGGCCCAAGACAGTCTGTACTTTCCCGCTCAAGGAAGGCATTTTTCTTCAACAAAAAGGGAAAAAAAAAATCAGCTTCTAAAAGAGTCTGGGAAAGAAGAAGAAAGGAAAGAACATTTCAGAAAGAGCAAACCTTTCTTACACAATTTCTGAATTCCCTCCTCTCTCACACACATGTACCTACAAGCTCTGTGTGTTTGCTGAATGAAATGTTTTGAAACGTTTTCAAATGCTACTTCCAGTAGAGTGCTCAACGTGAAAAACATTTATTTTACCTAACTATGCTTGTATCAGTACTCTAGCAATGTAAACATATCACACTCATCATCAAAGGAAATCGTCATCACTTATTGCGCTATAGTCAGTATCACGATTAGAGAAATGTTTCCTATTTAATTAACAACCACTGTATGCTCATTTAGGATTCTCTGCTTGACATCAGCTGTCAGATTTTGCCAGCTTGAGCCACCATGAACATACTCAGCACCAAGGCTGAGTATTCCTGGTACATTCAGTTTATTCATCTGTGTCGTCCAAGACACACTGTAGCCCGCGCATGCCGAGGAAGCTGTCTGTGTTTGGACACCTCATCTGTCCGTCTGTATGAGGAATGCAGTGATGGGGACAATCTTCTGTTCCTTCAGCTTCAATGGATCTCAGGTTGTTTTGCCAGCTGTACTGTAGAGGTCTGGAACAGCCCAGGACAACTCTCCCAAGGCTAACAACAGCTGCTGAAGATACAGGGTGGCCCTCAACCAGCAGCGAGAAGCCAAAGAGATTTTCCCATCAGCTTCATTGGCCAAATATTTCATCAGTTAAGAACAGACCTTAATCTAACAATTTACATGGCTCAGCCTTTAAGATACATTCATCTTTAACATGAACAGAACAATGCTCTTCCTCAGAATCTGAAATGAGTTATGACAGACACACATTGACTCTGCTGTCTGCAGTTGCTTCATGTCAAACGCATCTGCCCTGTGCCAGCTTGGCCTGACTCACTGAAGGTTAGAATTAGCTGCAGCTCTCACCATTGGGATTTGGGGGGAGGTTTCTCACTGGGGAGTGGGGGCACTCCTGACTACCCAGTTCTTGTTAGATCTTCATGACGCTAGTTGCAAAGGCTTGAGGATATATAGTTATAATCCCTAGTCAACCAAAATCATCAGTTATGAAACAAAATACATGTTTAATCATGTCCAGAGGACAGGACTAACTAGAGCATGCATTATTGATTAAAGAGAGAGGTCTTTCCCATTTCTGTCTCCCTTTTAGTGAATAATGTCATAAATATGGTTTTGTTACTGGTGATGCCCTCAGAGGACATTTTCCTTTTAACTGCTAAAGTTAATCTACCAGGATGCCAGAAAAACTGAAATCTGAAGGGCACTGAACTCTACATATCAAAGGGCACAAGAACATCGAGGTCTCTCTGGGGATACTTTGATCTCACAAGCAGCAGTCATTCTCAAGAGTACCAATGTACAAGTGACTCAGCCCCTGGAAAAGGCAGTTATCACCTGCCTAGTGATGTCTGGAGTGCTGGCAGTTATTTTAATACGGAAACTTGGCCATCCATAAGAAAGAGAAAGGACTGACTGTCTTGTGTAAAAGCACATTTAGGAAGAACTGTTCTTTTATGAATTTCCTATCTAGACTAGTGTGTTGACTTGTTTGAGAAGGCAGAAGAATAATTACTCTCAGAACAGACTGCTGGCTGATTAATATAATGATTTATTTTTTGCCAAATAAATTAAGTGCATGATTTCAGAAAATATTATTCTTGAGCAAATAATCAAAAGCAAAATACCTGTCTTAGTCAGAATCTGCTGCTAGCTGCAATTCAATTAAGTTGTCCAACCCAGTCATTAATTCCATCCTTGAACAAAGCTGGCGCTCTATAGAGCAACCCACTATTCTGGAGAAAGTTCAATGATCTGAGTCATTCCTAGATGCACAGCAAGGAGCCTAACATAAGTCTATGATAACTGCATTACATTTGCTTCACCCCATCCCTTTTTTCTTAAAACGTTAAATATCTACATGCTGGTATTCAGTAAAACCCTGACAGCATAAAGAGTGATAACTACTGTCTGCATTGCAGACATGCTTTTCTTTCCCCATGTTCATTGGCAATTTTCAAATCCATTCAGGAATTTCAAACACATTTCAAATTCAAGTTAGGAAAACAAACCTATATAAATATTTTGTTATATAATCAAATACGTAAGTACTGAAGTTCTGTTACTAAAACTTCACACAAATTTATTGCAGTTTGTTTCCTTAAAAAATTTCCACTTCAGTTTTTTAGTTATTTAATAGTGCAGTTACTAAAAAAATAGAATGTGAATTTTTGCCCACTTTTAGATTACTACTTTAATGAAAAGTTGACTTTCAACGTTTGCTCCCACTCATTCTTTTCCAACACAGCTAATTTAGATTACCCTCAATTAGTCTGGCCTGCCCACTCAAAAGACCTACCGTTGCAGGCGTGAGATCATCTTACAGCCTGAGGTGCTACAGATCTCCTGACTTATAGCAGTAAAAGAAGATCTGAAATTACCAGTTCCAGTGAAAGGTTTTTCTTATAGCAGATACCAACCCATTCATTTTTAGACTCTAGATTTCAGATTATAGCATACACACAGAGTTTACACAATCAATGTCTAGTACTGAACCTTTTGATTGAGGCCAAGGATTTTTATAAATACAAGCAGCATCACAAAAACAGAAACTGACACTAACAGCATTTAAAGTAGGCCTAATTTTATCTGCATGAAAAATACGATTAATATTAATGTTTGCACTTGCTTACTAACACAGTTTTAGAAACCCACAGCTTTTAATAAAAATATGAAAAATAAAGACAACCAAC
This sequence comes from Pezoporus flaviventris, assembly GCF_033815535.1. Lineage (NCBI taxonomy): Eukaryota > Metazoa > Chordata > Aves > Psittaciformes > Psittacidae > Pezoporus > Pezoporus flaviventris. The sequence goes on from NW_026892595.1 coordinate 13,504,631, forward strand.
AACCTGTGACTGGAATAATTTTTAAAACCACCATCTTGATATCGTTCCTGCTGTCATTTACATAGGCAGCATGCCCTGATTAAATGCTCTAATGATATATTATTCCTAATAATATTCACCTGATGGAAACAGAATTTAATTAGTGTCTTTAAAACAAATTCTAGGTGCAAGCAACTTTTAAATGCAGCAAGGACTGCTTAATTTAAGCATGTATATGTTAGTACAGGATTCAGTGTTTGTGTGCTTTACTAGTGACTGGCATGCCATGTTTTACTTTCTTCTGAGGAAGTTCCTTCTTTCATACATCATGGACTGAATTCATATCACCTCCTTTAGCCATCTAACATGAGGTTTGCCTTCTACAGAAGAGCATTTTCACAGCCAAGATGGAAAGATATATCCATAGGTAACTCATCCAGCCTATTTTGCATGTTTGTAATAGGACACGAAAAGTCACTTTCTGTAGTATCAGCCTCCTTCCAAGGACTATGGAGGGAGCCAAGAAACCATCCTGGACAAGAAAAGCGTATTTTAGGTGGTTCTATATAAGATGTGTGAATTATATTTCCTGAATCCTAGCCCAGTCTGAGGGAAGGGGAAAGGTGCTGATTCCTATGACAGAAGATAAATAGGTAGCTCTTACCTGGCAATAACAGGTATTTTGGTTTAGGAAATCACTAATTTATGCTGTGGTGTTGCCATGGTATTCCTGCACAGATCAAGGCTTCCGTGCTTCAGGTACCATATAAACAGAGAAATAAATGGTATTTCCTGAAAATTACATATTTTGATAAAAATTAAATTATAATTGCTTTAAGATATAACCAAAACTTGTATTATTTCATAACAGCCTTGAAAATACACCTCAACATTTCTGTAATAAACTGTGGACAAATCTTTACAACCAATCAAATGGTGCATAAAATACAACTCTCGCCATTAGCCAACCATTAAATACTGGTGAAGTAAATGTTTTTCCTAGGGGTACTGTTAAGAGAAAAGAGACTTGCTGCTAAAAAGGTCCTGGTACTGCATTCCTGACTCTGGTAAAAACTCCACTGAGTTCAATAGATGTTTTGCCTGAATACTGATGACAAGATTTGTGTTCCTGCATTTCCCATCTGAAACCTGCGCTTCAGTCATTGTGTCATTTTAATGGTATCGTAATGGGAAGTCTCTTTAGGTTTGGATTAGCTGCTTCCCACAGTAATCTCATATTGCAGAAACATTATAATTGCATAAACACAGTTTCCACATGCTAACGCCGCATTTGTTTTGATTCAGTAAGCACATTTTAATGGTATTAGCATAGATTCTCCCTAGGCTTACATGGGAATCATTTGATTGCCATTACATTACAAAGTGAGATTACAGTGACACTAAATCCAGATTGCTGTGGGAAAAATTTACCAAAAAAAAAGCAAAAAGAATAGCTCAATAGGTATTTATTATAGTCAGAAAAAGTTAAACACAGCTGCTATTTAGGAACAATTTAGCCTTGGCTGCATGAAGAGCACTGTAAGCGGGTCTTTCCTTTATAACCATGCAGTCCCAGAATATGTGACATAGCACACATTTGCTATATACTTACAGATGGAGGAAATGCTCAAAGAGCATTCAGTTCTATTCTGAGCTACCTCTACAGAGCATGGGAAGCCCCAAATTAGAAACACATGACACATCTGTAGTAAATTACCATTAGTTGGTCAATGCCGTGTTATCTCACCATTCCCCACATGCAAACATTGTGCGATGAGGAAAGAGTTAGCAAGACAAAGGAAGAGGAGAGGCAGAAAGTGTGTTAGGAAAAATGTAAAAAAAGAACTTCCTTCTCTCTTCTTCCATGCTTCTGCCAACCCTGAGGAGGTTTACAGGGTGAAAGGAACTCTGCTGCCAGCACGGTTCCTCCTCTATCCCACCAGACAAGCAAGCTGTCTAACTTCTCTGACAGATGTGTGCCAGATCTACCTTACTTTCTAAAAAATGTATTCACAAGTGCCAATTACAGGACAAACATGCCTGAAAACCAGCTTTCTCATACGTTGGCTTTTTTGCTCAGGCGTAGTGTCAGGAAAGTGCAGCTACAAGGGCTGTGGAGCAGAGCTCACCACAGCTGTCAGCGTGAGAGCAGCAGTAGGACTGAACTTGCATCTGCTCCAGGACAGGTACAGGCTTACCTGTCATTTAGCCCAGCAACATCCTGTGTGTCAATGTCCAACACTGGTGTCCACCAGCCTACAACACTATTCACAGGCACTCTCACAGCACCACTGGTTGTCTGTGTTACATGAGATAATAGCACATCTCCTACTGCTTCTGGATTACTCTGCCCATGAAAACAGAATTTGGAAATGGTGTATAAGTACTATGAAAAAATGCAGGTTTCTGGGCAAAATACTGTCTCTTCTGCAGAAAGGGAAGATATGCTTCTCTGAAGGTGATGCAGATTATTCTCATTACAGTCATCACTGTTCTTCCCTGTCTTCAGAATTAACAGTGGCTGGAAGTGACACTGCTCTTTTTCTTCTCCCATACTGGAGCTATGAGATTATCATGATTTGCTGAACTTCAAGCTAACTCACAAAAGTACGGCAAGAAAAATAATCTAATCTATTCAGAAGGAGTGTATTGTTTTCCATTTTTCACTTCCTTCATACTCTGTTAATTACAAAACCCAAAGCAAAATGAGTAACATGACAGCTTTTCACAGCATGAGCCCTTGCCTAGTGCTGAAGTGTACTAAGGGGAGAAAGGCATGCTAGTACTTCCATGAGCATCAACATGGAGGCAATGCTTTGTGTCCTAAGGATCTATGTCACACGATAGATCTTTCATGTTTTGACTAAAGCTCTTCTCAGAGAGGAGGGTAACACAGTGCTTCTCTCCTTCTAAATCTCCTAACACCATACAAGCATCTGCTGCACCTGCTGCAGCTCTTCACTTAATGGGGCACCTGCAGTTTTCCATCTTTGGGTGGCTGCATGAAAATGCAGCAAGTAAGAACCTTACCATTTCAGATACGTGTAATCTCTCACCTACCAACAGAATCTGGCCAACAGATTAAAAACCAAGAGAACTCTTGGGGAAAATATTTTAAAAGTATCATCTCTCTGTACTATACCACATTTTTTCCTGAAACACACTGTTCTAGAGATAGGGTAGTGGGTTAATGCTGTGGCCTTCAACAACCTTCCTCTGATCCCCAAATCATTCAGAAACATGCATTTCCTCCAGAAACCAAGCTAAAAGAAATGCTAAATATTGGTTTTCACCACATTTCCAGCAAACAAAATACCCTGACACTACAGAAGTGAAAAGGGATACCCAAAGCAAAACTTTATATAAAGTCACAATACATGCTATGAAAAAAAACTGGGAGAGCTTTAGCTGAGCCTTATACAATCCTACAATGATAAAGAGAAGTCCCAGCAAAATATGCACGTATACATACCACAGCAACTACGCTGCTTGAGTGATACTGGTAATGGTCTACAACCTAAAAGCAAAGTCACTTAAATTTTAAGAGAAATTTAAGCACTTCCACACATACGTCAATGGCCAGTATATTGATTCCCTGCCTTCAGAACCTCTGAAAAGCACACTCGAGGGTGAGGATCTTGGCAAGCAAGAAGCAAAGCTTTTAAATGTTCACCTGAAAGGGTAAATGAAAATGCTCACTGTGTATTCCCTCTGTCACTCAGCTAGTGGCAGACAGATAGACCTTCCAGCTTTGCGAGGTTTGGGGGTCACATTCTTACTCTAGCTAGGCTTTGAGCCAGACATACATAAAACAGATTTCTTCCTTACAGCGACACCAGAACAAAGTGCAGCCTCTCAAATCGATTTCACAGAATGGCTATACCTCTGGGACCAAAGCAAGTACATACAATCTGCACATGAGCATGTATGCACACGTACATTTGCCCAAAAGCAGAGGTTAAAGCACTTAGCATGTAATACGGTGCATAGGTTTGGGTTTGTTTTTTTTTTCAATTTGGTTAAAGATCAGCTGTTGTGAACAGAATAGTCAGACTTTTATTTTACCTTATTTCTGTGTAAATAACAGTTTCAAAATCTAGCCTTTTCCCAGCAAAGTCACATTGAAGTTCTCTTCCTCAGAAAGATCTGAGACCAACATCCCCACAGGTGTTTTTTCATTAACATCTCCTTTACAAGAACTTCAGGGGATTTTACATTTTGGGCGGCTTCCAAAATTACTCCAGATAAAAGGTCAGATAAAAATTCTCCCCTAGGTCCAACATTACATTAATTATATTTTACATGCACACATAGTGTTTTTAGGCAAAGAAATCAGAACTGAAGTCATATTATGCTATATGCAAATATGGTCTGGGTCCTGCATGTGGATACATACATTTGTATTCTTAAGCCTAAAGAGAATCGTATTTGCTTCTCACAGGTTCTAGGCTACAAGCCTTGCTAGGACAAGAAGATACAGGAAAAACTCTGCACAGTGGAAAACAGCATGGAAATGGGGTCTAGCGCCTCAGTCAAGACTGTAGACTGCAGAAACTGGAATATGCAGAGACTTCCAGAAAATCACTCTACTAGTGAGTGATGAGCTTAGATGCATAGAACCAAATTCAGTTTCCCACTGCTGCAAATCGCATCCCAAAAGTAGCAACCAATCTGAAGACCCAGCAAAAAAAAAAAATTATGTTGAGAAAAACCTCCACACTTTCCATTGTGACTGTTCCCTACTGCTGTCTCAGGAAGTGGAAACCATACGCCCTTCTCAAGGTCAAGACAGGGCAAAGACAACTGTGGGATAAAACAAGTCTTCTTTTGCACTTTGAGGTATGAGGTGAGATCCTGAAAGAGCAGGAAAAGAGAGCACCTCAGTAGGTAATATAACACTCTTGCTTGGTCCTCGACAGAAGTCACTTCAGGAAAAAAACACCCTGCGGTTTTAGCTCTATGCAAAACTAAGGTTTCAGAATAACAATCCTACATGCTCCTGAGATCTGACTGAAAAACTGTGATATACTTAAAGATGTCATATAAGAGATGGAGGTGGTGGTCTTCCTACTTCCTTCTTATCAAAGCAGTTAAATAATTTTGAAACGTATCAAAGTCACTGCTAGGATAAGATGACTTTCTTGGATTATTACACATGTATATATTACTACCAGACTAAAGACATGGCCACTGCTTAGAAAATTCTGAGGAAGCTTTTTAATTCATGTCCAGAAAATGATGTTAAAGCAGGAAACCTACCCTACCAGTTTTGAGAAAAAGATGAAATTTCTTTTTAGAACTAAGGGGACGGGACACTCCCTTCCCTTCCAATTCAGCTGGTAATGCAATGACTTGTATATTCTCCAGAAATACAGAAGACCGAAGTTAAAAACTACCCTTTAATAAACCAGTGACTTGAACCTTAGGTTTCCACAACCTAGATGGATTTCTAATCCTCTCCTACCAGGCAGGTGGCCAGTCTCTTGCAAATAGAAGTCTCCTTCCTCTGTTTTCATAGAACCTTAAACCTCAGCTTCAGTTTATTAAAAATAGAACTGTGTTCAGTATTTCAAGTTTTGAAATATGTAAAAAATATTTTAGATGTTTATCCAGTGAAATAAGAGATAAAATCCACAGAATGTTGAGAGAAATCACCCTTTAACAAACACAGAACCCGTTGGTGCCATATGCTTCACTATATACTGATTTTTCTGTGTGATGGCTCCTTAACCACAGAGGGAAGCAGTGACACTCGTTCCTGCTCCACCATGCATTCATTTAATAAGTTAGCACTGGTCACCTATATGAAATGTAATTAAGCATCTGAATGCCATTGTTGCCACCTTTGATTATAACTACAAAAATGAATGTGATGATAGTGACATGATGGCAAACATTATGTCTGTTAAATTCCAAAACGTGAGAGGCATTCATAATAATAAATGACACTTATGTAGTCTTTCATATAACAGACCCAAAGTACCTGACAAAATGATACAAAACTACCTCTTAGAACCATCGTTTCACCCATCACTGAAACATAGCCCCCAGCGGAAAGAAGGCAACAACCTTTAAAGACTACAGAACATATTACAACAGAGGACGATGAATAATGTATCCAGTATAAAGCACAAAGGAATTCCAGACAAGCAAAAACACAATTTTCCAAAAGCAAGTGACCTCCGGCTAAAAATGTGTTTCATTCCAGAGTTACCACAAGAGTCTAGCATAAAGAAGACACCATCCTTAACAAGACACACACAAAAAAATATGCCTGCAAGTTTCTTAGAGATCATACACAAATTCATGTACTTGCTAGGCCAAAAGATGCTTTTCTAAATTCCTCACCAACAGGACTTGTACGCTTCAACCTGGGACCAAGTTCACTACAGCACAAGACCTGCTGCAGAGGGGTTGCCAAAGCACACCCGGCAGAGGGGACCCGAACCTCCTCCACTCAGAACCAGGACGCCTCTCTGCAGCTCACCAAACCAGGGCAAGGGGAAGAGAAACCAGAGCGTCTGCCGCACTGCATCTTGTAAAGGGCAGCATCCCTCAGACCAGGGAGAAAATGCCTGGTGTATGGATCCAAGTGAGGCTCACAGGCAAGTCTGGAGCTATGCTGTTGGGCTTTGTCAAGCTTCAGCAACTTCGGAAACATCTTGCAGAGGGCTGCGGGTGCTTCCAGATGGAGAGACAGCTGAAGGCAGGCTTTGGTGACGGTCCCAGTTTTGGATTGAGGCATTTGTTCCTTCACGGAGCCACTTTCAGGGACTAACGGGAGAAGACTACCAAGAGGACGTAGTTCCAATATTTAACTTGCTATGACTCTACAAGTATTAAATACCAGCACTAATAATAGCAGCACAGCTGCCCTCGCACAGTGAAGCCCGCCCGAGCCCGCGGCTTGCTTTGCTGGCAATAGCCATCAGACCCTGTGAAACGCACGTCTAGAACGGAAGAGGTGTTCACCACCGCGGGTGGCCCTGCAGAAGCCCTGCCCGACCCAGCGCCGCTCTCCCGGCCGCTGTCTCCTCCCTCGTCCGCTCAGGCCAGGGGGACCCTCCGTCGGGGCTGCACTCGGCAGGGCCGGGCGCCCAACAGCGCCCTTACCCTCCGGAGCGGCGGGACCCGCGCCCCCGGCTCCCAGCCCTGCGCTTCCGACCGCGCAGCGTCGGCCCGCCCGCCTCAGCCGCAGGGCCCGACGCGGCCCCGGCTCCGCAGGAAGGGGACTCGCGGCCGTCACCGCGGTCGCTGCTCGCTGCCCTGCCCACCTCAGGCCCCCCTCCCTGGGCCGGCAGCCGAAGGAAGGGGCGGAAGCAGCTCTTGCTCCCCAACTCCAGCGGATTTGCTAGGCCCGGGCGCTTGTCAGTCCGAGGGCATTAAGGGCAACCTTGGGACGGGGTCTGGGCCTTGGCAGGCTTAGGAGACGCGCCCCGAGGTCCCGCCGCGCCAGTCGCTCACCCCGCGGCAGGACCCTCGGCCGGCAGCACGTCAGCCCCGCGGCGGTGCTCTCCGACTGGCAGCCAGCAGCTCCCACCGGCTCGGGGCGGGACTCCCCGCCGCGGCCCGGCGCCGGGGATGGGGGAGGGCGGTGGACTGGGGGGAGCGGGCTGCGTGCGAAGGGGGCGGGACCCGGGGCACCGCAGGCCGGGGGAGCGGGAGCAGAGGAGAGAAGTGACCCACTGCATCCCTGCGGGGACCGGTCCAACTGTGGGCACTGCTTCTGGACCTCTGCTTCGCCACCCGCTGGTCGTGCGCCCCAGAAGCCCGTTCCGCCTTAGAGTAAGGTCCAGCAGTGCTGTGTGCCAGCGCTGGCTCAAAGTACAAACGGGAGCCGGTGGATGCGTGCATCCTGCCTGCCCTTGCTCGTACGTACCCCTGTTTACACAGCAGGGAGGAGGCTTGGATCTACTGAGTCATTTCGGGGGGTTGGGAGATCGTGCTGAATGCTTGGGCTTGCAAGAGGCAGTATTTTCTAGTTTGCCCTTGCAGTGCAAATAGCAGGGAAGGTTGAAGAGGCGGTTCCCAATATCCCCAAACAGGATGACATTGACACTGATTCCAGATAAAAACAGGTGCAAAGTATGAAATGAAAACAGCATGCACACCAAGTTTTTACACTTTCTGCCAAGGATCTCGAAAGTGTCTTATTTTCCAAAGGCTCATGGCATCCTGTGTCATACTCTTCCATTTTATAGAAGGGTAAACAGATGCTGGGAACATGACTAACAAAGACACAAAGGATGGTGAACTCCTCCAGCCTTTGCGCACAGCCAAAGCTGCAGCAAAGCCACCCTCTGCACTGAGCCCAGGAAGGGAACCTCAGGCTTTTGTGGGAGAAGTACTTGCTGTTCTCATTGCTGGCCATTCTGCTCTGACTCCTGCCCCGTTTCCCTTTGTACGATGCTGAGGCCAGCAATGGCCATGCATCCCACTGCACCCCAACCTGCACCCAGCAGCATAGTGCCTGCAAATGAATTCTGGTGTGTCAGCCTTTAATACAGCTGTTCATTGCCTAGGGGAGCTGCATCCTAGCTTTTATTCAGATCCTAGGTAATCCAACGATGCAGAATGTGAGTGGGCAAAACGGGGGATGAAAGCCAATGCATGCTGATGCTCAGGCCTTTTACCATCTATCTTACAGTGAAGGAAGAACAAAAGTGGAGGTAGTGGATGAAAAATGAGGAGGGTGCAGTAGTAAACAACTTTATAGAGGTAGGAGGTAAGGGAAAGTTGTGCTTTTATAAAAATGATGAAGTGGAATTCGTCTTAAAAAAAAAAAGAAAAAAAAAAGAAGCGGAGCATTGTGAGAATACTAGACCTATAGGGTAGAGTGCAGAGTGACTGGTCGTATTGGTGTGGGGAGGGCTCAGCCTTTAGGATCTCAACCCAAATGGAAACTACTGCTCAGTAAAGGGAAAGTAAAAGGTGAAGCAAGTGAAATGGGTTGGATCTTTTGAATTAGCAGCCAGTCACCAGACATATGCAGCAGTGATTAATACAGATAGATGTCTAGAGCAAAGCTGCTGGGATGGTTCTAGTTGTCAGTGTCACTTGTTTTTATTTGCTTCTCATATGAAGTCAAGTGAGTATGGGTCCTGTAAAGATTAAGTGGAGATATGAAAGACTGTCATTTATAATGCCTTGTATTTCAACATGATCCTATTGCTGGGCAATCAGTGCAAGAGAAATTATGTATGAGAGCTATGTTAAAAATAGTCATGCAATGCTTTATGGAACATCATTTATCACTGGCCATATCAAATCTGTTTTTAAGATTTGCGATGAATTTTACATAAGGCCTGCACTTCTACATCTCTTTTTTGTTTTGAAATAAAAGCAATATTAAAACTTGGGTATGTACAAAGTAAAACCATATTCAATCTGCATTTTTACGCAAGCAAAATGAGCTTCTCTTTAAAGCAATCTTCAGTATGTCCAAATCAAAGTAAGGTGCTATATTTTTATTTTTTATGTCCTTGACTTCAACCTGCTACAAAACTGAGGCTTGTAAACATAAAGTAATGAGGCTGTCTTGTTCAGACCGAATGTGTAGTGAACAGTGAAAACAAGCCAGCAGCTGGCACAGTCTGTACATATCACACTGTATTCACAATTTAGGTGATATACAACCTTTTGTAATCTGTCTGGCATTTGTATCCCCTTTCCCAAGTCTGAAAACCAGGCTGTGGGCTTCCTAGAAATATTGAATTGGTTACCACATTAAATGGCTTATGAAACCGGGGGAAACAAAGGCCGCAAAAAACCTCAGCTATGTTGCCATACAAATGGCGGTGGCAACTATCAGTAATAGCACAAACTAGAACATCCATATATGGTTCAGAAACAAGGAAAAGCAGTTTACTATCCGCACTAAAGAAAAGCTTGGTGTCAGTGGCTTTTGTAAAAGCTACAGTCTGATCAGGGCTAAATAACACCCATACTTTTGTCAGCCACTGTCATGCAGTGAGCAAAAGGGATTGATTCTTTACCCATTGGAGACATTTTTGTGCACTTTTTCCATTATTTAACAGTAAACACAAAATAACGAACATATCCTTGCAGCTTTGGTAACATCTCTTTCCAAGAGAAAAGAGCAGACCTGTAGGTGCAACACCAGACCTGATGCAAGGGAGTGCTCTTCAGGGTGACCTAGGGGGATGTGCCATAGAGAGGCTGTACCCAGAGGGTGCACAGAGGTCCTAAACCCAGGTGGGATTCCCAGGACAGAGAGGCTATGACAGCCACTGCCACCTGTATGGCTGTGGATGCACCTGGGCCATGGCTCTAGGACCTTGGGAACTTCAGGATCTTCTCCAGCCTGACAGCTACTCAGGGCTCAATTACTCAGGTGCTACAGAAGATATAAAAAACATGCTGTGTTTTGGTTTATTAAGAGAACAATTGATAATGTTTTCACTAGCTTAAATGTAATATTTTTCTTCTTTGAAGCAAGCCCCTTTTGGTGGCTGTGGTAACAGCAAAACATTACAGCATTCAGTAAGCTGACTAACGGTAAGTGGAAAACAAGGCAAACTTCCAGGCACAAGCAAGTACTTCTTTAATATGAAGCTGTATATGAATTTTTCTTCTGGTATGACTTGAAGACAAGAGAATTCCAGTTTGTATTAATAAAAATTAGTGGTTGAAGACTACAGATTGCTATTATTCTTTCTTTCTTCAGAAATGGAATAAGCGTGTAAAGGAAAAAGACACAAAATGTAATTTCAAGCTGTATTTGTGCAAGGGCCATTGTAAACATAAGCATTTTCACGTACTGTTGAAAAATGGAAGCGAGAATATCAGTTGTGCACATGTACATATAATCCATAATTTGCAAGTTAGTAGCATGAATAAATAGGAACCCCAGAGAAAATTCATGCAGCAAGGGTAAAATATGCAAAATTTAATTCTTCAGGGAAACCCTTTATTGATCATGGAAAAAATCCCCCCTGCCCCCCTTTCCAAGTGCTTCCATAAATTGAGAGGGTTAAAAAGAATAATTTGCTTGTCAGTGTGGCACAGGCCTGTTGCTCTTAAATAACTGAACAGCAGACAGGAGTCCTTCAGTTCATTCAGGAGATGAATTATATGGAAAGTAGGGGTTTAAAATCAACCATGACTGTTTGGAAGGCTTTTCACATGTGTCTTTTTTGCTTAGGAAGGGTTGTTTTTTGGTTAGCAGTGTAATTCAAAGGTTAATAATGGATGTTCTTGAAAAATTCTGATGTGCTTCAAATGTAGGTACCATTTAAGTGAGTGTTAAATTGCAGATGCAAATGAAAATTGGAAGAAGTAGGCAATACATAATACTTAACTGGAAATAACACAAAACTATTCATTAACAGCAAAAGTAAACATGTCTCTGAAGAATATTAAGTTACAGTTTTCTGGAGGCAAAAGGCAGAACGATGTTAACTTTGACCAAAGATTTACTTAATCTTACATTCTTAGTTATTATTTGAGTTAGTGGGGGGTATTTTGAAATAGCCAAGGTATGTTGATCATTAAGAAAGTTTGCAGTTTTCAGCTCAAATATTATTTCAGGATGCTGTTGAATTCAAAACCATTAAATACAATTCTCTCAGCACCCTCATCTTTGAGTAGGTTAGAAACTCTGAGCAGGTTATATGATGGTGCCTCTCCTGTTATCTTGTTGATTAATATTTTAGGAGGGTAAGTATTTTCAGGCTTTTGTTTGATCTGATTTAGTATTTTTTTATCAGAGAGGAGGATGCAGACAAGTATTCCTGTGAGTCCTCAAGCTTCTGAGATATTTTCAGCAGAAAGCGCATGTTCGCTTTCTGAGTTAAGAGGAATTTTTTCAAAGACATGTACGTAAATCGACTCTATCCAGATGACAAGTGACTACACAGACATTTTTTTTTCCTTAGAAAATGACAGGTTTACCAGTCACATATAATCTGAAACTGCAGGGGTCTTACTGTTGGTGGTTATACAGTAGAGGAACAGAAAAAAGAGAGAAGTAAAATCTCTCGTTGCTCTGCTGGAGTGGAAGATGGGATGATGGGCAATTTGCATAATTTATAATGGGCTGCTGGTTGAGAGCAAAAGGTTCCACAAAAAAAAATTCCATTTATTTTCAAGAAATAAAGATTTTTTTTTTTTTACAGAAACAAGAAAAAAATATCTAAAAAATCAGAGTGACTTTTACTGTTTCACTCCCTACTATTGACTTGACTATATATTTAATAGTACTATGTGGAGGAACTTTGGAAAAAAACGCTGCTTTGTTTCTAGCTCAGCGCTGGGATGATTTAATTCAGTAGCACAAAATTCAAGCTTATTTCTGCAGGTGATCAGTGATAACACACATGAGTAAACCAAGACTGGTCACTTCAGCCTGCCACTTTTCCTTTGTTCTTCTGATAAATCCCAAGAGCTGCAGATAAATGACTTCTATATCGTCTGTACTAGCAATTAGTACCAAAGTTATGAATATCTTCATGTGGATGTAATTGAGGGCAAAACTTGTGGCTGCTAGGTTTCAATTCACTGTACAAACACAATTTCTTCCAGTTAGTTGCCACCTTTTAAATTTTATGTCTTTAATGAGAGAAGCTGAGAATGAGAAAACTCCTTAATGAGAGGAATTGAAATGGAGATGGTTCTACAGCCTCAAACTAAACTGTAAAGGGAGGCTAGACTCTTATTTTCCCACTAACTCGCCGGATCAAATCCTATCTCCTTAAATCAGTTCCCTAACTCCCATTTCTTTGTTACATTTCTTTATAGCCTCACCTTTCAATTGCTTAGGAAAAGGCCTTTGAAGGTCATGAAGTTGCTTATGTTTAAGAAAAGATAAAATTAAGCCTACAAGCCTTTGGCTTGTTTGCTTAAAGCACATTTCTATTTTGTTTAAAAGTGTTTCTCTGCTAATTTGGGAACAGAAAGATGCTGTAAGTAGTTCTTTAAACCTAGGAATGAATTTAGAGGCATGGGATCAGGTCTTCTGTGCCCCACCCTCTCTAAGCAGTCTTTTTGAAATCAGTGAGGTGAACATAGTCCTTGTTCTGTCCAGAAAGTTGTTGAACATTATTTAATAGAAGATACAATTGATGGCAATTTAGAAGCATATGAAGTTAACATGAAACATCCACGCAGCTATCCAAAATGGAGCAGATGGAGCTGAAACTGGTTAATGCTAGATCAAGAAAAGCTGGAGTATTTGTACTTATTAATGCTATCTAAGTTACCCCTAGTGATCATGCATGCCTTGGCTTGCTCGCACTTTGCACTGGGCTACCCTGATCCAAAGAACTACAGAGACAGCAAAGGAATTATCACATGGTGTCTTTAACCCTTTCCCTGTTGAGTAAAACTTTGATAGTTCTGTCTCCAGCCATTCACATTCTAAAAGTTTTTTTTGTGATGGCTTTTTTTTTTTAAACTTATATTATTGGTCTGTATTTTTTCCCAAGTAGAGTTTATTTATTTTCCCTTCTTGCAGAATGGCAATCTGCTACCACATCAGCTTTAGCCCTATCTTCTTGATCTTTTATTCTCACTTGTTCACTTACCCGTTGTTTTCACCTGTCTCTCTAAATAATACTAAGCATACATCTTCCCATGCTTCAGTGTCTAGCTTCTTGCTCTGCTCGGTCCTCTCAGTTTTTGTTCTCTGTCATGGCTCATGAGACACACGGTTAAAACTTTCTTTTAGAGCAATGAAAGATATTGCTTTTTCTCCAGTCTTCCTCTAACTCCTCACTTTAACCTTGATCTTTTCTCTGATTTTTTTTTTCATTTTGATATAAACCAATACATAACACTACGCCAAATAGATGCCTCCCAATGCAGTTTAATATATTATTATTTCCTCTTTTATTGAAAAAATAATATTAGTTTATACTCACAGCAAAATCGTAATTCAGCTTTAGGCCTTGCAGAACTGTGTTTGGGAGATTACAGTTGTTCTGATCCATGAAATTAACTACCAAACACCAATCTTCATTAGATTTAGCACACTTAAATGTGTGCTAAATTAATGATTCCATTAAAAATTTAAATGCCTGAGAGTTTTACGTCTGATTTGTAAAGCTCAAGCTCACTCTTACCATTCCTAACTATGTTGCTTTTCCCTAATACCTACATTGAGATCAGTAATTTCCATGTGGAATCCTCTCTTGAAAGCCTCTTTCTGGACAGCATCATTATATCTGGAGGGACAATCTCTCTTACTCCTACTCTGTTTTCATACTTTCAGTCAGTAAGGCTGCTGTGATGGTAGTTCTGTGAGTGACCTGGAAGCTCCCCTGGGATCAGATTGCTATTTAAGAATTGAGCCCTGTCAGTTTGCCTGCCCTGCCAGGAACTTGCTTTTATCTATGGTAATTGCTTTTAGAGCTGGATAGCAAAGATGCTCTTCTCTGAGATTCCCATGCTTCATCCTTGCTTGTGGCACACTAGTTTCACAGCTGCTCCAGCCCATTTAGGAGTCATTTTTCTTTCACCTAGTGGATATAAATCTGCTGCATTCCACCTACAATTGACTGTCCCTCTGCTTCACTTTAGGACTTGTCCATTCAGCACTGCTTAATGATCCTGATCCTGCAGTCCCTTGGTGTCGACTGTAAGCTGGGTGGGAGAAGGGTCAAGTTTGAGACTGATTGATAGAAGCAGAAATGACTGCCCCTTTCAAATCAAACTAGGGTGAGCAATTTCGCTCTGACTAGGGTGCAGCTGCAGTCCGTGCTATTTAAAAGCAAATGTTTACAGGAGAAAAGCAGTTTCCACAAGGCAAACAATTTTCTGTGGTTCTAACAGATTCTCTAGTTACTGATCAGCACAGCTACTTTTCTGAAAGGGAAAGAAAGAGCTACTGGGGTAAGCAGCAAAGTAGCAGCATTTACCCTGTATTAATTTGTATGATACCAGCTGTGTACTACAGGGTATTGCTTCCAGCTATATTACATAGCTGTAGAAATTTCAAGGCTGACTACTGTCACTGCCAGGGGCTATCGCAGCAGCTGGGGATTGCTGGAGTGAGGGTGACCTGGATTTACCTTTTTCCTGAATAATTTCTCAGTCTCAAAATTTCTAACAGGGACAAGAATGCAGCTCTGAAAGTAAAAATACTTCCCCTCTGCCTTGGGCATCCCGTGCAGGAATTGATGTGGCCATGGGGAGAGGGGATAACTGACAGCTTTTCAGGAATAACAAACTGGAGACCAAGTGAATAAATAAAAGGGATTTTCTTATATTGAATGTTTGTGGGAGAAGGACAGGACAAAAAAAAAAAAAAAGTTATCCATTTTGCCCTTACAAGGAGGTGCTTGAATTTTTAGATCTAAATTTTTTTTCTCTTTAGTCAAGTGCCTGCTTTGGGCAACATTTTGCATCATTAGTTCCCCTGATCCTGCAGGCTGTTGCATGTGGGAAACCCCATGCTCCCATGTAGAGCCTCACTATTTTAAATGGGGTGCTTTGTGGCCAAAGGCATTTCCCCGTGGAGAGAAATTTTCAGTGTGAGGTGCATTAGTCAGTCTTCCCTTGTTTGTATCCATCTTCCAGGCAATAAAGGGAAGATAAAAGGTAGAAAAAACCTGAAAGTCACACATGCATCCTCATATGCATGCACACAGAAGTACACATGCACGAAGGTAGGAGCAGATGTCAAAAGAAGCTATTGTGGTTAATTTTTGTGTTGTCTAAATTATGAGCTGACAGTATCTCCTTGTATCCTGGAGTAGCATTCATTAACAGCAAAATCTCACAGGGAGAGATTTCTCATTTTCCCCATGTTTTGATTTCTGAGGCTAGAGCTGCAGTTATTTCTATGTACATTTTTAGTTCTGTTCATATTTGCTGTTGAATCTTAGTTTTACATCCAGATGAAGAAAGTCAAGGACAGTTCTCTTTCAGCTGAAAACATTCTTTCTTTGAAAATTTGGCTGCTATGTTCTTTCATTTATTTCCTTTCTTATGTTCAACAACATACCACGTCTCATGTCACAATATTCCTATTATGAACAAGAGTGGTGTTTTTCTCTTCTGTCAGTGACAGACAAAGCAGAAGAGCTTGCGTTTTAGAAGACAAAGCTACAGTTTCTGAATATTATATTAATTATCTCAGACAATGCACTTGGGACACTGTACCTGCCTATTTAATCACCTTGCAGAAACTGTGAGTCCTTATGTTGCCATGCAGATTTTATAATCCGTGACTCCTGTGCAAAGGGGTATGAAAATTGTATGTACTGAAATTCCTTCTCTTGTTTGTACCGGTGACAACAATCACACATGGAAGCTCATGTTTACTGAGAGATCATTTTGTGAGCAAAACAGATGGGACAAATTAATCAGAGATAATAGGCACATTTTACAAATACGGGGTATATTTTTGTTTCCTGTTTGAAAAACTAACAACTCAGAAATTTTAAATTGGTATGAATATTTGATGTAATTGTCTGCAACATGGGTGACAGTTTGCTAGAAATATGCAGAGGCAAATCCACCTACTTGGGTTCTATCAAGTTGTGGCTTCCTCTACTAAGTTAGGGAGGGTATTTACAACTCAGAAACAATGTTACATGCTAGAGTTTTGGACTCAGCCCTCAGTGCTTGATCTATATTGATTTTCCAGCCAGTGGCCCTCAAAACACTATCCAGATGATGAGGATCCTGGTCAGAGCTTCTTTTCAGTCATATCACCTATCGTCTCAGGGACTGATGTTGTGTAAAGCACAAGTTGCCTTACATAGCTACTTTATCTACAGAAGAAGGTACTTGGAGACTGGCTGCTGCACAGCCAGTAGGGCTTTATAGCTCCTGCTGGGAGCAGAGAAGTAATACGTAGTAGGTCAGCTCCAAAGTATGTCTACACATAAAATAGAGTGGAGAGCAAACAGCCATGAAAAATCTGGACAAAACTTTGTCATTGCCTGTATCTGAACCTGATATAAATTAAATAAAAATCTACTAATAATTAGTAGAATGAAGACTGGGATATTATGTTCAGAAAAGACTAAGCAACTGTTTTAAGCAAGCTAAATATTTCTATGACCAATATCATAAAAGCATCCAATGTTATGAAGTACCAAAGAAAGGTCTGAGCATATCTGTAGGACTGCTTATGCTCCTAGCTATCCTCCCATAGAAAGACCCTATTAAGTCAAGGTAAATTGTACCAACTACCTTAAAGTGGTGCCTGTCTGTTCTAATTCTTTTGATACAGCAAGCTGAAGCTTAGTCTGATAGTGATTGTACTGACCTATTAAGGCTGAAACTGATAGGAAAATGCATTTGTCACCTGCAGGTTTGTTATTGTGCTGAAACAGAAATATTCTTTTCTTGCACCGTTCTTGCTTGAAAGTGAGACAGCAGTCCGCTCCTTTTGTTGTCCGGTTGGATAACACTGGTACATTTGCTATAAGGATGCATTTCAAATGGGGTTCTTTTTAAAAATGCATTTGGCAGCCTGAAAACACTACCAGAATAAATTAGTTATGCTTAATGCTGCATTCAAACAGCAACTTTTCAACTACTTTGAAAATAAGTCATTCCACTTTCAGTTGTTTATCACAGCTCAGTGCAGCTTGTGTCATTCTGTAAAACTAAGACTTTCCCCTCTTTTTTTTTCTTTTTAGTTTTTTGTGTGTGTGAATTTAGCTCATGAAAGATGCCAAATTAACAGCCTTAAAGACTCTGTTTTTCCAGAGGACATTCAGAGTATCACTGGTGAGAGTTCAGTGTTTGCTGTGGTACCTCAGCAATCTCACATTGAGTTGACCACCCCAACTGAAGGAAGAGATAGTTCAAACTCTTGCAGGCTAGGTTTATGCCTATCCTGCTCACACTGCCTTAAAAAGTGGCATTGCAATGCGATGTGGCATCCAGAGCTGAAATGATAGATTTTGTCCTGTTTGACGTGTCCTTCATAACAAGTTCCTCACGCAATCTTGCCAGGTCTGTTTCTTGCTATAGGAATGTGTTTTGCAAGGTTTGGTTAAAGTGCTGTATGCACATTGATGGCTATGTAGGCATGAGTTAAAAAAAGCAGTTGAACATGGTCCTGCAGAAGATGATGGGCTCCCTGTCTTAATTTAAGCACTTGCTTAAGTACTCTATTGATCTCGTATTCTCAATGTTCATTATATTTATTTTACTAAAGCTCCATGTGAAATAACTTTTGCTTAATATTGGAAATTGGTGATCAAGTCCTCCTGTAATGCTAATGCTTTATGAAGTAATATAAGTCCAGGTCATAGCTTCTAGTTTATGTATGGAAACCTGAAGACGTTTGAGGGTATAGAATATTTTCCCGTGTGTCTGAGTGACATAGAAGCTAGCATCCTGCCTGAGAAACAGATATTGTTCCTAGTGTGGACAGGACTTCAGGTTCAAAGAGATATATTTTTAAAGCCATGATATAGCAGGCATCAAGCTTTGCTTGCTCCTTCCACTTAGAATTCAATTGTGTAAACTTTACACCTGAGTACTTGGACCATGAACAATTTATTTGAAGATGCCAGTCAAACAGTCAGCAGTACAAATACTCCCAAATGCACCTGTGTTTGATTTTGCAGATACAGCAGAAAACTAGTTTTCAGTGCCTTTGAAAGCCCCTAAATTTTATTTCTTAATTAAAACTTGGTTTGGTGTGGTTTCTTTTACATATGTACGAGAGGCTGGAAGAGAGGCAGCAGGAAGATCAGCAAAAGCATTTTTAAAACTAGTGTCAGTGAAATACCCAGGAAGGAATTATGACATTAGATCATTATCAGGAGATTCACGATGGATTTTTCTCATGATTTGAGAGTTAGATTCCCAGTCTAGTGAAACAGTTTTCTGCTATACTTGGTTGACCTAATAAGAGCCAGATAAGGCTTACAGAGATCTTTTCTTCTGGTGCAGAAGTGTTAGTGAAGGTGCTGATAACTCCTTTGCCAGCTGACTGGTGAGCCACTGAACACATGGGTCAAGAACAGGCAGGGGGCAAGGCAAAGCAGAGCTCAGAGCTGTGCTGTTTGATCTTTCGGTACGTAAGTGTTGCATCAGGAGAGATATTGAATCATAGAATCATAGAATGGTTTGGGTTGGAAAGGACCTTAAGATCCTCTAGTTCCAAACCCTTTGTTATGGGCAGGGACACCTCACACTAGACCGTTTCACAGAATCACAGAATCATAAAATAGTTAGGGTTGGAAAGGACCTTAAGGTCATCAAGTTCCAAGCCCTCTGCCATGGGTAGGGACACCTTGCCCTAGCCCATGTCACCCAAACCTCTGTCCAACCTGGCCTTGAACACTGTCAGTGATGGAGCGTTTACCACTTCTTTGGATAACCTGTTCCAGTGCCTCACAACCCTCACATCATTTTTCTTAGGACATCGGACTGTTAGCATTGAGTCTTGGTGTATTGAAGCACCAGGGAATATGTCTTCCCTCACCAGGAAACCAGACTGATGCAAACCTACAGAATATATCAGTTCTACATTAAAAAAGCATATGTTCATGAGATCTTGCTTTGGTGTAGTTAACTTAAAGACAAGGTCTTAGGTTGTGTATTCCTATAGTTTTGAGGGTGTAAGCATGTGCTATAAAATATGGTGTGTGTTACGCTGTGAAAAAATTCTTGGTAATGGATTTGGGTAAAACATTCTTGTCTTCAAGGCTCAGAGTGCGGTTTAGTATCGATGTGCCCTGTTAAATAGTTCTTGGGTTTCACATTAGAGCTGTCTGTTTTTTGCCATTAGGCATGTGATTCAAGAGCATGTAAATCAACTTGGCATCTCACTGTAGGAAAGGTGCTTCATTTAGATTAAGCCTATGCCCCTAGTGTCTTTCCATGGCAGACTATTAAAACAGGGATGTTTTCTGTAACTGGGGGAGCAAATACAAGCAAACAGTCTCATTTGTGTTATAAAAGCATAGACACAATTGACTAATAGCAGCTAAAATATGAAATATCTCAAGAAGCTTCGTCTCCTGAAAAGAAATTGTCATTTTGGGTGTGATCCAGCTCATTCTAATATGTTTTCTCTTGACAAGTCTGTTTCCTCATCTCCTCAGAATACTCTCATTTTATATCTCTTTGTAAAAAATGTCTGCATTTCAGATGTCTGAGAATCAGTGGAAGCTGACAAAGACGATTTCTTGAATACCTTAGACCAAAGGTTTGGTTCCTATCCTCGTGAAAGACTGAACACAAACAGTGTTTACCTTTTCTAAATCTCTTGTCCTTGAATATGATTATAAATTTTTTCCTTCATGTAATCTCTCCTCTTAAAGGTACTTCAGCAGAAGATAAAAGCTGAACCTTTTATCACGTAAATTTGTTCAAAGCAAGAAAGCTCCAGAAAACCGATTTATAAGAAATATGCATTGTACAAAATTAGCTTATATTTCTGAAGCCTTAGTCATTATGCTTCCAAGTGCAGCTTGCAATGAGGACATATTAAATAATTAGTGGTAATTGCATGCTGAAAAAATGTTATGTACACATTAACAAGTGTCTTTTAGGCCATAGATACACAGACTTTATAATTGCTGTCTGAAGAAAGTAACAGTCAAATTGCTGGATGATAGTGGTTTGCAGATGTTGAGATACTGTTTGGTAACTGTAGTCCTTGAATAGGCTGAACATTCCCAAAACAAGATGAGTAGTCTACAGATACATTTTAGAAAAAGGAAGTGTCCCTGAATTTGTTAGAATCATCAAAGAGAATGGCTTTTAGAGATTCCTGAGTAATGTTTTTTCTTCATTTTTTCTTTTTAAGGAAAACTCTACTTTTCACACAAGACATAAAAATGGCAACATTTACAACTGACCACTTCTCATAACTATTTATAGAAATGCAATTGAAAAATAAACTGCAGAAGGTGAGATTGGCATTAACTGTGTTGCCTGGAGCATGGCTACTTAGTCAGTCTCACAGAATAATTATAAATGGGAAATAATTATCTTGGCTTGTTGCTGTTCAGTTGTTTTGCTAATTATTTTTGAATCATGATGTTAAAATTTACAGATAGATCCAAAAATCACAATGACATGAATTATATATGCTATGCTTAACCTGAAGAACATATTTTTTAAGTTCATCCCCATAGGAAGACTTATATCTTGACTCAGAGAAAGCATTGATAAAGTGAGGGTGTGATTCAGTAATTCTGGAAATGACATAGGAATCACAGCAGTTAGATAATCAAAAGAAGCTGAGTGCCCAATCTGATGCTGTATGCAAGACAGCAGCAGTGTAATTCCTGCAGGCTTACATCTGCCAATATCAAGAAGAGGCAGGAAGATGAAATTACTTCAGATCTATAGTGACAATGACTCAAGACATATTTCAGCATTCCTTCCCATTCCTTCCCATTCAAAGTTACAAGAATGAGTCAAGGAAAACATGAGAAGAGGAAGACCCAAAAGCTCAGTCTACATTAGTTTTCAAATATTGCTTATAAAAGGTAAAGTAAGAAAAGATAATCCTTATGCATTAAGAAGAGGTAGCTGCTTGTATATGGGTCTTAATCTGAAAAGGTAAAAACAGAGTTTCACCATGGCTTTTTTTTATCTATCTATCTATCTATCTATCTATCTATCTATCTATCTATCTATCTATCTATCTATCTATACATATATATACATATATGTACATACATTCCCCTACTTCTTTTTGTTCTTTTGTCTTAAATATCTCCCCATTTTCTTGCCCTGTTGGTTCTCTTTTAGAACCAAGAGCCTCTGACTGCAGCTTGATGAACAATTACAAATCCACTTAGTATTGCTTTAAAAAATAATTAAAAGGTCTCATTTTAAAATTAGGAAACTGCATATGAATTTGGGGATTTATTTTCTACCTCCTTGGTGT
This sequence comes from Pezoporus flaviventris, assembly GCF_033815535.1. NCBI lineage: Eukaryota > Metazoa > Chordata > Aves > Psittaciformes > Psittacidae > Pezoporus > Pezoporus flaviventris. The sequence goes on from NW_026892595.1 coordinate 13,526,445, forward strand.
TTAATATGACAGTACACATCATAGCTCATTTTTCTGTGTAATAAACAGTGACTTTCAAACAGTCACTATTTAATATCCCTTTGTTTCTATGCCTAAATCATCCAACCTGTTACCACCATTGTTAACACCTAGAAATTTGTTTCTCAGTTTCATGTATAACTACTTTCAAAGGCTTCAGGCATGTTTGTTCATTTACAACTGCATTTTTGGCAGTTCCCTCAGTAATGATTTTTCAAGGTTTTAATGGCTGTGAAGACCATATGAATGCTGATATTACCACTGTGGAAAGTTCCAGTTGTAAAACAAAATTAAATTTCAGTGGTGACTTGAAAAAATATTCAGGAAACACATTCGAATGCCTTGTTTTCACTATCTGTTTGCATCAGTGTGGCAGAAGGTATGCAGTTAGATAGCAAGCTGTTGGCTATTAAATATGAACTCATATAGTTTGCAGTTTAACATTTGATAGAACTGAATTTGAAGCTCTTTTAGCTAGTTTTGCTAATGTTTTTAATTATGAAGATAGTTACCTTGCTGTCAAGCTTTTTTTCACTTATCTGTGAAAGGAGGTTGTTTTTTTTTTGATGCCTTTTTAAGACTTTGAAAGTGCCCTACAGCCACTAGTAATATTAAGTAAGTCTAAATAGGAATTGCTTTTCAGCTTCCTTGGAAACGTTTTCTTGATTGCCTGTTCCACATGGGGATGAAACCAAGTATGCTCACCTGTTTTCAAACTGCAGAAATGGGAAAATCAGGTAGACTGGTTCTCATTCAGGACAGACAAAAATCTTATGTGAATAAAGGCATGAAAGGGAAGACTTATTTCCTATCTCAGGTTTAAAAGCAAAAGTCACACCATACAAAATAACGGGTGCACAGCCTATCCTTCCCTTACAATTTTAGTGTGGGGTTTTTCCCACTTCAGAATGACTGAAAACAGTATTTTGGCCACTCATCTACAGGAAAAAGGCTAAGATGCAAATTTTAGCTCTGAATATCTTGAGTGTTTTTTCCCTCCCCAGCACAATCATTTTCATTGAAGCACATCTATTTTTTGCACAAACTTTTGGTCTTGAGCTGTTGACATATTTGTGATGGAAAGCTATTTTACCAGAAAAATTCCTACCAACTCCAATACTGATCTCTTGGAAGGTAGTAGCAAGATTCCAATCCTATCAGGAATTCCATCAGCAAATGTAAAAGTAGAGAGTTTAAGGCATATATTTTCAAATGTTTTCTCTAATTTGAGAAAGAGAATTCACATCTCCTGTTGCCTTTTGCCTTGCTTTTACAAATATGCCAGATTTCTTCTTGCTTGAAAATGTCATTATGCTTGTTCCTTCAGCTGCTCTAAGCGGGCAGAGTGAAACATCTCTCTATTTTGAAAAAGAATATGTAAACTTTGCTATTTGAATCTTTCTGGCTGGTTCAAAATAATCTTTATATGTGATAAGCATCATAATTATTTCTTTTTTTCTGCATTAAGATAAAAAAACAACTTTTATATGTAAAAGAACAAATGACTCTCTCCATTTAAGCTTACTGTAAATGTGGAGCATGAGAGCTAAGGTGCAATTGTTAATATGACAGGGAAATGGATTACTGTGGTATTGTATTTTGGGTGACAGGATGGGTAACACAGGAAAAACATAGGGACAGATCAAAATGTTCACCAATGCATGTCTTCAGCTGTGTGCTTACCTTCTGAAGTAGGAATTGAAATTTTCATGTAAATAGATTTATTATCTCTCAGAAACATTTGGTTTTAACTCATGGTTTCTTAGTACCCTTTGCTCTAGATTCCTGCAGCTATAGTCATGCAGTTTATAAAACCCTGCTTTGCTCAGAAACATAACAGAAAAGAAAACTAGCAGCTCTTGCCAGCCACCAAGTTAGGTTTTTCCAGTAGAATGTCTATTTTCCTACCCTTTGTGCAGGCTCCATTTTTCTTTTCTGTTTGGTGGGTGTTACCAGACCGTGTCATTCTCCACAATGAAAATTGGGTAAAACTGAAATGCTGTCAGCTGGCTCAATAGCAAATTTTGGTGTCTAATATTGAAATGTTTGATCCAGTTAAGCTAAGGGATTCATGGCTGAAACATGGAAAATGGTACATGTAATGAGTAGGAAACTGAAAGAAATGGTTAATTATGAGAGAAGAGGAAGAAATATTAACATTTAGATTTGTTTTCTTCTGAAATTAAATTGTATAGCATCTATGTGCATGTGCTTATAAACAAACAGCTGTTTATTGTTCTACATGGCTATAACTGCTCAATTTGCTAGATCAGCCAGTTCTTGTCACTGTATTTCTGATCTTGTAACAAACTTGAGTCTTAACAGGGATTGTACAGAGAAGAGAAATGGGATAAAGGTAGCACCAGACGTCTGTGTTAAGAGGTTAGAGAGAGTCCTGACTTATTGTAGTGAGATATTTTAATGGAGAAAGGGCCGCAACCCAAACCTGTGCTCTTAGTATACTCTGGAGTCTCTGTGTCCTTAAGCTGGCAGGATTGCTAACAGTTTTCCCTGGACTTGTAAGAGAGAGCCCTGTAGTGGCCTTTTTGGCAAGGCTGTAGGAAGCTGTATTCCCTGACAGGTCATGTTAATTTGCCTGATGACTTGGTGCCTGTCTACCTGGGCTAGAGCTGGATGCTTTCTTTTTTTGGCTGACTTTTTAAGCAAAATACAAACACAGCTTTATCACAAAAATTGTTAGGAAAATTTTATTTTAAAAATAAAAATGGATTTTTAAAATTAATTATATTTGATAAATTTGCTTTGGAAATATTTTAGGCTTCAGATTCTCAATGAAACTTTATAGGGTAAAATAGGTGGGGTTATTTCTTAAAGGTGCTTAATGACAAATAACTGAATTTTTAACCAGCTCCAGCATATATGTCTGCAGATTAAATAACATTCCTGAAAGGCTTCACTATTTTTTTTACTCAGATCTGGTATTTCTTTTCGTTCAGGGTATTCTCAGAAATTATGCTATGCATTCAAATGAACCCATCATGATATCAATGAATACCAAAGCAATTAATAATGATTACACACTTACATTAAATGTCATTCTCTATATTTTAGTAAGAAAATAATTTCTGGCATCTATTTTTATTTGAAAAGAGTCACATTGCTCACAGGAAATTGTAAATGCATACTCAAAGTTTAGCAATTAGCATAGGTCAGAAGGCCAGGAACAGAACAGACAGTGAGAAGCAGTTTGGAGTTTTGGTTATTTCATGGGAGGCATGTGCTTTATCAAGTTGTTTCTTTCCTGGAATCAAGATAAGAATTAACATGAAAAAAACCAGAATATCCTTTCCAGATTTTTGAAGAAGAGAGGAGACAGAAGTCGATTCTTTGGTGCTGTTGTCACACTTGGTTATGAAAATGCAGAGTGGAAGTCTGAGTACATCCATTTTCTCTAGGTCTTTCAGCAGTCCTGAGGTGTTAGGAGAACTTTTTTTCTGTCTGTTTTGTCACAGTGGACCTTTCAGCTGTCACTGTTGAGCCAGACTGCAGGGCTAATGGAGGCCCCCTTACCCTCCCTTTTCTGGTTTCCTTTGTGACCACACATATTTTTATATACACAGACACTAATAGTGGGGAGGGAACCAGGAGACAATCAGAGCAGTTCCATATATCTCTGATAATATAAAATACAATAAGCCTTGTAGTGGGGTTGAAAAGAAGGTGAGGATATAAACATCCTCCAGGGACAGCTTGTCATTGATTTATGACAAAATCTTCTCCAAAAATCAAATTGAAATGGTTTCCATTTTGCGTTTTGCAGGCCCCACTGTAACAGCAGCCTCATCACCTTTCAAAGGACAAAAGGTAAAGGAGTAGTAGGTTCAATACTCATACAGCACTCCAATATATCTAACCACAAGACTATTGAAATTATCCTCCTTTTCTGGCATGACTGTGGACTAGAAGGACATGCAATTGCTGAACTTGTAATAAGATTTAGTAGTTCTGATAGAAGTAAATTATTTATCGTTCACTGCCCCGTTTATAGGCTTGATGATGTTTATAACTGTATTACCCAGTGTCTCTCACTATGCAGGGTAGTCTTCCTCTCCAAAGAGGAATTAAATATAGCCAGCACCTGACTGACAGGGCATGGAGCAGATGGACAAATGGATAGTGCACTTCATCTTGGTCACTTCTTGCATGGTGGCCTTTATGAAAGAACCACCCACTCCTTCCCCCCCCCCCCCCCCCCCCCCCTTTTTCTCAGCATATAGCAAAGTGACATTAATCTGGCATGATTGAGATATCAGTTTGGTTAGCAGGCACAAAGCAACCTTAAGTGAAAGGGCAGAGCAGCTTGAGAAATGTTGGTTGTTAGTCTTCAGTAACAACCCGATTGAGAAGCCCTGAAGTGGTTCAAATCACAGACTGCCTGCTAAGTGGTCTTCGGGGAGGCTGTTCTGCATCAAATCCCACCAAAAGAAATATGCACAGAAGAGTGGAGATCAATGTAGGTGCCTTGCTCGGGATGTTAACTGCCCCACCTCCACTTCTGACTCCTGCAGTATGCCAACTCTGTTCCCAGAGGGGCAGAGGATTCTGCTGGGGTCTGTAGCAAAGTCTGTTGAAAGCAGGAGAACTGACATTTTGCTGATTGTCTCAACTGCTTTGACATCTCACAGGCAGTACAAATGATCACTTATGTAAAGGTTATTTGAATAAAGGTAACATCCCTTGGTGTGACTTAGCTGTGAAAGCATTCCAGTTCCCTTTTGGTGTCCCTCTGAGATTTCTAGTCTTCTAAAATGTGCATGTATTTCTAATTTGCCTGTAGGCTAAAAGAAAGCTGGAATCTAACGTCTGCAGAGCTTGTCTGAACAGGCAGAATGCATTGAAACTAGGTTTATTCAAAAAGGCTCTTCCAGGGCTACAAACAAGATATGAAAAAAAAAAAACAAAACTGAGACATTCCTGTCTCAGGGAGCTGGCGTGAGAACAGCTGGAGACCTGCTGGGATGGACTCTCCTGCCCACAGAGTTACTGCATAAGCAAAGGATTTGATCTGCAAAGGGAAGCTTTTCTGTGCAGCCCAAGCTCCACTGGGGAGTGGCATAAGGAGGGTTCCTCCAGCAGCCTAAGAAAGGGGTCTTCCCTTCCCAGGAGCATCGGTTTTGAGCTCTCATTTAGCTCCTCAGTCTTTGCAAACACGTGAATCATGCTCACAGAGTTTTCTCGTAGCTCCCCTTAGGGCTGATGATGTTGAGGAGGGAGAGATGAGCTGGTTTGTTTGGGTTTTTTTAGAGCAACATCAGACATTTTTAGATGGAACCCTCTAACTTGAGGAGATGATAAAGAATCAAACACTGCAAAGGGCTCAGGATATTTCAACAGCAAAGCTGTGTATTACATGTAGCCTGGACACTCATTCTTCACTGCTCTGGTTGTGGGGAGCCTGGAGTGGAGCCTTGTGGAGAATCCCTCTAGAAAGGGGAAAGCCCATGTTCTGATGCCCTAAAGCAAACCTGCCATATGCTGTCAGAGCTCTAATTGCAGGCTTTTGCAATTAGACCCTGTCTTTGCATGCCTGTATAGGCATTTCCTTCATTAACTGTGTAGTTAACTATATCTAATTAGTGTCCACAGACATTGCTGAGATATGTAAAGATCTGTTAAGGAGAACTGCAAGCATCATTTTAGATATTGGTTTTGTTCATGTCTGAAAAATTCTGATACTTTGCTGCACTGATAGATACTGTTAGATCATATGTCAAAATGAAGTCACCCCAGGTTAGTGAAAATGCTATGCATCTGTAGGTGAGTAAGAAGTTCAGTTGCTCTGAGTATGTGTCCCAAGCTCTGAATTAACCTGATGCAAAATCATTCTGAAAAGATCACAGCTGGGATTAAACCCAATACTTCTGCTTTGTGCTGGAACTGTGGTCAGAAGCACTTGAAGCTCCTCCATGTCTCAGAAACTCCCTTAGTTGCCCTTCTGTGGTAAACTGGAGCTAAGGGAAGGGGCCTTGGCCACTTTGTTTGCAGAAATGTGCTGACTGCCTTTGTAATTATGCTCTTGCCCTACTTCTAGGCTCAAGAAGGGTCATGAACCTGGTGCAAATGTAGGTTCATGTGTGTATTTCAAACTATCCTATGAAGTGGTATCATCTTAAAATCATATGAGGGTCATATAGTAGCTATGTGAACAGCGTTCGTATTGCTCCTTTCAAAAGAGTGTCTGCTGTGATGTCAAGGTCTCACTAAATGCGCTGGGAAAAAGCCCACATTTGTAAATTCTGTGCAACATAGCTCAAAAGCTTTGTACCTCAGTAGTAATATTCGTTATGAGGCTTTTCTTATTAGGCCATGGACCGGAAATCCTGATTTACCTTAAAGACCATAAAACTTGAGCCTATAAATTTTCATAGCTCTGGACGTGGTAGCAAGGTTTCCATCAGAAAGACACAAAACTAAATCAGCTTTCACAAGAGAAGATCTATACTCTCTAATGGCACAGAAGAGCTTAATACATTTGAGTGTGGGGAAAAGAGCTGGAGATTTTTTCTGTGTATTTTGGTAGTGAAGTTTTTCTGAAGCTCTTTCTTTAAAACGAAAACGCTGTACCATAAGTACATTAAGAACATGAGCTGATGCCAAGCTATAGCAGACATCTGGAATTGCCTGTTGGATTCATAATTTCAGTAAATTAGTGTATGATGATTTTTATAACAAATTATTAAATGCCAAGTTAATTATTAATTATTGGACACTTATTATACAGTATTGCCTGTCAATGAGTTACTCCATCTGCTCTGAAACTATTGCAGATACTCTAAAGCAAGACTGTTTAAAAGTGTAAGGAAGGACTTTATAACAAGCAAAGTAAAATGATGACAAAATAGAAAAGAACAACTCTTTCCAACTTATAATTTCATTTGGTTGGTGCTTAGGTTCAGTGAAATTGTTGCTAGAATCAGAGTCCTATAAAGTACCATCCCTCCATGCAGAGCTGATTGCATGCAGTTCCCATGTGATGCAGTCTGCCTGCTAACTAACCCATGTAGGCCTGTTGGCTGTACAAGAGGAGTGGCCTAGCAATGAGAGAAGAAATTCTTCCTCTCTTGTCATTGTCATTGTCGCTGTCACTGAAGTCTCATTTAATGACTCTGCTTTGGCAAACTGTAGGAGATTGCCATGGCAGCCAGATTTGATTCTAAGTGTCCCCCAGATCAGTGTCCTTGATCAACATTTACCTTGCTTGCTGCAGCTTTCTTGCTTTCTGTCATATTTTGCCATTTGCTCTCCAAAGAGAGCAGGAGGTTTCCTTTACTGGATAAGTTGGTTGACCTCTCACATCCCATCTTCATTTCCTTCTGACATGGCCTTTCAAATGTGAAGTTGCAGTTTAGTTGCTGAAAGGCATTTGAACCTGCTTAGGGATAACGGTGATACCAGATTCTGATACCAGAAACAAGGGACTTTGCTGATGTGGCTATTGATCACTGTAATCCCACCATTCAAGTGGGATGTGAACAGCTGGCCCAGCTTCATGCAAGTGTTACTCACATCCAAAGCTATGAGGCATCCCAGGTTCTGGTTCTAAATATTTTACCTTCCAATTTGAAAAACAGGACTCCAGGTCCGAGTTGGATCTCTCAAGCATTCCTGAGTCAATGTGGATAATTCCTCTACCTCTTGAGTTCCATTGTGATTTGGTTTTGATGATACACTTGCAGCTTCCCTTTAGAGAGGATTTTACTTCAGTTACACATCTGCTATTGACAGCCAGCTAATCACAACCATTTGAAATCTTTGGGCCAGAAACTCCACTGGTGTCATTTCAGTTGACATGTACTGATTTCCCGAAGGCAGCTGAGGATGTGGGAAGATATAGAGACCTGTCTTGCAACCGCTTTTACCTATGGACGGTTTGAGTGATCAGTTTCTACTAAAAGGCTGGTTATTTTTTTCTCATGGGCCACAGTAAATTTTTAGGTCCTTTTCCCCCCTTGTTTGTTTTTCCCCTTTTCCTTCTTAAGTGTCAGCAGCATTTGGTTGGGATTTTTGTTTTTCCTTTTATTTGTGTGTGATCTGTTTTCTGAAGCTTCCTCTGAATTCCCTGTTTGACTCATTTCTCTGTGCTTCCTGCAAAAAGCATTTTGTTTTTAATTCTAGGCAACATCTGACCATCTCTTCTGTCCTTCCTGCTTGTCACCATAGTCCCTGCCAAGGTCCGCACAGTAAGACAGGAGTAAACACATGTTTTGCCACACTTTCTGCTGTCCAGACTGCAAGGGTTAATTTTTACTCAAACTACAGTCACAGGCAACCCTAAAGAGGGATTTTTTTTCACAGTCACCACAGCATCCATCTTTAATTAAAACACTTTTCCAAATAAAATGATGAGCTTTAGGCCTGACCTTGCCCAAGTGAGGTCTCAAAAGAATTTTCTGTATTACACCCCAGAAGCACTTTTATTTTCTGCTGAACAAAACAAATTGCTTTCTTGCCGACCACCAGCTGTCTCAGAACCAAATCACAGCAATTAACAAGCAAGACTGGTAGGCTGCGGCTCTTGTCGCCACTTGACTTCAGGATGTCGTCAGCACTTAGCTCCTTTTTTCACTTCTTTGTGGTAGTGCTTCTGGTGGTAATCACCTCATCTATCAATTACAGTGGGTGTCTTCTCAACCAGGGTTGATAGTCTGCAGACTGCTGCTACTGTGAATACTCATTCTCACACCAAGTAAAGGTATTTCTGGTGTTTTATGAGAGTAACAGGTGCAGAAATTCAGTATGGAGCATTTCCACCAGCAAAAGAATGACCAACAGAGGAAGAACTGAATGGGAAAACACATGTAGGTTCAGGGAAAGAACAAGTTTCCTCAACGCCTTTTGAGTCCACTTCCAACAACCCTGGCCCTTGCCCAGGACAAACCACCCACTTGCAGTTTTCCATATGTAATTTTTCATGCTGCAAACTGATCAGGAAGCCGAATGTAGCCAAGTGCAGCGCATTTAGATGCGTACAGCAAATTTAAATAAGCCCAGTGAAGCATGTTATCCAAACTCCAGAAGCACAAATGATTCTATTAGTGGCAGTGTTTTGGCAATAGGGCTAATACATTTTCAGTGTTTTAGTTGCACATGGCTGTCTCAGCTTTCCTGAGAACCTGTGGTCACCTTTACCTACCTATTGCAGCATCTTAGAGCTCTTGGTCCCTAAGAAACCCCTCAGTTCAGCTTGTGGCTTGAAGATAAGATGACAGATTCCAGGGAAAGATCCAGACTTTCAGCAGATGCAGCTACTGAGTAATATCTATTCTAAAGCCTATCATGCACGAATCCTGGCTTTCTGCTAGAAGTAGCTGCCTGTTTTTATGTATATATTTTTTATTTGAATCCTTGGCACCCAGGGACTGACTGGATTCTGTCATATCCCAGAAATCGAGCAGCGAAGGCAGACTTTAGCAGTTTTCTCTCAACTAACAAACGATGCTTTTGTTGACTTATTGTTTATTTTACTTCTGCGTTAAAATGTGGTGCTTAAGAACTGTGTTTTAATTGCAAATGAAAGAAACACAGTCTTCTTGCTTCCGTGGGACGAACGCCTCCCTTCCAAGAATGACTAAGAGAAGAAGGCTCTTTTGCCTTTCTCCTCAGAAACCCTGGGAAGATGGGGAGCACAGAGGAGCTCAGTGGTGTTTGGGAGAAAGAGGCTCCTCCGTCGGGATGCAAAGGTGCTGTCTCAGGTGACACAGGAGGGTGGCTGGCATATTGTCGTGGGTAGGTAGAGAGGACACTGGGAGAACACCGTGCAGTGTGGGATACTGCAACCCTGCCTACAAGGTGGGGGGCGTCTCATGGAGTGATTAAATGCAGGCTCAGGATCACTGTTCTCAGTGTATCATTTCTCCCTAACCTGTTTTCCCTTCCAGGCTCTCCTGTTCTCTATACTCTGTATTTGTTGCCATAGTGAGAGGACCCAGCTCAGACAGCAAATGCTTGCTTTTACTTTGACAGAGGTCCAAATAAAAATAAGGGCAGAACAGTCATGTATAGTCCTACAGAGAATCCTTCTGTGCCTTCAGTGTTTGTCTCTCAACAAGTTAAAACTCACACTCATGGAAAGAAATGTGCTCAGGATAGCACACCACAACCTGCCCTGAGGACCTGAATTCAGGACTGGAGCTACTGGGACATGAGAAAGAGAGAAGGAATACAAAAAGAAGGTGCAGAAATGCAGAAAGGGTTGTTCCTTTGTTTCCTGGCTGAGAAGGAAAAATGGTATGGAAAGGGAAGAGAAGAGAAACATATCTGTACTGCCTACAATAGCATGTTATGGCCTCTCCAAGCCAGAGGAGAGCAATCCCGTAGCCAGGAAGGAAGAACAGACTTCTCCCAGGACTTAAGCTAGCAGTGCTCTGTATGTGAACCTATGGAGTGCTCTAACATACGGCTCCTCTGTGGCACATGTGTAGCCTAGGGATTTAAGAAAAAGATTTTCTTTGACGCATGTATCTTGCAAGTCATCAATTATGTTTTCCTCTCTACCAAGATCTTTCTACGTAGTTTTTAATCCAAATACCTCTTGATATGTGCACTATCACCTGTCTAGCTGTCTAGACTTTCCACCTACAAAGACTCAGAGGCAAGGTTTTGCTCACTTCTGTTGAATGACCATTCTCCTTTGTGGCAGTACCATGAAGGGAAGCCCTTCAAGTAGGCAGAACAAGTGTGCTAGTAAAAAGAAACTCGGTCAAATATTTTCTAAAAAGACAGACAAACGTCCAGGTATAGGAGACATTGATCATGATGCCTGTGCAATCAATGCGAGTTTTGCCAATGACACCAATGGGAATGAATTGGCAGGAAAGAGAATGGGGAACTTTGTAAAAAGTGCATCAGCTTTGCATTTGTAGAAGAAAAAGCAGCTGCATTAGCAACTGTCCCATTAGAAGGTGCTCAGGGAAATCAAGATCCATTGCTTCTATCTTCCAGGCATTAACTGCACATTTTTACTCTTAACTTCTGATTAAAACATTTAATTGGACTAAGCCCCATTTTTTCCCCTGTGTGCAATGTAATAGGCACAAGTAAGAAGGTAAGTTTAAAAGAAATGAGAGAACTCTCATACAGAAGGGTGCATGAGGATGTTTCTTCAGAGATTGGCTGAGATGCCAGCAGCCTCTCTCCTGGAAGTGCTGACATGTGCCATAGGTAGACCAAGAAGTGACAGTGTTGTCAGTGTCTCCAGCTCAACATGCAGGAGGTCACATTTAAACATGACCTTCACTACAGCATATAAAGTAGGTGAGGGGTATCAGTCCTCAGATATCTCACTCAACCACATCTTTGCCATTACCCAATTTCGGAAAGGAGAAGACATATAAAACACAATGGGCAGGATGTTAAACTCAGTTTAGAAATTGGGAAGCCCCTTCTGAAAATGTGATCCCTGGTGGTAAAACATGGTGTGGAAAGATGCAGCAGTGTAAGCAAGAGTCATCTATGATTTCTGGGGGTGGCAAAAGAGCACTGAATGCTCTGGATGAATGCTCTGGAGGTTAACCCACAGCATTGATTTTCTGTGTGATCTAAAACTGTTCACTTGAAGGAGTGGCTTGGCAATTGCAGCTGAAAGCAAAAACTTGCCAGAACATCAGATACTGTGTTAGACTTGAACTTTCTGGATCAACATAACCCCATAACTGATAGACAGTTCTCCTGATGACACAAAAGCATGTTCCATGACTCTACTAATCAGCTGAATTTCCATATGTGATGTGATTCTTTTTATTAACCAGACTTGTTCCTTCATCTTGGATCTCTAAAATACCAGCTTTTAAGGCTTTGCCAAACTACTAATTCTTCCTTTACAACAGTCAGTTATGAAAAACTGTGATTTTGAAAATATGTCCTTTCCTTGAGCGATCTCAGCCTTTTGCAGTAATGATATCCCAAAATATTTGGGGAGACAAATGTTTACCCTTTATTATGGAAGTAAATGCTTCTTTTAGTAGTAAATGGACAGTTGCATGGCACCCTTCGTTATCAGTGACATGGAAAAATTAAGCAATACTGAAATATGGTTGTAGCTAAGATGTCTTCTGGTATGTAATTTTTCCCTCTTTCATGTAAACAGCGTATTTGTGTTTTTCGTATGAAATACGTTCTGAATATAGAAAAAGGAATCTCTTGGTAGAACTTGCTTTCTCTACTAACAAATGGCTTAATGTTAGTAAGTAGGCAATATTCCTAGCTGGTAGCTTTTCTTAACATCATCCTAAAAAGTGGGACCATTGTTGTATCAGAAAACAGTGTAGAACAACAAATGAGGATACCATGAAGAACTGGGCAACTAGAGGACTAAAATGGATTAGGTAGTAGAAAATGGATAAAATGTAATTGCACTTAAGGGGTAGTAACATGATCTTTTTAGGTAAATGGGGAATTCATTGATTTGAAATGAAAAAGAAGAAAACCAGGGTGTGTTACTCAATGTCAGAGTGGCTGTAAGCAGGAATTACCATTATTACTATTACCATAGTTATGAAAGCCTCAAATTTTGTACTAATGTAGCATATGAAGCATTTTCAGAAAAAAAAAAGGAGGAAAGTATTAAAGTCATTGTACAATATAGATTATTGGAAAAAGCTCAGGCTATCTGTGTGCTAGAAAGATTAATTAAAATTAGAATTGGTGCAGGATGACCAAAGGAATGGAGATTAAAACATTTGGTTGGTACATCTTAGCAGACTGGCTGGGTGGAAACTGTGAGAGCATGTGATTGTGATCTATAAATGCATAAAGGACATATGTAGTCAGAATATAGAAGAGCTATTTAAGCAAAAGAATCAAATAAACATAGGACAAATAAATACATATTTTAATATAGAAGTTAGCAGGAAAAAAATTCTAATTGTTGGTGAGATTCTGGATCAGCCTGACCCAAGAGGTAGATTCAGTAGTCTGAGCGTGATTACTGCATAAGAAGTATATAGTACAACTGTCTGGAGTTGCAGATTAAAGATCCAAAGACTTCCCTTCCTATTCTAGTTCATACACTGTGTTTCCTCACTTTGCCATACAAGCCAGCAAAAAGGAGACAACAAAGACTTAAAAATGAACAGGAACCCTGAATCAACAATCCAGTTGTACTCAACACCCATACATGTTTTGGCAAGATGAACAGCCACAGCCAAATGACCAAGTTAATGGCCAATGCAATGGCTTTTCTTCAGAAAGTATATAAACAGCCACTGTCTGACACCAGGGAGTAAACTGTGTGAATCACTGTCTTCCAGTTAAATGTCATCATTGCTGCAGACAGCCTACCATAGTAGGTATCCTTGGTTGGGGCTCAGCAGCAGAAGCCTGTGCAGCAAAAATAGACACAGGGTCCTCCCTCTGCTATACACACCAAACTGCTACAAATACAACATTCAGTTGGTAATGTGACAAATGAGAAATTCAAACTGTGCTTGACTGATTCGAGCCTATTCCAGAAAGTTTCTCACCAAGGCACCAAGTTTCCTCTCTGCAACAATTCCTGTTGCAGAAGCCTCTAAGCAATAAAGGGTCTGAGATGGAAGTGATGGTAATACAAAATCATCATTTTCTACTAAAATGCTCAAAATAATTGTGGTGTTGACCTTCCTGTTGGCCCTCTGAATAATCACTCCCTGCCTTAAAACAGGTAGCTGTTTTCTTCCTGTGTCTCATGAAAAGCACTTTATCTTGCATCACAGATTTTCAATTCTGATTAAGCTTCAACCACAATCGTGTGACAGGAATTGTACTTTCTCAGAACAAAGCAGTTTTCTACTGTACACTGTAACTGGATTCTCCAAGACTGAGTAGAAAAATGCTGCAATTTTCCCTCAGCATTCAGTTATGCATAATGTGTGGGGTAAAACACTTTATTAAAATGACAGAATAGTCCTCAGCCTCTGAATATTATACTAAGCATGCTTTGGCATCTTATATTTTGAGCGAGCTATTTTATGCTCATTTCCTCTTGATGCAATTTAGTTAATAGCCAAATTCAGTCACAAAACCACTTGTAAATAAACACCTTGTTACAGCTTACGGCATTCCCAATCCTCATGGCTCTTTGGCTCTATCAACCAATAAAATCTGCCAATACTGTATATTAAGTTCTGTCATGTTGGAGCGTTTTTATACATTAATGGAACAGCTTGTAATTTCGCCATATAGGCTACCCACTCCTGGATATACAGCACATATCAGATAAATAAGCTGTCCAAAGAAGACATTTGTATTGGATGTTCATTGTTGGTTTCTTCCTATACTGCCTTCAGATGCAGAAGCTGCCCTGGGAGATGAATGTGCCAGGATAAGTTATCTGGGGCTCATAAAATCTTTTTTAGAAGATTGAAATAAAGTCAGTGCTTGCAGAAGACAAATCAATTGTGACATTTCTGAATAGAGTGCGATGCATTTAATTAGCACAAGACATACTGGCAAATGCTGAATTACCCAATAAATCACTGAATGCTGGAACCCATACAGAGCCGGGAATCAGCTGTCTTTTGAGATGTACAGCAAGTGATAATAGGAAGATCTGGCCATTTCTGCTCCATTTTCTGCTAAATTTCTTCCATTTTGACATTTGCATGTCAGACCATTTTAATTATTTTAAAGTACCAAGAATTTCTCCAGCCCAGTCTGAGAAATCTTTGTCATTATCTGCATCTGCTGAAGAATGAAACACATATTTTGTGGTATACTACATACAATAGTTTTGCTATTCAGTCCAAGGCAAATGATGGAAGTTTAGCCTCTGGGAATAAAAGTACTTATAAGAAAATTTACAAGGCTGGTCCCAAGGGAAAGTGTTGTAGGACCAGGCCCTGTAGTGACCCCTGGCATTGTCCTTGATGTCTCAGGACCTGCCTGTGTGATGAGCAAGAGGGGTTTCGGGCTTGTGGCACCGGGTGAAGGGGGAACAGACGACAGGTTCAGCTTTGAGGTGTAAGTGCACTCCCTTGCCTGAGCCTCCTGGCCACCACCTCTTGCACTGTGAAGAGGTTGGGGCTGAAAGCAGCGTCAGGTTACGGTCACTTCTGGGTGCACATAGGAAGAAGTGCCATCCATAATGTGCAATTCCTGTACACTCACTACGCCCTTTCAGGGCTGTCCGATACTCCTGGTGTGTGACAGGAGTAATTGGGCTCAGCAAAATTTTATTAACATGTAAGAAACCTTTCCAAGATTCACAGTGCTCTCACCTCACTATCCAAACTCCTTCCTTTCATCTCATTTCCTTGTGCTTCACTGCTAAACGTCACAAATAAACTCAGTAGCTATGTGTAATTTTCCAGAGACTTGAGCACCTAACGTACTTAGGACACAAACAAAAAACCCCTCCAAAATAAATTCTTAAGATTCCTATGGAATATCCTACACTTCGTATATTTGTATTTACATCAAATTCTTGTTTGCTTTATGCTATACAGCTTAATTACACTTAAAAATACATTTGTTTAATGGGAAGTGATTTTACTGTTTCAAAAAAGCAGCCTCAGGCTAGACTGAGCTATCTTTAGGAATAAGATAGAAAAGACGTATACAACTGTACTGCTAATTTTGTGCCTACAGTGACAGAAAACTGCATATGCAACCATGGAATGAAGATTTTGCACCCATTAGGTCTGTGCTTTTTAGAACTTGGCATTTAATGATATTCCCCCATGCAGGAGTGGCCTACAGTATCTGCCCAGCATCCTCCATTAGGCAAAAGACCAGAAGATGGCCTCTTCTCAAGAAGAAATCCAATTGCTTTGGGTGATGCCAGTATTTGATATTTATTTAAATATGTGTTTATCACCACTATAAAAATAAATATAGCTTCAGTGCCTGATTTCTTTATTTCTTCTGGCTGAATATATCCAGTGCAACACTGGTGTAAAATATTTCATAACCCATCCTTCTACTATACAGAGTTTATTCTCTTGCCAGTTTTTCATGGTCCCATGTTTGTTTTCAATCTAATAGTTTTCACTGCCCTGCAAGAGGTGGTCTAAGCCACTCTACCAATCTTGCAAATGAAAGATACAATTCATATGACACTTTCGTCTTCTCTTTGTTACTGACAACTCCTTGTCCTCAAGGAGTCAGCAGGGTGTCCACTGGTGCTGGTTGAGATTGCCCACAAGTAGCATTCGAAAAAAAATAGACTGAGGTGCTTCTAATTTTTGTTTCTGTCTTGCTCAAACGACTTCAGAGCCACCAGCTTTTGAAACTGAATTTAGTTGTGGATGCATGAGAGTAGTCTTTAAAATTATGGTTGTAGACAATGATAACTAGCAAATATATACAATCTTTCATATTTGCAGAAAATTAAAGCAGAGGAACCAAGATTAAAGCAGCACTCTGCTATATGGGTAAAGGATGAGAACAAAATCCTCTTATATCCTTTGTACCCTCTTGTGCCTATTCCTACGGGAGGCTGAGTTTCCTCTACCTCCAGGTGCTGCAAAGCTTCCTCTTGCCCCAAATTTCTCTAGTTTTCTGTTATAGCCTTTTAAGCAATGAGGCACATTGATTATTACTCAATTATCCGTTAAACAATATACTGCCTTCTCTGTAATGAGTGGGTGACATCTCTGCTTTGCCTGTTTATGAAGTATGGTAGAGCCACATAGCTGGAAACAGGTGTAATTTGCATTTGTGTGGTTCTCTGTGTCTTTCCCTAAGTTCAGAGCAGGAGAACAATGATACAAAGAAATTAGTCCTTTGTATTTTCCATAAGGATGATTCTGTTATCCCTTCTTGAGGTACTGAACAGAACTGTTTTTATCACAACACAGCCCACAAAAGGCCAAGGACCTGGAAACCCATCACTATACTCTTGCTCTTAGTGTGCTTAAAAGCTTTTTTTTTCTTTTTTTTTTAAAAAAAAAAAAACAAACAACAAACAAATAAATGGTTAGAAATTCTTAAGCTTCTTAATGTGGAAGGACATGTGAATTAAAGTGGGTAAATCAAGTGGATATATATAAAATATTAACAGAGGGAATTTCATCTTGAGGTTTTGCTCAGCTTAGGCCTCTTGAAACAAGGGATGCTACATTTCAAACACATCCTCACCTACCTGTTGTCCAAATAGTGACGTTTATGCTTCCTTCCATGGGCCTTTATGCTGGATTGCAAAATGTAGCCACATAGCCTCTGATTCCTTGGTCATCAGCATGGACAAAATCAGAGCTGCTGTCTCAGCTTCCCAATCTTCTGCTTCCAGTGTACAGCTGCTTGATTTCATTGGTAGTCACTACTGCAATTACTTTTATAACTGTTTGTAAACCAGCACCTGACTAAAATATTTTGTGGTTTTCTGTGTCCAAAACCACCCCTGCAGAATTACACAGAATTCTGTCAAAATGAGTGTGGCCTCCAGTAGTACCATGTCCCTCTTCATCCTCTTCACTCCCCACTGCTGTGCATGTTGGTAAGGCAACCCAGTAAATCCCCTCTGGAACCAGCACTGCAGCTGCTTTGAGAGGGAAGGGGATTTTGATGTTAGCACTGCCCAAATCCTTCCAGTGCTCCCAGCTCTCAGGCCCTGCGGCTTTCAGATCAAAGCTGTGGCATCACTGCAGAGAGCAGAATGGTTTGCCAAAAACAAAAAAGAAAAGTCTGCCAAAATGAAAGCTCACTGAACATTTGGGGTGCTTATTAGAAGCAGCACCTTCAGTTTTTGCTTAAAGCAGCTCCATAGCCCACGCAGACCTGCTTGCCCTGGCAGCACCAGTGCCTGTCGCCCTCAGATTTCCCCGGGACTCCTGCAGCCGGGTGTAGGGATGCTGTCCCCAGCCTAGAAAGAGAGTCGGCTTCTGATCCTGGTGAAACACAGACACAGAACAACAGAGATCTCTGCTGAGCACTTTATCTCACTTTGATTTAAAAATTAATAGTGCTGAGATAAACTGTGGGTGATGATTGCTAAAGGTTTAAAATAGAATTAAACTGTTAGCTTGGAGTAGCCAAAAAAGAAAATTTTTTGCCTCTCCCTACAAGTGCCACTCACGTCACTATTCTGTTCCTCTCCTCCAGGTCTTTAAGTCATTTGTTTTCATGTTTGTGCTGTTTTGAATACCCATCACGATGCTGTACTTCCCAGTGGGGTGTCAGAAGCACCCAATTCATTTTGTGCAATCCTAGTGTTTGTGCCAGTGCCATTAGCAAAACTTTTAAGCATGCTACATCCTAAAACTTGTGCTCTGGGAGTTCCACAAGTAGCTTTCCTATTTCTTTCCCCTTTACTATCCCAGTCAGATTCTGGGTGAATTTCTGATTCTTGCACTAATGCTGATCTCTTCCAGCTCAACAGTTTCTCATATGGCACCATATGCACATTATCTTAAATTTCGGTAAGTGAAACTTAGGACATTTCATCAGCAATTGCCATACGAAACTCCAAAATATCAAGACAGTTTGGCATTATTTATTCTGACAAAAAGAAAATGTTTTTTTCTATCTTACATCCTGTACATTTCTTTCACTTTCCTTAAGGATTCTCTCTCAAGTCTTGTGTACCATTGATGAGCTTGGGTGATTTTATCACTTCCTCATAATTACAGATATTCAATTTATTGATCCTTGGTGTGTGCCGCACTTCTTTTTAGCTGGTCCACTGAAAACTGCTCATGGGGAAATTTCAGTCCCTTCTTTTTCATTTACGGAGCTGTAGGGATTTGGGTTCCACTTTGAATGCGCTGATTTCTATCTACCTCCCTTCCTTCTCTGGTGTCAGTGAGACCCGAGTCTGGTCTTTGGTTGGAAGCAGCAAGCGACAGTGTATACACAAAGCTGGGAATGCAGAGAGGGGCAGATGGGATTTCAGAGGCTGTTTTTGATAATTTGTCCTTACACATTTGTCCTAGTACACACAAGGCATAACAGCAAGTGAAAGAAGGGAAGATTAATCATATTGCTAATGGACGATTTGTCTCCTGAACACTCCCAATGATGGGGGTTCCACACAAGCTGTTGTCTTTGTAAAATTCAAGCCCTGATGTCGTGCTGTGTGCATTTTGCTCTGTATTAGTTTACATGCTGCATTTGCTTTTAGCAGTCTAATTGTGAGCTTCATTGGGTATTTTCTGGATCACATACATCTGACCCACCTGGGTTGGGGCAGCCCCTGATATTGATACAGGCTGGGGGATGAAGGGATTTTGAGCAGCCCTGCAGAGAAGGGCTTGGGTTTACTGGTGAATGAAAAGCTGAACATGACCTACAGCATGCGCTTACAGCCCAGAGCATTCCTTGTTAGTTCTCTTTCTGCAATACCTTGCAGTAACAAAGAAAAGTGAAGCTTTAATTGGTTGTATTAAGACCTATGTATTGTATTGTATATCTTATATTTATTGCAACTATCATATCTTCAAATCACCTTTTCCCTTTCCATTCCGAATATGATTTGGCATTTGACAGTACATATATTTTGGCAGAGATGAGAACAAGTTAACAGGCTGATGGCATTTTAATTATTTCATTGAGATGGCATCGGCCCAGAATGCTTGTTGGAATTTACAAATGTGCGTCGATTTATATTTTATTTTGTAAACCAGGCCCAAGAGGCTGACTAATTAGAAACATGACTCAAGCTATAAGGGGTACTTATTGATTCAGATCATGAAAAGACCAGAATGATCAAAAGCAAACATCTATCTCCCTCTTCTCTGGGGTTCAGGAGGTTAAGTGCTATTTGTCTCTAATCCCAGGCATTAGCTCTGTCTTGGTAATGTAGAAGACAATTAACATCTATATCTATTCATGTTTAGTACATATAGTATTATTTAGAAGAATGTGCTTTTCATAATTAAACCATGCACAATAAACTATTATCAACTTGTTTTATTAGATGGTATTTTGCTTTTTTCTCACCTTAACTTGTATTTTTCGTTCTATGTATTTAAAGTTTGGAATGCATGGCTTCATTTTAGAAAAAAAATATATGACTGGCTAAATATACAGGTTTTGTGCTGCAAATCTAATTTGCATACCATGGCAACATATAATAGCTTCATTAGTTACTTGGGACCAATTTTAAATGGCATCAACACTTCTGTGTTGCCATAATGCAGCAAAAATGCTAAAATGTTAATGCATTCATAGGGTACTCACAAAAACGCAAAACAGAAGTGTTTTATACTGCCTGTACTGCTCCAGGACTCCACTGGAGCCTGGCTCAGAACTGGAAAGGAAGGCAATGTGTATGGTGAAAACAGACAGAGAATTCAAATTCCTCCTGAATGTAGCTGAGAGAGATTTTGTTTCCAGGGAAAGAAAGCAGGCAGCATACATACCTGCCTCCTTCTGTCCTGTGTCCTGCCAGGGGGAACCAATAATGAGCTGACCTGGGTACATTCTTCTGTGCCACCAAAACACCTCAGAGGGACTTTGTGTTTTCATGGGTGTCTCAGATCTTTAGACAGTGCCTTTTTCATACTGAAGTGCCGAATATAAGTACTGTGATTAATTTTTAGGATGTAACAAAGCACAGAGAGATGTTAGGGTCTTTTGAGTACTCTTCTGTCACTCTGGCTGTGTCATCTCAGTGTGGCACTCACACAAAGCAAAGCTAATTGCATTAGCACTGGGGTGCACTGAGAAGCATATTGGAGTTGGGCTTGGAAAGCGGTGCTCGCAGTCCTATGCCTGCTGCAACCGCCTTTGCCAAAGCATTCATTACTATGAGCTGGAAATATTCACACCCTCCCACACATGAGGACTGGATTGAGAAAGTTTCATATTGCAGAGTTACTGAAATTATTAAATAGAAAAACAAAGGATGTCTCATATAGGAGACTAACTGATTCAGGTTTAGCAGCGTTAATGGGAGGCAGGACTTTCCATTCCAGATCAATGGGCTTCAGTAACGACTGCCTCCAAATCACGAATAGAATCATAGAATAGTTTGGCTTGGAAAGGACCTCCAAATATCATCTAGTCCAACCCCCCTGCAATGAGCAGGGACATCCTCAGCTAGATCAGGTTACCCAGAACTACATCCAGCATGGCCTTGAATGTCTCCAGGGATGGCGCATCCACCACCTCTCCAGGCAACCTGCGTCAGTGTTTTACCACCCTCATTGTAGAGAATTCTCTCCTTACATCCAGCCTGAATCTCTCCTTTTTTAGTTTAAAACCATCATCCCTCATCCTATCGCAACAGGCCCTGCTAAAAAGCCTCTCCCCATCTTTCTTATAGGCCCTTTTTAAATGCTGAAAGGCCACAATTAAGGTCTCTCCAGAGTCTCCTCCAAGCTGAACAGTCTCAACCATCTCAGCCTTTCTTGAGGTTCTTCAAGCTCATCAGTACTCAGTGCCAGAGCAGAAGTGGCTTAATGCTGCCCATGGAGTACCTGCAGAAGAAAAGGTGTTTTCTCTAGTGACAGCCTCAAGTGCGAGACCAAGTGCTGAGCATCCTCAGCTGTCCTTGCTGGTGCAGGGACCTGGAGGTGCCCTGTATGTGGTGCAGTTGTGCTCTCTGTGCTGCATTTCACTTTCTTCCTGAAAGGTGAGAGTTTCAGGCTGGGGCTGACAGCAGTCACTGGGTGTCAGGAAACACCCTGTTGGGTATCTGCCTATGTTGTTCCTGCCCAGTGGGTGACCATGTTAAACAGGAGTGGGAGAAATGGAGGCTGAGGTGCCATGGAGTGGTACACCGGTTACAGACACAGTGAAAAGGTTTCTTCCTCCCCCCTAGTCACCCCATCCCAGCTTGTGATTAGTCATGCTAAGTCAGGTCAACTCCAGTTTGCTCTGACTCAGCCTTTTGCATGGCAGGGCTGTAAACCGCATGTACGCAAGAATCAATTTACAACAACAAAAAACATATCTGGAGACAGATTTTAAAAAACAGGCTCCTGTAACCCAATCTGATTGAGGATGCAGCCTACGAGACAGCTGAGTTAGATGAGCTAATCTAGCAATTATCTCCAGGAAAAAAATGTTTGTGAATAGGAGGTTTAAAAAAAGCTCTCCCCCAGTCAAAAGAAAAGGGGAACCACTGCTGGAAGCTTTGTCAAGCAGAAGTTTCATTTACAAAGGACTTAAAAATGGTATTGTCATGTAGCTAAAATAGTAGGTTGGAATCATCTAACTAAATGTGTATATCCACATCTGAGTTGGTCAGCTTGGCTACATTTACAGTCAATGGAGAGACAGTTGATAAGCGGAGCATAAAGCATGATTCCTCCCTTCCTAAAGCTGTCCAAATTAGATGAATCTCAGCAGTAAAAGCCCTTGTTTCTCAACAGAAAGGAACCTCCAGTGACTCAGACGTGGATCCTTGCATTATAGATGTGTAAAGTTAAGTGAACAAACCCTACCCAATGTGACAAATATTTTTCCTTTTCAAACATTCTTACCATTGCTTTTGTTCCATGAAATATTTGAACTGCAGTGACCTTGGCTCCTTACTCTTACTGTTTTGTTCAGTACCTTATTAATATCTTTGGGCTGCAAAGGCTGTCAAGAAGACATTGTTCTTTGCCTGACATACCTACTTACTGCAAAGCACTGTGTACACTGCTGTATAAATAACATCTCAAAAAAAAAAATGAATAATTGAAAAGGATGGAAAACTTTGTTCAGTTGACTGAAATAATCTAGTAGAAGCTATATGAGAGCAGAGTCTACAGGGACAAAATTTCCTAAGCATATCTATTAAGAATTAATTTTGGCAGTTTTGAACAGAGTTCTGAAAAGATACAAACAAGACAACACACAACTTTAGAGAAGACAAGTGGTGAACAGCAAACCAGGGAGCCCTCCAGCTGGAGGTAAGCTTGTTGATGTCCGTTCCTAAAAATCTTCCATAGCTGGAATTTCCAGTAAGGGAACTTGTTTGCAGCCTCACAGGAGGAAGAAGCCTCTGTTTCCTAATGGACCAAGGATTTTATTTTCCATATCAATGGTGAAGTGTTTAGCAAGCATCTTTTTTACGCTGCGTTACTGCACTTTTCTTGAGTGGTGCTGCTGAACCTGCAACCATTTCTGTGCGGTAGAACTCAGTGTCCCACTGCCTGCTTTGACATGAAGACTGGACCACAGATATTTTCCAGAAAGATGTTTTGAGGCCTGGGTGAAGGGCCATAGCCAGGTTACTTTGCACTAGATAAGGGATTTCTGGTGAAGCAAATGAACTTAATGAGGAGTGGATGACTTTAATATTACTGTAGATTTCTTCTGTGGTCATGAACAAAATAAAATATTTTTTCTTTTCCTTTGCACCCTGTGTAACATTTTGGCCATGTAATGAGGCTTCCTTTAGCCTTTTTCATCTACCTTATTTAGGTGAAAAACTTGGTGTGCTTTTTATTGTTATGGTGGGTTGATAGTCCCCTCCCGCCCCCTGCTACCAAAACCTTGCCATGCAATCGCAATACAATTGCATACATTTACATTACTTTATACGCTGTGGTTCTCCTGGGGACTCTAAGTCTTGCTATAAACCAGACAAGTAATTTAATAGTAAAAAGTAGTCTACCCCTCACGCATCTCTCATATAGTTGTTTTCCTCTTAACAGCTCTTAATGCTTATCAGAGATAGTAACTGTTAATAATTCCATTAAAAAATATTTCTTCAAGAACTTTAGGAAAAGGAAATTATGATTTTTAAGCAATTTAGTGGGAGTAATTGACGTGAAGAATGCATGTTACAACTATTCTTTAATGTAAACTAGGGTCACAGATAAATTCTTTGATTTCCGAGGTCTATTGTTAGTCACAAAAAGACTTGTGCCTGGTGAGAAAAGGAGGGCTTCCATGTAATAGAAAGACATCTTTAATTACTGTGCAGTGACTGTGCTAAGCTGGGTACAGTCTAACAGAAAATCATGCTTGCTACCAAACCTGCTTTTGTAACACTGACAATACTGATTAGGGCAGAAAGCTGTCACGGGACTGCAGGACCTGTGCAGCCGAGTGGAGCTTTTTCATCAACAGAGACAGAAGATGGGACATAGAAACATAATTCTTAATTAAGCAAACAAGTGCCTGTACTTGGTACCAACTGTGTATATCATAATCTTTTTCTTTGCCACCTTTGATATAGCAGAAGTGGGAATCGTGCAGCGTGCATGCATTTGCTTGGGAAAAAAAAAACAACTGCTTGAGACATTTCAAGCTGACTTTAAATCAGCCTTCCAAGTAACCACAGTATTAGAGTCACTGTGGTGCAAACTTCACGGTGAGTTGGCCATCTGAAAACCTATAAAGAATCCATAGAGGTTTATACAGCTTGTGCAGAGGTCCAGGCTGTTATGGCCTTTGTGTTACGTACATCAAAGCTGACGCAAATAGATCTATACCTGCAGTAATTGTGCCCATGACTCAGAGAACCCCAGGGTATGCACAGAGTCCAGGCTGAATGCTCACACCTACGCTGGTGGGCTGTATTTTAAGGGTTACAGCGTGTCTTAACCCTGGGAGCTAATTAGGAAAGTAATAAGCTTACTGGCTTATTACTTCCCTAATTAAGATTTTGGACAATGCCTATGAAGCTGGGTGGACATTTAGATGTGCTTTGTTGTCACTTTGGATGTTTTTTGGTCTGAGACTTTTTGTCACTCTTGGGATATAGATGGTGGTTTGTGCTCAGACTGGGAAAACAAATGTCTTTATTTTATTTTATTTTATCTCATGCGACAGACACAGAAAGGGCAAAAGCGTTTCTGGAGGAGATGCTTGAAAACCTAAGTGAGAGCTCATCACCAGAAGGTGCTGGAAGAGTTTGCTATGGAGAAGTAAATTGCATTGGAAGGAAGTACAAGATGTCAGAGTGGGAAGAAGAGGACCTTGTATGTCACAAGCTTCAGTGTACCCCCAAACTGACAAAAGAATATAACACTGAGAAAAGACAAATCTGCTTATGTAGATTCTGTTTTCCTTGTCAAGAGGAGTGCATGAAAACATGCTTCATTCAAGATGAGACTTTAATGAAGCAGCAGCTCCAAGAGCTTTGTGAGGAGATGAGTATTAGTTAGCAATTAATGATTACAGAAACCTCAAGAACTGACCTAGGAAGGTGTAATTTCAGTGCACACAGATGGGAACGCTTTGGAACTGGGAGAAATGGTAAGCATCAGGAGACCCCCCCAGGCTCAAGACCTGGCTTAAGGCAGAGAAAAAAACAAGTCCTGCATCAACAAGAACGTAAGAAGAGGAGCAAGCCTGACCGTTTAGAGAGACCAAGTAATAGTGTGTTGGGTAACTGGCAAATGCAGATTTCAGCCTCCCCCTCTTGTGAATGTGCTTACCCCTGTGGATAACCCCATTTTATCATCTTCACATGTTTGTGTAATTTTTGTCTCACAGATAGACAGGGTGTTAGCAAGGAAAATGCTTCCCTGAAAAGTAGCATCTTCAGTATGCCCATATGAGTACTGCCTTTTTTTAGGTCTAGAGATGAGCATTTTTTGTTGTTGTTGTTTGAAATAATAGCTTCTTGTTTTATTATCTTTTTAGTCTTTTCTAGTTTTAAATTAAATGTGGTGTTTGTGGGGGTGGGACTAACAGAATTTTCTGCCTGTGCCTGTCTTATTACTAACAGTCAGACTCAGCCCTTCAGTATTTGCTATAAACTGGACCGTGCGACCACACTGCTGATAAAGCCCTTTGGCCTACAGACTGTTCTGGCTGATACTCTGTATTAGACCTTAAATGGTAGCTTCTCATTAATTCTAAACTGTTAAGAAATATACATATATTTAACTTGCATCTTTTGTATACTTTTGAACCATTCACAAGGAACTAAGCCAGCAGCAATTTGTGGATTATCTGCTACTGTAAGAATTGTACAGGATGCTGTCTGCTCATAACAACACATGAATTCCCTCTCCAATGAAATACCCCACACATTTTACATACAAATGGCAGCCAGCAAGAAAAAATGTTTGGGAAAAAAAGTCTGCCCAGGATCAGACTACCACAGCCCTCTGCCCTTCCTTTCCTCTGCTTCAGGTTCCCCCATGCTCCTGGTTAAAAGTACAGAGCCCAGGACGCTGGTGGGTTACCGTAGCTGGATGGCTGTCTTCAGCAGTCTTCTGCAGTGCAGCTCTGAAAGCAATACACTGGGCCCTGGGGGCCCACCGAGGTATCTCTAGGGGAGGACAGGCAGTAACTGGCCTCGGTGGCCATCTGCTCCTCTGCACTTCCATGGGGGAAAGCACCACATGGAGAGTAGGTTCATGTCTCAGTGCAAAACAGCATCTCCTGAGCCCCAGTTACTCCGAAAGGCACATGCCCCACCATCAAACTTGTTGTCCTCAACTCCCCCTATATGCTTATAATGCATTTGATGAGGTAAATATCAAAATTAAACATACAATAAAGATAGGCCAGGCATATTTCTGATTTTGTGTAATATTTTTGTAATAAAGATAATGGTAAGATATCAGCAAAATAGGAAATCCAGTGCTTTTTAAAAGCTTATTGCTATTAACTAGCGTTAATTTTAATTCTTCATTCTTGGTCTGTAGAGGTATGGTCACTCCTGACCTAGAGTTACACTAGAATTCTTATAAGAAAATAAGCTCAAAATCTTGCAGCTATGAAAAGCTAGGTGTTTATCAGGAATATTACTACTGCTGCATTTCATACAGCCGCTTCATCATGTTCCTTATATTGGTCAGTGATCCCTGAAGCCATGGCACCTCAAGCGTTTTGGAGGTCAGTCTGACCTTCCTGAACTGCCTGCTAGCAATTTTTTTTGCCAAGATCAAAGTAATCAGCATCTGGCGGTACCTCTGTCATGATAGCAAGAGTATATTATATAGTCTATTTTTAAAGGTGAGAAATAGATAAATCATCCTAATGGATCACCAAAATACCGTATTAGTATTTCAGCTGATTTAGATGCCTTTATGTGGCACTGCGGTGTACTGTACAGACATATGTCCACTAAGCCATGATTACGTACTATAATCTTATGATCCCTCCTGTGTACACAGGTCTGTGGCTTCAGCAGCACTTTCAATGCATGCAAAGGGAAGTGTTTTTAAATGACATAGAGATCCTAGACTGAACAGAGGTGGCACTACGGTTCATAAGTCAGATTCACGGAGAGAGCTGTCGAGTGAAATTTGGACCTCCATAGGCTGTAAATGCTTCTGGATATTGCCTGCTTCAACACATGGCATTATCCATATATGGAAGAAGTAGTTAAAAATTGTACAAACAGATGAACTTGGAACACTAAATGATGACAATTTGAAAGTTAAGTGCTGTAGGAATATTGGAGGACGTTACTAACTAGCTTAAATGGCAAAAGTTTTTTTTGTATGATATGATGCCAAAGTGAGTGGGTGACAACGGAGGTCCAAATGCCAGCAGGAATTATTGCTGTTAATATTGCCTTGAAAAGTACTTACCAAACATTTAAAATCATGTTTTCACATTACCCATTTAACTGCAGTCCCTCCCAGCTGATTTCCATTCCAGATAAGCTGGCGAATAAAAATGGATGGGTTTCCGCAGTATTGCATGTTAGTATGTGTTATTCATAGATGTTTTCCCTTTCTTGTCTGTTGGCTTCATTAGCTATGGAGCAGGTATCCTTCAAATATACAGTTAATCTGTCTCACTACATGTATCCCTATTCAGCTTGGAAAGATGAATCTAGGCTAGGCTAAATGTTTTTCTCTTGGCAGTGGGTAATTACGCAATACAAGTGTTTCCAGGCTCACCAGGAGTCAACGATGCCTGTGCTGCCTCAGAATGGTTGGTCACACATGATGTTGGGGCCAGGTTCAGAAGTAGCATCTAGACCTTATGAGTCCGTTAGCCTCCCAGAGACCTGCACCACCCTACATCCCACCAAAATATCTGTTTCTTCCTCTACAGTGCCATAGAGCATCACAGAATGGTTAAGGCTGGAGGGGACCCTGGAGGTCACATGGTTCAGAGCCTGGCTCAAAACAGGACGAAATTCAAAGCTAGACCAGGTTTCTTGACTGCCCAGTTGCTTTTTGAGTATTTCCAAGGATGGAAATGCCAGAAATTCTTTGCACAGCTTGTGACAGAATCATTTACTCTCTCTATGAAGGTACTTTTCTTTAATGTCTTGTAAATTTCTCTTGCTGCAAGTTGTGTCCATTTTGTCTTGTCATTTCACAGTTCACGTCTGAGAAGAGCCTGGCTCCATTTTCTTTATATTTTCCTATGGGGTAGTTGAAGAAGACATTAGGATCTTCCCTTAGCCTTCTCAGCTGCAAATTGTACAAATCCAATTCTCCCAGTCTCTTTACGTACTTACACTGCGATTTGTGCTCCCACCCTATAACCTTCTTGATGCCCCTCCTGTGGAATCTCCAGTTTGTCAATACCTTAACTGTACTGGGGTACCCAAACCTAAACACAGTACACCAGATGTATACTCACAAGTGCCAGAAAAAGAGCAAGCACATCCCTTGATCTGCTGGCTGTGCTGTTCACACGCAGCTCAACACATGATTGCCCTTCCCTGCCACAAGAGCCCAGGGCAGACTTGGGTTTAGCTGCCTCTCTACCACCAATCATGGCTGACCCCAGTCTGTGCTGTTGCAAGGGGGTCATTTAATTCCAGATGTATGGCAATATGCTGAGCTAGCTCAGGTACCAGAAAAAAGATGGTCGGCCTTTTGAGTGAAATTTGGTGTGCTTAAATTTGTTTGCATAAATGGCATACTAAGGCGGTTGTAGTACCTCTCCTACCACATTTTGTAAGATGTTTGGTGTAGCTCTCAACTTTTTGTTTAACAATACAGGATGATATAAAACCTTCCATTACTAAAACAGACAAGGACCAACTACAGTATAGAGAGGGTTTAGACTTACCTGTTAAAACAGGTTCATAGTCTTTTGCTGGTGAAATGAACACAAGCAGGAAAAACAGCAAACACACAGGAGAAATCACATGGACTATAAAGCCCCTTTCCCTTCTGATTTTCATGGGAACATCAAGACAGGAGGTAGCATTACCTCTGTCTAGTCTCCATCATGGATCACAAAGCAGCAATGAGGCAGCATCACCATCATAGCAGTAGGGCAGCATCTCCATAACATGACGGGTCCCTGTCCCATATTGCCAAGGCTCTGTCCTGGTGGCACTAAGGTCAGTGGGCAGCAGGAGGCAAGTCTGTAGCTAACTCCTCCTCCCAGAGCAGACAGAACAAAGGCAGCAATATGCTGTAAAGCAGGAGACATCTGTTCTTGAGAAATTAAAATAAGAAGTAAGCTTATGCTCTGAAGAGTGACGAGAACAGCCCTGGTCCAGAACCAAATGGGACAGGGCTTATGTGTTCAGATTGATATTGCGTGACAAGGATCATGAATTGCCACTTAAGGAGTCATTCAAATCTTGCCAGCTTGGTAGGCAATGTTTCTACAATGAGTTGAAAGCAAATTAAATATTAGAGAAGCCTATAATTTCTCTGCCAGTTGCTGTGTTTTTATGGTCTTTTATTTCTGTGTTGGTTTTTTTTTCAGATTTAGTTTGGGAGCCGGTATATGTGTTTATGTAATTGAAGTGAATGGCAGATGACTGGCTAATTCCTTTAAGAGAGCGCTCCCAGAGACACTGTCAATAAACTGAAACATGCAGGATTATAATTATCTGCAATCTGTCTAATATAATAATAATTTAATATGGGTAGGCGCAGAGGGTCAGCTCTTTGGTTCAAATTAGCATGTCTCCATTGAATTAAATGGACCTCTGCCAGTCTTCAGCAGCTGAAGAACTAGCTCAGTATTTTCAAGCAAATTGTGATTTTAAGTAGACAGTTCACCTTAAAAAGTGTGTTTACCAGTGGTACACTCAGTCTTCATCACAGAAGAAGAAATGTCACTCTCTGTAGAGTGATTTGCTACTTCTTTCTGTACAGCAGTCTGGAAGTATGTGTGAACTTGCTGTGGTGTTGAAAGAGGTATTCAACAATGCCAGAAAAAAAGCAAATGCTGATCTTTATCATCAGTAAGACACTAAATAAGATACAATTTAGTAGAAGGAATTAGTAAAACAAGACAAAAGGTCTTCACTCCCTTGAATGCAGAAGCGTTTTCTGATTCCCAGAACACAACCTGTGCTGATTGGATGACATGACATTAAAGCTGCTGACACACTCGGAGATGGGCTGTTTGTTTACACTGAATTGAAATTCAGATCCATATTGTCTGAGCAGGGCTGGCTGCAGGCAATTTCGTATTGTTTTCCTTTCACTGCACCACTTCTCCAACATTTTCCCCCAAGAAGTCCTGGCTTCTTGGGACAAAATATGTCCGTGTAGCAAATTCAGAAGCATGTGCTGGCTCAGGGGCTTCACGGTCTTTATGACCCGTTGAAAACTTCATGGGTTTATATTTTTTTGTTTTCAGAAGATAGATCTCTAATACACTGATCATCTGGAATGACCGGTGGACTGCGATTTAGGCTGGACCATGCTGAAGCCTCACAACTCCACCTCCTGGCTATTGGAAGCTGAACAGAAGATCCATCTCTAATGTTGCTTTGATAAGGAAGGCAGCTAAGATTTGTGGCTATACTGCAGCTAGTTTGGAGAGAAACTCCCTAGCTAAGGCATTCATTGTTTTAATGCTGTTCTCAAGGTATACTTGATTACTGCACATCACAACCCTGTGTTACTCAAAAGAGAGAGGCTTGACAATCAATCAGTTCCAAAATGGGCCCAGGACAACTGAGCATGCTTAGAAACATCATAGTTGTGCTTTTCCTTTAAATGATGGAAATGGGAGATAATGCTGAGTCAATATGAATCAAAGATTTGTATGTATTAAGCCTTTTTTTCATATTGCTTGCTGCTGTGTGGAATGTGGTAGTTATTCCAACATCCCAGAAAAGACAACTTATTTATGCAAGCAGAGCCTTAGAAAAACTATTAAAGCACTGTCTGAGTGTAAAAAACTTGCTGTACAAGTCGTTATTATGATAATACACGTGTCACTGAAGACCATTTACACTTTGCAATTTCTGTACAGGACACTGAAGGTGGGAGGAAGTCCTCGGTTGACTAGCCTGTGTGTTTATGGCTGCAGAACACAATCTGGAAAAGCAATGTTGCATCACTCAGGATATGACAGTTTGGGAGAAAAGTTTTGTCTTGAGTGAGACAGAAAAACTTCTGAACTGTTTTATGGCCAATGCTCATTTTGTTAGGATGCCTGAAGATAGATAGTGATGATTTCTTCCTATCCTGCTAGAAAAGCTAAAGCTTACATGCCTTTCTGCTTGCAATCTAAGTTTATTCCGAAGAAGGTATATATGCCTTAAGAAACAATAGTTTCAGGGCATGACATCTATATAATAAGGAGTAACTCAGAAAGGGTTAATGGAGAATGAATGAGGGCTCTAACACATCCAGTTACAAGAGCTAAGAGACATGCAATTTCATCAGCAGGCAGAAAGTTCAAAACAAAAGAGATGGGTTTTACCTAATATGCAGATAATCTGTGTAGCCCCTTGAGTCTGGATTCTGTGAATACTAAGAATTTACACGGTGTCAAAAACACAACTAGATAAAATTCATTGAAAAGAACCCATTGACATCCATTAAGTGGAAAGGCAACATCTCGTTCAGGAAGTCTCTCAGCTACAATTTTGGGAGGCAGGGAGAGAACTCAGGGGAAATAAAATTGCCTGCTTCCCTCATTTTAGTATTCATCCCTTGCTGGCCACAGTCAAGAATAGGATGCAGTGCTCTTCAAACTTGTGGTCTGCCTCAGTAACACCAGTTATGCTGCATTATGTTCTGCTGCATTATTGGACTGGATCTCAAAATTCCTGCAAAGACCCATTATAACTGAGAATGCACAAAGGGCTGGAGGACCTCTTCTGTGAGCCATCTCTTGATGTTAATTTGTTTGTTCACTGGGGTGGCATTTTATGCCATAAAAAGCTCCAGGACTGAATCAAAATGTATTGACTCAATCTTTGCCAAAATCTGAAGTATTTTCAAAGGCCTGGTAACAGTTGAATGGGAACCCTGCAGTTTCCCCAGCATTCTTCAAAAAAAGACCCATGGCATGTACAGAAGTTTAGAAATAGAGCATCCATTTATGATTCTTCTTCCCTACACTCGAACTCAACGGGATGGAGTCATGCTACAAACGTCAGCTCGAGATAAAACAATTTGCACTATGTGAAGTTTGCATATATGTAATCTTGTCAAATGAAAGCCACAACAAGTTTGGTGCAGCAAAGGACAGAGTGAGCTCCTTATGCTGTTTGTAATGGGAGCAGCTAAAGCCTCATCCCTCCTATAAAGGCAGTATGTTTAAAGAGACTGGGAAAGATGCCCATGTTCTAGCAATTTTTTACTTGCCTGTGTTAAACAGAAAACAAGCTATTCCCACAGTAAAAAAAAAAAAACAACAGGCTTTAAAAATGGTAGAAACTGCATCTTGGACCTGTTATATATACATATATTTATCAGCCGTTACAGGAGAAGAAAACATATAATTATCTGATTACCCACAGTGAGGAGCTGCTGGAGTGCTAATAGCTCTCTGTCCTCTTGAGTTTGCAGAGCTCTCCACTGCAGTCTGGAGACTCTTCTCACTCTAAGTTCAAACCTATCGTCTCAAACAGAAGTTATGCTGCAAAGCACAGAAAGGTATTTTAATAAAATGGTTCAGAATAAAATGCTGACCACAGGACAATTCTGCAGCTTCACAGTAGGAATTGTTGGGTTCCTGCTGCCTTCTTAACTGCATGATAAATTGCACACCTCTCACTTCTCTGCCACAGGCTCAGAGAGCGTTGTGTGATCACCATTGCTTTTCTGATTTATTTTTCCTGCCTACTGCTGCCCACATAAAACCTCACTTTCACTATGCTCAGGCCTCCTCAATTTTTTTCACAGGTTATACAGTGCAACAATCAGATTGGTAACTAATATAATCATATATCATGTATGCAATGTTAATTACGTATTAATTCTCAGTGTCCATGGCATCTGTCATCGCAGTTTGTGTACTTGTTGTAGCTATGAGACTATTAACCCCATCAGCAGGGCTCTGGAGTAGTTTGCTCAGGTATGCACAGGGCCTGGGTCTGCACTATTTTGTATATCTAACAATGCCCAAATCTTTCGGTTTCACTCAAAGTTTGCAGAGCATTTTGCTGTGCATGGCAAAGCGTATGTACCTGTTCTGCTGTTGTTCTACCTGGAAGCTACCTTCAAGCACTAATAATACGTGAAGGCTTGTTTTCATCCAGATCTCTGTGCCTAGTGTTTTTCTTTGAAGAGGTCCTCAGACTCACTGGGGAGTCTGGCTTTCACCACTGTTTAGGCACAAATAATTGGTGGAATTTTTGGTTTTTGAATATCACACTGGGGACCTCAGCCAGAGCCCACTGAACTTAACAGAAAGCCTGAAGATAAGATTTGGTTCCAACTCAGGAGTGAAGACTGCCCTGAGAGCAGTGAAATCTGAACCAGTTATATTAAAAAAGTGCCAGGGTAAGAAAAACAAGAGAGTAGATACAAGCATGTAGCAGGTACTACAAACGCAGGGACCTTCATGAGATCCTTTCTGTGCTAGTGAGAAACTGAGCTAGCTAGTCTTCTCCCAAGCCTTGGTCTTGCTGGCTTGTATGAGTAATGGTGGCTTCTACTCCTCAGTAAATAGACCGAACATATTCGAGCCTAGAAAAGATACCCCATCGATGATTTCTTTCTGAGATCCATCTGTTAGCCAATTTTTAATCTTTTTTAGTATGTGCTTCAGTGGTTCAGTTAAATGTTTTTAATCACAATGTCATAGTGGATCAAGTAAAAGAACCTGCGGAAATCTAAGTGTATTATGTCAGCTGTCACTTTTCATTAACTAAGCTTGTCAAAACGCTGGCAATATTTCAGCGTTAAATGCTAACGTTTAAAAATTTACATTTAACACGGATGCTGTTGTTTTCATTAAAGCATGTTGGTGTTCCTTATACTTGCAGCTGACACTACTTATACCTGTCTTTAACGATAACATGTATGTCATAGTCAATCATTCCCATGATTTTGCTTGGGGTCAGTGCTAAGCTAACAAGCTTGCAGTCAGCTAGGTAATACCTTTCAATCTTTGGAGCCTTTGCCCATCATTAACACTTCACCTGTTCATATGTATACATCTGTCATTGTGCAGCATCAAACACAAGGTACTATCATAAAAAAGATATATTTTGGTGAAGGTTACCCTTTGCTACATGCAAAAATTTCAGCTCTACCAAAAGCACCTACAAGTGCTTTTACAGATATAGCAAACATAAGCACAGCATAACCTCTAAATTTTGATGCAGCCTCTGGCTTTTAGCTCCCACCGTTAAAACAATCATCTTTCAGCAAAGTGGAGGTATGTATGCATCAGTTAATATTTACATAGTGATTTGAAAATACAAGCTATTGAAGTCCTAAATGGGAGTCAAACCAAGTTGCTGGTTTAGTACAAGCACCAGACATATAGGCCACCTGAGGCAATATAAAACCTCAGTGAGCAAGACTGTAACTAGTTCAAAGCTGATGTTCTAGTGTGACAAGACAGGGTCCTTGTTTTATTGAAAAACCCATAAATACCTTATAATTAGCTGGCCATTTATAAAACACTGTAATGTCTAAGTTGTGGCATGATTACAAGGAAAGGACATACAATGACACTGAGCAATTGAATCAGATATGCTATAGAATAACAGTCCTAAAATAGTAAACGTTGCAATGAATTATTAAAGTTGCTTATTTTAACATTTTATTTACTGAATTTTGCATTATTAAAATTACAAATCATCAACTCACATTGTGTTGTCATTGAATCTGGCATCCCCAAGATTTGCTTTGCTCTCATTCAGTCTACCCAGTTGGTTAACATGATCTCGGCTCCTGACCTTTTTCTCATTACACCCTTATGATTCATGCCACTGACTCCCTTTTGCCCATTCCTTCTCATTTGAATTTTCTTGGCTGTGACTGCAAAGCTTTGCAAGGCTCCAGCACACCATGAATTTCTCATCATGTGTTTTCCCATATGCAACACCTCTTGTCCTGCACGTCCCAGAGTGCTGAGATACTGCCTTCTTTCATTTAATTTTATCCTAGGCAATGAAAAACAAAATTAAAAAAAAATTGCTTGTTGAAACAAAATCCCCCATGAGATGCTCAGCATATGCCAGCTTTCCTGTGATTGTTTCATGCTCTACACATTTTTGTATGCTTTTGCTAAAATATTGAGCATGGTTTCACATGCAGGTCAATCAATGGATTCTTTAGAGTCGTGGCAAGAAGGGACTGCTCCTGTAACATGCCTCAAATGGACTAAGGCTTTGAGATTAAATTCCTTAGAGTGATCATACCAAAAGAGAAGAATCTGTAGTGCTAAAAATGGAACATTTCAAACAGAAAACTTTTTAGACAGAGTGAAGTAGAAAGGTATAGGAACAACTCTACCTATACCTTTCTGAGTTCCTGGGAAAAGCCTGGCTCTTTCTAGTGCCATCCAATGAAATAATGCTAGCCCAGCTACATAATGGCATCACAGTATGTTCCTGTTTATGTTTTTCTCCCCATCCATGTCTTATCTGATGCCCACCTTTCATGTAAAACATGATGTAATAAACACATAAAAAGAAGAATCCTCCATTATGACTTTAAAGAGAACCTGAGAGGGCAGGTCCCATGGACAATCCCTGTATCATTTTCAACATAATTTCTGTTCTTCTTTGATGTTAAAGAACCTTGATCAGGCTTACTCCTTCTGAAGCAAAGCTGCAGTACAGATAATCCAGGCAGCAACAGCCTAACAGTGTCTTCTTTGTGGCTCGAACGCTTTATATTCAAAACTACCTATTTATAACATTTCTCATATGAATTCTAAAATAGTATCTGCCATTTTTAAAACAGCACTTATCAGTTCTGGTGAAATCTTTTTATTTTTGAAACTACCTACCTTGTGAATGTAGTCATACTGCTGGCAATGACAGCTGCAGTTTGACTCAAGTCACACAAGCAACAGTAATTCGCCATTACACCTCACTTGCCTTTTTAATCTCTGAAAATTCTCCTAATAGATGAACTTTTTGATATATTCAAAATGTCAGTTCAGTGTCTGGTTGATTTTGAGACTACCAGTGGTACCTGCCTAATGTCTGAATAGGGATGCTAAGTCAATTGTACCTAAGCACAATGCTCACTGCCGTTACGTGTCCTTAGAGCAGCCTGTGTGAGAGGAGGGGCTGCCCTGCTCATCAGCCAGGGTTAGGTATGTGTTTAACTTTAGCTACAGGTGCACAGTTGACAAGTGACATTGTTAAACCCCCTGCCTGTCACTAGCTGTGTCTGGGCTTTTCACCTTGCTCCAGGGAGATGCAGGTCGTGCCAGTCAGTGAGTGGATGGGAGCTGCACCGTGTCCTGATACAAGTGTCTAAGAGCTGGGCTTGTTTAGCTGGAGGAGAGACATGAAGTTTGGAAAAGACCTCTAAGATCATTGAGTCAAACCATTAACCTAGCACTGCTAAGCCCATCACTAAACTATGTCCCTATGTGCCCCATGTACACGTCTTTTTAATACCTCCAGATATGGTGATTCAACCACTTCCCTGGGTAGCCTGTTCCGATGCTTGAATTTCTGTGGTTGAATTTTGACAGTAAAAGAGGCTGGGTGACTCATGCCATAAGTGTGCTTTGGAGGTCATGCCTTCCTCTCTACCACTCCTCCAGGGGAGCTAGGGTGAGCAGTTCAGCTGGAGGTGATTGCCCTGCAGGAGCTTCTCAGCTACCCTGCTTGGAATCACCCAGCTGCTTGGCCTTGTGCCTTTAAGGGATTTTAAGAATAAAAATAACTTCCTTAATAGTCACTGAGTTCTTTTTAAGGACAAATAAAGTGGAATCCATACATTGTGGCTTATTGTTATAAGTGGGCATGTGTTTGGTATACAGCAAATGTTACTATATATATATTTTTTTCTATTCCTAAAAATGGTATTGCTTTGCTGTTGGGCTTAAGCTCTCTTTGTCATTAAAAGTACATCCGGTGGATTGGGTAATCATTCCCAGGATGTTTCCATTTCAGGCTAATGATCAGGAAGAGCAGCTGCTAAGGTAGAGTGCAATTTAATACTGCTGCTGAATTCTTCAGGTTTCCCCTACAGAATTGTTTATGCTTTCTTGCAAATGATTCCCTGAAAGGTTAATCAAAATAATGTCAGTGTATATTTTCTTTGGTGCAGCTATCTGTGCCAAAGCAGTTTGCTTTACATGGAAAAGCCAAGATACTTTTCCAAATGTAATGCCTAGCACCAAGGTTTTCTGTATCCCACAGTAATAAAAAGAGGCCTTGCAGATGCTGGCCTCTGTGATGTACTCAGTTAACTTGGCACAGCCTTATTCTAGTAGGATTCCACTCTTGGTGGGATGCTTGCACGTAGATGATAAGTGCTGATAAGCTTTGTTTATTATGTGTGTGTGTGTGTGTGTGTGTGTGTGTGTATTAGAAATGAGTCAAAAGGCTCTTTGATCACCTTCTGGCCAAAAGGCAGCACTACAGTTTTCCATGTAAAGATCACTGGGAAACTTATTTAATGCTTCCTGAATCATGCAGAAATAAAAATAAATGTTGCAATCCCACAGATATTTAAGAGTGTGTGAAATACAGTTCATATGAGTGTCCCAAAGACTTCAGTCCAAACTGGAACAAAGGGATGTCTTCTGCTCCTTTTGATTCCAAGGCCATTTTTTGCACAGCCTCAACCAGTCCTCTTGGCAGAATGTAAATCCAAGAAAGTTCTCTTCATAGTATTTGGAATTAAGTACTGCACAGATATTTTGTTAACATCTGTCTGTCTCAGTTTAAGGAACAGAAACTGATTCATCTGAGGAAGCTGCTGGCAACTGACACACAGAAAAGCTGAATTACAGCCAGCATCAGAATCATAAAAATGCACTGCTTTGTTCAGAGGGAAGAATTTTGTCATTAGCCATCCCAGAAACTGCCTTCATTGACAGAAATTGATGAGAGCACATTATCTTATCTCAGCATCCAGTTTAGCAGGTCACACACTAGCAGACTCCTAATCGCATCCCTGACCCCACAGGGATGACAAAGCCAAGCTTTGTTCTTGGCTCAGGAGAAGTTTCTCTATGTGTATGTCTTTGAATACTGAGTGTGTGGCCACCCTCTCCCATGGCAACAGGCAGCCCTTGCAGGGAACCCCCTCTATGATACTGCTTTGTTCTCTTCATCCCACTTTGGAAGGGGTCTGGTGTCAAGGAGGTGATATATGGAGACAGCAGCGACCACTACACTGTGGCTGCTCACTAGCCCTACACTGGATCCCTGAGTAAAGTCCTCCATGGATAAAGGGGCTGCCACCCCAAAAAGCCTATCAGTTGAGAGGTGCACCATCAGGAGCAGGAGAGGCCAGACCTGCCCAAACTCTTTGTTGCTGAGGATGGGAATTTTTTAGGGAGATAGATATTTTCATGAATATGGAAAGCATTGTTCTCCTCTCCAATAGAGCAGTCATTAGAGAATTTTCTGGAGATGGCACAGCCTGGGACATTGCAAAAGATTAATTTCTTGTGAATATTTCTGGATTGTTTTAAGGGTTTTGTTTTCTGAATCATTGGTTCTGCGGCCCTACAACTGCAAATGTTGAAATGAGAAAAAGCCATGACTCTCCTAACCTTTTGTGCTTTGTCATCTCAGAAGGTGCCTTGAGTAGGGTTTTTTTTTTTCCCTCTCTGCAAGCTGTTTATACCTCCCAAGAGAGACTCTTAACAGAGGAAAAACAATTAGATGGCTCTAGGAATGTCATCAGGAAAATACTGCCTTCTCTTGACTCTCTGAGAGCAAACGTGCAGCTGAGCCTGCTAATGTGGACAGATGCTTGAACAGCATCTTTAGCACACGTGATAGAAAAATGGAAGACTGCAGCACTTCAATAGTTCAAACTTCTATTCAAACAAAGGCATTTGTTAATTAGTATACCACAGTTAAAAGCCATTTGGAAGTGACAGGCAAATAGCTTCAGTTGAGAAATAATAAAGCAATAATAATAATACAAGTCATATCAGACTATGTTGATCTTAGGAGAACTTACTCCTGGTTTCAGCCTTTGTTACTGTGTTACATGACTTGCACATAATTTACTCTTCTACTCAAAACTTATACAACTATCAAAGATTTTTCCAAGCCTTTTCAGTAAGATTCGAAGGCAAGAAGACAAGAGGGACTTTAGGAAACCCATCAGCCTACGTGGTAACAATGTGTTTGCAATGATTCATTGAGTGTTTACTTTAGCAACAAAGGTTCAGGCAACAGGACTGTGCAGATTTGTGCATACATTTAACAGTTCATTAGATTGTACAACAAAGGGATCTCAAGGTGTTTGCATACTCATTTTCAGATGTTCTCTAAGAAACTATCTGAGGATTTGAGGAAGAAGTGCAGTAATTCATTGAGCTTCCATTATTTGGGAAAAAAAAAAAACAAACAAACCACAGCCAAAATTGACATAATTGTGTGAGGAAGCTGGTTTATATCACCGTTACACAGGTCAGGGAAGTTCGCTGTTGTAATGAATGACCATGTACTTCTGAACACATTTTAGAAGACAGCTTAGATCCCTAGACCTTATGTAGGACCACCTTCATCCACTGAATTTCTTAATGTGTGTTATTGCTATTATTACATGCTGGTTTAAGTTGATACGCGATTTTCTAGAGATGCGATAGCTCAAATCAAACATGCTGTGCACTGATCTCATTGTTAAGTGTCCTGCAGATATTATAGTGCAACAAAATAAACATTTTGTTAAATTATACAGCTACTCCTGTACACTCTGTATACGCAGGTGTGAAGAACTCAGAAAATATTTGTATTAATAATACCCTATTCATCCACTTTTTTTTTAGAATCTCTCTAAAAAAATCAAAGCAAATCTGTATTCTTCTTTTTATAAACATTTCAGAGAAGTTATAGTAATAGAAATCACATTGGGCTAGCCCATAATGCTAAGACAGCAACATAGCCCAAATATGCTACCAAACATGTGCTGGCATATACTAAGAACAGCCTAATATGTTCTTAAATCATTGCAGCTGAATCACCCAGAGGCAGAGCTGGGGTAACGCAATGTGGTCTTGTGACGTGCTGAGCGCCTCCTTGAAAGGTGTTGCACAAGGGAAAAGCCATGAGCGCAGCACAAATCATGCTCAGCAACTTGCAGGATGAATCCTCTTTGAAATGAACTGACCATCTCTAGATGGTTTCTTTTATTTTATCAAAAGCCTCCCAGATAAACAGGTTCCCAAAGGAACTTTGTGTTGTTAGAGTTGAGAAATAATAGTAAATTTCTGCTGTAATTGAGAAAATATGAATAAATAGAAAGGAGATGATGTAAAGTGAAGGGTCAAATGCACGCTGTTCAAAAGTCTCTTATCAAAAAGCAGGGTGTCATGGTTTAAGCCCAGCCAGTAACTCAGAATTATGCAGACACTTGCTCATTCCCTCCCTTTTTCCCTGCCCCCTTCCCTGCTACTGGAGGGATGGGGAGGAGAATTGAAAGAATGTAACTCCCACGGGTTGAGATAAGAACAGCCCAGTAACTAAGGTATAACACAAACCACTGCTGCTACCACCAATAATAATGATAAGGGAAATAACAAGGGAAGAGAACACAACCGCTCACCATGTGCCGACCAATACCCAGCCTGACCTGAGCAGTGATTTCACCCTTCCAGGTAACTGCCCCCAGTTTCTATACTGGGCATGACATGGTGTGGTATGGAATACCTCTTTGGCTAGTTTGGGTCAGGTGTCCTGTCTCTGCTTCCTCTTGGTTTCTTGCACCCTTCCTCCCTGGCAGAGCACGAGACTGAAGAGTCCTTGGTCAGAGTAAACATTACTTAGCAACAACTAAAACGCTGGTGTTGTTCTGAGACTAAAGTCAAAAACATAGCACTGCACAAGCTACTAAGAAGGGAAAAATAATTGTTACAGCTGAACCCAGGACACAGGGCCAGACTCACAGCTGCTGTAAATCACTAACTTTCCTGTTCCTGATCTGAAACTTGTTTGTTGCTAAGTGCCCTGTGACATCCTTCCAAAGGATGATGTGTGGCAGTATTGTGCAGCAACTAAAGGTTTTTTGCAATAACGAATAAATCCAGAGGGCTATGTTCCTGTAAAAGAGTAGTCTGTGAATGATGTTTCATACAGGAGACATTATGACCGTAGGTGAGAAGATTTGGAGAAACAAGTACGGAGGAACTGTGATCAGGCAATATATGGAACTGTCTTGAGGACAGCATGGTCACTAGTGACCTTTCAAAAATCAAAGTAAGCACACAATAAGTAGGCAGCTTTAGTTCAAAGCTATGTTTTGACCTCTGCCTTCCATGGTTTTGCATCAGGATCATTTCAGAAAACAATAACCCATAGGTGGCATTCAAGGACAGCAAATTCCACTGATTTTGCATGCATGTATAGTGCTGCCACACATGGTCACACAGGAACATTATGAATGTGCTAATATTTTTGTAAGCTGTGAGAGTTACGGCGTGATTCTCAGTGGGACAGGCTGGCCAGAACGGGAAATGGGCTTGCTCTGATGCGGCTCCTGAGAGCTGTCAGCTGCCTTTCTCCACAGACTTCCGTGCCATACTACAGTCCCTCCTTCTCTAACTTAAGGCGCTGACTTGTCAAAAAGGTTGTGGGCTATGGCATCAGCTGAGCTCTAGCCGCGTCTGTTTCCTGCTGGTCAGGGCGCAGCATGACAAGCATTAGCTGTGCCAATGTACTCTCCGCCTGCAGCCTGCTTCTTGGAAGAGGAGGTCTCTGCAGATTGCAAGCTCCAGCTGCCAAGCCTGGATGTCTCCAGCAGTGCTGTGCTGAGCTGGCACCTGGGAGGACAGCTCATAGGTACCTCCACAAAGTGCCCAAAGCTGACCCTAGCTCTGCTGTTGTAGATCATTCTGGTCTGTAAATAACATCCCAAGCAACTTTATTTCCTGATAGAGACCAAATCCTGACAACCCAGTGCCTGGAGTCTCTATGACTAGTTGTTGGATGTCTCCTCTTTAGATCATATATCGGCCTTTCCCCTGGTAAGGACAACC
This sequence comes from Pezoporus flaviventris, assembly GCF_033815535.1. NCBI lineage: Eukaryota > Metazoa > Chordata > Aves > Psittaciformes > Psittacidae > Pezoporus > Pezoporus flaviventris. The sequence goes on from NW_026892595.1 coordinate 13,568,550, forward strand.
AGCCTACCAGAAGCAGAGACAAAATAAAGTGCTTGAAGAACATAAATAGAGCAATAGCAGTATCACCACATTCTCTCCTGCAAACATTAGTGCAGCAACTTGAGACTAGAGGCGGGTGAGAGAGAAGCCAAAGCACCTGGGAAGGCCGAGGGGCAGTCTGGGACCTCAAGTGTGTGCTGGGACGGGGTGCTGGTTTGCAGGCGAGAAGGACCATGTATGACTTGTTTTCCCCACCTATCCTAAACACTGTACCTGCATGAGGCCCCCACCACCATGGATTTCCCTCCTGCCTGGTTGTCAGGAGGCATTTGTACAAATCACACTGCAGATGCGTCCTCTTGCCCAGGCCACCTTCAGAAACAAAAGGTTTGCTCTCCTCCATCCTGTACCAGCTTTTTAGATCAGCACGGCAAGCCATCACCTCTGTAGTCAGTGCAGAATACCCAGGAAGCAGGACAGATAAGCTAAAACAGCTGAGCACCATCTCTTTGCTAAGATACAAACACCATAGGAGTGTTGTGACCTGTGCAGGAGCAGTTTGTTCTCCAAAACTGAGCCTGTATTCTACCCATCAGCATGGGCAAATCCTTCAGAGCAGCTTCATGTGTTTGAATCACCCCACACTCCAGGATTTCATCCCCACAGAGTGCTTTGAGTACCCTAGGTACTGTCGATACACCATAACTTATCCCAGCTGGCATGCTGATGTGCACCTATTTCCATTCATCTCATTGCAGCTGGAGATCCCCATTCAGAGTTCAGAGTGAAAAATCAGACACAAACTTTTTATCTCCTAAGCATAAACGTTAAACTTCAAAAACGAGGCAGTGTCCCAACACCTTTATCACGTCTGGTCAGTGCATTCACCAGCACAGGGCAGCCAGTTTAGACATTGCTCAGGTATAACACCCAAGGTCAAACCTTGTAGTGACATTCTCCTTTGCATAAGCAACCTGTCCACACAGGACTCTTCCTCTGCAAATTTTGTAAAGCCTTGTACAAGGGGTAATTAAAGCAGTCTGTTTCTACAGCACGTTCTGTCTGTTTCTTCTTTTCATTATTAGATGTGATGACACATTTGCCTGTGTGGCTTCCCACAGATGGCATTGAAATTTCGTGATGAAATGGTAAGAGTAAACCAACTGTCAGTTCCAATCACAGCTTCCCATGTTGCTCTGCTGGTGTAAGAATACAGTTTTAATAAAGGGCTCCTTCATAAAGTGGTACAGTTTGCAGCAAGGATGGAGTTTGAGAATACTATGTCTGATTCAATATTAACAGATTCAGGGCTCTACTATGAATTTTTATGTTCTAACTACAGATTTTATTTGCAAACACTTTTAAAAAGTCAGTAATATGAAGTGAACATTATTAGAGACTGTGTTTAAATTCACAGGCAATTTTCATGGAAAACGAATAAAATACAAAGTAATGTAGGTGGTGAATAATTGAAATGCTTTGAAAATTCTGACTTCACAATAGCCAAGTGTAATATAATGCATATGTACAAAGAAGAGGGAAAATAAGACGTTGCATGATTTTGTTTGGCTTAAAATAGAAAATTGGTTTGTAAGGAAGACAGATTTAAGTTAGTGTAGTGCTAATTCAAGGCATATACATGCCTGGCACCAACCAGCTCACCTCAGCCTCCTCTGAACAGATCAGACTTGTCCTGGGTGCAAGCAAATTTGGATCCGACACTGGGGAATCTAAGTAAGATTTCTGCTTGATAATCCAGTGCTGACAGAACAGCATAAATGATGCAGATCAAACATTTATTTGTGGTTTCAGCTTTTTCTGCTATTCACAAATTATCTATGAACAGAATTTGATTTTGACAGATTTGTTCAATATTCAAAATAGTCAGAACATATTCCAGGCTATGTTGTGTTTGCAAATTATTTGTTTCCAGTACGGGTGTGTATTCAACTGTTTGCTGAATATCATTCACTGCTGCTGGTTGGAGGAGAGAAAGATTTATGACACAAAAAAGAGAAATCTAACTTCCTCATGATAATAAGTGCCTGCATGAGCAGCCAATAGTCTCCGCCTGCAGGGTTAAGCTGTGTTTTTCTTGCAGACACCTAATGAAGGCAGCCAGTATTAGTGTGTCACTCCCCTGGTTCATCTGGATCCCTGAGCTACCCAGACCCCTCCCTTTCCTCACCTTGGTCCTTTTCCTAAATGTCCCATAGGAAGTTTTGTACTCAATCCCCATAAAATATTCCATGAGTTTTACACAGTTGTCTCCCATATACCAAAAAATACATCCCAGGCCTCTGCAAGCAATCAGCCCTTGGTTTCTCTGGGCTGGCAGGGGATGGGGGGACCCCTTCTTGACCAACCTGAGCTGGCTTCATCCCAGGGACAGCGGTCCACTTGGCCTCCTTGGATAGCTGATCTGGCAGCTCTGGTTTTGCTTTCTTCACCAGGACTTGGTGTTTCATTTACAGGTCATTAAAGTGTTTCATTTCCTTTGGGCAGAGAACCTAACTGAAAGGTTTGCATATCCTCCAGTCTTTCCAGCCTCTTTCCATCGGCATTACACAGGAGGGGAAACCTGCTTCAGCAGAGCAAGTGGCGAAACCAGCCAGTGGTCCAGGGTTGGGAGCGGAGAGGGGAAATCCCTTGATATGAAACCCTGGTGCCTCAAGCTAATCCCAGGCTGACACTTCCACACTAATCAGATATTTTTCCATCTTCCTGGTGCTCTCGAGAGACTGATTAAACAGAGGAATCAATGGATGCCTTTGCAGCAATTTCACACTCTGAGAGGATTCCTTTCACCTCTTGTTATCATTAAATAACTGACATTTTTCTATGTTAATAAGCTACTTTATTTCATGGTGGGGCTTGTTGAGGCATAACGATCTCCAGCATGGACTGATTTGCTAACGTATATTGTCCTTTTTAATTCTATAGAAAGAGATGGTTTCTCAATATCACATGAAAGATCAATTTGACTAAGATACGGTATTTAGTATTAAAATTTCTCATGCACATGTTAAATAGTGTTTTTAAAGGTCATAGCAATTTAAACTGCAATCTGATGAACCTTGCAGTTTAGTGCATTATGCATTAGAGGTAAGTATTTTCAGCTTTTAAAGTCAGAGACGTTAAAAAATATTATTTTATAATTTTATTCTGAAATTGTTGTTTTCTGTACTAGGGACCTTTAGTACTTTTAGTACGTTGGGCAGAAGCCGTGTGATTTACTTTTACACAAGTTCCTATAATCCCTCCTATAAATCCCACAGCCCAGCAAAGAAAGAAGTGAGATAACAAAAACTGCCTGTGAAAACCCTGGAGCCAAAAATACAGTGTGGTGGTCTTGTTTCAGCAACACAGAGATAGCATCTGGTTGTTAGAAAATCAGATCAACTTCCTAAGGGTCTTGTTAAATTGCTGAGTGTAAATTGCAATTGGAATTGACTGTTAAGGATCTTGGTTGAGCAGGTTAAACATCTGCTGGATTTATTACAGTTTTATTTGTACTTCATCTGTAACTGGTACAATTAAGCCAATCAGAGTAAGTGAGTCAAATCTAATTTACTCTCTAATGGACCAAAAAAGAATGAATAAACACAGCACTACTAGATCCAAATGATTAAACATGTCTCTGAGGTAGTTTTTTCTATTTTGGTGTAGAGGAATCATGGTGTTTATGCTATAATTAATCATCAGGATTGATGTAAACTAGTTTGAGCATTCAATCATTTTTCATATGGTTTCATAGAAATGCTAAACATAACGTGGATGCAATGAAATAAATTATATTGGAACAGGGTACATTTATTTATATAACCATTTACCCTGTTCCTAAGATTATTATAGGGTTGATACAGAGAGACATATTCATGAAATTGGATGAAAATTTGTTGTGCCAATCTTTTTCACATTACCAGGCCTTTTAAAGACAAAATTCAGCATGTGTCAATAACTGTCTAAGATGCACATGTTGCGTTCAGGTTCATTAGGTGACCATGAACGTTAAAGTTATATCACCAGGATTAATTTTATATTTGATATTTTATAGGTATGGAAAAGGGAACTGCTGTGCCCGTCTACTCCGCACTAGATAGAAGCTGCACACTGTAAAGTCTGGAATCCTTCCTTCTTCTCACCATCAGGAAGAAAACCTCAGCTTACGGCTGTTTACTCACGCCGACAGCTGGAAAGAGGATTTAATCTAAAATAAATAAGCTAAATAAGAAAACTATTTAAAGCATTAATAAGCAGAAACACAACATGATTTAACCATATCATACGGAAACAACCCTTTCTTTTGGAATGACCTCTTTTTTTGTGCCAGTGTGATGCCACTAGGTTTTTGTATTCTGGGGACATTTTATCATGGCAGGAGGCAGCTGCCTTCTCTGTGGGGTTGCTTTGCAGCCCCTTGTTTTTCATTGTACCTTTTCTGTCATCCTTAACCTACATGCTCTTATATGAAGCTATGTTTTGGCTCTTCACTGAAGGAAAGAATGCATATTGTCATGTATGAATAGGTTGGAAATAACAAATGCATTGTAAATGTTTATATATTTTACACCATTGTGAGACATCTTTGCAAATATTGATATTCTGCAAGGATTGAGAATTTCAACAACCACCTGAAGCTCTTCTTTGTTAGAACCTTGCTAGGTCACCTTTAGGGCAGAAATATAAGGAAAGTCAGAAATTACTCAAAATCTTCTGTGAGAAAGCACATTGCTCAGGAACTTCTACGTTTACTTGGATATTTAACGAACAACTGAAGATAAAAATAGCAGGACTTACACTTTAAAAGCAGCACTTTTCACAACTGAGGCTATCATCATTCCTCAAATCACTTACTTGAATAACAAATTTGCAGTGACAGTTTTCAGTCTGGGCTTGTACAATATCTAGTGTGAAGGAGTCCTGGCCCACAGCTGAGGCTTCAGAATAACATAACCATCAGACATACTATGTTGCTATAGCAAATTTACCACTGTCTTGGCATGGATTATAGTGCATATTTTTACCAGTCAGTGCCGTTCCCAAAAAATATTTTTGCAAGTGAGGCCACTAAGATGAGAGAATCTTTCTACAGCCTGTGTCAATGTGTGATTCCTGATACAACTGGGAGGTGAGCTGCAGCAATGTTGTGGGGAGCTTCTTGCTACCTTGGTGAGTTGTGCAGCCCTGCAGAGGCATTGCACTTGTGGCTGGGCTAGGCAGCCTGCAGCAGAAAACACATCAGCGCTAAACTTCAACCCTTTCCCTGGCCCTTGGGATGCTAAGAGAGAAGAAAGCCCAGGTGCTGCAGCTGTGAGACAATTTCAGCAGATCCTCTCTGCTACCTCTAAAGAGGTGGACACGTAACCACATCACACACATGCCTCCCGACCCTCCCAAGCAAAACCCAAATTGGGCTCCACTATCACACAGCCTGTGAGCCCAAATCGCCTTGTGGTTGCCCCTAATTGTATGAGTTTTCCTTTCAGAGCAGAATTAGCTTTAAATTATGAGTGACCTGTTTGATTTTTCCCTGAAATGGCACGGGAGAGCCTGTGTAGTTGGTGATAGCTGAGATGACTGGAAATGCAACATTGGTGCAAATATATGGAAAGATTCAGCTTGTGCTAAAAGTCAAATATAGATGAAAATTTTGGTTTTTAGAACGCATAAAGTGAATGAACTCAGTATTAAATCTTAGTTACCTATTCATGCAAACATGCTATTTACATACATCCCTCACTCACTTGGGTTGCTGCTGTGTGGGATACAATCCCGATGACAGAACAAGAGTCCCCAGGCACTTGTACCGCGCATATTTTATATCAGGAGTAAGATGCATGCCACAAGCCTGCTGGATAATCTGCAGATCTTTTGTGAGTCTTTTCTTCTTAATGTTTTATTTAAGGAACCTATTCATGTAGTACTGTCCAACCAGCTTTTGCCTTCTGTAGGTGACTTTTGGGATCAATGACCTATGGAGTCAGTACAAAGGACACCCAGAACCTGCATCACTGTCCCAGCATAATTGCTGATGTTGAGTCATTGGTTATGAGTTGAATCATCTCAAAGAAAGTGAATTCTGCACACAAGATTTTCAGGGCTGGGTGTAGGAATAGATGTTGAAATGCAACATCAGCCTACAGATTTCTCTTTCTCCGATTTTTACTCAGGCTTACAGCTAGGTGTTAAGTAATACAGTTCTAAAACATATGTAAAGGACAAAACAAGCTGTTTATTTTCAAAGTGGCAGACTAATTCAAAATGACAATGAATAATTTAACTAGCATGATCAATAATTACTTTCTCTTAAAAATATAATGAGCATGGTTTTGATAGGTGGATTTAATGCACCATACCTAGCAAACATTGCTTTTGAAAGGTACTTAAAAATACCTTAACTAATCACCTGGAAAATAACTGTGTACCAAATGAAAGGCACGGGAGCAGCCTGGGACTGTGGATCAGAGCCTTCTATCCACAGTCCCAGTGAGCTGGCTTTAATTAGCAGCAAGACAGTGAGAAAACATCTTTCCAGCGTCATGACACCAAACCTAAAATTGAAAGCAGCTATCACTGGGGAGGCCAGGGTGCAGATATACAAAGGAGTTTAACACCTACAAATGGACGAAGGGTAGGGTTGAAAGACAGAGGAAGCCTAGAGCTGTAGCTGGGGAAGGGGCTGGAAATGGGCTGAAAAAACTGCGAAGATGGCTTTGGTGTGAGACATGGTCAGAGGCCGGAGAAGGAAATAGAATAGGAGAAAATGCTTCAGAAAGGTCTCCTGCTCCAAAACAGGGCTGTAGAGGGGCTAGATGTTTGTAGCACTTGCTTCTCATGAAGATTCCTGGGGTTTAGTTCTTGACCACTGTATCATTTCTTTTGTTCAGTGTTACTGAATGACAACTGTTTAGTATTGTTTAATGCATGTGGTTTTACTCATGTGTTATGACAAGGCTTGAAGTAAGGCCCTCCAAGCTGAATACTATCTTTACAGGCTTACAACATCATGCTTTCTCCTATAGTCTCTCCTTCTGACCCTAAAAACTTTCCCACTGTTTTCGCACAGTAGGGAACCTGTGCCAGGCAGGAGGCTCATCCCTGTATGCTGTACAGTTCAGTATTCAGCCCTGTCTGCTGCGAAATGAGCTCGATCTGCCTTATGCTGGAGAGAATTCAGATATGAACACCAGAGTAGCTGACAAAATGATGTTGCTGTAAGTATTTTAAAGAAACAAAGGGAGCTGGTCGTCTGTACCCACAGGGATGATTTAAGTGACAGAATGCTGGTCTGTGAATCTCACATATGTTTTTTAGTTTGGGGCCAGAGAAGGAACAGATGTCTAAGCCTGGAAGAAACACCCTTCCCTTTTTAGCACTTCCTATTGACTGTTATAAGGTGTCTCCTCATCCAGTAGTGATTTACGTTCCTTCATATCTAGTTTTCCTGTGCATAGGGTGTGGTTGCTGTCAGGTTCAACCTCAGTGTTTTCATCTCTGCTCTTTATGATTGTGCTTAAGGAAGCAAGGTTGGTATGGAAGCTGCCACAGAAGTGCTTTGTACCATCAGATCCTGCAGGAAGATGTGTCAGGAGAGTGAAAAAGAGGGAATGCTGTGAATGGCTTTTTGTTTGTTGGTATGACCTCTCCAGAGTTACACACAGTCTCTTGATAAATATTGCAATACAAATTAGACTTTCGATGGAATAAAGGGCTGTTTGAACCTCTCTCTCTTAGCAAAGCTGAGTAGTACTGAACTGCTAACTTGGTATGAGACCTATGTTTCACCTTCATTGCAGTTTTGTATTTTTGAATATGTTCTTCACAAGCAGCTGTATGTATTGGTAGCTCCTTTAGAAGAAACAGTGCAATCAGGAGGAGGAGAAGGTGTCAGGCGCATGAAAAAGGAGCGAACAGGCCCTAGTCTATAGAAAGATGATGGCTGATAATACCACTCACTCTCTTTGCTCATTAGAGACATTACAGTATTAGGTATTACTGAAGCAACAAGACTTTCAAAACGGAAAGCAGATATTTTTCTTTAGGTTACATAGGATTTACTGCTATTTTGAAGTTGCCATGACTTCTGTTTTGATTTTATTTTTAAACCAGGAGATATTACTCATCCATTCTCAATCTACAACCTAAAATACGCATCCCAAATCTCCTTCAGGTTTAAGTGCATGGTATCATCTTTGCCATGCAACCTGCGGTCTGGCTTGGCAGCTGGCTGCAGAGCAATGCTTCTGGGTTTTCAATTCCCCTACAAAACCAAAGCATGCGGGTGGGACTGTGCTCTTCATCCCAACTCCACCTTTGCAACCTGCACAAAGAGTTGAGGTCACGCACAGCATGAATCCAGACAGTCACCTGAACACAGAGGCTGCACAGGAGCCACTTTTCCTCAGGGGTGCCCCTGTTGCCAGCACAGAGCCCTTTGAGCTGCAGGCTGTGCCAGCCCCTCCTGCCCTTTTGCTCAGAGCCACTAGCATTCTGATGCCAAATTAAACAAGTATTCCATTGTGTATAGAGACATAGTTATGGACAAGGTTACAAGGACTCTCAAGATAAGGCAGGCATGCAACAAAAGAACCAGATGTTTTCCTTCAAATGGATGTGCACTTTCCTCCTTTCTCCTTTCTCTGCCTGAGAAACAAGTAAATAGCTGCAAGAGAAAACAGCTAAAGGAGCCTCTCATGGTCATAAGTTTCACACCAATTAACATGTAGTTAACTGGTGACACTAAACACACATTCCAATGTCTTTAACTAACAGACTCCCATAAAAGGGTAAAATGAGTGGGGGCATTTCTCCCCAAATGACCACTATGACCCCCAGAGACCACTCCTCGTATTCACAACACCTACACTTGTGCCGCAGCCTTATCTTCCTAAATTACCATATGCAATGAGTAACAGGATTTGGGTAGGCACTTCACAGAATTATGATGAATATATATACATAATAAAGGTCTATAAGCTGTAAACTGTCTCTTCTCAGCATACATGATAGGTGGAGCTATCTCCCATGCACCTGGTACCATAAGAACCTGTCATTCTGGTTGGAGAGTTTATTTTCCTGGATTTTTGTGACAACTCCTGAGATATGCCAACTAACCTGAAGCTTATACATACACCATACCTTACTCAGTACACACAGCCAGCAGTCTGAATGCCTGCCCCTAGAGTGTACCCCATTGTGAGACCCTCTTCTCCCACAGCATCCCTGCTGCCAGGCATTGTCCCCCCATACCCTCCTGCAGCTCTTTCTCCTGCTCAAGGATGCTGCAAAGATGGGCATTCATAATTAGTTTTTTGATTTTAATAAAATCCATTCATTCGTCCCATGACACAGTTCATTTGTGACTTTATTATAAAACTACAAAATTGTATTTTAAACAGAAGTAATTTTATGAGTGAAGTGCAGATTGCTGCCAGTTTTCTCCCCTGTGGCTCATCTACAAAAGGATTTGGGTGGAGATAAGAGAGAGTAGATCAGAAACTTCTTCCTACTGTGCCAGAGAATATAGAACCAGGAGGCAGCTGACAAAAGGTGGCAACAAGACAGTAAGAGAACCATGTTTTGCAGAGATATAAAATCCTAATGCCATAAAAATAGCATTACCGAAAAATAAATGTAAGTTATGAGCACATATTCAAGAGAGCTTGAGGAAGGTAGGAAAACGGTATCTATGTGAAAGAAGGAAGTCATGTGATTGTAGAGTTTCAAGAAGCTTCCAGATGACAGGACCATTTATTGGCCTCAGCATGGGATCAGGCTGTCTTAGTATGTTGCTTATCATAGCAATCTCCTGGCTACCCTTCCTCTATCTATCTTTTTCTATGCGTCTAAGACTCAAGATGCCCCTTAATGTAATGTCTGAAAGGACTGATTGTGCATACCTTACTGAGTTATTGCAGTCTGAATATTAATATTATAGATGGTAAGATTTAAAATACCTATTTTTTGATGATACGATGTGGATAAATTTGGATTACATATGTCTCCTTATGTAAAAGAGATCATCTTCTTTTAGTAACACATTGTCTACTGCACTTGCCTAGCACCCCTTACCATATGCTCTTTAAAACAAGCTGTTGCATTTCAAGAACTGTCCCTAGTAATTAACAGGAAAAATATTGTATTTTTTTCTGAATAAACTAGAAGACCTTGCATCAATTAAGATTTACTTTTCCGTTTGGCTAGTTGTTCCTGTAAGCCATAAAATCACTTCCTTCTGTTCAGTCCCTCATCTCCTGCCTGTCAGTTCAGATTTAGCACCAGTGCTCCCAGTAAATACAAAGCAAGCTTTTCACAACCATCTTTTCCTCTCCCTTTTCCACTTTGTCTCTAAGCTTTTTGAAATCTTTAAAATTAATTTGTTCTGAGATCTTGTTTTCATCTCTGTTTAGCTCTCTTCATTCTCATACGTGGGTTTTTCCTCTCTTGCTTCCAGAAACCTGCGTCTGAACCAGTGTCAGAGCTTTTGTTTGCATCCTCTTGGACCTCTTCCCTTTTTCTGGATCAAAAATAAGCTTTCTTTTTCATTCCAGAAAAATTGGCCTCTGTAGCTTTCTATTCTTTCAATTAATCTCCCTAGTACTCAACCAATCAGTACTCTGGGCTGTATGGGCTCCTTGTTACCTCTTTATATTTCAGTCACTGTGAGATTCAAAATCTTCAAATCATTTTCCTTTCGCTCCAGCACATCAATTCTGGCCCATGTCATTTCCTTATTGATTACCCTAACTGTTCCATGATTCCATGATTCTATATCTATAGATACATTATATAGATACATAACTCTCTCCATAACTGTGAGTCTCAGAGTCCCTCAACTCTTTCTTTCCTTCTTCCAGTTCCTCTTCTTCATGATCTGCCCAACATCCCCTAGATACTTCAGAGCTTGAGTTGAAAGAGTTGTCTCAGTGTCTAGTTTTCTCCTTTTTGTGACAGTTGCAGGTTTGTTTGACATCTATTCATCAAAACCTCAGAAAACCAGGCAACTGTCCTAAGAGAAGACTGTTTTTTAATCACCTCATGTCTAGATTCCCCTTCTTCAAAATTCCCTACTAACTTTGCATTCTATTGGTTTTAAATGATTTAAATCACTATCATATAGGAGCACCATTCAAATAAACCTATAGGAAAGTTTCCAATAAAAGGAGGAACTCTTCAACCACAATTTTGCCTAGGTTTTCTTTAAGTTATGGGTTTTTTTTGGAAAGGTACCTGGAAGTGAAGAGGTTGCTTGAATGGCGAACTTCCTCTTTGGCATGGAAGACTTTTTCAGGAACATTAGAGTCCACAGATCCAAAACTTGATCCTCTTGCCTAAGCATAAAAAAGAAATCTTGAGTTTATCACTGTCTTAAGAAATAAAGCTGTTGTGATGTGTTCTAGGCTGACCTAGGCTTCAGGTATTGCAATTCCATACACAGATGTATCAATCACTTTGGCCTGGTTTTCAATTTGGAAGGAGGACAAAGTTTCCTAGAAAGTGAATTAGAAAAAGGTGTTCTGAAAATACATTTGTTTTTACTTGCTTGTCTGGGTTTCACAGGGTCTGACCAAAGGTGTACGCTTTCCACTGCTGAAGGCTGAAGTCTGTGGAAGACAAGAAATAGTATCTGGGGAACACTTTAAAGACATGACACTTTTCTGGACCAGCACAGGTTTGGTCTTGCATGACTTAAGCAAAACCAAGCCAGATGTAATCTTCTACAAGCGTTTTGCTATTCTACAAATAGTAATGGTTTCCTCAGTTATGAGTTACAGGTTTTGTACACTTATTTCAAGAAATCTTTCTTCCAGCCTTGACAGCTAGTTTGCATGCCCCTCCTACCCAGACAGTAGTGGGCTGTCCCTTCTCAAAAGATTTCTTTCACAATGTCTCCTTCAAGAGAGTTGGAAAATCCCTGTTTCCTTTAGGTTGAATCATCATCTAATTTTGGCAGGCAGAGTCTTTGTTCAATTTACAAAGACGTTTCAGGTGCCTGTATCAAATACAGCAGCAGTTACACTCTGCCTCACAGGGGAAAGTTAATGCAGCACTTTGACATATCAAGTTATGATTTGACTCCTCTTAGGAGTCCTAAGTGATGGATTTGCTTCTTCTAAAACAGCATCTGTCTCAGATATGTGTTACCAACGTAAGCCTGTAAAACATATGGTATGTTGAGGTCCCCATAATAACATTCATATGCACCCTCACGACTGATTACTCCCTAGGGAGCCTAAAGCTCTGCTAAACACAGTGTGTAGTCCTGAAATAGAGCTGTACATGGTCCAGTCATCAGTACTACAGGAATAAATCCCCACTGGTACTACCTCCAGCTACCCTTCCAAAATTGCCTTCCTTTTGTGAGATGGCTATAAACATACAAAAGTTTTAAAAAATCAATTGCATTTCATTTTATCATGAAGATTTATTTCACAGTCTGTTCATGGATTTTTGCTCCCTGTGTTTTCCAATTCCAAAGTCCAAATAAGATTTTTCCTTGAACTTTGTTGCTAGGGAATACCAATGCTGTATATTACATCCTGCACTAAGGCATTTGATAACGGAGGTGTCTGCATCTTCAAGCCAGCCCACAGACCTGAAATGGAATGTGTAATGGTTGTCATTTACAAAGGCTTCTTGTGCATGGATTGTGTAGCTTAGAGGGCCAGACAAACTGCCAGACAACAGTAACATTACACCAGAACACTGTAAAAGCAGATTAAGGGGAAGATCTTAGCAACATGCTATGGAGAAGTGTGAGAGTCTAGGAAAGACTTGGTCTAAGCCAGAAAGAGAAGAGGTTTTTCCTGTGCTGAGAAGCAGTAGTTGTGCTTTTCCTATTCATTCCTGTGTAAACCTGAAAGCTGCTAGAAGCTGGTTGAAGAGGAGGAGCTGCTCTCCTCCACTGGCTTGGGAGAGCCTCCAGACCAGCTGGTGGGGAATCTGCAACCTGCCACCACCTGAGCAAGGTCTGCCCACAGACTCATCAGAAGTCCGCCTCCTTCACAGATATTTTGCCACCTGACTCAAAACAAATCTCTGCTTGGAGCATGCTTTTTAACAGCCAGCTTTCATTGCTGCTTCCAGATACCATCTTCCTCCTTTGCAGCCTGGAGAAGGCTGGTTGACTGGGTGATTTCCCAAGGAGTAATTGTTAGAAGTGCTGGGAGCAGCTTCTCTGCATTTGAATGTGATGATAATGAAACAAAACTGGTGTTGCCAACTATCACATCTTCTTTATGTATCTTGTGATACACAGTGTTCTCCAAAGCTTCAGTTCAGAATATCATCAAAGAACAATCTACCTTGTCTTTAATTCTATTGCATGTAACTATAGAACTACTGATGAAAAGTTAAGTCTCAAAGAAAATTTAAAAAGTTTTAAAAGTTCAGTGTATTTTGGTGTTCATTTGATTTAGGTACTTTGGTCTAGTAATGAAATTGATGGCATTTAGAGGTAATCGTAACAACCATCGAGGGAGCAAAGGTGATAAGAAAGAGGCAAAGATTAACGACATTTTTGTGATTTATTTTTTATGTTGCTGGGTATGGCTTCTTATCTGACATTTTAACTCCAGCTAAATCAGTTTTTAAGCTTTTAGGTTAAATAGAGTTATTTAACTTAGTTTTAAATAAATCAAGCTATTCAAGTTCTTTTAAATCATGCTCAAGCTCCGACACTTCTTTAAAAGCATTCATACATGGAGATACACTGTAGAACTTAGTCTTTAAAATAAATTCTATTAGGATGGCAAAGAGGGCTAGTAATGACAACAAGGAATACCACAGCCTCAGAGGAGAACTGTAACAAAATCCAGGTATCAGCTGCCTCATTTACCATTAGCATGGAAGTGAGAAATTTCTTATTGCTACCCTCAACTAGTTATGTGGAATTTATCTCTTCCAAACTCAGATAAGAAAAGCGTAATTCTAATTTTGCCTGTTTATTATGTGGTTACAAGAAGTGCATACCTGTAGGAGATGCATCAGTCAATCAAATTAGTAAAGACAAGCAGGAAAGGTACATTAAGAACAGCTCCTTACTGTGGAGTTAACATACATGACTTTCACAGAGTCAGTGGTATAATAAATACATACATGAAGCAGGGAGACGCTCCATTTTTTTTCTTTCTTTTTTTTCCTTCCCATCCTCAAAAGGAAACGTTAAAAGTTAAAAATAGTGAAATATTCACCAAAACCAACTATATACACTGCGGTTGGCTGCAGTGGAAACCACTGGGTTCTACAAGATTAAAAGGAAACTCCTCTCTGGGTATCTACTGAAAGACAACTTGATGGATTTCTTTTCTGTTCTACATTATCTAAACATTTATAAATCCCTGTTAAACCTGTGCAGTAATACGAACATATGGGAGTTCTTGTCTTTGACAGAAGTATGTTTAAAAGACTACTGGCTACATTCTGGTGTATGAAGTCTCACATATACAAACTTGGATGCTGCTTTTCTCACAAATCGTTTATACCTTAGGCATACTGTGTTTTTAAAGATGCAACTGTAAAGATATATTTATGATACCCTGGCTCTGCCTCCCCAAATTCCCCTCCCCCTCACTTTCATTAATCTTAGAACAAAAGCTCCGAAACCTAGCAATATCCTTAGTATATGTATACTTAGTTGGGGCATCTAGTGATTGCTGCATTACAAATTACTATTAATAAATCATTGCAAAAACTCCAAGAGTTTAATTGCATTGGAATAATGGATCTGCTGTAGAGAGAATGCACAAGGGGTAAAATTGCACTGCAAGATTGGCAACTGTTTGCCTTTAATATTAATAGATTAATTAGACAGTGCATTTGAGACACGATTGCCTGGAAAATTTTTCTTCCCAAACTGATGCAGTGAACTCACCAGGATGGAACTTTGGTTGTCAATGGTTACTCTGTAGATCTTTGAAGAAATTTATTTTTATAATAACTTACAAAATGTTGGCATCAACATTACATGTTTGAATGTGATTAAGAGTTCAGTGAATGTGATATTTTAAAACATGTTCAAGATGTATAACGTTAATGCTCTTGAAATAAGTCTTTTAATGGACCTTCTTAAGGTAAAGAGTTCCCTTGGTCTTTCAAGACCCATATTATCCCACTGGAGACATATGAGCCCTGTGGATTTTTTTTAAAGGCTTTTTGTTAGTGTCTGGAATTGCCACAATCTGAGAGAAAGTTTCCACCACAGCAACTGGTCTATGGAGAACTGCCTGGATGAAAAAAACCCACAGCACAAAGGAAACAGCAAACACATGATTCTGAAATGCACAGCAGTACAGTACTGAATCAGTGCAGCTGGGAGTGTGAGCTGCCGTTCAGACAAATTGGTGATGCACTATCAATGTTGGAGTGATGTGTTTGAAAATAACTGCACATGATTGCAAAACACAGCACTGGCAATGTCTACCAAGTACTGATGCTGCTACAAAAGCCATTGCAAACCTAGCAAAAGCAGCATCCATGCCTAGCCTATGGAAGAATATGTAATCACACATTAGAGCTACAGGGAGGGATCCATGCATCTGGAGTGATGAGTTATAAACCCCAAATCTTTGCTTTCAGACAATTTCTTCCTGTGGCAAGTGAAGTATCAGACAGGAGCAGACTATTGTCCAAAGAAGCAAAAACCAATGAGTTTAGCTTGTGGCTAAACTCAAGTGAGACAGTGAGTTAGACTTCACCAGGGCACTGACCATCAAGGCAGAGGAAAGCAGTGGCTGCAGGCCAGGGCACTTCTAGAGCTGGGGAGCTCTGAGCCCAGATGCTGTGAACAGCAAAGTCAGAGCTGAGTCTGTCGTGGGGGAGAAGGGAAGAAATGGATCATATCTCAAGACTTTTCCTAGTCTTATTTTTCCGTAACTGTAGGTGATTCTGTATTCTAATCTTTGACTCCGTTTTATATGTACACCTCAACTATCTGCTGCATTTAAACAAACTTTAGCAGTGTCCTCTGTCTGTATAGTTATTTGGTCCAGTTAACATGAATTGGATTATAGAATTGGGATGCAGAGTTTGATATTGCAAAATGAAACAAAAAGCACAAAAGCACAGCACTTTGTGTTGTGAATATTTTTGCAGAATGAAATCCCTAGCCTCTAGCCCTAAGGAACTTACTCTCTTCCATTTCAGAAACTGCCAGAGCTCTCATACCTTATAGTTCATTAATAATACACTGTTACAAATAGAAAAAAATGGCAAGAGTTGATTTACTCCAATATGAGGCAAGCTTGTCTTAGAAATGTTCCTAAAAGGCATAATATGAAGGCCTGATACTTGTCTATAGCAAAACAGCCAGAGACACTCTGTAGCAATAGGGCAGCTGATGATCTGTGCTCCCCAGTGGTTAAACTGATGTTTTGCTAACAAAGTGTCTGTTAACTTCACTTTCCAGAAAAGATTTTATTAAAATGGAAACCAGTTTAATGAAAGTGGAAATGCCTATGCAGATGTTTCAAACAGCAATGAAAAGATTACTGAAGTTTGTCCCTGATCTTCAAATTGCCAGTTTTAATTAACATAAGGGTATCTAGAAAACATGAGAGAGAATAAAGTA
Source organism: Pezoporus flaviventris (assembly GCF_033815535.1). Classification (NCBI taxonomy): domain Eukaryota; kingdom Metazoa; phylum Chordata; class Aves; order Psittaciformes; family Psittacidae; genus Pezoporus; species Pezoporus flaviventris. The sequence continues at coordinate 13,585,099 of NW_026892595.1, forward strand.
ACAAGACAACCAAAGCTGCTGTATTTTCAAAAGGAATGACCATATTGCCTTCATGATTTCAGGAACTACTTGCAGAAGTCTTTGCAAATGGAGATAAAGTGTAGGTCTTGATTTCAAATGTATGCAAGACATTTATGTTCAGCAATGGGTTGTCCAGTTAAGTGCTTGGGCCAGGGCTACTGATGTATTTAGCTCATTTAAAATCAATGGATCTAGTGTTGCTATAGATGTTTATATATCTTTGTGTAAGTTTTATGGGTCACAACAGCATCGATACAAGGGAAACAGGAAATACTACTTTAGTTCCAGACTTCCTCAGTTCCTTAGACAGACATTACTAACATTCATGTGCCATCTCCACCTCAAAAAAAAACCCAGTATTTTTTCCTAACTCCTACTGATGTGCTGTGAGGATAAAATCTAATGGTAGTTTTGACAGTCTCAGTAAGTCTCAGCAGCAGATAGATGTTCTGACTGCAAGAAAAAAGATACCCCTTTGTATCAGGATGAAACCAGAAACACTCCAAATACTGCAGAACTACAAACTGACCCAGCCTGAAACAACCAATTACTAGTATTTAGGGTGCTAAACAAGGCAGTGGGAAATGTAAGCTGAAATCCATTGTGTACTTCAGGTAAAGCAGGGAAGGGAACTACATTTTCTGCGCTTTGGATGACCAATTCTGAGGAGAAAAGCTTCCTTTCCAGTTAAAAATTCTATCTAAACCCTGAAAGATGTTCCTTAGTGAAACCACATGCTTTCGCTCTAAGTGCTATTTTTGACAAGTGAGAGTTTTCAGACCAAATTGTGTAGCTGAAACATTCCAGTGAGCTCTAGCACTCAGCTGGTGTGTGATGGAGCCCACCTACACAGACCCTGGAGAGGAGACTAGGTGGGGAGTTCCACCACCAGCAGAGTTCATTCCAGTGTCACTGGAGTTTTGGACCCCTCCACTTTCTCACTTGTGTTATTTCAGTGGAAGTAACACCAAAAACAAAGCACAAAGATCTAATGCAGCAAAAAAGAAGGAAACTCAGGATTACTGTGTCCAATGTGTGCCTTGTCCTGATACAATAAGGAAAATATTCCTATTGTTGAAGACAGCAAATGACTATTTTACATGCTTTACTGGATTTTTACTAGTTAACCAGTAAAAGAGATTTAACTGGTAATCCTCCACCTGTTCCTAAGGGATACTGAGCCATTAGTCTTGTACCCCCTCTAATGTCACACTTGAGTGAGAGTCCATCACCATTCAAGTTATACTAATAGGATGTTGAGAAGGAAATACCTGCTTTTTGATTGTGTAATGCTCCTGCATGTGTATATCCAAAAATTGGTTACTGAGGCTGTGATGAGCTTTCAAGCCTCTTGGGCACCATTATGATGTGTATGTAGCATAGATGTCTGGACTGATAAAATTAAAAGTTAACAAACTGCTAAAGTAAGATAAATCCCGAAATCCCAGAATGGTAACCATGGCAATGGGCAATTCTGCTTCTAATATACACTATAAAGAAAATGGTATTTTTTTTTACCTTGCCACCTATTGACTTTTGTCTTAGACTGAGGTTGTCTTTTTTTTTTTTTTTTTTTTTTTTTGCCATGGATCTACCTTTTCCATCTGTTTGTGCAATGACTAGAATAGGGACATCGAAATTGTGATGGGTGGCACTAGTTATGCAAGATTGCTATGACAAGATTGATAGCAATTATACAGTTGGTCTTTCCAAGAAGGAGGATTGTCCTTATTATCAGGCTGCATGAATAGAATAATGAAATTGTGTTTGCTGTTCTTATATTGTGTAAAATGTCTTTCTTATTTAAGATGCATGTAATGTTATACATGTAATAACATTCCAAATCGTTTCAAAAGCAGTGAGACCCTTCATTAAGTTCTCTTGTGATTATAACACTAGCAGCAGTGCTTCTTAATCATTTGAATATATGATTAAGAAAATGGTGTGTAACTTCAAGTTGGCAATGCACAGGATAAAACATGTCTTTGCCCTGGTGGGACTGAGTTAAGCTTCCTTAAAGCAATGTCTTTCAAGGCTGACCAAGATTTTCCTTTTTCCAGTTCTCTCATTCTTCGAGCCAATATTACTGCATACCTACCATATGGGTAACATAAACCTTTTGAAATATCTGGTGTGCTCTTCCTGCGCAGCTGAGTTATAGAATTAGGAAAAAGTCAATTTATGGTGCTAGCCCTTTCCTTTCCAGGAAACCAAGCCCAGGCTTTGGCTTTGCAGTTAAGGAAAGGCAGAGGTAGAGCAATGGGTTAGAGTTCATATTTAGATCTCTGTCTCCCTACACTCTCAATTCCACTACTATGCTTTCATAAGCACCAAATTCATTAAAAAAAAAAAAAAATCCCCAAGTGTGTGCCAACCAATAATACTGAATGTCAGTATTTTGATACATTAAGCAGCTGCTATCTCCCACTAATATTTCAATTAGCAGTATGAATGCTAGTTATAAATATTTCTGTGCATTTTTGGAATTTACAGTTGGAAGGATTGGCTGGAGAAGAATTGGAAGTGGTAGCGTTTTCTGAATAGCCTGAATACCTCTTGAAGCAGCAGGTGGACAGGATGTCATACAGATACTATTCAGGCATGCGTTCAGATCAGACAAGATCCCAGCACTGGCTGTAGCTAAGATCTGGTATTGATTCCTATTTTAGCTCCTAGTTTTGGTTGCTTATAACTTTGCAAAGCTGTAAGTGCTTGTAAGTGCTGTGTCGATAACTTTCTATTTGGAGAATAAATTTGGGTTTGGAAAATTCAGCCATAAACTTTTTGCAGAAAAGCCGTCTCTCACACACAAGCTAATGCATTTCAAAGGATGAAATCTTCTAGTGCTCCAAGCAGGCACATGGGGGAGCCAGAAAGCGCTGTTCATATGTGTCAAACATTTGCCCAAATTGCAATTTGAAAATTCAGCTGGCATAGGATCAGTAGAGGTTTATTAAAATTTAGTTTCTAAATGCCCTGACAATGTAAATCATAACATGCATAGTCTGGTATGTGTGAGTAAACTGGGAGCCTGCAGGGAGGTGGAAACTGAGATGAAGAGAGAGAAGAGGTGAAGAAACAAAAATGGGACTGAGTGGGAAAGGGTGCAGTTTACTGATGAGGTGCAAACCAGACCACAAAAAGATCCAGAATCAGCAGACGTGTGGGAGACTGAACTCCAGGGAGGAAACCAGCCTGGAAGTGAGCCTGAAACTGGAGGCTGGGATTGTTCAGGGGAAGAGACCAAAGCGGTCACACTTCCTGGGGAAGCTTCACCTTTGACTTTGCCATTCCCCACGTCATGAGTTAAATGTACTGCATAGCAATGGCACACAGATCTTTGGCCAACCCAGGAAAGTAATGGCCTTGTAGCACTTACATAGTGTCCCTGTTTGGATTTTCTTTTACCAAGACACATGTGTAGCTGTTTCACTTTATGTTAAAAAGAGAACTAGAAGAAGAGCTCACTCCTGCCATTGCCTTGTTCTTCCCAGCAACCCCCATCTCTGAAGGGGTAATGCTGTTCCCTGTTGCCTGTTCCTGTGCTCTCTTCCCCCTCTGCTAGATTTGCAATCTGGCCATGTAAAGGAGCATGTGACTTTTTATATCCTGAAAACTAATGCAGAGGTGTTAGAAATACTGTCATAATTGTTTGAAGAAAATTGCTAGCCTTTCCAGAAGGAGAGGGGAACAGCAGGAGGGTTTTTTAATGTAAGTTTAATTATAACAGCCAAGTAGCTCAGCAATGTCAAAGCATAAGTTGCAGCTCTCTGTTTATGATACACCTGCCAGGAGGAATTTCAGGTTCCTTAAGATATGTGTCTAATAACTCGTGCCAGTCCTTAAAGGCACAGGCCTTCTGCTCCATATCCTTTTCCACTTCAACTTGTTCATTTTTTATTGAACTATGAAAACATGTAGCAACAAATCCTTTAAAATTAATAACTTATACAATGAATTAAGATTAATGAAATGCTTTATGAAACAGCTTAATCAGTGACAAGGCTAAATGCTGCCGTTCACAAGTTCTGAACTTGGAAATTCAGAAAATATTTCTGTTTCCTCATACTAGATTCATGCAACTCGGACAGTAAGGGTAACCTTCAATGGATGTGCAAAGATTCCACGGAAGTAGAACAAAAGAGCCAACAGATGGCACTGTATGTAATTTGTTAACAGTGTTCGCTAATTTTATTTATTTCTTGCATTAAATTATCCATTTTTTTTCAGGGTTATTTGTGAATGCATCACAATACTGTTTAGTATGTGAAACAATGTATTTTCATGCCCATGAGTAGCATGCCTGAAATTTTCAAGGCCAGTTTTAGCACAGCTATAATAGCTTGAATGGAATCTCAAAATATTTTATATCTGGAAGCTGCCTTTTTTTCTCTCTCTGCTTTTTCACTGACTATCAAGACTGTTGCAGGAACACCTCCCAGGCATGTTATTGTAGAATGTCTGGTGGTGCGCAATAGTCTTCAGCTGTGGCTGTTATTACTGTAGGAGGGCTGGGCAGCAGTTTTGGACTGTTTTATTGACTGTGTGCCAGTCTTCAAATCTGGTGCTATACTTAGATGCCTGCTGTCAGCGGTAATATTCCCTTGAGTATCACTTGCAGGATTAGGTATTACGTGCATGATGTTATGCAAATTGTACGGTTGCTGCAAAGCTGAGAGTAAACGCTCTGGAACTACACTGAGATCCTACAGTGGGCTTTGCTGGTTTTAACCCTACTCTAAATCACAAGCAACATCTTCAACCAAGATCCCAGTGGTGTAAATCACAGCTTAAAAAACACCCAGAAGCAGGATTTAACAAAACTCTCCAGAACAAATGTCAGTTTCATAGTATTTTAACTATAGCTAGGGGCGGGGTGGGGAAGGAAGGTTGGAAATGGATGATTCCTCCCACAGACCTTTTCTGGCAACACTACGTCTCCTGGAGACCACAGTACACAAAGAAAGCCAGGGTAGAGTTGTAAACTGGTTGCTTTTCCCTGCTCTTCTTTGCATCAGCACTTGCTTGGTTCTCTGATTCCATTTTTTCAGGTTCCCTCCCACTTCTGTTAAAAAATAAAGCGTTCTCTTCAAATATAGAAATGAAATTCCATTTATGGACAAGAAGTGTCCTTCTTCAGGGATTACTGATGGAGCTGTAATGTGTCCTGAACAGTAATAAAATACATTCAGACTTTCAGGTCCTTTGTTTCTTGTTCTGCTGATCACTTCAACTGTCCAGTTCCATGTATGCTCTCTTGAAATCTACTTTTCTCTTCCAGATAGTGTAACCCTGGTACACCCCTGAATCCCTTCTCCATTTGGAATAAAATATTCTGTGTTTTAATTCTGCTGCTATTCTTTAGATTTTGAAACAGTAGCCTGCCTAATATCTAAATGAGATATTCCTAGGACAACGTACTTAAACACAAATTGTTATTAAATGACTAAAGCTGTTTCTGAGTATCTACATGAGATACCTAATTTCTAGGACTGCAGATGTGAAATTAAGTGGGTTTGAGCCTTCCTGGAAAGCAGGCCAATACTTTTATTTAAGTACCTTTCAAAGGAGCCTTACTTCAGATGCATCCATATGGTAGTGCTGGCCCCACATTTTCGCTCTGAAGTTGAAGAGATGTGGTGGATGAAAGGGGGATACTCAGAGGATAGGAAAGAGAAATACATATTTTTCTGTCCTTCTTGTAATACTGCCATTGCCCTCTCCCATCTGATATCACTACTATAGCACAGTGACCCTGTGGAAGGGGAATAAGAACCCCAAAGAAATTACAGCCATTTTGCAGAAGTCAGCAGCCCTACAGATGCAAACATGAAGAGCTCTTTGTTACCCTCCTAAATTAAATAGTGTCTAGGGATACTAAATCTGAACTTACTGATTCAAATTGCCATTTGGGAAACGAAGCAGATGATTGTGTGGTAAATGTCACAAAAATCCCGAAGTTGTTCTCTGATCTAATTTAGTAATCAAAATCTAAGCTTCTCCTACTTCAATACAAGCCACCAGCTAACAGAGCCAGTGCTAAGCTTTTGCTGAGCAGGAAGACACTATTGCAGTGCACCAGTGCCAGCAGCAGTGCATGGCAGAAAGACAGGGGCCAGCCAGACCCTTCCAGGAGTGATGCAGCCCATGTCGGTACAAGGGTGAAGGGGCCACTGGGAATAAGCAGTTTTCTACAGACCTGAGCCCATGATATCTCTTTGGGATCCACTAGCCCACCTGGCACAGAGCCACCAGAGAAGCTTGAACCCGACCCAAGTGGGTATCAGGGGCTGTGCAGATATATTCCTCTGATTAGTACTGCTGGACCCATAGCGTGCCTGGGATGATGGGCGAGAAACCAGTTGCTGGGGCTCAGCATGGTAACGGTGGATTGGCAGCTGGAGACCCACTGGGAGACAGTGCCTGGGGCCCCACAGGGCTTGGCAGGGGCTGCTACAGCCCCCTAAACTTTCCCTAGCTTTTTGATAAGGTTTGTGGAATGGGGAAAGAAAATCTGAGGAGTGGTTGGAGGGAGAAGAGGAAGAAGTACTAGGTGGAGAAAAAGCAATGATTGCAGGTGGTGTGGGAGCATCAGAAATCAGAGTGAAGCCTGTACAGAGGCAGAATCAGTCAGAGGGGTTGAAGCATTGCAGTGGAGAGACGGAAGAGAAATAAGGAGTATTCTGAATGCCTGTGCATCCCTTATGGTGAACAACAACAAATCCTAACTAGATGTTTTAGTTACTGCAGGATCATGAACTTAAGGTTCAGGAGCAAAACCCTGACATTTTGCATGGTTAATAAGTTAACCCTGGAAGCTGACACTGCTGTACAGTTTTCAAAGATGGAGCAAGCAGGAAAATGTCAGAGGTGGCAATGCCAGGGGTCTGCAGGAGATGCTGGAACTGTTCTGTTGTGCCTGTACTCGTGGTACCATACTCGTCTGGAAAGTGGTAATGAGAAGACATTTGCTTAAAGGCTGATATTTAAAATAACAACCACCAGTTTTACAAGCATCGACTTGCACCAGTTAATAACTGTGCCAGGAAAATGGAAGGTATTTTTAACAGCCAGCTCCTCAATCTGAAAGCCTTGACATGTGAACAAGCTACTCCTAGAATAACAAGTTACCAGAAGGCGATGGCTAAATTCAAAATTGCACCACTGTGACTTCAGATCAGCTTAAAAGATATTTAATTAAATAAAGCAAAACCTCTATTTCTTCCAATTTATCCAAAGGTCCTATAGACTTAATCTGAACTGATTCAAATCCATATGAACCTGCTTTAATACAATTAAGAAATGCCTGAGGGTCAGCTGGGTCTTCCATCTGCCAGCAGCAGAAGCACACAGATTAACATACGAGATGCTCATGACTGGAGTTAAGTCAGGTAAATGGGAATGTTTTTCCTTATTAAGTAAAGTGGCTGGCTGTATGCTTACTTGGGCTGGGAAGATCACAGAATCATTAGGGTTGGAAGGGACCTCTGGAGATCATCTAGCCCAACCCCCCTGCCAAGGCACAGCCTCAGGACCCTGAAAATGAGGTGAAGTGGTAGTGGTGCAGAGATCTTTACGTGCCTGATGCCTCTTTTCTTATGCTGATGGCTTTTAGCTGCTAGCCATATTCAAAATAGACAGAATTTTTGCATAGTAAAAAAGCAGAAACAGAGAGTTGGAGAAAACTGTCTTTTTTTCCATTTTGTTGACTTCTTCACACATAGCATTTTCCATGAGTGTTTAAGTCTGTGAGAAAAACCAAACTCTCCTTATTAAAAATGTGTGTTTCTGAAGGGATACACATATCCAATATAACCTTCATTGCGATGCTTCTAATTAACCAATCTGCTTCACAATAAAGTATCTAGTTGTCACCAAAATCAACACTTTTCAGTTATTAATAGATTAAGGAAAGAATGTTAATTTCTTTAAGCTCCATTTCAATTGGTCTCATTACTTCGCAAGCCAGATGGTAGCAGGGCCAGACCTGTCAGCAGGCACCGGGAGGAAGAATACGCTCACCGAGTGCCAAGCTGCAACACAGGCAGCATCTAAAAACCTTCACTCTGGGGCAGCTGCTTACAATTCCTGGGAATTACTCTGCGGAGAGAAGAAATCATGAATCGATCTAATTTTGTTTGCTTTTTCTGACCTCTCCCTCTAAGGTACCCGACATCATCTCCAAGATAATGGCAGCGTGTGCCTCCAGCTGTGAAGGAGGTAGTTCTCCATTCGTTTTAGGTGGCAAACTAATTGCCTTTTTCCTTATGCTGATGGATTTTATCGTCTCTTCTGAATTGGCTGAGGTGATGCCAAGTTGGAAGAGATGCTGCAGTCTACATCCAATTTTCTAGAGACTTTCATCCTGCAATTTGAGTCTTAGTACTAGCAGAAAAGCACTTTGTCACACTGATGAAAGTGTGGTGCATTCCCAGGCTCACGCAGGAGTAAAACCAGGAAAGAGAAGTTCACCTCCATTTACAGCCCGGGTAAAATGAGTCCTATCCTGAAAATTTTAAGAGGGTTATTTTTTTTCTCTTCTTAGAAATAAATTAAAGAAACAGAGATTTTGAAAGAGAATCACCATTAACACTTCTGAAAAAAACAAGACCATCTGTTTCTCACAAAAACTCTCCAAGATTTCTACTTTTAATCAAAAAAAAAAAAAAGAAAAAGAAAAAGAAAAAAGAAAGAATTTAGACTGAATTTAACCTGAAACAAAAATTTGAGAAAGATTTTCTCAGGTTCCCTTTCCTCTCCTTGAAACTATACAGGGGAGGTAGTTCAGAGTAGCACAAAGCTTGGTCAGGTTATCTTTCCGTAAAGAGTCAGAAGTAATCATACTGAAGACCTTCTGGAAATATGTCTTGAAATTTTCCATTTGGAATTCTGCCATCTCTCTGAGTAGACTGTAACAGTAATTTTCTGTTGTTGTAATTAGCAAGGTTTTCCTAAAGTCAAACCTAAATCTTCTTTGCTGCAAATTAAGACAATGTCATCTTATCCTTCTTCAAGCTGAACAACTGATTACTTATCCCCTTTAGCATCTGCTTTGTGTGTTGTAAGACCATTAATGTTTGCTTACCCTTAATGTGTGTCTTCCATGTATTAAAAGGATGTCTTATTTACAACAAGCTCAGATTTTCTAAGTTTCTTTTCATTTGTGTTCCTCTATCCTGGATTTTCCTTAATGACGTTTTTGGGCTTTTCCCAGCTTACCAGTGCATCCGTGACTGATTTTTTCAACTTGTCACAGTTGAGAAACAAAGTTAATTTAAAGTAAACTAATATGTTTATTTTTTATGGAAAGAATGTAAGAAAAGAAAGAAAATTGTGAACATTTTCTACAAAAAAGTAATTTTCTGTTCTGTTATAGAAAATGTCCCTAGATTAAAACATTTTACTATCCCAAAACTGTTAAATCCCTAAGTCATATTAAATCCCTAAGCATAAATGTAGACATGGTAATATTTTTGTGAAACATTACAGTGAAAAGGCTCTGAATAGGAGCAGGGCACAAATATACCACAGGATGGGCAGACCTGTGAAGAAAAAGTACGTGTTCTGGTCCTCCTCTTTTTGACACTTGTTTTGCTGTGGGGAGGCCAAGTTGCAATTTCCTTGTTCATCAGAAGGACAGGATGAGCACAGCTGTGGGAGCGGGGTGATCAGGCAGGACCTCCCTGGCCCCATCCAGCCACAGCCTGCAGCCCAGAGAGGGAGCAGCCTCAGCAACTGCTGCAAGTTGATGAACTGGTAACACTAAAACTAATGGCAGATGGAGATAAAAAATGATCTGCCGGCTCTAATTATAGAGCCGGGTTATAGAGTTTAAATACGAAAAGCTTTCACACAAACTCATGTGTATGATAGCCATATGTAATTAGATACTGTAGAAGACATAGATTAATAGTAATGAAGGCCGTTTTAGAAAGGCCAGCTAAAATTACCCAGAAAACAAATTGAGAAAGGAAGAATAAAGGCACCAATGGGGAATTTATCAGAAAAAAAGGCCTGTCTTTCATCTGAATGATACTGAGGGAGGGGAAGCAAGTAGCAGTATCAAAATGGTAATCTTCCAAGATAAAGATAATAAATCCTATAATTTTTAGAATCTTCCAAGATAAAGATAATAAATCCTATAATTTTTAGGAAACAAAATGAGCTCCAGCTAGTACCAGATATAGTAAAAGATAACTATTTATGCCACTATGTACAAAAAGAAGTTGCTCCTGCAACTTTGTTTTGGCCTTCACAAAACTATTTTCTCACCAAAGCAAGAGGTGTCAAGTTGAAGACCTAGACTGCTACATTTGTTAAATTTATTTCAGTAACTTACATACTTTCTTGATAGGGAGTCTGTAGATAGAGAAAAGATAGATGAACAAATGCAAGAAAAGCCATAACTTTCCTAGACCTCTCAGTTCTTGCCACAGGGTCATAAGGCTGGAACATTACCCAGGGCTTATATAGTCCATTCATTATCCCCAAGACAAGATCAGCAATAACTATGCCCTTCATGAGAAAGTCTGGTTTAATCTGTTTAATTTGTTCTTAGAGAAATCTAGTAGTAGAGGTGTTACAGATTTCCTTGTTAATCTATTACCCATTTTTATGTACACACTTATGAGATGTGTGTTATAGCATATGATAAAACATTTTTTGCAGCAATTCAAGTCCATTGTTTCACTTCTGTCATGGTTTAAGTCCAGTCAGTAACTCAGAACCATGTAGTCGCTCGCTCACTCCCCCTCTTCCCTCCTGCCCTGCTCTTGGAGGGATGGGGAGGAGAATTGAAAGAACGTAACTCCCACGGGTTGAGATAAGAACAGTCCAGTAACTAAGGTATAACACAAACCACTGCTGCTACCACCAATAATAATGATAAGGGAGATAACAAGGGAAGAGAATACAACTTCTCACCATCCGCCGACTGATACCCAGCCTGACCTGAGCAGTGACATAGCCCTTCCGGGTAACTGCCCCCAGTTTATATAGTGGGCATGACATGCTGTGGTATGGAATACCTCTTTGGCTACTTTGGGTCAGGTGTCCTGTCTCTGCTTCCTGGTGGCTTCCCCTCCTCCCTGGCAGAACATGAGACTCAGAAAGTCCTTGGTCAAACATTACTGAACAGCAACTAAAAACATTGGTGTTATCAGCACTGTTCCCAGGCTGAAAGTCAAAAACACAGCTCTGCACCAGCTACTAAAAAGGAGGAAAATGACTGCTACTGCTGAACCTAGGAGAACTTTCTATTTACTCCTGTATAAATTTCTCCCTTCCTCACTCAGTTGTGTTGAAGATTGTTATCATTTTTTCTTTTGTTGTCTGGGTTAGACAATCCTTGTTCGTTTGTTCTTGCCTCATACATCACATTTTCTAGAGCTTGATCATCCTCGACACTCAGCTTGTGATCCATGTCTGACATTAGGTTGAACATGTTTTTCTCAGGGATGCACCTATTTGAAGTGCACGGCATGGTGGTGAGGTTACTTCAGTCAGGGCTTTTGCCTCAGACGATCTGAGATATGTCTAACATCAGGGTAGATGGACAAGTGTCCTTCCTTGAACACTTAGAGGTTTCAAGAACAAAATGTGAGTATGCTGTTATCAAAGACTCAGAGGTAAACAGATAAGGATTTATCAGGGCAGGAGAGAGAAATTAAGGGGCTCTGTGTCCAGCAGCATTAGCTGGTGTTACACAATTGGTACAGTCACTGGAAGGGTGGTGGGCATTAGCGGAAGGGTTCTCACTTCGCTGTACAAATGCACCATCCAGAGCACTGCTGTTTCCAGTCCTGTAGGAAGAAGGTAGGATAAAATTCAGCCTAAGATTCCTTTTTTTTTTTTCCCCTAATATCCTACAGGCAGATACGGACAGAATAACGCAGTATCTTTCCTCAACATCTTATTTTCCCATGTAAGAGGCGTGCAGGTAATCTATTGTATCTGATCTTCAGTAAAGCACCACAAAAGTAATTCTTTAAAGCAGTGCTGGTTAGAGCAGAACTTTAGGTAACACATGAAATGAACCAAATAGGAGATGGCAAAAGTTAAACTTGAAGGAAGAAGTATGACACGTGAGAGATTTAGGATCATCTTCAGTGCAGCACAGATCTTGTTTAATATTTTCTTTATGACCCTGATATGGAAAACAATCATTGCTGATGACATGAAATCAAATAGAATTGTCAGGGCAGGGAGGGTCATGATGACCTTGAAGACTATAGTTTAAGAACTGTCTTGAAACTAATCACATAAATGGCAAAATCATGCACTTATAAGCTAAAGCAATTTTTTTTTTTTTTTGTTAGAAGTTAAGTTTTGAAAAATATGGGAAGAGTAATGGATTTAGAAATCATTGGGGAAAAGAAAAGTGTGGGTACTGCAGATGATCACAGCTTCTGCAGAAGCTTCTACAGCAGGGGATGTGGGGGGAGAAAGGATGAATGGCTTAAAATGTATGCAGGAGAATCAGGGAGTCACCAGTGTCCCTCCAGGCACTGGCAAGGCACCATCTGCGCCACTACGGTGGGTGCCAGTGACTTCTGTGCACGAGCAATGACCAAATATACAACTGATACATAGAAAGGCTGCTGGGGAGTAAAAGCTTGAAACCTGAAGCATTTGATTTGCAAGGTCTCACAACATGCAGGCTGAGATGGAAAGTGATCACTCTCTATGAGTGCAACCTGGGAGGAAGAAATCAGGAAAAAAAGAGCTGTTTAAGTTAACAAACATTATTAGCCCATGAGCAATATTGAGCTGAGGATAAACTAAGGCTGGGTACAAGTGGGGTTTCCAACTACCAGGAAAATCATGCTCCTGAATTGCCTTCCTGTGTATGGGTAGAGGGTGCATTCACATAAAAAATTTAGGGAGCACCTGTGTCTCTCAACTTAGATTTATATGACAATAGAAAGGAAGGACAATCTGGGCAATAACCCAGGTCTGGAGGTATTTTATGCAGTTCCTGCATTGCATACCTTCTCTTTGACCTTCACCAAGTTTCCTCAGATGACTCTCTGTAAAATGACTGTTGAAATTATCCCAGTTTATAGGATAAGGGCTGGAGAATCAGCACATCTATGGTCATTAGAGAGAGGGCTTTTTCTAATGCAAGAGGGTAAGTATCACATATAGTTGAGTTTCATGTATCTTCATGTATCTCAGTATTAGGCAGAAAGCTTTGATTTGTCAATAAACTCCCATCATTTTAATTCTCCATTGAAATACAATGAGAATGCAGGGAAGGGCGAAAAGATATCTTAACTCCAGAAAAACCCAGACTGCCATAAAGTCCAGATTACCTGTGTAAAGTGACTAAAGTTTAAATTCCTCTGGCTTTGCCCAGGCTAATCACAACTCTATTACCCTTCAGTTCTACAGGAAGCCCTGGACCAAAATGTTCTCAGAAAAGGGGTATCCCTCCAACTTTTTACAGAGAAGCTCAAAGCAGGGTGCAAACCTCTAGAAATTCAGCGTTAAGTCCTTGGAAGTTAGCTGTCCTTTCCTGTTGTTTTCACATGTTTATGAGCAGGTGCTGCAGTCTGAGCCCTGGTGGACTGGGAGTATTGGAAAGCTGCAGAGCATCAAAGAAAACGGTTTAGGCAGCTCTGTAGAGAGCCCTGGAGCTGGAGAGTGAGGGCTGATTGCTTTGTTCTGGCATGGTCTCCCTAAATAAACAGATTTTTTCTTTCCATCTCTTGATCCTAAATTTGCTCCCGGAGACTCCCTAAAGGTGCTGACCGGTGACACACAAGCACGTCTGCCTGAGCATGCTGCCCCAGGGCACAGCCACAGCCCAGAGTCCTTTGACAAACTCTGCTCTGCTGTTCACAGCTTTCCTTTCCTGTAAAGATTGACTCTGAATCTTAATAACTTGCCTGAGACGGGAGGATTCTCAGTCTTTCTTCCCTAGGTTAATGCCAGTATGCCTGTTAATATGGGATAAGCTCAACTACAAATCAGCTGTTTTTCCAAGCTAAAACAAACCCAAAGATTTCAAAGGCATTGCATGCAGGTTTGTAGGAGAAAATCACTTCTGTACTTAAGTCTCAAAATTTAAATCCATCATTCCCTAACCCATCGTCTCATTTTGTGATCTAAGAGAAACAAAAGGCAGTGGAGAAGTTGTTTCCTTATCTCTCATTTCAACTCCCTTTTCTTCAACCCACAGGAAAACAGCAAGAAAGATAGTTCAAGAAGTATTTTTCACTTGTTTTTCAATTTTGCTTCAAACACATGATAAGCTTTCCTGAAAGGACAAGACATCATCTCTGAGATGAATGGGTCAAGATGGGGGAAAGACAGACATAAAATACAACTGAAAGGAACTAGCTGACAAGGGCATGTGACTAACAAGTTTGGTAAGGATTTGTCTTTATGGTAGTTGTAAAAATCAGGTTAAATTCTGTGGTTTTTAATCTGCCTTAGCAATGCAGTCACCACCAGCTCTATATGATACTGGTGGGAATCTTAACAAGCTATACAAACTTATTATGAGATTTCAAGTTTCCTTGTGCTCTTTCAGTAGACAAATATTTCAGATGGGCCCTCGGAGCCAAAAATGCAGAGTGAACCAGAAATGTTCATATGTAAAGGGTTAAAATGTCGTTCTACTACTAGAGCACATATTAAATAGTTTTAAGGATTAATCTCCTAAAATGCTTGCATATGGGTTATTAGCAGTGGTGACTGGGATTATGCTTCTCCAGGAACTTCCTCACAGATCATTGCTTACTTACTACTTTATGATTTCATCCATGATTACACACAAAATCATTGCTAAAGCCACTGGTGTTGATACAAATGGCAGTGGAATGGTAAATAGAAATTAAGCAGGACAGCCAGGTATTTTAATTAATGAAAAAATACACAGAGCTCTGTGTGTGTGAAACAGAGGCTGCTGTTGAAGGAGACATGGCAACATAAGACTTCCTGTAAAGCTGTAAGTTGCCATGTTGAGAAAGGCTGTGTAGTCCAACACGAGATGTCTTTTGCATCTTCCAGTCTCTGGTTTTTGCAATGTAGTGGCACTGCTTCAGAGGACCACTATTTCAAATTAGACTACAGTCAGTAAAGCAGGTTTTTTTAAAAATGAAAACTTGGATTTGAACCCATCACACTGACTGGAAGTTAATCTTTTGCTTCCAGTGGAAATGTCCGAGCACCAGCGTGCTGTGGAAGATACCCTCTCCTCCAGCTTTAGCCTGTGGGCCTATTTTTTGGTTCCAAAGTCAGAAAGATGCTGAGTCAGAAAGGAAAACCACCTCCTTTTAAAAAAGTGTCACTCACTAAGAGGAGAATGTTGATTTTGGTTTTGAACCCAGCATCAGTAAGGATTATTGCAAAAATTGGCATTCAGTTCTAGTATCCACATACTTATAAGCTGCTGTTTAAAAGCAAACACAGAGAAACAATACAGCAATTTGAAAGCTGGAGAAAACACTTGCAGAATGTCTTTGTGTCCAGCTACCAGCAAGAAAACTAATGTATACTGACTATAATGTATAAACATATCTTTACAAACAGAGGGTGCTGCATAGTAAAAGATTGCTTAAGAGCTAGTAGCTCCTTTTAGTTATACCCTCTGAGAGTCTGTAAAAGTAGATGTAGTGTTCTAAACTACAAGATACAATATAATTTGTTCAGAACTCCAGCACTAGTATTGCTGCAGAATTGCCATGCCTGTTCTGGTCCTACAGCCCTTTTCTGACCAATGCTGTCCATTTCTTGTGGGCCATTTGTGTGCGTTTGAATTTGGTAGTTCAAGTTTTCCCATTCATACAGTTTTCAGGAAGGACTTTTTGATAGTGCCCCATGACTTACACTCAAGCATTTTTAATGGTAATATGAGCTGATGTATGTATAACACTTTCAGAGGTTTTCTTGATGTGGCCCACAGAAGCACAGAGAGCATTTTTTAGATTGCAAAGTGTGGCCACTTGGCCTTAGACCAGCACTCTGCTAGTCCTAAGTAACTCTCATGAAGACTTTTGTCTTCTCCTAACACCAGCATGCTCTTGTTCTTACCCACATTTTCTGCCAAAATGCTTTCAGGAAATATGAGTGTTTGTATCTTGTCACCCCCTCCAGTTTAGCACAAACTGAATCACACTGTATAGTTCAGCTGAGTAATAAAATATAATCTGATTGGCAGGAGGTATTAGAGGGGGTGCGTCATTACAGATCCTCTTTTAACCCAGTTTAACAAGTTGCTCTTGAGAAGTTACTTATTCTAGCTGTCAACATCTTGTTGCTGAGATGACAGCGATCAAATCTCTGTTAGATCAGAATTCTTCTTACTCCACCTTCAAGTATCTGAGAGCTTCATATAAGGAATATCACTTTTTGTCAGCAAAATGATTTGTTTGATAGTGATCATTTGCTGAAAGATACAACAATGTATTTTTTTAATATCTGCAACAATTATTAGCATGACATAGAGATGAAATAAATAGCAGGCAATAGTGAATCATGGAGCATTAAAATTCTGAATTGTTGCTATGTTGAGCACGCTAATCCACATACAAAACAAGAATGTATTTCAAAATTATGAAACCTTAGCAATGCATTCCCCGGTGCATAGATGTCACAGCAGCAAATTATTAGTCAGAGACTGATGTTCTCAGAGTGTCCTGGGGACACCTCACTAGCTAGCAGAGTACCAAACCGATCTCTATTATGAAGTTATAAGAGTTCTTTTGTTATGCCTCTTGATGATTGGAACTGGAAAGGAAAAAGCTATATATTACCTGTCAGGCAGACTCCACCTAGACTTGAACAGTAGCCTGACGGGAAACCGTCCCTAAGTGATGTATTCTATCCTGATTTTATCTCCTCCAGCACACCCAGTTTTTGACGCTCATGGAAATCTATCATGCCATATCATGGAAATCTATCACGCCGTATCATATGACCCAGTAAAACTACTTGGAAATTAATTGCTTGTATTTACAGGTGATAGGTGACAGCCAACATGGCTTTACTGAGGAAAAATCCAGTCTGTCATTCAATAATGGGGCTATAGAATATACATCTGCATGACAAGCTCTGACAAAGGACTGAGGGGCCATCTGTATCTTCCAGGTAACACTCCCAGTTTATATAGTGGGCATGACATGCTGTGGTATGGAATATCCCTTTGGCGAGTTTGGGTCAGGTGCCCTGTATCTGCTTCCTTCTGCTTTCCCTCCTCCCTGGCAGAGCATGAGACTCAGGAAGTCCTTGGTCAGACTAAACATTACTTAGCAACAACTAAAAACATTGGTGTTATCAGCGCTGTTCCCAGGCTGAAAGTCAAAAACACAGCACTACACCAGCCACCAAGAAGGAGAAAAATGACTGCTACTGCTGAAACCAGGACATTCATGCAGAGGGAACCAAAACCCCGTTCTTTCTTTCTTTCACCTCTGGGATCACCACACTCAAATGACTGTACATGGTATAAAAGCCTTTATTGATACAGTCTGGACATAGGGATTAATTTAGAGGGACAGCCCTCAAGGGTGCCCAGTGCGTGGCCACCATGGACAGAGACATCCCCCTGGGCCTCCTGGGCACAGGCACTGCCTCAGGGCCAGCACCCCAAAGGCCTTTCTCCAAGGGATGCTGGGCGAAGGGGCAGCAGCAGCAGCAGGGCTGCGGTAGGCAGGGCTGCAGGGGCCCCGTCACCCCCGTGTCATAGTGCCAGCACCCGGCCATGCAGCATCACAATGCTCCGGGGCAGTATGAGTCCAGCGCCCTCCCCTGTCCCGCTGCCAGAGTGCCCGGTGCTGCCACCGGGACAGAGCTGGCAGCCTGAGGGCATCTGAGAGGCAGTCCCTGGGGCACCGGGGGAATTCCTGGCAGGGGGGCGGGGGTTGATGAGGGCAACCCTTGAAGCTGCACGAAGCTGCAGGAGGTTCTGTGCTGCGGTTCCAGCTCCTGGAGGGGCCACGCTCAAAGCTCATCACATGGATGGATGGATGCATGGATGGATGGATGGAAATCCTGCCTCAGTCGTTGGGGAGCTCGCTGTCCTCGTCTCCTGGGCATCAGGGAATTAGGTGAGGGGGGGACTAAGGGAGGGAACACTTGAAGCTGCAAAGCTGCAGGAGGTTCTGTGCTGCGGTTCCAGCTCCTGGAGGGGCCACGCTCAAAGCTCATCGCATGGATGGATGGATGGAAATCCTGCTTCAGTCGTTGGGGAGCTTGCCATCCTCATCTCCTGGGCACCAGGGAATTAGGTGAGGGGGGACTAAGGGAGAGAACACTTGAAGCTGCAAAGCTGCAGGAGGTTCTGTGCTGTGGTTCCAGCTTCTGGAGAGGGCACGCTCAAAGCATCATCGAGGGATCATGCTTTAGTTGTCAGGGAGTTCGACGTCCTCACCTCCTGGGGAGAGAGTGGCAGCAGCCAGAAGAAAAAGGATGCACAGGTGGCTCAGTGCCCTCCCTCACTGCCAAGCAGAGGAAGGATTCATGCTCCGAGGATTCATCAGGCCAAAGGCATTTTGCTGTTGTTGGAAGCCCCTGAGATGGCTTCAGGTGGAAGCAGAAAAAGCAGTGCCAGTGTCCCCTTGTCCCCTTAGAGGCGTAACCAGCTTGTGGAGCTGGAGCAGGTCTTGCTCACGTGCTCAGGGAGTAGCCGATCGCCAGCACTGGGGTCAGGAAGGAATTTTCCTCCGGGGCAGATTGGCACCGGTCCCCGGGGGTTTTTTGCCTTCCTCTGAGCACTGAGCATGACCCCTTGTCAGGGCTCCTCAGTCCATTCTGGCTGCGTTATCGCCTGGTGCTCATGCTCCACAAAGGCGGCCCCTCGTGTCCTGCAGCTGGGGGGGGGAAGGCTTTTTTCCCCCCAGGCTGGACTAGGAAGCGTCCCTGGGGTTTTTTGCCTTCCTCTGCAGCCGAGCACAGCCCCTTCATGGGGGTCCTTTGGGTCATGGTGTCCCAAAGGCAGCTGCTCGTGCTCCACGCAGGTGGCCCTCGTGCCCCGCATCCGGGGGGAGGCAGCCTTCTGCACTCCCAGGGTGGCCCCAGCGTGGCCCCGGGACTTGCTGCTGTCCTCTGGAGGACTGAGCACCACACCTCGACAGGTCTTCCCTGGCCCTTTCTGGCTGGGTTCTTCTTGCACTGCTCTCGCACCACCACGGCACCACTCCTGCCCTGCCTTTCCTTTCTCAGGCTGCAAGGGAGACTTTTGCCACCTAAACTGAAGGCTCTAAACTAAACCTGACTAAAATTAACTCAGCTAAACTAAATCAAATAACTTTATCTAGAAATAAATAAAATACTCTTTCTACCCATAACCATTCTGAGTTGTGTCTTTGAAAGTGATTTTGGTGCTGAAATTCCCTTGGCATTTCAGGTAAATAAGGATCTCCTCATTGTACAACTTGTGAGTGCAGGCAAGGGAAGGCAATAAAACGGAATGGAATAGAACAGAAGAGAGTGGACTGGAACTGAACAGAATACAATAGAAAGCTCTGCTATGTTATGCATATAGAATCATAGAATAGTTAAGAGTTGGAAACGACCTGAAGATCATCTAGTTCCAACCCCCTGGCATGGGCAGGGATGCCTTGCACTAAACCATGTCACCCAAGACTCTGTCCAGTCTGGCTTTAAACACTGCCGGGAATGGAGCATTTGCCTCTTCTTTGGAAAACCTGTTCCAGCGCCTCACCACCCTCACAGTAAAGAGCTTCTTCTTTAAATCCAATCTAAACTTCCCCTGTTTTAGTTTGAACCCATTACCCTTTGTCCTATCACTACAGTCTCTAACGAAGAGTCTCTCCCCAGCATCCCTATAGGCCCCCTTCAGATACTGGAAGGCTGCTATGAGGTCTCCACGCAGCCTTCTCCAGGCTGAACAGCCCCAGCTTTCTCAGCCTATCTTCATACAGGAGGTGCTCCAGTCCCCTGATCATCCTCGTGGCCCTCCTCCGGACTTGGTCCAACAGTTCCATGTCCTTCTTATGTTGAGGACACCAGAAGTGCACACAATACTCCAAGTGATGTCTCACGAGAGCACAGGAGAGGGGCAGGATCACCTCCTTTGACCTGCTGGTCACGCTCCTTTAGATGCAGCCCAGGATACGGTTGGCTTTCTGGGCTGAGAGCGCACGCTGAAGCCGGCTCATGTTCAGTTTCTCATCGACCAACACCCCCAAGTCCTTCTCCGCAGGGCTGCTCTGAATCTCTTCTCTGCCCAACCTATAGCTGTGCCTGGATTGCTCTGACCCAGGTGTAGGACCTTGCACATGGAATTCAGCAGCAGTCAGTGAGGTGTTGCATTCCAGTAGTAGGACAAGAGGTAAACCCCCAAACTAGACACATGAATGTTAACAAACACAAGCAAATATCTAAACACCCTCTGCTACAAACATTGCCCTGTGTAACAAATGCAGAAGAGATTTCTTGAATTCTCCTTTCCAAGACCTCACCATAGGCAGTGTAATAGCAAATGCCAATTGGTGTCTTGATAAGGAATGGTGAGGAAATGCTGCGTGCTCTATGTTTCTGCAAAGTTCATGCAGATGGAACCCAAACCCCTTTCCTTTCACCTTTGGGATCGCCACACTCAAATGAGTGTACGTGGTATAAAAGCCTTGTCATGGTTTAAACCCGAGCCAGACAGCTTGTTCACTGTCCTGGGTTCAGCAGTAGCAGTCATGTTTTTCCTTTGTGGTAGCTGGTGCAGTGCTGTGTTTTGACTTCCAGCCTGGGAACAGCGTTGGTGAAGCCGATGTTTTCGGTTGTTGCTAAGTGATGTTTACCCTGACCAAGGACTTTGTGAGGCTCATGCTCTGCCAGGGAGGAGGGGAACCTGTGAGGAAGCAGAGATGGGGCGCCTGACCCGGGCTAGTCAGGGAGGTATTCCATACCACAGCACGTCATGCCCAGGGTGGGGGGTAACTGGGAGTTACCCGGAAGGACACGGGCTTCCGGGTGGGACTCGTTTCTTGGCCGGTGGTATCATATTCTCTTCCCTTGTTATTTTCCCTTATCATTGTTGTAGTTGATAGTAGCGGTGGTGATTTGTGTTGTACATTGGTTGCTGGACTGTTCTTGTCTCAACACGTAGGAGTTGCACTCTTTCGATCCTCCTCCCCCTTCCTCCGGGAGCGAGGAAGGGGAGAGCCCCGGTGGGGTGGGGGGGACGGCCCTCGATTGTTGTCAGATCGGCACCACTCACTGGGAGTGAGTAAACAAGTTGCCTGACTGGGTTTAAACCACTTCCCCCCCCCCCCTTTCTTGCCCTCCCCCTACTCCTGGAGGGACACAGAGGAGAATCGAAAAGAATGCAACTCCCACGGGTTGAGATAAGAACAGTTTAGTAACTAAGGTATAACACAAATCACTGCTGCTACCACCAATGATAATAATGATAAAGGAAATAACAAGGGAAGAGAATACAACATCTCACCACCAGCCAACTGACAACTCACCCCCCCCAGCCCAACCAAGCTCTGACCGATGCCTCCTCCAACCCTGCAGTCTACCAGCCCTTCCGGGTAACTCCCAGTTACATCCTGGGCATGATGTGCTGTGGTATGGAATACCTCTTTAGCTAGTTTGGGTCAGGTGTCCTGTCTCTGCTTCCTCCCAGCTTCCCCTCCTCCCTGGCAGAGCATGAGGCTCACAAAGTCCTTGGCCAAACCAAAACATCCTTGCTATCAGCTCTGTTCCCAAGCCGAAAGTCAAAACACTGCACTGCACCAGCTACCAAGGAGAAAAATGACTGCTACTGCTGAACCCAGGACAAGCCTTTACGAACACAGTATGAACATACAGATTTATTTACAGGGACACCCCGCAGCGATGCCCAGTGTGTGGCCACCATGGGCAGAGACATCCCCCTGGGCCTCCTGGGCACAGGCACTGCCTCAGGGCCAGCACCCCAAAGGCCTTTCTCCAAGGGATGCTGGGCGAAGGGGCAGCAGCAGCAGCAGGGCTGCGGTGGGCAGGGCTGCAGGGGCCCCGTCACCCCTGTGTCATAGTGCCAGCACCCGGCCATGCAGCATCACAATGCTCCGGGGCAGTATGAGTCCAGCGCCCTCCCATGTCCCGCTGCCAGAGTGCCCGGTGCTGCCACCGGGACAGAGCTGGCAGCCTGAGGGCATCTGAGAGGCAGTCCCTGGGGCACCGGGGGAATTCCTGGCAGGGGGGCGGGGGTTGATGGGGGCAACCCTTGAAGCTGCACGAAGCTGCAGGAGGTTCTGTGCTGCGGTTCCAGCTCCTGGAGGGGCCACGCTCAAAGCTCATCACATGGATGGATGGATGCATGGATGGATGGATGGAAATCCTGCCTCAGTCGTTGGGGAGCTCGCTGTCCTCGTCTCCTGGGCATCAGGGAATTAGGTGAGGGGGGGACTAAGGGAGGGAACACTTGAAGCTGCAAAGCTGCAGGAGGTTCTGTGCTGCGGTTCCAGCTCCTGGAGGGGCCACGCTCAAAGCTCATCGCATGGATGGATGGATGGAAATCCTGCTTCAGTCGTTGGGGAGCTTGCCATCCTCATCTCCTGGGCACCAGGGAATTAGGTGAGGGGGGACTAAGGGAGGGAACACTTGAAGCTGCAAAGCTGCAGGAGGTTCTGTGCTGCAGTTCCAGCTTCTGGAGAGGGCACGCTCAAAGCATCATCGAGGGATCGTGCTTTAGTTGTCAGGGAGTTCGACGTCCTCACCTCCTGGGGAGAGAGTGGCAGCAGCCAGAAGAAAAAGGATGCACAGGTGGCTCAGTGCCCTCCCCCACTGCCAAGCAGAGGAAGGATTCGTGCTCCGAGGATTCATCAGGCCAAAGGCATTTTGCTGTTGTTGGAAGCCCCTGAGATGGCTTCAGGTGGAAGCAGAAAAAGCAGTGCCAGTGTCCCCTTGTCCCCTTAGAGGCGTAACCAGCTTGTGGAGCTGGAGCAGGTCTTGCTCACGTGCTCAGGGAGTAGCCGATCGCCAGCACTGGGGTCAGGAAGGAATTTTCCTCCGGGGCAGATTGGCACCGGTCCCCGGGGGTTTTTTGCCTTCCTCTGAGCACTGAGCATGACCCCTTGTCAGGGCTCCTCAGTCCATTCTGGCTGCGTTATCGCCTGGTGCTCATGCTCCACAAAGGCGGCCCCTCGTATCCTGCAGCTGGGGGGGGGGAAGGCTTTTTTCCCCCCAGGCTGGACTAGCAAGCGTCCCTGGGGTTTTTTGCCTTCCTCTGCAGCCGAGCACAGCCCCTTCATGCGGCTCCTTTGGGTTATTGGTAGCCCAAAGGCAGCTGCTCGTGCTCCACGCAGGTGGCCCTCGTGCCCCGCATCCGGGGGGGAGGAAGCCTTCTGCACTCCCAGGGTGGCCCTAGCGTGGCCCCGGGACTCCCATGGTGGCCCGAGCCTGGCCCCGGGACTTGCTGCTTCTCTCTGTTGCATTGAGCACCCCCCTTGTCGGGTCTTCCCTGGCCCATTCTGCCTGGGGTCTTTCTCGAGCTGCTCTTGCACCACGGCACCCCTCCTGCCCTGGCTTTGTTCCTTTGTCAGAGTGCAAGGGAGGTTTTTTCCAGCTAATCTGAAGGATGCGTCAACCTGCTGCTGGCTACGCGTGGGCATTGGGTTAATGCTCGTGAGCATCAGCTCTGCAAGATTTAGAACAAGAAAATATCATCTAGATATATCAACTAGACTAAAATTAACTAAACTAAACTAAAATGAAGTAAGACAAAGAACTTCATTTACAAATGAATAAAATACTCTTTCCACCTGTAACCTGAGTTGTGTCTGATTTGTGTCTTTGAAAGTGGTTTTGGTTCTGAAAACCCCTTGGCATTTCAGCTAAATAATGGTCACATCATTATAAAACTCATCCTGAGTGCAGGGAATGGGATGGGATGGAATGGAACGGAATGGAATGCAATGGGATGTAATGGAACAGAAGAGAATGGAATGAAATGGTATGGAATGCAATGCAATGCAGTGGAACGGAATGGAACGGAATGGAACAGAAGTGAAGGGAACACAACAGAACAGCTATGATATGTTATGCATATAGTTCTGCATGATAAGCTCTGACGTAGGTCTGAGAGGCCATCAGCAGTGCAGGTCCCAAGGGAGGCCGGTCCCAGGCATTGAGGCCTGTGAACACCCTCCGGACCCTGACAGAAGTACACCTGCACTCTTCATATACTCACCTTTAGGTATGCATGGGGTGAGAGAGAGTATTGTGAAAGATGGACTCCTGGTCGAGTGTTGTTCTCATGCTCTCGTATTGGGTTCTGTTTCTTCAAAAGAAACAGCTCAGGCATTTTTGAAAACTAGTATTTGTGGGAAGGCTGGGGTTGGGACTCCGATTACTACAGGATAAGCAGCTCTTCCTCCTCTTTTTTTTTTGTTTTGTTACCCTTTTTCTTTTCTGTAGGTGGTATCATGTATGCTTTTGGCCCCTGGTTAGTCTAGGCCTCAAGCAAGCTGTCCAGCTCCCCCTCACCTTCCCTATTGAGCCTGCGTGAAAGCAAGAGGTTACTCGCAGCGATGAAGAGGAACTACAAGCCTTCATCCTCACGACCCCTAATGACCACCACCAGGAGGCACTGCGCAGGTGCACCAGTGGGATGAATGCCAGAAAACTAATTATAATACTAGACGGGAATAGGTTTTGCCTATGTATTAGGCACGAAGCAATATCATGTTTAGGTAATCATTATATATAATAGAAACAAACTGAGTGGCAAAGGGGGTGTGCATGCTTTTTGAGGAGCAACCCCCATGCGCCTCAGCTGAATAAAGCATACCTACTTTACAACTCTAACGAGTTGTGGAGTCAATCCCCGTGTCAACACCTTTTGGCTACTGACAGTGCCCCCCAGCTCAGCCCCTGCTGCAGCAGGGCCTCCACCAGGGAGCACCGAGTGCAGCCCTGCCCGTTTTGCACCCTCGCCTCCCGAGACCGGTGCAGGCACTTTCTGCACCCCGAGCTCCGCGCTGCAGCCTCCCCTCTCATCGGCTTTGCCTGGTGCCGACGCTGCCACGGCCGGGGCAGCCAGCGCAGATCCCCCAGCCCGGGCCTGGCCCTGAGGCGGGAACACCTCTTCCCGCTCAGCGCCTCCTCGCGCTGCCGGCTCTCAACCGCCTCGCCAATCGCCGCTCCTCGCTCTTGCTCCGCTCAGGGCTGGGCCTCCCTTCTGGCACCGCCCCCTGTGAGTCCCTGCTCGCCTCAGCGCAGCTGCCGGCTTCAGGGCACGGCGCGAAGCTGGGCTCGGGTCTCCCTCTCGGTGGTCGGAGCTGAGGCTCCTGGACGCGGTGTTTTCCCTCGCACCGGTGCTGAAGGCTCCTCTGTGGAGCTGCTCACCTCGGCAAACGTTATTTGGAACATGTGAATCACTTTTTAATTTTAGGAAGCTTAATATTTTAGGCTTAAGATGCATTTGAAATAAAATTTACCACCTACTGAGTTCAAAATTATTCATGTGACATGTTATCTGTCTCTTGGGCTATTTGTGAATGCTTGCACATCTCATTCTTGCATGGGACTCTGAAAGCAAGTTCAGATGTGGGTATTTAAAGGTAATAGTCCTGATTCTCTTCTGAGATCACTCAGGCATATTCTAGTGACAAAAATTCTAAACTGAAAACCGGGATATTTGTGTAAGAATGGAGCCAGCTGGTGTGATAGAAGGTATTCGCCAATTGAAAATACTGCTCCTGCTGCAGAGACCCGACCTAATCAGCTGTGCAACTAACTAACTGGGAGGGAGTGTTAATCTGCTAGAGGATAGGAAACTTCTGCAGAGGGATCTGGACAGGCTGGATGGAGGAGCTGGGGCCAGCAGTACGAGGTTTAACAAGGCAAAGTGCTGGGTCCTGCATTTGGGCTACAACAACCCCATGCAATGCTACAGGCCTGGGGAAAAGCAGCTGGACAGCTGCTCGGTGGAAACAGATCTGGGAGTACTGGTTGGCAGACAACTGACCATGAGCCATCTTGTGCCCAGGTGGCCAAGAGCAACCTGGACTGTATCAGCCATGGTGCAGCCAGCAGGGTCAGGGCAGTGATCATCCCCCTGTAGTTGGCATTGGTGAGGCTGTACCTCCAACACTGTTCAGTTCTGGGCCCTTCACTGAAAGAAAGACATTGCTGGAGCGGGTCCAGAGAAGGGCAGCAAAGCTGGTGAAGGGCCTGGAGTGCAAGTGTAATGAGGAACGGCTGAGGGAACCGGGGTTGTTTAGTCTGGAGAAGGGAAGGCTCAGGGGAGACCTCACTGCTCTCTACAACTACCTGAAAGGAGGTTGTAATGAGGTGGGGGTCAGTCTTCCGAGTAACAAGTGATAGGACAAGAGGTAACAGCTTCAAGCTGTGTCAAGGGAGGTTTAGATTGGAGCTCAAGATGTGTAGATGTGGTGTTTAGGGACATGGTTTAGTGATGAACTTGGCAGTGCTAGGTTAATGGTTGGACTCGATGACCTGAAAGGTCATTTCCAACCTAAATGATTTTATAGTTTTACAATTCTAGGCTTATTATGCTGATTCATTGCCTTTATTTTGGGATCATATATTTTAGAGAATAGCATTTTTGTGTGTAAAAGAAAGATGTGTTACTTTCTGATTTGACTTCTGCAGTGATCTTAATGCCTGTATTTCACATTCATAGGAAAAAAAATATGTATCACTGCTTATCACCCCTCTTACCTCCTCATTACAGCAAAGTCTCATGTTTTTACATTATATTTTCCTCTCTCATTAATGAATCAATTTGGCCTCATATTTTGAAATGGTTATTTATGAGAGTGAACAGCCTTGAAATACTAAAGCATTAATTTCTATATTTCTTTTGCTGGCTTCCTTTGCAATTTCATTGCAGCTTTTATGTAGTTAAAAAATAATACTTTTACATTGCTTTCTACACAGAATAAGAAGGAAGCCTGCCTTTTTTGCCATAGGAATATTTTTGAGAAATATATTGGTTTCACTCATTATTCAAACTATAGTTGTAAGCTAAGTGGAGCTTTCCATGGCACATTTCTGTGTAAAAGGTGGAAGGAGATAAATAGATGGAAAGCTGCTTGTAAAATGTTGTAGAATTAAAGAAAAATTTCCCCTAAAGCAATTTGACTAATAAAGGTTATTTCTTATGGGTTTGCCTTCCATTTGAATTCTGTAGTATCCAGTAATGCTCCAATCTATATATACTACTTTGCAGAAGACTGCCCTGAAAGCAAGCTGTGAAGCAGGCACAATGGGAACTGCCTTTTGCTCCTTCTGGGGTGAGCCACTGAGCTGAGGAAAATGCACGTCCCAGGGAGGAAACTGGAAAGACACACTCCTGGGAAAAGAAATTCTTGCTTTAAGAAGAAAAGAAATCCTTGCTCTAAGGATACCCTGTGCATTTAGTGTGGACAAGTCATGGGACAGTCCTTTCATTGCTGGGCAAAGTGGTAAGAGCTGTGGAATATAAGTGAGTTCCTGATACGAAAATACAGTTTATTCTGTTGTCATAATGGTGGTGTAGCTGGGTATCATGACTGTGCCTCTGTGCATGCTTTAGACATTATTTACCTGGGTAATCAACAGCCCCGCAGCCAGCCATTTGGCTCAGTGAGAGAACAAACTGGTTTGAGACAGTGCACTGATTTGGAATGAGTGCTAGAAGTAGCTCCTCCATAGCAAAGTATTTGACTGATTGCACCAGGAACTTTCCAGATGGGAATTTCAGACAGTGCTGGAGATTCTCCACAGGCAACAATTTGTATGCTCAATATGTTGATTAGCAAGAGTGTCCTAGAGATACCCAGGCTGTTTCTGCTGTAGAACTGATATATGTGATAAAACACTTGGAAATAGTAGAAATTGTTCCTGTAGCTACAGAAATGGTCATATAAGATATTTCAGAGTTGTTTTCTACGTAGTTAAGATAACCATGTGCTGGAGTAGTTACATAGGACCATAAGCCAAACAGGTTAAAACTGAGCAGAGCAGCAGCACTGGTAATCTCAACCCACCTGAAGACACTGATGCAAAAACTCCTGCAGCAGAGACTACTGTTGCCATCTGACAGCAACTGGCAATCGTGAGATCTGATTCTCTATGCAAGTGTTGTTGCATGCTAACATGCCAATAATTTTTTTTTCTTTTCTTTTTTAATGAATTTTGTGTCCATGCCTATGCAAAAGGTAGAAACCAACTTGAATGAATACTCTGGTGAGCAGGTTCTTCTATAAAAGATAAGTACTTCTTCTCTGATCATGTTTCCAAACAAAGGTAATCCTTAGTAAATTGTGACCTCTGTGAATTTGTTTTAACTGCCAAATAGGACTAGATGTAAATAGCTGCCAAGTGTTTAGGCACAGCAGACCCCCTTCTTGTGTTTAGTTTCATGAATTATAAGTTGTGCTTTAGGGGTCGAATATTTAGTCTAGGCTTCTAATTTGAGTTAGTAATTTAGATTGCCTCTACTACAGAAGGAAATACACAATTCTAGGGTGCAATTCATCCTACTTCCATCAGATGTTCCTATTTCTCTCCACCGATTGCAAAGACATCTTCAGGTAGCTAGGTTAGATATTAACATTTGCTTTGCAGATACTGAAAGTCAGGCAAAATTTGCCTGCAGGCCCCAAAGCTGTATCAGGAGAAGCATTAAGAGCAGGTCAAGGGAGGCGATCCTCCCTCTCTACTCAGCCCTGATGAGATGCCTTCATGGTGTTGTGTCCAGACCTGAGCTCCCCAGTACAAGAAACATAGACATAAGAAAAAAAGCTTTTTTACTCTGTGGGTAGTCAAACACTGACACAGGCTGCTCAGAAAGGCTGTGGCATCGCCATCATTTGAGATATTCAAAATCCAACTGGACATGGCCTTGAGAAAATTGACCCTGCTCCAAGCAGAAGGTTGGACTACATGCTCTCCAGAGGTCCCTTCCCACCATTCTGTGATCATGTGAAATTATTCCAATTAATGGCACCTACATTTAGTCTAGTAAACTTTCTTATATCTTCTTTTGTTTATTTTTACAGCTTTTCTTTAATCTGAAGGAATGTGCCACATCTCTAGCATGACATTTCAATAAATTGTTCTCATTTCAGGGATTTTTATTATTGTCTTAAACTGACCTTCCCATACAAATTCTCATAAATAGTGAACCTGAAAACATTGTCTATATTTAAGGAATTTTCCTCATGGCAAGAATTAAAAAAAAAAGTAAATGGGGTTTGGACTTCTGTTTGCAGATGTGAACATACCTAATATGAGATTCTTGTATCTAAATAATTGTACTGTACAAGTTAATCTTACATAGTCTTTGTACAGGGCTTTATCTTGAAACCCTTGCTCAGGTGACAGAAATTGTCTCTAACTAAACATTGAGGAGAAAAGACTTTGAAGCTATATTGCTATATTGTGTAAATGTGAAATATTTACTGTGCATTTGGAGCACAGATTTCATACTCTAACCTAATTCTTGCCTACAGGTATTCTATGAACATATTGAAAAATTGGAAGTTTATCCTCTGATCTCCAACTGTGCCTAATTAGGACATAAGGCTTGCTTACATTAATAAAATAAAACATTCCATAGGAGAAAATTGGGTTTGGTTTTGTTTTCATGTGTGAAATTAAACCTGTATATTACCCCTTCAAAAAGATTAAAATCTAAATTAAAATTAGATTTGCCATGTCAAAAAACTCTCAGAACAGCATCCTTGTAATATTGAACTAAATGGAATATGAATAAGCAATATTCCTAGTCCTAGGAAAATATGGCTTAGAGTTTCTGTCTTTGAACCACAGCAAAGTATTTGGCTAAAATTCTAAGGAAGTAAATAATGCATCGGTAATGTTTGCAATGCTTCCTTTAGTTATTTAAGCAAAACAAGCAAGAGGTTTACTTAACATTGGCATAACTATTCCCCCTATTAGTTTTGATCAATTGCTTTGTGGTCATGTTCATTAGACAGCCTAATCCGAACTGCAATTAGATTTTATCCTTTTAAAAGACAAAGCAGAATCCCAAGCCATTAATTAAAAGGTCTGACTACAGTTGTTTACAAGATGGATGTTGCATACCCTTTACTGATGACTCAACTCAGCAAAACAGAGCACTTTAGTTTTAAGTGGCATATACTCTAGCAGTAATTGAATGAAAACTTTTGCTGTGGTGCAGGTGGAGAAAGGCAAATCATTTCATGTGCGGATTCCTGAAGACACGAAATGCTAATGAGAATCATGCAAATAAGCTAGATTTACATAGCAAGTATGATGAAAATGTTTGACGTAGGGGAGGCTGATTAATATACATTCCTGTGCCACTTATCTGCAACATTATTTCTTTCAGACACTGAAAAACATTTAATATTTAGTCTTCTGACCCACTGGATCTTATGCTGTGGTATCCCAAAACAATTTACGGTACCTGAAAAATCAAAAAACTCATTACTTGCTACAACTAAAAACCACAGGTCAGCTAGAACATTAATGTGCATTTCCAGACAGAGCTCTACCTCTGCAAATGTAAGAAAACTGTCCCCAAATAAATAAATCTGATCTATTACTTACTACATGATTCCTTAGTTCTGCAAATGTTTCCTGATTGTACTCCATGGATTTTCCCCAGGCCTTGCTTTGTAGTAGGCTGCTTCCTCATGCTATCCGAAGTGTAGGATGCACATTCCCATTCCACATATGAATAAGTCCATATTCTTTGTCCCTCTCCTCCCAAAACCACAAAAAGTCATAAATGTTGCTGATCTTTAAGAAGATCTGATATCATTTGTCAAGACAAGAAGCTGCACTTAACCATGCACAAAACCATGTAACATCAAATGCTCCAGGTTTAGGTGTCTGCTCCTCCAAAGGTTTCCTGCATGACCATAGAAAATATCAAAGGGAACTTCAGCTGATTTTGAAGGCAGGTAAACCTAGGTAGCTTTAGTGTAGGCTTCTGTGAATATGGCAGTATTTCTCAAATTCCCAGAGGTCCTGCAAGACTCTCAGCTCATGTGGTAACTGAGGAGAAGCACAAAATGTGAGGTGGAAAGATGAAATTTAGACGAGGTAACTAACCTTAAAGTAAAGATGAAATTTAGATGAGGTAACTACCTTTGAAAAAGAATAAACACATGGGTAAAGGGATTTTTTCTAACTAAAAAAAATTTCAGGATATGTTTTTAAATGCTTCACTGAGGCTTTCATCTGGTGTATATCTGGGTGTCTTTCCTCTTCCATACATTTGGAATAATAAGATTATTACCTAGAAGCTTAACAAAAAAAGGGGAAAAGCTGCTCATTGCCAGTGAGGGAAAAATGTATTGCAGACATAGCAATCAGGGCCTGCAGCTCTACCAGTCATCTGTGTGTAGCTAGGGTTGCTAACTCAGCAATAAGAAGGGAGCCAAAGCACACAGAGATATTTTTTTTTAATTAGTTTATTGTCCATTATTAATAGGAAACCCATAGAAAATAAAAATCCCAAATTGTAGATAAACACAAAAGCCTATTTTTAGTCTGTGAGAAATATGAGAAATATGAGAAGAAGGTACACTGCAGCCACAGGAGGTTATCTTCTATTTGTCTCATGTTTCCATCATAAGTTTACCTACACAGCTGTCTGTTAAGGTATTATCTGCCTAATATCTAGCAGTAACAAATCGTGCCCATGCACTAGGCTGGGGGAATGGCAAAGAAAAGCCTTGTAGTTAGTTTGAGGAAGGTTTGTCTGGCATAAATGTCCTCTAGGATGAAAATGAAAATGAAGAAAGAGCTGGGTTCCCCAAAGATAACCAAACAGAGTGAAAAAATCAGGAAAATACAGGACCAACATCAAGAAAAGCAACAAGGCTAAACACAGAATCGAAAGATTATAGCAAGGACAGGCTTTGCTTCAGAGCAACACTGCTAGCACAGGGAGTCAGAATTTAATAAATAAAAATTTTATCATCTTGCAATGATTTTCATGTAGATCTTCATAAACCATTAAAATCCTAGATAGCAAACCTCTGGATCAGATCTTCCTGATAGTGAGCAAAATACTCGGCTGAAAGCACTGGGGCAAACCATCATCTTTATCAGGTTGTCTTTGTTTGGTGTTTTCAGCAGACAGCTGGAAGAGAAAATTATTCCCAGATTGGTATGCAATGCATCACTAAAGATTAGAGACACTTTAAGGAAATCCACCCATGAATAAGAGGAAAAATGGAAAATGATTTTAATTTTCCTAGTTGTGGAGACTATACAGAATTTGCAACAGAGTAAGTGTATGTGGAGGGGTTATATATATATAAACAGCTTTCATGCTGAAAGAATGTTTAAATCAAAATATGAGAAAAGATCTGTATTTTAGCTTACAAAAAGGATATTTACATAAACAGCATGAAACTTCCAATGCTACTATTCAAAGAAAAGTACATGCTGGATTCACAGTTCAAAATTACTTCTATTCTGACATTTAAGTTACTTAAAAAACAGAAGTCAGAAGCAAAATGAAATATTTGAAATCAGAAATTACAATTTCACCCACACTATTGCTTCATGGAAATTTTCAATATTACGATTTCTGATACCTGTATGGTTTAAATATTCAACATTTCCAAACCTTCATAGGACAAAAAATGAATCTTTCCCCTCTATTCATTAAGCATTTTGAACGGAATAATAAAGACACTTACAGAGGTACTTTGCCTGTCATTAAATATATTCCCTCGCAGAACTGCGTTCTGCCTTGAAAGTAAGAAAATTAAGCATTTGAGCAAATAATCATTAACTGAAATGAGCATTTCCCCACTGATTTTAGTGCACAAAATGAAGGGCTTCACTTTCAGAAACACAGATGTGTGGTTGCCTCTTTAAACACAAAGAGGCATGTAACTGCAAACTGTTCCACTGATCATGTGTACGGATTGTCCTTCCAGTCCTGCAGATTTCAACACATATTTGAAAATGACATACATATATGTATTCCTATAATGCATGTATATGGAAAGGAACATAAAATATTTATATATTTTGGTCTGCATCTTCAGACCAAGTATGCTTTTCTACCCTCAAAGGAACACACAAAAAAAACCCCAAACCCATAGATCTGTTACAGCCTAGATTCGTTTGTTTTTTTTTTTATATATTGCTGCCTACTTGCTCATTAGACAACCTTTCTCTTCCTAATTTATCACTTTAACACCAGATTTAGCACAAAGAACCAGCCTGCAAAAGGTAAAAAAAAAAAAAAAATTATACTGAGCAGTTCACATTAGTGTGAAAGTTGGCAACACCAAAGTGTTTCTATTTATCACCATTTGCTTTGATGGGACACCATTCATTTCATTCATCAGTTGATTCCTTTCAATTATTTCTTCTTGGGAAGAAGTACAATCAGCATTATTTAGTTAGGATTGTTTGCCCAACAGGTTTTGTAAAGTCCATTAAAAGAAACTCGTTCCTAGATACCTGTGCACTGGGTCTAGAGTTTTCCTCCAATATCTGCCTACCTTGTGATTTAACAGCATATTTGTTTTTTATTGTTACTGGAAGCCAACATAGATTTAAACATTTCAGCTCATAAAGAGTGAGCAAAATCAGATGAGTATGTTCTTTCCAATTTCAGGATAACACACTTCTATCTGAAATAACAGCCAGTTTGAAAATCTTCTACCAAGGAATACTGATGAATATCTTACTGTCTGGAGTTGGGAATTGTTGGTTTTTTGGGGTTGGTTTGTTTTGTTTTTCTTTTTTTTCCTCCTCAATTTTGGAAGCATTGGTAATTCTCAGCAAGGACATGGGACACATGATTCTAAACATAAAATAAAAATGACAACATTAGCTCAACTGTTAAATAACCTGCTTAGGTGCACTGGGTCATTACAGGTATTAAGTCTGACAACCTGTCACACCTCTCCTTCCCCTGCCATTACCTTTCAGAAGAAAAGACACATAGATGCATATATCCAAGGAACAACTTAGTTGTGTGTATCTAAGTTCAGGGAGGGCTCTTGGACTGTAAATCCAATGTTCAGCAGCTCTCTCAGGGCTCCTTTATTACTCCCTACTGATCAGCTTGACACACTGGGCATCATGAATTTAATCTAGAGTGCTTAACCTCCCATTTGCTGTGGGAATCACATTGCTGGACCCTGGCTTCTTAGGCAATGGCACTTGTCTATTGCACCAGCACTTGTACTTCAGCCTCTTTGTGAATTTGATCCTTATTCTTCAAGTATCAGAGGATGCAATATCATGAATAAATACAGATATGGTTCCTAGGATGATAACAGTTAAATGTCAGATGTAAATTTACAAGTGTGAGTTGATACATTGCTAATGAGTTGCTCTTACTTTTCAGGGACAAATTCTTCTGCTATTTCTGGTTTCTCATGTGACTCTGGCTTCTCAGGGCCAGACCTTGCATCTGGGTTTTTAAGAATATTGAAAAAGAGGAGATCTGCCCCTGAGACTTGGTGCTGACACCAAGGAAACAGTAAGTTTGAAGGTCCAGAACAAATTCCAGTAAAGCAACAGGCATATTACTCATCTCTCAGTATTTGAATCATTGCACTTGGAGGAGGAGGACTCTGACTTCTCTGAGACTTTTAACTGTTCTTCTCTAAAGTTATTCATTAAGTCCTCCTTTATGGGAGACGGAAATGGTCTTTCTGAGTGCCATTTTCAGATTTCCAGTTAATCACTTGTTAATCCCTGCAGTTAAAGACTTCTCTGTGCTTCAGTTAGCCTCAGTTAAAAATGATGACAAGCATGCTGACAGGCCTAGCAGAGGACTTTGAGAACCTCAGATAAAGAGCACAGTGTTTAACACTACTTCATGAGACACATGCCATCCCTTTAGCTTCACGAACTTTGACTTTCTCTGGGTAGTGAAGAGACAGGGAAAAAATAATATTCAGGGGTAAGAAATAAAAGCAATTTTCAGTAACTTTCAAAGAAGGAATTGCACAATGGTGCTCCTAAAGTTAGAAGGTGTCCTGGGTTCAGCAGTAGCAGTCATTTTTCTCCTTCTTAGTAGCTGGTGCAGAGCTGTGTTTTTGACTTTCAGCCTGGGAACAGCGCTGATAACACCAATGTTTTTAGTTGCTGCTCAGTAATGTTTAGTCTGACCAAGGACTTTCTGAGTCTCATGTTCTGCCAGGGAGGAGGGGAAGCCAGAAGGAAGCAGAGACAGGACACCTGACCCAAAGTAGCCAAAGAGATATTCCATACCACAGCACGTCATGCCCAATAAGGGTTAGATCACTGCTGGGTCAGGCTGGGTATCAGTGGGCGGGTGGTGAGTGATTGTATTCTCTTCCCTTGTTATTTCCCTTATCATTATTATTATTGGTGGCAGCAGCAGTGGTTTGTGTTATACCTTAGTTACTGGACTGTTCTTATCTCAACCCGTGGGAGTCACATTCTTTTGATTCCCCTCCCCATCCCTCCGGGAGCTGGGGGAGAGGAAGGGTGGGGGAGTGAGTGAGCGGCTGCATGGTTCTGAGTTACTGGCTGGGTTTAAATAAACCATGACAGAAGTCCATAAATATTCCTGCCCCCCACAACAACAGTCACACAGCCCCACCAACCGCTTTTGTGCTGCAAAATCCTCAGTCAGCTAAGGTATTTTTACTTGAATCCAAGA
This sequence comes from Pezoporus flaviventris, assembly GCF_033815535.1. NCBI lineage: Eukaryota > Metazoa > Chordata > Aves > Psittaciformes > Psittacidae > Pezoporus > Pezoporus flaviventris. The sequence continues at coordinate 13,620,683 of NW_026892595.1, forward strand.
CTCCTGTCTGTAGCAAAACACCAGTGAAACTGGTGGAAAAGAGTATAACATGCATCCTCTTAGGCTCTCTAAATAAGTAGGAAAATGTCCTAAATAGAGGTCAGGAATATATCTGCTTCTGTGTTTTATTCATTTGCAAAACAGAGCCTCACAGTGGCACAGCAGGACAGTTAGGCATCCATCTGTTGTGCAGAGCTATATTTTTTTTCTGCAAGGTATACAAGAAATAACCAATAATTCATTAGAAAATAATAATTTGACCTTCACTTTAAAATATGCTTTAGTCTGCCTAAGAAGCTATAGCTTGATGTCCTCAGCCTTGCCAGACAGTAGTATTAAGAAGAAAAAATACTCAAAGGAGTATCCAGCGACTGACATCACATCACTGCACCACTACAAACATCTGGAAGGATTACATGGAAGGCACAGGCTCTGTGTTTTATTCCCGTCTCTTAAATGGTGCTTTCCTAAGCTTTAGGAGTGATGTGAGAATCAAAGCCATTGCAGTGTTCTGTGCTGTGCAATGCATGAAGGACAAGGATTATTTACACAAAAAACCAGGATGCAGCAGCAAGCTCCCCTTCGAATACTGGCTTGAAAGTTTGGAAAGGCATATTCAGGTGCTTTAAATGGTACATAGATAATGCAAGATTTTTACAAAAGCACCTTACCATTTAATAGCCAAACTTAGGTGCCCCCATCTTACATGCTCCTGGTCCTCACCTCCAACATCCTATAAGGATTTGCAGAAGTTTGGAGAAAGCAGCTTCCTTCCCAGGAAGATACCAGATCTTTTGCATTTCCACCCTTACAGTACCCCAGCACAGGCTCCAGGACACCACTCGGCTCACCGCCAGGCCACCCTGCCAGTCTCAAGCCTTTGATGTGATGTTCCCAACACAAAGCAAAATTGCCCAACAGTTCAGTCAAAAGTCCTATGCTCTTGCCAGTGAGGGAGGAAGTTAAGAAGAGGGAGAAGGAAGAGGCAGATGGCTATGGAGAAAAGGTATAGGGAATTTTGTTGGTTATACCTGTTAGACTTTCTGAGGTACCTTGCTAGGATACAAGCTTGTGTGGTACAAGCTGTGGCTACCTTAGACAAACAGAATGAATACGTTGATACCTGGGTTTGTGAAATGGCAAATCTACCAGACATTCCCCATCACAAACAGTGACCATGCTTCTGACTAAACTTTTCTTCATAAATTCTTTTCTTCTCCAAAAGCCAGCATCTGGGTTTTAGAGCTATCATAAAGGCTTTCTTTTGGGGTACAAGATGTGCAGCATAGGAGTAGTTAGACAGTAAACCTGGAAGCCTATTAGACATAATGAAAAATACCAAAGAACAAGTGCAATTAATAAAACGTAAAACATTTGCTCCATAAAAATCTAGTATATCATCGTTACTGCTTCAAATTAGTTGAAGAATAATTATCCCCAAGATGTTCTGGCACCTTCTACATCTTGCTTGCAGAAGTTTGACAAAACAGGAAAGACCTGGTAAAGATAAGGATATCAAAACTCTGTTGGGAAAGGAAAATGATTAAACTATTTTAAGTGAAATGACAATACAATCAAAATTGGACAGCACTATTTATCTGTGTAGGGAATGTGCACACATGAGTATCTGAACTGCAGCAAAGGTGACCTTGCGTAGACTCATCTGATAGAAAAGCAGATTAAAACTCCAATCTATCTCAAATATTGTCATTACCTACTTTTAATAAACAATATGAAGCTAGTGGAAGAGTCCAGGTGATTGTTAATGTGAGTGCTTGATTTGCTGAAATTGTGCTGCCTTTTGTGCTGAGGTGATTTAGACAGAGAATTTATTAATGAGTTTTAGGAGCATAGGAATGTTTTGCAAACAGGGTGGAAAAAGTCCTTCTGAAGCTTGACTTTAAGGAAGGTCTCGTTACAAGATTTGTAACAGGGGATTCTGTATTGTAAATATTTCCACCGTTTATCTGGGATAAGGAAAGAAGAAGACCTCTATATCCCAGTGGTGAAAAGACAGCAGAAAAGTCAAGGTTAAGATTGTCTTTGAGGCATATTGCTCCTCTTACTAGACCAGGTGAGGCTTACAGCAAGTGCGTGCCCTGGGGAGGGTTGAAGGTGGTGATCTCCACAGCCCTTCAGTGCACTGGGCACCAGGTATAGCAGGAGGAACAGATCTCTCCCTTGCCCAAGAAGAAAAGGAACAGGGTAGGAGGATGTGCTGGCAGTGTGTGTAGAGAGTGAAAGGAAAGCAAGATGGGCTGCTGGATGCCCTTCCCTCCCACCAGATTCTGAGAAGAATACTGTGCTCTATACTGTGCTAAAACATGACATTTAGACTTGAGCACTTTAAACAGTCCCCTGAGCTATGTTGAGGGTGCAGAACAGCTGTATGTATAATTAAGTAAAGCTAATTACAATAAATAAAGTTAACTAGAAAATCAGTCAGAGCTTTTATTCCTAAAAGTTCTGTTGTTGTTGCCAGAGTTTAAACTGCTGCAGGGCAAGATGCTGGGCCACCACAGATTGTCAGAGATCTAGTCACTTGGTTTTATTTTAAAATCAGATTGGTAAATGGAGAATGTTGGAGTAATGGAGAAGGTGCACAAATTTTACCTCCAGATTTAGAAACTAGATGAGGAGGCTGTTCTCTCTAGGAAAATTGTAGAGCTGAGGTACGTGCCTTCTTTTTCTCTTGGCTACAGAAGACTTCTTGAATGCTCAAGTTGGCATCAGAACATGGTGTGAACATTTCCTTTGCCCATCTACCCAGCCATGCCTGCACAGCTCTGCTCTAAAACTGTTAACAGGTACTGAAACTTTTCTTCTAGCTCAGCTTTGAAACATGACAGTCCAGTGAAAATGTAGTCCAGCTCCATGAAAGTCAGCAAAGTTATACAAATACGGCATTAGTGAGTCCTGCCAGAGTGGGGTTTGCCTACCCATTTGTGAGATTCCTGTTTCAAGCTGTGCCACGAAAGAAGAGGCAGCCTGCCAGGAGAAACCTCAGTTCTGTTGTAACTGGCGGAGAATGTAATACAACTGGATGAATGGTAGATGCTTTGGATTTATGGTGGCACTGCTACCTTGAGGATCAACTCCAGGGAGAATAACGTACAGTATCGGTTGCAAATGTCTTATGGAAAAAAGTAGAGCTTGTTTTGGCTGTAGCTGTGGAAATGTGTGTGGCACAGGTTCAGAGTCGGGGCAAACCCACTGGGAAAGTGTCGCTGTAGTTTGCCTTTTTCTTGCATTTTTTTCCCATCTGCTGCTGTCCACTCAGAAACGGGGTACTGGGCTGAGTACTGGTACTTTGATCTCACCTTATACAAGTATGATGATAGTGCAGTCTGCTCCTTCAGTTGCAAGATATATCCAGAGAGGAACAAATTGTGGTTCAGCTGGCACACAGCAAAGAGATGCCAAAGGCTGTGTGAATTTCTCCTGTGTCTCAGTGCTGGATGCTGGAGTTAAAGACCAGATTGTGAGAGGGAGAGCAATCTTTCTTTGCAGAGTAATGACTTTACTTTGTGCAAGGAGAAAGGAATTAGATTGGCAGGAGCTTTGATTTTGCCTTCTCCCCACAACAAGGCAGTTTCCTGTGCTGGAGAATATAGACTGCTCAATGCACCACTGTCTCACAGTGCTTGCTTTTCTCCAAGACTCTTGGAACAGTGCAAAAACTGGGGCAAAACCTGGAGTGAGCCTCCTAGCAGCAAAAACTACATTTAATTCCTTTGTCTTATTGGCTAAGAGGGGATGTGACCACAGGAAAGATTTTTTAGGATAAAAATGAGTCGGTAACTATCTTTAAAGGATTCAGTTCAAGGGTAGGCGTAATGCAATCCACACAGGCTGTGAAATCATTCTCATCGGGAGGCTTTAAGGAATGTTTCTGGGAGCCAAGGTGAATTAAAGTTTGACCTTCTTTTTAATATTGTCTTTCTCGACACTTCATCTCATATATACACTTGTTTTCAGGTTTCAGGAATAAGCTGCATTGATCCTGTTTTTGGAGATCAGTCATAGTGGTAAACAGCAAGTCTCTGTGATTTATGACTAGGCTTGCAGCTAGTACCTTAGAGATATCTGAGCACCTGCAGCTGGAGGTCTGGCTTTAGGAACCAGGAATTTAAGCCTTTCAGGTACAGCTTTCACAGCCATGCTCATCTGTGGGATGAAAGCTAATCAGATGAGACAGTGATTATTACCAGTGATACTGATCACTGTTCAGCCCATGAGAAACAGATTTTTCTGGGTTTATAATATTATTTGTCACCCCTTTACCTCATGCAATTCTGTATCAGCCCTTTAGTAAAAGCTAAACATGCAGGATTTCAAAGAACACCAAACGTAATGAAGGGGGAGTGGCAGGACCTACTATGATTGTAATAAATTTAGCAAAATTAATAGAAAATTTTTCAGTTGATGAAGTATTCAGACCAGTCAAAGTGGTTTTGTTGTTGTTGCATTGACTCACAACGTGATTTCATACCAGCTACCACAAAAACATAGCTATTGTGTGCAAGTCCCGGTTAGTCATCCCAAATGGCAGCAATGCAAAGTAAAACTGTATTTGTGAACACTAAGTTTAACTAGTGCTTGCCATTATACTTAGTGAAAGCAAGGGTAGCATAGAACACATAGCTATGGACACACCATTATCTTTTCTTTCTGTATGACAATAATGGTTATAAAGGCATCCTATACAACTGATAAGCCTGTCGTTGACGGGAAAGACTGATTTGGGAAAGATTCTTCTTAAATGCTGAGCTTTAAATTCATTCATTTTCATTGCAAACTAAGTAAGAGTTTATCCTTGAATAGCAAGGACAAATTTGGCTACACAGGGCTGGATGTTGCCATGATATTGATAGAAAGGGCCATGCTACACTTCTGGCTGCACAGCATGTAGCAGAGTGCTAAGGGTGAGGTCTACCACCCTCTGAGTCACTGCTGAATATGCCCTTTGGTACTGTTGGAAAACTTGAGCATGTCTGAGATTCACAAGCTGATTTGTAACATAACATCCTTTCAAACAAACACAGCAGCAGCAAACAATTGTGGGAAAAACCCTGCAGGTAAATGACACATCTGTATTGATCAAGAGCCACTTAATAAGGCATTGAAAACATGCCACTATTCATTAGCAGTGATTGAAGGCACAGATTTTTAAGGCCAGGAAGAATCATTATGATTTGATAGCCTGACCTGTACAACATGGGCCAAAGGAGTCCTCTGGCACAAGGCCAACAGCTGTATTTCAACTAGGACATAATTTCTAGGAAGTAAAATGTAACCTTAACTGTTAAAGAGCCTTTGAAAGAGGAGCCATCTTAGGCTTTCATAACGTGTTCCAATCACTAACCACACTAAGCAGTAACCTGTACCATATTACTCCTACTGATACCTACTAATCATTCCATAGGCATTAGGAATAAGATTCAACCAACTTTGGGCACCTTCACTAGAGGACTGCAACTGTGCTAGTCACACTAGGTGCCTTTCACAGACAGTGGAGCAAATAGAAACATTAAGGGAGTGATTCATCTAACTTGTTTTAGACATCTACTTTAGATAGAGATGAATTGTGCTTTATAATCCACTGAGAATATTGCTTAGTATTGACACACAGAGCTTCTAGATGGACCAGCTCAGGTATAGACATCTGTATTTAGTCAGATGAATCCTACCATCATACATGACTTTTTTCTGCTGAAGAGTTTGGCCTTTCCCAGTAAGATACATTTGGTCTATAAGCGAAATATCCCTTAGCCCTTCCCTTGTTAAGGGAAATATAACATGATCCCTTAGTATTTGTTTCCTGACACTTTCAAATATTCTTACAGTCTTCACATTTTCAGTGTCCTTCCTGGACTGTGAACATCAGAACTGGCCACAAGATCAGAGATCTGATCATATATCAGGGTGGTAAATATAGCAGTAGTAGGAACAACAACATATGACTAACTGCAGTAGGTCAGACCCAAGGTCTGTCTAGGTAGATAGACAGCTTCTCTTTGACAGTGATGGGCAGTGGATGATTCAGGGGAAGTTTAAAAAAAGGAAAGAAGTGATAATTTCTGGACTCCTCTACCAGCCTTTAGCTTTATGACAGACACCTATGCGGTCAGGAGTGCTCCCTGGAAGGTACTTAATGAAACCAGAAAGAACTGGTTTCATTAGCATAAGCTTTTGGTATCCATGATATTGTATGCCAATGAGTTTAGCAGTTTAAACATGAAGCATTTAAAAAAAAAAATTAATTGTTTTGTTTGTTTGTTTTGAATCTGCCACACTGTTTTCCCATCCTGTCTTCTAGGCTTCATATAGCTAGAGACAGACACAAAATACTTCCCAGTATAACCTCCTTACTTGAGATTATCCTGTTATCTACATTAACTCTTCTTGCCACAGCACTGAGCTGAGGTCATCTGCTCCGAACCCCAAGATGTTTTTCAGAATTTCTGTTTCTAGAGGTGTGTTTCCTAATGTACCAGTCTTTGTCCCTGACATTTGGGCATGAATTGAACATAGCTGTTTAAATGCCAGCAAATTTGTTGTTTTGTCTCATGATCTGTGGGATATTTACAAACTTTACTAGGACTTTGTTCCCAGAAAGTTGTTAATAATGAAAGTGCTAGACAGCTCAGCAGGGTCAAGAATCATATTTTGTAGAACCACTACCAGAATTAGAATAGTGTTACCATTATTTTCTATTCGTAATTGCAATTTGTGACATTTAAATATTTAACTGATACTAAATGCATTTCATGTGGGCTACATTCATATGCTGTCAGAGTTAGGGCCCAGCCGGTAACTCAAAACCACACAGCCACTCGCTCACTCCCCCCCACCTTCCTCCATTGGATGGGAAGGAGAATCGAAAGAATGTAACTCCCACGGGTTGAGATAAGAACAGCCCAGTAACTAAGGTATAACACAAATCACAACTGCTGCTACCACCAATAATAATGACAAGGGAAATAACAACGGAAGAGAATACAGCCGCTCACCACCCACCGACTGATACCCAGACTGACCCGAGCAGTGATCTAGCCCTTCCAGGTAACTGCCCCCAGTTTGTATACTGGGCATGGCATGCTGTGGTATGGAATACCTCTTTGGTTAGTTTGGGTCAGGTGTCCTGTCTCTGCTTCCTCCCGACTCCCCGGCAGAGCATGAGATTCAGAAAGTCCTTGGCCAGACTAAACATTACTGAGCAGCAACTAAAAACATCAGTGTTATCAGCTCTGTTCCCAGGCTGAAAGTCATAAACACAGCTCTGCACCAGCTACTAAGAAGGAGAAAAATGACTGCTACTGCGGTAGTCCACATGCAATGTGCATTCATATGCACTGGTATATTATACTGACCAAAACTTTGTGCTGTATCAAGTTTGGCAGTTAAATCACTTAACATTTATCTACCAAACGTGCAGTCTCAAAAGGAAGCACCAAGAGACAAGACCTGTTCTCTTTGAACCCTCCTTGTCTGAGGAAGGTAGTTCCTTAGTGCTCTTTACTGTTTTGTAAATGGAAGTGCTCTCTTTTTTCTTTATTTTTTATAGTGAAGTGCTCTCTTAAAAATTATTATGAATGAGTAAAACCTTTCTAAGATCTTCTTGCCCTTTATTGTCTGCCATGTTCTTCCTTATCGCTCTCTGCAACTACCTGAAAGGAGGTTGTAGTGAGGTGGGGATAAGTCTGTTCTCCCAGGTAGCAAGCAATAGGACAAGAGGAAATGGCCTCTAGCTGTGCCAGGGGAGGTTTAGATTGGGCATTAGGAAAACCTTCTTCACAGAGAAGGTGATCAGGCATTGGAACCAGCTGCCCAGGGCAGTGGTGGCATCACCATCTCTGGGAGTGTTCAAAAACCCTGTAGATGAGGCCCTCAGTGACAGTTTAGTGGTGGTCTTGGCAGTCCTGGATTAATGGTTGGACTTGATGATCTTAAAGGCCTTTTCCACCCTAGGTGATTCTCTGATTCTCAAGTAAAAATCTGGAAGCTTAAGTAGCAATTCAGAGGCTATATTTAGACTACAAATTAAGCATAGCCTGCAGTTTAGATCAGGTTCAAACAATTCTGTTCCTGGTTTGTGTGCCTTGGGTTTTTTCCAGGGACAGAGGAGGTGGCGTGGTGCAAGCCCAGACATCAGTGCAGCGTCACTGCCTGGCAGGCTAGACGTAACTGGAAAGGACCTATAGGAGCAACCAGAGCCTGTGAATGGGTAGCTTGCTTTGAAACCTGAGGTACCAGCTAGCATTTGTGGGGAAAAAAAAACCCAAACCAAACTATGAAGTATCCAGATTTGGGAGTGTGCAAAGTTGAGAACTATGAACAGCCATGGCTAAAATGCTTTGGCTAAGAACTTGGGACTGGCAGTAGAGCTCATCTGCAACCCACCAGCATCTTTTCAGAGAGACACCAGATTGTAGGAGAATGTATGCAATCAGGTAGCTGTGTTTTTCCTTAGCACATTTGTCCACAGAGCAGAACAAAAATGTTTCTCTTTCAGGTAAGGGTAGAAATGGTGCTGCTGCCTTGCTCAGAGAACGTTTTCACAACTCAGTTTGGCACGGTGCTGGCTTAGAGGAGGGGTGGTGTTTGTGCCATGTGATGCATCTGAATTGCAGTACAGGTTTGCTTAATGTTAGAGAAGCTGCAGCATGGGTGGGAGTTCTGCCACCAGGGCTGTGACAGTCACTCTGCCCTTTGTGATTTCCTGTTTTTCATTACATTTAAATCTCACTTGTACTACTGCTGTCTGGTCTGTGGCACCTGTAGTTGTAGAAATGTCTTGTTCCCTCCCTGACTTGTTTCAGTCAGGTCACACAAAACAAATTTCTGAAGGAGAAAATACGACTTCCAGCCTATGTAACGCAGCCAAAAATAGTTAACTCTTAAATGTTATTTACAATTTTATCTCCTTCCTCCTGGAGGTAGAAATGCTGCTGGCATCCTCCATGGGGAAGATGCTTGCCAGAGGGTGGAATGCATGAAGAGGGATAATTTCCTGAATCATCCTACGAAGGCGGCCACACTATGGAGGAGGAATGGAACGACCTCTCTGCTTCTTCCCTGTTTCACTCCATCTGGAGATGGATGTTGAACATAGATTGTAGGAGACAGAGGGGAGGCACATGGGGAGCTTTGTACCTCCCACTCGCCGCATTTGAAGGCACCAGCCCACTTGTGCATGCTTGTCCTCTCCAGTTTAGACTGTTCTTTCTCACATTAAGGAAGATCAGGGAGATACACCAAAGCAGGCCTTCTGCATTCAAGTTAAAACAGTTATTTTATAGGGCTTTATAATTTCAAACAAAAAATTATAGTTTTACCATTTCAAACACACTGTTGCTTGCTCTGTGTGCAAAATATTAAGCACAAAGCTCAAGGCCTCAGAAGTGAGGGGTTGATCTTTACACAGATCCCCTATAAAAGGTGATTTTCATTGCCTATGAAGATGAAAAGAAGAAAAGGTAAAGGTTTTGGGATATTTGAGGTAGAAAGGGGACATGCCTGGCTCTGTAGAAGCAGTATGAGTGAAAAAAGAAAGCCATGTAAGTCTTCCTATATCCAGCTGTTCCATAAAAAAAAAAAATTTTGGCTCACCCATGCTCAAGCAGCAACTAGTATCTCCTACACTATGAGAAATAAGAAGGGCTTACAGTGATGGGAAGTCATGACACAGTTAAAAAACAGAACCCGGCTTTCATTTTTACACTATAAATAAAAGGACTTTCTCAGAGTAACCAGACAACCATAAATCTTTATTGTAATATAACCTTTCATTCACTAAAAGATGACATTAAAGTGCCTTCTGATTATATAATCTTAAGATTTCAATTGGATAAAGAGTACCCATGCTTGTATATGAGTATAGGAATAAAAAGAAGAAGAAAATGATAGAATAAATAAGGTTTATCATTAAAAAATGATTTAGGCATTCATCAGAACAGCTAAATAAAATTACATCTGAGCTATGTCATTTAAGGCTTAGTAAGGATTTTGCAATCTAGTTGTGTTAGCGATCTGAGACATCAGTTTCTACTGACACCACTATCCCCTGAAGATGCTTTGCAGTGTGATCTAGGATGGTATTTTCCCTGGCTTTAGAGGCTCACCAGCAAAAATACAACTTAACCTACTGCCTTTGAATTGCCACAGGTATGTGCTGAAGAATCTATATTTTTCTTAAATTTAGCAGCTCTATGTCTGAGAAGAATTTTGCATTGAAAACCAAGGAAAAAATGCTTTGGATCTGCAGGTCCATGGTGTAATTACTGCCCCAAATCGGCTATCTCCTGAGCAGCACAGAGTGAAATGCCTCGTGACAAAGGGCACCTAGAGCTGACCAATAGCTCAACATCCAGTTTGTCTGGTCTTTGTATCACCACTGAAAAAGGATAAAGCTTTGTGTCTGCCTATGCAGGGTGAATATAAATTATCTCAGTATTTACTATTGATACAGAAGCACTGTATACACACCTCAAGACAAAGCTGAATAGATCTGCATCTCTATGGAATATGAGGTTATATAGATGGCTGACACAACTGCTTCTGCAGGATTTGCAGTTGTATAAATATGAAAACTGACTCTGAATCAAAATGATCTTATTAAATAAGCATTCATGTCAATGGCATGGACAACACACAGTTTATTTTATCAGACATATCCACTTACTCCTCTAGTTCAACAAAGCATTGCGTATTGATTTGACAAAGACACTGTCAAATCATGTTGAGAGACTGCTGGTGGTACCAGTACAGACGTTAATTTATATTCTGGAACTGTGCCCTTTCTGCCATCTTGGATCTTCCTATAAGATCTGATAAAATGCACAAAAAAAATCTATTCCGCATTTTTCAGATTTATGACTCTCAAATGAAAGGAGGAACAGAAATAATCTTTCCATTTGTCAGCCTGTCATCTACATGGAACAGACACAGCTGCTACTGCTGCAAGAAAATTCTATTACAGGTGCAAAATGGACATTTCCTTCACAAATATATTTGTCATTAATTTAGCATAAAAATCTATGAGATCTTAGGGCAGTAGAATACTCATTTCATCTTCTGAACAAAAATACCAAGCATAATTCACTTCAGGTTTTGATTTTGTTACTCTGTGCAGCTGAAAATCTAGCCAATTCTGTGTAGTGCTCAGAGGTGCATGTGCCTGGTTTTGAGAAAGGTAATATGCAAAGTTGCTCTTTCACTTCAGTCTTCCACCTCGCCTCGGAGATAATGATGGGAGTCCCTACATGGTCCCTTGAAAGCGTCAAGGAATGAAGGCTACCACTACAGCAATCTTGTTTGCTTATCTCCTCAGTGAGTTATGGATGAGCACTGTCTCCAGACTAGAGATAACTAAGAATGAGTTAATTTATTTTTTTACAGAAGAACAGGTAGCTTAGGAAATACATGCAACTGTGAAATTTCATCAGTAAGCATTAGTTTGATGGTAATATGAAAAACTATATGAAATAGGAAATAAAGAACAAAATCTAAATACACATAAAATTAATATAAATTAAAAAAGAAAAAAGATAAAAGTCCTCACCTGACCCACTGTAGTAGCATGGTTAGACTCAATGATCTTAAAGGTCTTTTCCAACTTAGTTGATTCTATGCTTCTATGAGATGTCCCTGTATCATCCTAAGCACTTCCACAGCAGACAAATGAGAACTCAGAGAGTGCAACGTGCCTAGGAATGTGAAAGGTACAAAATGTGCTTTACTATGTGCTTCCGTATCAAACATCCGCTTCCTGCGAGGAAGCAGCCATCTCATGACCCGGCAGGTCATTCTGAACCCCACTTAACAAAGCACCTGACCATAACACCCTGCTGTGATCCAGCATAGACAGACCCTACCCCGTTTTCCCTTGTTATCCTGACTCTCCTCAAAGTACTCCTCTTTCTCAAATTTGCAGAGGTTCCTGTCTCCCTCTCCTTTCACTCTTCCCCCTCACATTCCATCTGCAGCCTGAAAGTTCCTGAGACAGGGGCTTCACTGCCCCCCTTGCAAGGAAATGTCTTACTGTCCCCCACTTTTCTGCCTTTTCCCTCTCTTCTCCCCCTGTAAAGGATCCCATGGGCTAATGGGAGGGGGTAGCTAATCAGAAACTACTAAACACCAGTTGGAAAGAGAATCAAAGTGCAAAATGTATCTAAGCTGAGAGAACAAGCTGTTCCCTATCCTAAAAGTCTTCAAGAACAAATACATGACAGAAATGCCAAGCATTTGTACTGATCTGTCAATGTAGGTGCAGGATCATATGACTGGAAAAATAGTAAAATTAATACTTGCGAATCTTTTATGTTTAAGAAAAGAGGAAAGCCTTGAGATTAAAAAATCAGCTTTATACCTGTGAGTCTGATGTGTCCATGTGCATGACTTCAGTGAGAATTTCAAATTAAAGAAAAATCAGATTTAACTATAAATGGGAAGTGGGTTAAAATGTAAAGTGAGATTATTGAACTATATTAAGCACATATTTTGAGAAGACAACTGTTTCTTAAAGTGTAGAAGAAGTAGTCAATCTGCATTTCAGTAAGGAATTTAGCATGATGCCACCTAAATAATATTTCTGTATAGTGTAAAACAAAGTTCTGAGAGCTGATCTCAGGAAAAAGAAGTTTCCATTTTACAGTTAATTCTCAAAGCAGACTGCATTTCAAAATCAGAGATCCTTCAGAGCAGATTTCCGACATCAGAACTTGATGTTTGCCTTATTTTGAAAAGTTGTAGACTTCATGCAATTATTTGCAACAAAAAAATACTGTGTTCGGAATTTAGAGATGTTCTGCATCCCATATATTTAACACTGTATTGTAGACTGGATGGACAGTTCTTTCATTACAAATCCTTACAGATAGGATATATCTAAAAATTTCTTTGATTCATTAGCATGCAAGGAAGAGATACCTGCACTCTTTTACTTCTGCAATGATGACATAAGTAAAGCTCTAATTTTCTGAGAAAAGTTATTTTAAAGTTTTAAGAATAGATCACTAGATAATTCACTATTTTTATTCTGAGACTATTATGTTTATCCTTTGGTTTTAGTGGAGTTGGCATGCTCATAAATCCCACCTTCCTCTGGCTGTTATTTCTGTCTGGTAAATTATTTTTTTATTCACAAGGCAATAAAAGGTCACTGGGAAGAGGAATATAATATTCACTCTCATAAAATAAAGTTAAAGAGTATTTAGCATTTATATCTTTCCAGGGTGGTGAACAAAATATGGTTTATTTGACTCAATGAAGACCTATGATACTGAAAGAGATAAATCTAATGACTTGTTTTAACAGAATAAGTTAAATCTTTCAAGACAAATCTTCAATAATGCCATGTTGTTCCCGTGGAAGTCCACTACACAATTATACATAGGTGCCCCTAGAAAAAGCAGCACTTTGGCTCTTACCTGCCAGAATTATTTATGAGATGCACAAGTAGATTTCTTAACCTCTTCTGGAAGTACAGCACGCTTCTAAGCTGTGAGTCTATTAAATTATAAAAGCAAAACATTACTTAATGAAGTTTAGTACTAAATTTGGTCATAAAATTGCAGGAATAACAGATTTTCTATTTTTCATCAAGCATTATTTTGACTGAGGGCTGGTTCCTGGGCTATGTTTTTGAGAAGCAAAGCAAATTAATTCCTTTTGAAAGGAAAATTTAATTCCGCATAGTAGGAAAATTTAATTCTGCTTGAGATACTTGGTTTAAAAAACCTGATGTAGTTGCTAACCAACTATATGTACCCACAGCCAGAAGAAGCTGGAATTTTTTAGAGCAAAATTGTATGTGAAAACGCAGTGCATAACACAGTATATTTTGCATTTTGCAACTGCAATATTCACTTTAGTTTTCTTTTTTATGCTATTTCTTCATATTCATATTCTTTTAATGCACCATGGAAGAATGGGAGTTCTGCCAGAGAATCATACTGGCCCCAAGTAGTTCCTTAGCAAGGGGGAGAATTATATTCAGAGATTTTTCCTGGTTGACCTCATGTATTAATTGCAATCTTTAATGTAAGCATCTAACAGAAATAAATAAATAGATAGGTAGACAGCTAAATAAATAAATAACAAGTTATTCTGCCAGTGGAGTTTTGAAACAAGATTTCTCCTAAATGTGCACTCAGCTTCAGAGTTTTGAATGGAGAGTGAAGTCAAACATCCTTCTGTATCTGCCCTATGGCTTCTATCTGCTTTCTCCCATGTCTGCTCTAATCAGTTTCAGCCTATTCAGCCCATGCTCTTTGCAAACCTCAATTCACTTCATTAATCTACCTTTTCCTCTCCATTAAGGAAGAATTTTCACATAAAGTGTTGTTGCTGTCCTAAAAAAAAAAAAAAATCATCTTGCAAAGTTAAGATTTAATTAAGCGTTCTCTGGGAAGCTTAGCTTGAAATATGAAATAACTGTCCCATGTTGACACACGGTACACTTTACATTTCAAGTTCTTACTGAAGGATTACAATGAAAAAACAGAAGCATCTTTTTAAATTTTGGGCAACAAGTTCCTTATTCCCATTACTGTTCTCAGAAGTAATTGAAACCAAACATTTAGGTTCTTCGTATTCTTTTCCAGTAAAAGACCACCCTGCTGTGGTACTTGAAACTGCCCAAATGCTGTTATTGAAGATATTTTCAGAACAGTGTCTCAAAGAGTGATTGAGGCTTGATGGAACTTTTTCTTCCTTTCTATCTCAGTATTGAAAATCAAATATAATCACTACTTATCCTTCCACCTGCACAGCTACCTGCCTTGGGCTTCTCAAGTGGCACCATGTAACTTCATAACTCCCATAAATCAGGTAATCATGTGTATTCAGTCCTAGACGTGCCACAAACTCATTTTTTAACCCAACAAGATTTATTGGGTGGTGATTTTTCATGCCTTCTGGCACCCCGTGACAGTGGATATTTATACTTTTCTTTCCAAGTTATTCTATAACATTTCAAAGCAATGACTGTATATCACAGTTTGTGTTCCAAAAGTATCATCTCATGACGACCTCCCTACGCATTGATACGCACAGGATCTAAGAGTTCAGCCATTTCTTTTTTTCCATGGCTGACTGTGCTGCCGGTTTTTACAAAGACAGAATGGATGTATCTGGAACAATGTGTTTTGCATTGTTGTTTTGAAAGTCCTTGTTACGTACTGGCATAATGGATCTTCCCACCTTGGTGTTTTTAGCAACTGGCAAACTACAGGTGGTATAATATGCCCTAAATGACAATCTGTTACCAAATCTTGTCACCAAATTTTAAAGACATTATTCAGAAGACAAATCATCTGTAAACAGGCTACTACAGTGAGTTTATCCTTAATGCTAATGTGTGCTGATATTCCAGTGATGGAAGATGGAATGATTGTCATCTTTGTCAGGAAAATAATAAACCTGTTGTAGAAATCATTAATGATTCAGTTTTACAAGAGTAATAATACTGAGACAAACCTTCCTATTCCCATATTGAAATAGCGAGAGTTGAAAGCTCCCTGAAAAGCTAGTTATCAAAGGAAAAAGAAACAGTAGGAAAACTGCACATTTGAGCCAGGCTTAAACTGTTTACCCTGGAGCAAAGCCCATGCTGCAAAACCTGGCAAAGAAAGCAAACACAGTGGAGCAGTGAAATGCAAAATGGTCTAGCCCAAACTTTTCTATATTACTGCCAGTAAAGTCATGTGATTTTTTTTTATTAACATACATAATAAAATATTTTGTCTTCTGGATTCTGCTGTGTTTGGTTTCCTGGTATCTGTGCTATTTTGGTTAGACCGCTAAGGAACAATTACACATATCCCACTGCACTAACACACCCACTGATAGTCAGCTCCATGGTCCACAAAGATAGCTGTCCTCATTATAAACATTAGACTGAAATATAATTATTATTAGGTATCATCATTATGGAGTTCATAATACTAGAATGTTATTTATATTCAGAGTGTATTATTTTATGATTCACCCATACATATGATTCATACTATTCAATTTATGCTTTGTTTCCAGAAGTTTCTAACTGTGATGCATTTCAGTTTAAACATTCCCTGATTACATTATCTGTAATCCTACTATTGTCTCTAGGAAGGCCATTGTAGTACTCTATGTAACATCACCCAAGATCAGTAATACACTCTTAAATAATGTGAAGCAAAGCATTATTCAAGCCTCTCACTATACAATATTTGAGAAGCAGGACCTAGAAGTGAACAAAACACAGAAAAAAAACCCTGGATTTTAACTGCAGTCCAACGAAAGCATGACAGTCAGTGCCTCAAAGTTCATTAAATGTGCAGAAACTGCTTTGATCTGCATTGTGTTTTAACAGTAAAGGTGGAATTGCTACAATTAGTGTTGAGGCTGTGATTATAAAATAAGAAGATGAAGTACTATCATGTAAAAATAAAATCCACGTCCAGCCTCCATCAGATTTGGCTTTCACATGGCCTAACACAGCCATGAGCCATCCACTGTCTTTTCAGAGTCTTCCCTAATCATGAATTTGAGGATGGATCAATGGCCGAGGCTCCTTGCAAACCTTACTGGAAAGCATCTTCAAGGCCACTATTGCCTTCACAACTGTCTTCAAGTTGGCCTGGACTGCAGGCAACCTAAACTGCAGCCAGCTGCCCCTTGGTACTGCATGAAATACAGATAAATCATAAAATAGCTACAAGAATGAGGAACCATGCCAGACTTGAATACTCCACATGCACAAATAAACTTAAGCTCGGCCTCTTTTCCATCACTAACCTACATCTAAGACTATCTTTAACATTATGACAAACCCCATACCCAACAAGTATATGAAGTATAAGACCCTGTGTGTCCCAGCCCTCATCCTCACTGTGGAAGATAAGCAAAATCCAAGCATTAAGCCAGTATAATAATCCTTAACACTATCCACAACCCCATAGATACTGCTATACCAGCAGTGCATCACCTAGCTCTTTAAACAACATGGACAAGGTCTCAGAGGATCAAGTAGTTAATCTCCCAGTTCAGGCCTCTGTCCCAGTCTCAACCCTAATTCAAACTGTAACCTTGAGTATAATCCTTCTTGTCCCTTTCTCATTCCAGTTTTGTCCTAGGCTTGAATGACACAGAAATTTGAACAGTAAGTCTATCACTTCAGCCTTTAGCACCCACAACAACATATCAAGAAGAAATTAGTCATTAATCTTATATTATAAATCAATTTCAATTCAATTGTCACAGAAAGCCCCAATACTTGAGCAAGTTCTTGGCTTGGTTGAACTTAATAACAATAAATCAATGTATTTCACATGCTGAATTTGGAAGAGTAAATGTAAAAACAAACTTTTATCCCCTGGCATTTTAATGAAGGGTAAACGAAGTCACTAACCTACCTAAAACCAAAGTGATCTTTTTCAAATGTTTAAGACATTCTGCAAAAACATTTATTCTTTTGAATGCTTTTTGGAACCTTCTAGGAGGAATTATTTTGAGAAATACTAGATCTAGAGAAAAAAAGGCAACTATATTGGCTCTCAGAAACATGAACATAGTAAAGTTAAGCACCCTGGAAAGCAACAGACCTGAAGCAAACTATAAACTGGAAAGATATTGAAGAGAAGATGTGAAACACTGAGCTGGATTGCCTGAACCAGAGGATTGCAGTGAGAATTTATGGTTTAAAAATTTACAGTTGTTCAGTTTGAAGGAATTTTAACCATGCAGAGTCCTCCCTCTTGAAGCCACAGTGACTGCTCACATCTCTCAAGAGAGGGACAGCCTGTATTTTATGCCTATCAGTCAAAAATTTCCTTCCTAATGATGTTTTTAAGTATACATGCATGAAATGGGAGTAAAGAGTCTTGGGAAACACCTGTAAAAAAAAGTCAGGTAAGATTTGTATGGTGCGTACTAATTTCACATGTCCTTACAGATGTATAATTTAATAGATGATACTGGAGAATGTAATATAGATTTTGTTAATAGGCTATGGATTATGTTAACTGAAGGAGTGCTTGAGAACCCTGTAGAATAGGATAGAAAATACCTTCTTTCTTAAGAAACTACTTTTCTATAGCAAACACAGAACTGTTTACTCAAATAGTGGATTAAAAAAAGAATTTTCCAGTATGAGTAATAATGACAACATCTCAAAAGCTGACAAAACATGTTTGGGCTTCAGCCCTGCCACTTACTTGATGAAGAACACCCTCTCAAAAATTACATTATAGGCTTAATATAAGTAGGGTTAGGTTTTTTTTCTAACAAAGGGGACTATGCGATCATGCAAAAGCAAATGCATAACCGCATGCAGGCATTAGCCTTGCAGCCTCAACACCAAAAGCCCAGGTGGCATTTCAGGAGCAGTGATGGGCTCCAGCTCAGGTGGCGCCTGGCTGCTGCTGCTGCTGCACTGCAGGCTTGAGGGAAGGACCCCTCTTTGTTAGGGGAAAAGTGCTGAAGCTGTAGCCCACCCTGTTACGGAGGTTGCCAGGGTTACTGCAGGGATCCCCAGTGCAAGATTCAGGACTGTGACAGAGAAGTTTTGCTTCACTAAACAAAGAAATAACAAAATAGAGATCATTAAATACTAGAAGATACTAGAAATAAATACAACTGAAGAAAACCACTAACAGCTACACCCAGGCAAAATGCCAGAGCTGGGAAGATTATCGCTAAAGCCTGAATTACCTGCTGATTTAAAAGTGTTCTATAAACCCAGGGGGAATTTCTGGCACAACACAATTACATTAATATTCCTGTCTGTGTTATACCCTTTACCAGTCTCATGGTATGCTCAGCTGTATCTGAGCTATCCCATCTATGCTGCTTGGAGACGGGTATGTCTTGTTCCCAGTGCAGAACCAGATGAAGCCTCAGCTTCAGCCCTCATGCTGGTTCAGCACAGCTCTCCCTGCGTTTGACTGTAAAAGGACTCATCCAGGAGTTTTTAACTGGGTTACAGGTTGATTCAGTGTTTGAGTACAAGATGCAGTTTGAATCGGTTCAGCTGCTGTGCGCTGTCTCTTTCTGGCACAGCACGTCTGTGTGAGATACTGTAACCAGGGCCAAATATGGGAGCACAGGCATGAAGCCGTGCTGCTGAGTAGGCCATAGGCACATGAGCAGCGCTGTATAAGCACAGCAAGAGTGCACTCATTTTATTACATATTCAAGGGTAAAACATCTTGTATCTGAGTTCAGAACTGCACCCCTGATATAGACACAACCTTAAAATACGAGTTCAGAAACTACCAGTGGTTGCTGTGAAATACACTAGCACAAAAGCCTCCTAAGATTTTGAGAAAAATCCATCAATCTTAAAATTCACCAAGTCTTAAAGCTGCTTATTTTGGTTTGAGCTTGAGTCTTTTATCCATATTTTTCTGCTTCTAGTTTATATCTGTATTTGAGGAAATGCACTTACTCTTGCCTTTTTTTAATGTATTTTTGACATGGAAGCACGTATAATTTTATGGTATCTGTGCAAAGTCTCATGTGACCAGTATAAGGTAAGGAAAAGGTGACTTATGTAATAAAAGAGTTTGAGAGAAATCTTGTATTAAAAGTAATGTCCCACCACTTACATAATGATTTCAGATACAATATTGTACTGAGAAATTACACTGAACAACAGTATTTACACATTTTTCTAGGAATTGCTTTTTAAATCTCAAGTCCAAAGTATTGTTCTCCACCATTAACTGTTTCTTTGGCTGTGAAACTTAGTTTGGACACTTCTGCATTAGCATTCTTAACCATTGCAGGTATTCAGGATATCAGAAATTTCTTTCTATTCTAAACCGTTCCTTTTAGAAACTAGTTTTGAAGATTACCGTAGTTTAAGTCCTGAGAAAGAAAAGCATGCCTGGATGTATTCATGCTATAAACAATTAGTAGAAAATTAATAAGAACAACAAAGAATAATTAGTAACTCTAAAAGGGTAGTTTACCTAGTGAAAGAAATGGTTTTCTGAACTTAGCTATTTAGGCATATATCTTGACTTATTGTGAAGATTTTCAAGCAGTATAATTAAACTAGACAATTTGGGTTCATTATCTTCATATTTTCCCCTGGACACTTACGGGGGTTTGGCCTTTATTAGTTATTTAGGCATGTGAGCATCCATTTCTGTATTTCTTAATGGTTGGCTTTCTCATAGAAGGAACCGTGAATGTCCTACGCTTCTGGAAGTTGTACTCAGTAAACTTTGAATTTTTGGGTCTATCCGTCTCTTCCACTGGACACACTCTTCAAGCCCTTGTGTGCGATAGAGATTGCAGGAGCTGACCCGTCCTCCATCCTAAGGGATGTTTGATGGTTCCACAGCCTCTGCTTGGTGGTAACTGGGCACACCAAAACGAGAGAGAAAAGGTAAAGAATCTCTCCTAGGTACTCATGGCACCTTTTAATTTTTTTAAACAATATGTTTAACCCCCACATAAAAAGTGTGACACCAGTTTTGGTTCCACCTCATTCCAACCCTGTCTTATTCCTGGGTATGAGCTGTCAGATGCACAGGAGACAAGCAGACAAGCCTGATGTACAATGTGGACAGAGGAAAGCATACTGCAAGGATACCTCGTGCTGCCCTTTTCAGGAGACTTTAAGCCTCTTTTTCTCCTTTGCTCCTTCCATACTTCCAACTAGAAGAGATTCAGACTGGAAGAGAGTGCAGACAGGAGACAAAACAGACAAAACATTGCATATGTTGCATCAAAATCCTGTGGCAGTAGACTTAGCTGTATCACAGACAGGTTTGGGATTTCATTGAGATATAAAGCTGAAGAAGAAGCTGACAAAGGTGAGAAAAATCCCCCAGCAAACGCAGGGAAAAAGGTATCAAAAAGAATGTAGCCAGATAAATTGCTGTTTGTGCAAATGGCGTGAAAGTCTGCCTTCAAAATATTCAACATACACATGGATTTATTCTGAATTTTTCTGTCTTTTTAGCCATCAAAAGTTTTCTGCAACTTTGAATTGCTGGACCATATAATTGAATAAAAAGAAATATGTTAAGTGTTTAGCAGTAACAAATGGATCTAATAATCGTCAGAATTTTAGTAATACAATTATCACATGATTCTGGAGTTCTCACAGAATTAAAGGGATTAAATGCCTCTCTAAGGCTTCACAATTTGATGTGAATCTAGAAATCAAAAAGGCTGCCTGAAATTCCTCTGCCTAAATATATATATATATATATATATATAAAATGCACACAGAGCTTTTACTCCAAGTGAGAAACATGAAGAAAAGAGTTGTCATGTTGAAAATTTGAGGGTACGTTGGGGCTGACTTTTGGGATTTTGTAGTTTTAAGAAAAGTTCAGAGGCAACTAAAAGGATTTTTCCATGTTAGCTAAACTGAACGTGAGGACAAAGGGAGGACTGTCCAGAGTACAAACGATGAACTGTGAGATTAAAAAGAAGTCTCTTTGTTGCAATTTTATCATCACTTGTAAGTGACAAAGTGCCAAAAGACAGGTTTGTGGCAGCAGCAATATATTTTCTTCAGGGCAGAAAAATCATCAACAAGGTGTCTGTATATGTGCAGCACTGCTTGAATATGAAAGCAATTTTCTGAAGCCCTGTGGCTTAATTCTTTGTTTTCATCAAGAACGAATATTCTAGATCACAATCTTCAGTGACTGATAGTAATGACACACTGTGAAAAATGGATGAGCAAGTTCCTCAGATGACTGCTGGACAAGGCTCCGCTACCATCGACAGCAATAGTTGCATTTATCTAAAAAGAGATTAAATGCTAACAAGGTTTCGGTACATTTATCTGCCTGGCTTCTGCGTATGGTTCCCATTAAATTAAAGGGGAAAGAAAATATAAAGGGAATAAAATGAAGAGAAAGAAGAAAGAAAAGGCATGATGCATGTAGAGAGCAACTGTAATTTTCCATTTTCTCAAATACATTTATTCTAGAAAAATACCAACAAGAGATGCAGAAATACAAATAGTGATAAAATTGCTCAATCAAAACATACGTAATGTGGGATAATAAGAATTATTGCATGATCTACCTCTACTGCATTAACATACCTTCAAGAAAACCTAATTATGCATCCAATATTCTTCCTTAATATCTTCTGAAAAATGCCTCAGATACATGAAAGCCAATGCTTTTCCTGCAGCAGGACCATATCCTCCAGCATTTGATGGCAACATAATTTACAAGCTTCTTTAATTATGCCTGGCTGGTACCTTCATTACTTTCCCATGCAGAGCACCCTCCGAACTGGAGTAAAGACCGTATGTAAGGGAGCAAGTTCTGTAGACAACCTCAAGGGATTTTCTTTTCATTGGCAAGTAGAGATAGCTGTTGACTTCTCTATCCACTCAAAATTTGCCCAAAAAATCACTGGGTTTGTCCTAGATATGGACTTGAATTAATGGATTTGTATAAATTACTTCAAGCAGTGAAGAATATTTGCATTTGATTCTATTCCTTCTGATATAAAATTAAAAAAAAACAAACCAAAAGCATAGGTAGGAATGAGATAGGACACTGAAAGCATCTGACATCAGGTGAAAGTGCAGGACTCTGATCCTGATTCAGGCAAGAATATAATCTTGGTACAGGCTTGGCTTTCTGCACGTAAGCAGTCTCACTTCAGACATGGCAAGATTAAAGCAGATGGAGGTACACATGGGCAAAATTAAGTCTGTTCAGTTCCTTGCACATTTAAACTATGGCATTTATTCCCCGAACCTCAAAGCTATTTAGACACCTTAATCTCTCTGAGATGCTGGGCATTACTCAGTACTGCAGAAATGGGCTTCTTCAATAGAGTTGAAACAAAATTATATTTTAATGAATTTATGTGATTAATATGATTAGAAAAATATTGTGATTCTGTATTCAAATAGAGTTGATTTTGATGCTTTGTATTTTTTGCATTAAAACCCTGCCTTTACATGAATTTTAAACCAGATTGTCTAGTTAGTGTGAAAATTAAGCCATTAAAATAACACTAGGAAAATTTTTTTTGGAAGTATTAATTATGTGCTTATTTACAAATCGAAACTTTTCAAGCCTAACCATCCAGGAAGGCTCATTATCTCTCTGCAGTAACACAGTTCTGCTGAAGACACATGTGATTAATTTGTTATAACCTTCATAAAGATAGTGCCTTGGGGCCAAGCATGGCCCATCCACAAAACTCAATGGAAGCTAGCAGTGCTTAGTCAGGGATAGGCTCTGCCACTAGATTTTTCGATCCTTGCTTTTCTAACTTTCACGGTCATCACTGGAGGTGATATCCAAGATGATAAACAGTGTATGGGTATGTGCATGCCGTTATGTCTTCAACTGATGGAGAATTTCCCAAGCTGAGATGAAGTAAAAGGGCTGTGTGGTTACAGGACCCTTACTCTACAAGGTGATGGCATCTCCTGTAGTGGGACCCTATGCTGGTTACGCCGGGAAGTATTTTTGCCTAACCTCCACAAAAAATGAAAAACTGTAGCCATCTGTCTTTAACTGTCACTCAAATAAGCTGTGAATAACAATTGGCTGAATACAATTATCACCAGTGAGACTGCTATTTAGGTTAAATGTAATAGTGAGCACTGACTACACAGAGAGCCGTAAGGACAAAGGCGAACTGTCGGTGTTGTTAAACACTGGTTAAAAGCCTAACTAGGGAAAAGAGTAGTATATTTCTATTTAATTCCTATCAATGAGAGTAATTTTTGATTCTGTTATAACAATACATTTTAAAACACATTTTGCATGTCTATTATTCCTGTAAATATAAAACTGATATGAAACCAGTATTGTGAATTTCTTTAGTGACTGCAGTAGTCTGACTTCGTCATTAAATGTGTTTACTTCACAGCCATAAAGAGAACCCCTTTTTTTTAAAAGGAAAATTGTAAAAGTATACATTATTATAGTATGAGAAAAAGTAAGAAGTATTTTGCAGTGAATTCCAGTGCAGTATAACAAGCCTTAAATTCTCCACTTTGATGTCTTAAATTTCCTCAAATCTCACTCCACCGTGAAAAAATCTAGTCACAACATGAGCTCATTACTAGATCATGGAGGCCAGTCTCATTACGGCCTGGGATTCTGGGAGGGAGCTCCAGAAAGATCAGACCTTCAGCAAGAAAAACAAGTCCATTATTTACCAAGATATTGGCGTTCTGTCTCTTTATTCAACTACTTCTAACACTGCACATGAGAACTACAGTACTGAAAATATACTGTACCAGGAATGGCACACAAGATTTATGAACAATTTGTCCCTCCTGTCATTGGCAGAACAAGCCTCACCGCAGATCAGAAATGAAGCAAAACAAAAGAAAAACCTTAAAACCCCTCATGCAGCAGATGCTCCATTCAAACAAGCCACTCAACAAGGGCTAACTTTTCAAATTTGCAAAGTTCAAATTGTGTGACACAGTATTTATGTGGAAATACGCAATGCACACATACATCCGTGAGGCATTTCTGGACATATGCTCTCTCTTCTGAAGGCTACAATGTCTCTTTATATTTTAGCATAAATTTATTTATTCATACGTTCACTCATCTGTACTCATCTGTTTTGAGTCAACAACACCCTTAAATTTAAGCAATTCTCAATCCCTCATGTCTATCCTCCTGATCTAATTAAAGCAATCACATCCTCTTCTAGCTCACTTTTTACAAGACTAAAAAAAAAACCCTATTGTGATCTTCAGCTCCTTGACCATCCAGGGAACTCTTCTTTGCAATTGTTTCTAATTGATTTCAGCTTTACTGTAGGTAAGTGAACAGAATTTTATCAGTACTCAAGATCAGATCTCAGTAGGGCCTTATAAAACGGCATTCGCATTTCGTTCTCTCTTAGAAATGCTTTACCTGATGCAGTCAAAGACCAACTACTTTTCACACTCTTGCATACAGTCAATGTCAGAGTTATCCTTCAACCAAGACTGCACCCAAGTCACTTAAGGCACCTACTACAGGAAACAGCAGAGGACGCAGAGACAAATGGTGCAGAATTACTCATGCCCGCACTGCTTGGGACATGCAGTCTTTTTTCTAGTGACTGCCAACCATGTCTAAATTGCATAGCACTTGATCTGGGTCCCCTGTGGTGTCTGCATGATAGTCCTGTGGACCTAAGAATGAATACTGATTCTCTTGTGGCTTTCCAGTTAAGGTGCCCAAAATAAAAAGGAAACTGAATTGCTGTATGCCAGAGTAATGTCAGACCAAGGACACTGTTTGAACATGCATGATACATAAGACGTACTGGGTTTGCTGAAACAGGGTTGGATGTCTATGCAGGACAAAGGGAATTAAATGTGTTTAAGCTCTCCCTACCTGTATGTGGAAAACAGTCCCCAGAGTGAACTTCACCTTCTACCTAGTAACACACTTGGATTTCCCCTGGGAAGGAATTAATGGTGAAGTTCAAGAGAAAGCTTCAGGATCCAACACACATGCAGTGTAACTGATCAGGAGAAGACCCAGAAGTGAGCTGAGGATTTCCATCATCTCACCGGCATATACACTCCTTTTTTTCACCTTTGTTATTTCCAGCAGATGGTGGTCCCTTGCTTGACAAATTACTTTCAATCCAGTACTATCAATGCAAATTAATTTTACATTTTCTTTATGTTTAATTTAAATTGAATCATCTCACAGTGATCTCTTAGAATTTTCTGTAGCCATTTCATCCTTACCATCTCAATTGTTTCCCTAGTTTGAATATAAAATAACATCAACTTGTATTGATTCAATGACTGTTTACTGAAGAAATCAGTCTGTTACAGTTCCTAACACACAGATAAACCATTAAACAAAACAGCACCAGTGAACAGTGGAACTCCTCTATCATACAATTATTAAAGTCATGATATAATTTTGCCCTGTCTCAACTATCTGTCTCAGCCAACTCCTAAGCACAGTTTAGGAGTTACCACAAGCTGGCAGCATGCATGGAGGCAGCCTGTTTGAAGACTCAAAGTGTTCAATAATATGGATATGGGTCATGCCATGCTGTTGGCTTCTGCATCAGTAAATAGTCCCAGTCCTCTAAATTACCTGGTGCAGATTTGGTCCACATCGTTATTAGCCTTGCCTAAAGATAAACCAAATACTTCAAACTAATTTGGAATTATTATAACCACTTAAATACACTTAAATCTGTATTTAAATTATTTTCTTTAATATGTTTGAAGATTCAAATGGTTTGCCATTTTCTTAGGTCTTTAGGAGGTAAAACATTCAGTTAGATTTCAGTATATTCCAACAAGATTAGAAGACTCTAACTAATTGTTCACTAATTGTGAACATTGTATGTCACTTTATCTCTGTGATGAACAGAACCAGTCTCTGCATTCGAACACATCTAGACTTTGGGTGTTTTGCCCAGCTTTGCTACTGGAATGGAGAAAATGATATTTTAGTATTGTAGGACTTTTTCCTGTAACAGTAAACCCATCAAGTTCCTGGAAGATATTTTCTGTGCATAGGAAAGTAGGACTATAAAAAAACATAAACCTGCAAAGGTGGTCAGAAACTGCGATCATACAGGGTTTGTGCAGATCATACAGAGTTTCAGAGAGGCAAAACCTTATCAACAGAGACACAACAGCTCCGGCCACCATCCTGCAGAGATACATGCACATGCACTGTCCTCTTTCATGCACCACTGACTCAGCGGGACCACACATATGTACAGAGCTCAGCAGGATCAGGGACTGCCTGTTTCAGACGCATCCATGACCCTGACTGGCTCCTCTAGATTCTCAGTAATTACTAAGTGATCACTGTAATGAATTATGCATTCAAAAATGTTTTTCTTAAACTGATATCACTTCATTCTCCCAAGTAACATGCATGTTGGATTCTTACTAAATGTATTGCTTTAGGCTACTGATTTCTACTTAACGCAGGCTGCATCCTTGTGCCCTTGCTTTCTCAGTTACTCTCGCTAATGCTTAGGAAATGCCCAGGTTGATTTTGTTGGCAGTTTTATGGTACTGGGAGCAAAAAGAGATGGGATAATGAGAAGGAAAGAGATCGTTTATCAAGACAGAATTAAAAGCAAGACTTTAACAAAAATGTATTTTGGTTAAAATTTTAAATGGCATTTGCCTGAATTGTCTGGGAACCAATTTCCATTCACTCTATCCTCATGTGGCCAGAAGGCTTATACAATGCATTTTACACTGTGATTTTCCCCATATTATGAGGGGGGAGTTATTTCATATTCTACTGTGCTTCCAGAGTTTCAAAGCTGAGTCTTAACCTTTCAATCTGCTTATTAATACTCATGTCATGGCTCCTGTTGAGAAAGAGGTTTAGTGTCACTGTCCTCAATCAGTGTCCTTTCATTCACTTTCATTAAAGAACCATGTTTTCCTGACAAAGGATAACAAATGGACGCTGTGGGTCCCTAATGTGCTTTTTGACTACAGAGCCTGCACCATTTCTCTGAAGCAATGGCAATTATTTGTCATTTTAATATGACTTGGCAAGGAGATCCAAAAACATATGACCATTATTCATCAATATGTATATCTTGTGCTTGCATTAATATTAGAATATCATTATTATTACCCTGACATTGTATGAGTTAGACAAAATTACATCATGTAAAAAATGTATTAAGCTATGTTCGGCTATATCCATACAGCAAGGCAAAAGCAATTTAAAGACCTGTAGCAACTCTGTGTTGAATGCAGCAATTCATTCTGATTAGCAGTAAAATCCCTTTACCTGTGTATTAATGAAATATGTTCCAGTATCGCTCCACTGTTAATTGGAAACAGCATAGTACTGTGTTTCTATTGTTAGCAAACACAAAAGATGATCTCATCCATTTTCTTTGTTGCTAAAATCTCATAATATTTCATAATCTTGGCATGACAAAGAAAAAAAAAGGCAATTTCTGTTAATTTGGGAGAATGGCACAGCCACGTTTCTGCCATCTCTTCTAGGTGTTTTTGTGGCTACTGCTTGTGTTCAAGCTATTGCACATTTATGTAAGCCAAGCTTGTATGTGCTACTTGAGTCCAGTGCTAAGTTCATTGTAATTTTTTCCTTCAGGAATAAAAGAGTTGTGCTTATGTCACTGACAGTTGGATTTAGATCAAGAATTACTGGTTAAAGCCAAAGAGATACTCCTATTCTTTACTGGATCGGTGGAGCATGGAATTAAAAGTGGATGAAGAAAACATCCTAACAATATTTAATATTTTCCTTCTCATCCCCCTCCACCTGAAAAATAACATTCCCCTATAAAGAAGCTAAGGTAGAAAAGTCTAGGAATAAAATCTCTGTAATAACATTCAAGGACTGCAGGTTCTATTCAAGCAGAATGCTACGATTATTTTTCTCAAGAGGGTATGACCTGAGGGAGAAAGACCCTAACATGAAGTAATATTTGAGTACCTCTTTTTTCCTAGGTGACATACTTATTTTTGCACGACATTAAGACAGCTTCAAACATACATCCCCTTGCACAAGTTCTGCCATTTAAGGACATTTTCCCAGTGAACTGTTGGAAAATATAGTTTGTAACTGAACTGCAGCAGCAAAGATTATCAGAGGTAATGGCAAAGGCACATGGCTTCAAAATGCTCAAAATGCACAAAAATTAGTTTTCTATCAGAAAGCCTGGAACTCACCTGATGTATTAATTAGTTTAGCAGCTGAAAAATTGTATGAATTTGATTTTTCACCTATTTCCCTCTAAGTTGGAATAAGATACTAGGAGCATGATACTCTACTTTAAGACGTAAGTGTGTGACATTTTTTCAGGTCACTGAACCCCAGCTGTCTCAGTCTCTCCATTCTGTATGGCTGGACTAATATCCATTAGGATCTCTTAAGGGCTTGGGACTCATCCTTTTGTTTATTCTCCTTATCTTTCACTTAATATCAAAACC
Source organism: Pezoporus flaviventris (assembly GCF_033815535.1). Classification (NCBI taxonomy): domain Eukaryota; kingdom Metazoa; phylum Chordata; class Aves; order Psittaciformes; family Psittacidae; genus Pezoporus; species Pezoporus flaviventris. The sequence goes on from NW_026892595.1 coordinate 13,649,589, forward strand.
TACATTATTTTACCTCTCTCACATGATTTCTCCATTAATTCCCATTTGACCAGCTGTAGCCCCTTATCAATTTTGTATAGATATTTATGTTAAAATTAGGTTACTCTAAAACATTTAAACCCATCACACAACCATGCACCTTACTGTGCCCTATATACTTCAATTAATATCTGTTCTAGAAAGAGCTCCAATTTGATCACTTGAGTGCTTTGTTTGTAAGCAGAAAAAGGCAGTCGTAAAATGCCACTGAACTCCTTCATGCAACGTGACATGAAGCACCAGTTGTGCCAACTTAGGAGCAAGCACGTATGACAGACAGACAAAGGCACATCAGTTATCTGGGTGGGAGGATTTTTGCAGAATACCGTTTTGCGCATTTGAGACAAAAAGACCAAAGACATGAAGAGAAAGAATCAATAAATCAACAGTATTACCTGAACAACATTGGGATTATAGCCCTAAAAAAAGCCCAGCAAGAGTTATGCCAAATGCTATCTGAAAGACGCTTATAATTCCTGTCATTTTGAGCAATCTTTGTAAATAAAAAAGATGATACCAAAACACCTGACTCCTTCAACCACTTTTCCTAAAAGAAATATCTCATTGACCAACTGCTCAAGTCAAACAAGTGATATAGGAGTATTCTTTCCAGTACTGCTTATATGCCTTCTTCACCTTCATGCTAAGTAAGCGGTCCAGAGGCAGTAGGTCTGGTCAGCACAAAACCAAATGGATCGGGATGGGGAGTAGGAAAGCAGTGAAGATGTCAGCACCTAGCTATCCATTTGGTACTGCACCTGAATCGGAGCAACCCCCTGTTATCAATACAAGCTGGGGAATAAATAGATGTATGGTTACATGATTTATATCTGTCTAGAGTGGGGTCACTAGGGTGTACTCTAATACCACTTTGGGACTGACTTTCTGTTTCTTGCCTTCTAGTGCAAAATCAGTAAGAATGTGGGATGGCCAAAGTAGCTGCATCAATGCTTGGTTATTGCCTGGAGTACTTAACAAACATGCCTTTTCAGTGTTTCCTCAAGTGTATATATTATGGGAAGAGCAGCAATATTTTTTCAGTCTTTTGAGAGCATGAGTGGGAACAAAGAAAAATTGAAAACAGCAAAATTAAGATCATCATTCTTAAATACGAACAGATATACTATGAGGAAATCACACTGACTAAATATCTTTAATATGTACATGCATTTGGCACTTTAATTGGGGATGTTTAAGATTCAGGTTGTTTATCTTTCCAGTTTTTAGTTAACAAAATACAGCTGGGATGAGCTGTAAGAAACCACTGTATGTAAAATGGTTTGTGGAAGACCAGAATAGCATCTGAAATAGCGAATCACCTGCTGGCGCTATAGAGACAGATGATACCCTAAAAATAACCTAAAGGAAGAATAATTAAAAACTGCAGCCTTTATTAGTTTCCTGACCTGGCTTACCAGTGGGAACCCCATACAGACCTATCGGCACAGCAGCGGGGGAGGCACATAGAGCGAATAGCTTTAGCTGAGCACTGGCGATAAGAGAAACTAGGGCTGCTCCTGAAAGAAATGTACATCAAATATGACACAGTAAAATGCATCTTGTTTAAGCTTTATGTTTTTTTAGGACTGCACATTTGTGTAACTGCCCAGAAAGCAGCAATATTTCTTCCCCATGTTCCCCTGGAGAGGACCCACAGGAATACAATGCCTGCGCTTGGTGGCCACGAGTACTGATGTAAAAAATCAAACCTTGCATGAAGTTACAAAGGGTGGCCACAAATATTTGGAGGATATAAAGATCAGTTTCTTAGGATAATCTTAGGATAATCTAGATATCCCCAAATATCTTTTAGGATAAAAGATATTTAAAATCTGAAAAAAATATGGAACCAATGTGAGAAATCCTTTAATGCTCTTACAGGTTTGGAATAAACATGGAAAGGCAGTAATGGCTTTGCTGCCAGGGAGTTCCTTTAAAATGAGACCAAACAAAGCACTGGAGAATAAGAATGATGAACTAGAATCTTTAATTTCTATGATTTGGAGGTTCTTTTTCATCACTTAATCGATTTCTACATTGTCTATAGAAAAAAAAAAGAGGTGTAAAAAGAAAAAGGAAATACAGAAGGCACTACGGCTTACGCTAAAATTCAGCTATCATTTAATAAATGTAACATTCTTTTTTCTTCATGCTGTTTCTTGGATCTATCACATTTGCTGTCATTTGCCACATTTTGCATGAGATACCAATTTTCTGAGAAACTCTGGGATAATGATTGCCTTCTGTATTTGTTAATATAGCACACAGAATACTGAAACTTTCATCCCTCTTTCACGTCCCTCTTTCACGTCCCTAAGCAGTAGTAGTAAAAAAAAAAAATAAAAAAATAGAAGGGGCATTATCTGCACTTTTTAAAGCTGCAAATGACATGTATTGTATTTTTCTTGCTGCCGCTTTCTTCCTGTGAAGGTAAATATTTATCTTGAGAGGTCAACTAATGCATAATAGAAGCAGAGTATTCCACATGGTGGTGCTGCACTAAGAACTTCTCCAAACTCCCTTCTCAAAAGATATTTGTTGTTCTTGACCTTGACTGTCCTTTGGGAAAGAGAGGAAATTTGGTCTCAGCTTTCACAAGCAGTAGCAAAAGCTAATCAAACTCCCTTTCACTTCCATTTCCAGCATGTGTGTTGCTTTCTGATGAAGACTCCTGTCCACTGAGAGTTTTACCCAAATCTAAAACATTTCCCACAGGATCTCTGGAGATGCTGACACAGTAATCCATGTGAACTTCAACAAATTTTTAGCTAATCTGGGGTCCTCCAGAATTTACCTTCAGCATCCCAGTTATATTTTGACCTGAAGGGTCTGGCATTTTATCACAAAATTTTTACAGTAATGTCAAACTCATTTGGCCTAAAGGGAAATTTTCCAGTAGGAAAGAGGTGTTTTTTTTTTTATCCTATTCTACCTTTCTTAAATAGAAACACTGCGTATAGCAATGCTAATAGCTCAACAGTGACATACATATGAATGGGTGCATGAACAATATTTGCAGTGGATTAAACCTCAGTACAAACACAGCCTCAGAATGCTCTGGAGGACATCCTCGGACATGGCAGGAAAGAGCATTCAAAAGAGCAACTGATGGTGCTTGTGAAGAGGTATAGCTTGTTTTCTACTTGGTAGACAGTCACTAATGCACTACTAAATTCTGCTAATAAAATACACTTTGGGTGAGCTTTACTCATGCATTCCACTTTTCACCTCTTGAGAAATAGGGTACAAAGGCACCATCACAAAGATGACCTTCTGTTCTTAACAGATTTATAAAGCTAGTATCTGGAAAAGAAATATCCAAACTATGTGTTTCCAAAAGTCTCTATTTTGGTAATTCAGTTAAAGAACAAAATAAATGCAGTATGAATATATTAAACTAAAATAAATAAGCATTAAATTATTACATTCTTTGAATCCACAAGTTGATTAAATAACATTCAATAACTCAAGAATTCCTACTAAAGTCTATGTAATAATTTTAGTTGTGGTGCTATTTAGTTCTCTATAAAAAGCAGAAAGACTTCATCTACCTCAACTTATTCAGGTTCCAGAAAAAAAACAAACAACATAGTAGTGATCAAAATCTCACAGATAAAACCAAAACTTTCAGCTGACTACAGGTCTGATGTTAAATAAGGCTGCCTGCTCGAACTATCAGTTGTCATTTAGTAGTAACCTTTTTCTCTTAATACAAGAATGTAATAAAATGTTTAGGTATAATTCAAGATAATGCGTTATATTTCATATTCATAGTAATGTGATCACTCAGAACCAAACACTGATTTTCTGATGATGTAATGACCTATTTAATATATCTTTTACATATTAGGATGTTTTATCTATTGGCTGCTTAAATATATTTGAAATTGAGACTGGCCAAATTCAAGCTACCATACAGAACAGTCTGCAGAAGACAATTTTCAGCATGCTCATTTATCATGGATTTTCCTGGGGATGGGGATGGGAGGAAGAAATGGGTGGCAAATACAGCTCAGCTCTCTCCTTGCTATGGCCCAGAACAGCCCTTTTATTTCCACCCTTTAGTTGGTGACATTCAGCAGCTCTTCCATTCACTGTAGTTTGGCTAAGCTGCGACCACTTCCTAACGCTTCCAGCAAGGGTCATATTGGGTCATGACCACAAATTGCTGTAATTTGCTGGACTCGACTGCAACACAGTATTTTAAATTTTACTTTAAAATCCCATTCTCCAAATGCTTCCGTTTGAAAAATCTAATGTTCTTTTTCCAAAGCAAACACAGTAACATTTTAAACACATCTCTACACTGTCTGCTGGAATAAACATTGGAGACTGGTAAGCAGAAGTTGACAATTATGCAGTATGGTATTTGCAACCATTGGGGTTTTCGTCATCTTCAAGAAGTTGGAAAGATTAATCAGTGCTCCTATGGATCCTGATACTCTCTTTTTTGTTCATCTTAGGTTGAGAGGGTGCAGAAAGCATGAGCCTCTTTGTTAAGCATAATGTCACTGCATAGCTAGAAGCTGGCATCTAATGGATAATAGCCCTTTTATACAAATACAATAGCAGGGTTTTTCTTGTTACTCAGTTTTGGTCATGGGGAATCTTCATCATCTCCTTGGCACCTGTAACTCAGCTCAAAAAATTCTTTAACAATGGGGGAAAAATGTAGCTCATAAAAAGTTGGAAGTAAAACTATACAATGCTCCAATCATTCATTAACTCACATATACACAGAGAACTGCAGTTTTACAGGAAGATGCTTATAATGTTTCCTGGATATTTTAGAACTTTATAGTTCTAAAAATGATTTACTGACACACAAAATCTAGAAGAGAATGTCAGCTTTGTTTTATCACAGTAAAAATCTATTATCACAAAAGAAAAAAACCCCAATCAACAAAATTTGTGGGGAAGAGATACAAGAGCAGAGCTTTCAGAAGTGTTTATAAGAAAGCAAAGCACCGACTTAGTCATTAGGCAAGCAACTGAAATAAGTACAAGATCTGTTTGCTTATACAGGAGTTCTCAGTCCCACTGAGGTAAAGCTAGGTTCCATGAAAGCTTGAGCTCGTTGTCTCTGAGTATTTCAGCATGCATGTGTTCAAATAAGGAAATTCTGACGATTCAAAGGAAAACAACGGAAGCTCGTTTTCTTAAATAGGTATACGTCAGCAGAAGCAAATATTTTTCAGAAATGGATGAGTTGTTATTGAAAATGGGCAATAATTATCCCAAATTAGGACATAATTTAATTAAAGGAAATTGTATTTGAGAAGTAAACAAAGCAGCAAATGAAGTAAATAAAAAAAGTAATTTAATCAAAATGAAAAAGTTTGGTTTCAAGGTCAAAACACAAAGTCACACTGTAAATTTTGCTTTGCCTTATTGTTTAAATAATTTCTATTCTAAACATACAGTATTTGTTTTTCAGCATACTTTGCCATTCTATATATTAATCATTACCTTTCATGGACTTGGGTGAATGAACTGCATCAAACTGACTCCTTTTGTGGAGAGTAAAAATGCAAAGAACAGTCTGTTTGGATTCCTGTTGAACCTTCTGGGTGAAATACTGAGTCTGCTGGAACTGCCAGGAATCTGGGCATGGATTTAGCAAAATGTTCTTCTAATACATACTATTTTTCATTTAGTGAATTACTTGTATAAAGGAAAAGATGGTACAGTAACAACACAACCTGAACTCTTATCATTGGCTTGCATGATATAAGTGGATTGAATATATCTCAAATTTATAAGATCCAGATATTTAATGTATAAAAATCAAGATAGTGCTCTTAAAAGTGAAACATTACAGTTGGATAATGCTTCCAAGAAATCTTTCAATAAAACATATTTACATCCAACTCACCCATACCGAAAAGTATTCTCATAAATATTTTGCCGTCAAGCCAGCTAATGCTACTTTAAAAAGGAACTGCCAATAATTTCTAAAATAGAACATAAAAATAACTAAAGTGTCCTTTTGATCCTTGTGAGTATACTTTATTTGTCCTTGAAAAAAAATATATCCAATGTACCTTTCAAAATGATTTATTATGTGTTATTGTTACAGTGTTCAATATTGTTCAATACTGAACCACTGTACTGATTACCACTCTCCCAGTCTGCTTTAGCTCTATCATGTGCTTTTATTTACCACCTGAGGCAAAAACATTTTAATTGGTTTAGGGAAGCTTGAACTCTCTTTTATCAATGACATATTTCATCAAAATAGAACAAAGCCAGGAGCTCTATGTACTTTCCCTGTGTTGAAAAACAATGGTTTTGTTTGAGGGCTTAAGCTTGGAAGTTGTTCTCTGCAGTGTAAATGACTTGATAATTTTAATAGCAGTAGCAGAACATGTTGGGTTTCTTCTTCCTTTTTTTTTTTTTTTAATAGTAAGAAAACAGATTGCACAAACTTTTCCCTAGTTTAACTTTCTTTATTCTAGACAAATACATTCTGCAAACTGACCCTGAAGTCTGTATCGTGTATCTACCAAAGTTTTATAATGTAACATTACATGGTTTATAGAACTGCAAGTGAGAGAACTAAATCATGTACCTTCTGCTGATCTAAGAAGTTTCTGTTAAAACTATCTTTATTCAAAGCAGAGAAAGAATTGCAGCCCTGTTTGAAATGAGTGTCATTGTTTGCAGTGATTAGAAAAAAAAATCAAAGTTTTCTTGATCAAAAATGCTCTTTTAAAAATGCATATAACTATCCTAGGGAAGATATCGCATGACTTGTGAACAACAAAAAACCAGTTCTCTTTCTATTTTATTAAAAGTGCTTAGTTGACTAGGCCAGGACCCTCCTGTGAGCGTATTTGTTAAAAGTTATTTGAAACAAAAATATATATGTAACTACAATATACTAGTTAAACTTAATTACAAAACAAGGAGTAAATCTTACAGTCTGTTTCTACCAATATTTTCAACTGTGATCATAAATATTTTACATTGAAATATAACAAGAATTATACAACATAAATATTTTTTCCATAAGCAACAGAATTAATGAGTCCTTTTCTCCTAGCAGGTTATGCATGATGTCCCCCACAGAGCTTGCCTGCCACCGCTCCTGCATCTATCCCAGTATTGTCTGGGCAAAAGGTGGAATCGCACACATGGTAACTGTCCAGTCAGTTTCTGTTTCAGCACAAGCAGTGGTTCCACACGTACTAACACATATAAGTTCTTTTTGTCTTTTCCTCAGTGAAGGAAATCTTCTCTATTCAAATACCAATTTCAGAAAACTTCTCAAAATTCATTACCTTTAAGATATCAGATCCACACTGTCCATATTGTCTGAAATTAGCTTCTAGGATTCAGAAGGTTTTAGGTATAGTTGAAAGGAAAGATGCAGAGACAGACTAAAAGAATAATTGCGTGCTTTGTTTGTTTAGGAATTCAAATTAAACAAAACCAATAAAATGAGACACCAAGGATCTTTACCTTTTGGCTTTCACAGCATTGGCTGTGTGAGTGTATGTGAGAGACCCTCCAGTGTCATCAAGAGTCACTGCAAAAGACTTCTGCTTCCTTTGACATTTGTGATGCTTGCCCTCTGCCTGTTGACTGCAGAACAGTTCCGTAAACTTCAGACACTCGGAGGATCCTTGGGCATCTAGGGCACTTGTTAAGATGTCAAATGGCCCTGCTTCATGGATTGTTTACAGGCTTGGGTGAGGAATGCCTTATTAACCTTAAATCGCACTTCAGACAGGTTGAGAAAAAAATGTAAAAAAGCATGGCCTTCAGAACAAATAAAACACTTTACCTGGCAAGGTTTTGGAGGGGAGGGGCTGCTGTGAGAAGCTGCTAGAAGCTTCCCCTGTGTCTAAGAGAGCCAATGCCAGCTGGCTCCAAGACGCATCTGCCGATGGCCAAGGCTGAGGCCACAAGCCATGGTGGTAGTGCTTCTGGGATGATACAGTTAAAAAAGTGAAAAAACCTACTGCCCAGGAGGAGCTGCAGCCAGGAGAGAGGAGTTAGAACAAGTGAGAGGAGCAGCTTTTCAAACACCAAGGTCAGTGCAGAAGGAGGGGAAGAGGTGCTCCAAGCACTGCAGCAGAGGATTCCCTGCAGCCCATGGTGCAGGCCATGGTGAGGCACAGTCCCCCTGCAGCCCATGGAGGTGCACAGGGGAGCGGACACCCACCTGCAACCCATGGAGGACTACATGCCGGAGCAGGAGGATGCCTGAAGGAGACTGTGACCTTGTGAGAAGTTTGTCCATGACAGTAACTGGTAAGTGATCTCTTCTTGCCCTTATCTAAACCCACGAGACCTTATCCATAGCAGAGAAAGGAGTGACAGAGGTGGGCACCAGGCATCCAGCCAGGGTCAACCCACCACACTCTTAATTACTTTTCTTACAATTGGTTTACCTTTGCACTACTAACCTATTTTTTTCCTAATGAGATTCTAATAAGGTTTTCAGGTTTTTTTGCCTTTCTTTCCCCACTTTCAGAGGTACTTTAAGTCTTACAGCTATTTTCTTCTTCAATGAAATCAGTCTCTTTTGACCAACTTAATTCTATTCTCTCCTTCAATATTAAAAATTTTCACTGTCTTCTAAATAGAATAATATTGGGAGTTTTTTCCCTTTCACAGTTATGTTTCTCTTACATCTGGTAAGGAACTTAAAAAAAATTAGCTGTAATAAGAAATGTATTTTTCAGTGGACCTCATACTCTTTATCAGTTTTTGCATTATAAACATACATGACACAAATACCTAAAGAAGCTAGTGCTGTGTAGCTTATTGCTTTCTCCAGCCTGAAACCAGATACTGGCATTTATTAACTACTTTAGGGGGATTGTGTGTCTTTGGTGACTGATCTTCAAGCTTTTCCTTTTAGGCATACCATAACAGTACAGCTTTGAGAAGCTCGTTGCAGCTGAATATATTGTGTAGATGATTATTTTGGTAAAGCTTCTCAGTTAGCTTTAGATGAAAAATAAAGCAGACCTCTCTCCCACTGTCTGACTGTTGATGATTCTGAAGAAGCATTTGTATCTAAAACTTCCATTGATGAAGACAGAATTCAATACTGGGTACTGATATACTGGGAAAAGGATGTGTGTTTCAGAAACCAAGTAGAGTTCCTATTGCCTTCAGAGTTCCATGTGGACTGCTGGAAGAGCATCTGGCAAATCTCTGCCAAATTCTTAAGCTGAAGGTCTGGCACTGGCATTCATGCCAACTTTCATACTAACAGAAATTTGGACAGGCATTGAAGATGGCTTTTGTGATGTACTTGGCAGCCAACATCAAAACGTTTCTAACACCATCGCAGCCAAGCTTTGTGTACCATTTATTCTGAAACAGGAAAGAGACCATCTTCTGTCTAGGGAACTACTACTGGTATTTGGGTGACTGTTACAAAAAGTAAATATAGAGGACCTGATTTAAAAACTCCACCCTGTGAAAGCTATTTTGCTTCAGTTCCTGAAAAATGCTTTATAACACCGTTTCATTGACAACTCATGGTTAAGTACAGGAAAATGGCAGCACTTCAAAACCACTTGTTGAAAATCCATCCAGCTTCGGGCCTCTTTGGACTTAACATGTTGATTACATAAGTTAACACTACCATATTTCTTTACCATGCACAGTTAGATGCAAGAACATAATGTATTTTTCATGCTTTCTGGTAAAACAGTTAGTAAGGTGTTTATTGAAAATACTTTAAAATGTATTTTTAATTTTTCTTGACAAATACTTCAGAACGTACTGCAGGAGATAACGCTTCCAGACCTGTCCTAATGTCCAACAAGTCAATAACAAATTTTTGTGCTGAATCCTAAATCTGTTCAGTAATCTAAAATACTAACTTTGACATTGCAAAACTTTGAGGCAAGCAGGGAAATCAAATACTGCTGACCATGCCCATAAAAGCTCAAAGAGAGCAAAAGACCCAGCTACAGCAAGATCTATAGGCAAACAGCAAAGTACCTGTAACATTTGGTAACATAGGAAACAGCTGGCATATTATTAATTCCTAGTCTTTACCTACACAAACCCAGTTAAAAGGAGTGGAATGTAAAAAGTCAATCCGTAGTTTCTTATTTGGCCTGGCTGATTTTACACAAAACAACAAAATGCAGAAACTAAGCTGGGTCCTATGATTTACAGTGTTTTTTCCATGTTATTTATTACACTGAATGGCTATAGATACATAGCACATATATTTAATATTCATCTCTGGATTGTTTCAAGTTAGCACATAACTTCTTAAATTCTACTCCCTTTTCTTTTGTTTATTGGGTCCAATAAATTCTTATTGTTTCCCTTTCTTCATTTTACAAGGTAAAAACTTTACTTAATGTGTCATCTTATGGGTGTAAAACTGGAAGTTGATGGAGTACACTGTTATGATTTATACAAGTTCACCCAGAACTGTGTGTGTATTTAATCCCATAGTGAGGCTATGATGTCTCTATAACTACTATTTATTTCTGAGTAAAATTATTTGATACAAGAAATATATAACTTGGGGGGGGGGGGGGGATTACAAGAGAGAGAAACCCAAGAAAGACTAGAAATGGCTCAATTATCAATGTGCAGTAGTCAACCTACCTGATACCAGACTTTAGACTTTGGTATATATTGCACACTATTTTTGTCCTGTGCTTTTCCTCTCTGGATCATTAGCCTAAGGAAACAAAGATGACCCTCTAACTGATTACTAACTACATACAAACCTTTCTTTTTTAAGCTTTCAAATACTGGACTGTCAGAGGGAAAATTCTCAAAGCCTGTTAATTTTCTAGCTATTAATGGGGTTGGAAGGCCCCAAGAGACTTCCAGTAGGAAACTCCTAAGCTGCTAATCAAAGCACTCGATATCAAATGAAATATCAAGAAGATGGAGAAGGTGAAATAACTGTAATACTGTTCATGCATTTCCAAGATTCAAGTAACATACCATACAAATGAAAATTCGTAACTTATTTCTTCTCAATTTTAGTTGTTTCATCTTTATACTGTCCCATGCAAAACAAAATACTATTGACCACTATTTTCTACTTTAAAAATATGAATAAAGAGAAATAGATCTCTCTTAGTCCATACACACTTGATGACTACCATGTAAATGAATCCCTCAGAGAGAATCATGTCAGTTGGAAGGAACCATGGGAGAACATTTACACCAACCTCCTACTACAATATAGATCCAGCTGCTGAAGGCAATAGCCACTTGAGTTTAAAGTATCTCCATGGGTAGAGATTCGACAACCTATCCAGGCAACCTGCTCCAGCATTTGACCACTCCTGGGGCAAAAGATTTTCCCTTTGCACTGGGATGGAGTTTCTCATGTCACAGCCTCCTGTCCTTCCACGGTGCTCCTCTGGTAAAAGTCTAGCTCTGTCCTCTCAACATTCTTCTGTTTGGTAGTCATATACAGCAGTTAAGACTCCCTCGGTTACATTAGCCACCTTTTCTTAGGATGGAACAAATATGTCTCTTAGTCCTTCCTTTGTATATCATGGGTTTCAGCCCCTGAAGCATCTCAATGGCCCTCTGATGCACTTGTTCCACTCTGTCAATGTCTTTGCTGTGCAGGGTAAGCCAAAACTGGATACAGCAGTAGATATGTGATCTCACAAATGCCAGAAAGAGGGAAAGAACCATCACTTCCCCTCCACCTGCTGACTATCCTCCTAATGTAGCAGGCTTTCCTTACCAGGTGCAACTCACTGCCCTCAAGGACCTTGGATCCTTTTCTACAAAGCTGCCTCTTAGCCAGCCAGTCCCGCCTTGTACTCTTGCATGGGCTCATTCCACCCCAGATGCAGGACTTCGCATTTGCTTTTGGTGAATTTCATGAGATTCCTGACAGCCCATTTCTGGAGGCTGATGAAATCCCTCAACCAGCAGCCCTGCCCTCCAGTGTACTGATGGCCCTTTCCAACTCATATTAGCACCAAACTTGCAAAGGATGCACTCTATCCAGTGTACAAGTTCTTACTGAAGACAAGCATGGTTGGTATCAATCCCTGAGGTATGACACTCATAGCCAGCTGTGAGCTTTGTACCAGTGATCACCACCCTTAAAGCTTAGGGGTTGAGATAATTTTCCACCCACCTTACTGTCTATTTATCTAGTTCATAGTTTGGCAGTTCGGCTGTAAGAATACTAGGCAGACTGTTAAAGGCCTTGCTAAGTGCAAGACATATGACATCCACTGCTCTCCCCTTATCTGCTCAGCTAGTCATCTCATCATAGAATGGAATGTGGCACGGACCACATGGAACAGAGGATATATAGGCAACCCGAAGAAAGCTTACCACAGATAAGGAAGCCAGAGTATACAGGGACAAGTTGCTCAGCAACTGTTTTCAACTAGTGCAAACTATTAAATAAAAATAATGATAATAATAATAATAAAATAATCCAGAAATCTGGGAAGCCACAACCAGTTACCTGCTGACCTTGCATCTCCCTCAAGATTTTCATTTGTTCTGTCAGGGTAGCAACTTCTGATGCAAATGCAATGACACTGGAAGCTCAGAGGTGCAAAGTTTAGGGTATACATCCTCACCACTAATTCCTTGAAATTAACATATTTTTTCACTGAAATACACAAAGCTTGTTGAAATTTTTGCCACATTAAGCTGCACACTGATTTTAACTTTCAGGGTCATGTGAAAGTTGCCAAGCCAAAAATGCTCCACTCTTGTCATGTGATTAATCATAGCACCAACTTACATTCACAGCTCCTGACATGCTCTTGCATTTTGCTTTCAGTTGACTGCTCCAGAATTAAGCTATTAAAGAAGTGAAGAAAGCTACTCTAGGATTTCTCTGCACATAGGTGATGCCACTGACTGTATACTAATCCTAACTGCTTATGATGATTTATAAAACAAAAAAAATGGTGAGGCAATAGTAGAGAAGAATGGATTTTGAAACTCATCCATACGTGCTTCATGTAGTGCTAAGTTTTGTAGAACATTATGCAAGGAGGTACCATATGTCAAATTGCAGAACAGGCACTGACGTTACCAGTTTCATATGACTTAATAACAAGCATTTCAACTTCAACCATTTCTAGTGACTCAACAAGATGCCCCAATACCAGGCTGTCACCTCTGTTTTCCACAGCCAGCCATCTTAAGATGAGAGTTGCCATAATACTCTAGATTAATCTGCTGATTATTCCTTCCGAACAGCAGTGTTACCAGAAGTCACACTATTGTGCTGGATGGAAAGCTTTCTTCTTAGTCTTACTTTTCAGGAGTTCATATATTTTTCTAAGAGCATGTAGTACCTAAAGATATTTAGTATATTTCAAAGGGGCAGAGGGGAAGTAAGAAGAGGGGAAAAAAATAGCCTCAGACTCATAATAAAATAGCCTCCTAATAGCCTCAGACCTTTCTGGAACTGAATTTTATAAAATCCAATGAATTTAGACTCATAGAATGGTTTGGGTTGGAAAGGACCTTAAGATCATCTAGTTCCAACCCCCTGCCGTGGGCAGGGACACCTCACGCTCAACCATGTCACTCAAGCCCCGTCCAACCTGGCCTTGAACAATGCCAGCAATGGAGCATTCAGAACCTCCCTGGGCAACCCCTTCCAGTGCCTCACCACCCTCACAGGAAAGAACTTCTTCCTTATATCTAACTTGAACTGCCTCTGTCTAATTTTAAACCCACTCTCCCTTGTCCTATCGCTACAGTCCTTGATGAAGAGCCCCTCTCCCACATCCTTGTAGGCCCCCTTCAGTACAAACTGAATTTGTACAAAATGGAACCTTACTTGTTTTCACCTAATGGCAAAATTTAAAAGAAAACCTTACATAACACTCCCAGTTATGGTCCTTGGTCCATGAGGACCATGAACCAGTCAACGAATTTTATCTCAAGAACAGATTGTTTTAATTAACAGAGGAATGTAGTACTGAGGAAATACTTCTATTATTCTACAGAGTGTTTAACTAAGAGAGGAACATGGTATTGAGGATATGTTCCTAATTCATCTAAACAGTTCTAGATTACAATCATCTCTTGAAGCTTTGATGCCTCTCAATTGCTGCTTAGAATGATGAATGAATGGGAGAACACATATTATATTTTACTAGTGTTCTTTTGTTATAAAGAAAATAAGAAAATGAAAAGCAAACAAAAATGTCAGCATAATTTTGTAGGTGGAGAAATTTAAAAGAAAAAAGAATAAAGTGGTTTATATGTTCAAGAATTAAAGTTGTCAGTAAAAAAGCCAACAGTATGTAAAACAGGGACAAGTCATGGCTGTTGTGGAAAACCATAAATTTCAAATCCTTCATTTTGTGTGTTCCAAAGCAGATGTTCAGCTGCTATAAATCAGCAAAGCTCCCTGACCCTTAATTTCTTAGCCACCCGATTGCGCCAAGGATTTTTTTATTGCACTGACTTTAGTCAAACTAAGTAGTATTATTCTAGCTATTCTAAGAACCACAACACCCTCTAGTGGACAAAGAACTTATATTCAAATTTAGTAAACCTGTCAATTTTAATGATCTGAAGCAACCACAAGGTTGAGTGCCTGACTCACACATATATGGTCTATACAATAAATGATATATAAGCCATACTGATGGATAAAAATCCTATATTATAGGCTGGTGTGATGATAACATTTCATAAGGAGGAAGTAGAAATTCACCTTCTGATGAAAGAAACGACCCATCTCAAATCCATTCCGAAGTTACAGTAACTTACTCATGACCTCCCTTTCCCTAAGGTTTCTTATCTGATGGATGCTTTTCTCAGTGCTGCCCAGCATCTCCTCTAAACAAATCTATGGTTCCCAACATGGTTTCTTGCTGTGAATCTCTTGTCCTTGTATTCTTCCTTATGTATTCTTAAAATGTCACAGATATGTGACACTTTTGCAGAGTGTGTCACAGGCCCAAGGAACTCACAGACTCTTAGGGAAAGGGTATCAGTATGAAAGTAGATGAGATTTTCAGCTACGTCTGTGAAAAAAAGATGAAATAATGAATTTCCATAACAGACTTGAAGGACAAAATGTCATACAGGAATAAAAAAGTAATAACCTTTATATTGATACTTAAGGTGTCAGAACAATGGTTAAGGATGGAAAATTAAACAAAAGGCAGGTGTCATGAAACATAAGTACTGTAGATGAAAAAGAGATGAGAACATAAAGAGGAGCACAACTGTGCCAGGCTTTCAGAAAATAATTCATAACAGAAAACCTGTGAAAGTAAGAAAAATAATTTAGACAGCAAGTCACTTAAGTGGGCGAATGGTTTTGATGGCCACATGTACAGAATGAGGTTCCTGTCCCTTTTAATACAGACTTTTGAGTATCTTCATTTTCTCCTATCAGCAACCTGAACAACCTCTTCCTTCTGCATTCTTCCAACACAAAACTTTCCCAGCAAAACTAACTTTCCCCCCATTCTTTCCAAGATAAAAAGTAAAACTGGTCTAAATACTTTGACGGAATTTTCTGCAGGAAACTAGTCCTTTTGCAAAACTGGAACTTTCCCATCCAATTTTGACTAAATTACGTGCATTTAATTCTGTTAACATTTCAATACTATTAATATATTTCAATACAACTTTATTAAAAATAAACAATTCTTTTTTTTGTTTCAAATAGTGTTTCAGTTTGAAATGTAGTTCACGTTACTAAAATTGCCTTTTAAACATTTAACTGCATTACTAGCTCTTTTTATCTTTTCTTCAGTGCACTGTCACTGCTAGGTAAACTATGCAATTAACCAGAGGGCAGTCACTGCAGAACAAGTTATTAGCCCACTCATGTCACACTAAGCTTGTCTGAGCCACTTGGAACTAATAATGCCAGAGATACAGTATTAACATCACTGTGTTGGTACTTGACATTCTTAATTTAATTATATTCCTAATAGTCTTAATAATTACAGACTTTTTCTTGCCAATTACAATGCCAATTTTTTTTCCTTTTTCTCTCCAAAAATATTGCAGGCCATAATCCAGAGGTATTTGCTGTATATGATTCACAGCATACAAGGATATCATTATATAAGGATAACTGAATGTTTAAATTTTACCTGTCTCTGTAAGATCATTTTATTTGAAAAATAAGAGAAAATCTCAGCATGCTTTGGGAGGGGAAAGAATAAAAAAAAAAAAAAAGACTCTTGCCTTTAAACAACATGAAAATGACGTGATAACTGGCAAAAAATGAATAAATGACTGTTTCTAAAATAGTCCATTTTCTGTCATACTTTTTTCCATACTTACATTTACTGATCTTAAATGAAATGCAACAATGAGTAGAATCATTATGTTCTGGTGTAGGTTGTAGTATTAATACAGGTAGGCTTAAATTTTAAACTAACAACAGTGTGTGTGCCTTTAACATAGCAGAATAGCCCAAACTGTTCTAACTTACTAACACATAGAGAGAAAGGTATGTTTGGCTGATGGGGGAAGGAACACCATGGGAGTGATAACTTAAAGAGACAGTAAATAAGACCAAGGATGCTAGCCTTCAAGATAGCAGAGTGAGACTGGAACAGAACAGAAGCAAGGACATGCCACTGCTAACTCAGCACTAGAACCTTGCAAGCATGTGCAAGCACTGAGGTCATTCAGTAAACACAGTGAGGAAGACTATCGACAACCACCAGAGACCACCCCCTGCTCAGCAAGAAAGCACACACTTAATTAGGATGCAAATATTATAATTAGTTCCTGTAAATATGCATGAGCATGCTAAGTATATAGCTGTTGAAGGCACATAACAGGAGCACTCACCTTTGCGAAACAATTCGCTATGTGCCCAGCACGACAATAATGAATGCCTGCTTTCTAAAACTCCAAATGAGTCTCAGAGAGTTTCTCCAACCGACTTTTATGGTAACATACATGGGTATTCACTCATCGGTTCTAGTTCCAACAGTTTTAAACAGCTCACTTAAGCCTAAACTATCATCTATAGCATTAAGATACTATATATATATATGTGTGCGTGTGTGTAAGAATGTTTTTTAACTTGCTATATTGGCTATTACAGAAAGTTGTGATTCTCCAGAAATTCCTTCCCATTTCTTAAGGACGTCAATCCCAAACATTAACACACTCAGGCTAATCAACAGCTTGTTTTATCTCATGGACAGATTCTGATGGCAAATATCCACCAAGAAATTGCCCATTTTCTCTCTTCTATAATTTCAATAGGAGTCAGTCCTCCAAGAATTTTTTCAAATCTAGCACTAATCCAATGTTTAGAAAGAGAAAATAAGATACATCGGAGCTTTCTGTTTCTGAGACTTGGAATCTACCTACTCAGAGAATCTGGTGATAACGCGCAGCTCAAAATACAAGTTTTTACCCTCTTCTCAAAATAAAGAGGCCTAAGAAGAGACAAAAGGAACCATGCAAGTCTCAGGGCCACAGTATGTCCCTTGGCACCTGAGGGATTTAATTTTTGTGCCCCAATTTCCCTCTCCATCCTCCTGCTGGCAGAAAGCAACTTACTCTGCGCATTCCCTGGATTGTGGGGCCTTTTCCTCTGCCAGACAATGAACCTGGATACCCCAATTCAGGATGGGGACACTGAGCAGAGAAACGTGACACTGTGTTCTTGTTGCTTCCCTATAGTGTCTTACTGGCTAGCCTGAGCAAAATAACAGGGATCGGTGACTCTCTCTCTTGCCACTTCATCACCACTGCTACTACAATTATGTTTACCCCAACTGAGAACAAGTTGGAAAAATCAGTATCAGCCACAGTCCAGAGCTTACCTCTGCTGCAAGAAAGGGAGTAATCAGCATCTTGTAAAATGATAACATTCATTATTCCCCAGACACAAATGTGCACACAAATGGAATTTTGAGTGGAGTTTTTGTACCAAACAGGTACATAACACTTCATGTTCCACTATCAACAAAGGCCTGGCACACAGGCATTGGTAGCATGTTAGGTATCCAAACAACAGGTAAACAAGTAAACACTTGTGATTTGGTTCAATTGCCCTTTCTAGCCCACCATAATGCTTCAACTTCTTCATAACCTTTTTTACCTATATAGACCTCATGGTGTGATTTTTGCTTAGCTGGGGGGGGGGGGGGGAGGAGAAGTGATTAAAAGAAAAGAGTAACAGAAAATGGAATTGTAGGAAACTTATAATTGTTATAGGCAATTCTACCTCCTCACTAATATCAGAACAATTTAAATAAATCTAAATAGAATAAATGTACCATTACATACCAGCACTGTGATTCCCTTTGGAGCTGGACGCACTAAGCTGCTTAACATTTATTAATATATTTGGTTTTCCTACTACCCAAACCAGACAAAAAATTTTTGAAGACAAGTAAGACAAAGCTATGTCACTGTAGATGAACTTTATTGATATTTCTCTGGCAAAAATATACAGTATCTGTAATTTGTACTGCTCATTGTCATCAGTTCATACCTGTAAGCCCATAAACTCTCAATTAATACAAAAACTTTCATGAATAGACTTAATCCTTAAAAAATACATTAAGTAAACCAAAAGGGCCTGCACACATATAGAATATATGCTTATGTTCTTTATCTTCTTGTTACATGTAGTGAACTGCTGTGAGGTGTTACGTACTGAGATCAACAGAATCAAGATAAACCAAGTGAGTCTGGATTAGAGACTAGAAGGAAGAAAACGGCTATTGCTATGTTTGCCTAATAAAACCCAAAACCACCAAACCAGTCTGCAGAGGGAATTAACAGCATTTCACAAGGGAAAAAAAAATAAGTGAACAGTGCATATTATTTACGAGGAAAAAAAAAATAGAACTTGCAGCTATTTCTAAAAGTGCCACATGATGGCAGTCCAACGTTAAAGAAAAAAAAACCCAAGTAAACCAACCAAAACAAAACTTGCACATTTAATAGAAACTATTTGAAAAAGTAGTTCAAATCTGTGCATTCTACTCAGAATATATCCAAGCAATACTACAGAGTAGCAATTTTTAATCTTTCTTGATTTGCATACGTCTAAACATGCTAAGGAGGAAAAGACCCAATATGCACAGAAGTCTGCTGGTTTGTCTTTCATGAAACCCTGACTTTACAGTACCGTTCATACAACCCAGGGTCCATAGAAACAAGATTTAAACACTGTTTCATATTTTTAGAAAATACTCCAATCCACACACATTCTCTTCAGTGTCATACATTGCTCACAGTGTCTATACAGTGTTCACACATTCTATTCATAAGTCAACCTGATATTAGACATGACTGAGCGCATAGTTTCTCCCATAGTGAAAAAAAACAATAACCTTTAAAAACCGAAGCCCTGGTATGTTCCTAATTCCAAAATACCAGTCTTCTCATATGCTTTTCTCCTAATCCTCCTTTTTAGTCTCCTCCTCACTAACTGCAACCTCCACAAATTCACCCACGTATTTTCCAGTCCCATTTTTTTTGGCATACATATCACTAACTTATGAATGCCCAAAACTTAAAAGATAAGCAGTAGGAGATCAGAAGACATAACTGATGACATTCACAGTCTCATTCACTTGTATTCAGTGTCATTTTCTACAGCTGATTGTACAGTTTCCTTTTTGCCATTTTTTTTTTAGTGTAATGGATGGGACCCTAGCTGAGAGTTGAACCTGCTCATGATTGTAAGGGACATAGTAAAGTATGTTTTTGTCAAAGTGTATTTGATAAAGTATATATATTTATGTTCACTGTGACTGTTTGCCAGAAACAAGCAGGAAAACACAAGCATGGTGCTCTTCTATGGCTTTCATACTTGGCCACACCAGGGTGCCTGCGCAACACTCCGCGCAAACACGGAGATCACGAGAAACTGCACAGCCATGAGTAAACGATAAGAAACCTGGCATAAAGCCAGGCTGTTTTTGTAAGGGTATAAAAGCAGGACCCTCTTGTAGCCAAATCTGAAGCCTCACCACGTGGTGGATGCACCACATAGAAATTTTCCCCAGTTATCTGAGACTCCTGGCATCATCTGAAATGGGGCTTCCAAGCTTGGAGTGTGGGCCTGGATGATGATTAGGTGATAATTGGTGATGCACTGCTAATTTTCCTCTGTGTTATATATATATATGTATGATTCACTTTATTGTGCTTATTTATTATATATGGAGATATATACCTGATTCGGGTTAGTGTGCTTGTTTGCTTTAGTGCGCTTATTTGCTATAATGTGCTTGTTTAATAATAATGCATGTTATATGGCTAGTGTGGGATCACTTTGTTGAATATCCTGCCTCTTAGCAGAACAGTAAAGCTAATGGTTTCAGTGGTATTTCCAAAGTAATTCCCTAACATTTTTCCTAACCAGCACATAGCAGATTGTTCCAATTGGTACATATGCCCAAAATTGCTTCCTTGTTCCCAGATTCATTATTTTTTGTCTATATTGAACCCCACATGCTGTATGCCAACCAAATCAAGATGGATAAAATCACTCTACAGCTTGTGTCTCTCATTCCTGTCTTTGCTTTTGTCAGTATAGGAATTCTGAAGACATGCTTTCTCATATCTGTGTTCAAACTACATGGAGCAAATTAGCAATACCAGAGATATACAACAGTCATTTCAGAAGTTAAGTCATTTTTACATAGCACAGAGCATTAGCCTAAAAGCTCACTATCACTGCCACACAACAAAACTGCCACCACACCAAAATGTGGCTATTTGTCATTCTAAGTTGGGTTAGAAATACAGATTCAACTTGATATTATGACTTTACAGGAGTATTAGCTGCTAGCTCATAATCACAGATGCGCAGCTGATAAGCATTCTTCCAACTACGAGGAAAAAGTAAAACAATTGCACTTATTTGCACATTAAACTGCAGCACCTCTTCTGCTCAGAGCTCCCAAGTTTGTGACTGAGCTTTTCCTTATGCCTCTTTCAGTGTGAATACCTGTTTGTACCCATCACAGGGCACTCTCATTCTAATTAACTTCATTTTGACAACACACAAATAATGATTCAATGCACCAGAGAGGGAAATGGAGGAACTTTTCCAGCCTTTTGGTGCCTCAGGGTGGTACAATCCCTCTTCCACACAGCAGTGGCCATCGTCCAGCTGTAGATTCAGCACCTTTGTTTTACAGTGCCCCTCAATTCTCCACTCATTCACCAAATTTTTTTTTTCAGACTACACCCTGAGCATCCATGACAACCTAAGTTTGCTTCCTCAGAACAAGCCTAGCAGCTTGAGGAGATGGGCTAAAACTTGCAGTTCCTTCCTCCGCCTCATAAAGCCTTCCTATCAATGGATTGTCCGAACTTTGTTGAGCTAGTTGACTTATGCTTGCACCATCACACCATTGTGATATACATACTCTGAAATATTTCAAAGCTATATTCAATACACTTTAAAATACATACACTTTGATATTTGCCTCCTTCTTATGGGATGTTACAATTCCAACCCTACTATACCTAGCATTAAACTCAAAATACTACAGCTACATAATTTGCATTTTACTGAAAAATTGATTCGAATCACAGAGAAAATAAAAACATTATGACCTTTATTATAGTATGTCCAGAACATGATTTTGTTGTTATGCCTTTAAATTCTTTCTCATTTGGAGTTCTTTCTTCATGCTAAAAATCAGAAAGTGTCCATTAAAAGCATTACTTATGCAAATCCAGAATCCATTCTGTAATTGATACCAAAGGAAATTGATGGCTTGCCAGTAATAATTATTCAGAAAATGTTTAATCGCTCAGCTATTTGAAAATGCTTAAAAATCAGTACAACCACACCATCTTCTGATCAATTTGTGGCATGACATGTCAGAAAGCTTTTAAACACCCTGCTACTGACCATTCACATACTTAAAGCAGAATGACCGCACATTTAAATCTCCCTATGTGCTTAATCTCCACAAAAGTAACGAGTGTATGTAATGATGTGAGTAGGCACATCACAGCACAATCCATCTGTACACGACATAAAGAATTCTAAGATGGCATATGCAATAGCCTCACCTAGAAAATTTTTAGATTGAAACACTTTTTTCTAAGAGAACATCCTTAATCCAGTTTTGCCAGTGGTAGTAATTACCACCCTTTGGAAGAATTTTGTTTAATGAAGTCTATGTTAATCTAGTGCACAACACTGACCACAAAACCTTAACGAAGAATTCCCATTAGAATGGCAATTATCTGTAATAAAAATAGGCAACTTTTATTTCTAGAATGTCTGCTGGGAAAAAAAAAAAAAAAAAAATCATTACTACATTAAAAGAAGTTACTTCCCGAATAAAAATATGTTCAAGTTGACAGGATGTCCATCTAACACCACTCCTAAGTGGTCTAAGAAAATCAGATGTCTACCTTTCATTGTTTCAAACCACTGTATGAAATGTATGTACCGCCAGCTAAAAGAACTGTTTCTGAAATAGTATAGAGATTTCATGTACATATGGTAGCGCTACATTTTACCTATGTTAGGTTAGCACTTCCACACCACTATAGAAGACTAAAGAAAAACACTCTAAACACTGGCGTGACTGAATTCCTGAGGCATCTTGATATATCCAGTCCATATGCATGATTGGAAGCCTTAACACTTGACTACTGTCTGCTTCACATAAAACCTTAAAGGCAAACTCCTTCAGTGCACTCCCCGCAGCTCAACAGTTAAGGAATTGCCTGGAGCGGCCCGTGCAGAGTAGCACCCAACCCGCAGTGTAAGCAGCGGCCGGGCCGAACCCAGAGGGCGAGAGGCTAATGGCACCTCCTTGCTGAAGAAACTGGCCTTGCAGCCGTGGCTGACAACCGCAGAATCACAGAATGATCTGGATTTGAAAGGACCTTAAGATTATCTAGTTACAACCCCGCTGCCATGAGCAGAGACGCCTTACGCTTGATTGTAAAATCACAGAATGATTCCATGCTGGCTACTATTTGGGTTCAGTGCTACGCTCATCTACACACACCCTACACACCAAGCTGAGGTCTCGCTACCAGCCGGGCAGCTGGTACCTACCGAGACAGCGCAGCGCAGCCCTCCTCACCGCCTACCTGCCCACCGCCCGAGCCAGCCTAACCTCTCCTCTCCTCTCCTCTCCTCTCCTCTCCTCTCCTCTCCTCTCCTCTCCTCTCCTCTCCTCTCCTCTCCTCTCCTCTCCTCTCCTCTCCTCTCCTCTCCTCTCCTCTCCTCTCCTCTCCTCTCCTCTCCTCTCCTCTCCTCTCCTCTCCTCTCCTCTCCTCTCCTCTCCTCTCCTCTCCTCTCCTCTCCTCTCCTCTCCTCTCCCCACTACACCCGCACCGCCCGCGGAAGCAGTAGGGCCTGCTGGGGAAGCGGAAAAGCGACCGCCACGCATGCGCATCTCCCCGTGGCGCCCCGCCAGGTCCCGCCCACCGGCGCGCGAGCGCCCCGCCCGGCCCCGCCCTCCCGGTGCGGCCCCTCCCTTGCGCAGGGGCCGCGGCTGCTACAGGAGATCTGCTGTCGGGAGTCCCGTCGCCCGCCCGGCCTCAGGGCCGCCGCCGCCCCGTCATGTCTGAGGCGGGCCAGGAACTTGTCCACCTGGTGTGGGGCAAGAAGGCCGGGCCCCGCGGACTGGCCGACACCATCTTCTGCCGCTGGGCGCAAGGTATCTGCGTGCGCCGTGCCCTGGCCCCCGCTCCCCGCCCGGCCCTTCCCCCGGCCCGGTGTCTGCCCGGCCTTCTGCCCCCTCCTCACCGGGGACCTTGCTTGACCCTCGGCCCACCCCACAGCTCTCGGCCCACCTGCCCAGACACACCCACAGCTCTCTCGGGCGGTCTCCCTGCCGCCTCCGCGGCGGGCGCGGGGCTGTCCGTCTCCCAGAGGGCCGGCGGTCCCCCCGCGCAGCTGTGAAAGAGGACGGGGGTGGGGGGTAGTCGTTGTCGTTCATGTTCCCGTCACAGGCAACTCCGCGTGTGGCCCGCGGGAGAAATGATACAGCAGTTTCACTGGGTAAGCGTTATGGTTTTGCAGCTCGGTCGTCTTTTGCCACAAACCTGCAAAGGACCTTGAAACAGTGGGGAGGGGACGGCGCTTCTTAAATGTATCTCACAGCGTCTTGTGCCGTTATTTGCATAGCTTGTGGGAACGTGAGCACGAGTTGTCTGAGGGGTTTATTTATTTATTTATTGGGGGGGGGGAGGAAAAACATGGGAGTCTTAAATAGACGTGGCGAAAGCGAGGGCAGGCTTGGGGCAGAGACCCACACGTTGTGTTAAACTGGTTCTTTCGCGGTTGAAGCAGGTGCACGCCGTCTTTAGGGTGGGGCAAGAGAGCAGAACAGCCGTGGAACCTGAGGTATTTGTAAGGTGTTTTACCGTACTTAAATTATGCAACCTGCACATAGTTTCTTCTTGATGGAGACCTCGTGGTGTTCTTCCAAAACTGCAGTTGCAGGGTGTAGTAAAGAGACTTTACCAATAAAAATAATGCGCAGGAAAACGGTCTGTGTACCTGTCCTGGCTGGAAAACGGAGTAGTAGCCTTCTCTGTAACTTACTGCGGACTTTGAAGAATTCTATTAATGGTTATGAACATTTAAATAAAAACATCACTAATTCATGGAGGAAAATCTCCAAATAATAGTGGAATTCATAGATGAAAAAAATAATATAATGCGTTCAGGTCTCATGTTAATGTAGGCCGAAACAGAAAGATGTTTTTAGTGCTCTCTGTTCCTTGCTCTTCTGTTTGTTTTTTTTTAACATGAGTTTTGTCATTTACGTAATTTCAGTAGATGCATGTGTGGTGTTGATTTGGGAGCTGCACAGCTTCTCCCTTCTCACAGGACCCAGAGTACACAGAGACTCTCCTGTCTTTTTCCATTGGTTGATTTGTGTTCAGATAATTCAGTGAGAAATAGTTGGGGGGAAAAGTGCTAAATTCCTTCTAAGGTCTAGAATTTAAGCAGGCCTAATAAAGTGCTACTTTTTTTTTACTGAATCAATTATTTGAATTGAAATATAATTATTTCTTAAAATATCTCAAGTTTTGGTCGAGTATTTCTGTTTCAGTACAAGGTTTTTGCGAAGTCAGAAAAAGTAGTGTTAAAATGTTTAATTATTTCTTTAACTAGTAATGTTATACCAAAATTGACATTTTTCAGGATAGTTTGTATAAGAAATTTTAGCAGTTTCAGTATCTACTGGAATGTGTGTTGTGATGTCCCACATATGTGATCCTGTGAAAGATTAATGGAACAGGCCTTGTGTTCTTGGTGGGTCCTGGAAAGGAGCTATTATTTCTTAACTGTCTTTGGGAAAAGTCCTGTAACTATACTGTGTAGTATATCTGTTCCCTTCTCTGTATCCTCTTTACTATAGTCAATTTCATGTAGTAAAACCGCATGACAGTAAGCTAGTGTGTTGTTTGGAGGATTTGTGCTGGGAATCAAGAAAGTCAGTCTTGGTTCTTTATATTGTGTAGCAGCATAATATATTTACCCAACTTTCGATTTCTGTTCTGTTGAAAAAGTTCTGCACCATTTACTTACTACAGAGGAGTTTTGCAAAACTGACTCATCAAGATTAAAAAAACCTCGAGCATAAAAATCAAGCTTTATTATTTCCACAAAGTTTAAAAGACACACCCTTGTTTCACGTCGTATGTACGGAAAGTATCATAGAACTGGTCTGGTGCTTGGTTTTTTTTTTGTAGTTTGGGTTTGAGTTTTCTTAGGGTGTCATGCCAACACTGGTATTTATTTCAGATACTTTCTGAATGTTGTCTGATCCTTTCTCAAACCATTTGGAAGTTAAGAATTATAATTTACAGTTGGAAAGAAAAGTAGAGAGCAGGGAGGGTGTTGAGTAATGTAAGACTCGAAGCAGCCAGTTTCTCAGTAAAGATAGCAGTGTTCTGGGAATCCTTGTCATGCCCCAAACTCATTAACCATCATAGTTGTTTGGTCAGAACTGAGGGCAGGCTGTTCTGGGTTCTGTAGGCAGTTAACAGAACTGACCTAGCTAGCATGCTGTGCTGTTTGAAGTTAGTGACTAACTCCCACAGTTTGCTGCATTGGCAGTTTTAAATATACTGGTTTGATTCCTGATTTAAAGGCATGGTTGCAAAGCTGTTGTTGCAGTTGGTTTTTGGTTGGTTGTTTTGGTGTTTTTTTTTGTTTGTTTGTTTGTTTTAAATAGCTTTTTATGGTTGCAGAAGAATTTGCAGTTTGAACTTTGTGATTTTGGAAAACAGTATCTACAGAATCAGAGAATGTAGTGCAAAGGCTTGGTTCTGTACTTCAGTGTTTCCTGGCATGAATATGATGACTTGGGAAGGAGTTAGGGAGGACTGAACCCTAAAGAAACATACTGTTGTTAGGAGTTATTTTCTTCATTGACCCAAGAGACAAATGCTGTTCATGGAGGTACTCTTCAGATCAGCCCTAAGGCACGTAGCATCAGGTCTACACAGCTATGAATGTCTGGCATGTTTGGGTGCAGCGTCCTTTAGAAATTACTTAAACTGTTTTCCCACTGGTCTTTGGAAAGAAAGGTATGCGCCAGTCTTCTCAAAATAACTATTTAACTTCAGAAGCATTGCGGGAAAGTTTTAATACTATAGTTCATGTATATGTATATATAGTTTTAATACTATAGTTCATGTATATGAACTATAACGTACAATGTAAAAAAGTGTTTTATCTAGATCCTCTTTCAGCCTGAGAGCTGGAAGAGTAGATAGAAAAGACAAGCTGTCATTCTCCCCTCTTCTCTGTAGGTTTCCTGTTTATTACATGCTTGGAACTCTGGTTTTGGTCCGCTACTTTGAAACATCGCCAGATTGGCTTTTGTTACATCCTTGGTTGAGGAGTTAGGTTCTGTAGTAGTGAGTTTAGTCATTGGAGCTATAATATTGTTAGACCATGATTAGATCAAGGTTACTAGGAAATAATATCTTTACCAAACAAGCAGATATATTTTGAGCAGGAGCACACTTGCCATTCTTTAAAGTCTTAAATAGAAGTAGCAATTTGAGAAGTGTTCCTCTGTGTTGAGTTTAATTTAAATTAATTTGGGTGATGGAAGAGAAATAGTGATTGATATCTCTGTAATTCTTGTAAAATGTTCTGATGGCTGTGATTAATAGAATATTTGCACTTGTCTGCTTTCCATCTCTGAGTTCCATATTACTTGTAAACAGTTAATCAGGAAGAAAAGCATTTTTCATTTATTATTCACAGTTAGAGTATAGACAAGTGTGGATTGTACAAACAGGTGGAGGAGGTGGTTACACCTGTTGGCTGACCTCTGCCTACTTGTTGCTGCTTGTCTGCTGTGAGTATTGCCTCTGCAAATCGTCTGGTGAAACTGCTGTTGGAGCTTCTGCTTTACAGATGCCAGTCACACTTAGCAAATTAAACCTTGATGAGTGGTCTTCAAGTCATGGTCTATGGGCTGCTTTTAAGGCATCTGTAAAAATTAAGTAATAAATTAGAAACCAGACTTGCGGCCAGGAATTTTAACATCATGTGAGAAGGCCTTCAAAGAAACAAGTACTGATGACCACCAACTTAGAGCTTCTGTATAAGTAGAAGGTGTTTCTGTTTAAATAGATTTGCTAATTCCACCTGTAAGAAGCGGTCTGTCTTGCTAACGCAAGGCATACTACTGTTAAATGTGAGACAACAGTAGCTTTTGGAAAAACAGTGGGAACATGGTGCTGAGAAGAGTTACCTAAAAGCCTTCTCTAGGGAAGAAGTCTGTTCTCAGTTTTACACTGGTAAACCTTTTTCTTCTTTCCTCTCTTGGAGTAGCGTATTGGTTTTGGGGTAATGACACTATTTACAGAGAAAATAACCACATCTTGCTGTTTTAGGCTGCCAAATGCCTTTCTATTGTATATGAGATTTAAATGTTTATTTAATGCATTAACATAATACAGAGTTGTCTTAAAATAATGGGTTCATTCTGAAGGTTTCAAAACCTCTTGTGAAGCTTGCTGAATGAAAAGTTAGGCTTTGGAACAGAAATACAGGTTTTTGAGAGACTATGTATGTAAATAACAGCCCTTTCAGCACTGTTAAACTGGAAAGAGAATAGATGATACCATTCACTGTGAAAAAATGGGGTGTGAACATGTAAGTGAAGCTTTTAAGATTGTATTTTCTGGCTAATGGGCCTGGTGACTAATGATGTAATTGGAATACCCGCAGAGCAGTGAGAATTTGAAATGCCCTGTAACACAGTTACCTAAAAAATTAGTGAGCCCTGAAACTCTTTCCTGCTGCCTAGGCCCAGAAAGGAATATCTGGAAAGACACTGTCCTTACTTCAAGAAAAGTAACAGTGCTAGTGAGTCCATTCTTTATTCTAGGCAAGTCTGATGGGCTTCAAGAAAATAAAATGTCTTGAGGAATGCTGCCATTGAAGGCTTTTATCAGGGTTTGGATTCAGAAGTTTCAGTCAAAAAGAGTTTGAGTTCTTACAAAGGTGTGAAAGAAAGCAGATGCATTGGAATTTTATCTTGTTTTCTGGAAGCTTTTTGCCCAGTTTAGTGCTAGCCTACTAGGTAATTTGGAAACGTTCCTCAAATCCTTCCAGGACTTCCTTGCTCTTTATCCACAACCCATTAAGTGGGAGTTTTGTTGTGGTACTGCTGTAGTACTCCTTTCTTTCTGTGTGTGTGAGAAAAGGCTGTTTGGTTTGATTTGGGATTTTTTTTCCCTACAGAAAATTTCAGGAGTTTGTTTACAATAAAAACACACTTTGAAAACCCAAAGCCACATGCAAAATGTGTCTGTCATTCTACACCCAGCTCTAGAAAAAGGATGAAACATTAAGACATGTTGTAAACCTTGTATTTGAGTAATAATGGCTTGTTCTCATGTTCCTGTCAGGCATTTTGGTATTCCAAAAGAGAAAAAGAAATGTGGTTCCATGGCAAGAGGCCGGCTCTGCAGAGAACAGGACAAAAAAAGCAATAGCTCAGCATCTTTGTAGCTAGTTTGATCGGAGATAGAGCAAGGTTAATGTTTCATGCTCTTTAGCTACTCCCTTTGTTTCTTTCATTCATTCTCATACAGAGTGAAAACAGTGAAGGTGTGCGGTATCCTTTGTAAAATGAGTGTTACTGATGTCTACACTGTCTTGGATGTAAAAAAAAAACACAACACAGCAGTATTTTGAGAAATAGGCAAATAATAAAGAGATGCAGGAAAGCAGTGGGGCTGTCATAATGAAAGAATGTGTTTTGTAGTGCTTTGGGCAATGATGTGAAGTGTTAGATGAAAACCAAGAGTAAGTAACTAAGCCATACATTAATTTTGGCAAACTATATGTAGAAGATTTAACAGTTAGGTATAGAAAGAAACATGGAATCTAGACCTGCTTGTCCCCCTGCCCAGAAAAAAGGTTAAAGCAGTAGAACAGTAGTGAAATTGGAAAAAAAAATGGGGTCAATGAGGTCAAAGCTGTAGAACAGTAGTGATGTTGGAAAAAAAAAAAATTGGGGTTAATGGAGCTTTTAATAGGGTTATAAATTAAAAGGAAGATGAATGATGATTGTACTATTTTACATTTCTTATAGGTAAATAATTATAGTAATGGATAACAAGGAGGTAGTTTTTTGTTTTTTTTTTTGTTGTTGTTGTTGTTGTTGTTGTTTTTGTTTTTGGTTTTTTTTAAATGCTTTTGGCTGCATTTAGCTGCAGCCCACTCGCTCTTAAGTATAAATTAGTCTGGATTAGAGCTGCTAGTCTTGGGTGGTAGATTAAATGGTGGCCAGGCCATTCCTATGAATCACATGGATGAGCCTGGAGTTGATGGATGTTTATAGAGATTGCCCAAGGTGTAATTACTGTGGAGGATAGAAAGGTAACTAGGTGTGATTGCAGGCTGCGGTATCCTTTAACCCAGCTGGACTTCACACTATAGGGTTTTGAAATTTTGCCTGAGCTGACTTCAGATTTTGTAGAAGTTTTAAAAAAGAGAGTAAGACTAATATCCCTGAAGCACTTAACTTTTAAGGTCTTAACAGCTTCTAGAACAAAATTGATGTTTACTATCCATTAAGCAACATTTAGGTAAGAAGAAATTAAGTATTCTGTTAGGCATGAAGCGTGGTTTTTTTCCTTTGGTTGGATTCTGTTAAATTCTGTGTAATATCAATTTTGAATTATCTACCTCAAATTTGTGTTCACTCTGGAGGGTCATACTCGATTTTCTTTATTTTTAGGTAGCAGTTACGAAAAATAGAGCAGGTTTAATCTGAGACAGCTCATGCCTTCTATAAGAAGCCTGAAGAATGTGAAACAAATTCAAGATTTCTTAAATGTGGTTGAGTGGTACCACATCCAAGTATGTTTTTCTTCTGCAGTGGCTAAATCATTAAAACAACTAAAAAAAGCCTGGCGGTTGCGGTGTGTTCAGATGGCATGCTGTCACGCTTCAAAGTAGAAGATGACTTAGCTTTTACTATCATAAGCCTGCGTAAACTAATTTGGAAAGTTTAAAGGATTAGTGATATTTCTTATTGAAGCATGTTAACAGGCTTAATGAGTGCAGACTTTGGTTGAAGTACGGGTTAATGGAGCTTTGTTGCTACATTAGGTGATGTTGGGGACTTAAGTATGGAGGATTCATCTGCATATGGGATTCAGATACAAAATAAACGTCTGTAATGCACATTTGCACATTCAGTTAAAAAAAAAAAAACAAACCCTGAAGCCTTCAGTCAGACACAAGGGAAACCCCATTTTTTTAAAAGAACTGCTACAATGATCCATCCTTTTAAAATAAAATCACATTGTCGTTGAACAACAGTTATTTATGTGATGAAATATGGCCCACAGACCGTGCAGTAATCCTCTTGTGCTGGTTTGGATGTTATAGCTGTCATGCAATAGTGTGGAAGTCTGCACTGGGGAAATGCATTTCCCCAGTACATATTCACATCCAGGGATTAGAGATGCTTTTGATATGGCAGCATGCAATGATACAGAATTGGGAAGAGGAGAAAGTGTGGGAAAGCAGCACTGAATATTCTTTGTGCTAAGCCTGACACTGCTGCGAAAATGTGCATGTGTGTCCCTTTACTCCCTACCTCTACTTGCTTGTGCTTGCTGGGTTGCTGACTACAGTTGCATGGTTTCTAGATTACATTGAACTAGAGTAACTTCAACACAATCTTATCAGCACTTAGAAAATAATGCAAACTATCACTCACTGTGGGTAGGTTGCTGGGTGTCTGCTTTATTGAGGTAATTATCCATGTATATGCACTTATCTGTGAGAAATGCAAGCTGTGAATCACCGCATCTTGAAGAAAAGTTTAAGGGGCAAGGTAGTAACAAACAATTTTGCAGTAATTGCTCCAGCATTTGCTCTGTTACATGGCAGTAAGGTAATTCTGAAATACAAATACATTAAAGGTTGGGGGGAGGGGGGAAATGAGTGATTTTGCATCTCAATAAATATAGTGTATCTTATCTGAAAGAACACCCATAAGAGGCTTGGTTCAGTGGTTACAAGTGAATATTTCAGTTATTCAGCATAATTCAGTCTTAACAGGAAGCAATAATAAGCCAGAAATGAGTTCAGTGGGTTACATACTGTGCCCTTCATAGGGAAGAGAAACATTCATGTTCAGTGAGGGTCCAAAGACAACCTTTATCTTACATATGTAAAACAAAATATTACCACAATTTTTATTTTATATATAAGAAATCCTAATAAAATTATGGTTAATGTATTCAGCCAAATGTGTCCTAGTGACAGTTTTGCTGTTAAGAATCCTTGTCTTTAAAACCCTAGCTGTCCCCTTTTGGTCATGATTTCATTGCTGAGATAAATAATTTCTGTGCTTTCACCTGTATTCATGACTTTTTTTTTTTTCTTCAAATAGTTGAACTACATCCTTTTGCATAATCAGAAGGAAAAAAAATCTTGAAAACTTACCTAACTTGTAGAGGAGAATAAATCAGGTGTCATTTCTGTTAGGGAAGGAGTATATATAAACGTGCTTGTTTACATATTTCACTAAATATACTAATTTTTCATTTGACAGGATTTGTCTTTAGTGAATCTGAATCAACTGCATTAGAACAATTTGAAGGTGGCCCTTGTGCAGTGATTGCACCAGTGCAGGTAAGATGTTTTTATTGTAGAAATGGTTTAGAATTAGTAAGCCCAAAATCTATTCTTTATGTATGTGGAACTAAAATAAATATTAAAAGAATTGCAGATCAGTTGTATTTGGGTTTCATAATACAGTGTGGAGGAGACAGAAAACTTGGTAGAAAGGCAGAGATGGTCTGATTTTGAACTATAATTTTACAGAAGTGAAATTTGAGGAAGTGGTGCAGGTTGATCCAAGCAGAGGTTAACTTGGAAGTGGGTAGTGCAGGGTAGAGGAGAGAAGTAAAAGATCAGATATAAATGTAATCCTAATCCTTTCTCATCTGTCAAATTCCCTGTCCTTAAGAAGGGTAATATATGTGTCACAATGGCTGCTTTAGCAAACTCTATTAGAAGGATTTGAAGTAATGCGTTTTTGAACCTGTCAAGGTTTGCTATGTGAGAAAAGGGGAAATGTTAGCAGAATAATTGAAGTATATCAGGTGCATATATTTTTATTCTGGATACATGTTTAGGATTTCACTTGTGCGTCAGATGTGCTCAACCAACTGTGATTGTGATTATTTTTTTGTTTTTGTTTTCTTCTTCCACTTCTAAGTTTCTAGGGCACTTGTGACTCCTGTACAGGTTATATGACCTGTAGGCTGGGTCTGTTCTGCTAGAGCAGTTTGTCTAATCTGTGACTGCTCTGATTCTCTCAGGAGCACCCTGTAGAATCAGGCAGACACCGAGTCATGGGTCAGATTACTCTTTTGGTAACCTGCTCTTGACTCATTCTTAACACACAGATCAAATTCTGCAGGTGTGTCTAGGCCTGTGTTGAGGCCTTGCCCACTGATAGTGGAAATTAAAGTCATGTAGCAGAGTTAATTGGATCATGAACTGGGAGGTATCTCAGTCAGACAACTCATGTTGTGGAACGTCTCTGGATGTTATAGACACTGGTCACACCAAAAGACTTGTACCACAGGAAGAAGCACTGCTTGTGTAGTTGTAAACAGTCAATAGAAAAATGTTATATTATGAATTGCACTCTGTAACATGGCTGTGTCTAGTTCTGTGGTCTTAAAAACAGATGTGCAGTGTCTCTGATGTTAGAATTACAAATCTTTAATTTGGAGGAGTGGAGGGAGTAAAGAATAGGACCAGTTGGCTCCTTAAAGGCAGTGCCAAGTCTTTACAGTATTGAATGGTTTTATCGACAGTGGATTTGCAGTTTTATATGTAGTTAAACTTCCTTTAAATTAAGTAGTTAAAGCATGTTTAAAAGTGAGATGAATTAGATGTAGGGATGGAGGAAGTGATCAGAGAGATCTTGCAATGCCTACTGCTGCTATGGATTTCTAAAAAAGATATGTAAAAGATCTGTGATGGGAAAACAGAGTGAGTTCTGTAAGGGAAGAAGTGAAAGTTGAAGCATCTATTTTTAAGGTGCTACAAGTACCTGAAACAGCATCTTAACAGAGTAATTACAAAGACCAGGAGTCTACTTGCCAAAATTTTTTCTTTCATTGCTCCTTCTCTTTGAGTCTGTTCTTCTAATTACAGCATTAGTGTTGATGGAAAACAAAGCAGGGATATACATATGCATAGTTTTTTGTTATTCTGATATGTGAATTATGAGTTGCAGTGGTTAAAAGAGATGGGCTTTCTACTCCATTAATGCAGTCCTTTGAGTCTGGAGATGTTTATGTAGATATACCCTCTGTGTATTTGAAGCACGCTCGAGATATAAACTCGATCAAGTATGACGCTACCTTTGTAGTTCGTTTGAATGGGAAAAATCAGTAAACAGTTCAGGCTCAGGGTCTCCTACTAAATGATGAGCATCTTGAAACCCTTCTAACAATGTACAGAAATGCTCTGTGACACAATGTAAAAGTTGGTGTGTCTTGTATTTTAATATTATTTTATGCTTTGATAACAAAGGCATTCCTTTTGAAGAGGCTTTTTACCAGTGAGAAGTCTAATTGGAGAGACTGTCCAGGTACTGAGATGTCTTCTTTTTCTCCTTATTTTTTCCATTTGAATTATTTGTAAAGCATGTCCCAGTACAAAGACTTCAAAATATTGTATATTTTAAACTGTGCTTCCATGCCATTTTGAGTCATACAGTATGTATACATGTCTCTAAACTCCCATTTGTGAGGTCTGTGCCTGTCCATAGTACTTCCGTGTTTTATAAATATTTAATTGAAATCTATTATTAGCAAAGGAAATGGATTAGAAATCATATTAAACCACATTTTTCTAAAGACAGCTTTATAACTATTTGGTCCAGTATAGTCCAACAGCAATTAACATTAATAATTAATAAGATAAAAGTAATAAACTCAATTATTTAGATAACAATGTATTAAAAAAGATCCTAGTGTCTTATATAACGTACTGATTAGCAGCAACTGAACTCATGTAGGTTTCTGATCTTTCAGAAGAGGACCAGAAGAACCTTCTCTGTCATACATTATGTGACATTTTGGAAATGGCTTGCTCTGATAATTCAGAGTCGTACTCTCTGGCAACGTGGATAAGAGGAAAAACAACTGAAGAAACTGCTAGTATTTCTGAAAGTCCTGCAGAATCTAGTCGTCAAGAGGAGCAGCCTTGTAAGATGTATTTCTATACTAAGTTACCCATCTCTTACTGAAGTATTACTTTTTTTTTTTTTTGAGGGGCAGTGCTCATTGTTGTTACACAGTTGTTTTTTTTTCGCCTTTGTGATTCCATTAGCAAGAGATGGTTTTTTGTCTGTTATAATCAGAGGCATTGATCCTTCTTGTTGAAAGGAATGTGCTATCTATAACTGGAGTTCTAACGTGTTTCTTTTGAATTTGAGCAATTTCCGTAATTTTTCAATTTTATTTTGTTATTTATTGGGACCTGGTGTGACTTTAATTTGAAAAAATCTATATGCTTCCTAACACTGGAGGAATATTTTGATGTGTCACTTGTTGCTTTATTTTGGAAGAGTTTTTTTAGGAAATTCTGCAGTGCTTGATCTGCTATAAAATATTCTGGATCCCCTGTTATGTAAAAGTAGTCTTTTTTCTTTTGATTATGTGCAGTACCAAAACAGCTTAATCAAATCTAGTAGATTAAAGAGGGTTTTGTTTTAGTTTTTTTGAGTTAGAATTTTTTTGTTACCTGTTTTTTGGAAATGTCTTGATTCCTTCATATCCAGCTTGATACTTTGCACAACTGCAATAACTGTCATAACTATTGTTTCCCAAACAGTTTGAAGAAGATTCTGTACAGTTGTTCCATCCAAGGCATTAAATTGGGGGTTGGGTTGATGGCAAATTGAACATGAGTTAAGTGTGCCCTGGCAGTTAAAAGGGCCAAATGTGTCCTAGGGTGCATCAAGCACAGCACAGCTATCTGGTTGAGGAAGGTCATTATCCCACTCTACACTGCAATGGTGAGGCCCCCTGTTGAGTACTGTGTGCAGTTTTGGACATCTAAATAGGAGAAGGTCAGTAAGCTATTAGAGTGTGTCCAGAGGAGAGTGACCAAGGTGGTGAAAGGTCTTGAGGGCAGGACTTATGGGGAGCAGCTGAGGTCACTTGTTTTGTTTATAGCTTGGAGAAAAGAAGGCTGAGGGGTGACCTCATCACAGTACACAACTTCCTTAGGGGGGGCAGCAGAGGGGGAGGTCTTCCAGAGAGGATCTCCCTGGTAACCAATGATAGGACATGAGGAAATGGAATGAAGCTGTGTCAGGGGCTGTTCAGTTTGGACATTAGGAAAATGTTATTCACTGAAAGAGAGGTCAGTCAGCACCAAGACTGTCAGAAGAAGCAATTGGAGGACACTCTTAATCACGTGATTTAGTGTTAGGTAGACCTGTGAGGAGTGAGGGGTTGGACTTGATGATCCTTATGGGTCCCTTCTAATGGGAGATTCTATGATTAATCACTAACATCAGGATCTAGTATACATCATCTGTTGTGCTAAGATACAACATCTAGTCATCTAACTGCTGTTGAGCCAGTGACATGGGAAGTTTATCTATGCACACATGATCATTGAGACATGTATTTATTAATCTTTTATTAGGAGATACCTAACATCTTAAAAGATAAGCCTCTTTCAGTTTTTGTTCCAAATGTGTCCCTTCAGAAGTATGAAAAGCTTTTTGCATGAGAACATGCTTATAAAGGTGCCATCTTTTGATAGAACGAATATTTTATTCTGCAGTTTGTGGCATAACTACAAAGTCAGAATTTTGCAAGTAGATTTATATGTGCACAGCTAGCTATAGCAATTAGTAGTGCTGGAGCTCTTTGTGTTACAAGTCATCTTCATCTGCTTCTGTCAGATGCTCCATGTGCTTTAGAAGGCTCAAACAATAATTAAAATGTTACTTAATTGAAAAAAACTGGTCACCACGTAAGCAGGGGTTTTGTATTAGGAAAAAGTATAGAGAAAGTTGTAGATACAGCTTTTGGTTTTAAAAGAAAAAAGAAAATTTTCCTTTGCAAGATAAGGCAGTTATAACTGAAATTCCTAATTTCTGTGGATTTTTTTAGTTGTCTGAAACTTTTTCTCATATTATGAAGCTTCCTTTGAAGAAAAAGTGAAGTAATCCATGCACTTTTACTGTCCTGTTTATTAATATATTGCCTTATTCTAAAGAACTTTTAACTGTAGAAACTGTTTAGCAGAAGGTCTTGTTAAACACACAGTAATTGCTCTCAACACACAATTAATGAACTAATCCATTCTGTTACATATCTATATTTTTCATATTTCTGTACAAGTCTACAAGTTCTGCATGACTTGTCCTCAGTACCATGGAATGTTCTTAGGAACAGCAGGATACACAGCATGAAGTCTACTTTTGTTATGAGCAATGTTGATCTTCATTGTTCTTATCCTACATTCCTTGCTAGACACTGAATGTACCTCTTATATGTATTTTACAGTTCAAACAGTATTTTACTTTATATGTATAATGCAATACACTTCCTGATTTAATATGTATTTGTTAGGGTTTTTTGTTTTGTTTTTCTTTTCTGTCCTGCTAGACTAGCTTCTTGCCTGGTTAAGCTTGGGACAAAGATGTGGAGAAGAAGGTATTATTAATTATGTAGAGTTCTGTTACTACTAGTGCAAAGGAATAAACTTATTTCATGCTTGGTTGCTGTAATCAATAAAAATAGGAACTGGCATTGTCATAGTTGGTAGGACTTAAGAGATGCGTGGGAGGGTATTACAAATACAATTCCACGTGGCAGGCTACTGCTAATTGGGAATTGAATGTGGGAATGTGTTTATAATAAAACCATGAAATATCATTAGACACAGCATGAGTTTCTATCCAGTTGTGTCTCTCGTACAGCTCATGTTCTAATGCTATTTGTTCTCTTCCTCTCGTCTAAGCACTGTCTTTATTTAGCATTGTTTGGATTACATATAGTTACACTTTTCTTTAGGATTTCTACTTCTTTCCGTTTGTTTCAAATAGTAGTTCTCTTACCATTTCACTCTGTTCTGTAGTAACAGAATGAAACTGCCTATCATCCTGCTGTGTGAACAAAAGGTGGATTCGAGCACACTTACTGAATGCAATAGCATTTTTCATCTGCTTTTGTGGTGTATACCAATGACTTCTTGTTGGCCATGCATTGGCTGTAGTAGTGCAAGTTCCCAGGTTCAAAGACTGCTTTATATGATTTAGTCCCTCTAACTTTCTGTTTACAAAACATACATTCTTGCATCAGGGTTAGTTCCTGGAGCATTTCCTGCAGTTTAGATTCATTATTTCATATTTTAAATTAAAGTCTTAAAAATTTTCTTAAGTTTAGTTCTGCTCTTAGTAGTGTAATTTTACGGACTCTGTAGTTTTTCAAAAGTCAAAACCTAACACTCTTAGGACTACTGCTGCATTATTTCTAAAGTAGAAAATAAAAGTATTCTATTGCTGCAGTAACTGTTGTATTTGCATTTAGGAGAGTCAAGTGCATCTTTCAAAACATAATCAGAAGGGGCATAAAAAGTCTTTCCTAGAATTCTTGTGGGAAGAATTAATCAGTAGTATTGGCCTTATGACTTCAGGTCTTTAATGAGTTGAATGCAGCCAAATTCAGTAGCTATGTGGTCAGACATTTTTTAGATATTCATCATTAAGTGGCGTTTATCAGAAGGCTCATTTGTATTATTCTTCTAGTAAGAATATAAAGTCCTTGTGGACCTAAGGGGCACTAAAGACTGCTAGAGTCTTAATATTTGAAAGCCTATAGAATTTGATAATTGCACAACTGGGAAGTATGACTTCCCCTTGGTAAAAAACAAATTTGATTTTAAAAGTTTATTTCATCTCTTTGGTTTGGAAATGTTGAGGGGAACAAAGGTATAAAGCCTGTGTTGAACTTGGGAAGACACTAATGCTGTATTTTTTTTCTGTCTTAGACGCAAATCTTATTTGAAAGGCTGTTTATTCATTATTAAAAGAAACCATTGAGAATTCCTTTAAAAATAGGATGTATAACACTGTTTAGAATAATTCTATTTGTTTGTAATAACTAGACATTAAAAGGGAAAAAAACCCACAAAATTTTGGTAATAGATATGTATACATGAATTAAAAATACAGCTTACCTACATTGATAAATTAATCCAAATAATCATGCTTGCTTTTCTAGGAGATAGTACTTCTTCTTGACCTGCAAAATTATATTTACAGTGTGCATATGCTTGATGACTTTGTGACAGCCATGTTTTGTAAACAAGTGCTTAGTATTTGACAAATATTTTCAAGGCTACCCACTCCAGTAGCTTTGTGTTTTTAATAAATTGATTAGTCCAAATAGAAATGTTCTCACTAATTTGTATGGTGGAATCTTAATGGTGCAGTGAATTATTTTATACTAATCACTTTAAAAAATTCAATCTCAAGGGAGGATTAAAAATATAATTAAAGCTTGAAAGTATACTAGCTTGCTGTGTGTATCTTGTGTCATTTTTTTGCCATGTGTAGTGCTGAAAAGTGTCTCTTGTGTATAGCTGCCTTGGCTGTCGAAGAGCTTGGCTTTGAGCGATTTCATGCATTAATTCAGTAAGTAATATGTTGGAACATTTAAAATACAATATTTTGAAATAACACTAATATTCACAGCCCTGAAAGGGGTATGTTCAGAAACTTTTTGTGTTACACATCAGGTTAAGCTTATATTTCAAATTTTGGTTTGGGGGTTTTGGTGGTTTTTCTTTGCATTTTGCTGTTTAAAATGGAATATTTTGAGCATAAGCATTAGCTTTAAAATAAAACTGGAGCAATGTAATGTGGGAAATTTGCCAAATAACTTGTGCTTTTCAAGTATACGAGCACATCTCATTAAGATTCACGTTTAAGTTGAAGATGTTAATCCTCAGTATTTATACATAGTCTTCACAAGTAATTCTAGCTGAAAAACTTTATATATACTGAAAAAATGTGACGTAGTATTTCTCCTTATTTGAGACAACATAAGAAACATTTGTAAGAATATTTCATTTCTGAGACTGATTTTTGTTTCATGCTTTAAAAACTGCTGTCTTCTGGGGGTCTAAATGCAGAGCTTACAGTTCTAGTAATTGTTGTAATCATTATACAAATAAATCCCCAAAGAGGAAATAAAGAGCAACAGAACTTAAAAAAAACAGTTGAGATGGAAAATGTTGCTAATTAGAACTACAACAACTACTGGTTATCATATCAGTAGTAATTATAGTTTGTTCTTTAAACCCATCATCATATGAAGAAAGATGAAAGAGGAAGATATACAATTTCTCTTAACGTTATCTGATCAAAACACTAATTTCCTGCTCCCCCTACCCCTTCCACTCATCTCCTCCATCTTTGAACTTGTGGTACTCACTTCAGTTTTTCTCAGCCTTTCTCACTGAAAATTAGCCCTGGCATATGCCTTCAGAGCAAGACGAATGATGGATTTCAGAACTAACTTTGCCTTGCATACCTTGAGTGCCATGCATACCTATTGATAATGAAAGGTAGATTAAAAATCTCAAATGTTAGCCAGAATAAACCCTTGTATGGATATATATTTTTGTAGCTGTTTATTTTTTTTAAACAATACTTAATAAAAGTGTGAAAGAAATTAACACACAAGTTTATGCAAGATAAGCAGAGAGTGTGATCTAGTTTGAGTTACTCAGTATGACCTGATGTTTGTGTTACGAAAAGTATTTAGCTCTGTCCCAAGAAATAGCCCAAGAAATAGAAAGTGCATTGGAACCTTGATGGATCTTTTCATTTCCTCTTTTTTTTTTTTTCAAATTCCTTTTTTTTTTTTTCTTTTTAAATATATGATCACCTGGAGTTACCTTATCATCCAGACAGCAACCCTATTATAGAACTAGATAAGTTTCCCAGATGTTAACATACCACTCGTGGTTTTGAACATACTGGTTTTTACCAAAGCTAGTTTAACAAAATCAAATTTTCCTGGGAAATGAAATAATTACTTTGAAAGCCTGAAAGATGTTCTTACATGAAGATTTTTTTCGCCACTGTTTATGGACTGAAAATCTTTCAGAATGCTGTGTAATGCAAATTTATTTTGGTGATATATAGACTATTCAGTTTCAGTAACAGTGTGTTGT
Source organism: Pezoporus flaviventris (assembly GCF_033815535.1). Classification (NCBI taxonomy): domain Eukaryota; kingdom Metazoa; phylum Chordata; class Aves; order Psittaciformes; family Psittacidae; genus Pezoporus; species Pezoporus flaviventris. The sequence continues at coordinate 13,690,297 of NW_026892595.1, forward strand.
AGAATTACTGGTTCAGCCCTCTCTGCTATTTCACGTGTGTGTAACTTTATGGTTAGTGTTTGCATATAAAAACTGTGTTCATTTTTGCACATTGCTCCAGAATTGTTCATTTTTGCACATTGCTCCAGAATTATTCATCTTCTGATGGGTAAATACTCATGACTTTATGGCAGTTATAGTAACCCTAGAACAGCTGCTATGTCATTCTGTATATAACACCAGTTTTACTCAGCTTTTACTTGGATATTTTCATGTTGGGTATTAGTAGTTCTTATTTGTGCTTTGTGACACTAATCATGTTAGGTATTAGTAGTTCTTATTTGTGCTTTGTGACACTATGCTAATGCCTCATCTAAATACATTCTTCTTTTTTGTTGGGTTTTTCTGTCTTTAGTAAACGAGCATTCAAAAGCTTCCCTGAAATGAAGGATGCAGTTTGGGATCAGTATTCGGTGTGGACAAACAGATTTGGTGTATTGCTCTTTCTGTATTCTGTAATACTCACAAAGGTTTGTGGGCTGTTTGATGCTTTTTATGTGTGTGTGCTTTTCTTTTTTAAGAGAAAGTTTGATCATATAACCTTTTTTTTCCATAAAAGGTGAACACTAAACTGATAAACTGAATAAAATCTAGACAAATGCATGGAATGGTGTCTTCATTCCATGTTGCAGTTCATTTCCAGCATATAAACCTGAAAACCTCAGTCCTTTTTTTTTTTTCTCCTTTAATGATAGAATTACATATTTTGGAAACATATTTCCTCATAAATCCCCAACATCTCTTACTAAATGAAGTGTCTTTAGGTATCAGTTCATATAAGGGCATCAACCTCCTAATGTTTTACTGTTGCATTCTGTTGTTGTAAATGTGGCAAGTTATTCCTTAAAAGAGAAAAAAGTTTGTAATTTTTCGGCAGGGTATTGAAAATATTAAAAATGAAATTGAAGATGCAGCTGAGCCATTGATAGATCCCGTTTATGGTCATGGAAGGTAAGCTGCAAAATATGGTTGCTGCCTCTTGAAATAGATTAGTGGGCTATTTTTTTTTTTGTTTCTGTAGCTGATCATTCTTCTAGGAAATTACTGATATGACAACAAAGAGTCAACCATAACTTTAAAATAGCTAAAAGTAACACATTTCTGAGGAAATGCTTCTGTTATTGGTGAATTTTCAGAGGAATAATTCTGAAATGCGAAGCTACATTTTTATATCAAGGTGTTGGTTGAAAGAGTAGAGATAGTATTAGCATCACTGAATTAGAAATACAAGCTAATTAAAGGAATATACGTAATACTTGCTTAGCTGACCAGATAATACAATATTTTTTCATTTGTTAGAGTTAACCACTTTTTCAGAAATAAATTTTATATCCCTTTTGATAGGCTATTTCTTTCTGTTATGTAGCCAAAGTTTGATTAACCTCCTGTTGACGGGGCATGCTGTTTCTAATGTGTGGGATGGAGACAGAGAATGTTCAGGAATGAGTAAGTTGATTCTGTTTTATGCTTGTTCATATTTTTACTGTGACCTACAGATTTGGAATATGCTCTGTGCTCTATTTCTGTTTTGATAGTCTCCTTGTTTACTGTCCTTTGATTTAAGCAGACCTCCAGTGGAAATAAAACATACTTGCACTAAATCTCTGATGGTAATATTGATGAATACAGGATTGTCAGCTGCAGGTTGAAATGGTAACTGGTGGCCTGAATAATGGAAGGGAATGCAGTCTTTGGAAGTTGTGAAAGTTCGTCATTACAACGGGGATAGGGCCACTATTCAGAACAGCTGCATCAGACTAGAGAAATGGACTGACAGGAACCTCATAAAACTCAAATCCTGCATCTGGGATGGAATAAGCCTATGCGAGAGCACAAGGCAGGACTGGCTGGCTAGGATGCAGCTTTGTAGGAAAGGAGCTGAGTGAGTTGCCCTTGAGGCATCAGTGTGCCATTCTGGCAAAGAAGGCCAGCTGCACTGTGGGCTGCATTAGGAGGAGGGAAGTGATGGTTCTTTCCCTCTGTCTGGCACTTGTGGGACCACCTCTGGAGTGTTATGTCCAGTTTGGGCTCCCCAGTACAGGAGAGATACTGACGTAGTGGAGTGAGTGTGGTGGAGGGCCACAGAGATGACTGGGAAACTTTTGTGGGGTTTGTGCATTTCATCTGACAAACAGAAATTATTTGAAAGCAGGAACAGTTGGATTATGAAAGTGTTTGCAGCCTCTCTGCTACTTCTCCAAAGTTTATCTTGGGTTTATCAGCATGCTTATTACAATGATCTTTCTGTCATCCAGGTCATCACTTTTTGATTTTTAGATTGTGATTTATCAGTCTGAATTGTTAGATTATGATCAATCTTAATTGTTTTGCAACTTTCCTTTGCACTAGGATAATTTGCTGTTTTACAATTTAATATAACTTTTTTTGAAATCTTTGCAGTTCATCCCCTTGTCTTTCAGATTCTGTCTGGTAGACCTTATTTGTTAGTTACCTAAGTTAGAATTGTTTTATTTTTCTGAGAATATTGAACTGTTTGCACTCTGTAATATTTCACATTTAGGTTCTCATCAGTTCTGCCCTAAAAATACAGAACTCCCATAGAAACATCTGTCTCTCTTTGGGGTGAGAGAAGGACCAGAATATAATCTTTTGTACGTTTTAAGAATCTTGTATTACATGTCCTGTTTTTCACCAGTCGAGTAATTGAAATTAACTAATGTTGGGAGCCCTCCATTTTCTTCAGATGCTTGGGATAATTACAGTCAAACCCAGCTAATTCACTGTTCTAAGTCTATAATCGGTATATTACAAAGTGATTTGTGTAGTCTATCAACAAGAGGGATGAAGAGCAACCAGTACTGTTCACAGCTGTGTAGCCAAGACTGAATTTTAGATACATTGTCACATTTCCTTTATCAGTCGTGTTTGTCATCTTCTTCAGTCATTTCTCTAGCATTTTGACTTTCTTTGGCATCTTTTCTACCAGTGCTATGAGTTTCTCTTGCAGAAAGGTTGCAGGTTTAAAAATAACAAGTACTAAATATATTTGCTGACTGTTTTTTGAAGTTAGCTTTTTGTGCGTTTTTCTGGTTTGGTTACTGGTCACTTGCCTAAAATTCATCTGGTCAAGGAAATACAAGTTGGATGGTTTGACATTAGTATTGTACAGAGTTGATTGCCAGTGCTGCTTTATCTTTCCATGTATAAACATAATGGAAAGATTTCAGGTACTTCTGCAATTAGGAACTTCTGAAACTGAGGGACAGGAGAGGCATCCCTCTCATTGGGGGAACAGTGGTGCCAAGGAGCTGCAGAAAGCAATGGATGTGATGTGGTTCATGGCATATTTGCAGGGGCAGCAGTGAAGCATGGAGCAGCAGTATGAAGATGCAGCCACAACGCAGGAACAGAAAAGATGCTAGTTAAGTGATGCTGTTATCATAAGTAAACACGTTTACTAAATTGGATTTCTGAAATGGCATTTGCCTTACAATTTTTATTCAGAAGTTACGTGAAGCCGCTTTACCTCATGTTCAGCTGTTTAGGTAATAAATTTTTAATTAAGAAGTAAGTCTTTAAAATTATTTTAAAGCCATTTTAAAGGTCCTGCCAGTAATTTTATCAGTGACAAAAAAACATGCTAAATTAGGAACTTCAGGGATTACCAGGTAGTTTGCAGATTATACTCAGAGTTCTGACTCTTGCAGTACTGCATATTTTCCAAATATGCTAGGAGTTATTAACTGGAATTATTCGTGGTTACCACTGATAAGAATACCAGTGGAATGATGCGTCTTCTTTAACTTTCTGTGTCTTCCCCTTTAAATCTTTCTTCTTACTATATTCTCTTCTCTTGCCACAATTACAGAATCATAGAATCGTTAGGGTTGGAAAGGACCTTAAGATCATCTAGTTCCAACCCCCCTGCCGTGGGCAGGGACACCTTACGCTAAATCCTATCACCCAAGATAGGAAGAATATAGGGAGGTAGATGTATTTTTTCTTTTTTATTAAAGAGTTTAATTCTTATGTGACGTGTAGCAATTGAATATAAATACAGAAAATGCTGTAATAGTTTTTTTCTAAGTAGTGTCCAAGAATTCCTCATGTGTTCATGTTGTCACTAGGTGGCGGTATCCGATACAGTTGGAAGCTATCGTTAGATTTTTTAGAACCGTCGTTTGTTTGGACCCGATTTTTTTTTTTTTGTAAAGGCTTGAGGTTTCTCCCTTTTTAGAAATTGGATTACGTTGCAAAAGTACTTTTTGAAAAAGGAGAAACTAACTTTCTGACAAGAGGTGTACATATTCATTTTCTTAGGTGATCTTTGGTATTACCATATCTCCTGCAGGGGTGTGTTGTTTTTTTTTCTGGCAGGTGATGGTATAAACAGGGATGAACCTTGATTTAGAGCAGCTTGATTTCCTTTGTTTCCTTGTAACTCGTAGAAGAGTGATTTTTGCTTTTGTTCCTGTCTTCTCAGTTGACTAATTCTGAAGGAGGCATGGGTAGACCAGTGACTGGGCTGAAGGTTACCTAACAGCTTTCAGATACACGATGAATGTAGCTTGACTATGAGATACTCAGTTATCTGTCAAGGGAAGAAAATACTTAGATCATAGAATCATTCCAAATCATTTTCTGAGTACTAAGTATTATTTATATGTGACTTTGCTGTACTGATCTGAGCATTAGCTCCCAAATCTGAAGCCTTAGTTTAGCAGACTGAACTTTAGATTGATATCTGTGAATGATTTTTAAGAAATACATGTGATGTGTTAAAATTTTTTAACTTTCTGTTGCTTACTTCTGCCATTTGTTTCCCTTCATTGCACATATGAATGTGCTATTTCTGAAAAATAGCTCTTCCCTAGTTTGAAGGATCCTTCATTAGTGGGTTTTTCGTGTTTTAATTAAGCTAATTCTCTTGCTCTCAGCTCAAAGAAAGGATGAATTGTTTCAGTGTATGGTAGTTTATAGCAACACAGCTGTAAGTCAGTGAGATAATGGGCTGTTGCAAAGTATTATCTGTCCCCCCCTCAATGTTTTAATTCCAGTCAATTTTGAAGATAATCCTTAAAAACAGAGTTTCAAATCAAAGAATTCTGCACTGTAAAAAAGAACCTTTTAATATGTATAGCTGACAACTCCAAGGAAGCAGTTGTATTGCCAGGCCACAAAGGTAGGGAATAAGTTAGTATTTGTAAGGTTTTGGCAATTGTTTTGTTGAAGTTGGGGTTTGGTTTGGTTTCGGTTGGGTGGGGTTTGTTTTTTTTTTGTGTTCTTTTTTTTGTTTGTTTGGTTTGTTTATTTGGGTTGTGTTTTTTTTTGGGGGGTGGTTATTTTTTTGCTAAACAGTAGAGGAAAAAGCTAAGCCATCACTATAATAACTTGTGCACTGTTGCAAAAATCGGTGAGGTAAGCTTGAAGTTGGTGAAGGGAGCATGGCATACCATGCCTAGCGCTATGAGTTATGGTGAAATGCAGAGTTGGTTTTTGGAAGTCCAGAAAATTTAGAAGAGCTTATTTTACTAGCTCTGGTCCTGAGGCTTTAGCCCATCGGTAAGGGTTGTCATAGTTTTATGCTGTTGTACATGAATGATCAGTGTTAAAAAACATAGTTGGAACTTAGTGCTTTAGAGGGAACTTTCAAATAGAAAGTCAGTGTGCTCTGAAAAAAGGCAATATAGATATTTTTAAATTGGTCATGGTGTATGTTCCCATGTTTATTTGCAGGATCAGGCGTGTGCTGCTCTTTATTTAGGCAGTCTGGGGACCTAGCAGAGCTGTTCCAAGTAGACAATACTTGCACTGCTGAGATGATGTGTATGTAAGCCCAGAGCTGCTTCAAATCTTATAGCTAGTTTCTAAGCATGAATTTTGAAGAACTTTTATTCTTCAATAAGGGTCTGTAAGTGCTCTTCCAATCAGTTGTACATAAATATTTCAGCTATTCCTGACAGCTGTGTGTATGTTTGAGAGCTGTAGGATGCATTAAGTGGAAGTTGGAACAGAATGCCAAATAGAGTAAATGCTTTCTTTCCTACAAACAAAACTATTATTTGCAAAGTTGTTTTATTATTCAGAGTGTGAAATTATAAAGGATAAAAATTACCAGGGAACTATCTCCCTTTAAAAAAAAAAAAGGGGGGGGGGGAATGTGGGGTAACACATATATGCATATATATGGGATTCTTTCCTCTTCAAGATAGCTGCTTTTCTTAAATTTTTCTGAGAATAATTCTGGTGCAAGTTACAAGTACTTGGTATTCTACCAAATCCATCAACTTTTGAAAAAAGGCCATCAACAGTAGACTTGTAAAACTATTCATTTGGCTCTTAGAGAGGGAACTTATTAAACTGTTACTAGCTTTTGACTATATCGTGATGATTTGCTATTGTTGCTAAAACTGCATGATTCTTAGAATTGTTGTTACTTGATCAATTTTTAAAGTTAAAAAAAAACAACAAACCTGCTTAGAAGAGTCTTTTCAGATTTTTCTTGTAAGTTTTTTGCTTTATTTTGAACAGAACTTCTTGGTATACATAAACAGGCAACAGTAGGCTTTTTGACATTGATGGAATCTCTGAGATATTGTAAGGTAAGCAGTTTTATGCATCATTTAAGAATTCTATTAAGGTGTTGTTGACCTCTTAGACAGTATTACTAACAGCTTCACTGTGAATTTGCGATTAAAGAATTTTCAGAGTATGTTGACATTAAACCTGAGAATAATCATAGAATAGTTAGGGTTGGAAAGGACCTTATAATGCCACATGAAAAACAGATACATGATAAAGTAGTTAAATGCATCTTACTGACTAAATATTGTTGCTATTGAAATTAGAACTTTATTATACCAATGTAATATAGCCAGGTATAAGCTTAAGTTTTTACTAAAGTAAGGCTTAATGCAAGTCACGCAGATGGTTATAAAACTCTAAAGTCTCACAGTGGCTTGCTGTTATGAATGTTGCAGTTTTATTGTTTTTTTTATGCTATCACTGTCTTTAATTTAAGAGCCATAAGTAAATATGGTAAAACGACTATAAAGTAAATGTATTCTGAATAGAATATGTTCAAGACCTGAAAGTTACTTATGTATTTATCTGTGAACATTCAAAAGTAACTGAAGTGCAGCTTAGTCCATATTGTTTCTTCCTGTTGTGCGTTTCTTGATTTAAGGTTTTTATTTGAGAAATTTTTTGCTTTACAAATACTACTTCAAAACAATGTTACTACTCAATTTCAAAAGGCTTTTTGATTATTCTTGTCAATCTCTATTGAATACCTGCAGCTTATCTCAGGGTTAAAGAGGATTAAGTAGTTGGTGTATTGACTGTAACTAACTGTCCATTACATAAATGGACATTACATAAATGTCCATTACATAAATGTCAGTTCTGAGTTGGTTCATCCAAAACCAGCTAATAAGTTGTATGGACTTCTACCTCATTTAGCATCCAGTTGTAGTATTGTTAAGCATAAGAGTATTTATGTACAGTTTGAAACATGGCTCCAATGGTGAAATAAGGGATATTGTTGATACTACAATCTCACTGCTGTTTTATTTCAGTTAATTATCATATCAGCTATCTTGTTTTCCAAGTCAAAAAAGAATCAGTGGTTGAAATTAAAATCTAAGTAGTTTAGATGGTTTTGTCATCTCATTGATGTTGCATTCAGAGCAGTTGGAACTCCACTAACTGAATTCTCATTAACTTGATCGCTAACTAGGTGAATTTTCTGGGTTTGATTTGTGTTTCTGATTTTGTTGTACCTGTTTAGGTTGGCTCCTATTTGAAATCTCCAAAATTTCCCATTTGGATACTTGGCAGTGAAACGCACCTCACAGTCTTTTTTGCCAAGGTATGTTAGATGTGATTTTTTGGTAACCTCGGGCAGATAAACACTGCATAAATTCAAAGTTCAGGTCTTGCTGCAGTGTGAGTTTCATGTGGCTTTAATGTAAAAATGTAGTCACCAAACGTTTTAATTAAGCCTTCCATTGAAGGCCGAGTTGTTCATATGGTTTAAGGATATCTCATAAATTTTAGTAAAGTCTTTCAGTTCTAGCTTAATTTATTAGGTTGGGGGAAGGTTATGCTTTAGAATACCATAACTGGGATAAGCACTGTCTTAAATTTCTGTAGTGTGAGAGAGATAAAAAGGAAATAGTTATCGGTAGGTGCCTGTTAGTAGTTTAATCTCCCTGACAGTACTTTCACAATTTTTAATCTATAACCATAGTTTGTTGTTCTGGATTTAAAATCAGTATCAAGACTGTAATGATAATTCCTTGTATTTATTCTAGATTTAAAATACATATCAGGACTGTAATAATAATTCCTTTATTTTATCAAATATGTACTGTAATCTGTAGAACATAAAAAAAGCTTTTGAGATGAGTTCTCAAAGTATGAGACCAAATTTTCTGAGAAGACAGTATGTATTTCTTTAGTTGAAGATTTAAATTGCTTTCCTTACATTTTTCTGTTTCTATGCAACACTTGTTTCTGCTTAAAAATAGTTGTTGAAACTTTAAATGCTACTTACTAGTACATTTATTAGTACTTACTAGAAATGAGCTTTCCTGTCCTTAGTATCTTACAAATGAATGACTATTGTAGGTTTAAATCTTGAAAGTAAGTACTAGAACATAAGACAAAGTTGAGCTGTTTAGGCCAAAGTTTTCTTTAAGGAAATTAATCTTTAAAAAGGGCACACAAAACCTAAAATTTTTCTTAGAAAAATGAACAAACCTCCCAATACACTGGGAATTTACACGTGGCAATGGTTCTTTACCTTTAAATTTAAAAATCCTTTAAATTAATTAGTCTGTATTGCACACTGAATATTTTTTTGCAAATTCTGTTGCAAATGCTATGCTAGAGCTTCCCGGAATCCCTTGTGTCTGATAAATGCTTTTTCTTCCTTACTCAATGGTAAGGAATCCTCCTTTGAACGTTTGTTTTTTTTTTTCCCTGCCTTACTCTCTTCCCAGTAAAGTTTTTTTATTTCAATTTTGAAATCAAAGTCAGTACCTTATCCTATAGATAGCAGTCTGATGCAAATAGGCATAATCACTCTGTTATACTAGTCAAATGTACCTTACTTGTCCAGAATGTTATTACGTTTTGTTTCTACAGTGGCCCTTTCCAGATAGAAATTCATTTCTAATGCTCTTTCTCTTAGGATGCTGGGGCCTGTTTGCTGGGTTTAACATAACGGGGCATCAAAATCCGATGCCTCCAATACGGCTTGGTTCCTTTTTCTTCACTGAACTCTGCTTAGCCTGCAGAAAGCTGAAGGTTGTGATTATTATCTTAAGAAATAAAGCAGGGAAGGGAAGCAACATAGGCTTGGCAAAGAATTTCCTAGATTTTTTTTTTTTTTTTTTTAATTTGATGTGAAGAAGCAGGAGCTGAAGGTGTGTAAAAGTTCTGAGTCCTGGAATTTGCATGTCTCATCTCCCCATTTCTAAATTTAAGGTTGCTGAAAATTTCAGGTGGAGCAGAGATGTCAGCTACAGTGGAAATATGAATCATGTCAGCAGTCTGTTTATTTTGTCAGTTGAAGCTACATGCCAAAAACTACAGGAAGAAACTTCAATTAATTGCCAGTGGTTAGTCAGCAAGTTGTTGAACTAGCGTGTGTTAATTGCCTAGATGGTGCTTGATACTGAGGATGTAACTTCTATCTTGATGGTGATTTTGATTACATGAGAGAGAAGTCTTCAAAATGGAAGCAGAAAAACAGACTGTGGAGCCAAAAGCAGTGCAGATTAATTTTGGAAAAAAGTAAATGCAGCTTTAATTCTTTCAAGCTGCTTATAGAATAGAATAGTTAGGGTTGGAAAGGACCTTAAGATCATCAAGTTCCACCCCCCCTGCCATGGGCAGGGACACCTCACACTAAATCATATCACCCAAGACCTCGTCCAACCTGGTCTTGAACACCGCCAGGGATGGAGCATTCACAACCTTCCTGGGCAGCCTATTCCAGTGCCTCACCACCCTAACAGGAAAGAATTTCCTTCTTATATCCAACCTAAACTTCCCTGTTTAATTTTTAACCCGTTACCCCTTGTCCTATCACTACAGTCCCTAATGAACAGTCCCTCTCCAGCATCCCTACAGGCCCCCTTCAGATACTGGAAGGCTGCTATGAGGTCTCCACACAGCCTTCTCTTCTCCAGGCTGAACAGCCCCAACTTTCTCAGCCTCTTCATATGGGAGGTGCTCCAGTCCCCTGATAATCCTTGTGGCCCTTCTCTGGACTTGTTCCAACAGTTCCATGTCCTTTTTATGTTGAGGACACCAGAACTGCAATCTTCGTTGCTGTCTTGGAGACATTTCTCAAGCATGGGAGGTTCAACAAGCAGAAGGTTTTATTGATGAGAATATCAGTAATTTTTCTTCCTGGATCTTAGCTGATCTGTTGCCAGCCAAACAGTTATTTACAGTTAGATACATTGGAGGCAACCATGCAGACACAATGAGTTAAAGTGCAGTGGATCATCTCCCTCTCTACTCAGGCCACACCTGGAATACTGAATTTAGTAAAAATATTACAGCTTGTTCTGCAAGTGAGTATGTAATGTAGTTGGAAAGGACATACAAGTATCTGTATTACCTGAATAGTTAGCTTTTTGGAACTCTTATGTGTATCGTAATAGAGCTGCAAAAGCTTGTATCAATAGTTTGGACAGGGGACACACTTTAGCAGGGAACTCTAATTAGTCCTGATGTGTTTTCTTTCTTTCAGTTACAGCTGTGTGTGTATAAGTCCAGAAAGTTGCCTAATGCTCAGCTATACAAATTTAACATTTGCTAAAGAAATAAGGGTGGCTATTGCTGCTAGTGGTAATGGGCTGTGCATTTGCAACAAGGTAGATTTTCCCTGAAAATGAGTATGTAGCTTCTTCATAAGAAGCTAAATCCAAGCAGTCGTCATTCCTGCCTCTCCCTGCCCTTCCTCCCTGTCAGTGAGTAAGAAAACTTTTAAATGGCCTCAGGCCAACAAAAATGAACAAGGAAGCTTTCATCTGACACACTAAGTATCCCTGCGTGCTCTGTCAGATGGTAGTAAGGGAAATAGATAGTATTGTAAATGTTGTCTAAAAATAAACTTTAAAGGACTTTTTTGGCTTTGTTTTTTGTTGGGGTTTGGGTTGGTTTTTTGTTTCATTTCATTTTATTGTAGGAAAAAAGTGAGAATTGGGGCATCTTTAAATTACTTGATGTACGGATAAAGCTGTGATGCTCTGGATCAAATGCTGTATGGTCAGTTCTTGGTTATTTTTATGATGCTTGTAACATAGGAAGTTGGAACAAGCTGAGACTCTCCAGAATTTTAGGAATGTCAATAGTGTGGTCAGACACTACATAAAAGAATGCCAACAGGTTGAAAATGTTACGTGAAATAGAACAAGAAAACATTTCAGTACAAACAATAGGAAGAATAACAGCAGGTTAATAGCTGCTTTCTAACTACTATTTGCTGGTGTGCAGATTCACATTGTCTGAAAGTTTGAATTCAGGCTCTTTGGAAGTTAAAAGACAGCATGGAATGAGTGTCTGTCTGGTGACTTGAAACTGCCCATGGGGACACTTCAGAGCTGTGTAAGTTTTTTAAAAATTTCTTAGTTTATTCCCAGGTCTTGAAGCACAGAGGCCACAACAATCTGTCCACTTTCAGTTGCAGCATTGTGGCACTTCTAGACCTGAAAAATCAGATAAGCAGACTAAGCTCCTAGCTGAGACGTCTGAACAAGTTACAAATTGCTGCTTTTCGAGGAAAATGTGCCTGTTCTGCTATGTTGGGACAGTACTTACGGGTTTGGATTACATTTATTTTTCTGACTTTGATCACTGTAACCTGTTCTGCATGTTCTCAGGGCCGTTCTTCAGCATCCTTGATAGTATTGTCTCTCAGAAGAAAGACCATTCACTTCTGTTCCTAAACAATCTTTTTCATCAGAGTTCATCAGAAGGACACCTGAACAAACACTGACACTGCCATAGGAGATTCTGAATTTGGGTCAGTGGTATTTATCAGAACTGGGCTAAGGGCAAGTGTTATTTCGTACAGCATTTAATCTCGGAACACCAACAGAAAATGTCAGTGACCATGAAAGGAAAGAAGATGCATATGTAAAAATTCAACCATTACTAGTATGTGTTAGCAGCTCTGATCTCTGCAAAAGTAACCTATATATGTCCAAATAAATTGTATTTATCCTTTAACTTGGAACTCTTGTACTTTAAGAAGGTAGTGAAAAATAGCTGTGCCCTTCGTTTGTTTTTTGCTCCCATGACCAGTGAGAGCAGGTAATCAAATTTTGAAAAAGTCCAGAGAAGAAATTACCAGAGAAGAAATCAAAGTCAGATTTTGAAGAATTCTACTTCAGGAAATGGTTACAGAGCATGTGGTTTCAGAGTCTTTAGTTTCCCTGAGTAAGTGGAATTCATTCTGCTTGGGACAGCCTGGATATCTAATAGAAAGAATATAAATGTGCGGAAATAACTTCTGGACTAAAGCAGGGTTTAAATTTTCTGTGTGCAAATGCGGCTCTGTTCTTGACAGTATCTCTAACCTGGCTAAATCAGCCGTGAATCTTCAGCTATTTCTATTAGGCTCTATCTAAGAGCTCCTTTCTGTAGGAAGAGACCTCTTTTTGAAAGGAATGTTAGAGCAGGTTGTTTCTTGTGGGATCTGTGGACCTCCGACAAAAATTGAAGTAACCTGGTTGGTTTAAGCTTCAGAGTATGAATGCTATTGGTAAGTGAATTTAAATTGTTTTGAATAATGCTGTAGTTCATAAGAGGTGCTTTGTCCAAATCTGTTTTCTAACAGAAAGGCCAACTTTGAGGCCTCATAGTTGGCAGGGGGCACCACAAAATAAAATACTTCTGTAAGGTATATACCCTATTCTAGATTTGGAAGATCACAGACCATATTCTGCTCTTTGTGGGTCTGTTCCGTTTGTACTCATGGATGGTATTTTTTCTAACATAGATGTGAGTTTCTCTCTCTGGGATCAGACATTTCTGGGCAGTTTATTTGTTTGGGAGATTTTTCCATGGGAAAACTTGTGCTTTTTTTCTTCTTATCAGTGATTTTCACACCAGTGTTTATCCATGCAACTTCTAGATTTTGTCTGAACTTTTCATTGTAGTGAAAGAGAGTTTGTGATGCAGCAGTGTACAGTGGCATATTTATTTTTAATGAAACAAGTTCATTATATCAATTTACCCAAAGTCATAGTGGCTTTATTTTCTCTAAATATAAAAATATGTAGCACTGTCATTTATGATGTCTCTGTGTTTTGGGGAGTTTTTTGGTTATTAGAAATGTAATTTAGCCTTTAAGTGAAGATAGCTTTCATGAGATGCTCTGCAGGAAACCAAAGACGCTCTGTGGGGAAACCAAAGCAAGTTGGAGTGACTATATGAACTTTCCACAAGACATGTTCTTTTCTATGGTTTACACAAGGCTTGGGAAAGAAGCCAGGTGTGCCCTCTCCAATCCAAGAGATAAAGAACAAATTCTGGTTTTACAGCCTCCCTGACGTCCTTTCAGGCTTCAGAGTTTCTTGGAGAACTCTGGGCTTCTGAGAAGAGCAGAGATATGCGGAGGATAGTAGAAAGGTTGAGTGGGTAGATGGAAGTGGTAGACAGCTGGGGCTGATCTGCAGAATTATGAAGGGTAGGGTTTGTAGATCATTGTGCCTTAAGAAATCCAGTATAGACACTACTTAGACCAAGTCATAGTCTGATGCAGTAGACAGGAAACACTGTGGTTGTGACATACATTATCATGTCCTAAATCAGAGAGAGTCAAGAGACTGTGCTAAATTTCTCAGGATTTTAGTGGGCCTGACTTGGATTTTCTGGTTTTAGGATTGCTGATACAGGATCATAGCTCCATCTTCCAGGGTCAGGTAGGACTCTAGTTACGCAGGATTTTGGAGTCTTTCAGGTATTATTAGAAGGATGGAGTGTGATCTGCCACACAGCTACAAAGAGGTGTTGGAGATCCAGCTATGTGGATTTTTTTGTTTTTATTAGCCTAGTACAGTAACTAAAAATGTTGAGCTAGGAATAGAAAGCCATAGCTATGGAATCTAAGATCACATGATTTAATTTTATCAAGGCTAGAGTATAATAACATACCTATATATGTTGAGGAAATTGCATGTGAAAAGTATTAAAGAGCATTCTGGTGGTATTCCAGTTCCTGAGGTTGGGTGATAAAGAAGTTAATGTCTTTGAAGACTGGAGAAATGGATTTTTGGGCAGTAGTAGGCATTTTGATAATTTGTGGCAAAAGCTCTAAAGGGAGAACATCTAGAGTTAGGTCAGGGTCCTGTAATGCTTCTATTGCTCTTGTTGGAACTGCTGTGCATCCCATAATAATGAGTAGCAATTATGAGGATCTGCTGCTCATAAAGTGGTCCTCACTAAGATCATAAGGCGGTAACTCAGTCATGTGTATTTGCATCATTTGCTTTTGAGTCGAGACATAGAAACTGTAATGTAAAGGGCATTAAACTGAGGTATAAGGCTCTGAATGTTAATCTAACCAATTGTTTGGGATTTACCATTCTAAAAGAACTGTGTTCACTGTGTTTACCCTAATTCTCTGACTAATTTCAGCCATTTAGTCATATCTATATGTTCTTAAAGTTTTAGGAAATTTTTAACATTCCTCGCATTATCTGCAACTTTCACAATGATAATTTAAGGACATTGTTCATGGTTGGCTGATACAGACCATGAAATGTAATTGTATGTGCCCCTAAGCAAATCAGCAAATTACTTCCTTTTGGGAAAAGACTTCTCATCCATTTTCTTTCAGAGGAGGAGATTCAGTTTTATATAGGAAGTAGTTGAGTGTAGAGCTGCTTAGATGATACCATTTTTCATGTATTTTTGGTTTTATTGTTCCAATTTTTGTGTCACTGAATTACTACTCCTGAAATGTTACACATTTTAATACTGGTTTGTGCTGAGGTAGATGAGAGAATGACTTTGTACTGATTCCTTGCATGCTATTTCTAAGCCTAGATGAAAACTTGTAAAATGGGGTGTGAGGAGTAGTTCTCGTGGTCCTGATAGGAACTTTTGATCCAGGAAAATTCACATCTAAAAATTCAGAATAAAGCACAGCCACTTGTTGCATGAGACACCCTTTAAAACAGAGGAAGGAAGGAAGAAAGTAGGAAAGAAAGCAAGAGTGCAATTAAGAGAACCTGGACTAAATCCACGAATGAAAAATGAAGGAATTTCCCATGAACTGCTAACCTCTCAATTTTATATGTCATAGGAGCACTCCTGACTTGGAAAACTCGCAAAGAAAATATGCCTAAGTAATAACTATGTATACCACATTGATCATTTTTAGAAAAATTGTATTCCCTAATCACTTCAAGTCTATTTTAAATATAATTAGGAAAAAAGTGATTCTATCAATCATCTATTTATTCAGTTTTCCAGCTTCCTGGCTCCCTTCAAAGCGTATGGTCTGTTTACTTTCCATTGTCTGAGTTTGTGCTTCAGTTGGTTAAACTTTATCTGATTTTTAAAGACTAGCGCTAGGCTGTGGGAATGTTTGAAACTAATGTGCAGTCGTCTCCATGAAACAATATTTTGGCTATACCTTAAATGCTGCATTATTTCTGAAGGTTAGCTAGCTATGTTTTTAGTGGGTTAGATTGTAGCGGTAAATGTGTGAAGCACCTGTTGTGAAAAATGCATGGAGTAATATGGAAATGGTGGGTCCACTTGTAGGCAAAGCAGTCCTGAGGAGTACCTTTTCCTCATATTTGAATGAGTGACTTATTGGAATTGAAGACTGGAATGGTAATGGAATGGGCTGTACCAAATAAGAGTATTAACATCTAGAAGGAATTGCAGCCTCCTGTTTCAGGAGGAAGGTATGAGCAGCTTATAGTTTATGCATGTTGTCCTATCAAATGAAAGGCTGTTTTTTAAAGAAATAAATTTTAGTCTTTTGTTTTCTTTTTGGTGGTATATGCAGAGCAGCTTCCAAATAGTAAATGCATCAAAGACATTGCTAAATGCAGTTTTATAGTTTTTAAGTCACTGTATAAAGTGATCTAAAAGTCAACAAACAGCATAGGAAAAAAGGCTGAGAACCTCATTGTATTATTCTGTATCCTTTTTAGGTGTGAAACCAATGTTGGTTCCAGCTATATTTGATACAATAGCGAAGACATTGGGCCTGAGTCATCACATGACGGGTAGATATTCTGTTTTTCAAATTTGGAGGAATAGGCCTTCTGGCTCATTGTTTAAATATGATGAATACATTTACAGAGGTTTTTAATAGTATTGCAGCTTTTAAATATCAACCAAATTTGTATTTACAGAAAAGTGTTGCATAAAAAAGTATTATTCCTAATGCTAAATGAAGTAAAAAAAACAAAAATGCTTTTTCCTCCACCATTTGCTTATTCCACTGGTCAGGTGCCCCAGCCTTTCCAGGTTCATGTCCTGCTCAGTTCTGCGATGATTATTCTGTTTTCTTCTATACTACGTAGTGAAGTATTGTTTATGCTATTGCTCAGGTGGCAGTGCAGTGGGATACAGTGACCCACTGAGTGCTGACATCAGGTGTTTTTTAACACACCTTTTTTAATACAATGTTGTCATGGTTTACAGCCAGCCAGTAACTCAGCACCACACAGCTGTTCAGTCATCCCTCCCTTCCCTCTGGGTGGGATGGGGAGGAGAATCAAAGGAATGTAAACCAAAGTCCAATATACTACTACTACTAACAATAATAAAAAATAAATAACAAGGGGAGAGACTATAACATTAAAAGGGGAAAGGAAAACCAAAAAGTAAACATCAGTGTTGCACAATACAATTGTTCATCACCCGCCGACCAATACCCAGCCCGACCTGAGCAGCGATTTGTGCCCTCTGGGTAACTCCCCCCAGTTTATATACAGGGCATGACATGCTGTGGTATGGAATGAACTAGCTCTGGTTAGTTCAGGTCAGGTGTCCTGTCTCTGTTCCCTCCTGGCTTTTGTACCCCTCCTCACTGTCAGAGCATGAGAGATTTGGAGAAGGCCAAGGTTCTTAATGACCTCTTTGCCTCAGCCTTCACTGACAAGTGTGCTAGCCCTGCTGCTCAAGTTTTGCAAGGCAGAAGCAGGGACTGTGAGAATGAAGACCCTAGGCCCACTGTAGGAGAGGATCAAGTTTGAGATCATCCTGGGAACTTGAATGTGCACAAGTCTATGGGACCTGATGAAATCCATCCACGGGTCCTGAAGGAGCTGGCAAATGAAGTTGCTAAGCCACTGGCCATCATATTTGAAAAATCATGGCAGTCAGGTGAAGTTCCCAACAACTGGAAAAAAGGAAACATAACTCCCATTTTCAAGAAGGTGAAAGTGGATGACCCAGGGAACTACAGACCAGTCAGTCTCACCTCTGTGCCTGGCAAAATCTTGGAGCAGATTCTCCTGGAAGCCATGCAAAGGCACATGAAAAACAATGATGACTGACGAGTTTGGTGGCCTTCTATGATGGGGCTGCAGAGCTGGACAGGGACAAAGCAGTTAGTGTCATCTAGACTTGTGACTTGCGCAGTGTTTGACACTGTCCTGCATGACATCCTTGTTTCTAAATTTGAGAGACATCAATTTGATGGATGAACCCATCTGTCGTACTTGTTCATTTCCCACCTTATTGTAATTGCCAAATAGTATGTTAATGCTCACCACAGGTTTTATAGCAAACACTTCACATATATGTATTAGATATATTAGACATAATAGTATTAGATATAGAAACTGTATTAGGTATAGGAAAGTTATCTAATACAGATATTTTTCTAAAGTAGGAAAAAAGTAGCATGATAATGGAAGCTACTATTTCTCTTGAATAAATTAAATTACATTGTGTAGTTTTGGGGAGTCCTAAACCATGGGATTTGCGGGTTTCCAGTTTGGTTCCTCTTTGGAATGAAGTTTGGCATTTGTATACTACTGTATTCTGTCCTAAAGAAATAAATATCTAAATATGGCAAACAACAAATAATTTGAAAAGCTGCCCTTTTGGGTTAAATTTGTGACTGGGGGGTAATATGTAATTTAGTAATTAGAATTTAGTAATAGAGAATTCCAATAAACTCAAGTTTGCTAACTCTTAGTGTATAATTCCAGTAACATATTTTTGTTTTCAGAGCAGTCTTTGTTCTGTGATGATGAGCAAAACAAGTGAATGATAATTTAAAAAAAAACCACAGTATATACCTAATGTATATGACTCTGCAGTAATCTCTTACAATCTGTCCTTCAAAGCAGGAAACGTGGTGAAAAAGCTCTTACTGTGTGTGTCAACAAGTGAATTGTTACCTTCTTGCAGTGTTTTGAACTAAAAAAAACATCATCTGTGGCAATGTAACTGTAGTTTGAGTTTCTCTAGTTTTTGAAAGACTGCAGTGCTGTGGCTTTTTTTGATGACTGTCTCATTAAACCATCCTCTCCCACAGGAATGGACCTTATATTAGGATTTCCGTAACTTAGCTGAGTGTATGCTAAGCCCTGCTTTCCAGATGGATAGGCCAAGAGCGTGCTCACTGTAGATCTCAGTATTACTAATTCTCGCTCTTTGGTTTGTGTTTGCTTTTCCTCTACAGCCTCACCCCACCCTTGGATCAAGTAGGCTTCCTTTTTTGACTGGGTAGTATGGGTGAAGGTGAAAAAGGATCTCAATAAGTAGTTATCCTTATGTACCTTTTCATTTTGCCCTATTAAGAGCTCTCTTCATTTGCAGTACCAGCAAGGTGATGGAGGTACTGCCAAGTAAATGCAGTCCTTTCACTCTTACTCACAAGGCAGAGTGCAACTAGAGCCAGCTTGCTTCCTTTCAGCAACCTTGCTGAAACAAATTGCTAACCATGAGTGTTTCTTCACCACCACCTCTACCCTTTGAACACTTCCAGATAAACTGTGTCATCTTCTACTGGTCTGAATTAGAAGGCCTGTATTTTATTATCTAACCTGTGACAAGAACTTTGCTACCACGGAGGTAGCATGCTTCCCTTTGTCTTTTTCCTCCCTTGTTCAAGGAAAGGATTTTCTTGTGGCTTTTTCTGAATCCCAAGTAGACCACAGTCCCTTTTCAGGGCTGAGCAGGATACAGTATATGATCTTAGACACCTACCATTCTGAAGTGGGAACAGTTGTGGCTACAGTGCTCTTGTGTAGGGACAACTAAGCCAAGGATGTTTCTTTCAGTTTCTCTGTATACAGCTCTCAAGCAGTAAAATCTTTTACTCTTCCTAGTATTCTATGGGTATTTTCCACTAGTTTGACACTTTTAATGTCTTCTATCACAGAAGATAACATGCCGCAGACCAATTTCATATTCCACCAGCCAGCACAGGAAAAGCACTGTGAGCAGTTTGTAGAGGATACTACCACTGCAACAATTACGGGTAGCAGCCCTTCCAGACTGTTGGTGCAGATGATGTCCGTAAACAGCAGTGGGAGTCTTGAACTAGTCTTCATTGCCCATCTTTCTGTTCAGAGCCCAACTGGCAGTCTTTCAACTGACATTTATGTCAAGTAACATCAAATGCTTTAGTATGGAATTTACAGGTTTGTTGCTACAGCATAGTTCTCCAACTCTGTCCCATTTCAGGGATCCTTCATGGAAGTGGCACGGATAATGGGATAACTACCCATTATTCTCCTCTTTATTGGACCCATGCTTTTACCAAATGATTTTTGGATTTCTGATGTGGTCTTTTGCTGCCATCTCCCTCCCCAGCATCTGTCAGAACAGTCTGTATCTTCACCAAATGTTTTGCCATCTCTGAAGCCCTCAAGAGTGATGTGAACCTTAATAAAGGATTTCTCTGAAGAAATCCAAGGTTGCTTCTGGCAGTGCAACTACTTTAAGCTAATTTAAAACTACACACGTAAGCGTTTCTGTGTCAAAGCACATAGAATCATAGATTCATTAGGGTTGGAAAGGACCTTAGGATCATCTAGTTCCAACCCCCCTGCAGTGGGTAGGGACACCTTACGCTAAGTCATATCACCCAAGGCCTCGTCCAACCTGGCCTTTAACACTGCCAGGGATGGAGCATTCACAGCCTCCCTGGGCAACCCATTCCAGTGCCTCACCACCCTAACAGGAAAGAATTTCCTTCTTATATCCAACCTAAACTTCCCCATAGGTAAGAACAAACCATCTGAAGCCCGTCTTCCAGCAGCTTGTCTCCTAGACCCTTTCTGAAGTGATTTTTAATCTTTCAATTTCCATCTCTGTCTTGCACCTCTCTTTCTCCCACTCCCACACACTCATACCTGCTATAATAACCCACCACTTGTCTCCTGTGGTAGTCCACAGGAGACAAGTGTGCAGTCCAGGTCTGGGCTTGGGCCAGCAGTGTTTGAATGGTTGTCTACCTGTTGCCCAACATAGCAGTTCACAGCAGGATTCTGCCTTCCCTCTCGGTGGGCACACAAACCAGTATGTTTCCTCCTTGCTTGGCTTCCACTTTCAACAAGAAGTCATGAGACCCCATTCTGTCTGTTAAATAACATGGAAATTGGGCAATGGATTCAGAAGTCAGCTAGAGAGATGGGAATTGGTTTCAGAGATCTCATCAACCTTGTTTTCTTAGGAAACCATTTTAGGAAACTTGATAGCTTGAAAGCCACTGATTATAGGATTGAAAAATACATGTTTTTCTCTGTAATACAAGACTGGATTAAATAATCGTTGTTCTTGCAGATCTGATTATAGCAAATTGAGAATTTATCGGTGTTTCTATATTGTCTTTAGGCAAATTTTTAAGAAGGAGGTTAGTGCTACAATATGCAGTTCTTCCACATATCACTCAACAGTGCTGGTGTAGAACTGTAGAGCAGTCCATATGCAAACAGATTTCATTTTCAAGGGCAACAGGTCTTTCAGGGTGGGATCTTTGTAAAAATTCTTAGCCAGGATTTCAGCGTGGCTTAGCCATTATGTCCTGCTTTTGGTTTGGAGAATGAAAACTTCTGGAACGTTTTCATTAAAACTTACAAAGAGTATTTTTTGCCTCTGAGGGTAAACATGGAATCTTAAAATAACTGGTACTACTGATGAGAATAAATTTTCAAAGTAATATAAAATGACTTGTTTGTGTATCACAAGAGCCAGCGAGTGAAGCATGATTTTTGTGACATGTTGTACTTGGTATTGGAAATAATTATTATAATTAACTGTTGATGGGATTCCCTTATATGGAACTTTCAATGCATGGGATTCATCAAAATACAATTCATAAGGCTGGGGTGAGGGATATATTTTGGCACATATGATGAAATACCAGCTTGGGCAGCTGAAGTATGTTTTTGTTAGATGTTTGTCACGTTTTCAGCTTTGCGGCCTGAAAGAGCTATGTTACTTTTTTTCTCTCTAGAAACAAATACATGGACTAGTTGAACTTTTAAAGTTTTCTGGATACTGGAAGTGAGTGACATCTGAAGTTAGACAATGCATGGGATTTGTATATACAGGGTTAAAATCTTGTGGTTTTAACTATTTATAGTACAACAGTCTCAGTTGAAAGCTAGAATTATTTTGAAGATAAGAGATGCAGGATTTTGGTAATGTCTCCAACACAGGTAACTTTAAGTTTCCCCCTGAAATGACTTGCTTAGAGTATCAGTAAATCACATTCAATGAATAAAAAGCATTAATATGTAATAATTGGGAGGCTTTACCATATTTGAAAGTTCAGTTGAAAGACATAGAGAATTTTCAGTATTAAGTAGTGCATTCGGTGACTAAAATAACTGAAGTAACCTGGAAAGCCAAAATGCCAACAGAAATGCACACTCTGCAATTGGTCTATCAAAAAAAAAAAAAAATTGGTAGTTGCAGGAAATTTATTTTAAAAAATCTGGTTTGCGTCACATGAAACTGTGGAAAGAACAGCATTAACAAGATAATTTGAGGGGAGGGAGGACAGTGCTAATGATAGTCTTTATTCTTGGATTACATTAAGATTTTATGGAAAGAACTGCATGCTCATAAACCAAAGTAGAACTATGTAGTTTGCATTTTAAATAATATGTCTGTGCAGTTGGAAGTTACATTGGTCATATCCTTCCATACCATGGAAATTTTAAGAGTTCTCCCTTGTTACAGTGGCTCCATGAGCTGCTAATCATTAATGGGAGCCTACCATAAAAAAGATCCCCTTGTTACAATTAAACCCCGAATATTAAAATCAGTGACCATTTTGTGTTAATAAGCTGTATATACTACGGCACCATCAATTTTAAACTGAGAATTATTTGCAGTAGTTTACTGTTATTTACTGATAGTGAAATCTACTCCTACTTAGTATGTTCTGTAATACTGACCCCAAAAAATTAAACTTCTGGAGTATTCCAAATTATTTAAGAGTTGGTCACATATTATCAAACCTTACGGTGTATGTGTGTACCTTATATAATCACATTAGCATTACCAGTTATAGAAGAGTTATTATAGAGAATCACAGAGAATATATACTGAACAACTGCACAACTTTATACATAGTTTGGCATCATGAACCTATTTATGTTGAGCTGTAGATGTTATTAAAGCACTATGGTCTCTTTATCTACAATGTACTTTAAGAAAAAAAATTTGAACATACATAAACATGAAGATACTGTTAAAGTACTGGTTTTCTGTAGGTGTTCTAGTTACAGAGTCATAGAATGGTTTGGGCTGGAAGGCACTTCAAAGCTCATCTAGTTTCAACCCCCCTGCCACATCTTCCACTAGACCAGGTTGCTCCAAGCCCCGTCCAACATGGCTTTGAGCACTGCTAGGGATGGGGCAGCCACAGCTCCTCAGGAAAACTTGTTCCATCACCCTCACAGTGGAGAAATTCTTCCTAATCTGATATTTGGCACAAACTTCATTCCCAGTAAAGTTGCAGTGTGGATACCCCCTTCAGTGCATCACAGCAAATTGAACTTCAGTCCTTCCCTCTATGCACTGCTTCACTTTGTAATGTAGATGTTTTGCATTGTGCTCAAGTGGCAATGGAGTGGCCCTTAGGAGTGAAAGCATATAATGGGCTACTGATCTAGAGCCTTGGAAGACAGCACAGATGTCTCTTTCTTGTCTAATATAATTCTGTATAAATACCAAATTCTTGTCTCTCCTCTACATGGAAATGAGAGGAGCTCTGTAACCCCCCATTGTTTGCACCTTATGTCAGAAATAGCTACATCATTTATCTGTTCAAAGTAAAACTGTTACCTATTATTTTTAAGCATATGTTGTGTTTCTCATTATTCTTATTGGTGTGTCCTGGGCAGTTGGCTTTCATTCAGGAAAGTTAAGTATATGCTGGAAGCCATTAAGTGTATACTTAAAATTCTTGACTGGTTTGGAGTCAGCTATTAAGTGAAACGGGGTAAGAGTGGAATTCTGGTCAAATGTATGATTTGCTTCTGTTCCTTCCCCGAAGCAGGTCTCTTAATCTGTTAACAGTAGGTCATTATGCATCTTTTAATTTTGCATTTTCTGATTTCTTTTCTGGGCTTTCCTTCACACTTACAGACTCGTATGGTTTAAACCAAAGTTCACTGTTAGTACATACAGGTATAATGAGAGGATGGTGTCATGATTTTCTGCTTCAGGAAAATCTAAGTCATCTTCAGAAAGCAAAATTGAGCTGAACAGGAAGTGAACAGGAAAAAAACCCAAAACATATACTTTATAAAAGACTTTAACGTAACTTTTTGGTTTGTAACAAATTAGTTCACTTAATACAATACGAAAAAAGCACATTTCTCAGAGTTGAATATTACTCAGGGTAATGTCAGTGCTGCTATTTCTAGGGTTTTATTTTTACTGTTCACAGCACAGCAGGTAACACCATGTTTTCACTTTGACGGGAATTAAAACTGGCACTGGTATTGCCAAATGCAGTGTTGCCCTCTGAGCAAGTTTTTCATTTTCCTTTCTTTGTGAAAAACTACATGGGTGATTGTAAATTTGCAAGAGGAGATGTAGGAATTAAAGTACTCCTAGCAATTAGGTTTTGGAGCTCTGTTTTGGAGTTTTATGTTCTATTTGAACATCAGATCTTTATATCCTTTTAGATTAAAGGGTGTCTTGAATAGGTGCATTTCTTACTATTTATGCCACCTTTAACTTCTCGTAAGTAACTTACCAATTTCACTTTTTTTCCTAGTAATTTTGGGGGCATAAAACCAGAGGGCTGTGTTTATTGCTGGTTTTCAATAGTGTGCCTCCGCATATGTTTTGGAAAGCATGATTGTATTTGAGATTAAAAAAGTCACAGATAAATAGAAATATTACAATAGCTGCTGTTGAAATCATACTTTTTCGTGCAGCTAATGAATTGATGTTCTGCCATTCTATGAGATGGGCTTTAAAACATTCTCTAACAGTTTTCTATCTAAATAATGTTTATATATTTCATTATATTCATAGTACACTCAGTTTCACTGGGTACGTGTATGTGTGTTTTCTGACACAAAGAACAATACTATAAATCTAAAACTCCACATAATATATATATTCTCCAATTAGCTTTTGTGCCACAACATGTGCACGAAAAGACTTAGTAAAATATGTCTAGAAGTCTGTGGAATAATCGTTAACATATCAGCAATATTGCCAAATGACCTGAATTTTTCTTCTGTTGTATTTACATTTTCATTAATTTAATGTCCAACTCTGTGTAGCATGGCTAAGCATTTCCTTAGTAATCTGGATCTGAATTAAGAATATTCTGAAAGCTTTTTTCTTTTTTTTTTCCTTTTTTTTTTTTTTTTTTCTCCTAAGGATATGGCTCTTGTTGCCCCTGAAGCGCCTTCGGAACAAGCTAGAAGGGTTTTCCAGACATACGACCCTGAGGGTAAGGGCTGTACTTCATGTTGAAATAAGACTTTTTGTTGAAACGTACTCACTAGCAGAGACAGATTCCAGGTAGTGATGAGTTCTGCATTGTGTAGGGTATCTCTTCAAAAAAGAGGACCATCATTTTCTAAAATTTGTTCCAAATACTGCACTTTCAAATCCATTTCAAATTCCATGCCAGGGTAATACCCTGTTTATACTTGAGCTGATTAAGAGAAGAATAAAATACTTAATATGTAAGAGTAGGTGTTTTCTATATGGAAGTCAATCTACAAGTAATGTGAAGAAATTTCCTGAGGATTCTATAGTAAGGGAGGTTGCGTATAATGCTGTGGAGTTCTTGTAGCATAAGATTTTTAACCTTGTAATGTTCTTTCTAATTAACATAAAGCTTTAATATAATTTGATTTCCCTTATGTTACATTTTCTTAAAATAACTGATCCACTGTGGTTGCATTCTTCATGAAATTTTGTTCTTGAATGTATGTGGCATACACAGAAAATTTTCTTATGTTTTGGAAAGCAGATGTCTGCCATTCAGGTGCCGGTTTAATTAATCGAAAAAAAATACAGTTGTTGTCCCAAGGTATCTAGTGGAGATGGAGATTGCTATAAAAAGATTGAATTCTTAGTGAGTATTAAGCTACTGAGTGTATGAATGGATAAACAGAGTTTCTGTGTTACAGTTCTCTTTCTTTATTGAAGAGGGAGAGAAGTGTTTGAAAACTATGTTCCTTCTAGAACCTCACGCGTGTGAATTTTAAAGATAAATATATGCAATATTTGTATTTTTGAGTAAAATGTGTATTTCTGGAAAGCTTGTTTCTTTTCCTAATGAGGAGCTTTGCTACTTCTTCAGATAATGGTTTTATATCTGACTCTCTACTAGAAGACGTAATGAAGGCTCTGGACCTTGTGTCAGATCCTGAATAGTAAGTACAATGAAATTTAATTACTAAAGAGGTTTAACCACACAGTAATTATAATTTAAGGGTTTTTTTCTGGTTTCAATTAACCATGTGTCAGTTATAATTTGGGGGGGTCTTCTGGACTTTTCTAGCTTGCGTTCTGGGGGCAGTGTTATTTTAGAGTGTTTAAGTCAGCTTTAAATTAAACACGAGGAATTAAAATTAAAATGTCTAACTTTTGTAGTGATAATTAGAAACCAAAAAAACCCCTCATCTACTGTATTACTATATATTGAGGAGATAATTTTGAAGATATTCCCATATGTTGGGTGACAGTGAAACTGTGATAAAAGAGCCAAATATTCTAGGTATTCAAAGGCAGAATAGCATTGGATTAGCCCTGGATCTGTCTACACAGTTTGGAGCTGAAACTGTTTTAGTTATACTTCTGTTTTCACCAGCACTCAGTACCCTGTAGTGCTTATAATTGTCATTTGTTTCCAGAGATGACATCTTGATTTCTAGGATTAGAGTTAAAACTATCAAATGAAAAAGTTATTTATTTTAGATCTTAATGTGGATCAGGACTAATATTCAGTGGCAGCAGTTAACAGCCTTCAGTGTCAAAGCTTACCATGTTTTGCTGCTAAATGTTTAGGAGGACTATGTGCTTGAACTTTTTTACCTCTCCAAAAGATGGTTCTGCCCTTTTGAAGACACAGAGTCTAGTTTATTGGGGTCTAAACCCGTTCTTCCTGTAGAATGGCTCTGGAAACTGCAAGTTTGCTTACCACAGCTCTCTGAGATTTGATTGATGCCATTTTTTGTCCTTTCAAACGTTACTAAATACAACAAAGTTTACTGAGCTGTTCTGTATGAGGAGTAGGAGTGAAAATTGAAATCAGAAGACACCCAGGAAACTAAAACCGGAAAAAATCCAAGACCAAAAGGCTGGCATTCATAATATGTTAGTACATGGTGAAATCTGCAAAAGATACGGTAGGTGTTTTTAAGTGAGGTAAAGAAAAAAGCCTTAGTTTAATAGGTGTCAGAAGCTTTCTTTTGGCCATTTTGTTCTGCTGCCTCAGTAAATCCACAAAAATCCTCCTTTTGCATTCAGCATTTTTTCTGTTTGGATGTTCAGCCTTCAGGGTATTTGTGGCATAGCCCTGGCCTATTTTGTTGCCCATAGCACATCAAATACAAAATGGTGTAGGAGGAGCCAGTCAGAAGGTCTGCAATATTGAAAAACATGACCAAATCATCACCTCCTCTTAAATGTTGTCTAATTTGTTCGTTGTCTATTATTACTGTCTTGGGGACCTACTTAAGATGTCCTATCTGTTCCACACAGGTTTTTCTGGTTGTTTTTTGTTCGTTTGCTTGTTTTTAGGTAAAAATAAAGTCATTGCTTCCAAGTGTACTCCTTGCATTTTTAGTTCAAGAACTAAATGGAAATGCTTTGTGATCATCTAATCCAAGTCTTCGAGCTTCTCAGAATCTCAAGATGAGTAATATTCAGACCTGCTTAGAGGTTAAGAAGTATAGAAGGGAAAACTTCGTAGGGCAGATGTGAATTACCAAGGTGGCTTAGCCATTCCAGTACTCAACACCACTGCCTGTGATTTTAGTAAAATTTTCTAGTCTTTTAGTAAATACATCTAACAACCCAGGTCTCTTGTTTGGTTTTGTCTGTTTGTTTCTAAAAAAACATCTGATAATCTTTAGGGCACTGAGTTGAGTACATCTGTCAATCTAGGTTTAGCTTGTTTAAAACATTTTATCCTATCTGTCTGTTTGACTAGTGCTAGAGGCTTTTGTCCCCAAACACTTCTCATCCATTACAGTGCAATTGCCATCAGTATCATCACCCCAGTATTCATAACCTCTTCAGTTAAGATGCTAGGCCTCTTACTGAAGTGACTGGAGCATGCACATACACTTGTCTTGGTAGCTCTGCTGCAGTATCAGTAACACTGAACAGTGCTAACTATTTGCTGAATGAAAAAGCCTCAAACAGCAATCAAATTTTATTAAATCTCCCCTCCTGCTTAACTGGTTTAGCTTTTATACACTGTCCATACTTAAAAACAGCATGGCTCTGCATTTTTAAACAGTTCTTATATTTCATTAGTGAGTATATAGCTTGTTTTAATTTCATTATGGAATTTTAAGTGCATTTTCAAAGTTAACTTTACTGCCTTGGTTCTGTTTACAAACACAGTGTTTTTACAACTCTGTTAAGGATTTCGAGAATTTCAGCAGGTTTCAGACAGCTACTGAAATATCTTAAAGTGAGAGTAAGAATGAGGAATAGAAGGTTTAAAGTCCAGTATCTTGCGAATCCTCAGTTGTAGTTTCACTTGAATAGTGAAATGTCTTTTTTTTTTTCTAGCTATTAAATTAAGAGAGTTTATAGGATTATCACAATACCACATTCAGTCTTAAGAACCTTAAAACTCCTCTTCCAAGCTCCTTAATAGAGCCACTCTTGAGAATTACGTGATATATTCTGTGTGAATCGGCGCAGAAACAAAAAAAAAGCCAAGTAATTTACTGCTAGTACTATGTTAGGACCAAGAAACTGCTAAAAATTTAAAAACGAAGACATATAACTGGTAGCCAAAAGGTAAAATGCTTACCTGCAGCAGTAATCGAAAATATCTTAGAAAGACACTTTCTGCCCACATACACTGGCGAAAGAGACCTAAGTGGTTAAAGGCCTACGTGGTAAAAGAGGCAGCTATGAGAAGCTAAGACGCTGTCTCCTGAAAGGAAAATGTAGTGCCTGCATGAAAAAAAATAGGGAAGAATCTATATTTATGGAACATTAAATACAAAATAAAGCAGAATTAAAATCTTCTGAAGACTAATCTGCACAGTTATAAAGTAAAAACCAGTAGTACTTTCTTTAAGCCAGTCAAAACCAGGAGACTGGAAGATGGGCTAACGGAGAAGTCTCAGTACAACAAAAGTGAACGATTGCACAGGGAATAAAACAATCCTGATTTTACATAAACATTGTTGGCCTGTGAGCTAGATGCAGGAAATACATCTTAGATTTAAACTGATTCTCAGTAGCAGACAGACATAGAGTGGGATTTCTAGAAATTATGCCATGTTATAAATGTATGATGTTTCACTCCATCTTAAAAAGAGCATTGTAGAAAGTCATCAGGCAACAAGGCTAATTGAAAGTTATTGCCATGTTATAAATGTATGATGTTTCACTCCATCTTAAAAAGAGCATTGTAGAAAGTCATCAGGCAACAAGGCTAATTGAAAGTTATTGCCATGTTATAAATGTATGATGTTTCACTCCATCTTAAAAAGAGCATTGTAGAAAGTCATCAGGCAACAAGGCTAATTGAAAGTTATTAATAATTAATATTAAGGATGGCATTAGTACAAGGAAGAACTAGGTTAGGACTGTTTGACCTGGAAAAGAAAGATAGCCATTGGCATGTAAGAGTGGTTTGTAAAATCAGGGGTTTCTGAATAAATACAAACTGATTGTTAATTGCTTCTCACAATGCAAAAATGAGGTGTTACTAAACTGAATGATCAGGTGACAGGTTCAAAACGGGAGGAGATACTTATTCCCAGAATCTGTAGTTTAATTTTGTGAGCAGAGGTTATGAAATGCCACAAGTGTATGTGGGTTCAGAGCCAATTAGGCACGTTCACGGAAAGAGGAAGTATATACTTTTGTGTTTTCTGTACTGCCTCTCAC
The DNA here is from genome assembly GCF_033815535.1 of Pezoporus flaviventris. Taxonomy (NCBI): domain Eukaryota; kingdom Metazoa; phylum Chordata; class Aves; order Psittaciformes; family Psittacidae; genus Pezoporus; species Pezoporus flaviventris. The sequence continues at coordinate 13,719,874 of NW_026892595.1, forward strand.
TGAAGATGTCTGAACAGCAGACTGCTGGAAATGGGGAGGGTAAACTAAGGATATCACTGTCTCTCTTGTTGTACTCTATCATAAGCATCCACTACTGACCAGTGTCAGAAAGAGCATACTGGCAAGACGCTCAGTCGGTCTGACCCGATGAGGACATTCTTGTGTATGGTACAACTTGTAACTTAGCCAAAAGGATAGGCAGATGCAGATAAATGTTTAAGTGATCTGATGTCTGTAGAAATATATTGCTTAAATAGAAATAAAAAGTTAGAATTGACATTCATTTGTAGTGACCTGAAATGGTACCAGATTCGTGCAGTAAGGCTGTCAGATTAGAACTGTAAATATTTTCATTATTTATTGGGTTTGGCTTCTTCGATATCAAGGATGTGATGTAAATAAGAAATGTATCTGTTAAACTCTAATTTTATTTCAGTGTACTTAGAGAAAATCTTGGAGGTTTTTCAAGTCTCCATTTAAAAACAGGTTGCTTGGCAGTTACAGAGCTGTATTTGAAAGCTGACTGGTTTATGTCTCTTAAGTTCAAGAATGCTTCCAAGATAGCAAAACACCTTTTGGGTTGTAAACCTGGTTTTAGATTATATGGGTTTCAAATTATTTTACCAAATATGGTGGTCCTTCAGAATTAGCACTTACTTAATTTAAAATAACAAATTACTTTTATTTAAAAATAACTGTGTTTTGGCAACTTGCATGCCATTCTGGTGCAGTTGTCACGATTAAAAATAGGATGGTTTTGCTATATTTGGCAGCCAGTACTGTGGTAGCACAGCGTAACTTAGGCAATAATAAAAATGTCTTACTCATACTTTTATATTCAATGTTTTTGTCACAGTGTAAACCTCATGAAGACCAAATTAGACCCAGAAGGACTGGGCATCATATTACTGGGTCCCTTTCTGCAAGAATTCTTCCCTGAGCAGGTATCAGTAGCACTTTATTGCTGCAAAGCATTGTCTATTCTTGTATTTTTGATTCATTAAACACTTCCATCAGTATCACAGAACTGTTTCTAATAACAAGTATTGCATTCAGAACAGCTGACCAGCAAATGATTTCTTGTATTGTACAACAAACTGGAGGCTTCCATTTTGCATAAGTTGTCCATGATTTTGTCAGCTTTATACTGGAAGGAAACTCCATTGTAGCAACAAGTTCCAAAATCAACTTCAGGAAATATATGATCAGTTTGCATTTGAAACTGAACTGGTTCCTTCCTCAGAAAGTTCACATAAATTTGTTTTTTCTGAGAATAAATGACCATGCTGTTTTTTATCATTCTTGTCTGCTGTAATTGCTAGCAAATGGGAAAAGATTACAAGCATCTTTAAAACTATTTTTATTGTATCTCTAATAATGTAAAATTTTTGACAGTTTAACAAAAAGTTGTGTTAGAGTTATGCTTAGCATATGTGGAAGTCAGTGTGTGTGCCAGGGTAATGGAAAATTCCAGAACAGGGAGCTGGTCCAGATGGGAGCTCTCCTTGGAGGTTTATGGAGGTTTGTGCCATGGCCATGCCAGTGCTTCTATCAGCAGAAGGGGGAAAGTTTCTCCAGGGACAGAAAGATAGGCTGGTGGAGGCAAGAGAAGGGCTGAGAGGAGTACTTCTTTCGAGGCTTTTGTAGAAATGAAGATGAGTGTCTTTCTCTAAAACAGTGTGAGGAAACAGATGCTAGTGATAGTTGGAATTGTTAATGTTTCTCTTTATACAATAACACATAGCTAGTGCTGAGATATAGATTTGATTCCTTCTTTGATGCGAATATTCCAAACCCCATTCTTACTCTCTTAGAAAGTGCTAAATGCCACCTCAAAAGCAGGAAGGTACCTCAGCTTTCCTGTTCAAAGCTGTTGGCTTAAACAAAGATCATTCAGCCTGAGAGAGCAAGCCTGACTCCTTAGTGCTGTTTTGGGCAGTCGCTTGGAGAGAGGGATTCCTCAATTCCCTGATAGCCCACTATTTGGGAAACAATTGCTGCACAAAATTCTTGACATCCATGGGGCAGGAACTGGAAAGCAGCACTTCTTTTCCTTCAGGATGAGCATACCTTCCTTGGTGAGCAGAATAAGTGTCCTCATGTCTTCCCAGCAAAGCTCGATTTTATTTATCTCTGTGAAGCAATTTCTGTGAGTTACTACTTACTATTCCTTTTCACCACCACCCCTCCACTGAACAGCTTGTGTTGCTGTGAGAGACCCATACAGAGATAAGGGTTTTGAATCATGCAAGAGGAGAAAAATGAATAAGGGCTTTTTGTAATCTGATGGATATACTGTAACCCAAGTAGATTTTTCTCATTCCAGCCTTTACCTCAGTCTGCTTAAAAAAATGATAAGCTTTTGTTTGGAGCCTGGTCCACTAGGCATAAAAGAGATTGTATTGCACCTGATTTTTTTTTCCTGATTCAGTGAAATGCAAAGCTTTTCAGTCCTTTTAGGACTAAAGCATTTAAACACCTGGAATTGTAAAGGTGACAACTGCAGCACATCTGCTGTTAGGCCTCAGCTGAACAGGTGTTTTCACAATGAATTTACAGTTAAAGTAATTTACAGTTAGGCAAGTGCAGGTGTAAGTTACTTCTTAGCCCTGAAATGAAGGGCTGGAGATAGGATCTGGTCCTTAGTAAATATTTAGCTTTGTAGCATCCAGACAGTCATAAATACACACAAATATGGCTAGTACATAAGGTGTCTGACTTTAAAGATTAGGATGGTTTCTACATGGTCAGTGCTGAAGTTGTGGTTTAGAGTGTCCAGATGTACACAGAAAATCATTACTTGCTTTTGGAGTATTACTTATTAATTTACTGACTTTTTTTTATTTCTAATGAGAAAGGTAAGATGAACAAAATTTTCATGTCATCTTAAAGAAATTGTACTTTTTTCTACGATGTCCTTGAGTCTTCCTGTTTAAATGCACCTGTCTCATAAAGAGAAACAACAATGTATGTGTCACATGAAACTCTTCTTTGTACTAGGACTCTAGGGTTTCGGAGTCATTCACTGTTTACCATTACAATGGACTGAAGCAATCGAACTATAATGAAAAGGTAAGATTTAATAAACTCAAATCTAACCCTAATAACAACTGGCATGCAAAACTGACTGTAGTTACAGGCAAAATACTCAAAACTGGTTTTACAAAACTACTACTTCAGCAATTTTATTCCAAAAGGATATCTTTGGAATTGGAAACTGTGTTGTGCTCCTGAACAAATCTTAGGTAGTGTACTGGACCAATTGGCTAATCTACCTCTCTCTTTAAGCTGCACATTTTGAATAGAGCATTTTCAATCCTTATCCATGAGAAGTGGTATCTGAACTGTAAAGGGCAATGGAGTCACACAAATTGCAACATGTATAAGTAACCCTACATCTCAAATGAGATTTTTGGATTTTTTTTTGTGCTATATTTTAGTAGTCCAGATTTGCATCAAAAATCAATATTTTTTGGAACCATGGGGGGCAGGAGTGGGGAAATGACAAGTTTCATTTTCAGCTTTCTTGGAAGAAAGAGTGCACATGACACACCAGGACTGCTTTTATGTGAGTTCCTGAATTAGCATTTAGAGTAGAAGAGTGTTAAGGCATTCATAGACATGGGGAACAAAAATGGCTTCAAGTGAGAAGGCATAGCTTGGATATGAGTCCTTAAAATTACTCCTGTGAAATCTTCAGCAGTTTCATGCACAAAAATGTAGGCAAATGCATTTATTTTTGCTATTGAACATATACACATAATCAAGAAAATTTAAACAAATTTTTGTTTTCTGAGGATTCTCCCTATAGCATTTAAAATACTGTTTTCTGAAAAGAGCTGGTTTACAACAGAAGTTGCATTTTATGGCAAATCAAAACTCCATAAAGTTAAGTCTAAGAAACACTTCCCTTATGAAATAACTGTTTCAGTCTTTGCAAGTGCAACAGTAGTAGAAGATCTGTTGTCACAGAATTTTTGCGTTGCATTTTCTTATTTAATTTTTATACCAATTTGGGCCTCAACTGTTGAATTAACAATGGAATGAATATGGCCTGATCAGGGTTTTCAGGCACTTGAGTTTTGATAGATTTTTTATTTTTCATACCTAATTTCATTAAAAGAAGAAATAAAAAGTATATAAAATTTCATGGATTTAATCCTTGTAATCAAAAGAAAAAAGTGTCATAACAAACCGTTTCCTGCCCAATGAAAATAATCATCTCACCTTAAGTGTTCTTAAACAGCCATGGGCTGCCATAACTGGTTTCATTTTGGCAGGTCATGTATGTAGAAGGCACAGCTGTTGTTATGGGTTTTGAAGAACCAATGCTGCAGACGGACGACACTCCTGTAAAACGCTGCTTGCAAACCAAATGGCCATATATCGAATTACTGTGGACCACAGATCGATCACCTTCCTTGAACTGACAACGTAAAACCACGGGATCTTTGAGGAAGATACAAGGAGTGGTATTACTTGGAAAGTGGTTTGTTTTGACTGTGTGGAATTATACACTGGTATCATTGATGAATTGTAAATAATGATTACAAACACTTTTTCAGTGTTAATTGGAATATTTAATTTTTTTATCAGATTGATTTCTATTATAATAGTTTGTCTTTTTTGGCCACTGTAGTACTGTTAATGTGAGTTATCCTTAAAACAAAAAAACCCTAAAGTCTTAGCATTATTTTGCCATCTCATGAAGATTTGAAAAATGTCTGATACTGCAGAATCTGCATATTAGATGTCAGATCTTTAAAACATGAAACATACTCAGCTTCCTCTGAATCATATAAGCATGTTCTATTATTTAAATTATATTGGCTTACATTACAGTACCATAATGTGTGGACTAGACTGGCCTTTGCACTGGATATGTTTTAATGAGTTTAAATTTTTTGCAATTTTACCTGAAATTGAATTTTACCTAAAGAGCTTGCACAATGTCACATCAATATGATACATCTTTAGGAATATCAGTAAGTATAATTCATAAATACTCTTTCTTGGCAGTTGTACATTACTGTGGCTTAGTTATCAGGCATGTTAAAAGTGAGCAAAATCTGAGGAAAAATAGATGTATTAATATTTATTTGAATTTGTATAAAAGAAATGTAAAAACGGCGGAAAGAATTTCTTGTTCTATAATCCTTTAACTATTCAAACTTATAATATTGCCAAATACCTCTTTTCAGTTTGTCCAAACAGCAGTGTAAGCCAGCGTTACTGTATGTGTTAAGTGCATGAGAACATCTGTTATTACATTATTATATTCCTTTATTTATTATCAACTTGTTAGCCCTAAAATAAAATCTTTTCCTTGAATCATGATGTTATAAGTTTGGTTTTAATCAAACTTGTTCCCTGCTTCTCTAAGATACTGAAAAGGGAACATGGGTTTATAAATGTCAGGTTTTGAGTTGAGCACATCTCGGGGTGGGGAAGATATTTTACTGCATCTTGACAGTGATTGCAGAGGCTCTGCTATTGCCAGCGGGGCTTGATTTAACATTCAGAGTTGGTAATTTTTAAGATTCTATTTTCATATGTAAATAACGATATAACTCCAGAATGATCATCATGCAGGAAAACAAACTGATTTTGGTTGAAAATGAGGTATGTAGTTTTGGGGGGGAAACCCTTGTTGGAGAATGTGCACTGTAAAGCCTGTGGTAGTGGTGGAAAGAGAACATCCTGTGTGTGACCCTTGCAGAAATGTCCTCTGCAAGACTGTACAATGTATCATGTTTGCATCTGGAAGTGGGGGAACAGTATAGATCTGTGGTGGTTGGCCTTGACTGGTTGCTCTAGCATGAACTCCTGCCTCCATGGGGCCACAAGTCCTTCCAGGAGCCTGCTCCAGCAGGCTTCCCACAGGGTCAGAGTCTCCTTCCGGGATCCTCCTGCTCCAGTATGGGGTCCTCCCCAGGCTGCAGGTGGGTATCTGCTCCACCATGGATCTCCATGGGCTGCAGAGGGGAACAGCCTTCTTCACCACAAGCTGCAGGGGGACGACCTGCTTCACCGTAGACTTCAGGGGAATCTCTGCTCCCATGCCTGGAGCACCTCCTTCCCTCCTTTGTTGCTGTCTTTGGGATCTGTGGGGCTGTTTCTCTTGCATATTCTCACTCCTCCCTCCCAGCTGCCCCACAGCATTTCTCATGCTTTGTTAAACTTGTGATCACAGAGACACCACCAGCTTTCCTCAGCTTTGTCAGGCAGCAAGTCCATCATGGAGCCAGCTGGAACTGGCTCTGTGCAACATAGGGACAGCTCCAGGTGACGTCTCACAGAGGTCACTGGTGAAGTCCTGCCTCCCCTCAGCTACGAAACAGGTTCAATGAGGACTTGTTTAAAAATGAACTTCTGAAATTCCTGTGACCATTCCTAACTGCAGAACTCGGCAGCTGCCTTAACTCTTTTGGAGATCTCCTCTTCTAGAAAAAACAATTCCTTTGCAGGTGACAATAATGTGAAGAAATTCCTTAATTCATCTTCTCTAACCCACTTAACTTAGTATTTGGTCTTGCTGTGTGGGCCTGATGCTGAAAGTCTTGTGTGAGAGTAGTTGCACTGAAAAGCATATGGATAATTAAAGCAGATTCTCTTCCTCTGGACTGCCTGGCAAGTCTGGAAATTTACTTTCCCTAAAATAGGCTTGACAGATACTTGCTTTAGATGGTTTTGCACAGTTAATGTCTTTAGGTAGACTTGCACCAATGCCTTGGAAGGTGAAATGTCACTTCTCTTGCTCTTTTTCCTGGATTCTGCCATTTGTCTTGGCTTGTAATAGACTTGAACAACACAGCCTGCACTGAATCACAGCCCGTATCTGTTAGAATGAACATCCTTTTTCTAGTCCACTGTCAGATACAATTTATGTTCTGTCTCACAAAACAATAAATAAAACTGAAGATTCCCAGCTGAGACCTGTGTGTAAGCATTAGTTTGGATTAAAACTTCTGTCACACTCCAGAGAAATGTAGATGATGCTTAATGTGGTATAAGAACCCTTATTCCTGTATCTTTTTGTTCTGCCCAGTTATTTGAGACCTGGCTTCTGGTTTACTTCTTGTATTTTTGACTACAGAGGCTAACAGTGCCTAGTGTAACTAACAGTGGTGAATGGAACTTGGCCAGCTCATCCAAGAGCTGCAGCCAAATGAACCTTCCTGTCCTTTCCTCCCTGATGAACAAGATGGGATAGATTCTGACTTTATGGAAATTCACCTTTTGTCCCCTAAAAGAGTGTGGTTGTTTAGAAGGCAGACTTATAATATGGGGGCATTAATGTCTAGTTTGCTTCCACAGAAAAATAACCAGAAACCTATATAATTTTCAGAGGTTGTACCGCTCTAAGTGCCAAAAACATAAGCTACATATGTGTGTGTATATATATTTATGTATTGCAGTTTGCAAATTGAGGCTTAGTCTGTAAGTCTGCAGCATTCCATGGAATTAAATACATGTTCTAACTAACCAGAGCAAATTGATGCTGCTAACTGTAAAGAAAGCACATAAACAAATTTGCAATTAAATGGTATTTTGATTACTACTGTAGGTGAATGACCTTTTTTATGTATTTCACAGTGGTTCAGTTTAAATTGCCAAATAAAGGTCAGTATCTTCCAAGAGACAACTGGTGTCCTAAGTGCAACATGGTATTAGCGGGCCTTGGATAACTGGTCCAGAAAACTGGGTTCTCTGTCTCATGTCTTGAAGCCCTGTGAGACAGAAAATTGTTCAGCGAGGTGCTGGTGCCTCTTTACTTTAAACTTAACTTCCATAAAAGAGATGAAGGCAAAGAGGTCTTGGGGTCAAGTGCTGGTTGAATGGTAAAAGACAAATTGTTACTACTTTTTATACTGGAGTTTACAATCAGGCACTCTGAAAAATTAGCTAAATAAATAATGGAAAGACTACTGCCAGTGCCTCATATTAGCCCAGGTGAGTAATATTTGAAGGCTCAAGGCTTATGTATATTTTTGCTTTGTTAAAGCCTGAGCTATTCAAGGTAAACAGCCAGTATACATCCAAATGTAAATATTCTTAAAATCCACATGAAGACCCCTTTAAAAGAGTGAACCACTGAAGCACTTGCAAAGCACTTTGGTTTTAAATACTTCTGCTGAAGTTCTTGGCTATATCTTTCAGACGGTTAGAAATAATGTTTATCCGAGCCATTTGTATGCTTTTAATTGTCTCTTTTTGTTGTGGTGATGAGTCTAGGGAAAAGGAGCCCAAGACGGTGCTGGATAGAGTAGGCAAGTGATGCGGGAGTAAAATCCATTATGGTAGCGAAATGGGTATGTCTACACAACAGTTCATGAGCAGGAACAAGAACCTCCACTACTACAATGCATTCCGCAGTGCATTTGTTGTCTCACTGGATGACTGTCTCCAAATACAAAATACAGTACAAAGACAAAATGCTGCCTATGTAATGGCTCCAGTTACAGTTCTGGAGAAAACTTCCTACCTACAGAAACAAAACTAGGAAACAACTAAGAGAAAAGGTAAGGTTTCCCATGGGAATTGGACTCTTAAGTTTCTGTACTGACACCTTTTGGAAAGATTTAATGGTAAAATTGTAATTAATTTTAGAAATATTTGTGTTATAATCCCGTATTATTCCTTGAAATACCCTTCCTCTGCCAGCAGGTACATTACTGAATAAGATCAAAGCTTTCATAGTAGAGCCTTCTATGAAATACTAATATATAAGTTTTGCTTCAACAAAACTTTCCACAGAAGCCTTGACTGATCTACTTTTAAGATTGGAAACACCATAATGACCTCACCTACTGCACATAATATGTGGAAATCCACAATATGAATCTTGCATTTTTCTGCATATATTATTTGGTCCCACATGTGACGTTCCAGCTATTCTGTAGGGTAGATAATGATTTTTGGACTCTAGGCCAAATGTTCTTACAAAAGCTGTCCGTCCTGGCTCCAAGTCATGTCTAGACTCTATCAAGACTTTTTAGTTTAGTATTGCAAGCAGCTAATGTACAGGTCACAGGTACACTGAAGACCAAACTTCAGCCTACCAACAACGGGGGCAGCTGCTTCTTCTTGAGCAGCACAGGTCACAACGTCCAGTCCAAACATTTCTAAAATCTGAGGAAAACAAAGTCTGGAATAAGCTTCCACTGATCAGAACAGGTCCAGGTTATTTAGGGAAACACTGCAAATCCTTCAAAAACTAGAAAGGTTATTCTTTCAGTTTATCTTTTTGAATTAATTTGGAATATTCTACACTCTCATTTCTTAATATGAAGAAAAAGGAAACAGGTATTGGGAGAGTGTTGTGCTAAAAGCAAGACATAATTATTACTTAGCAAAGGCAACACAACTTTCAAATGCCTTCAGTTGCCTTTTAAGAGTAGGCATTAACCTAGTAACAAGTAATTGGGGTCCTTCTGAATTTATTACTGGTGCTTAGATCTTGTTCAATGTAAAATAACAAAATGATGGTGATTTTTCACTTTAACAGCAAGAGTAAAGTCAGCACAAATGTAAGGCTAGCAGAATTAAGGATATTACAAGCCTGTGGGGACAGCTAAGGGTCACACTGTTAATGCTGGAAATAAACACACTGTTCTATTTTTGTGAACAGGAATGTCAGTCTTATCTGAATAATCTTGCCATAAAGCACTTAAAATAAAATAAACACAAAAGTAAAGAAAACAGAACCTCAGAACAAAACAAACTAGTCTCAGCTGCTTTCATAGGTATGCTCTATTATGGCATATTTATAAATGAGTTCTCTGATCTTTCTCTGATATTGCTTTGGACACATCTGTATTATAAAAGCTGAAAACAATCCTTTCTTTCCTCCTAATGGAGTTGAATACACAGAAAGTAAAATGTTTCTCCTTCATATCTTTGAGTTGGCCAGAAAAAATACAAGAAGGCTGTGTCCTCCAGATGTTGGTGTGATCCTTCATTAGCTGTGCAGCATTTCAGGCAGTCAGGTTTTACATATTCTTGACACAACCAGCTAGAATACTACTGTGGGCTTTGCAAGGTCAGAACAAATCAAGACAGGAGTTACACAGCTTTGTTGTTTTTAATTGCTTTTATGAAGAAAGAGGAGCTTTCTAAAAGCTCTGTTCAGCATCAGATGCAATAAAGTGGTATTGGTTATTTCAGTGGGAAAAGAGGCAGGACACCTGTCCCTGCACAGAGCTGTGGTGAAGAACTACAACAGTGCTTTCCTTCTGCATCAGTGTAAGGTGCCCCCTTCAGCATATTGAAACTCCGTGTAGCCAAGAAAGCACTAACAGAGCAACTTACAGAGGAATGCATTTCCTAATAAACTGTGTGGATGGATTTACATCTTTCCTGTGGTTAGAAGGTGGTTTTGGTTGCTGTTTGTTTCTCTTTGTTAAAATAACAGCCATGCTTACGGTCACATAACACTGATGAAAGTCTGTTTTCTCTTCCTATGCACTTTACTTTCCTAAAAGCAAATTTCAGGTATCACTCCAGCTCAAACTCTTGAAAGAAATTAAACCAGACTCCACCAGCCTCAACTCTGCCATGTCTCCTTGTGATCATGACTGTCCAGAGCCACAGGTAACTCTGCGGGGCAAAGTTAAGGGATGTCCTGCTTAGCAAGCGTTTCTCACAACTTCACCGGTGGAATTTCACAGTGAGATGAATCGGTTTCCCCAAATGCAGCCTGGTTAGGTGCAATGCAACACCCGAGCACGGTGTTCAGCCGGGATGGAGAACTCTGCCCTCCCTGCTCCGAGGCCCCAAGGCCACTCCGCAGCCGCAAGTGCTGCAGACAGCGCCAGGGGGGGTCTTGGGGAGCTGGGCCGAGATGCCCACACCTCCGGGACAGCTTCTCCCCCAGCGACCGAGACGCAGGTGAGACGGCCCCGAACTGGCAGCGGGGGGACCCACGGTTTCAAATGCTGACTCCTCGAGTAAGATCTTCCTCTCTTGACCCACCTCGTTCCCGGCGCCGCCTCACCGCGGCTCCGCAGGACCGCCGACAGCCGCGGGGCTCCGGCTGCACTGCTCTGTTCGCCTCGGGCGCCGAGCACGAGCCGCCAGGGGGCGCCCGAGCGCGGCTGGCCCTTCAGCGGCGGCGGCTGCGGCGGGGTGAGAGTGGCCGAGCCTCCCCCGCCAGCCCCCGTCCCGCCGCCAGAGCACGGCGGCAGCCAGATCTCCGCGGCACCTCACGGCAGCTGCTCCGCTCTGCTCTGCTCTGCCCTGCTCTGCTCTGCCCACGGGAGCCGGCCGTGGCGGGGGCAAGGATGCTGAGACTCAGCCACGGGTGCCGCGCCCGCCGCCGGCGTCTGCCGTGCCCGCTGCTCCTCCTGTTAGCGCTGTTCTGGGCACCGGCGCTGGTGGCCTTCAACCTGGACGAGGAGAAGCTAACTGTGTACAGCGGGCCTCCGGGGAGCTACTTCGGGTACTCGGTGGACTTCTACATCCCTGACCCCAGCACGTGAGTGCCGCAGCCGCCGGGCTGGTCGTTTCCCTCAGTGCGGTCCCGGGGGGTAGCGGGAACCCGGCTGTGCCCCAGCTAGAGTCCCCCGCCCCTCCCGCTCGGCCGGGGCTGGGAGCGGGCTGCGGGGAAGGCGATGGGCATACCTTGGGTGACAGTCCCCGGCCCGCCGTGCCTGCGCCGCCGCCTGTTGGTCTCCATCGCCCGGTGACTTCTCGGTGTGTTTCGCAGGGTCAGTGTCCTGGTGGGAGCTCCCAAAGCCAACACCACGCAGCCAGACATAGTGGAAGGAGGAGCGGTGTACTACTGCGCCTGGCCCGCCACCCAGTGCAGGCAGATACCCTTTGATAACACCAGTAAGTGAATCGTTGAATGTTGTGCCTGATGCTTGGCTATGCTCAAGTCTCCCTTCGGCACAAGTTCCATTTGGGCTCGCTTTAGTTGTATCACTTTGGGCTGAGTATCTGCAGTTGGCTGGAGAAACCCGGCTCCTGGGAGGCTGTATGCATGTGCGCTTGTGGGGAAGGGTTTAATGGTCCTCAGAGAAATAACAGGAGTTATGACCTCCAGGAGCTCTGTGTAGTTCATCTTAATAACTGCCATGTTTTGGTTTTGTTTTGTTTTTTTAATAATGCTTCGGTGTTTTTAGTAGATTCCTCATTTTGAAAACACTGGGGCAAAAGGGGGTTTGAGTGCTCAGAAGACAAACCCCCCAAACCCATGTCTCATACACTTCCCTGAATCCTGGAACTCACAGGATTGCTATTTGCTGGTACTTTCAGCAAGGGGTTTTCCATCTGTTCAGCTGCCTGAAGAGCCTCATGTGGCATGCTTACTGAATTCTTTTCAGCGAGAAAGAATTTTACTTCTGATCATTGGAAGCTATATCCTAACTGATTTAGGCACAATGAGGATAGATTATACCCACTTCCAAAGTCCCAAGACAGATGTTTCTTATTTAATTACAGGGAACACATGTTTTAAACAATTCAGGCTGTTTATGTTTTCTATTGTCTCTTTATAGGTCTTGAAAATAATTTAAACCTAGTGTTTGCAGGGACTTTAAAAATGATTCCTTCATTTAGGCAGACTTTGACAGTTTAATCATTAAGCAAAAATTGTGATTCTTAGGTTATATTTAATCTTAACATTTGTGGTTTATTTAAGTGCAAACACAATGCAGTTCACTTCTTTTCTAAGAGCACAAATTAAATTAAAAGAGCTTACTTAAATGTAGCAAGTAAGGAGTGCAGCTCTCTACCCCTTCCAGCTCCAGCCACCCACATCCTATGCGATTTTAGTGTCTAGGAACTCTGCTCAGAATGACCCTCCCATCATTCTGGGAATTCTTCAAAACAGAGTGAGAGTTCCTGTATGTGTATGTACCTACTAAGGCATGTAGTACTACCTACAGCATATGGTTATATATAAATGTGAATGTACAGACATAGACAGTGTGCACACAGCATTTTTATTGTCATATGCCCATATCTTTAAAATTAGGCCAGTGTAGGAAATATTCCTGTATTTCCATTTGATAATTAGGTAGTTCATGTAACAGAAGTGGAATGTATTATTTGTACAAATCAATTTCAGGTTTGAATAGAAAACTTACCAAATGAAAATTCCATTGCATTTTGAAGAGGCATTTTGAAAAATGAATGAAAATCTTTTGATGAAACCTAGAAGGTTTCATTTAGTTTCATCTAGGTTTCATCACTAGATATCCTAGAAGGACATCTGGCTTTCCTGTGGGAAACTCAGGACAACTCCTTACTCTGGGCAGAGATGTCCTTTTGCAGATACTGTGTTTCAGATAAAGGCACAAACACAGGTTGATGAGTATGTTGACAAGGCTTTGGACTTTATCATACAACTATTCAGCTTGGAATCTCCAAAGTGTAATTCATTCAGTCTTCCTGAGATGGTTGGTTGTGTCCTCTGGGTAGACAGCTTGTAGACAGCTGAAGTTAAGCCAGAGCGAGCTCTTTGGGTCGATATATGGTGCACTGTAGGCAGGTTTAGCAGTGTTATCATTAGCTGTCTCATTCCAGTACCAAGGCCAGTAAAGGTGTCATTGTTCACTGGCCAGCTGCCCTCACAGACTGGGATCCTGGGAAGATTTGCGTAGCTTGTACCAACATCTGTTCTTTATTGCCAGGAACATAAGGGCCATCTCCAACATGCCTTAGATGACTCTTTTTGCTTTAGTATGGTTGTACATTTCATGTCAGTTTTTTCCCTCCAAAATACACTACTTAGAGGAGTGTGTTCTCCATCTTTTTCTCTATTCCCTGAAACAGAGTAGTCTGAGCTCTATCCTAAATTATATTATTTCAGATAGTCTGTTACGCGCATTTCCTTTTGAAGCTTTTGACCATTATATGCCTAAGGGGACTTGGACAGTCCTTAATAAATAGGGATATTTTCAGATTATAGCTTTCTTGTACAGGCACCTTGTGCTTGCTATGCTTTCTCCCTACAACATCACTCAGAAATGCTGCTATTCCCATTTTATATTTATAGTCACACTTTTATATTTATTCTAATAAATAGAAAAAAGTCAGTCTGAGTTGTCAAAGATCATTGAGGAAGTTGGTGATGATACTGGTAACCGACTCAGGATTTTTTCTTCTCCTCCAGCTCCTTAGCCACAAGATTATCCATTTTCCCAAAACAAAGCCACTCAGTAATTGTCAGAAGACTGGAAACTCAGCTCTAGCAGCTCTAATTTTAAAGATTAATGCTTCATGCCTCATAGAAGATTTTTAAAAGTCTTGGAAAGCTTTGGGAATGTTTTCTGAAACAAAACTGAAAAACTACAGAGGCTGCTTCAGAGCTGGAAGATTTCATCTTGATGCATTTTTATACAAAGCCTTCCTTTTAAAAATACTTTTTTCTTGACTAACCAAATAATACCAGCTCTTTCAGTTAGATTCACTAAGCAAAATAAAAGGGACAAAAGTGCTGCAAATTTGAAAGCGTTTTAAATTAAGCTCAGAAGTAAAAATTGAGTGGAACTAGAAAGAAAGGAAAAGTATAATGTAACACCTAAAAGGCAGTGCGATCCAACAAATAGATAAAGAATTTACTAAATCAGTATTTTTCAGCCACAAGAGTTCAATGAAAGACTTGTATAAATATTGAAAAAAAAAAAAAAAGCAGAGTCACAAGTACTGTATCCCAAGTTAGATTCTGCAGGTCATGAAACTATGAAATTTCCACCGTAACATAAAAATTCAAGAGATCAACAAATCCAAGTGGTTGAAAACCACTGGCTTAAATTATACATGGGCATGAGGCTCATGTCTTCCATTTCCAAGGACTGGGTACACAAATGAAGCTCAGGTATGTTGCATTCAGTGCAAGTTTTTTTCTGCCATTGAGGGGGGAACATGCAATGCGCTTGGATGTTATTTGGACTTCTACTGCCACAAATGAGTGTTTAAGTAAGTGGACACCTAATTGCTAAGAGTCGTATGTAACTGTACACATTATGTTACTGTTTCCACAAGAATAGAATTCTTTGATTTGCAAATGTTTTGATGTCATTTGTGTGAATACTATTAACATCTTGGTCCTAATAAGTGAAAACAGTGAGGACATTGACTAGTATTCTGTGATAGCTTCAGTCAAGATTCTGGACATTCTTGAATATTATGATGTTACAGGTGTGGAGTTGCTTTGCACTAATCTATAGTTATTCAGTACTTTACAGGTACTGAGAATGGATAGATATGTCTTGTTACGTGGGTGTAAAGGATAACAAACTAAACAGGAACAAACTCTCTCTCCACATGTGTTTAAGGCTTGTTAAGGAGCAACGATGAACAAGATCAGGGTTATAAGTCAAGGAAGGGAAGGAAGGAAGGAAAAAAGAATGTGTTGAGTTTGTAAAGTATATAGTGTCTTAGGTAGAGGGGACACTTATTCAGAAAGTATTCTGAAGGAACCAATTAAGCAACAGCCACCTTGGTGGAAAAAAAATAGGCTTGCTTGGGATAATATTACGATGGTAAGCACTGAGATATGATGGTCTTTGGTCCTGTAAAGGCTGATTTGTTGAAGAATTTTGTTTGTGAATAATACTTTTATATAGAGTCCTGAAAGGAGAACACAAGTGCTGAGCCTAACTGGACCTGATATTTTGACATTGGTGTAAGAGAACTGGATCTTACCAGAATTGGTAAGATCCAATTCTCTTACCATCATGGATCAGAGATCTGATGGTGCAAGAATTGTACCCAGGGTAACTGGCAAGGTACAGCCAACTTCCCTCCACCACACAGCTGTGAAACTCAGGACTAAACTCCATTCTTTGTGTCACATAAGCTCTAAATGACAAAAGGCAAATCATTATTGCTTGTGAAACTCTCTTGTTCCTTTTTTTCTCAGAAATTAAGATCACATGAGGGAGTAGACATTGCATTGGTAACTAATGTTCCAAATAGGAACACTCAGTATTCGATTCAGTACTCAATTCCTAGTAAAAGATATAAGAACATCTTTAAAAAATATGTCATTACTTTTGAGTGCCATGGTCCAGCTGTCAGACTGGGATCCTTACTGCTAAAACTGATACCCAAGACCAAGACTACTCCTAAAATTATCTCTGTGACACTCTGCGTATGATGGGATGCCCAACCTGGTCTGAGTGCTATGAGCAGATGCATTACTTGTGTTTCTGTGGAAATGTGTGTGGCTAAACTTCTCTGTTGAGAAAATAGCTTTGTTGGAGTTAACAGAGGTGCAGGAGTATCTGCAGCCCATTCCTAAAAGTAATGCCACCTGACTGAAATTGTTCAACCAGCAGTTCTTCCCAGTTGTCAACTAAATTGCTAAATCCATCTCTCTCTGGTCTTCATAGAAGCTAACCCAGGGATTTCCAAAGCAGTGAGGTGATTTACTTACAAACTGACATCAGTAATTAATCCTATTGATGAAATTCCTGACAAGGGACAGAGGAGCAGAGATGGGAAGGAGGATGAAATTTTGATATGCTGTAGGATTTGAGCCAACCCACCCATAAGCAGGTCATGTAACCAGACATTCCCATATGGGTTGGCTAGTGATATGGCCTTCAGCCAAGAAGGGGCTTTAGCAGGAACTCTTCATATTTTCCTGCTGTTGATACAGCAGTGACTCTGCAGTTCCATGTTTGCAGTTCTTGAAAACTCCCTAAATCTGGGCACTAGGGTCAAGACTCTGGGAAGAAGCTTGAAAGCTTCTTGAAAGCTGAAAGCACTGCCCTTGAAAGCACAACTAGTGCTTTAGCCTGCTCCATTGCAGCATAAAACTGAGATAAAGTATAATGGAAGGGTTTTTAGTATCCCCTTACTCCAGGAGATATGGACTGAAGGGCAGAGACTCTTCTCCCTTGTTTCCCTGCTCTGTAAAGCCATCCTATTGCCTTGCAGTGGAAGGCTGTGATACTCTTTGAAACTCAGTGATAGGACAGGGGAACAAGTGTTGGCATTATATTAAAGAGCTATGATCTGTCTTTGCTCTCTTAACTACACAAACATAACTTCTCCTTTTCAGTTTCTCTATTATGAAATGAGGTTTACAATGACTATTTCTGATTTAGCATTGAGGTAAAATTACCAAGTCCTTGTTTAAACTGCGTGCTCTTCCGTTCAGCTGCCAGGAGAGGTAGCAGGAGAGCAATACGAAGAAATCTTTCTCCCCGCTTGATTAACTGGGGAACTTATGAAGCACTCAAAGCATCTTGCAGCCAGAAACAAACTTAAATGCCCCCTGAAGTCCACTGTTGCATTTGAAATCTAGTAAAAAGCTAATAGTTCAGATTTCAGAAACTCATTATAATGGTAACTTTTAATTCTAATACTTAACAGACTGCAACAAGTTTTTATGTTTTAAATTAGCTCCTAAAGGCAGATTTTTAGATACCACTTCTAAGTTTCCGGAAGTCACTGAGGTGTTGTCTTTGCTATCAATTAACTTTACCAGTTTTAGTAAAACAGGTTTATTTTTCTAAACTAGTTGGAGAAAAATTGAACAGCCTCTGAAGAAGAACAGGGCAGTGGGATGTAGATCAGTTCTGGCCAAGCGTGCGGTTGATAAAAAACATGAGCTGCTCTGGCCAGCAGTTGAGCTGATTGTAACAGAACCCAGGTACTGCATAAGGAAAGGATGTATTGTGGGACTTGAGAGGTTTGGTTACATGAAAAACTCGTTAGCTGTAGAGATGGTAAGATTCTGGGGAAAATTTAGAATCCTGTTACAAAACAGGATTTGCATTTGAAGAGAAAGTGCTGAGGGAGAACTTCGCTGTTCTTTTAAATGTTGACACATTTCAGTCCACTATGCCAGTAAGACCTTATCTGGAGCCTCACGGTTCACTTGTAGCATTCTGATTTATAATAGACCCTCATGAGTTTCTTTTATAAGTCTCAGCCTTATCTAAAGAAGGGAAAAAAATACCCTTAGCTATGTTAGTTCAGGCTCTGAGGTCTTAATATGTTTTTGATCAGATTGTACTGAGGGGAAAACATCCTATTGGGTTTGGTGATTCTTTTTTTCTTGATCCATGGAATGAAAGTCCAAATAAAGCTCTCTAGATATGACGTTAAATTAAAATAACTCATTTGAATAGCATCTAAGGCACAATAAAAAACAGAAATTCAATAGGTATTTGCAGAGTCAGATAAATCCCCAAATAAAAACAACTTTTCTTGTCATGCAAGGGTTTTGCATATCCTTACTGTCTCTAAACACTATAGAGTCTTTTTGCCCCAGCATTAATGTTGAAGGCAATTCTGTGGCGTGGTTCTCTAGATCATAGTCTTCAGCTTTGCATTTGTATTCTGTTGGTCTGTTGAGCATGTAATAGCAACGAACCTGTAAATGTTTGTCCTGGGTTCAGCAGTAGCAGCCGTTTTTTCTCCTTCTTGGTAGCTGGTGCAGTGCAGTGTTTTGACTTTTGGCTCAGGAACAGAGCTGATAACAATGATGTTTTGGTTTGGCCAAGGATTTTGTGAGCCTCATGCTCTGCTAGGGAGGAGGGGAAGCCGGGAGGAAGCAGAGACAGGACACCTGACCCAAGCTAGCCAAGGAGGTATTCCATACCACAGCATGTCATGCCCAGGAGGTAACTGGGGCTGGTAGACTGCAGGGTTGGAGGAGGTATCGGTTGGTGCTTGGTCAAGCTGGGGGGGGGGGGGGGGGGGGGGGGGCAGGGCGAGTTATCAGTCAACTGGTGGTGAAATGATGTATTATTATTATTGGTGGTAGCAGTAGTGATTTGTGTCATACCTTAGTTACTAAACTGTTCTTATCTCAACCTGTGGGAGTTGCATTCTTTTGATTCTCCTCTCTGTCCCTCTGGGAGAAGGGGGAGGGCAAGAACGGGGGGAAGTGAGTGAACAAGCTGGCTGGCTGGGTTTAAACCACGACAATGTTACTGACTTCCCTTTGCTTAGAAATGGGTGGTATCATTGGAATCTCTTATGGTAGTGATACCAAAATGATACTACTCTACCATGGTCATAGGGTTGACTACATGCTCTCTCTTCCCTCACTTCTAGAATATGGAGCCATGCATGTCAGTATGAACCCTCCCCTCTTTCTCTTCCCTTCTGTAAGCCAGGACCCTAATGATGCTCATTTCAAAGTTAAATTAGGCTGCTCAAAGGCTTGTGTAACCATGTTTTGAAGCTACTCAGGGATGGAGATGCCATAGCCTCTTTAGGTATCCTGCTTAGTCACCCTCATTTAGAAGAGTTTGTTCTTTATATCTAATCAGAAATGCCCTTTTTGCAGATTATGTCTGTTGCCTCTTTTCTTTCTGCTGCGTACCTCAGATGGGACTTTGGCTTTCTCTTCTCTCTACCTATTGCACACCGGATGAAGAGGAAATAGATCCTCTTTTGTGTTTTCTTCTTTGGACCAAACATCTGCAAATCTTGTACTGGTATCTCAAAACTGTACATCGCATACCAGGTGTTGTCTCCATGTGAGGGGGTTATTCACTTTCCTTTACCTATATGTATTTATATAAATACAGATATAAATGTTTGTTGGTTTTATATGTTTGTATTCCCATTTTATATAAATATAGATAGGTTGAGGTGATTATTCACCTCTACTGTGTTTATATATAATTATGTATAAATATATGTTTCACATTTTGTATTGTCTATATTTATTTATCTGTATGGATGTGCATAGATACATACACACATGTATCAGAACAGGTATTTGAAAGGGGTTTGCCATCCTGGTTGTAATCTTGAGTAGGTACAGCTTAGGGAGCAGAGTGTAACTGAGCCTGCTGCAGGTGCTTGGTAATGGTCATCTGTGTCTATCCAGTAGATACAGGCAAACACACGTGGAGCAAGTAAAGATAACACTTTTCAAAGTTCCTGAACAGTGAGAGACTTACCTGACACAGTTACAGGTGTATTACCTGGCTGGATTTGTTGCTTTGATTAAAAGCATTTTTTCCCTATGTTAAGTTTGATTAAAACATTTTTATCTGCTTTTGTTGAGTATTTTCAAGTTATACTAGAGGATGCATTTTTTACTTCTAGTTTTAAAGAGCCGAATGAATTGCAATGAGCCACTGTCAGTGTTTGCAAATACATCTGTTTCTTATGCAGATGCTGGTTACTACAACAAAGAAATATTTACAAGCGTAATGTTTGATTCATGCCTGTTAAACGGTTTGTAATGTGCTGACTCAGTGACTGAGAGACCAGTCACCATAGAAAGCACCAAATTTAGTTTAATGTGTGCAAATGATGGATTGGCCTTAACACTTGCTCTAGGTTCAGGTTCTAATTCCTAAAAATTAATCTCTGCAGTGCTATTTTTACATAGGTTTGCTACTTACTGAATTCAAACTTTTCTACTTGTCCTTCTACTCCTTTGGCGTTGGTAGTCCCTAGGTTCCTCAAGTCTAAAAGACTGGGTGATGGAATGCTTATTTTGAGAATCATATTTCATCATCTCCAGAGCTGCTTCTGGATTGTGGGGCAGTAGCAATGTATAGGAGTCTTGGCTCCTGCAGCAGAAAATTAGATGCTTTTGTGTTGCTGAAATGCAGTTTAAGGATGCCCTTGCACCTATGTTTATATTTATACATGTGTCTGCTCTTTGTATACTCCTGCTTGTCTGGGCCTTAGCCTGCAATACAGACTGCTGTCTTAGGCAGTAGAATTAAGAGTGACTCCAGGGCTGAGTTTGAAGCCAAATTTGCAAGTCATCCAGACTGTTGACCATCTGGAACAGCTCCTGGGCTGGCTCTGAAACAGTCCAGCTGGTACTCGAGGCACTCGCTGGACCGCTGCGTGGACAAGCTCAGGAGTTGTGTGCCCAGCCCAGCTGCTGCCTTGTATTCTGGCTGTCCCTACACTAGTGTCACGTATCATGATGCAAGATAGCCTGGACTCCTTCCTAAAAGGGGCCAGGCATTCTCTTCCAGAAGAGAAGATGGCATTTAAATGCAACCTGAATTCAAGCCAAGTTTTTGCTGTTCACAGAATTACAGCTTAGCCCCTGGGTAAGGTACAGTATAGACATAGCCTGTGGGCCTCAGATCCCCATAAATAACACAAGGAGAGATATTTCCCTGTCATATAAGGGTGCTGACAGGGTACAGACATGTTATTTTTCAAATGTTTAGATAACACAGTTTTGAGCGATATATCGAAGACACAAATAAAACTTTTTTTTTTTTTTACTGGATTGGGATTTATCTGAGTAAATAAATAGTTTTTACCTGAGTCTGGTATAAACTGGTCACCCATGGCTATCTACAGTTGGTAAAGAAAAAAAAAAGTACATTTAGGCCGTGGTTCACCTGACCCTCTCAGATATTTGCTTTAGGAGGAGAACTTGTGACCTACCTACTGCATTTCTAAGTGGATGACTAACTCGGAAGTGGACATTTACAGTGGCTTCATTCAGAGGCTTGCTGTCTAGCTGAATACAACCCGGGCACAGTAATAACAATCTACAGTATTCAGGCAAGTTAGTTGTGTATATAGCTTCATTTTCGTAAAGTTGGAGGGGAAGCAGTAATGGTTTTACAGAAATCTGAAATATTGATTGGTTGTTAAATACAAAAAATGAAACTGTATTTTAAGGCACAACCTCAGAAACTGGGAATATGGATCCTGAACAAAGCTGATTAGAGAATTTCTAACAAAAGAGATTTAGTTAGGGGAAAAAAGCTATTTATTAATAGTGTCTGTGGTGATTTACTAATCATTTTATAATGAAAATCCCACGCCACATGATGGAAGTTTCATACTATACCATGTGCCACTAAGCGCAGTGGGTGTGTGTACAGTTCTTGCAGATTTACTGACAAATTCATCTGTGGTTTTATAAATCCTGCAAACAGTTGCGCTAGTTTTAAACCTAACTTCTTTTCAAATTCTGGTATACTTTGCCAGTAGACAAGTATGCTGTTTTGATTGAAAATGTAAGCTCTTTTTAAGTTAGAATACTGGTCATGAGTATCCTCAGAGCCAGGCTAGCATTGGCTGCTGTAAGCTGACCATGGCTGATTTTCAAGCTTCAAAAGCTTTGTTTCTATCAGGACCTCATCTGTGGACATTGATCATGTTCAGATTTGCAGGAGCGTTAAAAGAGAAAAAAGAAACCTTTAAAGTTTGAAATTGTCTGACTTCACTGGAAAAAATAATCACAAGTGGTGCTGCCAACAGCTAGGGAGAAGCTGGCAGCTCCTGCAATGCAGTGTGTCACTGTCTCCCACACTCTTAAAGTTTTGGCGTAACTTAAATATATTCTAAAAATGAAAATTTGTGATTGATTTTAAGTTACACTTCCTGAATTTTTAAGATCTAAATGTTCCTAAAATTTCTCTCTCTCCTATCCCTAAGCATGGATTTCCATACTAGCTCCTGTAACTGGCACAGCACAAAACCAAGTATTTGTATGAAGGATGATGTTTTCTCAGACTTTCAAACTTTCATAGATGCATTCTCATTCAGCTTTTCTTCTTATTAGAAAAAAATACAGAGTACCCCTGTCCTCCAAATAAAATGTATTATTTTTGCTACTTCAGTTTATATCTGTAATGTTTATGAGGTCACCATGAGCTGAAGTAACTGGTGGTCCAACATCCTAGAAAAGCATTCAGGAATCTCCTCTATTCCTATTGGGTAAATCCCAGGAAGTGTTGGCTTTTCAAAGAGCTTACTGCATTTTTCCACAGGTTTAAAAATTTTGTGCAAATCCATAGAATATAATCTGACATACCTTTTTCCCTACGTTCCAAGGTAGATAGTATATAGTTTTATTTTCACGTATACTGAATAAAAAAGGATTGATTCTTGTGAAATCTCTCCTGATACGAACCAGAAGCAAACATAAGGGAATGCAGATATAAGGGGGAAGGAGTAATGCCCTGCTTGTGTATAAATTGAGAAGTTCATTAGGAGTGACTGGTAAGGGAAGAGCATAGCTCATGAACATATGGGAAATCAGTTTACTTCAGAGAACTGAGGGTGAAAGGAAGGGATGTCTGCTTTTTATTAAAACCTGAAATGCATTATAATTGGCCTGAGTCTTTGCCCAGATGGCTTCTCTTATGCTGACATCTGCAAGAGTGTATATAAAGCAACATTAAGAAGCTGTCTCTTGTGGCAGTGTGTACACATGTAATTCTGTTAAGAACTAAGTCCTTTGCTATCTATAGTGTTGGTCTTTGAATAAGCATGCTGAGAAATGTCATTTGTTTGACAAAAACTAATTATAGAACATGGTTTTTGCATGGCATGGGAAGCTTCTACCACGCATGAGAAAACTTTCAGGGTTTTTCACCTACTTTTGTAGATTCTTGTTCATTCTTTATCATAAATTCCAGCTAAACCTTTTTGTTTTCTTGTTTGTTTTGGCAGGGGAAAACAGGGTTTCTTCTTTCAATCCTTTTTATTTTTTCTGAACTTTCAGGGTAATTACTTTTAATTTTCATGTGTGAATTTGTTTTCTGCTGACCAGTGAAAAGTATAAATGATACTAGAAAGTCCATTTCCTGTTAAGCTGACAGGACGATGACAGTGGATGCAATGTGATATACCCATCGGTCTGTTCACTTGTATCTGTAATTCTCAGGGTAATACTTTTTGAAAATAAGCCGTCAACTGCTTCTTTCCTTATCAGACAACAGGAAAATTAAAGTCAATGGCACCAGGGAACCTATTGAGTTTAAGACAAACCAGTGGTTTGGGGCAACAGTCAAAGCTCATAAGGAGAAAGTTGTGGTAAGTCTTACGCATTCGGTATTCATTTGGAGATAATGTTTATTTTTCTCAAACGTATGTCTTTAATAGCTCTTTATGTGTAGATAATGGAAAAAACTCTAGACTTATGCATGAATTATAAAACAGATTATGTGTATAACTCGGAAAATGAAAGCAGCCTATAAAATCAGGTTGAACTGACCGAGTGAAGATAAGCCTACTGTCGTGAAGATAGCAGAATTCCATATTTTTATGGAAGTAAATGATGATTTTTTTAACAGATAACAAATATATTTTAGAGATACACAAGAACTGATAGCTATATACTATAAAATGTTTTGTATTATGAAGATTTATTTGGAGTGTTAAATACAGAATGTAATGGAAGCCAAGATTTTTGTGCTGAAGACCCATTACTAAGAGAAAGCACTGACTTCTTTTGTCACATTTACATTGTTTTGAAAAGCTGTGTCATAATCCTGGTAAAGCAGCCACAAGAAAAGTCATAAGAAAGTTCCTAATCAAGACTGCTGTCAAAGTGCAATGTCTTGTTTTTCAGTTTCACTGTGCATTTCACCTGTGTTGATAGAGAACTCCAGCAGGGGGCAAATACTTTTATTGCTTAGCAAAGTAGTGGTGATGCTGCTTATATGTAGACATTTTATATTTACACAAAGGTTTACATCAAAAATGCAACTGAAATAACTGTGATAAGAATAATTAATTTGGTCATTAATCTTGTTAGTTTTTACAGTTGCAAAGCCACAGCTTGTGTCTTGGGATTTGTTTAAAACTTCCAGTTATTACTCAAGAAATAGTCATAAGGGAAGAAGTCTAAAGGAAATACCTTCCCTTATTTAGTATGGCTTGTGGTTAACCTAGGAAAGGATTTTGACATGAAATAGGTAATGAATAAAACATCACCCTGTTGTGTTACAGAGCTAAGTGGATGTAAAAATGCTAAAAATAGCTGAAGATTTTTCATTTTATGTACTCCACTAAACAATAGTTCAAAACCAGAAATAAAGCTTCTTTGTCATCATTTGGTGAATCTTAATCAAGTGAGCAGAAAACCTCAGCACCAACTGATGTGCTGTGTCTGTACTGACCAAACTTTGGTTTGCCTCTGATAACTCTTCTCAGGCTTTCTGAAACAGACAAGCAAAAATGTGAAGAGTGAAGGTAGAAAAAAATGCCTTTTAAGCTTTGAAAGGAGAGAAAAAGACAATGTCACCAAGCTGTCAGAAACTTCTATTTTTTTTAAAACTCAGATGTGATGGAAACTGCATCAGGTCAACAGTTATGCTTATATTGAGCTCGTTTCAATCTATTTTGCTCAATGTCAAATGTACCTAAAATCATGCTCATAGGATACATACTCTTCTTTACTGCACTCTGGTTTTGCTTCCTGTTTTAATCTGTAAGGTCTTCTAGGCAGGGACATCCTAAGAGTCCCAATTCCTTAAACCATTGTTCCAGAAGCACTGACTTCCTTGGTAAGCACTGAGTAGCACAGTGGTTCATTCAGCTGGAACTGAATGCAGAATGAAGGTTTATACAGTACTGTGAATAATAACAAAACCTTGCCAGAGGTAGGCAGGTTTCTGATTGGAGAAGTAAGACAAGGTAGGAAATGAACAAAGGATTTGTTTGTATCTTACAGAGGCAAGGCTGTAGGAAGAATTAGTGTCTTCACCACCCTGCCAATTGAAAAGTTTTAGGTCACAGGAGCCCCTAAAGAATGACTTGCATACCTGACAGCTTATCTTTTTTATTTTTCCAGTTATCTGAGTTACTTTCAAAAAAGATGATGCTACTCTCTCCACCGCTTGTATATCTTTTATCCTTACACTGCAATGTTTGTAATACCACTACTATAACACAGATCAAATTAGTTCAGTAACCAGAACTTAGCAAAAACATGTTCACCCAGAGACTGTTGAATCCGTTATAGCTGTACCATCTCTCTAAAGATTTAAATTAAGGTTTTATAAGACAACACAATCTGATGATTGTGATAAACGATATGACACAACAAATTTCCTTCTGAATATAATAATGGCAACACCCATTATTTTAAGACATATCAGGACAGAAGTAGGAATGTCTTCAGCCACATGTATGTGATCTCTATCTTAAACTATGGGATCAAATCTTGTGCAATGAGCAGTAATAGAGCAAATATATCACTTATAAGGCAGGCTTAGAGGGTATCTGTAACATATGCTTTAGTGTGAGTGGTATTCCCTGACAGATTTCACCTACGAAGAGCTATAAGTGAAAGATCAGATTATGCTTTTCAGGTTATAATGAAACTATAAGAAGCAGTGGTCCTGCATTTTCTTCTGTCAATACATTGTGAATGAATGATACAGTACCGGAGAGAATCCTCATAACACTGCTTATTAATTGCAATTGCCAGATAGGTGAGTATGTGACAGGTGCGTACGATATTGTTTCTGTTTTGATAGGCTTGTGCTCCCTTATATCATTGGAGAACCCTTAAAGACAGCCCTGAAAAGGACCCTGTTGGCACCTGCTATGTAGCAATTCAGAACTTCAGTGCCTATGCTGAATATTCACCGTGTCGCAACAGTAAGTATAAATAGGAGCAATCCTGTGTTGGAGGAATTGATATTGTACTCTGTGCTTTCATCCTTTCAGTCTTCACACAGTCTTGGTTGAACGAAGATTGCTATATGACATTATTGCACTGGATGAGGATTTAGAGAAAAAATTACATTCAGCTATACACCTGTAATTGTGTGCTTTACTGTTTAATTGAAAGAGGAAAAATTAAGTAAATTAAGCTTACGCAGTTATAGTGATGAGTTATAGTTGGTTCAATTTAAATGACTTTAAAATGTAGCAAACAGATCTAGATAAGAACCAAATAGCATTTTAAACAATTATTCATGCTTATGCTGAGTATAAATCTCTCATCGCAGGATCACCATCTGAAGACCAGACCCTGCACAGAAACACAGCCTCTACACCATTCATGCCAATAACTATCCACAATAGCTCATTTATGAAGAAGTTCCAGCATGGAAGAAAGCCATGCGCATTAGCAGTGCTGTTCTGCATTCTTCTCTGTGCTGTTTTGAGGATGTGATAGCCATCTCTGGGCCTTACTTCTAGGGGCGTAGGGAAAAAACGCGTGTATATTTAGAACGAAGTTCAGTTACCTAGAAGTCTGCAGAAAATCCAACACGTTAGATTATATCACTTGTTCATCCTATTCAGCATCCTGTGTCCAAGTGCTTATGATGATTCTTAATACCTTCATTGACCTCAGTGCTCCACACTATTAAAATCAATATGAAGTATCCAGTGGTTTTACTGAGCTTTAGACCGAGCTAGGTCTGTGGCAGTTTGTGCATTCACAGATCAGAAAATTGTTCTTTCAGTTACGTTTCTAAAGGTAATGTGTGTTAGACAGCAAATACGATGAGCTTACCTATCCCTTTGAGGGGAAGCTGTGGAAGCAAATCTATGATGTAGTTCCTTGTCATGATACAAAGACTCTGCTGTTGCAGCTAGCATTCTTGCCCTGTGCACATGGGCTAATTTCAAAACACATCTTTAACTGTTCTCCTATTGCAAACTGTGTTCCTACCTTTGAGTTTCTGATTTTGTCAAGAAAGTAACAGGCATTTTACAGAAAAATCAGACACTTCACATAATTAAAAGGTCTCTTTCCTGTGGAGATGTAGAGACAGCACCACTTCATGTAGCTGGATTTTCTTGACATCTGACAGATATGTGATAATAATGTAGCCCAATAATGCTTTCCATGGCCTATCAGAAAATCTGTTTAGCAGTGATGTCTCACTGGGGCTTTGCCAAAGGCTTATGACATTTGAAAAGAGAGTTCAAGTCACCATTCCTGCTCCCAGTTTCCCAATCCTGCACACTTCCAGCACTCCAGCACTTACAGGAAAACCCTAAAATGCATGCCAAGATGCTTTGAACAATTATGTAAGGATTTGGAGACTAGAAATGAAAGTGGACAGAAGCAGGAAGCATGGTTTTGCATGTATAAATCTGCATCCAAAATTATATTACACTTCAGTCCTCATTGACCAAATGTATATCAGTTAAAGGCCTGGCCTTTGTGAAGGACATGTACCCTTTCCCTAGCCATAGTACAGATAACCAAATGTCATCTGAACATTGACCCGTGCTGAGCCATCTACTATGTCTGCATTTTTTGAGAATGCCTTGGTAAACACTCTTGTGTTTATGGCAGGGCAGATTCTGGTGACCATTCTAGGATTTCTTGTCAAGTTGTTTACTTTTGTGTGTCCAGCCAAATTCAAACTGTATCCCTGGTAGTTGTTGCAAAGGTCCTTCCTTAGCACTGAGAGGCGGAAGTCCCAAGTAACTCCTATATTCCTGCTCCTCAAAATCTTCACAAGGGAGCTGCATGTTCAGGGTCCTGTAAAAAGTCTTGTTTTGCTCTGCCTCTTCTAAAAAAGGATGCGTATCTTTTCATGTATTTTGGTAGTTTTGCATTTACAGTCTTACAGTTCCAGTGATGTGTAAGCTGTCTTCCATGTGTACTGTGAAATCAATAAAAATCTTCTCTGTTCATAATTGCAGGCAATGCAGATCCCGAAGGACAAGGCTTTTGTCAAGCAGGTTTCAGCTTAGATTTTTACAAGGTGAGATTCTTCTTCCAAAATACTTTAACAAATGTAATACATCACCAGTGTTCAAGCACAAGTGATCAAGAGTTTACCCATGCTGTTGCATATGGAAAGTTTTGTGAAGTTTTTGCAAGTTTTTCCCCCTTTGCAAGCTTCAAACTTCCTGGTTTCATTAATAAAAGAAATACTGCAATCAGCACTTGTTTATCAATTGGCAGCATTCCAGTCTGACTGCTTGGTCTGTCTTAATAATTAGGCAAAAATTTGTATGTTCTTCTATCTCTTGTATGTTCTTCTATCTCAGTGATAGAAGATAGAATCTTCTATCATTGGTTACAATGCTATCCAAAGACCTGACTTTCAGGAAATAATGGGCTAGTAGTAGCTCGTTTTAACAAGGTGGAATAGCTTGTATAAAAATGCTTTTGGAGTCAGAGAAGTCGTTGAGTAAGACCATTCTTTTTGGAGGTGACAGTGAAAGTGCTTAGGGGAAATAGCTAGTTGTTCTTGTATGCCAAGAAGATCCAGAAACAACATTATGGGCCGAAGAATAAACTGTGCAATTATTGTTATTACATGTGCCATTATTACAGCACCAGGACCTCACATAACATTGATCATTGCTATTGTTTTCAGTGCATAGGGTGATCTTAACTTTATTTGACTGTGGCTTTCCCTGCATGTCCATGCACCTACATCATTACCTTGTGCAGAGCTGTTCTCCTGTATCATGATTCTGATATTCTTTTGGTCATTTAAATTGTTTTTCCCATGCACGCTTAACTTTGTTGTGTTCTTTTGTTGTGTAATTTTGTTCAATTCTGCTTTTTGTAGAATGGAGACCTCATAGTAGGCGGGCCTGGTAGTTTTTATTGGCAAGGTATGTTCATCTGGCTGGTTAACTTGATCTAAGAAGTGAAGCAGAAAGTATTGAAAATGTTGTACTAGATTTCCATTGTTTTCTCAGCTTAAGATAACCAGTCTGGTCTTATTTTCAGCAAATATAAGTCAGAAGAATTGTTTGGCAAGCAATTGAGGGTAAAAGTAAGTCAGAGAAAACTCAGGATGAAGGTTGGGTAGGAGGCGAAACAAATAGCAGTAACTTCTTATGTTGCCATTTTAGCACGTTTGTCATTTGATTAATAAGCCCACTTTTTCCCTAGAAATACTGCAGTTTTAAAAATAGCTAAAGTTTGTGCAATGAATGCAATTGTTTCAGGTTTTTTTCACTTATTTATTTGTGAACACCACCTTTTCATTGCTATCTGCATATATTTTTAGCTTATTTGTGGCATAACTGTAATTTCCAAGATGTAGTTTCTCATGTAGATAAAACCTGAAGTGATTTTGGTAAAGGGTTAAAAGGGTATTTTTGCTTTAACCTGTTCTGAGATGTCATGTAGCTGATTTCCCAGACTCTGACTACCAACTTGCCCATTGTCTGGCTCATTAGTGTGTGGTTTTGCATTACCATTAAAGGAGGAAGATCTAGTTGATTATGATGGTGTGGAATTCATAGCTTTGAATTCTTCATTAAGAAATTGCTTCCACTGGTCTACTACATTTATGCAGTACACCATCAAAAGGTAGCTGAGCCTGAAAATGCTAGACTTTAGTTTGAATCAGCACCTTGATGTGGGTCTCGAGATGCTTTTGTTGTAGTTCAGTAGAGTCTCAATGCCCATTTATGTGCACTCTTAGGACTTTCAGAGTAATAATGGAGAAAGACTGGGAGATGATGTCTGCTCTTTGCATCTCTGCTGTATTATCCCTTCAGCTCTGTTCTGATGTACTGCTAGCCCTGTTTTGTAGAAACTGGCTCTCCTTTATGCTCCTTTCATTTATGAAGTTGTTTGAATCCAGGTCAGGTAATCACTGCAAGTATTGTGGATATCATTGCAAATTATTCCTTCAAGGATATTCTGAGGAAACTGGCACGAGAGAAGCAAACAGGAGTGGCACCACCCTCGTATGATGACAATTACATGGGTAAGCTAATCTCTGTGCCAGTTAGCAATATGTTCTAAGAGCATGGGGCTTACACATATTGAAAAGTAGCCCTACATTACTAATGTCCCAATTTTGAGATGATTTGAACATGTTCTGCGCAACAGCAAATTAGTATTTTGTTAGTTACTTCAACGGCATTATGACCATGCTTAAAATTATGCATGGGGACCGGGTTTGAGGGTTGAGAGCTTAAATGGCTCATTAGGGTTCTTATTATTTGATCTTAAATAATTAAGCAGAAATAAAAAATGTTCCCAATTATATCTTTTCTTTTTTTTTGTAATGATATTCATGTGTCTCTGCGTGTAAGACAATTTTTTCTTCACATAAATATAGAAAGAATGCAGTGGAATTTGAAGGCAGAGATGCATCCTTTCACCTCTGCCCATAGATTTGAAACTACAGTCCCTGATAAAATCCAAAATCTTTACTGTGTCAACAGCAATTATCTCACAGGTTTACAAAAGCTTCAGGAGATACTTCACTGAATCTTTGGAAATCTGTCTTCCATATAGGCTAAAACAGGATACTCAGATGTTACAGTACAGTAATGAAGACCTAAACTGTGTCAGTAGCTGTTAGGGCAAACCACCACAGTAGCTGCTGTTTTTCAGATAAATTATGAAGTATTAATGATTTAAAAGCTCATTTTTTTGAGAAAAGTGATAGATTTATTATACATTCAGACCTACACTTAATTTAGCTATAATAATATGATAAACAATTTTCCCTTTCTTCCACACAGTTTTAGTATACTGATGTTAGAAAAGTTGCATTGTGCTGATCTGGTGAACAGAAAAATCTGATCAACCTTGCATGTTGTTTTTTTTTAAAGAAATGGTTTATCAAGTGTTTTTCTTGTAATTTACCTTTAAACAGGATACTCAGTGGCTGCTGGGGAATTTACTGGGGATTTTGAACAAGGTAAGAAGCTACGTACTTGAAACCTCATAGCCATGCAGCTATTAATTTCCTCATTTTGGGTCTGTGCAGGAACATACATTTGAAACATAGGTGACATTTAAGCTATCTGTACCAAATATTCTCAGAAGCAAATATTTCCTTAGAAGACGTATCTTAACAGATCAGAATGTAAGTAACCCAGAAGTCTGAATCTGTTGCTAAGGTATTCTGGCCATGCATCTGTTCAGCAGTTAGAGCTGTGACGACATGCTAGGTGGAGCCATCCAAGCTCACTTTATTTAGCCAGTTTGGTGACCAGTTGTAACATGTTTTGGGAGAACTAGCTACACAGGATTTGGAGAAGGCTGAGGTTCTGAATGACTTCTTTGCCTCAGTCTTCACTGGCAAAGGCTCTGACCACATCACCCAAGTCTTGGAAGGCAGACGGCAGGGACTGTGAGAATGAAGACCTTGAGCTCACTGTAGGAGAGGACCTGGTTCGAGAGCATCTTAAAAATCTGAACGTGCACAAGTCCATGGGTCCCGATGAAAAACAACAAGGTGCTTGGTGACAGCCAGCATGGCTTCACTAAGGGGAAATCCTGCCTGACCAATTTGGTGGCCTTCTATGATGGGGCTATGGAACTGATGGACAGGGGTAGAGCAGTTGATGGCATCTACCTGGATTTGTGCAAAGCGTTCGACATTGTCCCACACAACATCCTTGTCTCTAAATTGGAGAGACATCAATTTGATGGATGGACCACTCGGTGGATAAAGAACTGGCTGGATGGCCGCACACAAAGAGTTGTGGTCAATGGCTCAATGTCCGGCTGGAGACCAGTAATGAGTGGTGTCCCTCAGGGATCGGTGTTGGGACCGGTCTTGTTCAACATCTTTGTCACTGACATGGACAGTGGGATTGAGTGCGCCCTCAGCAAGTTTGCCGATGACACCAAGCTGTGTGGTTCGGTTGATACCCTGGAGGGAAGGAATGCCATCCAGAGGGACCTTGACACACTTGTGAGGTGGGCTGATGCCAGCCTCATGAAGTTTAACCATGCCAAGTGCAAGGTCCTACACCTGGGTCAGAGCAATCCCGGGCACAGTTACAGGTTGGGCAGAGAAGAGGTTCAAAGCAGCCCCGTGGAGAAGGACTTGGGGGTGTTGGTCGATGAGAAAATGAACATGAGCCAGGTTCAGTGTGTGCTTGCAGCCCAGAAAGCCAACATATCCTGGGCTGCATCAAAAGGAGCGTGACCAGCAGGTCGAAGGAGGTGATCCTGCCCCTGTACTCTGCTCTTGTGAGACCTCACCTGGAGTATTGTGTGCAGTTCTGGTGTTCTCAACATAAGAAGTACATGGAAGTGCTGGAACAAGTGCAGAGGAGAGCCATGAGGATGATCAGGGGACTGGAGCACCTCCCATATGAAGATAGGCTGAGAAAGTTGGGGCTGTTCAGCCTGGAGAAGAGAAGGCTGTGTGGAGACCTCATAGCAGCCTTCCAGTATCTGAAGGGGGCTATAGGGATGCTGGGGAGGGACTCTTCATTAGGGACTGTAGCGATAGAACAAGGGATAACGGGTTAAAACTTAAACAGGGGAAGTTTAGATTGGATGTAAGGAGGAACTTCTTTCCTGTTAGGGTGGTGAGGCAGTGGAATGGGTTGCCCAGGAAGGTTGTGAATGCTCCATCCCTGGCAGTGTTCAAGGCCAGGTTAGACAGAGCCTTGGGTGACATGGTTTAGTGCAAGGTGTCACTGCCCATGGCAGGGGGTTGGAACTTGATGATCCTAAGGTCCTTTCCAGCCCTAACTATTCTATGATTCTTTGATTCTATGTAGAGCCAACAGTGCAGTCTTGTACAGTCTTTCAGTCCATATTCAAGTTACTCACCTGCATAGAGGTTGCTAGACCTCAGCCTATGACTGGCGAGGTGCAACATGGCTTGGAAATGTCTGTGCATGCTAAAAGCACACTTCTGACTGCCACATAAACTTCACAGCCCAGGCTAGGAGATAACATTCAAATGCTTCTGGAGAAAGACAGCTTTATAATGCGGTGCTATGTTAACTAATGCTAGGCAGAAAGAGTTGTCTGGATGAGTGTATTCAAAATTTAAGATATACTATTTCATGCAACTAGATGCACTTAGGGGAAGTTAAAATCTTATGAGTAAATGTCTTTAAGAGATTTGCAGATGCTTCTGATACAGATAACAAATCAAAATCCTAAGCGTTATATATCAAGGAAGATTTAAGTGGCTTGGGATACATGTTGCATGTACAACTCGTGGCATAACCAGTTCACTGTTTGATCATTTATCCTTTTAGAATTGGTTGCTGGAGTCCCAAGGGGAGCGCAGAACTTTGGCTATGTATGTACTGGACCCACATTTTATCCTTTTTATATTGAAAAGGCAGTTACTCTTTGGGAGGCTAAAGGCTACATTATATTTTCTGTCTCCTTGTTCCTAAACTTTTTAGTAAGAGAAAAATGCTACTGACTTTCACTCTCAGGCTTATCTGGCTGGGCTGAAATGCCTTACTTTTGAATATTAAGTGCTTAGTCCCTTCTGAAGTCTGTTTACAATAGGCAATTTCAAGCATGCTTTGAGTATGACCAGAATCCTTATACCCAGTGAGTGTTATCAGATCTGATCTTACCCTTAGGTTAGCATATTTCATGTGCAATGCTGTATCCGCAGTAGTGAGCTGTCCAAGTTCAGATAATTCATACCCACTGTTTATTTTAAGCGCTCTAAGTATATACACTGAATACTAGATGCTAAATATTAAGTTAGAAGTGATGGGAGAAAACGATATATGTATGTGGATGCATCTTTTACCTCATAGGAAAAGAAAGTTTCAGAACTAACCTGACTGGGAAACAGAGACCCTAGCCACAGACACATTCTCTAGTTTTGTGAACCCAGAAATCATTGTGTCTCTGGAACTGATTCATACCATTTTTCAGAGGAAAGGTGTGTATGTGTGTGCATATATATATATGTAGGTATGCATATATTTCTTTATGGTATAAGTTCCTGTTTTCATGCCTAATAATGTAGTCACTGATTAGCTGACAATCTGATTTGCTTCTGTTCAGTGTCCAGTAAGGAAGGGAAGCAGTCTTTTCCCCATTTATTTCCCCATTTTATTTATATATTTATTTATATTTATATGAGACTCATAAAGTCTTAGTGATTCATTCAAGATCATATAGGAAAACTGTGGTGAGACAGAAAATAATTGTTTTTTCTTGGCCACAGTGTGACAGATAGGTTTGCAGTGATGTTGTGCTTGAAACTTTCCATATTTTTCTGTTACCAGGTCTCAATTATTAATTCTTCAGACTTGACCTTTATCCAGAATTTCACTGGTGAACAGGTAATGTCAAACAACTATGTGATCAAATATAATATCTCTAGAGGATACAGTTTTATTAACATAGCTTAAAATATATATAAAACAGATTTTAGAATTAATGACCATCGAAACAAAGAGGATTATCAGTAAAAAAAAATAAAAAATTAAATTGATATGTGAAAGTCTATCTGTTGTTTTTTATTTCCAGATGGCGTCTTATTTTGGGTACACTGTTGCAGTATCTGATGTTAACAATGATGGGTAGGTTACCAAATGTATTCAGCTCCACTGAACATTCATAGAAGCAATGCCTGATGTTTATTAATAGACATAGGTTTTCAGGTGCTTCGTACCTCAAAATGCTTCTCTTGGCTTCTCTGCTTTTCTGATTTTAATTGTTCATGTGGGCTTATCTTTCTGCAATCACAGTGGCACAAGTATTTGCAGGCCTATTTTGGGTGAGTTTGTCTTCCTGAATATTTATTCAAAACAGTGTGGCAGAGCAGGAATATCTAATGTCTTAGGAAACAGATCCTTATAGAACAGTGAATAAACAGTGCAAGCTACTACTGGGAAGAGATGGGTGAAAGTCAAAAATTCATTCTCCCATTCTCAAAAGCAGGTAAGCCTTCTCACATGTGGGCCATCCGTAGCTTCACTTCTCAATTTTAAAAGCTCCTCATTCCAGCACCTGCTGATTGGACATCTATTTTCACCATCCAGAGGACCAAAAAGTGTCAATGGCCATAGTTGTTATGACCAGCATTGTGCTTGACTGAGGGAGAGTGCTGCTCAGCTCCCAGGATCACATCTAAGGCACTCAGGGATTTCAGGCACTGTTGAACAAACCACTTCCTAACTTTGAACTCATGTAAAATCTGATTGAATATTTCAGAAGCGTAGGACTTTAGCAAGTGAATATTGGTACTAGCTTTTTAGCAAGGAGATGAAGAGTCCTGAAGCTCAGAGCTTTGGAATTTGGAAGAGTCCTCACCTCAGAGCTGCACAGAGGTGAGCCAGGTTTATATTTAGAGCTGCAGCATACTCTTGCCTATTGTAAAATGTCTCAGATGTATCTACTTCATTTTCTTTTCTTACAATGATGTATTATGTGCTTAAACATAGTGCCTTAAATATTTCTTCTGGATGGACTAAATGATTGCTTCTCTTCAGTACCTAGTGACCCTTTAAAAAGTGAAGGATACAAGAAAAGAGAAAAATAACAAGGTGATAAAATGTTATTGCATTCCAAAACAAAACAAACAAACAAAAAACACCAAACCCAAAATCAATAAGAACAACAACAAAAGAAGTTTCAGCTGTTTCAGCTGCTTCATAGTACTCATATCTTTACAAGTTTCTGAGGTCAAATTTTGTCATAGTACCATAGCACTTTACTCATGTGAAAGGGTGGAGAAACATTAATCTAAGTTACAATAGACACTCTAGACACTCGTTAGACTTTTAGGGAACTTGCTATTTAACTTTTCACTGAACCAAACTATTTCCTGTGCAGGTTATTTCCTGTGAACCATAGGGTTACTTGGCAGGTCTCATATTTTCTGTGGACCTCTAAGACCACTGTTTATGTCAATAATATAATCAAACTGCTGTTGAGGCCTGTGTGGTCTCCCAGTCTATATCTTAAAAGAAATCTAATGATGCTCTCTGAGATCCAAACATCCCACAAAAAACAAAACACAAAAAGCTTTACTTGATAAACATGTCTGATTAGATGTGTAGTCTGCCTTTGCTAGTTTGCACATATAGTTGATACAAATATTTATCTGAAAGGGAAAGTAAAACAGAGAGAGAGGAAAAAAAGTAAAAGGGAAATGACCACTTCAAATTGACTTAGGTTTTCTATCCTATCTATTATCTAAGGATATTTCTATCCTATCTATTATCTAAGGATAAAAGATAAGTGATGGCTTTATGAGTATGAGAAACCTGATGAAGTTCTATGCTGAAAAGATTAATAGGAATGATGCTTTGCTGTAACAGGGCTGAAGACAAGGCTCAATGATTAGGCTTACCCTAGAGAAAAAAGCTGTGTATACCCTTTCTGCTCCAGCAGTTAAGGTGTTCTGGGGTGGCTCTTACAGTTTTATCTTCACCACATCAGGTTGTAGGCAGAATAGGAAAATTTAGGATATTATTTGAACTACCATTTAGTTGCCCAGTACTAATAATGAGAAATCCACAATGAAACAACAAAACAAGTTTGCTATCAACTTACAGACTGCATTCCTAGTAAAGAGGAAAAAGAGAACACTTCCAATTTAGACTGAAACGGCCCAATAAAAATAGTGGAATAAACTGTTTACTGGTCTTTTACTTGGCCTTTATCAAAGCTTTCCATAGTTATACATTGACCTCTTGACATTTCCCATACTCCTGCTTTTTATTGCTCAGCAGGATACAAAGGAACTGCATACAGTCTCAGCAGGTGGTCAGCTTTTGCCTTTTAAAGTTTTTGTTAATAGAAAGGAAACAGTACTGGCTGGTTACCTTATTGTGCTGGACAAAATAAATACATGATTTATATTAACTGCAACTTCTTAGTGCAGTATTGAAATAAATCTAAAGAACCAGTTCAAAATACCATTGCAAAATGAACTGCACTTTATGGTTTAACATTACTGTCCAGGGGCTTTTGCTTATGCTTTGCTCTTACAGGCTTTTAAAAGGGATCACATGAACCTGAATATGGCTCAGAACTTTAATTTTGTAAATATAAACTCCTAAGCCAATTGAAATATCCTTCTTCAACAACAAAAACACATTATTATAATCACATGGGTACTCATAACCCAACAAATGAACCCCCCCCCCCTTTGACTGCTTGATGTCTAGATACTTGAATGGTAGGAGCTGGAAGGTGAAACTGACTATAAAGCATGGTAAACAGCAATTGCTTGCTTGTGACCCACTTGGAGAGAAATCAGGAATAAGTAAACGAGGATCAGAGAGAGCAGGGTAGCTGAAGAATCCTTCCTCTCTGGCTGTGGTACACTGCTGTGACAGTGCAAAAACCAAACCAAACTCAAACCACTAAAATTGCCTGAGGGAGAATTCCTTCTTGCAGAGGGCTTGCTGAAGCAGCTTGCTTTGACCTACAGAGCTCAGCACTGCCGGAGAAGGGGAATAATCAAGAAGGTGAGGAAAGAAAAGTTTTGTTTTGGGTGGGACATGCCAAGACCTGGAGGGAAGGCAAGCTAAGTGCTGCAGGTGTTCCAGGTAGCTCTGCTGCCTGTAACCAGTTTAGAAATGTGAATGAAATTTAGATGACTGCCTTGCTCCCGCCTTTCCCTCAGCACATCAGAAGGCGAGCCAACTTAGTT
The DNA here is from genome assembly GCF_033815535.1 of Pezoporus flaviventris. Lineage (NCBI taxonomy): Eukaryota > Metazoa > Chordata > Aves > Psittaciformes > Psittacidae > Pezoporus > Pezoporus flaviventris. Next base: position 13,757,859 of record NW_026892595.1, read on the forward strand.
ACTAGGGTCTGGTCCCTGGCCTATTCATGTATTTTAGGCAGCCATTGTCATTTATTTTAACGAAGTAGAAATTTTCCTAGAAATATAAACCCAGCACTGTGTGCTTCCAGCTGACATGCTGTGATCCCTGCACAACAGACTCCAGCTCCTTCCTGCCTGCTTGTTTTGTGTCTCACTTGGCGAATCTTGTATTCTGGGTTAGGCTTCTGCTGAATTTTAGGCCACTGTGAATGATAATAGTCTGCCTCTGTTCACCACTGTAGGCACTCTAGATATTGCTCTATGGACCAGTGTTTTAAAGGTGTCTAGGTCTCTACATAGTTTACATCGATGTACTGGGAGCTTCCTGGCTCTAAATCTTTTGATTCCTTAACACCCGTAAAAATATCTCCCCTTAGTTTTACAATCCTTCATTTGTAAAATATTCATTGGAGCCAAGTTTGTCTTTTACATCGTGGTTTATACAGCATATGTGGAGTCCCAATCTTGCTAAAAATGTCTGGACTGCAATGTAATAGAATAGTAACTGAAGTTACTAATACTGTATAATGCCTTTAGTGCATGACAGTTGTAAAAAAACTTGTAAAAAAAAAAAACATAAGCATTTATGATCTGTTTTAGTTGTTGCTGTTGTTTTGTGGTGACTGTTTCAGCTGACATTCTGTCCCAACCATGGGCAACTTTCGTTAGTAGAGGAGGACTTTTGATGTTTAGTGTGAAAGGAAAATCCCACCTTTGATGTCAGGTCAGGATCTACTTCCTTCCTTTTTAAGTTATGCCATGGGGTAAAGTCTTGACGTATAAAGGATAGAACAACTGTACCGAAGTGACCTGACATTTTGAATTACAGTTTCCTTTATGGAAACATGCTATAAAACGTAATAGGAAAACAACATTTCTAGAAGTACTTTGTCACAATTTGCAGAATATGTAAGTTCTACAATGTGATTAAAAGGCTTCTAGATGAGATATTCTGTACAAAATTCTATGGTCTGTATCTTAGCTGAGCTACTCCCAAATCACATAGGGTTTTTTTTTTCTTTCAGAATTGGGAAAACAATGTAATGCAATTTTATTAGTTGGTTTACTAATGGCTAAAGCCTTTGTGGAGACATCACAATTAGGAATATTAGAAGGTTTTCTACAAGTTTGATATAGTTTGAACAAAATTTCCCATTAAAGCATGAGAATATTTTTTCTGAACTAAAAATTCTGGGATCAAGTAGCAGTAGTTATTTACAATAACAGAGTTCCTAAATATGAATGAGCAACATCTACTGAATATAACTGAAATTATCCTATTACTTTATATGGGCTTGAGCAGCCTTCAAAAATTAATCTGATATGATCATTTCATATCTCAGAATAATTATTCTCTTAATAAAGAATATTTCTGCTTGTTATGTGTCTATCAATCTTGCTTTATTTTATTCTTTACTGTTCAGTAAAGGGTCTTTTTTCCCTGCTAAATGAATATTGATAACATGTTTCAAAACACCCCCATTTAGAACATGTAAAATGTCGTTTGATTAGACTATCTTTTTCTACTGATTCTTATACTGATTGAGGAAAAGAAGGACTTTTCCCTCTAAGCCTCATATTTTTGTGATTTTATTGTGTCCTTTCCCTTTAACACTTAATAGGGCAAATTACGTGAGCAGTGCAACTACTCATGTGCTTAATATTAAACAGAAGTGTTTTCTTAAATAAAGCTTTGGCTTTATCTCCCAGCTTCCATTTGAATTAGTGGTGAGGCATTCTCTATTAATTGAAGCTCTAACCACGTTTCATTTTTTAAAAGAATTTCATAATGTTTCCATTTTGAACAGAGGGGACAGCATTTGGAAAAGACTTAAGATGTGATCAAGGCCACATTGGGTGGGGCTTTGAGCAACCTGGTCTAGTGGAAAGTGTCCCTGCCTATGATGAGGGGGTTGGAACTAGATGATCTTCAAGGTTTTTTCCAGCCTAAATGAGTCTGTGGTTCTGTGATTTATGCATATTACTTCAAAAATCTGCTGGAAAGTGGCAATTTTTGTATTATTCACTTACTCATGTATCATTTTTAAAACCTAGATTTTATAATAAAATTCTCTCACTAGCACTGTTAGCAGACAGAATTTGCTCTGTTAACGCAGATTCCCCTCTTAGTTAAATCCCTGACTTCTGGATCATGAACTTCGAAGTATAGCTTTTCGGTGTCTATTGTGGGCATAAATTGAAGTGCAAGAAACTCCATTTAAACCTAGGAAGAAATGTTTTTGCTGTGAGGGTGATCCAGCACTGGAAGCAGTTACCTAGAAAGGCTGTGGAGTCTACATCCACGGAGATATTTAAAACTGGATTTGGCACAGCCCTGGGCAGCCTTCCCTAGCTAACCAAGTGTTTGAACTAGAACTCCAGAAACGCTTTCTTCCCTCAGTTAGCCTATGACTCTATGATGATAATTATCAGCTTCCTGTTTAACAAATGCATGAACTGTGTGAATTGCACTCAATATCTCAGTGACACTGGTTTTTGTTTGACTGTTCCAGTTTAGATGATATCTTAGTTGGTGCCCCTCTCTTTATGGAACGAGAATTTGAGAGCAAACCTAAAGAAGTTGGGCAAGTTTATCTGTACCTGCAAGAAAGTGCTTTCCTCTTCCAAGATGCACAAGTTCTGACAGGCACTGAAGTGTTTGGTAGATTTGGCAGTGCAATCACACACCTTGGAGATCTCAATCAAGATGGATATAATGGTAATTTATATGTAATATAGTGATATATATCTCTGTATAACAGTCCAAGTAAACTAACTTGCTGAGTTATCTGAGATAGCTTGGGTGCCCTGAGTACCTAGTTAGCCTCTTTGGACATGGTCAGTTTCAGCTTGTTTTTCCCTGCATGTATTTTCTTAGTTCTTATTTCCAAGATGCAAAGCAAGCATCTCTGCATCTGAAACTGCAAGGAGTTTGTACAGTAGCCTTGAAGATGGTTGGCCCACTATGGAAAAATTAATGGACCTAGCTCCTTTGTAACTTGAAGGCTGTTTTTCACAGCACCATAGCCACTAGATTCTAGGGCAGTGGCACCAGTGTGTGGCTCCTGTGCAAGGTATAAGTCATGCCAGGAGCCATAGGATTGTATTTAAGTTCAGGGTGCACAAAATCTGAATACTGTCCTGTGAGCAGAAGGGTTTTCCTGGAATCCCACCATGGAGTTCAGACCAGCTGAACTCAACAGTGGAGACTTCTTTTACCTGTGAGCAATAGTAGGTGACCTCTGCTTCTCTGGGCAGGGAAGGCTGGTATCCCTGCTCTCCAGCATGCTGGTAAGGCAGCATGGAGACATTCCTACTGTTCTCTCTTAGTGTACAGAGAAGGTTAAGAAAGATCTGGAGGCAAAGTCTTCTGCTTCATAACTGAAGATGCCATAGAGCTTTGGTGTACTTCTACCTTTAGAGCAAAGGTACAAATTCCAAGTGCTGAAGTCAAGTTTAGTAAAGGAGTCCAGCATCAGCTGTTAGATCAGAACTTAAAAGTGAGAGTTGTAGATACGTATCTTCCTCTAGTGTTCCCTATTAGGTAAATCAGCTAGTGCGGCTGTTGAATCTCAATCTAGACACATGGTTCTCTCCACATCCCATGTGTAGGAAGTAAGAAGAGCATTATGAGTTGTGTTTCTTGGATATGGTACCTCATTTTTAATGATTGCAGTTCTTAACTGCATAATGCCCAAGGCCTCCTGTTCAATTCCTGACTCAGTACTATTTCCATTTCTTAATAAGATGTTGGCTTGGTATAGATCAAAACATTTTATTTCACTGCTCTCTTTTGCACTGGTTGTTTGAGTGGTTTTTTTTGTTTTTTTGTCTATGTTCAATACTTTATCTGGAAAAAGAAAATTTATCTAACAGCTGTTCTGTATTAATTATGTGACAGAGGAACTCAAGAATAATTTGTGTCTCTTTAAAAATATGGACGTAGAAGCAGGTGTTAAATTAGGTCTTGGTTTATTGAAGCCTATTGAATGCCCTGGAAATACAGTGGAGGAATCCAGTGTGGCCTGCCTATTTAGTATAATGCAGTAAGCCCTTCATGGGATGATTTTATAACCTTTTGTCATGAAAGTGACACAGAAAAGACACTACAGACATTTTTGTATATTTGCGTTAAAACTGGAATCCATATGGAAGTACAGAACATTGAAGTTCCTGCGTGTATATAGACTTAGGAACTTAATTTTTGCTTTATTTTAATTGTGCCCGTTCTTTTTCTCCTTTTATTGCACTGCAGACATTGCTATTGGAGCACCATTTGCAGGAGAAGATAGAAGAGGAAAAGTGCTCATTTACAATGGACACAGTAATGGGTTAAATACCAACCCTTCCCAGGTTCTCAATGGAGCCTGGGCCTCACAGTCCATGCCTTCGGGATTTGGCTTCACTCTAAGAGGAGACTCAGATGTAGACAAGAATGATTACCCAGGTAAGATTTTTCCATTAGTAAGGGGAATTTATACTTCCATTCTCTGGAAAATGCATCACGCCTAAACTGCTGCTTTTGGAAGGCAGGGTTCAGAATAAAGAATAGACATTTTTGGATAGTTCTAGCCTGCTTTCCTGAGAGTTAAAATCAGACAAAACAAACACTCCCTTTCCTGTCAAAAGACATGATCAGAAAGTCAAGAAAGGGCTTAAATGGTTACATTAACATAAAACATGTGAAGTTTACAATAAAAAGCTTAACCCTTTCCCCCCACTTCTAAAAATTGAATGCTTTCAGCTTATTGAACTTGCAAGGTCTCCTTCATCCTAACATTCTTTCTTAATTAAAAACATGCTGTGTTTTAGAAGAAAGGATTGACTTGGTTGTGTTGCTAAGTTGTTTTTTGCTGTCTGAACAGACATTGAGCTATACATAGTTACTTAATGGCTTTGACTGCATTTTAAAAAAAGCAGAGAGATTGCAAATACATTACTTTAATGCAGATATTTCATTTGGGTCCTTCCACCCCTTTTATATTCTCATTTTCCTATAGGGACTCTTGCTTTTTAGGTTAGCCTTCATTCTTCCTTATTAGTTTACCTGGCATGCATTCAAATTCATCAAGTTTATAACATTAGTTGAGCTTCACCAGGGAGATATTTAAGAGGCATGTTCCTAGCATCTAGGTAGTCTGAATGTTGGAGCTATTTTAAACGTGCTTGTATTTACTCTCTCTCTCCTCTAGAAGCAAATCTGTTCTGTTTCTTTTCATGACAATTCAGAAGCCTTAGCAGGGATGTGCAGTAAAACATCATATTTTGTTCTTATGAAAGGTTCATCCACAGTAAAATGCTATATCAGTCTTTACTTCTCTAACTTAACTATGAAATCATGTTTTAGCCTGGGTTATTTCAAGGACAGTGTTGTTAAAAGTTGTATTGTTTCAAAAGTGAAAATTGTGATTTTCAAAGGGTCAGTAATGGGATCTCTTACTTTTTTTTGTGATGGATTAAAAAACACTTGAGAGGTGTCTTTCCAAAAGCGGACGAGGGTTTCTGGGTAGGGATGTTTACAATAGTAATTACAGTTTTACAAACAGAAAAGCTGACTGCAGAGTGATAAAGTGAAGCTATCACAAGAGTGAAGTGAGAGGATCTTTAGCTTTTCAGAAAAGAAGGGGCTTTTAAACACTGCTCTTTTTGTTTGCATATTGTTGATGTTGCTATTAATAGTCTTTCATTGTCCATGACTAATGAGGTTCTTTTGGAAAACAGAGCTCTTTATTAAAGTTTCAGCATTTAAACATTTCCTAAAGCATCCACAAGGCCCCCCAGCAAAACCAAAGAAAACAGGATATTGCATTCCTGACATTTGTAAGATTGAAAAGATAAAGATTGGGAAGGTCATCTTTGAGCAGCATGGGGAAGAAAGAAGGGTAGAAGTCTAAGTAGTGTATTAGGATACTTTATATAGAGCATCTTTTAAGCTAATTTGTGATAAGCTTGAGTGATGGGTCTCCATCTTTCTAAATGTGTACTGAGGAGCTGCTATAGTCAGTTCAGTTGTGAGATTTCTTGGAGCTGTTCTACTTGTTATTGTTGGCTCCACTATGCATCCCACTTGAGGAATTTCATGTTGTGATATCAGCTCACTATGTGTTCGATGGTTTTGGTTTATTACATGTATTATTTATTTTACAAACACCAAACCCAAGCCCAAACCTGCCTTTACTTTAACTAGCTTTTACCTCCACCACGAGCTGAATATTTGAATGGTCAGTCCAGAGCACTGTTAAGAATCTGTCAGTAAATAACAGAAAATAAAAACCTTACTGTCCATCAACCACTTCTTTAACTCACAAAGGCTTGAAGCACCAAAACAGAGCTGAAAAAATAGCACAACCATGGCACAGTTTTAGCACAAAAATAGAATGGCTTCCTATAGAAAAAGAAAAAAAAAAAAAGGAAATAATACAGGGAAATGCAAGACCGGGACAAACACACTAGGCAACTAAGTAAGTAATCCTTCTTATGTCAGAGCTTTTCTTCTTCATCTCCTGATGGAAGTGCTGAAGGGCAGCTCTTGTAGAAAGAGGAAACGAGGTACTGAAATTGGACAGAATAGGAAGGATGTTTTATTTTAGATGTCAGCTGAGAGGCAGAGTGCTGACTACAGAAGGTCTCGGAAACTAGCCTTTAATTCATTGCTTGCCAAACTGCTGATCAGGACTGCAGTTCAAAGAGTGTCATGAAATATTAGAAGAAAATAATCTCAAAATTTTCATTTAAGCTTTTGAAAGTGTATATTATAAAATCCACCATTTATAAAAGAAAAAAGGTCATAAATCCAAATTATGCTGACTCATCACTCTCAGCAGTTCAGTTCTCATTGCCTGGGAAATGAGAGCCAGCTGTGATGTGGGGCTGCAGGTATAAATATGTATTGCCACAATCTAAGGTGAGATTTTCCAAGCAATTGGCTCTACCATGTCTAGAGTTCAAGTATTGTGTGAAACTACATGAGCTCAAAAAGGGATCACGCTTGCAAGATGTTTAGGACTGGCACCAGTTTGTGAGGACTCACATAACTATAGCTGTGCTTGTATGCCCTGGAGCCTAACATTGGTCTTGAGGCAGTGTCCTGGTTTTGGCTGGGATTGAGTTAATTTTTTTTCTTGGTTGCTCTTACAGTGCTGTGTTTTGGATTTAGTATGTTAACACATAGATGTTTTGGTTGTTGCTAAGTTGTGCCTACTCTAAATCAAGGACTCTCATACTCTGCCAGTGAGGAGGGGCACAAGAAGCTGGAAAGGAGCAGAGACAGGACACCTGGCCCAAACCAGCTGAAAGGATATTCCATACCGCAGCATGTCATGCTCAGTATATAAACTGGGGGGGTGTTCGCCAGTAGAGGCTGATCAGGCTCAGGGTCAGGCTGGGTATCAGGCAGCAGGTGGTGAGCAATTGCATTGTGCCTCACTTGTCTTTCTTGGGTTTTATTCTTCTCTCTCATTTTTCTTTTAGTATTTATTAATATAATATTTTTAATTTCAATTATTAAGCTGTTCTCAACCCATCAGTTTTACATTTTCCAGTTCTCTTTCCCATCCCACTGGGGTGGTGAGTGGAAGTAGTCGGCAGAGTGGTACTTAATTCCCAGCTAGGGTTAAACCATGACAGGCAGGCACATCCCTGCAGAGAAATGAAAAGCTGAGAGATGTGAGTTACTCTCCTATTTCATTTTTAGTGCATTAAAAACATTTTGAGAGATTTTAGAGTTTCAGACCTTCTTCTTTATATCACAGCATGTATTAAGGTTCTTGGAGCAGGTCTCAGACCTGGAAGCCAGAAGATACCACCTGTTTGTGTGGCTTCTTATCACAGGCTGCTGAGCTTCATCCTGGGCTCAACCGTATTGAGCCCAGGAACCACTGCTCCTAGAAGCTGAATAATAAGTTGAGGAATACAGTTCCTAAAAAGTGAAGGTGTATCAAAGCCTTCTGGAGAAGAGCAGCCATTCAATACAGGAGGCAATATCTTTCTTCATCCAAATGCCAATATAAGATCAGGAACAGAGAAGGAAATAGGGAGCAGACAAAGGCAGCCTAATACTCAGTGCAGATCAAGTCCTCTTGCTTTCCTGTGGATGGAGGGGTGGTTTCTCCTTCCTCATCTTCCTGCAACTCTGGACCAGCAAAGGGAGAGAGACCACTTCTTGCTTCTTGGTCTTATTTAGGAAAGGCAGAGAAAGACTTTCTTGTCCCCCAGGACTCCAGCTGTATAATAAATATGGGAGAAAACTGACCATGGACAGATTTAATGGTGGAGTAGAACAGCGGGCAGGGAAGAAGATAATACAGCCATACCTATATAGGTGAGAGTTCTGTCTAGCACTGTTGCATGTCTCCAGAAGTGGCCAACAGGAGATACCCAGGGAATTGCACAGTCCTGCTGGGTCACAGCACAGCTCACCATCATCAGATGAAACCTTCCTGCCCATTGAAACAGGATGTCTGTATCCAAACTGCCTTTTGAGAAAGGTCCTTGGTCCAGAGCATTCCTGGCTACTATCTGGAAGAGTATACACTAAAATCTGACCAGAGTCTGTGCTAAAATTTTGAAAATCTGGGCTTAAGCTCATGTCCCGACTTTATTTTCATTTCACTTGTACAGCCACTCGCTGCACAAAGCATGGGATGGGATACAGACAGCTGAATGACCAACTAGTCAACATCATACCTAAAAATGAAACTCTCTAGTAGGGTCAGCATAGAGACAGGGCTGCTTTTAGTTCTCGTTAGCAGTCCTGTCAGTGTAATGACTATCTGTCTTCAGCTGCCCTGGCATAAATGTTATCACTGTAACAGTAACAGACCTCTACTTTCAGCATTGTGAAGATGCTGGGATTTTTCTAACTTTTCAACAGGGAAGAGTTAGATTTTGTTATTAAGTTCAATCCTTGGTTTACATCTCCACAGCTTTCCAGGGAAGGTCTTCTGTAAACTGTGTCATATTCACAGACCCTCCAGATGTTATGTGCCCAGAACTGTTATTTTATCTACACAGACAGGGGTGATAATATGGTAGTCTCTGTTTTGCAGGCTCCGAGGTAGTGAGAAATTTTCAACCCTGGGAAGCGTCAGACCCAGAAAACTCTGCTGATCATCCTAACAGTTGTGTCATTTTAAAGATATGCAGCTTCTCTCTCTCTGTGATGGTGTCCATCCCCTAGCTCCAGCACCAAACAAATCGAGCACTGTTCTGCACCTAGCAGAAGAAATTCAATGCCAGACAGTGGTGATGGTAGTGAATGGATGGATGCTTCTTTCCCTGTAGTGATTTAAGAGTTAGGTAGAACCTGACCAAGCTTTATAGTCAGTTAAGGCTAGTGAAAGGGAAGCAATAAGAGGAAGCAAATTAAGCGTGACAGTCAGATAAATTGGATGTACCAAGGCAGCTCCATTCTTTTTGATGTGACTATTCAGAGGAAGAAGCAACATGAAGCTTTCCCAGTCTTCCAAGCATGACACTGACAAACTTTGTAACATACTACATCAGTATCTCTCCTGTATACAATATGTACCCAGTATTTGAAGGAAAAGACCAAATAATCCTTTAAAGATGCACCTACAGTAGTAAATTAAATATGCTGTTTTTGGTTCTAAACTGCCACTGAACAGTCCTTGTCCATACTTTCAGACTCACTTTCTTCCCAAAACAAGATTGCTACATGCTGTCTTCTGGAGGCTAATAATTGGCATAGGCCAATTGCTTTAGGGCCAATCTTACAATACCATGGCAGACAGTGCAGGTGTGGTACACAGACACATTACATTCTCTGACACTGATTTACTAACACTGATGTAATTGTGACATCTTTCAGCAGACTGTCCATTTCACAGCTTTCTGACAGCTCATGTTCTGAGGTTATATTCAAAGGAGAGGATCTGATCTCACTTAATACTGCTATAGTAAATTTTGACTTAATGTCATTACTCTGGATTGACAGTTGTGTAAAAAAATAAAGCGGATTAAAGAAATAAAGCTGGAATGCAGTGAATGGAGTGAAAAAGTGTAAGAGATGGGCTGATGGGCTTTTTTGATCAGTTTAAGTGCAAATACAGTAGTAGTTGGAAGGAATTATGTGCAAGATTTCTGTACTGCACTTTTTGGTACTGAGGTTAGGACATGGCAAAGCATCGTTCTGTGTCTGAGGCCTTACTGACAAGGCACATAGCACAGTTCATATAGCCCTGTGATTCTCTGTAATAGCAGCTCTACAAGGTTTGCATAAATTTATTCTGAAATCCCTGACTCAGTACAACCTTGCTGGCAGTCTTCTGTGCTGGAACATCTGAGCAATGTAATTATACCTTTCAATGCAGCTTCCACTCAACTCCCCAGTAAATCTGGGGCTTTTAGGGGCCCTTTCCTCCATCCTGAGCTGTATTTATGTCATCAAGGCCTGGAGCGTGGAATGTAGCCTCAGCTTAGGTATGTATTTTGAATTGTAGTTTATTTTGTTTATAATTTTGTCTTTTTCTCTTAGCATAGTTTAATTTTCATAGGAAGAAAATATCCATAAATCTGTTTAATGGGAAAGAAATCTGTTTCTTTTGGCTTCTGGGCATCTGTTCAAAGCTGGTCGCCACTGAGTGTTTGGAGTCCCTGATTATCTGCGTGATGGTGCCGCACTTCCAGCTGGTTCATCTATCTGTGTAGGGTTCAGGCATTTGGAGGCTGTAAGGTTTCCACCCTCACATTTCAGCATATGTTCAGTCACTTGATGGCTGATTATAGCTGAGGAAAGAGTTTATAATGAATAACTTAGTCAACTCATTAAGCTTGCTTGCTTTCTCAGTCACTTGCTTGCAGCATATCCTCCAGCACACTAGTTTCTTCAAACGTGTTTGTGAACCAGGATGATTTAACCAGTTTCTTTTAACACTGTGGGTGGATTCAGAGCAGTGCTCTGGATTAATTCATTACTCAAAGATTGTTGATTAGTTAATTAGATAATTGCTTAAGTGAATTATGCACTATTGTTTCTGCTTCCTGCCTGCTTAGATGCTTGTGCAAGTGTTCATTATTAATTTAGAGTCACCCTGAAGGCAGTGCCACTGAAGATTCTTCTTCAAGGTATCCTGCTTTTATCCAAACACAGCTGCAGGGCTGTTCTTTTGGTTATTCTTTTTAGTCAAACCTTTGTCAGCTTAGGGAAATGTATAAAGGCATCTTCACGCTCAGTTGTTATCTTAAGAATAGCATGCAGTTAATAAAAACAAATTACTCTAGAAACATTTTAAAGAGGAAACAAGTATGACAATCAGGCAAATTTCCCTCAGAACTTCAGTAATCCAGTCTAATCTTATTAAAATAAGAGTATTTAACAGCTCCATCTGCAAAGTACCTTAAACAGCAGGAAGAAAATCCTCAAGTTTCTTTCTGAGAGGAAAGGGTTCTTCAGCATTCATAATTTTTTTTGAGAACAATAGGCATTGTGCCAACAATATCACAAATCGTAACCTAGTGATGACTAAATTATGAAGTTGGTCCAGGAGATTTGTGGAAGACAAACAAATTAAATCAATGAGAAGCTGCATCTGCTTTGGTCAGAGGGCTGCAGTCGTGGGAGCCAGTACAAGGAGTGGGTTCTGCCCCAGATGCAGAAAAGCTGAAGTATTTCTACCAGCTAATTAAGTTTTCACATGAATAATCACTCAAAAACGTACTGACAAGCTAATAATTTCCTACAAATATGCTAGTTTTATGGCAAAGTGTTATCTGTGCAATTTACAGGCATGCGTTTCTAAAATTCTTTGAGATATTTAATGAAATCACAATATTGTACCCAGTGGAATATAAGGATAAAACAATCAATCCCACTAAGTAGGGCTTTACTGAAGTGATTGAACATTAACTGCCCTCTTTTGGATTTGTTTGTAATATAATGGATAATAACATTCTATTATGAAAAGGACACTTCAGACAAAACGGAGCATTGGAATGAATTAGCCTTAGGTGTTAACAGACCTGCTACCAGAATGGTTGAAAAACAGGGAAGAATCAAGGGAGTTGAGAATGGTATGATTGGAATCAAGTGACTCTGATTTGAGGGGGGGGTTGCTTGTAGTATTTAACTCAAATTCTTGAATAAAGTTGGCTGAACTGGATAGTCCTGTGTCCTTTATCATAATCAAACCTGAAGTAATGGCCATTTAAAGGAAATTTTATTCTGGACCTTTCCTACTGAGATTTGGGAGTGTGTTGCTCTCTGAAACTCTAGAAAACAAACAGAAATCTGACCATGGGCCTTTTTGGCACCTGATGCACTGAGGGAAACAAAACACAAGAAAAGCTCACAGAGATTTTTTTTTTAACAGGGTTTCCAGTTACACAGTTTTCTCTTTTATGAAATGTCCATTAGCACCCATACTCAGATTAGATTTAATTGTTTTCCAGTTCCTATTTATACTCTGCAATTAAACTGACAGACTACACAAAGTGATGTTTAAAGCTGTCAGCAAATCATTCTGAGTCTGTAAGATCAACACTTTCCTGCCTGTATCCTGGTAGGGTTGCCATGGGAGGTGACTCAGCTATCTTGTTTTTTCATTTCTGGGTTTCTCACAAGTGAAGCGTGTGCTGGTTATGTAGTCCTTCATTGGCTGGTGTTCTTGGCCGCTGTCTCCGGTGAAGTGAGATGAGATACCATGCCTTAGCATTTTCTCTTAAGATTGCTGGACAGACTCCAGCTAAGTAAGGGTGCTGAGCACAGCACATGTTCCTGGGGCTGGGTCTCTCACAGGAGATGAAGATGTCCTTCAAAAAACAAAGGAATTTGCTCGAATTATTAAATGAATATATCTTGTTGAGACTGGAGGTAGGACTTTGTTGATTTTCCTACTTCCTCCAGCTGGTTGAATGCTTAGTAAGCATCATGGCAAGTTTCTGCCCTTTATCACATGGTGTTTCAGGTCTGTCACAGATACATAGCACAAGGTGCAGGTAAACAGAGCAGCTTACAAAAACCAATGTGCTTTTCAGTGCCATCTTTGAATACTCCTTCCTTGGCATTTTATGATAGTGCAGAAGATCCAGAAAATGGATCTTCTTCACTGGACAGAACCTTGCAAGCCTTCCCTTCAGAGCAAAGTTAATATCAGAAATCAGCATTAGGATTGTTTAACTTTGCACAGTGCCCCTTGACTTCAGCAAAGTACATGCCAAAGACACTTGTTTCAGGATTAAGCTCTGTGAACTCCACCAGTTGGGGATTTTATTGCATACAACCACAAACTGTTGAAATTCAAGTTGAAAATTCCTTCAGAGTCACTCTGTGCTTGTTTTCTTGGTTTTTGCAGCGTGGTTGTGACCCCACGGCTCATTTATTCTTTCTTCTATACTTTTTCTTTCTTTCTCTCTCTTTCTCTCTCCTTTTATGGGGCTTGAAAAAAACCCTTCACAAATGCAAAGGAGCAAAGGTTTTCATACTGTTTTCTTCAGACTCTGGAAGGCTTATAAGTAGTTAAGCTGGCTTTTATTGCTATGTAATTCCAAATTGCTTGTTAAGCACTTATTTTTCAGCTGTGACCTTTGCATCAGTGACATTGCATGCGTAGCATTAGCAATGACTAAAGACAACTTCTCTCTATTCTTAGGAGGGGAATGTTGCCAAGCTTCAGATAATTTAGACATCTCATGCATTTTTTCATTGAAATTATTAGTTACTTTTCTTCTGCAGAACGCAAGAAATTCAAAACTTCTGCTTCTAAAAGTGTGGATGTGTATTCAAATCTCATGGATTCGTATCAATGTCAAAAATGCTTTTTGTCCAGTGATGGGCATAGGAGCCCCCACAAGGCTATGAAAAAAAGAAGAATAAAACTACTGTTCTGTAACAGAACAAGCAGAAGCAAAGCAAAATCCCTAATGGATCTTCCAGTGAATGCTCTGCTGGAATGTATAGACTTGCTCCTTATATTAGATCTTATATGGCACTACTGGGTAGAAGTATATTTTTGTTGTTTGCATATTCATTCTTAAGTTCACTTCTCTTCCTGAGTAGTTTCATTCATTCAAGCTCTTTGGGTCAAGAATAAGCATGGCTTAGAACAGAAAGTAAGGAACATGTCAGGTAAAAAGTGAGAGCTTCCGAATGAGAGCAGGATGAGCACAGTCCTGGATGCCCAATAGTTTATGCTCAAACAGAGCCTTTGTTATGGTGCCATGATTGAATGTCCTCATCTTTTTTGCTGTGCCTCCAAACCCGGCTGAGGTGGCAATGCAAGAAGACTGCTCATGGAAAACCAGTCTTTTGGTGACTGGGGCCTACAATTGTTCCTTTAGACCTGTTACTCTCTGTCTTCAAAAAACTGGACTCTGTTCCAGAGAAACCAGGATCTAACTATTAAGCAGATGTGCAAAATTGCCTTTCATATTAAAGAGGGGATGCTGAGATAGGGGGGACCTAAGTCCACACAGGTGTAGAAATTAAAGAGTTTGCTTGTACCAGTGAGGCGAAGTGTATATGACAGACTCATTCTTTTTACCTTCAGATTCAAACAGGCTCCGGTTTATTAAGCTTATTCAAGTTGTGCGTTCAAGCTTTCCCTTGTGCTTGTGAAAGGTTGGAGTGCTTCATTTTTTTAGTGAAAGATCAGATTATGAAATCATCACAAGATCAGGATCTGGATGAGTCTCAGACATCTACCTGTTTTGTGTCTGCCATAAAATAGCCCTATATTGAAGCCTTTTGAGTTATTGAGTTTGAATTCATAAAGTGTTCAACTGGGAACAACAGAACAGAAACCTCTTCCTTCTTGTCTTTCGCTTTCTGTTCATAACATAATGTTTCTTTTTTCCTTAAAAAAAAACCAAATTAAACCCCACAAAAAAAAAAAAACCAAACGCAATTGCAAAAAAAACCCCAATAAAATATTCAATCTTTTGGGGGGTTACCATGGGTGCTGCTATTGGGGAGCTGACAGAAAAAGTTCTGCCATGCGCATTGTGCAACCTTTATGGTGATGGCTATGCCTCAATCTGTTGTTTAGTTAAAAGAAAATATCTTTAGGTTTTGGTACTGTGTGGAAGTTGTCTATAAAGCTGCTAGTGAAAAGAACTCATAAATGTCCCAAAAAGGAGATAGAAACAACACTCTTTTTCTTCTTCTATTTAAAGCGTTCCTGACCCTGAAGCCTATTTCTCTACGGTCAATGGAAGTAGAAAAATGTAAATGTTGTACAGAAAGAGGATCAGACCCATAAACTGTCCATGTCTGCTCCTCTCTGCTGACATTCTTCAGTGGCGTTCATTGTAGGACAGGCTGTTGTCCTTGTGAAGTTCTTGTTTAAACTAGTGAAATCCTCATCATCTGAAAGGCAGAGTGCTGGAAAACGCACTGCCAGACCTGGCCCAAACTACCCAGCTGATTACCATCAAATTTGGTATCTGCATCATGCTTTGTTGACTTCAGGGCTTCATAAGCAAACCAGTGCTCAAACAATGGAAGCAAGCAAGTAAGGGTTTGTTTACAACCCTGAATATTGTTTTAATTAACTCATTTAGATCAATTTAGTTTGCCAGTCTGTACTACTGCAAGGTCTGTTGTAAAATTCAGTCTACTGAATTGGACATGTGTAAATCAAGTCATACAATAACAGTGGAGTGAAAGAGGTGCTCAGATGGGCACTAGGGAGTTAGAAAATGGAACAAAGCTCTTTCTTTTTCTTGAACTGTGCTCCAGCTAGAGGCAGCAGGGGAGCTGATCCTTTTTCTTCACTGCTTGGCTCCAGATTTTCTCAAATAGGCCTGAGTAGTCCAGCAAGCCAGTCTGGATCTTTCCAGAAAGCCCTGCATGGGACTCCAAGCAAAAAGAAGAAATACATGAGCCTGTAAATTCCCAGCCCAGGCTGGTATCCAATAACAAAGATGTGCCAAAGGCCCAGTGTGCTGCTGGGGTTGTTGACTCCAAATGGGCATCAATGGGGAAATAGATGGCTTTAGATGGATAATTATTATAAGCCTCAGCACATGCTGCTACAATGCTGAAAACATCAGAAGCTATAAAATCAGCCATCCTCTGACCTGTGCATTGTATTTATGTATGCAGAGGTGTAATGCTTCCATTAATGAAGAGATTGCTTAAAACATAAAGCAGGATGGGAAGGATTTTCAGGAAGGAACATTGCAAATTTTCAACATGACCTGTATGGAAGTGACAACAAAGTGGTTTGCATCTCTCTGTGTAATGGACAATTAATGGTTTAGAATAAAATGTGTAAGGTTAATGGCATCCTTTTTCCCCTTGAATACTCCTTGAAAGCTGGAGAGAAGTGAGATAGTAGTGAGGGTAGTCTTGTCTTAAATAGACTGGCACTTACTGGATACCACCAAGACATTTATAAGGCCATCTCTGACAATGTAGCATGTTTCTTCCAGGTACACTTTTGGAAAAAAAAAATCACTTAGAAAGGAATTATCACACTTGTTTTATGTTACTGCTTTTTTAATGTAAATAGTCTAATTTAGACTGGGAAAAAAATGCATGAGTGGCATCTATATAGTTCTTCTGAAGCTGTTTTGTTTCTCCAGATTTAATTGTAGGTGCATTTGGAGCTGGAAAAGCAGTTGTTTACAGGTAAGTGGTAAATACAATGGATTTTCTATTTTACAGCTTTGGTAGGAGATCTGCAAATAAGCAAATTTCACATTCCTTTGTTTCTGTAGTGCAATGTGTAAAAGATGATAATTACAGGTGATAAACTATGCATCCTGTGAGAAACAAAAGCTTTTTTCCCATGCTTGAAACTGTCATTTTCAATGAAATTTTCCATACTTTCCATGCTTGAGTCTTAGCTCAAAAAACTTCTGGAATGTTTGACTCCTCCGTTAATTTTAAATGAGAAATTTAAAAAGCATAATATTCTAAACTGATTTTTTCCCTCTGGGAATGGTGCTAGAAAGATATTTTATCCTTTTTTTAAAAATCACAAAGTTGCTGCTGACTGTGGATTTTCACTAAATGCAGTGCTTGGTTAGAGGTATGAATTGAAGCTACCAAATGCATAAACAAGTATTTGCTGCTCTCTTAGTCCAGCCATGCCGACAGTTCCTTGCATTTAAAGATCTACCATCCACTGATGCAACAATGTAGTCATATTTCTTGATTCGTGTCTGTCTTCTTGTAGTCTGTATTCCCAACAGTACCTGACTGAGGGAAGGCATGTTCTGCTTTCCAGCTGAGTATTTGTCAAAGCATAAGAGTTTAGTAAAACAGGAATGCTAGTTTGTTTTAGCTACCATTGTAGGTGCAGTGAGTAGACCTGTTTTTCCCAATGCCCATAGAAAGAGCCATGTGAATAATTTGCAGTGCATCACGTTGCAGTGGCATGAATGACTGCACAGGATGTGAAACATTGGAGAATTAGATCCAGTGTGTATTTTAGATAGCAGTAAAAATGTGTTTAATTTAAGAAAATGAATAGCAGGAGGCCATTTCCTGGCCAGAGTATATCAAATATGCAACTTGTCATACTGGAGAAACAGGATTTTATTAACTGCAGTGTGCTAGAAAAAAAGGTTTTCACTCTTGCAGAGAAAGTAAATTTTTTTAAGGTTTTGCTGAAGTAGTATAGAGAAGTAATCATAAAAGCTCAGCTGTGGATTAAAATATGAGGAAATTAATTTTTTAATAAGCTGGTTTTGCCAGAATTATGTAAGCTACTGTAAAATAGTACTGCTGTCTTAAAAAAGCAGAATTTAGACTCTTTCTTATTTTCATTTGTCTTCCAAATTGCTCTCAGCTACAAATGATCTCATTACTTAATAACAGATTGTTATTTGAAGGGATGATTCCAATCACTATAACTGTGTATTTGCATATTCAGCAGAATTTTGTGGTGATTATTCCTGGTTTCTGAAGTCAGTTGTCTCAAGACATGTCAGACAGAGTTGTTTATTGGCTCAAGATATTGTAGATCAATTTCTACTTTAACCAAATTTTCTTGATTTAAGAATCTTAAACAGAGATAGCAAGTCTGAATATGTCACTGTTAGTGGAGATTGTATATAACAAATCCAGCAGTATAAAATGCGGCCAGAAGACTGCTGTAAATCCCAAAAGGCAGACTCTGCACCTTTATGAAAACCCAATGTCATGAAATGTATGTGTCTGATGTGCCTTAGTCCCAAGAAACACCTATTGGTTAACTGAACAAGGCTGTTTCACTGATGCTGTTGACCTGTGATTTCTTTTGTGAAGAACTTTCAAAATGTCATAGTAGGAGTTACAGTTTCTGACAAAAAAAAAAAAAAAAAATTCTTTTGGGTAGGAGGACGATTACGTAAGTGTTTCCTCAGAGCAGCCCTATATTTCTGGCTTCAATGTAACCATCTCAGTTTTCTCTGCTGCAACATAGGTACTAATGTGCTCCTGTATGCAGTGAACCTTGTTTCTGTCCCTCAGAGCCAGACCTGTGGTGACAGTGAATGCTCAGCTCATTCTGAACCCCATGATTGTGAATCCAGACAATAAAACTTGTCTGCTTCCTGACTCTCAGCTTTTGGTGGCTTGGTAAGTTCATGATAAGATAAAAAAAATCCTCATCCTCTTTCCATTCCTAACTTCCTGCTCCTAACTTTTCTTGCAGCTTTTTGGTTGAACATATTCAAAGTTCAAAAAAGATGTTCAAACATACTATGTTGAATGCAACAAAAAAACTCTACACAGAACAGAGTTCTTTTAGATATCTTCCAGTACTTCACAGGTTTTCAAAATGAAGTACTTAAAGGTAGAGTGCTTTCATACACTGAATCTCCTGTGTAGGAGAATGCTCATTGTCTCCTAGGGATCAAGATACAAATTCATATGCAATGCTTGGATGAATGGAACGTGAAACAGCTGAGACAGACAAAACACGGGAACAATGATCTGTCAAAATACACATCTTTCTTGAGAAAATATGTCAGTGAAAGTGATGCAAAGAGCTGGTGGATCCACTGTTTTCTGTTAGAAAAAGAGAGATCTCAGTCTTTTGTGGAAGAGAGAAGATACCTGGCTGGCCATCCTGAGAGCAGTTCACAGGATGTTGTTTCTGGTTGTCATTGGTCAGAGGAAGGTTTTTTTAGTGCCTTGTACAAGACAATGTTGCATATGTCTTTAAAAGAGAAACCCTATGCCACAGTAGCATTTAACTTTGAAAAGAAAAAGTACATTCAAAAACTTGAAGCTAATTAAAACAATTTAAGATCAGTTACAAATATAAAATGCTTGCAGGACAGTTGGAGGCTATCTAATAGCACATAATAACACATACAGGCACGTTTACTACACTAGTAAAAATTCACTTAGAAAGGATCCCAGGAACAGCTGATAAAAGAGGCTATTACAAATACATAAGATACTGTTTAAAAGTGCAAATCATAACAAATGAGGAAACTGAAAAAAAATCAGAGCATAAATACGTACAACTTGAATACCAAATAGCAGTGAGTCCTGCCAGAGACACTGTGAGGAACAGATTTCTAGGACAGAAAAAATATTCATATCATTTTATTTAAGCATATTAGAAGCAGAAATCCTGCCAGGAAGTGGGCTGTATGAAAAGGACATCCATGTGTAAAGGAGGACTCCAGAAGACAAGGTGACTGCAGAAATTTTTCACTGCTTTTAAACCAGAGGTGGTCAAAGGGATTCCCCACACTGCAGACATTCTTTATATGAGATGAGTTCTAAAAATCATCTCAAATGTCAAAGTCAGCAAAAGTGTTTTTAGAACAAATTGTTAAATATGAACCATAAAAAATACTCATGACCAGAAAAAGTTCATTCAGTAGTCATAAAGAAACTAAGCTCTGGTACATCTAAATGACTAAATAAGTCAGCTTTCAATGCATCTGGAAAGGGGCTTTCAAGAGAGTTTCACTTTTGCTCTATTCTTCCACACTTTATTGGACTTCCCATATTTGCCATAATGTTCCTTGTTTCTATATCCTGCGTAGAAAATCACCAATGTACAGAGCAATGGGGAAGGCAATTGATAGATCTAAGTTTCACAACTTTTAAAAGCTTTGGCCTTTCTGGAATAGGATCCAGCTCAAGATCCATCCTGACTTTTTGATTCAAGCACCTTTTGATCTAATAGGTGATTTGATAGAGAATTTAAAGTATCAACACTGGGCTGAAGCATATTCATTGATCAAAATTATGTTTTTTCAGAATTTTCAGACTTTCTAAGAATGCTTTTTGTCGTAATGGAAATGATTTTGAAACCCTAACATTTGCCAACAGCGTACTAAAGGAAAAAAGGTGTGGTTTTGCACAAGAAAATAAATAGAAACATTTATGTAAAAAAACTATTCCTGCTGTGAGACATGGTTTTAAAAAACGAGAAAAAACAAAATACGCTCCTTTAACATGCAGTGTTTTCATTACTTTTCATTACTGTGTTATAATAAGCCAGAAGGTATTTGGTTTATATTTACAAGAGTTTTAATACAAGAGCATAATTTAGTTTCTGTCTGCTTTATTCAAAAATACTCATCCCTAAAGATTTGGTTTGTGTTACAAAACAACTGAAGAGCAGCTGCTATTTTCCATGTTGTAGTTTTTCTCCTTAGTTGAAGCTTGTATTGTCCATATGAAAACAATTAGTAGGAAAACTCCAGCAAGCAAAGAATTCCTCAGTCCCATGGGATAGATTTCTGTATCTCTCAGCCAGCTGTGCAACCTGTATAAAATGTGTACGGACTGACACTGCAAAATTAGAATGAAAGAAAACCTCCTACCCAGAAAGTTTGAGGAAGTGTGTGTGTATGAATAATGTAGATTATTCCACATTTTAAACTACTAAGAGAATATTATTTTTGCCAAGATATAGATTGGAAAGCTGCAGCACAGAGGAGACATGCACAAAAGAGACATTTTTATGCACATTCTTAAGAGAATGTGACTCTTTCCGAGTTCCCAAAAACTAACAAATTTGGAACAAATTCTGCAACTTTGAAGCTATGAAAGAAAATGTTAATTTTTCATTATTTTTTTATTATTTTTTTTAAGTTTGAAAGATGCAGGTCGATTTCTGGAAAAGGGGGTAAATAAAACAAACACTTACTTTTTTAAAAGCTGTTTCCACATCATATAATCTATTAAGCCCAAACTGGGTTCCAGCTATCTAGAGGTCTAATTTATCTCTGCACTGGTATTTCTGTTACCATTTGAGATCTGATTATTAAATACTGTTCTTAACTGCATAACTTTTGAACTATTTTTCTGATTTTGCTCCTTTCTATTCCTAGTATTTTCTTTTCCCATTGACTTAATTTGAAACTGGATGTTATTGGTGCCCCATGGATATGGACCTAAGGGCCTTTGTACTGCCTTGAAATATCTTTGTGTGAGATTTGCCCTAGTCTGGAGCAAGCCTGACTCTATGAGTCAGACAGCAAAGTCACGTGGCCAGGAGTCAGAGATCTTGTACCTTACACCTCAGGGGCTGATAGGAGTAAAGTAGGCAAGTTGTGACAGTTGCTACCCAGGAAGCCCATTGCTGTGTTGCAGACCTCTGCTGTGCCAGGAATGCAGCTGGGTGATTTGATAGTATTAGTTTTAGTAGTCCTAGAGGTAGCCAAAAGGCAGTCATTTGAGTTAACCTAGGAGCCTTTGCGTTGCAGCAGTCTGGCCATGTGACATAGCCTAGCCATGGAAACCCTTCAGGATTCAAGCTCTGTGTTGGTCATTCTGGGTCACTGGGTTAGACTTTGGCATAACAAAATCTAAAAGTAGGCCAAGAGCATCAAAATAGAGCTATATTGACTTGCTTTTAAGTATTATTCTTCAAAGAGGAAACAATTTGTTTAAAGGTCATTCATCAGTAGAGGATAATAGCTTCTGCTATTCTTCTGTAGAGGTTTGTGACCTTGCAGGTTAGCTATAAGCCTCACACAGAATGGAGGTCCCTAGCATCAGAGCTTAAAGTGCCTTTCTGCTAATGCATTATTCATTCTTCCTCTCCATGTGCAATTCTGTGTGCTAAAGAAATTGTTAACAATAACAAATGATGTCTGGTAGGATCTGGTCATTTCTTGCTTTTCTCTTCCTGAACTAAGTTTCCTATTTTTTCACCTACTAGAATAGCCAGACCAAAATAAATTCTTTCTGGGATAAACTGCAGTCCGGAAAACATTATATGTAACTGATTTTCTAAGGATTAACCATTTTGAGTAATATTAGGTAATTTGGATTGACTTCTAAAGAGACTACCCTCATGTATGCCATGAGTAGTTTTGAAGAAAGATGAATATTTTTAAGCTACTTCTTCTAATAATTAAAATTTAAAATATAAAATAATTAAAAATGTTTCTGTCTACCTGAAGAACATAAAAGTAATTAAAACAAACCAGTCTGTTGACCTGAGACTACCAGGAAAAGCTAGTAAATTCAGGTTTAAGGCTTTCCTTCTGTTTTGTAGCTGTAGTCAAATACTCTTCAAATCACACATAGATCACACATAAGCTTGGGTGATATGGGCATCTCTTCAGAAAGGCAAGATTGATAGCACGTAAAAGTTCATATGCTTTAGGATGATGGACTTTTTTCCCTCTTGTTCCTTATCTGCTGAAGTTTTCTTCTTTAAACTGTTGTCTTGTTTGGTTGATTGCTCCTACAAGCAAGCTTCTGAGCTCAGCTGTTGTTATTTTTCTGTGCCTAGGAGGTGCTCTGCCTGGAGAGGAAGGAATAAACCTTGGCTCTTAAAGTAACACTTAAGAATGTGACTTGTTATAAAATGTGTATGACAAACTACTCTGTTCATTACAGTACATTAAACATACACTGAAATTGTGCTATTTAACAAGTAAAGCATTTCAGGCTGGATTTTTAACTCAGCCTTTTTTTTAAACATGACAGCACAAAAATTATGTGAGACCTCCAAAGCGAGATCACAAAGTTTAATACATGATGGCAGTTCATGAGCTTGCATTTGTGAAAATACACTATTATGCCATGACGTGCAAGACTGGCCTATGAAGCCTGATGTCTAAATTGCACTAAGGCAATTACACAAGCTTTTCTCATTTTGTTGTTCTGGTCCTCATCCTTGTGTATTAGGGAATAATTGGTTCTTCATGTGTTAGTTCATAATTGCAAAGAAGTAAGAATATGACTGAATTCGCACTTTCCGCATGGAGCGTAGTCATTTGAAGTCTACAGTTAAGTGGAGTTTAATGGCATAAGGCAATATTTTTTTTGCCCAAGAGGAAAATTTAACAGGGTCATGAGAGTGACATGAATCCCAGATGTGGCACAGTTTCATTACATTTGTCAGAGGAAGCAAACATGCAATTAGAATGTGATTATAGGTTATTTTAAAGGTTATGTCGCTGGGTTTGAATCCACTGCATGGAGAAGTTAGTCTATAGTATAATACTAGTGAGGAGATTAAGAGCAATGACTACTTTAAATTTGCTTTTTTTTGACCCAAGATGATTTCACATCTTCCAGTGCTAACCTACAATCCATGTTTAACTGAGTCTTACATATACGTACACATACCCATATGCATACACATACACATATACAATAAAACATTTTCTGAAGCCATGAAAATGCTCTTGAAAAATGATTGGTAACCAGGACAGTTGAAAGTTTTAGAGAGCCCCAAACCCTTCACATCAGCAATTTTCTTACATTATATGGGACTTATTTGGAAATAATAGTGTGGAGAGCTAAGTACTTGTGGAATGTGACAGCAGGAATCAAAAATCAGAAGCATTTTTCCAGTGACAGACTTCTTGTTTTCCCACTCATCAGGAAAGTACACCCTGTTAACAGTAACAAGCATTAGTATTCCTGTTTCCCTGGCTATCCAGAGTAACTTGTGAAAGTTTTTTAACATATGATTCAGTTATGTATTTATATAACTTGCATAGATTCCTTATGAAGTTAAACTTTTCTACAAGCATTTATAATTTTTAGGTTTTTAAAATTAATTTTTATAGTATATCTTCTTAGAATTTATCAGCCAATAAACTATGATAGGCTTCTCCTGTCAGATGTTGAGTGTAACTGCAAATTTATTGCTTGTCTTACAGAGAAATAGAAATAAATGCTCATTATGAGAAGTAATTATGTCTGAAGTGATGTTTATGTAATACAGTTGTAACTGTGATGCGAATATTGCTAGGCTCAAAAAAAGATTCCTGTACACTATGAGCAGGCAAATGAAAAACAATTAACTTACAGTGTTTTGCATTGTGTTGAATGTGTTGCATTAGTATATTAACTAATGGACATGGATAATCACTTTCTCTGTACTTTGATTTAGGTCAGGTATCTGTCACTTTATGCAAAATGTAGCAAATTAAAATACATTCTGGTTAGTGTTGTGCCACACAAATTGAACAATTCCGTTGGTATGTTTGGAGTGAATTAGAGCTTTTTTGAAATAATGAATAATGGAATATCATGGAATACATTGGCATCCTGTGTGTTTTGATTTGATAGAAAACAGCTTGAGTGTTGGCTACATGCTCAAGGATCTTTCTTATTTGATCATGATGAAGCAATAAGGACTTCTGCAGACAGCTTCATACAAAGGTGGTTTGCTGAAGGTCAACATAAGGAACCCAACTTTGCCAATAGTATTGGAAGTGTTATGTCTGTAGGCTGTCTCAAGAATTAATGGGAACAGAGGCTCTTCTCCATACCTTTCCCTGGAAGATATTCAGACCTTCTCTTCTTTGATTATTAGCGGACTGTAGGAGAGTTGCTAACTTAGAGAATGTCACAGGTAGCTAAAAGCAGATCTCAAAATATTTTTGAGAAAAGGAAAAGAAAGCTTAAAAGGTATGACTTGGGAACTGCCAATTCTCTTTCTGCTAATAATTACTTCTACTTTTTTGTATGTAGCTTCACTGTAAGAGTCTGCGCAGATTTTGAAGGTCAAAGTATTTCAGATGGGATAGGTAAGAAGTGTTTTGTATTCCTGTAATTTAATCTGTCCCACTCAATTTCAGATGTATTTTTATTTTAAAACTTAAAACATGATAGGAGTGAGATCTCCCTAAGGCAAGAAAATAGTTAAAATGATGTGTGTGTGTGTAGGTATATACAGATACATATATATAACACAAAGCTTATATTATTCACTTGAAGGATTTTTTTATTCAGCTTAGGCAATTTTCAAAATAAAACCAAGAATGTACCCTGTTGGAGAATGTTCTGTTCTGAAAATAAATAAATAAATAAATAAGAAGAAGCAGAAGTTCAGTAAAAGTACAGTCTGTAAATGAAATTAGTAAACTTAAATTACATATACTCCATTTTGGATTAAAAACTACTGTGCTGCTAAACAGACAGGCACTTAAACCATGAATTAGTCTTGCTTGGAAGACTTTATTAGAGTAATTGTCTATAATACATAAGTAATCATTTACTATTTTTTCTTTCCATGTTAAATTAATAAAAATGTGATTTACTTCTGTCCTTTAGTGCTGAAAGGTGAATTGCAATTAGATTCATTGAAACAGAAAGGAGCTGTTAAGAGGACCCTCTTCTTTGATTACCATCAGTCACATCATTATTTCTCCATTGTGATAGAAAGACAGAAACAGCTCCATTGCCAGGACTTTCTTGTTTATCTCAGAGTAAGTTGTTCAAAATACTTTGGACTGTCATCATCATTTGAGTAGTATCAAGCATTCAAAGATAATAATAGAAAAAAGAGTCACTGGAAAAGGAAGAACAATTTCCATTGTTCTTAGATCCCAAAATTGCACCCTCACCTGGGTGTCCAGAACATTCTTCTACCTGGGCAAAATTCTCTATGTAAATCTTTGGCTCATCTTTTGTCAATGTAAAAGAAAGACTCCTTTAAAGAGTGTACAGTTCCTCTGTGTACAAATACATTCACTTCATGCTTTTCTGGGAATTCTGATTAAATACTGCATCTCCTGATACAAAAATGCAAGATTGCTCTCCCTGTAGTGTTCACAGTGGGACAGTCCACTAAACATGCGAAAGATCATGCCAATTCATTTTCAAAAGGTATTTTAAAGGAGTGTCACCAGCAATACTGGCCTACAATTAATCTATTTTTAAAATACTTTTAAGATATTTTAAAATGTTTTTAGAAAAATTGAAACTGGAACTCAGGTTGTGAAAGTGTCATTAGTTACTCACTTGCAGCTGGAATTACCTCATGCAACTGAAGCAGATTCCAAGGCTGGTCCTAAAAATGCAGTGGAAGGTAAAAGAAAGAAGTCTCGAGCAGTATGTAAAGCAATACCTAAGCAATAAAGGTGGTGGAGTATTACCATTGCTAATCCATATAAATTCTTGAGTTTGGAGTGAACCAACAAAGTTACCTCCACAAATCCACACATGCCCTACCTCCACTCTGAAAGGCAGGTGGGCAGTAGCTGGTAGGAGTTGGTTCTGTGTGTCTCTTTTAAACAGCTTCATTTTAGGCTAATGCTTTGAAAAAATTCTGAGTCTACTCAGCTCAGCCAGCTTCTTCCAGATGTGTGGCTGTGGAGGCAATGTGTTCTGGGCATTCCAGTTACTGGTGAGTCACTTTGCTTTCCTAATGACATTGCCTACAGCCATAATTTGGCCAGCAGCTGTCAGAAGCATATCTTTACCTTGATAAAGACTGAAGTCTGAATCTGTTGCTATACTGTACTAATCTAAAATAATTATATTTAACCGTTGTTTTTTATTATGTGATTGTTGCTTACAGGATGAAACAGAATTTAGAGATAAACTGTCTCCCATCAGTATAAACTTGAATTATAGTTTGGATGAATCCAGTTTTGAAGATAGCTTGACTGTGAAGCCAATACTGAACTATTACCAGAAAAGCTCATTAACAGAACAGGTATGAATTTTGCATGCCACATTTTCTGTATTATAAACATGAAAGCATTTACAAATACTCTATCATCTTTCTTATAACAGAATATCATGCCAAGAAATTGCACAACAAGGATTTAATTAATTCAAAATGTAAATTGAATATAAATATAGAAACAGGCCTTTAAAGCATTTCCAAAACTTTGTTGTGTTGATAATTTTAATTTCATTCTAGAATATATAAGACAATTTAGTGTGGGAAAGGGCCTGAAAAGTGTTACTATTCTGCTAAAGGCGTAGTTGACAGTATAAATAGTCTCCAACTACTCATGTGGAAAGGAACTTACAGAAATGAGAGATTGATTCACTATGGCAGTGCTAGTGATACTAAAGAAATTTGAGTTAGTGATATTTAATGAAGTGATTTAAACTCTGAAGGATGTACTAACTGTATTACAACTTCATTTATTTTGCAACAATCCAGGCTTACATTCTGGTTGACTGTGGGGAGGACAACTTGTGCATTCCTGACTTGCAGCTTTTTGCTATGCCGTAAGTTATATAAAATAAACGATGCCACATATAACAAAATCTGGACTCTTATAGCTGCCTTAACAGAATGTGTAGAAAACAGTTCTGTTGCTTGCTGTAGCTTACTCTTTCTTACCTAATTTCCAGATTTTAATTTGGACATCCATTTCCTCTAGAAAACCCAGAAGTGGAGAAATACACGCTTGAAAACATATTTTTGTCAGACACATTCATGATGTCTAATGGCTATCATAGAAAACATGGTTTTGCAAGTTTTGCTAGGAGTGATCCTAGTTGTCTTAATGCTGAGAGATAATACAAATGATTGTTCAAAGATTTTAAATTTGTTCATTTCAGTGTGCCAGTGACTTTGAACTTGGGACACAGTCCACCTGAACTGAATGTACAGTGAAGTGAACGCGTCTCAGAATAACAGAATTTCAAAACATGGCAACAGTTCCTCCAATAGAGGGAGAAATATGTCAAGTGGGGAATCTCTGACAGGTGACTGTGCCATCAAAATCAGTACATAGCTGTGAAAGGAAAGGGCACAGTGCCACTGAAAGTCTTCTGTCATCATTCATTTTACAATGGGCATGAGGGGAAAACTGGAATTCCACCACCCTTGTGCCCTCTGGAAAACACTGCTGATGGGACCCCTGTGGCAAGCAGTTCCTACGCTAAATACTTCTTTGTGGTTAGAAAGCAGTCAGGCTCTGAAATTTTGTATCAGTAATTTTCAAGTTTTGCGGTAAGCCACAGAACCTACCCAGTGCTGGCATTCTTTCCCATGGGGTCATTTTTATGGAAAATATTTTATTCTCTGTTCACAGAATATTTTTCAGAACAGATGCTATGAGAGCAAAATGTCCTTCTGCTTTATTCATATGTAAATTGTAATTGTGCATGTTTTTACTCCTGACAAGTAGTGTGTCCTTTACAGGGATAAAGATCAGCTAATAATTGGAGAAGAAAACTATGTCATGCTCATAATAAATCCACGGAATGATGGGGAAGGAGCCTATGAAGCTGAACTACATATAAAGATTCCACCTGAAGCAGATTACACTGGGGTTGAACGCAACAACAAGGTAAATGAAAATCAAAATGTTAGTGATAAAAAAGCAGAACTGGGAGCAAGGTTCACCACCTGTCAGGGTATATACAACCCAAAAGCAGCAAGTAAAGAGGTGCCTCTTATGGAGGGAGATTCTATCGACTCTCAGCTGTCCTTGCTTACACAGGCCAGGCTAAAGATTAGCTATGTCGCCAAAAGTTGGGAGGGATGGGAGCATTCTGTTCAGAGTCAGCTCAAGTCCAGCTCCTTGCTATTAACTTAGTTATAATATCATACAGATACTGTCACATTTCTCCTAGGGCTAGAGGTATTTGCATCATTCAGATTCTGAAGCAGTAAACCTTACCAGTAGCGGGCAGTGATAGTACAGAATTCCCTGAGTGCTTCCAACCTTGGATTCTGTGTTACCAGCTCTCAGTCAAAGCTAATGAGCCCTGCTGAACCCCAGACACTTGGACACTGCTTTCTTATGGTCCCAGCACACCAGTGTTTTACCATTATTAAGGATATCCCAGTCTCTCATATCCTGAATAGCTGAACATTGACTGCAGTATAAACTTGACTCATTTGTAGTCATTATCTTATCTTATGGATAGGCCAAAAAAGCAGTTCTAATGTAGAATGTGTCAGTGTTCACAGAAGGACTAATGTTGACTGAAGTCCTGCTGAGCTGAACTGAACACACAGTGTTTCCTTTTGGGGTCTGTTTGTTTTCTAAGAGCAAAGGCGAAACACTATCCTGCAAACAAGCAGAGTGTTCATGTATTCTCTGTTGGACAGCAAGTCTCAATCGCCTCATCTGCACATAAATCTCCCAAGCTGTTGCAACATGAGCTTGCTTTTTTCTGTCAGTGCCTGGAATGTTCAGAAAGGGCCTCAAGGGTGAGAGTGGGAGAAAACAAGTTAATTTCCTTTCTAAAGGCAAATGTTTTAAGGAAGTTGAAAGTAACTTACCAGGCATTTCCTTATCCTCTTACTTTTCCTACTTATTCCATAAAAAGAAATATCATTAAGTTCTTTCTGAGACGGAGCAAAACATTAGTCCTACTATCTGTGTCATTCTTGGCGTCTTCTACATTTCAAGGGCAGTTTTCACAAGGGTTACGTATGGTACTGAAAGCAAGTTCAGTCTTTCTATTGGTTTTAAACTGTAAAAATTTTTAAAACTATGGTCTTCATGATACTATGGTTTCATTTAAATAAACTGAAAAATTCACTTCTTAGTGCAGTTGGAAAGAAATTGGTATTGTAATTTTCTTTTAAAAGACAAAGATAAAATCTTTTGGCATTTAACTGCTGGTGGAGGTTGTCTCTAGTATGTGTTCAGTCACTTTTCTGTACTGCCATATGTCATCTAAAACTGCTGTGAACATGACAAAGAACATATAATCTTTGTAATTTAAAAAGCAAATTTAGACTGGAAAAACAGATTTTTAAACTCAAACATTCTTTTATAAACTTCCTGTATTATTTTTTCATTTAATTCATTCTGTCTAAATGTACAAATTAAGTAATTTGACCACTTCAAACAAGAATTAGCAGGATTTTTAATTTTTTTCCCCTGAGTGCTCAGAGGTTCATTTGTTACCAGGATGGCCAAATTCTTAGGGGCCATAGTATAAATGAGTATAAATTAAAGAGGGACTTAATTATTTCAATCTATAGGGCTTAAAAGAAATATGGCGGCTTGAACTGCTTGACAAGAACACAGAAGAAATTATCACACTGCTATGCAGTAACACTGAGTTACATGGAAAAAAGGTCTCTAGTCTGTTGGTCCTTTGAGGCATGGACCATAGATTAAAATGACTGTTTTACTGTCAGTTTCAGTGGAGTCAGGATTTCACTTCTGAATTTGTGTATGCACTGCACTCTGCCAATGGGGCGTCTGTGACTGTTCCTGAAATGTACTTCATTTAATACAGTTATTTGAGCAGACAGTAGGATTTGTGGTAGAGCTTGTTGCAACATGCTCTTAAAGCTCTGCAGCGAAGGATTTCATTGACTCTTCAGTGCATCAGTGTTTACAGTCCTCTGTGTAGCTGTTTTTTTTCCAAACTGCAGAATTCCTTGTATTAAGGCAGAGATAATATTCACCTCAGAGCCAGCAAAACACGTAGACTCAGAGCAGAATAAATGAAATTTAATGAGCTGAGTAAATAATTCAGTACATTTCTGATGGAACTGAAAAATGTTTAGAATCAAATCATTCTATTATGCTGCCATTATTTCAAAGTAACTATACTCATAAAGGATATTAAGCTTCTTTATTATGGGGTTACTCTGAATTTAGTCTACCTAACAGAGAAACAAATTTATGCCTTAAGTGTTTCCTGTCCAAACTGATTTTTTTCAAACAACTTGTTGGGTTATATACTCATTTGAATTACACTAAGAAAGTGTTAAAGTCAACAACTTAACTGAAAATTCACTTGCCTTCAGCTTTATGGAATACAATGTTTGATCTGCCTCAGTTGACATTATCTTGTTATCGCCAGCCTGATTCTGTACCATATTGTACATACACTGTGCAACCATACCAAGGGAGTATTTTCAAAGATGTACATGATCAAAGGCAAGCAGAGAGCCAAGTAAAGGCATGTGATCTTAAAGTTTGAGGCCAAGGATATAATTTTAAAGTTTCATTGATTCTTGCACATGCTGATACTTCCTTCAGTCAAAAGCTGATTAATGAAATGCAGTGATTTACAATGAAATCAAATGTGTTATTCATTAGTTGTATTGCTGAAACACTTAAAAGGTCTAGAGACCAGGTAAATGAGTAAATTACCACAGCTTTACTAGTTCCTGGAAACCCACTGGCTTGTAGTAACTGTCCATATGCATTAGGTGTGGAGTTACTGAGATTAGTTGCAATGGAAAAACTATAACCACATATTATATTACCTCATATTTCCACGGCCAGCAGTAGATCCAGAGACAGTATATACATGCTGTATGGTATATTCTTACACTACAATAGCAAGACTGTGTGTTTGAACCTCAAGCCATTGCTTGAATACTGTGCTCTAATCCTTTGCCCGGTGAAAGAGTTCCCCGTATTGAACCCCTCAATCCTGCCTTAGTAGCAATGGCTGGAACCCAGATTCTCGTGGAATAATTAGAAGAAGTAGGTCAGACAAATACAAAGCCCTGAAAGGTATTTGTTCCACACCAAATACATGATGAATTTTGGCATAACTGTTTCTGTGCAGGCTAGAAACTGCAGACCACGACCAGTGGATAAGCGCTGGGCCATTATCCTCATGCCTTTCTCAACTAAAGCATGACACTCTGTTAAAATAGGAGAAGACCTGAAACATTCTTGTCTTACCTGAAAATTCTTACAATAAGTCCATGGTAGCTGACTAGATATGATATGATTTGAATTTTGTGAGGACAAATACTTGCTCTTCATACCTCAGCTAGATGAGAAGCTAGTTTCTGACACCTCGTACCTTATCCATCCACTTTTCCTCAGAAAATAAAATTGGAAGGTATTGATCAAGGAGAGGGAGGAGATGTCTTTACTCTGCAGCCTGTTGTGCTTAACTATTCTGGCATCAATTAGCAATTCATTGCTAAGACCACCAGAAAGAGTTTCAAGTTCGTAGGCTGCCTGGATTACTTAAAGCATCCAATCATTTTCCAGTTAAAATGCACCCTAGGAGCACATGTGTTAATTGTTGGGGTTTTGCTTCTGCCAAAAAAAGACCATGTGTTGCTATAAAATTATAAATTGCTGCCAGTGGCAGGTAGAAGGATTCTGTGGCAAAACCTTCCATCTGGCTGAGTTCCATATGAGCTCACCCATACTGACAGTGCTAGGTATATAAGTCTCTGCTCTTGCTTGCTTCTTGCCTGGTTTTAATTTTCCTCTTTTGTACTTAACCACCTCAAAAAGGTGATCAGTGAATGAAAAAAAGGCAATAAATCTCAGTATTGAAGAAATTCTATCACATCTGACCCTTTGCCACATCTTTATGCTGCACAAATTAGCTTTTGTGATGCTGGTCATATATATTCTGAGCCATTAATCATTTTCAGTCTAAGAGCATAACCTCTAAACTGGGGAAAACCTAATCACAAGTCTCTATTTGCTCAGACTTTGAGGGACAAAACCTATGTGATAAGGGCTGATTTGCTGTCTGTGCTGGTCTATGATACAGTATTAATAAAGTGCCAAATGTCAAATTTAGATGGATTTTTATTTTCTAATATTTAGACCTCAGTTTCAACACGCACCACCAAACAAAATCAAAACTATAAACCCACACATCACGCTAAAATGAACAGTTTTCCAAACAAGTGTGGTTTCAGCTGTGTTAAGGCCCTCTTTTCTCCCATGTGTTGCTTCCCACTTCTAATTAACCAGCTGGAAAGAGTGCAAAAATCCCTCCCTCCAACCCTAGAGAGTCTTGAAAAGGCTATTAGTGCACTGGACATGCTGTATAACAAACTGCTTCCTCCTACCAAACTGTTAAAAGTGTCAGTATACAATGAGGCATACTGACTGAGGGCATGCTTCACATGGGCTTCTTTTAGGACATGCCCTATCTTTTTCTTTTAATCTCAGGAAATGATAAGGTCAGCATGTCCATGCTGACTTTTACAGATAAGAATTAGTCACTAGTCAGTGGTCTGTAGATTTCTCAGGTCTTTTTATATAAAGAGCATGACCTTGCACGTATCGTTTAATCTGTAAGAATCACAAATGAGAGGAAAAGTAGTGAGAGAGCCTTATAGCAACAACTAGCTGCATCCTGCTTTTACAAAGCTGGTTTACTTCTGCACAGATGTAGAAGTATTTTATTGAATATGCTGAAGAGGAAAACAGAAAAGTAAGCAAGCGTTTTGTTGCTTTGTCTTACTCTGTATCTCTTAACTTGTACTATTTGTGGCTGTTTCTCCTTTTATGCAGTCTGTTTTGCCACAGATGATAACAACTAATGATAAAGACTAAAGGGTTAAAAAAAAAAATAAAAAATGAATACATTTAACATTAAGAGCTTTAGAGGGAAATTATACGATTGTATCCTCAAAGTTACTGAACAAAACTGCCTGGGAAATGTTAGGTACAAACTGGACTTTCAATGAAGAGTTGCTGGAAAAACAGTTAAATTGTACTTATTGCTGTAAGCAAAAAGTACTTTAATTTCTCATAATGTGAAAATCTATAATCTCCTTTGTTGCTGAATTCTAGACACAGGTAACAGTTTATGTTTTTACACAAGTATTTAATATTCTAAGTACTATACCACATGTTGGAAACTAAAGTTTTAGACTTGGTCCATAATAAAGTTCTGCCGATGCCAGAAATTCAGTCTGTAGAGACTTCTCATGATGGATAACAACTATGGCAATTAATGTAAGGCCTATTCTTCTCACCCGGTTTTGCCTACTCTTCTTGTCTCTGTTGAGTCATCAGGGCTATAGGAATGATTCACAACAACAAAGCAGTATATTAAAACTAGGAATAGAGTGATCTCATCATGGCTCTTAAGGTACTGGGAAACTTTCCTGTTTGTTTTTCCCTGGCATCAGTTCTCCCCCATTGTCTGACAATAACCAACTAGATGTTTTGATAGTTCACTGAGCAGGTGTCTGAAATCAAAAGACATGTCACAGACAAAAAGACATCACTTTCCCAGCCGGATACATTTCACTGTGATCTCTGACCTCCATATTGGTGTCCTTTTGTTACAGGCCCTGCGTGTATTGAGCTGTGATTACAAGATGGAAAATGAAACTAGAATGGTGGTTTGTGATCTTGGGAACCCCCTGGTGGCTGGTGCAAACGTAAGGGAAAACCAGATGCATTTACTGATTTTTACCTAATTGAATTTTAAAGGGGAGAAAATGGAAAACTACTCGATTAGCAGAATGTGTCCCAGTAAGCAGCATGTAAAACAAATTATTTACTTGGACAGGAAATTGTCAGTGTAGTAAGAGGAAGAACTGTGCTTCTGAAAAACTAACAATTTGTGTTCTGAAAGGTTAGTGATGTTAAAGCCTGTGTTTTGTTTCACTTACTATAAGGAAAATGAGTGGCTCAATTTAAGTCAGAGAAGTTGCGCTAGTATAATGAAGAGAGAATCCCAATCTATAAAGTGATCTGTTTATTTCTCCCTTTTAGTATTCTTTCTACTTATGATATGTATAGTAAATGACAGCTTCTTTGCTTGATTATTATCTTGAGTGCGCAAG
The DNA here is from genome assembly GCF_033815535.1 of Pezoporus flaviventris. Lineage (NCBI taxonomy): Eukaryota > Metazoa > Chordata > Aves > Psittaciformes > Psittacidae > Pezoporus > Pezoporus flaviventris. The sequence continues at coordinate 13,792,496 of NW_026892595.1, forward strand.
AGTTGTCTTATCATTTATATCATGATTTATATATATATGTGAAAATATGGTTGGAATCAAGTTTTCTTTCAAGTTATTAATGTCATTCTAAACATTTTCCTAAGACATTTACTCAGAAATCATGCTACACATCAGATGGAACATTGGTAGCCTTGTTTTTAGACGAAAGTAGAACTGAATAATAACTGACAATCGACAGCAGATAAGGATTAAACATAGGTTTGGAGATGAAGAAAGTGCTATCCATTCCACAGCTATCATCACTTCTATTTCATGACAAAACAGGGCAATCCCAGAAGTGCTGAATCCATTAATGTTGGACTATGAATCCCCTTCCAGAGGAATTTTAGTGCTGCTCATAAATTCATAAATGCTATGAATATTTAACTAAACCCAGATAATCCAACTTCTATACCTAGATAAAAAGCTGTCCTAATAAAAATCTAAGCAGTCAACATGAACATACATGAAGAATAAAAAAAGAGCTCTTAATTGAAAACTACCACAGTTTTCATTTCATACTGGATCTGGGGCTTTGCAAAGAAACCAAAGCAAATCTTAGTATTTTCAAAATCCTACCAAATTAAGATTTGTCCTATGGAAGATCAGTATTTCACTCTTCAGCCTTTCTATAAAGAAGTGTTCTCCTGGCCTCTTATGATCTTGAAGCATTTCCTGCCTGACCCTCAATAGTAAGAACAAATTGGGTCATAGAATAGGAGACTGGGACTAGAATAAACTTGTTTGGATCATAGGATTAGCTTCAGATCAGTCATGGAGCTTTTGAAAATGAGTGTGAGACCAGGTGTCTCATACAGTCTGCTTTCATGGCCATGAGCAGTCCCAGAGAGACTCTTTGGGATTGTAAGAACCTGAAAACCATTAAAAAATTAACTCCAAGCGATGGACCTACTGGGAGCAGGATCCTGCCTGGTGAGGATTGTTCTCTGTTGAACTACTGTGAACTAGAAGTCTGAAGCTGGTACTGTAAACATTTTCTAGGAAGGACATAGAGAAGAGAGCAAAAAGGTTTTGTATGTTTTGGTTTATTCTACTAAATGAAACTCCTAAAAAGTAAGAGTAGTTGAAGACCTTTCTGAGGAATGGAGTTTTCATAATGGGATGATGGGAGGCAATGATAAGCTGAAGCATTAGATATATTCCAAGTCAAGTCAAATAATTTCTTGTACCAGAAAACCAGATCTGGATTATCTGCTTAGTGGTTTCCTGGTTAGTCTCCTAGCAGTAGCAAATTCTCAGGATACAGACTGAAGTGGACAAGAATCTTGTGGATGATCAGAACGCAGTGGCAGGGGGGAAGGAGAGCATAGAAACCCATGGGTTTGGAAAAGAAAAGGAAGGCTAAACACAGAAGACACTGACATTGTATATCAAGCTAGGAACATATCTTTCCGGTGTGTATATTGTCATAAACAGAAGCAAAGGAAAGGTCTGAATGTGGCAGTATTAGACTGCAGCCTTCCACACTCCTCCCTTTGAATTCAAAGCCCTGTTTCTACATCATCCTTGACCCAAAATGCTGGTACTGTGATGACTTCAGGAATGCTATTTGATGGCCACTAAAGCAGTACTACTCTTATCTGTCTCCTTATGAAGTCTCACAGCATAACTAATCCTGTTTTTTTCAGGATCAGCTCTATGGCTGCCATAAATGCACTGTTACAAAATATTCCTAAGCAAAATACTTCATAAAGAGAGACAGAAGAAGCATAATAAAACAGCAGGGTCCATAACATGTTGAAGGATATTCTGTCCTATATACAAAAGAATCCAGCACTTAAAATTAAGGCATATGAAGACAGAGCATTACAAAGCCGATTGGCAAAAGTGCTGGAGTATAGTGAGTGAAAGCTTAAAGCCTAACTTTACCTTTGAAAACAGCTCTCCTGGAAGCTTAGTAAAGGTGAAAGGACTTGAGCTTTTTCTGTCCAAATGCGTTTATGATGGCAAATGTACTTCCAAAAGTGAAATACCAGCCCTTTGTACAGGTCGCATAAATCACAAAAGGTTGCTCTGATCCCCTTCCAGTTTTGCAAAACAATTCTGCTCTGGCAGGGGATCTGTTATTCTCAAAATACTCATTCAGAAAGGGACTCTTTGTGGAAGTTGTGAGGGAGTGGGAAGGGAGGGATAGGTCACAATCAAACATTCCTAAAACTCTTAACTATTGAGTCACCCTAATGACTTTTCAGCACCCTGAAATCCTATAATTCTTGAACTCTTGAAGATCAACTTCTGAGTACGAGCGTTGTGTCAGGATTTTGTGATATAACCTATGGGATTTTACTGCAGCAGGCTACAGAGTTGTCTGGCTCTACACATCTTCAAAAAGGGTTATGGACATCAAAATTGTTGTATCTCTGACTTTGGGAAGGTATATCACAATACCATATAGCCCAGAATGCAAACTAAATGTCAGATACCATTTCACTGGCAAAGAGTGCTCAAAGTGCTTATTTATGACAATGAAATGGATCAGACTGACAAACTTCCTAATGCCTGTTCAACAGCCTTAGAAAGTGAAACGTAAGTTTATCACAAATGCCAGTAGAACAATTTGGAAATTAATAGAAATGAATAGACACAAGTTTAGAAGACTGGGAGACTTGTAAGATCTTGCCTATTTCTTGGTATGGACCAAAGTCATTGCAAATGAAAGACACTTCAAAAAAAGCTAGCCCTCTGTTTCCCAATGTACTTCTAGATACTGTCACACATAATAACAGATTAAAGCTTAGCACTAAAGCAGAAATTACATGTATTTCAAATACATGATGCTACTGATGTGGAAAATAATGCAATTTTAATTAAACTAGCTTCACTTGGAAAATTTTAAATAAAATTCAACTGTTCTGATAAAATGATTGGCCTACTAAAATAAGGAGGTTGAGTGATTGCTAAGTTACAAGCTCAAGCAAATTCAACTCCTTTGGCCTCAGTGTGTTTTCAGCAAGCGCATGTGGACATCTTTGCCCCATTATTAGTGGCAGTGCCAAGGTCCACTTGGCATTAACAAAGTCATACCATCAAACAAAGGCAACATCTGCAACTTATTAGACTTGTACAGTAGGAGTGTATTTCAGTATTATATAAGGGATTAAGCCTCAGGGGTATAACAGATCATCAAAACTGCAGTTCGTGTCTGCTCTATCTGAGGAAAATTTTATCTTAGGTTCATCAAATCTTTTTTGTTGTTGCTATAAGTAGAAACAAATTTATACAAACTGATTAGTAAAAGCAGTGAGAGAAAGGCCAAGCTGAACAAATGCTAAGTTAAATATTTAGAAATTTTTGTCTTGGAGATTAAAAAAATCTTTTTATTTTTGAAGGTGAATGAAATATCAATACAGTTGTTAAAGTCATCTCCAAAAGTGGTCTCAAAAAACAACTTATCCATTACAAGTCAGCTATTCAGCTTCTGTTTAATTGAATGAGCATTATCTTTTAATTTTAAAGATTTAACTTCTAAAAAGAGAGCTTAGCTATAGCTATGTTATTTAAATGCCTAGAATTCAAAGATCTGAATTTGCCATTTCTTTTATGATGACAGTATTGCTTTCAGCATAGGACAACTGAAAGCAGTAATTGAAATGTTAGCTAAGTCTTGTTCTGGAGATGGACTAAAATTCAGTGATGCACCACTGCAAGGGAGGAAAGAAGGAGAACTGAATGAAAATGAAAAGCTTGGGAAAAAGGAATTGATTAAACATTTGAAATTACACCCACAGAGGAAAATGGCTTCTCTTCAGTGATGTTGAATGTAGGTCCCAAACATAAAACTCTATGTTGTTGTGTCCTGATTTGTTGCTGGCAATGCTACCCCAAGTATGTTAAGGAAAATGTGCCAAGCAGACAGCTCTTCTTTTTTTTTGTTTTTGTTCTTCCACTTTCCCCCATAATCAAGTCAGATACTGGCAGAGATGGGGGAATGATGTCCTCATTTCCTAATGCCTTTTGATGAATTTCTCAGGAAGATTGTTTCTCCACATGAAGAATATGACTGTATGTAACCATCCTTTTTAAAGAAATGAAAGCACAGCATGCAAGTTATCTGGCAGGAAATTCTACCATCAGGCAATAAGGGGAGGGAGTGAGAAACTGTACAAGATTGCAGGCAGTAGACTTTGCTGACATTCTCAATGCAAAACTTACATTACAAATTTTGAGATTTAAAAGACATGCAGTTGAAATGAGGCAATTAAAAATATTAATTTAAACATTGCAGTACAATTTTATTAATTTAACACTGAGGGCAGATGGTATCTCCTACTGCTCCCATGCCACTTAGATACCAGGCCTGTAAATATGTACAGCAAGAGACTTACAGAGATCCCACCATATGTTATTGTATACTCCTCCTTCAGTTAGACCTCAAATTCATTCTCTCTTATGAATTAACTTGTTTTGCTTTACTCTGTGCCCATTTGCAAAGCAAATGGAAATTACCAGGGGAAGGAAGCAAGGTCTGCATAAACACAAGGTAGCACTTATCTCCTTCAGTTTTGGGAACTGTATTTTACCCTCTACCTTCTGTAGTCTACCTTCAGTGTACGACTACAAGTGTAATGACTACAAAGGTGACAAGCTGACCTGCAAATACTTTGAAGTTGTATTCCTCTTAACTGAACTGCAATGAAAAACTCAAACCAAATCAAACTAAGCTATCGAGCTACTGCTCAAGAAAAACAAGTCATCAGTCAGCCCCGCAACACCTAAAACATGCAGCTCATATGTCCCAGTTACAGACAACAGGAGGAGCAGGAAGCCTTGGAGACATGGATAAAGGCACGCGCAGATGGAGGCAGGGATGGGAGGTGCCAGACAGCTATTACTTTCTTTTGACTTGGCAAAGTAAAGCAAAGACTATCTGGATGAAGAAGGGCCCACCGCTGTGTTCTTGGGAGCATACTTCTCTGTTGCTCTTGATCTTTCCTCTGTCCAGCCAAATTTTCCATCTGGTGACATACGCTGGCAGGATGGTATTTCTTCCTGAAAACAACTACATGATATTACTTCATACTGATTTTAAAAAGCAGCAGTATTCTATACAGGTCTGTGAAATTAAATGTTGAACAGTACTGCTTTCTTGATATGGAGAGATCAACCATTGTTAGTAACCTGTTGTTTTATTTCTTTCTCAGTTCTCTACAGGCATTCGATTTTCCGTTCAGCATTTTGAAAATGCAGATTTCAGCATCAATTTTGAGCTGCAAATAAAAAGGTTAGATGTTTTATCAAATTCTGAATTCCTATATATATCTGAAGTTTAATGTATAAGATCACTTTAGTGTCAGTAGTTACGTCACAGGCTTTCCTATGGTAGCTTTCTTCAGGAAGTTTTGTAGAGTTGGAACCTTGTTAGCTTTTTTTATTTAGTCTTAGAGTTATTCTGATGATTTTATTTTGTTGAAATTCAGACTGATTTTAGTCAGTGATCCAAGGATCTTCTACACATTTGCCAAGTTTACACTTTGTTTTCCACTTCAGAATTAATGAACAGTGATCACTTTGTAACAAAGTTCTGTATTTAAAAACGTATCATGCTCTGAAAATAAAAAGACATGCCACTTCTTCACAACAGTTCAGAAAATAAAAGGAGAGCAGTTAAAATGTGCTCAACAGATTTACTGGCATGTAGAGAGAAAAATGGTTTCAGTTTGATGGTTTCAGGTGAACCTTTGTCATTTTTCCATTAGTTTCCTCCACATTTGTTGGACTGAAATATTACTGCTGGAGAATACAGCAAGCAGTACTTCCTCCACAGGGACAAAAAAGGCACAGTACAGGATGCTCTAGAATAACAGCAAGAACAAACATCTTCAGTAGGTGGCAAGGCTTCTGCTCCATATGTCCTCCACAAATGCACACCAGAGTTCCTGGTGTGCCCTCCTGCCCCATATACAGAGACTTAATTGCTAATGTCTGGCCTTTAATGAAGGCATTGATCATGTTCACTGTGGTAAATAACTGAGACACTTAAAATGTTTAAGTCGTGTTTTCATAATGTAACCCTTGAAGGAAGGGAAGTGCAGGAACTAAGAAACAGCACAACAGTGCCACAGAAGACAATGAGGTGCTGGGTCAGGCCTCAGCCCTCTCCAGGGGTCTGGCTGGTGAGCTGGAGATCATGTATGCACTCCTCCAGAGAGAGATACAAGATAGGAGTATCTGAAGGGGGGCTATAGGGATGCTAGGGAGGGATTCTTCATTAGGGACTGTAGTGACAGGACAAGGGGTAATGGGTTAAAACTTAAACAGGGGAAGTTTAGATTGGATATCAGGAAGAAATTGTTTACTGTGAGAGTGGTGAGGCACTGGAATGGGTTGCCCAGGAAGGTTGTGAATGCTCCATTCCTGACAGTGTTCCAGGCCAGGTTAGACAAAGCCTTGGGTGGCATGGTTTAGTGTGAGGTGTTCCTGCCCATGGCACAGGTGTTGGAACTAGATGATCTTAAGGTCCTTTCCAACCCTAACTATTCTGTGATTCTATGCTTCTATATCTAGCTTTCAGGTCCCATGTCCATACCACTGTTCACTGTCAGGGCATTAATGCAAGCAATACAGTTTTAAATGGGTATTGGAGGCTCTTGTCGCTACCCTTTTCATACTATGAAATTGGAGACACTCAGAGATTTTTGAGTAGCTAGATTTGTCCAGATAATAAGAGTTAGAGTAGGTTACTTTTGTAGAAAAATTGAGAAAGCTGTACTAAGGAGTAAGTCTGAACTTCAGGAAATAGCAACATCTCATGCTTCTCCCTGCGTGTGACTCACTAAAATGTAAAGGGAGGAAATATGTTGGGTGACCAAAAAGGACAGTTTCCACAAACTGATATCAAAATGCTGAAGGACACACCAGTGTTTTTACTTAAAAAAAAAAAAAAAAGTAGAACTTTTCTCATAAAGAATGTACAATGCAGTTAAAACTCACTGCTTTGTACATTCATTCTCAAGCACCACTACAGTTTGTGCATATCTGTGTCCTTAGTGAACAGGTAAAACAATCTTAAAAGAAAAAGGAAACAGAAATCCATACGGCAGAAACAGGAAATCACCTAAATGGAAGGAAAGGGAAGCAGAGGTGATGTCTGAATTTGTGTCCTGGTCCAAGTTATTCAAAAGAAAGACCTTTAATTTGCTTCAAAACATAAAGTGGAAAATAAATATTTTGGTTTGCCAGACTGAAGTTCATTCCTTAAAGATGTCCTGGGTTCAGCAGTAGCAGTCATTTTTTCTCCTTCTTAGTAGCTGGTGCAGTGCTGTGCTTTTGACTTTCGGCCTAGGAACAGCACTGATAACACCAATGTTTTTAGTTACTGCTCAAATGTTTAGTCTGACCAAGGACTTTCTGAGTCTCATGCTCTGCCAGGGAGGAGGGGAAGCCGGGAGGAAGCAGAGACAGGACACCTGACCCAAACTAGCCAAAGAGGTATTCCAGACCACAGCACGTCATGGCCAGTGTATAAACTGGGGGCAGTTACCCAGAAGGGTGAATTCACTGCTCAGTTGGGCTAGGTATCAGCGGGTGGTGAGCGATTGTATTCTCTTCCCTTGTTATATCCCTTATCATTATTATTATTGGTGGTAGCAGCAGTGGTTTGTGTTATACCTTAGTTACTGGACTGTTCTTAGCTCAACCTCTGGGAGTTACATTCTTTGGATTCTACTCCCCATCCCTCCGGGAGCTGGGTGGGGAGGAAGGAGGGGAGTGAGCAAGCGGTCTGCGCAGGTCTGAGTTACTGAGTGCACTTAAACCACGACAAAAGGAAATAAGTAAGAGGCTGAGTAGTGTCTTGAAATCTGATTCTTTTCCTGATGTGCATTTTTCTATGCAATTATATGCCCCTTAAAGAAGGGAGATGTCCTGCACTTTTATTAAAACTATTTCTTCTTTACAAAATATCATGTACTACAAACAAGTTTTGAATGTGTAATATATATGATCAAAATCTGTATTTAAATTCTGTGGAAAATAGCACAATTATACAAACTGGGGAGCAGTTTATTCTAGCAAATTCATGGTATAGTCATTTTTACACTTAAAACAACTTCTGTATTTTTGTACTCAAAGCAATGGATGTAGAGGATTATATCAAAAGTTCAAATTATATTTGAGGGGAATCTACGTTAGTTTACAGACAAATTAGAGCTGCTCCTAATTTTAGCAATCTGTAACCAGAAAGCCTGGATCAAAGCAGTATTGCCCTTTACTCCTCAGGAGTCAGTCTCTGGGAATGCTGGCCTCCTCTGAATGTTTCCATTTGACTGATGCTACCCAGATGTGATAACAGTAAACTGTGACAGCAACAGAAACTTGGTCTGCATGAAGCAAGGAAGTACTTCCATACTTGCTTGGAAAAAAACCTCCAAATTTAGGATCATTAATCCCATAATTAAATAAATTTTTAATCTGTAATTATTTATTTTCACTATCTTCATGACTATGAACCTGGAAAACTTTCTTTATAGGAATGGGCTATAGTCATCGAGATGGCCTTTTGATGTAAGAGAAACTACCTGTAAGAATTTGCAAGAAGTCAACAAACTGAGTAAGAGCACTAGGCTTTATACATAGGGATCTGTTTTCACTGTTAAGTGGGATTAAGATTGTAAACACTCTCTGAATAGAGGAGGAGAGAAAATAAAGGTAAAGAAACAGTTTATTTTGGTTCTTCAAAGACTGTCATGCAGAAGTCACAGGTTTGGAGAATCATAAAATCAGATATTTTTCATTACAAAGCCTATCTTGTTTGCTAACACTGCTTTCTTCCAATGCATGAAACACCCTTGTATGCTATTAAGATGCTCCTGTCCATACAGATAGCCAAGTTGAACAAGGAATTTACATGATATTCTGAGCTAAATAAATTTACATCATATTCATGCATAGGATTCTTCAAAGGAAGCTTGAGTTGATTATTAAACATGTGATGAGCTCAAATAGTATCAAAGTGAAATACCAGCGTCCTACAAGACTGAAAGGTGGTGATACCTAGCCAATGCTGTAATATGTCCAATGGCATTGCTTCCTCATTTCAGGCCTTTGTGATATTCAGTGCTGTATTTATAACATTCTAGAGTTCTGCTAATTAACCTTTTTCAACCCTTGTTTACAGTTCTAACAAGATTAATCCCACCAGCAATTTAGTTAACCTCCATATCAACATCAGTGCTGCAGCTCAAGTACAGATCAGAGGGTAAGTATTTAATAATTTCAATTCATAACAGTAGCAACTATTTTTTTTATTAAATCTTTCCACACAGAATAATCTCCTGTAGTGAATCTTTTGGCACATTATAATCTCAAACACCTTATTCATCCAGAATGTCTGTGAATTCCCAGGTAGTGTCATCCCTACTAGACTTGTAGGATGGGGCTACTAAGGATTTACCAGGTTATGCGGGGATAGACTACTCACATGGACTCCAATAAATTTACTGAGTATCTGTTCAAGTGCAGTATGCTGTAGAACCCACACAGTCATAACACCAGTCAGAGCCAACATTTTATCTGAGAATTCAAATTATGTATTGAAGTTGCTCATGCAAAATACCTGTTCATATGTGTAGGTCTGCTTAGGCACTTAATTCTGAATACCAAAGCAGAATCTTCTGCTTTTATGCATGGAAGGATGAAACACATTATAGCAAGTTATATAGTAATAGGGAGTAGGGTGAGGCCTTTGGAGAAAGGATTAAAAAGGAATGAGCTATGACAAGAGGTCAGTCAGCTACTGCTGTAGGATTCTTACATTTCCATCTAAAACAGGTGCCTGTCCACTGACACATGGGATGCCAAAACTGAACAAGCACAGGATATGATTTCTATCTCTATTCTCACATACAGCTTGGTTTTGGAAACTATGAAGTGCATAAGGTGATAATTGCCAGCTGAACATGAGCCAGCTTGTCCCCAGGTGGCCAAGAAAGCCAAGAGCATCCTGGCTTGCATCAGAAACAGTGTGGCCAGCAGGACTAGGGAAGTGATCATCCTCCTGTACTCAGCATTGTTGAAGCTGCACCTTGAATACTGTGTTCAGTTCTGGGACCTTCACTAGGAGAGAGACACTGAGGTGCTGGGGAGAATTCAGAGAAGGGCATCAAAAACTGGTGAAGGGTCTGGAGCACAAGTCTTACACGGAGTGGCTGAGGTAACTGGGGTTGGTTAGCCTGGAGAAAAGGAGGCTCAGGGGGGACCTTAGGGGAGGTTTAGGTTGGATATTAGGAAGAAAAACTTCTTCACTGAAAGGGTTGTCAAGCATTGGAACAAGCTGCCCAGGGAAGTGGTTGAATCACCATCCCTGGAGATATTTAAAAGACATGCAGATCTGGCACTTAGGGACAACGGTTTAGTGGTGGACTTGGTAATGCTAGGTTAATGGTTGATGATCTTAAAGGTCCTTTCCAACCTAAACAATTCTATAATTCTATGATTCTATGAATGTCAGACTACCCTGTAAAATCTTGGAACTACACTCTATTCTGGTATCCTGGAGGAAGTCAGCAGGATGTGCTTTTAAAGTAAATAATTGCCCAAAATGCTTTTTGTCTGGGATCTCAGGTTACCTACATCTCCTTTTCTCAAACTATAGCTCTGGACCTTAACCATCCTCAGCTTTGCGAGGGAAGAAGGGGGATACACGGCCTAGCTTCACTCCCACAGTCAGGCCATGAGGCTGGTTGGTGCAAGAGGGGTAGATGTCTCTTACATTATGCACTTCAATGGGCTACATTTGGTGTAAAAAAAAATGCAATTATGTTCATATGGATTTATAAAAATCCATTTATTATCACTTCTAAAACAAAACTTCGACTGCTTCTCATGAGCAGGGTCAAGTTATTTTGCAGATCACAGAAACCATGTTTTCTGCTCTAAAAGTCAATCTAAACCAGGGAGATTTTGAAAGTATTTTTCATCACATTTTTGTCAGTGTTTTCCAGGTTAAGAAGGCTAACACTAAGGCCAGAGTTAGATGGGAAGTCACTCAAAGACTGTGTAGATATATGTTGATGCTTGTATTTCTGAAAAGGAGCAGTTGAAAGATGATATGTTTAACAAAGAGAAACGAGAGTATTATTTCACTTTCCATAGTTAGTGGTGATCTAGAGAAAGGAGCTGCATAGGAAAAGAGGTGAAAAATACAAAATGAGTGGGAAGATAATGCAGAAAGAGAAATAGAGGCTGAGGAAATAGGAATCATAGGGGTTAGTTGGTGGGCTGCAGTTGTGTGAGAGAATGCTAGGAGCCAGCAACTGCTAGATGTTGCCATGGGTGGATGCCCAGGTTAAGGACTTCCTGGAGTTTCAGTGCATCAGTGAAATGGTTATGGATACATACAAAAGACTTCTCAGTAAGGGCTGCTTCAGTGCTGTGAATTCTGGTTTTGTTGTTTGGCTTGTTGTGGGTTTTCTGTCAGTGAGGTGGCTTATCACTTTCGTAGAAAAATCTTACAAACTTTTTGTATTCTTTGCAAACTTTGGAGAAACTTTTGCTTCTGTCATTTTCTCTCTGTGCTACAGTGAATTGTTTTTAATGAAAAGTTCTGTAATAGGTAAATAGATGAATGAAATGACCAACACATCCTACGTTCTTAAAAAGAGCATGCTCACAAGTGGAAAAAGTGGCTTGAATTGCTGCCTGCAGTGCTAAGAAACAGGTCATTAAATACAGAGGTATTATTAAACTGAATGACTTCCAGTTCCTTTCCTCTTAAGTCTTTTAATTTTCTTATTAACTCTAGCATGCATGTACAAAGGAAAATTCCCAAATGCTTTGTTGACAGATTTTGCTAATTACTCGGTGATGTTAAAGCATACAGCTCCAAGGGAACAATTTGCTCACAATTTCCTAGATAAAAATAAAAGGGAAACTGTGTCCACATTTGGACTGGAAAATATCTTGCATTGGTTTCCATACTGCTCTGCATAGTTGCACAAAGTGATACTGAAAACATTGTACATTTTACTGAAGAAAGGTAAGTAGTTATCAAATTGTGGGTATGTACACATACTTGCACAGTGGACCCAAGCAAATACTGCGTCTATCAGAAAGAAAGAAGTGTTCTTCAATATCCTGTTCAAAAGAAATTTAGAGTGACTCATTAGGTAGTTCATTCAATGAGCAGTTGCTCTGTTAACTAAGATTTGATTATCCTGCTGATCTTTTTTTTCCTGTAAAAATACAAGAGTATTATAGTTGTTATTTCCCACTTTTGAAATAGTACTAGAGGAATGGGGGATACAGGTAGTGATTTGGACTGGGAGGATTTGTGGCTGGCAGAATTCTTATTGCGTAACCCACATAAGCATTTTCTGTAGAATATACTTTCTTTTATCTTATTTTTCAGTGGCCTTGTTTGACTTCTTATTGCCACCTAAAAGACTAGGAAAAATTCTTGTCTAAAAGTCATTCAGATGTTAACAATATACTCAGTTACATGCAATATGAAAAGTCAAAAGAGAGGATTTCATTTTATTTGTCCTGATCTTGCTACTTTAAGGTCAGTAGCAGAGGTCATCAAAATAACTAGAAAATTACTTTAAGTAAATGTTGTTATATACTTTATAATCATTTCAATTGAAAGTCTACATTTACACTTTGCATTTTGTAATTCTGTGGATAAAAATAATGTACAGGCAGTGTAATAGGAAACACTGGGTTTTGAAGCCTCATGCATGATTCTTTTTGTCTGTGCAGTTTATGGTTTGCAAATTTTTGCAATAGCTTAAGGTTCTCTGTGTCTTGGCTTTTGTAACAACACATGAAAGTTCCTGTTCTCCAACAACAATTAATAATTCACATCCTTTTGTGAAATATAACAAGCTAAGTAGGCTTAGTACCTTATCAGAAATTACCTTGTAATGAATATGTTTCACTTCCTTTATTATTTGGCTTGGTTTGTAAATTTGTCCTCTGGCATACTTGTTAGTACAAACTGCTGGTATTTTGAAGTCTGAGGAAGTATCTGGAGTTAGCAGGATACTCGAAGATGATACCCTAAATTTCATAAAGAGTTGTACTTTAGCTGGATTGTATTAAGTTGTTCTTCTGTGGGATCCCTTGCTGCTTTGAGAAGCTGTAATCTTTACAAACATTTCTATAACACATTTCGTTCATTGCATATGACATAAAAGCTGGAAGCAAGAACAGTTGGTTTCTTCCTGAAATATTTTAAGACGTCAGTGTTTGCAACCAAACCATCCAGTCTTCTGTTCTTTCTTCAAGGAGAAATCTGCAGCGGTGCTTTCTCTGTTGAGACTCAAGGGAAAGTGAATTAATATTGGTGGACAGAAGTCCATTTTAGGTAAATGTTATATGCTGGGAACAAAACAACAAAACCCCTCATTAGCAATTCTTTTTTTAAAAGTTTTCCGTCAGCAAACTTTCAGCTTTGGCAGAACAAACATTGAAATTTTACAGCTTTTCTTTCAATTAAAGATTCTGGAAACCAGCAAAACAATGAGAGTTGAGCCTTGTAAAGAAAGGGTAATTCTTACTGTTTTAGCACCAAGAGTTACTTTCAATACTAGCAGATGGCAGACTTCTGTGCCAGAGCTCACCTACCATGCTAAAAGAAATTATTGGGATCTGATTTCCCAACTTCACAATAAAAGAATAAGGTTAAAGTTGGCATCTGAATGGGACCCCTCCAAGGAACTTTCAATTTTTATGGGGAAGAAAATGCTTGTGATTCAAATAGAATTGTTAACATGAGACACTTGGTCCTTTCATGAGGTCAGACAGAGAAGGAAAGGAAAAATAAAATAGCAGGCAGAAAGACAGATGTCAAATATTAAGTCACTGTTCATTTATGTTTGATTTTCGTGTTGTGAGTTGCAATAGTTTTCCAGGGAATGCCTTAGCTGCTACTTCATTTGCAAAGCAAATGGGAAGCCTGAAGCACTATTTCAGGCTCCAGTTCTTAATTCAGTAGATTGAAACATGAGCTTCTGCTTGTAAAATGAGATATAGATTACTTTGAAAGGGTATTAAAAGGAATAATAACAGAGGTTATTATGGAATTTACAGTCAGTGCAGTTAAATATCTAAAAATGTATTGCAGGGAAGGAAGACGCATAGCATCAAACATATACGGGCTTTAAATGGAAATGAAAAAATGCATTATGTATCATTACTCTAGTTTTGTGGATAATATATTCAGATACCTCATCAGTGAGAATGATGTAAATGTGTGATGGACTGCATTCTTTAAGTAAAGAGTCACTCCCTCGTCTGGAAAGGACCATTCACCAGAGGAAGTATGAAACTAAATGCACGCACGCTCAGTAGTCTGTAAGGACTGGGTAGTACTTTATGGAAGCATTGTATTGTTCACCTCACCTAATTCTAATAAGCATGCCCAAATAAAATGCCCTTAAGGGCTCAGGTTTCTGTAATGATCTTGACTTTTTTCTAAAAGTAATACAGCTCAACACTGTTATAAAACAAGTTACTTGTTTTATATATTACAGAGTGTCTCACCCCCCAACAATTATTTTGCCGCTTCACAACTGGGAACCCAAAGAGGAACCTACAAAAGAAGAAGAACTCGGTCCTTTAGTAGAACACATTTATGAGGTAAGATTTATACTTGTTGCCCTAGGAGCTCATGCTGCACGCATTTAAATCCTAATGGATTTGGTTTATTGTCTTTATCTGAAACTATATAAAGCCACAAATGTAAACATTCTGACTTTAGCACATGACCAAATTTAATCTGAGAATTCACAACCCTGGTATCTGTTCATGTTAGTGAAGGAGATATTAGTTTATGCTAGGAGACTGCCTTTGACATTTAAGGGATCTGTAAACATTTTGGGTGTTTGACAATAACAAAAAAGAGTGCTTAAAGGCTCATTGTAATCAAACATTTTCAGTTATTTGACAGGTTTCTCATTGAAAGCTGTGAGTGTTGTGCACAGGAAAAAATAAGTTTACTGTAATATTTAGCTAACTGAAAGAAGCCCTTTACACACACATATAACTTGTTATGTCATTCTTCAGAAAATGCTCAGTTGAAAATAACTCTTAATGTTTGAAGTATACGTATTTCTGCCTTGTACTGTTGGGTTTTTTTCTGTGGTTGATTCCTCATTTGAAAGAATAGCATTCAGGTTAGAAAAAAGTGCATTGAGTAAACCTCATGGAATAAAAACTATCTTTGGAATCTGATGGATGACTTCTATTATAGGGGGTATAACAGAGTGCTTCACGTATGGTTATAATTCACAAACTAGCACTCTCTTGAGCAACTGAGCTTCATCAACAGTTTAACATTGCAATTTGCATGACTCATACAAAACTGTAATGAATTAGACTGTAAAATGCAAAATATTATTTGTGAATTCCTCCTCTTAACATAATTCTCTAAACTGAAAATTCTCTAACAAAACTTCTTGTCTCAAGCATTTGGGCAGTTTGTGGAACTATATATGTGACTTCAAATGTATTAAAAAAGACACCTTAAAATAGTTACGGTGATTAGTTACAGTGATTAAACCACTTTCATGGCTTATTGATATCAGCAAAGCATAAAAAAGGCCAAACACTCACCCAAAAACCCTTTACTGGAGAAGATGTAGGATTGCAAGTGGGGTTTATTCAGTTCTAAGTAAAACTTATCAGTCACAAAAATTCTACACATTCAAAAAAGGAGGTTCTCAACATCTCTAGAAATTTTGAGTAAAGCTTCATGGTGCTCTGCTTCTTTAGCTCTCATGCCCAGTGTTAACACATATCCAAATTTCCTGTGGCTATCAGTTATTTTCAAATTGTAAATTGATCTAATAAAACTTTTTTTAATAGCCCAGATTTTTTAATTTCTGTTATTTCTATCTTTATCCATTTTCCCAGAAAAGAATAATGTCTGGGGATGTTACTTTAGGAAAACTACTTCCTTATTTTCTTTTGGTGAAATTTGAACCGAGAAATGTTGAAAATAGAGTTCTTTCTTAACCACAAAAATTAGTTTAAGCTCTGCTATACCTTCTATTTCTGCACCCTGAAATGCGATTCTTTCATGTCCTGAAGTTTCAGCTATTTTCAAGTACGTTCTGTTAAGGTTCGTTGTATATATATTTGTATAGTGTATTTTGCTAGTATATTTTGATTTGGGGTTTTTGTGCCTTTTTAGGTAATTTCAGTTTTCTCATATGTAGAAGAAAGTGGGAAAGGTGATGGATTTCTTGAACACTGACTCAAGCAGAAAAGGTTGTTTTCCTAGATTGCCACTGGCTTTGTAACAAATGTAGAGAGGTCCTTTCCCCTATCTGCCACAGATTTTCCATCAGTAAAATTATATTAATAATCTGTACATCTTTCCCAAAGTACTTCAAGGCTGCGAACACTAGGAATTTGAAAATGTCTAAGTAGTGGTTGCGGGGTTTTTTTTGTTGTTGCTGTTTACTGCCTTGGAAATTGCTGATGATATTTGTTTGGCAGCTGCACAACATAGGACCAAGTGCCATCAACAATACAGTTCTCCATGTCGGTTGGCCTGTGTCCAGTCGAGAAGAATTTCTGCTTTATATTCTTCATATTCAGACACATGGACCATTGCAATGTCAAACCAGCTCTCCTATTAATACAATGCAAATAAAGGTAAGTCAGCCTCTTTTATTTCCATCCCTGTCTGCACTTTGCTTGATTTTTTTCTGCCTACAATTCACAATAGGATGAAGCTTTTGTGGATTTTTTTCAGTTACCATAAGACCATTTTAACTGGTTAAGAAGCAAGTTACAGATAGTCTATAATGTTTCTAGTTTGGCAGATGTGTTGCACAGTATGCATTTGGTTTTTGTTCTCTTCTTATCAGGAGAAACTTGTATTTCAATTCAGTACCACAGATACAAGGTAATTTTTTAAACAGAAATCTGCAGGGTTTTCCTTGACAGTCATTTATAACACGGCTTTGAATATCTGACACAAAATATTTCAGCTCTCATGAGATCCTAAGAATTCCTGTGTCCTGAAGAGTATATTAATTCAGAAAGTCATCTGCACATCAGGTGCTCAGTGGATGATCTCCCGAAAGTGACATAAACCTTTGTCATGTCAAGGGATGCGCATACCTTTTCAGTTGAGTCTGATACAGCCTATCAGTGGTTTGTTTATCAAAAGGTCTTACATCTGAACCTGTTAGCAGTGGGGAAAATCCTTTATAGCCCAATAATGTCATATCATTAAATTGAAGGACATTAACTTCTTGGAGCTGTTTATTTAATAGACAGCAGACAGACACCAGGTTTTGTAGCAGTATTTTTAAAGGGTGTAACACAATTTTAGGTTTTTATTCCTATACATATAATTTACATGGTGATACAAATTATTTGCATAGTGATTTGGTTTTTTTCAGTATCACAGGCTAATTCAGGTTTGAAGGGACCTTAGGAGTACTCTGATCCAACATCCTACTCAAGCAGGATCAGCTGTAAGATCAGACTAGATTCTTCAGGGCTTTATCCAGTCTGGTCTTTAAAAAAAAAAAAAAAACCAACAAAACATGAATGGAAGCTGCAAAACCTCCCTGGGCAAATTTTGATGCTTCTTGATTGCCCTTACAGGGAAAAGGTTTTTCCCAACATTCAGTCTGAACTTCTATTGTTTCCACTTATCCCATTGCCTGTCATCATACCACCACGCACCTCTGTGAAAAACCTGGCTTCATTTTTGTGACAGCCTTCTCCCTTCAACAGCTTCAGTCCACTCAAAGCATTCTCACCTCTGGGCTGAACAAGCACTGGTCCCTTATCCACTCCCTGCAGGACAAACGCTCCAGCCCTGAGCTTCCCTGTAGGCTCCCCACAGGTATTAATATCATATGCGATATTTTATATTATGTTTAGGTTCAGCATTGTAGGAGACAGTATAATCTGTAGAACCCAGGACAGGGAGTCGTTTTAGAAGCCTATGTATTTTTTACCTGTCTTAAAGTGTTAATGATTTTAATTTTTCAAAGAACATACTTTCAATATCCTGTGAAGTAAAGCTATCAACTGGAATTCTGCATTCTGCATATACTCTAGAAATGGAAGTTTTCATGTACTGCCACTTGATAAAAGCCTTCATATAATCTACAACTGTTCTATGGCTTAATCAGTATTAACTCTAATTGTTGCAACTTTGTCAGCAACATGAAAGGGTTTTGGTTTTTCTACTTGGAAATGATTGTGTAATTATTTTAATCATACCAGCAAAAAAGAGAAAATTCCTCTGCCTATTTTTTCGTAAGTGTTATTCTTAGGTATTGTATACTGCCCAAATTGCTTCCTCTTCCAAGGACATGGTTCTTATTTTATAGCAGAGCTGGAGATCTCAGAGTTTGGAGGAAACAGTAACAAGGGGAAGGAAGCCTAGTAGCAGCCTCCTCAGTTGAAGTGTTGATACAGCAGTGTCTACAAGCCTGTTTTAAGATCTATGTTTGTGATGGCAGATCCCCCCAAAAGAACTTGGTTTGGCTCCAAGTCAGAAAATTTAGCAAAACACAGCTCTACATATTATTCCATCAAAAACAAGGTATCCAATTTATTAAGCATAACTGATTCCAGACACTTCTGGAGTAAACACCACTTCTCGAGTTTAACCAGTAGCCTGTTAAACATCTTGCAGAGAGAGCTGTGTTCCAAATGCTAAAAGTATTATACGTCTTTTGCATACCAAGAGGAGTTTGAGTTTAGTACAGTGCAGACGTCTTTCGAGTGAAGGAGATTGCTCACAACCACAGGAGCTGCAAGAGACAGAACTGCAATATATACTTACAAGAATACAGAAAAATTGATGTTTACCAAATACATTATTAAAGCAGATCATGTTGCAAGTACATGAAAAGGATTTCATCCCTCCCTAGTCACTGTGCTCTAAGTTTCAATTAAGAAGCTGAGATGAGAGCATTACTGTCAGGAGGGCAGAGGTCCTAAGTAGAATAGTGCCACAATTCTTATGGCATTTTCAGGCAATGTATTTTTGGTGGTTATTATTGCTTTATTTTTTTTTTAGTTTGCTCTTCCTTCTCCTCCTTGTGAATGATTGCATCTGTTACGTAAACAAGGCTCAATTCTTATGAGGCTTGTGAGAAATCTTCCTGTAATAATGAAATATTGTTCCATTTGTCTTAGTAGAATATGGCTGTAGATGCACAATCATTATTGCAAGAATTTAAACATCCTTATTTGCAGTTTTTCAAAACACTGAACAGCATGAATACACAAATCAGGTTTCAAATATGTCATGCTTATCTATTGCTTCAGATGGGAAAACGATACAGAGACAACTTCCTTCAGGTTTTGTATAAACAGCAGGATGGCTGGCTCAAATTCCCGAATAAGTCTAAGGACATTATATGCATGGCTCTTCTTGGGTTTCAGAGCCTAACTCTCTTAGGATGCTTGGGTATTTCCCCTTTGAAATTACTTAGATGGTTCAGTTTCAGTTAGAGCAGTGTCTTCTTCCCCATTGCTGAATTTCTTCTCTTGTAGAAAGGTTTCCTCTGTGTTTTTTTGTTTCTTCCACAAAGATAAATCAAACCTCTGCACAGTCAGGATGACTCTTACTTAGGGGCTTTCATGTAGCTTATCTTTCTCTGAAGGCACTGAGGTATGTGAAACGATAATAAAGTTATGAGTCTTGCAAAAGGTGTGAATAGTAGGGAAAGGACTGATGAAAGATACAGAACAGAGGAACTAAGTACGCTAGGGTGCTTTAATCTGGAAAGGAGGTGACTATGCGGAAATGTGATCCACAGGATCAGAAGTGGTGGGAAGAGTGTGGGTTCGGATTGACTGCTCTGCCTATTCCTGCACAGGAATGCACCATGTTCACTGTACAGGAACTGGAGCATCAAATGAAGCCTGTAAAGCCAGATTCAAAACAAGCAAAAGGAAGTGGAAGTTCATAGTGGCAGTTATTAGATATCTGGAACTTGTTGCCAGGGGAAGTAGTCAGGGTTAAAAGTTTACATGGTTTTAAAAGGAAACTGGACAAATTTGCAAAAAAGAAGACCAGTGAAGATTAATAAATGAACAAAAAATTCACGCAGATCAGGAAGTCCCTAAACTGAAAACATTTGGAAGCTGAAAGTTATTAAGAGAGAGCATTGTGTATGAATGTCCTGTTCCTGAAGGTATGAATGAACTCTTCCTTGCACACCTGTTTAAAGGCAGTGCTGATGAGAAGATGGACTTTTGGCCTGAGCCAATATTCCTGAAGAGTTGGGTTTTTTTCCCCATACTGATGGCAAAAAGTAGTTTTATGGAGCATGTGCCTACAAATACCAGATGTATAGGCAGTGGTTTCCAACTATGGTAGACAATACAAGGTGACACACATGGCACGTTCTCAGTAGCTGAGCACTGCAGTACCATGAGTGAGGTATCTGTTGGGGGAGCAGCAAAATAGCAGCTAAAATCCAGCACATGGGTCAGGTGCATCCATCAACATGATTGACCAGGATCTATATTAAAAAAAAAAAAAAGACTTATATAGAAACCATCTAGTGTTCAAATGTGTCTACATATCTACATATGCATCAGTTGTGTTCATATATTGAGGGCTTCTTCAAAGACGTGAGATAATATGTTGTGGTTCTTTAAATTTGTCATCATTAAAGAAGTGTATATGTGCTGCTGAAAGAATCCTGGAAAGAAAATTCCCACATGTTATCACATCGAGAGGAAGAGATTTACTAGCTATTTAACCATTCCCTTATTGCAAAAAGACAATGTTAACCTAATTAAGCAACTGAAAAAAAAATCTTATTTTTGCCTAAGGGGTTTTCATCAGTTCATAAATTTTAGTATCATTCACTTGTTGGATGCTTTTGACTGAAAGTCTCAGGGAATATCAAAACAGTTCCTTCTTCAACCTCATAATTTTAATCAGATGAACAGTACAGATTTTCCAAATCTAGTACTACACAGCATTAGTGTGTGGAAGGTGTTGTGTGTTTATAGCTATTCTCTTCCCTCTAGTGTACAAAATTTCTTACAATTATGATAATTTTCTTCAGGAATTTAAGATATTTTATGTTCAGAGGTTAAAGGTACTGATAAGATGGATCTGGTGCAGCTCTTCATAATCTGATACCCTTAAAGAATAGTCTCACCTATGTTTAGGTGAATTCCTGTTGAGATCTTATTGCAAATTTACTCATATGTTTTGTTGTGATTTTACATGATTGAATTGTTATGAATTATGATTTATCTTTCCCTCATAACAACTCTGTTCCAGGTGTTCTCTGAAGCTTCTTGAAAGAAGCCATAAATGCTCTGTGTAGAAATTAGACAAACTGCCAACAATAACTATAGCTTTTAATCAGAGAACAGAAATGCTGAGGAGAATACATTTAATATGAGAATAAAAAAGAGCAAACTGTTGCATTATATAAATTTGAGTTGTTACCAAAAGAAATCTGTAAAAAATAATGATCAAAAGTTGTAGTGCTAGAA
Source organism: Pezoporus flaviventris (assembly GCF_033815535.1). Classification (NCBI taxonomy): domain Eukaryota; kingdom Metazoa; phylum Chordata; class Aves; order Psittaciformes; family Psittacidae; genus Pezoporus; species Pezoporus flaviventris. The sequence continues at coordinate 13,813,958 of NW_026892595.1, forward strand.
TTCAGGTTTCCTTTTCTTTTATGTTCTGAAGCTGGTAAAATCCTTATATTTCAATAGACAGATTCTGGTCTGAACTAATGACGAGATTTCTGTGCAGCAGCTTTGAATTTATCCTGGGGATCAGAATCTGGCCCAAAAAGTCTAACAAAATCAAGTACAGCAATGAAATTAACACCAGTGAAAAATGGAAAAAATGTCATCTGTTATACCTGAGCAATATCTTGCTATGCTATTACTCATCATACTCCTAGCTGAAGACAGCATATTCTTATTCTCATGGCTGTGCTGTTAAATTGAAAAAACAGTGCTAATCCAAAATTCAAGACCTCTGAGAAGAGAACAAATCTGTTAGAATCATTGCATGAGTACGTCATTAGCGTTCACATTTTTTCTCTTTGCAGTTTGCTATTCCACAAGACACTCCTGAACTTGCTGCTTTTTTATATAATTCCACAATTTCTCATTACATCAGGAGAAGGGAAGTCACAGTGCCAGAACCTTACAGGAAAAACTCTGCAAAAATATTGGTGAGCTATCTAAACACTATCAACTGGGAATACACATACAGTTTGTCAAGGTGGCTGTTGGTTTGACTGCAATTTATTTACTGATTTTTAAGTATTTTTCTAAGTGATTTTTAAGCCCTAAGTTTAAAATACTGCTTATTACATATCACCAAGCCACAGGTTAGCTGTTTTGTTTGACACAGCTTTGCATTAAAGATCATGCATGCCAAATTCCTGGTTGTCTTACTCCTGGCTGCTTACAGAGAAACCTCTGTGGTCTTACAGTTGCACACTTATCACAGGGAACTTCACCACAGATTTGGAGAATGGGCCTTTTTCTAATGAATTATATTTCAGAATCAGTCTTCTGAAAGGTAGGTATATCACTGTTACCTTGACTCCTAGCATTCTGGCTCTTTCATAAAGCATAATTCACACTTAAAATGAACATTTTCATGTAAAGTAACAGTTCTGACATGAAAATGCTTTGGAATATATTTTTTTCCCCCAGTCAGTATTTATATTCCTGTGGAAAGGTAAGACCCTCTTCCCTTATAGTACCACAGGCAAGGCAAATGCATTTTAAACATTACAGACAATGCTGGAGCAAGAGCAGAGATCTTTCTCCCATGAAATTAGTTCTGATTAGCCAGTATGGTACCTGAGTATTTGACCTAGGCTGTATTTTAAGAAGGTTAGGGTTTTTTGCATTGCTGCATGCAATGTCCCATCCTTAGAAAACTTAAGCACTTCAGGTATCAGCTCGCCTTGCCTGGAGGCTGTTTTCAAACTTGGTGACCTTGGGGTCATGCAGTCAGTGCTTTCCCTCTATTTTTCTAAACCTCAGGCAGAGTTTCTGTCATGCTGTCCAGTCTCCTATTAAGCTGTTTAATGCAAGCTCATGTTTGAATTGCATGACATCACTAGAATTCGGTAGGAAGAAGAGAACCTCACAGACGTAAGTATTCTCGAGTAATAGAATAATTATGCTGCTTCTGAAAGTTAATTTGGCAATTTTTGTAACAGGAAGAAGATAGAATCTGAAAGTAATGAATACCAGAATGTTATTAAAAACAAAATCGCAGATGAACCCATTTTAAACAGTAATCACTGTTGATTCCTATGTAATTCTTTCATCAACCTAATACCCTGGGAAGAATCTGATTCCACTGGGACTGCAGGAAAAATGCCTGGGCTTTTGAAGACATTCCAGTTAGTACCACAGAACACTTAATCCATTCTTCAGTAATACCTAAATTATCAGTTATCTTTCTCAGTGATTAAGTTCATGTGCTACCAACATAGAAATTACTGCAGCAACTGAAAGTGGTTAACAAAGTTTTTAAGTATGTACTGTGTCTGCATCTTAAACTAGGAAGCAGAGATTTTTCAGCTGCTTGATGTAGACAGATAGTTTTTAGCTGAATACTTACTAATGTAAAATTGGCTCTTTGATAAGCAGTCTTCTAGTGCATTACGCTTTTAATAAGTACATATTAGCTTAGGGTTGGATACGGTGCTTACCACTGGATATATAGCAGGACTTTTCCAGGATGGCCATAGAAAAGCAGTATGTCATTTGTTCAGTTAGACATGGGTCTCAATTCTATGTGCCTTTGGCATTGCATACTATGGATCCAGAAAAAATAAATTTTTATTTGACATATTGGAAGCATACATGAAAAGTGAGTGTTGCTCTGGAAAATGGATGATTGGCTAAAGGTGATTCTTTGTTAAAATTTGTATTTTGTCTAATCATAAATTTTAAGGTTTTTTTCATCAAAGCATTTTCACAGAGAGGAAAAAGCATTCTGAGAACTTCTATTGTTTATTAAAAATTTGGTTTCTTTTCCATTAGTTCTAATGTTACAGTGTTGTGAAAATCACTACAGGTTAAATGCATTACTAAGAATAATAGAAATATGTGTTCGGGTCCTAAAATATCAGCCAAAAGTAGACTTTTCTGCATGCTAATGATTTGTTTTGTTGATACGTGTTTTTGACTACTATGATTAATGAAAACAGCTCTCCTCTTTCCTGCAAGATAAATAAATCTGGTTGGAGGATGTTTAAATATGAAAAACCAAATAAACAGATACTTTGAAATACTCATTAAAAGAAAAAAGAAGTTTAGAATTGCAAGTTCCAGGATTTGTGGTTTCATTTTTCAGGCAGAAAACAGGGAGTAAGCACACATCTTCTACTTAACTTGTGATAAGACAGAGATTTGGATTTGTGGGGAAAGCTATGTATAAAGCTGTGTATGTATTCCTTTAGGGAATACATACATTATCATCTCATTTCCTGAAGTATGGGCTTTGGTAATGCAGCCATTCTCAGTGTCCCAAGGGAACATACTTGTGAAAACTTGGTTTTGCTTTCAAGGTCACAAGACCTTCTGTGATGAGTGTCAATAAAGCATCTGTAAGGGAAGGATTCCCTTAACAGATCTCTGTTCTAAAATGTGACTCAATTACAACCTGAGCCTTCTTCATGAATCAAATGAAAACTTTTTAGGCAAAATCCATTTGCATATATATACCTATACATTATTTTACACACACGTTTACTCTTTTTTCTGTAATACCTTTCTTCCTTTCTACACCCCAACCAACCGCATAATTTCTGTGGTTATCCTGTGAGACTCTGCTCATTTCCTTATGTGGCTTCTAGTCAGCTTCAACCTTTGAGACATTCTTCTGGCAGACTTTAACAGAGTATATAGTTTTGAGTTGCATTGCTTGGCTTTTGTCTTCAACCCTGTGTATGAGCCAGAATCACTGCTCATCAGGAATGTTTCATGGACAGCAAGTTCCAAGTAGAGCAACTAAAGAATCTCAGCAAATATTCTGGCTGCTATAATGTAAACATCAGTAAAAGGAGAGTTAAGAGAAAAATTTGGGAACATAAAGGCTTTAGGCATAGACCACAGGAAAAAGAAGTGTTGAAATCACAAAATGACTGATAGATGAAGACAAAGCACATGCTTCAAAGGATTAATAAGTACCTGGGTATTTTAAGAGTTTTTCAGAGTAGACGTCATTGAAAATTTTTACTTTTATATTCATTACTATAGGTAGGTGGTTGTATTCACTGGTAGTGCAAAAAGACTCTCCCCCTTGGTTTATAGTTCTCACAATGACTCATGGGATGGCTATCATGTATATTAGTTGAAGTTACTGATTTAATTCTTTATGGGGAAGTTGATTTGTTTTGCTAGTTTATAGCATTTGAAAATGGTTATATGCATTTTTAAAGCACAAGCATTTGAAAATGATTATATGCACTTTTAAAGCACAAGTATGACTTTCCTTTGTTTTGCACACAGAACTGTACAAATGTGAAGTGTATCCTGATTTCCTGCACTGTGGGACAACTGGAAAAAGGAAAGAGTGCAGCACTGAAAATCAGGTCCCGGCTATGGGCCCAAACATTCCTGGAGGTAATGCACACAAAAGTCTCTTTCTATGCATTAAGACCCCTGCATCTTTTATTTGAACAGATATGTAAGAATACAAATGATGACATTAAATGGATCAAATGCAAATCCTTTTTGTTACCACTTTCTTTGAATGTAACTTCTCACTGGTTCCTGTTCAGGTCGCATGCATGCTGCTTACTCTTCTTTTTTTTTCACTATCACCCCCTCTCTAATTTATGTCCTGAATATTACCTGAAAATTCCAAGATTATTTTTAAACACCTCTCCTGTTTTTTTTTCTGCTTTCCTAGACTGGTCCAAGTCAATGATCATTTAGGTCTCCACGATGTGCTCTGCATTCATCATGTCTTTCCCAATGAAAGGTTTTTCTTTGAGCCAAATAATATATGGTGTACACTGTGTCCATCTTAAAAATTCATTGTTATTAATTGTCTGTTAATCTAGGAAAGAGTAATATGTATCAAGCTCATATGACATCCAAATACTCGTGTAGTGACAATCTGTGTATCATCACTGAAAAGAATGGACAATGCAGACCATGGAAAAAATTAACTTCGCTTTGCAAATTCTTGCATTTCCAACTTCATCTGCCCTCAAAATTCTATCTACACTGCATAAAGCAGAGGGATTGCACTGTGAGCTGTTACCTCACAGCTGGCAATGTGGTTGTCATATCTTTAACACTGGGCATTGGAAAACTTATAATTCAGTTTGCTGTTACTAGCAAAAATCTGGAGATCCTTTGTTGGTCAAACTGATTGATTGTCACCTTCCTTCTTAATGTAATTTAAAATTCCCCAGTCTTTCTACCTAGAACACAAGAACTTTCTTGTGTTCCCCATAGCTGTAGAAGAATGATTTATTGACAGTTCCTCTTACCCTAGCAAGAAAAGAACTGAGGATCTTCAGATTACAACAGGAGCTTCAAATTAAGCTCCTCGCACCTTTGGAGTTAATTTCTCCCTTTCCTCCAATGTGAAAGTAGATAAACTAATTTTTCCTTGCTTGATTTGCTTTCCTGGAGAAACAAGAACACAGATGGGATGGTATTTATAGGAAGCTGAATGCCAGCTCAATGGCTAACCATCATGGCTCCAAATCCACAGTGGGTGCATACTTTGAGGGTCATGGGTTTCTCTTAGTGTATTGGACTATGGCAGTGCTTACGAGAAGGATAACATGAAAGGTTTGTCTACCTCTCTATCAGGACTTAAGGGTACATTCTGTGTTTCTTCTGCAACAGCTATGAGCACCATTATGACTGAAGAGAGCATAGAATTATTTGGCCTTACTGGAGGAAAAGTGATTTCTGTCTAACTCAGTAACAAAGGGCATCCTTTCAGATACTAGGTTAATTAATTCCTGATTTGTCAATTCTTTTTATAAACAATCAATTCCAAGAAACTTGTATATAGAATCATAGGATCATAGAACAGTTAGGGTTGGAAAGGACCTTAAGAACATCTAGTTCCAACCGCCCTGCCATGGGCAGGGACACCTCATGCTAAGCCATGCTCTGGTCTCTAACCCAAGGCTCTGTCCAACCTGGCCTTGAACACCACCAGAGATGGAGCATTCACAACTTCCCTGGGCAACCCATTCCAGTGCCTCACCACCTTACAGTAAAGAATTTCTTCCTTATATCCAATCTAAACTTCCTCTATTTAAGTTTGAACCTGTTACCCTTTGTCCTACCACTACAGTCCCTAATGAAGAGTCCCTCCCCAGCATCCTTACAGGCTCCCTGTGAGGTCTCCACGCAGCCTTCTCTTCTCCAGGCTGAACAGCCCCAACTTTCTCAGCCTATCTTCATACGGGAGGTGCTCCAGTCCCCTGATCATCCTCGTGGCCCTCCTCTGGACTTGTTCCAACACTTCCATGTCCTTTTTATGTTGAGGACACCAGAACTGCACACAATACTCCAGGTGAGGTCTCACGAGAGCAGAGTAGAGGGGCAGGATCACCTCCTTCGACCTGCTGGTCACGCTCCTTTAGATGCAGCCCAGGATACGGTTGGCTTTCTGGGCTGCAAGCACACACTGAACCTGGCTCATGTTCAGTTTCTCATTGACCAGCACCTCCAAGTCCTTTTCCTCAGGGCTGCTCTGAATCTCTTCTCTGCCCAGCCTGTAGCTGTGCCTGGGATTGCTCCAACCCAGGTGTAGGACCTTGCACTTGTTATGGTTAAACTTCATAAGGTTGGCATCAGCCCACCTCACGAAGTTTAACCATGCCATAGTTTTTCTTCACTTCCTGTAACAAATATATAATGCTTTTAGGTAGAGGCATATTTAGCAAAGGTGTTTGAAAGGCTAGGCTAGACGTACTCCATTTAGGTTTGCTCAGTTATCTGCTAGGGGGGAAAAAAAGGCAGGCTCTGGTTCAAATTTAAGCCCAAGGGCTTGATAGTTTGAATGTCCCTCTGTCCTCCCAAATCTTGGTAACTGAGGTGGATGTCTTCTACTGTAATCTTTTGGAAAGATCTGAGAAAGTCTTGCGCAGAAAATGCCAGTAGTGCATCTCTGCACTCATCGAAAAAGCACATTTTGGAAAATATGGTGGGAATTTTATTCCATTTTTTCTCTCATTCCAGTAAGAGTCTGTCTGACATTTGCACACTGGCTAGTCTCTCTTAACTGCACTAGTCCACTCTTCCTAACACATTAGAGACAGGCAGAGAGGCAGAGGTATTCTCCTTGGCTGGAACAATCTGATAATTTTGACCACTGCTCTGTGCAAGCAATATCACAGTGAACCTTCCCTGTCTTCCTCACCAAGGAAGAAGTAACACTTAGCTCCCTTAGCTAACTACCTTACTGCAAACTGGACCTCACATATTCCAGATTCAATCAAGTCTTTCTCTTCATCATTCTACTGGTGAAGTCTGAGTAACTCTTTAAGGGCCAAAACCAAGGTCTTGTGAAAAAACACACACATAAATGAAACTCCTTGCACAGATCCCTAGATGCCAATTTTCTAGGCTGCTTACAGCTATTTCAGTGGGAATTAGCCTCATAAAAGTTCTTCCAAGTCCAGTTTAGTATGGAGCAAGAAATAACTGTAAGAGATTAAAGCTAAAAAAAAAAAAAATAATGAGAAACAGAGAGTGCCTCTTTCATTTTTTGGATGTGACAGAGGATGTGTAATAGTTGCAACAAAACTAGCTACAGGAGACACGCAATCTCCTTTTCTTAGTGGCTCTTCATAAAGACAAAATATTTTTCTAAATTATAAGTTTAGTTACCCTGACTTAGGTTCAGAACAAGGATAACTGCATGAAATTCAGTGGCATGTTTAATGGAGCAGTGGGACACATCTTATCTAATTTTAGTCATCTAAAAATTAGATGTCAATTTTGGTTGCCTAACTCTGTAGCCAGTGACAAGACAGAGAGATGTCTTCAGAGGATTCTTTATCTAGCTGATTTGAAACACCTGTTCTGCCTTCCTTCTGGTCTGAATAGTGGAGAATAGTCAAAGTATGCCTTGGGACTGGGGGGTGTGCAAACACACTTAGGCAATGCCAGGGCTGCAGGGCTTTTAGCTCCTCCTTGCTCCTTAATAAATCCTGCTTGCTATGCCTGAACCTCCCTTCACTCAGTTCACCAGTAATAAAATATGGAGATTCTCAACAAAATTTCTCATCAAGGAAGTACAATTAAAGCATTCACTCTAACAGTGATGATAGCTCCAGGTGCCAGGCAATGAAGGCAAGGAGATGAAGGATGAGAGAACTGGAAGGACTTCTAGCTGATGGCCCAAAATAACAAGGTATAACAGCAGGCTCTTTCTCATTTCTATACCCTTCTAGACCTCTCAGTTTCTTTTAATGTCCTTGTAGACATGCAGCTTCAGCAGAAGGGGAGCACCATCACTCTATAAAGCAGGGATATGGGGTTTCTCAAGCTGAGGAGGGAACTGAATTCACATCTTCCAGTCATGAATTCTCTAATCACCAGACTGCCAGCTCTGGCTTCTGCCACTGAATATTGAATAAATAAAGTCTTTAAGTCTTTCCACTAATGCTTTAGGATCCTTTTAAATAATTTTTAGATTCTGCCTTCTGAGAGGGTGGAAATATTCTCGCTAAATCCTGATTTGGGTGCCTCTCTTCCTGATAAGGGATAGTCCTCATGCACTACCCTGATGGTTAGTACAAGTCAGTTTGCCTGAGGTACCTCATTGTCTTGGTATGCTGTACAGGCAGCCTAGATACTGAATTTCAGGGTTTGGATAGCAGTCTGAGGTCAGACGCTTAAGATGTGGGTGTTGCAGCACTCATCATCTTTATTATGTCAAGTATATATTTCCATTTTTAGGCATCTAAAATGAAGGAAGAGTGCGTGTTCAGAACCACTCAGACAACAACTATGTAACAGAGATGGCAAAACATGGCTTTGTGTACTAAGGCAGCACCCTATTACAGTGTGGCTGCCATGTTTCTGTTCCTTTTCAGCTTTCTCAGATTAAAACTAGATTTTTCTCCCTTTTAGCTATTAAAGTTCACACAGTCAGGGATGCCAAATTCAAATATCTGGATCTGTCTAAAAGTCATGAGAGAAACAACACAATTATACTCAATAACATTGAAAGAAAACAAAATAAGCTTCAAGCCTCTTGGGAACCTTGCACACCCTCTGTGGGTGTTTTTATATTACTGCCTCCCCAAGCAATCCCAGAAGGAGATTTTTATCACTCTATGAAACTTTCAATACAGGCTGAAAGAATGAGCCGAATTCCATGTCCATTAGTGCTGTAAGGGTCCAAAGAGCTTGGTGCCTGGAAGGATGTCACAAATCAGACAGATGGTACAGATTCATCATTTAGAAATGAATTTTTGAAACAGATGTTTTACTAGCCAACTCCTGAGTCTTATATTTAAAAGTACCCATCAAAGAACATGGGGCAAGATCTCCTTGGATCTCCCCCTCATGACTCAGAAATACCATGATTACCCAAATGGGAACATAATATAGCCCTAACAGGACACAACGTAACATAACCATGTAAGGTTGTTTCTCTTTTGCACGAATCAGTCTATTGCTTGATCAGCAAATCTGAATGCAAAAGTCAGCTTTACTAGAGGGCTCATATTTACCGCCAGGCTTTGAAGTTAATCCAGAAAAGTTTGTGATTCTTCTTGGCCTTTGCACAATGTCTGTGTATGTCTTTGTTGGCTGCTTGGGAAATTTGGGCTGCTTTATTTACTCAAACATGTCCAATCATTGCACGTCATTTAACTGGTATATGTCATGGGAGTCTGGGTTTTAAGGTGACAGATTACAACTGTCAAGAGGCAAAGGGGTCAGCTGTTGTCAGTTATACTAAGTGGAAGAGGAAGGAGTCACTCAGTACATGACAGATCTTTTGTGGCAACAAAATATGCAGACTGATCCATATAACTTTGATGAGAAACGTGAATTATTTCATCCTAGCATAATCAATCACTTTCAGTAAAATTCTTCTCAGGTTTGTATTAGCATACCTATGAGGAGAAAGTGCGTAATGACAGTGCGTTCTCAGCTTTAATGAGCACAATTTCTTCTGCAGATCATCGTATCTTCTTTTAAACACTCTTGAGGAATGTTGTATTTCACTATTATCCTGCTTTCTTTAGTATATGAAAATTTTGTACATTAATTGAATGTGCAAAAGAGTTTGGGATGTTGCTGCAGAGACAGCAATTTTTACTCTTAAGTTTCTTTACAAAATCATGACTGTGTGGTTCAGTCTGGCCCTTCAATCTTCCTTCCTGGTTCAGAACCACCATATCCTGATTATTTGCCTGTATTTCATTCCTCAGACTGAATCTGCAGATTTCAGCCTAGCTAACAGCAGTTGCTTTTTAGGTATACTTTAGTTTACTTCTGGAATAACCTTATGAATAGGAAGTTTACAGGCTTACTAAGAGCAGATGATGCCCTTTTTAGGAAACTAATTATGCTCTACAGTCTTTTATGGCAATGGCTGTATAACTTAATTTTAAAAGGGGCTGTGAAAAAGGGAACTGTTTTGAGGCGAGTGGGAGGAAAGCAACCAGATCCCATCACACTATTTGCTCTCTCTCTCTCTTCTCAGTATCTAAGTTTGCATGTGAAGCAGGGGTCATGTTATTCTGGCAGCTTCTGCAACACAAATGGGAGAATATAGCAGTTCTCTGGGGACTACCTTTTTTTTTTTAAACTTAGAAAAAGATGCTGTTGATTTACGTGGAGTTTTTGAGCCTTTACAAGGCCTGCAAGTTGCTGTTTGAAGGAAACAGAAATGTTTCCTCAGGATACAGATGAAAGGTAAAATCACAGCCCATAAAAAGCCTTGTTTGATAACAAGTGTGTGTAAGGACAGTGGATTAAGCAAAAGATGTTTTTGTAGGAGTGTTTGCCATGAGGCCTCTGCACCCAGGGGTTCTGTAGGATGGCTCATCCTTTTCCCTACCCACATGTTGCTGTAAGATTCCACTTCTGCCTTGAGCTCAAGGGAAGTTTGGTTAGTGTTGTCAAAGAATAATTCCGTGTCCAGCCTAAATTCTCTATCCAAGGGTGGAACTGGGGAAGCACCAGGAAAATCAGTGAGAGAGATATCTTGTTCTCTCATTAATTGCCATTTATAAGACACATATGGGACATAAGTAGATTATTTTAATTCAGAGTGGGAATAAAAGCCATAATCTTGATGCACTGCCCTTCGGGCCACATAAAATAACAAAAGGAGGAAGTCAACAAAGAAATTTGCCTTTATGTCAAACAACCCTTGTTATTTGAAAAAGCAAAATAAGTAAAAAATAAAACTGTGTGTGTCCAAAAATGCTGTATTACACTGGACTTGGCTGTTTATGTGGAATGAAGGCTAGAAAGAAATAGCCTTGGCCTTGGGCTGAACTAGATGGAGGGGCTAGGGTGTGGACTAGTTTTGTTTTCATTCATTGTTGTTTAAAATAATGTCAAAATATCAACAAGAGCAGAGCACGAGACACTAGATCAGCTAAAGTATAGGTAACGTTAGGCATGTGAAGAAATAGCACCTTAAATAGGTAAATTAAAATCTGTAAATTAAAATCTTCTGAAATCACAACAAAATATCTGCCTCTATTATGATTTAAAAGTCTGATAAAATTAATGTAAAAGATATAATATGTGAAGTTTAAGTTAATGATAGAGATGAAGACATCTTGATTTTCAGAGGAGCTATCTTTGGTCACAGATACCTATGGGTGGACATACCCTCTTGTTACAGATAGCAGAAGTACTTTTTGACCATGCACAGAGTCATACATACATTTTTCTAACAAATTAATACAAGAACTAATAGTTGTATGACCTCTACTCTCGGCATTTATGCAAGCTACTCTATATTGGCAGTAGTTCAGGTTTTTGGAGGTATGGGTCAAAGAAAGCAAGCTAATGAATTCCCACAGCATATATTTAAAAGGTAACACCATATTGCTTACCCTCTTGTCTAAAATGTGCCAGACTCCAGCAGACACAAAAGGAAACAAGTTTTAATCAAGCATGGCCAATACTGTTGTAACAATACTGAACTCCAAATGCAACGGACGTACGTTCTGGGGGGAAAATTCCACCGAAGTGTGCAGCTTGTGACAGAGAAAGTACATGCCCTTCAGTTAGGGTGACTTCACTGGGCTACACCTAACCAGAAAAAAAGTATTTCGGAGAAGTTGAAAATGTTCCACAGAGGAAACGGAACAAAGTCAGTCTGGGGAGTCTCTCCAGTAGTTAAACTCTTCAAACCTGCAGAAAAACAATCAACTGGCACTCCTGTGAGCTGCTAAAAGTTTTGTTCCTCCTACCCTTCGTCTACCTGTGGGCAGGATTCGTCCCTGCATTTTAGTCTGGTTTCTGACTAGAATGCTTCCATATCCTTTAACAATGCTTTGGGGAAACTTCAGGTTTTTGCACGAGCTTCCTGCAGAGACTACCAGCTGGAGGCTGGAAAACTCTCCTTCAAATTATCCAGGATTTTCCAGCACTTCACGCATTATTTCTGTTTGTCTCAATTGTACGTAGGGAAACATTATACTGAATATTTATTTGGAACGCTTTCCGTGATTTATGGATGCTTCTGTGTCTCACAACTGTTAAAGAAAACAAAGGCTTCAGTTCAAAAATCTATTTGTAAAACAAAAGTGTGGAGAGAGAGAGAAGCCTTAATAAACACACCAGCAGGGATCTACCACCCACACAACACAGGGAATGGCCGTGTTTTGCCTACTTACGAAGATACTGGCAAGCTACTGTCTCAGCAACGTGCTCAAGAGCAGGCTCTGCTGTTCTAACACAAGAGGAACCTCAAAAGACCAGTGTAGCTAGCGTTGGGCTCCCTACTGTTGGTCATTAGGCACTGACAATCAGAAATACCAAATTCCTCCTTCGCCTCCCTCCAAGCCATAATGAAGTCCTCAGCTTGAATTGCAAACCACAGGTTCTGCTGCTTCCAGTAAATACAGAATATTTAAGCATACACTATTTAAAAAATGATACGGTAAAGAAATGTTGTTTCTCACAAATGACTTGAGAATTGCAAACAAGGCTGTGGGAGAGACAGCTGCATGTATCTCCAAGGTGTTGGTACAAGTAAAAATCCTGTTTGCAACTGCTGCTAACCACAGGCATTGTTTTAAAGCCCTTTGCCACAAGCACATAATTCTGTGAATGCAGGAAAAATACTCTTGAGTCTTTTACAGTCTCCATTCCTGTAAAGCAATGGAGATGTGCAGCATTTCCAGGAGCCTAATGAAGAGTCAAAAAGAGTTGACAGCTGTGGGCACAACCCAGGGTTATTAACCCCAGCCAAGCATTAAACCACAGGAAGTACCCTTCTCTGATGTTCTTACTGCTGATACAAGCTGAAAATGAAATAAGCCATGTAGGTGAAACAATTTATTTTTCCATGAGTGCCGTGTTTCCTTTATATGATGTTCCAAGAGAGTTAATGCCTTTACTGTAGCCTAGCCAATCAGGCTGTTATGTCAAATGTCTACTTCTTTAATAATATAACATATCCTGCTCTCTCCATAACAGATTACTTTTATAAAGCATATAAATAATATGCAAAATTCTGCTTAATATGAATTGCTTAGAATTGAAAACACAAGGCTTTTTAAGGGTTTTTTCTGAATGCAGATCATGCCACAACTACAGAAGCGTGATGGGGCTTTGTGTGAGAAGTCTGTCGCTGTAGAGTAAAAGATGAAGAACAGCCTGAGTCTGAAAATGGAAAATAATTACTGTGATGAGGAAAAATTGTTTCTTAAGACCATCTCATAGATGTTCAGCACCATTAAAGCATATAAAAAATATGTATTTACCAAGTGCAATATTGGTCTAATTTTTCATTTCAAACACTCTTGATGGATAGAAAAGGTGGTTGGCTTTCATGAGGTGCTGTCTATGTTTGATTTTACTATCCCTATGTAGTTATTTAAAGTAGTTTTCTTCATATTGCTCATTCCTAATGTAAGCCCCAAGAAGAGGTTCAATATTCCGATAATAAACATTCAGCTGCTCTCAGTATTTTAAAAGGACAAAATTGTGGCATAGTCAAATGAGTTCCAAAAGGCACTAAATGTGCTGGCTTCACGTCACCAGTAAACACTTATATATTTTAAGAGAAAACTAGTGTTTTTAAAAAAGAAGGCCAGGCCAATACCAGAACTATAACCCTGGACCGCAGGACACCAGCCTTCAGCTGAAAATATGCCTTCAGGAAAAATATGGCTCTTCTGCTGAATGGGACACAGAAAGGGCTGGGTTACTGAACACCTCCTTTACTTTGGTCTTTGCTGGTAAAATCTGCATATACTAATATGAGGCCTCTGTGACCAGAGGCAAAACCTGCAGCAATCAACATTTACCTTTGGTGGTGGAATATCAGAACATTAAAGCAAATTGGACATTAAAAAGTCCAAAGGACCTGATGCGATACACCTACAAGTGCTGAGGGAGCTGTCAGTGCGAGATCGCTCTCAATCATCTTTGAAGTCATGGTGACTGGGAGAAGTTCCTGAGGACTGGAAGAAAGCAAATGTCACACCTGTCTGCAGGAAGAAGGATCAAGAGAACTACAGGCCAATCAGCCTCACTTCAATCCCTGATAAAGTGATGGAGAAAAAAAATTGTAAGCCATTTGCAAACATTTGAAGGACAAGGAGGTGATGGGGCATTGACAGTGTGGATTTATGAAGGGGAAATCATGACAACCTGATAGCCTTCTGTGATAATTGAGGTTCATCTTGGAGGACAAGTGGAGAGCAGTCATTGTTTTGTATCTGGACTTTAGTAAGGTTTTTGACACTATCAGAATGAATGAAGATAGGTGGTCAGAGATGTGGGTTCAAAACTGAAATGCCAGACTTGAAGTGTTGTGATCAGCAGCATGAAGTTGGCTGGAAGTCTGTCAGTAATAGTATATACCAGGGGTCAATACCAGGGTCAGTACTGTTTAACATCATTAATTACTTTGATAATGGGACAGGATACACTTTCAGCAAGTTTGCAGATGACAGAACAGTGGAGGGAGTCATTGATACACCACATGGTTGCACTGCCCTTCAGAAGAGGCTGGAGAAGTGGGTTGGCAGGAATTTCACGAAGTGTGACGAAGGGAAATGCAAGGTCCTGTACCACAGGAGGAATAATGCAGTACATTGGCACAGGCTGGAGGCCAATCAGCTGGAAGGCAGTGTTCTAGCAAAGGATCTTGGGATCCTGGAGGACACCAAGTTGAACATCAGCCGAGTGTGTCTGCCCTTGCAGCAAGAAAGTTGACAGTCTCTTGGGCTGCATTAGGAAAAGCATTGCCAGCTGGTTGAGGGAGGTGACTCTTTCTCTCTACTCAGCAGTGGTGAAACAGATCTAGAGTGCTGTGTCCAGTCCTGGGCTCCCTGGGACAAGTGAGACACGGACATATCGGATCAAGTCCACCCAAGGACCACAACAATGATTAAGGCCTTGGAGCATCTGAAACACCAGGAGAGGCTGAGACATATGGGATTGTTCAGTCTAGAGAAGAAAAGGCTTGGGCATGATCTTAACAGTGTGTATAAATATCTGGTATAGGAGGGAGTAAAGAAGACTGAGGCAGGCCTTCTCAACGATATCCAGTAACAGGAAAAGAGGGAAGAAGCACAAATTAAAATATAGAAAATTCCATTTAAACATTAAAAGAATTTTTTTACTGTGGCAGAAGTCAAACACTGGAATAGGTTGCTCCTAGAGTTTGCGGAGTCTCTGTTCTTGGAGATATTCAAAACCCACATGGACATGGCCCTGAACATACTGCTCTAGTTGACCCTGTTCTGAGCCTGTGGCTGGAGTAAGACAATGTCCAGAGGTGCCTCCCAACCTCACCAGTTCTCTGAAAACTTTTAGCTGGGCTATGGTAATCCAGCTGTGTCCATGTTGGCTCCCAGGTTTAGGTTATGCTTATTTCAGATCATTTTCACATCACAAACCTTTCTCCATCAGTGAAGAAAAGAAACATTAACTTATCATGGGGTCTTCTTACTTCAGTTGTTGATCTACAAAACAGTAAAGCAGTAACCAGATAGTGTGTTGAATTCTGAACATCATTTTTCAGAAAGCGTTGGGACAGTTAGCAAAAATGATTAAGGGCTTTGAAAATATTCTCATACAAGAGATGAAAATTGTTTAATTCAAAGAGTATAATGTAAAGCGATATGATAGGCATAACTCCCAGCCCTCTGTATTCCAGTGGACATATTAACACTTGACTACGTAACACTTTTTAGAGCATATCAAAGAACTTTCAGAGATCCCTATCATTACCCCAGCTTTACGTAGGATGGCATGTATGAGATGAGTTGCATGCAGTGTCACACAAAAAAATCAGTTGCAGAGGTGGAATTAGAAGCAGGATTGTTGCCTTCCAGAAGAGCATGGTACCCACTCAGCCATCTGTCTTTGGGATAAAAACAAGGAAAAAAAGGATGTAGCTGGAGTGCAGGATCATCTTTCTGTGACAAGATAACATTTGGTTGAAATTGAACATGTCAAATTCGAAGTGAACTAAAAGATTTACTTGATAACTGATGTGCTTAACCTTCAAAACTAACTCCAGTTAAATATCAGTGATGCAAAGAGCTCAACAGCATTCAAAATATGTGTGTGGAAAATATTTATATCCTTGTAGTAAATGTTGCAACTATTAAGATTCTTTTAGGGAACATGCACTTTCACATGTCACTTATCCAAGATTGTTACAGATTTAGGCAGCTATTTTTCCAGTGGACATGCCAGCACTTGCCTGTCATTTCAAGGCACTTCGCACAGAGAGGGAGATTATTGCCAAGGTTAGAAGAGCACGATGAGACGCAAGTGGTCAGATGTAGTGTGTCAGTGCCAACCTGGCTTCCAAATGAGGTGAAAACGCTAATTAAAAGTCACAGCATGAGCTATATAGTGTAACACTTTTAAGTCATTCTGAACCAGGGAGAGTGATGCCTAAGTGAATACTAGTTTATAAATACAGGCAAGCATAAATAAAACACAGAGAACTAGCAGAGCAATACTTCTTTTTTTTATGTCTGCACATCTTTGGGTTTGTTGAAGTGCTTAATGAAGGCTATATAAGTATTTATACATATATATAACTTAAACAGTGACTTCTATACATTCCTATTGCAGTTGCATAATGTAGTAAAAAAGCAAAGGCAGTTCTTCTGGGGGTTTTGAGCTCTACTGCAGTAAGAAATCAATCACACTCTAAGTGAAGTGCAATGCTGTTTGTTCCTATTGTTCTTTGATGGGAAGGTGCAGCATTCCTTTGATGCCTTCAGGAGCTCTACCAGCCTGTTCTCAACACTGGCCAGAAATATTCTGAAGATACCTGCATTTGTTTTGGGTTTGGTGAGCAGAGGCAAGATTTTAAAATATAGACACCTCATAAACCTCCCCCCTGCTTCAAACTCACCAGTCTCCTATTTCAGACAGAACTATGAGAAACAACTGTATGTGTCTTTCTGCATATCTAACGCTTCCACATATGAACATGAAATCTTTGTAGTTCAGCTTTATGCTGTATGATGTATTTTCTCATGGACACACATCGATCCCAGGATGACTGCACCCTTTACCAAAAAAAAAGCCATCTTTTCCTTAGAAAATCAGTGCTCTGTATTTTTTCTCTTCTTGTTTCTCATAGTGCTTTTAAGTATAAACATGGTTTTTAATAATTTCCTTTCTTTTTTATTGAATTTCAGAGAAAGAATGATCTCTATACTCTGTCTTCCAATGTGTCCTTCAAAGTTAAGAGCATGCCGTATAAAGTACAACCAACAAAGCTCCCTGAGGGAAGCATAGCCGTGAGTAACTGAAAATGGTGTCTTTGTGTGAAGCACATCTATTTGGTCATTCTGATCACAGCTGTGAGAGTTTTTATAGATGAAAATACTGAGATCAGTCTTTCCTGTGTTTCTAGTGTAAATTCCTGAAATAATACATCAAGGAAATACATTTATTGCTTTCTGTGGAAGTTGATGATATACGATACTAATTCCATTTTAAAATAGTCTCTTGCTGCACTAATGTGCAAAGTGCTTTATTGCAGTCAGGGTGGATTTTCCACCCAGAAGAAAACAACGAAACTGATAAAGCAAGTATCTAGTTACCTTGTTCAGGGTAAAAAAAAATCTGGAGGAAATTTTTGTGCAGAATCCAAAACCTTGATTCTGTCAGGTTTAGAGATTCTGCTCTTCTCCCAGTCAGCAGTAATGGATTATTTCTGGCAACTTCTCTCTCATTTATATTAAACTTCTTTGATACCCTGATTTTCAGAAGGGAGTCCATGCCTCTCTAGGGTTTCCACCTCACAGGACATCAGGTGCAAGATATGAAATTACCTGGTAACCCCTACAGATGTAATAGGCAGGTAGGTAAGTAGATTAGATAGAGATAGATAGATAGATAGATAGATAGATAGATAGATAGATAGATAGATAGATAGATAGATAGATAGATACTAAAGTATCTATTTGCAGAGCAAGATTTGTATGGCCATGAATTGTTACATAAAAAATTAATCTTGGAGATGTAACTTTAATTTAGTTGTTTGCTGGTGCCAAAGCATTGACTCTGGGAAGCAATTTAAAGGAACTTGCTTCTTATGGTGTTTTATACCATGGTTAAAATTCACTCTGTTTTGTCCTTACTGACAAAAATAAGTAAAATATGAGTGCATAATTTGATTTTAATGTAAGACTAACCTGAAATTTGAAGACTTACTGTTCTCATCTTTCCAAAGATTTATCATATACAGTCCTTCTTTTAAAAGGTAAGCTCAGTACAAACTTCTCCAAGTTAAATTGTGGTGCAAATGCATTTTATCAGTCTGTTGAGATGTTGTAGTAGAGAGCAGAATGTTTTCTTATGTGGAAAAGCAACATAATAATACACACTACTGCTTACTTTGAATATATTTTAGAGAATACAAGCTATAAGGTTTTGGTTTGAACAAGCCCAGATCGAATGGTTGATTGATACTTACTCTGGGAAGACGTAAGGTGAAATCTTGGTCCTATAGGCTCAGTGACTCCAACCACTAATTATGATTTCGCCAGAGAGATTTGATGCTTAAAGCAGTATTCATCCAGAAAGGTTCAAAGGCTCCAAGCTGACAGATATACTCAGGCTCTTTTTATTTTCTTGCAGCATGTGTTCCATACCAGAAACACATGCTGTGCAGAACTCTGTGGATAGTGGTGCCTTCATGTGGACTGAAGCGCTTTACCCCAGGTGATAGCCTGCTGTTCTCAAAAAAGTGTCAGATGATCTACCAAGTGATCAGATAAGCATTTTATTCTCTTACTCCAGCCAGTATAATGCTTGTTATTTGCTGCAGATGATTTATAGCAAAATGCCTGTAATGGCAACTGTAAAATGTTGAAAAATGATAGCGCTTTTATGTTGTTTCATATCTGGACATGGCAGTGGATGCTTGCCAGCTCTACAACTTGATGTGTTATATGCACAAGCTCTTTTGATGTTCCACTTGCAAGAAGAAATATTTGCTTGAATTTGGACAATGCTTAATATTTTTGCTCCTTCTGAAAAAGATCACTGGTTGTATTTTAAAAGTTTCCAAAGATTTATTTGGAAGTTTATGGGTTTCTTTCAGACAATGCAAGGGTGGAAGTGGAATAAAGATTTTAATATCTTAAAATTAATTGTCAAAAGTACCTATCTAATAGTCATCGAGAACTTTACAGTTTATATAGTGTAGATAACATATTCTAAAACAATAGAGCATATGTCCTTCATTTAACTCATAGAGTACTGGGTTCCGATTATGCAGGCTGATATGTATATATAATTTTATTGGCATGAATAATCCCCTACACACTAGTAACGGACATATTCATGTAGTTATATTTGCAGCACTGAGGTCTTTATTTCCATCATCATAGAATATAGGTCTATATATTGACAGAGGGTCATAGAATTATGGAATACTTAGGGTTGGAAAGGACCTTAAGATCATCTAGTTCCAGCACCCCTGCCATGATACGTAGGTGGGTGAAAGGCTATGTAAATATAAGAAAATCGGAATCTTGTATAGTACGACCATAGAGTTAAAGTGGCATCAAACAGAAAATTAGCTTGGAACTTATTGGATCTTAAACCAGAATCTACTAACATCAATGAAAGTATTTCTATTAATTTTGATAGGCTTGGGGTTGCAGCTATATATTGTACAACTGGCTGGATTTCCTTGCTAACAGTTCTACCATTCAAGAGAAAATTGACACTTTTTCTTAGAGGTTTTATGATAAAAAATGCTATCCTACTTGATGAGTTTCATGTGCAAGGTGAAAGTACTTTTTATAATACAAAATACAGAGTTAGAATAAGCGATAGTTTGTTCCATTTTAATTTAAGATTCTTGAGCCAGTTTTGGTGCTTAATAAAATATGATTGCTTTTCTTAAATATTTGATAGGATCTTCAGACAGGATGCCTCTAGTCTAAGATTTTGACCAGTGTCCCACAGTGAGTAAAACTGGTTTTAGACTAAGGCTTATAACTCCCTTTTTACCTATTACACAGTGATAGTACTTTCATTTTAAATGTGCTTAGATTCCTTATGAAATACAGTTGCACAAACATTTGTAAAATGTAAATAAAAATGTCAATATTACTTGTAACTCCAAGCTCAAGGGAGCTTTTACATTTTATGTTGAGCATTTTCTCAGCGCATACAAGAACATCATGCTGGTAAGGCTGGATGGGAACATGTAGGAGTACTAAAGAGTTCCTGTTTCTCAGTCTGTGTAAGCAAAAAAAGATAAGAGAAAGGTCATCATGGGAAATAAAAGAGGTAGCATTAGAATAGTAATTAGTTTAGCTACTGTTGCCTAAAATAGCAGATTACATTATGGAGAAGTTATTTTTATTTTTTAAAATGTGTCTTTTAAAGAACAAGAGGGGAAAAACAACTTTGTGAGAGTCCCATTAGCAGGCACTGAACTGTGACTATAGATTGGGGGTGTTGGTTGATGAGAAACTTAACATGGGCTGGCAGTGTGCGCTCACAGCCCAGAAAGCCAGCCGTATCCTGGGCTGCCTTGGGCAACGTGGTCTAGTGTGAGGTGTCCCTGCCCATGGCAGGGGGGGTGGAACTAGATGATCTTAAGGTTCTTTCCAACCCAAACCATTCTGTGATTCTATGTTTGCTCTAGTAAAACCTAATTCCCATCTGTCCACAAGGGACTGCTGATGAACTGGCAATTTACCACATATGCTGCACTGTGTTAAGCTGCCTTCCAGTGGAGTTGAAAACAATTTTGAAGTAACACCAAAACCAGGAGCACAGTCAAAACTGTACAAAAATTAGTGGCAAAAAACCTAATGTTTATTTTATCTGCTTGCAATGTGCTTCACATTTTAAAAAAGGAAAATAAAAGCCCTGTAAAGAAATAATTCCGTGAGCAACAAATTACTTTCATGGAACTACAAAAACGATCCCAAAGTTAAGAATCTCAGATGGTATCTGTGCTAAGACTAGCTTGGAATTTATTTCCAATAGCAGACAAAGGCTCTGACCATAACTGTCTGGTTAGCTTCACCCTCATCTCAGAGCTTGAGCCAGATGGCATTCCTTGTCAGTCTTTTGCATACAAAAGGTGTGAGACGATCAGCAGTGTGAAAGGCCAAAAGTCAGATGGCTCCTCTCAAGTCTCTGTACTTTTCACCAGCCTGACAGAGAAGCAACCACTGTTTTCAGTGTCCACTATAAGAAGGTCTTCTAGTCACGAGTGGAGAGGAAAGCCAACACACATTGAAAGTACGGTGCCAACATGCAACATGTGTGTAAAAATTATACGTCTTCACATTGGCCACCTTAGATGAAAACAGATAATTCCCCCCCAAAAAAATGTTCCCTGGCTCTGATCCTGCAGCACTAAACCTACCACATGGAGAAGATGATAGAACTCCAAGCTGAATAATACAAACTTGTCCTAAATCAAAATCACATGTAAAACTGTTGCAGACAGCATGGGGTGGAGGAGGGACAGGCTTCTGTGGAAACACTGAAATGAGGCAGGCAAAACTGAAGGGATGCTTTGTTTCTTTCTTTCCCTCCAGCTTCTGCCTCCGTGGGTGTTGAGAACTTGCAGTGTCAAACTGTTCACCATGAATTGCATTAGTAGCCCTGCAAGTCTTTGTATAGAGGAGCCCAGGGATGTTATATTCTACTGGTAATGCACACAGGCAGGAGTGAGACTGACGACTGCATATAATCCCCTGCTCAGGAAATAAATCTCAAGCACTTAGCACAATCCTTCCCTTGCTTTCAAAAACCTAAGACAAAGAATTAATGGGAAAAGGGTGTGGGTGCAACAAAATGGTTTTAGGATTTTAGCAGGCAAATGTTTCATTAGCCATTGGCCTCACTCCTACAAGGGAAGAGAGATGTGTCAGCTTTGCAGCAGCATTCTGCTTGAAACAGGAGAGATCTGATTTCTGCTGTTTGTTTTACTCATTGCTGATAATCTAAGGATTATAAACATGATGCTCTGCACTTCTGTAAGATTACAGTTTCTTGTTTATATTTCAGCATTTGTCAGGCTCCAGCTCACTACTTAAATTACATTATAAATTGACTCTACTATCTGTAAAGGCAGAATGACAAAAGGAAGAAGGGAGAGAGGATTCTGAACCCATGCAATACAAGCAAATCTGAGCACTGCTACACCACTAATAATTGATTATAGTGTGTCCTCAGGAAGACCCAAATGTCTTTATCTGGACCCATGCTGATAGCTGCTCTATAGGTATCACAAGAACAGCTAGGTTGCCTTATTGTTTTCACAGTCTGAGGAAAGAAAACATAACATGCAAATGCAGCAAACACACAGGAAGTGGTGCATAAAAGAAGACATAGAGTGGCTACAGAGATACTTGTAGTTGCATACACTACTATCAGCTTTATCCAAAGCCTAATGAAATCCACTGTCCCTAATGAAATAGACTGTTTCCACTGATTTCAGCAGGATGTCAAACATGCTTTGAGGTCTGGATGGACGTTACTGGCTTTTCTCTGGAAGGAATCTGCAGACAGTTCAGATGACCTTTTTCTCTGCCTTTGCATTTTAACGCCAGATACAGTACCACTGAGACACAAGGAGAGCCATTCAAAAACATTTTGTCCTTACTAAATGAGCACTGCTTTTGCTGAATCTAATGATGCAGAGAGCCTCTGCAGTTCTGCAGTGGTTAAGTAACCCAGAGAGGAGGCTGGGGAAGGGAATGGTATTGCTGAAGTGGCAAGATACTTGTTAGGACCCAAGAGGAGGATTTCATGGGGTTTCTTACTAATTCTGCTGGCCTTGAAATAATACTTTTCCCCTTAATTGGCTAACATATTTATTCCTTGTATATGCTATCATTTTGAGGTCTTCTAGAGTCAGAACTATTTACAGCTGCACCAGAATGTAGTAGCTGAATATATTTGTTAGATCAATGATGGTATGGCACTGCAAGCACTAAATCTTCTAGGTGCAGATCCATGTCAAAGTGTTGACCTCAAAAGGACTGGGCAGTGTCTCAGATTTTTCTGTGTAACCCTCAATGTAAGCTTTGGTAGAAGACAAATGGTGTCCAACGTAGAAAGTTTGTCCCTGATTTCAGTTATCATCTGCATCCCATAACAGTGAGGGATATTATAAAAAATACGCGCATCAGTAGACCTCACCATCTTACAGTGCTGTGTCAGAGTAGGGGCAGCAGGCTGCACAGATGAAGTAAGCGGAAAGGACTATTCCAAAGTGTCTTCCAGTTAAGCATGACAGTAGCTGAGGGACAGGTCTGCTGGTACTTGCAGAATGAAAAGTCTGGGAAAGTATGCTGATCATGGGAAAGAGGGAGAGGAAAAGGCTAGATGTTGCAGAAAGACTGAAATCTGCCATCTTCAAGGAGAATAGTGAGAGGCACAGAAATGGATTTAATTTTGAACTGGACTACAAAGTCGTGTCCAGTCTTCAAACTTAGGATGCTGTTCCATGAATGAAATTGTGGTGAATTTTGGATGCATCAACCAGTGAGTTAAGAATACAAAAACCCAACAAGCAGAAAAGGAAGTTGCAGTGAGTGCAGATCAGAAATCGAGCAATAGCCAAGAAACTTATTAAGAAGAGTAGATTTCCTAGCTATACCTCAACCACTGAAGAGGAAGATCACTTGAGAGTTTGTGTAATCAGTTTGCTTTTCAAACCAATTTCATCTTGTCATGAAGAAAATAACTTCCATCTGGCACATGCTTATCCTGTTTAAAGGAGACTAAGAGTAAATGAGAGAGGCCCAATGAGAGAGAAAACCCCAGAGAGGAATAATTTCCAAGGCTAACAATAAAGAGCAGATTTTGAGAAAATAAACTAAAACTGAGCAGACATAATTGTGGCTGAGGAGCTAAGGAAAGTTCAAACTCATTCCTTCCCACTTGGGAGCAGCATGGAGATAGCAGATATTCAATGAGATTAACAAGGAACCTTCCAAGAGGAGTCTTAGAGTGTAGAATAAGTTTGGTACAAGGTATTGAAAGGAGAGTAAGGAGGAAGTTACATATGTGGATGGTCCCAGACACAGAAATACATAAGGGTTATTATTACTCTTTGTTGAGATGAAGGTCTAGAGAGAAGTTATCCAAGTCAATTAAAACCTTTGACAACTCTTCTTATACACTCCTGACTCTTTCTAGAGCCTTAGACAATGAGAGAGAGTGTTTCACGTCCATATCCCATTTAGATAATAGTCCATATGCTTGGCTTCTTTTAAGGAGTAGCATCATAGTGTGCATTGGGCTTTATCACAAAGACAATGCACTCTGCTTGAGTTTCATTCTTGGACTTGCTTAGCTGATATGCAAGTCTTAGTTAAAAATGTATACTGGTGTGTCAGCAAAAATTAGAGTAAGAATGATATACTGGTATCTGTTGTGGTGTGAAGTAAGAGTTTGGGCTGAAGTTAGCCATTGTTTCAGAGTAATTCAGCATAAGTCAGTCATACTGGCCCAGGCTGTACCAGCATGCAAGTAGAACTTTGTTCCTTGAAGTATCTGCAGAGAAGGGTATTTTTTGCTACCCTGCATTAAGTGAAAATTATTAATATGTCTGACAGCACAAGACTTACGTGTATGTGCAAATCCCATTTCTAGTCATTATCATGAACAAGTGGAAAACAACTTGCAGTAAATGAAGCCAACATGGAAGAATTCCAAGCAATGTGTATTTCTAATCCTCAAAGACACTGTTGAAGTGAATGCTTACAACCTCTGTAGTCTACTGGCACATTTGCTTTACTTTCTTAATTTTTGTTCATTTGATGCATTCTTTTCATTTCAGATCAGAACATCTGTCGTTTGGTCCACTCCAAATGTCTCATTTGTAATCCCTTTATGGGTTATAATACTAGCAATACTTCTTGGACTACTGGTATTAGCTATGTTGACCTTAGCCTTATGGAAGGTATGTTGCATTATTACTGTTACTGTTGCCTTACAAAAATGGAAATATACTAGAAGACACTGACAGAACATAAAAAGAGAGGCTGGAATTTTGTCATCTTTAATAGTTTGGAGCAAAAGCAACAATACACATGTGTCTTTTCTGTTTTGGCATTTCTGACATGCTAATGTCACTGACCTTTATGCAGGGAACTTGTTTTCAAAGTCCTCCTTTATTACTAAAATCTGGTTATAAATGGGCATGAAGAGTTTGGCTCTGTTTTCCAAGACCTATGATCCTCTTTTTCAGGATGTTTAGGTTCAAAAAGAAGTGACTGTAGCTTTGTTTTCTCTGAGTACTTCAGGAACTTCCAGTTTTTGTCAGCCTGTAACAACATTCCCAGCTTTGAGAATTAGTTTTTAGATTTCCTTTCATATTAGTATGTCATATCTTCTGATTTTAAAGTTTTCTAGTTCTGTGCTGGTTGTTAGACTCCATTCACAGGTTCTAAGACAAGTTACTGGAAAATGCTATATTACAGGGAGCCAATGCAGTTTCAGTCATCCTCTCAGTTCCCATTAAAAAAAACAGTAATTTCTTAAGTTTTAGGCTATAGCTCATCTGCTTTTAGCTGCCTAAAGGTATGGGGTAGATGTCCAGCCCATGCTAAATTTCTAGATTCGCCTAGTCAGTTAATAATAGCAAAACGCTATGTCTAAAACATGGGAGGATAAAAGGAATTACCTTTTGGTGGTACTCTCATCTGACCTCTTGTGAAGTCTACGTAATTTTCAACCTCTCAACCAAAAGGGTTACTTTTAGACACTTAGAGTTAGGTGAGAGGAATCTCATCTTTCGTGATCTTTAGTCTAGCTCGCACCACTGTCCAGAGCACATTTCCTAACACATATTCCACCTCTATTATTATTACAATTTGTCAATCTAAATGTCTTTTCTGAATGAGTGCCTTGCTGAGCTGAAATCAGCAGTTTTCTAATCAGGCAGTACCAGCATTCAGACCTACTTTGCATCTCCTACAAAGAAACCTTTCATATTAGTTGAATTTTTAAACTCAATGCCTTGCACCTAAAGCTCTCATTTTTCATAGGGAACTATTTGAACAGAAATTAAAAAGCTTCACAGTCTATCAACCTGCCATAGATTTTATTTGACCTTTCAGGTTGACTGAGTAAAGAATCAAACTGCATCTCAGTCTTCCTGTGGTTGTCTTACCATGATGCCTTTGTTTCTGTTGATTGTTTCCTGCAGTGTGGCTTCTTTGACAGAGCTAGACCTCCTCAAGATGACATGGCTGACAGGCAACAACTGACAAATAACAAGACTACTGATGCATAGAGGAAGAGAGTGACAGTTCAAGTCAGAATCCTGCCTGAAACTAGAGACATGATGAGGATTAAATGAAGGATTCCTTCCACAAGGCTTCCATTGTACCTGCAAGTGACATGGTGTCATAATCTGATCTATGCAATGTTCTGAGAATGTGCCACGTGATGGTCATCCTTGCCAAAAAAAGGAGCTTTATCACTGCCTTACAAACACTCTCACCACTGAACAGAATGTTTATCCCATATTCCAGTCAGTCTACATTTCGGCAGATGCTTTTGAACACCTGTGTTATACTGAGATGCTTCCGGAACAAGCCCAAATCTCCCAAGGAGAGAACACTTGCATTGCTGTATTGTCTAGAAGATGGGCCAGGACAAAACTTCTGAACGCTACTGTATCATGCAGAATACCTTTGACACCTCCCTAAGTATAAGAACTTTTATGAAATTATGGCTCAGGGAGACAAGCAATATATCAGTACTGTGAAAGTACTTCTGAAAAACAAAGGTAGTCTATAAAGAACTTTATAGATGGGGCACAATTATTTATTTTTCCACCTTTTCAGGATAAGTATCTGATATAATCATCAACTTAGATTTTGAGAGAAGAACGTAAAAAAAACATAGAAATCATGTACTTACCTTGCATGTAAATAGAAAAGTAAACCTATCGTACACACAGAACACATCTTTCTTGGCTAGAAAGTGTTTTGCAAAGTGGATTTATGCAACGTTTTACAAGAGAAGACATATGACAATCAAGTACATGTATCTCTTTCAATCCAGAGCTGGCAGTATCACATACAGATAAATCCATGCACAGACTAGAGAAGGGGATGAGTTACCTTCTCCTTGTATTGATGATGGCTGACACCTGTACAGCTGACACAGGATTCCATCATTTGTGAAATGCTGCTTTAAATTATCACAGCCATAGTGGTGATATTGAGAAGGCTTGGGGGTTTTGGGCTAGGGTGTTTTTTTTGTCATCCTTCACTTTGTGGAAATTACCTCTTAAAACGGCATGGCTACTGCCACTGTATCTTCTGTTTAATTTGTGTCATACACCCTAACACTGTTCACGTAGAGAAATCTTTGCCTTATTTTGTTATTACTTTACAACTTAAAAGCTGGCAATGTACTTGAAGTGTTGATTTCAGCAAAGTTGAGGAGGGCTGAATCTAATGATTTCCTAAACAAAGTCTTGCAAGGAAGGTGGAAAGGATTTGTATTTATGGAGAAAAGCAGGATGCCAGCCAGCCAAGCATGGACAAAAAGAAGGAAAAGTATTTTGAGATAAAGAGTATATAAATATACATTTGGCGGGGGGGGGGGGGGGGTAGGGGAGAAGGAGAGGGGAAGAGTTTGATTGGTTTGGGGTTTTTTGTGGGTCGAGGATTCTGAAGAAGAGAGGCTTCATTCTTTCTCTTTTATCAGCAAATGGTCCTTATCTCAGCAGGGGCTCTAAGCTCTCATCTGTGCAAATTTGTGCCTGAAAGTTTGAGTTTTCCAGTGCTGCCTGTGAGTGTGAAATTAGCTATATTGGGTAAACTTCAGGAACACACATCACACTTCCCTTCTCCTGAGCTCCTTTTCTTTCTAATCCATCTCATCTTTTTAATCAGCAAATGTCCTTATCCATTCTGCAACTTCTTGGCTCCTTTTAGGTAACTGCCTTTCTGCTTCCTAAGACTTTGGGACAGGACTAGCCATAAGAGGTTATCACTTCTGTCAGTCTGACAGGAGATTTTAGTTTTACCATTTCTTGCAGGCAGGATGACCTGTGAAATACAAGCAAAAGCTAGAAACCTGAGCAGGTGTGTTCCATCTTCATATCTAAGGCAAAATTGCAGGAAGACCTCTGTGGAGTCTTCAGCTTATTAGATGCAGTGTGCCCATGACATTCAATGAGAGGAGGAGGCACATGCCCCCAAAAAACTGAGGCGCTTCACTCTGTTTTCTGAGAACAGGGAGGCCTGACTGCTTCCCAGTCCCCCAGAAAACCACTGAGCTGACCCCTGGTAGAGTAGAGGAATCAGCTGATAAATATCACCATAAAGCAAGCCTGTCCCATATTTGCACACCTCTGTACCCCAAGCATTCCAGGCAAAATCATTCTCCCATGGAAAACACAGTGAGCTTCTAGCATTTGTAAATATTGAACTGTTGTGTGTAGCAGCCTCAGAAATAAGATCAGCTAGCTCATTACAAGTCACATCATCCGCACAACTCTTACTCTGATGAAATAGCACCAAAAGGAGATACCTAACACAGGACTTTTGTATGTGCAATACTTTATATTACTTATATACCTGAAGCATGTTTACACTGGCATTTGTGGTTGTTTCTTAAACTTTTGAATATACTGATTAATGATTACAATAAAGTTAAAGGAAAAGAACAGAAAAAAAGAAACCAAACACAGCTCTGTTTAGTATTTGTTGCAATGTGTTTTCAATCCTGTATTGGTCTGAGGATGGGACTAGGTGACCTAATAAGTTCTTTGCAGTTGTAACATCTATGGTTCACTTTTGAGCAATTACTCTCCATTTTAATGATGGGCAAAACATGTTGAGATACTAAATTTAAACCAAAAAGAACCTCAGTGACTGCTGGGCCTGGCTGGAATCCATTGGCTGCAGCTGTGTAATGTCACTGGAAACCAAATTAGAGGCACATGATCTGACAAACAGTTACTTTGAGCAATACTTTGTTTTATATTTCTACATCCTTGTAGATTAAACTTCCCCCATGGAAATAAATGTCTGGAGCCGTGTGCTGTCAAGGACTGTAGTCTTGGGTCCCAGCATTTGTGAATAGCTTTGGCTGCAAATTGCAAACAGCTTTGCAAGGAAGATTTCTGGGTTTCAGTGCTTGCCAAGAGTGTTTATCCCCTGGGGAGACTGCATCCTGGATGTGGACACTAGCAGGCAGTTGACATAATCTTTCCCCCTAGTATATTAGTAATGTGCTGCATGATAACCTCTGCCACATCCCTACATGACTGAACTTTTGTTTCAGTGATGTCAGCCTTGTAATGAGTTACTAAATGCAGCTTTCTGTGAAAGTAATTCAGCCTTACACTTCAAATCCATGTGGTGAGCAGCTAATTGCTGAGAATACAGGAGTGGTCCAGAGAGAAGAAAAAACAGGAGGTTACTTTATAAATTAAAGCCTTTTAAAACTGTTCATTGCTATGACCACCACAGCGGTCTGGTAAACAGAGAGACATTCATCTTTTACTTCGCATGCTTCTTGCCGAGTTTGAACAAGGCTGTCCAATTATTTCATCCCTGCAGCAGATTTCTGAAGAGTATCAAGTGCCAAGTGACATTTTCTGTTTTATGGAAATTTCAGAATTTACATAACAGGGACCAGTACATTTGAATATGTTGTCACGTATGGATTTAATCTTTAACGGTATTTAGGGAATACAATTTTCATTTAACCACCAGGTTATTAACAAGAATTTTTTCTTGTCACCATCCCACATTTAAATTTTTTTCTGCCTTATCCAGCTTTTTTGCTGTCACAGCTTTTACAGGTTTCCCACATTAGACATCTCTTGAAAATGGCACTGATTTTCTCTACCCTTTACCTGTGATTTCATTAATCCATTAGCAAAAAGGATCTTCTGGTAGCCATGGCATACATTAACTAAAAAGCATCTTGGGAATGGACAAAGCACCCAGAGATATTCAAGGGAAAGAAAATCCCAACTGGCCGTGACCTACAGTGTTCCACTACATTGTAGCAAACTTTTCTTTAATGAAATACCATCTGACACACTGCCTTTAGGAATTATTTATGAGTGAGTGTTTTATTTATGATTGTTGGCAAAGATCCATATTAAAATGAAGTGTAACGATAGTGCCTCTCGACAATAAAAAGTCTTGAATTCAGCTTATGCAGGCGCCATGATGTGACACAGCAGGAATGCTTTTAATATTGAAGCACTGTTCTTGTTTTGCGTATATATTGTATTTAAGGAGCACTTAACCATTCAAGATGCTACCCTACAGGACACGGTGATTTTTCAGAAAGGAAGAATGGAAGTAATTGTTCGACTCACTTTTCAGATGGTTTCATTGGTTTTCATCATGTTGCTCTACTTAACTGATGCACCACATTTCATTGGGTTGTGTATTGTTCTTTGTTTCAGTAACGGTTTGTAAAGGAAACTTCAGCAACTCTTTCCAAAACTGGACTGTGTCAGGCAGTATTGCTTTTCCAGAAGCAAGCTCAGAACTGTGGATGCTACGTAAATGGTCAGTGCCTTGCTGGGGCTAGCTTACTTGTCAGCAGTTTACCCAGATTCACGTTCAGAGCCATATTAGCAAATCATCAACCTTAAACTTCCCAATTCTTCTGTCAAGGAGGGACAGGGTGTGCCCTCATCCATCATCACTGTAAAGACCAAACACCAAGCAAACCTTACAGTGAAGCGGGAGAGGGCAGAAGACAAATAAAAGCCAACCAAATCAAGGGTATGGCAAAAGCACAAACAACATCTGTCTTCTGTTGCTCTCCTGGTCGTGAAGGTTAACATTTTCACAGCAAAAGCAAAAAGACCCAGGCTTAAATCTGGACTTTTCCCTTTTTAGGCGCAGAAGAGACATCAGGAAATATCTCAGGTGTCTGCTGAGACTTCCAAGCATGTCAAAGCTCTGTTATAACAAACACTTGCCATACAACTAACATGAAAACCAAAAGATTTCATTTTTAAAGGTCCAACAGTCTCTTCTCCCCTGCTATATGCTCTGGATATGAGAACAGACCAAGCATGGGTAAACTAAACTAGGCAGGAGGATGAGACAATTTGACTCAGTACACCAGGAAGAAACTTCCCTTTAGAGAAGGACAAATCTCAGTGCCTAAAACCGGGAAAGATTTATTTTTCTAGAGGAGAACATGACACCACAGAAGCCTTGTCCTTCGAGCATAATGGGTACAAGCATAAACACAATGTGGCTGGGCACAAGGGACTTACTACCAAGCACCTAAGGAGGCTGCAGGATGCTACGTTAACTATAAATGACTTACAGGGAAGGGCTAGGAAGCTGCAGAGGAGAAATAAACCTTTAAACACATAGAGTAGATCAGGAATAAGAAGGCTGATTAGTAAGATGGATGGATTGGAAGTAAGTCTCAGCTACAGGAGATACAAAGTTGTGACCCCAGAAGATAAAGAGACTAATGATCTACTGCAGTGATTTTTTTTTTCCACAGTGACCAACTGATTCATTGCTCATGCAAAGTCTGAGGAAGACCATTTCCCTAGTAATTAGATAACGAAAGGAAAAAATTCCTCTGCAGCTGTGACAGGACTATTGAGTTATCTGTGAATCCCTCTCATTCTTAAATGAAGGGCTGAATTCACTTCATTGACTTTCAGAGAAGGAAGGAGGTGGCAAAGACACGAGACTTGAATTTGTTCCAGCGTGTGCTAAAAGCTTCTGGCTTCACTGCTGTTTCAAAGTGACCGTTCAGTATTTGCTGAGGCTGTATGACATCTTTTGCTGTGCTATACAAAGGTAACAGAAAGACATTTTTCTCAAACCAGTAAAAACTAAGCATTTAGTGGAAACTTTCTGCCTATGCCTGGCTTACTCAGGAGACCTGAGGAGTAAAGTGGCATTTAAATAGTAATTTTTATTTGGGTTTTTAAAATTTATTTGTTTATCAAGTGTTGTTACATGTATTTAGAAGCTCCTCTACATATGTAGATAGCTTCAGTCCTTATATACAGTTTTAAGTAGTTGAACTGAAGTAATTCTTTGCTAACAGATGAAGAAGCCACAACTAAATCAGCAATGGAACTGAAAACTGATGCAGTGAAGATGACAGTGATCCTATTTAATATCTGCACTCAGATATTACTAACATTGATATTTGTGTTTAATCTAACAAGACACTTGCTAACAGATAGACCAGGCAGGAACAGAGAGCAAGGGGGAAGGACCATGTTTTTCCCTTGGTTGGGCAGCTCCAAACACTGCTGTGAACCTTCTGTGCTCTGCAACGAGCAGTTACTCTCACAAAAAGGGAAAATTCTAACGCCATAACAGTTCTCAGTTCTTTGGATGTATTCCCTTTGTCTCAAAGATTTCTGTTGTGTCTTGCTGTACTCTGTTGGGTGCTGCTTGTTTAATTATTACCTGCTCCAACACACTCAACTGGAATCAATGCCATCTCCTTTCCATCTGCTTCTTGTTTTAAAAGCTGAGCATATCTCTTGGCTCCTGAACATGTGTGCAACTTTTCAGTAATTCCCATATGATTGATGAGAATATATTCTGCCTGATTTGGAGGGAAGGGGTGTTTGGTCTCCACCCCACTTTTCTAATGCCCATATACACACAAAAAGTCAGTCCTATGGTATCTATTACAGATTATTTCACTAAGCAACCAGCCAAGTCTTTGTTCTGTAATTTAGTAGAACAAAGTAAGCTTGAACTTGACCCTCCAGCCGTTTTCAGCAAACAACATCTGTGTGAAGCCGTTAGGCTTCCAATACATTGACTCACTGCAATGTCTATAAGAGTGAATCTTGCAAAACGTGTTGTGGACTCTTCAGCACCATCGCTGCAGTTGGTATTCTGTGTTGGGTATATACTGATCTTATGTAGATCATGCTTAGCTGGTCTTATTATCACAAAAATGCCTTTACTGGAGAGCAGGAATGAAGTGCAGGAAAAAACGTGAGTAGGCTTTTTCAAGCACACTCAGAAAGAGCTGGTGAGCTTTTAACTACTGCCCTCTCAGTTAGCCACTCAAAGGGACAGTCTAAGCAGGTCTGCAGGAGAAGGGGAGGTGGCAGTGAGGGGTGTGAGCACCACCAAGGAGGAGCAGTGCCTGGAAAGATGTGGACTGGCTCCAGTGCTGAGCTGACAAGGAGAGAGGATTCCTTGGCTGCCAAAGGACTGAGGGGCTCTGTGCTTGGCCTCCCTATTTCCTCTCTACACTCTCTTCCTCTGTCCTAGTCCATGTGCCCTCACTCCATCCTACACGCAGGTGGCTCATCCACCCTCTGGCCAACTTGCAGCTCCCTGTGCTTCCAGCTGTAATTTCCCACACACCACAGCAGCAGCAGCTCCCCAGCTCTCTCTCCCCACACTCCTGACTTCACCAGTTGTTTCCCAGCTCTGTGACATGGTGGGGCCCCAGCTGGACACTACAGGGCTCCCAAAGGCTGGTCTCACCCATGGCTACCCCCCAACACTCCTCAGGGAGCCTTGGGCAGGGCCCAGTCCTGTCAGAGAGGGTACAGCAGCTGTGTGATTCTCACAGGACTTCTGAGCATTTGCATGAGGAGCAGCTTTCAATGGCCACATCGACACAGATACTCAGGCGCACACTGGGGATGGTATTCCACAAATCACTCATATCCTGCTCTTTCACACACACCTACACCTTCTCAATGATAAACCATCCCCCCATGGGTCTTTTGTTGCTCCATGTAATGTCTCTTGATCATTCTTCTTCCTGGGCTCATCCCCTATGTCCCATAACAATGTCCTGGCCCATTCCTTGCAGACCACCCCTCAACACAACCTCCCTCAGTGACCTTTCCTCAGCTGAGCTCTGCCTATTCCTCTTGGCTATTAGAGCAGGCCTGATCTCCAAAGCTGCCTTGTAGTATGTACCCTGGAGCTTTATTAACAGCTCTACCACCACCAGCTCAGGCCCTACTGCTTCCTCTGGGGTGGCCGCTCTTGCCAATGTACATTGGAAACACAGGAGGGAAGGGATGGCCTTGTGCTTGGGTGCTGGGCTGAACTTGGGCAAACACGGTCCAATCTTTTGACCACAAACTTCATGTAACTTTGGCCAAGCGCTTCATCCCTCACCTTCTCATCTGCAGCAGGGCCACCAAAAAATAGTGCTGTATACATCTTGCAGATAATAAACTCTTGAGATGGAAACCAGGTCTCTCCTATTTCTCAAAGGCTCAAGCAAATTTACAGTGCTCTATCAATGCTGAGTAGTGTGAGCCTCTGGGGAGCAGTTACTGCAAGTTCAAGTGCCTGTATTGAAGAAGAATGTGACTGCTCCCCTACTTTCCCCATAGACCCGTGAAACCATATAGGGTTATTTTTTTAGCTGCTTATACCTGCTTTATTAGGGGCACCTGTTACAACTAGTGAAATAAAGTGAAACTAAACTGATGAGGAAAGTAGTTGTGGGTACTGTGATTTAAGCTATTAATTAATCTCAGACCTACTGAAAAAGTCTGCTTATTCCATCATCATCAATCCAATCACATATAAACCTACTGAAATGTCATACAAATTACAGTTTTCCAAGCTGTTGCGTAGAACTATTCAGGTGGGAAGAGCTGTAACTATTAGAGACCTCACCTGGAGTATTGTGTGCAGTTCTGGTGTCCTCAACATAAAAAGGACATGGAACTGTTGGAACAAGTCCAGAGGAGGGCCACGAGGATGATCAGGGGACTGGAGCACCTCCTGTATGAAGATAGGCTGAGAAAGTTGGGGCTGTTCAGCCTGGAGACGAGAAGGCTGCGTGGAGACCTCATAGCAGCCTTCCAGTATCTGAAGGGGGCCTGTAGGGATGCTGGAGAGGGACTCTTCATTAGAGACTGTAGTGATAGGACAAGGGCTAAGGGGTTAAAACTTAAGCAGGGGAAGTTTAGGTTGGATATAAGAAGGAAATTCTTTCCTGTTAGGGTGGTGAGGCACTGGAATGGGTTGCTCAGGGAGTTTGTGAATGCTCCATCCCTGGCAGTGTTCAAGACCAGGTTGGACGAGGCATTGGGTGATACGATTTAGTGTGAGGTGTCCCTGCCCATGGCAGGGGGGTTGGAACTAGATGATCTTAAGGTCCTTTCCAACCCTAACTATTCTATGATTTTATGATTCTATAATACTTCTCTTTTCAACTTCGCGTCCATGGACACCAAAGGGATCACACTTGCTTTTCTTTTGAACATAGACTTATCTAGGAACTACATGTAATTTCTAGAGCTTCTCAACAAAATACTCTGCAGCTTTTCAGCGAAAAGTTAGATATGTAGAGCCTTGCCTTTGCTCTACTGCACACCAGAGTATTGCCTTTTTTGTCTGTAACTGAGGGATGTACAGCCCAGCATGGGAATACACATACACAACCATGAATCAGATCATTGAAGTGGATTTTGAGGAATGAAAACGCATGTCCCTGAGCAACATCCAGGCTGGGATGCCGACTCAACCATAAGGAGCTGTTGAAAGTGAAGTCACTGGGGCACCGAATTCCTGGGTGCCCCCTGAAAAGTCAGACCTGTCTGAAGCTGAGCAGTCAGGATCATTGTAACACTTGAAAATCTTGGCCCAAGAATGGCCTTGTGTTAAGCCTAGCAGGGTCACTTCATATTGGCATGCAGAGCTGCTGTGAAACCACCATGAGTAGAAGAGGGTGGCAACAGTCTGCGCCTAATGTTGTAACTCCTTTTTTTAGCTGGATACAAAGATGACGTCCAAAGCTTTCATGAAAACTTGCCTTCTCAGCACACTGATGATGTCTACAGCTTGAAAAGACTGACAGGAGAATCAGTTTCTTGATTTACCCTCCAACTCCTGATTTTTTGCTGCCATAGACAGCAGGCACCAGCAAACAAACAACTCAACTGCTGGTGCTCTAAGCAGATATGAAGCTTTTTTCTATCTACTGTCTTAACTGTTACATTTAACTGTGAAGTGCTTCTGCCAGGGGCTCCAGGGAAGTGCAGAATTTGGGTGTTGGCGTGCCTGTTCTATGCGCTAAGCACAGAGCAAATTCGTGGCACAGAAAGCCTGCACTTCAAATATAAAATATGGAGCTGCAGATGGATATAATAAAGCAGGAACCATATGGAAACAATGACACAATTATGAGCAGCATAATAAGCAACGGTCATAGCGCACCAAGGCCATAAGCAGACTTCCTATTCTGGATTCCTAAATTTGGCATCTTATACCTAAATAGAAGTCATCTGTCCCATCAAGGCAATCCAGAGGTTCTCTCCTAGTTACCCCAATGCCTTATACAGCCAGTGGAAATGTCAGCTGTGGGTTTGCTCTCCAGCAGCTCCCTTGAGCCCATCCGGCACCACTCAAGTCTGGTGCCAAGGAGGAAACAGCAGGCGCCAACTCCTTTTTCCATGCCCCTCTGAGGGCTGAGGCACTGGGTGCCACCGGGATGTGCTGCCCCAGGGCCACATTGTCAGAAGAGCACTGGTATGTGAGGTGGGGGAGGCGAGAAGCAAGACCCTGCGCCAGTGAGCTTGTTGCAGCCAGCTTGTTGCAGCCCTTTGTTGCCTGCTCTGCTCTCAGCTGTGCTGTGGTTTGCAGCAGCCCATGGTGCAGTGGAACCATAGAGCTGCAGGGAGAGGGAGCAGGAGGGTCTGGCTGCAGTTAACCAACCAGTCTGGTCTTCCAGGAGTGGACAGTTACAGTTTTTGCTCATATGCGTGAGTAGTGTGCATCTTTTGTATTACAAAATGCATGAGCATTGACTTTTACCCACCCCAGGATGGTCCCATGTTACTGAGTGACAGAAGGTCACTCACTCTCCTGTGGGTCCCAGGTGCCCAGTGTTGTTTTCTGCACCATCGGTGCTTATCCTGTGTGATGGGTGAAGCACATGTCTCTTCCCAGAGATGTCCATCACTCAGTTACGCTCTTCTCCTGAGAAACAATTAGTTATTCAGATCCTGACAGGTTGAATAGAGTCTAGCACTCACTTTCTCTGCTTTATGGCTGAGTGTGGTATCCAAGAGGGTGTTATATATGCAGTGTCCCTTTCTCCTTTGGTCCTTTCTCGAGCCTGTCACTGTGTAGCACAGCCTGAGCAGGTTGAATGGCTTCATGTCTCCCACAGACTTCAAGTTATTCTGCACAAGTTGAAAAAACCCTGGCAATAAAATGCTCATACACTTCTGAGTATGTGCAGTAAAGTGTATGAGAAACCAGCAGTAGAAGCAGCACTGCTAAGACTGGATACCTCCTCAGGCTGGCAGCCCCAAGTAGTATGTGGTACAAATTGCTCTGCTGAACTAAGGCTTCTAAATTACTCTTAAATCAGCCTTTGGTTTGCTCACAGTCAGTCTGAATGTTGGTCTATTGCCAATAACAAATGAACTTGAAGAAGGCTGGAATTCCAACCATTTTGTTTAAGATTCCCAGTGAATGTCTTTGAAAGTTTGTAGCCTTGCCATGTTCTGCTAATCACTTAAGCATTTAACTTGTCAGGTGCTCAGAAGTTCATGATTTTTGTTCTTCTTTCTGGCCAAATTTTTTTCCAATTTGATAGCTTAAAACAAGCATCTGTATTTTTATGTAAGCATCTAAATCAACACTTTGCCACATTCTGAATCTCCCATCTCTGAAAATCAGCCATTCTAAGATACCTACATATGGTTTTAGGAACCTAACTTCTGACAGCCAAATTCATGTCTGTGATACTTTCACATGTTTTTAATAAGAATCTAAACATAAACCAGACCAAAGAAAAAAAGAAGGGGAGTGGAGGGGATAAAAACAATACCCTGTAGGATATCTATGTGTTGACATAAAATATGGAATAATCGCTGCCTTTTGCATATGTGTATGCAGATTTTCTTTCAAAAGTGAATTATGGAATCAGTAGTTCAGACCATCCTTGGAAGATTATTATATCTCACACATAACAAAACAGCAGGCCTTACACTGAGATGTTTTTCAGTGGCAATTCAGTGTCCATCACTCCTCAACAGAAGGTCTTCACTTGCTCCCATGTGCTTACTTCTATTCCTGTTTTGTCAGGCCTAGGCAGAGGTTTAGCTGCAGTGACCGTCCAGCCATGAAAAGTGGAATGCATTTGTTCTTCCTTACACAAAGACTGGAAGAGCATGTGTCTATGCTCAAAACTTAAACTGAAATCCAAACTGATCACCATACTCCCACCAGGAGAATGCTTAAAAAGTGTGAAAAGGGAGTGCATTCACTATGTACCTTTTTCCTGCTCTAGAGAGCACCTACAAACAAGAATGAGAGCTGTGGAGCTGCCATAGCCTTGTACGTACGTGTTTGCTGTGATCAAAACCTCTTAGGCAGGATGTGTGTGGCACTTTCAGACTTCGGTCTGGTCCAGAGTTTGCAGCAGGAGCTACTGAGGACAAAAAGCTCCTTCCTCAAGCCATAGATCGAGACAGAGATTTCCTTTCCTGTGTATGTACCAGCACAGCCGCACTCTTCTCCCATGCAATATTAGGCAAGAAGATGAATTTCACCGACAGAGGGATCTGATGGGGTTTAGCACTTCCATGGCTTTGTGTGTGCGACTCAGCTCACTGGCTATAGTTGGATATTGTAGAAAGGCTTCTTCATTCTTTACATTCGGTACTTCTCAGTTTGGTTTACACCCACTAAAAATCGTTTCCATGTTTTTCTTCCTTACAAGGAAAATAAACTTGTAAAGAGGGAGAAGTGAAGGGTTACATCTGGAGAGAGTTATGGCTGTGGCTCAAAGGAACAACTGGAATGTCTGTAATGAGGAAGTTTCTTCCACGCAGCCATTTTTCTCCTTTTCTTGGGAAGTACAGAAACGTGCTGCTTCTGTTCACAGAGCGCAGCCCCCGTGCAAATTCCAGTGAGGGACTGCAACAGCAACCCTGCTGAGAGTATGGGTGGTGATTTACGTCGGTACAACCCACTCAGCCTCATGCACATTGTCAGGAGCATCTCAGCATCAGAAACTTTACCTATCTTGAAACTAATTATAAGAAGCCACAGCCATAGTAACAACAGCAGATTTTATAATTGGCTAATTCTGATAATTTTTGGTATGAATTTGGGGAAAACGGATGACCCAGGGAATTACAGAGCAGTCAGTCTCACCTCTGTGCCTGGCAAAATCTTGGAGCAGATTCTCCTGGATGGCATGCTAAGGCACATGAAAATCAACAAGGTGCTTGGTGACAGCCAGCATGGCTTCACTAAGGGGAAATCCTGCCTGACCAATTTGGTGGCTTTCCATGATGGGGCTACGGAACTGATGGACAGGGGTAGAGCAGTTGATGGCATCTACCTGGACTTGTGCAAAGCGTTCGACATTGTCCCACACGACATCCTTGTCTCTAAATTGGAGAGACATCAATTTGATAGGTGGACCACTCGGTGGATAAAGAACTGGCTGGATGGCCACACACAAAGAGTTGTGGTCAATGGCTCAATGTCCGGCTGGAGACCAGTAACGAGTGGTGTCCCTCAGGGATCGGTGTTGGGACCGGTCTTGTTCAACATCTTTGTCGCTGACATGGACAGTGGGATTGAGTGCGCCCTCAGCAAGTTTGCCGATGACACCAAGCTGTGTGGTTCAGTTGATACCCTGGAGGGAAGGAATGCCATCCAGAGGAACCTTGACACACTTGTGAGGTGGCCAATGCCAATCTCA
Organism: Pezoporus flaviventris; assembly: GCF_033815535.1. NCBI lineage: Eukaryota > Metazoa > Chordata > Aves > Psittaciformes > Psittacidae > Pezoporus > Pezoporus flaviventris. The sequence goes on from NW_026892595.1 coordinate 13,853,636, forward strand.
CGAAGTTCAACCATGCCAAGTGCAAGGTCCTACACCTGGGTCGGAGCAATCCCAGGCATAGCTACAGGTTGGGCAGAGAAGAGATTCAGAGCAGCCATGCGGAAAAGGACTTGGGGATGTTGGTTGATGAGAGAATGAACATGAGCCAGCTTCAGTGTGCACTTGCAGCCCAGAAAGCCAACCGTATCCTGGGCTGCATCCAAAGGAGCGTGACCAGCAGGTCGAAGGAGGTGATCCTGCCCCTCTCCTGTGCTCTTGTGAGACCTCACCTGGAGTATTGTGTGCAGTTCTGGTGTCCTCAACATAAAAAGGACATGGAACTGTTGGAACAAGTCCAGAGAAGGGCCATGAGGATGATCAAGGGACTGGAGCACCTCCCGTATGAAGACAGACTGAGAAAGTTGGGGCTGTTCAGCCTGGAGAAGAGAAGGCTGCGTGGAGACCTCATAGCAGCCTTCCAGTATCTGAAGGGGGCCTGTAGGGATGCTGGAGAGGGACTCTTCATTAGGGACTGTAGTGACAGTACAAAGGGGTAATGGGTTAAAATTTAAACAGGGATGTTCAGGTTAGATATAAAGACGTTCTTTACTGTGAGGGTGGTGGTAAATGCCCCATCCCTGGCGGTGTTCAAGGCCAGGTTGGACAGAGGCTTGGGTGGCATGGTTTAGTGTGAGGTGTCCCTGCCCATGGCAGGGGGATTGGAACTTTCCATTTCCAACCTCAACCATTCTATGATTCTATGATCTTGTGTATTTCTGAAAAGCTTAGTACCTTCAGACCTCACTGAATTCAGCCAGCATCAGGAGTGTTTAGCAGACACAAAGACTCTTTGCAGAGATGGTGACTTGGAGATCAGCAGTACAGAGTCCACCACTGCCTCATGCTGTGTTGCAGGATGACTTCTTCCACATTAAGGCTCAATTCTGAATATTTAGGAAAATATGGGATGAATAAACAGAAAAAGAAAAATTTTCTTTGGTGTAAAGAAGTGATATGAAGCCTGGAGAAAGACATATAGAGGGGATCCAGCCTGCAACACTTGGCATTTGTCTCTAGGATATCTATCTGACCGCAGTTCTCAAGGGTTGGAGGGCTTTGTTGTTTCATGAAGGTGAATGGTATGCAGTTCAAAACAACTCAGTTCTCAAGCTGATGTAGCTTGTCATTGAATGCTTTTTAAACAAAAGATTGATTTCTGGTCCTGAAATTCAAGTGTTATCTGCATCTGGTTTTATTTTTAAATCTCTCTTTATTTTTAAATCCCTCTTTCAAAAAAAGAAACTCGCCCAGGTGCTTAACTGTTTAAGAACAACTTGGTTTCTGAAGAGAAGGGTCAATGTTTGAAGACCTTAATATTCATTTAAGTAAAGTCAGAAAGTTATTTTAAGTGAATATAGTATCTGAAAAAAAATCATTATCTCTGAGGCTTTTCCCTCATTTTATAAGTTTACACACAGTTTATAAGCTTGTTAGTTTATAAACAAACTTATTTTGGGGTAATAAAATTGAAGAGAAATTAGCAATCTATAAGGCAATAACATCTACAGTGACATATTTTGGTTTACATTCATAATGCCTAGAGTATTTGTAATATACCATGTCCTAAATGCTGTTCTTGTTTTGCTTTTCCCATAAGCATGCCAGACTGAGGACAAAGTTTTGGGAAGAAATATTGAACTTCACTTGTTTCTAAGAATGCCACTCAACAGAGAACAGAATCTTCCCCATAACGGATCTTCTTTTTTGTCTGAAATACTTTAGCTTCTATTTGCAGCCACTTTTCCCTTTCTAATTTGTCTAACACAGAACAAAACTATGCCAAAGTGAAAGTATTGATTAAGGAAAGAATTTGCTGTTCACGTCAGTGTTTAGTGGTTTTTTGGAAATAATTGTGAGCAGAACAGCTACCAGTATCCCAAATGAGCAGCATCTGAAGTGCACCTATCAACTGGTTTTCCAAACACTCCCATGCGTGCTTGACTTGTTCCTGCACCATCTCCAGTAACTCTTCCTGATAGTTATATGTGTCACCAGAACAAATGTGGAGGAGAAATTGTGTTTAAAAATAGTGAAAAACACTACGGAAAACTGAGGGCAGAGACATGGAGATCTCCTTGCTCAGTCTTGAAACAAATCCACTGGTCCCACATGACAGCTATGAAAGCACTTGCCTGACAGTCCATCACCATGAAACGAAAGACTCTACTGTGCCTCAGACTTTGCCATTCTTCACCCTTGAGCAGTCATCCACATCTCCTGAACATTCAATTATGTGGGAATTAATTACACACTATGTTAAATTCACCTGACAGGTATTCTGATGAGGTGATTTGCCAGCTGTTTAGTTGTCCTCACTGTTGAAAGTCTGTGTTTCATTTGCAGTCCAAATTTGTTAAAGTTCAGCACACAATTGTTACATCTTACACTGCCTTTGCATGGGGAGTTTGTTATCAATACATTATACCAATATCAACATTTTATATGTGTTAATATTATGGTACTATTAAGCTTATGTTTCCTATGGGATTATTGAAAAAAGCATTAAATAACATGGGAGGAATACTGGATTCCTCTTAGAAATACACTTGCTCAATGATGACATTCCATTGCCAATGTTCTCCTGCTTCCAAATTCTATTTTGACACATATTGTCTCTTTGGTTGGTAATCCACTCCATACGGGCCATGCTGATTCTGACTGAAGCTCCTTTGCTTTTAAAATATCCCACAACATCAAGTGCTTTAAAGAAGTATGCCATCCATCAGTGCTGCCTTTTTAGCAAATACATTTATAGTCACATTTTTAAGATACAGCTAGACAAGAACAGATTTCCAAACAATGCATCTTGACTGGCAAAACCAAAATGTTATCGCCACTGCTCTAATAACTCACTAATGAGCTCTTCAGCAGCAAGTTTAGAAGGCCCTGCAGACCACAGGATTGTTCAGGAAACTGCAGGACTTATTCCAGATGCAAGTGTTCCGTGGCAACCTTCTATTGAGGGAGTAATTTAACCCTAACAGTTAATGCAGGATCTTTTCTTGACCTACCAAGGTGACATCCAGCAAGGAAGAGACAAACCATTAATGTCTTACAGTAAGAAATGTGTACCGCAGCCAGCAATGGTTTTAGTCAGTCCCAATGACAAAGACAACCTTATTTCCTTCTCTGATAGAAGACAGATTCCTGACTTCTTAGGGCCCTGGGTTTGTACGTGTCTTTACTGCTGTAAAGAAATGTGTTTAGAATGGAAATACATTGTTCTGAAACTGAAGCTGAGTACATTCTGAGGAGCATAATTCAGGGAAGGACTGTGCTGTGCAGACAAAGCAGAAGAAGCATCTGGGCATCTGTGCCACAAAAAAGCTAACTCTGGACTTGTTAGTGAATTGTAGAAAAGAATTCCTGTTTGGAGGCAGTAATTTTAATATTAAAGTTTGGCTATAAAAGACTTAGGAGCACTGAAGCCCAAACTGCTTCCCTTTGCCATCATAAAGTCAGAACTGCTATCAAAACCTCCCTTCTCTCCAGATGGAGAGTGATGAGGGGGGTAGGAAGGAGGAGGGGGATTGTGTCTTTGTGGATATCTTGTTTGGGGTGGGAGAGCAGCAGCTGTGAGCTCTTCAGCTCTTCCCAAGCTTCCTTAATGAATGAGGAAGGGGAAATTGGAAGGTGGTCATTGAGCATTCTGACTCATCCCGTTACTGGCTTCCTCATGTTACAAACATACAAAATATGGTGGGAAATATGATGCTTCTGTATGATATTTCTGTTGTGAATGTGTTAGGAGTTAGTAACTATGTTAATAACTATGCATGCAGATATACTGGAACTTAAATTGGATGCAATTGTACTTCAGCAGTTTGGCCTTTACCCCTAAAATGGAAAGCAGCCATGGAATTACTTGCCATGACAAGAATAAAATTAGTCTTGCATGCAGCATAGGTTTCAGGGGGAAATGAGAAGGACTTCATATATAACCATGTACCAAGGATCCTGATTTGGCAGGGCTTCCATTAGTTTTTCTTTGCAAAATGTTTCTTATCAAGATGGCTACCTGGAGTCTTTCTCATCTTTCCTGTTCCTTAGGGATTTTCCTTACAGGAAAAGTTTTAAAATTCTAGATATAATTGCAATTTTTGCTCTTAACTTTTCAGACTCAGGGGTGTCCTAGGTTCTGTGCTCTCCAACACAGACTGCCAGGCAGCTGGAAGGAAAACTCCTTTATAAATCAAAGCTCTTGTTTCATCCCTTCTTTACTCCCTTGTCCAGTCAAACAGATTAATTCTGGATTGAGAACATAATTTAGTGCTTTTATTGCTCTCCCTCAGGCCAGAGGACATTTAGTTCTTAAAGTAAAATGTTCATAAATAATACTTTGCTTAAGTTTGCTGCAGAAGCTGAATTGTTGTAAACCTTTTTTCACCCAGGCTGCCTGCAAATGAACATCCTCGCAGAAAGGGCCTCATCACCAAGGGCATGAAGCCAGGACAGCAGTTGAGAGGGTTTACTCAGGTAATGGTGGGATGCTTTTCTCAGCCAGGACATACAAATGCTGGCTGCCTGCGTATCCAACGGAGTCCTACACATCCCTGCTAATCCTACTAACACCCTGATACACACTACCGCATGTGCTGATACACCATAGCCATGAGCAGCAGAGGACACTCGCAGTAACAAGCCGGTTTCACAGCACACAGAAGTGAATGGGCCACCCCACCTCTGAGACCTCCCTGCCCTGCAGGTGAAGCACTAGCCCAGCCCAGTAGAGCTCACCACCACTGGCAGCATAGCCCTGCCATGCTGCAAGTGCTGCTCCTTCCCCTTCACTCCCACTAACAAGCATCACACTGATATAAATGACAAATGTGTTGAGGGGAAGGAGATTAGACAATAAATAAGAAAGAGGGAGGAAGCAAAGGAGAAATACACTCCTTCTGCTGACATGTCATCACTGGAACATCTGCACTATGTCTGGGTGTGCTAATGATCTCCTCTGAAACCCCACTGCAAGACAATTAGGGCTGATAAATCAAAAGGGTTTTTTGGTTTTAAGATCCCAGATGCTATGCTGGGGGAAAAAAGGGGGGATAAAAAGAAAAGAATGGGCACTTTATCTCACCTTAAATCTGCTGAGTGCTGACACAAAAACCAGAACTTTAAAAAGATAGTAGAGTGCCATAAAACACAAAAAGGGGAGGGTTTTTCCACATCTGTCTGGATTCCAACTTGTGCTCAAGACATTCTTCATCTCTCTTTTTTTTTTTTGGGGGGGGGGGGGCAAAAAAAGGAGCCTATTTTTCCTACTCTTCAGGAGTTGTGTACCTATGCTCTTGACTGATGAACTCTTTCATAATCACATAAGCTTGTTCATCTAATAAAAAGTTATTCTAAAAAATCAAACCATAAATTATAGGATGATTTCATTGCAAAGGTTAGGGGAAGGTCAGAATTGTTTACTAATGTTTATTCTTTCCCTCTCTAGGACATACTCGATTAAAAGTATGTATCAGGGGCTTTTCCAGTTATGTTTGTACACACTGTCTCCCACACCCTCGTGCAGAAGTAGGAAGCAAAGTACATACTGTTTATAAAGCTGAAGCTGGACAAGGTATCTGCAACAGTCAGTCTGACTAGCCTGAGCCTCCATCCCTTTCACAAATTCTGTAGTAGCTGTATGGCACTTCCAATTAGTTTGCAACTAAGATTCCTCCAAGCAAGGGACAGATTGGAGGAGCTGGGTGTCAGCTGCACCACTGCCCTGGGGGTGCTGTAGCAGCTCCACACCTTTCAGAGACCTGGGAGGAACTGATCAAAAAGTTTGCAAACACTGAGAAGCAAGTCGATGCACCACAAAAAGCCACTCATGTAATGAAAGCGCAGTTTTCTCAGGGCTAGTAAACATTGTCTAGAGTCAGCATCTGGTGTTAGTGCAGAACCTCCCTCTCCAAAGGGTTGAGAAATAACAGCTTTCAAATCATCAAAGTGTTTTTCGTAAACCAAAATAGGGACAGGCTCCTGCCACTACAAATCTGTTGGCCTTCAGTGGTCAACAACTTCCTGGACTTTCTTCATTAAAAGACACCTCTGGTACCTGGTTGTATAATGATGTTGATGCTAGTAGAACTAGAGAGCACTGTTGTGGATGGTTTCAGTAACTACAGGTGCCATTGTCATTAATAATATAGAGCAGTGCTGATGTCAACTAATGTCATACATATGCTTTCACTGTGCAAGACATCTTGGTGCTAGCACTGACCTTATACCATTAAGAGCATGGCTTTCTCAGTATGTAGTCCTAGAAGTGCACGGTTTGTTTTGCATGCTTCTACACCTCCATAAATTTGCACCAGATCAGGAGCTGCACTTTCCGTTGGGCTGTACGGGCTATTGAAAGCCTTTGACCCAATCTGTCAATTTGTAACAGCTGATCTCCCTTCTAAATGGAGCAAGAGTGTGTCCTGTGAGATGACATCACCCACTGCTCTGGCTGGTGATAATGCAGATGAGAGAGAAAAAATACTTTCTTCACTACTAATGAATCCACACATCTGCAGAGCTGGACATGAATGTCAGTAAGACTGTGATTATTTCCCACTGTACTGAAGCACCTTGGCCTTTGCATGAAAACCAAAGAACAAAAGAGTTTGCTAAAGGTCTTTCTGGACCTGAAAGGTGACTCTCAACTGCTCTGTGTTCAGGGGCTGGGTGCTAGGTACAAGTGAGAAGGTTGCCCAGGAGAGGAGGACAATAGAGGGTGAAGTGCAGCTCTGGAGAAAATGTTTTCCAGCAGCCATGCCTGTTACAACACCCTGCAGCTGCTTGTCTTCTTTAACAGTCAGAGCATGACTGCAAATTAAAAAACAGATCAGTACGGGCAAGCAGGTAAAAATGAAGTGCTTAGGAAGGATGTGACTGGTGGACAGACTGTTAGAGAGTACCTTACCACCATCTCCACAGTTGTGGTCATTCTTGTTTAGCTGGGGAAGGAGAACTCAGAAAGCAAATATCTTGCATCTGCCCAAAACCAAGGACTTGGAAGAAACGGTGCAATGAAACAACCCAGTGCAAGGCTACAGCAAACTACTGGAGCATGACCCACAAATACAAACCGGATGCTTGCCAGCATGTGAACAGGGTGGCTTCTGTGTGAAGTGACTGCAGATCAGCACAGCCAAATATCCTGGTTATTCTTAGCAGACTACAAAGCAGCTGGAAAAACACCAAAAAATTCACAACTCAGATACCACCACACTTGAACTGTAAGAGGAGAAAAGCTGAACCTCTACCCATTGCCAGTATGTTAAAGATATGGTTTGATGAAACTCAGAGCTGCATTTTAGTAACTTCACTATTCTAAAATCATAAAGAGTTTGCAGAAAAGCAATTCTTTATAGCTGGACAAGTCTTTTTTGCTGAAGTTGGCCATGACCATGACATCCTAAACATCTGCTACTGAGACCCTGCTCTTTTCAGAAGAGTCAAAGAAGCTAGAGATAGCTTTAGATAGATAGAGAAGACCTGCAAGGTCAGCTAGTCCATCTCCTTGACAGTGTTTGTTGTTTCATTCCTCCCTTGTTTCCCATGTCTTAATTTAAACTTGTCCTTATTTCCTTCCTCCTTATCAACCATATGAATCTCCTTTAAAACAACTGCCCTCCTCCTCAGTATCAGATCAGATAATAGAGTTCACATTTCATGTCTTTCCCTTGTAGAACCTGAAATTAATCTGTTTCCATTAAGGGCTCAATTGTAGTTTATCACTATCTCCCATCTCTTCATTTTTACTTGTTCTGTGCACTTTGCATTTTGTCAGCTGTGGCCAATAGTTCCTCCCTCCCTTACCCACTCACCTATGAAATTTCATTTGCATTTAGTCACATAACTATTTTTTATCATCTCTTTAATGATTAATGAATATTAGGATCTGCATCTCATTTTATTTTCATGAAAGCCAGCAGTGATGGACTTCTTGGGACATGATAATATGTCTGTTTTCACTTGTTTTTAGTCTGAACTTTGCTCTTCCTTCCTCGCTTGCAGGTTCCTTAGCTTGCTTCCTTTGTAGCTCCCTTGAGGCCAGCAACATTTTCTCTTGCTCCTTCTGTCATTTTTCCCACCGATGAACATTTAATCTACTTGTAGCGCTTCCATCATTATACCTTGTAACACTTTTATTTTCACCTCACAGCCTGGGTTGTTGGCTGCCTGGCAAGGCTGTTCCGACATTTTCTAAAGTGAGATGACGTCAAGATAACAACTGCTAATTACAACTGAAAACTAATCACAGTCACAATTAACTGCCCAGTTACTAGTAATTCTTTTATTTGACCTTGTCTTCTTAATTACGCTGATTTAAAATGTTACTGAAAATTATAGCAGTTTTTCAATAGATTTCATACTGTAGTGCTGTATATATATTATATCTATATATATGTAATGTGATTGCCGGCTCCATTAGTACTCTAATGTGCAATTTTCAGATTATAACTGATTGTCATGGTAACCTTGTGCTCCAGTTCCTGGAGCAGGAGAAACCACAGTAAAGATGAAACAGTTTCTCACCTTTACAGGCTGGCTATCCAAACAGACATATAAAAACATGGATCTGAATCATCTCCATGTGCAAAAGCCAAGGTACCCTCAGTATTTTGCAGTGCCTTTACTGTGTTTTTGATTTCCTATGGGCGTAAGAAAAATTTAATATACTGAAGCCATTTACTTTGACTTGGTCAGAATGTTTTTAATATACCACTGTCTTAGGCTAATGAAGACTGGGCTAGCTGCACATAGTGCCCATTGCATGTAAGATGGAGGGGCTGTCTGTCCTCCTTTACCTTTTACAAGTATTATCTTTTTTCATTGGACGTCCAAGCAAAGATGCATTCCAGTATCCTTGCAGGTACTGAGGATTTTCAAGCTGCTGCCACTCTACTAGAATGCTTTAGTGTCTTTTGAGTTACTATGAAGCTTCCCATCACTGCAGAGTTCGATTCCAATTAACTTCTCCTGCCCAGCTTGCTTGAAAAACAATCCATGACATTTTTCAGGGAGGAACACATCCTCCAGATAACAGGCTTCCATCATTTTTTGTATCAAAGAGCTTCCAAATCAAAAGCTGAAACAAAGTCTTTTTACTTTATCAAGGCAAAATGCTCTGATTTCACTCAAATGAATGTTCTGATAAGTCCACTTTGGTATTCCCAAAATTCAACTTTGGGGAATACTTGGTATATGGGAGGGTATAAATTTTCACTTTTCATTCCAACTGGAGATGTAAGAAAATTCAGATGGCTATTTCCCCCCCCCCCCCCCCCCCCAAACTTCAGCATTTCAACCATCTCACAGCAGGATTCCCATTTACAGTGCAGATTTCCTGTCTGCTCTACAACCTTCTCCGAAAGTTTGAGGCTAAAACATTCTGCTCCCCTCCTCAGTAGATCAACTGATTAAAATATTGGCTGATCCTTAGTAACCAAGGGCTATAGCTTAAAAAATCCCATAATTTCCCTCTGCCCTTTATTTTAGTTTGCCCAAGGGAGTGCAGAAAAAGCAAATATTATCTATAGACATTTTTTTGGTTTTCAGAGGCCACATGCAAAAAGCTTTCCCCTCCTTGGAGTCGCAACCCCTTTCCTCCAGGTCTTTGTGATATCTCGTATATACTTTCTCTCATTAGTTGTTGTGTATCTTCCAAGACAAACACAACTCCAGAACCACTGGATAGCTTCAAATTGCAAGGCATAGGATCAAAAACTATTGGCTTTAGGCTACAGGCAGCCCTGCTGCACATGGGGATTTGAGTTAATTCTCTAAAAGGCTGCTTTTTTTCCCCATTCCCCTGTAAATACTAGAGCAATGTTCACAACAATGATTTCATGTTTTTCTAGGGGCAGCAGCCACTTGGTTTCATGTTTTGATGAACAGAGAATGTTCCTGTGGCAATTTTTAGTGGGAAAACTTTATCCTGTAAATGCACTATGAAAGAACACTCTAGAGGATGTGGGATGGTTATTGGTATAGTCAGGAGGGCAAAACCCTGTTCTGTTGAGCTTCATTTGTATTTCTCAGATGGGAGTGTGGGGAACTGGAATGCCAGTTCAGACTGTTTCTGTGTAAATGAATATGTGGTTGTGCAATGCACAAGACTGCATAACTCATGTGCTGCATTGCCCAAGCACCCAGCACGAAAGAAACAAATGGTTTCCTATCATTGCAGCACTGTTGCTCAGTTCTTAAATAGCCTCTTCAAATCAACTTCAGTTATCAGTTCCTCAGGCTCTGCAAGAGAAAGAAACTGCACATGAACTCTAGCATATCAGCAGCAAGATAGTTTATTTTAGAAGCTTAGCTTCATCTAGTAAACTCTGAAGAAGATTTGTTATTTTAAAGATGAACCGGGAATATATGGAAGCCATTTGCACAAATGGGAACCAGGTCACATAAGGCAGTATGTATGTGCTGTGTGATAATGCATTTTCTTACCTTCTGGCAAAGCAGGGACTCATAGGGCAGATGGGTGCATGCAGACGCAGGTTCACTCTGCCTGCACTCTGAGCTGGCAGGAGAGGAGTCAGCTCCCATCTGGAAGCTGTGCCATCGCATCAGTGTGGCACTGTGCCGAACCTAATGTACAGCATCTCTCAGCACTTGGTCTGTGTTGTAGTATTCAGCATACTGTTCACTATAATGTCCCATGACTCCAGTCAACTGTGGGAAATGGATAAAACTGCTACGAGAGGCCACCAAATAAATGAGCATCCTGCATTGTGGGATTAATTATATGCCAGTATTAGGTTAGGAAAAGACAGAAAAGTATTTCAATAAAAAATTATTCTCTTCTAAGCTATTCTTTGGACTTATTTTCTCTTGACTTGAGTCTCAAGACTTAGTCCTGCTCGCTCTCCAGTTACCTGCAGAGTCTTTCCATAAAAAACAGAGAAAATATAACTTGGTGTTCTCATGTAAAATGCAAGTAGAAAAGAAAAATTTCTGTGGCTGTAGGACATTTCAGATTGTTTCAAGGGAAAGCCCTCATGGGTCCCTAGTTCATATTATGACTATTGTGGAAAAACTAAAAAAAAATCGGAATTGAACCACAGAATTTGATATTTCTAAATGTTTTCTCTGATATAGCATGTCCCCACCTGACAGTGTAATTCAAGGCAGATAGGTTATGAATAGATGGCATATTCAAGGCAGATAGATATGAATATGAATGAAGATATTTTATTTCACACAAAGGTCATCTCAGTCACAGAAAGTTTACAGATCTTCCCTTTAGGTGACACTTTCTTCCACTAAAATCTGCGGAACCCCAGGCAGGATGTGCCGGTCAGTGCTTCCTTCACACAACTGAAAGTAAAGACTCAGCAGAACTGCCTAAACATTAGAAATACCCAGCAACACAGTCTCATTTCTACCTGCTTGTAATATTTCAAGAAGTCTCAGGGGGGAAAAATCATTAAATGTTTATGTATATAATTTAAATGTTATGTTTAAATGTTGTATGTCAAACATAACAACAGTTTTGGCCAAAAGTCAGGCTGACAGCTGTAGCCAGCTGCCCTTGACTGGCGAGTCTCTCAACTCATTCCCAGAGGTGAATACAGAATCCAGAAAGTCAGGATTCCCTAATTCTGGAACAAATACGGTTTGCCAGAGATGTGCTAGCACGAATGATCCCAACCTCCTTTTTATACCACAGTTGTTTTAATTAGCTGTGGAGATGGAGCTGGGAGAGGAGCAGGGCCTCCATCAGGGGCTGTAAACAGCACTTCTGAGCCACTTCACTGGCTCAAGGAGGTTTCGGGTAATGCTGTGCAATCACGTTCAAGAAGCCCAGTTGAGATGTCATAATACTCAAGTATTTGTTTGCACTATGAATAAGGCACAGATGAAATATGCTAAAAAAAAAAGTAAATAAAAATATTCAGGATTACATCTAGAGGGTGCTTATGCTTACACACAAACCAGAAGAAAGCACTCTGCTTGTTTTGAGAATAGAAATAGAAATAAAACCTCAAAAAGCTTGGAGTAAGATGTAAAAACACGGGGGGGGGGGGGGGGGGGAACCACCAAACCCAACACAGAAGTTAAAACAGTTTTTCAACGGATTAGGTGAGCTGAAAGAACTTGTGGATGCCTGCCCTGAGGCCACGGGCTGTCCTTCCTGTCCTCCAGAGCCCCCATCCCTGCCTGCTTTCTGCCGCCACACATGGGCTGTGCCACCCATGCAGTAACCCGGGAAAGGGCCACAGCTATCCCAGCGCCAGCGGGGAGCCTGAGGCAGCCTGGACCGGCCCTCGGCTGCCCCTTAGGCCGTGGCTACCACACAGAGCTGGCACACTGTGGATCCCTGCCTGCGATGCGGGGTACCTCCCGCCTGGGGCTTCACGGCAAGCACAGCGGTGCCCCTGCTCAGGGCGGGCGGGGTGGTCTAGCTAAACTTTGAAGGTCCGAGCAAACCATCCTGATTCTGTGACTGCCAGCAGCTGCGGGGCTGCCCTGGGCCTTCAACGGGGGTCTGCGCACACAGCACCCCACCAAGGCCCGGGGAAAGGCGCTGAGGCGATGAGCCACAACTGCGCTGGGTAAGCCTCGCGGGCACGCCGCTGTTTCCGCCGGGTAAGAGAGAATCGCTGCCAGCCTCGCTGCCCCTGGCCGCGTCCCAAAGCCCAGCCAAGCCCAGAACCAGCCTCTAAGCGGTACAGGGCTGCGCCCTCCCCGCCCTCAGACTCCGGCGGCCGCGCCGTACCCTGTTGCGCAGCGCCCCCCGGCGGCCGCGGGGAGGCCGTGGGTCTACCTGTTGTCTGTGGAACAGAGATGCTTGTCTTCGGCGGCCTGCCCTTACGGCCCGCTCGCTTACAGCGTACCTCGGCTCCTTTGCACGGCACGTTCTGTAACGCAGTAGCTCTGTAGAGGTACTTAATAAACCTTTTGAATTTTATGGCATAAACCGCCTTAAGGAGCGCCTCTCCTGCAGCCACCGCCAGTCTAGGGAGGCCCCGGTGCCCCGCTCCCGCGCAGAGCCGCCACCACCACATCGACCATAACCTTTCCTTGCCGGCCCCACACGGTGCTTCAGCGCCGAGCATGAGGGACGTGCGAGGCTCTCCATGCCACTGTGCACTCTTCTTCCTATCTCTGGGGAACACCATAAGGGTCTCAGTAAGTTTAAACACTGAATATTATAGTGTGCTGACCCCACAGTGCAACAAGCAGGTTCTGGTTGCACCAGAGAAGTAACATCAAATATTCTGTTTTAAATATTTACTATAAAACACAGCTTATATTTGTCATTGTAAATAAACTGAGGGTTTCCGAGAGACTGAAGGCTTAATGTGACATTTGTAAGGGAAAAAACCATCTTGAAGCAAAGTCACTGGTGTGCACTTCTGGTGGAAAATATGTTTATCTGATAGGCTATGACCAGTTTAGTCCCTCCTTTACTATAGAAAAAGTCATGGCTGAATGAACAGAAAACTTGATGAGCTGCAGAAAATCAAATAACAATAATGGAGGACAACTCCTCTTAAAGTCTGCTGCCTTGACTGCATTTTCATATCTGTAAAATAAGCTTTCCCTGACTCTGTAAACCAGGTCACTTATCAGGTGGTGACACTTCTGTAATTGTTATGGAAACCCAATATAGGGGCAGCTCAAGCAGAAAAAAAAATGGGAAATAAAAGATGTGATGACATCCCACCTTACACCTGCTGAGCATTTAAAGGCTAAATTCTCCTTGTAAACATCAGTCATTTAAGGAGAACAGCATTACTCCTGGTATTTACTTACTGTCAGCTGCTTAGCTGTATGTGAGCTGCATCAATTGGTCCATTTCATATTGATATTCTCTACTTTGTTACTACACAAATTAACATCTGTTGCTGAAGTGATAGTAATAAATACACATTCATTACATTTACTTAAACCAAAGATGTTGGCTTTTGATGCCTATTCCTACCTGAAAATAATGAATTGTAGCTCTATTACAAGGGATAATTTTGGCTGCCTATTACAAAGAAGGATGTCACAGTGAGCTGATATGATTCTACTTGTCAGTCATGATTTTTAAATTAGTTCTTGTAGTGCATACTAAATATATCTACTATATCTCAATATACCTTTAATAAATGTACAAAATTTTAGGGAGCTTTCGGCATATGTGAATTGTTAAGCAACATAAGGAATACCTAAACTGGCAGTAGGCTTATTGATAACTTTTTGCTTTCTCCATCGTTATTGTACGTCACAGGTTATTACAGTTAGGGAACATGCAAAATGTTGAGAATAAAGAAAAGGTGCTACTAAATACAAAATACACTGTATTTTGTGCACAAACCTAGAATTCCAGGAAGCTGCAGAGGAAAGTAAAATATATCAGGCCTTTTCAAAATCAAAGAAAGAATAACCCCATTGCCACTGACATCATTGGAGTCATCTATTGAGCAGTTAAGGCACTGTCAGCTCTTCCAAAGTGCTCCAGAAGGAGAACCACAATGTAAAGTGACAGAGGAGTCATCAATGGAAGCTTCTCAAACCCACCACATACATCTGAGTCTAATCATCCAAGAACAAGCACTAGTTCATTTGTTTTTCCTAATAGAATTGAAAATAGGTTTTCCTGTTTATTTCATCAAAAGACACTTTTGCCCATTTTGCATAACTTGATTAATGTACTACTTAGGAGCTGATACTGAGGGTGACTCTAATACTGCGAACAGTGGTCACGCTCCAGCGTGCAGTGGGAAGCTGTTGGTCACAGTAACCATTCCTCCCACGGCACTAGGAGGCAGCTCCCAGATCACATCTGCAAATCATTCAGATAACTGAGGTTGGTTCCACATAAAATAGTATCTTACAACTGTCCAGTTCTGGAATTTATATGTGGCTAGTGTGATAGATGTTAAATGATCTTATATATATACACAACAGACAAAGGATAATGATGGGGTCAATGAAAAATGATAGTGAGGAATAGATACTGGGTGATAGGAAACAGCACATTTGTTAAACAGCTCATTTGTAGCTGTCTGCAGAAAGGAAAGGGAGGGTGAGAGTCTCCCCACATGTTAGAGATAACAGCAGTATCAGCTATAAAAAGTCTAGATACACTAAAAGCAGACAGAGCCTAAAGTCCAGATACTGTATATCCATAAGTTTTTAAGAGAAGCCCATCTGCAATCCTTTCACTGCCATTTTCTAGAAGTTCAAGGGTCAGCAGGAGATTCCTGAAGATTAAGAAGTAGCAGATTTGAATCTCACATTTTAAGGAGGCCAAAGGACAGGAAACTATAAATGAGCAAATGGAACATTGTTTGTAAAGAAACCTGGACACTGCTTAAGTGATTTGGCTAAAGAACACCTGGAAAGGTTTGCTCTGATTATGGAAAGCTAGAATGGTTTATAATTAATTATATTGTTTGAGGTCTTTAGAGATATTACAGCCCTTGGAGTTCCTAATAGGTATGATGACTGCTGTGAGTCGGATACATTCATTTGTATCATAATAACATGAGTATGGCTAGTGTGAAGCAACAGTACATACTACAGCTTTTCAGTGCTCCAGCTGAAGTTCTGTGGAGGTGCAAGAAAGGTTAAATGCTAGACAGAGGCCACTGTTTTCAGTGGCAGGAAAGAGGTTAAAAACCAAAGGCTATTAGAATATCTTTTTTCTATGTTTTTTTTTTTTCCCATTCTCTTTTTGAAATGCTGTTTTCATGAACATTTGGGAACATTATGTTACATCATTTTTAAAACAAGTATTTTATTCTTCCCTTGGTATTTTTCACAGCAACACAATGGATCCTGTTATCTTGCAGTCAGAGCAAAATTAATTTCAGTGGCAAAGTCCATGGCAACACATTCCCTTCCAACCAGAACTGAGAATCTGTGGGAGAGAGGTTAGTGAACACACCTGTGCCCCACATGGACCTTCCACAAAGCCAGTTCTGCATTTGTTATTACTCTCAAGTGTGCAGGGTAAAATAGAGCTGCACAAGAACAGCCATTTGTTCACTTGTGCTACTTGCTGGGGTGAGGTTTTCTGCCAGCTGCGCCATCTCAGGCAGGGGCAATGTTTCAGTGGGACTCTTTTCTTACAGACTTTTCCCCTTTTCTCCTGAGAGGTGTTCTCCAGCCATAGTTCATTCAAGTAATATTTAATGCATTAGGGAGCTATGCCTTTACACTCTTCTGTCAGGACATCTCTTTTGCTTTCTCCACCAACTCCAGCCCCTTGGAAAGAGCAGAGCTTGAGACTGGATGCTGCTGTGCAAAGCAGACCTGTCAGGGGAGGCTGCTCTGCTGGTGCATTACAGGTGCACACATAGTCAGGTTTTTTAGCCCTAAAGGATACCATGTTTGAGGAGCAAAGAGCAGCTATGATTTCTGGACATTTCCCAGCTTCGAGCAGTCTGATTAAACAAGGCTGTCTGCCAGTAAAGAAGGAAAACAATTTATTACCACTGTGTATTGGAACCTACTGGAAAATTACTTACTGTTCAACATTGTCATTAACTCAGCCATAGATTTTTATAAGGTTTCCTTTTTTGCAGGCTAAGCACCAAATTCATCCCAGATGTAGCTTCATTAGTGCCAATACAGCTACACTGAGAATAAATTTGGCCCCATGATTTTAGGATCTCTGTGCGTGGGGACTCTTGTATAGTCCATGTCACTATTTGTGTCAGATCATGGAAAGGACAGTCTCTTGAAGTCGTCTGACTGCTCTTCAGGTGAGATTTTATTTAAACCTAAGCAGCTCAAGCTCAGGTACCTCTCCAGGGACCAGGAGCAACACAGCCAAGAGTGCTTCTCCTGGTACAGTGTAAGCTAGGGACAGATGAAGCTGGCATGTAGCTGTACAGCCCCTTAGCTGTGTCCCCACGTCCCATCCTCGAGATCATTGCATGGCTAAAGCCTGCTCAGATTGTTTGATGGTTCAGTATTTCTCGCCTTCATATCTGGTAACCATGGTTATATAGAAGGGGTAGAGAGATCAAATAGGTGATCCTAAGAGAGGGAGATGGATTAAGATCTAGAAATTATTCTGAAACAGAACTATCATGAGGGTAGTCAAGAATGTGGAACACCAAATGTCTCCAGAATTCTCCTTATTGATAGCTTACTGTGTTAAATTTAAATAGTATCTCTTTCAGGCACTGTATAAACAGAAGAAAACCTGATTTGTGTATCTGGACTAGTGAGGCTTTTTAAAAGTACAGTGATGTCTCTGACACAGCACACTATTCTGAGTATCCTCAGGCTACCCAAGGTGTCATTCAGGTACTTGGCAATGAAAAGAGTGCTGTTAACTTTTTACGAAGAGTTAAGTTTCTGCAGCCAGAAACTGCATTCAGTACAAGCCTCAATACACTGGGTACCCTGGCATTCCTTCTAATGAGAGCTCCAAGAGCTTCTATAGAAATACCACTGTGCATACTTCTCTGTCCATAGCTCAGACATGTCTTTCAACACCCTGTTGTGCTTTGGTATTACCAGTGATGAGGACAAGTTTATACCCATGCTTAGTGCTCACATTGACAAGCAAAGCTAGAAAGCACTTGCTCAATTTCTCTTCTGAGGCAGTTAAATGATCTCCACAAAGTCTTTTAATTTCATCTTTGCATTCACATGAATGACATTTTTGCACTTCATTAGAATTTTATGTATGTATCTGAACACAGAATCAAGATCAGATTTTAACTTAATTTAATTGCAAAATATTGGTCTTTCCTTTTAAAATTTTATTCTTTGCCAGGGTTGATACCAAGACAATATATTGATTTAATCTATTGCATAAAGCATTATATTTCACTCTGCACACTTATTTTTGTGTTACTGCTCTGGGCCCTGTCTGAGTTTAAATGCATAAAGTTAAGAAAGAACTTAAATATTTTGTGAGGTGTGTGCCTGAGGCCTCACAGAACTATTGAAGAGACATATAAAGATTGTTTCTCTTTTAAAGAAAGGTAAATGAATGATGCTGAGGGTGTTTAGTGTCATGAAAGAGCTTAGGGCTTATTCCTGGACAGGAAGTTTCTGTGGTTAATTTTGAAGACTTAAAGTTATGGAGTTAAAAGAATTGTGTAAGAGAAGAAAGTACATGTTTGGTTTGGGTGTTCAGGATTTGGTTTTTTTTTCTGTTCTTGTTTTAAGTCCTGGAAACTAGAAATTTCAAGCAGTTCCAGGTGTAGTTCAGAGTAGTTCATGTGCACCATCATGACTGGTGGCAGACCCATGATGCTGGGAACTCTCTGACATAGGAGGTTTTCCACATGCAGTTTATACTGCTAAGCAGGTTGGTAGCTCACCCTTTCCTTAAGGGCCTCAGCAGTGTTAGGACCTGTGGAGACTTCCTGTGTGCTGAGGCTGCTGTGATCTGCTGCCACCTGGACACAATCCCTTGTAGTCTTGAATTCTTATTTGATATTTTCTGGATTGGTCTATCCCTCTTCCAGATTTGCAGTTTACAGGTTAAGGCAGGGAAAGGAACAGAGAGTAGGATGGGGCTAAGGGACATAACAATTCCTTTCAGGTCATGACACTTTTCTTGAGGAGCCTCTTTCCTTTGGAGATAGTGCATAGACGCAGCTGGTTCATACTGTGAAGACGGCTTCTCCACACATCCCTGGAGAGCAGGCTAGCAGGCAGGGGGCAGAGCAGGTGCCAGGGCTTATTTTGCAAGAGAGGAAGTCTTCAATGTTTTCTCCTTTTCTTCTTTTCAGAATGACAACAGTGGAACACCCCAACAAGGTATTTGTGGTGTTTTGTCACTGGACACCATCTGCATTGGCCCGGTAACTGCTTCTCCCCCTCCCAATCATTGTCATAAGGCAGCATCTTAGAGGGCATTTCCAGGTGTCCTCCCATTTTGCTTCAGAGGTGTTTCAATTAAGTCACATTTGATCTGTGATATATCTTTTTTTTTTTTTTGTCTCTATTTTCTGTCTTCTCCCTTTACCTGATGGTTTATTTTATTTTATTTTATTTTATTTTATTTTATTTTATTTTATTTTATTTTAATTATTTTATCCTTTGCCTTTTTTCAACTGGCCCTTGTTCAAATGTGAAGAGGCTGTTTTCATATTAGTGTGTTTGTATTTTCAACATATGTTTACTTTGCTGCAGAATGCTCCAAATGACCTGGCAAAAGAAGTGGCAGCTTTTATAAATAAAGCCATTACTATAATTATTCAAATTTTTAACTTAGTGTATTTTTATGTGACTCGAGAGATGCAAACTCAAAGAATTCCAAGCCACACTTAATCAAATAAGTATTACTTTGTTTAACTGTATTATCAGCAAGAAAGTCTAGTCTTGGCTCACTGCAAGCTGACTTTTGTATTTAACACTAGAGGCTTTCAAAATTTCAGTCTACTTTTTTCAGGTAACTACACTCAAATATCCTGGCTTTCATTAAGAATGTAGCAAGGCATTCTTTTTTCCTTTTGAACTTAGGTGATTTTAATTACAGGAGGTTTTACTGCTAAGGTAACTACTTTATGATTTGGATCCAGATTGCTGATCATAACTTTCGTGACTTCTATGAAATACTTCCTTCACCCTAGATCCTTTAACTAGTGTGGCTCTCGCCTCCCACCTCAGGCTGTTCTGGTGCAGCAAAGTCTCTCTGCAATGATGTGCTTCCAATGTATTTCCCCCCCTTGTCCAAAGCAAACGGGATCCAGCCCTAATTTTGCTATGGAGATCAATGAGTGAAGGACTAATTGAGCTTCCAAGTTTGAGTTTATAATGGAACAAAATTCCTTTTGGACTCTTATTCTAGAATTCTCTTGCTAGTGTTGGAAAAACATGCAATGATGAGCAGTCGGTGTTATGCTCACTGCAATTCCTTTCATCAGTACAGCTTCTCAGAGCAGCCACACACTTTGTTTTAATAAAAAATAAAGAGAACTGCACAGCTAGGAAAGAGCATTCAAGTAAAAGCAGACCATTTATTTTATGTAGATTTTCTAATCAACGTTGCATTGGGTATGCATCAGATTTATGTACATAAAAGCCCTATATATGAGAACTATCCTTCATTTGTGTCTTAGCATAAAGCACTTATCACTCAAATATAAAAGTGCTTTCTGCTGAACTTCTGCTCTCACATCCTTTGATGGACTTTGTGTCTGTATGGTAGTAAAAAGGCTGTTGGAGTGGAGTGTTGAAGTCTAAAAACCAGAAGAGAAGTTCAGCATAAATATTTGATCTACTTTGTGGTTATCCTGCTGTGAGCTTTTGAATCCCTGGCTGCAGTACCAGTATTATTCCGGTGGCCCACTCTACCACCAGCACCTTCTTTCTGTATCATTCTCCCTTTCATTCTTTGTTTTTAATTTTTTTCCACATCAAGTAGAAAATTAGAGACATTTCTTTGGCATCACATCCTGCTGTATCTTTCAGGGGCCTCTGTTTATGCAGACTCACTCCTTTGCTTACTGCTTGAGGCTTTCTCGCTTGGACTCACAGCTGTTCCTCAGAAGAGGTTTTTATGGTAATGAAAAAGTGTTGTCTTTGCTCTTTCCATTCATGTTTTCTTCTATAGATCTGACTTTCTCAGTGAGCTATTATTAGCATTCCTACACAAAAATTCTTGGAAATTCATAAGAATGTTATGAACATCTCATAAGTTAAGAAAAATGGCACTGAAAACTGTACTATTACATGCCACCTGTAGGAGAAAAGATGGAAATGTTGGTGGTTTCACACATGATTTCCCAAAATTGCAGGTTTTGGGGTTGAAGAGGTTTTGGGGTTTATGTTAAACTTGGTGCACAGCCTGTTTTTATTTCCTCTGTTCTGGCTTATTTGTCTAAGAAGGACTTTTGTTGCCTTGACAGTTCATGGTGATTTGTGTGAGAAATTTCAGGAGGGAAAATGAGGTGGTGGCGGTTAGACTTTTGGGGCTATTCTTTGAAAGCCACAGTGCTCAAAGTAAGCTTAATTATGGCTATTCTGATACAGCTGAACACAGTTTTAGTGCAGTGAGGGAGGGCTGGCCACATCTGGGACTTTCTTAAGGGCAGGGCCTGGATAAAGTCACTTATTGAACTGAAACTAGAGCTGAAACTGTTCTGCAAACAGCCAAGAAAACTGTACGTGCTGGTAAGCCAGTGGGAACATTATCAGGGAGAGTATGCCAGTGTAGCTCCAACCCCATAAATATTTTACAGTGGCAGGAGGTCTGTGGGAGTGTTTATATTTGCTGTCTGACATCCCTCTATTTTATTTTTATGATGTGTGATAGATGGCATGTTTTTATTAAGCAGAGAGCTTTCAGGACAGCTTCCCTCTAGATAAGGGATCAGTACGCCAGAGAGCAGTATCTGTTGCTTGTGAGCTGCAGCCAGGTGGGCTTGGAGTGAAAGACTCCAGTGTGTATTTTCAAAGACTGGTTGAAATTTCTTGATGCAGAGAGAAATGAGGAATTTGGAGGAAACAGCGGGGCTCTTTAGTCCTCAGGTGACATCTGAGCAATCAGAGTGGTATCAGTCTGCATCCAGACTGGTAAGCCTCTTACCAGTGTGAATTGTGCTGTACGACCTCCCAGACCTCTTTTTCCCACCACACATCATGTTTTTTGCAAGAAGGTAAACTGAAGCCCATGTTGGAGCATGCCAGCAAATTCCACAGTCAGGGTTCAATATCCTACACACATCTCTCTCTCCTGGTCTAGCCTTGGATCATACAGTAGCTTCCAAAACCAAGCTCTTCCCATACTGCTGGTAGGCTTCCTATGTCAACGCATCAGTCACAGCTCTGGCACTGCTTTAGTCCAGCTGGGAGCAAGGTCTGTCCAAGCAGCCCCATGGTCCCAGTAGCCCACAGTCTTGAGCCGAACTGGGTCTTCTCGTTCCCTGGCCTCCCACAAAGGTCCCCAAAGCATAACGTTTTCACAAAGGGCTACAGATCTCTTTACAGGCTTTTCTCAATCAGCTGTAAGGTTGTCTACAGAATATGTTCATCATATTTCAATAATAAAAAGAATCACTTAGCTCTTAAAGAAAAACCTGAAATCCAGGTTTTTTTTTTATCTGCTAAAACATAAGTATGTCCAATTATATGCCAAATCTATGCAGTTATGTGGTGTAGGAAAAACAAACAAACAAACCAGGATGGAAAGTTCCGAATTTGCTTTGCAAGAGAAATATCTAATAAGGAGCTCAGTTATAGAAACAACACATTTTTTGGAAATGTAATAATTAGATAACTGAACTGTATTTGATAAGCAATAAGGTCTCCAGAAAAATTTTAACCGCATAGGAAATGACAGTTTCTTTTTTATAGTCACTCTGTATGCTGAGGATTCAGAGCTTATTCTGTAAGACAGGCATCAGAAAACAACAGGCTTTAAAATAGGGGTTTAATTAATGTTCTGTATTTAAACACAAAATAACGTGAACAATGAATTTTTTAGATTTACAAGGATGCTGTTATGATTGTCGGATGTGAAATTTAACAGACAAATGGCCTTGTGCAAAGATTGTATTTCATTTTATGGCATTCATTTGATAGTTTGCAATCCTCAGTTTAGAATTTTTTCAGCAGTGTTAAAAACCCAGCTCCTGGGCCTGAATGCCCAAAAAAAAACATACGTGTAAAATCACACCCATGATTTCTCAGAACTCATTTCCCACTCCCTCACTGTAAACCCCTAGGGTTGAAAATGAAACAGCTCTCAAGTCTCAAAAGTGTAATTCTCTTCACCTGCATTAAATCATAATAATCAAGTTTTTTATAGGTGAAGTATGGCAAGGGAGAGGGAGGAAAAAATTATGCTACAGAAGTGTGGGGTCAAGTCAGGAGGTCCTACATAGTCCTTCTCTTTTCCTCCCTCTCTTGCAGCTGCTCCTTTTTCTGGCCTATTGACAGTGTCAGCAGCTGCAATTCTTCAACAAGCACAAAAAGCCAGGGCTCCAGGAGCTGCAGACAGCCCACAACCAGGAGCTCTTTCTCCAGCCCAGTGTGGCCTCTGCTGCAGTCTTTCCTACACAGCTGTCCCTGTGGGCTTCCATCTATTCATCTTTACCGTGAGACTTGCTTGGTAGTAACTGCCTGAGTAATGGAACTGTTTAGGTCCTAATACAGAGCTTCTGAAGGTAGTAAGAGCTTTGCCAGTTTATTTGAGATTTAAAATCAAGGTGGAACCCTTAAAACAAGCAGGAAGATACGAAGTGGCAAAATGACAATAACAGTGGAAAATCCAGGGCTGGTGCTTGGCAGAATTGTTAGGATTCACCAGCCATGGTAAGGGCAAACCCAGATTGTCTAAAGTAGCCTCCAGTAAACTGCATTAACACAGACCTCTGACAGCAGTAGGGTAAAACTGGACATCAACAGCACATATGCCAAAGGTGCTATCAGACATTAACTCAAGTAAGTAGAGGTTGGTCTATGGGTATAAAAATTGCATGTCTTCACAGGAAAGTATCATTAGATGAAACTGACTGTTGTCATTGCCACGAGGGCCATTGTAAACATGGTAATTAAGATACAGAGATGCTTTTTTATCCTTCTGCACATGCATGGCAAGGTACAAACTCTGAGAGCTGTCAGAAGTACAAATACTGTCTCTGCTATGGGTCAGAACTTGCTGCAAAGCCAGCAAAAAAAAACCTTGCCTGAATCTGAGTTTAGAACACCCCCTAGATGAGACAGTGTTAGAACTGATGATGAAACCTCCCAGAAAAAAATCAGGCTATTAGGATGGGAAGGATTGTACTGGACTGTCAGTCTAGTTTAGCAGCATGGTGGCTCCTGAATTGTTGTAGAAAGCTGTGCTATGAAGAATATGTGAATGTACTCAAGGGACAAAACAAGCTAGAAGTGATGTTTTATAATAGGCTCAGATGAACAGTGACATTTGGGAAGCGGTGTTAAACATATTCCAAAACTGAGGCCAAATTAAGCAACAGTGTTCATGATGTGGTGCAGGAAAATAGCCCCCTGGGACCAAGTAACTGTAGATGTGTGTATGTTGGCTGAGAAAAAAGTTTCTTAAACGTTTTCTAGACTATTATTCTTGCTTCTCTGAGGTGGCCTTGCTTGAAGAAACTGCGGTGATTGTTCATACCCAGTTTGGTTTCACTATATATGTTTTACTTGACCTGGAAGTATTTGAAAGCAGCTGTAGGGCACAGGACATGATTTTAAGTGCTTCTTAAAGGAAACAGGCTTTTAGATACATCTTTGCATTTTCATGACCACCATATGACAGGGTCTTGGGGGAACTACATCTGAATTATAAAACAACCAAAAAAATAGTTGTAGAGTGAGACAGTGATCATTGTTTAGTTCTTTGAAGATGTAGAAAAGTGTGAAAGCTGGTTCCATGGGTGCTGCCATAGAAGAGATTTCCTTCTGATCACCAGCATTGGTCTTCAGAAGTTCTGGGCTGGACAACAAACTACCCAGGCCAGGAGCTGGTATGGCTGGCATTCCTTCTGGTTGTACAAAGGGGTCATGGATGAAAGATTAGGAGCACAATGTCATCTCTAAAGGCACACCAGTTAATAAGATCAGCCTGGCACTGCCTGTGTTAAGAGCTTAGACTGGCATAGCAGTATTTCAAGATTTTTAGTGCACACTCAGACTGACTTTCGACTGATACCCTGGGAAAACTACCAAATGAAACAATGGTTTAAATTCTCAGGATACTAATATCAAGTGCTAGATTTAGATTTTAGTTTTCTGAATTTACATCTTATTTCCATGTCTTGTTTTCTTCTGTCATTTTTAACACTAAGACCCTGTGACGAATTCCCCTGGGCCCAAGTTTCAGTTGACACAAGATTAGCAGCTAACCTGGATGCTTATATGACTTGCGGTAATTTGGAGAACTATTGGTGTATTCCAAATAACTAAAGAGTACATTGCAGAATCCCTTAAGTGATGGTGCTTATCATCAACTTACACTACAGATTTAAGTAAGAACAGTTAATAGTATCACAGAGCAATAAACTGAAACATTTTGCACCTGAATTATATTCTTTACCAAGCAAAACAGAAATTTTGCTGTGAAGGTAAAAGAAAGGTTCCAGATAATTTGTAAAAATACCTTGCATGCTAAAACCTTAATAAAATCAATAGCTTTTTTCTATATTATGTTATCAATAAGAGTTAAACTAAAGTTTTTCCACCTTGAGTCTATGAAAGAAATTACTGTATGAAACCAGAATGATGCTGTTCACTCCAGACATTACCAGTATTCTCAGTACCAATTACTCAGTCTTGGAGCAAAGGCTCAGCAGTTCCACATTTCTGAGCTCTTCCCTGACAATAGTGTTGCAGAGAGAGTGGAGGTAACCTCCTTCGTGGCTGTGCTGTTCTCATCACCTGTGCCTTATTAGAGGAAAAAGGCTCCAGCACTAGATGCCAATATTTTAAGGAATGTAAAAACCTTTATGTCTGCAGGAGTATTTCCTGCTCTGCTTTCTCTGATACAGCCTGTGTTCAGCTAGAGTCATGGGTACTTGCATTTATAATATATTCTAGTTGTATTACCAGTTGTCGTGGTTTAAGCCCAGCCAGCAACTCAGAACCATGCAGCTGCTCACTCACTCTCCCCTCCTTCTCCCCTTGCTGCCGGAGGGATGGGGAGGAGAATCAATAGAATGTAACTCCCAAGGGTTGAGATAAGAACAGTCCAGTAACTAAGGTATAACACAAACCACTGCTGCTACCACCAATAATAATGATAAGGGAAATAACAAGGGAAGAGAATACAACCACTCACCACCCACTGACCGATACCCAGCCTGACCCGAGCAGTGAACTAGCCCTTCCGGGTAACTGCCCCCAGTTTATATAGTGGGCATGATGTGCTGTGGTATGGAATACCTCTTTGGCTAGTTTGGGTCAGGTGTCCTGTCTCTGCTTCCTTCTGGCTTCCCCTCCTCCCTGGCAGAGCATGAGACTCAGAAAGTCCTTGGTTGGAGTAAACATTACTGAACACCAACTAAAAACATTGGTGTTATCAGCGCTGTTCCCAGGCTGAAAGTCAAAACCACAGCACTGCACCAGCTACTAAGAAGGAGAAGAATGACTGCTACTGCTGAACCCAGGACACCAGTGTTGAAATTTCAACATCCAGCCTCCAACCTAGCTGGAGCAGTTGATGGTCAGTCCATGTATCAGTGCTTAAATCTTTGCACAAAGTTTTGGATGAAGTTGGTTTTTTAGTTATGGTAGGGATTTTTGTTTATTATACTTCCATCTCAAATCCATTGCTTCTTTCTGCTTAGTCTTGCTGCATGCTTGGGAAATTAAGAGAAAGATGTTAGAATACTGTTGGTCTGAAAAACAGCAGTCTCATTTTCAGGTATCTTCACAAGAACATACCCACTCTGGTGGCTGCTGGTATCTCCTCAGAATAGCAACATGCCAATAATCACACCCTGTAGTGTTTTTCATTGCAGAGCCTTACCGAAGGTTTTCAACCCTGGTCAGGGTGCTTGCCTGCATGCCTTTCCTTGCCCCACCTGGCACCCTTCACCCCAGGCAGCCTCTTCTGCACATCACATGCTGGTCATGGTGCAGAGCATGGATGCTGCTGTGTCCTTACCTCAACACACAGCCAAAGGGGTGAAGTGAGCACCCTTGGCAGCACTGCTGCGCATCTGTCCATGCACTATCCAGCACTTAGGACTGCACCCTGCCCCAGCAGGTCTGTCAGCTGGATCACAGGCTGACCTGACTGCTCAGGGCTCTCTTAAACTCAAACGCTGTATGGAGCTGTCTGAATTCCTTTGAATAGATCATCAAAGGTACCTTGAGGTCCTGGTGGACAGCAAGCTCAATATGAGTCAACAGTGTGCTGCTGTGGCAAAGGAAACCAACAGGATACTGAGGAACATCAACAAGGGTATTCCCGCAGAGATAAAAAAGTCATTATCCCACTCAACTCAGTGCTTGACAGGCCACACCTGGAATACTGTGTTCACTTTTGGTCCTTGCTATAAAAAAACAGATGTGGACAGGGTGGAGAGGGTCTAGGGAAGGGCCACAAAGATGATCAGAGGACTGGGAAGCTGTCCCATGAGGAAAGGATAAGAGAACTGGGTTTGTTCAGCTTTCAGAAAATTCTCAGGGGAGACCTTATCACCATATTCCAGTATTTAAAGGGTGGCTGCAAAGAAGATGGAGTCATGTTTTTACAATGAGTCACGTGGAAAAAATGGGGGGTAATGGGCACAAGTTACTCCCAGGGAGATTCTGACTGGACACAAGATGAAAATTTTTCACACTGAGAACAATCAGGACTGGAATAATCTCCCTAGGGAAGTGGTGGATTCTCCAGTGTTGTGTACTTTTAAGATTCAGATGGACGAGGTACTGGAACATCTTCTCTGGGTCACGTTTTGCCTAGAAAGGCTGGACCAGATGATCTTGAGGTCCCTTCCAACGTGGTATTCCATGATTCTATAATCCATTTTTCAGGAACAACTTTTTTTTTTTCCTAATTGTGCTTTTGCAAGATTAAATAGTGTGAAATAGGCATTTACATGATCCCTGCCTATAAAAGATGTTATCTGCCTGCTGAGCTTCCCTTCCCTGTTTGCTAATGGCAGTCAAGTCCTTCAATTCACAATGCAAAATTTACTGTAATTAATTATATCTCTGTTTCAGTGCTGTCTTCATAATGGGTAATAATTGTATGCTATGTACAGATAGATGTTCAGAGTATGTATGTACTCTGTACAGGATTATGACGGATGGTAGTGTCACAGGTGTGCCTGGGCTGGGATACAAATTAGCTCACAGAGGTGACTGAAGATTGAAGTTTCTGCTTCATATTGCAGCAAGGAATCAGCCCACTATTATTTACTTCCTTTTTTTTTAGGATTTTTTTTCCTAAGTTTTTCGTGGGCTAAAAGACACAAATTGCAACAAAACACAATTTCACACTTGCTGCACAAAGTACACAGTGCCTATAAATAGATAACTGTAAAAAAACTTTTACAAACTATTACCATTAGAGGTGTTCAGGCAAAGGATAATACTGGTTGATTTTGTTCTCTTTGTTTTTCAGGGGAGTGAGTGGGAAACGAATTTCTGTACCACTGAAAACTGTAGGTTTAATATCCAGATATTTAGGTATTTAGGACAATTGCAAAAGCTCTTTCTAAAACCTGTTTCTTATGATACCACAACTAGATAATAATTATCTCCTGTTACTGTTGAAGAAAAATACCATCATGTCATCAAAGCACATGGATGACAAACACTCTTTCCCCCTCAAAGGCAAAAGAAACCCTTCCTGGAACTGTGTAGGTCTACCGATCACACTCTGCCAAAGCCATGGCTATACCTGCAACTGGACTTGTGTAAGTGAGCAGGTAGTGTTACAGACCTGACTCTGTAATGCACTGTTTATATGTATCCAGTATATCATACTTTTTACTGCACATGTAACTTGCTTTCTAGTGAGCAAGTCCAGTTAGGACTAAAGATCCCTTGGTCTTTTTCCTAGCTTGGATGCTAGTCTAGTAGATCAGCTTATAGATCACTTGTTTCTTCATTTTGTTGATAGTAGATCAAGGGCCTCAAACTTGGCTTCTTGGCAACTGCTGGTGAAAAGTACTACACAGAACTAGGTGTTCATCTCATTAACATGGAGTATGACATGAGACTTCACAGAATCTACTGATGTAGGTTTTGTAGTATTTTTGCAGTACTACACAAAATTAGGTGCTCACATAACTAACATTGCGCATTCAATTTGTACAAATGAAAATAACTATTTGTACCCTATGGCTTACAATCATTCCTCCCTTGATAGAACTTTAGTGTTATAAGAAACCCACTGCAAATATATTTAAAGTCTTTTTTTCCCCTTAACCTGAACCATATTTGATGAAATGGAATGATTTCTGGACTGAATCTTGTAAACCAAAGAGAAGTCTGGAAGACAGTTGCTAAGATTTTACAACTGAGTTATGAACTCTTGAAAATACAAGCTTTCCCTCAATTCTGGCAGGAGAGCACACCCTCTTACTAATCTGGCTTGCAGGTGATGCTGGGTTTATTAAACTCAAACTGAAACTTTTGAGTGGTACAATGTGGTGTGTGTCTGCTGTCCTGTCATTGTATTTCTCAAGATTTAGTTATTCACAGAGATTTCTTTTTCAGTTTTGAAAATGCAATGTAACTTACATTTTTAAACTTACTAAAAGTAAAATGTCAGCATGGTATTTAGGGAAGAAAATAACATCTTAAAGGAGCTCTGTGTGAGACAAGTTTAAATTAGTTTGGCTTCTCAAGGGATATTGCAGCAAGCTTGTATATTTGCCAAATATATTTCTGCATGAAAGGCTACTGTTGGATCTTTTCTCTTCTTGTGTTCTGGGGAGACTGAACGTGAGCCTGCTGCAGTATGGAAACAAAACATTTTGCATATGGTATTGTCTGACATCTAATGAAATTTTCAACCTCTCCATATGGACATAACCTAAGTTGCTCAGATACACATTTTTCCTGTTGGCCAGGAGTCATTAGCAAGAAATAGGTAACAAACTCCTCCTTTGGGAGGCATATAACTTGTAGAGAGCTTCAGAGAGATCAGAAATGGGGGTTTTCCAAGTCTTGTATGAAAACATGTGGAAGATACTTGGATTAAAAATGTGCTTAAGTGATAGAGGCAGCAAGGAATCACGCCAGCATGAAGTCTCTGAATCTCCAACAGTGGAGTCCCTCAGGGGTCGGTGCTGGGACCAGTGCTGTTTAATATTTTCATCAACGACCTGGATGAGGGAACTGAGTGTACCCTCAGAAGTTTGCTGATGATACTAAACTGGGAGGAGTGGCTGACACACCAGAGGGCTGTGTTGCCATCCAGCGAGACCTGGACAGGCTGGAGAGTTGGGAGGAGAGGAACTTGATGAAATTCAACAAGGGCAAGTGTAGAGTCTTGCATCTGGGGAAGAACAGCCCCATGTACCAGTACAGGTTGGGGGGCTGACCTGCTGGACAGTAGTGAAGGGGAAAGGGACCTGGGGGTCCTGGTGGATAGGAGGATGACCATGAGCCAGCAATGTGCCCTTGTGGCCAAGAAGGCCAATGGCATCCTGGGGTGTATTAGAAGGGGGGTGGTTAGTAGGTCAAGAGAGGTTCTCCTCCCCCTCTACTCTGCCTTGGTGAGGCCGCATCTGGAATATTGTGTCCAGTTCTGGGCCCCTCAGTTCAAGAAGGACAGGGAATTGCTTGAAAGAGTCCAGCACAGAGCTACAAAGATGATTAAGGGAGTGAAACATCCTCCTTATGAGGAGAGGCTGAGGGAGCTGGGACTCTTTAGCTTGGAGAAGAGGAGACTGAGGGGTGACTTCATCAATGTTTACAAATATGTAAAGGGTGAGTGTCAGGATGATGGAGATAGGTTTTTTCAGTGATGTCCAGTGATAGGACAAGGGGCAATGGGTGTAGACTGGAGCATAGGAGGTTCCATGTGAACATCAGAAAAAATTTCTTTACTGTGAGAGTGACAGATCACTGGAACAGGTTGCCCAGGGGGGTTGTGGAGTCTCCTACATTGTAGATATTCAAGGCTTGGACAAGTTCCTGTGTGATGTACTCTAGGTTACTCTGCTCTTGCAGGGGGGTTGGACTAGATGATCTTTTGAGGTCCCTTCCAACCCTTGGGATTCTGTGATTCTGTGAACAGTGATTCATGCAGCATTCAAGCTGTATTTTGCAGCCCTGTGGCCCCTCTAGCAGGCTTATGGGTGAAAGCTAGAGAAACAAACAGTGAAGCAATAGCAATGAAATGTAACATATTAGTTAAATTAATGAAATGTAAAATAATATTACATACTACTTTTTTAAGATGTATGGAGGTTGGCTGATTTTTCTTGGTATTCACGTGGCATTGATTAACTCAAAGAATGATGTGTCAGTGGGACACACTCTGAAGAATACACTGCAAAATTTTTGTTTCTACCTACCCTGTCAGAACCTTTTCTCCTCACATTACTGGTCTACTTTGATGCAGTCTTTATTTTATTTGGGAATTCTAGCTCATTTCAATAAGCTGTTCAAGTTCTATGGCAACTGGAGATGTAGTGAAATTACGAATTCATAAGAAAACTGGGTAATCAAGAGGAGAGAGCAATTTTAAGTCGAGCTGCTTAATCTCTGAAGAGCCTGATTTAACCTTACTTAACATTTAACAAGAGCTTCATTTACGTAAAAATGATGCAATTAAGGTGCCAAAGCTTCTAATAAAATACCCCTGAGGCTTCCTACAAGTCTTTCAGCAAAATTGGAGAATATTAATTTTAGCATTCTTGATCTTTCTCAGGCAAACATTTTTCACTCTTTAGGAAAAATTGAAAACTTATTTAGAAGAAAATATCTCACTTTGTTGAAAACAGTTTCTGTGAAAATTTTATGTTTCCTTTGAAAATATAAAAGTTTCCATTAGAAATGTGTAAAGTAAAAGCACAATTTATCCAGTTTTCTGCAAGTTCACCTAGAAAAAAAAGTCCGATGTACTCCATAAAACCACTGTATTTCTTTAATCTTTTCATAAATTGAACATCAAAGATTAAACACACATATGCAGAAATCATATGTATATATATATAGAGAGAGAGAGAAGTACATATATAAGGAGAGGTGAGAGGGCACAGAGGACTCCGTGGTGGAGATGGTTCAAACACAGAGTGAGCTGCTCCAGTGAGGACCTCAGTGCCCACCCATGCCATGCACCAGCTGTGTTTAGCATCCTGGTGGATGATCGGCGTTACCTGTTCTACTCGTCCATGAGGACAGACTGTCATCTAGATAGGCCTGCACAACAGACTCTGATAGAGAAATTAAAAGGTAAAACAGATTTTGGATGGTAGAATATAGCGTAGAAAAGTTTAAGAACATTGAGCATCATACATATTTTGTCTACCTCAAACTGGAATGAGATATACATTTCTTTTGATGCAGCCTTTCACAAGCTCTTTAGAGCACAGAATACCTTTAATTCCCCTTTCAAGGATAGTGTTAAACAGCGAATAACCTTAAATAACCACACATATATTGGCAGAGGATTAAGTACTGATCTGCTTTTCAAAACAGTACATAATTTCTCTATGACCTGTTCTATTTTAGAAAACATGATGGACAGGGCTATTTTACTAACAATATGCTTACTACAAGATACAATTATACTATTAAAACATATGTGCCAAAAGTACATCTACAGATTACTCATGTTGAAGAAGCTCAATAGCAGCATACTGAGCATGTCATTCTCAACCTCAATAGTCTTTTCCTAATAACCCCTATAAATATTTCAGGGACACAAAGCTATGAAGGTAGATAAATTAGTAAGTTGGACAAAAGGGTGAAGATGCCTGACTCTCTGAACATCCTGTACTAATCTGAAAAACATAATGTAAGTAGTTTGTGCAGTGGTGTGAGGGGGGTTATTATTTTTAAGCTGGATTCCTCTGTTTTCCTGTCTTTCTATAGCTTACTTTGTACTAACAAAATAGATTTGTAATCCCATTATGCAGATCCATCACTATCACAGTGAAATGTATTCCAAAGCTAAAAGTATGAAAGGAAATTAGTTTGAAGGGATTTTCTGAGAAAAGCTAATGTTCAACAAAAGATGATTTGCATTTTTTTCCAAGTGTCCCCAGCAGGACAGTATTTCATAAAAAAGGAGCTGTTAATTTCAGGCAAAAGCCAAGGTGCATCTAAGGAACAAAATAAATGTTCTCTGTCTTGGTAAAAAACCCTGAGGGCAGCTGACTCCCTTCTTTACAGTCTAGGCAGTTGTGGCCATGGGCAGGGAATCAATAGTCACTGGATGCATTATCCTGCAATACAATTATAATGATTAAACTTTTTTCCCTGTCAATAGGAGGCAAAGAAAAGCAGGCTTTAAGCAGCTGGAAATTTCCTTAATCCCATTAAGTGAAGCTCCCTCCTTTAGTCAAAAACAATCACATCCCAAGTGGGATTGTATGATGTAAAGCATCTCAAAGCTTATTTGTGGATTTCTTCCCAATCCCTTCCCACAGAATAAAGCCGAGGATCTATGCACAGAGGCAGGCAGGGCAGTGGCTGCCCAGCCAGCTGGACAGGAGGCAAGTCAGGAAGTCCAGTAAATGCTTCTAAAGTGAGTTAAGGTATGTTCCTGAAACACTAATCTCCCCCTTTCATTCAGAAATCCTCACAGGATAAGTTTTGCTGACTTGAGGAGTAAAAAAAGGAAAACTTTTTCTTCCTGTAAATACTTACGCAGGAGGGAAATTTCACAGGGGAAAATTATCATCATAAAGGTCATAAATCTTTAAGGAGCTCAGTAATACAAAGCGTCTGAGTTAAAGAATCCTTTAATATCACCTTAGAGAAACTAGAGGTCCCAATCCTCTGCCTTCCTTCTCTTCAAGCTACCTTTCCTCTGACACTGAGAGAAAAATGTGGCAATTATTACCTCTTTGCATCATTGCAAAGAAAAACTGCCCCATGACGTTCACATGTCTGGCCACACAAGCACAAAACAGTCCTGTAAGTGGTCCCTGAGTGCATATAAATCCTGTGAGCCCATGTTCTATCAGCACAAGCTATACATTCCATATCTTTCCAGCCACCTCTGTTCTCACTGTTGGCTGGTGAACAGTATAAACGACCCTCTCCGTTTTCGACAAGAGGTTTTTTTTAATGGTCTGGCAAATAACAGTGATTGGTTTAAAAGTCAGAAATTAAGCTGGGAATAGACTAAGTGAGTGAAATTAACTTTAAAACTTAGTTTGGGTTGGTTTTCTTCCCTCCCTTCCATCCGCTTTGGGCATCGGAAGCTTTTTGTTGGGACTGAGTTACCTAGAAGTACACTCCTGCTCCTGCCAAGGTGTCCAGACTGGATAAGAATAACCAGTATCTTTTTCACCTTCTGGAATGGCAGAATTTGCCACTGCCTGCAAGGTCTCCTTAATAAGAATAGTAAGGACAGCTGCACTGACTGCAAAGCCTCCTTTTACACTGGCATGTCATCAGCCTGAGTACTGGGGGGAGAAAATCAAGTGGGCTAGGTTCAGATCTTTCCTAAATGTCAAGTCCCAGTCCTTGGATAGGCCCCAGATTGGAAAGATTCATACATCTTCACAGAAAATTATCAAAAGATTCTCCTAAATTTGTTCATAGAGAAGCTCCCAGGCCTTTTGACAATGTTGAAGGAAATACTTCTCATGCAGTTGGGGTCCACCAGTAAAAGCAAAAAGCAGTTTGAATTTTCAGACATGATGGACACTGCTGCAGTTTGATATCAGAGATCTTACAGGCTCAAAAAGTCAATTATAATTTCTCTCTTGTATTATTAAGGTGCCTAGGGATCCCTAGACAAACTATTCCTATTTGTTTTGTTTCAGTAGGTATTTTGCAGAGGACAGTCTTGGTGCTAGAGCATTTTCAGCTCTTAGAGGAGATGGTTCTTCTTTTAGGTTGATCTAATTTTCTGCTCCAGCTAGATCTACACTCAGAATCATAGAATGGTTTGGATTGGAAGGGGCCTTAAAGATCATCTGAAAGTTCCAACCCCCCTGCCATGGACAGGGACACCTTCCACTGGATCAGGTTTCTCAGAGCCCCATCCTACCTGGCCTTGAACACTGCCAGGGATGGGGCATAATATTCATAATTCTGTCTATGAACCAGTGCTTCTGCTGCAGCAGAGAAAGCTGAGGACGCTCAGGCTGCCTCTCCAGTCTTTCCTTTTGGAGACAAGAGCTAATACTGACTTCTACAATCAACACAGTAATTTCATACATCTGGAAGTGAAAGAAAGCAGACTTATACTTCTGTGTTGCATCGTATCCATGGAAATAGTATTTGTGGAGGAAAGTCTGTTCTGCTCCTTACTTGCTCCAAATAACAGAACAGATGATTCTCTGTCGATATTAAAGATACATCAGATACAGTTCAAAGGTCTGTTTCTAGTGGGTTAGGGGAGTGTGTGTTAATAGTCTGTATTCTTGAGAGGAGAGTAGGCTTATTCACAGATGACACCAGGCTGGCAGAAACAGCAAGAGTAATGGAGGACAGGACTAACAGAATGATCTTGACAAATTAAAGAATTCTTCTGATAAGAAAAAGATGAAGTTCAGTAAAGACAAGGTATGTAGGTAAACAGGTATAAGCAACCAAACCAATGCAGGAGAGTGCATGACTGGCTGGATAGCATTTTACAGAGGAAAGAGCATAGGGAATCCCAAGTCAAACATAAGATGTTATATCCTGAGCTGTACAAACAAAAATATCACCTACAAAACACAGGAATATTTCTCCTGTTATCATGTTGGTGAGTCCTTGGCAGGAGGATTACATCTGATGTGAGAGTTGTTGGGTTCTGAATTTTAAACTACCAATGCACCTTCCTGGTGCTTCAGGGTTTGTATTGCCCTTCAGAACTCCCCAGCTCCTTTAAGGGATGCTCTGGCTTTCACTTCTGTTACAGCCACATCCAAGACATGGCTCTATGCTGCCAAAGGCAGCTCTGAAGAATGAGGCAGGAAAGCAGCTGCAGGTTTTTCTATGTTTCAACCTCAAAACCCATGTCCCCTGTTAAAATAAAGAGGAAATACAAGAGCAGGCAATGTGTCACGTGTTTTTAATAAGGCATGTGAGATTTGAGGCTTAAACATGGGAAATCCCACGTTATAAGTGATGTCTGGCAACTCCAGTTACTTTAAGAAAAACGTGCATGATCTGGAAGGGGTCCAAAGGAGGGCAGTAAAGAATGATTAGCTGTCTGGAAAGATTGACAGCTGAAAGAAAAGAAGACTGAGGAGGGAGACAGCAATAAGCTTCACACATATGAAAAGCTGCTTCTGCAAAGAGGAAGGAAGTAATCTGTTTGCCATGTTCATGTTGGATAGTACAAAAATAAGAGGCTTATATGTCACTAAGGGAGGTTTAGGTTAGATGTTAGAAAGTGTTTCTGAACAGGCAGGGAAGTGAAGCATTGGAATCGGATTGCCTGGGGAGTGCACTGGGACACACAGTCTCCAATCACCAGGGATGGCTGAGAATGGGCTGCAGAGACTGAGTGCAGCCTAAGGCAGAAGAATGGTGAAAGCAGCCTCACAGAGTTCTTCCCAGTACTGGAAGTCTTCCCAGTACTCTTTGTAAGTCTATCAACAGCAGCAGAAAGAGGTAATCAGCTGCATGGTGATTTTGAAGTATTGCCTAGAAAATTCATTAGCTCTTCAGGCAACATGAAAGTTCCCATAGCGTGTCTTGGAAAGTACAAAACTTACCTTTAATAATGTTGCTTTCTTTGAAACATTCTCAGTTAGAGAATAGTCCACACAAAATAAATTACTAAATTCAAGTAAATTTAAAGACCAAATTTTGCCTTTTATTGTCTGCCTTTTTTTTACAGATAGGCATCATCTACAGGAACAGGGAGCACAGTACTGTGCCTCCTAACACGGTAAGGGACAAAGGAAGCTTGGTGGGTTTTTTTCCACTGTTGACAGTGATATTTTTCTTTAGGTAGTGCCCTGTCCCTGAATCCTTTGTCATTCATCTGCCCAAGAAAAATGGATTTCATGTTAAATGGGGAAGTATGATAGCTAACATTCAGACTACATCAAATATATATATACACATGCATTAAATATCTATTTGTTCTCCTGAAGTATTCATGACTTTCATATTCCTTAGAGGACTATTTGCTTCATCCAGTTACTGGAGATCTATAAATTTAGACAGGTAAATTTTCTTCAGTCTTTGTAGGGTTAGAAATTTAATTTGCATGAAAAACCTTCTGACTCCACATGGGCGTTCTAGGCCCAATTCACCAACTGCTCATGACTCTAAGATTGAAAACCACCACACTATGAGAATAATACACATTAATCAAGGAAGAACTATCGTGACTATGGTTAACTTATCATTTTAATTATACTACATGATGAAACAGCTATATTAAATGACTAATGACTAAGCCTTACAGTACAAGGTCTGGTATGATTTTTCTTCAAGGTATTAATTTTATCTTAAGACCAGATTTTTTTTTTCTGACATTGATAATGTTTCCTCATTGATATCTTCATAGTGCAAAATTAATTGCATCTGGGCAATCAGAGATGAGTTTCTGAATTCCTTTGTATTTTACTGACTCCCCTTTTTAATATTTGAAGGTACCATGAGAAATTATTTAGATTTCTTCCTCTTTCACTGCTTTGTTTCCTTTTGACGCAATACATATTTTTCCTGGACCTAATAAAGGAAGAACTGTTCATAAAAGATTATTTTTATAGTTTTCCATTTTCTGTATTCAGCCATATGAAGGTGATATCATTATGCTGTGGGGATTGTGTTTTTTGTTTGCAGTGGCACCCCAGAGACAGTATGAGGATGCATTGACATAACCACTGCCCTCAGAAATGTCGTACTATCAAGTTTAACTGACTGAGCAATAAATTCTTACTAGCTTTCCAATCCAAAAGGGGTAGCATGGGAATTGCTCTTTATATTACATCTTTATACAAGCATTCCTTATATTTTCTAGGTGATAGAAAAATTCCAGTGAAGTAGGGAGGGAGGAAAGGGAAAAAAACAATAATCTGACTCATGGTGGGAAAATACGAAAAGGTCATTTCTTGATTCTGGCCTGCTAGCCCTGGGGCACATTTTCCTCTGTTTCACTGCCCAACTTTTACTAGTGCTTTTGAGATGAGGCAAAGACTTATCCACCTTCACAACGCAGTTCTGTTTCTGTATGCAGATAGGACTGAAAACAAAACTGAATAGGAACAAATACTGTGGGAAGATGCTTTCAGCCAAGTCCTCTGGGCATCCCCCTTCGATTCTCTTTTCTGACACCAGATTCTTCTTCTGACACCAGATGCTTGAGGAAAAGGAACAGTTTGGATCAGCTTCCTCACTGTTCTCAACTACCAGTTCAACTTTGACTTACGTCTGGTTTTACCTCCACAATAAGTTTTTCGCACAGCCCAAATGTAATTGCTTTTTTAGCTTTGATTGTTCACGTACTTAATCTGTCTTTTAGGCAGCATGTTCCTCTTATGATGATGACTTGGGAACTGAAAAAGTACTGGTTTTGATGGCATATGTTAACCCCAAATTGAAAGTATTAGTATGGTCCTATCACTGCCCGGTTCTGGAGTCATTAAATTTAAAATTGTAAACAAACGCCTAAGAACAGTCAGATATATTCTACTGTTAAACTATGCTTTCTGCATCCTAATCATCCATCATATGTAAATACTTGCAACTACAAGCTGCAGATTCCCATTGTATCAACAGGCAAGTCTGCAGCCTGGCCAGAGGGTGGCAAACGTGTTTAACTGGAGATCTGCTCTGGCCCTGCTATGTGGCCTCTAGTCTATGTGGCGGTATTTTAGATACCGCGTTCAGCATGTCACTCCCATCAGAGGTCCTGCTACAAAGCTTCAGTGCCTGTATTGCTCAGAAAAGCAGCTCTAATCTGTTCATTTGTTGGTCCTGCTCCAAGACCTCACTTCTTCCAATCTCAGTAGAGTCCCCAAGATCAGTACAGTTCATCACCATAACAGAGACACTGACTCCAGCTTCATAATGCCATATATATCCCTAGGAGGAAGCTCTAAATACCCACAGCAGGGAAAACAGATAAAGCTTCTAAGATAAAGGTATAGCAGAGTCCTGTACATGAACCAGGTAGACATAAGACAGGTGAAGGATGTCCCCAGTGCTCCTCCTCTCCATCCTGCCTGTCTGGGAAGAGGAGGAAACTGAAACCAGCTCCTTCACTCCCTTCTTCACCTCCAGATAGATGCCACTGTGACAAAATCCATGTGGGAGGGAAGTGGCAAATACCTCTATTGGCAGGATTTATGCAGTTTGATGGTTGCATTAGCTATCTCCTCACTCTATAATATTTCTCCTTGCTTCTTTAATTTTGATTAGTATATGAAAACAACAAAAGCTAAAGGACTCTCTTCCCACAGAATAAAAATACAGGATGCTGGAAAAGTAAGTTTAGAAATTTAAAAACTTTTCTATCATTCAAAAGAAGCAAATATTTAGAGTTTCTCATTTCTTAATGTTTTGATACATTAAAACCCCAGTCATCTTTAGGGCTGTACTGGTCTACTCTGAAATAGTTTAACAGCTAGGTACCCTCCTTGGCCAACAGCATCAGGTGACAGTGCACCACCACCATCTACTGATCAACTGGCTGTACTACCGACAGAGACACCACAGCCCACCCCCACCCCCACACCCCCCCCCCCGGACTGATCTGGATTTGCAGAGATTTTAAATCACACGTTAAACTTCTTGTACTGAGCCAGAGTTTGTCACACGTGGCATCTGCCTAACAAGGAGAGCAAGAACAGCTAAATGCAAGAGTCCAGAAGAATCGTGAAGCTGAAAAATTTCAGGGAGCAGCTATTTAGGTTTTTTGTATAATGCTGAGCTATTGCTGGCAAAACTACAGATACAGGTTATTCAAACAGCTTGTCACTTTGACTTACAAGTCATGAAAAACTGGCAACAGTGGAGTAGGCATCACTGATTGTTGCTCTGAAAAGATTAAAAGTTGCT
Source organism: Pezoporus flaviventris (assembly GCF_033815535.1). NCBI lineage: Eukaryota > Metazoa > Chordata > Aves > Psittaciformes > Psittacidae > Pezoporus > Pezoporus flaviventris. The sequence goes on from NW_026892595.1 coordinate 13,893,197, forward strand.
TTCTCTTCCTGCATATTTACTCATGCTAATGAAAATCATCAGAAACACTGTGTAAGTTATCTTTGACAGCTCTTCCAAGATACTCAGCTATCTACACCCATATAAAAAGCTCAGTAATGTAATGCATTACGTTGCATAGGACGCACACTTGGTTCTTTATGCTATGCTCAGGGCACATTTGTTAGGAGGAGCTAAGCTGTCATTTCTCAGTATATCTTCTTGAATTTGACTACATAAATTATAAACTATTTAATGGCAAGATATGCTCATAGTTATGAAAGGACTAAATTGATGTGAAATTTCTTTGCTTAGAAAGGATTATTTTGGTTCATATTCTTCGCAATATCGGTTGTTCTTTTTCTAACCTTACAAGATGTCTATGTACTTAGACCAGCTATTCCCTTTTTTTTAGGAGGCTGCATAGAATCTTTGCCTCTGTAGCAAATGGAAAATGTTTACTGGAAAAGTTACTGATATTGAAGGTGTGATCTCCCAGCTTTTCTTATGATATTGAATCATTTTGGTCTGATATGGCTGTAAATCAAGTCAATGTGAATGAGGATTAGCCTGGTAGTCAAAGTTGTGTAGAAGTGGAAGACTAATCACATAGAATCTTGCTTGGTAATTGGAAAGGATCTACACCTCTGCCAAGGGAGCTATCAAAAATACCCATTCAGAGCACAGAATTTCAAATCTATTCCATGGTGGGGTAAATGTCTTTGTAGTGGGTATGAAGACTCAGAGTCTGTGCTCAGAACCACCCTTTCCACTTCAGGTCCACTGCCTTTCTTGAAGTGCTCCATACGGCTACCTCTTCAATCCACTTACCTTCTTTTGTCTGTGCTGATGAAGCTGTGCCAGCTTACAGCAATAGGTAACAAGGCGTTATGTTCTGTACAACTGTTATCTCTGTGTTTCACTTTGCTGTGTCTGTGCACTAACTTAGATGGTAGGTGTCTGACACTAGTCACCTCTGATTTACTGTTGAGGGTGCCGTGCACACCTCTGTTACTGCAGACACAATAAATAGTGTGATAATAACAACTTGTTCCCATTGAACAAGAAAGCAGATGCATTACCTTATGGGTTGTCTTGTCTTTGACTGCTACCAAGGGAATTTAGAGGTGTTCAGCTGGCCACAGGAGGGCTTTCATATTGTTCCCTAGATTCAGTAAGGAATATAATGTGAACAAAGAACACATTCAGATCAGACAAATTCTCTCTCTTCCTATATTACACTCATAGCTTATTAAAAAAAGTGAAGTTTTTTTTATAGTTCTTAAACAAAACCTTTCCATCTGGGTTAAGGCCAGCTGGGACCATTAGATCATGCTACAGAATATGAATCTGTTGTTCCCAACATTTTTGTAGCCGGAACTCCCTGCAGCCACCTTCTCCACTTTCCCAGTCCAGACTTCATCTTTGTCTGTCTGGTCCTCTCTGCTTTTGTTTTCCTCCTTGTGCTCTCCCTTGGCTTAATGTCTCTTAACAGCAATAGCATGGAGGTCATGGTAATTATCCAAGCAGGGTTTATTAGCCTGGACTCCAGTCACTGCCATGCTTTGATACTACTGTCATGACTCTGTCTGAAGTACACCTTAGTGACTGGTAAGTAAGGACATGAGCTGTAAGATTTTATCAATGTGCTTTTGTTTTTTCAAGATGCTTGTGCTGAATGTATGTTTGTGTGCCTTGGCACAGAACAGTCATTTTTAAAGAATTATACTAACCCTACAGACTTTAAAATGAGAAAGGAATGAAAGTCTTTTACTCAGTCAATACTTTCCATATATGTGTGTATATATATATATGTATGTCTACAAGTGGCATGCACAGATACACTTGTATCTGTCCATATATGTACTTATGTGTCATGATATATATCTATGTATATATTAACTATATATACATAAAGATTGAAAAAGGCCAGTATTCCACAGTGACATTGCAAACATATAAATAAATGCTTTTCATGGAGGGATACAAGAAAAGCATGCTTGAATTGTACAACTTCCATGTTGGTACTACTGGATTTCCATTTTTAATTGTTTGTGTGTATCCAGATGCATGTGTATGCATATGTGGTTAAGTCTAACATTTGAAAAGTCCCAGTTTCCTACAGTCAACATTTCAGTAGTGTTTATATAGGTTATGACCACTCTAAGTCCTTAATTTCAATAGGAATCATGTATCCAAACATTCCTGAGAACACTGTGCCTGTCAGAGGTACTGAAGTCCTTAAGCACAAAGCCAGCGCATCTCACAAGCAGGCTGGCATGTGCTAAGCCAGTCTGAAACAGGCAAACAAACTCAGTGCACATTTAACAGCACTGGCACTAGACTGAGCCACTCTCACACTGAAACAGCTCCCTGCAACCAGGACAAATACAGGGCTTCCAGAGCACCTCTCACTCTCTGCAAGTATCCGACCCGGTTTTGGGATTGTCTACTTTTCCTGGGCTAAACCCACTCAGTTTTATCTTTATTTTCTCCAGCTAGATAAAATCATGGAATCATAAGATACATACAATGAGTTCACATCTCATTTTCTGGGTTTCCCCAGAAAAGTTATATAAGTTGCATTCATCATGCTCTGGAAAACACATTGCAATGGACAACTTTTAGTTGGCATGTTTTCAGTGAAAGCAGAAACAGCCTGCTTCTCAGATTTTGTCACACACTGGTTCTGTACTCTCTTTGGTAGCCATACCATCTCTGTCAATGAGTGAGCATGATATATTTTCCCAGTTATTATCTTTCATTTGCAGTGTACAGGGCTTGTAAGAGAAGCTGAGTGTCCTTGAGCCCTCCGCTACAGGGATAGCCTGGCTCTTATCTATGGACATTATTCCACAATCCCATGCTCAGCAGTACCATAGGTTTCTCCCCTCCTGGGGGGGGAAAAACCCAAGAGATTTTTAGATTTCTAATTAATGTCTACACTGTCTTCCCAACATATGGCAACAAATTCTCTTGCCTTCAGTAGCTTCCCCTGTGTCGGATGCAAGGGATGATAATAACACTTTTTCCTTTACAGAAGGCATACTTTCAGCCGAAGCTGTTCCTGGAGCAGCACAGGGTGTAGGAGTGCTCAGTAAGGGACTATGAATGTTCCTCAGGAAGCAGCACAGGCTTCAGTGTAATATTAAACTGGGTAATCCATAACCAGAGCAGGCATATGATGTATCAGCATGGTGGGGAACACCAACAGATCAGGGAGAGGCTGTGAGCAGAACTAAGGGGAAGGGTCTGGGAAAGAGAATTTTGATGCCTTTCCTAGAGGCAGCTGATCCCTTCTTCAATGACAGCAGAGGTTTGTTACTCCCAGGAGTCTTCTCTAATAGCCAACTATCCACTTTGCCTTTCTCAGAGCCAGGCCTGCCCACATCAGTCTTCAAAGAGTTCAGAATGCCAGACACAAAAGCAATTTCACAACACTTCAGTCCTCATCTCCTGAGGTTTGTGCCTCTTGAAAAGCCTCAACATTTTCCTAAGTAATAATGAAACAAGTCCCTCCCAGCCAGTTATATTTACGATTAATTGCAATGCCCAGTCTTATTCACTCATGAGACAAATAATACAGTCCTGTCCATCATTTTAGTAGTTCACATTTCACTGTGTTTATCTTGCACACTACTTGAGCTCTGTCTTTTCCAGATGATGTGTAATTCAGGCAAAACCACCTGCAGATGCTCCTTCTCTCATTCATGCTCTCCTCCCTTGGAAATCTGTGGTGGCTTCTGTTTCAGACAGACAGTCATCCAAAAGAACAGGAAAAACTGATTCTCTGATAGCAACTGAGACAATAACCACTCTCCTATCTTTTTAATGTCATTTAATACAAATTTCAGCAAATGTTCAATTCTGGTACATTTGTAATCGACAGCACAGATGTCAGGTTTAATTAGCAGTCAGTGATGTGTTCTGTATTTGTGCTTCAGTCAATACCATCTACCAAGTATAATGTAAACTTACAGTGAAGAGTATCACAGTTCAAATGAACAGACTCTTCAGGCATGTCTACACACTCTGGACAAATACAGGGATAAAATGAAAAGGAGAGAACAGTTCAGTCAGAGTTCTGTGCATTTGTAATAAGTATACGGAGAAATACAAGGGCATATATGCAAAACCTGACCTGGAAAAGTCCTGGTACAAGTGTATAAATATTTGCCAGTATGGTAATTAACTTCTTGGCTGAATCTAGATGACATTAAATGATCAGTCTCAGTGCACTCAGAAAAGCAGCGGACCATGGAAAGGGAAGAATATTTAAATAAAATAATGAACTGCCTTTTAATTTTTTAGTCTTCAGGTGAACCCCCTTCATTTTAAATTCTATCATTTGTATTTTAAATGCACAGTGAAAAACCTGCTATCTCCTTTTTACTAAATCAGGGACTAAATTATTTCTCAAACTCTGGCATACAGAACACTGTAATCTCTTCTTTCCCTAGCTGACAAAAAAGCCAGAAAAAGCACTTTTATTGTTCATCTGTCCTTTGGTCAGCTTTCTCCAACAGGTTTCTGACATTGCCTTCCTTGCTTCCTTCACTGCCAGATGAACCTCTACACTTTGGTTCATAGACAATCTCATTTCCATTTCTTCCTCTCTTTGTGCTATGCACAAGAACAAATGCACTCAGGGTCTTCAGGGGCAACCTGAAAAGAGCAGGACTGTGACTATCTTTACTTTCATGCATAATGGTTTCAGGGAATAGCAAAATCTGGCTTTTGTTTACTTACACAATAATGGGTGATGCAGAACAAAGAAAAGGCCCAAGTACACCAAGAAGCTTCCTGAGAAATGAGCTCTGGAAATCATGAGACTCAGAAAAATGGCAAGTAAACCATCAGAACCATTTATAAGCATAAATACGTGTGAAAAAAACAAGTGGTTTACACATATTAATGTCATAGAATTAATACTTATGTGTCACATGAAAACACTTGGTAGCAGACTGCTTGAAGACATTATTAATGAGCTTGGGTTTAGTGACAGAAGGAAAAAAACCTAACATTGCAACGTGCATTGCGTTAATGGCCGTGGGAGGGACACAGTTTAGCACAAGCTAATTCAATGCTGGGCCCTTGGGAGCTAAGAAACTAGTTGCATTTGCTGGCACAGCTGTAGCTGTCTAAGAGATTACTAAGCTGTGATGGGATGTGTGTGGCAATCAGATGCAGCAGACCAGTCATTTGAGAAAAATTGTATCAATAATTGCCTGGATAGTTTGTTTTTCACTAGGTAGACAAAATTAAAATATTCAAAACTTATTTCCAGTCAGGGCTGGTGGCATAACGTGGTGAAATGAATACCTGAAATAGAGCCTGGGAAGTTATACTTTAGAGAGGTCCCAAGGTTACAATGCATTTCTCTGTCAATTTCCAATACCTCTGAATTATTTTTAAGCGGCTGCATAACTGCATTTGAAAAAAAAAGTAACTCTTGAGCTTTACCTTTAAAATGCTGTCTCCAATTTTTATGAAGAAACAATGAATCAAACCAAGGCAGCATCTTCTGCTTGAGTCAGCAGGTGTATCGACGCCAAACAAAGATAAGGGCTGAATTCTGATCAAAACCAACCGTTCCTCAGTTTAGATTAAAGAAGGAAAGAGGCTGAAGTAGGAAGGTGGGAGTGGATGTGGAGAGACCTGTAATAACAGAGATTAGGTAAAACTGCTTGATCAAGACTGTGGCAGCAGGCATGTTCAGAATAAAGCAAAGTTTAGAAAGACACACTGGGATAAATATATGAGACAAAACAGACGGAAAGAAAGAGAAAACAAATAAATCAGACATATGGGTGAGAGGGCACAATAGGCAGGTTTTAAATGGTGAAGGAAAGGATAAGGTTTTTGAGAAGGTTATAATTTCCCATCAGTTTCTAAAATTGATGTGCTTGAAACTGAAAGGCTGAAGTAAAAAAAAAATTGGAGCAGAAAGATGAATGGGATTTTGGTAACATAGGCAGTAGCTGAAACCTTGAGAATAAGTAAAGTGTCCTGGGTGAGACAAGGTCAGAAAGCAGATGGGAGGAAGGGCAGTCACAAAAAGACAAAATTGACTGGAGAACTTTAGTGAAATTCTGTTTTTAAAATCTTACTAAGATCGTGCCTTCTGAGAACAATGTTTGACAGTTCCATATTGATTTATAAAGTGGTTTCTTTTTATTTATTTCCAAAAGACTAACACATGTACAGAACTTCTTAATGACAGCTCAAGGCCATTAAGCAAGACTCTCTCGCATTTTATTTGTGCTGACTTAAAGGAAGAGAACAGAAGTAACTATCATCAGGAGGCACAGGGAAGCACAAGCACTCGCAAGCACCCTGAACAGAGCTGCGTCTGGAGCAGGTGTCTTATCTCCATCAATGTCCAGAAGACCTGTACTGCTGTGGTGCCCGGGGAGAGACAACTGAGAGCAACGGTGTGACTCTGTGGTGAGGATCTTGGATCTAAAATGCTTTGAGTGTATTTTATCAAGGTGGTTAAGCAGAGTGGAGGCTTAAATTTAGTCATTCAGAGCTTTAGAGAAGACAGTAGGTTTAGTAAGGCATTGCTCCAAAATCACACTTTAGAAAGCTTCTATTTTGCTGATATGCTTTTGCCATCCTTTGCTGTAGCACAAAGACAGTTTGGTTTATTTAAATCTGACATGTTTCTTGTTATATCATGAGAGCTTTGTGGCAGTTCAGACAATCACATAGATCATGTCCAGCACAGTTTAAATCAACTTCTAAGTTCTTCTAGCTCATACCTGAATGATAGAGTCATCCTTTCATATAACTCAAGCCATAAATAACAGAAAAGGGAAAAAAGGATTTTTGAGCTGTATACTTGACTTCCTCTTAATTATAGTCTGTGTTACCTTATAACAATGCTTAGTATGAATGGTTTTGAGTTTTTTTTTTATTTTATTGAGGATTTTGTTGTGTTGGTGTTCTTACTAAATCCTTAGGGCTCAGAGTCAGGGGCTCACCTGCGACTCTCAGATATTTGTTGTTTGTTTCAAATTCAGCTTTCAGAAACACAGGAAAATCTGGAAAATATAACTACCTTTGGGGTTAAAAAAACCCAAACAAACCCCTGCCAGTCCCACAATGGGCTAAATAATTCCATTTGGGGATGGGAGGAGGTGGGGTGTCTGTTTTTTAATTGGACATTTAGGATTAGTGATACTGAAAATCTGAAATTAATGCAGTAGAGAATAAGGAAAACTACTCTTATGTGTATGTGCACTTGATGCATTATACATGGTGCTGCAGTTTTGGGTATACAAGAAAAGAATCTTAAAACTAGGACGTACTTAGCCACTCAGCTGTAAGCAAGTCTAAAGCTCCGTGTGTTTGTATGAGCATGAACTGGCAGAGGCTAAAATGAATGATAACTACAGCTCTGCTTTAGAGCATTTGTGGTTAGATACTAAGACCTTAATTTGCTTGTCAGTGTTCTAGTTTTGGATTGTCTTAATGTTTTGTCTTTCAATTAAATGAAATCTCTTCAGCCTAGTGCTAGTGGGTTCTAACTTGTTTGTTGTTAGTAAGCTGTTCACAAGACAATATGCCCTCTCTGGCCTGCCCTCTGCACTTATAAAACTTCTTTGTTTATAAAATAATAATTTGATCATATCCCAAGTGTTGATTTTAGCATCTTTCCATATTTTAGAGAGAGAAACTTCCAGCTGCTGCATGCTTGAATATATTCTGCCCTGACTCAGAGACAGCAAACTGAAGTATCCATGCCTAACTTACAGAATCATAGAATCATAGAATACTTAGGGTTGGAAAGGACCTTAAGATCATCTAGGTCCAACCCCCCTGCCGTGGGCAGGGACACCTTGCGCTAAATCATATCACCCAAGGCCTCATCCAACCTGGTCTTGAACACTGCCAGGGAGGGAGCATTCACAACCTCCCTGGGCAACCCATTCCACTGCCTCACCACCCTAACAGGAAAGAATTTCCTTATATCCAATCTAAACTTCCCCTGTTTAAGTTTTAACCCATTACCCCTTGTCCTGTCACTACAGTCCCTAATGAACAGTCCCTCCCCAGCATCCCTATAGGCTCCCTTCAGATACTGGAAGGCTGCTATGAGGTCTCCACACAGCCTTCTCTTCTCCAGGCTGAACAGCCCCAACTTTCTCAGCCTGTCTTCATACAGGAGGTGCTCCAGTCCCCTGATCATCCTCGTGGCCCTTCTCTGGACTTGTTCCAACAGTTCCATGTCCTTTTTATGTTGAGGACACCAGAACTGCACACAATACTCCAGGTGAGGTCTCACAAGAGCAGAGTAGAGGGGCAGGATCACCTCATTTGACCTGCTGGTCACGCTCCTCTTGATGCAGCCCAGGATACGGTTGGCTTTCTGGGCTGCGAGCACACACTGAAGCTGGCTCATGTTCAGTTTCTCATCGAACAACACCCCCAAGTCCTCCTCCACAGGGCTGCTCTGAATCTCTTCTCTGTCCAACCTGTAGCTGTGCCTGGGATTGCTCCGACCCAGGTGTAGGACCTTGCACTTGGCATGGTTAAACTTCATGAGGTTGGCATCAGCCCACCTCACAAGCATGTTGAGGTCCCTCTGGATGGCATTCCTTCCCTCCAGCGTATCAACCGAACCACACAGCTTGGTGTCATCGGCAAACTTGCTGAGGGAGCACTCAATCCCACTGTCCATGTCAGCGACAAAGATGTTGAACAAGACCGGTCCCAACACCAATCCTTGAGGGACACCACTCGTTACTGGTCTCCAGCCGGACATTGAGCCATTGACCACAACTCTTTGTGTGCGGCCATCCAGCCAGTTCTTTATCACCAAGTGGTCCATCCATCAAATTGATGTCTCTCCAATTTAGAGACAAGGATGTCATGTGGGAGTGTCGAATGCTTTGCACAAGTCCAGGTAGATGCCATCAACTGCTCTACCCCTGTCCATCAGTTCCGTAGCCCCATCACAGAAGGCCACCAAATTGGTCAGGCAGGATTTCCCCTTAGTGAAGCCATGCTGGCTGTCACCAAGCACCTTGTTGATTTTCATGTGCCTTAGCATGCCATCCAGGAGAATCTGCTCCAAGATTTTGCCAGGCACAGAGGTGAGACTGACTGCTCTGTAATTCCCCGGGTCATCCATTTTCCCCTTCTTGAAAATTTTCCATTTTCCTCTTCTTGAGGACCTCCACCAGGGAGCATCAAGACATGTATTAACACTGGGAAATAATGTAAGTACCAGGATAGGCATTTCTACGCTGGACTGGCAGACTAATGTCTGGAAGCCTTTTTCATCATATGCTTCCGTCAAATGTTTTTCCAGCAGAAGTACAGGTTGCTTCAAAGAAGCAATAGGTTATTGTACAGTATTTCTGAACTTGCATTTTCCCTCTGGGAGATGCTGAGCAGAAGAGTATGAAGCTTTTTTAAATAACCTCTGCCCTAGACTCCTTAGAGTCCTTGGGATGAGTCCAGACCTTTTCTTCTTCAAGATAGATTATCACTCAGCTAGTTGTTCTGGTCTTCAGGGAAATACACACACTGTGCCTTAGATATTCCAAGGAGGCTGTCCTGGGTTCAGCAGTAGCAGTCATTTTTCTCCTTCTTGGTAGCTGGTGTAGTGCAGTGTTTTGACTTTCGGCCTGGGAACAAAACTGATAGCGATGTTTTGGTTTGGCCAAGGACTTTGTGAGCCTCATGCTCTGCCAGGGAGGAGGGGAAGCCAGGAGGAAGCAGAGACAGGACACCTGACCCGAACTGACCAAAGAGGTATTCCATACCACAGCACGTCATGCCCAGGATGTAACTGGGAGTTACCCGGAAGGGCTGGGAGACTGCAGGGTTGGAGGAGGTATCGGTCGGTGCTTGGTTGGGCTGAGGGGGGCGAGTTATCAGTCGGCTGGTGGTGAGGTGTTGTATTCTCTTCCCTTGTTATTTCCTTTATCATTATTGTCATTGGTGGTAGCAGTAGTGATTTGTGTTATACCTTAGTTACTAAACTGTTCTTATCTCAACCCGTGGGAGTTTCATTCTTTTTGATTCTCCTCTCCGTCCCTCCGGGAGCAGGGGGAGGGCAAGAAAGGGGGGGAAGTGAGCGAACGAATTACCTGACTGGGTTTAAACCACGACAGAGGCTTTGCACAAACAGTGTTGACAGAGACAGTTTTTGATGTAGGCAGCTGCCTGGGGCAGCAACCTACAGGAGCTGCTGTTCACTCCAGTAAGCAATAGTTATTTCCTTACAGGTCACCAGCCAACAAACAGGTAAGTAGAGCTCACTGCTCCCAGAAGTGGACTTCAGTTTTTGTAACTATACACAGGGCCACTTGCTGCTGTTCCCACTAAGGGAAGGACCAGGGCAGGAGGGACAGTGGCCACTTTGAAGGGGAGCCTGGATCTGCTGGTAGTGGCATCACAACTCTGTCACTTCTCCCTGGTGCTGCTTTCCTCTTCCATTGCTCTTGGCCATGAGCCTGCCCTTCACCTTCTCATGTCGTCTCCCTTGGCAGGAGCAGAGGCTGCTCTTTCTGCTAAGAGGGAGACAGTGCCAGGAAAAGAAGACAGTGGGGATCTGCTCATCTTCTGAGCAGATCATACTGAAGGGAGAAGCACAGGCTCACAGATGCTGTGAGCTACCTCACATAGCTCCCAAAAGCTCCACAGGCCCCCTCCTTCATCCCTTCTCCCCTGTCCCAAAGCCCACTGACTTCTCAGTCATCCTTTCATCCCTGCTTCAGATCTACCACTGTCTCCCAGTCCTTTCTCAGCTGACAGAGACCAGCTTCCTAAAATTCTCATTTTGAGTTCAAGATGCCCTACTAGTTTCTCCTCTGTGACCTTAGGCAATGCTTACAGATCCCCTTTTTTTTTTAATCTCAGCCTAATCCTATTCTGGTAGCTCCTGCAAGGTAGGTATTATTTTATTTAATATAGAAATATGGCAGTAAACCTGCTTTGGCTCCCATATTTATTGAAGCCTTGAGCTGGGCCACATCCAGTTGTCTACCAAGGGATTTAGTGTGCAGTCAGGTATAGCAATGTATTTCACACGTAACTGTTCCACACTGACTTCCCTATGTAAACAAGTACTTAGGTCTTACTTAGACAAATATTTCTTTATTTTATGAGCACATACAGGCACTAGTTGACTTCCTTTTTAATAGCACAGCATGTGTATGTTAATATTGAAATCATCTGAGATCTTCAGGGAAAAGATATTTATGCCAAAGATAGCATTATGTTTTGGTATCCACTCTCAGCATGGCTACAACTAAAATAACAGTCATACTCAAACACTGCTAGATTTCTGGTAACGACTGGAACTTGTTGTCCTGGCCATAAAACTTTGCTTTTCACTTTGAAAGATCCAGGACAAAATAGCTTCTGTAGTTTTCATGTGAAATACTGAATACCACATAATGAGCACCTGGCTCAGCAATAATCTTCAGGGCTTTGTACTCTGACATTCACTCTCTTTTTATTTATTTATTTAGTTAGTTTTGTGTGATCATCCTTATGCAGAGTAACTTGTGCACTGGTAAACAAGGACTCTGCTAGAAACGATAAAAGCCATTCTGAAATGCACAGATTGGTACTACTAAACAGAAAGGCCAGATAACACTGTTAGATAAATGTCTTTATTACAGATATTTGCACCTCTTGGTTCACTGAATTCACTTGCTGTATAGAAAATATTTAACTCTTAATCCATTCTTGATTTGTCATTGGCTGTCTGACCACAGCTTCCATAATTTACATTTCTATACACAGCTGGCAAATGAAGTTGCTAAGTCACTGCCCATTATATTTGAAAAATCACGGCAGTCTCCTGAAGTTCCTGATGACTGGAAAAAGGGAAATATAACCCCCATTTTCAAGACCCGGAGAATTACAGACCAGTCAGTCTCACCTCTGTGCCTGGCAAAATCTTGGAGCAGATTCTCCTGGATGGCATGCTAAGGCACATGAAAATCAACAAGGTGCTTGGTGACAGCCAGCATGGCTTCACTAAGGGGAAATCCTGCCTGACCAATTTGGTGGCCTTCTATGATGGGGCTACGGAACTGATGGACAGGGGCAGAGCAGCTGATGGCATCTACCTGGACTTGTGCAAAGAGTTCAACACTGTCCCACAGGACAGCCTTGTCTCTAAATTGGAGAGACATCAATTTAATGGATGGACCACTCAGTGGCTAAAGAACTGGCTGGATGGCCGCACACAAAGAGTTGTGGTCAATGGCTCAATGTCCGGCTGGAGACCAGTAACGAGTGGCGTCCCTCAAGGATCGGTGTTGGGACCAATCTTGTTCAACATCTTTGTCGCTGACATGGACAGTGGGATTGAGTGCGCCCTCAGCAAGTCTGCTGATGACAGCAAGCTATGCAGTTCAGTTGATACCCTGGAGGGAAGGAATGCCATCCAGAGGGACCTTGACACGCTTGTGAGGTGGCCAATGCCAATCTCATTAAGTTCAACCAAGCTTAGTGCAAGGCCCTGCACCTGGGTTGGAGCAATCTCAGGCACAGCTACAGGTTGGGCAGAGAAGAGATTCAGAGCAGCCCTGCAGAGAAGGACTTGGGGGTGTTGGTCAATGAGAAAATGAACATGAGCCGGCTTCAGTGTGTGCGCGCAGCCCAGAAAGCCAAATGTATCCTGGGCTGCATCTAAAGGAGTGTAACCAGCAGGTCAAAGGAGGTGATCCTGCCCCTCTACTCTGCTCTTGTGAGACCTCACCTGGAGTATTGTGTGCAGTTCTGGTGTCCTCAACATAAAAAGGACATGGAACTGTTGGAACAAGTCCAGAGGAGGGCCACAAGGATGATCAAGGGACTGGAGCACCTCCCATATTGAAGATAGGCTGAGAAAGTTGGGGCTGTTCAGCCTGGAGAAGAGAAGGCTGTGTGGAGACCTCATAAGCAGCCTTCCAGTATCTGAAAGGGGCCTATAGGGATGCTGGAGAGGGACTGTTCATTAGAGACTGTAGTGACAGGACAAGGGGTAATGGGTTAAAACTTAAACAGGGGAGGTTTAGATTGGATATAAGGAGGAAGTTCTTTCCTGTTAGGGTGGTGAGGCAGTGGAATGGGTTGCCCAGGGAGGTTGTGAATGCTCCATCCCTGGCAGTGTTCAAGGCCAGGCTGGATGAGGCCTTAGGTGACATGGTTTAGTGTGAGGTGTCCCTGCCCATGGCAGGGGGGTTGGACCTAGAAGATCTTAAGGTCTTTTCCAACCCTAACTATTCCATGATTCTATTCTATGATTCTATGATTCTACATAATACCACAAAAAAAAAAACTGTAGTAGAAATTGTAAGCAAGAATAGAAAAGAATTAGCCTGAATTTTTGTTTTGCTTATTCAGCATACTGTTCAAAAATTTCTGTGAAACTACTCAGCATAGGAAACTGAAAATTTTAACTATAAGCCTAACCTCTTTGTATATGTCTATCTACTAATGATTGGTACAGAGAGCCTCATTACTAGCTGATCATGTTGTAAGTATATTCATATGCATTACCTGAATGGTCCACTATTTGAAAACGTGTTTGTACAACTTAAAATGTATGCGTTTGTAAAATTCAAAATGTAATTTACATTGTTTGTACAGTGTAAAAATGTACAATGTGTACATGCCTAAGTGCAGAATGCACAAATAGAAAATGCTGTAGAAAGGAAACATTTCCTTACCACCTTGTGGAATAGGTCCAACCATCTAGTTCCAACTGCACCTTGAGTGCTAGGCCTCAAATACTCCTTCTGAACAGAAATCACTAAAGGTCTGAAGTTGGAAGTGACCTCTGGAGGTCATCTGGTCCAATCCCTCTGCTCAAGTGGGGCTACCTAGAGACAGTGGCCCAGGATTGTGTTCAGATGGCTTTCAAGTACCTCCTAGGGTGGAGACTCCACAGCCTCCATGGGCAGCCTGTCCTGTGCTCAGGCATCATCACAGTAAATTAGCATTTTCTGATGTTCAGAGGGAGCCTCCTGTGTTTCAGTTTGTCCCCATTGCCTCTGGTTCTGTCACTGGCCACCACTGACAAAAGCCTGGCTCCGTCTTATTTACTCCTTCCCTTCAGGCATTTATATACACTGATAAGATCCCCCTGAGCCTTCTCCAAGCTGAACAGCCCCAGCTTTCTCAGCCTTTCCTCATAAGAGGGATGTTCCAGTCCCTTCATCATTTTCATGACCCTTCGCTGGACTCCCTTCAGTATGTCTGTGTTTCTCTTGTACTGGGGAGCCTGAAACTGGACACGGCACTCCAGGTGTGGCCTCGCCAGCAATGAGTAGAAGGGATGGATCACCTTCTTTGACCTGCTGACAATACTTCGTGTAGCACAGCCCAGGATTCCACTCACCTTCTTTTCTACAAGGGCACATTTCTGGCTCATGTATGTCCAGAGTTAAGACTGAACTCTCACTAGAGCCTGACTTAGGTCATGTTATTGTGTTAATGTTACTTACTGACACCTCTCCTGTGGTGTTTACTTAGGTTACAGTAAATTGGTCCCTCTTTTTCTTTAAAGGTTTCTAGCCAATGGGTATTGGCAAACAGGGCATGAAAACGTGGCTAGAGTATAACTGATATTTGCTTAAGTTTGAAGAGGATTTGAATTGAGCTCTTAGACATGAACTGTCACATGTGTCACAGGGAGTGTTCATCCAGGAATCAACGGCATTGCCAGTATGTCAGCCCTAGATACTTCAGTGCTCACTGAAGCAAGGCAGAACAGTGTTTCAAGAGAAGCTCTTCGGAGGAATAGCTCAGTTTCAGGACATGAGTGGGTGCATTTATGAAAGTGCTACCACATAATTATATATATAAATTTAGCTTATTCAGGAAGGAGACAAACTCTGTTTACCAAGCATAGTCTATATCTGGGCTGAAATAAAAGAAGGCTAATGCAGGGAGTGTGTGGTATATATAGCTTGTGTTTTCAAAATCTGCATAGTTTATTTAGGATCAGGTATTCACATCTCACCTTAGTAGGTCAAAATATTTATGAGAATATGATGAAAAGCTATTGGTTTTCTTTTCATTCTCTGCCATGGTTTTAGATGAGATATTGTAACACTAAGATCTAGACATTAACTTATATGTAATTTTAAAAAGATTTGTGAATAACCAATTTCAGAAAAGCTTTGATCTTTTCTTCGTGTTTCATTGGCTTTTGTCAACTGGGAGATGTCATATGATGATACCTCTTAGTCATGGAATCCACATAGGTGAACTATATTTCCCAGGATAAATAAAACCTAAAAGCTATGAGACCACCAGCCCAATAAGCCCAGCTGGCTTTCATAACTTTAAGGCAGTTTACTCAAGCTAGGTAGCAAATCAACATAGGAAGACCAATGCAGTCTGTAGCTCCATTGAGATGTGATAGTTCCCAGTGCACAGCCACAGGAGAGAGGAAGGTGCTATGGAGAGTGGCTCCGACTAATACTCTTTTTTCTGTGAAGGAAAAAGGCAACAACAAAAAGTCAATGTTTCATATGCCTGTAGTTTGTAGTATGATTTAGGAAACATCTCAAGGCAGTATTTAATTTCTTTTCCAGCTCAAATCATTGTGTTATCCACTGATGTTGCAAGGTCCCTGGTATCTGTTTTCTACAGAAGTAATACAACTATATTCGGGAAAATGCATACTCCTACTTGTAACAAATTGCTCTAGCTTTCCTTATGGACAGAAATAAATTTTATGTAAGTTTCTAGCTATGAGCTCATCTTATGTATGCTAATGTGTGATTATTTGCCACATGGCTAACCTTTCTTTAGGAAGGAGTTGCCTCACAGTCACTAACAGGCCCTAAACTCCAATCAGCTTTAGTATAAATCCAGTAGACTCTTCAGACCATGCGTGGTAGACGATAACTGTTTTGACATGGCATGAGTTTACAATATAGAAATGTTTGTTTTATGACAAACAGGAGTAAGATCAGATGATCTGTACTTGCTCATTTGGTTTCCTCTTTGAACTGAATGGCCTTTTTGTACCTACTTTTCTTCTAGGACCAAGTTTTACAAGCAATTCCTCCAGATTCTCAGGATAAAAAGATAAAGTTGCAGCGTCTATGCTGTATTTATTAACTCTCAGAAAGTGTATTTGAACAACTCAATGATAAAACCAAAGTGAAATACATTGTATCTACTGGAGCATCTCTAAAAATAAAGCAGAAAATGAGTTTTAACACTTCTGGGGCACAAGAATTTAATAAAATTCATAAAATGAACAACCTGTAGCTTGTGGTATACCTACCCTGGTCAAATACTGAAGTGACAAAGTAAACTGTTTTCTAAAAATAAATGTACAGCCCATTGCATTTTTATGGCAAATTTTTATTAAAAAACAGATGTTATAAATAAAACCTGAAGCTTTAAGACACTTTTGTGAGATTGAACTTGTAGGTATACAAACTTCAGTCTCATGGGCAAACTGAAGCACTGGTGGTGCTTGGGAGCAGATCGTGGGAAATCTGTGAGGCAGCAGGGCAGGGACTTTGCTTTGCACAGCTGTGTAAAGACTTGCCATAATAGCTGTCTGTAGCAGCAACCCCTGCTCTGGAGGAAGCAGGAGGAGCGCATGTTCTCCCTCCTCGAGGAAGCATAACGCTCAGCAGAGCTCAGGAAGAGAGGAGTGAGGGATGTGGCCTTGTATTTTGTCTCTGCTGGCCTGGAAAACAGTGCACCAAGGGATGCTCTTACAATGGTGCAAAACACACCAGTGACAAAGCCTTCAAGGAGACTTCAGTGCCCTGGCTAGTTTCCGCAGTGCCGCTTCTGTCCTGCCCCGTACTGTGACACAGTGGGAGGCCACCACACTGCCACAGTCTACCTCAAGCGCCAGGGCTGACCTCAGCCATTAATGCCAGTATTTCAACCTCAAAATTTGCCTTCCTTGTGCAGTTTGCAATAGCGTTTTTTAAGCAGTTTTGCATAAAAACAGTAGATAAATGCATTTTCTGTTGCTCTTCGGTTGTATTTTTTAATACGACTTGAATACCTCACCACCATCAGGGACAAGGCCGGGTGCCACTCACAGCAGCAGGGCCGCGGGGGACCCTGTGACTCGACACGTCTCAGCCGTGCCATTATAGCCACCACGTCCGTCGTCCCCCTCGTCCCTCCCGCTGGGCTGTGGCTGAAGGCGAGCGAGCCGCCGCAGCGGGGGACAGCACCACCGAGGAGGCCATTTTGCAGCCGCTGAGGGGGAAAGAGGCAGAGAGAGCAGGCGGCGGGCGCAGCCAGGCGGGACCCGGCCCCCCGCGGCAGGTAAGAGCCGTACCACCTGGCGGAGGCACGCGCTGCCCGCCGGGGCCATAAGCCTGCTCCCCGGGCGACAGCCGGTGTCGCGGGGGAACGCACGCCGGCGACAGCAGGTGAATCCGCCCTGCAGGCCCCGGTGATCGCCGGGGAGCCGCAGCTCCCCGCCCCGCGGCGGGCCGGGAGGGCAGGGCTAGGTGCGGCTCGGGCGGCAGGGGGCGCTGTCCCGCCAGGCGCGCCGCGCGGGGCAGGGGATGCTGCAAAGGGTTAAGGAGCGGGCGGTGGAGCCTGGCTGCTGCTGCCGGGAGAGCGGGGAGAAGTGAGCGGTGCAGGGGAAAGAAAATACAGCTGGGCAGGCAGCCGCGCAGCGCCCCCGCGTCTCCTTCCCCTCCCGCTGCTCGCCCGCGGGGAGAGCGCGGGACGCGGCGGCCGGGGCGCAGCGGCGGGACGACAATGCAGCAGGCGGAGAAAGCAGGAGGGGCAGCGCACGGCAACATGGAGGGAGGCGCGGAGCGGGCCAGCCCCTGATGCGGCTCTTTCTCCTCCTCCTCCGGGCAGCAGCTCCGGCGGCTATTCCCTCCTTGGCGGCGGCTGGCGGCGGCGGGTGGAAATGAGCAGATCGGCGGCGCTTCTCCTCTGCCTGCTGGGCTGCAACGTGTGGAAGGCGGTGACCAAAACCTTAGGGGTGCCTGAGGCAGCTCAAGGTCGGTGCGGGAAGGACGGCGGGACTGGCCCGCTTTGTGCGACGGCCCCCGGGGCGGTGGGGGGCTGCATTGTGCGGGCGGCGGCAAACTTGGGGGGGGGGGGGGGGGGGTTGCTGGCCGGGGATTTGGCTGTGGGGGAACGGCGATGCGAGATCCAGCTCCCACCGCCCGCCGGCTGCGGGGCGCATCGGGGGCGCCGCCCGCTGCAGAGCCCCTCGGGCCCGGGGTGGTGGAGGCAGCCCCGGGCGGAGGCGGGTGCCAGCCCTGCGGCTGAGGAGCTTTTGTTAAGCGAAGGAGCCGGGGCTGCCGCTGGCCTCATTGTGCTGCCCCCTCCCTCCCTTAGCGCCGCCGGAGCTGTTGCATAGCGCCCCTCTATCCCGGCTCCTTCCCTCCCACTGCGGGGCCCGACGCGGGGGTGAGAGGCGGGCTGAGCGGCAGTAGCGGCCGCAGGCCCCGTCCTTGGCAGTGCGGGAACACCGGGCTGCGGGTTCGCCCCCCGGGCTGGTGGCGCGGCTCAGCCCGCCGCCCCGGGACGTTTCCGGGCCTTGGCCGGGCCTTTTGTTCGGCGAGGTGGGCTGCCCGCCTGCCGGGCGGGGGCCTGTCACGGCGCCGGGCGGCCGTTGCCCCCCTCAGTAGCTGGAGAGGGATGCTTCCCGGCTGGGTAGGGCTGGCCTCCCCCTCCGCCGTCACCCGGGCGGGAGCAGAAGCCGCGGCGGGGCAGTGCCCTACCCCTCTCCGGGGAGTCCGCAGCCCCTGAGGCTGCTCCTGGTCTTCCTCCTGGTCCTCCAGGGCCGGGGTCCTGGCCCTGGTCCTCACAGGTGCCATGGTGTGGCGTCCCCTCGCCGGCTCGGTGCACCTGCCTTGCAGCCCTCTACCCGTATGGAAACTCGGCGTGGGGAGATGCTCCCCGTGCCCTCGGCCTTGCTTTTAGGGTCAGGAGGACACACCTCCTTCAGCTTCCTCGCGCCTGGCTCTGACAGGCATCCTGTGGCAGCAACACGCCTGCCGGGACCACGGCTATGCTAGGAAGCAGAGAACTTGACTACCTAAGGGTACGAAACATGCTAGGAGGAAATGCATCCCCCTCATGGTCAGTGTTAGCCGGGTGGCATGCGTTGTCAAGAGGTGAAATGCGTCATCTAGGATGAGAGATCGTACGCTGGCTTAGCCTTCGTGGTGATGGGTTAGTTGGCAGCATTCTTCCTGCTGTGGCTGGGTAGAAATACACCGTGCAAAGGGTATGCTTATGTCCAGTTTCCTCTAAGCTTTCCTGTCTCACATGTTAAGAATCAGTAAGTGATTCTTGCCACAAGAAGGAAAACATTAGAAGTAACCGTTTGAACTTTAATGGTTTTGTTTGCAGAATAGTAAAGTAAGGTTTGTGGTGTAATAAGATCTAGGTAGGCCTATGAATTCTTTACAGAGTATTCAAAAAGTATTGGTATCTTGTTGCAAAACCTACCATACTAGGCAGTCTGACAACAAATGTTGTGTCAGATTCTGCCTTTTCCTAAGGACGAAAAAGTAGTGGTTCTGGAATGAGAAGTACCAAACTGTAACTCAGAGACCAGTAGACTTGAGACTATACTGTGTGTATTGATACAGGTGTCAGAAAAATAGAACTGTGTTCATCCCTTGAAGTTAGCACTTCAAATACCAGTGTAATAGTTAAATCTATTTTCTGTGTCATATGGAAAATCTTTTTCTTATATATGATCAAAGTGGTCAGATATTGGGCAAATTAGTGCCTTTCAACTGCCCTGTTGATCTCATCTTGTATTGTCAAGTTCAGTTCATGGTATGTGGAAGAACTTGTCTATGTCCACATCAAGCCTGATAGCTGATTATTTAAGTAATAGTAGCTATATCTATGAATGGAGAACATTTCTGTCTAAATAGAATGGTCTAATTTTATCTTTGGTGTAGGAACATAGAAGCTTTCATAGATAGCATCACTTTCCAAAGTATAATTATGAGCCAAATCTTTACTTTTTGTCATGCACATCGGTAAGTGGGTATGTAGAGCTAATCTCAAAGTGTATTCTGTACTTACCATCTACTTACCACAGGTCTTTCTTTTGAAAGTTTATGCCATACCAGCTTGTAGCCTTGAATAAATTCCTTATCACCAGGTGTGAACGTCATTTGGAGAGAAGTGTTTTAGTACCAGTCACATTTCTTGCTAGGATACTGAGCAGGGTAAGTGCTAAATAGCTGTGAAACCTAAACCAACTGTTTTTTCCCCTCTTACCCTTTTAGCACCCTGGTGATAGTTGTAGGTACAGGTGAATGGCCATTGCCAAAGTTCAGGGATGTCTGCAGATGACTTACTTTCCCCTTGTGGCTGGGAAGACAGTAGTGAAAAATGAAGAGATTGGAATAAAGCTGGAAAGTGAGAAAAGCAGAGGATGCCATCGTGGAGTAATTGGTTCAGCTGCAATATTTATTGCTGGACAAGTTGGAAGAGACTGAGTCGGAAAGCCCTCCTCAAAATGGGACAGATGATATGTTAAGATGTTCCATGCCTGTGTTAATAGACCGAGTAAATAGGTCTTGCATTGGGAGACATTTGAAAGTGGGATCTGTAGTCGGTGTTCTGATTAAGGAAGGGGTAAGGAGTGATGCTTTGCATCGAGGGTTTCTCTCTCTCGCTCCTCTCAGCCGTATGTTCAGACAGTCCCAGCCTCAAACTCTGCTCTGCCAGGCTGATTACGTAATTCGTGAATACGAAAAGCACTGGTAATTAAGCTCTGCAGTTAGCACCCTATTTAGAGAATTGGATGACTTTGGCACGCTGTTACCTTATTTGACTCATTATGCAGATCTTTCGTGGCCTCTGAAGGTCACAGAGGTACCTTTTAAGTTTCAGTAAGTTACTGTCTTTAATATGGTAAAATCCTCCACACACGTGAGTTGTTCATTTTTGTCACTGTTGGTGCTTGGAGCCCCAGCAGTGAGGTGGTTAAAAGTCCATGAAGGTACACTTTAGGATTGGTACAGCTTTACCTCTTTAACTTCTTAAATACTGAAAACCTGACAAGTGTTTCAAGTGAGGACTAATTTATGGGTTTGAGAGGGTTTTTTTTTGTGGGGTTTGTTTGGTTTTTAATTGTTCTACCAAGTATTCCAGAACTTAAATTGGTTTCAATACTGAAATGAATGTGTAGAAATTTTAATTGTAACAAAAAGCCAAACCAACCTTTAAATGCATTCCTAGACTGGTGACTTGTCTGATGGGTACAAACAAAAGACACAAGTGAGTTTTCTTTATATGAATTGATCCCTTTTAAACTTAGGGAGCTTTGGCAAATAGTAATGTAAGAGTTATGTGAAGAAGTAACACTAACCTGGGGGAATGTAAGCAAAATGGGTGTAATGTTAGAAGGGGTTAAATTTGTCATCTGTAAACTTTGCTTCACAGTAGATGAGGCCACCTCATTTGTAGATGCTATGGAGGCTCTTCTAGGAAAAAAAATAGGATATTGTGGTGTAGTTCAGAAGTCCAGTATGACTTTGGTATTGTTTTTACATCATGTGTTGGTTGATCTTCAGATTTTGATAGTTGTTCGAAGAAGTTAGGAATAACAAAGTATAATTTGAGAAATAAATAGCAGCCACTTCAAGGACTATACTACTAGTAGGTGAATATGCTCAGGATATCAGCTTTGTAATCCCAGAGTGAGATCAGGCAGATACTTTTTTTTCCTAGTACAATGGTGGATAAAAGTTCAGCTGTTGCTTCTTAGTTGGAATCTGCAGTATTTTCTCCTTCTGTGCACATGGAGGACAGGAGGGTTGATGCTCGAGTGATGCTGTTTGAATTGCTTGCCTGCCTTGCAAACAGCCATTGTATTACTTGAGATTGTAAAAGCTAATTTCGCAACCATTTCAGCTGGATGTTTTGTGAAGGCTTCTTTTCTGGACAGCACAGTAACAGCTGTGAGGAGGCCTACAAGTTCCTGTGTTGGGTTTTCTTTTTTTCCTAAGCCGGTTATCCTGAATTGCAGTTTTAGCCATGATGATACAGTTTAGATGATGCAGAAATAGTCTCTCTTTTTCATCTTGTGCTGCCATACTGCCTCATCTCGATCAGCTGCAAATTACCAATGACCTTCAAATGCGAACTTTTATTTCATTGAGACCACAAATGGACTCATAAGAGTAGAAGCTATAAAGTGATTTAAAACAGCACAAAAGATGATGTTTTCTTTTAGTGTAGGAGCAAATTGTTTACTTAGTACTAGATACTGTTGCAAAATCTCCATGAGGATGGGATATTCATTGGTTTTGTTTGTTACAAGATGCAGGTAAGCGTAAATTTTTTTTTTCTGATTTCTTTTTCTTATTTACTTTGAACTACTAATGCCTGAAAATGCCTAGTAACTGATTTCTCTCAAGTCAGATGAGTAAATCAACCTGGGTAAGCTGAGGGTTTTTAACTGCAGTCTTTTTCTACTAAACATTTGTGTTTACTCTTTTGACTTGTAATACTTCCCAGTAAATGATTCAGCTTACCTTAAATAATATGTGTATACACTTGTTAAATGACAGCAGATTCACATGCTGGCTTTCCCTGTGGTCATTTGTCTACTTGTGTCTTAAGATGGTGTTAATTACCATGTGTCACCTAACAGAAAGGTTGAAACAACCTTTCTCCCTTCCCTTTTGTCTTTTTTTTTTAAACCTCACACTGACACCTCTTACTGCATGAGACTGGAACCTGGTTCATTAAAGTTTTAGGGATGGCTCCTTTCTGGGCCAACTTCTGGCCAAGTGAATGGTTTCAGATAGCAGTCCCCTCTCCACAGGAGATCTTTCTGGTATCAGTGAAATGCAATTTTACCCTATGCTTCTTAATTTAACAGAATTACCTGGGTATATATAGTTGCGTGCTGGGGAGGAAGAAGGATTGTGCATTTAGGTTTGTTGAAAAACTTAAGAAATCTCCAGTGGTTTTGATGCATGAAGGAGCCAAGGTGTAATTCTGCCTACTGCCTGTACAAACTTCACGAGTTTGTCCTGTCTCTTGTCTTCTGTGCCATAGTCTTGATGCGTGATAAAAACTGAGGGGAAAATGCATGGCAAGGAAATTCAGTGCGTAGGTCATGCCAGTGTAGGTATGCACAGAACCTGGCATCTTGGTGGTTCATCTTTAATGCCATTTCTTAACAACCCTTCTTGAAGTTTGACTGTTGATAGCAGACTGGTTGGGAATGATCCTTCTTTTCCACGTATCTCAAATTAGTACGTTTGATCAATACAGTTGTGTTGTGTATCTTGAGCTGATAATTAGGAAGATAGTTAACTTTTCCCATCAACCATAGGTAAACTAAATAATCTCTTTGGAATGCTTGCATCAAATCAAAGTGTGCACTTTCAGTATTTGTTACCTTATACACCAATTACCTTATGCATGCTACTTTTTTGTAGCATTAGTTTCTCTTGCCTTCAGTACATATCATTTCTGGTTTTAGATATGAAGAAAGGCAACTCCTGAGAGAATTGCACTGTTGGTATTCTGCTGCTCCCACAGGTCTCAGTGGTTTTATCATTTACCTGTCAGGAAGCACAAATAAGGGAGGCAAGAAGCCTGTGTAAAGGGTTGTATTTACTAGAACAACTGAATTTAATAATACTAAATATAATACTAATAACATACACTAAAATATTTTGGTTTGGGAAATACTAAAGAGAGCTGAGTGCTGCTTATTTATTCCTTCATAAATTCCAGAAACATTTTCCTGTGAGCTGGTTTACATTATGTTTTCAGTTAATACAGTATCAGGTTTGTTGCACATGGGTAATAAGTACTACACACATGCTTTTTACAAACACCATCTGTAGTTTTATGGGAAAATGGAAAGATACCTGTATAGTTGTTAATACAGACTTGTAAAAATATGAACATACTGTAATTTCTTGTTGCATTTAGTAAGCGCATTGAATCTTTCACTTTAAAATGTTTAGACAATCATATTTGATATAATGGTGAGTCTGTGGTCTTGGAAGCAGCATGTAAATATATTTCACCTTAGAGCTACATTTTTACTTCATGTAAAATGCCAGTATTCTGATTCAGATATACCTGTGTCACTTCTTTCCTAGCTTGAAGAGCAGTGGATCTTGAGGCAATCTGAAGGAAAAATTAATTTACACACAGTATGGTCTGTAAATTTATCTCCCTCACTAGTTACTTGGGAGATCGGGTGTATTTAAACAGAACTGCTTTCAATATAAAGTACGTTTTGAGTAGAAGCAGTCTCTGCAGGCAAGGCACAGAAGTCCCTGGAAATCCAACACTAAAGCTATCTTTTAATTGTTCCTGCTCTTAGCTTTTGCAGTTCTGTAAGCTGTCACTGCCTGTGCCATGCTGCAGAGGCATGCTAGGGAGTGAAATCCTGTCTATGGATTATCTGTATACCTCATGCACCAAGAGGTGAAGGCTCCCTGTCACTCCAAGTAGGAATCTATGATGAGACCTCTGCTATGCTACTGTAATGGTCATTTTTCGGGTGGGGAGGCAAAAGCGCATGGCAGGAGAGGGGATACATGTAAACCTTGCTGGACTAGTGATGACTCTTATAGAGGCCACCCTCAGCCTCTCTGCCCTGTGGGAACCAAGCTTCTTCAAGGAGACACAGCTGCAACTGCTGTTAGCAGGGAGGAAATAGGAAATGGAGTGTGGGGGAAAGCTCAGGGGAAGGAAGTAGCAGCATCCTTTTGGCTTGGGGACAACAAAGGAGCTGAATCCAGTAAGGTGCAAAATACTTTCAGTTTTCTTAAGTTCTGGCTGCAGAAGTGCTGAGAACCTATTGTGTGGTAGGTGTAATACAGTAGCAATGCTTAACAGTAAAGGTGAGCTTACCTTGACAGTCACTAAATTTTGAGACAAGAGGTAGAGTAATAGAGTCCTGCTTTGTTAAAGAAAACAAAAAGGCCTTTCTTCTTCTTGAAGTAATTAACAGAGGTGATAGCAGTGTTGGGAGCTCCCTCTTGTTTTATCCCACCTTTGTGGCTGGGATTATCATTACTGGAAAAAAGGTCTCTTTCATCCTTTATAAGAAAGGGTGTATACTAATGCAGCAACAAGTATTTATCAAATGATGCTGTGAGACTTGATTAAAAAAAAAGAACAAATGAAGGTAGACACTATATTTGGACTGCTGCTGGAAGGAAATTAATGTATCAGCAGTTTTGTCCAGCTCTCCTGCACTCTAGCATGCAGTGTACAGTTGTTCAAAATGAAAGGTTAAGATCCAAACATCTCATCTCTCAGTCTGTACTTGGTACCTGAATGTAAAACTTGTCATGTGAGGGGTGTGCACCTGTCAGCCCGGGTGAGAGGTGTCCTGCCTAACTTGGGTCTGCAGTCTGCGAGTGTCTATGACCTCTTAGCTAGTCATCCACAGCCCTGTTACAGACATGAAAATCTGATCTTTTCAGTTAATGGAGCCAAGCGTCACTCCTGTCACCTGGAGTAAGCGCGTTTGATCAGGTGGACTCTGCTGTGTGGGTATTCATTGACTAACATGGCAGCCTAGACAAAGCTGTTTGTACTCCCATTTAGTCAGATGAATTCTCCCTCAGATACTTTTAACTGGAAGTTTCATCAGCTTGGTGTTGCCCTCTGGCTCAGCCTCAGAGCTGCTGAATATGTACCATGTAATAAGCTGTGTGAAGGAACACACACACACGCACTCTTGGATTACCTGGCTGGGTTATCTTGCATTTCTCAGGACTCAAGCAAGTTTGAGTTATTGTCTATTTACATTTCTAAACCATTTGTCTTTGTACATTATGCTTATGAGCCTAAGTCTTTCACTCCCAAGAGTAGATAAACAAAAAGAAGGGTTTAGAAACAAGTCAGGAGGCTTGCAGAACTGTTTGGGCTTGTCTGCATGGTTTTTTGCCTGCATGGTTTTTTGCCATATTTTTAATTAGCCTTGTATTCCCAGGAGTTAGTTTATTCTGGATTAAGCTGCAGTTACTCTCACCTTTGTCTGTTTTCTCTTACTGGCATTCTTATAAGCAATGTGGTAAACTAAATCAAGGAAGTTATTCAACTGAAAACTCTATACACCAGTTTAGTCTTTACCTGAATCACTTCCCTTTGGGAATTACACAAATGCTGTTGCTGATGTGGAGGAAAGGGCTGAGAGGAGGAGACAGAGGAAAACAAGGATTTCAAGGCAGCAGTGCCAGTTGATGCAGGATGAAATTGTAGAACTGTAACATAAGATACAGGACACGACATTTAAAAAGTTGACTTTTAGAAGTTACTGCTCAAAGGACATAGCTATTGTCTGAAAATACGATACCACCCCATTGCTCAAAAAAAGGCATGAAGAACTTCTTGAAAACTAATTTGTCCACCGTCGACAAGAAGTCTGAATTAGAGCAGTGAATAATGGCAGACACTGACATACGTAGAATCATGGAATAGTTAATTAGGGATGGAAAGGACCTTAAGATCATCTAGTTCCAACCCCCCTGCCATGGGCAGGGGCACCTCGCACTAAACCATGTCACCATGCACCAAGGCTCTGTCCAACCCGGCCCTGAACACTGCCAGGGTTGGAGCATCCACAGCTTTCTTGGGCAACCTGTTCCAGTGCCTCACCACCCTTACAGTAAAGAACTTCCTCCTTATATCGAATTTAAACTTCCCCTATTTAAGTTTGAACCCATTACCCCTTGTCCTATCACTAGTCCCTAGTGAAGAATCTCTCCCCAGCATCCCTATAGGTCCCCTTCAGATACTGGAAGGCTGCTATGAGGTCTCCACTCAGCCTTCTCTTCTCCAGGCTGAACAGCCCCAACTTTCTCAGCCTGTCTTCATACAGGAGGTGCTCCAGTCCCCTCATCATCCTCATGGCCCTCCTCTGGACTTGGTCCAACAGTTCCATGTCCTTTTTATGCTGAGGACACCAGAACTGCACACAATACTCCAGGTGAGGTCTCACAAGAGCAGAGTAGAGGGGCAGGATCACCTCCTTCGACCTGCTGGGCACACTCCTTTAGATGCAGCCCAGGATACGGTTGCCTTTCTGGGCTGCGAGCGCACACTGAAGCCGGCTCTTGTTCAGTTTCTCATCAACCAACACCCCCAAGTCCTTCTCTGCAGGGCTGCTCTGAATCTCTTCTCTGCCCAACCTGTAGCTGTGCCTGGCATTGCTCCGACCCAGGTGTAGGACCTTGCACTTGTCATGGTTAAACTGCATGAGGTTGGCATCAGCCCACCTCACAAGCCTGTCAAGGTCCCTCTGGATGGCATTCCTTCCCTCCAGGGTATCAACCGAACCACACAGCTTGGTGTCATCGGCAAACTTGCTGAGGGTGCACTCAATCCCACTGTCCATGTCAGTGACAAAGATGTTGAACAAGACCGGTCCCAACACCGATCCCTGAGGGGCACCACTCGTTACTGGTCTCCAGCTGGACATTGAGCCATTGACCACTACTCTTTGTTTGCGGCCATCCAGCCTGTTCTTTATCCACCAAGTGGTCCATCCTCAAATTGATGTCTCTCCAATTTAGAGACAAGGATGTTGTGTGGGACAGCGTCGAATGCTTTACACAAGTCCAGGTAGATGATAACCCCTGTCCATCAGTGCTGTAGCCCCATCATAGAAGACCACGAAATTGGTCAAGCAGGATTTCCCCTTAGTGAAGCCATGCTGGCTGTCACCAAGCACCTTGTTGATTTTCATGTGCCTTAGCATGCCTTCCAGGAGAATCTGCTCCAAGATTTTGCCAGGCACAGAGGTGAGACTGACTGGTCTGTAATTCCCCGGGTCATCCATTTTCCCCTTCTTGACAATGGGGGTTATATTTCCCTTTTTCCAGTCATCGGGAACTTCACCTGACTGCCATGATTTTTCAAATATAATGGGCAGTGGCTTAGCAACTTCATTCGCCAGCTCCTTCAGGACCTGTGGATGGATTTCATCAGAACCCATGGACTTGTGCACATTCAGATTTTTAAGATGGTCTCGAACCAGATCCTCTCCGACAGTGGGCCTAGGGTCTTCATTCTCACAGTCCCTGCGTCTGCCTTCCAAGACTTGGGTGGTGTGGTCAGAGCCTTTGCCAGTGAAGACCGAGGCAAAGAAGTCATTGAGAACCTCAGCCTTCTCCAAATCCTGTGTAGCCAGTTCTCCTGAGAGCTTCCTGAGGGGGCCTACATTCTCACTAGTCTGTTTTTTATTCGCAGTGAACCTATAGAATCCCTTCCTGTTATCCTTAACATCCGTAGCCAAGTTTAATTCTAACTGGGCCTTAGCTTTCCTAACCTGGTCCCTAGCTTCCCTGACATCATCCCTGTACTCTTCCCATGCCACCTGTCCTTGCTTCCACTTTTTATAATCCTCTTTTTTCATTTGAATTTTCCTCAGTAGCTCCTTATCCATCCCAGGAGGTCTCCTGGCCCTCCTGCTGCACTTCCGTCTAGTTGGAAAAACATGGTTGTTTTGCCTAAAAGAAGAGTTTGTTCAGACAGACAAAAAAACTCCCTCATTTCATATAGGAACCCAGCCGGGGCTGTCTTCTGCAGCCTACACCAACATCTCCAGTAGCAAACTGCGTGACTGTCCCTTTCCCCCCAGATAGACCACTCAAGAAATAAGCCTATGGGAGAGAGACCAGCAGGCATTCTGCATTTCCAGGATCTGGACAAATGTGCTGGGGGGATTTGTTGCCAGTTTCTCAATCTCTGCCCTCTGTACAGAACCCTTACGCGACACTTTGCTGAAGTTTCGAAAACTGAGCTGAGTCAGTGTCTTGTTATTCTTGGGTGCTGTAGGGAAGAGCTGCTCAGTCCACCCAGTTTAAACCGAATTGGAATCAAAACACTTTATTTAGCTATCAGGAACATGGAATTAGGCAGCAGTCAAGTGATGCGGTCAAGTAGCAATACAAGAGGTAAACCCCCAAACTAGACACATGAATGTTAATAAACACGAGCAAGTATCGAAACACCCTGTGGGAGAAATGCAGAAGGGATTTCTGAGTTTCTTTCTTCTTCCCAAGAAGAAGACCTCAGCATAAGCAGCATAGTAGTAACTGCCACTCGGTGTATTGATGAGGGATGGTGAGCAGATCCTGTATGCTCTCTGCTTTTCTGCAGCGTTCATGCAGAGGGAACTAAAACCCCATTCTTTCTTTCACCTCTGGGATTGCCACACTCAAATGACTGTACGTGGAATAAAAGCCTTTACAGATACAGTCTGGACATAGGTATTACTTTACAGGGACAGCCCGCAGCGGTGCCCAGTGTGTGGCTGCCATGAGCAGGGACATCCCCCTGGGTCTCCTGGGCACAGGCACTGCCTCAGGGCCAGCACCCCAAAGGCCTTTCTCCAAGGGATGCTGGGTGAAGGGGCAGCAGCAGCAGGGCTGCAGTAGGCAGGGCTTGCGGGGTCCCTGTCGCCCCTGTGTCATAGTGCCAGCACCCGGCAACGCAGCATCACAGTGCTTTGGGGCACTATAAAGCTCGGTGCCTTCCACCAGTGCTTCAGAGCTGCAGCGCCAGGCACTGAAAGGGTTCTTGCTCCCAGGCTACATCAGGTCAGCGGCATTTTGCTCTTCTTGGGAGCCCCTGAGATGGCTCCAGGTGGAGGCAAAAGAGGCAGTGCCAGCGTCCCCTTGTCCCCTCAGAGGCATAACCAGCCCATGGAGCGGGAGCAGGTCTTGCTCACGTGCTCAGGGAGTAGCCGATTGCCAGCACTGGGGTCAGGAAGGAATTTTCCCCCGGGGCAGATTGGCACCGGTCCCCGGGGGTTTTTTGCCTTCCTCTGAGCACTGAGCATGACCCCTTGTCAGGGCTCCTCTGGTCCTGGTGCTCTGTTATCACCTGGTGCTCATGCTCCACGAAGGCGGCCCCTCGTGTCCTGCAGCTGGGGGAGGAAGGCTTTTTTGCCCCCAGGTGGACTAGCAAGCATCCCCGGGGTTTTTTGCCTCCTCTGCAGCTGAGCAGAGCCCCTTCATGGGGCTCCTTTGGGTGACGGTGTCCTAAAGGCAGTTGCTCTTGCTCCATGCAGGTGGCCCTAATGCCCCGCATCTGGGTGGAGGATGCCTTCTGTACTCCCAGGGTGGCCTCAGCGTGGCCCTGGGACTTGCTGTTTCTCTCTGTTGCATTGAGCACCCCCCTTGTCAGGTTTCCCCGGCCCATTCTGGCTGGGTTCTTTCTTGCACTGCTCTCGCACCACCATGGCACCGCTCCTGCCATGGCTTTCCTTTGTCAGGCTGCAAGAGAGGTTTTTTTCAAGCTAGATTTAAGGATGCATCAGCCTGCTGCTGACTGCACATAGGCATCAGGTTAATCCTTGTGAGCATCAGCTCTGAAAGAGGTTGAGAAAAAAAAAAATAGAATCTAAACTAAGCTAGACTAAAATTAACTAACTGAAACTAACCTAAATTAACCTCACCTAAACTAAGGTAAAATAACTTTGTTTATAAATAAATAAAATACTCCTTCCACCTTTAACCTGACTTGTGTCCGAATGGAATGGAATAGAACAGTTAAGAACAGAGCAGCTATGATATGTTACGCATATAGTTCTGAATGACAAGCTGTGACCTGAGTCTGAGGAAGTATCTGCAGTGTAGGTCCCAAGGGAGGCAATGGCAGATGATATAAGACTCTTTCAGTTGTGACTGTCTCCACTGGGACAGGTTTTTGTCCCTGCCTCAGGTACTTCAGTTTGTACCCTGCCTTGTAGTTTAAACAAGAGCTTCACCCGCAGTTTCTGCTTAAGTGAGGTATGGGATGCAGCATTCATCAGTGTTTCTCCCAGTTGTAGGGTAATGGGTGGGTTAGTATCTGAGTCATCTTTTCTCTGCTGTCTGGATGTCCCAAATAGGTTGAGAGGAAAAGATGCACTTCAGCTTATTTAAATGCCATAGAAATGCTGAGGGCAGCTCTGGGCACTCAGCATAGCATTCTGGTAAAGTAACTTTTGTCAGCTAGCTGTGAATGCCCGATTTGGCATAGTTAGTGTATGACGCCTGATAGCTTCTGGTCACTCATCCCTGACCTGCCTGTTAGCCGGAGCAATTCCCACTCTCCACCAGGTAATTGCCTTGCTTTCCTTAGTTACTGCTCTTCTGCGTTGATGTCTGCTAGATTAGGGTGTCTGCTGAGAGATAAGAAATTTTCACTCCTTATCCTACCCTTTCTCCTTCTGTCCCTGCGTTAGCCCTCTTGTGACATGAAAGGCTTGGAGTGGGGTTGCTGCAGACAGGCAGGAAAGTCTGCTAAGAAGTGTTCATGGCCGTTTCATGTTTCTGTTGGGCAAGCATTGCTAGGGCAATAAGTGGTCCAGGAGCTCTGGAGACAGGACTGGTGGTCTGCAGGGGGTGAGGCAGTGAGGGCAGGAACATGCCACCGGGCAGCAAGGTGATAAACATGTTCAGGCGCCGTGTTGTGTTTGCACAATGTGTGGCATTGGCTCAAGATGGGAGCAGCAGTCGCTCTCTTTGCCTCCCTTTGAACTGTGTTCCTGGCATGTTCTGAAACCTGCTGAGCAGCATGCTGACCTGGGCAAATATTACAGTAGTTTAAAAAGCTACTTGGGGTAATAATGTTTAAAGACACAGTGAAGCACAGCAGTAACTGTATTGCTCTTTTAGCTTTACTGCTAGCACCCAGAGTATTCTTGCAACTCAGTTTATTTCAGCATGTGGTGCTGTATTTGAGGTCCTGGCAAATAACTTAAGTTTGAACCAGTCTCTAGGTTCATGATGTAGGATTTACAGGAGCCAGAAACACAGATGGTCGAAATGGGAGCTGTATTTTTGTTGTTTTGCAGAGTGCCTGTGTATGGGGACTGTGGGGACTTTTTTCCCTACTTTTAAAACTTTAATATGAAGACATTTGTTGTCTTCAAAAGTTAAAATTTCCTTTGTTCTTCCAGGACAATTATTCTTTCGTATGCTGCTAGTTAAAACTTTTTAGAGGGAACTATGGCAGAAAACTTATTCAGTGTAAATATTGTTCTTAGCAGTCCACCTGAAAATTGAAAATCTGCTTGCTTCCAGCAGCCTGAAGCAGTAGGAGCAAGAGCTTCTAATGGGATGAATTTCAAGTTTACTTGTTGCTGCAAGCTATTGAGTTATAACTGCAGCAGGCTTTGGAATATTAAACTAGTAAAAATACTTAAAAAATCAGTTTTTGAAGGAAGACACCATGACACCATTGGAATTCTTCATGAAAGCTAATAGTTTTCTAGACATTTGGTTAGATAAGGACTTCCTTCTTCAGATCAGATATGAGTAGCTATCTGTCTGCTCTGGGAAGCTTTACCTCGACGAAAACTACTTGGCACTCTTCAGCTATGTTCAAAATCTTGCTGGAGATCTTGTTTTAATTAGTAATTTTACCTGTGAGTCTGCAGTTAATCTTTCAGTAACATTCTTGCTCACTCTCTGTTTTTAAAGTGTGGTTTACTGTTGCTGCCGAAAGAGCCAAGTGAGCCCTCTCAGCAGATGTTCTCATTAGAAAGGGGACTGAAGCAGTGCCATATCTCAAGCTAACTTTCTGCATGGAAAAAATCCTTGGGTTTTGAGGGGTGAGGGGCTGCAAGCAGAGAGTAGAGCAGTGTTCATGATAGTGTCCTAGAAAGGTAATGGTTATTCCCATGTGCAAGTTAATGCATGCTTTTAAGTGGCTACTCCATACGTTTGTAAATTCATCTGTGGTGAAGAAGAATCCAAAAAGATGTGTATCGGACTCTCTGATAAATAAGTGATAGCCCTGTGGATTCCTCCAGAGCAGCAGAGAATTTTTGTTTACATGGGTGATTGCACACAAAGATTCTTTTTAATATCCGATGCATTCAGATATTAAGGTTTTTATCAGTTAGCCACTAAGAACTGATCAAATATCATCCTTCCTTACCTTAGCCTAATTGCATGGTGGAGAATATTGAAGCTCAAATTCTTACGGCCAAGCTCTCAGGTGTTACTTAATCTGCATGCCTGTGCCTTACAAAACTCTGGTGATTCTAGCATTTCCTAGAAGGTGTATATTGAATTGGAGGAAGAGCAGATGCATAGTAGTGTTTCCTGACCATGATGCTGACATGAGGCAGAAATTTCATTGCCTCACTTTTCTTTATGCCATTCTGTCTACTGCTATACAGTAAGTAAGGATATGCTCTTAAATAGTCCATCATGAAAGAGCTTTGGTACATCTGGGGACTAGCTGTAAACAAATAGTATCTGGCAGTATTGGGTTGCAGGGCTGATTAGTGCTTCCTTTCTGGTGTGTCTTTGTGGTGATAGCAAAGTGCAGCCTTCATTACTCCAAATCTCGTTAAAATTCAGAAGATCTCTTAACGACCCAAAGGAGGTGATGCATGCATTCGCCAAGAGGAATAGCACTTTCTCTTGCTGAGTTTCATCTCTTAAGTTATTCTTTATAGCATCTTGAGTACATAATAAAAGTTAACAGTAATAAAAGAATGTATCTTTGTGGAAACACTTGTCGCGTACTCCCTAGTCACAGAATGAGGAAGATACGTATGTTGTGCAGAATATAAGGTCAAAGAGTAAAGAGAAAGAGCAGTGACCAAGATGGCACATTGTCTAAGTCAGGGCTGGGAAGTAAACCAAGGCCACACAAGAATCAGGTCTTAATTCATGCTAGTTTTACTTCAGTGATTAGGGGGATTTTAACAAATTTGCTGATAGTCATGGTAGTTTTTCTTTGGACCCTTATGAAATAATTTCTGGATTTAGTCACCCTTTTCTTGCCATCCCATGCTTTTCTTTGTCACATTTACATGAGTGAAAAGGATGAAGCCAGAAGGCTGCCTGGCAGTGGGCAGCGCAGTGGTGTGTCAGCGGTCTGGGCTGGTTTTTGGCCTCCTGGGAAGGCAGAGAGCTCCCTCCTGCTACACTGATGTTCAAATTTGAGGATATTTTTTTTAATAAGTAGATACACAGCCAGTATGTATATGGCAAGCTTGCTTTCTATCCCCCAAATGGATGGCAAGCTTGGTTTCTGAAAATACATATATTGTATAAAAATATGTATGCAGTTGGGGGTAGGGGGAAGACAAGCATGAAGACGATAAAATGGCATGTTAAAATTCCTCCGTAGGAAATGAAGTTTGAATGTGTTCCAGCTACAAATACTAAGAAGCTTTTTCCTTTTCCTCTTGCTCTTTTCCTCCCCTTCCCTTCCCTATGGAGTTGATCTTAATTTTTAACTTCATTTCAGTCTGCCAGAAGACAGCCTACATTTTCAAAAGCAGTCATGTAAACAAATCTGTGTTTCAAACATACTCACAAGCTTGATGTTGTGAGTAACATGAGAATCTCATTTCATGTTCTTAAGCATCAGGAGGATGAAACGCTTCAAATCCAAAGTGCTGTTAAAAGAGTCGGTACTTGTCTGTAGTTACAATGCAGAAAATACCATAAGAAGCAATTATCTTAATTCAAAGAGTAAGGCAACGCAGATAAATGTTGACTTCAGAGAAGTTTGCTGATAACTAACTGAGCTTGTAAATGATGTTCTCTCTGTGCCTAGTGTAATATTTCCTTTAGCTTTTTTAAATTTTAAACCCAGACTGATGACCCATGATTTTGTGAGGTAGCCACGTATTGCATTCACAGGACCTGTTTGCCTAAGGGGGTAATAAAAATACTGCGTGTTTTATACCATGTTAAACAGCATAGGGAAGGAGAAAATAACTTAATGATATGTCCATTGATCCCTTTCCTTGTCATGAATTATTCAGCCACTGGTATGATTGTTAGGTTTTAGAGTTGCTTTTTTTTAAGCCTTGTAAAGGTATTATATAACTAGGTATTATATTGATGGTAGGCATTACTGTCACACCTTAATTTATTTCAGTTTGACTTAATTACCAGGTTTCCAAGACAATATTATTAGCTTTCCTGAATGACTCTGAAAAACTATGAATTCAGTGTTTACTTCTGCTAGAAAACTGGGATGGATGTAATTATGGGTTGGACACCTCAACATTCATGCACACATGTGCAGCCGTGCGCACATGCTTGTCTTGTAAGACCATATGGTATGAATCAAAGCTTACCTCAGTAGTAAAACTGTAATGCATTTTCCATCATTGTCAGTTATGCGTTCATGGCATGGTACTCTGTACTTTGAACAACTTAAAGTTATTGTCCTTTATAAATGGTCATTATTCTATGAAATTAATGTGTTATCCAGGGTACTTGGCTTCAATTTTTTCCTTGGATTGCTGCAGTTATTGAAATAACACCAGAAGTTGCATCTTCTTTTCTGCTCACTTGTTTCAAAGCAGCTTTGGCTTGCAGACATACACAGATGTGTTTATTCTTTCTTGTTCATGGCAGTAGATTTGAAATAAATCCTTGCTAGCACATAGAAGGCATGTGAATTAATTGAGTGTGTGAGTACGTGTACTTCCTTTTTCAAAATTTTTAAACAATCTGTTGAAACCTTTAATTAAGCATCACGGGCTTCTGGTCTTTTTCTTTTTTTTCCTGTAATTTTCATGGTATTTGCATACTATTACCAGGAGT
Organism: Pezoporus flaviventris; assembly: GCF_033815535.1. NCBI lineage: Eukaryota > Metazoa > Chordata > Aves > Psittaciformes > Psittacidae > Pezoporus > Pezoporus flaviventris. Next base: position 13,928,692 of record NW_026892595.1, read on the forward strand.
TCATACAAATTTCAAATTTTCTCAGAAAAAGTTGATTTTTAATATTTCTCTGCTTTAAGGGGGTTTGTATTGCCCACATACAGGGGCTTGATTTAGTGATACGTGATGTTTGTGTGAAGGTATAGCCTTTCTCCATAGGTGCAGAAAAGAGGAGCTTACAGGAAAAAGGGCATTGATTTGTACAATTATAAACATAAGCATTTCTTTTTCTTAGTCAGTTGTGTAAAACTTCTATTATAGGTATTCAGGGTCAAGATTGTGGGTTGGCCAGTGTGATGCCTCGCTGTAAAAAGGGCAGGAAGGAAGAACCCTGGAAACTACAGGTCTGTCAGCCTGACCTCAGTGCCGGGAAAGGTCATGGAGCAGATGATCCTAAGTGAGATCACAAAGCATTTACAGGAAAACGGAGGAATCGGGCTCAGTCAGCTTGGGGTCATGAAGGGCATGTCCTTCTTGACCAACCTGATCTCCTTCTATGATAAGGTGACCTGCCTGGTTGATGAGGGAAAGGCTGTGGACACTGTCTGTATGGACTTAACCTTTGACACTGTCTCCGACAGCATTCTGGAGAAATTGGCTGCTCATGGCGTGGATTGTAGATTTTTGGCTGGGTTGGAAGCTGGCTGGATCGCCGAGCCCAAAGAGTGGTGGTAAATGGTGTCCCATCTAGTTGGTGACCAGTCAGTAGTGGTGTCCCTCAGGGCTTGGTGTTAGGGCCAGTGTTGTTTAATATCTTCATTGATGATCTGGACGAGGGAAGCGAGTAATTTTGCAGATAACACCAAGTTGGCTGGGAGTGTTGATCTGCTGAAGGGTAGGAAACCTCTGCACAGGGATCTGGACAGGCTGGATCAAGGAGCAGGGGCCAGTGGTACGAGGTTGAACAAGGCAAAGTGCTTGGTCCTGCATTTGGGCCACAACAACCACATGCAATGCTACAGGCCTGGGGAAGAGTGACTGGAAAGCTGCTCAGTGGAAAAGGGCCTGGGGGTGCTCATTGGCAGCCAACTGACTATGAGCCAGCTTGTGCCCAGGTGGCCAAGAGCAACCTGGAGTGTATCGGAAATAGTGTGCTTAGGAGTACCAGGGTAGTGATCATCCCCTTGCACTCAGCACTTGTGAGGCTGCACCTCAAATACTATGTTCAGATCTGGACCCCTCACTACAGGAGAGACATTGAGGTGCTGGACCAGGTCCAGAGAAGGGCAACAAAGCTGGTGAAGGATCTGAAGCACAAGTGCGATGAGGAACAGCCAAGGGAACTGTTTAGTCTGGAGAAGGGAAGGCTCAGGGGAGACCTCATTGCTCTCCACAGCTACCAGAAAGAGGTTGTAGTAGGGGTCAGTCTCTTCTCCCAAGTAACAAGCGATAGGACAAGAGGAAATGGCCTCAAGCTGTGCCAGCAGAGGTTTAGATTGGATATTAGGGACAGTTTCTTCACTGAGAGGGTGATCAGGCATTGGAACCAGCTGCCCAGGGCAGTGGTGGAATCACCGTCCCTGGGAGTGTTCAGAAACTTTGTAGATGAGGCCCTCAGTGACATGGCTTAGTGGTGGACTTGGCAGTGCTGGAGAGATTGTTGGAGTTGATGATCTTAAAGGTATTTTCCAAGCTAGGTGATTTCTATGATTGTATTCTCTTCAAAGACAGTCTCATTGCTATGTGGCACTATTCTCTTCAAAGATAGTCTCATTGCTATGTGGCACTTGCTCTTCACGTCTTGAAATGCTGACTTTTAGATCTTTTACATAAACCTGTACCACTCAGAAATTTTTTTCTCCTATTCTAGTAGCTCAAGACAATTCAGCCTTTAGTCTGTGATAGTGCCTTCGAAACTATTGAAATTATCCTTTCTAAAACCACAAATATGTGTAACATTAAAATGGAGAGCTTTTTATCTGTTAAGTAGGGTTCCAGAGGTAGTTAAGTTACCCTAAAAACTGGCCAGATGTTGAATCAGGTGTATTTACCCAGAACTGGTAAATTCTGTGTATTTTGATTTCTTTTTCCCGACTCAGTGGTGCTTTGTGCTGGAGCTTGTGTGATTCTATATTGATGCTTGATGACCAAAGAAAAATAAAATATACTTCCAAAATGATAATAGATCATAATACTAATAAGTAGGCTCTTCACTTTGGTGGTGATAGTAAGTCCTTGGTTTCTGACTGCTCCTGGATTCTTACTAGTCAGTTTGGAACTAATGCACTGTCATTTTTCAAGGTTATAACCACCTTGACTTTCAGAAGAGATGAAAATGTCTCCTCCTCATCATGTTCCTATGCTTCCCTTAGAGCAAGGAGCACACTTAGGCCAAAGTATTGAGATGACTAGTTCATCAGGGAGTTGTGTTAAAGGCTTGGTTGTTTCATGATTCTTGTTTCTGGAGGCTGTCCATTCTTGTGGCAGTTCTGAAGACATTTTATGCTTTGTCAGATTCACTTGAACTTCTGATCAGTATTTCCAGCTGTGCATTATAAAGGTTGTATTACCTGGGTGTTTTACTCATGAGTTATTTGTCTCTGATAACTTGGCAGTGTTTCAACCTGTTCTTCCAGCTGCTTGAAATACAGCTGCATTTTGGCTTCTGAAATACTGTAATCCTTATGTCTTGCTCTTCTCCCAGATTCTTAATCCCAATTAGAAGTGATTGAGGAGGATTTGGTTGGTCAGTGGATTCTGGAGAGATATGCTGAATGTGTAGGTGGAATAGGGCGTTTCAATGGCCTTTACTACCATGCAGGGACGTTCACAGGCGGGGCTGTTGCTACAACAGTATGTTTCTGTGTTACATCCTACTTGAGGGATGCCTGGTTAGCTTGACAGCCATGGTAGTGGTATCTCATGGCTACTAAGTGCTGCAGTGGCTGGGCAGTCGCTTGTGTTCTTTTTGACACATTGCATCCAGACTGAGAAGAACCTGTCATGTTGTCTTTCTGACCACTGGGAATCCTACATTGCAGTTTCTTCAGCATGGGCTGGTGTGGTGGAACTTCCAGCAGTGAGCAGGCTACGCGCCTGTTCTTCACAATCAGCCCAGGCCCACTGCAGCTGCTTTTTGAGTAACTGTGCATCCAGATCGCATGGATCTCTGCAATAACTAATGAATTATTATTATCATTATAAACATTTTATGAACTCATTGGGGGAAAGGAAAAAATAAAATCATCTTACTGGCTTCTGTTCAGAAGAATGGTGGCTGCTATACAGTTGTTTTTGCCTTGCTGTGTGAGTTTGGAACAAATGTCTCATTGTTTGGCTCTCAGTACTTGCAGGAGGCAGATGCTGGGCTTACACTGCCTACCACTGCTGTAACTTCTTGCTTGGCTATTAAATATCTGTAAATAGCAGTAATGCATGAGGGCCCCAGCTTGTGACTGGGGTTCTGCTGTGCTGTAATCTGTCAAATTGTGCTTTTTTTTTTTTTCCTTTTTCCATTGCCAGGGAGCTAAATAGCAGAAGTTGTGCTTTGTGACAACTTCTAATGCTGTAAGGTGTGCACTAGGGAAAAGCAAATAAGATAGAAACAGAAAAAAAAAGTTCATATGAAAATGCAAGTAGTTGGAAAAGGTAAACAGTAGGAGAGGATACATGAAAGGTACCCATCAGTGTCTTACTGGCCTTGGCTGCTTGTTCTAAACTGGTAAGAGAAGAATGTGTCCACCCTCATTTGCCAAAGGCAGAGTTGTGCAGCACTGCTTCAGAGCTGTCCTGCAGTACTGAGTAGGAGCCAGAGGGTATTTTACTGTTCATTAGTTCCTGCTGACAGCTTGGAGTTGATGGAATTGGATATTTGTAGAGGATGTGTATGTAGTGCAAGGTTATGAAATGATGGGGTAGCAGTTATCTATCTTCAAATGTTAGCTTCTCTATCCACATTGCATTTCTCTGATTTAAGGGGGTTTGTATTTCCCAGATATACGGGCTTGATGAAGTTGATATGTGATGTTCCTCTGGTGGAATAGCCTTTCTCCATAGGTGCTGAAAAGAGGAGCTTACGGGAAAAAGGGCATTGATTTGTAGAATTAAAAACACAAGCATTTATTTTTCGTACTCAGTTGTGCAAAAGCTTCTGTCCTAGGTATTCTCTTCAAAGACAGTCTCTGATTTCTGTGTGGCACTTGCCCTTCACATCTTGCAGTGCTGACCTCGTCTCTGATCTGAGTTCACTGTGGCTGGGTTTTAGTGATGTTCATTAGTCTTTACTTTCTGAGCCCCTCTAACAAGAAACTGGTGGTGTGTGCTTGACTACTGCCTCAGACTGCTCCTTTTTAATAGCTCCAGGCTTTATGTTCCTGTTTGTCCCTTTCACTGTGGAGTGCTATTTGGCTCTGTCCCTCCTCTCTGCCTCTATTCTCCCTCTAAGAAATCACTGCTTTCTTCAGCCTTATCTGTCAGTTCTATATAGGTCATGTTCAATTCTACATACTCTTTTAATTTTGATTTCTTTGTCTGTCTGGTCTCAGTCAGCTCCTGGCTACAGCATAATTTATTACAAGTGACAGATTCGAAGGAGGAGGAGGTTCATTGCTGTGTCCTATCTCTGCCTATTGTACTGATGGCAGATGATCGTGCTGTGACATTCCTCTGCTTGGGTATTTTAAAAAAGTTCCAGGGTGGAGGAACTGACATGCTCTGCAAATTATAAAACCCAGAGGAGTTTAAAGTAACAGCTGCCAAACGGCTTTAACTCTTTACTTGCCATCTTGGTTTCTGAGGGAGGAATAAGGTTATTTTTGGGGGGGGGGGGGGATTGGACTGCATTGTCAACTGATGAAAATCAGATGCTAACTTTTTATTGTGTGATTCTTTAAAGAGTTAAAACATGACAGCAAGGGTGTTAATCTAGCAAATGTCTTCTGTTCATGTTTTAAACCCAGCATGAACAGACATGGATGTTTTTAATAAAAACCCAGATATTTAATTCCAAGAAATATACAGGTCTTATGCCAGAATAAATGCATCTTGTGATTTCTGATTAATTTTTTATTATTATTATTTTAGAATTATTTCCTCAGGGGCAATTTGTTGTCTTTGGAGCACTTCAGTAATAGTCTCAAGATTTTGTGTATTATATAAACTTGAGATTTCCTTGTCAGTAATCTATGTTTATTTGAATTTCTGAAAGCTATTACAGGCACCATCAATAGCCTGTACTTGATTTTTGGATTACTGATTTTTCTGTTTTTAACTTCCCCACACATATATTTCTTTAGTCTAATAGGTCTGTTTTGTCTTCTTTGCTTTTAACCTGGAGCAGGATGGTTAACTGCAGAACATAAAAAGCAAGTATTTGCTAGCTGAAAGTAAAGAGAGGCTGTCTCATTTCTCCTTTTGGTGTGCAAAATGACAGCATGTTTTCAGAGTGAGTTGCTTGCCTACAAGGTTGCAGTTAGTGCTTGTATGCAGAACAGAAGCGGAACTAGGTGAAATTCATTAGTGTTAGATGTCGTATCAAATGGCCCTTCTGCCATCCTATCTGCACATGTATTACTGCAGAAATTACAGGTGGTGTGCAAGATGCAACCACAATGCTCTTTGCAGATGGGGAGAGGTAATAAAGTGCAGCAATATGTTAACTTCTGTGTTTGACCTAAATATGTTTGGAACACTGTTTTGAATATGAACAGTGAGCCTGATGAAAGTGTAGGAGTATGGGGCTGGAACCGACTGGATTGTCATCTCTATAGCAGGTGAGCTCATCTTGAATCTGACTTACCTCATCTTGAAACTGAGCTCTGCTTGATTCCACCATTTGTGAATTGGAGGATGCTTCAAAGCATTTCACTGTTACAATAATATTGTGTTATCCAGCTCAAACTTTACAATACTTTTCATCTGCAACAGCAACTAAAATAGTTAAATCGTAGCTCATGAGTGACCCAACAGCTTGATGCATCTGGTTGAGTCCAGTGAAAGTCATAGTTGTACAAAATAACCTCATGTTTGGTGTAAGGTAAAAAAAAAGAATAAATTATAAGCTAAAAATTGGGCATGGGGTCTCTGCCAGCAGATGCTAGCCACAAGTGTTCAGAAAAGCAAGCAATCAATTCCTATCCAGTTGGTATTCAGGAGAACCTGGGTAACTGAACTGAAGTGATAAACTGGTGTGAACCACATACTCCCTCATGCTTTCCTTCTTCAGTCTTACCCAAATGAATGTAGCTTGCACGTGGTCCTGTTTCTTAGAATGATAGTATTTTAGACTAGCTTGTGAATCAGAAAACCAGCAGGTAGGCTTGCAGGCATAAAGATTTTCTCCATGTCTTGGACAAAGTTGGCTTTTCAACTTGTACATACCTCAGTACGGTTACACTGACTTTAATATTGAGACAAGACGAATTGGGAAGGGGAGAGGGTGGTTAACATCCATCAAACTGGAGAGAGGAAGGCACTGAAATAGCAGGGCACTAGGATTACAGAATCACAGGAGTTTTGAGGATGGGAGGCACTTCTGGAGGTCATGTGGTCCAGCCCCTGCTCAAGCAGGGCCGCCTAGAGTCAGTGGCCCAGGATTGTGTCCAGTTGTCTTTTAAGTATCTCCACAGATGGAGACTCCACAGCCTCCCTGGACAACCTGTCCCAGTGCTTACTCACCCTCTCAGTGGAAAACGTGTTTCCTGATGTTCAGAGGTAACCTCTTGTGTTTTAGTTTCATTGCTTCTGGTGCTGTCACTGGCCACCACTGAGAAGAGCCTGGCTCTGTCATCTTCACACTAAAGTAGGAAGTGAGGAAAAACTGTGACTATATGGTGTTCGCATAACTATGCCACATTAAAAGTTCTTTTTACCAAGTTATATTTGGCTGGAAGATGCTGCTACTAATGACCAGAAAGGGTGAAAAGACACTTGTGTTTGGAAAAATTATTAAAATTTTGCTAATTACTCATTCAGTATAAGATATGTATTGGAAATGAAGCCTTTCATGCTTCCTCGATATTATAAGTTCCATACAGAGCCAAGAAGTTGCCTGTAAGCCAGGTAATTTTGAGTGAAGTTGTATTGTTTTCAAAGCATTTGTTACTAAAACATGAACAGTAAAGACACAAGGTGAACAGCCAGGCAATTAGGATGTTTAACAGTTGCCTGTGATCTGAAGTATCTCAAGGAAAATGTTTTCACACTACATCTGTCTGTCCAGAGTTCTGGCTCTGCTGGCTATGTAGAATTTAATATACAGTGAGTTGTAGTATTACCCTGCTTGTATGCTTGGGTTTTCTTTATTTATTTTTTTTTTAGCCATAGGTGGCATCTATATCTTATTTGATAAGCAATTTTATATCATACTCCTTACACTGTTTCCTCCTTACAGTTAAGATACAATCATATTATCTTTCCAGATCTAGCAGAATCAGCTTGGGATGTTGCAGCAGGTAGATTTTGCTATTCTGCAGTTTGGGTAACTTCAACTGATTTTCACCAGAAGCCTGTTGGCAGTATTGGTGGATGGAGTCACTGCCTGGCTGCTTTTGTGCTATTGTAGATGAGATGTGCTCAAGTAAGCTCTGCAGTTCTTCAGCTGTAGGAGCAATAATATGGAGATGAGGGATGGTGCTAGGCAGCTTGGGTATGAGCATCCTCAACTGCTCCTGATGTTTGTGAATACACTGTTTTTCCTACCCTTTGGTACCCATGGTGAGTAGCTGTAATAATAGTGTTTGATCTCATTCAAAAAGCAGTCTTATTCTTTAGGCTAATCAGAAGTGGATGCTATTTACCTATCCAGAAAAGGTTGCTGTTGCTAGCCTGAGCTCACAGCTTTGCAAAGCCACATGGGATTTTGCTTTTTCTCTTGTGTTAGTTTTTGCCACCTGGCACAGCTCCAGTACATTCAATTTTCTCTCCTTTTCCAGAAAGGAGGAAACAGCCGCTTCAGGCCCTGAATAATCATATAAACATCGGTGTGTGATGACTGGAGATAAATGAATTCATTTCTTGTTTCTGTAATGTTCATTGCTATCTAGCTTTTGAACTACAGATGAACTTGCTCAATCACACTTTTTTTTTTTCTTCTCATGGCATAGTTAACTTAGTTTTCCTCTAGTAAAGATTGCTCATAGAAATCATTTTATAGGATAGATTCCATCAGCATTTCTGAGTATATTGCCATGTTCTCTTTTGACTTTCAGCTTTGCACTATCAGTGACCTGATGCTGCATCCCAGTACTTGCAAAACTTAGCTGTCTATCCCCCATTAAAAAAAAGGGGGACATGGGGTGGAGGGGAGAAAAAAGATTTCTCAAGATTTCATGATCAAGCTGGTTGTGTCATGGCCACACTGTGCCATCCCCAGGTTAATCCATATGACCTGCTGCTTTTCTTCAAGAATTCTGGAAAATATTTTGGATAATAGCACGTGTTTGACCTCGTGAGCATAGTAAGAATTACTGTCACTGCCTCTTGCTCAAGAGGAGTTGTAGCTGGAAATTCACCATCAGAGCCGGAGACTTCTGCAGTAGGTGTCCTGTCTGCTGGAGCTTCTCTCAGGGTTACACCCTGCCTTCATGGTTCTGGAGTTCAGACCACCTTTTAAAAGCACTTTTATTGTTTTTGTAATTTTGGATAACTTTTTGCAAAGTTATAAATCCGGAAGACTTGTATGCATGGAAACATCACAGTTCAAACTATTACATCATTTATTATTGTAATGCTGCACTTTCAGTTGTTACAGATAGGAAGTTAATTTTCAAGTACTTTCCTAAACCTTTTTATCCCAAGATCTTTGTATTCTTTTGCTTCCCTTACTGTCCTTTGTGTTCTGTGGTCTCAGTTACGAAGTTCTGTTTTTCTTACGGAGTTGAAATGCTCTTTTTAAAGCTGAGAAGTTGATTATCAGAAAAGTATATGCTTTCTCTATGCTCTTGTTTTGTCCATGGCAGTCACAAAGCAAATGTCTTAATATTAAACAACATAAATGCATCCAGTCATAGAGTCATAGAATGGTTTGAGCTGGAAGGAACCTTAAAGATCATCTGATTCCAACCCCCCTGCCATGAGCAGGGACATCTTCCACTAGACCAGGACACAATCAGCCTGACCTTGAATGCTTCCAGGGTGTGGGGCATCTATTACCCCTCTGGGCAACCTGTCCAACTGTCTCACCACCTTTATAGTGAAGAATTCCTTCCTAATAATCTAGTCTAAATCTACCCTCTTTCAGTTTAAAGCCATTCCCCTTTATCCTATCACTGCATACCCTTATAAAAAGTCCCTCTCCAGATTTCTTGTAGGCCCCTTCGCAGATTGGAAAGCTGCTTTGAGGTCTCCAAGCAGCCTTCTCTTCTCCAGGCTCAACTCTCTCAGCCTGTCTTCATAGGAGAGGTGCTCCAGCCCCCTGATCATCTTCATGGCACTCCTCTGGACTCCATGTCTTAGGCTTAGCATATACATTAATGGTCTTGAAGTAAGTGGTTTCATAGTGCGTGCAATAATCCAATAACATGGGAAAACATATTTATTAGGATCACTTTTTAGCAAAGTTTGAATCTTTAGTTTTTACTTGTAGTCTTACATCTAACTTTTAACTTGGTAAAGACTTCAGTGTGTCTTGAGATTGCATTTGTATTTAGACTTCTGGAACTTATGCCTTGGGTTTTGGGGTTTTGTTTGGTAGGATTTTTTGGGGGGAGGGAGGTGAGGGTTTCTTGTGTTCATGTGTGTGTGTTTGTGGCATGCTTTTTTGTTTAGTTGGTTCTGGGTTGTTTGGGTTTTTTGTTTTGTAGGGAAATTGTCATTTTATATTGTCTGCTCTTTTATTTCTAAGAGTCGAAAAATGGCTGTGATGAAGAACATTTGTGACTGTTTTCGCTTATTTTCTACAAAGCCAAATTTTTGATAGACTCTTGTAGAAGCTGTTTTGGATCTTTCTCTCATAACATGTTAACACTACACATAAGCTTCAGTTAATATTTAATGGGATAATGGTACTGTTCCTCTTAGGCTTATGGAGCCCAAACCTTTCAGTACCTGAAGTACCAAAGATGCTAGTAGTGTTTCATGAGGATTTTGTTTTGCATGTGGGATCACAAAAGTATTCCTATGTGACCAAGTGTACTAGCCTATGAATAGGTACTGAATATTTTTACCAGCGTTTTTTTGTTCACATTTCTAATGATAAGATTTCTAAAGGTTTAATTTTATAACATTCTTTACAACATGAGGCACTGTATTACAGTGTGGATTTATGGCTTTTGGGACCAATAACAAGAATTTTTAAGTTGGAGGCTCAGCAGTTGGTAGTTACAGAGGAAGAAATAGATACAAGAGTATTGGTCAATCACAGGGTGTTTTATGAGCCACTAAAGTGATTTTGCTATGGAAAAAACAAATGTGACTGCAGAATGTGTTGGATGAGTTCTTCTCAGCAGCAAGAGTGATATTAATGCTGTCGTAAAGACATTGGCAGCACCTTCTCTGAAATTCTGGATTCTGTTCTCACTTGGAAGAGGGTAGTTCAAACCTTTGAAAAAACATTTCAAACTGGGAAAGCAAAAGAGGGTGCATCTCAGTGGAGAACAAAAGGAAAAAAAGGGACTTGGGGAAAATGAAGAGTGAAATGTGATTGCTGTCTGCAGATACAGAAAGGACCTCTTTAAGGGAAGAGTGACACTTGAGAGTTTGGCCATGAGAAATGAGAGAAATGGGGTTCTGGCACAGCAGCTAGCTGCATAGGGGTGAAAGATGTGTAATTACTGTTTTTAAAATGCCACTTGAAAAGCTTGTGCTTTTTTTTATTGCATATAATTCTTGTGAACAGAGGCCTGGAAATGACTACACACATGATCCCTTTATGTCGTTTCTTCTAATTTAAAGCATTCCTAACAAGAACAACTGAAAAAAATTAAAAACACAGGAAGATGCGGTAGTGCAATGAAGATCAAGATAAAATATTTTTCCTTTGTTTTTCATTTTTGTTTTTTTCAGTGGAATACCAAAAAAACCATCCTTTTTCTAAAAATGGCTTGAGGTGACCCAATATTTAAATAAAAAACTAAAACCAACACAAGATTTTGAAAAAGTTGCTCTCTAATTTCTTGGGATTTATACTTCCTTTTGTTTGTGTATTGAAGTTTATTAGGGATTGCATGTTAGTATTTCTTGATAATTCCTGTACAGGTTACTTTAAGTGTAAGTAATTTTTGTCCCTTCTTACTGCAAGAGAACTTGTAGCTTTATTCAGTGCACATGGGAGGTCATTACTGTGCAAATAAGGGACTGAAAGGATAAATAGTGTAATTGCATTTCAGTGCCAACTTGAATGACTGAATATGGAAGAATTCACTTTCTTGTTTGTGGTGGGTTTGGTGGTGGTTAATCACTAATGCAAATGACTGGATAGCAAGAGGAATATGAAAAACAATCCAAACTTAAATGCAGCTCCTAATCTTGGGAAAAGTTAAATGGCTGTTTAGATGTCTATTCTATGATACCACAAAGGTGTGGCTACTGCGGATGTTGCCTTAATGAGTTGATGGAATTAAATTTATATGGTGGTGGCTGTGTTCTCCAGCTTGCAGAACCTCAGTTTGTGGGTTTCTTCGTGTGCTCACTTGTAGTGTAAAAGACTTCGGTGATGAAGTGGCAGAGGTTGAAGCTTTAAATAGGTTATCCAGGTATTCTCAACACTTGGATAAGAACAGAGAGCTCCTGTAAAGGTTAGAGAGCTAATTGATGCAGTGTTTGGTTTAATGTTATGACCAGCAGCAGAGATCATTAAGAATTTTAGAAACATTAGATTCATTTGATGCAAGAATGCTTTAGGCCATGGAATACCCTTCTTCATGGAGTGTCCCACATGTAGCTAAGTCTGACCAAGCTTACTGCAAATAACTATTCAACTATTTTTTAATAATGTTTTCTGGTTTAGCTAATTTTCAGCCAAAGAATATTGTTTCTACATTTGGTTTGACAAAATTTAGTTATTAGTTGAAAACCGATCCCAAGTAAAATTGCAGCTATCAGGAAAAAAAGCAGGTATCAGGAACATGTCCTTTTTCTGCTATGTGACCTTGTTTTTTGTCTTGCTTACTGCTCCAGCATGGTACATACAATCCCCTATGGCTTGCCTGCAAGTTGATCTTTTCCTGGATGGTTCTCTCAAGGAGTTTCCTAGATTTTTCTTTTTTTGGGGTATAGGGGTAAGTTAACTTTTTTTTTCTCCCCCTGATTTTTCTTCTTTTTCCATTGCTTCAGAACTTTGTTAGGTCTTAACAAACCATAAAAATGCCACCTCATGGCAGCTGTGCTTATCTACAGAAAAGGTAGATTCTTCAACCTAGGTCAGTGAACTAAGCAGTTCTTTGCCTGGGAAAGTTTTTCTCTTTAATCCTAGTAAAATGAATGTGGGAAGTATTTCCTGATTATCCAGATAACTCCCTCATGGGGAGTTTGTTGGTAACCATGGGGCATCTTAAAGGATATATGTTGTGAGCAACATTTACCCTCTCCCAGAATAAAAAACTGAGTAAGAAAAATTGATACACTGATACTGCTGCATATGTGAAAGTCAGGGTACAACTCCACTTGCCTTGACCCCAATCACTCATCTGTCTTCTCTGCCACCTTTTGGATCTACTGGTACCATCACTACCCACTATACCAGTGACCTGGGTTAAAAACAAGTCCTGCCCATCTTAATTTTTTACTTAAGGTTTGTTAACCAGCCCATGTTTGTGGGAAAGTGGAGAGAATTAAAGGCCTGCAAAACTCTTGAGTGCTGCTTTACCCTGGTTAAGTCCTTCCTGGAACAACATCTGAAGAAGGTCTCTTCTTGCGCCAGCTGGAATTTTGTTTTCCCCCCGTCAGTTCTTATAGAATTTCCTTTATTGACTAGACATACTTGGCAGACGGAGCCCCATCTGTCATGATACCATTATCTGTTGTATTTCTAAGTTTGCCCTCACTTGTAATGCTTGTGAGATTACTTTGGCATTGTTCTTAATTGTTCCTTGGACTGCTTGTGGAGTTATAACCTTGAACAGTGAATTAACTCTTGGGAAACTGCATAATTTATTACATGATTTTTATGTAAGACAATACACTTTCCCCTGTTCTTTACTCTTTTATTTTCATATATGTATGTTGTGCAACTCTTTTTTTAATTGGTCTGACTTTGTCACTTTCTTGCCAATCTGCAGTATTGAGCCAATGACAGAGGCAAATACCATACAATAGTGGTCTGATCTGCTGTGGCAGATCCTGTTTGCATTCTTTAATGAATGTTTTGTTTGGTTGGTTTTTTAAATACATCTGTTGGTTCAAAGTCTGATTTACCTAAATCCAAACCACACAGAAATATTGCAAATTACTTCATGACAATCGAGTATTTTGAGGCTGAGTGTAGATGTAAGTTGTATCTAAAAGCATAAATGAGTGAATGACCGTTGGGTTTGATGAGGTGAATTGTTTTAATTACTTCAGTAGTCACACTAGTAAATTGCAGAACCCAACAAAAGATAACGCAGTTTATAGGTCATTGGTTCAAGTTCAGCCCATATACATCATTCAGGAGTCCCTGATCTGTGAAGTAATATTCACCGCTACCATTAAAAAAACCCCACCCAAACTGCCTGAAGGCACATTTCAGTGGTTCAGCCTCATTTCCCAGCTTTGATACTTGTTTTTTGTCAAAGCAGTGACTGAGTTCTGTCACAGAGGATCTGTCAGGTGGACTGTACCTACCCTCTGGCTCTGGATAACCCTAAATTTGTATGGCTAAAACCCATCTCACACCCTGGGACAGAAATCAATAGGTTAGTCAATTCTCTGCCTTGCTTGTGAGTTAAAGGACATTCTGCCCTGTGTTGTAGCAGGGGAATAATTGGCAAATGCTTGTTTTGTTGAGGACAGTACAGCCCTGTTTTTCTAGAAGTTCATTCACTAGTGGACTTGGTTTACTTTTAGTACTTTGCATACTCTTTGTTATATCTTGACAAGGACAAAACGACTGGCTGGGTAAGAGGATATCTGCCTTGAAGTGGTTAGTTAAGGAACTAGATGATAGTTCATGCTCCACTGTGGTTGTTGCTTTTGCTGTTAAGATATAACTTACCGTGCTTGACAGTGAAATACATAGAACTTGACTCTGTAGGCTTCTAGAACTGCTTGGGGCATAGCTTCCTTATTGGATAGGCTCGTTATATTGAGAAAACATCCTTTTCAAACGTCTCATGGCTCAAGAGGTTACAACATTCCTCTGGTTCAGTGGCTGCAACTGGGATGTCCAGTTGTCTCCTTATACCAGCCATATGTTCATTTTGTGCTGTTTCTAACCTGCTGAAGATATACTCACTGGCAAGATGATTAGCACTTGTGGAATATGGAAAAGTTGATATTTAAAGTCACTACAACAACTGTCATGACTCATGACAGGGACATGAATTTACAGAGTAGACATGTGAGGACTATTGACACATTTTTGTCTGTGTACCTCAGCAAAGGTGCAGCCCATCAGATATTTCAGGCTCTCATGTGTCTGTTAATCAGTTACTGAAGTTAATTGTAATGACTGTTGATCTGCCTGTCCTTGTAAATGCTCAGCTGTTTTGTAGCTCTGGTGCATATGCTGCAGATATTGCAGTGAGACTGAGCCCCATCTTGTCTCTTGGTAGTATGTATGCTCCTGAAGTACAGAAATTAAACTTTCTTTGTAGAATCAACGCCAGGGATGCAGCAATTTGAGTAAAACATGCTCTTTGCAGCTCTCTGCTGCCTTTTTATGTGAATTATGTTGCTAAGTAGAAAAAAATACAGCTTGTAGTTGGACAAAAGAGTGAGGAAAATAGATCTATCTGAAAAAAATGAAGTATCTTTAAGTCAGAATCTCATCTTGAACCTTATGAAGGTCGTCATGCACTAGTATTCATAGCAGTGAATGCACTAGTATTCATAGCTCCTTCTTTCACCCCCTACACACACTCTCTTTTTAGTAACAAGTCAGGGCTCGAAAAGAGTAGTAAGTGGCATTCGTGAATCCAAAATGTAGATCTGTCCCCACAGTGTTAATGTAAAGTTGGAGAATTACCTCATAGGATCATGAGGCTACTAAAAGGATAAATGTCTTTACTTAACGTACCCATGAAGATTAACATTCTTAGTGGTTTTCCTTCTGTCCAGTAAGTATAGCCGTATTCAGACAGCATTTATAAAGCTACAGAGCAAGGCAGGTGGCTGAATAAACAGGCTTGTACACCCTCTAGGTCTTTCTAACTGAAGTTCCCTTAGAGAAAAGGACTGCCTTAATGGTTCATTTCCGTGACATTCATCCTTTCTGTGGTGTGTGTTGCCTGATCTGGAGTCCCAAATGAGATGGCATCCATGCACTGTTGCAGAAGAAACTAGGAATAGTTCTGATACAGCTGAATATGGGGTTCTGTCCTTTACAAGTTAACTTGCTTAAATTGCCGATTTTGTTTGTACTTGCATGTCCTCAATATCTTGGAGAAAAAAAAATTGACCAGTTTAAAATGGAAAAATAATAAAATTATACCTCAAAATCCTGTATACTTTGCTTCCATGTGATAACTGCATCAATTCCATTTTCCATTCTATTGCATGCCAAGAGGAGGTTTGTGTCCTCAGGAGAAGTAAGTAAACTGCACATTCTTTCCTTTTGTCCCTTTCCCAGACCCAGCACAAGGCACATGAGGGGTTGAAAGCTGCAGTATTCTTGTATGTTGTATACCCAGGAATAAAACTTCCCTTCAGACAAATGCTTATGCAGATCACTGAAGACATTTTTCTGAAGATTTAAATTTGTTCTTTCTGTTCTCTTGTTTTTCCCTTCTTCCAAAAGTAGGTTGTCCCACAAGTACTATGTGGCTTATAATGCAGGCTAATGTGGTTGGGAGCCATTCCTACATTCAACAAAAAAGTCTAATTTAAGGCATCCATCCAAGCACTTTCCTAAGTATTTACCAAAATGATGGAAGTTTTGATCATGTACAGCCTTAGAAAAGGATCTTTTTAAAAAGCCAATAAAAAACAAGGTAGTGATCTAAGCCAAATTAAGTTGGCTAAATGTGAAAAACTATATGCATTATTTAAAAGAAGAGACAATTAAGCAGTGCAGGTTTCATTTATATTACTCTTGGCAGGTAAGTGGTATTGCCTTTGCATCACTGAATTGCCTTTTCCCTTCCTTGTGTCATGTTGACTTGTGAGCAACCATATTAACTTCACTTGAAAGTGAACATTTCGTTGCTCTCTCCCTGTTTGTGTAAAACATACTTTTAATGAGCACACACACTTAGCTGTAACAGATTGAAAACAGAAGGACTCTCACAGTAGAAAATTTGTATTTTGAAAGTTTGCCCACTACTATTCTTTGTATCCTATGGTAAAGTAATGCACTGTTAACAGCCCTGGCTTCTGCTTGTGGCTGGGCTTTTTTTTTTTTCTTTGAGGGGGAGAGAATGACTGTAATTAAGGTGATATACCCATTATATTCACATACAGGAACTGTTAAGTGGGGTACTTTTATCTTCAACTAACATTTAATGTGTATGTTAAATGTCAAATGAAATTGAGGTGCAAACGCAGTCATTATTGGAAAGGTCTTGAGGAGGCATCAGGCTTGAAAGCACTCCAAGGAGAAATGGAACCCAATTGATTTTAAAAAGCGTCTTGATGCAGATAATGTTCTCTGTTAAGCATTGAGGGAAAACAGATTGTTTTTTAAACCAGTTTCCAGGCTGCTTTAGTGTTATGTCTTTTCCATACTACTCTTTCACTGTATTTTCTCAAAGGACGTATTTCAGCAAGATCACTCTTTCAAGATGGTTTAGAATAAGATCATTTATTGCAGCAAAATTTGACTGAGGAGTGTTTCTTGCTATATAAAACTTTACAGTATCCGCTTTGCTTTCTCTTTTAAATACAGTGGACAGCAGGTAAAAAGCATATGGTTGCAAGATATGGGACATCATATCACTACTATGCTTTTCTTGGTGTAACTAAAAGGAGAGGGGAGCATATCAAATGCAGGAGTCCTAATTTTGTAGGCAGGCTTGTTTATTATCAATGTGTGTGTGGATTGACTTAGTGAAGATGCCAGGAAAGTTGGAATTGGACTGTCTGAAAGCTAGAATATCACTTGATTTCATTGCCACAGTGTATTCTGTTAATTAGGAGATGATTTTCCTAGAAAGCTATGTGGGTTTTGTGCATTGCTTTCCTGATACCTCATAGCAGTATCAGTACTGATAACAGGCTGATTAACTACATTTGTAGTAACTTTGTAGTGGTCAGAAAGCTAAGGGAGATAATACCACTGAGGGTTAAGGATTGCTTCTTGAAATTGCTTTAAACTGGCAAATAATAGTTTGCTCTCTTTGACATCTGTTAAATAAATGAATACAGCTGAATTTAAGTCAACTAAAGGGAATGCTGCTCTGTTAATCAGACTCCTTTTCCCCTTTGCTTACCAAGTACTTCTTGGAGAGACAATTTGACTACAGACTGTTTCCCCAATTGCCATGAGATTTTTCTGCATAAGTTTTCATGTAGATAATGGAATCTTTTTTCCATATCAATTTTAAGCTTGTATGGGTATTTAACTTGCTTGCAAATCAAAGTACCAAAATAAGCATACTGTATTCCTTACATTGTCACTGGAGGAATGCTGACCTTCCCTGGAGGTGTTGAATTTGAATGCTTCTGGCAGTCTAAAACATATGATATAAAACTCCCTCATTGTGTTTCCAGTCCAGGATTTTTACACTTAGAGCTTTTTTGCAGCACTTCTGATCTGCAAGGAAAAGAAGTCAGAATAAGATAAAAGACCTGAAAGGCAAGTCAAATGCCAGGCAGTTGCAGTCCTGCATTGAACAGTCATGCTGCTTGCTGCGGGGTTAGGGTTGGAAAGGGCCTTAAGATCATCTAATTCGAATCCCCCTGCCATGGGCAGGGACACCTCCCACTAAACCATGTCACCCAAGGCTTTGTCCAACCTTGAACACCGCCAGGGGTGGAGCATTCACAGCTTCCCTGGGCAATCCATTCCAGTGCCTCACCGCCCTCACAGTAAAGAACTTCTTCCTTATATCCAATCTAAACTTCCCCTGTTTAAATTTTAACCCGTTACCCTTGTCCTGTCACTACAGTCCCTAATGAAGAGTCCCCCACCTCAGTAGGCCTGTATAGACGCAGAAGACCACTGTGGTACAACTGTCGTGCTCACAGCACCGTCTGTCAACCATCGGTTCGTGGTGTGTGTTTGACAAGGGGGAAAGGTGAATCTTCTCAGAGTTCTGCTTCTGGCTCTGTTGTTGTAGGATTTCACACTGAGGCCATTTTTTTGTCAATGGGCATGCTGTGCATGGATGGTGTGATTCAAGCATCCGTGCCACATTGCTGGATCCATACTGAGGTGTGACATTTTTCAATTTCAAAACGTACTGTGTTCATATGATACTGAATAAGTATTCTGATACTGAGAACCTTACTGTCAGATACAGTTAAGTTTTTGCATGACACTTACAGTTAAATGACCACCAGATTGAATGGTGCTGAATTAAAATTTGTCTGAAACTGTAGTATGATTAAGGCCTTTCTGGTTGGGTTTCTTGGCTCTATATTAATACCATATGATGAAGTGTTCTAGCCCTGAAACAAAGCCCGCATGAAGTGGAAACTGGTTTCTTGATTTAACTGCAGGAAAGTTAGTCCTCACTCTTCCTTATGCATCTGGGCCAATACTTCTATTGAAGATGTAATGCATAAGGAGTAATGCATAAAATCCACACAATTTTTTAGGAAAATGATCTCCTAATTGGAATTAAGGATATATTCCAGTGAAATTAAGTATATTCTAATTTTCAGGTGCTTCAGTTCTGCCTTGTCTTGGCTGAAAAAAATGATAAACTTCCTATTTAATTGTTTGCTTTTTAATAAATGGCACACTTCCAATACTGTTTCTCCTGCAGGAAAACACAATATTGGGATAGGTGATGTGGTTGTATCACTAAAAGCTGTGAACTATATGAGGGTGTATACTAATAGGTTGAATTCCTGTGGTGACCAAGGTTTACTCTCTCTTTGGCATAGAGCATGACAAAAGCAATAGGTGCACAGCAGCGGGTTTTTTAGTGCATGCCGTGCTGTGGTGAACTGTTGCCTTCTCCTCCCTATAACCACAGATGCAAGTAGCAACTCTCAGGAGGGAAACTGCTGCTTTTAAAACACCACCCACAGACTGAATTTTCCACACTGCAGAATCTCAGCAACCTATTATGTGTTTCACTAGCTGTCAGGGTGTTGACTGTGAAAGTTCATAATGTAAAATTAAAAACTCTGTATCCTTGTCAAAAAGCTGCAAATCTGTTACAAGGGAAAAGAAACCAAAGCATAGTAAAATATGCTGGTGATCTGCATGACCTACCCCAGTAGCAGCCACCTTTGTTTTTTGTTGAGGTGCTGGGTAAGTTTATAGGTCTTCCAGTCAGCCTAAAGCCCTGCTGAGAAAGCAGGGATCTCCTCAAAGGAGAAGAAAAGTCAAGAGTATCTTTCTTGACTCGTATGGCCTTGGCTTCAGGGTGGCTGTTTTCTTTTGCCTGGTTTTGCAGTGTAACCCAGGGTTTCTTGTGCTGCTGAGGCTGATTCACAAAAAGTGTCAGCAACTCATCTTTGCTCACAAACCAGACAATAACCACTGATCAAAATGAGCCCAGTCAAAAGCATTACTGTGTAGAACTCACCTTAGATTTTTCAAATTGTCTGTGGGCATCAGGGGTGTTTGTTTTAAGGCTGAGTAAGAAAACCCTCAAACTGTGCCTTTGGGACTTGAGTGGGATGAGCCCACAAGGTGGTAGAAGAGTGGTGGAAGAGTGAGTTGTTCTTGGTTCCCCATCTGCTGCTGGGTCTCTTGGTTTCAGTAATGAGAGGAAATCCGTTTTCAGCACTCCCACGATGGTTCCTGTGTTGCTGTGGCAGCAAAGCAGGGTGAGAGTTGGCTGCTGAAACAGGCACATGAGGGGCTCTGCAGTGAAAAATGAAGGCAGTGATTAGTGCGTCACCAGATTCCTGCGTGTTCTCTCAAAGTGGCTGTCATCCTCAGCCCACTCACCCCACTGTGAGCCCTCTGGAGCTAGCTATGAATAAGAGGCATTGTGAGCATTCCTGCCAGGGAGGCAGTCTTCCTTTCAGCACAATGGAGAAATATTTCCATGTGGTCACCATGCAGTTCACAGAATTTCAAGCACTTATCAATTGCTTTTATTAAAAATTGGGGGGGGGGGAGGCTAATAAAAACATCTGTTTCCCTGCAATCACCTGGTTTTCTGTTTTCTGTTGGTCCTGTAGGTCATTCTTTAGAATCTGTGTCACATTTCCCTGGAGGAGCAATGTAGGAAAGAGCATGTTGGCTAGACATGTCAGGCTCCTTGGCGTGAGGAGTGTCTAGAACTGAGAAACTTCTCCCACGTCTGCCTGTAGTCTGTTCCCTCAAACCCCAGGAGAGCTTGTCATCCTTTCTTCCATATAAAACTTCCAGTCACCTTCCTATCTGACTGGGCAGAACTCAGGCTGGGAACTGGAAGGGTCTAGTCACTTGGTGAAATTCACGGCTGTTTTTCCTATATTAAAACTACGGTTAAAGTGGTATTATTGGAATTAAGCTTCACACACAACAGATGATTTAGAATTTTTACGTATTTTATAAAGATCAACTTTGTAAAGAAGGGACTTTGTTTGCTAGGCGTGAATTTTAGATATGAATGCAGAATTTTTCAGACCAGATATGAGTAAGAATAATTTTAAACACCCTTTTTCCTGTTTGGGGTTTTTAAGCTCTTTTAAGTCTCCCTTTTAAACTATGTATTTGTTATGTGTATTCTGTTTAAAAGCACAGGTGGATTAGATCTTCAGACTGTAGTGTATAAGGCTTGAGTTACATCTTGGTTTGTTAAAACGCTGTCCTAACTTAAGAGTGCTTTTGAATATCTCAAAAACCCCATTATAGTAAAAGCCAAAAGAGTGCAGATAAAGCCTAGGAGTCTGTAAAATGTACATATGATAGGCAATGGTACTCACACTTCTAATGCTATTGGCCTTGGTGCTGTTATCCATGTGCTTGTACCTTAAAAGCTTGCTTTTCTGAGTACTCAGTTAAGGATGTTCTGGCAGCTGGACATAAGATGGGTGTAGAACCAAACAACTGCCTGGTAAACACTAACTGTATTCTGTGTTGCCTCTGGCACTTCATAGTAAAACTGGATTAGTGTTAAGAACTAAGTACTTTCTTTGTGTACTGACTTTGAATAATTCAGGACTAGTTTGTTAGGCATATACAGGCAGAGCATTCAAAAATAGGAGCCTAAACTTAACACTCCGTATTACTTGCCTTTTTCACAGAGGTATGCTGGTGACATAGGAGCATGAATCCCTACAGCCTCTGGAATCCTGCAGGTCTGTACTGACTGCTCAGAAAGCTTCATTTTCTGGGCTTGCTAAAGCTTGCAGTTTCTGAAGTAAACAAGTAAACAAGCTTTAGCCTGCAAGTGAGTGTCCTATGGTTATTTGTTGCAGCACCAGTGAGCCTTTTATGTAAGACTTCAGTGGAAAATTTCTGTGTAAAAGCTAGCAGGTATTTTACTGGCAATGAGGAACATAATTAAACTACTAAAAAAACCCCCAACATTATCTCTAATCATTTAACATCCAAAAAAGCACCGAGATTTTTGGAGTTAAGGCAACATAGAAAAAGCAGCTGTGACACACCATTTGCATTTAAGCATGCCGTTTTTACTAATTTTCACTTTATGTATTGCTTCATATCTGATTTCTAATCTGTTTCAAAAATGTATCTATGTCTTCCACCACTGTTCATTGTTGCAAGTGGCAAAATCTATTCTGTATGACCCCCTCCCCCCATAAAGCAATGTTCAGATCATCTTCTAGCACTTACTTAGCTGCTTAACCTCTGGATTACTCAAGTGTTTGTGAAAGCTATGCTAGTGTTAGATGCCTTTCTCATTGCAAGATAAGACCAGAGCAAGTTGCAGAGTGCAGCAAGTGTCCCAGATGCTGAGTGGGTCACACAAGCCAAGTCAAAGCGTCAGGGCAAGAGGGTTCCACCACATGCCTTGCAGTTCTGGCTGGGGTGGGACACAGACGGATTGCAACTATTCCAAGTGGAATAGATTGCAACTATTCTTGTGGAAAACAAGCTGCAGAAGCTGGAGGAGATGGCATATTCCTAGGTCCCCTCTCAGCATGGGGGTGGCACTGGGATCTGTTGAAGCAGTGCATACAGAGCCAAAATCCAAGAAATTTCCTTAGGTCCTATAATAGAAGACGGGGCATGCTGTTTAGTATACCTACCCTCACCCCTGATACCCTGCTGCTGGTTTTGATGCTTGCATGATGTGAAGTTAGTGCTTGTATGAGTCACTGTTCCTCTGGGGGAAGGAAGGAGGGAGAGAGAAAGAGGGGATGTAATTTTCCTGCAGTCCCTGAGCAGCATCAGAGCACAATGTGTGGGTAGAGAAGTGTTTGTATCTCTTGGAGCTTGTCTTGACTGCTGTGAAGGGAGAAGAAAGAGCCTTGGATTATTTATTTTTCTCCCCTTTCCACCTGGCTTCCTTACCAGCTAGCTGACAGCTCCGAGATAGTGTGGTGAGGCAAGACACCAAAGTCGCCCAGTGGGCAGGAGTGTATGCCAGCTGCGGAGCTGCCCTGTTCTGCTGCCTGGCTCCACCACAGCACAGCTGCCTGCAGCCCTTGGACTGCAGCGCCTTGGGCTGCAGCAGTGATGTAGTCCTGTGCAAATCAAAGGGATCAGCTTGAAATATTCAACTTCTTATTTTATGTCCCAACACTCCCACATCCAGGGGGACATGATACTTTTCATATACAAACCCCACATCTGTAGGAGGATCTTAAACTTGAACAGCCAGCTGCTGTCATAAATAAAACGTAGCAAATGATCCCAAAGAGTAAGGGGAAATAGGAGTCAAAAGGCCAAGGTGTTCTGGCCCAGAGCAGATGTTGGCAGTATCTGGGGTGGACGTGCTGGGAGACAAGTTAATCTTGCATGAGGTCAGTGAAGTGTGTGGGTCCAGCGATGGGGGAGGGGGTAGCCCCTCCAGCAGAGCACTAAGGAAGCCCAGCTGCTCTTTGCTGCCTGTGTGAACATAGCTTGAGCTGCCTCTGCTGCTTTACATCTCCATCCTGGAGAGCTTGGCAGGTAAGGAAAGTGGAGAGGTGGATGTATCAGCAAGCAAGGCCTGTGGCATAGTCTTCGGTGTCATTCTCTCACCACTGCACAAAGGAAAAAATTTTGCTGCATCTTGCTTCTCCTAATACTTTTGGATCCATTTTAAGGCAAGTACTAGCAAATTACAGCAGTCAGTCTAGAGCTGATGGGAATTACTGGAATGTGATAAGGACTCATAAAGGAAGGAGAACCCAAGATTTCAGGGAGAAAACCCTTGGTTTTTTTAAATACTCCAAGACAGAGGGATAGCATCTGCAAACCTATGACTTTTCCATAAGCATCTCTCCTTGTTCTTGTTTATTTGTTGCAGTGAATGGAGATTGTCCACCTCTTCCTGTGTTTTCCTGTCAGCTTTGTTTGTACTCAAGCTGCCAGAGATGGCAGGTAATGGAGTGGACTCCCAGCTGTGTTAGCTGTCTCTGCCTGTGGTGCACATCCCTTTAATGCTCACCCAAAAGGCATTTCCCTTCACAAGGATACATACACTCACCTGTTTTTATCTAATAGAGGGTGAAAGTCTCACTGAACACGAAGCCTTGTGTAGATTCTTTGCAAACTAACAAATTATTAGAATAAATCTATTCATAGGCTTTAATTTAACTCATGTAAAAGCTAGATACTGATCTATCATAGAATCATAGAATCGTTAGGGTTGGAAAGGACCTTAAGATCATCTAGTTCCAACCCCCCTGCCATGGGCAGGGACATCTTACACTAAATTGTATCACTCAAGGCCTCGTCCAACCTGGTCTTGAACACTGCCAGGGATGGAGCATTCACAACCTTCCTGGGCAACCCATTCCAGTGCCTCAGCACCCTCACAGGAAAGAATTTCCTTATATCCAACCTAAACTTCCCCTGTTTAAGTTTTAACCTGTTATCCCTTGTCCTGTCACTACAGTCTCTAATGAAGAGTCCCTCTCCAGCATCCTTATAGGCCCCCTTCAGATACTGGAAGGCTGCTATGAGGTCTCCACACAGCCTTCTTTTCTCCAGGCTGAACAGCCCCAGCTTTCTCAGCCTATCTTCATACAGGAGGTGCTCCAGTCCCCTCATCATCCTCATGGCCCTTCTCTGGACTTGTTCCAACAGTTCCATGTCCTTTTTATGTTGAGGACACCAGAACTGCACACAATACTCCAGGTGAGGTCTCACAAGAGCAGAGTAGAGGGGCAGGATCACCTCCTTCGACCTGCTGGTCACGCTCCTTTTGATGCAGCCCAGGATACGGTTGGCTTTCTGCGCTGCAAGCGCACACTGAAGCTGGCTCATGTTCATTTTCTCATCAACCAACACCCCCAAGTCCTCCTCCGCAGGGCTGCTCTGAATCTCTTCCCTGCCCAACCTGTAGCTGTGCCTGGGATTGCTCCGACCCGGGTGTAGGACCTTGCACTTGTCATGGTTAAACTGCATGAGGTTGGCATCAGCCCACCTCACAAGTGTGTTGAGGTCCCTCTGATGGCATTCCTTCCCTCCAGGGTATCAACTGAACCACACAGCTTGGTGTCATTGGCAAACTTGCTGAGGGTGCACTCAATCCCACTGTCCATGTCAGCGACAAAGATGTTGAACAAGACTGGTCCCCAACACTGATCCCTGAGGGGCGCCACTCGTTACTGGTCTCCAGCCGGACATTGAGCCATTGACCACAACTCTTTGCGTGCAGCCATCCAGCCAGTTCTTTATCCACCGAGTGGTCCATCCATCAAATTGATGTCTCTCCAATTTAGAGACAAGGATGTCGTGTGGGACAGTGTTGAACGCTTTACACAAGTCCAGGTAGATGCCATCAGCTGCTCTGCCCCTGTCCATCAGTTCTGTAGCCCCATCATAGAAGGCCACCAAATTGGTCAGGCAGGATTTCCCCTTAGTGAAGCCATGCTGGCTGTCACCAAGCACCTTATTGTTTTTCATGTGCCTTAGCATGCCTTCCAGGAGAATCTGCTCCAAGATTTTGCCAGGCACAGAGGTGAGACTGACTGCTCTGTAATTCCCCGGGTCATCCATTTTCCCCTTCTTGAAAATGGGGGTTATATTTCCCTTTTTCCAGTCATCGGGAACTTCACCTGACTGCCATGATTTTTCAAATATGATGGGCATTGGCTTAGCAACTTCATTCGCCAGCTCCTTCAGGACCTGTGGATGGATCTCATCAGGACCCATGGGCTTGTGCACGTTCAGATTTTTAAGATGGTCTCGAACCAGATCCTCTCCTACAGTGGGCGTAAGGTCTTCATTCTCACAGTCCCTGCATCTGCTTTCCAAGACTTGGGTGGTTTGGTCAGAGCCTTTGCCAGTGAAGACCAAGGCAAAGAAGTCATTGAGAACCTCAGCCTTCTCCAAATCCTGTGTAGCCAGTTCTCCCAAGAGCTTCCTGAGGGGGCCTACATTCTCACTAGTCTGTTTTTTATTTGCTATGTACCTGTAGAATCCCTTCCTGTTATCTTTAATACCTCTAACTAAGTTTAATTCTAACTGGGCCTTAGCTTTCCTAACCTGGTCCCTAGCTTCCCAGACAGCACCCCTGTACTCTTCCCATGCCACCTGACCTTGCTTCCACTTATTATAAGCCTCTTTTTTTCCTTCAAATTTTCCTCAGCAGCTCCTTATCCATCCAAGGAGGTCTCCTGGCCCTCTTACTGCACTTCCTTCTGGTTGGGATGCAACACTCCTGAGGTTGTAGCAGGTGACCCTTGAATATCAACCAACAGTCTTGGGCACCCCTGCCCTCTAGGGCTGTATCCCATGGAACCTTCCTAAGCAGGTTCCTGAAGAGGCCAAAGTTTGCTCTTTTGAAGTCCAGGGCAGTGAGCTATCTTTATTACATTTTCATTTTCTGCT
Source organism: Pezoporus flaviventris (assembly GCF_033815535.1). NCBI lineage: Eukaryota > Metazoa > Chordata > Aves > Psittaciformes > Psittacidae > Pezoporus > Pezoporus flaviventris. Next base: position 13,954,742 of record NW_026892595.1, read on the forward strand.
ATTGCACTATTATTCTTTGAGTTCAGAGCTTGTTTTCATGCACAGTCTTTAAGTATCAGTTTCTTAAGAATTCCAAACCAAGAAGCAACCCCACTGCCATCTTAATAGATTTTTTTCATTATTCAGCAGTAGTTTTTATCCTTTTTGCTTGTATGGATCCTATGAAAAAAGACAGAAACATCCAGTAACAGCAAAAATCCCAGTACAACACTGGTAAGCCTCATGGCTTGCTTTTTTAAGGTGTATTGCTTTTCAGGTGTCATTTGTGAATCTTTTTCTCTAATCTGTAGATTCAGGGGCCTTGTACAGAATCTGAAAAACACTGCCATGAAAAACAAATAGATGAGTAGGTGATAGCTTCCCTTGAAAAGGGAGTAGGTCAAGTACCCGTCTGCTGACTGTTACAATTGAGTGATATGCAAGAGTAATTAGGGTTGCCCACACAAAATGAGAGGAAGATGAGTTCTTGTGAGTCTGCTAAACCCTGTGTTTTCTCGCCCTAGATATAACAGCTCCAGGACTCTGGTGTACCAAGGGGCCTTCTTGCTGCTCTGACCTTCGTGATCTTACCACATTCCAGATATTCAAAATATTGTGCAACATTATTTTGTGAGCTTCTTTTATCTTTGGATTTAATTTGGTAACTTCACAATGGAGCTGCTGCACTTGCTGGAGGCAGTGGGCCTGCTGTCACTGCAGTAAGCAAACTAAAAAGGATATGTATTTTCAAGAGGACTCTTGGGCATCAAAGTACTGAGGGTTGCAATGAAGCTGTTGAAAAATGAGCAGTCTTAATTTAAAAAGCAATTTCAAATTTTGATGCACTTTGTAGGAGGAACTTCTGAAACCTGTTTTTCTCTGCAGATTGGCACAACCTCATGTGAAGCTTGAGGCAGGTTGTACCAAGCTTTTGCAGAGAGAGCCAAAAGTAACATAGATGTTTTGTTTTTTTCTTTTAACGGCAGCGGGTCTGCTCTTTAAGCATATTTGGTATAATTTGCTATCACTACTTAGATAAAATGGAGCTTAAGACATATTGCTCTAGAGTAAATGCATTTATTCAGGTTTTTAAACATAATCACTTGATTAAATTTATCTCTACCAGAGCTTTCTCCTTTTCCTTTTTTAAAAAACATGTATTAGTAAGTGATGGAGTCTTGGAGTGGGAGGACAGCAGGGCAAAGGTACCTGAACATGAAGCAAGGTGTTTGATAAACATCTCTGAAAATTCATAGCTGAGGTACAAAACACATCAAAGTTATTTCAGCAGAAGCTCATCAGGCCAAAGAGGTGGTTTTAAGCCAAATGAGACTTCAGCACAAGAGTGGAAAATAAGCCAGACCATGATTCCTGGGTGAGACCATCAGCCTTGAGCATCTTACACTGATTGTGCCAGGAATGTAGGCCAGGGAGATGCTCTGCAACTGCACTGCTTGCCAGAGTCTTGGAGCACAGCTGCCTTTCACAGACCCCTTCCTTATGCCCTCTGGTGTAGCCTGGGCAGGAGAAATGAGAGAACTGTCAAGGGCAAAGCCACATCTTCAGAGTCCAGGTGTTGTTGCAGCTGATTTCTGGCAGTCCCCAAGGCACTTTGCCAGGAAATCCCTCTAATTTGTAGCAAAGGATAGGCACAGTGCAAAACTAGCTTATGGCCTGCAAAGCCATCTGCTCCTACCATTCTCTGTGTTGACGGAAAGTTTAGCACTGCATCCCTAAGTGAATCATGAAATCTCACCCATTATGCTTCACAGGTGCCTATTTGATTTTCAGAAAGTTCTTTTTACCAAGAGAATTGGAACAGTGGCTCTAGAAAACACGTTTGCTGAGTTCCTATCTGAGAAGAGATATTAAGGAATTCCACCTACCTTGCTGCAGTTTGTTAAATCAATTTCAAAAGCAGCATCCAAAGTACACAGCAATGTTTTATATGTAAGCATGCTCATTTAAAAGGATACAAAATGTATTTTGCTTGGCTTTGGTACTGCAAATAACATATGAACCACCATGTTTTAAATGAGTACGTGTACACTATGAGTGTTTGTGCTTAGCCAGGTGATTACCTTGCATTTTATGTGCTGTTCATGATCCTAAGGATTTTGTACTCTATGTGAATATAACCACAAAATAATTTCAGTCTAAGTTTAATATGCATTTAATGGCTGGAAAGATAAAGTTCAAATACTTAAGGTTGTTTCATTCACATTAACTATTAATGGTTATTACTTGTCATGGTTTTTCTTTATTTAACTACCCACTGAGGTGGGAGCATCTGATGAATGGTCCAAAGCCGAAGTTACAATTCTTCTTGCTTACATTGAAAGTCTTGGTATTGGTGTAACAGCTATTTCTGGGAGAAACTTGAAGTCTGCAGATACGCTATTTTGCATTGCCGGTAAGGCAATTTCATTTATGCTACATCCACATGTATATGGGTAGAGGATGTTAATGTTGTAACTGTAGAATCAGAGTCGTCCCTCCTTCTCTGCCCTGCATTAGCTGATACTGTACTAGATCAGTGGACCCAAAGTCCTTTCCTCTTTGTAAGCATCTAAGGCAACTCAGGTGATTGTCATAATCTTTGGGGTAGACAGCCAGTTCCTACTGGATGAGTGCTGCTGGATTTCCTAACCTTTTTATGTTTCAAGCTCTTTAAAACTCTGCATATCGTGCTCTGCCAGCTGATGGCTGGAAGCGTCTGTCGTGCTGGTATGGTAGCACAAGGCTGCCTGGGAATTCGGGTTGGCTTTGAGCAATAATAGCAGTCTGCTGTACTTTTACTCTTCCCTTAAGTAATTCTGTAACCTCAAGAGAACAAGTGGCCACTTGGGTTATTAGACCAGATGTTGAAACAAATACATCAGCTTTCTTGTAAAACTGCTTGCTGTGGGATGTGTGTTTATGTACATACACATCCACTGGGTTATGTGTTTAGGTTTTTTTCCCAGAGCTTAATGTGAAGAGGGAGAAAAAAAAAGAAGTGCAATTTTGATTTAGAACATATGCTCAGCAAAGCAGGAAGAATACCTTATTTTTCTATTGTGGAGTGTTAGTTTCCCAAATCCCAGCACATGTTGAAATTATCTGAACTTTAAAATTAGATGTATAGCACTTCAGAGAAATGGATGTCAAAGTAATATGTAACATGAAATGTTACTGAATGTGTTGCTAAAAACTGGTATTTGTAGATTTCCTAAAGCTGTTAAATTTCAGAAGCTGAGGATTCTGTATCTTTATTTTACATATTTACAAGGTGGTTAGCACTCCTGTAGTTCTCACTGGAATTGTATTTATGACTAAATATGGTGGAACAGGTTTTAAATGTATTCAGCTGGCTGCTTTAAAATATTGGCTAACTGTTGTATACAGTTATTTTCCTTAGCAGTTCTTTTCTAAGTGTGAGAACAGAATTAATTGCGAACAAACAAAAGATGATATATATCCCTGCATGAAATACATACTTTCTTAACATCAAGAAAGTACCCATAAACAGTTTCTTAGAATGGGTTTCAGGGCAGTGATATGGACTGATAGTGCTGAGGAAACTTTTTAAGTAAATGCTAGAACTTTTAGTGGGATTAGCTGTACCTTGTATTTTCAGTTTAATTTAGCACACATACATGGTGCAAGTATGCATAACATCCATGAACCCTTCATCTGCTAACCTTATGTTCATCTTAGATAGAAAATAGAGCATATTTTACCATTTCGGAAGTTGATTATTCATTTTGTATATGTACTTTTTTCATTTGCTTCCCAGCAAATTCCCCCAGCACATTTTGTTAATGCAGCTTCTGTATATAAGTTTAGCATCTGTATGATTTGGTTGTTTAGAAATGCCTTCCTCCTGTTTCCCCTTCAAACATTGCTCATATGCAGTAGTTTACTTTCCAAACACACAGTAAATAAAGCAGTATAATAATTCAAAATGCTTGCTTAATGCATACACTAAATGGCCTACAAAATATTCATGTTACTGTCTGTGCCAAGGAAACAGAGCATGCTGCTGGAATGTTTTCAGTTCTACGTATCTGCTTGTTAATGGGAAAGTGGAAGTATTTGTTAAACTAAAAATGCCAGCAGCTTGTCATGATAGTGTTACTTTTAAACAGATGTATGTTTTGCAGCATGAGCATAGAAACAGAAGAGATAAAATGGCATAATTTGAGGGATTTTGTGCTGTGTGAGAGAGCTTGAGCAGGGTGATGTTTACAGCTGTAAATATCTCAGATGGGTTTATGGTAGAGTGTAAGGGATAACCCCTTTCTGTTGTCAGATGGGCAAACTAGTAAGTGATAGGGATGTTTGTCAGAGTCTTGTACTCTCTGACTGGACTCAGGTAGGCCACATGTGGAGAGTATAATACTTAATATTGAATGTACTTATTTGAAGGTATTTAATGTTACATGGGATTTTTGTTTTAGCACAGTGATACAAAATATACTGTCATCACAATACCAGTGCAATTTGCACTTAGCAAATAGGAAATACAGCAGTGGCAATAACAGTTCAGTCACAATCACCGATGTGTGATACCTGTTGCTGGTCTCTGTACTGTGTTCACCATCACAATGCTGGACATCACCAGACACCAAGAAGAAATTTGTGGGTTGAAACCAGCTGAAGCTCTTTGCTGTGTTCAAATTTACTTGTATCTGTTGTTAGTTTTTTCAGGTTTTATACTCTGTACCAGGCTGAGCCATGTATACACCCCATCCCCATGCTGGTCTGGGAGACATCGCTTTTAATGAACCTGGGAGAAAGGTTTGATACACTCACCTGTGGTGTAGTCAGTTGATCCAGTAGCTGTCGGAGGAACTCATGTTCATGCGAAACCAAGGCCAACCTTGAGTCCCATTCGTATTGAGATAAAGTCAGACCTGTTTGCAGCAGCTGTGTTCAGTCACACCCTGCATTATTCCCGGAGCTTCAGGGCATGTTGCCCTTGCCTGTCTCCTTTCAGCCGTCTTCCATCATTTATTGGCCAGTCAGAGCATTTTACATTGAGATTTATCTCTAAAGAGAATAGGTAATTCACCTGTTTGTTTGATCAGCTATTTCTGCTGTGCTTCCTTGATTTTCAACATTTTGATTTGTGAACGTTTTGATTTTTGAAGAGTCCTTTAGCAAAGTGCCATCCCCTTCAGGCTCCCCTTAGGCAGGCAGTCTCACAGCCTAAATGAACATGCTTCACCAAGTCAGGTTTCACACATGCCCGAAGCCTGGACCATGGACCTCTAAGTTGAAAACCTTTGTCTCCTAGCTACACTGCCAGGAGACTGTAGAACTGTAGCGGACTGCAACAAGCACTGGCGTGAATCAGAGCTGCAGGTGACCAAGAAATACAAAGGTACGCTCCAGTGCTCTTCCAGTGATGGAAAGCAATATAGGCTGGATGAGCAGCGTATCAAAACTCTGGTCATTGTTGCTTTGTGTTTTTTGTATAAAATAAGTCTGCAAGAGAGATGCATGTTGCAAGTGTAACTGTCAATGTACTTTCCAGTCATTATTGTGAATTTGTGAAAGAGCCAATAACTTTGATTTACATAATTGACTTCCAGCGTAGGGGAATAGAAAGTAATATTTTAAAATTCACAATTTTAGTCTGATTAGAAATTTTTCTAATGAAATCCTAGCAGCCCTTAAATTAATTCTCTTACAGGAATTAAGATCACCATGCTGTTACAGTAATTTAAACCGAAGCAAGTGTTGGTTGCTGAGTCAGTTGCTATGCTCTGCATATATATGCAGTCATCTCAGCTGAAATATAAACAATACAGCAGCCTGGTTCAAAAACACTATTTGAAAATTGACTTGGATGAGAAGGCTTCCGTGTTACTGATACTGGATGAAGGACTAAACAGGGGGTAATGACAAATGGCCCAGTGTCAAGGTGGGTATGTTTCACAGGATGGAGGGAACTGTAGTGGGTCCTATTTTGTTTTATAGTCTTCATTCATTTTCAAGAAGAAGGCTTAGATCATAGATTAATTTTTTTTATTAGCTATTTCAAATAAGGAAATGTGAACACTGTTTTGTGAAAGAAAATCTCAGAAACTTGGAAATTCAGCAAAAAATTTTTGGAGGATACGAAAGTTTCAATAGAGACAAGTTGGTGGGCAGTTAATCCTCGGCTGCAGTGAGGAGAAAACAAGCCACAGCAGCTGGCATGTTAATGAAAGCATGCTTTTTAGGGTTAGGAGGAACAAACAATAACCTACCACAATATCTGTGACTGTGACCTCCACCCAGGCAGAAATATCAGCTGTGCCTGCAGAGATTTTTGGGTGTTCAGGAGCAGCTGTAAACCCTGTATAGTGCCCGTGTGAAAGTCCTTGCTACTCCAAATCAAACTCTTCCCTTTGGCATGTCACAAGCATCCTATCCTTAAGGAGCCAGGTACCATTTTGCAGTGGTAGGGGTACCACAGCCAGGAAGTTGTTTGGCATTTGGGACTAACACAAACTAAAGGTCTCCTGCAACTGTACATGTCAAATACTGACCTGAAGTTTTTCTTGAGTCAGGAGTGGCACAGGCAGCCTTCCAGAGTGACCACAGGGGTGCAGTTACTTGAGAAGGTCTCTCGGGGTGTATTTTAGTGGTATGGCTGGGCAGACCTAATTGCCCCTGAACTGGCAGGGATGGAACCATTCCTGCCTTTTCCTCCACCAGTGTTGTGCTTGGCCAGAAGACTTCATGCCTCTCTGCCGCCACGCCTGCCCGTTCTGCTGATGTTGTCACTTGGAGCCACGTTGCTTCAGCAGCTCAGGCTGATAACCTGGCGACAAGCCTTTTGTTTTGTTAGGCCGGTGCTGTGCTGGGTTAGAAATGGAGCTGACACAGTCCCAGGTCCAAGGAGCAGCAGAGCAGCGCAGGACACAGAGTAGAAGTCTGCAGCCAGGCCATGGAGGCGGGAAGGGAGGGGATGCCCCTGTTTTTTTGCCCTGGAGTAGCTGAGCAGCAGTGCTGAGCTCCGAATCACCTTGCAGAAATCTGCTCGGGCAGGCTGCTGGGAAGAATGAGGTTGTTCCCATGCATAGCTTCACCTAGGCTTAATTTTCCTGTCTGCCAGTTGGGGATAACCTCTTCAAGGAGTGAAGTGAATATAAATTGGTTGCTTAGTTATTTGAAAAAAAAAAAGTGGTCATGCAAGTGCTTGGATAAAACTTTACACAAGAATTTGCCTCTGTATTAGCTTTCACCAGCGGAGTACTGAGATGAAAGTGGAAATCTGCCTTGCAGACTGCAGTGGGAATGTAGAAGAGTCACTTGAGTTGGGTTTGTTTGAATTGCTACAGTGTTTTGTTTATAAAATAAAAGACAAACAACTTGAGTAAAAATACACTCTTCCAAAGGGATATCTAGCTTTGCTTTCACGACAGATTTTGGAAATAAGTAGAGCTTAAACCTAACAATAATGCTGATTGGGAAATAAGCAAGAAGAATTGGTTATCTCCTCCCTGCCCCATTGCACATACACTGGTTCACTTGGTCATACAATACAACTGCTTTAAATTGTTTTCATCAGATGCAGACTGTTAATAATAGAGTTAGGAAAAAGATGTTCTGAGAAAATGTAACACATCCGTTCATGGTTAAGCAAATCCAGGCTTTCCTTTTCTGCCCTCCCCCAGGTTGGACTGGTGATTCAGTAGGTATAAAGTTGGCTTAAAATCCCCGCAAACTGTGCAGCAGCTGAGCTCATGTGTTGTTATCCTCAGAGATGATGTTGCAAAATCAGCAGTGGTCTTGTTTGAATCAGTGGAGAACTCTAATGCTCAGCAACTGAAAAATATCAATGCATTAAGTTTTCATTCCATATTGATCTCCAAACAGAGTTTCAAAGGACTGTCTTAGGGGGAAAAAAAAGGAGAGTTTTAAGCCGGGATTATGTTTTCATGTCTTGCAAAGAACCTATTATGTGTGGGGCAAGCTAAAGCTTTGAAAGTCAACTTCCATCTGTGCTCCATGATGGTATTTTATATAATTCCATGTCTAAAAGACAAGCTTTGGAAGTGAAATTAGTTTGCATCATGCACAGTTCCTGCAGAGATCAGAGGCAGACCTGTTAATGCAACTATTGCTATTCATGAGTTTCATAGCCGTGTGAGTTTCAAGTTAATTATAAATGCTTGTTTAATTGCTTAACAATAGGGTATCGGAGTCTCATCTGGGCATTGTGCATATAGCTCTCACTTTTTTTAATTAAAGCAAATTCCTACCTTTTTTTTTTTTTTTTCCTAAGAAATTAATTTTGGTGGTACTGCTCCAGGCTCTCGCAGGTCAGGATATGCAAATCCTCTTTTAAATGTTGGACAGTTGTGTGATGGATATCTTTATTATCCTTTCTCTGCCCCTCCCTCCCTTTTGACTACGTGGTTGTTTAGTAGCCTGGTTGTCACTGGATATGGCATAAATTGCTCTAGTTTTTATATTGGAGTTCCTGTTGTGACATTTTATTAAAATCTGTGTGCATTATTACTAGCAGATGCTTTAACTAATGTATTTATCATTTGAGTTTTCAGATGCTTTGTTTAATAGATTTTAGACCTGAAGAGGCAAGTAGGCCACCTGTCTGACCTTCGTATCACAGACCACTGTGCTTTAATATTGTGGATTTAGTCTAATTATTTTAGTTAAGATAAACCATTTCTGTCCCCTGGAAATTAAATTTGTGCACACTGGAGGAACCAGCCACAGTGCCAGCAATGCCTGAGGCACTTGCAATGGCAAGGAATGTTAGATGAGAAATGCAGACAAATCAACCTGTGCTTCAGAAGAGGAAAAAAAGCCTTATGTGCCACCCAAGAGCATTGCAGATGGGCTTCTCTGCGCCAGCTCAGAGACTGGACTGTGCAGCTCCCATTGCATGAGTTCTTACTGTTTCTGAGGAAAAGCAAGGGAGAGGAAAAAAAGAAGAACTCAGAAATCACAGTCAGTTGTACATTTGGGGAAAAATGTACTTGAGGTGTGAGAGTTAATTATAGTCATCACACTACAAGTGCTCAGAGTGTGCAGACAGAGTGTGTCAGGACAGTACTGACAGTGTTCCCCATGACCTGTAAAGCAGAAAAGTGTTTAGCAAATTCATATTGCAGTGCTAAAAAATCAGAAGCACTACAGACAACCATTTGGGCTGTCTTCATAAATGTTCTGGAATCAAACGTTAATTCTCTTAACTCATTGTAAGCCTTAATTAAGCACTTAGAAATGCTATTAAAAAAAAGATATCTTCCCACTATCTGTCAGCACAAATGAGTCTGCTATCTCTTGAGCTGTTCTCTTGTTTCTGAGAAATGACACCTGAATTTGCTTAAGTTCAATGTATAGCTTTTGGGTCATACTGTACCTCTGTCAACAAGACTAAAGCTGAACTGGTTTTGTCAGTTTCCCTGTTTCACACAATCATCCAGCCTTCTCTTTCAGTAGATGAAGAGGTCAGCTTCTTCAGATGGCCAGTCCCAAGGCTGTTTCCCTGTACCCTAGATTTTTATGTGGCTCTTCTCTGAACCCCTCCACTGTCTAAATCCTTCAAGTGTGGGCCTGAGAACCAAGCCCTGTTGTGTGGTCCTTACTAGAGTTCTGACCAGTGCTGTGGACAGAATTAAGTGCATGGCTGGGTTCCCTGGAAATCAATGGCAGATGCTCAGCCAGTTGAAGGCTTGGTCTTCTGTGGTGGAGGGGAAAGCTGTGTAGCACCACTGGTTTGTCCTGTTTCCTGTGGACCAGAGCCTGTTTTGAGCAAGGGATGTCATTGTTTTTGCTGTGAGTATTCTACAAGCACACCTAGTCTGCTATTTAAGGTGGTACTAGTGCACTTACTTTTCAGGTGTTGACATCAGTGAAGATCAGACTTTGCTTCTGGAAGGACTTTATGTACATTTCCTTTTTCTTCATACAAACTTACTCCGCTACTATTTTGAAGCGTGGCTGTCAGTAGAGCCTTCTTGATACAGTACATTACAAAGATATGACAATGTATAAATGATTGAGCTGGCATCTGTGGCTAGGGGATGGGAAACACTCCTTTTTCTAGGAAAATGTTTTCCTTTAGATAAATGAAAATCCTATTGTTTGGCTGAGGCGTGACCTTGCACTTGGGCAAAAGGTCAGGAGGCAGAAAGGCTTATCCATTTGGCACATAAGAATCAAAACCAGGCAAGTTGCCAGTAAGCTCAGTCAGAGCAGAGGATGCAATTTTAAATGAAGTTCATAATGGTATTTTTTACATGAACAGGAAGTTTTCTTTCTCTAATCAAAACCTAGATAATTTAAATATCTCTTGCTTTGGTAATATCCTGACATTGTCCATGGATAGGGGACCCTCAGAGGAAAAGATAAGTGATAAAGGCTGTCTGTGTCAGCATGTTCCCAAAAGAGATCATCTGTCCAGCAGACATCAGTGAGAATCTGCCTGACAGAGAAGTGTACACGCACCAAATTGCAGGATTGGCATCTAAAGAAGATTGTCATCTTTGAATTCCAATCTGTGTCATAACTTTTCTCTGTTTATTTCAGTATTTGAGATTTGACAGTGTGCCATCACTCAGATGGCTCAGGAGTTTTCTTTCTATGTAACATTCTATATGTTACATAGAATTTTACAAAGAATGGGGGTTTTGTGCGTGCTTTCGGTTATTTTTAAAAACCAAAACCAGTGCTTTTCACTTTTCAAGAGTTTGGTTATAGATGACAGCACTGATTATACCAGTTCTGAAGGAAACCATTCCCAAACTGGGAGTACACAGCAATATAAAGAGCAGTTGTGAGTCTAAGAGGGGTTGCAACTGCAGAAATAGTTGTCTTAAGGTTACTTGTATTTCAGAGGAGGCAGTATGTTTCATAAAGCAGATGGCACTGGAAGGATTGCTCAGAGAAAGTTTAGATTTAGCAAAATCTCAAAAATCAGATTAAGAAGACAGATGGGGCTCTGGATTGCCTAGCTAACATGCTAGGGCTTTTTTTTGCCTTTTTCTATTTCACTTTCCCAAATTATAACCTTGGAGATGCTGGGACTTTTTTTATACAGCTGACATAAATTTAGTACTAGAAAACTGGGAGGGAGTTATACTTCAGCAGCTGTTTTCACTGTAACTGGTAGGGTTTTTTTGCACTCATTTGAACAGCAAGATGCAATTGCTGAAAGACGACAAAGGATTATAACTGTGAGAAGAGAAATTTAGGCTTGACTTGCTTCAGCGTATACATGCAGCAACCTTGTCCTCTTTGTGGATTGTAACTCTGTATTTGCTGTTTTCCTACTAACCTCCTTTTCCCACTTTGCTTTGGGATTCTTGAAGTGGAGTTGCAGGGTTTCCCAGATGGCTTGCACTATTTAACCGTTGTGTGGCCCATTCCTAGCAGTGCTTTTATACAGGGACATAGAGTCTTTTTGCCCATCCAGACAGGATACCTTTGCCTGTAGTTTTTCTCCTGAAAATGAACAGTTAACATTAAGTAGCTCTTGCTTTGGACAGGAAACATTCCTGTGGGAATATTACAGGGCATGGGCTAGTGGTACAAGCAAATTACTCTGGCTCTGCCTGTGCCCTGCAAGCCAAAAGGTAGCTGTGTGCCAGAGCCCAGGTTTGAAAGGGTCACATTCACAGCACACTGATCAGGAGCCAGGTCTGGCTGCTACCTAGGGGCTATTGGCTCAGGCATAGCCTGGCCTGTCTGGGGGATGGGAGAGATGTCACCTGCCCTGGGTGAATTCATCAGCCTGGGGCCTGTCACCTCAGCCGTCTGCTTTGATCTGCAGGGAGGAAACATCAGCACTGTGCACCATTATGTCCCCTTCCTTCCTACAGAACCTCACTAGCAGCACAGAGCAAAGCTCCTTCAGATCTTTGTAACTGAATATTCCTGCTGTAGTCAATAATAGAGAGAAAACAATATCGCAAATCTGTGGAAGGATGAAGCATGCTTCATGTTAGCAGTTCATGTTCTCAGAGTTCACCTTCTGCAGTGCTTTCAGTTTCCTGTCTCCATCATGTTCCCCACCTACTGCAGATGTTCTTCCTTCTCAGAGTCCATGTGTCTTTAATTCTGGTGAGCTGCTTGCTGTGGTAGGCTGTAAAACTCCAGAATAATGTATCTGCTTTATTCCCACTGTTTTACTGAAAGTACAGACTAAAATGTTTGCCAGATATTTTAAAGACTGTATTCTGTAGCTAATAATGAGTCTTCTAGGCAGCTTTTTAATAATTAAATAGTTCTTTTATTATACGTAATGCTTCGGTTTAAGACCTCCCTATTAATTTGAGGTCAGAGTGATTTTGATCACTTGCTGTCTTTCCTCTGTTCTCTTCTTTTCTTTCTTCAGTTTTCCTGTTAAGAAGTCCTGAGTATCTCCTAACAATTCTCAAACTTACTGTATAGCTTTAAGTTTTTTTAGTAGTCTCTCTTTATAGGTTGTTCTCGTCACACTCACTGTTTCAACAATTTCTCTGCAATTTAAAGCTTATAATCATTCTGTTGCTGTGGAAATCACTGTGATAATGCAGGTTTGCTGTTCATGACTTCACTGCTGCATTAGATAAGAAGAAAAAAGAGCTTTTGTGTGGGAGAAAGCCCTGAGTTAAGTAAGTTGTATACATTTCACATATATGTCAGGGAAAATAATACATGAAAAGGAATTGGGGTTGTTCAGGCTGCTAGGATTTTCTCTATCTTCTGAGTCATAAAAAAGCCCCAACAAGTCTAAATATTAAAAAGGAGGCGAAAAAAAAACAACAAAGCCCAGTGTCTGATTTAGGGACTGTGGATTACAACAGCAGTTCCAGTCTGTTGCCTTTCAGGACATCCGTCTTCCATCTTGGGTGATGGCCTTTGTCACTTCATTTGGAAACAGGATTTTGGAAACCGTTATCCTTCCTTATCAGAAAGAGAGAAGGATGTAGACAGAACCACTTATATAGCTATAGAGTGAAGGATAAAGGAATTTCCTATTGGAGATACCAGTGGCTAGCTCTCTTGTTTGGGAAGAGAGATCTGGATTTGTGTATTCAGGAAAATTTTTGCTTATCAGTCTTTGTTTCTAGATCAATTTTAGTGGTAGTCTATTCTAGAATTTTGACTGTCTATAAGGAATTAAATAGATTTGATACTTCTGTTGTTTTCTTATATTCTTCCTTGATTAGTATTTAATATTTCAAAGCTCTTTAGTTCCTTCTTATATGTGGTTGTTTAGAAAAGACTAAACTTTCATGTTGTTGAAATTACTAACCACAATGTTCAGCTTGTCCTGTTCCCTTGCTTTTTCTTTAATGCATGACCCATTATTCTTAACCGCATCTGTTCTTCAGCATTCTTTGCTAGGCAATTCAAAGTGGGAAACATTAACAGCACAGCTATCTGGCTTTGGATCTAAGTGTATTGTTCCTGCGCATTTTGAAAATAACTTATATTGCTTTTTGCCCTCATGTTTGTAAATACATGTACAGTTTGTAAATACATAAATACATAGGCATTCCTCCTTTAATTAATGTGGCAGCTTTTCATATGCATAAGACTTCACAAGTTGCTTGGTGGTCAAGGCAAGATTTCTAAGGAGGCATTCAGTATGTGCACATCAGAGTGTATGGACACTGTTTTTCAGTATATATTGTTTTCTTTGACTACTAAATGCAAAACTGGGAACAAGTCCAGAATCTTTAATAGCTAGAATGTATTTCATGCTGATCCCTTCTAAATTGGTGTTCACCATCGCCAAGTTCTAAAGTGAGGGCTGCAATGATGATGAATTTCTCTAATGGGGTTTTTGTTCAGGGCTGCCTGATATTTGTATTTTCTGTACTGTAGGATTAAAACAGAAAGTCTCTGCTTATAAAAGGGCCCAATATGTTTCTGGCTGCAATGCCCTTAGGACAGATGTGCTGATATTTCTGTATTAGATCCTGATATCCTTTTAAATTTATACATTGTTACAGTATGTTTCTCAGCATACTCAGTTGTGTCATTTCACTATTGAAATTCACAACAGAGATTTTGTTCTTTGTGGTTCTTGGTGTTATGTCTTTCTGGCTCAGGGCTTACACTGAAATAAGTTCTTAAAATCTAATGCACAGTAGTAATAGAACTGTACCACCAACACTGTTCTATGTAAATCAATATATTGTTTTAAAATCTGTATGAAAAGGAGGTCATGCTCTCTTTTCTGGGCAGCACATGAAGAAATGAGTTGCACATGGTACTGTCTATTATCTTGGGGAATGGAATAAGCAGAGGTGGGGGACATCATGCAAGAACAGCAGGATTTCCAAAGATGAGAGTGAGAGAAGGGAAGGCGGGAGAGAGAAGAGGGAGGGAGGGAGATACTCATGGAGGAAAACAAGGCAACTGTAAATGAAAAAATCCAAGAAGTGGCTTGGTGGAGGCATTGAACCGTTGTGTCTTTTCAGTGCAGCACTGCATTTAAGTCGTAGTTATTGAAGAAAGGCAACAGCTGCTTCTTTAGAGCATGAGGCAGAGGAAATATTGGAGGGGCAGAAAAATAATCGTAGATACAGAGGAATGCCTTCCACAGGGACTGTCTTGCACAAGCCACTCCACTTTATGTAACAAAGTGTGGTGACACAATGCATGGTTTAGTCTTAGGAGTGCCCTGGAGTAGACAAATGTTGTACATCTGGAAACATTTAAACAAGTAATTAGTTTCTGGAAAAAATTGCAAATTACTCAAGGAAAATGAAGTCCATTGTGTTAGCTTCTGACTGCATGTCTACAAGATGTATGATTCTCCAGACTGCCTTAACCTTATCACTTCTTTGCTTCTCATAGCCACTACTTATATGTGGGGACAGGTAATGCAGTGGTATCAGGGCAGACAAGCAGGTATCACCATGGCCTGTGACATGTTTGCCCCTTCAGAAAAAAGGCCACTGAACTGGGAGGTGGTGGGGGGAGTGTACCCCTCTTCCTCACTGCTAGCATCCTCCCTGGCCTGCGTTTTGAGGACAAGGACCTGATCCTGTGGGTTTTCACTGTCTTGGTTAGACATTGCCAGGGAAGTCCTTTGCCAGCTGGGGGAACCTCTCCTGCTGGAGATCAAAATCTCTGACTGTAACACAGGCCACGCATTGCCCACTCTCTTCCCAGGCTTCCATCACAGCAGACATCCTCTGTTCCTTCACTACACAAAGAGAGAATGTTTTGGGGAAGGGGTGAGGGAGCACAGCAGACTTCCAGCCTTTCCCTCTCCCCACTGCTGGTGGAGAAGGCTGGCTGAGTAGAAGCACAGGAAGGCGGGGACCTCTCGGAGTTGGGATGCCGTACTATCCACGATGTTTGATAGCATGCATAATTAGAATTATGATGCTACTGTGAGATTGACATGTTGCCCATCGGGGGGATATTGCCTGCCCCTGGTGGTGTGCTGCCTGGCTGCGTGTGAGTCATAAGTGGAATATAGAATATAGAAGCTTTTGGGACGATAATTGCTATGGTTGTTTGTCATTGCAGAAGTAACGCTGAAGGTCCATGTAAGCGATGCCAGCACACATCAGCCAGTAACTGAAGCCTTCATTGAGATTTTTACCAACCAGATCTCCATTGCATCTGGAACCTCAGGAGCGGACGGCACTGCCTTCCTCAAGTTTCAGTATAAGCTGGGCAATCAGCTGATAGTGACTGCTAGTAAACATGCATATGTGCCAAATTCTGCACCGTGGAAACCTGTAAGATTGCCTGGTAAGAGATCTTTATTTTTGTTCTGAGGTAAGATTTTGCATCTAAAGGAAGCTACACAGTTTTGTATGATGTATTTTTTAATGCTTGTGATCCTGGGTAGGAGGAAGAACATCTGGGTTGTTCAAAAAAGACAAGGATTCTTCCTCAGTTAAACTGTGGCATCAGGGCTACATCAGTTTTCAAACAACTGTTGGTGCTCTTAGAGCTCCACAGCAAATGCAAATCTATTCCAGATCTTTTTCTTTATGGGAACTCTGTTTCCAAGTGTTTTGTTTCAGCAGCTGTGATACACTCATTTGTTTCTCTCTCAAGGTGTGGAAACAACTGTTGCACCATAGGCTGTAGTGTACAAAAGAAGTCCTGGCCTTTCAATTCTTGGCTGTGCCCATAGGACAGTTTTAATCTGTAGTTATGTTATCCAGATGTAAGGATTTTTTTAAAGTTGATTAGCGTGATTTGTTTCTTCTGCAGGCAAAAACTGTAACAATAATACTTGCATGTTAGTTTTTATCAGAATGCCTCAATTTTATGGGAAGTGGGAGACATTGCATTAGTTGTATAGAATGGGATTCTGAGTCATGAAGACTTATTTATGTACTGCTAAATAGAACAGATTGGGGATGGCTTTCAGACCTTGAAACGTAACACCTAGGTGAAGGTCACATCCTCAGTTTTCTTCTGCCTTTCCTCTAATCCCCAGCCATTATTAGAGTCCAAGTAGTTTGGGAATGGTCCCAGGCTTGTATTATATCCAGATCACACCCAAATATCACCTCAGATCTGATAATTAGCTGATGCCAAAGCCATGCCAGGTTTTAAGTGTGCTAATATTTAAATAATATAAATGATCACAGGACAGTGTTCAGCCCCATGCCTTGGCTCCATTTTATTTATTAAGATTTATTTTATTTATTAATATTAATATCTATTTATATTAATATTTCTAAAACCCCATTTTAGTTATTAAATATTTTTATTTATTAATATCAATTTTAAATAATATTTATTAATATCAGCCAGAGGGACTGTGTAACTTGCTGCAAGGTGGAGCAGCAAATGTATTTTCAGATGAGGAAAGGAACTTGAGTCTCTTCAAACTGAGGATTATGCTTTAGGCATTTCAACATGCTGTTTACTTATCTGCATTTGTGTGCTTCAGATAAGATAGACTGACTTCTTCCACATTTCCTCTGCTGTATTCTGCCACGTTTTCCAGCTGCTTAATGGAGCTATAGCGAAGACTAAGCCAGGTTCTTAGGTGCATAGAGAAAAAAGAAGAAGCAACTGAAATGCATTGCAGCAAGGCGAGTTTGAAATAAATAAAAGGGGACAATTCTTTACAGCAGCTGTAGTCAAAGATTGGAATAGGTTGCCAAGAAAGGTTGTGAAAGCTCTGTCTTTAAAGATACTCAAATCTCAGCTGGACACGCCCCTGCTTGGTTGAAGCAGGTGACCTCCAGAGGTTCCTTCCAACTGTAATTGTTCTGTGACTGTTTAAAAAGTTCCTTGATAGTTTTTCTGTTTAAATAAGATGAAGTGCAATTTCTTCAGCATACTTCATGTACTTCCTTAAGATACAATCATGTATGATTAAACAATGCAATAGCCTTTTCTTGCTTGAACCTTTTCTTGTTTTGTGTCTCCTGTCTTTCTGACTTTGCACCCTAGATCTTTTGAATGCAGCCTACTCCTCCATGGCCTGGAGTTTGTTTGGTTAGGTTTTTTTCTTGTTGCTTTTTCTCAAATACTGAGTTTGAGGCAAGGGAATCAAACATGGCATTGTTGTTTTGGTAAGTCATTGAAGTTTAAAGAGCAGTAATTGTATGTAGTTTCCGCAAAATCTTTCCAAGGCTGAAATGTGATCTTACCTCAGAAAATAGATTCCTTTCACCTCTGGTCATCCTCCATTGAAACAGGTAGATAGCTTGCCATTTATTTAATTGGGAGTAGAATGTTTTCTTTTGCTTTCTTTACCTTGAACTTAATCCTTTCCTTGATTAAAGAAACAACAAGTTACAACTTGATACGCCCTATGTAGGTTTACTGGGGTTGTTCTTTGAGTTAGTCCTTCAAAGGGACATGACGAAAAACTTCAGGCCCAAGATACTTAGGCTGTTAGTTTCTGTATTGACTAAGATACGTAGTCTCTAAAAACCTTTCCAAGAACTGTTTGTATTTAAATGCCTTGTATTTAAATGCCTCTTCAATTTGTAACCAGCACAGTATAGAAGTCTTGAAAACCATGGCATTTTTTGTTATTTTTAATCTGGGCTGGATGATGGGGAACAGGCAGTCATGATGTTTGCATCACAGTCAATATGCATTAGTTGTAATCTTACATTGAAAAGTTGTGGAGCTACTGAACTCATGTATTAGCTTTAAGGAATAAACATCAAGGGTTTTCTGTTCCCTTAATTCGCCAGAAGTGAACTTTTCTTATATTAACCAAAATAATTACTAGCATTTTACCACTTAAGCAGAAAAATTATTTATTTACATAAAGATAAATGGTAGGAGGAAAAGATTAAGATCTTTTTTTCCATTGAAATATTTATCACCAGAGCCATGGCTCCACTTATTAACAGTTCATTAATTTAACATCACTTGAGCTGTTGAAGTGTTCGTGATGGAAGATGTGCTCATCTATCTGCTCTTAGCTGCACATAGATTTTCCTTTCTAAATGATTAGGAAGAAAAATATTTGTGACTGGTAGTCCCTGTTTATGAGGATGTTGTTGGAGCAGTGTGTGCAGTGAACAGTGGGAAGTTGCTAAGGCAGCACAGTTCATTCAAGCTGGTAGGGTCGTGGTTGTGTTTAACCCCAGCCAGCAACTAAGTACCATGTAACTGCTTGCTCACACCCACTACCTGCTGATTAATACCAGGCCTGTGTCTGAGCAACGATTGGCCCCTCCTGGCCAGCACCATGGCATATACTGGGCATGACATGCTATGGTGTGGAATACCCCTTTGGCTAGTTTGGGTCAGGTGTCCTGCCTCTGCTTCCTCCTAGCTTCTTGTGCCCTCCTCACTGGCAGAGCATGAGACTGAAAAGTCCTTGATCAGGGTAAGCACTACTTGGCAACAACTTGAACATGGGTGAACAGCATTGTTCTCATACTAAAGCTGAAACTCAGCACTGCAGCATCTACTAAGAAAAAAGTAACTCTCTCCAAGCTGAAACCATGACAGTCAGTCAAGGCAAGGCATGTTATTCACTGTGGTGAAATGTAGTCCTAGGAACAGAGGATGCTTCTGGTGCTTCTGGGAGAGGGGAGCTCATCTGGGAAGCAGTATCTCTGCAGATGACATGTGAGTCATGGTAGATGAGCGATTGAAAATTACCTCCCAATTCAGCACTGCAATAAGGCAGAATAATCTGATCCTTAGCTGTAAAATAAGGTAAAGACTGAGAAGGCAGAGTATAGTGATTCAGAACTTGTCCTTGGTGCGACCACTCAGGAAAATGTGTGTCCAGTTCTGAATCCAGGCTGCAGGAAGAATGTTTATATCTCTAGGGTTATATCAGGAGTGATTAAAAGATTGGAAGATATGGCTTCAGGGGAAGACTTGGAGGTGCTTAATTTATTTTGTTCACCAGAGAGAAAGCTCATGGAGTAATTTGATCGTAATCCATCAGTACCCACACAGAGAACAAGAAAAGGATATGAGAGAATTCCTCTGTCTAGCAGGCTTGTATAAAAAGAAGATCAAATGGCTGGAAGTCTAACCTCAATAAATTTTGATGGGTAAAAAGGCACAAAGTTCAACTGTGCTCATAATTATTTACTTTGATGTTGTGGTGTGTTCTTCACCACTGGACACCTTAAAAGAAAATTTGATAGCTTTTCTACATGTTTTCTAGTTTAAGCTCAGCTATTGGAGCTGAAGCAATAATTAATTCAGGGAAGGCTGTGGTTACACAGGAGTGAGACTGGATTGTCACAGTCATCCTTCTGTCATGCTGAGAAAAGATTGTGCAGGAAAGCCCGAGGGAACTTTAGAGGTTGCATGTGCATTATAGCCTGGCGTATATGTTGGAAGAAGATGTTGGCATGTTTTATTGTAGTGAGCTCCCTAGGGTGTCTAAATTATATTAGCTTTCTTCATGCAAATTAAGTTATTGGAGTAAAGACAGACAAATTCTGTAATTGTGTGGCCTTAGTGCTACTTACAATAGGCTTTCCTGTTTATGTTGCCTGATGTATAGGTCTGTTTCACATCTAGAGCATTGGAAAGAAAATTCTCAGCTGTACTTGCAGTCACATGATTCTTTGTTTTATTTTTCCAATGCTCAGATACGTTAAGACCATCTTCTAGATGGTGGTTCTTATCAGTGTGTTTCTCCAAGTTTCTTCTCCTTTCCTCTGTATTTCTCCCAAATACTAAAATTTGTAATCTTTAAAAAAGTATATTTCTTAAAATAGTCTCCATATTCATAGCTAACATCTATACAGTCTTTTGTATTAGGTAATAGATATTAGTTTAGAGGAAATTTATGAAGCTCCAGAAAATCAGAAGAGCTTGCAGTGTTCCATTAATCAGTTCTGGAAATGTCTTCCTCAGCTTGTGGTCTCTTCAGAATGAGATGAGTACTTTCCAGGTGCAAACGTGGGATGCTGCCCACTTCCAAAAAATTATTAGTCTCTATTAATCTCCTTTTCTTCTTCTGTCTTTGAAAGCCATGCACGGACTGTGGGCAGATTTACTTCTTACTGTTTTCATGGGTGTAGGAGTCAGATGTGCTTGGTGGCTAATTCCATACGTACTTCTGGTCTTCTGGGTCTGAAGAACTTAGCATGAAATTATACCATGATCTTCACTCTTCAGAGATGTGTGTCCATACAGACACAGTCCCCTGTAAGGAACGTCAGTCCCCTGTAAGGAACGTCAGTACCCAGTGGCAAATGAGGTCCTTGGGGGCAAATTTCTTGCAGCAAATACCATTTATCTCTCTCCTTTTGCACCACTGATAGAGACAGTAGTTCCGCTATATATAACACTGCTGTAGTGTGGGTGGTGACTCAGTAGGGACATGCTGTATTTTAAAGCAAATTATTCACATTTATTCATCATACTTTACCTTTCTGTATGACTTTTTATGTAATCTCAAAGTATTTAAAAGTTAAGTTTCATTAATATCTTCCTGAGGTAAAAAGTATAGCTGTTTCACAGAAAAATAATGCAGTCAGACTGAGTTACTGTTCCAGTCCTCTTCATGTAATGACAAGTGTTTCTCTGGAGCTGGGAATTATAACCCAAAACCCTGCTTCACTCTGCACTCTTGTGTGCTTTCAGCTACCATGCACGACTTGCAGGAGTCAAAGTGTAGAACAGGCTGTTTAGGTCAATAATAATACCCTGGCAGTTTAATTATTTGGTTTAGAAAATGCATATGGTTTCTGCCATGTATACAGTATGATTATAATAGTTTGGGTGGCCTGCTTTTGCAAAAATGTAGAAGAAAGTACGTGTTGTTGTTGCGTTTATGAGAACTCAAATATATGCCACTTAAACCACTTCTCTCCCACAGTGTTCTCTTCACTGAGTCTCGGCCTTCTTCCTGAACGCTCAGCTACTCTCATGGTCTATGATGATGTAGTCCAGATAGTCTCAGGATTTCAAGGTATGATGTTTCTTGGAAGTCAGAAGTGAAATTTGAGGGTCTCTAAACAAAAAGCCTGACAGCCTGATACTTTCTGAACTCTATCCTGTGGATGAGACTGGTTATCTCATTGGGAGTTTTTCTGAGTTCCTCAAGGAATGCTATTCTGTGGGATGGTTTTACCAAACTGATTAATAGCTAAATTCATTCCTAACTGCTGTGATTAGGGAATTCAAGTTACTTGGTAATAAACAAGTTTGGACTTCAGTGTGCTGTCTGAGAGCTAGAGATGAAGTTTATTTTGCTATCTGTTAAGTGTTTCGGTTCTTTTTTTATATCTAACCTCATTTAGCTGCCCTTACAGAAAATGTTTTCTGATGTTGTTATTGTCTGAGAAATTTATCTGGTTTTGTTTATTGCTTCCTACTGTGAAGGCCTTAGAAATTTAAGGCATAGAAAAATTTCTCATATCAACTTTGTTGTATATCCTATACAAACTTACTTTTCTTAAGTACCTCCTGTGGACCCCTTATCAGACTGTCTGCAAACCCACATATTACAAAATAAAACCCACTGTTTTAGAAGAGTAAAGTTTGAATCACCTTTTCATAAGGCCAAACGTAGAAGTTTAAGCAACAGTAGCATCAGTAGGATGAACACTGTGTTTTCTGAATTACACAGTAAAGGATAAAATGTTAATCTGATTTAGGGATCAGACCTGACTTAGCCCAGTTGATGTGACAACTGAGGTAAGTCTGTTGATGTAAGAACAGAAATTTTTAAAGATACCTTTAATGAGCCAAAACAAGGCACATTCTTCCTGTGAGCTTATTGTGCATAAACTTTGTCTTATTCCTGTGTATTATGATTAGCATCACTCCACCAGATAATTAATAAGCATGGGAATACTACCTTCAATAATATCCTAAGAGAACTTTGTTTTATCTGAGAGAATATAATACAGTTATGCTTTCCTGACACCTTTTTTTATAGTTAGAAAGCATCCAGATATACAATAGGCTTTTCATTAATGATAGCAGTAGGTACAACTGGAGCTGAAAAAGCACTAAACAAATTAGGTAGCTGATGGAATGCTCAGAAGGAGCTTGAGAACAGCACAGCTGCCATACAGACATTCTGCAATTTGAGAGCTATATTATCTAATGGTTTAGATTAGATGGACAGTGAACTGTGTTAAACCACAAGGGATTCCATTAGACAAGACATGAAATGTTGTTTACCAACAGTATTCTACTAGCACAGTATATTAAATACTTTTACTCTTTTGTAAAGTGCTAATATGCAGTTAACTTTAAAAGAACAGTCTTTTCGTATTTACAGCTTCCTTTCTTCAAATAAATGAGGGATGTTAAAAGGCTAGAGGGACAATTTAACAACTGACACTCATAAATATTTCCCACATAATCATGCTCCCTTCAGTGAATTGATCCAAAGTGTCCCCTATATATATATAAATTAGAATAGTATTACTGGTTCTGCTGGTATAGCAGAGAAAGAGGATAAAAGAGGAAAGTGATGCCCCAAGTACTCTAAGGGTTGGGATTTGAACTCTCAGTCTTGTCCAGTAAAAACTATTTTATGGGAACAGCCCACAATCCTTTTCTTGGGAATTCTCTTATGGTGAAACCTGAATGAAGGACAGCCTAGACATTGTACTAAAATTTGAATGGAGCCTCTCTTGTCTTGATCCAAGGTCCTTGTGACCTAGTTTTTCTCTGTTACTTCTCCAATTTATTTCCCAGTAATTTCACTCTGCTTCAAAAGAGCTGATTAGGAGTTACCTCAGTGCAAAAATGAGAGCAAAACAGAACCCATTATACCCAGGAACAGACTGGGAACACTGGTGTTGGAAGCACCAGTCAAAGGGAAAGAAAGGTCTGTCTGGTACAGTAAGTTACCAGTTGCTTCTGAATAATTAAGCAAGCAAGCGACTTATTATGCAATTGAGAGGTCTGTCTGAGTTGATGCAGCCAGCTTCATTTTCATGATGGCATTACATTCCACTGCTCTGCTCTGTCAGTAATTGCAAGGGATGGAGCTTGCCAGCCACTGGGTCATTTAAGTTACTTAATACCAGCCCAGTGATGAGCTGAACCTTCAGCGTTCAGTGAATGGGAGCTGTATGGGTACCCTCTATCTGCCTCTGACATATGAGCAATCAGAGCATGAACTACTGATACTTCAATGTTATTTTGCATAGATTGAAGCTCAAATGCCAGTAATGCCATGTGTCATGTATTCAGTGTGACGAGAGGTTCCCTAGAGGGACTCTTTGAGATGGTTATGTCTTCAGGTGTGTCCAAACTGGAGTTTGGACTCCAGTCCAGACTCCAGTCCAAACTGGAGCTGACAGCCTTTGAATCATTGTGTGATTCAATGCAGGGCCAGTGTATGACAAGAAGATGTTTAAAGAAGGTAAGATCAGTGCTCAGCAGTCTTATACCTCATGGCACTCACCAAGTGGAGAGAGGTCACATGCCAGTTTTATACTTGAATGTGTTTGGATTTTGTTTGGGGTTTTTAAGTCAAAACTAGATATCATGGAATCGTGGAATACCAGCTTGGAAGGGACCTCAAGGATCATCTGGTCCCACCTTTCTAGGCAAAGCAGGACCTAGACTAGATGTCCCAGCATGCTGTCCAGGTACCTTCAGTAGAAGCAATAACAGTCCACTCCCAGTGATAAGTGTTGACTTGTTGAAAAAAAAGAGAGTATGGTCAGCACAAGTCTGTCTCTGCATTTTACCACTTCCAATTCCCCCAGTAAATCTATTCCTAAACATATGCCCCCAAATCCTCTATGACCTCCTCTAAAGGAATACACTGGATTATTTTCTAGCAAGGTGGTGAGAGAAGGCAAAAGTTTTGGTAGCTGCTTACCTCACAAGCCTTTCACCGGTAGGTCCCGGTATTCTGCGCCTTCAAAGGCTCTTGCCAGGTTTGGAGTGGTCCAGCTGAGGCTAGATCTCTATCAAAGAGCTTGTTAACGTAGAGTGTGAATTAACTACTCTGCACTGATTTACTGTAGGTATAAGCACTATCTACAGAGGAAGCTGTTTCTTTCACCTTAAAACTTGCATCCAAGTTTTCCTGCCAGGTTTGGGGCTAAGTCACAGGAATGCTTTGTGCTGCCTTTAGGATTCAAGAAACTAAGACTGGCTTTCTGAGTCCTCCCTATCTAGTTAAAATTTGGAACGTCATTGCTCTCCTAGTGCTACAAAACAGCTATTTGTTAGTAGAAGACCGTAGAGCCTTCACATAAACTACAGTGTTAGACACTCAGCAGCAGTTACTTTGGTTTTAATTCTTAATTACTTCAGATCTTTGGAAATATAATACTGGTTCTTGGCAACTTGCGTAAGTCATCTTAACCAGAGATTCAGACTGCAGAAGAGCCTACAATTTTACATTGAACTGTTAGTGGTAATCCTAATGCCAGTTTCTTTATTGTGTTCAGGTTTTTTTCTGTTTTGTTACTGTGAACGCTTATCACTACGGGCTGTAGGAGCCTGCTCAGTAGTGCAGTCAGAGGTTCCCAGCTCCCTGAACAGATCTGTTCCCAGGGTATAGCAAACTACTGTGGTATTGCAGAGCACTCAGGAGAGAAAGCTTCCCCAAGTTCATTGCAGTCAATTTATTTAGTCTTTCGTGTTGTTTTCCATTGAAACCTAGAAATTGGGTAAGGGAGATTTCTCCCTATTTCACATGAGTGTTGTGTAATGCCTGTCTTAAACACTTGAGGATACTGCCAGTCCTGAGAGCCTGCTGTAAATACTTATGTGTTTCAGAAATTGAAAAGCTTGGTTTATAGCTTTTTCTTGCAGAATTGCCAAAGACATGAGAGCTAAACAGTGATCAGCCATTTGGAGGTACTTGCCTGCCTACATAGCGATTCCTGTTGGCCAATACAAAGTTTGTCCTGTGGAATTTTTGTGTTTTCTCATAGCTAGAGCTTCTGCTAGAAGATAATGGAAGAAAAGATTCCAGTCTCCTGGTTAATGACATTGGCAGTTACAGAGCTTAGGAGTTGAGAGTCAAACTCTTTAATCTTTCTTGCCGTGAAGTTGCATGTAACCTTAAAGTGCTGGCAGAGACTAATAGGGGAAAAAAAGCAAAATTGTTTTGAGTTGACATCTTTGAACTGCATAGTCAAATGTGAATTAAGAAAAAACCTGCTTGCCTCTTGATTTTGTGCTGGGGTGTGTGTGTGTGTTCTGTGCATATTCAAAATGAGCTCCAGAAAATACAATAGCTTTTGATTTAAAAATTAATTTGCATGTTGCACACACAAATTTGCAGATGGAGTCTTGCTGTGTGTTGCTGAACAGTGATAATGGTGAGCATCCATTGAAAAAAAGACTGTTGACTTTATAAACTGAGATTTAAATGAGACATGAAGTGCCATAGCACATAAAACACTCTTAAATCATGTTGCAGCAAAGACCCCTCAATTAACACCTAGCGATCTTGAAAAAAACTCTCAAACTATACAACACAGAGGAAAAGAGAGAAATCTTAGATGCCCACTAATCTGATTCTGTTTAGATGTGTTCTTTGTGTGGGAAAATGTGGAAACTTTTCACCCAAGTTTTGTCAAGTAAATCTTTTTATCCAGGGATTTAAATGAAAAGCAATTGTTCCCTCAGCACTAGAGGTAGGTCATGTGGCCAAAGCTTTGTAAAAATTAAATACAGAGATTACACAAGTTAATTTGGACTACAGGTAGAATTGTCCCTTAGAAAATCACTTTCAAGAATATAAATTACGTTTATCTTGCTATTTCAGGAATTCAGGAAAAACAAAATATAAACAAATGTGGTGAACAGGATGCTTTTCTATGCTTTCACGTGCTCTGTCTCTGAACTCAGTTTTAGTTTCGGATATATACATTAAAATAAGCATGTAATGAAATTGGAGGTGATCCAGGGGAGAAAAACATAGCAAGAAAAGCCTCTGACATTAGGTGCCTTAACAGTTTTGCTCTGTAATACTTGTGGAAAAATAATGGCGAGTGCAAAATAAGTGTAAAAATACTGTTTTCCCCCCTCTTTCATAATAGCCCTCTGATGTCTCTATCCTTCACAAACTGTCACAATTTATAATAAAAGACGACTGTAGATGTGCCTCCATAAATGCAGAAACCTACGTATTCTGCCCACCTTGGATATAAAGTCACTTCTAATTATTTTTAGGTGCACGGACTCAGCCACAAGTTCACTTTCAGAGAAGATCTGTGAAATTACCTGAGAACACTAGCTACAGCGATTTGACAGCATATCTGACTGCAGCCAGTTCACCCTGGGAAGTGGACAGTTTTCCTTATTTGCAGGGATTAGATGGAAATGGAACAGGTAACCCACTACTTTGTTTTTGCTCTGATTTCATACTGGTCCTGAGATTGACTTTTGACCATACAATTTTTTCCATTCCCCATTCCAGCAGATGTTCCTTAAAATTCATGTGATGTTACAGGTTCAACTTCCCTACCAACGTGCTGTTCCAATAAGCAAGAGAGCAAGGTCCGCTGTCCCTTAAATGGGGCCACTGAATACCAAAGGTGAAAACTCTGATCTTGGGAGATCAGAAAAGTTTGTTAACACTTGTAGTTTAGAGCTAAGTTTCCAAATGTGTCACACATGCACATACAAGAATGGAAGTTAATGTGAAGGGACAAAAGAGAATTTAACTTGAGGATGCCATAGAATTCTTGTTCATTTTTTTTCTAAAAATAAATAAAATGCCTGTATATCAAGGATTCAGTATTCTGTTGTTTCAGCTATGACTTGTTTCAATGGCTTGGTTAATACTTTTGAATCTAGCTTTAGCCAAAAATGTGCAAATTCATCTAGCACCAAGGGAAAACAACGAAAATTCATAGTAGAAACAAAACCACTGTTCAGTTCAAAGTTGTAATACATTTTTATGACTGTGACTGCCTGTTAATCTTCTTCCACTTCTCATTTACTCTTAATTGAAATAATTGGTGTTGTGTAGGCTAGCAAAAAATAGAAGAATTGGGAACAGAGCTCTTTAAATTCATAAAATGCTGCTGGGAAAAGGAGAATAATGTTTTCTCTATGTTCCTAGTGATGTAGAAAGCAACAGTGGACTTGCAGTGCAGCAAGAGAGATACAGACTAGTTATGAGAAAAACCTCACTACGGTGAGAATAGTTTAAGCTTTAGAAACAATTGCTTGCGGGTGTTGGACAAGGTTAGGGAATGACCTGCGAGGATGGCATAGGCGTAAAGAGCCTGCTTTGAAGCAGGCTGAATAACCCCTGCTGTTTCTCAGGATGCGTTTACTTGTGATGTATTGATCTAGGTGACTTTGAATGCTAGGTCATGTGTGTATATACTGAGCTTGCTATCTTTTCCCTAAAAAAGAAAAAAAAAAAAAGGCAAAATAAACTTCCCTGTGTACAAATCTGAATATCCCCTTTTCTATTATGATTAGGAACGTCTGCTACCTTACTCCAATACTTCTGTCTGCTCCAGGGAGTACATCTCATCCTATCTCATTCTCTCTCTCTGTTATTTCCCTATTCTCATCTTCAACCATCAGTCTTATCTGGCTCTTCATATTCAGACATGATCAAATATCTCTTTATCTCTTTTTTAAAATGAAGGAATGCACTTGATCTCATTCGTCTGTCTCCTTCCTCATCTCCTTTCTTTTTATCTCTAAACCCACTGAACAAAGCGTTAACAATGTGTGTGGGATTCCCAAGTCTTTCCTTAGTACTCAGCAACCCAACTTCCCACCCTTGCATTTATTTAGTGAAAATAGGTCTTGCCAAGTTTTCAGATGGTCACTTTCCTGAGACTTACATAGAATCATAGAATAGTTAGGGTGGGAAAGGACCTTAAGATCATCTAGTTCCAGCCCCCCTGCCATGGGCAGGGACACCTCACACTAAACCATGTCACCCAAGGCTCTGTCCAACCTGGCCTTGAACACCCCAGATAGCCGGGATATCGTCTTTCTCCTGTTTTGCCTCCTACAAAACAGGTGAATGCGCCCCTGGATTTTTAGTGTTGTGTTTGCTTGCATGACAGAACCTTTTCTACTTGAGCATGGAGCCCTGGATTTGACTGTTACTAGCCTTCAAGTGAAAGTATGTCGCAAAAGACCAAAATGACTGGCAGATGGGGTTTAAAAGACTGTGAAGAGCCATGTTTTCTGAATGCTGTAGTATTAGTATTCAGTATGATATAATACAGACTACAAATACAATATATTGGTATATGCACAGTAGTATAGGTGAAATGTTCTCCATTTTTATGAGAAGTTTCTCCTCCTGTGGAAAGATGGAACTATAAAATCCTAAACTTGGCTTGACTTGCTTTCCTTCATCTCCACATGGCTTGGTGAAGATTTCACCTGAAAAGCTTTTTCAGAAATAAAAAATGAAATCACCACTTGCTGGGGTAATTTGAATATTTCTCTTATCAAAAGGAAAATATGTAAAACTTCTAGAAGTCTAAAAAAACTTATCATTTACATGCATGGGAAGTTTTGGAGTGTTCCTGAACACTGCTCCGTCTCTTCTGTCTCTCACCTCTCTTCCCCACCCAGTTACTCCTCTGTTCTTTCACAGTCCTACATGTCTGTAGAGTTTTGGAGAGGTCTTCCCATTTGTTTCAGTGAGCTCAGTTCTCTGACTAGTATTCATCCAGAGTGACTTTACAGTTGTTTTAACTAAGACCTATTGTCTATGAGTTCAACAGTTTCCACTAAATCCCAACTGGGTGTCGAATATGGAGCAGTGAAAATTTCTTGCATGAATCAGCATGTTCCAAACATAAAAATTCCGAGAATTTAGCTGCTCGTAGTGACAAGCCTGTATAGTATTAGCTTATTGTTTGTATTAATCACCAGTTGAACAGACTGGTTTCACAGTATCTTGTCTTTTTAACTAAGGTAAACAAAACTTGACATCAGCTACAGCAATGGACAAAGCTGGCTAATAACCATTACTCCTGCTGCATTTGTAGTCTGTTCTATAAAGAGTTGAGTCTAAATCACAGAGGATTTTCCTCTGATTATTTTTAGAGCTCTTTGCAGGTCACCAGAAGTCAAAAATGATAAGAAAGAAATGAAAGCTGACATTTATTGAAGTCCATTCCCATTTAATCTGTGCATGTGCTTATCATTTTTTAGCATGTGAGAATTTCATAAGCATTGATTTTAATTTACCTTTACAACAGAAAAGACAAAGATTTATCTTTTTAATGAGCATTTAAATACTGTGCAAGGTGGAAAACTGAAGGATTATTTCTTCTTGCAGAGGTCAGTGGATTTCAGAAATTTCTTCCATTTTCTAATATAACTTGTTCAACCCAGCACTGAGCAAAGCATCAGTACAAGACAACACAGAGCAAAGTCAGTACATCTTAAGTAAAAAAGATGCAAAGTCAGAATGCTTTTTCTGGGGATGAAAACTCATATTTACAGATATTAGGCAGATATGCTTTATCAAGACACTAATGAAAGAGAAATTCAAGACATTTGATATCTAAAAATAAGTAAAATATATAATTTAATCTTAAATATTAATCTTACTTCAGATAACTAAGATCTGAAGTTGTACCTTTTGTCATTAGGAATTTGTAGTATGCCAGAACTTAGTCAGGTTATGCTACTAAGTACCAGGAATTTATTTCTGTGATACAGCCTGAGAAACTTAGTGGCTCAAGTCCAGTGACCTGGGGACATGTATCAGTCTGACATAAGTTACAGGTGCGTGACAGAAGCAGTGGATCGAACAGTCGGGAGTAATGGAACAACTTTTCCCCCACCAGTTCCCTCCTCTATTTTATATTCTAAGGCTGTAAGGGGATGATACTGTGCACCATTGGAACCTGTAATATACAAATGCTTGGGTAGGCTTTCAGCTTTCCCCTACACCTTAACTGAATTTCCAAACCTTATTTTTTCTGGTTTTCTCTCTGTTAGCTCTGTGGCTTTCTTATATGGTCATCTTCGGAGTGCCTGTTTTCTCAGCATTTTAATTCCTCTGGAAGATATGCTTCTGCCCTGCCGTTCACAGTAGATCAAAGCAGCGTGCATTCCCCTTTGCTTGTCAGCTGTGCAGCAGTGATGCTTGCCTTGGAATCTGGGGAAAATGTGCATCAGAGCAGATGCTATAGTAAATAAGCCACATGCTGGTTATTTTCCATGTCTTCAGTTTGGCAACTCTTGCAAAATCCAAAGAATCTGAAAATTCTGAGGAGTTTTATCTTTTTCCTTTCCGTTTGCCAATTTCCTGCCACTTTCCCACCCCTCTCCTGGTGATGTCTTAACTTTGGTGAGCTGTTACTCAGAGATAACAAATTTAAAAGCCATTCCTTGAGACTTACTCACTGTTAGGAGAAGTCATAAAGGTCTTAATGCTTTCCCTTCATTCTCTCAAATGTACTCATCCTAATGAATAGTCACTGAGATAATGCATGTTCCTGAGGATACTGTGTGTCTCAGCGTTGCAGGTAGTGTACCACTGCGGAGTGTGAATGTGCTTTTACAGGCAGTTTATGCTGATGTAAGGCACCAGGATTGCAGGAAGGACAGTACCCCGTGCTCTGCCAACCAGGCACCGCTGCTACTTCTGTCACATTAGCCCCACAGCAAGATGACAAGCTGCACAACCCCAGATTAGCACGAAGGAGGTTGCAGGACTGATGCTCTTGGCAGCACTAGGGACCCGTAAAACTGGAAGCTCCATCTCTTCAGATTTGAACTACTACCACTATTGCTTAAAGTTTCAGTTCTCTTTGGTTTTAAACTTCAAGCTTTCCTCCTCTGAATACATGTATGTATATACCCCGAATACATGTGTGTGTGCATATATATATATATATTTTATATATACATGGTATTTTTCCCTGTCATTGATTAATTTGGTTAAATGGCTGAAGGGTTATAACGCTTTTTTAAGTAGTGTTGTCATGAGGTAACATCCATTGGCATGCAGTTTAAACATAAAGAGTAATTATTATTACCTTACATAGATAAGGAGCTAACACTGTGTATCCTAATAATCCCTTTAGCTTGGTTTATTTCAGTGAAAGGCCAAAGGAAACCCATCCTGGCATTCTTAAACATATGCCTGATCATCATTGTAGTTGCACTGCGTGTTTGGCTGTCAGTTATAATAGGGGCATGTGAGGCTATAGTAAAGGCTTGTGAGATTATTTTTTTTTTTGCCATGATTATCACTGTGATATTCATATATATTTATTTAAGATGAATTAAAATATATGCAGGAGATTTTTTCATTGTCATTTTCTTCACAATTTTCCAAAATTAAGTGAAAAATACAGAAGCATGGATATCTGTGTTGTGAATTTTGTAAGGTGGGGAGGATTACTTCCATAGTCCCTAGAGGAAATACGCTGGTGTAGTACTGCATTTTTGGACACCATGGGTGTAAATTCTAGGAAATTCTGTGGTCACAATATTCATTCATTCTCTTGGTAGGAAACAGCACTAGGTATGACCTCACCCCTGTCACTGCAGTCAGCGTTCATCTCCTCAACAGCGATGGGACTCCAATCCCTGTGAATGGCCCCATCTATGTAACAGTGCCTCTGCCAACAAACAGCAACCTGAAGCACAATGCGCACGTTCCAGCGTGGAGGTTTGACCAAAAATTTGGTAGGTAACATCTCATTGGGATTCCCTGGATGGCTTCATTTGCCTGAAACAAATGTCTTGCTGTATTTATTATGTTAACGTAAGCATACAGAAATCTGTTTTCTGTCTAAAAGAAGACTGAGTTTTATTCATCAAGTAATACATAGTATATATGCAAATATACTTGAGTAGCATTGTGTGCCACTTCTAGACAGAATTTTTTGTAAATGTACCATTTTTGCAGTTATTAAATATTTCATGTAAAAACTATCTTGAAAGAACTTGATTTCACCCACAGGCGGAGAAGTAGGAAGACATATTTACTGCAGCATTGAACTGGAAGCCTGGAGAAATGGAAACTAGCCTTATCTTTGCCAGCAGCCAGCATCTGACCTTTGGTCTGTCTCTTGTCTGTAGCTCAGTTTCCTGCCTGTCAGATAGGGAATATAGTACCAACTTCTTTTGTAAATCACTTTAAGATTGACTACTACATTAAAGCAGAAAAGTACATATAAATGATTTCAAATTAAAAAAAATAAGGCAAGCAAAATTAATAAAATAATTTTGAAAGGACCAAGTGAGTAATATGAGCTGTAAAATGCACTCAGTGTTCTACACTTTAGGATAATGTTTCCCATTGCAAACAGGACGTTTTCCAGAAATATGTGGTTCAGGCTCCCTATTTCTGTTTGTTTGTTTTTTCATTGCTAGCTGGTATACTGTGCTGGCCATCTTTACACCTTCCAAGTGAAAATGATTAAGGGGTCCATAAGTCTTTTCTGGTGGTCCCCCTTCAGTTAATTGCACTGTGTCTTCTTAAATATGGACCAGATGGTTGTTAAGAAAAAGAAGTGAAAAAAAGAAGGCTGGAAGGTGAGAAAGATAGATGCTGTGAGGAAGAGAAGAAGAAAAAGAGCCAGAAATGTGGGTCTGTATAGACAATTGGTGGGATTTTTGTCCCTGCAAGGCAAATGCTTTGAGCCAGTGTATGATCACATCCAGGAGTAGAGCAACAAGCATGAAACCAGCGTGTTGGCGGAAGGGAGGGGAGGGAGAGTGAGAGAGGTGAAGGGGGAAACATTTCTTGCTTCCTTCCTGCCTCTCTTCACTGAAAAAGGTGATGTATTTTCAAACAGCATGCTGTAAGTCTTCTGTCAGAAGTTGGCTGTATTAGAGTGTGAAACAGTGGGATTTAATAAAGAATAAATTTGAATATGATGAATGCTCCATCCCTGGCAGTGTTCAAGGCCAGGTTGGACGAGGCCTTGGGTGATATGATTTAGCGTAAGGTGTCCCTGCCCACAGCAGGGGGGTTGGAACTAGATGATCTTAAGGTCCTTTCCAACCCTAACGATTCTATGATTCTATGAAAATTGAGTAATAGAAAAAAGAGTGCAGTGAATGGATTCAGCGTTTCCCTTAACTGTGGAAATGGCACTTCTCTGGTGGTGCTCTCACACTAAGTTTCACTGCATTCTTCCTGAAACTGATTTTAATTTGTGAATTTATAAACTATTTTGTTTTCCCTTGTTCAGAAAAAGACAGGGAAGACTGACTCACGTTTACTTTCTCCACAGAAAGCAGTCCATCCCCAGTCCTTCCTGTCAGCTGTGTTATAGCTGCAGACTGCTTCATTGCTAGTCACTCACTTCAGTAAAATGGTTCTGATTTTGATTATAGAGCTTTCTCATTTATGGCTGAATTTCCATGCCCCTGTCATGGGGCCACAAAGGCTCTTGGTGTGGAAAATGGTTTTTACTCTTGCGCATAAAAAGCTAGTTACCCTTTTGTGTACAGTATATATTAGTAAAGAGCAATACGGGTTAGTTAATTAGTGTTGCAGGCTTGAGGCTCCCAATCTTGAGACAAGTCCAGCCTTGTTTGATTCATGACAAACTGCTGGAGGACTTGTGTTATTGGAAAGGGAAGGCTTGAGGACCACTAAACAAAATGTGTCTTTGTTGGGTCGCTTAGCTTCACAAAGCCATGGAGAGGAAGGTATTGAAGATGATATGCTTAGGCTCCAGCTCACACTTCAGCTGAAGCAAGCATCTTTCCATGCAACCAAAGATGTTGAACAAAGACGCATTTGAGCCCTGACTGCATCATGCCAGTTCTAGTAGAATTTTGGCCATGTCCCAACCAATTTATATTAAAGTAGCCTAATTTAATAAGTAGGGCAGCCATTCTATTTGTGCAGGCTGCATGAGCACTCTAAGGGCTGTCAAAGTAGCTATATGTAAAGTAAACACGGTGTTATCCTGTCATTCCCCATTCCTGTTGCGCTTGGACTGTAAAGGGAGGAGGATGGATGATGGCTGGGATGGCTCCATGCTGGAGAAATAGTTAACTGGCAAATAAGTTTAACACATTTGCACTGCCAAATCTGTGCCTTGTCAGGAGAGGACACCTAACCTCATTATTCTGATTGTCTTTCATTTCAGGAGCTGCTTTTTTTCAGTGATAGTTCTGTTGCAATCTCTCCTTAATAGATTTTCAGCGGATTAAATTTTCACACTTGTATCTGAAAATCGAGTAAATGCCAGAGATAGGGAACTGTGACTATTACCAGGCAATAGTGCAGTGCTTTTCTCTAGCAGAGTACAGTGGGTGCTTGTTCGTGCAAGCCATTGTTTTTGTTTAGAATCCATGTGGTTGTCATCATTACTGCATGAAGTATAATTTCTGCTCTAAAAAGCAGAGTTACTTTTCACTTTTAGAGGGGAAAATGGAGAAGGGACAGAAATACCACAAATATGTTTTAAACCTCAGAATTTCATACATTTTGCTGATCTCATGATGTACTAATATAAACCCAGTGGCGCCTGATTGGAAGTGCAGAGATTTTTATAGTTTCTACAGAAATTAGGCATATTAGCATATTATAGCAGCCAAAAATAATTAATGGCTTTTTAGGATGTTTACTGTAAACAATCTGTATTTTCATGACTACAGTTTCTGCCCTTGAGAGAAGGAGGAGAAGCAGCATAGCCTACTTAGGGCTGAGGGTGGTTCCACTGACACTGATGAAACACACAGCCAGAAAAAGCAGGCTGACATCAAAATAAGGCAATCTGCTACATCTAGTTTAGGCTGTTCCAAATGAGATTTTCCATTACAAAACAAACTTACTGCTCTGCATGCACAACAAGCAAATTAAAGCAGTAATACCTTTTTGGATAATTAATAAAGAGCAGCTAGCTATGCCTGGGAGAAGTTTTAGGGTAAAGGAATATGTCTAGCCTTGTTCTTGTGATGGAGATGCATTCCACCACTTTTCTCTGCAGCATTTCTTAGTGTCGGTAATAATAAGCACAGGTACACTGATTTTCTGGAGGTGCATACTCTAAAATGTATCTTAATCATTCCCTGCTGTTGACATATCCGTATCTCTTGTGTTTCACACTGCTGTAGGAGAGTAGTTTTATTTCATAGTGCACACTTAAAGGTTTGAACAAGAAGAGATATGGGTTCTTGTTTTTATAAATCAGGATTGCTCAGTGTGGTTTTCTGGGTTCCTGGCTTTTTTTCTTTCCCAAATGTGTTGGTTTTTTCTCTTCTCAAAATCTGAAGGGCTGGAAAACTTTTTTGTTCTTTATCCATAAACAGATGGTTGGGATCATGACTTCCTCCCTCTGTATTTGCCTTGATGTCAGCAGGATTTACAGCAATGAAATTAATCTCTCTATTCTTGGACACCAGATTTCTATCCAAGACTTCTTTCTAGCCTTGTCCTCTTCAGTCAGAAATGAATGCTACAGATCCCAGTAGGAAGGAAACTTTGTACCTCCTGTATCATTTCCAGCTTTCACCAGCTGGACTGAATAACACAGCACTTGCTTAGCTGTATTCTCCTCAGCCCCCACTTAAATGGCTTGCGCTTTATGTTAAGGTGTCTGTTTCTTGTTGGATTCAGTGAGTAAAATTGTAAGACCAGAGTTCTCCATTTTAAGTCCTCAGTTTCATCCCATGTGATCCAGAGGCATTATATTGCAACTAGACCTCTACAACCACATCTAGAGCTGTATGAAGGACTTTAAAATATTACCAAATATTTCAGTATGCATAATACGGAAAGGGGATTTATTCTTCAGTGGCAGTATCAATGTATCTGCTAGTTTATTAATTCCACCCAATAACAGGAAAATATTTTCAACACTATTTTTACCTTGTGGGGCAAAGGACTGTGGAGTGAAGGGGTTAAACCTACACTCCTTTGCTCCTCCTCCTTAAAATGTGTTATTTCTTGTGCAGTACGGGTAAATGAAGTACCGTTTGTCTGCTCTTCCTCCTCTCCGAACACTCGGTGTACATCTTTGACATGACCTTGTTGTCTTTAAATTACTAGCTTCTTTGCAGAGCAGTATGTTTCCCCAGTGCCTGAAATCTCAACCATGTATTAATGTAAAGTGATGGCAGAATACAGAGAAGAGTATCTTGGGGAGCACTTTTTATAGCTTTGTAAAGCACAATAGTTTATGTACTCTGCTGTGCTTGGTCAGTGCTTTCTGACTGCATTTAATGCCATAATAGATTTCTAAATACATTTCAGAGTCTGGTACTTGCTTTTTCAGGGTGATGTCCTGCCTTTGGCGGTAAAATTTCCATTTATTTTTGTAGAGTCAGAATTTCCTGATGTTCTTTCCTCAGCAAAATGAAGATAATGTTTTCTGTGTTCAGAAGCCATGAGGGTATACATAATGCACAAACAGTATCAGTGCCTACTTAAACTTGACTGCAGTATGGTTTTGCTGTATTTCATGGAGGTTAAATGGTGCTTGGTTTTTGTTCATAGGGAGAGAGCAACAGCTACTGTCAGGCAGAAGATGTAAGCGGGTTTCTGTTCACTTACCTGTCTAGTTCACTGCACATGTTTTGTAAATAACATGGTTTGTAAAAATCTGATTCAAGATTCCCCATGTGGTAGCAAAGATAATCCACCTGAAGACAAGACTGACTTAACGTTTTCATAGTTTAAAAGTAAAAATCATTCCCTTTTGCTATGAATTCTGTTAATTTCTGATTGCAGACATACACTGCATAACACAAAACAATCATTTAACAAAAGCTTCTGCTGTCTGTTACTTGATCAGACACTCGGGACAAGTACTTGCCTCTTTGAATGTAATATAATCAGATCCAGAACATTTGGTTCTAGCTCAGATTCACTGGTAATATGGAGATGTATTTGCAGATTGCAAGAAGAAATCCAAGTTTTCACAAAGTTCATAGCTACACTATTTCCGTAGTTTACAAATTCTATGACAATTTTTGACTTCCTTTTCTATCTCAGCTGTGCAGGTTAAATTATTCTTAAAGACTAAATACGCCAAGGGATACAGATTTTTAACTAACTGCTCTCAAAGAATTTCATATTTTGTGTGTTGCCATAGAAATGGCAGCTACCAAACCCAGCTTTTTACCATTTACGATGTGTACATAATAGGTGCAGATACAATTGCAGAGTAGTAGACAGACCTCAGCATTGAAAGGAAAAGAAGCTCTTCCTCCAGTGCTTCACAGTGTAGCTCACTGAGGTATGTTCTCATTATCGTGATTCCTCTGGAGAGGTGTAGGGGATCACAGGATGCAGTTGTGCTTGTTTATTGATATGTATGTTGGTTTTAAAAGGGATGTTGTGACTTAGACATGTGAAAGTGATGTGAATGGATTGTTTGATCCTCTGCCTATCTCATACACCGTGTGAGTTGCATTTGTGGTAAAGCAGATATGTATGGCATAGCATGCTGGTGGAGCTTAAGAGGATGGTCAAGGAATCAGGTTGGTGCCAAAGCTTAGTGATAAATGCAAATACTTTACTATTATGTCACTGCTGATACAAATAGTGTGGCTTCTGGGAACAGGTTTTAGTAACAGACTATATGCTGCATCATGTAGATGGCCCTGTAGCTCCACCTACAGAAGGCATGCAGTAGAAGGTGGGAAGAGGTGGACATGGAAATTTCAGAAGTGGAGATTTAAAGGTTGTTGTGCTTGTGCAGCTGCTAGAGCTGGAGAGGACTTGGAGATTGGTGGAAATACATGCAGGAGTGCATAGAGCAGGGTGTGAAATGTCTGGGTGGAGCTGGAAGAGGCTGAGGAGGAGCTGGGACAGCTCCTGGGTGGCAGATCAAATCTAAGTGTGTCTGCTTCTACTTCCAGCTTGAAAAATAGAAACTGAATGTGAGCGTGATGTGAGGCTGACTGAAGGAAAAGGCATGCAGTGTTTTGAACTGCCTTGAGCTTTTATTTGTTAGTTGTTCTAACAATTTTGTCAGTAATTGACTGAATGTGGTTAATAATGTGATAAATATTAAAGGTAATATCTTTCACATACACCAGTAACTAGGGATGGTGGTCTAGTGAGCATAGCTAAGCTTTCCCTTTTGAAATACAATTATTAACCAGTAATTATGTATGGAAGTCATTTCCTTTAGTAATCTCTTCTGGCATTCTGGAAGGAAATGCTAGGGGACTGAAGCAATGCAAGCAGTTCTGTGGACAATGTGCTCTGCCTTCTGCCCTGACATAATTAAAATTATGAAATAATGAAACTGTTGTGTTCTTTTGTTCTTTACTTGACAGGTGATTTAAGAGGAAAAATGAGTAGAGATGGCAAAAACTACAGAGCTTCTCAGACACTAGTAACAAATAGAACAGTTAGACATCCTTGCAAATATCTTCAAGGTATGATGTTAAAAACATTTCCATTACAGCGCACCAAATAATGATGGTGCTGCTTGAACAGTAGCAGGATTCAGCCCTGGAAGGCTTGTGTAACAAATTCTGTGAGAGTGGCAGAATAATGAAAGTATGAGCTCAGAGCAGGGACTTTTTTTTTTTTTTGATGTTGCCTAGCAACTCCAAAACCAAAATTGTAATATTAACTGAAATACTATGAATTTTTAAACCCCTGTGCATTGGGGGAAGGCAGGAGGATTGTAATCTCTACCAATATTCAAGAAGGAATTTTTCAGCTTCCAATTCCAGCAGCTTTTTGCTTTCTAGAAAATAAACAAAGGTAAAACAAAAAAAAAAAAACACCCGAAACTATCCTTCTGTAGTAAAACTTCCTGTGCTGATGCAGATTAGAGGTGATTTTCGGTTGGAAGAAGAAATCTGATAAGCAGCTTTCAGCTGGTAGAATTAAAAGCTTCATTTTATGTATGTCAGAACATGCTTTAGGAAGTTATTTTCACAAACTTGCCCTTGATTAACCTCCATAACAACATTGCCATTTGAAGTGTCTAAATCAATTACTCCTGGAAACACTGTATGTTTTGAATATCCTTTGCTGTCCCACACCCTGTTTAACAACCTGCCTCATTCCTTTTGACACCTTTATCGCCATTTAACTGTGAATCTCTGCCCAAGCAAGGGGCAATGGCAGTCTTGCAAGACATCATAAACAGCGTAGAAAAGATCCATGCTGAAAGACAAGCCCTTCCCATTATATTTATTTAAAACATCTATGCTATTTAATTGTACAGTTAAAAGTATCTTTCTTTTCTTTCCAAAACTCCTTTGTCCAGGGAAGATAATCTTGTGAATAAAAATAAATTCATATAATGGGATTATGCTTAATTTGCTCTCTGGCTAATTAAATCCTCTTATTTGTCAAACCTATTGGATGGAAATAATTCATGCTGTAAATAGCGCAGTTTTGGTTCCCTGTTTGAGTGGGATTGGATGATGCCAGTTAAAAGAAACAAAATAAAAAACAACCAGTATTTGATCAGTGGAAGAGTTTCTTACCAAAAGCTCACATGTGAAAGTAATCCATGGAAAAAAATACCACAGCTTCCATATATTTAAACACTAGCAATATTTAGACTTTATGACTGTCCTTAGGGAAAGCTGCTGGCTACAGCATGCTCCTCTGACAGTCATTTACCAGAACTGTTTTGCTCAGTGATAGGAAGAAGTCACAGTCAAAGTCAACAGAAATCACTGCAGCAGTAATGATCTGGGAGGCTCCGAAACAATTAGCTTAGAAAGTTCAACCTGAAGTGAGCAGCATTGTACATCTTCCCAGAGAGTCGCACTGTGTGCTGGGGCGCCAGCATGCAACTTCCCATACAGCCAGCACACACAAGGGGAATTTGTCTCCTTTCTTCTTGACTTCAATAGGAGTCACAAGCATGTCTCTGGAGTAGGTGGCCTGGTGGGGCAATCCCGCCTAAATGAAGTGTGGTCCTGCCTCATGTAGGCCAGTCAGAGGTTTGCCATTTGCTTGAGCTGGAGCAGCACAAGGTTGTCACCATGCAGAGTCACACACGTGGAAGCCAGAGAGGTACACGATTCCCTGGATTTCACCACAGATTAATTTAAAATAGTAAGGTCTAGCTTTAAAATATGGAAGCAATGTCTTATTCAGAGGCATCGTGCTACAAAATCAGATCCATTCATGCTGCCTGGATCCAGCAAGCTGCCACATTGAATAATTAGTGCCTTTGAAGACAACAGGATGTCTCTTTTCTTGGTAGACTGGCTGTGCTTGTAGTGACCTGATTGTGCAGGAAAATAGTCTAGAATAGCTGTTTTGTGATGGCTTCTTTGCAGTAGCTGCCCACGTGGACACCCTCCTTGCTGAAAGTGTGGTTTCTCAATATGATTTAAAAGTAAACCAGTTCAAATTACACAACAACATTTTTGGTGCAGAATGTGTGTTGAAACAAAGATTTAATGTGCAAACCTGTTGCCGTTAAATTTACTTGTAACCCTTTCTTGCCCCAACTGGCAAGTCCTAAAAGCTGCCTGAGATAAATATGTTCATCAGAATCAAAGTCACTGCAAAGCATTAAGATGCTTCTCTGTAGCAGAATTTATTTCTCCTGTTCTGCTGAAATCTTCAAC
Source organism: Pezoporus flaviventris (assembly GCF_033815535.1). Taxonomy (NCBI): domain Eukaryota; kingdom Metazoa; phylum Chordata; class Aves; order Psittaciformes; family Psittacidae; genus Pezoporus; species Pezoporus flaviventris. Next base: position 13,995,545 of record NW_026892595.1, read on the forward strand.
TTGTCTCTGATATATGGGTTTTTTTGCGGCCAGATGGAGCTCAGTGTTCTTTATCTGATTGTTTTTTGATTTGCATTTCTTTTAAAGTACTCTCATTTTTATATCCTTTGTAGTGTCGATGATGGTAATTCTCTTGCCTTGGTTTTAAGTTCTGTATAGGAAGGAGTGCTGGGTAGCTGTTTTATAAGCTTTTTTAAAAGTTTGTTAAATGACACCATTTATTTGAAAAGGTCAGTAACCCTAAATATAATTTTAGTGAGGAAAGAGTTAAGAAACTTCTTGGTTCTCCCCCTGCCATTAGTTTGAGCCAGGAGACAGCTCCCCTGACTTGAATCCTGGATCAGCATGTTGGCTCCACTGAGCAGCAATAGAGGAAAAAGAGGAAGAGAAATGTAAAAGTGATCTATACGCAAGAATGTCTCTATATATAGAAGTTTTCCATGGAGCACCAGACACTTCTTAGGAATTAATGGCAAACTGGCCCAAATCATACAGTGCTTACAAACTATACTGAACTTGCTGTTTCTGCTTCAGAGATCCATTGACAAGTTTTCTTTGTAAGTACACAGTCAATCTTGAACAAAAATTACCAGTTCTATTACATCAATTATCTGTACTGCTTTTTATTTATAATCCTATATCACTTGTTACTTAACAATTATTGCACATCATATATTAAACTTCATAAGCAATTAAGCCAGTTGATTGAGCTGCCTTGGGTAGGGGAGGAAGTAGATGTTATGGGATATTTGGAGAATAATGAATTAAATGATCATAATACAGCCATGCAGGGAGCTAAAACCTCTCTTCCCTCCTAAATCCTTCTGCTTAGTTCTGCAGTTGGAATCCTGCTTGCACAGAACAAAATGAATGCTGCTTGCCCTTACTCCATTTGCAGGCTAGTGGATAGGAAAGGACAGAAAAAGTCCTTTACCCATTGCCCCTCAGTCTCCTCTCTTGCTTACAAGAGCAAGTATGTGACGACACAGAGGATAAGCAGCTGTGTTTTTTAGAAGAGTAAAACATCTTGTTTCACCCTGCAAGGAAGAATCTGGGGCAGGATAGGGAATTCACTCTTGAGGCTGCACAGCGATGAAGTCTTGCTTACTCAAGGCAGCTTGAAACACACTAGGAGCAATGGCCAGAAAGTACAATGTGGTTGGGTTTTGCTTGGTAGGAGGTCCAGCATTAGTTATTAAAGCAAGGCATTGTGCGTAGTAAACTACAAGAATGCTGCTTGGTATTTAATGATAGTTGAAAAGCAACCAGGATATTAGAAGCTATAAAGTAGGAAATACGAGAGAGACTTGAAATGTTGTGATGGATTTGGAGAATACCAAAGGCATATCGATTCCCTCCAGTAATACTGTGCTGGCTTACAGCTGTATGGTCGCATAAGAAACAATACGGGACTTTGCGTTTCAACTGCTTCCACTCGAACCTGTTTTGCCGCTGCTGTTCTGAAGGATGAAGTTCTTCATTCTTGTTATCCCATCATGTGGGAGGATGCTCGGTTTTATTAGTGGACTACTGGTAAGATATGGTGAAAGTATAAGAGGAGAGTTTATCACTAAAATGTTGGACCAAGAAGGTATTAAAAAAGGCAGTTGATGATGTGTACCCATGGTTCCTAGGAACTCGCACTTGGTGTTGTCTTGATGAAGGAAGTCAGGAGAGTGCCATTTAAAAAGTAGTTCTTTTCTAGCAGTCATCACATACTGATATGTAGGGTATCATCAACAAAAGTTCCATTACCAGTATCAGATATATTTGTTAGTCTTTTGAAATTCTTCACTGTCCGTAAGAGAAAGAGGGAATTACGTTTTTCTCTAATGTTATATAGACCCATACATTTTCTTGTGTATATCCAGTGGTTAGCAAAAAAAGGGTGACCTAAAAGAGCAGAAGACAAGCATGAAACCTGACTGATCATGTGCAGTAGATACTATTGTTTGCTTCAATTGCAAATACAGGGATTCCTTTCATTGCTAAAATATGAGCAATCTGAGTTGCTGCTTGTTTGGCAGGATGGCAGCTGAGCTCTGCTCACAGCGATAAGAGTTCAGCCTCTGTTAGTATCTTGATCACTGCATTATGCAAGCAGAGTATTATGAGCAAAAGGCTTTTAAAGAGCCATTAGGAGGATTGTGTTCATTAAGAGTTCAGTGCGATGTGAATAAGGCAAGCTGAACACAAGTTCCCCCTAGTGAGGGAATCAGTAATAGTTTCTGCGCAGGGAGGTAGCTATATAGACTGCAAAGGTAATGAACTTTGCTACATTGCATATGTGTTCTGCTTGTGTGTAAATGTAAAGGGCTTAGAGATGGTAAGGTAAGTATGGGAAGCATGATGAATTCATCACCCAGGTCCTTCCAGTCTTCTGTTTTTAATCAGCAGTTTTATATCTCTTTTAGTCTTTTTCACGTTATTAAGTATTTGAATAGTTGGTGCACAATCTTGTTGTCTAGAACTTGCAGAAAAAGATTACAAAGTTTAAGCTTACAGGAGTTTTCTTACAAATGACATTTTAGAAGCAGATTTTGGCCCTATGGGCTATTTCTCACCTTGTGGTTCAGGTCTATTAGTGTGACATCTTCCCAAAAAGTGTGTGGGTAGAAAATTTGAAGGGATAGTGATCATCTTAGTGGAGAAAATGAATCTACTTTTCCTGGGTTTTCTAGAACCTTCACACATAACTGTGGACAGCTCAGTTATATTTTCTGATATGACAGCTATGGATGCTCTGTGTGCAGATCTGTACAGATTTTGGTCCTTTTGGTACTGTGAATCAAAATCACTTGTCTTGTGTGACTTTCTTTATGAAATAGCAGATTATAGCTGTCCTGTACAGACTGAAACGATACTTGGAAAGCTGACAATTACCTCAGTAATTCCTTTCACCTGTTGCCTACAAATTCAGTTTGGTTGCAAATACAGAGTCACTGTCTGGCAATATTAGTCACCTAGATCTAGAAATCCTCTCAAACATGTGTTTTTCTAAACCTTTCATTGTATCATAGAATCACAGAATCATCTAGGCTGGAAAATACCTTAAGATCATCAAGTCCAACCATTACCCCAAGACTGCCAAGTCCATGACTAAGCCGTGTCACTGAGGGCCTCATCTAAATGGTTTTTGAACACTTCCAGGGATGGTGATTCCAGCACTTTTCTGGGCAGCCGGTTCCAATGCCTGATCACCCTCTCAGTGAAGAATTTTTTCATAATATCCAACGTAAACTTCCCCTGGCACAGCTTGAGACTGTTAATTCTTGTCCTATCACTTGGGAAAAGAGACTGATACCACCCCACCCCCCCACTACAACCTCCTTTCAGGTAGTTGTAGAGAGTGATAAGGTCCCCCCCCTCTCCAGACTAAACAACAGACATAAACAATATGTAAATGTGTTTATTTTTAGCCAAAGATGGTGGACTTTAAGGATGTGCTTACGTAGGACAAGTCAGTAGTAGAGAGAAACTAAAGACTTAGGGAAGTCATTCTGATTCATACGGGATTTGCGCAGATGGATAATTTACGGAATACAGAGTAAATCATCAGGATATCAGAAGTATTAAAAAAACCCAAAACAATAGCAGCATCTCTTCTGCATGCTATGCATTCACTGCTAATGTTGACATGACTGTCATCCACATATGCTTGGTCTTAGTCCTAAGTGACATCTGATGAAAAGCACTGTTTCAGGAATTACATGCCAGAGACTGTTTGATGGAAAGGGAATCGCAAGATGCAGCTTGCCCTTACAGTGAGCAGTTGGAGGAAGGGAAATGTACAAAAACAGAGAGCTGTGCTACAGAAGTGCAGAGGGACTTAATCCATTCTCTGTACACAAGTCAGCTGTACTGGTAGTAGCCACCAAAGTGAAGAACCTCTTTAGTGAGTTAATGTCCTGTGTTATGGCACCCACTGGATATGCCAGACCAGGACTGCAGCTTTGGAAACACTGCTTGGTGTCAGGGGTGGCTTCCCAGCAACTGCTCTCAGCGTCCAGGCCAGCAATTCTGTGTTTCTTTTAGAGACAGTACATATGGGAGCAGCCTAAAAGTCATACTGGACAGCTAATACATCAGAAACTACAATAATTTTGTTCTCCTACAACCCCAGAATTGGAGATCTTAACGAATTACAAAAAGGCATACAGCTGATTCAGTTATAAAGGTTTTTTGTAGCTCAGTTCTTGCAACAAAATTTATCTTCTGTAAATTGACAGTCTACACCAGTTGAGAGTTGTTCTATCTGGACTACTTAAGAGCTATGTGAACTTAAACACATTGTTTTACAATTGCCAGTCTTACTTATTTCAGGATGATCATTTGGTAATTCTAAAAAATCTTTTACATTTCTGTTAAGAAACGTTTTAAAAAAAACTCATCATCTATTATCAAAGAGGATTCCTGGGTGTATACACATTCTGAATGAATCAAAGTGATGGTGCAACTTAATTTCACGTGAATTGGCAGTAATATTCATAAGCTTGTTTCCTGTATAGGAAGACTCACATTTTGTGGAAGTATTTTCTTCAGCCCTCAGAAGCTGACAGCCACAGCTCATAGAAGAGTGGTGTGCAGAACTCGCATGTGGTCTGGGAGATGTGATGTCTCTTGAAATACGTTTTTTAAGTGGGCTGCCTACATATAACCAGCTTCAGGAATATCCTTCTTTAAAAAATGGAATCTAATATTGCAGCAATAATTTTATTTTAACCCTTTTGAAGATAGTTTTATTTAATCTTCAATGTTTTTTCTGTACAAAGCTTCTGAGAACCCACGGGGATGACTGCTTGTGGGGGTTCTCAAATGCCACTGACACAATCTTCCACTTAACAGCAATGCAAACAACCCCTACAGGGTTTGTTGCTACTTACTTTTCCACTTGCTTGCAGAGGAAGGTATGACTATATCTGTAACGCCTTCCTACAAACTTCACAGGGACATGGCTGAAGAGTAGTTTGGGCCTTGTACAAGAAGAAGGAAATCAGTTGACTTGGACTTACATTGCACCTCAGCTGGGCTACTGGGTTGCAGCTATGTCACCTACTGTGCCAGGTAAGATGGAATTGAATTTTATTGGTGTTCACAGCACTGAGTAATTATTTATTCATCTATAATGTTTATGTTTTTCAGAATGACCCCATCTGAGATGCCACAGCTTGATCAATAATGGATTATTAGAAAAAAGAAATCTGAAAGTAAAGGGCTAAAATCTTTTGGGGATTGTGGGGGGTAACCCTTGTGCTGAAAATCTCTGAGCCATTTAAATGGGAAACTTACTAAAGTGTTCCTGCTTTGATGCATTTATGTCACCACTGCCTGGTAGAGCCATTGCTAGAAGATGAGGGGAGTTATAACATCAATGTATTGGTTCTGGAAAGTGTATTAACAGAGCGGCATTAGGAGACCAGCTGACTGGTTACCATCTGCAAGCCTCTTGGCATAACTGCAGAAAATCACTTTGAATTAGGCATTATATGTACTTCTGTGCCTATGGAGATCATTAATGCTGCAGCTTGCTCTTCCTTTTTTCTACGTGGCTGCCTAGATTCCATAGTATTAGTTCTTCAGCCACCAATAACCAGAGGTACCTCTCTGTATAAAAGAGCCAATCAATCAAACAAAAAACAGCTCCTCCTCTTCCAGATTTTCTTTAGTAGGTTTTCTGGATGAAAACCAAATCAATAGAAATGAAAACATTCTTGTCTTGGCTGTGCAAGCTAAATAAACTATATCTAACCAACAAAACAAACTCTATCATGAGGACTGCTTTTAAAGTCTGTTGTATATGCCATGAAGCTGTTCCATGATATGCAAGTTTTTTTTATTTGAGGCTATATTAAATGAAACTGCTGGAATACTTAGCTGAGTCCTTGGTGAGCAGAGTTTAGAGGCAGGTGCAGATCTGGATAAGCTCCCATACTGAATTTAATGGAACCTTACAAAAGAATCGTACTTTAAGAAAAAGCAACTGCTCTGAATCAGACATTTTGCAGACTGCAAGGAAGTTACACTAGCCATAAAATTGTTCCTGTAACTCTAAGGTTAGAAGGCTTACTTGTCCTTGCAGTTTTACTTGTATGGCAGAATTTTTACTTGTGTTTTACTTTTCCTTTTTTCTCAGGGCTAGATCTGGGTTCCTAAAACTTTGTTGTAATGGGAACAATATCGTCATGAAAAAATTCAAGTGGTTCATCTCTTCTTTTTGCTTAATGTCCTGAAGCAAAAGTATCAATCAATTATATAAAGGTAGTGGTGGGCCAGAATGTATAAATATTTCTATTTCCCAAATGCCATATAATTGATGTTATTTTTAATAAGGTTAATGTCTGCTTATTTTATCTCCTCATCGAATCTATTTAATTTCTTATCTCAAAAAATGGGCAAAAATGGCCATTGTATTCCTAGCAGTGGCTCTGCTGATAACTCAAGATCCACAGATGAGGTTTTACAAACCTCATGATCTAGAACCTTAATGCTGGCCAAGTTGGCTGTCCTTCACAATATGTGCATGTTACTCTGTCGGCTGGTGCTGTACCTCCTTTCCTGCAGATGAACATTTGGGCTGTTACTTCAAAATCATGATAAGGATTTTACAAACCAACAGGGTTCCACATGCATAATTGTGAACAGATGCTGTTCATGTGTGTGCATTCCTCCATATGTTAGAACATCTACTAAGCATTATTGAAACCTGGAGTTACAACACTGTTTCACTAGTGGCCTGGTTTTTAAAGCTACTGAAGATCTGCTTGGCTTGGCTTGATCTAGACTTCAGAGCACCAACACATCTTCCAGTGAATCCTGTACTGCACTGTATGTACTGTTAAGTGCAAAGCACCACAAATGTTAAAGAGAAGTTGTTTGCCACAGAGCTGCTGCATGCATTACAGTGCTGGAAGATGTTGTAATGGTTTTTCCTGCAGTGATGAGAGCTTTGGTGCACTGTGTTGGCATCAGGAACTGGAAGGCAGCCTTCACTGGCACATACTCCCATTGAAACTAACTGCTTTTCCACAGAATGATCTATTTGGACTCGCAGTCATGAAAACTAGCACATGGTTTCTCCACAACTTGCTCCCTGATCCAGAGGTGGTCTGCTCAATAGGCACCAGGGCTATGAGTGGCAGTGTTGCTCACTTATCACCCTCATAAAGGAGGTGGATGTCGCTCTCTGTTTAAGTGTTGTTCAGCTTCCTGTTTGCAGGTTGTTACAAGTCTAAATTCTCTTTTCTGGCCCTCCAGGTCCCGTTGTAACTCACGACATTACCAGCTATCACACAATGTTTCTTTTGGCAATTTTAGGAGGGATGGCTCTCATACTTCTAGTCTTGCTGTGTCTGCTTTTGTATTATTGCAGGTAAGATTCACAACCCTGGTTACTTAGTTTGTGTTGGAAATAGAAGGGGTTTTGTGCTTGTCAAATTACAAACTTTTGTATTGAAACTTTTTCACTTTAGGAATTTGGGAGAGGGGGAAGGCAAGCAAAGGCTTGAAGAAGAAAGAATCAATGAAATCAAATTTCATACATTCCTGATTACATGCAGTATGTACAATCTTTGCCTTTGGTAGGATGGGAGTTGAGTGAATCATATGCATCTGTACCTGTGATTTTCTTGTAAGATGTTCTAAAACCTCCTGTCGAACATGGGCATAGGTACAAGATGTCTGTCGTTGTACCTGTTATGTATTTCATAGAACAATGGAATAGTTAGGGTTGGAAAGGATCTTAAGATCATCTAGTTCCAAACTAGATGCCCTGGGCAGGGACACCTCAAATATTTGCAAGTGATATTTCTGTTGGTCTTACATTAAAATGAATGTTAAACTTTTATCAGCAAGTGTATATTAATGAGTGATTTGGTATTTGCCTCCTCCAGACATTTGCTCCAATTTGTAATTGGTGCTTGAGATATTTCCCACTTGACATTAGTTATTCTTTAATTTTATCTTCGCTGCTGGAATAAGCTTTTAATTGTTAGGTTATGTAATAAAAGCACAATTCCCCTAATACTAATCACTGCTAAAAAATCTCCCATTAAAACACACTTGCTGCTCTTGTTTCTGCGTAAAACAGTCATAAATCTGTAACTTCTTTTTTTACTGGCTTTTGTAGAAGAAAATGTTTAAGACCACGTCAGCATCATAAGAAACTGCAGCTTTCAACAGCACTGGACACTTCTAAAAAGGATCAAGCAACCTCGATGTCCCATATAAATTTAATCTTTTCACGTCGTGAGTCAGAATTTCCTGGCGGATTGTCCGTTGCTAGCAATGGGCACACTGAAAACTCAGGTGCAAAGGAATTAATCAGTGCTGTCCAAATGGAGATGGCATCACCTAGTGGAGAAGCAGATATGCATACGCCTATGCTCAAACACTCATTCAGCACTTCTCAGGAGTTTAGCTCACGAGAGGAACTGCTCTCTGAAAAGGTGAAAGATAAGAGCAGAATTTCCTTGGATGACCTGACTCCCAGTGGGTCTCTAAGGAAAGACTATCACAAGTCAGCAGATAGTTTTCCTTTAAAGACAAGAAAATCTACAGAAACAGCTGAAGGCTATGAGTCCCCTATCAAAGATGAGTATAGGAGGAGTTACAATGCTATGCTGTCTCAGCCTTTATTTGAAAAGCAAGAGAGAGAAATTCAAGTATCTATGAATCATATTGCTACTGGAAGTAAATATAATATTCAGGAACAAATATACCCCACACCTTCAGCCCCTGAAAAAGAGCTGCTGGACTGCAGACCTACTGATTGTATGATGTCTCGTTCAGTTGATCACCTTGAAAGACCTACATCTTTCCCTCGACCAGGTCAGTTAATCTGCTGCAATTCTGTTGACCAAGTCAATGACAGTGTTTACAGAAAAGTTTTGCCTGCACTGGTCATCCCAGGTCATTACATGAAATTGCCAGGAGAGCATCCTTTTGTTAGCCAGCCACTGGTTGTCCCAGCTGACCAGCAGATTGATATAGAAAGACTTCAGGCTGAGCTTCCTAACCCTCATGCACGGCTTTTTCCACACCCCCCACAACAGCTGCAACCCCAGCAGTTAGCATCCCAAGCAATATCTCAGCAACATTTGCAAGATGCAGGTGCAGCTGAGTGGAGTCAACAAAATGCTTCCATGTCTGAATCCATTTCCATTCCTGCCTCACTCAACGATGCATCCCTGGCTCAAATGAATAGCGAAGTGCAGCTTCTTACAGAAAAGGCTTTGATGGAATTAGGAGGTGGAAAGCCATTGCCTCATCCTCGAGCATGGTTTGTTTCTCTAGATGGACGTTCAAATGCTCATGTTAGACATTCATACATCGATCTCCAAAGAGCTGGTAGGAATGGGAGTAATGATGCCAGTTTGGACTCTGGTGTTGACATGAATGAACCAAAATCTGTCCGAAAGGGAAGAGGAGATCATCTGTCTGCACCACAGAGTCACCCACCAGTGCAAGAGCACCAGCAGAGAGAGCGGAAGGTTTCAGACAGCACAGCTTACACACAACTTGTGTACTTGGATGATATGGACCAAAGTGGCAGTGAGTGTGGAACAGCGGTTTGTAGCCCTGAGGACAATGCTCTACGATGCCTGCTAGAAGGCACGAGTAAGAGAAGTGGTGTGCAGCTGCCCAGCCTGCAGGAGGAAACGAGGACTGTGGATACCAAACCAGAGCCATTAACTAGTCCTGAACATGGAACATCAGTTCAAGATGAGGAGGAGGATGAGGAGGATGAGGAAGATGACCAAGGTGAAGATAAAAAGAGTCCTTGGCAGAAGCGAGAGGAACGACCACTAATGACTTTCAATCTGAAGTGAGCTATTGTGAAAATCCACCATTCAGTGGAGTATAAAATTGCCAAATATTCTTTCTGTGGAAGTGCTTGATTTTTTTTTTTTCCTTTCTTGTTTTTTGTTTTGTTGTGGAGAGAAAAGAGAAAAACAAACTGTGGTGAGCAACATTTGAAAGAACTTAAATGCATTACTGTGTAAATGTTAGAAAAGAATTAAAATCATTCCTCTGATTTAACAGCTGCCTCCAGTGAGATAGCTGAACAAAGAGTGTGATTATTATTCCATATACTTGATATTGGTCATCCAGGATGTTGAAAATACTGACAAGTTGTTTTGGTTGGTTTATGACCTCAATCTCCTTATGAATGGGAGCTGGTAAAGCTTTTTTTTGTAGGCCAATTTTATGTTGATAATGCTACTGAAAGTATCTTAAAAACAAGAATTTGACACATGGTGTCCAAAATTGTGCATTATCTCAATGAAAGGCTATGCATTGCTGCTTTTAGTAATATTTTGCTTATACTGTGCTTTTTCTTAATTTTACAAGTTGGTTGTAAACATTTTATGTCCTTTATTATAAACTACTCAGCAATTTATTTTAATGTAAAACTGCAGGAAACTTGAGTAGCATCCCTTAGCATTGAAGCCTTTTTATGAAACCAAACTGAACTTTGTGTCGACTAAGATTCCTCCAATTCTGGTCCCATTTACTCAAAGTGCCTTTTTTACAGTAACAATGAACAGTCCCTTCTTTTGCTAACTCCTTTTAATTGACCCCATTTGAGATTTTATAAATTTCTGAACTTCTACCTTTTATTTTAAGCTGCATGCCAAGAGTCCCATTTTGTGCTGAGCATTTCTCATTTCAATACAGTGTATTCTGTAGCTATCATGTATATTGTGGATTCTGTTTAGCCAGGATAGACTTAGAAGTCATTTTAAAGGGCCCAGAGTAGACAAAAAGATAGTTTCATTGACTGTATATATTGTTAGTTTCCTCTGGAATCATATGAGCTCATCATGCTCATATAAAATGGACTGTAGACCGAGCAAGTGGGCTGAATGTGTCTAGAAAAATTTTGGGAAAGAAAAAACAAATAATAATGTACTATCCAAAAGTGCCAGAATGACTCTTCTGTGCTTTCTCCATACAGAGCTGCTTGGTTATCCAAAAATTATAATTGAAAATAAACTGCAAAAAATACCTTTGTGGATTTTTTCCTCTGTTGATAGTCATCACATTATTTTATGTTATTTAATGAGAAAAATACTTTGGTTTCACTTTGCTTTGCGTATGTATCTATGCTTGTGTGACTTACTTTCTCATGCAATTCTCATGAATTTCAGTCAATACTGAAATTAAGACCACTTTTCAGAAAAGCATCCTCCCTGTCTTGATAAATACATAACTATTTACTTAAGTATCATTGAAAACCTTGGAAATTAAATCCTGGTATCACTAAAATTTGCTATGGAGTCACACTTCCTGTGGGACCAGTTTTCTTTCTGTGGGTGCTCATCACACACTTCTCACTTCTTCATGAATTGGGTTCAAAGAAGGGCAAGTTTGACATTCACTGTTGTGGAATCCTTCGTATAAATTCAGTTTATCATGTTTAATTATTTTTATGCAGCATTAGCAGCAGTCATGCTTAATAAAGTTAATTATTACATCGTCTCCAAAGTGATTAGAGAAAGTGTTATATAGTTCCTATTTAATTTTTAATAGTAAGCCCTGACTTGCATTCATGGGGCGGGGGGGGGGGGATTTTCAGTAGATTTCAAGGTTTTCTTAGGAGGCCAGTGCTGTAATTTCTGTTTTACTGAATGTCTTAACTGGGAATCTGGGCTTGAGCCAGCAACCAAATCCTGATTTCCTAGTTGCCAGGCCAGTGCTCCTCTCCATCCACAAAGTCACTTCACCTCTGTTTTGCTTTGCTTTATGTTTGGAAGTGGTGTATGTTGTAAAAGAAATCTAAAATAATATTTGTGGAGTGCACTGAATAGTGAAGTCACCATATTGGCAGTAAGTTATGGTTTATTCATCATGTGTTCCAGAAAAATTCTGCTTTAAAGGAATAGTATTTGTCAGATGTCAGTAAGTGCTGGTAACACAGTGTCACTTATTAATCAGAATGCTGCATCAAGTAAACATTCTGGTTAGAATTTCCACGTACTAGAATTATCGTGCTATTTAATTTTGAACTCTCTGTTGTCTTAAATGGGTCACTTTTAATTGCATTATTTTTCAGATTCCTTTGCATTTTCCATTATTATTATCTTGTAAAGTGAGATTGTTGCTATTAAATTGCAGTTGTTTGTTTCTTTAATTGTGTTGGTTTTATGTTCAAAACATTTATTTTGATGGTCTGATAATTTGTGAAATTATACAACAAATATATTTGAACAAACACAATGTGAGTATTTTGCAAATCTTTAAAATAGCATTTTTTAAATTGCTGTGATACTATGAGCCATATAGTAGTTGGGTTGTGCAGAATATATAGTTTATGAAACTTGATTCTCAATATATCCAACAGATCTGAGACACGTGTTAAATGAAATGGGAACAGAGTAACACAGATCAGATAATCAGCTGAGATTAAAGTGTGTACATGGTACACACTTTGTGTAATCTTATAGTCCAGTGCCAAGTTTTGTGTTTGAATTTTCAAAAGCATGCTTAGGAAGAGTTCTGTAAGATATAAAGAAATTTTGTTGCATACATTTTGCAGTTGCACAGTGAAGCAAGTACCAATAAGACGTATAAAACAGGGCGAATTATAACTTTAATAGGTCTTGGCTTAAGCAGTTCCCAAGTGTTCTTAGCCCATGTAGAACATAAGATAACCTAGAAAAGTAGTTGTTTTCCTACTTTTTGATGGCAGATATTAGTGAGGAAAAATGCTAAATATTGTAATGACAAAGATTACAAAAGTCACGAAAATACACTGGACTTAAACTAAGAGCAGGTCTTCAACTGCCTGTCAGTAATCAGGATTTTCAAATGGATAATGAGTGAAGGAGTAAAATCAAATCTCAGGATATGTTACCCAAAGTCCATTTCATATCATAGGGCCTGTGAAATATTAGGACTGTTGGAAGTTAATTCACTCATTAATAATCCATTCACTTCATGGTTGTCTCTCAGCTCCCACTTAAGTTCCCACTAAATACTTGCTTCTCAAAGCTTATTAAACTGCCTGTAAAGCACCTTGACTTGTTGTGATAATGACCTTGTTACTTGATTAAGTGCTTTGTCCATACCAGCATGCTAAACCCTCTACAAGTACAGGAAAAAAATGGTTCCTGCCTTGCAGCATTTGCAGTAATGCATTACACACACAAAATTGTGGTACTGAGCTTAAATGAACAGTTTACAAAGAAACCCCATCATGTGGAAATTGCTCATGATGCTTTTCTGTCTTACAGGAAGGATTTAGTAGCTTTATTAGAGTAAATTAAGCACTCTCGAAATGCCATGGCAGTATTTTCATTTTCTTCCTTTTGTTTTATCCGTGAATGCTCTGGTGGACCAATTTCATTATCCTAAACCAACATGGTTGGTCTGGTAAGAAATTACTTGTCCCATGTAGGGTTTAGCTTACAGAGGAGTACAGGTGTAAATGAGCAAGTGTTGGATTAGATATTTACTCTCTCTAGGAAGGTCCCTCGTGAAACAAAAGGACATGATTTTTTTCTTAATCAACAAGAATTTATCTGAGGATTAAAACTTCTTGTATAATACAGTACCTCTGAAACTATCGATAGGCTGTATCCTGGGGCATGGTAGCATTCATCCCATATGTCCTTGGACTTGGTCAAACTAGAAGAGGAATGTCTTTTCTAAAAAAAACAAAAAAATACAAACAAACAACAAAACAAAAAAGAAAACATAAATTTGTTTTTCTAAAATGTACGGGTGACAGGTAAGGGGTATTTTGTGTTTTTTAAATCGCTGCCATTTAGGTCCTCTTAGCGTTTGAAATTGTTGAAGTTGGAATATCTGCCACCTGGTGGTGAACTGTTTCTCCATACATGCCGTCTATAATAAAACATAGTTCATAATTTCAGTATAAAGCACAGTTTGTAACTTCAGTAACACCAGTTATTGAAGGCAGCTGGCAAAAGAGCATCAGTTGTTCCATGGGCCTTTGTCAATCTGAATGCTTCAGAATTCTTTTCCTGTTCCTCTGCTTACAGATAAATGTAATAAGCTGTCAGGTTCACTGCTGACTTTACTCATATATATGATATATGATACAAAGAGTATAATGATAGATCCTGTACCATGATAGATATATACACATAATATTTTCATGATATATGTCTGATATTTTCATTTCCAGGCTGCAAACCATTTGGAATTGGAGCTTCAGGTAGACCAGTAGGCAGCAGCCAAGTGTCTTTTTCAGCGTGGAGGACCATTTTTTTTATGTTACTGGTATAATTCCAACTGGAAAACTGACACCAGGTACTGTCTTCTATGTGACAGTAAGAACAGACAAGGTATCTAGTTCTTTTTAATAATCCTCTGGTATCCAGATTACTAGCTTGCAAAATGTGGCACCTGGTCTATTATCATTTAACTGAAGTACTTCTTATTATTGTGCTTTTCTTTTAGGAATAAACAGTGCCAGTTAGGATGTTTGATCATTAAATATCTCTTCTGCCTGGGAATCTTACAGAGAAGGAAAATAGATAACAGGGAGGTACAAATGAAGGGGTTTCTTTCTGGTTTATTTTATGGTATTCTTGAGAGAAGCACTTTGTGTTCACATGACTGGAGAAACGGATTCCTGCATAAACCCACCTGAGGAATGGTCCTGCCAGTTTTATATTATAAAGGTAGGAAATGGTTCTTGAAATGAGAAATACCATTTCAGAGGAATGGCTGGTCCTGTTGTGAAAGATGTTGGGCATCAAAGCTGTAAGAAATTATCTGAAAGGGGTCCTGTTACAAGCATTGGTTTTTAAAGGGTTTTGGGGGTTTAGTGGTTGTAGGGATTTTAAAAAATATTCAAAACTGTCTTCTTGCCAACCCTCACCAGATTTTCACAAGCACACTTGCAGCAATGCTGGCCCCTCAGCTTCTTCCTAGATAGAAACCCACTGTTGTCCTACTCTGATGCTGGAGCTTACAGCTCTGGCTGTGGCATATGCACCACAGCCAGAGCTGTGCCAGTTACTCCAGGGAGATTTTCTTCCCTGCGCATTTCTTCTGGGATTTTTCCATCAATAAAGGAAGAAGCCAGAACAACACCTCAAATTTGGGAAAATCTGCATGGACAGAAACTAACAGCAGATTTGCCTACATACTACCCTTACCTACATGTTCAGAGCAGGGCCTTTCTCCCAGTGTCCCCAACCCCTGAAGGTGAGAGGCCATGGGCCTTGGCTTCCTTCTCTGTCTTCAGGGGCTTCTTTCCCTGTGTCTTCAGGGAATAGCCCTTCTATAAACTCAAACCCCAGTTCCACCTTCAGTTTTGTGCCATGGTGTGAGGCCAACGTGGATGGGACATGCAATGTGACACTAATAACATTTCGGGAATGCTACTTGTAGGTGTTGGTGAGGGTGAGCTTTTTCAAGCTATGTCTCTTTGTGTCTATGCCATTAGCTCTACCTTGAGTTTAACATCTTGTAATCCTATATTGAATAACACAGTAACAGTGACAGAAGCTGAATGTGGTAACTATCTTCCCCCATATGAGGAAGATTTTCCTTTTGAGAGATGGACTGGTCCTTTATTCCTTGAAATCAGCAAAGTATACCTGAGTAAATGTATGTGTGTATTTGCATGCATAGATACATGTGCATTTAATATAAAAACTGGCTTAAATGCTACTTTCAGCATTTTGACATCACGTGATGCCAAAGTAAAGGTCGCTCACCTAGGCTGACCGGCCGAACCAGCATAAGAGCTCATAAAGACTTGTATTAATTAACATAATTGTCCCTGTGGTATGACATTGCAGGGTCAAAGCCTTGCTTGATGCTGAGTTTCTGCTGTGGCTCTGCCCTCAACTTCCATGAGATTTATTCACACTCCCCTACTAGCCTAGACCAAATGTCTAAATTTTATGATTAAAGCTTGTCTAGTGACAGTATTTTAAGTCATTTACTCTGCAATTGTTGCAGCATTTGACAGAGGCATTTCTTTTGCAGAAAGTTGTAAAATTCTGAAGGGTAAAATCTTACTGCAAAAATTCCAAAAATTTTGCATAGAAATGGAGGAGTTATAATAAAGTCTGATTTCCCATTTTGATCCTAGGGAAGACAATGTGTCCATGAGACACTTTTAATCCAAAGTAATTCTCCGTGCAGTAGGCGTGCGTCCTGAACAACACTGTTAATCTGCTTCTAACTGCCCAGAAGGTATGCAGAACCTTTATTGGCATTATCCATTTATCTGATTTGTAAGTTAATGGGATATTTCTGGTTGGAGTAACCTACAGAACATTGGAAAATATTTCCTGTTGGCTCTCTCATGGAAATGTGAGAAATGCAGCGTCTACCCAGAAGTAAAAACATACTGTCCCTGAGCAGGTTGTCACAAGGGGCATTCTGTTCATCATAAAATAGTATCCTCATCCAAGGCCTGCTTGTCTTTAGACTGCAATCTCCCAAGACTGGAAGAGCACTTTCCAAGTAACAGTGATTTATGCTAATGTGAATAGATAATGAATACTACAGTATTTGATAAACATACCATTTGTTTGGGGATAGTCAGACTTCCAGGTTTTCTTCTCTGGACCTGAACCTGGAGAACTATCCTACTTAATATCCTCAAGGTTTCCAGACTCTAGTCTCCATTTGAGGATGTCTAACAGTGTTAAATACCCTAGGAGCACCCTAATAGTTCCAGTCTGTTACAAATGCTCTGAGAGTTATAGTCAGGCTGTAGCCTCTTCAATCCAGCAGGGAAAAAATGGAAAAAGTCCCTTTTTGGTTTGGAATAAAAAACTATCAGAAACAGACAAAAAGAAAACTCTGAAAACTTTTGGCTTGGAAAAATACTGAAATAGTCACAAGATGAAGAATAATTCATGTCTCTATTGCTCCCTCCATCCAGAATCTGGAAAACAAAGCATCTTGACTGTGCCTGCAGCCTCCCTGAAAGACGAGGAAACAGCAGGCATAATGATACAGGGGAAAGGCTGTAAAAGGCTGATGGGAGAACTGATTTAGAAGCAGACATGAGTAAATTGGATTGATTTGGAGATTGGATGTGCAGAAGTAATTGAAGTAATTGCTGAGTACTGCTCAGAGCTCCTGCAGCAGGAGTGTCAACATCATCTTTGTAAAAAGCTGTCACCACTAATCCTCATTCACATATATAGTTTGAGAAAAACCTGAAGAGTGAGGAAAAAAAAAACATAGAAATGCAAAATATGTATATTTGTAATATATTTGTAGTAGTATATATTTGTAATAGTCACTATTTAAGAGTCAATACTGATTATTAAATACCATAGAATTACAGAATTTTATAATAGTTTGGGTTGGAAAGGACCTTAAGATCATCCAGTTCCAACCCCCCTGCCATGGGCAGGGACACCTCACACCAAACCATCTCACCCAAGGCTCTGTCCAACCTGGCCTTGAACACTGCCAGGGATGGAGCATCCACAGCTTTCTTGGGCAACCTGTTCCAGTGCCTCACCACCCTAATAGGAAAGAACTTCTTATATCTAACCTGAACTTCCCCTGTTTAAGTTTGAACCCATTACCCCTTGTCCTATCGCTGCAGTATAAAGAATGATTTATTTATGTTTTACCTTTTAGGGATAAAGACCCTAGGAACAGAGGAACTGCAATGCTGGAACCAGTTTGAACCTGTGTTTGATCTAAGTCTTGTATCCTGCTTCAAACAATCATCAAAAACAGCTGGATCAGAAAACTGCAGAAGAAATCTCCACTAGTGATAATAACCCCACAGGATAAAAGTCTTCCTATCCTTATCACATATATCCTTGAGCATCAGGCTTTTTATTTAGCACACACTTTTTTTTTTTTTTTAATGTTACAGTATGTTCTCACGATGCATGTAAATGTCTAACCCTTTTTTAATGCTGTATAGCCCACAGCCCTTTCAGATGCAGGCATCAGCATGGAGAAGCAGATGCTTTAGTGCAAAAGGTAAGATATAAAATTGAAGAGGTGTGGTATGAGCTGCATTTTAAAATAAAATTCAACAAAAAGAGTTGAATGTCAGAGTGCAGCAGAAAGAGTGGGCTGTTTAGAGTGCTTGTCCCCCTGTATGATATGAATGCAGCCAATACAGACCAGCAGCAAATGGGCTGTGGGAGACAGGCAAGGCTGCAGCTCACCAAGTGTGGTGTGCAGAAGGAGGCTAAAGAGATGTAAAGTGGGTAAGACAAACCATAAATATCGGATATATGACCTCACATGGATACAAGTGTGCAACACATGGGATCACAAGTTCATTTCATTCCCTACCTATTTCTACCTATTCTGGTTTTACCTATTTCTGTTTTATAGGATATGTTTTGTTCAGTGTATTTTGAACCTGTATTCTTTTACCCTTGCATTTCATTCAGGATGGAAGAAGGCAATATTTAAGTTCTCAGTATAAAGAACAGCCAATAAAAAAGATATTGTTGTAAGGCAGTACTACTAGACACTTGTATGAAGCAAAGTCTAAATATATTTGTTCCATAACTTTTTACATATATATATTAGGAAAATAGAGAAAACACTAAACTGCTAGCTAATTTTCAAACTGGATCTGTTTTTCTTCCAATTTACAGGATTACAGAAAGTTCATACCATGTTTTTATTATTACTTGCAATAGGAAATCCATTTTAAATTACAAATGCCATGGACATTCCAATATGGTGTGTGAAAGTAGGAGCAGTCATAAGACTGCATGAAAACTTCAGGTGCTTCAGGTGCTTTTCTTCTGCTGTGTTAAACACTCAGAACATAGACTAATCAGATGATGCCAATAGTCTGAATGCTGTATTGTATATCACTAGCGCCCTGGGATGTAATTAAGATATATCACTAGGCAGGTAAACAAGTCTGGATTATGCCTGGCTGCTTGGGGGAAACTATCTGTGACTGGCTGGCTTTATTCAGCTACAGAAGAGCAAGGAGAAGAAGGGTATGACCCTAACCGCGTACTACACAGCTTCACTTGAGGGTTCATCCAAGAGACAAGATCTGGCAAAGCCCCATACAGCCCTGGGAGTTAAGGCTTCCCAATACTCAGTATTTCATACCTCCAAGCTTAGGTATCTATCTCCTCCTTTGATAGCCTGGGATTCTTTTGAACTCATGCTGGCCACTGAAATGCCCCAAGTATTCCAGTGTTTATAGGGCTTTGTTTTGAGTCCTGGATTTTTCTGTGGGAATCAATTAGGAAAATGTTAAACATGGCAACACCAGAATCTGGTGTTTAGGCATAGGTTGATTTTGTGAGCCATGACAGACCCATGATTGCATCTGTTATGGAAAGCAGAGGAGAGAGAGAGCCTGGAAAGAGAAGTAGTATTGGGAAAGATCCAGAAAGCTGTGATTTACAATAGTGTCAAGGGTCCCCTATAGTAGTCTGTCTCAGTGGCTGACCATGGTGGGAGTAGCTACATAGAGCTACATCTGTAGTGTGTTATTGACCTTTCTCTCTTCCTTTCTTCCAATTTGTTGCTATAAACATCTGTATATTTTGGCTACATCTAGAAGCAAACCTATAGTCACTACTGAAGCTCTAAGGAGACCTATGAAAATAACCAACCAGCCAATGAATAATTCATCAGTGCTGGAATATTTTAATTGACTTCAAGATATGCTGTTTAGTATTAAGTGAAGTGTATCTCCTGATTAGGAAGTCTATTTTCCTTTGTTATTAATTTTTTAGCTTTTGTGTAAAATGACTGGGTTTTCTTTTCAATCTTCATAAAATAAAAGGCTTTTACATCTAGGAAGAGGTCTCTGTAATCACTTAAAAATGGTAAATTGACACACAGCAGTATGGGGAGTTCCCAGACATTCCACCTGTAACAACAGAGGTCCTGGAAGTACAGACAGCCTGTTCAGGCACATCAGGTGCCACCCATGCTGCTTACTGTCCTGTTGGGACATACCCCAGTAACTCACTGTGGTTGAGCACATGGGGTCCTGAAATTCAGGGGTACATTTTTTTCACCTTGCTGCTCTATTTTGGGAAGACAAATCACCTATACAAGGTGACAGCCAACATCTATGAAGTAGTGCAAGTGCTGAGCAGTGTCTGTAGAGTGAATTTAAACACTCTGGGAATCCATCTGGTAACTTCAGAAATGCATTAGTGCAGAACAGATGCACACCTCTCGCTTCTGGTCAACTTCTCGACTTGTGGTATAAGCAAAAATTGCATATTCATAAATGCAAAGCACAATTCAGTACTGTTCATTTGGCCTTTTAACAGTCGAATCTGGAGTATAATCACAGTTGTGCTTCTCAGGAGATAAACTGTAATGTCCATAAGGATATTCTTCACACATGCTATGAAGTCTAAAACTGCCTTTCTGCAGCTATTCTCCTAACCTCCCTCCAAGAGTGACAGCAGGTAGCAGCAAATGGTAGCTTGCTGGGAGATATACATACTCCCTCTTTTATCATCACTGTGAACTGCAAGAAGAATCAGGATCCGGGTTTCCTATACTTCATTCACCTCAATGGAGTGAGGAAAATTGTAGCAGAGGACAGAAGATGGCTAAACCCGCAGTTTCTCCAACACAGCAATTTAATGTTTTGTCACTGACATACTGTTCTCCACTTTCTCCTACACATTATTATGAGGAGCAAAAAAAAAACAAACACCAAACATGAGTAATCTCTGGATTAACTTCTTTCCAGGGTAATGTGCAGCTGTTCACAATTGGGGTTTTCTTGTTGAAAACTGTTGGTTATTGTGCTTTTGAGATTTCCTTTCTCTCCTATACACTAAAGCTGAATGAAGGTTTACTTCTAAAGGTCATTTTAAAGTGTGGTAGCAGGGTAGGTATATTTCCCCTCTGAACTACTGTGATAGCTTGACACTGGGAAGTCATACATGGCCAAGTGTTAATTACAGACTCCACAAGTTTTGCAATCGTTGAGGGTAGGTCACCTGTCTAGAATTTTTTTCACTCCCTTTACTCATCTGTGGAAGATCAACACCACTGTAACAATTTAGACATATTAAGGATCAACTCCTGTTTTTAAAGATACGTATATGTCCTGGTTTCAGCTGGGATAGAGTTTTTTTTCTTCCTTGTAGCTGGTGCAGTGCTGTCTTCAGTCTGAGAACAGCACTGATAACACCTATGTTTTTAGTTGCTGCTCAGTAATGTTTACCCCGACCAAGGACATTCTGAGTCTCATGCTCTGCCAGGGAAGAAGGGAAGCTGGGAGGGAGCAGAGACAGGGCACCTGACCCAAACTAGCCAAAGAGGTATTCCATATCACAGCCCAGTATATAAAAGGAGGGGAATTACCTGGAAGGGACCGATTGCAGCTCAGGTTGGGCTGGGTATTGGCCAGCAGGTGGTGAGCACTTGTATTGTGCATCACTTGTTTTCTGAGCTTTCATTTCTCCTTTTTTGTTGCTTCCTATTATTATCAGTATTGTTATTGCTGGTATTCTTTCTATTATCACTATATTTTATTTTTGTTTTGAACTATTCTTATCTCAACCCACAGGTTTTACATTCTTCTGATTCTCCTCCCCATCCCACCCAAGGGATCAGTGGGCAGCTGCATGGTACTTAGTTTCCAGCTGGGTTTAAACCACAACAGTGTGTTATGTCATGGTTTATTTATTTGGAATGTTCTGGTTGACTATTTTCTAGCCCTGTTGATTTAGTACCTTTGATTTTTCCAGTCACTGCAACTACTATTTCAAAACAGTTAAGCCAGAAAATACCTGTCAGATGATGGAAGTCAAGCATAGTACAAGACATCTGAGTGTACCATGATAGATCATACAGCTGATAAACCTGTACTCCATTATCCATTCAGAATTGTCCTTCTCTCTGACCTTTCACAACAAAGCAGGAGGGGCTTCCACAACTTCACCTGTGTGATGAAACAAATAGTAATTATTTGATAGCTCAAGGGCAGCACTTTATGTATGTTACAACTTGGTTAGACTAAGAGAAGTTGGGAGGTAGTTCAGGAGAATTGCAGTAGATGAAGTACAGCTGACAGTGACCTGTGCCTTGGATGTTTTATCATTACATTGTCTGCCTTTGACTCTTCAAGGATTTTAAAGCATTTGAATTACAAGTTACTGTGGTAACTCGCATGTTGTAAAGGACCAAGCACAGTGGGATGCATAGTGGCCCAGGGCTGGTGCTCAGCATGCACAGGTTCAGAGTTCGACTGCGAGGACACAGCTGAAGGGACTGTCTTTTGCATGGCCAGTGAGATCTTTTTCTTGACATCTCACCTGCTACATCTGATAGAGAAAAATATTACACCACCTTACATCAAAATGGGAGGAAGCGGTATATTCCTCACATTACATACTTTCAAGAGAGCAGTGGGGATAAGGCGACATTACAACTAATGCATACTATTCTTATTAATGTGATGTTGGGTAGCGCTGCTAAACCACACACTCAATGAATCTCATCCAGAACTCTTGGTATGACCCTGGAAATCACTAAAGTTCACATAATTAAAGAAGTTTCCCTTTATTTGTTTTCCTGGGTTCAAATCACTACCATTCAACTCCAGGTTTTTTTCTAGCATGGAGCCTTGCAAAAATACAAAGCTTCGGGAAAACAAGTCTTGCGACAGCCGGTGGCCACGGCCGCCTCAGCAGCGTCTACCAGCGGCAACTTTGGCATCGAAGTTGCTATGGTTTGAGAGGGAAACGCCGGGAGCCAGCTGAACGAACTCCGGCGCTGCGAGGCTCGGCAGCTGAAGCCCCACCGAGCGGGCCCTCGTCCGCTGCAGGCCCCGGCCGCATTTTCACGGCCACCACCGGGCCTGCGCTCGGGCCTCGCCGGGCAGCGGGGGCCGCAGGGACTCTGTGCGGACATCTGGCACCCCTGGAGGCGGGAAGAGCGGATCAGATGTCGGCTACCAGGGGCTCAGGCAGGTGCCGGGCAGAGGGGCGGCACTGCTGGGATGAGAGGGGCAGGGCAGGTCAGGCCAGCGAACCCCTCACAGTAAGGCACGGCCCGTCCCAGCCCCGCCCCAGTCCCCCGCGGGGCGGTGGGGAGCGGCTGGGCAGCCCCAGCGGCCTCCGCCTCCTCTGGCAGCGCGGGGAAGGACAGCAGCTAGAGGGAGCTCCTCCGGACTGCATCTGCCCGTGCGCCCCGGTTCCTTTCATAGGCTCTCCCGCCCCGTCCCCTCCCTCCTTCCCCCGTGATGGCGGAGGACAGCGAGTCTGCGGCCAGCCAGCAGAGCCTGGAGCTGGATGACCAGGACACCTGCGGCATAGACGGCGACAATGAGGAGGAGACCGAGCACGCCAAGGGGTAGGGGCGTGCTGCGGGACGGCCGGTCGGGCGCAGCCCGGGGAGGCAGCCCTTGTGTCTGCTGCTGCTGCGGCAGCAGTAGGGCTGGACGTGCCGCCGCGGATACTGTGCGCGGCGGGCCGGGCCGGGCTTCCGTTGCCACCCGGCGAGGGCGGGCAGGGGAGTGCAGGGCATGCGAAGCGCGCTGCTGTCAACCGGCGGGAGGCCTGCACGGCGCGGCCCGGCCCGGCCCGGCCTGGCGCTCCTCCGCGGCGCTTGCGCGTGTACGGCCCGCGGCCGAGGGGCCCCGGCGGCGGCGCCCCGCGTCCCCCTCCCGGGCCGCTCTCCGCTGCGACTGGCAGAGTGCGGGCGAGGGAGGGAGGGCCCTGTTGCCTCGCTGTGCTGCACGGCTCCGCTCCCCGCCGGGACCGAAGGGAGAGGCGGGGGCATGGGCCCCCGGCCTGAAGTGAGGGCAGCGGGGCTAGCGCTTTTTCTCTGGACACCGGCCTTAAAAGCGAGCCTTAAAAGGGAGGGTAAATTCTGTTCTGTTATCTGTGCTTTCTCAGGATTTGGGGGCGTTTCTTGGGAATTCTGGCCGTTGGAGAGGGCCCCGTGATGGGCCACGGCGCCCTGGGAAATACCCCTATGGTCCCTTCCTTGTTTCGGTCGGTTCCAGCTGAGCGGCCCCCTCGCGTCAGGCCTCATACCCCCATGTGCCCCCTGACACCCACCCGCACGCTCCCATCCCGCCCTGAGGATCTGTCCAGGCATCATCTCTGTCACTGTCCTGCAGACGCTCCTCTTCAACATCACCTATTGTCCAAAAAGGAAATATTACCTGTAAATCCACATGCTGTAGAGAGCAGAGATCGTGTTTTACCAGGGCATTAGCGGAGCAAGTGCTGTTGTTCTGTTTGTAGTTCCTTCTCCGCTAATCTTGTGTCTTAAATCTTCCCACGCTGCGGATCAGGTGCTGTCTCCAGTTGCTTGGGGAGCTGACAGGAGAGGCAGCCAGTATAAATGCGGCTCCCTGCAGCCGGGCGCTGTTGGGCTGTGCGCAGTGTGGTTCTGTCCAGCCGCAAGGTGCCAAGGGTCTGGCTTGCTCGGCACGTCTGGGAGGAACATGTTTTAAAAACTGACTTCAGTAAAATGTACTTTTTTGCAGGGTTATCAGATGTGATTGCAGAGAAAATGCTTTGTTGTTGCAACCAGGAGTGGCTGGAGTAACCTAAAATAGAACTAGGTTAATCTATACGCAACTGCACAGATACCTTCCTCGTGAATTTCTGATTGATCAAGTTGAGAGCATTTCTGTAGGTGATTGGTGTTTGAGGATGTGTGTTTGTCATCTCCTGCCCTGTGATTTGCTTGGCAACAGGCAGCTCTGCGTCTTAAATGTGGCCAGAGAAATCTAGGAGGCCGTTTAGGACTGACTTGTCTAAAAGGCAGGAAAGGGGAAAACTTTGATGCTTGCTGCTGACAGTAAATTCATGGCATGCACACTGAGACAGTTGTGTCAATTATAGTAATATAAGTCTGGCATATTGAAAAGGGACAAAGTAGTGTTTAATTATCTTGGAGCCTTTGTTACATTTGTGTGTAAATATGCCACAGTTGATGATTCCCAAATATGCAAAAATAACGCCACTAACAGCAGAGAATGATTACTGCTCTTCGCAAGAGCCAACCTGACATGCCAGAAGAGATTACTTGATAGCTGGCTGACGCCTGCCTAGAATTCATTCGTACCTTATTACTACTTCAGTTTCCTCTTCTGTTTGTGTGTGTGACTGAGCTGTAGTTGCCCTCTGCAGTGTAGCTAGGCTTGCAGCTATGCGCTCGGGCTGCTGTGGCAGCCAGCGCAGGAGAGCAGTGTCTAAGAAGCAGCCAGAGAACAAAGAATTGCACTTTGGTGTGTTCTGAATCACGGCTTGCTGCTCTACTCCAGCCTGGGTCTGTGAGGGACAACCGCTGCAGCTGTGGGCTGTATGCTGTTCTCCCCAAAACTTGGCCTTGTTGAATATCCCCAGTGTGTTTCAGTGAATATCCCACAAGTATTTCAAAGAAGCTGCTTTATTCATCTTAGAATAAGAAAGTGAATGCTTCCAAGTTATATGAAGTTTAATTAAATTAGTGGTAGACCATTCCAGTAGAAAAAAAACCTCTGTTATTATCAGTTTTCTATTATGCTTCTGATGCATCCTGATATTGTGTCTTCTGTCTTCTGTACAGTATTGTAGACTTCTAATAAAGTCTAATATTGCATTTTGAATTACTTTATTTTCCTGTAATCTTTGAGAGTCTCATTTGCCACTATCTGTCTGCAGGCTGAAGCTTTCAAACAGATTCCATCAAATGAAAAGAAAAACACTACAGCAAACACAAAGATCTACTTTTGATCTGGGAGATTAACCCATGGTAGTAGGAGCCTAATTATTCCGTTTTCTCTCTATTATAGTATATTATTTTTTCAGGTAACTTTAAAGTGTACTTTGAGCTTTTAGATTAGTTTGTATGTACCTAAACAATCTATGAGCGGTCTCGCTACTTGCGATGATGAGTGTGTGAACGGGCTTGCTAAATTCTGAATGGTCTCTATTGCTGCCTATCAATACTTAGTCTCATGCCATTTTAATCCTCGCTTTTTTAGAAGGAGGTAGAGTGTGTTTTATGTCAGTCTCTAATAGTATTGCTTTGTAAATGAAATTACTTTCAAGCTGTTTCTTGACATTTGAAAATAAGTCCTTATAATTCTGATTGAAAAAACGTGATTTCTTATATATATGTTTTACTGTTAAAAAAAATTGCTGTTTTTTTTAATGTGCTTGAGCATTGAATGTCTGCAGCAGAAAATACCATTTTACAGCTCTCAACTGTGCAAATGTCTTTGTCCTCTGATTCTGCTCCTGTTTTTTAGATGCAGGATTATGTATGTTGTGTGAGTCATTGCTGTTCTCCTGTTCTGTGTCTGCAGCTTGCTCCTTCTAGATGCATTATGCTGTACTTGTTCAGTTTCATAATAAAGTGTTGTTTACAAAATAGCTTTGTTAGTTTGTATGTAGAAAAATGTGTTTATTGCACCTGAATCTACCCTGCTGAGCCTAGCTTTTTAAGATCTTGTAGTACATTCTCAATAACTCCTTATGCTCTATGGTAGAAAGGCTTTGGGCACAGAACATTTAGTAAACAGATGAGGAAAAAAAGTATGACCTTTAAACAACTCCCCTAAACCTCACAAATTATTTACTTTTAATGTCTCAGTAGTATAGCCCTTTGATTACTGTTAAAAGGAAACTTCATAACCAGCACTACTTTTAGATAAATATATATATATATTTTTTAAGGTACTGGAGACAGTGCTCAGTTTTAGCAGGTGAGATTTGCATCTTAGTGTGCAGACTTGAAGGAGGAGGCAGAGGAAACATGCAGAGCTTTGAGGAGTATGTTTGGTTAGGTTTTAAGGCATTGCTGCTACATTTTCATGCTCAAAAAACTTGCATTTCCAAGTACAGAAATGTATGCAAATGAAATCTTTGTCCAGAGAGTTTTTTACTAAGGGTAATTTGTTTGTAAGTGGAATTTGAAGGACATAAGCCCTTCTGGTCAGGACCTTCTTTCTTGAAGTGGTATTAGTCTAATACAGCAACGGGCAAGCCCTTTACATCTAAGCCTCCATTTTATTTATGAACCAAGGACAGTCCTACTATAAGTAATACTATGTGGAAATTTTGTGGAATCTTGCCCATATACATGAGACCTGATTTCTGTGGTCAAAAATATCTATAGATCTTCAGAAATGTAGTTTTGCAACCTCACAGAGAGAGCCAAAACACTGTGAAGGTAAAAACCACACAGAGGCCTAGGCCTTTGCAGCTTAAAAATAAACATCTGA
The DNA here is from genome assembly GCF_033815535.1 of Pezoporus flaviventris. Lineage (NCBI taxonomy): Eukaryota > Metazoa > Chordata > Aves > Psittaciformes > Psittacidae > Pezoporus > Pezoporus flaviventris. Next base: position 14,022,693 of record NW_026892595.1, read on the forward strand.
AGTACGTGTTTGGTTTTAAATTTAAGAAATTGCTACCTTAAAATTCCCATTCAATGTAATTTAAAACAAGTATTGGTACTACAAAAAGCTGTTTCGGTTAAAGAAGAACTTAGCACCCCAAAAGGCAGTTAAAATAACCCTGACAAATACTCAGTGGGAAAAGATAATCTCAAATCAAAACAAAGGGAGCCAAAACAGTTTGACCACCTGAGTAACTGTCATGCTCCCCCTGATTCTTCTGTCTCAGCTTTTCATGGTTTTGGTCAGAGCTGCACAAAGTAAGTTTCTCTGCCTCTGCCACTCCTCTCCCCAAATGCAGTTAAGTATTCCCATTTTTCAGTTAATAAAAAAACCACATGGACAAACCCCCCAAAACCCAACACATGCAGGGAGAAGCAAGAGTCTTTTTTTCACATTCATGCAAAACACCAGATGTGTGTACATAAGTGGAAAGGTATGTGGGTGGGATCATGGGCTTGCATTTGTTAACTTGCAGACGAAATCTTGAAACTGTGGGCCTAAGTGACTGTCTCAGAGTCATATCCACAGCCTGTTTCTGTGGCAAGGGTAAATCTTTCTGGGGCAGAACGAGGTCTTTTGACTCTTCTTTTGCCTCAGCTGAATTTTTATTTACATTCCACTTTTGTCCTGTCCTTGCTTCTTTCTTACTCATCAGCCTGACAAAACTGTCATTGTGGATGCAGTTAAAAATACTTTAGTCCACACTTAGGTAAACCTCAGCCTCAGTGCGTAGGCTTGCCCTCCTGTCAGTAAAGTGCTCCTGGTATAAAAGCGTGTCTCTACTAGACTGACACAGTCAAAATCTTGCCAAGTCTAATGTTGAATATTTTTCTTAATATGACCAGCTCTGCTCTACGTGGTAGGCTGGGGCAGATGTGTTGATCTGATGCATCGAAAGGTTATGTTTCCTGTCCTGACAGCTAGACATGGCGTCACCCTGAGTTCCATATCCTTTTCCCGCTTCCCACATGGAACCTGCATTCCGAGTTGTGTCACCTTAACAGTAGGAGGGTAGGTCAGCAAAAGGGATTTCACACTTAAGGGTCAGCTTTGATAGAAGTGGGAAACTCCCCCTCTCCCCCCCCCCCCCCCCCCCAAAGTTCTAAGAATGAGATTCACAGGTGCATCAGACCAGACAAAGGAGAACTCAGCCCTTAGTCAGCCCACAAGTATTTTAATTAAGAGAAAAGCTTTTAATAGGAGCTTTTGCTTTTAATCTTGTTACCTTTTCATATCCTTTGTGTCTTCATGTTCAGTGTAGTTACTACAAGTTGAGCAACAAAGTTCCTCCCTTCCCAGCCATTCCCACTCCCAGTTTTGTGTTTTTTCAAGGCAGTGTGAGAGGACAAAAAATCATGCAATGTTTTGGTTTTGCTTTTGCCCTAGTTTGCTTGGTATCTCTGGTTGTAACTTGTGTTGGACAAACCTGTTTACTCAGTGGAAGTTTCTGCGTGCGGCCTGCTGCCAAATCTCTGGGTTGCAGGCGTGCCTAAATAGTTGAAGGACGGGTGGATCTCTCTTTTAAATCCTCTTTTTATATTCTGTGGACTGCAACAGTAAAAAAGACTGACCCAAGCAGGACAGTGTGCCTAAATCACTGCTCTGAACATCACTGGATAACCTGTTACACAAAGATACTGGTATTTATTTTGCAAGAGGCCATGTGAAAACTCTAAACCTGAAAGTCATAAGCCAAGGACTGGGAATTCAAGAAGGTTTTAAAAGAAATTGGTAGTTTTAAAAACCATGTATATTTTATAGCAATTTAGTCCCGTCTTCCCTCTTTCCCAGCTAAAAAATACTCATTTCTATATGAAAAAGAGATGGTCAAAGAACAAACTGAGATTATCCTGGTAAAAGTACAGTTTAACTGGGGATAACATTAGTTAAGCTTGGCAAAGCTGATGCTTCTTCATAGCTGCCAAACGTTTTTGAGTACCATTGTTCATTATTTCACCAAACTAAATAAAACATCAACCCTCAGGTAGTCCCAGTGAATAGAATTCCACTGCAGTGTTAAGTGGGACTGGCTCCTGGTGAAAGGCAAGAAGACAAGTGAGCTGTACCAGTGCTACTCGGGACTCTGCACCTGCTGAGTGTGTCCGTTCGAGAATGGTGTTTGCTGAAACTCATAGTAGTCTTACGTTCATACATGGAAGTCCTTGGGAGTCAGCTCACAGGCACAGTGGCATCATTTGTTTGCTGTATGTGAAATTTTGGAGGAAAAGGTGAAAGTTTGTGAAAGTTCAAGAAAGTAGAAGAGTACCTCATTAAGTGAGTTTTAGCAAAGGTGAAATCACTTTCCCCAGTAGTTTTAGCTCAGTTTTGCTAGAGGTGGTAAAGCCCTAGGTCTTGTATATGTTTGGTTTTTTACTCTCTTATATTTATAACCTCTTGTCAGACCTTTGGGTCTGTTCTGTGTTTAAATTCTGCACAAAATGACAGCTTGGTGTAATGCCCTTCAAATAGATTTAAATTTAATTATTTTAAACTGAGAGTATAGAAATTGTTAACAGAATCGGCTAGGTGATCAGGCAGTGTCTTCATCCTGCAACAGAAAATTTCCTCCCTGCCTCACACAACTTAATCTTTTGTTTCTGCAGACTTACTCTCTTCTTTCTCCTCTGTGTGTTTGGTCTGCTACCCTTTTGTCCATCGAGTAACCCTTGGTGCAATCCCAAAGGGGTCTGCACTTACAACCCTCTTTCTTCTTTCTGGGAGCCTACCTTCACCCAGTGTCACTATTAATGTTAAGGGTTGATCTTTCACTAGAGGCTGTTCTAGACAACAGTAATGATCTCACAAAATGAGTCTTTGTTTAGTTGCATGTTTGATTAATTGCAGGCTTTTGGCCTCCCAATTAGACATAGAGTGTTTCTTGACTGGTTGGGCTCTGACAAGGTATAAGTGTTAAAGAGAGGCAAATCTTGAAAGTGAGCACGTTACAGTGAATAACATGACCCTTAAACATGTTGGTCTTAATAACTAATTATTTAGTTATGTTCTTCTAATTTCTCTTTCTTTTGGTTTGCCAGTTTCATATCTGATTCCTCTGCCCCCAGATTAAAATAAACAATTGTTTTTTTCTGTCCCAGTAAAAAACATCCAAGCCCCAATATCTGTCTTGAGCTCCATTGTGTGTACATGGTTTTGCTGGGAGATTAACCTCTTGAAGAAGATTCAGTGTTAACTGACTCATTGCCTCCTTATTTGCCTTCCGTCTTAGAGTTGCCAACACATCCCACACTTGCAAATTCTAAATCTAATCTTGATTCCATATCCTGATTATTTGTCAAATTAGAATATTCTTAAAGAAGAAAGGAGTTGTATTATCAATAGTGAAAATATGGCAGAAAATGCATGTGCGGTGTATACTTCGGTGTTTTGTTTTGGTTGGTTTTGCTGTTTTGTTGGGTTTTGTTTGTTTTGGTGTTTGTTCTTTTTTCTTTAATTAAAGTAAGACTTTCATCACTACATACAAACAGTTCCAAACAATATTCCCTGAAAACAGGATGGTTTTGTTTGGATTGTTCTCAAATTCAGATATGCCTGGTGAGTATGAAGGGGGAAAAATATTGGGCCACTAATAGTTACTGGAGGCTATTTTCTTCAATTCCTGCACTTTCCTGAGTGCTCCAAACTCTGTTGTATTTGGTTGTTTCACTTTTCTGCTGGGTAATAGCCTGGAGAATAGCACTGGCTGTTACATAGTGTCACAATTTGACACTAGTGTGTCAAAATGCCTTGTTGTGCTGGGGCCTGAATATAAAACAAATTAGAAAGTACTCGCAGGAGGTTTTTCGGCAATGCTGTCAGTTCCCCCTTTCCTCCCTTTCTACTGCCTTTTTTCCACATTCAGACTGCTGTTAGATTTTTCATATTAAAATGCTGGTTTTCCCATATTTAGCTTCTTTGAATTTTAAGCTCAGTGGTATTGATTCTTCTCATTGCTCATTCTCTGAATCTCTGGCAGAAGTCCTGGAGGGGATTTGGGAGCGAAGAAGAAGAAAAAGAAGCAGAAGAGAAAAAAGGAGAAACCAAATTCTGGAGGCACCAAATCAGATTCTGCGTCTGACTCCCAGGAGATTAAAATTCAACAGCCTTCAAAAGTGAGAGCCTGGTTCTGTTTTAATTTGTGCTTGCTTTCTAATTTAATTTTAATTTGTGCATTGCTTTTTTTGTAAAAGCTAGTTGGTAGTTCTGCCTTAACACATGAGAATTAAGCAGATAGTTATTGTCCTGAATAGACAGAAGCAAGGTAAGACCTGATGTTTGCAAACGGCACAAAGTTAGTTGGAGAGTCATTGTTACCACCGTAGTACGCTGTGAGAAAAGCAGAGGAGGAGGTGTTTTGTCTTTCTTTTCCAGCAGTTAGAACTCAGGCTAGTGACAACTTTGTATCAGGAAATCTTAATCTTCAGTGGTAATGCTTTTAAATAGATTTTGTTTACTGAATTGCCTTTAGTTTAGCCACCATCTCACTTGGTGTAGCTCAATTTCAGTGACTTGTACAGCATCGTGCTATCTGATGGTGAGCATCAGCAATAGGAGGGAAGTTGTAACCTGCTGTGCTAACCAGAGTCTCATTTGGCCAAAGCACTGGCATGTCATCTTGCATGAAATGAGGTAATCTCTAACATGGAGATGCAGACACTTCTCGCTATCTGAAAGGCCTCCACTGTAAATAAGAATGCAAAATTATGTGAGGGGGATATACAACCTTTGTGAACTTTGTGATAAAATAGCATTGTCTATGGGCTTTTGACTACCACATTCTGAACAAACAGTAAATAATATGACATGCTGGCTTTTTAACATGCAGCTTTTATCTTGAGAGAAATCTGAGCCTGGGAACTGAAGTTTGTAACAGGATGATAAGAAAATGTATGGACCATTGAGCATGTTGAAGTAATTACTATTTGCTTTATCGGATTAATGTGAAGAAAGTTACATTGTTCTACCAGTAGTAGTATTCATCCTGTAAGATTTGTCAAGCACATTGGGGCTACCACATAATTTTAGGGGGAAAAAATTGTGCTCTGGCTCATTAACATACTGGTAGACTTTGTGTTGTCTCTTTAGGCTTCTCTGTGCCACCCCCGTTGCTTTGAATGGGCGCAGCACAAGGAACGCTTGAAAATATGTAGGGAGATCTTAAGTAATTTCTGATCTCACCACATGTTTTGATACTGTGTTTCTGTAAAGCACATGGCACGAGGAAGTCATGTGGTATGAATACTAATACAGGAAGACTGTTTGCAAGCAATAACCAAGTAATGTCAAACTCAGGACTGGAGTGAGGTCAGTTCTAATGTTAACTTGAAGTTCATTGCTGCAATATCCTGGGAGTTCCTTAGTTCCCTGCTGACCAAACCCATTGTTCTGTGTGTGGAGTCTTAATTGCATTAAAAGGAAGCAAACAAAGCTGCTTCAGGGTTGTTTTCTTTTTTTGGTTTTGTGTCCAAGATTTTAATCCTCAGCACCTTGCAGTCTTGCATAATGTTTCTCTGGTGTGATGTGTTTTGCAAGCATGTAAGCCTGTCCTTGTTCTAAGTTGTGTACTTAGAGTGGCACCCTTCGTGATTATTTTACTGTCACAAGAAGTTTAGCCAGTTTGTTAGCAGTGTTATAAGATTTTTCTCTTTTATTGGCATAAACCAAAAGCCTTTATTTAAGTCTTTCTCTCAAGCTCTAGGCAGCTAAACCACTTTATTATTCTTAAATGGCTTCCTCTTTAGTTGCAAATGCATCCCTGTTGGCTGTCCTTTGTTTTGGGTTTTTTTCACATTCTCTGCTGTGTTCCAGGTATGCACATGAATAAGTAGATGAACAACTTCTCTAGTTTAGGTTTTCAAGGTTTTTTTAAAGCATCTTAGACTGCTGATCTGGATCGGTGTGGAGAAGTATATTTATTTTCTCTGCTACTCAAGTGATATTTAGATCTTGGTCTCTTTGTGCTATGTGAAATGTTTTATGGAAAAAAGGCTTTTACAATTTACTTACTCTTGTTTTAAAAGAGCTTTACAAAATATTTCAGAGGAAAGTGACATTATATACCTTAGGTCTTAGAGAATATGTGCAGAATCAAGTAGTACTTGGCAGGGCTTCTGAACTCACTGAAAATGATTTTGAAGGAAGATTTTGAGGTCAGATGAGTTTGTAAACAGGTGTACCCCTCTGGAGATGAGAAGGACAGAAGTGAGTCTCCTGGCTTCTCACTCTCTTGTGATACTGGACTTTTTGAACACTGGCATGTTTGTAACCACAGCAATAAATACTTGTTAGAGTAGTGTCCTTGAGGACACTTCACTACCCATCTCATAAGACTTTGATCTCTCTCCATTACAAGTCCCAGTGATGTAGACTGTCCACATTAGTGCAGATGAAGCTTATCAGATCTAGAAAATTATCATTCATTATTGTAGTCACCAGTGATAGTAACAGAATTAACTTAGACTAGGGGCCTTTGGAGGTCTTTTGACCAAACTCTTGCTAAAAGCAGATCCAAACAGATCAGGTTGCTTGGGCCTAGATCAGGTTGGTTGGTCTGCAAGGATGGAGACTCCACAACCTCTGTGGGTAGCCTGTTCCAGTGTTGGAATACAGTTTTGGTTAAAGAAATAGTAATTCCCTCTATCTAAATGGATTTTGCTGGTTTGCAACTTGTGTCCATTGTTTCTTGTCCTATCATTGTGCTCCTCTGAAAAGACTTGGGTTAGTTTTTTTTATCTCTTCCCATGAGGCAGCAATAAGATTTCTCCTGCTCCCTTAAGTGTCTCTTCTTAAGGCTGAACAAACCAAGGTCTTTCATCTTTTCCTTGTATGTCATGTGATTCACCCACCCCACCCCCACCATCGCCCCCCCAGTAATTTTGATAGCCCTCCATTGGACTCCCTCTGCAATGTCAACGCTTTCCTTGTAATGGGGAAACCAAAAATGTGAGAGGTGATTTTAGGGGAGCCAGATAAAGGTAAAGAATTGCCAGCCAGTCTCACTGATACAATCCAGTAGGCAGCAGCCTTTTGCTGGCCAGCAAACTGTTCACTCCTGTTCAGCTCTTTGTCCACCTGCACCTCCAAGTTATTTTCTACAAAGCTGCTTCATAGCCAGTCCATATTGGCCTCTGCCATTGAACGGGCTTTTTCTGTCCCAGATGTAGGTCTTTGCACTTGCCTTTGTCAAACTTCATTTCCTGTTTCCAGCCTGTCAAAGTAGCTTCGAATAGCAGCTCTGCAGTCCAGTGTATCAGCCATTCTTGCCAGCTAGTTGTCTATAGACTTACGGAGAAAGCACTCATCACAGTATCACAGTATGCTAGAGATTGGAAGGGACCTTGAAAGATCATCTAGTCCAATCCCCCTGCCGGAGCAGGAACACCTAAATAATGTTACGCAGGAATGTGTCCAGGCGGGTTTTGAATGTCTCCAGGGAAGGAGACTCCACAACCTCCCTGGGCAGCCTGTTCCAGTGTTCCATCACCCTCACTGAGAAGAAGTTTCTTCTCAAGTTTAAGTGGAACCTCTTGTGTTCCAGCTTGTACACATTACCCCTTGTCCTATCATTGTTTGCCACTGAGTAGAGCCTGGCTCCATCCTCGTGACACTCCCCCTTTATATATTTATAGACACTTATGAGGTCACCCCTCAGTCTCCTCTTCTCCAAACTATAGAGACCCAGCTCCCTCAGTCTTTCCTCATAAGGGAGATGCTCCACTCCTTTAATCATCTTCGTTGCCCTGCGCTGGACTCTCTCCAGCAGCTCCCTGTCCTTCTTGAACTGAGGGGCCCAGAACTGGACACAATATTCCAGATGCGGTCTCACCAGGGCAGAGTAGAGGGGAAGGAGGACCTCTCTCGACCTACTAACCACCGCCCTTCTAATACACCCCAGGATGCCATTGGCCTTCTTAGCCACAAGGGCACAGTGTTGGCTCATGGTCATCCTGTCATCCACTAGGACCCCCAGGTCCCTCTCCGCTACACTGCTCTCTAACAGGTCATTTCCCAACCTATACTGGAACCTGGGGTTGTTCCTGCCCAGATGCAGGACTCTACACTTTCCCTTGTTATATTTCATCAAGTTACTCCCTGCCCAACTCTCCAGCCTGTCCAGGTCTCTCTGCATGGCAGCACAGCCTTCTGGCGTGTCAGCCACTCCTCCCAGCTTAGTGTCATCAGCAAACTTGCTGATAGTACACTCAATTCCCTCATCTAAATCATTGATGAATATATTAAATAATACCGGTCCCAGTACTGACCCTTGAGGCACTCCACTAGTTACAGGCCTCCAACTAGACTCAGCCCCATAGACTACAACTCTCTGGCTTCTCTCCTTCAGCCAGTTCACAGTCCACCTCCCTACCTGATCATCCAGTCCACACTTCCTCATTTTAGCCGTGAGGATGCTGTGGGAGACTGTGTCAAATGCTTTGCTGAAGTCAAGGTAGACCACATCCACCGCTCTGCCATCATCCATCCACCGTGTTATTTCCTCATAAAAGGCTAAGAGATTGGTCAAACATGATTTCCCCCTGGTGAAGCCATGTTGACTGCCCCTCATAACCTTCTTATCCTTGATATGCCTTAAGATGGTACCAAGGATAAGGTGTTCCATCACTTTCCCAGGGATGGAGGTGAGGCTGACCGGTCTATAGTTACCCGGGTCCTCCTTCTTGCCCTTTTTGAAGACTGGAGTGACATTTGCTTTCCTCCAGTCCTCAGGTACCTCTCCTGTTTCCCAAGACTTGGTAAAGATGATGGAGAGTGGTCTAGCAATGACTTCCGCCAGTTCCCTCAGCACCCGCGGGTGCATCCCATCTGGACCCATGGATTTATGGATGTCCAGTTTGCTCAACTGTTCTCTAACCCATTCCTCATCGACTAAGGCAAACCGCTCCGTCGACCTGACTTCATCTAAGGTCTCAGGGGTACAGGGCTCTTCAGGACTGCCTGCAGCAGAGTAGACAGAGACAAAGAAGGCATTCAGTAACTCTGCCATCTGTGTATCTTCTGTCACCAGGGCACCCATCCCGTTCATCAGTGGGCCTACATTGCCTCTGGTGTTAGTTTTGTCTGCCATGTATTTGAAAAAGCTCTTTTTGCTGTCCTTGACCCTTCTTGCCAGGTTTAATTCTAAGGATGCCTTAGTCCTCCTAGCTGCCTTCCTACATCCTCTAGCAGCAGCCTTATATTCCTCCCAAGTGGCCAGCCCCTCCTTCCATGACCTGTAAACTCTCCTCTTCCACCTGAGCATACCCAGCAATTCCCTATTTGGCCACGCAGGTCTCTTGGCCCTCTTCCTTGACTTCCTACGTGTCGGGATGCTCCGATCTTGAGCATGGAAAAAGCAGTCCTTGAATGTCAACCAACTATCTTGGGCCCCTTTACCTTCAAGCAGCCTTGCCCATGGGATTTCCCCTAGCAATTGCTTGAAAAGGGCAAAGTTTGCCCTGCTAAAGTCCAGGGTTGCAATTGTACTTGGTATTCTACTAGTCCTACCACACAAGATCCTGAACTCCATCATCTCGTGATCGCTGCAACCAAGGCAGCCCTCAACCCTTACTGCTTCAACCAGATCCTCCTTGTTAGTGAGGATGAGATCCAGCAGCGCTCCTCTCCTGGTCGGCTCATCCACCATTTGCAGGAGGAAGTTATCATCCATACACTGGAGGAACCTCCTGGACCATGGCTGGGTTGCCGAGTGGCCCTTCCAGCAAACATCAGGGAAGTTAAAATCCCCCACGACGACCACAGCCTGTGACTGTGAGGCCGCTCTCAGCTGCCTGTAGAAGGCCTTGTCAACTTCCTCACTCTGATCCGGTGGTCTGTAACAGACACCTACAACAGTATCCCCCCTGCCAGCCTGCCCCTTAATTCTCACCCACAGACTCTCAACTTGCTCGTCACCTGTCCCTGGACAGAACTCAGTGCATTGTAGTTACTCCCGCACATAAAGAGCAACCCCACCACCCCTCCTGGCTGGCCTGTCTTTCCTGAAAAGGACATAGCCCTCCATGACTATATTCCAGTCATGTGAGCTGTCCCACCACGTCTCTGTAATTGCCACCAGATCATAGTCTCCTGACTTAACACAGGTCATTGTCACGTCCAGCTCATAAAACAGTATTGATTCCTGAGTTCTCAACATCCTCCCCCTGGCCTTCTTGAAGATGGGTGTGACATTTACCTTATTCTAGTCAGAAGAAACTTCAACCAATTGCTATAACCTTTTAAACTTGGCTAGATAGATCCTAGTTGTAGTAACATCAGCCAGCTCCTTCAGCACCCTCAGATGCATCTGAGCTGTTCTTAGGGACCTGTGCATGATTAGTTTGCTAAGTGGTCCCTCACCTTCTCTACTGCTGTCATTAATGGGATTCTCATAGATTGTGCTACAAGGATCAGGGACATCAAAGGTCTGAGGTCAGATCTTAACAACAAAACCAAGGCAAAAAAAGCATTACATACCTTAGCTCTGTTGTACAACAGTGCTGTCTTCTGCTGTGAGGAGATACTTCCCCTAAACTGCAATTAAAAAAATGACTCTTTTTTTCTGATTTATGTGAAGTTCTGTGTAGGTTTCTCTTGCTTTCTATTGAATGGAAACAAAATTTGGAAGTAAATTTCTTAGCTAGGCTGATCTCTGAATGTTCTGAAAGGAAAGGAGATTGCTTCTCATGTCCCGAGCCATGTTGCATTTAGTACCAGAACATTAACTTTTTCAATATGCTAGTAAGATCTTTCTGGAGCCGAGGATCTTTTTTGGTTTTAGATTTTTCTGTTTTCTTAATGTAGAAAAGAAATTAGAGACTCGAACATGCAAAATAAATTACAGATAAAGTATGTCAGTGTTTCAATATGACTTCATAATGTACTGATAAGATTTTAGCGCTTATCTAGTGGCATTAGAATTATAAGACCACTGTGAAACAAACAATTAAATTTTTTATTTGAGAAAATTATCTTACATCATAGTAATCTGGATCTAGAAATAGGGTAGGGAGATTTTATCCTCTAGTAGTGGTGTTGCTCTAAAGCATGTAAATCTGTTACTTCACAGCTAGTCAGATGACAGGTGTTTAAAGCACACTATCAGGTATAATTTTGCAATATTTAATGAAATAACTTGCATAGTGGTTAGAGAGTACAAGTTTTTTATTATATATAGAAAATTATGGCCTACTTGAGCTATACAGGGAGGGAGTGACTGAGGATGCTAGAGGCAGATGCACATCCAAATGCAGATTTCCATCATTATTACATGTAATTTATAATTTTGCAATACATGAATCCTAGAAATAAAGTGAATTATGGAAATAATGATCCAACAATATTCAGTAAAAATGAAAAATCTGGCTTGATATCTTTATGCAGAATTGCTTAAAATTTTGCAATGCGTTTGAGACTCTTCTTTCAAATGTAATTATTGCACTGCAGTCTGGGAAAACCTAAGCACAAGCATGCTGTTTGTATGCCTCAGAACAGGACTTACCACTTGGGATGTAACAGAACAAATAAATAGATTAAAAAAAGAGAGAGAAAAAAATCCCTTTAGATTTAGAAGTCTATTACCATTAGTCCTCTGTACTTACCTGTGCAAGTAAAATTCTCATTCCAGTTACGTTTACTCAGACTGATCAAAAGTGAGGGTTCAAGAGCTCAGTTTAGAAATGGTTAGCCTTAGACTTATGCTTTTCAGTCAATTTTTCTGTAAAGATTTTTCATCTTTTACGTGAAAAGTTACTTTATGTCTGTCTGCTTCTATCAGTTAAAATTACCTTTAGCTGTGAGGTTTTGTCACAGCATTAGTGGCATATGGTTAACCCCTACATACGATACAGTGCAAAAAGGCACCCACTGTAGTAATTGTGAGCTAATACAAGGCAGGTAGAAGGTTACTCATGTTAAAAAGTTGATATTCATAGCAATACAGTGTACCTGAAATACTGAACTGTAGTGAATTTAAAAACTATTTTATACTGTATGTGTAAAGTCCAACTTCAAACATCTCTGTGTGTACCAGTTATCTTTAGATTATTAGATATCTAAGCTGGTTTGCTTTTTGCTGTTTTATTGTCTTTTACAATAAAATAAGTGAGGTGGGACAGGGAATGTGAGAAGCTTTTTCTTGTGATATTGGTATTCTGCCTTAGCAGTGTAGTATTTCTGTTAAAACCACTGGAGTTCCATGGTTAAATGCAAGCACTACTCAAAACTGTTAAGTATTTTGGGAAGTTGCTTCTCTGTTGCCCCCCTTACTTTTCACCCTCCTGCCTCCAAGGGCTATACTGAAACTAACCATGATGAGAAGAGTACATGAAAGAATATGTAGCAGTAAAAGAAATAAACATGTTTGTACAAAGGTTCAAAGTAAGCATACTCAGTAAGCTTCCTCTTCCATTTGTCTTTGTATGCAGAATCCAGCCATTCCGATGCAGAAGCTTCAAGACATTCAGAGAGCAATGGAGCTGCTCTCTGCATGCCAAGGCCCAGCAAAGAATATTGATGAGGCTACCAAACGTAAATACCAGTTTTGGGATACTCAACCTGTACCTAAACTTAGTAAGTTTAACTGGACCTGGGCATAAGATCTGTCTTACAGACCACCAAAAGAATATGTTCCAGCTGTGGTGCATGTTCTGTAAAATGGGTATGAAGTTTGACTGTGTGTGGAGATCCTTAATCTTTTATGGAGTTTATGTGGAACTCTTGATGTTTTCTTGGAAAGTGCTTGCACCCCCAACTCCACTCAGTGATACACAACAAAATATGGTGTTAATAAATCTCATTCTGATGTTCTCTATAAGAATGGGAAATGCTATAGAAATAGCATTCCTATGTTTATTTTAGGTCTGAGCTCTTGAACAACAGAACACAGAAGTCTTGCATTTTAGGGGAAAATAAGAACTTTTAAGTAGTAACAAAGACTAAGCTTTGTTTTAATTTATTTTCCTTTTTTTTTTTTTTTTTTCCCCAGTAGATAGATTTGCTATCACAGAGATAATGCCTCTCCTGCTGTAGGTTACACTGTTTTCATGCAGCTTTAAGTGAATAATGGCACTTCTGTCATGTATGAACACTTTTACTGCTCTGTGTTTATGGGCTTTGTCCACAATGTATTCTACCTTGAAGATGGGCTTTCTTGGTCTTTTTTGTGTTCTTGGTACCAAGTGAGATGATGAGGTGACCTCTCCTTGCCTTTAATTTTGTAAGGAATTTGGTAGATTACTTTTTATACTGTTATCCCGGATAACACAGTTGGTAAATCTTAGTCTTTGTAGAAGGTAGTTGCTAACTCTCTCTTCCTTTTTTTGAATCGCTTTCTGATCTTCTTTCCCTCTCATTATCTTCAAGGTAAGCAGTTGTAACTCTTCAGTGCCTGCGAAACTTCAGGACCCCCCAAGTAAAGGAGTCCCGGCAAAATAGCTATTGCTCTGTCCTCTCCATGGCATTGGAGATTGGTATAGCATAAGCAGAAAGAAGGTAGTCTAAAGCACAAGAGCTCTCTCTCTCCACAGGGCAGCATTTCACATTAATCCGTTTTTATAGCTTAATCCATGGAGATCTCATTTCTACTTAACTTCTTGCATAGAGAAGTCCAAAGCAGAGCCCTGGAGGCAATATTTTTCAGCGGATTGAACTGACTCTTTTCCATACAAGCTTTATTCAGATACATCTGTAAACTAATGGTAGTAATTGTCACAGTAATCTTGCCTAGGTAGAGGAAGAGCTTAGGCAAAATAAGTTGATGTATAAGTCGAAAAATACTTTGGCCGTTACAAAGATTTTTCAGAACTAGTTTAGGTGTCTTCGCAGAAGTGCCAGGAGTTCAGTTCAAGTTAGTCAATACATCTTACAGTACTTCTTTAGAGATGAGAGTCTGTCACTTGTCAGCCTAAGAGGACTAACACACCAATTTGATAGTGTTGTGCAGTAGAAGTAGCTTTGTTGAATTTGGCCAGCAGAGGTTTTGTTCAACAGTGTTTATGAATTGCTTCTTGATCACGTTATTTTTTTAAGCTTTTCCTTTATCTGTTGAATGAACGTATTGGGAAGTCTTCGCTATTCGATATGCTGGATACATCTAGGTGTAGAAAAAAACCAACCTGTTGATTCATGAAATAGCTACAGCGTTCTGTGTATTAAATTAACTTCAGACTCCTTCTGCCTTCTAGTTAAGGTTGTTAGCAATAAGTCCTTTAGTGAAGACATATAATGGCAGTAACATTTAGGCTGTTATTTTCTGAAGTTTGTGTAAAGATGCTGGTAATGTTGACCTTCCAAACTGGATTGCAGGCTATAACTACTAGTCAGGACTGTGTGTCATTTGAGAAAAGGTCATACTTTTGAGTACTTTGAGAACATTTGAGTGTCTAGAGCTTGATGATAGTGACAGTAGGGTTGACAGTTTATGGGTGAGACTCAGGGGCAAGGCCAAAAAGGCAGATTTCATGGTCTAAGTCTGTTACAGACCGCCCAACCAGGATGAAGAGGTAGACAAAATATTCAATAAGCAACTGGGAGAAGTCTCACAATTGTTAGCCCTTGTTCTGATGGGGAACTTCAACATAACAGATGTCTGCTGGAAATACAGTACAGTGGAGAGGAATCAGTCTAGGAGGTTCCTGGAGTGTGTGGAAGACAGCTTCCAGACACAGCTGCTGAGTGAGCCAACTAGGGAAGGTGCCTTGCTGGACCTGTTGTTTGTGAGCACAGAAGGACCTGTGGGTGATGGGATGGTTGGAGGCTGTCTTCAGCACAGCAGTCATGAGAGTTTTTGATTATTGGAGAAGTCAGGAGGGGGTTGGCAGTACTGCTGCCTTGGACTTTTGGAGGACAGACTTTGGCCTATTTAGGAGACTGGTTTAGAGAGTCCCTTAGGAGTCAATCCTGAATGTCAGTGGTCTAGGAAGGGTGGACATTCTCCAAGCAGGAAATTTTAAACATGCAAGAGCAGGCCATCCCCATGTGCTGAAAGACAAGCTCGTGAGCGTGAAGACCGGCCTGGCTGAACAGAGAGCTTTAGCTGGAACTCAGGGGAAAAAAAAGGAGTGTTTGCGGCCTCTGGAAGAAGGGGCAGCCAGCTCAGGAAGATCACAAGGATGTTGTGATGTTTTGCAGGGAAAGATTTAGAAGAACTTAATCTGCCTGCTGCTGTAATAGCCTGTCCTGGGTTCAGCAGTAGCAGTCATTTTTTTCTTCTTAGCAGCTGGTGCAGTGCTATGGTTTTGACTTTCGGCCTGGGAACAGCACTGATAACACCAATGTTCTTAGTTACTGCTCAAATGTTTAGTCTTACCAAGGACTTTCTGAGTCTTATGCTCTGCCAGGGAGGAGGAGAAGCCGGGAGGAAGCAGAGACAGGACACCTGACCCAAACTGACGAAAGAGGTATTCCATACCACAGCACGGCATGCCCGGGATGTAACTGGGAGTTACCCGGAAGGGCACTCACTGCTCGGTCGGGCTCAGTCGGCAGGTGGTATCGTATTCTCTTCCCTTGTTATTTTCCCTATCGGTAGTATTACTGGTGGTAGCAGCAGTGGTTTGTGTTGTACCTTAGTTACTGGACTGTTCTTATCTCAACCTGTGGGAGTTACATTCTTTTGATTCTCCTCCCCATCCCTCTGGGAGCAGGGGGGAGGGAAGAAGGGGGGGGGAGTGAGCGAGCAAGACTGCGTGGCTGACAGAGTTTAAACCATGACATAGCCAATAACAGATGTTTCTATAAATACATTAGCAACAAAAGGACGGCTAAGGAGAAACACCATCCTTTACTGGATACGGGGGGTATATGTAGTGACAAAGGATGACAAAAAGCCTGAGGTACTTAATGCCTTCTTTATCTCAGTCTTTAATAGTAAGACCAGTTGTTCGCTGAGTACCCAGCACCCTGAGCACCCAGCACCCTGAGCTGGAAGACTGGGAAGCATAATGAAGCCCCCATAACCCAAAGGGGGATTGTTAGTGACCTGCTACACCACTCATAAGTCTATGGGGCCAGATGGGATCCACCCAAGGATACTGAGGGAGCTGGTGAAAGTACTCACCAAGCCACTTTCCATCATTTATCAGCAGTCCTGGCTAACTGGTGAGGTCCCAGTTGACTTGATGTTAGAAAATGTGACATCCATCTACAAGAAGGGCGGGATGGAAGATCCGGAGAGCTACAGGCCTGTCAGCTGACCTTGGTGCCCGAGAAGGTTATGGAGCAGATCAGCTTGAGTGCAATCCCAGAGCACATACAGGACTATCAGGTGATCAGGCCCAGTCAGCATAGCTTTATGAAAAGCAGGTCCTGCTTGCCTAACCTGATCTCCTTCTATGACAAGGTAACACACTTAGTGGATAAGGGAAGGGCTGTGGATGTTGTCTCCCTAGACTTCAGTAAAGTAAGGCTCTGCAGTGGGATCTGGACAGGCTAGATTGATGGGCCACGGCCAGTTGTATGAGGTTCAACAAGGCTCAGTGCTGGGTCCTACACTTGGGGCACAACATCCCCATGCCATACTACAGGCTTTGGGAAGAGTGGCAGGAAAGCTGCTCAGCAGAAAAGGTCCTGGGAGTGTTGGTTGACAGCTGAATATGAGCCAGCAGTGTGCCCAAGTGGCCAAGAGCATCCTGGGCTGTATCAGAAATAGAATCAGTAATCAGAAATGACTTCCCTAGCCCTGCTGGCTAGGGAAGTAATCATCCACCTGTGCTCGGTGCTGGTGAGGCCGTGCCTCACTGTGCTCAGTTCCGGGCCCCTCACTACAATAAAGACATTGAGGTGCTGGAGCAGGTCCAGAGAGGGGCAACGAAACTGGTGAAGGGTCTGGAGCACAAGTCTCCTTTTAAGGAACTGCTGAGGTAACTGGGGTTGTTTAGTCTGCAGATGAGAAAGCTCCGGGGGGACCTTATCGTTTTCTACAACTACCTGAAAGATGTCAGTCTCTTCTCCCAAGCAACAAGTAATGGGACAAGAGGAAATGGAATCAAATTGCACCAGGGGAGGTTTAGATTGGATATTAAGGGAAATTTCTTTATGGAAGGGGTTGTCAGTTGTTGGAACTGACTGCCCGGGGAAGTGGTTAAGTCACCATCCCTGAAGATATTTAAAAGATGTGTAGATCTGGGTGCTTAGAGACCTGGTTTAGTGGTGGACTTGGCAGTACTGGGTTAACAGTTTGACTTGATGATCTTAAAGGTGTTTTCCAACCTAAATGATTCTATGATTTGGTAGGTGCAGCTCCATCAAAGAGGAGTAGTTTCTGTTTGTAGCTATATATTGAGGGATTGGAGTTGTAAAGTCGGGAAGAAGGAAGCACGTTTTCATGTAAGATTTTAGGAACAAGTTTCACATTTCATCAGCGTCCCTTAAATGCCCTGTCTTTGCCATGTCACTGCTCCTGAGTAATCCTGTTGAGCTCAGGTCTGTTCAAGTCAGTGGTAAACAGGATCTGAGCCACAGCTTGTTAGCTGTGAGTACAATGTGTATCTCATGATGAGACCATGGATCTCATGGCTGGCTAAATGGCGTGCATGTGCTGATGGATTGCTGTCCTGTGTTATGAAATACTGGGTATCAGTTGAGGTAGAGTAGTTCTGTGCATGTCTGTAGATATTCTAATGAGATAGTCATTAGTCCATCTTATGCAGTCTGTGAGAAAGAAGTAGTACAAGCTAACAATACTAATTTTTTTCAGCATTTTTTAAAAGCTTCATGTTCCTATGAAATAATGGTGAGAAAATACATGATGTGAGTTAAATGCAGTTTTGAAAACTACCAGGAAGGCAAGCAGTGTAACCATTCTTTTTTTTCTCCCCCTTCCTTCTCCTCTCTCAAAAGATGAAGTTATAACTTCACATGGTGCGATTGAACCAGATAAGGACAATGTCCGCCTAGAGCCATATTCTTTGCCACAAGGTTTTATGTGGGACACATTGGATCTTAGCAATGCTGAAGTTGTAAGTAAACCAATTTTCGTATGTATCTAAAGTCATTCAAGTTTATCCTGGTTGATGTGTGTGGATAAATCTTTGGATTTTTTTTGTGTGTGTTTTCAGCTGAAGGAGTTATACACACTGTTAAATGAGAATTATGTAGAAGATGATGATAATATGTTTAGGTTTGATTATTCACCTGAATTTCTTCTGTGGTGAGTAGCAAGTTCCACATTCTGGTCTGGCTGAAGTGCGAAGAAGGGTGTTTTTATTACATCTTCTTAGGCAGTAATTTGTAATTATTTCTGTCATCAATTCTAGGGCACTACGTCCTCCGGGCTGGTTACCCCAGTGGCACTGTGGGGTTAGAGTGTCTTCAAACAAAAAACTGGTAGGATTCATAAGTGCCATCCCTGCAAATATTCGTATTTATGACAGGTAAAATGCATAATTACTTTTGGTTTTTGTAAAAGAATAACACCATGAAACAAGTCTTAAACTGGTATCCATTGCCACAGGAAACTTTAGAAAGAGAGAAGGATGCTTACTGACCATAAAGTCAGATGAATCCTGTGTGTGCAGCAGTGATTTTTTTTTCTACTCTTCTTCCCCTACCCCACCCCTCCAAGCTCTTGAGCTCATGAACTGCTTACAGTGAAGACCAGGAATACATAGTTAAGGAATTTTCTTATTGATAGATGATACAGATAATGACACAGAACTTCCTGACCCTCCAGGAAGGTATTTAAAGGATAGTCCATCAGATGGACTTCGTTGGCCAGGTCTTCATACACTGACAAGTACTATACCATATAGCATGTGCTTGGATGCCACAGTGCATCTTAAAGTGAGGCAAGTCTTAATAGAGCTCTGAAAAAGGAGTGTTGCAAACATGTTAGACACAGTTTGCATGTTGCACAATTTGCCACTGCAGTTGCAGTATCATGGATTAGCAGTTATTGCAGATGTACTTTTTCACAGGCTGATTTATTTTTACCTTGAATTCTTCTGTCACAACATGGAAAGCTACAATTATGCAAATGAAAATATGCAATGTGCAACTCTGTTTAACTTTTCCACTATTTAATGTCCTTTTAGTGTGAAGAAAATGGTAGAAATCAATTTTCTATGTGTCCATAAGAAACTGAGATCTAAACGGGTAGCACCTGTCCTGATTCGGGAAATAACCAGAAGAGTAAACCTGGAAGGAATTTTTCAGGCTGTTTACACTGCTGGAGTGGTACTCCCCAAACCTGTAGCCACTTGCAGGTAACCTAGGTGATGTTCATAATATCAGTTTCTGTAGGAGTCATTTTAAAGAACATGTTATGTAATTGGCTAGAACCATTACAAGCATAACATTTAAAGAAATTACCTGTTGTGGCCCTGACTAACCTGAAGGCCTCAGCGTTTGTCAGGGTGGGGTTTCCATGTCTCCTTACTTCCTTGTCGCCTTTTATTTTTTTCCCCCTTCTTTCTTTCCTTCCTTCATTCTGCTGTTTTCGATAAAACAGTTTCTTGGACTATAATCTAACTTTCGGTTTGTTTATACCTCAACTAAGATGTTTCTGTTGACCTTCTGGTGGGAGCCATGCTAGCACTGACAACATCGTATACCTGTGTTTTTCAAGTGGTTGGTTTCCCTGCTGGGGCACTTCCCTGTTGACATGGTTGCTTGCCAAAGATGGCAGGGCATTTCTGGGAATTGTATGATTTGGTTTTTGAAATCCTTTCATTTTTCCTGGAGAAAGGAGGACTTGATGAGCATTTGATAAAGGTGGGAAGACTATCGCATGAGAAAACTTGCATGTAATCAAGGATAGTTTTTGTTTGCTTGGGATAGATTTTGTTTCTATTTGGAAAAGTTTAGTTCCAGCAGTATTAGTTCAGCTGTCTGTCCTGGAGCACAGGGTACTTCTTCATTTGAAATAGTGTTTGTACTTATCACCGCCAAAGATCCTGTAAGCTTTTGTAAGGAAGGATAGACAAAAAAAAGCCATGCTGTGTTAGAGTAACTAGGGATGTTCTGTTGGACGATGATCTGCTAGGAAGGGGAGATCTCCTTCAGTAGACTACTTAGACATGAGGAGAGGGTCCTGTCTATACGACAAAATAAATGTTATGGTGAGATATTCAGGGCAATGTACTAAAATGTGATTACTCATTCTGTAATAAAAACCATTTGCTTAGTTTAAAGATATGGTGGTAGCAGGCCTTGTTGAAAGCTACTGCTTGGATATAACTTTTCTTTGTATGTTTTTTGCTGAAGCTTCTTACAGGCATAGTACAGGTTTGCTTAGAAACAAATCTGTAGATGAGGCGCAATGCGAGAAAGTAGGGAAATGGGTGCTATTTAATCTCATTATTAATTTTATTTCCAGGTATTGGCATCGATCACTGAATCCCAGAAAATTGGTGGAGGTGAAATTTTCACACTTGAGTAGAAACATGACTCTACAGAGAACAATGAAGCTCTACAGACTTCCTGATGTAAGCAGTATGACTTACAGAGAACCCCACAGTTACTGTGAGGCCCAAAATAACCTTCCATCTGTCTCTGACAGCACAGGCTTTTCTGTGGAAAAGCAGTGTGTGTGCAGGACATTGGGTTAAAAAAAGAAAAAATCTCTGGTTGATAAAAAAGACCTTAAGGGATATACTAAACAGAAGAGACTGTTGTTAGAAATGTAGATCTGTATATGGAGAAAATAGAACTTTGATGTAAAAGCCATAAACAAACAAAGAAAAAAACAGAAACTTTGACTTATACATGTGGGATTGAGCTAAAGATGTGTAAAACTATTCTGTGTATGATTAATCTAATAAGAGATTACTGGAACAGCAAATCACCAGTTTATGTCTTAAAAATCTCAGAGAAGTCCATCAGAAAGCTGATCGAATACAGTGGGGTTGTTGATTTGAGTCTAATTCACAGCTTTTACTGTCGGATAATGTTGTTCTGCAGTAAGCAGGCTCAGTAAAAGCCACCTCAGTATGTCGTGTACTGTTTATTTGGATGGTCTAGCGAAAAAAACCCAAGTGTTCTGGCATAGCTAGGTTGGTTACAAATATTTTTCCTTATGTTTGCAGCTAGTAGTTAGGCTGGCAAAAAGCCTTAGAATGTATTTCCAAGACAGGGCAAGTCACTGTAAGTAGTCTGAGATGTACTATTAAAAAATCTCATTGCCGTAATTAATAGCTTATAGAAGATAGCTTGAGCTTTATGATTTGAAAACAATTTCTTTGCTTGTAAAAGCTACTTTTCTGTTTGGAGGGATTGCAGAATGCCCTTTACCTGTACCATAACAGTAAGCCTTTATTTAAACAAACCCTCCCTTTTGGTTAAAAAGAAATACATTTTTCCTCACTTGTAGTACTTTGTAGTGATTTATCTGACTTGGAAAATTGCATCTGTTTATATTTACCTTGATGCAGCAGGTTCTCTTACTACTTGCATATGTTAGTAGTACACTAAGTACTTCTTGGTATAAAGCACATGCCATGGCTTGATCTGGACTCCTGCTGCTGTCAGAGAGACTGGTTTTCTGTGCTGCCTGCTTATACCTGTGTCTGCACATGCAGGTTCTCCCCTGTTGCAGGGCAGCAGTTTTCAGAGCTTAAGAATTAATAACCAAATTAATTAGGTTTGAATCATGGAGAGCTAAATATAGCTTACATCAAATCGAGACGACTTTTTTAATAGTCTGAAAAAGTGCAGTAGACCATTTCAAATACAGGTTTTGATGGCAACTCTGGTACTGTTTCTCACGGAAGCAGTACAGGTAAAGAATAAAGAATAAGGATTTCTTACAGTACAAAAAGTGTACCTACAGTGAATCATTAGAAACAGCAATTGTACCCTGATCATCTTCCTGTCCTAATCATGAAAACCCAGATTTCAACAGGAAAATAAATAATGGAAAACAAAGAATACATCGTACCTCGTTCAGAACGTGCAGCTAAGGCAAACATACTGTACATACAGAGATGTGCAAATAAAAAACAGGTGCTTTGAAAAGCAACTTTTAAAACCAAGTGGTGTAGGAGTCCATATGCCCCAGCTGTCTATTTTTAGATTGGATTTGGGAGCTTCTCCCATGGAAAATAAAGATTTAATCTTCATGTTAATGTTTTCTCTTTAGGTCTTGCGCTTTGGGGGTGGTTTTGGTTTGTTTTTTTTTTTTCCTTGAGAAAGGGTTTAAGTGCTCTTGAGGATCTTAATCCTCAGCTTCAGGCTGTTGCCATAAAGAGTACTATCACATAAATTTGTTCATTCAGTCCACACTGTCCTGTCCCTCAGCACCAACCACTGTTTCTTGCATTTTAACCTCTTTTCATAGTGTCCTTGGAATATCATTGCTGCCGGAAACTAGTCTCCCTTTAAGAGGAATTAATCATTCCTAATCACTTGAACACTCTGAATTAAAAAGGTTAAATATTATTACTTAATACCACCCTCACTCAAGGTTGCATTTGCGCATGTACCTATAGATATAATAAAGTGTTTTTTTTTTCCTAAGTGTTTAATATCTTGAGCAAGGAGTTTTCTGAAAGAGGTAGGTTTTGGCTGTGTTTAGATTAAAGACAGGAGCATCTTTGTCTCTGTATGTCTTTTCCTGACTGTGATCCTGAGCCAGGATACTGGCATGAATATGTGCCCGGTGCAGCTTGATATGTGGAGCAGAGAAACAAATTTTAGTCCAGTTCTGTATACTTTCCCTCACTTGTGGGGCTGTGCATAATTGTTTACTGGTGGCCATTCTGAGTGTTTCTGGGGGATAAGGATGTTCCAGCCCATCTGTTTTTCCTCCCATCCTGTTCCAGTGTATGGCTGTAGAAGAAGGACAAAGGCTTGGAGGATGCCAAAATTAACCTTTTATAGGTTATGAATGAAATACAGCATAGGAAATGTCGTGTTGATGAGTCAGGTGAATACCCTTATGGATTTAGGGCATTTAAAAATCTAGATGAAGTGCTGTTGTGGAGACAAACCGTAGTCCCAGGCTGCTGAGGAAAGCAGGAAGACTAAAATATAATACACAGGCCAGAGCTGTGGAAAAATATGCCTTGATTTTTTTTCATCTTGCTGCTGACTCCCAGAGTATGTGAATAAATACCTCCCCCTGAATAATGCCTTTTGAGCAGACCATAATCAGATACACTAATTTCAGCATTCCAGTAATCAAGTCTCTACCTGGCTGCTCTTGCAATTGACTTTGCTGTGATTAATGTATTATGTGTATGTAGTTCAGACAGATGAAGCAGGATAAATGAGCTCTGAAGAGAACAAGCTTTAGCATCTCTAAAAGAAAACATGCAGGAAAGCTAATAAGAGCTGTGGAGAAAGCTTTAATCACCTTTGCTTGTAGTAGTACTGGAAAGCAGTATTTCCTTTGCTGATGTTTAAAGCCATAGAAATAATTTTATTTGTTAAAATACTGTAGGTTTTTAATTTGGGGCACTTGGAAGTTATGAGGAGCTTTCTTCTTAACACAACAGCAGTTGTGCCTGTATAGAAAGTTGAATTAGCGAGGGAGTTTGCAAGCATTAATAATAGGTGGACTTTAAAAAAAAAAAGTGATTTCTAATTATACTTTATCATCTGACTTTGGTTGAATCACAAGTGTTCTTGTCTTCAGATTAATTTCTGATACACAAGTTGCTTTATATTTTATTTCTGTGTCTGGGCCCTAGGTAGTTCAGAAGAAGATAAGAAATAAAGACTGCCCTAAAAAACCTTAAACAATACAAAATTAGTGAAGTCTAGGCTGTTGGCAATGGCGTCTATTTCTCTGGAGAAAAGAAGCTGTTTCAGTAATGAAATATAAAGATTGAATTGCCCCAAACTGTCTCAATAATTAGAAGAGAGGGAATTCTGATTGAAAGCTGTTTGCAAAATAGCATAATGAATTAGGTGGCTGGGGTAAAGTAGGCTAATAAGGAATGCATTATAGCAAATGGATTGAGTCTGCAACCTACTTTCAGCCTTTGCTGTGTATGCAGTTTTCCTTTCAACATCTTAACATCTATTTTTCTTTTGTTACAATAAGGCCACAAAGACTTCAGGTTTGAGACCAATGGAACAAAAGGATACTAAAGCAGTACAAGAATTAATCAACACTTACTTGAAACAGTTTAATCTTGCTCCTGTGATGGATGAAGAAGAGGTAGCCCACTGGTTCCTGCCTCGGGATCATATTATTGATACTTACGTAGTAGAGGTAAAACATACCCTAACTACTTGATGAATGTGTATGTGAATGGTGCTTACAAAAGCTCATGTCAGCATCAAGTTTTTGAAATGCAGACAGTATGAAAGATGTGTGCTATAGGTAGAACTTGATACAATGATTCCAAGCTTTGTTCTTTGCATTGCATCCTGTTAATGTGAGACTGTTCAGTTGTGATAAACTGTAGCTTTTATAACAGGATATTTCTAAGAATTTTAAAAATTCAAAATATCACTATCTTGGAAATATTGTAGAAAAGGACTTTACATCTTTTTAAAAACAACCCTTCCACCTCCATTTGTCCTTTTTTTCCATAGAGATATGACATGATAATAAGCAGCAGTCTTCAAATCTTGTTTTCTAGAAAACAGGAAAAGTGACACAATGACTGAGATAAGGATTTGGTTTGAGTTCAATATCATTCTCTCAGGTGTTTGGTTTTGCCATACACTAGTTCAAAATTCTTTATTTTAAAACCCCATTTTAGGGGCACCTGCTGGGGTAATTAGGTTTTTTGATGGTCTGCTTCAGTAAAATGTTTTTTTTTTCCCCAGTAAAAAAGTGTGTCTGTGTGTCTGTACATATATACATGTAAATGTAAAATAGGGAAATAAAAGTTAACCATCCCTTGGTGCTGTTGTGAGTGTTGTCAGCTAGCAGTTAAATTATCTTGAAAATTACAGTCTTTGTCCACTAAAAAGATGGAGAGCATCATCTGTTCCTAACACTTACTCTTCCCTCCCCAACCTACTACTCCCACCCTCCAGCCTGTTGGTCACAACACTTCTTGCAAAATAAGCAGTGCAGGAATAGATCAGCATTTGGATTGGAAATCTCCAAGGCATGGTTGGAATAGCTGCAGTAAAGCTAGTGGAGAAAGAGGCACTCTTCCCTTTGAGTCCATACTAAATCAGTTGTAGGCATTGTACTTAGATAGTATATTGGTTAGAGACAAGGTTATTTGACAATAATCAGCACCAACATTCCTCAGCCTACCAGCTCCTCACAGAAGCTGCAGGTTGTGAAGCTCAGTGTTCGCACATTGCAGCCTGAATCTGTGCAGGAGTCTCATCTGAATGTAGAAACTTACTGCTGATGGAGATGAGAGGTCCTGCTTTGTCAGTTGTCATTGTCCCAAGCTTAGCTTTCTACTTTCTTTACAGTGGGTCTAGTGCTCATTGGAGTCTTCCATGGTATAATTTAATTTATTGTCCCTCCTTCGTTCTCCACTTCCTCTTCTTCACTCCCCACTCCCTGGGTTGGTTTTTGGCTTTGTTGGTGAGTTGAAGACTGCAGAAAAATCTGGTGATCTGTTAGATCACCATGAGTGTACCGTTGGCAGTGCTGTTTTAACTGAACAGTGCAATCTTCACTTGTTTGTTTTGTGCTCTGTCTTGAACTAGTTTCTCACTATACAAAATGTAGATTGGTTAGTGCTTAAAGACATGTGTGACCTGGAGAAGTTGGCATCAGATTTTTAAGTCATATTTGTAGTGTGCAGAGCTAAAACCTTAAAATAGACTATATAATTCCTGAATTAATATTTTTATTGTCCTTACTGAATTTAGTGAGGGACTTAGTAACTTTTCTGTTGTTTTTAGTTTATCTCTACTACAGAATCTGTACCTGCTCTGAGACAATAGCTTTTTTGCATGTGGTGGGTTCAACTCTCTTTTTACTGTAGAAGTACTATCAGTTTAAGGATCCATGTGAGGTCCTTCATTGAGTTCAAAATAGTGAGCACCAATCATTCAAAACAAAGCAAACAAGCAAGAACAAGCATTTGTGTGTCTCCTTTGCCTTATCTTCTTGGAGATATCAGGAGACCCAATCGGAATAGCAGGAGTGAAAATCTGGGTAGGTTTTCTTGTGCTCAGCGTGTCAGTCGTAACACAAAAAATAATTATTTCCCATTTCCTGCTAATCTACACTCCAGCAGGTAGTTAAACTGTGTTCTGTGCATGACAGATGAAGAGAGTTTGTGTAAGATACTTTAGATTTCTGTATAAGTACCTTTTTTGATCGCTGCTGTTCTTAATAGAATGTCAGTGTGCTTTAGCAGTTGTCTAGCAAATGGATTAATAGTTGGTTAATAGTCACTAGAACTGATTTAACTATGCTTTGTATACCAGCACTGTACATTTTTTCCCTGGTATTAGAAAGTTGAGAAAATTACTCTTCACTGTGAACAACATCAGTTTTAAAAAACATTCTTTTAAAAATTATTTCAATTGCAAACAAATTTGTGTACTTTTTTTGAAAGTGTGCTCTTTTGATATTAGGCTAAGCTTGGAAAACAAAGTGTAATGCTTTGGCAACTGCTTGTCAAAATGTTATTGGTGTAATAGACTAGAAAAATCTAAATCATTTCCTTTTCTGAAGTGAGTATTTCAGGCTTCAGTCTCACTCTGATATATAGATACATCCTTGGCAAGAATTCAGTTTATTCAAACCTTAGCCAGGATTACCTGTTACACCATAATACTTACAGACCACAGAACTGTGCTGTATTTATTACTTTGCTTAGAACAGTCGTGTTAGCCTAACCGATAACCAAGTGGTTATTTCTTATTAATTGACTTTTTTTTTTGTAGGGCTCAAACGGTATTTTAACAGACTTCCTGAGTTTCTACACGTTACCGTCAACAGTGATGCACCATCCTGTTCATAAAAGCCTCAAAGCTGCCTATTCCTTTTACAATATTCATACAGAGACCCCTCTCTTGGACTTAATGAATGATGCACTCATTATAGCTAAATTGGTAAGTTGTGCTGGGTGGTTTTTTTCTGCTTCTTTCATAAAAGTATTCTTAGGAGAGCTGGGAAGGTAAGAACCGGCAGGAATTTTTCCATATCATTGCATTCTGATTTCTTCTACTGTTCACAGCACAAAGTGCAGTTGATGAGACATATACAATATATATATATATTAAAGTATAAAATGCCATGCTTGTTTTTCCTTTGAGCGATGCTAGGGAATGACAAGTGAATGAAGGTCGAGTGTTTTCAATAGTGTAAGCTCTGTAAATAATCCAAGAGCACACTCATGACCGTATTCAGTAAGTACCAGAAGAATGGAAAGTGTCACTAAAATAGTTTCATTAGTTCTATTAAATACATTTTGGGTTTTTTAAACTATTTTTTATTTCTACAAAATCTGAAAGTTCTTTTGTGCAAGCTTTATCATTTTATATTGCTGCCTGTAAAGATCTGTTATGTTGTAGCTTTTAAACACACCTTCATGGATGGAATTACGCTGACAGATGGTTTAGTTGAATGGAAGGGAAGAAACTATAAATGGAAGTTTTTGAACATAGGAATTTTAAGAGTTTCTTGCTGTCTGATGGAAAACTTAATACTCGGCCCTTAATCATCAGCGTTTCATGGGACTGCAGTGCAAACACCAGTGGCAATATCGTACAGAGCTGTGCAAGTAATGCACATCCCAGCACTCTGAATTCTCAGGGACCTGTTTAGCCCTATCAGTTCACAGCACTGCACAGGCTTCATCCAGTTCGTGGTATTCATTCTAGCAACCATTCCCAACATGCTGCAGAGCATAGGCATGTTTTCGGCTCCTCATGCTTGAAGCTTGCCCCTCCCATCTGAAGTGTTGCTGCTGCACTACTTGTGATATTACACCTAGCAGATTGAGTGCTTAACACAAGGAATTCTAGCTGTGGTCCAGCAGACCACATTCAGAGCCGTCTGTGCTGCATGTGGCACAGGATTTCTGTGTTGATCCTGTATGATGCCAGGGATGGTCTGCAAAGGCTGTATCTGCTCAGACTTCAAGCTACATGAAAGCAGTCACATGCATGCCTAATGTCCTGCTGGCACAATGCCTTTGTGCTGTTAAGAGTTCAGGTTCTTAGGTCAGACTCCCTCACAGTTAATTGCAAGCAAATGGAGTTTTATATCCAGAACCCCAAGCAAATTCAGCTATTTGTACATGGTGACTGTCACTGTGATGGCTTAACTGACTCTATGTTGCTTGTTAAGAGTTCACAGTAAGCTGGAATTTGAGTATGTTTGTGTTGCTGCACAGAATGCTGTGAGTAGCTCGGCTGTGTGGCTGTTCTGGCAGCAGAATGGCTCTTTGAGTGGTGAATTTGGGAGGCTGAAGAAGAGAGGACTTGGTAGAGGGTGCATGAGGGAGAATAATGTGGAAGATTTGACTTCTAAATAGAACGTCATTTCAGAAAGGACCAAATCACAGAAATGAAGTATTTATCATTAGCAGAATGATAACTGGCTGAAAACACCATAAGCTGTATTAATGCAGCTTTAGCTGGAGTAGCCCATGTGTGCCAAAACACTGTATGTGACTGTAAAAAATACCTATCTATAGGAATAAGATAATGGTAATGCTTTAGGGACTCTTCAGACCTTTACCCCTGAAAGTGGCTTTAAAATTCCTGCCTTTTTGGAGGTAATCTTTGAGAAAAGTTGTGCCTTATACTTCACTTTTTATTGGGAAGATTTCTTTATGTGTGTACCTAATTAAAAGGCAAGATTTATTCCCTTGTCTTTTTTTCCACTTAATTAGCCTAGTCTCTTGGATATTGTATGCCACGTTGTATGTAACATTTGAAACTTTAAAAGGTAAAATTTAAAAAATGTTTTGCTCTTGCCAGAAAGGATTTGATGTATTCAATGCACTAGACTTAATGGAAAACAAAACATTCCTGGAAAAGCTCAAGTTTGGGATTGGAGATGGAAATTTGCAGTATTATTTATATAACTGGAGGTGTCCTGGCATGGAATCTGAAAAGGTAAGGGAGAAAAAAACAGCTCCTGAATTCTCTTTGGTGAAATGGTACATTAATCTACACTGGCCAAAATGTTTTAAAATAACTTTTTTTAATCAGTCATATTTAAGATCTGTAATTGACATGCAGAAAAGTAATGCTATTTAGATTTATTGCTATAATTGTACTAAAATGCTGTCTTTTTCATCTTCCTTTAGGTTGGTCTTGTATTACAATGAGGACATTTATGTTTCTAGAACTTTGCGGTCATCGTTTGAGTTAATTTGATCTCCATAACTCTTGGAACGGTGTTGTTCAAGAGGAGTAAAAGCACAACGTCAGTGATAACTGAGGTAGTCCATTAAACCCAAACAATGAAGACATCCATATGTGACCAAATGTATGCATTTTCAGATAGATCAGAAGGCCCATGAAACTTTTATTGTCCATAAAAGAATAAAAGCACATTCATTTAAGTTTCAAAGCTTAGCTTGCACCTTGATGAGAAGAAGGTATTTTTTTTCCACTCTTTAGAAAAGACTGTTTTGTACAAACTGAACTTCAGTGGTGGATTAGGGTACAAAAATATTTGCTATTATGTGGACGAACTGCTGCATTTCTATTTATTAAGTGGTGGTGTATGTTTGTCAGTGTAACAGAATGAAGGATACAAACTTGAGTATCTTTGCTTATTTACTTCACATGGATATCATCATTTGGGGGAAAAACAATGAAGTACAATACGTTTGTAGTTCTATGGAAGTGGAAGTCCTGGATGTTTTTGTAACTAGAGCAGTATGACAATGTACTGGTTTAACTAGTGCATTTGTTTCTCCATACGCAACGCTGCCAAATCAATAAAAATAGATTTGTACTTTGATCTTCGATAGATCAGTGGATTGATTTAACAGTATCGCACTGTTCAGTGCAGGTGTTATCTATGTTGCCGGAATGATAATACATTACTGTACTTAATTTACAGTTGTGGCACAAAAACCTTAGTTTTCCCTCAGTAGAATAACATCAGCCTGTGTGTAAAACTGAGAATTTTAGTAGTGCTATCAGGATATTTGTAGTTTGAATGTTTTCAACGCTTCTGCGAAATTGCACATATTCCTTTGTCTACTTTGATTTCCTATGAAGTCTGTAATTCTAATGAAAATTATCTTGTAAATATGTATTCAGAAATTGTTCCGGGTAGTGTTTTTATCCCGACTTTGGAACAAGAAGTTTTGCTATATATGTGGCTGGTAAGCAGAAGAGAAACGCTCTACCCTCAATCCTTGGAAGTCTTTATACTGTGCTACCTGAAATGTAGAAGGGCTGATCTTTGTTGTTGGGGGGGCTGTTAATTCCCTCATGAATGCTTAGTAACCAGAGTGGCTTCTGAAGCACTTTATATGCATTCCAGCATAGTGTCATAGCTAGGTATGGTAGCAGTTCTTTCAGCTCACGCATGCTGCAGTAACGTGAGCACTGAGGAAGTCTGCAGTGAGAAACTGTTCTAGCTGAAAGTGCCAAACTGTGGTAGTGAAGCCTCCATGCTGTAAGCATCTTTTGAATGTGACATGAATATCTCATGAAATGCAAATGTCTAAACTTTCCTTTTAAACATGCCTGTAATTCTGAAAGCAGATTTTGCTGAAAGTTGAATTCTGTACCTGAAAACATCAACTTAGATGAAGATAAATTTTGTCTGTTCTTCGTAACTGCTAGCCCTACCCACCTCCTTACAGCAGTGGGGTTTTTCTTTCTTCCCACTCTTTCTCCAATGTGTGAATGGTTTGTGGTTTGGTTTCTTTTTCTTGTGGAATTGCCTAGAGACAGTGATAAATACTTTCCCTTATGCTCTATGATTAAAGCATTTGACTTCCTTCAAACAAAGGAAGGGGTGGAACATGGTTTGTCTGACCCCTGGGTGTGCATCAGCTCGGGACCTCATTAATTCAAAAGGGCTTCAGAGGAGATCTTTCAGACATCTACTGGTGCAGCTGGGCTCTACAGCTTTGGCCCTCTGATAGCTGTCTGCTAGTAGCATTCCTAACAGATGGTGCAGAGGGAGCTTTGACTCCCTGTGTGAGGCCTGAGCAGAATTAAGTGCCTGAAACTGTAACTGATGGTAATGATATCTGAGGTTTCAAGAAGGATTTAATCTCAACTCCATCAAAGACTTAGTTCTTAATTCCCAAAAGGCAGGAAGGTGCCTTCCTGGCTGGACATTGGCATTGGAGCCTGCTGGGATGAGGAGCAAGGTGCACCAAGAATCTCAGTGCGTTCTGCTTCAGCTTTAAAAGGCAGAGCTCATCTGGGTGCTGTTCAGCATGAGGTGGGATAGCAGGGCATAGCTCTGTCTTCATGGCTAGGGTACTAAGTTGCTAAGAAGTGGTTGTGGCCAGACATTCCCTTACCTGGAGGGGTGATCTTGAATGCCAAGTGAAAGATATGCTCACTGCCTTCCCTTCCCTTCCCTTCATGGAAATGCAAGTGGAAGAAGGGATAGCCAGACCTCTTCTCTGAAATCAGAAGGGAAATCCTCCCCAGCACTATTGTTTGGAAAAGCATTGAGGCCATGATGGGCCCAAATATGTCCAGGTAAAAGACAGACTTGAACCTGGCTTTCTGCCCTAGTCTTGGGGTAATTGCACATGAAGGAAGGTGTGTGGCCACCCTTATGCTGTATTCTGGGAGAACAGTGCCATTTGCTTCTGAATCTGAACGGTAAACTTCCCTGTCTTGCAAACATTACAGTTAACTAGCATGGCTAAGTACACTAGTGCTAGCATGCCGTCAAGTTTTTTGCATACAAAAAGCCAGAACAAAGGCTATGTATGAAGGACTACAAAGCCAGGCAAAGACCCCTCATCTCTTCTCACCACCCTCAGCCAGGGAGGACAGAAACTTTGGCATTAAATATCTTACTTCTGTTTAAACTTAAGAGAGCATCACGATTACAGAATCATTGCTACTGCCTCCATTTGTAGTTGGTATCATGAACTAAAGTCACGCCTAAAAAAAAACCAAAATACAGATTAGGTATCTGATGGTACAGGATATTTGGATTAGCAAATTTTTGAAACATATGACATGTAAATTCCATTTTTAAGAATACAAAGTAACTCAAGGTATTTTGTGTTTCTTCTGCAATACCATACTGATGTTTGCTTAAACTGCAGAGTGCCAAGTAAGTTCCTTGGCTGTTTATTTTGATTGTCTGAATTGCAGCACTATTCCCCGTCCTTCCTACAACACAAATATCTCATTAGGAAACTATCTGTAGTCTCTAGTAAAACTAAAGAAAACTCAAAAGATATGTGGAATGTTTTCAGTCTTGTAGCAGTTACAGCTGTCACCTACTTTATACCCAACAGTGTATGACTTATCTAATTTCCTGGGAAATTAATAGACTCCATTTAGAAATCAAATGGAGTTTAGGTTAGCTTACTTTTTCTCACAGGGTGTGTGTTAATAGCTTGCATAAGGAATTCATCTTTCAAAATGCAGCATTAGTAATTGGGGTTTGTTCTGTATTTGAAAATATTGTTCCTTCAGCATATGAGACACCAGGTATTATGGAAGTCGAGTCTGCCTATGTTCTTCACCAGAACAAGGTTATTGTTCAGCAAACTATGACAGTTCCAAAGGGAAGGCCAACTGTGCTGTTTACTTGAAACAAGCATTGAACCAGCTTTAAAAGTTATACTGGCATGGACCTTTGTTTAAATAAACTTTCACTTTTGGTATTGACTTGTTTGAATAATTATATTTAAATCTGTTTTGCTTGAAGCATGTTCATCTGTATAAAAACACAAAATTTGTTTAGTGCTTTGCATTAATTCCAAAGATGTACTTATTATGACTTCTTAAGTTACATCAGAATATTATCAATTTTAACTCTGCAAATGAAATATTTGCTCTCAGGTAAAGACTCGCACCCAAGTTTGAGCAATATTCTTTATTAAAGCAGAAAGTACCTCGACTGAATGCAACATCAAGTCCACCTTGTATTCAAGTGCTTTACACCCTAAAGCCTAACAAGATAGTTCAGTTACAGCTGTACTCCATATTGCATTTAAAAAATCAGTTATGCTGAAAAGGCTTTCTTCTTTTTGCGAGGTGGTTTTTTAATCTTATTTGGATTTGGGACAAGTTTCTTGATTTTCATAGGCTGCAAAATTACATTTGAAAGATTGCTTTCCATACGCTTCCGCTTCAGGCTCACAAACTCATCCCCCAGCACCTCTGCAAGCTGCTCAGGTTCTTCATTTTCTGAAGAACCTTCATGAGCAAAATCCACAGATTCTTCAGTTCTGTACTGAAACCATGGCACTTCCAAAGCTGGTATCTTGGGAATTATTGCTGCTATTGCTTCTGTAAATTTATCAGACTGCTTCTTAAAGCCTAGTGCTAAAATGGATGTTAAGCCGAGAAGCGGTGCAATAGTTTCGCTGAGGCGGGGAACCTGCCCTGCTGGCGTGGCTCGACTTGCACTCAGCTGAATGAGGTGCGATGTGATCATAGCAGGCTTTGCAGACTTGCACACCAGCAAGAGAAGAAGTTCATCTTTTTCCAATGCTTTTGTAACTTCATTAACTCCAATAGCAAGCTGTCTTCTGATACTTGTGTCAGTCCACCCCATTTTTTGTCGATGGCCTTCTGCGTTCTCTTCCTTAGGGAGTTCACTGGTGCCAGCATTACATTTTCTTTCCATTTGTTTTTTTGTAAGGGAACGTTTTTTCACTCTTGGAGTCTCAATCTTTTTAAGCCCAGTATGTTTAATCCTTTCTTCTAAGGTCTGTAATATAAAATGCATATCTTCACCATCGATGGTTTTCCACTCTAAAACAAAGGGGTTATCTAGACATGTTTTTACAGTGGCTTTCTTTGCTTTGCGAAGTGGTGCTGTCCCTTGCTGAATTACAGACATCCTGAGCCTCTTTTGTGTTTTGCCACCCTAGCTGTGAAGGGAAGAAAGACGTAAATGTTAGTTCAAATACTGTGCTGGTTGCTGTGGACATCAGTACCAGAAGCTTCTTTTGGGAACACAGAAGAGAAATGTCACATCTCAAAGCAACACTGGCAATTACTGCCACCTTCATATAAGCTCGGTGCTGATCTTTAACACTTATTTCACACGGCAGATGCCTCTTTTAAATGAAAAGTAATTAAAACAGCAGAGTGGACAGCAAGGCACCACCAGTACAAGAGACCTTCTGAAGCTCAAGAGCAGATGGAGATGCCATAGTTCTAAAAAACAAAACAAAAAATCCCAGAACCATACAAGCTGAATGACCACTCAGTTTTCACTGTTGAGCAGCTACGCTGTAGCAGGATAATGACATGAAAAACAGCAAAACCAAAAAAACGCAGAATCACAACATGAAACAAGCTCCAACTTCCTGAATTTATTGAGGATTTTTAAAACTTTGCCTTTTCATTCCATAATCAATGTCTTGTGTTTGCATTGTCTATCCATGTCTATTGTCTGCATTTAGAAGGTATGATAGAAACCTGCAGACTCTTACTAATAAACTTATGCTTTCCATGGAGGAAGGGAATCCTTTGTGGGCTTCCAGAAAGTTCACGTGTCTCTTACTCTTGTGTGACCTAGACCATGCCTTTAGGTTCAATGAAATGGGTGTAGGGAAAGCAAAACTGTTACAGATCTGACTAATCTAGTCCTGAGTAACAGAGCAGGAACGCAGGCCTGACTACAGTCCCTAATAACTCACCAAGGCCCCACACTCCTCCTTGGATTACCATTCACCATCTCCTTGCTGAGTCAGTGATATCTTCAGTGTTGCATAGCCAAGCTTACAAACAGGAGTTTTTATCAATGCAGTGTGAACTGTGATGGTGTCATCCATGAGTCAGAAACACAGGAGTGCTTTTCAGAGAACAGTGAAACTGAATAGGTATTTCAAAATGCAGCAAAGCACTGTGCCCTCTCAGTACTCTCAGAACGTGTGCAGTGCCCTGCAGGGCATCCAGGCGATGCTCTATTCATCCCAGCTGTTTGCCTCCGGAACTGGGAACTGGAGAAACTGTCTGGGGAGGGAGGGGCTGCCATTCCCCTCTGCTCCCAGCCACCCAGAATGGCTCCGTCAGGGATGGAAGATCTGCCAACCTATTTCATTAGTCCTTAATGGAGCTATCATCCATGCAGTTATCTGATCCCCTTTGCTTTACCATTACAGTTGCAACAACCAAAACACGGTAGCAGCTGTAGACTGGAAATGACCACTAGAAATCTTGTATGGGACTGAACTGGAAATGGAAGCTTATGATAGGTTAAAAAAAAAAAAAGAGCTGAGGATTATCGTTTTTAACAGCTTTCAATTAGGGATGCTCTGATGGCCTTTTGCAAGGGTTATCAAGCCAAGACAGCCACTTACACCTCAGAAAGGAGCAAGAGCCGAGAGATTTTTCAGTTTAACTTTTCAAAATGGGCACTACTGAGGAAAATAAGCGTGCAAGAACAGGAAATAAAGCAACGATGAAATAAAGACACGCTGAACTCCTGCACCTCGCACCACCGTCCCGGCCCCCTGCTTCCCGCGCTCGGGAGAAACGACCAAACCCCGCGCTCGGCCGCGTCCGCCTGAGCCAGCCCCTCTCCGCAGGCCTCCTGCGCGCCCGCTCCGGGAACGCGGGTACCACGCGGCACCAGCAGATCGCGCTGCAAACGCACCGGCCGGCTCGAGCCACGGCCTCCACCCGCCTCCCCGGAGCCGCTGGGCCGAGCCTGCCCGCGGATCAGCTGCAGGCCGGACCAGGACCAAAGCGCCGCCACCGCAGGAGCGGGGCGTCCTCCCGTGCCCGTTCCAGTGCCCGTTCCAGTGCCCGGGCCTCAGCCGTCCCTCTCCAGCCTGCAGCAGCGAAGCAACCCCTACCTCCTCCAACGCCTTCGCCACCCGCACGCTCCCCGCGCATACGGCGACGCTTGCAGCGCGTCGGCGCCCAGAGCGGCCCAGCTCCGCCCCTCGGCCCGCCGCTGCGCTGGCGTGGCGGGATCCGCCGCTGCTGCTCCCCGCCTCCGGCTACGGGGCCTGGGGTGGGAGCGGGCGGAGAAGGGGCTGCGCAGGGCGGGAAGAAGGAGAGCGCGCAGATCGGACGGACGGACGGAGAGCGAAGCCACCGGGGCCCGGCTGCAGGCGGGCAGTAGCCAGTACCGGGTAGACAAACAGCGCATTGGCCTCGGAGCGCCGATGGTAGAAACCTGCTGTCGGCATTTCCTCGTTCTGAGTGCTACCATAAATTGCTTTACAGGGGTAATAGATCTGGTCTGTCGTACATCGTCTAATGAAATAATGGCCAAGTCAAAACGCCCTTCACAGGGACTTCACAGCGATAGGGAGGTCTGTCGCTGCTGTTCAATGTGTGCCCTACTGCATGTATACATCGTATTCTGTCACAGTAAGGTGACAGGTAAGAGGCAGCTATGCTCAGGGTTTCCCACAACCTGCCGAGAGCCAGTGACAAATCTGTACGAGCACACTCCGTTTCTGTGTTTTTATCTGGGTTTATAGGGGTTAAAACGCTGAAGCATGTAGTAGTATAGCTTAATACTATACAGATACATGTAGATTAAACCTGTTTAAGGAATTGTAAGTGTACAGAGGCATGAATATGAGTAATTTATGAGTTGGCAGGTAAGGGGGGGATGGATTTTTTTCCATTAGTGGTTACCGTGTAGGTTAGTTTATCAGTTAATATTCTTTTTTTTAATCCTGCATTTAGCAGAGCAAAGAAAAAAACAGCATTCTCAATGTATTTTGTGTGTGTGACTGCTGGCATGTGGTGTCCCCCAGGTGACCCCCGTATTTTTCAGAGTTGCAGCTGGAGGATGCAAGGTCCCAGGCAGGGGCTGTGGCCGAGGAACAGTGGCAATAGCTGGGCTGGTTTTGGTTTAAATCACTCAAGAAATTCCTTTTTCAAAGAGAGGGCTTGGAAGCCTTGCTGTATCTCTGCTCTTAGGAGGGCAGCCTAATCCTCAGCGGTATAGAAGCGAGCTCAAGCTCTCTGAAGAAGCTAGTGTGTGCTTAATGCTCCCACCAAGCCTTCCCTGGCACTTGTCGCCACTCAGCTGTCCCTGCGGTGTGAGCAAGCCCCCGTGTCCTGCGCCAGCGTGGCTGTGCCGTGGCTGGCAAGCTGAGGTCACTGGTACCCAGCCCAACACCCTCCTTGGAGCTTGTCCCCACCACCGTGCTCACACCACAGGACTCAAGGGGCAGAAGCGCTACATCCCCACTGGAGAAGGAGGGAGGCTGTTCCCCGGGCATCCTCGCAGCATCATGACTCTCGAGGTAAGCAGTTTCGCATTTGCTGGGGAAGAGGCACAAGGAGAGGAGAGGGAGGGGGATGTGCTGTCCATCTGTGCAGTGCCGTGTCGGAGATCAGAGGTGTTTCTCCAGCATAAGGATTATTACTGCAAACTCAAGGTTACCTTGCAGCGCAAGAAATTTACCTAAGCCTTTGGAAGTTAAATACTGCATTACTTCTTGCAAGTGAAGGCTGAAAGACATACTGCTTATTTTGAACTCGCAGAAGTCATGTAATTTTTGGAGCTTTACCTGTTTAGAGTGCATGAATTGTTTTTCTTTGTGTGTGCAGCTGAGTTTGCTAGGACTGCATTTTGTAGTTACATATTTATTTTTTTAGGATCTAGCTATAAAAGGAGGAGGGAGGCTTCTAACACTGAAGCAGCAGTATGTGTGCATTTGGAAAGCGTAATTTTTAAGGGAGTTGTGCATATATTTTTAGAGTGTGTGCATGTTTGGAGTGGTGCATTTTGATGGGCTTGTGTTTTGTTAGGAAAGTTGCTACTTTTTTCCTTCTTGGCTAGAGACAACTTCCTTCTACCTTGCCTCTGACTATAGAGTTAAATAGTTCTTGAGAAAATTATCTCCATTGCTGGCTTTTAGCCTCCTACCTTTGTAGCAGACGATGAATACTTCCCTTGTCCTGCTCATGCCCTGATGGATTAGACTGTTTTTCTTCATTAGGCTTTCTATTATTCCTTTCACTTCAAGATTTGCAAGTGCCTTTATCCCAGTCTCATTATAATGTCCCTCTCAGCTTGGTTAGCATGCATGTTTTGCAAAGAGCAGCATAATGCTCTGACCTAGATGCAGGGAGAGTATTGCCAGTAGCTCAGCAATTTTTTTCTGAGCTCCAGTTACACTGAATGGCACAGAGGTTTCATTGTGGTGTTTTACAGCAAAGGAGAAGAATCTTACGTCTTCAGTGGGTCAGAATTATCAAATCCCAAACATAACACCAAATTAAACACTTTGTTTAATTAGTGATCATTGAAATTAGTTTGTTTTATTCTGCCTTGGATTCACTCTAGAGCATAAATTTATTAGCTTGACAATTATGCAATGAGCCATAAATCACATTGGAAAGAGCTGAGTACAGTATGATATTGCCATTCCATTGCTGTGTACAGTTACACTTTCACATAAAAATCAGTGCTTGAATGCTACGACATGTTACACATTCTGCATTAGACATTATAGAGGTTTTCTATCCACTGTGGCTTTGGTTGACAGCTACCATCCATATCCATAAAAATTCATTGAATCAAACTGTATGGGAGTGAAGACAAATTTAATAGAACAATGTTTCCATCAGGGAGGCTCTAAAAGATTTGTAAGTTTTGCAAACTGGTAAAATACTCTGCTATAAATTAATTCATTCAAGTTTTTTTCTTTGCACAAATGGAGTCTGTGATAATAATCTGATGATTTGTGCATTTACCGTTAATGCATGTGTGTATGTTACGTCTGTATATATACTTTTGCTTTTGATTTGAGGAGTTAAAAGGGAATTTTATTGCCATGTGATTAAAAGGAAATTATATTTTGATAGGCTGCTCCTAAATATATTGTGTAAGCAAGCAAATCCTGAGCAACAGTGTGTGCACAATGATTAGCTAGAGGGAGATGAAGAAACAAGTGTTTACATTTTATTTCTGCGTATTTCTTGCTGTGTAAGATATGCATTTGCATCTTTTTAAAACAGTATCTTGTGATACTTGCCAATAAATCCAGATAGGATATAAGTGTATGAAGATAAGAAGCTTATAAAATTATTGGTTTCCTTTTTTTCTGAGTTAATTTTTGTCTTGTAGAAGTCCAGCAAGGCTTCTAGTTCATTCTTACTGTGAAGTTTAGACCAGAAAACAATTCAAAGCATGTGGAAGCTTTCCACTGACTTGAATGGTCCTTGTACTTCAGTGCTAGCAGAGGCCCACATGCAGCAGTGGCTACAGTGTAAAGGTGAAGGTAGATAGAACTTATTTAAACTTTAATCAATTGTGGCAACTCAGTTATGTTTTATTATTGATAGCACGTCTTAATCTTGCTGTTAACAGAGCATGAATGCTGCTTTTGTTTGTACGTGTATGGATAGTATTAAGAGATGTCTGTGATGTAGGAGTCTGTGATAGATATAGTCAAAAATGTCACAATCCTGGTGTTTGGATTTAGAATTAAATACTTATTTTAATAAATTCTACCTATAAAAGAAACCTCAAGAGTGGTGGGCCATCACATTTTCTTTTGGTAAGCAAACGTACATCCTTTTTATACATCTAT
Source organism: Pezoporus flaviventris (assembly GCF_033815535.1). Lineage (NCBI taxonomy): Eukaryota > Metazoa > Chordata > Aves > Psittaciformes > Psittacidae > Pezoporus > Pezoporus flaviventris. The sequence continues at coordinate 14,062,217 of NW_026892595.1, forward strand.
ACCAACAGAGTGAGTATAAATGCTTTGCTTTTAGGACTGTCAGAGATGTACAGTTCCAGTTTCCTTCAGACATTGTTAATTCAATGATGTTAGTTGCATCGCTAATTTTGTTTCTCCTTGTTGAGCGCTTCTGCGTAATAAATGCTCTACATCTATTCAAAATACTGTTGTCTTTTGAGGAAATCCTTGAGCTTAGTTAGCTGGAAACAACTAGATGCTTTAATGATACTTGAAGTGTTTGGGGAAAATGCTTGCTTTTATTATTATTTAATTTTAATAACTAAGCTGCTAATATGGCTACTTTTTAAATGGGACCCTCCATAGATTTTTCCAAGATTTATATACTTATACGAGTATGACTATTTATATGGTACCATCTATGGAATTTTGTACTTTGTCAGGTTTCTAAGGGGGACATCAGGCAACTATTACTGTTTGTATCGTTAAAGTATTTGGGAGACCTAGCCAAGAGTGCTTGAGTTCTACAAACAAGAGCAGAAAGGTAGGACTGGCTTCGGAGCCTGCAGCTATCAGAAATGCTGAATTTTACTTCAGTGCAAAGAACAGGTTCTGCTCACATAGCTGCAACTCAGGAATGAAGATTTTAGTTTGTGTTTAAAATGGAGACAAACAAACCCCACAAATGTTATTTAAACTCTTGGATGAATTGAGGCAGAAGACACTTTATGAAATGTTTTACAATTTCTCTTTCAACTGAGGTGAGGAAGCTTGCACTCCTGTTTCTAGCCTTTAGGAAAACAAATAATGAGGTTTTGTATTTCTGACATTAAACTTTGTAGAAGAAAATATTTACATTTTCTTTATCCAGAGCAAAGAAGAGAAAGACCTTTTGTTATCCATATAATCCATTTTCAATTCTGATACAAGCTGACTAAATCCAGTTACTTCAATTAAAACAGTTTTCATCATTTTTAAATTAGATACTAGGCAAATCTTCACTATGAGGGTGGTGACACACTGGCATCCAGTCTGGTTGCCCAGAGAAGTTATGACTGCCCCATCCCTGGCAGTGTTCAAGGCCAGGTTGGATGGGGCTTTGAGCAACCTGGTCTAGTGGAAGGTGTCCCTGCCCATGTCAGGGAGGTTGGAACTAGATGATCTTTAAGGTCCCTTCCAACCCAAACCATCCTATGATTCTAGTATGTAGAGAGAATAATGGCTATAGCTTTGGGTTGATATGAGTGAGGGCTGCATGATGATGAATGGGGCAAATTTAATGTTTTCCCCTGTGTTTTGAGTTGGGTGTTGAAGGTGGTCCTGGCAATAGCAGGCACGTCTGTGCCAACTGTTGGTTCCCTACTTCACTGTCAGCAGAGAAGTGGAAACTAAGTAGGAAGTAACCCCCAGAGGGTATTTGAGCTCTGCTGCTTAAGTCAGCACTATGCAGTCAGGGCCAGAAGGATTTAGAGATCACTGCTGGGATGTAAAGTTCAGTGAACGTCTTCATACCCCCAGTGTGACTGTGAAAGACATTTACACTGTGTTGATTGTATAGACTGCTTGCATGAGTGTGTTTGTAGATACCTTGACACTAGACAGGCAATAATGGGTCCAAGCGTTTAGACGTAAAGCTGTTGGAAAAAAATAGGTTCACAAATAGTGGTGCTGACCCCATCAGATAAGTAGCCTTGGTTCCCTTTCTAATAACTTATGGTTTTATTAATCTTTCATGGGAAAATGCCTAGATTTACCACTAAACCCAAGTGAGTAATTGGCGAGTGTCTAATGATACTACTGTGCATGTTGTCCTTAATGTTTTAAGCACACTCCTTGAGAGGAAAACTTTCTTTTTTCCATCAGGCTGACTTTAATGCTGCTGCAGAAGATGTAAAAAAATTAAAAACAAGGCCAACTGATGAAGAACTGAAGGAACTATATGGATTATACAAACAGGCTACTGTTGGAGATATTAATATTGGTACTCCTATTCCTATATATACTTCACATTTACTCTCATATCTTGATGAAATCAAGCAAATGTTATGTAAATCTACATGATAATTAAAGGTATACATTTATTTTGGCAGAATGTCCAGGAATGCTAGATTTGAAAGCCAAAGCCAAGTGGGAAACATGGAACCTGAAAAAAGGTGTTACATCAATTAAATTTACATCATCTAGTCATGTTTATAGGATGACAAATATGGAAGGATAATGACTCTGCTTTCCTTTGCAGGTTTATCAAAGGAGGATGCCATGAAAGCCTATATTTCCAAAGTAAAAGAAATGGTAGAAAAATATGGGATCTAGAATAATCAAAATAATTCCCACTAACAACTAACCCTTTAGTAGCTAATGAACTAACGCTGATGAGAAAAATGCAACACTAACTCCTTAACTCCTTATTGTGTTGTCTAACAGTAAAATCTTTTAATCATAAGCTGGTTGACTGTAAAGGGTATTTGCATACCCACTCTATATTTTAGATTGCATCTTATTCTAAATAAACCTAATAAACTAAGCTTCCTGTAAGAATTGTGGATTTTTGTGGGTATTAAATTACATTAAGTATATTTACAGAGAAGCTCTAAAAGTAAAATAACATAGCTGTCATTTCTTGGAAATGAGGTTATGGAATGAAATAAAGGATTGTGCACATGCAAGATGAGAAGAGGGAAAAAGAATGATGGAAACTGTTTTATTTTTAAGCCCCAAAGCCAATGTTTATTTTCAAAAAAAATCAAAAAAACTCCCTCTTCTAAAAGATTACACAGGAGGAACAAAACAACTCTTAGGCATAGCTGCATGCAATTGTACAGAAAGAATGACTTATTTTGAACTGCTGTGGACTAATCTTACACTGTCTGCCATTAAAACAGAGGGAAATACTCATAGGCCAGCATGTTCTATATATCTTGTTATAAGTTTTACCAAGAAAATTTCATTAGAGGGCTCCAGCAGATAAAAGTGACCTCCAGGAAGTTTGTAGAAGGAAGTATCTCCACTTGTTAGATCATGCCAGGCTGAAAAAGATATTTAAATGAGAAACAGAGAAATGTTAACAATTGGAGTCATTCTATGTAACAATTTCAAAATTACTATTTAATAATTATTTTAAATCCTGTATCAACTGGTTTGGTTCATACATTGAGACTGCTTTGTTGATTTAAAGACTCTAGAAAAGCTCTTCATTAACTGATTTGATACAACAGGCAGATGTGTAAGTATAAGCAAAGTACCTTCTAAATCACGTGCTTGCTGATCTTCAGACCCATTAAAGCAGGTAATATCACAAGAGAAGGGGATATTCCCATCTGCCATCTCAAAACTGTGAACATAAAGCAGTATGAAACTTTCCATGAAATAACCCCAAATATAGGTTTCTTCCATATACAAATTAGCACTTTCTCCTCCAAAACATAACAAACTTCAGGAATTAGACTGTGCAGAACATCGACGGAAGGAATTACTGTGTCTGTAAGATTCTTAGGTCCTTACCCTGCTGCAATTACTAAAAACTTTAATGAAAGAATGACCCAATAGGAAAAAAAGGAGCTTCAATCTGCAATGAAAATTATCATCTACAATAAACAAGTATGTTCTCTGCTTGTATTCAAGTTCTAATGTTTCAGGGCGTTATTAAGCATCAGGTTCCTATGGCTAAAATGGGTCCCACATCCAAGAGTGTCCTTGTCTTCGCCAAGGTAAGAAACTTTAACCACTCAGCTACATGAGCTGTTGTGTAACATCCACTTGGAACAGCAGTTAGGGCAGAAGCAGCTGGTTGCGCTCTGGATGCCTAGAAGACAGGGATTCTTTGCTTCTGCTTAGGCATGGATCAGGATACTAAATTCAGTGATCCTGAGGCACCATCAGTTGAGATTTTTAGCCTCAGAAAAGAGGTCAGAATATTCCTTTAGATCCTGTGTAGAACTGTAATTCTACCATGACATGTTCACTTCTGTAATAACAGTAGTGATTGCTACAACAAGCAGTGTTTTCATCTAGGGCTTAACTACTAGAAGCACACAAAGGAGAAAACTGTTTAGTGTTTCATACTCTTTTTTTGTAACAGAAACAGGAACAAATTACAGAGAAAAATGAAAACCTGAATCAGACAGAAATAAAACTGTAAAATACAAGTATAAATGTAATACAAAATTGTAAAACTTACGACCATGTGTGAAGTACTCTAGAGTCTTCTTTGAGAGTATTTATCAGATGTTTCTTACGGTCTTTATTTTGCGGAACCTCAAAAAGAGTTCCTCCTGAAATTTCTAGATTTGCAAGAAGGTCTTCATCTTTTACCCCATGTGCGGTTTTGAGGTAAGTAAATGCTTCAGACTGTCAGCCAGACAAAACAGATCAAGTGTTGTATATAACATACTTTAAATAATAACTTAATTAAGAGTTGTTTTAGTAAAAAGTACAATGATTCTGTGTCTCCAAAATACAATGAACGGCTGATTAGTTTAACATCCACAGAAAACACTTATTGGAAAAGCTTAGCAGGCTGTGTTTGCTGAAAATACGGATTATGAGTGAGCCAAGTACCCTCAAGGTCTGAAACTTTCACACAGACAAGTAACCATTAAATTAATTTTGTTTGAAGTTTGATTCTCACAACTGAACTATAACTAATAATCTATTTAAGAGAAAGAAAAGCCTAGCAGTGGACACAAATCTGACTGATGTAGAACTAGAGAGTCCAACTGATTATGGAAATGCGTAGGAATAACAGTTGCTTCCATCAAGTACTAGCTCGTACTCAGGATTGCTCAGAAGCCCCAGAAACAGAAGAATGGAAATAGCAAATGCCATCTGAGGACAGGAAGACTAGGAAAAAGCCACTTTACTGTTGTTTTCCTGAAAAGACAAGCAGACCACCGGAACCTCAGCAGAAACTGAGGACAGATTAAAAAGCCAACAAAGCAGGTGAAGAGAAAGAAACAGACAAATACACTGAGGGAGGGTTGGTGCTGGAGGATTACAAAAGATTAGGTTAAGACAGCTATTTCACATGTTACAGAGTAGGGAGTGCCACTTCATGTTTTGTTTTGATTACATTTCGGTATTAAGCAAGAGGCCATTAGTAAATAATACCGTATTCAGAAATGTGGCATTAGTTTAAGGAGACTGTTCTCCCCAGGCTAAGGTTAGCAGCAGTGAATACTCTGTAATGTGAAATTCTCTGCCTCAGAATTAATTTCCTTTAAGAAAACAAGAAATTTTTCTGTGTAGACTCAGAAGCAAACATTGTTTTCTGTTAAAGCCACTCTACATTCCATACTCTAAAATGTTATTTTTACTCTTGGTAGCTAACTTACTGTTTTGTTTCATACTGGTAACAATTCGGAAACTTACATTTAGGGTGGGTGCCCCTGATAAAAAAAGATGGATTGGTTCTAGTCCATACTTTTCTTTCAAGTGTAGTGCAACTGCAAGACTAACATACGATCCAAAGCTGCAGCAAAAAGAGAAATTAAAGCAAAGTAAGCAAAAACATATGTAAACCCCATAAAATTTAAATATCATTTGACTTTCAGTGTTAACGGGCTATCTTGAACAGTTACTCAAACCATATGACATGTAAGTTATAGTCATATTAGCTAATTGACATGAAGTGTATTCTTGTGCAGTCTGCTTTTACAAATCAGACCTTTTTTTAGTCTCTCTTTTAGTATTCTCCTTAATTTGCAGTAAGAACAGTTATTTTGAATTCTTGTGACAGAGTGATCTTCACAATCTATGTGTTTCATGTGTGGTTTACCCCCCTACATTTTAGAGCAAGCACTGACACAAATATTAACAGTAAGAACAATTATAATTTGCCAGTATAGAAAGAAAAAGAAACACAACACTGCCGTTTTTAGAAGATGTTGTGCCTGAAGTAATAAGAGTCTTTGACATCAACAGCATGTTTTAGGATGACTTGACAAAAAGCTTTTGCAGAAGGGTATTTTCCTCAAGTTTTTGCAAATAAAGGCAAGTAACTATCTATTCCTAGAGTTCAAAGATAAAGCTCCTTCACCGGAGTATCTACAAATGTATGTATTTTTACCTGTGACCAAAAAATGCAAATGGTTTTTCTTGCAGTCCTTTTAACAAAACACTTGAAATTTCATTAACTACATGTGCCATGTCTTTTGCAAAAGGCTCCCCCTGACGAGAATCTCTTCCAGGAAGGTTTACGGAGGACACTGCAGAAGAGGTGGAGGAAGGGAGGGAAAAGAATTATAGTTATTTCAGATAGAAATAGTACAATCATTTTAATTGAGCTTTTAAATCTATTTTAGAGAATATATAGATTATTTAAATTAAGCTTTCTTAAAGCTGATACAGTGTATTTGCTATTCTATTACTGTTTTTTAATCTTGTGAAGAGATTAGGTTTACACCCCTTCCTTTACTCCCAAATGTTGCCTCTCTAACTGTTCTGATTGATAAATGCCTTGGGTCAGAAATCTGCAGTGTAAGGAATTAATAGATGAGGGAAAGAAAGTTGGTTTTCTAAAATCTTCTTGACATCACACATACTTCCAAACTCACATGGAAGTAATGGGTCAGATGCAAAGTATTTTAGCAGAGAAAGAATAAACCAATATCTAATACCATAGACAGAAATGTCTACATCTTACTTCCTTTCTGCACAAGACATCTCTGAAAGAGCATGCTGCACCCTGATTTTATTCATCCGTGTCTGCATTTGTTTCTAGGCCATCTCCTTAGTAACTTATTTGGAAGTAGTTCCAGTGAAAAAAAGCTTTTTCTTCCCTTTTTATTAAGAAGAAAAAAAAAAAAAAAATCCATGCAAATCTGATGTGACTTGTGCAACTGCTTACAGAAAGCACACAGCATACAAGCATTTAGAGGACCGGTACAATTGCCTTGGCAATGGTCTCCATTAATGTCGACTGTCATAAATCCACAGTTTAAACTTCAGTTTTGATACAAGAAGTGTAAAACCATGCAAACACTCTGGATAAAAGAACTTCTGTTCAGTCTCTCAACATTAAAACTAGGTTCTCATATCTTCATTGTTGACTTTGCTGATGCCTTTTTTTAACATATTAACAATATGACAGTGTACTGCTGTTTCTGAATCACACCAATAGTTTCTGAAGCAGTCAAGCATACTGTAGTCTTGTATCCTCACAGCTAAATTTCACAACTTTTTAACGTATAATTTGATCCAAGGTGGCACAGAAATTTAACAGCACCCTAATGGAAATGCTAGCTCCTAATGGAATTCCTTTCTGGATTAGATCCGCTGGATAAACATTGCAGTGCTATCAAGAACATCATAGTCCATTCAAAAAAATTTGCTACCATGTATTTCAGACATGCTTAACTTCTGCTTTACCCACACAAATGACTAACCTTCAATTGAACTGCTGAAGAGGCTGCCCCAATGAGCAAAATGAGAAGCTCCACTTCCAGCCCATGGAAAGCATATCAACCTATAGAGAGCATCTGGCCTTTTGTATGGACAAGCAACCACCTTCTCCATTCCTTAAAAAAAGCCAAAGAAAACAACACATCATTCTAGAACAAGACTTTTCAGGTAGAACAAATGAAGTCTAATTTGATACAATGGGCTGCAATATTTTCTGTCATCAAAACTACTTGTGGTACATCAACTATCAGTTACATTCTTTTTGAGATGGTGGAGTAACAAGAGCCGCATTCAGCTTTACCACAGCAGGTTTAGTATTTTCATTGACTGACAGAAGTAACAGCAGAAGCAAGATTTATAACCCCTTCCTTCTTGCTGAGAAGGAAAAATAGCATTGAATATGCCAACTGCATTGTCTCTAGCACCAGATACTGTCTTTACTATCTGAATCTTCTTTCCAGATTTTCTTGTCCTCCATTCTTGCTGATTAGATTTGTGGATATAAGCATTGAGATGATATCCTACAATTGGTAGCATATGCTCACTATATGCAAGGGCTGATTCATCATAAAATACACCTATATGCCTACATGCAGTCTTTTTTACCTGCACAGAAAGTTTTAGAAATACAACCAGATCAGAATAGGCAGCAATTCATGCCTATTTTAAAACTATGTAATGCAAGCAAGACAGAAGCAAATCTACCCTAATGCTGCTGTGGCAATTTCTTGATTTTCACATATACATACGTCTAAACTAGAAAGTTTGTTTACTTTGTTAAGAATCACTTCAGAGAAACTCTAAGAAGAACAAGTCAAAAAAAGTGTATCAACAATCACTGGGCAAACAATTAAAAATAGCTAAAGGATAGTGGAACCAGTGCTGCAGAAGACAGAATCCCTCTGGTAGGTTCATTTAGTTCCAGTACCATTAGTTCCATTTACACAGTTTTCCCACAAAAAGACACAAACCCTCAAACATTTCTGAAGCCAATGTTTTGACAATCAAATAAGAAAAGTCAAACTGATTCCAAAGGTGATACAAAAATGTAAAGCCTGATAAATAAGCACATTTAGTCAAAGCCCTTCAACTGTTCAGAGATACACTACCAGTCACTGAGAATTTTCCACATTTTCTACTCATACACATTTATTCCATCCCCATTCAGTTTACTTTAGCTGCAAATACCTGAGTAGCCGGGAAGACCAGCAGTGTTAAGAAGCAATAGCCTGAGGGTGGATCTACTCCTCAGCACTGCACAGCAAGAAAGAGCAAAGCCAGCTCCACAGGAGAAGAGCAGATGTGCACTCAGGTGGCACAGCTGCCTGCTTTTATGTCTTTTGTGGGCTTAAGGGGAGGAGCTGTGTGTGTCACACCCCAGAAAAAAAAGGCAGGGACTAAGGTACACAGCATCCTAAAAGGGAAACAGGAACATCATGTGTTAGGTGTTACATACAGCATTTGTCAGCAAAATGAGGAAGGTGCACTGCATCAATCCCACTGATTTAAAAAGCACAGGTTAACATGCCCATGGCAGTACAGAACTTGTAGCAATTTCAGTACATGGTGACCCACAGCTTTACTGAAGGAAAGGCCTTATAAAGTATCCAAGAAAAGCCTGGCTTTTCTCAGGAGTGCAGCATTCACACCTCTGCTGGACAGTTTTGTAGGGGCCTGAAAATGCTGATGTAGACCATCGCCTGATTTGAATAAAACACTGCGTTTGGTTGGTAGGCCAATTGTAATTTCTACAAGCTGGAAGACATAGTGGTGTATGAACAACACACTGGTTGTATTTGATGATTTTATACTAGCTACCATATTATGCTCCTGGTGACCAGATGCTATCAATCAGACAACCTAGAAACACCAGTGCATTTGTAACCACATTTGTAGTACTAAGAAGACTGGCTTTTTTTTTTTTTTTCATTTTTAGTTAGCTGTAACAAGAATAATAAAAATATTCAAAAGCAGTGACAAAAACTAAGGAACCTGAGTGCCAAAACGGGTTCTGATGCTTAACTTGAGACACATAGGCTGGACTGCTTTGTGGTTTTCACATCATTCTTCATTCTTCCACATTTGTCTTCATCATTTCCAGGAAACTGACAAATCTGTGATGTTAAAAGGAAAGCCTGCCTGTAGGCCCACCCAGTCAGTAAGCACTGCTCCTTTCTCACACAAGGTCTGCATTTTTTTACTCACTCCTGATTTCTGCTTTCCTGGGAAACCCTAAATCAACCCTTCCGACTGCAGCAGTTTCCATGGGAAGGCCCAGTCTCCACAGTGAGGGCTGGCCCCGGGGCTTTCAGCTGCCATTTCCAAATCACAAATGTGGAATCTGTTGCTAAGGCTAGTGCTTTGGTGTGACAATTATTATGAAGTAAGATGGGGCACACTTATGTTTGAGAAGTGCACAATTTAAAGCAGGTTACATTGGCTAGTCCTGACCTGTGCTGTTGTGCACCAGACTACTTCTCCACATGAGGTATCTGCTATTATCAGAGGTGTTTGATCGTAAGGTGAAATTTGTAATGAAGCACCTAATATGCTTTATTTATTCCTACCTCAAATTGTGCCAACTGTAAAATCTGACACCTTGTTATAGCCCTGTTTGTAACATTAACAGTTGTTAATGTTATAAAAGCCAGCTCAACCAAAATTACGTTTGCAATTTCCAGAGCTGAAGGTAAAAGAGGGCTTCGCAGAAGTAACTTTGCTAATCCAGTACTAGTATGGAATAGGACAGGCTTTTTTGGTTGAAAGGGATCTACGGTGATCATCTAGTCCAACTCCTTGACCAATTCAGGGCTGACCAAGTTAAAGCACGTTGTTAAGGGATTGTACAAATGGCTCTCAAACACTGACAGGCCTGGGGCATTGACCACCTCTCTAGGGAGCCTGTTCCAGTGTTTGACCACCTTCTCAGTAAAGAAATGCTTCCTAATGCCCAGTGTCAACCTCCCTGGTGTAGCTTTGAACCATTTTCACGTATCCTATCACTAGGATAGGAAATTAACAAGTGATACACTGAATAACTGCAATGATTTTTTTTGTTGCCTGGATACAAAACTGTGCATACTCTCTGGAAGGGAAGCAATGAATGTTATTATGGAGTAGGAATCGCTCTTCTGAATAAACCCATACCACGGGATTTGATGACAGTGTTTCCCAAGTAATTATGCAGGTATCCCAGAATATTTTATGCCATCATCACACATCACACCCTATGGATAATTGCCAGACCTTCTAGGGAAAAACTCTTAGCACTGTTGGCTGAAAAGCACGTGATTTCTATGCACCAGTTGAAACAAATTACATTGATCAGAAATTGCTGAAAAAGACCTGCATTAACAGCTCTGCTGTTTAATCCTTTGGGAATCATCAGTACTTAAGGTGAGCCAAGTAAAAAGTTGCCAGAGACTGAATCACAGAAAAGACAGAAATAGATCCTAAAAAGCATGAAGAAAACCGTCTCAGAAAGCTAGGAATGTTTACGGACAACCAAGGGCACAGGGTGGTAGGTAATCAAAGGGAGAGCTCAAGGAAGGAACAGCAGACTAGACAGTGACAAGGGCTCACCAAAACAAAATGGAAGTGAGATGTGGGACCAAAGAAGTGCGGGTGCTTATGTGTGGAAATAGCAGGAATCCAAGAAAAGTAGAATAGGAAGAGCCTGTAACTGTAGATGCTGATTTACTTCACCAGCAAGAGTTTAAATCTGTAGCATATTAGGTAATATGCATATGTATATAGAATATTTGAAGACAAAATATTTTTCTTCTATAGTCAATGATGTTAGTGAGGATGCCTGAACCTTCAGACCCTGCTGTTATCAGGAAGCAGAAGTGTCTCACCTCTACTAAGTCACTGATAGAGCAAGGCACAGGCAATTCTGCAAATAGCTAAATGGGTATTAACTGATCATACACTGACCTTTATTACATATTGGACAATCAGGTCACAGCACTGACATTTTGATAGGTGTATTGATGAAATGAGGAACGAAGTCGTTTCTTCTCTAGAAGAGTCATTTTGCAAAATGAAAAGAAATGCAAGAGATACTCTTGCCAATGTATTAGGGAAATAATTCAGCGTGGATGTAGTTTAGTACCAGGATCCTTAACATAGAGGCTTTTCCTTGAAAGGATTTAATCATGAAGAAATTGTGCTGGTTGTCACCCATGATTAGATCACATGTCAGCAAATATGCTGAGAAGCTTTATGCTAAGACCTGTGGATATTTTTCTTTACTATTTGATATCTTTCTCTTTGTAAATGGGTTGAGGTCATTCAGGTGTTGCCATCATTGCCAGTGGCTGCTAGTAATTATTACTTCATGACACCACCTACAGATACACTGGCATCACAAATAGGCCTCATCTTCCCACCTGTCTTCCCCCTCTCATACTCCCAGAGCAAAGCTATGGGACCAGAGGAGGATTTGGTAACATCTTCACACAAGTTAATGAACGGCCCATGCTGTAAGCATGAATTCACTGATGGACCTGATGAGATGTGGGTCCTGAGGGAACTGGCAGATATAGTTGCCAAGCCATTATTCATCGTATTTGAGAAGTCATGGCAGGCTGGTGAAGTTCCCCGTGACTGAAAAAGGGGAAACATCACACCCATTTTTAAAAAGGGAGAAAAGAAAGACCCAGGGCACTACAGGCTGGTCAGTCTCACTGCAGTGCCCGGCAAAATCAGGGAGCAGATCCTCCTGGAAACTATGCTAAGGCACATGTCAGATAAGGAGGTTTTCTACAGAAAAAGGAACTGGAGAGGGTATCAAGGTTCATCGCACAGTGTCCAGAGGGACTTCCAGCTGGCAATCACAGTGCTTAGGATGCTTATGAAGTCCAAAGCTAGTACTAGTAAGGCAGCTATTGCTGCAATGGTGGTTACAAATCAAATCTAATTCTGTTGCAAAATCTGTGGGGAAGGCAAGTATGGGGAGCAGGGAAACTGCATGGCTCAGAGAGTAACCTACGACAAAGCTGTAACTGAGCTGCAGGTTTGTCATCAACTTTGTCTGGTCTTGCTGATGATGAAAGAGAGAATCCTGCCCTTCCCACGTTCTCGGGGCATAAATGTCTACCTCAGTCTTTCTGCCAACACTAGCAACTACATGGCTATGTAGTAAGAGCACACTGTTTATCAAGCTGAAAACTTCACCTGTGCTAGTCAGCTGATCCCGTACAGTCTTGCCATCCTCCTGTTTTTAAGGCAGGTTGCCCCTCGTGACCTTTTTGCAATCTTTAGCCCCTTAAATAAGCTGGAAAGGTACATGCTGAGATTACATATACAGCCCCAGGGTTTGGATGTAAAAGACACATCTGTGGAAACCTAATGGAGTAATTTGCCCTTAGTTATTTTACAGCTTTTACTGAAACAAAAATCCCGCGGAGTCTGCCTTACTGGTTTGAAAGACACATTCAGCTGATGTAATTCTCATTTAGAAAAATAAACATCTAAACCACACACAAGACAGAATTCTTGCATGAATAATCAATCTGTGGCATGCTTGCAGCTGAATCTGGATTTATTGCAAATCTAAACATATCTGGATAGGGAAATGTCTCGGTTGTTTTGGGGTTTTGTTTTGTTTGTGGGTTTTTTTGTCTCATTCTTTTTTTACAAGACAGCAGTTAAAAATAATAGATTATTTCAAAATTGTCTTTATCTTTCCACTGCTTTCATCTGTTGGCCTTATGCCTAAGATCTGACTTAGATCCTATTACAAAGAAGAAAGGATACATAAGAATAATCACGATTTTCCTGGATTGTAAGGTTTTCAACAGAAACAAGTTTTTATTTTATTACCTATGAAGCTAGATATGTGATCTGATGAATTAGTGGCAGACAAAAGCTGCTTTAGAATGTTCATAGTCAAAAAGAATGCTTCTTTGTTGCACTATTGGCAAAGAAATTGCTCAGTGTGAGAAAAAACCTACTGAATTTAAAGAAAATATTTCGGGGGGGAGTGCATATCCTTTTATTCACATTTAGAATAAGCTGAAAATAAAATTTTAGTTCTATAAAGATATAAAGATTGTTGTGGTTTAAGCCCAGCCAGCAACCCACAACCACGCAGCCACTCGCTCAACTCCCCCCTGCTTCCTCCCCCCACTCCTGGAGGGATGTGGAGGAGAATCGAAAGAATGTAACTCCCACGGGTTGAGATAAGAACAGTCCAGTAACTAAGGTATAACACAAACCACTGCTGCTACCACCAATAATAATAATGATAAGGGAAATAACAAGGGAAGAGAACACAACCGCTCACCACCAGCCGACCGATACCCAGCCTGACTGAGCAGTGAGCTAGCCCTTCCAGATAACTGCCCCAGTTTATATACTGGGCATGCCATGCTGTGGTATGGAATACGCCTTTAGCTGCTTAGGGTCAGGTGTCCTGTCTTTGCTTCCTCCCGGCTTCCCCTCTTCCCTGGCAGAACATGAGACTCAGAAAGTCCTTGGTCAGAGTAAACATTATTGAGCACCAACTAAGAACATCGGTGTTATCAGCGCTGTTCCCAGGCTGAAAGTGAAAAACACAGCACTGCACCAACTACTAAGATGGAGAAAAATGACTGCTACCGCTGAACCCAGGACAAAGATATAAAAGATTACAACAGCAGTCAGATAAATCACAGAATAATTTTGGTAGAAAGGGGCCTCTATAGATCATATAGTCCAAGCCCTGCTTCATTGAGTTTTGAATATTTCCAAGGATGGAGACTCCACAGCCTCCCTAGGTAACCTTATTGTAGTGTTCAACTGTGCTCATGGTGAAGGTATTTTTCTTCCTAACTAACCCCTTGTTGCACCTTGTATTTGCAAGTCTTTTGTCTTTTAACTGACTATATCCAAGAAAAGCCTGGCTCTGTCAGTCCTCTTCATACCCTTCCATTAGGTAGGTGAAGATATTAATAAAATCCTCATTTAGCACTCTCAAGACAAAACCTCTCAGCCTCCTATACACCACCCACTCCAGCCACAATCACAGGGGCCCCTGCCACACTCGCTTCAGTATTTTGACATCCTTCTAGAGCAGTGGCACCCAAACTGGACACCGATGTGGTATACTAAAGAAATTTTGGATTATTGTTCAGTTGTGCTTTTGAGAGATAGGCTTTCAGGGCATGATGAGCTTTTACATTTGCTTTATTCATTATCATGGCATTACCTTAGTAGGTGGGCAAATATTAATTAAACAGTACAGTTAAACCCCAAGCAACAACAAAACTGCTCTTGTACTGACCAGCCTCCAGAACAAACATAGAAATAGACCCAACAGCCCCACCCTGCAGAAAACATAAAGGCAAAGGTAAAGAAACACTGAGTGCTCACAGCACAGGCCTGTTTTGATATTTCTTGAGTGAAAAGATATTCTATGGTGCACAGTCTAGAAATCTATGGAATGAGTCTTTGTGAGCTGCAGGACTGTGGTATTTGCCAGTTGGGCAGTCCAGGACAGGAGAGCTTTCTCAGCTATCTAGGCACTTGTAAATCTTACATGCTAAACACATTTCATTCAAGCACACAGGGGTTAACTGCTTGCCTGTAGGTTCTGAAAGCAAGGCAAAAAGCAATCCTATCCCCAGATGGCTATCTACTCACAGAATTTAGATCTAAGGTAAGTCAATTCACCAGCCTCCCAGTAAGCACAAAGTGGATAAGGGAGCCTTGGAGTCAAACCGTCCACTTCAGTGGTACATACGGAGTCTGCTATTCAGGCTGCTGGATTGCTGACACCCAGAGAGGCATCTGAAACATATGGCTGAGAACATGGAAACTTTAACAAATCAGGGCATTAACAACTTGGCATCTGCAAACTTGTAATAACACAGCTGGCAGGCTGGAGGACAGTTAGTCAATGTCATTCTCTATTGGTTTTACCTTTACAACAGAAATGTGGAACAGCCTATGGATACCAGAATGTCTCAGAGTCCTAAACATTGTGATCTAGTTGGAATTTCTTATTTCTGCAGTTGAATAAGTACCTTACATGTTACTGCATCACACACATGCTTGTTCACATTCATTAGTCACATCATCATTAATAAAAGTAAAAAAATACTTATTTTCCAGGGTAGGTACTTAGGCTTTTTGGAAAATAACAGGGTTGTGAAAAGAGGTGTCCTGTTAGAGAGAAAGCACACCTGTAACATACACTGTAATACTCACTACAGTGTTTTTTAATCCCTAAAAGTTTTCCTAATTCAGGGAAAAGCAATGGTGTGATCTTGCATTTAGGAGGTGAATAAAGCACAGGGATAAACCCTGTAGGAAACCATGTCTCAGTAGCTCTTGAGTCCATGAAACTCCTGGTCTTTGCTTCTTGAAAAAGAAAGCCTAAGGCAATCTTTTGTCATTAGACATTATAAAGTAATGGAGAAAAGTATGGAGTTATACTCAGCTTTTTTCTCCATTGGTCATATTTCTCCCAGCAACATCTCACTCACGCCTGCATTTTTAGCAGATTACACTCCAAATAGGTTAGTGCCATTGCTAACATCTAAAAGTTGATGCTGAAAGATATCTATATCTGTCTTTATCAACTGATACTCTATTCTCCAGAAAGCTGCCTTACCCATCCCTTTACTTAGACTTAAAAAAAATTATGGGAAATCATGGAGAAACTTGTTTGTGGACAGCTTGCAGCTGATGTGCTCACAGCATCACTAATGCAAAATTACTGAAATAAATATTAAAGTTACACAGCACTCATTCCCAGTTTTATTACCTGGACATTCTGGTGTTGAAACTGCAAATATAAAGACCATGTGGATGCTTCAAAGGTGAACATGAAAAGGAGCAACACAATCTCCCCTTTTTCCATCTCTTTCTGCTGTCAGCTTAGTTCTGCATAACCTTTGCTCAGATTTTTGAGGAAATTGTTAAAGTGAGAGAAGGAGCTATGAGGAAGTCCATAGAGTTGAGCCGTGAAATGTAAAAATGGTAAAATTGGAGGTGGAGGTAAAGGTGAAGACTGCTGAGATAGGGCCAGGCAGCAGCTCAAGGATCAAGAGGATGGATATAAATGTGGAAAGATAATAACATCTCAAGGGAAAAAATGAAGCGGCAGACTGCAACATCAAGCATGTGCCACAGGGAGCAGTGAAAGCTGACCCTTTTCCATCTACAATCAAAGGCTCTGTAGGTGGTTAACATACTAATTTAGTAGGTCATTAATTCTGGCTATCTTTTGTGTATATTAACCACAAAGTAACTGCTTTACATATAACAGCACATACCAAAAGGTGACTGAACAAAGTGGCCCAGGGAAGGAGAAATAGTGAGGCAGGTAATGAGAAGCCATTTTGGCAGCAAAGAGATGGAGCAAGAGGGAAGCCACCAGAAGGTGCTACTGCTGCAGATGGAATGAGGAAAAGAGGTCAAGGAACAAAGCCCTGTTCACATAAGCCGCTAGTGACAATGCAGTACAGCAATGCGGACATTATGTTCTGAGCATGGCAGGTTATGTCACAGAAAATATTTTAAAATTGATGCGAAAAGAAAATGAAGAAAAGGAGACGAAGTGATCCCTGTTATGCCACCTTCTGGCCTTCATCCTCCTGCTCTAAAAATGTACAGTAAGATAATAAACTTTACGAATGGCAGAAAATGAGGATTAGGGAGCAATTCAGCAGATGAGCAGTTTATCTGCTTTGATTTCACAGCACCTATGCTAGATGTGCTCCTGTGCAAGTACAATTGTGAAGAATGACTAAAAATAAAACCCTTCCTATTTCCATCTCTACATGTTGAGCAGTGTATCAGAATGTGTGTTATCTAAAATATGTGGATGGAAAATTTTTTGCTAGGGCCCAACTCGGATAACATCATAGCAATTCCCATAACTACAACTAAAAACTTTGGAGCAACATTTTAAAAACTTGCCATTTGCAATGCAGAATATGAAACAGCAGTCACTGCTATTTCCCAATTACCAATGCCTCAGTGGTGTTGTGACCTGAAAGGGGTCATTTAGGATGTCCTCCTTCCCCTTGGGACCAACAACCAAGTTCGTGATACCCTTGTAATGAATTAAGGTGAAACAATACCATGTTTCATGATTTATTAATACAAATACAAATACAAATTTATTAATACAAAATACAAGGCATGTGGTTAGAGGGAATAACTCAACAATGATTACTTTAATTGGATCAGCAAGTCCCATGCCACACATTTTCACTTAGATTTAGTCACTGTTCAGTGGAAAAGAGAGGAGAAGAGAAAGGGAGGAAAAGAGAGAGAGGAGAGGAGAAAGGGAGAAAAAGAGGGAGAGAGAAGAAAAGAAGTATCACCACCTGTGGATCTAGTGATGTCTCATTGGTCCTCTTCACCCAGGAGTATTGTTGGTGGTGGGAGCTCTCCCTCTGACCTGAGCCCTGCACTTTCATGTTCATGTTCTTTTGGGGTGTTATCCATGATCTGTATATGAAGAGTAGAGGGGCATTACTCTGATAATAATGCACATAGCTTAGTGAGCACATGTGCGGTTTCAAAGCTGGGCTTCCTCGAGGGTCCTCTGGGTGGTCCTTGTCCCTCATATCCTGGTGTCTGCTTTTCCATCTCCATCCTCTGAGTCAGCTCATCCTTGAGTCATCCTTTCACTTATCTGTGGAGGCTCATCAGCTTCCAATAAAGGGGCAGAACAATCCTATCTACACAGTGTTGAGAGCCAACATCCTTGTTATTTGCTTCATTTATGCTCAGGGTCTCCATGGCCAAATGCAAACTGTGCTGGAGACAAGCTCAGTTTCCTGTCTCTGACTCACACTATGGAATGAGACAAGCTCAATGTCCAGTATTTCACAAGTGGCAAGAATAATCAAGAAATTGTAGGGTTGTAGTTTTGGTCTATCACATGCTGACTTTGCTACACTCATTCAAAACTAGACTTACAGTTGTGAACTGAAACCTGAACTAAAATCCACTAAGAAATAGCAACTATCACTACAAACTCCTCCTTAAACTGCATTTTTGGGGAAAGAATTGTGTTGTACCTTTGCTCTTTTGCACAGGCTACTAATTAGACTTTTAGATGAAGACATGCTTGCCTTTGATTTTAATCCCTAAGCTGCCTTTGGACCTACCTAGAAATGAGTGAGATGGCTCAACCAAACAGTATTAAAAAACAATGTGTGACAGAAACCTTTGATGAAAGGGATGATGACAGGGATGCTAAATCTACCATTCCCACAAGGGAACAGGAAACAATAGGAAGCTGCAGTCCTCATACAGCCTCTAGTAGCAACGATGTCTGAAGCCTTATTGGGATGGAAGTGAGCAGTAGGGTCTGCAATCTCTCAGGGTTATACAGGGTTTCTGTAGGCCCCATGTCTCTGCCTGGAGGCAGTGACAGCAGGCACCAGGCTACATCCTTGAGCCTGGTCCAAACCTTCTATTTCACGTAGAGACTCTTGGATGATGCAGATAGCCACTAGGGCAGGAGATGGAAGTGCATGTCATGCTGTCACAGCAAACTGCTTCTATTACTACTACAAGACCTACCTGAGCTGCCAGTCTTTAGTTATCAGCTCTCCAGGACTTGGGAGCAATTCAGAGCAACCAGGTCTCCCAGCAACAGTAGGAGAGGGGGCAGCCATAGGTCTCCAACAGATGTCACCCACGTACACATGCAGGTGGCAGAGACTCCTTCAGTGTGTTAAATACAGTGCTGGCGGTGTTTCTGCAATTAGAGACCTTTTAATCTTTTTAACATTAACCACGGCAAGTGAGACTGGGCAGGTCTCGTCTCTTTCCGAGTCCAAGCAGTGCTTCACCATCTGGTGAAGTGTTTGCTCCAGATGTGAGGAACGCTCCAGATCGCAGTCTCACTGCTGGTGGTTTGTGCTTAACCGCCACTCCCGCAGAGCTGCAAGTCACACCCCACAAGCCTCAATCCCACAGGTAGCACAGAAACCCACCGGTGTAGCCTAGACCTGCTCCACAGAAACGGGAGTCCTTGCAGACTCCTGATCTCTTCCCCAGCCGCAGAGCAGTCGGGCTTCTTACCCCTGAGCCAGGAGCCGCTCTTGGCTAGGGGTGGCTCGCATCAGGGTTCGGGCTGCCGCCGGAGTAACTGGCACAGCCCGCAACGAACACAAGCGGCGTCCCCGTATTTTACTCACACCCCAGCCCACCACCGACGGCCCTTCCGGAGCGCAGGGGGGCGGTGAAGGCATTTCATGCTTCCGCCTCTGCGGTCGCACAGCCTCTGCCGCTCCGGCCGCCGCCTCTCTGCCTGAGGCTGCCCCGCCCCGCCGGCTTTCAGGCTTCGCATGTAATCGGGGCAGAGGTGGAAGTCGGCCGGCAGGGAGGCGGAGTTGGTTGAGGCTGCGTGGGTCTGTTCGGCTTAAGGTAAGCGGCGCTCCGCGGGGCGAACAGCGATCTCCGTCGGTCTCTTTCATCGGGGGTGCGCGGCGGTGGGGCTGAGGACTGTGCGGACGGCTCGGCTGTCTCCTTACTTCCGTCCCCCTGGGCCTCTCTGGGGCAGCTGCGCGGTGTGGGCCCTGGTAAGCAACGCTACGGCGCGGTGGTGGCCCCGGCCGGGTTCGGTCTAGTCGCTCGCGGGCCGTTCTTCTGCCGGGCGGGGATCGCAGGGGTAGGAGAGGTGGGTCTGAGGGGACTGGCGGGTTGCGTGATGGCGGCCGCGCTGTGGATGATTCCCCCTTCGCCAGTTAGCCACCGATCGCGGTTGGCGGGTGTTCCAGGGCCGGCTGGCTGGCTTGTAGTCGGGAAAGAAGGCGACGGGCCTTGAGTTTGTTAAATCTCGACATACGCGGGCAAAGGTCATAGTTTTCCCCTGTTGTGTGTGTACCTCTTGTGACTTCAGGCCAGCAAGAACCGCTTGATCCTGGTTTTGTCATGGGACGCTTCCGCGGGTTTTTCACCATGGAAATGGCTAGGGGGTAGGGGGAGACTGGGGGGAGATACATTCAGGCTTCCTTAATGGTCTGTTGATGTCGTGCTGTAGATCTACATCATGCAGAAGCAAGTCCTTGAATCCTCTGAGGAGCGAACATTTCAGTACCAAGATTTTCTGCCTTCCCTGCCAGTACCTCCTCTTGATGAGTCTTTAAGTAAATACCTTGATTCAGGTAACGACTTAATATTGTAATAGTAGTGTGGTGTGTGCTGTTATAACCAGGCTAATCTGAAGGTGTTTGTGATTTGTAGCTGCAGGTTTTATAAACTGATGTGATTGGGGTGGGGGATCTGGACAAGTTTTAAGTGCCAAAGGTCTTTTTCAGGTTCAAAATGGGAAATGAAGTGTCCAGAGCAACCTGAGTGAGAGTTGCCATTTAATGCCTATTTGCCTTTCTTCAAGGGAATTGGTTATCTAGGAAAGTTAATTTTTTGGTTTGATGGTTTTGGTTTTTTTTAGGGTTTTGCATTTTGGTGTGGGTCCCGTCCGTCCCATCCCCCCAGCTATATCAGCAGGTGTAATAAGAGATATTTATCCATCTGAAAATCATATTTTGCATAATAACTGCTTTGCTTGTCTATGAATGTGTTTGCCCAGGATCTCTGTTAAAAAAAAAAAACAAAACAAAAACAGCAAAACAACAACCCCCAAAAAATTATTTAAAACTTTTTCATACTTACATGTTCTTATTTCTCACCAGTACTATTAACTATACAGTAGTAGGAGGAGGCAGTGGTGGGCATTTTTGGATAATTTAACTTGAATATCATTTCTGCTTTAAAATGTTTGCTGTCTAAAGGTCAAAGTTTTGAAAACAGTATCACTGCACATGTGTCTAACTTTGTTTATAAAGCAAACATGACTGGTTAGTCCTTAATATCTTATCAGGCTTTGATATATTGGGATTGACAAAGATATATTACCTTTACTTTCCCATGTTTCTTTAATAGTCTTAAGAGTTTGTAGACATTGAGCTTTTTTCTGGAACGTGTTCTTCATATCTTACCTGTAACGCTAATAGAGTAAGACCTGGAGTTCTTTCCTTCGCAGAAATATATTGCAGCAAAATTGCCCTTTCTGAAAGTAGAAGCGAAGTTCACTCTTGAGTTCCCTTTTTCTTTTTTCTGAGTGTAATAGAAATGGCCCAGTAGACAGTAATAGGTTTTCTTTGGTGTTCCTTATGTCATCACTTTTTGATGTAATATGTCGAAATGGTGCTTTTAGAGGAAAAAATGCTGTATGTGTCTGCATGTCAAAAAATATTTTCTTTTTGTTGTAATGCAGATTAACTAAAATTGTGCTGTGGTAGTGAACCTGCAATAACAGAATTTCTGTTTTTAACTTAGTTTTGTAAATCCTCACTCTCCAAGTTAAAAAATAATTCTCATGGAGTGATAAAGCCTAATAGTGAATTTGTTTTCTCATTCTGAGCTGTGTTTTCATAAATACCTTATCACACATCCTTTTTTTACCTGAGTTACTTAGTTGTACATAAGTCATTTTATAACTTCAATGTTGATCTCCTTTAGTCTTGCTGGAGGTTGGAGGAAAGTTAGTCTGGTATTTGTTGTTCTGCCCCGTATTCCCTTGTATAAATCACTTATAGCCAGAACATGTACAGTTTACTCTGTGATTCTCATTGCTTAAGCTTGTAATGTGTTTAGTCTGTGAAGGTGAGCGGAGGAAAGCAGATGCTTCTGAAGAACAGTTCAGAACCTCCAAATGACCCTTCATAGATGCTGTGAATCATTCCTTGGAAGCTGCTGTCTTTCACTGGTGGAATGAGCACACCAGGCACTTAACATTAGTTAGTATACTTGTTGGTAAAGCACTTGTCCGTTTAAAGCTAATCAACTGGAAAAGCTAGACAGAATATGCTTCAGAAGGCACCTTGTTTAGGACTTTACAGTAGCTACCTCTGCATTGGATTCAGAATGACTAATCTTGTTTTAAATGTAGGCCTTGAGCAGAGAAGTGGCCATAACCAAGTTATTTAGCCTTTCAGCTCACCCCAGAGGTTAAGACTTGGAAGCCTGGACTTGACTGGAGAGTATGAAACCCCAAAGTTCTAGCTTTCGAGAGGGTTCCTTAACTATGCAACTGAAGGTGTCTTTCATGGAATGCTTCCTGTTCATGAAGCTGATCTCTTATGCAGAAAGGAAGGCAAGGTCTGTGGAGGGGTCTGGAGAAAGTGGCAAGACAGAAGTTTCACCGAACTCTAGTGAGAAAAGGGCTGAGGTCTGCTCCTTCCTAATAGTGCTGCTGATCACGTAGTTGTTAAATGGAAAAGAGGCCCTGTAGTCATACAATCATGTAAATCATCTAAGCAGCCTTCCAGTATCTGAAGGCGGACCTACAAGGATGCTCTTCATGAGGGACTGCAGTGATAGAACAAGGGGCAATGGGGGCAAGTATAAACAGGTTTTCAGCAATTGCTTTCATCTGCTGTCATCTGTATTTATTTGAAAATATGTATTTGTTTCATTAGAAGACACTGATCTATTTGCAGATATTTGAAAAGGTGTTCTTCCTTCAGATACTTGTTTCAGAAAAATAAATTTTGAGTATTTTTATCCATTCTATAACCTGTGGATATCTGAATTTTGGAATAAATCTCAGTATAAATGCAGCTTAAACCACAACATGTCTTTAAAATAAAAACATTTCCTTCTTACAGTGAAGCCATTTCTTAATCAAGAAGAATATCAAAGAACTGAAGCTATAGTTAAAAAATTTAAAAATGGGATTGGGAAAGAGTTGCATGAAAAATTACTGGAAAGAGCTAAAACAAGAAGGAATTGGGTATGTATTTGGATAAGTAGGAAATCATAATTCAACTTTTGAAAGTTGGTTGTTCAGAATATATTTAGGAAGTTCACTTTGCCTATGGATATGAACACATTCACTCATATGTGTGATTTGTTTTTCCCAAAGTTGAGTGGCTAAGAGAACTCACTAACTGGAATGTTAAGTTACCTGCCAGCTTTTGAATGCTCTGTCTGTCAGTCTCCTTCTATCACTTCCATCCCTCTTCCCTCTACCCTGCCTCCCCACCCAAAAAAAAAAAAAAAAATGGAATTCGGAGTTTGGTCCCTATCCATTTCTTTCTCAAAGAAAGCTACGTGATAGCATTTTTAAAGTTGTCTTTCAACAAAGAAGGGGATACAAGGGGGATGTTGCCAATTCATGAATTGGTATTCATGAGAACTTTGTAAATCTTAACATGACACAGTCCAGAGTGGGGGTTTTCAGATAAAGATAGAAAAAAATACATTAGGAATTATCTGTCCCGAATCCTCTCAACACAAATCTCCTTTTGTTCTGTTCTTCATGGAGTAATCTCTCTGATGTGAATATCAGCCACAGCTGACATCTGCAAGAGTTTAATATTGGGCAAGAACTCTTTATCATAACTTACAGTTTAATAGTTTTAAGCCATACTTAATTTTATTTTAAGCTTGAAAATAGAGCAGCTAGATATGTTGTTACCCTCAGCAGTTAGTTTTGAACCACTATCCTCCCTTCTATTTTATAGAAACTACTACTGAAAATTAAAAAAGTTAAAAAAGCACACAGTTGAATAATGAGGTGATTTTTAAAGAATTAATAACTAAAACTTAATTCTGATGCTAGACATTTTTCACTTTTCAGCTGGAGGATTGGTGGCTGAATGTGGCTTATCTTGACCTTCGCATATCAACGCAAATACACTGTAATATGGGAGGCCCTTGTCCCTATATTGAACACTGCTGGCCACCAAAAGAGGGCACTCAGATAGAAAGAGCATGCATATATACATGGCACATCCTGAAATTCTGGGATCTGTTGCGAACGTAAGACTTTAAGAAAAAATAATTATTAGAATGCTAATGGTCTATGTGTGCTTTAGTTGCAAAAATGTTTATGTTCATGTTTTGAAGTAAAAGATGGGGTTTGCTTGCCTTGGTTTACTTGCATAATCTTTCTTGTTTAATTTTGGTTGGTTTGTTTACTACAGAGAGAAGGTGCCTGTCGAGAGATCTCTGGATGAGGTTCTGGACATGAGCCAATTCCGAATGCTCTTCTGCACTTGCAAAATTCCTGGAGTTACCAGGGACTCAATCAGCCATTATTTTAAAACTGGTAAACAAATGCTTTTGTATTAATAGGCTAATGGAGTGGTCATTTTAACCATAAAATACTCACTTCCTAACATCTAAGTGAGATATTCATGAGTGCTTATCTAAGGAAGCGAAGAAAATGTGCAATCTGTGGATGCCGTTTTTGGTCAATATTTAGTCCTTATACAATAGATTAAAAGAAAACTCTGCTTCAAATTGTATGTTACCAGCCTGACGCCTATAATAATTAAGCCAGCATTAAGAATTGAAAAAGGACAAATTCCATGGGTTTATAAATGCGGATGGGTTCCTTGTATTATATGGGCAGAATTTCAGCATCATTGCTAGTTGCATGTTTTTCCACAGAATGCATTCTTGAGTATGCTTTTTGTACATCCTGTTGGAATAATTCTGATTTTCTGTCATTGTGATATTTCTTGACTTGGCCAGCTTCTTCTATTTTCAGTCTTGGAAGTACTCCTTAGTGCTTCTTGAAGTCATTCTCTTAAACTCCAGGTTTTCTGGGGTGTAGGCTCAAGAGCTAAAGTCTACTGTTATTATTCATCCCCCACTAACAAGTACTGTAGTATTGGTAATCAGCTAACTAAATCATAAGACCTCTCCCACATGCAGTCTGCGTCTGGAGTTGTTCAGCATTGTCACTCTAGATATGCACAGGAGATTTAAATTCCTATAGGACTCAGGAATTCAAGAAGGAGGTATTGTCTTGTTCCATTAGAAAATTTGAAAA
This sequence comes from Pezoporus flaviventris, assembly GCF_033815535.1. Taxonomy (NCBI): domain Eukaryota; kingdom Metazoa; phylum Chordata; class Aves; order Psittaciformes; family Psittacidae; genus Pezoporus; species Pezoporus flaviventris. Next base: position 14,087,370 of record NW_026892595.1, read on the forward strand.
GAAATCTCCATGCTGCAGGATATGATGAGAAAAAAATGCAAAGTTTAAATACCAAAACATAGAAACATTCGGATGGTGGAAATTCAGTTTGTTCTGTTACGATCACACTTAATACACAAAGCTGTGGAGATACCATTTATGTCACTTGTGCCTTTTCTGGGTCGTTAAGGTGTGTGTGTGTCTTAACATAGACAGAAGAAATTGCCATCTGGAGAGGGATCCTGTTTTTCTTCTTTCGCTGTGGAGGGAGCTGATAAGGTCTAAACACTTGAAGTAGTATACAGATTGCAGAATAGAGCACCTATTGACAGGTGGCATCAACTGGAGTCAGAGACCACACTGAAAGCCAAGAGAGCCTAATCGGTGGAACCTGGAGAGCTATTTGGTTCAGCCTGCAGCAGATGCTTTAACAAGAGCACGTGGAGAGGTCATTAGATGTTAAGTCTGTTTGGTAGATCTCTGCCAACTGTAGTGATCTCAGGCATTTAATTTAGCTATGTTAAGTTTCAAACTTAATTCTGTCTCTTGCTTCAGAGAGCTTGGGTTAGGAGGATGCTACCAAAAGTAACTGAATTTGATGTCATCCCTTCTGATTTATGTTAGAAATTAATTTAATGACCTATGATGATAAGGTTTGTATGAAATGATAAATCCTCACTCTAGAACGTCTTTAATACAGTATCTATTGAATTGTGGTATGTCTTTAGACAGTAGGACCATAAAGATAAGTGTAAAAGCTTTATAGATTAAGACTTGTGTGGATGCCCATTCAGTTACATACTTGTGGGTAAAGTAGCATGTATTTCTTTGTTTTGGTTTGGTTTGGTTTTTTCCCCAGGGCAGACTCCTGGACTGGAAGAGCTGTACCACAGTGGCTCAATTAGAGAAAATGTAGCCACATTTCTTGGGGGTTTTAGTATCTGGACTTTGTCAGAATCATTTCCAGCTTTAGTCTTGTTTCCAGATAGATGGTGATGCTATGCAAATGTACCTGGCTAGTATGGGCTGGTGCTGTCTGCATTTTTGTATAGTGGTCAAATTGGTCTGTCAGTGTTCCCTTTTTACAGATTTGCATTCGCCCACCAGGTCTGATTGACATGGTAGTGCACCTTGGATCTTGAGACGGTTGCTCAAGATAACTGAAATTGATTGCATAAGCACTAACAACTGAAGGACCCAATCATTTGCAAAGTGTCTTAGCAGGAGGCTTGCTGCATTGTATTCACCCCTTTAAAAAAAACACATAAACAAAACTCATGCAAGAGAGAAATGTTACTCCATCAGCTGTCATCAAGCAATGCTCATGTTGGCAGAGAGCATTCCTGCCTATGAGATACACAAATAAATGGCACTTGCTGCTAGGTAATGGCAGTGACTTGAAGTAGTTAATAACAGTGAAAGTTGTTTTCTGTGTTTTCTCAGCTGGTTTTAAAAATGTCTTCAGATTTGCAGTTGAACTTCCGAAGTTACACTTTTCTTCTTTCCTGTTTTTAACTGTATGAAGTTTGCCTCCTTTTGAATGAAAAAAAAAAAAAAGTGGGTCTGCAGGACTTGCTTGTTTTTCCTACCTCTCACTTTATCCCTGCAGGTGGATTTTCATGTTTTGGTTTTTGTTTATTTCAGAGACTGAAGGTGAATGCCCATCTCACTTAATAGTCCTGTGTCGAGGTCGAGTGTTTGCATTTGATGCTATACATGAAGGCAGTATGCTGACGCCTCCAGAAATTTTCAGGTTTTTGAACTACCTTGTTTCAAATGAGCTATCCTATTTAAGTTACTTAACAAAAGAGAGTCTTTCTGTTCCTTTTGCCCCAAAGAATTAAGTGTGAGAGAGGCTATAGCTTCTCTGAGGGTTCAGATTTGAGTAAATTTTTGTTTCATGGATGGCAACCTCTTGCCATGAGCCATGATGGTTATGTACTGTTATACAGTCATAGAACATGCAGAAAGTATGAATTGAGATATTTCAGCAGGAAGCATCACTTATATGTGAAGTGTCTTGACATGGAATTCTTAGGATTGTAAGTAACATTATTCCTTTCAGGACCAATTCACAGTGATGATTGTCTCGTTGCTTTATTGCATTATTAACCAGGAAGCGCCACCATCATATTGATTAAAATCTGATACATGTGAGGTCAGTTTTCTGTAGAATAGAGGGGCTGGTTGGTGAGTGTAGCAGAGTCCAGAATCATAGTATACACTGACTGACTTCCTGCTAGCTACACAGCAGTACAGCAGCATTTCACTTACATTTCTTGTCTTTGCATCAGACCTGTGACAACCAGCCATGGTTGTGGCTCTTATCATGCTCCTGAGCTGTTGCAAAGGAACCGAGAGAAAGAATTTGATTCCTTAAATACTAAATTTCAGTACTAATTCAGCTGGCAATGTTTAAAGCTTTTCCATGCTGTCCTTACATCCCAGCAGCATATGGAGGTGCTGGCTTTTCAAATTCTCAGTGCAGCTGAGGCCACAAGATTTCGTATTTACATACAGAGGTAGTTTCAGCATAAGTCTCTTGTGATCAGTTTTAGCTTGGGATTTTGTGTGTTGGGTTATTTTGTTTTGGGTTTTTTTGTTTGGGTTTTTTCTCCTTATATCTCATTGTGGCTGTCTTATATTTTTGGTAACTGTAACTGCTGATCAGTAATGAAGTTTAATGGACAAGAGTGCCAGAACAAAGGACAGGCCACATTAAGCACTTGTACTTTGTGGAGTTTCTTTACCACCAAGAACAGCATGTGAAAAACTGAATTTGCAAACTAAGAATTAGCTGCTAATAGCTCTTCAAAGGGAAAATGTAAGGAAAGGGTAGAAAGAGAGGTATTCCTGTGTAGTTCAGTGTCTACATCTAGGATGTACAGTAGCTACTGTTCTGATTTAAATTTAGGATTTATCCTGAGTGGAAGTTTTGTCCTTGTATCTGACTAGTTGCTATAAAAGCTGTAAAGCTGCAGTACTGCACGTGTCTGCTGCTTGGGAAAGTTTTATCTGTACTGCTGAAGTCTTAAATCTAGTTTCAAATTAAGTGTGTAATAACACTTTAGGACAGTGATCGTTTACATACAGGTTTTTACTGGGCTGGTAGCTGTAATTTGCAGTAACCACTAATGACAGAACAGAACAAGTCTTCAACTGCTCATAGAGGCTGAGGGAGCTGATTCGTGCTCACTGAAGATTCACATTAGCTTGTGAATGTGAAACAAAAATTGCAGTTTGGCAAAAAAGAGAGATTAAAAAGTGTGACTTTTACCTTCATATATTTTTTACTAACTTCAGTTATTGAAATCTTCTTAAAGGCAACTTACACATATACAGAAAACATGCCATAGTGAACCAGATGGACCAGGACTGGCAGCCTTAACAAGCTGTGAAAGGACAAAATGGGCAGAGGTGGGAGTATTTCAACAGTTGATTCCCGAGAAAAACATTGTGATTACTGGAAATGCATCATCTCACTTAGCTTTGTCTTCTTGTGCTTTGTAGTTACGTGACTATTTGATTAATCTTGATCCAAAGAACTTAACTCTTCTGGAAAAAATTCAGAGAAGTTTGTTTGCTGTTTGCCTTGAAGATTCTAGTCCCCATGCGACGCCTGAAAACTACAGCGAGGTAGCTAAGGATTTTTGGTAATTCGTATCTGGGGGTCTTTACAGAAAAAATTCTTATGTATATGCAGCAGTAGCACTTCTTGCTCTTTCAGAACACAGACAATGAAGGAGATAAATATGCAAATAATGCTTCTTGTTGATCCATAGGAATAATTTAATAGTTTGAATGTTTAGGACATTGGAAATGCCTGAAATGTGCCCTCATTATGTTTTAGTCCTGTATGTCTCATGGTCCTCAGAAATACAGTTGTCAACTTGTTATCACCCTGTAATTTAAAAACGTAGCATTATAATCATGTTTCATCTTCAACTGGATGAAAGTTTCATATCTCTTAGGAGGTCTCGCCATCTTAGTTAGTGTAGGCTTTGTTTAGCTGACAGAGGTTGGCAGTGTACGCCATGATTTTTAAAACCCACAGTGTGTCACTTCTGCTTTAGGTTACCAGGATGGGCCTAACAGGTGATCCAACTGTACGCTGGGGAGATAAATCCTACAGTAGCATATTCTTTTCCAATGGAACCTGTAGTGCGTTCTGTGATGTAAGTTGAATATTCCACTCCCCCTCATGAGCCTTTCAAGTATTTATTTACTCAATTTTCCCTTTCAGAGTATTATTTTAAATGTTTAATTTGTTCCTTTAGTACAGCCTGGTTTACCAGGCACCTTGTCTGGAAAGTTTCCAAAAGCTTTCACAGTATTTGGTATTACACAGTATATGAATTAAGAACATGAGATGTGAAATCATAATCTTATTTCTAAAAGTATTTAATGAGGGAGTTCCAAGGCACAAAGTACGTTGCATAAGCAGGTTTTAAATTAACTCTTTGTATGAAGTAGCTATTTGAACAACTTCGGTTTCTGAACTCAGATTTTTTTAAAGTCATTTTTGAGTGGCCAGAAGGGCCAGAAGATCTGCCCCAGGTCTGCTTTTCCACAACCAGTGGTATATTGTGCCTCCCTATCTGTCTGCAGAGCAGTTGAAACAGTGGGTGGACTTATAGTAGTTCTGTATGTATTGTAGAACTAGAAAAACAAGTCCAACACTATGCTCTAAAGCTTTGGTCTGCAGGAAAAAGTGGGCTGGGGAAAAAAGGAATCTAATTATGCAAATAATGTGGTATCTTGTTTTATATGATTCTAGCATTCTCCTTTTGATGCCATGGCTTTAATTTCCATGTCCCATTATACCGAAAAGAACATTCTTGAAAATGGGGGAAAATGGAAGGTATTTATTCTTTAAACTTTCAAGTTTATTAGTTGCTGTGCCTTTTCTTATGGATAACATTTCGTGTTTTCTTTCTGTCTGTGTCCTTCCAGGGATCAGGTACAGTGAGAGATATTCCATGGCCAGAGGAACTTGTATTCACAGTGGATCAAAAAATCATAAATGAAATTGGATATGCTAAAGAATCCTATTACAAAAAGGTGGAATTCCTTGATGCTTTTCTTAACTGTCATTGATTTTTATTCTTTTCATTTCCATGTATTTATGTATTTTTAGCTGGTCTTTTTGCTGGAGAACAGGGATTTGCTTCTTAATGATACTTGATGAATCGGGGGACTTAACGCCATGGTTAAATTTGTTACATTGTTGGTTTATGTTGAGTGCGTTTTATTTGCAGTGGACCAAGTTGTGATATTTCTTGACTTCTCTGGCTTTTCCTCCTTCGGTGTGACAGGTGTCTGACGTGCAGCTAGTGAGTTATGCCTTCACATCCTTTGGCAAAACATTGCTTAGAAAGCAGAAACTTCATCCTGATACATTTGTGCAGCTTGCCATTCAGCTTGCTTATTACAAATGCCATGGACGGTAAGAAAATTACCCAGATGAGGAATAAAAAATTAGTTTCTTGAGAAAAGGCGTGGATCTGGAGTTAAAGTCCCTCGCAATGCCAGTTTGTAATTTGCTGCAGTGATATAAGAAAGAAGAAGTGAGGTTTTATTAAAGTAATAGTTGCATAGAGTCTTAGTTTTTGCCATGGCTTCAGAAGAATTGTGTCTTTGTGCCTAAAGGGATCTTGCATGTACATGTTGTGGAGTGGAGGACAGAAGATAACCCATGAAAACATGAATTTGGACTGTACGAAGTAAATATTTCGGCAAATACCAAATGCACAATGGGTCAGGATTCTTTAATGTCAAATAGTTGCTCAGGGGGAGAAGAAAGCTTTAGCTGCAGCATGTGACAGCCATCAGTAAAATGGTTAGTTTTCCATGCCTGTAAAAAGCCTCACAAATGTCAGTGTCTGACTTTAGAAAGATTAGATGTGAAGTTCGAGCCAGAATAATAGAGATATGGATAGAGACCCTCCAAATGCCTGGTGCTGTATTTTTGGGTGTGTAATTGTTTTTCGTATTATTGGAAAAAGGCAGCGTTCTTTCTGGCATTGGTGTTTCCAAATTTCTCTTTGCTAACTAGCACTGACTGAGGCTTGTCTAAGTCATAACTAACCTGGCAAGTACTGTTTGCTTCCGAAAGAGAAGGGTTTTGTCATCTCATACTTAATCACTGGAGATGTGTATCTCATCATAAGAAAGGTTGGTAGGTCTCAGTTTGCTGAACACTGGAATAGATTAATTGTCTGACTAAAGTAGCCTTCGTGAGGTCTGTTTTAAACACACAAATAAGTCTCATGTAAGTTATTATCATGTATTAAATAGTAGACTGTCACAGGGCTGGGATTGCTCCAGGCAAAAGCTGGATGGGTGTTAGCATGCAACAGAGAAGGACTTGATCACTGGGACACACTGCTTATTTCAAGTGCGTCTCTTAATTTTTGAGGTTTTGGATGGTGTAGATGGTTCCTTTAAGGAAATAAATAGTGGAACTGAAGCTTGCATAATACTTGGTTTTTTATACTAGAGGCTGGTAGATCTGTAGTCTGCAGAAAGCAGCCATGACAACACAATCTTTCTCAAGCTATAATTATAGCACTGGCACTTTTTCAGTTGTCTGGCTCATAAAAGCTTGTAGACTTCCTTTGTGGCTCTTTTTCAGACACACAATTTAAAGAAAATTAGTGTCTTACTGATACTTGTAACTGATCTAGGTGTGTGAGATACTTGGCAGGGCCTTTTTATTCTTTGAGAGAGCAAATAGTTAAGTTAATGAGATACTCTTCCCTGATTTTTTTCTTCTTAGCCCAGGCTGCTGTTATGAAACCGCCATGACTAGGCGTTTCTATCATGGCCGCACAGAGACCGTAAGATCATGTACTATGGAAGCAGTGGAATGGTGCAAGTCCATGCTGGATCCTTCTGAAAGTGTAAATACTGAAATCCTCCTTTAATCATCATGTATTTAGAAGGCCTGTCATTTGAGCTGCTTAACAAGAGAAAGGTTTTTATCTCATTAATGGGAGTAGGCCTGTTTCCACTGAGGGAGCTTTCAAATGTTGGGTTGCCTGAAGTCTGGCTCTGGTCCTTGTGTCTGAGGTGAGCTGTCATGTGTGGGTTTGCTTTTCTGTCCTGTTTACCTTTTGGTTGCAAGAATGTAAGTGTCATGAGTTACATTCACACTGATTTTTCTTTTTTTTTTTTTTTCTTGTCACACCTCAGAAAGTAACTGCTTTGGAGCCAATGTACTCTGCCTGTGGAGTGGTTCTGTTGTTTTAATTTTCAAGGGAAATCAGGAAATGTTAATCTAATCATCGAGTCTGACAGCAAATTTAAATCTGTTTGTGTCCTAGTGGCAGAAGGGATGCGTTCCAGATTTTGTCTCTGAATAGCTGAACTGGTGACCTATTCCCCGCAACTGCCCTCTGGTGCTTGGCTGGCAAAGCATATTGTGCTTTATATGCCAAGCGAAAAGTATACTAAAGCTCTTTCTGTTGTCTTCGCTGCACATTTCTTAGAGCCTGAGAAATGAGGCAAGGAGAAGATTTTTGGAACAAAGGGCTCCATATCTCTAGGAAATTAAAAGGTTCTATGTTACTAATGCATCTAAGAAACATACAGGAATACAGCCATCAGGCAGTATGTGTGATCAGTAATTATAGTCTTCAAGAGCATATTTTCCTGGTCTTCACTGGCTTCTTTTGGCATGTGCTACCGCTGTAAAGCTCAGATTTCTGGCCATTATTCAAAATTGTTTTCCTATTGCAAATATGGATTCATTTTATTTCCCTGCACTTCAGTTATCTTCTAACCAATTACACGCTTCTGTGAGTAATACACATAGAGGTTTGTTACTTCCAACACTAACTGTAGCCTTTTTCTTTTTATCTTTGTAATTTTAACTAACATCTCCAATTATCTTCCTGTTGCTATTTTCTTTTTTTTATGATGAACTCTTGAGGCTTAAAGACAGTGTTAAATCTGTTCAATAGTATTGAAGTTAAGATGCTTAATAGTCTACCTTTAAGGTACTAGAAAATACCTAAAGTAGGTACTTTGGAAAAAAGTCCTTCTGCCTCAACTTTTCTTTTGCCTCTTGTGACCTTAGTAGCTTGATTTTAGTCCAAATTGAGTGGCTGCTACCCTTGTTTCACATCCTCTGCTGCAGCCTCTCATGTATAAAAGTGAAAGGGTGCTTTTTAATGAGTTAAAGAGCTGGTAAGATACAGGATCATAGAAGTCGAGGCCTTGGGTGTCTAGAGGTGTTTTGCTAGGTCTCCTTTCCTAAAACAAATATTTTTATTCTGTTCTCTCTGGTTTTATTATGTAAGTTTCAACATAAAATTGAAAAAAACTCCATGACATTGGACGGAGCTGCTGTTGTGGAAGTAATGTTTCAATCGGCAGAGAAAATTTGGGAATGCAGTTGTCATCTGTGTATTTTTTAGTTAGGGTCTTTTTTGTTTTCTGATTTTTTGCATCACATTTTCTTAATTAGTTGAGGGGTTTTTGTTTTGCTTTTTGGTTTTGTCATGGAAAAAATGGTACAATAGAATGGAATATTTCAGTTGGAAAGGGACCTACAGTGATCATCTAGTCCAACCGCCTGACCAGTTCAGGGCATGGTGAATGGTATAAATGCGACTGCACCAGCTAAAAGCTAGTGTGCTTCTAAATAAGTGGTATTTCAGAAGGTTTTGGGGTTTGATTACTCTAGTTCTCAGTGGTTACTTGCAATTGTTTCTGCTTGTTTGGGAAGGAGCATGAGTTGTTGGATATTGTTCAGTGCAAAAGTGATCAGAGTAACAGAACACAGCCACAGGAAACAAATGAGCAAGTTCTCCTGACAAAGAAACTTGGATTTTGAAGAAAGAGTTGCAGAGGTGTTCTAATGTGCCTTTTAAGTTTTTCCATTTTCTTCTATCTAAAATTGCTAGAAACTGTGAAGGGAAAAAGCTTGCTGATCTGTGATTCCCGATGTGTTGCTCACCTGTGTTGCAGCTGTGGTTTTATTTTGTTTGAGTTTTGGGGTTTTAGTTGTTTGGATTTTTAATCCTGCCTCCGCTACTTTACAGACGTATCAACGACTGCAGCTGATGCATAAGGCATTTGTAAAGCACAATGTAATGAGGAGAGACTGTGAGAGTGGAAAAGGTATTCTGGGATTAAAATCTGTTTTATGTTTTCTTCTGGGTGGAAAGGGAATACTGGTGTACGCGAATACATTTTCTTTGTCTCTTTGTTTTCAACCTTAGTAAAAACTACCCGTTAACACTTTATACTTCAGTTTTCATGAGAGAAACTCAAACCTAGTCCTTCTGCCCTAAATACAGGTTCTCTTTGAGTATTAATTCACTTTTTCTGCCCAGCTAAACATTATTTCAGCATACCTTCTGATCAAATACATGCTTGGCTGGAAAGTGGGAAATGTGGCCTTTAGAGGTGGAGGAGAGATTGGAGAATTGTGAAATTCTAGGCTGCCTATGTTAGTGTAGCAAGTTATTCTATGCATGAGAGAGTAGCTGGGAAATAACCACCCGATGAACCTTCATACTCTTTTCATCCTACTTAGTGAGTTACCTAGGTAGTTGTGGCCCTAAAAGCTTTGTCACCTTGCCCATGTAGTTGCCATTGGGCCAGTTTTGCTGCATGGAACTCCTCATCCTTGGCTGAAATGGAAGTTTTCTTGGTTTTTGTTTTCCACAGGAACTGTGCTTGGTTTATGTTACTTAGTTCATTTGCATTTGGGCTCAGTGTTGCAAGCTGAAAAGCCTCTTAGATCAGATATTTGGGAAGTGGTTTTGTATGCTACCATCCTTCCGATGGTATTTGAACTACCTAGACCACAAGAAGCAGAAAAACAGAAATGCTGCTGTTAATGATGCAGTGTTTGCATTTGTTTGACAGGCTTTGATCGTCATCTTCTGGGTCTCCTCCTCATAGCACAGGAGCAAGGACTGCCAGTGCCAGAGCTTTACAGGGATAATGCCTTCACAGCTAGGTAATTTGAAATCTTTTCCTGCAGGGAGTATCCTTTGATACTGAAGTCTTTGTTGCACTGGCTATACATGTGCTGATTTCTTGATCCCTAGGAAAAAAAAACTTTTTTGTAAAACTTTCTTTGTTTGAAATTACCTTTTAAAGTGCTGCTTTTGTTTTGTGCTGTTTCACAGTGGAGGAGGTGGGAATTTTGTTCTTTCCACTAGTCTGACTGGCTACACGAGGTTTAGTGGATGTGCACTCCCTATGGTGGATCATGGCTATGGCTTTTTTTATTCCATCAGAGATGACAGGTAAAAATATAATTTTGTTTTGGGTATGGTTCTGTCTCTGTCACAAAAGGAAAAGGCAGCTAACAACGAGAACGAGGAAAGCAAAGGACAGAAGAAACATGGCTGAATGTGTCAGGAAAGGTTGAGAAGCGAGCTACATGACAGCAAAGATACTAACATTCTGGGAAGGCATGTGTGGGAGGAAGGATGAATGGTGGAGGTGAAGTGAGCACCAAGATACTGACAATAAGCAGAAAGAAAAGCATGGGGAAGGTGAAAGAAGGGAGGAGCAAAAGGGGTTAAGTTACTTTAAAATAAGCTTTAATTTTAGAGATAATTAAATGTAACATGCAAAGGTGTGTTTTAAAAAGTAGCAATTGACTAAGACCTGTTAGAGCACAGGTGAGCACACTGTCCCTGCTTCTTGCCAGTGACACACATCTCTTGGCTCAAACCCAGACCCCTCTGAGCAGCAAGGAGAAGCTAAAACATTTGGCTTCACTTCTTATAAAATTGGTAGGATTTTGAAGGATCCAGCCTTGATTTACTGGTCTTGTGGACAAAAATTACTGCTTCTTTATGAAATCTGATAAATTACTTTGATTATAAGGTGTTGAGGTAACTTGCTATTTTGTGGTTTAGATGTTTTCGAATGACTTCTTCCTAAAGCTATGTATGTATTGTGTGTAGATTTGATTCAGTCTGAGAATGCAAACCACTTATACTTTGATCAGTAGCTCTGTTAGGGAAATAGAACTAAAGAAAGATGTACCTTTTATTAGGTAAATAGAAAAAAAGTACTTTAAACCTTGAACTAGTTGCACAGAAGAAATATAATTTAGTCTTTTCAAATGTAAGTGGAAAAGTTCTGTCACTGTGTATGTAGAAATAGGTGTTTAAATCAGTGTCTAGTTTCAAGATCTTGTATGTAGAAATAGGTGTTTAAATCAAAGTGTCTAGTTTCAAGATCTATCAGCAGTGTTCCTTGCAGAAGACATGAGACATCTGAGTCCTCTTTGAATGTTGAGACAGTATGTTTATGTGACAATTTGCTTCATGATTTATGTCCATAATAATTGCATTTCAGAGCAATTTGTTTGATTTTTATCCTAGACCTTAAGAACTAAGAGTGGTAACTTCCTTGTTTTCTTATTGATAGGATCCTTACTAACTGTTCTTCCTGGAAATCCTGTCCGGAGACTGATGCAGAAGTGCTGTGTAGAACTGTGTACCAGTGTTTTCAGGACATGATACAGTTAACAATTGCAGCTCAGCTGTAAGGTTGAAAATGATGTAAAAGCCTTTACAAGTTTGCAGGTTATATGTAATACAAGTTATATGTAGTTTGAAAGAAATGCTACTCAAGATTACTGTTACAGGAAAGTTAAGACATTTAACAATTTATGTGAAATCTACCTGTTTTTATGGGACTTCCTGTGGTGACAGTACCCATTTAAGAATAATGTAGCCATTTGCAAAAACAATGCAAGCAGTAGTACCTTACTTAGGTGAACTATGCAATATTAAAATATGCCTCAACAATGCAAACATACTTGGGATGTTGGAGAATTTATGGGAGATTTGGGTTTGTGATCTTAGTAGTAACATGTAGAATACTTGGTAGTCCACTGATACTGTTTATGTCAGTGGAGCACTTAAATGTGTACTTAGGAGTAACCACACTATCCTCCTAGGTGATAATGCTTCTTAATGCCAATGGTTTATGAAATAGAAGGACTGCCTTCTACTGAAATGAAATTTATCTTTCATTTTTGCTATTGGGATTATACCAGATAGACATATCTGTAAGTGGGGAAATTCCCACTACATTTGAAGTAAGAAAGCACTACAATCTGAAGTATTTTGAAAAAGGAGCTCTCAATAATAACAACAGAAAGCAGCATATGAGTTCCAAATTCCTCAGAGTTTTCATCTTCTAGTGAACTGTGAACATCTGCTTTATACTAATGATACAACTAGGCACTGAATGCAGATTGATACAGTTCTCAGGATTTTTAAACTTGGTTCCTCTGAGCAGCTTTGTATTCCTGCTATAGAAATAAAATTATTCTAAAAATCAGCTTTTCGTTGATTGTTTCGTGGTGGACTGCTTAATGTGTAGCAAATCTCTTTGTGAAAGAGGGATTATCTTGGGGACAGCTGAACTTGAGATTCTAAACTACCCATTGTTTTCTCTAGGTTTTGGAGTTTTGAGAGAGATCAGAGATTATTATTTGATTTACAGGAGCAACTGCCTCCTCAGCTAACACTGAGACAGTCTCTTTGTCCTCTGTAAGTTCTGTTACTTTTTTTTTTTCCCACAGCAGCAAGAACAGAGTTTCCCTCTTTATTTCCTTTCTCAAAGCCTGACACTTCCTTGAGTAACAGGCCAGCATGTGTTACACTGTGTCTTGTTGCCTTGGAAAAGAGCCTTTGTCTTCCGTGCCTTTACTGGACTGCTTGTACGTCCCGTGTCAAACCTGACAACCATTAATTGTTTAATGGTTTGAAGTCTTTATAATTTCTGTGATATAGATGAGAATTTTGGACTAAGTTATGCTTGATGGGTTTGGGTTTTTGTTGTTTTTAAGTTCTGACAGTTACAACCTTTCACCCCTCAGCTGGGTTAGTAAACCTGGTTGCTACTGTGACAAGGACAGTTTGCTTTGAACACTCTCTTGAAACAGCCTGAAATCCGATGAGGGTTGTCAGAAGAGAGGCACAATTGGCTTCCAAGACATGAGACCAAAGGAAGGGATTCCAGGAATTGGCTGCACCCGTTTGTACATTGGCAAGCTGAGAATAGGAGCCAGGGTTCTGCAGTGGTGGGATTGAGCCAATTGCAGTCCCAACAGACTTCCTTCTCTCCCTGCTCTAGGTTGCATGTGCGTTTATTTAGCAGTGCTTTGGGCCCATCTGTGCTGAGGAACACATCACTACCACCCTTCTGTCTCTGCATGCTGGTGTCTGTGCATAAGCAACAGCTACTCTCTTTCTGGCCAGTGACTGCTTTTCTGAAAAATTCTTTGGCCTCTTCCTGGCGTGCATCTTGTATGTCTTATAATCCTCATCATGCACCAGAGTTTAGAAAGAATGCAAAGTTAGAAGGTAATCATTAACCTGTGAAAACAACCCCCAAAACTTGAAGAGAGGAGCAAGGTCTCATCCTTTTTCACTAGGTCTTTACAGGAACAGCTTGCTGATATGCTGGTGGAAGAAGAGGGTTGGGTTCTTGAAGCAAATGTGCTTCGGTTATTTCTTAGTTATGAGGTTTAAGGGAGCTATTCACATTATTTTACCAAAACCAGAAGTAATGAAACTAGCCTCATCCAAAAGATAGAACCAGCTGTACAGATGCACTTCAGCAGCAGGTACTACCTGCTACCACACATTACACAACCCACTTTGAATGCTGACCAGAGAATAGTAGATGCCTTGCTCAGTCAGGAGCTGCTGATGGGTCCCTTGCTCTGCAGTCTTGCCATTCTGGGCATAGTAATCTTGTCAGTGTTTTAGATGGTGGAGAGGTGGTGAGCTATCACAATACAGGTGCTACCTTCTCTTAGCTCTATCTAGCACTTCCTGGACAATCTATGCAATGAACAAACCAAAATGTGAATAAGAAACAAAGCAGCTGTTAGCACCTCTGATGCCCCTAGTCTGTTATCTGTGATAGAGCAATGACAGAGGTGATGTTTCTGTGGCTTCAGAGGTGAAAACGTTATCCCTGATGACTGGTTCAGAGTGTGTGCTGGTATACATGTGTTCATATTTTCACTTGCGCCAGAAGTCAGGTCAAGCAGACATCTCCAGGGTTGCAGCCTGGCTCTCCCTCACTGCCACAGTGTTCCGGGTTCAGCAGTAGCAGTCATTTTTCTCCTTAGTAGCTGGTGCAGAGCTGTGTTTTTGACTTTCAGCCTGGGAACAGCGCTGATAACACTGATGTTTTTAGTTGGTGCTCAGTAATGTTTACTCTGGCCAAGGACTTTCTGAGTCTCATGCTCTGCCAGGGAGGAGGGGAAGCCGGGAGGAAGCAGAGACAGGACACCTGACCCTAAGCAGCTAAAGACGTATTCCATACCACAGCATGGCATGCCCAGTATATAAACTGGGGCAGTTACCTGGAAGGGCTAGATCACTGCTCGGTCGGGCTGGGTATCGGTCAGCTGGTGGTGAGCGGTTGTGTTCTCTTCCCTTGTTATTTCCCTTATCATTATTATTGGTGGTAGCAGCAGTGGTTTGTGTTATACCTTAGTTACTGGACTGTTCTTATCTCAACCTGTGGGAGTTACATTCTTTTGATTCTCCTCTGCATTCCTCCAGGAGTAGGGGGAGGAAGCAGGGTGGGGGGAGTTGAGCGAGTGGCTGCGTGGTTGTGGGTTGCTGGCTGGGCTTAAACCACGACGTACAGGCAGGTCTTGGACAGTTTTAGATATTGTCCCCAGTGAACTGGCTTGGCTTCTTTGACAAGCCATGCACTTTTTCACTCACTTTCAGCAACATGGAAAACTGCTCCAAATTTCAGTAACTGTGTAAATAATAATTAATTAATCCCCCAAATATTTCCATCATCCTATAATCCAATAACATGCCAGATAATGAGTTTTGTGTTCTGGTTTTAAGCACTAGGTGTGGGTACTTAGTACACACACTTTTAACACACCCCCCCCCTCCCCCCCTTTCTTTTTTAATATTCTGACGGTTATGAATTCTTTAATGTCACCCAATGTTCTGGGCTCTGTGGCTATAACAATGCCAAATGTTGCAATAATTATTTTGAAAATTGGTAACTTTTGTGGGGGTGGGGGGGAGGGTATGTGTTTTTGTTTGTTTTTTTTACAATAAAAGAGCCTCCTGGTGCCATGACCAGCCAACTTGCAGATTCCCATTATAAAGCCAAGGTACCTTTTCACTCTGTATCCAGAAGAAGCTTCATCGGTGTGATCCAGGGCTGCCATACAAGATTTGAGGCATTGCTTCTGACCACCGGAGAACTGGGTTCTTTTGTCTCCCACATGTGTGCTATATTCCTAGATACAGAAAGCAAGCACAAGTATAAACCTGGATTTGGACCTAATCTTGTGGAGTGTAACGAGTCTGGGGCAGTGCCTTTCCCAGTCACCGGTTAAGTGTTGGTGAAGAGACTACATACAGTAGCAGAGCTAAGAAACCCATTTCTGGGCTTATTTAACTGCAGCACAACCCCTTGATGGTGAGCAAGAGCAGCGTAACTTGTTTTGGGGCAAGGCACCAAGCTGCAGAGAAGCTGAGTGCAGGGTGCAAGAGGAAGGTTGTGACATTGCTGGGGGTGAGCCTATGACTCGTCACCAAGCAGCCTGAGCAGTCAGCCCTTCTTTTACCACCATGGTTCATGGTTCTCCAAAAGAAAGAAAACTGAGACACCAAGAGTGATTTAGGATGAATGAGAAGCCAGTCAAATAACCTCTTCTGCCTCACTCTGTATTTTAATGCTGACACAAATTTACTCAAGAGATTTTGTTCCAGCTCTGTGCTTCCCCTGCAAGCAAACTCACTAGAGAGGCACCAAACCTAATTCCCAGCAGAGTTGTCTTTCTGGGCTGCAAGCGCACACTGATGGCTTATGTTGAGCTTCTCAACTGACACCCCCAAGTCCTTCTCAGGACTGCTCATAGATTCACTTGTACCAATCAGTAGAGTGAAGAGTACCGTATAATTCAAAGGAATCCACAAGTCCTCAGTATTTTAAAGCTGACACAAATTTACTCAAGAAATTTGATTTCAGCTCTGTGCTTCCCCTGTTTTTTAACTTGCTATGTGAACGAAGGTTCATCTCTCATTTAAGGCATGATGCTTTGCAGGGAAAGCCCCCCAAGCTCCTAAGTCTGTGGGAATTTATTGACCGAGAACTATTTGCCCATGCCTGTATATTCCACAAAAGTGAGCTGACAAGCAGGTGTTAGCTTCAGCTGGTCAGTTAGAACACCATGAGGAAGAGCCTTTGCTTGCATTCACCTGCAAGCAAATTCACCTCCTGAGCAAACACTGCTCAGGAGGACGCAAACACATCGACTTCTGGGCTCTTTTATTTTTTCTAGCATAATTATTCACAGCCAGTGTCGAAAACCTGAAACTGCTTTTCCCTCCAACGTGCTATTTATTTTGCAGCAAGAAGATCCATCACAGCAGAAACCTAGCTTGTCATAGATGCATCCAGGATGTAACAACAGGTACAAATAGGGAAAGGGAGAGAAGGAAACAGGAACAAGATCATAGACTCATAGAATGGTTTGGGTTGGAAAAGACCTTAAAGATCATCCTGTTCCACCCTGCCTGCCATGGGCAGGGACATCTTCCACTAGACCAGGTTGCTCCAAGCCCCGTCCAACCTGGCCTTGAACACTGCCAGGGATGGAACAGCCACAACTTCTCTGGATGACCTATGCCAGTGCCTCACCACCCTCACAGTGATGGTGGTTTCTGTCTGTTTTTCCAAGCCAGCTTTGTGTGTGTGACTTGACATACCTGGCTAATGAGATGCTGAAAAAAGAAGGGTGGGACCAGTGCTCCTCGGACTGCCTCTGTACTTTGCTGTTGCTTTCATTTAACCTAAGGGAAGTGCCCAGCCACCTTTGCAGTACTTCCTGCATGTCTATTGCTCCATGCTCTTCCATCTGGAAGGACCTGCCTGAGTACCAATATCACACAGATTATTTTCTCAACAGAGACTTCTCCTGCAGAGATGAAGACACCCCCCATCCAGGCATCTGCAAAATGATTGGGTTCGGTAGTTAAATGACACATCGTTGAATGTTCTATTTCTACCAAATATTTTCTGATTGAAACAGTAGAGTTAGGTCAGTTTTTTAGACTAACGTAACAGTTCATAAAAGACTATGCAGAGCATCAATAAGAGATCAGTGTGAGTTTTTCCAAAGGACCAGACTTCTTTTTTTTTTTTTTTCAGGAATTAATTGCACAACAGCCAAAGAAGCCATTGTGAAAACACGTATTCTCTCCTAAATATTCTACTCTGAAGGCATATTAAAATTCTGTTCTGTAACCACAGAGTTCGACAGCTTCTCTTACACCACCTGTTAAAAAAGATTACGTTTTCAAAAGTAACAATAGCTCTAGGTGGCCGCTTTGCAAGGACCTCATTCACATTCTTGGCATGTTCTTTGCTGGGTTTGGGTTTTTTTCATTTTTGTCCTTTAAGATACTGAAAATAATCTGTTATTTCTGATCTGCACACTGAGTCAATCCTTCTACTTGAAAACCTTTTCTAATTGATTTACTATAAAATGTAATATGGTATGTGTAATACGGATATATGCCTACACAAGAAATATAGTTCATATGAATGAGTATATATAAAATGTAGATATAGACATATGCAAATGACCAATCAACATAATAGCTTGAATGTATGAAGTCGTAAGACTTCATAGCTATTTTCTTTTATTATGTGTGTATATACAGGTACATATGTTCACACACATACAATACACGCATAATAAAAACAAGGTTTACAATATATGTGTTAGGTGTCTCAAATGTTCTGATCTCTTTGTTACATGGCAGACCACATGCATCCGTATGTTCATATACATTGCTGGTTACTAAAGTATGAGACAATCTATTACAGACAACTTGCAAATAAGTTATCCCTCAAAAATTTCTGGTTAAATACCAGAGGCCTGGTTATACGTTCAAGATCTGTGCTCAGGTAGCTTTGTGCAAGAAAACACTGAAAAATTATCTCTGCTGCATTAACTCTATTTCCACTGGCTCTTAAAGATGCTTTTCCAGAAGGCAGGTGAGGTTTTGGCAGGAGAAGACACTCAGCAAGGCTTAACCCCCGTTTGGCTGGATGAGTCATATGTGAATGGGCTCACACAGTGCTTCTTCTCAGTACCACTGATGTGGGTGGGAGAAAAAACCAGAAAACCAGGCTTGAAATAAATTAGAGAAGAAGTATGCTATGCTGTGCATAACAGCAAGCTTGCTCACATGCTTGTCTCCTTCCTCACTGTGGCTATCTACGGAGGGTATTCTTTCAAACAACATGAACGGGGGGCAGCTGACATTTTGGCTTTGGCGTCGTCTGGAGTGAAAGAAAGAAGTGCTTTGTCCTAACGCCACCGCACTGAACACAACAGCTGAAAAAACTCTGTTAAGATAAAAAGGAGAAAAATACCTAGACAGGTGGCAAAGGCAAGAAAAGCTGTTATGGGCAGATATGGGGCTTCAGATAAATATTGTTTATTAAGGCTGAGGTAGAGTAAGAGCTGTCATAATGAGTTTGTAGGGAGGCGAGCAGCCCTCGAAGCTTCCCTTCCTTGCCCACTTTCTCTGGATTTATTAGAAATGGATGACTTGATTTCTGTTTCTGTTCTTAACGCATGAGATGTAGTAGAATGTACAGTTCCTTGCAGCTCAGTTTCTTCATCTATAGAACTCAAGATGTTAATTATGGAGCGGTGTGGGAATTACGCAGAAATTTGCCATTCCACGTTTCCTTTGAATGGGCTAGTCTTCCAGCCGTGATCAAATCCTTAAGTTCAGGTGAAAAAGGGAAAAGGCAAATGGGAGATGAGAAGAAGGCGTGAAATCTGGGGTGAGCAAAGGGCAGTAGGAGAGGAGATAAATGAGAAGAAGGTATCCATTTGAATGCATAGGGGAAGGAAGGGTAATGCTGGTACTTGAAAAGGGGTTGGTATCATCAGGGTAAGAAGTTGCTTTAGCCTCAGCAGCAGCATGTTTTTTGCCAGAGTGTGTCAAGTGCCAAAAGTGATCATTGGATGCACATGGGAGACAAAGTGGCTCTTGACAAATACAGACAGGGATTTCAACTGCCGGGAGAAAAGCAAGAGCAAGACTCGGTTAAGTGCTGGAGACAAGGAGGGGAAAAAGGCAAGTCTGGAAAGGTGCCATGTGGAAACATTCAGAGAAGCTTTTTTAGTTCTGGCTGGGCATTTTCTATACTGGGTGTTTGCCAAATCGTCCTCCTACTCCTCAGCTCTCTTGTCCCAGGGCTTATAATTTCCTTTCCTGAATTTCACTTGTTACTTCCTCCACTAATCTTTAAATCTTTTCACCTACACTCCCTGCAATTAAGCCATGTGATTCTGTTATTAAAGAAATCTTGTTGGCCATGAAAACAAGGAATGGCTTTGCTTTGCCTGTCTTCATGTTACCTCCCTTTTACTCTGGGCATCCTGATTACATGGGAAACTGTAAGTAAGTAGCAAAACACATTATATAAGTGTCACTTATTTTGGATTTGTAATATTGGAAGGAAGGAAGGGGAATGTAAGGGTGAACAATGGTAGAGGGAAGTATCTGTTGATTTTTTCAGTTCTATACTCCATGATTTCATGATACCTACAGAAAAAATCAAACCTATTATACCACATGGACAAAAAAGAACCTAACAAAGAGATACTTACAAAAGCATAGCTTTAAACCATACGTGTCCATTTCTCACTAGAGAGGCACCAATCCTAAACACCCAGCATAAGTAAAGTACGTAATAGCTTGTGTAAAGCCAAAAGTAAATCCAAAGGTATTATATGATCATAGAATGGTTTGGGCTGGAAGGGACCTTAAAGATCGTCCAGTTCCACCCCCCCTGCCATGGGCAGGGACACCTTCCACTAGACCAGGTTGTTCAAAGCCCCATCCAGCCTGGCCTTGAACACTGCAGGGATGGGGAACCCACAGCTTCTCTGGGCAACCTGTGCCAGTGTCTCATCACCCTCACAGTGAAGAATTTCTTCATAGTATCTAATCTAAATATACCCTCTTTCAGTTTAAAGCCATTTCCCCTTGTTCTGCCACTACATGCCCTTGTAAAAAGTCCCTCTCCAGATGCCCCCTTTAGGCACTGGAAGCTGTTCTCATGTTTCCCTGGAGACTTCTCCAGGCTGAACAACCCCAACTCTCTCAGCTTGTCTTCATTGAGAGGTGCTCCAGCCCCTGATCATCTTTGTGGCCTCCTCTGCACTTGCTCCAGCAGGTCCCTCTTTTGTTGGGGGCTGCAGAGCTGGATGCAGTACTGCAGGTGAGGTCTCACAAAAGTGGAGTAGAAGGGGTAAATCACCTCCCTTGACTTGCTTGTCATGCTCCTTTTGATGCAGCCCAGCACAAGGTTGGCTTTCTGGGATGCAAGTACACACTACTCCCTCACGTTGAGCTTCTCGTCAACCAACACCCCCAAGTCCTTCTCCTCAGGACTGCTCATACATTCATTTGTACCAATCTATAGTGTGAAGAGTATCCTTCTAATTCAAAGGAATCCACAAGTCCTCAGTATTTTAAAGTAAAATAATCTCCAGCTCTATTTCAAGATCCTAACCTAAGACATCATCATTCCTGTGCACTTCAGTTTCCTTTCTGTCTTGAAAAAACAATGACAATATTGGGATAGAAATGTTTTGTGCATGTACAGTTTGTATTGTCATACATTCATTAAAATTATTTTCAAAGTTATACTACAACTGCAATTCAAATTTTCAGCCACTGATACATGAGGAAAATCATCAAGGACTTCAGAACTTCTACAAATCACTTCAATAGAACAAATCTTTCTGTTCATCTTACAGTGAACCAAAGCAAGTGACAATTCATGAGTTTTCACATGATCTGCAATAGTACTTTGATAAGATAACAGAGTTAACAACACAGAAGCTGCTATGCAGGTCCACCTTTCCGGTTCCTTCCTTGGGAAAATCCCGCTGATTTTTATAGGAATCTTACCCAAACATACAGGTAAAAACCTGCCTTTGGTTTGTTAGACAATAGGATCCCTAAGGAGAAAGGGTTTGTGATTATAAGAATTAATAAAGGCTTCAATTTCCAGAATTAGAGCATCCTATAACAGCATCATGCAGACTTCGAAAGAAAACAAAAGGAATTCAGAACATGATCTTTAGAACACTACCTAAAATGTCAAGAACATTAGCTGGAGGGGAAAGATAATCTATATTTTTTATGTTAAACCTGATTTTGGAATGAAAGATTTTATGAGGCACTGATGCACTGACAGAGATAAATCATGATTCAGTTTATTGGTGTTAATTTATGTTCATTTTGAAAAAGGAATATTTCAATAACTTTTTTAAAGAAACATTTTTTTACCTATATGTTGCTTGCAATCTTTGTCTATACATAAGGCCTTTTTTTTTTTTTTCTGAGTCAACCAACAGTGTATTTTCTATGGCTTCAGGAGAAATCTACATCAGAGAGCAGATATTCATCAGCAAAAAACCCCTATTATGTGGAAATTTTTAAATATAAAGCAACAAATCCACCTGCAATAGAGGTATGTCTACAATACTGTTGAAAGTGTAGTTTCAACATCTGTAGATATGCTGTTGCTAAATGTATGCAGTTAGTGTGGGTCATAGCAGTGAAGTTGAGACATTATACAGTTTAGCACAGGCAGGCATGTGGGGTTTATTTTCCAATGGGCTTGTGTAACCTGTCATGAGTATGATGTCAGGCAGCTGTCATCACTGCAGGGCCCCAGGCAGGATAAAGTGAACAAGCCTACACCACCCGCAAATGCATTTGGAACTGCAGGGTAAACATATGTTGACATTTTTAAAAGCAACTTGTAATTTTGAACTCACCCATAAGGAAAAGATCTTTCCCAAGGTGAATTCTCAGTATTTTTGGAAAACCAGAAATCTTTCAAGACTCCTAAACGAGGAACTCAAAACCCCATGCCATTCCTAAAAGTAAAAAGACAGATTCTCCTGGCCCATATGGCAGCTTGGCACATGATTCCTGACAATTTTTTATCTTTGGAAATTCTTCCTGTTTTGTGACAGAAGAAGAAGTTTTCCAAAATGATCAGTGATGCCCAGTCTTGATTGAATCCATAGTGGAAACTCATGCCTTAATTTTCTTAATGCTCCCCAAATATTAAGGAGATTGACTTATAGTTAATTAATACCATCACCAAATTTTTAAATAGCAACAGTTGATTTAGCCTTGGTCAAGAATCCGGCAAATAAAACCTCAAAATGTAAAGCATCTTGGAAACCAATTTTGTAAAGTGTATTCATGGAACACTATACTCATTCCAGCTCATCATTTAATTCCAATGTCCTCCTTTTATGGGAAAAGAAAAATAAAAATTATCCACTGTCTAGAAAGTCACCCATGATCTGTTACTCAAGCTCGATTTTTTCTCATATACTGTCATCCATGTAAGATTTGTGCACTGTGGACTCCCACTTACCTTCACAGAAGCCCCCTGTAGTATCTGTACCACTCCAAACTGTGTGCTCAAGGATTGTACCAGGAGCTAATTGACTCCATTAGATAAGTGCATGACGAATGCTGCTGCTCCTAAGAAAGGTGTGAAGTACATTTACTCTCTTTTAGCTATGTTGTTTCTGCACTATCTTTCAATGAGAGTAGCTTGTTTTTATCTCTGGTGTGTGAAGATGGCATTTCTCCAGTTTTCCAGGAAGAGCCCCTCTTTTAAAGAGAAGAGTAGATTTTTACCTGGAGCTAAAAATAGATGCTTGAGACTTGTGTTGCTTCAGGTTTGCTTGGCATGTTGAAAGTGAAACCTTTTGCTGAGTTACTATGGAAATACTTATGTTTTAAATTTTGCCAGAAACTGAGATCTGCAAAAATGGCTTTGATTAATATAGTCTGCCAAAACCACATATTCAGGTCATCACCTGAACCACATAACAGGTCTTGCAAATAGGCTCCAAGGAAGCTGATGTGAGATAACAATAATCAGCTGTAAACAACTTCACTATGAGATAACTTTAAAATATTTCAGTGCATAAAAATGGACTCAAGAAGTATTTTGAATTTTTTTCTTGATTACCCTATCACATAAAAAAGAACAGGTTTCTCTTTCTTAACATATATGTTCTTTTAAAACTAAATCTCTTTTAACTTGCTATTTTAATGTCTGACAGAACACTTCTAGGCTTGTGAATCATCAGCCTTTACTGCAAATGTAGAAAACCGCTTGGAAGCAAACATGACTCAGCCTTCAACTCAGTAAGAAAAAGCCTAGCAGCTCTAAACACGAGAGCTGATGTCTAAAAACTTAGCTGTACCTTTACACTTAGCAGACTCCTCTTTCTACGTCATTACTTCTACACAGTAAGTACAATAAATGCTTAGGCAATCTATAAATAAGAAACACAACAGACTAAGTAACATGATGGTAAGATATTGAAATAATTATATAACATGGAAAACCTAACATAAATACATGTAAATATTATCTGGCTCCCCGACAAAGATAAACATGTTTTCTTTATGTCTGTATTACTGTTAGGAATAGTTTTATACACAGGTAAAGTGATTTATTTTTTTTTTTCCTGCACAGCCAATTTAAACATATTTTGATGCTGAGAAGCTTTACATTTGTCTCTCTAACAACCTTTAATGCCTTTGCTCTTTTTAGAAGCAAGATCGATTTAGATTGCGTCTTTGTTTTCCTAACAGCCAACCTGTGGGCTCACAGAGGTTTCCAAGTTTCACTTCTGGTACTGACATTACCCTCTCTTGCCTTTTCCCCATGCCTGTCATCAGCCAAGGCTAATAAGTAGCCAGTGCAATCACTGCATGATCTGGAAAGAGGCATAGAAAATACATAACAATTTTAGCCACACTGTACAATGATTGCACTGGATACTTTTTTCAAAAGAGTGTTGTGAGACTTTGTATGTTAAATTCAGGTTGCATTGTAAACCTCATCTGTAAACTGTTGTAAAATTCATGATAAATAAAAGATGGGTTAATTCCATTGAATTCTCTTGATGGTTGGTTAAATTTTTAATGGATTTATAGATTTATACCAAAATGCCTGTCAGGCAAACCCAACAGAATGCACTTTTATTTTAGTGTGAGAAGGGCTAGGAGTAAACACCCAAAAACATTTTCTAATCAGCCTGGAGGCAGAAATGCCTTTGAGAAACTTCCCTAATACAGATCATGGAAAGAGAAAATAAGATTTGCTGTGCCTGGACACCTCTGCACAACTGACCATGGTACATTGGGAGGGAGGGAAAGGGTGTAAGAGAAGATCACACAGGTGCTGTGCTGCCTGGGGTGTGTCAAAACCCCAGTCCCCACAAAGCACACTCTGCCCTGAGACTTGGGAACTTCTTGGGAACTGATGAAACAATTCTCCTCAAAGTTATGAAATGAAGTAACGTCCTCCTTTTTTGCTGCCACACTCATATTTTTCCTTTGAAGCTGATTCCCAGGCTTCTTCTCCCCTTTCTAGCTGAGAGGAAAAGCAATGAAAATCAGAGCAAGGGGTTGATTGCAGGGCATGGTCAGCTACACTGTCACTATGATGTTTTCATGCACCTTGTTACTGATGGTTTATGTACTGTGTCTTTTTATCCAGAGTGGCAGACAAGTGCAAGGTGAGAGAAGGTGAAGATATGTGTCAGGTAGAAGAAAGGAGCTCTGAAAGGAAACAAGCTGAAAAGAAAAGAAGGAAAGGAAAAAAAAGCAGAGTGCCAGGAATAAATAGGGAACCCAAATGCAGACCTGGGACAGGTGTGAGAGACCCAGGACTTTTAAAATGCTTAGTATGCTCTGAATGCTACAAACTGAAAACATAAATTAATAACTTACCTTTTCAATTTTCAGCTTCATATTTGCTACATCATCATTTTGTCAGAACAAATATATCTATTTGTAAATATTCTTATTCTATTACCAAAGTCCCTATTAAGCAACACTGTGTAGGACGAGATGAAACCAGAGAAAAATGTCACTGAACCCACCTGTCCTGTGATTTCCAGTTCCTCTGTAACTTTCTCTGCATGTCCAGCAAGCATCTTCATTTGAATCATTCCTGTTACAGCAGGAATTGGCACAATGGCTAAACCAGAAGACTCAGCTCCCAGCCATGGATCAATGATGAACAGTCCCAGTTCCAAGATTAACACATTTTGGGCAATTATGGCCAGTCTGGAACCTGTAGGATGGAAAAGAATGAAACCATTGTAAATTATTGTTTTATCTGAAAACTTTATTTGTTACCCAGAGAATGGAGATTAATTAACCAGAGACATTTGAAAGTGCTTAATTTGGTCTAAATATTCTGCAGTTAGATGTTTTATCTTTTGAAAAACCATTCTATTGTACAAATAGTTCCCTTGAGTCTTCTCTATCTTACCTAGTCTTCTTCAGTTTTCACCTATTTACTCAGAATTACAGTCCTTGTTTTCAGATTTTGCCCCCAAAACCACAATGACATCTCATAGATATCATATCTTTTATACATAGAGCCATGACTTCAAACTTGCCAGGTGCCCTGAAACGTGACATTTCCTGACTTGGAGTCTGAGATTACTATTTTTTCTCTCTGACCATTTTTATCTAAGCATGTAAGCAAATACAGTGCTGCAATGATAGTAATCCTCATTTACACTTAAGCATTTTGTTAATATTTGTAACATTTAACACGAAAACACGGTGCTCTCCAGACAACTAAGTAGATTGGATAAATAACATTAAATAAGCTGAGTCCCTTCAAGACTCATTTATAGTAGTGATAACAGGACCGAACGCCAGTGTGAGCTAAAAGCAAAGTTATATATATCTATACCTATAAAATTACATATCTTACTATTATAATATTAGATTTTCTTGACACCAAAATAAATATTATTTAATAACAGCTTCCAGATGACTGTGTGCAAGATTTCTACCTATCAAATCCAGTCTGTAACTTAGTCTATGCTAAACCACATATGAGAAAGGCCAATGCTTATTACTTACTCCTTTGATTTGTGAGACATCATTAGCAAGTCTCATAATTAATGGTCCAGTGATATTTTTAGGATCATCAAACCAACTGATCTCCTACAACATGAAATAGAGTTGTTCAATCTTAAAAGCTTTAGTCTGCATATCACTTCATTAGGCTACACAAGAGAACTTGATTACTTCAGATTGCAACGGGGTGACACACATCATGTGTTGTTCTTTACATGTAACCACAAATATAATAGACATAAAAGTTTAAAAAAGATATGAGAACACAAAATGCAAACCTAAGTTGTATTAACAGCCTGTATATCCTTTCTGCAATAGCACAAACATCACCATCTTATTTCAAATAAAATGTAGTTTACAAGAAATTCTTGCTTGTGAATTTAACATGATGATCAGATGTTCACTAAATAGCAATACCAAGAAATATGCCATTTAGCGACAATTATTTGGATGCATAACATGCACCTGGAAAGACTACTAAACAATGTACTTTCTCCTGCTATAAAGCTAAAACCCCACCTTCATTCTCTGTCAGTTGCACATACTGTGAAATCTGTAAGTCTGCTTTGAAGTGTTTCCAAAGTCTTGAGTGTTGCTGCAAAATCTCTGTGGCATCTGAGAAGACATATGCAAAATGATATGCAGTGCTGCGAGATTACTCAAGACTACCTCTTTCTCATCTGGAGGACTATTTTCAGAGGAAAATGTCTTGTGACTCATATACTTTCATATCTCATCAGCAATTCAGATTAATTGGTCTGAGGGATCAGTGACTCTAAAACACACACTCAAAAAACCAACAATTTGAAAAATAAAATGTCTGAATTTCATGCAAAACATTTGTCTTATTTAAACCCTGGAAGTAAAAATAAAATATTCACGCTATCTTTCCTCCAGATTGGCCAAATATCAAGTCCAAAAGATCAATACCAATAAACAATGTAAGAATTTTTATTACTTTATACATACATAATTCTTATCAACAATATTGTATTTTTGTGTAATAACTGTTCATAAGGTTAATGTAAGAGCTTTTATATTTCTTCCCATTAGTGTATAAATACATAACCTCTGGACATCAACAAACATGATACATTATTATTTCTTGGGGTTTTATTGAGGGTGAGGTATTATTTTTAAGTGCAGTAAAGTACTGTATTGTTAAAGAAAGAAAGAAAAAAACATGCAAAACAAACAGTTTCAATCTGGCTGTAAGCTCACATAGACAGATGACTGCTTTGGCATTACGTGAAACGGAGAACGCACCATATGTGTTGGAGGTAATGCACAGAACACTCCCAGGTCCCACTTTTGCAGTGTCTGACACTTGAACATGATGCCAGGTGGACACTGTTTTCACACCAGAGTGAGAAAAGTGAAGATAATGACATGAAAATCTCTCTGTTACCTTTAGGGTCTTTAAAGTACTTCCTCCAGGGATCTGTTAAGATTCAGCATGCTCTCAGAGACCTCAGTCTCCTCCTGGGCTAGTCAAAAAGTCTCATGGAATTTAATTCCCAAGGAAGTGACCTATAATCCCTTCCCATCTAAACCAGAAAGAAGGGTCATCTGGGTCCCTAATAAACAGGGTTAATGAAGGGGAAGCTGATGTGGCTGAGGTTGGCTTTGGAAATTTCTCAAGGAGGAAATGAACGGAAAGGAGAAAAGGAATATGGTCTCTGTGGAGACCACAAAAACTCCACTCAGCTGTATGGGCTGAAGAAGTGATGTGGTTGTGCCTGTTTGGAAACCTCCTCTTTGGTCCCAGACATGCTGTCATACTGGACATGTTTGGAATAGACCACTGTCTGCCGGGAGTGAAACACAAGGGAGTGATGTGTCTCGTCTCTCATTGCTTTGCTTTGCACTACCTCAGGGATCACATGTATGCCTACAAGTGGGTCAGCTGGGAGTAAAATTTGACAGAAATTCAGGGAAGGACTGAATTGATAATGTAGATTGGCAGTAAGATACTGAATACCAACATGAAATATGTGCTGAGTTAAAATACTCCATAGAAAATCAACTGGTAAGGACAGGAGTGGCACCAAAAGAGGGACAAAATCACCTGAGTTAGTGCTGGCTGTGCTGGAAATGCTGGCAAGCATGCAGGGCAGGTACCAGTGCAGGCTGCACCAGTCTCCCAGACAGGGCTTACCAGTTTGCACTGGTACATGATACACATTGCAGCAAAGCAGGGATGCTGAGCAGCTGGCCACTGCACCAGCTCCAGGAAGCAGCTAATGCCAGCCATCAAATAATGGTGATAAGGCTCTTTATGCACAGAGTTTGGATCCTTGCCGTCCTACTCACTGCTTAGCAACTAGCGACTGCTGGGTTTGGATTTCAGGCTGATTATTTTAAACAGTTTTCCCTCTGATGCTGAATGTACTTCTATTGACAGCAGAGCCCTGTTCATACCCTGGACCCCTACTGTGGCTGTCTTTGGCTTTGTGCCTGTTACGAAGGAGCAGCCACATTCAGTGAGTGCAGCTAGTCAGATATGCAGGTCCTGTAACTTTTGCTGGTAATTATTTGTGGACCTTGGCCACAAATACAAATGGAGTTATCTGACCATGAAGAGAGATCTGAATTTCACATTTAATCTTCTAGATTACAGCCTACTTTCTCTGGTCCTCAGTCCAAACGTGCTTTGGTTGTATTAAATAAGCTACATAAACACTACCATTACCTTTGAGCTTTCTTACGCTTGACCTATAGTTAAATCAATGAAAAGGTTTTAAAACCATTTAAAATATCTACCTGGACACGTTATGAAGATTTAGTCCAGTCAGTTTCTAAACTGAGCTGAAGAAATCAATGTGGCAACTTTACAGGTATGATCTCAGCATGACTACTTAAATAAACACAAAGCCAATTTATGGCACGTAAAAAAAGAAGCATTTCTAAAGCTCCAAAAACCTAAATAATACAATGCTTTTAGCTGTCTCAGAATTGCTCTAAATACCACGGATCGAAGCTTCATTGTAACGATTTATCCAGCTTTGTCAAATGTGAAACCCTTTCTGAGAAAGAAAACCGAGGTTTTTTATTACCTAATCACACTTTTTGTCTCTTTTCAGATAAATGAAGTGACTATCTGCATATAATATCAAAAAGAATATTACTAAGTAAAAAAAAATTCTACTTGCAACTGAGGTAATGAAAATTTTTAAAAGCTGAATTTAGCACCTGTAAGTGTAGAGCAGAGAACGAGACTTTTTTTAAAGAAACAAGTGTATACCCTGTAATAGTCTT
The DNA here is from genome assembly GCF_033815535.1 of Pezoporus flaviventris. Lineage (NCBI taxonomy): Eukaryota > Metazoa > Chordata > Aves > Psittaciformes > Psittacidae > Pezoporus > Pezoporus flaviventris. The sequence goes on from NW_026892595.1 coordinate 14,116,610, forward strand.
CAGGCCCCATTAAACTGTTTTAATTGCAGGATTTTTTTTCTCACACCTGCTCTCAAACAGAAACTGGTCACTTGAAAGTAAGAGGCTTGGTGCTTGGTCCAGTATTTAAAGGGTGGCTACAAAGAAGAAGAAACTCGCTTTTTACAAGGAGTCAGATGGAAAAGACAAGGGCTAATGGGCACAAGTTACTCCTGGGGAGATTCTGGTTAGACACAAGAAGAAAACTTTTCACAATAAGAACAATCTGCCATTGAAATAATCTCCCAGAGAAGTGGTGGATTCCACAACATGGGACACTTTTAAGATTCACCTGGACAGGGTGATGGGGCATCTTATCTAGGCTGTCCTTTTGCCAAGAAGGTTGGTCCTGATGATCCTTGAGGTCCCTTCCAAACTTGTATTCTATGACTTAAAGATTCTATGATACTGAATAGTCCATGCATTGACAAATATACATTCCCATATGAGCAATTATGTGTACATGAGAATTTAGACTGCATTTCAGAAATCATGGTCAATACTATTTGATCCTATATAAACAGAAGGATGTATCCCATAGACTGAAGAGGTGATTTGAAATATTGTTTTAACTTTCATGGTATGGAGCTGTGAGTAATCTTAAATTAAGCACATATAATGTGGTCTTTCTCAGTTACTTTTGGTGTGCTTATAAATCCAAGGAGTTGAATTCATGTAGGTATGTGTAGAATAGTTTCAGTCCAGCCCCATCACATGCGGGCAGAAGTGTTGCAGAGAGCCCAGGGAAGGTGTTGAGGCACCACTTAAGAAGAAGATTCAAAACCTGATCTACACCTGTGCAGCTAGCAGTACTACCAGTACTGTCAGTGCTGTCAGTATTGGGTTTTCCTACACAGGCTGTGACACAGTGTGGGCCTTTCATACAAAGGTTCCTTTGCTGGGGAGATGGGGCCAGCTTATAGCACAGAGAACATTTGGACCCTCTTACTATGTTTTGAACCTATCTGATAGTAAAAGTTTATCATCATTTTTCTTATATATTGCTTAACACTATAGTGCTGAGAACTTCGCACAGCTGACGATGTAGTGACTGACATCTCATGAGCAGTAAGGAAAACTTAATTGAAGAAAAAGAAATGACAGAAGAAATTAGTCCAAAACCTAAGAACAGTAGTGCATGCATGCTGCTTGTCTCCTTGATGGCACCCTCTCCCTTTGCTATAAACTCCTATAGCAGAAAGATTTGGAAATTGGTTTACTTAAGTAACAGTACAATAATTTCTCCTGTTACTGTTACATGCATGTTGTATGCATTATATATATTTAGAGTTATAACAAGTCCATTCATTGTTGAACTAAACTGGTGTTTTTTCTTCGTTAAGTTTATAGATCTGAAGTGATTTTACATGTCTTGGGAATGAAGGCTTCCTTAGTATTTAAGCAAGATAAAATCAGTAACACGTGTCAGTGAATAACCTACGTCAGTAGGTATTATTGCAATTCACACTTGCAAAATGTTGAGGCATGTCTTAAGACTCTAGAATAGCATTTCTGGAGTCACTGGCTGAAGATTATTGCATGTGAAACAATGACTAGTTACTGAGAGAGAAACATGGAAATTGTTCTTAATATGATGTGTTATATTTTACAGACCCATTTTTTTTTTTAGACTAAGACTCAGTAACTAACAGATTTTTTGCTTTCTGTATGTTAACACAATCCAAAACTTTATGCTGTATGAAGAGTTTGCTTTGTTACGGAAATAATTTTCCATTTAAAGGTAAATTTAGATAACACAAATACATTTTATAAGGTTTGAGGTCTTCAAGGTCTCAAATTCTTTTAAAAAGATCTTTGAGAATGTACAGGGTTTCTTGTTGGATTTTGTTTGCATATTTTGAATGTTGAGTAACAGTCAAAATGTGGTTTTAATTTTTTTAATTAAATTTAGTTTGTCTTTGTAAAAATATACCTATTGCTTGCTTAAAGTGACTCCTGTTTGCCTCGTTTGGTCCATAGCAATAAAATTTACAGTGCAATTATCTGAATTTTCTAATGTAGATTTGCTATATATCCTATCACGCCTGAAAAGATTTTAAAAAGTTTTTAGAGTAAATTAATGTTTTACAAAGGAAGGATTTTAATTCCAGGTTTTGCCAATATCTCTGTTCTGCTCTTTGTCAGTTATTTTCCATGTTGGACTGATCAGGGGACAACTACTGAACGACTGCAACTGCACATCATGCTGCCCTTCCCTCAGGAATGTTTTCTGTTGCTCTCTGCAATAAAAGCTGAAGTATAACACCAACATAATACTCTTTCCTTATGCAGTTCTTTGGAAGGTAACACCTCTTGTATGAGTACAAAAAATTTAAATAGGTTATTTCAGTATCTTTCATGTCGTATACTATATCTTGGCATGCTGTAAAAAGTGCTCCAGTAAATGCAGATTTTGCTGTGTTTTTATTTTTCCATTTTGTGGTGAAGCTGTGAAGAAAAAAATAGAACCCAAGAAAAACCAAACCAAACCAAAAAAACCAAACCCTGAGGAAACAAGACCAAGAGCCTCATCCCAAAACATTCACATTCAAAACATGAACCTGAGGTTCAGCTTCCAGGGCTATATTTGTTTCTAAACTGATTCAGATTCTTGTAGCAGACAGATGAGATAATCTTTGTCTTCTACAACTCATGCAAGTAACACAACCATATATTCTTTCTTGTTATGGCATGTGACATAGGGGTACATAAACAAATACAGTTGTACTCTCACACTGTGTCTCTCTGCTGCACTGTCATAACTATAATAATATCCCACACTGTATTGATATTAATACCTTTCCAACAAAACGGTGTGTTCTAACAGAAAGTGTTAGAAAATTCCCTCCAGTACAAATGAAGAATTGCTTCCTTGAGAATGTAACTTCATTTTCTAACACCATAAGTTCAGGTTTACAGAAATGCTCTCTATAATAAAAAGTCTACTGAGAAGCACTATATCAAATCCCTTTCATCTTGTTGCTTTTGCGTTGCTTTGCATCACACATACTCTGAGCACACATACGCAACACAGTGCAAGCATCACCTTTCAGGCCTATACAGCTTGTGCTAACACATTGGTTTCCACAAAGAGGTAAGGGTGAAGGAGGTTCAGACAGATCACAGCACAACCTCTCCTCATTCCACACCAGTGAGCTGATCTGCTTGAGGATTTGCAATTTGCGTCACTTCTCTGGGAGACATTGAGCAGACATTTTGCCTTCTCTGTAAGCAAGGAGCTTTGCCTGTTCCTCACTTTTGCACTGCACGTTGAAAAATGTATCGATTTATTGGTTTATCATAACTGTAATTAGGAAACAATGACGAAAGATAAAGCACACAATGAAATATTTTTACTTCTTTGTTTTATACGCCTCCCTATAATGTCTGAAATGATGACTCAAAATACAGGCTGCAAGGCCCCATTGATAACTGCACATACATTTCCAATAACAAAGTATTGTTCCAATAACAAACTAACTGATCTTTAAATACTGTATTAATTAACTGCAGAAATTCTTACTGTTACTCAGTACCCAAGACTAATAACGTGAAAGAAGGAAAAGACCAATGGATGCTACAAAAGCTCTCATTTCTTCTAGAAATAACAATTTGAGATTTTCCCTGAAAGTACTTAGCCTTCATGGGAATATCCAGCAAAAGAAGTTGTCAATTTAAATGACTTTTTGCATTTGATGGCATTGAAGGTTAAAAGAATTGCTCCTTACATGTTGTAGAATATGTTCTCATGCAAGTGTAGGTTAATTATACATTAATTTTCAGGAATTTATTTGCTACCATTAAGCATGTCAATGATAATTCTATTTCAGAGCATTTCACATATATTAAAAATTAATCACTTAACAATTTTACATGCTCTAAATTACTCATTTGACTTAGCTGAAAATATTTATCTAAAATTCTACTTAAAATCACACTTCTACACACATTGTTTTTCCGTATTTTTAATTACTCACAAATAATAAAATAAATCATAGAAGTATGTAGTTCAACGTAACAAAAATGTTTTTACAGGCAAATTGTGACCGTGTGTGCTGGAATAAAATTGTATTAATATTTAATGACCCTCCAAGCTTTATATAATTCAGTTTACAAATCATATAGTCATATAGAATCATAAGAATGATCTGGGTTGGAAGGGACCTTAAAGATCACCCAGTTCCTACCCCCCTGCCATGGGCAGGGACACCTTCCACTAGACCAGGTTCATTAAGGCCCTGTCCATCCTGACCTTGAACACTGCCAGGGGTAGGACAGCCACAACTTCTCTGGCCTTTGCTTAACATTTTGAACTGCTAGAATAATGGCTTAGTAAGTGTTTTACAACTAGGAAATAGACAAATGTAATGCTTGAAGTATTCTCAGTGAATTTCCAACTAAACCTGTTATCTTAATATTGTCACGTTCTTTTAAGAACTGAAAATGACAGCCGTTCAAACCATCTTATAAAAAATGGTATGCAATTTCTTGTAGTCTGAGAGTTTCACTAAGTCCGAGATGACCTTTAAAAGTTCAAATCACATCAAAATGTTAAGGTCCTTCATTATAAAAAGCGGAACGCTCCATCCACATCAACAGTAAACAGAGATTCAGCAGAGGTTTGGTAAAGCTAGCAGTGAAAAGTGGTCTACTCTGTATCTGATGTAAACCTTCTATAGAGCTATATGATCAGCACAGTGAGTAAAAAGTAGGCAAGAGGAGAACAAATGGATGCTTGGCACACAGCAGCTTAGCTTTGCCTTGCTTAACAGCAGTTAGAGCTAGTCTAGTCTAAGAAGTCTTTCTGGCATGCTCTGCCGGAGATGACAACAAGGAGATGCATCACGCTATAGGACATATATTAGAGATAGGTGGGGGATTTGAAAGGCTAACTAACTTGTTTAAACTACTTATATAAATTTTATATTGCAGCAGTTAGTTGGGAACCCATGAAATATATTTTAATCAGCAGTCCTATGCTCTCCTGTCTCTGGAATTCACTTTACAGGGCACTTCACAGGGCTGGGAGAAAGATCTCTCTGTATGCCAGCTAGCATAGTTTTAAAGTAGTGTGAACTATCAGGAATTAGGACTAGTGGACAAATAGTCTAACTGTTGCTGAAATTAGTGACAACTAGGAATCCAAGTGAGCATTAGGGACTAAAAGACCTTTGAATATGAGAACCTAGGTTCTCATGTTGGTGGTCATCTCATCTCATGTGGTCTGAGTCTTCCAGACACAACCATGCACAGTGGGTAGAGTAAGGTACTTCTGAGGCAGAATATCATCTGGTGAAAAAAATTTATTCTAAAGATATTGTTCATAGATAAACTGCGATCATTGCTGAAAATGTTAATGCAATGGTGGGAATTTGTGTTCACCCAGAGCATAAGCATAAATGCATAGTAAAAGAGAGAAACAGAGCAAGTGTAAAGCCAATAAATATAGTTGATACAGCCTAAGGAATAGGTGAAACTGTTTTGTAAACAGTTCATACATTTGCTTAAAGCAGACAACAAGAAATACAGGATTGGTTATTACTTTTCAATTGTCCGTATGATTTGTAAGTTATGTCTAGATGTCAGTCAACATGTAGCAGCTGCTCTTGAAGATGCCTGCAAGTTGGCTTTGAATTTCTTTGCTGGCTGTTAATAAGAACATAGCCCACACAGATCCCCAAAACTGACAGATAATATTTAGCTCTTAGCCCACACTGAGCTCTCCATATTGAGCTCTCCAAAGAGAAAAGTGTTTTAGGAAAGCCTGCGGCGCTTCAGTCCTACCCATATCATTAACTGAATTCTATGGGCACTTATAAGAACAGTTCACAACTGATCAATATTGACTTTGTCCAGTGCTGCCTGCACAACTGCTTCACTCTCAGTATCATCAAGCAGAAGAATTTTAGGATTGCAAACCAGAACTCCGGCAATTGCTATTCTTTTCTTCTGGCCTCTGCTCAGCTGTGCCCCTCTTTCTCCAACCATGGCTTCAAACTTCAAGGCAACCACACACATTTCCAAAACACTCAGTGGCACAGTCCTTTCAACAGAGAAAGACAGTGTAAAGAAAAGCGACATCAGTGGCAGGAGCCCCAGCAGCTTCTCCTTCCACTAAACCGCTAAAGGATACACAACCACTTGGATATACCTGCCTAATCTTTTGTGTCCCTGGAACTCTAATAGTTCTTCAAATGCCCACCAAGTCATGAACTAAAGATATAAAATGAACATTATTCTCAAAAGTTATGAGGAAGCTCTGGATATCTCTGCATATTCAGAGCTCCACAGATAGCTTCCTCTATGAAGGAAGATTTTTGAGAATCCCTTCTAAGGAACTGCTTGGCGCAAGAACATTTAGGAGAAATTATTTCAGCAGGACAGCTGTTTTGCTTACATTGGGTAGCTTCATCCTTCACTAAGCATTTTGGGTAAGGAATCTCTCTCCCCAGGATGGCACATGCCTTTTAGGGGAGACTTCACTGTGTCATTGGAACAAGGGCAGTGATTCCAGAGCTAGATGTGCAGACACACAGAGTCATCTCCTGGAGGTATCTTGACCTGCCTTCCTTGGGATCGTAAAATCTCTGGATGAGCTGAACAGTTGTACTTTTCCCACAGCAGCTGCCACCAACCAGGGGCACTGCCAAGGCCACCTTGAGATTCAAGCCTTCAGTATCTCTATATGTAAGAAAGGTGACGAAAAACATAACGGTATGTAAAAATGTCAGGGTAAATTTGAAGAAACTCTAAAAACTACAGTAAAAATTTGCAGAGCTCTAGCTATTAAAGAGGAAGAGGCTGATGTGGAGTTTGTGGAGTTTTACTGCACCATGTAAAGGTTTTTCCTTTGCTCATCCATTCAAAATGTGGCGTTCCACACTTACTGCAAAAGTAAGGTTTGCTTTCCATGCAAACTTACTGCTAAGTCTCAGAGAGGTGGTGAAGATGCCACACAGCAATTACTGCAGCTTCAGAGGAAAAGAACTTTTCTTTCCCACTTAAATGGCTGTTGGCCTAGGGGAGATTTCCGCTGTAGCTTTCTCTAAAACTTCAAGAAGCAGAGAGACACAGAAGTGTAAACATCTGTGTAATGAGATGAAAGGAAACCTTGCCTTGGATATTTGTTTTTGTTTGTTTGTTTGGTTTTTTTTGTTACCAAGGAGAAACTATTCATAGATTTGTTTTTCCATGTTTATATAAAAACTCACATTATTTCATTATGAGTAACCCAGTCGGCAGCCATCATGAGGACCTTCTTAGTTAAAAGAAGTGGGAGAGATGAGGTTCCATTAAATGCTTGCCAGGACTATTCTTGTTTCAGAACAACAGGATAAAGCAAGAATTATTTTATCTCAGTAATACTAAGGCCTCTGAAGAGTTGCCATTTTTATCAAGATGTCATGGTTTAAACCCAGCCATGCAGCTCATTCACTCACTCCCCCACCTTCTTTCCCTCCCCCTGCTCCCGGAGGGATGTGGAGGAGAATCAGAAGAATGCAACTCCCATGGGTTGAGATAAGAACAGTTTAGTAACTAAGGTATAACACAAATCACTACTGCTACCACCAATGATAATAATGATAAAGGAAACAAAAAGCGAAGAGAATACAACACCTCAGCACCAGCCAACCGATAACTCACCCCCCCAGCCTGACCAAGCACCGACCGATACCAACTCCAGCCCTGCAGTCTCCCAGCCCTTCCGGCTAACTCCCAGTTACATCCTGGGCATGACGTGCTGTGGTATGGAATACTTCTTTGGTCAGTTTGGGTCAGGTGTCCTGTCTCTGCTTCCTTCCGGCTTCCCCTCCTCCCTGGCAGAGCATGAGGCTCACAAAGTCCTTGCTCAGACTAAAACATTTGAGCGGTAGCTAAAAACATCGGTGTTATCAGCGCTGTTCCCAGACCGAAAGTCAAAAACACAGCGCTGCACCAGCTACTAACAAGGAGAAAAAATGACTGCTACTGCTGAACCCAGGACACAAGAATATTTTGAATTGTGAAATTCAGGTGATGTCAAAATGAGCAAATAAGAATTGAGACAATCTAGTTTACACTGTTAAGCTACCTCAGAACTCGTCACAGTTTAAACCCAGCCGGTAACTCAGTACCATGTAGCCGTTTGCTCACTCTACCCCAGCTGAAATCAAGACAAACTCAACTGAAGTCTTTGTTTTGCGAGTTTTTATACGGTAATCTGCTTACTACACTGTTAGATGTTTACATGGAAGTTAGACTGGGGAATTAGATAAAATCCAAGAGCCTAAGAGCCTAATCCAAACACTGAAGAAGCAAATAGAAACATTGCACTGTTTCAATCTGGTTTCAAACTGATTTCAGGTTTGGGCCAAATACTTCGTCCTTCACTGAAGTGAGAATAAAGTCTCTTCACAGTATATTCTTACACATAAACATGTAAGGTAAAAAGTGCTAAAAGGTAGAATGGGCCTATCTGAGGGCATTATTTATGTGTTACCTCCATCTTCCCACAAGCTAATATTAGAAAAGCATCATAGCCTTTTCAAACCCTGCTAAAATGTAGCTATGATGACAGCAAGTTTGGCACAGGCATTGCACACAAGCACTTGCTTTGTGTCTTGGGCAGGTTTTGCAGCCCTTGTGGTGGAAGTGTTCCTGCAGCTATCACATGGGATTAATTCCCAGCTATTGATGTCACATAGATCTGCATCACACAGAAGTGCAGAGTGAAGTCTTCTGTTACAAACTACCCTCCTAGATCTCACTGTTGTCGGTAGACAAAAGCAACTTAACAATATGCAAGTGTGTTTCCATTGATACATTATGTTTCCTTTCATTCTCTAGTTTGCTCATCATTCTTGTTTTCATTTGCTATGCAACATGCTTCACCCTTTCTTGACATGATTAAGAGCTAAAAAGGTGACCTCTGTAATAGATAGAGGAAGAAGTGAGAAACAAAGCCCCTCCCTAATACTAGATAATGTGATAAACATTTTAGAAACTTGATGCAGAACTTGCTAAAGAGTCTTCATATTGATTAAAATGGCAAAGTGCCAAATGATTTCAACAGATCTCTTTAGAAACTGATAAAATGATTATTTTATTTGTCTATTCCTTTAAAAGCTGCCTAAGAAAGCCCTGCTCCTCTCTGTCTTCATATTCTACCTGAACAAAATGGGAATCGGTCTCCTGTTATAGATGGGTAAAATGAGACTTACTTCATATTGGAAAAGAAAATTTTCCAATACATTCTTAATAAATGTATTTTCAGAAATCATTCAAACCTTTCCCCCAGTTAATTCCATCAAGAATTAACTTGTCAAGAGCTCTTGAACAAAACAATCTCTTCCTTCAAAGGGACGGCTTTTGTATTGTAAGTGCAATAAAGTAGGTGTTGGATCTGTTGCCAGTTTCTCAGAGAAATATTTTTACCAGACTTATAGTGTAGAAAATTTGAGAGATCAGTACACTACTATAATATTTTTCTGTATTAAAATGAATATTATAACAATTAGAGTTTTTCATTATATTGGGCATCTACAAGGACCTTCTAGCTCTTACTGGAAATTTCTTGTAGCTGCATTTTACTTCAAAAGGTGGGCTCTTAATTTATTTAACTAACCAGTTCCAGCTAAAATGTGTTATTAGTTCTACACAAAAGCAAAGGTCTCCATTATCTCCTGAACACCATTTTTTAGTTATAGTAACCATTTTTCTGTAAGGCAATCAAGTTATCTTGAAAAGAATCTGTATCACCTCTATGCATGATACCTTAATATCTGGCTTAGCAGGATAATTGAAGTAAATACTTTGGAATTCCAAATTCCCCTTAACATGGTTTGTTTTATAGCTAGCAAGCATCAGGTGCACTGTCAGTTTCAGATTCCTAGGCAGAACACGTCAAGAAAAGGGGAAAAGCCATTTTTTATATTTCTAATGACATTTTAGCATGATACAAGGCTGTGAAATCCTAGAAGTTAATGTTACCATGCAATATGGCATAGCAGGTCTCATTGCAAAGTATCTGCAATTACTCACAAATGCATGCAGCCATCAGTCCAGGTCAAAACAGGAGCCTGCTTAGTAAGGTTCCATGGGATATAGCCCTAGAGGGAGGGGGTGGCGGCTTAAGACTGCTGGTTGATGTTCAAGGATCACCTGCTCTAAGCTCAGGAGTATTGTGTCCCAACTTGAAGGAAATGCAGCAGGAGGGCCAGGAAACCTCCATGGCTGGATAAGGAGCTGCCCAGAAAACTTCGAGGAGAAAAAGGAAGCTTATAAAAGGTGGAAGTGAGGACAGGCAGCCTGGGAAGAATACAGGGATGTTGTCCAGGAAAGCTAAGGCCCAGTTAGAGTTAAATCTCGCAAGGAAAGGCTTCTATAGGTACGTAGCAAACAAAAGATAAACTAGGGATAACATGGGCCCACCCTGGAAACTATCAGGAGAACTGGCTACCCTTGATTTGGAGAAGGCTGAGGTTCTGAATGACTTCTTTGCCTCAGTCTTCACCAGCAAGTGCTCTGACCAAACTGCCCAAGTCTTGGAAGGCAGAAGCAGGGACTGTGAGAATGAAGACCTTGGGCCCACTGCAGGAGAGGATCTGGTTTGAGACCATCTTAAAAACCTGAATGTGCACAAGTCCATGGGTCCTGATGAAATCCATCCGCAGGTCCTGAAGGAGCTGGCAGATGAAGTTGCTAAGCCACTGGCCATCATATTTGAAAAATCATGGCAGTCAGGTGAAGTTCCCGATGACTGGAAAAAGGGAAATATAACCCCCATTTTCAAGAAGGGAAAAATGGAAGACCCAGGGAATTACAGAGCAGTCAGTCTCACCTCTGTACAAGGATGCTGGAGAGGGACTCTTCATCAGGGACTGTAGTGATAGGAAAAGTGGTAGTAGGTTTAAACCTCAAAAGGGGAAGTTTAGATTGGATATAAGGAGGAAGTTCTTTACTGTGAGGGTGATGAGGCACTGGAACAGGTTGCCCAAGGAAGTGGTGAATGCTCCCTCCCTGGCAGTGTTGAAGGCCAGGTTGGACAGAGCCTTGGGTGACATGGTTTAGTGCAATGTGTCCCTGCTCATGGCAAGGGGGATGGAACTAGATGATCTTAAGGTCTTTTCCAACCCTAACTGTTCTATGATTCTATACAAATACTTTAATATTGATTCACGACTTGAAAGTAGACATTACATTGCCGAATTACTACAGATGTAGTCACTGTAAAAACAGTCTTTTAAATATTGATAGCTGAAAAAATATTATCAATAACGTGAGCATAGTTACACAAGGTCTAGCATCCTCTCTCAGTTGTTGAATTGCGTTTTTTTAATCATGAAGATTGAAGTATGTTTATTCAGGCAAGCTTTGCAATAACTTCTTTTTCTTCTTTAACCTGGTTTTCTAAGCTACCAGATAAAATAACAACTGGTAGAAATTTGCAACTTCCAAATTTATTGGCTCATATTCCACTACTTAGATGTTTGTCCTATATCCAAAATTGTGTTGGGTGGAATTTTTAAATGTTATGATATCATACGCACAGTTGATAATTTTAATTCAGAAAGAAAGTCAGATATTCAACACTTTTGGATGACAAGCATGACAAAGATACTGTCTTATTTACTAATAATACTAATCTATAGTATTATTTTCTATAATACTATAGATTGCATAGGCAGCTCCTATGTGTCCAACACTAAAAACTCCAAGTAATATAGAAAGAAAAGACTTAAAAAAGGAAACAAACAAAACCCAAACTAAACACCAAGCCCCATACCACATAATGCTCATTAGATAGCTTTACTTATCTGACAATATTAATTATCATTGCTTCAAGCAGTTCCATGCATCCTGTGCAGTATGAGGAAGCTTAGAATCAAATCAGCATTGATTCTAGGCTTCAAACAGTGGCAATCCTTTAAACGAAAGGTGAACATTGATAGGAAATTTCCATTAGTAGGTCAAATTTCCTTCCTCCATACCTGGATTATAAGAAGGACATTGTGAGGGCTGATAGCTGGGATCCTTCTTCAGAGTGACTATAGAGAATAGAAGGACATTTCTGATTCCACCTGAAAAAAAAAATAGCCACAATTTAATCACTTCTGTGATTAAATATAAAAAAAATAGTTTCAATAACATGAAAACAGGAGTAATTCAACCCAAAAGATAAAGGCACATTAATCCTCTCTGTTGTAATGCTAGCAAGGACAGAACCAAATGTTTGAGGAAACTGGAAACTTCTTTGTGTGAAACTATAATCCTTTGTCAGGCCAAAAGCAGACTCTAATTTCTAATTAATTTTTTCAGCCTTGAGTCTGACATTTAGGTGTGTGGGTGTTTTCTTTGAACACATGCAACTCTGCCACTCATTTCAGATGTTGGAAATAAAGGCTTGTTTGCACTTTTATTCCAATAAAAACCAAGCTTACGTTACAGTGTCAATTGCTAGTGGCCTGGAAGAGGTGACAGCGAGTCAGACTGCTGCAGGGATCAGCAATAAGCCCTGCTCTGCAGTCATGTGCTGCATGCCAGGCAAGGAAGAAATCCAGCTGCAGGTGCTCCTGTTTTTCTTGCTCCACCAGTGGCTTTCACCGGGAACATGAGGGCAAAGCCCCTTCCCATCTACTTTCTGCAGTGTGTTGGTAATACAAACTCACATATATGGCTTTGCCCTGGAGTGGATAAAATGGGCTTACCTGCTTGGTCACAAATGGGATTTCAGAATCATTTCAGTATTTTTCATAATCATTGTTCAGCTACCCTTGAATACTTACTGTAAAGACTTTTCTGGCTGTACAGTCATCGAAGACTATCAGATCAGTTCCATACTGAAAGGCCAAGATGCATATATAAGAAGAAAGCAATAACCATAGAAATGTTGGCTGAAAGAGACGTTTTTGATAGCAGTGTGTTTGGCATCTTCTCTTTTTTTGGTATCGGAAAGAAAAAAACACATTCCCCCCCAAAAACCCAAAACGTACAGGAAATGATTCTTTCTTTCATTATGTGTATTTATAAATTTCCCATAAAATACACTGAAGAGATATAAAATATTTTTTGTAAACAGTAATCCAATCCAGAGAAAGATCTTGATAAGAGTAGAAGAAAATGTATTGACTGCCTTGTCAGTATATCTTGTGATATACTGAGCTGATCAATTTTAGCTGGAACAAGTCCTGGGTGAGTGGAAAACACTGTGTCAATCTGTTGAACAGCTTTAACCTTGTGATTTTCAATGGAATCTTCCAACTGTGAGCAAGTATTACTGATGCTAAAAAAACAAGTAAGCAGCGGCCAGCCACAGGAAGGACTCAGAATCATTAGGGTTGGAAGGCACCTCTGGAGATCACCTAGTCCGACACCCCTGCAAGGCAAGGTCACCAAGAACAGGTTGCACAGGAATGTGTTCAGGTGGGTTTTGAACATCTCCAGGGCTGCCCCCAACCTTTATGTCTTCAACCAGTCCCTCCTGGTTTGTTAGTACAAGATCCAGCAACACAGCTTTTCTCATTGGCTCCTCCACCACTTCTAACAAAAAGTTTTCTTCAACAGTCTGCAGGAACTTCCTGGAGTTTGTGTTCTGGGCCATGTTATCTCTCCAACAATTATCTGCGTGGTTGAAGTTTCACCAGAAGAAGGCTATATCCACCTGCCCATAGAAAGCCTCATCAACTTCCTCCTCCTGATCAGATAGCCTATAGTAAACACCCAGCACAGTGTCACCCATAATCACCTGTCCCTTAATTATCACCCATAGACTCTCAAATTGTTCATCTGGGTAGAACTCTTTCACATAAGCAACTCCACCACCTCACCTCTCTGACCTGTCCTTTCTAAGAAGTACATAGCTGTCCATGACAACATTCCAGTCATGTGAGCTCTCCCACCATGTCTCAATAATTGCAGTGAGATCATGCCCTGTGACCACACATAGATTTCCAGTTCATCCTGTTTATTCACCACTCTGCATGTGTTTGTATACAGGCACTTCAGAGCTAAGTTCTCTTGAAAAGATGTAAGAGGATTCACCATAACCTTAAACACCCTTGCTGTGGTTAGACCTTTGATCGTCATCTTGAGAGGCAGTCAAGGAACATCTGTCACTGCACTGGTTGCTATGACCTCCTCCCCAGGAGGAAGCAATGGCATGAGCACTGCCATGCTGAACCCCAGCCCCTAGCCACTTTGGACACCACCCCTGCAGGCTGAATGATGCCTCCTCCTAATATACAGACTCCATCTGGGTACCTTGCAGTAGGTGTCTAGGGTTGAGGGTAAACTTCCTGAAGGAAGTGTAAAAGTTGGGAGAGACTTGGAAAAATCCTAGAATCAATTCTGATGTATAGGAAGATCCATGAAAGTACAGCGATTCAAGGGAGTAGAAGAATCAATAATGGGAGAAAATACTGGCATTGGATCAGAAGGACAACAAGGATGGAATAACTGTTGCATGAGTGTTTCAGGATATTTTAAAAGTGAAATGGTGATATGGAGAAAATGGGATGGAATTATGTAAAAATATCTCTCGAGAATGACTGTAAAAGATATTATCGGGCTACTGTTTGTATCAGAAAGTCTAGATTGGGTTTGGACATGAACGGAGAGATCAGTTTGGTCAGAAGTGTGTGAAAGTAAGAGGCACATCATAACGTAATAAATACAGATTAAAGAATCAAATGCCAGCAACAGCTGAACGGCCCATGTGCTCTGGGAAGTGATAGCTGAGATTTTTATTTTTTAAACAGTCTTTGAACAAAAACAAGGACCTTTTTAAAAAAATTAATTTAAGGCTGTTAAGATAAAGCTGGATATAGACAAAAATCAAGGATAAAATGATTGAATTAGTTAATGTAATTACAGATGAATCTCCACAAAAAAGGTCTGCAGCAGTGGTTTTCCATTTCCTGGGTCTTAGAAATTAAAAAGCATTGAGATGATAATTTCCCCAGGGTTAGCTTTGAAACTGTAATTCAGCATCAACTTTCAGTAGAAAAATACCACAAAAGTGCATGGTGCCAAAAGCAGGATGACCAATGTGAATTAGGGTATTTTAATTACTATGTCTGACCTGACAGGGAAAACAGTAAGGAAGAAATGTGCTTCTCATGGTGATCATGTGCTCTTTATTCTAGAGTATTGAATAAACTGGCACATATAACAGTGGTCCAGTAGCAAAGGCTTCTGGTGATTATTTTCAAATTGCGGATAGAGCCACAGGACTGAAGCATTGTAACAGAAACAGTAACCTGAGAAACTGCAGACTTTTATCTTGACAAAAACAGCACATAAAGCTTGCAAATAAATCCTGAAGAAAATAATCAGAAGTAAACAGAAATGAAACAAAATGAAATCCTAAAAAGTTTCATTAAATTAAGAATGTCCTGAGTTATGAAAGCAAAGGATTAAAACCCAATTACTTTTCTTTAATACTGTCTTTTCTAAAGGGGCTAGACACAATAAAACTAATCCGTTGGGACTTCATTAATGCTATCTGATGCCGATTTATTCTAAAGCCATAGGATAAATTACTAATTAAGCAGTAGTTTTAAAGTAGCAGAAGAATGGTAGGGTAAGAAACTGTTCAAAGGAAGACAGCAGCATTCAGCAGGGAGATGTAATACCCAAGGTATTTGAGAACATGAATTCTTCAGTCAGTCTTGGGATTTATTGTTTTTACTTATATTAGTGATTCGGGCATGCAAGCAATACTCATGATAATGAAATTTCCTGATGGTACAAAACTGAGAGGATGAGTACAGAGGACCAGTGGCAAAAGAATACCAAAATATCTCACAAAGTTAGATACACTATGTTGGAGGGTAGCAATAAGAGAATTAGATGAACTGTAATTATGTGAAATAAAAGATGACAACACTAAAGAAAAAAGATGACCAGTGAAATGGCAAGCCTATACTGCATAACTAAAGAAACTTAATATGATTGGTCTAGCAAAATGCCACCTGAGAAAATCTATGATTTATTTCTTAAGCAGCACAGGAAAGTAAGCTTATGAGTGGAAACTACTAAAGCAAAGGTTCAGTGCTGGTACAGGAACAAATTCATATGTAGTAACTGCATATAATTTGCTGGAAAAAGATGTCCAATCTTCAAACAGTCGAACAGTAGAATATCCTCCATGCTGTAGTGTAGCTAAAAAGTCTACCTGGTTTTAGGGTGGAGCTTTTACACTTATTAGCAGGGGGATTAGATGATACATTGGTTTTCTACAATAGCAGGAATAGGTTGCAGTAACATGGAAAGCCCTTCTCAGTTCTGAGTCATGCAGGAAGAGCTATATCACATTATTGCACACACGGCAGGAAACAGCTGGCAAACTGTGCTTTAAGGATGAGTCTGAAAAGAGGTGATGAGAAGTGATGAGGATGGCGAACAGCACTGGTTAACTAAAGGAGTATGCTGGACTGAACTGGGAAGCCAGGCACAGTTACCAAAGGCCTTATTTTAGCTGCCTGAGGTGGGGAGATGTGGTGGCTGAAGCATAAAGGGAAAAGTACGTCAGGGGATGGTATGTGTTTTCTGTGGACGACATAATTGTTACTGAACTTTGAGTTTTTAAAACTCCTGTCAGTTTTTGTGATCATGCTGGTTACCTTCAGATAAAAGATCAAAAAGATGGCAAGAATGAGGTCCCATAGTATAACACAACTAAATACATGTGCATGTATTGGTTTGTGACCTTAGTGTTACACTTGTCTTTTCTTGCCACATGCCTGTCATTTTGGCTTACGACTCTTACTGGATTCAGGAGGTCTGCAAGACCATATTCTCTTCTGGAAAGGGACTGCATCTCTGCATATTTGAAGATGCTTTTCAAAACTAACAAAAAGGAAGCAAAAGGAAAAAAAAATCGGCAGCAAAGATATAAATAAATGTAAACCCTCTTTAGCAACTGTTACAGAAACAGCCAACGTATGGAAACTTTATTCTCACCTTTCAATTTCTTTTCTCTGCCCTCCAAATGCTGCCAGTTTGAATTGCTGCCAGGACTTCACCTGCATTAGCTCCTGCTCTTGCATACGCAGTTAACTCCTTGTTGGTGAATACAGAAATTATCTGTGTAGAAGCAAAATATTTTAACACTCCCATTCAAATAAAACCAGAACTACCTCAAGTGTTGTTCTGATGTCTATGAATTCTTAACTCATTGTACTGAATTTGCTATTTTTGCTTTGTCTTAATTATATAGCCTTATAAAAGATCCCATGTTTAATTTACAAGGCAGAAATTTGAAGGGCATCATGACAATGTTTGCGTTGCATAAAATGTATTAACTACACAAATGCATGTTGCCTTCTGCCAAAAAAAATGAGGTTGTATTTTCAGTTCTTCTGTACTTCTATCACTATGGAAAGTCAGAGGAGCTGACTAAGATCCCTTACAGTTAGAAATACTTGCAGCACTATGGTGTCTGGGGGAGAGAGATTAACAGCCAGGAAGGGTGTTTTTTTGTCAGGACAATCAATTGCCCAAAAAGCATGGCAACATTCATGTTCCTGATACACAGTAGCTTGCAGATGAAGCTATAGCAGGGTACTTGTGCTATGAAGCATTAACAACTGCACATTTTAAATAGGGTTGGGATTTTCATCTTGTCTGAAAGGGCAAAGCTGGCCAGTGTCGCTGAAATTCAGTACCTGTTTGGTACTTGATACTCTGATACTCTTTTGCAAGTCATAGCCAAAAGCAGTTTATGCTTCTATAGTTTCTATTTCTCTCTCAGAGGGCTAGATCCACTTTGTGTGAAATGTAACTGTTTTCAGTAAGTTACTGGGAGCAAAGGGACAACGTGGAGCAGAGTTCACAGTGTGCCAGCTGCCTGGCTGTGTCTGCCTGTATCCTTGTGCGGTCCCCAGGGATAATGCCCTCCTTGCCTTGGGGTCAGAGCCCACAAATGGGCCTCGTCACAGGGAACCTGCTTCACAGCTGGTTCCTGCCAGAACTTCCTGTCAGTTACCTGTGATGACCACAGCTCTGCTGTTTTATTTCATTTCTGCATTTATTTTACTGTCAGTACTCATTATTTTGGTGTAGTTGTCATGAAGTCCAGTGAAAAAGACAAAGGTACTGCTTATCTACCCTCTCATATGAGGGTGTGTTATACTTACATAAATTCTGCAGAGGTATAGCTGAGTGTATGTTGGAGGCACCACACTTCTTCAGCTGTACCAGTGTCATCATGCACCTGCTCACACCTTTCTATATGTTGCCAAGGTTTAAACTCAGTAAGGGCCAGACTGTATTTTTAAGTCTTACGGATACCAAATAGGACTACAGAAGTTCATTGAAAACTCTCACTTCTTGCCTACTTTTGACCAGAGAGCTGAAGAGAATCACAGAACCAGACAGAGTGCCCGAATAACAAATGTTAATGTCCAGCCTTTTGGAAAACCAGTTGTAAATCCATTGCAAAAGATAGTCACTGCCTGCAAGAACATTGCCATTTCTCCCCTATTGCTTTATTAATCTTAGATATGTCACTGAAAAAAAACCCGCAAAACAAACAAAATACATTCAAACAAATAAGAAAGTGAGGAAAAGACAGAAATTAACTCTTTGGATGCAGTACACTTTTCAGTGCTCCACCACGTTTGTAACACCTGCCATTCAATACACCTACAAGTCTGCAGCCACAGGGGGCATGGAGCAGCATTCCCCAACATCTCTGTCCCTCAGGCTCCATTTAAATGATCTGCTCTTCAGCCTGGAGAAGAGAAAGCTGCATGGTGACCTCATAGCAGCCTTCCAATATTTGAAGGGGGCCTACAAAGATACTGGAGCAGGACTGTTCATCAGGGACATTAACGACAGGACAAGGGATAATGGGTTCAAACTTAAAGAGGGGGAGTTCAGGTTAGATATAAAAAAAGGAATATAGATATATCTTTTACTGTTAGGGTGGTGAGGCACTGGAATGGGTTGCCCAAGGAAGCTGTGAATGCTCCATCCCTAGCAGTGCTCAAGGCCAGGTTGAACAGAGCCTTGGATGACATGGTCTAGTGTGAGGTGTCCTGCCCATGGCAGGGGAGGTGGAGCTAGATGATCTTAAGATCCTTTCGAACCCAAATCGTTCTATGATTCTATGACTCTATAATACAGATCTCAGGATCTGTATAAATAATAGCATAACCTACAGAGGAGTTTAATAAGATAAAATAACACTGCTCTGAGGGAAGTATTACAACTGAATTTCAGTTGTTAGAACTAATACTCTGTTGGCAATGAACTGGTATTTAATACTTACTCTACAAGTCTAGCATTATGTTTGCCTATATCATTTACCATCAAGCCATCCGATCTCCTGTCTCAATACAGCATGAAAAAATTCTTGTCAGATTGTTTTTATTTGCTGGCAAGTAGCCAGCGTCCAAAGTGCAACTTGAATGTAGGCAGCAAAAAGAACGCCAGCTCCTATTCCTGGATGAAAATTTGCACATCTAAAAGGGAACAGAAAGATTGAAAATAATTCTAATCCAAAAAGGGCTAGCTGCCATTTCTCTTTCTTCACTGTAACAAATATTTTTGAAGTTGTTCCAGAATCAGATTTCAGTTGTTATCTTTTGCAATTTTCACAAAATAAAAACAAAAAATAAAATTAAAAAGCATTGTCTCAGAATCCATGAAGACAGATTAAAAAAACAAGCTTAGAATAAATGTCATATTTGCCTTAGAAACACTTCCCTTAATGAATGAAAATTAAGACAGGGATTTTAAAAATGTTCAAGAGATATAAAAACAAAGTAAGTTAGGTTTCAGGATATCCACTTTCATTTAATGAAGTAAAGTTGGAGACATTGGATTTCAATTGTTTGCATGCTGTCATCATGTAACTGTTTTGTTTAATTATCTTTGAAAAACATTGATTTTAAAACTTGTGTTCATTCTTATGGAAGCATAAACATGTCAGTGGTTTAGGTACTGTTCATGCAATTACAACAAAACAAGGCTCCGCACATACAAAAAAAGAGGGCAATAAGGAAAGCATTTGTTACAAATGAATGTGAATGGTGTTTTATTCATGATTTATTTAAAATCAAATAAAAAATATGTTCATATTTAAACTGAAAAAGACTAGCACATTAATGAATAACTTAAAATTAAGTAATTAAAATAATTTTAAGCAGTAGTTGAATGTTGTTCTTAATCATTGCATGCATAATAAAAAAGCTACAGAAAGCAACAAAACTAGGGAAAGCAACCCGGAATTTATGCATTTGTTCGAGTATTCAGTTTATGCCAAAACGCTACAGAATGAATTTAATTTTGGTTCAAAATCTCTATTAATTAGGGGTATTTTACAATATCATTAGCAACAATTAATTGGAAAATAAAACTATGTGGCATTGTGACTTATTTGTTCAATGAGTATTGTTAAGAAAGGTGTAGCTCTGATGTGGCTAGATCAGACAGAACTGGTAAATCACACAGATTTGTGGCTTTTGCATCACAAATATACCCAATGTTTATGTTCTATTCCAGTTCCAGAATTGAACCATATAATATTTGTGTCAATAATTCCTAATTCTTATCCTACACAGTGGGGTTTGTACAGCAAGAGTAGAATTTGCCATTTGTAACTTCATACTCCCTTCAAGGAGCAGACCATCCTGGCTTACTTACAAACCAAACACCCTTCTCTGAGGCTGAACAAGAAGTCTAGGGTTTACTTTTCAGAAAGAGAAAAAGAAACAGCCCCCCTCCAACCATAAACCTGGAAATCACTCAGATGATGATGTCATGTGTCCCCACAGCGTGTCTCTGAAAATAACTGGTTCTTAACACCTTAGAAGACTGTGAGAAAAACGTTATTAGACTAATATGAAACAGCTTGACAGAGAGATAGTTTAATCAGACCACCTGTTGCATCTCAGTCCCTATTTCAATTTTATTCAATCAGAAAATGTTAAAAATATGTAGTAAATTCTTGGTCTAATTTATATTTTTTAGTTCTGAGCTATGCAGATTTGTTCGGTATTATATAAAAATGTTTTCTTTTATCAATTTTAAATTTGGCGTCTCTCAACTACACTGTCTGTTCTTTGTCCTAGAAGAAAAGAGTACCAATGAATACTTGATTTACCTTCCCAATAGCAACTTGATTTACCTTCCCAATAGCAATCAGTATTATTATTTGGCTGACATTTAGATGGATATTCCGTGTTTGTAGTGCCAAAGACTAATTGAAAACTGAAAACTTCATACAGCTACTAGGGTTTCCTAAGTATTATCCTTTAAACAGTTTATAAACTAACAGAAAATACATGGTTCAAAGATATAAGTAATTAGCTGACTGATATGGGGCCATTTAATCATGGGTAAAACAAAGTAGTTCTGGGGCTTTGCATGCGACCAGTTCCAACATTTTAGGAAATTTGTTAGGCATCAGTCAAAACATTCATGATTTTGATGAAAATGAGAAAACCAAAGAGCAGGAAATGGGGAATCTCTGTAGAAGCTCTTGCAGAGCTGGCACAGCTGCAGGAGATCCCCTATACACCCAGGACCTCCCTCAGAACCATCTGGGAGGCAGCCATTCATGCATTGAACTGTGCCTTACTCTCTTATAGTTGGTACCTACTAAGAGAGGGAGAAAAGCAGCAGAGTAAAGGAAAAAGGATGAACAGGGAAGTTGTGGCAGAGAGAAGCCAGCTTGCCAGGCAGGCAGGACTGGCAGCAAAATGAGAGCTGTGTAGGGTGAGGAGGAGGAGTGGAGGATGTGGGCAAGGAGGAACAGCAAGAGTAAGAGAACGCATTGAGGGAAAGGCATGAGAACTGGCATAGGAATAGAATAAGGTATCCTGACACATAAGAAGAAGAGGTAGAACCCTCCCTCTGAGTTTCTGGCAGGTTGTAGGTTTGCAGGAGCATCTGGCACAGATAGAGATTAGAGTGGGAAAATGCAAGGTACTCCTGTCTCAAACAATGATGTTAGTTTAAAGACATAACAAGACTTGATTTCTTTTTCAGTTCCATGAAATAATTATAAAATTATTTTTGGGCTAAATATCAGAATCATCTTTAGAGGACAATTGCAAGAGTCCTCTATTACAAGGAAAGAATAGTCATGAAATGAATGAAAACTTTCCTATTACCTGGTCATTTATTTCTCCAACTTTCCCATGAGAGCATGAGAAAAAAAACTATAGAAAAATTCACTGATGTATCGTTCAATAAAGAAATATTTGCTAGAGAGAAAATTAGAGAAAAGCTTGTTAATGATTTTTATTTAATTGCATTATAATGATTTCCTTCTGTAAGTGCCTATCCCAACAACGCTGAATGAAGATTAAGAGCAGTCAGCTATGGAACACCTTACCCAGCCTTTGAATGTGTTTAAGGGAAATAGAGCTATGCAACTCATTACATAGCATTTTCTGAAGGAGAAGGGAACATTTGACCTCTAATACAATAAACAGTTAAAAAAAAAACCTAGTTAAATTCAGCTACTGTACAATCAGTAGCCTGAATTACACATTTTAAACAAAATATTTTCTCTGGAGTATGTGCTGATTTTATGAATATTTATAAAACAATACACTGGAGCTATAAAACCCACCTGACTTAATAGTGCCTTGGAGTACTTAATGAATGTAGAATCATAAATAAGTAAAGTTCAGACAACTATTGAATATGATATTAGGTACTTTCTTCCAATTGTCCAGGGGAGAAACTTTTATTTAATACATTCTTGTTGCCAGAGGTTAAAGGTGTAATTAAATTGTATAAGGATTCCTCTACATGTGAAGCTAATCAGAAATGAGCAATTCTGAAATGTGCATTTGGCACTGTAATCCCAGAATAAAGGTGCCGTGGCCTGGTTTGGCCCTGCATTGTCTTCTATCACCCTGATTTACCCCACTCCGCCATGCATTGTCTTGTCACACATTGCCTTGCCCCATTCTGTCCTGCATTGTATTTCCCACCCTGCATTGTCTTTCCTGCCCTGCATTGTCTTGCCACGCCCTGCCTGCCCTGCCCCGCCCCACATTGTCTTGCCCTGCTCTGCATTGCCGCTCCCTGCCACTCCCTGTATTGTCTTGTCACACCCTGCTTTGTCTTACCTCTCACTGCCTTGCCCCATCCCCCCCAGCCTTGCCCCGCCCTGCATTGTCTTGTCAGGTCCTGTAAGTGTCTTGCCTTGTCTTGTGTTGTGCTGTCTTGGCCTGCCCTGCATTATCTTTCCTCTCCTCACCCTTCCTTGTTTTGTTTTGTTGTGCTCTGCATTGTCTTATCATGCCCAATATAGTCTTGCTACGCCCTATTGCCTTGTTCACATGCTGCCTTGCCCCTCCCCATACTCCAAATGAAGAAGAGAAAAAAGAAAAGGAGTAAAACTGTCATTCTCATTGCATAATGATGAGTTATTGAGTAAAAATACATCTGCAGATGCATAGCAGGAATGTGGTAGAGAGGAGAGAGTGGAGTACATCTGACCCCTATTGTTTCTCTGTCCTAGTAAAAAAGCATTACTACTTTCAAAGAACTTCAAGAAGCATGTAACTTACCTGTCCTTTAACTAGCCTGACTTCAGTTCTCTCAGTATTTCGTATCAACCTTTTAACAAAACAGGATAGATACAGCTGTCACTATCTTTCTGCAAAGGAATGAGGCAGCCAAGTTTTCAATAACCCAAATGGAAATTCTCAATTATAGAATCAAGATACAAGCAAAGCTTTCTGCTCCTCAGACAGGCTTTCCCTGACCTGGGGGGGGGGGGGGGGGGGGGGGTGTTCAACTGGATTTATCTGCCTTCAGAGCCATAATCCATTTCTGTAAGGAATGAGATCATCTAATCCAAATCCTAGCTCAAGGAGGGTCAAATAGAGCAGGACGTTTGGTGCCATGTCTAGTCTAGTTTTAAATGTTTAAATGTAGACTCCACAGGCTTCCTAAGCAGCCTGTACCAGTGTTTAACCACCCTCACAATAATAAACTGTTTTTTCACATTCAGATGGAATTTGATGCATAGCTTCTTGGATACAACTGAGTGATGTGTATAGACATACATTATCACCTACAATGAGAAGTTCATTGGTGTGTTATTGAGAATTATTTTTAGCCAGCTGTTCTCTCACATGTACATCCTAGATACGTATTTTATTATAATATAAAGAATCATAATAAACCTGACAATCTGGAACATACTGGGAGTAACTCAACATGAGGTCTTTTGATTCTTCTTCTTGATGAAACTTAGAAACAAAAGTCCAAATCAGCTTTTAGATAGCTATAGCTGAAGAACAATTGTGCAATAGAAAATGGATTTTCCAGATCAAATACAATTAAGATAATAAGGTAAAGCTAAGGAATTTACTATGACCAAATACTATAGTATAGCTACATCTCTAAATATAGAAAACATATAGTTTGAGGAAAAATTATATTGCAGTGTTCAAGTATCTGTTTAATATGTGAAACCCCCAATATGGACTTTTTAAGATGACAGATTTAATGGCTTACTGTGAAATGGTAAATGGATAAAAAATTATATTCAGATGCCTGGGATATGCAACCTCAATCTTTAGGCTGGAATCCAAGTAATTGGCCAGTTATTTATCATCTGTGAAACTGAGGTCAGTAGGCAAAATACTTGAAAATGTTGAAATGATTCCTCCTAAAACAGCTGTAATATTTCTTACTGATATGTGGGTATTTTGAAGATTAACATTTGCAATATGCCTTGAGTATTTAGAAATAAAGCTGTGGATGAAAACAGTAGTCCAAAACTTTTGTTGACTTGATCTGAGATACAAGTTCCTTTTATTCACATGAATATTCTGATGCTTTGCTTTTGAACATGATATGTGAATCCCGAAGCAAACACCTAAAAGAGGGGTTTGCTCTATCCAGAAGATAGAGGCAGATAGGTGATTATGGGCAGGAGAACTGCAGCTGCTATTCTGATGTTTGTACGTGATAGTACAAGAATCAAAATCATGGCCTGTGCTCAACATCATGAGCAGCTACACACACATAAACAACTCTGTTAGTGCTCCATGAGGCATTTCAGGAAACGTCAACTCTGATTTTGTGCCTCAAGCACCAGACTATTTACTGACCGAACTGATATACATTTTCTTTCCAGCTGGGAGCTGAAAGTTTTTAAATTCTGTAGTTACATATTTTTTTCAATGAGACCATTATCTGCAGAACAGTTTTCCTATGATACTCATGAATACACTCACCAGAAGCTCATTTTTGTGAAGCAGTCTCATCCTAGAAACAAATTTTTCCTCAGTGTAGAGTGATAAACCATCTCTGTATCTCCACTGCAGCCAGCTTTATCAATTATATAACTAAATTCTTTTAAAATTATTAATGCAGGTAACATAAAAGTGCATTGTACATCTGTTAAAAAGTTTGTGGTATATTAAATTGAACTAAACATTGAATTTCCTGTCCATAGCTGCAAAATCAAGCAATTATGTCATGCTTGTATCTTGCATTAGCAGGAAATACTAAATTCACCTGGTGTAAAATACTGATGTCAGTCGTTGTGTTACAGGTGAAAAGTTTCACTTTAACATAATATGTAACATAACTGTAGTACTTTAATACTCACGTTTGTTAATTTCTATATATGTTCTTTATACATTCCATGTAGAATGTCAGTCATTTTGAATATAATGCCTATTATATAAGTAGTTCACTGAGGAAAATGGCACTCAAATTCTGCATCTGAAATCAAATTACCCACATTCAATGAAAACCTCTTACTCTTGCAATACTCAGAAATATTTTTAATACATGGGAAGACTCTTCTTTAACCTTCTCCTTTTATCTTAATGTATTTTGTTACAAATAGGATTAAATTAGGAAGAAATAAATGAAAGGCCTTTAACTTAAATGCTAAGATAAACATTATCTACCATTGTTTATTGACTCCAGTAGGACTGCTAAACAGCACAAGCTGAGAAGAGCAGCTACTGTCTATTGCCCTAGTCAAATTCTTAAGAACTCTGACTTCAGTAGACATGGTAGCAATGCTGTCAGGACTGTAAATTGATACTATGCCCTTAGAAAAGAGTGGGGATCCCAGACAGTAACCAAAACCGCATAATAACATGCTTTTTGGATTAGACAGAACACTGCATATATTGAGTTGAAGGTATACATGAAGAAGAAAAAGAAATTACTAAGAGAAAATGCAGAGGAACTTAGCTATTTTCGGAATGAATGAGGATATCATGTGGCAAATTAATGACATGGACACAGAAAATGAAAGTCATTGATTAATAATATTTGTGATGATGAAGAAAATACACACCTTCCATCATGAACTCAAAGGAAACAAGTGTGAAAGTTCAGACACAGAAATATCTCCTAGCATTTAATTTTTTTCATGAGTAATTCTAGAGAAATTTTAAAAGTTATTTTAGAAATTCTTTATCAGTGAAAGATTGTTCACTGCATTAAAAATTGTTAACGTATTTGTTTCCTTTACTAAGCAAATGTATGATCTAATTTCTACCCACTGACACAATAAATCTATTACAATTCATTAGAAAGTGCATCATCAAAAATTACAAAGCCTAGTTTTTTTTTAAAAAAAGACTAAAATTCAGAATTTAGTAAAAAAACCTTCCTATGTTCTCACTTGAATCTTCAGACTATGATAAAGAATATCTATTCCATTCTTGCAATTGCAAGTATAACTTATCTATAGTGTAGTGCAGACTAATAGCTTTATTCGTGGACAAGAACCTGATTGTATTAAGTAATACATAAATAGGAAACAAATTTGTTAGTCAAATTGTTTTTCTATCTAAGGAACAAAAAAAGACCTGTAAGTGATTCAAGAGGAATACAATGAGACTGCATTAATCAACATTCTGGAGAATGGTTTTAGTACAATCTTAGGCAGTTAGGCTATGTGTGTATAAATATCTACATGTAGATAGGACAGATCATATATATAAATCTCAGGGAATCAGAAATTGCTGTTACAGGAGTGTGGAAGACAGATTAATCAGGCCAGTTTTAAACTCAATAACAAAACTTTACTGCATAGATATTCATTAACAATATATGTGGCTAATGGTTAGTTCTGAATAATTATTAATCACTATTAGCACATATTCAAGGCAGTTAGTCATCCTAAATTAGCAGCTAATATACAATACCACAGAGCTGACGACATGTACAAAGTGTGGTTACAGTCCTGGAGAGTCTTAGTCATCTGGGAGATCAGGTTCAAGAGCTCTTCAATGAAGGAAGCTAACATTGAAAGATGCCTTCGTTCCTTCTCCTCTAAGCCCAAATTCCAGATTTTCACCTTTTATAAAACACTGTAGTTTTTTAGAGGGTGCTTAGCCCTTGACCTCTGAACCCTAGAACACTGGGAGACTTGCAGATACTAGTTTCATAGGCTGCAACAGGTGCCTCACATTGCTCACCAGTTGCGAGTTGTTTTCTTACCTGTTCCTTCATTTCTGTGTTATACTTAAAGCAGTCTTTTCTCAGCTCTTAAGGTTGCACCTCTTGCATGATCAGTAACTGACCATCAATGAGGTAATAGTTCCAGGACTTTTGTTTTCAGCCTGCATCCACATGACCTTTGCTGTCATCCCAGGCTACCATTCCACATCATAACAAAAGACATCTGGCATCAACCTCCAACTGACCTGCAAGCTCTTGTAACAAGTTGATAATAAGCCTTGCACAGGCACAGTGAGGATAAGGCTTGAGGTTTGCTTCTGGCACCAGCAAAACTAATTTTACTGAACATGGAAATATTTACAGGTTGTTTACCAGACATGTCTGACTAATCTGGTTTTGACAGAGTTCAAAGCAAGCTAATATTCATTATATCTGGCTTAGGATGCTTCTACTTTTATGAGTGCAATAGGCTTCTGTGTTGGTCACATAGGAGAGTGTTTTGAATAATGAAAAATAGTAGTGATAAAATGGTACATATTTACTTAGTATTTCTTGTTTTCATAGGACTTATGAAAGGAAGGAGGAAAATCAAAAGTATCAAGACTGTCTACTCATATTGAAATAATTACAGTGACGAAAATAGCAGTATTGAAATAATTACAGTGACAATTCAGAGATAACTACTGCTTTTAATTTATATGTTGCACGACCCACTTTGAGCATTGACCAGAGAATAGTAGATGCCTTTTAAAGCCAGGAGTTGCTGATGGGTCCCTTGCTCTACAACCCTGCCATTCTGGACTACAGCAATCTTGTCAGCGTTTTGGATGGTGGAGAGGCGGTGAGCTATCACGATGCAGGTGCGACCTTCTCTGGCTTTATCCAGCGCTTCCTGGACAATCTGCACAATGAACAAACCACAAGGTGAACTATTATGGCAGCTGTAGTGAAATATACCTCAATTGCCATCTGTGAATTAAACTGCAATATGACAATGAGAGAAAGGCAATATCTGTAGCTTTAGCTTCCTGTTTTAGAATTGGCTTGTGTTGGCAAAGAGTCAAAACTGTCATAGTAGATGATGCCATGATAGCTAAGAGGACGAGATAGAAACAGCTCATTACTGAGGTGCATGGCAGGAGAACAAGAGAAAATGGTTAAAAATTGTAACGGGAGGTTCTGAAAAATGTTCACCACAAGGATAATTAAGCATTGGAACAGGAACAAAAGAGACTGTTGAATCTGCCTGTATATTTTCAAGGACCCTACTGGACACGGCACTAATCATTCTTGTTTGAATTCAGTATTGGCACTTGTTTGAAGAGGAGGTTTGATTAGAGACCTCCAGAGGTCCCTTCATAACTGATTAACATATGGGAGTTAAATCAGTAATCTTGGGTCAACTATTATCATACTAGTTCTCATGATTTCTCAGGGAGTCTCATGAATCATGTTTTTATTAAAGCTAGCACTGGCAGAAAAACACTAATAAGAAACTCTGCTTTCTTTTCCTTATTTCTTATATTTATTAATGAAAAATAAAATATGAGATTAAATTTCTGTACCTAGCTGGCACATAATTAAGAAAACAAAAGAGCCTGGAATTGTTTAATGGCATTTCCCCCTCAAACCTGATGTTTTCATGCATAGGTTTGACCAAAACTTAGTCCACAGGGTTTGAGATTTTCATGTAATAGTATTTTTTATAACATTTGCCTCATTAATAGTAAGTACTTTCGTAGAATCTGTTAATTTTCTACACCTAGACTGTACTTCTGTTACACCAAGATTATGGCTTTAGGCTTAAAAAAAGAAAGAAATGTTCTAGCAGTTTTTTCACTGGAAGTTTGCATATTAGCCATGAACATATAGCAAGGACTAGAGAGCAATGGGAGAAGCAAGAAAAATTATGAAAGCAAGATCTGGCAGTTTCCTAGTTCTCTGGCAGCATCCTCAGTCTTTTCAGCTTCTGAAGTTTGAGACTTCTGATTCAATTTTGATAGCACTTTCAATTGAAGAATTCCAGGCAAAGAAATGCTTTCTTCATTGCTACTTCAACTTGCTTACTGCCACACAGACGCAAAAAAATGCAGGTTATTTTTTGGCAAGGAGGAGTAAAACCTTTATATTTGTCTATTATTAGCATAACATGTAATTTATATAAACCACTATATTTCCAGCTTTGGGCTTTAATATGTGGGAGTGAAAACAATAATCATAATACAAAGAAAGATAGATTTATACTCTGGATTTTTGGTTCAAGTTACCTTTTCACTTTCTGTATCTA
The DNA here is from genome assembly GCF_033815535.1 of Pezoporus flaviventris. Taxonomy (NCBI): domain Eukaryota; kingdom Metazoa; phylum Chordata; class Aves; order Psittaciformes; family Psittacidae; genus Pezoporus; species Pezoporus flaviventris. The sequence goes on from NW_026892595.1 coordinate 14,146,302, forward strand.
AGGCAGATGTAGCTTCATCCAGTAGCAGAATTTGGGGCTGACGTACAAGAGCTCGGGCTATAGCAATACGTTGTTTCTGGCCACCCGAAAGTTGGGTTCCTTTGTCTCCTACACGGGTATTGTATTTCTAGAAACAATATATTAAGTTCATACTATGCATGCAAATCGATTCTGAAGCATGTATTTAAGCATATGGACCCTGACATCTATGAAGTGAATATTCCATGCCAATAGCTCTCTGAAAACAGATGACCAGCATTGCTATCTGCCACAGATCTACAGTTCTTTCACTAGAAGACTTCTTTGTAGCATCACACATTTTATAAACTCAAAGTAACAACACCTGTAAAGTTGGAAGGCAACATAATTCTCTATCAGGAGATAAAAAAAACAAAGCTCATTGATAGTCTATGGCAATATTGGGGATCAAGTCATGAGTTTAAACACTCCAAGCTAGCTATGTATAAGATGCATCAGTTTCATGCCAAATTATATATGTAGACATAGACATTTATACACTTCATCTGTATCTATTCTAGAGTTTTGGACATTTAGTTATGCCAGTTAAGGACGAACAGTCATGTCTAGACAAACTCGTGTAGTTCGAGGTATTACATATTTGGTTGCAAAAAGCACCAAAGTTTCATGAGATATCATTATATAACAGAATATTTCTCTGCAAAGTCTTGGAAAGAGCAGATCTTGATAAACCATTAGAAACTAAACATGATCTGAAAAAATTATGCTGTTTTGTGTTTTTTTTAAAGAAATGCAAAAAGCAGCCTAAGAACCTGAAGTTAAGCTGAATATATATAACGTACAACTAAGCTGGCAAATTCCTTGTGTCAGAAGTTTTGGATACAAGTTGACAGGTTAGAAATTGACTTACTTGTAAACATGTCTTGCTGTTCACTGCCAAGTTTTTTGTATGGCAGACCTTTCATCTGACACAAGATATTAATTCCTACATTATTATGTGTTGGTCAGATATATATGAGAAAAACTTCCCTAGTATTTTTTTTTAACTGTAGGAATACTGGAAATATAAATTCTGACTATGGGTAACTGGAAGAAAAGTGTAAGAAAATTGTCAGTCTCGCAGAATCTTTTACATATGCTTGAGATAAATAGGAGCTTAAAAAGAAATGCTCATCTGTTAAAAAACCCATCCCACACTTTCAGCTCTCAATTAGTTTTAATTGTGGATTTTCTTCCCTGACATGTTAAATGTTCAGCTCTCCATCTGACAATGGAGTCTGCCAGCATAAAAATGAGAATGGCAAACACAGTTCAGAAAGGATAAGATTTAAAATCATTTTCAGATCTATTTGCATCTAAGGGAATGATTATATTCCAGGGAATCATAAATGGACATATTTTTAACCTGCCACAGTAGATCACCTCCAGTTCTGAGTAGGAGAGAAAAGGAACAACTTACATATGGCAGAGAGTCAATGAAGGAATGAATATTGGCTTCTTTTGCTGCATTAACAATTTCCTCATGTGACACCTGCCGACTGTTGTCTCCATATGCAATGTTTTCACCAATAGTGCAGTCAAAAAGGATCGGTTCTTGTGAGACGATACCAATCTGAGCTCTCAGCCACTTGATATTTAGTGTCTTTGTATTTTTGCCATCAAAAAGCTGAAAACCCAAACATTTTGAATTTTAGTCACGTGGCTATATGTGCATTTGAGATTTACTGTAAATTTATACACAGAAGTTATGCAATTGCAGCTCTTTCCTTAGCGATACATAGTGCCTTGCCCTCCTTCTCTATGTTCCATAATTTTCAAAGGGCTATCATGTAGAAGTGAGGATAGTCCCTTCTGCTGCTTCAGGCCTTTTTCTTGCGTCAAGATTTAATGACGATTTTGAAGACAGTGGAAGATAGGATATGCTGAGACAACGTCAGATAACTTTGTGTAAAGTTCTTTCATTTCTTTCTTCAGGTGAGAACTTTCCTCTATCTCACATATATATTCCCACTGAAAGAACAGATTGGCACTAGAATTCCATTTAAATAAAGGAGGAGTTGGGTTTATTCATTCACACACTTGTAAGCCAAGCATCCAATCTTAAATTTAATTATGATGTAATGCCTGACAATGGACAAATTTACTTCTGGATTCCATACGATGTCATTTCTAGCCAGTTTTCTCACGCTCCTGAAAATTTGGCTACTGAGTTGCCATCATTGTCTGTTAGATAAATGACAACAGATTATTTTTCTGGATAGATCAGTTTCATAATTATACAAGTAATATCAACTCAGACACAAATATACCAGATCATCCAGAGGGCTGTTACATACCCACCAGAATCACCCAGTGCAGTGCTCAGGCTCTGTGACATGATCAGCTGGATAAATTGAAGAGCTGCCCCTTCATAGCATGGCTACTGGATATAATCAGTCTACTAATTCCACAGTTTGTGCTAGAACAGCCAATTCACAGCCAATATAATTGTTTTTCAAAGGAAGGAGATCATAAGAACCTGATTCAAAATCCACTGAAATGAGTGGCAGCATTTCCACATATGTGAATGTAAAGGCAGAGGGGAAAGCCTGAAGGCTAAAATTGCTTTCAACTACTTTGGTATTTGCCACCTCTTTTCCTTAGAATTCCAATGGATTTTCAGGCTGCTAAGATCTGCTCCCTGCTCTTAATTTGATGTGAAAAATCACTGATGAAACTAAAGAACTCAGTTCTATGCTGCTTCTTTCTACACATCAGTTTGCTACACTGGACCTGTTTGGACATTTCAAACTGAAAAAGATCTTGCCCTTTGCATCTAGGCCTTATTTAAGTATTGTTTTACCTTTTGTGAGCATCTCTGCAAAGAAAGCTTCTGAAATCATTCTTATTCTCACCTCACCCAACCCAAAATGTATGTATTCTTTTTCAAACAAAATGTCTGGGTTCTTTTTCAATCAAAATGTCTGATCACATTTATGTCAAAAAGAAAACAACAATAAACAATGTGAAAAAAAAACATGTAAGGTTGCTGAATAAGTAGTGTGGGAAGACCTAGATGTTTTTTAAACCAAAATTACTGAAGTATTCACAATATATAACTTGGAAAGTGGGCATACTCTGAAAGATGTTTCTGACAAGTAAAAATTCCAATAAAATATTTTTTTTTTTATCAATATTCACTATTTTAGGAAAGAAAAGATGGCAAATTCTATTACTTTATTATACAGATGTAGACACATATATTTAATAACTTCTAAAGTGTTCTTAACATAAAGACCTCAGGAAAACCACTCTGAATCCAAAGCCTTCATTAGGCTGTGGATCAGTCATATTTTTACCATGCAGATCTTGTTTTATGAATTCATTATAATGTGAGAAACAGGGCCTTTTCCCATTATGTTATTCATCACATTTAAATAAAGAGCTCTCATGAGCCACTATTTGTCTTTAACATGAAAAATAGGTTTAAAATAAAACTAGGAATATCTATTATACTTTATCACATCAAACCAAATAAGCACACCCTCACTTAACATGTTGACATGTTCTTACAAAAATACGTACCATTTCTCCACCAAGTGGATCATAAAATCTCTCAAGCAGCTGAATAACAGTGCTCTTTCCACAGCCACTGCTACCAACAAGAGCCAGAGTTTGTCCCTTTTCTACTTTTAGATTCAAACCTTGGAGGATTTTGACTCCTGGTCGGTTTGGGTAGTTAAATGCCAAATCTTTGATCATTATGCTTCCTCCAAATGTTTCCTGCAATTGAAATAATGTTCGTGTTACATCTTTAAAACAATTTGACAGAGGATTCAAACAAAATTGCCAAAGTCTTTCCCTCCCTCCCCCATGGTCATTGAAATCAACTGTTTTTCATTTGCTGGAACGCTGACTTTAACCTGGTGATTTGAATATTTGTGAAGCTATAAAATCAAAGTACAGCACTGAACTACTTTGAAAATGCTCATAATTCTGCTGATTGGATTCCACACAAGTTGCACCTTAACCAGATTTTCGACACAAATAACATTTAGGCAGTGTAGGCAAAAGCTGGACTCACAATAGAGAACATAGTCCATGGTGTGTTTATGTAAAGTGTTGAGAAAACATTGACATAAGGAAGTAAGCAGAAAGAGAAGAAAAATGAGTTTGGAGTGAGAAGAATACTGTCCATATTGGCAATAAATAATATTGCCCATCACACTTGGCTTACTTACAGGCTTCTCTCCTTCTTCACTGTAACTATCTATTAAGGGTACTCTTTCAAACAGCAGAAACAAGTGGGTTGCTGATATCTTTGCTTTGGCGTAGTCTGGAGCAAAAGAGCTGGTCTGTCCTAGCGCCATTGCACCAAATACAACAGCTGAAAACACTCTATAAAAAGAAATCAGGGGGAGAAAAATCAATAAATACACAATGAAGAAAAAGTCAATGGAAATGGGACTGTGGTCAATTTTTTCTTTTGCTCAGAGAAAAAAGGGGTTACATTTAAAAAGAATAAAGTAGTAACCAACTATAACTGCTTTAAATACTCATTTAGCTTCAGAAATGTCTTTTATTCTCTTTTACGGACATGAGATGAACAAGACTGTTCCAAATTCAATGTTTTCGTTACCTATTAGGACTAATTTCTTTAATTATTAATACTGGTGAACTGCATTAAGTCTCAACTGGGGCTAAGAGGAAAGTGGTGGATGGGTGGTAAAATCGCTACTCTAATCCTGTTCCAATATTGCTGTGGTTTCTTCTCTATGGTTCAATGACCTCTGGAAGTTAGTGATTAATTTTTAAGGCATCAATGAAAATAAGAAATCAAGCATGTAATAAGGTGACAGTAAAGATTTAATTTGCTATGACAGCTTTGCTGGAAAGAAACTGAAGGGTTTACAACACAAAAAAGAAGATTGAAAACTGTACTATTGTTGTTTTATGGTGAATTTAGATGTATCTTTACAGGCTACATTAGAATGGTTTAAGAGCCTGATGTCCTCAGCTATTAATTACTGCCACACCACATAAAATTACTCATCACTGAGAAGGAGAAATTGACTTATGAGAACTCTTAGCCTGTGTTAAGGCAAAGTAAAATAAATTAATTTATATTATTTTTATGTTTTCTCTTTAAAGCTTTATAAACTGATCTGTATTATTCTGCATTTGAACGGCTTTGAAGGGCTCACACAGTATTAGGTCAGACAAACTGAGGCACAGGAAGTACACTCACCGAGCTGGCTAGAGATGTTCAGTTAGCTGTTGGGATGCAGACACTTTCTAATGCCTAGTATCAGTCAAAATAAGCTGTGCTATCTACCTTTAATCAGGTTGCCAATAAGATTTTGTACTGATTGGCCTTTGTTAGGTATTCAGGTCACTGATATCCATACTGGTAGAATCTCACTCTTTTCATACTTGTTTCCATGGGCCTGTATTGAGTTAGTGCCTTTTAAATTACAAATTATATGTATTCTGAGTTTATGTACGATCTAGAAGAATGGAACTTTGGTTATGATAGGGGCTCTTAGGTATTATGGCACATGATGAGGTAAACAATGATTAAAAACCCAAAATATAAAAGAAAGAGGCTAAGTATAAGCTATAATTTCAAAATTATTCCTTTAATTTTTGTACAGTTTCTGCCCTTAAAAGCCTATATAAAGTACCCTCAGAGACAAATAATTGTACTGTTCCTTGTGTAACTTCACATTGCAATGGATGCATTTTCTAAGAATACTGCAAATCAGAATCATATTTTATTTGCAGTGCCCATCTAAATTAAAAATAAAATGCTCCACCTGACTATGGGTTTGTGCAATACTCTACATACTGTTCTTACATTCATGGTTCAGACGTCCATTTCCCAAACAAAGATGGCTGATTTAAGTAAACAAGCTTCTTATCAAAAAGTCATCTAAAATAATTCAGTTATCTTTTAATTTTAGTGAACAGCATCTACCTTATGGAATCCCGTTACCCAATTATTTCATGTGTATTTTAGAGAATATTTCAAATTTCAATCAATAAACCTGACACAGAAATAAAAAAGATGCTGATGACCTAATCTTTAAAAAGATTTTTAGAATATTATTATGCTTCAATAAACAGGTACAACCATGGTTTTTACAGAACATACAGAGGACCTCATGCTACATGAACAATAGGATTGTGGGAATTAAAAAACTGGCATAAGTAGGATACCATTTCAAACTCTGGAAAACATAATGGTCCCCAAAAAATACAGAAAAAGAAATCCAAAATTAGGTCTATCCAAACAGCTCAGATTCTGTAGTCACCTGAAGTATCTACTTTGTAATATGCTTTCATTATATTTAATTACAGAAGAATTCGTCTGTTTTCTTATAGCTTACTCAATGGGTTAGTATCTACAGCAGTAAACAGAGACAATTGTCTGGACTGACAGAAAAAGATTGCGAAAGAGATACTTACAAAAACACACTTTTAAACTCCATGTATCCATTTACCACTAGATAGGCACCAAACCGGAAACAGCCAGCATAGGTAAAGAACATCATTGCTTGTGAAAGGGCAAAACAAAATCCAAATATATGTGCCTTCTTCACAGAATTTCTGTAAAAAAGAATGCATATTTTCATAAAAATGTGCAACCATACTGAAGTCCTGATTTGCAAAAAAACCTATTAATTGACTTTAGGTCATACTGTTACAGGTGGGAACTGTATTCAAACAACACAATCCTTTGTCTCCTATTAGAGAGGAAGAGTGTTCAAGAGAAAGTTTCGTTTCCAGTATTTTATTTAATTTCAAGAACGGCTTGGAGTAAGATGACAACTTAACTACTATGTGTAATTATTGTCTTATCATTTCCTAGTTTGAGTGTTAAAACATTTTACAGTTCTGTCCATTATTACCACTTTGAAGATGTAAGTAACACATCTGAAATAGTACTACTGCATCACATAAAAGGAAAAAAAACAAAACAAAAAGGCAGAACTCTTAGCTCATCTACAGCTAAAGCCAAATTTTTGTGTCTTTTTTGATTTACTTGCAATTTTATGTTGAACAAGGAACAAAGCTATTAAGCAGTTCAATACTATATACTTGAAAATCTGTTTCTTTTCAATGTAAGCAGTCAAAATTCCTCTCTCAGATAAGATTAAGCCTGCAAGTATGAGGCAGAAACTAGATTTTGGATGATAAAACTATGCCTATAACTAAAACCAAGGCAGAGAGAAAATTTTCTGCATCTATGAATGATACCAGAAAAAAAGAAAGAAAATATTTTAATGATATTGATGCTATTCACAGGTCACAGCTGTATGGTTCCTTCTGGAAAAAACCCAAACCAATACAAACAGAAGCCAGATTCGCAAGTGAGGGTTTTGTTGACTAAGAGGTTGTTGTGACTTCTGACAGATTTGGACATTAATCCAGAATAACAGAAGGCCTAAACTCAATTTTTATAATATAGAATACCCTTGCCTAATCAGTGGCTTAACATGCACTTAAACATTAACTGAAAAATCCATATCCTACTTCTTCCAGACAAATTGACCATAAGGCAGTAAATTCTTATTTATACTAGAACAACATTAAGATGAAAGTCTTGGAGCATTCCCACCAATGTCACCTTGAGAATGGTAATGCGATGTTCTACATGTTGTGACATATGGACACATAACCCAGCAGCCTGAGAAAAATGCTAAGTAATAAACTTTATGACCTGCACTGTGCTCTAACTACTCGGTTATTTTGGTGGATGTATTATCAGTACCTCTACTTGTCTCCCATTATATCTGTGTACATATGCCGCCATTTCCTTTACTTTTCTTATGGATGTCTGGAAATGAAACTCTGAATTCCAAAGGAATAAAATCTAATTGACACTATGTTTTTAATTTTTTACTGTAAGGCTTTTTAAAATTTGATTTAGCCCAGGCAGATTTATATTCCATTTTTTTTTAGTCACAAATAAATGAGTAATTATTCCAATGTTTTCAATCCTATTCCTATTTTGAAAAATGGCTTAATGAAATATTCAGCTTACATGTAAAAGTTTTAAATTAAATATATAAACCACTTCAGGTAGGAGTTGAGATTAGCTGACTTCCAAGCCTCACCTAAAACTAACATTTTTCCAAGCCAAGTGACTTCACAATAGAAGATACTCATCACAGAAAATTAATTAAATCATAGAACAAAAATGCTGGCTGTTGGTTGCATTTGTTAATAAAAAATATGCAAATATTTACATTAATTCTGAGTTATTATACATTAAATCACACACAGTAACAAATAAATCCATGTTTGTCCAAGTAAATGTTTGTAATTTATTCTATTATTTAAGTACAGATTTTTTTAGCTTGGTTATTGTTATTATACCTGTATGGTACGTGCAAATGTTCTCCGTACATCGACTCAAATTTTCTTTCTCGGGTCAAACTAACAACAGTTCTAATATTTTCTATGGCTTCTGTAGCAATCTGCAATAGGAACACAAATGTTTTAATCAAAAGTTAAGTTTATGTTGCAATTCTTCATCTTAAACTAATAAAAAGGTTCTGGTAGAATATAATGCTGTTTTTTTTTTGTGGTAATTGTTTTTAAAATAATTGACCTTTGATACCAAAAGTATTTCACACTTTAATTTTTATGACAGGGAGATTTTCTGATGATGTTCAGGATTTTCTTGGAAGAACTCTTTAATATCCTCCAAATAAATAGTAAAAAACTGTCAGACAGCAGTTACATTTATGAAGAAGATAGTCAATAAGAAAAATGGCAATTTAGCATTTAACTTCCAGCCCACTGAGTTTGGGCTCTAATAAGAAAGTCAAAGTGACTTCTGTGTTTAGAGCCTAATTTAGATCTCTGCAGTAAATATTTGATCTGATCAATAATACCTTCTTCAAACTTGCAGATTCTTTATACTTCAGTCATTTGCATACAAAGAATAAATGGGGAGAGGCTTTTTTTTTTTCCACAAAACTGACAATTTTTTTTAACATCCTAAAGCCTATAAAAATTCAACCTGATTTTATATTTCAATTTTAGAAAGCATAGAATAAATACACACCTATTGTACACAAGACTGTTACTGCATTTGGTGTGTTACATAGCTCATATTTTACATGAAGGTCTTTAAGAACTAGTGTTTCGGAACACTGTGCTTCTCTGAAGCTAGTTCCTTGAATACCCACTGTTTTGAGTTCATGCTTAGAATTCAGCAAAAGGCCTTTTTCTACACAAAGCTTCCTGAACTGAGCACTTACACAAAAAGCAGGAGAGAAGCTTCAGGGAGAAGCACAGCTACTTTTAATAAGTTCTTGTACTACAATAGGCCTGTTAGTCTCACTCCAGTGCCTGGTAAAATCATGGAGAAGGTTATTCTGGGAGTTACTGAAAACCCTTGAGAGACAATGCAGTTGTTGGTCACAGCCAGCATAGGTTCCTGAGGAGAAAGTCCTGTTTAACTTGACTTCCCTTTATGACTAGGTCACCTATGTAGTTTACCAAGGGAAGCCAGTGTATTTGTGGGGCTTTTTTTCTTTTTTTGACACTGTCTCTTACACTATCCTTCTGGACAAGATTTCCACCATACAGCTAGGCAAGTGCATAACACGCTGGGTGAACAATTGGCTTGGGCTCAAAGAGTTACAGTAAATTGGAGTTACATCAGGATGGCGGCCAGTCAATAATGGGTTCACCAGGGATCAGTTTTAGGGCCAGTGCTCTTCAATGTTTTTATAAATTATCTGGGTGCAGGAGTAGAATGTATCCTAAGTCTGGTGATGATACTAAATTAGGAGGAGTTGTGGACTCCTTCAAGGTTTAGAGGGGCCTTACAGGGAGACTAAAGAGCTGGGCAGTTACCAACCATATGAAATTTAACAAGAGCAAGTGCCACATTCTGCACCTGAGACAGGATAATCCTGGTTACACATACAAATTAGGGGAAAGATAGAGCAGCCCCACAGAAAGATTTGGACGTTTGGGTTGATGGCAAATTGAACATGAGTTAAGTGTGCCCTGGCAGTCAAAAGAGCCAACTGTGTCCTGGGGTGCATCAAGCACAGCACAGCTACCTGGTCGAGGAAGGTGATTATCCCAGTCTACACTGCAACGGTGAGGCCCCGTGTTGAGTACTGTGTGCAGTTTTGGACATTTAAATAGGAGAAGGTCATTAAGCTATTAGAGTGTGTCCAGAGGAGAGTGACCAAGGTGGTGAAAAGTCTTGAGGGCAGGACTTATGGGGAGCAGCTGAGGTCACTTGTTTTGTTTAGCTTGGAGAAAAGAAGGCTGAGGGGTGACCTCATCACAGTACACAACTTCCTTAGGGGGGGCAGCGGAGGGGGAGGTCTTCCAGAGAGCTCCAGAGAGGATCTCCTCTCTCTGGTGACCAGTGGCAGGACATGAGGAAATGGAACGAAGCTGTGTCAGGGGCTGTTCATACTGGACATTAGGAAAATGTTCCTCACTGAGAGGGTGGTTGGTCACTGGAGCAGGCTCCCCAGGGAAGTGGTCATGATGCCAAACCTGTCAGAGTTCAACAAGCGTCTCTATGACACTCTTAGTCATATGGTTTAGCTTTAGGTAGTCCTGTGAGAAGCAAGGAGTTGGATCTTCCAACGTGAGATATTCTATGATTCTGATTCTATGAACAGAATGAAATTCTGTTGTGAAAATTGACCCTGTAAATTCATTTACAGGACATCAAAGTTATGGCAATTCACCATACAGTTCAAATGCCTATATTCTAAAACGGGGAAAAGAAAAAATATTCTCCACACTACACTACTAAGTTTTCTAAGGTATCTAAACCACAGACCTGAAAATATTTTTCTTCATGAACTGTCACCAAAGATTTTTCAACTGTGGTACTGTTATCTTTGTTCTAAAATATAGGGATATAATTATCTTATAGCCTCAATAATGCTTGTGCCACTGTTTGAAAATTTGCACATAATTGACTAATCCACTGATTTGAATGCAATAACACAATGTTAATGATTACAAAGAAATTAAATATTTTTTTTTCTTCTTAGTTATATTGTCTCACCAATACCCAAAGGAGTAGTCATTTTGGTTCGTTAGTAGCATAGCTTCAGCAACCTTTTGCAGAAAGCAAATTTTCCAAATAGAACACCATATTCACTGAAGAAAACTGCTTTTTAAAAAAATGGTCATTGAATAAAATGTCTGTAGGCTAGTGTAGTCTAGGTAAAATCACATATTTTTGTAACACTTGTGTTAATTCTTCACAATCCGCGACATTATGAAAGGCTGTAGTCCCTATTCCAAGAATTGTCAACCTTTTTTCTGTTGTATCTTACAACAAAACAATATGAAATAAATGCTCAGTCATTATAAAGAAGAAGCAGAAGAAATGTAGTCAGCTGGAAGGAAAGGAAATGCATCCTTTGGCTTGTATGAAAAAGCCCATGGAAAGATCATTATGTACAATTCCCTGTAGACTTGGAGGGACAAGGACGTTTTTCAGCATCTTTATCTACAGACATAATAGAAGGAAACAAAACCTATTTAGTAGATAGGAGTTATGGGGCAGAAGGTGAGGGAGGTGTCAAATCCAGATTAAGACATATGATTTAGGTGTCTTAAGATACCAGTGTACTCAATGGATACCCATTCAACAGAAGCAGAAAGCAATCCAGTTGCCTGTGCATTATGTGCCTACCAGTCTGTTTCTGCAGGACTGTTGACTGAAGAAGGAAGGACTCTAATTCAACTGCCCACATATCAGTAGCTTGCGCCACTGGAGATCCTCTAGGATACTCAAGACATTTGGGTAAGGCATGGCAGATATGACATAAAACATAGAGTAAATCCATATCCCTTTGAAATGGCAGCTAGAGACCACCCAGAAACCATTGCATCTCCAATAACTGTAAGAGGACATTAGACTGCTAGCAAATATGCAGACACAAACATTTAAACACTAAATCTGGAGGTTAATATCATTCCTTATGTGCATGGCTTTAGATAAACTACTTTCTTCTCAGCAACTTTAAAAAAACAGTATGACATATGAGGGGATTTTAGAAAAATTTTACCTTGAAGAGAGCAATATCCAGGAAGTGATGAAATAGTTGTTCTGTCCCAGAAAGGTTTTTGAAATGAATTGACATTAAATGTGTTTATCTAATTTCTTAAACAAGAGTCTAGCCTTCTCAATTTTCAGTTCTTCCACTCAGGAAATAAAGGAATGGAAAACACACCAAGAAACCAGTAGATATATATGTATTATCCCTGCAAACATTAATAAAATGAAAGAGAAGGGAAAAAAAGAGCAGTATAATATATGTAAGACAGATTACATGCCAAAAAGGGATGACAGAAAAGAAATAAGAGAATGTCAAAATGAAATTGTAAAATTAGGAAAATAGAGATGATCAGAACAGGAAGGAGAAAATAATGTGCCAGAGGAGTGCTTAGCACATTCTGGGGTTTACCCAGAATAAATAACATTCAATTATTATTGAAGAAGTGTTATGCTCTGTAGGTCTACAAGTGTAACTACATAGAGTTTAGCTGTCTCTGGAAGTTATATATTATGATATGTTCTTGTATTTCAAAGTAATACATCCATCAACAATGCTTTGGTAAATATGACTGTAGACATTACAGAAACAAACTTCTCTAGACCCACCTTTCCTGCAGCTTCCAGCTCTTCTTTATCTTTTTTAGTATGCCCAGCCAACATCTTTATTTCAATCATTCCTGCCAATGCAATGATTGGCACAACAGCTAAAAGTAGTAGGGTCAGCTGCCAGCCATAAACTAGTGATATAATAATTCCAGTCCCCAGGTTAGCTACATTTTGGGTAATTAATGCCAATCGGGCACCAGTTGCCTGGAGGAAAAAAAAAGACATTTCTTTCTAAAGTAACTGCATCTTAAATAAGGAAAGCATTTTCACCTATAATATTCTTGATTCTCAAGACATAATTTAGAACGTCTTAGCTCAGTTTTGCTATTTTTCAAAATGGGAGTTTCTTAAGTGATCGTGTAAAAAATCATCTAGATCACACTTAATTCTGCTCTCTCTATATTCTGATTACTTAAATTTGCACTGTAATTTCTAAATTCTGCTACTGAAGCTGAACAGGCTTTGCCCATATCACGTATTTACATTTACAGCTAAATATTAAGATCTGTCACATTTTGTAGATCATGCAGCTGACTTTAGAAGTCATCACCCAATGAATAATAAATTTAAATATTTAACTTCTACTGTGGAAATAAGGCCAAAGATATTACAGAACTCCTCAGTTCAGTGAAAAAGCACATAACTTCATGGAGCGGCAAAAATTTACTTACACGTACACAAATAATTCCATTAAGTACTCTTTAGATTAATACTAGAGACCCCTGAAGGTCCACAAATTTCTTCTAAAGAATCTCCAAAAAGTAACAAGAGGAAGTCAATTGCTACTATGCCCATTTTTCTTTTTAATATAAGGAATCCATACAATCAAAAAAATAGTAGGAGGTTATAAACTGAACAAATTTAGATGTGCAACTTCAGGTAAATAAGATCTCTCTAAAGAGACTTTTATCTAAAGAGATTCCCATTGAATTTGTTTGATAATGAAGATCACAATACGGCACAATAGTAAACTTAAAAAAAAAGTTTACTTGGAGAATATTTTGTCAAACTCAAGACTGTTATCCAACCTTGGAAGAATCTTGGAGCAGGTTCTCCTGGATGGCATGCTAAGGCACATGAAAAACAACAAGGTGGCTGGTGACAGCCAGCATGGCTTCATTAAGGGGAAATCCTGCCTGATCAATTTAGTGGCCTTCTATGATGAGGCTACGGAACTGATGGACAGGGGTAGAGCAGTTGATGGCATCTACCTGTACTTGTGCAAAGCGTTCGACACTGTCCCACACGACATCCTTGTCTCTAAATTGGAGAGACATCAATTTGGTGGATGCACCACTCGGTGGATAAAGAACTGGCTGGATGGCTGCACGCAAAGAGTTGTGGTCAATGGCTCAATGTCCGGCTGGAAACCAGTAACAAGTGGTGTCCCTCGGGGATCAGTGTTGGGACCAATCTTGTTCAACATCTTTGTCGCTGACATGGACAGTGGGATTGAGTGCGCCCTCAGCAAGTTTGCCGATGACACCAAGCTGCGTGGTTTGGTTGATAAGCTGGAGGGAAGGAATGGCATCCAGAGGACCTTGACACGCTTGTGAGGTGGGCTGATGCCAACCTCATGAAGTTTAACCATGCCAAGTGCAAGGTCCTACACCTGGGTCGGAGCAATGCCAGGCATGGCTACAGGTTGGGCAGAGAAGAGATACAGAGCAGCCCTGCAGAGAAGGACTTGGGGGTGTTGGTCGATGAGAAAATGAACATGAGCCGGCTTCAGTGCGTGCTTGCAGCGCAGAAACCAACTGTATCCTGGGCTGCATCCAAAGGAGCGTGACCAGCAGGTCAAAGGAGGTGACCCTGCCCCTCTACTCTGCTCTTGTGAGACCTCACTTGGAGTATTGTGTGCAGTTCTGGTGTCCTCAACATAAAAAGGACATGGAACTGTTGGAACAAGTCCAGAGAAGGGCCACGAGGATGATCAGGGGACTGGAGCACCTCCCATATGAAGACAGGCTGAGCAAGTTGGGGCTATTCAGCCTGGAGAAGAGAAGGCTGCATGGAGACCTCATAGCAGCCTTTCAGTATCTGAAGGGGGCCTATAGGGATGCTGGGGAGGGACTCTTCATTAGGGACTGTAGGGATAGGAAAAGGGGTAACAGGTTCAAACTTAAACAGGGGAAGTTTAGATTGGATATAAGGAGGAAGTTCTTTACTGTGATGGTGGTGAGGCACTGGAATAGGTTGCCCAGGGAAGTTGTGAATGCTCCATCCCTGGCAGTGTTCAAGGCCAGGTTGAACAGAGCCTTGGGTGACATGGTTAAGTGTGAGGTGCCCCTGCCCATGGCAGGGGGTTGGAACTAGATGATCTTAAGGACCTTTCCAACCCTAACTATCCTATGATTCTAACCAGTCAAACCCAAGCTGCAACTTTATTGCATACTAGTCCAAATATGAAAATTCGAAACAAAATTTTACTTACTCCTTTCACTTGTGAGGCATCATTAGCAAGTCTTGTAGTTAATGCGCCAGTATTATTTTTAGTATTATCAAACCAGCTCATGTCCTACAATCAGAAACATTTTTCTTAGGACCAGTTTTTGGACATTTCACATAGACCACAAAGTAAAACCGAGGTCTAGCTAATATAACTGAGCTTATTGGCAGAAAAATATGTATCTGGCAGTGCATCTGTTCTGCATATTTAATTACTCTAATCCCTTCATTGCACAGTGAATGTTTTTAGAGAAAAGTATACACATGTGGATGGCCTGATGTGTACACTGTCACTGCTGAGAAGGAAGAAGAGTAGCCTGGGGGATTCCCAGATCCAAAATTTACCCTCCCCCACTACTGCGGAAAGTGCATCTGCTTGGAGAAGATGACTCTTCAGTCATACTCCTTCATAACTGCAAAGCTGTTTGAGGGTGAATTAAGTGTATGGCATTCTCAGGGCAAAACCTCACAGCTCATTGCTTGTTTTGAAGGGCTTATTTGGAAGCTATGAGACAAACCAATCCATCCAACTGGTCTATCTCATCAGTCAACTGCTGGGGTCAGGTACATAGTTTAGACACCATGTGATCAAATATCTGATTGAAACTTTCATGGGTAATATGTATTGAATGAAAACCTGGTGATGCAATGCAGGCAATTGTGACCTCAAGCCTCAGTTGTAAGATCGTTCTTTCATTAGTTTTTCAGCCAGGCTGGTCTATAAATGAGTTTTTCAGACTACAACAGCTCTTTGTCTGCATTGCAAATGGTCATGTTCAAATGAATCAAATTCTGTGTCTACGTTTAGCTTTACATGCAAGACACAACCCCTCAGAAATACTATATTGTACATTTGAAAATTTAAAATATTGATCCTGAAATCATGCAAGATTAAGGCCAATTTAGATAATTAAATTAATTACTTAATACCACTATGAAATATTTCTAATTCTCTGAAAGTGGCTTTGTATTAATACACAACTGTAGATTTAGGAACTCTTTGAAGGAGACATTCAAGAACTAAATAAAACCATAATTGTACATATTGCAATTTAAATCAGACATTTGAACTAAGAGTTACAATGTAAGCTGCACTGCTATTTCATTTCTTTAGAGAAGAAAGGGCACCAAGAAAGCAAAGCAGGTAAATGAACAACACATAATGGGATACTGCTGGTGCATAATAACCTATCAGGCCATTGTAATTTGGCTGTAAATCTAAGTCCTTGCAAGGAGTACATAAAATGCTCTTGTACTTGCATTGATTTAAGACTCTCCTTCTAAGGGTACTTTGCTTAACCAGATGTAACAAACCAAATTGGTTTCTAGACTGATTTAAAGAATATTATCTGTAGGAAAGTAATAGCATGACAGAATTAAGTTATTTTATGGTATCTATACAATTAATCAGTTTCAACACCCTAGAAATAAAAATATTTATTTTCTTTACCTGCCTAAGCATTGCTTTAAATGCCATGAATCGAAGCCTCATTGTAAGAATTTCTCCAGCTTTGCCAAATGTGAAACCCTATTTGAGAAAAGATACAATGCTTAGCATACTATTATATTGTTTGTGCTTATTCAATAAATATTTTAGATACATTGTCTCTACATCATCAGAGTACAAAATACTGCAGTCCTGACTGCACTAAGCAAATATAAAAACAGGCTTAATATTCATCAATTCTAATAGGTTCACAGTACAACATTCAAACAATATTTATCAAAAAAAAAAATGCAGAATATAGCATTACTTCCCAGCACTGCTTCACCACCATACTTCAAGGAATCAAGTAATCACCCCTTTGACTTCATTTTTGTATGAGTTGATCGAAGTCAGATTTAAACAAGTGGCTTTTTGGGCTGCTCATTTTAGATTAAAGACACCGTAAGGCAACCTGAGTTCATGGAAGTCAAATGCAAATTTCCCATTGACTCCAACAGTAAGATTTCTTCCCCATGATCCTAACACAACCTGACATAGCAATCAGCAGTAATACATCAGTGATGTTTTACAATGACTTGTAGCCACATATATGAATCAATTAAAAGATCAAAAAGGAAACATGCAGGTTAAAATTTTGGGAAGATAGATACACTCTTCCTACATTTTTCTATGACATCGTGGTTTACAATTAGCTTTGTTTAGCTCACTATCACCTTTAGGTGATTACAAATACTGATTGTTTGGTATCTACTTTTGTGAAATTGAATACTGTTAAAATACAAACAACGGATGGAACTGTACTATGCTATACTAGGAAAAATTATCATGGCATATTCCAATTAGCAAATACTTCTCAGTTAATTTTGATCATCATCTTTTCTGTGTCAGTAAATTTGCACAGGTATGTGACTTAGAAAAAATCACAAAAGAACATCAGAGAATGGGCACTATATAAAGAAATTATGTTTCAATTTTTCTTCCATTCTCACTAAATGAGAAGGATCAAGGAGGGACCTTGACATGCTTGTGAGGTGGGCTGATGCCAACCTTATGAAATCTAACCATGACAAGTGCAAGGTCCTACACCTGGGTCACAGCAATCCCAGGCACAGCTACAGGTTGGGCAGAGAAAAGATTCAGAGCAACCCTGAGGAAAAGGACTTAGGGGTGTTGGTCAATAAGAAAATTAACATGAGCTGGCTTCAGTGTGCACTCTCAGTGCAGAAAACCAAGTGTATCCTGGGCTGCATCATGACCAGCAGGTCGAAGGAGGTGATCCTGCCCCTCTACTTCACTCTTGTGAGACCTCACTTGGAGTATTGTGTGCACTTCTGGTGTCCTCAACATAAGAAGGACATGGAACTGTTGGAACAAGTCCGGAGGAGACCCACAAGGATGATCAGGGGACTGGAGCACCTCCCATATGAAGATAGGCTGAGAAAGCTGGGGCTGTTCAGCCTGGAGAAGAGAAGGCTGCATGGAGACCTCATAGCAGCCTTCCAGTATCTGAAGGGGGCCTATAAGGATGCTGGGGAAGGACTCTTCATTAGGGACTGTAGTGATATGACAAAGGGTAATGGGTTCAAACTTAAACAGGGAAGTTTAGATTGGATACAAGGAAGAACTTCTTTACTGTGAGGGTGGTGAGGCACTGCAATGGGTTGCCAAGGAAGGTTGTGAATGCTCCATCCCTGGCGGTGTTCAAGGCCAGGTTGGACAAAACCTTGGGTGACATGGTTTAGTGCGAGGTGTCCCTGCCCATGGCAGGGGGGTTGGAACTAGATGATTTTAAGATCCTTTCCAACCCTAACTATTCTACGATTCCATAATTTGGGATGTCTCATCTCAATAAACTCTTACCACTCAAATTTGAAATATTATATGAACATTTATAAATTAATCAAACCTATCATAGCCATCCACAAGCCAGTCTTCTATACTCAAGGCCTTCTTGAATGCATGTGCAAAAAGAAAATTCCATAAGTAAACACTGAGTTTTTTGCAAGAGATTATTTATGCTGCTGTCCCAAGTGCGCTTCATTATTTTGCTGTGTATGCTCATTCAATGGATAAAACTATACAAACATTCAGAAATTATAAACCATACTATAGATGAAAATATTACAATGCCAAAGTTTGCACTTGTATGATTACTACTTTACCATGGCACTCTTGGAACAGTTAGATATATATAAGAATTAGGGAATTTTATTTAAGAAATTGAGATGGCTATAGAAATCAGTGAGAGCATGGTATAGGTATTACTGTTCAACCGTTAGTATTTAAGCAGGAAGAGCTGAATATCAGCATGAAGGGGTTTACTTGATGAACTGATCTAGGGAATGTTCGGGCGCACTCCCATAAGGTAAGACTTGAATGGGGAAGGGGTGAGGGGAGTAAAATTTGAGAGCTTAATGCAGGAGACTGGAACATTTGAAATTATAACAGATTCAAATAGGCCCGAGAGTGAGAAAGGAGTGGTATAGTGTAAAGGCTTGAGAGGTTGGCTGTTAGGTGGCAACGTAAAAAGAGTGAAAGAATCCAAAGTTTCATGCCAAGATGTGTTTGACTTGTGAAAAAGAGGGAAAGTTCTGAAGTTAAGAGGTCAGAATAGGTTGGAAGGTCTCTAACACATGAAAAGCTCCAGGTCAAAAAAGATATAGCTCAGCACAAGGCACATCTAGAATCATAAATGCGGGTTCTGTTTTGAACTGGAGAAATTGTATTAAGAAGTCACAAATTTTTAGTATATTTTAGATCTGGTTTCTAAAACATGACAAACGATCATAATAAAGGTAAAATAATAAAACATACCTGAACAAAGAAAGTAAAAAAGGAAACGATCCCAAGTACTAAAAACAGCACTGAATATAAGTTGCTCTTTTCTCTTAAAACTTTCTTGTCTGTTTCTGAAAAGATCTATAAAATAATAGTTAAAACAACTTTTTTTAATCAACTAATAATCTAAAATACTTCCATTTTTCTCAGTAACTATGGTAGTCATTCGCATTAATATAAAATTTGAGCATGAGTTACATATGATTAGAGGTATAACAAGTGAATTTCAGACTGTAGCAAGATTTTTACAATTTTGTAAATGTCATATAATTCTTCATATTTTTGTAAGATTGCTTCATCCACTCCTCAGCTTCATTATGCAGTGATTGTTTAAGACCTGCCTTTATTTGAAATAAATGTTGTGGGCTTTATAGATTTTGCATGTTTTATTCAAACTTACCCCTATAATTTCTGAAAATATGATTGCAAATGCAGGTTGTAAAACTCCATTGATAATTGCACATAAAGTTCCAGCTACAAAGTATGGCCATTCAGTTTTGTTCAACTTCATAATTTTCAGAAATGAAGCTGGAACTAATTCTTCATCCTAAAAAATGGGAATTTTGTTAGGACAAACATATATCTATTTGGAGAAATACAGAGAAAAAAGATTAGTATAAATTTCCTATTCCTAGAATCTACTCAGAGGAAGTTAAAATGTATTTTTAATAACAAGAATAATTAACTTATTGTATATTTATTATTTTAATACAAGGAAGGAAGAGCTGTTAGAATATGTCTATAACTCTTGTCATCATGTTTTAGTTTATCTATATAATTTTCATTGATTGATACTACTGGTATTGGTCAGTGGTTACTGAACTATTCATTCTGGGCATATTGCTCTGTGTAATCCATAACTAGAGTACTTCAAGTAATTGTTCATTAAGCAATTTATAGCAGCAAAGTATTTGTTGCAAACATGAAGGCAATCGTATTTGTTCTACGTTTTTTTTGTAAGGTTTGTTGTAAGAGTTGTATGTGCACCAGATGTCCTGTCTCTGATCCAAAAATGAATGTTTAGACTATGTTAGTATGGTATGCAAATACCTAGTATAGTGAAAGGTTTCCCTGCCCATGGCAGAGGGATTGGAACTAGATGATCTTAAGGTCCTTTCTAACCCTAACCATTCTATGATTCTACAATGCTATGATTCTATGTAAGTATATTTCTTTTACAGCAAATTAATTTTCAAGAATAAGCTCATCCTTGTTACATATTTTTAAGTCCCCATTTTATTTTTATAATCATTCATGGTGATAATAACAAAACAAGATATGAACAGTATCAGTCAAAGGCTATTTGAATTAGAAAATTCTCATTATTTTTTACCCCTATCAAATGTGTCCTTCATCTTGTACATTTCTAGAGCAGGACATTGAATTTAATTTTAATATACTTTGTTGAAAGGAATCGAAGTTTATTAACAGCTCTGCAAAGATACTTACAGGTGAACTCTTTTTCTCATCAGTATCCCCATTTTCTGCTCCGGGCTTTTTTGTATTTCTCCGAGTCGAATGTCTTCTCAATCCTCTTGTTAAGGATTCTTCAAATTCTGGTTCAGATTCACTTTTTTTGACACTAAGTGCATTCTCATATTTTTCTGATGATGGAACTTCAGCTTCTATTGACTAAAAGAGGGAAGAACATGATGCTAAGATTAATTATGCATATACTACTTTGAACTTTCAAAATTACGAGGTAATCAAGGTAAAAATAACTGTCATTATTTCAGTGGAAAGATATATGGGGAAAACTGTATCTAATGCTATAAAACAGATACAAAAATCTGTATTATATTTGAGTATATCTCTATCTTCAGAGTTTAATTCATATATAAGAATATCCCATCTCTCAAGAAAAGGCTTGTAGTATGTGTAAGGCAGAGGAGTGGAAGTAACTGCTCTTTTTTATGAATTAACTCCTAACAGAGTTTTAAATAGAGTGTAAATCATTTGCACTCATCTTAGGATCTTTTTGAATTATTTCTCAGTGGGTACACTGTTTACTCATGAAGTGACAAAAAGTTACTCCTTTTAGTACAGAACACTTAATTCTTGACTTTGAATGTAATAAGGAAATTCTGGGTGGAACAAGTCAAAAAGAGGTTTTGGCTGAAAAATCAGAACAGTCTGGTAAAGAGCCCTATTTTTGGTCATAGTTTGCCAATCCCTTTGACAGAATAAATAAATATATATGCAGCACTGAGGTATTTAGTTGTAACTGAATTCAAAGTTGCCTTCAACATGTATTTCTTTTTTTTTCAGAAAACTTTTATTTCTTACTGCTTTTTGCACTACTAATAAAAATAACTTATTTTGCTTTCTCTCTTGTTTTTGTTATTTTCTCTTTTATTAAGCTCAGTTATAACCTAACTATAGCAAAGGACATTGGAAAGTATCAAAATATTTTGTTATTCACTTAATAACTAAAACATTTCTGTTATTTACATTCATTTCCAACCTGGCTACATAACTTTTAAAGCATACATATTTCTGCATTCAGCATAGTTGGAATCTTTTTCTCCTATTCCTTCATTATTTTATTTTTGTTTCACAAAGAAATTCAGTGTGAAGGATTATAACCAAACATCTTAAAATGCATGCTCTATTCCTCCAATATCAGCTACTGTATTTTACCTTTTATCATAGGCTAACAAAAAGTAATGGAATAGCAAACTACTGGAGTCAGCTGCTCTACATTAACTGCATAAAAGGAAAATATGAAATAAACCATAAGCTTAAATCCCTAGGCAATTAAAAATTTACTGTGCTGGGTTTAAATAGGTCCAGTATCAAAACTAGTTGTCCTCTCTTTCAAGTTATTGCTCTCCTTTCAAAGTAGATTTTTTTTGCTGTTAACACAATATGCTGCAGAATTTCTCATACTTCTGTTAGCATACAGTAACCATGGGCATGGAATACAAAAAACAAAATGAGGCAACAGCTAGAAAGAAAAGTACCTGCATGTTAACGAGTTTGTAGTAGATTCCTTTTCTCTCAAGCAATTTAAAATGATTCCCTTGTTCTGTGATAACTCCACCTTCGAAGACAGCTATAAGATCTGCATTTCGGACTGTTGACAGTCTATGAGCTACTACAACCGTGGTGCGCCCTTCCCTTGCCTAGAAATAACAATATTTAGTATGAGCATTTCTAAATATATTAAAAATTGTTCATTTTCATATTAGAGTTGAATAAGACCCAAGGGAAACCTTAAAATGGTTCACATAAAAAATATAACTTTCAAAAAAAATTTAAAAACCAAATTTCAGTAGGTATCTTAAAACAGAAATGTAATCTTTAGCTTGGAGATTAATATTAAAGACAGTCTTTCACTGTGGCGCATAACACTACCAATTTTCAATCACAAATATCTAAACAAAATTCCTAATATTTCAAATTTTAGAATGTTACAATGTTACAAACATTAAAATTTTTAAAATGCTAAATGTTCTTCTATTTAAGCCCATAGCTGTTCAATTAAACCTTAAAATCTGTGAAGGAGTTTATACTCAGAAGCATTAGAAAATATTTCAGACTGACATTTAAAAAATGTCAGTGTTTTAAGCTCTAAGTCACTGACAACTCAAGTGGCTTTATTGAAAATAAAATTCTCTATGATTCCATGTGAAATTTCCATTACCTATCTTTGGATATTTATATGCCTATCACAAATAATGTATCAAATGTCACAGCTTGCCATTTTAATTACTTGGCTGTATTAAAATGATCAAGCAACTTTTAGTTTAAATAATCAAAGTAATGACCCCAAATAGTGGAACTTTGTTGGAACCTGGATGGAGTTCCTCCTCAGTGACATCCCTCAAGCGTCCATACAAGGACCAATGCTGTTTAATATCTTCTTATGGACATAGATAAATGGGATTGAGTGCACACTGAGCAAGTTTGTGGATGACACCAAGATGAGTGGTGCAGTTGATTTGCTTGAGGGAAGGGATGTCACCCAGAGAGACCTCAACAAACTTGAGGAGTGGGCCCATGTGAACCTCACAAAGTTTAAGAAGGCCAAGTGCAAGGCCCTGCACCTGGGTCAGGGCAATCCTCAATATCAGTACAGGCTGGGGGATGAAGGGATTGAGAGCAGCCCTGCAGAGAAGAGTTTGGGGATACTGGTGGATGAAAAACTGGACATGAGCTGACAATGTGTGCTAGCAGCCCAGAAGGCCAGCTCTATGCTGGGCTGTATCAAAAGAAGTGTGGCAAGCAGTTTGAGGGAGGCGATTTTGTCCCTCTACTCTGCTCTTATGAGACCCAACCTGTATTGTGTTCAGCTCCAGAGTCACCTGTACAAGAAAGATAGGGACCTCTTAGAGCAGGTCCAGAGGAGGGCCACAAAAAAGATCAGAGGGCTGAAAGACCTCTTACATGAAAATAGGCTGAGAGAGTTGGGGTTGTGCAGCATGGAGAAGAGAAGGCTCCAGGGAGGCCTTACTGTGGCCTTTCGCTATATAAAGGGGACTTATAGCATATGTGGAGAAAGACTATTTACCAGGTACTGTAGTAAGAGGATAAGGAACAATGGTTTTGAACTGAAAGAAGGTAGACTTAGATTGGATATAAGGAAGAAAGTTTTTATAGTGAGGGTGGTAAGACACTGGAACAGGTTGCTTAGAGAAGTTGTGTATTCTGCATCATTGGAATTGTTTGAAATCAGGCTGGACAGGGCTTTGAGCAACATGGTCTAGTCAAAGATGTCCCTGCCCATGGCAGTAGGGTTCAATTAGTTGATCTTTTAAGGCCCCTTCCAACCCAAACCATTCTATGATTGTAGGAGTCCCTAGGTCTTCTGCAAAGGTTTGTGAGGAACCAAATTTAGAAGATAATGTGACAAAGAAAAATAACTTCTCTACTAAGTGTACTTATAGTAATAATTCTCCTCAAACTGTCTTTATCCAACATCAGTGGGAAGCAGAGTATGATTGAGCAACTTCAGAATGCCATTTGGGGGTATAGCCCCAGTATCAATATAAAGACTCCTGAGTTGTTTCAGGGATCAGCTGTGCCTTAGTGAGACAGCTCTACATTAGGAACAAAATAAGAAGTATTTAAGTGAAGCAAATGCTTCCCTGGAGCATGTCCTGCCAAGTCACTGCAACAATCACTTATGACATGATGGTAGCACTTATCTTGTCTGTCAGTCTTCAACAGAAGTTAATTAAGTAGGTGATTAATAACAATATGCATGTGACTAAAGTAAGTGCAGGGGATGGTATTTACACCAAGAAAATGTTGAATTAAAGTTAAAAACACAGAAAATTTAATTCCACCTTCTTACTCAAAAAAATGACTACTCTCTTATAATACCTGCAGGATCTCAAAAATTCTCTGTATAATGAATATTTGCCAAATCCAAGTTTATCTTTTATGTTTTAAGAGTCTGTTTCTTGCAGCTCTTTCAACAAATGTTTTGGAGAAAAAGAAAGTAAGTATTAGGCTTCTCCGTGTCTGCTTCATTTTAGAAGCCTACTGACCTTGTCCAGTGCTGCCTGCACAACTGCTTCACTCTCAGTATCCAAAGCTGATGTTGCCTCATCAAGCAGAAGAATTTTAGGATTGCGAACCAGAGCTCGGGCAATTGCTATTCTTTGCTTCTGGCCTCCACTCAGCTGTGCCCCTCTTTCTCCAACGAGGGTTTCAAACTTCTACAAGACAACCACACACATTTCCAAAACACTCAGTGGCACAGTCCTTTCAACAGAGAAAGACAGTGTAAAGAAAAGCGACATCAGTGGCAGGAGCCCCAGCAGCTTCTCCTTCCACTAAACCGCTAAAGGATACACAACCACTTGGATATACCTGCCTAATCTTTTGTGTCCCTGGAACTCTAATAGTTCTTCAAATGCCCACCAAGTCATGAACTAAAGATATAAAATGACCATTATTCTCAAAAGTTATGAGGAAGCTGTTAACTCAAAAGTTATGAGCATATTCAGAGCTCCACAGATAGCTTCCGCTGTTTATGAGAATCCCTTCTAAGGAACTGCTTGGCACAAGAACATTTAGGAGAAATTACTTCAGCAGGGCAGCTGCTTTGCTTACATTGGGTAGCTTCATGATGAAGTCATAAGCATTTGCTTCCTTGGTAGCTTTTTCAATCTCTTCCATGGTGATATCCTCACGGCCATAACGAATATTTTCTGCAATAGTAGTAGCAAATAGCACGGGTTCCTGATTCACCACACCGATAATCTCCCGCAGGTATCTCACATTTAAGCACCTAATATCCTGCCCATCAATGGTAACCTAAACAAAAGGAAGCAGACAAAAATCTTTTACTGAGTATTTTGGTAAAGGATCCTCTCTCCCCAGGTTGGCACACACCTTTTAGGAGAGACTTCACTGTGTCATTGAAACAAGGGCAGTGAGGAGTAGTGAGAGCCAGACTTCCAACAGCTGTGATAGACAGTGTCATCTCCCTGGAGGTATCTTACCCTGCCTTCCTTGGGATCGTAAAATCTCTGGATGAGCTGAACAGTTGTACTTTTCCCACAGCCACTGCCACCAACTAGGGCCACTGTCTGGCCAGAACTAATCTTGAGATTCAAGCCCTTCAATATCTGCATATGTAAGAAAGGTGACCAAAAACATAACAGTATGAAAAAATGTCAGTGTAAATTTAAAGAAAGTTTAAAGACTACAGTGAAATAGCCTTCATATTTATAGCAGAATCTGATACAAAAAAAAATAATCATAAATATGGACATTTAAAGTTTCAATAACTAATGACTTCATCTTAATTTTCTTCATATTTACCTCACAATTGATCTGATTTCAATGTACTATACAACACACTTCATCATTATCCATATCATAGACCAGTTCATATGACAAAATAATAATATGATTACTAGCCATAACCAAAATATAATATAGAAATAATATGATGCAATATTTCTGTATTATGTTGCCTCACCTTTTCCTTTAATGCACCATGCAAACTGCTGGAACTGTTGTATAGTAGAAGTCATGGTTAAAAGTGACAGAATATACTCTGCATTGTTTTGGAGGGAGTCATCAATTAGAATTGCTGGTGTGTCTTCTTTACAACCGTGACATTTCATTGCACAACATACAGCATTTTTGTACTAGTCATCATAAAATGTAGCATTTCATAACCATGGAATATACAAAATTTTGCCTTCCTTGGGACTCTCACAAGGGTAAATGTAGCTCTTTGGTGCTCTTTCATTTTCAGGAATATAACCTGTATTGACCTGAGTAGTGGGGCTGGAGAAGAGGCAAGTTAGAGAGTTACCATGTCCATGCCATGTATACTAAATTTTGTCTATCTTTCTGCTTATCCTGCTCACATGAGTAGTAAGAAGATACAATAATAGGAAAGAAGGAATAAAGTGGTTTTGTTTCTACTTTAGACTACAAAAGGTGCATGAGAATTTGTACAGCTGATACTTGGTACTACTTCTGTGGTTGGAGATAACATACTGAAATGGATAAAATAGAGAAAAACAGGTTTTTTTTTTGCTAATTAGCCTTCTAGAAGGACTAAGCTGCAATTAACTATTCATACCTGAATGTCAGCAATATGCATCATGGCTAAGTACAGTTTTCCATACTAAATGTACAGTCATGCACCGAAACATTCCAATACTCTCCCCATGTACTTCCCAACACAGTGCAGCCCTGTGTCCTTGTCATCATCTCTTTCTTCCTAAATTCCTACACTTTGAGCTATGCTGCCTCTCCACCCTTAGTACCACTGTCTGCGTGCTTTACAAGTGAAATATACCTCACTGTTTCGGAACAAGAGGCCCAGTTAGAATTAAACTTGGCTAGGGACGTTAAGGATAACAGGAAGGGATTCTACAGGTACATAGCAAAAACCAGACTAGGGACAATGTAGGCCCCCTCTGGAAGCTATCGGGAGAACTAGCTACACAGGATTTGGAGAAGGCTGAGGTTCTGAATGACTTCTTTGACTCGGTCTGACCACACCACCCAAGTCTTGGAAGGCAGATGCAGGGACTGAGAATGAAGACCTTGGGCCCACTGTAGGAGAGGCACTGGTTCGAGACCATCTTAAAAATCTGAACGTGCACAAGTCCAGGGGCCTGATGAAATCCATCCATGGGTCCTGAAGGAGCTGGTGAATGAAGTTGCTAAGCCACTGTCCGTCATATTTGAAAAATCATGGCAGTCAGGTGAAGTTCCCTATGACTGGAAAAAGGGAAATATAACCCCCATTTTCAAGAAGAGGAAAAGGGATGACCCGGGGAACTACAGACCAGTCAGTCTCACCTCTGTGCCTGGCAAAATCTTGGAGCAGAATCTCCTGGATGGCATGCTAAGGCACATGAAAATCAACAAGGTGCTTGGTGACAGCCAGCATGGCTTCACTGAGGGGAAATCCTGCCTGATCAATTTGGTGGCCTTCTATGGTGGGCCTATGGAACTGATGGACAGGGGCAGAGCAGTTGATGGCATCTAACTGGACTTGTGCAAAGCATTCAACACTGTCCCACATGACATCCTTATCTCTAAATTGGAGAGACATCAATTTGATAGGTGGACCACTCAAGTGGATAAAGAACTGGCTGGATGGCTGCACGCAAGGAGTTATGGTCAATGGCTCAGTGTCCGGCTGGAGACCAGTAACGAGTGGTGTCCCTCGGGGATTGGTGTTGGGACCGGTCTTGTTCAACATCTTTGTCGCTGACATGGGCATTGGGATTGGGTGTGCCCTCAGCAGGTTTGCCAGTGACACCAAGCTGTGTGGTTTGGTTGATATGCTGGAGGGAAGGAATGCCATCCAGAGGGATCTCAACACGCTTGTGAGGTGGGCTGATGCCAATCTTATGAAGTTTAACCATGCCAAGTGCAAGGTCCCACACCTGGGTCGGAGCAATCCCAGGCACAGCTACAGGTTGGGCAGAGAAAAGATTCAGAGCAGCCACGTGGAGAAGGACTTGGGGGTGTTGGTTGATGAGAAAATGAACATGAGCCGGCTTCAGTGTGCACTTGCAGCCCAGAAAGCCAACCGTATCCTGGGCTGCATCAAGAGGAGCGTGACCAGCAGGTCAAAGGAGGTGATCCTGCCCCTCTCCTGTGCTCTTGTGAGACGTCACTTGGAGTATTGTGTGCACTTCTGGTGTCCTCAACATAAAAAGGACATGGAAGTGTTGGACCAAGTCCAGAGGAGGGCCACAAGGATGATCAGGGGACTGGAGCACCTCCCATATGAAGACAGGCTGAGTGTCTGTCTAAGTTGGGGTATTCAGCCTGGAGAAGAGAAGGCTGCGTGGAGACCTCATAGCAGCCTTCCAGTATCTGAAGGGGGCCTATAAGGATGCTGGGGAGGGACTCTTCACTAGGGACTGTAGTGATAGGACAAGGGGTAATGGGTTCAAACTTAAACATGGGAAGTTTAGATTGGATATAAGGAAGAAATTCTTTCCTGTTAGGGTGGTGAGGCACTAGAATGGGTTGCCCAGGAAGGTTGTTAATGCTGCATCCCTGCAGTGTTCAAGGTCAGGTTGGACGAAGCCTTGGGTGACATGGTTTAGCATGAGGTGTCCCTGCCCATGCCAGGGGGGGTTGGAACTAGATGATCTTGAGTGACAGAGCACTGGAACGGGTTGCCCAGGGTGGTTGTGGAGTCTCATACGTTGTAGATATTCAAGGCCCACCTGGACAAGTTCCTGTGTGATGTACTCTAGGTTACCCTGCTCTTGCAGGGGGGTTGGACTAGATGATCTTTTGAGGTCCCTTCCAACCCTTGGTATTCTGTGTGTGATTCTGTGTGTGATCTTAAGATCCTTTCCAACCCTAACTATTCTATGATTCTATGATTCTAAGAGGCACAGATAAATACTAGCATTTAGTATGTCTTATTTTGCTATGTTTTCTCTTTACTACAATTTATGAAATTATTATTATTACTATAAGTTATGAAATTATTACTAAATGTTTTGTGTAGCCTTAACTTCCTATAGTTATTATCTTTGAATCCATGGGGGAGAAATCTCTATTCATATCATACCTGTATAAACTTATAAAATAATCCACTGAGATCAATAGTTATCTTTTCATTCATATTTCTTATGAAGAAAAATAAGCACATTGACTTAATTCAATTTCTTGATAGAAGGAACCCCCAAAATATGTAACATATTTATGAGTAAGTATGGCTTAAAAAGATAGCTCTGTGTCTTTCTGCGTATCAGAAGTAAGGAAGATACCTTTATCCAGGTAAGTGATTTTCCTTCAATGTAGGGAAGAAAATAGTTACATAGTACAAAGACACTCTTCATGAAAATATTTTCATGAATCATTCAAATGTCATCTACCTCCACTGCATTAAGACTCTAGATTTATGACAGTGCTTTAAAATGCAAACTTTGTGTAGAAAAACAAATACAGATTCTGATCTCTATTCTGTATTTAACAAGTCCTTGCTGGATCTGCTTTCATTATCTGAGATATAGTCTTAACAGAGCTGCATTGCAGGTCCTTTGAAACCCACTATGTCATTACTATTATTACAGTACACACCCACTTGGGTTAGATGCATAAATTTGTATTCTGATAGCAATAAATCTTTAAGTTTTATTGCATAGCCACATTGACTACAGCTTTAGGCAGAAAATTATTCAGAAAACTTGACATGTTTAGATAAAGTGTAAATAACTCTAGCTAAAATCCCTGTAATGGCAGAGTTGTTTTATATAAGCTAGTGAATCTAATTGGAATAGTTGTATTTCTAACAAAATTTTACTATGTGGCTTTTTTTTTTCTAATAAATGATCCACATGTTTAACTGTAATACATATAAAGTTTCATTTACAGTACCTCAACATCTGGCCTGGATGGATAATTGAAGTAAACATTTTGGAATTCCAAGGTCCCTTGAATGTGGTCTGGTTTGTAACCTGCCTCTGAATAGCTGTCAATTTGAGGTTCCTGTGCAAAACAAAATACAAGTTAAAATAAAACCAAACAAACAAAAGATCCAATGAAAGTTTTTTCCTGAGGATTTCTTTCATAAAGCAGTTCTAGAGTGCACTGTTATTCTGCAGAGCTATTAAATGTAATTTTACAGCAATTGGGAGTTCTGAAACAGGTAAATTGCATGATGTTTTGCTGCCTCATTACTACATTCATGAGCTTATGCAAGAATACTTTCATAACTTCTCTAAGCTTTTGTGTGATTTAGTACATATTGTCTTTAAGTCTGTACCACAGCTTGCAATAATTTCAGATTTATTTCACTGCCTGACGGTTAACCTGAACAGGCCATTCTAATGGGCATTCATACACCGTTCATTTATACCTTTGTCCTTTTTGCTGAAACAATATGTGTAAGAAAGAACCAATCCACTGACCATTAAGCAGAAAGAGAGTTCTTAATTATGACTGCTTTTGTTTGCATCCAAGGTAGGTTTACAAGTTGAAGCATGTCTTAACAGTAACCCAAAATATGCAATTGCATTTCATAGAGCTTCATTAGTTAGTAAAATCACAGCTTTCCTGACTTCAGACTCTCTTGGCAATTGAAGTACGCATCCAGGTTACCAAGTAGTGTTTTATTGATTTGCCAATGCTCACACTACTGGTGGTGACAGTGATACTTTGAGACCTATGCTCACATACCTGCGCCATTTGTAATCACATCTCTATATTGCATCATAGATCTGCCCTTCATGATAAAACATTAGACGATGCCTCCAACATTAAATGATTCAGAGACTACTTTTACCTTTGAAGTAATGACTGATAAGTCTAGAAGACAAAGAGGAACTGACTAATAATTATACAGTCTACATGCTTATATGTTTATAATTCTGTTTATTTTACACACTGTTATTTTTCTAATTTCATATCCATAAATACTGCCTGTACTTTAAAAAGAATGGTATCTCAGTTTTGAAATGAGAGTAAGGGCAAAGATAGATACTCACATTGTCTATGATATTAAAGACTGCATATGCAGCTCCTCTTGCACTAGCAAATGCCTCTATGCTTGGAGCAGTCTGTCCAATGCTGAAAGCTCCGATCAATACAGAGAAAAAGACCTGAAAGGTTTATGGTGACATATTTAAATACTTATTTAAGCACAGAATTACATTTATTTATCTACATTAGATATCTTTGGGTCAGGAGGCTCCATGCATGCTAAGGGAAGTTTAAGGAATGAAGAATTAAAGAGAAAACTGAAATGGCCTCTCTTGAACAAAGAATAACTCTAAGGAAAAGACTTTTTAAGATTCAGCTGAGAACTGAGTTCATGGACAATGTGAATGTTGCAAACATATTGATAAAAGTGAAAAAGTGTCTGAGATTTGCAAGTTCTATGGCAAAAAAATGTATAATTACACTTGATGTCTCAGGATTTATTCTACTAGTTAATTCTTTGGCAAAAAGATGTTCCAAAGCCCAGAAAGTATATTGTGTATCTTCCAATGAAACAAAGACAAGATGCAAAGCACTATCATTCTGCTTTCAAAGTGACAGCGAAATAAAGTATGCAAATCCAGTTTCTTAACCACAAAGTAATACAGGGTCCCTCTGCTGGAATGAAAGAGAATGAGTGCAAACAAAGAAGAAAAAAAAATTAAACAAAGCGGAATAAGAAAAAAATGTTATTTTCAGTGAAGCATAGTTTATTACTTTCAGCTAGTATCAAAACAAAAGTAATAAAACCACAGTGCTTGGAGATCATAATAACAGCCATAGTATGTCAGAGCAAAGGTCCATCACACCTGTCATCTTTTCTCCAACAGTGGCCATTCACAGATGTGAACCTTAATAAGGTTACACCCTCCCGTTCTTGTTATAAAAACACCATTCCAATGAACTACAACATAGGCAATAGAAATTGTAAATAATTAGAACTGAGAAATTCTGAAAAAACTGAAAATAATTAGAACTGAAAAAATTACACACAAGGGCATGAACCTCAGTGAGATGTTCTATGTGCTAGCCTGTCTTTAAAAAAAAAAATAGGCAGGTTCGAAAGAGCCAGTAATACATACCAGAGCCATTTCTCACAAACTTCAGTGAACCATAAATTTAACAAAACAGGTACTTTAAAAAATACTTACAGATACATACACATACATGAGTTCTACTGGCTGAGTTTCATCATGATTAACAAAGTCATTCTTCTTACCATATTTGTTTGATAATTCATACAAAATTGGAATTATTGCCACATCAAGAGAAGAATTTCATTTTCTTTAGTGTTCCTCACTCTTACTGTAAATTTACTTATTAATACTTACTGTAAGAACTTTGCCAATAGTGTAATCATCAGTTAAGACCAAGGTAGTTCCATACCAGAAAGCCAGAGCATATGATGCATATATCAGTAAGAAAGCAGCACCAATAGAAATATTAGCTGTAATAGCCTTTTTTATTCCAATCCGTTTAGCATCTTCTAAATTTTTATGGTATCTGGAAGAAAGATAGAAGTTTAAAATAGACTCAGACTTGTACTATGGCACACAGCACCAAAACCTCTGTGGATTAATTAGAAAAAGAACACTCACAAAGTATACCAAGATGTGTAAAATAAGTACAAAGGTAGTCAGGCACAGGGACTTTAAGGTAACTTGCAAAAAGGTCAACTCAGTCAACCTGGTATACAGGAAAGAAAGGGCATCGCAGTTCAGGACCTGGTATTCAAGTTCCTTAAATAAACTGCAGGTCACTGAACTTTGATCATGAACCATTTGTGACAGGTTTTGAGATTATAATCGTTAGCTTAAGATAAAAGGTTAAAATATATCATAGGAACGATTTTTTATAGTATAGTGGAAACTGAGACATTGCTTATTACTACCTTCACAACAATTACTGAGTAATTGTACCAAGGATACCAACATCTCCTCTCATGACAGGGCCTTTTTTTTTTGTCTAAAGCTCTCACAATGTGATGTTTAAAGTAGTTTGCACATTTCCAGAGCGGAGACAATATATCAACTGCTTTTGACATTTTCTAGAAAAATAACTGATCGTCTTTCAGCATGTAGTAAAACTTATAATAGGCTGTAACAGAAAATTTCCCATTACTTAAAACCACAGGAAGCTAAAGGCTTCCCCATTTTGAAAGATTTTCAACAGCAAAGGTACAAGAAAATGTCAAGCCATCTGAAGCAAATACTTTAAAATCAGCTGATGAAAGCAAATACTGCTCTTACCTTTTAATTTCTTTTTCCTGTCCTCCGAAAGCTATTACAGTACGGATTGCTGCCAGAACTTCCTCTGCAACAGCACCTGCTTTTGCATATGCAGCTTGTTCTTTGTCAGTGAAAGCAGAGAGAACCTAATACAAGATCAAATATTTTGACTTACGAAAAACAGAATTAGCTCAAGCACTTCATAATGGCTTTTATCACAGTTACTTTCTTCCAATGTGAAGCCTTTTGATTTTATTATGTGTAAGTGCAGAATATTCATTATCAAATAATTTAACATTACTTATTCTCAACACTAAGAAATGGATTTTTCCACTTTGCTTTTGCCCAGTGCAGGAGATTAGATGACTACTCCTACTGAGTGTGGTTCTCCCCAGGTAGATCTCCTCATCTCTGGCTACCTTAGCTTGAGGGCTCTATAGTTTACACTAGTTGGCCACTGTCCATGAAGACTCTTAGCCAGTAGACATATGTAGCACATGCTTCTCTACTCTTACCTTTTCTACAATATAGTCACTCAAGACAGAGAATGCTTACATGATCTTCAAAATATAAGGGAAATAAAATACAATAAAAATCTGAAGGCTTCCAAACTACAAATGCAAGTCACTCCAAACTCGTGGTAATTTAGTACTTCTCTCACCTAAGTCTGAAATTTCTTACCAAAGCTGTTATAAATATGAAAACAAACTCTGTCCGAGACCAAGGCTTGGTCTAATTTATTAACTTACTGGTGCAATTATTCTTTTCAACAGAACAAGTACTTATGGATGAAGTTTAACAGTTACAGATGTGGATTCTACCTGTATATCTTGCTTCATTTTCTATATAGAAACACACTATAAAGGCAGAAACAGCTTCAAATCAAACAACTCTGTCCAGTCTACAGGAGTTACAATATTCAAACAACATGAGGGTACTTATATAGAGTTTATCTAAGATCTTATGTACACAGAAGTTGTCTATAAAGCTATTACTGTTCTAAGCAATACATTTTAACAGCAAGAACTACAGATATGTAGATTTATTTCCCTTTCTTTAACATCAAACCTAACACTAAATGTATGTTAACCTACCTTTGCCCAGAGGGCTGCTGAGAGTCCCAGGACAGGACTGACTGCTAGTATTACAAGGGTTAATTTCCATCCTCTTATGAGACCAACAATAAATCCTGTTATAAATGTTGTTAGCGCTTGAACAAGCATTCCAATTTTGTCACCTATTCCATCATTAATCTTGGAGACATCACTGTAAAACAAATCACATCCAAAATACGTAAGCTGAGAGTCTTCCTCAGAGGGAACTTATCAAAATACTTTTCTGTATCATTGCAACAGTCCAGTATAAGAAGTATTAGAAGTTCAGTCTCTAAGACTCTCCATAAGAAAACTTGTAAACTTAATTTGACAATAAAATAATGAAATTTAGTTTCACAATTAAATAATTCACTTTAAAAATCATCATTAAAAAAATGTAATTCATACATGCTTAATAAGAGAAAATAACTTTGGGAAAGGTACAGTATACTTACTCCAGAAGACGAGTGTTAAGCTCTCCCACATCATTTACATCAAACCATCCAATTTCCTGTCTCATAATTGCATGAAAAAATTTTTGTCTTATTTTTTTTATTTGCCGGCCTGCTGCTAAGGTCCAAAATGAAGTTTGGATATAAGCAGCAAGAAGAACACCAGCTGCTATTCCAGAATAGTAATATGCATATCTGAAAGAAAAACAAAACAAAACAAAACCAAACCCAAAAAATAGGGGCAAGATTCTTTGAAATTAGTTTTAACTACCTCACTAGTCTGTATTTAGCTTGATGCTTACTTCTTCTCTTTTAGACCTGAATTAGAGTTTATATATTTATACTAGAGTTTGCACTTCTCTCTAAAACTTGTCAAGTTTTCTATGGGTAGTATTTAATATCAGTTTTCAGATATGTAATAAATAAAATGAAGCTACTGTTAGAAATTACTTTTTTTTTAATAGTATATATTTTCTCATCAGATTATTTCAGAACTACGTTTCAGATACAATACCCTTTTCACTTAAACGGTCATTTTCAAAAACTCCATAACATTTTTGTTTCTGCACATAAAGACATACCTAATAGCATACACCCATGTTACAAACACATTTATATCAGACAACATGCCTGCCTATATAAATATACACATGCATGTATAATCACAAGCGACCGATGATGCAACAGCACAAGCGTCTAGGCGGGATACTCAAAGGCGTTCAGTCATAAGCCCTCAGATGGTAGCCTTGCGCCAGTGGCTCCTCAGCCAAGTGCATGCACCAGGGGTCTGAAATCTCTCAGGAGATGACAGTCTTGGTCGGACACTCCCTGATTGCCTAAGCACCCTTTTTTCGATTTGCATATCCCACTTGCCCTTGGTCATCGTGCTTGTAGTAAGCATGGTTAAAGCCCTTCCCAAATCTTTGCTTGCGAAGCCAAGCCATCATCAATCATATATGCATGGATGTTGTAAATATTTCCTGATTTGAGAATACAGCATTACTATACATACATCTATTGCAAGCAAATGCCATTAGAGCAATTTTTCTTTTTTTTTCTTTCTATTTTATTCATAGCTGGTATTTGACTTTTAAATTAATTCCGCTTTGTGCTATGAGCAGGGTGTCAAGTCAAACCCAAGGAGCGTGTAAACCCCTATATTTCTCAAACTGCAACTAAATTTCAGCCACAGCTTTAAACTGTTCAGAATCAAAACAGGCTTGATTTCATTCAGAATTGACATCAGAATCAGTTACAGGTGAACTTAAACTAGAACTATACCAGAAGAATGTAACTGAACTGATTCCCTATTTGTAAAACATGACCAAAATCAATGACTACAGAATCAGTATGCTTAGAACTGCAGCATGAAACTTGGCAGGAATCTGTGTGCAAATGCTCTGCTCAAAAAAAAAAAAAAAAAGAAAAAAAAAAAAGAAAGAAAATAAAATGGCTTTATATATTAAACTTTTCAAATTTTTAATCCAGCCTTTTTTTGTGGCTAAGATATCATACAGTTTAGTCAGGGACTTTGCAACTATACTCATTATGAAATGAACTACTGAACTACATCTAAACAGTTTAATAAAAATGGGTTAATGTCTAACTGAATGCTGGTTATTTAAATATTGACCTCGATCACCTTGAGCAACATTAAAGCTCTACACAGAAACTACCAAACTAAAACCAAGAACAGTGCTTCAAAATTCAGCAGTAATTACTTTAGGCAATTACTTTATGATGTTACATCACTTAAATAATTGCTTTATGCTTGGACTTTGCTTCATGACAAATTGTATCAAAAGGGATTGATAATTTCACCAGATTCCATGCTGATGAAATACATTCTGTAAATTCACTGCTGAAACTGAACAGAGAGTAAATGCTCATTGCATTGTAAAAATGATTCTTTTTCTTTTGAGAAATAGTTGGGTTTTAGGAAAACTGTTGCTTGAATAACAAGCACAACAAAATTTACATGCATAGTTCGATACTTGAACA
This sequence comes from Pezoporus flaviventris, assembly GCF_033815535.1. NCBI lineage: Eukaryota > Metazoa > Chordata > Aves > Psittaciformes > Psittacidae > Pezoporus > Pezoporus flaviventris. Next base: position 14,183,366 of record NW_026892595.1, read on the forward strand.
CACATGTGAGAACTTTGCCCTTGTAAACAGTTTTTATTATTATTTGACCTGCTGGCAGGCATTGTTAGAGAAACAAGGAGTGGGTACAAACAACTGCTTCTTCAAACCAGTGAGCATACTAACTCAAGGTTCTGTGTAGAAACTTTAGAAAAGAGAACTTATTCCTGTGCTTCATTCCTTATTCAACAATTTGTTTCTAAAGAGAAACTCGGCCTACTTTTTATTCATACTTGTACTATCAGATTTAATGTCTAAAAGACAAGGTGGCGTGTAGGTTGACCTTGGTTGGATGCCATCTGCCCACCAAAGCCACTCTATAACTCCCCTTCCTCAGCTGGACAGGCAAGAGAAAAATATACTAAAAAGCTTGTGGGTTGAGATAAGGACAGGGAGAGACCATTCACCAATTATGTCATCGGCAAAGCAGACTTGACTACAGAAAAAATGAATTTAATTTATTACCATCAAACCAGAGCAGAATAATGAGAAAAAAACCCAAATACCTCCCACAGGAGACAGCTCCCCATGAACTTCTCCAACATGAGTCCTTCCCACAGGCTACAGTTCTTGACGAACTGCTCCAGTGTGGGTCCTCTACATGAGATCAGTCCTTCAGGAACTGACTGCTCTACGAGTTCAACTTTTTATCAGCTCAAGGAATTGATGGATGATAATCAATATAATTTTTAGCATAACAATAACTTTCTATAAATTCACAGGGAAATAAAGGAAGAAGAGAATACAAACACATTGGGACCCAAAGTGCCCCTGAAAAAGGGGTGGGATGGGTGAAAGCAACAGATTACAGGAAAGTTGCTGGGAATGGCTGTGGATGTTCAAGAATCCACCAAGTGTCTCCAATTACCTCATGTGCAAATCCTTAGTTACATACAATATTCAATCAACCATTACTTTGATGCAAAAGCATGCAAAACATCTGTGGGAGAAGAATAGCTTGACTACACTAAAAAAGGAAGAAATACCAATTTTGAATTACCTAGTCATATCTTCTTCCAGCTTGTTAAGAGCATCTAAAGAGGAATTCATCACAGTGCTGTTTCCTTAGAAAGGAAGAAAAACGTAAATACATTTCATTTAGCAAGTTTCAACAAATTTGCTTTCCTGCATGCTGTTCAGCAAATTTTAGTTGTTACATCTCCTTTTGAACCAAGATGATTTAAAAAAAATAATGAAAATGAATGAACCTTACTAACATAAGGTTTGCCATATCTCCACTGACTAAGCTACATCATTGTAACTTGAGATTAAAAATTAGCCTCAGGAAGCCTCAGTCTGGGTTGGTTTATTGTTTTTTTTAAATATAGGGCATTTGTATAATGCAAAAACTCATTAAAAATACCTAGATAATGACATCAAATTAGTACCTGCAGATAGCTTAACCCATTATGAAAACAGTGGCTATAATGTTGGTGTTGGCCCTAAAATTATAATGCCCCCCACAAGAACTTAGTGATAAAAGTTTTGAGAAGACCACAGCTGCAGCATTTTGCATTTGCACCATTAAAAATCTGATCAATTTATTGTACTTGGGAAGGAGAAAATCATGAATTCTTTGTTCTGATAAAGGCAGAATGCCCAGGTTTCTCACAGCAGCTTAAGAACAGCAAAAATGGATGCAGGGTAGAAGATAGTCACATCCTTTATCTTTTTCTGTATCACCATAGGCTTTTATTAAAATGTTTAAGAAAATGTTATTGGGTAATATTTCAGGCAGCAAAGCTGTTTACTAGTTTAACATCTAATGTGTGAGTTCAGAGAACAATGTAATTTGGTTTAACTGTTTGTTGATACCAAAGTGACAGTATCACTCCTCCCTTTTGTATCCTGCAGCACATGACTCCCCTACTTTGTGTTTGATTTGATACTTATGATAGGCTGTTCAACAAACTGATCCAAGCTAAAAATTAATACTTTCATTTTCGGTAGAGAATTTTCTATTGGATTTACTTACTGATCTGATTCACCTTGAGAACTATAACTGTCAGATTCAATACAAGGGAATCAACAGGAACTCATGCTGAGGAAGTGGAAAACCAGCCTCTCTCTATTTACCACAGCCACAGTCAAACATGATTTGTTGAAGGTACACTGTAGTGGGTCATTTTAAAAAATTAAAAATAAAAAATACTAATGCATGAACTAAAAATACAGAGAAAAAAGAAAATCCATAGTGGTATCTCTATTACAACAAACACAAGAGTTACTAATTTACATTAGAGAGCAGTAGCAAGCTGGGGTTTCTGACATCAGTATGTTCTGTCAAGAGGCTTGAATCTCCCTAGCTCTCTCCCTAGCTCTTTCCCAGGTACGAGCTATTGTTCTCTTCATAGCAGATATATTCTTACCTGGAAAATCTGAGTCTCCAGAAGCAACAAAGCTATCAGTCATATCACCAAAAATTACCATCGCAACAGGGAGACTGGTTCCATGGGCTATTGCCAAGAGAGTGCCTAGTATCATTAGTAATTTATCTGACCAACTGGAGTATCTAAACTGTGAGTGAGAAGAGAAATTAATTCTAATCATGGTTATTAGAATGCCAACACAATGTTATGTCTACAAAGTCAAGAAAAAGCTATCAGTTGTGCACCTAGTGTCACAAAACTACAACTTTGTCTTAATCGGAATTAAACTTACAAAAAAAATGTTTAAAGGTACAGGAATAAATCCATCTAATGTAAACACTTTAATACTATAAACTGTCAAATCCAGAGAAGTATACTATTTCAATGCATTAGTATCTGCACCTAGGTAAGAAAGGCTATATGAAAGTAAGGCATAAGAAATTCGCCCTTTAAAAGTTTGCCATTTACTATTTAATTTATAAGAAATTTTAATGTCATTGTGACAATTAAGGCAATAATTACTTTTACTGTAAATTCATTATTATGCAGTCAGAAATACTGTGCCTAATGTACCAGAGATATTAACAAAATGTACTGAAATCATAAATACCTCTTGCCATTGAATTTAAAGTTTCAGCACATCCGTTACAAAATCACTGCCTTTAATTTTTAGTGTTAAATACTAAGTTTACTGCTGTAAATTATAGGGGTATGATATAATTGTTCAAGTGCAAGCTGGTATAGCAAAGCAGAGAAATTGTGCACTGGCCAGCATCATGGACCATAGTTTCATTTCTGTTATTTGACATGTCATTACTGTGCATTATGCACATTAAACCTACCAAATACAAAACATTTCAGTATTACTAAAAGAGGACCTAAGATTTACTTTGATTAAATATTAACAGATTGCCTTTTCAAAAATATACTGAAAATAAAAAATATCAGGAATTGTAAGTACTTTTTAGTACACAATTTTTTATTTTAAGTGTCCTCAGTGCCATGGAGTTGCCCTTTACTACTGACCCAGGTGACTGAATAATGATTAATTGGGTTAATTAGTGTGATTAGTATCCAATTCAGGTGATTTAGAGGACAAGACCACATATAATATTAGGTATATGGACACCCTTTTCATGGTGTTGGAATTAATGACTGAACATGGAAACCCCTACCTTTCACAAAAATCTAGTATGGGTGTGTTTAGCATGATAACTTAGTAAGGGAAGAATAACTTAGTAAGGGAAGACTCCTAAAAATCCATATCAGTAACAAGACAGCTTCTTTAATCAGAGACTCATAGAACTATAGAATCACAGAACGGTTTGGGTTAGAAGAGACCTCAAAGATCATCTAGTTCCAACTCTGCTGCCATAGGCAGGAACACCTTCTACTAGACCAGGTTGGTCAAAGAATCATCCAGCGTGGTCTGGAACACTTCCAGGGATGGGGCAGACACAGCTTCTCTGGGCAACCTGTACCAGTGCCTCAGCACCCTCACAGTAAAGAATTTCTTCCTTTTACCTAACCTAAATCTCCCCTCTTTCAGTTTAAAGCCATTCCCCCTTGTCCTATCAATACATGCCATTGTAAACAGTCCCTCTCCAGATTTCTTGTAGGCACCCTTTAGGCACTGGAAGGCTGCTGCTCTAAGGTCTCCACAGAGCCTTCTCTTCTCCAGGCTGAACAACCCCAACTGTCTCAGCCTGTCTTTCATTGAGAGACGCTCCAATCCTCTGATCATCTTCACGGCCCTTCTCTGGACTCACTCCAACAGCACCACCTCCTTCTTGTGTTGGAAAACCCAGAGCTGGATGCAGTATTCCAGGTGGGTTCTCACAAGAGTGGAGTAGAGAGGGAGAATCACCTCCTTGGCCTGCTGAAAACTACATCCAGAAAAAGAACTGTTTGATGGCTATACTATATGCAATATTCTGTATTATCAAAGTATTTGACAGAGACCATATGTGCATTACTGCAATATAATTTTAACCACTTTGTTTACACACTGAAATGCATGTGCATGTACACATATAAAGAGAGAATAAATCTTACCAGTGCAAATGGGCTGACCACCTTAGCCTTTTCTGCTTTCTTCTTTCTTAAAAAGTATGATAGTTTTAGTGCATTTAAAAAGCAACATTTCACAGAAATACTAATTCTCTATATTAATAAAGTTCAATTAGAATATAACTCTGAAATAATTTTACAGGAAACATTTGTATATGAAATGTGAAGCTCTTCCCAGTTCACTGCTCTCAAAGATGAAACAACACCCTTGGGCTGGTGGTTCCACAATCTGATCAGGAAAATTGCAAACTGAAGCAGTATATAGCTTTCAAATTGGAAAAAAGGAAGATAACTTATAAAATCATGGTGGATGGGGAATACATAAAATGTTCAAGGTATGTAAAATATCGATTCCAAGCCATACTAAAAATTTCAAGATAACTTTTAGCTGATGATGTAACTGTATTCAAGGTGTCAATTCCAACATAATTTGTGTCATATTTTAAAACTATTTTTCAATAAACTCTAGTCAATGCTGTGGACACTTAGTTCTTAAACGAAAATTATAAAGATCCTCCTTCAACAGTTAATGTATCAATGCTACTCTCAGGTTGTTACAAAGCTTTCTGTTGTCAAAGTTTCCTGATAAAATAAATTAAACTAAATATGAAATAAAATCTAAAATAATATAATCAATCTATCTTATAAGCTTCAATATAGAAAATGTTTTCGATCTTTAAGAATACTTACTGTTTGTCTTCAGATTTATGACCCTGGCTAGGTACAGTGATATCATAACTATTTCCATGTATAGTACGCTTCTTCTTGTTTCCATCTTCAGAATGCATTTTAAATTTATTTAAGATAGCTCCCTGTAAAATAGTATTTCACCGAGAAATATACAACTGTTAAACTAAGGACAGTAATCTCAATGACTATTTGTTTGAAAGAAAAATATAGATACTTATTAAATTCAATAAAGTTATTAATGTCATACACTGCAAGTGAATTCTCTGAATGGGAAAGTATAAACATGTTGAAACAGGTCCAGATATTTGGAATTGTATCAATTTGATCACTGTGTGTTCTTCATTTGATTTCATTTGAATTATATAAGCATTATCTTTTCTTCAGTTCCACACAGATATACAAGATAAATGGGAAAGTAGATGTTTATGTAAAAGAAAGTGCAGTTATCTGGAATTTTCTGAAATCTAGTTATGAGTTAATTTTATAAAATATCTCATATTTAAAAAAAAATAAATATTGACATACCTTGAATGTTGCTCTTGGATTGCGTCTAGTCCTCTGAAAAAGTATTCAAACATCAGCAGAATTAATATGGTTAAGGACATGCAGCATGATTGGACCTTGCTCTTCTCATATAAAAAAGAGATGATCGATAGCTGTCTCTTGTTTTTTTCCCCACTCCCGTTGCCTTGCCTTCTTTGGAAAGTAAGTGTGTGCACTTTGGACTCTGCTAAATATTTTCTAAAGGGAATATTTAGCAAACAAAGTCCTTAAATTCAAGCTTATTTCATTGTCTCCTGGGAAAATAAGCCTGAATAGTCTATTCTTTCCCCAGAAAAAGTTCCTTTTATCTACTGTTGGCTTAATTATGCCCCTCAAAACTTCCAGAAATTTCTATTTACTTATTAGAGATGGTGCTGAATGCTCCAAGTAACTGTTACACTTAAGGATTAAACCATAGTGAGAATGAAACCAAGTAATACAAAAGGAGTGTTTTACTCTTTTGCTTCTTTTCCCCTCTTCTAATTCTAATCCAGAGAAACATGAGCCATCTAGCCTGAGTGGACTATTTATTTTATTGTGGAATGTATTGTTTTTATCAGTATCTGCAGGCAGTACCTTATTTTCAATGAAAATAACAACAATTTAAAACATTTAAAAGAATTACTTGAACTTCTTAACTGTTATTTCAATGTATATAGTAAACTAGATATGTTTTATTTCCTTTAAAGATGGAGAGTTGGATTTTCCGATAAGCTTGAGGTAGGCAAAATGGTGGAGGGTCCCAGCAATCCTGTAATGATTCCTCAATGACATTTAGCCCTAGCATAGGTTAGAAAAACTGTAAACAAGCTCTGATTTACCAAAAAATGGGGAACTCTTGTTCCATTTTCATAGAATCATAGAGTGGTTTGGGTTGGAAAGGACCTTAAAGATTATCTAGTTCCAGCCGTCCCTGGTATGGGAAGGGACACCTTCCACTAGACCAGGTGCCTCTTTCCTGTTAATCAGTGCTGGAAAAGAATACTACTTTGTATAATACTACTAAAATATTACTTTGTACTACTTCATGCAACATTGCCAACTCAGCCACCCTTTTATCAGTGAGAATTGCCCTGTATGAAGAGAATTATCATATACTCAGAAACTGATGATTTTGTGTTCCTTGAACTACGCTGTATAGCTCAGCCACAAGACACCATGTAGAGGAATTGCTACATCTTATTTGTCCTGGACCAAGCATGAGGCCAAATTAAGTTATTGTAAACATCAAGCTCCTATTTGTGTTTAAAAAGAAAGTGTACTCTGAATATAATATTTTAAAGATTTTACAAAGCTCCACTTTTATTACCTGGTGATTTCATTTGTAGTTAATTGTTTATTAGCTATTAACTGTTTTATATTAATAGTTTATTGTAGTAAGAGGTAATACCACAAACTAAACTAATGTCACTAGCTTCCTATTAGGAATTTACAAACTCAGACTTGCTGCTGGAAGCTTGAAAATTTTTTGGCTTATACTTAACAACAGAAAACCCAGACAAATCTACAGCTCAGTTTGAGAGATGTTTCCTATATACAGAAAACACTTTTCTTGGTGTTTATTTAGCATGAAGTTATTAAATATGATTCAATGATGCATTTGTATGTGAGAAGATACTATTTTTCATAATCATTGCTTGCAGTATAGTTGCATTTAGAACTGGATTCTTAACTACACTTATAACTTATACTAAGTTACATTTACACTGTTATAAATGAATTTAACTGAAGTGGTATTTACATTTGTCTTAGATTTACTAAGATTTCTTAAACTATTTAAAGCAGGATTAAAAAAAAAATCTATCTTTTTAGAGTATAAGCAGACGTTTTAGCCCTCAGAATATCTAGAAAAACACATGACTTTTGGATCTGGAAAAAACAGATACATTAATTTAAAGGAATATGATATAGAATATTAGAGATTTAAAAGTGTTCATTATTTCAGTTTACTGTATTTAATTTGCTATACAAAAAATTATGGAAAACCAACAAAAAATTTGACTTTTTGTGCAGGTGCGAAAACATTTTTCTCTATTGAAGTTCAATACAGCATATATTATTAGAGACACAGCCAGTTCTTTTTCCTGATGTTTTTTCTAGCCAACGATCTGTCTGGTAACATTGTTAACAGTATGAGTAACCAAGGAACTCATACAATTACTTAACTTTTATCTTTCCCTCACTATATCACTAGTGTTGGACACCTTTTTCTCATGCACAAAGAGCCTTTGTAAGCTGAACATACACAATTTCACAGTATTCAGCAGGTACTGATTAGTCACCATACAAAAAAGATAACTTGAATTAACAAAATACTACATAGATTGTTAGTATGCTCAGTGCCCTGAATAAGAAACAGAAAAAGTTTTTGCTGGCTGGGGCTTTCTCAGCAAGGTGGGGTAGGGATGGTTTTTACTGCCCCCGAATGGGTCCTCAGCGTGACTCAACTGACACCTTGCAAATTCCTGCTTTTCCCTTAGTATTTTATTCCTCCTTTCCTCTTGAATCCTTGAACTGCTACCTAGCTGCACCTCAAGAGTCTTACCTCTGTCTGCAGTTTTACCTCTTTTAACTTGCAAAAGTCCACTCTATCAATTTTTCATAGTTCTCAGAATCACAAGTCTGAAAGAGGGTTATGCAGCTGTATCTTAGATCACAGACAGCTGAACTCCTGAGAAAGACAGGAAGAAGTTTACAACCTCAAGTCATTATATATAAAATATGTAACAGTATTAATATTATATCCTATACAAAAACAGCACAGCAAATATAAAGAACTTCCATTGCAGTACTTTTGAAATTTGTGTTACTATAGTGAAACAACTAAAAATAATTATTCATTCAGTTAATTTCATAAGAGATTGATTATGGCACTATGACCATGTTCTGCATGTTAGTCTTTGGCAGAGTCAAATTGTTTTGTTCCTTTTTGATGCTTGCTGTAAAACAGATGTTTGTAGAGTGTAAGGTAAAGTGATTCTACAGGCAACTGTATTCAGTGCAGATACATACTTGTTCACAAATTCCAAACCTTTTAAATAGCCATACCCATAGACACTAGGGGTAATGCTTCCTCTTACCAACCACTTCTTCCAGAAACACTGCTGTATGCCACAGCTCTGTTTTACATGCCACAACGCTAACATATCCCTGACAAAATAACAGGTGGATCCACCAGGAAGATTCCAGTTATGATATCAAGATGTGCCCATATGTGATCATTTTAAAAGAAATAGTTCTAAAGAGACAGAATGAATTAACTCTCTCATCATGCAGGACTTCAGTGATTAGAACATTAGATTTCTGTATGTTGTGGCCAGCTACGGTTACTGAAGAGGCAATTATTTGTAGTCATCCTATTGACCTGGATTAGATGCTCTACTGTCTTGTTAATTTATCTTTATCTTTTCTTAAATCCCAATTTCCCCCATTCCATAAGGGATCATTAATCTTAATTCCACAAATCCATTTCCTGAAGTCCTATCCAATGGCTAATCATATGTCCTTGTATTTCCTAACATTTCCAGGTACAAGCTCCTGCTTTGTTTGCAAAGTCAACAGCTGAAGCTGGTGGCAAAAAAAATGGGAAGAGAGATCAGGTATAAGTAAGTACATTTACACTGATCCCAAGCAATATATATTTATCTACATTTAGCTCACTCACTAGAACTGCTAGTCTCCCTGTGAACTGGTTGTCATTGGAGATGACACCAAGCCTCATTTCCATTTTCTGCTTCCAGTTCCTGGATACAAGATAAGATTTAAAAAAGTGTTAATCAGCTACTGATTATATACAGTATCTAATGCTTTTTAAGAATAAAGGAATTTTCCCTCTGTTAGAATAATTTGATTTCTTTCAGGGACAAAAAAAAAAACAAACAAACCATGGAATGTGGCTTATACTTTACACACAGAAAAAGTTTTCTTCGTAGAGAGTCAGAAATGCCGAAGACTTACAACTTGGCCTGGTCTCCAGTCCACAACAATGATAAATCTGTTCTTACATTACCAAAAAGATCAACTCCCTTACAAACCACAGGCTCTCAAGTCATTAGTGAGCAATTCAAGTTGCCTCATCATTGGCTAAACAGTTGCATAGCATTTAGTTGTCAGCTTTTCACTGCTGATGTTTTATTTTATACATTTCATACTTTTTAAAGGATATAGAACAGTTGTCTTTCCAAGTCAGTAAAACATTCTATTTCATTGACAACTCTGCTATGTAAGAATTTACCTAAGTGCCAAACTAGAAAAACTCCTAAAACCCATTTCTTAACTGTCTTTTTCACAGCAACTACTTCATATGTGCAGCTACCACAGGGTACAGTATTATAGTTCTTGATAAAATATAAGTAATATCTATACTACAATAACATTATAATTTTACTTAAACCTCTATCAGTATTCTAAATTAAAATTTCTCGCCTATTCAAAATACCATTTTCCCCTGTTCCTTATTTCCATTCAAAACTTACTCCAGTTCTGACAAGCTGACACATCATAAAATCATTAAAGCGTTTTCTGATTCTAACAAGCATTCTAACACTCCCAAATATCATCCATATCAAGGGCAAAATAACCTGTTCCCATACATTTCCCACTGAAAATTGAATGTATTAGACTTACGCCTTGCAAATCCAAATTTCACCTTTATTCTCATTTATTTCTTATTCATTTTTACACATAAACTTTGTATAAAAGTGACATACCATATTAAACAGCAACACTATCAATGAAATTTAAGAAGTGCTAAGTGTGGCCAAACTCACACAGTAGTATTGGTAAACAGAGACCTTCCTTCCCAATAAACAGCAGAAAGAACCAATACAAAGTATTTAACTAGTCAGCAAGCCTCAGGGGTCTTCCCCAATGCTTTCTCCCCTTCCCTGCATGGAACGTGAAATCACAACATGATGTCTTGCCTACTTTCTAGACAGAATGGGAGATGAAGGCTGTAGGTCAGTGTTCCAGCACCATCAGAGATAACTGAAGGAATGAAGTCATCTCTGTTCATATTCTAATTTCTTCACCTTTTGCACACTACACTTCCCCCTTTCTGATGCAATCTTGAGTCACTACCGCCTCCCAGTTTACATTCTGCTTGCACACAATGACACATAACCCAGTGTGAGGGTCACAACACTAAATGTAATTCCTTCATTTATTTTTATAGTCAGCAGCAAATAATAAATGATTAACAGCTCACACTGATGGAATAAAGTGTTTGGAGCATCCCTGTTCTCCACGTCACCATTCACTAAGATAGCAGTTAATACTATAGAGCAGAACTGAATGGATCTGTTTTAAACTACTTCTGGTGATTAGCTATGGGACTTGGGGGCATGCAAACAAAGCCTTTTATCTAACCACTAGAGGAAATGATCTGGTAGTGATTCCATGTCATGGGCCATTTGCAGAATTTGCAGAAGGCATTGTATCATTTTCCATGGTGTCTGGGGACAGATGTATTTCTAGGATATCCCATGTCCTAAAGAAAACAGGTGATTTATTCAGTGATCGTGCATGGTTGTCAACCGGTTCATGAAGAGGTACACTGAGTTGGCAGTTATAAGCAGGTGTGACCAGAACAAGGCCAAGTCATATAACAAAAACTGATTCCATGGTATAGTGCACATGAAGGAGGAGAACATATCTTTGTTATTGATGGAACACTTTGGCAACACATTATCAAAGAAAGAGGCCTATTACTGTATATGACAGGAACAGGAAGAATTTCTCACACACCAACTGGATAGTCCAAACCTAATGTGTATGTAGAATCATGTTTACAAGAACAAAAATTATTCGAAATGTGGTACTTTATCTTGTCACAAATATATCTGTGACAAATATTCTTTTGGAATACTGGTGCAGGAGGTCACTTCACAGGGTAGAATTACTACCTACTTTCCTGATTTATCTCCACCTGTATTCATATTTCAAGTAGACTGAACTATTTAAGAGTGGTAGGTCTCTCAGGAAAAGTATATGTACATGCTTCTGTAAGGCCTAAAAATGAAGACAAATCTATAGCATTATGAGTGCATGGATCATCTTTTCATATACTGCGAGTTAGATTGGGTCATCACATTTGATTTGTTACAGTGTTCACCTTGTCACAGTTAAATCTGGCACCTGCACTGACAATTTCCCCTTGGTTCACAAGGGGGAAAAGACAGGCAGGCAATAAAGTACTTACACTAAGATTTCATAGTAAGATGTTCCCCATAAATATTTTAACCCCAAGTATGGGTAGAAGTTATTTTATGTGCCACCACTACGGTAGTGATCAAAACATCCTTTGTGCTAGCACAGTATTAATAGTGATGACTATTCTGATAATGGTGAACCGAGTAAACTGATCTCTCATTCAGGATCACATGAGTGCAGATAAGGACTTGATTGTCATGCCATATCAGGTGACTCATACATTAGTGTTAAACCATGAGAGGAACCGGAGAAAAGCAATAAGGACATTGTTCACCTATGAAAGTTCCCTTTCTTCTTCACATATATTTATGCGAATATATGGAAAAATAGAGTAATGAACAACAGAAAACAGAAATATGTGTGTGTATCTATCTATATCTTCTATATCAGCAAATTATGGGTAGAAATAACACTAAACATTACCAAAACCTCCATTGTGCATGAACTTTGACCTAGATTATAATAAAAAGTCAGACTTTTGTCTCCCTTTTGATCTGGGTGTATAATCACAGAATTGTTAGAGTTGGAAGCGACCTCCAGAGATCACCTAGTCCAACCTCCCTGCAAGGCAGGGTTACCAAGATTAGGTTACATAGGAACAAACCCAGGTGGGTTTTGAAAGTCTCCAGAAAGGGAGACTTCACAACCTCCGTAAGCTTACCTATGATGATGTTATGGAGACAGCCTTGCAGAAGTCAAGGTAAATGTCCTGGGTTCAGCAGTAGCAGTCATTTTTCTCAGTCTTAGTAGCTGGTACAGTGCTGTGGTTTTGACTTCCAGCCTGGGAACACTGCTGATAAGAACGATGTTTTTAGTTGTTGCTAAGTAATGTTAACTCTGACCAAGAACTTTCTGAGTCTCATGGTCTTCCAGGGAGGAGGGGAAGCTGGGAGGAATCAGAGACAGGACACGTGACCCAGACTAGCTAAAGAGGTATTCCATACCGCACCATGTCATGCCCAGTATACAAACTGGGGGCAGTTACCCAGAAGGCCTAGATCGCTGCTGAGGTCGGGCTGGGTATCATTTGGCAGGTGGTGAGCGGCTGTATTCTCTTCCCTTATCATTATTATTATTGGTGGTAGCAGCAGTGGTTTGTGTTATACCTGAGTTACTGGACTGTTCTTATCTCAACCCGTGGGAGTTACATTCTTTTGATTCTCCTCCCCATCCCTCTGGGAGTGGGGGGAGGAAGCTGGGGCGGGAATGAACGAGCAGCTGTGTGATTCTGGGCTTAAACCACGACAGTAGATAACATCCACTACCCTCCCCTCGTCAACCCATCCTGCTATGTCATAGAAGGCTATCAGATTAGTCAAGCAAGATCTACCCTTGGTGAATCCATTCTGACTACTCCTGATGACCTTCTCTTCTACATACTAGTTTAATGCTGTTTCTGAACACTCAGCCCTTTTTCTTCAGTAGTAGTTACTTGGTAGATATGTACAATGAATATGTCAACATTTCTCTATCCAGAATAAAAGAGGGATATATGGGAAGCTCAGTCCACAACTATACTGAAAATTCATGTTAATGTGAGAACAAAATAGGCTTTTACTGACCCAGTTACACAGTTTCAACCAAAACCATGGTAAAACTAGAACTCACAGCACTGGCTACTCCTGCTTGCTTGTGCTGCTCCTAAAACTTGGGATATTATAACACTGTCAACTGACCTGACTGCATAGGAAGCAAGAGTAATTGCTTAAACTGAGGCCACTGAATTCAGAAACTTGTAAAATGGGGCTTCCAGGCCTTAAAGATTTACTTTTTTGAACTAGTAAAGAATGCACAGCCTCTAAAAACATTGCCTCAGAGTGGAGTATGATCATCATCTACAGGAAGAATCTCCTGGAAGAAATTCAGCAGGTAGATGTCTCAGAACAGTTATCCCAGGGCTGAAAGGAGATTTGGCTAGCAAGGTTATTCATCTAAAACACTATGATAGTATAAAAAATCATATGAATCCTGGAAAAATTGTTGGGATTGGCATCTGGGGAAGTATCTGAGTTCATAGAACCACAGTGCCTTTCAAGTAGCAGTGATACAAGGCTTAAGTGAGCAAGAATAATTCTAGGACTTTGAATCAAGCAGAAATACAATGGGAGAAGCTGCCAATTCAGCCTCAACAAATAGGCAATGTAATGAAGGTAAGAAGGAAAGCACAGAAACCTCACTCTGATGGATCTGATAAAAGGTCTGCACATACTATAATTTTCAGAAATATGGTCATAAATGACCCACAGCCTCCATTTAAAAATAGAGATCAAAAGGAACAGAAAAGGGAAAACAGTCCTTGGTGTGAGTTTAGCTCTGTATAAAAAAAGATGGTAACAATAACTGCAAAGGACCCTTGGAGAACATTATAAAAACTTCCTTTAGCAAACACCAGTGGGACTGCAGGAAAGCTTTTTTTTTTTTTTTTACATGTTAAAATTTGAGAAAAAGAGGCAAAGATATGAGAAAATGGAATAGAATCTAGGAGAAATGAAACCCACTGAACATAACAGCTCCCTCTCAGTGAAGCCCTCAAGTGTTATCTCTTTCTTTAAATAACAACCCACTAATAAGACTAGGGATACTCTGGTGTCTACCTGTCCCTGGCCTAGTCAAAAAGTTACAATATAAACAATGCAAATGGCCATTAACTGTAAATTGATACTGTAGCATCAATACACACTCTTCAACGAATTTGTTCCAGCTGGAACTCAAGAAAGTAGAAAAATGGTAAAACTCGTATTATATGCATGAAAGGATGTTCAAGCACCTATATTAAGATCTCTGCCTGCATTTAAATAGCTGCCAAGTTCAAGAGTTCCTTCTGAGTATAGGAATGGGAGGATATCTCCTATAAACAGCAGGGAATTATTGGCACAGCTTTGCTGAAACAAAATGTATTAGCTGCAGATTTTGCTACGGATGTTTGAGGAATTGGTGCTGGCCAGCGGGAGGTTAGGGTGGAGTGATTCCTGCAAGTCACTGATGTTTTGTTATTAAGAATCCGGAGGAAATAAAAACAGTGGGTATTTGGGTAACAGAATTTCCTCAAGTTTTTGTGTCTGTAAGTCAAAATGTGGAAAAATAGAAGTCGTGTATGAATTGAAGGTCTGGATCCTCCTTCCCAAAACACAGTATTCAATGCATGCAAGAAGCAGAAGGATTCCAATCCACCATCAACAAGCTTGCTGGAAAGCAAGGTTCTAGTACAGAGACCTATAATTTTAACTTCCCATTTTGTCAAAAGTTAAAAGCAAAGAAAAAAGCCTAAAAGTGTATTTTTAACACATAAATAAGGTAGCTACCTCTCAGGTTGTTTGTGGTAGAAACATGCCTGAAATCCTTGTGGCACTAAGCAGAATATCTCAGTGATTTTTTGTTATTGATTTAGCCAACACTTGCTTGGCACTAGCAGAGCAAAGCTGGTAAAAACAAGCTTTTACCTATGAGGGAAAGCAATATTGTTTTATCCATGTACCTCGCGACTTTTAGATCAAATGTATCAAACGTGGATGAAATTACCATCAAAACGTATTATGTCACATCATACAAGGATGATGTGCTGGTACAGCAGGAAAATGAATTGAAAGTCTGGGAATATACCTCAGAAGTAACCAGCATTACTTAAAACACGGGCTTTAAAGCTAATCATGACAAAACTCGGTTGGTACAACCTGAAGTGAAATATTCAGAAGTAGTTTTAGGTCAGGAAGGGCAGGAATAGTTTAAAGTCAGGAAGGGAGGGTGACGCTGAAATCACCAAAGGGTAGAACTGACTATGAGGGTCCTTGCTCCCACAATATACAATAATAATTGTATTAGATTCACTTTTGCAATTGCTTACATTGCTGTAAGAATATCCTTACTTTTACAGAAATCGGTAAACCACTAATAAAATTAGTGAAGAAATATCACAAACAAGAAAGGAAAGAACAGAAAGAAGCAAAAATGCACTAGTTCAAACCCTGGCCATCAGATGCCCAGATTCTTGTAAGCTGTTTCATGTTCATCTGGCCACTACGAACCTAGACTTTGGGACTGTGCTATTTCAAGAACCCAGAAATAAGATGCAAGTTACAGCCTTTGCACTGAGAGTCTTAAGGTCAGTGGGAAAGAACTCTATTTCATATTGAAAACCTGGTTTGTCATTGGCATAGTCAATGCACTTTGGGAATACATCCCTAGAAGCTCCTTTGCAGTAGTACATATTATACGTACTCCACTAAAGTACATAATCAGTGGAAAAGCACAAACTGGATACATATCAAATCCTAGGTTAGCTGGAGGCACATTGGCATTTTATAAACTAAAAGGTTTCTGTAGAAGGTGACAAGATTTTATCACCAGCTCTATATGGCTTTTAACCACGGGAATGTAACATAAGTGCCCTTTACCTGTTTATCTGTCTCTCACCAGATAAAAGCTCCGTTGCTGACTTTGTGCCACAGGTTATTCAGCGTGGTTCAGATGACTTCAGTTTTTATCAAAAGGATGGAAAATCCTCGATTAAGATATGCTGCAACTCCCATGAAAAACAAAAAGAACTGCTTGTTTTCACTCTGCACAAAGAGCAGAGCTACATGCTCTTCCAACAATGTTAAAAGAGGAACCTGAAGGAAATGATCTGGATTTGTACATAGTTTCAGACCGGATATATCAAGCTTTAACTAATTGGTTACCAACAAGGAATAAAGACAATCTACAAACACAGAATGGAAATTTGGTAGCCTCTCAATCATGGAAAGGAAATCCTGAACATAGTTTAAAAAAAGCAGAAAGGAAAAAAATATGCAGGTCATGTAAAAGCATACCAATAGGAAAAATACAGAAGGAGCAGCATTGGAATAGTCAAACAGATGCCTTTGGCAAGGAGACTGTGGAGATCCCAGGAGAATTAACGTTTGAAAGAAACACCCATTTTGAAAACAAAACAAAGAAAATCGAACAAAGCAAGGTATCAAAGACCTAGCCACTTTACAACACTAGGAAATTGAGGGGTGATTACTAGATGAGGAAATTGAGGGGTCATTACTATAGATGCTAGTAGACAGGTGAAGCACAAATAGCATAGTGTGGCCAGATAAAAAGCACTTCTAGAAGTAGAGCACCATATAATCTTCAAGTATTTTTGTTTCCACAGGTGTATGAACAAGATCATGTACAGGTTGCTTGAATACAAAAGGTAGTGTTAGAAGACAGCTTGTTGGCCAAAGGTGAAAACAGATGGGTAAGTAATTGCTTAACTTGTCCTGTGGCAAATACCCCTACTAAGAGAAAAATAACACTAAAACATTAGAGAATTCATAAACCACAGGCTAGGATAGAAATGGACTACACTAGACCATGTGTAGTCCCACTTAACATGCAAAGTAGGATTAAATATTTGCTAATGATACAGGGTTAACCAATGTACAAGGGGGTTGTACAAGGTGGTTAGAGGAATTTGCTTGCTTAAAAAAAAGTATTGTCTGTACCTATCATGCCTACTAAGCAGAACAAAGGCACTAACTATTGATAAGGAAAAGCAGACACCTGGTTCTACTGACAAAAAGCAGATGCCTGATTCTACTGATAAGCAGCTATTGATAAGGAAAAGTAGATGCCTGAAGGGGGAGAAGCAGATGGTTTATGGCTGGGACACCGACCAAACCCTAAGGCTATACGTGAAGACTAAAATGTGAGAAGTTCAAGAAGAGGAAGACTCATTTACTTCATCTTGAGACCCTTGCCCATGACCAGAGGGGGCACTGCACAGGCACAAAGGACCTTCTAGCTCATTATAATGCAAAGCGGGGATAGGACATGAATATGTATAGACGTATTGTGCAACCTTATGAATATATATAACTTTAGAAAATAAATGTAGAGGGAAACAACACTGAGGCACACATGACTTTGAGGAATTATCCCCGTGCGTCTCAGCGCTGAATAAAAAGCATACCTACTTTACAACTTTAACGAGTTGTGGAGTCAATCCACGTATCACTAATACTAGATGCATTGACAAAATGTGTTGAGGTAGTTCCAGTACAGAAAGCTACAGCCAAGTCTCCCAGAGCGCAGACACTGAATATTGTATTTTCCAGATGAGAATTAAACCGATAAATTGACTTGGAGCAAGGAATATATTTTCCAGGGCAAATCATCAAGGGATTATCTGAAGGCCAGGGAAACAAATTGAGGTAAATTGAATGAACCAATGAGACTATAAAAATAGCACTAGGCAAAATGGTGATAAACAACTCAGAAGATTGGTATATCACATCATCTTGTCATTTTAATGACCTGAGAAACACAACAGCTTCTCACAAGTTCATGCGATTTACAGCTATGCCTGGGAATAAAAAAAAAGACTGCCTAATCTTTTAACTGAAGAATAGATACAGACCCTATCTAAACACTGGAAAGAGATTAATGTTGTTATAGAAAGTCAGATGGGAAGGAATGCTCAATGCATGGATAAACAAACAAGAACAAACCTCTACTCTGCAGAATGGCAAGGAGGATGGAAAGTAATGTTCCACATTTTCCACACAGTTTACAGTCTAAACTGTAAATGGGATGGACTAACTCCAATTATAAATAAAGCAGGACCTTACGCGTATCAAGTAAAACTCCAGAACAGAAAAATGCCTAAGTAGCTCCAGTTTTAATTTTGATTATGGGAAGGCAAATAAGTTGACAAAAAGCAAGAATGTTATGTTACAGGTTTTGCTATTAAAAAATAACAGTGAGTAAGGTGCATGGGAAATCTCACCAGCAGAAAGGCTATTAAAAGAAGCAGCATATATTAACTGTTAGGCTTTGTGAGATTGCAGTTTGAATGTTTTTATTTTTGCTAATAACTGTATATTAATAATTACATTAGATTCCAAATCATGAATCTTTTTTTGGATTACAAGGGAATAGCGAGCATTCTGCTTCTTGTTGGTAATAGACCCTACCTGTAGTGTTAATGGAACACTCTTTTGTACCAAAGATCATGAAAACATTGGATACATGTCTCCACTACTTTAATTATGGGAGACAATTGTGAAAGCTAAACCACAGCATCTATGTTCCATGATGCCAGAATTAATCTTACAATTTTAATGCATCTCTGTTTATAAGGGAATGTCTTATGCGGGCTTGAAGCAGTAATTTAACTTGGATACTTTATTTCTACTTACTTGGCTAAAAATCAAAATAAACTACAACATTTGTGATGGAAGCTGAACAATCACACCAACTGAAATACATATGGAAAATACCAGAGATGGTTAAACCAAGTGTGAAAACCAGAAGTGAAGCAGAAACTGAAACAAATGAACAACAACAAGAAGTCAAACATTTAGTTCATGGTTTTCTTGTTGCAGTTGTTTAATTTTTTTGAGAGATAACTCACAATTTTGGGAATACAAATTAAAATTTTGGGAATACAAATTAATTGAGTGCATATTACACTGAACAAAGCATTTACTTTGACTTTTCCAAGGAAGAACAGATATACCCCTTTTATTAAAGGGACATTTGTAACATTGAGCTAGAAATGGATTCCATATTACTGAGTACAACAGACCAAGAGGGTTTAAGGATCCATTATAGAAGGAGCAGAAGTTACAACTGGGAATTTGCACACCATTGATGTAGAAACTTTGATTCTAAGTTATCAAAATTGGGGCATATTATATGCAATATTCAAACCTCAAGAAGTAAATATATATATCTATAAATTCATCTTTCAATGTTATTTACCTGAGATTTAATAATGTCATATGTGGATAGAAGTAGCAAAAATTTTAGTACTGGAAAAAAAGAAAAAGTACTGGAAAAGTACTGTAACTAGAAAGTTGTATTAACACTGATAAACTACTAATAGCAGAGTGGATTCTGTGAGCAATAATCACCAAAACACAGTCAGTTCATAGGATGGCCAAAGTTTCAACCACTGAAATGGGACAGAGTTGTGATTTTAAGAGAAATTAAGTCCAAGGTAGCATGCAGGAGGCATAGGGATGACTGTAAAACGGTACCTACATAATCTGCATTGCTATTACTTGAAGAGATCTACCAGTCACTGCACAGAAGCTAAGGCTCATTACTGATGGTTTGCTAACTAGCAATACTGATGGTATTAACAAACTTTGAAAGACACAGTAAGAAATTGGGTTAACAGCCACTGGGGCCTGTTCCACAGGAATGCAGTCTGAAAAAGCCACCACTGTGGAAACAGAATATTATTCCTACAATAGCAGAAACTACTTGTATATGGAGCCAATTAGCAGTTAACAATTCTAGAATCTATGACACCAGATATGGACACATGTTATTGTTTCTCTGCATCTATTTCAGTAGGAATTGACAGAAAGTTGCACTTTCCCTAGAGAAATAAATGTGCAGCATTTCTCATGTATCTAATCTGGGGTAAGTGTTCACAATGTTTATCCGTATCACCAGAATTATAATACCCAGAACACCACCAGCCTGGGGCTAATTTGGAATATGTGTAATAAAAACATTAAGGACTCACAGAAAATAGAGGAAGTAGCTAAAGACAAATTAATGAATGGAAAGCAGTGAAAGGACATACTTCTTTAAAGGATCAACAGCCACTAAGATCAGGAACAGATGCAGAAACCCTGATTCTAACATGGCATTTTCAGAGGACAGTCAAGTACCGGTACAAGAATCATGTGCTATTTTGACCATAAATCCTTACCTGTGTATTAATTAGTTGCCTTTTTGTTGCAGCTTGCAGTATGTCTGATAGTGTGTGACAGAAGATCCTGGGTCTATCTGGAGCTTTACAGCTGCAAAAGATCTACATGGATTTTCCAAGAAAACCAGGAGATAAGACTGGAACAGAGTGAAATACTGCCTTCTTGTTCTGAGGCAGTACGTAGCCTTGAGCCAGCAGAGCTCAAGGTTCAAAATCAAGGCATAGAGAACTGAGTTTCCATCCCATCATTGATATGCATATGCATATTCAGTTGTAAAAAGGGATACACTGTTCCTGGATGTACAAGAAGATTTTAATTGCATAGCTGTGAAGAAAAAGGATCTTAACTAATTCTTTTATCATCAATTACAGGCAAAGAAAGTTGGGACTGTTCAGCCTGCAGAAGGCCAAGTGGAGATCTCATAGCAGCCTTCCAGTGTCTGAAGGGGGCCTACAAGGATGCCAGGGTGAGACACTCTTCATCAGGGACAAGGGGCCATGGGTTTAAACTTCAACAGAGGAAGTTCAGGTTAGATATAAGAAAAAAGTTCTTTTCTTTGAGGGTGCTGAGGCACTGGAACAGGTTGCCCAAAGAAGTGGTAAATGCTCCATCCCTGGCAGTGTTCAAGGCCAGGTTGGACAGAGGTTTGGGTGACATGGGCTAGGGCGAGGTGTCCCTGCCCATGGCAGGGGTTTGGAGCTAGATGATCTTAAGGTCCTTTCCAACCCAAACCGTTCTATGATTCTATGATTACCTGATCAAATGAGGCCACCAAGTGGCAATGTAAATATTTAAAGTCACAAAGGAAAAGTGTAATACCTTTTAATAGAAATATAGAACCACTGAGGTTGGAAAAGACCTCTAAGATCATCAAGTCTAACCATTACCCCAGGACTGCCAAGTCCATCATTAAGCCATGTCACAGAGGGCATCTACATGTTAATAACGTAACAGCTTTAGAATATATAAAGAGAATAATCAAGAGAAATGAACACAGATTAAATTTTGTGCCCTGGCATAAAACAGCAATCTCACTCATGGCTCTGAAGAATAACTTGCAAAAGCTGTTCTTCCAGTGTTGAAGCCACAATGCCTTCAAATATTGCTCTCCTACTCATTTGAGGCAAACAAACTGACTTGCAACAATTTTTAAAACTCCTAGATTGAAATTCACAACCTTCTTGTCCTAAATCACGAACATACTTCATATTTCAGTGTCTATTTTTTCTTGGCCAATTCTACTATGACGACATCATTTTGTAGAATTCAGGTCTTGATCTTATGCTCCTTCTGTTGTGACTGTCACACAAGTATGCTCTAAAAAGGCATACAGCACTCTGCCTAACCTGATTCCTTTCACTTCTTACACAGAATTAAGTATCAGCAGGATGCCAAAAAAGAAGGTGAGTGATATTCCACCTTCTAACTCGTCCCGTCCCCCGTCCCCCCCCCCAAAAAAAAATCCCTTATTTTAAATAATGCTGTACAGGATTTTTTTAAGACATAAGGATAAGCAATAATGTCAAAATGCAAGATTCACAAATAATCTGACAAATCTACCATTTCTGAGAATTCATACAGAAAAGGGTGATTTGCAGAAGTGCAACTAGAGCCCCAAATGGTACCCTACCAGCCTTCAGTACTAAGATATTGGTAAGTCAAATACAGACAGTAGAGGTCGCTGCCAAAAAAAAAAAAAAAAAGGCACAACAAGCAAAGAAAGCCAAAACCTGTTCAAAACAGCAAGCATATATGCCTCCTGCATATACACATAGCTAAGCAAACGACTGAAACCCATGAGCAGTGTGGAGCAAACTCCACATTATTTATATATTCAAAACTATTCTAAAATGCAACAGTAAAATATATCACATCTCACACTAAATGTGTCATAACCAGTTTGTGTTTTGCTCCTAAGTGAGGAAGTCTTACACGATATCTTGATATCAAGTTCATTTCCTTCTACTGCAAATCACAGCACAGTGTCAACTTGTTGTTGGTTAACCCTGGCCAGCAACTAAGCCCCACACAGCCACTCACTCACTTCTGCCCAGTACAATGGGATAGTGAACTGAAAATACAAAAGTGAGGAAAATTGTGGTTGAGTTAGTGACAGTTCTGTAAGTGAAGCAAAGCAGTGCATGCAAGCAAAGCAGAATAATGAATATATTCATTACTTCACATTGACAGGCAGGTATTTAGCCCCTTCCAGGAAAGCAGGGCTTCATCATTCCTTAACAGTTACTTGGGAAGACAAACGCCATAACCTCAAATATCCCCACTTCCTCCTTCTCTCCCTGAGCTTGTACCACTAAGCATGTCATACAGCATGGAATATCCCTTTGGTCAGTTTGGGTCAGTGTCCTAGCTGTGTCTGCTCCCAGATTGTTGTGCACTCCCACCAGCTGGCTGGTCAGCATGAGAAACAGGGAAAGCCTTGATACTGTATAAACAATGTTCAGCAACAATTGAAATATTGGTGTGTTACCAGCACTGTTTTGGTACGAAATCCTGAACACAGCACCATATTGGCTGCTATGAAGAAAATAAACTCCATCCCTGCTAGACTCAGTACAGAAGTTGTATAGTAAGTTTGTTCAAGTGAAAGCTTGTAAATATTTAAATAGTTCAGAAGTTTCAAAGTTGCAAACTTTGTTGAGACACTAACTCCCTACAAATGAAATAAAAATTCTGACTTTTAGATTTTCCAACCTGCTCATGCCTTCAGAAAATAATTCAAGCTAATGAATTCTGTCAAATTTGAAAGAAGAGCACGTCACACCTTTTTAAATTAAGAATATCTATAATGGAGTTTTGCCACTTCAGTTATGCAAACAATCTATTTAAAAGTCATCTTATTGACTGAAAGCCAGTAAATCTGGAGAAACATTTCTGAGTCTTTTGTTCTTTGAGATGTAGTGAATTTCATACAGGTATTTAACCAATTAATACTCCTCATTGCTTCCTACCAGTCATAGCTGCTGTATTTATTCATATAGTCACGATTAAAATCCCTACTTCAATAATACTGTTTTGAATACTGAATATTTGAAGTAAGTAATATATTCCAGCTTGACATGTTCAAAATCAAACAGGAGTAAGTTCCCAGTAAGTTTGAGTTTGGTTGTTTGGTTTTGGTTTTTTTTAATACTTTTTTAGAATCACTCATTACACATGCTCTTGCTTTACAAAGACTGACTTCTAAGTGAAGCTATATGAAATTATATCATAGAATAATTTGGGGGACCTTAAAAATCATACAGTTCCAACCCCCTGCCATTGGCAGGGATACCTTTCACTAGACCAGGTTGCTCAAAGCCCCATCCAACCTGGCCTTGAACACTCCCACGGATGCAGCATCCACAACTTCTCTAGGCAACCTGTGCCAGTGCCTCAGCACACTCACAGTAAAGAATTTTTTCATAATATCAAATCTAAATCTACTCTCTTTCAGGTTAAAGCCATTCCCACTGGGATCAGATGGAAACTAGGAGAGCTGGAACCAGGTGATCTTGAAGGTCCCTTCGAACCCAAACCATTCGCTGATTCTATGATGATTTTTCTACCTGCTCAAAGCAGGGCCAACTTTGAAGTTAGAAAAAGGCATTTTGATTCTTCATCCAGTTAATTTTTGAGTATCTCCAGGACAAACATTGTACAGCTGCTCTGAGCAACCCATTTCAGTGTCTGAACATCTTTGTTATCAAGTATTTTCTTAATATCTACCCCTTGCTGCAGCTGATGACAGCTGCCCCTTAACTATTTCTTATGCCCTCCTCAGAAGAGCCTGACTGATCCCTCTATCCTCCTATCATGTAGTTGAAGACAGTAAATTTTTTCCTTTAGCCTATTTCCTTACAGAGACATAAAAAATGCAAGAGCTACTACTGTAAATTTCCTGATAAACTTACTGAGCTTTCTTAAGTCTAATGATATTCAATTATTTTTTTTTTTAAGTCTTCTGCATATTTTTACAGTTCCTGTTTTGATAAGAGAGTAGCAGGAGATAGATAAATTATGTTTGAAAGAAAGCAATGATCTTTGAGAAGATTCCTCTACTTGAGGACTAAAAACTACCAATATTGAAACCGAAAGTGTGGTCCAACGCATAAGTGTTATTTTATCTTAAATCACTTTCAAGTATAAAAAGAAAAAAATTAAAGTTCCTGAAAATAAAGAAGAGAGGAACAGAGAAGATATTTTTGCTTTTGATATATGTAAAAGAGTTCTCCTGTTGTTTTGTTTGTTTGTTTTTTGTAAAGTATTGGTAATTATCCAGTACATTTACCAAGTTCAACAACAGACCTTGTAGTTGACATCTCTCATCTGCAGTAGAGATTAAGTCTACTTCAGCCTCATCTTGAACTTCATTGAAAGATGACTCAAGATGCACAGATCTCTTAAAAGGAGCTACAGAGACAAAGATTCTGAGAAGCAGAAAACAACCCAAGAGTAGGCTTAATTTCTGAGAGTCAACAAGTAACACATTGAATATTTTCCTTTGATTGTCTGAAAGAAAAAAGAACAACAGCTTGTTCCAATATTGTTCTAGTGGAGCCATTTCACCCCCCAAAAGTTATTTGTCTTGCTTTCAGAGTAGAAAGAGAAAGCATACTCTCCTTCAGGCTTACCTGCTCCTCTACTTCTTTTATGCTGTTTCTGTCAAGGGGAGGAAGAAAGGCAGGAAACAGAACGATGAACTACCTCATAGTTAATTTGAATTACAATGCATTTGGGGAAAAAAAAAAATCCACCCAAGCAATGATAAAACTTTAGCTTAGCGAAGACAGAAAAGTTTACTTGCCATTTGATATAAACTTCAATGAAGATCAAGACTAGTTCAAACTTTTTCAGCTACATGCTGGGGTGAAAATGCAGCATATCAAGGAATATATGACAATCTTGGAAGGTTTGGAAAGTGGTAACAACACTTGAAACAATTTATCAAATATCTTCTGATTAAAAGAAAAAAAAAGGCATTATAAGCTACTACATATAAAAACATGGTCAATTACATGGAAATTTACTTTTTAACATTCTTCCATTAAAACAATTCCTCTTCAGATAACAATTTCAGTCAATAACTGTACACAGTTCTGTGACAGGATCTCTATGAAATAGCATCATATCTAAAAGTGACATTTTCCAAGGAAACCACAGTCCAGTGGGGATTTGCATGTCTGTAAGCAGAATTTTTTATTTCACTAACAGGAATGGATAGTTTAGACTTTAACAGACACATTTAGGAACACCATGTGTAACTCAGTAGAATAAAGATTTGCACTACAATTTATGTCACTATTCATCCTTGTTGCACACAAATAAGTTATTGTCTTAAGCAGAAAGGTAACTTCCTCTCATAAAGGAAAACAAGTTAGTCCATACAGCTTTACATCTCCCCGACTTTCCAGCCAAATCCACTCTTTCACATCCTACAAAACACAATTAATTTACTACTAGTTTGTGCTAGTATCATCCCATCTTACAGTGACCTAACTTCAATTAGAAGACCTTAAGGTCCTTTCCAACTCTAACTTTTCTATGATTCTATGATTTCATTCCGTGTGTCTCTTCTACAACTTGACACTAAGGTAAAGCTCTACACCCAGAGCTCTTCTAAGCATGCTCAGATATACCTTTCTTTAGAGCAGGGACAGACACCTGTACCTCGGCTGCAGAGTACATTATCATTTAATTCACATATTTCCACAAGTATGGCCTCTAAAGGAAGGTAAAATGCCATAAAGCTGTAGTGTTTTATGGTTCACAGCAGTGTTAACTCGAGGTCACCACAGCCTACACCCAGAGAAGTTCTCTCGTCCTGGATGGCAAGTGGCTGAGAGGGAATTACAACTAAAAGGAGTCTACCATTTCTCAAACGCTTACAGGGCTACAGGACTCACTCGGGGTCCTGAATCCCTCAGGCAAGTACCGAGCGAGGGGACCTTCACTAAGATGAATGAGAGGAAAGGGACGTTAAGCAGAAGGGAGGCTCAGGAAGTCTCCCACAAACGCACACCACACCCCGCCACCCGCCCGCCACCTCAAACGCCGGTGCCTTTCTCCCCGCCCACCCGCCTCCATGAAGGGGCGCGTGCCCCGTTCAAGCCGGGGCCGCTGGTGCGCGGCGCCGCGCCCTTCCAGCGCGCCGATTGGCTGGTGGCGCCGGCGCTCTGCGGCGCTGTGATCCCGAGGAGCCGTGGCTGCCCGGCTGCCGGGAGCAGGGCGGGGGGGACCCCGGCGCCTCCTCGCCCGACCTGCCGCCTGCCTCGGGGCGCTCCTCCCGCGCGGGCCGGGCGGCGGGAGGAGGAGGAGCGGCGGGGAAAACACGGGGGCCTTCTCCTCCTCCTCCTCCGCGTGTGGCGGCGGGTTCAGCATCTTCGAGACTGAGAGGCCGGGAACAAAGGCTCGGCGCCAGCCCCGGCAGCTCCACCTGCCCCCAGCGGAGATGGCGTCCCTCGGCTTAGGGGGACTTAATGTCTCCGCCCGTAGGAAGAGCGTCCCGGCTCGCAACGCCGCGGTGGAAAGGAGGAACTTGATCACGGTCTGCAGGTGAGCCGGCCCGGCCCTGTCCCGCCCTGCCCCACCCGAGGGGACCGTTCTTAGCCCTCCCACCGCCCTGACCGCTGGTAGGGGATTGTTCCGCCCTTGCTACCGGCGGCCGCCCCGGGGCGGGAGCTCGGGCGCAGCCCGCCCTGCTGGGATGTCGGCCTGAGGGGTACGCAGCAGCGGGATGGGGCATCCACATCTATCCTGCTCCTCATCTTGCCGCCTCCATCCTGACTCAGCTCCCTTGGGAGCCTTGGCGTGTCTGCTGGCCGAGGGGCCGGGGCACACCTGGCAGCGCCGTAGGCACACCGGCCAGTTAAATGGTCTTTTGGGGGAGAGGGGGGAGAGGTTTGTTTTCGGCACCTTGATTGTGTTCCTGGGCCAAAGGTGGGTGCTGGAGCAGTGTTGAACTGGAAGAAGCTCTTTACTGTGAGGGCAGCCGAGGCACTGGAACGGGCTTCCCGAGGAAGTTATCAATGCCCCATCCCTGGCAGTGTTCAGTGCCAGGATGGATGGGGCTTTGAGCAACCTGGTCTAGTAGAAGATGTCCCTGGCCATGTCAGGGAGCTGGAACTAAATGATTTTTAAGGTCCCTTGCAGCTCAAACCATTCTGTGATTCTGTGAACTGAGGTTTTCATCTTCACGCAAATAGCTTGGTGTTGCGTCGATGTCTCTTAAACTGACGCGCTATGGCCGCTTTTAAAATACAGACTTTATATGTATTGGACGTGAAGTGAAACCTAAAGCAGCTTTTCCAAGCCGTTGTTGAGTGGCTAACGGTGTGTTCTTGTTAACGCGCTGGTGTCGCAGGAGCAGTCCTGAGGAGGCTGCTGCCTTCAGGGGATATTTTTATCTCCATAATCTAGATCAGGAAATCTGCAGTACGGGCTAGATCTAGTGTATGCAAATATTTTTTTGTAGCATTTTAGTGCTGAGCTTACACAAGCTTGATAACGCTTCCCGTGCAAGCGTTTCCACTGCTGTCATTGTTGAATTCATGCAGCGTTTCCAAGTGTGCAGTACTGACCCATTACATCATGGCAAACTTTTAAATACGTGGATATGCTGGGAGCAGGGACCCCGTCAGTTCACTTGTTTCAATTCCTAAATTTTTAAGTTATCAAACTAATTGGAATATTATCTGGAGAAGGTCTTAAAGAGACTCATATGAGCTATAATATTTTAATTCTCAGAAGTTTTAATTATGTACTACTTAATGCTGCAGTAGTATTTAAAAACAGTTTAGGACTTCAAAATCTTCCCTTTTTAAATTTTTTTTTCTCTTTTATTGTATGTTATTAATGGGTTTTCAGAGGGTAACTGTATCATCTGGCTACTGAAAGGAATTTGCTTCGATGTTCCTGCAAGTCCTAGCATCTGGGTTTCAGAGTAGCATCAGTACTATACTGCCTTTTTCCCAGGCTATTCATGCTGACCTCTACTCTTGCTTGTGAAAAAGATATACAACAAAAACATAGAAAAAGAAGGTTTTTACCAAACTTGCCAAAGCAGATCAAATGAAGTTTTCAGTTTCATTATTCCTACAGAGATACAGACGTAGCCAGTCTGCAGGCTTGGGAAAACAGTGGTTTTATCAAGTAATGACATGAGTATAAAGGTTATAAACAGTTCTTTTTAAAGGTGTATATCGTATTCTATGGAGCTTGCTGTTTTTCTCTGCCTCCCCCTTTGAGAGAAACTCTTCTGTACTCTGTGCTGTTACAATTTATTTTTCAGTTTATTTCATGTCCTTGTCCTGCACTTGAAATGATGTTGTAAGACGTTTAAAGAGGCTTAGAAATCTGAGGAAATTTAGTCAAATACATATGAAACAAAGAGCTATTGAAGAAATTACTTGAAATTTGTGTATTTTAATTATTTTCAGTGAAAATGTAATTTTGCTGTATCTTTACAAAACATGAAGTTTCTAGTTTGTAAATGCACCTTAAAATTTGGAAAGGATGATGAGGAAAAAAGATTTGTGTTATTATGATATGCATACATTTATATACTTTTGTATTCTTCAGCCATTGTAAGAGTAAATGTTTTAAATATTTCTGTGCTTTACCATAGTTATTAACATGTTCTGTTATTATTTAAAAGTGTTATTTGTTAGGAATAGCCAAATCAGTGTCAAAGCCAGTAAGATAATAGTCCTTTCCAATCAAAATCCTGTGAGAATGTGAAATACTTCTGGTAAAAATAGCTTCAATTAATTAATTCAATTATATTTGGATTTATATGGCTTGCTATGCAGTGAAGGTGAGAGAGCACAAGAAGGATACTCCTCTGAATTGCCATCTGTTAACAGTCTGTGATAATTTAATGAAGTATTTTTGTTAAAGCTTCAATTTAGCAGATTTTTACTTAATAGTTAAAATGGACTTTGGGTTTTTAGTCTTTTCTTATACTGATGACATCTAACTCCTTGTGTGGAGTGGGTAGTTTCTTACATTTACAGCTTCAATGAAAAAACCTTTTCCTTCCAAAGTGTTGAGTAGCACTGTAGTAATGGAAAGTAATGTCGTTAATTAAGTTTCATAAACCAAATGTATATGAAAATACATGTGTTTGTGTAACTGCACAGCCATGATTTAAATTGAAACAATTTTTAGTATTTGAATAAGTAATACATGATCTAAGCTCTGTCTCTCTCCATACCCTTTTCCCTGAAGTTTGATGCCTTCCATTTTTAGTAAGTGCTCTTGGGTGTTGAGGCTGTTCTAGGTTCACCTTGGTCTAATCTAGTCTTCTCTAAGATTTGTACATCCATGTAGAGACAGAATCACCAAAAAAAAGTAGAGACAAGCCTTGGAAGTGAGGGTCATAGCTTAAACACAGGTTGTTAACACAGAATTAAACAATTGTCAGGAGATGTACTTTTAAAATGGTGATTTTGCTAATATGCAGAAGAGGAACACTGATATTGACCTTTAGCTAAACTGTCTCTTTTCGTGTCCAAGCCATGTCCTCTAGCATAAGGGATATTAGTTTATAATCTTGAGGTTTATTCTATATGAATAGTTTACAGTCTTTAAAATGGCATTTTAATGACATTTCCTAATTGAAAGCTAAATACATGCAGCAGAATCCTTCCCTTCATTTGAAAACTAAAGAGGAGCAGAATCTGACAATGAAAAATAAGAAATTCATGTACCAGTCAATTTTTCTGCCCATTTGCTATCTGATTAGAGACTTGTTACTGTTTTGGAAATAAGCCTGTAGACCTGCGATGTATCCACAGAAGGTTTGGTTTGGGTCTGGAGTTACTAAAGAAATCTGGGAGGTCTTCTTGTGCATCTTGCAAAACAGTGAAGAAACCATCCCAAAAAGATTCCTATAGATCTTTCTTATTTGAGCACGTTTCCCTCTTACATAACTTGGAAGGTCTCTTTAAGGTGGGAGGATGCTACTGTTTCTACATCTTTTTTTTTTTTGGCTCAAGCAAGACTGAATTAGTGACAGAGAATGTAGAATCTAATCTTATCTCTGCAAGAATCTGAAAACAACTGAATTCACAAGGGTAATTTAGAAACATTGATATTGGAATTTGTCCAATGACAGGTACCGTATGAAAAAAAAAAAAACAACCCTAACCAACTCTTTTAGTGACACAATGGGAAATGATTGGATAAAAGACATTTTTTTTAAAGGAGTCTTATAGTAACGGGTATTGGAGCTACATCACTCCTCTGGTCCCAGTCTACCAAAAAGTTCATCTTAGAAAATGTCGTTAGTTTTCAAGCCATTTTACATTCCTGTGCCCTTTTGTTACAATTTGTGTTAACCTCTGAAGAGTAAGTAGGCTGTCGCTCTGGAGTGCGGTGATGCTGTGTCAGCAGCCCAGTAGAGAGAAAGTGAAGTTGGGAGCAACAAAGGGAAAGAAGAAAGCTGCTCTAACTCTACCTGCATGGACATATTTTCTTCATATCTCTTGTGTGCTTTAGACCTGACCTTTTGTTTCTTGACTTTCAGTCCCCAAGTGGTTCCACATAGGAACCAGGAGCATAGGCTTTCTTTTCTGGGAGGCCATACACTGGAAACAACATGTGAGGCATCTGCCATGATTGAGTGAAATTGCTCACTTGATGCTTACAGGGTAACCTTTTTTTGAAGGCATCAATAACTTCTACATACCTTAAATCCTTTTTCCAGTCTGTGTGGTAAGCATGGTGAAGTGTGAATATCTAACATGCAAAATGTGCTTCTGACTTAAATTTAAGCTTAAGATAGGAAGAAGGAAGTAAAAAAAAAAAAACACAGCAATAAATCCACAAAAGTATTTGCATAAGATACTTTTTGTATCTTCCCAAAATATTTCTGGCCAATCATATTTTGCCTAGTAGCACTGTTATTTCCCTGGTCTGTGGAAGTAAGGTGTACATATTTGCCCTCTCTGTCTAGAAGTTCTAAAAGCCAGTTTCAGCCAAGCTTGACATAGGTTTTTGATGACAGTGTAGAGTGATGGAAATGAATATTCTGTGGGGTGCATGGTGGCAGTAATGTGAACACTTAGAAAGACCACCATTAATGATGCCTTGGGTAACATGGTTTAGTGTGAGGTGTCCCTGCCCATGGCAGGGGGGTTGAAACTAGATGATCTTAAGGTCCTTTCCCGCCCTAACTATTCTATGATTCTATGAGCTGTTAGACTATCTTTTCTAATCAGACCCTAGGTATTTAAAAATTGTTGTATCCTTAAAACTAGATATACTCCATTTGAATTGTGGGATGCTTTAAAATAAAAAAAAAAAATATTGCTTATCTTGATTTTTAGAAGTGTATGCGTGAGTTGCTCTTGAGTGTTTTTTCTTTAATGTATCTCCATATATGTGAATATGTATCCCATACAATATTAATTGGTGAACTTTTAAGTAGGACACTGAATAGAGGAAAAATAGGCATAGCTGCATATTATGCAGCACTTTGTTTTGCAGTTTATGGATGATAGTGTCATGATCATGTCTCTAGTTTCAACATTATGTTATTATATATAGCCCAGTACATTATACTGCTAACTCACCTCTCTCTTGTGTAGGTATCTGTGAGTGAGTGGTATGCTGTACCTTCTCTTTTACAGACCAGCACAGTGTGGAAGAAGTCTTCTTGCCACAGTTAATACTTAGTCATGGCATTGCTATATTAATTTATTTTTCAAAATTATAGATAATTTCACAGCTCTGGTATGGCTTTGAAGAAAAAAGTATTACTGCCATTAGGGTAGTCAGTAGCAATGGTACTGACTAGGTAGAAATTTACTGGTGGGCATCCATGTCTCTCACTCAAAATTGGTTAAAAACGTGGAGGAGTTAAAAACTGAGTCATAACTTGGCACTGCAGAAGAAGCTTCCTCCCCCACCCTTCTCACTCTTGATTCCTGTCCTGCCAAAACCACTATAACAATAGAAGCCTGCAGGGAAGGTAGGATGGAGAGTCGTTTATTCAGAAGTTTACTTAGTATGACATAATTGAGTTGAAACTCTTGAAATATATGTCAATTCAGTTTGAGCATAATTTCATTTAGTAAATGAGCATCAGGAGGCTGTGCTGACTCCACTCAGGATGCAGTGCAGTTACTTTTATAGTACAGAGTGTTTGAAAATAGTACTGCTGGTTTAAGGAGTCTCATTCCTGCCCGTGCCTATATAGTATGCTGCTTCTGCAGATGTGCTGTAGAATTGCTTTGGGATGCTGTGAAGCATTATTATGAATGTCTCCATGTTTAAGAGTCATTTTATCCCTCTTTTCAAGTACTGGAAATCTAGATCAGTTCATAGTGAGCCCCATAAAAAGTAGAACTGGCACAACTGAGGGAGCAGTGTGCTCAGGTATGGGATCTGAGAGGCTGAGTGGGAACTTCCTAAGTTGCTACTGTTGAAGTTTGGGTGTTGTGAAAACTGCCACTTCAGGCTCTAGTATGGCTCCATTAATACATACAGGGATTGTAGCAAGAACCGCAATAAATGCCTCAAAGTAAGTGTTACTTACAAAGTTGAGGACATGTGGAACTTGCCTCGAACCTAAAAACTGAAGAACAAGGAACTGAAGAAAGGAAAAATGGATTATGATTAAAATGGCAAAGGCAAGAGAAAAATCAATTTTTGTTTTATTCTTGAAGTTTAAACTAGCTGCTCCTGAATAAAAATGAACTTGTGTAAGTGCAGGTGTAACTAAACACAACTAGCTGGCTAGTTGACTAGTTACACCTTGTCTGCTTTTTACTGTGGCTTGATTCAGCCTTTCCAATTTCAAATGTTAGATCATTTGATAACTTTTCTGGCATAATAATGAAGTAATATGGTGCTGAATGGGGATTACCCCCATTCACAGGGAAATCAGCCTGAGTTAATGCACAGAGTTAACGGTGCATAAAAATTAATTAGTTTATAAAATGTTTGGATTATTCTTGCTAGGCTCAAATTGCAGTGTTTTCATAATAAGATGAAGTTTATATTTCTGATTCCTGGACATGGAATTTGGGAATAAAAGGAGTGTTGACAAAATATCAAGCAAAAATCATGATGGTTTGGGGTTGTGATGAGAAATTGATGTTCGGTACTTTATGAGTACTGGTTTTCTACAGCTTTATTACATTAGTTCAGAGAAGAGGAAAATAATTAGCTAATTTCTGTGTAGGAAGTGTGGTGATTGGTGATTTTTGTTTTTTGTTTTTTTTTTTTTAAGGCTTCATGCCCAAGACCAACAATGATGATGCTATTTCTCAATGTGGTATATATTTACATTGCTCTGACTGAACTTGAAATCATCAAGGTAGTTTTCTGGTTCTTTGATCATTTGGTTTATACAAACTACAGAACTATATAGAATTACTGTTCTGCTTTGGAGGCCCAATAGCTATCCATATAATTTATGATTGTCCTGTACTTTTGCTCTAGGTTTTCAGTCAAGACTCTGATTGACCGTTCCTGTTTTGAGACTATAGATGATACTTCCCCTGAATTTAATAATTTTGCAGCCATTCTGGAGCAGATTCTAAGTCATCGACTGAAAGGTATGTTAATTAACTTCCATACTGGTGATATGAGAAGTTGTTGATACGAAACCACTGCACATCCGTAGAAACTCCTTGATGCTGAATGAAAGTGTTTCTTTTCGTTGTCCCTTTTTCTGTCCCTTTGTTTTTTGGGGTTTGGGTTTGTTGGTTTTTTGTTTGCTTGTTTGATTGTTTTTTGCTGGTTTTCTGTTCCTTTGCCGTTGCCTTCCTGATCTTTTGCATTACTGTGGAAAAGTAAAGGAAGCAGGTTTTGTGAAACATGTTTCCAGTGTTCTTTTTGGAAGCCTTCTCAGCTGGTAATTAAGTAAGTGAGTGTTGCCATGGTGCTGAGTGCTGTCTGCTTTTTTATTATAAGGCTGTGTCCTAAGAGTCTG
The DNA here is from genome assembly GCF_033815535.1 of Pezoporus flaviventris. Lineage (NCBI taxonomy): Eukaryota > Metazoa > Chordata > Aves > Psittaciformes > Psittacidae > Pezoporus > Pezoporus flaviventris. Next base: position 14,217,880 of record NW_026892595.1, read on the forward strand.
AGTCTGAAAGACAACTATAGCATGTTCTGCTTTAACAGAAGCTATAGGGGAGCGTATCTGTGATGATACTCCTTTTTCATTCTCCCATTCCTGCTTTTGTTGCCTTCTTTTCCAGACACTGTGTTTAAGCCCTTTAATTTCTGTCCCTCATCCCCCTAGTGAAACTGTTTTTTTGCTACTGGAATGTAATGGGTCTGGATTAAATTGCTTTTGAGAAAGGTCAGTTGTTGATTTCCCTCTTGTGTTGGAGTCAAATGTTGTTCTAATTCAAGAAAATGTCTGTTTGTGTTTTCTGATTGTTCTAGAGGAAGCTGCTTTGCTAAAAGAACAGAATGTGCCTTAGCAGTAACAGTTGTTAGAAAAGGACTTGGGAAGCTTCTCCTCATTCTCAGTTCTGTGCACAGTTTCTGAAATTATTTAAGGATTATGAAGGACATCATAATCGTCTAAATATAGATGTGTAATATGACAATCCACGTCTTTTCATACTTTTTAATATTCATAACTAAGCTTTGCGAACAATATTGTGTGTAGGCTGACATGAGTAGCACAATTACTACCTGCTGTCATTCTGTCAGAGAAGGAAAAAAAAAATCACACTGTGGGGTAGAAACCTAGTGTTTGTCACATTGTGACAAAGATTATTGAAGTAATTATGGGTACTTAGCAACTTGACACTGCATGGAAATTGCTCTGTGTTCTCCTTCTCCCCCAGCTTCTGTGATGTTTGAGCAAAAATCATGAATTCTCCCCCTCCCCCACCAACATTCTTTTGCTTCACAGCCTCTTATTCAGGACAGGCAGTTAGAGAGAAGAAGCCTTGAGAAGTTGGCAAATGGGTTACAAGCAAACGGAATTTACAAGTTAAAAATTACTGCAAGTAAGAAATGGATAAAATAAAAAAGCTGAATTGTTGTTTCAGTCTTCCCCGTGTAATTACTGGTATGAATTTCTAAGTTTGCAGAGTTAAATAAAAATAGGGAAAAAGGCAGCAACTTGTGCGTTGGATTTCAAACAGGGAATATTTTGGTAATAAGCTAGATATTGTGAGTAATTGTTTTACTCTTTTAAAAGTTGAAAGGGAAATTGAGGAAAAAATGTACCATGGCAACTCAAATTTTAAGAAGATATATATTATACAAAACTGGGCTTGAAAGAAATTGTGTTTATTGGTGGAAATCATTAATATATTCTGAGTGCATACTTTATGTCTGTAGGAACACACTAAAAGCAGACTGGTGAGGGTGGCAGGTTATATAAAACGTTTTAAAGCGGACAGAACATACGTGATCTGCTTTTCTGTAGTAAGATAAATGGCTTCATTGTATCAAAGTTGTCAGTGTATATAAACAGATGATCCAGATTTGAGAGTTTGAGTATATAGACCTTTACTTTCTTAAGGCCAAGGCAAATAATAATTCTTAATCTCTAATTTCCTTTGGAAGTATTGAGTGAGGAAGGAAAAATAAAGAAGTATTTAATTTGTATCGTAAAGGACTAAGTTTACTTTTATTAGAAAATTTTACTGGCAACTCTTTCCTGACATTAAATGTAAAATGTCTGTAAGGAGCATAGCATAGTCTTGATGGAATATAGTGATTGTTGCTGCTTATTGGTTTCATGTTGAGACAGGATCCAGACAAAACAAAATGGAAGGAAGAAGGTTAGCCATTTTAAGAGGAAAAGTGTTCAACTACAGTGATTAAGACTTTATGCTTTTCCTGAAACTATTGTGATTAGAATACTGAAATAGTAGTTTTTCAAGCCTCATCCTCATGGCTATTCGGCTAAAAATGCCAGTTGAGCAATATGAGCACCATTTTTAGATGGATTTTTTGATAGGTAACTGATCTGATGTTGACAGTTTCAAATAGCAAAAGGGTCAGGAACAACATTCATGGTGGTTTGGGTGGCTTTGTTGGCTTTTTTTTTCTTTCAAGAATAATTGAAGAATTGGAAAGTACCTTAGGAAGTCATCCAGTTCTACCTCTTGCTCAAAGTAAGGCTGTCTCAGATTGCTCACAGCATCTTCCAGTTGTGTTGAAAATCTCCATGATATTTCTTAAACTCAGTGCACTTTGCTACAGAAATGTATTCCTCCTTTCCCCTCCCACTGTGGTTATGTTTTCCTAATGCTGGCTATGGTCTTCACCAAACCCTGTGATGAGCCAGACCAGGAAGTCAAACAGGCAGAAATCTAATGACTTTCCCCATGTACGAACTTCTTTAACCCAGCTGCTCATTTTCTTAAGTGTGTTTTAAATGTTGGTGTTTACTTAGTCATAAAATGAGGTCAGCATAAATATATCAGCTTGTACAACAGAGATCTATGAATGCTACTTGAGTGCAGGTATCGTTTCATGTGATTCAGAAGTCTTAGCACATACTACACCAATATTTCCAAAAAAGGTAACATAATATGCCGTGGCCAAAAGGCCACATCTGTACTACCTTTGAGTTGCATATTCACCAGTGCCAGCAAGTGGCAGTCAGTAATAGGCCACCGTTGTTAGAAAAAGCAGTTTGGCTCACAACCTATTTTTTTAATTCCCCTAATGAAGAGAGAAAGAGAGTTTGAGTAAGCTGTATCAACTGTCTTCGGGGATTACAAGCCATTGACTGCCTTCTGCTCTAGAAAGTGGAGAGGTATTTATCCCCATACTGTATAATACTGTATGTGTAGTATACCTGGTGGTTCCCAGCGATGATGGATTTATTGTGCATGCAGAGTAGGCCAAATATCATAATGAGGGGAATAAAATGCATGTATTTTTCCTGTAATTAAAATAAGATGTGTGGCATGCCTGCTGGCAAGATATAGAATCATAGAATCATAGAATAGTTAGGGTTGGAAAGGACCTTAAGATCATCTAGTTCCACCCCCCCCCGCCATGGGCAGGGACACCTCACACTTAACCATGTCACCCAAAGCTCCTTCCAACCTGGCCTTAAACACTGCCAGGGATGGAGCATTCACAACTTCCCTGGACAACCCATTCCAGTGCCTCACCACCCTTAACGGGAAAGAACTTCCTCCTCATATCCAATCTAAACTTTCCCTGTTTAAGTTTGAACCTGTTACCCCTTGTCCTATCACTAGAGTCCCTAGTGAAGAGTCCCTCCCCAGCATCCTTATAGGCCCCCTTCCGACACTGGAAGACTGCTATGAAGCTTCCACGCAGCCTTCTCTTCTCCAGGCTGAACAGCCCAAAATTTCTCAACCTGTCCTCATATGGGAGGTGCTCCAGTCCCCTGATCATCCTCATGGCCCTCCTCTGGACTTGTTCCAACAGTTCCATGTCCTTTTTATGTTAAGGAGACCAGAACTGTACACAATAATCCAAGTGATGTCACAAGAGCAGAGTGGAAGGGCAGGATCACCTCCTTCGACCTGCTGGTCACGCTCCTTTGGATGCAGCCCAGGATACGGTTGGCTTTCTGGGCTGCAAGCACACACTGAAGCCGGCTCATGTTCAGTTTCTCATCGACCAACACCCCCAAGTCCTTCTCCACGGGGCTGCTCTGAATCTTTTCTCTGCCCAACCTGTAGCTGTGCCTGGGATTGCTCCGACCCAGGTGTAGGACCTTGCACTTGGCATGGTTAATCTGCATGAGGTTGGCATCAGCCCACCTCACAAGCGTGTCAGGGTCCCTCTGGATGGCATTCCTTCCCTCCAGCGTATCAACCGAACCACACAGCTTGGTGTCATCGGCAAACTTGCTGGGGGCGCACTCAATCCCACTGTCCATGTCAGCGACAAAGATGTTGAACAAGATTGGTCCCAACACCGATCCCCGAGGGACACCACCCGTTACTGGTCTCCAGCCAGACATTGAGCCATTGACCATAACTCTTTGTGTGTGGCCATCCAGCCAGTTCTTTATCCACTGAGTGGTCCACCTATCAAATTGATATCTCCCCAATTTAGAGATAAGGATGTCGTGTGGGACAGTGTCAAATGCTTTGCACATGTCCAGGTAGATGACATCAACTGTTCTACCCTGTCCATCAGTTCCATAGCCCCATCATGGAAAGCCACCAAATTGGTCAGGCAGGATTTCCCCTTAGTGAAGCCATGCTGGCTGTCACCGGCCACCTTGTTGTTTTTCATGTGCCTTAGCATGCCATCCAGGAGAATCTGCTCCAAGATTTTGCCAGGCACAGAGGTGAGACTGACTGCTCTGTAGTTCCCCGGGTCATCCATTTTCCCCTTCTTGAAAATGGGGTTATATTTTCTTTTTTCCAGTCATAGGGAACTTCACCTGACTGCCATGATTTTCCAAATATGATGGCCAGTGGCTTAGCAACTTCATTCACCAGCTTCTTCAGGACCCGCAAATGGATTTCATGAGGTCCCATGGACTTGTGCACCTTCAGGTCCTTAAGATGGTCTCAAACCAGGTCCTTTCCTACATTGGGCCTAGGGTCTTCATTCTTACAGTCCCTGCATCTGCCTTCCAAGACTTGGGTGGTGTGGTCAGAGCCTTTGCCAGTGAAGACCAAGTCAAAGAAGTCATTCAGAACCTCAGCCTTCTCCAAATCCAGGGTAGCCAGTTCTTCCGATAGCTTCTGGAGGGGGCCCACGTTGTCCCTAGACTGTCTTTTATTCGCAGTGTACCTATAGAATCCCTTCCTGTTATCTTTCACATCCCTAGCCAAATTTAATTAGCTTTCTTTACCTGGTCCCTAGCTTCCTGGACAGCATCCCTGTATTCTTCCCAGGCCGTCTGTCTTCGCTTCCACCTTTTATAAGCCTCTTTTTTTTTCCCTCTGAGTTTCCTCAGCAGCTCCTTATCCATCCAAGGAGGTCTCCTGGCCCTCCTGCTGCAATTACTTCTAGTCGGGATGCAACACTCCTGAGCTTGTAGCAGGTGATCCTTGAATATCAACCGACAGTCTTGGCCCCCCCGCCCTCTAGGGCTATATCCCATGGAACCTTACTAAGCAGGTTCCTGAAGAGGCCAAATATTATATGGTAATATTGGACAGGACAATCAGAGATCTTGAAAATATAGGAGAGAAAGAGTAACAGAAAAAAGATGAATAATTTCTTTTTTTTTTATTCCTTCTGAGGAGTAAGAATTTGCATGGGTTTATAGTGCAGCAGAGAGTGAGTGGTATGCTGAATGAATACAGACAATGTATTTGAAGTTCTCTGGACTGAATAAGACCTATAATCCTGAAAGGGATTTTACAAATTTTTATATAAATACATGTGAGTTTGATAATCTCTAAAGCAAGCTGTGTGATTTCAGGAGCCATGTTTTTCCCCGGATAGTTGTTTGGAATTTGTTCCTTTCTTAACTGTTCTGTACTGTGGAGGTGAAGCTGTATCTTGTAGTTGTCTTCATGTTCTTTTGTTTTCACTGCTGGCCACAGATGTTTCAGGTAAACTTCCTGTAAGTGTCCTTTTTATCAGATCACCTATATAAATATAATTAATGCAGAAACGGTAGGGACATCAGTAGGGGTGCTCAGCAACAGTTCTTAGGATTTTATCACAGGTATATATATCCTAGCTAATATAAAACTGACATCATTTCAAAGTGATGTGTATATTTACTGTATCAAAATTTTTGCATGGTTTTCAGCCTTTTTTATCACTTTAAGTTACTATTGAAGAACATTAACTATTGTAGATGTTTATGGGCATCACCTATAACATTTCTGAAAACTGTTGTCATGCATTTGTTGACTTACTATGTTTTCACTGTAATATCCCTTACAACAGAATGTGTTCATATCTGAACTGCTAGCCAGTATGCATGCTTAGAAATATTTTTGGTGTATAAATTAAATTCTGCCACTGACAATGTATATAGCTCATCTTGCTTGTGACTTCTGTAATTTTGCACTTTATGGTTTCCTTGAATTTACTTGCCAACTATACATTTGTTTGGATTTAACACCCTAATGACACAAACCAGTATGCTGTGCTGTGTATGTTGACACTCACAAATTTGTGTGCCTTTTTTTCCTGAACATATTTTTGAGAGGTATTATGAATACCTCAAAAGCCGCCTGCTAGGATAGCCCATCAAAGCTGCTTGTCTCTATCTGATCTATGTTATTCTTAATTTTTAGTAACTGTGGAGTTTGTTTGCTTGTTTTTCCTTTTAGAAAACTTCCTACAAATAGTAAGCTTCTATGGCGGTAGTGATGCTTAAATAGAAAGATAAATTATTGTCCTTTCTTCATTCTATAAAATGTTCTCGTTTCGTGCATCATCAGGAGTCTGCTGGTAGTAACAGTAAATGGCTGTATTAGTGATGTCATTGGTAAATGTCCAGTTTTTGCACTTCTTCATAGTAAACTGAATTATTAAGTAATTCATTTCTCAAGCAGTGAAAGACTTTTCTTGTATCTGCAGTGTGCTATTTATTTCTTCCCATATGGTTTTTAGTTTATTTATTTCTAGGAGGGGAAAAAAAAAAAGGCAATTACTACTGCCTACTATTTCATGGAGTCTCTTTAAGCAATTCTGATAATTTAGGCATAAACAGTGCCTGAAAGGAAGTGCCAAAGGGAGGGGGTTTCAATTATGTCTGCTTGTAGATTTAGGCCACAGGTGAAGAAGCAAGTTCCTTGTGTAAGGTGCAGCTTGTAATGCTGCTCATCATGAGAGAAACAAATCTGCTGGATAAAATAGTTAAGGTAATGGTGATACAGTGGGGGTAAAAAAGGTAAGGCTAAGGGTATAAGAGCTGAAGGCACTATGGTCATGAAAAAGAGTCTAAGCATATAGCTGTGATGGCCCTTTATTTGGTTCTATCAGTAGAATAGCTTTTGTTACTAGATTTAATAATTATATACACATATTACTTGGTTTTGGCTAAAAGGAAATAGTAGGGCTCTTATGTAATTTGTGGTTTAGCTCATGCTCTTCTGTATGGAGAAGAATCTTAAATGCATTTATAATTGTCTTGGAGGTCTGAGTTTATGAACTACTGTAAATTTTTTATTTTTAATGACCTACTCTGTAAAAGAAAAGAAAAGTTATCACAGAAATTCCTCAAAGGAGTAGCAGGCCAGTTCATTACCATCCAGTTGTGTTAAAACTTTTTTTTTTTAGTGGAATAGAAGAATTTGCTGTGAACTAAATAATACACGGAAGCCTGGAGAAAACCTGCGTCGAATTTAAAGCATCCTACTCATTACTACTTTGCAACTGTAAAACTTTGTAGATGTGAAATTGGACTGTGAGTAGTAATCGAACTGTTTAATGTCTTGTATGTAAAGAGCTTCTTGGGTGTAAGAAAAGGTCCACAACAGCTGGCATTGTGGATGTTTGTATCTGGTAGTCAGACTGGAGCAGAAATGACCTGATACAAATAGGTATGTAGCAGTATTCAAAAATGTGGTTGAAATAAAGAATTTTCACAATATTGTTTCTGTTTGCTTTGCAATTCTGTAAACAAGAATTGAATTAATTTGAACAATGTTTGATATTAGACATGCAGCTTCCATGTTTACGTGGCAATTTTGTTTGGCTGACAAAACCAGTAACATCTTTACTGTTAGAATAGCTGTTAGCTTGTGTGTCTTTTGATGACATATAAACTTCATGGTGAAGACCACATACTCTGTTCTTTGGGCCTCCCAGGAAACTTATTCCCGTTAAAATTTGTATATGAATTTGGAATCACAGAACAGCCCAGGTTGTAAGTCACCTCAAGAGATCATATGGTCTAACCATCTGTGGGGAAAGAAGCCTAGATGAGATGATCTGGCACCCTGTCCAGTTGCATCTTGAAAATCTCCAGCGACAGTGACTACTACATTCCTGGGAAGGTTGTTCCAGGGAAAAATTTTTCTTACTGTAAAAAATTTTCTTATGTTGAGATGAAACCTCTCCCGGTGCAAGTTCTACCTACCCATTGCCCTTTGTTTTCTCCATGTGGCTCCTTGTAAAGAAACAGCCTTCATCCTCTTTGTAGCAGCCCTTCAAGTACTGGAATACTGTGATGAGTTCCCCTCCAAGCCTTCTGTTCCCTGGGGAGAAAAGACCTAGCACCTTCAGTCTTTCCTCTTGGGGCAGGTTCTCCAGCCCTTTGAACATCTTTGTGCTCCTCCTTTGGAACCTCTTCAGTATGTCCATGCCTTTGAATTGTGGGGACCAGAACTGGACCCAGCACTCTTGCCGCAGCCTGACAAATGCTGAGTAGTGGGGGCTGTTTGATTCCTCATTTTTGAGAGTTCTCATGGCTGTGTGCATCGAGGGCCAAATAGAATTTCATATGTTGAAAGCTTTTTAAAATTGTAGGGAATCTACTGATTATAATATATAATATACCTATTATAATACCTTATATATATGGTATATAATTATATATACCTTATATATAATATAAGCTGTCTTATGTAGTTGTTCTTAAAATATATTCACACTATTCTCAGTCTTTGCCAACATCTTTCTGTGTATGGAATGATTAAGGAAGATTTTCTTCAAATGGCATTAATTACCAGAGTGTGGGCAAGGTTTAAAGTTGTAGGGAGAAAACAGTGAGATCCGGAAGCTCTTGGTTCAGAAAAGGTCCTGAGCTGGCTTGAGTTTCAGGTGAAGACAATTCCTACTGAAGTCTGAAACCCATCATACCCTCTCACAGAGCTATTGTATCAGTATGTTGCGATTATGGCCAGCTTACTACTTTCATCAGTGTAAGGCAAATAAATCCTGTGTGTGCTGGTATGTATTTCTGTTATAAAGATATTTTTATATAAATGTTGTGGTTTTCAAGTGTTTATTTGTGAAAGTAATTGCTTTGAATTAGTGACTTCTGAAAACTATAGAGTGAAACTGTCCTTTTCTTACATATACTCCGTCCTTAAGATAGTTAGAAAAAAACACAGAAGTTATTATATGGTATGCTTGCGTTTATTTGCCATTATATGCTTGCACTGGAATTGGTGACACCAAGTCATCTTCATACTTAAATTGCATTTCATTTTGCAGGTATAATCCCTAGGGTAGAAATGTTTCTAATACGGCAAAGAATGTGAAAAAACCCGTAACTTTTAGTGTTAAAATGCCACTGAATTTTTGTTGTCTGCTGTGCTTGGCATTACAACAAAAGGAGTTTGTTATACTGCTTACCTTGCAGAAATTTTTATTTTACACCTTAGAATTGAGAAGATCTGAATCTACTGTAATTGAAGCATGCTGGGATTTTGTTTTACATTTGGTATATTGAGTAGTATATATTAATTATTCCTGATACTTTTTTACAAGTCTTTTGTCAAACTTTGAATGTAGTAAACAAATCCATGTGACAAAGTTAGCAGATGGACCACAAAGTCAAGTTACTTGGCACCCTCTAGGGGAAAAAAAAACCACCACTTGAATGTCTTAAGATCATATGGGACAGATCTTTGACACTAATTATGTTTGAAACGAAGATAAGTCATGCTAGATAAAAATATTCTTGTCATCATGTGTTGGCATTTTTATTTTTAGTATGCATAATTTGCAGTGTGAATCTAATATTTTTTTCTTGAAATCTGAGCTTTCTAACAGCAAAAGAATTAGAAGCCTTTCTGATAAACTAGTAAAACTTCCAAGTACAACTCAAGACTTAAAATAAAATTAACTTAAAAATTAGATTTCATTTTATACAGAGAAAAGGTTTGCACATACATAATAGGAGTCACCAGAGGGCAACGCTCATCTTAATTTTTACATACCTGTTCAAAGTTATATGCTGTTCAGGCTGAAAAATGGGGCTGAACTGTTAGGTCTGTGGTTAAATTCCTTTTGTATGTGAAGGTTGCAGGTAGTATGTAATTTCCCCTTTCATTTCCTAGCTGCAATACATTGCAAACTGGAAGGAAACAAAAGCACAACCCAAAAAACAGATTTTGGTTAAAGCTCCAGAAGATACATTGATTTGCTCAATTTATTTTGGTCAGTTTCCCAAGGAATGTTCTTTTGTGTGTATTCCAAATAAATTGTAACTGCGAAACATTTTTGATCATGCATCAGCTTCCCTTTCAATTTTGAAAAATTCTAATCCCTTTCTAAAAGAAGATAACAGTATCGCAGCAAACAGTGGTGTGTGTATATGTATAAAATACATTTTTTAAAGAACAAAACTCTCTTTACTTGGTTGTATTAATGAAATACATGCTTCTACCTAAAACAAATAACAGAAATACTTACTTTATCTCCTTTTTAAGTTGGAAGACAGTGTACCCTGTTATGATGTAACAAGTCCATGAAGGACTCTTGAGTATTATTATAGCATGCTAACAAGGAAGAAAACAACAAAATACACAAAAGCTCCAACCTTCTTTATCTGCATCGGTCTGAAACCAGGGTGAGCTGCATAATGCAAGTATTTTTTACACCTGCAAGCCAATTTTCAGTAGGAATTTATGGACTTGGTAGTATGAAATCCTGTTGGTGCAGGCAACCTATAGGGAAGTACTTGAATTATTTTTATCTCCAGTAAGCAGAGAGGGAGGTTCATCAATCTTTACATATCTTGTATTTTGATTTAAGGTCAGATCACCTGGTTCGGCTATGAAAGTCCTCGTAGTTTCTGGGACTACATTCGAGTAGCTTGCCGAAAAGTCTCTCACAATTGCATCTGCAGTATTGAGAACATGGAGAATGTCGGTTCTTCTAGAGCTAAGGTAGGGAAGAGAAAGGTCAAATTGACTTTTTTTTATTACATTGTTCTGTGTAAAGTATAGCTGACATTTCTGTACCCAGAAGAAAAACATATTACCAACCTTGCCCCACAAAATTTTTCATTGTTTGAAATAATTATTTTTTATATGTACCTAGTAAATAATTACTTAAAAAAAAAATTTAAATCTGAATTGCCTTCGCATTTTTGAGCTTAAAAATGCAGTATGTTGAGGGAAATTATGTATGTGTGGAAATGCCTTACAAATACTATTTTAAAATTGTAGAACTGTGATTTCCCCTCCTCCCCCCAACCTAAGTGTAATTTTATTTTGTATATAATTCATGCATTAATAAAAAAGGTGTTATGAACCCTTGAGTTTGCTGGTGTCATTGTGCAGGAAGCCTTTCATAGATTTATTTGCTAATAAAGATTTTAAAGGATGTATATAGAAATGAAATCATAATTTCTGATTGTCAGTATGATGGAAACATTAAGGAAGTAACAATTTAATGTATTTACATGCATATGAACTGAATAGGAATGAGCTTTAAATTGATGTATCATTAAATCTTAATGGTGTGAGACAGCATACACAAACATCTAAAAAAAAATTTAAAAAAAGTACTATTAGGAAGAGATTACAAGTTCTTTTTACTAGATTGGAATACTTTTCAGTAGCTTGTATTTCTGTGTGAAGAAGCCTTGACTGATAACTGAGAACCTTCAGACTTGAAAGCATAAGTAACATAAAAGGATGCATAAATTAGTGTTCTTAATTCTTGTTACTCCTAAATGAACTGGAATCAGTTGTTTGAAGAAGTATGCAAACTGTGTTCTGTGGCTGTTTTAAAAATCTTCCAGGTTTATTATACTCTGGATTATTAAGAGTTGGTGTCATTGGTGAGGTGGAAATATTTAACTTGTTATAAACAAATAATTTGTAGGTTGTTGGGTTTTTCTTTCAGGGACATGACTGTACAATTTAAATTACAGGTATTTACACAACCATATTTTTCTTCATTAAAAGATGATGCTTAGATCAAGCAGCACCATGAATCTAGTAGGTCTTTGAACAGCTGTTCTAATGATCCATAGTATTGCAGAACAGCCTGTTTGCAATGTCTGCTATTGCTCCTTTTTTCTTTTGCATAGACTCAGTTTTACATTTTATATAGTAAATGTATATGTAAGCTGCATAAAAGCTTTCAAACACTTGAGATTCTGTGGCAAAAAAAGCTGGTTTTCCTATTGACTGGTTATTATTATATTTTATTGACTGGTTTTCCTATCCGGAATATTACATGCTTGTCCTATCACTCAATGTACTGGAGTATTAGACTGATAATTTAAGTCATGCAACTTTTCTTGCTTATGTTGAGATCTGAAAATTCAGATAATTTGGAGAATTTATTTTCAAATACTTTCTAGAGAGACTTATGTTCTAGCATGTGATGATTATGTTGATTATATTCAGGATATATTTTAATGATATTTCTGAATTCCAAGATTTTAATAGAGATGAGTACTTAAATTCAGCAGATAATAAAATGTAAAGCTATTTTCTAAAATACTCCTAAAAATAAATTGAGAGTTTTCTTCTACTTTGTGGATAAGTCCATGCCAAATAGTAAACAAAGAAGGTAATTCGTGCAGTGTGGAGAACAGTGTTTAATTTTTGGAGGTGTGTGCAGAAGTATTTTGGTTGTCTGTATCTGAAAAGGTTGGAGACATGTCAACACAAATACCAATGGTATGCATCAGTTTTACTGGTGGTCCAAATTGGAGCTGTTAGTAAGGCTTTGCCAGTGCTACCTAGCCGTGCTTTCACTGGAGCTACATAGTCTTTAGTCATTAGCAAAACAGAATCATCAGGGTTTGACTATTTTACTCGTGTTCATGCAACATGAGTTTGTGCAAACCTCATGAGGTTCAACAGGGCCAGCTGCAAGGTCCTGCCCCTGGGTGGAAGTAATCCCAAGCACAGATAGAGGCTGGGGGGAGAATAGACTGAGCGCATCCATGAGAAGGACTTGGGGGTGTTGGCTGAGAAGCTCAGCATAACCTGGCGGTGTGCACTTGCAGCCCAGATAGCCAACCGTGTCCTGGGCTGCATCAGAAGAAGCATGTCAAATGCCAAGGGAGGTGATTCTCCCTCTCTACTCCGCTCTCGTGAGACCCCACCGGCAGTACTGCATTCAGCTTTGGGGCCTCCAACACAAGAGGGACATGAACCTGCTTTAGCAACTCAAGAGAAGGGCTGTGAAGATGATCAGAGGGCTGGAGCACCTCTTTTATGAAAACAGGCTTGAGATTGTTGGGTTTGTTCAGCAAGGAAAAGAAAAGGCTCAGGGGAAACTTACAGCAGCTTCCCACTACCTAAAAAGGCCTGCTAGAAATCTGGAGATGGACTTCTCTGAAGGGCATGTATTGATAGGACAAGGGGGAAGGGCTTTAAACTGACAGAAGGTAGATTTAGGTTGGGTATTAGGAAGGAATTCTTTACTGTGAGGATGGTGAGGCACTGGCATAGGTTGTCCAGGGAAGTTGTGACTGTTCCATCCCTGGTGTGTTCAAGGCCAGGTTGGATGGGGCTTTGAGCAGCCTGGTCTAGTGGAAGGTGTCCCTGCTCATGGCAGCAGGGTTGGAACCAAATGATCTTTAAGGTCCCTTCCAGCCCAAGTCATTCTATGATTCTATGTCCTAAATAACTGCAATGTAAAGGCAGCTGTCCAGATAAACTTCCTTTTAATTTTGATGTACTCTATGTTAAAGTTTTTGCTGTGTTGTGGGTATTTATGAAAGTGTTTTTTGTTTTTGTTATTTACTTCTATCTCATTATAAGTTTGATTTAGGTCTATATAAATTTGATGTAGGATTATAATCTACTACAGGTGGCTTTAGTACCATGTCTGTAGTGATACTCGGCTAGATGTCAGTAAGGGCCAAATGTATTAAGCACAAAGACATCTTATTCCTTAACTATTTTTAAGTTGATGTGGGTTGCAATAAATGTTCCTGGTGTTCTTAAAGTGACAATCATAATTATGGCAGCCACTTGAAATGTCTTTTTCCTGTAAACTACAATCCTGTGCACTAGACCTCTAAATACAGTGCAACACACATTCCTAAAGGTTATCTTTGAAGCTATTGCAGTTGTTCATAGAACTGTTTTTGGCCTCTTAGATTAGAGTTAATTCCTGTATATCATATGCAAGCTTCTGTAATGATGCCCTTACTGAGGGGGGAAAAAGTAATTTATTTTTTTATTGATCCCACAAATAGTTGAATGGAGAGAATTATTTTTTTCTTAAAACACCTTGAGGGTAAGTTACTGATGCTTTATATTGGAAACAATTTGGTTACTTCCAATAGCATTGTCTTTAAAATGGAAAGCTTTTTGCCATGATGTGTTACTGTTCCTGTCACTTATGCGCATGAGACATTAAAAAGGCTGGATTATATGATTAAAGCAATACCCTTCCTCCACCTTTAAATTGTTGATAACTTTATTTTATAATGAAGTTGATTTGTAAGAATACTTTTTTCTTTTCATTATCACTGTAATGAATTAGATCTTAGCAACTATTTCTGTTTAGTGGTGATTTTGTTAACAAGTTCATTTCACCCAAATAAATCAACTGTATTCATTTTCACAGGGAAAATCGTTTCATTCTGTAATATTTAGGTATTTGATGTCTGTTTCTTCTTGCAGGGTCGAGCCTGGATCAGAGTAGCACTTATGGAAAAGCATTTGTCTGAATACATTTCCACAGCTCTGAGAGACTTCAAAACAACCAGGTCTCTAAGACTCCTATTTTTGCAATATTTTAGCAAATGTTTCGTAAGTTGTATTGGGTTTAGAAGTGCATGTTCCACTTGATTTGTATAGGAAAGGATGTCACTAGTAAAGGAGCTGTAACATTGTAAAAGATATCTAGAGTTGGTGTGAACTGACTGGATGTTAGCATGGGTAAAACTGCAAAATTAAAATTCTTTGTGATTTTAAAAATGTGGAAATAAGTCTGGAATTCTTGAAAGGCCAAAAGAGAAGGAAATGTCTAATTCTGAAATTGCAGTGTGATAAAGATGATAGGAAAATGTAATGTTCCTTTCAGAATTAGGTATGTTTGACAGAAAGTCCTAGAGATTCAGTAAAAAATAATTTTTATAGGAACATTTCTTGAAGAAGAAAGGAAAATAATTCCATGAACCTGTTGAGAGACATAGAACAGAATTAATGATCAGGCATAGCATGGGGATATGTATTGTAATACGAAATTTCTGTAACATTTTATTTATTTATTTTTACCTTCTAATGGTAAAATCTGTTACGTACAAGAATATGTGTTATGATAGAAAATAGTCTGCCAGTTTTGGACTGGTTCTAAATAATGCGATTGTTATAGGATGCTGTATCCTGCAACAACTGTATCTTGTAGATTTATGTTGAAGTCATCTAAATATGAGTGTGTTTGTAACATGGTACCTGATGTTGACCTCTTAAAAGTTTTATCTACTGAATGGGCTTTTTGAACAGTAAGAGTTTTCTCTGCAAGGACTTCAGTTCATTTAGAATATTGTTTCTAAGACTGTTTGTGCACAGATCTCCATATATGTTGCCAATATTAAGGTGACTTTGAAGCACAACTAGGGAAACATCACATTTTATTGACGTTTCCAGACCTATAATCTTTATTTTACCCAGATTTGTTTGCATTTACAGTAGACAAGAAGCTCATAAACCAAAGATTTCTGGAAAAGATTTACTCATGTTGCCTCAAACTGAGAAGTCACTTGGGTTTTTGAGGGGGAGATGAGGAGGAAGAGGAGGGTCACAGACTTGTGTAGTTAAGTAGTACATTCTTTGTCCATGTTTGGTAGTGTGGTTTGTTTTCTAGTGGATAACAGTGGTATTATTTTATTAGCAGTTTCAAGTTAATTTATTTGAACATGTTGATGTTTAATATATTTGAATGTTCTTTCAGTGGTATAGTTTTTGGAAACAACCCCTCTTGCATTGCAAACATAGTAAGTGCAAAGTTTGTTTTGAAGTAATATTTGAAATACATTTAATGGAAATAGAAGTTCCAATTTCAGATCTTGGTATGGTGGATTTCAAATCTACTAGCAATAATGGACGCACTGTCTTTTTCTTCTGTGGGATTTTGGATGCCTAATAAGTGGCTGGATTCTTTTGGTGATACTTTGCACCATTTATGTAGAATTTTAAATTATGTATTTTGATATATGTCTGTTTAATAATGATATAAACTATAAATATCATGTTATACATGTGTATATGTAGACTACGAGATTGATCTGTCATACTGCTAGCCCTTTTTAAACCTCACTGTTGTGATTAGGTGCCTGATCTTACGGCTAGTCCTTTAATAAAGCAGCGCGTTATTAGTGCTGGATCTGCATATTACACTGAGACAGGAGTTGGGTTATGCATGGGCACACAGTTATTTTTCTAAAAAATTGCTCAGCACAGACTCTTAACTTAAAGTAGGCTGTTGTGAGATGTCAGCTGCGTAGCCCTGAGAGAAAATTTGTGAGTTGTTTTGGCTAGATTACTGAAGCTGGTTTAAGAAACATTACCATTGTCAGGCTAACACATCTGCATCTCACTGTTACAAATAATGTCCCGTCTTTTTTGTGTGATTACTTCCTTGGCATCATTTTACAAGATAAACTGAACACTGTACAGATTGGTACCTAGCAGTAATTTAACAAATGCCAGTGAAATAGCTGGCAATCAGCTTGTGCTGGGAGCATTGCTCTTAGTTCACAAATAAGAGTAACTGTACTGAATCAGATTGTAAAGTCCATCTAGCTCAGTATTCTGTCTTAGCCAGTTTAATTTCCTAGTGCCATTCTTGAACTTCAAGAGTAGAGAGTTGAGTCTGTACATCATAGTCTCTATGTCAAGACTATAATCTCTGTCTTCCCAGAGGAAGTCGTCCAGATTTCTTGCTTCTACTGAGAACATCCAAGGTCTTGGACAACTCATTTCCTTACAGCAAATGGATGTCTGTTATGAAACTGCAAAAGTGGGACTTCTGATGGTGTGCATTATAACACAGTTCAGTCTTTGGAACTGTGCCCCAAAATGTGGCTTCTCTGGATGTTTGCCATGCAGGCAACTCAGGCTCTTACTGAGACATCCCAGTGCTTACATGTAGTTCTTAAAACAGATGGAGCTTTTGGTAGGGCATTGCTACTGGTATTTGAAAGATGGATTGCCTTCAATAATCTGGCACCTTCTTACAATCATACATGGCTAGAATGTATAGGTGGAATGTGGATCTTGGTTTCTGGTAAGTGACCTTTCAACCTTGCAGTTGGTACTGAACAGCTCTTCATTTCCCTCTTTCCACATGTGATGCTCAGGTGACCTTTCTGCCTCTGCTGCTGCCAGGACTCAGGAACTGTGCCCCAAAACACAGAAATTACAGTTGTGTGCTACTTTGCTAAACAGACCAAATGCCTTTTTACAAGTCTCTGCATGGCAGTGGTGTGTCCTATTCCCGTATGTTCTGTGCATGGAACAGCTATGTCTGGAAGTAGCTTCTGTGGTAGTTAGGAGGAGAAAATGAGAATAAATGGGAGAGAATGAGGAGGTAGTGAGGGGGTACAGATTTAAAAATGGTTTCTTTATTGGTCACTGTTCTCAGCCAGCCTTCAGAAGTCTGCCTGTACCAGGGTATGGGAAATGTATTTTGAGATCAAGGCATGGAGTTCTAAAACTTTGGCCAGTAGGTTTTTTGCAATAAAAAATGGTGCTAAGAAACACTCCTCCTTCAAATAATGAAAATTTTAAATCTCAGAATAACTGGATACAGGATGAATAACCCGAGCATGCAGTAGAAAAAGCGTGCTACCTGGAGAATAGCTGATTTTTGAAAATATTTTCTGAGAACGAAGAATGATTTTTGAACATTTAAAGAGTCTGCAAGTGCAATTGTGAGAATTTTTTTTTTTATATGATGGATTTTTTTTTTTATAGAGATGATACATATTCTGCCTTTCAGGATTAAAGTGTATCTTCATCACTTCCTTTGCGTTTCATCCATTTCTTAGGGCTAATATTATGAATTGGTTTTGCTTCCACCTAAATTTTTATGTGCTCTAAGATTGTGGTGCTTTGTGCTGTGTGATTTATTGTTTTGCTTTATTTGAAATGAAATATCAGCCCCCCCCCCCCCCCCCCCCCGGGGTTCACATGAGGTTTTTTTATTTAAACTGTATTTCTTCATTTTTTCTATTAACTATGAAAAATAGTTAATATCATTTTCTCTCAAATAATACTGAACTAATTTCTTTTTTTATTGAAGGAGATTTTATGAGGATGGAGCAATTGTTCTTGGTGAAGAAGCAAATATGCTTGCTGGCATGCTGTTGGGACTCAATGCAATTGATTTTAGGTATTATATTTGCATGCTTCATAATATAATGCTCAGGGAAAGTACTTTTTCTTTTTTGAAATCAAGAGTGGATGCATTATGAAAAGCAATGTTAGAGTTCCTAACTCTAACTCTTTTGAGGGGCAAAAATTAGGTGGGGAGAGAAGAGGGAGGGATAGAGAAAAGAATCTTGAATGGCTCTTCTAGATAAGAACAAAACCATACCATAGTTTATATAGCTGCATGATTACACAGTCTTTCAGGTATCAAAATTCTAAAAGCAATCTGAAGAGTAATTGCAGAAAATAAGTTAAACCTATTAAGTGAAGTTTACAGACAATTGAATCTTTTAAAGGATTAAGTACACAGTTATGCCCTAGTACTGAATGACAGCATTGTAACTGAGTATGTAGAAGATATAGGTATCTTTAACTTTAGTACTTCTACATTTTAAAAGCTTAACCTACAAATGACCATTTAATATTAAAATGTGTTTTAATTAACTGCAAAATATTGTAAGATTACATGAATTTACCTGTGCAGTCTTTAGCTAGACTTTTGTGTGCTTTATTATACAATTAATTCTGTGTTTTGGGCTAATGAAGATACACACCCTAGATAATTAAAAAAAAAAAAACACAACACTTTGGGGGGTGTGTGTGTGTATAGGGTGGTGTGGCAGTGGAATAGGTTGCCCAGGGAGGTTGTGAATGCTCCATCCCTGGCAGGGTTCAAGGCCAGGTTGGACGAGGCCTTGGGTGATACGATTTAGCGTAAGGTGTCCCTGCCCACGGCAAGGGGGTTGGAACTAGATGATCTTAAGGTCCTTTCCAACCCTAACGATTCTATGATTCTATGTACACACACACATATATATAGCAAAACCATCAGCAAGGTATAAAGTCTACAATGCCTATGAGAAGATGGTGCCAGGCCCTGTTAATATGCCTGACTGGGTCAAGCTAACCTCATAAAATGGGGAAGGGTTTTGTAATACAGCATAGGAAAAAGGAGAATGATAATGCTTTCCTCCAGTCTCCTGACAATATGCTGTTAAAATTTACACTGCAGCAGCATTAATGCTTGTCACAAACCAGTTTAGGAGATAAACTGTCAGAAAGAAAACAGCACAGTCTCACTGGATGCACTGAGTGTTGACAAAAGACCGTTAGAGATTTGCTTATGTACCCTTATACCAGTTTTGAGGCTTGTTGGACTCTTCTGTGAGTCAATTTAACTTGTTAAAGAGTAAAAAACCCATACTCAATAAGAAGACAGGATAGTTCTTTTGCTATTAGCTAGTTTGGCTCATGGAAACATCCTATAAGTGGCAGATATGATATGATCGTAAGGATTAGAGAAGAAAAGGAATAAAAGGGATTAAGTAATCTCTTACCTTTCCAGTGGCAGTGAGCATTGATTTTAGTTGCCTGTGGAACTGCAACTGGATGCTAATGGGGAATAAAAATGCTAAAAATTCAGGTCATGATGGCTGAGCTAGCTCATCATGGAGTCGGATAAGTGCCAATACCACTGTAAGAAGGGGAAAGGGAATGTCTGGTTGGGATTTAATTAAGAAAAATAAAAATTACCACCTCCCCCCCCCAAAAAAAAAGTAAAAGGAAAAATGTGGAGGGAGAGGTTGAAAGCAAAGGTAACTTCTTTTGCCAGCATTTAGTCACTAGATTGGCTTAATAACATCATCAGCTATGTTCTGAGGGAACTGATTGATGTTGCTGGATGATAAGAGAGTTAGCCTTGTATACAGCAAATTCAGCTCTTACCAGATTTTTTTATTAGTTTAAGCTTTACTCTATGTGAAATTAAACTACTTCTCTGTTACTACTATACTTGGAAGAAATATGGCTATACATAAGTAAGAAGCATAGCAAGAATAAGTCTGGAGTATGTAAGTCCTTCCATAAATAACCATCAGTTGATAGTGTTTGTCTCCCATAAGCCTCAGTGGTACATACTACCAGTATGAGAGCTTAGTTGTATGAGTGTGCTTATTCTTCCTTTGTTCTCTGATTTCTAATATAAGCATATTTATACATTCTTCTGGAGACATTTAAGTTTTTGTCAATGCCACATATAAGAGCCTAGAAAATTTCTGGCCAAAATAGGAATATAGTGCTACAGAAGCATTTTTATTGTGTATCTGCTTAAACTAATTGTGGTTTTGCAGAGGTGTTTTTTCTTGTTTTCCTTGCTTTTCTATTCTTAAGGGGAAAAAAAAAACCAAAACCCAGCCCTGCATATGTACTTTCCAAATACTACTTAAGTGACTGCATTGCAAAAACTGGCACTTTGCAATTAAGTTAGGAAAAGTAGCAAAAGCCATGTCTTACTAGAATTGGGTTTTCAGTGACATACGGAAAGAGTGAGGAATATGAGCCTTATGGAAGCATGATTGATTTTGCCACTTCTGTGATAATTAAACATGGTTCCCATACAATCTTTTATATCAAGTAGAAAAAGAATACAGGGTAGATGAGAGCTTTGTAAAGCTACAGCCATTTCAGAACATCTTTCTGAAAGTAAGATTCATTAATGTCCCTCATCTTCCTGCAGCCCCACACCAGAAAGTATCTGAGAGGAGAAAAACCGTGAAATATTTTTGAGAACTGATTTTTGACTTAAAGTTAGTAGGATGGTTATGTAAAGACTCTGCAAACTCTTTAAATGAGCTTAAATGCCGAAGATTCCATTCTCATCCATAGCTCTTCTCTTTCTCTTGCTCTGGCTAGCTTTCTTTTTCCTGTTATTCCCTTCAATCCATCTGTAGTTTCAGAATAGAAGTGAAAAATTAAAAATTACCACTTGCCCTGATCTATTCCCCGATCATGTGGAATTACTGTTTGTTGGGGGTTTCATTATGCTATAATATGCTCAGTGACTCTCATTAAATATTAAATAGTCTAGCTCGGCTGAGTAGGATTTCAGTATTAAATGCTCTAGGCCTTTCTTATTACCAAAAAATTAAGAAAAATTTCACATTGATAAGATTCAACTGTCACTGTTATAATTTTCTTGTTATAATCTTACTGTTGTTTCTCTGTTTTATCAGTTTTTGCCTGAAGGGTGAGGGACTGGATGGCAGCTTTCCAGCTGTCATAGATTATACACCATATTTGAAGTTCACCCAAAGGTACTTTTTATCTTTGCACTTTTTAATCTTATTTTATTAACAATTTATCCTTCATACTGGGCCCCATACTTTTCATTTCAGATTCAAAATAATATCCATCTCTAAATACAAACCTGTGCACTCAGCTGCCTGGCTCTTTCAGACTGGTAGAATTATTACATGACTCATCACAGTGAGTCATGCTAACTTTGTTTACTTGGATTATGATCACAGTTCGCAAGGAAACAAATTTTTTTAATTTCCTTTGCAGATCTCCAGACCAAGTTGTCCTTTCTCTTGGTCCTTTTCTGTGTAGCCATAAACTTGAAGGTAGCTGTCTTGTAAATAAAAACTATATGTGTCTTCGTAAATGGTAAGGTATGACAGATAAGCAGTATGAGCAGTTAGCACGTAATAGAAATCATGACCAATTGCATATATAATCTGACCTTCCAGCTACATTTTGCTCCTGTGATCCGTTATATGATTAAAAATTAAAGACGTGATCATTATCTAACAGATCAGAGAGCAATCTGGTATCTCTAAAAAGCATGGAAATTAATGGGATGTGTTCTATTGCTAGTTTTGCCAAAATGGAGGAAGCAGTTGGGAGTGAGGAGTAGTCTTGAAGATGTACAACTGAACATGAAACATCCTAATTATTTTCTTGAAGTTCTTAATAGATTACGTGTTAATGACAAATTGCATGATTCAGTTAAAGCAGAATTTGCATCATGGCAGGATCATAGAGTTGTATGAATCACTACTTTAAAAACTAGTAAATGCTGTTAATGCAGTGGAAAGCATAGTTGTAAGGAGAGATTTAAAATGGGTATTGGGCTAAATTACAATTCTTGTATTTGAGACAGATGTCTGAATTTTCTGGCATAGATTGATTCTGGATGATATGCAGATATTTTCACAGTGAATTTGCATACTGTATGGAGAGATGCTCATGTTCTGTGAAATAACAGGCACATGGTCTTCACTATAACCACAACTATATGTTTTCATTTAAATTCATCATAATTTAACGTAAACAACAATCACTTTTTATTTTTATGCTTTTTTGGAAACAAATAACATCTAGATTCAGATAATGCTATATTACTCTGAATTTATGACGGGAAGATCCAAGTCACCACTTAGACAGCATATTGGAATGCACAGGCCCTTTGTATTCCAGGAGGGTATACTACATGCAGTTGTCTGACTTGCCTAAGACAACTTAACTAAGGTCTCGGGCAAATTTTGCCCATTCTTTAGGTGCCTATACAAATAAAAGCTTGAAATATAACTTGTGTTTAGTGATCTATCCTATCCCAATATTTTGTTTCTTTTTGACTTACAGAGCTTTAGATGTATTTAGTAACTGTGGTGCTTCAAATTTCAAGGGGGGGTTTGCATTTTAACAAACACAGCTTTTCACTTGGCTAATTAATATGATCTTTCAGTTCTGACAGCATCAGCAGTGATGAAGAAGAGCTAAGAACGCTGGGCAGTAGTGGCAGTGAAGGCAGTACGCCAGAAAACATTGGTCCTCCTTTCATCACAGATGAAAACAGTTGGTACAACAAATGCAAAAGGGTAGAACAGAAGTACCGGCTTGCGTTGGAACAGAAGGTAAAAGATTAGTTTTGTCAGGGGGTTGATGGAACCAAAGCTCATCATCAGCCAACTGGTGACATAGCCATTTAAGCAAAGGCAGAAAAATATATTAAATACTATTTACCTTCCTGTAAGCGGTCTTAAAATGTACAATCTTCAGAGTATCTTAAGTATCTTTGCTCACTGATTTGAGGGAAAAGAGGTTTAGGGAGAGGTGAAGATGATAGTACGGATACTGGATTTCACAATCTAATGCAGAAGCTTTGGCCCCTTTTTCCAATATGAGAGTTAAAAGCAGTGTTATCTATGAAGCTGTTAAGTTGTGAGCTTGAGGTAAACACGACTGTCCGCATGATTTTCCTTTTCCTTAGAGACCATAGAATTTTACTGATGTAGGTAGACTACCAGCTGAAGGTTTTTATAACAATAGTGATGTTAAACTTTAGTCTTGCAGTAAACAAAAATGATCAGCAAATTGCATCTAGGAATAAAAAGAAAAACTATCTTCTCAGTGATATTGAAATGGATTTTTAGAAAATATATAGTTTTAAGACCTGCTTCAAGTTAGAATGGGAGAAGAAAAAAGTGTTTGATTTTAATAATTTAGGCGGTATATTGAATGTTATTATAGAAACCAAAGGTAGGTTCTCCCTCTACCACCCAAAATACTGTAAGTTAAAGATGAGCTGAAATATATGTCTAAACGTTTTAGTATTTTTAAAAGCAAAGTGTTTCTCAGTTTCTCATGACAGCATATTACAGCTACAGACCACAATGCATATTAGCTAGAGACACAGAGAAAAGGGAAGGCTGTTCATAGACACTGAAGAAATAGTGTACAGAGAAAGAAAGGAGGGGTCAGAAAAATTGAAGAAAATGCTTAATGTTCTTAAAGAAATATAGCCAGATTGAGAGAATATACCTGAGAATGAGACCTGGCATTAGGATTCATATGGATTGCTGAATGTCAGTTTTAATATGGAATGGGTAGAATTGAGGTTGGTTTACTTTAATGCATGTGATAGAACCTAGTTAAAGTTTTTCTAAGTAACTGTGAAAAAGTCAGACTTACTGTGGGATGATAGATGTGAGAGGTATTTTTTAAAAATATGCACTCAATTATTTCTTTTCTATTTTGGGTCTCCTAGACTTCTTTTTTTTTTTTTTGAAATCTGACCTTCAGTGTTGACAGCCAGGTTGCTGTACAATATTCTTAGCCAGTACGGTATGACTTTCCATATGGAAAGAACTTGTGTTCCTTGGGGCTCTCTCTGGTGCAGGGGATGTTCTCCCTGCTTTTGTAAACCAAAATGTGTCAATCAAAAGGAATTTCTTCAAATACTTAAGCAAAATCAAAATCTTTCCCTCTCCACCCCAGCAGTCCCTGATGCACAGGAACATATTCAAGACAGCATTTCATCCTTGGTGTCCAGACAAAAGCACAGGATTGGTTTGAACTCCACTCTTCTTCACCTTCACCCAGTGAAAGACTGTAAATATTTTGGGGCTTAATGAGGAAAGTGTAATCAGTACTGGAGAAGCAGTGAAGAGAACAAAATAGGTGGATGTTTATTTTTCTTGTTACATCCAAGTGGTTCATTTCCAAGGATACCCTATCAAAGTTGTGACAGATATCTGTAGAAACAGTACTGAAACACAGTGTCCAAATCCACTAGCCAGAATCACTAGGAAGCTTTCCATCTGCAAAAGCACAAAGATCTTTAGTGGCTCATAACAGCAAATGGAGGTTTTGGTTTATTCACAAGTCTAAAATCCAGAAATATTTACATTCCATGGGAAGTTATTTGCTGATGTTATACTGAGTATTTCAAATTTTTGAGCATTACTATTTTCGTGACTTGCATTATTCCTTGTAGCATTCTCTTAATGAAGCAACCTCTATAGTCAACTAATGTAGAGGTGAATTCAAGTCAGTTTTATGATAATTCTTTGAAAACTCTGGCGCATTTAATACCATTTTCAAAATGATGGCTACTCTGGCAGCTGTTGACACTTCCCTAATTGTCCTCTTTTAGAATGCCTAGTTGACAATTGCAGCAGCAGAATAACTTTTTTACTCCAACAGACAGAAGATTTTCTATTGTCTAGTTTTCATTTGGGATGTGCCTGATTTTATTTTTTTTGTCATTTTTTGTCATTTTAATGTCATTTGCTTTAACTGTACTACATCTGTTCTATTATATCTTGTCCAAATGATCATTAAGATCTTAGATGGACTATGAAATATTGCTCCTTTCCTGTGTGTTTCTCTCCTTCCCTTTTTGGGACCTCTTTCATGGCAATGAGTTACAGTAACAGTTGAGTTGCACACAGTACAGTAGATAGTAGTTAATTGGAGACAGATTGCTTTCTTTCAAACAAAGGGGCTTTCTGACATTCTCTGTGTTGGAAAACTGGACCATTGTGACAAGAAGACCAAGTTGAAAATCATGTATTTTTAGTAACTGATACACTGATGGGTGCTTCTTTTGCTCTATTGTCATTCACTTTGCACAAGCAATGATAAATTCCTTTTGTGCCTCCTAATTAAGTATGTATACTGCAGTCATTAATAGCACAGCTCAATGGTGTTTACCAGGGTTACAAATATGACAAGCAATTGGATTGCAGCTAAGACTAAGTTATGTGTATCTTCCAAGTTATTTGAATAGTAGGATAAGGTCAGGTATTATTTTGGCAAGGTAAACGGTAGCATTGCTTTACTGGATCTACAGTGCTGTGCTGGTTTAGACCAAGAATCCTTGGTTACCCTACTATCTTATCTTGGATACTTGCCCAAAGTAGATGTGAATGGTAGAATAAAAGCAAAGCAAATGTATATGCGCTTTTTTTAACTCTTGCATTTCTTGCCAATGCATGTTAGCTGAAGGACTTCCTGAAGCTGATAAGGTTTGTCTGTTTAGTAAGCTGTAATGGATTTCTCTTCAAAATCCTTGTCAAATATTCTCTTGACCCTATGTAAATTTTTAGCTTCCAAACCAATTTTTTGGCAGAGCATTCTGCACATCTACCATCTGTTGTGTGAAAAATCACCTTCTTTTCTGTCTCTTGAATTTGGCTCCTACTGGCTTTGTTTCATGGTGCCTAGCTCTTGCATGTTAAAAAATGATGAACAGTGGAACTTCCTGCCTTCTTCAGGCCACTCTGGAAATATGACGAGTTTGTATTTTCCAAATTGTCTCTTGTCCAGATCAATGAATCATTGGATAGTTCTGTGGTAATTATCTGTTGCCTATTTTGGAGTGGTGTAAACTGTTCACTTTTATGTAGTAAACTTCTTAATTTTTTGTTTACTGTTTATACTGGAGTTTTATAGGCTTTTACTGGTAGGATGATACACCTCACGTGTTACAGAGATATTTATTGTCTGATTGTACTCTGTTTCTGATAGTGATGCTCCATGTCTAGTCTTTTTTGTAAAATATGAGACTTCTGGGAAGCATGAAATATGTCTGAACGCATCATTTAGTACTTTTAAAGTACTACTTGAAGGTCCAAGGAGTACCTTAACAGTAAGGGTAATGGTAACATTTGACAGGCAGAATTGAGCATACTGAAAAACTCCTAAAATTCCTTGGAACTTGTACTGAGACTAAAATAAATTTGTATAAAATATGAATATATCCAGTAGATAAAACTGTATGTAGTCACAGAATCATAGAATAGTTGTGGTTGGATGGCACCTCTTGAGGTTATCTAGTCCAAATCCACTGCTTAAAAAAATGTAGACTAGAGTGAGTTGCTGGGGCCTTGTTCAATTGGGCTAAAATCTCTTAAGTTTTATTTCCCCACATTTAAATAGTTGTCTGTATTTCAGTTTGTGTCTGCTGCCTCTTTTCACTGGATACCCCTGAGAAGATTCTTACTCCATCCTCTTTACACCCTCCCACTAAAAATCAATACATATTGATATGATTCTCTTCCTGCCCATCTTCCCTTCTCCCCAGCCCAGGATTGAGTAATCCCAGCTCTTTCTGCCTCCTCTCATATGAGAGATGCTCTATACCCTTAATAGTCTTTGTGGTGATGCATTCAATTAGTAACATCTTGCTACCAGCTCAGTGAAACCTCTGTGCTTGCTCAACAGGACTACGCCTGTTCTGCGTCTATGAAAACTACCTTTTTCAATTACTTTTTTTTTTTTAATATGTGCACCTATGAAAGAATGGCAGCCCTGCAGAGAAGGACTTGGGGGTGTTGGTCAATAAGAAAATTAACATGAGCTGGCAGTGTGCGCTCGCAGCCCAGAAAGCCAACCATATCCTGGGCTGCATCAAAAGGAGCATGACCAGCAGGTCAAAGGAGGTGATCCTGCCCCTCTTCTCCACTCTCGTGAGACCTCACTTGGAGTAGTGTGTACAGTTCTGGTGTCCTCAACATAAGAAGGACATGGAACTGTTGGAACAAGTCCAGAGAAGGGCCATGAGGATGATCAAGGGACTGGAGCACCTCCCCTATGAAAACGGGCTGAGAAAGTTGGAGCTGTTCAGCCTGGAGAAGAGAAGGCTGCGTGGAGACCTCATAGCAGCCTTCCAGTATCTGAAGGGAGCCTATAGGGATGCTGGGGAGGGACTCTTCATTAGGAACTGTAGTGATAGGACAAAGGGTAATGGGTTCAAACTTAAACAGGGGAAATTTAGATTGGATATAAGGAAGAAGTTCTTTACTGTGAGGGTGGTGAGGCAGCAGAATGGGTTGCCCAGGGAAGCTGTGAATGCTCCATCCCTGGCGGTGTTCAAGGCCAGGTTGGAAGGAGCCTTGGGTGACATGGTTTAGTGTGAGGTGTCCCTGTCCATGGCAGGGGGTTGAAACTAGATGATCTTAAGGTCTTTTCCAACCCTAACTATTTTATGGTTCTGTGGTTCTGTGATTCTAATTACTTATTTTGCCTTAGACTTCAAGGAATTTGCAAAATTTTATTCATTATAGACTTCCTGTATCCAGGTTTAATTCAGAATTGATAAGACGTTACTAGCATGTGATGTCCTGGGACTTGAACAAGAAAAATAAATAGCTACTTAATATTGTAATGAGGTGTGTAATTTGTGAACATACTTTGTGACCGCTGTGCCATCACAGCTGCTATTAAAAGACGTCGTGGATTTTTGTAAAAGACTAACTAGTTGAAGTGTGATAAGAACTGTACAGTATCTTTTATAGTGTCAGCTGAAGATGAATATTTATTTCAGTAACCTTCCATGTCATCTGTGTGTGTGATGTGGTATTGCAATTTTCAAAGAAATTTCAAAGTAACATTGGATATTTTGTAATAATAATTGTTTCCCTTTCATTAACTATACAGATCCATATAGGTGCATTCTACTCTTGTTCTTCTTAGGTAATATCTAACATCCTGTATCTGTTAAGACCTACAGTTCTAATCTTTTTCTTGTACTAGTGACTCTTCTATGTTGGTTTTGAAAAATGAGTTAATATTTCGTGCTGGTGGCATTCTTGTCTCATTGTTCCATCCATTATTCTATTCCTCTGCAGCAGTGTAAATAAGTACATGATTTTCTTGGTACTTATTAGGAAACATCATACTAACCTTTAGTCAGTTTATTAGTCTGTGTGAAGATTAAAAGAAAACCCCAGTCTACAACAAAACCAAAGTAGAACTGTATACATCTTAAACCAGAAAAATGTGAACGAACATAATGAAAAGGTTTTTTTGACAGTGTGTTCCTTAAAGCTTTCTAACACTTGTATTTCCAGGGTTACCTTGAAGAATTGGTACGACTCAGAGAAAACCAGCTATCTGAATCTGTCTCACAGAATAAACTACTGTTACAAAGAATTGAAGATATGGACCTAGCCCATAAAATGGAGAAGGAACAGCTGGAATATATAATTGTGGAACTGCA
Source organism: Pezoporus flaviventris (assembly GCF_033815535.1). NCBI lineage: Eukaryota > Metazoa > Chordata > Aves > Psittaciformes > Psittacidae > Pezoporus > Pezoporus flaviventris. The sequence goes on from NW_026892595.1 coordinate 14,246,541, forward strand.
AGACCAGTTGTAAGTTAGTAGAATGGAGAAACATTGTTAGAGCAGTATTAGTTAAATTATTTAACTTATTTTACTATACAATACAAAGAACTTGTGGTCCTGTAGAAATGAATGAAACTTCTTAAAGGAATGGGTGTGTTTTAGCTTTTTTTTTCTCCATGACAAGTCTTAAAGTCTTCAGAAATGGCTCCCCTGAAAACTGCTTAGAATAATTTTAAGATAAACTTAAATTTTTTAATCTGAAATAGCTTACAATAAACTTGCTTAAACTTTTAACACATTTTTATAAATATTTTTTATTCCGGCTTTAAGGCTACCCTTTAAAAATGGAAGCAGCTTCCTTTTGAGCACTATTTTTAAAATGTTAGGCAGGAAAGGTTAAAGAAATATTTATTTTGTTTGCATAGATTCTATTTTATTTGCACGTGGCTCAGACTCAGTAAAAAGTAATCTGGTCTTAAAAATATTCAAACTGATTAAGCAGTTTCCTACTCACTGTTTCTTCAATGCAAGCCAAAATGCTAAAACAACAGGAGAAGGCTTAATTTTTTAATAGTGTACGTCATGACTAATATGATAAATATTCCAGTATCTTGTGATCATAGAATCACAGAATAGTTAGGGTTGGAAAGATCTTAAGATCATCTAGTTCCTTAGATAGTTATCCTCCTGTTCCTGTCTGTTGGATAGGAAGGTACTGTCCTTTTGCAGAGATACTCCCTTGTAATGTCTAAAGATCCAGATAGATGGAAGACCTACTGTGTGGTGACAGGTTGCCATGAGACTGCTACAGTATGCATCTGCAGTAAGTGTATGTTCTGTTCATAACAAATATAAGATAAATTACCTTATATTTGGAGTAATTTGTATGTGTCTGAGCCCTGAAGTAAAATGGAAGTAGTCTGTGGCCTTTGAAGCAATACAGGCTTTTCTGTCTTGCAGTAGATAATTTTATTGCCAGTACTTGGAATGGATTTTATGAAACTCCTCAGGAACACAGCATTTGCACTTTATTTTTGACAATTTCAGAGTTGAGGAAGAAGAAAAGATGTTTGGTTGTGTTTTTGTTTTTTTTTTATGATTGCCTGCAAGATTTTGAGGGATACCTGTCACTGATTTCTTTTCTGAATTTGCTGATACAGCTAATGATTCATGTTCTACTTCTTTGGCCTCCCTTATTATCTGGGGGAAGTGGAGGGAAGGTATGAGCTCTTTTAAACCCACTCTGTTACTGGAATTATTGAACAGACCTGCTGTTAATTTTTAGCCAAGCTATATGCAGTCAGACTGTTCTAAAAAATCTCAGTCTTTGGGGTTTGATTTTTGTTTGCTTTCTTATGTGAAGGCTCAAGTATGAAGCAGTTTCTGTTGTATCTTGACAGTGTGTTCTTACATAGCTGTTTGTGAGAAACTGCAGTCAGGAGCTTGGACTACACTAGGTAGTTGGAGTGAGAGGTATGATTTTGCATTGTTATCGCTGTGAGTATAGTGTGCCTGTCAGATGAACTCTTAAAGTGTGTTAGAAACTCGTAGCTCCTTACTGGGGAGAGAGAAGGGAAGAAATATTCCTACTAGCAGGTTTCCGATTGTTAACACCAGTCATAATTAACATCTTTTAATCACTCTTTCCGACTTGTTTTCTTGTTTTTTCATATCTTTTATTCTGACCCAGGATGACCTGGCAGCAGAACATGTTGTATCACTTATGTGCCTGTAATATTTTGGCCAATTGGTTTTTTGGCCAAATTGCTTTTTATTTCCAAGCTGTTTTAGAATAGTGTTCACATAATTCCAAATTTTAGTGTTTTGCTCTCCTACTGTTAGTAGCATTTTGGAGTAGTGAATATGTGCTGTAATCTGTTTGAATTCTTTATTAGCAGGTAAGAGCAAATTTGGGATTATAATTCTGCCTGAGGCATACTACATTACTGTTTGTAAAACACTTTGAGATCTGATTTAGGATCATTTGCTGTGTAATGGAAACTATTTTAAATAAACATTCTATATTTCCTTTTTAATGATGCTTTTCAATTCCACTGGCTGTTGTTAAGGTAGCAAGGTCTACCTTTTCAAGCTTGTGTTTAGTGTTTGTTGACGCTTTCAAATGGTATTTCACAGGCCTGCAAAATGTTTTACGTATGATCTTAATGGATTTTAAATAACTTACAGAGAAACTTTTCCATATTCACATTTAATAAGGCAGTTTGCTGTAAAGGATGAAATAAATGTGGATATAGGAGATTGGAGAAATTTAGAAGTAATTTTGGTTTACAGTTGTTATGCAGAACTGAATGTTCTACAATTTTCAGCATTCTTAACTTTGTCTCACAGTTTGGAGTACCCAAACTACAATGAACAGGCGTGAAGCTGAAAAATCTATGATCAAAATAGTTATTCACCAGAAAGTAACTTTTTCTTGTGTGTGTCAATTTGATTGGATTTCTTAGGAATATGCCCACTCATCTGGGAATTGGACGTTTCACTTTGCTGGCAGGTGTCTGGTGGCAAATGTGATTAGGAAAGTGAAACTGCAGTAGACCACCTGATCATCAGTCAGATATGTTTAAACTAATGCACAGCTGATCAAGAGGTTTCAGACTAGTTATTAGAAAACATTTCTGTACCGAGAGGGTAGTCAGACACTGGAACAGGCTTTCCAGAAAGGTGGTCAATGCCCCGTACCTGTCAGCGTTTTAAGAGTCATTTGGACAATGCTCTTTATAATATGCTTTAACTTTTGATCAGCCCTGAAGTGATCAGGCAGTTGGACTAGATCATTACTTGAAATCTCTTCCACCTGGAACTATTCTGGTCTATTCTAAGAACAGCTTGTTCTGTACCACACTCAGTATCTCCAGATGAAGTGATTGCCTAGTGATATGCGTCGATTGTAGTAATGACAAGGTGTATTCTGGCCTTCATTTGCTTTTGTCAGAAGTGTTTGCTGTCACTGGGACATGTTTTTCCCTGGGATTTGTTGTAGTTGAACATTAGAGGACAGTGCTTTTGGCTGTGCTCTTCTACAGAAATAGTGCATTTTTATAGTGAGGGTAGGGCACTTAAGGCCTTAAAGTGGTTAAAATTAACAGCTCTGAAGTTCTTAAAAATAACAGCTCACAGGGGGACAGTCAAAAGAAGTGTGTCATTCATGGTGTGTCTAACTGAAGAAGACAGTTTGAATTCCAGTATCATTCAAAACATGATGGGAGAGGGATCCCAAATCATCAAGGAGCTCAATGCTGGAGTACTCAAAACTCACGAAGGCAGACATTTCTTTTTCTCTAAGATCCTGCAAAGAATACTGAATATGTCTTGGGGCAGTGAGATGTTTGATCGTGCACCCCATCAGTAAAAAACTATGAGCACTCCCCCAATATCGGGATATTTATTTATTTATAAATTCTACACATGTACTACTGTACTAATATGTACATTACAAACATACACAAAAATAGGAATTAAAAAGGGTGAGACAAAGATGAAGTATACACTTACTTTTCGTACTGTTAATGAAAAGAATTTTCTTCCCATACCCCAAAGGATTGTTGTACGCACCCCACTTTGGAGACCACTGTGTTGAAGTTAGCTCAGGCAAAGAAGTGACTGGGCAAAATCTGGAACTGTTTGCCCAGAACATCCTTGTGTTAAACTCTATCTCAGCTTAAGCAGACTTTCCCCCCACCCCCGCTCTAGAGTGGTTCTTACTCTTTCTTTTGCCTTATACACTGCCTATGTCTAACACAAACTGCTGATCTTTGTTACTTTACAGTTCAGATTCTGCATTTGAGATTGATATTTATATATGTTAAATATTGATGTATGGTTACAAGAGAGTTCCCATCAATTTTCTGAATACTGAGTCATTTCCTGCATAGTGACTCACTGATGTCATAAAAGCTAATCACTTTAACATAATGTGTTCCAACATGGGTTTCCTCGTAAGGTATTTTTCAGGTTTCCAGGCTGGTGTGCCTGGTGTAAGAGGGTACAGTCCCTTTGTCCCAGCTGGTGCAATAGTTTAATTTTTTATTTTTTATTTAATTTATCACATGTATTGAAAATTTATTTCTTAAATTCAGTGGCTATGCTATATTTTATGCTGCTCTGTTTTTTTATCTCCCTCCTATATCCCTGTCTTGTCCTGGTATTCTGTGGAGGAAAGAAAAGTCAAGAACTCTTCTGTGTTTGGAATTCTGTCTTTGGTTATGGCACAAATAAGACTCAAATTAAATTGCAGGGACACTCGTGGTCTTACATGGTATTAAGCTTGTCTGTGTAATTAAGAATTTTTTGTATGTTTTAGCAAATCTTAAAGCTAGATTTATTTAATTTGTCTGGCTGTTTCTTCAGAATTGGTCAGTGTTTTCAAGCCCTAAACAGTGCTTGTAGTCTCCCATTCGTCATATTTTAATATAGCTGTCAGATCCAGCAATACTGCAGTTCCTGTCTGGATAATACAGATGTCTTTGTAATCACAGGAAATGACAATTTAGTTGCAACCCTGAGAGACTGTTTGTTTCTGTGACACTTTAATTACAGCAAGTGTTCTGCGTATGTTTCCACTCATGAGCTGTACACAGCTTGTCACTCATGCCTCACTCTCAGGCATTGACTGTTCGAGTAAACTGTCCAGAAGGCTATTTTGCCCTGTTAGCACTGCACTGGGCTCAGGCTAATGTATCCTGCCTTCCAGACAAGTAGAACTTTCAGTCTGGGTTGCTGAGCTTTGCAATCCTCACTCAAAACCAAAATCATCTGGAGAAACAGGAAGTCTGGATAGCTTTTTTAGTACTCTTAACTTCTTTTTCAGATAGTGTGCTTGTAAGGCTTTTTTTTTCTTAAGAAACGGAATTCCTCAACTGCATCAGTACATTAAATCCAATTTGTTGTAGCTCCTTTATTTTCTCACTGAAAGGAAGCAGGAGATTAAAATGTAGTCTTTGGTCTTGGCGATTTTCTTTCCTACAATGTAAAAGATTGAGAATGCCAATCCTTGTTTCCTTTGAAAGCTTTCATGGATCCTTGCTATCAAACCATAATTCACATTAGCTACGCTTTTATTTGTAATGCTTCCTGTATATCCTCTATCTCGCCCAAATTTGCAGCAGCAGTTTTAAATCCTTAGTACTGTAGTCTGGTCTGTTCTCGGCTCCTTTTCCCAACTTGTCGGCACATTATTTTTTCTTTAACAGTGTAGAAAATACAGTGCAGCTTTTGGTAGATGGTAAAACTTTTGTTCAGACAGTGTTTTGGATTTTGGTTTTGTGGAATTCTTTCTTTTGAAGTTTGCTGCAATACTGTACCCCTGTTCTGTTTACAGAGGTGTGCATAGACAGCAGGAAGGGAAGTTCTGTTTTCAGTGCAGTGGAAGCCTGTAGAGTAGTAGGAATTTTCCCTTTGCTTAAAGGTATAGCTAAGAAAAGTTCATCTCGGCATAGTACATGGGCAGACTCCTGCAATTCAGAGTAGAGTGTACAGAGTGAGGCCCAGCAAAGAAATACGCAGAACTAAACAAAATTGCAACCAAGCTTCCAACATGATGGAGGACATGCTATTCTTAGAATCCAGAGGGACTGCATGGGTTTATTGTGCAACAGGAAGCCAAACATTTCTGAATAACAGCCTGAAGAGAAGGACATACTTTCCAAAATGCAGTAGATAGAAAGGGATTTATTTTTAAACCCTCATGTTTTAATACCTTAATCAGGACTTTAATACCTTATTCTGGATTAGAGAATTGTAGGGACCATTTTGCTTACCTAATGATGTTAGCATGGCAATGTCCCCTTCTCTGAACCTCTGATGTGTGATACTAGAGTCTGTTTTCTTAGTGGCATTCTTTCTCTTCTTCCATGGCTGCACTTCTATGGGTGAAGGCATTGCATAGAGGTAGCAAACACAGAAACTTTTAAGTTACCGGGCGTAAATAATTAATGCATTCCAGATTCCAGTATTTTTATCCAATGTAGAATTATAAGGTTGGGAGCAGGGGTAAGTAAGGCCTTTCAAAATAATGAGCGTTGAACATCTGAGGGCCTCAACGCAATGCAGCATCTGTTCTGTGGCACAACTAGTCCTGTTACTGTGACACATGAAGATCTGTTAGCCAGTCCAAAACAGTAAGAAAATGTGGTGCGATAGGACATGCCTGCTTTTTCTCACTGCAGCAGCTGCCATTAGAAAGTCTGCTGGGATTTAACTGCTCTGGCATCTGATTTGGGGAGTACTGTGTCTGTGCGCAGGGCACAAACCTGAGAGAGGTGGTACATTGCAGCATCAAAATCTACTGGTAAGTAGCTAATTTTCATACCTGCTGATCTAATTTCTCGAAGTCCAATGACATACCAGTCCAGACAACTCACTGTCTTGATACAGCACTGACAGTTTGAGAGTTCCCTTTTGTTTTAGAGTTGCTCTTACAGGTTTTAGTTATATTCATGTATGCTATATATTTCAGTTTGCATTCCATATTTTTTGTCCTAAACAAAGGTTTTTAAAGCTTGTTCTTTGTTATTCAAATGTTTTTATTTTTTTAAGCTTTTATTTTCACTTTCACTACTCAGGTAGTTCTTGAACTGGAGCATTCAGCTGATATGATTCCCTTTCTTAGGGAATTAGTCTGTTTGGTTTATTTCCTGTCTTCATCTGCTGGTAGGAGGGCAAATTGCCAACTGGACTGGCATTTTCTGGATTTGGAGAAATTAAACTTGCAGGTAAGAAGTTACTGGTTTTTTATAGGTATAATTGGAAACGGAACTAACATTTTATTGAACAAAAAATCTGTGTAAATGGGCCTTTCAGAATAGGCTTCCAATGGTACGAACCTAGACTTGATCCAGGAGAAACTGGAAATCCAGTCTAGCTGAAACGAGACAGGAAATTTTATGAGGTTACCAAGATAAGGCTTTTCCGTTTTAGCTTGTATTAAATGTGAGATCAATTTTTACTTATTTATTAAATTCCCAGATGTAATATAGTATAGTAAGTGACCAAAGATAATCATCTGTTTATGTCATTTCTGTTTTGCACACAAGAACGAGTGAATCAAGTCAGGTCACACTTTCAAGATGCAGAAATCTTAGATGTGTTAAATCAAAGGAGTAATTTCTTTATCCTTTTGAGAGGTAGCTGAGTTGTCCAAAGCAATGTTAGTGCAAACCCAACAGTTTGCAGGGTTACCTTGTACATTACATTTAAAAAAACCCAGCTTCTTTGAAAACAGAAACTAAAAAATGCACCATTTCAGTGATCCATTTTGAGGGTGGGTCTTCTGTGATTGTACCAGAACAACTGAAAAGGCAGCATACTGCGGAGCAGGGATGGAAATGAGCAGTAATTTGTCAATTGCATTTTATTATTATATGTGTACCATACATAACAATATTCTGCTTATGCTTAATAAATAATCCTAAAATAATAAATCATTGAATAAACAACTTAAAATAGTAAAAGTTGAGGAAATCAGCACGTTACTACGCTGTAGAGTACCTGACAAAGGCAGGCCTGGTGAACACTAGCGGGGAAGGATGTTTATGATGAGACTTCACTAATCTCACTTTCCCCTGCTTCTTAAATATGCAATTAAAGGACTGGAAGTCAAAAGCACACAGAGAGGTTTCCTGGAGTAGCTGTGTAAGCCTGATGTTAATACTCTGGCTGTTGCTGTTATTCCTTAATAAAAGTAAGCAAATTTACAGGCATGGAGGGAGCATATGTATCTGCACTTCAAGCAGATGCTTATTACTAATTTGGGAACATGTTAGTGTTGATTACCTAATGAATCATCGGTATTCTGTTGTAATAGGCAGGTGCTGCAGAAAGGCCGCAGAAAAATTACGGACTCGGTCAGAGATCAATACGATCAGACCAAAGCCATTTATTATAGCGTATCAATCCTTTTTATACTGTTTCTCTGCCTCGGCTTACAATAGCTTGCCGTATTATAATCAGATACATTTTCTTGTAATACACTGCAACTACGGTTACATTTACAATAGCTCACTGTATAATATTTGGATACATCATCAATAGCTCGCAGTAGTATAATTAGATACATGTTCAATAGCTTGTTGTATGATGATTGAATACATATACAATAGCTCAGTATACTATGCTTTGATACATATTCCTGCAGCACACAGTAAGTAGTAACAATAAGCGTATGAGAACTTAACCTTTAATATTTGCTAACAGTCCGCTATTTTGTATCTTAGCACAGTCCAGTTTCTTCTTATCTTGCTTGCACTGCTACTTCTGCTACTGCTACTTTTGCTTCTTTACCCACATCTTCCTTCATCCTTGGTTCATGTCAAGCTCCACGTAGGCATTTGCTGACTTGAGAATGTGACCATTCTTTGCTAAAAATCCATCCACAGGTAGAAATTCATTAGCAAGATGTTTCTACTGACTACTTCTCATTGCTTTCTAAAAGGAGCTCAACTTATGTAGCAGTTCCTGATGTAGAGAACAAAAAATCATAGAATCATAGAATAGTTAGGGTTGGAATGGACCTCAAGATCATCTAGTTCCAATCCTCCTGCATTGGACAGGGACACCTCCCACTAAACCATGTCACCCAAGGCTTTGTTCAGCCTGGCCTTGGACACCACCAGGGATGGAGCATTCACAACCTCCCTGGGCAACCCATTCCAGTGCCTCACCACCCTAACAGTAAAGAACTTCCTCCTTATATCCAATCTAAACCTCCCCTGTTTAGGTTTTAACCCCTTACCCCTTGTCCTGTCACTACAGTCCCTAGTGAAGAGTCCTTCCCCAGCATCCCTATAGCCCCCCTTAGGATACCGGAAGACTGCTATGAGGTCTCCATGCAGCCTTCTCTTCTCCAGGCTGAACAGAACAATATTTTCTTAAATTTTTATTTTAAAACAGAACTGCATTATTATGATGTTCAGTATTAGCCTTATGATGTATTATGGTTTTTGTTCCATATAAATTATGCTTATAAGTTATAAGGTAGTATCCTCCATAAAATCTAGCCTTTGACTCTTGGTCTGCAGGCGTTAAGGTAATTCTGGTTTTCAGTTGGTGTTTCTCACTAGCAGTTTGTTCTTGGGAACAGACACAATAGAAAATTCTGTTTGTACATAGGCCATTCCGGTTCACTGTGTTTTACTACAGACCAGCATTTTACATAGAAGTTTGCATGTTATGCCACAGTATTTTTATGTGCATTTTTGGTAACACTTATGAGTCCTAGCTCAAACTGTTCAGTAGTTCCCTTATGTATGTGTAAATAACAGAAAATACTCATTTTACATTTTACTCTTGAATATTTTGTGAAATTTTTAAATTTCGCAGATACCCTATTTCCCATTTGTACCTCCTCACCAGTTCTTCAGTTCTTCCTTTTGCTCTGGGAAGACTTTTACTCTATTTTTTCCTTTGAAAGATTTTATATATTTTCCTATACTAGCAGATAAATAAGTTTATTAATAGTAATATTTTTCTTTTCGTTAAGCAGCCTGACAGTAAACATCTAGAGGAAAGCTCATAAGCTTCATTGCACTCACTGTGATCACTAAGAAAAAGTCCTACTTCAAACCCCTCATTATCACAGCCTAGAGATGACCAGCACTGGTTACAGTGTTTGCATTCTGAGGAGCAAGAGTCCTTCTGTAGAAATTCAGTCTGCCTTAGACAAAATGAATTGTCTTTTGAGAGCTTTTAACTGCTAGACAGAGCTCCTGTTTCCTGTCTGACTAAGCAGGACAGCACTCAGTTATCTTGTGCAGCATTTTTTCACACCGAGTGTTTTGAAACTTGTATGCTTGTTTTCTATTAAAACTTGATCCTATTTCCTTCCTCTGTAACTTCTTTCTATAGTAAACGCTTTTGTCTTCATCTCATTTCCTCTTCCTAATTTTGAGTATTTATGGCAGGATCATTTTTGCCACATGGTGATTAAGATTGCGAGGACGATGTATGCTGTGTAGATGTGGCACTTAGGGACATCGTTCCGTGGAGGGCTTGGCAGTGCTGGGGTAATGGTTGGACTCTGTGATTTTAAGGGTCTTTTCCAACCTGAATGAGTGGGGTTTTGATCGTGATTTTTGATTATGATTCTGTGCAGTTTAATACCTTGTTAAAATAAGTCTGGTTGATCTGCAGAAACTGATACTGCCTTTGTTTATCTTGGGAGAATTGCTGTCCACAAGCAGTACCTTTAATAAGTCTTTGCTGCAGTAAAATCTCATGATACTTCAAAAATGGCTGCAGGAGGGCAAACAGCTAAACAATCTACAAGGCTGATAAAATAGGTGGTAACTACCAGCACCTGCTGTGAATATTTTTGTCTAACTTTCTGTTGTCTATTCTAGTATTTATTTTTTTATATATATACTCACTGCTGTGTTTGGGCTGATTTTATATATTTAAAGTTATTTTTCTATGTTTTTAAAGATTCAAAGTAAAAGCATAAAAGTTTTCAAGAGAACAGTTACTTCTGTATCCTCCTTGATGCATGGTTTTCTTCCTGAGCATAGTGGAGTGCTTTAAGTATTGATCTGCTCAGTCTTCGTATGTTGTTATGCTAAAATCTCTGAAGCAGTTTGGCTAGTCTCTGTGTCAAAACTTCTTTTTCTACACAGGCTGAAATTCCAGGTTACTATAGCATAAGGACTTGTGGGAAAATCCTCAATATAGAAACCTATGTGAAATGACAAAATTTCAATATTAGCAACTTGTCTGTAGATGTGTGGAGTTTTTGTCTTTCCTCAGCATGTTTAATTAATAAATATTTATTTAAATCAGCAGTATTTAATTTAAATAAATTAATGAACTTTGTGGTGATAACAAACAGGAATTGTCCAAACAGGAATTCACACTTGTGTTGTAAATGTATGAATTTGCATGTAGTTACTGTTGCTAATACGAACTGTGTCCTGTGACAAAACTTCTATGAAAGCATAAAAGAAGTCCCCCTGAATAAGAAGGTGATGCAGTGTAACTGACTAACATTGTAAGAACTTGCTAGGTCACTGCTCCAGATTCCTTAAATCAGCAAGCCTTTAATATACTTTTAATGCTTGATGTACCCCATGGGATTAGGGGAATTACATGGGGAAGTGAATACCATACAAGATACTTAAAATTATTGAGAGCTTTGGGTTACCAAAGTGCTTATTCCTCTAGACCCCTGAGAGGAAGGACGGAGATCCCCAGGTAGAAAAGTTTTTATTTTCATGAACAGTGGTGGGATTCTTCAGCTTGAGAAAAGCTCCTTGCAAAGAGTCTTGTTTGGTGTGGTGCTTCACCACCTCCTATTGCAAAATTGCTGTTTATCTGTCTCCTCTCCCAAACTCAGCTACTAAAAAGTCCTTGCTGAACTCAGTATTGTCTTACCTTGTTTCGTGGGAAATTCTGGCTCTCTGAGTGGTGTTACGTGCCCTTACCTAATGAGATTCTTGTCTAAACGGTTCAAATACCAGCAGAACAAAACCTGCATTGTAAAAAATAGACCTGTTGACAGTGTTATTTGTTAATTCACATCAATGCATGTGTAGTTACCTAATTTGCTACTCAGTTTGGCATTTCAGATGACTACATGGCATTTGGCTTTGACCTCCTGAGTAAATTCAGTGCAGGCATACGTAATGCTAGCTATTTGCTTCTGGCCAGAGACAGTCAAACATGTTGTAAAGTAGCATTTAATGATTGCCTAGTATTTCACGGACTGGAGGATTTAGGAGTTATCAATGAATACTACTTTTGTTTTTAGAGTTATTCTACAGCAGTAAAAGGGTAAGTTGGAGGTTGCCTTGTACTACTGGAAAAAGGCTGATCTTGTCTTGGAGCCTGAACCATGTACTTTCCATATTTCTGTATGACTTCTGGCAGATGATTTCCATATTGGCATATTAGCCTCTTCATTTCCAGAATTTTAGAAAACTGGTCTGCTTCATGGGAATATGAAGCAAAACTTAATCTGGAGTTTTTATGGAAGGTACTCAGCTAACTGTCTGTAATTTAAAAACTCAAGTTACTAGAAACTGTAGGATGGTAGAAAATGGAATAACTGTCTTATATTTTATCTGGAAGCATATAACAGAATTAACATGTTTGGGTTTTAGTTCATTCTGCAAAAGTATGGGGGTGGGAGGCTCTGGGGTTGTGGTCAAACTGCAAAAATAATTGAATGGGGGGAAGGACATCACGTTTGCTTAGTTGGTTTGCAAAATAGTCAGCCTGTTAATGACCATCATGCTGGCAGAAAGAATCTTTAGAATGTAATTGCTTTTTTATTGCAGAAAGATCCTAATTTCAACTTTCTTTTCTACATGTGTTTCATAAGTTGCTTCCCCTAGGAAAAATTAAATTGCTTTCTGTTGGTCACTCGAAGTAGAACATCAGCTTGGTCAGGACCTCTTGTCCTGTTTTTCTTTCTGTACCTCACGGAATTGCATTTATTAGACTGAGATTTACTGCTTTTTGTATTCACAGGACTGTGCTAAAGAATAATGACTTGAGATCAAGACAAGAATTAACTACTCACCTCACCAATCAGTGGCCTTCCCCAGGAGCTCTGGATGTCAATGCTGTTGCCTTGGACACTCTACTATATAGAAAGCACAATCAACAATGGGATGAGTAAGTTGAATATTTATTTTGATTTGCCTTTAGAGGAATAGGGAAAACTCAAAATTACACATTTCCCTTAGCATACTCTGAAACATATCCTGTTGGAACCACCTGTTACAATATATAAGGATCAGCTGGCAGGAAAAGAAAAAAAAAGTTTCTGTTCCTTGTCATAAAAATTTCCTTCCTTTAAATAAATTTGGAGGAAAAAAAAACAAACCACAAACCCACAAATAAACAAAAAGAAAATAATTGCTTTAGAGAGAAAACAAAAAGAAACAGTGTCTTTAAGAGAGGAGAGATGAGCTGCCTACTTTGTTTTGTTTTGTGTTTTTAAAGCCAACAACTTTTAAAGGAGAAATGAGGATATCTGGTTAGATTCTTAAATGTGTTACTATTAAATATTACTTTATTTGCAGGAAAAGCTTTCAAAGTCTGGACCAGCTTTCAGCAGAAGTTAGTCTTTCTCAGTCCTCTCTGGACCCAGGTCACTCACAGGATGGGAAGCAGGATGGAATGAACTTGTTAAATGAAGGTACAAAGCCAGTTTAGTGGCTTCCTTTAGTTATGTTCTTCATAACTCTTCAGTCCCTGTGAGATGATTTGCAGTGTGAACAAACTATGCTTTGAACAGCATGGGGTTTTATTGTTATGGAAGTTTTTTTCAGGTTCCCTAAGGACTACACTTCAAGTAAGTTTGGATTTATGAGGATGCTTCCCCTCAGTAACTGTAAGACTTCATGCTGTATTTAAAGCTAAACTTAAAATACGTTGCATATCTTCCCTCTCCATCACAGAAGCAGAGACAGCTCAGCTACAAGGAGGATCTTCTGTTGTCTTTCTGCTCTAACACAAATCTTTTGAGTTCCTTAAGTTTCCTTTTTTGTTTCTTAAAATAAAGATTAAAGGCACTGGATTTATAACTGCCACTGACATTCTTACGTCTTGCATTCAATGTTTATCTGTGGAGATGCAGCTTGACAGTGTTTCTGGTAAAATGGAGAGAGGTCCATGCTAGTATATAAATGTAACACACACCCCCCCCCTCTTTCAAAATCTGCACCCATATCAAAGTTTAGCTGCTCCATCTTGTGGATAAATGTGAAAAGCAGAAAAATGCTGGAAGACTTCAGAAACAGTAGTATTTTGGGTACAGAACATAAATGGTTGTAAAAAACCCTTTCTGTTATCTCATCAAATGTTAACTTTAAATAGACTTGACAGTATAGGGCCTTAGGAGTTCATAACTGTAACTTTAAAATATCAGCATTTAAAATTTAGCACTTTTTGTTTTAAAAAAAAACTAAGCAGTCTTAAAATCTAAATTATTTCAAGTGAGCTCAGAGAAAGTGAAACACAATCAGCATGGCTGTTATGATGAGAGCTCTTGTGCAGATCTACTTTCAACTGATTTTTCGCAATATTAACCATTTGAAATCATGCTTTAAGTCCTCTAAATGTGGCAAAACCACTGATAATAATAGTTTAGGGTCTTCAAAGGTAGAATAACATCTCAATTCTAAATTAGTGAGGTTCAGTACCTAAGCATAATATACTTTTGTAAGATACAGCATGTGATCCTGCTGTTAAAATACCTTTGGTCTAACTCTCAGTACTACTAGTCAGATTTTTAGCTTCACATTTTTTGAAATTGAGCTCTGTGCCCAGTAGCGCTACACTGCTCTTCATCTGGTTTATGCAGGTCGGCTGGTTTGGGGTTTTCCTTACATCCTTCTAATAAGTAAAACTTTCCTGTCAAGAAGACAGGACAAAGAACACAAATTTTAAGAAATGCTACTTTATAGATGTGATTTAAAAAAATTCTGTTAGACTGGCTCATCAATAGAATCTACCTGTGACCCTTAAATCATTTTTCTCTCTAGTTTTAAGGTGATATATTCTATTCTGTAGGTGAGCCAGGAGGATGAAATAGGGTGATGCTAGTAGATCAAATTCTTTATAATGTGATTTATTAGCAGAGTTGGCACAAAATAACTGAAATGGATATTCTGGGAAGACATAAAATAGAGAAATTGTCCAGTGCAGACTTACACCTAATAGGTACGTTTAATGTTAACAAGTGTATTTGGATGACAGGGCAGATACTTGCACTGCCACTCCTGCACTGTAGGGCTTTTTCTCAGTGGTCGGAGCCTAATGCACTTCACCAAGGTTTAGAAAACAAGACATGTTTATTTTTAAAGAAATATATCCTGATTCCAGTTACTCCTTTATGAGAAATTTAAAACTAGGTCTTTCATGCTGACATGTTAGGAAGGTCATTTCAGTTTCTATATAATGCATTTGGTGCTTGAATTGGACCCTTCTGTTCCTCATGTCACCTCTGGAGCCTCTGAATGTCCTTCTGTAGGAGCCTGACCTCGGCCCAGCCTGCAGTGCACAGGTGGAGATCTCTGCCACCTGAGCAGGGAAGGTGTGGCACAAAGTACATGTCTTTCTCATGGCATTTATGAAGTATGTGTGTGCTGAAGCAGTAGCGCACAATTCATAATAATGTAGGTGGACCATTTTTTTCTACTCCCACATCTTTTTTGTGGTCAGATCATCTTGTCCTATGCAAATCATTAGCTTAATTCTTGTTTTTCTTCACAGGGAAGGAAGACACTCCATCGTTGCTTGGTCTTTGTGGCTCTCTTACATCAGTAGCAAGCTACAAATCTCTCACAAGTCTGAAATCAAGTGAATATCTTGCAAGTCCCACAACAGAGATGACAAGTCCGGGCTTAACTCCATCATGAGATACACACAAGGAAGAGCTTTCTGTTGTATGCATTTGGTTTATGTTCTGTAAAATGACTTGCAATGAAGACTGCTGGTTCTGAGTTAACATATAAGTTGCTTTATTATTTCTCTCCATGATTATCTGTTTAATTCACAAATTCTGTCAGTTTTCATTCCCTTCCCCCCTCTGCCCCCTTCCCCCAGAGGACTTCTCAGATTTTCTACTTACTCGGAGTTACTTAAAGCTCTCGGTCAAGTACAGGACATATAATCTGATGCTTATGGCTGTTTTTTTAAATAAAACAGTTGGACATCAGTCCCCTACTTAACTGCCAAGACCTTTGTTTCTCCTTGCAATGGCCTGGCCCTGCTCTAGCCACGGTGCTTCTCTGCAGTGCTTTAAATATCTATCAACTCTTGCAGAACAGACAGGGGATCCTAAACACCAGACTTTGTAGGCAGATATTTTACCTAAAAACCCAGCTTTCCATCTCTGCGTAGGTCCTCAAATAGCTTATTTAACCTATCAACAGCTCTTCTCGAATTCACTCAGTGTTAGACTTTATTTCTGTAGCATCATGGCACTAAGATGTCCGAATTGCACTGAGGAATCACACTGAAACGCTCTTACTAATTCTTGAAGTTGCATGTGAATAACAAATGTATTGATCATATATGATAAATGAGGCATATTTCACAATTCACAAATGTTGAGAAAACTCACTAAATGCTTTGACTGACATGAGTTAGATAATCAAGCATCATAGGAGAAATTTCTTGGTTACCTTGCTGTAAAGATGGGGACTACAGTGGCACAGTTAGCACCTTGGGAAGCTTGGATTGTGTGTTTATTGGCAAGGTCCCAAAGAGAGTAGAAAATGGGGAGCAAAGAGAATATAATGACAGTATTCTCATGTTAAAAGATTTTTCTCATTCCTGTAGTAGTGCAATAGGTATTTTTCTTGATGGGGTAATGCGGCAGAACTTCCTTAAGTCAGTTTTCTCAGATTCCTTGCCATTGGTTTCAATTACTGATGGGGTGGGGGGAGCAAACAGGGAGACATTTTTTAAATGAACCAAACTTCCCAGATTTCCCTACAGCTTAGAAGTTTGCAAATTAATTTTTTACTTGCAAACTGTATTCTTAATTCTTTGTAAGATACAATGGAGCCTTTCGCTATGGATTTTGCTAATCAAGTAATGCTTGTCAGTATGGTAACTTTTTAAACAGAACTTCAATGCATGTAAGTACGTTGTATTTATAAGTGCTAGGGAAAATGCTTTTTTTGTGCCAAAGAAGTTTCATAAATTGTTTACATGAGTAGCTGCAATACAGGACAGATTTTTAATTATTGCATACTCTTAGGTGTTTACACTCTGTCTCTACACTCTGTTTGGTTTTAGTTCATTTGCCTCTTGTAATGGTACCTTGGCACTACTACTGTAATCTGGTCATCTTGGCATTGGCTTGAAAGAGGATTCATTTTTACCTTTACTGAAACTACAGGACATGTTCAGCCTGTATAGGTGTGAGGCTCTGCACCTCTGGGACTTGGGCGCCGTTTGATTTAGCTGGAGAAGGATCAAGAGCCATCTCAATTCCAGTCCACAGTGCTGGAGGTTGCAGCAGCTGTGGTGGGATAAACCACGACTGGTGCCATTTCAGTGCAGCTTTTTAAAGCAGCTTGGCAAAGCCCACCAGACCTTGTCCTTCAAGCCCTCACGTACCTACCCGGTTGATTTCTCTGTACTCAACTGACCATTTAATCCTTTCATATGCTGTCAGAATGTCCATTACCTCACGTAAATTTGGGGTTTTGTTATGACATTAAGCACCTGTTCTTTCATGGCAGTTGAGTCGTGTTATTAAATGCCAGTCTGTAAACTAGAGATGCGTTTTTACTACAAACACAGTGAGGGACTCCGGATTCCACAAGTTAATGTTCTGCATCAAGGTACAGTGATTTGATCGGTCTTGTTCACTGTTCAACACTTTCCCCACTGTGTCAGCATTTTGGAGGGGACTATGATCATGATCTTCAGTCATGTTTGCTGATGGCTCTTTTCTTGGAGCTACTGGTGTGAAATTCATGTGTCATTTATTGGGAGTCTTCTGTGTAGTTCCTGGGTGTCATTTGTGCATGGGAAATAATCTTGTGTGTCTTTCTCAGTTTGAACATGAATCATTTTTAAAAAAGACTGAAAAACAAATGCCAAACTGTATGTTTTGTTGCCTTGACTTTCCATGAATGTTGCATGTAAATTAAACATTTTTGTATCATTGCTGGTTACTAGTTTTTGTTCATCTTACTTTATGTGATTAAAACATTCGACAAACAACAGTATGACTAACATTATAGCAAATTCTGTCTTGCACGACAGGGAGGCTTTGGGTTTGCTGCTGTATGTCATTATTCACTGTGATCCAAAACCTGCTGTTAGTGCTGGCTCTCTCTTGGGCCTTATTTTGAGCTTTGAGTATAAACTAAGTTTGAGAAATCACAAGAGGGGAACAGTGTCAGGTACCTCCCATGGCAGGACCTCTTGCCTGCACCGTGTGCCAGAGCCTCTCCCTAACCTCTTCACAACTGCAGCGTTTTTCAGCATGTGATGAGCTTTCACCAGTGCCAAACACATGCTGGGATACCTTCTTCATAGGGGGATAGGACCGAAGTCTATTTCTTGGGTAAAGCACACCCCAAAGTTGGTGTTTTAGCGACCTGACCACCAAGTTGCTATTGTACCAGCACCCCTTATGAAAATATGCAAAAGAAAAAATTCAGCGACTTCACTGGAAGATATGAAAAAAGCAATGCAGTGAGGGTGGTTGAAGAAGAGGGGAAAGAAAGAGAGTAGTTAAAAAATAATAATAATTAAAAATAGTTCTGCAGAGAAAGCTCTGATGCAGTAGGTCAAGTGCTGTGGGCAGCTGTTCCGGCTATGCAGGTGTACCATGCTGTTGCAGACAACAGCCACAGTAGCAACCACATGCTCTTTCCTGCAGGCAGATGTATGGCTGAGTTACACTGGCATGAACCATCCTTGCCCACCCCAGGAACGATGGCCTTCAAAACATGGTGCTCCCTCCCAAGCTGGGGGTGAGAGATGCTTTCTGGTATGGGGGCTGGCCCTGCTGTGGAGCTCTGTGACCCCCCAAAGCCATGCACAGGCATGTTCTTCCAGACAGGCACTTGTCTCCAGTGCCCATGTGAGCTTTCAGTTCTTAAGAGTAATGCCTTAAGCTAAAAAGCCACTGTGGCACGCACTTACCAATGTATTCACCATCCTCTTGGGGTTTCTAAGGAGCAGTGTGCTGCTTTCAGTTTGACCTAAAGCATCTTTCATTTTAAATATACCTGAGAGGAAGCTGAGGGCTATTTTGTAATACACATTTACACAAAATACAGAGCTGCAACTAACAACCATGCACAGAATCAAGCATCCATTAAGCAAAATAAATAAACATTTATTGAATTCATTCTGTATCAACCTCCTTATGGAAGAATAATCGTATCATACAATTTTCTAAACCTCATTTTACATGCCCAACAAAAGTTTTTAGTTGGACTGAATATTAACACAGTGGCAGTGGTTATTCCTCATTATTCTGTCCAGTCTCCTTTTTTTTCCTTTTAACCATCACAGAAGAACAGTCAGCATCTGTTTTATTTTCTCATTTCTATTTCCATCTAGTGGCAAGAGAAGTCACAAAGTCTTCACTGATAGATTGTCATGATTATGTTCTTAGTCTTAAGAAAAAAGTGAATTTATCCTTTGTGTTAAAAATGAAGTTGTATTTGTTACCAAATATAATGACAGACGTTCACTGGGAGTTCTAGAAAATACCTTCACAGATTCAAATTCGGCACAACTTCCACCCTGTATTTTGACTTCATACAATCAGATGAAGTAGAATAAGGATGTTGGCTCATCTTTCTATTTAAATGAGAAAAAAAAAAGACTTTCCATATTCATATGTGCTGATCATTAGGGCACATGCAGGAGCAACTTTAAACAGCCGTGCAATAATACCTGCCCAGAAAAGAAAAGGAAAGCGTTCACTGTCATTTGTTTTCAGACTGAAGAGCTGTAGTACCATTTAGTGGTCACACTATACCAATACCTAATATGTCAGGGTGGAACTGGGATGCTACCTGTTTGTAGTCCTCAAAATACGGTAGGTAGTGCCATGGTGGTAGCCTTACAGGATCAGAATCACCTAGATTGGAAAAGACCTTCAAGATCATCAAGTACAACCATTACACCAGGACTACCAAGTCCACCGCTGAACTATATCACTGAGGTCCTCACTACAGGGTTTTTGAACACTTCCAGGGACAGTGATTCTACCACTGCCCTGGGCAGCCAGTTCCAATGCCTGATCACACCCTTGGTGAAGATTTTTTTCCTAATATCTAATGTAAACCTTCCCTGGCACAGCTTGAGGCCATTACCTCTTGTCCTATTGCTTGTTACTTGGGAGAAGAGACCAGCCGCCTTCCCTCTCCATCCTCCTTTCAGGTAGTCGTAGAGTCATAAGGTCCCCTCTCAGCCTTCTCCAGGTTAAACAACCCCAGTTCCCTCAGCCCTTCCTCATCAATCAATCTGACTTGTGCTCCAGGCCCTTCACCAGCTTCAAGTCCATTGTACCTCTGCCCCTTCTGTCTCTCCAGGGAGGCAGAGCCCCTTGACCTGCTGCAGCGCAGCTCAGATGGCTCGAGGGGGGCAGACTGTGTGCCCCATCCTCTGCCTGTCACTGCAAACCTGCTGCTCCTGTGGGATAAACAGAGGCTTGTGACCACTCAGATGGGACAAGAGGTTCAGGAAGTCCTGAACCCTGAACTGGATAAAGTCAGGGGAGAAAAGGCTAGAATACTGTGCTGGGCTGTACCCTCTGCTGTAGTCAGTGGCTCAGCCCTTCAAGCCAACTGCTGAGCAAAAGTGTGATTCCTCTACTACTATCTCTTAAGACCTACAGCACCTCTACTAACATGGAAGAATCCTGGTCACAGGGTTAAACAATAGAATGTGGGCATCAAGTGTTTCCTGCTGCACTTAACTGTGATCCTGTCAGTGGAGTTTAAAAAGTTTACCTAAAGGTGGGAAAATAAGGCTGAATCCACTTGTCTACACACAGCTGTCTACTCTCACTTGGAACACAAAGGCATCTGCAAGTAGCTAGCCTGGATGATGCATGGCCTACGAAAAACTTGTGTCCCTTTGGAAAAGTAGCAAGAAGCCAGGCAAAATACCCCCAGTCACCTCACCTATGTGTGGGCAACAGAACTGGGATAGTGCTGATCGAGAGAACATCTCTACACTCATGTGTCAATACCCAGATGTAACAATCTGTGAACTAAATTCCATCCAAAATGTCTAGTAATGCCAATACTGAGTGGTGCCTTGCACTCTGCTGGCATCAGTGCTCCAAAATATGCAAACACCATTACCCAGCTATGTCATCACCGTACAGCAATTTCATCTCTTTCAAAGAACGCAAGTCTTGCAAGTCTTCATTCAACTGTGTAGCCATTCACACACATACCCCCAAGGAACCGATGCAGTGCTGTCAAGACACTAAGTATCCTGGGCTTGGAATGTGTCTTGCAGTTGTTTGTTTAATTATGAACTACTACAGGCTTTTATCTCACTATAATTTTAATCTCAGTATCTTTGTAATTTCCCCCTCAGACTGCTGGAGTCACTCATGACAACACGTGTGCATTACAAAGGAGCTTTGTGCTGACAACACAGTATTGCCCCAGCCATTCAACAGAACAGGATAACTGCCTCGCCTATCTGCCAGATTTGCTGAAGACAGAAAGACATGGGAACCCTACAGCCCAAGAGAAGGGTATGGGAGGGCAGCTGAGTGACAAATACCAGCTAAGTAAGGAATCTTAGGGAGATGAGCATCCTGAGGTGGGCACACAGGCTGCCAAGAGCAGTTTGTGACTATGAGCATTTTATATACAGTCAAGGTTGAAGTTTTAGTTGCCAGTTGCCATACACAGAAAGATATCTGAAAACAAAACACTTTAAGACCAGTCTAGTTAAAAAGTGATATGGGGTCTTAGCCTGTTGATACTTGGGCTAGTAAATTATTGATAGAACTACCTGAATGTATGTATTCAATAAAGGCAGTTTCACCCCAGGTAAAGATCTGGTTTTGTTTGATGAATGATAGTAGTTTTTCACAAGAAGATATGAACCAGTAATTAGAATTCCTGGGGATGCCTAATCAGCTTGAACCTTCACACTGTGAACATTCATTTGCACTGTCACATGAGGCTGGAAACTTATTCTCCCAGTTCTGTCACATGCAGCAGCAACCCCAGACTGCCTCTGTCTGTACCCCGGTACACAGGGTGGGGAGAGCAGCATACACCTGAACTATAAAAATACCTTTGGTTTTAGTTACCAATTGGCAACTAGAAACACAAGTCTCCTTCTGTGGCTATGAGGACACAATGGATGAGAATACAAGAAGTCTACTTTCTGGAAAACCAAATCATCTCTTCCTGTTTTGCTTGTCAGAGCATGCCAAGTAGAAACCTGTGACAGAAGTCTAGCAGGATCCATCATAGCTGCTGCCAAATATCTACAAATCTGTGAAAAAAAGTCCATGTTGTTCTCCAAGAGAATATTCTGGGATGTGGCTTAATGCACCGTCAATGACTGAAATGACTGGTGATTACCTCATAAGGGAGTCAAACTTCTTTTGTATATACAGAAGTGGAAGATTCCCTGAAAGATGTTAAGATTTAAAAGAAATCCTCAGTTTCAGGATGTAACAGTGAGGGGCTTACATCTTTCTTACATCGTACATCTTTCTTACCTCTCATATCACACTTGCTTGCTCACGGAGTGCCTGTTCTGCCCAGGGCAGCTTCATTATGAAGTGGAAAAAAACCTTCTAAGCCTCCCGAGGTCTCAGGAACTTCTGTTATCACTCCTCGCTGCCAAGAGTCATGATACAATTGAGCCATAATGATGAAAATTAGGAGGAACAGAACTTCCTGTTGGACCTCTCAGGAAAATAGGAAAACCTTATTGCTGGAAGTTTTGAGTTAGTACCAGGAATTCGGTCATATGATGAGGTAGGGCCCAGAGACTTGCTTTCAGAGAGATGCTAGGATTTGAAAAAGACATCAGAAGGTATTCCTGAAGGGTTCTTTTCTGTTCTATGAGGGGTTAAATGGCCAAGATATCTTATGATGGTCAGGGATACATCTGTGCTGGTCAACAGTAGAAAAAACTACTGCATATAGTCCAGGGTTAAAAGGTGGTGGCTGCCAAAACTATCAGAAACTCTAAAAGACAAGTCTTTACATCAATCTGTGCAAGAAGAAGGATTAAATACATCAAGACTGCATCATAGATGGATGGAATCTATCCTAGGCCAAGTATTCCACACAGGCCAGTAACAGTATTTTATTATGCGAATTCTACTCTATTCTCAGACTTCTTGGGTTCTCAATACTGCATCTTCTTCAAAGACAATCAGAAAAATACCACTGAAGCTTAAGCTCTGTTTCTGAGACAGAAAGAACCAAAAAAAGTTGAGTACACAAATTAGTATGAGATGAAGAACAAAAATTAGGCTAGCTATTCCTAAATACAGGTGGGCAAATGCAATGGTAATGACTGGTTTGACATTTTTAACACTGGACTAAAAACCGCATTTAAGAAATTTTCTGTCTAGAAACACCTCCTTACTTCAGTTTCCATTACATTTCCTTTGTACCAATTCTTTCTGAAACACCCAAGAATTGCAGTTTAAGAAATCAACAAGTTGCTTAAACTTGACAAAACCTATTTCCTGAACTGAACATTTTCCCACCATTTTTCATTGCCAATACAGCTCTATTTGTTAATCCCAGCCCCTTTGTTTTTTACCTAGATCATGTCCATCTTGGACAGCTGCAGTTTAGTAACTTATGAAGAGATTGTCAGAATTCTCTCAGGATATATACATGTCTGTTGCTTTACATATGCAAACTATTTCATAACTCACAGTGTTTCCAGAGCTCAAAATGTTGTATAATTTATGCATGTTAACAGCTATAGCAACTTGTTAATGACTTAAAAGATCTCTCTACTCTGAGTTGGTTTACAGATACGAAAAGATTTACCAGCAAATAATCCAGTAATCCCATTTTTAGCGAAAATTTTCCTCATAACTGCCCAGGTCGATGTACTATCCCTCTGTGGAACTCAATGCAGTACAAGAAAACAGTGAATTAAGTAATATATACAATGCCATAAAAGAGTACTTTTAGAAATCAGAGACAGTCATAGATGGAATTATTAGGTTTAATTAATTTTAATTTTATCCATACTATTTATACAGGATGTGCAAATTCATAAAATGCTTAAAATATCATGACATGGAAAACCCTGTAGTAACACCTGGAGTAAGATACAAGAACAGAGACAATATTCCTTACTAAAGTACTGATATAGCTGAAAAAAGTCACCTAGCTTTCAAATGAGCCAGTCGCTCTCATTGTCACGCTATACATGTAGCTAAATGCTCATCACAGTTCAGATATTTAAACAAGAACTTGCCTTTATGGTAAACTGAGTCTGAAGGGAAGTTCACCTGAATGTATTATAAAAAATTAATTTTTTGCTTATTTAAATATAACTTATTTCAATCATAGAATCAATTTGCTTGGAAGGGATCTTTAAATGTCATCTAGTCCAACCTGCCTGCAATGAGCAGGGAGATCTTCAATTTGCAATTGGTCTGCCTATATGTAACAGCTTTGAATTTTTTGTTTATATTTTATACCATCTCACTAACCTAAATAGTACTGAGCTCACACCTTCTCCCTCCTCCAAGCCATTAGTGAAATACTGTATTTACTAGAAGGTAAAAATATCCTATGAAATTTGGAGTAGAAAAGATGTCAACGCTAGAATTTTTAGATAAAACTTGAGAGGAAAAAACAGATATTTAAAATTCCTACCAAAAGTCTATATGCCAAAACACTACATTTTCTTTTTCCAGACATAATGTTTTTTTTATCCTTACCAGCACTTTTTAAGGTCTCTCACTCCCAAAGTTCAGTCTGCCTGTGTTTTCACTACATCAAATGGCAGAGTTATGACACATACCATCTATCAGGAAAATAGAGCAGTTTTAATGTTAGAGCACAAAAAATTAACATTCAATTTTTTACAAATTAAAATACACACAATTTAAAACTAGATTTAATATTCCAAGTGTTTGACATAATTAAAAGTCTTGTATTTCAAAACACTGTAATTTCAATAAATTCAAATATACCTAATCATCTTAAATGCCAGGTATGGGTATTTAAAGCACATGCACCCCAAAAACATCAACATTTCTGTGACAGCCAGGTAAAATCATACGTCTTTTAAACAGTCTATTAGTGACAGATAAATAAAAGAGTACAACTAGACATAAAAATACATACAGAGCCAGATGCTGCTCCTGAAGCAAAAGAAATAAAAAATGTTGGTTTGTGTGCACCAAGTTCCTTGCACAGGATCTTCTTGAAATGCTCATAATTATACCAGTACATTGCTATGGTTATAAAAAGATAAACCTGCATTACAACACATTTGTATGTCCCATACAGAAATTCTTTAATCAAGTATAGATATAAGAATTCTACTGTGGCAACAGGAGCAAAAAGAAATGTGCTGAAAGCAAATTAAAAGTGTTTCTGTGATGAGCCATGGACAGACTGCCTTGTTCCGCTTATCTTTATATTCCAGAATTACTCATACGATACAATGAAAACCTAATACTGAAACGTATGAAATCCTGACATTATATAAATTGCCTAAATAAGAAACATTAACTCGGTACCTGTAGGACTCATATTCCTGTGTAACTTTTACCACATCACTGCTTAAAGAATGACTTAAGCATTATTGTTAGAATCATAGAATCATGGAATAGTTAGGGTTGGAAAGGACCTTAAGATCATCTAGTTCCAACCCCCCCTGCATGGGCAGGAATGAATCACACTTAACCATGTCATCCAAGGCTCCTTCCAACCTGGTCTTGCGCAGTGCCAGGGATGGAGCATTCACAACTTCCCTGGCCACCCCATTCCAGTGCCTCACCACCCTCACAGTAAAGAATTTCTTCCTTATATCCAATCTAAACTTCCCCTGTTTAAGTTTTAACCCCTTACCCCTTGTAAGCATCCCTATAGGCCCCCTTCAGATATTGGAAGGCTGCTATGAGGTCTCCACACAGCCTTCTCTTCTCCAGGCTGAACAACCCCAACTTTCTCAGCTTATCTTCATATGGGAGGAGCTCCAGTCCCCTATCATCAGTCAGCAGCAGCAGTGAGTGAGGTGTTGCATTCCAGTAGTAGGACAAGAGGTAAACCCCCAAACTAGACACATGAATGTTAACAAACACAAGCAAATATCTAAACACCCTCTGCTACAAACGTTGCCCTGTGTAACAAATGCAGGAGAGATTGCTTGAATTCTCCTTTCCAAGACCTCACCATAGGCAGTGTAATAGCAAATGCCAATTGGTGTCTTGATAAGGAATGGTGAGGAAATGCTGCATGCTCTACATTTCTGCAAAGTTCATGCAGATGGAACCCAAACTGCTTTCCTGTCACCTTTGGGATCGCCACACTCAAATGGGTGTACGTGGTACAAAAGCCTTTGCGGACACGGTATGAACATACAGATTTATTTACAGGGACACCCCGCAGTGATGCCCAGTGTGTGGCCGCCATGGGCAGGGACATCCCCCTGGGCCTCCTGGGCACAGGCACTGCCTCAGGGCCAGCACCCCAAAGGCCTTTCTCCAAGGGATGCTGGGCGAAGGGGCAGCAGCAGCAGCAGGGCTGCGGTAGGCAGGGCTGCAGGGGCCCCGTCACCCCCGTGTCATAGTGCCAGCACCCGGCCATGCAGCATCACAATGCTCCGGGGCAGTATGAGTCCAGCGCCCTCCCCTGTCCTGCTGCCAGAGTGCCCGGTGCTGCCACCGGGACAGAGCTGGCAGCCTGAGGGCATCTGAGAGGCAGTCCCTGGGGCACCGGGGGAATTCCTGGCAGGGGGGAGGGGGTTGATGGGGGCAACCCTTGAAGCTGCACGAAGCTGCAGGAGGTTCTGTGCTGCGGTTCCAGCTCCTGGAGGGGCAACGCTCAAACCTCATCACATGGATGGATGGATGCATGGATGGATGGATGGAAATCCTGCCTCAGTCGTTGGGGAGCTCGCTGTCCTCGTCTCCTGGGCACCAGGGAATTAGGTGAGGGGGGGACTAAGGGAGGGAACACTTGAAGCTGCGAAGCTGCAGGAGGTTCTGTGCTGCGGTTCCAGCTCCTGGAGGGGACACGCTCAAAGCTCATCGCATGGATGGATGGATGGAAATCCTGCTTCAGTCGTTGGGGAGCTTGCCATCCTCATCTCCTGGGCACCAGGGAATTAGGTGAGGGGGGGACTAAGGGAGAGAACACTTGAAGCTGCAAAGCTGCAGGAGGTTCTGTGCTGCGGTTCCAGCTTCTGGAGAGGGCACGCTCAAGGCATCATCGAGGGATCATGCTTTGGTTGTCAGGGAGCTCGACGTCCTCACCTCCTGGGGAGAGAGTGGCAGCAGCCAGAAGAAAAAGGATGCACAGGCGGCTCAGTGCCCTCCCCCACTGCCAAGCACAGGAAGGATTCGTGCTCCGAGGATTCGTCAGGCCAAAGGCATTTTGCTGTTGTTTGAAGCCCGAGATGGCTTCAGGTGGAAGCAGAAAAAGCAGTGCCAGTGTCCCCTTGTCCCCTTAGAGGCGTAACCAGCGTGTGGAGCTGGAGCAGGTCTTGCTCACGTGCTCAGGGAGTAGCCGACCGCCAGCACTGGGGTCAGGAAGGAATTTTCCCCCGGGGCAGATTGGCACCGGTCCCCGGGGGTTTTTTGCCTTCCTCTGAGCACTGAGCATGACCCCTTGTCAGGGCTCCTCAGTCCATTCTGGCTGCGTTATCGCCTGGTGCTCATGCTCCACAAAGGCGGCCCCTCGTGTCCTGCAGCTGGGGGGGGGGAAGGCTTTTTTCCCCCCAGGCTGGACTAGCAAGCGTCCCTGGGGTTTTTCGCCTTCCTCTGCAGCCGAGCACAGCCCCTTCATGGGGCTCCTTTGGGTCATGGTGTCCCAAAGGCAGCTGCTCGTGCTCCACGCAGGTGGCCCTCGTGCCCCGCATCCGGGGGGAGGCAGCCTTCTGCACTCCCAGGGTGGCCCCAGCGTGGCCCCGGGACTTGCTGCTGTCCTCTGGAGGACTGAGCACCACACCTCGACAGGTCTTCCCTGGCCCTTTCTGGCTGGGTTCTTCTTGCACTGCTCTCGCACCACCACGGCACCACTCCTGCCCTGCCTTTCCTTTCTCAGGCTGCAAGGGAGGCTTTTGCCACCTAAACTGAAGGCTCTAAACTAAACCCGACTAAAATTAACTCAGCTAAACTAAATCAAATAACTTTATCTAGAAATAAATAAAATACTCTTTCTACCCATAACCATTCTGAGTTGTGTCTTGGAAAGTGATTTTGGTGCTGAAATTCCCTTGGCATTTCAGGTAAATAAGGATCTCCTCATTGTACAACTTGTGAGTGCAGGCAAGGGAAGGCAATAAAACGGAATGGAACAGAAGAGAGTGGACTGGAACTGAACAGAATACAACAGAAAGCTCTGCTATGTTATGCATATAGAATCATAGAATAGAGTTGGAAAGGACCTTAAGATCATCTAGATCCAACCCCCTGGGCATGGGCAGGGATGCCTCGCACTGAACCATGTCACCCAAGACTCTGTCCAGTCTGGCTTTAAACACTGCCAGGAATGGAGCATTTGCCTCTTCTTTGGAAAACCTGTTCCAGTGCCTCACCACCCTAACAGGAAAGAACTTCTTCTTTAAATCCAATCTAAACTTCCCCTGTTTAAGTTTGAACCCCTTACCCCTTGTCCTATCACTAGTCTGTGATGAAGAGTCTCTCCCCAGCATCCCTATAGGCCCCCTTCAGATACTGAAAGGCTGCTAGGAGGTCTCCACGCAGCCTTCTCTTCTCCAGGCTGAACAGCCCCAGCTTTCTCAGCCTACCTCCATATGGGAGGTGCTCCAGTCCCCTGATCATCCTCGTGGCCCTCCTCCGGACTTGGTCCAACAGTTCCATGTCCTTTTTATGTTAAGGACACCAGAACTGCACACAATACTCCAAGTGAGGTCTCACGAGAGCAGAGTAGAGGGGCAGGATCACCTCCTTTGACCTGCTGGTCACGCTCCTTTAGATGCGGCCCAGGATACGGTTGGCTTTCTGGGCTGCGAGTGCACACTGAAGCTGGCTCATGTTCAGTTTCTCATCGACCAACACCCCCAAGTCCTTCTCCGCAGGGCTGCTCTGAATCTCTTCTCTGCCCAACCTGTAGCCGTGCCTGGGATTGCTCCGACCCAGGTGTAGGACCTTGCACTTGGCATGGTTAATCTGCATGAGGTTGGCATCAGCCCACCTCACAAGCATGTCAAGGTCCCTCTGGATGCCATTCCTTCCCCCCAGCCTATCAACCAAACCACACAGCTTGGTGTCACTGGCAAACCTGCTGAGGGAGCACTCAATCCCAATGCCCATGTCAGCGACAAAGATGTTAAACAAGACCGGTCCCAACACCGATCCCTGAGGGACACCACTCGTTACTGGTCTCCAGCCGGACATTGAGCCATTGACCGCAACTCTTTACATGCAGCCATCCAGCCAGTTCTTTATCCACCAAGTGGTCCATCCATCAAATTGATGTCTCTCCAATTTAGAGACAAGGATGTCGTGTGGGACAGTGTCGAACGCTTTGCACAGGTCCAGGTAGATGACATCAACTGCTCTACCCCTGTCCATCAGTTCCATAGCCCCATCATACAAGGTCACCAAATTGGTCAGGCAGGATTTCCCCTCAGTGAAGCCATGCTGGCTGTCACCAAGCACCTTGTTGTTTTTCATGTGCCTTAGCATGCCATCCAGGAGATTCTGCTCCAAGATTTTGCCAGGCACAGAGGTGAGACTGACTGGTCTGTAATTCCCTGGGTCATCCATTTTCCCCTACTCGAAAATGGGGGTTATATTTCCCTTTTTCCAGTCATAGGGAACTTCACCTGACTGCCATGATTTTCCAAATATGATGGCCAGTGGCTTAGCAACTTCATTCACCAGCTTCTTCAGGACCCATGGATGGATTTCATGAGGTCCCATGGACATGTGTATGTTCAGGTTCTTAAGATGGTCTCAAACCAGATCCTCTGCTACAGTGGGCCTAGGGTCTTCATTCTCACAGTCCCTGCGTCTGCCTTCCAAGACCTGGGTGGTGTGCTCAGAACATTTGCCAGTGAAGACTGAGGCAAAGAAGTCATTCAGAACCTCAGCCTTTTCCAAATCCAGGGTAGCCAGTTCTTCCGATAGCTTCCGGAAGGGGCCTATGTTGTCCCTAGTCTTTTATTTGCGATGTACCTATAGAATCCCTTCCTGTTATCCTTAACATCCCTAGCCAAGTTTAATTCTAACTGGGCCTTAGCTTTCCTAACCTGCTTCCTAGCTTCCCAGACAACATCCCTGTATTCTTCCCAGGCTGCCTGTCCTTGCTTCCACCTTTTATAAGCCTCTTTCTTCCTTCGAATTTTCCTCAGCAGCTCCTTATCCATCCATGGAGGTAACCTAGACCTCCTGCTGCACTTTTTTCTAGTTGGGATGCAACACTCCTGAGCTTGTAGCAGGTGACCCTTGAATATCAACCAACAGTCTTGGGCCTCCCTGCCCTCTAGGCCTGTAACCCATGGAACCTTACTAAGCAGGTTCCTGAAGAGGCCAAAGTATGCTCTTTTGAAGTCCAGGGCAGTGAGCTTGTTGCACACTCTTCTCACTGTCCTGAGGATCTCAAATTCGACCATCTCGTGATCGCTGCATCCAAGGCTGCCCTGGAGCATCACATTTCCAACCAGCCCTTCCCTGTTGGTGAGCACAAGGTCAAGTATGGCACCTCTCCTTGTCGGCTCCTCTATTACTTGCAGAAGGAAGCTGTCTTCTACACAATCGAGGAACCTCCTGGATTGCTTGTGCCGGGCCGTACCGTCCTTCCAACAGATGTCAGGGTGGTTGAAGTC
This sequence comes from Pezoporus flaviventris, assembly GCF_033815535.1. Taxonomy (NCBI): domain Eukaryota; kingdom Metazoa; phylum Chordata; class Aves; order Psittaciformes; family Psittacidae; genus Pezoporus; species Pezoporus flaviventris. The sequence continues at coordinate 14,277,003 of NW_026892595.1, forward strand.
ACCCATGAGAACAAGAGCCTGTGAGTGTGAGGCTTTTCCTATCTGTCTATGGAGTGCTTCATCCACAGCTTCTCCTTGATCAGGCGGTCTGTAACACATCCCCCCAGTAATGTCCCCCAGAGCTGTTCTCCCTTAAACTCTGACCCACAAACTCTCTGCTGATTGCTCACCTGTTCCCAGACAGAGTTCCATACTCTCCAGCCTATCCCTAACATAAATAGCAATTCCCCCTCCCCGTCTGCCGGGCCTGTCTTTTCTAAAGAGCCTGTAACCTTCCATTCCAACACTCCAGCCATAGCAGCCATCCCACCATGTTTCTGTGATGTCTGTTATATCACACCCCTGTACATGTGCACACATCTCTAATTCCTCTTCTTTGTTCCCCATGCTACAGGTGTTTGTACAGAGGCATCTGAGCTGAGCTCCAGATGAATCCGGCTCATTGGCTGGAATATCTCGACATTGCTCCGAGCATTTATTACAGATGCTGGTAACTGACTCAGTGTGCTGGGATGGAATGATGCCCCCCTCCCCTAACACATCTAGTTTAAAGCCTCCTTGACCAGCCTGGCAAGTCTCCTACCAAAACTGCTCTTCCCCTTCATTGCCAGACCAGATCAGGCCCCAGTAGACCTGGCCTACACGCTTGGGTCCGGTGGTCAAGACACCCAAACCCCTGACTATGACACCATCCTTCTAACCATTTATTAACCTGGCCAATCCTCCTAGCTTTCTTTAAGGTCCTCCCCTTTATCTTGGAGGATTAACAAAAAGACAATCTGAGCTCCAGAGCCCCTAACCACCTCTCCCAGAGCTCTGTAGACCTGTTCTCCAGGCTACTTCTGCCTGTATCACTAGCACTCACATGGATTGCTAGAAGTGGGTAATAGTCAGTGGGACTTACTAGAGCAGGCAGCCTCCCTGCAACATCCCTGATCTGTGCCCCTGGTAGGCAACACAGCTCCCTTGAGATGGGGTCAGGCCGACAGATGAGCGCTTCTGTTCCTTTCAAAGTAGAGTCCCCTACTACTATGACCCACTGCTTTTTCCTGGCAGCACCAGTAGAAATCTTTAGCAGTGCCCCAGCTGGTTGTTTCTGGTGTGAGTATGTTTCCTCATCAGTCCCCTGCAGGACAGCAAATTGGTTCTGGGTGGGGATAACAGATTTAGGAGGAAGCCCCATGCTTTTAATTGTCCTCTTCCTCTTTGTTGTTTTGTTTTTTTTTTTGTTGCTGTTTCCCAGCTTCCTGGGGTAACAGCCTCCTTCTTTCCTACATGAGCTACAGGGGATGCTTGAGGCCCTTGCACAGTTTGGGCCTGGAGCAAGCAGTCCTGCTTCCTCTCAGCTTCCCTGACATCTTGCAGCCTATTAACAGCATTCCGCAGCTCAGGACCTCCACCAGGGAGCACGGGGTGCAGCCCTGCCCATTGCGCACCCTTCTCTCACAAGACCAGTGGAGGCACTCTCTATACTCCGGAGCTCTGCACTGCAGCCTCTCCTCTCATCAGCTCTGCCTGGGTGCCTATGCTGGCCACCACCAGGGCAGCCAGAGCAGAACTCTCAGACCAGGGCCTGGTCATATGGCGAGTGCTCACCATCCTGCTCGCCCGGGTCACTCGCACTCCTTGGGGCAGGTTTTTAACCAGTCAGGGCTGATGCCGCTCCTCCTGGCTCCACCCCGTGTGAGTCCCTGCTAGTGTCAGCTGAGCTGCTGGCTCCTGGGCAGGTCCTGTTGAGGACTTGAGGCTCTCTCGGTGGCTCTTGCCACTGAGTTGAGGCTCCTGGATGCTGATCTTCCCCCTACTCAGGTGTTGAAGGCATCCTCTCTCAAGCTACTCACCTCAGCAATTGTTAACCCAGTTCTTATGCTTATAAACATTCACAGCTTAAGTTTTATGCAGTCTCGGTAGCCTCCCATGGAACATCCTTGAAGCATACCATTCACACTCGGGCTACTAACACCGTGGGATTTTAATTACCTTGTGCTGCTTGAGTCATGCTGTGCTGCTTGACTGTTTTCACAGAGGAGCTGCTTTGTCAGAACCAATTGTTACACTGATTTTAATCCCTCCTTAAAGACCTAACTTCAGCTAACTGCAGCAAAGGCACAGACTGTTCTGTAAGAATACCAGAAGCCATGATGCTGTTAGGGCATCATTCAAACTGAAGAGCCAAAATAAAAGGTATTGAGGGAGCATATCTTAACTGCACAGGGAGTATTTATAAGGGAAAAGTTAGCAGAAAACACATTTGGGAAAGGCATTAAACAGCATTAAACACCATTAGCTTTATATCATCTGAGCTTTATGGCTTTTTTTTAATGCATTTGCCTTTACTCATGCATCTCACTGCCTGCTCACTTCTGGTTCTTCAACAATAGACCTAAACCTGTAAAGCAGTAGCTTCAGGTTAACCTGTACCTTTACTTTTCCAGCACCTCATGATGCCTTCGAAGTACTGGGCACAGACAAGTGCCCACTGGGTATGAAGTGAATGCTAGAGCAGTACAAGACTAACTTCAAATCTGTGAGCATGTTTTGGACCAGTGGAGCAACAGCAGGCATGGATGAAAGAATAAAAAGTCTGAGAACAGACACACATCACCTTAGTGCCCTTTTCCTTGGGCACTTCCTCACAGTGCTCTGATCTTCCCCCTCTGTTAAAAGCAGTAGAGGGAACGAAGATCACTAGCTCCTGCCACATTGCTACAGACAAAGACCAGTAAGAGAACAGGAGTTTCTACTTGAAATCAGACAACAGGACTTAGATGAAGAATTTTAAGTTCCCTTATAAGCTTAACAGAACAGCCTAAGATGCAATTGGCAGAGAAGAATTAAGCAAATTTTAAAATGAATATTCAACAGGAAGTACTTTGAACAAAAGGTTCAGATGAATCCTGACAGTTATCTTTAGCCTTAGAGAAACCATGCTGCCTTAGGTTCAGAAGCCTTCCCTATCACAGAAGGCTAAATTAATTCCCTTTAAGGGACAGGATCCCTAAACAGGAGATACAGTCCAACCACAATGTTCAAACACCTACCATTTGCAAAGTGAAAGAAATCAGAGTATTATTCATTCTGAAAAGAGAACAGCTGAAATAATTTAGTTCTGTTAACTCAGCTACCAAGTTCAGTTTTTCATTAAATATCCCAATCACCTCCACCTACCACGCGCCGGTTTAGTTCACAGCCAAATTAAAATTTACTCTAGGTACACATCTAAATGTGCTCAAATACCATAACAGTCCAAACCAATTAATGGTCTACTAGACTGTTTTGAACCATAAATTAAGTTAGATGTCAGATGATCTTAAGAATCATTAGGAGAACAAAGACAGGTCAAATACTTCAAGTGCTCTCTGCATCCAACAATAGGTTTGAAGAATTTTTCTGAGGCAACACAAAGTGTTCAAATGTGTTATTCCTGGTACTACCCAAAGCACCAAAACTGTTTCAAGGACAACTGATGCCTGATGACCCACAACCTTCTGACAAAGACGGGCCTAAATGAGTCAGAGACCTTTACCACTGGCATTAACAAGTCTTTTATCAGTCTCCTTATAGCAGAGCTGTGACAAAAAGGGAAAACACATGATCTTCTCCATCTCAGTCATTGTAGAGTGTAGCCCTGGGACTAATAGTGCTCTGTATCAGCCTTTTCTGCTTCTAGACTTTCAGCTCTGGAGCTTTGCTAATGAGTGATGCTCTAGTTTCATGGGTTTTAGAACAGTTATACAAACCGACTCATCTTGCTAAAAGCATTTCCTGATGACACTACCGTGTCACTGCATCTTTGTACATGTTTTCAAAATTAAGTAAGCACACTTAGCTACAGCATGTTCCCCCATAAGGAAATAACCACTATACCTGTCAGAGAGAAAATTTCCTATTGGAAGTCTTCAAAAACAGTCATTGTGTAAGCTAAAGATGAGAAGAAACAGTCTAAGTATAGAGAAAGGGAATGTTACAATCAGCCTTAGCTGGTATCCACAAACAAAAAGGGGGGAAAAAATCAGGTCCTCAAAGAATTTATAAATAAAAACACCCAAGAGAGAACAAATAAATCTCAGTCATTCTTAAAGCTAACCACTAAAACCACCTAAAACCACAGTAAAAATCTAAAAGAGTTACGCATAAATTTATCTTCTGACATAACAAAAACTTGCAAGGAAAATAAACCCAACCTGAGAAAGGTACATCTCTCAGAACAGTAGAACTCCAGCCCCTCCACAAGGAAAGCCATCCGTCTGAAGCCACTTTACTGCTGACACACAAGTACAGTAGCTTGGAGGAGAACTTGCAATACTGCATTCTATTTCTGATCAGCTCCAGGGGGCTCACAACGGTAATGGAACCAACTGCAAATGAAAAAAAGGTGGGGTTGTTTTTTTCTTTTCCTAAATCAACTATTACTGGTAATATTTCTGGAACATAAACGTAAGGTCTCACCTTGCTTTATACATTTGATTCATCTCTCTCATTTGAAATAATTCCCCAAATAAGCTTCCTTTCCAGATAAGAATACTGTATCTATTCACAGTACCTGATCTTTATGGACTGACAAGTTACCTACTTTTTTTCAATACTGGCATATTGTAATCCACGCCACATGTTAAGAATCATCATTTTTGGATTTATTGCATAAATAGGCTGACAATTTCAAGCACTCATAAAAAGTAACTTTCAATAATTGCCATTTTTAAGTGCAACTTGAAGAAAGTGAGCTTGGGGTTTTGTTTTGGTTTGTTCGCTTGTTTCTGTTGTTAAGGACAAAAATGATGGCTAGAGATTAAGTTTTTATTGATTTCTAAGCATCTTCTTAGCAATTTCTAAGCAACTTCTCCCGAGTAACAAGTGATAGGACAAGAGGTAATGGCTCTAAGAGGAAGTATTCTAAAACCATGCAGATGAGGCCCTCACTGATATGGTTTAGTGGTGGTCTTGGCAGTCCTGGGGTAATGGCTGGATGTGATGATCCTGAAGGTCTTTTCCAACCTAGCTGATTCTGTGATATTTGCTATTCTTATTTTAAACTATCAAGAACGTGTCTGATAAAGTAACTCTCCTTTACCTGGTAGAAAGTGAGTCACCACTCACTAACAAGCTCCCATCACACATGTAACAGACTTCAATGATTTTACTAGATCCAAGCACTTCCCTCCTATTGCTGGGGTAAGGTTTCCTTGATATGTGAATTTAAAATCCAGAGCAGCCTAATAAGAAAAATTTGCCACATCAGCACAGAATAACAATTCTTTTTCCGGTAGTCTTCCAGTCCCCCCTGTATTTTCACAAGTAGAATATAGAACTAAATCCTTAAGTGCCTTCTAAGAAAGCCCCAAAACGTAAGACCTGAGCTACTTCTGTACAAAAATGTATGAGGAAAAAGATAAACCAAAGTAAGAAAATATAAATAGAAATTAATTCCCCATTACATCATACAGCAATAAAACCAGTACAAGTCCAATTTTCACTTCCCATGTAATTACCTATGTAGCTTCCATTATAGAAAATAATGCTGTTTATTATTAGATTCATAACAGAACAGAATTAAACTGTCCTTGGCAGAACCCTAAAACCACAAAATTCTGAACAAATTACAAATGTTGTGGAAGTGTAACAGTAAAACTAAATCACATTATTACAGATTGGAGGGTTATGTTGCCCAAGAAATACTGGGTAATTACAGTATTCCTTCTTATGCCCAGCTTCATGTAATATTATCCCTCATTTAAAGCCACACAAATTTACTTGATAAACCCAAGAAAACAGCATACAGGTATTTTATTTCAGTTTTTTCTTTAAACAAATGGCAACTTACATCTGCTTAAGGAACCTGCAAGAACTGGAACGTGCTCATCATCCTTTCCTAGTCCAGATTTCAAAGCTTCACTCAGTTGGTTATAGCAGGTTTACTGTGGTAGGGAGTGCCATTATTCTAAAAAATAAGAAAGGTAATCTAAATTAATACCAGGAAAGCAGAAGATAAAGTCAACCATCTTTATCGACATTTTGTAAGGAAAAGAGAATTACAAGAAGAGATCTGATAACAACATTGAAATATGTAAACTGCTCTTGTAGAGAGAAAATGAATGATCCATTTTTCATGACAAAGAAAGAGGATTCTAGTTAGATGTTAAAAAAAAGGGGGGGGGGAAATGAGTGTGGAAAGAGCTGCTGATAGCAAGTCATTAGTCACAATTTACGGCAGCAAATACCTATAAAAAACTAGCATTCTCTAACAATCATGTTCAATCCTATGATTCCATGATGCTCAAGGGGATGATTGCATTAAGTATACCACCTCTAAAAGGAAGAACAAAAGCCTGATGCTCCTGTTTAGCTACTGAGAATGTATCTAAGAAGTTACAACGAGAAATCTCAAGATTGGGCAAAATTATTCTGTCTCTAGATGTTTTTGATCAAACTGATTACATCATTATCTGTAACTTCAGAATTAACCACATTTTTAACATCACTTCAAAAGAAACATACTAATTTGTCTAAATAATGAAGTATTTTTTAAACAATAATTCATAACATGTTACCAAAAAAAGAACATTCAACTTACAGTGTTAGGGGAAGTCCTCTCCACAGTGACTTAACTCACTCTCTTTGAGTAATTTTCACAAATGCATCCTAAAAATACAACCAGCAAACAGCAACAATTAGCTCCAAGCTTTTGTATTCAGTAATATACTTTAGCTGTCAAAAGACAAAATTAATGTATTAAAAAGTGTATTTCTAAAATGGCTTATAATTTTAACATCTCACTTTTGTAATTGCTTCTGCTAGTTACCATATTTAATCACACATAGGTCCTCTGAGCTGAACAGAAATTTGTGTGATTAAAATCAAGAATTTCTTTCCATCTTTAAAAGGCCAAAGCAGTAAGTTTTTATCAAGGACTGACAGTCCTGTGAAGAAGTCATTTTCAGAACTAATACAGTATGCAGCAACATGTGGAAACATACCCAAAATAATACACTAAAATACTTTTTTTAATACATAACAAAAGTTCTAGGCATAAAATAGCAATTAACTCTCAATGATCCTTCAATACTTGCTTTCTCTGACAACGTGACAACATATGTGCAATGCATCTATACTATACTATATATCTGGTAGCTTACAATGAATATCATAGCTGTCCCTTATGATCCCAGACCATTGACAGCAGAGAAAACTAAAACTCGAAGTGCAACTGAAATCACCATGAAAATGACAAACTCCTTAATACTAGGATACCTTATTTTCTTAAACATCTGGGGGAAAAAGATTGAGATTTGATGGCTTAGAATATGCTGAAGACCAGACATTATCAAAAGGCCTCAAAACATACAGCCCAACAGACCATAAAAAGGAGTCACAGAAGAAAATGGTGAAGAGCTTTAGAGGAGACAGCTTTGATAGGCAGATCCACTGAAGTAAAAAGTTGCATGGGGAAACAAAGACACGATTTACTAAAACAAGCCTGACTTGAAAAAATGGAACTTTGAGAGGGAGTCAAGAAACCCTAAAAAGTCTTAACATGATTTGACCAAAAAGGGGTGTCTATAATTTTTCAAATAAAATTCTGTAATTAGTTTAGCTAGTTTATATGTTTATAATCCAGCTTCAACAAATTTACAATACAGGAAGGTACAGATAAAACGACTGGAGAAAGGAGGTAACAGAAGCCCATATTTATATATCTTGCTAACTATATGGACAAATATATCAAAATATTTGTACAGTCCTACCACCAGAAACCTACAATGTCCACTACTATTTGCTTTACTGCAAATTGTTCAGCACTGAGGGTTTTTTTAACAATGATATGACAGTCATTGCTCTTTATGGATCATATTACCACAGGAAAAATATGCACAAATTCATGTCATTAGAAAACTAAGCAACTTTCTAAAAATTATATAGTAATGTTAAGTAAAAAATTTAAACTTATGAACTTATTAAATAAAAAAGGTAACACTGTAAAACTGCTCAAGAAATTGGCATGACCATTTCATTCCTCTTGGAAATGTAATTCTAAAAATTTATTATCACATGTACAACAGAGACATGTCAAACAATATCTTCACTAATAAAGCTGATCAGTGTCCAACAGCAGGTCTGCTTCTGGGTAAAATCCTAGTCCTACAAGTTTCAATGGATCCAGAACCTAAAGCATGAATTTAACTTTAAAACACTATCTGCATTGTCAGTTCAGCTCAGCAGCACACTGGTAGCTCTGTGGACAGAAGAGCTGTAAATGGGTACAGAAAACCAGTACCTGCAGGCACCAACCCCTGGTGATGTGACTCAAGTGGCAAAAATAAATCAGAGGCAGTATCCTGTGAGGAGAACTGTGCAGCTGCCCACTTGTTTATCTTAAGGAAGGAAGAAGTATTTTCTTGTAGAAAGTAGGAGGCATCCTTAATCGCCATATAAATTACACTGTAACCACAAAAAAATCCTGTCAAAATGATAACAGATTCTACTACAACTTGAAAAAAAAAAGCCAATAAATTTATAGTATGCTATTTAAAAATGTTTTCAATCTATGGTTTTATATAAATGTAAAATGTTCTTACCGACCTCCCTTTGAAATGCCCAGGTTTTTTATACCAGGCTTTGTGGTTCCCATTGTCACAAACACATATATGATCCATAAGGCCACTGGAGTATACAAAACACTTTCCTAATAAAATGGTATATAAGAATATAGTTAATGCTTGTAAAATTGTTCTTAGCAGCAATTTGAAACTGGATATAACGGTAACACAGATTTGTCTCTGGTTAGGCAGGGAGGGACAAAATAATCTTTGGAAATCAATGACAACAAATTAGGTAAAAGGAAAGAGGGAACAAATGCACTCCTCAGAGTGCCAGGCTTAACAAAACTGCGCTTGCACGCTCAAGGAGATATATTTACGCTATATTACCATCTGCTGAAGACTAAAACCAACACAAGACCTGAATGCTTCTACTGTATGTAACTATGTGAACATTTTTCAGATTTTTAAAGCAGCATCTACATTACAAGTGGTGGTGTTACATCTTAGGTTAGACTGCATTTATACTAGATCACCCTCTTTTTATTTCTTCTATGCCATGTACTTTGAACCTGTAAAATACTATTGCCGTTGCAAAAACATACTTTGAGCTTCACATTTACATATTTATGAAGGGTTTACAATTTACAAAAAAATAAAAAAACAACCCAGGACAGAGCACAAGATTTTTCCTGACTCACAGCAAGTATAACCACAAATATTCATCTCCACGTACAACATGGAATACCAGTTATCTCCTTTCCTTTCAAATCTCATCTATTAATTACAACTAGTAATTAATAGTAGAACTCATTGGCATATCGTTGAGCACACAATGTCTTTATCTATTGGCTTCTTCTGGCTGCGGCCAATGACTTAGGAAAGACTACTCTTTTCAAAGTCTCTGGATTCTGGAGGAGATAACTTTAATACTGCATTGTGACCACAAAAGCCTTCTAATAAAATAGTTACTTATTGATAGCTTTTTAAAATTTAAACTCAATAGTAATAGTTGTACCTTCTGCTACAACAAAAACACTAAGACAGGAAAAAGCCTGTTTAAAATGGTATGTATTTACTACATTTTTTTCTACTGCGTCTGTTCACTGCCACATTCCTTCTTTAGCAATTTCAGTGTGCTGCTGTGCTGCTTCCCCGTGCCCCCCCCCCTTACTCTGAAGAATCAAACGTAACTATTGCAAAACAAATGAAAACATTCTGTAGCTCAGCATTATGATAATGATCAGCTACATAAAAAAGCAAACTGTGTCTTCCATCACACTACACATTTATTTACCTTTGGAGAATGGATTGCTTTGGGCTTGCAGTCGAGTTTTGGTAACATCAAGAGGAGTTACTAAAATGAAACAGAAGTCATTTAGAAACACTGCATGCCCTGAAAATGTGGAAGTGTACAGATGCCTTATTATGACTTTTTATCTATGAAGTTTTTTTTTCCCCCAGAGGGACAAAACAGATCTGGTTTACAACACAAATTAGTCACACCTTAACTCTCTATTGATGCCTCTCAGCTGACTAACAGGAGGTTGAATGCTTGGCTTACATTCCAGTATCTAAATGTAGGGAATGTAAATGTGACTCCTGCAGCTCCTTTCAGTGGTTTAAAATTTGGCATCCTGTAGCATTTTAGCCACTCACACCTATTCTGGCTCACCTCCAGCTGCCACTTCAGAAAGGAGCCAGTCTCCTATACCTCTTGAGGTCTCAAATACCAACACCTTATGCTGTACTAGAATCTTACATACACACAATGAAGATCCATCTTGGGAATTACACAGGTCTGATGTAGCTTTGCTTGCTACTTTACCTAACATCATGGGACACGGTATAAATACAGAATAAAAAGTGTATCAGTTTGATAGTTTTGTTATCAGATCATATTTTGTAAAAACTTGGAAATTGTGGGTGAAAAAATCATGCTTAGAAAATTGCACGCTTCCCTGCTGCATAATCTGCATAAAAAGTCAGAACCAAAGCTTAGCTTAAGACAAAATTAACTGAAATATGAAGTATAACTCCAAGGGACATGAAGTGCTGAAGCTAACCAAACACCTTCTTAGGTATGCATGGGGAAGGAGGTCCTGAGTGAGATGCCTGAATATGAAGTAAAAGATTAATTCCACAGACTATGTAGAAGTCTAAATGACTAACAAAAAGCTATCCTTAAAGGAAATGCTTAGGGAAAAACAAATAAACAAAGAAAGAAACCCAATAAAAGGCTTTGTCAGTGTAGGACATCACAGAAGAATAAATTCATGTTACTACTGAAGTGTAGTAACTACATGAAGGAGACATCTCACAGAGGTTGGTCTTGCAGGATTTGTGTCATGTGCTATAAAGTAGACTTAGTTAAATTTATTTTTAAGCAGCAGGAAATGTGGAAATTATTTTTTATTATTAGTTTTGTTTCTTGCAGAAAAAAAGCAATGAACTACTACACTGAGAGGAAAAAAACAAAAATGACACAGAAATGAAAATGTAATAAAAATTTTTCTTATGTTCAGAAATAGTTAGAGATTTCTATTATCCATGTTTATTAAAACACAAAAAAAAACATGAGAAACCTATGCAAGAACATCCTTGTTGAACATATTAGTGGAAACATAGAAACTCTGTAACTCGGGCATCACACTGAGTCACACTGATGAGTAATCAGTATCGCAAAGATTCTCCCTGTGGCAAGCTTGATAGTTTGCCTTACCAAATAATGATGTAATAATAGCTCCACAACATGAAACTATTGCTTGCTGAATAATGGTTGTTTTAGCCGAGTTGCTATCACTCATTTCAGCCACGGCTTTATCTTTGGAGAAGAAAAACCTGTTAAGGAACAGAAATACATTGCAAGACCATGATCAAAACTTGCAGAAAAATCAAGAGAAGAAAAAATTTTATATTTTCATTAACATGTATAGGCAGCAATAATGTAAATATTAGTTTTCTACATGTATGCAACACGCACCTTTATTTTTTTTCAGATTATTTGAGCCATGTTTTGTAAATAATCTGAGTTTTCTAAATGACAATAAAACCTCCAAATCCTTCTTACATTAATTACACTGTTTATCTTTTTTGTAAGCTGCATTAATTAATAGGCATTGCTTCTTGCTTCAACAAAAGGCTTAGAAGCACATAAATAACCTGTACAAATATAACTTCACAGTCTGTGGCCCATAAACAGTAGCACAGCAGAATAATTCATCTAGCCCTTCTCTTGCCCTTGTCATTTCTGTGAGAAAACCCTGAGAGGTCTCCTGGTTGAATGATACTACATACCCTGGCAAGAAGTTCATGTAATAAATGGTGACTAACTAGTACACATGCTATCATGCTATCAATTCCTTGAACAAACCCTACTCTATGGCTGCATAAGCATGGTTACCTTAGGAATGTACCTACAGTACCTAAAAATAAGGAGCTTATATATTCCCTGGATCTGCAACCAGCTAGGGAAGGAAAAAATAATAAATAAAACCATTTCAGAATTTATAAACCCCACGTAATGGTATATCTACTAGCATGTCTAAGTGCAGCTGTAATTTTATCAGTTGGCATTTATCCAAACTTTTTATTTGCTCTACAGGAACATGTTTTCCTCTTCTCACCAAGTTTCAAGTAAAGGATAAGAAAGATTCAAATAAAAGATAAGAAAGATTAAGCTCCGTAAACCAGGATTTGCCTCTCAGATGCTAACAACTACTAACGGGAGGTGGGGGGGGGTCGAGAGGTGTTTTAAACTGTACCTTCAAGCTTACAGCAAAACTGCTCTCCAGAGCAATATATACATAACCCGTCTGCAAGCAGCGACGGCACTCCGTTGACCGGAAACAGTACCTCCCACACTAAAGCTGCGAAGCTCCCTCACCCGGCCGAGGCCCACAAGGTCCCGTGGCGCCACGCCTCGGCCATCCGCCCTGCCCTTCAACCCCGTAGAGCTGCGAGGAACGGCAGCCTGAGCCGCGGGAGGTGCTGAGACCGTTCAATTCTTCGGCTTGCCTGCACCGGTGGGAAGTCGCTGAGCCGGCAGTTTCTCCTGGACAACAATCCTCTTTACACACAGACCTTGCCGCGACCGGGAGGAAAGACTCTCCACCGTGATTTTCGCTGAGGGCTCGCACCTGCCCGCTCGGTCCCTGAAGCGGGGTGTGGAAAGTGAGGGGGTAATGCCCGCTGACCTCCGGCCCGACCACTCCTGGGGCTCCTCTCCCTCCGTCGCCCTCCCCTTCGCGGGAGGGTCTGGGCCGCGGCCTCGCCGCCTTTCACCCCGCCTTTCACCCCGCCCCTCCCCGCCGCGCTCCTCCCGCCGCCCCGAGCCTCGTGACGGGCGCGCCAGGCCGACCGTTGGTGGAGCGCGCGGTTGGTGGCGGGGCGCGGGGCGATCTGTGGGAGTACACCCGCTGCTCGCGGTGGGAGGAGGAGCGGGGCCTCGCGTGGCGTGCCGGGGCTGGCGGCGGCGGGAAAGGCTGGTGAGGCGGAGACCCGCGGCTTCCACAGCGGCTGCCGCGGAGAGGGCCGAGAGCCGCGGGAAGGGCGGGCGGGAGGGAAGAGGCTCTAAGTGCCGGGGAGCTTAGCGGCTCTGCTTAACCCCGCAGGTGTGGCGGCGGGGGGACCGGCGAGGAGGATGTGACTTCGCAGGAAGATGAAACCAAGCGTTGTGGAGGCTGCCGACGAAGGAGCGCGTCCCTGTAAGCGGCGAGTGGCTGGGGCGGCCCAGCGTGGTGAGAGTGGTGGGGTTCGGGCCTTTCCCACAGGCAGCGAGGTCGCTTTGACCTAGGCCTCGTGCTGGTGCCTCCTTCCTGACTGAGGCTGTGAGACCCTGACGTGAGCCTAGCAGGCAGGCATGCCTCGGGCGGGCTTTGTAAGTGGTGTACAGCTAAAACAGAGTTTGCATGCTTTGCGGAATTGAACGTGAAAGTGTGGACCTGGAAAGGTAGCTGGCCCAGTTGCTCTGTTTCACAAGATCCTTGCAGTGCAGAGAAGCTGGTGACTATGTTAAAATTCGCTAGGCCACAGCCATGCAGACAGCTCCACCTCGGCGGTCTTTGCTGGGATCAGGAGCATGCATGGAAGACGCGCTAGGCCCATGTCATTAAAATTCATTCGCTTTACAAGAGAGCCACTTTACTGCAGTACTGCAGACTTACTCCAAAATTCTAACTATACCGAAGTTTAATATGTATTTTCCAATATTAAATTTAGTATTTAATGTGTTAATGTTTGAGCTGCTTTGGCCGACGCGTTTTTGTGCTTCGTATAACACCATGTTTGATCCCTGGTCATGCGTGGAATTTCACTTGCATACCTGCTTATCTTCTATCTTTTCTGTTCACATTTGGAATTGATTGCACTATCCTATGCCTCCCCATTTTCCTGTTTCTCTAATTCTTCTGGTCTCCTGGATTCTACAAAGACTGCTCTTCCTGCTTCACTTACTGTATTTATAAGTTACTTACAGAATCCTGCAGCATGAGTGGTTATTCTGCTCTCTCTTCCATTTAAGATCCTTTCGGGGAGGGAGAGAATACATAACAGAGGAACTGTTTTGTGTATTGGCTCTTTGTCTCCAGAAAAGGCCTGCTCACTTCCTGTAGCAGCCCTCTGTTTCTAGCTTCTTAGAAGAAAAGTAGGTTGTCAGTCAGTGAGGAAGAAAAGAAAGTGTAAAACTAAGAATGTACAAGTCTTGGATGATTCTGTCTTTGCCATTGTAATTGGATTCCTGTGGAAGTATGTAAGAACAGCCAAGGTATAATTATTTTCACCTAATAATGTTATTTTACTTTCCAGCTATGTTTAGCTACAGGGACTTCATGAGTTGCATGTTACTTCTGTGCATTTAGGACCCTGCAAAATACTCTTTTTGCTTGTATTTCTGCAGTCTTTCTTTGAAATTGCATCTTGGCATCGATAGCATTCTTTGGCAGCAAGCTGCACAGGTTTTCCCTGTTGCACAGAGAATCAATTCCTGGTTTTCACTTTGTTCCTGACTCCTAGTTTTGTTTGGTGCCCCATAGCGCTTCTTCTGAAATAGGTTTAGCCATTCTCTCTGTGTTCTTGATTTTGGATCTCTGTATTGTTTTCCCCCTAAATAATTTACTTTTGCAGACTGACAAAGTCTTAATCCGCAAGGTCATTTTTTGACCATCCTACTTACTCTTTTCCAGGCTGTATTTAAGATGTGGCTGATTCCTACATTTATGAAGTGGTGTAATAAAATTACCCATTTTATTTTCTGTTTCTTAACAATTTTGTTTTGTTTTGTTTTTCTGTCTTTAGATTGCTACTCAGTATTGAACTGATGTTCTTATAGAACAATACCCACTCCAAGAATTATTTTGCAAAATAAGGCTTATTTCTCAAGCAGACTGATTACTTGCTTTTTAGAATGTCTAGTATAACAGGCCTGTGTAGACAGCTCTCAGCATTAAGAAAGTTGTTATTGTGTATCAGCACAGTTTAGTTGCTGTATGTTTTTATTTAGTTTTAGAGTAAAATTCATTGGGACAGAAAGAGTGGTGATAACTAGAATGGTTTTGAGCTTTAAGGTTAGTTTTCCTGCATCTCATATGGGTGCTAAAAATTCAGATAAATAGCAGGTTTTTTCTTGTTTCAGTTACTTTTGGCTGTGTTTAGTTTTAATGAATTTATAGGGATCCTTTTTGTTTCAGATGAATGAGAGACAGATTCTGTTCTAAAATTGTGTTCTTGTGACTCAGTGACTGAAAGCAGTGTATATACAGTGGTACAGAGGTAGCAAATACCAAACTGGGTGAGAAAAATTGATGTAATTGTACAGCAACTGAAATAAAAAGTCCATCTTAGGTTAGAATTTTAAGAAAAAACTTAAACTTTTAAGGGCTGTGTGCAGTATTACTATTATTAACGTCTTGGTTTTGACATATTTAACATGTAGCTATTTTTTAAAAGCCTTGTATTGCATGGAAGCTTGTTTTGCCTGTTTCCATAATTTAGAATTTTCTTTTTGTGTGGGTGGGTGAAAAATAAACACAGGTCTGCTTAAAATCCCTTTTCTTTTTGCAGCAGATGGAATGCAAGCAAAAAGTGAAAAGATAAAATCTTCTCTGAAGAATGTGAAAAAAGATACAGGGAAGCTAGAGAAACTTAAGTATAAGCCACTCACTGGGAAGGTGTTTTACCTCGACATTCCATCAAATGTGATCTCTGAAAAAATAGGAAAGGACCTCAAAGAGCTAGGAGGGGTAAGTTAATGAGCTCTCTATAAAACTAGATGAAAATCTACGCGTGTAAAATGCCTTTTCCATGATCTTTGTGTATGCATTTTGATGTTTGTATTTTATTTTTGACAGGATTTTACTGTATGTTTGTCTTAATGTTTAATATGAACAATTAGCATATCAGCAGTATTTTGTGTTTTGGTTTTTTTTTGGTGTTTGGGTTTGTTGTTTGTTTTTTGTTGTTGTTTAGGTTTTCCAATTGATTATTTATTTGCTTAAAATTTGGTCCAGATTTAATAAATTTCATTGTTGGAAATCATTACCCGCCCGTCCCCCCTTGCTGCTTCTGACTGTATTGACATGTTTGCAATTAAAATTGTTCATCTGAACATAAAAGACCAGAGGAAGTGTTTTGCATACGGTTACTAAAAGTAATGTCAATAAGTACTTTCTGCATGGAGTATGTTAATGAGTATTTTTAAATACTCTTATTTAAATAATAGATTTTGTAAACAATTTTTTTTTTTCTTTAACTCTCTTGCATACGGAAGAAACACTTTGATAAAGGCAAGTACAGGATATCATAGTAACACAGAAGCAATGCAGTTGCTTAGTCCACTTTAAATATTTTGAATTAATGTAAAGGAGTCTTGGCAGTTAAAATATTAAACACCCTTGAACCACAGAAGCAAAAGGGATCTGCTTAAATTGCTCGGTATTCTGAACACTGCTTCGGCAGTACTTGAATGACCTCAAGGCAGTGCTGATTAGTTCTATGAAATTGACACTTGTAAATTCAGAATGGTTGGAAGTTCTAGTAAAGGCATGTAGTAGCAATGACATGGTTTCAAGTTCAATGGGTCTTTTTACATTTAGCATTAAATGAGTGCATGTTATCTTTTGTCTTTGTCTAAACCAGAGTTTTAGGGATTCATACGTGAAAGGTAAAGTTGCAAATCAAAGACTGAAAAGGAAGTTTTTCTATTTCAAGGAGTATATGGCTGAATCTGAAGTGTCCAGCACCTTCAAGATCAACTACATGTGTTTTGTTGTTACTTGTGGGGAGTGCACTCAAAAGTGCCATGCTCTGTATGTCCCAGTTCTTTTAAAGGTACATAGAGCAGAGTTGGAAGGCACAGGTTCAGACTCGCTGTCTGTGCAATTTGTGTTTTCCATACTGATTAGTGGAGAAGAGGAAAACATTTTTAAGCTATGTAAACTGGCAAAAAATTAAGGAAAATAGAACTGATCATCACACAGCAGTTGGTAGCAAATGACTGAAGGAGCAAAATGGAAGAGAATAAGCATAGGACAATCACATTTTTTGTCTTACTGAGCATGAAAATGTTATTAATCTACTTGTCTTCTCATTTTGAGAAGTGTTGCAAATCTCTGGCAGTGTTCAAGGCCAGGTTGGATGGGGCTTTGAGCAACCTGGTGTAGTGGAAGGTATCCCTGCCTGTTGCAGGGGGGTTGGAACTAGATCATCTTAAGATCCTTCCCAACCCAAACCATTCTAGGATCCTATAAATACTGTAGGTGTGAAACATGGTAACTATCCTGATATTTTGATTTTTCTGTTGGTTCTAAACTTGATACGTTTATAGCTTCCTGCAAAATGTAAATTATATTTGCATACGCATGACTTCAAGTTTAGCTGAACACTTCTATGTAATTTCTGTTACATAAAATCATAGAAACCGGTTTCTTGAATTCTCTTATTTCTCTGTACAGTGTTTGACTTCTATTTGTAAAGTATTCAGCTAGATTGTTCAAAGAATGATAATAGTGAAAACAAAGGTCTTTTGATATATACTTAAAAAATAAATGGAAATTAAAATTTGTGACTAATAAGATGCTAGTATAGCCAAATTGTAATTACCATTCAGTGTTTTTTAATTATTATAGAAGTTTTGTCACTTTTTGTTAAAGTATGCAATGTAAGAGTTACTGGTTTACAGTCCTGAAATAATGGCTTTCTATCTTTATATTTAGAGAGTGGAGAGTTTTCTTAGTAAAGATATCAGCTATCTGGTGTCTAATAAAAAGGAGGCAAAATTTGCACCAAGTCTTGGTCAGATTTCTCCTGTTCCTAGCCCGGAATCTACAGGTAATGGAGGAAATAGTTCACCTCATCCTAGCAAACGAAAAGATCGACATGACGGAAGTTCATTTAAGATAGTAGATACAGTAAGTTTCTTAGTATTATTACTGCAGATCAGGTACAACCCATAGGATATGCTCTTACAATCTTTCTCTTGTGTTGTTTTTTTTGTTTTTTTTTTTAAAGATGAACACAATTCCGTGAGTGAATAAGGTTGTTTGATGTTTTGCTTGTTTGGGTTGATTTGTTTGTTTCTGAACAGGTCAGATGTACTTCTAAGCTAGTTCAGGTGAACTTGTTAAACTTGACTAACTAAGCAAAGTTTCCAGTGGTTCCTGTCTCTAGCAACACAGCCTATTAAAATCTGGCTGCTGTGATGTTAACGCTTGTACGTACAGAAGCACTCTGATAGTGGTACAAGGAAATAATTAAAATCAAATGTTATGAATACTATGATTTTCTGAGCTCTTAGAGGATCATGTTAATTGCAGTAATTAGCATCTGAATTTGTGCAGATTTACGAGAAGTTTCTCATAGGGGCAAATCTTGTGTCCTTTCAAAAATGCAATTGGAAACAACTAGCTGTGCTATATATACATGGTACTTATTTAGAACAGTCTGTGGGTTGGTCTTTCCATTGCCTAGGTGAGATTGCCTCATTTTGCAAATAACCCAGATAAAGGCATGCTCATTATGGATAAACAGCATAAAGTACAAAAGCAGATGCAGTGGTGATAGAAAAGATGTGGTAAGATATAGGCTATAATTTTATTCATGAGTGTTAGCTTCATTTGGCACGAGTCCAGCTGATGGAACTTCCATCATTTGGTGTGTGCCACTGGCTGCTTCTCCCCACCATCTAGCACCAGCCATGTAGTGACTTGCTTTGGCTGAAAACAAGTACTTACTGTTTCACACACACCCTTTGCCCAGACTGTCAGCTGTAACTTTGTGGGCAAGATGTGAATTAATGAAAAATAGCAGTACAGTGAACAAAAGGAGACTATCATACCTAAAATACTTATTTGTTAGCAACAGTGTAAATTATCTGACCTTTTGTGTTGTTTTTTTTTTTTTTAAAATGGATACTAACTTACTACAAACATGTTGCTGTTTTAATATAGGTACGTATGAGCAGAGGAAAATCCTTAGTTGAAAAAGCAATCAAGGAGCAGGTAAGCCAAGTAATCAATGAATTCATGCTTGAGAAAGTTTGGATTTGCTCTTGTAGAAAACGAGCAGTAGCAAGAATAGTCTTGGTCTTAAGAAGTCCCTCATGGAACACTGGCAGAAGTCGAGAGATTGTCTTAAGTAAAACTGTCAGGACATTCTTTCTGGGTACTTCCTGAAGAATTGAAAGTTTGTGTAGTCTTATTGCCAATATTACAGTATTTCAGGCTTATTGATACAGCTAGCATTTGAGAGGTGCTTGTGAAGTTAGAGTAAATATATATATTCACTGTCTTGAAATCTTGCTGAAAAATGTGACAACAGAGAACAATTTTGGCTTCATGAAAGGTTAAATGTAATCTTTTGATGGTGAAGGGCTGTGACACGGAGATGGAAAAGTCAGTTGAGGAGACCAGACAGCCTTTTGGTAAGAAGCAAACCATTGGCACTTAGATCACAGCCTTCATGTTACACGATTTAATATAATCATAATTATTTTATATTATCTACTATATATTGCTTTATTATTATAATTTATTGTTTGCAGGATTTAATCCCTTCTGGTAGTATACTATCCAATGCACTGAGCTGGGGAGTGAAGGTACTTCATATTGATGGTAAATATTTTGTTTGATAAAGCCTACCGTAAACTTGTAACATTCATTTAATTATTTTTTGTTGAATTCAAAATACTAAAAATGATAAATTACTTGAGATATACAAAGATAAACTCAGCTGAGTATAATTGTCCCTCTTTTTCCCAGATGTTAAGAATTACATTGAACAAAAGAAAAAGGAGCTCTACCTAATGAAAAGATCAGGCAGTTCTTCAAAAGATGTGGTAAGTGATTCTTTGCCATTTGTGAAAATGCCATTTGTTTCACTGAGAATGCAGGTGTCCTAAATACTACCTACTGTGAAGCTTGCAGATTCTATTTTAATGAAGTCTTGCTCATGTTCAGTTTTTCAGACTGGTATGTTTCATGAACTGATTTAAAAAATGTATTTGAAAAACAGAAATTATTAGCTATTAATTTCAACATTATTCAAAAATAAATATAATAGTAGCATTGATTAAATCGTATATGGATCTTTGCTCTTGCAAAGGATATCTTGGAATCAGAAGTACTGAACTGCCTGAAATGATGTAAATTGCCTTGTATAATTTTCCCGATGACACAGTGGTTGGAAACCTTCCTTTTGATGGGCCATTTTGAAATACCCCATTACCTGAAGAAAGCTGTCTGTAGGGAATCTTTTCAGTCAGTTGCTCAAACCTACATCTCCCTAGTCTTGTAAAGAATTCACATAAAGTATCTTTGAGCTATTCTGCTAATAACATGCAGTTGACATGTGAAAAATCTCAATTTCTCCAAATTTTAGTGTATGATACAGTGAGACATTGAAGCTGTTTCAGCTGCTTATGTTCTCTGTCTGCAGTATCCCTATAATATAAATTAAAGATGTGAAGTTGTATAATTATCTAGTCCAGGCAGGGCTCTGCGATAAGTAAATTAAATGGTAATGTATATAGACCATCTTGTGTATGTTATGTTGTTTCGGAATGCAATAGCAGATACTTATTGAGGCTACATCAAATCCTCTGCTATATCATTAGGGTCCTGGTGTTCATGGATAGCAAGGTGGGGCTTTTTGCAAGTAATATAAAATAGGTGTTTGTACCTTTACCAGAATCAATTACAGCTAACACCTGGTACTTTTTTTCGGAAAACAAAAGACTCATAAGTTTAATTCTCATTGACAAGAAAAACCTGTGTAAATCTCTTCAAATGAGAAGAATTGCCTTAATTGAAGAATGTTACCTGGAATTTTAGTTTGTAGTTAATTAGCATTATGTGAATATTATCTGTATTTAAGAATCAACTTTAAACAGTGGCAGGGTATTTTGGGTTTTTTGGTTGGATTTGGTTTTAGGAAAAATAAATTGAAACATCTTAAGGAGAACTTTTTCTAATTTTCTTTTTGTGCTGTAGAAATATTTCTTTGGGAAACATGTCACCATATTTCTGAAGTAGTAATGAGTTTTAGTTTCCTGCAAATCATATGCATGACTGTGTATGATGTCATGATTAGCACAGGGAGAGCCTCATAACTTAAAAGTAGCTACAGCTAATTTTTTAAGTAAAATGCAGAATAATATTAATGGGGATTTTATACATTTTCCCTTTTTTCCTATAGGGAAAACAAGTTACTACTCAAAAGTCAAGAAGTAAGTATTAGTATTTGTAGAGGTGTATGTTTTGCTTATTTTCTGAATGTTTAAAAATGGACTACAGTTCATAATCTTGTCAAGCATGCTGCTGTATTCTAGTTTGTTTGTCCAAGAAAAGCATATACAAAAACTTAATGGAAATCGAGAGTTTGTCAAAACAGGTACATACCAAGTTCTAAAATAATGTCTGCTTGTTCATTCATGTACTGGAGTAACTTGCTGAATGAAGAAAAGTATTTCTCTCAATTTTTTTTTTTTTTTCCCTCCCTTGAGCAGGTAGACTGAAAAATCCATTTGTGAAGGTAGAAGATAGAAGTTGGTAAGTGTTCTCTTCATGCGTTAAGTGATGTGGCTCTCAAACTTGAGTAATTGAGAAACATTTAGTATGCCTTCAGGAACTGGCCTTCAGATTTGAATTTCTTCCTAGCTTTAGATGCTAGGCATGCTGTTCTCTTAGAATAAGATACAGCATTTTTGTCTTTACATGCTCTGGGTAGCTATCTGTCTTGAGCCACTGAATGAGATTGAGCAAGTATTAGTGTGGTAGGGAATATTTGCAGTAAGTAATGTAAGGGAAAGTTAAGGTATAGCTCCAGACCGTGAGACTGCTTTCTTAGGATTACTTTCTGCCAAGGGCCTTAATGAATGAAAACTGGAAGCTTTGAACCTTGACATCTTTTCTTAGATCCAAATCCTGTTGCCCAAAAGGCCAGTAAAATTTTCTATACTAAATTCCAGCCCTGTATCCCAACTCAGTAACATTCTTCTCCTCAGAAGACTGTTCAGATGTAAGGAAAGTGAAGTTGTTAATTAAAATCATCCTATGAAATTAGGTTTAATTTCCTGTTCAGTCATTTCTTTTTGAAAGCAAAAAGACTCCCTATTCTGATTTCAGTACTCCCATTAGCATGAAACCTGATACTTTCAGCCTTTAAAATTTTTGCATCTTTCTGGTCCTGGAATTGATCAGACCTGGTTCTGTGAGGAAATGTCAGTTTGCCAGAAGTTGAGAGAACAATGGATTATAAAAAAGTATGGTCTGGACAACGTATTTTGCATCTTTATATTCTTAACTAAATTCTACTTTATGCTGACATTTATAAGCTCAAAATCCTTTGAGCTCATTTCTTTGACACTTTCCTGAATTAAAAAGATCCAAGCCTGGTCTTGTGCTGTGAGCTATTCTGATAGAAGAAGGGCATGAAGATAGTGTGGATATTGGACACATATAGTTGAAGAAATTTGTTTATAAATACGTATGCATTTGACTTCTGAACTAAACACAGGAAACACTTTTGGATGTTATGTAATGTAAGCAGTGTTTTTTAATATTTAAATGTTTATGCAATGTTAGTAACTGCTCACAAGATGCTTAGCTGTCCCTGTAATGTTTTCCAGACTTGCTCTTTTTTTGCCTGGGCAGCTTATAATAGTAATATGGGAGAAAAAAGTCAGACTGAACTCTGACATCAGCATTTCAGTCAAATGATTCAGTATGTGAACTTATGACACGCCCTATTTTAAACATTCTTAATATATTCAGTGTGCTGGTATGGTTGCTTGTTCTGTTATCTCTCAAGTACAGTGATATACAGGAAAAAAACCTTTCTGGAAAATGAAAAGGTCTGGTTTTATATGTTGAATGGTGAATTGATTAAAATTTTCAAAAAAGAAGAAAGTGGTAGAATTGGGGAAAAAGAAATGCATTTGATGTTAGGAACTGCTGTAGCTACTTCTCAGGAACACAGACACACCAGTGTCCAAATTGCTTAATTTTATTGGTTACCTAACTCTCAATAATAAATAGGCATGAAAGCCATACACCAGGGAAAGTGTAAGACAGCTATCGAAACTCCAGGCAAATCTATTTTAAGAAAGTATCATGTTTTTAGGAAGGAAGAAATGACTTATTCTAGGATATTTATCTGCTTAGCATTCTGTGTATGATATATGTAAAAGTGAGACACTTTTCCATGATTTTGCCCCGATTGTATTATTGTGCTGTAAACTCCTTTTTCCATTTTGAGGGTTTTAATGCACTTTTTTGTTGTTGAATACAGCCTCTACCGGCCATTTTATCTGCAGTTACCCATTTTTCCAGTTCTGAATTACTGTGTTCCAAAACCGTATAGTCCATTTGAGGTGGATAAGAAGCATCCTTCTGGCCAAAAACAAACGCAGTCTAAGCAAAGGTTTGTTGAAAACTTGTGGAGGTGTGGGTAGTGGGGAGGATGGTTTTCTAAAATTGCTGTGCTTCTAATTTTTGCGATATTTAGTACTAATAGCCATGTCTCAGCTGAGGTATTTGCTGCACTGTAACTGTTGGTGTCTGTCTATCTTTCTGTACCCTCTTTATCCTGTCTTTAGTCCTTTTTTTGGACATACAGATGCATAAATCCAAAAATGCGGCCTTCTATCAGTGTGGGTCAGCATAAGAGACTTTTTTTTTCCTTTCTGACACTGGTTTCTTCTTTGTCCTCATCTTGGATGCCATCAAGTAAGTATTTTACAGGAAATGTATTTATTAAGACTACTTTTAATATTTGTCAGCATAATACCAAAGTAGGCAGCTAGAAATCTTTAAAATTGTGATATTCAGAAATAGTGCAAATCATTGTTGATAAAGTCTAATTTGTACAAGTTAGACTGCAAATACTGCCTCGGCTCTTCAGAGGAGATGGTCTTACAGCAAGTGTTTATATGATAAATTTTGGCATTCAGGCTCAGTTAGAGCACTGCAGATACAGTTAGAACTTTGGTAAATTAGAGATGTGTGCATGTCTACGGGGGTATGATATAATAGGCATCACAGGAACATGGTGGGATGGCTGCTATGACTGGAGTGTTGGAATGGAAGGTTACAGGCTCTTCAGAAATGACAGGCCTGGCAGGCAGGGAGGGGGAGTTGCCCTTTACGTCAGGGATAGGCTGGAGAGTATGGAACTCTGTCTGGGGACAGGTGAGCAGTCCACAGAGAGTTTGTGGGTCAGGGTTAAAGGGAATATAGCTATGGGAGACATTACTGTGGGGATGTGTTACAGACCGCCTGATCAAGGAGAAGCTGTGGATGAAGCACTCCATAGACAGATGGGAAAAGCCTCACACTTGCAGGCTCTTGTTCTCATGGGTGACTTCAACCACCCTGACATCTGTTGGAAGGACGGTACGGCCCAGCACAAGCAATCCAGGAGGTTCCTCAATTGTGTAGAAGACAACTTCCTTCTGCAAGTAATAGAGGAGCCGACAAGGAGAGGTGCCATGCTTGACCTTGTGCTCACCAACAGGGAAGGGCTGGTTGGAAATGTGACGCTCCAGGGCAGCCTTGGATGCAACGATCACGAGATGTTCGAATTTGAGATCCTCAGGACAGTGAGAAGAGTGTGCAGCAAGCTCACTGCCCTGGACTTCAAGAGAGCAGACTTTGGCCTCTTCAGGAACCTGCTTAGTAAGGTTCCATGGGTTACAGGCCTAGAGGGCAGGGAGGCCCAAGACTGTTGGTTGATATTCAAGGGTCACCTGCTACAAGCTCAGGAGTGTTGCATCCCAACTAGAAAAAAGTGCAGCAGGAGGGCCAGGATACCTCCGTGGATGGATAAGGAGCTGCTGAGGAAAATTCGAAGGAAGAAAGAGGCTTATAAAAGGTGGAAGCAAGGACAGGCAGCCTGGGAAGAATACAGGGATGTTGTCCAGGATGCTAGGAAGCAGGTTAGGAAAGCTAAGGCCCAGTTAGAATTAAACTTGGCTAGGGATGTTAAGGATAACAGGAAGGGATTCTATAGGTACATCGCAAATAAAAGACTAGGGACAACATAGGCCCCCTCCGGAAGCTATCAGGAGAACTGGCTACCCTGGATTTGGAGAAGGCTGAGGTTCTCAATGACTTCTTTGCCTCAGTCTTCACTGGCAAATGCTCTGAGCACACCACCCAGGTCTTGGAAGGCAGATGCAGGGACTGTGAGAATGAAGACATTGCGCCCGCTGTTGGAGAGGAACTTGTTTGAGACCATCTTAAAGATCTGAACGTGCACAAGTCCATGGGTCCTGATGAGATCCTTCCGTGGGTCCTGAAGGTGCTGGTGAATGAAGTTGCAAAGCCGCTGGCCATCATATTTGAGAAATCACAGCAGTCAGGTGAAGTTCCCGATGACTGGAAAAAGGAAAATATAACCCCCATTTTCAAGAAGGGGAAAATGGATGACCCAGGGAACTACAGAGCAGTCAGTCTCACCTCTGTGCTGGCAAAATCTTGGAGCAGATTCTCCTGGATGGCATGCTAAGGCACATGAAAAACAACAAGGTGCTTGGTGACAGCCAGCATGGCTTCACTGAGGGGAAATCCTGCCTGACCAATTTGGTGGCCTTCTATGATGGGGCTACAGAACTGATGGGCAGGGGTAGGGCAGTTGATGTCATCTACCTGGACCTGTGTAAAGCGTTTGACACTGTCCCACATGACATCCTTGTCTCTAAATTGGAAAGACATCAGTGTGATGGATGGACCACTCAGTGGATAAAGAACTGGCTGGATGGCTGTATGCAAAGAGTTGTGGTCAATGGCTCAAACGAGTGGTGTCCCTCAGGGATCGGTGTTGGGACCGGTCTTATTCAACATCTTTGTCGCTGACATGGACAGTGGGATTGAGTGCGCCCTCAGCAAGTTTGCCGATGACACCAAGCTGTGTGGTTCAGTTGATACCCTGGAGGGAAGGAATGGCATCCAGAGGGACCTTGACACGCTTGTGAGGTGGGCTGATGCCAACCTCATGCAGATTAACCATACCAAGTGCAAGGTCCTACACCTGCGTCGGAGCAATCCCAGGCACAGCTACAGGTTGGGCAGGGAAGAGATTCAGAGCAGCCCTGTGGAGAAGGACTTGGGGGTGTTGGTTGATGAGAAAATGAACATTGACTGGCTTCAGCATGTGCTCGCAGCCAAGAAAGCCAGTGGTATCCTGGGCTGCATCAAAAGGAGCGTGACCAGCAGGTCGAAGGAGGTGATCCTGCCCCTCTCCTGTGCTCTTGTGAGACCTCACTTGGAGTATTGTGTGCAATTCTGGTGTCCTCAACATAAACAGGACATGGAACTGTTGGACCAAGTCCAGAGGAGGGCCACGGGGATGATCAGGGGACTGGAGCACCTCCTGTATGAAGGCAGGCTTAGAAAGTTGGGGCTGTTCAGCCTGGAGAAGAGAAGGCTGCATGGAGACCTCATAGCAGCCTTCCAGTATCTATAGGGATGTTGGAGAGGGACTCTTCATTAGAGACTGTAGTGATAGGACAAGGGGTAACGGGTTCAAACTTACACAGGGGAAGTTTAATGTTAGGTTGGTGAGGCACTGGAATAGGTTGCCCAGGGAGGTTGTGAATCCTCCATCCCTGGCAGTGTTCAAGACCAGGTCGGATGAGGCCTTGGGTGATATGATTTAGCGTAAGGTGTCCCTGCCCACGGCCGGGGGGTTGGAACTAGATGATCTTAAGTTCCTTTCCAGCCCTAATTGTTCTATGGTGTTGTATGATGAAATCAATTTTATGATTTGAAACTACTAAGGAATCTTAATTACCTGGGTTTTGGTGAATCATACTATTGTTTTTAATCTCTTATACCTAGCATATAGGGAGTATTAATGATTCTTTCATTGGTTTCTAAAACTCACATAAGAGACTACAGATATTTAGGTAAAAGGTAGCTTTGCTAAACGTGAAACTTTATGTATCTAGTAACTTCCACTGCTTTTGTTCTTGGGGTCTAAAGGGTTACTTAGGTATGATACTTTTCTTCATAAAATAGCTTCTCCACTCTTGAGTTCTGTTTAGTCTTCACTATTATTATAGTGCTGCAGGTTTTCAGGTGGTGTTGCCATGCTGAATTTTATTTATTTAAATTGCAGTAAATATAGCAGTATGAAAAAGCAAAGCAACTGTAACAGCAGTAACTTTTGCAGTTGTGAGGCAATTTCTGATGTTATCTCTTCAGAGGAGGTTAGGAAGGCCTATTCTTTTTAAAGCATTAAAAAATACTATTTGCATTTATATGGAATATGATATATTAAAAAAATCAAGAATTATGTTTCAGTGAATGTTCTTATTTAATCTTTTGGGTTGGCACATGCCAAAGAGATTTAGGTGGGAGATTATTTCATCCTCAGCAGGTAAATGTGAGGAATGTCAATTTTGGGAGAGAAAAAGGGGAGTACTCACTTTTTCTATCTGGGAGAAAAAGCTTGTTGAAGCAAAGTTGTCAGTCCCATTTGATTTTGTATTTGGCAAGACCTGCAGCCATTATTTCAGTTTTCAGGTGATAAATTCAGTTGCTTATATTGTGCTCTACTGGTTCTGATTTTTACAGTACTAAGAGGGGAGGTGAAAAGGTTAATGTTAACAACTACACAGTTAGGTGCAGCCTGTCCTGTGGAACCCAACAAATGCTGGGGCAGGCATTACCAGTATAGATTTGAATGGAAATGATCGGTGAAAGCAGTGTACCCTTATTATGCTTGTTTGCTTTTTAAGTGCAGAGATTTTTCAGCGCAGGTGTTTTGATGTGAAGACCTGAGCTTACATCTATGCAGATACTTGGTAAAGTCTGTCAGAATCATTTTTGGCTAGACAGAGAGATGGCACTATTTCTCTAACGTAAAAGGGAAATAGAGATTGACAGTTTTGCTTTACCACTAACACATCATCCTTAGGCAGTTTAATGGTGAATTGAAGCAAATGGTGAATTGAAGCAAAAAACTGAAGCTAGTTCTCTCCAGATGAGGACTCTGAAAATTGTGGAGCAGCTATTGAAATCTCTTCTGTGTTTTAATCTCCAGGAAAAACTTGAGGTTCATTTCTTCCTATTTCCACTTAGCCTGTACCTAGAAAAACAGGACAAAATGGCATTTGGTTAGCGTATTCAAAACCTATGTATAAACCAACAAATGTGACTGTTTTTTACTTTTGCCAAACAATGAGAGGTCATCTGTTAGACCAAGTGGTTTTGCTGCGTGTTTTCTTGGCATCAGAAAAACTGACAGTGGTTGAGATGTTAGAAGACTTTTTTTCCCCCTAGTTTCTGTTTTATCAACCCTCCTTTTATCAGCTATGCACAGAGACTTCAGCATGTCCTGTGTCTTGTCAAGGGGTATTTTTTTGTTCAGCAATTTTGCAGTGTTTATTCTGAGTCAGTAGTATATCTGTACTAACCTGGATGTTTTATGCTTACATACAGTTCCACTGGGTCTGCCAGTCGTTTTTGCAGTAATTTCTTCTTTTTTAATTAATGCACAATTTCTTTTTTTTTTTTTTCCCTAGGCTTTGACTAACAATTTAAATGGTTTGAGCAGAAATATTTTTTTTTATTATTATTTAAGTGATTAAGAACAACCATGCTGGGAGAGGCAAGTATAGAGCTCAGCTCCATATTTGAGACTTATGTTAATATAACTTTTCTGTTAACAGAACCAAAATAAATAGTGACAAGGACTGTGGAACTCCTGTTCAGCTCCCTCAGAAGGACAAAAAAAGGAGAGGATATTGTGAATGCTGTGGGAAGAAATATGAAGATCTGCAAACAGTATGTGAAATGTCAAGTATATGCTTGGATAGTGTCATCTCTCAAGTGGGATATCAGCAGTGTTTTCTACCTGCTAATTTAAAATATTTTTTTTATCTTAAGAGATTTTCTGACTGTATCTGCTAAAAAGCAGCAGGTGGGTATTGTTTTTCCCCATGTAGGTTTAAAGTCTTGATAGCTGCTTCTATATAGGGTAACTGAAGGCACTAGTAGCTCGTGTCTCAGAGACACTGGTAATAAATGATATTTACTTACTGCTCCATATCATACTGCTGACTTGTATATTCATAACAGTAGTAGTAGTTTAGTTTCATGTTTTTCCTTTAATTCCAGCACCTTGAAAGTGAACAGCACCGGAATTTTGCACAAAGCACACAGTATCAAGTTGTTGATGATATAATCTCAAAATTTGTTTACAAGTTTGTAGAATACAAAGATGATGAAAAAATAAAAAGGTAAGTTACATTTTCTAAACTCTCTGAGGTGAGACATTGAGCATAAACATACTTAGTTCTGAAATCTAGATCTGGTACAGAATAAATTCATGTTTTCAGTCTGAAATAAGTTGCTGAAATTTACAATGCAGTTGTACCTGGCAAATAGTTACGTAAAGCAGAAATTAGAGAGGAAAATAAAAATAGTGCAGATGATATCATAAGAAAATTAGACTGAAAAGATTTGCCAGAAGTTGTCCTACCTGGCCTTCAGCTTTAGAGAAGCAAGATCCTGTACTAGAACATTGCTGACAGAAGGACAGCAATATCTGAACATACTGCTCTAAAACCTTTGTCATTCTTAGTAGCCTAAGAACAGCGAATGATACCCTCCTCATTCAGTCTGCTCTCCTTACCAGTGGAAAACTTTTCCTGATCTAGATCTTGCTGTCTGTACTTTGTCTCTTAGCTTCTGACCTGCCTGTGCTGGACAAATAAAGCGGATTTTCCTTTCCTCTTTGTAGCTCAGAAGCTTAAGTGGGCTAAACAGACTTGTTTCACATCTCGGACTGTAGGCAGTAGTGTCTTAGTTCCAAGTAACTGTACCTCAATTCAGGATTGGTCTGATTCGTTGCAAATAAGTTGAGAGATTAGGAATAACTTTTTTGCTTTTTAAAATGAAAAAGTATTGAAAGAATATGGATATTTTTAGTGAAATCAAATGAAATGTGAATAGAGTCGAACAGCTGATAGCCTGATGAAGGCAAGCCTTTATTCCTTTTATAACCTGAAAATAATCAGGTTAGGTTTGAAATGCTGTGCCAAGAAAGTAATGTATAATTACGCTAACTTTTGTGTGTATATATCATAGGATATTTGTATTTATAGAGATTGCATTATGTACATTAATGTCTTCTGTTCTTGATACCACTATAAATTGAGATGTACTGAAATACTAGGCTTCTTACTTCATGTATTTTTAAAACAGTTTAATGAGCTGTAGAAATCAATAGGAAAAATAAGACACTCTGTTCTTACGGAAATAGTGTGTTGCTAGTCTAAATAGATCTTAGCTTTTAAAAGTAAAACAAAAAGTTGCTTTGCCACTTCTGTTGCTTTTCTAGAATCAGTTGCCTATGGAGTTGTTTCCCATGTTTTTTCCAGGCGTGTGTTAATAATTCTAAACAATTTCATTGTAGGACAAAATGTAGTACAGGCTGTTTTTCTCCTGTTATTGGGAAGATAACTAGACCAGATGAGCTGAAAGAACGACTGAAAAAGCAACGCATTTCCTTGAAAAGCTACTCGTGGAAGGATACAACAATGCGGGCACTCAAACCAGATCGCCAGCCTGTGGAAGTACTACCAAATTCTGTGCCAATACCTACCCCTCTTTCTGGGTCTGTTTGTTCAGTTCTTTATTGTCACCTGGCACAACCTTCAGAACTGCAAATTAAGTTCAGAAATAATGATGAAAATACTAAGACTGATTGCTCCTGTGCTGCAAACTTAAGACAGACTGTTGTATCATCATATTTCATACAACCACCCCCTTGGAAAGATGACAAGGCATATACAGAGACCTTGTCTCGAGCTTATGAGTCATCCAATAAGGAAATACTGCAACTAGAAGTAAATGAAAAGAATTTACAGTGTTTTCAGGAGGGCATGTGTACTTTATGTTCTCATGCTGAAGTTACAGAATTTAGTGAAAAGGACAAAAACCCATTGCAGCCAAAAAGAAAATTAAATAATGCAGTAGTTCTACCAGCAAAGTGTTTGAAAAAAACAGATGCCAATCCTACGTTTGTCAAGAAACATCGTGATTTCTGTGATAATCATCAACAGATGCAGCACAATGTAGTTCTGGAGGCTGAGGTATCTGATACTGCTGTAAACAAAGAACTTAATGAATTGGCTGCCAGCACTACACCCAGTTCACCATCTGGAAAACTGCACAGAAAAGTGAAGCTTTACTTTGGAAGAAATAAAAAAGAAACCCAGAAACAAAACCTGGAGTTATGCTTAAAGTATACAAATGGACTGTCTGTTCCTGAACAGAAGAGAAGCTCTTGCAGCTCCCCAGTGCAGGCCCTGCTGGAGTTATTTCAGACAAGTGAAAGAAACTCAGAATTTGGAGGTTTTTCAGGTTACACAGAGAGCAAAGGTACAACTAGCATGAAAGATATATGGGAAGGGCAGAATACAAACGTTGTATGGTCATTATTTTCCTCTTCATCCTCATCCCCATTTGTTGGATTTTAATGCTGCTTTATTTAATATAATAATTTTAAATAAACTTGCAAATTGAAGATTTTATTAATGGAGACGTTAATTGCTGTATTATATGTACAGATGGTTTGGTTTTCAAGTTTTTAAATGCAAAATCTTTTGTATATGTAAATGTGAAAAATAAAACTAAAGTGGGTTTTTTTAGTTGGTTGGTTTTTGGTTTTTTTTTTTTTCCCTTTAAAAGGTACTGGTTTATCACAGCTAGTAAAAGGCCCTGACTCCAGATTTGGGGTTAAATTAGTTGCAAGGCAAAACCAATAAACATGAGATGAGGTAGGTACCTTTGGATAGAATTATTTTTTAAAGTCATTGATTATGGTACATTCTAAATAACCACTTTATAAGTAACTGGAAGTTTCATTGTAAATAAGGTAGTCCATTACTTGCCAACTACTGTTTTGTGGAAATTTGGTTGCTTCCCTTCCTGCTGCTGCTGCTTTATTAGAGAATGCCAAAAAAAAAAACAAAACCAAGGTTACTTGCTTTCCTAGTATTTCCTCTGCTGAAATTGTCTCATGAACCTATGTAATCATAAAGATGTAGCATTAGGAAAGTGTGTATTATACTTTTTGGCTATTATGACATAATTTATTTTTAGACTAAAACTTGTTGTATTCAGTATTTCAGCCAGTAGGAAAGCAATAGGTGTGTGCTTTGGTTTTGCTTTTAAAAAACCCCAGCACAATAACAGCAGCAGAAACAATTACCACAAAAAAAAAAGTCAGTTTCTGATTACTTCAAGTTATTTGTTTGATTTTTCTTTCAGAGTAGCCAGTTGCCTGACTAGCTTACCTGGAGGCAGAGTGAAAGACACAAGTGAGAATTGGAAAGACTTTTTTTTAAGACTTCAAACATTTCCCAGAGGTGATCTCTTACCAGAATTTCTATATCTGTAAATCAGTGCAGGGCATGAGTATGGAATTACAAGAGGTAATTGTAGTGCTTTATTAATAAATGTTAAGTGCCTTAAGGTCATGTAAGATACCTAACCAGCAGAAATCACTCTAATTTTTCTTCCGAAATTACTTGTTTGTGTTTTTATCTCTTGACCATTTATTATTCTCAAGCTTACTCTGTCAGTGTTCTTATAAAGTGGTTTCAGTCGTTGCATACTGTAGTCTGTCCTTTATAGGATAGTGTCTAAGAGGGGGTAGGTAATGTTTCTTAGTGTGCAGGAATGGGTGAGGAAAACAACAATTACTTTCCTTTAAAGAGCATATGAGTTGGGAGCTTAAAGGTGACATTCCTGACTCCACTGTTCATATAATTGCCTGTACATTGGTCTCTCCATCTTAATGGTTACCTCTGGGTTGATTTAGAATTTCTTCTGACCTGGATTCACATACAAAAATTATATAGACAGCCATTACAGAAATTTGCAAAATTAACCTTTTTTAAAGGGGTTGCTCTCAAAGATGTATGTCTATTTATTTATTTTTTTTTTTTTTTGGCCTGTAGTTTACCAATATGTAGTGCTTTAGGAATGGAGCTTTTAAGAGCATTAAATCAGTTACTTTGCTCTTCATGTTGAGTGATGCTTTAACGATAGAAGGATTGCTCAAGATGTGATGAATGCAGGCTTTTCAGTCTATTTTAGGAACAAGTGTTTGACCACTTTTATTGAGAATGTTTTTGTTTGGTTGTGGGGTTTTTAATCTTTTGGTTCAGTTCTAAAGTAAAGTCGAAGAAGAATTTGCATTTTCCCCTAACACATATCTGTTGGTAGGTATCTCTTGTGGACACTCCCCCCTCCTCCCATCCCTGAGACACATTCTCTTAGTTGGTGTGGTGGAATTCTGACTGGAATGCATATGGTTATTCATATACATGAAGATTTTTCCAGTAATTGAATGTTAAGGAGAGAAATAGTTGATGGTAGTAAATCTACATATCAGATAACCGATGTGTATATTTTGCATTATAATATGTTAGCTCAACAGGCACTGAAGAGATTTAAACACACTGGAATCTGGCTTTAGAATCTTAAGGGGGAAAAAAGGTTTATCATTAAAATATGAGAACTCGTAATGCAGAACAAGATGGGAGAGTCACTGCAACTGCAAAGAAAACACTTTTAGTCGTGATGCAGATTTTGTTTACAGATGACTGACAAGTCACATCAGTGCATGCTGAGTCCCCTTTGCATGGAGTACATTCAAATAGCGTCACAAGCCATAGTAAGCTTATTAACTATTTCTAAACCAGATCTATTCTGCATTTATTATATTTCAAGCTTGGTTGTTTTTTTTTTTTTTAATCCCCACAGTTTTCAAAAAAAGGAAAATGAATTATTATATGAAAAAGTAGTGAAATGTGGAAGGCTAGTTATTGGGACAGTTGTCTGTGTCTCTGACTTTCTCCTAGACAAGAGAATCAGTATTTTCAAAATATGTGGCCAGGATTTCTAGTAATGTCAAACATTTCAGGCAATCACCACCACAGCTGCGTCTGTAGTTACTAGAATAAAGGGTTAGCATTAGAAGTGTGTTTTATTTGTAAGTACATCTTTGTGATAATTCCATGTTATATAATTACAGTTTGAACTCTAGGCGCATGAGTTTCTTCTCATGCGCTTCACTTTTTTTATTGTCTTGCTTTCAGTGAATTTGAGAAGCTGGTGTAAGTAATTTTTATATCCTGTTCAAAACTAGTTGTTAATATGCTGACTGTTGCTTTCTTTGTGTGGTGGTTAGTGGAACTTGGAGCTGTATTCCTGTACTCTGCAGTGTACGCTTATACACAGCATGGGATTTGAAATTTTAATAAGGCACAAAATCTTGACTGTTAGAAAAAAACCCAAAAGCTTTACCACTTGTGTAGAACAGGCATTACTTCATTTTAAGTCTAATTGAAAAAAAAAAATCTAGACTTTTATGTTATAAAAGCACTCTTATTTAAGTGATTATGCTGTGGCCCAGTGATCTCCATAGTTTCTTTCATAGGTATGGCAAGTGTGTTTCTGGGGCTGTGAAACATTGTCATCTTTAAAGTATTAAAATACAAGGTCTGTGCAGGCACACACACATAACATTACTGAAAGCCATGCAGACACTACTGGTTTGGTACTTTTGGATAAGGGTGAGTTGTAACTGATCTTTTCAGACCCATCTTGTTTCATTACCACAGGAGAGAGCAAAATTATTTTCATTAAAAGGCATCTGGCATGGAAACTAGCTACACAATGCAAAGTTGGAATGGTTGTAACAACATCAAAAGAAATACAGGTGTTGAAATCTGCTTTTAGAAATAAAACATTAGAAGTGCTTTACTTCACTTACACCAAGTTAGGTTTGTTATCATTGCAGTAAGTGCCCAACCACTGCCTATGACTGAGCTCCACGCTATGTGTTTGTCTGGAACAGAAATGCTTCTCTTCAGATGAATTTACGGTGTGGTTGAAAGGATGGAGTTCGCAAGGGCTGGGAATGTGTGTGTGTGTGTGTGTGTGTGTGTGCACACGTGCATATGCGTGCACTGACAGATATTCATATGGGTGTATGGTGATAGTGGGGAGAAGTGACTTCAAAACCACACACACGTAACGAAGTTCTGCAATAGTTCCTGAGTTTCATGCACTTGGGTAAGCCCTGTGCTCAGCAGCATCATCTTTAAGCAGTAATCTCTTGTGAAATATATAATCACAGAATATTTGACATACAGCAACAGGTGGATAGGTGACTGAAACGCTGTTCTTCCCCTTTGGAGATGGGGGAAAGGTAGTTACAACCTGAGGAGTACCAAGCATGTTAACATCTGTTCTGTTATCCAGGGGCTGCCAGTGTGTGTTGAGGTGATTGAAGACATGTTCCACCTCAAGCTTTCAACAAAAGGCCGTGCTTCAGTTGTCTAGTCATGCTACCATTGTTCTGTGTTATATTCTAGCCTGTATGACTGCAAAGCATATGACTTCTTAGATACCTCTGTGGAGGGTTGTGTGACTTCATTCTGCACCCTGAAGAACCTCAGCTCCAAACAACTTTGCTAATGTAACTGGCCATGGTATCTACAAAGCTCTTGTTTCAGTCTTCTAAGTGCAGGAATGACGAGAAAAAAAGTGGTAGCTGCTCTTAACTTGTGTAGTCACAGTGTGGGGTGTGGACACGGAATGTAAAAGTAAATACTGTTGGTAATACCAACCAGTAATAATCTCACTGCTGATATGTATAGTGATGGTAAGTATGAACTGAGTTCATTAACCAGGTAAACATTTCTGAAAGTGATGTGGATATTTCTGGGTTTTACCATGCATTCTGTAAATGTTTAGCTTTTGATACTTACAGTATATTTGCTTTAGGGAGTGCAGAATCCAGATAAATGCTGAGCCATCCCAGATAGAGCATCATAAAAAGATTTGGGATGCAGAGCAGATGTTTGCGTGGAATTTTTTCATTTGGTATAAAGCAGCTGCAGATCCAGCTGGCTATCAGAGCTAATCCACTTTTAAAAAAAAGTATGTATTTTTTAGTTGAGGGGGGATCTGACTTGAAGGATCAGTGTCTCAAATATTCTTTTGAGTATGTAGATAGCCAGGGTTTAAAACCCAAGCTTTTTCTGTGACCTTCAGAACAGTTTTGCACCATGGTGCTCCAGTAGAACAGAGGTTGAGAGCCACGCTGTGGAAGTGAACTGCCAAATGATGGTAGTAACTTATGTGGTTCCAAGCCCTAGGCAGAGCAGGAATTTGGATGTGGATCTTGCATATTTTTGGCACACCACCAGCAGATGTCACGTGGGATTCATGTTTCCCAGTACAAGGCCTGCAAGCAGGGTCCTTGAGCCTCAGAACCTTCATAGACCCTGGAAAAGGAGAGTCTTCTGGTCACTGAAAGATTCACAAATCTCGTCCTGTATCCTGCATTCAGGTTGGTTTTGTTGAGTAGCTGTTTAGGTTATTTCTGAGGATATTTTTATAGCTAACTTGCCTGACATACTTTAGGGGTTACTACAGAAGATCTCACCTGGAAGCTCCTAAGTGAATGCAACCTCTGTATGTTATAAAACTTGCATGAGATCTCTGAATATTTTTGGCTTTGATGGTGCGGATTTCCAAACCACTTGCCACTGAGCCAAATGCTTCTTTGTTATTTGATTAATGAAAACTTGAGCTTTCTTCATGCCACCAGATTTTCTGAGAAACTACCAATACCAAACCATACTTGTAGGTACCCAGTCCAATCTCCTAAATTCCAAGAGTGGTGAGCAGCAGTCACAAGAAGTGCAAAAAGGATCCTGTGCAATGACTAGATGCAGGATGGAACCCCCAACAAAACAAAATCCTATTTGTAAACTTAGATTGAAACAACTGGACAAAGCTCCTTAATCCAGAGCTGACTGTTCACCACTACAGGTCCGTTGTTCTTTCAGTCCATTAGAACTTCCTGTTCCTCTCGAGACTGAGAATTTTGAAAGGCATTCAAAAGTATGGCCCAAGTCAAGACTTCAGTGGACTAACTACTGCTGAATGGAAGGATATTTGTTCTTAATCAGCTTTTAATTTACTAGGTTTTAAATCAACTGAAGGTCATTTTTTTAATGCACCATTCTGCCTGAAGATCAGAAAGCACCAGCTTACTTTCCATGTGCTACCTATAGGATGTTTTATTGTGTTCCTCTGCTCATCACCATCTTGAAAATTCCTGATCTTTCTGGTTTTGTCACTGTCTTTGAACCTTGCAATTTCCTCACTGGGAATGCCATGTGGTGCTCCAGATTAGGCTGTACCTCTAATTCAGTGTCAAAACAGATTCTGTGTGTTGTGC
The DNA here is from genome assembly GCF_033815535.1 of Pezoporus flaviventris. NCBI lineage: Eukaryota > Metazoa > Chordata > Aves > Psittaciformes > Psittacidae > Pezoporus > Pezoporus flaviventris. The sequence goes on from NW_026892595.1 coordinate 14,314,301, forward strand.
TCTGTATTTAGACTATAGTTGCACATGCTTCTTGTTTTGAGGTAATATTCATGGTCTGCACTAAATAACCAACAGAGTCAAATGCTTCTATGCCAGAAGGTCACTGCTGTACAATTGTGCAGTAAAAATACACTGTTGACTGTAATTGGACATAAAACTGGTACTGATACAAGAAAATTTAATTACCATGTATTCAGAGAGTAAATGTGGTTTTCATATGGAAACATTTAGGGCAGTACCCTTATGGTAATAGGTGTCCAGATGAATAGAGACAAAATATTTGTAGATCTGCCCTTTACGAGGTCTTTGTATTGTTTTTATAAATTTAGTAAGTCATGATTGAATATCAACCACTGAGAGTGTAATTGTTAAAAAGTGCCCTAGATTTCAGTTGGAATCTATCATATTTGAGAAAACAAAGGTTGCTGTGTGTGGGGAGAAGAGCTATACTTTCCACAGTATTAAGCTGCTTAATGTTCTGTAATTGGAATCAGTGTTGGTCTTCCATCATGTCTGTGTGTACAGAAGGCTCCATTGTGCATTTCTCAGAGCAGAAAATTTAGTTTTTATCAAAATTCTAAGAATACAAAGGCATTTCTATAGGGTTTTTAGCAGTAAAAATGTGTTACTCTTTCAACATTTTAAAGTGAGCTAATTTCTTCAGAACTTTAGGCAGCTTAAAACTGAATTGTGACTGCAGTGGTTACTATTCTCCGTAGTGATTACAGCAAAGTTTACGATATACAAGTGGGAGGTAATTTTCAAGAATACCCCAAATAAATTGTAAGTAGGATGTCATCAGGGCTGTTTAGCGCATATACTTTCTTTATGCGGCAAGGAGAGAAATAACACTTAGATCTTTAAGTGTTAAATTATGACTTTAATTATGGTTCAAAAATTATCTTTGGAATACCTGTCATAAATCAAAAGTTGAATATCTACTTATAAATCACTTTTTTTTTTATGCTTTGAAATATTGGCATGTATTTTTCAGGCTTCATTCTTCTGCAGTTGTGGTTCAGTCAGTCATATAGAATTGTGCTCATTATGTTTGGCAAGTCATGAAGATGTTGCAACATAGGATAGAGCTGTTACTGCTCATTTAAAAAAGAGCTGGCCTAAGTCTTCAGCCTTTCCTCATAGAAGAGGTGCTCCATACCTCTGGTCATTTTTGTGGCTCTCCTCTGGGCTCATTCTAACAGGTCCATATCTTTCCTGTACGAAGGACTCCAGTACTCCAGGTGAGGTCTTACCACTCCATGTGGGGTCTCATCATATCTCACCCCATTCCCATAGCCTACAGACTGGATATCTACACAAAATCTGGACAATGGTAATGCCAAGAGAAAAATAATCAATGTACGATGTACTGATCCAGGAACTGTACTGTCTACCTGCTGCATAACTGGTGTAGTATATACCCAGTGTCGTGAATCTGCACAGAAGCTGTGAAATAGTGTGCCTGTGGGAACAGTTTGGTCTCACTGAAATAACTGGGGAGGTTGGCTGCAGCCTGAACTGTCAGGATTTATGACTGTTGAAAAAAAGATTGAAACATATTTAATGTATTGATTTTTCTTTTTCTAAATAGCTCTTTCTCCTTTACCCACTCCACCTATGGTCCTTTTGATACCCTGCAGCACAGTTTTGTAAGCTGTTTCAGCAACTGCTCCAGGATTTAATGGGTACTTCGAGGTAACTTTCCATCTCACCTGTAGTGTGACGGCAGCATAAGCAGGACAACACAAAACTTACTAGCCACTCTCTGCTCTAAGATGATACGTATTTCCAGATGTGGTATTCTGCTCTTAAGGTGCCCGTTTTGTTCCCATCCTCAGCTTGTTGAACCATCATTTTGTCTGTTTTATGTTGGGAAAAAAACCCTGTGAAAACCTGAATTTCATTCATCTGTTCTCTAATTGCTTCTCTTAATAATATGATCTGTGGTAAGGTAAGACCTGCAGAAAAATCAGACCGGGAGCCCTGACCTTCCCTTCCCTTTGGCTGGTGGTTCCTCCGAAGGCAACTGAATGACCTGTAGTGCTCCTACAAGCAGGAACGGAGGTGTCAGGTGCCCTGAGTGTTGCTAGTGCAAGCAACACAATTAATCATAGAATGAGTTTGGCTGGAAGTGACCTTAAAGATCATCTAGTCCCACCCCCTCTGCCACGGGCAGGGACACCTTCCACTAGATCAGGTTGTTCAAAGCCCCATCTAACCTGGCCTTCAACCCTTCCAGGGATGAAGCAGTCACAGCTTTTCTGGGCAACCTGTGCCAGTGTCTTACCACTCTCATAGTGAAGAATTTCTTCCTAATATCTAAGCCAAATCTCCTCTCTGTCAGTTTAAAGCCATTCCCCCTTGTTCTGTCACTACATGCCCTTGTAAAAAGTCCCTCTCCAGGTTTCTCTTAGGCCCCCTTTAGGTACTGGAAGCTGCTGTAAGGTTTCCTGCAGCCTTTTCTTCTACAGGCTGAACCCCAGTTCTCTCAGCATGTCCCCATAGAAGAGGTGCTCCAGCACTTCATTGCCCTGCTATGGACTCACTCAAGCAGGTTCACTTCCCTCCTGTGTTTTGGGGCCCCAGAGCTGTACTGCAGGTTGGGTCTCGAGAGCAGAAGGGAGAATCACCACCCTTGGCATGCTTGACATGCTCCTTTTGATGCAGCCCAGGACACAGTTGATCTGCCTAATGGTTTGAAATTATGAAAATAAATATTATTTTTTAATCTTCCAGACTATATAATGGTGGTGAGACACTGGAACAGGTTGGCCAAAGAACTGGCAAATGCTCCATCCCTGGCAGTGTTCAAGGCCAGGCTGGACAAAGCCTTGGGTGACATGGTTTAGTGGGAGGTGTCCCTGCCCAAGGCAGGGGGGTTGGAACTAGATGATCTTAAGGTCCTTTCCAACCCTAAATATTCTATAATTCTATAATGAGCATCACTTTCAGTGTCATTTACTGTGATGTCACCTCTTCCTTTATCAAGTGCTTACAACTGATGCAGTAAACCTTGCAGTGGGTTGTTTGACCTTGTATTCTGTTGCCTGGGTCGGTGTGGAGCTGCATCTGCCGCAGTTCTGAGCTGCCATTCCTCTTCCTCTCTGGACTCATCTACCGAGGCAGTCGTTACTAACGCCGCTTCGGAAAACTATGCGGGAAAGGGGTGCCTCAGACAGCTGCGCCTCGTCCCATGTTCATAAGGAAGGGTGGCTGAGGGAGGTGATGCAGGCCGTGCTGGTAGGCAGCAGCACTGCTGTCCGCCGCTTCCCGGTAGGTGGGGGTGTGGAATTGGGTTGCAGCTGCCACCATCCCTCTGCCGAGGGGGAGCAGCCCTCGGGTGACGAGGAGCGGCGTCGCGGGGCTCCGTGACACTTCTGCCGCTTGCTGCGGCCTCTGGCTTAGTCCCGGAGAGCGTGCTGTACGTTGAAATGGACCGTTCTGCTTTGTGATGCCTTTCAACTCCCCTCAACTGTTAGTCCAGTGCAGAAAGCGGGGGGGGGTGGGAGGGAGGGAGTGGAAATTTAAGAAAGGAAGAAAAAAGGTCATAGGGAAGGCAGCTGAGGTTTGATAGAAAAGGGACACGTATAGGAGGAGATGGGCTGGCCGCGGAAGCCCATCAGAGGGGACCGGCGGCAGTGCCGGGTGGGGGGGGACGCACAGGCTTCGGCTGCCGCTGCAGAGAGCCCCCGCCTACCGCAGCAGGACGGGCTGGCCGCGGATGCACGCTGTGCCGCGGGGGCTCCCTTCGCCCCAGGGCAGGGCGGTTACCAGAGCAGGCGGTACCGGGGCTGCCCCACGGGGCGGCGGCGGCCGCTCTGAGGCGCTCCCCTGGCTGTGGGGCTTCCTCTCCTCTCTCGCACCGGTCCTTCTCTGCCGGCTAAGCGACTACATTTCCCAGCACTTCCCTCTTCCGAGGGGAGCCTCGCTGGCTCTCGTCATCTCTCTCCCTCGCAGGGGGCTCGGCGCGGTGGGGCGGAGCTCGGCAGCCCCGAACCCACGGCCCCGCAGCCCCCCCCCCGCTCCCCGCCACACTCCCCGTGCAGGCGCGGAGCTCGGCGGCGGCGTTGTCGAGCGGGGCGGCGGGCAGCGCCATGCAGGCGGCCGCCTGCCTCTTTTCTTTGGTGCTCTGCGCCCTGCCCGCTGCTCCAGGTGAGTCTCGGCGGCGGAGCAGCGCCTGGCCCTGGGACTGGGACGGCGGGGAGCAGGGATGCTGCGCCCGGGGTTGCTGCGGAGCTCCCGCTCCAGCCTGAGCTCCGAGGGCGAGGGCGCAGCTGGTGACGGGTGCCTTTCCCCTTCCCAGGAGGAGCTGGGCGGCGGGGTGAGAGCCGCTTCGCGGAGCGGGAGAGCATCAGGCCCCTGCGGCTGGTCGGAGAGGGCGGCGGCGGGGGGCGGCGGCCGGCACTGAGTACGCGAGTGCGGAGCGGCGCGGCGCGGACGCAGGTAGGCGCCGGGCGGGGGGACCGCGGCCTGTCAGCCGGGTGGGGGCCCCTGCAGCAGTGCGGTGTGTGCCCGCAGCCCTCCCCCGAGCGATGCTTGTTTGAAAGCGTTGCTGGGTGAGATGCGCGGCTCCCTTCCCTGCAGGAGCATCGGGAATGCCAGCCCTCCAGCAGCAGCGCACGCGTTACTTAAAGGGGCCCCCGACCCCGCTCCTTCCCTTCCCCGGCGGGTGCTTGGCTGCCGAGCCCGCAGCCCGCGGCGGCCGGAGGGCTAGGGGGCCACGGGAGGAAAGTTGCGGTGCCTTTGCGGCAGCTGGAAGCGAAACGCTGCGGCTTCATTTCGGTTTCTGTCTGAAGCGTGGGTAGGGAGGGTGAGCGTTCTGGGGACTCGGATGTGCTTTTATAAATAGAAATCGGAAATCGGCAGGGAATTGCTTGAAATATAACGTGAGAACTTATGTAGGAATTGAACTTACATATTGCTGCCCAAGCCGGCTATGGTTTCTGATTTCTGTCATATGAAGACCAATCCCTGTAGCTTTTAGCAAATAGTTCCCCCAGTTTGTATTAAAACACAGTGATTTTCATCTTGATCACTGAGCATCGTATTTGAGGTGGCACATGGCTGTTATATCTAAAGGAGAAAAAAAACCCCTATTGATTCTGTCCTGTTACATATGGAGAACATAAAGTCTGTGCATGTGAGGTAACTGCTGACATCCATGAGTCTCTGTTTCCTCCTTTTTCTATTGACTACTGTTCATTTAAGGAACAAAATAGCTGGAAAAAATTGTCTCAGATTTCTTTAATGTAATCCATAAAGCTTACATTCATTTTGTGTACTTAAATAATAAAGTCTCTTTGTAGCATATTTATTTGCCTCTGTATGTAACATTCTATGGAGAAGTTTTTGAGACGCAAAGACCGTATTTACAGTACAATAAAATGGGATTCTAAAAGTTCCAAACGGGTGCTTTGCTTTAAAAAAGAACAAAAAAACGAATCAGCATTTCAGGGTTATTTGAAGACCTTTGGGCACTCACAAGTTCAAACACTTTGTAACATGTCTGTTTAAAAAACAGTAATGATTGCATTTGAATCTAGTATTAGGATTCAGACCCTGGTCTTACAGAATGAACTGTTAATTAATGGGTTTTGTTTTTCTGAATGTGTCAGCTTCTGTTCACTAGCTCTGATGTTCCTAAAAATGTTGAGGTCATCCTCGTTGAGTTCTTAGTATGAACGTTACTCCAACCAGAAAAAATGTAACACTTGTGGGTTAAAAAGGGTTAGTGCATTTACCTCACAACAGCCTCCATGCTAAAATGAGCTTGAATGCGTAAGGCTCTATGTGCATTTACAACTTTTCCACCTGATCAGAAAGTTTCTCTCTGATACTTCAGATATCCACAGCCTCTCCCATGGTATCTGACGGTTGTCAGCCGCTGAAGGATGCAGTAGCTTTGGTAGACACCAGAGTGCTCATCAAAGTTATGGACTGAGTTAACTCTTACGGTTGCTTTTGCGTGGCTAGTAAAGTCACATGAAGTATAAACATGTGGTGTGCTGGATTCTGCTCACACATGAAGAGACACCCATGCCTGCCCTGAAGAGTTAACAGTCCAAGATCAGCAACATATAAAGGGCAGGGAAACAGATGTGCCCTCTCAGTAAGACTTTCACATGTATTAGTTTGTTTTATGACTAAATATGCTCTGACTGTCTCCATGCCCTATTCTATCCTTTGCTAGCAGTCTTTGGACAGCTGAGTATCAGAACAACTGATCTCAAGTAGAGATTTCAAACCAAAGCTAATGGCTTTGTGGATTAGTTTAGGGAGGGTGCTTCTTGGAGGAGGTTGAAGCATTCAGGGAGGCTCCCTGATGGTTCAAGGACAAGCAGCTGTGTCTAGAAGAGCAAAGATACCTGGATGGGATGGCACAGTCAGAGGACTAGGCAGTGAGGCTCTAGCTGTTGAATTTATGTAAAACAATGTAATTGTGTTTTGAATTGTATAAAGATAAAAGGAGAGAGAGATAAGCCGGAGAGAAGAAAGTCACATTAAGTCGGATCTTATTCCTTTAATTCCTGGATGAAAGCTTTAGCTGCAGAAAGGGCAGAAGTTATACAAGAGGGATGCAAGCCTTAGTTTGGGATTGCACAAAGGGAAATGAAGACGGACATTCAGGAGAACACAGAAGCAGAGCATGGCCTTTGCAGATCTGCAGCCTGCAGAACAGGCTTACAGTGGAGTCGAGCCAGAGGAGCATAATGCAAGAAAAGGAGGTGAAATAAGGTAATTGAAGGCAAAAATGTCTGGGAAGTGATGGTTGGCAGATTTATAAAAGTTTATGTGTTTTTTTTCCAGCGTTTGTTGAGGTTTTTCTTTAGCAACCTCCTTTGTTTTCTTCATTTGTTTAGTTTTGTTAGTTTTTTTTTTTTTTTGGTGGGGGGAAGGAGGCATTGCTGTAACTGTTGAGTGACTTCTCTACATGCATGTTTTACTATTAAATAATGAAAAAATAGTCCATGTACTCATCTAGAAACCCAGAATGTAATTGCTTAAGAAACAAAATTGATGTGCTCACTGTTGTAGTTGTCCAAGATTGCTGGACTTCAGAGCAAAGCACAAGGCAAATGTTGTAGTCTATTATATATTCATGCCATTAATGTTTTAACGTACATTATATAGTGGACGCTGTAGAATTCATGTGACTTTGGGTTTCTACTTTTGATTCCATCGTGTTATAGAGTCACTACCAGTATCCATGACATTCCTGTATTTCAATTTCTCTGTTCCCCAAAGAGGGACTATTAGCAGCTGCACAGCACTTAATCTAAAGAGTAATCAAGAGAAGATATATCTGAGAATATGCTAATATTGTCATGAATGCAATTCAAGATCTTAGCAATGGACACCGAATTTACTGTTGCATAAGTAAGCCTATTAGAAGATGAAGGTTCTTTATGGCAGGAGCATTCAGTGAAGGCTAAGCTAAGTTTTTTTGTGTTTAAATGAAAGTTCCTACTGTGGACATTTCTAAGGAACCTTTCAACTCCATGCCTTGAGCTGTATTTTGGTATTGTAAGAAACATACAGGAAATCACAAGTGTTTTAATACTCTCCTTTAGTCAATACTGTGCAGGCATGTTCTCCATTGAAATGTGGGCCTGCATAAGAGTTCCTGCCTACTGCCTGTAATTGTTCTTCCATCTCTGAAGGAGAGCAAAATAAAACACAAGGTATGCGTTTCCAAACTTGAGTTTGTACTCTACATCAGTACCTGATTTGGAGGACTTTTTTCTTAATAATTTTCAATGGGTGAAGTGTTTTGGTTGTGAAGGTGAGATTGATTTTCTAGCCGGAGATTAGAGTATCAGACCTCCACATGCCTTCCTTCAACCCTAAGTGTAAATTAATAGGGATCTTGCTCTCAGCTGGAGACTACCACTCAACACCAGCACATAAGGGTCCCAGTTCTTCTTGAGGCCAGCACTTTGTGGTCATGGCAAGAGGTCTGCACACATGATCTGAGGGACAGCATTGTTCTTCTTGTGGCTTTAATTATGTTATCCTTCTTTTTATGTATTTCTAGAGGCTAATATAGAAATTTGTGAGATTTGCTATGATTTTCAGTGTGAACAAGGTCCTGACTCTGTAAGCTGCTATGGATGTAGATTCACACGTCTCTGCTGGCTGTGCAAAACATTCATAGCGTAGCAGCTTCTGCTTAACAACCTGTTTTTTTTGCTTGCTGGTTGCCAGTTGTCCGGAAGGTTCACTGTATTCCTTATGAGTGATTAGAAGGACTGACCTGGTTGTAGGGAGGGAGCATGGTGTGAAGGGGCTCCAGGACTGGAAGGAGTTGTGTTGTTTGCAGTCCAGAGTGACTCAGTCATTTTCAGCAGTCTTTATTTGTCTTATGCAGTTTGTATTTCTGAACTATTGGTGACCAAATGATACAATTCTATACATCAGTTTGGAAGCGTGGCTTACAGATTGCTTAAATAACTTCTTATTGCTAATAATCAATTGCAGGGAAGCTCTGCTCTGTCATGCTGAGCTTGCACAGCTCTGCTCACACTTGCAGCTGAAATCTTCATTACTTATTCAGGTGTTGCCTAGTCTTTGCTATTGGATTCTCTAATGTCTTGGCCTCTTGCTCTAGTCTTTGAACAGGATATCCTGATTCTCTGCAGGTGCTTCTGAAACTTCTGACTTTGTTTAAAACATTCTCACTTTCTGGTCTGATGCTGTCAACTTCTGTTGATGTTATAAGTTCCTGTGTTCAGTAGCTCAAACCATCAGTAGTTTTTTTGTTGTTTAAAAATGAGTTCTGACTGTTGAGGGGCTTATGAAACATCTCTAGACTTTGGGACTGATGGATGGTGACTGTTGGAAAGAGAAGTGTCATGAGAATTTGCCCAGTTTTAAGAATGCTTTTCTGCCCACTTAATCAAATTACTGCTGCCTCTTGGAGAAAGTTAGGCACAATTTTCCACCAGCCTGTCACAAAACCAAAGAGGGAGGATGCTAAACTGTGATTGAGGCTATAGCAAGTAATAACATACATTTGGTTTACTGCCAGGTTTGGTTTTCTTCCTACCTTGTTGCCTCTTTTCCCTCTTTCCTTAAGGTTTATAAGGCATTAGACAAAATGTGTGTGGTACTTTATGTTCAGGGTATGCAGTTCTGCAGTATTCATGTAAGGATCAGATACTCACCAACCTAGCAATATTTTATGAATTGTGAACGACAGTTAAAATATCAGTACTGTTGATGCAGGTCCTGCCTTCCTGAAGAGGGAAGAAAAGTGCTTAAAGCCAAACACAGCTGTAGACTGCTGCATGATGCCAGGGCATTGAGAGTGCCTTTTGATTTCTGATGTAGGACGCACTTTCAGATGCACCTTTTTTATAAGATACATATATATTCATAGTGTGTTTTGGTATTTTATAGGCAAAGACTATTTCCCATTTCCCATTTATCCTTCTTTGCAAGCTCGTTTCAGGGGAAGCTTTTCCCTACTTGATAATGAGATGTTATGACAGTAAATGCATGTGTCCAAAAAAATCATTGTCGTGGTTTAAGCCCAGCCAGCAGTCAGTGTGTTATCAACATTGTTCTCAGACTAAATCCAAAACACAGCACTGTACCAGCTACTAGGAGGAAATTTAACTCTATCCTAGCCAAAACCAGGGCAGTCATCCAGCCAAAAACCTCTGATAGCTGCTGCTTCAGAGTTCGTGTTGCAGAAATACTGCACTGGGACTCAGGTTTTACTGTGTTGGGACTCAGGTTTTACTGTATCAGGACTCAGGCTTTGAGGTGGATTAAAAGACATAGGTGTCTTTGAAAATCCTAGTCAGGGTAAAAGGGCTGCGTGGGAAATCTTTGTTTTGTGTTATCTTCTCTTGCTTATGCCTTAGCAGAGCTGAAAAGAGAGATGTTCCAAAAGCTAAGACATAATCTCATAAAGCAGGCTTATATACTGTCATGGATTATTTTAAAGGCTCAGATCTAGCAATCCTTATAGAAAGTATTTTTCCTAACATTTGCTTGTTGCCATGATCAGTGTAGTAACCACAAAGTCTGATAGAAAAGTCCTTTCTGTCTCTGGAAATCAATAAATCTGTATTCACTCCTGATGTGTTGGTGCCCTGAGTGCAGGACTAAACTGAACAGTCTACCTGCCACCGTTTCACTGAGGATTACCTGTTTTGGGACCACTGCTGTGGCTCATGAGGCAGAAGTATGTCATTTTCCATGTAATGTCATGATAAATTTTGCTGGGATTTACCCTAATTATGGAGGAACTATGTATGAAGTTAACATTCATTCTAAAATGTTTGCTGCAAGAACATTATGGGTGCATGTGTTACAGTGTCATGGTAGATCTGGTACTGGATTATTCTTCTGGTGCTCTAGGTCCCTTTTGTGGTCTGTCCTGTAACCATATCAGTCTTTAAGTGACTCAAGACTAACAACTTTTCTTAGGACTCTCCTTGTTAAAACATTATTGCAGTTATTCTGTCAAACACTCCTTAAAGGTCAGTTAAACTCTGTAAAACTCTCAAAGCTAGTTCTTTTGGCTAACGCTGTCTCAGAGCTTTTCTCTTCCCAATCAGCTCTGCTGAGGTTTGTGGTTCTTCCACTTACTGTGGCCATCTCCTGCCACATTTCTCTCCCTTGAGAGGATGGGGATCCTTGCCTCTGGCTCTATGGGTTTGAGCCAAAGCTGCTTATCATCTTTGATAGACCGCCCTTCTGCTCCAGTGGAGTTTAGCTCACTGGGTTGTTAGATGACTTTGGTTGCCAGCCCACGTCTGTTCTCTGAGTCTGGATAACTATGGATGTGTAGGGTGAAGTCCAGTATTATCAGAGGATCAAGCCCACTGCTCTTGGACACAGGATTGTGGTGTCTTCCTACACAGTATCTCTTTCTCACTCATGTACTGATACGGTTAACCTTTATTTGGTTACTAAATATTTTTTTTTTCAGTATTGTATTTTCCAGAAATAGTGTAATTATTGGCTTCTTGCATATTAAACAAAACTGTTACATTTAACATCTCCAGGAATCACTGTGACTCCCATCCTGTCATTCTAGTTTTGACTTCATTATTTTAAGCTACATTAAATTTGCTATGATTGTGGAAAACTTGCAGACAAGAAAGCCTTTTGAGCCCTTCTAGTCATCATCTTCCCTTTGGCTTGCCAGTGGCCTCCTGGGTAGTGTATGGATATGGTGTTCTGAGGAGAGGCTTTGGGGTGTGTAAGGGATCACAGAGACCTGCCAGATGAAGTTTTGCTCTTAATATCCACAGATGCTCCCTAATAGCACTCCTCTGAAGCCATTGCAGTATTTGCATTAGTCTGAGGAGGAGAAATCATTGCTGCAGGGATGAACTGTGCTGTGGCAGCTGTGCTGACCCACAGACAAACATGGAACCATGTCTCTCTCCTCAGACACAGGCATTTTCAGGGCAGAGGAGACCTTTGCACAATAAAGATTACCTCTTTGGCAGCTTTTTAATACTTCAGTGGGAAGGCTCCTCTTTCTTTCCAGAAACTATTGTGTGCATGCTGAGCAGCAAAGGTGACTGAAGAGCTGCATGGGAGAGCTGAGGACATGGGCTGGATGCGTTCTGGGTGTGCACTTCCATGATGTGGGCTGGCTGGTAGGGTAAGTTCAGGTGGAAAGACAATGTCACCTGAAATTAAAGACATGATTATGTAGAAATCAAAGAAAGTGTCAAATGATGTAGGGCTCTTTAACTGTTGAGTTACTAGGAGTCCAACTTGAAAATTGGATTCAGTTAAAGAATGGTAAGAAGCATGGCATTGCTGCTGGGTGTTTGCCATCAGAAGTGAAATGTGGTGATTTCTATGGTAATTTTAGCTCTAATTTGTCTGCCTACACCAAATTCAATTTACAATTTTATTTTTTTTTTCAAATGAAATTAATGTTACCAGACCAGAAAACTGTAGCAAGTGACCATGCTTTAGAAAAGGCATATTCCAGAATAATAACTAATGCAAGGTTTAGAAAAAGTTGTGTGGGTAAATGCCTTTCAACAGTGCCTTGATTCTGAGTGTGATGTATGTGGGCATGAAGGCTACAGCCCTGACTTACAGCTCAAAAATTGCCCAGAAAAACAGCAGTATGCAGGAACACGGTCTGTTTCAGAAATGTCTCCTCAGAGTATTTCAGCCCCTGAAATTCTGTGGGAATGAAAAAAATCCATCAGCTCTTTCAAAAAATATATACAGTGAAAACGTTGATTCATTTTGATCTCCTAGACTGTGTCAAGAGGAAAAGTAGTTATGAACTATGCTTTTCTGGACCTTTTCAACTTTAAACAGGACTTTGATACTTGAATGTAGAGGGTGAGTCATTTAAAAAGTATTATCTGTGGAGTTGATTAAGCAATGTATTGGCATGCTTGGGATTCTGCAAGTTTTGTCAAGCTCTTCTTAGCCCTTGGTGCTGACAGAATGTTAGTAAACTTTCTGCTGTTGCCTGAGAACCATTTATGGGAAAAGTTAGACATGTTGGTAGGATCTAGGTGTCAAAGAGTGCTTGTTGCTTCCAGTGGGAAGAGCTAATCTTTTGGTCAGCTTTCTTCTGCATACAAACTAAATGTAAGACCAATTGAAAATGCTTGGAATATGTCATTACATTGCTGAAAAATGTTTTGGTCACTGATACTTGTATGAAGGAGAAAAGTTAGTGTGCACTCTTTTCATTATAGAACCACAGAATGGTTTGGGCTGGAAAGGAGCTTAAAGCTCATCCAGTTCTAGCCCCTCTGCCATCAGCAGGGACACCTTCCACTAGACCAGATTGCTCAAGCCCTGTCCAACCTGACCTTGAACACTGCCAGGGATGAGGCACCTACCACCTCTCTGGGCAACCTGTTCCTTGCCTCCCTCATAGTGAAGAATTTCTTCCTAGTACGTAATCTAAATCCCCACTCTTTCAGTTTAAAGCCATTCCCTCTTGTCATGTCACTACATGCCCTTGTAAAAAGACCCTCCCCAGGTTTCCTGTAGGCACCCTTTAGGTATTAGAAGACTGTTGTAAGGTCTGCTTTGTTTCTAGTGTAAAGGTGGCATTAATGGAGAGTTTTTCCAGATTCCTCTGATAGTGGAACTCTGTTCCTTCATTTCTGGAGCCTACAGGAGCTGCTGGAAAGAGGGCCTTTTTCTAAACATCAGTGATTCCCTTCAGATATTGGAACACATGCAGGTAAAAGTGACCTCAAGGCACCATCTGCCTTGGTGAGGAAAATGCCTTCACTCCTCTTGACTGTTAGATGCAGTGAGCTTTCCTTCATGCCTAAATAGTGACTTTGAGACAATAGTTCTTTCTACAGCCTAGTGACACAGCAATCCAGATGGATTAATCCTCAAGTTCTGCCTATGGCGTGTGTGTTGCTGCCCTTGTTTTGTGTTTTCTGCCCTGGCAGATGCATTGTGCATTGGTTGTTTGCCTCTCACACTGCAGCTGTGCATGAGTAGTGGCTCATTTGAGTTCTGCCAACTCGAAACTGCCAGGCATCCTTGGCAGAGGGGGTGTTTCACTGAAGAGAGATTTTCCTTGTTTGAATCCTTTCGCTCTGACCTCATGCTTCTTCCTAAGGAAGTAGGTTCACCAATCTGGTTGTACAGTCAAGTCCTGTAGTATCTAGTGAGACAGGTGGAACTATGTTCTGCAGCACTCTACTGCTGTTGTATCTAGTGGTGTTCTTCATGTTGTATCTGACTTTGGGTAGGTGCAGAGGGTAGTAGAAACTGTGGTGTCCGTGTGTCACAGGGTGAGTCTCTGCTCTGCTCCCTGTCTTGGTGTTAGAAGTGTGATCTCCGGCAGTCACCAACGTTTTCGAATGAATTAGGGCAGGAAAACATTCTGAATGTTACAAGTTTTCGTTCATGGCTTTACTTTGTTTCCTTTTGGCAACCCAGTGCTTCATTAGTGACGCTTGTAATACCCTCTTTGGTCTTACTTATCCTAGCCACTAGTCCTTGCTGAAGAACCTTGTCAAATGTGTTTTAAAAACATGAGGTTGAGCAGTCACCAATTTTTCTGGTTTTGCCCCAGTAGTGATATATTTAAGACGTCTTGCACATGAGTTAGATGTGACCTCTTATGCATGGATCTTTGCTTCCTTTTCAGAAAAAGGAAAGAAAAGAAGAAAAGGAGTATGGTTTCCCCACGGTTCTTGCAGTTCTTCCGTTCTCTGGGATACAAAGTCTTCCATAACAACAGAAGTTACAGTAAAAAGTTTCATAGGAAATCAGAAATTACAACTAAAATTTTCTCAAAGTCAGATTAGTGTCAGCCTCTATACATAAAAGCATAGCAAGTATAAGATCCGATACCACAGGGTTTTTCTGGTGCTGAAAGCCAGTGTTAGGCTTCCTCTTGAGAAGCAGCATCTTGCCCATTCAGTTACTTAGGTTTATCCTTTTAGATCTATGAGATCAAATGGTAGTTCATGCTGAATTTGCTAGGAGTGACAGCCCGATAGTTTTCCCGTCTTCACTGCTTCACCATTTAACCTTGGGTGAATTTTTGAAGAAAGATGAAGTGGAGGCAAGGAAGGAGAGCAAGAAGAGACATTTCCAGGGGAAAATAGGAATAATTTTTTCTTAGTTTGTTGTAACTGTTCTGAGGTGCTCATGATTTTGGAGTGCTGAGTGGAGATGTGTGAGCATATATAGCCAAGTCCATCAGTGCTCGGCATCACACCTCTGCAAGACCTCAGACGGATCCCTGCTGCTCTCCAAGCACTGGATGTGCAGTAGTGACACCTGTGTAATACAATCAGTTTGTGCTCAGGACTGCTTTATCCACTGGTGCTGTTCTCTCATCCCTATTTCTGGAGACCTCTTTTACTTTACCATATTGACTGAATTCAAATAACCTCTGATTTCAAGCCCACAAATAAATAATAAAAGTGTGGTTTCTTTTTATTTTTTTTTTTTTTTTTGAGAAGAATAATTACTGCCATCTTAGAGGTACAAATAGTCCTTGCTTCTGACTCATTGAGTTCATTGATACTACGATGTTTATGCAGAGAAAGGCTATTTTAGGTCATGTTTACGACTTTGTCAGGATCTTCATCTGCTGAGAGTTGGCAGAACCCCACCAAAGTGAACTGGACCATGATACTGTGCTCTGGCTGTTGGTGTTTAACCCTCCCTCTGTCACACCCTCATTTGGCGTGGGGAGCAGATATGTGATCCAGCATTCAGAAACGAACGCAGACCTCTTGAAATGTTTCTTAATTCTAGCTTTCCCTCAGAATAAATGACTTACTGAAGGTACTCCAAAAAGGCAGGTGTAACAGCCTTTTCAACAAACCATGATTCTATTCTGCAGCTCCCCTGCCCCAAAAATTGAAAAAAGCCCCATAGATGTTTAGCTTTCTGCAAGGGTAAAAAGAGAGAGCTTGCAAGAAGAATGACAAATAATGACAATTAATATAGTAAATGAGTGCCTATAAATATTTTGAGAATGCTAGGGAAAGTAAAAGAGAGGTTTTGCAGTTCTTTAATATGCTGTAATATTTGAGTCTAGTCCAGTGACACAGAACTCTTGATTAAAATTAGATATTTGCAAATGACAACAGAGGGGGCCTTGAGGAAAATGTTGCATTTATATTTTATTGTTTTGTTTTTTTTTTCTTTTAACAGGGTCCCTGTCTTGGAGATATTTATTTTTACTATAACTAAGCTTTTTTCTGTATTTTGTCTTGAAGCAAAGTTTTTATTTTTGTTTTCCCCAGTGCAAGTAGAAAAGTAAGTTTTGGAACAGATTTCTTATTTTACGTACAAAAATTATATACTGCATAGCTCTGGATTTATTACAACACAACTGGGACTAAAAATTGACCTTTTATAACATGTGCTAATTAGCAGTGTATTGCTGTACTGTAGCATAAATTGAAGTGTAACAATTATTTTCAAAACCACAGTTAAAATTCTTTTTAGGTAAATCTACATGAAATATTTGCTGTAGTTTTTATTCAACTTCATTAATGTGTTTATTGTGATTTCCCATGGATTTATCTGTGTCTGTACTGAACAGTCATTTCGCACGCCCTTAAAGCATTGTTAACAAGCTGAGGTTTCTATTCTCCTGTTAAATAAAGGAGGGGAATTACATTAATACCTAAAGAATCTATTACTTTGTAAATGTGACTGACTCCCAGAATGTCTCCTATAAAACCTCACTGTTCTTACAGGCTCTGAAGCACAGTTTTTAAGTTCTGTCTTGCTGTAACATTTTGTGTTATCTTCTGCCTTGATTCTCTTGATGCTTTTCTTTCGTCTACAAATTTGACCATAATCTTTTAATTAGAAACCACAAGGCTATAAATAGAAGTAAATATAAAATTATTTACATCAAAGGCAAAGCGTATAAGTAGGATTTTCTCATCATTTTAAAGGAAAACCCCAACATTATTTTTGATGGAAATCGTTGTTATCTCTTCTAGCAAAATTTACTAAAAAACATCAAAGTGCTTTAAGAAGGATTCTTCAGGAGTGAGAAAAATGTGTTATGAGGAATTGTACATTATGTTACAATGTATTTTAAATTACCTTTTTCCTTATTTTAATAATAATAATTTTAATTTTAATAATAATTTTAATTTTAATGATAAGGAAAAATATTAGTTGTCATATTACTACGCTGCTTTCTACACCCAACTAATATGCAATGTGAGGAAAATTTCTAAAATACTTCCTTTCAAAGTTTGAAAGAAAGTGCTTTGCTTGCAAATGTTTCACTGGTGATTAAAATATGTGACATTATTTGAAATTACAATCTTCCAAACATATTTCAGGTTATCTATAGTATAGTGCAACCAGGCTCCCCATAGATCTGCAATGATACATGTTGGTTGTAGTCATGTACGTGTATTCCTTTTGTACAAGCTCGTTCCTCAGGGCCACTTTCTGGAGAAAGTTGATTCCCAGGAAGGGTAGGGAGGGGACTGTATCAAAAATCATCACTATTCTGTTCTGTTTCTTTGTAATAATGAGTAGTCACACTTCTTACTGATTGCCTGTCTTTGTTACTGCGGTGATCCCTGAGGCATGGAGCAGGTGATTTAAATAATTGGAATCTCATCCCTCTTGGTTTGGCAGGAAGGTTTGTACCTTCAAAGGTACCACTTTGTTTTTCTAGGATTCAAGCTTTCAATATTTGTTTTAGATAAAATGTCTTTGTGCTTAGTGATTTGAAATAATCCTTTCCTCTCCATTTACTTTTGATTCCTTGCAGACATCCACTAAACTTTGCAATCTTTGACAAAAGTCAGCCCTTGCATAGTTGCATTAGACGCATGGGATGCTCAGTGTTTTCTGTAAGGGGGATTGCAGGGTAGTCCACTTTATGTGCTACTGGAATTTGCATCTGAAAATCCTGCAACTGATTTCAGAGTTGTTTTTCTTCTTCAGTTGCATGACATTAAAATTTCAGAACTTTTTGATTGTGTTGGAGGCAAAGCCCTGTGCTCTTCCATTAAGTTGTTAGAGTCTCCTTTCCTGGCTCTTGTTCATGTTCTGATTCAAATGCATCTCTCTTGGTCTCCACGAACTTCCCTTTTTTGACTGAGTTGTCAGCCATCAACGTGTCCTGCCCGTGACTGTTGAAAAAGCCTCAAATTTTCTGAGAAGGTTCCTTGGTCTGAGAGCTGAGTGACATAACTGTCTTGATTCAGTGGTTTAGAGGAGCCTTTGCAGATGTCTGTCTAGTTGCTTGTGCTAGAATGAGGTTGTATAGATGGAATAAAAGTATGTATTTCCTTTCTTTGGGTTCTTTTATTGACATATATCTACAAGTGTAAGCTTCCTTTGCAGCTGGCTGTTTTACCTATTCACTGAGCAGGTAGGTAGATGGACTTAAAAATAATGTAAAGCCAAGACCTTTTAATATCTGTTTCTTTATTTTGTGGTTCTTAACCAGATATTCAGAAGAACTGTTATCCTAAACCGTGTACTGGCTGGCACTCTTAAGGTGCAGGTTTTTGTCACGCTGAATGAGATCTTTTAGCTGTCATTGACGGGGGAATCTGTCTTCCTCATCTTCATTCTCTCTTGTGTGTCCCTTCCAGATTCTTTCCATTTTATCTACTCATGGTGTGACTATATAGTTTATTTGGATCAGCTTACTTGTCCAGCAGAAGATGAATGCACTCCCAATTATTGATTGATACTCTGATGCTGATCTGACTTTCTGGGTAGTCAGATGAGCCAGTAGGGAGAGCAGGTGGGAACACATGGCTGGGATGGGACAGAACTCTTCATTTTTGGCAGCAGCCCTCAGTATGCAGTGTTGCAGTGTTTTGCAACCAAACATCAGGATTGAAGGGAAGGGCTGTAATTTCTGGAAAGAACTGAGTTTGTCTCTCTATCCAAAATGTGTGTCATGGCATCTCAGTTGGCTTGACATACACTTGAGATGCTCTTGATTGCACTTGAGTTTAAATTTAATGGTAAATTTCTTGGGTTTGCCCTGCTTGTCTTGGGGGTGGTTACGTCTGTGTAAAGTTTTCATCTTAATGTATTAATAGTAATTTTCTCTTTTAAATCCACATTAACAGCTTCTGTCAGGGAATAACTGTGGTCCAGCATCACCTCAGAAATACATTAGACTCATAAATGTTTATCTTAGGGACGTTCAAGGGAGGAGATTTCCCAGACCAAATCAATAAAATGCAATATACCTAGCAGTTAAAAACCAAACCAAAAAACCCTCAGAATTTTTGCTCTTACAGTGAATGAGGTGAATACATTTTAATGACAAATGCTATATTTAGTATATGTCCTTTTAGAAATTTAAGTTAGGCCTTTTATATTCTTCCTCACTGACAAATTCTTTTTTGATACCAGCATGTGGTCATATAGAAGACTTGCTTATACTGTGTACAGAGATCTAAATGATGGCATATGTAGCTGTGTTACCAAGCAGAAATAATAAAGTGTTGTAGAATGTTCTTTGCATTTAATAATATAATGTTGAAAAGTGAACAAACGGGCTGCCATTACTTCTTTGATCAGAAAATGGTTGTTGCAGTGCAGGAAGGTAACTGAAGCTTAGTTAAGGTTAGTAAATGTGCTGCAGTGGAACAAGGGAATGGCAAAACTGGCACTGGCCCTTTGTACCTTACTGCATCTTGGCCTGTCACATCCTGTTTATGAGCAGCAGCCTAAAAATTCACGTTTCTAGCAAGAGACAATGGAATTTTAACACCATGCAAAGCAAACTCTGCTGCATGAGAGTTGGAAGAGAAATGCCAATGCTAACGTGATAATTTGTTGATGGTTGTTTTTGCTGTATTTTTGGTTGTGCTAGCTGCCGCAGGCCAGAAACATCTAAATGATGGTACTGCGTGTGGGTGGCCGTATGTGCTGTGGCTGTCTGTCGTTGCAGATACCAGCTTGGCTGTGTCATGGGTCATTTTGGACTAGTGGGACTAGCTGCCTTTTTTTGTAATAAGATTTCTTTTTTTTTTTTACTAGAAACTGGGCTTTTGATTGTATATTTGTTTAAAGAGATGCTCTTAAATAATTCAGAAATTACAGGAACCACTTAGTGAAGACCTGTGGCCTGGGTTACAAAGCAGGTTAGATGTAATGGGGGTAGCTAAAAGGATATCTGACTCTGAATTGTATCTACTGAGAAGCCTTCTAAGAAGCTTTCCAGTTAATACTGTGTCCTTCTAAACTGTAATAATCTAAATATGTGGAATTTCTCATTATGCCATTTTGGATGCGCATTCACTGAATGGCATTTTTATAAAGGGCACTCAGCTGTCTATTTTTTTTTTTCCCTAAAGGAATCAACTATTTGTAAACATGTATTCATGGCTGTGGTCTTTTTGATTTATTAGTACTTGCACTTATATATGTAGACATAAAAGAAAATTCTGTTGTAGTGCAGCTAAAAATGTAATAAAAAAGTCGTGTTTCTCTCAACTTTCCATTTCTTTGTTGCTGTTCTTTTCCAGGGAAACTGATATTCTCAGCTCTTCTGGATTTAATGCCTATTGAAAGCCTGCCAGTAGTTTTAGAGAGAGTGAATTTGATGATTCACATTATCCTATCCTGTCCTGTGTTTCCCAGAGTTTTCAATAAATCATTTGTTAGAGTTGTGCTATTCTGTTTGGTATTTATTTAGAGAAGTGTAGTTCAGAGTTTTAAGTGGTTCTTCAATGTTTCCTCTTAGATTCCTCTGTCTACATGCTTCAAATCTTAATGTGCAGATTTCAATGAAAGGAAAATGAGAACAAAGTTGAAACTGCTCCAAAATGTCTGAAAGTAGCTTTTCTTATTAATTAGGTAAATAACATGGCTGTTCGTTTCTTGTGAATTTCAGTTCCAGAGCAACTATTGCATTTCCATTGGGTAACTCGGTATTTTCTTCCACTACTACTACAATAAATACTCTATTTTTGGAGGATTGTGACTTACAAAGTATTCCTGTGTTTGTCCTCTATAGGACTGAATGAATACAATTAATTCAGGGAAAATGTATAGCAAAGGAAGGAACAAAGAAAGGAAGAAAGAGATGTTTCTCTAGCACCCAGTTTTCTTTGGATTTAGTGACTGCTCAGGGGGCTGGAGTTTTGGAAGCCTTTTGGAGGAAATGGGTTACAGGGTGATGAGTCAGAGCTTTACATAAAATGCAAGTAATCAAATTTTAGCCCATTGCTATTGCGTTGCTTTATGGGCTTAAATGAGAATCTGTCTGAATGCACAGCTTCTTTCAGGTAATGTCAGTGAGATTTGTGAGTGTATCCTAGTCTGACCAAACCAATAATGTCTCAGCTATTCTCCACTGGTCTGTATCCAAAGTCAGGATGGGAAACAAGTAACACGTTAGCCAGTGGGAGACTTCCGCTGTCCTTTGCTCAGCGTTTTGCCCAAGGTGGAAGTAGAGAAAGTCATTTACCCGTGGTGTGGATGGGTTAAGAGGGGGTTGTGGTGTTTGGAATTCTTGAATTAACCTTGTAAATTCAGAAAACAGATCTTTTATTTATCATCATACATGGCTTTGTCCATTTTGGTGCAATTTTATTTGGTTAACGGCATAGTTACTCAGTAAATATATTTAATATGTGCATTCACAAACCTGTACAGTATGTTTTGCTGTGGCTAAATACTAATTCTAGTCTTCTCAATATTGCAGTCTACCCACATTGCTCGAGCCAGCTTCCAAGTTGATGCTTTTGGATCATCTTTCATCCTAGATGTGACGCTAAACCAGTAAGTAATGATTGCTTCGTACTCCGTGTTTTTTCGAGACCTGGTACCAGTGAAATGTCATTTTTCAGAGGAGGCTTTAGAGGCTGTATTATAGCACAAATGCTATTTCTAGGTATTGAGTTCATCTGTAGTAGCGTATTTTAAGTTCTTTTGTTATTTTCTCATGCACCATTATAGGTGTTTATATTTCCATTGTTACTACTTAGTAGCTACTGTAGTGTAGGTAACATTTTAGCATTATAACTTCATTTGCCATCTTTCAGTTAACCGTAAAGGCAAATCACTATACTCACACAGAGCCTCCATGTATATTAAAAGATAGATTTGCTGAAAACTGGTAGCTGTTAGCATTTTATTAACCAAGTGTAAAGTACTGGGATACAACAATTGCAAGACAGCTAATCCTCAAAAAAGGATGAGATTAATAGTTGGGAATGATGTTTCTCTGGACGCATTTACAGTCTTTTGGGAGCAGCGAAGCACTATAAGGGGGAAGCACACTGTGAACTTCGGTCTACGAGGGAAGTCTGAACAATAGTAAACTTAAAGTGAAATCTGGTATGTGGCTTTCAGTTTTTGAAGATGCATCTCAGCACAGCTATTTAAAATAGCAGTTGTTTTTCTTTTCTGCTCTGAAGTGAAAAGAGAATAAATAATAAATAATAAAGTAAATAGAAATGCTTTAAATAATTCAACTCCCAACAATTGAACACAATGTTGCGTGCTTCAGTGTAAGAGCTGTATTCAATTGCCACAAGAATTTCTGCTATAAAGATGAACCATTCAGATTGCAATGAAAGGCCCTCGAATTTCTTTTTTTTTTTTTTTTTTCACTTGTATGCGCATTCTAAGCAGTGGTGATTTCTTAACATGACTTAAAAACCACAAATGAATCCTTACTAGTTACAGATGGCAGAGATAGTGTGCTGCTGGAAGGAGAGGGAAAGAGTTTGGTTTAGAAGTATGATTTTATAACAAATGCATTTTAAAAGAATCCTAGAGAAAGAATTTCCTGCTAAAAAGCACCAAATCCACAACATTGAAATGTGTCTTGGAAAAAGCAATTTTTATACCCACTTAGACCTTACTGAGAATACATTCCAAAACCTGTTTTTACAGCCAGGCTTGATGGGGCTTTGAGCAACCCCATCTACTGGGAGGTACCCCTGACCGTGGCAGGCGGTTGGAGCTGGATGTTCCTTCCAACCCAAACCATTCTATGATTCTATGATACTTCGGGTGACAGATTAATGTTGCAGTCACAACTAGTTTCTGAAAGATCAGGATTGTCCTTACAGTATGAATTTCAGGTCATCTTGATATAAGTAAATACATTTAGCAATGGCATATGAAAAGACAAGTTAAGGATGTATTTGTATGAGCTGCAGCAGTTCTCTGTATCTCTGGATTTTTTTGTTTATGTGCATATACATATGCACATAAATGCACACATATGTTTAATCTGTTTTGAGATTTATTCTATTTTAATGTCATTTTTTTATTGTCTTTAATGAGACTAAATCAGTATTTGTATGAGTAAGACTGTAAAAATATATCCTTAGTGTTCTTAAAAGTGCCAGAATCCAACTTAAATATGCACTTTTCTTGAGGAGCTATGCTTTCTATAATGTGAAAAAGTCCTATCACAAATTTTGCATAATGAAAACAAGAAGTCTTCAAGGAAACTAAGATGTTTGACTTCTATCATGATATTTAAATCAGCATTTAAAATACCTCCGTAATAGCATTTGCAGATCATACGTAAAAAAGGGCCAAGTATACCAGAGCAACATTTAAAATGTAATTATTCTTGTGAACAAATCTATTTCATTCAGAAGTATATATATATATATATATTTCTCTTCTCTTGCAATTCTTATTCTCTGTATTACATTCTGTGTGCATGTTCTAAGGATCCTGAGAGAAAGCACTATTTTTTTTTGAGAAGTGGTTGGCAAATTTAGCCCAGAGTAGCTTTATATTGAAAAGAAGTTGAATTCTTGTAAGGATCAAAGTCCAAGATTCTAGTTTTCCTCTGTAAAAAATATCATCTGAACTTCTGCTAATATTAAAAACATGCTGAAGCAGGTCCCTGTGGTAAAATTAGCTCTTATGCATAATACATATTTAAGGAATGTTAAAGGAGGTATGGGGGTCAGGGGTGAATAACCTAAAATACATAGGTTATCAGAAAGGAGAGACTGTCCCTGCCTTTGTCAATCTCTGTTCTTGCAGTCTCCATGTCATTTAAAGATTGGTGTAATATGGCTTGTGCATCTGATCATCTCTAGTTACAATGTCAGTAGTGGTCAGTCACACTGGAAATATTCATTCTTCTGTATGGTTCCCCAACTTATGGAGGACAAAATTTCAAAATTAAAATGATAGTAGCAAACGGAGAGCTTTAAAAAATCAGAAACTAAAATGTGCCCTTAATGTCTGTCTGCAAATAGTTTTTCTTCCATCCAGCTTTCTTGTTTTTCTTGCATACTTTTTCTTGACAACTTTTTTGTACTCTGGCAGTTGAGGCTGGCAGAAATGTTTGTGGTCTCCTACTTGTCTCTCTTCCCTCATTGCCGGATACCCTCTGTTTTACTTCTTCACCAAAGGAGATTCTGTTATTGAATCTGAGTGTTGAACCAACTTCCCATTCCTAGACCCTTCCTCTCTCATCTCTCAGAATGGTAGCCTGCAGCCAAAACTGATCTCTGCAATGAAACAAGCTGGGAAGATACAGGAGGTGGGCATGGAAATGTAAAAGCAGAGCTTACATTGACATTTCAGACATCAGGAAAACTGAGGCCCAGAAAGGGAGCATTGTGCCAGTCTTCGATGCAGATGAGAGGAAGGAAAACAAATTTTTCCAACTGGTGTTATGGTGTGGCAGTTTAATTTAACGTTGAAATCTGTGTGGTTTCTTCTTGCTCATACTGGATCTCAGCCAGGTTTGAATGTGCATTTGTTCACATTCAATACAGATGTGACATACACTGAAACATTACCTTGAATGAGAATAA
The DNA here is from genome assembly GCF_033815535.1 of Pezoporus flaviventris. NCBI lineage: Eukaryota > Metazoa > Chordata > Aves > Psittaciformes > Psittacidae > Pezoporus > Pezoporus flaviventris. The sequence continues at coordinate 14,338,540 of NW_026892595.1, forward strand.
GAAAAAATAATAAGCTGTTATAACTACAGTGTAGTTTCCTTTTTTCAGTGATGGTGGTATTTTCTCTACATACTTCACTGTCTTTCTGTCTTCCATTTCCCCCCGAGTTGCCATAGTGTCTCTACAGTGAGCTTTTTTAAAGATAGAATGTTTCTTTTTTAACTTTTTTTTTTGCCTGTTCAGCTGGCTGATGTATTTACAGAGGAGCTTTCAGATCGAATCAAGTTATGTTTTTAAAAGGTTCAATCCCATAGGCAAAGGTTAGGGGTTGCCTTAGTTGCATTGGTGTGTTTATGAATCCATTGCTTCAGTATCCTTATGTGTTCAGAACCGCGTCTAATGGAGCTGTTTTCTGTGGCCATCTTTGTTAATGCCTCCTTTGGCATTGCCAAACCTGGGGCCTGTCTGGCCTGTGGTGCCTACCCTAGGTTCACTTAGCGGTAGCCACATCAGGCAAGAAGGATGATCGAGGCCCTTCCTGGCTGCAGCATCATCCAGTCTATGAGGGCTCTGGTGCCTCCTGTCATAGAGACGAGTAGAAAGGGTTTCCTGAACCTGAGTCTGAGTTGTGCCTGCTTCTGAGGTGTAGTGTGGGGACCAGGTATTCTGCTGAGGGGACTCCTGACCTTCAGAAAGATCCCTCGAGCATCTGGGCACCTGTGTGTGCTCTAGCTCATCATGTTATATCAAGAAAAGCCCTCCATGATCGTGGCCTTTTTGTGGGAGAGTGAACACATCGATAGCCTGAGTGAGATCCTCAGGTTTGTGGTGACAGGGAAGTGCATAAATAAGGATTTCACTCTTATATTCAGCACTTCAGGACTTCTCTGTCCTTCCTGGTGACACTTAGTCACTAGGATGGAGCATAATCACCACTTGCTTTCTCTCCTTGTAAGACAAATTTAATTCCTCTCATGTTAGTGAAAAATAATCCATAAAGAAGTATTAGGCTGGGCAAGATGTGCTCAGAAACCCTACCACTTTATGAAGCCTACACATCTTCTGTTCCTGTTGGGTACCTGACTGTGTCCCAGAGGAGTGCCAGTGCTGTGTATACATTGGTGGTCATGATGATCAAATGTGTTCAGAAAGCTGAAAGATTTCAAATGAGGCAATTTTCATAAATTGCAATCAGTCTATTCACGATGCGGAATATAAATGCCCTTGTCTCTTAGTTTATCAGAAGGTAGGCAAAACCAAAGAAGCTTCTTCAGAAAATATTGATATTTTGTTTATTTCAGTTTGAATTTAAATTATTTCTGGTTAGTGATATGGGAAAGTTCCTGGCACACCAGGATTTAATTATTTTGCCTTGCCACTGAATGCTTTTTGCAGCTTCTGCTGAGGAGGATACAGACATTCCTCATGTCTTGTGGGAATGTTTATTAGTAATGTCTTTTAACTAGAGTTTTGCAAACCTTACAGAATCAGACCGTAAACTTCATCAAAAAATCCTGGAAACAGAAGCAAAATAAAAGGCAGCTTGACAGACAAGTGCCAGCTTTTTCGTGAGACGAACTGCTGAAACTTTGCCTGTAATTTCTTTTGGCAAATGGTCTCCAACACTAATATCAATGTGTCATGTAAGCTGTAAATGGAAAACATATTTCTAAATTTGCTCTAAATTGGCTGTGTGGATTTCAAAAGGATTAGCTCCCTGGCATGGTTTAAAAGGTGCAGTTATGCCATTTGTGACTATTATAATTCCCTGTGAGTCTTTATTCCGTGTTGCCCCTGTGAGCTTTGCACTCCTCCTGGTCACCCACAGGTTGAGGGGCTCCACATGATGTGACGTGACCTGCTGCAGTGTGGTGCTGGGTGTGAGAGGACCTGTCCATGCTTTATGATCTTCGTTACCCTCCTAATGCCTCTCAATAACTGTCTGGGTAACTGCATGTGGTAAGTGATGGTCAGATCAAACCTGAAGAGAAGCAGCTCTTCCTTTCAGCTGTTTTGGGTCTCCCTAAAATCCAACTCAATCCCTTACTAGCTATTTTAATGGATGCCTTGGCTGCACACAGTCCCAGTAGTTTTCAGTAGCAGCTGGAATTTATTTGAATCAAGGGAATTCAAACTCTGTTCACTTTCCTTATTCATGCTCTGTGCATGTAGGCTGAGGAGCCCCACTTGGGTACAGTCAATTTGGTAATTGATTCTTACTTAAAATAATGCCTTTCTTTTTTTTTTTTTTTACCATACGAGAGTGCTCTGAAGTTTAATTGTGACATTTAGTACCATTTTTCAGGTAGCAGGGTATAGACTGGGTTAAGATCTTCTGAATGAGGTACTGAATCACGTTCTGCACTATTTTTGAATTAAGTGGTGCTTATCATGTGCTTTGTGATCAGAGCCCCAGCTCACCCAACAGGATTGTTCTTTCACAACCCCATTTTGCAAAATCATTCTTTCCTTCTCCCAGTCTGTGATGCAAAAATTAGTATGGTCAGAGCTACAAACCAGATTTAATAAACACTTTCTCCCTGATATTGTTGCTTAATTTCAGAGGTTGATTTTGTTCTCTGGGAGACAATTGTTCTGCACCTCCATTTGTGTTAGCATGCTTTGCTAACATATTTTGCACAAACAAATGAAGAATGAAGAATCTGTTGAGATATAAATTGTTTGAATGGATAATTGCCCTCAATGATAAATGTTTGAACATTAGTTTTAGACTGGAAAAACCCTGTAGCATTGAGTTATCCTCTCACCTCAAGTTTTCCTCTCACTTCGGTATGTATAGCACATCAGCCTTCTTTTTGTTCTATCGAATAGGTTCAGCTCCTGGATCTTTGATAAAATGGCATCTTTAATGATTTCTGTGCCTTTTCATCAACCTCTCTTGTTTATCACCATCCTTGCTGAATTGTAGACTTAGTACTGCATTTTGGCAGTATCACATATAAAGGCAGCATAGTTTTCCCATTTCTTATTGATACACCTCTTTACATAGTTCCCAAGATTTTTCTTTCCTTTTATTCCTTTTTCTTTCTTCAGGCACCCTTTTTAAATTTTTCTTTTATTTTTTAAAACATGTTCTTATTCCAAGCTTAGAATTGGCTGTTTAGTAGGTATGTACTATGTTCTTTGATCGTATTTTATCATCACTCTTACTATTATTGAATTTGCAGTCCTGTTTTTTTTCTGTTTAATGTTCTGTTATGCTTAAGTCTTCTTTTGGAAAGGTTAAATTGCTTTTGAGAACTCCATTGCATTCCATTTTTAATACTGTTACTTAGTTTCAGGTTAATAAATTTCCATTATGATTGTTGCTCTATTGTCATTAGGTTTTTCATTGATTTCTTATCAGCTGCCAGTAAAGGGTGTTGAAGTCATCACAAGCTGGCTACTAACTTCAGTTGGATGGGGATATGAAAGTTTAAGTGATGTCTGTGAAATGTTTGCAAATGCTTAATTAGCATTCCAGTTAAAATGAGAATAAAAAAGGTAATTTGTTTCATTCTTCTATTATTTCCAAGTTTGTCACTAAGATAGTTCTAAGCACCTGCGGGAGAATTCCCTGTTATTTCTGAAACACCACTTAAGGTTTATGACTTCTAAGAAAAACAGCATTGGAAAACATTTATGTATGTATACAAAATCTGTGAATTCCCTGGTAAGATACTTTCCTAGCCTATTAAACAAAGCTTCTGAAAAGGTCAGTCCTTTGTTTTTCTCTTAATGGACGTGGAAAAGAATATTTTACTGCTTTTAGGTAATTACATTCACTGGAAGTAATATCTGTAGGTTTATAGCACCACAGTCTTTGTGCTCTAGGTGACCTTGCTTGACCTTGCTTGAGCAGGGAGATAGACTGTATGACCCCCGTATGTTCCTTCCAACTTCAACCATTCTGTGATTCTGTGATAGTAGAATAATTTAAGCATTTATCAGCACTGAGTATAAATTGCCTGTCTGTGGTCTGATTTTTTTGACACAGAAATAATTACAGGAAATGTACTACTGTGTATTTGTGAGTGTGTGTAGGAAGAAAATGATTAATTAGTCTGAAGAGATATTATCATTCTATTACTATAATGTTTTTCTTTCTTGATGATACTCCTTAAATTACCAGATCACTTAGGAGCTATCTATTTTACACACACATATACAGACATACCTCGTATGTACAGATCAATCGTGCTATTTTTGGCATCTTCTTTAAAGTAAAACAACTTAAACTAGGAAAAGATTCTAATTGCTTAACATGTTTCAGTGCCTATGAATTTATCCGCAAAGTGCTGAGTATCTCCAAGTGGCAGTAACTTTAACAATCACATGAGCTCTAGTCATTATGAAGGATTTTAAAAGAAAAATTAATTGTATTTTTGATTTAGCCTCCGCAAGGCGACTATGACACTCAAAGTGTAGTTTCTGGATTTACTGTTGAAATGGAATTAGTGGTGAGGCGCTGGAACAGGTTGCCCAGAGAAGCTGCGGGTGTCCCATTCCTCAAGGGCTCAAGGCCAGATTGGATGGGGCTTGGAGCAACCTGGTCTAGTGGCAGGTATCCCTGCCCATGGCAGGGGGTTTGGAACTAGAGGATCTTTAAGGTTCCTTTCAACCCAAACCATTCTATGAGTAGTTTGGGCACTAGAGGTTTTACTTGAATGTTTGGATTGGATACTGTTACTTCTGTAAATAATACAAAACAAACCACTGACTTTTTCAACTATTTATTTATTTATGCTTTAAACCAAGCTAGAATAGGATTTGTGTTCACGAAAGCAAACAACAGCCATAAAAGTTGGTCGTATAGAAATTAATGATCTTTTCTTTCTTTCTGTCAGATTCTCAGACCACTGTGGCTACAACGTTATTGCTGTCTTACAAATTGTTCCATATGAATACTAGTCAGAGTAAGATGTGAAGAAGGTAGTAAACAGGAAAAGGCATGAACAGAAATGTAAATAGCTGGTATATTCTGTGCTGTCCTTTATAGGGCATCTTCTCCATGAGTCAGCAGCCTTCCTACTGATACAATTCCCTTGATATCCCTCTCCCTGTGTTGTCCAGCTGCTCTGCCCTGTTTTTTTACTTTCTCCTTGAGAACTTCTTTGGCATCATGACCTTCTGTATGTGTGCATTAAAAATAGCACTTACAGAAAGAGAGGAGGTGCTGCAGGCCTTTTAGCTTGGGGCTCAAATACTTTGCTCAGCTAAGCAGTGAAACGAATTTGAATCCCCTTTTTTAGAGAAGAAGTCAAGTGATGCATGGAGCTATGAATGAAGATACAGAGAATGAAGGTAGCAGGAACTGTTAGGCTTTCCATGGGGATCTGGAGGACCGAATAGATGGCTGAATAACCAACAGTGCACAAACTCATGTTTTTTAATTCTTTGGGATCATTACATAAGGAATAGGTTATTCAGCCCTCTTCTATGCAGGATAGTCATTCTACTTAAGAAATGTGTTTTTAGTTCAGAGACTGAACCAATGGGCAGTATTAAACCAATATGTTGTTAACATATGGAACGTTTTACCTAGCAAATAACCGTGCTTGACTTGTGCACACAAATTCTTGCACCAAAGCAATGGACTTGTTTGCTTTCTTTGCAGTATCTATTAAAGACATAAGGTGCTACCTGAAGTCTACAGCCATTTGTTTCTGTGGTTGTGTGAGATTTATGTAGCATTCCTCACTCAGTGGCTGGAAACTGGCTTCTTTCGACAGACTCTATATTGTGGGTAGTCTTTCATGTAATTGTTTTCATTTGATTGAGGCCTGCTAGTGAGTAAAACCTCTTTTACAGACTGTTGTGTTATCTTAGTGCAGAAAGTTTGTTTCCTTGAAGAAAACCACAAGCAAACCAGATTCTGTACTTTGATTTGAAAGGCTTCGCACACATTGCTCCAATTCTCTTCCCAGCTGTATTAGTGTAATGACCCCCTCTATGTGGCGAGACTTTTTTCCTCTTCCAAAACATGCACAAAAATCAGTTTTTCGTATCCTGAAGCACCAGTTAGCAAATGCAAATCTGGTAGGAAATGACTGATCCTGTGCCCTGTTTCCCTTTTGTCAAGGGTGCTGTGGCCATGGAAGCCACTGCTCCCTGTGCCACCCTGGGCTGATAGACAAGTATCCTACTGGAAAACCTTTCACTTCTTGAATATAACCCAAAGATATTCTTATTCTGTTGTCTGTAGTCAACAGTTCAAACAGTGGGACTCTCCATACTTTCCAGGCCTTTGGACTTCAAAGTCTGCGATTGTTACTGCAATGTTTCTATAATGCCCCGTGTAAATCCTACTTTTTTAATTATACGAAATCAAATTTTCCTTTTAAGTCATCTGATTGGAGCAAAACTCAGTATGACACTTAAATTCTTCAAATACCTAATTGCTTCCTATTTAGTTTAGTTCTTTATTGTCCAAGTTTCATTTTGAAATAGTAGGAGATGAATGAAGCAATGAAAGATACCTTGTTTACACTACTTATCAAATAGGGTATTAAAATCTATGTTTTGCAGAAACACTGAACAATTTATTTGCACCAATATATTAAGAAGTTGTTTAATGAAATATTTTGTCAGATAATCCTAACAGAAACAGAGGCATGTGGCTGTTTTATGGTATGCTATTGAAATGAATTATTTTTTTTTAATCCCTTTTGTGTTTCAGGTGTTTTAATGAAGTAGTATAGAATCTGCTTGTACTACCATAAAATACAAATAAATTCATGTAGGCCAGAAAAAATCCCTTTATCAATTGACTGAAGGATTGGCTGTGTGTTAGTAGTTCTATTTCTTACAAAACAAAAAAGGACAAATGTTAGACAGTATTTATCATGTGTCCTCATTCTGTTCCATTTACTTTATTTCTACCATCCCAAAGGAAATAAAATGCTGTCATTTGGTGTGATACACAGTGAGATGAAGGAGAAAAATCATCTTGTGCTTTTATTAAAGATGACCTACTAAGAGATATTTCTTCTAAATTGGGCTTCTGCCCTTTTTTTGAAATATTAAAGGTCAATTAAAAAAAAAACAAACCCAAAACCTTAACGATTTTTTTGTTCTTGACCTTTCTTCCCTTCTTTCTCCATAGAAATAAACCCACTCAGAACCCAACTTCTTAATAGCCAAACTTATTTTTATGCAGTGTTGTGTACCTCATATCAGATCTCCTTGTTCTTGCTGATGAATCTATTGAGGAGGGTATAAACGTACAAGAAGTTACAAATGTGCAGGATGTACTCATCCCCTAAGTAAAACCCCTCCCGATGATACACTGAAGATTGGCCTAAATATCAAAGATATGAGATTTGCTTCAGAAAAACAAAACCATTCATGTCCGGAGGACGTGACAGATTTTAAGCCCCTGGTTATGTGCTAGCCAGTATATCATAGTGGCAGTTCTAAATAGTTGTAGAGATTAATATGTAATTAAAAAAATATAAAAGAAAATCACCCTGTCTTTTTGTAGATTGTGAATTTTTGGTATCTTTTGGTTTTGCTTAAGTCAGCCAGCCAAAAGAAACACAACAATATCTTAAAGATTTTCCCTCTATGAATTAGTTCAGTTGGAGCAAAACTGTGCCTTTTTTCGCTGTAAATGTGGTACTCGTTGTGGCTCTCATTCAACCTTCCTTTCACAGACACAGCCTTGGTGGTGACAGTGAGATTATAATTATGTCTCTGCTTTTTATTGCTCTTATAATGAATCCCACTTTGCTTTTGGTCTGTCAGATTTTGATAGTAGTCAATGAAGTTATGCTGAGAGAAAAGGAGAAAACATGAGCTTGGTGTAATATTTCTATAATAGAGTTATGAATGTTTTCAGAGCAAAGAAATAAGGAAATTCAGGTGTGTTTCCACTTTTTAAAGGGACATATATTCCTAAATATCACTGAAGGGACTAAAAAGTTTTTTGTTATGTTGCCGTATGTTTTAGCATCATCTCTGTTTTTAGATAATTACAAGAAGCAAAGGGATTCTTGCCATGACTTTAGAGAGGCATCGGGTTATCAGTGCATTTTTGCCTGTGTCACGTGGTCCATCTGATTACGGAGGAAACTTCCTAGAAATTAGCCAAAGAATAAATTTGGTTTATTGTGCTTCACTCTGGTAATTTGCTCATCAGTAAGTGGAAATCATGAAATGTGAAGCTGTAGCAAGATCGAGCTGAATATGATACTGTAGAGAAGCTGCCAAGTCTAGCTAAAGAGATTAATATAAATACATTTCCAGTGTTAATGAAAAATGGTGGCTAGAGCTTTTCTCTTATATATGTACAGCCTTTGCTTTGGTACAAAGTTACAGATTTCTTTTGTCTTCCTCTTTTTGGAAGAATTGTTAGATCTTACATTACAACGTATTTTCTGTGTAAGCTTGCTGATCTTTAGCCTGTACTTATCCATAGTCATTCTTTGATCTTCATTTCTTTTTTGGTATTAGAGGATGTATTTCTCTTTAGTGGTTTGCCAAAACATCACTGTTAATGGATTTCTGGTGAACTAGGAATTTTACAAGAGGAACAGATACAGTAATTTTCTAATGGCCGGCAAATACATGTTGTTACCACTTGAATTAGGCAGCTATGCTGTACTCATGTTTTGCTCTTCCTTTTGCCTGATTCCTTAGGTAGACTGTGGGAGTTCAAAAGATGCAATTCATCATTTCTTACTGAATGTGTTTCTTTTCCATATTTGGTGGTATGACTTGGATAATTTTGCAGCTGGGAATCTGGGAAGAGAGAATTTCTCACTAATGAATTTCTGCCATTCCCTTGTTGACCAGGCTTTTGCATGTGTTTTTATGGGTCTTGAGCTGTGAAGGTCATTTGCATTCACCTTCATTCCAGTCCTGCTCCATCTGGACAGCAGAAACAAAGCACTTCAGGCCCAACCATACAGGTTTGCTGGATAATGCCATTTCTGCCCTTCCCATCAAAGTCTGATTTAAATTAGGTTGGTAAGGTCTTCACCACATTTGAGCACAGTCCTTCAGATACTCAGTGCTTGAGCACTGAGCAACATTGTCAGTTGCTGGTTGTTGCTAACAATTCCTGCTTCATTTATCCTGCACGTTCACAGCTGGTTGTTTCACCAGTATAAAAATTGGAATGTGATCTGTGGGTTTACCTGAAGGGCAAAAGACAAGCCTTTCTTTATGATTATGCTTCAAACAAATGATTGAATATTTCACACTAAGACCCTGTGTGGTTTACTCCCAAAAGCTTGTCAGATAAAGCTACTGGTACCAGATTTCAAGGATGGAATACAGAAGGTCGGTGGTAGATGTCTGAAAAGAAACATAATGCTGAGGTTGGGAGAGGTGGTGTCAGCACTGATGTCAGCAAAAATATGGTGGGGTAATAAACGTGCTTTACTAAAAGTGTAGCTTTTGAGTTTGGGGCTGCATTATCTCAGTGCACAGGCATTTAGTGTGATCTTGCCACTTATCTGTTTTTCTGGAGGCACTGCAGTATTTTCCTGCAGACTGAATACAAATTGGTGGTGAAACATATTCCTCTTCTTTCCTACATGAGGTGTGTTGAAACACTTCAATAGTTTTTTTCTCTTGCCTGGTGATCTGCAAATACTTTGCTTTTAGTCTTTGAATTGTTGTCATAGCCTTCATGTTGGTCCATGCTGTAATGCCAATGGATTAGACCAGTACAGTCCTTCCTTCTCTCTTTACAGGTAGGTCTGCATGTAAGACTTCAAGTAATTCTTGTATGGCCCCTGCTCATAATAGCAGCAAGGGAAGATTGTTGTTTACAATAGCATTGTCTAGACATTGGCTGAGTGTGCAAACAATAGAGCAATGTAAATAATGCAGATTCTGGACCTGGTTTCTCATAAGGGAGACCTTCTTGGACACTTACCACCTAGCAGGATTCTGTCAAGTTTCCTGTTTTCCATTTCTGTCCCACCCTCCACCCCAAATAAGCAGACTGGACGAGAGGCACCGGCACTTCAGAGGAGTGAGATCTTTATTGCTTTTATTTCTTTTGCAGATAAACTCTAAATGTTAGTTGCTGTCTTTGGAAGCAAATACCCGGCTTTTATTTTGGTTTCAGTTCTTGCACGTTGATAATCATGCAGATAATTCCTGAGAGCAACTCAAATTTCTCATGAAATGAACATGAGAAAAATAAGGCAAGTACTGCTTGGTCCCTGCAAAGCCTGTCAGAAGAAAGGATTTGGCTTTAACTACATTGGTTTATGATAATAGGACTAAGATATTTTTTTTTTCATTCCCTCTGCACCTCTTTCTGTCATTGAGGAATTAAAGCAGCAACACGAAGACAACATGCTGACACTTTACTGTGCCAGCAGGAATAATAAAAATATTCAGGATGACCTTCAATGAGGGAAAAAATGTGGACATTTCTGTATTTTTTTGTATATTGAAAGCAGCATTAAACTGTTTTCAGAGTCATTTTCAGGTAACTGTAAATCCCTGTGGACATAATCCCCTCACCCAGTGTTGCTGATGATACGAGTTCCTTCCTATTCACACTGGGAGAAAGAAGACCACCATGGTGCTTTCTAATTGACAGTTCAGGACTTGGGAAGGGGGAAATGCCTGGGGAATGAGCAAGTCACGAGTTGTTGTCCATGCTGTTGGCACCCTAGTCCTTCAATATTTATAGTCAGGAATCTCCTTGTGAATTCAGACAGCTTAAAGATGTATTGATACTGTTGTGTTGTGTCAGCTCTATCACCCCATCAGAAAAAGAAGATGCTAGTGGAATTGCACATGGCAAACTAAATTATGCTCCAGCACTCGGATAACTGCTGCCTTTCTGCTATGTTTTATCCAAACCTAGTAGCTAGTTTTCAGTTACACATTTCATATTTTTCCCTATTTAGATGTTTATATAGCATAAAATAAAAGTTATATGTGAATTTTTGCCCCCTACATTAGTAGCTCTGGTTGACTTCATCAGGAGATGCAGGCAAACGTCCTAAAAAAAAGAACTTGGCCTTAGATCTAAAGCCCTTTCTGCTGCATCCTATATTCCAGGAGTGTGTATCTCCCAGTTATCAAAGAACAGCAGTTACTAGCATTTTTAACAAGTCTCTTTCAGTTGTCTTTGAAAAGCCAAACAGAAGGAGCTAAATACTGTATAGGAATAAGAGGCCAATGTTTGAGCACCTTTTAAATCCCAACCCCTGAGATCAGCTGCCATCTAACCAAAGCATTTAGGCATTTGTAAGTGTGTATGGACAATTAACACCCTAACCAGAGCAGATTGATCTTAAACACCAGCTATCTGTAGAAACTGCTTACTGGGATAGTATTAATGTTTTGTGTAATTTTTAAGCTGCATTTTTTTGCATTGTTAATGTATTGTACTCATGTAGTCATGTTTTCCCTGGGGTTTCTGAACGTAGCTAACAATCACTGCTATAGATTACTGTTGTTACTTAAGGAAAGAGGCAAAATACCAGGATGGAGGAGGCACCTCCCAGTTGTCAGCAGCAGGGCTGGCAGAAATCAAGAATCCTTTCCCCTCTTCTTAGAGCATATGGCAACCATAATCTTCCAATTTACTAAAAAGGAGACATCAGACAAAGGAATTGAATTTCCAGTCAAAGAGTAACCAGAGGAGGGAATAATCAATATACAGAGAAACCACCTGGAGAAGCTAAAAGGCTGAAGCTGCATTAGGTATTTCCCAATAGATACTGATGATAATTTTATGCTGTTGTAAATGGGTAAAGCAGGATTGCCTGCTTGCTGGTAAACTGGGAACGCTGCTGTCAGTAAACTGAAGCTGCGTTAAGAACCATTTTTGTGTTTCTACGGGAGCCAGTACTTGATGCAGGACTTGGACCAAATTTGCCACACTAGTTGGGGGCCTAGTGTATTCAGCTGCAGAATTGGCCTTTCAGGCGTGAAGGTTGTTCAGTATGTATAGCATATCAAAAGCTTTCAAAAGCCCAGTGTTCAGAGCATAGTCCTGGGATGTGAGAAACCTCATTTTGAGGTTTCTTCTGCAAATCATCCTAAGTAGGTTTGCTAGCTGCCTTGTCTCCTTAGGCATCTATTTTTGTGTGACTTAATATTGGGTAGATGCTAAAGTGAGATAGAGAAATGCTACTGTAATCTGTGGCAACTGTTTTGTGATTAAGCTAGTGTCAACATCAGTCTGAAGAACAGCAAGGATTTGCTGGTATAGTGACTAAGAAAAGTTGCCTTCAATTAGTGGGTGTGAACAGATAAACTGCTGTTCATTAGTTGCTCATTTTTTCCTTCTTTGCTTTTCCTTACAAATACTTCAGATATGCATTGAAGTAATTGTTACTCAAACTGTGTGTTCAGTAATTTGCAAATAAATGGTCATGTTAACAATTTATATATGGAATGGGTAATGAGATTATTTTAGTATAATACCAGGGTTGGTTTATAGTAGTGCATGAATGCTTCAGTTTGTACTTTCATCGACCTGTGGTATAATATCAATGAGATATTAAGGACTGTCTCAGTACAATCCTGTTAATAAGTGTTTTTAAATAGAGTTTGTTTTTCTGGTAAGGATCCGTAGAAGCCCTCTCTTTTGCATGCAAGACTGAGTGGTCTTGTCCAGTCTCCTTTGTAAAAAGGTAGTTTTCTCCCTTAGTACAAATTTATTATTTTCAGGGTATTTTTTTTTAACCACAATTTTATGGTTTTTTTTTTACAACTTTTTAGAAGTTAAGAAAAAAAAAAGACTGATATGAAAAAAAAACCCAACATTAAAATGATGCCATCACTCCCCAAGTATCAAACTGAACATGCAGTAAGAAACCAGGAGAGTTTTAACTAACCACTTTTACAAAATGTCATCTTCTTTTTTCAGCCAGTGCCCAGTTCTGAATGAACATGATCTTATAATTTTCAGCTGACTCTTTCCTCATCCTTTAAGGAGGTTTGGTTGCCAAAATATCACACAGCTTTTGATCTCTTTCAGCATCAGTGCACCTGTGCTTCAGTGGAGGCAGCTGATGCTGTGTTGATAATTGTCATCTTCCTTCTCATGCTAGTATTTCTAGATCTAATTGTACTCCTACTTCCTTTAGGATTTTGCCTAACTGTAATCTTAGGTGATGTGCTGCATTGTCTCTTCTCATGTATATTTTTGCCTAGGACATCAGTCCCAGGACATTTGTGTCTCTCAACTTCTTTATGGCAAGTTAATTTCAAATTGCATTTGCACATGGAAATAATGAACTGTCTCCATGCTGGAGACACAGGGATCTGAGTAGCCAAGAGGTTTTTCCTCTTGTCGAAACCTTTACTGAAAGTTTTATTGTGGCTCTCCTAATCTGTGCATATGTGTCTTTTATTTTTAATGTGTTATTCCTTTTCCTGGCATAAACTCACAGAGCTACTCCTGCAGCCATGTCTCTTCTCTCTCAATGACTTTCTCCTCTGCTTTTTTTCTTCCCATTTAAGGTCTTCTCTCTTTCACCAATTACCAAATGCCATTCATGTTGTGGTTTGTTTTTTTCTTTTAGTCTTTTTTGGGGGGGGGGAGGGGGGGGTGTGTGTGTAATTTTGTTCATGTGTTTACAGTGTTGTCACAGGGTGTTTTATAGTAGTGCAGTCTCTATCTTCTCTAAACAACAAAAATGTATTTTTCTTAGCTCTTAGAACTCTTCAGCTTTTAATGCTGTTTTTTTTTTGGGTATCTCCACTGCAGAGACTGTTATCAGCGGTACCTTCCTTCAGCAACCCAAAATCAATTTGCAGCTGCCATGCGGTATCTGCTGCACTACAGCATTACTGCACTCTGTACAGAGATTAGGCTTGTACTGTTCTGCTAAAATACCACAGATAATTTTTCTTATTCAAAAAGTGGAGATTTCAAGGTGACCATATAGGTATATTTATACACAAATGTTGTCTTTTCTATTCTCTTGTGTCAAGTTTAGAAGCCCCATGGTGTTTTCACTGCGTGCTCTTGCACTGACTTCTGCTGCCTTCACAGTTTGGGGGAGTGCCTCTATAACAAAGGGGTGACTTATATAACAGATTGCTTGTCCCTTCAGGGGGACAGTTTCCAAGCTTGCAAACTCGTGTAATTAAAGGACTCTCTAAGACTCTCCTCAGTGCATAAACATCAAGTCATTATCTTAGCAGCAGCAGCAGCCCCAGTGGTTTAATCCTCACCACCCTCTCTTGAATTGTCTCAGGGTCTTTTCAGGAGCTTTATGTTGGTGGTGGGGGTTTCCTCCTCAACAGTCTTGGGTTCATTTGGTGTTATTTTTGTATGTTTTCAAGCTCGTATAACACTCTTGTTATTATCCCTGGCTTTATTTATACAGTGATAGCCTCGTTTTGTTTTATATATGTTACCATACAACATAATGGGGTATTGCCCATACGGGTTTGTCGTGGTTTAAACCCAGTCAGACAACTTGTTCACTAGTTTCCCCCCCCCTTCTTGCCCTCCCCCTACTCGCGGAGGGACAGAGAGGAGAATCGAGAAGAATGCAACTCCCACGGGTTGAGATAAGAACAGTTTAGTAACTAAGGTATAACACAAATCACTACTGCTACCACCAATGATAATAATGATAAAGGAAATAACAAGGGAAGAGAATACATCACTTCCCCACCAGTTGACTGATAACTTGTCCCCCCAAGCCTGACCAAGCACCGACCCATACCTCCTCCAACCCTGCAGACTCCCAGCCCTTCCGGCTCACTCTCAGTTACATCCTGGGCATGACGTGCTGTGGTATGGAATACCTCTTTGGTCAGTTTGGGTCAGGTGTCCTGTCTCTGCTTCCTCCTGGCTTCCCCTCTTCCCCGGCAGAGATGAGGCTCATGAAGTCCTTGGCCAAACCAAAACATCCTTGTTATCAGCTCTGTTCCCAGGCTGAAAGTCAAAACACAGCACTGCACCAGCTACCAAGAAGGAGAAAAAATGACTGCTACTGCTGAACCCAGGACAGGGTTCTACCTATTACTCATACCTTATATGAGTATATACATTAAATTCTATCGTGCATGTGAGAAAGACTGCATATCCTATGTTGAATTTTGAGGTATGTGGACAACCTGCTACATTTGAAACAGGATAACAGCTCCTGCCATTTCCCTTATTGTCCCCTCTCTCCCCTTTTTTTTAATTCTTCTGTGGGGATAAACATAGTGCCTAAAATCAGTATGTAGCCAAACTCCAGGAAAATGTTTCGGACTAAAATTAACATATGTGTACTTGAGTTAGTTTCTTTTGTAGTGTGGAACTGGTTCTAGTTCTGATGTGAACGTAGTTTTTACATGAGGATTGCTCTTACATTGTTGTGGAGCTCAGTGCTGCTACTTTTATAAACAGAAGATTGTTAAATACATCCAGGCCTGTCTTCTTCTGGACTTTGATTTACAAATGAAATGAAGAGTCACAATTGTTGTTGATTTTAGATTGGCCTCAGATACTTCTAATTCCTTCCTGATGCTCCAGGATGTTCATATTCTGGTCGCATACATCTTTTTTTGTCTCAAGTGCCTGAGGAAGGCTTGGTGCTTCCCCCAGGTAGCGACTGTATACTGTACAATCAGGGTGTGTGAGAGCTTCCCCTGTGTTTGAGCTGTCTTGGTAGCCCGCCCACCCACCCTGCATGTCTAGCAGTTGTTTGCAGTTGAAAGCAGAGCAAAGAAACGCTCCTGGGGCTGGGGAATCTACTGGTCTGCCAGGTACTCTAGGCCAAAACACTTTATCCCACTATAACTCAAGCCCCGGTCTGTCGAGCAGGGTAATAGACAATCTGTAACTTGAAAGAGTGTTGTGGACTTTAACATACTGAAGAGTGTAAGGTGCTTGCCTAATAAGGGAACTCAAATCATGGGGGTTGCACACAGAACTTCCAAACCCAAAGGCTTTAACTATATGTATCCTAGGACCTATAGTAGTAATAATTTGCTGTCTGAGTGGTGCACAGATACTTGAAATATGCAGCCTCAGGAAAGAGCTATACTCAGATTCTTTGATGGTGAAAATGGGTGGGCATATGTCAAAGACAGCTACTAAATTGAAAGGAAAACGCAGAAGGCTGTGATGTATTGCACGCTGAAACAATCTGTGAGAGAAGTGCTGTGGCTTTCAGCTCACTGGTTTTTCCATTTTCCCTTGGCTGGTTAGAGCTATTTTTAAACTCAGTATCTTTTAAATAATGCATAAGTTAACAATAGAGACTTACAGTACTGGAAAAAAAAACCTCACGAATGAACTTAAAAAACCCAGCAAATCCCATCCAGACTGCTTCCAGGAGGGTCTCTGGGAGGAACAGAGCACATTTGTCTTTGCAATTTTCAGGCATCTTTTGCAGGATTCCTTTTTTAGAGCAAATCTCCTGTCTTTGAACTGAGATTTTTCATTTACAAAGTGCCTTCCCAATCAAAGCAACTGAATAAATGCTATGCTGTAAGAGAGGTACGTCACTTTGCAGGCTGTATGTTTTGACAAAGAACAGTCCAATCTGGCTGTGCGAGTACCTTAGCACCTTTGCATGTCAGGAGGAGTAGTGCCAGGAAACCCCTTCTTCTCTGGGAGTAGTATGCATGAATGGTTCAGCTGAGCTGTGCAACTGCAACTAATCCTGTTTTTCCAAACTACACCAGATCTATAGTCCATGTGCTCCATAGCTATCCGGTGCACAGGCAGCCAAGCCACCATAGCTCTTGTTTGCGTGTGATCATAAAAGGCCTGAAGCAGTAAATGGCTGCCCCAGGAAAGATGGTTAGCAGGGGTGGTACGTTCAAATGGCTTTTGCAGCCTGCTTGCAGTGGCCACACTTGTCTCTGTAGCTGGCATACATCCATGGAGGAGGATCAAGGGAAAGCGGTGGCTGGGAACATTGTCACCATCAGGCCAATTTATCTGGCCCTTATTGCTCTGAGAAAAAAAGAGACGCTGAGCAGATTAATTATCCTGGCAGCTTGCAGATTTGTAACCTCTGTGGTCAGAGAAGCCTGCACTTGCATGTGAACCCTGCCAGCAGGCAGGAACTGCAGAACTGATTTGGGTTCCCCTTAACGTGTTAAACCTGCAATGTTGCTGTGCCTGAGCAGGAGGATTGTAGCCCCTCTGCTCTCCTCTGCTTAGCAGTGACATAAGCCATGAATTTAGAGATAGAGCAGAACTGAGAAATTAGGAACATACTGAGGTATTTGGGTCTGCTTCATTTTTTATGTCATCCAGACCTAGTTTTGCTGGTGAGACCTCCAACTGAAGGAAAGGGAAAACGTCTGGTTTCAGTAATCTCTGTTTGCCTTTATTTCCTAAAAAGTGAACTCTAATGATTGTAAGGGGAAAAGAGGGAGAAGCACAGAGTATTTAGTGATCTAGTATCAATCATGTTATTTTATTGCCTTTCACTTGTATCAGATGCTTTTATGCCATCATGTAGACAGTAATAAATATTCATATGGGTGAAAAGATAGCACTTCTCCCCCTCCCCCAAGTACATTTAGAAATAATTTGCACTCTTATTGTCTGAAAAATTGCAGTTCTGTGCCGGTTTTCAGATACATTATTTTAATACTTTGAGATATTTTTTGAGAAATGGTTAGGTAATTAGAGCTGTTTCATTGTAAGATTTCTCTTTTCGCCCTTTCTTTCAATGTCCATGAATCTATAATATAGAAGATTTTACTATTGATAGTCTGCTTTTTACTAATGAATGTCTGTTCTTAAGACATTAATGTCTTTAATATTAAGGAAATAAAAGGTGTACCGGTATGTTAGCCATAATACAGTAATTGGTGGAAGAGTTAAAAATAATCATCAACCTGATACCAACACAGGAAATGTTTTTAAGAATATTTGTAATCCCTTTATGTCACTGAATTAATTTTTTTAACTGGATTTTTTCTGTTGTTGATTGCCAGTGGTGCACATTAGCAATACCTGTTTAATTTAGAAAAATTGAGCACGAAGTCATGCGTGTAGCACATGTAGTTTTTCAGGATATTGCTCAAGGTTTAGTGGCAAGGGGAGAATTGTGTTTTAGGATACATCTTGGAGAGCTGGAGAACATATTCTTTGGTTTACAATAGGGAATAAGGGCTCTAGTTAAAAATTTTGTGTCATTCACATTACACGTTGTAGAGGTTGTGAAAAAAGGATCATTTTGACTTCATCCTACAAAATATGTAGTATTCTGTTTTTGTAATATTGCATATGTGAATCCCCTTTGAGTGTTTACCCATATATACTAGTGTGTGCATCGACACTTCAGTCAGTGTAGATTAGGTTGCCTTTTACAGGCTCAGAGGGTACACGTGTCTTGTCTTTTCTCATGTTGCAGGCCTAAGGACATAAAAGGTGGTGCGTGCTTCCCTCTGTGCCTCTCATTTGGCAGAGGACCATGTTTTGGATGCCCATATGGTTTGCAGCTGTTCCCAGAACCTCTACTTTTCCTCCCCCTTCCCTGCTGCTTTTCTGCTCATGAGTCTCTTGAAGACTTGTACTGTCCTTTTTTTGGCTCTTCAAGCTTGTTGCTATGGGTAAAGTGATGCACAACAGACTTTTGGGCTCTCTCCTATTGCCTGTATACAGAAGTGACACTCCACTTTGGTTTTCCCAGGTTGCTAACTTCAAGTGGAGCACTAGAGGTTGTTAAGGTGACCTACATCTCCAGGTTGCAGTTCGTAATATTTTTTTCATTTTCAGACCCCAAAGGATGATTTAGACTAAACTCCAGGTATAACTTGAGAAGTCTGTGCCATCAGTCTTTAGTCCCAGAGTACAGGACTGTGCACAAAAGCGAACTTGGAGAGGTTTTTGTCTGTGAGGATGTTCCCCAGGAAAGAAAACTATGCACAGGGTCTTTGGGTAGGCTTTCTTCACTCTCTCATCACTTTACAGGCTCACAGACCTTGCAGTCTCATGACAGCAGTGTCCATTTTCAGGAAGCTTCTCTCTCAGGGCATGGCATATGGAACAAAACCGTGCATTCTGAGCAGACAGCGCTATGGATGATCATATGACCATGCTTGACTCTGTGACCCAACCGTATTTACTCTGCTAGGAGAGACTTAATGTGACAGTTCGCACCTACTGCTTTTGACTTCTTGAGTAGTGCTGCCCTATAATGACTGTGAGCTCAGGTGGTTTCTTTGACACATCTTTCTGTATATAAATTAGTTTTTGGAGTTGTGTGAACTATGCTGTGAACTTCTAAAGTAGGCTTGCCAGTGATAACCCGCCTTCTTATCAAAACTAAAATAAATAATTGCTGTAAGGATAAGATGGTTTTCTAGTAGAAAAATAATGTATGTGTTTGCCAAAATCTTATCTAATTTATAATTTTTTTTTTCTGACAAAACCAAAAATGATAAAGAAGTTTGGGATTTTTTTTGGCCATAGTTTCATGGTTTTTGGTGGATGAGAAACAGTAATGGTGGGAGGAAAGGAAAACAAAGCCATTCTTTAAAAACATTGCAAAAGCTTTTGAAGTGTTGGCTTAAACCAACGTATTTTACAATATTTGAAACATTTTCTCAAATTTTGATATAAACTAGTTTACATTTGTGCTTCTTATTCTTTTGGTTGTATTGTTTTCCAGCAAGCTTTCCCTTTCCTCCCTGGATGAGATATTGCATTCTGCGTTTCATTCACTATTAAGTGCGTTGCTGTTTCCCAGTCATTGACTTCTCTTCAGTCATAGTTTAGGGTTCTTTGCTGCGCAGCTCTGCAAAACTTGAATTTGAGACAAGAGTGTTATTGTGCTTTTGGAAATGATATTTTGGAAGTCTGGGATAGTAACTCATGGTTTTTTCCATGTCCTATTATAAACCTCTGTCAATAGTACTACTAAAATATGTATTTGTATCCTGAGTAAACTTCTGGGACTCAAGTGACCAAGTAGCAAATAATAATTGCTTATTTTGAATTGTTTTCTGATGTTTTACAACAAGTCGCTCATTCAGAAAAGATGAATAAGATTCTATTTCTGTGTGTTTCTGTTATTTAAGTATCTTTGAAGATTAAAAAAAGGAATTGCTTGGGGACAGAACTTATTTGGAAAAAAATGTTAATACACTCTTTCTCATTAGACTTTGGGGTCTGGTATCTGTATGTTGAATTACCACTAGTGAATGGAAACTGCCCTGATAAAAGTGTAAAGGCATGTGTGCTATTTATGGCCCATTTATGGCATGACAAAGATGGTAATGAAGTAGAACTTTCTGAGCTTTCACTGTAAGGTAATTTCTGTTTTAAAATATACTGGGAAATGAAAGGATTTTAGGAGTACAAAATTGACACTGGACAGAACTATGTCAACATACTGTAGGCAAAAGCCTTTAAATAGGATCGTGTTTAGATAGTGGGGAAGACAGATGGAATGCGTAGGCTTCCTTCAGCTTCAGGGTGTACCTGGGTCAGGGTGGAGGTGGGAGGAGCTGGAAATGGCGTGACCCCTGGGACACCTAATGTATTTGCCCTCCACTCCTACCTTTTTCAGTTTTAGTTTATTTGCAGTTCTGCACCTCTTGTCACCTTTCTGAGATGATGGTGTGATAGTATAAATAATATTTAGTTCTTTCACCGTCATCATTTCTATTGGACATGAGGCTATGGTTCTGCCTTGCTGCTGAAGGAGCAATTCCTGTGCTCTGCTGCACACCAGTGCTTTTGAGTAGCAGATCTAAGTCTACATTTTCTGATGTCAGTTTCCGTTTAATTTTCTATGAATGAAACACATTCATAGAACAGAATTCATAGAAGCACATTCATTGGCACATACATGGATTCAGGTGTGCATACCCATCTATGCTCATAGACTATTCTTGTAGTCTGAAATTAAATTGGCATGAGTGGTGTCTCACCTCAGAGGGTTTAGTTCTGTCAGGGGCTGAGTGCTCTCAACTTCTACTCATTTAAATGGGAATTGGGCACCTTCACTTTGTGCATGCTCAGATTGTGAGGACTGAAGTATGAACTTTATGTCTCAGAACAGTATCATCATCCCATGCATAAAGAAAATTTATCTAGGTGCTCACAATATCTGGAATAGCACTTCTTCATCTCCAGCTTTTTGGTTACCTCATTCTAAGATGAAAACATCTCTTCACCTTGTCCTCAATGTGTGCTTCCTGATGATATTATATATTAATTCTGCAAATGCATTATTTAACTCTAAAGAGCATTTTAGGCTGCAAGCTGTTACAAAGTGGAATAACCTATGAAAGGATGCTTGAGCTATGGGGAGGACACACCTACACTATTTTTAGTTTGTTTAAATAAATATTAATTTTATTCTATTTGTATATATGGATTAAGAACTTGTAGAGACTATATGGTTGCATCTCAGGAATTTGCTAGTGTTTCTCATGTTAAATTGAGTTCTGTTAGAGGAGCTTTTAGACTCAAATATTTCAATGCAAAATACAAACACATACATATTTGGATAATTTCTGTGTTACTTTTTCATGTCTTTGGTCCAATGAAGCCCTTGTATGGCACAAAATGGAAATGATGGAATTGATGTCAACCCAAGAACAGTCTGAAAAGCAAGAATTAGGCTACACATCTTATTATAGGTTCTCAAGTTATACTCCTTGATCTGAATCAAACAAATCAGAGCTTTGAATGGGAGAGTTGTGCAGGTCTATGGCTATACAGAGATGTGTTTTGGAAAAAAAGATTTGTTTAAACTGTTACATTTCTGATTAAAGTTTCACTTTGTAAAAGTTGGATGAACTTCTTTGATGGAAAGCCATTTGTTGGAAATTCCTGACCAGCACTAATTAAAAACATGTTTTCAGGGCATCCGAGGTGTCTCGGGCATCTTGCTATCTGTTTTTAATGCTCTAAAACTCTAATTGCTATGTAGCATGATCATTTTCACCTCCACACATCATTGGTCTGGAAGCAAAACAAGTGTAAATGGAAAATGCATTTATTCCTGTAAAAGCATTCCTTAAAATTACTCCTTTTTTTCCTTATTATCACAGAATTATGGAATGGTTTGGGTTGGAAGAGACTTTAAAGATCATCCAGTTCCAACCCCCCTGCCATGGGCAATGATTTTGGCAATCAGTGGTAGAGATTACATTATCTCTCCCCAAGGAATGATAACTACATGCAAAACCCATTACCTTGTAAGGAAATATGGATCAGTGTATACATCTTTGTGATTTAAGGTACAACTGTATTTATTTATCTAACTTTCAGTTTAATACTCATCTCCAAATATTAAGATAGAGTGCTGTAGATTTCAGTAATACCAGCAGTGTTTAATACAAGTACTGGAACTATTCCTGTTGAAAAAAACCCCAAACATTTCAGTATTGATTAATTGGTAGTGTCATTGTAAATATGTCTGTGTCTTTTTTTTTTGAGGGGGCAAAAGACATCTGGGTTAGAGATACATATATATACACACACATATAACCCTGTGAGTCTTCTAACTTAAAAGTCATTAGCATTCTTGGAGGTTGGTTAGCTTTAATTTATAGTTTAGCTCAGCATTAAATTCTACAATATTGTGTGGAACTTTTGGAAGGGTTTTTTTCTTGTTCTGCAAGCCACATTAGCTTCCCTGATGATTGCTCATCAAATGGATTATACTGCAGAACTTGAGTCTTAAATACAGTTTTTATTATAAGTAACACATGACATGTTAGAAGGATTATTTTTAGACCCATAAATAATTTTAAGTATCTAGCAAGATTCTAGAAATATGTAGTAAGGAGAATAATAAGGATATCCTTATACATTTTGTACTGAAGAAGAGAACACAGTCTTGAATGTGTGCTTGTCAGTGTGAGCTGTAGTTATAAACAGTGATGCCATTTAGCTAAATTAATGTTTGCAAACCCACACGTGATGTTCCTTAAGAACTGATGAACACTGTTGTGAATGAGAGGCTCTCGAGCCCTCCACTGAGGCACTGTTCTGTATTCCTGCGGGTGTTCCCATGCCTGATTTTCAGGCACAATGAACAGAGGCATCTAAATTAGGAGGCTGATCTCCCAGGATCTCTGTAGCCAGCAGGGAGAGTGTGGGCTCCTGCAGGTGGGAGTCAGGGCAGGAGGCTGTTGGGAGGGCAATGTCTTGCCATTGTGAGCAACTGCTTGCTCTCTCTGTTGGCTGTGCAGAGGGGGACCCCATAGGGACCAGCCTCCCAGTTGGGTGTACTGTTTTTTTCCTGTGGCTCAGCAGAGTGAAGAAGGGGTGGGTGATTTCCTTGTCCCTTTAGAATGCCCTGTATCTTTGCTCAGCTTCGGAGGTTGCTTTAGGACATCAGGTTAGCTCAGGATGAGGATAAGTGAGGAGGTGGAGTAGTTCTCTTGTTACAACAGTGTCAGCACATCACTGAGAAGCCAAACAAAGATGACAGGAGATTTGAAAGTAGGTTTCTTGTAGAAATGCTTGGTCAAATTCAAACTCATCGTTCACTGAATGGAAATTTTAATTAGAGACAGCTCCACACTAAGATGCAGATCATAGCTAGAGCCATCTGCCTGTGACTGTATCCCTGGATGATGAGATGGCTTTACATATGCTGAGTATGCTCCTATCTGCAGATCCCACCAGTCAGCTGTGTTTCTCATCTTAGTTCTGGATGTGCAAGTGGACCTTTGGGGGGGCAAAAGGACAGGAGTGCAGGAGGGATGTAGGCGCTCAGAACTGACTCTGAGCTCTCTACTCCCTCTCCCTTTGCCTGGCAACAGTGGCACTTTTGGCTATCAGAGGTGTGATAAAGTGCTGTGCAGAAGGAGCCATTCAGGGTAACTGAGTCAAAGTCTCTAAGGGGGAATACGTTATACCGTGTGCCCTTTAGGGAAGGGTTTTTGTTCTCTCAAGGCTTTCTACCACACTGCTATATAGCATTTAAAAGGGTCTTCAGCTGTTCTGCACTTTTCCTTTGTTTTTTTTTTTATGAACAATCCTTTGGCTATGCAGTTGCTTTGTGAAATGGACTCTAAACAGACTTACCTTTTCATCTCAGTTATATTCAGCTCTTTGGAGAGACCGTGATTTGGAGCCCTTTGGAGGGCAAACAAAGGAAAGGAAAGGGAGGAAAACAAAGCATATGCCAGAATGGCAGAATATGTTCCTGCTCACTTCTTCATCTGCTAGAATTGCTTTCATACTTTCATCTTTTGATTCCTTCTACAGAATGCACTTTGCACTGTCACTGTAGTGTTTTGTTGTGCCATGTTCAAAATGTAACTGTTTGATGCCAGATAGTTGCCAAATTGCAAAGAATACCATTCTTGGAGTCTTACAGAACTGAGGTAGCAGGTGCTCAGCCTGACCTACAGAAAATATTACAATCGTGGTGAAAAAAAAAAAGGTACATGTAAGTAACCTCTGAATGAAGAGGTTAGTCCTGTGAAAAGTGATAACCGGAATTGGCGCACTCAAATATGAAGATCCCTTTTCAGCCTGAAGAGAATACTTCAGAATAAAAATAGATAAGATTAATAGGTAATAATAAAGATACTTCTTAGAAATCTATTCACATTTTATAAATGGGTATAAAATGTTTCTATCTATAGGCACATCATTGCTGAAAAGTGAGAGGCTACAGGAAAAGATGGAATAGTTATAAGGGTTTGCATTATGACAAAAAGAAAATGTTGAGTCTCTGCTAGCATCATCAGCCCACTCCAGAGAAATCGTCACGGCAAATGTTCTGAAGATGTAGGGAGATGGTGGTGATTCAGATTTAAGACTCTATAGGAAGAATGCAGTATACTTGGGTTTGCTTTGACCCTGCCAGTTTTTCCATCCTAGGATACGTATCTTCTGAAATTTAAACCATTGCTTAGGTGGCAGCATGAGAAGTTGCAGGTGGTTTATTTCTGAGCATGGCTGTATAAAGTATGTCAAATTCTGAAAATGTCTGTTAGAACATTAGACATGTTAGTGGGCCTGCAGGATAAAACAATTTGGTTTGTGTTTTGAGTCAAGAGAGAAAGCAGGTGGCTGCTATTTTCTAATTATGAGAATTTTAAGCTAGAATTCTCCAAACAGAAAATTCTGCAAACAAGGCAGTGGATTGGTCCTGACTTAAGAGAGGATAAGACATGAAAGATGAGAATAAAGTGATAGAAAAAGTTGTGGTGAAGGAGCAAGAGGAGACAAACAAATTGGATGTATAATGCATAGTATATTGCTGGTTGATGCCTTCTAGGGATGTAAAATATATCTTTATACGGATATAAATTTGTGTGGATATATGGCATATAGAGGATCTGTGTGTGTGTGTATCTACATAGGATACATATATGTGCATAAGAAATGGCTGGTAGCAACAGAACATCAGTTGAATGAGAACTTCTACCAATGCTCTATTAGTGAGCCAGCTGCAAAGCTCAAGATCTGTTTATAACTTTTTACCAACTAATGCACTGAGTTAGGTGGATATATGAATGCTGTTAGGAATGCCAGGGATTTCAGCCTGTTCCCTTTTTTTTACTACTTAAAAACCAGCCATAGTTATGTCACCTGCCAGTGTAACTGGCCTTAATAGTCTTTGAGAAGGAGTGTGAAAATGAATTTTGTATATAAAGCAGCAGAGCTAGCTTTAGGGTAGGAGGGATGTGATAGTTATGATAAGAAAAAGGTGAAATATTGAACCCTGCAAGTGTTTTGTGGTAGGATTTTCAGTATGGGTTGAATCGTAGTCTTATCCATGCAGCAGCAGATGGACAACTGACAAAGCTGCATTTTCAGAAATGGATGTCCAGTTACAGGTATGGAGCAGTCTCTGCAGTGGATGCAGTTAGCAGGGTGCTGCTGACTGCTGTTGTTCTGTACAGCTATTGAGGTTACATAATGTGGATACAAACCATATATTTAAAAGCAATCCTGTGCTGATATGTGGACAATAATTTGCATCCTATCAGCACAGATATATTTTCTCTCAGAGTTTCAAGAAATTACTTTGGGTAGAAAGGGAATTTTAAAATATCAGATTTCTGAATTTATTTTACCCTAAGGAGTAGTGACAGTGATTAAACACAAAACAAACAAAACTGCATCATACCACTGGTCCATATGTCCTGACACTGGCAGTGGGAGATACTGTGAAAGAGCATGGGCTGGGCCACTTTCCGGGTCCATTCCACTCACTCCCTCAGCATCCATTAAAAGTGCCAGAAGGCACATCCCTCCATATGCGTTTTAGTGCCTGTTAATGAACCTGCTGTCTGTGACAGTCCCTTTCTGGGATACCTTCTGATACTGTCTACCTGTACAGCCTTCTGTGGCAACATGGTGCAGAGAGTCACAACTTGTGTGATATAGTGCTTTCTTTGATCTGTTTTAAATTGGTCTTCTAATTTCTTCAAGTACTTCCTTATTTTACTAATGTGGAATTAGGTGAATAACAGCTTTGCATTAATTTTGTCTATGGCTCACGTGATATTGTAGACCTCTGTCATATTCCCCCACCCTCACCCTATCGTCTCTTCTCCAAATTGAAGAGCCTTTTGAGTTTAGAGGGGATAATTTACTGCTAGGTAACACACAAGGAGGCGAAGTAACCTGCTGGGACATCAGCAATGCCAGGGCTGTCTGGCAAGCCAGCCAAATCTGACTTGGAACAGCATTGGGGAATGGATTTTTTTGTCTCTCTGAAGCTAGCTGTTTTCTTGCAGTTGTGTATGCTAAATGAAGATTGATGATTGTAAGTTTGCGGAGCTGTGATAATTCCTTGGACTGTGTTTAAGTGATTAGTGTTGTCTCAGAATCTGGCTCCTGAGGATTTGGTGGTTAAGGGACTCTTGTCTTCCCACTCTTCATTCATTTTTTAAAATGGGCCATGCATTTTATTTCACAAAGCTTTGTGTCGTTTGTCATGGGTGGATATTCTGTGATCCAGTAATGCAGACTGCTTCTTCAAGAGACGCCTTTCGCTGTCTCCTTTAACAGTGCATTTGGATTTACTTGTATACTTTCAGACTAAAACCCTGGCTCACTCACAAGTGCCGTGTGGGGCCTCTGACTTACGATCCACACAATGTGCTGTGCTATTAAAATGGATCTTCTATATCAAATGAGAGAGGTTACAGTGCTACAGCAGGTACCTGTAATTTTAGTTCTTGCTCTTTAACTTGCCTGTCATTGTAGGTATTTTTTCGCATTGTGACACAGTTTTCCTTAGCCCCTCTACCAATAATAGGCTTTTTCAATGTCTTTGTAGTTTCAAGCCCATTTCAATCTTCTTGAAATTCTATCAGATTGTCTCCATCAAAATAATTTCTAGAAATTAATTAGTTCCTAGATTTAAGGTTTAATGTCTTTTGAATTAAAGCTATTTTCAGCTTTTCTAAGAAGTTCTAAAGTTTCATAGAGTTCACATATTTTGTGAACAAAAGTAAAAATAATGGTAACCAATTTTTCTTACCTTGTTTCTGAAACATCTTGGGTACTTGAACAATTGATGCATTCATTAGATTAGCAATAAAACCAAATTTCTCCATAATTTTTCCATCCATATATGCTAATACTCTTTAATTATATGAAAATTCTTGTGGCATGAGCAACACTTCAAATTTGAGAATAAAATTCAAGTTCTAACAGCAGGTAACCAGGAGTGTAAGGGGGTGATCATCCTAAGTGCTTATAAAAGAAGTGACAGCACAGGGGGGGAAAGCTTTGCTGTCATTAAGGATGCATATTTTAGGATGGATGTACTTAGTGTCAAACTGTAAATGTAATCTTGAAGAGATACTGACTCCTTTGCTGGTCTTTCATGGCATCATGCAGAAGCAGGAAGCAGCAGCATGGAAATGCTTGTTGGTAAGAAGGGGTGATGAGCTGGGGATGAGCTGGGGAATAGAAGAGTAGGAATATGACCACGAAGAGGAGACCTGAGGACAGAGGAGATGGATATGTTGATGAGTTGTTTGAAAGGAGATGATAAAACAGGCAGGAGCAGGAGCTGGGGCACAGCTTAATTTGCCCCCTTGTATTCCTATTTTATTCATCTTAAGTTTTTTTTATTTGTGTAAATCAATGCTATTGTTGCTGAAGTAAGGTAGTCTGGGAGTGAAGCAAGGTTGTGCTAGCAATAAGGTGGTTTGCTGGACAGTCCCAGTTTATCTATTACTTGGTTGGCAAGTGTACATGTGCAAAGCAAGTGGCAGTGCCTGGTCCCTTTGGATTTCTTACTTGGCTTTGGACAAGCATCTCCCAGGTGGTACCTTCAGCATTTGCTCTAGTGACTGATCATTGTTGCTTGGGCACCCTGTGAGCAGGACACTTCAGATCAGCACTGAAGGCTCCAAGAGCTCCTGAGTTGTTCTAACTGCAACACAGGGCAGGAAACACCTGAAATGTGTTATGATAAAAAAGATATTGTATTTCTACAATATCACATGGCTCTGTGAAGTTTCAAACTAAGCACCCAAAACAAGCATACTTTAAAGCTTTCTAGTAGCAAGTAAAGTGCTACCACCTGCTTTCCTGAGGACCAGTATGTGGAGGACTTAGTATTTCCGTTTTGCAAATACTTTGAGAGACCATCACAGAAATGCCCATCGGTACAGGAATAATTTGTATATTTGCTTCAGGACAAGATGATGTGTACAGTAACTAGAATTTGAGGGCAAATCTTGAAGGAACCTACCAAACAAAAATATTCAGTAATGATCATTGACTAAATGATACATATATCTTGTACAAAATATATGTGCTTGTATTTAACAGCATAAAGCCATGTCGGGACCACTTTGAGATGGCTGATATTTTATAACAAGTAAGCATTTAAGTTTGCAGTTTTTCTTTATTAATATAGTATTTGTGGACAGTAAACAATAGGTATAAAGAATTGGGTTGGAATGTGCTTGAAATCACAAGTGAGTTTACATGGGAAGTGATTTTTCATGTAGTATAAAACAGCTTGACCGTATGAAGAAGCATATTAAAACCTAAGATTAGAACATGCTAGTAGATTTGTGCAGGAAAATATGTATCCTGTGCCTCTTGTGTGCTTGCCTTTTCCTTTTATTATTAATTTACCATGTTCTCAAATACTAAAATTAATGATGTTTATCCTGATTCTAAAGCAACAAGCATATGAATTATGGCATTGAGGTAACTGCTTTGTAGTAGTGGTATGAACATGATCTAAAAATATGTGCTAATTTTCATAGGATTCCTTCTGAAATTTATTTAGGAAAACAAAAAAGAAGCAATTGCCTGAAGTTATACTGGTGTAAATTATTCATTAGCAAAAGCACAGTGAGGTTTTATTGTGGTGCCATTAGTACTGTAAGGAAAACTAGAGCAGAGTAAGTGGACTAACTTATTTTTGTCTGACAAGAGTATTGACAGGAAAGTTGTGAATGCTCCATCCCTGGCGGTGTTCAAGGCCAGGTTGGACAGAGCCTTGGGTGACATGGTTTAGTGTGAGGTGTCCCTGCCTGTGGCAGGGGGGTTTGGAACTTGATGATCTTAAGGTCCTTTCCAACGCTAACTATTCTATGATTCTATGATTTTAAAAACTGCCATTTATTCTTTAGGCTTCTTAAAGTCTCTGGTTTATCATTATGGCCTCTTGAGTAGCAGTGTCTCCCCCTCGATACTGGGAAGAATTTCTGTGTGTAGGGGTGGAGCTTCCTTGTTAGGGCAGTAGATTAGATCTCCCTCTTTGGAAGAGAAGACTGTAATCATCTTCCCTCAATCATGAGTAGGATGAATTAACTGCTGTATTGACTTTGTAGTGCTTGTACCACAAAATGCTATAAAATACATGATTTCTTTTTTTAATGCACTGTATATCACTGTATATTTTTTATCTACCCATTTTAATAAGCATATTAAAATAAGTTTATCAGTGTGAGAAATATTAAGAATAATTTGGTTATATTTGAGTTGCAATAAAAATAGAATCTGAAATTGTGCTTTCAGAGCTGCTTTAGGTTTGTTTTGCTCTTGCTTTGTTGGGGTAGGAAGCTATATTCAGATTTCATTAAAACATAGTGATATGTGTGGTGATATGAGTCAGTAAATGATTAGTTTGCATCTCTAGCTGCAGAACTTAAATATAAACTTAATATTTTCCAGGGGAAAAATACAAGCAGTATCTGCTGATTGTGATGTGCCACATTTTTCAGTGATTTCCCATAAAATTGCTGATATGGTCATTTAGGTAGAGGAGATCAGACTGAATTGCAAAGGTTGAAAAGGATGGGCTAAAAAGTCTGTGGTTTAGTAACTGTAGGTGAACAGTGGCACCACAAAATGCCTGCTGTCAGTGAAAGCTGGATATACTTCAGGTACAGTTCACTTGCACATGTCCAGCATCAGGATATGGCCACACCATCCTGTGGGTTGAAAATACCTCTGTTGCTTTACAGGTTTTCCTTGCAGCTTTCATTTTGTCCTCTCTCCTTTTTTTTATACTAGAGATAGTAACCATGTGCATAATAGAAATTTAGTGAAATTAAGCAGGAATGTCTTCAACTTGCTTAAACCTTTTCCCATCAAGAAATAAAGCTAGTCCAGTAAATCAGACACATGCTGTTTGTAAGACAGAACAGTAAGAATTCATCTCCAATGCTAGAAGAGAGGCCTCTGCACAGGGCTGCAGAGTTGCTCTGCAGTTTGGTGTCTGCAGTAGGATGCAGGGCAGTTACTATCATGTCCTGAAGGCAAATTAGCTATTAAGGGATAAAGGGACTAAGTGCATTTTCAAGTCAGATTGCATTAGGGATCCAAGAGAGAAGTCCTGGAGAGGGAAGAATTGAGCAAATCTTGGTATTTGGGAGAAACTTGATCAGGGATTCAAGTTGTGTATAGTTGACTGCTACTGAAATGTGAAATTAAGCTCCAGCGGAGGACTGAGATTAGGTACGCCTCAGCACTTATGTATAAGAAAGGACTCAACCCATTTGTAAGTCCCTAGTCTTTTTGGAGAAAGTCTTTAATAGTTGGCAGGAGTAGAAATATTAAGAAATTACTTTCTCCTTTCTCCCCTTCATATTAGCAACAACAAGAACAGAAAAGCACAATAAGAATGTTTTAAAAAGGAGAGAAGCTTCAATTTGTGCAGACAAGAACCGACTGTTTTTCTCAGTTACTTTTTTCTTCCTCTAAGTAGGCACTGTGAAAATTGCTGCGGTATCTCAGAGAAGCTACCTAATTCTGATTGATTAGTCCATTCTGCTAATTTAACATCTACAGTTGTTAAATTAACTATCCACATAAAAACAAGTCAGCAATTCTTTGGAGGGGAAGGAGGGGATGAAAGTTTTAGAGCTGTGGCTATTAAAGCAGATAGATTCATGGTGCATGGAGATAGCTAATCCCCCCTGAAATGCAAGGAAAGATCATGTATGAACAGAGAGGAGGTGTTAGGGTCAGCATAAGGATAAAGGAGAATTAAAATGTCCTAGCTAGTCAGATAAAGAAATCTGCCAGCTTAGTGGTTTCTTTTTAGTTTATCTTGCTGTATTTTTTAGTTAGCTCATGGCTGATACTGAAAATGTTTTAGGACCATAGTGTAATGTGAGGTAATCCTGATTCTCCTTTGTACTGTTACTGACTGGCAAATTGAATAATCCCTTCTATTCCCTCTCATCTAGTTTTTCCACTTTCATGGTCCTTGTTTTGTGATAATAATCAACTTGCCTTCTCTTCCCTGGTGTGCAAGATGAGATGTTCTAAAAAATTATCTCCCCTAGTTACTCCTTCCCTATATATTATTTCTGTTAATGAAAGGAGTCTTTCAGCACTTTTCTCAAAGCAGTATGCTGGTAGTTTCCCATCTTCTACAACAGTCTCCAATATGAATATAATTTCCTCCCTTTTCTCTTCTCTTGAGGGGATAACTTTCCTTTACATGCTTGAGTTATAATTCAGACCTTTCCAGGTTACTTGGTAGAGGATGTACCCCACTGGGAAAAATCTTCAACTTCATCTTTATGTGCTTGGTACCTGAACAGTGTCCATTCCTTTTACTGCAGGCCTCTGAAGTGTGATATTGCAGGAAGCCCCCTTATTACAGCTTGCTCCTGCAATGTATGTTAGCATTAATTGTGCAGCTGATATGGCATCTTCTTCATATCAGTGTTTAAGTCATTTCCCTGAACTGTTCTGTCTTTTTCTCTTGAATGTCTCCATATGTCTGTTGACAATTTCCTGCTGGCATTCAACCCATCCAGGCCTTTCTGCTGATTTCAGCTAAAGCTCTTGTCTTCCTTTTCAGTAATGCATCTCAGCTCAGATCTCTCATTTGATGTCCTTGTCTTGCATCGTATTTGATCTGAAATTTCAGGTGTACATATTGGAGAGTTGTGGAGACAGAAATAGGGCTAAACAGACAGATGAAGTGATAAAGAATTCCCTCAGTGTCCAAGAAGACTCAGCAACAGTCTCAGATATCCTGAAGCCAGACGTTTCTCTCATTTATAACACTGATATGCCAGCAAAGATGCATTTTATTACGATGTTGATGAACTCCCTTTATTTCCACCTTTCTTAAGTTTGTAAGTCTTGCTTTGGCCTCTAAAGAGGCCCCTATAATTTCTGCTCTTTTTCTTCCATGACTTTTAGGCATTCCATCTTTCCTGTCTCTTAAATTGGGAGAGTTAATTTTTATTCAGATGCTAGTGATAGGCGTTTTCCTTTTCTTCTTGAAAATGAAAGTTTCTATTACATTTCCAGGGATAATTCCCAGTTTGTTATCCATTTCATACTCAAATGCAAACCTGTTCCCTTTTTAAAAATCTTTAATGGTCTCTTTTTTTCTTCTTTCAAGTTGAAATGCTTCATAATCTCCTGGTTTTTTTCTTTCCCGTTCTTTAAGCACTTGGCCTGCCCTGTCCTCTTTTCTCTTGACACCTTATTTCTCCCCCCATTTGCTTCCTGGAGCAGCCTGTTTCTGCTGGGGAGCCCATCTGTTGCCAAAGCTCATCTATTTTCCTTGGTTCCCAATCCCAGCTTTGGTTTGGTAAATCTCATATGCAAATGCTAAAATTAATTCAAGCTAGAATTTAAGTGCATATATATGCATGATCTTGGATAAGGATCTAATTTTCTTAGTTGGGCTCTCTTGTGTAAGAAAATTCCCACAGCCACCTCCTCTTGTGTTCTACTGTTGTGACTATTTGGGAGAGTTGGAAAAGATGAGAGGAGCTTGCTCATTTCGTTCTTGCGGCCCTTATGCTATTGGGTCTGTATGGGATGGACTCATGTGGTTATGACTTAACATAATGCTCCAAAACCCAATGCTGCTGTAAACAAAACCACTACTTAATTTGTGTATATTTAAAATAACAGACCTCTGAGAAGAGAATTGCTATTATTAGCATAGCTGTTTTTTCCTTGTAAAAGCCACAGATCACATGTGCATCTTCCCTCTGAAATGACTTATTTTTAGGCCTTAACATATGCAGGTTTTTGTCATGCCTTTTCAAAGAATTAGTATCAATGCCTCAATGAATGTTTCGGAAAATCTCACTCTGCAGTATTGTCTTTTATAGTGTAGATGTTTTTTTCACTGTTATTTTCTACATCCCTTGTGTTTCTAAGATATTTTTCGTGGGTTTTTTTTGTTTTGTTTTTTCACATGCAGATTTTCTTTATGCTTAATACCAAAACTACTATTTAAACTGTCAAAGGTGGCTTTCAGGATAGATTGGCAAGCAAGCTAAATTGTTTCTATTTCATCTATACCATAGGAAAAGGTTGGATAATTTACATTGAAATGTACATCATTTTAATGCTGTTTGCTCAGTGTCTTATCTTGCTTAAATAATTTTTATCGTGTTTCACTACAGCTTTTTTGTTTTAAGGTAATGACTTTTATTAAAATTGCACAGTTACCTGCTTCACTGTTACTGAAGACAAAACATTACTCTACTTATGAGGTGACTTCAGTTTCCAGGACTGTGTGTAATTGTTAGTTTGTAGTTGAATTTATAATAGCACTGATTGCATTATTGGATGTGCAAGACTGCTGTATTTTTTATGATATTTTCTGTGCAGTGAGTCATAATAATAATAATAATAAAGCATAATATGACATAATTTGTAGGTTTTTCTACCGATAAAGTATTACCAGATGTATCCTGCCTGCCATGCTACTTAAGGTAGGCTTTAAAAAATGTATTTAAATTTGTTTGTAAGCTCTGGACTTGATTCCCAAAATCTGTGCAGGCTGGTGACCCCATGATGTTTCCCTTCCAGCCAGGCTTAATTTGGGAATGGAGGTACCTGCCCTATCCTGTCACAGTGGCCCAAGGCAGATGCTGAGGGAGAAGAGCAGAACAAGAATGTATGAGGCTTCCCCAGAGTCCTTTTCCAGGACTCCAGAACTTTGAGTCAGGTATGATAACTGAGGGTTCATTTGGCAGCCCTCAGTTATGTCCCTTAACTTGTCCATTCCCAGCTTGAACCAGTATCTATTCTTTCCTGTGGCAAGAGGTTCCACACTCTAACCAGGAGCTGTGTCAGAAAAAGTCTATTTGTCATCTCTTAGTTCTTTCATTGTACAAAGCAGAGAATGATCAACCTGTTTGTTTTCTCATGCCAGGCCCAATTTCCAGATCTCTGAGAACTCAATGTATGATCTTCCAGAACATAAAAACATAAAAACAGTAGTATCTTTTAAAAAATGACAATAGCAACAATTTTGTCAGGCCCATGTAAGAAGACCCTGTGCTTCTCCTTGTCATCTCTCCAAATACAGCTGCAAGTTCTAAGTAATTCTGTTTGATCTCTGTCTTTTGTACTCTATACTTACTTTTTATAATCACTTGCATCTTCCTTTGCATAAAACCTTTTGTGCCCATCAGACAAGGAGTCTCCAAGAAATAGTCACTAGTAAATAGTTAATAGTAATATTAATAGTAAAATTAGAACCCTAAGCTATAGAGGTGGCTTTAGTAAATCTATGGAAGCATAGACTTTTGCTGGGAAGAAAGTGTAGTGAATGCTGAGAAACTATATATCTAACTTCAGCAAGCTAAACTAAATACATTTTAAGAGAGCATCTGTCTGAATTTATGAATCTGGAAAAAGCATACAAACCTTATAGAAGTCCTTGAGCTTCCCCTAGGTGAATGAGTGTTCTGAATATTTAATACTAACTTCTAAGAGGAGTTAATTGTAATCAGTCAGTCAAACAACAACATCTCTTTTAGGTGCTCCTCTTGCAGGCTGCTATGCAAAGCATCAACTGGCAGCTGCTCAGGTAATTTCCTTCCCTTGCATCAGCTCTGGAGCTTATCATACCTCTTCACAAGGGACTTCAATTACCTAATGCAGCAAAACCATAGGTTTGTTGCACCCTTCCAAATGTACTTTGATGAGTGCCAGTGCTGACACGAAAAGTATTTTGATGAGTGTTAGTTCTGACACTGAGAGTATTTTGATGAGTGTTTGTGCTGACACAGGTAGGTTTAACACTTGCTGCTGAGGGGGCACTGAGACTTGCTTTCATCAACAACCAGTTGTGAACTCACTGTGGCTGAGGGGACCCCACCTCTATAGACCCGTTTCCCATGGCTTCTCCTATTCAGAAATTTATTAGTGTCCCTCTTTTTGTTGCCTCTGTCACTTACACTCAGGTACAAAGTCTTTCTTTCAGCATGTATTGACTCATTGACTGTGCTTGTACATTCAATGTTCTGCCAGCATCTTTTATAGCCTAATTAGCTAGTTTACATCTTGGTGTATAAACTGTGGTGCATTCAGATCCCCTTACATTTCAATTTTTTCCTAGATTTCAGGAGCTTTCCATTCCCTGGTTACCTTGGGAGTCTCTCTGTGCTTCCAGGTAATTGAATTTTCTAAGCAAAGCTGTCCAGTACCTGTCCTCAGTATTTGAAAAGAAGTCTCATTTGGACAATGGTATTAATCTTACCTCAGTTTGACTGGAAATACATCTTCTTTGATGTACTCTGGGATGACAGCTGTGTTTTTCAGGAAGGCACCCTATTGATCTGGCAAATCATTTTGCCAGAAACAAGTGAAGTCATGTCTTTCTTCTTCTTAAATTAGGCCCTCCAAAGCAACATAATAGAAATTCCCTCCAGCCCTTAAGTGCATATATTTGGTCTTTGTACAATTGAATTTGATCCTTTTTCTAATACCCAGTCATGAAGATCATCCAGTTCTTTTGTGTGGGAATTTTTTCAATCTTTGTCTTTATTCTCCATGCTTTCCAACTTGGCATTATCAGCACATTTTATTAGAGTACTCCTGGGTTTTGTGCCTGGGTTATTAATGCAAATACCAAACTGCCAGTTTGTAGGGCTGATATGGAAGGACCCACACTATCAACCTTGTCCTGCTCTAGGCTGTCACCAGTGTCTCTGTGAGCAAAACAGCCCATGGCCTTGATGCCTGTTTAGCCAGGGCAAAGCTCCAAAGCCAAGCAGCTGCTGCCCTGAGTCCAATCTGCTTCCCTGCCCTCCCATAGCTGGTCAGCTCGCTTCTAGCCTGGGCGTTTGAAGGATAAACATTCAAGTTTGACTCTTTTGCTGAGAAGGTTTTGTGCTCGCGGCCTCTTGTCCTATCAGTCAACGTGACGTCATGTTTTCTTTACCAGTTTTTCATCTTTTCCAGTTTGATTGCCTTTTGGGTAGGACAATATTAAATCTTTACACAGATGTATAAAATAATTGGTAAAATTTTGAAATCTTTGAACATATTTAGTGAAATTTCTGATGTAGATGATGTGCTTTCCTAGACAATAACTTGGGTGTGAGAGGATTTGACTGGTTTAGCGCTGAAGTGTCATAATAAATGCTGTGTGCATTTAACTTATATAAATTTGCCT
Source organism: Pezoporus flaviventris (assembly GCF_033815535.1). Classification (NCBI taxonomy): domain Eukaryota; kingdom Metazoa; phylum Chordata; class Aves; order Psittaciformes; family Psittacidae; genus Pezoporus; species Pezoporus flaviventris. The sequence continues at coordinate 14,375,229 of NW_026892595.1, forward strand.
CAGGTCTGATTGTTTCTTCTCTTCAGTGTTTGTTTGAAATCCCTGTGTACTTTTGAGTCTGGGTTTGCTGTCACCCAGAGCATTTTCCTCTGCTGAAGCCGCAGTGCTGCAAGGGGAAGCGGGTGTAAGGGATGGCCCCTGGTGGATGACTGCCCTGGCTGCCCAAGGACAGCATGGCACCTGCCGCCTGCCTACACTGGGTGGAGCTGGCTGTGAGCTTATGGTGTGGTGCAGTTTCTGTGGCTGGTGGCTCTGTCTGCCCATTTACTGTGATACTGATCTCACCATATTGCTACTACAAGGTCATTTCATGACCTTGTGTGCCATTGTGTCCTTTAGAAGTCTGCCGAACACAGCTGCCATTTTACCTCAGATACAGCCTACTGCAGAAGTGACTTCAAATGTTTTCTCATCTTTATGCTGTTTTCTTTCTTTAAAATTCACCTAACTTATGTACTGCTTTTACTTACAAATAGAAAAGTCTTCTGACTTAAAATTGTTATCACGGGCTGGTTTGAACCTTCTGTGAAGGAGCCCCACCCTCAGTTTTTCTTGTTCTGCCTTCTGGTATTAAAAATGAACGTATGCCATGGACTGTGTGACTCCATTGGAGGTGGTTGTTTCAGTGATTTTTATGGACATTTTAGGAAAAGTATCCTGCAGGTTTTGCCCTTTTCAAATGTAAATGTTTAATCAGTGCTTGCTGAGAGGGAGTGCAAGAAGACATGCGCGAGGCTTATGGTTCTTTTTTTCTTCTTGCAGTGACCTATTGTCTTCTGAGTATCTTGAGAGGCATATCGAGCAAGGTGGGAAGACAGTGGAAGTGAAAGTAAGAATTTCCTGTTTTATGCTTTGATTTTTAAATTTGATTTTCTTTTGCTGCTAATGCAAACTCACCTGTTTTCTTGTAAGGAGAACTGAATTTTCAAGTCATTTGTTTCACTCTTCCAAGGCAAATGAGTTTCATGTCTTCTAACTTTTCATTTTTTTACATAAGAAAAAAAAAACACTGTATTGGCAAATTCAGTACATTAATGTTTATATCAAAATGCTATCCATGAAAAGTGTATGTATGGTAGTCCTTTTCACTAGTAAACATAATTTACTTTTGATGCCCGTTAAAGAAAATCTTTATGGTTTGGTAGCTAGTATTTCCTCATTGTACTAAACCCCAAGTTTGTTGTTTTTAATGAGCTTCTTTGTAAGTTTGAGACCAGTAAAATTTATTGTATAAGATTTCCAATTATCTAGTCACTGTCTTAAATTCTGTGTTTCTTTTTCTGTGTATTTGTTGGTGTGATGGCTATAAGATCCTGTTGCAGGTGTCTTCTGTGAAATGTCCTACTGCCTTTGCAGAAGTGTTTTAACTTGCATACAACATGGGAGAATTTCCCTGAGGACCCTCTGTTTGTTAGGATAATATTTTGAAGATATCAAGTATAAAATCACTGTATAAAAAAACAATCACAGGTATAAAAACTGTAGGCTACTTAAAAGGTGTATAAATGCAATATATGCTGTATGTAATGGAAACTCTTTAAATATGGCTATCAGTCAGGTCAGATTTTGTTAGAAGTTTACATTTTATTAAAAAACCTTTCAAAGTCTTTTACTAAATCTGAGTTCATCTGAATACCCTGAAACAAATTTATTAATATCTGCAGTGTGAAAGTGGAAATCCTTTAGCCACTGAGTAGCTGAGGATACCTGCTTCCTTTGGTTTATCCCTTTCTATCATTTGCAAACTTGAAATCTGCTTGCTTTCTACTCTCTGATAATAGTCTGCACTCATTATCAGACTGAGGCAAACACATACCGTGTTCCATTATATTGTAAAGACTAATTTCTCAGTCAGTCATACTCTGCAGTCAAGAAGTCTTGACTCAGATTCAGAATATGAGTCAAAGCAGAAATAAAGATAATAGCTGATATTAATAAGACCAAAACAATCCATTTGTCTGTGTCAAGGCATATATGAAAGTTAGCTAAATTAATCTATCTGAGCCCTATCACTGACTTAGAACAAATCAGTTTCTGATACGTAAGCCTTAATCAAGCAAGGAAATGTTTGAAATCAGTGGCTCATGTCATGTAAGTACTGTTTAATTGCAGGGGGAAGAAAAGGGCCGATTGGGCCTTTTGGAGGAAGGGTCATAAAATGTTTTCTGGGTAAACATCTCTCAGTCTTCAGGGTTCCAGAGATTATTTCCCCTTCAGTTCACTGTGGTATACCTTCAGGGATGGCTGTCACTGCCTTGCTTAGTACTCCCAAGTATGCTTTAAGTAGAGAACCATCATTGCTGTGTTGACCTTGATGCTCGAGATGAACTGAACTGGGAGTGAAAGGATCACAAGGTTGCACTGCAAAGAAGGGGCATTGCTGCTCGGTGGTATGTTTCCCTCTCCATGCTCCCCTGCACCTTGCACACCCATGGGCAGGGGATCAGGAATGGCCAGGGTGTGCAAGGGTGCTTTTCTGCCCCTTCCTCACCCACTGCTCCAGGAGTTCGACAGGCAGCAGACCTACGGAAGTGTGCCAGGAAGGAGGATGTATATCTCTTGCTTGTTTTGCTGCATTCCCGTGTCTGGGATTGGAGGAGAGGGAAGTAGATGATGTGACAAAATGTCCGTAAGAGCCTGTTTGCCACAGTCATTGTCAGAAAAGTTCATATATCAAAAGATTTTTGGAAGAGTGCAGGCTGCTGAGTATATTTTGATGCCAGGCACTGAGTGAGGTTAATTTCAGTGCCAGTAGATGTTTAAAAATAAATCTGCTTCCCTCTGTCCAGCCAGTATTTTTCAGAGCACCTGTAAGTGCCCTGGAGAGCTCTGTTCATCCATCAAATAATTTCTGAAAAGCCCAGCAGTATCTGTTTTGTATTTGAGAAGCTGAACTCTGCTTTATATCAAATATTTCGAAAATCCTACTGCCAATACAAGAATTTTTCATTATGGTGATTTAGTGCCTTCAATTTCTGTTGAAATTGTTTACCATAACTGGTAACACCACCTTTAAATTGGTACTTACAATACATGTAATTATTGTACTCGATTTTAGGTATTGTGCAGATTGCTTAGATACTTATTTAAAAATAGCTAGTAAAAGGGTGCAACTTATAAATAAATCAGAAAATATGCACTCTGCTATGCAGCATATTCTTAAGCAGAAGCAGGAGAAGAGGTATTTCAGAAAGGAGCCAGGTTTCTATCAGTTGCTTTGATGCGCTGCTCTTCACCCACCTCTCTACGATTTATCTTTGGCTGTAGGCTGAAAGAGAGGCGGCCTGGCAACATCTCTCTTGCTGCCTTGGTGGGAGAAACAGTGACTGAAAGAAAATGTCCAGCTGCCATCCACTGCCAGCTGCCAGCTTTGAGCAAGCCTGTTCAAAAGGGCTTCCTCTGTTCTTAGTCCTCTTAGCAATAAGAGGAGACGTGTTTCTTTAAAATACATATATATTTCCCTCTTGTATTTCTTGGTGCAGAAATACTGCATAAACATGGAAATTGTCAGTGCTGCTGTTGTGCCATCAGCAATATGGGAGAGGGCAGGAGCTTTGAATCACTGTGGGAAGGCAGCTGTATGTATGTGCACTCAGCAATTTGGGAATGTTACAGGCATGAATGTGTCCAGGAAGTAGATGTCTGCCTTGGCTTGTGTGCGATGTGTTGATAACTACTTTTGCCGGCCCTCCTCCTCTCCCCCCCCCCCCCCCCCCCTTCCAAACTTCCTGTGCTGTAAAATACATATGGATCTTCTGCCATTACTTAGGATGCTTCAGGCAGGAGATGGGGGGAGGGAAAGGGAGAAACGTTCCGATCATTAAAAATGCAACTCTGAAGGAGCAAAGGGTTTTTTATGGGGAGGAGAGTCCTCAGTTGTAACACACCTTTCTATTATAAAAGAAAGTTGAATTATATTTGATTGCTGCATAATTTGTTAATGCATCGGACTGTTGGGAAGGTGGAATGTTACACGTTTTTGCAAGATGCTGGCATTTAGCAGCTGCAGAAGCGGGGCTTTTCTGTGAGATGTCCTTGTTGATTTTTCAGTTAGGCAGCACCTAAGACATTCTTATTAAACCAGCATCAACGTGCAATGCTTAAGAAAAACAAAAGGAGGTAGATCATAGAATCATAGAATGGTTTGGGTTGGGAAGGACCTTAAGATTATCTAGTTCTAAACCCCCTGCTGGGGGGGATTTTTGAATTACTTTCGTGTCTCCCACCTCCTTTACTTTAGATGTAACTCCTAGGAAAGCAGCAGTATTGGCCTGAATTCCCTCTGGTAGCAAAGAGAATAATCAATTAATAAGAAAGAGAAAAACCCTTCATGCATTGCCTTTTCCTGATTGTGTCAGTCCAGATCATCCTATGCTCACAACACATGAATAACTTGTGTGTACTTAATGTTGCTGCAGTATATCTGTGTCCTTTTATCTATCTCTCTTTTTTGGGGGGGGCTATCATTCTGTCACTGATGCTGTCAGTAAGACAAAAGGCAAAACCCAGCTATGGTGCTGAGTAGTTCACATTGCTGGATTTTTCTCCCTCAGAAGGAATAACTGATATCTATTCAGTGACAATGTCTCATATAAAATGTTTCAGTTTTCCTCTTTGGAGAGTGTAGAAATAAATGCCTGTATTCCTCAAAAACATTGGACAAGTCTATGAGTGCTTATAAAATTGCTTTCTGAAAAAAATTAAGCAATGAAAATAGTTCAGATCCCAGAGAACCTGAACAGGTAGAGTTGTGGTAGATAAATGCCATGAATTTTTGATGGCTTGTTTAACTATAACTAGAAGGAACTATATTTCATAGACCTCAGATTCTTCAGTGCGGTGGTATAAACACAGTATGTGTATTATGGGTACAAAATAGCCATGTTATTTTATGCTTACAGCATTAAAGAATATTGCTTTTTGCTTCTATTTCACAGCATGCTTATGATCATGATAGTATTAAACAACATAAATGGAATAATATTAAATGCTAAGTACTGTTTTCCTCCATTGTGGTGTTGACGGAGAAGCTTTTGCCAAACTTGCCTTGTGGGTTGAGATTGCCTTGTGGCTTTGTGTCCCTGCAATGTTCAGCCTCTGCCTGTGCAGCAGTGGACGCGAGCAATACAGTGAGTGCCCAGTGCCTTTCTTCAAACCACCTGTGGCCGTCCTCTCGAGCTGGGTTGCCCCATCATGGCCTTGTGCTCTGCAGTGGCTCTAGCAGAGGTGCCATCATTGCAGTTTGGGGATGAGTATTGTGGGGCAAATGCAATTTAATGCTGCACAGAAAAGAAGAGCCCTTGGCTGGTAGCATTCACAAAATGCCTGTTGCTGTAGCTTATGGGTATTCTAATGCCTGTGTGCAAGAGGGGAAGATTATTGTTCTTACTTGCCTTGCTGTGTTAAAGTCTCAGCTTATGTGTGCTGTGTATTTGAAAGGCTCTTTAAATGTTCTTTTCCAGGAAAATAATATAGAAGCAGCCTCAATATGATGGGTATTGCTTTATCTGTTAAACTCTTTCAAATCTGATCTGCTCAGGGAGTCTGCCTGTGACTGAGGGCGACGTCTCTGTATTGCACATCTTAGTGCCTGTGTTTGATAAGACCTTATCCTCAGTAGTATCCCAACATTTGACTCTGTCGCCACAGGTATGAACTGATCATGTCTACAGTCTTAGCTGTGCAGCCAGAATAAACACTGAGCCAATGAGGAGGTCATTTTAATCATTGATTGGTATGTTTCCAGTCTTACAGCGAGGTGCTTCCAGCAGTATCTTACAGTTTTAAGGTCTTCCAATGTCTGAGCTCCATAGAAGAATCTCTTAATTTTCCTTTAGCATTTGTTAACTCACTGTTTTGTAATCAAAGAGGAAGATATTTCAGCTTGCCAGAAAAGCCCGTATGCTAAACAGGCTTTCTTGGGAAGGATTACATTTTCTTCCTGAAAACTGGAGCTCCAGTTTGGCTGATGGGAGGGAATGGGAGGGGAGCACAGGGTGTCTCTGCAGTGGGAGCCTGGAGCCCGGGGCTGGTGGGTAAGCTGTGTGTGCATGTACCCAGAGCTTGCACAACCTGGTGATGAGCCCCTGGGGAAGGAAAGAAAATGAAAAGGAACAAGTCATAAATAATGCAGGAATTATGTATTCCTTTTTCTGGCAGGCCGTTTTCAGCTGTGTCCAGAGACTAGAGAAGTTGTTAGTACCAGAAAAATTGCTCTCTTGCTTGTTTGAGAGGAGATTTTTGAAGAAGGGTTCCTGTAATGTTGTCAGAGCTCCTCTTCCCTATTCCCTCAACAGAGTCCTGCTTGCCTCATGGCATATTATTAATAAATCTAGGCCGTAATCTACTTTTAGTAATAGCAATAAACTATCTGAAGAAGAGCTGACAGGGAATCTGTGAGGCTGACACAGTTTAGCAGGGAATTCCTGCAAGGTTGATCTTCAGACTGCTCTCATCAAATATTTTCATTAATGAGTTAGGTAAAAAAGAAAGAAAAAGTATATTAATAAAATTTGCTAGCAGTGCAAACCTGGGAAGCATTACAATGTACAGAAGAAGGTGGAGAAGTAGCTATCTTTGACCAGTGGAGTAAATTAAAATGGGATGAAATTGGATATAACAAGTGGCAACTTCTTTCACTTAGTGACTAATTATAGGCATTTTGCTGTATGGTGGGAGTTCATAAATTCAAAGTCTAAGAAGAAGATGATAAGAGTGTAGTAGCAGAGCAGGGAATGACTCTATGGCATATACCTGATAGAAACTGTGGTCCCAGAGTATACTGGTCAAACTATTTTCCATAGATTTCATCTAAAATTAGTGTTGCTGTATGTGTCTTGAAGAAGAGATGAAAAAAATTTGAAATTTCTGTGTGTTTTCAGTTAATCTGGACATCTTTTATTTCAGCAATGTTATGCTGCTGCATTGAGTTTATAGGCATTGAGAAATATCTCATTTTCCTATTTTAGCTTTGATTTAGTTATGAAGGCAATCCTTTTGGGGTTTAGTAAACTATAATGTCTTCTGTGGGGTGCCAGGGCAAGATAATCAGCCATCATATATAATGCATTTGCCTGACCCAGTGGTCCTACAAGCTGGCATTTCTAATGTACATTTGCGTTAACATTTTTAATATGTTTTTTATGTTCCTGCTGTTGCTAGCTTACTTTTTACATACATCCTGTTTCTGAGAAGCAGGAAATTGAAAGTGGCAGTTTTCAGTATTACAAGTTCTTCCCAGGCCGTGTTTTTTAATATACTACCGTAGGATGACTCTCAGATTGTGACTCATGTAGGATCTTACAGGTTTAATTATCTTGTCGTCCTTTTCTTTGTGACATAAAAAAAGAAATCCAGTGGTTTTAGCTGGTCATGGAGGGGAGAAAAATTGTCAGAAAGTGGAAGCCATCAAGAGCTTAAAACCTACATCCCATTGTGGATGTGGGCCCCAGTAATGAAGTCCTGGTTCTGCTAAAGGGAGAAGTCAGGTGCCTTTGTGACCATCGTGAGTCACTTCTTCCCTGCTGTGGTTTTCACATGCCCCAGAGGGAAGGCAGCAGTCCAGTGCTTGAAATTGCAAAAAAGTCATGCCAGACTTTGTGCACCTCATGAGTTATTTCCCAGAGAGTGGCATCAACCAAGTGTTCTGTAAACTCATACCCTTCAAGGACAAAGTATGCCTAAGAGAAATTAATGACTGCTATAACATTAAGGAGCATTAAATGACTTTGTAGATGTTCATATTAAAAAATGAAAGTAAATTTTGGGGTTTAACATAATCCCTTTGGGGGTGAATTAAGCTAACCAAACTGAAGCTGCTGAACCTCTGAAAGAGTGCTTCCATGCATGACTTAGCTAGATGTCTTTACTGACTTGGTCTTGACTTCTGTAAATAGCTTTAGCTATATACATCTGTTGTTCCCTACAGATTCTGAGCTGGCACTGTATTATATACAGTAGGTTAATGTTTCTGACACAGTCTCAAGCTCTGTGAATTCTCATTTAAACAGAAGTTTCTGTCATTCAGAGATGATGAGCCAATGAGGAAATCTAATTAGTATATTTCTGCATTTTACTCAGAACTTTGTCTTCTGACTGATTGGTATCCCTGTAGGTGTGTTCCAACATGTCATCCTCTGTGTTGTGTTTGTAGTAATCTTGTACATCATGTGCTTATAACTTGGCTTCAGACTCGGAGTAGGTTGATGAAATGATGTGACAGATTAGTATAGGTAGATTATAATAAATTTTCATATAGTCCCTTAAAATGTTTGCTCCCTTTTGCCTACATACAAGCATGCAGGAATGGGACAAAATGTCATTAAAATGACTTGTCTGCCATGACTCAGAGATTCTAGGCATTTCTACAAGAGCCGAATTAAAGACAACAGAGTAGGCAAAAGTGGTAGCCAGCCCTGTTCTCCTCTGCTTCATCTTTATCTGGCAGCTGATAATTAAAATAATTTTCCCAAACACCAAGGTAAGGCAAGTCAAGAGGCTGTTTCCCAAGCAGATGCCAAGGCAGCTCCTAGACCAGATGGTGTTATGCTGGCGTGAGCTCTCTGTCCACACCCTGCAGCTACGTTCGTAGAGCATCTTCTCTCATAGCTACATGGCAGTAAACACAAGCCTGGTTTGGCCTCCGAACCAGGAAGCTGGGCTGATAGCCCTGCCATCTGCTGAAAGCACCTACCATGAGTCACCGATGGTTGCTGGAACGAGTCTCCTATGTGCAGGATCCTGTCACATAAACGCGTGTCTGTGTTTTTTAAGTGTTGCAAACAGCCTTCAAACATGGGCATTTTGTGGAGAAGCCTTAGAAGCTGTGATGCTTTATCCTAATTTTGGAATCCGTATTTGTGATTTTAGAATCTGAAATAGTGTTATAACCTAATGTCACTACAGCACATTGGCTCCAGGTTTTATGAATGATAGCTGTCCTCCTACAATGGGAGGGAACCATTCACATATTCAAAACAGTTGGCTGTCAGGAGTCTACAGTACACCACAGCCAAGTCCAGAGACCTACTCTGCAAAGAGGTGATGCGAGGATCCTTGGAGTTGTTATGAGCTGTGTAAGGGCTGAGCCCAGGGTTCTGCTGAAGGACAGCATGGTCCTGCCAGCTGGGCCCCTGTCTTTGCCGAAGCATGTCGATTAAAAGAGATTTTCTCTTGATTCAGTTATAAAGCTCAAAGTGCCATTTTGACTTTTCTACTTACAAGTAGAAACCCATCCATTTTCTCAGTTGTTTTCTGCTGTAGAAGTCAGCAAGAGGGTGTGCATTTTCTTCTCCTGTTCCCCTTTCTCATGCAGCCTTAGTTATCCTTGAGTCAAAACTTGTGCAAGCATCAATAATTTGTAAATAGATCTAAGTGATTACTCAGGAAGCAGTTTTCAAACTAGTGACCCCACAATGGGTAGTTCTTTAAAAAGCTAATCATTATATGGCATTTCACAGAATGGTGGTGTGGTGATTAGCTGGCCTTTTGGGAGCTTTCTGCTGCAAAGAAAGAGGGAGCTGTGTTACTAGGATCTGAACTAGACCAGCAATCTCCTTTCCTCTGGATTAATGAGTGTTAAAATAGGAATAGGTAGCTGCTGGAAGAAGGAAGTTATTAATTTTAGGGTCAGTGCCTGAGTGTATCATGAGTTTTAGTGGCCAGAACCTCTCCTAATTGCAGAAAATTGCTTACTTGAAGATCTGATGTCGGGTATTATTTGAAAGCAGATGAACGTGCATCCTTAATTTTTCTCCCCTGGGAAGGTCATAGTGTCTCTGAGGTGAATAACAAACGCTGTCAGTGTATGGTCAGCAGTTTCTTCACTGAGACTGCAGAGAAAAGTGAACCACCGCTATCACTGACTGTCATGGCTGCTCTTTTGTTTTGCTTATTTCCCCCTTCATTGAGAATATCAGTTCATGTGGGTTTTGTCTCTTTTTGTGTTTACTCAGCAGCTGGTGCTCCTCTGGGCAGGGACAAACTATCCTAAAAGATAGAAATGGGGACAGATTTTACTTGCATTGCTAAATCTCTGCCTTCACATTTTTTAGTATCTTTGTCACACTGTCTATTCAGACAGGCTGCAGGAAAACTTGGACAGACATGGGCAAAAGGGGTTGCTTGCTCATTGGTGAGGAGCTGTAGCAGATCACAGGGCAAGATACCCCTCATTCAGGATTTTGCTATAATTATCCAATTTAAGCATAAGTTGAAGGTTAAGTCATAAACTGACCATTATCATAATGATTCATTTCTTCTAATTGACCCTGGAGTCATTCTGATTTTTATATTTTTTGGTAGGTTGTTAGTACATTTTTAGCTCCCTGAATCAATAGACTTCTGATTAAACATCTGTATAGTCTGCATTGGTCTTGGAAGTCACTGTAAAGGTGAGAAGTTTCATGAAGGAAGCAGAACTTACTGAACTGAGGAAACATCAAGTACGTGTCATGTGCGTTGGCAGAAAATTTGCCTGGCGTTGTGCTAACCACAGTGTGAACAGTGGCTGTGTGCCTTGTGGAGGCAGAAATGTTGAACTTCTCTCTGCTTTAGCAGTTGATTGCCTTTGGATATGGGGTGAATGTGTGGTACATGTGCTGCAGATCTGTGTTGCAGACATTGTCACAGGCTGACCTTGTCTCATAGGAGATGATCTTCAGCCTAATTTGCTCCCAGGCTCTACACTGGGCAGGTTCAGTTTTAGAACAGAAAGGGGTAAATGTGCTGGTAATGGCTGGCATGTGTTGAAAGAGCAGTCTTGCTTTCTCTTCATCTTAACGCTAAACCATTCTCTGGTAGCTGACAAAGGCCAGTGTGGAAGTTTGATTTGCTGAGGTGGGCAATTACTGCCTGTTTTTGAGAGAGTAGAGAGGGGTTCTTATAGCTACAGGAAAGCAATAGCTCTTCACAAACTACCCTTGATGATCTCAACTGAACTGTTGTTGGTAATGGTGCTAATTTCAGCTCTTGCGGGAAGTCTTAATTTTCATATGCCACCAGAACATTTTTAAGAATAAGTGAAGATTTTTTTTCAGCTCCTGTCTCACTGCTACAGATAGCAATAGGGAAGAGAGTCAGTAGCGGTCCTTCAGTGAGTGTTTCTGAGAGCGGAGTAAAAGAATATAGATGTGAGGATTATGTTTATTCTTCTGGTGGTCTTAGATCTCCCATATACTGGATTTCTCATCCAAAATTACATGTACTCTAAAGAAAATGTTGACCATTTGTCCTGACCCTGTACAGAACCAGTCCCATGCTTTGCAGCTTTAAATGCTTCTCTTTTCACAGGTTTTGTGAACTTTTGAAAATGAGTTTCCCAAAAGTACAAGGTAAAATTTTCACCCTCCCCACCATGTGCCACTTGTTACTGGTGTGTTTTATTCACTTTGAGACACTGTTTAAGAGTGCTAAGCAATCACTCTTCCTAGAGCCATCCATGTTGGTGCCATCTGGTTTCACTGCATCACCTCTTACTTCCTTGCTGAGGTTAGAAGAGTCCTCAGAACTCCGTTTAGAAGTATTGTGAGAGCAGGATTTCTTACACTGAAGAGTTCTATTCAGAAACAACCCAACACACCAATTTTCAGGTATCATCAAGTACTTGAAAAAAAGCTATTTTCATTCAAACACCTTAGGTTTTATTAATTGATTTGAGGTGGCTTACATTATGTTGACAGGAACTTAAGTCTGTGTGTACAAAATACCCCTGGATGTTAGCATATAGAAAGAAACATTCTGTCGTGATAAGAATAGGTCCCTGAGATGGAGAAGATCAGAGTTCTATTTCTGTCTCCATCAAAATTACCGTGAACTTCAGTAGATCAAAGAGTTCTGTTGATTTGATTAAGTGGAATAGAATTTGTGCGTCTGTGTTTTTCCTACTCCAGAATTTAGCTGCCTAGGCTGGAATTTAGATCTGTATTTCTGTGGAATTCTTTTCTAGATCTGTGTGCATAAAAAATTGTTCATGGATTTATTATTATGGAATAAATTAATTTGGAGGTACTGTCACAGGGCATTTGTCTGATTCTCATTAAGAAGATCAAAACACACTGAGCTTCAGACTTGGATTCTTAGTATGAAAAAATGTTCCTCCTGGTTACAAAGACATGTTTTAGCAAACTAATGGAGCCTGAAATTCTACTTCTGATACATATTAGCTACATTTTATAAGAACAAGCCGATCTGTCTATTTACTCCAAATTCCTTCCACAGATAGAACTCTGTACAACTCCCTGCTGATAGTCTTTTCAATATTATTCCCATATTCATGTGCTTACTCCGGTTCTGTCTTTTACAGGAATACTACTGCAAGAGTTTTGTTTATAGAGTATTTTATTATTCAAGAGGTTTTAGCTTATCAATATAGTTTGATTGTTAGATTTGTTATTAGCTTACTGGAGTCTCTATTGCATATATTCCAGGAAGACCTGAAAGACTTAAGCTGTACTGTGATCCTATAGTGGGGGACATGCTACAGTCTGAAAGAAAGAAAATCTCAAATGAAGAGAGCTTAAATTAACTAAGATCTAGGAAGTAAGTAGGTTTAAAAAAGAACAAAAGAGTGAAAATGAGCCAGGGTTTCAGATAAAACAAAGTAAGATGTAGCCTGTCTAAAACCCCACGTAACTGAGAACGTTGGTGGCAAAAATGCATGTGAGTGCAAAGCAGAAACTCAAACCATCTCCTTTTCACTTGTGCCCCACCTGAGTCCCAATAGCTTGGCGCTCCTGAGAAGTGCTGGTCCGAGGGTGATAGATCATATGTCTTCTGCCAGGCACCTTGTTGCAGCCTGGTATGGAGGGTCAGCCCTGGAGCTTCTCGTGGATGTGAGCCAGATAAACATCAGCGCAGCCTGTTGAACGTTACCTGCCTGGCACTGGTAGTGTTTTCCTGCAAACATCTCATTAGAGACATGCCCTGGTGAGTGGCATGATGGTCACTCTGCAGGTCAGTTTGGTGAAGGGATCCTGTTTCTGTACCAGATGCGCAGACAAAGAGTTGTGGAGGTGAATAGGCAGTGGAGGTGGCTGCTGTCACTACAGCAAGTGGAAGGAAGAAGTGGTATGTGGAAATGATGAAATAGTGAGACTGAAAGAAATTGAAGGGGAAAAAAGAAGTGTAATGCTTTTAACAGAAGATATGCCACTGGGATTCTCCTTGCAGAGTGAAGCAACAAGCCTGCCAAATAGTGTCAGACTCAGAGTCTGTTGGATGAGGTGTTGCATTTCTCTGTAGTGCTGCAGTTGCTGGTCATGGGCTGCACTGAGTGCTTTGGGTCCAACAGCAGCACAGCATGAATGAATGCTCCAGAGAAGATTTTGAGGAGGAACAGATCGTGTCTAGTGACCAAGCTGAGATGTCTCTTTCCCCGTGAGCAACCGTGCCCTGACAAACAGGCTCCTGTGCTCTTAAGGACAGCATCTCAAAACAGTCACCCATACTTCGTAGTTGCTTTCAAAAGAGCAACTTTGCATGCCTTGTAGAAAATGGAACAGGAAAAAGCACAAAGCTACCAACATATTCTGTGTGTTTTCTTGCCTTTTGCCTGATCTTGTTTTTTTTTTCATATTTGAAAAGGAAAATCCAAGAGCTTTTAATGTCAGTTATCTAAAATCACTGTGCTATGCGTCATGTAAGTGACTCCTGGCTAATGAAAAAGGAGTAATTGCAATGCCTTTCTCTCCCTGCAGTAAATGGACATAAATATTCACATGTCTGGGCACGCTAGGCTCAGTAGGTTATTTGTACATTTACTGATAGGGAATAGAAATTGTCAAGTGTTGCTATTATAAAAATAAAGCACTGTCAATCTTCTTATAGTCCTTTAAGCAATAGTAGTGCAGTAATATGGCATGGGTGAATTTGGAAAGGCTCTAATAGGTAAGTTCCTCTGCAGTCTAGAGTGGTAGTGAGAATTTAAGGCATGTTTGAGTTGTTTTTCTAATTTTGCGTACAAAAGTTGACATTGTGCAATACTGAATACATTGGTGTATGTGCAGTAGGAGTTACTTTGCTATCTGTGTGGCTTCTGTGAAACTAAGGGGGAGATTTTTTAAGTAAGGTCTGCTGGATTTTACTTGAGAGGTGTGTATTTCATTTGCGGAAGAGAAGAGGCAAATACTAATTTTAATTGTATTCCTTTACTGTTCGGTTATACTTAAAGTTCCCATTAGTTTTGGAGCACTAGTGAGCACTTCAGATTTGTTCGCCTTTTTAATCAAGTATTATTGTTTGATAAGCATACCTTTCTCCTCAGAAGTAGAAAATTGCATTCGTCTCAGAGCAGATTTCATCTTGTCCGATGTAGCCGGGTGCAGACCAGTTATTGAGCCTAAGCCCCCTAATTCCCACTCTTTTCCTATTCATTGAAGAAAGATGACACTTCTGGAGCTATTTGTCTCTGAAACCAGTCTCAGGATTCCAGGGATTTCACACTAACCATATCTTAATTTGGTGTAGAGAGTCAAAATAATTATGTTTATCTAGGTACAAACCATGGCTAAAAGGAGATGGGATAAATACCCTTGTGAACGAGTCAATTCTAGGTGCCATGCCAGTGGCTTGGCAGTGTATTTATGTTTGTCAGGATGAAGTGTGGTACTGTGCGATGTCCTGTGGATTTACAGTCTCAATTTCCAATTTCAGGGAGGAGAACATTGCTATTATCAGGGAGAAATTCGAGGAAATCCTGTATCATTTGTTGCCTTGTCAACATGCCATGGATTACAGTAAGTCTGCTGTTTTGTTTTTACTGGCCTTAGCTTATTAGCCTTTTAAACAAAATAAAGCTGTTTGTAGTAAAATAAGTGCTGTTTTCTTTCCTACTAGTTTGTCACCATTATTAAGTATTCTACAATCTTCAGAAAATTGGATTTAGTTTGAAACTTGCAAAAGGCTTGTTCCCCTGCTTTCAGGATTCACTGACAAAGCACACAAGTTCTTTTATTGTTTTTTTTTTTAACTGAGGACATAGGGCAGTGGCCCGGTATTGTTTTAAGATAATTTGTTATAGAGAGAGAAGAGTAAATATAACTGAAAACATTCTATTCTACAAGAATAAAACCCACTGCCAGTATTGACCGGAACCATGGAAAGTATGCTCTTTTCTTGTTGCTATAATGATGTATTTTATGGTCTTCATCTACTCTTTAGAAATGAAAATGTCTGTTTAGAGCTTCTCTTGTCCTATCCATTTTCTTCACAGAATTACTCTCCTTAAGTTGTGTGCATGGGATAATACTTTGGTACCGTAAAATCTTGGAAAATCTGTAAAAAAGGACATAAAATTGTGCAATATTTTTTCTTAAGTACATAATTTTAGTAATAATGTAATTAAATTATCTGTCATCTGAAAGTTCCTGAAGCTGTGTATTGATTTTGGACCTGCCTATTTTTGGCACTATTGAAAGATGCTAGTCAGGTTTTCAGAGCAACCAAGTAACTTCATTGTCTGTTGAATCTGGGAATTATGGGATCTCGGAGCTTTTGATACTGAGATCAGCTTAAAAAGTCATGAAGCAAGCAAGCCTGTGTGGACATTACCTGAGCTTTGCCTTTTTGTGAGGAAGCAGAGCTTAGCTGGTAAAAATCTTCAGCTTATTGTCTGTCAACTATTCTGTAGGTTTGGTATCAGCCACGTAAGTACATTTATTTAAGTAGTGTCTTTCTTTTCTATTTGTATTTTATTTGTTAGAAAGGGGGAGAATGCATGCAGAAGACTTGTCATCCTTGCACTACTCTGATTTACAGCTGTTACGATCAAGGTTGAACAGCTCAAGAAACCCGAGCCCAGTTTCAGTATGGACAGTGAGCCTAAAAATAGTAGCATCCTAATGCATCCTGAGCCACTGCATGGCTTCCATTAGCGGTGATCCATTAGGTCTTGGCCCCTGCTAACTCCGAAGAGAAAAAGAAAAGCAGAAAGGAAGGAGAGCCTGCATATGTCCTTTCCTGCCTCTCCTTTTGTGGGCTTGTTCTTAAGACTGACCCTCCTGCTGCTTTGTGTTCTTAAATTGCCTGATGTTCAAATTGGTCCCTTCTAACACAGTTAAGTGATGAAAGATGCTTTTGTTTTTACTTGCACAATTCAGCTCTCCCTTCCTACAGAATGAGAAAGTGATGTTTTGCTGAGCTATATTAAAGTCAAGCTTTATGACAGTGCATTTTCATCATTACACCTAGGTCCTCCCCAGCTGATTTTATATGCTAAGTAATTATTAGAAACTCAGATCAACAGTCAGAGCTTCTTAGCTCCAACCACAGTTTGTTGCATCTTGCTGGAATAAAGGAAGCTGGGAAGAGCTATCTTCTAATAAGGTCTGCAGGGCAGGAACTTTGCTTTCATGAATTTTAGGAAGTGCCTAAGACTGAACAGATGCCTTCAATAGAATAACGAGCTTCATATTCCCAAAGTTCATGCTAATCTCCACTCTTATTAGTACCTCCCAATCTTGGCTATAACAGCAGGATTTTTCATACATGTGAGAAAGTGTTGTGTTTTTTTAATCATATATTATGAGTTTTTCTGTTGATAATGTCTATGTTGTTCCTTTTATAAGTTAAATTAATGATATGACTGGCTGTCAGAATACTTAAAATAATGATTTTTTTTTCTCTTCTTAATGACTTTGCGAATGAGAAATGTATCTCTGCAGCCTTAACTCTGAGCAAGCCATTTTGTTTGCATTGATTTTTTCTTTTCTGTGGGATCTGCAGTAACCCCGGTTTCCTATGAGTTAACACAAAAAACTTTGAATGCAAACCACTCTGGTTGCTGGGATATAAATAAACTATAGTCAGACATGACTTGCAGTCCCATGTTTCAAGGCGAGTCGCGCACACGCCAGATTGGTCTATGATTTTGCTGCCTACTGGTGGTGAATATAGAAACTGCTGGTATTACTGCAAATTAAAGTTTAAGGACTACAAATCTGTTTGCTTGAAGAATATATATAATCAAAATTCAGGGTTTTAAAATGGCCTGTGTTTTGCTATTGCTTTCTCTCTAATACATTTGTGAGCATGTGGTTTGTTCACAGCGCACAAGGCCTGAAGTCGGTTAGAAACAAGCCATGAACACTTTGAGTGGGCAAGTCAGATCTGTAGGTCAGCTATGACTGTTCTTGTCACCGTTGAGTGACTTGATGAGAGATCAGTGCTGCTGGGTGCAACAGTTGCGTGAGAAGCCAGTTGCTGGGAGTGCTTTATCGTGCAGACTGTGCTTAAGTGAAATTGCAATTAGAGGAAAGGAAGTTTTGCCTCATTAAGAACAGCAGGATGTTCCCAAATCTCATTTTATTCCCAGGCAAAGAAGCTTAAGCAGGTGCTGGAATATTTATCTTAAGCCTTGTGGACAATATTTTATTTCTAAAGAATAAGCACAGGTAATTTGAATGGTGAAACAGCTTTCAGTTGTAGATATGATCACACTTGATGTATGTTATACAGTCAGTATCCCAAGCTACTTCTGTGAATCCTACACAGTTAACCCCATAAGTGAATGATATTAAAAGAAGTATGCTCATCGATACCTGTAATGGTTTGCAAGCTTAATATATATATTCTTATATTTCTTAATAATCACAGTATTTTACTGACTATCATACTGATAATGACAGTATTTTACTGGTCCTTTGCAGAACCAAAATCAATTTTGCTGATTAAAAAAAAAAAAAAAAAAAGAAAAAAAGAAAAGCTGCAGAAGAAAAAAGAAAAGCATCTGGTTTTCCTGTTTATAGTCCCAGTGGTGGTTTTTTGATGCCCAAAAGCTTGCTGAAGAGTAATCAAAATAAATAAAAAATCTTGCTTCCATGCTGCTGTAATGTACTATGTGCCATGGTTGAACTTACAGCTCATATTCATGCTGAGCTTAGAGCCCTTAGTAGTGGCACTTTGATGGGGACATGCTGATATAGCCTAATCCCAATTATGCATATATGGGATGTCACTGAAATGAAGGCAAAGTTACTAAAAATGAATGTTAGTTTGGTTATAGGTAAGAATGGTGATGATATAAGAAATGCCATTTGGTCTTACAGTGTTACAGAGTAATGTCTGTATTACCACTTTCTTTTAAGGTGCAATTCAGCCATGCTTGTGCATCCTGCATTATGTCAAAGGCTAAACTCCAGTACACTCTTTACCTAAGTAAACTTAAGGTAACACTTAATAGAAAACATTTTTTCAGAAATGGACCTTTCCTTTGCTGCACATTCAAGTAGTAATGCAAAAGCATCTGGTGTTACTGTCACAAACTATCTTCATTCATTTAAAAGACAAACTGTTAAGGCTCTCTAAACTCTGGATTTAGAGTTGAACTGTGTTTTGGAATTAAATATAGACAGCTGGTGATTGTGGGTCTGCAAGCAAAGTGACAGATTTTCTGAGATACAGAGCAGTGGGCTTGTCATGAATTATGTTCAAATTTCTGTGGTTGAGAAGGTTTTATGCCATACAGAAAGAGACTATGAATACTTTGCCAGAACCATGGGTACGGTAGAAGTGTTGGTCTATTGTATCTCTTTTCACCACAACCTATCTAAAGCCTGTCTGATGGGATTTCCTATCTCCATCCCATGATTATCATATAATGTCCATAGTGATAGGATATTGCATATAGCCTTTAATGTTTTCTAGAAATACAGACTTAAACTAACTCAATTTAAAAAGAAAATATGATCTGTCATAACAATTATTGCTGAAATGCCCAAACCAGCCCTGAACATAGGTCCAAAGAAGCCCATTGTGTTCTTTGTATTTGGTACTATATGAAATGCTGAGGAGTTAATCAAAACCATTGAAACCAAAGGATCAGTTCAATTCAATAATGTTTTATTTGGGTGAAGGCTGTTCACATGTTCCAAATATGTGTGTTCCTAAGTTCCTTATTAATCTGTTGCAGGTAGATCTCTCTTGCATGGGAATGAGGGCTCTGAACTGGATTTTCAGTTGGCTAAATTAGTCAATTTTGGTGGTGTTCATATGTGTTGTAGACTCTCTCTGGGGAAGAAAGAAGAGTGTATATAACCACTGGAGAGAATATCTTTCTGAAGCAAAGAAAGAAAAGATTGACTCAGAAGTACATTTAGTTTCTGAAATTGTTTTAACTGCTTCCTTTCATAAATATTTACATTTTCGAAACATATAAACTTTTAAACTTACTTCCATGTTGCACTAGTATTTATTTATTAAATCAGTATTTACATTTCCTGCTCTTGACAGTGGGATGTTCTATGATGGAAATCATACTTACCTTATTGAGCCAGATGAAAACTACACTTCAGATGTAAGTAGAACTTACCGTAGTCCTATTGTGTTGCTTGTTAAATACAGGTATTCATGGGTCCAGGGTAGGCATAAGGCTCTGGAACCAATCCCCTCATTCCCAACTCATTTACTTCACATGTGAGTCCCCATCATCGCAAATGAAAGCACACCTCTAAAAATTAGGTGGTGGTAAGTATGTATGTACTCTGGATGTACAGTGCAGCACCAGTGGGTGCTGAGGATCCCTTGAAGCCAGCAGGAGAAGCCTGTGAGTGCCCTGTCCTGGTCTCTGGCACTTCCTCCTCTGGATTCATTACATCCCATGCCTGCTGGTTCATCCTCAACTGCAGTTCAGCAGTTGCTGTGACTCTCACTGATGTTCACTGGGCAGTTCTCTTAAACCTTGCTCCAAGCATGCTTAGCCACTCCTTTGGATGTACTGAGATATTTCACATAAAATATGATTAACTGTTGTGTTAGCGCTCATGTCACAGTTGGGAAGAGGAGGAGTGTGTAGAATAATGGTGCCTTGCAACTTGCATGTTCACTAGTGTAGGTGCTAGATAACAAGGACCTTTGAAACTGTTTATTTAATGCTCATAAGGTCTATTAGTTTATCCAGGTTTAATACGTGCAATTATTTACTATTTCAGGATGACTTCCATTTCCATTCTGTTTACAAATCCAAGTTGTTTGAATTTCCTTCAGATGACCTGCCATCTGGTATGATTTTTTTTAATATTCATGACTTACTGACTTCTTTTAGTCTAAGGCCAAATTTGTTAACTGCATTTGATAGATAATCTTCTGATAGTATATTGTTTATTTGTATATCTCTTTTTTTTCTGATTAAATAATAAAGCACTGAAAAAAAAATAATCTAAACCACTGAAAACACTGGAAAAGAACACGAAGCACTGAAAAAAACTGAATCCAATGAACGAAACCTTTACTAGACCTTCATGTTGTGGTGTATGTTTCTCTTAACAAGTCATGCAGTCTGTGGACTGCATTATATGCTAGTATTTGTAGACAGCAAAAGACTGAGGTGGCTTAAAGATGGTGAAAATAAACCCCAGTTTACAACTGGTTTATAACTCCTCATGGAATTTTCCTATTTTAAGATAGAGGATGAGTACCGTGTTGTGACCGTAAGCCTGGGAGATAGGAACTTGCCAAGTATCATTGCTGTTCAGTGACTGTCAAATCTCCAGTGTGTTCAGCATCTTTCACAGTACTGGCTGCGGTGTGGGTCATGCATTTCAGTACAGATTAATTTGGAGGCAGAAGTGGTTTCAAGTGCTGGTAGTGATCAATCCCACAAACAGTTTATATTGTGTGTGGAGGGATAAGAGGGTTTTAAAAAAATGAGTTTTCGTCTGAGAAGTTGACTTGTTAATTGAAGTTAGAATTGCAGTATTTATGGCATATCCCCATTCTGTCAAGAGCTCGCCAGTTTTACAGATGCGTTTTCCTACTTTACAAAATGTATCCTAGATAAGTAAAACTGTCCTTCACAGACACTGTCATTTTGGTAGAAATAACCTCTAGACTAATTTCTTCAGAAGAGTTATAGATGTCCAGTCATCTTGTTACAAACTATTTGTTCTATGCTAGCAGTCGGCTCTGGAATATTACAGTGCTGGGTACTGCGCATGGGTTCTCCCCAGGAGCACAGTGTGTGCAGGTTTGCTAGTTGTTAAGCGAAGTAGAATCATTCAGAGCGGTAATGAGAAGAAAACAAGGGAAATTGTTATAACTGGGTCACCTTGATTTCAGTTCTGAAGAAGGAATCTTTCTGAGTCTAAACAAAACAGTATCCCAGCTTCATGCCTCATGTCCTTTGCTGATGATTGCCCGAGGAGTTGTTGGGATGGAGGGGCTTATACAGTGCAAAATGTCAACATCTGTATCATGAAGTTTTCTATGTATGTGCACCTTAGGTGCATACCTTGGTTATTCCCTGTACTTGTGGAGAGGGTAGTGTCATATGAACAATTAATTGAACATAAGGCCAAATAATAAAGTGCATCTTTTGTCACACTTCTTGAGCATGTCATTTGAAAGGTTGGAAATAATGCAACATTTGCTGAGTTTAAAATGAATCTTCTGCCTTAGGTTGTTGAAGTATGAGACCTCTAGAGCTGGTATTTGGTAGATATCTATCAGCTGTTCTATAAGATTTCCTAATAGTGAAATTTCATGTTTTCAAGATTTTGGAATAAAATTGTTTCTGCCTTTAAAATTCTGAAAAGGAATTAATTACAAGTTGAATCCACCAGTTTAATGCACCAAAGCATGTTGATTAAAAAAAGAGAAAAGTACTACAGCAGAACCATTATTAGTAACAACCACTGTGGTATGTTATTTCATCAGTGTTTCTTATATTCCTTATTACTCTCTTAATGTATCAATTTGCCCAGTCTAAGGAGATCTTTCCTGATGTTAAGATTTTCTTCTTGTCTTTAAAAGAGTTTGTGTGGAAGCGAAGATTTCCACTCAGCACTGTGTTAGGAATGGAATGGGTGTTTCATCAGCTTCAATACTGATGTTAGGCAAAAAAAGCAAGTAACAGGAATTACTCGATATCAATGATAGTAAAAGCACACACTGTTATACCACAATTTGATAGCAATATTCTTCTTACATTATTTTACACCTTGGGTATTAAAAAAAAAAAAAGCTATTGCAGAAAATAATTAATTATACTGTACTTTGCAATGATCTGAAGAGGTAATGAGGACTTTAAATCAGAAAGCTTGGATGGGTGACTTGGCATTTGACTTCATAATTCAGTAGACTTATTTTTCTCACAATCTGTACTGAGACACAGTGCAATGACGCGGTCTTAGACAACACTAAAGTGTTGAAAGTGTTGTTTTTCAAATCATGCATAACAGAAGCCCTTTTAAGGTTGTTTGAAAGGCGTGTAGATGTGGCACTTTAGTGGTGGACTTGGCAGTGTTAGGTTTATAGTTGGACTCAATAAAAGTCTTTTCCAACCTAAATGATTCTATGATTCTATGAATCCTTATTACACTTTTTCAAGGTAATATATTCCCAACAAAATTTCCAGTAGACTTTCTCAGCTGTCTGTGTTTCCTGTGATTTTGTTGGTCATGTTCTTTTGCCTGAGGGTCCCTGGCTGGAAATGCACCCTGTATGAATTCATCCAGCTTGTGAATGATAGTGCAGTGTTGATGTGTGTTAACGCATTAACATAAATGGCTGCGTTATTACCTTCTAGAGATGACTGACTGATGGTGGGTAAATGGTCACATTTGCTGGTTAAGTTATTTGAGACCCTATGTGCATATTGTAAATGATTGTTTTATTGACTGAGAAGTTTATCAGGTTTATTAACCATAACATAAACGCTAAAATGACAGGTTGAAAGCCAGCTGTATGGTACTAAACCACAAAGTAAATTTATCAACATATGTAAAGCATAATAAAAAAAAAGTGTAAAAAATTTTCAAGGTTTAGTTTCTCATTATTGTGAGCTTTAGCGACTGCAGGCCTGCAAGAAATAAATAGGGACCCTTGGATGTGATTTACTTTATTTTAGGTCCATTTTGTAAAGAAAATCCTCAAGTGCACTGGTGTAACCATGAAAACACTTGTAAGCAAAGGGCCTATAATTGTGCAGACCCCTCCATGAAAAGATATCTTCAGACTTCACACACTAAAGTAACAGCAGAATCCCCAAGACTTAGCCAAGAGTACACCAGTTGCTCATGCTTTGCTTTCCTAGTTTGTTTTATCATTAAGTAGCTGCTCCAGATTAAGATTAGCATTTACTCCTGGTAATGTTTTGTCAGATAGGCAATTCAACTTTGTGTTTTAAGGTTTTGCTGATATGGCAGCCCTGTCAAATTCCTATCAGCATTGGTTTTAACCCTGTTGTTTGAGCCACTTGCAGAAATTTCACAATTAATGTACAGCAGGTGGGAGGTAGAGCTGTGAGAAACTTTCCTGTCCAACCAGCAAAACTGTTCAGGATTTTCCAACACAACCAAAAGTTGTGTACAAAGGTATGGGAATTGGCAGTGCCTTAATTTACATCACTCTTAGAGTACTGTCTACTTCTCTACAGGACTGGTAAAATCACTCTGGAATATAGACAGCAGTTTTCAGTTTCTGGAGGCTGAAAGAATGTCCAAAGCTGCAGAAAGCACAAAGGAGAGGAAGTAGTCAAGGGAAAAAGGAAAAAAATAGCATTACAAAATAAGCAACTGCAAACCTTTAATTTATCTTGGGGTTATATGAATAGTAAACATGCTTATACAAGAGAAGGGAAGAGATTTCTGGTCTGTATAGGGAAAAGTGAGGCAGGGATTAAGAATCTAAGATTAAAGATGGAAAAATACTTCTTGGACATTTAAAAGGGTGACAGCAAGTATTGTCTCTGCTTAGTTTATCATGTGCCCCTTTCCATGAGTGGCTAGTAATAGATTTGATGAAAGGGATTTGGCAAAAGAACAAACTATTTGGTGCTTATGATTAGAGGTTTAAGAAGTTAAAGACATAGTGGGATTAGAAGGGAGGAATATTGTATTGATTGTGAGCATTACCAAAATCTCATGAGGTTACTCTCAACTCTAATATATTTTGCTTTGTGAATGTAATCATCTTAAAGCATTAATTCTGCCTTCCATGCTCCTCTTACTAATTTAGGTAACTATTGCAAGAGCTCTGTGAATGTCTGCTGAATTCCCGAAAATGCAATTCACTCCATGGAAGCACTGTGCTAATAATATTACATGCTCAATGTTGGTGAAGTTTTGGCGTAGAGCATCTGCTGTGCTTTCTGAAGCGTGGCACCCACAGATCATGTGTTGCAGCAGACCCAGATTATCACTAGTAGAGTTTTTATTAAGAACTCTGTCACTGGGAAGCATCTGTAACATTGCTGCCTTTATAGCTGGAAACTTGAAAAAATAAGTTGCTGCCACAGCTGATGTGTGAAAGAATGCCATATCTACTGTCATGTGGCATCAGGGTTACCTATTATTGAGCTATGTTCTTGTAAACATTCAATGTATTTGCCTGTGTTTTCTGTTTAGAGTTCTGGCAAATGAATGCAACATCACAGAAATTTGTTGTAAAGCCAAGATACAAAAGAAGTAAAAGGCAGGTACGTGCCAATACACTTGTTTATAAATAATATGCCATCAACTTTATTTTGTGCCTGCTGAATTAATTTGGCCAGATGGAGTGCTGCTGCTTGGGCTGGTTTGGCTATAACAAAAAGAGGTATGTAATGTTGACAAAACATTGTTGGGTTCTCTTGAACGTTGCCTACCTGAAGAGTTATAAAGTTATTAAGCACTGCTAAATTGCAAATGGAAAAGTAGCTAAAATATTTTCTCTCATTTTGAATATAGTTTTAACATTCACAAGTATTTTTTTACGTTGCAGTGGTGATAAGTAGCTACTTTATCTCACTTGACTTTGATTTAAATTTAATTTCCTACACTGAGTGTTCATCCTCTGTTTATTAAAGTGGGGGAGACACTAAGTGCAGATGTTTGTACCCTGGGAAGATAGCAGCAATTCTTTGTACTTTAGGAATGGAGTTCAAACGATGGGACAGGTCAAATCAGAGCCAGGTCAGGGGGGCTGAACAGTGTAGGCAAAAATGAAATACTGAAAGCAGTGGGAGGGGAAGATGGCTTTGACATCACTAACTAATACAAGCCTCACAGAGGCAAAAAAAAAGTGAGTAAGACATTGGAGCATTCTGGAAGTCATTTCTGAGGGTCTTGCTTTATATCAGGAAGTTTGCTGTCTTTCTAGAAACTAGGCATTACTCTGTGTTTTTAAGTCATAACAACGTAGTAACTCTTCTGGAAAACCCAGTTAATAAAGGTCACCATGAAGAAACTCAATCATAAATGTTTCTAAATGCAAAGCAAGCATAACACAGAGGTGAGTCCTGTGTTTGAGCAGTGTGCGAATAAATAATAGAATTGTTAGAGAGTTTTCTCATAAATAATTCAAGAGGGTTCCCTTTCTCTGTGGAAAACCCCCCCAACAAAACATTATAGCTGACACAAGCTATTTATAGGCCTCACTGGGGATTCTCTTTCTTTAAGAACCCCCCAAATTTGGGATTAGATACTTGATTTAATTGTTTAGGGTCATAGAAATGTCCTGGTGGAGGTGAAAGAATTTGTAAAAATGATGCAGCTAAGCACCAGAAATTTCATCAATATTTGAGACCAGAATTGAGACAGTAGAAAAAATGTGTGCATGAGAAGTTTGGTTTCTGAAGCCATTTCTAGTTACCAGTTATATTCTCCCTGTACACTCACTTCTGTACACTGTCTTACACTTTCACTGTCTCTGTAGGTTCGTCGGATTCCACGTAAAGTTGAAGAGGAAACAAAATACATTGAGTTGATGATTGTAAATGATCATCTAATGGTAAGATTGACACACTTCAACATCTTACAATTATCATTAACATCAATTTGTCTTAATTGGCCCATAAAGGATAACAATACAGAACAGCCTATGGCCAGAATAAATTCAGTATGCCCTTAAGAGAAGAGAGTATGGTTTCATTAACCATTGATGAAGTTGCTTCTGAATTTTGGCAAGGTAGTTTCACCAAGAATGCAACCAGGCCTGAGTATGAGAAGGAAGGGTCATAAATTAAAGAATTGTGTCATAAAGTAACTAATGTCAGTGTAACTTAAGCTGATGATTTTCTTCCTGGCTTTCTTGGGCACTTAGCTATAGCCACTCAGTAATCAATAATGCAGTTATTGAAATTATGCAGCAGCTGTTGACAATGGGGAGATTAATAGCGACTAGATTTTTTTTGATATGTCCAAATCAATGTAGAGAAAATTATTTTGTTAAGCTTCTATGCTTTCTCTGGGAAAACGTAAATAGGCTCTTTAATGTAGTGGAAAGAGATATAATAAAGATTAGTGTATTGAAGAAAAAACAGGCTCATTCAAGTGGGAAAAGTCACAGACTTGTGCCAGTGAAGATTATTAATAATTAATGAAAGGAATATCAAAGGATATGGTGAATTCTCTGTCACTTGCAGTTTTCAAATCCAGACAGTGTATTTCTGGAAGATGTGGTGATGTCAAACACAAACAATAGGATTTGATCTTGAAGTAACTGCGTAAAGTTCAGACTGGTGGTGCCCCTCTGACTGGTGGCATTAGTTGATTTTATGATCCTATATGACTTTAAAAATCAAAATATATCTATACATTTTATCTACCCTTTCTTCTATGTGCAGCTTCTCTCAAGCAATACCCAAATTGGCAAAAATATCAGAGTGTACCAAGGAATGTGCCACTGTTCTTGGACAATGTACTGCTCCATTAGCTCAGTTTGGCAAGCATAACAATAAATTCTTGGATTAAGTATATTGAATACTGGATGCAAAATTCCCTAAATCATTGTCATTGTGTTTCATCCTGAATACCTGAAGCCACAACATGCCATTTGGACAGTATCTGTCTGGGTTGATACCTCTCAAGGACAATGTTTCCTAATTTTGGTTAATTACAGGTACTGTGTGAGTCAGTCCATGTATGAGTTTATTCCCTGAAGCAAATGCCAATGAACATCTATGGTCAAAGAAGACGAATAATTTCCTCCTGTGTGAAGGAAGTGTCATATGCTCTGGTCTCCCCACTTTCTCCTTGGGCTAGGCTAGCATGTGGATTACTCTCTGTGCGTGCAGTCAATGTAGCTCTTATTGACTCTCAGTGAGTGCACTCAGTGTGGCGCTGACACCCTGCAGAGTCAGAGCCATTTTCATCATTCAGCCTCCCCATGCGCTTCCAAAGGGAGCAGTGAACCTTGAGCTTCTTCTGGTCCATAGAACCATCTGTGTGCTACTAGCCATCAACGGCCACTGAGCGCTGCAAGGGCTGTGGTGCCCTCCTCTCTGGTCTTCTCTGCTGCTTGTTCGACCACTGTTTCTAGTCAGGGAGTAAAGCTTTTGAAGCTCAAACATTGAAATGGGCTTATAAATTAGTATACTGAGAATGTTTCAGTAGGCCTCCAGAGTCTCTAAGCATCCTACAGTTTGAAGTTTTAGTTGCAAATAGAGACTTGAGTAGCATACTTACTTTTCTTCTGTCCCATGCCTAATTATCTATGTATTTTGTAGCTTTTTCATTTAATCCTTTCTGCCATTTTTATCTTCACAATCCTGTCCTTCTGTATGTTACTTTTTTTTTTTTTCTAGTAAGTGTATCTTACTAATTTTTGGTGCTTTTTTCCCCATTCCTGTTTGAAAGCATGACTTTTCCATCCCTTAGTTTCTGGGCACTTCTTTGTGCCTCTAGAAGATTCGAACTTCCAGCAAATATGGAAAACATTCACTCCAAAATCAAGCATCATGGGGCACAAGATGGTTGAATGTTTCTGAATATCTTGGCCTAAATTCTAAGATACTTGTGACTTTCATACCCATAGTGCTCATATATAAGTGTATTTTTCCTGCAGATAAGAGTACCTGGACAGCTATCTTCAGTGTCAGCTTTATAGCACTGTATTACAGATTTCAGTAAACGAGCCATTGCAGTTGGATTGCTAAAGTGATATTAACCAGTTACTGTGGCATTATGGGGATGTGAAATTGTACATGAAGAAATACAGATAACAGCTTAAGAGAGGAAACTGAAAGAAAATAGGAAGTCTGATAGGTTAAAATATGGGTGCAGGCCCACTCAGAGTAATACCTTCAAAGAAATCTCAACTATGGAAGTTGTGTTGCTGATTTCTGTATTGGCATTTGGAATTAACTTTAAAATTGTCAATAATAAAGGTAACGAAAATGTTAACGGTATGTTCCTGTTTCTATAGCATTTTTCAGTAAAGATCATAGAGTACTTTCCAAACAGAAATTAATAGATCCTCACAACAGCTGTTGTAAAGTATATTAGTAATGTACATTTCTAAACAACTTTCAACTATTGCTTGTTAACGTTACATTCAGCACAGGAGACCAAACCTTGTACATGGGTTTTACTGTTGATGTAGTTGCTTTTTTCTTTGTGCTTATATGGAAACTGAGTTTACTTTTGTGAAGACTCTCTATGTAACTTGTCTGTGTTTGGTTTTGCAGTGTAAAAAGCACCGCTTATCAGTTGGCCATACAAACAGCTATGCTAAATCGGTTGTGAACATGGCAGATTTAGTAAGTATCACTCAACTAAATGTTCTTTTATGTGACAGATAAGTCATATGATTCTCCTGCTGATAGATGCAGGAGTTGTCAGTTCATGGTGTACCTAAAGATAACATACATGGAAATCACAGATTTTCATCTAGAAAGTCAGCCACCTGTAAGGCCTTTGTCTAACGTAAATCCTTAGAGATTTTTTGTGTCTTCAAAGATTTAAGAATCCTGCTGGATTCTTGAGCATCCTATGTTAACAACCTGAAACCCAAAAGACAATTTGAAATTAGAGGGCATTAAGATTTCTCCAGAAAAAGTGCATTTGAGTAAATGAGTTAGAATAGGAACATAAGGTAATTATGTGGATTATACTTGTGACACTAAATCAGATGAGCTGCTGGCTCTCGTACCTCACTCCAGGACAGTGTTACTGAAAAATGGGGCTCCTGCTCTGGAAAGTATTTGGTGTGGAGTACTAACCGCAAATGCTGAAAGGATGGCCTCTTTTTTGTGATTCAGCCAGCATGAGGTTAGATACTCCTGCAGAAGTGTATTAGAGTGAAAAGTGTAGTTTTATAGATGACTGTTTGGTATAAGAGAGCCCTCGTGTGTAACTTTTATAACATCTGGATGTTATAAAAGACCCAGTAATTCCAAGTCTTAAAACTAGTTGGATTGGTTCTGCAATAACTTTGCAAAAATCCCATCTCCCTTTTATGCACATCTGCCTGTGTAGGGCCAGCATGAGATCTTTTTGTAGGCTGAGAAGGCTGATAGAATTATGCCTAGAATTTAGATTTTACTTTGTTTTCAAGTTTGTTTGTTGGTTTTAAGGGAAATAAAATCACCTGAGAGAACCTAAACTGTGCTAGAACAAGCTGAATATTTAGTTATGTAAAAATGCAAGCTATTATAAAAAAGGGGTAAACCTCACTTTTATTCTATTTGACATATTTGTTCATTCTGTTAATGTACTAGATATATAAGGAACAACTTAACACCAGGATAGTGTTGGTTGCCATGGAAACCTGGGCTACTGATAACAAGTTCACCATATCTGAAAACCCCTTGGTGACCCTACGTGAATTTATGAAATATAGGAGGGATTTTATCAGAGAGAAAAGTGACGCAGTTCACCTTTTTTCGTACGTAACCTCATATGATGTTTTATTACCGGGGTTTTTTCTTTTGGGGGTTGCTTATCACAAGTGGCTGATACATCTCCTTTCTGTTGTCTGTATAATCCACAATAATTCAGAAAATAATGTTTCTGATGGGGAGGTGGGGAGCAGTTAATGTGCAGACTGCCTGCCAGTGCAGCTGGAGATTAGACTCTCATTTTAGTTTTAACTTACTAGGCTGAGCAGCGTGCGCTGTAATCCTTGGTTATTCTGTGCAATTACGTACTCCACAAGCTCAACGACCTGGAAGGTTATGCCTGGTTCCGCCTCAGAGGTTGGCTTCTTTGGCAGTAGACCCTGAACAGTCCTGTTGTATTATTTTAAAACAGAACATTGGTTTTGAAACCAATGAGGTTTCCTTCTTAAAAAGCACTATGGCCTGCTTTACTCTTTTGAATGACCTACATGATGCAGGATTACTGAAGTGTTTCAGGTCCTCAGAATAGTTTGTTCTCTAGAGGGACACGTGCTATAAGAAGAATAAGCTGGGAGGAATGTTATTTTCTCCAAATATATTAATTGTTTCGGAAATAAGATTGATATAAAATCTATCTATATTATATATATAATTATTTGTATGATCTAAAATATAATGTCTACAAAAACAAAGGAGAGGTTCGTGGCTGAGATTTTTGATCCACACGAGACAGACGAATTGCTCTGTGGGAGTCTTTATCCCTCCCTGCTGCTCTGCGGACTGTTGTAGGAGCCTACATGAATAAACTTAACCTAAACACCTCACATTCGCATGACTCTGGTAGGGTGCCAGGATACTCAACCCCAGTACCCACCCTCCCAGCATTTTTGCACATGCTTAATTAACTGTCATTGGCTGTCATCTGCCATGGGCAGAGCTAGTAAGATCTGCAAGTGGTGCTTGCAGATTTTGGTTTCTCTGTGTCTCAGTTCTTCATCTGTAAAACAGAAATCAGGTTTTCTCACATACTTCCTGATTCTTCTCTGGTGATATTGTAAGGCCTTTGGGGAAGTCTTGTTCTTATGAATGTTTGTGGATTGGCTAGGACCAAGAGGGCCTTATTTGCCTTGTGACTGGGACTCTGAATGCCACTGTAATGCTAATTCCAGTGCTACCCATAACACTACCACCAGTGGTGGTATTGTTTAGAAATAAAAATTTCTGAAATTGTGTCTGTGAGTGAGAAATGGCTGAGCTGGGAGACGAGGTTGGCTGGTGTGATGGTACAGTAGTTAAAAATGAACTTCCACCTTCAGCACAGTTAGCCAGTTGTATTGTTTCTTATCTTTTCCTGTTTTCTTCTGAAAAAAAAACAAACCACCCCAAATCCTAAACCAACCAAAAACCTGACAAACCAGTTTGTCTCCACTCGGATGGATCAGTACTCTGAAGTGGAGCAGAGTCTGATTTGTCTCCAGTAACTGGCAGTTATTCATGCTGACATGGTCAGCACCAAAGAGATTATTAGATTTAGGCTTAGAGTTCATCTGTCCCTTGGATGAGATCTGATGCAGTTCCAGGGAATTTTCACCTAACTGCATCAGTGAGCCGCTAATACATCTCCTTTGGGTTTTACCACATCAGCACTGCCTAACTAGACACGTGTCTTTTTATTGGTCCTCCATGCACTGGCAGCATTGTTGCCTCTCCCGGGCTCTGCCTGTAGTGTGTGCCAGCAGAAGTCACTTGCTGCAGTGGTATGCAGATGAACAAAAGGCAGGTGAGATTCAGGTGTTTTGGCAAAACAGTCTCCTTCTTCTTTGATTTCTTGTATTAGGTAGTCTGAGAAGGAGGAGGGAAGGTGATAAAACTTTCCTGGAGATAGTTTGACATGTGAATTTTCTGAGTAGTAATCTGTTTTTCCCATTTTATTTTGCATAGTTTACAGTGTAATGATGACAATCAGCATTTGCGAATCAGAAGGGTAAATACTGGGCTGGATAGGTGCAAACCTCATGAACTGAGCAGGGTAAACTTTCTTTTCCTTTCCTTTTCTCAAAGGGGGAGTCGATTTCAGAGCAGTCGAAGTGGTGTAGCCCATACTGGTGGAATCTGCTCCTTACTTAAAGGTGGAGGTGTGAATGAGGTAGGTGGGGATAGTGGCATGGGCAAAAAGTGGTGGAAACTTACCTGCACAGAATTTGTCAGCGCAGACATGTTCCTCAAAATACCTTACTGCCACTTTGCTGATGCAGTTTTAGTTCAGGGGTGTTTCTATAAAAGTGATATCTCAATGAAGAGTGATAAGTGAATAAATTCAGATATGGATTCAAATACACTTTTTTTCAGTAGGTTCTGCAATATCCTGTCATTCATACTTATAGTCACAATGGCAAGGAACAAACACTTTCTTTTACTTGACTTGTCCTTAAGCCAGCATTTAGTTTTCCTCACTTGTCCATTATATAGCTGCTCTGAAGTAAGAACTCTTAACACTGTGCATCTGATTTTGTCTGGTAAAAGTTGCCTTGAAATGGTAAAAGCTTCACTTGTGTCTGAGATACCTGTATATAACTGATGACTCTTCCTACCTTGTTTCTTTCTTTCAGTTTGGAAAGCCAGACTTAATGGCAGTTACCCTGGCTCAGACCTTGGCCCAAAACATTGGCATTTTCTCAGACAGAAGAAAAACTATAAGTGGTAAGGTTGTTTGGCTTTTTCACTCTTTCTCAAGGAAAAAAACAGTGAAAGATTTGATCAGTGTCTCTCTGATAGGTATTTTTCCCATGTTTCTCACAATAATGGAATATTTAAATTTTTATTGTAATAACATGAGGAGGCAATCACATATCATTAATTTTCCTCTACTTAAAAGCTGTGATATCCCTCTGCCCATAATTGCTGGCAGCACTGGTGTCACCATTTCATTAAAAGTAAATTATAAATGTGTCTGCCACTTCCATTCATTTCAGGGAGATGGATGTCACACCCACAGACTAAATGGCTGCCATCTTACAGTGCAAAGGTAGAAATATATGGTGTTAGACCTGGCGATGAAGAGGAGCGACCTCAGTCCCGTTACACAAGATGGTTTTGACAACTTACTTTTTTTGCTGTTGGCTTTGATTGAATTCCTCTTGTAAATTACCCAAATCTCCTGTTCCTCTTGCAGATTACCAAAATCTTCTGTATTTGCCACCATACTGCTGCCATTTCTCTGCTGTAACGTTGATATACAACATTAGTAACCCCTCTTTGCGTGAAATGTTTTAATTCAGATCTCCACCACCCACCCCAACAATGACCTTACCCTCCCTGCTTCCATGTTACATGAAGTCCCAGCTTGATGCGATTAAAGTAATAATAATACCGTTCTGAAACAATAGATGATGGAGTGTTTAGTTATTGGATCATATGTACTTATGTGGCTTACATAAAAGAATTATTTACTATATTGGGTAAAAGAACTCTGCTTAGGTAAATTTTGTTTTCAGGCATTACAAAGACAGTATATAATGCAGAGCTACATCTGCATGTAATGTTTTTTTGCAGTTCATGTAGTTTTATTTTGAAGCCTATTCAGGAATGTAGAAAGGATGCTTTATGCTACTGGAATGCTCAGTATTCATTTACCAGCCGCATGTTATTAACCTGATGCAGGGGCAGGACAAAAGTGAAAATGATAATAATGATGATTCTCTTTCTTACGGCTGAGGGGTGTGGAGGGAGGAGAATGCCAGTGCTGGACAAAGCCTCATTTGTTTCTAATTGTACTTTTAAAATTGAAGCAATAAACTGATGCTTATGTATTACAAATTACAAAGGAAGAGAAATTACATATGCAATACATACATACAAAAATAGACACAGGGCACAGTTTTGATAGCAGAAGGCCGAGACCAGAGGAAAGCAATGACAGGCAGGGAAGAAGGGAGGGCTGCCTTCTGCCTGCCGAGGGGTTGCATGAGGAAGGGAGGGAAAGAGGAGGAAGAAGCTACTATACCGCTTTAATCATCAGTGTTTACTGATGATTTTATGCATTTTTGTGTGCATTATTGGTTTGCTTTGTTTTTATCCAAGTGAAGGTTTCCTCGGTCACATTAGCATAATTAAAGAAGAGAA
The DNA here is from genome assembly GCF_033815535.1 of Pezoporus flaviventris. NCBI lineage: Eukaryota > Metazoa > Chordata > Aves > Psittaciformes > Psittacidae > Pezoporus > Pezoporus flaviventris. The sequence goes on from NW_026892595.1 coordinate 14,408,878, forward strand.
TTGAAAAATTAGAAGAAGGCTTAAAATGATTCTTCTCTTTTCTTTTTTTTTTTACTCTGAAAATTTGGGGATTGAATATTCATGACACAGCAGAAGGCAGGAGAGCTGAGTCATGAGTTACGTGTGCTGAGCGCTTGACACAGCAGTTTCGCTAACTTCACTTTAAAAGAAGGAAAGAAAAATGGGGACATATTTTCAAATTGCACAGAAACATGGATAGCTTTTGAAAGGAAGTTCTCAGCATGCACTGATACACTTAAACTAAGGTGTGCATTAAACTAGCAAATTACTCTTTTCACCTTGTATTTAAATATGAAATGGAATTGTCTACAGGTTTTGTGATAATAAATATATTATTTTGGACTCAAAGTGTAATTTACTATTTTTTTGTGTTGTTGTCAGGTGAGTGTAAGTGTGAGGACACATGGTCTGGATGCATAATGGGAGACATGGGGTAAGGTGTTGCACTAGAGGAAAATCATGTCCTTCATATAATAACATAAAGGAAAGGCATGCAAACTTTTGCCTGTTGTGGTTCAGCAGAGTATTTTCTGTGAATTTTTTATTTTTTTAATTTTTTTTTCAGAAAGTAAGGTATTGGCTCTTTAACATATGTAGAAAAGACACTTCCAAAGAAATGTGAGAATAGGTGAGTTAATGACAGGATATGTGAGGATTTTTGGTGACTGCTGGTTTAACTCACAAAGCACGGGGCTCAACAGCCAAGCCAGGGCATTGCAAAGAAGCAGGAGTATCTGTCTGTTTTTTTTTGTCCTCCAGTTTCTGTGATAATGGCAGAAATACTGTGCCCATTGGAGGCTGAATGTGCTTATACCCGCATGTAATGTCACTGGAGAGTTTTTATCTAATGACTAGTGAATCAGCAAATTTTTGCTGATAGATGACATTTAATGCTTTCTAATGTGTCCTTTCAGATCTTCATATTGCCTATCTTCTGTCATGTGTATGAATTAAACTTTAGTCTAGTTTTAGATACAGATGGTGCTCCGAATTTTTAAATTCATTTCAAACTAATCTGCAATAGCTCTGTTGTCAGAACAGTTTTGAACCAAGAAGCATATTTCATTCAAAGCTCTTTGGAAGTATGAATTTGTGCCTTTTTCACCTTGTGTACCTAAAAATATAGTAGGTAGGGTTTTTCTAATTTTTGGTATGTTAAAAAAACAATCTTAGAAACATTTTTTATTCTTTAAAAGTGATTCATTATCTAATGGTCTTTAAATTCTTTTCTGAAGTCCAGACCTTTCAAATAATTAGATATAAGCACCTAGCTTTTCGATGAAGGTTGGTGAATCCCACAATCTCTGTTGTCTTAAGACCTAAATCATAAACACTATAGATGGAAAAGGCTGATTATGTTTTGCAAGCCATCACTCCCTGGAATGCAGGATTATTTTGTATGGCATTTCTGCTAATATTTTCTTATCCAGTGATAAGCTGATACAGGAAAGCCCATGAGACATCAAAATCTGCTTGAAGCATAAATACTTTCATGAGTCAAAATCTAAATATAAAGATCACTTAAGATACTTTGGGAAAAAAATCTTTCCCTGTAGAAAGGATTCATGAAAAGATTCTCTGTTTGAGAATATGATTCTCTCATCATATTACTTTTAGGTGGTATACTATGCCTTAGGTTAGCTCTCTGTACTTGAATGAAATTTATTCAGGGGGGCACATTAGAGGGGGAAACCGAAATGTTTGTTAGAATCATTTTTTTAAATGGCATAACTCCATTATATAAAATATACAAAAATTCTGTAGGGCAGGATAGCAATTTCATATAGGAGGGAAATTAACTATGATCAATCTTTGTTTTCTACAGTGTATATATAGGAGGAAATAAGTGAGATCAGGCCCGTTAGTGGAACAGGTCATGCTTGTGAGAGCTACACACTGTGTAATAAGATTTGTGCTATTTGGCATGAAATAACAGTGAAATGTTTTACACCTCACTTTCTATGAGCTCTGTGTCATTGCTGAAAGTTCTTCGTCATTTACTAAAACGATTTACAAATTAGCTAGAGTTACAGATAGTCACCCTGATTCTGAAGTGTGGTTTTGTACATTTTCTAAAGTAAAACATTATATTTCTCCTCCTATTTAAAAAAAAAGAAAAAGAAAAGTAGTGTAAAAAGTAGAACAGAAAGTAATCCTACTACCTTATTTCTGTGCAGGTATTATCTTCCAAGCAAATTCTCCAAGTGCGATATTGAAGAGTATCATGAATTTTTAAACAATGGAGGTGGAGCCTGCCTTTTCAATAAACCAACCAAAGTAAGTATGAACTTACTTCTATTTCTAAAATAGATGAAACCAGGAAGAATGAAAAGGGTAATGTTAGAAAAAAAATAACATCTGTAATTTTGATATTTCTGGTTCCATCTAAATTTTCTGGTGAAATATGAGTGAAAGTAGCTTATTTTAGTTCATAGCAGCTTGGAAACTATATTTACATATTTTTTTAATAAGTGGTTTCATGTCCAACAGGGTTCTCACAGGCTTTGATCTAGAACCATCCCTCAGGCAATTTGTTCTGAGTATTGAATAAACAATATAGTGATGAATTTATTTGATGAGGTTTCAAGTGTCTTGGTAAACTTTTGCACAGTTCATTTAAGTTGAACTCATGTCTTTTGGTACGAATCTCTGGAAGTTGAAGTAAGATAACTTTTTTTTACATCTGTCCTAAGATGAAGCAAAGGCTCCTAGAGCTTCTGCAGGGAGTCCACTGCTGTGCAGCCCAGCAGCTTTGCAGATGCCAGCAGTTACAAGTGGTATTCTCCCTGTTTGGAGAAGGAAGAGTTTTTACAGTGGATCTCAGAACAGAGTTTGAAAACTTGGACTAGTTTTTCTACACCTGGAAGAGGCAGAGCAGGAGAGAAAGCCCTGAGGAGTAGACACTAGGAGACCCTGTGCCTGCTGAGTGCTTGCCATGCTCCTTATTCCCCAGGTGCTGCCCCACGTGGTCCTTGTCACTGTTACCAGGGTCTGTCATCCCCTCAGCTGTGTCTGCTGGGATAGAAATATATCTAGTGAGAAGTTCTTGGATCATCTTAGTCCTGTGTTGGCTCCTACCAGGTCAGTCTGTGTGGCTCTGCACACCCTTGCCTTGCGCTGGGTAGCCCCTCAGACAGGGGAGACTGGCAAATTGCTGCTGGCCCCTCGTCCTCAGTGCCACTGTACCTTGCCTCATCTGGCACAGTGCGTTACCTCCCTAAAGGCTTGGGGAGAGTAGAGCTCCAAAAGCACTGGCACCCACTTAAGTGACTGACCTATCCCCTCCAATTTGCCTCTAAAATATGAAATCACAGGTCTTCTTGTATTGAGTCCTGAAAATGAGAAGTGGGGAATATCTCTTGAGATAGCATTTGCCTTTTCTTTGCTTCTGTTGTCTCAGTTTTGGCTTGCTAAACCGGTATATTCATGTGAAAGATGCAAAGGCTATGAAATGATTGACCGAGACATTTAAGGGAGAAAAATACGAAACAAGGCTAAAGAAACTCCAGCCAAGTTATAAGCACTTCCACAATGGAGCATTTGCAGGAGGTTCACTATACTCCTGCTCCGTTTACAGAAGCATGTGTTAAAGTGTAATCAGAATAATGATTGTGACTCTTTTCTATATATAATTAATGTTATACTCTATTTAATGTCAGTGTTTTATCAAGCAAAGGAAAGAGGCCAAGGCAGACAGGCAGTCAATGTGGAAAAAAGACCTGATAGCTGAGATGGTCACATATGTAAAAGAGAAATTAATTTCTGGAGTGATGCACATTTATTCTGGAGTGGCTGAGAAAAAGTGCATCTTCTGACAACCACAGAATTTCAATAAGTGTTGGAGAGGAGAAGAGAAAGCATCAAACCTGGATAAGCTGAGTCTGCTTACATCTCAAAGGTCTCATTTTCATGAAAGAATGTACTATTAAAACTGGAGAGAAAGCACTGTCATTCATTAATAAGATGTAAGATTTCTGTCCTGGTTCATGACAGATTTCTCATTCTTTTAAAAATGCACCTGTGTTTTAGCAGTTTGCTTTTTCCTCTCTCATTAAAGGTGGGGAGAAGTACTAGTGGGTTTATTTCTTTGCTGAGTAAATTGTTTCCATGGTGTAATGTGTCTACTTGGGCTTGTTTTAGTGATCATGTTCCTCTACACATCTGTCACTCAAAAGAAAATAAATTACTGTTATCTCAGTTTAGATTGGCAGCATTTCCAATTTTCTCTAATGACGTGTGGAAATGTGAAAGTTCGATGTGGAAGCCAGGGTGATTTAGACTCTTCTATATATTGTTGTTTGTGTTGATTTAAAGTTATTGTCAGTGCATGTCTGTCTAATTCACAAGGCTGTCAAAGACATGTTTGTCTTAGCAACAGTGGTGAAACGCAAACTTTTTTTTCTTTCCAAGAAATATGAGATAAAAGAAAACTGACATGACAAGGTGCAGTGTTCATCAGTGCTCCACTGTAAGATCATCTGTATTCCTGAAAATTACATCAGTGGCTGCTGGAGCAGATTAAACATATGCTTTTTTCAAATGAATGCATCAATTATATGACTTTAGGGGAAAAGTTATCCAATTTGCCTTTAAATTTTTTTTCTTCCATTTCATATTTAGCTGTCCCTACCTATTGCAGCAAATTGGCCCAATGTTTTAAGGCAGGATGCTCTGTTACTTCCATCTAGCATTGCAGCTAGAGACACTGAAGAAGTGAAGTTGCCTGGAAAAATATGTAGGAAGCAAGCAGTTTTAACAACTCTTTAATAATTCTTAAAGATACTTGCTTTCTTACATTTGATGTTAAATTCTACACATGCATTTCATGCTGCAGTCAAATTTCCATTTCAATAGGGGATCTAATAATAGCACATCAGCCTATGCCACAAGCCTCAGGCTGGTCTGTGACACAGCGAAGTACATGGGGTGATGCTCCATCCTGTGGGCTACTGACAGAAAGGCAGCAGCCAGAGGGAAACACACTTTGCACAAGTGATGTACTTGTGCAGATGGCTCATAAGAAGAGTGGTTTCTGGAACAATCTTAATTTAATTGGAGAACTTGGAGGACAATTTACAGTATTTGAGTCTTGATGACACAATTTCATGTCTTCTTATATATGTAGTAAAAGCTACTCCTACGTTTTCTTATGCCCAAAGGAAATAAAACATTTTCTTTTCTTTTAGAAGAATTACCTTTAGAAATTTTGAGAAAAAGAGAAACAACAGAACCAGAAAGAACAGAGTAAAAATGTCCATTAGAAGAGAACATAGCATGGATCCTATATGAAAAACAGGGAATGAGTCTTGCTTCTGGGAAAGGAAAGTACTTCTACAAATATACAGATTTAGACATTTTAAGTTACAGTTTAGTGGGGAGGCTGAAGGGAAAGTCATCTGCCTGTGACACATGCTTATGGAAAACTGCTCAAAGTTCTCAACTGTGGTAGAGGAAAAGGGAAGGAAAAAGCATCTGACTACAATACAAACTGATAAAGGAACACAGCCTCTCCCCTTTCCCTTCATTGTTGAGCCACATGCTACCAAAGGAAAATTTTTTAATGGCTATTCCTTCTGAAGTTATGACACATGCTTCAACCTCAGAGTCCTCCTCACTTGAATTCCAGAACAACAGCAATTAGAGCCCTGTGAAGTAATGAAAATGTCATACTGTTTTGATTTTTTTCCTTTCTTGTCACACCTTTTGTTTTGTGACTTCTGCTCAGACTGAATCTGCTGTAAAAATGGTACTCATGCACAGAAGACACCATGTGACTTGGCAGTATTGCTGAATTAATTCTCAGCATTGTTCATTCTCTGCACATTTCATTTGTGGTGTTTCTAGTCTGCTTCTTCCTGAGTTGTGGGTACTGTTTTTCAGTTAATTAAGTTGGAATGTTAACTGGAAAACCATATTTTACACAGTAAGTATGACAACAGTTCCCTTAGGAGAGACATGCCCTTTGATTTGCGATTTTGCTCCGCAGCTTCTGGATCCTCCAGAATGTGGCAATGGCTTTGTGGAAGATGGAGAAGAGTGTGACTGTGGGACAATTGCGGTAAGTGCAGTCTACTTTAAATCGGTAACTAGACTCTGTAGGACTTAGTGCTGCCCATCACTGCTATTAATATTACATGGAGGAAGACACTTATTAAGATCCTGTGCCAAAGGATTTGTCATTCCTCACATTTTTCCATAATATTTAACAAAATGTGGGACAGGTTTTTTATTTTATCATCACATACAATGAATCATAGAATCATAGAATGTTTGGGTTGGAAAGGACCAACCCAGTTCCACCCCCCCCTGCCATGGGCAGGGACACCTCCCAGTAGACCAGATTGCTGAAGGCCCTGTCCAACCTGGCCTTGAACACTGCCAGGGATGGAGCATTCACAGCTTCCTTGGACAGCCATTCCAGTGCCTCACGACAAAATAAATACTGAATAGTAATAGTATTAGCTCCCTGTGCAGAATCAGGGCTTAAAAGATGTAATAGAAAGTATTTTCCTAGATGGGAACATGACTCTGGTCAGTGCTAACATGTCAGTATTTCATGATTGACACTGTGAAATTAGAAAAATTATTTCTTGTATTGCATAGGAAACAGCAGCTTCATGCCCCACAGTAGGGGCATCAGAGGCCTGCCTCCAGAGGCCTAAAAGCCTGGTTAAAAATCTGTTTGGATAGCGTGCAAAGACAAGAATTAATAAGAGAGCTTGGGGTTCATCTGCTTTTCCCATATATTCTTTTATAAGTGTGTGTGTTCCTCAGGAGTGTGCCAGCGAAGGAGGAGAGTGCTGCAGTACTTGCACCCTAACGGCAGGCTCCCAGTGCAGCAACGGGCTTTGCTGTCGGAAGTGCCGGGTAAGGGCAGTGACCTTCACTTCAGCATCCTACCGGGAATGCATCCAGGTGGCTGCAGACACCACAACATACGTCATTATCCTTGCAGATCTTATGATGACTTTTCTGAACACTTACCCTTTAAAATGGGCTGAAAACTGGTTTGTTTGGGGCTATTTTCTGTCTTCAAGGCTTGGCTTCTTGGGGCAGGGACTGTGATCAAATGCAGAGGTGAATGAAAGCCTTCCAGTTTCAGACAAGTTTGAATCAGGATGGAGTTCCACAAGGTTTCGTTAGACATCCTTGTTTAAACATGCACATCCTTACCCATTTGCTTCTCCCGGTGCCTTACCTGTTGCTCTGGATTTGAACCATGAGGCTGAATGGGAAAATCATACCACAGGGTGCCTGAGAAAAGGATATAGTAAAAAACAAAAACCAAACCAAACAAACAAAAAACCAAACAGAAACAAAACCTAAAAATCAGTTAGCGGAATTGTTCAGAAGTGCTTATCTAGATAAAAGACACCTGACTGAGTTTTTGTTAGGTCTACCTGTGTCTCCTCAAGTTTGAACTCACTGAAATCCCATTGAGTAAAGGGAATCAAGACAAATGTAAACTATAAAGTATTCTTCCTGATACACCAGCAGATAGTAAAAGGAGGTTTAGCCAGATCTTGGCTGTAGGGAGCCTTGCTAAATACAACTTCAACTACTTGTTTATACTCATTTAGTAGTAATGATAATTATTATTAATGTTATTAAAGCTGTGGTGTACTATGTGTGATATTTTTATCTTTGTCTGTGGACTTATTATGAGGGTTTCATTTCCTTAGGAGGAACATTAGTAATAACTGTGAACCACATTCTTGACTTTGTACTATCCTGATGTTAAAAAAAGTAAAAGCACAGATTATGCTGGAACAGATCACATTTTCCTAAGCACATTCCTTATTTTTAATGTAATGTGAAAAAAAAATTAGCAGATTGCCAGTGTGGGTGAATTTTGTTCAAGCATCCGAGTTGCACAGGCACCATATTAAAGACTATGAGAACAAAAAAAAAAGCTTCTGTATATCTACATTATTTTTGCAATGACACAAGAGTTTACCAACATAGAGAATGGCAAGGGTGAGCCAATGAAGAGAAAGGCAGAATTTTGCAAAATGTATCTGTAGGTGGTGTTAATCAGGACAACTCAAAAGACCATTTATAACAGCTCCCAACATCCCCAGACCTGTATTGGTTTTTTAAACCCCAGGGGTCCCATGTCGCAGGATAGCACTTACCATGCTCAGCACTGCACTTGGGAAGGGGTGCCTCAGAGAGTGGTACCACTTGCACCAGTAAATGGCTAGTGGCTTCAGTGGTGTAATGTCTGCACCAGGGAAAGGAAAGTCTTACCACATCAGTTAGCACATGAATATTTCCTGGTTTTATTTTAGTTAAAACTTTAAGGAGGCATTGCATGTAAGGCAAGATATGGAGAAAAGAAGACATTAATTTTCTGTTCTTTTTTTTTTTTCAGTTTGAACCTAAAGGAGTTTTGTGCCGAGAAGCAGTGAATGACTGTGATATTGCAGAGAACTGCACAGGAAATTCCAGTCAGGTGATTTTTAGATTTTCTACCCAAGAGATGAAAAAACCCCAACCTGTAGTCTCTCAATCACTATGAATGTTACTGGTTTGTATAGTAAGGTGTATAAAAATTGTATTAAACCTGCTGATACTGAAAAAACCAGCATGATACTGAAGTAATTTTCCATATATTTTTCTTGTATAGTTTGCTTCCATGCTTGACTGATCTGTGATCTATCAGTTATTTTCTCTTTCTGTAGTGTTCTCCCAATATTCATAAAATGGATGGCTATTCATGTGATAACCAGCAGGTAATTAGCACTTCAGTTTGTTTTATGTTCTTTCTGCTTTTATAGATTGCTTTTTATGGATTTTGATGTAAGATCTTTGGAAGTCACCTGGGACTGTTCTGCTAACATTCCTGAGATTTGAGTACTAGTCATATTTTGGAGCTAAGCATTAAAATGAACAGAAAGTAGAATCACATACTAGTTGCCTCAATAGAAAGAATGTAAGAAATCTGTACATTAAACAAATAGATGTTTTGGAAAATCAAGCGATTTGAAACTTTGTCTGTATCTTTTCCTTCTTTCTAGGGTATTTGTTTTGGAGGAAGATGTAAAACCAGGGACCGGCAGTGTAAATATATCTGGGGTGAAAGTGAGTGAATGTCACTGCTTCTGTGTTGGTTGTAATTCATGCGGCTTGAAAGATTATTTTGGCTAAGAAAAATTATGGGACACGTATTGAGAACCATTAAAAACAGCTAGCAGTGTATGCCATTCCCCTTCTTCCCTCCTCATTTTGTCTTTCCATCCTCTTTTCCAGCTCTTTCTCTAGTGCTGGATAACTTAATGGTGATTTTTCTGAAGTCTTAGGTTTAAGTTCTGATTAATAAACACCTGGGGAGCATATGCACGTATTTGTTGATTTATTTCAGTGGCTTATAGAGCAATAAACCCTGGTCAGTCTGAATAAAATTTTAGAACAGTCCTATGGTGCCAACATAAACGTTTTCATTGAGAATGCTGTGCAGTTTCACAGGCCACCTGCAGACCATGGTACTGCAGTTCACAGATTGGGAAGCTCTGCTTGCTTTAATAGCACATTCCCATTTTCCAGGACCTGGCTTTTCAAAGTCTTCATCATCTTAGAAGAGATTTTTCTCTGTTTTTAGAAGTGACAGCTGCTGACAAGTACTGCTATGAGAAGCTGAATATTGAAGGGACTGAGAAAGGAAACTGTGGAAGAGACAAAGACTCTTGGATACAGTGCAACAAACAGTAAGTTGATCCATTTGGAAAACAACTGGTATGAGAATTTTTATTCCTAATACAGTTCTTTGGCTGGCACATAGAGGTTCAAAAAGCCTTCTTCTGCAGATCTGAGTGCAGGAAATTCTGAAGCTGAGCTTTGGAAGCACTTAGAGCAAAAGTTGTCCTAGGACCCTTGGTGAGGCTCAGCAGTGCAGAGGTTTCATGTCTCAGTGTGGTGTTCACCTTTTATGCTGTGCCATTGCATTGCCAAGTTGTGTTTGGTTTCCATTGTGTTGTAACTTTTCCTATGTCCTGCAAGCTGCTGCCTAAACAAGTGTTTCACATTCTGTATTTATGCAGTTGATTATTTCTGCCTTTTTCTGAACCTTTTGCCAGTCCTTGCCAAACTGCACCCTGGTGTTTCAGATGAGTTCTCCATTCTGTCAATGCCATTTGAATAGTCCTGCCTACAGTTGAAGCAGTGTCTTTTTCAACCTTTCTGTGCAGATCTTATAACCTTACTTTTGCTCCATTACAACTGCATGAGTAAAAATACTCAGTAATACGGGAGAGGCCAGACCCTTCTTTTCTGACACACATAAGTCTCTGCATATGAATCGTAAAGTCCCTTCAACAGCTGAATTAGATTTGGTGTCTCTAGTTTCCTTACATATGTGTCATATGAGAGTTGTTTTAAAGCCACTATCTACTGAACTCCTTTATGGGCCAGTTATTATATCTTGATAGGATATTTTGATCATTTTTATATGGTTTGTTCTTGACGGCTCCCTGCTTGCTATTGCTCAGAGCATTTTTGATAATACATCATAAAAAAGATTCTTTTCGCAGTCCAAGTTCAAAGGAAAATAATCTTCTTGGGAAACAAGACACTATTTATGGGAGTTACTGTCAGTAGGAGGAAAGCAAGGAATGACAAACATGTTACAAAGCAAGTGAAGAAAACCACATTTTTTTGATTGTCCATTTTCTTTGCCATGAGTTTATTTTTCCATGTTTATTCTCTCAATGCAGGGATGTGCTTTGTGGATACCTTCTGTGCTCCAATATATCCAGTGTGCCCAGACTTGGAGAACTTGATGGTGAAATCACATCGTCAATCCTGCAGTTTGGAAAAGTCTACAATTGCAGGTAATTGGAAATTGTGAGAGCAGAACAGAGACAATTAGTATCCATCTTGCGCAGAAAAGCAGCTTTCTTATTCCTAAGTGGAGAACAACTGTTTCTATTACTTTTTTTTTCTATTAACACATAACCATTACTCCAGCTCAACTTATGTTAAGCTTCAGGAAATTGACTGCATGTGGGGAATGCAGCTGTTTTGCAGTCCACTCTATGTAATGGTTAATTTTTCCTGTAGAGACAAAATGCTCTTCTCTGGCCTCTGAATTTTACATTCTTTAATATTTGTAAAGCACTTAATGTCCTCAAATACTTAGACGTATGCCTGCACTGCCAAAGCTAACTGGCAGCTTAATACCTTGCCATGTTAGCTGTATCACAATTATAGACCTGGTGTGTTCTTATAGCTTCACACAATTGTTGGATGTAATAAAATCCTAAACAAGTAAACTCAGTGTTTTATCTAACAATGGCTCTTACACAGGAAATATGGTCTTTGTTTTCACCATTAAATTTGATGTAGATACACTGTGTTTCGGTTTGTTTAACATTAGGGCCAGTGAGATAGATTAAGCAATACTTACTCTTTCCTGGTCCTGGGCATTGTATAATGCAAACCGAAGGCAGCAGCCCAAAGCCCATTTTCTCTCAAGCAGTCCCATGTAATCACAGCACAAGTCTCCAGGGTCCTCTTGGTTGTCTTGCAGTGGTGGCCATGTGAAGCTTGATGAGGAGACGGACCTGGGCTATGTGGAGAATGGGACGCCTTGTGGGCCAAACATGGTTTGCCTTGAGCATCGCTGCCTCCCCATCAAGGCCTTCAACTTCAGTACCTGTCCAGGCACCACAGACAGCCAGATTTGTTCAGGACACGGCGTATGTTCTTGTACTCCTTAATCTTTTTTTCCATTTTTGCTCAGTAGCTGGCTTTGTGTAGTATAATAGCTAGACCTTTCAGGAAACCAGAAGCATGACTCTTGAAGTCTCTGAAGCTGGAGAAGCTTTTGCAAAGGAAAAGGGGAGAAGGCACTTGAGTAAATATAATGCATAGCAGTCAAGGCATCTTAAACAATGAGTCATAGTAAGTATGTATTAGTCTTACAAAATATCAATTGATTCTTTCACTTCTGTTAACTTGATTGATATTTCCTCAGGCAAGGTACTGAAGAATATAAAGGTATTATGAACTGAGAAACTTGGGACTCTGTTCTTCCAGATGTTCTTTCTCATTCCCTCTTTATTGTGTCAACACCCAAGAAGGTTCATAAAGTTGCTGGATTCTGAGAGTTACTTTCCTCTAGAGAAGAGGGCAGTGAGCTGGCTCTTGGCTAGTGGCAAATTCTCTGCTTGGTGCACAGCCCTGGCAAGTCCCCTTGTTCTGCAGACAGTTTGAAACAGTGTCCAAGTCCCTATGGCTGAGCTGAGATCAAAGGAGTTGTTCTGTCATAATGTTTTTTGTCTTTTGCACTGCATTAGAACTCCCCTTTTAATTTGAAATTAACCACTTCATCATATTTTGAGAAAAAGAAAATAATTGTTGAGGTTCAGTCTCTGAAAGCAGTTAGAAATGGTTCTATTAAATATAGATTACATTAAAATATATGAATGTACATAATACATATTACACACCTTTATATATAAAGTATAATAATAGATTTAATAGATATTTATATCTAATATATAAATTAAAACTTGTTGTATATTTAAAAAGTTTTGAAAACTTTGCAGGCAAAATCAGTCTGTATGACTGTCCCTGTACCATAGATGCTAAGTAGGGGACTAGATCAATTTTATGATTTTATTCTGAGCTGCGCTTTTGGCTGCAGGTTTGTAGCAATGAAATAAAGTGTGTCTGTGACCGATTCTGGGGAGGAGAAGATTGCAGTTCTCGCATCAAAGATGATCTATATTTTGATAAAGATGCTATCAATAAAGGTACGTTGTTATAATTTTTATCAGTAACTGGAGAGGCTTGGATTTGAGGATGGTTCATTGAGCAAAACCAGATCTCCTACTGTTTCAGTTAGCCTACAACATGATGCACCATTAGGAGCCTCATTCCCTTGCCTTCCTCCCACAGCAGAAGCACTCAGTGTCTGAATGAGGTGTCAGACCTGGGGCTGGGAGCAAGTGGTGTTGCTGACAAGCTCTCATCCCACCGTTTAGGACTGGTACCAGTGTGTCCAGTTGTACCTTGTTTGTTCCAGTCATCTGAGTGGCCTTACAAAGTATATTAATAGATTAGGACAAGCAAAATGTTACTTGGACTTTTCATACGTAAATGGAAAAGTAGTGTTACATGATTGGTTTTTAGTTGTAAATATTTTATTACATAGCCAGTATGTGGAATGTTGGCACACATTTTTTGAGTGAAAATTTTTATTCATTTTAGGTTCACGTACATGAGAAAGATATGTTGTGGAAAAATGAGGGTGTAAATGTCTTTTATTATAAATCCTTGTTAGGAGACAGCTTTACCATCTTCCAGAATGTCTTTTTTGGTTAGTTTATTCAGCTGTGGAAAGGATTTAAGCAAATCCAGTCACTTTTATTCCAATGTAAGCATGTATTTGCCAGGCAGCTTATAAGGATATAAGCTACAGCAGTTTAATATTGATAACATTATATTGGCATACCTGGCACAATTTTCTCATGTAGCAAGTGTTCAGTTAAGGGAAACAGACACAAAGGTCAAAGCTTGATTTATGAATGATCTTTTTATGTCCATGGTATAGTTCAAGATTATATCACTGGCTGCAGTTAATCAGCCTAGTGCAAGTTATCCAAGCAGGCTTTTGAAAGACAGTGCATTTACTGGTTTTGTATATTTTTCTTCTAAAACCTTTTGTATTTTTCCCCTTTCTTTTGTTTCCAGGTGTTGTTAGCACAAATATAATAATAGGGGCTATTGCTGGCACCATTTTAGTGTTGGCTCTCGTTTTAGGAATAACTGGTTGGGGTTACAAGTAAGTAAATCATGTTTTTTCTTGATATAGTTAAAAATACATTTATTCTATCTGATGTCTAATTATAAGAACAATTCAAGCATAATCTAAAAAATCCAAATTTTATTTGGATTCTATTTATACAGTGATGTTTTTAGTGTATTAGCATTTTTCAGGTAATTCTTACATGTGTATGTGCTTTTGGAGAGCTTGATCCAGGTTTGAAATTTATTTCTTTCTTAGTTATTTAATTTTTTTGTAGATGATCAGGTTTTGATTTTACTGTATCTGACAAAGGAAATACAAGATTACAGTCTGACTCAATTATAAATCTTTCCTAATGATGAAGTAAATTTAGCAAGATTAGCCTTCAGTCAGTCAGTAAACCATTTAACCATAGGCTTCCTTAAATAGATATTTATATTCAATCAGCTTAAGCTGAAATTAATTCAGACACTTTTTTGGGTAAGAGAGAGATCTGTAATTTGCAAATAAGGTGCAAGTTCTCCTGGTGTAGAACTGTCAGTGTTCCACTCACTAGGAGGCAAAATGGATTATTTTAGCCTGACTGATCTTTTTCAGTTTCTCTTCTTTTGTGAATTTCTTCTAAAACCAGAGCAGTTTAGGCGTTTTGCATGCATTAAGAAAAGATTTAAGGTACTTACTTTGTCACCTGTATTTGGGTGAAACTGGCTCTTGAAGTTCTTCATCCACTGGTCCTTGGTGTGCTTGGTGGGCAGGGCAGGCTCACCTTGCAGGTACTGCTGTAATAGGACGCAGCCCCAGTGGTTTGGCATAATGAACTGGCACATCCCCTCCTGTTTTGTTAGGCTGAGGAATAGCTCCAATACATAAGAAAAGAAGCATTTGGAAAAAAGCATGAAGGTTAGGATAGTAAAAAAGGTAGGATATGCTCTCTTGGTGTATCACCCTTAGCTTCTGGCAGTATCTGAAAATCTGGACTTCTATTTTCAATACAACTCCAAAAGTTAAGGTCTCATTTTGAGATCACACATAGCTAGCGGGATTAGTTTTTGAAGGTGGAGGGTGCACCATTCACTAACAGCTTCACAGTGAATAGACTTAAACTCATCATGAACTGTATCTCCAACTCAGCACTGACTTTAGCCATCGACATGAATATATTTTCCAAGTTTATTCTGATTTAGTATGATTAGTTCATAAGTGTTTTCTTTAGAAACACTTTGAGCAAAAATTTCATTCTGCATACAGAATGGATGCTATATGGTTGGTATTTTTTCCTTTTCTCTTTACTTTTTTTTCTTTTACTGACCATGTATACCTGCATACTCATAACTCATTCTTCTTTTCTTCTCTTCTCTTTATATGGAAAGAAACTACAGAAGGCAGAGGTATGTGATAAAAGTAATGGAATGTATATTAGAAAGCTCTGAAAATTGCTCTACTTCTCTCTTGCTCATTTGTATGCTATAAAGAAATTGAAGTGTTGAATTACCATATTTTAAAGAATATTTGCTCGTATATATGAAATTGGTATTTATTCTGTAAGTGTACTGCTTGAAATCCTGATTTCACTGAACTCAGTAGCAAAAAAATGTTTACTTCTGAGGTAGACAATCTTATTTAGGAAAACAGGAGAATATTTCCAATAAGAGATACTGAAAATCTGCTATTAGAGATAAAAGTGTTCTTGGGAGGCTGAGAACTGAATAATTAATATCAACATGATGTTCGGGAGCCTTCTGAGACAAATTCATGCCTGGAGCTTCTTTGCAGTTAAAAATACAATGCAGTTAAATTGCTATGCAACTGAAGAGACCATTCTTTCCTGCCACCCTGCTTGATTGATTTGTAGATAAAGCACAGTACTGTCTTCAGCACAGAGCTGGGCTTTCACCGTTTTAAGCTTGTGGCCAAAACTCAAACAGTTTCTAGTGACTTGGGTTTGGCTCCTGGAAGACCATCTCCCTTTGATCAGTCATCTGCCTGGCAGATGGGTCTTCTGGGAAGGACTTGGCTCCTTCCTCTCCCAGTGCCCCCAAATAAGAGCTTTTCACAAATTCCCCTGTTTTCTGCCTGTATCACTGCCTCCTGGTCCAAGCTGCTGCTTTGTTTGTTGCTGCTGCTACCCATTGCGCTTGTTCTCCATTCCCCTGCCTGTGTAGTGCTTTCTCTGCCAGGCTCAAAATACTTGATAAAAGCGGAAAAGCACTGCCAAGTGCTGGCTGTGTACTATAAGGTCAAATAGGTGGCAGGAACAGGAGGAAGACAAAGCTATTGAAGTCAAGCCTTGCGGAGAGGTTGGTGGGTAGGAAATGTCACCCGGTGCAAGGGAGGCAGCATTTCAGGGTTTGGTGCTGCTTAGTGGAACACAATGTACCTGTAAATGCAGACTAACATCGCCATCTTGTCACTCCACTGTGCATGCTTCAGTGTTGGTTGAGGACAGAGCAGCTAAAACCTTGAAATACAGAAGGAGGCTGCCCCATGCATGTTCACAGTGGAGTCTTAGGGAATCTAACTTTTTCAAATTCCCTCATCTCTGGAAATCAGTATATGGACAGAGAGCTGTGAGGATGCAGTCAGTCTGCAGCTGTGTCTGTCAGCATGGGCAGTGGAAAACAGCATAAGCAAGCTGAGGCTTTTGAAGGTGATGGAGGATATTTCATAGTTGGTGGAGATATTTAATAATTAAATCTCCATGCAGAAAATGAAGTTCTGTGGGCTGACTTCTAAATAGAATAGTACTGGATATGTACAAGGAGTGCTCCATAAAAACAGATTTCCAGTGGAGTCTCCAGAGTGTCCTTTTTTTTTCATTTCCTAATAGTTAATGGTTACTCCTTAAAGATGAAAACAAGACATTGAGGTATTTCTGAGCATTACATAAGGAATGATATTTGGTATTGCTAAGCAATGGAAACGTGTCAACTGAAAGTAATAAAAAGAGCCAATTAGCAAGAATTCTACTGGCTGGGATAGTGTGTCTTATATGGCACAGCTACAAGGGAGAAGTTATCTCTGATGGTGTAGCGATAGAACGGTTTGCTGGAGGAACTCTGGGGAGCAGAGCTGCCCACACTGAATGAACTCCCAACACAGACATGTATCAGCTGAGGAATGGGACAGGAACTGAGACTGAGAGGTGTTAGAAGAGATAGTGTGGAAGAACTGCATTACACTAATGATTTCTGTGCCTTGTAATTGAATATTTTAAATACTTTAGGAGCATTAGAAATTCAGATATGGAACGAAGAGAGCCCCATTCAGGTCTGTAGTTGGACACAATCTGACTGTGAATCAATCTTCTGATAAATGTGCATCTTAATAAGGTAGACAAAAAAGGCCTTGGGAAGTGCAAAATTAAGTTGCTGGTATTATGATACAGACAACTGTCAAAGTAGCTACTTGTAGTAGGGAGGATTTTTCAACTTGATGGAAGTGTAACTGGAATACTTGCGTGGCAGTTTTTCTGCTGGCAATGAATTCATTATCTGCAAAAAACACTGCACAGCTTGATTAGGACTTTCGAAAGCATAGATGGTTTTATGCACCATAACCAAGCTTCTGGTACTGGAAAAGGATAAACTACTGTCGGATATGTGGGGCATTATTTCTGTATGTCTTGGCAGATTGAGTCTACTGAGGTAGATGAGAACCTCTGACACTGGCTTTATTTCCCATGCACAAGAAAACAGTTAATAAATGAGGTTTTTCTCCTCCTGAGTTTTAAACCACTCAATTGGTTGCTATTCTTGAATTCAATAATGGTCACAAAAATTAAATGGAAAGGATCTACCTCAGAAGGAAAAAAACATTCACTTTTCCTGAGCTCCTTTTTGATGCAGGTATGTTATTCAGCTCAGGCTGTAGCACTTGTACTGTACCTGGGGATGCTTTTTGCAATGAGCACAGTGGGCTATTTGGAATGTCTGAACATGGTTATTTGTCTCAAGAACCACAAACTATTAACTTTGAAAACTGTTTACCAGTGAAATGCTCCTTGTTTTCCCTTACCAAAACCACACAATCCACTCTTCTGCACATATCAGAAGCATGTGGGAGTTTTCTCTCCAGATGGTTGAATTGTTTATTAATAGGATTATTGGTGTGGTTAACACGTTTCCTCTAGGATCGCTATCCTCGCCTCTTGTCCTTCTAAACTAATGTTTGTGCATGTTTGTGTGTGTGCTGGTGCCTGTCATATTTTCTGACTCTACAATGTTTATTATACTTTAGACAAATACCCCAGGGAGATTATGTAAAAAAGCCTGGAGAGGCCGACTCTTTTTATAGCGACATGCCTCCTGGAGTCAGCACAAACTCTGCATCTAGTTCTAAGAAGAGGTCTGCTTTTCTGTCGCATTTTCAGATTTCTACCTGTTCCATCACCCATTATTCCATTAGTCAGAACATTTCATTGTTTTGCAGCAGGTTTGATTCTTTCTTCTTTCTTTGTGGAATGTTTGAAATTGCATCCTTTGTGCTTTGATTACTGTTTTTTCCCAGATGCTCTGAGCTATCTACTACAATTAGGCCAGAATAAACAAGTTTTCCATTGCAAACCAATTTTCAATTAATCAAATTTTCGTCATCTCCATGCTTGAGATTTGTTTTCAAGTAGACTGTAACAATAATTGCTTGTTAAAAAAAAAAAAAATTAAATAAAAACTCCACAACTTTCTTATACATGGTCATGTAATCAAAGAAAAGGAACACTGTCTTGCTTCAATAATAGTTATAAACATAAAATGTTCAATATAAATGTAATTTTTCTATTTTTATGTGTCAGTGTCATTAAGTCACTGAGTTGAACTGGGTAATACTCATGATGTCTCACATTAAAATGACAGTACGTGCATTTTATTCCACTTGCTTGTCTAATTACTAAATGGTAACCAACTGTTACCTTAGAAGATAATTCTACAGAGACTTCCTGTAGTTTTGTGCTTGGTGTTACAAGTAACCAAGGAGAGCATTAGATTTTGCCCTTGATCAGATTTCACTAATTCTTTTATTGTTCCAGTTACCTTAAGAAAGGGACAACATTTTAAAATGGAAAAACCATTGAAAAGTGTTGAGAGTGTTTTGTAATTGCTAAGGTCATTAGATCACGATGCTCACTGTCCCTCTGCAGTTAGAGATCCTTTAATTATGAAAATATCCAGCTAGCACTTTAAAACAATTTACAGGAAGCACTGTGTCGTGGGAGGGATAGACAATCCTGAACTGCTTCATAAGAAAACTGCAATTCAGTTCTCAGTGCCTTACTGAGCAGCCTATAACCATACAGCTGATGAAGCCATTTTCTTTGTTGTTATTTCAAAGAAAGTAGAGAGAAATGTACGGAAGGGATACACTTGCAGTAACATTTACTATTTGGGTATAGCAGCTTAATCTAATATGCAACTTCTGTCTATTATAATGGAAAACTGTAGCAGTGATTAATTAATGATTTCTAGTTTTAAAATTCAGCTTTTTAGATGTGTGAGTGGATAAATTATTTTTTTTTCAGGGAACAAGCATTAATTTTAAATGATGCACTGTTTGTGTAGTAGAATCTTTTCTCATCTGGATAAATTTTGAGAAAAGTCTCAGGCAAGCAAATTTTCATAGCTTTGTGTAAGCAGGTTTGAATACCAGTTAGGAAAAAAAAGTTTGTTTTTCAATGAATGTCATTTAATGTGTTTCTTCTTTCATTCAGTATCTGTGTTTCTTTTCATACTTCATTTCTTTCATATGTTTATTATCTGTTAAAAAAAGCTAATGGTTTCTAAGGTCTGTCTGTACTAGAGAGTTTTGTTGTTCCCCACCACCAGTTCAGGTATGTTGTGCACTGTCAAGTCTGGAAAAGTCTGACAAATACTCCATTAACATTGTGGTGGAGCTGACGTAGTCTTTCCATGCAACTCTTTGAATGCCCAAAGTGCTATTTCCTGCCTTCCAAGCTGGTTTTGATTTGCTCTGTGTGCAGATAGGTATGGTATCTCTTGCAAGATGACTGGGCCATTAGCTGCCTGGGTTTCTCCATGCTGGAAGGCACTATGAAGCGTTAGCTGGTATTCAGAGGATGTTCAAGGATTAAGACACAACTTTATGATAACCCTTACTATTATGAAACACCAAAACCAGAATATAGCAAGACATTCCTGAACCTGAAAACAGACCCTTAAGAAGAGAAAATGTTAAAAAAATCTGTCAGTAGATCTGTTGCTTCTCAGACCTTTCATGCTGTAATTAAGTTTGAATTGATGAAACCCTGGGCTTACTTCAGTGTGATTGTGGTTTAGCCTGGTTTTCTGGAAACTGAGGAGCATCTCTCAGATGCTTGCCCTCCAAGGAAAGCAGAGGCTGAAAAATGCAAGAGTATCCAAACTTAGAAACAACAGAAATAGTTCCTTTAAGCAAAAATTCTTTGCAATAAATAAGACATCTATTCTGACCTGTTTTCTACTTCCTCTTGTTTTCTTCTCTTTTGGAAATAATTGTAGATCTCTGGCAAAGAGCTCAGCTGCAGCTGTAGTTCAACAGGAGGGAGCCTGTTGCAAAATCCCACATGTTGGACGCCACCACCACCCACACCTCTAGCTCCCAGAGGAAATACAAAAGGAAAGAAAAATTTAGGTTTGCACCAAGCACCTAGATATAATGACTGGTGTTTTGGGTTTGAGTTTAGCATTAGAAATGCATAATGTAGTGACTGGCTGACAAAACATAATAAAAATTCAAAATTAGCAAGCATGAGTTATCCCTCCTCCACTGGAGCTACCAGCTGTGGGTGGGAGGATGCTCATCACAGATTCCCGGGCCCCTGAGTCTGGTAGCAGTAGGGTGAGGGAAGCAGTCCAGGCTTTCCTATAGCAGCACAGGGAGGGAGTGGGTAGCTTGCAGGCAGGGTGTGCTTGACGGTGAGATAAAAAATATTGAGATGAGCACAGTTGGAAGAGCATCTTCCAGCTACAAACTGGGGCAGATCTGCAAACCCAGAGGAAATCTGGTGTGTGTTGGTGTTTGTGCTTTCCACAGCAGACATGCGAGAAGGCAGTGCTGAAGCGTGGTTCTTGAACATGGGCACACCAAACCGCTGCAGGGACAGCTGTGTAGCATAACTGCAGCATTTAAACAGAACTCCTGGAGGCTCTGCTAGTGCAGACAGACCTTAGGCTGTGTTGTGTCACCGGCCTCGGGAATGTAACCCTCTGAACCGCTGAGCTAACACTGATGTGAGACAACACCCTTAACAATAACCGCATCTGAGCCCTCCTATTCCAGGTCAAATGGATTATCTCATTCCTGGAGTGAAAGGATCCCAGACACAAAACATATTTCAGACATTTGTGAAAATGGGAGGCCTAGGAGTAATTCTTGGCAAGGTAAGTGTGAACCTCTGTGCTAGCCGCAGTGGAAACCAGCCTCTGCACCATTGCTGCTCTGCTGAAAGTTTAGCTGATCTTAGGACAGCATCATGCCCCCTTAAAATTGTGCTATTTGTTATTAACCTGAAATGAAGACTTAGCAGCACCCTACACAAGTACTTTTTTTACACAATGCTTTGTGATGTAGAAATGACATTTCTCCCATTCCTCTAGTGTGAGCTAACATGGAAAAGAGAAGGAAGTCTACTCTCACTCTTGCCAGCTTTTGTGATTTTGTCGGGAAGTGTTTAGTATTCTTCTTGAAGTGTAGTGATTTTCTCAAATGAAAGCTGAAATTAAGGAGTTTATTGCTCTGCACAGCTGCAGTGAAAAGTAGAGAAAGATCATCTAAGCGTCAGGTTTAGTTGGTCTGAGGTAAATCAAGAGGGACTGACCTGTGACTTTCAAATGCTTAAAGCTAATGAGGTAATGACTCTTTTGCTGGGGATGCAAAAAGAATATACAGCTTGGCATGGGATGCAGGTGAGTTTCAAGTTGTTTTACTGTCTGTCTTTATCCTTTGATTTCTTTCAGGTAATATAGGAGGAAACAGAAAGAAAGTCAGAGGCAAAAGATTTAGGCCACGGTCTAATTCAACTGAGTAAGTCTGAACTTATGAAAGCAAAGCCAAAAAATACAGTTTTCATATTTGTATTTTGTAGGAGATTAAGAATACTGAGAAGTAGACAGCTACATTATTGCTCTGTGGCCCATTCTGTTTGACGATTGATAAATCTGGTAAATGATTTGGTTAATGTATTTCACCCTCTTTTAATGTATTCTTTAAAAATTAACTATCAATTTTCTTTTTTATGTAGGCTTCCTCCCAGTCGTTCCCATAGCAATTCCCAATGATGGTGGCAGCCTGCACCATCACTGCAGGCTTTTGTCTACAGTAAACTGCCATTGCTGAGTGTATCCTGGTTCAATACTGAATTTCTGATAACCTGTTTCCTACCGTTGTCTTCACCTTGGGTTGGGCCATTGCAGAGTTAGAGATTTATATCTCTGCGTACCTGCCTGGAGGTTTTAGGGGAGATACCAGTCTGCTCTGAGAGTACCCTGAAGTTTATCCTCATAAGCCTGAAACAGCCAGCCTTGAGTAAGCTTTGCGATAATTGGGTAATGAGAGTCCTTACAAAGCAACTGATCCCCAGGCCTCTCCAGTACGACTTAGTGTTGCTTTCTTATTGATTTGTTATTTGTGTTTACCGAAGAGCCCATGTATGCAGTGTTCCCCACAGGGAAAGAGCCTGCCTTATGTACTTCAGCCTGCTGGTTGAGGCTTCTTTTGTGAATGAATAGTGAGTGGGTGAAAACATAGCCTCTGGGATTGTCAAGTGCTGGCCTGCTCTTATAGTACTTATGCCACATGGGAATGACCCCTTGTTTGACTGCAGTGACGATGACAGTGCCCTTTCCTCTTATCATTAATACTAACTTGCACCTCTAAGGGCAAATGGGCTTGATACCAACCCTGCTGGTACTAATAATGCTAACTCCTCTCTGGGCCCTGTTTTCTTCAGTTTGGGGATTTTCAGTTTATTCTGAAACTTTTCTTCCACTTGTGGTACACTGTCTTGAGGTGAGTAGGCTCAGAAAGGTTCATAGAAAATACCCTCTAAGTTACAGCAGTAATAGTTTGATGCACATTGCAATTAAAAAATTGCATGGGCAAAATGGCAGAAATTTTAGCCCTAGATCCCTTGGAGGAATTCATCTATCAGGTGCCCCTGTGCTCTTGGTCTTCATGCTGATAAACTCTTACTGAAATGTTATTTTGCTCATTTTCTTTTCTCCTTGCATGAGACAGTTTGATGAAAGCAAAATTAGTCTGATCAAACTACCAAGAGTACAAATGAGATTGCACATTCTTCTTTAAAAACTTGTCCTGTGCTTTCCTTAATTTTCCAATTTTATTTCTTAAGGAAAATTTGTTTAAAAAGGTTTAAGTTAATGATATGATTATTCTGTGATTCAGCAGAGATGTACACTGAGACTGAACCGGTCCATAAAGCATGCTCTTTTTATCCTAGAGCAAATGTAAATATGTGGGAACAATATTGGTTTCCATAAAAGAAAAAAAGCCCAGTGGGCATATTGTTTCATCTGTGCTGCTCAGCTGGTATTTTATATATTTGCTCTGAGAAGGCTGGAGCACTAAACAAGTGGGTAGCAGAGACAATATGAGTTGGGAATCTTTTTCCCTGTCATTTTTTTTTTTTTTTTTTTTTTTCTCTTTTAAAGGTGTCCCTGAATTTCCACCTTAATTCTCTGCTTTCCTTTGTGCTACTTGTTACGGCCTCTCAGCCCAGCAGCAGCCCTGGTGCTAGAGGGAGGCAGAGTGTACTTCCCAAGGGCTGTGCAGTAGACTGTTAGGGACAAAGCACAGTGTGCGTGTTCCTGGGAGAGACCTGTCAGGCAGGAAAATGCTCTGTCTCCTGATGGGGTCTATCCTGGACTGCATGGGACCACATGGCTTGTCTGAGCCTCCTTGGCAAGCCTGTCACTTCTTGGAGAGAGAGCTCCCACTGAATGATCTCCATGGACTGTGTCAGTTTGGTGGGGAATGGAGAAGATTGCCAAGGGCACAGAGTGGCCCTCGTTAGAGGGATAACTGCCTTTGTGAGCAGAGAAAATTGACTACTGAGAAAGATCTAACTGTGGCCAGCATTTACTCATTTAGGAAAACAAAAAGAATTCTGGCTGCTTTGAGGATGCCTCAGAATACATGGAGGCTTTTTCCAGACAAATTTACCTTCTTACCTTCTCTGTGAAACACAGGAGAATATTGAAATCTGCTCTGAGACTGTGGATGGGATTTGGAAAGTCCAACTGTGTTACAGCCCTGGGAATCCAATGAAGCATACCTGTTGAGATGGAAGAAAAGGGGTAACACTGTTGGAGACAGTGTAGTTAGCCACTAGAAAATCGTGATCATTTGTGCCATACCTTGTGCTGAATTCATTTTTTTAAGCAGATGCGCACTAGTACAGTTGCCTACAAAATGATTTGACATAAGCATGAGTCTGCAGTAGTTGCACATAGTATGCACAAGATTTTTGTTTTATATAGTCAAGCAGCAGATAGAAACTCATGCCGTTAATCATTTATCTTAAGTACTGAGCGAGGTGTGAGCCCTGTAGCCCTCATGAGCAGCACTGATAGGAGGGGGGCAAGCATGTTGGGCAGATCCTGAAAAATGGACAGCTCATGTGTTTGTGCAACTCCTTGTACCTAAGGGGTACATGAACAAATCTTCCGCTAAGGATATAGCTCTATGGAGACTGCTAAAGCTCTTTTGGGATGTTTTTAATTGTTTTTACATGTTTTAAGACAAAATTAGTTTTTTCTTTTACTAAAAGCAGATGGTTCAGTTCACACAGAAGGAATGCCAACAGGCCGAACATTTCTGCAGATTTTTCAGGAGCAGGGTTGATGAAATGGCCTGATAAAACAGGCTTTCTATTAAAAGCAATTAGACTTATCCAGGAATGATAATGAGAGTTTTCTGAATAAGCTGACAGTTTAATTGAGAACTTGTGTTAAAACAAGTCCCAGGGAACACGCGTTTTGCCAAATAGTGGTTCTGACCTTTGTTAATTTGCACTGCTTTTCCTATGAGCGTTTGTCTTCCTCGTTGTAATAACTGATACAAACATCTTTGGCTTAGACTTTCTGTTATATATTGTCTTTTTGCAGCAGGGTAACCCATGCATCTGAGCCTGGGCTTTCTCTCGCCCACCAAACCCCGGCCCAAGGCATAAGCCCAGGGGGTTCTGATCACCCCCAAACAGGGAGTCGGGATCACAGGTCAGTCTCACCTGCCCCTGCATTCTGGGCTGTCATTTTATCCTGTGAAAAGTCCCTTCCCTCAGTATACAATAGTTTCACTGTGGCAAAACGCCGTGACTGCTTGGAGGTGCTCCTGCTGACGCAGCGCTAGCTAACCTTCCTCCTCGCCAGCCTGAGGAGTATTGAATACTCTTGAGCCCAGGTCTTTTGCCTTGTTGCATGTTGCGCTACAAGCCAAATGGAGCTGTTGGTTTAGCTGTAGGCTTACATGTAAGGACACCTATGTTTTAAAGTGGAATTTCTGACAGAAAATGTGCGTTCTAATGGCCACCACTAATAAATATGTGGCCAGAAAAATCAGCCTGAAAGCTTTCTAATGGTCTCACATAGTGGTCTGCAGTAACTGGAGTTTAACTTTTCTGTAACAGATGAGTTGGTGAATGACGGTCTGTAATACAGCCTGACCCAGGAAACCTTGCAACATGATTGTGCAACAGCTGCATGCTTTGATACCACGTTACACTTTGTTTTCTAATACAGGAAGCCAGATCGGGAGTGTTTCATGGTTACCAACAGATCTTTTCAAATATGAAAAAGCAAGTCAAAAGTACTGCAGCGAGTACTAGAAAATGTGTAGTCACACCTACAATTAAAGCTAAAGCAGAAGTTTATTAGTTCCTGGTGATGCTGGCATCAGCCTCTTGCTTCACTTGTGGTTTCATCATTGCTGCGCTACAATTTTTGACGTCTTCTTTCCCTAAGAGCCCAAGCTGGAAAGCATAAAGCACTCCTGATTCCTGATAAATAAGCAAGCTGAGGAAGCTACTTAGAAGCACTTGTGGCTGAGGGCGAGTACTTTCTGAGAGCTGTGGCTGTGCTTGCACGGGGCGGGGAGGAGAAGTTCCAGAGCAAAAAAGGAGCAAAAGAAGTCGAAAAAGTGCTGCCGCTTTTGTTGTCAACGTGGTTTGAAATATGGTAGGGGCTGAACAACATGATCTGGCCCAACTTTTTTTCATCTGAGCAATCCCTTGCGAGGCCTGTGCCCATGTGTGAGGTCATTGGAGTCACTCTCATAAACAAGGGTGGTTAGAACTAGCCCAGAAATACCGAAAATAACTTAAGGAGGAATTGTCTGTCTTTTTTTTTTCTTGGTTACAATTTGTTTCTTATTTCAGAGTGTGCTAATCTCTATTATATAATTATGATTATCACAAATAATTGTTAAATTGTTGCCATTCTTATACAACAAAAGCAGACTTTAAATTGGACCAGGGAGATGCCTGTTTCTACATTGCCCTTCTTTCTTAACATGACAGAGGGGGAGAAATTTACTCGTCTTGTTATTGAGGGCTAAGAAGAAACCAGTTACGAAAAAAATTTCTTCTTCCCTGTTAGTATTACTGTCAGATAATTAAACACCATCTTTATTTCATAATTTTCATGTAACTGGGTATGTAGCTCAGACTTTTTACCTGAAAAGTGTGGTTTTGGTATTAATTGCTTCTGGAAAATATGAGATAACCCTGCAGCCCACCTCCATTAAAGCTTCTTGTGGTCCTATACCAAATTAAATGATCGTTGAAAAATCAAGAAGGGTATTTGCACGTAAATGTAAAAATTGCCACTGTAGCGTCCAACAGTTAAAGCCTTTTAACACACTGAGGCTAAAATTCATTCCTGTAGAAAGGGCCAAGCCAAAGTTTCTGTTCTCATTTAGCTATGATCTTGCAATTTATTCTAGATGGGTGCAAAAGTGTCTTCAACAAGAAAACCACAGGATTGGAGTTAAAATGACCCTTCATCCTTATTCTGAGATCATGAAAGGAGTTAAAATCATGATCTTAATGCTGGCCCTCTGCATAGGAGTGAATTTTACCCTTAAGACATTAAATGAATGATGTATCCCAAAAAGTTTCCAGATTAATCAAAGATATGAGCCTTGTTGTAGGTCAGATTTTCTCATGCAGTTGTACACGTTGCCTAGTCCTCACCCAGCATCCATACTGATTTATTTGCCATATTCACTTGCATTTTGGGGATCAAGACATCCTTGCTAAGCTTGTGCTGTGTGTTCTCAGATTTTCTATTCTTGTTCTTCTGCTTTCTCTGTTCCTTCCATTGCTTTCTGCAGGTATTTAAACCCATGGTTCAAAAGAGAATATAATGTAGCTAAGTGGGTAGAAGATGTGAATAAAAACACAGAAGGACCATACTTTAGGTATTTTGTAAATTAATTCTATATAATTTTTAAAAGCTGTTCCAGCATATACAAATATCTTGGGACTCCTACCTTGTATAAATCAATACAAGTTACTGTAGGTGCAAAGGGCCCCTCTTCTTTTGCTGCATTTTGATGTCTGTTTTTGGCTTCATGTGCAATTTACAATTCTTTTTCTGAATGTTTTTATGAAGCCATTGAAAAGGGTGTGTGTAGTGCATGCGTTCCCACCATCATCTAGAGCTTGTGGTAGCTTTCTCATCATTTTATGCCAAGTAGTGTTTCATGGGCATGAGACATATTTATCACTAATAAAGTAGTATTAAATAGAATGTAATTTACTAAAGCAAGTGGTTTCATAATACACTGACTCTACCCACTGTCTTATATAGTGCATACTAAAATTTAAATGAAAAAAAGAATAAAAGGTAGTGGTATTTTACCCTCAGCCTGCAATGAAATAATTTATATATTGTAATTGGAAAACTAAATGTATGAGAATATACTCTGTGCTCTATTTATCGAACCATCAATGACTCTGTTACAAGTGAGTGTAGGGTACACCCAAAATGTCACTTGTTTTTGAAAGGGGAAAGTGTGTATTATTTGATACATTCCAAGTTAAAGAGAAGAAAGATGATGAGGCTGGCCTCCCTATTAGACATGAAGCAGGAGACTGAGAATATTTTAGTAGATTCCCAAAAGACACAATCCCACAGCTGAGACAGAAGGTTGAGTCAGCAGAAAAAAATCAGCTAGCATGGGAGAGAATGGGAGACAATTTATGACAAATACTATAAAATGTCCAGTGTGCATTTGGGAAAAAAGCACATGATGGAGATGTATCGCAAGTTGCTAATGAAACACTTCTATTCCAATAGTAACACTGGCAGGTATTACACAGGGAGGGAATTTAGCAATTTTTAGATTTAAAAATATCTCAAAGTCTTAAAAGAGCATAAAGATGTCACTTTTTAAACCATTTATGTTTGTTTTCAAGAACTCTTAAATCACAAAGTAAGTTACAGAAAGGCTTTCTGATGAACAAACAGGACAAATGAGGTAAATTTAAGCCTGTCAGTCCCCATCTCATTCCTGAACAAGGAGTGAAAATTCCTGACACGAGAATCCAAGGCTTACAGGAAGTCGTGATTGTGCCAGCCAGCATTGAGCAGGTCTCCCTGTTGGTGCTTGGACATTCAGGCAGGGTGACGTGAGTCCAGTAGTGTTACCATTGCTTGCTTTATCATTGGGATACAGGGTCCAGTTGTGGTGTCTGCAGTTCAACAAGCGTGTTCAAAAGCCAGGAAGTTTTAGGCTCTGAGACACCTTGGAAGGGAATGCAGGTCTTCAAGCTGTTCAGTTTAATGGAGCAGCTAAATGCTTACCTGATCATAAAATCCACATAGCTGCTTATGGAGCAAAATCTTTGTGGGAAGTCCTTTAGACTAGCAGACCAAGAAT
Source organism: Pezoporus flaviventris (assembly GCF_033815535.1). Classification (NCBI taxonomy): domain Eukaryota; kingdom Metazoa; phylum Chordata; class Aves; order Psittaciformes; family Psittacidae; genus Pezoporus; species Pezoporus flaviventris. Next base: position 14,437,538 of record NW_026892595.1, read on the forward strand.
GATAATGGCCAGAAGTCACTGGAAGGTGAAATTAGGCAATCTCACAGTGGAACTGAGGTGTGTTTTTATTTGAAAACCTTTTCCTAAAAATGCCCTCTTGAACTTTGTTGTTTGCACAAGGCCATCCGTCACCCACCATAACCTAACCCCATAGCTGTCTTTCAGGTTGTTTGTATCAGAAACCGTCTGGTTGCAATAAGCAAAGGCATTGATGAAATATGAAGATACCATTAGTTTAAGATACGTTACTTGAAATAGTTTAGTTAAACAGGTTTAAATTCCTGTGTGAATACTCTTGATTTAATTTTTGTCTTTTAATATCAGTATATCTTGATATTTAGTAACTAGATTAAATTGATGGAGTGTGCCCTGCCTCTGAGGGCTTTCAGCTCTTGCACTGAATGGGTCACATTTCTAATTATATTTGAGATAAATGAAGTGGTTTTTTGCATGTAAATGAAGATTTAGCTGACCCACGTGAATTTTAAGGCCTATATATTGGCAGAGATGAAACATAAATTAAAAACTTTACACCATAGAAACTTTCTAATCACTGCCTGCAGCAGTAGCTTTAGAAACGAGAAAGAAACCAGAATAAATTTAGAAAACTGTATATGTAAACTAATTGAGGTAACCATGGGGAAGTGTTCTGCAGACACATTTATGGAAGGCAAAGGATCGAATCTTCTCCTGGGATGAGTTGCCATGGGCTTAAAGGAAGTTGAACTGAACAATTTCTCCCCAAAACTCAGTTACCATTTTGGTTAATCTGTCACGGACAGGAAGACACTGTTCCTAAGAATGGTGCGTCTGAACATCATACGGAGGGTTTGTGAAGTGATTCACAAACAAACCAAAACAAATCATGTTTGATAAACCCAGGCTGAAGTCAGACTGCAGCTGATACTACATTTTAAGAATCATAGCCAAGGATAAGCCATTCACACCAGATAATTAGCTGAGTAGTATTTTTGTTTCTGATCTTCGATTTCTCTGTTCTTTTCAAGACATCCTCAAAGTAGCACTTCTGTTTTGCTTGTCTCCCTGTAGTTTTAGGAATAGTGTGTTGATGACTGGTGCTGTTGCAGGTAGACTTGAAGTAGAATCAGGAAAAATGACAAACCCACTTCCTACAATTCCTAGGAACATTGCCGTTTTTTAGAAAATAGAGATATTAGTCTTCACAAAGACTTGCTCCATCAGCTTAGAAAAGCATCTGTATAAACCCAGCCTTGTCTCTCTGACACCTGGTGTCCTAGTTATTTTTTTTTTTGTCTACAAGTCTAGTGGGTTTTTCTATATAATTACTTTTTATTAATGATAGTAATAATAGTAGCTGGTGTCCCTGGCACCAAAAGGCTCCCAGCTGTGGGATTCCCTTCTGTAAAAAAAATTAGGTCTGTAAAGAAAAATCTCATTTTTCTGCTCAAAGTCTAGGCTAGATTTTAATTTTACATGCCAGGCCATAGCTGTGTAACCACAGCAATAAACCCAGGCAGGAAGCCTTGCCCTTATTTCGGCTTTGCTGCAAGGGGCACTGTTCTACCAGTGTGACTCTATTGCTTGTTTTTGTTACTGCCAATTACAGTGGCTGCTGCACAGATTGACCTTATAAAATATGGTTATGGTTACTTGAAACCCTTACTGAATCTCGAAAGACTCAGGAACCAAGATTGTATCAGAAAATAAACTGTCAAAATCCCCAAATGCAGTATTTCCATAGGCAGTTGTAGACAAAAAAGTCTAGATGGCACCTTCTGAAGCACTGAGCTGCCTACATTTGATTTAATGCAAATATTTACAGAAACTGAGATTCTGTAGGAGTTAAGTATAAAAATAGTTTACCAAGAAAACAGGCTTTTTAGATGGATACCCAGGACACATACCCAGAAGGAAAGTGGCAGTCCTGTATCAGAAGGGCACTGGCAACGGGCATGGAAGGCAGGAAACAACAGGCTATCGTTTCCCTCCTGTTTTTAATGTGCCTTGGTCTTCTTGCTGTCTTCTTCCTCTATTTCTTGTCAGCTGATGATCAGCCAGATTTGGCTCTGCTGCTCTGCCAGGTTCGTTGCCTTCCTCTGTGAGCATCCAGCTGAGGCCAGAGCTGTGATCAGCCGTTAGTTCCCGGCTCTTCTTGAGGCAGCTTTAGACTGTGCTTAAAGGAAAAGTTTTCCCTATTACAACCAGAGCGAAACGCTTTATTAGACGATGGAAATGGTGTCTATTGATGTCAAAAGGATCAGGATTTCATTTCAAGAGTTAGGGAAAAGAATTCAGTAGAGCATGTGAATGCTTGCTTCTGGGTCCTTGCTGTGCTGTGCTTAAAGTGGACAGCTCAGGCCACAGCCTTTGCCTCTTTTGCAGACCCCAGGAGCTGAGCCTCCTCTCTGCTGCTGCACTTCCTGAGGAAATCTGCACATCTCTGGGTTTTAAAAGGAATGGCATTTAAAATGTTAAAATGCTTAGCCACATCTAACTTGCAGATCCCAACTTCCTAATGTAGGATAATTTAGGCTGATGATGTCCTACAAAGAGCTGAACCCACGGTACCAAAGGATAGGTTGGGTTGGTAGTATTTACATGTGGGCTTGAAATGCTTTCATCAGGTTGAATGTTAATTTAATTTCATTAAATTATTTCAGTCTGCAAAACAGAATCAAGTGTAGCTTACAAACAGTTCAGATCTGTCAGGGCCACCTGCCTTTGGTATAGCTAAAATGACACTAAGATGTTCAGTTGTGTGACCAAGTGACACATTGCAAACCATCTCTTGTGGGCCAGCACTCTCCCCATTCAAGTGAGGAGAAGACCAAACAGGCAGGCTCCTGGCTGCAGGACAGTACATGCAGACCTTCTCCTGCTGCCACGCTGTTTTGTTGTGGATCGCAGGTCTTCCCACACTCCTAGTTTCAACTTCCAGGACAGAAGATGGGTGTGAAGTGGCCACTACATCTTGCTTTGAGGTCAGAAATGAGAATTCTTGCAGCGCATTGGGGTGCATGGCTTCATTTGGGGTTGGCAGTGAAACCCCTGGATCTGTGTTGTGCCATGTGTAAGGCAGAATGAAGTTTTAGTTTCTTGTATAGATTTCAGCTGAAAGCAACATTTGTCATGAAAGCTAATGGATTTGATAGCAGGAGAACTACAACCCCAGTGAAAGCTTAAATGGATCCCACCCTTGATCAAAACTGCAAAGTTTTGCCTCCGTTTAACCCCAGCATTACCTGCAAGTGTCCCTTGAATGCCGTCCTTTTCCATCCTGTAAATGAGAAAAGTCATGCCTGGCTCTTTCTCATTTAAAGTATATGTAAATCTGGGATACACAGCACATACACAATTGCAGGGCATAACCTGAAAGGTGATCAAAACCACCTCAAACAGCTACGCTTACCGCAGATGTGTGAGCTCGGTAGTGATACATTTTCCCAGTCTCACTAGATGGCACCAAAGATGACAAAAACCAGCATGTAACTGCGTAGCAGAAATAAGCGGCAAGGCCCTGTGAGGGGAGGGCAAGGTCGTTTCTGTCAGTGTGCAACTGCATTCTCGATGTATTTGACTGTAGCTTTGCATGTGCAGGTGAGCAGCAATGTGCCTACCGAGCTAGGTGTGCAAACCATAGTTGAGCAGGCAATGCGAAGGGGTGTTGAGAAAAAGGAAATGTAGGCAATTACACTGGAGGTTCTGGGCTTCAAAATCTTTTGAGCAGGCAGTGTGTGTTTTGAGTTACGGTACAAAGCTGCCTGGCTAAAGGCTCAGCTAGGGATCCTGGTCAGATGACTTGCTGTGTGAGGAAAATATTCAAGATGATACCCTATCCTTGGGGTATCCTTGCTGCTTCCAGGATCACCTAAGTAGGCTGATGGACAGGTAGATTGGCCATGGCTTTCCTTCTCATCATGTCCTTCTCTTGCGGTGCCTAAAATAACCCCTCATGGGAAGAGCATGTGGCCTGCAGGAGGCGATGTTGTGCCTGATTGTGGTGCAAAGGATGGAAGATGCCTTCATTCTTTGTGCCACCTCCGGGCTGTCGTATGTATATAAGCAGGTTTCTGATAGGGCTCGCCAAGTCAGATCTAACACTCCCAGTGTTCCTTGCTTATAATCTCCATGTGCATTGTTCTAAATTTAAACATGAAGATTTAAAATTCTGCTGCAGCTATGGGACAAAATTAATGAATAATTGATTACTAATAATATGTAAAATCTGCTCCTCTTATCTTACTCCCTTCCTCTTCCCCTTGTTTTTTTTTTTTTTTCTTCTAGATCTACTAATAGCTTATTAGAGGTCTTTATTAGACCAAGTGTGAGCAGAGATGAGCTCACTTGTACAGGTAGTGAGCAGCAGGGTATTGCTGAGGACTTTTCCCTGGTTTTTTGGTTTTTGTTTTCTTTATTTTAAATAACTTGTTTTCTTGCACGTGCAGTTTGGTGCCCAGGTCTGTGCTGCTGGATATCTGAAAACCTTGTTTTACACTGCAGTAGCTGTTTGTAATTTTCTTCCTGAAAACATTTGTTTATGTCCAATTCATCTTAATGGGCAATCAAAGTGCATGTGCTCTTCCATGTTTGGGTAATTGTAGCAACCTTAACTTTTTAAGTGCTGTTGAACTTAGGGGTTTCCTACCGTATGAGGCATTAGAGCATCATGAGCTAGGTTAGAGAGCTCTCACCATATGATTTCCATTGACGCCTTGTTGCTTGTGGCTGCCTTTAATCATTGCTTGTATGGGAGACAAGAGACTGCTCTTTTAGGGAGCTAGACACAACAAAATGATATACTAGTCCAAAATAAAAGAATAATTATTCAAAGGTAAATAAATTTCACTTAATACTGGAGATACAAAACATTTCCAGACACAGAAGAGTCCCTGCCTTGTCTGTAATCCTTTGTAGTGGAAGGACCTGATTCTTTTAACCCTAATGCCAGGGAAGTGGGACTGTGTGCCAAGGGTGGCTCCTGTGGCTCCTTGGTATCAGTGATATTATGGAGTTTAACCATGCCAAGTGCAAGGTCCTGCACCTGGGTCAGAGCAATCCCAGGCACAGCTACAGGCTGGGCAGAGAAGAGATTCAGAGCAGCCCTGTGGAGAAGGACTTGGGGGTGTTGGTCGATGAGAAAATGAACATGAGCCGGCTTCAGTGTGCGCTCACAGCCCAGAAAGCCAACCGTATCCTGGGCTGCATCAAAAGGAGCGTGACCAGCAGCTCGAAGGAGGTGATCCTGCCCCTCTACTTCACTCTCGTGAGACCTCACCTGGAGTATTGTGTGCAGTTCTGGTGTCCTCAACACAAAAGGACATGGAACTGTTGGAACAAGTCCAGAGGAGGGCCACAAGGATGATCAGGGGACTGGAGCACCTCCTGTATGAAGACAGGCTGAGAAAGTTGGGGCTGTTCAACCTGGAGAAGAGAAGGCTGCATGGAGACCTCATAGCAGCCTTCCAGTATCTGAAGGGAGCCTATAGGGATGCTGGAGGGGGACTCTTCATTAGGGACTGTAATGATAGGACAAGTGGTAGTGGATTTAAACTTGGACAGGAGAAGTTTAGATTGGATATAAGGAAGAAATTCTTTCCTGTTAGGGTGGTGAGGCACTGGAATGGGTTGCCCAAGGAAGCTGTGAATGCTCCATCCCTGGCAGTGTTCAAGGCCAGGTTGGAAGGAGCCTTGGGTGACATGGTTTAGCGTGAGGTGTCCCTGCCCATGGCAGGGGGGTTGGAACTAAATGATCTTAAGGTCCTTTCCAACCCTAACTCTTCTATGATTCTGTGTTGGCAATGGTGCTCATCACTGGCATCTAAAACTTCACAACACGCAGCCCCTGCTGCATTTGAGGGGCTTGGAAGACCTGTCTGTAGAAATCAAGGGAAACCTTCCATCTTCAGGGATGTGTTAAGGTCAAAAGGTAGTAGGTAGCAGTGCTCAGGGAGGATCTGGAGGATGAGCCTGCACTAGTGGGAGGCCTCCTTAGAAAAATGCCCTCCGTCTACAAAACAGAACAAGAAGGGCAGGGTAGCTCAGTTTTATTATTTTGAGGCTTTTTTTCTCTTTTATTTTGCCCAGGTTTAGAGCCTGATAGGAGCCTCTCAAGTGGGAAAAGTGCAGAATCTCAAAACAGAAGCATAAGAGTTTTTCTTTATCTAGACAGTAAATAAATAAATAATAAATGAAATTTCAGTCAATAATGTGCTTCTGCCTTATTGACATGAAAAGAATGCCTTTCATGTGATACAAACATTTACTTGCTCCTGCTTACTCTACTCACCTTGTACAGAAATGCTGATTGCCATTGACTAATCAGTCCATTTTTGTATATTCTCATCAGACTCTTTCTTTGGCTGGAACAATATGCACTGTATGATGCTTGCATGTACAATAATCTGTTATTAGCACTTTGTATATGCCTTTGTTACTTCACAACTAACAGTTTGGCCTCTGAGTGCATGCATTTGTGTAAATGTGTTATTAAATAAAAGATTTATTTCTGTCAGTATAGGAGATGTGTAAGTTATGCATAAAGACACTAATAATTGCCATTTAGTCACTGGCAAAAGACATTGTTCAGCTTGTATTTATACAATTACTGTTTCTGTTTAGGCTTTATAGTGCCATGTTTGTCTTTTAGTTCCATATTTATTCAATTGCAGATCTGGTTTGTTAATTTTATAATGATTAATTACAGTACCATATAAAACATTTTAAGAAATTGGTTTTGTTATACAATACAACTCTAATACAAATTAGGAAATTTTATTTTTTCTTCCAGTGTTCCTGTAAGCTATAGATACCATTATTTGTATTATGAAATAATTAGACTACTGATCAAACAAAAAACTTTATCCCTCCCCAATATTGACCTAAATGATAAGCTATATACTTGGTTCTGAACCAAGCTTCAGAGTAATGGCAGTTGCTGTTGCAGTGCTAGGACCCGAAGACATCACATTTATTTTGTGTGTTTCAACATCTCAGGACACTGTCTCCTGCAAAGTCTCCATCTTCGTCCACTGGATCTATTGCTTCCAGCAGAAAATACCCTTACCCAATGCCACCTCTTCCTGACGAGGAGAAAAAAGCCAACAGGCAAAGTGCCAGGGTATGTGTCCCTCTTCTCTGCGTTTCATCAGTGACTTAATTTACTGGTAGTTTTTCAGAAGGAAAGTGTGGCAGATCAGCATCTTTGACTGACAGTGAGAGCAGGAGTGGCATTTCCTTCTCACACGCAACTCCAGAGGCTGCTGAAGGCTGAGCCTCTGGCAGTGATTAGGGCAGCCTCAGTGGCTGTACTTACAGATACCTGTTCACGCTGGTGGTAAACATGCCCTGAAGCCCAGATTCCACTAGTTTTCTTATTTCAAGCAGAGTGTGCCTGGGGCAGCCCTGGAGCAGGTGGTGCTTCTGGCTGTCCTCCCTTACCCCTCCTGGGGAGGGGCTGATGCTGCCAGCAACTCTCATTCAAGCTGGGGGATAGCTGCTTTCCGGCTTTATTGAAAGGTGTCAGAGTTCCAGTTAAGGAGGATGTGGAGGGCTTGCATCAGTCTCTTGCAGACTTGGAGGGGCTTTGCTGTTTTATGACCTGAGCCCACTATAGCTGCCCAGGGTAAGCAGGAACCACTGGAACATGCGATGGATAGTGATGCTCCACACAGAGAGATTTCCAGCTGCTGTGGAAAGGCAGCACTAGCTGTTGCTTCCTTTGTGCCAATTCAGATACAGCAGATATTTGAATAAGCAACTCCCCCCTCTCTCCATCCCTAAAATTTACTTTAGGACCTTTACTTGTGATAGCTTTAGTTCATATTGATGCAGACAAGATTCACATCACTGCTCTGTCCTTTTTGTAATGAAAAATAGAGTCTGCTGAGGGAATCTGCAAGTTGCTGCCCCCATTCCTGTTTGGAAAACTCTCTGAGAGTGGGAGATTCTCTCTACACTAATATTAGTTAGCATAATTGTAGGGTAAAAGCTGTCATCAAATTTGATGCTACAACGATTCCTTCAAACTCTGCACTCCAGCTGTGGACATTTACTGTGCTAACTACAAATCATGCTGAAATGCTGAAATGACTTTGTGGTCTGAACAGTTACCCACCAGAGGCTGGGAGCATAGCCCTGGTGACCCAAGTGATGTAGATGCAGTTCCCCAAACAAGCTTCTCACAGTGTTTGGGTAACAGCCTGGTTTGTCTTGGTGTTCAGTGTGTGTTTGTATTCCTTTTCCTCCTCTCCAGCTATGGGAGACGTCCATTTAGCTGCACCGTACTCCTGGGGTGACATCAGAACTGTTTACTTGGAATTTTATAGAAACTCAGCATCACTGAGTAATTGCACATTCATCTGCTCTTCAGTCAATTCGAAAGCTCAACAGAGATGCCCGTGATCACAGTGAGAACCTCCTCTCATCTGGAAGGGAAAAAAGCCGCTTTTTAATTTTTATTTCTTTCTTTTTTGTTGACTGCTATTTTATGGATTTGATGAACAACCAAAATCAGAACAATTAACATGGGATAATAGCCCGGATGTGACAAGGCTATTCCGCAGGATGACAGATCCACTTACCTAGAATGCCAACTGCAGTCTGTGTGCCAGCCCCGCCTAATCTCTGGTTTATTGCAGTCCTGAGTCAGACCACAGTGGAGCCAGGAACGCACCCCCTGGAAGGCCCAGCTGATGTAAACTTGTACGCCATATGCATGAACCTTGTGTTCTTTACTTTCCACATGTAAGGGATAAACAACATACTGTTGTAGAAATTAGCATGCAGGAATAAGAAATATAGGATTTTTTTTTTTTGTGACAGGATTTCAAGCTTTGAAAGGCAACTATTTGATGCAAACGTCAAACAAACAAGGATTATATCTGGGTTTTTTACTTTACATGTTTATAATCTCCGTATACAGATTGTATATATGTAAACATTTGATAATGTCAAAAATAGCTGTTATATACGTAAGTGTATTTTGCCAAATGCCTAAAGAAACAGTCATGACTAACATCATCACACTTCAGATTTTCTAGTATTACAAGCAGACATCTTTGGAAATACAGAAAGTACAGAAATGTAAACCTGTGTCTCTCAGAAACTGGTGTTTGACCAAAACCTTTTCAGTATCTTATACTGTCTTGACAATCTCAGTTGTATGGCAGACTGCGGAAACCAGTACAGCAGCACTTTGTTTTAAACCATCATAAGAGGACCCACCCAAAATCCGTGTTTCACTGAGATGACCAGGGTATGTCTCACAGGTGTAATCAAGGCTGATTCAGCAGACAGCAGAGACAGAATCTTTAAGTAATGTGCAGTCCAAACTTACTGGACTTTTGGGAATACTTCTAAGTAGTCAATTCAGGATGTGGTGATGTGAAGTCCTTCCGGTGAGAGTCACTGTGTATTTTTGATAGAGCATTTCAGACACTGTTTTAGATGGTGAAGGGTAGCTTATGAGAAGCAAAGTATTTCACTGCACTAGATAATAACAGTGCTGGGCAAGTAGCCAGTTTCATTTCTGTCTTTTAACTTTTATTTGTTACTGGAATCGCCTTTACCATGTGCTTGAATGCTATGCTTGGTGCCCCTGAACCCCCTTGACAAATTTGGGGGCATTAAACTGAGTGCAAGTGAGTTTAGCCTGAAAAAATGGGGTGAGGGGAAAAAATCCTTTACCATGGAGATGTTAATCTTGTGTGTAAGTGGATGGTTAGATTTCTAACACCCTAAAGAGACTTCTCTAAAGGTTGTTGTAAAACAAATGTCCTTTGATGGGGAATTTTCGGTCAGTAAGAAACTGGACCATATTAAATCAGTTTGTAATTCTCCAGCTTTCCAAAATTGACTAATTCTTTGCTTCAGGTAGTACCACTGCAGAACAAAACACCCAATTCTGTGTGGTGCCATTACATACGTTGCCCAACAGCTGTATGATCAATTAGATGTTACTGTAACGGGAACATCGAGGGTGTTTCTGAATCTTCTACCTCTTTCATGTGTTTCCTTTAATAAGTGAACCCAACACTTGCAGCCTTTTAATATATTTTTTTAACTTTTAAGTCTCTCAATAAAGTCATATATATGTAAGATTAAATTAAGAAATGTTTAAAGATGTCAGCAACTGTAAAGTATGTAAGATTTTTAGAAGCACTATATTTTATGATTAGGCTGTACGTTGGACTACGACAAAATATTTGCCTTAGTGTTCAAATGATTTTCCTTCACGGTTGACAGGTTCTGGTAAGTATTTTGGAGAAAGACAAGTATGAGTGAGCGCAAGTGGATGCAGACAGACCATCTGGAAGGAGCCAGTCACTCGTAATTGCTTTAGGAAAGGGTTCTGCACTTTTGTGAAGAGTAAATATCCATCAGCACTGAAGAATATTTTTTGCAAAGATTTACTTTGAGCGTAGGTAACTGGGTTAAAGATATTTGGTAGCATGAAGCTCATGAAATTAGGGTCTGAGCCACAATCGCTTGAAATCAGTATGTCTTTTACTGATTCCACTGGACTTTTTGAGCAGGACCTTCAAAGAGTTCACCCGCAGTAGGACATTATGCTAAGCCAACAGCTGTTGTATTATTCTGTCGCCTGGAAGCAATTTTCTCTCCTATGTTAGCATCTCATCTTTAGTAACTGGTCTCTTCATCATGTGCCTTTTACGGTACTTTGTTTGGATACAAACTGGCATGTAATTTTGAATAATCCTGTTAGATTTCTGTACATACTTTATGTTTACCACTGTTTACTCTTCCCTTTCCGTTTTGCCTTATCCAGAAGCAGCAAGATTTGGCAAACAGAACTGGATATAACATACTGGCTCTTTGTGTAATGTTCATAGCCTCCCGGTTTGCAAACAAGTGGCTCTCCTGACTGTATTTGCAATGTAGTATGTACTTTAGCTTCTCTCTTGTTTTGGTATAATTCCTTTGTAGCGTATGATTATCCAGCTGTGTTATGTAACTCTAACAGCCAGTTTAACACTTGTAGATATGTAGTGACTGGAAGTCTAGGTATGAGCACTGAGTTTGAGTTAAATAAATACTGACTTTCACTTTGATGGTCTAGAGTGCGAACATCACAGGACTTGGGTGCTTGCAGAATTCTTCTGCAGGGAATTTTGCATCAGGTTGGTAACCTGGAGACCTTGTCGTTGCACAAAACCTGAACTGGCAGGGCTGTGTGGGACTCCAAAGCCCACAAAGTGGAGGTTGAAGAGAGAAGTCTTTGGCTTACATTCTATGGTTTTCTACTTCTAAAACTTAGTGTGTTGGAAAGCTGCCAGATTAATAAGCTTGAAGTTTGCAAGTATTTTTATCCACTGTAGTTAGTTACACTGGCAATAGCAATAGAAATTGTCGCGTAATACCTCATCCAGTCTAAAATATCAGAGTACTTGTATTGTCAATAAGATAGCTCTGTCACTTTGACTCATTGAGACTCATGGTTTTACTTTGTTTTCATTTTGATTTTAATAAATGAACTAGTTATTGCTAGCTATGCTGTAGATGCCTGTTGAACTGGAAACATTACCAGATCTTCTCAAATGGAAATAATTGCCCATATGAGCATAGGACCTGCAGGACGAGCTGTACTTAAGTTAGTGTTATGTATTTCAATGTGGGAGAAGAATCTTGTATAATTTAAAATAAAATTAATATGCCTAACTGATTGAGAGTGGAAAATAGAGATCGTATCGAAATAAAAATGCTGCACAATGGTGCCACAGATTAACAAGTAAAAATTTACTTGCTAATTCTGTATTTGTTGAAACCAGAACTTCACTAATCTATACGATAGACTTTTGGTGAATATATTCAGGCAATATACCAGAAGTGGTTGTGATTGATAATTTACACATAGTTTTGTTACATTTACGTAAGTAATTTTAAGGAAGTTGTTAAATTTATCCAGCCTACCTTTTGCTTAAGTTGTGAACTTAAGTCACTACTTGCCAGTTACCTGATAAGCATGACTTGACTTTGAAGATAGCTACTTCCAAATGATTTATAGAGTTCCCGATGAGATGTTGAACCCGCTAAGCTGATGAACTCACTAGGTAATTTTGAGTGTGCTAATGAACAAATGCGCCTTTGAGCCTGAATTAAAATTAAAAAGGAAGTGTGTCAGTAGCTAGTGTACTGAAGTTCTCTAACCTGAATTCCTGTTGCTGGTTGTAGATGAACTGAGTGGTCTTGTCAACACCAATGTGACTACAGCTTTCAAGACCAGAGCTAAGAATGAGTATGTACACTATTATAGGCATGCATATACTACAAATTCTGATCAACATTTCAGTAATTTCATTAATGAATTCATTAATAAATAGGAGAGGATGTAACATGAAGGAATGATGAGACTCTATAATCTTCCAGGATAGCAAGTTAGCAATTAGGGCTTGCTTTGTCATTGAATGCCATACCTAGTTGTGGTATAAAAATTACCACACTCTAGGGTAAAGCTCAGCAAGCTCCTGTTCTCTTCTTTCCACTCCTACTGAAAAGCGTTTCCATGAATGACAATTACAACCACTAACAGCCTCTTGTGTTAGTTGGCTAAGATCAAAAAGCTGCTAAATCAGTCATCAATCACTTTTCCCCACAATTTCCTGGATAGATTGCTCCAGTGCTGTTAATACATCTTTTACTCTCACTACAGTGAAGGTGATGGAGCTCAGGTCTCGTGCAGCTTGCACTAGTGTGCTGGTATTGGCTCAGGTGGAGTTAATTTTTCTTTATCGTAGCGGCTATGGGGTTAGTTTTTGGATTTGTGCTGATAACAATGTTGATAAACACTGCTATGTTTTAGTTCTTACTGAGTCAAGGTCTTTTCTTCTTCTCACCCCACCCCAACAGCAAGTAGGCTGGGGGTGCACAAGAGGTTGGGAGAGGAGACAGCCGGGACAGCTGATCCCAACTGACCGAAGGGATATCCCATACCGTATGGCATTATGCTCAGCAATAAAACAAGGGGTAAGGTTGGCAGGGGGAGGCTGCTGCTGGCTAAGTGGCTGGGCTTCAGTCGTTTGGTGGTGAGCAATTGTTTTCATTTGCATCACTTGTCTTTCACATGTTTTATCTTATTTCCCTTTTCATTACAATATATTATTAATATTACTATTATCGTTATTTTATTTCAACTATTAAACTGTTCTTCTCTCAACCCACAATTTTTTCACTTTTCCAGTTCTCTCCCCCATCCCGCTGTCGGAGAGGGGGGAGTGAACGATGTGTGCTGCTGCTTAGTTGCCATCTGGGCTTCAACCACGAGAAGGGGTAAAACTATTTTGTGGCTCAGCCATCCTGTGCCTTTTTCACCCTTTAGCACGGGTGAAGGCTAAGCCTCTTTAAACACCCAGTCTGTGAACCTGTAAGTTGTGCTGTGTCTTGTTTCTCTTGCTCCAAGTCTAAAGATCATCTGCTGCTTTCTCTAAGTAAGTTATTTGGAGTTTCTGTATCATTAGCAGACTGTTTGGGCTATTGTTATCAACCACAATGTGAGGTTATTTGCCTCATTTTTTAGAACTTGTGAATTCTGGTCTCCTCTGAAGCCATTTTTTTTTGTTTTGCCCAGAATTCATCAGACTGCTGAGCTGATGACCCACAATCTGCATGGTTTCCAAACCATAATGACATTTATCAGCAATATGGGATTTGGCTTTGAGCAGATTTCCTGAAGACCAATATGAATAAACTGCACATGTGTACAGCTTGTCATCCTGTGACTTCCTGGTGAGGGAACATTCGTGTGTGCATGTGCCTGTTATCCTACTAGAGCAGGAAACAAGGAAAGAGCGCAACTGATTGTGTAGATGTAGCTGCAATACAGATAGATAGGACTCTTTTAAGTGTGGTTTCATCAGAAACAGGAGAGGAAGTAATAGTTTCTATCAGCCACCTATTTTTACCTATTTTCCAAGTCAGTTTACGCAAAATATTTCTGGTGCTGGAAGTATGGATGCTGATGGCAACTACAGCTTTCTTAACAGTAACTCATGCACCCAATATGTAGTATCTTGTCATTCCACAAGTTTACTTGGAGAAGCACTACTACAGACAACATTCAGATGTTATCTCAACCAAAACAAGCAGTAAAAATAAGTGCAGAATACAGAAATGTGGTCCTTTGCTCACACTGGAGAAACTTCAGAACTGGCTCACCTAGCCAGCTGTGGCAGGTTTAGTTCTCTAGCATCCCATTTACATGTGTTTCAAGATCACTTCAGCTAAGCCAGCTTTAAACTGTTCAAGAACTGCTATGTAGACAGATCATTATTGCAATATTAACACAGAGTGAGGCAAGGAAGACTGGGGAAAAGAAGCACAGAGCAGTTAAAAAGAAAACACATTCTCTAAAGGAGAAGCATGGGTGTCTGTCTTATACTATTTTTAATTACTAGAGCATAAAATGTCAAAGCAACAAGCTTTTGCTTTTTTTCTTTACTGTTTCTGTATTCCTCTGAATAAACAAATAGTTTTGGTTAAAAAAACCAGTCTTAACACGAGGCCTTAAGACCTTATATATTCTAATTTTGGCATGGAGAGTCTATTTTTACAATCACATTAGAAATTCTGTGTGTAGGCCTGGCTGACCTTGTACATCTAGTGGTGCGAGCAGCTAATCATGCATTGTTGTTAAGGCTCTGTAGAACAGCAGTTGCTGATTGCTTTCAATTATTGGTACAAGGACTCCTGCTCACTGCCTGTGTAGAGATTCTGTGTATTTTATGCTTGGAGATACAGTCCAGAACATACTCAAACTGTGAATATATAACCTGATTTTTCTTTCCTTAAGGATAAATATATATGAAAATAGGTGGTGTTTTATATAGAATACAGTACATATTTTTATTGTTGCATAAATGCGGAATATTTTTTTCAAAGTAGCAAAGCATTGCAAAATTTTTAATCTGCTGGAGAGAACACAATACAAGCAGTTCTTTCAGCAAAGCTTTTGGGGCAGTATATACCCATTGCCTCTGCCAGCTTCATTTTGTGCTGATGTTTAACTTGGGCATTGCTGTAAAAAGGAATGAAAAACAAAACTATTTTTTCACTCGAACTAGCCCTGATTGGTAAAACACTGACAGAGGTGATGAGAATCTCGTTTCACCACTGGGGCTGGCTACTATTGGCAAAAACAACCACCCTACATCATATTGTTGTCTTTGCTTGTTAAAAATCCTTAAAAAAATCATACCTGATGTAGTAGAAACATAAGATTTTGACAAATACCAAAATGAAGCATTGCAATTTACAACTTTCTAGCTTTGAGTGTGATATTTCTGTCATAAAACATCACAGGCATTGGGCTGTTGAAGTGAATGAATCTGGCTTTCATGTAGCTAACCAAAATGTCGCTTTTTATAAAATCAAATAATTATAATTTGGGGTTCTAAATTCCTGCTCACTTCTAATAACAGCATCACAGTATCTACTTCCATGGGAGTATTTAATACAAATGCCTGTGGTTTTCAATGTTACTGACATACTGTAACATCAGTAAAGTGACTTTCAATGACAAAGACTGTTGTGTGTACTTTGTTCTCATTAAATCCTTACATTTTAGCACTTCCTACTTTACAGGTCTCTGTAAAAAGAAAAAAGATGCTGCATGCATGGAAACAAACAAACAAAAGAACAACAAAAAAAACCCCAAACTACTGTCTAATAACAGAATACGGATGTTATTTTTCACATTCCAGGGTTTAAAATGATCCTGTGAGCTTCTCAGTCTTTGACTTATGGTCCTGATGGTCTCAAGGCAAATCTACAGTTACTGTTCCTCAGGTTTGCATGTCTGAAGGCAACCTAGAAAGAATATTGTAAACTACACCCAGTTTGCAGAAAGGTCAGGAGCAATCACACCACACAGTATCGTGTAAGCGTCCTTCCTAGTGTGCCCTGTGGGAAAAAGAAACCCTTCGTTCAAAGTTAACTGTTTCCCTAAAGTGGGTAACCAGCATATTCTAATTGTCCACACAATCTAGTCTTAATGGGGAAGCTTTTTTTGTTTAGCTAGATGATAGCAAATTCTGTCATCACTCCTTAGCAAAAGTATTTATTATCTTAGTTTACATCTAAATGATTTATTCTATCAAAGACAATACCATGGATTTTTTAAATGCTTATGGCAAATAAAAAGCGATTCTTTCTCAGGTAACCTAGGATTCATTCCTGGGTTTGCAGCAATTTGGCTTCCGCTTTTCTTGGTTTTGTGTTTACAAGAAGATTCCCAAAGAAAGCCTGTTGGTTCACACTGTTGTTCTTGCAGCAATTCACTGCCAAGTAGCTGGCTGCTGCCAAAACAGTAATTCAGCCTGAGGAAGTAAAACTGAGAAAGACTTGAGTCTGAGTGTTATTGGTCCTCCTCCTTCACTGCTCCAGCCACCTGTTACACCTCTCACTATAAAAAATCAAGAAGTAATCCTACCCCCAAAACCACCCTCAAATTATGCAAAATAAGCTAATTTTACTCCCATGTATTATTTCACCAGTAAGTCTCATAATTTATTGCATAACTTTATACCTGTATAGGAGTGTGGAACTTCTGTGAGGTCTCTGATCATTTAATAAGTTACACTTCTTTACAAGGATGTTGTATTCATTATTGTCTGATGTTTGCTGTCATTAGCAGTTTCAGGCCTGTGCTGGCTGGAGATTTGGAGGAGCAAAAGCAAAAAAGTGCAGACCAAAGCAAATCAGCTTAATAAATGAATGAAAAATTGTGTGTGTGTGTGTAAGCCGTGCAAAGACACTCACTCACCACCTCCCACCCCCCAGAGTAATGCACAACCAGTCCTCACGCAACAGCTGCTTTGGAGAGACCTACCCCTGCCCAAAGTTTAGCGCTGAGCACAACTTTACATGGTGTGGAATTTCCCTTTGGTCAGTCAGGTCAGCTCTCCCCACCGTGTTCCCTCCCAGCCTCTTGCCCACCTTCAGCCTACTCATCATTGTCATAAAGTGAGAAACTGAGACCCTGATGCTGTGCAAGCATTGCACAGCTGAACCCCTGGTGTGTTGTCTGTGCTGGTTTAGTCACACATCTAAACTACGGCAGCCTGTGGGCTAATGTAAAGAAAATTAACTCCATTCCAGATAAACCTAGTACTGGACTAGCAACACAATTAAGCGAAAGTGTAAGATGAAAGTTGCGTGGTCAAGGCGCATTTTGGTAAAGTTGTCTCATAATTTTTAGGGCAAAGTTAGCAGTGTGAGGGTGAATACTGTGTTTATGCAAAATGGTCTAATCAAAACCCTACAGGAAGAACAGCCTTTGCTCTTACTAACCTTGCCAGCTGTTTAAGTTTTGAACTGCAGCCGAACTGATGCTCACTCAGACAAACCTTTATGGAGTTTGGTTACTATGTTAGAAATGCTTTGTGCAGCATTCCATTCCCAACCTTATGTGCAACAGGACAACGTACAATTATCAGAATGTGGAAGTACATTCACATCTATGCCTTTAAAACAATTTTTTGAAGGCATAAAGAGAACTAGCTTCTGAAATAAAACTATAAGAAGATCCAAGTAGTATATACCAGTTGCTTCTTTAGGTGAGACCAGCCTGCTTGGCATTTAGAGCCCGGGAACTAGTGATCTGGATTTTACAGTAATACTAGCTAGTAGTTAGGGTACAAAATAGTATCTTCAGTCAAGATTTCTGCTCTGACAATCACTTCTGTTGTTTGTCCAGCGACATGTACACATACGTATCTATATGTATGCATATATGTATAGCTTTGCTTACATGCTTAAGGAATGCCTTAGGGCAAAAGATCCTCCCCAGAAGTGCTCTAAACCAGTAATATAAGAAATATACTCCTTTTAACATTCTTCTGGCATTCTTTCCATCTGCAAGACTAGCAAAAGAACATCTATCACTCCGCTGTGGTATGCAAAAGTGACCCAAATTAACAAAGTTTCATTAACTTATTTAACTGGAAAAATGTCTGAACTACCTCCAAACAGTTGTGCTGCTCCCTCTTACCATACTGTGTCAATCTTCCCTCAGGAAAAAACTCCCCATACCCCCCAAAATACAACCAAAAGTCCTCACCAAACACCCTTCTTTTCTTCCCTGAAAATTCTCAGTCAAAAAAGTCTTGCCTTTTTGTATCTGCTTTCATGTGAATTCTACAGCACTGGTGGCCGCTGCCATGATCTGAAACAGTCATCTAGCAAGAATTTTTCAAAAGTGAGTTTTGGGCCCTATGTATTAATTGGCATCCTGAGGCAAGAAGCCTGCTTGTTAGGATTTGAAGTGCAGGAGACAGAAACATTAATTTACATGTACTGAAGCCTGGCACCTTAAAAGTTCATTGATCAAGGGAAAGTTAAGGTATAAACTGACACAGCATAGTTTTTGTATGTTTAAAAGTGGTTTATATAGTGACACAAACAGAGCGAGAACCTTACTGGAGCAAAAGGCCCCTATGCAAGAGCACACTGCCAGGAGAGTTCTCTGCTGTGCTTTGTCGCACACCTGCCTATGAGAAGTTCTATCAGGTAGTCTTGTGTTCAGCACATGTTGTCACAGACTTCATCCTGAAGATAGCTAGCTGTCAAAATAAGCAACTTAATCTTACTGATGTTCTAATAGACCAGCCTAAAATAACCATTCCAAAAGCTCTTTCAGTTCATACACCTGTCTTACGCTGTCAAAGAGAGAAGAATATTTATCATCTTATGCCATACGCATGATACTGTTTAAGACAGAAAAAGGCAAGCTGCACTCCAGGAACTGGTTTTAGTGCATCGCAGGAAAAAAGTAAACACAAGAAAATCTTACTATCTGCATAATTTGAGCTATACGCAGTTAATTGCAAGTTTATGAGAATAAAAACATCTTTAATAGTTACAGTTAGAAGTTACAGACAGTATTACATGAATATTACATATTCACTGTAAAAACTGAAAAAAAACCAACCAAAGTGATACCTGCATAAAAATATGTAATTTCCATTACTGAGATACACAATCATTGGAAGATTTGGCAAAGCAAAACACAAACTGGAATGTTAATCACGATCATCCATGGCTTGCTTCCTTTTGATTTAGATGCTCATAACACACTGTATGAACTGAAAAAAAGAACAATCACTTATTAGATGTATGGTAGAGAACAAGTTTTCATTTTTTCTCCTAAACTACCCATTGTCACTGCTCTTTTCTGTAAACAAATTCAGCCCATGAACAACAAAGCTTTGAAACTAAATATGAAAATTAGCTAGCAATTAAACCAAAGGAGCTCCTCAACAATAACAATAAAACCCCCAGGAACATCTGAACCTAGCGTTATCCTTTTCCTGCACAGATGCAGATGGGAAGCCAAGACTGGCTTTGTGTCTTGGCCACTCTCACCTCCCCAACCTTTTCTAGGGAAAAAAGCCTACCAAGCTTTGAAACAAAGAAAGGAAAAAATATCCCAGAAAATGATATGAGGAATTCATGTGAGTGAGTGATGTAGCTTCTTAGATCTTCTTGAGCCACTCTGGTAGGAAGTCCAGGCAAAAATGCACAACATATTACAGAACTCTATAAAATACATGAAAACTTTCTGAGATAATACTCAGGAAAACTGAAAACCTTTGTGCTCTCAGGGAACACCAGAAGCATAGGGAAGACACGAATGAACTCAAATTATTACTGCTTTTCTTCAGTTTTAACTTTTTCTTCAGTTTTATCCTGTAATTGTAACTGCTTCTTTAAAGTTCACTTACATCATCATACTGGAAGTTCACAAAGCCCTGCTGAGATACATCCCTTCTTCTAAAGCATTCTGAAAAAATACATTAATAGAAATCAGATAAGAATAATTACAGTTACTTTTTCTTTTAGTACTTTCATAGAATTCCCAAGTCACATAAATGAGAACTCACGAAGAACACTACAATTCATTCCAAGACTTAACCTCCTGTACTTAATTGTCATATTTATCATATACAATCCTTCATGTTCTGTTAATAAATAGTTGCCCAATTTTTATATCATAACTCTTCTAATCTCTGGAATAAACCCTGCATTAGTTTTAAATCCATTTTTCAATTGGAAATTAAAACATCATAATCTGTAATTGTTCCAGTTTTGCCTGTAAATTCTATTGAAAGAAACCTATTTTGTGCTATGTAAAAGTTAAAAGTTGAACTTCAGTTAAGTGAGTAATCAGATTTTATTAAATAAAAATGTATTATGGGGATGACAGTAACGAGGCTGTAATCCAGCATACCAGTGAGAGCTCTGAGTTTCACACAGCAGGCAACGTAATCATCAAATGTAATCTTGCCATGAGTGCTGTATCGCCTTGTGATCGCGGTCACTGCCTGTGGGCTCAGTCTGAATCCTATTTGAGAATAAAAAGTCTACTTTGAAAAGACAGGTTAATAGAATCCAACACATTTTTAATTGGAAATATGTGTCAGTTATTGCAGGATGGTAAGAGGTACTGGGAAGTGCTCTAAATCAGCACCTGAGACAAGAACATTTCAAAACTTACCCATGGTCATCAAGGCTTTCTCCAATTCTTGGCGATCCACTGTACCACTTCTATCGTTGTCAAAACTTACAAAGTGTTGCTTCCAGCCACTGATCACAGCCCAAAGTTCTTTAAACTCATTAAATCCCAGTGTGCCAGACATATCCCTCTGATTCCAAAGATAAGGAAAATGTTTCTTAACTTAAAAAAAAAAAAAATCTAAAAACCCCTTTTGAATGGCAATTTGTATTTTTTATCATCTGTAGTTATTTTTTTTTTCTTGGAGATCAATATTAACAATGTTTTACTCTAAGTTTTCCGGTGGAAAACTAACTACAGCAACCCACAGCAAAGAGATAAAACTACCGACCAAACCCAAAGGTCAGAGAACTTGCTCTCCCCACTTCTTCCCACTGAAACCTGATAAAGTTATTTGCTCTTTATGATTTTAACTTACTTCACACACTTTTCTTTTACCTGCCACAATATTATTGTTACAAATGAAATACATAACTGAAACAAAAATAGATGCCAAATGAAAAAGTCTCTTGCATTCTGCAACATTTGTTGAAGGTGAGCTAACAGCCCTTCCAGTTTCACTTCTGCTCTTTATAAACAGCAAAACATTTGAACATGGCAACTTAAGTTTTGACTAAAAAACACTCCAAAGATTCTAGCCTTGTACTGTGTATGCCAGTCTTCCATAGGTCCTACTGCTGAATGCCATACACCACCGCATTAGATACTGACACCTGATTCATTCCAGGCGCTTCCTTTAGGGGGGCTTAGATTATATTCAGGCTAGGTAGTATAAATGCTTAATTCATTAGCACGGATTGGAATGTTGTCCAACTTGACACGATGAGCTAGTTTGCACAAAACTATTCTGGGCTGCCAGACCAGCCCCTAGGCTTAGAGGGATACCACTTGTTTTAAGAGTATCAGCCATTGAGAGCCTCGTTTATTATTATTTCATCCTTGCAAACAAATAAGAATGGAATTTTGTAGCTATCTAACCATAAAGATCACAATACTTATCAAGTAAGGCCCGAATGGGAATTATAAAGCATTTCCCAAAATTTTGGCACCCTCTCACCTTTGCTTACATAATGCGAAAAATTTTTACATTTCATAGTAAAGGATACATCCAGCATCGAGATCATGAGTCTGCAAGTCTCTAAATTGAAAGCTATTTAAATTAGAACATGGAAAAAAATAAATTACCTTAAAAGAATTATTTTTAACTTTATCTAAACATAAAATTTTAAATTGCTTTTTATTATATGCTGCTAATATAATGTATAGAATATTATCTAATTGCTTCCACTGGACAGACTCGTACCATATTTTGATCCAAATAAGAGCTTTTCATGAATACTTGTTAGAAAAAATGACAGCAGTCAACCTAGAGGCAATTCACTTTATATTTAAAATTAATATGCTCTTATCTCAATCCATAAAGGTTTTAGGTTTCAGCCATTTCTATTTGACTATAGACACCGCTTGAGCAAGCCAGTTTTACTCATAGAAGCTCCACTTTCTAAATTGAACATGAGGTATCCTGACAGAGGAGTCATGCTACAGAAATTCTTGTTTTTGAGCTGAGCTTTGATATTGAGCAAAGCAAAACACCTTTTTAAGAAATGGCTGTCTTTTAAAGAACAAAACAAAATGCTTCCCCAACTTCACAGCCCAGCACTGGGGAGGAAAAATTAGGAGGCTGAGAAGGAAAGTCCTACATGTATAGAACTAAATGCAGAGAATTTACATTTCCATATGGAAAGCAAGCATGTTTACCATGCAAATAATAAAAGCCCCAAAATTCTACAGAAAGCACAACTACAAGTGTTTTCTAGCAGATGGCAGAAGAAATGGTATGCTTTAGGGTTGTTTTTTTTTTAATTTAAATCATTAACTTACGTTTATAGGCTCCTGCAATCCCTGATTGGGTGAGACATCTCTGTAGCTCATCAGCATCTATTTGTCCATCCTTTTGGTAACAGAAGATGTATCAGCTATTGTTTTAATCCCCTCTCCCAGGCTGCTTATTCCCAGTACCCACTCCCTTTTCAGTGGCAGGTAGTTACCCTTTCAAAAACCAACTGACTACCTGTTTGCTATAGGACAGAAACTGTCTTTTATAACCCATTACCTGTAACAATGTTTCTTTAGTTGATACTTTTGCAATATGCATTAGTTTTCCTATCTAATGATGCACTACAAAGTGAACTTTAAAAATAATCCCAAAGCAACAAATCTACCTCAAATATTAGTAGCATATAGTTGAGAGCCAGCTGCACAGAAACCAAGGCACACGATTTTGAACAGAAAGACAGCTTTCCTTAAAGTGCTAATTTTAACTTAGTGGATATTGTAGTCACCTTAGATTACACATTTATGATCTCACTGCTACAGTAGGAAACCAGGAACCCAGATCATACAGACACTCTTCTCAAGACAGCCCTAAGACTTACAAATCTAAAACTCCCTGTTTTTTGGTGAATAGCAGTTGTTAGCAGAACAAAAGCAGAAAGCAAAGAACTTTGAAAGAAAAACCAAACAAACACAGGAAAGGTACCTATCTGCACGGTTTGGAAAATGACTCACTGCCAACAGATCCTGCTCAGAGACACGTAGAGAAAACAACTGCCAACTCATGGAAAGCAGTGAGCTGTCAAAAGTGGAGCTGGAATTAATAGGTCACATTCCTCAAGCACACAACATGAAGTTCAGTTCATACAGAGTTCAAGATAATCTGACTCATTCAAGTATGGAATGGTGTATCTGTAGATCTAAAATATGATGTCACTTTTGTAAAGCATTAAATAGTGAGAAGAGAGTTGCTTTATATTCAAAAGAAATTTATTTGCCTCGGCATCTTCATAATGTTTTAAATCCAGTAAGCACTTTCTATCTTCATTTTTTTTTAATAACCAGGACATGCTACTAATTGGCACAGCAGGAATGGCACACCCAGGTAACTTTCCGAAATGAAGTATCGCTGCTTATAGGACAAGTAGTAGTTAATATGTTAAATTATATTTGACAAGGTCTGAAAAAAAGAGCAATAATGATTTGATTCTATGTAAAATTAGTGGCAGCAAATTCCAAAATTGATTCAAATCTACTCCATCAGCCTAACAATATAAATGTATTTAAAATTTTACTTTCACGCAAAAATAAAAAAAAAAAAAAGAGAATTGAAACAGCCATGCATATTAAGCAGCAAATCTCTTCAAATTCCTTGTGCCTTCTGAAACAAAGGCAGGATCTTTAGGAGAGGCAGGAAGAGAAGCAGGATTTGTAATCATGATTACTATTATAAAAAAAGATGCTTGGCCCTTTTTTTTTCTTTTTTTTTAAAGTAGAACATAAGCAGTTAAACTGGACAAGGCACAGGGGTTTTGAGAACAGAAAAATGAAAATTATTGCTTCTATTACTTCCTACAAAGACAGACTCAAATAAAGATTTAAAACAATGCTTCTTTCTTCTACCTGTTCTATTTCACTTTCTTCTTACAGTATTTTTACTTCTGCACAGTCATAGGTCTCTGAAACTGACTCTTACAATTCCAAGGATAACATTTCAAAAGCTACCCAGCTTATTTCAATAATGAATGATTTCTACAAATAGAAAGTATTTAAGAGTACTAACTTAAGTATTAAATGAAACTTGATCGTACCCATTAGCTCACTGGTTCTCCAGCTTTCAGTAATCCTCCCTCACTGGAGAAGCCTGGGGATGGTCTATGCTTTGCTGAGGTCAAGCTCCTGCCATCTCTTCTCCACATTACTGCATTCTGTTTGCTGTTACCTCCCTTTCTCTTTACACTAGCAGCTTACTCATTTTTCCAGCGCCAGTCACTTGCTCCACTGCTGATTCCTGTCACACATCCAGGTGCAAAGGCATCTCATCTGGCAAGTAAATGGCCAGCATGTTTAGCAGAATTTAGCCTGGGCTCCACCTTATCTGAGAGGCCTGCCTCACTACACATAGGTCATTCCAGTGTTCTCCTGTACTACAAAAATACATGGTCTACATATTTTCATAAGCAATGTTAGAGAAGTAATATATATACTGTAAGATGCATTACTAAATCAAAAGAATAACATACAGAACAAAACCCAAATTACACTCTTTAAACTGGGAATTTAAACATCAGCTAATACTGCTGAATTCAAATTTCCATGTTGTGGTTACATACCTGTGGATAACAGATCTAGGAGCAGAGTTTTAGATTTTCACACCCCCTAGAAGGGAGCAATAAATAGCTATATATATGGACAACCAAGACAGAGCTTATCTCAATGCACCTCTTTGCATCTAAACTACAGCTCAAGAACTACTTATTTCTAGTAACATCCATAATCATACAAAACAAATATATGCCACAAAAATATAGGAAATAAATTAAAAATGGAGTGCAGAATGACAGGGAGGAAAAAAAGAAAGACCTATATCAAAGCTGCGAATGCCTTTTCCTCTAAAAGAATAACCACTCCATCCTCCCAGCAAACCCAGATACTGGTACAACTCCAGACTGCTTTTCCATTTGTGAGTCTATTAAGATCATGCCATGATCTCTTTCTTATTAGCATTTCCTGCTCTTAGCCAAGCCATCTCCACAGCTCATACTTCCCATTGTTTCCTGCTTCCTTCTCCTGAAGCTGGTAGCATTACCCAACCCCGAGCTGAGCCACAATTCAGTTACAACATTTCATATAACTATATAGGCCCTGTATATACTTACACAGGAAATACAGTGCTTATATACATACATGTATGTGTATCTATGTCTGCATTTACACACACAGACACACTGTATGCAGAAACTAACAGCATTACTTAAACTCTGTAGTTACTGTGTATATAGCTATATGGTCAAGCTATACAGCTCTATGTAGCAGATAGGCTAAGTAAAACCATTCTGTTGGTTAAAAAAAACAACAAACCCAAACAACTTGAAACAACAGTT
Organism: Pezoporus flaviventris; assembly: GCF_033815535.1. NCBI lineage: Eukaryota > Metazoa > Chordata > Aves > Psittaciformes > Psittacidae > Pezoporus > Pezoporus flaviventris. The sequence goes on from NW_026892595.1 coordinate 14,462,981, forward strand.
TTCCTCACTGCAAATACTAAGGATTCCCCTTGCCAAAAGCTAACACAGAAATCATTCCCCAGGAAAAAAGAAAATTCCAAGAAATAAATAACATTTTATAAGTTTACCTGCCCTGCTACTGCAGCAAAATAACCATACAAAGGATCCTGAGCTTGTTCAGGGAATGCTGGTCCTCCTGGAGCTCCTCCATACTTTAAAAATCAAGAAGAAAATTGACTTTCAATCAATGATTTGATTAACTGAATTAAGGAACGACAGTGTTTGTACTTAAGAATCAACTTGTGTTGTTACACACACACCAAGCAAAAAAGTCAAACCAACCAAAAAAGAAATTCCTTAACGTGGTATTGATATACTCACTTACAACAATTTAAGCAGATCAGTGTAAAACCTTGCACAGGAGCAATGCATTGATTTATGTGCAGTATGCTGTATCTCATCAGGGTTGAATTTTAGTCTCTACTTACAGATAAGGGATACCAAAGATAGGGCTAGTAAGGCACTACAGATTTTTATTTCCATTCCAAAAATGTTGAGCAAGACAGATCTGTAAGGAAAATGCTTGGAAGAATATGCCGTAAGCATGGAAAAATTTAAATGAAACTGATTCATGGAACAATGCAAGTTAATCATGTTTGACTGAGTTGAGCCAATAGTCCGTGTGTAACAGCATCTATGCCCGTCCTTTGCTGAGTTGGAGCAGGAGTACCTTGTTCCTCAACACCACTTGGCTATTTATCAGCCCCTTGAAGTGAAGACAGATTTTGATCGCATCACAGAATAGTCTGGGTTGGAAGGGACCTTCAAATATCATCTAGTCCACCCCCCCTAAAATGAGCAGGGACATCCTCAACTACATCAGGTTGCTCAGAACCACATCCAGCCTTGTGTTGAATGTCTCCAGGGATGGCGCATCCACCACCTCTCCAGGCAACCTGCGTCAGTGTTTTACCACCCTCATTGTAGAGAATTCTCTCCTTACATCCAGCCTGAATCTCCCCTCTTTTAGTTTAAAACCATCATCCCTCATCCTATCACAACAGGCCCTGCTATAAACTCTCTTCCCATCTTATAAGCCCCTTTTAAGCACTGAAAGGCCACAATAAAGTCTTCCCAGAGCCTTCTCCAGGCTGAACAAGTCTACTAACTCGCGCGGTTTTTCCGCACAGGAGAGGTGCTCCATCCCTCTGATGACTTTTGTGGCTCTCCTCTGGACCCTCTCCAACAGGTCCTTATATTTTCTGTACTGAGAATTCCAGACCTTTACACAAGGCATTAGGCAAAGCTCTCGTCTGGGGGCTCCCGTGGTGAGCCGACTCGGGGAGCGACGCCCCCAGAAGTGACCCTGCCCCACTGGCAGCACCGGCCAGGATGTGCTTGTCCCCTCTCGCGCGGGTGGAGCCCCGAGCTGACCCCAGCAGCACCTCCCGCGGGTCAGCGGCGGGCAGGGTGCCGAGAGGGCAGGGCAGAGCCCACCTAACACGGTTCTCATCGCTTCCCGCACGAGCCTGAAAGCCGACAGCCCCAAACAGCCCCGGTGAGCCCCTGAAGCCATCCCTGCCTGCGCCGCGGGACCAGAGATGCGTCGTGTCCCGTCCCCCCCCCCCCCCCCCCCCCCAGCTCTACCGGGCACCTCTCAGGACAGCCCGGAGGTTGCCCCCTCGGCCGCGCGCATTGAACGGGCTGCCCAGCCCCAGGCAAGCTGTTCCGCCGTGGCGGCCTAGAGCCACCAGCCGCCGCTCACCCCGCCCTGGTAGAAACCGCCGCCGGGTGCCGGCTGCCCGGGAAACGCCATCTTCGGCTGGCACTTGCCCCTGACAGTCTGGCCTCGCCCGGATGGAACCACCCGCCCAGGAAGGGGGGACCGGGACGGGCCGGAAGATCGGGACAGGGCCGGGGCTGGAAGCGCTGCCAGCCGCACTGGGCAGGCGGTTGCTTTCAGTCACCGGGGCAGCCGTGCAGAGCAAGACGGTGCCGTCGGGAGCTGAAGGACCAACCGTCTCCCATCGTTATGCCCCCCCCCCATTGTGGTGGTACAGGCCGCCGGCCCGGAGGCGGCTTTTCCTCCCGACAGCAAAGGGGCGGTGCAGCGTTGTTGCGGGGCCCGTCCGTGGAGGGGCGAGGTCCGGGGCTTGTCCTCTACCCTCCGGTCTCCGCCGCTGCCGGCGTTGTCGGGGCGGTGCGGCCCCGTCAGGGCGGGACACGGGCAGGGTGAGCCGCGGGGCGGATGGAGGCGGAGGGGAGCGGGTTCAGCTCGCTGCGGCGTGCCGCTGCCGGCAGCCGTCCGATGCGGACGGGAGGCGCCCGTGGTAACCACCGCGCGGCTGGGAAGAAGCTGAGCGGACCCGGAGAGAGCGGCCGCGGGAAGGCCGGGGTCCGGGTGTTGCTGTGGCGTCCCTGGCACACCACGCGTGGGGCAGCTGCTCTGCGGCGTGAATCTCCTTGTGTTGAAGTCACTTTGTTTTAAAATCACCTATTTGTGATTCAGAAGAAAGCCATAAAGCGGGCAAACTCAGTAGTTAATGTGTACATATCTTGCGTAGAATCAGGGAGTGGATTGGGTTGGAAGGGACCATCATCTATTTCCAACCCCCTGTCATGGGCAGTGACGCCTTCCACTAGATCAGGTTGCTCAAAGTCCTGTCCAACCTGGCCTTGAACATTTCCAGGGATGAGGCAGCCGCAGGATTACATTAAACCTGTCCTCCTTTTTTAGTATTGTAGCTTTCTGTTCAAAATGAACACCTACCCTGGTCCCAGAGACACAGAAATTACATAACTGTATAGTTTTCTCTTGGGTCTGCAGGTCCAAATTCTTCCAGAGCAGGAAGGAGCAGGGAATGCCAGTGTCCCACTGGAGCTAGGAAGCCCTTTTGTGCTGGCCTCCACCAGCAGTGCTTGGTCAGAGGCTGCTCTGGTTTTTATTTTTAGCTGGAGAAGCCTCAGCACAGCCTCCTCCAGGCTGGAGGAACTCGCTGGTATAGCTCATGCTTTAATCCTGCTGTCTCTGTTCATTTCAGTACCCCAGGAATCAACAACAACTGAAATGGCCCCAGCACGGTCTGAGCTGGACTGGTTACTTGCGGAATACTAGAATTTCTCTCTGTTGAGAGATATTTCATTAAGTTGCAAGAGAATGAGAAATTATTTGCTAGAGTTGGCTGACACAAGTCTACTGATGGAGACCTTGCAGAGTAAATGACCTGCTGTCAAAAATCTGAAAGCATAACATTTTATTTTCTGTTTGTTAGCATAATTTCTGAAGAATTTTATAGATTTGTTCTTGTGGTTTAATTATTAACCTTGATTATGGGCCTTATGAATTTAATTGTGCTAATTTATTGTAAATGTAATTGAGTCACCCATCATCCAGAAAACTGGGCTTTCAGATGATATTTGTATAGCATACATTTTTATTATTTCAGTACTGTTTACACTGATACTATTAATAGTTGCCAGTAACATGAAAGGAAATATTGTGGTGTTCTGTGAAATTTAAGAGAGCTGCCAAATGAAAGAGACAAATCATTATTTGATACCTTCATCACACAGGACAGCATATATGAAACCTCTCTTTTCCAGGCAGCTGAGAAAGAAAGTAGTGAAGCTGGCTAGCTTTTTGGCTTAAGAAATACCTATCTCACAAGAGTATTTGTATAAGGATCTGTTGAAATCAGATAGTGCAGCAGTCAAATAGTTTTATTTGTCAGGCTTAATCACATGCAGGGTAGGTCATTGGAAATACTGTGCTGAACCTTGTTAGAGTTCATATATTAATGTCTGGGCAAGAAGCCTTCCTAATTAAAATAGGATCTAGGTACAGTGATAAAAACTAAAGGCTGGAAAGACTGAAAATAAGTGGCAAAGAATCTAAGTGATAAGATTTGAAGAGTTACACACTGATAAACAAAATTTTAAATAGTATGTATGTGTTGCCAATAGCTTAAAGATAACAGGAAAAAAATTTAAGCTGCTCTAGTGAGAAAAAAAAACAAAACAGCACAAACCAGATAAGATTCGGGCCAGTTGGTAGATAAAGATACTGAAACTGTACAACTGTAGCTGTACAGAAAAGGTAGATGTATTTCATACATTTGAAAGTCAGCATAAATACCTGGTCATCCTTTGTTTGCAGTGCTTCTACTGAGACTACAGGTAATGAACACTGTACACAGTAGTTAATATTTGCAAGATTATTTAAATTCAACCACACATAAGTGAAACAGCTAGAAGACAAATGTAACAAAGTGATATACTTTATATGGTTTGTTAGGTGGGTGTTTTGTTTGCACTGGTGAATTGTTTATTCAGTTTTTATCCAAGGAAAAGGGAGGCTGCAATGGGAGGCTGTTGGAGGAGATCAACACGTACACATCTGCCTTCTGAAGGGCTACTGAGCTATGGTAACCTTTTAAGTTACAGTAAGATCATTGCATCAGAAATACATCAGTAAGAAATCTGTGTAGAATAAATAGCTACTGATTTTGCAGATCTCAAAGAATATGTCATCACTCTAGTGGGAAGACTGAAGTCAAGCAGCACACCATGCTAGTGTTGTTGCCTTTTTTTGAGATAAGTATTTTCCTAAATATATATATTTATATATATACCTAAGTAAAATAATTTTGCTTAGAAACTGAAGATTATGCATGCAGTTTACATTTCACAGCTTTAGCTGGATTCTTTGTAATAGGATGTTAAGAAAGAATTAAACCCAGAGGTAAGGTAATAGCATTACTGCCTTAAAATCTGATCACAAGTTATATTCGTTGCATGTGCTGTGCTCCCTCACAGGGAACAGAGGTGAGCATAAACCTATTACAACTCACACATTTTCTTCTTGCTTGTCTTCCCTCCCTCTGCCCCACTAAGTCCGGGTACATTTAGCCCTGATATGAGCTCATGCATTCAACCACCCTGAACTGAAAGGATTGCGCCACATGGTGCTGCCAGTTAGGTTCCCGTCCATCCGGTGCAGTGGCTAGGAGCTCAGTGGTGGTGTACTGAGGCATCATGCTTTCCTGGCAAGGAAGTGTGGAGTTTCCAGAACTACAATGAAAGAAGCTGGGGAGGAGACGGAATTAAAATGTAAAGTTCAAATTTCCTGAAGTCTTTACTTAGCACATCTGAAGGGAAAAAAACTTGAGAATACGTATATTGCTTAAGGGTGGACAAAAAATAATTTCCTTACCCTTTTAATTGCCATAACTTGAGATGAGTCATGCAGTCAAACAGTGGAAAGTTAAACATAGTACAGTCCAGAAGGCTTTAATATCATGCCTCTATTGTTACCCAGAATGAATGGTGCTCCACTGTTTTGCTGCTTTGTCTTTTCTTCTCTTTGACACAACCCTTTCTTTTTCTATTTACTGCATGTTATTTATGCTCAGGTCTGCAGACAGTTGTTTGCATAGAATCACAGAATAATTTGGTTTGGAAGAGATCTTAAAGACTGTATATTTCCATCAGACCAGGTTGCTCAAAGCCTCATCCAACCTGACCTTGAACACTGCCAGGGGTGGGACAGCTACAGCTCCTCAGGGCAACCTGTTCCAGTGCCTCACCACCCTCACAGTGAAGAATTTCTTTGTAATATCTAAGATAAATCTCCCCCTGTCAGTTTAAAGCTATTCCCCCTTGTTCTGTCACTACATTCCTGTGTAAAAAGTCCCTGTCCAGATTTCTTGTACGCCCCCTTTAGGTGTTGGAAGACTGTTAATAAGGTCTCCTGGAGCCTCTCTTCTCCAGGCTGAACAACCCCAACTCTCTCAGCTTTTCCTTATAGGAGAGGAACTCCAATCATCCTCATGGTCCTTCTCTGGACTCCTCCTAGCAAGTCCACGTGCAAGGATTTTCTGTAATAGGCAAGTTTTATGTTTGAATCATCAGATAACATACTTGCAATGGCAGGGTCAAAGGGAAGGCATTTCTGTCACTTTAGAAGTAAAGAGAATGTGGAGATTAAGATTTTCTATAAGTTTTGACTGCCAGTTTTTGAGCCACTTCAATTTTCTGCAATCCCATATGACTTCCAGACTTACTTTTCCCTCCCAGATCCAACCTCTTTGGCAGGTGGTTCAATGGTGACCAACTTCCTTATTCCATACTCCTTCCCTTCTTTGTTTCTTTTGTGTTCAGCATGTGGGGATTCTTCATCACTCACTGGGTATCACTGAGAGTATCACTGAAGGGCTAAACCAAGATAATCTTAATCTTGGATGGTGCGGCTAGTGAGGTTTTGATTTTGAGATTTTTGAGGCTAACAACCAGCTTTTATTCAATGCAGTACAATAACACAGTTTACCACATCCATCTCATAGTAAGTATAGCAGTTTGTGCATTCCCTGGACATGAGTTCTTTACGGAACTAAAGCTAAAGTGCCATTTTTCAGTAACAGCATTAATTTCTAAGGTTGCACAACTTGCAGTTGGATGGTGCTGGAGATGGTTTTTAAATAAAGTTATAATTTCAATATAAAAATATCTGAAAATAACAGTGATACATGCCTGTGACTTGGAAAGACATTTACAGTTCTGCTTACTTTGCACATCTCTTGACAAATGATCTTTCTTCCTTTACCTTATTTCAATACTTACCTTATTTCAAATCCTTCAATCTTGCAAACTTGGATATTTTAAAACACATTGATGAGAACTAGAGGAAGTTGTGAAAGCTCCTTTAAGCCTCTGGTTGTGTAAGATGTGGTAGGAATCTAGATCTGCTCTGTATTTGCCAGTCAGAAGCCAGACTATGAAAATGAACTGTGGGTAAATGATTGTGTCACAGAAAAAGTTCAGCTATACAGCACTTTTTGCAGTCATACATATCAGCATATATGTTTAGAATGTAAGTTAATCAGAATATATCAGAATAAATCAGAATATGCATGTTATGTTACTTTACCTCAGTTAGGTACTGTACTCAGTTAGGACTCAGATGTACAGCCTGCAAGATAAGCATTAGCTTGTAAAACTCCTGGGTGCAGATGGAAAAAAAATGATTCTTTGTAAGCAGTATTCTGGATATCCAGCTACAGGAGTGCATTTCTGGTTCCACTCCTTATTTTCTGAATAATTTCATTAAAAACCTGTGGCAGTCTAATGGAAAAATTGACATATATTCTAGGAAGCTGAGCCTGAAATGCATAATCTGTGAGCTAAAAGATTCCACTTTTTCTTCTCTTAATTAAATTTTTAGTTTCACAGTGCCTTTATATGAGCTGAAGTATGTTGTTTTACAGAATGTCCTTGAGCTAGGAATTTAAACGATGTTTTGTTTTTGTGTAGCATAAACCTTCTCTCTGCTACTTTGTGGATGAAACCCATAAGCATTAGGAGTTAGTTATACATTAGTTATGTAATACTACTACTAGTACTACTACTACTACTACTACTAACAATAGCATTATGCTGTTCTCCCCATCGTGTTTTTCAGTGAGCTCAGTTCTGCCAAATGATCTAATCAGAGGATTTAGGAATTATATTCTGCTTGAGTACCAAAATGGTGGTAGGTGGGAAATAAGCTCATAGCTGGTTGATCAGCCATGCATGTGGAATGTAGAAATGGTGTTTCAGGTGTCTAAATTTTGTGACTGTCACCCATGAGGTGCCTGATGTCCATTTCGGCTGTCATCTTACATCCTAGGATTCTTGAGACTCTAGGCAGATAGTGTTTACTCTCTCCATGTCTAGTGCTTGAACTGAGTTGACACTATTCTAGTGCTACCGGGATTCATCTTTGTTTGCTGATCTGTAATTTTCATAATCAATGAGACTGGCAGAATTACTGGGGGAATGTCTTGGACTGGTTTGCATGTGACAGTGGCATGCAAATAAATGTGCCAGGAAAATAAAGGCTTTTAAAAATGTGTGTATGTATTTATTTATTACTTGTTTAAATTTCCCACTACCATAAATGATGCAAAGGAGCTTCTGGCATTTCAGGAAATCACAAGTTTCATCACCCCTGGAATGAAAGAGATGTGCTGCACCCTGGAGAAAACTACTTTTCTGATCATAATGTCTCCTCTTGGTGACTGTTTTGGTTACTGTTTCTGTTACTACATGGGGTGTGTGTTGAAAATGCCTCAAATGTTGCAACACACATCCCCAAGTGGCCAACATGAGATGCATTTGCAGTTCTTGTCACAAGATATAAATACTTGAGTGCACTCATAAAGCAGTACCAGTAAACACACCATTTCTTCCTCAATGGCTTTTGTAAGTATGTTTGCTCATATTTACAGGCCATGCTGTTTTCCTTGCTCCTCATATTAGCTTTTTTGTTTGTTCGTTTTTTTTTTTTTTTAATTCCCTTTTCCCCATTTCTTAACGACCTTTTCTAGTTGCTGAAGATTGAAGGAATCAGTCTATTGCTGTCCCCAAAAGTGCCCACCAGGTGTCACACTGGCACTTCTAATGCCGGACCATCTGCCCACGCTTGATGGCTTTCTAGCCTGTACCCTTTTTACCTTATACAAAGGCAAGCTCAGCCAAAGGTAGAAAAAAACAGAACCCACCTAGACAGGCCTCAGGTACTTGCTGCAGGGGAAGATCCTTGGGTCTCAGCGCTGGTGTCTAGTAAGAGCTGTAATATTCCTGAGCCATTTTTTGTGCCAAACTTAAATGTATATCTAACAATACTTTAGGCATTTATATAAAGGTTTTTCTATTAGAAAAAAACACTTAGCATAGGTCCATGCATATATTTTTGGAAACCCACTCTGAAATTTTTGGCTAATATCTAAATGTTTGTGTATGATAGTTCTAAATAAATAAATCGGTTAAACAGTGTAGTTTCTAAAATTAGCTGTAAGTCTGCACAGAGTATTCCATTTTGCCATATTTTATGTGAACTAGATCACAGGGAGAATTTCCTCTCACTCTGTTGGGGGTAAGAATCTTTTTGTCCACCTAGAAAGAGGGAGCACTATCTACAAATGAGGTCATGAGTAAAGTCAGAAATCATTAGCCAGATATGTATAATAATGCATAGTCATATTTGGGGCATTGAGCTTCGGGACATGGTACCATGGGTATCAGGACAGCTACGCATATTCTTCTCATTTCAGGTTTGCCAGATGTGTTGTATGGTTTTTTGGTTGCTGTGTGTTGATGCTTCTTTCTTATTCAGTTCTTTTGTAGCTGAACCCTTTTATATATTGTTAGTGTGTACACTGTAGGTGATTCTTCCTTATTCTTTGAGTAACATTAGAATTTTCAGGAAAATAAAATAAGGATTAAGCAGCACCTCTTATTAAAACATTCACATATGTTTGAAACTATGCACAGGGATTATAAGAAAGCGAAGGAACAAAGAGGCCAGATGAGCTGTCAGTTGCTGTACTCTGTGCTTGAAAAATTAAAAATGCTACAGATTTTTTTGCTGTTCTGATAACTGCATATTGTTATTAACACCAGTACATATTTTTATATAATCTAGCTGCAGAATCTTTACAGGTGCTAAAAATCACTTGCTGATTTGTGTTTGTATTTTACATGCTTGACATGTTACATTTAGGAGTGGTCTGTCTTTGAGATGTGTAAGAGTACTCCACAAATTTACAGCAAAGCTTTCTGATTCCCTTTGGATTTTATTAAAGCGAAAGTTAAAGCAATCGGTTGGTGGCAGCAAACACTAAAAAAAGAGGCTCTGAAGTTTGGAGCTGCTTTCAGATGTGGGAGCCCAGTCTGAGCAGTGTCCTTTCATGGGTGTGCTCCCATGGCTGACTAAAGCCCTTGTGAAGCCAACAAAGCTGTGGATAAGTACAATCATCTCTACATTTTTCTGGATTAGGGTGTTTGTATAACTCTATAAGGATGTTCCCACCCTCTTCCCTTCCTGCTTTCATCCATACGTTTTGTGTCTTCGTTCATTTTTGGTGTTTTTCATCACCTTTTGTATTAAATACTATCTAGTATAGCTTTCTGAGGATTCAGCTTAAGCATAATACCTCTAAATCTAACACCCCATAGAGCTGTTGGCCTTTCACATAGGTATTTCGCATACATACTTGACAGAATTGATCAAAGCTAGTGTTCTCATCAAGTTCTGTAGTGGAGGCTAATGAAAATATTAAAGACTGGGGAAATAAACCCTGTAAGTTGATCTAAGAAAACCACATATTCAGGACAGTACCAAGTCCATAGTAGTTCTGACATATAAGACGGTTATATGATAGTTCACAGCCAGCACTATCTTGTATTTAAGGGGGCCCTGTTCTTCACTGGTAGTAGGCACAGTGACTTATACCTTCATGATCCTATTTTGCACAGGAATCTTCAGTGATGCAAAGACTGAATCAGTGCACAGTCTTGTGAAGCTCTCTGTTAAAAACCTATTTGGAGTGGAGGTCACAGATATCTATCTTCATGCTTGTGGAAATGGCCAGACTTTTTCTATCTGAGAAGTAAATAAGCCTGCATCCTCTGAAGGTTTGCTTTCCTTAAGAAATGAATGGGGGAAGAGGGGGTGGAGAATGAGTATGGATTAAGTGCTCTATTTTCTTTCCCTCATGGACTCTGTTAATAAAACTAGTCAGAAGGCAGAGCTCTGCAAATACTGCCCTCTTCCTCTCTGGAATAAAACATGGAGGCACGTTAAGGGATATTGTTACCCTGGCTGAAAGATCTGATATTAAAATGTAGATATACATTCAGTATGAGTACTTTGTACCCAAGGAGAAAACTTAATTTTCTTCTCATGCAGGAATTAGAGCTCAGGGTGTCAACAGTTCTCAGATTCCTCTGATTCCGTCTACCTTTGAACACTACCACTTCCTTGTAAACAAGACCTTATTTTTCTTTTTTCCCTCTGACTCTTTTCACTTTTTTAATTTGTGAAATGTTTAGGTTGAACATCCATAATGCAACTGATTACAGCATGAATATTCAGCAGATATAATCTTATTTGAGCATTTATTACATTCAAGATTGGGATTTAAGGCACATTCACAGAGTGTATTAGGACTGCACCTAGTTCTTGCTGTAATCCCTTTTTAGCTTGCTGCTTCTGCCATAGGTAACAGATTGAATTTAATTGGTCTATTTTATTATTATTATGCATTTTCTGAAAACTGAACAACCCTACTTAGGAAATTGTTACTGTGTTTTCCACTAGATTTATTTTTACTGTTTTTCCTGGCACATCTCTGACAGAAACAGCATTTGGACTGATCACTGAGGCTTCTCTCCAGATAGCTAAGGGGAAAATCCATGGCTCTTTATTTACACGTACACTGTGCTTGAGCTAGAGTGACCTACTTAAGAAGCACTTCACTTTTTTTCCCTTGTAACCATGTGGGGAAAGAACCAGATGATGAAACAGCATGACTTCTTTTTTCTTTTTTTTTTTGTCTACTATTAGAAACTCCCAGAAGAATAAGCAAAAGGTATGCAAGTGGTAGCATTCACACACTAATTCCCGTATTTTAAAGGACAAACAAGCATTTTGTGATGCAGTGTAAGTTTCTGCATTTACAGGCAATTAACATTTCATCTAATGCTGGTGTCTCTATGCTAAACTCAGTGACTGACGCTTGACTTGAGCATCCACACCAGCATCCACATTTGATCTAATGTTTGCAAGAGACAGCGAATCCACCCATGCTAAAGAATACTCACCTGATAACATGAACATAGTTATTCCAACTGCTTTTGTCTTCAAGGCACCACCAGAAGCTTTTTAATCTAAATTTGTATGACTTTAACTCCATGTATTTTTGTTGTAGCTTTCTCATGCTGAGATAATGAGATTTTATACTGGTGTTTTGTCTCACTGATGATTCCAATACTTCTCCTAACCTAAGCATTTACAGCTTATTAGTCTTAATTTTCTTTTCATTGGAAAGAAGTAATTTCCTTATGTGTGTGTTCTTTGAAAATAAGTGCAACAGCATCAAATGTCAAATACCTAAACATGGGAAGAATTGAACAAGTTTTTTTACTCTCAGCCTCTGGGTAGAGTGATTTAAATAGAGTTGTATCTTTTAATCACGTCAAAGATGCCTAAATTGTGGTTTTATCTGTAGCTTATTTGGTACTCCATGTATGCTTGTCTTAACACCTGCTGCTCTGTTAAACAATCCCAGAGCTGTATATGTTTCTTATGGCTTGTATTTTTTTCTGCTGTTTCATAAAAGAGATGAGCTGCCTTTTCCCACTGCTCTGGGTACTGGATTATAAAATTTCATCAGATAGTTACCTGGGTATGTTTTATCGCTGTCCTGGGTTAAAGACAGCTAACCCAGGACAGTTGCATTCACCTCTAACGTTAGTCTGTAAATGTAACAAGCATTTCCACATTCTTATACCATTTTTTATGTAATGGACTTTTTTCCAGAGTCTTGATCGTCCCTTTCACTGTGTGAAACAGTACACACAGATACTGCTCTCTGCATCAGCTGAGTAAGTTCTCCTCCCTGTACCTCTGAAAACCACAAGCCCATGTTAGATCTTTCTTCTGTCCTCTCTTTCTTACTCTCCTAGCACATTTGAACACAGTTCATAACCTATTCTGTGAATGGTTTGCAGCTGGTGATTTCCAGGCTACATCTCCTTGGGCTGGAAGAGTGGCATGCAGTCTTTGTTCCTCTGCAATCACTTTCTGTGAAGTTGAATCCAGTGGTGCTGTGGCTGAAAATGAATCATTCATGGAATCGTTTCCATGGTTGGATAGAGCTTTGGGTGAGACGGTTTAGTGTGAGGTGTCCGTGCCTACGGCAGGGGGGTTGGAACTGAATGATCTTAAGGTCCTTTCCAACCCTAACTATTCTATGATTCTATGATTCTATATCTGTCCTACTTGCTCATAAGAACTTCCAGGGTAATACAGCTTTCACATTTCCTCAGCAACGATTTTGTGTTTGTTTAGACTTGTTTTGTGTAATGTTGGGCATCCAACTAATTCCTGAGAAACTCTGTAGAGACCTGCTTATGTGGTAGTTGTTCTCCATGTGAATTTACCAGAGTAGGCTAGAAAACCTATAATCCTGCAGGTAACATACTACCTATTTTCACAGTGTTATTAACAGATTTTTATTAGCATTTATTTTTTTTCTGAAATGATGTTCAAGTTTGAGATTATCTGCAGTGACTCTTAATGGTTTTTAGTTTTTTTACTCTATTTAGAGGTTTTTTTAGTTGTAAGATACCAAAAGTTGAAGTACCTTGAATCTTTCATTGTCATCATTAAGAGACTTTAGTATGTGGTTGTATTTCCGCATATACAGTAGGACCAATACGATTTATATTTTGCCAAAAATAAATACATATAAAATCACACTTTTTCTTCTTACAGTTGAACTTCTTCTCTGGGGTAATAGTTATGTTTCATATATAGCCACTATTCTGGACACTTCAGATACATCATGGAAATCATAAATTATGTTGGCTGAATGCTACAGTTAAAAAAATCAGGCTGTGTGTGTATATATAAGATGTATATTGAAGTGATGGTAATCAGCTGTCAGAATCATTTGCCAAAAGCTGTGGTGAATTTTCTAATGTTTAAATCAAGTTCAGCAGTTCTTTCAGAATATCTTTAATTCAGGAGTTCTCAGCCTGTTTTAATGGATTACCTGCCAGCAGTAACAAATGGTAACTAGGATAAAACTGCACATTGTCAGGAAGCTTAAACTTTATAGCAATCTGCATTACTGTTGGAAACTTTGTAGGGGTCTGAACTGAAAAATATGACAACTCCTGATAATTCAGAAAGGAATTAATTCTGGCAGTGTCTACAGCCCATGTTCTGCAGAAAGAGAGAATAGCTAATCACAAGGTTGCCTTCTGGCTCTCTAATCTGCTTGTAATTAGAGAACTATCCTCAGCTTTAGGAAACCTGCATCCAATTCTTCTCCTTGCCTTTGACTTCCTACATGATGTTGTGTGAGTCACTGACACAGGGATCATTACAGAAACTTGGAGTATGTCTGTGGTGACAGTTAAGTGTGAATCTAAGTGTCAGCTGCTTTGTAAAAGACAGAGAAGACAGCTTTGCCAGGGTGTTTGTCTGAATAAGAGATATTAGAAGTTATTCAGTAATTCAAGGTATTCATGATACTTGGGTATTCAGAGTTGTCCCAAAAGCCAGCATGTAGCTGCACAAACCCCTTCATCCCTCTCAGACTTCTATAACTGGACAGGATATACCCCTCAGGCCCTGGCAAGATTGAGTATCTTAAATGGTTGGATATATTTACCTCAACAATGCTAGGCAGGCTTGATAGTAAAACAAGACTGGAGTTTCTGCAGTGTGACTTGAGGTTTGATCTTTAGAGCAATCCAATTAAAGATGCGATTTGGTTTCCAATATTTACTGATGGGACTGGAAAACAGAAGCCACAAACAAAACAAACAAACTGTAATCTTGTATGTATTTAACATAATTCCATGTGATTACTGCAGCCACCACCTCTGATTGCCTGGGCCAGTTCCGAGGGATGAGGATGCTCTGTCTGTCCTGTCCCAGGCCTCCCGAAGCTCTGGGTCATTGCTATCCAAGTAGGAGGGAGAAACTGCTCCATCTCCTCCTTCATCCCAGGAGCTACTCCCTCAGGCCACCTCCTCAGGTACTGCACATGCTATTCATCTGTCACTTGTCTTCTTCCTCAGGTATTGTAGGGTTTACCTTGGTTCAATTTTTCGTGCCACCTTAATGGTTTACCCTTTCTTCAGTGAGATCCTGTATTTGATTTTGCTTCAGTTCTTTAACCATAAAATGAAGATGCTTTTGTCTCACACTGAAACAGAGCAGTCCATTAAACAATCTCTGTCCTGTATCTGGCCAGCTGGATGCTGGCATCTCTCCTGATACTTTTCCCCTGAGGAAGCAGTTTTTCCAGCTATGTAAGTCCTGGGCCTGATGCACAGCTGGGTTTGCTGCTGCTGTTGCTCAGCAGAGTGTGGTGTGGTGTGGAGTGGCAGCCAGCTTTATAAAGGTTGCAAAGGATGAGAAAATAGTCTGATTTGTACCAGTTCAGACCGGGGATAGAAGGCTGTGGTGGGATCCTAAAACCTGGGTTACACTCCAAGGCTGCCAAGATCAAAGTCTTCATTTAATTATTTACAAGGTACCATGCAACCAAAAATGTGTGACATTTTTCTGTCATAGAGCCAGTAGGAAAGAAGAAAATCAGCTTCCTCTTTTTCCTTCTTTCCTTCTCTCTCTCTCTCATTCTAATATATTTTGTTCCTTTCATTCTGTATACTGTTCTTCAGAATTATTCTTTGAAAATACTTCCCTCCTTCTATGCCAGCACTCAGTCACTGATAATCTGTCCCAAAAATGCCTGTTTTGGGACATTCTGTTTTGGTCTAGTGCTGTTCAACCACTTGTGTCCTGCAATGATAAGCATGCTACAATAACTTACATTTTTTCATTTTTCACTTATCTGTTTTCTGAAGTCTCTAAAGAGAGATTTATACAGACTACACTTTCTCATCTTCCATAAAACTGGGAAAAAAAATTTAATGGGTAATAAACCAGGAAAGGCGTCTGCACTGATGTTTAATAGCTAGAATCTACTGATTGCGGTTAAGGTTTTTCTAGATTTAATCTGAGCAAGTATGAAGAGAAGCAAGCACAGTGAAGGGGCTGTATTTGAGTGAACATCAAATAATAAACAAATCTTGATGTGGAAGCAAAAAGAGAGTCAGGAATAAAGGATGTGTGTGAAGCCATATAAACAAAAAAATACCACTTCTGGTTTGCAGCATTTGGAGACATTGGCTAAGTTAAGTTTCATACAATTCTCTGAGGTCTGTGCATGGCCTCTTAAGGCTCTACAGTGTGGGGTTTTTGTAGCATTGAGGCTCCTTATCAGAAAATCATGTCAGGGTCTAGTGTTGTCAGAGCTAGTATTTATGTAAATTCTGGATACCAAGACTGAAGAACATTAAATTAAGGCAATGCACGACAGTAAGAGATGTGCCATTTTTCTCATCATGGTGATATATGAAAAGAATTATCTCGAGGAATATCAACTTCCTCCAAGGAGCAAATAATTTATGTTAATGTCAGGAATTAGAGATAAAAATGGAGATTCACAACAGAAGCATGGATAATGCAGAGGAAGAAAAGAATTTCTGTAGGAAGGAAGAGTTTCCATGGTATATGAAATAGAAGCTATAATTAGGCTATAATGGAAACACTGAAGATTTATTAAATGTGTTAATCATAGCATGGAAGAGCAGCTGAACACAGGTTACATAGTTCCTGTGGGTGTTCATACTATTCACTAATTCACCGTTTGGGCTAGTGAATCCAACAGGCTCACCTGTGTTTGAAACAGATGCTCTTGTGAAATCATGTGTCTGATAGGAGGTAACAAGAGGTAACAAGGCTGCCAAAACCTGACATGATGGAAAAAAAGGGGCTTTCTAGACTGGGTCATGAGTGGTCATGTCTTGGAGTGAGAGGTGACTGTTAGGTAGGGCAGAGAAGGCTGACAGAATGTTATGCTTCAGAGCAAAAATAAGTTGCATATCTCAGGACTTGTGCTGTGGTGTGGTGGTACTGAATTGCTCAGATCTCTGTGATTCAAGATCCAGCATTATCTGTGGTGCCAGCTGCATCCCCTGGGGCCAGTGCGTGTCTGACATCCCATTACTGTTTCAAGTAAATCTAATTAATTTAAATACTTTATTTTCACTAATAAGGACTTTTTTGTTGTTGTTGTTGAAATGGGTATTCCCTAAGTATAACAAAAAGGTAAAAGGAAGTTAAATTAGTCGTATCATTCAGGATGTAGAAGTCTAAAAATCACACTATGCTGTATTGCTTTCCATCAGAATAAAATCTCTTATGCAGTGAAATCTGAGCTGAGTTGTTGCTGTGGCAATGTCCATGTGCCCATGTATTTAAAAAGCTGTATTTTGTATTTTCGAAGTGTTGACTCTGATTTAGATTTGAGAGTCAATGCTTTACTCCTGGAGGAATTCCTAGAATGCCATTATGTACATATGTACTTAAACACTCTTCTTGGCTTCTGGAAACCGTATGGAAAACTCTTTCCAAAATTCATTTCATGATCCTTCTGATGTCCTCTCTGACCAAGCTTTGTCAGTGCATAAGAAAAGATTAAATTAGAACACGAAAACCTCAGCCATGAACAATGCATAGACGCTACCAACAGTTTTCATAGCACTGGCTACTGTTTGCAGAATATTGCCATTGAACGCTTTAACTGTCATGTAAGATTACTGGAGGAATTTTTCTCTACCATGTTCAAGAAACAAGCATGTAAATTTGCAAACCAAATACTCCCCAGTTGCCCAAGAATAACAGGATAAGAAATCCCTCACTTAGACTGGAAAAACAAGTGCTGCTGGAGATCTGACCTGTTATCTATTGAAGTCAGCAAAGAGCCTGCTGCTGACTTCAGATGTGAGGGCTTTGGATCAGCTCCTGAGAGCAGCTGCACGCACCCCATGCAGACAAAGAGCATTGTCTCCTAGGTTGGTACACAGCAGATATTGGCACTTTATTCTTGGAGTATACAGCAAATTGCAGGTCATACCTGCCCACTTCGCATTTTCAGTAAATTTTGGCCTGTGTTTTCATATAACAAAGCAACATGATATCAGTCCCTGAAGAAGTTCTTTTGCCTTTTGCAGGAACTACTTTGAGACTATGGTTTAGTTGTGAGTGAATATACAGCCAGTATTCAGCCAGGCTGCAGTTACTTTGTAGTGATGCTTAGTGAGGGTAAAAAAGACCAGGTTTGGTCTGTTTTTCTCTTTAGCACAAGGTACTCAAAACCACATGGGAACATGTTTGCCTAGAGGAAAGGAGGCAGAGGATTTGCACTGTTTGTATTTCATAAAGCATGGCTTTTAAGTGGGTGTTACTTGCCATGGCTGTTGCTGTTTAGACTCCAACCTATAGGTTCAGCTGTGAGAGAGAAAAAGGCAGGTTTTAGATCTGTATCAGGATAAGCAGAAACACCCCAAATAAATCCTTTAAAAATAGCAAACATCCCAGATAATCTTGCAGTGTCTTGGAACTGTTGCTATTTGTGATTAACTAAATCTGGACTGTGTCGCTGACACCAGAATTTGGCCCCAAAGTGATAAATCTGAAAGATATGTACTCAGGCTGCTGCTGCTTATTTTCTGCTCTGTTGGTCCCTTTCTCTTCTACCAATACGCACTATAAACACACACTCTCTTTCTGGCTTGTTCTCCTTCTCTCACTGCTGCTTCTGCAGCTGTCAGATCCTCTGTTTGCAAATTAACAGGAGGTCACCATTCCAGCTGGATCCTGTTTTTCCACATCCTCAGCCCACTTTGATGACTAAGTGAAGATCTGCTTATGTGAACATCCAAGGAGCAAAGATGGGCGAAGGTGAGCCCAGGCAGCTGACTGAAGTCAGGATCCCATTTCGTTACTTGCCCCAAGACCTTCCAACACCTTTGTGCAACTGACCGTACCAGCAGCTGCATCATCAAAAGAGGTTCCAGAAATTACAACAGAGCTCCACATGTTACAAAAAAAAAAATCTTTATTTTGGTTAAAATATGTATGTTTTCATAGAACATCTATAATACCACATCCAAAGATTTAGGTTTTGTTTTTTTTTAAATCAACAATATTATCTTCATGAGATATAACCATGACATATACTACAACCCCTTGATATAATAGGATTTCCTTCAGTTTCTTTGCTTATAACTTGCTGCTTATGCAAAAAAATCACTGATCACTTTTTGCCTATACTTGAGAAGCTTAGGCTGCTGAGCACATCTCACATCTCTGCCATTTTAGTCCCTTCCCCATCCCCTTGCCATCCGAGTTTCTGGTAGAGCAGTACAAGCGAGGATTCAGTAATCTTTGCCCCACACACTTTGAACATTAGAGATCCTGCACACAAATCACACAAATCTTACTTAGCTGTCGTTAAGGTATGAACATAGGTCATAGAGGGTAAACTAATGCTGGGAGGAAGAGAGCTCTTCCTCGCTCAGCATCCATCCGGCTGTTCTGTGAGTGCTAGTGTCTTCTGGGGGTGGAAGCAGGGTGCGTGTTTATGCACATGTGTGTGTGGATATGTGTAGGTGCATGTAGACCTGAGTTGCAATGGGCAGAACAGGGAAGATGCCATTAAACACCAAAGGTTGTTCCAGTTCTACTCAGCCCTCGAGGAGCTTTGGAACAGCAGGGGAGGTACAAGGAGCACCACTTATGCTCTTAGGAGTGAGGGTGAATAGACAAGGGACAGTATACTGAGCAAAAGAGAGGGCCTGCACATGTGTGAAAGCATGTTTGGGGTGCAGGAACTCGATGGCCTCATCTGATGTGTAGTTTAAGCTTGCCATTGGGTGGCTTTATTTTAAACAGGTCCTGGCCAAGTTTTTAACTTTTTCTCTCACTCTCTAGATAAAGGAGGCTCATGATTTCATTTTGATATGCCTTCATAATATTTTTTCTTCTTTTTTATAAAGTAAGTTAGTCTAATTATACAGCAGACTTGTTGATAATGTAATGTGACTGTTCTGAGTACTGGGGATTCCTCTCCCAGCCCTGTCGAATTCGCGTGAGAGGTTTGTCTAGACAAGGAAATATCAGCACAAATTTGACAACCAGCACCATGCATGGAATAATGAGGGAGAGCATATAGGCATTTGGAAGATACCATCTGTACGATGATGGGCTCAGGAACCGTTTTCCACCATAAACCAGTGTGTGTGCAGTGCACAAAATCAGTGTCAGATATCCCAGTTTGGACTAGAAGAGAACAAAGGAAAAAAGAAAGAAGTGGAGGTTAAAAAAGTGAATTAATCCAGAACAAATGCAATTTACAGGACACAGTAAGCTTTGTGAAATATGTGAGCTTTGGGACTAATTGGGGACTGCTGACATGAAACTGTTTTATATAATATAAAGACCCTTACTTTTTTTTAATAATGATTCATTCAAATGGATTTAGGTGAAACACATTTCTTTGTTTTTTTTTTTCTGCAGCAACAATCCTGATAATTTTTGCTACCTCATACATCCTGCCTGGTGGATGTCATATTTGTGAAAATACGGAGAAAACACTGCAATTCAGTGGAGAGATCCAAGCTTTTATATGCTCTAGTGCTAATCCATCCAGAAACACCATACTGTGCAAGTTTCTGGCCTTGATAAAACATTTATTGGTAGTAATTTCCCTTTCCCTTGCCTCCCTTCCCCTGCCAGCCCAGCTCCTGCAGAGGCATGGCAGCTTGCACCAAGCTTCCTCCAAACGGGGGGCTGAGATTATAGTGTTATCAAGGGCAGCCTGTTTATAGGCACATCAGTTTTTAAAGTCTGCAGAAACTGCTTGGCATTGAGAGGATCTGACTTATAAAGTAATTTTTCAGACCCATTTTATCTGAATTATCTTATGAACCAACAAAATTAAACCAATAAAAGTCACATATTTTGTGACTTAGTATAATTGTGGAATTTGATAATTCCACTATGTCAGCTTTCTGTTTGTCATTTAGGAGCTCACGTCTTCCCAATTTTCTATTGTTAATGCAGTAATCCCAGTTGTACCATAAGCAGCTGTCAGAGCAGCTGTGGTTCCTTACAGGTGAGCTGTATAGCTGTGCAGATTTTTTTCCCACTGTGTGGTGGTGGATAGCGCACACGTGGCATTTGGAGATACTAATGGAGGAAAGCGTTAGGTCTCTAGTAAACCTGCCTGTGGTCATAGTTGAATAGGGAAGAACGTGTTTTTAGAATAAGTCTTTTTCTTACCTGTACAAATCGAAATTCTCTCCAGTTGACATTGTTGCTAACTGAAGGCAAGGAAGTTATTCCCAGAAGAACAAACAAAAAAAATCCTAAAATCCCCAAAGCCACGTAGGAGTCACTAAGCCAGGCATTAGTGGTGTCGAGTGATTCTGTTTTATTGTTCAGGACCTGAAGAAAAGAAGAGCAGGTATATCTTAGTAACAGCAGTTTTAGGATCACTATGCAGAAAAAAATATCCTTTGAATTAACTAGGAAATAAATCTTATATATTAACTCCCTGAAAATCATCAGATATTTATTTTGAATGCCTTCTCAAAAAGCAAAAGGGGCATTATATTACATACCCGTTCCATGTACCTGTAATTGTGGTGTGTGTTTTATACTTCTGTAGGCCTGCTTTTGAGGACTGCTGTATAATCCTCTGTTGTTATATAAAATCAGAAAGTCAAAATATGTGACATTTTCAGAGACAAAATATGAGCCATTATTAAAGGTATATCGAGAAATGGGGAAGTGTGTTTCTTTAAATTACTCTTAATGCTTACATTTCCCCCACTTATGTTATTCATATGTAGACTGTTTAGGAGGAGGACTGAAGCCAGAAATCCCCTCAAATCCTCATAATATCAACAAACATTGGATATATCAGGGGTTAAAAGGAACACAGAAACTAGGAAAATAAACCTATTGTAAAGAATACTGGATTGTCCACATGAACTTCTGATGCTCAAGATAGAAAGATAGTATTTGTAACAAGGCTGTAAAAAAATGAAGACATAGGGTAAGGAACAAACGTTACCTGGGAGATGATTCGACTGCTCATTCTCCATCTTACAAAGTAGCGGATTGGGATAACAAGAGTGTACAAAACATGCAGGGAAGCAAATGCCAAGGCTACTAGTCCAAGTTGTTTCCTGGACAGCATCCATTTGTCCAGCCAGTCTGGGAAACGGTGGTATTTCGTACCTCTGTATAACTGAATAATTGCAGCCAGTACACCAGGAAGATAAACCAAGGCTAGAAGGATGAGTGCCAATATCGGGCAGATCCGATTTGGAATGGAAATTGCAATAAAGAATGAAAAGTCTTCATTTTCATAAACATAAGGATAAATCACATTGCGAATCAAACAGTAGAAGAAGAAGAATGCAGCTAGGCCAAAGGACAAAAGTATGGGAAACTTCCACATTGGAAAGAGCCGCAGAGGGTAATTTTCTATTTCCTGAGCAGCCAAGAGGGATCCCTGGTCTAATGGAGTGAGACCCAGTGCACGAACAATATTCATCACCATTTGCTTAGCTTCCATGTCATCTCCACAGACAAATACCTGCAGCCAAAACCAAACAGAAGCTTTATTTAGACAGACCTTAATGACATTCTCCATTGTCATCTTGCCTAGATATGGATCATGAGCACAAGCTTCTTAAGTACTTGTTTTGTTCCCTGTTGGCTCTGATTTATATAGGCAAAAAGTAGCATATAGATACTTTCTTGGCCAACAAGTCCAAAAACAAGGAATATGAAACTTTAAGATTGTTTAAAGTGGCAAAATTTTGCATCTGAAAAGGACAATGGGTAACACACTTAGTACAAGTCTTTACCTAGAAGACTTGACATACTCTTCTGAAGACCTGCAAGCAGTTTGTAAGCACAGGATTTCACAGGAGTAAATAGGAGCAAAACTTTCAATAGGAATGAATAGGAACAAAATTTTCAATTGCTGCTGCAGTGGTCCAAAAGTCCTCCAGGGAACTGGGGACAGAGAATTTTAAAACATGATTGTCTTATCAAAAAAGTAAATATTATTTCTCTTCAAGTCTAGCAAAATAGTGAACAAATAATCTTTTCTGTGTGTGTGCAAGACAGTACTCTTTTGGAACTTTAGAAAGGGGGCAGTTTCTGCTGTCACTGGTATGATGAAGTCTTGTAGACCTGAGGATTGGAAGCCCTTGGGTTTGTAATTTAGCCAAAACCATTTTTCTGACAGCAGAAAGTGGAGCTAGCAATGGTTGAGTAGCTGTCTGATTCTGTTTGCTGTAAAAGAGCACTGTTCCTCGCAGTGCCAGAAAACAGGGTAATAATAAATGGTTTGCCTTCAGGTATGCTGCTGTATTGCTTTCTATGACCAGCTCTGTGCCCGCTGGCTTGTGGTTAGGGAGCTGGTAAAAAGCACACGCTGTTGTTGTGGTAAACTTCTGTGGTGATGAATTCTCATTTAAAAAACTTTCTGAATTTATTCACCTTCCAGCTCACTTCTGTTGGTCATATACATTCTATTGCTGCATTATATCCCTTGCCTCCCTGTTTTTTCTCTCCTAGTTCTATTTTTGCTTTCATATATTCCTCCTGCCTCCTTTCTGTTTAACTTTACAATCCCGGTGAACAAATGATGTAACCCTCATTTCCTCCTGATTTGCTGTCTCTCTTTGTAGCTCTGCTTTCTTTCCTTGCTTCTCTAGTGTCTCCAAACACCTTCCTGAGTTCAGAGGCAAGCTATTGATATTCCTTGTCATGCTGTATTACAAGCGAAAAGTAAATTTAAGCTTACATTTATTTTTAAATGGTTGATTATAGTAAAAATACCATCTCAATCCTGTCTGATTTGTATATCCTATGTGTGTTTTGTCTAGCTGTGAAGAAGCTATATAATACTTAACTCTATGGCATAGGAAACCCTGGTTGCTCAGACTTACCTGCCGGCTTGCATCCAGTGTGCCTGACTGCAAGGCCCAGGCTGACACAGTGTTAAAGGCTTTCACAACCTTAGCTCCAGGCACCAGCTGAGCAAGGTACTCTGCATTGGATTCAGGATGCTCGTTTATTTTTAAGTTGTTGCTTACGTCCACCAGGACTTTTCCATGGAGGATTTCTGTTAGTGGTGTAAGGAAGTTGTAATGTTGCCTCTGGATTGCTATAATGATGATAGCAGCTTTCTGTGCTGCCTCTGCATGGCTCAACACCTCTGCACCCTTGGGAATCAGGCTGGATGTCTGTGTGCTCCGGCTTCCAAACACAACAGGATAGCCAGATTGAATCATTTTATGCCCCAGTGCTCTTCCAAAATCTCCAGTTCCAAATATGCACACTGTCTCTCTTTTGTTAGAGGTGTTAGGAGCCAAAGCCATTATGTTGGAAGAATTCTTATTCATCTGTTAAAAAAAAAAAAAAAAAAGTAATAGGAACAAATAAAGCAAAACATCAGTCTCTTGGCAATGAAAGTTTAGCATCCATTCTGGTGATACAAAATAGATACCTGAAAGTTTGTTTGCCTCTTAATATGCTTCCTGCACACTCTTTGAAACAGACAATCTCAGAAGAGTTCTGTACAGTTTTTAAAAAACAGTTCTGATTATTTACCTCTCCGTCTTTTACAGCATCTTCTTTTCCATTCAGTTTATGGATTTTAATATCGAGCTGAACTGTTGCAGTTTTCCTCTCTCAAAGGGAAAGAAAGAGGAAAAAGATACAGGAGCACAAACAGCAAGGGTTGCTCATGTTTTAGAGTGATTTCTGCTTATGCTATATAGAAGCATTGTAGAGGAGTGTGTTTCTAATTGGATTAGAATGTGGAAGGCCTTTTATAAAATACTTGAATAGGGGATATTATAAAAGTTAACTATAAACCTTTCTGTTGTCTTCAGT
Source organism: Pezoporus flaviventris (assembly GCF_033815535.1). Taxonomy (NCBI): domain Eukaryota; kingdom Metazoa; phylum Chordata; class Aves; order Psittaciformes; family Psittacidae; genus Pezoporus; species Pezoporus flaviventris. Next base: position 14,487,348 of record NW_026892595.1, read on the forward strand.
ATTTCCTTAATATGACTAGTCAGTGCTAGTTTATTTTATTATTGTTCTTCAATTTCCTGAAGAATGTCTTCTGAAGCATTTAGTGGAATTGGAACATTTCATGTTGAACATAGATTTTTGATATTTATATATTACTCAATAAAATTCCGTTTGAGGTTTTTATCTATCCTCCTTTATCACTGTACCTGGAAGCTTCGAAGTCTTTAATGTATTATCTATGCCATAGCAGTACGTATGCTCTGTACTTGCAGAGTGAGACCCATGATACAAGTACAGAATCAAAAAGGTCTGCTCCAAAAGTCTTGCAGCAGGTCCACATGCTGTGGTCCTCACTTTACAAAAGGTGAACTCAGACTGGAAACCTTAGGCCACGAGACAAACCTCCAGCAGATCTTGAGATCCCCTTCTGTTGGCCTGGCCAGCGGTTTAGTACTGAAAGCAGCCATTCAGCAGGAGCTCTGATTCAAGACTCACTGCATCACAGGTAAGTGTCTTAATTAAAGCTGTAGGAATAAGTGATTTCTCAATTTTCGGGAAAAAAATGCATGAAATAAGTAGTTCGCTATTATTAGTTAGCTAATGGCTTTGCTACTGCTGATTATTAACACTTTGCTTGCATTATTCTGAGAAGCACCATTCAAAGTGCCATCTGAAAATACTGGGACGATGTTCTTAATTTTCTTCCATGTTTTTCTCTAGCCAGAACAGTTTTTGCTTTTTAAAAACCTGGCACAATTTTAAATTGTTTGGACAAAAACTTGCATTTGCTTGGTTACTAAAATAATCAAGCCTGAACTTTGCCTACACTACATTTCTGTGACCTAGAGTTAAGGACCATAAGTCAAGGATGCACACATCTTTTTGGCCTGTGTTGTCAGGTGTTAGCTTCACTACCAAGATAGGCAGAGAAATGCTTATCCTGAGACTCATATGTGAAGATTTTGGCTTGAACAAGCTCTGTATACAGCTAGCCTAGCCCTCAGTTGGCATCAGTGTCTGCTTAGCACTGTTCTTGCAGTGAGCTGTGGGAGCCCTGGGATTTAGACAGCTGCCAACAGAGTTTGTTTCTGATCAGTAGGCAAAGGCATCGGCTCAGGCAGAGAAGGGCATGAGGATCTGTGTGCTCATAGCCTGTGTGGCTCGAGCAGGTCCCATGGGAGGCTTTGCAGGGCAGCAGTGTGTCAACCCCAGATCTCCTGAAATGCAGGCCCAGCTACCCAGCTGGACTCTGTGTACTTTGTCAAGTAACACGCTGAGCATGAAAACAGAGCCTCAAAAGAGCACATCTGAATGTCTCCTGCATATTTGTGTGCTCTGACACATGCATACAAATGCAAAGTACTTTGACATATTTAAAAATCATTCCCTGAGGGCTTTATTAATATCCTATGAGGCTCTGATACGACTGAAGTGATTAAATTCCTTTTATGGGATAGTCTGTATTTCAAAAAGAAGAGTTGCATATGTAATATTAATGAATGGTCCAACTCAGTACCTAGTAAGACCCAACCTTCCTTTTGTAATTTTTCTTTTTAACAAAGTAGGCTCCTGTCTAAAAGGAAAAATGAAATTTATTTGTAACATGGGATTGTCCAGTTGAAAATGTCTCTGTTTGCCCTCAAAAAATCATTAAGTTATTGTTGAGTGAGCTATGCAGATCATTCTCCTCTCCAAAGTAAGACTGCAAAACCTCCAAAACTCAAAATGGATGTTGCCAGGTAATATATTTAGTAGATCAATTAATGTTATGTTTTGTTTGAGCTCATGAAAGTATTTAATATAGACATGAATCCAACAGCAAGAAATAAGTCTATAAAAGCGCTTCTGTTTCTCACTGATACTGAACATCTCATTTACTAGTGAGCACTGAAGTCATCTTGCCAGAAAAGAGAAAAAGAGGGAGATGAAAAGAAATATTAATGTAAGGAACATTCTTTTTTTTTTTCAAAATACAATTTCTTGGAGCACTAAGATGTAAAAGGACTTGTACAAGGCAGTGGATATTATTTCATAGAAAACGAAAGAGAGTTGAAACTGCCTTTAATACTGGAGGTCTAATTTAGTTGAATGCCACTTTTTAACTTTGCCTAAATGAAGCTGAATTTACCTTCTCTTTTAAAGAATTACTTCATAGGGATGCCCATGTTATGATACGATGGTACACTTCATATATTAAAGTGGTCACCAATGAATCTTTGAACAAATTAAATATATTATAAAACTGACATCAGTTCAACAGTGCATCTGCTACTTAATCACATGTAAGACAAGGCAAGTTTGCTTTTAAATCCCAGACCTTCTGGACCACATCTCCTTCCAACAAAGACAGAAATTAACTTAGTTTTCTCCACTGAATCCTTTTTTCCTTCTTCCAGCATGCCTTTGTGCCAGTTGGCTGATGTCAAACTAATGGGAGGTTGCAGGCTTTGTAGTGAACTTCTGGAGGTTACTTCAGGTAGTAGGTTATGAGCACATAGACAATGCATAGATAAATTCTGGCTTTGCTGTGTGAATTTGAAGAAAATGCAGCCTGTGATGGCAGCTGGGTGGGTATAAAGTCAGAACAAGGAAAATGGCCTTGCAGAGACCATGAGCGTGATAATGGCAATTCGAGAGCATAGCAATTTTCCATAAGACAAGGTGTTTTATCATCCTACATCCGTGTGAGAAATGGAAAGCAGAAGTACATTGCAAAGGCCACAGGGCCACCCTGGTGTCTGGGAGCTCAGCCCAAACAGCTGATGGCAGTGGGAGTCTGCTCTGTGCCTATGGGTTATGCTGAGCACTCCCAAAGCGCTAGAGGAAAACAGAAATGGCAGGAAAGAAACATGTTGTAACTATTATTTGTTCTTTTGTATATGTAGCAATACACTTTCTGAGGAAAAGCCATAGAGATTTGTTTCCATGCATTGTATTTTTGCTTATATCCAGACCCCTAACATTAGAGCACCAGTGATGCCTTTTGTCATTTGAAAGATAATCCATTTAAGCTTCTGTAATGATTAACTGTGTTTTTTCTCTTCTGCATTGTTGCTGAATTATCCTATTTTAAGGAAAATGGTGGTAATTTCTGAGTTTACTTGGTCAGTAACGATAAAAAGAGGCACTGAAAATAAAAAGCTAACTGCAAAACTGTTGGTTTTATCCACTACATAAACTGCATAGGGGAACTGAATAAAGGTACGATTCAGCAGTTACATGTAAATACTTTGGTATGTAGGAATTTGAATGAAGTCAGGCACATCATTGCATTGTATAGGGGAAAAAGGAAGAATTTCCTATCAGAAGCAATGCCACAGGTGAAGTACAGTGCCAAAAGCAGAAAGGCAGAGACGGAACTGGGACATAGGCTGTGGTGGATAATGGCATGATAAGAAAGGTATGACATGGAATGGCAGATGAGAGGTCAGTGGAATGATTCCAAAGGTAGAGATACAAGATGAAAGGAGCTGGAAAGAGCAATTTTATTATTTACATTTAAAAAAGAAGGAAACCAAATAACTCTGGTAGTGATCTCAAGAGATAATCTAGTCCATCTCCCTCCCTAAGGCAGGAAGAAATTTATTTAAATGGTGTGTGATGGACGCTTGTCTAACCTGTTTGTAAAGCCTTCCTATGTTGTGGATGCTGAAGTCTTCCTTGCTTACTGCTTTCTCAACTATATGATTAGGCAGATTTTCCTACATGTAATCTGCATTTCGTCCTCCACTGTGCTCATAGGTGTCAATTTGCTCCCCTTCTCTTTGCAGCAGCTTTTGTCAGACAGGAAAGGGATTCCTATTTCACCCTTTTCTTCTCTAAAGGAAACAACCCCAGATCTTTGCCTGCTACTCATGCTTCTGAGATTAGAGATATTTCTTATGCCTTTCTTCTGATCTTTCTAGGCTAAACTGCTCCAACTGTTAAAGTTGGGTCTAAAACTGAATACAATACTCTTGCTGAGATCTTACCAGTTAGAAAAGGATTGCTTCATTTGCCTCACAGGCAACACATCATCCTGCTGTCACATTTGCCTTATTCACAACAGCTGATTCATAGTCAGTTTGTGATGCATTAAAGCTATGAGTATTTTAACAAGTAGTGTGTAGCAACAGGAACCAAAATGTGGAGTGGAATAGCTGATGCTGAGCATATGATGTTCACTTTTCTCATGTATCCGATATTTCCACCTTGAGCTAACTTTGTTCTAGTACCACAGCCTGAATGCCCACTAGCAGCTGCAGTGCATTGGGATGCAAATAAAGCATGTCTTCTGGCACATCTTTCATGGTAAGAATCTAGTCCCATATGCTCCAAGAGGTTTGTGTGGTGTAAAGCAAAGCTTGAAAAGTAGTGATCTGCTTCTATATCTGATCAGAACTGAAATATTAGAGTAAATGCATCTTGTTACTCCCAATCTTTTAATTGGACTGCTCCCACGCACTTGCTCCTCCCTCAATTTCTCTATTTCTTTCTGACTCAGAAATGTCTCATGCACTTGTCCCTGTTGAATAGCACCATAGTTTTTCAAACTGTAGCTTCAATCTGTCAGACAATTTTGATTTCTAAGCCTGTCCTCTAATGTGCTTGCAGCCCTTTTCAACTTTGTCAGATTGTCAGCTTTCATAAGCATAGTGTCTATTCTAGCGTCTATGCCATTTAACAAAATTCTGAAACAGGATTTTTGCCAGGAGAGACCCCCTGTATATCTGCAATAAATGTAGTCTTCCATTTTGACAACGATTAACTGAAAGATTGAAAATGTTTCTTTTGCTAGTTCTGCAGAACCTTACCTTAATTTAGGCTGCATTTTCCTATTACTTTTGAAAATCTTCTCTAACATTTACCATACTACAAACTTCACTCATGTCAAATTGCATAGCATCTGTGATTCACAAGGCCTGTTATCCTGTCATAAAAGGAAATGAGGTTGGTTTGGAATGATTTGTTCTTGATTAATCCATTTGCCTATAACCCATTTCTTTCTTCTATTTGCTTCCTCTGTTTGAGAATTGTATTAAATGGATTGGGCCATAATTCTGCACCTCCTCTTTCTTTTACTTTTCAAGATAGCTGTTGTTCTTGCATTTCCAGTCTTTCAAAACTTTACCTCTTCCACACAGTTCTTAAAGATAGTTATTAATGGCTCTGGAAATGCTTCAGTTATGCCCTGAACAAAATGAAGTAAATTCCATTGCCCTTGCTGATCTCAGGTCATTTAACTCACCTGAGCATGGCCCCATCTCTTTCTTCTGTCACCTAGTGGGAATTTTCAGCTCTTTGCTACTGATGTAAACCCCTTTTGTCATGGTTGACCCTTCCAGTGAAGAAAGGGCAAAATACACATTACAGAGTTGTCTTTCTTGGGATCATTAGTCAATGGCTTTCTCTCAATTGAGTGGTGGATCAGTTCTCTCCTTGATTTTCCTTTAACAGTTTATATTTTTACAGGAATCCTCTCGTTATACTAGATGTACCTTACTAATTACATTTCTTGTTGTGCTGTGTCTTTTCAAATCTTATCAACATATTAGTACTATTCTCCCATGCTTGTCCATAGGCTTTGATTTATATATGTTGTTTGATTTTCAGTTCTTTGTTTCTGAAGAACTCACAGCTCCAGCCACATAGCTGCCTTACTGCAGTCCTCGCTCTGCATAGCACTCTTTGTGTCTCTGCTTTTAACAGTTTCTTTAAGCAGCTGCCAAATCTTCTGACCTAATTTTCTTATCAAATTGTACTTCTTATGGAATATCACCTTCCCACCTTTAGAATCTAATATACTCTGCTTATTATTCTGCTAGGTGGACAAACCAGTTTTTGAGGACTTGATCTCATCTGGTGGCCTGTGATGGCTCCCAGCTATGACAGCTTTTCCTGTCTTATTGTTTTCCAAAAATTTCTAGAGTCTATGTTCTTTTATCTTTTGATTCAGAGCAAAAGCTTAGAAGATGAAGCGGGATAGAAGGACTATGAGAAGATAAATGGTCAGATCATTGACAGGAGTTTGTTCCACAGCCACATAAAATAAAGGTTTATGAGTAAGGAGAGAGTTAATGGGCAACACAGCTCTGATCCAGGTAGGTTATGGTGTTACCTACTATAGGAACTAGTCTCAAGATTTATAACACTGATCCATATATCTTTTTTTTTTAAGATGATTGATTGTAAAAATTATAATCCCAAAGGTGATCAGTCATAAAGATTAAGGGAGAGTACCTTTAAAAAGTGAAGTATCAAAGGCCTTCTTTCAATGTAAATTAAATATTTTGACTGCTATTTCCTTGTAAGTAACAGCAGGATGTTTTGTGTGTTCACTGACTTTTGGTGTTTAACCCTGGTGGTACAGTAGTGAAAATAGGACATCTGGGATAAGTGGTTTGCGTTCAGACCATGCCCTCCTGTAGATCTCATTTTAAGCTGCTGACATGACATCTTACATCTCACCTTAACTCCACTTTTCTTTTAACACAAAGGATTTGTCTGATTCTGGTTGTTTTTTTTTCTTTTTTCCAAACCTCTCATTATCATTACAGCAAAGATTAGCATTTCTCACACAGCATCCACATATTCAAGTCCTTAAGCCTCTGTGAAAGGTCTTTTCCAGCCAAAGCTCTGTATCTCTCTGGTCAGGAAGCACCTGTAAAATGTACAGTTCCTTACGTGGGTTCAAGACCTTGTTTACATAGTTTGAACATGGGTCTGAGCACATTGCAACTCATTTCACTCATTTCACCAACACAGATTCAAAGCATGTTTTGTACCAAACACTTTGAAAACATATTCTCACCACCACAGATTGAAACTCCAACATGCTGTTGGACTTGACATGATTACACATCTTAATCCTGCTGGGCAACTGTGAGCTGATCTTGAATTGGCATTTATGGTGGAACTGGTGAAAATAAACACTTCAGAGGTGTCCTGCAGACCTTCCCCATACCGCTTTGAACAGACTAAAGAGGTTTAATCAGGTTTGCTTCCTGAATGACTCTATGTGCACCTGATCCTTCCCTACCTGAAATATCATCCTTCTCAATCATGGGTGGGCTGCCCTTGTGGTAACCATGGTGCTTTGACACCGTGCTAATGACATGTACTAATGATGGTGGCAGAAAGAACAGTGCCTACAACCAAAAGTGTCAAAGACAGTGGAAATGACCTTTCCCTTTCCTTTTCTCTTTCCCTCTCCCTCTTCCTTTTTCCCTTTCCTTTTCTCTTTGCCTTTTTTCCCTTTCCCTCTCCCTTTCCCCTTTTCCATTTTCCCTTTCCCCTTTTCCTTTTTCCTTTTCCCATCCCTTTGCCTTTCCTTTTTTACATTCTCTTTTTACATTGTTTCTTTCAAATCCCTGGATACCTGCAGATGGGCATGGTGAGCTTTAACGACATAAATAAATAAATAAATAAATAAATAAATATTTTTTGTTTGGAATTGTACTTTTTTCAATGGTGATTTTTAGTTTCTCATGCTGTCAAGTTCTCCAGAGTTAAAGAGCTTTGTTCAGGAATAGACTTAATTCTCACAATTGTCCTAGGTGTTTATTGCATGTACTAGCAAGTAGAAGTCATCCCCAGATGTTTTTATTTCTTTTTTTTGTAAATGAGAATCCTGCTTTGTCTTGTCATCTATGATCAAAAGCTGTGTATTAGAAGAAAGTGTCCTAATAAGCTAAAATTACATATAGCGCCCTATTAAATATAGCAGAAAAAGAGAATGATTAATACTTAATTTCTTGCACATATAGTACTGCAGCTTTGGAAGTATTTTTATGAAGTATTTCCCACATGCATAATGTTCAGTAATCCTGGAAGTAGCTTGGAAAATAGGTGAAATGTGATTTAAAAAGTCTCCTCAGAAAGACACATACACTACTCTGAGGCAATCTTATTTACTTAAAATTTCATTTTACTATTCCCACAGAGAAAGAATGCACTCTGTAACAAATGCTGTTTCTTATAAACTGACACTTTTAGAACCAAATCTGCCCTAAATTATAAACTGCATTTTCCGTTGCTTGATACACCTAAAACTGAAAGGCATGTAGCTAAACTACTCTCCCACGATTAATCCAGTACTTAAAAACATAAAGGAAATAGCAGAATAGCTCCTAACAAGTGTATTGCAACAAATTATTCATGAATTTTCTTTCAAGCAAATGAATATCTGCTGTTCTTCTCAGCAGAAAATCCTGGGCTCTGAGTTTTGACAAAGCTGATAAAAAATAATTGTTTGAGACAATAAATCCTCCTACAGAGGACATTGCATTTCCCACATCTTCACTTTTTATCAGGAGAACACTAAAGCTGCCTGGAGGCTCTTCAAACAGATGAAGTATAGGGCTAAATAGATGTGCTTAATGTTGTCTAAATCATAGAAAAGTACTGAGAGGGCTGGAAACCTCACCACCTCCAGCTGCTCCCATAAACACATAAGACCCAGCTATAACTTGAGTAATTTCCACAGTCTTCTCAGGGCTGTTGTACTGCTCTGAGGTAGTAGGTATTAAGTTTTAACCCAGCCTGGTCAACTGCAAGGAAAATGAAAATATGTCATAAAACTCTTGAAGGTGAGCAAGGGTGAGAAGGAGCGACAGACCTGCCTACAGCACAGGGGCACTGGACTGGCCCCAGGAGAGCCAGGAGATGTCCCGGGACCTTGAAAAACATGTTTTCAGATCCCCCATGTGGAGAAGCACCTCCTGGATTCCTGCTGATTCTCCCTCACTGTGAAGCTATTTTTTTGAGCATCTTTTATCTGCCATTTAGAGACATTAACAAATAGCTCTGTCTCACAGAAAAATAACACTAGAAATGATGAAAGCCTGGCTTCGTATGGGTTTGTGTTTCTTGGCTGATTACAAGTGCTGATTGAAGCTTCTTTCCAATCACAGTAGACAACTTCTATAACATTTCTTCTCATGGATTTTTATGTCTTTTAAATATATATAGTCACAGTATAATCCTTCATTTTTCAGGACTCTTCTGTGGGGTCGTCAGCTGCATTTTTTCATGCAAAAGAAGGAAAATGGAGCCCTCTCTCTTCCTACTAAATTTGTTTGAGATCATCACTAAAAAAATGATTAAGGAACATATATAAACATACATGCACTCATGTACCTCCACATGATCAGAGGAGTCTCACTTCCTACAGAAATCAGGCTAAGGTAATGGACACCCTAAAAAGTTCGTGATGTACACACACACACATGCCTATCTACCACCAAAACAGAAGCAAACAAGTGAGAAATGGCTCTTCAGTTGTAACCCTGTATCATTGTGTCTATTGAAGGGCACAGAGGATGAGGTAGGGCATGCTATTTGGGATGCCTTTACTGAGAGCCCACCAGTAGGATATATGGAGACTGGAATTAGCTGGCATTACACTAGCAAAAAACCAAAATCAGCCCTTCAGAGTACTAAGAAATGTGAGAGTTCAAAGCCACATATTTATTATGAGCTCTAGGAGTCTGTTTTCCCATTTACACTAATGGAATTGTTGATTCTCAGTTAGCTTGCTTTTGGACTAGGCTGGCACAAATGGGAAGAAAATGAAGCCCAGTTGCTTCTTAACACCTGTGATAAAATCAAAGGTGATGTGTCTGCTGCAGTGCAGTGACAATATTCTTGGCTGTGTTAAGCTCTTAGAAATCTGAAAAGTGAGAGGGAAAGTATGATGAGAGATTTAAGAAAAACAAGCATGAATATGAAGGTTTCTTGCCAGAACAAATATATGTGGATTTGCAACATGTCTGGAATGGGGCCAAGCAGATTTTACAGATTTTACTCTGTGTTCTTGGTTACACAAGCCTAAACACAAAAATGTGTTTAAAGATGTGATTTAACAGTGGATAACTTTATCAGCTCCCTTATTCACTTAATGTAAGGTACATTAAATGTCTACTTGCTTCTTTTGGTTTCCTTTCTTTCTTTTGGTTTCCTTTCTTTCTTTTACACAGACTTGAACATTTTCCTCTCCTACTTGACTGCATTTGAGTGGCACCTGCAGAGACATGCCTGCCTTCAGGACAAAATGAATGCTGATAATTTAATAAATAAAGAAATCATGCTCCTCACAAAAAAAAAAAAAGAAAAAAAGAAAAAGAGACAATTTTAAATGCTGTTGCATTTTTCAGCAAGAAAGAATTGTTATCAGGCAATTTAAAAAAAATAGTTTTTTCTCAAGATGGAAGAAATTCTCCTTATTACTGAGCCAGTAATTTCAGGGTAGCATCCTATACTGAGAAATGGAAAAACCTAGTTTTTTTTTCTTGACAGAGCTCCTTTTTGGTTCATCTCAGATTTTTCAGATGCCCGAACTGAGCATTGTAATGGTAATCCCTAGCCTGGCAAGCAAGATGAGTGTGCCCAGCAGTGGGTTACTGCCTCGGCTCCTAGCCCAGGCGCTGGTACAAAGGAAACCTCTCTGCCAGAGTACTGCCTGTGAGCTACAGCTCTTGGAGCACAGCACTGCCACCAAATTGCTCACAGTGCAGCACGGGGCAGCCAGCATTATCCTGTACTATGGTCCACCATGCAGAGGCATAGGAAACTTTACACAAGACCTCTTACAAATCTCTGCTGCCTGAGCCCTCTTATGCAGAGCCTGCCACCTTCAGAGAGGTCACCCTGGTTTCTGCCTTCTGCTTTCCCCTGGGTCTTAGGCAAGGCCTGTGAGTATCTCTTGTTCCTGCCCCTGTGAAATATGGGGGGTCAAGACATGAGTTACACTTTTTGTTCTGCATGTCAAGACCATGCAATAGGCAAGAAAGGGGTATGACAGGCCCTATCTATGCAATTGGAAAGAAGGAAATGGTATCTGGGACGTGATATGGAACAGAGACAAATCAAAAGCTTTTGTGTTCTTACTAAACTTAGCTGAAGAGGAAAGAAGAGAATGCCAGGAGGTACAAAACAAAGTGTCATGCTGCTTTTGTAATTGCCTAATTGGACAAAATAATTGTCTCCTGCAGGGTGACCCTCTCTTGCGGCTCCAGCAAGGAAACGCAATACAAAATGAGGAACTGGATTTTCTGAATAAACCTATTGTCTTTATTGCGTTACCATTTTATGCTATTGCGATTATTGCATAATTACCCACTTGTTGTGAATACTCATATCTTTTTACATATTTCTTGATCTCACAGTCCTTATAGCATAGGACCACCCAGAGAAATCCTTTGTCAAAATTCCTGTGCTCTAACGATGCCAGAAAGTGTTTTGTTCTTTGGCAATTAACTTCACTAAATTTCAGAGCACTTAAGGCCTATTTATCTAGAGGCCTACAGAAACTTGCTCACATAGTTGGTATCACTAATGGATTGATGACAGGCAGCAGTAAAACCCTTTGATCCCAGTCCTCAGGTCCTGTAACTTGTCTGAGGTGGATGGCTGAGCTGCTTCCTCCATTGATCAAGCAGGTATTATTATAATTAAGCACCTTTGAAGTGCCAAGTTATATGAAGCTCTGGTGCTGTTCAGGTTGTAGAAGTCAAATGAAATTTATTAATATTCTCATTTTTATGGAATATCATGCTGGCTATGGAAATGGTTTTTCTACACATTCAGATTTGTCCTGCTGAGGCTGCTCTGCTTGGGAAAAGCACATGGAGGGAAATCATGCAGAGCTGAGAACCTGTCCTCACTCCTGATTTAATCTTAACCTCATGTTTTCTTAAGCAAGTCATGGGATCTGCATCTCCCAGTGGAGCTTTAGACCCAGCCTTGTTGCTGAACCAGGGTGATCTGTGGCACTTTGCCAGTGTGACACGCAATGCAGCTCAGCCAAGCATGAGAAGAACAGTCCTGAGCCATGTAGCCTGAAACTGTGCCTGAAACTGTGCCTCCACCACCAAAGTCAGAGCATTCCTCCAGTAATACCCCCAGGAAAGGGTCACCTCAACAGTTTAGTAAAGAAAATCACTTTTGCCATTGTGCCTCAGGGTTGTATTCACTATTCACTATGAGGCTGGGAGGCAGCTTTGTCAACCTCTAGTTAATGCTTTTGCTGGCAGCTATTCCCTCTCCTCGTCTGTTTCCAAGAATCATGGATATAACCAGCACTCACCCAGGCTGCCACCCACTGCCTGCCACAGCCCCGCTGGAGCACCCTGCCCAAACTGCAGCAGCAGACACGAGAGAGCCTAGTCATCAGCAGCCCAGAAAATGCTTCATGGGGACATTTGAGAGCACACTCATTTCTCACAGCCCTGTCCACAACATCAAGTAAGTGAATTTACTATTTCATTGGCTGTGCTCTCACTAAGGGGAATACACGTTGGAGAAATTTTGGAAATGAAGAAAACATGTGGGTCTAAACAATGATGTCAAAAGAGGAAAAAACACACCAATTTTTATTCTAGAGCATGCAGGGACAAAACCTCACACATGTGAACTGCAATAAGCTTCTTTAAAGGTGATATTCAAATAACTGTCCCTACTTTTTCTTCCCTAGAAACACCTTTCAAAAGCTAAAGTCAATATATATTAAAATCTAAATAGAATAAAAAGGAGGTAAAAATGCCAACATCTATAAAATGTCCACAGAAGATATTTAAAAAGTTTCAGTTCCACTCTGCTAGCACTAAGAATGGGAGAAATGGTGGGCTCAAATCTTGAAGTTACCAGATAAACAGGTTGTAATAAAACTAGATAGAAAGCAGTGAGGGAGGTCTTAAAATATGCAGTTTTTAACTGCTCTCCTTGAAAATCTCAGTTGCTGTCTGTGCTTTTGGAGGACTGGGTTTGTGGGGAGGAAAAGGTGGTGCTGAGCACCCTGTGCCCGTGATAGGCACATCGCTGGGGTTTTTGCTTTGGATGAGCTCTGGTCTGGTCCTGTGAGCTTAACTGCTGTTAGCAGTGGATTGTATTGTTTCACCCAAGAGCAGCCAAGACTGCATGTCACCTGCCTGCTCTGCGATGTGAAACATGGCACTGTACATGATGGGAGACAGCTGAGTCAGCTGCCAAGTGAGCTCCTGCTCTGAAATAAAGCACTAAGGTAGGCAATGCACTTTGTTAGTTGTTTGTCACCGCAAAGTAAACCCTTTATCTGGCTATCATTTCTGCCTGTAACTAAGAGAAGTAATTAAAAAAAGTGCCATCTGCCCAAACTGTACAAATATGAAAAGTACTTAATATGTTTGTATGAGAAAATTCTAATACGGACAAAGAAAGTACAGGGATGCTTGATTTCTCAATGACTATTGGAATATTTTGGTATGTAGTTACAAAACTACTTCATGCTACTCTAAGTCATTGCTAAGAAAAAATTTAGGAGCTTCAGGAAGGCCACATCTAAAAAATAATTTCCAGTAATTGCATCATTTTATAAAGTCTCAACCGTGTTGGAAAAATTGGCTTATAGTCTGAATGACAGTTTGTGTGGCAGATTTAGAGGGGATACGAAATTTTCCCATATCAAAGCTGAAAAAGAGGTCTGACAGCTGCAGATTCTCTCAGAATTAATAATGTGGAGCTGTTATAAGACAATATTTAAGAAAAATTAATTCCTTTTTGCAACATTGAAGCCACTTTCTTATAAAATATTAAAAAGGATTAAAATTTGTCTGCTGCCTGAACAGGAAAAAAAATGTTTTATCATAGAATCATAAAAGAATCATTAATTCCAACTGTTATTAGTTCTAGCTTATGATTTAGGGTAAATCAAGCACCCTCAGAGTATCTGCACTTGCTACTAAAATTCAAGACAGAATCTTGGCTCTGGCTTAGGAAAGAATATCTGCTTTCTAGCTTCATCATTTAAAATCCACTGACCAATCCTTACTTGCAGAAGCTTTCTCCACTTCTTTAACTATTGCAAGCACCTCTAGAAGATTAAATAAACTTGTTATCTGCTATGTAAGCTCTCTGAATACCAATTGACTTATCTGAAGTTCTGATTTGTCCTAACTTTACAGATACAAATTTTTCCCTATGTCAGCTTTTAATGACTGATATGTTGTATAATGTCAACACAAAACCAGGAGACATGGCCTGGTTTTGTATTTTTCTGTCTAGCAGGGAGAAAGGCTGACATAAAATTTTAGCAGGAGACTTAAAAATTTAATTTCAAGCCCAGCTAAACTCCCCCTGGCTTGACAGTTTAGCCATTCTGCTCCCCATTCCCACCTGCAGAGGAGAGACAAACTTGTGTCTCATCTATGTGAAACTCACCTGTGCACTTAACCTGCTGCAGCCCCCTAGGCAAGGCAGTGCTTTCACAGCTGGTGAGATGCTGCTTGTGCTGGAGCAAGAGACCTCAGGAGCTGCAGACAGGTCCTATCACTGGGAGCAGAGTGCAGAAACCCCAGCAGCCTGGCCAGCATTTATGTAGTGGAAGCCAGGGCGAGTGCACAGGGGAGGGTGAAATGAGGGGATGTTGCAAGCTTTGTCTGGCTGTGTGGGTTGAAAGAACTTCCCGTCAGTCTCAGGGAAAGTCCCAGCCCTTGTATTTACAGCCGAAGTGAAGCTGTGGTTGCTTTTGTCATGCTGGCACTGACTTGCCCCTTGGCTATCGGCCAGAACTAAGGTTTGGCTGCCTTCGCCCACTCTTGGAAGACTAACCTGAGAATCCCAGAAGCCAAAAATGTTGTAGCAACTATTTGCCTGGAAGGGGAGTTGCTTTTTTTTTTTTTTTGTGCTGGGGCTCTCCTGTGCCATTCCAGCTGCTGGTAGGGACAGTAAGAATGTCACATTGAAAGGAATTTGGCATTCAGGTGGCTGAAAGCACCTGCTCTCTGAGGTTCCCTAGATGTTCTTGGCAGCTGCAATGATCCTGCGGAGCCAGAGCCTGCGATGGATACGTATTGAGAAATGAGCTTTTAAGAGGTAACCCCCTGGGAGGATGCAAAGCTCTTCATGTTACACATCTGTTTAGAATGGAAGATAATTCAAGACAGATGCCTTGAACATCAAGAGATCACTGAACTGCATCACAGTCCAGATAGGAGAAAGGGGATAAGAGAATCCCACTAGTGCTGAGATTTTAAAAGAAGTGTGGAAAATAAATTGAAAGGGATTTAAATAGCATTGCACTCTAGATTTGCAAGCAATGTCTGCCAGTAAAAAGAAAGAAAGCCGATGAAAAAGATTTTTAACGTCAGCTTGCCTTTGGGAGACTTACTGGAAAAAGTAGGAAAACATACTAAAAGGGGAAAAGAGAACTTAAAACATAGAGCTGATCTCTAAAAAAGAAAAAAGAAATGACAGTAGTTCCATTCAGAACAATCTGTGACTGTGCTAAGGCTGAAGAAACTATGTCTGAGAGCTTGAGTCCTAGAGAAGAGATCAGATTGAGTTTGATATTTAGGACCGTAACAGCCCATGTCACTTGTGCACTGTTACAAAAAGCACAAGCCAATGTGATGCTTGAACCACTGGAAAGATCCAGGGGTTGAAAAAGGTGACATCACTTAGGAAGACTGTGGAATACAGCAAGGTGCATATGGCATTGGCAAAGCAAATGACTTGGCTCAGAATGTCTTACAGGTGGAGCAAAGGGCACCAAGGCAGTGGACATGTCTGGGGTTAAACAGTGCAGTATTCATTTTCATCTGAGCCACCAACTAACATGCTACCAAAAATAGTGTTATAACACTTAAATTAAAACCCACAGAGAGTGGAAAGGAAGGCAGTTGACTCTCAGAGCTTAAAATGATAAGGCTAAAACTACAGAAGATGTGTGAGAAATAAATGTGCAAATTCATAATGGAAAAAATAGTCAAGTGCTACGCCCTTGAGAGCATCAAGGTGATCTAAGCAAGGCGATCCTGTGTAAGAACATGAGCAAAAATCTGAGAAATAATTTGAAGCCATTTTCCAGTGACTTAGTACCTTATGAATATTAAAAAAAAAAAAGCAGGAAAGGGTTGAATTGTCCAATTCTCAAACCTATGTGATCCCTTCACAATGTAAGGCCATGCTTTAAGGAGAAGCTGTGTACAGTTATTGCTTTGGGATGACTGGAGGAACTGACAGAGTAGTTCTTGTATTGTACTTGTAGAAAAGATGGATGAAACCCTTTTTTGTCCATAGATGGACCTGAAGGAACAAAAAAGGTCTGTTACTCTACTAAAGGGAGATACAGTCAGTGGCAAATACTTCTCTGTCCCTAATACATCATTGGGCTCCTGGTGGGTGTTCATGTTAGGAAAAAGAAAAGAGATTTTTTGAACTTACACGAAACTTTTGTATGATTCTATGAAACCTTTGTGAGCTGCAGTCTTTTCTCAGATGTCTATTTGGGCTCTGTTGGGCACCTGAGGAAAAAAGTGATAAATTTTTCATGCCTTTCAGGTTAGTAAGATTTACACAGATGACATTTAGAACTGATGAAAAACACTGGCTCGAAGCAGCCATAGAAAGAAACTGTGCTTCTGGGCTGAAGCTGGACAAACAACACTGTAAATGCCATGTAGCACAAATAATAACATACTTGAAGAAAAGTGAGCACAACCCCCAAGTAAATCACCAGAAAATATCCAGCAGTTTGTGTTCTTCAACAATATTTGGGTGCTGAATTGTAAAAAGAAACGTACCTAATGTAGCTTCTTGAGAGTGCCATCACAATGATCTCAATGTAACTTGAAAAAATTAAGAAATAAAAAGAATTAATAAGACATTTCAGACCTGAGTGTAAAACATCTGTGGGGGCTTTTGGGGTGTATGTTGATGTAGTCCTTTTAAACTGTCGAAAAAAACAAATGATCACAGTAGTTTCTGAGTTGAAAAAACTTAGGTGTTCTCAAGAAAAGATTTAATCTTAGTCATGGAAATAAACAAAACCATACATTTTTATTTACTGAAGGCCAGGGCTGTTTGAAACTGATTATAAATCATAAGAAATTACCAAACAGACCCTGGCCAGTGGTTATTTTTCATTATTTTTCAGTTATGAACTGTGACTTGCAGCTTCAATATAACCTTGAAATTGCAAGCAAGATTTCGAGAGCATTAGACAATGGAGCCAAATCCAGAGAGATATTTGTACATCACTCTTATTGCAACAATAGCTACTGAGGCTGAGGTGCTTCAGAAAACAATTCGTATCATGAATGAAAAATCAAATTTAGCCTGAAAGCATGATAGTGGTAAGCTTGACAGTACTACTGGGAAAGATCTTTCAGAGCATATGTGTGGGTAATTTCAGGATTCATATGTATAAGCAAAAGGCCAGAGACATCTTGTACTTGAATCTCAGCCGAGCAGTTGTGTTTAGAAAGAAAATAAGGCAGTGTATGTAGTGTGGCCATGGTGAAGGGCACGTCTAGTGGAAGAGTTTACAGAAAAGCAGGAAAAACCTGTATTTTGAGAGGATATGCTTATTTCTGCTTCCTGTGTGTTAGTATTCCAAAGCATTAGTCTCCTTTTCCTTAGATAACCTTCCTATCTATTACTATTTGTCCCCGAGAAGTCGACTCCAGAAGTCCATACTGTGTGTCAGATTTATTTCTGTTGACCTAGCATAACTGGGAATAGGTAACCATTCAGCAAACACAAGCTTAAGTAGGAAATGAGGCTTTTAGAGAGGTTTTGTCCAGTACCTCTTGTTCAGCCCAATAAAACAATGGAAAAAGGAATCAAAATACCATGCAGAAATGCAAAGACAGGTGATCTGCACCCATAGACCTCTGGAGCCCTGGGTGCTTCACAGGCTGTGTGATGCTGAGGCAGGAAAACCGGCCTCGGCACAGAATGAGCCCCAGGCCAGGGTGTTAGAGCAGTCACAGGGCTGCTGCATCTTTGCCCTTCAGGCAAGGCACTTGTAATAATCCTGTTAGTCCTGTCCTTGCTGTGTTCCTGCTGCAGTAGCAGCAGCACTCTGCTGTGACCCCGGCCAGGCTTGGGAGAGGAGTATGGGGCTGCTTATGGTTGGGTGGCATAGGTCCAGGGCTGGCATCCAGGTCCTCCTGGCCATGGAAGAAAAAGGGCCACACAGCAAGGTCCAAACCTCCCTCTTCCAGACACTCCCTCCTGCAGACACTCCCCCTGGAGCAGCAGTCTGTTGTGGGGAGTGACAACATGCTTTTCCTCCACCACCAGGAAGGTCTTTGCTGTGAATGCGACTCCTTACTGCCCTCTGCACTAATCTGCCTCAGGGCTACTGGTCTTCTCCCAGAACCTACTCCAGACCTGGGATAGGAATCAACCAAGACGCCAGCAGCCACCAAAAGGCAGGAGCTCCTTACCATCTCTCCTGCACAGCCTCTACCTCCATGTGCAGGTGGCAACTCCCTGTGATCCCTCCTCTGGCTCCCCCAGCACTTCTCACAGCTTCTGCTCCCCTCCTCCTCTCCCCTCTCCATTTTTTCCTCACTCACATAAATCACAGGACCTGCTTGCTGACATAGTCCTGGCTCTGACCATTCTGTCCATCTGTCACCAGAAAGGGGTTGCTGTTATCACGGGACTTGCCTGCCAGCCCTAGGTGCTCAGCAACCCTCACAACCCCCAGCAGCCTGCTGGGAATGGTGAGCTCTGCTCTGTGTCCCTCTTTGGGGTCCTTGTCATTCAGTTTTGAGCTTTCATCTCTCACACGTCATCTTTCTTTCTCTTTTTTTTTGTCCCCATTTGTTGTCTCCTATCATCACTTGCCTGTGCTCCTTTTCTTAGTAAAAAAAAAAAAGAGCAATGGTGTTACAAAGCTACATGTTGCTTGTAGGAGGTGGTTTCCCCAGGCTCAGATAATTGTGGAAGAAGAGATGACAACACTAAATAAAACCAACCCAGAAGGGAAGGAGAAGAAAAGAGGCACAGAGCCTGTCACTTTGTGCTGCAAACTCTCCATCTGACAGCAAACACCAGTGTCCCAGGACACACAAAGAGGGTTGCTGCCCCTGGAAGAAACAGTCCTGGTGCCTTAGAGGGAACCAGCATGCCCACAGGGACACCATGGGGCACATCAAAGGCTGATGGAAACTTACTGATAAATGCAATCTCAAGGCTGGTGATAAACATTTATAACTCTCTGTAATATCATTGTTTGAAATATACTTGTTTTTATCTTTTCTGTGGCAGGGAAGGTATAGTCTTGGGATAGTGCCTTAGAGGTTTAGCATCTGAAACAAAAGTTCTGGCTATATCATTGTCAAGACTTTCTGTGTTATATACAACCTTCACAGACTAGAGAACGTAATAAACCAGATCTTGTGCTAGCTGCTTGTTCTGAGGTCCATAATTGCAAAGGTATTCGAGATGGAAATCATCTTTCAGGATTTATAAATTAGAGATCACAAAACACCATCAAGCACACTAGTTTGTGTGTAACCCAAACCTCAGTGATGCCAAATAGAATGGATATCTACCTGAAAACAAGGCATGCATTAGCATGATTTAAAAATAAGCTTTGTCCTGTATTCTGTAATGACTGAAGCGTTTTTCCATTTTCTGTTCCTGGCTAGGCCAAAGGATTCTTGCCTATAAAGTTATCTATTTGCAAAGGAATTGCGTTCACAAACCTCATTAGTCTTCAACACGCATAAGAAGATCAGTAAAGATGATCCTAAAGGGACCTCTTATAATAGTGTCAGTATTTTTTGACTACATGCAATTTTGGTTTTTAAGTGGAGGTTAAAGTCACCAAAGACACATGCAGCTAAAATATGTTTTCTATGCTAAATAAAGGTGAATTTTTGAGGTGGTGTTTGTCATCTATTCACAGAATGACACTTCCATTTCTGAGATGATAATGCCATTTAGTATTACCCTTCCTTGCTCTTTCAGCAGATAAAGATACCCTGTGACCAGAGATAGCTCTTCTGCATGCATTTGTAAAGACTACTCTGGGTTCCTGCTATATTCAAGATTGTTGCATCATTTCCAATTAGTCTTTTCTTAAATTACAACAAATACGACACTATTGCTCACTTAATTTCTGGGAACATACCCTGCTCATAACAGTGCCTACTAGGAGGATGAAACACCCTCTGACATCTTAGACATAGTTACTGTCTCCTGTGGAGCAATATGCAGGACTTTAATTTCCAAGAATTTCACAGATAAACTGTACTGTGATTTTGTGTGACATGGAAAGAAAAATACTGCAACTGAAATATTCTGGGAAGACCACCCTGGTACAGTGGGAAAAAAAAAAAAAAAGACTTCAAAACACATTGAAATATTTCAGTCAATGGCCCAAAGCAAAGCCTAGATTCTGAGATTCTGACTGATCCTTCCTGGGGTTTGAAGGGTGGATTTTTCCATTTTTCCATGTCCATATGTTGTCATATGAGGAGTGTTTTATTTCTGTAGAGTGTCCTCTGCAACAACTGGAGATACCATACTTTGAAATTCACGGGAATGAATGCCATATTTTAGGTTGTGTGTTGATGTCCAATACAATTTTAAAATGGGGAAAAGAAAGGCTGATTTAAGAAGTATTTATATGTAGACTGTAATGCCTATGGCCTGAAATCTAGGTTACTTTGAATAGATCCTAATGCTCTACAAGCCATGTGTGTCTGAGAAGTCATTCCAGTATACCTAGCACTTGCTCTTAAAAATGTATTTGTGAACATCTAGAAGTCAGGGATGATGATTTTTTCCCTGCTTAGTACTTCTAATGGGACTTGCTTTCATTCCGTGGAGCTGAACTGTCATAGTTATGGAAGGTTAATGAGAGGTGTTTGATGTGTTCTGGAAAGCTGAGTATCTCATCTGGATGTTTATATACCTTCAAAATATTGTAGATCTTTCCACTGAAACTATTTAAAAATTTTCACTCTTGAAAAAAACATTTTTTTCTTTTTCCACATTCAGGATGCAACCATGTCCTTGTCATGGTTTAAACCAAACCAGACAACTCGTTCACTCACTTCCCCCCCCTTCTTGCCCTCCCCCTACTCCTGGAGGGACGGAGAGGAGAGTCAAAAAGAATGCAACTCCCATGGTTTGAGATAAGAACAGTTTAGTAACTCAGGTATAACACAAATCACTGCTGCTACCACCAATAATAACAATGATAAAGGAAATAACAAGGGAAGAGAATACAACACCTCAGCACCAGCCAACCGATAGCTCGCCCCACCCCACCAGACTGACCATTGACCAATACCTCCTCCAACCCTGCAGACTCCCAGCCCTTCCAGCTAACTCTCAGTTACATCCTGGGCATGATGTGCTGTGGTATGGAATACCTCTTTGGCCAGTTTGGGTCAGGTGTCCTGTCTCTGCTTCCTCCTGGCTTCCCCTCCTCCCTGGCAGAGCATGAGGCTCACAAAGTCCTTGGCCAAGCCAAAACATCCTTGTTATCAGCTCTGTTCCCGAGCTGAAAGTCAAAACACTGCACTGCACCAGCTACCAAGAAGGAGAAAAAATGACTGCTACTGCTGAACCCAGGACAGTCCTGAAATTTAAAATTGCTTGTGAGAGGAAAAATAAGCTTTTGAAATTCTGCGCAGAGCCGTATCAGATTATTGCATCCTATTTATGTAGTATCTTCACAGCTATGGTCTAGCTAATTAAAAAAATGAGCTCCAAGAAAAAATATTAACCCTGATTTTAACAACAGCATAGAAAATGTAGAGAGGTCAAGCAGTCAATTTGCTGGACTTGAAAAGAATAAAAAAGCCTCATATGTGTTTTGAGCACCTCACTCCAGCAGCTACGTAATCACCCACTGGCATAACCAGACTTTTGCTGATAAAATCACCCTACTGCCAAAATACTGTAGCATTGACCAAGTCACAGCAGCTAAAGGAATTAGTGCATAGAGGTTGAGCCACACTATCTCTTCATGTCCGTGCTTTTCACTTATTCCAATGAATACTACCGCATTAGTTTAAATCTCTGCTTCTGAGCTCTGCATGACCTAAGTCCTCTGTCAAGCTAGCTCTGACTGCATGTGCATGGTACTTGTGTCCTGCTTTAATCCTTCCTGGCAACTTGTAAAAATAAATTTTCCAGACACAGACTTCTTAATAGATACTTCTCAGTATCATCCAGCACAAGAACGACTTGAAAAGCATGATTTTTCTTCTAGGCCGATTTGACATACAGAATACATTTTTGTTTCCCTCCTTTTTTGTTTTCCTTTTGAAAACAGGAACTTCATTATCATGTAAGCAATAACCAGCAGACATGGACAGAAATAAAAGTTAATATTTAGCCTAGGAGAAATTACTTTGATATCTTTGTAGCTGTGCTACCTTAAGAAGCATAGGACTTCTTGTCCAGTGATACATTTATGGTATTACAATTAAGAAGAGAAAAAGGATTTGTACTGCATTATGGCAGAGAGCAATAAGAATGGGACATGAAGATTAATAGGCTACTTAAGTGAGTAAATGACTCCTGGTGCCAGCCTGACAGTGACACAGAGGACTGTAGTGTTATCAGGTCTCTGAGACTCCTCAGTATTATTCAGGGCTTTTGAGGGCTTATGATATCGCTGGCCACCATTGCTATGATTGGCCACCAAGCAGAAGAGGAAGAAATTTGAACAATGCAAGGTGCAGTTTTCTCTGGGTTAGATACTTCTTTGCATGAGTACTCTTATTTATTTAGCAGGATTTGAGTGGTGTGGCTCAGATTAGTGAAAGGTCATAAACCAGTTCTTTAACAAAACCAGGCTGCACTTGCTAATGCTATGTGGAGAGTGGGTTGTGTACACAGCAGTTTTAGCTAGTGCTAATGATGTCACCTGGAGAGCGAGTGCAAAGCTGGGATTGATCCGAGGGTGACCAGGCCCAGGTAAATATCCTGCCATCCCTCTGCTTTCTCAAAGCCCAGAGCTAGGACCCTGGCTGGCTTCAAGACTGGTACTCAGCTACCTTCACCTGGATTGAGAACACGAAACCTTTTGACCTGTCTTCAGTTTTTTGTAGAGAGAAGGTAATAACACCTAACCCACTGGAAAGAACGAGTTTAAGTTCTTCAGAAATGATTACAAGCTATCATTAAATTACATAATTATTCCAAAAGGCCTTGGTTTTGATCTTAGCAGAACAATCAAGGTTCTATACCCAAAGTCTCTTCCCTTCGCACTTTCCTTTTATTGGCCTCACAGCACTGACCATGCTCTCTCTGCTCCTCTTCTCTTTCTTCTAGGTTCTATGTTTGTTCTTTCAACATTTTTTAAAGTAATGTTATTACTAGCCATGAGCTTTTCTCTGGTTCCTTTCTCAGATAGTACCCCAGCTACATTAAAATTATTTTTTTGTGAATGTAGTGCTTACAGCTAACTCAAGAGGGAATGAGAGGTCTCAGAAAAAGTAAAGATGCATACTTTCAGGTTTTACAAGCAGTACTTCACAGGCAGGTGTGCTCTGAAAATGTGCTGCCAGCAGCCCTGAGACTGCATATAAAAAAGAGAACTCTTTCTACCTAATTCTGTTGGTCCTTCTGCCCTCCATTCCGTTTCCCAGTCCACTTTGTTATTTAGAAAAATCAAAAAGCAAACATGTGGAAGGTTCAGGTAGACTCTATGAGATGCTGGTAATGTAATTGGAAATACACTGGCATGTATTACACTAAAGCTACTGTCATCTTGACCATTTTCATCTACCTCCCACTATTTTATGAGAAGTTATTTAATGAGTGCATATACCTCAGAGGAGTATTCTGTGTTTTGCATTTTTTTAAGAATGTCAGAAAGTTGCAATAAATATCTCTATGAAATTTGCTTAATAAGAAATAATAGAAGCATTTGTCATATTTCTGCTAGCAAAGTCAACTGAAAGACTAATTTTAGCAATGTGAAAAGCTGCTTCTATTGTGACAAAAATTATGGCCTAAGGGACAGAGCCACCCCCTCTAGAAATTAATACTTACAAAACCACATTTCTGTCAACAATCTGATGGCAGTGCCATGGGAAGCTACTAATGGAAAAACAGAGCTGTCAGAATAAAAAGTGTTCATCTTCTCTAAACCAAGAAGGCTTTATTTTTTCTTCATAGCAATAGGCACAACTGAGCTGTCTCCCTGAAATCTCTGTCTCCTCTAGATAATATGCTTCGCTTAGTACTAACTCATGCTTCTGTTTCATGCAGTTGGCATTTTTGTCATCATGTGGACCATATGCTTCTGGGAATGGCAACTTTCTTAATGCATTTTTGTGTTGCCTCTACAATTAAAACTAAGCCTACCGGGTACAAAATACTCCAAACAGAATGCGCTATGCAAATTTTGTGGGCTAAAAACCCCAAATCTTACTTATAAATCCAAGAATTTATTAATATATTAGCAGTCTACTTAAAGAGTTGTTATTATTAATTTCATATTGATAAAAATAACACTAAAAATTTTCCAATAATAATTGTTTACTCGCAGTCATAATGCAAATGATAGTTGTACACATTGATTTGCTTATCTCTACTCCTTTCTCTGGTGTTATGCTCACCCTGCTGTCAGTCCTCAAGAAGTAGGAGAGAGGGCTATGTTGAGTTGTTAGTGTCTGAGTTCTTCACTGGAAGAAGTATGGTGCTCCTGAGGATTTCTTCCATGTTACTCCAGGATCTGCCTGGGGCTATTTTTATATGTTTCTTAGCACGTACTGCACGTTCCTCTTTCTTCATTGGTCCACAATTCCACTTTATATCTACATATACTATGTATAGTATGTTTTAATTGCGTACGTTAAATATTTGGTCTTTGTTCCTTTTGTTATCTCTAAAGCCAGTTTTACTGGCCTCCCAAGAGATTAATGAACAGTAATTGATCATCTGTGTTTTTTTTTATAGCCCAGGAGCCTTTGATTTTATACTTAACAAAGCATCTACTATAATCCGTTACTTGTTATAATCCTCTATGGTAGTTTAATTCAGGTCATAGGTGCCTGTACACAAAATAACTACTGCTCCTCTACTATCAATTATATACAGAAATCTCAAAAGTATTATAACAATAGGCTTTATAATACACAACCCTACAAAGCTAAACTAAAACTTAAATTAGGTAATAATTTATTAATGGCAGGTAAATAATTGCTGTTACAGCTCAACAAGCTAAAACAAAGCTTCAGGCAGGCCAAGGCAATCCAAGCAAAGCCATCCTGACATGGCTTAGCTCCAAGGCTTTGCAGACATCATGCAAGGGTTGTGGACTCTTACTAGCAATGGCAATGCCAAGCTTGCTAGGCTGTAGGGCACTGCCCTGTGAAACCAAGCAAAGAAGTCTTAGACACGGGTCTCATCAACTTTATGAGGTGAGACCCAAAGGAGAGGAGTCCTGGTGTTCCCAGTCAGGTGAGGAGATGGGTTCCTGTGTTCTGGATTAGTTTGTATGGTCTAAGAAGTGATAGCTGTAGTTCCTCAGTTGTATAGCACATTGCCGTCAACCAAAACATGTTCAATATAAAAAGTTTCAGGCGGAAAGGAAATGTTAAAAAGAAGTTGCATCATTGTATCTTCATAAACATAGCTTCATGCTGAAGTCCTGCTAAGATTTGCAGCTTCTCTCTTCTGAGGAGCCGGATTTGACACATAAAAAGAGTGAATACAGATATCATGGAATCAGCGCATAAAGAGGGTTTCTAACCTCTTTGGGAGAGCATTCCTTCCAGTCTGGAGTTTTGTGTCCCGGTTTGGCCTTGGGCTGGTTCAGTGCCTGCCCTGGGAGGAAGAAGGTCAGATTTCAAATGGGGAAGAGGGAGCCCTCTGTGTTGGACCACAAACCAGTCTCTTCTGTCAACACTGACTTTTCACTGGCTCCTGTCCAGAAGTGTTTGAATCAAGCACAAAAGAAATCAGAGTTAAGTATAGTGGTGGGATTTTTTTAATCATTTCCAAAAGTTCCTTCATAGCGTTTGTGTGGTCTTAAATGCAGCTATCTTCTCAGGGGATTGGGTGAGAGCAGAGGCAGGAGTGTTGCCTGGACACAAGGCACATTTGTGCATCCCCCGGTTATCTGGATGTGTGCTAGTGGGGGAGCAGACTGCCAAGCTTTCCTCATGGCAGTGAAAACCCTGCTCTTTGCTGTCAGGGAATTCTCAGGCAGATTTCTTCCCTCCAAATGCATTTTGTGGCCTTTTCTGCAGCATGTAATAGCACTATGCAGTAAAACTCTGGTGTAATAAATGACATGAATTATAAAACATCTGCCAGTAAGGAAAGTAACTGTCCCAGATAAATGTTGCAGGTATAGTGGAAAATCCGACTAGTTTATTATAGCCAGTTTATAGGATTTATTTCTATTTGACATTAGTAAAAATTCTCAAAACAACGTAAACCAGAAGAAATTCCTTAAATGTTAAATTGCTTCTGCTGTTATGGTTAATGTAAGCTTCTCACATCCAGAAGAGAGGTTGGATTTAATCTTAAATTCCATATCAAATCATCAGAACTGCAAATACTGAATATTTTTTTTTTGTACTAAATAGAAGATACACAGTTCCTGTGTAGATTTTTATGTTCTGTTTCTCATATAAAATTAGCTTTGTATGTGAGATCCAGGACTATAAAATTGTCAGGGAAAAAGGAATTAAATGGTTAGAACAATGAACATGCTTCTTTAAAAACAGACGAAGGGCTTGGTACTCTAATCCTTTACATGCCATGTGGTCACTTGCCTCGTAACTTCCTGATAGCTAAAAAAACCCAAACAACAAAAACAAGCTGTTTTGGTCTTGTAGAATGTAATTTCTATCCTGTATTGACAAACCTGTGGTAGTTTGAAATTAAATCCATACCAGTGTTTTGGAAAACCCTGATTTATTATTACATTTTAGTCCTATACTCAGGTGTACACTGATGCCCACTTATGTCATGTTGATATGGATTTGTGTTATTTGGATTTGTTTCACAAATGCCACTAGGAAATAATGTTGAAAGATCTTTTTCCCTAAAGAATTTTTTCCTGCCTTCTTTAGCAGTAATTGGGAAAAACAAGAATGGAAAGTTAAATAACCTAAGCATACATTATGCAGCTGCAATAGCAAAAGTTCAATAGGGAGTTGGTTGTTGAATGTATAGTATTCACAAAATAATTGTTAACATTGGAGTGGGGGGTAGGGGGAGGGAAAGAAGCGGGGGGGAGTGAGTGAACGAGTTGCCTGACTGGCTTTAAACCACGACAATCACAAAAAGTATTCATTTGAAGTATGCTCAGATATAGGGCACAGAAGAGACATACCTTTTATGTGACAGTGATTGAATTGGAGATAAAAACCCATTGTATTATACATTATTAAATAATTAATTTTGCAATGATCTACAAAAAGTCAGAAGTGTGCATGTGAATAATTGCAAATGGATGCACAAAAGGGAAACGAAGGATATGTTGGTAATTTTATTATAACTGTGGCATCTGAAGCCTATTTTATGATATATATTTAGATTGATATAACCAGCCATCACAGATCGAAAATTTCAATCATCTACCTAAAAATCTTATAAATGGCTCATAAAACCCTACTTACTTGGAGTGGGAGTTTACATCATCCAAAGTCACTTAAACTGGGAAAAAGCATGCCAGATTGAATGAGTCTCTCACTCTCTCCAGAATTATTGTTCTATTGTAAGCAAGCAGGAAACAAATACAGAAATATAGGCCAGCAGTGGAATTGCAGGTGTGAGAGATTGCAGTGCTTCTGAAGTAAAAAAAGTACTTTCTTCAAGAGAAAGCACATTGTGAACATAAATGCAAATGTGAAAACAAAGAAGGCAATGTGGACAGTCCATGAAACTAGTGTATGGTCCTACAGACCCACTAAAATCCATATTATGGAATACACCCACACAGACTTTCTCAAGATGTAAGTAACACTATGCTAGATTTATAGTAGGAAACCCAAGAACTGTCAGAAGACATATTTTCTGTAAAGATGGAGAAAATGCACCGTACAGCAGAATTTTCTTCACCTGCAGAGATTTTGTGCTAATACATCATTTCATGTTGTAGATATCTCTGCTATCATACACTGCCTGGAAAGCTCTTTGAAAGGGAGTCATCAGTGCTGGATCACCTGGCAAAACAGTAGAAAGAAGTACTTTTAAAATCATGTGAATTTCAACGCGTGACTCTTGAACTGGACAGTTGAAAGATCACCTTGGCCTTAGTCTTCTCTAGCTGAAAGACAATGTAAAGGCTGCTATGACCTAAGGAGCATAACACAATGTTGTAAGAGCTTATTCTTTTCCCAGGAGCCAAGACAGACCAGCTCAGCACAACGGAAATATCTAAACCAACAGCAGTGGTGCTTATAAAGCCTTATGTCAGTTTTTTCAGCATGACAAACATTCCTATCAAGCCAAACAGTTCAACCTCATATCAATAAATGTTTTTTGTATCTCTTTCATAGTTGAAGCAAATTGCTGATAATAATTTTCCTTGTATCAGCTACGCAATTTTTTGTAAAAAGTGTTTAAGCACTGACATTTTGGTACCACTTACCAAAATATTTTCCATCCAGCCTTATATTGCTCTGGGAGCCTAATGGCACTTATTAGCATGGGAGGTGGGAAGACCTGATTTTCTTCTTAGAAAGAGGCCTTGTGAGAGGTCAGATGTGCAATCCAACGCAATATGCTTTTAAGGATGAAGAAACAGTCTAAATGAGAAAATAATTTATATTTTCCATGACAAATAAAAAGCTAAACATTTTGGTTCACAGTGTTTTAGTTGTACCTGTTAGCTCTGATGACTTAGTATCACTAGTACATAAACTTTGATATATGTTGATATAGTTAAAATTACATGAATGAGTAACCTGTCAGTGAAAATTGCTTCTTCCCTTTATCTGTGCCTTGTAATATTCTAACAATTACTCTGCAAGAATTGTCTTTAGCTTTAGTTACATGGATACGATATATGAAGATTAACATTGTGCTAGTAGAGTATTCACCTTTTAATTCTGGTTATGATGCAAATTGTCGAGAGGCCTAATTATGCTCCCATGAAAGTTCCCATTGACTTCAGTGTGTAAATTTCAAAACAGTAACTTATGCATCCCCTCATCATACTGGCTGGATTTTTCTTTTCCCTGTGAGTCACTCAATTTTTCCTGTTTTTTTATGTGCTCATGGGTGTAAGTAGGGCTGCAAGAGCTAGCTCTAGGTAATTGTATTATCCCAGCTTTAAACTGGCAGGTTAATATTACTCAGGAGGTGGTTTCACACAAACAGATAAAATCCTACAGGATTTTACTGGGCCTCTGTTAGCAATCCAAATAAGGATAAAGGATATATTCTTAAGTCATACAGCTGTGTGAACAATTGAAATTGATTGGAGCTGTTGTTGAGCTCACTTGGATCCCTAGTCACACAGATATTTTTGGAAACGATTACATAGCTAAAGTAGCAAAGCATTAAGAAGGATTATGCTGGTATTCTAGTTTCACTGTTTAGGGGTAAAACCACATCTCTTATCTACTCAAAAGCAATAAATCCTACCTTTCAGAAAAAAAAAAAAAAGAAAAAAGTGATCAATATAGAAAAAAATTCACTGTATATTTATATATATAATATATATACTGTATATTTAGGTGTAACACAAAGATTTGACATGAAAAAATTCAGTAGAAAGCCTCATGACTAATTCATTAGAATAAATATTTATTTATTTGAGTAAGGTTGGCCAGTTGTTCACTCGGTTTTAAAATGTGTATGATTTCCTATTTGCTTATGCTATTCCACTATCCCTCATGAAGCTCTGTGCTTGAAGGCTGCTGTTCATTCTCAAGTACCTGCTGTACTTGACACTGCTATTAAGCTTTCTGTTTACTAGTGACTTCATCAGCATTGCTTGTGTTGATAGTGAGCAGGTTTGGCAGCAGTTCTACAGGTGTAAATATTTGAGACTACCCCATGTCAGAAGATAAAGCCCACATCAACTACAGACTATTTCAGGTTTCAGTGATCTATTGAAAATGCCACTTTGATGGCTTAAGAGACTCTTACTACCTACAGCTTAATTGACCTAATAGGAAAGCGTTTGATTTCTGTTTATGGCACTGTTATAGCTGGATATGACTTGAGCTGACATTATTGGTTATCAGCGCTGATGTTACTAATCCAGGCTATTTGCAGAGAACACCCAGGTGCTCCAAAGAGCAGTTTGCAGCCAGCTGGTCTGCCAGGGAAGCCAGGGGCAGGAGGGTGGCCCGGCTGCCAGCTCTGCTGGTGCCATGACCAGGCGCTGGGACATGGGGTGGTGGCTGGCTGTGCGCATGGGCACGGCAGCACAGGGGCTGCTCCAGAGACATGTGGTGCCTTTGGTTGCACCCGAGGTCTGCACGCAGAGTGGCACGTCCACACTGTTAACCTTTCTCCATGGAGGAGAGTTGTGCAGAGGAGGCACAACCTCGAGGATGAAGGTAGCACTAAGGTGCTATTGCAGCAGGATATTTAGCAATGCTGTCACAGTTGGCAGTACTTCACAAAATCGCTTTGTAAACTTTGCAGTCTATCTCCATCTCCACCTGGCTTTGGATTTCTGTCTGCAATTCTCCATCTAAGGAAGCTGATAGAGTTCCTTAATTTCTGATGTTTGGGAAATCTGTCTCTGATTTCTGGCTTATACAGGCCAGAGCGGTTTCTAATTCTTAGTACTACCAGTTCCTGTATGTGAGAAGCAGCATCAAAAGAAAAGAGAGTAATAAAGAACATGTGCATACCTGTTTTCTTTGGAGAAGAAAAATGTTAATACCTCTGCTGTGATTGATAGCAATACGTAACACATAAATATCTGTGGTTCTAAAAGCTTTTGCTAGCCATGACAACCTTGCCTGGACTGATGAATGTTCAATTTCTGTAAAGATAATATAACAACATATTAGAAACATCCTTTAAAATAATAATAATGGGCTCCATTTGAATGATCTGAAAGCCTTAAAGAGGGAACAAATGTATACTAAAAAACACGGCAATGCTGCTGTGCTTGACAGTTATAAATGTTTTTTAAAGAGCTCAACTAGTTTCTTGGCTGACAATTCAATTATTCAGGCTTGTGCAGGAGAATATCATAACAAAATTTGTCTCTGTAGTGACACTGTAGTAAATCTGAAATAAAAGATGTCTTTGGAATGAACAAAGAATCTACTTGTTAATTTTATTTATGTGATATCAAAGAAAAGAAACAGCCACTTCGCCTACTTGCATGATACCTCTTGTTCAAGCAGTCTAGCACACAAAATGTAGGAATTTCATCCTTCCATGTTGATGACTGCCTCTTTTCTGACTACACAAAGGGTTTTTTTTTGTGTAAAGTTTGCACTCGGTAAGTGTTGTGAAATTAGCCCTTAAAAAATCAGGTGCCTCAAGGAGAAGCTGCTGGTGGGTGCACAAAATGGAGATGAATGATATGTCGGTCATTTTATTATAACAGAGAGGTTCCTGTGGTGCTGTGGCGGTCTGAACCGGTGCCTGCCCAACCCAGCCAGGAGCTGTGTGGCTGCGGCACCGTGGATGTGATCACGAGCATGTTGTTCCTGCCTGGGCTTCCCACTATAGTCAAACCCCCGTGCCTCCTCCACACACAGCACAGTGGGCCACTGACAGGGCAACTGCTTTAAATTATTTTCCTGCACTGACCAGCTTCATGAGAAGACATGATCATTATGACCACACAGGGTAGGATATGTCCTCTTGTGGAGGACACATTCCTATGAATGCCAAAGCACAGGAGGTTTGTCAGGAGGTGACCCAGGTATCCTGATCAGATTTGTTTTACAGCAGGCTCTGAGCAGTTGACCCCGAGCACGTGACTGCCACAGGAGTAGGTGTGCCCCAGCCTGGAGGAGAGGTTGAGGTATGGACAGCCTCAGGTGGGTGTACACAAATATGTGCACAGCAGGCACTACAGGTCTGATGGAAGGTGGGAATTCTTCTGACCACACCTATCTGATAAATCCAAGTCTGACCAGGGCATGTATATCAGATCCCATGTTTATGAAATCCTGTACGTTATGGTACATCTCCCATGCCCTTTACGGTCCAGCCCTGCTACCTGTTCACTCTCCACTAATTCGATATGCACCAGAAATTACACTGGGTCATATACCTTGAAAGACCTTCTGGGAGACTGAGACCCATTTCTGTCAGCGTAACGTGAAGCCATCAGTTTGGGACCTTTGTTAGTCTGAAAGTGTCTGTGGTTTTCCTTTGGGAAACTCATCCGAATGTAGAGATAAGGGGGATTTTCTAGGAAGCTGTCTGTTGACTTCCTATGCGAATACTCAGACCTTATATTTAGCACACCTAACACACAAAGCTGCTCTTTCTGTGTCTCAGTAGTGGGTCAGGGTTGCAGAAAGTGATAGAGCTGACATATTACAGGGGTAACAACTCATGGGTTTAGTTGCTACTGGCATGAAAATATGGCAATATTTCTTGAGTACTTGCATTACTTCACATTCTCTGGTATTACTGATTCACTTGTGTCGCTCTGCAAAGAGGTTTTGGTGTTTTTATGGATATAACTCTTATAGAAAGCATTGTGCTAGCAAAGATTAAAGGATTACAATGCAGATAGGACAGGAGAAAGGAGTTCAAGGTGTATTTCCAGAAAGAAGCAATAGTTCAGTGCAGCACATCTTCAGTGGCTACTCGTACTTAGAGTTTATATTTCTTGTATGCATAGCAACAGACAATACAAACTAAGCTAAAAATAGTGCTCTCAAGAAATAAAAGTTGGACTTTAATGTTCTACAGTATCAGCAATAAATGGAGAAGCCAAACACTGTATTTATATTGATTCCTTTCGGAAAGCTGGTGAGAGAGCTCCCAGCAGTTAACTTTACACGCACTATCGACTCTCCAGCAGAGCTGGGGATGGAGCTCGTGATAAAGGCTGTGGAGGAGGAGGGCAGTATGCAGAAAATCAGGAATGAGTCAAAGAAAATGCTCACGTCTCAACAGATGATGTTTTGATGAGCACGTAGGTCTCAGTTCACCCTTTTAAGTGCAGGTCAGCTTTGTGAGTATGGGAACCTGAGGTGAAGTGAGGGACTGAGCACCTTGGTGCCTTTGTCCTGCCCTTGTGCTGGGGACATTTTCACTTCCAGCAGCAGTATCATGGGGTGCCAGTGGTGCAGGGTAAGGATTCACTTCACTTCAGCAGAAGTACATAGGTGCCGAGGGCCTTGTTACTGCGTTTTTCTTTTTTTTTTTTGCGTTGTGAGGAATAGCAGACCCTGCCTTTAATCAGTGCTGTGCAAGAGTGCCCTCCTGTGCAGGACGGCAGGTCAGGTCTGGACAAGCAGCAGGGAGGAGGGATCAAGGACCTGGGAGTATCTGGGAGTGTTTCCGCTGGACCTCTGAGCTTACAAGTTTCTTTGAGTGATGGTTAATGTGAATGACATGCTCGGGGAGATGAATCACAAAGAATAAAAGATTAACACATTAGCTGGAAAGAGAGTTTGGAGGTGCTTGTGGAAACTCTCTGGGTTTCTCACTAGCTTCCTTGCTCTGTGTAGGCAAATTATTCTTTGTATATCATTTGCTGCACAATGTAAGGGCTGGTGTAATTGTTTTTTTTCCTTCAACTAATTGCTCATCATTACATCAAAAAAGCGGAGGATTGCTAAAAAGGAAATCCAGTCCTGTTAATCCGTTCCTAGGTTGTATTAGTACATTCTTCATTTAGGCTTTTGTCAGAAATGCAGTTTTATTACTGCAAATACTACTACCACCCTCTCAATATTCCTGTTTGATTGAGCTATATGACATCATTATCTTTGTTTTGACGGTAGTTGTCATTATTTATCAATTCAAACGGGTCTTCAAGGAATATCGGCCTCAGGTTGTTTTCTCTCATCACAGTGGGCAGCTGTTTTTCTGTTAAGGTGCCATTTCTTTCAGTCACAAGGGTGTACTTTTGCTGGTGTAGATAATGAGTGCAAGATTAACTTGCAAGGCAGGCACTTGCTGGGAAGCTTTGTATTAGCTCATGATATAAGGAACTGAGCACTGTAACTACCTATCCTATAAAAAGTGAAATTAAATGAGCTTCCACTGTTATGAGCCAAAAGTACCATGAATTGTCTTGAGAAGTATGCATTCACATTCTAATAAATGTATAATTTATCTAATAAATACATAATTATTTATATGCATGCTGATGACAGTAAACGTCAGAAACCTTTCCATTTTTACTGACGATTTTGAGGTCTCAGCACTTGTGACTTCTCAGTGTTCCTCAAAAGAAGGAGCTGATTTTCAGGAAACAAAAAGAAGTTAGCAGTCATGTGCCTAGATTTTAGGAAATTTCTCCTCCATACTAGAAGCCAAGCATCTGATAATCTTGAAAGGGAGTAAGTTAATTATTCTGAAATACATAAATATTCAGATTAAAGCCTGAACTTTTCTCTTTAAAGGAGATAGACTCAACCTACAATATTTAACAGCAGGTTTTTAGAAACATTTATGAATAAGAATTACGTATTTAGTTATATGAATAGAGATAAAATCATTATTCCTATTATTCCTCTAAAGTGCCTGGTTTTGCAGTTCTAAAAGGCTAGAAATTTCAGAGATCGGAAGAAGGCAGATCTGTTCTGGCATCAGATCTAGTGCTGGTTTTATCTTTATATTTTCCTAAAGAGAAAGAAAAAGGTGAAAGAAGCTTTTATATTCTCCTTACTAGTTGAATCTAACTCGATGCTAGCTCAGAGACAAGCACACATGCCCATAGAGGAAAAACATTATGGGATATGAATGCTAAGGCAAAGTCTACTCACCTCTTGAGACTGAGAGGAGCATGACGTGTGGAAGGGCAGCTGAGGCCATGGTGACTCTACCCTGATGACAGATACCCTCCCACTACTGCAGGAATGACTGATCTCCATGTTCCAGTTAAACCCAAATCAAAGTCCATCTACCCTTACTATGCCAGGATTCAAACTATGATTCTATGGCCATTGATTCCCATCACACACTTGTCTGCTGGGAGAGACCAATGCAACTCAAAATTGTTGAGCCACAGCTGCAGATAGTAGCTTCAGAGATTCAGTTTTCAGCTGCCCCAGCATGTTGGTCATGATGTCATGGCATGGGTAGAGAACATCCTCAGTGGGGCCTGTTGTGGCTGTGCAACCACCCTGTTTTCCACTGTAGTGGAGGTGAATGTTTAATGCTCCAAGAATACTGAATGTGCAGTGGAAATGACAGATTTTTTTTTTATGAGAAATGGCTGGCAGGAGTAACTCCTGCTTCCAAAACAGCTTATGAATTTTATACTGGAGGAATTGTTGGGTAGTGTACACATACCGTATTGGGAGCTTGGTGAAAATGTCAGTGTCCCATGCAGTGCTGTCCAAATAAAAGCAGATGTAGTTAGCATGGTATTTTTCTGAGTTTTGGTTGGCTCTTCCAATCTCATATATGTATGTAAGTGTCAACTAAAGTCATGCTGACCTGTTTTCTTGGGGCTTAAATGCTTATGTAAGACAGATGCCAAGCCTGTAGGGTAATTACAGTACTAATTACTGCTTTTGACGTATATTTCTAGTGATAAGGGCTGTTTCCAGAATGTCTTTGATGCTATTTTGCAAGGGCATTGAGCTGAGACTTTCGTTTCCATATTATTTTCAAATGCTGATGTTTGCTTGTTCTGTCCTTTTAGATGCAGGAATATAACAGGAGACAGTAAAGCAAATTCATCCATAGGTTTTATAAGTAATAGGACCTGTAAAGTAAACCAAGCAATAGATTTTTGCTATGGTGAAAAGATATTTCTGGTTTTCTCAGTAGTTTTGTTATGCAATGCCCTTATTTAATTTACTCCTCTTGTATCCTTAAAAACAAGACAAGAATTACCTGAAGGCAAGAGAAGTTGAGAATCATAACTAAGCATAATCATGGCTCAGTTGCCAGTTTCCAATAGCAGCTTCCTTGTCAGTAGTCCTTGCCTTTCTTCCTTATTTTCTCTGTCTTTATTAAGGAGAGTTTGCACACAAGTATGAAACATCTATCTCCTGTTTTTCAGTTAAACGGAAATTGCCAGATAATAAAAACGAATACTGTAAAAAATGCCAACAATTGTAATAAATTTATAACAAATTCTCAGGTTTGCTAATGAGCTAAACTTTTTAGACCACATCTGGATTACTACAGTCAGTTTTGGGGCCTTGATATAAGAAAGACAACAGTGAATAGGAACACATTCAGTAGAGGGCCTTCAGCGTGATCAGGGCTGGAGCACCCATCCTGTGGGAAGAGTCTGAAGGAACAGTGCTTGTTCAGCCTGGTAATGAGATGATCTCAGGAGGGATCAAAACCTCCCACTATAGTCAAGGAGTTTATAAATACACAGAGCCATCCTTTTCACAGAGGTGCATGGTGGAAGGGTGAGAGACAAAGAGAGTAAATTGGACAGTGGTAATCCAGACTGGATACAACAACAGACATGTTCCCCGTGGGGACAGTTGAGCAGTTTGAGCATAGAGGTTGTGCTGTCTTTGTCCTCGGTGAGTTTTCAAGACCTGTCTACATAATGTCGTGAGAAAGCTATTCTGATCACACCCTTATCGTTGCTTGAGCAGGAGGTTGGACCTGAGACCTTCTGGAGCTCATTCAATCCTGAATTACCCAGTGGTCCTTGAATTCTGTGATAAATACCTGATTCCATTCAGGGACATGTTACTTCAGGCAAGTAGGAAATGTATTAGGAAATCAAGGGGCCAAGGCATGTGGGGAGCATGTGGTAAATGCAAGGCTGGCTGTTTCTTTCAATTTCTCCTTTTGAAATGGACCTGACACATCTTACTCTTTCAAGCAGCACTGATCCTTACGGTGTTTGTTCTGTAGGACTTCATAGGCAGGCGAATAAGGAGTGCCAACATTTCTAGTGGAGCTGGGTAGAAAAGTAACATTGTCCAGTACTTATTTTTCTTGAATGAGTGAATGAGTGATGGGATTTTTAATGCCTAGCATTTTCTAGTGAGTCTCATGTAATAGTATTTCCTGACCTTTACTAATCATGCTGGAACTCATGGCCTTGTTGCAACTAAATCTGATAGAGCAGCCTCAAATATTAAGTTTCCATGTGTTTAATGAAGAAGCTAATGGAGAAAGACCCTGTTAGTGTCTCTGACATCAGCGCAGACACTAACTGGGATGAAGGTCTGTGTGGGGGAGATCAAAGGTAAGTACAGGATGATATGAGCCCCGCAAGTGAGCTCAGGCAGATTTCATTCATCTCTTGTTATCAGTCACAAAACTGTAGGGAATGGGTCTGCAGTACATCTGCAGCTGGTGAGATGGGCTATTTGAATGTAGAAGGTCCTTGCCCCATGTCCCAGATGGACAATTCCTTGGAAACTACATCTTTTATGTTGCTGAGCTTTTCATCCCTCCTGGCCTCTCACTGTAATAGGGGCTGTAACTGAAGAGAAGTGAGTTAGGTCACTGAAATTAGGGAGTTTCTCCATAATTGCAAGCATATTTGCCATTCTTCTGTTATGTATCTTGGCACTGAGGTTCCCAGAACAGACTTCCCTTTCCTCTCCTTGACCCTACATGAAGTGTATGTGCATTTAGGGCTGGCTGCTAGGCGTCCCTCATTCCCAATCAAGTACAGCTAGGCATCCTGATTTGTGGTCAGCTGAGTCGCTTCATATGGGATATGAAGAGTGAGAAAGAAGTCAGTATTATTGGGTTGGGATAAGAAGTTACACAGAAGCAGAACCAACAAAGGTCCACCTTTGTTAGGAGGGTTACTTCCCACTGCTACCCCTTTACAGGACCTGAATCACCAGATATACTCCCCAGCACGGGGCATACGCTATATGGCGCTATTTCCACCTTAGTGAAAGGCTATCTTTAAGGACCTCCCTCTCAACTATACCTATATGTTGGTTTTTCTCTGTCACAAAGATAAATGGGAGCCTCAGTGATATCCCACCTCTAGATGGCATGATGATACTATAAAATGTTCAAGATGTTTTTTATATATTAAGCAATCATTATACCATTGTCATGGTACAAACATGCTCCAAAGACCAACACCCAGGACCCATATTGGATGATACTGATTCCTAGCATGCCTGGAGTGATCAAGATGCTAATACTGGAATATGGATTTAAAAAAATCAAATGAAAATTACTGGACATGTACAGTAGCTACATTTTCAAATATTACAAATTCATTCATTTTTCAAATACTAAGACGGCATAGATCACAGTTTATGAAAGCATCAGTTCATGATTCAGTTTTTATAATAGTTGTTTTTGTGTTGCAGGAATGAAAAATAAGGCTGCCGTTACTGAACCTCTGTGGCCATTTTCATTCTCTAAATCAACGTGCATTTGAAGGAAAACAAAAAGCGATAATGTCTGCACATACTGGTTGTATAGATTCTAGCAAATCTGCAAATAAAATATTCAGAGTCTCGCGGAAAATTATTTATCCTTCACTAAGCGTATGAAACTCTTAGTAACATCAATGAGAGCTATGCACATGTGTTTGACTGCATTCCTAAATTTTCCTTGTGGGCATGGAAGAAGTCCAAACAATAATCTTCAAGACAAAAACAAAAAACAAACAATGCCCTTGTTTTTGTCTTTCTTTTCTTTTTTTTTTCTTTTATTCAATTTATTTAGCAATTTTCTGGTTGGTGCCTTCTCTGAGCTCTTCAGTTTGCAAATGTCAAAGAACGCCCCAAATGCCAAATCCCAAGTAGTCTTCACTTTTCAAACATCAATGAAATGAGTTCCATAATGAAATAAGAATTTACGCTAGCTCAGGAGATCCCCTGTGGTATTTTGCTCTGGAAAACAACAAAAATGGGACCTAGATAGGTAGACATAGTATATTATTTGACATATCAAACCCTGTGCTGATGAGAAATTGCTTGTGAAAACAGTTGAAGAAATGAAAAATACTTATTTGCTGCACAAAAAGGAATAGCCCCAAAAATAGCTTTCTGCTCTGTCGTCTCCTGTGACACTAGACAGCCTCTTTGGGTCCTGTCACGTTTTGCAGCAGCCACTGTATGTCTGCTCTGGCATTTAGATTGGCACTTTTTAAACCAGACCTGCCAGGCTGGAGATGAAATGCCTGGTTTTGCAGACCACTCAGTTCCTGTGCCTCACTAGTGACTGCTCCTTGCACCCTACCGTGACTTTGCAGAAGAAGGGAAGCATTTTCCAGTGATGCTTAAAACTGTGTACTGACTCTGACAATGAGCTCGTAACTTCATCCTGCAGCAGTTAAATGTCCCAGGCCACTTTGGTAAGAGAGGTGATGAGATGACACCAGAGGCATAACTAACTAAACCAAAAAACCCCACCAACCTAAAGAGACAGAAATTCAGTCATACAATACTGTACAGACCCATTCCTGAAGTCTGCCAATGTAAATGCATCCTCATTTGTGCCCTAGCTCTTGTGAAATCCATTAATGTTCTGAGTGTCTCGGTGATTGCAGACCCGCATAAGGCAGAACCATGCCTGCCCCACCCCTCCTCCCAGTTTCTTTCCCTGTTGTTCCCTATACTCATGCAGATTTTTTTGTGTCCCATGGTTTTGATTTTATTTTCTCTGAAGTGACAGTATGTGTCACAGGATCACAGGAAGAAGCCTGTAACTCAGCACCCTGAGTCCTCAATGCTTCCTTCCCCAGGTGGATCCTTCCTGAGATTGTCTCCACTCTTTACCCAGGGACTTCATAATTGTATGGTAAATAAGATTTACCCTGCTGCCTTGCGGCTTTGGTTAAACTTTGAGTTCTTATAGGAACAGTGTAATTTCTAACACCTCAGTGCCCTCCCCCAGCTAATTTTCAAGCGCTTCATTCAGAATTTCAGGGGCATTAACAACAAAACAGCTGAGAATATTGGCTCAAGCATTATATTTTTTCCTTATGCTCTCTGCACTGGTGGAAATACTCCTGTGGTCAGATCTGTGAAGCTGAAGGTTTTATTGCCTTATTGTGCCTGTGTGAGCTTTCCCAGCAGTAGCTGATGGTAAGAGAGCTCTTTGACTGTTGCAGTAGTAATTGAAACCTATTTGAGTGGTGCCTTCTCAGACCACCTGAAGCCAATTGCACTCACCCCACTGGCAATGTCCTTGTTCTGGGAACAGCAGAAAAAAATCTGATCTGAAACTTTAACTCAAGACAGGCATCCAGGACAGAAAACCTCCAACTAACCAGCTACATTAAAATCATAAACAACTGAATCCACAGCCTGAAAAAAGACCTTGACTGCAGGCATTGCTCCTGGTTTAACTTATAATACCTTACTTTGTATTTTGCATCCCTGAATCCCCCTGCAGCTTCACTGGACATATTCTTCGGTGTTTGGTGCTTATAGCTGCTGTTCTAGTGCTGTTGTCAGATGTGAAAAGCTGCTCTGCTGAGCTGCAGTGGCTGTGGAAATTTCTATAGTGCTCTGTGTGAAGGTGTATGTGGGTGCAAATAAAGAGTCTGTTGCAATTTGAAAGCACTTTACATCCCTGAGCCTGGACAGAACAAAAGGTACGATTGTAAGACATTATCAGAATCTGTTGCATGTCTCTGTTGTATTATTAAGTTATTTAAAAATTTGGCATATACAGCAATGTGAATTTCAAAAAGTACTAATGTGTTTACTTCATTTTTTATTACAACAAAATCTCTAAAGCTCTAAAACCATGAAGAATAATAATAAAGCTCTCCAGTAAAGGATGTCGAAATTCAGGTTTTTTAATAACACCTAAGAAATGGTGAATCATTCATACTGCCTAACTAATACATCCTGTTCTGCTTCTGCTGGGAATATAAAAAATTACAAAAACAGCCAAGGCAATAACAATACAGTGTTTCTTCCTATGAATAACACAGATTGAAATAGCGATTTTCTTGTTCAGGAAGTCAAACCTTAACATGTTGTCAATAGTAATATATTGGTCTGCCTGATACTCCAAGCAGATTCAGCACTAATATTAGTGTGGGGAGAAAAGTGTGTGTGGGAAGATTGTAACTCTGTTGTTTCCTTCCCCCTCATTTCTAAGGGAATGTTCCTTTATGTTCCTTCTAAGGGAATTCCCTTTATGTATCTGAGAATGCTACTGCCGCTTTATCTTTCTAGCTGATAAACTGATACCTAAACGCCATTGCTGTACATATTTTCCCCTGATTTATATTAAAACCCCTTGGTTTTTGAAGAAGTCTCAAAAGTTTTGGTATCTTTCATACTTGATAAGAAGGGTTTGCAACCACTACTGTCTTCTGAAAGCGTGCACCTGCCAATGAGAGGCTTTGTGCACTAGAGAGAGTGCAAAGCTGGTGATGGCTGTCCAGCTGCTGACACTGTCCAGACTAGAAGTTGCGAATTTCTTTGTTTACAGACATTTCTTCATTGTCTAGTCTCTCAGAGAATTATAAGGTCCCAGTCTTGTGATATCTAATCCCATTATACTACATTTTTTCAGGTATGAGGAAAAATTATAGGCTCTGGAATAGATTCTAATCCCAATTCAGAATAATTAGTTAAAACAAATTACTGGCTTCAACAAGGATTTTTTACCATTGTAAATTAGGTCTGATTCTGGCTATATTTCTTTTATGCACAGGTTGCTAGAATCTGAAAATAATGGTTTCTCTGTGCTGAGGCTGTATTTCCGTGATGATCTCCCTGTGATTTTCTTTAGTTGAGGGACATCTGTTATCTCTGCAGTGCTTTAGTGATTTTTGTAGCAATGTTTAAATCAAGAGGAGTTTGAGTGGAAAATGTTATTTTGAGTGTTTCCACCACCTTCTTAATTCCTTAAAAAATCCTGTATCCTCATCTATAGTTACTACTAAGGTCTTTAATATGGCCTCAAAACATAAAACTCTTTTCATCTCCATTATTTATTTTCATTAAAAAGAGAAGCAAAGGGGCACATGATCTTTTTCTTTACCAGTTCCCTCACTAAACCCTGAAGACAGCTATTTCATCCCATTTGGACAACACTACACTGTCCTGATCTTTCAGAAAAGCCTGCTCCAGAATCATGATCTTAGAGCTGTCTTTTCCTCACCTTCAACTGGAAATGGCTGAATAGACTGGGGTTTTCTTTATTTGGATGTGGCTTTTATGTCTTATGTTAATTTTGCCCCGCTGGAGATCGAGGCATTAACTGGACACTCAACAATCAATGTCATCTGATAAAATGTTAGAAAACTTACTGCAGCCAGTGGGAGTTGTGAAGTGTGCTTGCATTACGCCTGTGTAGCTTTCTCTAGTCCTTGCAGTCTTTCGTCAGATTGACTCCTATTCTGCAGAGCAGCCTGCAAATGTCACCCATGACACGTGTTTGGTTTTTTTCTCCTCTTATTCCATGTAGGGTGTTGAGGAAATTACTTAACCTACCTGGGGTTGTGTCCTCTGTCAAGACGCTACTCATATGGATACTGTGTTCACTAAGAAAAGTACCACCCTTGCTGTTTATTATTCATGCTTTATTAAAAAATGACCTGATATACTCAGTAATAACTCGAGAACTCTGTTTTTTCTTGATGAATGATAACCAAAAGTGGTAAAAACTGAGATGAAGAAAAAGTTGAAAAAATGTACAGCTTCAGATCCAGCTTTTGATTTTCTTTCTGTGGTAATAAAACTGCACTACTTTTGCCCCTGTAGTGTTGATTGTTGTCTAGGACTTTAAATTTCTGTCATTAGGAAAATGCAGGAGGCAGCATACTTGTGCATTTATGAGAAATATGAAAAGAAGGGCTCCAACTGTGAGTGCATCTCCCACTGAGCCAAAAATCACTGTGTTCTTCTTTCTTTTCAAATTGGTCTTTTTGCAACATCAAGGAAAAGTGGCAAAGGAAATGAAAGTAGCTATATTTAATACAGTCCTCATTGAAATCCAAAGAACAAAAACTGTTCTTGCTTAAATTAATGCAGGATAGATAAATAATGCCAACAAAGCAATTAACACAAACAAACCAGCTTGCAATTTAGCTACTGTGTAGCACACACAGCATCAGTGTTAATTAGTTGGGACAAAACTGCACCTTTTTTTGCAGGAGAGATGAGCTTAAACTTTTCATATTTCTAAAATGCTGTCCTTGCCCTGTTAATTACAGGATTCTCTAGGTCAGCAAGCTGATGGATGGCAGGATACTAAAGGATTTCAAATAATGTAGTGAAGACTGGAGAACTGCAAAATATGGAACATCACTTGGATGGAAAACTAGGAAGAGCAAGTGCAAGCGAACCTGAGGTTCTCACAGATTTTGGATAGCAGAAAACACTTCATGCTAGGATATTTGACGTTCTGCTGGATCTAACTCGATTTTTGGTTCTCAGAGAAGCTGGAATTTCCTGCAGTGAGCACATGCGCACTGTGACATCAATGGTTTTACGTTGGTTTAAAAGACTCATCAACAGGAATGAACATATTTCACACTGTTTCCCAAGGAGAAGTAAGAGGTTACAAGTTTCTTTTCTAAAAGAGAATTGATCTGGGGACTAGAACCAG
This sequence comes from Pezoporus flaviventris, assembly GCF_033815535.1. NCBI lineage: Eukaryota > Metazoa > Chordata > Aves > Psittaciformes > Psittacidae > Pezoporus > Pezoporus flaviventris. Next base: position 14,530,647 of record NW_026892595.1, read on the forward strand.
TTCAGGAGGGACCATTATTAAAAAAATATGCAGAGTTCTTGTTGCTTGATTAAAATGACTGAACAAATTGCTTGTGATTGAAGTAATCCTTTGGGACTTAGCATAACATATTTTTGTAACTCTTCTTTTGATGCTCCCTCCCCCTTCTCTCTTTCCCCCCGTTAAAAATAGAAGCTTTTCCTTATACTTAGGAAGCAAAGCCAAATGTGAAGTATGTGGTGAGAGTAGGATGCAAAGGAACCTGAAACAGAGGTTGAAAAAGCAGCATTAGCAAGAGTCAACTGTTACATTTTCAGTGGGTGTTTTGAGTAAGGCAACTTAACTCAAATATCCTGTAGCACAAAGTACTGTTTATCCTTGGTTGGCCACCAAATAAGTAACCACATATTTAAGCAATTTGGCAAGAGCATACAGTTGCATGTTAAAAACAATTAGAGGTAGAAAGTTAATGCACCTTAAAAAGAGTTTGTTAGCTGGCGTATGTCATGCTAGCAATGTACTCAGTCCTTTTAAAAATATATCAAAGTTAAAACTTGTCTTTTTGTGTAGCATTGGGAATAACAAGAACAAAAAAAGAGCTGATAGTAAGAATTTAAAAAAACATAAGTTCAGATCTTGCTTAACATACTAAACATGTGGTCCAGTTTTGCAAAAGATTTACAGCATAGTACTGTAATGTCTGAAGTGCCATTTGATTCCTGGCAAAGATGGAATCACAAGCTTGTGATAAATCCTGAAGTAACTAATTATTGTGTGTCACTTCACCATTGTAGATCACAAGAAATGAAATGGTTTGGTCATATCTGGTACCTGTCACCTAGAAATACCATACAGTCATCTTTGCTGGCATTGTATTGAAGTTGTGAAGTTGATTGGGTCACTGCAAATTTAGCCCTGTATTTCTTTACAGGTCCTTCTCAAACCAACCTTGATTTCTCTAGCTATACCTATACCAGTTACTTCTAGCCGTTTATTTACCAGGTAGTCTGAACAGAGTGTTCACTTCCTGTGAACTGTTTGTTTTGGCTATTATCTTTTTGATAATCATAGGATCTATATGCTCATCTAAGTCACCTCTAAAAATAGATCCGATTTTCTTTCTCCAATTAGACAGTTTATTTACTGTACAGTGAGCTCCAGTAGATGAATAAACATTGAATAAAGGTGTTCAAATACAATAAAGTTTATGAATGTTATGATTTGTTGTGATAAAAAAAAACTTTAAAACCATAAAGATACACAGTAATGGTGCCTCATGGATTAAATTGTGATCCTTATTTAAATTCTACAACTTTTGCCTGTGCCAGCTGGCTGTAGGAAATGGTCCATCCTGAGCAGTATCAGCCCCGTGGCTTCTACCTTTCTGACTTCATCCATAGTTGAAAGGTAGTTTCTTATTTTAAATCAGTTTCAGGAGGAGATTTCCATTTACCAAGCCTTAGAACTACCTTATTACGCAACATTTTCTCTAATTTCATGGCTTTGTATTTTCAAGCTTTGTCTTTTATTTCACAGAGGTGATTTCCTGGTTGCATAAACACTCTCCTAAAAATAATTTGGTCACGTTTCTGTTGTCTTTTCCGTGACATGTATGTGAAGAGACATTGCCTTTTCAGCAGCTGTGTGACTTCCCCTTCCGTGCTTCCGTCTGCTTTAATTTTCTCTGCTGCATTCATTCTGCCTTGCCTAACATCACCCTTTCCAAAGCTGGAAAGTTAAACAAATTACATTTCCAATGGTAGAAATCTGTTGGTAGGATCAAACTCATCACCCCAGAAAATCATATTTACTGACCTTATGTGTTCAGGTGATAGGGGAGACTAGGAATTATGTCTGCAATCTGTCTGTGTTTCATACTGCTCCTGCAGTTCAGAGTTAGTGTCTGCTTTGTCCCCCAAGCAGTAGTAAGCTCCTAGTGCCCATCTATCCACCGACAGCAAAACCAGTCAGAACCCTGAACTCCATGTAGAGGAGGATTGAGTCATTCTAAAGAAGGACTAGAAGAATGTGGTGAGGTGTGTTAGGTTCTGTGACGTATTGATATCTGGCAGAAGCTGCTGTGGTTGCATTTGGTGATTGTTTTCTAATCAGGCTTTGCCGCAGGCTTTTCCATCAGGAAGCGAGTGTTGTCTGGGTCTATAGTCACTAGTTGCAGCTTGATTTGTGTCACTCAGAGAAGTCCTTGTACTTCCCCCCTTTTGGAAAAGTCTGCTAGAGGAATGCTGTGAGCAATCCAAAACACTGTAAGCAGAGTCTGAAAGCCTCAGTGGTAAGGAGTGAGAGGAGAATGCTGCTGGAAGAAACGTGCTGGTTGGTTCAGTTGAGTAGGACTTGATGGACAGCAGGAGTATGCAGACTGGGAACTCCTGCCTCCGGGGGTAGCTACAGAAAAACACACAGGCCTCAGGAGAAAATATTCCTCAATGATACACGTATGTCTTTTTAGACATGTGGATTTTATTGAGTGATTCACCACCTAAGAAGCAAGGATTGCTTTTGTAAGGCTTAAGGTATTGCATATACAGAGCACTGATGTAGCACACAGTTAGTAAAGCAGGCCTTTCCTAGACTGGAGCAAAGAAATTATTTACAAACCGCAGCTGTGAAAACTGCTGAGAAGTTTACACAATGCCAGCTTTTGCTAGAAGGTTAGGTAATTTCTATTTGTCAGGTGATTTCATGATCACCAGATTCACAACTCATTCTGCAGCAAAACTTCCCGAGAGAGTGCAAATTACAATAATAAAATCAGTATTATAAAGATAAGATGCTAATGCTATGTATTTGTAGAATAATGAAGTGGGAAGGGATCTCTGGAGGCCATCTAGTCCAAGCTCCTGCTCAATGCAAGGCTACCCTTAAACTGAGATCAGGCTGCTGGTGGACCTCTTCAATTGACTTTTGAATACATCCAGGGATGGAGATTTACTACACTTCCATTAGTAAGAGATGCAAGAGTATTTCTTTGTGTTGGATAATGAGAAGGATTCTTTTCTGCAAACATTTGCTTATAAATTCACTCTAATAAATGTTAAGATTAGCATATTTTGATCCAAACTCCAGGTCTGAATAAATATAAATGTGAAAAAACCTGAAACCAAGTTACAAATAAAAAAGAGTAACTCACTACAGTTTGAATCTTTTGGAGGCTGAAGACTATTTTGCTGTTACATGTAGGATAGATAATCAAAATCATAAAAAAGATCTTTAACAGGAAGGTAGACTCATTTTTAAAGGTTGAGACCACAAGAATTCAGCACATCTATAGAACCATGCAACCCCAGGCAGTGACTAGGATTTGTAGCAAACATGCAAGGACTAAATTGTGTTGATTTGCTTTGCTAGGGTTTTCATGCCCAGGCTGCTCAGATGATAGCAGCAACATTATTACCTTAGAAAATACATCATAAGAATCATTGTCAGTATAGCAGCAAAAGCTTAGAGAACTGCCAGCATGAAAGGAAATGGGATATTTATTAATTTCAAGCTGGATATGGATATATTGCCAGTAGCTGAGATATTACTTCTGAAAGAAAATCCACTAATGGTAGAAGGTGAAGAGGTAAAATTCCTGTTTGCTGAGGTGACTTAACCTCCATAAGGGTAAATATGAACAAAATTAACTGGTAAATAAGCTGGAACAGCTGCATTTTTTAATACTACCCAGAAATAAAATGCCCATTATTAGTTTAAGATCATACAAAATCCTTGCTTTCATTTGAGAGTATGTTCACTGGAGAGGGAGCTAAATAGGAGATGAGAACATTTTAATACGTCTTTCTTTGGATACTAAAGCTCTCAACAGAACACAGAAGAATACACAGGAAATGTGATACCTTTCTGATGTTGTTAGAAAGTTCACCTTAAGGTTAAGACAGAAAGAGCTTAATAAGTTGCTTTCTCTTGAAATCACAGAGGCAGAGGAAAATAATAATAAAAATATGGTAGTGCTCTCATTGATCTCTGTAGCAGCAAAAGTTGATCTCTTAATTTGAAAGTATACCTCAACTCAAAAATAAATGCACATGCTCAGAAATTTGTCCATAGAAGCCAAAAGCTTTTAATCTTTTCTTATCATTTTCTTTTCCTGCACTGAAGACTCAGAAGACAGGCATCTGACAGATTACATTAGTGCAACCAAATATATTTTAATGCGCTGTCAGTACTTGTTTGGGGGGCGGTGTGTGTACATTTTCTGCAGGTACTGTTTTGTAGGTGTGTGGTACCTGAGATGTACCACAAGAAGATGCTGGATGCACAGACAGCAGACATTAAAATTCTGCTTCAAAAGATATTGGATAATTTTGTACAGTGTGAAGAAATTCCAAAAGGAGAAATGAAAATGTAATCTAACAATCAGACAATGGATTCATACTTAGCCAGGGGACATTTAGGTTAGATATAAGGAAGAAGTTCCTTACTGTGAGGGTGGTGATGCACTTGAACAGGCTGCTCAAGAAAGCTGTGAATGCTCCATCCCTGGCAGTGTTCAGGGCCAGGTCAGACAGGGCCTTGAGCAACCTGGTCTTGTGGCATGTGTTTCTGCCCACGGCAGAGGGGTTGAAATTAGATGATTTTAAGGTCCTTTCCAACCCAAACCATTCTATGATTCTGTGATTCTATAATGTTCTTGCTGGAAATCTGCATTCATACTGATATTTCTTGTAAGGTGTAGCAGGAGGAAGGATTTGGATCTGGTACTTTTACATCAATGGTGATCAAGACAGTAAGCACCAGCCTGCCTGGTGGGCATGAGGGGGACATTACCCTGCCATATTTGTTTGGATTTTCTTTAATGAAGTCTAAGATGGCTGATATTTTCTGAGAGTCTGATGGACTTGTTTTCATAGGAGCCACAGATGGAAGGGGTGGGGAAGGCAGGTATCAGGTATAGGGCACATGCTTGCAGCATGCACATGAGCACCCTGAGACTATACTCAAGCCCTAGCAAGGAAGCATAGATGATGCATTATTAGCTGACAATTTGAGCTGGAGACAAAACTTTGCATGAAGTACCTCAGCCTTTTTCTGGGTCTGAGTCAGGATGTCACAAAATTGAGGTAGGTTAGACAAGGAGTAAGTGTGCATACTTCTTATCAGGATTGCAGGTTCACAGGAGGTTTTTCAGAATGTTCAAACCTAATTTAAGCTCAGGATGAAAAACTGTCACTTCTTGTATTTATAGAGCAGGCTTGTCAGGTTCAAGATTTGAGCTATTGGGAAATTCCTCTTTCAGCCTACAAATTGAAGCCACAACCTGTGTCCACAGTTGCTCACAAGCTTTGGGAACTGAGAGGAACTGGGGCTGAGAAATACAAAACTGGTGAAGCCACGAAAAGTACTCATGTCTTACTCAATTCAGACTACGGCTTTTGCCTGCTTGCTTTGGTTGGGCTGCCTCATGTAAGGCAATTGGAAAAATTAGCTTCAGTGCAGCTCAGCTGCGTGATGAGGTGGATATGTCTGAAACTCCATGTCCACATTGTATGAAGTCAGTCTACAGCTGGACAGTAAGTCTGATGGGCTCTGAATTGTCAGACATCTGCGTATACACATGGAGCACCTCTGTGCAGCTGTGCAGTGTGTGCAGAGGAAGGCAGAGGTGTTTGGTGGCACTCTTATAGTGATGGCTAGTATAAACTGTGTAGAGCAAGTTATGAAATGAGTCATATGTAATTCTCATTAAACCATGAGTTAATCCTGCTAACTTCCATGGAGTTAGTCTTGTAGATAAAGCACAGAGTGAGACAGGACTCATTTATTGGGAATCGTTTAGCTCCGCAGTACAAAAGCTTTATCGCAGTACAAAGGGTTATCCTTTAGCTCTGCTGGTTGACAAAGGTGGGATTTAGGCACTAAACACTCTTTCAGAGTCTAAAATTTCCCTACATTCCCCAGCAGTGTCAGTGGCTGCCTGCCTGCCATTGTGATTTCTACTTCAATTCTTTGTCAAGGCCTGTCTTCAGGGTGTTACAGTTTTAGAGGATATGCACAACAAAGAGATATGCACTTTGAGACATTAGACTCTGCACTCCTTATGGAGAAGGCTTGGACAGCTGGTGTCACCAGTTTAGCAGTTTGTTTTCCTTGCTGCAGTGTTGATTTATCACCCTTCCTTCCTTCTTCACCTGCCTCCAGTAATGAATTTGGCCACTGTGCAGGGTAGATTACAATTTCTATTTACTCAAAGGATCAGACTTAAATGATGTCTCATTTAAATACTTGAATTATTTAATGTATGGTGTAGGGGGAGTTGCTATCCAGTTCTGTGAACTTCACCGCTTCATCAGGAAACCTGCAGCTTTGGAACTGCCAGTCAGATCTTAAAAACAAAATAAACATTTGGGGTTTCTTTAAGGCCTTAAAGAGGAAAATCCATTGAAGCATTGTACACATCTTTTTATTTGTTGTACGTTATCTGTAGTAGAATAGCTTTTGTTGATATCTGCAACTTCAACCTGTCAATAAGTAAGTAAATAAAATAGAATAAAAATATCCTCAATACTTTCAGTGACTCATGATGAAAAATTTATTAACTTATGAAAGAAGGAATTTTTATTCTCAAGATTTCAGAAGCAGCCAAGGGTTAACATCTGGGGCTTTTCATGAGGGAAATGCTGAAGTTGGGCACACATATTGAGTCAGTCTGGCACGAATCCACATATCTTGTGACAGTAATGGCTGAAGGTCCTCAATGTCTTCCATACTTCTTTTTGAATGATATTGTGACAATACAACCATATTTGGTGTGTCTGCAACTTGGTGTGAAAGAGTAAAGGTAGTACTGTTATTTTACCCTTTGATTCCTTTGTGATGTTAACTCCTTAAAAGCCTGTGTTCCTGGAAAGAAAGGAAACTTGCCTCCTTCCTCATTTTGTAACGAAGGATGCATGTTGTTAGAAACAAGATTTGCATCCCTGCATGTGCAGTCAGTACTCAGATAAAGACTGCCATTAACTCTTGCATCCAGCTATGTATTAATGTATTTTTAAAGCTGTAAAATTTCTGCTTCTGGTAGGTGGTTTGTGAATGAATAGGTAAGGTGAGTTTAAAATAAGTTCTTGCTTTGAGTAAGGCAACCTGTGAGATTGTTGCGTTGTTATGTGTTAAGGGAACTTAGAGAGAAACACTGGGAAACAAATGAAAAACAGGAAAAAATGAGAAAAAAATTGTTGGTATTGGAATCGTCTGTCTTATTCAGGACTCCCATAAGAGCTGGCATGCATTTATGAAAAGTCTGAGGGTCTGCTGTCAAGTACAGCTCCATCTCAGTCATCAGTGGACATCTTTTATGATATTAATAAACAATAACCTTGCTATGCAAACACTGATTAATCTAGCTCGGTATTTTGCTTCCAGTAACAGGAGGTGCCAAATGTGTTGCAGAAATGTAAAGCTGGCAGTTATTTAATCTGAGTATACTGAAAGTTTCTTTTTTATCTCCCTGAGGGAGAAGCTGGTTTGTACCTTGAAGGAAGAGTGAGGAGACACATTCTCGCCAAAGCTCTTGGCATTATGGTACCTCTGGGTATGTTTCCTTATCAGTATGAATGCATAATCTTTTGGGTGATCTAGGAAAGATGTTGACATTGTGGAATATTGTGAAAGAAGCTGTCCACAGGCCAATCGTGCTTTGCCTGGGGAAAGTGATCCTTATCTGCCTTTCAGTATTAGGGGATTCCCTTTTCTCTTCTATTAGGGAAGGGGACAACAGAAACACAAGAAATCATTTCAGATGTTGTGTAGGAGAGAAACTCAAATGGTAATCAGTGGAAAACATCAGAATGGCTCATATTCAACACCGAAGCCATACTGTTGTGAACCCCAGGCTCAAGCTTTTTTGTGAGGCATCATGATATTCAGGGGGAAAACAAAGATGTTTTGTGAGTGGGGGTGGAGAGCAGAAGGCACAGCTATGCCACTGGCGACAACACATAAGGCATCTCAGCTGTGTGATTTGTATTCTGGGCCAAGCACCATTCTGGCCTTTCTAATCTTCCCTTAGTTTTCCTTTGCATAAATGCTGACTTCTGCAGCATAGTACTGAGAAAAACCAAGAACTGTGTGAAACAGACAGCATGCAGCAAGTATGTCATCACTGAAACCCTGGAGGGATGTAATAATTCAGGCCATAAATCAGGCCAATGACTTTCAGGACTACACTAACGCTTTTTGCTTGGATCTGAATGCCAATGTGCTTGATTTTTTCTCCGTTCTAATCACCACCATTATGACAAAAAGACCTTTAAGAAATTATTTCTGGGCTTTGTTAAGAACCTGGCTATGGATTACAACCAGGCACTGGATGGGTGGAGTACTTCAGTATATCCCAATATTGACATGAGAAGTGGGATTTGAATTCAGTGACCTAATTAGTCCCATTTCATCACCTAATTAGTCCCATTAGCCTGCATGGTCTCAGGCATAGTTACTATCCTCTGTAATGCTGTTTATGAGACAGACCTTTATTTCTGATGCAGACATACACAAGAAGGATGATGGAGACCATTTCCGCAGTTACTTCCTGATAACCTCTTTGTAACGGGTGGATTGTTGCTCCCAGGTCCTATGTGACAGGAGCACATTGGTGCTGCACTCCTGAGCCTCAGCTGAGCAGCTTTCACAGCCTCTTGCATCCCAGCACCAATCTCCAAAACTCTGTATACACAGAAACAACTGACCCAGCTTCTACATTACTGTGGTAGCACATTGAAAAGATGTGTGGCAATGAAAAAGGTTAAGAAAGAGATTCCCCTCATAAAATGGTGAGGGGGATACAGCAGAAAGAGGCAGGGTAGCAAGTATAATTGCTATACAAAATTGCTCTAGGGATACTTACCTTCTGAAGAAAGGATGAGCTTCTTGGATACATGTCAGAGGGTGCTGAGAGCTTGCAGCAGCCCTGAACCTTACAGTTCAGGGTAGGTGGGATTTGAAAACCATCAGACATTTCAAATTTAATAGCTGTGATGCTGATTAGCTGAACGCAGGAGAAAAAGGAAGATCTTGAACAAAATTATCTGATTCAAAAAACATTTAATGTGTTTTAATTATGGGGGAAAAAAGTCCAGGAGATCAAACAGTGAGTCAGCCAAAACTTAAGCAGTCTCTAGCATCTGAAAGGGACACTGGAACAGAAATGGTGCCAAAACTATAAATAAGAGCCTCACAGCAAATAGTTTTGTCCCAAACTGCATATTGCTAACATCCCCAAATTGCTAATTATATTCCCCCTCTCAATCTGCTACTGGTTTGGCTGTGCATATAAAATTGTAATGAACCCACTACATACCTGTATCTCCAGCAAGCTTTTCTGTGAGCTATCTTGAGTGTGTGGTTTTTCTCCCCATGCTTTCTTGGCATGGGGAGGTAAGTAGCTAAGGTGATATGTCAAGTGCTGTTTGGGTTTTTTTCATCCCTTATTGGTGCTTTCTGAGACTGACTTAGGGCTTAAAAAGATACTGCATTCAGGTCACCATGATGCCCTGGAAGGCAGTCCATGCCTCCAGAGGAAACCCCTCACAGGAGTCCCCATAAGAACCACTAAGTCTGTGTGCTATCAGAAACCCTACTCATGCTTTGTATTGTGAAGAGGAAAGGAGAAAAGAGTTGAAGAACAGCATTTCTTGCTCTAATCATGTTGATGATATCCCACTGTGGTCAGTTTAGAAGGAGCAATTCATCGAAGCCAGCATGGTGGGAATTTTGGAGTTTTTGCATGCAGCCCTTGCTGCCTCTGGCTGGAAAAATGTCAGGTCCATGTGGCAGGATGGAGCAGATGATTTCTGTTTCAGTTTTGCCTTGAAGGAGTGGTTTTGATCATACACAGCACACCCAGGGAGGTATGTGTGTGCATATGAAGAAACCAGGACCACAGAGGGAGCATTGTTGGAGGGAAGCTTATCCCAGGAATCTTGCTTCCCCCTCCTTATCAGTTACAAAGTTCTGTCTGAAGCTTCTTAAAGCTTTGAGTGGTTTCTTCAGTGTCCCATCAATAATAAATGTGAGAGCTCTGGTCTTTGGTATAGTCTCTATTTTACCCTTCTCCTTTGGGGGTCTTGTGTCTGCGTTCTTAAATTATTGCTTCTCCTCCTGACTCTTGTCCCAGTCTTTTACACTCAACAGCCCTTAACCTGGTACTCTCACAAAGCAAATAGCCTTTCAGTCCTTACAAGGGTGTTTTGCAGTCTTCTTTAACAGATATTCAGAGGATCTTGCTGGAGCTAGGGTTGGGTAGGAAACGGCTGCGTTTAATTTTACTCTTGTGTGAATTTTGGACTAAAAATATATAGTCTCACTGTGGCATCACAGCAACTTTAAATATGAAGAAATCAAGTTAATGGAGGGAAAGAAAACTAAATATAAGCTTTGTATTAAGGCTCATTAAATTACAAATAATTGAGTGACTTGAAACAAGATTAAAATGTGAGTTCTCTAGTCTATTTTTAAGCTGTTCTACTATTATGGTTTTTTATTATATGAAAGTTAAGCTAGTCATTTATAAAATCATCTAAATGCACCTTTTTCACCTTCTGTTCTCAGATTTGACAGTGAAAAATTGGTCTGATTGCGGTTTCTTGAAGTGTAATTACTTTGTCAAAGGAAAATATAATTAGAACTGATATTTAAAATGCACTATAATTGTATTTAAGCCATTTGATAATTTGGTCACGTACTGGATGTTTTGCTAATTTAGCAACAGCTAACAATACTGAAGTTGGAAAGTCATCTGATGGTTTCTTTTCCCCCTTTTAAAGAAAACATAATTTGCTCCAGCTTTCCATCTTTTCACAGGGAGAACTTGTGGATACCCACTTTCTGCAAGCAGCTTCATTGACTGCATAATGAATTGCCCCCAGAAGTGATACTTCTGTTGATATGCTGACTGGATCAGGTTCTGTTTGAACAACTTGAACTTAATATTTGACCACTCTAAGATTTTCTCTCTTTGGAGAGAAGTGTGAAATGAGCAACTGGTTGGGGTCTTGAAGCTGAGTTTTAGTTTCAGCTTTGACACTCAAGCAAATTGGTACTTTCCAGCTTTACTTTCTTGTAACACAAGGTTGTTAGATGCTTATCAGCTTCTCCGGGTGGTGACAAGAATTCAGCAGATGGTAGCTTTGGAACTGAAAATAGCTGTTCTTACATTTGTTATTTTCCCTGTTTGGAATGGACTCTTGATAATGCAAAATAAGGAATTCCCATGACTCATTTCTAATTTGTCAAAATACTCCAAGCTGCACTTGCTTTTTCTTGCTAATAAAGAGCAACATCTGTCATTCGTCACAGGTTCATGCAGATCTGTTTAATCTTCCTAACCTGTTGAGGAGCTACCTTCTTATGTGAAGTTGGTAATGTGTCCTTTGCAGTGACAACAGCCCTGGTTCAGGGAGATGGTAGGCACTACCCTGCACTGCAGCCATGGCAGTGGACATGTAGGGATCCTGTATGTTTGATGTGGGAGATCCAGACTTTTGTATCTCTTTATGCTTGTACTCTGACCAGATATATCAGATGTATCAGATCTAAGGAATTACAATGCCACATACCAGATGGATCTCATTGGTAGTGAGGGCTATGCATGGGCAGCACCAGGCCATTTGGCTGCTGCTCCAATGTCGCGGATTAAGCCCAGCTGGTAACTCAGAACCACACAGCCATTCACCCACCCTCCTCTTCCCCTCCCCTCTTGGCAGGGTGGGGAGGAAAATGGAAAGAATGTAAACCCCATGTGTTGAGATAAGAACAGCCCAATAGCTAAAGCATAGTACAAAACCACTGCTACTAATAGTGATGATAAGGGAAATAACAAGAAGAGAAAATACAAAACTTAAAGGGGAAAGGAAAAAACAACACAAGTGATGCACAATACAATTTCTCACCACCCACTGACCCGAGCAATGATTGGATTAGTCCCTTCTGTGTGATACACGTCTGCAATATTTTGTAGGAGTGGTCTTCAGTGCAGCATGGACCATCCTTCAGATGCTATATTTTGTAAAAGTATAGAGAGAAGAGGCCATCATGATACAGCTTGCAGCAGAGAGGGATGTTTGTGGGTATAGATGGGTCACCAAAGGAAAGGGACTGACAGAAAGCATCGCCTCATGCACAGAACTAGTATCAGCTAGTCTTACCTTGAAGCATTTTCTCTAAGAGAAAATATCTATTCACTCAACTTTTCTAAAAGCTCTCTTGAAAACTCTTGTGGAGTGTACATAATTCATCAGCAGAAGCTGTTTAATGTGGATCTCATTACCCAAGAAAAATCCTTGATTTCCTCATGGGTCTCAGCCAAAGGGATGGAGCTCTGAGAGCCACTTTCAGGAGCCAGTGGTATTTTTATGTATTCTTCACTATTGCTCTTCTAGATGGTCTTTCACCAGCTGGTGAGATGTAGAAAAATATTGTAAGAACTAGTGGAACTGAGTAGAGTTGTGGGCAGAGATACTTATTTGTTCACTTTTTTTTTTTGTATCACAAGATCCAGGTGTCTTTTGGTATGAAAGTTTCTTAAAAGCGAAAAGCCACGAAGTAACTCCTCTGCAGTATGCCTTTCAGAATTTTTGGAGAAGACTTTTCATAGTCCCCATTAAAATAGTCTTTGATTTGCTTGAGATTCAGGGTATTTCAGCCTTTTATCACTTAGTCTAAATTTCATTTCAGGCAGCTGAACAAAATTTTATAATATTAAAAATGTGTTTACCTTTTTGCTGGTAAAGAGGTCTGGTCACAAAGCCTCTTTGCCTTGAAAAATATTAAATGCTGGCAATGGAAGACCACTCACCTGAATGCAAGATCTGGGAAAAAGCATCCCCATGAGCAAAGGGAGAGAGAAGGATCTGGCCTTAATGTGCTGAAGTACAAGGAGCAACACATTAATGATTCTGATATATCCATGGGAAAAACTGCCCCTCAGCTAAGAACACTTCCCATAAATGTCAGGGGGTACTCTGCATCTTACTGTCAGCTCAACCTGCCTTCTGATCCTTGCGGAATTTTAAAAGGGGACTGCATCCCAGGAAGTTTATAATGTTTTCCTGCACACGTGGGGTTGTTGTTATTTCATCCCTCCATCTGTGTTTTATTGCTTTTTCCATTTTTTTTTTCTTTTATTCTCTCTTCACCACTTTTGCTGTCATCCAAATCCCTCCTTCCCATTTATAAGCCTCATTTCCATCTTTTCAGATCTTTGCCTGCTGCTGTGATGAGCTGTTTGCTTTTAACTAGTGGTAGGTCCCTCAGCAAGAACTCTCAGGTCCCTAAAGCCCACTGGGATCAGACAGTTGCTTCTGATCTCTGGTAAAATCTGTCATTCTCTTCTTATCAAACAAGAAGAAAGGAGGCAGAGAGGAGTCTCGTGGGCTGAGGGGCTGGTGTGCAAAACAGCCATTCCTATTTGGAAAAACGGTTCCTCAAAAATAATGTTGTCACCTCTCTGTTCCCATAGCTCCCATAGCTATTGCTTTAACTAGGATTGCTGTACTTTTTACTAAACAGGAAAGATTACAAGATTAGGTTCCAATAAGTTTCAAGAAATGAGGTTTCACTTAGAAATGGTAGACCCTATTAATAACTAGAGAAAAGTAAAAACCATAGGAACTATGACTTCAGTAGTTGCTTTGCCATTTTATAACACTCAGAGCATAGGGACAGAGGCAGATAGGACTGGTGAGAAGAAAAAAGATTAGACAGCAGACAAGGTAGGCTTGTGTCAGCACAGCCTTATGCACTAGTGTCATCAGGACCTCTATGTGGTCCATTTTCTTGAAATAATTGCTCTTTATTAAAAAAACAATTAAAATTACCTGGTTTTATTTTATTTTCCTTCTGCAGTATAAATACCCTTAATGGCTTAGGTGAAGCTGTCCAGTAAGAATTTTCTGGACTGTTTCAATCCCATACTGGAATCTCTGTTCCCTGCTGGCGCCACAAGGGTATCTCACACACATGATAAATGATTATCATCACTGAGCTGACCGCTGTTTTTTTCTCTTCTCTCTGTCTGATAGTTATGTAGTGTCATGATTTAACCCAGCCAGCAGCTCAGTACCACACAGTCACTTGCTCACCCCTCTAGTGGGATGGGGAGGAAAAGGGGAATTGGGGAGGAAAAGGGGAATTGGGGAAAAAAAAAGGAAAAACCCAAAGGCTGAGATAAGAACAGTTTAATATCTGAGATATAGTAATAATAAAAATGATGATGATGATAATGTAGTTGAAAAGGGAGACAACAAGAACAGAGATAGGACTAAAACCCAAGAAAGAAAAGTGATGCACAATACAGTTGCTCACCACCAGTTATTGCATTTTGGTTAAAGGATAGTTTGAGTTTCTTAGTTATTAGGTAATTTATGGTGTGGTGATGATCTCTTGTTATCATAATGCACAATTTTAAAATTACTACTACATATGATGATTGCAATGTGGAAATGTATTTTTTTTTTCTGAAGGTATGTTATAAATTCTCATTCCATTGTAATGAGACACAAGAGTGTTACTTAATCAGTTTCTTTTCTGTGACATTAAGCATGATTTAAAAATATACAAAGTCCCAGAGAATTAGCAACACATTTTCCGTGTATCCAGACTTCATTATGGACTTTGGCAAACAATTTTTACAGAATAAAGATGAAACAAGTGCTGCCTTTCTACCAAGGGCAACTTAAGCCAAGTGAATTAATGTTATGCCCTCTGTTTTTCTATTCAACCATCTTCCTTATCTTCTGTATCTTTCTCTTGCCTCACACATCCTTTTCTCCTTTTTGTGCATTAAGTTCCACTTAGCTTACTTTTTCTGTAGCTTCCTTCTGATGATGTCTTATTTCTTTTCAAGATTTTTCCCCTTCATATTGTTTTTAGCACCATTCTTTTTCAATTGTTGTTATTTTAGCTCCATAAAGACAGAGCTATAAGAAGTACTTTGACTGCAAACTTTCTGCCATTTTTACCAGTTTTGAGTCTGAGTGAAAACCCCAGACCGGGTGACTGGCCCAAAGTTCCCCCATCTTTTTCCTTTCCCTCTCTGAAGATGTGATATTTACCTTATTTTTTTTTTTTTTTTTTGGCCATGGTGAATAGTCTCTCTGCTTAGGCTTCTAAACTCTACGAATAAATTGGTAGGCATCTAGTTGAAATGTTGCTGAATAACCCATCGATTCAGATGCAGAGCTGTCTGTCTGGGAGCAGCAAGGCTCAAGTTAGAGCTGTAAGATATAAAAACCAAAAGGCATGAAGGCATAGTTAAAAGCATTTTTCTCCTCATTATCCAAGTGTCTCCAAAACTTGCACTGATTAATTGCTTTTACATGTGAATCTAAATTGTGCATCATCCATCTCTAAGTAAATTACCAATATATTAAAACGCTCAGAAATAATTTGAGATTATTTGATGAAGACACATATGAATGATGATTTAGAGCTAACAGCAAAGCAGGATGGTCAGAAGCTACTGAGTATTTCTGTAAAAGACAATGTGGTGGAGTGGTTGTCAGGGAAGAAGATACTATTCATCTGTGAGAAAGATAAAAGTCTCCTTCAGTTTTGGACTTCAGCAGCTGTGGTTCTATTTCTCAGCCGTGGCAGAGAGACCAAGCTTTCGTTGAGATATTGTCCCATGAACTTGTAATTCTGGCTTTTGTTTCCGGTTGTGCTGCAGACTTTCATCCTGGTCTTTAATGTCATTTATCTCACTACGAATTTTCAGTCTATTTAATGTGAAAAATAACATTTTTTCTCCAGATTAATTGAAATTCCTGGTGCCTAGACACAGGACTTCTGCAGAGTATTGGAAGAGCTTGGCAAAAAAAAGAAAAAAAAAGCGAAGAATCCTCTTCATGTCAGCCCAGACAAGAATGCTGCAGTTTCTCACGAGTAACATTTGTCACATCACTTGAATTGGGTAGAAGAAACCAGATAGGTTGTCTTTTGGGAACAAAACAAGAGAAGTATGCAGACAGGTTGTCATTTGGGAATAAAGCAAGGTAAGTATAAGACTCATATTTATGCTAAAATGCCATGTTCATTATCTTTATTTTAAAATGTGTCATTAAAAAGATGCACCGTAAATATTTTAATTTTTTATTCGGTTGGACAATATTATCTACATGAGAGTGGAATGGAATGAGAAAATGAACCAGGAGATCTTTCTAGAAGATTAGAAGAATTTAAGTTTGTTCTTGTTGAGAAAATAGATGGAAAATATATTTTTTTTTATTTCCAAATTTCAGTGTGGGACACAATTCAGATACAAGATTTGCTATAAATGCCCCTTCTCTGTGAGTGTGTGAACAATGTGTGTTCACACTCACTGTGTTTTCCTCCTATGTGTGTGGAGGGAAAAATGATTACCAGAAAACAGCAGCTGAAGAGAGGAAAGTATGTACTGAAAGGCAGCGTGTAAAAGTCTCCTAAGATGTGGTAAATAGTCCCATCAAATCCATCAGGACAGACACACTGCCCATCAGACAACACCACAAGAAGCCATGGCCTACAAATGTCAACCAGGCATTGGGCATCTCAGGCCATGTCTGAGGGGGAAATAGCTGCTACCTGCTGACAGGGGCTACAGTTATACATATCAGGTGGAACCAAAGACCTTGTGAGGGACTTTCCTGATACTACCTTGAAGCCACTGGTGTGCCACTGAAGCTGTCCACTTCTGGGTTAACATCTGGAGTTGTCCTTCCAGCTGTTCTTCCCACTGCATGACTGTGAATAAGCACCTGTGGGAACTGTGCAAGGGAACCAGTGACTTTATTGCCCAAATAGTTACTGCTCTTAACAGCAGCTTCGTAATAACTCAGGCAACAAAAGGTGTTCCAGGACATACTGGTTTTGATATGTGTCTTTCCCAGCCCTGTCTCTGATCAAGGAAAAAGGGAGTTTACAATTTATTCACAATGAAGCAACAGAGTAAACCTTTTGATGGTTTCTGATAGCCCCACATTTGAAAACTTATTTGATTGTTTTTAAAAAAATAAAAATTACACAAAGCTGTCTCAGGAAGTGTTCCTCCAGGAGTTTATTGCTAACATGTCAGGAAACCTCCCAGAACTCAGTTATGTTGTTAACAAGATATTTAACAGCAATTCAGAATTTTAACAGGGATTAAGAAGCCTGTTACATTTCAGACTTGCTACATTGTTAGTCAGGCTGCAAATATAGCAAGATGGTTAGCAAGAAAGAAAGAGATTTACTATTAGATTTTTTATCACCATGACTTATGTTTTTTCTACACTATGTCCATGTTAGGAGGCAGTTCAGTGCAGTGCAGTTTCATGGGGGGAAAGAGTTGTTGCTGAGGACCCAGTAGCCCTGACATGCATTTGCACTAACTCTCTGGTCCTGTGGACTGATTATCCACCAGTGGTTGGACCACATCAGGTGACCTTGGGAAGTTCAGCTTTTCATTTAGGCTTATACAAAGAAACTGAATTTGTGTGCTCTCACATCACTCTGAGATGTGAACCAAAATAGAGTTAATGAGAGTGGCAGGACATTTAATTCAGAAGTATGCTTCTGCTTCAGGCTATCGCATTAATGTAGACACACAATGCTAATGAACTAATGGATCAAATGGACTGAAAGGACAGGTAACACGAAATTAATATCGTAATTCCTTGTATATTATTTCAGGTCTTTCATAATTTTTTTTTAATCCATTTATAAAGCTATTAATTTCTAGTACAGCAGAAACAGGGAAATATTATCCATCAACTTGCATTTTGTAAGAATCCCTTGATCTTCAGCAAGATTTTCTTTCAAGAACTGCAAAATGGTACTTCATAACCTCTGCTCAAAATATCTTTTACAGCTCTTAAAAGATCATACTACTTACAAACAATAGGTCCAGAAAATACACAAAATGTTCTTATATATCTTCTGATCCACAGTCATCTTATTTGAGGTGGATCAGACTGATTTAGAAATGAACTGGGTGTTTTGAGACTGTCATTCTGTATTTTTTCTAGGTCCCCATTACTTCTCCCCCCCTCTCTCTAGTCTTTCACTACAGTTTATTTGAGCCATGCATTTATTTCAATCTACTGAAAAATTCCCCATAGGCTGTATTTACTTTCCGGAGGGATCATAATATGAAGCTGTTACTAGATGAGCTGTTCGTACTTTTATACTTTTCCTTTTCAGAACTCCAAGGCTGTAGTTTTTTGATGGCATTTTCTGTATTATCTCTGCCATGCAGAGATACCAAGTACCAAAGGCACGTGACTCTCCATGTGAGATTTGAGACTGTACATCTGAGCTGAGACTATTCACTTGGGTAAAATTCAATAAAGCCGTGGAAGAGCACAAACCTGACGCTTCCTTTTGGTGAGGACATGTTAGTCTTTTCAAAGCTTTTAATTTTGTGTCTGTATAGTGAATTTAAGGAAGCAACATGTGTGATTTAAGGGAAGCAAAGTGAGATATTAAATGCTAGGGGTATATTTACCAAGAACACAGCAGCTTTTATGGTTCTCCTTTCTCCTTTAACAAGGAGCAGGTAGGGTAATTGGTTCTGGAGCAGTCCCCATTCACTAGTTGTAACAGAGCAGTCGATAGGACTGTCTGCATTCAGGCCAGCAGCAGAGAAGATGCAGTGCTGAACAGCAGACAGGGAATGCTTCATGGTTGGACCCTTTCAATTTTCTTTCAATATGCCCAGAAAATGGTTTTTGAATTCGTCAGACACCACTGAGCTGTAGAAAGTCATCAGCACGACAGGAATCCTGTCAAACATGACCAGATGGTCTCTCACACCTATACAGTTTGCCACACTCTCTTAAATTTTTGCTCTTTAATTAAAATAAAATAAGTTCTGGTACTTCGACCTGGATTCATCCTAACACAGGTAGGTTTACCTCTGTGCCCAACTGCACGAGCAGGCAGACTGTTACCAAAGAACTGCAAGGAATGTCTGTAAATTAGATTCACTGCACCAGGGAAGACTAAAATTGTCAGCTCTCTGTCAGCTAAATGAAAATAATGAAATGTAAGTTACAAACAGCAGCAAAATTGGGTGAGTCATTCTATTTATACTATTTATACATGTAATTACATCTAAAGGTCCGAGTGCCTTGAAATTAAAAGAAGATTGGTTCTGTCAGGTACTTAAGGTTTTCTTGGACAAGGTCCTCGTAGAGAAAGCACTGTAGAAAGCATCTGTGTCAGCAGAGCATAAACAGCTTGACACCACATGCCAAATTTCAAGTGAGATAAGGCTGCAATGCACATCTTCAAGAAGCAGAGCTATGTGACCAAGATGAAGAATGACTCCCATGCAAAGCTGTGCTTCCTTCTGGTTGTGATAAAGAGCATTAACAGAAAGTTGACTAAAGGAGGTGGAAAATGCTGAGAACAAGTGAGATTTCCTCTCTTACTTTGAACCTCTCAGAAGGCCTTGGGGCCCTGGAAGCTTGGTGTCAGGATGTATTGCATATTAATAATATATAAAGCACAATTAGCACACATGGTGCTTTGCCAGCACACAACTTATACTTGGCTCCAAACTTCAGCTCAGCACTAAGGGGGGATAGAGAAGAGCTACATCATAAATATAAAAGAACATATTGATGCATTATTGAACAATTTAGTTCAGCAAGTCTTGTCAGCACAGATTTGAAAACAAAACAAAAAATAAAATGTTGTGTGAGATAGTAATCCAAATAAGGTATGGGATTTTGAGGATAGCAAAACAGCTGTGAAGGGATTGGGTTTTGTTTTCATTGAATGATTCAAAATTTTTAAAGTAAAGGCTTTTAGGATGGAGACTGTGTATTGATGGAGAGACAACATCCATGGCTATAACACCAAATACGAAAACAATGTAAATTGACTCTTTGTCCTGGTTGTGGCTGGGGTAGAGTTAATTTTCTTCCTAGTAGCTGGTGTACTGCTGTGTTTTTGGTTTAGTCTGAGAATACCATTGATAACACAAGGATGTTTTAGTTGTTGCTAAATAGTGTCTATACTATGTCAAGGACTTTTCAGCTTCTCATGCCTTGCCAGCAAGAAGGCTAGACAGGCACAAGGAATTGGGAGGGTACACAGCCAGGACAGCTGACCTCAGCTGACCCAAAGGATGTTCCATATCATATCTCATCATGCTCAACAAATAAACTGGGGGGAAACTTGGCTGGGGGCTGCTGTTCAGGATGTGGCTGGGAATCAGCTGGTGAGTGGTGAGGGATTGCATTGTGCATCACTTGTTTTATATATTCTAATTCTTTTATCATTATTATTATCATCACTATTATCATTATCTTATTGCTTTTTTTCTCTATTGAATTTTCTTCATCTCAACTGACAAGTTTTCTCACTTTTACTCTTCTGATCTTCTCCCTCATCCCACTGGGGGCAGGATAAGTGAGCGAGTAGCTGTATGAGGCTTAGGTGGCCATCTGGGGTTAAACCGTGACATCCTTCTGCATGAAAGAGTATAATATTGCATAACCCATGTTAGGAGACTGGCACACACTGCCTCCCAGAAGTCCTGAGTTTTATAGATATATTATAATAGGAAGAATCAGTAGGCTGATGTATGACTGATTTCATGTGTCCATTAGAGTATAGTGATTTTACTAACACCCAAAATGCTTTAAAGCCATGCTAGTTGGCACTGTAATTCATGGTGCACCTTAAATATTCACTTACTGAAGTCGAGTATTGGATGCTCCTGTTCATGAAACATGAATTTTTAATGCTTTTCAAATACCTGAAAGTGAGCCCATGTGGCACTTTATTGTGGCAGTTTATATAATAGATGTAGTAGATATGGTGTGGAGCATGCTTTTAATGTCCATTATTGTACTTAAGAGTATATGTGTTACATTACAGATGTAATTTGTCAGCTGTAGCACACTGTTACTATAAGAAGTTGCTGAAGGACTATCAAGACCATGGTTATCAATTATAGGTCTTAGATTGTCTGTTGAAAAGATAACTAAGCTAATTTGTTAGTAAAATGTACCAGTGGCAGGTTGTCAAATGAATATTTGTGTGGTTCTGTTAATCATATTTGAATTTGATTTAGTTAAGAAAACACCTAGCTGCTTGAATGTCTTTGTATTGTGGAAAGAAATACAATATGTGTTTCTTTTCAGGAACAAAATAAAATATAGACTGGTTGTCATTACTTGTGCGTGCTAGTAGGATATCCATGTAAGGTCATTTGTATGCTTCTCATTATTTTACCTCATAGACATCTTGAGACAAATTCTCATTTCTTTAGCTGGAACAATCTGCCAAGGAAACCCCAGATTTTTATGACACTGATTTTTTATTTTTGGTGAGAAATAACATCACATTTGAAAGGCTACAGTGTCTTTGCAAGGCTGAGTGGCATTCAGCAGGTCCATTCACATGGCAAGGTGCTGTCACCTCAGCTGGATGCAGATGAGGTTGTCCTGGATTCAGCAGCAGCAGTCATTTTTCTCCCTCTTAGTAGCTGGTGCAGTGCTGTTTTTTTGACTTTCAGCCTGGGAACAGCGCTGATAACACCGATGTTTTTAGCTGCTGCTCAGTAATGTTTACTTTGACCAAGGCCTTTCTGAGTCTCATGCTCTGCCAGGGAGGAGGGGAAGCCAGAAGGAAGCAGAGACAGGACACCTGACCCAAACTAACCAAAGAGGTATTCCATACCACAGCATGCCATGCCCACTATATAAACTGGGGGCAGTTACCCGAAAGGGCTAGTTCACTGCTCAGTCGGGCTGGGTATCAGTCGGCTGGTGGTGAGCGGCTGTATTCTCTTCCCTTGTTATTTCCCTTATCATTGTTATTGATGGTAGCAGCAGTGGTTTGTGTTACACCTTAGTTACTGGACTGTTCTTATCTTAACCCGTGGGAGTTACATTCTTTCGATTCTCCTCCCCAACCCCCCGGGAATGGGGGCCAGGGGAGGAAGCCAGGGAGTGAGCAAGCAGGCTGCGTGGCAGCTAGGCCTAAACTGCGACAGAGGTCAAGACTGAAGAACATAGCTCCCAAACATACTGGAAAGTCCTGTTGCTTACAGAAGTTTAGGATTCACTGATGTCTCAGAGTTTCGTGTTGCCTATGGGATTCCCCAAAATAAGCTTCAGAGGAAACAACTTTATTACCTGAACCGAATATGGCTGGTCTACCTGTGAAAAGAAAAAAAAATCCCAGAGCCTCAGGGAACAGCCAACATGAGATTGTTATGTATTTTAAGTAAGTGTAGGGAATGTGCTGTCAGGTTTTTTGAGTGTATCTTTTAGAACAATCCATATCAGCAGCTGCACTTTTGGGTTTGAATACAACAGAAGTGGTAAGCAATTTTAACTATGCAAATTGGAGGAAGGTTACCCTTGATGAACCCCAGTGTTTTTAATGGTGAAGCACTGTTTTTCCTACACAAGTGCCCTGGAATGGTCCACAAAGACAACTGACCTGTATTTTGACAAATTGTTGATCCCTTCTGATTTCTGATTTGCATGAAATACCATGTATGATAATCTGCCAGGAGTCTGCCTTATACACTGAGTGCTCTCATTTTCATGTGCTTTTGCTCAATTTACCTTTACCTTGCTGGGCTCAAACAAGTTGTATTTATATTTTTATAGTAAAACCTTAAACATTGGGATACAGCAGAATTACTGTTGAAGAATTAGTAAATTCCCTTACTTTAAACATATTTTGACAGTAATAAATTGTATTAGGGTAAATATTTATGCAGATGCTTTTGCTTAATGTCCAGAAAATATTTATCTCATCTAGCGGCTTTCCCGCTGCCTGACCTACTCATTCTTCTGAGGAGTCAGATGAAAATGAATCAGTCAGTGCTTATATTGGGAGACTGCAGCAGGAGTTCTACATTAGAAACAATTTCAGGAATGACAGAAAGACACATCTGTCAATCCAAGAATGGTATCTAGAGGGATCATAGGTTCTAAATTAAGTCAGGACCTGCCTTTAGCATACTTTAAATCTCATCACCAAATTGTATCAGGCAGGCTGAGTGGCAACACAGGGAGGATCAGGATCTTGAAGGCATACTTCTTCTATACCTTCCCCTTTACATTTTAAGCAAGTAGATATTTGCAGCTCCTGCAGCCACAGCAAAGCCAAGTTGTTACCGATTTGGACAGCAACATTTCACAACTACTGATATTGAAAGCTTTCTGTCAGAAAAATGCTCTGCATTTTTCTCTTCAATCAACAGCTACAGGAGTCCACTAATACTATGCGGGATAAGTGTAGGTGTTTAACAGACTGCCTGTAGGTGAAAGGTTTTTGCTTCAGCAACTCATCATACTTTTACATAAGTTACAGACTTTCCTACCTTTCAGGAATATTACAAACTCATAGGAAACTTTCAGGATTCAAATAATTTCTTCCACTGCACATCTGTATTGGAGTGCTCTGGCTTAACACAGGAGATGTCACCTTCAAACCACACCTTGTATTTCAGGGTCCTAGGCTGGTCAGTGAAATTTAATGAAGGAACAGCCCGCTAATTCTTAGGAATACTTGATCTTATATCAAATTTCTGGTTATATGGGAGTACACCAGATCTCTGTTTACAGATCTCTATTCCCCCAGTGAGTAGTATGACAGTGTATTACTGCCTTAACACTGAAGATTTCTAAGGTAAAAAACAAACACAGCAGTCAAATACCAACAATGCAGGTCATTTCCATATGTTCAATTGCATACAAATGAAAGAGATCATACCTGGCATACCTGGCAGAAAATCCTGCATTGCAGCCAGCCATAAAAGATTTTCTGCTATTTTGCCCAGGTAAGGAGCTGAAAAGGTCTTGAGAAGATATTTAATCTGAGCCCCAACTGTTAAATCAAATCCTCATTGCTGGCACTGCTTTCACTGAACTGGGACTTGAACAAGTGGAACAGTGTATCCTCACTTTCTCCTTGGGGTTTACTCAAATTCAGATCATTTCTCCTTTGGGATTTGGTAGGTCACACAGTATCACAGTATCACAGTATGTTAGAGATTGGAAGGGACCTCGAAAGATCATCTAGTCTGGTATTTAGTTATTAAAATCCCACAACTATTCAACATATCAAGTTTTAATACTCTTCCGAAATCGTTACTTACTGTTTCTAGACTGCTTAGACCTTTGAACTCTGCAAGGTAGAAAAACCTAGTGGTGCCCATATAGGAAAGGAGCTAAAATGTGACTGGCCAAGTACTAAACCCCACTCTAAACAAGTTGTTTGCCCATTGCAGAGGTCATGTGACCTCCTTTCTGTCAGAATGTATCAGCCCTCTCTAATGCTAGAAAACTCGTTGTATACAAACACATACACTGACATCACATTTTACACTAAACATCATGGCATATGCTACATTTATCTGGTCTTCTGTAGGCAGTAGTTAATTTTGAAATAACACAAGTTTTGGCATAAACTGCTTTTCATTCTATATCGAGGGACACCATGACATAAGCATAACACCAAATTTAGCTTCATACTTACTGGGAATATACAATTTTGAGCATCTGTATGTATTTGTATAAATAAAATGGCTAAAAGCATATATATATATATATAAAAATCATTGGTCTCTGGCCATACAGGTCTAATGGAAGAAGAAATTGTCAGATGGGTAACAAGTATGTGTGCTTATGTAGGAGAATGTGTAAAGCTAAAAAACTATTCATATAACACCAGATGCCAGAAAACAAACACACATGAGAAAGGTCATACAGATGTCTTCCTGACAAAGCTTTATTTCCTTAGCTACTGAATTCTTCTGTTCCATATTTACACACACAGTCTCAGGCTTGCGGCAATTCTGATACAGTCTCTATCATACACATTTTCCATTTTTATTATGTATGTACTTTGATCACCACCTAGATAGCAAAATTGTTGCTAGGTTACTATACAGTAAAGTCTCAGGTACTGCTGTGTGGCCTTATTTCTAGTGAAGAAATTAATTGTTTCGTTGATTAATGTTGCCTTTTTAATATTAAGTACTATAAATACTTGAAGACTGCAGTGTGTGTTGGTAAACAACAGCTAGCTTAAAGTTCAACAAAACTAATATAAAATAGCGGGGAAACAGTAGGTGTCAATGCAAGGATCACCTCCACAGGTGCAGTACTTTGTATGGGTTGCATCTCATTGTATTGTATGTTGTTTTTTCACATTGGGTCAAGACAAAGGAGGATTTTATTAATTTCTTTGCATAGAGACATTTTCCCTTGCATCTTCTCAATAAATCATAGAATCATAGAATAGTTAGGGTTGGAAAGGACCTTAAGATCATCTAGTTCTAACCCCTCTGGCATGGGCAGGGACACTTCATACTAAACCATGTCACCCAATCCTTTAAATGCATTTCAGTAAGAAGCATAGACTCTATAACAGTATATGGGAGGCAGTCCAGGCTGCCTGAAATTCAAAATATTATTTCCTGAGTTTTGGTCCTTCCAAATGCATATGAAGAAAAAGCGTTCTGAGATGCTTATACCATCCATTAGCAAATCTCATGCTTTAGTAAGTCCTATTTATGTGCACACCTACCTCTACTGAAGGTGATTGCAAAATTGCAATTGTCTTCAAAGGAGACAGAACATTACCCAAAGTGTTCCTCAAGAGGATGGATCACTTGAAATTGAAAGTGTATTAGATCAAGAACATAACCCAAAAGGGCAAAGGAAAGGACCCTTCACTTCAGCTGGTACAACAGGAGCCATGCTACACTTTCTTAGCTTAATGAAGGCATATTTTAAGGGCAGGATTCTGATTCAGAGGCACTTCTGTTTCAAAGTTACATGCTAGAAACATATCAACAGTATTTGCTTCAGCTGTTGGGGATTTGTTTTCATACATACATTCATTTCTCTTTGTGTGGTTTCAGTTTTCACAAAACAAAGTGAGGGTAGCTCTCCTTGCTTTGTTGGTTTGAGAGTCCTTAGAAGCCCAATGATTATTAGTAGCATTTGTGAAACACCCCTATGCGCGTGCATGCACGCCCACACACTTATCTCAGGTAAGAGCTGAAGCTCAGTGGTTGATTTTACAGTTAGCAACCTCCTCTGTACTTTCTAAATCTCTGGTCTCCTGAGATTGATATATCTAGATAGTTCTTGTGTATTGTCTTGTTTTGACAAATATATTACATTCACCCACACCTCTTGGCAGTCTTCCCTCTAAACTTGTTGACAAATATATACCTCTTACAGTGGACACTAGATAGGAACAAATTCTGATCAAATAATTGAAAGAAAACAGACAAGATTTCTAAAATTGGTCATACCCTGCATGGTTTTCTTACTTTTAAATCTGTTTCTGAGGCTTTATGTCATTTTCTCCTAGGACTTTTATCCTTTAGAGCAGCTTAACTATTCCTCTGCTCTAGAAATGCTCAATATACACATTTTCAATGCTATCACCTCTTTCATACGACAGGTGCATGACATCTATCAATGACAAATTTAGGCAAATCACTAATAAGAATAAATAAACCTGGGACTTAGTAGATGACAGACAGCTGGAGGATAACTGCATATGCTTTCAGATATCTATCTATCTGAATGGATGATTTAATTTCCTGGACTTACACATTGTGGCACACAACTATTTGATTATTTTTTTGGTTTGGTGTTGTTAAAGTTTCTATGTATTTTCTGATTCTCAGGCTAAAACTAGTGAACTTGTTGGGCCTTAGCACCTAATGGGTTTCTTCTGTCACAGCTGTGAAGTCATACAGTCAAGGCTGAGAGTGTACATACGCACACACAGAGACCCACACTCACACACATACTACATACACAGTCTGCTGCTCAAATCAGTGTAGAGAGAGGGAGGACTGAAGTCTGCTAACTGTACATACACACACGAAGACTCAAAACATGCAGGTGTCTCCAGCAGCTGTTTGTATAGTTGGCCTGGGCAGGTGCTGACACCTTGACCCATGCTCCATCCTGGGTGCTAGCCCTGAGCTCCTGAGTTCCCTGAGGTTTGTTGTCGTCCCTCTCTACTTGCTGGCACTCAGACCTCTCATCCTACACATCAGCTGCTCTGACTCAAAAATCACTGGCATTTACACGCACATGCACAAAAAGAACGGGGTGTGAACTTATATAACAGATAGAAATAGGATTAAATTAAAGAATAAGATAGACCAATGTGGCCTAGCACATGGTTCAGTCAAACAAGTGAATTGACCAGCAGCCTGTTTACATGATTGATCTCTTTTATGCTTTTTTTCTGTTTCCGCTTTTGTTTCTCCTTTATTAACACATATCCTTCCATTTCCCATCTTCGGTCCTCTAAACATCCCAGAGGAGGTATTGCACATTTTCACCATCTCCATAAAAGATTCTGTAGTAAGTTTTGTATAATCCCCAAATTCTCTTCCTCACAACCCACAATAAATTCTGCATCCCTGTGGGCAACCTGCAGGGCTGGGGGGAGAGAACCCACCTCAGAGGGTTTCATTCCATTGGCAGTGGTCTCCTCAGCCTGCTTAAATGGCTTTGGAGTAGCTAATTTGGGGTGCTCTGTTCTTAATTATTGGTCTACTGGCGTTGTTTCACCTCTTGTTATTCCTCTGATTCTCATTGGCATTTGAGGTAATTTTGATTAGTTCATAATCAGATCACCTAATGAAACTTAACAGGCATACACAAAGTTATACTTAGATGTAGGTAACCTGTCATTTACTGTGCACTAAGCCACTGCCTGAAATATTCTAGTGATCTAGTGAGTTTGCAGAGCATAAGCAAGAGTTATTATTTTATAAACAGATTTGCTCTTCTAATCCTAACCATCACCAGCCTAAACCTTCTTTATGATTGAGAAGGTTTACACTGCAGCATGTGACATTGAGGTAAAACATTTTGAGAAAATCTTCCAAGAGTAAGAAAGATGAACCAGCAGAACAGCCTTTCTGAGGACACTGTAGTGTCTCTTTTAGGAAAAACCTTCAAGCACAGGCTCCACATGTGCGTTGGGAAAAACCTATATGTAGTAGATCCCACAGAATAGTCTGAGAACAAACAAGATGACTTTCTGAGGTTTCTATGACCCTGTGAGTAATGACTTTCTCCGCATAGACAAGAATTCTTCATGCAACTTGTCGTTTGAAAGTTTGAACAGAGGTCCAGCTAAGAAAACTGTGACACTTTTAAAAATAACCAGAAACATTTATTATGGAGTGGACCATGGGCACTGAAAACATACCTTAAACCTGGAGGTATCTTCATCAGCTATATTGCTCATAGCCAAGTGATAGTCATTATCCAGGACTTGAGTACTTTGTACGTCTGTGATCTATTATCCAAAAAGTATGACTACACATCTTGGAATAAAGTCTTGTCTTTATTTGAATAATATTATTCTAAAAATATGTATCAGATCTCTGTGAAATTTTAAAATTATTTTTAATTGCTTTGGTTTTTTAAATTAAAAAAATAATTTT
Source organism: Pezoporus flaviventris (assembly GCF_033815535.1). Lineage (NCBI taxonomy): Eukaryota > Metazoa > Chordata > Aves > Psittaciformes > Psittacidae > Pezoporus > Pezoporus flaviventris. The sequence goes on from NW_026892595.1 coordinate 14,559,058, forward strand.
CTGTTGATTATTTCACATTTCAGATGCCATATATCAGAGCTGCAGACTCTCAGATAGTGTAAGGATGTACAAGCTTACTTATTTAAAGCAGATTGGCAGGCTAAGAAATCTGGAGGCTTGGAGGTGCCATTTAGAAACAAACCAGCCTCCAAACTCAACAGAGCTTGTCCAGCACACTCAGCTAGAGTATGACTTTAATAACCCCACAAAGTCTTTAGGCTGGTGTTTCCATAGGAACCAAAGTTGAATTGTTTGAAACAAAATAATGCACCTGAACATCTTCTATACCTTACATAGATTTCTTTTTTTGGTTTTGATACATATGTTTTCTCAATTAGGCAAAAATGGTACATGTCAACTCGTAGCAAGCAATTAAAACAGTTAGTGATCTCACTCTAAGTGTATTTAAATAGAAGAAGAGTAACTACACACAGCAGAAAAAAACTGTTTCCATGTTTGCAATACAGCTGAACTGGCTGGGAGTCATAATTCCCTGACTGAACTTGGTCAAATTATCTGGGAACATTTAAGCACATAAGACACATATAAAGGCTTCTTGGACTTTCCTTTTTGTGTACATAATCCTATCTGGCAAGTATATAAGATGATCCTCATTCATACGTAGAATCATAGAACCATAGAACAGTGAGGGTTGGAAAGAACCTTAAAATCATTTAGTTCCAGCCCCCTGGCATGGGCAGGGATGCCTCGCACTAAACCATGTCACCCAAGACTCTGTCCAGTCTGGCTTTAAACACTGCCGGGAATGGAGCATTTGCCTCTTCTTTGGAAAACCTGTTCCAGTGCCTCACCACCCTCACAGTAAAGAACTCCTAAAAAGTTTGAACCTGTTCCCAGTTGTCCTATCACTACCGTCTGTGATGAAGAGTCCCTCTCCAGCATCCTTGTAGGCCCCTTTCAGATACTGGAAGGCTGCTATGAGGTCTCCATGCAGCCTTCTCTTCTCCAGGCTGAACAGCCCCAACTTTCCCAGCCTGTCTTCATATGGGAGATGCTCCAGGTGTCTTATCATCCTCATGGCCCTCCTCTGGACTTGCTCCAACAGGTCCATGCCCATCTTAATTTAAGAGTAAGAAGAGTAAAAGTAAGAACCAAACTTTGAGTAAAGCCAAGTTAAATGAGCTATCAGAAGAACTGCAGTTTCAAGGTGACTTCTAATTTTGATTGTTTGATGTCAGGTGTTTGAGGCTCATGTGCTGCAGCGCTGAGTAGCAACAGGCCTTCCCGGGCCAGAAGAAGGCAGTGTGACACCACTGACTTTAAATGAGTTAAGTTGATGCAGAGCAGGCTGTTATAAATACAACTTTATTTGTGTGTTTTGAATTTTGGAGGCTGTTGCTGACAAACTAGTCATGTTTCTTATTGTCTCTTCATTTGCATTACCTGTGCATAGTTTTGCCAGTGAAATCAGTGAATTGAATTCCAAATTCACCGATCAGAATATGACCTGCAGTGTACGCAGGTACACTGAAAAATTACACTGTCATATATTTAATTTTCTCAGTGTTTGGGGATTCTTTCAGTAATCGTACCATAAATGATACAATAGACCTAAAAAAGCTTGTAGCAAATCAGTTCTGACACACTGAAAACTAGCTTAGGCTTTATAGAGAACTATAGAGACTTTATTGTTCTTTCTCTGTTTTTAAATTAGGCAGTGTTTTAGGGTCTTTTGGAGCCATGAGCTGGCTAAAGAAACTACAGCTGCTATAAAACAGGATCCAGAAGTACTTGTAAATAAAGAGAAATATTAGATGCAGGGCTGGAAGTAGATGAGGCTGTCTGGATGGGGATGAAATGTCTCCCCTCTCTCCGGGAGTCAGGGGCTCCTGGAGCCCACCGTGGAACACAGCTCCCAGTTCTTGCTTCTTGACTTTCCTATGTGGTCTCTGATAGATGGAAAGTTTCTTACTGAGGGAAAATGGGGCATTGGATGGGCAAAAACTCAAAGGAACTTACATTTAAAGCAATCCATAAATGTTTTTTTAAGCACTTGTGTATACATTTTTTCTCTGTGTTTGAAAAGGGATCAATACCCAAGGAGAACACTTTATTACTGTTATTATTTACATTTGGTATAATTAATTTAAGTGGAATTGATGCATCCAGAGGAAGATTTCTCTAATGGCAACTCAGCCTCTCCTGCAATCATCCTCATTTCTGTTGGGTTATGAGGCCATTTGACACAATGAGACAGATTCCAGTAGATGTACACTTGTGCCACTAAGTGTTGACGTTGAAGAGCCCCATCATTTGTGTGCTATAACCAGATACCATTAACTATACTTACTCCCAAAGTCTTTCAGTGTTCAGTGCCAGTCTTTACTGTATGCGTTGTAAATGCTCTGAATGCACAGGGTCAAAGTAAAACCACTTTATGTATCAAAGTTACCCTGAGGATAATCTCTCTTTTAGTCATTTAAAGCCTAGGAGAACAATTGGATTCCTTTCCTAACAAGCTGAAGGGGAAAAGAAGTTAGAAGAGTTAAAGGACAAATGCCTAATTTGAGGGCTTAGAAGATGAGCAGGAAAATATTACTGGGAATACTTGTTAAGGATTCTGCAAAGTTGCGTAAGAATAAAATGAAACTTTTCATAATTAGGCTGAAAGTGTCATCGTTCTCAGTTTCTTAGTGAAACATGAAAGGGAAAAAAAATCTTTAAACTTATTTCTGAATCATATAAAAATTATTTTTCCCTTAGATCAGGAAAACATTATGTGTCCTAAAAAAAAAGCCTTCTAAGACTCCTGCTGATACAGGACTGCCTTGATAAAGTTGATGAAGAGGGAGAACTTGGCCATTTAATCAGTCGTCTCAATAATATGCTGTTTCTCTGTCAAGCCCCTCTGATTCTGATACCTCACTAAAGGATTACATCTGTATTCACTAGAGTTGGTCATGAGTCAACTGCAGTCCTGAATGCATACTGGAAGTGCAATTGTGTGCCATAATAACCATTGTATCTACAACTCAACTATTTACACTAGACCAATCTAAGCAGCACATGTTGAGGGCTTTTGTGAGGCAAAATAAGAATTGTGTGTACGAGAAAGGGGAAAATAGCACAGAGTATATAGATGTGCCAGAAGTAAATTATTTCATTTAAAAGAAACAATGAAAGTGGTTTATAGTATTTCTTTTATTTTTCTTCCATCTGGTTGAAGGAAAGGTAGTGTTTGTGAAAGTGCTACAGCTGTGTGTTACAGAAGCTAGATGCAGGGCTCCCAGTTAAAACCTGTCACCTCCTATGTGCTGTTCTGCTCTTACTCCTCCTATTTACTGAAAACCCCAGCAATGCCTCCTAAAGATGACCCACTGCAAAAAACCTATTTCAAGAAAATTAACCAACATTTGCAATATAAAAGATACAGCTTAGTTTTCATTGTAATATTTTTGAGGTTGACAAATTCACAGGGGATGCTGAAAAAAAATATCATTTTGGTGTTTTCTTTTGTCTACAATGGCCCTTTTTTCTGTCCTAGTAACCTTGTCAGAAAAACGGTCTTTACTAGGATGTTCCTACTGCTGAGAGTATCTTATTCAGTTCATTGTTGAAGACAGTATTATCTCAGTCAACACCTTATCAAGCTGACTGTTGCTATACTATTTTTTTCCTTTGTCTGCTTTAAATATCTGTTGTACAATATTCTGTACTCTCTGACCTCTTTGGTAGGTAAGATAGCTTTTTGATAATTGTTTTATATCATGTATAACATTACACATTAAATTTTGAGACCCATCACATTATATCTAGTAAGGATCTGAAAAAGGACTAGATTTTCAGTTACTCATTTTATTCAGTTATTCTCAGTTTAGGATCATGATAATTTATCAAGGTGTTATATAACCTTCTTCTTCCCATCAGCTCACCTCCTCTTCCTCTTTCATTTTCTGCCATGCTTGCCGCTCACTCTCTGCCTTACACACACAGTTTTCAATTCATGACTCTAACTCTTCTGCTATCTGCAGTGACCTATTCTTTTCCTTGTGATTTTCTCTTTAATCCTTTTCCTATATTTTGATTTTCTCTTTACATTCTTGTTCTTTTATGACTTCTTCCCTCTGCAACAGGGTCTCCCATTCTAAAAAATCTCATAAGTAGGAAAAAACAGAAGCCAAAAACTCCTGATCCTGTCCTGTTTTTATCCAAAATGCTGTTGAAAAGATAATTTTCTTTGCCTCTTACTTGATCTCTGTACCTCTGTTTATATGTTTCCACGTGCTCCTCTCTCTCTACTACAACACACATTAATTGTTTTGGTTTTTTTTGATAGCAGCCCTTGTTACCTCACTCATTAGATATATGCTTTCTCCCTTTCTGCTCATCACTTGTTGACAGAAGACTTTATTTGCACAGCTACCTCATCATTGTTTTCTGTTCTTCGTTGAAAGAATGGATGTTGGTTTTATTCCCATGGCTGTAATTTGTTAATAGATGGGCTTGTCATCTGTTAATTCTTGCTGACATGATACGCAGTACTGATTGCCTTGTCATTTCTGGTGCTACTCCATCAGCTTTAATTTGCCTATTGTTTTGCACTGATGGTGTGTCAGCATGACACAGCAGAAGGATATGCAAGTAAACTGTAACTGAGCTACCCTGAGTATGAGAAGGTGGACAGCGCTGCTAATGCAGGGCTCTCTTCACCTCGTTTTCCCTCCTATGAAATTGTTACCCCTGAGAAAGAGCTTATATTAGGTAGGGTGGTGCCCCTGGCACATAGAGCTAGGCCAGTTCTTGGGTTAGCCTTGGTACACCCACCAGGGAAAGCATTGTGCCATGCTCTTAGGTCATGTGCTTTCAGGGCACAGCATTATACACTCTTATTTACTTACCAGAACATACCACTAGCCCAGGCATAAACCAAATTTACATAAACATAAACCAAGCAACAATTACAAATGCCTCTTGATAGCGTAGAATGTTCCTGTTTCTAACTGGGAGTTCAAGTGTTTTATTTGAAGACTTAGTTATTTTAATTTTTCTCAGTATAATTTTTTCTGCCTGTTTTTGCTTTTACCATCATCTCATGCAAGCTGTCTGTGAGATACATATAAAATCCCATGTGGCCGTCTTCATTCCTCACTGACAGACTGATTAATCTTGTTGACATCTGAAGGTCATTTATGGATCCTGCAACTTTGCCTAAGCTGTGTGGTGCTGAGACACCCAGGCTGGAGAATCTGTCTTCTTCTCAGGTCCAAAATCATCTTCTCTAATACTCAGCACTGCAGAAGGACCTCCCACTCTCAATCACAGAAATACATGTCCAGAATTGAAAATCTATATCCTAAACCGCAGGGCTCTTCTTCCTCTGCCATTCTCCATCATATGCTTTAGAGTTCTGTACATCCATGGTCAATCATGTACCTGCACAAACTCCACATGGCAGGGTTAAGCAGGAACAGATGCAGTGTATTCCCTCCTGTCTTGCTTAGCCTAGCAAGTCCCAGACTGTTGCTGCTTTGTTAAAACAGAGCAGGTTTGCAAAGAGTTAGAATGCATGTGCTCATAGTGGACAAGTTTACCAGCAAACCTTGTGTTGGCAAGAAAGAGAAATCAAATTACAGATCTGCTTCAAAATTTCCCCTAGACTAGGGTGACAGTACTTCTTGGATGGAAAAAGGGGAGAGACAGATAACAGATGTAGTTTATACAAAGACATAGTGGAGGAGAAAACCCTTTTGTTAAGTACATGATGCATTTTTCTTTACATGGATGTTGCAACTGCCCTCTAATACACGATTCAATTATTGTTAACTAAATGCACTATTTCAAATGGCACTTATAAGCAGCTATGCTGTGTAATGATGCACCTTTAAAATAATTTACAAAATCTTTAGCATGCACAATTCAAAGTAACTGGTTTGGAGCTCCTAAGTTTTTTCAGTCAACCAGTCTGTTTAGACAGAAAAAAAAAGAATCTCTCTGCTGCTGCATTTGGCATAGGAATAGGCATAATGCATTCTGCAAGTTTTAAGAAATTGAGAGGTCCAGGATTTGAAAGGCAGAACAGTAGATCCTCATCTTCTTTTTCTAATATGGGATTGCTAAAGCAGTAACATAGAAGGTACTGACTTTTCAGTACACAGAAACTTTCACTGAAAAGAGACATACCTGATTTTTTCTTAAAATTTAACTCTTTAATATTGTTAAAAATTTCCTGATGACATTTTCTAGGCAAAATAGCAAAAATCAAGCTAAGGCCATTTTAATTGCTGAAACCAAAATGTGAAATCAAATATGTGAGAAGCAACATTGTACCACTGTATGAAACAATTCTTTATTTTATTTTGCTATAGCATGATGATTTTTAGGTAATACTCTGGGTAACTCTGAAGGATTCTTTTGCAAGTGCTTTAGCAGCCACCTTTTCACACTCTGTATTTCTGTGTTTTCAACATACCAAAAGGGTTAAGGATTTTAATCTGAAATTTTTGTAATATTACTGTTCCTACCTGCTTAATTCACTTGTCATATGATACATGGTAGTGGATCATAAGCCTTTTCTCAGGTACATTATAATAAGCCATCTGACAGTAGATGATCTTTCAGGCATAAGGAACCACATACAAGATTCATGTGCGAGAACATGTGCCGCCATTGAGAGTGATAACACAGCCACGTGGCACTTGGTGTCATCTTCACTGGACCATGTAAAATCACTTCTCCATTTGTTCTGGCTAGTGTGAAGAGTCCTTTTATTCCTGACTGCATAATGGGAAAAGCAATAGGAAGTGTAACAGCTACCTCTAGCAGCTGTGATCTGTGTAGGGCTATAACTCTACAGGCAAAGATACATGTAAACAACATCTTTTAATACTGGATCTCGGGTTAGGATAATCTTATTTGAGCTCTAGTATGCAGGATTGAAATAAAGGTCATGCAGGAGAACAGTGATGGAAATGTTGACTTGTCTGTATTCATGCCCTTACTCTGATTTATAGAGAGGAGTCGGACCTCCTGTGTTTCAAGGAGAGAGATTATATGATATTCAGTAGGAAAGTTTGCAGCGCCCTCGGAGCAGCTCCGTCTGTGCTAGAAAAAAAACATGAATAACAGAGAGACCTATATCATACAACACATTTATTACACAAATAACTGATAAGACCCTGAACTTTTAGACTAGCATCCTCAGCAGACCACAATGTGAATCTTCAGCTGGACCTGCTTTTAGCATCCTACTCCTTTCCAAACTTTTTCCTTTCAGCAGAAAGGTTCTTATTAATCAGCATTTTTGCCTCTAGAAGTAGATTCTCTTCAAATTTCCCAACACAGGGCTGTGAATAAAAGATTTGATCTCCTGTCTAGGACAGCATAGCACCATCTTAAAAAGGTTTCTCTGTGCTACTTTGATGTCAGTTCTACAACACTTTCTGTCCACAGAAATTAAACAAGGTATATGGTTTTATTTATTTATTTATTTACTTATTTATTAGCAGTACTAATGCAATTTTGGTTAAATTGGCAGGAAAAAAACAACCTAATTCTTCCAGTGATTTCTTAAATGTTCCACATTAAGTTTGATTTGATTGATATTTTCAGTGGATACATCCTCTTTCTAAAACCTTTCCTAATAATGACATGAATTCCATATGCGTGGTTCACATAGACGCGTTGCTGACATATTGATGAGCCACAAGTGTTACAGAGGTGTAACAAGGAATAACACAAACAGTATCATCTTAATTGGACTTTGTGTCTCTAGCAATGAAATACCACCTATGTATTTGGAAGTAGTGTATGCTGCACCAATCCCAATATGTAGAAAACATGTGCAAGGCCTATTTTAACAGGCCTTGTCAGTTAAACAGAAACAAGGAATGGAATATATGAATGTAGTCTTACATGAAACCAGTGGGATTTTTTACTCTTAACCTTGCATATGTATATGTGATAGACATGTATAATGAGTTGTTCTAATGCTAGACATGAGAGAAGTCTGGATTTGCTTTTGAAAATGATTGTTTCTTGGAGGAACTGCAGCATGAATAGATTTGGCTGAAAATAAATAGAAATGTTACAGAATGTAGATAACTAAAACACCATTACTTTTCTACTAATTGAGAAAAGCAGTTAGCTATCTTTCCACTTAATATTTATTATAACACGATTTCTTTTTAGAAATGAGCTGAAACATTTCATTGAATTGCAGCTCCTACTAAGCATTGGTGTCCTTGCAGAAGAATAGAATCCTTTGTGGGAAAAGAGATGCCTCTTGGGTCATTTCAGTCCATCAGCCTGAACCATTGGTGGATGGATTTCATTATTCTTAAAATAGCCTTGAACATCTTCAGTGATGGAAATGCGGTAACCTTCACTAGCAGGTTGTTCCATTATGTAAGTGCTCCTCTGGTTATAATTTTTCCCTACTGCATTTTAATTTAGTTATTAGTATTTCCTGATCAACCTCATTGACTAATGAGAATAATTGATCCTTGCTCTCTTTATAGTCCTCTATTAAGTCTTTGTACGTTTTCTCTCTTCAACCTTAGTTTTGCATACCCATTTTTTTTAATCTGTCTCACATGTCTGATTATCCACCTTTTCTCATATACACCTGTATATCCTTTTAATCCACCCCTTTTGGGGGGCCTTTTTTTACTAAAATTGAGATATGGAGACACTAATAGTGTGGAATACAGTAACACATCACAAATAATTTAGTCTTGATATATGGTATATTTAATTAAACCAGCTCAATTCATAGGACTGGAGAGCCTCCTGGGAGTCAGTGAACCAGACAATTCTGTAGCCTTGTTTAGGATGGGTAAGACTATTAGTAATTTTATCAAGAATCATCTTAAAACCATGTATGTTTCTTTCACCTTTTACTCCTACTGAAAAGCTGCTTCATCATTTCTGAAACAGAAAACTTATTAAAATTTCCATTCCTGGATAGTTTGTATCCATTTACTCTCCTGTCAGCATTATTTTAAATATCTTTCTCTTTCCCGCTATCTTCCTTCTTCCATGATTTCCTCCTGTTTATTTCCCACATATACATACAGAAAAGACCTCGTGGCCTGGTTTTAAACTCCACTTTGCTGAGGTCTTTCAGCTTTGTACTGCAAGCTGGTCTGCCTGTTCGCCCAGTCATCCCAGCAACCCTCTTTTTGTGTATTGCAACTGAATTCAATTTCCCTTGAGTACAGGCAATGAGAGCTGCGTTCCACATTCCTGATGAGACTGAGCTGGTTCTTGTGCAATGACAGCAATAAGTCTCTTTCCCAGCAGAAAAAACTTATGCTTCTTGGGATCACTGCTTTTATTTCATGGCTCCTCTAACAGTGTGGGCTTACTGTGACCCTGGCTCTGCCTGGTGCAGGTCTCTCACATCTTCCATTATTGCTGGAGGATAAGCTTCTCTTATTCTTGGTATCAGGTCTTGGCACATGACCTTGTTCTGTGTGCTGTTAAATTTCACCTTGCTCAACATATTCCACCTGACTCCACATATTCCAGGCCTGAATGTCTCTTCTATTTCAGGCACAAGGTTAGGGATGAGATAGCAGGTGACTGAAGCCTGGTATCTGCTTGCAAAACAATTTAGCAATTTTCAGTCCCTTTGTCTTCCCGCAGGAATATGCTGTACAGCAACAAATGTGTAAGTATAGTGGGTTGACTTTAGCTGGCTGTCAGGTGCTCACTGAGCTGCTCTCTCACTTACCCTGCTCAGCAAGACAAGGGGAAAAAATAAGAAGAGAAAGCTAGCTGATCAAGATAAGGACAGGGAGATTTCTCACCAATTATTGTCATGGGCAAAACAGACTCATCTTGGGGAAGATAATTTAATTTATTGCTAACTAGAGAGAACAAGAAACAGAAACAAAATTAAACCCACCTTCTCCCCAGGCTTAGCTTCACTCCCAACTCCTCTACCCGCTCCTTGCTGAGTGGTACAGGAGGATGGGGAATGGGGTGTAGTGGTCAATTCATGACACTTCATCTCTCCCACTTCCTCCTTTTCACTCCCTCCCCCTGTTCCAACATGAGGTCCCACCACAACATACAGCCATTTATGAATTTCTGCACTGTGTGTCTTTCCCATGAGCTGCAGTTCTTCAAGAATTGCTCTGTAGGTCTCCCATGGACTACATGTCTTGCCAGAAATCCTGATCCTGTGTGGGGTCCTCTCTACAGGTTACAGCTCCTGCAAACAGCTTGCTCAGGCATGGGCTATTCACAGGCTACAAGCTTCTTTCAGGGCACATCCACCTGCTTCACTGTGGGGTCCTTCATAGGCTGCAGGGCAGCAGCCTGCCTCACCATGATCTTCACTATGGGTAGTAGAGGAATCTCCGCTCCAGTGCCTGAAGCACTTCCTCCTGCTTTTTTTCACTGACCTTGGTGTCTGTGGAGTTGTCTCTTTTTTGTTGGTCCTGTCTCTCAGAGTTGCTGTGTAGCTTTTTTACCCTTTCTTGAATACGTTATCAACAAGGTGCCATCAGTGTAACTCATGGCCTCAGCTTTGGGCAGAGGCGGGTCTGTGCTGGAGCCAGCTGCAACAGGCCCTATCCAATACAGGGATAGCTTCCGGTGCCTTCACATAAAAGACAACCTTGTAAACCAAAACCCACCCACTGCTACCAAAACCTGGACATGAAAACAAAGTGCAGTAGGGAATGCTCCTGTCTCTTGCAGTGGATCTGCCTGCAGCCTTGGGTTGAGAACCCCTAATCAAAAGACTTAACAGCCTTTTTCCTCCTCTAATCCCCATGATTCAGGTACACACTGGATTCAGCAATTTACACAGAATGAGTTTCAACCCAGCCTGATACATACAAGCCATGGCAGCTCTGCTTAGCAGTCTGAACACCCTCTGTTGTGCTTACTGGCCTCCAAGAGTTTACTGCATTCAAGAAGAAGCATCTCTGTAAGATGAATCAGCATTTCTGCTCTGACTGTGGTTTATGCTGAGAGGCATGAAGATGTGAAAGCTTGTATGTCATGTAGTCTTCAATGATTTCTGGGGTATAGAGAGAGTGAGCAAGTAAGCATTTTTAATAGTACATTTGCAAGCCTCCTGATGCACAAGATGCTCTCCTACACCTTGTGCTGGAATTCTGGGTGCCCCTTCCCTTGTCCTGATTTCTCTTTTGATCCTGCATGGAGGTGTTTGGGGCAGAAGAAACCATTACAAACTGACATTGACCTCCTGCATTGCCTGACACCTCGCCAATGAGATTGGGAAGGTGAGCAGAGACTAGGAATGGGGAGGAAGGGTGCTGGACTGGAGTTGAACCTGGGGAAAGGGAATGAAAGGTGACTTCCTTTGCTGTTCGTTTAATTGTTTATGTCATCTTTGTTTCTCAGTGCCTGAATCAGTAAGGAAAAGATGTTAACTGACAGTACATTAGCTGGAATTATCTATGTTAAGACTATTTCAGATACAATAGCAGGTCAGAGTATCAAGGTTTGCCAAAGGGTGCAGTGTGCTTTGTGCATCCCATCACACAAAAGGACAGCCCTTGTTCTTCTGTATTTTATCTGGGGGGCTACCGCTTTGCAGTTTTTCTCCTTTCCAGTTTGTAAGAACACAAGGCTCATGAGCATTAGTATGTAATATAGGAGTTACTCGTTTGACTTTGTTGAATCTTTCTATTTTCACTGATAGCGCTGTGCTTAGCTTGATTAACTGTTTCCTCGAAGGAGCTCATTGCTGAAAAGAGCCTATAGTTAGAAACACTTTGCTTCTACCATGGCTACACAAGGTCTTCCATTGTGTCACCAGAGAAGAGGGCATGGGGACATCTGACACACCACAAAATGAAAAGGATACTCTGAAGGGGTATGCAGCTGCAGTATTGTCAATAGTGGTAAGGTAAGTCCAAAGCTCCTTTTGAACACAGAAAAACTGTAAGGAGGATTCTCTCTGCTCATTTCCAGCTACACATTAACTCCTACTGAAGCAGCTACTCACAACTCTACATCTCCAAGTTTGCCTTTCAGCTTGTAGAATTTAGCAAGGCTGGATGTGACTTCAATCTCATTTGTGTTAACTGACAATTGTCAGGAAAGTATTTTGAATGATGAAGTGCTGTTTGGATCTCTGGAAAAAGATCATTGCACTTGATTTCAGAATAAAACCTTCCCAAATAACTGTTGAAATCATGCTGAGGTGTTCAAAACACTTTTTGACTCTAAATTTTTTATAAATACATTAGTAGGTGAACTTCATAAGGTGTATTTTAAATTACTTAACTTCCCACTACAGTTTGTGAGTTTCTATTGTGTCAGGGAGTACAACTTAGATCAAATGGCAAGACTTCTCTATTTTTTCCTTTCTAAAAGGAATATCTCAATGCTCATTCTTCTGGAAAGAGATAATATTCTCCTGTGGCTGGGAGATGATTTGGTAGAGCACATTAGCAGAATTCATCCTGAACAGCTCTGTTGGGTCTTAACAAGTTATTTGAAGAATAGCTGTCCAGCATTTTTGGTACCAGCTCATGGTTTGGAAGGACCTCTTTAAAATAATATGGAGGTTGGCACTTGCCTCCTGCATCATAAAGTTGTGTGGTTTGATTCTTCCTTGTGGTCAAAACCCTTGGGAATCAAATGTCCTGCTCTCACTCTAGACATGTCCCTCTAGCAAGGTATCTATTACAAGGTGGACAATTAACTGAAAAAGACTAAGATTATTACCCAAAAGCCTTGCACAAAAATATAGGCTGTATTACAAATATTTCTTAGTTTCTTAGAAATGATTTTGTGTTAATATACTATGTCAGGTAAAACATCCTGAATGTCATATTTTATTTGAGCTCACTATATAAATGGGGGAATCAGACGAAACTTTGTTTACAGCCTAGTTTTTGAGTTTAGCATAGCCTCTCTTACTCTGTCCCTCCCAAGTGCTGCAGCCTTCTAAACGCATGAAAGCTTGGTCTGTGCAACTAGACGTGCTGCTGGGCCTCAGCCCCACTGCAGCATTCAGCCAGCAACACTTGTCATGAAACTCTCAGACTTGTGAGATACCCACATTACTGTGTAAGTAGTTACATTCATGAGAAGTTCAGAATTTATGCATGCTGCGGGAAGAGGGTTTATTGTTGGTTTATGTTAGTTACAAAAAAATTTCTGTGGACTTGAAAATGAAATGTACTTAAGGAACCAGTTTTATTATCATGGAGAGAAACCCTATCCTCGTTATCAGTCTGCAAATCACTGTATAAAAGTAGCCTGGCAAAACTGGCTGAATGAACCTACCCAATTAACCCCAGAATATTTTATTCCTTCCTTGTACTCTGCTATTGCATCTGACAGTTTTGCGGCTCCTCTGATCTAATTAAGGATTTTTGGCAAGCATCACAGTGTTATAAATTTTGAAAGTATGAGCCAAACCTGGCTCATAGCATTTGCTTCAAATCAAGAGGAGAGCTGAACTTCCATTTACTTCTTGAACTGACAGATGAGTTTTCATGAGAAATGTTGACTTCCGTTTAGCTTGTGTGTAAATATATATTTATTTACATATTTATGTATACACATTTACATATTTACTCTTCCATGTTCATGTTATAAATGCTTGTTTTTTCCTAAGAGTTTATATTTTCTGGTTTTATTAATTAGGAAAACACTTTATGATGAAAATAAAAACAACTGGCAGATCTAGCTTTCAAATTCTTGTGTGTCAGAACACAACACTTCAGTCTTCCATTTGGCAAATGGGGGATTTACAACAAGACTGTGTGAAGCCAACCGATTCTCCTGGGTCAGAGGATGACAGGCATGAGAAGTGCAGTATTCATCCCTTCTCTGAGAAATTCAGGTAGAAATTAAAGTTTTAACCTGTTCTGGGTTACTTTTCCACTCTTATCTGGCGTTTGCAAGTTGAGTGGCATAACAGACCTAGAGGTTTTCTATGAGATGAGCTTCTATTCTGTGCTATGCTTTCTAGAAAGAAATTTTAAACCTGCGTGCTAGAATGTGCACCGAATGTTGGCAGATTCTCTGGCTGCTCCTTCTATAGCTCCATTCCTTCTTTGACTCCTATAGTTCATACAGGAGCAGTCGGAAAAGACTGAGGTACTGCTTAAAATGGCTTTTGAGGTGAGGTGTATCCCTGCCCACTCCCAACACCAGGCTGATGGCATAAGGAACTTCATGCCTCTGCTCAGGTATGTAGGTCTGGCCCAGTGTTGTGGGCAGCATAACGGTCCCATGCAACATTTCCACATGTCAGAGCCCACCCTAAGACAGCAGTGCTCAGCCAGCATCAGGAAGATGAATCCTAGAAACCCCTGGCTTCATGTGTCTCACAGGTCTATGGGGACTTAGAGAAGGTTAGCAAGAAGAATCCTCACCACTGTGATAGAGATATATAGCCAGGTCTTTAACACATGCGCTAGCCCCATCTGCAATCTGAGACTAGCTGGCATCCAGCAGGCCTTTGAGGCTTGGCAGAAAACCAGGCTCCTTATCTTCCTTTTATTCTGAAATTCATTTGAGGGAGAAACCATTATTTTGTGTGATACAGTACCAATACGTTGTTAAGGTTTATCAAGCACTGATGTTACTCTCTATAAGTATTCACCTGTCACCATGTTCTGGAAATATATTAGTAAACTACTCAGTGAATCTGTTAGCAATGGCTATTGTGTAATAATGACTAGGAGTCTGTTTAGGTTACTTCTCTGGTTTTAGTTAATAGATAGAAACTTGAATTACTCTGCTTTCTCATGTCTGGCATCAACAGCTATAAAAGATTTAGCTACAGATTACAGCTATGCAGAAAGCATCCCCCCTGTTGTTTTCCTGGATCCCAGTCCCTAAGACACCACAGAGGCAAGGCTGATCGGCTGTGTGATGTTAAGGAAAACAGCTGGTGTCTGAGCCATGGAGATGGGCAGTCCCTAGTATTAGCCCAGAGCCTCCACAAATACTTTATAGACATCTTTCACTAAGTGAAAACCTCTGATCTTTGTAGTCAGTATATTTAATAAGCTACCAATTCTGTGTGGAAATGCATCCATTATTCTGACATAAAGAGGACACTTCCCTAAGAGACTCAGTGTCTGTTTCAGTGGAAAACATGCATTTATCAATCCCTCTAAAACAATGAATAATCTGGTGAAAAGTCACATCTCCTGCCACAAAGGGAAAGTCACAAAGAAAAGGACATATGTTGTTGTTGAGTAATTGCCACAGAGCTCTGTTACTGATGGTGTTA
Source organism: Pezoporus flaviventris (assembly GCF_033815535.1). Classification (NCBI taxonomy): domain Eukaryota; kingdom Metazoa; phylum Chordata; class Aves; order Psittaciformes; family Psittacidae; genus Pezoporus; species Pezoporus flaviventris. The sequence goes on from NW_026892595.1 coordinate 14,574,257, forward strand.
GTGAGAATGTATTGTGTCAACATACAATAATGTACAATAACTTTATGTTGTCAGCAGTGTGGAGACCTTCCCTGAATATTCAGAGTGATACCATCTTCTAATTAGTAGTGACTCAGAGAAAAGCTCCAGAAGTTGCCACTAAGAAAGATAAATGCTGGTAATTGACATGTTCAAAAGCACTTAGTATTTCTTTAACACTAGTCTCTTATGAGAGTTATTGGATTTTTACCAATGATTTCAGTCAAAGAAGGTTAGGGCCAACAGCAAATGTTGAAAGAACACAATTATAAGATAGTTTTCTGAAAGACATTATTTCTAAATGAGAAATGAGGGTGACTTCCAGCACTACTGCACAAGCCTTTCTAACCAGTGTATTCCCTCAGAAGACATTTGTTTTTAAAAATAACCTTATCGATCATAAGGAGCCACTTAGTTTTTAATACCTGTATTTTCTTAAATGTCTTCAATTATCTGTATTCTGAACAAGTAAAACAAAAATCTTTAGGGCTGAGACGTTTTCACTGTTGGTGTAAAAGTACATCTGAAGTTTAGTGCTCTTTGGAATATCCGTATCTGTAATTAGAATTTGAGGAGCTCTAGATTACTGCTTAGAACGCTACTTACGATGCATTTTTTATATCTATGAAAAGATAATCAGATATCAAATTTGAAGTGAAAAACAGAAAGTACAGACCGATTAGGTTATCACAACCTTTACTCCATCTGCTTTCATCTGAAGTTTGCTAGACCAACTAGTGAACTTTTCTGCATTTTATAAATAGTTGCTAACTTAAAACTGCAAATTCTCTGCTGTAACACCTTCACTTATGGTTAGAAGTAAGAATTAAAATTCATCCTTCTGAAGTGATTGAAGTGGGGAGGAGGAAGAGGTTTCAATATCCAAATTGGATATTGAAAGACTCCACACTGCAGCAGCTGTTTCATTACAATTGTAAAGGCTAGAGGTAGATTAGCAGAATTCATTAGACTTTGCTCTTCTATATGGAGCAAGACTGAGCTGAAGGACAGCAATATAGTTCAAGTAGCAACATACTTTGTTCTCTTCATCAGTCAGAAGAATTGTGTCAGACAGAAGAGCTGTGTATTTGCTAAAAGCAAAATACAGTATTGAGACTGCATGGGAGGAGTGGCTGATTTGCCAGAGGGTTGTGCTCCCATCTAGAAGGACCTTGACAGGTGAAATGCTGCACCTGTGGAGAGAAAACCCCAGGCACATATGCTGGGGGTGATCCAGCTGCAAAACATCTTGGCACAAAAGGACCTGGGGTTCCTGGTGGGTGTTAGGTGGTCCATGAGCCAGAAGTGTGCCCTTGTAGCAAAGAAGGCAAATGGTATCCTGGGCTGCATTAGCTAAAGTACTGCCAGCTGCTCAAGGAAGGTGATCCTTTCATTCCACTTAGCACTGGCGAGGCCACATCTGGAGTACCATGTCCAGTTCTGGGCTCCTCAACAAGAAAGACATGGACTTACTGGAGAGGGCAGTGAAGATCATGAAGGGATTGGAACATCTCTCCCATGAGGAAAGACTGAGAGAGCTTGGCCTTTCAGCCTGAAGAGAAGGCTCAGGACCATCTTATTAATGTATATAAATACCTGAAGGGAGAGTGCAAAGTTGATGGAGCCAGGTTTTTGTAAGTGGTGTCAACTGACAAGAACAGAGGCAATAGATATAAACAGAAACACAGGAGGTTCTGTCTGAATATCAGGAAACACTTTTTTACTATGACAGGGAAGGAATACTGGGCACAGGGCACAGGTTACCCAAGGAAGTTATGGACTGTCTATCCGTGGAGATATTCAAAAGCTCTATGGATATGTTCCTAGGCAACTGGCTGTAAGCGGCCCTGCCTGACTGGGAGGACCGGACTGGGTGACCTCCAGAGGTCCCTCCCAAGCTCAACCATTTTGTGATTCTGTGAAGATGATGGTGAAGGATATCATACAGACATGTTAGCCACGCACTGGGCTCAAGAAGTTGGGAAGTGGCTGTGGAAAGCCTCACACAGGTAGCAATCGGGCTACATTAGTCCCAGTGCTCAGGGAAGACATGAAATACATGTAGACAATTTCAAAGCAGCTATGAGATGTCTTGAGACCTATACCCAAACCACTATAAGAGATGTTATAGTGAGAACAAGCTACCCCTTTTTACTTGAATGGAAGATATCATACCTATCCAATGCTCCTGAAAGCTTGAGGTCCAGGCCTGCACCATATGCATAGGTAGAACTCATCTCTACTAATGTTAATCACCTCTATACAAATGACCACCTTTGAACTAGACATCAGGACTCCTTCTGTAATCAACAGGAAGAGATAAACTCCAATTGAAACCCCCTGATCTGTCCTCAGAGGGGTGTTTGAGGCAGGTAGGATATATGGGTCTCTGGTATTAACTATTGTATTAGACATTAAAGGCAAGTAAGGTAGATCATATTCTCAAAGTTTCCAGCCAGCAATGCCCCTCCCTTACATCTCAAATGAGCCAGAACAACTGTGTCTTTGCAGCCCTGCATTACCTTCCACTGATTCCTTTTGGTTCAGTACTGCTTACCATTGTAAGACACATGTTTAAGTAGCCTTTTCCAGATATGTCACTGTTTTTTGGAAACTTTCTTTCCAAACAGAACTCATGGTCATGGAGCAAAACATTTATAGCTGGATAAATACACAAACTGTTCAGTTTAAAGCTGTGTAAATCATCTTGGCTTCAGTTAAGTTTATTCCATCTGCTATTATCATCTGTTGTTACAATAATTTATAATTCCCTTAATATTAAAATGTCAGTGAATCAGAAAAAGAAACAGATCTATGGAATTTTAGTAGCTAATGGCATTGCATTCAGCAAGTGAGCCAAGTCATATAATTAATCATATTTCACCACCATAGATGTTTGTAATTTTGTCATTAATGTGTATTTGCATAATCACATAATGAGATCTTTATGACTCATGCTTTATGATAATCTGGATGCACAATTTTCTATCTCAGAATTGTAACCACTTGCAAAACTGTTATGGTAGTTTCTTTTTTTTCAAATTGAAGAGATATGAAGACCCAATGAATGATCTGGTCTTGTTATCTCAGGCCTCTTCTGTGACTTATCCATAGAAACAGCTTTCCATGCTTACTAGTTACTTACAGAGAAGTTTCTAATGACAAAAGATGTATTAAATATTTAAGCGGACAAACCTATTATTTAGATCAGTGTAATTTCACAAAATTTCCTAATTCTTATTAACCACTTTATCTGTTTTCAATATTTTTCAATAATTGAAGAGAGGATTTTCTTTGGAGATCATATTTATGGAAAAAGAATGTATGTATTTTCAATCTACAGACTTCTGTTCTGCTTGATAAAAGTGCTTTTTCATTAACTTACTGAGAGTTTTTTATTAAATTTAACATTCAATTCATAGTTCTTAATTACATCTCATTCCACATATGATGAACCAATCTGGGCAGCTGGGTGGTATTCAGACAAATGTAACCACTTAAAATATCTTTTTTTTTCAGGATATTCTTTTTCAGGATTCAACCTGAAAAAAAATGTATTTTTAAAGCTGTGTTTGTAACAGACAAAACGTGTTCAGCTTTAAGAGTTATTTTATACAGCTGTAAACATTTTCATTTATAATTAATCCAAGTTGCCAAGTAGAATAAAAAAACCTGGCATAAATTTTTATTATGATCACTACTTTATCCCTCAACAACTTAGACCAAACAAAAAACTGTGGAGACCTGTAGTATGATTGTGAATGACAACTATGCAGACAGGAACATTAAAGATGACAGTATCTCTATGAATTTACAAAGATTGACATCATTACCTGTTTTAATGACAAATCCCTTCTAAATTGCAAAAGAATGTAAGCAAAGTCAGAGCTGGACTTGCATGTTAACACCTGCCTCACTGTGCTTGACTCCAGTGTCCATGCTCTTCACATGGAGATTTATTATGGCAGCCAGGAGACACACAGATTGACCCTGTTACTTATAGCTTTGAACATAATTTTTTCCCCCACCCACTCTACTTTTGAAGGTCTTTTGAGCTGTGCTTCAAACACTGTTCAGAGGCTTCATTTTTAACCTGATAGATGGTCCATTACAGGGGGTTTTATACCCCTTGTTTGCTGAGACTATGGAACAAATGCAGAGGACAGCAGCGTTTGAGAGGGAATTGGAGGTTGCCAATGTGATAGCAATGCAGGGCCCCTACGCTTAGCTGTGCAAAACACCAAAAAGAACCAAACCCAAGGAGCTTCAAAACCTGCAACGGTAATTTGAGTGGTTTAGATTCCAATGACAAGGTATAAAAACTCTTCTGCTCACTCATAATTCATATTTAGCTTCTTTTCATAAAGGCATTGTCCAAAGAGAATTCGCATTTTAAACACTCTCCCTGAGTATAGATAATATAATAAAGGATAATTAAAAGAACTGCAAAATCTGATTTTCCAAATCTACTACATGCTACTCACTTATTACTCACGTTTGATTTCAGTCTTGCCAGCTATTGTAATCAGATGATCTTTTGTTTACTCTGTTACTCCATCCCAACTCTGTCATTTATGCAATATGTCAGGTATAAATTCTAAAACGTATTTCAGATCATTAAGGTCCTGAAGAGTCTCCTCTTAAAAATCACTGGAATGATACCAGCTGACACCACAAGCAGCTGGTATGGATCCTAACTTTGGTTAAGCCAAAACTTTAATTATGGGGTTAGGTGAGAATTTTAATAGTGACATTTTGACCTACTTTTTATTTTTATTACAGTGTTACGCTACATAGCTAAAACATTACTTTGGGAAAAACTTTGTGACCATGATTAAAATAGAAAAAAGGTGTGAAAAATTTGGGAAGGCAATGCTCAAATTTAATTGGGAATAAAGTGGAGATAGATAAATTTATGTGCCAAAAAATTGTGGGATTTTTTTTGTTGGTTGGTTGGTTTTCTCCATTTTTTTTCCCTATTTTTTGTGGGTTTTTTTTTTGTTGTGGCTTTTTTTGTTTGTTTGCTTGGGGTTTTTTATTTGTTTGTGGTTTTTTGTTGTGTTTTTTTTTTTTTGTGTGTGTGTGTGGTTTGTTTTGTTTTGTTTTTTGATAGTTCTGTCTCCTGGTTGTGAGTGGGTCACTTCCTGACAAAATAAAAAAGCCAGCAGACATCAGCCCTCTCAGTGAACAGTCAGATGGCTGAACCACTGAAGATTCTGGGGACTTAATACACAAAGCTGCCAAGACCTGTACTCACAGCCTAACAAAGATTCATCTTTCTTTGGCACCTTTTTTGATAAGCTCCCAGACCGATATTTATTTAACCCTGACACAGACACAGTTGGAATTCCATTTTACACACAGAGAAATTAGTTCAGCAATAACTCCGCTGAAACTCCAAAAGCCTCAGGCTCAGATGGGTATGACTGATTTTTGTATAACAGCCAGCTTTCTTCTCATGATACCTTGCAAACTTCATATTCCTTCTCCTTCAGTTCCATCTCTCACAATATCTTTTATCTAAGGCAAAGCAATACAGATTGCCTAGCAAATATTAATATCTAGCATTTATCATATGTGGATGTGAAAGCAATTTATAAAGTAGATAAGTATCATCCTCTACGCTGTGATAAATCTGGGGCAGCTGGCATCAAGAGCTCTTAAAGAAATTAAGCTGCCTGTGGGAGAAAGGTAAGTCCTCTTATAGATTAACAGCAGGTTAACAAGTAAGAAACAAAGAAAAGAAATAAATGGTTGGGCTTCGCAGTGGAGAAAATCCATAGATCACAGGTATCTTTGCTGTGCCTCTTAGAGTGTATAGAAATGAAAAAGGGTAGAGAACAAGGAGACTAATGTTGATACCAAATTAGTCAGAGTAGTAAATATGAAATCTGATTGCAAATTACTGGGGACAAATGTCATGGTACCAAGCAGGCAATAGGATGACTGATTAAATTCTCTGTAATAAATGTGAAGTGATGCGCAAGTGGAAAAACAATCCAAGACAATGGGTTCTTAACTATCTATTTCCATTCAGGAAACAAAACTTTCGGTTATAATAATAAATCTTTTAAAACACCAGGACAGTTCTCAATAGTGGACAAAAAACAAACAAACAAAAAAATTGTAGAAATTACTGGGAAAGAAATAGAAAACAAACCAGAAAAGAAATTTCTTATGCCATTAATCCATGTTGTGAATACATTTTAATACATTTTAAAATGTGGCATAGAATTGGTCATTTTCATCTCAAACAGGATGTACTGGTACAAGAGAAAGTTCACAGAAGACAAAGGTTTGGAGCAGTTCTTTATGAGCAATAAGACTAATCAGGCAGCTGTGAAAGGAATCCACACCACATTATGTGGGGAAGCAGAGAAGGAGCAGTTGCTCATTGTTTCTTGTTATCTAAAAAAAAATGGCAGAATCAAATAAAATTGAGAGATGACATGTTCAGAACAGTCAACAGAAGACATTTTTTCCCCACACTGCTATTTAGACTGTGTATCTGCTCCAAGCCATGGTAATACAGAGTAGACTTGACTAATTCATAAAAGAAAAATCCATCTACAGCTATTAAGAACAAAGATACCAATTCTGACTCAGAAGCCCCTTATTTGCAGGTCACTGGAACCCAGGAACTTTCTCTGCTCTTACATTGCCCGTTACTAGTAGGCCATTGTCAGAGACAGGACAGATAGACTTTTAGAGTGTTTTAGAATTGTCCTTCAAAGCCTTATGTTTTCCAGAAGGATGAGGGTTTAGACCAACAAGAAAAAAACTCTGTGAAAATCAGGACTGGCAAAGCAAACCTTCGTACTCCAAACCTCCCACCTCTTGCAGGTAGGTGGGATACTTTTTTCCTCAAGATACTGATATTCATCTTGGCTGGCAGGTTCTGCTGTCTCTTGATCTTTCATTTTTAGAAAACTGACAGTAAAGACTACAGCTTTTCTCAGTCAAACAGCAGAAAAGCTTATAAGCAAGAAGTAAAACCAGGTTCCTCAACGAAAGACATAAAGGTAAGGCTTTAGTTATATAGACCTAGAAGCCTGTCCCCTCCAAAGAAAAACCCCAACATGAAACAACAACACAACACCTCCGCCCCTCACCCGAAATGCCCAAAAGCAATTCTAGATTACGCTTCACAACTGATTTCCCTTTTTTTTTTTTTTAGCTGCTCTAGAGCACTGGGAAACAGACAGCTGCAATGTATTCCCTGAGACATGGTGGTTTACCCTTCTCAGTTTTCTCTTCAAAAAGGGGTGTATCTTCCAACTTCATCTTTCATAAATACTTTATTGACTAAATTTTACCTTTCATAATGCATCATTTTCTTACAACTCTCTATCACAAGTCCTTTTATTTTTTTTACTCTTTGGAGCCGGATTTCTTTCTCTAGCCCACTTTTTATGTAAATAAAGCCTCTAGTGGCAGACTGCAGAAGTGATCAAATATAAACCTTTATTTGTATTTCTGCCATTCAAGGTTGTTCAGTAACAGAACATGGCAGTGTCTTCAAGGCTGTTGTAACAGGGTATGTGCTACATAAGGAGAACTCACTATATGGACATCTTACCAAAACCTGAGCTGATAGCTTGCAGTCAGTTCTTCAAGAACCACATATAAAATACTAATAATAAAGTTAACTGGTCTGACAGTCCCCCTTCTGCCACTATATTTGGTTATTTTTAAGTATTTTAACCATTCTTACAGAATTCCACTTAAAAATGGAGAAATGAAGGCACAGAAAATGAAACAAACTGGCTTGGTCATGGCAGAGACATGGTATCTAAGCCTCCTGTTTTCTGGTACTTTTTTGGGATCCCATTATGGGATTCACATTTTTATAAGGTGTTATTTTCCATTAAAAGCACAAAAAGACTTAAGACTTCTTTCTTTTTTTTTTTTTTTTCCTGAAATGGTAGCTTCCCAAGCAGCCTGGGTATAATTTTAGCTGTTTATGTCCATGAGAAGGTGCTGATGATGGTAAAGCACCTGATTTATATCAGGGTTTGAGTACTTCACTATCTAAATGATCTAAACTTCAAAATTGTTATGGGACAGCCATAACAACCTCAGCAACGAAAGGTACCTAGAATGATTACAATGATTACAGGCACAATGAAGGAAGGGATATTGAAAATTTTGCTTTGAAAACACAGCGTATTTTATATTTGTCTTCAGAGAAATATGCTTTCCTTCTTTTATGTTTTTAACCCTTTTATATTTTTCTAGTCACTTTTATCTTTACTGCAAACACTTTAATGATAACTTCTTTCAGCTATTCCCACATTCAAGCCCTCAATGTCAATATCAAGGTCTGTCATTACATTCTAGCAGTCTTGTAGAATATCCAAGCCCCTCATAATTTCTACATCACTATTTTGTCCAGTTTATCTCTTAGGACTTCTTCCAGAAATGCCTCACTCTAGTAAGTTTAGTGTCTCACACAAGGAAAAAAAGCTGTGTAAAAAGGATTATTTTAGTCTTAGCTTGTTCAACCTGAAAGTTTTTAATCTATGGAATGTGTCTCTCCGGTTTAGGAACCAGCAAATACTTTTCTGATGCAATATCCTACAATAATTGTTAAAACCAGAGAAATTACAACACACCTGAAAACATACAAAAATATTAGAATTTCCTCTACCACTTTAAAATTACGTTCACTCTTTTCATTGCACTGTGCTGCAGTGATACACACTCCATTTTCTGACAGATAAAAGCCTTTCATATTTTCCTTTGGTGTAATACAGACTGCATATTAGATGAGTGAGATAGGAGAGAATCATCAATTACTGCAAATAAAGAGATAAATGGAATGGTTTTCTAGCAAATTTGAAGCGTCAGACTGTTCATAATTATGAGAACAGATCTCCTAAGTACTTCCTGATAAGGTTAGTCATCTTTAACAGTTGCAGCATCAACACCTAATATGTTTCAGAGGTAGTTTGTTGCATAATCACTTAATATACAAGGTACCACAGCCAGAAACATTGTCTTCTTTCTCCCCTTAGTTTGATCACTGTGGTCTGGGCTTCAGAGTTAAACAACTGGAGTTAAGGGTCAGAGAAAGAGAGCAAAATAAGATTTGTTAAATTAGGCTTTGGACACAGTCATGACAAAGCAGGGAGATGAAAACAAAATTCAGACTGAACTTTCAAACTGCACACATGATTTTAGCAAAGCAACATCTTTTAAAGGCTGCACAAATCACAGAACTTAAATCATGCAGAGCTCTCTGAGGGCCAGATTCAAGCTGTGCTGAGGTCCACACACCTGAGGAACATAAAGGGACCTTGAAGCAGCCTTTAATGTGCAGCAGAGGATTGCCCTAGAATGGAGAAATCTGCAGTTGGCATAAAAATGATGTTGCTATATCTTCATCAGTCCCTCTGGTCTACAGCATATAAGAGGCATGTCAAGGACAAAAGGGAGAGCAGTCAGAATATATTGTGCACTGCAGAGCCTTGCCAGTGTAATGGGAATTTTGGATACCAGGCACTTTAGAAGCACAGACGGGTGTTATGATGGAAGTTCTCTCCGTCCTCATATTTCTCCCCTTTAAGAAATACCTCAGCTTCCAGAATGGTCCCTGCTGCTTGCTGTGGAGGTCTAGTTTAAGGGTTTGCAGCAAGAGAAGTAGCATCACCAAAAATCTCAATGGTTAAGTAACAGTGATTTATAGCTGTTAAAAACCAACTTGTAACCTTGTGGAGATGGTTCACTATATAAAAGTCAGGCTCACTGTTTCTGCTATTGCTGTTATCCAGATAATCATTCAGACAAATTAATGAGTCTACTGCTAGCTGAAACAGGTTTCTAGCAAAGTAAGTTTAGCTGCAGCTGGCCCAATGGTGGGGAGTCAGCATAGTCTGGCTAATTTTGCTTTGTGTAGAGTCAATTGGGAGCTCATTCTTCATTCATCTGAGAGCACATCAAGGTCAAATGGCAGTGCTGAAGCCCTTGGTTTATAAACACCCAGGTCTTTTGGCAAGACAGACTGGATTCAGGTCAAGTGCGAACCTCTATATTTCTGTCAAATTAACCTTAACACATCATGGTGTTTATGTCAGCTGGTTGTATAAAGATGGACGATACCTGGTATGGCATTAAATAAGATATATTTAGATAAAAGATACTTGTACACCATGAATACCTGGGTTAAAGCTATCTCTCAAAATTTTATATAAAAATATATAAACCAGCTCATTTTAAGTGGCAGAAGGTGATTTCATCATTTCCACTCAGGTGACTGTGTGTAGTCTGTGTGTGTAGGCATCTGAAAACTAGACCTGCTGTGTCTAGAAACCACAGGGTAAGCAAAATCAAAGCTGACTTATCACACCTTAAAGAAAAGGTCCTTTCCCATCTAGAAGGGCCTATTGTGCAGGGCCATGAGGATCATTCAGGCATCGCAATATATATGATAACTTTAGTTAACCACTAGCAACAAAGTTGATAAAAACGCCCTCCTTTTGCTCCCTGATTTCAGAATACTGCTCCCAAGCCACTTTGCTCCCTCAATTATGCCAGTGCAACCACATGAGTGTAGCATTGTATCTGTCTGTGGTCACTGAAGTATAGAAAAAGATCTATTTTCTCACCGATACAGCACAAACAACAGCATAATACGAAGGAGGCAGAAAAATCTGCAAGAGAATAGAGATAGTTAGCCAGGCCAAGGGAGAGTGGAAATGAATTAGGCTAGTTTTGACAGTAAATAAAATATATTTTTTATTTTTCTCCTGAGGCAATCAAATGCAGCCAAGCTTGCTTTGTCTTAGAGCCCTTTAAAAATTGCCATCCTGTTTTCCAGACATTGCAAAACATTGGTACGTGAATAGCCAGAATTAGATTCTGATAACCTTATCACATTGTTTTAGTGTGCAAAGACACTGAGGTATATGAAGGTAGTATATCCAGACACTGCTACTTGAAGACTTGAGATCACATGGTGGAGAGATGACAGACAGATAGACAGAACTATCAAATCACAAATCTGTAAATAAACTATAAGCCTAGGAAAAAGTTTTATTTGCTTAGTCTGAGACTTCTCCTGTGTTTTCCTCAAGGATTTAGCCCTACTTCTGTTAATAATTTAGCTGTAAGCCAGAGTACAATATTTCAGTAATAATTATTGTGATAAACAATACTCTTCACTTCACCTAACATTAGCTGTAAGGCATTACATCTGTAGTTGAAGCTGGTTATCAAGACTCCTTCATGTAGCAGAGAGAGAAAGTCACATCCATCCCAAGACACCTGATAGGGAAAAAAGAGGATGAATATCCTCTGGAGGTGTCCCCATTTCTTCATTGATCGTAGAGGGAGGCTAGACAAATAGCTTACACAAAGATGTAAATGTTGAGCAAATAGCTTAGACTAACTCATAAATGGTGGAAGTCAGCAAAGATAAATCCTATTCTTCACTCTTTCCCTTTGTCTTTTTTTTTTGGTCATAGAATAATTTCATTGTGTCCCTTTTCAGCACAAATTCTTTAAATCAAGGTACTGAAACTGTTAATGGTGGTTGCCTGTAATTACAGCTATATCTGCACTGCACAAATACGCATGCAGCACATCCATCTTCCCAGAACACTTTACAGAGCATACTTACTGGTTCAGAGTTCTGAACCAGGAGGATAGATTCTGGAGGATCTTGGGAGCAGGGAAGAGACCTTCAGGGCACAAACCCTGGACTGACATTGGCACTATATATTTTAATGGTTTGCTGTTTTCCAAAATTAAAGTCCTGAATTATGTTATTCAGAAGCTAAAGCCAACACTTAATGTGTTTGCCTGCTCAGTGTGCAAGTCATTAGTGTATATAGTTTATCCTGGCACAGGCCCGTAACTCCCTCAGTAGTGCTACACTGACCACTGCTAATACAACATTGTCACCGAAACAATTTTCACTGAAAACACCTCATTAGATCAGTTAATCTCTCATAAAAATTGCTTTCTAATAGGCACTTGTGTGGTGGTCCTTAATGTACTGCTTTGGAGTAGATTCTTTAAAATTTGGAGAAGAAATATTTTCTTTTTACCTTTAAGATTATTTTTGACACATAGCTCCTTGTATTTCTTGATTTCTTCTTCTTCTTCTTCTTTTTTTTTTTTTAACATAATGTATTTTGAATTCAGAAAATATTTCCAAGAAAGGGAAATAGAAATAATAGAGAAACCTCCTTTTTACTGGATAGCTATGAAAAATGGGGGAAGATTTCTATTTAAGCCAGTTTTAAGATATGCGTATAATAAAAAGAGCTGGAAAATAGATTATGAGATTATATTTGCACCTTAAGGCTACTAAAATATAAAATATTCCTCCTTTCCACAAGCCCCTTACAGTGATGTATAAAAAATAGTAAATTTTACTTATTATGATAACTATCACATAAACTAGTTTATCTATTGGCTACAAAACCAAACCAAACCAAAACAAAAAACTAAACCAACCAACCAACCAAACAAACAAAACCCAAACCCCACAAAAATTAAACCCACTTACATTTCCAGCTAAGGAAATGGAAGGAAATTCATTCTGCTGCTGCCAGCAAACTGAAGCTCTGCTGCCCTCTTCAATATAACAAGCACTAACTAAGAAAAGATGTTCCATAAATTTAGTAAAAAATAAACGTATGTTCAGTTCTTTGGAAATCCGAATTAATAACACTTTTGGAATGTGTACACCAGAGCTCTCACCTTTGCTGGAATATATCACTACCTTTTTCAGAATAAGGTTACGATTTTCTTTGTATCCTTCTTCACAGCTGTGTGACAGCTTTTGTTCCCCCTTTATGTCAATCAACTGAAACTCACTTCAGATTCCATTAGAAAATCAATCCTGTTAGTGAATTGAATCAAAAGAGGTCATAATTCCAGTATTTTTCCTCTCCAATGAATACACCAATGACAAATTCTTTCTGTCCAGCACATGTGGGAGACAAAATTAGAAAGCAGAGCTGCACACTGAAGCATGGATAGACTGAATGCATGTATTGAGCTGCTACTACTAGGTCTTAGCTATGGCACTGCTAACCATACTGATTTCACTCAGTGCAGATGAGGTGCAAGGCCAGGTTCATTGTGTTACACAAGAGCAGATGTGTAGTGACTCAAAATTTGTGATTTTCTACCACATTTAAAGAGTCCATTACTACAATAGCGAAACACTCACTGCCAGCAGAATTTTAATGCATTTAATAAAACATGGAAATCAATAACAAGAACGTCAGTGAAAATATTTTTCTGTCAATAAATTTTTTACAGACTCCTGGGATGTGTTATGTGGCTTGCACTTCTAATGGCTTATTTTGGAAAATTAAGGGTTACTGAGCACATTAAGTTCCCAGTCCTATCTGCACTGAAATTATTTCTAAGATGTCATTGATTCTCATCTGTTATGCTTAATTGGAAGTTCTGAAGTAATTTTCTCTCTCTTTCCCCGAGTACATATTAAGAAAACACAGTTATTTGCATGATAAAGTACAATATGCAATTAAATTTGACTAGTTTAAAGAATTAGTGTAGTTTTAATGTACATTCAAAGAACTCATGCTATATTGATTACAATTGTAGAAGTCCAGCAAATTTATTTGCACAGGCATTTGAATAATTCTGTTCCCGAAAGCTAATTCTGCTCTCAGCACTTAGTTACAATTGCCCATCTAGCAATATTTGGACAAAAGCATATAATTTCTAATTTACTCAAATCCGATCCTTTCCTATGTTGGATATCTGCTCTCATTTCACATTAACCTGGTGCAACCCAGACCACAAGCTAGAGAGATCACTATTTGCACAGGGAAATTTATATTGGTTACAGGCTGCAGATGGGGCCAAACTTCAGCCTAGACAAGACCTTAGTAGGGTATCTTCCACCTCTCTGGTGGAGGTCCCCCTGCAGCAGGTGGCTGAGCTGCGGGATGCTGTTAATAGACTGCAAGATGTCAGGGAAGCTGAGAGCAAGGGTGTCCCTGCCCATGGCAGGGGGGTTGGAACTAGATGATCTTAAGGTCCTTTCCAACCCTAACTACTCTATGATTCTACGATTCTATGCTTGCTCCCGGCCCAAACTGTGCAGGGGCCTCAAGCTTCCCCTCTAGCTCATGAAGGAAAGAAGGAGGCCGTTAACCTGGGAAGCTGGGAATTAGTGACAAAAAAAAAAAAAAACCCACAACAAAAAAAGGAGGAAAAGGACAATCAAAAGCAAGGGACTTCCCTTTGCTGTCCTGCAGGGGGCTAATGAGGAAAAGCACTCGAGCCAGAAACAGCTGGCTGATGCACTGCTAAAGAAGATCTCTACTGGTGCTGCCAGGAAAAAAGCGGCGGGTCGTAGTAGTAGGGGACTCGACTTTGAAAGGGACAGAAGCTCTCATCTGTCGGCCTGACCCAGTCTCAATGGAGCTGCGTTGCCTACCAGGGGCACGGATCAGGGATGTTGCAGAGAGGCTGCCTGCTCTAGTAAGTCCCACTGACTGTTACCCACTACTAGCGATCCATGTGGGTGCTAGTGATACAGGCAGAAGTAGCCTGGAGAGCACAAAGAAGGTCTACAGAGCTCTGGGAGAAGTGGTTAGGGGCTCTTCAGCTCAGATTTTTTCGTCATTTCTCCAGGATAAAGGGGAGGGCCTTAAAAAAAGCTAGGAGGATTGGCCAGGTTAATAAATGGTTAAAAGGGTGGAGTCATAGTCAGGGGTTTGGGTGTCTTGAACACGGGACCCAAGTTTGTAGGCCAGGTCTACTGGGGCCTGATGGATCTGGTCTGGCAACGAAGGGGAAGAGCAGTTTTGGTAGGAGGCTTGCCAGGCTGGTCAAGAAAGCTTTAAACTAGATGTGTTAGGGGAGGGGGGCATCATTCCATCCCAACACACCCAGTCAGTTACCAGCAGCTATAATAAATGCTCGGAGCAATGTAGAGGTATTCCAGCTAATGAGCCGGATTCATCTGGAGCTCAGCTCAAATGCCTCTGTACAAGCACCTGTAGCATGGGGAACAAAGAAGAGGAGTTAAAAATGTGTGCACGTGTACAGGGGTATGATGTAATAGGCATCACAGAAACATGGTGGGATGGCTGCTATGGCTGGAGTGTTGGAATGGAAGGTTACAGGCTCTTTAGAAAAGTCAGGCCTGGCAGATGGGGAAGGGGAATTGCTATTTATGTTAGGGATAGGCTGGAGAGTATGGAACTCTGTCTGGGAACAGGTGAGCAATCAGCAGAGAGTCTGTGGGTCAGAGTTAAAGGGAGAACAGCTCTGGGGGACATTACTGTGGGGATCTGTTACAGACCGCCTGATCAAGGAGAACCTGCGGATGAAGCACTCTATAAACAGATAGGAAAAGCCTCACGCTCGCAGGCCCTTGTTCTCATGGGTGACTTCAACCACTCTGGTATCTGTTGGAGCAATGGTACAGCCGGACACAAGCAATCCAGGAGGTTCCTCGATTGTGTGGAAGACAACTTCCTTCTGCAAGTAATAGAGGAGCCGACAAGGAGAGGTGCCATGCTTGACCTTGTGCTCACCAACAGGGAAGGGCTCATTGGAAATGTGATGCTCCAGGGCAGCCTTGGATGCAACGATCATGAGATGGTCGAATTTGAGATCCTCAGGACAGTGAGAAGAGCGTGCAGCAAGCTCACTGCCCTGGACTGCAAGAGAGCAGACTTTGGCCTCTTCAGGAACCTGCTTAGTAAGGTTCCACAGGATATAGCCCTAGAGGGCAGGGAGGCCCAAGACTGTTGGTTGATATTCAAGGATCACCTACAGCAAGCTCAGGAGTGTTGCATCTCAACTAGAAAAAAGTGCAGCAGGAGGGCCAGGAGACCTTGGATGGATAAGGAGCTGCTGAGGAAAATTTGAAGGAAAAAAGAGGCTTATAAAAGGTGGAAGCAAGGACAGGCAGCCTGGGAAGAATACAGGGATGTTGTCTGGGAAGCTAGGAAGCAGATTACGAAAGCTAAGGCCCAGTTAGAATTAAACTTAGCTAGGGATGTTAAGGATAACAGGAAGGAATTCTGTAGGTACATCACAAATAAAAGACTAGGGACAATGTGGGCCCCCTCAGGAAGCTCTCAGGAGAGCTGGCTACCCTGGATTTGGAGAAGGCTGAGGTTCTCAATGGCTTCTTTGCCTCAGTCTTCACTGGCAAATGCTTTGAGCACACCACCCAGGTCTTGGAAGGCAGACGCAGGGACTGTGAGAATGAAGACCCTAGGCCCACGAGAGGATCTGGTTCGAGACCATCTTAAGAACCTGAACATACACATGTCCATGGGACCTCATGAAACCCATCTGTGGGTCCTGAAGAAGCTGGAGAATGAAGTTGCTAAGCCACTGGCCATCATATTTGGAAAATCATGGCAGTCAGGTGAAGTTCCCAATGACTGGAAAAAGGGAAATATAACCCCCATTTTCAAGAAGGGGAAAATGGATGACCCAGGGAATTGCAGACCACTCAGTCTCACCTCTGTGCCTGGCAAAATCTTGGAGCAGATTCTCCTGGAAGGGATACTAAGGCACATGAAAATCAACAAGGTGCTTGGTGACAGCCAGCATGGCTTCACTAAGGGGAAATCCTGCCTGACCAATTTGGTGGCCTTCTATGATGGGGCTACGGAACTGATGGACAGGGGTAGAGCAGTTGATGTCATCTACCTGGACCTGTGCAAAGCATTTGACACTGTCCCACACAACATCCTTGTCTCTAAATTGGAAAGACATCAATTTGATGGATGGACCCCTCAGTGAATAAAGAACTGGCTGGATGGCTGCATGAAAAGAGTTGTGGTCAATGGCTCTATGTCTAGCTGGAGACCAGTAACGAGTGGTGTCCCTCAGGGATTGGTGTTGGGACCGGTCTTGTTTAACATCTTCATCGCTGACATGGACAGTGGGATTGAGTGTGCCCTCAGCAAGTTTGCCAATGACACCAAGCTGTGTGGTTCAGTTGATACCCTGGAGGGAAGGAATGCCATCCAGACGGACCTTGACACGCTTGTGAGGTGGGCTGATGCCAACTTCATGAAGTTTAATCATGCCAAGTACAAGGTTCTACACCTGGATCGGAGCAATCCCAGGCACAGCTACAGGTTGGGCAGAGAAGAGATTCAGAGCAGCCCTGAGGAGAAGGACTTGGGGGTTTTGGTCAATGAGAAACTTAACATGAGCTGGCTTCAGCGTGCGCTTGCAGCCCAGAAAGCCAACCGTATCCTGGGCTGCATCTAAAGGAGTGTGACCAGCAGGTCAAAGGAGGTGATCCTGCCCCTCTCCTGTGCTCTTGTGAGACCTCACTTGGAGTATTGTGTGCAGTTCTGATGTCCTCAACATAAGAAGGACATGGAACTGTTGGAACAAGTCCGGAGGAGGTCCACAAGGATGATCAGGGGACTGAAGCACCTCCCGCATGAAGATACGGTTTAGCGTGAGGTGTTCCTGCCCATGGCAGGGAGGTTGGAACTTGATGATCTTAAGGTCCTTTCCAACCCTAACTATTCTATGATTCTATGATTCTATTCTATGATTCTATGATCTGCTGAGCAGGATAAGGCTTCTGCATATGCCCAGAAACACTTTGTGATTTAACCCTAACTTCCCTCAAAGGACTCTTATCTCTGTTTAACATGCTTTTTGACCTATACTTTTTGAAATCTCCCTCACTGCTCCAAATTTGCCATGTTTCAGCATGAATTAAGACGACATCATCTGAAACTATCACAAAGATTTTGCTGGTTCTATTCCCATCGACCTTAGTTTTTTACTCTTTAAACATAGACATCAGCTCCTTTTACCTCCCCGTGTGTGCCTCCAACTTGATTCCTGAGGCCAAGCAAGCAAAATTCTCCTCGTTTTCTCCTTTTCTCATGACCAGCAAAAATAAAGCATAAAAGCTGCAACTCAATTAGAGGGCAGAGGAACTCACTGGCTGAGAAAAAGGAAAGGCTGCAGGGAAAGCTCGGTCCATGCTCTGCAGTGAGAAAAGAGGTACCTTTGTATGAAAAAAGAATCTGCATGATTGCCCTTCACAGGAAGGAGAAAAAAGCAGGCAGGCAACACAGAGTGGACCATTTTTCTTGTGGAGAGACCCAAAAGCCTCCAGACAAAGTGAGAGCCCAACATTGCTGGCAGTCCTGTACCTCCCACCACCTCTCAGTAAAGTGCACTCACGTAACCTGGTCATGAACCGACATCCTTTGAAAGACAGCATTTCTCAGAGGAGCAGATGCTTTTTCTTGGTAATGATGCACCACTAAGGTGACTTAAATTCCAATTCAAAATCCGTATCCGTAGGACACACCCAGGCAAAAGCTCCAGCTTTGTTAACAGGAACTTCAAATGAAAAAAGCTGTTAATATATGGTCTAATACAGCCAGTTATGAAGAAAGCATATGAAAGATTCCACTCTTTTAGTAACTGTAGAACTTGTAAGGCAAACCATGAAATTATACTGGAAGGAGCTCATTTGAGTTTCATGAATTCCCTACCCTTGAAATCCAATTTCTGTGGTTTCTTGCATGTTAAAAATGGTCACTTCTGTCTTTGCTAGTACTGTGGGGTTGATTACCCTGGCAAGCTTCATTGCCTCCAAGGAGGAGAGGAAGCTATGAGATAATGTGGTTATATGTATGACACTCACTTAATAATTTAGTGGAATTGTTAATTGATCTAATTATTCAATTAATGCTGGAAGGCTTGAGAAATCTGGTTTAATTTCCTTGCTCCCTGCAGTCAAATTGATAGGACTGTTTTTTATTGCCAAGAATCATCCATATTTACAGACTTGTATATTCACAAACATCTGAGAGGTTTCAGCCTCAGTATCCTTCTGCTCTATTATTTGCTCTTTCATCTCCTCTCAAACATGGACAGAATGATTGATACTTGGTCTGCAGAGACTAAATATAAAATACTTATCACATTCAAGTCGCATGCTGGAAATAAAATATAATTTTGGCTGTTAAAGTGTCCTTCAATAAAACAAATTCAAAACAAAATTCAGTCCCTATCCTTGTGTGAAAACAAAAATCCACCACAAATAACCTGTTAGGTTGGCTGTTTTTAACCTGTGTTGCAAGCTCTTTCTACTGTAAGTAGTATCTATATGCAGGCACACACATAGGCAGTTTCAAAAGTTTCCTTTCTCTTGTCCTTGTGGTTTGTACACAATATGCATTAGACTTTTTTGAGTGTTCGGCTGTTAAAACTCAAGACAGACTTTATGACTAGATGATAAAATAATGTAATCTGCACTAAAAGTCAAAATATATAAAGCATGTTATAAGTAGGTTAGAGTAATGAGGATAAATTAGAGGAAATTTGTGTAAATTCTTGATGAGGAGGAAGTTGTCGAGGTGTGACATTGGTTGCTGTATTACTATTTTTTTCTTTCACTCTTATTTCCACCCAGGCAAAACTCTTAGAAAGTGTCTGAACACAAAGAACTTTTTTATTACTGGCCATTGCCCCACAGAAGGAGAATCACTCCCAGTAACAGGGTGAACAAACAATTACAGTTTAACTGTTCTTTTCATCTGTGAACTCAACAACTGACATCCGCCTTTCTAGTATACTTGAGTGAAGGGACTCTGGTGATGAACAAAAAAGGTAATTCCCTGAAAAAGCATGAGAAAAACAGATTTATGTCAAAGCTATGCTTTTTCTTTTTATTGTTTCTTTCCTTTTTTTTTTTTTTCCTTCTTTTAAGAAAGAAATGATGTTTGTTACACACTTCATAAGGAGATGAGGAATAGAAGAGGGCCTTTGTAAAAGGACTGGAAAGAATGGTTTCTGTGACAATCGATTCTGGGAATGTGCCAATGAAAACAAATATGCATGCATGAAAAAACACATTGCATTTGCTGGACTGCAACACAGTCTGAATCTAAGTTGTGGTTGTTAGCAAAATATTATAAAACCTCTCAGTTTTATACATAAGTAAATATGGGTGCATGGGTCAGTTCAAATGACCTTGCAGTTACCCCAGGTAAAAACTCATATGTGGGAAATTACTATGAAGTAGCTGATGAAAACTACTGACTACCAGCAGACTCTCCCCACATGGTAAATGCAAGGTAATTTGAAGAAGATCATACCAGACAGCTGACCTTGCACACTTGAACCAGTAAATACACAAATGACTTTCTACCATGGTCTTTTGTCTGAAATGTTTGCAAGCTCCTCTGTAGTAAGAGCAGGACAAGAGGAGCATCTTATGACAGAGAAAAATGTGCCTAAGCTTTACTAGCTTCTGCTGCTGAAAGTCCTTGATGAGTAGGGTAACACAGAAATAAGTGGAAGGTGCTTCAGTGAGTAAGGAGGGAATGGAGTTCAATGAGAGGTTTCCTTGACAAAGCTTGTTTGTGAGCACAACAGCTGCTCAGGCTGTGAGTTCTTTACATCTGCATTTGTCTTATATGCATGTTAAAGATCATTTGTAATGAGCTTTCACTTAGAGCTTTCTCTTGGGAGGCAAGGAATCACATTTTATCCTCGTGTACTGGCATATCAAAGACAGTTAATTTCTCTGCATACACACTATTTGTGTTAAAATTAATTTAATATAATTTCAATTCTTTTTTCATGATTTTTAGACTTTCCTGAAGTTCCTTCCTGTCTTACATTGTTTTGACTGTCACAAATAGTTTAGTTGAGATTAGATGTCACCTAGTAGTACAAGCCTAATTATGACACAGCTCCATGGCAAATTTATTTTACAGAGTTGAGAAACAGAATTTACAGGGTTTTGTTTATTTTTCTTCCTGCTATTTAGAAAACACCTAATGATTCCATCTAGAAAGCCCACATTTAGATAGATAAATGACCATTTAATCACTTGAGAAAATTTTCAGTGTGAGTGAGATCTTCATAATCAGTCATTTTTAAATTTTGAGACACTGCAGAATTACCTCATATCGCTTATAAATTTTGATGTAACTGTTGTGTTCCAGAGTAAGCTTTTCAGTGTATCTCACCGGCAGTAACCATGTATAAAATATTGCAACGTTATACTTAAAATATTCTATTCTATGATTTGATATTTTAAATATCCTGAACAACTATAATTTCCTACTAAAAATTGTGTTTTCAAGATTAGTATCTAATGTTATCATCCTTTCTGAATGAATGTAGTAAAGGTATATTGTGCTAGAGCAAAACGGAGAGTAGCATCTTATGACTGCAGAGCTGGATCTAGCTTTCTGCTAGCTTGTTCATGAATGATGATGGTGCAGCTGGGGCAGGAGAGAACTCCAGGCAGACTCTAGGATCTTAGACATTTTTTGCATCCTACTGTGGTCTGTATGTTGCCCATGCTGGAGTGCTTAAGTATGTTTAGGTTCAATGAGCGTAGTGGTTCTCCTGGGTCCCAGTGTGACCACACATAAGCAGCCAGCTTCTCTGAGCAGTTAGCAGAAAATGAGATGACTGTGCACATTTTTCCTCCTTATTTCCCATCCTGTTTGCTTACAGGATGAGACAACAGAAAGGGACTTGACAGAAATCAGGATTTAAGCACTGTATAAGCAGGAAGGCACTCCTGCACCTTATCCCACCAGAGACCGGTATCCTTCACTTCCACTGATATGAAGCTGATGCTCATAAAAAGCCCAAAGCGGGTGCTTCATGCCTTCCTGGTTCTAGGTGCTTTTCCTGTCTCCTTTTATCAGGTCACATGTGGGGAGACAATGAATTTCTTAATTAATGTTGACAGCTAAATTTAGAATAGTTAATTAGCAGAGGCACCAGACTCACAGCCTGGGCACAGGTTCAAGGTTTGGAGGACACTGGTGTAGTCTGATTACAGTGTTCCCATCAGGCAATAATGCCTGCTGCTGTGGGCAGAAATACGAGAGAGAAATTGATTGTGAGGTGGGCAGTGTACTCTGAGCTGAAAGAGAAGGTGAATGATGTCAATAAGGTCAATAACCTCCCCACAAGGAGAGAACTGATTCTTAGAGCTGCCCAGTATTTCTTCATTAGACAGTGGGATTTGGGGTGCTAGGTGTTTCTGAAAATCAGGCCATTCAGCTATTTTTTTTTAATCTTGTTTTTATTTACCTTCTCAATAGAAATAAAATCCACTCAGTCACATTATGCAATTGATTGTGTAATTTGTCTGTGTTATATACACAGCAGTATTTTTTTTCTCTATTAATGAGCTCAACATTAAAGAAATTAATTCCCTTTGGGGAATAAATTAAAACAAAAACATCCAGAGAAGACAAAACCTAGAAAAAAGCAGATGGCACCACATATAAAATGTCATTGATTTTTATGCGTCTATGTAAAAAGGCTGAGATGTTCCCAGCCTTCACATAAATTCTACCCATCAACCCAATCAAATATCACAACTATATTAGTGATTGCAACAAATTATTTTCTACTCACCAGTTCACAAACATCACACTCATCTCAACAAAGAGGCTAGGAGGGATGGTACTTACTCATATATAACAGTAATAGTTATATTCAGTTATAATTTATATTTAGTTTATAATGTTTATATTTAGTTATAATAGTTATAGTTCAGCAGATCCTATCATTCCTCATATCAAGTGTAAACTTTTAAATTCATGACTTTGTTCATGTTTTCTACCTCTGCTGCCACTGAACTTTCTTCCTTATACCTGCTTTCTATTTGGGAACCAGTGGTTCAAACAGGTTGAGCAAAGAGGAAGAATCCCTAATGATTCCCCCTGGGCTCAGTTTAACAATGACTCTTTCAGAAGCTTTTGCTCTCTACCTTTCAATTAATTTTTTTCAAAAGACACCTGTCACACTCTGGACCTTAATCTGGATTCCCTGTTTCTCAGCTCAATGTTTTAATCAGAGGAAAAATGAATGTAATTAGCTTCAGCAGAAGAAAGTATTATCACACTAAATACGTTGCCAAAATCTGGTTCCCGAACCTCCGTATCAGAATTGATACCTGAGACTGAATTTCAGTGTTCGCAGAACAGTTCCAGGGCTCAAAATCACATTCTGGTACATCAAAGCTAGGTGCTGATATACCTTGTCAACTATCCAGCCTCAAATTAGCACTGCTGGACTTGTCATATATATATATATATATATGTCTATAAAATGAATTTAAAAGCATTTAAAACTGAAATCTCCAGTAAATACTCAAGTGAAAGATGCCTGTGGGTTTAGAATTAACAGTTAATGACAACTTGCTCCCAGAGTAGAGCTTGTTAAAGAAAATTGACTACCACATTTAAGCATAGAAGTAACAGTATGGAAAATAGAATATGCACATATATTCTGCAAAAGTGGAGAGTTTCTGTGTGAATTCCAAAATCTTACTGGGAAAGGTATATTTCAAGTAAGTGACTGGACACCATATGAGTTACGCTAACCTTTCTCAGTTACAATTTCAGTCAGTAATAACTTCATTAGAAAGATAGTATGGCTTAGATCATCTGGCATGATTTCATGGGCAGGGGGATTCCTTGCCAATGGCAGGGGGGTTGGAACTAGATGATCTTAAGGTCCTTTCAACCCTAACTATTCTATGATTCTGTGATTCTATGATTTGTGGACACTATTAGTTTAAAAACAAAGAGAATAAAATTTTCTTCTATTGTTTCCATATTCTTAGCTTCAGCAATTTTACAGTAGTTTGCATATAGAGAGCTTCACTTGCCCCCTGTATAATAAGATATTTCTGTTATTATTGTGATTCAAAGTCCTGTAGCAGAGCTAAAGGACTTTTTAAGAATATAGGTTGCCACAACTGAAGCTGCAGACCCATATAGTGCATAAATTGCTTTCTATTTAGACTTTCAGAAGACAGGAAAAGTCTTCCTGTATCAGCAATTTTTGTTTGCTTTTTTTTTGTTATTTTTTTCTTTCTGTAGAGATGACATCATCAACTTTATTTTGTCACCAAGTTCTCTATATAACTAGAAAACTTACTTGGATCATGTGAAAAACTAGTCAGAGACTAATTAATAAGATTCTCAGCTATTTTAAGTAGAAGGAGGAACTGTGAAGTACCTAAGCAGGGATGATCCATGAAAAAATGGAAATATTTCAAATTAAAGTTGACAATAGGTGTTTAATATCACAGTCTGTCCACTGTCTGGATTTTTATACAATCTGTGTAGGGTGCCAGATCTCAGGTTTATACTTAGTTTTGATTCAAGTGAACTCACACTGAACTTGGGTGAATAATTGGCCATTTTCCCATGTCAAAACTGACATGGAGGTCAAACGCCCTCCATCATCTATTATGTGTACAAAGAGGAGTAAGCATTCACATGCCTAGTTGCACATCTGACCTTTTCAAAACCAGTCCTTAAACAATTTGCCCAAGGACACAGAATGAATCAGTGAATCATGTAAATCTTAATTTACTGCTATTTACATTTTGGTCACTTCAGCTTTTTTGTACGTAATACTCTAGTCATGGTACAATATCAGCAACCTAACATTATGTTAGAGTACACCTAATTTTATTTTGTGTTGTCTGTCATCTGCCTGTGAGGTTTTAATGTCTTACTCTCATCACATTTAAAACAGAAAACTTACATCACTTTCTGTAATGTAATTATAGCTCTCTTATCATTTCCTCCAGTATAATGTCACAAGGAATCTTCTTCTGCTTCATGTACAACTTAATTTCCTTTTTAATTGGCATTGTGTAGTATTGTGTTTGTCAGGAATCTGCACATTTACATTTATATACCTGGGTGTATTTCCAGAGCAAGAAAAATTGAAAGCCAGCAGAGTGATTAATGCAAATATTTGACTGGGAAGTCTTTAGGTCTCAGGCTATGTCTTTCCTTACATGACTATTATATTTCCCTGACCTCAAAACCCTAAAAAAAAACCATTACCCTGTCTCTTTCCTTGGTAGGTACATGGTGAATTAGACTTGCTTCACTTTATTTTCTGCACTTTCTAAGTGCACCACAACCTAGTACCATATCTCAGATAGGCTTGATAAGATGTCTTTATATTTTTTTAATCCAATTTCATATATATATGTGGCAAAATTCAAAACATACTGGTTACAATCTCCTAAACTCCAGAGGTATTAGTGATTCATGTTCAGTACAAAATAACGCATCTTGTATTATTGCAAAGCTCAAGCAAAACTATGGAGATCAGACTTGGATATCATATTTCTCCCCCCAAAAAGCCAATTGGTTGTCTTTGCAAAAGACAGAAACAAGCTTCTATCAACAGGTTCTCTAGCTGAAGCATGACCAATGCCCTTGGGACCATATCTGGATGCTAATGGGTAATGCTAGTTCTTGAGTGAACAAAGAAATTTGACATCTGCTTTTAACCCTGAGAAAATGGAAAGCTGTTGTCTACA
The DNA here is from genome assembly GCF_033815535.1 of Pezoporus flaviventris. NCBI lineage: Eukaryota > Metazoa > Chordata > Aves > Psittaciformes > Psittacidae > Pezoporus > Pezoporus flaviventris. The sequence continues at coordinate 14,599,602 of NW_026892595.1, forward strand.
GCTACATGAAAGTATGAGGTAATTAAGGTAAGTTCTGTTTCATTAGCATACTTATTGAGTTTTTAATTTAATTTTGTTTTGTGAGGCACTAGATTTAAGTAGAACACCTACAGCTGACAAGAGACAATAAAGTGAGAGAACTTATTTTTACTAGTGAAATGCAAATCATTGAACTAAATAATTAATGCAGTGCATTCTGATTTCTTAGCCCAGAACATCAGCTTTTATATCCTGTGTAAAATCCGAAATCCATCCGAATTTCACTTTGGAAATGAATACATGTGTTAATTGTAGGTTACAATTTTATAACTGGGTGAAATTCCAGCACATTCATATGGAAAACCAAAATATTTATATTCTATAATTAAAAATTAAATAGCTTTCTGAACCTGAAGGAAAACTTACTTACATAAATAATAACAGTATTTTAAGTTACTGGGGTCAAATTTATAAAGTTGGGAGCGTATGCTTTGCATGCAACTATAATTTAAAATCTTACTGGGCATAAGTAAGAGGGTTTTGATTATTTTCAAACTAAATACAATTAGTATATGGGGAAAAAATAAAAGAGATCTTATTTATTATCAAATTTCTGCTATAGAAGACATTAATAACAAGAAGCTCTCTTTAAAAATAATGATACTAGAATAGGTAATTTAGAGAGAGCATATAATTTTCTTATGCATTGAGGTATAAAATAATACAACAACTCAAATTTGTTTAAGTGGCAGTGTGGAAGCAGTATAATCCATGGTCCAAAAGCTAATTACATTGACTCAGATTTCCCAAAAGGCAGAGAACTTCTGGGTGACCTGTTACTGCTGCTTTACCACACATACACGCAGTTCCGTATGTGTTTTGGGTAGATAAGAATGAGTTACTATACCAGTATGCATTTATCAGTTGAGCACTGTATAAAGGCTCCTTGCAGTGAGGATAAATTAACATAAGCTTTTGGTCCTTCTGTTTTGTGAATGCAACTGTACTGTTTTGTGAATGCAACTGTACCAAGACTTCATGTCCCAACATAGGGAGGATGCACAGGACACATTGCGTCTTATTCTTTTTTTGCCTTACCTGGTCTCTATATCAAGGCCAAAGAGTAAAAGTATCACTCACAACATGCAACATGTTGGCCCCACTGTAAGGAAGGAGAAGCAGATCAGATTTGCAGGTGAAAAGTGACGTTTCTTTTGGCCTCACAACTCTAATACGTGGTGAGGTAGGAGATGTATTGGTCTAGTTTAATTAAACATGCTGTGGGAACTATGTGATGACTGGACCATTAACTCTTGTTATCTCTGTGTAGCAGAACTCAGTTTCACAGCTAGACAGGTCTTATAATTTCTTCACATTCCTACTTCACTGCTCATCCAGTTTAGCATGGGGACAGAAATCAAGGATAAGAGATCTAGGGGAAGATGCCTGAAAGTCCAACCCCTGTGCTGAGATCCACTGCAAATTGCTTTTCCTCTTCCCTTAGCCTTTCCCAACGTCCTGTTTGCCTCAAACTGAAAAGCCCCTATTCCTAATTATGTAGGAACAAATCCGTTTAGTTCTGTGGCCCATCACTCTCCTCCTGGGGTTGAGCTGCCTATGATCCAAGGCCAACTCCCATTCAGCCCAGCTGCATAACCTTGGCTTGTACTAAGTAGACTGCTAGGTTGTGAGAGAGCTGAGAGAAAGCGCGTAGACTGAAGCCATGCAAGATAAGAAAGGTAAAACTGCAGAGGTAAGATTGTTGGGATGGGGATAGGTGGCAGTTCGAAGATTCAAGAGGAAAAATGTTGATATGAAAATACATAAAATCCTAAGAGAGGAAACAAAGGCCAGGAAGTGGGTAAGCTCAGTCACAACAAGGGTCAGCCCATTCCAGGGAGCAATGGAGACCAACCATTCCCCATCTGACTGACGACTGCTTGTCCAGCCAAGACTCACTATGTGTGCGGTGAGCCTATAAATGTCCAGTATAACTCATCAGTCCTAGCTATTTGTTATGTCTATTGGGAAACAAATAACTGTGGAGTCTCTTTGCAGGTGGCAGAAATTGTCTAATCAAACCTGGGAGGGCAATGGAGGAGGTTTACCCTCATGTTCATCTCCATTTTTTCTCTAAGCTCTCTTGCTGGAGCTATTTATTTGTTGAAAGCCTGCTTTCCTTCTTCAGGAAATGCAGGATTTGGGTTTGAGCTACAGACTTTGATCCTTCAGTTTCACTTAAGGCAAAATAAGGCATGATTTCACTTTCCTATGCCCTTTACCAGCCCCCTTCCTTGTTTCATGAACTTCAGGCATGATTCTGGTGTGCATATTTCTATTTAATATTAGTTAAAATAGTACTGGAAAATACTCAAGTTGTAAGCTGGGTAATAGTGCCAAAACTGAGATGAAATAATATTTTCTACTTCAATACACATCCAAAGAATTCCCACCTTCATTTCCCACCTACATTTTTAAATGACACATTTACAATGAAGCTGAAAACATTTACTAGGTTTTCACAATAGAGGAAACTTAATATTGACACACTCAGCACTTTCTACTTAATATTTTTTTAGTCAACAACATATTATTTTTTTTTAATGTGAATTTAGAAGTGAATGTCATTCAAGACAGTATTCCAGTGATCAGGAATGATCACAGATGTCAGGCTGTTGATGTGGATAAACATGGATATTACATATGTTTTAGGTACCTGAAGCAATTGAACCTGCTTTTTAGATAATATAACAGCCTAGTCAATGTTTAGCGGTGTAGGAAAAGCATGAAGAAGGGAAACATGTCTGATGTCAGTCCTATCACTTGTCAGCAAGTAATAATTAGGCACATGTCACTTCACTTTCTGGGAGAAGGCATAATACTTGCTTGTTAATGGATTAGTAAAGAGTGTCCCTTCTGCTTTGAAGCTTCATTTATCTGTCAAAATGAGAATGCTGAGTAGATAGGAGCACAGCCTGTGGAGTTGCTCTCATCCATCTTACTCTTTAATGAATGACCAGCAAAAAATACATACAAGAACCTCACAGTATTGTATTCAAAATACTGTATCATTTACAAAAGTGCACCTGATAAGGTACAGAACATGTTATAAATGACTGCTGAAAGAATGTGAATAAACGAGCCTGCAGGGATCTGTGATAGCATTCCTCCTCCAGTTTTTTTCATGATAAGTAGTGTATATAATATGAATCCTTAAGAATGCTTTTGTGGAGGCCATTGTCAGCAGTCCTGAAGAATCTGTGGCTTTTAATAGCGATCTTGAAAAGATCCTTTGCACCATTAAAGTTGAGCTAATAAAGATTTTCACTAATTAAATCAGGATTATTTTGCCTTCATGGGAAGGTGTCATCTGGTTATGTGAATATGGAATGAGGAAGTTAAATGTTACTGTACACAATCAGCTACAGGAAAGCTGCCAGTAGTATTTAAAGAAAAACACATAGGATAATTACTTGGTGCTACTTATTCCGGAGACTTCATTCAAGACTGGTAACTATCATTCACATTTCTAAGAGAAGAATTGAAGTGCAGCTTCTTTCTTTTTGAAATCAATAGTTTTTAAAATTACTTTTAAAGTAATTTTAAAGTACCAAGGAGAAGCCTCCTTTATTTCAAAATTTTCCAATGCATTGCATAGTCAGAAAGTTACAAATCTAGGTTTTATATCAGGTTTTCTTAGACAAGGACATCCTTCACAAAAACAAAAAGCTACAAACTCAACAACAGCAACAAAACAAAAACAAAAACCAAACCCACAACAAAACCAAAGAAACAAAATACCCAAACAAACCCTAAACCCCAAACCTCACCAAATACACAGTGAGCTATCTTACTAACTTGATCTAAAACCTTCACTGAAGACAGCAAAGAGCTCCCAGTTTATGGTATTTCTATAGGACTTTTGCAGACAGGTCTGCATTCTAAGTGCCTCTTCCAAAAGCAGTTTAGCTACCTGGGATTATTGCTAAAAACCCACTGATAACACATTGACTTGGCTTCTGGCTTAGAGGTGGCCAACACAAAACTTACTTGAAGCCTGGTAAGCTTTGTATTCATGGATATACATATAAAAGCATCTGATCTAACTTTGAAACACTTGAAACCAGAATATTCCTGATATAAAATCACAGGTCTAATCTTACTCCTGCTTTAAGGGGACAGCAACACACCTACTCTCCAGAAGGTGTTGGTTATGAGCTATATAACAGAACACAGGTGTTGATAGTCTTTAAAACCTTCCCACAGCTCCCACGACTGCCATGTTTTTTCACTGTTGTACCCCTTGATTCTTCTTTTCTGTTACTGTTTTCCAGTTTTCCTTTCACTGTGCAAATACTCAGATGTTCTTGACAGCTGTATTTCTACCTAGCATTTGAAGAAACAGATGCCTGGAGATGCCAGCCAGAAAAGCAAACCTTTCCATGTACAGCTGGTACACATGAAAGTTAGGTTTTTGGAGATTGCTAAAGTGAAGCTAATCAGTATATCTTGAGCAGGTGTGTCTAATGATCAGCAGGCTACTGGATGGGGGAAATATTTCTATGCAGTAATGCTGGGTAAGGAATGAGCTCTAGTTCTGTTAATTGAGAGCAGATAGAAATTATTTGAACTACTTTCACTTTCTACCCTTGCTAGGGTATGCTGTGAGCTCAGGATGTGGTAGAGAAAGTGGTGATCTATGTTCACAGGTTATTGTGATAATGTTCATCAAAGTCTGCAGCTTCTGTGCAGGAAACTACTCAGTAATGCAGTTTTTCTAGGTTTTGGGTTTTTTTGGGGGGGGGGGTGGTTTTTGTGTTTTTTTTTCTTTTCTTTTTTGTCCTTTTTTTCAATTATTTTTTCCTCTCTTGATACTGAAAATAGTTGGTCCTCACTGAGAGTTGAGAGTTTCAGCCACATGCTAGTATTAGGTTGGGATTATGTATGACTTTCTACCAGCACAGCCAGCCAGCAACATCCACAATTAATTGGTTTAGGCACCTTTTACTTTCACATCTAAAACCAGATCTACCAATATACTAATATATACCCTATAGTAATAACTGGTGTGAAGATCTCAGTTGTACTTCTAGAAATGTACCAGAAGAATGAAACTAGTAAAACTTCTTAGTGGCTTTAAATTAAAATTTAGAATATAATTTTCTTAAGCATTTTTGATGTTTGCAAAAAGTTGTCTAAGCTTGTTATAAAAAGGAAGGCAAGAAGAAAGAAAACTTCATGATTTGGATACTCAATATTTGAGTGTGAATGCTCAAAGATGGGTTGGAAGGATGTTCTTCTTTGAAACTTTCTCTATGTTTTTTATGGGAAAAAAAAAATAAAGAAAATCCCACAGGTATTTCACAGTATGTAAAGATTTCTAGGGAACTCCAATACAACTACATCAATCCAAGTTGCTAGGACCAAGTTGAGACCTTAGGCATACTCACAGCTTTAAAAGAGACAAGGACTTCTGAGTCAAGCAGGTATGTTCATCTATAGGAATTGATAGCTCTATCTCAGTTGAAAAAAAGACTTGGCCAGTCTAAAAACAGAATCTTCTTTTAGCTTAGACATTGCTTTATTTATGGTGTTCAATGAATAATTCAAATCAAGATTTTGATCAAGTCAGGGTATTCAGAAAGTCAATAATAATTACAGAACTGAATTGCTTCTACTAAATCTTCAAAAGTCACTGTGGCAATACCATATCAGGTGGTGACATAGACAGCTACTTAATTGCTATCTCTAGTTAAATTTCGAGGCAACACTTTGTTTTTTTTTAGTAGGCAGCTCCTTCTTTCTACAGGTATATATAACAGCGCCACTGCTGCGCTTTGGAATATATAATAGTTTTTAAATGGTAGGAAATAACTTTTTTTTTTCCCTTTAAAATAACAGTTCCATTATATTTAGCACAGTGAATATCAAGACTGTTTTAAAACAAACTAATTGTAGCTTGTTCTGAAAGACTTTTACATGAAATTGGGAATTAACAAACAGCCCAGCTATAAGCAAGTGTCCAGAGGCATTTTGTTCCAGTGACTACATTGCAAATTTCCAAAATTTTAAAATGCTTCCTTAGGCATGGTTGGTGGAAATTCTGAAGGGGAATGTAAGCTGGCAGAAATCAGGTATGGCAGACACAAGGAATGAAAAGTGCGTTTCATGGTAAATTCTGTGCATAATGAATGTGTAAAAATCAGATGTTCAGGAACACTGAGAGTCTAAAGGGACTGGTGGTCAGGTTGGCAATAAAGTAGTCAGTTCTAGAGCAGCTGATTTTACTAAACTTGTAGCCTATGTGAAAAACTTAGAATTGTCTAACTACAAACCAGTAGGTGGCGATGACTGACATCCTGAAGAGCACAGAAGGATCCAATGTGACCAGGATGCTTCAGGTTATATCATGTTAGAGTTGCCTCTCCTATGACAAGAGGTGCTGAGACCATCTTGCTGTCTGAGGTTCTTCTAGCCTGTGTCTACATACAGCTGTGACATACTTCCACTTTGTCTCTCTCTCTTGGCCACAATTCATATTCATGGTAGTGATAGAATCTGTCTGGAAGTAATTTCAAGCTATTAAATCTGGTCAGCCCAGGTAGGATTGCTTTATCTATAGCGCTGCTTTCACTCCTTTTGAAGATGAAATACCAGTTGTTGGTTTGGAGGTGAATATCTATTTGTAGATCAGCATTGTCTCCTTTGTCCAGGAGACAACGCTGGATGTCTAGAAGGCAGGTATATTCTTCAAATTATAAATGTAGTCTTACCTCTAAATTAATAAGTTTCATCCTTCAACTCAAATCACTTTAGTTTTTGTCTTGGGAACTGTAAATGAAATCCCTATGCATAATTTGACAGATTATTGTTATGTTTCATTCTGGAAAATTTCCTTGAACCTATGTTCTGTTCTGTGTCTGCTGTTCTTGCTTGCTTGGCCTGTTTTGTATCATTAAATTGGGAAAATTAATGTGGGAATATTTTAACTTTCATTCTTTGAGATGGATTTTGAAAACTGCTGGTTATCCTGAACCATATTTAGCATGGCTTTTTAAACCTTAAATGATGGCACTTTGAAAGCACAAGATGTACAAGAAACATTTCTCCAAGTGCCTTTCTGGTGGCAGTACGCAGTGTCAGCATCTTAACAAAGTCTCTGTTTCAAAAAGAGTTAAATAATTTTTGCAATGGCTTGTCAGCTCTATTTAGCCTTAAGAGTTTAAATTTCTCTATTGATATATTAGCTTCCTGTTGATGTATTATCACCTTACGGAGGGTCTCACTGTGATGTGTTTAACACTTCAAATTATGACTGAAGACAGTGAAAGTTAGTGACAAATGACATCTTTCAGGATCTATATTGGAGAGAAAGGAGCAAGAGAAGAATGACTGAAACAGTTATTCTTGGGATGGCACTATAATATACCAGGACATGTGTACGTATAGACAGACAGATGCATGTACATGTTATATATATACTTCTGAATATATTTATATTGTCATGCAAGGAATCATTGGTTAAATATATGTAGATGAAAGTGTGTTAAACACATAAAAAATAATACAATTTCCTGTTTTCAAATCAGCAGTGCATGTACCTTGTATTCTGTTCAACTCCAAGAATTTAGTATAATACTGAAATCTGCGATAATTTGAATGTTTGATGGGCTGACGAAGTAGTATGAATTTAATCAAGCGACAGTATAAAAAGGGCTGGATAACTTGGCTCTCAATTCTTGTGGGCTGTTACTAGCATCATCTTCTGATTCCTTTCCTCTCTTTGCCAATTGCACCAACAATTTGGCATGCATAGTAAGAAGTTATTATGGATTCTGCAGCAGCCTTCCTGTTGCATGATGCAGATAACACAAATCTTGTTAACAGTCTGACAAAATATAAATGGCTTCATAATAAACTTCTACCCTTTTAATATCTCAACAACTTCAGAAATGTTATCTGGCAACTGCAGGGGGCTAAATTTATGCTTTCAGAAGACTGAATTTTAGCACCATATTTGTGTATATTGTTGTCTGTCCATGCTTCGTCCCCACACCCCCCCCCACCCCCCGAATGTTTTTCATAGCACAAAGTAGTAATTAAACCTAATCTTCTGTATCAGGCACAGGCATGTCCATCCATTTAGTTGTGGTTATGTGGGGCACTTGGTAAAGCACAGCTTTTAAAACTAATAATATTTTACCATTTTTAGAGGAATCAGCAAAACTCCAACAGCTTCTAATTCTCCATACTTTCATGACTGAAAGTGTTGAAATTATCTCATAATCTTAAGCACACCTTGCCGTTCCATATCCTGTTGTGAGGTACCTTCACCAGACAGGCCTGGATCCCCCCATGTACAGGCAGGGGGAGAGCAGCAGGCTGGGAAGCACAGGCATGCTCTGGTGGGAGAAAGAGCAAGGAGTGTCTTGTGAAATGACTCACTCCACTGAGCATTTAATAAAGGCTCTAGAGAGGAAAGGGAGGAAATCTGTACTGGGAAAGAAGACAGATTCTCTAACTGTAGTAATATGTACTGTAGACTCTTTGTGTATGGTCACTTTCTGTCAGCTAGAGAGCTAAGGTGGGCCAGCTGGAGGTGAAGATTAGAAAATGAGGCTGCAGAACAGGGAGACAGATATTGAGGAAAGGCATTTATAATTTGCTTCACCGGTTCCAGAGGGAGGAAAACAAGATTGGAGATATCAGCAAACACTCAAAATCTGATTTACTTGGCTCCAAGTTACAAAGTGAAAAATATTCCCAAAGTACAAAACTGACTTTTCCTTAATAGTATCTTCTTATATGCATTCTGGTTTTTCTCTAGGAAGAAAGAATCTGAAGTCTTTGCAGTGGGAATGTTGGTTAGGGAATGAATGCTGATATGTTAGATGTTGCAGATGCCCTACCTCTTTGTAGCATCAGAACCTGGATTTCTTTCACCATAAAATGAGATATTTCAGCAGGTTACATCTCAAATTCTGTCATTTCTTCACTTGCATCCTTTAATATTTTCAGTTTAACGTAAACTTTAAGTATGGCAGAAGGTGACATTGTTGCTTTAAGGATTATTGTCCCTCAGGAAAAAAAAGGAAGGATAACAGAGCTTGTGATCTTATTTATGGCAGATGAATGTTCTATGAATGTACAAAGCCTTGCTGCTGCATAGAGACTGCTTAGAAAATGAGACTGGCATTCTTAAAAAAAAAAAAAATATATCCTTAGGTATTTACCTTGAGCTTGAGTGGCTGCTTTTTGCATGCAGGCTGCAGTTTTTTCTGGTTTGGGCTAGATTCTGTGTCTTTAACTGGTGGAGTAATGTTTTATCTTGAATTGTCCCACTGGAGTCATCAGAGCTGTTCATGAGATATTACTCATCCTAAGCAACAGTGCCAGAATCTACCTTTGGTTTTAGCATGTGACTGGCCATCTAATTTCCAGCCATTGTTTTGTAAAACACATGATGGCAGCTTTTAGAACATGAGAATAAGAATCAGCAAATAGCAATAAATAGCAATTATTCTTGCTCTGAGTGAATACTCTCGTTTCCTTCTGAGTGCAGGTATTCATATGAAAAATAGACCTTCAGCAAGCATTTGTGTGAACAAAAAGCCTGTTTGTATGAATGCTCATAAATAAAAAATTATAAGAGTTGTAAACATGATTGAACTGAATAGTCACTTGGCATTCAAATGAGTGTTAGCAAACACTGAGCAAAGGAGAAGGTGCCCTCAGAGTTTTCTTGCTCAGTGAATTTCTCCACAAGTATAGAAGGTATTTCAGGGTAGGTTATGAGGACAGAGTAGTCTGTCTTTGAGAAGTGTATGAAGCACTGTAGGCTTCTGACCTTGGGTAACTTGGACACTCCTATTCCCTTCTTCTACCACACACTGGTAGAAAACCCACACTCATATCTGAAGTCATCAGCGGTGGCTAACCAGCTCCAGGAACTGGACACTAGTCAAGAGGGTTCTGACTATGCAAAACCTACAGGGTTTTTAACTAGTAGGTGGCTGACTTGTGTCCACTTCTGTGCACCTGCGCTACAACTTTGGATCTGAGTAAATGCAATTGTAGTGTCACTTTAGGAGATGCCTTGATCTAAAGGTAATATTGTGTGGTTTGGTTCTGCTCTAAGAAAGCAACATCTCCAGTAATTGTGTGGCCTTTAGATCAAAAGGGAGGTAGAATATCTCTGGCTTTGTTTCCAGGGAGGCAAATACATTTCAGACTAGGATGACAAAGACTATGCTGGAACTAAATGATGGGTTTGACTCTTAACAAAGAAACTTCATTTACTTTGAAAGCCCTGCTATATATGAAAACCTACATGTTGAGCATGTAACACAAGCTTATCAGACTTCTCAGAATTCCTTTGGTGTCAACAGGCCATGGTTCTGCCTAGTTCTCCTGGGTTACATTGGTACTGGTGAACCAGAAGGCCAAAGGACAAACTACTGACTTATTTGGCTACATGACTTATTACTGGCACATTCTTCACCACAGTTCTGATCTAGGCAAATCAGAGGTCATGCAGCCATTAAACTTTGAACCTTGGTTCAAGTGCATTATTAATAGAGTCTGGGAATCAAATCCAGTAGGAAAATGTGAATGAATTGGACTTCGAGAAATATGTCAGCAAAGTCTATCTATCTCATGTTGCTTATTTTCAAGGCCAGAGGACAGATAAGACTAAGTGCTATTCTTTTAATTAAAATAAAGTAGAATAAAATAAAATAACCTTTAGAAATAGTCCCTAAGTACCTCTTTTCTTGCTGGTTCACTTCCCAAATTCTACCTGCCAGAGTTCACACAGATTATTCTAACTGGTATCTGGCCAGCAGCAGTCCCAGCAAGACAAGAGGTGATTGAGCATGAAGCAATGGATTCTGTCCCCAGCACTGTCCCCTGAAAAAACTTCCAGACTATAACAATAGACCTAACCGTAGTGAAGACCGTGTAGTTCTGTGCCTTTGCTATGCAATTCTGCTAAACAACATTTCTGAATAGAAATGGAATCAGCTCAGAACAGAAAAAATAATGCCATTTTTAACGAGTTGGTTGGGGTTTATTCATCTTTAGGCTAACTCCCGTGGGCATAGAAGCATCATAAGGAGAAGAAGGAGCAAATATCATTAGTGAGTTTTATACTAGAATTTATACTAGATGAAGTTGAAGAAGTTTTATTTGCAGGTAAAAAATTTTGATTAAAAATATTTGTCGGTGTTTTGCAAAAGGAAATGACCTTCTGTTATTTTTTTTCATCTCTTAGTGGGTGAACAAAAATCTTCAATTTTCAGTAAAAAAACCCTGTGTATATGCAAAATAACTATCTGGTGATGATTTTGAACCAGCACATAAACTATGTACATCCTGCAAGTATTGCAGAACGCAAGATTAAAATGTCAGTTGTGTTGTAAGTAAGCAAATAATGATACTACTTTGCTATACCAATAAATTCAAACAGTCTTGGAGATAGACCTGTTTACTCAAGGTGTTGAGAGAAAATACAGCCCAAGAGTTTTTCTCTATCTCTTCCAGCAACAGTTACATATTAACTACTGACAGTCAGCAATGACAAATGAAAGAACCTTACCTGCAAATTAATCTCTTCATGTAGCTTTTTACTGAGCTGACTGATTCTGGGAGCACTTTGAAGAGTTTTTAGTACAGCCTGTAAATACATCAGCCTTGGCAATGCCCGTGCATTTGCAGGCATGGGTAAGGTTTTCCTCAGAAAGGTGCCGGGGTTATCTTCATCTGCTGAGGTCCACAAGGGCAGATGAAGCATGTGATGGTGGGCAGGCAGGAGTAGCTTGGGCAATGGGAGGGCAAGCCTTTGGGATCATTTTGGTGAGCAGATTGTACTTGGTGTCCGTGGGAAAAGCTGCCTTGCAGCTTGCGGCTTCCAGGGGCTTCTACTGGCTGAACAACAGGCAGTCAGGAGATTTGGCATGTCTTCATTCCCATGTAAATGTAGTGACTATTTCCTGTTGTGTTCAGCATCTGGTCCACACTTCCCTCTCCCTGTCCCAACCCCAGGTTTTGACTATATTTTAAAAAAAACCCCTTGTCCTGTTTAGGGAAGAAAAGCAGTTTCTGTAATATTCCAGATGCTAATGAGGAAAGCATATAATTAATTCATCAAGGGTATTCTATTACAAAATTACTGATTATGAGAACAGGTATTTTTGTAGATAGAGAGCGAATGAATTTTTAGGTGAATTGAAGTTGTGACTAAATAATTCCAGCCCGATTTACTTCTTAATGAGATGACTCTGATCCAGTTTTAGCTTCCTAAAGTCTAGGTTCCCACTAAAAATGCAAGTAGAATATATCACCTTCTGAGGTTACTTACGCCCCCCCTTTTTAAGAAGCCTACGTAATTTCATTTAGACACAAATCTCACTCTGTCATAACTTGCCTCTTGGACTGGAAAGATTTGCAGGTGTAGGTGCTTTTTCCAACTATTGAGTAGTGTTTTATTTTAACATTTATAATATTATAAAATGATATTTTTTACAGACTACTGTCTTGCATAATTAATCTCTTGACCTCTAGGTCATCAAAAAGGTGTTTGTGCATGCACATTCAGATGAGGTCCTAGAAATAATGAAACCTAGACTAAAACTACTTGCTACAATTTATTGCTATTGCTGAATATATCCTGAGAATATGAATACCGTAACTTGAAAGCAGTTGTCTCAGACCTGTTGTGCTGAGTCACTTTTGCTATTTAAGTAACTAGTACTAATACACGGGAAAACAAGCCCATGGAAAAGTTTCTTCCAAACTAGTATGTAGCATGTGGTTGACATCACTAAGCCAAAGATCTAGGACATGAGACCTACCAAATGAGAAAACACATAGTTTTCCTATAAAGATATGTCTTGCTCTGCATTATTAGACCCTGAGCAAAACTGTGAAACCAGGGGTAATGTACAGATTTTATTTAATATGTGAAGATGCAGACAATAGTCTGTTTTCTGATCAAAGTTGCAAAGGCAGCTTTAAATATCCATAAACTCAAAGAAAGAAAACACTGCATGGGTATCTTGTAACTAGTTTAAAAACTGTGCATTAATTCCCAGTATTCAAAATTAAATATTTCCTAGATTCAAATTACTGATATCAGATTTTCATTTAGGATACCAGGGAAAAAGACCCTATGAGCAAGCGCACTCAAATTGTCTTTTGGTTATCTAGTCACAGTAATAAAATGGGATCCTGCTTTCCTGATGTGAAATTATACTGCATCATGAATCATTCATCATTAAAACAAATCAGGCATTGGATAAAAGTTAAACTTCATGCTGGGCTCTAATGGAGGAGGAGTACTCAAAACCAATTCCCCTTAAATTGCCCTTCTGTTAGACACATTAAAGTAATTCCTGCACTTGTGCAGACATGATAGATCATGTCTCCTGCAAATGTTTGGGGGTTTCAGTAGAAATTCTGAGGTTTAAAGCTTTTCATCCTAACTTTCTATATGATATAACCTTGTTTTACAAACTTTTATTTTTTTTAAAAATCAGTCAGATGCAAACTCTTCAGAAAGCTGTCAGTATTATTCCAATATTTTTATGGATGTAGCCTTCAAGCTAATGTGTAATGTAAACAAAAATCTTATTGGTGGCAATTTATCTTTGTTGTGATAACACACTCTGGAGGTCTTGCCTGAAGGCACTTCAGCTCCACTGAGCTTCTAGATGGTACAGGAAAGGGTTGGACAAAGGTTAAAGCAGGTTGAATGTGTCTATGGTAAATAAACCTACCAAAATACTGCTCTCAATGGCCACAATCTTATTCTGTAAAGGAAACTAAATAGGATTTTGTCAGGAAAAATATACAAGTAATACTGATAATGAATTATTGAAAAACTGCAGGGGGAAAATAAAATCTCAGTCAGGATAATATATTTTTAAGCGCCTTTTGGCTGCAGAGGAAACAAATGGCAAAGATTGTAACCATGGGACCTGGCAAATTTCTTCCTGCTTCCGCTGAATTCAGTAGCAAACTCCATTGGTCTAGTGGGAACATGACTTAATCCCTGGATATTGGATCTTTGTGCCGGAACTTGGTTTCCTTCACAGAACATTGCTGGTGATTAGATAAGTACTGAGGTTGACTACTGATCTAAAGCCAAGCTAATTGCTGGCAGTCATACTGACAACTCGATTTTATGCAACGGAGTTTAAGGACTAAGCCTTCTGATCGTATGCTTTCCCCTTTGTGATGATTCAAGTACAATTGTAGCCAAGTGGGGTCTTCATATACAGTGATCTTATGTGTGCAGCAGTTCTAGGGAACTGGCAGTGCCCTACTCCTGCTTCATGAGCTATATCATTGGCACATCCTTCTGTGTAATAGTTGTAAAAAGAACAAAGCTTTATTACCTAAACATAATCACAGTTCACTATCTTAAACTCTGTCTCAGATTCTTGGCTGTACCTCAGCAACACAGAAAAAGCCCAAGAGTCTCTGGACCACTTTTGTTTGTTTTTGTGCAGGCAAGAAGTAGTCTTGCCCATTTTATTTGGCCATGGCAGTGTTATTCTTCCCATATGCAGTTTTCTAGTTATGCTCACTTCTTGGCTACAAGCATACAGAAAGCAAATACAAATAAAGGCTTCCAAGCTTATTTCTTTGTGGAAAAATGCAATAGATGAGATAAAATTAACCAATATGTGCAGGGCCAGGATAAAGAAGGAGTGCTCTAGCCAGACTTCAGCAAGTCAAAAGAATATTGCACAGTAGCAGAGAGAGATTGGAGTTTTCCCTTAGCCACTGGTGTCAGCTGCCTGGGGCAATTAAGGTTTACAGCCAGAAATCTGGGCTGCAGTCACTTATTTGGCCTCCTGAAGAGCTAAGAGTGAGATAAACCTAACGTGCCGGCCAGCAAGACTCCTGGGGAGGTGATGTGGGTGGGGCTGTCCCTTGCCTTGGCTGCTCACTGTGTGTTTACCTGAGCTGGTGCTCTGGGTTATGCTGCTGCTTACCCTGCCCCAGACCTGACTTTTTCCTTCTGGTGTCTGCTTGGCATCGTTCCCAATTCCACAGTACAGTCTGCGATGAGTATTAAGCACAAGAAATTATCAGGAATCTATTGCTGAGCTCATTTGCAACATGATGAGCATTGAAATAGCAGCAGTGACTTGATACCCAAAAGGAACACGTAGCTTCTGCAGAAACTCGAGATTACCCTGTTAGAAAGAAATACTCTTTTCATGAATGCACCGATGAGAAATTTTAGCTTTTCACAAAGTAGATAACTTTCCAAATCTCCAAGTAGTAATGGTAATGGTATTGAGGGCAAAGGAGAAAAATACATGCTTTTATTTATGAAGTCTCCTGCATATGCACTACTGCATTTAAATATTTTATCTTCCCAGTTAAACTGTATCAGTAAAATACTTCTGTTGTGGTACATACTAACATTCACTCAAAAGGGAACTAGTAACTCTAAAAAGAGTATTTTCAATAGATTTTCAATCTGCAGACCTGACTGCTACAGACAGAAAGTCTTTTTAGAATGGGAAAGCTACTGCTTATAAAGAAATATGTGTAATTTTTCTGCATTACCTATTTGATTAGCATGGTCCACATCATTAAAATTCTCACGGAGTCCATAGCAAAGAATTAAATATATTCAGAGATATTAGCGTGGTTATATTAAATTGCAGCCATTTTTCATTTTGTTTGTATTGAATGTTTTATTAATTGCAATGTTATCATTAATTTTCTGTGTTGCGGCCAGTTTGTACAGCGTGCTTTTTCTCCATCAAGTGGAATTTGGGAATGCTGTTCTGTATTGTTTGACATGAGCAAAGCTGTAAAAGCATAAATGTTTGATACAGCTCTGCTGGGAAATATATTTCTACTTAGCTGTTTCTTCAAAGTTATAATGGAAGAGCAATTCCCTGTTAAGTTATTCTTTTTTTGTCACAAACGGCCAACATAAGCTTGCATTACCATTCCGTTATAATGATTAGCCAGGTTGCTCTGGTTGTTTGTTGTTTTTTTCACTCTAACCTATTTTTCCCTGCTTAGACCTGGTTGGTATCACTTGTATTTTGTTGCAAATAGAACACTTACTTGCCTGCCTGCAGGCCTTGTCTAGAAGCAAAGGAAAGGCTGGTTTGAAAGTGATTTGAAATGACGCATTAAGCTGAATTCATCTGGGCTTTCTAGAGAAAGCCTTGCTTTTTCATGAAGAATTGCTCAAAATCCAGGCCCTCAGCCCAACACAGGGTGATAGCAAAATGCACCTGATGTGCTGTGGGCAGGGTAAGTATGGAAGGCTTGGAGCATGTGGCAGCACAGGCTGAAGGTTCATCGTGGTAAGGAAAAAAACTCAGTGGCCTGTTGAGAAGACCAACAGAGGAAAATAAAGCACTTTCCTTCTGCATGATCAATTGGAAAGCCAAGAGCCAGCAGCTTGTGTGACAGCTGGTGCGGCTAGTTGTCCTGGAGGGCAATGCTGGTTTCCTCCTCTCCTTCCTCCTGCTCTGGACTAAGGTCTAATTAACCAGGCAAAAAGGAGCTCTGAGCAACAGTCTGGAAAACATCCCAACACCCAAAGGTTGAGATAATTTTATTGTAAGTGGCTAAATTAAAACAGGGGCCAATATTCTTACAGTTTGGGATCTTTGATACTATGCGGTCTTTGCTGGAAGCAATGATGATGTGCTTGCTGTGAACAATTAAAATAAGAAACCAAAATGTTGCTCTCCTTGTCAGTGTCCATGGTTAAATTAGTTTTTTGCTTTCACTTTTTTTCCACTGGTGTCCTTGGTTGGTCTTGGTGTAACTGTTTGCAATAGTTAATCTGGCTGCCCATGTTAAAATTATAACCACAAGTGAAAACAAGAAAATAAGATATATGCTGCAAGAAAGCAAAAAGAATAAAGCTCCAATACTTTGGTACTCTCCTTTGTAACTGCATATACTATTTTCTCAAAAAGTACATATTTGAGCAAAGTGAAAAGAAGAACTTGCTAGTTATAACCCTCACTTTTGCTATTGTAAGAAGTCAAGGATATTTCTAAAAGTAATCTTTCCATTAATCATTTTCATTTAAAATGTCTGGTTTGAAGAATGTGCTCCATTATAATTGGATATATGTTCATAGTACAAGTACGGCACAAACAGAGGGGCACAGAAGGAGTAGAGCAAATGCATCTTTCAACATAATCAAGAAACAAAGTATTCCTGATACTGTTAAAAAGTGAAAACAAAAATCACTTTTACTGAGGCATAATAAGTTCCAAATTGGTTTGCTTTAGAATGGCTAAATCTTCCCAAATCGAAATAATATAGTATTGATAGTGCTAAAGCTCATATAAGAACACCCTTGACTTTATTATACTCAAGTCAGTTGGGTTTTCATCATTATGTCTAAGTCTTCCCACATATACAAAAGGAGAGAAAGCATCATGTCTGTCAAATCTGTTTATTGGGGCCTATAGCAATAACTATTTTTGTGCTGTTTTTTAAAGTTAGGATTAGGGCTTTACCTCAAAACAAACTGATTATAGAAGCTTAATGGTTTATAGGTATCTTTATAGGACCCAGGCCTTTTACTTTCATAAAAACTTCAAGGTGGCATTGGGTAACTTCCATGAAGATTAACAAAAGCAAATTGCAAACTGAGGATGTTCTTTGTTTAGTTTTCCTAGTTAGCTTAGAGTTTCAGTCTTTTGTTATATGACTGCAGTTATAGTTAACATTTCACTTGAGAGAGAAATGTCTACAGATCACTCATGGACTTCTTACAAGTTCTGAGGAAGCCTTCTCCAAAACTGAAAGAACCTGCTTTGCTAGGACAGGAGGGCATACCTTAGGGACTTACTGACTAACTTGGGATGGGTGTTGAGGAAATCCTGATGGTAGTTAAATGACTTAGAATTGACCTAGAATAACAGACCTTACCAGAAAAGAAGGTGGCAAAGAAAATTTGCTCCATTTGCTTCTTTCGTGTTGGAGCTCAGTCAGGAATTTCCAGCTAAGGCAAACTCATCTCCTGTCTTGTTTGCCTGACTTCCTGAATATTGGAATGCGGTGGGTTTTTTTTCATGCTTTGAGGAGGTTGTCTTTGAACATCAGCAAACTCTCCTGGGACTTTTGGCACTTTGGGATTGTCACTGACATAGGATCCTACTTTTGTGTTCCCTGAACAAGCAAAAGTCTGCTTCCCTTGACTTGAAAGAGTTTATTTTAATACTGTTCTTCCTTGCCAGGACTACTCCACCATCACATACATAGTCACTGCAGCCAGCATTGCAACTGACTGTTACATCCTTGACCAGTTCTTTGTTTGCAAACTGCCTTCTTTTATTAGCCTGTTCTGCACCTGTGTTGAAAAACTGTCTCCAGTGCACACTAGAAATACCCAGGATTCCTTGCACTCAACAAAATTTCAGCATGGTTAGATGCTGCCAGGAGCACTAAAGCTGGCAGTTGCAATACTTCTATTAAAAACAAAAAAAAAGGCCTTGTCCATTTGTTCTTGATTTGGTTATCTATAGCAGATGCCCACGAAGATGTTTTGTTGACCTCCTGAATCAGATGATCTTCACTCATTGACTATGGACACTCATGTCACCTATCCCATAGTAGAGTTTAGCATCTGAGCCACTCTTTCACAGAGAGTATACTTGTACCGCTTGTCTTCCCTGACTGGTCTCCCTGAAAAGTCTTTTTCCATCTACCACAGCACTCCAGTTTTCTGCTGTCTAACACTGTATCTCTGAATTTGCGTTTATGTCACTGCTCTACATCTGCATACAGATGTTTATTTCTGTACTGTGAGCATTTGTGTACAGGCGTATGAGATGGGCTCCTGATCATCCTGCTTTCTCCCTGTGATTATATTCCCCCTTCTCGCCCTATCTGCTCTTTCACCTAATCCCCTCTTGCTCTGTTATCTGTAGACTTTAATCTCCATCTCACAATAGAGCCAGAAGAAGCTGTTGATTAGGGCCGAATTTGTCCAATTGGTTTCTTATTAGTCATATTAGTCATATAGGCCAGGTTGGACAAGGCCTTGGGTGATATGATTTAGCGTAAGGTGTCCCTGCCCACGGCAGGGGGGTTGGAACTAGATGATCTTAAGGTCCTTTCCAACCCTAACGATTCTATGATTCTATGATTCTATATTTGAACTGTCAGATAATTTTACATGGGGGACTGGGACATTACTTTGAAGTATTAAACTGAAACCTGGGGAGAAAAAGCTATAATTTAATCTGAAGAAGGTCAAGAAATTGGGAAGACCTGATCAAAAGATAGCAAAATAATTGTATCACAGAATATTTTTTTTCTGCAGACTCAACAGAAGCAGAAATTTTAGTCTTCTATTCATAGAATCATAGAATCATAGAATAGAGTTGGAAAGGACCTTAGGATCATGTAGTTCCAACCCCCCTGCTATAGGCAGGGACACCTCACACTAAACCTTGTCACCCAAGGCTCTGTCCAACCTGGACATGAACACCATCAGAGATGGAGCATTCACAACTTCCCTGGGCAACCCATTCCAGTGCCTCACCGCCCTCACAGTAAAGAACTTCCTCCTTATATTTAACCTAAACTTCCCCTGTTTAAGTTTTAACCTGTTACCCCTTGTCCTATCACTACAGTCTCTAATGAACAGTCCCTCCCCAGCATCCTTATAGGCCCCCTTCAGATACTGGAAGGCTGCTATGAGGTCTCCACGCAGCCTTCTCTTCTCCAGGCTGAACAGCCCCAACTTTCTCAGCCTATCTTTATATGGGAGGTGCTCCAGCCCCCTAATCATCCTCGTGGCCCTTCTCTGGACTTGTTCCAACAGTTCCATGTCCTTATGTTGAGGACACCAGAACTGTACACAATACTCAAGTGAGTATATTCCCTTAACTTCAGGAAACAAAAAACAAACACCTTGTTATTTCTGCTATGAATAAAATAGTTGTCATCCCCAGAATTCTGGTTCATATGCAAATGGTAAAACATATATTGCAGTGAGTTACATATCATGTATCCCTTGGCTTAAATGAGGGAAGCTTGTTTGGTGGTTCTGAGTTTAATCTGCTGATAATATGTACGTGTCAGCGTGAGGCCACATGGTGGAGTTAAAGCCATGTTCTCTTTGCAGACTTCTGCATCCAATAGCCACAAGAAGCTGCAACCGCCTTTGCATAGCTGTCCTGGCAAATGCAGTCTGGTAACTGTTTAGTATAGATAGTCACTACGGAGATATTATGGATTGATGATGATGACGATTGCTAATTAAAATCAAAACTCACAAACACTGCCCTCCCACTTTTGGCTCACTTGGATAGATCTATATGCAGAACCTGTGAAAAGATGAAATTTAAGACTTCGTTGTCTCAAACAAATGTAAAATCAGAACTGTTCTGGTTTGAATCAAGCAGTTGAATTCCAAATTCACATTGGAATGAATTTTGCTCTAAAAAGCCAAAGCTGTAGAAGTAAAGAAGTACTCAATAACAGGTCGTGCTTCAACTCTCCTCTGGCAGACCTCATGGTCTCCCATGCAGGACAGCCCTGAGCACTTTGGGTGATGGGAAAGCAATGAGCAGTTCTGTTCTTTCCTTCTGAGGGCATCCAAACTATCCCCTGCTATAATGCAGCTAAGTGCTTTAAGCGACAGACTGTATTCTCAGGTTGAATTAATAGTTAAATGTTTCTTAAGTGGAATATAAATAATTGATTCTACCTGATGCGCATGTATATCTCCATCTTTGACATTTAAGACTTTTCTGTTGTTCATTTCCAATCTCCTTTATTTCAGGAACACTAGGATGGAAGAAAGATATCTGGTTGTGTTCATTGTGTATTATAACTGAATAATTAATTGTAAATAAAACCAGCATAGATAAATCTTACATTCAAATATTAATTTAACTCATTAAGACTCCCAGCAGGACTTACAGAGAAACTTCCTGAAAAGTTACAGCTTCAGTCTGAAGGGGAAAAAGTCTCCATCTTTTAAAAGTGCTGTAAGAGAGCAGATAAGAAATATGGGGAGAAAAGGATAAAGGAGATTAAAAGGAGTTATGAACACGTACCTGCAAAACATTTTTTCATAAAAGTATATGAAATTCAGGTTTAAATCTTTGCTCCATGAAATTTCGCAGCTGCTTACTATTGCTTAAAGTGGTTTTGTAGGAGTGATACTTTGTTCATCATCAGAAAATCCCCATAAATTCTTAGTAAAATAATGGAAAGCAACAAAATGTCTATAAATCTGTAACTCTAGATAATTGTCCCTACTGTTAATTGCAAGCTGTTTGATCATTTTGATTATACTCTTAGAACTATTCTTCTACATTGAACACAAACCTTTACAAGATTGTATGAAACTTTAGTGTGTCCTGGAATTATATTTTTTTTCCAGTCTTTACTGTCTTTGATAAAAAAAATCAACAACATACATTCAGAAATCCTACTATTTTTCCAAAGGAAAACAGAGTCCCAGCTCTTCTGAAGGCATTTTGAAAGAAGCTTTCATGTACAAAAATGATACTATTTAATTTATAATAAAGATCACTGTGTTTCCTGATAGATTTTTCCACTTTTAATACAGTACTATTAGCACACCCGAGAAAGCTTATAAAGAATTTGAAAGAGATTCTACAGCTTTTTGGAAGGTCTGGATTGAGCAAGTAAACAGGTCTCTTCCATTTCAAGCTCTGCAGTTCTACCTATATCTATACATGTACGTGTGTTTGTGTTTAACTATATGTATATAGTATATGCAATCTCATATATATGAAGTCAAACTTTCACACACTTTGTTTAATCACAATAAATTTTATTTTATTTTAAATAAAATAAAAAATAGAATAAAATTTTATTTTTAATAAATTAAATAGAATTTGTTTTTTTATCATTTATATGATTAGAAACAGTTATTCCTGCCTTTATTAAAAAAAAAAGTCAGATAAATACTTGTCTTTGCAAATATCTTATGATATTATGATAAGTTTGTAACTTGTTACAGGTAACAAGCAGTAAATACTGCCATAAAATACAACCTGGTCATGTCACTGGCTTTTTTTTCTTGATCCCTACCAAAAAATAAATATCATTTTCTTGCCTCAGCTGACTTCCCCCAAAAGAGCTGAGTGTGAGTAAAGTAAACATGTTTAATTCAAAGCTTTTTAAAATTAAACTGACAAAGTTTTCACAGAACTTGAAGAAATTACATCTTCAAGTAAATATAAAATATTTGAGATAAATGAGAAATTATGTGCAAAATACAGGAAAGGTTAATTATTCAAGCAGCCTACTCTCTTAAATGTTCAATCTGTAACACCTGCTTTCAGAAGGAAGAGTATTAAGCAGATGTAATCTTAGATGTGACAAAGTATAATCCTGCTTGATGCTTTTATCTGATAATATATATTCAGTTGACTGAAAGATGGTCTATTGAAAACCATCCCCATTCACAGCCTTACCCCTGCATTCTGCTCCCTGGGTCAGCAAACACTCTCACCGTACTTCCAAGTTGTAAATTTCTATTTTTTATGTTTATAAAGGGAAAAAACACCCATCTTCTAACAATATGGTTAATTGAACGATTGTTCAATTGAAGTGTGGTAGTATGTTACTGTCAATTGTTAACTGAAATGAAGATACAACAAAGATAATATTTTAACACCATTTTTGTCTCAAACCCATTGTAATCTCTCACTGTTGTTTGACTCAGATGTCACACTATTACTGCAATGAGCTCAGTCTCTAAAAATAAATTTATGTGAATTAAAAAGGAAAAAGAGACCATAATAGACAATCTAATGAAGCATGTCGTTATATATAAATGCATGTGTTCAGACATATGAACACATGCACACAAATACTACACCAAATTTCTGCATGTACGCTATTTGAAAAATAGTCTTTTCCTGCTTCAGCACTCTTTGAGAAAGTAATGTTATAAATTTCAGTGTCATATTCTGAGTGACTGCTTTTGGGGAAAGAGTAGAAGTGCATGTTTTTTTTCCAGACACTGTACTTGCAGTTGGCCTAGCATTTTGTGGCCTACGTTCTGTAAGCAACAAATCCAGTGCAGGAAAGCGTTTTACAGGGTGTGCAGAATTTATCATAACAAACAAGAGAGGTTAATCATATGCCTACTAATGCTTCATCATGAGAAAGATCATCAGAAGGATAGCAAATAATTCTGGATCAAGAATCAACTTAAGTGGAAAATGTTCTTTTTAGTAGGACTACCCTTGCCATTTAAAACCATCACTTACGTAACATGATGATCACATTAGCTAAGAGGCTGATCTACCACAGGACCATAAAAACTACCTGGGAGGCATGAGAAGTGTGTGGGAACTTGCAGGAACACCTCTACAGATGCTGTTGGATTGCTGCCAGTACCTTTGCTAGCCAGCATGCCCAGATATTTCCGTACTGCTTTGTGCTCCCTGTAGGGGATGTTTCTGAACTCTTTTGTACGCCACATAGGAGGTACGTTTTCAGGGATTCCCAGTGAGACAGAATTTTAAAACTAATTTGGAAGTCCCCCTTGCAGCTTCCAAACAGAATTATGTCAAAAGCTGAAAAAAGAAAGCATCAAGCTCCACGAGGAAAAGAAACCCTCCAGCATAGAAATTAGTCCCTGCTGACAAGGAAGATAGGAGGAGACAAATTATAGCTTGACAGGGAATGGCATAAATGAGATCAGGATATGTTGATGTTTATTTTTTGCTTACATAATGAGTTTCCTTCCCAGCTGACTTTTTCTCCATCATTTTGAGAAAGGAAGGTTTTGGTGTATGGTCAGGTTTTCCATGGTGTGAAAGACTGTGGAAAACTAAAAGGCAAAGGAGCAAACCAGGATGAAACTGGAAACATTAATGATGCTACGAATGCATTTAAATTAAGAATATATTTTGAGGTTTCTTCATTTTACGTATTTTCTTTCTGACTAACTGTAGTGGTTTAAACCCAGTCCTCCTGGATTACCCTCCTCCCTGGCAGAGCATGAGACTCACAAAGTCCTTGGTCAAACTAAACATCAATGTTATCAGCGCTGTTCCCAGGCTGAAAATCAAAATCACAGCACTGCACCAGCTACTAAGAAGGAGAAAAAAATGACTGCTACTGCTAAACCCAGGACACGCACGCAGTTGACCAGCATTTGGCTAGCACATGACATGTTCCTTATGCTTAATAATTCATTCTACTGTGTATGATAAATGGCTCATCTGGTCACTCATGTTGTTTCTTAGGGAAGTACAGAAGTAAGATGCTGCCCTACGTCAATAGACAACAATCAGGCCCATTGATTTACTCAGTGAGTGCGGCTTAACAAATACTTTCTGTTGGTGATATTAGCATGTGGCCTATCATTTTAAAATTCAAAATAATAATGAAAAGACTGCTATGGATCTTAAAGCCAGCATTCTAGAAATATGAATCCTTTAAAAGTTTTAAGCAAGTTTTTGGGTTATAATTCATTGCATGCTCAGAAAGGTACTTTTTTTTTTAAACTTTCATGAGATGAATAAACCAAAATTAATTTCACCTCCCTTCTCTTGTTTTCCCAGTGGTTCTGGTGGGTTGACTTGGCTGGATCAGGTGCCCACCAAGCCACTCTCTCAATCCACTTCCATCAACAGGATGGGGGGAAAATACAAAAAAAGCTCAAGAGACCAGGAGAGGGAAGTCACTCAGCAATTACCATCACAGGAAAAACAGACTCTACTCAGGGAAGATAAATGAGAAATAAGAATGAATCTATAACCACCTTTCCTGCACCACTCTCTTCTTCCCGGGCTCAAGTTTGTCCCAGCATTTCTCCCCAGGCAGTGCAGGGGGATGGGAAATGGCAGCTGTGGTCTCTGATGCTTCTTCCTCTTCACACTCTTCCTCTGCTCTAGCACGGGGTCTCTCCCATGGGAGACAGCCCTCCACAAACTTCTCCAGTGTAGGTCCTTCCCGTGGGCTGCAGCTCTTCAAGAACTGCTCCGGCTTGGGTCCTTTCCAAGGGGTGCAGTCTTTCAAGAACAAACTATTCTAGCATGGGTCCCCCATAGAGCCACAGGTCATGCCAGAAAACTGGCTCCAGCATGGGCTCTCTGTGGGGTCACAGCATTCTTTGGGGTACATACCCCTGCTCTGGTGTGGCGTCCTCCATGGGTTGCAGGTGGATATCTGCTCCCCCATGGACCTCCACGGGCTGCAGGGGGACTGTGCCTCACCATGGCCTGCACCATGGGCTGCAGGGAATCCTCTGCTGCAGTGCCTGGAGCACCACTTCCCCTCCTTCTGCACTGACCTTGGTGTTTGAAAAGCTGCTCCTCTCACTTGTTCTAACTCCTCTCTCCCAGTTGCTGTTGTGCAGCATTTCTTACCCTTTCTTAAATACGCAGTCACAGAGACATTGCCAGCTTTGCTCATGCTCTAAGCTTTGGCCAGCAGCAGCTCCATGTTAGAGCCAGCTGGAATGTGCTCTTTCTGACATAAAGGCAGCTCCTGGTACCTTACAGAAGCCACTCCTGCAGCCCCTCTGCTACTGAAACCTTGCCAGGTAAACCCAAGACAATGGTGCATGCAGTATGTTAGACACACAAAAAAATCTCTGAGAGGATACAGACAGAAGAACTGATTAAAAGGTCTCACTTTCCTACAGATAACCAACCTTTTGTCCTCTGGACTCCTGCAGTTGTAGAGATAGCTTTGCTGATGGGTAAAATCATATTTGGGTGGATACTTGGTTAGCAGAATTTGCACCAGAGAACTGCAGCACTCATCTGGAAATCCTTCACATGGCCATGGGCACTGTAGCCACAGAACTTGCACAATTGGTAGTGATGAAAACATCTATAACTAGCTGCTTTTCACTTGTCCTTTTTCCCCAGAAAACAATTAACTTTTGGCTAAGATGGTGTGAAAATGTAGCAAGGTGTTGTTGGTTGCATTGGCTGTTACTGAACTCCTGTTGGAAAGATGTATAGAGATCCTTTGTTCTAATGCTGCTTTCAGAAACTTAATGTTTTTATTGCTCATCAAGAGGAATGTTGTAATTAAAGGTATAAGTGCTGTACTTCAGCCTTTATTTTCCACTGGCAAGAAGAGGTAAAGGGATTTTGCAAAGCAATGAAGAAGGCTGACACAGTTAATCTTACCTTCAGTTCTGAAAATATAGTAATTTATGATGTAGCGGGTCACAACTGGTCTTGCTTCCACTACTTACGCATATCATTTAGTAGTTCAGGGGAATTTTTCATTATTTTACAATGGCAGCATATCATACTTCTGCCTTGCATTTCTATTTTACATCATATTACCTTTTTCTCCATATAAGTCTTCTTGCTTTTCACCCCTGTACTGTGTCTGCCTGGGATGGAATTTTCTCCGTTGCAGCCTTTGTGGTGCTATTTTGGATTTGTGACTAAAAAGCTTTTGGTGCACACAAAAGTTTTGGTGAATAGTGCTTGCACAGCATCAAGGCTTTTTTCTTTTACCACTCTTTCCTCCCACTGAGCAGTCCGGGGGTACACAAGAAGTTGGGAAGGGACACAGCCAAGTACAGCTGACCCCAACTGATCAAAAGAGACCTGAACTGATCACATGAGATGTTGTCGCTCAGCAATAAAAGGGCAAGTTGAGGAGGAGGAAGGAGGTCTTTCCACGTGTCATGGTTTAACCCCAGCTGGCATGTAAGCCCTACACAGCTGCTTGCTTGTTCTCCTGCATCAGGATGTGGGAAAGAACCAGAAAAGTAAAAGTGAGAAAACTCGTGGCCTGAGATGGACAGTTTAATAGGTAAAGCAAAAGCCACCCACACAAGCAAAGCAAACTAAGTAATACATTCACCATGTCCCATTGACAGCCATCTCCAGGAAAGCAGAGCTCCATCATGAATAATACTTACCTGGGAAGACAAGTCCCCTCCTTCCTTCTTCCCCCAGCTTTATATGCTGAGCACGATGTCACATGGCATGGAACATCCCTTGGGTCAGTTGGGGTCAGCTGTCCCAGCTGTGCTACCTCCCAGCTTCTTGTGCCCCCCCAGGCTAGTCACTGCTGGGGTGGTGTGAGGAGCAAAAAAGGCCCTGACTCTGTTTAAGTGCTGCTCAACAATAACAAAAACATCTCTGCATTATCAACATTGTTTTCAGCGCAAACCCATAATGTAGCCCCATACCAGCTACTATGAAGAAAATGAACTCTATCCCAGGCAAAACCAGCACACCACACAATCCTTTCACAAGTGCTGAGGCTCTTGCTTGCAGAAAGTGGCTGGCCATCTACCTGTCTTTGGGAAATAATGAGTAAAATTCCTTCTTTGCACTGCTTGCACATAATGCTTTTCCTTCACAGTTAATTCATCTTTATCTCAAGATAATCAGAGTCTTCCCACTTTCCTTCCATTTTTTCCCTGCCCTGCAGGAAGGGAAAGTGAGCAAGTGGCTGGGTAGTACACAGATGCTGGCAACAACCCCCCATCATTCTGCCTTCAGTCCTCCGAAGCTCTCCAGTCTCCTCTTTGTTTTGCTTTTTCTTCTGTATATCAATCTCCCAGCACAATTAGATTTTCCCTTTTCCATAACCATGTGCAAAGGTCAAAGCTTAAAACAAACAAAGACTGCTCAAGCTGTGTGAAAGCTGCTTCTAGATACTAAAAGATGAAAGTCTGCTCTTCTTTAATAGATTGCTTATCTCGATATCAGTGGGACTTGGGCAAGTACTAAAGTGCTTTTCTGAGCTAAGTCTTGCATTCATAATTAAATTTGAAGACATTTGTAGTTACAAGGTGTTATTTTAGCTTGGAGAACACCTTGATACTTAAACACAAACCTTCAGAAAAACACAACAAAACATGAAATTCATGTAATTAAGCTATCAGAGTCCTTATATTTATAAATAGACAAAAGACATTTTAGGATGCCAAATCACACTTCTGGTAGGTTGAATGATGTTAATGAAAACAGTCATCAAAAAGGGAGGTGTCTTTTAAAGTGTTAAAAATAATTTTACTGTCTACAGCAGTTCAGCTGACTATTTGCAAGCACTTTTAATGTATGTTTAGAAACATGAGTTTCACTGAATAGACCTGCATGACCCTCCCTGTGGTTTTAAGAAATCAGTGGGAATCAGTGAAGAATCACCTCCTTTTTCCAGGCCAGACAGCAGCAGATGCAGCCAGCAGGGCCATGGTAGCTGGATCTTTCTAGTCATTTTTTTAAGGGTGACTGGCAGGGAGCCATCTGAGATGGCTTCAGACCCTGGAACAAGGTTTTTCACATCTTGCTCCAAAGTGTGCTGAATTTGGTGACCTGCATGCTGCAAATGACATCTATTTGACAGGGCTTTAAGGGTTGTGAGGGTGAAGGCACTGGGCAGACCTTTCTGGAACTTGCTGGCTGAGATACACATCTGGAGGTTCTTTTGGTGCTGTTGGTTTGGGTTTTGTTTTGTGGGTTGTTTTTTTTTTGGGGGGGGGGTGTTGTTATTTGGTTGGTTGGTTGGTTGTGATTTTATTAAGTGATTAGCTTGAGTGTTTTGCTGAATCTGAGTGAAGATAAATACTGCATCATCTACTACTCTAATGTTGTTTTGGTCCTAAATAGAAGAAATTACAGGATAAATTCAGTTTTCTTTTTGACATGCCCCAGAAAACCTGGTTGTTTTGCAAACTTCAAATTTTGAACAAAAGGAAATAAAGAACTTCTTTGTTGATTACTGAACTGTAGAGGGAACAGGAGAAAAAATCTGAAGTTAAGACATTAAAGACACTATTTGCAATTCAGATGAAAGAAAACAGTCGGTACAACATTAAAATGAGAAAAATTAAGACTGAGAAATCAGTATTTTAGGCTTATTAAAAAAGCAGAGAATCTGCTCCTCAGAAGTACAGCTAATACCTATCATTACAAAATCACTTGGGTAATATTTTTTTCTGATTTTAATTAATGTCCTGCAGTTTTGCCCTGTACTGTATTATCAGTTCTCACAGGTTGTCCTTGGCCTGGATCTCACACCACTTTGAATTTAAATGGAACACTGCACATTTTTACTCTAGCAATGCTAACTATAATACATTTTTTTAAAGAACCCTCTTTACATTAACTTGCTGGAGTAAACCTGAATTCTGACAAACGCTCTAAGAGGCTGGTTCCCCTCCACTTGAGTGTTGATGTCCTGAGGGAGATTTAGAACAGCACAGGTCAGAGCTCTGCAGATGTGAATACCAGCCCTGACCCACATCCTGCTGTACCTGGAGCCTTCGGTATGGGAATCCATGCTAACACTAAGCTTGTGAATCCCAGGTTGTAAAACATTTTACAAGATCATGTTCCCACAGAAAACTCAGGGGAGAAACAGCTCCTTATTTGGTTGTTATTTACTCTTCTGTTTTCCAAGTATGTAGACAAGCCAACAGGGGTGAACAAACAATACTGTGAGACTGAAACCTCAGGAACTGTGAAGTGCAAAGATACACTATTACCTTAAGAAATCCCTAAGCCACAGGTACGTGGGGCTGGAAGATTATGGGGGAAATACTTTCATTTCCTTTCTCTCTTTTTATTCTCTGGGCATTCGTTATCATTGTCAGAGAGGGTGAGATAAAATGAACCTTTGATCTGACCAAGCATTGCTATTTTTGTTCAATTGTATTGTATAAGCAAATGCTGAGCATTGCTCTAATACCAGTGTACACTGATGCAGCCAATTAGATTTTGGTCTGGTAACCTTGTTTTGTCATTTCCTATATTGCCATAAACTTAACTTTTAATCACAATTTGTATGCATTGCTTGAATACATAGTTGCGACCATCATATCACTGGGTATGTCTTTTTCTTCTTCTGTATGATGCTGTGATTATTCCAGGTAAGAATGGCATTTTTAGTGCATGCTTTCTTTCAACCCGTACTGTAATGTGCCAAGGTCATCTTTATTATCAACACTGTATAATGTTCCTAAAATAGTCTGTGTATATTTCTGCCCTCACAGATTTTTCTGCAAAAAGATAGCTTTGCAGTCTGTAAAGCATTAGCACGCAACAATCTTTTACTTGTGAAATTGCCTTCCCCTTTCTAGTCATCCTTTTGACACATAAATGATCATTTGAATTTTTTAATAATTGTGCTGCACCATTTACTTCAGCCTGAACCATTTCACCAAATAATAGTCAACTTTTAGACATCTTCAAAGGTGATTTATGAATAATAGTTTATTCTTTGAATTTTGCAATTTATTCATTAATTCAGAGTATTTTAATTTTTATTCATTTGGAGTATTTTTATCTTATTTAGTTTTTGTGCTTTAACTCATTCATCTACTCAGTACATACCAGACATTGTCAAAGAAGTAACCATGAACTCCAGGATTTCTAAATACATGTAGGGCCATGGGGCTCAGAAACACCCCTGTGCTCTCAGCTGACTCCTGGCACTCAGTGCCTAAAAGCCCCTAACTCTTAGCATCACATTGGCACAGTATATAGGATCATGTAAATTTGCAAGGGATTAATGAAGACCTCTAGATAAATCAAATACCAAAAAGGCTTAAGATATGAACTGACTCATACCTGTATAGTTGGGAACCAAATTTTGCCCTCACAGTACCCTACCTTGTAAATTATAAGGCAAATCACCTTTCTTTTAGCTGTTGTTGCTTATATATTCAAAATCCATGAAGAAAGTGAACACTGTGTCTTAGGGCATAGCTCTGGTTTTAATACAACTGACATCCGTTCTTTTTGAATACTTCACACCAAAAAAAAAAAAAACAAACAAAACCAAACACCTGTTGTTTTAGAAAAAATTATGTAAAAAAGGGGTTAAAACTGTGTTAATCAGTGATTCACTGAAATGTCCCATTGGTGAGAAGGCAATACACTGACCTCCTCTTGTGTTTAGATTTCTATGCTTGGTCTTGTCATTTGCAACAGTACAACCTTTCCCTCTTCTGAGAGGAAGAGAGACTATGTTACCAGGACTTACACCTTGGTTCACAGTCTGCTGAGTCACAATGCTGCCTCTTATAACAGCATTGCCTTTGAGACATTCGTTTTTTCATCTGCAGCAGTTTTCATGAATAAATTACTAAAAAAAAAAAAAAAAGTGAATTTGTGAAAAGGTCTTTTTTGTGCCCTGTAATTATCTCATAGAATTTAATCTGGGAAGGTGCTGACTAAAATGCTTAATGCAATGAAGCATGAAATGTTTAACTTATGTTCATTTAAAAAACAATCTGTTTTCTGATACTTATAATAATGATAAGGTGTATTTTTAATATACCGTGTATTGCCCATGCTTGAAAATACTTCCCCTGACAGGACCATTATTCTACTTAAAACTAGCGGAATGAGTTTTTCACATGTGAAAAATTAAATTGCTACTTTTTAGCTCCTATACCAAAAGAAAAAGCCCTAGAATTTCTCACTTTTTAAAAAAATAGAGACCTCTGTCTGAATTGAAATTAAAAATAAACAAATCACCCCTGTGAATTTGTCATGTAAATTTTAATTTGGCACTTTAAAGGCTGGATACATAACTTTCATATTATGAAAACTACCTACTTAGAAGATACCTATTTGTATTACAATAAATGCATAGCAAATTGAAGGTTGTACCATAATAGAGTAACAGGGTAGCTTCAGAAAATTGTAAAATAATTTTGATATATCTTTTGAGTGTGAGAATGTAAAATATAACACTCATAAGTCATCATTTTTTTAAATGTAGATAGAATGACTGAAAAATCATATTCAGATGACGTCAGGTTCTACCTTCAGACTGAATTTTCCTGTGTAACTCTCTTACATGGCATCATCCTTCAGCATTTTTTTGAAGATAATGACTTTATTGCTTCTTGTGGTGATAGCTGATTTCTTTTTCCCTTCAGAAAAAGATCATCACAACTGCCTTCTTTGAGCTCCTTTATTCCAGGTTTTGCATTGAACAAGGATCTATAGAAAGCCGTAACTAAATTATAGCTGCTATCATCTACATGCCACTTAACTGGCAGTATCAGAAGATAGTCTTTCACAGAGTTTGGCTTAACTGGGATTTAGTCCACCCAATTGACATTTTAATTATTTTAGCTACTGTCTAATTATGAAGACTGTAAGCCCAAGCTGGATAACCCAAGCAGAATCAGTTTTCCCATGTGATACACACTACTTGTGCGTCTTGAAGACAGAATCCTTCAACAACATCCAAGTGTGCTATTATAGAGAAGATTTCACTGTCTCGTTAGCATCTGCAATGATTAATCGTTGACTTCTTTAAAAACTGTAGACATCGGAAATTAATGTCCATCGAGCCTTAAACAAGAAAGCTTTATGGGACTACTGGTAGGCCATATTTTTAGAAACCCAGCTTTCACTTCCACATGTACAACTCTGCTCATTTAGTTACTCCCATGCACTTATTAATCAGTAATCTGTGTTTATGCAAGTAATGCACAGACAACCCAACCAAGATGAAGAGGCAGGTGATATATTTTATAAGCAGCTGGGAGAAATCTCACCATTGCTAGCCCTTAATCTTGTAGAAGACTTCAACTTACCAGATGTCTGCTGGAAATAGAGTACAGTGGAGAGGAATAGGTGTAGGAGGTTCCTGGAGTGTGTGGAAGAGAGCTTCCTGACACAGCTGTTGAGTGAGCCAGCTAGGGAAGGTCCCTTACTGGACCTGTTGTTTGTGAGCACAGAAGGACCTGTGGGTGATGGGATGGTTGTAGGTTGTGTTGGGCACCAAAATTATAAGAATGATTATGAAATCATAGAAGTTTTTGATTCTTGGAGAAGTAAGGAGAGAGCTCAGCAGAACTGGATGTAAGACTTCCAAAGTGCAGACTTCGGCCTGTTTAGGAGAGTGGTTGGCAGAATCCCTTGGGAGGATGGCAAAGGAGTCAAGGAAGGCTGGACATTCTTCAAGAAGGAAATCTTAAAGGCATAGGAACAGGCCGTCCCCATGTGCTGAAAGACCTTATTCCTCTCTACAGCCTACGTGAGAGGAGGTTGTAGAGAGGTAGGAGAGGCAGGTGTCAAGTCCTCTCAAATAACAAGTGATAGATTGAGAGGGAATGGCCTCAAGTTGTACAAGGGGAGGTTTAGATTGAACACTAGGAAAAATTTCTTCACCAAAAGGTTTATCAAGCACAGGAAGAGGCTTCCCAGGGAAGTGATTGAATCACCATTTCTGGAGGTATTTAAAAAACGTGTAGATGTGGTGCTTAGGGACATGGTTTAGTGATGGACTTGGCAGTGCTGGGTTAATGGTTGGACTCACTGATCTTAAAGGTCTTTCCCAATCTAAACAGTGCCATGATTCTTGATTTTATAAACGTAGAACTAGCAGTATGCAAAGCTTGAATGCATCAATAACTGCATCTGTAAAGTTGTTCATGAACCAACTAAATGGTGAAGCTTTAAATGAATCAAATAAACAAGCAAACTATTCAGCCTTGCTTAAAGTGAAAACTATATAAAAATTGGATTAGTCTTGTGAACAAATACTAGCAATTATGCTTGAACTCTAATAATGTAGTCCACAGAACTGTTGCATGTATTCAGTGGCTGTTAGTAATTTAGTGCAGTGCACAATGTCTTAATATAATCTGTCAAACTCAGTATAGTTGTTTATTCCATTATTGCCTCTTCCTGAGCATGTCATATTATGTGAGGTGATGTGCAAGCACAGATTAAATAACACTCCTTGCTCTGAAGTTCCATCCATTTCTGTATTAACACAGCTACACAGGAGAAACTGCAAAGAAATGAGATTATGCTGAACGGCAATGATCTTAGCATACCAGCAACTTAATATAAAGTTATTTTCCTATGCACTGTGACCAACTTTAGACAAAAAACTGGGATGTATTCAGTGAGGTAGTTCCCTGGAAATGACAGAGAATTACTATGGTGGCATGAGTGGTAACATAAATAAAACCACAAAAGTCTTTTTTGGAAATGTAGGTGAGCACAATGTTCTTTCTTTGGATGCAAAGTTTATTGATCTATAAAGGTAAGCATGAAACTTCAGTAGATATTGTGGCAAAAGAAGAAAAAGAGAGAAAGATTAAAGAAATATTGAAAAGGTTCATTTGGACATTTTTGGTTGGATTCAGAAGGAGTTTTAAGAGATATTCGGTAAACAGAACTCTCTGTACCCAAGAATTACGCACATACAATCCTTGTATCCTTGTGCAGGCTGAGTCTTTCCTCAATTTACCCAGTAGATAAATGCTGAAGGAGTCAATCTCTCTCCTTTTTTTTTTTTCCTTTTCTTTTGTCTAAACCAGTATTTTATTTACCATAAAAATTCAACTGAGAAACTTAAAACAGTATCACACCCAGAATATCTCATAGGCTAATGGTTAAGGCTTGTTCCAGAAATGGGATATGAGAAGGTGTAACTGATTTTCTGTATATGGTAGATACTTAAACACTGGAAAAGATTCACAGCTGCTGAACTTCAGAGCCTGCTTTCACTGCTGGCTTTGTAAATACTGTTTAAATTGCCTTGTCAACTTAGCTCTTCGCTTTATTAAAATGTCTAGTTGGGATCATGATTAATTCAATTCAAAATTATTTCCTTCCATTTAAATGTGTTGGTTGTGTTTTGCTTTCTTTAAATTGCTTTGCAGAAACCCTAAACTGAAATTATTTGCCTTCTGTTTGTTTCCCTCACTGAACAGAACAAGCTCTTCCTAGAAGTCAACATCTGAATGTTTCTCATCCATATGAGACATAAACAAGGTAGTGATAATCTATGAGGGCATGAAGAAGGAGGATTAAATTTATGTCTGAGCATGGAGGGGAAGCAGTGGAGGGAAACCATGAGCTAAAGTGTAGCAAGAAAATAATGGCCTTAATACCAATGTTCCTATAAGGCATAAGTAAGGCAAATGGTAAGCCAGAAGATAGACCACTGCAGTAATGAGAATCTGGGTGAGATGAGAGTTTAATGGGTGAGCAAGAAAGGCTGGACTTAGTGATAATGTGTAGTGGGAGTGGTCAGATTTACCTTCAGTAATGTATAAGGAACATGGAAACTTTCAAGCTCCCAGTTCTGTGTGGGAAAGAGGAGTCTGTTTTCCCCTTCCTGTGTTCATAGGTTGCCCTTTGCATGGTACTTAGTTCAGGTATACATAAAGATACCAGTGAGTGGAGATTTACAGAAGCTACACTGACAGTTTCTGGCCCTGGTTGTTCTTTTTCTGTGAGGTTGTGAGTGGCTTTGGTTAGAGGCACGAGAGATGCGTGGATTTTCAAAGCTCTGCAGAGTAAACATACAGAGCTTGTAACAGCATTTGTAAATTAAATATTACTTAAATCTTCAGTGACAGATTTATGAAATATTGCTTAAATTCAGCTTTATGCTGCACAGCCAACTGAGTTTATTTTGGAGACAAAAGCAATTTAAAGGAACCCATAGATTACTTTGGCTACTGAAGAGTTTAAATTATCCCTAACTAAATTTTGTTAGAGTGTGTTGAGCTGTTTAGATAAAACATGCTTTTTGACATTTATTACAGAATGATCCCTTCCCATAGACTGCTGCTCACGAAAAAGGGACATGGGGTGAATCAATAAAAGGCTAGTAATCTTTTTGCTGACATAAATGATATTGGTTAAGGATTAAAAATCTTAGTCTGGGGTTTGGATTTTTTTTAGTATGTTACAGTACTATGCAATCAGACAGCAATGCATTCAAATTCCAACAGCAAAAATACTGTAAGCATGTAGAAATGTATCTTGATGCGGCAGATGCTGTTGCTAAAGATATATTTACTAAACGCAGAAGAAATCCTTCTGAGATATAAGCAAGAATCTCTTGCCTAAGTTAAATGCCTATCAATGAATTCTGCTCCAAATTCTGAGTAAGTCAAAACTTTTGAACCCAGAGTTCAATAGCAAAATACTATTTCCACTCCCAGTCTTTCGTGGAGATGTTTTTCAGGGTAGAACTCAAATTTACACAGTTGATTTTTTTTTCTTACATAGACATCCTTATTATCCCCCAAGACTAACTGCATGAATTAATATGAGAAACGAAATATTATGCACAAACTAAGATATACCTGTGGCACATATCAATAGTATGCACCACTATGCATGTGTCAGGAAATCTGTGAGTGCACCTATCCTGGAGATACACACTGTTTTGCTTACAAGCTGGTGGGACCAGACCCCTGCAAGCCAACCCTCAAGCTTCACATCCAGGCTGCTCAGATTACGCATCAATCACGTCACCCAACCCTTGCTGCATGCACGGCTCTGTTCCTCAATTTATCCCCCTCACCCCAGAGCATCTGGAACAGCTTTCTGGAACAGGTGCACACCATCAGTGTCCTATAGGGCCCATCTGTATCTGTCCATGCATTTTGGCTGGAGACAATAGCTAACCTAGATTTGCTGCTGTCTGGGCTGAAGAGAGAAGCCTAATGCAGTTAGCAAACTGTTAACAAGCTGTTAGCAAACAGTTCTCTTTTTCGTATTAAATTACATACCATATTCTTTCTCCTGATCCTCATTCTTTCAGGCTCAAAACAGAAAAAGAAAAAAAATAACTCTGTAAAAATAATATAAATATATTCCCTCGAGATCATGCCTAATGCATGTCTCTGCAAACTGCCAGATGTGAGGGGAGAAGGTACTGTCTACAAGCTCTACATTATTTCTGTTTATGAAAATGAGTAGGGAAATAAAGATGGTTTTGGAGTGAAAAAGGAGAAAAATTGTTTCCAAAGCACAGTTGGTTCTCCAAGATACCTGCAAATCCATACTGTCTCTTACCATGGTTAGAAAAGATTGACCAACCCAGATCACTAAGCTCAAATTTTCAGGCTTCTTTTGCTTTCAAAGTACAGGTAGAGTACATTACTCACTCTCTACTTAAAACATTATTTCCCTTGTTTCAGTCCAGATTTCCCTCTTAAAGAGTAAAGCAACTAAAGGAGACTGTAGTTCTCTCCTCTGTCACTTCACTTTTAGTTTTCCAGCTCTTATGCTTTTACCATATTTTTGAGAGCTGATGTTCTTTAAGGCCCCTGCCATGAAGCTTCCTTGATTTGAGGGTGTCTGTTCTTCATAGTGACATATATAAGCAGCTCTGCCTTCATACGCATGCAGGTTTCTTTATGTGTCTACTGCTCTCAGCAGTACATAATAGCTCTCAAATAGCCTTGGAGGGCTGTAACACCTGCATGTACAAGGCAGATGAGGAAGCCTGGATCTTTGACTTATTATTTTTACTCAGTCACTCTTTCTGTTTCATTTTGTTGCTTTACTTCCTTTCCTTGCCTTTCACTGAGATATACATTTTGTGCTTGGAGCTGGAAGGGGCCACATGTAAGCAACAGTTGCCCCCGTTGTTTGTGTAGCACGGCATGGTCATTCTGAGCTTTGACCAGGGTGTGTATGTGACACTGTAGTATGAATGGAAGATTATAATTGACTGTATTTACTATAAAGCACCATCTAGTAATCTGCATGTTGCTAACAAAAGGTGCCAACAATTGCCCAACACAGCACTTCAGGATAATTCATCAGGGGCTTTGATTAAATTGAAGAGTTTTCAGTAAGATTTTCAGTCCTTTTTCAGTGCAGGCTATTCCCCTGTCAAAAGCATTTCTTTATTCTGGAGCTTCTCTCTTTAATGTCATTCCTCTTCTGTGCAGGGAGAATCACATATAATGCTTCTGCTCTTGATTTTCTAGTTTTGCATAGCTCATGCAAAAGCCATCTTAATGCCATTAATATTCATATTCATGCTTTTTACCTTACAGAATTGAAAAAAATAGACGAAAGAGTTGTTTGGTTACTTTTGAGATTTCTGCTTGATCAGTTTATAAACATGTATCCTTTGTAACGACTGCTTGAGTATGTGTAGAAACTCAAATTGTGTACTGTGGAAAAAAGCAATCTAAAGTCATCTGCAATTATAGGGTAAAAAAAATCTCCTGTGGTACTACTAATATTGCATACCACTTCTTCAGGCAGAAGGCTTCCTGATGTTGTTCCCTAATTTAAACCAGGACGGTGTCTCATAAGTCAGTAAGGCAGAACTATTTCTGCAATAGAACTGCTTCCATTTAATAAAAAAATCCAAACCCAACCACCATGCACTCCAGCTCTCATCTTTATTAGTACACTGCCTTTTAAATCCTCAAAATACTCCTGCATACTGTGAACAACCACTTAATTTTAAAAGCTTGTTAGAAAGTGTAAATAAATCCATATCCACTGCATAATGATACTTTACTGTAATTTGATTAAAGCAGAAATCAGATCTTCGTAATCAAACAGTTGTTGAGCTGCCTAACATAGTGGCATCCTGCTCTTGGCAAGGGCTTTGGTCATCATGGAAGTAAACATACTAGCATTAAGGTTTAGCATATGTGCCAAAGCAAAACTGTAGTAATACACAGTTGTTATTATGCTAAAATATTTCTTTAACTAACACTGAAATTATATAACCCTTATAAACCATCATGCCTTGTGTTCTTGGAATGCTATTTAGCATATTTTTGTCAAAGGACTTGCACAAATCATAGAATCATAGAATCGTTAGAGTTGGAAAGGACCTTAAGGTCATCTAGTTCCAACCCCCCTGCCGTGGGCAGGGACACCTTGCGCTAAATCATATCACCCAAGGCCTCGTCCAAGCTGGCCTTGAACTCTGCCAGGGATGGAGCATTCACAACCTCCCTGGGCAACCCATTCCAGTGCCTCACCACCATAACAGGAAAGAATTTCCTTCTTCTATCCAACCTAAACTTCCCCTGTTTAAGTGTTAACCCCTTACCCCTTGTCCTGTCACTACAGTCTCTAATGAAGAGTCCCTCTCCAGCATCCCTATAGGCCCCCTTCAGATACTGGAATGCACTAATTATATTAAGGTTTGCAACAATCGGTCTTCAAAGAGTGTCTTGAGATTTGTTCATTTGCAGTAGGTGATCTCCTGAGGCCACTGGCACCTTCTCTTGGAGCATATGGACAGCTTATCAAAGCAGTTACCCACATACAACGTGTTTCCATGGGGGCGCTGCTTTTCTAGCTACTATCAGCTGTAACTCTGGGAAACAAAGATCTCTAAAATGTGTTCCACATTTTTTCCTTTGTAACTGTGCGCTCTTTGGGTCTCATGTTGCTTCTTCTATAAGTAATTTCAATATCAGTCTTTGGATTTCAGAATTTGAAGTAACAAACCTTCAGAGAGTCTACTGAACCAAAATCTTTCTTGAATTATCTCCCAGGTTGACTTCTCACTGATACTTTCATTTATTTCACAGGAATGAATAGAGTTTTCTGGAAACCTGTGCCAAAAGTTGGTCTCATGTTGAATCTATTCCCATGTCAATTCTAAGTGGTATTTCTTCACTGTAACTGAAAAAGAATTTAGACAAAAGTACTAAATCCTTGTTATCCACTTAAGTGAAGAGTGATGACATATCTTTTTAAGTGATGCATCAGAATAAAGGGATGATAGTGGAATTCTATAATTTCAGAGTTTTGGAAAGAAAAGACTTTAAAACTATCTGTAGATGAAGACATAAATCTCTTGATCTTTAAAAACTGATAAAAACATAAGTGACAAGGTATTTTAAACTGTGCCTCAAGTTAGTACAAACATCTAGCAATAATAAACCAGAAATCAATAAATCTACAGGATCTATAATTACATTTTGGATTACAGCTAGTGAAGTAACTTGAGTTGGCAACACAGTGCAAACATTTGTGTTGAATATTACAAATACTTTCAGCAAAAAGTGGGATATATATTTTAAAAAATAATAAATGTATAATATAATACATATTATTTAATTTTGACCATTCTCTAACAAAATGGTTTGTTTTGCTCTGGAAAAAATTAATTTAAAAAAGATACAAGGTTCCCAAGGAAATGAAATATCTTGTTCAGATCACAATTACAGTTTAAGGATCACATCAAAATTCAATTTAGAGATAGGTTGCTGTTCCAATTTGCTACCCAATATTTTTCACTTTCCTGAAAGTGGACCAGTGTTGATTCCTCCTGCTTCACTTCTTCCTCAGTCCCTTTTAGGATGAAGTTTGTTGGAACTTCTGCTGAAAACTGCACAAAAATGAGAAAGAATGTTAGGATTTAGCTCACTTCTTCAATCATCAAAAGTGTAATTATGTAACTTGGGTTGTTTGATGCTCACCTGTGGTTGCCAGGAGCTG
Source organism: Pezoporus flaviventris (assembly GCF_033815535.1). Lineage (NCBI taxonomy): Eukaryota > Metazoa > Chordata > Aves > Psittaciformes > Psittacidae > Pezoporus > Pezoporus flaviventris. The sequence goes on from NW_026892595.1 coordinate 14,639,768, forward strand.
CAATTCATCTTAGTGTGGGGTTTTTTGATGGTGAAGGAGAGGCTGTGCATTTTTTTTCTGAGAAGAGCAAGTTGTGTATCTCATGAGAAACTGCTGATGCAGACTGCTTAAAAAGTTTCAAGGCAGTGATTGCATATTTATGTGGAATAGAAGAACATTCACATTTGCATTAGGTAGGACATAAATCTGAAGGGCTTTAATTGTATAGCATTTTAACTGTATTAGTAGAATTTAAGTAATATAACCCTCAATTTAGAATGCATGAAAATCTTGATGTAACAAATACACAGTATCTATTCCATAGGAATAATCAAAGCCATAGCATATATACTGGTGCCCATGCATATGATCAAGTAGTTTATAATTCTCAAGTGTGTGAACAAACAAACTACTTGCCATGTCTGTAGCTGACCACATCTATTTTTGTAGACCACCCAACTGCAGAACACAAAAGTATTAAATTACTGCAGGTCATGATACTGACAGAGTCACAGGCACAAAAATAACCCACAACAGTATTTGCCTCAAAATTTGCTGGGTCTTTTTATGAAGACCATAATATTAGTTGCAGGAGCTGCTACTTTATCACAAAGCATGTTCCTCCTGAGCTATGCAGTTACCTCAGGAGTGGACTTCTAGAGACTGCTCAACAGTTCGATGGTGAGGGACATCTCTATAAACCAGGAAGAATTTCAAAGAGACACAGCAATTGTATTCAGCACCTGAACAACTGGCATCCTAGTCTTTAGCACAGATTTCTTCTGATGCAAAACATGTCCTGCTCCACTACTATATATCCACTTATATGCCACCAGTTTCAGATGAAGAACCATAGCAAGTATCTGTACATCAAAAGTCAGTTTTAGGTTTTGTACTTTCTTCTAAACAACACAAAAAGCCCACTGCCAACTACTTTCTGAAAAGCAAGCAGCAATGTTGAAAATGTAGTGTGTAAAAATGCTTTATGATGAAGAATGCCCTTTTGTAATTAGACAATTACGTGGTCTACAATGTTGATCTGGTTTTAATATATATTATTTCTATTGTTAACTGTGGTTTTGTAATTTTGAAAAGAGACAGGAAGCACTTGGGTGTAAACTTTTCTGGCTAAGTTTGTCTGGTTATTCTTTGGAAACATTTTTAAAATGAATAAATGCAGGAATGTCCTCACTAAATTATTTTAGAAATATTTGTAGATTGCAAAATTATTCAATATGTCAGAACACAGAATTCCATTTAGAAACTCATTGCATATAAATCTTTCCTGATTTAGTGTTCTTTCTGGAGGCTTTTTTTTTTTTTTATTTGAAGAAATTAAATTATTTATTGTACGAGGTAAGTCACAAGTTCTCTCAGCAACAATATATCATTGTGAATACTAGATATACTACAACTGAAATCTCTGATACATTTTTACTTTTTTATTCCCTAACTGTGTAAGTTTTGTCTGCTACATATCTCTGGCAATTTACCTCTTGAAAATGAAAATGAAAGATAATGTGGCTCATACAGCTATCCTATAGCAGCTCTATAATGATATATCAAATATTATTTCAATTTATCATGTGTACTTGCTTTCTAAAGACTTTCAGCATTCATTATTTTCTCAAGTACAATGAGACCTATTTTAAGAACTCCAAATCTAATTCATCCTCACTTGTGAAGGCAAGCAGTAATTGTTTTGCCTTCAGATGCTGTCTTTAAGTGTTAGACAGTTCCTCTTCACACTGTTATTGTTCTTGTGGGTTTTCTTACTATGACTTATTTTACATTAAGGGGATAGGTACATGTTTCCAGATCTTGAACCTTAATTTCTTTAAATTAATCTGACAAAAACCAAGTAAACTGTGGTTGCATGAACTGTGAAGACAGTAGACCATGGGTTGTGGTTGCTCCAGGCAGGGAAAGGCTGATGTGTAGATGAAGGCAGTATTTGCACAGTGGTACTTAAAGAGTATTTGTCCATGGCTTAGGAACACATCTAAAGGGATTCAATTCATTTCACTTCACTGTGTTGTACTCGTTCAATACAAATGCAGCACCACTGAACATCAAAAGCATCCAACTGGTACAAATCTATCAAAATTACTTAGGTTTTCATAGTGCTCTGCTTTCTGATTGTTTCCATTTCTGTGCTTCTGTAATACAACCTGGGCCAACCAATTTCACTTATGTTTCAAATTCTTCATAAAATAACCAGTAGCAAAGAAGATACGAGGGAAAAAAGTGTAACAGTGGAAAAAAATCGAACAGCAGAAAGAAAGTTTATCCTTTTCCCTTTGAAGATTTAAATAACAGAAGAAAGCACAGGACAAGAACCTATCCATGCACACTCTCAAGATATAGCTTTTGGAGGAGAGGAACAGCTTATCTTCATGATCTTTCTTGTGCAGAAAGCCCAAATGAGTATTTGCCTCTGCATCAGCAACATACATTACAAGTGAGTGAACTAAACTATAATTGTGACTTAATAAGCAGTTTCAAAGCATTTTGATGGCAAACACCATCTTGAATGGTGTTTGATGGAGATCAGAGTGAATGCCTGTGAGAACAATCAGACCTATATTTGTTACAGACAAAAACATCCTTTATCATCTCTTTTGATTGGTACCAAGATCCACAAGGCTCAGTATAGAGAAAGATCATTTCAGGAAAATATGTCTGAGAAGGTGCCACCCATCTGACTCTGCAATTCTTAAGCTTTTGGAGAACTTAGATTACCAGCCATCTTCACCTTCAATGGGTATGCAATTCAGAATAGTATCTATCTGCAGCATTTAGCAATTCAAATGTAAATTTGAAGCTGCTGCATTTTGAAACAATGCTGTTTCAGAGATGGCTTGGCTATGTCATTACACAGTTTGCTTGAAATAAATTAATACATTAATATGGCACAGTTGCATACAATTATTTTTGATTACATTTTTAAATATGTACATAAAATTTTGCAGTGCCTGTTGTACAACACCCACCATTTTCCTGATCACTTAAGGAATGATTTTGAGTTACAGCACCTCCATCTTGTGGTAAACTTGAGAAATAGGTCTTCCTTAATGCTATCTGACCAAAAGTACCTCTGAAAAAGATTATGATGGCATAGATCTATCCAGATTTGAACTTGGCTCCAGGTCCTTCAGAGAGTTTGTGGTTTCCCTCTGCCTCCATTTTGTCAGCTGGGACAATCATCTTTGTCCACGCACAGAACTTGTTTCTTACAGGCTGACAGCAGGAGGAACTTGTCTTCCCTTAAGGAGTCAGGGAGGTACTGTGCTTCATTGAAGTGAGAGCTAATACTATCAATGAATAGCAGTATTTAGGCATTGAGAATTTTAAAGCTTTATAAATACCTGTCATCAAAGAAATTTTCATTTATCATAATTCCATTGAAATTGTAAAGGTTTTATCCTTGAAGCTAAAACATCAAAGCAGTTTTCCAGTGTCACGGTTGAATGAATGCTCATGTGTGTATGTCTGTATTTTGGGTTTAAAGTTGCATTTTATAATTTGGACAAATTTATCTGTGAAATGCTTTTCAAGCCCCAGAAAAGATCCTTCATGACTGGTATTGTCCAAAACCTAGCCAGTGGCTGGTCACTGTCTGTGCTCTTGGTAGCCACAGAGCACAGTTCAGACACCTACACTGGGCTATCAGTTGAAAGTCTAATTTCAAAGTGTATTACCTTTTCTTCTTTGTTTCATTGGTGCTGTGAATGCAGAAAGTAAGACATTTAGCAGGCAAGTCAGCTAGATGCCAAACATGAAGGTCCTCCCACTTTCTACTCACATATTGCAGCAGTACTCCATTTTACAGGACAGCTCTACATAATCAGAATCATCATACCCAGCTCCCTCATCCTCTCCTTGAGTCCAGTCTGCTGTAGTGCCATAACTGCCTTGGATTTACTTCGATATATTAAATTTTGCTTATGCTGGGGTGCTCAGAAAACTGGCCACAGTACTCAGACATAGTCTCACAGGTGCAAAGTAGGAGAAACTAATCACATCCATTGACCTGTTGCCTACAGTTTTGCTAAAAGAGGAGTATGCTGTTAGCATTCATCACCCCAAGGACATGCTGCTAACTCAATTCAGCTTTCTTCTCTAGGATCCCCAGGTCTTTTTCTGGAGAGCCTGTTGGTCTCCAGTCTGTGCATGTTGCATGGGGTTACAGTGTACTGGCTGCAGGAGGTTGTTTTTGTTGCTGTTGAATCTATGGAGGTTTCTGCCAGCTCATTTTTCCAGTCTGTCAAAGCCACTTTGAATGGCAATTCTACCCAGTATTTAAAAAAGGAGTAGCACATCATCTGGACCAGAAATTATACCTGCTTTGTAATCTTAGAACAGACAAACTTCTCTGTTAAGATGTCTAATATCTTCTCTCTGGCAGTGGTCAGCAGAGAAAAGTACAATAAACCAAGAAAATTTAAACTTGTTTTAGCTCTCCTATAAGCTCCTGATTAGCAAATAAGTAGTTTAGGGACTCCTTTATTTGGTATGTGCATTTCAATCTTTCTTTGCAACAGCAAGAAAGGAACTGAGTCTACTTCTATTTTTATGCTAACAAACCTATAGCAATTAATTTATAGGCTGAATTATCCAAAGTAACTCTTGTTACTTGTCTCCTCATAATATTTTTGTAATACTTCTTGCATATTGAGATATTGGAAACAGTAATTTGCTGCTCAGCTCATGCGCCACTTCTGCTTCTCTAGTCCCAGTCTATTTCACCTTTGCTTTTAGATCAGAGTGTGTTGAAATGTTTTCTGTTTTGTTCTTCAATGCTTTCCTAGTTTCTAACATTTGACTGGCATTTTTGAATGTTGCTGTGCAGTGAACTGCATTTTTTGATAACCCTCTCCAGGAATTTTAATATTTCTTCCCTCAGTGGCAACAGGTAATTAACCAACATCGTGGATACGCAGTTTGAGTTATTTTTCTCATACATGTTGTTTTGTGTTCATTGGCCTTGAGTTTCTTCTGCCATTTTACCACCCTCTCACTTGCAAGATGCTTCCATAGCTCTCTGCAGTCAGCTTTACTTTAGACTACTCCTAGCAATCCTGTATGAGGAAGGGTGTGCCACATGAAAGCCTTGACAGGCAAAAATTGATTTGACTGAAAATCACTTCATTCAAAATCACAGGTTGAAAAGATTTTTATCCTTAAATGTAGCTTCCTACCCCTAGCTGCATCCCATGGTCCCCATGTACAAGACTCCTGTTTGAGTTCTGGCTTTGTGGGGTGGTGGAACACAAACCACAGCATTTTAACTGGCATGTACCCTGTCTGTATTTCTCAAAGCTTCAAGCTTCTTTCTTACCTGGATTCAGCACATTTCCAGCAACTGCTTGTGTCTTTGGGCTGCTCCTATGTCATCCACACACATACATGCTTTCTTAACACAGCAGCAACTTCCAAGGCTACACAGACTTGTTAATCATCTAATGTACACCCATATATCCACAGCTGCTCCCACAGCCATGGGAGGCTGGAGCAGAGAAGCTGCTGTCCACATTCTTTCCTGCAGTTCCTTCTACGTTACTGATGGTGTAGCCCATTTATGCTACATGCCGGTCAGCTGAACTGACTTGAAATCCAGCTTTTGCTCCTGAAGTGGCCCTCAACAGCCAGCTTCCATAATACTCATTTCTTTAGCTCTGTGTGAATACAAAAGGGTGTCAGCACAGGAATCTGTTACTTAATGCTGGATCTCATGCTAGCTGCAGAGCTACTTCCATCCAGGAACTCCAGTCCTGCAACATGTTATATATATGTATACATGTAAAATGTTAAGTATAAAAATGTCGTATGTAAATGTACATATGTAAATGTACATACATGAACAATCATGCCCAAAAGAGTAATTTGAAGCAAAGGGGGAAATGTATGTGTGTGGAATTAGACACTTAAAGAATTTCAAAGATAGCAGCTCAGTTCTTCAATTCCCTGCAATTCAACAAGACACAGAATGACAGAAAGTAGAAAATACTGATCATAGAAGTTAATAGTGATACTGTAATACTTTGTATATTATGTATGAAGCCCTTTTGCATAAGGCTTTTACTAGTTTATTACCTTTGTATTAGTTTAGATTAGCACTAGAATGGTGAAATGTAAACTGCCAATATATCTTGCTGGTTTCATGCTGTGTAACCATTTCCAAATAATAATTCAAATAGCTGCACACCTTTGCCTGTGACAAATGCTGAAAAGAGGCTAATGACTGGATCTCAATCTCAACCAACCCATTTTTATTATCTACATCCAGAAAGGTTCAGTCAACAATGGGGCAAAAAGAACCTAACCCAACTTTGATGATAAAATAGGAATTCATTTCCATGTTATCTCTACCCCTCTTCTTTAAAGTCCATTTCGCTAAAATCAGTTTGTTGTATTAATAAATCCTTAGTGCATTTTGCATAACCTTCATAAAATGCTAATATGTTTTCAGGAGAATTGTATGGCTCATTCAAAAACAAAAATATTGCCCATCTGTATAAGTTTAACAAAATATTTTATTCCCTTCCATTTTCACAAGTTCAATGCCTCTTGCACTTTTAATTAAAAAAATAACAAACCAAACGAAACAACAACCAACATTACCATTTCAAATATTACTTAATCTAACACTCTGCATAGGAAATATGTTTTCTCTTACAGAAGTTAGATTCTACCATGGGGCATTAAAAGGCAGCACACAGTTTCTTGTCTTGAATTAATTAATGCTTAAGCTCTGGGTTTGCATAAATTATATATAAAAACATACATCACCAAATCTTGGGAGTGTTAATTTTCTGGAATTTTTATGGGGGTCAATGAAAGTTCTAACATTTCTGTCTGCCTGAGAGAAGGATCAGGCCATCAGTCTGGAAAACCATTATCTCTCACTGCACTTTATGTCATATTTTGTATTTTAGCTCCAGGTTTACATATGTGTTTATATTATACTTTGCTCTCAAAATCCAAAGGTGAAAAGAGAAGTGCATTGGTGGGCATCACGGGAGGAAAGGCAAAAATATTGATTGTTTTCTCTCATTTACCTAAAAAAGCAATGTTTTTGGTATTATTCAGCAGTGTTTGGCTCTCTTCCCCCTTATAATTGTATCTGTTTCTCATTGTTAAAGAATCCTCATCCAAGCTAGTCTATTATTTCTGGAATTTGTAGAAAGGTTAGTGAGTCTCCAGAGTTGTGAATACTTTTTCTGGCTGACATTTATTGATCTCATTACCTTCATGCTCATATTTCAAAAACTTTTTTTTACGTTTTGTTACCATTTCAAAGATGACAGAATTGCTGCAGTGCTCACTGTATTAGAACTGTATGTAATTAAAATTTGTACTCTGTGTTTCATCAGAAATTCACTGTCAAAACCTAAGCATGTGTTGTTTACAAATTAGACTGTTATAATTAGAACACAAAACAACTGCAAAAATAGAGACTGAATTTATGTTTGAAACAAAAATCTATCTTATTTCTGCACAGAAAAGTGAGTTGCTAGTATACCATACTGTGGATGAAATCAGATGAAATCTACACCTGTGCAGATGCCAGCAAACCCATGAACCACTTAAGTACATTTTAGGAGAAAAGATGGGGGAGATAGACAGGAGTTTTGTAATTCATGTGCTAGGTTTTTATTTGAGAGTGAATTTCACCTTTTGATTTTACTGTTTATGTCCTTTATTATTAATTATCACTGAAATGTAGGTGATTACATTATTATCAATTTTCTTAGTGGTTTAATGGGTGTGAACATCTCAGACACAAGTTCTGCACTGTTTTGCTGAACATTGATAAATCACCTCCATACCACTGAGTTTTGTAAGAAAAATAATAAATTGTCACTTTGCTGAAGTGGGGAAAAACAGCATAGGAAGCAACTTGGTATAGGTGCTGACATTTTAAGCATTTCAATATGTATTTCTATATTATTCCATTAATATATGGACAGCAGACACATTTGTATATACATAAAATAATGCAGATGTTATACGTATATATATTTATATAATATATATGTATATAAAAATGCATTTTATTTGCTGGTACTTTAGCAGACTTTACATTTGTTTATTTCTTCTCAAGCAACACAAAAAAGTTGCTTTCTCCTTGTCATTTCTTATCTTGAGGGGCTTAGTGAACTATACTAAATGGCCCTAGTCATACAGAAACTATCTGCAGCTACTTCTCACTGCCTTCTTATGACCAGAATGTATAGAGTTCTCAGGTCAGTGATCTTTATCCCACTTGTGTGACATCCAAAGCATTCCCTCTCAACCCTCTTTTTTTCTAAGCTGAATTCTCCTTCACTTTGTAAAAAGGTAGGTGACTCCTTCTCATGTATGAGCTAACAATCTATAGGTACCTTATGACAATGGTAGTACAAGGCAAAAAGGGCAATACTGACTTACCAAGCTGAAATTGTCTATGAAAGTCATTGTAGGTATTGTGTGTATTAGCACGCACCAAGTGCAAGCATGTAAGTATGCTCCTTAAGCCAATGTAAGATAAACTACCATTGCAGATAATGCCAAGAGAAAGGATAAGCCTTACTCTGCCAATGGAAAACTATACATGATGGAAATTGCTTTCATCATTCCTTTGCAATGGGAACCCTCTCCTGTCCCTAGGCTGCCTAATTATGGTTGCCCTTGGAGCACTGCTTGAAAGAAAACAGTGTGAGTAGGAAAATGGACTGACAGCTGTGGTTATGTTGGTTATTGAAATTAATGTATCTTTGGCTGAAACACATGCTGACAGCCTTTCTGGCTATCTATGGATATCGTGGCTATCTATGGACAGTATTTTTCTTCTCTTTAGATTCTTTTAAAGTAATTTTAATGTAGATTTTCTTCAGTTAATATTCAATTCTGGTTCCTAATAATAAAATGCAATAACTTTACTCATCCTTGAGATATTAAGGCCACTAGCACATATAGTACTAACCCTAGGAGATCAGCTCGATGAACATCAATGTGCAATGAAAAACTTGAATCACCCATCCTGTGGATGTACAGCAAGCAAAGTTTTCGTGGAATTTTGCAGTAAGAAAATGTAAGAAAAGTACAAGACTTGAAATGCAAACCATATTCTTCCTTTAGAAAGAAATTGATACATTAAATATTTATGGAAACATAATAAATTGGCAAGTGTATGAAAACAGTACTACACCGTCATCTCTTTCATATATCATCTTCCTGAAAAGAAGGATTTGCTACTAAACCAGAATTCGAGCTCTGCTATGGAATTTTCATCAGTCACTACTTGCCATTGCTCTTTCTATGTCCATTCTAAAGAGTTTAGATAACAAGAAGAAAACAATGAATATGTTTTCTGAATAGAAAATGGAAGATATCTTTACATCATTGGACACATACTCTCAAAATGCTAAGCTTTTCTTAATACAAGATTAAAGTCCTATTTGTATTACTGACATTAATTTAAATGAATAGCATGTTCAGCAACCTTCTGAAAATAGATTTCTTGCATAGGGGATCTTCATTAGATCTCTTCATTAGGGTCTGTGGTGATAAGACAAGGGGCAAAGGGTTAAAATTTAAACAGGGGAAGTTTAGGTTAGATATAAGGAAGAAGTTCTTTACGGTGAGTGTGGTGAGGCACTGGAATGGGCTGCCCAATGAAGGTGTGAATGCTTCATCCCTGGCAGTGTTCAAGGCCAGGTTGGATGGAGCCTTGGGTGACATGGTTTAGTGTGGGGTGTCCCTGCCCATGGCAGGGGGGTTGAAACTAGATGATCTTAAGGTCCTTTCCAAACCTAACTATTCTATGATTCTATATTTTTAACTGATTATGAAATCACCAGTCCTTCCCAGTATCACTTAGCAATACCTGTGGTTACACTATTGAGTAGTTCTCACAGTAACTCTGAAGGAAACATTACATTGTCTTTTTTTACTGATAGAGAAAGCAAGGCTGAGAGGTTGCTGAATATCACATGAGACATGTATCAAAGAAAAGTTAGAGTAAGGATAAATTATTTGAATGAGATTCTTGTTCAACTGTATGACTTAAAACCAGTGGTGTGTGAGCCTATGAGAAAAGTAGGCTATGATTTACCACTCTTCACTTATGTATACACATGCACTCCAGTCTGATAATCATGAAGACTGCTGTATTTGCTGGTTATACAATTAATTGCATGCTTTAGACTATAAAGTGATTATTCAGCACTTTGGCATTCCCAAAAACTCCATCAAAAGTAAAATGGTGTCATTGATTCTGCATGGACTAGAGAGTAGAATAACTTAGCCAGCAATGCTTCAAGTGTATAAACCTTGATAATGCCAAATTTTGGGTAATAGAAGGCTGCTTACATAAGCGATTAACTAGAGGAATTTAACTACTATTTAGATAAAAAGAGGCCACCTGGGATTAAAAATGTTAGGATAAGCATTATGATGTTTACTTCAAATGGAATAAAGCATGGAAGAACTAAAATATTCTACATTAATTAATGAAATAAAAACATAAAATGAAGTAGGCTACTACTAATACTTCAGGAAAAAATGCAGTTGGTGTCTTTTAAGATTTAGGAAAACAAGAACTGAGGTTTGAAGTTGCTGTTTCACTGAAAGCAAAACATAGAAGCTTTACACAGACCATCTCGCCTTGTATTTTTACATCCAGCAGGGATGCAAAGTAAGAATAAAACTTTACAAAATTTTCCCCAAAATATATGCTGCACCGAGAAAAACAAATCAAACATTCCAGCTAAAACTTATTAATTCATACGATCTACAGAAATGTAGACTATTCCTAATATATGGTTCTAATTTACAAAGAATTAAGACTCTTCCAGGTTATTATTTAATGTCTTCAGGTAGAATAATAGGACATCTAATAGCACGTTCCAGACTTCTGCAAGAATTTGTTACTGTGCATGAACACACTTAACAGTCGAAAGCTTCTGAAGAAACTCTGATTCTGCTGACCTCAAAACCTGTCACCAGTTTAAGTGGGGCAGGAGTTCATTCACTTTTCATGTTAACACTGAGGAATTAGCTCCAGTTATGGGCCACAAGAATGGAAAGAAATTAGAAGTTGGCTGGATGGCTTAGAGGAGGAACTGAGGGTGGATGAAGTTTAAGCAGTTATAATCAAAGATCTCCATATATCGCCAAGACTTCATGTACAGCTTTAAAATCTTCTTTACGTCTGAAGATAACATAGCGTAAAGCTACACTAAAACATTTCTGTTATATGTCAGAAAACTCACTTTGGGTTTTTATAACTGAATTGTCAGGATCTCACTCTTGTTGCTCTCACTCATTCAGTACTGTGATGAAGACTGGTTGTAAAAATCAGCTTGTAAAAATCACATCACTACTAGAGTGTGTTCTTACTGCAGGGCTCACTTGGGTTCTTCTGCATTGGAAAACATCTCATGTTAAACTAACTCACTTGAGAATAATCACACTGTGAAGCAACATTCAAGCTGTGTGTCTACACACCCTCTGCTCTTGTTTGATTGCTAAAGTAAAACATGTAGAGGTGTAGTGCCAGAAGATTCTTTGTACTCTTTGAATTTTCTCATATCTGGAGCCATGAGGATGGATGTCCTTTCTCTTTCTGAGCATAGCAAGGGGATTGTGGAAAACATTTTAGGACTGGGGACTTTGAGTGGATCTAGCCCACATTCACACTGAGAAACAGGTTAGCAGCCAACGAATCATGCTAACTGTAGATTTTGCCTATATAGCAGAAAATATCAGTATAAGGGACTCTGCAAGTGGAACTCATATTAGGATCAATGGTTGAATTACAATCTAAATAAAATCCACAGTGTAGAAAATGTTTTAAGGGTATGTCTAAACTGTACTAATACTGCAAAAAAGCATATGAATTAGCTCAACCATTAAATGTAATGTGACTACATTAATATGGTTCTCTGCTGGCTGATCTTCAGAGTATATATATATATCAGAACTAGCAGCTTTAGAACTAGCCTGGGTATTTCAATTTGACACTACATTGTGCAATAAGAACAATCCCTATAAAGAATAATTAGAAAATGCTACAGACTTTTGGGGGGGGCAATAAATGGTAAGTAATCTTTAGTAATTATAAAAACTTGTGTAAACTGAGAGCACAGATGAACTGGAGAACATTTTATTATTCTAATAATCATCTCTTAGTGACAGCTGACCTTCTTCTCCACATCCTTGAATCTTGAAAAGTCACTAAGACTTCTGCAAAGAAAGCATAATGTTCTGAAAGACAGTATTTTACATCCACCTTGCTCAGGTGAAAATTATGAGTTCTAAGGTAGTGAAGGACTGGACCTAGCTGAAAGTACAAATAGTTAAGGCTCATATTTCCACATGACCTGTGACGAAAGAGAAGAAGGTGCAGCATCTCCAGAGATTTGGAGGAATGTTCAGGGAGTGCTATAATTAATGTCTAATTGTTCCATTTGACAACTCTTAATCCCATTTTCTCAGGCTTGTGTCCTACAGATTGTTTATAAATTAGATTGGTGGTCATAGTAACTATTCCCCTGAGTTTGCCAAGTGAAGTGAGCCTAAAATGACTTCTACTTTTCACAGCAGGGCCAATTGAGCACATCATCCTTCTCAGCAGGATAAAATGAATACTGTACAGTCCACTCTGAGGCAAATAATTTCCCTTCCAAACAATCTTAGTAAATGAACTGTGGAAGACTCTCAAAGTTTAAGGAGGAAAGTACTGTCTGTTAGCCTACAGTGGAGCTCTTGCAAAGCTTCAGCTTGTGCTGAACCTCCTCTGCAGGCGAGACAGACTGCCCAGTCTGTCCGTGTAGCTCTGACAGCCAAACATGTGTTTCCACTGCATGTATGTGGTGTGGGTCTTCTGTACACTCTCCCTCACCTTCTAATAGAACATCAGTAGCTCTGTGAAGCAAAGGATTTAACGCATCTCTTCAAACAGAAAAGGAACTTGGACCTCTGTGCAAGTTGCTGAGATGGGGGGTAAATTCTCTTTCTGTCTGAGAAACAAGAAGTACATCATAGAGAAGGAAAGTTTCGGAAAGCGTTGCCAGAAAAAAAGGAAGTGCTTATCTTTACTTCCAGAACTGCATATTCAGTGCAGAGTCAGAAAGTCAAGATGCAGACCAAAAGTCAAAGTGAAATGAATACTTTTCTCTTTATCATCATTGCATGGGAGTTATTTCAGAAAGAAGGAGTAGTTAACAAAACAGATAAATAATATGACAAGAAGAATAAATTTCAAGTCAATTACACAAATGTGACTTGCAGGAGGAAATAATCATAAAAGCTCATTTTTGTCATCAAATTAACGTGTAATGAGTGTAATTTCTCAAAAGCCACTTTCCAATGTAAATTTTTACTTTGGGAAAGTCCTCCCAGGTTGTGTTGCAGGCACCTTATTGCTCCCAGGCCCCAAAGCCCGGTTTGTATTGATTCATGGGATTGTTTAATCTGTGATCCATGACATCCTTTACTAAGGAGTCCCACAGTTCAACCACACATTATGCAGAGAGCCAAGTTCTTTTTTTTATTTTGCACCTGGGTTTTACCAGCTTAATTTGACCCCCATCCCACAGTTCTTTACATTGCAAAACAGTGTGTTTTGGTTAACATAAGGATGTTTTTAGTGTGTTACTTCCAGCTTTGCTTATTCCAGGTTCAGATGCCTTTTTTTTTTCTTTATAACATTATGTTTTTATTAATAAAATACCTAATAGATTTGTTCAGTTTTATACATGTATATGTACATAAACAGAACTATAATCAAATTTTATATTGTATGTTAAACACTATACTAAGACTGTGATATCAACTGTACAATACTATTTTCCATACACAGCCATAAAAATGACATTTGTTTTGTCGTGACCTTTTTATCTATACAGTTCGGTGGCTTGTGTGAGATTTTATTTATGTTAGGTTCATAGAATGATAGCTCTTGAGAGGCTAAAATTAGAATGAGTGTGGCTTATCAGTTTCATTCACTAAGTATCTGAAAACAGGCTTTTACAGGATTAAAAGAATGATCTGACATTAATTCTTATCTACACTTTAAAGTAATCTACTTCGAAGAAATGCATGATCTGCAGGGGGCTACTAAAGCCATGTGGTTTATTGATTTATTTTTATCGATTTAGTAAGTAGCAGAGCACAGACGATACTTGTGCTGACGAAAAGAAGCCCAGTAGTGCCTGGCAAGTCCAAGGTGCATCGCGCAGGTCTCTTGCAGAAAGAGCAACCTGTTTCAGCTATTTAGTGGTGGGAGAGTGTCACACCTACGATTCTGTGTAAATCATTTAGGTCGTAAATGACACCACACACCTAAAATCACGAGCTTTCCAGGGGGGACGAAGGAGACGAGCTCAGCCACAGGCCGGGGGATGTCCGGGCAGCCATTCCATCGGTCCTGGGCGACTTTGCACTTGCAGCCAGCAGCGGGAACCGGAGCAGCACAGCTTTCCGTTAACCCGGCCCGCGGCTGGCAGCGGAGGGACGGTGCCCGCTCTCGTCCCTGGCAGGGGGGTAGCAGGAGGGTGTTCCCCGTCTGGCTTCGTGCCCGTGAGGGCGGGGAACGGCCATAGCTGCAGCCGGGGAACAACCTGCGCGACAGCGGCGGGACAAGCGAGGGGATGCGGGACAAAGGGGGGAAGCGTAGCCAGAGGCACGCGGAGCAGGGACATTACATCTCCGCCATCGAAGGCGGGAAAGTTGGGTGAAGAGAAGGAGGGCGGTCACCGCGCACCGCCGCCTTCCTCCCTTCCCCGGCCCGCGCAGCCCGGATCTGCCGGCCCACAGCCCGCTCCCCTCTCCGCAGCGGCGAGAGGCAGCGTCCCGTTCCCCCCTGCCTGCCAGGCAGCCCTACCCCTCCTCCGCCCCCTCTCGCACCACGCACCGCCCCCCCATCCTCCCCTATCCCCTCCCGCCGCGGAGGTGAGGCGAGGCGCGGCGGCGCCGGCTGCAGCGGCGGCACCGGAGGGCCGGGAGGGGAGGGCTGTGCGCGGCGGCCAGCTGCATCCACCACCCAACCCGGCGAAGGCAAGAGCCATGGGGAGCTGTCGCCACCCGAGCAGCCGTGGAGAAACTCCCCTTCAGATGCCGGCAGCCGGTGGCCTGGTCTGAGGAAGAGGGAGGGAAGGGGCCATAGTAGCGGCGGACCGTGCAAGTTGCTCCCTGCCCTTCTTCTCGGGCCCGTCTCCTCCCCGCGGACCAGCATGCGGACTGGCCTCCGCGCTCCCTCAGATGTGCTCTGGCAGCCGCCGCTGCTGCTGCCGCCTTCAGTGCATCCCGCTGCTGGCAGCGCTAACCCGGCCGCTGGATGAGACGGGAGGGGGGAGATCGCTGCTGCGGTTCCGCCCGCTCCTTCATGCGGGCTTCTGCTCTGGCGGAGGTCGCACTGCCGCCGCCGCCGAGGAGGAGGAGCCGGCCTGCCTTCCCCCCTGCTCGCCCGCCCGGGGGGCCCGCATGGCGTGCTACCTGGTCATCAGCTCCCGGCACCTCAGCAACGGGCACTACCGCGGCATCAAAGGCGTCTTCAGGGGACCGCTCTGCAAGAAGGGCGCTCGCTCGCCGGTAACTGCCACCTCCTCGCTCCCTCCCTCACTTGCCCCCCGCACGGTAGGAGCGGGGCCGGGGGTGCCCATGCGCGGCGCGGAGAGGTGCGGAGCGGTCCGCGGGGGGCGGCGTTCGCCCGCGGGCGCCGAGTCGGTGCCGGGGCGCGGGGCGGCGGGTGCGAGCGCTGCCTCGACCGGCGGCGCGGAAAAGTTTGTGGGTCGGTGGCTGCCTGTGTGGAGCCGAGGGGCCGAATGCTGGCTCTGCGCGGCGGGGCAGGGGTGCCCCTCGCTGCGGGTCTCTGCGGAGAGCGGCCGGGGGTCGTGCCGGTGAAAGGTGAATTCCCGACGCTTTGTAGGGAAGTTGGAGGCTGCTGGAGGGGGGAAGGCGAGATGTCGGCTCCAGGTGTCGCGGTTTAGTACTTTGCTCAGGGTTTTGACGCTGCGGAGAAGGGGGAGCGATCGACCTTATGGTTTCGGCTCCAAAATAACCCGTACTTGCGAGTTTGGTTGCAGTGTGTTGTGAGCTGCCAAGACCAACATTTAGGTAGAACACGCATGAAGTTTGCGGAGGTCCCGCTGAGACCAGACTCCCACCGAGCTACGGTAGAGGGTCTCTGTGAGCGGCTAAAGGCGTTTCGTAGGAGAGAGTGAGGGTTTCGGGCAGGGGCGGGGGGCAGCGCATTCGGAGGGAGCCTCCAGTCCCCTCCGCCCGTCAGTGGGGTAGCAGTGCCGCAAGCGCGTCCGTAGCCATGACTGAATGTCCCCTGTCAGTGTGCCGGTCAGCGTGTGAAATACTGAGGAGTACGGACCTGTCATCCGCCGTTCTGGCCTTGTGCCTCCATCCCGCTGGTGGGACTTTCGCCGGCTGTGGCAGCGCTTGGCTGTGCCCCGAAACACACCTGCGCCCTAACCACCTTTTGGAAACTGCTTGTGATGATAAAGTTTTTGCTTCCCCTTTCTTGACTTTCGATGACAGAAAGTGCCAAATATTTCATTATATTTCCAAAATCACTTCTGTGTCATATGCCAGCACTCTCATACGGCATCTGCAGGTCCTTCCCTTGTACTTCGGTATCCCTCGTGTGCAATCCGTCGGTGCCTTAGGTATCATCAATCAGACGTTGGCTGAGCTGCGTTTGTGTTCTCTGACCCGTGGAGCTGATCCACCTTACGTGTAGAACCTCCCAAAATACAGGAGGTGTCAGCTGAGATTTCTGTACAAAATTATAGAGATAGAAAGTAAAAGACCTCAAAGTTCTGAAGTGGGAAGTAGCTGGATTTTAAGTACTTTGCATTATAGTAGAACTTCAACAGCTGATGTTCAAGTCGAGAAGTATCAGAAGATATTACCCTCCAAATATTGTTATGTTCCAGATCCTTCACTTTCTAACTTCTTTCCCTTTCTTTCTGCCTACTTAGTGAGCATGCACACCACTCCTCTCAGTCTATCTAAGTAATTAATGAGATAAATGTAATTGTCGAACTCCATTAGCAAATCATCATAACTCTGCCACCAGCTGGGAGTAATTTTTGTTTGAATGCAAAATATTGGAGAAAAAAAACCCAGCAAATAATTGTATTGATGTTTTTATTGCTTAAAGGTGTGTAATTTTTCTTTTTTTTTTTTCTTTAAATTGAAGCATCTAAGTCTGAAGCCACCTATCTAGGCTTTAGTAGAAAAGGGGAAAAAAATACAAAGTTGAAAATAACCTCATGTCTCTTTTACTCATTTTTTAATGGAAGTGTTTTTTCATGTGGGCTTTCCAGTTTAAATCAGGTATCGAGTGCACTTTGCATTGCTTTTCACTAAGATAGAACTTCTTTCCAGGATTCACATGACCAAGAGTTGGGATGCTTTAGATGGTTTGGGACCATTTCTATAGAAAGGTCTCAATTTCAATAATCTTTAGTTTTCATTCTGAATTCTTGAGGGAAAACTTTCACTTCTACACATAAATTTCTGTTTTTTTTTCTTTGTTTCCTTTTGCCTTTTTTTTTAGTGGCCTCTTTTTGAAGCTAGACAGGCTTTTGAGGTGATAGGCCAAGCCCTATGGAGAGGGAGTAGTGGGTAGCTTATAAGAATAAAGGTACATGCTAAATTGTTTTATTAATGTTGGGTAATTGTAGCTCTAGAACTCTCTTACTTTCATGTGTTTGATAATTAGCATTTCCTACTGGTTTGTATATGCTGTTTTTATGTTTTCACATGGGAGTCCAAATTTTAGGAAAAAAAAAAGGGATGTTTAGTTGGCAAAGTAGATAATGGTTTGCTATTAAATATGGAAATCAGTGGTTCTCTAGAGTAATTTGTACATGCGTACAAAGTTACAACTTTCCAGACCATATTCTTGTTGCTCATCAGTGTGTACAAAGTTGGGAATAGTGAATAGCAAACACCACCTGGATGCATTTTTGCATTATGGATGTGGGAATCATGCGTATGAAAGCTTAGTATTGACTGAGGCAGTAAAATTGTTTTAAGGATGAAAAAAAAGGTCACACAATACAAAAGAAACCCTTCCAAGTCCTTGTATTTTCAGTAACCTATAAGATAAACTTGGGACCACTTATACTTTAGAAGGAAGTCTTAAGCAAATGGTATTTATTTGTATCCCCAGTCCTGTGCTTGTGCATTGATTTAATACCTCCTGATTATAACTTTGAAAGACACCGGTTATGTCTTGCAGTCATTTTTTAAAATGCTGAACTTGGAAGCATCCTTGAAGATTTGATTTTATAGCTTGTACCATTAAACAATCTTTTATTTGTACACTATGAGCTATTCTATGCATGAGTCTACATCGTCTTTAGCAGATAACGTGTACCTTTCTATATTTAAAGTGTTCTGTATTAACAGACCATGAAATGTCAGTAGACCTAAGGTTATGCTTTAAGAAATGAGAACAGTGGTGAATATTTTTAAATACCTTTATCAAATTTCATGGTTATATGAACAAGGATTTTTCAGTCTGGATGTTTCTGTAGTGTTTATTTAGCATACTTAGGTATTATTGTGCCAATGCAATTCTGGCCCTTCTTCATGGAATGCAGAGAGACCTTTAGCTGTAGCAGTATTAAGAAGAGCAAGAGATGGATGACTACAAAGGTAACACATTTAATTTATGCCTGTGAATATGCAACTGACAGCATTGTCATAAAATCCTTTTAAAATTCTACCTTTCTTTTGCCCACTTTTGCATGTTGGAAAATTGACTAGCTGGGGATGTGCAGAAGCTAGGATCTGAAGTTGGTGGTAATGAATTCAGAGAGTGGAATCAAAAGCAGTTGTCAGTAAATCATATATCAATGGAATTGTGATAGACTTGCAAAGGGAAGGGAATGCTGAGTTTGAGCATGGTGCTGATGTTACTGAGGGTAATGGACAGTAAGCTGAAGCTTATTTTAGAGACCTGATTCTGTGCTTTCAGGTGTTTGTTTGTTTTGTTTGTTTGTTTGTTTGTTTCTAATTTATCTGGAAAGTTATGTTCGTGCATGTTCGTGCAAGTTTTCTGCCTCTGAAAATTTCTATTTAATGAAATACATTATGATACAGAGAGAGATATACTTCAGACTGATATTGTCTACAGGATTTTGGAGTCCTAAATAGATTACATTGATCAGCATACTGGTTTTAGTTTTTGCAGTCATGATAGATATGCTGTAATAGTGACCTGTAGCCAAACCTAGTCAGAGGTTTACTGCCACACCTCACAGGTCTAGCAGAGCTGGCACTGAAGAGAACTTGGTTACCAAACTTTTGAAGAAAATCCTCCAGGATGCAGCAGAAAATGGTACTGGGAATTCAGCAGATGGCCCTCTTGCTTCTGAATTATTTCTGAGCCAAGGATGTTATTAGGGTGCTCTTTCTGCTGGTGGCTTTTTAAGATTAGATATAAACAAAGTCTCATTTACTACTTGGTATTTAAAGATCCCTTTGTATTTTGAAGGAAATAGAAGGCTCAGAAGACCCAGTGCCATAGCCAGTTTCTGACTCGGCTAATTATTTTTCTTCTATTCTTCCCTGTAGTTTCAGCTGAATACAGTATTTTTCACATACTTTTCTAAGCTGTTTTATAATAAGGCTGTCAAGCAGCTGCTTCATTGTACTTATTGCTTGCCTAAGTTCTTTGGGGTTAGTGGAGTGGGAAATGCTTCTCTGTTACACAGAGCTACCTTTGGAAAAGCACAGCTTTCACCCCATGTCCAGAGGCTTCAGTAGTTCTAATTAAGTACATTGTAGATACTTGATAATAATGACTGACTAGTTGATACTGAGCCACAAGCATGCAGTTCCAGCACTGAGGACTCAGTAGCACCTTGTTATTCTCTGTAGCAGATAACAACATTAGGCACTTAGAAAGTTCTTAGAAAATTTAAGTGTGTTTGAGGACTGAGGGACTGTAAATAGAGAACTGGAGGGCCATGGCATGAGCAGGTATCTCCATCTGCCTGAGCCTAATGGGGAGATGCTGGCACAAACATGTCTTCAAGTGAGAATGCCAGTTTTGTGTTTGCCACCAGTGAGATGTGCCAAGCACAGTTGTCAGAACTAATTTAAAGGTTAGACATGGTGGATGTGTACCATGGGAAATGTGGTCTAGGTGGCAGCAGGTTAAAAGCAGGACCCAGTGTATATCTGGGTGGTTAGCTGGAAGGCCAAATACATCATGAGTTTCTGATCATAAGTAAGTCATTTCTCAGCACTGTGGCTATACACAACAGCACTGAGAGTGGAGAGGGAGGGTATATGCTCTAGAATTGCTCTCTTTTTAAAAAGAAAATGCACAAGAAGTAAAATTTCAATTAAGAAATATAGTATAAAGGGACCAGTAATGAACCAGTGGCTCCGATAAATAATCTGGTTTGGGTAGTTTCTATGAAAGGAAAGGGGGGGGGGGGGGGAACCAATTGTACAAACTAAATAATATAGAAAGAAAAAGAGGGAAGTACTGGAGAGAAAACAAAAAGTGGTACTTTTACTTTTCTGTGCCAGAAGTCTCTGGCAGCCTTCTCCAGCAGAAGTGGCCACTTGCCAGGGGCATCCTATGCTCTGCTGAAGGCATGGAGCTGGCTTACACAAGGTATCTGCCTTACAAAAACTAAGGGAAGGCACTCCTCCTTGACTATTTCTAATCTCATTAATTCACAGCCCTTATGTCTCAGAGTGGGCTGTGTTTCTTACCAAGCCTAATGCCTTCACTGTGCTGAAGAATATGAGCATTCCTGCAGCCCAAAACCAACCTTAGAGTGACCTTATTTCCTGATTTTGTGTCTCCTATTCTTGTGTTTTCTGTGCACTTCTGCAACACGTGAGAGATGGAAAGAATTTTCAGAAGATACAAATGTGGTTTTGGCCACATGTAGCCTTGGGACTCATCCCTTGTATTAAACTTGGGTTTGTGGTATATATCTCTTCTGAGTATATTTTGTTTCTAATTTAGTCTGTGGGTAGCACTTTGTATATAGCATTGCAATTAAATTTAATCATCTTCAACCAATTTCTGCTAGGGCCATTTCCTTCATCCACAATTAGCAGTAATGTTAAACAGGTGCTTTATGTTTGACAGTGCTTTTCCAACATTCTAATATTTTTAGTGCCCCCTCAATTGAGTTCTTAAAATCAGATCAATTTCTCTCTTCTTTTGCATGTGGCAATGCTTGTTTGTCCATTATTTCAAGAGTTATTGCTGTTACATCCATTTGCATCCTCACTTTCAGTTGATACGCATTTTACTCACTCAGAGCATAGCAGTTTAGGGTTTTTTTTTTATTCTGCACTCTGTACAAGTTTGAAAATTGATGTAGAGATCTAGTGTTTGTGAAACAGGTGGTCCCTTTGATAGTGGGTTGAGCTGTTAACCAGGCTTTAGCATTAAGGGCTGTTCCTCTGCCTGTTCCTGTCCTGCTTCCTGGACTTCTGCCCACATGTGCTGTCCATGGTAAGCACTCGCCTGCCTGTGCTGGGGAGGATGCTCTGACTCTTTCCTCTGGCTAAAGGAACATTTTGTTTTGACCACTTAATGACTAAATAAAGTGTGTAACTGCCTCTATGCAAATACTTTCATTTGAGATTAGATTTCTTGTGTAAAAACTGTGGTCAAATGAATCTTATATTCTGAATCTCCTTATTCCCCGCAAAAGGTCACTAAGTGGAGAAGGAAAGTAAAGCTTTTAAAGGCTGGCCAGAATGTAGGCATTTTGTTTCCTACTTGGGTGGCTGCAAGGCGTGGGGCCTTTTTTTTTCCTCATTTTGTGTGTGTGTGGGGGGAGAAGGACAACATTTAACACCAATAACCAAATCTTTTTATTACATCTCAAGTGATTATTTTAGAAGGCTTAATTCATCAC
The DNA here is from genome assembly GCF_033815535.1 of Pezoporus flaviventris. NCBI lineage: Eukaryota > Metazoa > Chordata > Aves > Psittaciformes > Psittacidae > Pezoporus > Pezoporus flaviventris. The sequence goes on from NW_026892595.1 coordinate 14,661,655, forward strand.
TACCTGAAAATGTAATTTTTCTTGCTTGTATAGGAAATCTGTGGGGTGTATTAAGAAGAGTGTGGAAAAATATTCCCACTTTTCTCTAAAAAAAAAAAAAAAATAGAAATTTGAGATCCTTTTATCTGCCTGCTGAAATACTGTTATTTAAAAATGCCACTGTAGTACACTGCAAGAGATACAGTTTTGCCGCTTTATGTGTCTATCCACCCGTATAAGCCTGGCTTCTTATATGGACGTACCTTCCATGATGCCCTCATGCCTTTTCTCTGGAGCACGGTGCATCATATTTGTTACAACATGCAGCAGAAGCTGTAATCCTTCTTTTAGCATTGAAAATTTAGGATCTTACTGTGGAAGTTTTTACACCGACAACAGTAAAAAAAAAATAAAAAATCACAGTTCAGAGCTAATTTATTTAACAGGTCAAATTCAGTTTATTACAGGGCTGAGCCAATGTCATAGAAAAGTACAAATGCATACATGGGCCTGCAGGAAACAGAATTCCTGACCTAACATTCAGTACCATTAAAATCCAGTTTGTGACTCCAAGGAATTCACTGGGGAAAAGTCATTTTACCAACATATATGCATGCAGAAGTTCATGCATGCAAACATTTCTGAATATCTGTAAGAAGATCCTTTAAAGGAGATTTTTAGTAGTCACATCAACAGTTGCAAACCCTGCTTTTTTTCAAGATTCAACCAGCTCTGCGGTTAGCCTTTGAACCTTCAAAACTCTGAATGAACAGTATTAAAATACCTTGATTTATGACGATAAGCTGCATAGGTGATAACAGAGGCAGCTACTGTGATACTAGAGCTAGAAAACCAGAGTTTACTCCTGCATTTCTGTATTTTACATGGGCACATATGACTGCTTGTCTTGTACAATCAGCTGCCATGCACGAGTAACAAGATTTATCATGGGGTATGTACACATGCCTGAAAATGCTGTTTGCTGCTCAGAATGTATTGTTCTGTACCCAGTTGTAAGACGCTTTAATGACAGCTTTTTGATTTTTGTTTAATTTTTTTTTTAATACTAAATTTATGTGCATACTGGATAAGATGTAAACATTATCATCAAAATTTTGTCCCAGTTTCATAGTTAAGCATAATGATAATTGGCAAGCTCGTTCAAGTAAAGAAATAGAACTATTGCTGGGAGATTGCATGCAGCTCTGAAACAATTCATACATTAATCAACTGTAGTTGGTATCAATTTTTCAATTGATGTTTTCCCTGGAACACATTCTAAAACAGATTTAGTGCATTTGTGTCAACAGAAATATTCTATCTATATTCTGCTCAGACTGAACTGGAGAGATGTATTTGATGTTGTTGAGAAAATTCTCAGTTGTAATCGGCTGTAAATCTGCAGCCTGCATTTCCAGCTTAGATTGTAACATGTTAGGAAGGCTTGTGAAACTTGATTGGAAAGTGTGAGGACAGATCTTCCTAAAATACACCCTTTGATGGCAAAATATTTGGTAGATGGAATTTTTGGGTTGAAATTACAAATGAAATCTGTATGAACCCTATGATCAGAGGATCTGTTAGAAATGCAAACTCTTACAATTATTAAGCTGTTGTATGCATTTTTTATTTCAAAGAAAAGTTTTCATATACAGATTTTTATAATTTTTAGTAGATTTTTGTGGATTTTGTGATTGGTACAAATTATTTTTCTATATTAATCATTTCTTTGTGCTATTCATTGCATCTCCAGTGGAAATAAGACTGAGTGTGAGGGGGTGGGGGGTGTCTAGGAAGGAGCAGCCCACGTTAGAAACTGGAAAGCTGGGTTCAAGTCTTGATATTTTGAGCCCATTTTTGTGCCCTTTCCTGTGATTACAAGAAACTTCTGGTCATGCATTACAACTTGACAGGGAAAGAATCTGCAGTGATTCTCGCATCAGCTGCTTTGTGAATATTGTGGTCCAAATGCTGGCTGAGGTGGGTAATCAGTGAACTGAATAGTAATAAAGATTCCTCTATGTGGGAAAGGCAGTGCTTACTTCCAGATGCTGCTCTGACTGCTCTGCTGTGCTGGAAGGCATTACAGAATATCCAGGGTGGCCACAGCCCACATGGCTACAGGTCTGTGCTAAACAGCAGCCGAGAGGCATACCTGTCATCTCAACCCAGGGAGTGGCTGCCTGGTCTCATGAGCACCAGATCAGAAATTGTCACATAGCTATGAAGAACTTGTTTGGAAAATAAAATAAACAAACGTGGTCATGTAGGCCCCCATAGAAAAAAAGTAAAAATCTCACACTATGATGTGAATGCAAGTAGTTTGTGTGCACTGAATTATGAATACGCATACCGTAAATGTCACTGAATACATGTGCAGCTTCTCTTAGCTGTCTGAATGCTTAACTGCAGTCCTTATAAAGCTGTACGAGTGCTCTTCGTTCAGGAAAGTCTAAGGTTATTATGTTATGTGAATGGACTCTAGCATTTCCCTTCTTCGGTGTTTCAGAATCTACTTACTTCCAAGAAAAGATAGCAAAACATATGTGAGAAAATAGTGAGAGAAATGAAGAAGGATTATGTTGGTATTTTATGCAAAGATTTCAAATTTTCATTGGAATGATAAATACATGTTTGGCTATTCAGTATAGCAAAGAGGCAATGTAGGAAGGCTGAACAATGCTGGAGACAGTGATTTACTCACAAAATAAAGCCCACTTTAAAAAAAATTCTGTTTCTGGGACCAGGTGATAAATTTTTGTGGTTACTAATAATCAATAAAGAAATCACAGATGTGTGCTCTTTGCAGACATTGTGCTCATATTCTATAAACCAAAAATGACATTGAAATAACTGTTGAATATGTAAACTTGTTGGTTTTATATTTTGTTTATCTCTTTCTGCTGAAGACCTGTTTATCACCAGTGTATTGTATACCATGGGGAACAGTAGTTTTTTATTGGATATATACTGGATATGTACAATATACATGTTTCATTGCTTAACATTATAATAAGCATATTTTAGAACTTAAACTTCAGGAAATACAGATGCAACATTGTAGTTATTTGTCTCAGAAGTTAACCCTCCCCTCAACATAAACAAAAAACGGTCTCTAAAATTATTCCCTAGAAGACATGGCTTATTTGAAAATGATAACACTTGGTGGAAAAAGATGCACCTTTCATTTCAGCTAGGTTAATAAATCTGTGCAGCACAGGTTTACAGCTCTCTTGTTATTGGGGAGCAAGTTTCCATTCTGCAAAGTTGTTTTTTTTAAAAAAAAAGAGTACTGACAGCATTGGGCTTTTCATTATGTAAAGCAGATGTAATGGCTGAAATAGAGGATTATATCCATATGCCATCTTATGACTTCTAATGGGGAAAGGAAAATAGAGCAAATAAATTTGTGTTGCTTTGTGGTGGGAGGTTTTTTTTAAATTATTTATTTGAATATTTACTTCTGTGGGGTTTTTTTTGTTTGTTTGGTTTGGTTTGGTTTGTTTTTTTTTTTTTGTCAGCTGCCTACTAGCCTAGGTACTATTCATGATATTACTTCACCTTAAATAATCACTGACGTTGTAGGTGATTAAATTTGATACCTGCAGGTTGTGGAATCAGTCTTTTAAATATTACATACATTTTCATACATGACAGCTTTCATTGGTAGAGATCATTATGAGAAGGAGTTAAGAAAGTGTTCTCCTTGGAAGGCGTTTAAACAAGTTTACAGAATGACTTAACAGGGCCTGCATAATCTTCACAGTCAATAAAACCTGAGGCAGAGAAATGTACTTAAAATCCACAGCAAAAATATTTTGATTCCACTGTCTATTCTTGAAGACTCACTCTTTAAGCTATGGCAAATGTGGCTTAATAAGTATGTACAGTTAGAAGTTTTCCAGTAGAAAAACAGTTTTCAAGGCTTTTATTAAATCTGGAGTTCATCTGTAAAACTAAGGACTTTGAATGCCTTTTCCTTCTACACAAATATGGTTGCTTATACCAAGCTTTTGTCAAAATATCTCTAATTGCAGTAATACTGTCTTCCTGATGCTCAGACTAGCACAATCTGAAGAATAAAATTATGATTAAAAAAGTGCTTGAAATACATATTTTTAGAAACTATTTCAACTACTGTGATTTATCATTGTACCAACCAATATAACCTTAGATAATTCCAAAAAAATCCCAAACTCACCAACACTCACAACCATCCCAACCCACACCTCCAAACATAACAAAATAATCAGAGTTAGCAGATGAGATCAGCATGAATGTGATGAATCACTGGCAGCCTTTCTTCCACTGTCCACTCAGGTAACGTTCAAATATTGACCTTCCACTTGCCTTGGAGCTGTTATAGAAATCTTAATTGGCTTCTTGATTGCCTCTTAAGAATAATAACTGATTACATAATTGTAGCACCTTGTGCTCCTTACGATAATAGGTATGGCTGCTCACACTATATGTTCTAAAAGAAACTCTGTTTTTTTCTATCATTGTTATGTACTTACTTAGCTGTGTTTATACTTCTAACCCTGGCTAATCAGAATGGCGACTATAGGCATTAGGCAGCCTTAAAAAGATTGATGCTTTTGATTACAGCATACTATAGGATAAATTGTAGGGTTCAAATCTCTTACAGAGTTAAAAAGGATATGTGGTAGCTGAAGAAACATAGAAGTGTCAATTTTCCACTTGATGGTACTAATATATTTTGATAAGATCTGCATATTAAGAATGAGCCCTCAAGTACAGTGATTTAGTACTGCAATTGTACACTGTACTTCACAGTGAGTGTAACAATAAAAATGTGAATCCTTGCCTCTGCTCTGAAGGACAGTGAACAAAGACATGGAGGCATTACTGTTGGCAGGCATGGAGAGAACTTGGTTTTCAGAGGTGACTGAAAAGAAGAAAGGAAGGGGGATAGTAAATGTGAACAGGGAGGTTAATTGTGAAGTAAATTATTTTGCTACAGAAAGACCTGAGGCTCAGATCCTCAAATGCTATGTATGTATGTATGAGTAAGCAACACCAGGAAATGTGCCAGGCACTGGAGCTTAATCAGCTAAGCTGTTAAATTGCGAGCATTGTTTCTAGTATCCTTACGGTGTTGACCAAGTAACATTGTCCCAGGCTTTTCTTGGAGAGGGTTAGGAACGAGGATAGGGCAGGGACCATTACCAGCCTGTGGTTTCCATTCCAGGAGAGTTTAATAGCACTGACATGGGCTGCTTGGTAAAGGCAGGTAAAAGTCTCCCTTCTTTTCTTATCAGGCTTTGAAATCTCTCTTCTATATGGAACTCCAAACCATCTATTAGGAACATTGCCCATTCAGTGTTGTTCCCCAAACTATTAACTGGGCATTGAGAGAATGGTGGGTGCCGTAAGTCAAAATTGTGCTGGGCAACATTGTAAAGAAACCCCCATGATGCTGACATTTGTGTACTAGTGCTTGAGCCCATGTCCTGGCTCTGTTTAGTTACTAAAATGAGTATAACTTGGGCTCCTGCCAATTAAGGGTCTGCAGAAGACAGGACTGTATCTTGGAGTGTGCTGGGACGCCCAGAGACTGGATGAGAGTAGTTACGCAGCAGCGGCTGGACCTCCTGACAGCAGTCTAGTAGGTGGATCAGATAGAGCAGCTGAATTTCCACACAAATACCTTTACGAATCTGTCCCAGGCTCCTGACAGAAGTCTCAGTAAATGTGAAATGCTTATTCTCACTGAATGAGGGAAAGCTCAGCTTCACCACTCGGGCAACAAACTTCAAAGATAAAGAGCAGGTGAGATGATATTGGTGAATTATAATGAGCTTCTTGGAGTGCTTTCTGTATTTCCTTCAAGCATCCTTAAAATTCACAGGGAGTAGAAGTGCCCAGTGACTGTCTGTTCAGGGCAGGACTTCAGCTTGTGTAAATCAATGTATTTAATTGATTGTATTCTCCAAGGCTAATTTATTCCAGCGTTGATCTGGTCCTCAGATTTTATTTCGATTTTATTTAGTACGTAACCTGGCCAAAGTTAGTGAAAACTAGTTGCTGCGACCTCCAGGTTGAGACATCATTGTAATTCAGTCACAGAATTTCAATTGGAAGGGAAATACAGCTATGTTCCAAAGATGAAACCTTGTATATCTTTACTGGACTCCATACAGTGACTGTCTTTTCTGTACTACTGAAACACAAACAGTGCTGATTAATTATAAACCATGCTGCTATAGCATATATAGTCATGCAGTAAGTATAACACCTTTCTTGTTATGGAGCACCTCTTTGATTTGCTTCCCTGAGAGCACACAGCTTGAATCAGAACTTGTTTCCACATTCCTTAGCCTCATAGCAGATAGATGTTCATTAAGAAGGACAATTCTGGGGTTAGTCACTGTGGGATGGTGTCATACTATACATTTTAGATGCTCACCATAGTAACATCAATGCCACTTGCTTTCACGATCCATATTGCTGGTTGGAATAAATTAGCTCTAAGTAAAAGACACATATGAAATACTTTTTCCAGCAGGGAAAAAAGCTCAACAGCAGTCAATCACAGACTTTTGCTGGATTGGAAATGCAGAGCAGTGTGTTTTTGAAATGTGAATTAGTGATCAGACTTAATACCCCAATATTATTTAATCTTAATCATTAACGTGGTATTATCTTAATATCTGAATATTAAGCTAATATCCTGTTCTCTGCTGTTACAATTTTTGTGCATAAGTGCATGAATGACTATGCTGGTTAACGCCATCTGTTGACATGGTGAAGTGATTAGTTTCCTGTAGAGGACAAGTAGTATTTTTTGGGTTTCTTTTGAAAATCAAATGCACAATTTTTTAAGAATATAAGATGGATTTTCTGGGTTTTATGTTTATCTGCTCCATTAGAGATTTCTAGAGAGTCACTCTGATGTTTTGGCTCTGCAGGTCAGTGCACACCAGGCCTGTTGTGGGGATCTGAGCAACTGCAGGCCACTGAGTGTTGGGAAACGTTTGAGCTTGGTAGAGTTTTGCTGGACAGAAGGGATTACCTTTGGGTTGTTTTATTCCTTCATGTTTTTGATGCTACCATTAGGCAAGTGAGCGATGGAGGTATCTTGCTTTATTATCTGGAGCTAGTAAATATTTCTATTGTTAGTGATGATCTGATGAGTTTGGAAAATTACTACTAGAAAATTAATTCTGGAAAAAATATATTTATGGGAATGACAGAGGTTTTGTGAGGCTGCTTCAGTTTCGCTAACTGAGGTAGATACATATAACTCTCTGCTGGACCTCCTCTTGGTTTGTCTGCTAGCAGTGCCACACTTACGTGCACTGGGGTACCTGCTATAGTAGTCTCTGCTCTCTCTGTCTCTGTCCAAAAGTTCAGGAGGAAACTTGCATGAGAACATGGAAGATGGAACTGTGAATGGCTGGGTTATTCATCCTGCCTTTCTGAGGTGGGCTTGGAGTTCATGGTTCAGCAGCCTGGGTATGGTATGGAGAACTGCCTTGGGAAGGTGAAAGGGAGAAAAAAGGGGGAAGCTAAATATGGGAAACCCCACATTTTTTCAGTTGGGTTTTGTCGTCATCCTGATAACATGCTAGAAAAAAGGTAATCATCCATGGCCAAAGGTCTCCAGTGTGACAGTAGATCTAAAATAATTGACACAAAGAAGTAAAACCTTTGGAAAACAGAATTGTGGCAACTGTGTGTGATGCTATTCCTGCTCTGTCTGTATATGGTTAACAAAGTAGTCTGCAACTGCAGCTGAAAATGGACTCAGCTCTCTCGCTGTGATATTTAGCCTGCTGTCACTGGTTTAATCCCACTGCTAAAGCAGTTGAAACACAGATACAGTTTCTGTGACACAGATAGGTTACAGAGGATTGTAGTTAATTTCTGCGTAGTTACTCTGTATGTATGCATGGGTTACAGGAAATGTACTGAAAGACGGGTTGGTTTTAGTACATAGATAAGTGAACTGCCTCCCTTGCATGACTGTAATTCCAGTTTTTTTATTAGTGTGTGTAAACTATAAACTGTTGCTTTGTTAGCACACTGAGTGTATTTATCACAAACTAAGAGTCTGAGAAAATGCCGCTTTTGTCAAGAAAAATGAAGTTTCCCTCTTCAGGTATGGTGCTGAGAACGATTTTGTGTAAAGGAAGGAATGAATCAATAGCTTTTTCAGTTGCAGGAGCACAACTTTTCATGGCAGGTATGTCCCTAGGAAGCATGGTTTTTAGGCAGGCATATGCAATAATTTATGTCTGAGCCATTTGTTAATATTGGCAAAGCATCACAGGTGCTCTGAGTGCTATGGCAGGCTGGGGAGAAGAATGCAGCAGGAGGTTGATGCTTCATCCCTGCACCGAGGGCTGGCATTTGTACACAGCAAGAGGCTGGAAAGGTACATTATTTTCCTTTGTAACTAGCACAGGAATTAATCTGTGTTTCTCCTGGTAGTTTCAAGGAGTTTTACTGGGCTTAGCTCTTGTGACTTTCAGCAAAATCTCTCATAAAAATGTTTGTAGAAAATCCTGTCTCACATGCAATTACTCTGCCATATGTAGTGGCACATCTTACTCATTCTTTGAACATCTTATGCTCCCAGGGTACAAAATTGACCTATCAAATTAATTTTGATTACATAATACATATATGTGAATACACACAGAGAGATGGATCATGTCAGTTCAGGGCTTGATCCTGCATATGCTGAAGTTACGTTGGTGTTATTTTGGTTTATGATTGGCACAGAAAGCTCTTGATTTTTTTTCTACTCATGTGAAACCCCATGTTATTAAATGAGCACAGGCATAGTGTCTTTAAAAAAAAGCAAATAAAGAATACATTAGGTTCTTTTTGAAGGAACATAGTACCAAGTTTCTATCAACTTTTTTTGGTTTTCCACGAAGAACAAATGCATTCACAGTCCTCTAATAATTCTCTGAATTAGAAAGGTTACTTTTAGATCATTGTATCGTCTGTGTTAGAAAGTGGTAATTGGGGATTACTGGCAGTTTCTGTCAGATTTGGCTTGGTAGCAAACAAGGTTAACATAAGTGGCCATATAGCTGAGTTTATTTTAAATGATCTTTAAGGTTGAGATGTTAAAGTTGAAATGTTTTTAAAGTAAGCTAAGTGCTGCTTGTGTTTGGAATGTGATCTAATGTATAATTAGGTTTGTCCTACGGGAAGGTTAGACGTTTTAATCCATGATTTGAATAAGCAGCAGAAATGTGTCTTTTAAAGTTTAGGAATGTGTAGAAATTACTGTAAGCTGGTTTTAAAGATTTATGTGCATATGATGGTGTGGGCATGGAAGATACTGGATATTGTAGTTGATGTAAGTCATGATGTGGGTTGTAGGGCTGTTTAAGAATGTGGATTTGAACACCTGGTATTAAAAATAAATATGTAGAGAAATCTATTAGGGTGAAGGATTGGATGTGAGACTTAGGGTACCCAATACTATCCATTATAGTGCTTTTAAAGATTGTCATACATTTTGTTAATATTTTGTCAATTTTCAAAACCGAATAAACTTAACACATTGAGGAGACTGGTTAATTTATTTGGAGATTTTGTGACAATAACTGTTTCTTTTTTCCCTTAATAAGGATATTTTTTGCAACTAGGTTTTTTTGTTTGCTTGTTTGTTTGTTCTCTCGAAAGAAGAAAAGATAAAAATCATGGCAGTGTTCGATCAAAATTTAGACCGGCATCTTTTGGCTGTTTTGGAAATACAGTGTTGCTGTGTTCACTTTTGAAGGAAAAACAATGTCTTTTTCCCATGCACAGTGACTTCCTGAGCTAAGTCAGCTTGAATTAAAATTGCTGAACATTCTATGGCAGAAAGAGCTTTGAACCTAAATTTGATTTTAGCCTTCCTCACTGCAGCCTGAGGACAGGAGGAGGAATGTGTAGTATGTTCACAGAAAACTTGAAATCTTGTAGACATCCGACTGCCTCCCTTTCCTTCTGTTTTATGCATTAATATGGTAAAAATATATTCAGCAAGCCTGGAGAAGCAAAGGACAGAAGAAATGGAAGGCAATAATGAATACTGTATGAATGCTTTCCTTGATTCCATTATGTCTGCTGGTTGTTCCTAGAAAGCTACGATGTGCTTTGCTCTTACTGCTGTATGATAGCTCACTGCAGAGATTACCTGTGGTGAGCTGTCTAAATGGAGAAGGGCAAAGAGCAGCAGGTAAGGAAGGGGAAGTACAAGGAGGCAAAGAAAGATAACTGTGGCCCCTTCTTCCAAGAAGCACTCTGTGTAGCCAGGGCTGTGTGAGGCAGCAACAGCAGCAGTTGTGAAGTTCCTCCATAAATCTTGAGGGGAAGTGGTGCAAGTAAGAGTCCAGTTGAGGGGGTAGTTTGCTTTCTCATGCTGATTGCAGAAAGAGACACTCTTTGAAGTCAGGGGAGATTAATGCATATGCGCGTATATACTCTTTATATGATCCAGTTTCTAAACCACAATATGTGACTATTGCTGCCATCTTTACAAGATGTATAAACAAGGAAAGGAAAGTACATTTTCACTACAGATGGAGAAGATGGAATCTAGTATTCTCCTGATAAAATGTGGTACTGTTATTGGAGAGGGAAGAAATGTGTGTGGGGAAATGAATGTGTAAATTAAAAATGTATATTACATTTCTATAAATTCATTTGATGTTAATATCAACAAGGCTAATAAATTCTCACATTAATATCTGAAAACAGGTTCAGTAATTTTTTGGTGGCTCCATTGGCAGCATACCTGTATGCTTCGTTTGACACATCTTGGCTCTGAATATTTTAATGAGATTTCTTCCTTTTCCAATCTGTGAAGCTCTCTGTGCACCTCAATGACTAGCTGGTACCTGACTTTAGAAAAAAAATAAATAATACATTGACCTTGTTAATGAAGGAAAAAATTCTAGCAAAAGTTAGGTAGTAATCATCTGTATCAAGCTCAGGATAGGCTAAAAATGGAAGGCCTTTGATATCTTTTTGTATTATTCAAAATAATTAGTGTGAGCAGTCAGCCTCACACCAGCTGCTTTGAGTTTATAAGGCGAAGTGGAGTCCCAGGCTGGGGCCATAAAACCTCCTGCAGCACTGGTCTGTGCTAGAACTTGGGAATTTGGCATCACAAGTGGGACTCACTCTTAAAGGTCTATTTAACACTGAGCATCTTTGAGCTGTTTGCTTCCTGGGTGGTATGGAGGGGTAGCATGTCAGTATACATGCTTTTATGTTTTGCTGGGTTTTTTTGTTGTGTGTTTTTCTTTTCTTTAGGTCACTGTGCCTTAATCAGTGGGCAAAAGCGAAAGTAATTTGATTGTGCAGTGTTTGTATGAGAAAAAATGAGTAAATTGCATTAAGGAAACTTCCACTAATCAGAAGTACTTCTTTCAAGAAACAATAAGCATAAGTAAGAATAATGAAATCTGGATATTGGTTTCTAGGACCACAAAGAATACAGATTTACCATTTCTGATTTTGTAAAAGCTACCTTTTTTTTTTGTTGTTGTTGTTGTGATAGGCTATACTTTATTTCTTCACCAAACCAGTAAAAAAGAATAAGGAGAATAAATATTAATAGGTTATGTAAATGAATTATCCATGTAGTGCTAAATGATGCCTATCCTGGAAATGAAGGGACAGGGTGTATTTGCTAGTGTGATGTCCTTAATTCTGTCATTTGTAATGATAGGAAAGGTAATGAAAACTACTTGTTGAGGACAGCTCACAAAAATGATGAGAGCAAATAGGTGACATGTTGGGAAGAAGAATTCCTGGTGGTTAGAGATGACAGAGGAGGCCTTATGTGTGCTATCTATTGTCTTTCTCTGCCTGCCTCCTGGATAACTTTAGCAATTCAATTAACCGGTACGAGCCTGTTTCATCATCTATAAGAGGTAGATAACACTTACCCACTTCACAGCATCTTAATAATTGATTTTTGTAAAGTGCTTTGTGATTCTTAGATGGAAGGCATTATACAAGTGTCAAATATTATTATTATTGCTACTACTAGTAGTAACACTACTTGGCATTTATAGTGCTCTTGCCTGTTCACAGTGCTTTACCATTAAGTAATGGATTCCTGCAGTCACTCAGTGAAGCAGGTACCTATGGTACATTTAGACTTGAAGAAATTCAACCATCATCAAGCTTTTCCATTTTCACGGTGGTTGTAAGACTGAAAAAAGAAAAAGTGTAAAAATCTTAAAGTACAAACATCTGTGTGATGATTAGAGCACTTGTGGGAGGTTGTAGATCAGTTTTGGAGTTTTGTCATAGTTAGAAGGACACAGAACACAGTGCTCACAATTTCGAGCCTTTTTTTAATCACTGAACTTTGTAAAAGCCTTTCTCCACTAGCTGTGTTTCTGAATGCAAGAGCCTAATGACCTTGTTTATCATGTGTTTGTCATGCTCTGACCAAGACAGTTCTTTCAGGCACTTCTGAGCTATTGTGCCTGGTTTTGCAGAGCCGGGGGCTAACAGGGTGTCCTGAGCATGTTTAGAACTCTTGGCACTGCTCTTAGACCATCTAATTTCCAAGATGGCAAAATGTCTGATTCACATGAGCAGTGGGCTCCAAAGCTCAGGCATTTTTTCCCAGGTTCAGCGGGTGTCTAAATGTCACTTACTGTATTAAGATACATGTATGACATGTTGCTACACACATAGGCAGAGATGACATGAATGCATAGTGTGGACTCAAGCGGCAAGCCACATCTTTAATGCACTTAAAATATAATGATAATAACACAGAACCTCTTGTTCAATTTATGTGGATTTAGCATGGTTATAATAAAACACTGTACAGGGTGCTAAGGTATTCTGGTCTGTGTAGAGACCCCTTTAAGAAAAGAATTAGGATATGTGATCTGCTATTCAGAAGCCTTTTCCTAAGGCTTCACAGGTTGAGAGCTTCAGTGTGATCACAGGCTACAGATTAAGGCTTTATCCTGTGGTTTGCCTCTGAGGACTGCACTGAACCTTCCCCTTTGTGAACATCCTCCAGTGGACTTGCAACAGGATGAGGTGTAAATAGTTTGTACTGCAAACAGCTTTCAGGGTGTTGGGTTTTTTTGTGCAGTCAAAACCTGAAATCAGATTTGTCAAGAAAACTTATTGGCCACTGTGAGCCAGGAGACCAGTTAGATCTCAGAATTGCGTATTTGGGGTATGTGTGGTTTGGGTATTGAGGAAGAATGGAATTTGAAAACAGAAGTTCAGTCTTTATTTATGTGAAGACAATCTCAGTGAATCATTTATGTAGCATGTGTGAATGACTGCAAAATGTTACTCAGCATTTTGTGATGAAAAGCAGATACCCAGAGACATCTTATTTTGTTATATGTCACCTTCCCTATCCATTACTAATGAGAGCCTTGGAAATCTTTAAGTAAACGTTTCTTCTTGGTGTCCTAGACTTTAATGGTTATCAATAGCAGCAGGCTGCTGAAGTCAGCTTAAATGGCAAGAACACTTTTCATGAAAACAGTAATGGGAAAAAACAGATTGAATTTGAAATTCAGTGCAGGCACATGCTTGAGGCTTGCCTGAGAGGTGAGCTGTCTAGAGACCTCTGCATTGCTTGTGATGGCAAAAAACTAGAAAATAACTAATCACAGATCTGGTTAAATGTGCAACAGGCAGGCTTGGGTTTTGTATTGAGACAGTCTTTTTGCTTTCTGCATACTGGCAGTTACAGGGTCCTGCTGCTTCCCTCCGCAGAAGGAAGGCTCCAAGCATTCATGAAATATTATCCATAGAAATCATAATATAGGCATAAATAGCAAGATTGTCTTGTGCCTCATATGTGCTTTGCATCTTCCTGCTCCCTTGCTTTAGTTCTCCAGTGGAACAGCTCTATCCACTTGTACTGCCACAGGATTTGACTTTCTGCTCCAGAAAAGGATATTTCTATAGCAGGTGATTTTCATATACTGTTTATCCCTGGTCTTAGGCATACTATCTGAATATCTTATTGCACCTTTTGAAAATAAAATTCAGTCTCACAAGAATTAATGGAATCAGTAAAATGACCTGCATGAATAAAAGCTAAAACATTACTTAGAAGCACATAGTCAATGCAAGAAATCATTAGTTTTAATATAATCCTCATTTCTTCTCTTAATGTTATCCATAATTTCTTTTTTTTTTTTGGACAAATTATCACCTGTCTTTAAATGAGCTGTATACAGAAATGGTTTTTTAAACAAATTTTAAAATATCTTTTTTTTGCATATAGATAAAAATTCTGTGAGTTATAAATATCCTGCAAGGGTTCTAACGTCAATGAAATTTTACTTTCAAGCTTGTATGATAAGAGTTTCTAAAATTTTCTGTATATATTGGGAATAAGGTGTCAAGGTATGTCATGAAACTACAGAAAATTGTTTAGTATTTCCCTGAGCGCCACAGAAGTGGTTTGAAAACTTGCTTAATTTACTTAAACCTCCTTTTAGGTTTACACTTTTGAAGACAATATGGTGCCATTTTATGATCCCATTTTATGGAGTTAGGTGAAACATAGCTTCACCACATCATATTTATATGGCTGTATTCCGTGGTGGTTTATCATTTGTTTATTTTTTGGTGTGATCCTTCTTCCATGTTATCCAAGGAAATGAAATTAAGGTACATATTCTTGGGTAATTATTTTTAAAATGTACAACTTGAAGGAAACCTCATGCAAGCAAGACTTCCATATGAGTGTTGGTAGTCATCTGAATGTTCAGTTTTGTATATTTGAAGTTGCATAAGATTTTGGGACAGCTTTTAATTCACTATATAATAAATTTGGCTTTTGTTTGTAATATAGTTCTTAACATAGCTCATCATCTTTCTCTAGTGTAACCAACAGTGTATGTGCCTTATATTAATAGAATCTGAGTTCTTCCTAGGAGAAAAAAATGTGGCTGTGATGTTTTGTACCTGTTTCCTTTCCAGCAAGACTTGAAAGAGGGGATCACTCATCACTTAAAAAAATAATTGCTGAATATACAGAATGTTAAATGTTATGAATAAGGAAAGTTGTTTGGCCAAATGGTCTATACACTTACATATAGAGTATTTGGTGGCTACTGAGTTCTTAGAAATTAACAGATGTCTAGATGGAAAATACAAGTCCCAAATCTAACCTTAGCTCTTCCTGTTTTATACCTGTGCAGCCCTGTTAATGTCACTGCTGGTTTTCAATAATGCTATGATATCTCTTCAGTTTGGAGAGTGTGCATTGCACCTTACTGATATAATTTACATCGGGGTATCGTTGCCTGTCTTTTAATTTGTCATACTCATGCCTGTGTAGCATGTGAAGGAATGTGGGGTGATGCTGCTGTACTGTTGTAGTGGGCATTTTCCCATTTTCATGTATCTTTAATTTCAGCATCTGAAATCAGAAATAATGTAATTAATGAATGAGGATTTTTGGAGACATTACATCTTCGCATAGACAATTGGTATTTAAAATGTAATCCTTAAAGAATTCTAGTGCATTGCATAACTACATAAATTAGGTGATTTCTGGGGTCTACATTTGGCTTGCTGCAGGGTAGCCCATGTGTTGTTTCTATTATACTGTTACTTTGTCCATCCTCCAGCTGTGGCTGTGCTTGTAGTGAGAATCAGGACTGCTATTAAGACACTTAAATTTTTCCCCCATGGTGAAGGATACCTGGAATGCTGAAAATGTGGTAGTAGTCACAGGGCTCCCCAGGACTTAGGTGTCACATAATGAGTTTATATCAACAAGTTACATTGATATACACAAAGCAGTCCTGACTGTATGTGCTGGTTTTGGCTGGGATAGAGTTAATATTCTTCATAGTAGGTGATATGGGGCTAAGTTTGGATCTGTGCTGTAAACAGTGTTGATAGTTCAGGCATGTTTTCAATATTGCTGAACACTGCTTACACAGTCAAGGCCTTTTCTCCTCCTCATTCCAACCCACTAGCAAGTAGGCTGGAGGTGCACAAGACATTGAGAGGGGACACAGCCAGGACAGCTAACCCCAACTGATCAAAGGTATATTCTAAACCATATGATGTCCTGCTCAGTAATAAAAGCTGTGGTAAGAAGGAAGGGAGGGGATGTTCAGAGTGACAGCATTTGTCTTCCCAAGTAACTGTTACACATGATGAAGCCCTTTATTTCCTGCCTGCCAGTGGGAAGTAGTGAATCTCAGAATGGTTGGGGTTGGAATGGACCACTGGAGGTCATCTAGTCCAACTTTCCTTCTCAAGCAGGGTCGCTTAGAGCACATTGCTCCGGATTGTGTCCAGACAGTTCTTGAATATCTGTGAAGGAGACTCCACAGCCCTTCTGGGCAACCTGCTCCAGTGCTCAGTCACCCTCACAGTAAAGTTTTTCCTCATGTTCAGGTAGAGCTTAATCTGTTACACTGTATGCCTGTTGCCTCTTACCCTGTTGCACCACCAGGAAGAGTCTGGCCCCACGTTTTGAATGTATACAGTGTACAGGACACACAGCTTGTCTACACTTTTAACAGTCTTTCAATTTCAACAAGTTAGGTTTTTGGTATGTGGGTTTTGGTTTGATTTGGTTCTGATGAAATTATCAATCCTTTAAAAGTTGTACTATGGACTAATAACACAGTCACAAATTAGTTCCTTGTTTTCTTTGCTGGTGTGCATGGCTTTTGATTTACATATTAACCTCTTGCCTATTATTACCTCTTTCTCAATTAGCCTATTAGCTATCATTTACCGTTTATCATTTATCATTATCTTTATGGCAACCGGTGAGTTTTCTCACTGTTACTCTTCCTATTCTCTCCCCCATCCCACCATGGGAGAGTGAGCAAGCAGCTCTGTGGGGCTTAGTTGCTGACTGGGGTTAAACCATGACACTGGAGAAATAAATTTCTGCTGAATGTGTGTAAATCTTCCTGTACACTATCTGTAACTGTTAGTAGGTGCCAGGCAGGAGAAGAACAATAAGGAGGTACTCTAAAGGTTTTAAATCGCTCCGGAGCTGGGAAAGAAGCCTGCTTCTGCCTGCAGATATAACTTGAGAACTGTACAAAGTCTTTTTATTGATTCTTTGTAAGGTATGAGATAGAGTAAGAATATCCAACCCTTTAAGACAGGGGAACATGCTAGGAATCTTTTCAGGTGATTCAGCTAGAGATTTTTGCCTGGTAGAGGTAAGAACTGCTCCTCATACTATTTACTGTCAAGGGTTTACAGCAGATACAACATAAACTTTTGGTGTTGGCAAGATGCAGTTTCCACTATTAAAAAAAAAAAAAGAAGAAAAAAGCACTATAAGCAATAAAGTCATTGCAAGTAATTAAAAGTTACTGTGTGTGTTAAATATGTTCTTCCATTAGAAGAAACAGTTTCAACTAAGTTTGTAATCATGGGCTAGATGCTGGGTAGTTTGCATAAAATGGTATAGTAAGTACAGGTTGATTCTTGTGGACACATGCTTAAAACTCTAGATCACTGTGAAACACTGACTGGTCCCCTGGCTGGAGTACTGCTGGGAAGAAAATAAATGGAAATAAGGAGTAAAAAGATCTCTCCTCTCTATAGGTGTTTCCTAATATTCACATCTTCATTGCTGTCTTTTCTGTGGTGGGGGAGGCAAATTTTCAGGCTGTTCACTGGAATCATTTACATCTGTTTTAAATGCTTACATAGGGGTAATAAAAATGTTGGTTAGTTATAAGAACCTGTATGTCTAATACCAAGTGATATAATAGTAAAATGCACATAAGAATTTTTTCCTTTTTTTCATTTCATTCAACTCAAGGGATGCTTATTTGATTTATTGCATATTGACTGATATGAAAAGCTGTAGAAATTGCTTCTAAATTGAAGGGCAGTCTGATTTGGTTTTAATTCTGTGACTCATCTCTAATTCTTCAAAATGTCTCTTTAGTTACATGCTTGAGAACAAGGTTACTAGCCAGTGCTTTTATAAGAACCTACTTCAAGACATGCTTAAGGTCATTAGCAATCAAACTCTTCAGTGAACAACTGTCCTTCCTCTCCTTCATGCTCAGTATAAGCCAAGCATCCAACCTGCCCCTTTCTAGTCTCCACTCCCCTATGTTCATTGTGAGTTGCTGCACTAGACAGGCAATGGATAGTGCATGAGAAAGCTCGTGGTCATGCATGTAAAGGTCTCTGCCAGCTGGTTTTCCCTTCTTGCTGGTGGTCCTCTGACCTGCTGTGAGTCATCTGCAGCCACAGTTCTCTGAGAGTATCGCTTCCCCTGTGTGGGTTGCTCTTGGACTGCATCACAGTCCCTCAGTGGTGTCTCTACTCCTTTGTCATGGGGAATCTCCTTCCAAGAGTGCATCTCCAGCTGTGCCCTTGTGGCACATTTCTGTAGTGTGTCTCCTGCCCCCAGCAGCTGCTGCCCAGGCAGAGGTGCTCTGTACTCCCCTCACTGGTTGCAGTTTTGGCGTGTGAGGGAAGTTGTGTGCCTACAGTTGGTTCTTACTGACACATAGCTGTTAATGGCTTCCTCTCATGCATCATCACTGCAGCACCCTGCTAATTAAACCCTGCCATTTATGCCCAGTATGTTGACACACATCAAATTCCTTCTTAAATAAGTATCTTTCAGAAATAAACTGTATTGTTAAGTCATTGTTATTTGCTTTCCTATCTCTTCCCTTGCAGATGGCAACTGTAGCATGGTTCAAGGTAAAACAGAAACCTTACAACCTGGACTGTTGTAAAATGCTTGGTTGGCAAATACATCTTGTTGAGGCTGGGGTACTTAGAGTCTGTTTGAGTGCTATAAATTGATTTTTCCCATGGAATGTAATAAAGCAGATTTGAGAATTTTCACTAATTTCTTTGGTTGGTAAATTTATTATAACCATATTTACCCAAAAGCATGGTGCTTTTAAGAACCTCCCCACTTTTTTGCTAGCCCTCAAATGTATTTGTGTGGTGAATGAAGTTCTAGCTTTGCCTTTACTCTCTTCCATGTCCCCCCTGACTTGCTGAGTGAGTTAATTGTTTATGGTGAGTGGTATAGTTCCTGCAGACAGAGGAATACCGATACAGACTTCAGCTGGCATGGGAGATGCTGTTTGCTCTAAACCTAGTAGGACAGGGTTTTCAAGGATGTGCAACCTCATAAGACCAAGCCATTAGCTTTTCTAGAAGGTATCTTTTTAAAAAAATGCATTTTACCATGGAATAAATTGACAGTATTGTTTTGTAGCACTGGGAGGGGGAAGAGAAATAAAAAAGCAAGATTCTTCTTTCTTTATGCATTTTTCATGCCTGGTAGATCCTATGGTCTCTATGAAATCGCATATGTTTTCAGCTGGGTATGCTGTAATTCCTTTGTTTTTTAAAAAGTATTCCAAGAGATCCTATTATGTACTTGTAGGCATAGTTAGGCTTTTTGTTATTTGCTATCAAGCCAAGAAACTGAAGTGGGACGAAATCAGAATAACATGACTTTAAAGTTTATGTATTAAAATAAATAGGAAACATTTTTTGTCTATTAGTCTGATGGCAGAAGTAAAATTAAATGCAGCCAGAGTACAGAAGAGCAAGATTAAATCTGTGATGCACTGTGGTTTGTGAGTGGAGAAGAATGATTCCTGCATATGTTTTACAGCATCTGAGTGGAAACACTGATTCTGCAGCTTAGGATAGGAAATACAATCAGTGCAACTGAAGCCAGCATCTATTTATCTTAAATTAATCATTCTCCAAGTAGGCAGTTGATATCCTAGTGCTGTGTGCCATCTTTTTTACATTCATGCAGCACACATTAAACCAAAGAACTGTTATTGTAGGAGCTGAAATATATTGCAGCACACAGATTGTAAATGTTTAAATATGCACTAACTCTTTCCTGTACATTCAGTTGACAAAATGTATTAATAATGTTTCTTTTAATACTTACGATTATGAGACACTGGGAAACAGATATGCTTACACAATTCTTATAGTTCTCACCAGTATAAAAATCAGTTTTAAGATCTTTAAATACAGAAGAAAAAGAAGTTACAGATTTCAAGCTATAATATTTTTTCATTTATTTGAGTTTTTTAAATCAAAGAGTTTTATTTCTGATTTCCTCCAATATGGAGACAAGCAAAACCACAAGAATTGTTTCTAGTTGCTTTTGAATTTACAGGGAATTGGAAAGGTCATGTCTGAATATCACACTCCGGATTGAACAACAGCTTTTGCATTTCAGTTTGCATGTATATAGTTTAATTCAAGAACAGAAGAATTCAGGCAGTAGCAACACTAAAGAGAGACCTGACTTTGAGGCACAGATTGTCCAAGGCATTTAAATGTTTCA
This sequence comes from Pezoporus flaviventris, assembly GCF_033815535.1. Classification (NCBI taxonomy): domain Eukaryota; kingdom Metazoa; phylum Chordata; class Aves; order Psittaciformes; family Psittacidae; genus Pezoporus; species Pezoporus flaviventris. The sequence goes on from NW_026892595.1 coordinate 14,681,954, forward strand.
TTTCATTCTAGGACTGAGCCTGAGGTTTTGTTGGATTTCACCTCTGAAGTCACAAGAGCCAATACAATAAAAAGACAATTTACTGTTTCGTACTGAAGATGTAGTAGTTAGGAGAAATTGAAAGGAAGAGGAGAGTCAGTCATTATACAAAAAGCAAGAAATGAAGCAGGCAAAATTTTTTCTTAAAGCCATCATTTTTTTGTTCTAAGTATTGATGGTATCTGACAGTAATTGCCTGCCAACCAAAATACTGCAACTGGAATCTTATCTTATTTTTGATGATTCTTGTATTATCACAGCTTATTTTTATGCTTCCTCTTCCAAGTGCTCTTTGTTTCTGGTTTTAAATGAAAGCTACTTTAAAAATAAAAAAAAACCAAAACAGATTGTAGGATTTGGAAGTCTGAAATGGCAACTTTTTAATGTTGTTTTAGCTTTAAAGTTTTCAGCAGCCTTTGTTTTATCTATAGTGACATGCAATATGTGTACAGACAAATACTAGCTCTACAGCAAAGTTTGCATTTGAATGCTGTAAACTTATAGATTAATCACCCCATATGCTGACCACTCTTCAGGCACAACGCACTGAAGCAATTCTGAAGGACTTGCCAACCCCACCCCTAAACTGGGCTATGAAGTGACTTCTTGTCTGCTTTGATATGGTGTTTTAGACTAAATTGACATCCTGTGTATTGAAGTGGGAGTAAGCATACATTCCCTATCTGTAACCATAGCTTAACTTTGAGGGATGCAGACATGTAAGTCATATGTTAAATCACTATTTCTGAAGCAGATAATTTAACCCTAATGTTTTCCTAGGACACATGCTAGATGCCACTATAGAACCAGGGGGAATTAATTTCCCCTTAATAGAAATAGCAAAAAAAAAATCACTGGGAGACTTGGAGTCACCGTAAGGTGTTTGGGGTGCCAGTGTGGCCTCTGGCGTACATGAGAAAAGGCTCGCTGTCACTCACCCCAAGCACAAACCCTGTGCTAGCAGTGCCAAGGACTTCTGTGGAGTCACTGTGATTCGCCTGAGCTACTGAAGTTTCCTGTCTGTAGAGAAGCCCTCCTGCTGCAGTGCTGAGGTGGTTCTGTCTCTTTTCAGAGCTCAGGTTACACAGTACAAGTACTTAGTTATTTCTTCTGGATATCATGAACTGGCAGCTAGATAAAAAATAGCAAAACCAATCCTTAACAAAGAAATCAACGTCATTTCAAATTAATTATTGAAGTGGTCAACATTTAAAAATATCTGCCTGGTTACCTTCTTAAAGGTGAAGACAGGCTTTTAATATACTGACCTGATTTTTTGACAAGTCTACACTGGAATTGTACCATCCAGATAATAGGCAGGAAAAGTAGATTGATACAAGAAGTCTGATTTAGAGTTATACTTGCTCAAAAGAGAACAACAATGGAAACCTCTTTACCAGACTTCAGACTTTTGAAAACAGAGATTTAAATGGAAGTGCTGACAGACTTAACTATAACAGTCTTGAATAGACCTATTGAGACATACTGTGTTTCAGAAGTCTGCAAAAGGTTGTTGCAAACCATGATCCAAAGAAAAAACTTATTTTCCATCTCAAGGAAATTTCATATCCATTGGTAGAATGAAAATCACTTAGTTTTTCATGTGCCTAGAAGCAAATTTTGTTTTTGTGATGTGTTTTGGATGAGTCTTACCTAGCACTGGCACTTGGAAAGCAAAGTTAAATGTTCAGTACTTTTTACTAGTGAGAATACCCTTTCCTGTGTGTATTTGCACTGTATATAAGGAAAGATTTACACCTACAGGCTGTTTGGTGCATACAGAACGTATGCAGATGTGTATGCAGATGACTACAATATGTCAAAGCAAGACGAGGTTCTACAAGACTAGCTTAGTTATCTAAGGGAGCTTAGATAACTCAAGGTGGAGTAACTGCATGGCCACGGGCAAGTCTTACATTTCCAGGGCAACTTATTATGAATTTATAGCAGAAGTTACATGTTATTTGAAGACTTTTTTTGCTTGGAAGTCACCAAAGTATAAATGAAGGCCTATTCTATCAACAGATGGAAATGAAAAGAAAGCTTACACAAATTTACTTCAAGTGTTCATTTCAGCTATAACACTCATTTGTAATATTAGACCTGAAGGGGAGGCAAGACAAAGTTTATTTTAAAAGCACCATATTTACTTTTTGTTCTCTACTGTGTACCTTTTAGACAAGCACAAGGTAAGGATTTATATATCCACAGTGCAGTTTTCAGAAACAGTGAACACCATAGATTCCTGATATAACATCTGGAGCTGTATGTCCTAACACCTCTGAAAAATCAGGCCTTCAGACGTTACTGCTTCATTTCCCCAGGCAAATTATCTCACAGTATCTGACAAAATGAATAAGCAGAGTGCTGCAGTTCAATTCGTACTAACATTTATGTCTTTTGAATGTCAAGATGGCTTTTTAAATGTTTCCTCATAAAACTAAGTCCACTGTCAACAGTATTCCTCACTCTGATTAGAGGAAGTACTCTACAGCTTAATAAAATCCTAAACCAAGCAGAGAGCTGCCAAAGTTTGAGAAGAAAATATATGAAACCAGCTCAGTCTTTCTCTGAGCTACAGAAAAGTCGTAGAGTGGTTAGGCTGTTCTCTTTCACCTCGATGTGCAAACCAGCCTTTCATGATATGTATGCATGTTTTCCTCTTTCACCACCTTTGGATAGGAAAGGGTAGATGGAGCTTCCTTTGCAAAATTTTTGTGATATTTGAGGGGAGTATTTTCTGAATTTTCACAGTTTCTGTTTCTCCTCATCATTTGATCCCTTTAATAGGCCATGGTGGGTTATTTGTTGTTTGTTTGACTATTTGTTTTGAGAGTTTCTTCATGAATGAGTCCTGTAATTTCTTACTAGTGTTGGTTTTTTCAGAAGGTCAGACTCTTACCTCAGACAGTATGAAATGCTTCAGGAGATGTCAGGCTCTGCAGCTGTCCAGTTGTGATTCCCTGAAGAAGGATGAGAAGTTCTGACTCCTGCATCCTTCTCAGGTCAGTGGCACCCATGCAGTGACAGAAGTATTTACTTCTACAAGTCGTCTGCTTTCTGTAAAGGGGAAAATAAAAGAAGTCCAAAAATCCATGTAAAATACTTTTTTTTTGAAAGATTTACCAGTTCACTTATTTGCACTTGCTTTGACAGTAACTTTACTGCACAAAAAAGCTCTTCTAGGGCGGCATTTACATTTCCCTGTCTGGTGGCTGAGTTTACTTGAAACCATATAGGATATAATGGCTTCATGGTGGTTACTTTAAGTTTGGTTTTCATCCCAAGTATGTCAGAGCCTTCACTACAGAACTAGAATGTCATGTTGTAAATATGCCTGTTCTGGGATGGTCTCCCCCTGGAATATTGTATTGTGTAGCTTGCAGTCAGTATGCTATTGTCTGATTGTTGTCCATAAAAAAACTTTTTCCGTTAAATGGTCAGTGTAATGGCTGTTTCCATTCTCTCTCTTTCTTTCAAATGAGCATTTTCTGTCGTGATATTCTTCTGTTGAAAGTCTTCCACTTCTTATTTGTCAAGTTCCCTCTTCTGCTGCATGCTCTGTTCAGAGCCCCTTTTGAGAATATGTTCAGCTCTGGTATCAGCATCATGTAATACTCTCATTGCTTATAATACTGCTTCTACACTGCACTGAATTTTTCAGAGTTTCAGGTTATTCAGAGTATTATACTTAAGTGGTCTGCAAAGAATCAGGGACACTTTGGAGCTGCACAAATAATCATTGCAGTGGTAAGAATCACTGTTCTGTTAAGTTTCTCTGTTCATATGTTCCTTTCCATGTGTGATATATACACTATGCCTCAAGCACTGTAACAAAAGTCTTGTGATTTGTGACATTCAGTTTATAGTACACTATCAGGCTTTAATCCAGGAATAGATGTGTGTGTTTTTGTATGTGTACACATGTAAAAATAGGAGTAGTCTATGTAATTGGTAAGGGTGGAGGAGAGGGAAGAGCACTAGAGAAGTAGGGTGGAAATGAGAATGCAGCTGTTGTTTACATGACTGAGCATAATGCAGTCCAAGTTATGAGGCTATGTTGCTCTGCTTGTGGCAGAGTTATTTGTGTTACAAATTTAACGCAAATATTATACAAAGGAAAAATGGTACAACAGTACAATGGTACAACTCCTGTGCAACACTAAGAAGCTACTGTACTTACAACTGAATAAACCAGCCAGAAACGATTACTCTCTCACAAATCTGTGCCTGTGCAAGGGTAAAATGAGCAGGGTTAGGGAGAGAGAGAGAAAGCTCACACTCCTGGTGTGCTTCTCTGGTTTGGTTAACACCAGACTGTGATTTCTCTTGTCAAACAGGAGTAAGGTTCAGCTTTAAAATGTCAAAACTGTGAATATGATTTACATCAATTTAAGAGAGTTAAAGTGGTAATGTTAATCAGTTTATAAGGTGGGAAAAGGCAGATAATATTGCTGGCTAGGGCCTTGAGGGGAGCTCTGTCTCCTCCTGACAAACCTAGGGCATATAGTAGATTTAGCCAGTGGAACAACTAGGAAAACCAAAACCTCCATCATGCAGCCAGTCAAGTGAACTAACTAGAGACTTACTTCTTAGGTAAGCTCTTCAACAAAGAGTAGGTGCTCCTTTCTTGCAACATGCGGTTGCGTAGGTGAATATGTGTATGGCATTGAGTCCTTTAGGATTCTATGTGACTCTAGGTATACATTAAAGGACATTTTTTTGTTCATGCAGAGTCTAAGATGACAGGTTAAAGAATATGTATGCAACTGTTTCTCCAGGTGCAGTCTGTGTTTTGCACTGTTAGCAGTAATGTGTTGCAGACTCTGGTTAGGTTGCCTCTATTTAAACTGTTGTATTACTGAATTATGGAGAGGAAAAAAGTAGACAGATTTATCCCACCTTTTGGAAATATTTTAAATTATAATTGTTTGGATTATCTGAAAGCCCCATAGGAGGCAAAAAGATTATCTGAAAAGATAGAGAAATAAAATTGAGATGCCTGCCTGTAAAGTCTCGTGATTATTGATGGTGCTCAATGTGATGACTTCAGGATGAATGGCTGCACAGAAAGATTCAGTCCCATAAAATGGGCGTATATCTAGATGTACAAATTATATGCCTCTGCCCAGATGGTCAAAAGCATTTCCTGGATTTTGGTTTTTTTTTTTTTTCAGTTGGTGTGTATGGAATTGAAATGTACGCAACAAAATGGTAGCATAGAGGAGGTGGAAAAAGGAACCGGAATATAGAAAGGTTGTTCAGGCATGGAAACAATGGAGGAGGAGGATTTTAGAAAGAGCAATATTCAACTAGGATTGAGACTTGTCAAAGGCGGCAAGCAGAGCTTCTACCTCTATATTAGTAATGAAGGACTAAATGAGGACAATGTGCTAAATTGGGTTTGTGAATTAATAACAGCAGACAGAGATATGGCTGAGTTGCTCAATGTTGTCTGTCTCAGTCTTCACTGACTTGGTGCTAGAGAAATCTAACTAATCTGACTTTGATAAGAGAAAGTTCAGAATGCAACTGATGAGAAAAGGGTCTTCTACTGTGAAACAGCTCCTTTTTCCAGAAGAGGTCACCGTTAGATGGTAGTTCATGCTTACCTCTTTAATAGCGGTTTTCTGGTGGATTTTTGTTACAAGTTGTTGGCAGATCATGGGAGTATGCAAATGCTTCTGAAGCAAGCACACCTGTCAAGGATGTACTTAAAGAAAAGAGTTTTAATTGCTGAGATTTACCATGATGTACCAAGCAGAGTGTTAGCATTCAAAATACCTTTAATTTGAATGTTTATTCTAATGCTGGCACAATAAAAGGGTCACAGCAACAGAGAGAGCTGGGAGTTAACTCATGCCTGTGCTGTGTATGTTTGGATTTTCCAGCCAGCCAGCAAAACACACTTTTTTCTGAAAGCATTATCTTTTTTTCCAGTTTGAGTCCTTAGCATAGATTCTCTGTACAATTATTAACACTGTTTTATTTTATGGTCGTCTTAATGAACTGCTCAATAGATATGTATTTCTGTAATTCAGTGTGGAGTAATAAGCAGTGGGCTTAACATGTTAGTAAGTTTCAAAGAGGCATGTCTTCCAGATGCCTACCTGAATCCAATCTTAGAACCAGCGCTTGAATTTGTCACAGGCATAGCTGTGCATTTAACTCAGTTTAGAGATTTGTTACTTTTATTGTTTTTTGGAGGTTACTGATTTTGTCCCAGGTTTTCAGATCACAATGACTGCAGTTGCAAACACACAGAAGAATAAATGGAATTAGAGCTTGCTGTGTAAGTCAAACACAAATGATTCAGCTTTGACACATATGACGAGTATACAGAGGGTTAAAAACTTCTTCACAGAAGTAGTGAGCTCTCAGAAAACATTGGGTTGAAAAAGATCATTTGCAGGAGAAAAAGCATTTTCAAGTATAAAAGAAATACCAGGAAAAAGAGGCATTAAAATCACAGTAGAAGGAGGAAAGAGGGGAAAAACAAGATGCTTAGGACTACATGGAAATGTAGAAATAACAGGAGAAAAGAGAGATTTGGGAGGGAGCAAAGCTTCTGTGGGAAGTGCTGTGAAAAAGACATTCACCTCATATACATGTGCATGGCTTTTTCTAATTTGAACTGCTTGTTGAGCTTGGTGTTAAAAGCAAGAATTTTTCTAATGAGCTTGTGACAGCAAAGGAAAGTTTTATCTGTTCATGGGTAAGCTTTGAGGATCAATAGCTCAGGAAGTCCACCGAAAGGGAAATGCAGATCTTTTTCAAGATGTGGGTTCACATCTATTTTAGAATTTGAGATCCTGAAATCAGCTGTTACACTCAAACAAACATGTTTTTTTTTGTTTTTTTTTTTTTTCCTAATGTCCCATTAAATTTTCAATGGATTTGCCCAATGTGCTTCACTTTTTTTTTTTTTTTTGATTAAAAGGAGCGTACTCTTGTGGTAGTTTTGTAGTTTGCATAGGAATCATTAATAACTTATGTACCTTCCGGCCTAACTTCGTCTGACACCTATTCACCTTTAACTATGACAAATTGCTCGCACACAAAGGCTTTCCAGTCCCTGGAAGTATGTACTGAAGTCGAAACTGTTCATTTTTCAGAAAATTTAAACTGACTACTTGGTCATTGCCAGATGTATCTTGTCAGGAAGGCTTCTTGCACACTTCTAGTCTTGGTTGTTCGTATTCTTCTTCTAGAGTTGTTTTTAGCACCTACATTTCTGGGCCGATGATAAAAAAATGTAGGAATTTTTATGTTGGCTTTTTTTTTTTTTTCAAAGTATTTAAACAAAACATCTCTCTGAATTTGTCTCATTCTTTGCTTCTGGTCTTACGTGGCAGAGGAGATTTTTCTGGGGTTTAAACATTATTCTGAACCTATCTTGTCTTCAAGTTCCACCTTAACTAGCATAAAAGATTAAATGGTAAAAAACAGAGCAGCATCAGCACCAGTATAATAGTTTGCCCCACTCCTTTTTCCTCTGGCAAAGATTGTTTAATGTGATCATCCAGTTCAGGTCTTGAAAAATCCTGGAGCCTCATTTTTGGCTTCAAAATAATTTTTCTCTTGAAAACATCTGATACTTAATTTTGACTACTTCTTTGTATTGTTAGTGAAGATATCTTTCAATTTATCATTAGGGGCTGTAAAGCTGAAATATCTCTGAAAAAGCAAGCAAAGGATTGTTTCAAAACCTATTGACCACGAATGATAACTTAAGAAATAAATACAGGTATGTATCAAATCTTTGATATGATTTATAAAGGTCTCCAGAAAATCTTTATATTGCTTTGCAGCTCAGAAGTATATTGAAAATATATTTTTTCTAATAACAAAGTTTGTATATAATTTAAGTTCACTTTTTTTCCACTTTTCAAAGTTACTTTCCACTTCTTAGCTTTTCCCATGTTGTAGTTACTCTAGAATAAGAAAGTAAGATTATGCCAGATATTACTTTTTTGGAATTCCTACTTTAATATTTTTCCTATGTTAACTGTTGTGTCAACCCCTTTGAGAAGGAATTTAATGAACTTTGCACTAACTGTCTGTAAGTTTTACTTAGAAATTACTCTCTGTGGCATAATTTTCCTTATTTATGTCTTGATTTCAAAGCCTATGAAGTTGAATCCACTTTAAAACAGTGTTGATGTTCCGATAGCACTCTGTTGACTGGCGCTGCACGATGTGTTTAGGTGGCTCAGTTCAAGAGGCTAGAAATAAAATATTGCAGTAATCTCAAAACTTTAATAACTGCTGAGTGATAGCAGTTGAGTTTTAGTTAAGGTAGTGTTGAAAAGCAGTGCCCAAATGTGTCTTAATATTGTTCCTCACCATGGTCTGATGAAATGGATATCACTTTTTGGCTTTGTTTTTTTGGGGGTTCCCTTTTCCTCCCCCCAAGTTTTGGCTGAGTGGATGAGATATCACAGCCCTATGTTTTGATAGTCAGGAGTAGAATAGTCCATTGTCCCTTCTAACCCAAACCAGTTTATGATTCTGTAATTTAAAGTTTTAAATGCTAGATTATATGTTCAAGAACAAGCTGGTCATGGAGGGGTCTTTGTTTATTTTTTTTTTCTCAAATATTCTGGAATTTTACAAAGAACACAGTCTTTTTATTTAAACGTAGGGTATGATTTGTACTTTCTGTAGGCTGTTGACATTCCCTCACAGCCATCTTAACCAAGTCCAGTACATTTTATCATGTCAACCTCAGCGCATATTGGATGCTACCAGAGTTAGAGCGATGTGCCAACTGAAGACAGCAAAGCTGAGCTTGTCTTACTGTCTCTTTGGAAAGGCTTCTCACATGTTAAACCAGAAGAGCAGCTTATGGAAGTAATTTCCTAAACGTACCTCAACTACCATCTGGACTTGTTCAGAAAAAGAGCTACTGAAATGCTGCTTTGTCTGTCCTGCTGAGATCTGAAAATCTGTGAAGAAAAAACTGTGGTCAAAGCATTGGAGAGTTCTGATAAATCTTCTGCGTTAGTTCACTGCAGAAGGGAGCCACTGGCCAGAGGAATTGGCATTGAACCAGAGTTTTAAATCAGATCAAGTTGGGACCAGTGGTATCCTACAATTTTAACTTTCATGGTGTTCCTACCCCTGGATAGAGGGAGGAAAAAAGAAACCTCAAAATCCCAGCCTGAGAAATATTTCTGAAGTGTTAGCAAAGTAGGTGCTTTAGTCTAAATATGCCAGTGCTTACTAGTAACTGTAAAAGTGATTGTCATAGGTTTTTTTTTTTTTTTGTTTACAACCTCATTAACAATATAAGAAAAATAAGTATATCATGTCAGGATATAAATCCCTAAAATGGGGAGGAAGGTACACCAAATATTAACATTTTAGAATAAGATATCTTCCAGTGCACACAGTGAGTTTTTGTGGGGTTTTGTTGTTGCTGTTGTTCTTGTGGTGTTTTGTTTTGGTTGGTTGTTTTTTTCTTTTTCTTTTTTTTCACATTACCATAGTTATTAAGTAATGCCAGGGACTAGTATCTTATTCAAAGGCAAACAAGACAGGATTAAAAAAATTCAGGGAAAATTATAAAGATAATGCTTTTCAAAATTCTCTAACTTTTCGAATACATTTATCAATCAAATGAATACTTTTGATTCTCAGTTTGGCTCCTCCTTTTGAAACTTCGGAAATATTTCTCCAGTGGCAGTATACAGTGCAAATAATTACATGAAAACAGTTGTACAGTAGCATTCTCAAAGAACATATAAAATGTCACTCTGCTGTTACAAAACAATACAACATAGGTGTCCATGAGAAATATGAAGCATTAGACTTGTATTTGAAAAGAACCTGTATCCTTGAGAAGTAGTATACCTTGGTGTGTGCTAAGCTATACGTGAAGATATCTCAAAAAAGCACTTAATTTCTTAAAGAGCATTCCATCTAGTGTTCATTTGGTATCTTGCAGGAGCCTTGTCCTGAATGGTGAAGGTATGAAGTTAAAAATAGTGAGCAGAACAGAATTTAGAGGAACTTGGCCAGTCATTAATGATACTGCTCAATAAGTATAAGCGGAAAGGTGCCCATACAACAGAAAACCCTGATCTGCCCATGAAGGGCTTAAAATGACTATAAGACATCTCGCTGCTTACATACATCCTGCTCAATTTGTAACTTTGCTCTGACAGGTAATGAGTGGGAAGGCAAGAAACTCAAGATGCTCTCAGTGCATAGAAATATGCCAGGGACTCATCCCCATAGGGCTTGCTGTGAGGTAGAAACCACATTTTCACTGTCCCATTTGTTGCCTTTCTGGTTTATGGGACCATGGTCTATAAGTAATAAGAGGACAGAATTGTTCTTCAGTGCTTTCCATCACTTTTCACAAAGATCTCTTAAAATATTACATAGGTACTTTAGATAGGGATCTTTAATATAAAAAGTAATGAAACCAAGTTTCTAGCAAGAACACGAAAGGTGAAAAGGAAATGAACTCAAGTGTTTCGAATTAAGCATTTTATGCGAGGGTTGTATTTTTTTTCCTTAATACAAGGGAAGAAGAACTGAAAGACCCATTTAAACTTTTAAGATGTAAAGCTGTCGTGGTTTAAACCCAGTCAGGTAATTCGTTCACTCACTTCCCCCCCTTTCTTGCCCTCCCCCTGCTCTCGGAGGGACGGAGAGGAGAATCAAAAGAATGCAACTCCCACGGGTTGAGATAAGAACAGTTTAGTAACTAAGGTATAACACAAATCACTACTGCTACCACCAATGATAATAATGATAAAGGAAATAACAAGGGAACAGAATACAACACCTCACCACCCGCTGACCGATAACTCGCCCCCCAAGCCCGACCAAGCTCCGACCGATACCTCCTCCAACCCTGCAGTCTCCCAGCCCTTCCGGCTAACTCCCAGTTACATCCTGGGCATGACGTGCTGTGGTATGGAATAGCTCTTTGGTCAGTTTGGGTCAGGTGTCCTGTCTCTGCTTCCTCCTGGCTTCCCCTCCTCCCTGGCAGAGCATGAGGCTCACAAAGTCCTTGGCCAAACCAAAACATCCTTTTATCAGCTCTGTTCCCGAGCTGAAAGTCAAAACACTGCACTGCACCAGCTACCAAGAAGGAGAAAAAATGACTGCTACTGCTGAACCCAGGACAAAAGCTTAAACAGAAAACTCAAGAAGTTGAAATAAACTTTACTTTACAAATTGTGAGTAAATGTAAATAAAGTGAAAGCTATGTTTTGTGTAAAAAGTGCTTGAGATCTGCATGAATACACAGAACTGATTTCTTGTTGAAATATTCAAACTGTGAAAACAGTGTCATGTTTACAGTTTTACTCATCTGATGCAACTGTAATGTGATGAGATGTGACAAGAATATTCAGCAATGAAGAAAAAAATAATTTGTTTACATAGAAGAAGACCTAAGCTTATATACATATGTATTTATTGAAATAGAATCTTAGAATCGTAGAATAGTTAGGGTTGGAAAGGGCCTTAAGATCATCTAGTTCCAACCACTCTGACATGAGCAGGGACACCTCACACTAAACCATGTCACCCAAGGCTCTGTCCAGCCCAGCCTTGAACACCACCAGGGATGGAGCATTCACAACTTCCTTGGGCAACCCATTCCAGTGCCTCACCACCCTTACAGTAAAGAACTACTTCCTAAACTTCCCCTGTTTAAGTTTTAACCTGTTATCCTTTGTCTGCAGTTCCTAATGAAGAGTTCCTCCTCATCATCCTTACAGGCCCGCTTCAGATCCTGGAAGGCTGCAATGAGGTCTCCACGCAGCCTTCTCTTCTCCAGGCTGAACAGCCTCAACTTTCTCAGCCTATCTTCATATGGGAGGTGCTCCAGTCCCCTGAGCATCCTCGTGGCCCTCCTCTGGACTTGTTCTAACAGTTCCATGTCCTTTTTATATTGAGGACACCAGTCCTACTATATGAGTATCACGTATGACAAAGGTAGTATGGGTTTCAGGAAGTCTGTAGGAAAATTCTGGTAGTGTGATAGAGGAACTAATGTAGCTTGATTTACTGCTTTTATATTGTATGGCTATAGAGATACCTGCCCTGTCTGTGTAGTTCTCAATGTGGCTTTTAGTTACAAAATAAGTAATAAAGTTAATGTCCCTCTCAGGATAGCATTGCAGTGTGCATTGTGCAGAAGAGCACTTCAAGGCAGATCCCTGTTTTCATTTGGGCTCTTTCTTATACCTGTGAACATCACTTCTCTAGTGGCATGTTAATGCTATCTGTAGTGTCTAGATTGCTTTTCCACAGCATCTGCATGTGTGGGGCAGCATGCACAGTGATCCGGTTCCTAATTTTGTAGGTAGTATGGCTTCTGTTATGGCAGTACCTATAGGTCCTCTTCATGGGTTCTGGCTGTACCAAATATTATACAGACCATGCCCTGATTTAGCTGCTAGTTTGATACCATTGCTAATACTCATGGAAGTGTATGTATAGAAAGTAGGAACTGGATGAAAGGTAAGAATACCATACAATTGTTGAGGAAATTCAAGATGAATGGATTTTGGGGTATATCTTTTTTTTTCCACTTTAAGATGCAAGAGTAAAAATTCACGCCCTTTGTCCTTCTGGGCCTGTTGCACATGCAGACTTCGATTACAGCTTTTTCTAGTAATATAGGTGAATAAATGGAAGCTTAATTCTTTTGACTTAGTTCTGTCAGAATGGCTGTACTTGGTATTATGTAAATTAAACATCAGATCACTAAGTGATTTTCCTGGATTAATAAAATGATTTTATGCTATGCTTTTACCAGAGCAGTCAGGGTAGAATTGATTTATGAGGACCAAAGTTAAAGGGTCAAATAAATGAGATAAAAAAATAAGGTTCTGACAAATGTGAAATTGTTCAGTGTACTTTATTGCATCAGAAATATGCCAAAGGCTGTAATTTTTGATGTTGCCAAAGTATGCAAAAATCTTAGATCCTTACAAGTGAATCAGAATCATCCTACTAGCCAAAAATCCTTGAAGTTAAACAAAAAACCTGCAAGTGCAAGTTACGTTAAAACCTGACATTTTCCCCTAAACATCTTAAAATAATGAAATAGGTTCTAAATAAACTGTTGTGCTAAGACAAGTTCATCAATGTTAAGTGGTTTCAGTGTAATCTCAAAGGGTTATTGTTCCTTACAGTTAACTTAGGGATAGCATTTGATATATAGAATATGTTATGTTCACTGTGGAAAGTCTGTCCAATTTATTTTGTAAGAATCAGTGGCTGTGGCAGATCCTGTTACTCATATCTATGTTGAATTATATTTTAAGTATATGTATTGTTTTGCTGTATTATATTTTAAAATATGTATCTAAAATTTATTTCACTTGCTCAGCATTTTCTGTCAACAAAACTTTTATTTCTTAAAAAAAAAAGTAAAGTTAAACATGAGAAAGAAAAACATCCTTGACAGGTTGGGAAATCATTGCTACAAAATGACAAAAAAATCCCCCCAAATCTATAAATATACTAGATAATGTTTAGCTATGTTAATAGTTCTGATAAATATTCAAGCTTCATGCCAGACACTGTGTACTGGTTTGGGTATATTTTCAACTTCTTGCATTATCTTTCCATGAAGGAATTTGTTCAGATTGTGTATTGTAGCAATTGTGGTACATATCTTACCAAAGCTAGGGGAACTGAAATTCTTTCCCCTAGAAAGAAATTATGAGGTAATTTTATATTGTGATACTGACTCTGTTATGACTGTTTATCACAGGGTTCATATACTGAATTCAAATACATATTATAAATCATAAATAGATCAGTCTGTTTATGCTGAAAGAAGTGTCTGCAAGGATCTTTTCCTTCAATTGGTTAGGCATCGATGGGTTTTTTTTCCACATCTACTCTTATCCACTGGTGTCATGACATGTAGATACCAGCATTTATTCTTTTTAGAAAAAGTACAAACATAAAATCCAGTCTCCAGCTAACTTCACTCAGGAGATTTTCAGTAGTCATGTGTTGTTTGTTATTCCTAAGAAGCGAGTAGCAGGGAGTCATCTTGTGCAGTTTTCTGCCTTTCTTCCTACATTGCATCATACACTTGAAACCTGAACTTTTGTCTTTAAAATATGGAGAAAGCATAATAATAAAGGTTTTTCCTCTTCAAGCCTTTTCAAGGCGTTTCGTGCTTTCAGTTAAAATTCCAGCACAGACAGAAAAATAAGGTTCTCTTCAAAGCTGATGAAATAACACCTTCTAGGCTATTTAAGTATTCCTTGCATAATTAAATATTGTTGTTCAAATTCTGGATGACACATTTCCTTCTCCTTTCTCCCTGTCTCTTAGACATTGTTCCTGTCTTATTTTGTCTCACTGCATTCTGAAGTTCTCTTTGACATGGTAAACAAGGCCAGCAATCACTTGAGGTATTTGAAAACATTAAACTGCTTTAGACTTGTTTTCAATTCAGGTGGGATGAAACCTTTCTTTACCTTCTCCACAACTAGCCCTCATCCTTGGACACTGTGGTCATTAGCATTGCTGATACTGGAACCCAATGGATGTATTAATTCAGATCTGGGATTATCCTTTATTCATGTTATGCTCAGGTACTGTCATTTCAATAAATTCCAGTGCTGTCTTACAGTATAGTATTTCTCTCTTTCATGGGCGAAATTTGTCTTTCATTAACAGCACATCTCCACAATGCCTTTTGTTCCAGCTAGGTTTGCCCCAATATTTCTATTATGCTTTTACTAGCTGCCTTCAGGTCTGTATCAGTAATGTTAACACCTCTTTGTTGCCTTTGCCTTTCAGCAGTTCATTTACTTCCTTTAGGAACTAGGGGATCTAGCCTTCTTTTATGCAGGCTAGACTGACATGTTCATTTCATTATGTGTTGATTGCATATTTACTGTTTTCATCAACATTAACCTTTCATTCCCCTTATTGTACTTTCAAATTTTCACTGATAATCATTCTACTGTCATGTTCTTACCCACTTATTTTCCTCTTCCTGTAAACTACAGCCATGCACAGACCTTCAACTGCTTCCACAGTTTCATCAGTTTTCCTTTTTCCCCCCTGACACTGAATAACCTAGCTAATGCAAATGAGACAAATCTCCTTCTAATTTCACCCTGTATTTCTTAATTTAAACCTCATCTCATCAACCATGCCTGCATTTGTCTCAGCTTGATTCACACTTCTCTGGGGCCCATCCATAGAACAGGTACGCATTTGATGACTAGTAGTCATTCTAATGTTTTCATGTCCAATTGTATAGTTTTCCCACAGCACTAATGCTTGATCTTAATTATTTTGCTGCGCCTTTTCCTCCTTTTGAGAGAAATGACAAGGATTTCAATGAAAATTGCCCAAGATTCCTTTTCTCTGGGATCTTCGGAGGTATCATCCATAGTCCCTTTCATGTTGTCAGCTTCGCTGTTATGACAGATGGTCAGTGGGTTCTTCCTGCCCCTTGTGAGGGTGTTTTTCAGATTCCCATCCTCCTCTCATGGCCTTGTTTTTGTCAGACAACACATCTTTCTTTCTTCTAGATGTGTTATAATGACAGACCCACTTATTCGTCCTCACAAGGGCAAGGCAAACTAAATTAGGCAGACCAAAAAACTGATTCTTTTACCTTTTTTTTTTTTTCTTTTTAACTAACCTCATCATCTTCTTATAATATCATTATTCTTAGCTTCCTAAAACTCAGGAGCTCATTCTGGTTTCCCTTACGCATACTTTCTCATTTCCAATTCTATTTCCAAGGTAGGGATTTGGGAAGTTAAATTTTTTTTGGTGTTAAAATATTGTATATCTGGTAAATCTTAGAAATGAAATGGTTTCAGCTGTTCTTCAAGAAAAGAAAAGAAAGGGAGGATTTAATTCATGACAGAGGGAGTTTCATGACTCACATTCATTCTGTAGACCCAATATGTTCCTGAACCCTATGCCGTACTTGTGCCTTAGTGTTCACTGGGAGCTACAGAAACCCTTTGTAGAGAATGGATTGTTTTCTGAAGGCATAAGAGTTAAAAAAGATGTGGAATCCATATCTTTATCAGCTTTATGAACAGTTTTTTATGCCACTAAGTGCAGTAGCAGCCGATTGGTTGAGACTACCTTATTTGAAGTCAACTACCTATTTTTTCTGTTTACAGACCTTCTTATTTTTTATTCTGACTTGATATTTTATTTATTTTTGATTTTTCCACACTTAGTAGCTGAACAAACAGTAAACAAGCTTCTTCTGTAGCTAATTCTCCAGCATGGCAAATTGCAGAAGACACTGCTTTTGGCATTTACCAAACCTACTAATCCTAAACTTGGTGGGAGACATGCGTAAATATCCTGGCATTTTGGTAAAAATGCATCCATAGGAAAACTGAGATTATTGTGTGAAGTACTTTAATACTCAATACAAGCCAAAAGTTGTTTCCTTTTCCAATCAAAAAAAATAAGCAGAATGTTTCTTATGGTGAGGCAGAAAGCGGAAAAGTCTGAAGAGAGATTAGTATTTACACTGTGGTGTTGGTGAAATTTTGGGAGGTGAAATTTCCTCTCTCATACTTTTTGGTGTTTAAGTGTATGATTATATCAAAACTGTTCAGTTGATGGTGTTTTTTTCAGTTTTGTCAGAAAAGAGTCACTGTTTTCTGCTTTTTTTTTTTTTTCTTTTTTTTTTTCCCACCTTCTTTTAACTTAATTGTTATGTGTCCCTGCTCATGGCAGAGGGGATGGAACTGGATGGTCTTTAAGATTGCTTCCAACCCAAACCATTCTGTGATTCTATGAGTCTATGTATTTGTACAAAACAGGTAGCTACAGCAGTTTCAAGACCCAGAAGATGACATGTAATGTGCTTATTATTCATTAAGTTGGTGGCTGAAAATTTTCCAACTTTCTCATCCCAAGAAAAATCTAGCATTTGATGACCTATTTGAGGTGCTGATTGAGAGGGGAATGGCAGCTAATGTAGTATGAGTGTGATGAAGAGACTGTAGAGGAAGATTTCAAAGTGGCTGGCCAAGTTAAATGAAATAAACTGCAGGAGTAGTGCCCCCTGGCTCCCAGTTGCCAGAAAACTTTATTCGTTCAAGGTACTGAAATATTATGCCATTTCATGCTTTGAATATTGCTTTGGGCTTGTTCCTCTGAAGTGCAATTTTTTTTTTTTAATTTTTTTTTTAATCTGGATGGCTAGGCTGAAAGTGCAGAAATCCAATTTTCAGTGGATGAGAGTAATGCTATGCAAGTGGAAAGTTATACCTGCTTTGTTAGGGGAGCAAGGGCAAAGTTTTTTAGTTGCATCCTTTGAGAGAGAGAGTCACATAGGAGTGTTTCTTCCTTGTTTAGGGTTCTGTTCCTGTTCAGACTTCATTTGAATTCTGTGGAGAGGGATGTCATTCAGAATGACTGCCTCTGTTGATACGGCTCTCTCCCTTTGTAGAATCATAGAATGGTTCAAGCTGGAAAAGACCTTAAGATCATCTGGTTCCAACCCCCCTGCCATGGGCAGGGGTACCTCACACTAGACCATGTCACCCAAGGCTCTGTCCAACCTTGCTTTGAACACTTCCAGGGATGGAGCATTTACCACTTCTTTGGGCAACCTGTTCCAGTGCCTCACCACCCTCACAGTAACGAACGTCTTCCTTATATGCTTAAGCTTCTAAACAGGTCCACTTTGGTGAGACAAATCTCATACTTTGTGCTTAACTTAGTGACCGCCCCTGAACACCCATATCTACTCTGGGGCGTGACAGTGCTGTTTTCTGCAGAAAACCCTGAGCTGAGGGTGGATCCAACCTAGCATAAGCATTGCAAGGAGAAAGAGCCAAAGAAATGTCTTTATACATATAGATGAGGGTATTTTACCTGAACATCAATCAAGCCTACAGTAGAGACTCGTCATTTACTTATAATATACCTCCTTTATTTTATCAGCAAATCAACAAATCTAAGGACTGCAAGAGGCTTGTTCTCACCCCATAAAAAGTGATTACCATCTGCTTACAGAAGGTACGAGATCACAAAGTTGGGATCTGTAAGATGCTGGTGTGAAAACTACTGGAATATGTATATACGGTTCCTTGTCCACCAACAGATATCATTAAGAGGATGGAAAGACAGAACTGAACGGGAAAACTGCAAATGTGTATTTTGGATAATTATGATTACTGGCAGCATGAGAGTCACCTAGGGAAACAGGAATAAGTGCCTTGGAGGCAGCAAAAATGTGGTTAAATTCTTTGCATGGATTAGGGTAAGACTGCTGTGGTACTGCATGTAAAATGTGCCAAAGGGAATGTGACTAGATGTAATGGGATATAATTTAGTAAAGAAACAGTTTAGATCAATAACAAGACAACCACCTGACATTAAGATCTATACAGTTGTGGAAGAGCTTTCTTAAAGAAATTTTAAAAGCTCCATCCTTTAAGACATTCAAAATTAGAGTAGGAAACATCAGGTGAAAAATCTATTTTGACAGGAGATGTCTCTTCCTCTTACTTTCTTTTCTAAATCACCCACAACTATTACTCTAATACTTGGGTGCTTCAAGATGGACTAATGGGACTTTTATCTGTAATTCCTATGATTTCCTGATATGTTCAGTCCTCTGAGTAACCTGACTACTTTTGTGATATGGCCTATTGATAATGGGTTTTCTCCAACTGGAAAAGCACTTCCTAAGTGAAATCTGTCTTGGGAACTACAGGAGTATGTTTTCATGATTTTATATCAGTGCATTTTCCTGATAAAATTTATATTTATGTGTTGTTTTAATTTGTTGCCAGATTTATTTTTGTAAGCATGTCACTTATGCACTTACAAGCCTTGTGAAAAACAGTCATATTCCTCTCATCTTTTTCTTTTTTCTTTCTTCCTTTTTATAGGGGTCTAGCACATGTAAGTAATGTTTAAATGTCAATGTGAACTACCACTTACTGAAAGGTAATAATTTACAGTAGTCCTATCTTAGGAAGAACTGAAATGTTCAAGTTATGGTAATGCTAGTTTAATGGTTGGGCTCAATGACCTTAAGGGTCTTTTCCAACCTAAATGATTATATGATTATATGGAGAAGTATGAGAAAGGACAACTTCCGTTTATTTCCACTAGGTTTGAGAAAACGATTAAGTAAGTTTATATCCGAGTCTTTTTGGTATTACTGTGTTTTCATGCACCTCTGACTTGCCTTGCTTTGGAGATACTGACAACTGAAAATAAATCCCCCAGGTAATTTTCATCTCCAGATAACCTGTAGAAAACCAGAAATGGACGTGTGTAGAACTTGAATGTAAGAGGACTGAAGATATGGAGGGAAGTCAATGGCATCATCAATGGCTTGGCAGGAGCATAACAAATGTTTTGTGGAAATTCCCCCTTGTATTAGCGAGACATACAAATAATCCAGACTTTTCCTTAATCAAAGGATGGTTTTAATACAAATGAAAATGTGGTAGTTTGACTTCTGGAAACTTCCAAACTACCAGGTTTAAACTAAGGTTGTGCCATTCCATCTGAGGAAACAAGAGCTGCATCCACCTGGGGGATGGCTCCACTGCTTTGAGCTTTAGCAGGCAGTGGAAGTGTCTGCTTCCCTCCCAACCCTCGGGTATCACACCTCAGCAGTATGCTCACTCTCAAGCCACACTTGCAGCCATTCTCTTGTTTATCTGTTCAAGAACTTTCCCTTTCAGCGCTCTTGGTCCTTCACCAGGGGGTTATCGCAGTAAATTGTGCCTCTCTCTTACTTCTGTTCAGTCCCTGTCCAGCCACTCTGTCCAACCTCTTCAGCCTATTGGAAAGGTAACAGCAGTTCTGTTCTCCTGTTCAAAAATACATAATGATGCTTCTTCCTGGTTTCATAAATCCTACCCTGATGATCAAAATATTGCAAGAATTCTTTATGCAGTAGTGAATCAGTATAGTTTTTCAAATGTTCTTAGGAAGATTAGATTTAGTATGGTAACTTTCATTAAAGCTCCGAAGAAAAGTGGAGAGAGCTTACCACTTCATGTATAGATTATAAAACATGTAGTTTAGAAAACTACAGGTTAACAAAATTCAGCATGTTCATTTCACTTTCTGCCTTTGCTAGATAATCTTGACTTTGCTGCTTTTATTTTTGTTGTTGTTTGGGTTTTTTTTTGTAGTTTTTCTTCAGACATGGAGTTTATCTAGCTTACTGCTACCTAAAGAGTAAAAGGAGAACCTATCTGTAATTTCTGAGTTTTAACCTTGAGTCCTAATACTGTTCTGCCTGGCCTGTGCAGCATTATTTCTAACTTTGCAATAATCTCACTATGATTAGGTAATCAAAGGAGTGGAGTATATTTGACATACTATGTTATTATTTTATGCAGTAACACCACTGTATCTTCTGATTCACTCCTTCTGTTTGTAGAATCCAATTTTCCATTACTTATTTTTTTATTTTGTGTGCTCATCTAAAGGTCCTAACATTTTCTTCTAACTATATTTATGTGTGTCTTCCTAGACTTAAGATATGTAATTTTCTAGTGTACATTTTCTGTGTTTAATTTCTTTGGCTTAGGTTTTGTATTCTGACTTGCTGCATTAAGTTCTCTGCTGCAGGTGCCTTGTTGCTTGCTTTGTATCTGAATGTATTTCTGCTTCAGTAATAAAATATTTTTTATTCTGGTGCTGCTAATGTTTACTGCAGATACTTTCTGTAGAATGGTTAATATCCTGGCCTCCTTGGTCTAGATCTAGAGAAAATCAGGATTTCCCGATTGGCAGACATTTTGTTGAACTTTGACACTATTAAGGCAGAATGTTGCTTTTCTAGTATTAAAAAGATGTGTTTGGTTTTCAATTTTTAATAATTTATTGGTCAAAGTAGAACCACAAATTGAAGAAAGAAGTTGAAATTTTGAGTCTTGATTACAGCACAGCAAATATTGATACTATAATTAGATATGAACAGATTTCTAACGATAATGTGAGTCAGGGCATGGGTTTACATGTTTGCTTTTTAAGCTTTTGCAAAAGCTGTGTCTAGGAGTACTTTGTTAACTCACAATTTTATACTTGTTTAAAACCCTTGGATTTACTAACCCTTGGAGATGACCTTTTGTTTTCCTATTCTTCTATCTATGAAATCTGAAGCATGTCTTAAGACAAAGTTCTGTTGGAAGGATTTAAAGCTCTGATCAGTTATTCCAGCTAAGATCAGGCCTACACTCTGCTGTCCAACAGGCAGGTTTTGTATTAGAGCTCTAAACCAGAAGTATAACATGGAAAGTACAGCTGAACATTTTTCTGCTTTCATGTTTCTGCAGTTCTTTTAAGGGATAGCAAGGCTGAGGAGTGGAAGTTCTGTCATAAAACCCACTTCTTTTTTTAATTTCCTCTCTTACATAGAAAAACCTTTGCGGCTTCATGGTGAGAACTAGTGAATGTATTTGATACTCTGTATTTTCATTATTTTTCAATATTAGGGTTTTTTTAAAGATAGAACTATCAGTACACTGTAGTGTTTCCCTGTTTTCAAGTACTTATGAAATTTAAGCATATCTAAATTTAAATGTAAAGGGCTTTTTTTTGGTCGCTGGAGGGTTTTTTTTTCTGTTGTTTTGTTGCTTTTATAAAAAGCAACTTCAGTATATTACCACGATAACTGAGCATCGCTGATGTTGTAAAACCTTTCACAGCATTGTCAAGGCTGGAGAGGCCTATTGATTTTAAAAGTTTCAGAGTCCGTTGTGATGCCAAAAATGTTTAATAGACTTATTTTTTTATATATATTTTTAAATCTGTTTGCTTTAGAAGCTAAGCCTTTACAAAGCTGAGGCTTTCAGAGGTATGTAAAATAATTTGTATCAACTCTTTGGTTGAATTCATTTTCAGCTTTTTAAGTGCAAGGTACATGACTACTAACAATTTTCTTTGCTGTTTTCAGTGAATGGTTAGTTCAGTCCCTAATAAGTTAGCAGAACAACTACTAATATCTTTAAGGGCACTGTCATTTGCATGAATACTTAGCATCAGTACTTACAGGTGTAGGTTTTAAAGAAGAAAGAAACCAGAACAAACAAGCCATGTTCATATTATAAAATTAATGGAGGAAAGGTGTATAACAGAGGCAATATTTTTAGGTTTTACTAGAACATTTGATGGTGTCTTTCTCAAAAGCGTATTTTAAAAGAGCTCATTTCAGGCTGCCTCCTGCATTTAAACTTAGGAATGTGGAAATACATTGTCAGTTGTTAATGAACTGAAAGGAGGTGTCCAGATGAGTGCCATAGGACCTTGTGTTGGGAGATGCTGCACTGGGGACTGCAGAGAGAGCAGAAGTCGTATTGTGCTGCAGTGCTTAATGTGTTAGCAAGCAGCTCCCTTGCCCACCCTGGAGCTGGGGAAGAGAGTGCATTCTGTGCTGCATCCAGGACAGAATGGGCTGGGGGGTTCCTGACAGGCACAGAGCTGCCATCTCCTTTGTTGAGCCAGGAGAGGAAGAGAAAGGAAACCAGAGCACTTCAGGCTATGTCGGAGCAGTGCTGTGTATGAAGGTGAGTAACAGTCTGAAGGCATGAACCTTAAGGCAGGCTTTGAAGGAAAGGCAGATCAGAGGTATCCTGAGTGTTGGATATGAAGTCCAGAATGCTCTTCAGGGAATGGAATGTTGCTGACAGCAGGGGAAGGAGCATGCTGGCAGTCCTTGGCAGATGAGGCTCTGCTAGTGCGACTGAGGAGGAAAGAGCTCTCTTGAGTGCACAGTCTGTAAATGGGCCTGAGCTTAATGGAACAATAAATAAGATATGGCAGATGCTTTATACAGGGCAGATTACCCTGGGAAAATAGCAGCATATTACCTGACTCTCAGTGCTTATAAAGTTAGTAAAGGGCATATGTAATCAACCTAGCCCTCAGGGTATGGTTTGCAGTCCGAGTCCAGCCTGCTGGTGGGGTGTCCAGCATGCAGGAATTGTTCTATTCAGATAATTGGAGAGAGCAACCCCAAAAATACTGCACTTAGAGGCAGATCTGTAGCTTAATCAATTTTTAAACAGGGAAATGAGGGATTACAAGAGGAAGCTAGGTATTAGAAAAAAAATGCTAGCTGGATATGAATGTCTGGTAACTAGTACCGTAAATGCATTACGTCAGTGATCACTTTCTATTTTCCTCCTTTAATTGCTATCATCTCACATTAGAGTCTGAGACAATTGGTGTTGATTACCAGGAAAGAGGTCAAAGTATGTGAAACACACTTTAAGTCCCATTCAATATCTATGTAAAGCATTCCAGGCCTTCCCCACAAAACTTCAGGTCAACATCAGCATGTCGGAGGAGTAAATGAAAAATTCAGAGTTTTAAAGCAGTTTGCTGATAGAGCTTCAGTTCCCTTTTAGTAAATCTGGACCTATCATTATGTCAGAAAAACTGAATTTAACTACATTGTCCATATTTTGTTGCAGATAGAAAATGCAGAATGTGGCCTAAATAAAAGAACAGAATTGAAATTACAACTGTTCTATGGCAGTGCTATAGGAAGACTGTGTTGTTAATTTTGCATTAAATTTACATGAAAGCCATGACAATTATAATCACAAACAAATATAGTTGAATTAATTGTATATAATATAAACTTTTATCAAGTGTTTGTGAAATAGATTAATAGTACAGAAAAAAATTTTGAAGCGAGAATTAAAAAGCAAAGATATGATTCAAAAAATAGGGTTCATTGCAAGGCATCACTGATGTAGGTATTTACTAGCTGAGCTCATTGTTTTCAGCTGCCTTTTTAGTTGGTGGAAAGGAAGAAACCTACTTTTATCTTTCTCTCTAAAAAAGAAATAAACCACTAGCAAACCAGACTTGCTTTAATGCTTCTCTAACCTGTCTCATTACCTATCCGGCTTTGTAAGCCTAAGCTATAAGTAACCTTGTTCTTCACTGACCCTCTGCACTTTAGATATTATTTATAGAATTTCTTCATAACCAACATAAAGTGCTGCTGTTCATACTCGGGCACAGTCTTATGATCTGTAAATTGGAGCAAGATTTGTCTGGGGATTTCTGAAAGTTCGTTTAGAGAGCTGTAAGATATTGTTTGAGCTTTTTATCTAGTACCTCTATTCAGAAGGTACATATGTGAAGTTTAAATAGTTTATAGTATTTTTTTTTTTTTTTTCACCCCCAAGCTATTTTGAGTTCAGATCTTCTGGATAACTCAGGACTTGTGTCATGAGACTTGACCAAGCACTCTTATTTTTTTCTTTTTGCATTACTTTATAGTTCTCTATTACTCTGATATTTTTCACAATTCCTTTTCAGTTAATATAACTTATTCTAAGGAGGGAAACGTAGCTGTCTGGCAAACTCGAAAAAACCTTCCTTTGAGAATTAATGAAATGAAAAGGAACAAAGTCACACTTTTTTATCATTTTGTAAGAAGAAAATAAATAACAGAACATTACATAATGTAAGAATTTCTAATTCTGTCTAAATTTTTTCTTACAGGTCAGTTGTTTCATATAAGACAATTCCCATGCAACATAAAAGTATGTTCTGTGGTGATTTTTTAATGTTTTCCCTGGAAGATTGTCGTGCTTTTGAATTAACAATTATAATTTGCATGTATTTTTCCATTCATCAAACAAACTGTCTGCTTTGTCAGGCTGATAAACTTTAAAAAATTTACATTTCCATGAAGCTCCAGATAGAAATTTTCTTTTGCTTTTTGAGTCACAATACATTTTATAATACTGATGTTTAATACAAAATTCACACTATGATGGAGGTAAACCAGGTTCAAGTTAACCTGATTTACCTCGTATCTGTAACTAAAAATCGTGACTAAAGTCAAAAGAGACACAGGTATGTAAAAGTGGAATATATAGGCAGAGGCATCAGTCATTGAAATCACCTGATTTTGGGTCTTAATGTTTGTCAATAAGTGTGTAGGCTCCTGATCATAAATTTCCTGGAAAAGCCAGCAAAACCAAACATTAAGAACTACCTCATGTGGTCCCAAGTTCCCATGGTCAGTGATAAAGCCTGAAAGTTTTCACTAGGGCTACTTACTTGTTGTATTAAAAGGTAGACATTCATTTGCAGCTGTGATTGCACAATGGCGTTATAGATATTCTAACCATTTCCTGTAGCAAAACTGGGGAGACAATATGATTTCCTTTAGTGTGTCACAATTTTAGATAAAAGGATTTAGTGTTGTCATTTTAATGTTTGAGGGCCTACACACATATATGTGTGAAAGTGGCTAAATCTGCTTTTAAAAATCTTTAAAAAGCTTATTAGTTTCCCTGCTTAAAAAGTGTGTTACATACATCTTCAAGTCCTTGAATATTAGGTTTCTGCCAAAGGCAAGATTTTAAGTTAAGTTATAATATGTTGAAATGGGAGATTGTGATGGAAATGCATATGATACATCAATTTTGGCTAGAAGATGCACACACAATTAATTATTAACAAACCAAAGAAAAAAAAAAATAAGGTCACTGACTAAACGACACCTAATCTATTTAGCTTGAGTTGGTCACTTGTTAAGCTGGCCATATTGTTGCTTGGGTGGTAAATTGTACAGATCCCCTTGGCTTAGTGCTTTAATAAAAGTATGTCTGGAAGAGTTAGCTTGTGGTAAGCACATTGCAGTTTGATTTTGATAGGGGAAATTAATCCTGAATTTTTAAAATACATTTGGAAGTTAATTATGAAAACTGAACATCTAACATTTGTAACTTTTTTATTCAAAGACGAGTAAAATACATGATTTGAAAATGATTCTTCTTTAAGTAGAATTTACTGCAAACTTGGTTCAGTATCTTAGAATATTTATGTCTAAAATATTTTATCTAAAGTCTGAGATCATCTTTACATGCAAGGGACATACTGCAAGTGTCCACTCGAAAAACCTCAATCTACAAAATGACAGACAACAGATGTGTGTAAGAATTGCAACCCCAGCCACAGTATGAGACAGTAAAGAGAAGTGATGACTGGGTGCCTTTTCTTGAAATCTCTTTCCCAAGAGGGACAATTCCCTACCTCCATTCCCCTCCATTCCCCAATCACCTACTAATAATCCTCTCCTTCCCTCCATTCCTGTCCTCCTCCTTCCTGTATCCCCCCCATTCCTCAGTCCCCAGCATGACAGCATGACAGCTGATGATACAGATGTACAACTCCAACCCATATTTCCCCTAGCTGTGAAGCATGCAAACACACAGACTCTGCAGAACTCATAGCCCAAGGACTAATATTTCTGCTTGCTATCTTTCCTCCCAAGTAACATCGACACTAAACTCCCAAGACTAATGCCCTGAAGAAAGGGCAAGTGCTACAAATGTGGCATTGCGCTTCTTGCTCTACAGAGGATAGACCACTCTAAATGAATTGCCATTATACCTGCTGGTGCTGCATGCTAAGGGCATAGAGAGGTATTTCCTAGTGGCTATGCTACTGCAAGAGTCCTTCCAGTAAGGGTGTACATAATTGTGTCACATACCATGATAAAATGACATAGGGAAAATACTTGGTTTTGGAAAAGATGCTGTGTTTTCCCTTGAAAGAGCCCATCTGGTTACGTCTCTGAGCATGCGTGGTAGGTGGGTGATGGGTAAAAAACCTGGATCTGTACCACATTGTTACCTCCTCTCACAATATTATATATCAATATTCAGTGTTTGTCCGAGAGCTCTAGCTATGAAATCGGGTTATTTTCTGAGAAGCCAAACTTCCCTTGAAAATAAATAACCCTTGCTATTGTGGAAAAAGCATGGAAGTAAGAAATGTAATCTCTTTCTTGAGAAGATGGAGTTGATTATTATCTTTAAGTCTCATGATTTTTAGGCCTATTTTTTAGGAACTGAGTATGGGACTTGGTAATATCTTTTAACACTGGGGACTGCCAATGTTGCAATCCCTTGATTCTTGAGGATCTCTTGACGTCTGTAGAGAGATAATATTGTATTATTTCTGCAGAAGCTGTATGGTTTTTTAAGCTCTGTGTCATAATCCATGTTGATGTTTGAGGTTTAGTGATATATATCTTGTTGTGCTGTTGTACAAGATTTATTGGTGGCTATTCTGTAAAACCTACTTTACTCTTATCTAATATATCGTACAAAATACAGTTACTTCAAATGGCACCTATGAGCTTGTATGCAGCTGGCCTGGGAGTATTCAGCATTATGTTATTGGGGGGTTTTATTAATCACCTACTAATAATACAGCATAAATAAGAAACAGTTCTTTCTAAAATAACAAGAGTTTTCAAGAAAGCTAGACTTTTTTTACTTGTGGTTTTAATAGTGAGATATTTCACTGAGGTTATTGTTCCATCAGCTAACTAGAAATAAGAAAAAAAGGTTGGTGTTCTTCTTTCAACTACATGTAATTCTTTATATTGTTTTCTGGCTGTATTAGTATAATAGGAACTACCTTCTACTAAAGGGGTAATGCACTTGAATAAATGGCCTGACTAGTTTTAACAGTTCAGATGTCGCAGAAGAGCCTACTTTGCTGTGTGCAATAGCTGAACACAGGTTGTGAAATGTACACTTCATGTCTTTAGACTCCAAGATAAAAATAGCTGTTCGAGTCAACTTACTTGTTCCATAGAAAAAGATGTAATTCTGAGCAGGATGATTTTTTCTGATGAAATTGCCAGTACCAGTGATAATGTTAAGGGCAAATTAGGCATAAATTATCTAGTAAGTAATTGCTAATTTGTTAGCTGCACTAACAAATCTTAAATATACCTTGTTTACCCAGAGAAAGTGGAATTGGGAATAAGGTGGGAGAAAAGAGGTTGTGGAGTGGAAGTTCCCACTAGAACAAAATGTTTCAACTTAAAATAATAGTGTCTTTAACCAGTGTAATGCTTACATTGTACCTCAGTCTCGCCAAAAAGTCTGCCCTGTGCCCTAGCAGCTTTTTAAAGCTGAATGTTATATGTTTGTATTATAACTAAATATGTATCTCTGCAACCTGTACACAGTCAGTGATGATATTCTGGTTAGCTCTTGGTATAGTGTTATATGTATTTCAATATCTCACTTTGTGCAGACTTACTAAGGAAGAATTCCTGGATGTATTCTACTGGCTTTATTTGTACTTCCTATGTTATCTCTCCAAAGGTAGAAGAGAAATAAAATTTTCCTGGAAGAGCTGTGGAGTTTCATCTGAGCAGTTTCCACAACTACCCTCTTTTCACCCCATCCTCTGTATGTTTAAACTGCCTGCCCATCCTAAATTCAGTCAGCCCTTCCAGCTTTATATTTGTGGGCTGAAATTTTATAGCACTTCATTTTTCTTTCCTCACCCCCTTGTCCCTCCACAGCTCTTGCGAGGGATTTATATGAACATCATGGTTAGGTTTTAGAAGAGGCAGAGCGTTCTCCCTTGACAGTGCCATCACAGTGGCACAGGAGTTCTTATGATTAGGCTATTGTTCTGCTCACATATGGTCCATGTGCTATGGACCTCTTGTAAAGACAAGTATACCTCCCTAAAGCCCTTTTTAATCTTCTGCTGCTGCTGAACTTGCATTTGTATTTCTACAAAACCACTGACTAACTTCCATGGGCTCTGCCCAATTTCTATGCTGCAGCTTCCTAAAATACTGGTTTTTTTTGAGGTTTGCACACCTCACTAGAGAACAGGAGCTAAATAGAGCTTGTATTGCATCTGGCTCCGAGTAGCATTGCCAGATGTCAGTATGTTAATTTTTCTGCCCAGGTAGATTTAACTCATGCAAGTCAGCTGTATGTTTTGGAAATTATTCCAAGCTTATTCTTATCATCTGGGTCTACTGGTTATTTGAATGTATATGGTTCACTTCTTTATTTAAAAGGTCAGGCATGCTAGTGTGCATGCAAACATGTATGTGAATTTTCTTTTGTAACTCAACGATATTTGTCTAAGGATTTGCTGCACAAATGATCAATTTGATAAATTAATGGTTGGTTGACTGCAGTCGTGGTCATTGTATATGCAAAGTAAATGTGTAAATGTGTGTCCATTTTATGTCCATGAATTTCCTACCAAACTTGACAGAAACCAGGCAATTTTATTTCTCTTCTACTCAGGTTTCTATTTCTGGTCTTGAAGCAGTTTCTGTCTTGCAATTCAAGACACTTATAAAGGAGGTTATAAAATTTTAAAGGACATAAAACCCTATTAGAGTGGCACAAAATAGAATTAGAACAATTGGTAGAAGAATTTATTTTCTTATGTCTTCTACTTCACTATTAACAGAATTATTTGTATTATCTGTTAAAAATGGACAAAGATTGTTATTCATCTTTAAAGAGTGGAAAAGAGGTTCTGAATCCTAAACTTATTTTTACTTTCAAGCAGTTAAGGTCTGACTGGAGATCAGTGTTCACTGAACTAGCTTTCCTCCCTTGTAGGAATGTGGGTAAGAGAATAAAAGCAAACTCTGAGGTGAGCAAAGTTTAATATTCTTTTTAATAAGATAATTTTTACTTAAAAATAAGGGTCAAGTAAAGTTAGTCTCTCTGCAATGCCATTTCTGTTAGACTACAAGTGTTTCTTCTTTTTCTCATTCTTTGTTTCTTTGTCAGCTAGATACCAGGTACATCAGATGTAGATCATAGAAGGACTTGTAGAATCACACAGCATGAGCTCTAGACATTCTCAGTCTACCTGAAACTATCAGTTTTATTTTGTTGATAAATATGACTTTATATATTCATTTATTTACCAAACTTCATATAATACCTTATGGGAAATATGCATTACCTTTTCTCTAGTTTGTGTCTGATATTTCATAGGTATGCTTGCCTACTTGTGATCGACAACACAGGTTTTTTTTCAATCCTCATCAAACTAATAAAGAAGTTTTGCATATTTTGATATGATGTGGCATCTTCCATTTCCTCTTTATTTTCTTCATAATTTTTGTTTCTGGAGCTACAAACGATTGAAGCTGCTTATGAAAATTCAAGAGACAGGAACAGATGGGGAGCAGCACAGGGGAGTTTAGACCATGTGAAGCAGAGTCTTGCCATATAAAGTGAAGAAGTACTAAGCATCTCAATAGTGTCTAGTTTCTTAAAGCTTGTGAAGTATGCTTATTTAACCTGAGCAAGCTAGTGAAGACAATGAAGTTCTCAGGTTTGTATAACATACGATGGAATGGTTTGTATCACTGAAGTCAGATTCCTCTGAGCTATCTGTATTTGCAGCTTCTATCAATAAAATAACAATCGTTCTTCTGTAATATTGTTTGTCTGTATGCATTGTTCTTGATCCACTCAGAACAATAAATGCCACTTGTCTGGTCCTCAGAGATGGTCTTCTTGAGGGAAAACTGTATCTTCAGGAAGTATTGCATGAGCAGTCCTTGTATGCTGTTCCTCGTGCACTAGCATTCACAGAAAGGATTGAACATAGTTGTATTAAATGAAACAGGTGTTGGACAAATCAGCATTTGGATGCACTGGTGATCAAGTTCATGTGCTGTACATGATTCACTGAGTATATTTTATATATATAATTAGACACCAAGAATAAAGTTGGCCTATAACTTCAGCTTCCTTTTCTACATATTTTCTTAGCTTTTGTCTTGTACTATTTTCAGATTTTCTCTATTTTTTCTGTAAAGATGAGACATTTAGCTGTTAAAGTGATGTTGACAATTTCAAATTTAAGCTGTTGTAATTGTTCATTGAACTTGAAAAATAATAATGCAATAGTAGTTGTTGTCATTGTCTGATGTATTTGGGAATGCCATTATATGATATCCATTGAAAGTAACTAAACACATATGTCAAGTGCATTTTAGTTTTGATTGTGCATTGGCTAGGTGAAACTCTAACTTAGAACTTTGGAGCAGAATAAGATTTCCAAAAGAAAGTAGCTGGCTCTTTTTCAAGACTTGGTGTTCAGTCATGACTTAAAATTAATCCACTGCTATAATTAATTGCTTTATCAAGCTGCAAATCCTGTAATTACATCCTCTAATCTAGATGTGGTTTCCCAGGATGCTTCCTCCTCTTTAATTTATTGTTTGCTCCTCTGTTCAGATATGCTTCTGCTTTGTTTGTTTTCAAAGCTTTTAATATTGTCCACTGCCAGAACCTTGATTCTTTTTTTTCAGATCAGTTTTCATGAGCATCTTTATCTCTAAGGTATAGTTTCTCTTGCTGTTCATACATCCAATCCTTGTTTACTTATATTCTGTATATTAAATTCCTAAATAAATGTAATGTAGTTGCCCATTCTTTGTTACTGTTTCTGGACTTTTGGGGCTATGTTTCTCACCTGCTTGGTACTCAGTGGTTTAACTGGTTGCAAATATTCAAGTGTATTTTCTCTATCCGCAGACCACTGAATGTATATAATATTTTTCCTGTGTCAGTTCATAAGTTACCTACCAATTTTTTCAGTTAATTGAACAGAAATATTAGAAGCAATAGACACAATTAAACCATTCTCACCAAGTCCAAGTTCAAAGAAGAGCTAATATTATGATATTGCAGTTAAAAATCCATCCAAATTTGTTACTGTAAAGTGTGTGGAAGACCTGTTTTATCTTTGGGAGGTAGTAATACAAACACTGGAAAATCATCCTTTCAGATTTAAGGAGAAGGATTTATCGGTTTAAAATCTGTGAAATGCTAAGTGTTCTTTCTTGAGTGTGAATGAAAAAGAAAAGCTATCAAGTGTCAGGGCTCAGTGCACCCTCTTTGCTTTCAAGTTTTACTGCCACGTGAAAAAATTATGCCCTCAGTTCTTGGCTCTGAAAGCCCAAGCTTTAAAGGGACAGAGCAACCCTTTCACCTTGTGTTTACATTTCTCCAAATCAATCTAGCTCAAAATGTCAGTGTCTCCAGAATAAGCCAGCCTGTTCCTGGTTCTTAAGAAGACATACTATTTAAAGCACTATCAGCTCACCTGAATTCTCAAGATAATAAAGAGTTTCAGGAATTCGATATTTAGCATTTAAGATTTATACAAAAGCCAGCCTTAACTGGCCCCAGAAGACTAGCGATAATATTGGAAGATTATGCACTCATCACATAGTTTTAAGACATTTTAATCCCTGATTAAATTAAGCAAGCTATTAAAGACAGTTTTTCTGTACACTTTTTATTTGTGACATCAAGGATAGATTCAGTTATGACTGTTTGTGTATCTGAACTATATTTTTCATTTAAAATATTTGGGGTTTTTTTGAGTGTTGGTTTTGTGTATATATTAGATTTTTCTGAGTATATAATACCCAAGCCTGAGATAATTTGATTATCCTGTTGCCACCCTTTAAAGGTAGAAAATTGCCTGACAGAAAACTGCATTAATGTGGAGTTAGGAATGCTTGCTTTACATATAAACTGCAAGCAGAATTATATTGTGTCATACTTGTAATTATTTGAAGATGTGAGGTATCTAACTTCAGTGGGGGCTTTACGAAATATTAATTTTGAAGTTCCTCTACACCTCAGCAAGAGGAAGCACTACACTGCAGCCGCCTGTTGCTCTGTTTTAGGAAATGCTTTGCGCCACCAGAGGACCACAAAATAATGCCAGTGTCTGATGACACCATCTTGTTTTAATTTGCAGCTGTGTTACTGTCTTTGAGCCTCATCACTTTGTCAAGAGGGAGCTGATGGAGGAAATGCAGTACCCGGGCGCCTCAATCCTTTAAGGGCCATTCCTGCACTTTGGCAGTGCTGGCCAGGCTGGCACTGGAAGAACAGTGCCCTGTAGAGCCCTGTCTCTGCTCCCCTCCCAGACCCCTGCAACACAACACAAGTGTTCTTCAAACTTCCCCTACCGCAACGGAGAGAGTAGTTGAGAGAACATCTCTGTGGGAGAGGTGTGAATGAGGTTGTCTGACACCATGTGGTTCTACTTAAACAACCTGAAATACTTGAACTGTTGTAGCATATCTGGTCTTGATACAGTGATTTTTTTTTTTTTTAACTTCATTTACTTGGGGTCTAATTTCTTCATATAGAGTCTGTTATGACTGCAGTTAATACAAGTGTGCATTTATAACTGCATTCTTACAACAATAAGGGCTCTGCTGTCATATACTGGTTTTAATTGTATATGCTTCAGTACATTATTGCTATGCTGTTTTGATCTTTTTACCTCTGTGTCTTTTTTCATGACACTAGCAGCAAGTTAATAGCTTTGGCACATTTACCAGTGTCAGATTTTGCTGAACTGGATCCCTGAGTTCAAATTTGTTGCTAACAGACAAAAAGTGTTATTGTATATGACAGTGTAAGTTTGCTTCCTGTAAGAAGCCAAAATAAAAAATCTATATTGAAAATATATTCAGGCTGGAAAAGAGGCACTTAAAGCAAGGATGCCATGGTACTAAAGTTTTGGGAAATCCACAGAAGGAGCTGGATGGTTTTTTTAGTCATTCAAATCTGACCATCTCTTAATGTAATAATAGGATGAAGAAAAGTGGATTCCTCGCCAAAAGCAAGTCTTTCAGAAGGATAATGTTACAAAAAAAGCCTTTTCAAATACAATTCTATATTATTCCTGTGGATACCTTTCCATAATTAACATTCTCAAATGTGTAGAAAGATTCTGAAATCTGATTGCATCTTCCGGCAATTATTTTCTAATTTAAATATTTTAATGAAAAATCACATATTTTTGGGAAGAAATATATATATTTGACAATATATGTTTGTGGAAATTTATTTTATTCCTTGGTGAATAATTTCCTTGTGCATTTTAGCAAAGCCCAGAACATCAGCTGCATAGTCGGAGATCATGTATTTAGTCGCCTGTATTCAGTAGATTGTTCTGTTTTTGCTAAATCTTAAGTGAAAATGGGGAAGCATAAAATGGAAAATATTGCTTTCTTTTCACTTTTTGCCTAGCATGGATTTCACCCCCTTTGAAGAGGCCAAATCTTCCCCTGGGAGACTCAGCATGAGAAATGCTATTTATTAGCTGCAGCCTTCTGTCTTTTACATATGGTGCAAAAAAAAAAAAAAAAAAAAAAAATTATTTTTGCATTTATTTTTACAGTTTTAGGAAAGACTTTAACTACAAATTAACCTGTTATTAGCTGCAGATTGGATTTTTCTGTTTCATTGTAGTCACATTGAAATTTGTTTTATTTTGATAAAGCATTTCTCCCAGTGTTAGACTCTATCCCTAACGCTGTAAACACTTGGCCCATATTTGATTTCAAGTATGTTAGTCCCATGTTTTGGGGATGGTGCATAAACTGAAGCATAAGCATAAGTGTTTGCACTTTGGTGTTTAAATGATCTTTTGAAAATAGTCTAAAATATTCCTGCATTTTTCTTTTGCCTTTGATACATATTTCAGTGAGTCCAAAGACTGCAAAGCATGAAGCAGAGAAAGATGTTGGGATTAAATGTTGCAGCTGCAGTAGAAAGTTAGATACATTGTATTTAGTCTTGTTGCGTGTTTCTTTACTTTCATTGGGTGTTAGGGTTCCTGAAGGAAATTTTAAAGGAAATTAAGCCTGTGGCCATGAGTACGTATGACACGTGCTTTCAGAGCTTCTGGGGTTGTTGGAGGACCTCTAGGGAGACTGTGAGACACTTTCTAAGCTGACTCCTGTATCTAAAGGTACCTACAGGAGGCTTTGACATCTATCAAAAGCTCTGTCAGCTCTTAAGGAGCTCTGTCAACTGTCCATGACCAGGGTGTTTTGGGGGCTTTGTTCCACCTGCCTCCTGATTTGGGAGTATGGAGCACGCTTGCAGCCAGTGCTGGGGAGTGGCCAATATGAAAGCCTTGACTTGAGAACCCTTCCTAGCACCCAGCTAACAGATGCAGCAGTGTGCAGGAGGGGTCTTGTAGCTATGGCTGTGCTAAGTGGTGGTGATGCACTGCAAGGCAGGACCCCCAGCACCCACAGGAGTGACTACCCTGGCGCAGCAGAGGCTTTGACCCAGACAGCTCTGGGGGGAGACACAGCCCTGCACTTCTGGGGCTGTGAGGATGCATGGTCCCTTGGGCTGGGTTGGGGAGATGCGGCCCTTGCCTACAGGAAGCGTGTTCTGTGGGGGGAGGCTGTGTTGCCAAGTATGGAGCTACAGGAGGGCAGCAGTCTGTGTGACAGTGAGGATACTGTAAAGGGGATTGACTGGATCTTCGGTGAGGTCCTGCAGGTTCCAAAGCTCGACCCCTCCCAGGTGTACTGAAGGGGAGCTATGCAGAGCCTGTGCTTATGTTGGGAAATGAAGACTCCCCTGATGGTGAAGTCTGGGAGCTTATAACTTCTGGCAATGGGGCAGTTCCTATCTACCTGTGGATCTGTGTTACAGAGCAGATTCAGTGTCCTGGTTGCAGATGAGGGGCTGGGAGCTGTATGGCATCAGAAGTGGCAGGGGATAGTAGTGAGCGATTCCCTGCTGTGCACAGTGGAGGCCCATGTTGGGTGACTTGATCTGCTGTCTGTGGAATTTTGGTCCTTGCCTGGGGCTCAGATCCAGGATGTTGTGTGGAGACTGCAGAGGCTTGTTCAGCCTTTGGATTATATCCCCTGCTGGTCCAATGGTGGTGCTAGAAGAGACCTGGAGTGTATAAAGCATGACCACATGGCTCAGGGGTGATTTTCAAGGGCATGAGAGCCCAGGTCATCTCTCCTTGATCCATCTGGGGAGGAGCAAGGGCTTCAGGAGATCCTGAAAGATAAAACTGGCTGCACAACTGCTGTTGGTGACATATTTGCGGTTTACAGGACTGTACTTGAGGATCAAGGGCTGCTAGTAAGAGACAAGACTGATAATCTTACATTATGGTGGCTGGGGGAGGCTTCAGGGGACTTAAAGAAAGTAAATGTAATTTATTCAAGACAGGCAACAAGGAGGATCTGGGACCTACAAGCCGGTCAGCCGCACTTGCCTTCTGGGAAGCTGATGGAGCAGATAATCCTGGAAACCATTTTCAAGCATATGAAAGGCAGGAAAGTGATGGGGAGTAGTGAGCATGGATTTATGAAGGGCAAATCATGCTTAACCAACCTGATAGCCTTCTATGACGAGGTGACTGGTTTGATGGATGAGGGAAGAGTAGAGGATGTTTTTTTATCTTGGCTTCAACTTGACTTTTATCATCCTCATAGACAAGCTGTTGAAGTACAGGCTAGATAAATGGACAGTGTTTCTATGTACTTACAGATAGTTGGGTAAATATGAGCAAGTAGAAACACTGAGATACCTTGACAACATTAAAATTGTGTTCATGGAACCTGGATATTCAGTGATCCTTCTGCACCATCTTGTATGGCTAGCTTTGATGTATTAAAAATTTCAGGAATAAGATAGGTCATTTTATGTTATTTCCTTTGGAGTGACCTGTTCTCCAAAATGTTTCCTGCTCTAAGATGTGCCTGTGAAATATTGCTGAATTTGGGCTCAGGTTCAAATATGGACCAGATTTCTGCCCTTGCCTGAAGGCATACACATCTGACAGCTTTGCCTACCTTACTTGTGCTCTGCATCCTAAATTTTTGTGATACACTGACACTAGCCTTGATACTTCTGACTGTATCCTATTAATACATGACTAGAAGAGGCATGTTTCTTCTTAATGGTCAGCTGTAGAAGCAAGTATCTTGATTGGGTGGGATGGTTAAGAAAAGACCAGGATTTATGGTTTGGTAGACATAGAAATCTTCAGGTTGCTTGGAGACAACTCATGGCCATATTCCAAAAAATGTTTTGTTCAGTCATAAAGGGTTTCATTACTTTCTCATTGCTGGAGATATGGTGTCATTCTGGAAGTCATTGAGTATATTTACAAGCAAGATAGCAATTTTTACTTCTCTCCAAAGGCATGGAAGTTTTCCATTAGTATTATGCTTTTGTTGAAACTAGGTTGATATTTACATTACTGATGCTTAAAATACTTATTTAGTTAATGCAACGAATTCAGCCAGTTGAAGTATTTCAGCACATAAAATACTAATTCACACTCTAACTCTACCATTAGTTTGTCTTTCTATTTCTTACAATTGAAAGATGAAATCTACTGAGTTCTGTGGTTCTGAATTATAAAGTAAGTTTCTTTTTGGCCCAGTGTTGCTCATTTAAATGAAGCTATCATCAGCTGCAATAGGGAACTCTGCCTCTTGCAACATACTGACAAAGGCCAACAAAGATAAATGGGTTTGGGTGTCACAAAACATGGATCTTTCCTTTTTCTTACTTTTTCATGACCATAGTTGCTTTTTTTCCTACCTGCATTTGTTCCTTCATGTGATTGTTGTGGGCTGTTTGCTGAATTCTGTGGAGAGAACATGGAGAGTCTCAGGTGGCCTCGTGGAATCTGCTGAATGTGAGAACTGCAAGATCTCCAACAATTCCCATCTTAGTTGGACTGGACAGAATTGTGATACCAGTTTTGAGGGTGGTGCCTGCAGGCCTTGGGGTTTTCAGCTTGTTACTTGAAATCATAAAAGGTTTTGTTGTTAGACACTACAGTTTGATGTTTTAATGTTATTTTACTCAGCAATAAGAGTAAGTCAAGGCTGTTTTCTCAAAAATGTTCTGATGAGTTGAATGCTTTTTAGCTAACTGGAGTCACTTGTCTTTTTACCTGCATTGAAGTCTAGGTTCCTGAGAATATTCTGGATTTTCAAAACTAGGCCTTCATATGTATTCTGTTCCTTTTAGGGTCACAAATGATTTTATATTGCTTTTGATTTGGTTTAATGAATCATTTTGGTGATTTGGTTCCTTGTGTTTTTAACATGACTAAGCACAGAAAGTTGTTTTGACAACATAAAGAGGTAGTCTGCCTATATTCCAGGGTCCACCTACTAGTCAGTTGATAATGATGGATAATATCAGCAGCAGCTGTGAAGTGTCCTACCCACTTGTGGATTTTATTATTTACAGTAGGTGGCATCAGCAATAATATTTACATGAGTTCCAGTTCTGCATTTACTCTTATGGAAAAGACTGAAATCTTCCCTATATCACGCTGCCTACCTTTAATACAAGTGTCCAAGCATGGTATAGTGCAGTTCCTTTCAGTTGCCATTGTGCACCTGCAACATTCAGAAGAAATAACAGACTGACTGTTCAGTTTACTTTACATTGCTCATGCCACGCTGGACTGTTGAATTCTTTGCTTGCATTTCAATCACTCTCAGCTTTGTGTGTATGTGTGTGGGGAAATCCAGCTCCAGTTTGCACATTTGGTAAAAGCAGCAGGGCTTCTTTCATCCAAATCTGTGCTCTGCCTTTCTTATGCCTCTGCATAGGATACCCCACTTAAGCCTGCTTTTTCAGGCTGGTCACTTGCCAATGCAAAAGGACCCAGATTTATGCTTTAACTGCTTGTCTGGTACTAATCTTTTTTAAGTTTAGTGCCTTGTGAGCAAACCTCAAAATTGTGGGTGTCTCATACAGATAATCAGCCAGAAAGTTTGATGCCTTAGCCAGGCTTTGAAGATTTTTTCTTTTTTATCTCTCCAACATGCCCTTCATGTTTTTGTAGCATTCCCAAATCCCTTTAGTGACTTTGGTCCTGATTTTTTTTCTTCTCCCTTTTTACAGGCCATTTCTTCCTTTCCTCCAAGAGCATCCAGCTTTGATCATCTGGTCACACAATTGCTCTCTGCCTTTGTTGGAGGCAAGATGTTCAGGGATCTCGTTTTTCTCTCTGGAGAAGAGAAAACATCAGAGGGTGGACATTCTGTAGTAACCAAAGATGGCAGTTAACCTGAAGGTCTCCAGCAACCCTAACAGCCAGCATGCCAGCTGTTGCAATGATGTGTAGCCTTTGATCATCCTTTATTTATATTCTTCTTTAATTGGTTTTTGAGTACATATAGTTTTGGAAAGACTGAAATTTATCACTCTGAGTCATGGTGGAGAATGTCTTGCTGGGTGGATGATTAGACTAATTTTAGACTCTGTCCCTTGGGTATATTTAGAAACAATTTCAGGACTGGATTCTGTGACTTATGGTATGGAAGATAGCAGCCAGAGGATCATTCAGTGGCCTTTATTAATCAGACTGTCAAGCTAGATTACCTAAGAATTCCTTCTGCATTTAAAATGAAATAAAAGAGTAACCTCTAGTCCCAAAGAAATGTAAAAGCTTTTTTTCTGGACACATCTTAAACCATTCTGGGCCAGTCCATAGTTCTGCAATGCCATTGCAGTGAAAGATGCTGGTGTGGTCTGAGAGAGTAAAATTTGACCTTCCATTCATGGCTTTATAACTCAATTTTAATTGAGTCTCCACTCTCTGTGTATGGTTTCTGTCATGTCTAATGTATAAATGCTACATATGTTACACTGGTATTATAGAACTCACATAATTCTTGTTAGATTTTTAAGCTAACTTCTTGCAATAGTGCTCATTTTATGTCAACAGGGCAAAGGATTTAATAAGAAATTCTGGCACTTTGAGTAATGCATTTTTTTTCATTTCTTTCCACTAATTTAATGAAGACAACCACTGCAGCCTTTTAAAAAACATGCTCAGCCTTAGGTGACCTTACAGGTATGAGTAGGCTGTCAAGTATGAAACTAAAAAGGGGAAAAGAGTTTTCATATTTGGCTTGCAAATCAGAAATTCTGGACATTTGCTGTGAAATCTTAGATATTTTAGCACAGTGTTTTGACAGGCATGCAGCTGTAGTCCACAGGCAATGACTTAATAGCCCGAACATTGAAAAACAAGGCATTATGTACCCTAATGATTTAAAGATTCGAGCTACAACTAATGAAATGAAAATGACTGCTAAATAAAATTTTTCCTTCTTGAATTAACTATGTCTGTTCAAAGAAGAATTATCTGAAGCCATAGATCATCTTAAAATAGGTTGACTTGATTAACCAAGATATTTTAAAATGCCATTTATTCCTGTTACAGCAGGAAGTTCTCAGAGTTTAAGGTTAAATTTTCCAACATGGAAAGGCATAAGCTATTCATGAAGTAGCAAAAGGAAAATAAGTGCAGGTGAACATGGTAATTTATAATATAACCAGCCCTTTAAACTTGCATATGCAAGAAAAATAAAAACTCCTCATTAAAAGGATATGTATAAGAAAATATATGCAATTAACCAAACTTGGGATCTGGGTTAGAAAAAAAATGTAGATCTCTGTTTATCTTTAATAGGTGTTTAATTTCATAGTTATTTAGCAGAGCACATATATGTATTAAAAAGTATGTTTGTAGATAGTTTTTCTTGTGCAGACTTGAAAACGGTCCTGGAGTACAGCTTCTAGAGGATGATTGACATGCTTGGATCTTCAAAGGTCATCTGGTCCAGTCCACATCACAAAGCGACATCTTCTACTAGATCAGGTTACTCAAAGCCCAGTCCAGTCTGGCCTTGAAAACCTCTCCAGGCAACCTGTTCCAGTGTCTCACCACCCCCGTTGTGAAGAGTTTCTTCCTAATGTCCCATCTGAATCTACTCTTTTTTTCAGTTCAAAGCCATTGCCCCTTGTCATGGCTTTTTTTCTGCTTTGTTTTCTTCTTCTGGCTGGTCTTAAAGGTACTCTAGGAGTGTCTGAGTGCACCATTTATTCTTGCTTGCACATTTTTTCCTTCTGTAAATGTTCTCCAGATCTCAGGGGCTCTGCTTTTCCAATTCCACATTCAAATGCCTGGCTGTTTTCGAGAGGGATTTTAAACCTTGCAGATTTCAATCACTTGGATCAAAGTTGGACAGATCTAGTCTCAGTTACAATGTGATCATGCTATTGTCTTAAGCTATTCTCATTTGAATGGATAATCATTAATATTTAACAGACTTCCCTTATCGCAGCCGTTGAAGATATGTGACACTGGATGGCCTGTTACTGACATGTGCAATGAGGCACTGAGTGACATGATTTCTTTGTGAGATCATCTAGAATTCAGAAGGTGTACAAAAGGAAGTTATAAATTGTGATAGCAAGCAGAGACCAAATATTTCAGGCAAAGAATTTCTAATAATAGGAAGAAAACCCATTAAAATTAGGTCAAATGAAACAAGTCTCACAGCTTTTTTCAGTGTAACTACTAATGAGAAATTAAA
Source organism: Pezoporus flaviventris (assembly GCF_033815535.1). Taxonomy (NCBI): domain Eukaryota; kingdom Metazoa; phylum Chordata; class Aves; order Psittaciformes; family Psittacidae; genus Pezoporus; species Pezoporus flaviventris. The sequence goes on from NW_026892595.1 coordinate 14,722,992, forward strand.
GAGAAGGCATGAGATGTAGTACATTTTAATTTCCATTAAAAACCGAATACAGTGGCACATAAGATTAAAATTATTAGTTAAGTGACAACTAGGAAAAAAACCATACCCCAGAACCAAATGGATTCATAAAAATAAGTGTAAACATAGAACAGTTATTTATTAGTTGTATCATGGTATTGCTGAATGCTCAAGTCCAAAATAATGAACAAACATAGTTTTCAAGTCTCCAGATATTTACATCTGGTGATTTCCAGTGTCCCAGCCATCATTAATCCATGGGACTGATATCTTACTGCATATCTTCTTTTTACTGCAGTTCTCCAGTTGTTAAGCTGTTTGTGGGAATGTAAAAATATCACATATAAATGCATTTACATTTATACTTGTATGTATGTGCATGGGTAATGGAGTATTTCTAGTGGCTGAAAGGGGAAAAAAATCTTCAAGGAGAAAGAAAATGTGGAGAGTAAAATGAGAGCAACTGATGAGATGGAGAAATTTGAAACAGAGAATGAGGGTAAAATAGCAGAATTAATACTTAAAACCATATAAATTTTACGTAGAGGATATTAGTTTTACTTGCTACCAGCAGCTTTGTGAAACCAAGTCTCCTTCTGCTTCTGTTTGCTGATTTGTAAATTGGAAATGCTTAGTGACCATCTTTGAAGTATACTGGTAAGTAAAAAACAGAAAAAAGAGCAAGTTCCTGTTCATAAACAAAAGCCCCAATTATCCATGGGGAGAAATTAAACAACAGAGCACAGGGCCTATAGAAAGATGGCTAATGAGTTAGGTGGATAGGAATAGAGAAGTGATACTAGAAAGACATAGGTAACAAGATCTCAAAACATGCAAAACAAGAAAGAAAATAAGTATAATTAAAAAAAAGCCAACAAAACAACAAGATAAGTAAAACTGGGAAATGGGAACAGATAAAATTGGGGAGTGAACAAGGAAAACAAAGGAAGGAGTAGTGAAAGGTCAAAATACATCTTCCTAACTGGTTTATTTTATTTGGACTATTCACATTTGTTCCAGTCTGCCTTCCTGGGCTGCTTTTGGGTAGTGATTTATTGTACAGGCTTGTATTTCCAATAGTTTTTCTTTTCACTCTCCCAGTGGCAAAGCTTCTAAAAATGCTTCACCTCTAAAGATCCAGTTCACGAAAGGCTAGCCTGAAATATGCCATGAGATCAGGACTGAGTAATGCTGTAGAGAGACATGCTCACCCTTGTGGCCTGCTTGAGGCATGTTAGCTTGTAAAATTTGCATATAACACAGATTGGAAATTTCATATTCTTCTGTAATAGCAGTAAGGTTTTCAAGAAAAATAAAACATTAGACAAAATGAAAATTAGTTTCTTTTCTCCCATGAAAATGTTGGGTCAGTGAAAAAATATTTCCCACTAATAAAAGTTCCTCTTCACATTTTCATTATTTCAGGTTTCATGTTGGGTTGCACAGGGTTTACCCTGTGGCATTTATGCTCTCTTAGATACAAGAGATGTCTCACCCTCAACCTCCCACTGTAGCTGTCAGTTAGCCTTTGTGAGGTTAGCAACTCCAGTCTTTCTTAATAATTTAATCCTGCTTGCTCTGTAAAGTGTTCTGGATTGCTTTTTTATCAACAACTTTCTTAGAAGGATATACTCATTCCCAGCCTTGTGGCTTCACTTTCCCTGCCTTAATAGCTCTCTTTGGGGTAACATCATATTTCAGACTTCAATCTGAATCTTTTGGATATTGTTTTATGTGTGTGTTGCAGGTTTTTTTCCAGTATTACCCTCATTTCCCTTGTCCTGTTAGGCTTATCATCTCCAGATGTCTTTTTTCTGAATCCCAATTTTAATAGTCAACCACAAAGCCCTCAAGGCTTCTCTCTTCGCATCATACATATATATTTTCTCATTTATCATGCTCCTTGCACTTAGATATTGAAATTCCAGTAAATTACATTCTATGTTTAATCTGCTGCTTTTAATTTGCATGTGGAAAGCCAGGCCAGTGTATAGTGTGTCAGACAATGTGTCATCCACTCTCAGTTTGTAGTTCATTAAGGTTCTTCCTTGTGCTTTAGATACACTGATGCCAGATCTTTTCACTGGACATAAATGTCAAATTCACCTCTTTTCCTAGTGAATCCTCACTGTGTTTTCATTGCAAAGTTTTGAATCCCATGGAGTTCCTTGTATGTTAAGTGGCCAGACCAAGTCTCTTACAAAAGGTCTAATCCTGCAAAGGAGCTGAGCATTATTACACAGTATTGGAGGTGCTGGGAAATGTGGTTCTCAGGACCTCTGAGCATATGTTCAGTGGCCTGCAAGACCATCTAAATATTTCAAGATTTGTCATGAAAAATGCAGCCTGTAAAGCATTTTAGTATGTTGGTGTGAGCTTCTAAACCACTTTTGATGTGATGGATCAAATTTTCTACAACATAGAGGAGAAGGGCCACAAGGACGGTCAGAGGCTGGAGCACCTCTCCTGTGAAGGCAGTCTGAGAGAGTTGGGCTTTTTCAGCCTGGAGAAGAGAAGTCTTCAGGGAGACCTTAGAGCAGCCTTCCAGTACCTACAGGGGGCCTACAGGAAATGTGGAGAGGATCTTTTTACAAGGGCGTGTAGGGATATGACAAGGGGTCATGGCTTTAAACTGAAAGGGAGGGCGGAGATTTAACTATTAGGAAGAAATTCTTTACTGTGAGGGTGGTGAGGCACTGGCACAGGTTGCCCACAGAAGCTGTGGCTGCCTCATCCCTGGCAGTGTTCAAGGCCAGGCTGGATAGGGCTTTTTTGAGCAACCTGCTCAGTGGAAGGTGTCCCTGCCTATGGCTGGGGGGAGGGGGGAAATGGATGGGCTTTAAGGTCCCTTCCAACCTAAACCGTTCTGTGATTCTATGGTACTTTACTTAGATGAAACACTGTTAATAGATCACAACTCAGGAGCATGAGGCACAGCAGAGCAAGCTCTGCCTGGGTGACTGACATGTGAAAACACTGGTAAATGAGGACAAATGAGAAGTACCAGGAATCAACAGACAGTGCTGAGCAGGATGAGAAACTAGAGTCTTGGTGTGAGAATGGCCTAGTCACTGTTGGCATTTGGTGGAATCCTGTGAAAGAGAGTGCTTGCTGCTGTGCTCTGAAGAAGTACGTGGGTCCATCTGCCCCATGCAGCACATTGCAAGCTGCCTCGCTGCTGCACCATCATTGTTGGACTTTCCATACCAAGTGACAGATGATCAAATAGTATGTATTTAGTGTGGTAGAGACAGGGGAGGTTATGGAGCCGTACAGAGGCCTTACATTTTTCCATGATAATGGAGAAAAGAGATGTATGGGGGTGGGAGCTAACACTAAGAATCTGCTCCAGCCTTCCAAATTTTCCCTGTGGTGAGAAGGAAATACCAGAGAAGGTCTGCCTTGGCCAGATACAGGCCTGTCTCATGAAGGCTGTCTTTAAATTGTCTGCCAAGAAATCAATTTAATGTACTTAATTTCATGGTGAATATATGAAGTAGAGCCAGAAAAACAGGCACCTGCTTCCTACCTTCCTTGCAGCATCATTCAGATTCTCAAGAAATTTGATGTGACACTATGCTGAATAAATGATTGTCAGTTTTTCCCTCAGACGATTTAGCTGGTATTAAAGAGCCCATGGTATGTGTCCATGCCCTGTAAGGTTTGGGGAGCATCTGTCAATGAATGAGGCCGAGCGCTGGAATGAGCTTGCTGCTCCATGTCACTGGTGAGGCTTTGCTGGGCACAGCTGTTAAGTGTCCTTTCTGCCTCAGCTGGCCCAGGTGGTGTCTGCAGAGCCAGCTGTGTATCTTCACAGCGTTGTATTGCTCTCCTCCAACACAACCCTGCATATTTGTAAAATATGGGCCAAGAGGTAGATCAAAAGAGAAAGAGTAGACCAAACCTAGTCAATACTGTTGCTGCACCTATGTGAAAGTGCATGAAACTCTCAGGCAAGTGCAAACAAACATCAGCTGGACAGTTTTGGGTTGTGTGATGCTTCTTTGTACACTGGGGAAACAAAAATTGTATTTTCTTACACATAGTTATAGACTCATGGAATCAACTAGGTTGGAAAAGACTTTTAACATCATCAAGTCTAACCGTTACCCCAGGATTGCCAAGGTTTCCTTTTCCTCACAGTTATGCATCTGGGGAAGTACAAAATGCATACATAGAACGGGAAAAGTAAACTATCAAGTTTTCATCAGGTAACATGCTTCTGAAGGCTACATGGTGCAAATAAGATGTAGCTCTGTCACAGGCAGCCATTATTTTTTATTTTCACCATAATGTGTTGCTGCTGGAAGACCATGAAAACCGATGAGCAGTAAAACATCTGTTTAAAAAAAGAAAAAAAGTTTCATTAGGACCTTGCTGATTTAGGTGGCTGGATGAAGGAACCCTTATGTATATCTAAGATATTTGTTTCCTCTGAAGTCCAAATGTGAGAAAGTGTGCATGTTGCCACACATACAAAAATGTGACTGAAATTATAGAATCATAGAATCACAGGATAGTTAGGGTTGGAAAGGACCTTAAGATCATCTAGTTCCAACCCCCCTGCCATGGGCAGGGACACCTCACACTAAACCATGTCACCCAAGGCTCTGTCCAACCTGGCCTTGAACACCACCAGGGATGGAGCATTCACTACTTCCTTGGGCAACCCATTCCAGTGCCTCACCACCCTTACAGTAAAGAATTTCTTCCTTATATCCAATCTAAACTTCCCCTGTTTAAGTTTTAACCCGTTACCCCTTGTCCTGTCACTACAGTCCCTAATGAAGAGTCCCTCCCCAGCATCCCTACAGGCCCCCTTCAGATACTGGAAGGCTGCTATGAGGTCTCCATGCAGCCTTCTCTTCTCCAGGCTGAACAGCCCCAACTTTCTCAGCCTGTCTTCATACGGGAGGTGCTCCAGTCCCCTGATCATCCTCAGGGCCCTCTTCTGGACTTGTTCCAACCGTTCCATGTTCTTATGTTGAGGACACCAGAACTGCACACAACACTCCATATTTTTGCATAACAGTATCTTGGCAGCCAGTGAGAGATATTATCCAGTCACTTGCCCACTGCCTTTTACAAATGCTGCAGGAAATTCCATCTTTTTGTTTTTGTTTTTTTTTCCTCATTTCACCTAGAAATTTAATTTTGTATCTGAAACCTATAATCATGTTACAGTTCTCCATTTGCAAATGTTTCAAATAGGTTGGGGGAGGAGGGTGGAAAGCATGCTTGGAGATTTGCATTTTCTAAGGGCACCTTTTCTGTTCCAAACCTGTAATTGTTCATCATTCCTAATTACAGATTGTAAATTATATGAATAGCTGCCTTTTTTATTCAGAAAACCACATGTTCTGTTCAGCTGAAATGCACATTTTTGGGACTGTAACCCCAAATCTGTAAATCAATGTTAATTTTGCATACTGAGTAACTTGGTTTTCTTATTGAGCTTTCAATTCTCCACACAAAATATATTAATGTAGTCTACACTGAAGCTTTATTTGAGTGCAAAGCATCCTCTGCCAACTGTGTAGAAGATTTGGAAGATAAATTTCTTGAAAGAGCTGTGCCTTAAATCCCTATGTTTTGAACTGTATATGGGAACCAGAGAAGTTCTTTTCTGAAGATTCATCTAAAATTGTAGCAGTTTGAGATTTCTGATAAATCTTCAGATCAACAAGATACAGGTTTAAAAAAAAATCCATTTCAGATCAACAAGATTACCCCGAAAATTTGCTTTAGATTTAGAGCTGTAGCTTTCCCTTTGTTCTAACTACTCAGTGTATGAGGAAATGCAGATGCTCACTGAATGATTTTGAAGTGAAATACTTAGTGGATTAGGAAACACACCAAGTTGTGGCACCAAAATTAACAGCACATTTAACATTAACAGTACATTTACGTACACCATGAGCTAAATTCAACAGGAATAGACAACATCTATCAAGTTGGGCTGGTTTAGAAAAATGGAACATCGCAGAGTTTTCATCAAGGAGTAGTGAGGGAAAAGACACTTGTCTTTCCCAGAAAAGTAGCTGTTAATTTTTGTGCCTTTTTATACTATGTTTATAAAATGTACTACAGGCAAATGCAAGCTCTCTTTGAGCTGACCTGAAGTTGTGCAATTGCCAAGATAAATCTAATAACTGCTGACAAGAGAGATTATCTCAGCTTATTAGCTTGAGTTTGGAGTCACACTACAGTGGTTGCGCAGACTTTTTTTGGGTCACAACAAATTCAGATAAGGTAGTGACCCCCTTTGTGGATAAAGATGTCAGATGCTCTAATTTGGCAGTTTGCATGTGCTACAAGAAACATTTAAAATCTCTGAAATAATAAAATGCTGCAGGAAAACAGAATCAGTTTTCATTGCTGGTGTTCTTGAATGCTGTGTTACATGCTTGTAATGCAAAAATAAGCATACTGCAAACATAAAAAGCCATAAAAGGATATGATCTTAAATGTAATCTCCCCTTTTTGAGAGCATTAGATGGTAGCATTGAGAGAAGACCTATGAGGGGTTGAAATTATGCCAGGTGGAAAATGTCACCCAAATTTGCCATGTCTAACATTGTCGTCTGACATTGATAGAATGAATAAGTTTGGGTAATAAATGTTATAAAGATATAATTGCTGCCAAATTATTTATTAAATAAATCATAGAATCATAGAATAGTTAGGGTTGGAAAGGACCTTAAGATCATCTAGTTCCAAACCCCTGAATGAGCAGGGACACCTCACACTAAACCTTGTCACCTAAGGCTTCGTCCAACCTGGCCTTGAACACTGCCAGGGATGGAGCATTCACATCCTCCCTGGGCAACCCATTCCAGTGCCTCACCACCCTAACAGGAAAGAATTTCTTCCTTATATCCAATCTAAACTTCCCCTGTTTATGTTGAGGACACCAGAACTGCACACAATACTCCAAGTGAGGTCTCATGAGAGCACAGGAGAGGGGCAGGATCACCTCCTTTGACCTGCTGGTCACGCTCCTTTTGATGCAGCCCAGGATACGGTTGGCTTTCTGGGCTGCGAGTGCACACTGAAGCCGGCTCATGTTCATTTTCTCATCAACCAACACTGCCAAGTCCTTCTCCGCAGGGCTGCTCTGAATCTCTTCTCTGCCCAACCTGTAGCTGTGCCTGGGATTGCCCTTACCCAGATGTAGGACCTTGCACTTGGCATGGTTAAACTTCATCAGGTTGGCATCAGCCCACCTCACAAGTGTGTCAGGGTCCCTCTGGATGGCATTCCTTCCCTCCAGGGTATCAACTGAACCACACAGCTTGGTGTCATCAGCATACTTGCTGTGGGTGCATTCAATCCCGCTATCCATGTGTCGTGTATTAAACTCTGTCATCCATGCAGCTCATTCACTCATTCCCCCCCTTCTTGCCCTCCCCCTACTCCAGGAGGGACAGAGAGGATAATCGAAAAGAATGCAACTTCCATGGGTTGAGATAAGAACAGTTTAGTAACTAAGGTATAACACAAATCACTACTGCTACCACCAATAATAATAATGATAAAGGAAATAACAAGGGAAGAGAATACAACACCTCAGCACCAGCCAACCGATAGCTCGCCCCACCCCACCAGACCGAGCATCGACCAATACCTCTTCCAACCCTGCAGACTCCCAGCCCTTCTAGGTAACTCTCAGTTACATCCTGGGCATGACGTGCTGTGGTATGGAACACTTCTTTGGCTAGTTTGGGTCAGGTGTCCTGTCTCTGCTTCCTCCTGGCCTCCCCTCCTCCTTGGCAGAGCATAAGGCTCAGAAAGTCTTTGGCCAGACCAAACATGAGCAGTAACTAAAAACATCGGTGCTATCAGAACTGTTCCCAGGCCGAAAGTCAAAAACACAGGGCTGCGTCAGCTACTAAGATGGAGAAAAAATGACTGCTACTGCTGAACCCAGGACACCATGTCACCGACAAAGATGTTGAACAAGGACTGGTCCCAACACCGGTCCCCGAGGGACACCACTCGTTACTGGTCTCCAGCCGGACATTGAGCCATTGACCACAACTCTTTGCATGCAGCCATCCAGCCAGTTCTTTATCCACCGAGTGGTCCATCTACCAGATTGATGTCTCTCCAATTTAGAGACAAGGATGTCGTGTGGGACAGTGTCGAACGCTTTGCACAAGTCCAGGTAGATGAGGTCAGCTGCTCTACCCCGTCCATCAGTTCCGTAGCCCCATCATAGAAGGCCACCAAATTGGTCAGGCAGTATTTCCCCTTAGTGAAGCCATGCTGGCTGTCACCAAGCACCTTCTTGTTTTTCATGTGCCTTAGTATGCCTTGCAGGAGAATCTGCTCCAAGATTTTGCCAGGCACAGAGGTGAGACTGACTCCTCTAATTGGGGGGTTATATTTCCCTATTTCCAGTAATCGGGAACTTCACCTGACTGCCATGATGGACAGTGGCTTAGCAACTTCATGACTCCTGACTCCAAATATGATGGACAGTGGCTTAGCAACTTCATTCTCCAGCTCCTTCAGCACCCCTGGATGGAATTCATCAGGTCCCATGGACTTGGGTACGTTCAAGTTTTTAAGGTGGTCTGGAACCAGATCCTCTGCTACAGTGGGCCTAGGGTCTTCATTCTCACAGTCCCTGCATCTGCCTTCCAAGACTTGCATGGTGTGTTCAGAGCCTTTGCCAGTGAAGACCGAGGCAAAGAAGTCATTCAGAACCTCAGCCTTCTCCAAATCCAGGGTAGCCAGTTCTCCTGATAGCTTCTGGAGGGGGCCCATGTTGTCCCTAGTCTGTCTTTTATTCACTACATACCTACAGAATCCCTTCCTGTTATCCTTGACATCCCTAGCCAAGTTTAATTCTAACTGGGCCTGAGGTTTCCTAACCTGGTCCCTAGCTTCCCGGACAACATCCCTGTGTTCTTCTAAGGCCGCCTGTCCTTGCTTCCACCTTTTATAAGCCTCTTTTTATCTTTGAATTTGCCTCAGCAGCTCCGTATCGATCCAAGGATAAATAGAAATAAATAGAAATAAATGCAGAAGTGTAATGGTAAAAAAATCAAGAAAATTATATTTTCGTTCATGTAATCTCATTTGCTTTCTTTAGTTGGTTTTCTTTGGATTCTCAGGTTGAGGACTAGAGAATGATATGTTGAAATTAAACCCTCTCAAAAATTAAACATAAACCCACTCAAAATTAAACCCACTCAAAAATGATGGCAGAATTTTGTCTAGTTTTAGCTGAGAATTATTTAATTTTTGGAGCCTTGCTTCTGCCACCAGTGAGAAGAGAATGTAATGTGTAGCTTCTGTCATTCTTTGCTAAAGCCAGTCTCTCAGACAGCTAAATTCTATGTTCACGTGTCTGTAATGCTGAAATTTCAGCTTAGATGTGTTTTCCTTCTGCCCTGTGTCCCTTGAATCATAAAAATATTGGTATTAAACTACTGGCATCACTGAAAGTGCCATCCCTTTGAGCTGACTAAAGCGACTCACTGTCTTGTTTTCTACACTTGGACATCACATAGCCCTAGAGATCAGTTTATATGACAAATTAGCAGCCACTCAAATAAAAATAAATCTTGCCGAAAATACCTTCCATTCTGTTGTCCATGTTGACAAATAATATGACAGAGATGATGGATAATGTGGGTTCCCATTAGATTTTAATCATGTAGTTGTATCTTATCTTTGGATTTTCTTGAGTAATTTTATCCTGTATTCAAATCAGGTTTTACTGTCTCCTCAATATCCATAGCTGCCTGGTTTCAGTCTCTGAAGTCCAAAACAAGAGTCAAGAATTACTGGCAACTTAAGCTAAATCCTGAACTTCATAGTAAAACTGCATCTGTCTTTACTCAGGACATAAGAGGTGGAGGCCTGAGCTCCTAATGGTAGAATATCTACTTCGTGCATGAAAAATTGCAACAGGGTGGTACTGCTCTCTGTGAAAGAAATGCTGAGGTATGGCTGCAGCTGCCCCACAGCTTCCAGGATTTGACCAGGCTTAAAGGAGCTTCACTGTTCATCCTTTTCTGGATCATATTTCTCTTTTTATAGCAGATTTCACTCAACAATGTTAAACATTATCAGGATGGCAGCACTGAGAAACACAGGTTCTTTAACCATCAGAAATCATTGGTTGGATAGCAAGACACCCTCCCCATCAGTGCGGTACAGTAATCGGCAAAGATTCCGGTCCTATCCTGTAGTAGGACACCTGAGGTAGTGGTGGACAAGCTAACATCAAGACATTTCTGTTATGATATGGTTGAGGCATGGACAGAGATCCCTCAAACCTGGCCTTGATACATATGTTTTACCTGGACTGTAGGAGAAATGACCCACGCTCTCTTTAACTGGGTATGTAGAGATAGGGTGGAACAGAACATCAATTAAAATTATTTATCTATAGCAAAGAGGAATAGCAAATTGAATCTTGCAAGGTGCAGACCAGAAGAAGTAGTTAAAATACTAGAACAAACAATGAGGTGGACTGTCTGCAAGTTTTTCAAAGAGATTAATGCAGAAAGGCGGTATGGATTCATAAAAATAAATCATGTCAAGCTAACTTGGTTTCTGCCTTTGATGAGATAATAAGCTTCATAGAAAAGAGGAATAAAGGGGACATATCTCTTGACTTCAGCAAAGCATTTGACATTACTCCACATCAGAAAAAAAGCAGTGTGGTTAATGCTTTTGAAATTGTTAGACAGATGGCTGACTAACCACAATTGAAGAGTCATTATTAATGCAGCTCAGGCAAACTGCAAAGTGCACTCACATCATAGAAGGATTGGTGCTTTATCTAGCATTAAACAGATACAGATATTCACCATATCCCCGCAAAAATAGCTGTAGAATGTGCTAGTACAGAACAGAGATTTTATGTATGTCCAGTCCAGTCTGTACAGCAGCACACTGCTTGGCATGGCTGAATATAGCAGTGGCAGTGGAAGGCAGGTTAGTGAGAAAGAACTAATTATTAACATAAATACTAACCAGTTTTTCCTAAACTGCAGGAGACTGGTGCAAATTGCAGCAGCTCTGTATCAGTCTTCCGGTTTGCCTATCAACTCATTTTAGTCTGCTTTTCTGCCTTGCCCATTGTCTCAGACCCACTATGAATTCACATTAATTCCTCTGCTTTTCTTCCTGTGTCACCATATATTGTATGTTTCTTCCTAATCCTTCACTAACCTACCATGCTTTTCTGTACTGATTTTGTTTGCATTTAGTCTCCCCCCAAAATACTTCTGTCCCACGATTTCATGCCGTTGAATGTGAGGATGTGAGCCTCCCTGATGCTCCAGTGTGCCCTTATGCTCATGCCTTTCCAGCTGCCTTTCACTTCATCATCTCTGGCACTTCTGAACCACCTTCATGGTGTCCAGTCCCCACAAATCTTCAGAAAGCCTCAGAAGTCAGCTCCATCACCAAACACTGCCGTGCTTCTGATTAGAGGAGCAGATGCTCAGATGTGCTATTTTGATTATTTATCTGCAGTATCTCTCATCTGAGGTTGGTCCATGGCTTTGAAAATGCTTTGGCTAACTAAAGGATATAGACAAAACCACCATGTCTTTTGTTTGCTGTATTATGGTATGTTTCTGAGGTTGTCAAGGGATACAGGTCTGCTTTCTGCATGACTGAGGCATGAATCAGAGCCTCGCACCTTCCAGTAATGTTTCTTTTACGTATCCTTTAGATTATGGTCCCCACTCTTACTCATACCAGGACAACTGTTCCTCTGGTAAACCGTCTGTTTTTTACCTTAGGTAAATCTTTGATTTTTTTCTCATATAACTTGTCTACTGACCCTCATAAACCATCTTAGTCAGTTAAAGGACAAGAAGTTTTGATCCTCATCAGCAGATACTTTTCCCTAGACAAACACATAACAAGGTCAGCATCAAAGGTTTTTGTCATAAGCCTCTCTTTATTGTTCATTTTTATGCCACGTATTATAGTTTCTTTTTCAATAATACTTCACTGCAATATTGTTTTACTTCTTGTATTCTCCTTCATCTCTTGTTATTTCCTTCATCTCAACTGTAAATTCATTAAAATGACTGGATATACTGTGATATAATTTTGTACTTTTCCCCCTAAGGAGTCTTTTGCATGTCATTGCCCTCCTGAAGATCCAATTTATATGCTTGTGTTACAGCATTTGATTTTTATTGAAACGATTGATTCACATGTATTCCAAGATAGATAGCTAAAAGCCTGAGTTAGAGAGAGACATTGCATAAGTCAACTTTAATTAAATCCTCTGTACCTTTACGCAAATGCAGATATCAGAGATGTGTACAGGAATGAAAAATCATCTGGAAAAGATGTATGAAATTACATTAAATTTTAGAACTTGTTCTGTGCATTAGCTAGTTTAAGCTAGTTTAAACTGAATTTCAGGATTGAAAGGGGGCTAAATTTTAACATAGTATTATCTTGATTCTCTTTTTACCCATTTTTCTGGAACGTACTAGCACGTATTCTTTTGCCTGAAGCATGCATCTTCTACCTGGTTTATCTTAAATAAGAATTATTTACTGTATCATTCTGTATAGCAGTATCTTTAAACAAACATTTGATAGATCAGTTCATATAGCTCTTCTAATTTTTCCTCCTTTGTTAACGAAATCTCCCCAAATAAGGAAATCTTTTTAAGGGTAAATGCTTCATATTCCACCAACTGTGCTGGCATCATTCAAAAGAGATTTTTGTTGCCTGAACCAAATTCATCTACTTCAACTTCAGATGAAGTGCTAAGGTAAGCAAGTGCTTCCTGAGATATTGGTTGATTACCACTTTAAGAATTTGTTACTTGTCAATATAGCTTGATTGACAGACCAAATATTTGAACAGCACTTAACCTATGTCCTTAGTTGCATAATGCTCACAAATCCAGCTGTCATATACCCAAGTAGCAGTTTATATTTTCTCTTTGTGCTTAGGATCATATTATTTATTTATATCCAATTTCTCACTGACTGTCTAGTAGCAAATAAAATACAGGAATTTTAAAGTAGGCAAAAATGCATTTTAAACGTTTCTTGAAAGTTTAATTCACTTTAGCTCAAATTCATTTATTGGAAAGTCTGGGAAAGCTCAGACCTTGTAAATAGACTGAACTGTCATTCATTGAGCTTCATATTTTCTGTCCACAAGCAAGGAGACACTTCCATAAATGACATTATTTTGTGAGGAAATAGTCATTTCAGTATCATCAAAGCAAATGAAAATATTATTAATTATAATAAATATTAAAATATTTATTAATCTAATTTATGGTTTCAAAGATGCAAGATAAAAGTAACAAAATCCATTTTAACAAGATAAATAATGACATGGAAACTTAGATAAATGAGGTTATTACTTAGATTAATACAATCACTTTGATAATATCTGCTTGGTAAACTCTGGTGGGAAAGACTTAACTGTTAATAAATTAAGACTATAGTCAAAACTATGAAAGTGAGAAATTTGGGGTAGAATAATTTTTTTATCTATTAATGAGAACTACAGTGTGTGATCCTTTTTCTATATATTGGGAAAGAAGCTGGAAATACATAATCTTATAATTTCCATCCCATTCTGCATCTCTAATTCCACAAGTGTATCCAGTCCTAGTTTCTAAAATCACTTCTTCTGGCTATTTACCCTCTTGATAGAATGCAGCTATAGTTGAAAAAAAAGCACAGAAAACAGGAACATTACATCATGGAGGTTTGAGAGCCAAGTCAAATAACGCAAGGACAAATATCGCTTCAGGCTACCTTCAGGTCTGTCTGTGAAGATGAATCCTGTCTTCCAACAGATCATTAGTTTCCTTTGGGGTTTCATGGTCTACTGTAACCTCTACATAGCTCTACACTGTGTCTATATTTGGAAGTAGTGAAACCAGTGAGAGTGGATTAGTAGAGTAAAACCATTGGCACTGAGTTGCAGTGTCTATGTAACACGTATTTCTGGAATTTTAGGGCAACCTGCCCGTAATCTGGTCCAGTAGACTGGTGTTCATCCACTACAGGTTAGCATACTATGCAGGCACTCCTGGAGAGTGTCTTCAGGTCCATGTGCTTTAAGTCTGTAACATGAACCAAAGCTCATTAAGTGACCAGAATATTAGTTTCAAAAGTGCTCTCCTTATCTGAATGAGAATGCTGATGCAGGTATACAGTATGAAATCTGCCAGGTTGCGAGCCTCATAAAGTTTGAGAGCTAATGACATCCCAGTATTGGGGTTGAAGGTGTAGTCTATAATATATAAGAAATTGAGAATATACCTTAACTCATGCCACCTCTTGGGTTTCAAGAGCACTTTAAAAGCTGTACAGTACATAAGAAGTATTTTGTATTGTGCTATATTTTAAAGCCTCATCCATTTCTCCATGGGCAATTTTTAAGCAGGCAGGGTAATTATGGTAAAGTGCTGGTAGTATTTGAATCACACACTAGACATTTTCATGTTTTTATGCAAATACAGATCACTGCTTATCTCTGTAATTTAGAAAACTGTTTTCTTTGCCAAAGTGGTTTGGAAACTGTGACTCCTAGTGGTACATTTTGTTTGTAATTTGTACTGGGTGTATATTGCATCTTTGAGCTGAAGAAAGAAGGAAGCACAATGCTGAGGGTTATCTGAAAAGCTGCTCATTTTGCATATATTCACATCAGAAGTGTGCCCACTCCCTCTTCCCTGGTAGGTGAAGGCTCACAGCTCATTCCTCTAACACAGGAACTAACACCATTATGACTACAGGATTTTCTCGTTTAAAGTGCAAATGTGCTATATTTACCAGTGATCTCTCACCGGCAGTTTACACCGAGTAGCTGTTATTTCCAAAGCCCTCTGTGAACCAACTGCCAGACAACTACCTTTTTTCCTTTGCACCTCATCCACTCTCACAGCCAGTATTTGGATTTTTATTCCTATTTATGGGATGGGGACTGTGGGAGGTCAGTCATCAACCTCAGTCAGGTGTAGGTCTGTGAACTGCAGAATTTAAAGTCAAGAGTGAGTCCTGGAGGGCATAGAGCTTTTCAGAGCTGTAAGGCACACGGAGGGGGGGGGGTTAGTTTATGAACTTACAAGCCACCAGAAATTGCTTCCTCCTGTGGCCCCATGCTCAGCACTAGCAGACACAGATACCAGCTTGAATTCCATTGCCAGAGACCAGGCATGTAGGCTTGTGGAAAAAGTGCTAGGGAGCATGTGTGTCAGGTACTGAGAACGGTTTTTGCCCGGGACTGTTGCGCCTTCAATACTGCGGTTACTCATGTGTTATTTCTTCTGGTAAGCCAGTAAGCCTGAGTCTGGGTGGGTGCAGTTTTGGTTCTGCACTGCACATACTGATTTGAAGAGGGATAAGATAGCAGGCATGAAACATCCTTTCAGCAGATGTGTTAAGTTTCATGGTAGACTCATGAGGCTTGTCTACTAATGCAAAGTCTATTATTGCAGAGACTTGTTTACTAATGGAATCTGTGTCAGTCTGACTGGACCCAGTATTGGATGGGTTTAGATGTTTCCCTCTACTCTTCAGTGATTTGGTGGCATTATGACATATTTCCTCTTCTTTCAGTCTAGGACACTAAACCCTGGTATGGGAAGGGTAAGAGCAAGAGGGTTTCTAGTACTCTATGTCATGTTTCATATTCGATTATGGACATTTTCATTTGGGGTGCAGTGTGACCTGTGGTCCTTTAAGCCTTGTCTGATGAAAATACATTTTGCCTTACACTTAGAATTTATCTCTTTCCTCACACTGCTACCCAGTGCTGCTGTATGGATTCTGCTTTGGTTTTGTGGGGTTTTGGGGGTTGTTTGTTTTTTTTTTTCATTTATAGCTAAAAATAATATAATGTGAGTTTTTCTGTCAGATATGTTACTGCTGCTCAATTCCATCCAGTAACCTTAAACTTAAACATAATTGGATTTGAGCACTTGTGATAACTTGATTGCTTTAGATTTTCATGTCCTTGAACTTCCAACATTGTGTTTTTCTTACCAACTATGACCTTGAGGCTTGAAAGGATGTTGAGGGTATTTTTCTTGCTGTTAGGAGATGGTTTTCTGGAGAGTGTTAATTTTCAACCTGTTCATGCCATGCTGCTATTTGGAAGTTTTGTCTGCATTGACCAGTGTGACTGTTTATTTCCAGTGCTGCTGTGTTAAAGTAGAACACAGAGCCTAGTTTGAGAAGTTTTTTCCAGCTTTGTACGTGAACTTAGTATCTTATGTAGCTTTAATATCTTATTTTCCAGTTTGTGTCTTAGTGTCCTGTGTTTAACTGGTTGATTTCACGTACCTGACCACTATTAAGCTTTTCCAGCCACTTGAGGGACCCAACAATTGAAACTGGACTCAGTAATCCTGATTAATATGTGCCTTCACTAAAAAGACTTTTGCTTTGCATCATGGTACTTTGTGGATAGTGTTTACTAATTTTTATGTCAAGCAAATTAGGGCTTGGTAAGATGTATGTAAAGATAAAAACAGGGTAAAGCCTTTTGCCTGTAAGACAGAAGCCAGTTTGGTTATAATAGTGCTGAGGTAGCACCAGGTTCCTTTGCAGTGTTATTGCAGTGTTATAATGAAAAAAATGTTGAAAAGCTCTTAAAATTATCTTGGAATTTGCTCTTTTATGGCCACATTATCCAATGAAAAGGCAAGTCTCTTCACAATCTGTTTTGCAGAAACATTAATGATAATTGTTGGTCTCTAATTGTGGTTCCTTCTTTCTGCAATGTAGATTGTAAAAAGAGAAAATCACCCTATCCTGGTTCATTTGATTTGCAGTATTTCAAGAGTCAGACCTCAAGAAAATGAAAATGACAATGTAGTGAACAGGACTGTGTAGAGTGAACATAGATAGACCTTTTTAGGTTTTCAGATATGGGTCAGGTAAAATGATTTGGAAATACGTGCTTTGGCAAACTGTTTTGATTTAAACAGGCTGAATGTTTTGTTAAGGTATTTTCTAAACTAAATGCTTGAATTTTACTTTTGAAAAATAGTTTATATGTTAAAAGTCACTGCTGAGTAATGTTGACGTTCACTAAAAAGTGTAAGCATTAAAAATGCAGTGTTTGGGCAAAGCAGAATATTTCCTCTGACTTGATTGTGGTTTAAAATTGTCAAAATAATATTCATTGGTCAAATAGAAGCAAATTGTTATTTCCTCTCTTTGTTCAAAAGGGTGTTGTTCAATTCCTGATTAAAGAACAGACCTGAGAGCTGTTGAACACGACATATAATTTCTTTTCATCATTTCTTTCTTCCATTTTTAAGAGGGGAAAATGCCAAGAACCCCTAACTGCCAAGAATATTGAACACAGTAATCTGTTAATTCTGTTAATGTTTTGAGTTTCTTACCTATTAAATCTAGTGGTGGTATATAATACACAAAGAAATGCGTTACGAGGCAAACTACAGTCTACATTGTTTGAGTGGGATTAAGAAAACAGTGAAAATGTATTTGCTTGTTTGGTTTTCAGTAGGATTACATTACCTCTGGAAGGAAAGGAGTTCGCAAACTGACAAGCAGAGATGGTAGTAATACACTTGGACATTTTTTTAATGGCAGCTTCTACATTTTCCCCCCAAAACAGATTTTCAAGTGATTTCTTCTATAGCAATATAGGATCAGATGTTGTTCTTATTTGAATTATTTTTATTAGAAAAGTTTGATGAGATACAGATAATCCAGAAAACCATGTGATGGTGCCTGCTCTTTTCCCTTTTGCATTAGGTACATTGCTATGTCTTCTCCCTTCCTTGCCCATTACCAATAGAAGCACTGAAACCGTCTGAGCAAGAAAATAGATGGAAGTTGTGATCATGGTGAGAAGAATCCTAAGAGGCTACCGTGGTTATGTCTCAGATACTTCAGCACCAGGCTCAAATGTGTCGCATTTTGTCTGGCTACTGTAGGGTATTGTTATACTTCCAAAGGGCCTCTTTTGTTTATGTATCCAGGGAATACACATTACAGATCTTCCTTGAAGAGAACTTTTATTTTCCTTTTAGTTGTGTCAAATAGTAAAATCAATGAGTCTAGTTGCTCCCAAAATCAATGAATGCTGGCCTCTACTGCTTTGTGGGACCTTAATGCTGGTGCTGTTATCGCTGCCCTTCTGACTTCAAGAGCTCTCTACCAGCAGAATATTGACTGCCCCTCTCAGCACGAAGGGCAAGAGAGCCTTCCTAATTAGACCTGGAAGCTTATTCTGAAAAATGTTCTGTTGATGTACAATATAAATGTATATATGTATATATATATATATATTTAGTGTAAAATTCTGCAAAAAGTTTCATCTCTCCTTCTGTCTAAATGTTCCATTGGAAGTAACATTATTAGCCTTAAAGTTCTCTTGTTCCCTGTGCACCAATTCCCCACTTTCAATAAATAAAACAGAATTTGTATATTTGAGGTGGAGGTTTCATTTTCATAATCACCTCTTTTTAAACTTTGTAATTCTCAGGCTTTTTATGCTACTGGAAAGAACACAAGACTCTTAACATATTATATTTTACTTTGTATTATTCCTCAAGTTGCCAAAATCAAGGAATTCTTAAAAGTTGGTATCTCAGCAAGTAAGGAAATTAGCTGGGTCTATTCCCTGCCTATCATAGGTAACTGTGCAAGAGGAGTTTAGTCCAAAGGGCGCTGCAGGGCATCGTGTGCTACCAGCTGCACCAGAGTGAAGGGAAAATGAAGGAATGATGGTAAAATCATCCCATAAGCAAAACAACCCCCTTATGGTTATGTTCGTTTGCTGAAGGTTTTGACTGCTGTTTTTCATTTACCTGTTATCCCTCTGCATGGCCCAAATCTTGGAGTCATTCCTCAGTCATTCACACATCCATTGACTCAGTGAAAAGATTTATGGACTGTCTAACTTGGGTGATGATATGAAGCCTGTGTGGTCTCAATTATGTCAAATTAGTAACGGTCTATTGTTATTTCTCAGGCATAATATGAAGGTTTCAAACAAAGTTAAAATCTAGAGGGTACTTTTTGTTCATTTCTTCTGCACGACCGTGACTTAGCTAATGCTCAATGCAGTATTCAGCTGTATAAGTAATGGAAGGCATTTGCATGCTGACCTGCAGTTATAGCTGTTTAGAGCAGACAGTGAACTTGCTTGCTTGGGTTGTTAATATGATAGTTCCCTAGCAATCAGTCTGCTTTGATACTTATGTGACCCAGTAAAGTATATTTTTCTTGGGGATTAAATTATGTCGTTTCATCTCTCTTTAGATCTCTAAAATTCAGTCTGGCTTGATTGCAATTTGGATCATAATATGTAGACAACATGCCTTCCCCTCACCTCTGTAGTCACTTGGTTGTGCAGGTATGGAGGTCTTGCTTTGCTTTCCCAGGCACTGCAAAGATGGTTAATCATTAGACAAATGAGATCTTCTGTCCTCTATGTATCCCTTGGATTTCTTTTTCTCAGGATCCTTTCTCCTTCTTTCTATTTATATAATTTAAAGCTTGGTTCCTATGTATAGAAATTGAACATTTTGATATAAAAATGCTGCTGTTATAAGCAAATACGTCAGCTACCATAAAACAAACAGGTAAAGAGAATAAACATAGTGAGTAAGTGGAAGCTGATAAAGTGCAGACACCGCCTTAGGCTATCTCTTCACAGTGGAGACTTAACCTACACATACCTCTTCCCCGCCCCCCCCCCCCCCCCCCCCCCGCCTTTTTTTTTATTAGTTTATGAGGTCACTAAAGACATTCCCTGTTTCTAAAAGTAATTTCTGGTCACCAGTGATAAGCAGAGTAGTCTTTTCCAGTATTTCTGGTAGTTTGGGACTTCAGCTTGGGTGGTGGGATGAAGCAAGCAGACCAGACCCACTCCTGCTCTCCAAGCAGTGAACTGCTGCCTCTCCCCGGTCTGCAAGCTAACAAGCAGGCAAGGAGGATCACTTTCCAAGCCTTGTACTTTTAAAAGTTCCATGAGGCACTTGAGTAACTGTTTTCCTGTATGTTAGATGAGATAAATGCTGTGTTTATCTTAATGAAATGTCATATTATTTCATAATAAATATTTAAACATGCCAACAGCTCAAAAGAATAGGTCGGAGAGAAGTACTACCATGATGGAAAAAAAACATTTGTATCATACAACAAAGCGTCTTATTAAGTCTTTTAGAACAGGACAATGAATTACAAATTTTCCCCTCTGCCAGTCTGAGGCCTGTGAACCTTCAGCAGAAAAACAGTTCATTGCAGCCTTTCTGGGTCTTGCTCCTCCCTTTTCCAGGAGTGTATTGCAAATTGGCAACATAAAAGGCATCACTGGACTATTTCTGTTTTAACTTAAAAAGAAACAGAATTTCCTAAAAGTAGTTTTGATCTCCTTGGGCCCTCTTTAGGACAATTACTTAATCAGAAGTTATGTATTACATCTTCTCTCAGAGATTTTCTGCTTCCTGTATATTTTTTTTAACATTTTTCTTTAGATGTGGATGGACAGAGCTCTCATTAAAATCAATGGAAAGTGCCCCTGGCAGTTTACTAGAGCAGGGTACAGTCCTTAGCATCTATTCAAAGACCACACAAATCACTAATGTCAGTAGAAAGCCTCCGGCATGCACTGCTTAGTTCCTAAATCCCTACAGGAGAGGAGGGACAGGACAGTCAGCTAATGTGTATGTAGCCTGTCGTGGAAGAAAAGCTTGTCATGGTATTACAGATTTTCCTCTTTTTTTTTCATGCAGACTCATTAATTTGCTAAACCAGATGTTTCTGAGCCTGGCAGATCTATTAATCTGTGTATTTTCCAGTTTGCTAAACATTAAATTACCAGAAAAGTAAATGGAAGCTCTCATTTACTTCTAGTGCTTAAGATCGCCTAACATAATCTGAAAGTGCTTAAAACAAGAAACAAAAGGGAATAACCAAAGCCTACATTATCCTTGAGCTTCCATTCATCTCCCCATAAGGGAGCAGCCTTCCTCTTCTGGAGGAGCTCTGTGCACATGTATTAGAGTAATTTCCTCTGACAATTCTCTTCATAGAAAGGAATATTCCTCCAGTTACTGTGTCTCCAGAGGCACCCCTGCATAAAAAAGCATGTTTGCACTATTATAGGAATCATGTTAACGGACCTAAAATGTTTCAGTCAGGAAACAAAAAATTCGGGAGGATAATACAATGCAGAAGCATTTTGTTGTTGCGATGCGACCACATGTGGCCTATTGATTCATCTGTATTTAACTTCTCACAGTCTTTGACTTGACCTTTCACTTGACTCCTTCTCCTGTTGTTTTCTCGGTCTGAAAAATTTTCGCTTTTCGTTTGACCTCTGTGAACTCATAAATTCTGGTTGCTCGCACATGTAATCACAGAGCAAACAAGCAGATAAAGATTCGGGTGAAGGAAAGGAGGTTGTCACAGTGAACCTGGAGACCATGCAGCACCGCGCTAGTCTCCAGCCAGCTCTCTTTTCTCTCACAAATACTCTTCCACATCTTACCCCATGAGGTATGGCAGGTATAGCTTGAAATGGGCCATGATCTCGCAGTAACATGGTCAATACATATGTACCAGTTTAGACACTTTAGACTGAAGTATCTCCAGGAGAGCTGCGCTGTGTTCATTCATCTTTGTAGGTGCTGTTCTACACCCATACCCTAGATGAAAACCCAGGAAAGTCACTCTTTGAGAAGAAATTAGTGTGTCTGGTGTCTTCTTAAAACTTAAAATAGAAAGCTATCCTCTTATTCTGAATTTATTTTTGCTACCTAGAGCAATTTTATACAATCAGGAGTAAAAATATTTCACGTAAAGGATTCATACAGGTTCAGAAACAACTACTAGAAAAGCTGGTTGAGTTTTCTTCTGGTAAGAAAATTCAGCTAGGTGATACTGGATAGGGCTATTTCAGTCATGCTGGCAGGAAAGAATTTCTGGGTTCCAAAAGGGATTTCTGAAGAAATGCAGTGTGAACCGTACCTATCACTCCCCATATATCTTATACTTTTAAGATACATTCCTTTAAAAGAAAATGGTGGCTTCTCACTCTTCCAAATGTTTCAGCTGGCTGTCTCTCAAAAAACATCCTTACAATTAACATTTTTGAACTGTCAGAAGGTGGTTGTTCTCTCATTTTAAGGGTGGCATAGTCTCCTCATGGTGATAATTTCCCATATTTCTGTACTGCATTTCTGCATTGCATGTCATGGATTCATTGCATGTCTTCAGATATAGGGAGGTCTAAAAGTCAAGACTGTCATTGTGGTACCTCTATAACCACTGAACTTTTTGGAAAACCACTGAACTTACAGGTGAAAAGAAGTCGAAGAAGTATTTGTAGCTTTATGCTTAACTTCTAGGTTTTCTTCTGAGCCTTTTAATTGACAGTTTGAAACTTGTGTTATTTCTGCACCTACCAAAGTGATTTTCCTTTGGAAATAACACTTAAGACAGATGTAAATGGAAGGGTTAGAAGGTACATTCAGACCATAAAATTGTTCTTGTCATAAATTAAAAACAGCCTCTTTCCCTTTTGTAATAATAATTTAAAAAAAAATGGAAAAAAATATATTGACTGATGTACTCTTCATTCTTGTATCTCTGCTGCCCAAAGTAGAGCAAATTAGACTAAGCCCTGTGTATTGATTGTCCTGAACTTGCTTGGCAAGGATGAAAACTTGGGATTCATATAACAAGAAGACTGATTCTGGGTCTGTCACTTGTACAGTGTGGTTGATGTTAAAAGCAGAAGGCTCAGGAGCTATGCAGCACTGCCCTGAAAAATTATTGCAGGAGTGCCTTGACCACCTAGTGGTAGTGCAGTGAATGAAGATGATATTCAGTTTAGCATGCACCTTGCTCTTCTGAATGAAGCTGCTGATAAGGACAAGAACATTAATTTTTTGGCTGTTGCTCTGTAAAATATGTGGATGTAGACGTGTTAACTTACAATGAGCAAAGTGGTTAATTAAGGAGATTCATTGATTTATTCTTAGCAAAGGACTGTTAGCTAGTGTTCACTGCTAGAGAATTATTGAATTCAGATAGAGCGTAACATAGGTGAGAAGAAATATTTTTCTTCCCTGGAATAATGTTTCTGTCTGATTCTCAAAGTAGGAATTATATCTCCTCCATTGTTCAGTTGTTATAATTACTAAATTATGGTAATCTTTAAATAACTGGCTTTAATTTTATAGCAAAAATATTAATTACTGTATTTAATAGAGTATTTGTCATTGCTTAACATAGTATTACTGAAATCTTGGTTTGGAAGTAAGAAGTTCAAAGATGAGAGTTCAACAGATATGGATCTTGCCTGAGGAATTCTTTTTAAAGCAATGAGTGGCACGTGTTTGACAGCTTACCATTAAATGTATGCTTTTGAATCGCCTGCTGGTGGCATGGATTTTCAGATTGCATTGTAACTACACAAGCGCCTGGAACCCTAACTCTCATGATGCAAAGAATCAAAAATAGAACTGATGCTATTTATACTACCTGTTTGGCTATGCATGAAATGATACTGAATAAAAGGCTTGTGTAGAAATCTCTTTCATATTTTTATGGGAAATAATGAGCATACATTAAGAACAAATTACATATATCTGAACTTAATGGGTGAGGTGTCCCAGGCTTCTGCAAATGAATACTAATGGAAGGAAGCTGTAATATATATTGAACATTTAATTAACTTTTGGGGCAAGACTGTCAGTGCATGACACAGTAGCAGCACATGTAAGAAAAGCAAACAAACAAATAACTCCCCAGTCTGTATTTACAAGTACAGTTCCAGAATGGGAAGCAAGAGACATTTTAGCAGCAATTTTTCTGCAGAAGAATCCTAATGCCTCCATGCTGCAGCAGCTGGTGTGTACATGAAATACAAACGGGATTGTTCTCCTTTGGCCCTTACTTGCATAGCTTTCTGTTTTCCCTTTTCTTTTTCACTAGCATTCATGTGGACTGTGATTGAGATGGCCATGGATTTACTGTGCTGTGTCAGGAGCAGAACTGAAGTGTCGGTAATCTGTGAAAAGATGGAGCTATGTGGTGCTTGACTGGGATCTCTGTGTGCAGCCATATACGCATGAACAACCAGAGTGAATCTACTTTTGGGCTGGCCCAAAGTTTTTTAAACTTGAATTAACTGTTGAAATGCAGGCGATATTTTAATCTTGTACAAGTTGGTATCACCTATAAACAGAGGAGAACTGTGTTTGCAGTCCCTGTAAATTGCTATGAATACATTACCACATTAGGAAATGCATATAGAATATAACTCTGGCTGAAGCATTTGACTTTCTGGAAAAACAGCCAAAATATTTGTATCTCACTGAAAGCAGAATAACACTAGAAAACAATCAGCTAGGATATATTCTCATCAGCTAGTCTATTTCCTTATCATGCAAGTCGTTCCTGGTGATGTCAACTACTCTAGCCTATGACACTTCAGTCTAAGAAACTTCTGTGCGTTGTGAGCAGCACATTAACTTATAGTATATAATTGACGATGCTAGTGATCCTAGTAGTCTCTACTAGGACACTATTAAACAGTTTTTAGTCAGTTAATTACAGAAGTAGAGAAGGTGTTGCTTATGTGACTGTTATTCAAAAAGTTTCATAGTATTTGGCTTAAGTACCATTTTTAGAGTCCATTGGTGCAGTGTATCATTGTGTTTCTAAGGAAATGTGAAGATGTGAGAGACAGCTCACAGACCAAATAGACTGATTATTCTGTCTCAAAGCTGAGTTAATCCCCTGATGTTTAGCTGATGTACAGCTGGGAGTTGATCAGCTGTGGAACCACAAGCAAATGATAAATAGCACCTATTCCTAGGAGCTAAATTTCCTCTCTGTGTTGAATTTTGTAAGCAGGGATGCATTTGTCATGGGTAGCTGTCAATTCCATCTTGGCTCATTTTGTTACATTTGGGAGCTCTGATTTGTGATTTGGGGGAACAGCTACATTTTGTCAAGCATTTCTGAGTGTATGAATTTCTGTCTTACAGTTTGATCTTGGAATGCAGGGTAAACTTCCCATTAAGTATAAGTGTGGTGTTTGTTGTCACTGAGTATGTATTTTTGCTCAAAGATGTCTTTTGGACTCAAGCACTGTATTTTTTGGTTGTAATGAGTCTGTCTTACTGCCAATTCACCAGTGAGTGCTATATCTTGCCTGGAGACACCCATAGGAGAGATGTGGTGTTTTGGGGATAGGGGTCCTCTGATGTCCCCTGGTACTTCAAGGACCTGCACATTTTGGTTATCCAACCCTTTGCCCTGTTGGGGCTGAGAAGAGGCAAGTCTAGCTTTCTGTGCTTGTCCCACCTTGCAAACACAGGGACCAGTGCATGTACACACAGTCAGACACCCTGAATCTTTCCAGTTGCTGCATAAGGAAAGTACCAGGAATAAATTGCTCCTAAGTCTGCTTTTACATCTCTATGTAATCTACCTGGCCTTCTTCCTTGAACAAAGTGCAGTTAGTTACTTGGATTCACTTTGGGATAGCTGGAGCTTGAACTAAATCTCAGGAAATGTTCACATTTACTGTTCACATACTGCAGATGTTGCAGGTACTATAGTCACTGTGGGAAGAAACCTCCCTCCCCCCCCGCCCCGAGAAGCGCTGTCTACGTAGAAATGGGGGTTTGGATTTGACACAGTTTTAAGCTTAGGCAATTGCTGGTTCTCTGTTCTCCTAACTCAGAAAAAATGTAAAAGGTGTTACCTTCTGACATAAACTAGAACAAGTCGAAGATGGGTTAATACTCTTCAGATTTTTCCTGTGCTATGGGAAGGGACTAGTAATTTGCTGAAATGGTGTTATTCTCACTATCAGTAACAAGCCTCTACACACCAGTACAGGAACTGGCCCTCAATGGTTTCCCATTAGCCTGTGAGTTTTGAGTGAGGCAGGCAAGGACAGAATCTGCAGGAGCAAAGGGAATGTTAGAGCTGAAGGAGTTCACAACCTTACTACCCAAAATGTGAATTACATCTTATCAAACTGGCAGAAAAGCCAGCAAGTAATAAGTTGCATCCTATTTTATTTAGCTGGCAGGCAATAAACAGTGGTCAACTTGCTGCCTCGTATCACTTTCTGCAGGATCTGTGGCTTGACTGCGTTTTATTACCCGCTAGCTTTTCTTCTGGTTTCGTAAAATGTGATTTTGAGAGACTACATGACCTCCTTAATACATCTTGCAGTGCCTGTGTGTTCAGGGACTACACTATGTATATGTGGTCTAGCTTGATCAAATACAATGAACTGTAGATGCTGTGGCACTTGTGAAGTGTGAAGGAAAACAAATATTGAATGGAAAAGAGAAGGTACATCAGGAAGTCCCTGCTAAATTGACAAGGGATCACAGAAAGGAAAGGGAAGAAAAACAGTAAAAGGTCAATTAAAGTGCAAAACTCGCATTTATAATACACGAGAGGTCAGGAGAGCAATGATAAATGACATTTTAATGTGTAAAAATACAGATAAAATTATAGTAGGTAACCTTATGTATTTTAGATAACCTTGTGCAAGTTAAAAAGGCCAACACATGGGTTGGAAGAAGATTTCTCTGTCAGCAAACCTGCAATTACTGACTGTGTGAAGAAGTTGGTGCTGGTTCCTGGGAGAAGCCAGACCTGCAGCACTATGTGTGCTGCTGGAAATGGTGAGGAGTGGAACTCAAAGGACTGAAATAAGCCCAGGGTTGTATTGGGGCAGCTTCTTTTGTCTTCGCTGTGAATTAAATCAACTTTTGCTGCTAGGTTTAGTTGGGTGAAGGCTGGATTTTTCTTTTTCCAAAATAAGTATTTTCTACCCACAGGTATGCCAGGTACTGGCTTATAAATGTTTCCACTCAAAAAAAACCACAGGATAGATTAGGGGAGAAAGTGTAACAGTGCCGAGGGAGAAAAAAATATGAAATAATTGTCTTCTTTCTGTGTTTTGAAAGCTGTTTTTTCTTCCAGTTTAACTCAGTTATACTATGATTAGGTGATTTTGGTTTTTGTTTTTTTGTTTGTTTTTTTTTTTTCCCACTTGCTGTGAATGTAGAATTCAGTACTTTTTCTCTTTCATACAAAAAAGCATCCATTAAGATAAATCTCAGTGTGGCTCTGTACAACAACTTTTGGCTGTCATGGGGGATCCCTGGTTGCATTCATGTCATCAAGGATTTTTTTTTTCTTTTACAAAGTATTTGTTTAAAATGGTTATGTCAGAAACATTAAGAAAACTTTTTATCATTGCAGCTGAAATAAATATAAAACCAAACCAAATAATATAAAATCCATAAAATATTTACCTTACTGTAGTGAATCATTTGATGTAATATAATTGCACTGTGTGTTGGTTTCTCATAATCATTATGTTCTGATAGGAAAACTAGGAATGAGCTAAAAGGAAGAAAGAGACTAATCTGTATCACCTCCCGTATGAAGACAGACTGAGGAAGCTGGAGCTGTTCAGCCTGGAGAAGAGAAGGCTGCGTGGAGACCTCATAGCAGCCTTCCAGTATCTGAAGGGGGCCTATAGGGATGCTGGAGAGGGACTGTTCATTAGAGACTGTAGTGATAGGACAAGGGGTAACGGGTTAAAACTTAAACAGGGGAAGTTTAGATTGGGTATAAGAAAGAAATTCTTTCCTGTTAGGATGGTGAGGCACTGGAATGGGTTGCTCAAGGAAGCTGTGAATGCTCCATCGCTGGCAGTGTTCAAGACCAGGTTGGACGAGGCCTTGGGTGATATGATTTAGTGTAAGGTGTCCCTGCCCATGGCAGGGGGGGTTGGAACTAGATGATCTTACGGTCCTTTCCAACCCTAACGATTCTATGATTCTATGATTCTATTTCTGTTAGTGTCTTATAGAATCGTAGAATCAAACAGTGGTTTGGGATAGAAGTGACCTTTAAAGGTCAGCTAGTCGAACCCCCAGCAATGAGCAGGAACTTCTTCACCATCTTATTTCATACTGTTTCTTTGTTGTTGTTAAGTCTTATTCTACAGTGCGAAAGTTTGTCATGGAATGACTGTAAATGATAAAATTGATCGTTTCATTTTTCATAGTTAAAGCCTATTCTCAGCTGCGCTAATGAAATGCCGTAGTCACTGGAAGCTATGGTGTGGTGTAATGAACAGGCTCAGGAAACGAGTGTCTAATTTTGGGTGTAGATGGTCTTGGAAATCTGGCTAAATAAAAGCTTTTCCAAGCAGAACCATCAGGAGGAAACCATTGCTTTCTGTGACGAGTTCCCATCCGTGGAACAGAGCTTTTCATAGCACACTACTTGTCCCACTGACAGCCACTTATAAATCATGGAAATAATGATCGATGGGGCACCATCGAAACAAACACTAGTAGATGGAATATATAAGCTTCACCCCAGAAAAGCCGGTGCAGCTGGGCAGCCAACAGAGCAACAGTAGAAGAGGAGTAGCTATGTTTTCCAAACCAGTGGAGGTCCCATGGTTCCTGAGCTCCTGCCCTTCCTATATCTCATGGCCCCTGAGGCTCCCAGGGCAAGTCTTCTGCAATTTGAGGTGTTCACCCTGAGTCTGCATGCACCACACTGCTGCCACATGTGCTTGCACTGCATGTTTCTGATTCAGTCATTTGAGATGGCGTTTTGTGTGTTCAGTCTGAAAATTTCTGGAATAAGCTTTATTCTCCATTTTAATATTGGAAATCCAGGGTAATGACAGTGTTACAATCTATACTGAATGAAGATGGGATTCTCAGTGCTCAGTATTGGTTTCTCCATAACTATGGAAACAAATATATATTTAATGTTTTCAGTAAACAGTGGCTGTAGACTTAGGCTAAACCTGAACACATAAGAGAATCTCAGACATGTTCTGGGAGCCAGCATGTTCACAGTTTATACCTAAGTTTAGACTCAGAAGTAACTATTAATAAAACTGAACGAAACTGGCTTGACTTTTCTGAAGCACTGCAAACCTATTCACTGTAGGGGTTGTGGACTCCTGGAAAGCAAAGATGCATAAAACCAGAATCCTAACTTTATGCAACTGGGTATGAAGAATATTGTCTCAAATCTGTGCAATAAAATGGAAAAACTTTTGCTGTAGTAATCTCAGACAGGTGTCAGCTTTGACACATACCAGACAATCTTTGAAAAATATGGCAATGAAATAATGGAAAATAACTTTGGCCTACAGGTTAAATCCTGCACACTGAGTAAAACTGGGCAGACTATCATTCAAGAAAATGGTACAAAAAAGAGGGAATTTCTTCTTGTTGAATTACTAAAAGGCATATCTTGAAGATTTTCTCTAAAGATTGAGACTAATTTCCAGGTTATCAAACTGTCATAACTGAGTCCTTCCACAGAATGTGGCCCTTCTGCACTGCATTTTTAACATAGCAAGTTGCTACAGAACACCTAAGGAAATAGTAAAGAGCTTGCAAGATACTGTATGGTGCAGCTAAGTTTTTTCAGATGTGTAGAAAGGAATTCCTAGATTCAGAATGCTAATCTATAGTGTCTGACATCTGTCACAGGGTATCGAATTTGGAATCCTGTGCATAAAAGGCACTCGGGTCTTTAACAAGCTACCCTTGTTTTGGCAAATTCGCTTCTACCTACTCCTATTTCTGTGTGAAGACAAAGGTGACAAGATGCTTCAAGTTAGATGATAAAAATATCTTTCCTACTGCTCAGTAACCTCCATGCACCTGGTCTCCATGGTGCTGTAGGATGGTGAGGCCAAGAGCCAGGCAGCTTTAGTTATCAGACTCTTCAGCATGACTCCCTTTGTGGAGATGGGGTAGGCAGAGGTTAAGCAGCAAAATTTCTGCTGTTAGACCAACGGCATCTCCTCTAATGTTACTGTGCGCTCAGGTACAACTGAAGAAAAGTAAGAAAAAACACACCAGTAAAACTCTAGAGGCACTGCTGTTCACTTTCAGACATGAAAAGAATCTCTCCCTTTCATTTTGCAAAACTTCCATAAGAAGAACCAAATCTTAGAAAAATTGTTTGTTTTTCACCCCTCTCTGGAGATTAACCGGAGGAGGGAGAACAGAGGGAGTTCCTGTGCTTTTTTTTCTCTTTTTGCACATGCACATTTTGTGCACACTACTGCATTATACTTTATGGCCACAGACCCAATCCCCTCTTCTCCTCTCCCCCATCCCAGGGTCTAGAGCAGTATTTCAGGAGCAGCTGGAACAGAGAGTGAAGTCAGGAGACACCTTGGAGGAAGTTACCTGTGTCATGGTGGGGTTATATGACAGCAGTTGTTCAAAGCAGAAGTCTCACTTTCTTGTAAGCTACTGCTTTCCACCCTCGTTCCCCAGCTTCTTTGCAAGGCTGCAGGAGCCCACATAAAGGCAAACTTTGCAGGCAGTCTTCTCCAACAGCCAGAAACCCCATCAGGGTCTGGGGCCTGGAGCTGGTCCTGGTCCCAGCTCTGCAGTACTCAGTAGCTGCTTTGCTCAGTGGCCACTCTCATGAGCAAGGTGATGCTGGCCAACCTGGCCATGAAAGTATTTGTCTGTTCCCAGTCTGCTTTTGCATTAATGATTTGTACTTTATTTTTCCACTAAGATTTTTTTTAACGGGCATAACTGTCTGTTGTCAACCTAAAAGGAAAAGCCTGATGTTTGCCATCCTGGGAGAGACAGCTAGGGCATTTGTGGAAGTCATTATTCTCCAGAGCTGCTGGTGGCAGCAGCTAGTGCTGAGTCCCCAACGGGAGAGACTTGGGCACGAGAGCTGCAGCCGTGGAAATGTCTTCCTGGCATAACAGCCATCTGCGTGATCCTTCACCAGACTCTTCCAAACTGCTCAGAAGAAAGATGTTATTGTGGGTTGAGCCAAATATGTTACATGTTTTCTTCCTGAAACAATTTATTCAAGTTTGGGGCATTTTAATAAAAGTCTAGGAAATATGGATGCTGTCTTCAATGTTGTTAGAAAAAGTCAAATGAGCCTTAAAGCAGCAATATTCTGGTTTAGGTCATCATTGGTTATTTTTCAAATAAGGAGACTTGTTTCTGTCATAAACTGAAAATGTGAGAAGCCACCAGTGGATACTCCCCCACTTGGAGCTCTGCAGTCAGCTCTGAGGCCCCCAGGATAACGGGGACCTGGACATGTTGGAGTGAGTCCAGATGAGGGCCCTGAAGGTGATCAGAGGCTGGAGCACCTCTTCTGTGAAGACAGGCTGAGGGAGTTTGAATTGCTCAGCCTGGAGAAGGCTCTGAGGAGACCTTGGAGCAGTTTCCAGTACCTAAAAGAGGGCCTACAAGAAATCTGGAGAGGACTTTTTACAAGGGCCTGTAGTGACAGGATAACAGGGAATGGCTTTAAACTGAAAGAGGGGAGATTTAGACTAATTATTAGGAAGAAATTCTTCACTATGAGGATAGTGAGGCACTGGCACAGGTTGCTCAGAGAAGTGGCTAGCCCATCCCTGGAAGTGTTGAAGGCCAGGCTTTGAGCAACCTGCTCTTGTACAAGTTGTCCCTGCCTGTGGCAGGGGGATTGGAACTGGATGATCTTTAAGGTCCCCTCCAACCCAAACAATTTTATGATTCTGTGTAAAGCAGACCTTTGGTCTGTCAGCCTATTTTTGTATCTCTGTTCCCTGGTAAATGCATAAAGTACTCCAACTGGCTTCACTCCAAAGGAGTGAAGTTAAGGAACTCACCAGTTAAGGAACTGGTGAGAAGTATGCAGAGAAATATTGGCTGGTGTCTTGGCACTGTCTTCACTCTTTAAACAAGAATTCAGCCTGTTCAGCAACCCTAAAGTTCAGACTTGTGGTTGTGATACATGGCTTAACTGCCACCAGAATTACCACCATTGTAATTGTAATGTGTTGTAATTACTGCAAGTTAAAAGATATTTTGTTTTGCTATCTTACTCTGCCTTTTGTCATATTTGCACAGCTCTCAAAGCACAGGGGTACGTGAGGAAGGAGCACAGCATGCGTTAACGAACAGACGGTTTTACTGCAGGGCAGGATGCAACAATCAATAATGTGGCTCTGCCAGTGCTAGCCACTGCTTTCTTCCCAAACCTGGTCAGTGGCTTGGGAAGTCAACTGTGATATTTATAATTCAGTAGAGTCTAAGCTCCCGTCGGCTGAACCACTACATCAGCCAGATTTAACCTGTTGGGTTTTTTTGTATAAGTCAGCTCCCTTTGTTCTGTAAACTACCTCTACAATATGAAGATCTCCCAACAGGAGCTGTTTTCTTTATTACATGGGTTATGTTACAAAGTTATTGCTGTATTCTCAAATTAAACAGAAGTATTGTATGGCTGTTTAAAGAAGAATAGAACAAACATAATTCTGTTTTGTGTGGGTGAATTTCTGTGAAAGTCAGCTTACTTTGCTTTGGGCTTCATTTGGCAGCGTGTCAATGCCTGTGTGGGGAAATTGGCATATATTACCTTTTCATTCATGGGATCTCATTTATAAAAAGAAAAGGCAAGTCCAAAAGCTTTTTACAAATTTCAGACCAGTAGACAGACCAAAGTCACAGAGATGGTTTAGTTTATTTTAGAGAAGATTCTGCTACAGACTCACATTCCAGTTTGGGTTGACATAATATTGTTATACGTTTGCACCATATGTTTATAATTTTAAACAGCTTGGGGGTAAAACAAACAAAAACTGTGCCTGCTGTTAGAGGCACCTATTGGCAATATAATCCTGGGCAGAAAATTCAGATGGTGAATTGCATCTCTCAGAACATCAGTCAAACCTGGTCAGCAAAGAAGGAGTAAACAATGATTTTATTAACCTGTATTAAGGTGGTGCAGCTGCTCAATTTCCTCAGTGTCCAACGCTGTGATGACCATTAGAGGGGCCCTGCCTCCAGCCAGGTGGAGGTAGGGGACAATCGGATTTACTGGACTGTGTGGATCAGATGGCCTGGCACATCAGCCCCACAGAAGTATAAGGCTCTAGTAGATACCGGTGCACAGTGTACCCTGATGCCATCAAGCTATTAAGGGGTGGAACCCATCTATATTTCTGGAGTAACAGGAGGATCCCAAGAGTTGACTGTGCTAGAGGCTGAAATCAGCCTGACTGGGAGGGAATGGCAAAAGCACCCTGTTGTGACTGGTCCAGAGGCTCCATGCATCCTTGGCATAGACTACCTCAAGAGAGGGTACTTCAAAGACCCAAAAGGGTACCGGTGGGCTTTTGGTATTGCTGCTTTGGAGACTGAGGAAATTGAGCAGCTGCACCACCCCCAGCAACAAGTATAGTCGCTACTCAAACTTTGGCTGCAGTGAACAGCGCAGCTACCCCAGCGGCAAGTACAGCAGCTGCTCAAACTTCGACTGCAAAATCCAGAAGAATTAGTAAAACACTTAAATGAGGTGTGTGGTCATTCTGGCCGTACCAGAGATGGACAAATCATGGCAACGTACTGGGGCTTGGCCTATGCTTACAGGGGCCTGTTCAACACTATCCAGCACCTTCAAAAAGAAAAGAATGTCGGCGGATGTGAGGGCAATCTGGCTGCGACATCTGTCACCCCATTGATCGCCAGGGTTGATTCGGCTGATCTGGCTGGCTAGGCGGGTGTCCCCTTCCTCCCTCACCGCTCCACGTGCATCCCTCCCGAAGCTCTGCACTCGGTCGAAGAGGACGACCTTCCCCGATACAGGCGGTGCCGTTCATCGGTCGTGGGTATACAGTAGCTGCGCTCCCCTGTTAGAACCTCCAAACAAGCTCAAGGTCCAGTTGTAGGAGAACGTAGGGTAGTCAAGCTTCCAAGACTGCAGACACATCCAAGTGAGGTGCTGCACGTGGCAGCCTGCCATTCTTAAAAAAGAACTGTCGTGGTTTAAACCCAGTCAGGTAACTTGTTCACTCACTCCCAATGAGCGGTGCTGAGCTGACAACAATCGAGGTCCGTTCCCCCCCCCCCCCCCCCCCCCCACCGGGTCTCTCCCCTTCCCCGCTCCCGGAGGAACAGGGAGGAGGATCGAAAGAGTGCAACTCCTACGGGTTGAGACAAGAACAGTCCAGCAACCAACGTACAATACAAATCACCACCGCTACTATCAACTACAACAATGATAAGGGAAAATAACAAGGGAAGAGAATACGATACCACCGGCCAAGAAACGAGTCCCACCCGGAAGCCCGTGTCCTTCCGGGTAACTCCCAGTTACCCCCCACCCCGGGCATGACGGCTGTGGTATGGAATACCTCCCCGGCTAGCCCAGGTCAGGCGCCCCATCTCTGCTTCCTCACAGCTTCCCCTCCTCCCTGGCAGAGCATGAGCCTCACAAAGTCCTTGGTCAGGGTAAACATCACTTAGCAACAACCGAAAACATCGGCTTCACCAACACTGTTCCCAGGCTGCAAGTCAAAACACAGCACTGCACCAGCTACCACAAAGGAAAAACATGACTGCTGCTGCTGAACCCAGGACAGTCACTGATAGTGTGTTAGTTTCTTAAAAAAAAAAAAAAAAATAAATTGAGAAACAGGTCACCAGACAAATTACATTCCTTTTTTTTTCTAATAGGGCATTTTCTTGCCAGACTTTACACTTCTAGTTAGGTTTTTATTTTAATGTATCATTTTACACATAATCCATAATGAAGAAATTATTTTAATTAAAAAAACAATACGGTATGTCTCACTTGCTGAAGGAGATCAAAGGAAATAATTTGTCTCAGTATTTTAGAAATGGAAATAAAATGGCAAAAAGGAGATTCCTTTATTCCTGGTGTGTAATATGACTGATGAGAAAAGTAATGCTTTTCCTTGGCATCTCCCTCTCCTTCCACAGTACAACACTGTCATCGTTTCCATAGGGAAAGATTAGGGCATTTTTTTATTTCCATTTTCATACAGCTTTTAAGGGCATACAGAAGAAGGGATAGGAGAAATGATTCCCTGATTATCCGGCTATTTCTTGTGGAAAACACCACCTCGAAGCTAACCCCTATCTCCCCAGTCACTGGAATTTTCTTCAGGGAAAAATGATTTTTGGGTAGAAAAGGGAAAAAAAAAAAAAGCAGAAACCCTTCATCCCTAAACTGTAACCTTTCATGTGAAATTGCTCAGTTTAGAAATGACTGTCCTGAGAAACACAAAGCTGTTTTGCAGCTGCATGGCCTCTGTAGTCTTATCTGAAGGTGAGACTCTTGGCCAACCCATAATATCCCTTGTGTCACTGTCTTTCACTTGTGGAGTTGATGTGGCTGGTCTCTGCAGCGGTCATTGTGTCAGCCTGCACCAGAATCATTGTCAGCTCTCTTTAATTACATTAAGGCAACGTTCCAGTATGAAAGTTCAGTGGTTTTATTCTGATACTTCTAATGAAAAACATGCTTGGTTGAAATACACCTATAACTTTCCATCAGTTCTGAATGATGAGGATAACTGCATTGATCTACAGAACCTATTCTTGTGAAGCTGGTGCTCCCAAGGACACTGTTTGCATCCTGCCTGCTCACAAAAGCACAAGAGCTTTTGGACATTTTCTCATTGTTAATGGATTTAGACCTTGTCTTGCTACTACAGTTAGTGATGGAAATAGCTTCTTTGTTCCCTAGTCAGGTTACTGATGGTTGTTTCCTGAGAGCAGGAAAACAGAACTTCAGTGCAGTGTTGGTGCAGTGGGTTCTGGGGGAGCAGAGGAAACCTTCTTGCAGGAGAGTTTCCACTGATCTCAGACTACATTTTCAGTGAGAGAGAGTGGTTTTGCCATGAATTTCTCAGCATCCCACGTCAACATTATTCACATTGCATTAGCCTCTAGAAATGCGCCTGGAAAAATACTCAGAATTAAGCTTTAGTTAGGAAAGCACCAAGCTCCCAGGTAGATGCTTAAATGCTTTTCAGAATGGGGTCCTTGCAGAGAAATCTATATATAGATATATGAATTAATATATATATTTAGATCTGGAAGCTTAACGTGGCTCATACTTGGCACTAAACACTAATTAACTACAATTACTTACACCTATATTTGGGAAACACATACAAATATGAGCCATACAAAATTAGATGGTCTGACCTCTTGACAGGCTGTTTCAAATATTATTAGCTGTTCATATTAATAGAAATCAAATGTAATAATTAGTGATTCAGAGAAAATTGTGGGAAAAATCAGAGTTGCTCAGCGCATTAGTGGGGAAAGAATAAAGCTCTAAGATGGGCAAATTGCATTTGATGAATGCCACAGGTGCAACACTTTTCAATACACCTTTGCTGGGCTAATAGCAATAAATGAGGCTCTGAGCTCTGTGAGGGGTGCCAGGCACTCTTCTAATAACAGTAATTCCAAAATAGTAGGTGAGTATGCTCTTAGAAATCAAAAGGAAAAATCAAAATACTGTCTCACTCTTGTTGAAAGAAGCTTTTAACTTCTTTTAATTTCTAACAAAAGAGTCCACAAAAAAACAACCCAGAATTATACAAATTTTTGCTGTACAACTTTCACCATTCCAGAAATGCAATAAATATATTTCAAAAAAACCTTTGGAGGACTGGACACTGAATCAAACCTGACATTGGGTCTCAGGGTAATAGCTCACTGAGTAAGGCCAGAAATACAGGGGAGGATAAAGATCCTGCAGATCTTCACTGCAGAGTGGACAGGTTTTGATGACTTTTTTGTCTTGCCTATCTTCTCAAACCTGCCTATTTTCCCAACTTCTTCATATGAGCCAGCAGCAGAAATGAGCTTTAGGAGAGGCTGGAACAAAGGGGAGGATCACAGAGTTAGTTCTGTGACTCGCAAAGGGGTTTAAATGCATCAGGAGCACTTGGCGGTCGTCAGCAATGAGCTGGCACTTGGGAATACTTGCACCCAGCTAATTATATGACCTGTGCTATCTACATACTTGGCTTTAACAGCAAACTTTGTGGGATTTCCTACCACATGTGTAGGAATTTACAGCCAGATTTTGCAGTTCAAACATTACTAGCTGAAATATTTATGTTCGGTCATTGTACCACAGCTAATTTATTGGAAGCTGTTGCAAAGGTGTTAAAGAAACAATGGAGGACAGCAACGTTTCACCTTGGGTGAATAACTTGCTTTTGGATATTGTGGATGATGACATTTTTTCTTCAGATAGCTAGTCATTTAAACTGATGAGCATAAAGTATCTGTTCTGCTAGTGAAGATAAACTTCGGTCTGGCTGAAAGTAGTATTGTCATGTGTTTGAAACAGAAAAAGGGATGAACAGCTGGGGACTGATGCATTAGGAACTTGTGGCTGTTGCTGTGCTTCAGCTGTGGGTGCAGCACAGGGCTGCCCATGCTTACTTTGCAGCAAGGTGAGGAAAAGCTATTATTTTGACCATCTCCTCTGACTTTCTGCCTACTCCAGGCTTCTGAGTTTCATGTGATCGTTCTTTCAGCTGGCCCATGACTTCCCATGGGGTTAAAGCATCGCTCTAGACTACAGACTGCCTGGTTCCCCTTATGATACTCATTTGGGGAATGCTGCTGCTCCCAGTTTGTGCCAGTTGTGGTAATGGTTGTCTACTGTGTGGGTAGTTGCCTACGGAATCTGTGCAGGTACACCTTATTCACTTCACAGATTTTGCTTTTCCTGAGTACGGTCTTCTGTCTCTGACTGCTCTTGAGGGAAATTGTGCAGGATTTTTTTAAAATGTATTGCCGTTGTCCGTGTCAAAATTAGCTTGTTTGGGAAAGCAACCACACCATATTCAGAAGACACTTTTTCAATGTTTTGTTTCTCCAGCTGCTTGAAAGCAGTGATTTACAAAGCCATAGTGGAATGGCAAATGTAGGTAAAGAAACCAGCCTGCAGGCGCTTACCACCTACATTTAACTGTAATATAAATGCCAATTAGTGCGCATATTGACAATTTGTTAGATCTTTAATACTTGTCTGAACAATAAACCAAAAAAGTCAGATGGAACTTCATTAAAACGTCTTTTCAGTCTAAAATAAAGTAGTTCATCGCTTGCATAGAGGAACTTCCCTTCAACAGCCTGGCTGTCCTCCAGGTTATGGTTCAGAGGCCTTTGCAACTAAATGGGGAGAACATTAACAGCAGCTGTCAAGTGTGAAAGTCTCACAGGTGGAAGGTATAGGCAGATGTTCCCCAACTTGTCCTTCTTTGCTGTCTCCTGGGACACAACACGCTTTCTGCAAAGACATGGCTGGTGTCTGGAGGAGAATGCATGTGCTGCTCCAGAGCTGATCTTTCTGGGAGGTGGCAGTGGTCTTTCTGGCTATTTATCTGCAGTAACTTCACTCACAGCTTTCTCCCCATGCTTTTTCCTAGACGGAGCACTGCTGACCCAGCAGCTTGAGAATGATGCAGGCTGTCTGGGTTTAGGTTGCTGCAAACTCCCTCAGACATATATCTGTAATAGAACTGCCTAAATAGTTCAGTGCTTCCTGGTCATGTCAGCAGGTACTACTGCCCCAAATCAGAGCTACTGCCCTCCAAAGGCACAGGATTACAAAGTGACCTGAGAGTGGTCTGTTGATGCAGCAGTGTAGCTCCTGCTCTGTATGTTGCAACTTTGGTCTAGCATGTAATTGGAGAAAACAACAAATGAGAAACCTGGATATTGTCCTCTGTGCTCTCAAAGACATTTTCTGTGTCATCTGGAAGCTCTGAGTACATGGCTTTGTCTCAGATACAGAGGAGGGACAGGTAATGGAAATTACTATAAAGAAAAGTGAGCGTATTGAATTAATTTGCTTAACTCATATGGGCACATTACATCAAGTTTCATTTCCAAGTTTTTAACCTCTCGTTACATGTTTGAGCATGAAACTACTCTTCTCAGCTGGTAAACCCTCTGCTTAAAAACTTGCTCTATCCAAATCTGAAGGCTGAAGAGGAACATCAATCATGAGTATCTCCCATGTCTGCTGTAATCATGTCTATTTAAAATCTACATGTTAAAATTAAGAGATCAAACTCAGCCTGTGCAACAACCGGCAGCTAATGAGCTCATTGTATGGAGAAAGCAGATAGACACCTTATTTTCTTTTATCTACTGACAGTTGCTGAGGCTTATTTGTACTTACCACATGCAATGGAGCGGACAAGTTGGCAGTATTTTGTGGCTCGCCTTGCAACACTTCATCCATGCTGTCAAATGTGGCATGAAACTGAGCCTCTAGTTTCTGCTGCAAGAAGGAAAAGAAGCAGATATTTCTAAAAGAGAGGTTTATTTGTTCTTTGTTCTTGTCTTCTGAGGGCTGTGGTCACCCCTGACAACTGAGCCTGTACCCTGCATATGTTGTAGAAATGGTTTTCAGCTTGCTAACTCCAAAACCATCAGAACATATAGCTGAATTTGCTAGTTTAGAGATATGGGTTTAATTACAACCTAAGCGCATTACGGAAGTGAATGCAGATTGATGTTGCAGAAGGATGGTGCAATGGCAGACAGAGATGGTTCGACTCCCTTGCATGGTAGCTGTTTGATGGGAGGCAGTTTCAGGGATGGCTTTGGATTGTCACCAGTGTGTGCTGCGTTGCTGCTAACACTAGGCTAGGTGGGCTCTGGTGGCATGGGTACAGAGCTGGGTGCTACTTGCAGGAGCCAGTGAGCAGTCCGCTCTGTGCCTGTGCCTGGGAAAGCTCCCGAACTCCTGCTCACTGTGGGATAAAAAGGAAATTCAATTGTTTTATCTGGATTCTGGGGAGAGGATGTGTGAGATCAAAGTGAAAAACGTTGCCTTGAAGTCGTGCTTTCCTCGAACATTTCCCTCACTTGCAGCTGAAGTTACTCCCTTCCTAGACTTGTGAGGAGTCTCAGAAATTGGGACCAACATCTGCCTTTGTGATACTGAGAAGATTGAACCTGCTAAAACATGCAGGTGCTCCTGGGGGCAGGGCATAGGGAAAAATGCCCTTTCTGCACTTGTGGTCACTCACAGAAGAAACCTGATGGGGCTTTCTGAATGGTGTGCTAGTCCTGGGGACCCTGGCCACCAAAGAACCCCTGTACCTCTTGCCCTCAGCCACTCTCTCGCCATGTGAGGATGGAGAGCAGTCAGGTCATGCACAGCTTTCTTTCTGCTGTCCCCTATGGTGGGAGTTGCCATTACTTCTCAAAGGCTGATTTGGAAAAGTGATGTTTCATGAAAAAAGCAGCAGATTTGGGAATTTTCTTTACTTACATAGACATGGCAAAGCTAAGTAGAAGTCACCACCTTGCATTTCATCTCTGAGGAGGTTAAAATCCAGTGCACTAAGTTAGATTTTGCGAGAGTTGAATGTACAAAAAATACAGTAGGTGCACAAAAAAAACAGTAGGTGCACAAAAAATTAACTGTAAGTTTGTACAGAACAGTTTTAGCAGGCAGTAGGCATCATGAATGTGTGTTTGTTCTCTTACTTTGTTCAGTAACTAATCTGTTTTGGAGACAGCATGTATAACGGGGCTTCCTATTGCCTCAACACATTAATGAGATTTATTTTTTGCAAAACTGGGCTGCAAAAGATTAAACCATTTATGACTGTGATTTTCATGCTTCTTTTTTGAAGTTTATATTTGGTACCACACTTCAACACCAAAGAAAAATTCTGTTATGCATTAATAAACATTTCACATACTTTTATGAAAGAAATCTGTGAGTTAACAGTATTGCAATACTTTACTTATGAGAATATGTTTTTTAATTACAAAAAGCTGGTGTTTCATGATAGGATAATGAGAGCAGAACATTTTCATGAGCCCTACCTACTCATGCAGTTAGGGGTGTATTTCTTTGTTCTGCATTGTCATGAGAAAAATGACGGGTTTTTTTGCTCTTAGGTAGCACATACAAAAAAAACCAGAGTTTCATAGTAATACCATACTGAGTCAATGAAAAACAGTTGTGATATGTTACCAATTATTTATGAAGGGAATCTTGGAGAAATGTTCTGAATATAGTACTTTTCTGCTTTTCTGTACTTCTTATATTTTTTTAAAATAACACAATTATCTTGGTTTGAAGATAAAACTCTCCTTTTCTGATGCACAAACCTATGCACACAGGTAGATTCACCTTTTCAATGAATAATGGAGGGCTTTCTAATCTAGCAAACGGCAGAAAATAAGCTAATGCCTGGAAGCTCTGGCTTGTGCAATTCAAACTTTAAGTATTTTTAGCACTTTTAAAGAACAAAGATAAGTACTGGTGTAGTTTCCTCAGAAAAGTGTTAGATTTTCCACGGAAGATACTCTTCCAATACAAAGAAATGTAATTACAAGTGTTGGACTTTATGTAGGAATTTAGAAAAGCTGGAGAGATTCTCTATTATTATAGAATTATGCCTACGGTTATGCAAAGAGAGCAGGTGACAAATCACTGTGGCTACTTTTTTTTTTTTTCCATTCAAATCTGTTAATTCATTCTAAGTACTAAAAACACCACAAAATCCTTGTGGCTTTTTTTGGATCTGCTCTGCATTCTTCTTTTGTTTGAGCTCTCTAAAGTTGCTATTTGGGCTTTTTGAATTTTCCAGGATGCAGTGGACTATATAGCATCCCCAGCAGAGCAGCAGTTGCCTGGGGAATATTACAAGGCAGCTGTTCTTCAGTAGTCAGTGGGTCTTCTCTTTGGTTTACTACTTAATGCTCCTGTTTTATATTCCATAGGAATAGGTCTACTTAAAGCTGAAAAACAGCTAGCTGTTTTTCTTCAAAACAGTTTAAATGCCATTCTCTAGTATGAATGTCCCTGACTTGCTGCATTAGGAGTGTCCAAGCAGAAGCGGGAAGGCAAAAGAGCCAGTGGTGGCTGCTTTGAGCTTGGAAAATAAAAACACAACAGAACAAACAAGTGCTAGTTGAGCAACTGAGAAACTTAATGCCTGGTTTGGCATCCTTCAGTTCAGTAAACATCTCAGTGACTAATGGTGTATGTGAGATGGTAAATGGTATGTATGTTCTTTTATTTTTTTTTTCCCAGAATTTGAGAATTTTAGCAAGTGCATTATAACAAGAAAGACTATGAGTCACTAATAAATAACCCCTAAAGATAAGCAAGGAATAAAGGATACAGTAACAGCTTAACACCGATAAATTGGCATAACACAACTGTAGCATTTGTCGTTTTCATTAGATACTGAATTTGGCTAGTCTTGTGCAACTGCGGAGAATTACTGGTTGGTCTTGAAAAGTTGAAGGACTCTTAAATATTGCCTCGTTGAGAGATAAAGTACACAGGTAGAGGTACAAAAGCTAAGGTTGAATGCTCTGCAGTTGAATCTTTTCTCTACCATAAATAATCACCCTTCCCTAGGACAGTTGCTGCCTCCAGGTCTGAATTACACCTGGGATCTGCTGCCTCTGTTGAGGACAGGGTAAGGTCACACCGCTCAGTTTGTCCCAGTCCCAGGCCGGGTTGCCCTGCCCTGCCCTGCCCTGCACACAGGATTTCTCCTGCACTCCTGTGCTGGTTGCCCTCGCATCCCTCCCCAGGCTCCTGCATAGGCTGTTATGGGGGAATGGAAACATTGGGCACAGAGAGAGTTGGTGGCAGCTGAGCTGTTTGGCAAAAGTGTGTGGGGGCTTTTGGACTCACACCTAGGACTCTCTCCCCAGTTTTTCTAAGTAAAAACATCTTTTTTTTTTTTTTTTTTTTTTTAGCAAAAAATTTCAAAGGGACATGTAACAGTGAGACAGGAAAAAAATTGACCCTAAAACCCAAAATTTGTGACCAGTTCTATGAATGGTCTGTTTTTTCATAAGGCCAGCTTACATATTTCAAGAAATTTCAACAGATATTTCTGTAGATCAGTTCTTGGCTATGCATGATTCCTTTTTATGCCATTAAGGTCCTTCCTCGTATTCTTTTATAGAATATGACATCACCAGTATCTGTAGCACCAGTCACTGTACTGGGGCCTGGGATTTCATGTGTGTGGAAATGTCAGATTCATAAAATGCCATGGTAAACTGGAACTTGTAAATCAGTCACAAAGGAGTTTCATTAAGCTCAGTGTTAAAGGAAGGACAAAGCTTTAGAGGACCCATAAATAATGTAAAATTAATTAGAAAATATTTGTAGGAAAGGTGATTAAGAGTCAACAGTATTTCTTCACAACAGTCCAAACACATGTATAGAAAGCTAAGAAGTCCATCATTTCTTTTTATTTTATTAAGTCTCATCTAGAAATCACCTAGCTCTCTTTTCAAGCAGCACTCTTCACTTGCCAGATACAGTAGCCTGGGATACTTTCTGCAAGACTGAAAGGTGCTCAAGAGGAAAGTAGTGTGATGTTATCTAGATAGCGGTGGCTGCGTAAGTAAATAATTTAATTCTCCTTTCATAGCACCTGCAGAGAGAACTATGATACAGAGATATGTAGAGCTCTGTGTAGCTCCCCAGCACTGAGAAATAGAGAGTCGCGATCAGAGACATGTATGTTCTTGAGGATCTGCCAACCTGTGTGAGCTGTAGCCTATCCTCTGGGAAAACCCAGGTTACCATTTTCTTTTTGCCAGTCCCCGTGGGGTCTGTGGGAGTAGCAGGATCTCTCTGGTGCTGGTCTGTGTGTGAGACTGTTGAGTTGCAGATGAGGTGTAGCTGCTTTGTGGTGCCAGATGTTTAAGCTTCTTTTCTCTGCTTTACTTTCCCCCACCTAATGTCCTCAAGGTGTTTGGTTGAGTACTGATATCTTCTTGTAAGCTGTATCCTAGGAAAAACTGTCTCAGTGGCCACCCTAGATCTTGAAATCTAGTTCCCATGCTGAACATTAGACAGGAGCTGCTGCCCTTGCACTGGAGAGGGCATTACTGAACAGATCAAGCACAAATACAGCTGTGTGTTTGTGGTGCCGGGTCAGCTGCTCTCCATGCCACTTCCATCCAGCTCTGGCTGAGCATCTGCATTTGGTCCTGTAAAGGTCTCTTTCTATACAACATATTTAATTTAGAGTAATACATTATGATTATTTTTTTTCAGTTGGTGGTGTATGGGTAAAGCCTGATAATATAAAAAAGTAGTTAAAATGATTCAAGTTGTTCACACTGCAGGATGTACCAGCTGCCACAGTCCTGCCCTCGAAAGAGACAGACTTGCTGACCTGATACTCTGGGTCTCTTGCATCTGAGTTATATGGTTCAGTTTTATTGCACATAGGGTGTTAGGTTAGGGTCAGGTTGTTATCTTGGCCATGTCATCTACCTTCAGTTACACAAAAGTAAGCAGGCCCAAGAAATTTTCTTCTGATATTATTCTGTATTTTAAGGCATTCCATTGTAAGCAGCTCTGAATGTAGCAGTGACCTCTTTACTGCTTTCAAAATGAAAGATCTCTCAAGCC
The DNA here is from genome assembly GCF_033815535.1 of Pezoporus flaviventris. Taxonomy (NCBI): domain Eukaryota; kingdom Metazoa; phylum Chordata; class Aves; order Psittaciformes; family Psittacidae; genus Pezoporus; species Pezoporus flaviventris. The sequence continues at coordinate 14,767,274 of NW_026892595.1, forward strand.
ATAGAGGTTTGAAAAAAAACATAAAAGTACAGAGCTGAAATAAAATTCCCTAAGCACAGCCAGCATCTCCTGTGCTCCTTTGCACTGTTTTCCATTTTGGGCACAAAATAAAAAGTGTGTCTTGGCTGTGTATAATTAATGTCATGGAACTGTGATCCTGGCATGACACAAGCTGTATCACTGAGAGCAGAAGGTAAGAAGAAATCATGATTGCTCAGCAATTTACACAGGAGGATGAAGGGGAAAGGCATTTTAAATTAATGGTTTTAAGGCCTTGATGTTGCCCTGCCACATTTCATAAATCTTTCCTGAGCAATATCTCCTGTGAAAGGGACTTCACAGTTGCTTAGGGAATACCAAACAGGTCCCTTTCTTCAGAAGGAAACCGTTTTTACATTTTACTTCAAAATGCACCCTGTGGAAGGCAGTAGTGTTTCAACTTATGCAATAGCACTAGATGTCTACTGACTGCGAAGAAGGGTTCTTCTTCTCAAAGCCGTTTCTCTTTGAAACAATGCCTGTCCCCTTTGATAAAAGGTTGAGCTCCCCCCACCGTGCTTGAGTGCCACAGCAGAGAGCTGTTTGAAGGCTGGTCCCGTGCCAGCAAGCCAGAAATGTCCCTTGCATCTCACAGCCCAGCTGCAAGCTCAGACCCCAGCATGCCACCATCCTCAGTACATGGGTGGCTCTGCCTTTGAGAGTGCTCTGTAGCTCTGTGTGCACTGTAAAATCAGTTACTTCATACAAGCACCACGGCACATTTCAACCTTTCTTTAAAACAGCTGGGGAGCAGGTTTAGGTACTTCTAAAGCTTTGGCAACATAGCAGGGGTGGGAAAACCCAGTGCACATGGTATTTGCAGTACTGAATTTTCATTTGGGGTGTTTCAGCAGCAGCACTGTGGCAGCAGGCAGTGTTTCTCCCCGACAGTTGCCCCATTACAAGGCTTTCTGCATCTTTTGGCAACATGTCTTACAGCATCTGTTGTAGGTTGTATAGGTTCCTCTCAAAGATTTTAATAATGGAGCAGATCAGTCTTCAAGTGAACTGTTTGCATTAACTGGCATTTACAACACAGTAGTTAGTGCATAGTCAGAGAAGGATAGATGTCCTGCCTTAATATATTCAGCAGCTGTTTATGTTCCTTATAGTACAACTTCCAATGCACAAAAAGCTTTTACCTCACATTGCCTGCTCTTGGGTACTAAAAACACTTGAGTGATAGCGCAAGTGACTCCCTTATGACAGTTATTTCCCCAAAATAATTCCTTATGCCTCCCTCATGATTGTCATTTGCTACAAAGTCATTTCACTATGATCCATACAGTACCACTAATGCATTTTGTGACTAAAAGCAATCACTGCTTAGCACTGGAATCCTAAAAAGATTGCATACAAAAAAACAAACAGGAAAAGATTGTACCATGTCCACAGGCAAAGACACAGGGAAGGGATTGGAAGAGGAAGGCAAGGTTTCTCCTGAGCTGGCAGGGCAGCTAGAAGCTGTTCAGAGGGTCACAGTGCAAGGGCAAGGTGCTTCCTCCATGCCCTGATGGTCACAGCCAGCCACAGCAACAGCACCTCCTGAGAGCTTTCATGTGGAGGAGCAAGATCATGTCCAGGGAGCAGAGGGGAGAGGATGCTGTGAAGTTTGACTAGCCCTTTATAGCACACTTACGGGAGGGCACAGCCCCACGTATTGGTCAGTGCTGCCTTTGGCCATGCCCAGCAGCTCCATTTTACCTTTGCAACCTTAAAGCTGGGGGGCTGATGTGGCCACCATATTAGCACTGCCCCAGCTAGCGCTACAGTTTTGTGTGTCGTGGTAAGCTGAGCTTCTCATTTTTCAATCAATAGACAAAATCTTCTAGAGCACACAGAAGATGCTGAGTTCAACCTTTTAAGGGGCACAGATGCAGGCATCATTCAGGGAAGTGCCAATTAAGAAAAATACTGACAACCCCCCTCTTCCCAACTTCTGTTTGTTTCACACAATCCTAGAATTTATCATGTTATAGAACGGTATCACGCTGTAGAGACAGAAATGTAGTCTGCTGGACATATGACAGACTCTTTCTATCCCAGGGAACTTGAAAACGTGACTTAGGAAGAAAAATTGAAAGAATGAAGATTTAGCTTAAGAAAGAAAGGGGACATGTTAAAAGCCCATAGGAAAACTACAGAAAAAGCTTTCATAATCAGAGCAAGGAATAATATGGTGTCCACGTTAATGATGGATAGATAAGAATTAAAATTGCACTGTGGCTGGAATTAAATACTAGGAAAACCCTTATAATGGTAAGAATATAGTCATTTTGGAAGATGGGGAAATTGTGGGGTCTCCATCACTGGCAGTCGTTAGTAACACATTACCAGGCTGAACTGGACTGATATAAATGTTGATCCTGCCTTGAAATGGGGGGACAGGTCACATGGCCTCTTTAGGTTCCTTAGAGCACTCCAAATGTATTTGCAGGTACACCAGAAAAAGTATTAATTCTCACTTTATTTAATTGCAGATAAAGTATTTGTTGAATAGTGACCGATTTGCTCAGTGAATGTTTAATGCTTTATATTTGGTTGACATTATTTAATGTCCCCCCTTCCTGTTCTTGTCAGACAGCTTTCAGCAATGACTAGGAATCTTTCTGCATTTCAGCAGACAGCGTATTAACACTTTTAAGTAGAATGATCTGTTACAAGTGTAATATACTCATTACAGGTGGAAATTAGAAAGCTTATTTGAGAAATATGAAAGTCATTAAAATAAAATGAGCTCCCAGATGAGATTTGGGCTACATGTAAAAAAAAACCTTCCTGAAAAAGACAGAATTTACAAAGCTGTATGGACTGTCCAAGTTTGGAATGAATAGCATGACTTTTACAAACGTGATATCAGAACGCCTAATTTCAGATGACTGATTTGGAAGGCTCTTATGCTTGGAGAAGAAAAAGAAATGCAAAAAAACCTAGTTCAAGTAATCCCAGGAATCTTCTGCTGAAGTATAAGGGACCTTTTGAACTTATGTTGTCTCTAGTAAAAACTTCTATGACAGGAGCTAAAATTAAGCACTATGCAAACACAACATAATTCACTGGTGTGAGAAGGAGTTTGACTGCATCATGGTCGTTGCAAATTGGGATTCTGATCTGCTACCCAAATAACTCTCCGTGGTTAGAAATGGTGTCCCATAATGTAAAAATCAAATAGATCCAGGGGGGATCACTGCCTCTTCCTGAAGCTTAACAAAAATGGTTTTAGCAGTAAAAGGTCTACAAGGCTGTATTGTAAGGCTTTAAGATCCTACACTGAATATGTATATTCAGGCTTTTCCATCAGTGCAGAGTTAAGATTTAAAAATAACCCTTTTTTTGAAGAGTTGAAATTGAACATGATTTGGGGATAGTAAAAATGTGGAGGAAGAAACATCTTGTGGGAAATACTGTCCAAAATCATAAGCATTTTGCTGAGAAAAGGTGAATGTGCTGAGACTATCATGCAATGATGGTTTTAACTTGTGACAGCCTTTTTGCAAAAGGGAATGTTTAACAGAATCACAGTGAAGCTGCTGAAAAGGCAATGTGAATTTTGCTCCAGAAATTGCCTTTGAAAACCAAATCCAAATGAGGGCACAAACTTGGCCACTCTAGTTCCAGCTCTTCCTTCCCTGTCCAGCACTGGTTTTGCTTTTCTGCATCACTCTTCTGAAGCCTCTGGAGGTCAGTTAGCACTTCACGCAAGCTGACATGCACCAGCTGGTTACAGTGGTGTTTCTGGCTGTGTAAGTCTGGTGAGTAGGGCTTGTAAAGCCGTGTGACCACAGCCATGTCTAGCTGACTTTGGGAATGGGCTCTGAAACCCCACTATAGTGTATAGCAACTGGCTCGGGGTAGAGATGAGGGCAAATATTCCTCACAGGTACTGGAATGAAACAGAGGCAGTTGTTTTAAGAAGTGTGACCTCCAAGGGATGCTGTAACATTCTGAGCAATTTTATTCACCATTTGTGATTTTGAGAAGCTATTTTATTAGTTGATGAACTCCAGTTTCTGTGGAAAAGATAAAATGGATCTCAAAATATTACCATAAAATGTATCTGTATGGGAAAATGGAATCTGACATTTGCGCTTTATTAACCATTAGGAGACTAGATTGAGTCTTTAGATCTACCACTGTATTATGTAAGAACCTGGTAATGGTTGATTTTACTTTCAGTAGAATGGAGACAAGAGTTCCTGTCTTAGTTGGCTTTCCTTACTACCTCTGATGAAGATGTTTCTTAACTAATTATGAGTACCAGAACAGAAGCCCTCAGCATCACCACTGTGATAAAATAATTTATAAGAATAATAGATCAGATGCTTCCTAACTTGCATAGAATGAGTTAGTATAGTCTAACATGAAAAATAATAATGCTGAAAGGCAAGCCTGCAAAAAGAGCTGGCTGAATAATTCATACTTAAATTGAATCTGATAAATTTTGCTCCTTTTCTCCATTGACAGAAAGTCTATATACAGTTGACTGTTTCTGCAGATTTGTTCTGTTATTCTATGATTCATGTGCTCTACAGATCTCTTTTGGAGCATTGTCTGTATCGTTTAACTGTGACTGGTTGTGCAAGCCACGCAGTGTTTTTTCTCTTTCTTGATGGTGCAGCACTAATGCTAACATCAAGGACTCTGATACTAATGTTTACAGAAAACAAACATAAAATTCTCTTCCTATAAATATTTGAGCACAAAAACTTAGCACTTGCTTTACATGAATATTGATGATAGTAAAATATGGTGTTACGGGTTTTCCAAATGTTCATGGAAAGTTAAACAAGGTCAAAGGCAGACTGCTTGCAGGTGTGACTGAACATTAATGCTGGCTTTCCCTGGTTTCAGAACTATGACACAGTTCTAAGGCATGCAGTTGCCAACAGGATACTTTTATTCTTTCCTCACCCTAATTCACGTTTCTTATATGTGAACCCTGACATGGATTTAGAAATGGGAGACGACCTATCAGTACTGATGGCGTAAGGTGTGTTCTAAGAACACACATTAGTTTAGATCCTTAGGAGAGCTGCATGATGTCCCTGATGGCAGCCTTGCTGGCATGCATGCTCCCAACATGGGCCTGCTGGCAGTTCAGCAGGGAGGACAAAACCCTAAAACTTTATTGATTTTTTTAAGGTAACCACTGGAATACCTGCAGTGAATCACTGTAAAGCACATGTGTCTGAGTTCACTCTGTCTGTCAGAGTGCCAGGAAGCCCAGATAAGCTGTTTTAAAAATACCACCATAGAACCAGAGTTTCCTAAGTCCCCAAATAGCAAAGCAATTTCAGAAGTACAGCAAGATAAACAAGGAGAAAAATATGACAGCAGAACAGTAAGTGCAGGCTGGGTACTCTCTTGAAACATCAAGTGTTAATCACAGACTGCAGCCAGGAACGGGGAACATGGGAAAAATACTGAGTAGTGACATTCTGTAATTGCAAATGGCATGGTGAGTACTAATAATCTTCATCGTACTCAGAAACTGTAGAAACACTCTCTGAGTGATGCTTGAGAAAACAAGAAAAACTCTCTTCTTGTGAAAGAGGGTTCTTTCCTTCTTGGTACTCGGCTTCTACATGCGAAGGCTAACGGTGGAATAGAAGATGCCTTTTGTGTTTGTAGTTTAGCTCCTGCGTTGCCAAAATCATGGAGTATCATGGTCCAGCTGGCAGCTCATGGGCTGATCTCATGTGCAGGATTCTTTCTGCAAGTCTCCCTTTTCATCAGTGCACCCAAGGACCAACACTTCAGCTGCTTTAACAACTGCCCCTTCCACTCGTGCCCTCACCCACAAACAGATAGTGCTTAAATCCTGAACTGGTGCTTCCTGGCATCATAAGAGGAACTGCCTTCCCTGCATGGGTCTGGCTTGCTTGGCTTCCAAAACTGGAGCGCAGTCCTTCTCGATAACAAAGCTAGAGCACATTTGTTCACAAGCAGAATTTCCTCATAGACACTTAAGGAGAAAAAAAAATTTGACCCTAGGTGCTTAGAAAAAAAGAAAAAGAAAAAAGCTGGTGTTTTCTGTTATTGGATCAGTGAGGTTTTTGAGAGGTTGTTTGTGGAAACAGAAGTAGAAGGTGGAGGAGCTGACATTTCAAGGGTGTATTTTATACACAGAAGAAATCGAGTATGAATACATTTTGGATTAATGAATTTGTATGTTTGTACTGAGATATCTTTCTGTTTGAAATACAAGTACTGCGACTATATGCATCCTTTACTGAAATACAAGATACACTTCCTGCTGGTGAAGAGCAGGCACTTTTTCCTGGAAAAACACCTACGGCCTCAGTATATCTAGAATTATTGCTAATATTCTGCCTTCAGGTTCTTGTGCAAAAGCAGTATGTATTTAAATTAGCATTCTATTTTAATGAAATGATTCCCTGTTGATAATGACAAGGTTACCAGCTCCCTTCTCCAGTTACAGAAATTCTTCCACAGTCAAGGCGGGAGCTTTCCTCATTGATATTAATACATCAATCCAATTATAACAGCCTCAGATAAATGGGCCAAAGAAATCGATTTCATTCTGCCATGCTTCACAGTCAGAAGAATATTTCTTTTCAGTTCACATCTTTGCATCGCAGGTCATATATCTCATAAAATTTAAAAATAAAACCTGCTTATTACTAATTACGTTTACTCTCCCCAGTGCCATCAAATTCATTTTCCACTACAATACTATTACAAATATTCCATTTAGTTGCTAGGACTGAACATCTTTATGAAGTCTTTGTCAACTTGTTATTACAGTAACATGTGGCTTATAACAAGATGGTTTTTAGGTTCATTTTTAACATGTTTAAATATCAAGTTGCCTTTACTTTGCCCTATGTAATAAACCACTAAATGTGCAGGAGAAGGTTAATGTAATAGGCAAAAGAAATCAATTTCAAGTTTCAACTAATAGCCTGAATAGTTGGGCAGATCTCATCAAAGTTTTCTGTTTGAGGTTAATTTGACAGTGGGCCTGACATCAAGAAACAATTACTGGCTTTAAAGTGGTTCTTGTCTTTATCTCCCATTTTAAGACACATCAAATGAAAATTAGAAGAAGCAAGGGAGATGAAATGTTATGTTTAACATTAAACTCCTGAGCATGTAAGTTCATTTTACTTGCATAGCTTGAGAGGTCAATGAAATGCAAGGGCTAGGGCCCGACCTCTTTGCATTGTGTTTTGTAATTACAGCTTATAGGAATTCATGTTATTGTTTAGAGCAGGGATGCCGTCAGATGTCTGTGTGGGTGAGCTTCTTTGTACTTGTTCTAATGATTTTACGAAAGCCATAGCTGCCAGCTCTTATGCTCCTAGCTGCAGACTCAAAGCAAGGAGCTTGCCTAAAGTGAGATACAATGATATCACATCTCTGGCTCCATTAAGAAGCTTGCTGCTAGTTGGTGCTTCCTCCTGATGAGCAAGGTCACCTGGAGGGCTGCAGTTCATGGATGCAGAGAAGATGAATTCATTCAAAAATTAAGAGGACAAGTGTGTAAGAGGTATTGATTTTACCCTGAGACTTGTGTCTCTTCAGACCACTCTTCAGGTGAAAGTCCCTGGTCCTAGTGCTGGGTGTCCTCAGTTTAATGGCTTTCCAAATTAGCATTAAATTTCTGCTAAAATGGATTTTGGGAGCTGAATAATGCATAAATAGAAACATACACAAACCTATTTCAGGATCCCTGGACTGGCATGTCTTCACTCAAATGATAAGCATCTAGCTGTGGCTGTGAAGCGAGGCACATCAAAATGTCCTTGTGCTGTCATAAATTCTTAAATTCAAACTAAGAGAATCCAAATATTTTATTCAAAAACTCAAAAGCTTTGCCTCAGTTTATTGACTACTTGTGTGCTGTATCATATCACTTGCTGTATTCTGTGTAGGCAGCAAATACATCCATTTGGTGCAGATTTCACAAGAGCAGCAGATTAGAACTTTACTTGAATCCCTGTATTAGGATGAACAGTCCATAAAGGATTGATCCTAGAACGTGTGCATTTTCTGGCACAAGTGAAGAATCTGATGTTCTTGCATTAAGTTTAACCGATGTCATTTACCTGGACTTGTGCAAAGCATTTGTCCTGTGTGACATCCTTGTCTCTAAATTTGAGAGAAATGGATTTGATGGAAGGACCAGTTGGTGGATAAGGCATTAGCTGGATGGTCACACTCAAAGAGTTGTGGTCAATGGCTCGATGTTAAAGAGGAGAACAGTGACAAGCAGTGTTCTTCAGGGGACCATACTGGGACTGGTGCTGTTCATCATCTTTGTCACTGACATGGACAGTGGGATTGAGTGCACCCTCAGCATTTGCCAATGACACCAAACTGTGCGGTTTGATACGGCAGAGGGAAGGAATGCCATCTAAGAGGGACCTTGGCAGGCTTGAGAGGTGGGCCCATGCCAACCTCATGAAGTTCAACAAGACCAAGTGCAAGGTCCGGTATCTGGATTGAGCAATCACAAGCACAGATACAGGTAGTGAAAGTGTTCAGGGCCACGTTGGACAGGGCTTTGAGCAATGTGGTCTATTAGGTGTCCCTGCCCTGGTAGGGGATTGGAACTAGATGATCTTTAAGGTCCCTTCAAACCCAAACTGTTCTATGATTCTATGATTTAACTTGACATATACCAAGAACAGAAATCTATTACTTCTGGACAATGTCATAGCACATTTTGTGACTTGAAGTGTTCTATAACTGATACGATGAGCCACTGACATTGTTTGGAAGATTTTGAAAAGCATTTTTTTCTTACTATAGTAACCCGATTTGCCATCAGAATAGCCTTCCAGTCTTAAGTGCAGACTGCAGAGTTACTAATTAAGACCCTAGAAAAAGCTGAAGAGATACAAATGAAAAAAAAAAAATGTAACTACTGAGAAAGCACAGAGAGAAATAGCATACCAAGTAGAAGCATCAAAATGAGCACAATACAAGACACAGATCAAAGCTGAATTGGAACTTACCATATTCTGGTGATACACATAATAGTGTCTCTGTTGATGCTATTGAGTATTTCCTGAAACAGAAAAGTGTACCCACAGGAAAAGGATAGCATCAGATACCACTTTAAGAAATTTCTTTGTCTGGTTTCTGTGGCAAAGGTTAAGCAGTAGATCACATTGGATGACGAGCATAACACCTTTCTGGCCTTAAAATCTGTAAAAGGTCACAAAAATGCAGTTTAAAAAAAATAAATTGAAGAAGTATGTGTGGACTGGTATTACTACACAGTTTTAGTGATTGCTATCCAGTTCCACACATATTTCTTCAATATAATTTTTAATGGGCTCTATTTCACCTACATAAATGTCCCTCTAGGAGCATTAATCCAACATTTAGATAATAAAAGTTCTCACCATTTAACCTTACAATTGCCTAAAATGTGTAGTCGTCTGCAACCTGATACATCTATATGACACAGTGCACTACCTCCCTGAAAGCAGTTAGGAAGTCACATTCAACCTGCACTAAATTTGCCACAGGAATTTTAGAGTTGGCTTCATCAGTCTGGTCTCAAGGATTTCTGCACCACCTCTGCCACAGGTTCTCATGAAACTGTCATTTACCTGTCTCGTTCACCTGTCACTGATTTGGCCCTGAAGGTGTGTGTGACTAAATCAGAGAAAGTTAAGAAGGGAGAATAGAGGTACTTCCTATTTTATCTTTCCTTCAGCTATTGCTGTTCTTGTGTTTATTTTCAGTATTCATGATGTACATTATCAAGGCCCATTTGTAAACTCTCAGCTTTAATTCTTACATCAAATTTTCAAAAGAAGGATTTGAGTAATGGAAACAAAAAGAATATTACACCAACGAAAACTGCTTTTTCTATTCAGCACAACTCCACAGTTGAGAACTATTTAAAATATGTTTATATATTCACATATTTTCTGGGTTTGGATAAACTGAGAAATCTGGTGCATATTTACAATAGTTTGAAAGTTCAGTTATTATCACCAGAAGTCATCATTAAGCCCCCAGATAAACAATGAAATGTCACTTGGTTTGACAATGCAATAGGAATAATTTCTACTAATTATTCCTGTGATTAATTCGGCTCATTAGGTTTTCCTAGAGGAAAAGGAAACTGAAAAATCAATGTTTTAGTTCACTTTTTCCCTCCTCCCCCATCACCTTGGAATGCTAGTTATATAGTTTGCACAGTAGTAAAGAGAATCAGAGGGCATTCAAGGAGACTAAAAAATATTAAACTTAAAACCAGTGGTGACTAACAATAGATGCATCTGTTATCAGAGTGCAAAGAAGTGTTTATTCAGAGGGATGTTCTGTCTTTTTCAGTCTTTCTTTAGACACTCTTTTTTTTTTTTTTTTCTTTTTTCCTTTCCTTAAAACAATCACATCGATGGCTCTTTTGGACAAATTATCTCGATTAATTTCTGTGTTGATTCAGCATTACTTCTTTTTCTCATATAGTGCCTAACCGTAACACTTGTTTCTTACCATTTTTTGCTTATTAAGGTGTTTGCTATCTCTTTAGCTTTGCATTTAGTTTTTCCTTTTTTAGTATCTTCACTCAATTTCACCACTGCTGATGTGAGATCTTTCCTTTGCTGTCTGAACACAGCTAGGAAAGCCAATGAACAGTCAAAGTGTTTTAACCACAGGCTTTTTAAGCTGGGGAATTGCTTTGGTTGGGAGAATTGGTCAGACAGGCCTTCAGCTTATACTGCAATTCAATTAACCGTGATGCCAGAGCAGATGTCAGGATTGTGGTGTGACAAGAGCAAGTCATCAGCTGGTTTGTGATTTTTAGAGGATCTATAAGTCTCATCAAAACATCTACCCAGTCTCGGATGTGTGGCATGCTAGTCATTAATGAAAAAAAAAAAAAAATCAGTGTTGTTGAAGACTGGAACTGATAGAAACTTTCTGACTGAATGTTTTGCCCTCTGAGGAGCCTGATCAGTCGGGGAAAAATGTTCCTATGGTTTGTGGCACCTGGGGGAAGCCCAGCTTTTTCTAAACTGAGCACCTATCCCAGTCTCTACCACTTTGGTGCTGCCCAGAATCTCACTCTTGAGCACCTGTGGCTCCAAAATTTTGACAAAGAGGTCCTCAGGGGTGATTAGAGAAAGTCAAAGAATAGGATTGGTCTTAAGCTATTTTTGTTGTCTAAGGAAAGATGACAACATTTGGGTTATATATAGCTCACTCTCTAGTCATTGCAGAAAATGGGTAAACCAGAGAATGGTTTGATCTGTCCTTTTTTTTAAGGTACTTCAGCTGAAATGGATCATCCTTCAGGAATGTCTGCTTTCTTCCATTGTTCAGAAAGCCTAAATTAGATTTCAATGTAAAAATTTTAGACAGGAAAGCAGGGACAGAGTAATCCTTCCCCAAATGACATGTAAATTCATATGTATGTTTACAGTTACAGTTATATATATGTATATATGTATATATAAACAGATATACAGATACGTATAGAATAATTTGAATTCTGCAAGAAATTTTAGTTGATGATTTTTCTTTTTTTAAGATATGGTTTTGAATTTCTTGGGAAAGGTGGTTCCAGTTTTCATGGAATTCTGTGTATAACAAATGTTTTGCTTTGTCTTTCTTGTAGATTATGACATCTGAAATCTGCTAAGATGTGAATAACATAGCATTCTAACAGAGAAAATAGAACATGAAAATCCTGGCTTTCTTGCAGTTCTGATAGGAAAACAAAGAAACTTTTTTCAATGCTGAAAAGTAACATTATCGGAAGTCACACCTAGCTGGTTATATTCAAATGGTTTTCATCAAAAGAGTGCACACACACAGAATAAACGATCTAAATGCAAGACATATTTTTTCAATCTCTCAATATTGCTATCATGTTATGAAAAGAGAGGTAGGCTAATTTACCATTGCTGGTTGAGCTGTTTCAGCGTGGCAATGAATAATTGGCCAATAGGTTCTGAAACAGATGTAAAGTGGCAGTGCAATGTTTCCAATGGGGTTGTTATAAAACACTTGCTTTCTTAGTTTCCGGTATAGATGGCTTTGGGCCATATAATCCATCAAAGAAATTGGTAACTAAATGAAATCCTTATTCTATCTGGAAATAAAAATCTATTTACGATATTTAGAAGGCCTTTCACTGTACTATCTGAGCACCTCAGAAGCCTTGCAGTAGCTTCACTTCTATATAAGTAGAAAATGGAGACCTCCTGAGTAACTTGTCCAAATTCTTCAGAAAGGTCTCTGACAGAGTGGTGCTGGGCACGCAAGTCTTTTCTCGCAGCAGAAGAATTATAGCTGCATGCAACCTACAATTGTAAAGGACCTTGATATAGAAAACTGTAGGAGACGTAAAAGAATCAGTAAATTCAAAAATTGAGGTAATATCTGGATTGCACATCTTTATGACAGCAGAGAAAATAACTAGCTGTAAGCAGCTAAAGGGCATTCTGTGGTTTCACATATGTATGCTGCTCCTGTTCCCATTTCTGTGGTTGTTTACTATTATGGCACCATGGCTTATGATATCAAGTCATCTCATATAATGCTACTGACATTTCAGTGCATGTCAGATATGTTTTAGTGCTGCATGAAAACATGAGGTTTTTAAAGAACGTATGTCTCAATATATTCCATTGCATTTCAAACATCCAGCAAGAGCAGCATTAGAAATGTGTCTTTGATACCTTTTAAGAAACAGAAGGCTGAATTCCATGGTTACACCATGGCATCTGCAGAGTTTTCTTTGCAATTCCGAGCAAAACTGGGAACAGAACATTTTAAAGCATTTCTCCATATTTGAAACATTCTAAGGATTTGGTCTTATTACAGGAGCACACAGAATCTTTAACATCAGTGACTGGCTTTGAATGCAACCTCTGCCTATTTCTCTGATTATGAGCGTGGTGAAAAGTATGGCTGGATAGAAAAAAAAGCATGTCTATTGCTGGTGGTACTACTTTTGCACTTTTGTTGACTGCTTATTTACCCAGTTACAATTTACGCAATACATAAGGATAGAATGTGTATAAATGGCCCATGAATCCATCTGAACTTTTTTAGGTTATGATGATCAGGTGAATTAAATTGTATTTTCAGCTACTCTCCCAGTATCTCTGAAGTGAAAATCTGGGTAAAAAAGATGATTTTGGTTTACCTCAGAAGTGATATTTTAAAAGTGTTGAGAACAAAAAATGTCATCTTTCTTTGTAATAGTGATGGAAAAATCTCTCTTTGTTTTCAATTGTCTGAATCACATCCGCTAGCAGCACTCAGGAAAATGTGTAGAATGTAAAATATTATTGGATCCCAAAGAGGATGTGGTACATATTTTATTTCAGAACATCAGTTACACTGCTGAAGTAGGATACTGAAGTTGCCAGCTTATCAGACAATTATGCATAATTCAAGATTTCTGGAGACTTGAGTCTCAGGCTTTCTAGTTAGTCATTCAGGGACTAAATTTTTAGATCACTGGCCTGAGTTTGGTGCCTAGTTTCTCTGCAGTGCTTCAGGAGACATAACTGTCTAATAATGAGATTTGCAAACTGTGCTGAGCTACTTAAGCTAGCCAATAGGAACTGTAATGAACAGAGGTGGTCTTAAACTGTCCAGTACTTATAACTTGAGCCCCAGTGGGACTCACAACACTGAAGCTCTACTGTATAAGATTACGTTATTAATTTCTCACAAAACGCATCTGGAGAAGCGAATGGTGATAGTTCCCTAACCTTTTATCCAATAACTCATGATTAAAGTACTCACCCAGGCTGCAGGAAAGGCAGATTCAATGGTCTCCTCTACTTAATGAGATTCAACCCACCCCCTCCATGTCCCAGAAGACCATCATAATGGATGGACTATAGGCTATTCTGACTAAAGCCTTTTCTCAGTCCCATGAAAGCTGTTTCGTGCTGTCTGACATAATTGAAACTAGTGGCAGTGCTCTTGTAGCTATAATGGTCTAAGAATAATAAGAGAAGAAAAGCTTGGTGGGAAAAGGTAATGTCTCCTATAAGAACATCTGATGTAGCTGAAAGAAAAGGACAAGCTCAGGGTCATCTAAGACATTCCTTAGATCTACAGTAGAATTTAATTTCACAATAATACATTTAGCGTAAAAGATGTAAGGCCAAAGGCAGAATTATTGTGACACTTGGGAATGCAGACTTCATCCCAACTCAGATGAGCACTTAATATATATTACTTATTCACGGGATGAGGGCATGGCATTTAGGTAGCTAAGTTAGATGGCTCTACCTCCACTGTTGTTTTAGCCATTTAGCATGTAATGGTAAATGGTAAAAATGGATAAAACAGGGCATGCAGCTGGAAGTTGTAAAGTGTTATATTTTTTCTAGCACAACTTTTAAATTTTGTTCATCCCCATCATTGCACACAGCTTTATGTCTTGGTAGCTTGAAAGATGTCCTCATCAAAGGCAATATCTCAGGTTTACACACACGTTCAGGGAGTTATTTCAGACCATCCCACCTCTGTTTTATGTGGAGTACTTTCTGTTTAATGAACTTTCTTACACCAAGTGTCTGCTTCCAACAGAAAATAGATGTTTTTCATCAGATCTGCTTGAAAACAGTTTGTTGTTCTGGGCTGGCTACTCTAGGATTTGTCTTGCCATGTATTCTCCTCCATACTGGACACCTTCAGGACTGTGCACAGGGAACTGTGCAGGCAGGGGGCATGTGGGGTCCATGCTCGTGGCCCTGTCTCCTGGCTTGTTGATCTGACATCAGCTCAAACTCAGCACTCTTACCTTCATCTTATCATTTTTCTCCATTATTAATTTTCATAGGAACATTATACTAACACTCCTCTAAAGTCAGAGGCCATATATGGTCTCCATGAGAGAATAAATCAGGAGGCATTAGCTGTAGTTTGGAGAATGAATTTATATTGTTTTTCACAGTTACATACTAAATGCTAGTTAAACAATGTCCAACAGCCAAGATAACATCCCAGAGGTCCAAGAGTACAGCTGTACTATTTTCCAGACCACCAATCCCTCATTTACTGTTAACAATCTCGTCAACATTGTTAAAAAAAGTTAACATTTTCTTCTCATTTATCTTGCAGAATTGAGCGCTGGCAGCTGTAGTCCCTCAATATTAGGATAATGCATAAAACCAATTTATTTCATATATATATAAATTATCTATATTATTTGATATATATGTATATGTGTATATATATTTTTTCTAGAATACTTTTATATTTCAGCCTCACTTTTAAGAATTTGAGTTATATTTGAATTATGACCTGTTGTCTCTTGTCTGTCATAGGCAGAAACAGCTGTACTATAAGAAAGACATGGAGTAAAGGGAACAAAACAGGAGAAAGGATTAAGATAGAAAGTAAAAATATTAAGTCAGATTCTTTGGTTAATCAGGTCCAAAGTTCAGTTAAACAGTAAAGTCATATAGGGAGCCTTTGGCTGGAAATTCCATATTTAGACCTTTAATAGTATGTAGAAAGCATAAAATTCAATCACATACAGGCTTCCATCTAATTCGGAGCAGAGTCAGCCTCAGAGGTCTGAATTTTCTTCTTATTTGTTTAATAATGTTTGTTACACAAACAAATGTCATTAATAGTAAGCATTAAAATCAGAAGAAAAACTTGATGGATTGGTCAAAAGGTCAGGTAACATAGGTTTATACAAAGTCCAAAGAAGCAAAGAGTGCATTTCTTCGTGGCATTGCAGTGTCATTAACAAAGTCAAAATCTTGCAGAGAGCCCTCTCACTGCTGTTACAGGACAGAGTAAAGGAAGAACTTATTGATCTGCACTTAGCATTTTCTAAAGTTGGAAACACTTTCGGACCATTTTAGGTCTTGTACTATTCACTTCTCAAAATAATGATCTTTCATACGCAGAGTGTGATTTTCTGCTTACAGGGATGGCAGATGCAAAAGTATTTCAACAGCTTGTGGAAGCAGTTAGAGCTGAAACATGCACCAAGTGGAGTTTTACTGAGACAGTACCATTCACTGAAGACTGGGTGGGAAGATAGTATAACAGCTGCAATCCATGTAATGAGGAGGCTTAGTAGGAGTTATAGCCAAAACCTTTAAAAGAGAAACAAGGAAATTTTGCACTTAGAAATACAATTTTGTTTGAGGTTTTTTTGCTTTTGGTAAATTTTTCAAACAAGTATCAAAACTGATGTTCTCTGTTCTTCAGAATCTGTAGTAGAGAAACCCTAATTTCACTATGACATGATTCCTTCACTTAATATAGTTTTATTCTATTTGCTACATCACTTATGTGGAGCTGTTTTCACATTGTCAGACTGTATTGTTCATCTATTATAATTCATATTATTTTAATGTTCTGTATTTGTCCAGTGCTGTTAAAATGCTTTTAACTTTTTGAGACAACATTTTTTGGCAAAGTGTGATGATTTGAAACTATCAAAACAAACAATTCAGTATTTCTGATTCTAGGCCTCCAGAAGGTGATTCATCCTGTTCTAAAACAGGTGTTGCAAAGAGCTGTGATAAATCATCTGCCAGAGGTGCTCATTCCCCTGCACTGATTGGGAACTTTGTTTAGGCAACTAGTTTAGACTTTTTCAAGAAATTTAGATGTCTGAAGTGGGACAAGAATCCCATCCAAAATAGACCCAAATTCAGAGATTAGCACTGCGAATAAGGGACTCTTAGTTACAACTACTGCACCACCCATGAGCTAAGTTTAGGTTTGAACAAATGGCCGGAAGGGAGGGTTATTTTTGTATACGTTATCTTCAGTTTTCCTGGTAGGGTTTCTTTTGTTTGTTTCCTTGCTGTATTCCTTTTATTGTATTCCTTTTGTAGGCTTGTAGATTATAAAATCTAAAACCACTGACTTCCCTCAACCCATGTTTGCATCGCTTCTGAATTTGGCCATGTGAATCAACTAATTACTTAAATCCAATCAATTGTCTGACCTGCAGCAAGCACAGTAAATAATCCTTGTTGGTGAGGATGCTAGTTTTCCTTCTTGCAGGATGCTCTCTAGGACTGGATTATGTTTTAAAAATTAAACAAAGTCATGGGGAGACTAAGCTTTAGACAAACACTTTTTCTGATCAGTTACTCTCTTCCCAGGAGCCACATGCAATAGATGTCATTTTTCTTGAGTTGTAAAAACTAAATACCCTCAGCCTTGTTCTCTGGTTTCCTTTCTGACTCTATTCAGTGAACTACTCTCTCAGAGTATAATTGGGACCTCTGATGCTATGTTATACTCCAAAGAATTACAGCAAGAAGCAAACCTGTGATTTGTAGTGTTCTGCACCCAGACTGCATTATGCTATGGTCAGACTAAGAGAGCAAAACTTGGGGGTCTTACCAATTATTTTCTTACCCTGTTAAGACTCTTGAGGTGCTTGAGCAATTCTGAATTAATTAAAAGATTCGTGCTGGTCCTGGTGACTCATCCCTGGAGAACATTCCCCCTTGCCTTTTCACATGACCAAAATTGCACAGCTCCATACTTCACAGAAGTTTGAACACTTAACTCCGGACACCACTAAAATATTCTGCTTGACTCAGCTGTGCTATCAGCAGTCTATGCTTCATAAGCAGAGTACATCCAAGATTTTATGTGGTTTGCCTCAAACACCCAGGGAAAGCAGGAAAGGTTCTTTTATCTGTATTTTAACCAATGTGAACTGAAACAGAAAAGCTAAAGCTTCTCTATACAGTGAAAGCAGACATACAGTCATCTTTCTTCAGACCCACCCCTGAGCCAGGCATGGTCCCAAAGCCATACAGCTGCATCCAAGTAGCTGGAAGCTATTAGCTGAGAGGAAGATGTGTCTGGTAACTGGCTGGTGTCCTGGCTGCCAGAGTGCAGCTGTGTCATGGCCCTCAGGGACAACATACAGTCAGAGAAAGGCCTTGACTGCCTGCCCTTGGGTTGGCCGCATGCCCATCTGGGTTTTCCCAACACCCAGGCAGTCTGTGGAGGACCTGGGACTCCAGCAAGCCTTGTGCTTTGGCAGCTAACAGTATGCCTGTGTGTGCTGACTAAAAGTCTAGGGACTGTATGTTATTGCTCAGCAGCAATCTCTGTGGTTGTTGCAGAGTGCATTTCTGAAAGATGTCCTATAAAACAGATGTTCTGTAAATGCCCTGATTTATTCCTGAAAGCTATTAAAGAGACAGTAGTGTCAGACATGAGTCAAAGCTTGTAGGCAGTCCATTAAAGACTGAGGACACCGGCTCACTGTGGTTATCACATGCATGATGCATGTGAATGTGAATTAGTGGAGCCAAATAGAATTATTTAGCACTCCTCATTAGTGGAATCATTTGTTATGAAAAGGGCAATAGTGAAGTTCTTTCCTCTGTTTGCTTGCTTTTTCACCTTTCCTGTGGTAGTTTGCAAGCAAATTTACTCATTTTGTCTCTCAAGATGTGTCTCTAAAATTGAGGGTGTACCTGCAGAACACTCGATCTCCTCCTGTGGAGAGCACAAGTTTTCATGTAGCACTGGGTGCCTTGTTGATTTGGAGTTGCAATGATTTGCCTTTCCTTGGGTTTGCTTCAGAGACTTGCACTGTGTGGGGCTATAGCTGAGCTTTTTGTGGCAATGTTCACTATGTTGTGATGGTGTGTGTGTGTAGCCATGGAATCATAGAATCATAGAATAGTTAGGGTTGGAAAGGATCATCTAGTTCCAACCCCCCTGCCATGGCTGCTGCCATTTTCCAGACCATTTTTCCTTCTATGTAGCTGCAGTCAGACTTTTGGGGTTACAATAACTGGGTTTCATTTTTTAACAGAAGCCTTTGAAATAGAAGTCTTCTCTGATACAGAGTTGTCCACTGTCTCCAGTGTTCTCAACTTTGTGAAAAGAGGTTAGACTTAGACTTTACAGTATGACTGAACCTGTTAAAAGCTGATCACTTCTAGGCAAGTCTGCAAGCTCATGTTTGCTATTGACAGTGAGAGCTGGTGTTTGTGACACCCTTCAGGGAAATCATCTTTCCTTGAGATAAAGCCCAGCAAAGCAAACTGCACACCTTTCATCACAGTGTGCAATGGGAGCAGGTCCTGAGCCAAAGTCTGCTGACAGGAGTTGAATCTTTTCATTTACTCCAGTGATACTCTTTGGGCCCTATATATATTCAGAGGTGATGTCACTTGGAGACCCTATCTGAGGGGTAAAATTGGTCTCTTAAAACCTTTTTTTGTTTTTCTTTACCTTAGATGTAAAAGACACTGTCACTGTTCTTCACAAAAAAATAAGGAACTTAAGCAAACCCAGGTTTTGCAACTCAGCCAAGCAGCAAAGCTATCTAACCTCTGACAGAAAAATACTGGAAGCACTAAAGAAAACTCTGCTGCTATGATGACTGCCACTGTTTCCTTCAGATCTTTTAAATGAGAATGAGATTGTATGTCAACACCAGAGCAAAACAGTTTAAGCCTACAGAAATCAGTGGAGCACTTCCGACTGCGAATCTGGCCCCAAAGGCACACTTTGAAACAGATAACTATGTTTTTTTTTTCAGGCTGGCTATTAAAAACAATCCATGACAACAACGCCTAATGGAAACAGCCAGTTCCAAAATGTAGAGCTAATGCATTGCCTTCAAAAAGAAACAGAGTTAATCACTTATTATTGCTAGCTGCCCTGCTTAGGCACAGCTTCTGCTGGAATGTGCCGTCTGTTTGGATTCATATCGTGTATCCAGTAGACTAGAGTGCTAAGGAGACTGTAGCACCAGATTTCATCCTGCTTTTGGAAGTGATTACTTTTTAATTTATATATGCATATGTATATTTTATTGGTCCTTCCTTTTCACAGTCAGTAGCTGATAGCTAAAAACAAGCACATTAAAGTGTCAGACCAGTACGTGAGGTAAGGTGAGGTGATAATGTAGCTTATATTGCCTGGCTGTTATACCAGCTTAGTGGCCAGGGAGTTGCAAGAATTTGTTAAAGAATAATAATTCTAAATTTTCCATACTCATGAGTGCAATTAACTGAGAACAGACTTCAGGGAATAAGGAGTCTGGTGCTGCTGGCTAAGAAGTGATTAGTAACTGGCGTAAAACTTCACAGTTCGGGTAAATACAAAAATTAGATGTTAAATACGCTAGAACCATCTAAGCTTTCCTTATCACTACTTATGACTACTGACAACAGGCATTTTTGTGATATGACATGAAGCCAGAATTAACTTTACATATAGAATTTTCTATTCTGCTCACACTCCATGGAGACAGTATTGCTGTCTGAGTGATTGGTTACAAGTACAGCTTTTTGCTTTGATGCGCTCTTCTCAAGTCACATTTGCTTTTCACGCAGTCTGTTTTCTCACAGTTCATGCTACCCTCATTAGTATTTTAATCAATGCTTCTAAAAAGTGTGGAGGAAACTGCTGGTTAGATAAAGCTAACATACAAACCTCCAGACCCTGGAGCCATGGTGAATTTGCTTCTGCTGTCTCTTGAGACCTGCTCTGAGACCTGATTCTCCAAGTATGCAGATACCTCAGGCAGCAGCCCAGCTGCCTGGCCCCAGTGGGCAATGCCCCCGGTGTGTCTGATACCCCTTGTGCACACATACACTCAATCTCCTTGTACCTCACCACCCCACATCCCCAGAAGCAGTCAAAGGCAGTCTGTGAAGTAGCTATAGGGATGGAGGTGAAGAAGCACGCTGTGTCCTTTCCTCATCTGCAGGCTTCTCTTTATCAACAGTGTGGGTAGAGCCAAGTAATCTTCTAATCCATAGGTCTGTGCATCGCACCCCTCACAGCCAAATCAATCTTTGATTTTATGCCTAGTTTCAGTCCTAGAATGGTGCACTACCCAATCTGCTCTTTTGTCTGATTTTTTTCTGCATGCTATCCAGACACCTTGTTCTGGTCCCACTTTCCATATAAATTAATTCCTGACTGTGTTCCTTTCAACCGTAATCCTTTTTCCAGTCTGTCTGTTTGGGTATCCCACCCTTGACTCTTCTTGTGTTCCAGATATTTTTTTCTCAAATATATTTCTCTCCCTCCTCAGAACAGAGTCTTGACTTCAAAGGTGCTCAAGCCTTCCCCTTTCCCAGGTATTTCTCTGTATTTTACTATCATCAAACTTTCAAGTTTCTCTTTTGCTACAGAGACCATCTAATGTTTTTCTCCCAAAGCTTTCTCCCCATCTGAGGCTGGCCAGGCTTTTATGATCTGAGGAAAGAATATTAAATGTTATGGTATCAGAGGGTAGATTGTAATATAAGTTTTGAGCAAGACTTGTCTTCCAAGTCTGGTCTGAGTGGACAGGAAGGTAAACACATTTTTGAATAAGCAACAAAATGTTCAGTTTTCTTAAGTGCAAGTGAAAATGTTTCTGCCCAGGAATATGGAAGACTTGTTGAGAGAAACCATGCTTGAAGCTCTAAACACCAGTTAGTTCGCAGCATGTTAATTTACCATTTATAATGATGTAGGGGGAATAAGGTAGAAAAGTGGGGAATTTATGTAGGTGTAAGATCAGCCCACCACTTCGAAGTACAGCCAGCCTTTGGAATGTGACTCTGCTTGCTGCTACAGTGTAGATACAGGTATCGATAATCCCAGCAAACTAATGCAGCCCTGTTGATCTTGAGTTCATGCCAAGGGCTTCCTTGCTGTGGACTTAATAACTCAGCATCTGATTCTCCCTCTATCCCTGTTACCATGCAAACATTTTTTAACTAGAAAGTAGCCAGGTAGGGCTTGCAGCGTTGAATGAGCTATTCATTTAGAGCATGACTAATCCACAGGTCTGTGCAAAAGCTTTGATGAGAACCATAAACTCATTTAGAGTCCTGGTGGATTTAGATAGTTGCCAGCTGCATGAATAAATCCATGTCCATATGATTTAAGAGCATATCCACTTATTATTCTCTTCCCTGTCACCCTTCTTTGCGGGTACAGCAAATGAGTAAGAAGTAATTTCCTTTGGTAAACTAAGAGCAAGGGTGGGGCCTTAAGCTTTTATGACAGTGGCAGGTCACAAATCTGCCATTCCCACCAGGGCTTGGCCAGGGTGAGGTTAAGACAGCAAGGACAAGGTGAGCAGGCAGGGAATCACAGAGCTGGGGAGTTGTTAAAGGTCCTTCTGCATGGGAGGTGGTGGCAGCTCAGAGGTGTTATGCGGGAAACAGCCTCACAAACATTGGCCTCATGTTGAGAGAGCTTCCACCCGTACAAACCACAGCACACGCCCCTGAAAATTTCGCCTAGGCTTAGGACACTTCCCACTGGCACCAGTCTTTTTTCCTCATTCATTAACTATTTAACCAATTTTTGGTGCTGCGCAGTTTGCTTGAGAAGGCGTTGGTTTCAGAACACTACTGTTACACACATCTTAAATGTCAGCATATGTCATTTAATCCCGAGCTGGAGAGCTAACGAAAAGATTGAAAAGGTGCAGTTCTTTCCCTAGAAGTCAACAGCTCTGTATTAGTATGAATTTATTAATTCCATTGATGTCTTTTTAATAGAATCCAAATGTTTTTTTCTGATCTTCTGTGCTTTTTAAAGGGAAAAGTCCAAGACATATTAAGTCATTGAAGTTCCACTGAAACTAATAAAGCTGTACCAGCTGTGACCAGGGCAAGAACTGCCTGCTTCTTCCAGTTCCACAGTAGGTCATCAAACTTTAAACCTGTGGGGAATACCTCCACAATGACAAAATATTTTTATGTAGGAAGACACAAAGTATGTACAAAGATATTTTCACACCGAAGTTCAACTTAAATCAGTGGGGTACAGGTGTCAAAGTATTTTGTGGACCTCAGCTGTAGGCTCAGATCCTCAAATTGTTCCTGAGCTGTTTTTCCTCTTTTTTAAGGTCATGTATTTTCCTCAATAGAGACAAACAAAATAAGTGATAAATATTTGTACAAACTGGGGAATTGTTTTCATAAGTCTTAAATTCAGTTTAATTCCTACTGACTTTATGTGAGATTTGATAGGAAATGATCTCTATATTAAACCCTAACAAGTCGCTTTTCACAAGTCAGTTTTAGCAAATGCTTTCCTTAAAGAAAAAGCTAATTATGCAGAGAAAAAAACACACATATTTATATATAAATAAATAAATACATTTTTGAAGTTAGTGTTTATATAATCTGGTTTATTTATTAGGGATTGAGTTGATAGTGTTTCAAAAAGGAACTAACACCACCTTCTAAAGAAATTCAGGGTCTGAATAATACTGTTGAAAGAGAGGGATTGTGTGCTTTAGATTTATATCTGGGTAGCTGAGAGCTTGTGTAATACGAAATACTGAAGATCGATCTTGGTATAGATGTTAAAAGAAGAAATTCAAAGTCAACAAATGGCTTTTGTATGGATTTTCTTGACCAGAGAATCCTGATGCTGCAGTCCAAGATGTGGCAGTACACCCATCTGTGGCGTGCAGCAAACGTAGTGATGTGTGGCTCCGTGAACTACAGTCAAGCAGCCGCATCAGTACTTTGTGCAAGGTTTTGTTACACCTGGTCTGTGTGAATTGCTGTTCTGAGGCATGAGACGTTGCCAGAGGTGAGGCCAAACATTGAAACATGCTGTACAGTGCCTCCAATGCTCCATTAGTACTCAATATGTAGTAAAGGCAACATGGACCTTAACATTTTATTCTTCCACAAAAATCTCTCTTCTGGCTTTATGAAAGGCTCAGTGATTCCTGAGGCTAGAGTGACAGGTGCCATCAACTCTGAGGGGTAATAGCCCAGGTGGGGGTTCTGTACTGAGTCTTTCTCCATGTGTAAGTACACATTTCTTCTGGAAAGAGCAACGTGAAGTGAACACAGGTGATGGGCTATGCCCACTTCCATAAGGTCAGGGGGGTTTTGGGTTTTTGTTTGTTTGTTTTCTTTTTTTTTACTCCGCATTCCACAGTAATGGGGTGAAGCCTGTGTTTCAGCAAGGTGCAAAAGTACATGAGCATACCACAGCTTTAGTATTTTGAAACCTCATGTTCAACTCCTTAATAAACAGTTCGGCTAAACCTCAAATCCCGGACTTATCCAATTTTGTTTGCTGTGCTGCAGTGTTCTGGGCCCCAGCGCAGAGCAGGGTTGTTTGAACATCTGCACTGCTTGTTCCTGCTATTCCGGGGCATTCTGCCTCCTGTGAAGGAGTAAGCCAAGTCTTGGGACATCACAACCAAATGCTGTAGTTTAATGCAGTTTGAGTAAACATGTGAAACTAAGCGCTATGATTGCTATGTCTCTATACACAAACACACACAAAAATATTATAATTTTGTGTACATGGCAGTGCTACTTTCAAGATACTAAAGTGAAGAAGCCTCTAAGATACTTCTGTCCCTAACAGTACCCCACACCAGCATCTCTTCTTTCTGATAGGAGGACCTTTGGCAGGTAGAAAAGCTCAATATATACAGCATTTTTGTCCAAGCAGTTCCCAGAAAGGGGCCAGCTCTTTCACTCTGTCATCCCTACAAATCTGCCTGGAAAAAAAATGCACAAGTCATTCAAGCCGAGCATTTTAGCATATAAAACAACCTGCTGTTGGTCAAAGGCTCAGTCTTGCTTGTCCTAAGGAGCAGCATGGTTTGTATGAAGATGAGTGCAGATGCATTGCTGAAATTTCAGAAACAGCTATAGAATAGGAATAAGCAAAGATTTTTAGAGCCACATAATCTCTGAGGGCTAAATGCACCTCCTAATTTTGATATTCATCAATGAAGCAGGATGTTTCCCAGCTCCATGGATGTCCTGCTTAGGAGGTAAAGTGGGGGAAACATGTTCAATTTAAGGCCATTAATTACAGTGCATCAGAATACTGAATTTTGAAGTTCAGTTCCCTTGTGAATCTTTGACTCTAGTAGGTTCAGGGTGCAAAGGTGTTAAGTTCAGGCCTCATGTTGATGCGAAATATATAATTAACACTGATTTTGGTCTAGCTACACAAATGTCAATGAAGAAACCCTGCATGTTGCTGGATCTGGATCTTCTGCTTCTTGCCTTCAGAAGAATTTGCATTAAGCTTTCCTTGCTTTTTTTTTTTGCCTTTCAGACAGAGAGCTATGAAGCAGTCCATTTTGTGTGCAGATTTTGAAAAAGGCTAAACTTACCTCCTGCTAAAGATCTGAAACCTGATGTAAAAATAAATAAATAAAATCTAACTATCACTGCATGCAAATTTATTCTATTTAGAAGAAGCTATGGTTAGTAAATCGTGTCCTCCTTTGTTTGTAAATAAGAAACTTTTGCTGTCTAGCACTTATGTTCTTTTTGCATGTGAAACCAAAGCCAGCTTCTACTTGCCATGTTTTTTTTACCACTAGCCATTTTCTAAAGTATGGCACAGCGTGCAAAGCAGCATCAAGTCATTACTTCAATATTGAATCCTAGTTTGGGCAACTGAGAAACATGTACAGTAGTTTTCTAGTTAAACTTCTGTCATAAAAGGAATACACCATTCCCTTCTCATCAGTCTGTATACTAATGCCAGATTATTTTGAAGCAGTGCTTTTCAGTTTCTGACATGCAGACTACTAGGTCTAAGGATTATTTCTAAGTATTCTGTGGAGGAATAAAACCCAGAGCTATTATTATTAGGCTAACATTCTCTACTCAGCAGTCTATTTCTTTATTGTAGTATTCTTGGAATGTATATAAAAAAAAATTTTGGAAGTCCAGTTTCCAGTCACTTCATCTAAAAGAACTTACAACTTTGCAGAGAAGACCTGAGAAATATAAACCAGACATTTTGGCTGTGTTTGTATCAGTACAGAAAATAGTGTCAGGAGACACCCACAGGCCCTGGATTAAAATCATCATTGCTACTAAATTTTAGAATAATTCCTGGCACACATTTGGGCCCAGGCCAGCTTATGTTTTTTCCTGAGCATGTTTGGAGATTTATTGGAAGGAGGAGCCTAGGTTGTCTCTGTCTTGGAGAACAAGATAGTTAATAGGATGGGTATGGGCTGTTTCAAGCCAGTCAGTTTCAGTGCCAGAGAATGTTCCTAGCGTATTTAATGTAATATACCTAGGTAGTGCTTGTGCAGATACCTCACTTTACTGCAGTTTGAGTAAAGTGTCCAGTTTCCATCCTAACTTGTTTATTAGTGTTTGTATGTATGACTGAACACCTACTTTGGTTTTGCCCAGAAGTGGCACTGTCCAAATGGCAGCCAAAATTGCAGTTAGGAAAGACATGTAAATGTCATTGATGTTTCTCAGTTTCTATCTCCTTCAGCAAAAAGATATTGCTTACTTTAGTTTTCCTTATATGTGGGTCAAATCTGATATTTATATTGTACATGTTACTTTGTATTTTTTTGTTTCCAGGACACTGCTTTTTTTAATTCTCCATTTTTTCAGGGGCGAGTCATAAACAAATCCCGATTGGTAAGAAGACATTTCTACAGTGCTTACATGTTTATATGTCTTCAGTATTCATGCAGTTTGTGCTCTGCTCTTAAAGCCACCTGCATATTACATCTCTCTTCTGAGCTGTGTTTCTTTTGTGAAACTTCCATTAAACACATTTGTGTCCCCAGTAAAGAATAAAATCCCTATTTGAAAGATGCCACTAGCTGCTACATTTAATAAGACCAAACCATTTTTAAAAATACTTTTAATAAAACTTTCAATTTTAAGATGGCATATAAAATTGTGACAATTAAAACTGTAAAGCATGAACATGTCAGACTTGGGCTCTTAAAAAAAGGTAAATTTAAAAGATCACTGCAGTACATGAAATTGTGGCTCCTGAAGGGTCACAAAGTAGAGGAGACGGTTCAGGAGCATGAGAAGAATGGAGCAGAGAGGAGATGTAGAGGGAAGGGTGTCAAGACCTACTTCCAAACAGGAGCTTTTCGCTCCTTTTTGGGAGAGGGTCTTGACAAAGAGGAAGAGAGTGATTTGCTCTGCATAACAAGACAGTTGTTTTTCCTAAGGTTCTCCTTGAAGGCTGCAACTTGCACATAGGTCTCTTGCTGTTTCTCCTGCACATTTCAAGCTAGGGGGTTTGGAACTAGGTGATCTTAAGGTCCTGTCCAACCCTAACTATTCTATGGTTCTGTGATTCTATGACATGTATAGTGATCAACTTCACCAAAAAAAAAAAAAAAAGAATACAGAAATAAATTATGCAACTGAAGGTGCGCAAAAAAGAAAAATTGTAAACAAGTGCTGGTGAAGATGACACTGATTCATTTCAGCTTTTTGATGAGGTTTTCCCCAATCAAAGATCAATAATATATAGGTATGTTGTTGTTCAGAGCTTTGCGAGCAGTGGCTGAGTAGCTAAAATGCAAATATGCTTATGCCCAAACCAAAACACAGTAGAGTACAGCTTGTGTGACTGAAATTGTTACAGTCTATGCCACAGAAAGGAGACGCATTAAATTTCATTTGAACAAGAAATAAAATTAATGTTACAAGTTAATAAAATTAATTTGGTGTGAAATTCAGCTCATGTGAAGGAGCTAAAATAAATTCCTTTTAGTGGTGTACAAGCAGTACATGGGACTCCTGTAGAGAAAAATCTTCATGCGTTTGCAGAAGTCAAAGTACTCCATAAAGGTCAATACTGTTAATTTTTATCGGTGTTACAAAGAGGTTATGAAGGATATTGAAATACGTGAAAGCATTGTTGTGCCAGATCCAAGAGATCCAACCAAGGAAGCCACACCATGTGCCATCAGTGGCAAGCTCTCAATTTCACGTAATGGAAACATTCATAAAAACAAACCTGTTGACTGTTCACAAAACATGCACAAAAAAAAAGAATTTTCTAAAAATACTTAAAATTGATACTTTGTCTGGATTTGTCAGTTTCCTCTGCGGCATTAGAACCATGCAATCCATTTATATATTTTTAACTCTTCAGGGATGCGCAACAGTTGTAAGATGTATAGGTACATGACAGCAAAGCTTTGTGCAATGAGTCTGAAAACACCTTTGCTTTTTTTTATCTGAAAGCACATAAAATATGTAGGTTGACAGAAAATAAACTGAAGATGTATTTTGAATTTTTGATAGGGTCCTCTGGAAAAATGCAGTCTCCATCTAAGAAGCTTAATTTTGGAGCTCTTCCAAAAGAAGAGGTCTTCCTGTTTATGTGTCTGCACAGTGTTTGTGAAAGGAAGTTTTCGTCACATCTCAGTTTTTGTTCTGCTGGGAAAACCTCCCTCCACAAACTCCTCTTTAAGAAATGGCAAACCAGGTCTTCCTTAGCCTAGACATTTCTTTAACGTATTTGTAACTATCAAAGTGAAATTCTAAATGCTGCTCATTTTTCTAGACTAGTGTGTAGATATAATTATTGACTGCAAAAGGAGATACAGAGATATTTCATAATACAGTCATTTTCAGAGTGGTGACTTCAGATTTTTCCAAATCTGTAAGGTGCAGATTTAAAAGTTTCCTAGATACAAGAGTAGCTCAGTATCTTCTCTTTATACAGAAAAAAAAAACAGTAACTTCTTTGAACTCCTCAGAGGAAAAGGTGATATTATTCTTTTGCTGAAGTACATGAAAAACTTTGCTTTGTGGGGAATTAATCTACCGAAGAATAGAGACTTAGGACTACTGGTTTTTAGTTTCTGTCTGTATACATCAATTAATGCATTCCTCCTGTCCTGTTATGTGAAGTTTTGTGTGGAAAATCCATGTTATGTGCCACAAAAATAACAGTAGTATCTCCGTTTTAGCAGAATTTATTAAACTGTGATAGTCTTAGGGCATAAAGAAAAGGTCAAATTTTTGTAGGAAATGTTAATATTTTTAATAATAAAGGTGGAAAAACCAGGTAAGCTTTTGGAAGCATGAGCATTTCTTCAGGTAATCATGTTTATACAGCGAACATTAAGAAATCAACTTTCAAGAAACAGCGTGTTATTTCCACTTGTATTAGAAAATCTGTTCTTGTCTTACATAAGTGCACACAATATGTGATGATTTGTAACAATGTACTCTGTCATAAATTGTTAGTATTAATTATTTTATAGTGTCATAGGTGTGTATGGCATTGTAGAGACAAATAAAAACTGACAGCTCCTTACCTGAAGGAGCATGCAATCTAAATTACACATAATACAGCAAGGGATGACAATAAACAAAGACAGCAGGTGGGGGAATGCAGAAGGCAAAACTTCCATCATTGCGAGAGATGTATTTCATTAGGTACATATCCTGTTTGTTCCTTCTTTTCTTTGCTGTCATTTAAAATGAGTGTATGAGACACAGGGAAATGCATGAACAGTGTCTGGAATGGCAGCATATTGAAGCCATTTGTGTTTCATAGAATCATAGAATGATTTCGGTTGGAAAGGACCTTAAGATCATCTAGTTCCAAGCACCCTGCCATGGGCAGGGATGCCTCACACTAGACCATGTCACGCAAGGCTCTGTCCAACCTGGCCTTGAACACTGCCAGGGATGGAGCATTCACAACTTCCCTGGCCACCCCATTCCAGTGCCTCACCACCCTTACAGTAAAGAGCTTCCTCCTTATATCTAATCTAAACTTCCCCTGTTTAAGTTTGAACCCATTACCCCTTTTTCTACCACTACAGTCGCTAATGAACAGTCCCCCCCAGCATCCCTATAGGCCCCCTTCAGATACTGGAAGGCTGCTCTGAGGTCTCCACGCAGCCTTCTCTTCTCCAGGCTGAACAGCCCCAGCTTTCTCAGCCTATCTTCATATGGGAGGTGCTCCAGTCCCCTGATCATCCTCATGGCCCTTCTCTGGACTTGTTCCAACAGTTCCATGTTGAGGACACCAGAACTGCACACAATACTCCAAGTGAGGTCTCACAAGAGCAGAGTAGAGGGGCAGCATCACCTCCTTCGACCTGCTGGTCACATTCCTTTAGATGCGGCCCAGGATACGGTTGGCTTTCTGGGCTGCAAGCGCGCACTGAAGCCGGCTCATGTTCATTTTCTCATCGACTAACACACCCAAGTCCTTCTCCGCAGGGCTGCTCTGAATCTCTTTGCCCAACCTGTAGCTGTGCCTGGCGTTGCCCCACCCCAGGTCTTATAGTTTGAATTGGAGGATTTAAAGGAATGAATTTGAGATGGTCTTCCCAGGAAAAAAGGGCAGATAATTTCTGTCCTGGATGTCCTGCGCTGTTCAATAGAGAATTGTGTTCTTCATGGGATTGTGTGCTTGGAACACCATCCACACAAGGCTTCTTTTCATATGCTTAAATTAAGAGGTGAGTTGGTCTGATGCTGAGGGATAAGTACAGACCATTCAAGCTCAAGAATAATCAAGCAAGGAGCCCAGAAAAGTTGCAGGGAGTCTGCAGGTTTGAAAAAGGTGCTTCTCACTAAACTGAAACATAGAAAGGAATCACACAGAGGTGGTAGTAGGATCAGATCAGCCAGAGGAGGACAGAGACACTGCCCAGGCATGCAGGAGTGGGGTTAGAAAAGGAAAAGCCCACCTGGAGCTGAATCTTGGCAAGAGATGTCACAGGCAACAAGAAAAGCTTCTTCAGGTATATTGTAAGCAAAAGGAAGGCTATGAAAAATATGGGCCTTCCACTGTCAGAAGTTCCAGGCCCCTGAGAGCAGTGGAAAAGTCTGGAGCAAGGAAGGCTTGGAGGAGGAGGGGGAGGACCAGACCAGGGAACAGAAAACAAACTGGACATGTACAAGTCATCAACTTCATTAAGTTCAACAAAGGAAAGTGCAGATTCCTGCACCTTGGGAAGAAAATCCCCAGTCGCCAACATATGCTGGGGGTTACCCAAGTGGAAAGCAGCTTTGCAAAAAAGGACCGGGGGTTCCTGATGAACACTAAGTTGAACATGAGCCAGCAGCTTCCCTTGCAGCAAAAACAGATAATGGTATCTTGGGCTGCATTAGACAAAGTATTGCCAGCAGGTAAAGTGACGTGATCCTTCCTCTCCACTTAGCACTGGTGAAGACACACTAGGAGTACTGTGTCCAATTCTGTGTTTCTTAGTACAAAAGAGACATGGACATACTGGAGAGAGTCCAATGAAGGATTGTGAAGATGATGAAGAGACTGGAAGATCTCTCCCATGAGGAAAGGCTGAGGGAGCTGGGGCAGTTCAGCCTGTAGAAGGCTCAGTAGGGGGATCTGCTCCACATACATAAATGCCTGAAGGGAGGATACAAAGAAGATGGAGCCAGGTTCTTTTCAGTGGTGCCCAGTGACAGGACGAGAGGCAATGGGCACAAACTGAAATATAGGAGGTTCCTTTCAAACATCAGGAAACTCTTTTTTCACTGTAACGATAGCTGAGTACTGACACAGGATGCTCAGCAGTGCTGTTGACTCTCCATCCCTGGACATACTGAAAACCTGACAGAACCCAGCCCTGAATATCCTGCTACAGCTGACTCTGGCCAGAGCAGAGCATTAAATAGGACTGTCTTCAGTGGAGCCTTCTGGCATCAGCCATTCTGTGATAGAGCAGGCCATTACATGAGGCCTGGGAACTGCTCTGGGTTACTCTTTGCATGAAAAAGTTCACAGTATGGAGTTCATTAGCTTTTTCATTTTCATGTAGGTAAAATCACAGAGTTTTATTTGATGTCATTTCTGGAAAATACCTGTGTGAAGATAAAAAAAAAAAAGAAAAGCATAAATATGATTATTGTCGTAGATATCCATAGAGATATTACATTATTTGCATAATTAATTTTATGTACATATGCAACAAAGGCAATTTACTATGAAACATTTTATTAGGCTCTGTCAATAGCAGTGAAAAGTTTTATTTCATTTCACTGTAGTTCAAAAATAGTCCTAAGGGTGCTGTTTCTAATTTCCTGTCTGGGAAACCAATTGTGCTATTAACAAAACAAAATCCTCTATTGTTTTTAGGAGCAATATTCAAGTTTTATAATGCTTATTTCTTGGGAGATATACACAGACATTGAAATGGAAGAGATAAGTCAAGTGATATATAAATCTTCAGAATTAAATCCTGAAAGCATTTGCAATGTGATGTTTGCAGTGACACATAGTTTATTGCTGTTCCTAACCTTGTGACACCCTTTTAGTTACATTTATAATTAACTGCGATTTTAGCCATATTTCTAGCAGCATTTTATTTAGAATGTATGCGATTAAAATAGTACTTTCTTAGAAAATATATCAGCTGTTCTATTAACATAAATTAATACTGATATAATATATATGTAATTATTTTTTGTTAATTAAATGCTAGACTTGAGAGAGAGCATGACGAAGACATTCTCAAGATCAGTGTAATTGCCTGGACCACAAAAGGATGGAATTGAACTCAACAGTTCGTCAGAAAAGTGGAAAATTGTTTCTTCTGTATATTTTTGACTGTGCAGATTAAATGACTGTACTAAAACAGCACATTACCATTTGCATACAGGGTAAACAGGGTATATATTGTATGTATGATGTAGTCAATTTAACAGTGAAATACACATATACTGGATATCTCTCTGATTAGATATTTAAATAATGTTTGTTTTTATTTCTAGTACAGTTCTTCTTGGGAGCCAAGTGCACTCAATTGAAGTTTATTTGCCGCTTGAGTCTCTCTAAAGGGAGTAATTTCTTAGAGAGTGCCTATGAGCTATCCGTGCAAAAAGAAAACATTAGTCAGTGTCAGAAAATGTAACATGGTAGAGTGTTATTTGTCTAACAACTATGTCGGTGTTTATTCTGGATGCGTTGTTTGTATTTAGGATATGTTTTGTATTTATTGCCATGTTTTGTCCTCATGACTGGTTTGCTTTGTAATCTGTTTAGGTCAGAACCTTTCAAAGACCATTATGAAAGCTACCAGTTTAGTTCAATACCATTTCATTCATAAAAATTTCTTTTTCTACAATGTCACTTGAATGTCTTCTAAAAGCTGATGAGATTTTTATTGACCTCATGATTATTCAAGTTGTGTACACCTTTGTTTTTTCCATACTATCTTTAGAAAGTGCCCCTGTAAGTGGAGAGGAAATGAACAGTGAATTCACTCCCTCTTCCTCTTGCCTTTTTTTTTTTGACTTTGGTTCTTCCACTCTCACCCTTCAGGACACGGTCGTGGTTTAAACCCAGTCAAAAGCTAAGTATCATGCAGCCACTCACACAATGAAGTATGTATTTGAGTGTAAATACATGCTAGGGTCCTGGGAACTCCATGAGTTGTGTATGTGTCTGAGTGCTTGTGTAAGGTATGATAAATATAAGCTGTAATTACAATAAAACACCCAAAACCCCCACCCAAAGCTGATCTTATAAAAGAATGCCCCTAAAAATGATTAATGAATGGTCAAATTTGCAGCCTTTCAAATACACATCCTACCAACAGAATGACGAGCTTGATACTCATAGCTTGCTAGCAGATCTGAACTTGTGTCACCGAGTCATCTGGAGGCTCTATTTTGCCCAAGTGCTAATAAAGCTAATTATGCAATACTTTGGATAAAAATGCTGACAATATTTTTCTCCTTCTCACATTGCTGAAGTTTCTTATTTGGGGATAATTTTTCCACAGGAAAAGTTGCTTAAAGAAAAAGGATTCTGCTTCATGTTTCTGAAGGCTTATGAGACTGAGTCATGTAGTACATGACTGGGACAAGTGAAAGTGTTCCAAGTTTCAGTTTTGAGTATGATGTTGTACACCTTTATAAAAAAAAAACAAAACGAAAAAAACAAAACAACCAAAGCCACCACCATGAAATTTTTGTGGCTGTGTTAATATCAAATTGATTATGACTTTTACAGGAACCATCCATTTTAGCCTGGAATATTCCCTGCCTACTCTGCTAAGCAAAGTCAGAGTAAGGAATACTCTCTCACAAGACTCACAATGTTCAGAGCTCTACCTTGGCAGACATGTAAGACTCCAAACAAGAGCAGATAAAAAAGGCTTCAAGAAGCTGATGACAAGCCTAAAAACCAAAGAAAAAGAGACAGGGCAAGAAACAGTAGTCTTGGAGTATGTATCTTATGGCAGAACCCAGAGGATCCTTGCTAATAGCAGAAAGGCTAGAGAGATATTCAGCTGACAGATGTTGGAGGGTTTTTCCTGTTGGAAAAACAGGAATAACAACAAAAATGAACTTTTCAGCTTCATATTCTGAAGTTGGAGCTTATAGATCCTAACTCAGCCTTACACTCTCCAAAGTCTCACATTATTATTTGCTCCAGAGTCACGCAGGCACAAGAATATAGGAGGAAAAGTAGTAGAAACAGGAGTAATTGAGCAAAAGAGATGTAATCTCTCTCAGTTCATTTAGAAAAAAAATTATTTTAGTTGAAAGTCTGACACATCTTTATAGAGTGCATGGAAATATAGGCCTGGAGATTTTTTTTTAGGTTGGCCTACAGGGGTTCATTCAAATCTTTGCTGAATAGTTCACTGAAGCTCTAATTGAAACATTTAATTTGGTACTTCATAAAAATACCTCAAAATGCATTTTATCACAGTACCAGCAAATATTAAATGTTACTTATTATGAGGAGGAAAAATTGATTTTTAATTCAGAGGTGCCAGAAGGAAGCTAATTAACAAAATGCACACTGCATACATGAAGTCAGTTTTGATTATGCACTGAGGTTTTCAGTGTGAAAAGACAGTGTATTTTTTCATTGTTTATTAACTCTCTTTTAAATAGCGTGACAGAATATCTGTACATGTCTACATGTGCATAATATTGTGAACTCTTCACATACCAGGTATTAATTTAAAACTCAAATGAAGGAATCAAGGACAACCGTACCACAAATCAAGGGCAGATTGAAAAAAACTACTGAAGCTACATAAAGTCTCATTTTCTTTTTTTTTTGTGCGTGCAATAAAATGGCTTTGAAGAAATTCTCGGTTATGTCTGACATTTCTAGTGATGAATGCTGGTGTTCACTGGGGCATACTAATAGGGAAAACAAGGAACAATTGAATGTGTTGAAGGAAAATGAGGGTCATTTTTAAGATATGCATACAGGAGTCTTAGCGACTAATAAATGCAGCTTGTGTTACTCAAGGTTGATAAGAAGATGAAGTGCAATATGTCTGTGAAAGAGTCTGCAGAAGTTAAATCCTTCTCCTGCATGAAAGTCCATGGCTACTTTTTCTCTCTCCTAAAATTGGCACATAAAGTCAGGTACTGTTCTTTCTCAACTTGCTCTGCAGTTTGCTACAAGCCCAAGAGTGAAGTTTATTTAAGTCAAGAGTCCTATAAGGCAGTGGGATTGTGGGGCACTGTAAGCACACAGGTCATCACTTGAAGGTGATACACAAGAAAGCCATCATTAAAGTTGTTGGGAAGATATCCTGGAGACAGGTCAGGAGGAATGAATGCAGCTCACTCAGCAGCTTACTCCATCAAGCCACTTTATTGTTAGTGTTGTCCTGTGAAGTGGTGACGGCTCAGTTATTCTTGGGGAAAATATGTTTTTATTCTTTTTTCGCTATAGCAAGTTATTAGTATTCCATTTTGTAGAATTAACAGGTACTTAATGATGTAGGGATATTTTCATTCTGCTGTTGCAGTTACGAAGATTTACTTAATCAAGTGTGAATTTCCTGTGGGTTTTAATAAATTTTAACAATAAATAGTGTTTGCCCAACTTATGAGGCATTATTAGAGAGAAAGAAAAAAAGGAACCTCATCCTGAATTATTTTCTAAAAGTCATCAAAACTTAAGCAGAAGGAAGCTGCTCTCGTGTATTTTATCAGTATTACAAAATTGCTTGGATTAAAATAACCTAAGGAACCTGTTTAAAAGGTGAGTGTAATACAAAAGTAAATGCTTCCATAATAAGCAAAACATCAAAATTTCCAAAAAATACTGACTTGGGACTATAAAATTGGGTGTTCTTTTATAAATTGCTACATAATTTTGACATGGTCAGGAATATTCCCAAGCCTTCAGAACTCATATTCTTGCTATTATTATACTTGAATTTCTTTCATGTTTTCTGGTGAAAGCAATTTTTCTCTGCTCTAATATAAGAAAGAAAATGAAGCTCACAGAGGTGGCTGCGATCAAAAGACGTAATTAATTTATGCATTTGCATTAAAACTTAAATATTAAGAATGCCAGAATTTTTATTTTTCAGTAGTTTCCTTTAGTTAGCACCAAAGAAGTGAGGGCAAAATACTGGGGAAAGTATAGATGGTAGGGCATTAGTTAAATGAAGCTCTTCTATGGGCAGAAGAATCATGGAAGGGAGGGGCAGGCAGAGAGAGATTAAAATCTGGGGGTTGCATTCTTTGTTAAATGTGAAACTGAAATATGTAAGCAATCCAGTCTTAAAATATGTAAGCAATCCAGTCTTAAAAAAGTTGAATGTACTGGAATAGTTCCTAAAATTCAAACAGTAAAAGGAACCAGTAGCACCACAATAGCACAAGGGAGAAGCAGAAATTGTCAGACACCTAAAATCCAAAAGATGGATCTATTTTTAACAAAATAAAAGATCATTTAGTCTTGGAGAAGTTGCATAGAGAAAGAAAAGAAGTACGACTGCCTGACCCTGGTCGGATCAAACCCTGACCCTGGTCAGATCATGCCATCCGTTCTTTTGTGTGCAGTTCACGTGAAGATAATAGATCAAGATAAAGGCACTTGAGTTTTTAAGACTGCCTTTTTAGAAGTACTTTCACCTTTGAAGGTCTCC
The DNA here is from genome assembly GCF_033815535.1 of Pezoporus flaviventris. Taxonomy (NCBI): domain Eukaryota; kingdom Metazoa; phylum Chordata; class Aves; order Psittaciformes; family Psittacidae; genus Pezoporus; species Pezoporus flaviventris. Next base: position 14,803,917 of record NW_026892595.1, read on the forward strand.
AGTATTAAAAGCCATTTCTCTTTATACTGATGAAAATCTTTCACTGTACACTAGAATTATAACTTCCTAAGATGAGTGTAAATCAAAATGATGGAAATAAGTATCTATCATAAATGGAAATATTCATAATTATTTTTCAGTTGATCTCAGGATCCTAAAGTGAGCCTATTTTTATTGAGAAAAAATAACTTCCAAAAGAAAATCCAACATCATTTGCATTTCTTAGTACAATAAATGAGCAAGTTTTAAATTACCTCAGCTGTTCATTTGAAATTCAGTAATAAAATGATGTGCAGAAGACACTACACAGAACCAGAGACCACAAAGTCAAAATGTGTGCCTCAGTAACTCAATATAGCAACTCTGAAACATTAGAAAACTTATTCCAAGCATAGCTGGACTTTTCTTTGAAAACCAGAGGTGGACAAGATAATTTCTTTATTCTGTTTTGGTCTATGCCTTATGAATTCTTGATGGGACATCAAATGTATCACAAAGTTCCAGTGTAGTTTAAGTATACTAATGATCCCTCTTTGCAAAAGGCATAATTTCTTCAACAGTGTTATTCATTTTTTATTTTTCAAGTCATGTTTGAAAGTGTTTTTTCTGCTAGCACTTTTTAATATACCTGAGAGTTGTACAACATCTTTTCATTTTATCATTGCTCTGGCAACTCCCAAAGAGGTAATAATGCACAGCAGCCCTGTGTCATGGGATGGCTTGGAACTGGATTCACCTGGAAACACCGTGTTCTCCCAGAGCCTCTGTTGATGTTGTGTAACCCAGTCTATAAACAACTCCAACTTAAACAAGAGGGTTTTCTTTTCTCCCTCTTCTGTTAGTTGACTGTTCCATCATTTTTTCTATCCTAAAATAAGGCTTCTTAGCATCAATATCTAATTTATTTTTTTTTTTTTTAACTCCACAACAAGCTTATACCCATGTAGTACTCTTCTAGCATTGCAGTGTAGTTCAAATAGTTCTTACCTTCCCTGGCGATACAGAGAGAAGTCATAATGACTCTCAACTATCACTTTGCAATGCAGTACTACCTATTTCATTTTCTTCCTTTTGGGAACTGAAATGGCAAACTTTAATGCTATATTCCAGTGAAATGCCTCGAGGCTGACAGACCCTCCCTTCAGGTACAGGTGGGCTCACCAATGTACAGTTATATAACACGTGAATAGTTCAGCTGAAAAATTTTGCCTGTTCTATTTTTTTCTTTTTATGTTATCATACCCAAACTGGTGACTAAACCACAATTTGTGACTATTACTAAACTCAGGCCTTTATCTTTCTCCATTGATCCTAAGCTGCTTTTTAGAACAGCAGCTTTTGGTTTTGATCCCATTTCCAGCCCTCCCAATCCTCAGGATGATCCAACTGTGCCATTTGGATGTATACGGCATATGATATGCACATATGTTTGTACCTGTTACGTATGAACGGTAAGGTTCCGAATTTCACACTGTGACCTTTTATGCCAAAGTCTTCTGTGAAAATGTCCAACAAGATTGGATATTCAACTGGTCCTTCCTGTCCAGGCCCTGAGGGCACCAAGACGCTGATGTCTCTGGCCTCCCGCAGGGTCTCCCCATACTCTGCCCATGGCCCCAGGCCCCATTTCACCCCTCAGGGCCCTCCCTGCTCTAGTGACACTGCAGCAGCACCAGCCTCCAGCTCCCCGCAGTCGTGCACTGGACCTCCAAGCTGGGCCCAGTTCTGGGACCACATCCTGCCCTAGCCCCAGCTGGGGCCAAACCCCAGCTCGTTGCCCAGTGTGTCACTGGTCCCTGGCAGTCCCCAGTCTGTGTGGAACTCTGACTCTTCCCTCATGCCATCTCTCTAGCTATGTAACTGCTTCTGGTACAACCATAATGGCTGGTTTCCTAGCCACTCATCTCTGTTTTATCTAATAATTTCCACAAGCATCTGAAAAGATACAAGTTCTATAATGCAATTTGCTTTGAAGTTTACTTTGGTATAAAAGACTGTGCCACCTTTCTGTCCTCAGAGAATAAATACTAGCTACCAGTTTTACACTGGATAGCTATTAGTGACAGAGAAAGCTGCTGTAAATGAGCTTTCAAGAAGACATCACAACTAAAACCTTTTATGCAACAGAGCTGCCAGAATCTTTTCCTGTCAACAAAACAATAAGGCAACATTGTGTTAGTCAAAAATATGCTCTTGATGCATTTAACTCCTGAGTCTCTCTGGAAGCGCAGTTCAAAATTGCTGATGTGATTGGCGTTTGACAGGCCATTGCTGAACCTTCTGTTATTTGTCGCTCATATGGATTATGGTGCTGACCTTGGTGGAAGCTGAGAAAACTAATCTCCTTACTATGAAATTACACTCAATATCAGATGCCCAACAAGAATATTCAGGGTTTGTGCATTCCAGGGACTTGCAACAATTCTATGAGCATAACTAAAAAAAATGCAAGAAGACATGGAAAAGTCAGTGTTGGAGTATTTGCACATAATATTGGCTATTCCAGGCAGAAAATATTCACAGTTTTAGAAGTCGAAAAAATCGTTATCAGAAAGTTCAGATACACAGTCCTTTAAGCACTGTCAAGCTAAGTAGAAAAATGACCTGTGAAAGGCCAGCAAATTGCAGTTGGAATAATGTGAACATGTTTTCTGCCAGCTTAAAAATTACTTACTCTTTCCAGTATGTTCTCTTATCAGTATACCTAAAGTAATTCAAGGACCATCAGAAAGTGTTAGGCAGCATGATTTTATTGAAAACATTCAAATGTGAGGTGAAAGTGCAGGGTACATGTCTTGAGATGTTCATGGACTCAATTATGGAAGGATTTATTTAATTTGGCTTTAGCCATCTAAAAGTTTTCTTTAAGTATCCCGTCTACTGTAACTGCATTTGATGACGAGAAAGTACTCAAGGGAGTCTGTTCCAATCACATCAAAAATCAGTCTTGGCACTCAAGCGAATGTTTTTTTCATAAAGGTAAAGGGAGACCAAACAAATATTAGATTGCATATCTACACCTTTGTGGTGTAATATTAGGTCAGAAAAATCATGTATCTTCCTGAATATGAAGATGTTCTTTGTTGCCTATTTCATGCTGACCCTTTCAGCATTACCACAATTTATCTGAGATGATGATGGTGACAGTGTAAGTGTGTTTCATGGAAAGTAACATAAAGAATGGCTGAATTATATAAAATATATAAATGAAGATATGAAGACCTTTAATAATGCATAACAGAACTGAAATGTTGTGCAAAGCATTTCATTTTCTTGAGAATGACTTGTGTTTCCAAAACCAACCTCATGAGAGAGAAAAATCACAACTCCAAAAGATCCTTTGCAAAGCTTTATCTATCACAGACTGTTATGGACCATGTATATAATAAGCAAGTTACATGTTTGGACCTCAGTTATCTCAGCCTCAACAGGCTGATGCAGTACTAGGGCTACAGTTCAGCAAGGAACTGGAACAAACTGAAATAGATTTCTCTGTGCAGATGTGTGATAAAATTTAACATATGTTTTAATATGTATTGCATGAGGGCTTTTAGGCTTACAATATTTCTGACTCTTAGGACAAGATAAAAGTTCTTGTCTGTGCCTGTGGGTTTAGTTTCTGTCTTATGTTTGGGATATGAGGGCTGCATTTCAACGTTACCTTGCATGTGTCTTAGCACATTAGGGAAAGTCATAAGCACCATAGGAATATTAAAAAATAGAAAATTAAGAAAGCACAGATAATACTTCAGTTTCTCCAAGAAGAATTGGGGTCATCCTCACTCGCAGGTTTTTCCTGTTTGATGTGAAGCTTAAAACATAAAAATTATGGGCATACTTCAGTTTCATTTTGAAAAAAAAACCCAAACAGCCAAACATTGTTCCTACAGCTTTACTGCATTACATTAAAATTCTGTCCAGGTTAACGGGGAGCTGAATGAGATACACTGATCAGTGGGAAAGCAAGGTAATACTGATTGGATGAGCTGAGTTATGCAGGCAGCCTGACCACTGGAGCACAGAGAGAATAGTGCAGAGAAATTGAAATGGCTCCACAGGAATCAAATCCAACATAGAATCATAGAAATATATAATCATTCATCTTGGAAAAGACCTATAAGATCATCAAGTCTGACCATTAGCCTAGCGCTGCGAAGTTCACAACTAAACCATGTCTTGAAGCACCTCATCTACATATATTTAAAATACCTTCAGAGATGGTGACTCAACCGTTTCCCTGGGCAGTCAGTGCCAATGATTAACAATCCTTTCACTAAAGAAATTTTTCCTAATATCCAGTCTAAATCTCTCCTGGCACAACTTGAGGCCATTTCCTCTTGTCCTACCACCTGTTACTTGGCAGAAGAGACTGAAACCCATCTTGCTACAACCTCATTTCAGGTAGTTGTAGACAGTGATAAGGTCTCTCCTGGGCCTCCTTTTCTCCAGGCTAAACAACGCCAGTTCCCTCACCAGTTCCTTATAAGACTTGTGCTCTAGGGCCTTCAACAGCTTCATTGCCCTTGTTTGGACATACTCCAGTGCGTCAATGTCTTTGTTGTAGTGACGGGTCCAAAATGAAACACATGTGGTCTTAACCATCTGGGCAGACTGCTTGCTCATATCCAGCCAGCTGTTGACCAACACCTCCAGGCGCTTTTCCCCTGAGCAGCTTACCAGTCACTTGTCTCCCAGCCTATAGCGTTGCATGGTATTGTTGTGACCCAAGTGCAGGACCTTGGACTGAGCCTTGTTGAATCTTGTACAGCTGGCCTCAGCCCATTGATGCAGCCTGTCCAGATACCCCTGTAGAGCCTTCCTACCCTCCAGCAGATCAACCCTCCCACCCACCTTGGTGCCATCTGAAAACTTACTGAGGCTGCACTCAATCCAGTCACATCTTTGATAGAGATATTAAAGAACTGGCCCCAATACTGAGTCCTGGGGAACACCACTTGTGACCGACCAACCAACTGGATTTAATTCCATTCACCACCACTCTTTGGACATCCAGCCAGTGTTTTACTCAGCAAAGAGTATGCCTGACCAAGCCATGAGCAATTTCTCCAGAAGAATGCTGTAGGAAATGATGTCAAAGGGTTTACTAAAGTCTAGGTAACAACATCTACAACATTTCCCTTATCCATTAAGTGTGTCACCTCACCATAGAAGGAGATCGGGTTAGTCAAGCAGGACCTCCCTTTCATAAACCCGCACTCACTAGGCCTGATCACCTGATTGTCCTGTACATGCTACGGGATGCCACTCAAGCTGATCTACTCCATTACCTTCTCGGGCACTGAGGTCTGACTGAGGCCTGTGGTTCCCTGAATCCTTCTTCCAGACTTCCTTGTAGATGGATGTCACATTTCCTAACATCCAGTCAACTGGGACCTCCCCAGTTAGCAAGGACCGCTGACAAATGATGGAAAGTTGGCTGGTGAGTATTTCCATCGGAACTACTCAGTACCATCGGCTCCCTCAGTACCCTTGGGTGGATCTCATGCAGCCCCATTTGTGTGTCTATGCTTCCAGAAGTCAGCACTGAGCCGTAGTTGGTAAGCTTTGCTTGACCTCAGTGCAATACGTATCTAATTGCTTCAGTGTCTCTTTAAACGTATTTCCTATCATTTCCTGTATGGAAAAGTTCACTAATCTACATAGAACCACCTCAGTGCAGATTACATGGTGCAGAAAATCAGACTTACTTACTCCTTCTGGGCTGAAGCTGCATTTGGAATCAGTATAGCCAAATTTTTGCAATGCTACACCTGAACAGCAAATGATCGTCAGATCAAACATACATGTAGCTAGCTCCAATGTTTCTCTGTAATATAAACAATAAAACTACACTGCTATTCCTCTCAGGTTTACATAGCTGCCTACTGCTAAGAAAATTGCCTTGATCATTATTCTGACAGTGCAACCAGTTGAATTCCATTTTACAGATATTTTCCATCCTAGATAGCTAACAGACAGGTCAAAGACACCAAAGACATCACATCCTCTCCCTAAAGACTTCACGTGTTAGTGTTATTTCACTGATGAATGTTTTAAAATTGTTTAGCCTAATCTGTTTCACTTGGAATTGACTTAAAACAGCAGGAAAAAGATCTCTTCAGAAGCAAAATTGGACACTTCTAGAATTTGTGGAAGACCAGTATAGGTTTGCTTTCACTTCTGTGCAAAAAAAAATGACAGTACTTCAGAAGAGTCTGAGATTTGTGCAACAATCAGCACTGTGTCAGATTATATGGCAGAAGGCAGGAGAGGTACTCCAAGTGAAGGATCTCATTCTAACATCCATGTGATCCAGTCATTCATCAGCAGCTTAATCTGTGTGAGTGACTGCTGCCTGCAGATTCTACAGCATCCAGTATCTTCTCTAGTATGCTGATATAACATAATAGCCTGACTTCTACTTGTGAGCTTCATTGGTGTCCCCAGCTCCTTTCTGAATTGTGGGTAACTGAAAGTGAGTAAGAGAGAAATCCCCATTCGCAGAAGTCCTCCTTTATAATGCAAAATGTTTCTTGCATGCTTATACATATAGACCAGGTACAATCTGATTCTTTCTTGTTTGAGATGAATCTGCTTTGACACTACATGCAGATTGTTCTCCTGTAGATTGCCTCACTGAGTAGAATAAGTTTTTTCTTTGTATTTGAAACATGTTGGAATTGCCAAAGAAGGAAAATTTGACTCTTTTCATTTTAATTTTACAATCTATAAGGAATGGACAATCATGAATGAATATTAGATGCCAGAGAAGGACTCTGCATCAGGAACTGTAGCAATAGGACAGTAGGGGTAATGGGTTTAAACTTCAACAGGGAAAGTTCAGGTTAGATATAAGGGAGTTCTTTACCATGAGAGTGGCGAGTCACTGGAAGAGGTTGCCCAGAGAAGTGGTAAATGCTTCATCGCTGGCAGTGGCCAAGGCCAGACTGCACAGAGCCTTGGGCGACATGGTCTAGTGTGAGGCATCCTTGCCCATGGCAGGAGGGTTTCTACTTTATATTTTATATTTCTATAATATATTTCTATGTTATATCCTACACTTCAGTGAAATTCGACATTATATTATTGGTGATAGACAACTTACAGCTTACCCTTACCATTGTTTTGACAGAAAGTGTGCGACGCTAGAGAAAGTTGACATATTAGATGAGAAAAATAATCTACAAAGGTTTTTCATTCTACAAAAGTATCTCCAGAAGCTACTGGAAGACACATCTTTGATACTGTCCTGTCTACTTGCTTTATGGAATGTATGGAAAAATTCTCTGTAATATTTGTCTGTGAAATACTGTATCTCTCAGCCAAGGGACATGTTTCTTACCAGAACTGTGCTGACTGGGATTGTCTCCAGAGACTTAAATGCTGATGAACAAGCTCCTCTAGGCAGTCTGAAAAGACTCAGTAAAGCAGCTGTGAGAATAGACTCAAAGGGGAAAAAAATCTTTCCAAAGGTCATGGCACTTTATGGTGAAATCAGCGAGCCACAGAAAATAACTCCTATCCAGAATTTGGGAGGTAATATAGAGGAGAACAGGAAGAAATATAACATTGCTTACTGACAGTATCAGATACAGATGATGTGATTAAAGTGAGAATAAAAGACAGAACTCCCTCAGGAATCTTTCCTGAAGATATATCATTCCTTCGTTCCCTTTACTCCTTAGGTAAACAGGAAGAAATAGTAATTCATAGAAATGCTAGTGGTTTCTTTTGTTTTCTTTCTTGCTGGGAGATAGTAAGGATTAAAAAGGCTTTTTTTGATTTTATACAAATAATTTTATTAAGTGTATTATCAAAAATAAATTTATTATTTCTAGTATCAAGAAATTCTTTTCCTAAAATTCTCAGTGACAAACCCCCATCCCGCATTTAAATACTATGTAAAGAAGCAGTATTCTATCACCTGTTTCAATCCAATAAGCAGTTCCTTTCAATACTTCTTTCAATTACAAGTATACAGGGCAGGTGAAGCATTTAAACTATTGTTTTACCTAAAATTTAATGTTGTGACTTACTCACATACTGCAGCATATTTATAGGATTTAGTCCTTGCCTATACTGGGTCCTGGAATCATAGTTTCTCACAAGGAAAATACAGTATTACTTAGTGCTATTTGACAAAAAATCCTTGGATAGTGTAAACGACATTGCTGTCTTTCCTTTAGCACGCCAATTTGCACCAAATGAAAATATTTGCTCTTTCAGATGTCTCTCACAGACAGTAGCAACTATCAATCTTGCAACTGATGTGATTATGCATACTTCTGAATGTAGTCTGTCAGCCCTTGAGAAACTTGCATTCTTTGTCATTTCCAGGGGAAAATCCAAATTCGTAAATCAAAAGGAAAATATTTCTAATTACTATTTTACTGCCAAATGCAAATTTTTGCATTATTTAATTTGAAAGGATGGTATAATGACCACCCTAGGGTTTTTTTTTAAGAATAGTTGCGCAAGAAGAATGAATTTTTCTCATTTATTTAAAAAATATCATGCTTGAAAAAACCTTACGAATTTCTTAACAGATGTTCTTATGAGATAGTATCCCTTGGATGGCTATTTATGTACCTTACATTTAAGTTTTACATAGGTGGTTAATAAAAAAAATACATCCATGGCAATTGTGGAAAGAGATAAACAGTACTTTGTTTACAAAACAAAGTATCCAGACAGCTTTGCAGAGATCATTACAAATCACACAACTAGCCATTTAGCTAACTTCTTACAAATGCTGATGAATGAGTGGATTAATTTTTGTTTCCTTTGTCTCAAATTTAGAAAGTTATAATACTTTTAGTCTTGTATACGTTAGGTATCTTCTTGATTTGTAATAGTATCTGATAGAATCTTTCTCTACATTTTAGAAATGTCAGAAAGATAGTTTTAAACCCAGAAATCTTTAATATGTTAATGTGCTAAAGATCATTCTTTACCTCCTGCTTTAAATATAGAAGTTTGTCAGTCTGACAAGATTTAATAGACTTATGCTTGGGCTTTAATTTCATGATGTCTGTATTTAGCAGCTAATGAGCTGCTGGGCTGTAACATTGGAATTTTGTTTGTAAAGGTTTCTAGACATCTCGCTTCATAGCCTTAAGGACTAGACTTTGATTTTACAATTTTTGTCATTTCTTGGGTTTGCAGTGGCATGAGGTCATTGTTGTCCAGTACAGAGCAAAGATTAAGGAGCAGTAGGAAAAGTTGCTTTCTATTTCTGGATTCTTTTGTATCTATTGCTCCTCACAGGTTAAATACTGTCTGAGACTTGTTACCCAAACTTTTAGATTGCTAATCTTAACAATCCTCTTGGCTATGATATTCATCACACAATACCATTGGAAGTTTTACAATGGCATAGACATCTATAAGATATATTACTTGACATCATGATTTAGTTGATTACTTTATGTTTTGGTTATAGATCTTGATAAAAGCATATATTTATTGTTTTTATGAGCTTGTTTCTTGAATATAATAGATGAGTTTGTTGAAGATAAGAGTTATTAGTGTCTTTAAGACATTATTCATACATCCCACGTTGGAACAGAGAAACCTTTCAGATTTTAGTATTTTCATGCTACACATATTGGCTGTCTGAAAAGATCCTGAAAAAGACTTTGTATAGCTCTTTACGGCATAATTACTTTTTCTAAGCTAGAAACTGCCTAAGGACACCCATATGTGGAAGTGCCTGATGTGTTTTTGCATTCAACAGAAAGGACTTGAGTTGGTTTCTAGGCACCATCTGGAGACTTCTCATTTGCTTATGACCCTGTTGGGTCTAAAGTGCCAGTCCTGATAGTATTAAAAAGCAAAACAGCAATACTTGTTCGTGAACTGGCTTTATTGTGATTAGTAAAATACTTAGCAAATGAAATTTGAATATTTGCTTTGTCACAGAAACTGGCAACACACACTCTCACTAATGGAATACTAAAATCTTTCATTAATTTAATTCTATATTTACACCTTTGATGGCCCATCCATCTTTTTTCACATTTTCGAGTATCTCACAAATGTATGTGTTCTTTAACAATGTCTGAAATTTCAAGAACTGAAAAGTGGAACCAAATGTCAGAAACATGTCATCAGTGTTCCAACCAGAATTGCTGAGGCGTCTTTTAGATTTGTCTTAATATAACCTGGAATTACAAGGGTAAGAAAATGATAAGTACTGGGAGAATAAAGTAATCTGGCATTTATTTAGATGGTGCAGATGTGGTTTTGGGTGATGTTTTGTTCAGGATTATTCTTGTTTCATCTGGGTAGATTGAAATGTATGCACTCAACATGTTGTTGTGTCTTTATTTTCTCTCTTAGTCTCTACAGGACAGTACAAACTCTTTTCCTTGTTTCAGAAATGCAGCGTTAATAGAACTTTAAGCAGCTCAGCCATTCATCTAGTTACAGTTTTGGTGCTGAACAAATCTGGATGAATGACGAAAAACTGAAACTTGACCCGTAGGGGTAATTTGTCTGAGAAAAGGACATGGGTATATATGCATGAAGTTATAACATAATTTTTCGCATGTTGAAAGCACTTAGAGCTGCTTGGAAGCAGCGCAAAGCAGAGACAATTTGTTAAAGACAATGGAAGCAATATAGATAATAGTCAGATACAATAAACACCTAAAAAAGAAGGAAAGCAATTTTACTGTGACTTCTTCCACTCTCATTTAGTAGCATTATTAATATTATTAATTGTACTCATTATCTAATATTAATTGTAAAATACTTTGTAATTAAATTTTCTATGTTCATGCAAAATAATCTGTGCTGGCTTGTTGCCCATGGGAAACACTTTTTCCTTTTCCAAACAAAGGCACAGGTTTGCCTGTTCTGTGTAGGAAGTTTAATTTTCTTTCTCCTTTTTAAGTTGTATTTTCTACCATCAATTATTTTCAAAGTTAATGAACTGGAAATTAGTTTGCCTTTGGGATTCCCAAAGTCTGACATTGGTGGATTCTCCCATTATGTGAAATATTATGGCAAAGTATATGTAAAATAGTGTCAATGCGTGAAAAACACGTAGAATGCTTCTGCATGTGTGGGTTTTTAATGTTAGATTCAAGTTAAAGGCATTGTTTAACACACTTGCAATTGATTCAAGTTGTAATTACTTTCTTTCTCCAGAAAGACTCAGTTTTAAGGGCAATGATAGCACGAAACACTGTGGTTAATTGTGTGTGTTACAGCTCCTAAAATCGTGTACACCATTCATTTGAAGGCCTTGCAATGTACATTCACAAGCCAAATAAATTAAAATAAAGGCATCTTATTAATAATGATTTTTTTTTACATTTGACAGTCTTTTGTGTTGCATGAAAATATAGACACACAGCTGTTAATTGACACCATAAGTAATAATCCTTTGATTACAGTAGCTAAAGGCTGTCCTTTAATGGATTTTACTTGTCACTTTTAATTCTTTTTAATCTTTGTCTGCATTTCATTAGAATGGCTTCATCATTCTGATGGCCCTCCTGTCGTTATTCTGATTGAGTTAATGGTTGTCGTCATATGATGGAGCTCTGGCATAAAATATAATAGTGTTATATTTATAGTCTACAGGGACATTTTTAAGATGATTGCTTTGTCAATCAGCTTTTCTGGTTTTATATAGTGCATTATTGTAAATGGAGTGCTGTATTTTGCTTTTGTTTGCCTGGTAGGTACTCTGAGCAAAGCTTCTGTCTTAAGCTTCCATGACTTAATTTACCTATAAAATTCAATGGACAGTTGGTGAGAGAGCTAGAAAAGGTCTGTTACAATTTTCTGTCCTGCTTTTCAGATAGATACAATTTTGACTGTCTTTTTGAAAGCTACATGCCTGCACTGCAATTTTCCTAACAGATGATACAGGTACTTTTATATTATTCAAAAACTTACCTGAGGTCTTGTAGTGCAGCTGTTAAAGTGGATTTGTTACTATCTATCTTGTGCTCTCAACTACAGCTATATAGGTGTGTTGTTTAGGCCTTTATGCTTTTCACTTACCTTTGGAAAAAATAATGTTAATGTATTGTATTTTTCCACTACTTATTGAGGAGTCTGATAAATTGCTAGTCATTTAAAGATTATTTAATAGAAAAAAACTTGTTAAATAGCTGTGGAATGTGTTAGGCAGCTCGTGGTTACATTTTCAATTATGTAATTTAAAAATTACGGTGGTTGCATATAGAATAATGTTTGGATGGGCAAGAATATTTGTCTTTTTAGGTTGTTAGAAACAATATACTATACAATAAATGACTATAGAAAACCTATTAATACAGTATTGATGATTTTATCTGTGATTACAATCCAGCTGTGACACCGAGTCTTGCTCAGTATTTAATTACATAATACTCTGCTGCAGAAGAGATGTCATAATTATTATAGGCAAGATTTTATGATGTGTTTTTGATAAGTATCCTGGACCACGACTTATATATGTGAATGAGTTCACCTTGCCTACAAGCTAGAAAATACAGAAGGTATGTGGAAAATAGCTCCCTAAATACATGCATTTTTATTTTTGAAATAACTTCAGTGTATCAATTTCATTTCTTTTTTTTCTATGGGGATTTGCTAAAATAGGATGCAGTTTTCAAAGAACGTTAGTATTTATATTTATTGCCTAAAAACTGTTGATGAAAAAGCAGAGATATGACGATAATGTATTCTATCAATAGGCAAGGTTTTCAGGACTGTAAACAGAAAAAAAACACTTTCTTCTATGAACTAAAATATCTTTTGTATTTGAGGTAGTCAGAGTTTTTAAATAGCTACCTACATACCTTGTGTTAATGAAATCCATTACAACATTAAGTAGTGTAGAAGATGTGCCTGTCGATATATATATACACATATGTTTGCTTATGCTCACTGTTCTTGAATTGACTGTTTAATCAAAGAGTGGGGAATTAAATATGTTTTATTTCACTCAGTGAAAATTTTTCTTGAGAAACATTTTCATATGCTACACTATTATCAGACCTTAAGCATGTAACAGATACCTGACTATGAGCTTTATTCCTTCCAATTCCACCATATTAAAATGCAGATGTTAGAGCTTGGTGAATTCATCAAAAGAATGTTATTTTGCTGAAGTTCCAGATGCAACTATAGTTAAGTGTTCTAACGAGAGACAGAGGCTCAGGAACAATTGCCTTTGTGATTTTCTCCTGGAACCACCAGAGAACATCCTTGGGGCTGTTTAGCTTTTATATAATTACTATTATTTATATTTGCATTCCTATAGTGCCCAGGAATCCCAGCTGTGAATGAACCTATCTGAATCCTCCTATACTATCTCTGCATAAGAACAATCCAGTCTGAAGTCTTTACAGAACAAAGTTCACTTTACACATTCTGCCCCATGCAGATCATTGAGCCTCAATTCAAGATATGAAGAGATTTTTGGTAGTAGCAACCTGTTCACTTTTTGAAAAACCTTTCAAGTATTAATATTTTCAAAACACTATACTTAGCCTCCAGGCTCTTGTGTGCTTTCTATTTTTCAGCAGCTACAGCAAAATGGCTCATATCAGCAGTATTATATTGCACAGAAGTCTATATAACAGCACTCTGAAGAATGGAGAGATTATACTGGTTCACAGGTGTTCCTATTCTCTTATAACTTTTAACTATTTCTAATGTTGTGCCTACTATCAAGCTTTTTTTTAATTCCAGTATGTCAGTATTTATATAGATTACTGCTTGACTTGGATGTAAGCAGCCTCTCCCGTTTTCTGTGCTTACTTAGTTCAGTATAATTGTCTATAGCTTGCTTAAAGGCTGGTGAATAGATATGTATTGATTCATATTTCTTTCTCTTCTCTGTGAATTTGCATTTTTGGATATTGCCAAACAAAATCAGCAAATTTATTATGGCATTTTTTTAGCCTGAGTGAAAGGATAGGCAAGAGCAGATAATGGTTTCATGTGGAACCTATTAAAATATAGTGTTCATTGAACCGTAAACATTTACCAGAAACCTAAAAAAAAAATAAAATGGCTCCCAGAAATGTTTTAGTGTAGATTTACTCCACTGGTCTGAATCAGCAGAGAAAATAATTATAAATTTAGAAGTGTTTTATGAAGGATCCATTCACTCTCAAGAGGTCTGCTGGACTACTCTTATTCTATATCAAAAAATGTGGGCTTGTTGACAGAGGTAGATGAGTGGCAAAATACAAGAGACGTAAGAAAGACCAAATGGACATTTAGAAGATACTGGGTAGAGTAATGGAGGCAAATTAAATCAGAGGGAAGGGATGAAAAGAAAGAGACACTAAACAAAAAAAATCTTAGAAGAGAAATCATGTGCAAGTTGAAAATATCAGGATTTTAACTTGAGTTTAAACTGACAATATGTAATTCCATAAGTCTCCAGCTACCCTAGCATGAGTTGAGCTTATTTTTTTCATCTTTGGTTCAGCACTGCACTATGGATTATAATTAAAGCTGGACTAAGATAGCAACAAAATTAAATAAATTATTCATTGAAAACTGGCAAAATTTTCTCAAGAATATATTCAATGAATAATATTCAACTGAAAACAGGTACAATATACACAGTATTCTGTGCTCAGAGTTGGTCCTTGGCCCATATTTTATCATACCTACTAGATTGATTTATTTTCTTTATAGGGAAGGAAAGCAAGAAATATTTCCTTTCTAGCCTTACTAGATAGGACATATGAATGCATTTTGATGTTACAATTTTAGAATTCATTGCATAATGTAAGTAAGTAAGTAAAAATTAACTAGTCTTTTCACTGGAACTTAGTGGTGGACTAGACACTGGTGATAATGATATGATTATGCTCACTAGAAGAAAATAAAGACAGTTCGAATGAGCTAGATGTATATTTAGTGGTTCAGAAAAGCTAATTTCCAAAACCCAAAGAAAATAAAGAGAAAATTATGACTAACAGCAAAAAGATGCACAGAAAATTTTAAGTGGAAGTGGCTATGAGAAAGGATTTATGGAATAGACAGATGTCTGCATTGCCTTACTGAAAAGGGCAACTTTTTCTGAAAGTTCGTTGCAGCTCAGTGGCCATACGTAGGACAGTAATTATCATGAAAAGTAGTGGGAAGAAAGTGGAAGATAGGGTAGATAAAAATTAACCAGTAAAAATCGGGATGTAAAATTCAGGGTTTTTAAAGGAGGATAAAAAAACCTATTATCATATTTCACAATGATTAAATTTTTTTTTCAAAGGTATATATCCTAAGTATCAACAATCGCATTTTGAATACCTTTGCCATTTATACACCCACACAATATATATCATGATGCAGAGAAACCAAATAGAATCCACATATAGTTGCATAAAAAAATTATGAGCATGAAGCTAATGTGAAATGAGAAAATGCTATATCTGCTCTATTAGCAATCATTAATCTAACCATTAAAATGTTATCAACAAAATGTACGTGTCTTTTTCAAACACCAGGCCTAGCCCACTTATTGGTAAAAATCTTGGGTGCTTAGCTTCCGAGATCAGGAAAAAACATTAGGTGATGAGAGATAATCCAGGAATTTGAAGGAGTACTGGTACTGTGTCAGTATTCAAAAAGGCTGGTAGACTATTCCACAAAACCATAATCCCAATTTCACTTCTAAGCAAACTAATGTAAAAACCACTGTGGGAAAGCAGTATCAAGACATGCCAATATCTGAACATCTGCTTCCACAGACATTCGTCTCTTCTTTGGTCTCATTCCAGAAGCAAATCATAGAATCATAGAACAGTTAGGGTTGGAAAGGACCTTAAGATCATCTAATTCCAACCCTCCTGCCATGGGCAGGGGTGCCTCACACTAGACCATGTCACGCAAGGCTTCGTCCAACCTGGCCTTGAACACTGCCAGGGAATGGAGCATTCACAACCTCCCTGGGCAACCCATTCCAGTGCCTCACCACCCTAACAGGAAAGAATTTCCTCCTTATATCCAGTCTAAACTTTCCCTGTTTAAGTTTTAACCCCTTACCCCTTGTCCTGTGACTACAGTCGTTAATGAAGAATCCCTCCCCAGCATCCCTATTGGCCCCCTTCAGATACTGGAAGGCTGCTATGAGGTCTCCACGCAGCCTTCTCTTCTCCAGGCTGAACAGCCCCAGCTTTCTCAGCCTATCTTCAGGTGCTCCAGTCCCCTGATCATCCTCGTGGCCCTCCTCTGGACTTGTTCCAACAGTTCCATGTCTTGTTTATGTTGAGGACACCAGAAGTGCACACAATACTCCAAGTGAGGTCTCACAAGAGCAGAGTAGAGGGGCAGGATCACCTCCTTCGACCTGCTGGTCACGCTCCTTTTGATGCAGCCCAGGATACAGTTGGCTTTCTGGGCTGCGAGCAGACACTGATACCTTGTCCTGCTTATCCTATAAATACAGAGCCCTTCTCTGTGCTTGCCAGTGCAAAGGACTGTGTAAACTCCTTACTTAGTGGTAGGACCCCATCTTGCTTCCTTTGCTACAGTTCTGGTTAGAGAAAGCAATAAATTGAATATACTGGCTTGGTTAATTAATTTTTCATCAAGATGTTTAGGAAAGCATATTATGTCAACCAGACTTTTCTTAGCTAAATACAATTTTTACATGTGTGGACATGGAAAACATATAAAGGGAAGAAGCACTCTATTCTTTCTTGATAGCTTCCTCATTTAATCCTAAAAAATGATTTTTTTCTTTACTTTGTAGGCACGGAAAGTAATGTAGAGCTATTTGTTAGTTCTGAACCTTAAGTATAATGCAGTTTAGATACACTGTAAAAAACATTAAATGGATTTAGAACTGTTCCTTTTCCTCTTTTTTTCCTAAGAAGTTGGACCTGTTACAATTAGTTTTACAATAACATTTGCACGTATATTATATTACATCACATAAATATATTTAGTTTTACATATTTGTAAAGCCATTGTCAAAATTATCTTGTTGAAAAGTGTGATGATGAAGGAGGAGTTACAGACAGAATACTGAATCT
This sequence comes from Pezoporus flaviventris, assembly GCF_033815535.1. NCBI lineage: Eukaryota > Metazoa > Chordata > Aves > Psittaciformes > Psittacidae > Pezoporus > Pezoporus flaviventris. The sequence goes on from NW_026892595.1 coordinate 14,820,914, forward strand.
CATTGTTAATGGAGATACATTGAATAAATTGTGGCTTTATCACACCAAAGCATAGCTGCCATTCTGTATATAAGTCATCACCACCCCACTTGTCAGAACTGTATAAAGTAAAATCTGTTAGAAGCAGGAGCATGAAAAGCAATTTGCGGGAAAATATCTGTGTTTTGGATCATTCAAACTGCTCTTGTTAGAGTATTTGAAATAAATAGAATCTCTCAAAAGTTTCTTGTTCAACCACAATCACTATAATCTGCATTCATTATAATACTGTGCATTGTACTCCTTTGACAGCAGAGCTCAGCAGTCAATATGGTCCTTTTCAGCACTCTGCTGTAGCAATCTCGTATAGTTAATAATTGAGACAGATGAACTGTATAAGAATTTCACAATTGTACCAAATGCATATTGGTCTTTTACAGCCTTCTGTTAGCAAGCAAATGCTTGAAACAATACCTACTACAATAACTTCTTGCTTAGCTTTTAGAATAATTTAAATGGAAGAGCTAAAATCCATATTTTAAATCTAGAAGAAAGAGTGGTCTAGCAATGTAGTTTAAAATACATTAAAAAAAAACCAAACAACCAGCAGTTAAAAAACTAAAATGTCAGTATATGCAAATGCATAGCAAAGACATCCAAACTTAACTTTATATAGGCCATAAAGATGACAAAGATCCATATTATATACAACCTATGCTTCTAAGTGATATAAACTTTCTTTTACTTATCCATATATCTATCTAACTTCATTTGTTCCTGTCTTGTAAATCATTTTCTTTGATGTTTAATTGTCTTTTATGTTTAGAATAATGTCTCATTGAATGTATAAAAATGTCAGATAATAGTGAAGTCTAGATAATACATATGCTTATTGCCACAGCTGTTAGGCAAAGAAACAAAGCCCAAGATGCCTTGAAAGCAAATGTCACTCCAGTCTTCAAAAAGGGCAAGAAGGAGGACCCGGGTAACTATAGACCGGTCAGCCTCACCTCCATCCCTGGGAAAGTGATGGAACACCTTATCCTTGGTACCATCTTAAGGCATATCAAGGATAAGAAGATTATGAGGGGCAGTCAACATGGCTTCACCAGGGGGAAATCATGTTTGACCAATCTCTTAGCCTTTTATGAGGAAATAACACGGTGGATGGATGATGGCAGAGCGGTGGATGTGGTCTACCTTGACCTCAGCAAAGCATTTGACACAGTCTCCCACAGCATCCTCACGGCTAAAATGAGGAAGTGTGGACTGGATGATCAGGTAGTGAGGTGGACTGCGAACTGGCTGAAGGAGAGAAGCCAGAGAGTTGTAGTCTATGGGGCTGAGTCTAGTTGGAGGCCTGTAACTAGTGGAGTGCCTCAAGGGTCAGTACTGGGACCGGTATTCTTTAATATATTCATCAATGATTTAGATGAGGGAATTGAGTGTACTATCAGCAAGTTTGCTGATGACACTAAGCTGGGAGGAGTGGCTGACACGCCAGAAGGCTGTGCTGCCATCCAGCGAGACCTGGACAGGCTGGAGAGTTGGGCAGGGAGTAACTTGATGAAATATAACAAGGGAAAGTGTAGAGTCCTGCATCTGGGCAGGAACAACCCCAGGTTCCAGTATAGGTTGGGGAACGACCTGTTAGAGAGCAGTGTAGGGGAGAGGGACCTGGGGGTCCTAGTGGACGACAGGATGACCATGAGCCAACACTGTGGCCTTGTGGCTAAGAAGGCCAATGGCATCCTGGGGTGTATTAGAAGGGGGGTGGTTAGTAGGTCGAGAGAGGTCCTCCTTCCCCTCTACTCTGCCCTGGTGAGACCGCATCTGGAGTATTGTGTCCAGTTCTGGGCCCCTCAGTTCAAGAAGGACAGGGAGCTGCTGGAGAGAGTCCAGCGCAGGGCAACGAAGATGATTAAGGGAGTGGAGCATCTCCCTTATGAGGAAAGACTGAGGGAGCTGGGTCTCTATAGTTTGGAGAAGAGGAGACTGAGGGGTGACCTTATCAGTGTCTATAAATATATAAAGGGGGAGTGTCACGAGGACGGAGCCAGGCTCTACTCAGTGGCAAACAATGATAGGACAAGGGGTAATGGGTACAAACTGGAACACAAGAGGTTCCACTTAAACTTGAGAAGAAACTTCTTCTCGGTGAGGGTGACGGAACACTGGAACAGGCTGCCCAGGGAGGTTGTGGAGTCTCCTTCCCTGGAGACATTCAAAACCCGCCTGGACGCATTCCTGTGTAACATTATCTAGGTGTTCCTGCTCCAGCAGGGGGATTGGACTAGATGATCTTTCGAGGTCCCTTCCAATCTCTAACATACTGTGATACTGTGATACTGTGAAGTGGCTCTTAATCAAGTCTGCACATGATGTATAGGATCCCAATATTTGGATGAGCTTTGAGGAGTTTATATTTGATAAAATTGGTATTTTTCCTAATTTTGTGTGTGAAGGCTGACACCACAAAATCATAGGGCCACAGAATAATTCAGGATGGAAGATACATCAAGAGATTTCTAGTCCAACCTCCTGCTCAAGCATGGTCAACAGTGGGCTCAGATCAGGTTGTTCAGGGCTTTGTTCAGTCTGGTATTGAAAACAGATGCTATAGACCATGGAACATGTCTGGGCAACTTGTGCCACTGCTTGGTGGCATTGGGAAAAAGGTTTTGCTTATATTAAGGCAAATTATTAAGCAAAAAAAATCAACCCAGAGAAGAGTTTACTGTTTGCTACAGTTTACATAATTTTTTTTTTTTTTAAAGTTTAACTTTCATAGTCAACGTAACTTAAACATATTATTTCTAATAGTATCAATTATGGTTTCATGTGAAGTGAGCAGTATGACAGGAAATTATTGAATCCATTTATGTATTTCTTTTCTTGTCCTGTATTCGTCGATCTTTCATTAATATCTTCTGCTTACTCCTTTCACAATTCTGAAGGAGGGAGACTACTTCTGTTTTGATATGCACTGTACCATGTGGATTTTTTTGTCACAATAGTTGCAAAAACAGTTATGTACTTAGTATTAAATACACTAAAAATTTTATTGAAAATAAAAAAATAAACCTTCTCTATGTGTTTTAGGCTTGAACTTTAACCTCATACTAAATGATAATCAGTTAAAATCATGGCTTGTTATCTAACAGTTTAGTTTCTTAGGTGAGACATCATCCTTTTCACTTCAACTCAGAAAATAATGCACTTCAGTCACAGAGCATTGGGCAACATCAGATGAGAGATAAACACAGAGTCACTCAGTACCATGGTGTGTATTTTTAATAGAAGTCATATTCCTCTCTGATGTTAATCAAGTGGAATAATGAGCATGTCCCAAATGTCTATACTGAAAAGTGTGAAACAGAGCCAAAGTGGTCTAAATAGAGAATGTATTTTTTTATTCTTCTGATTATTTTTCTATTTCAGAAATTATACCATGGTTTTAGCTGCTAATTGATTCTTTCTTCTTTATGCAGGTATATACTTACAGCTGCACAGTTTTGTGAGCAATAAGGAACTGTGATTTGTGAAATGCTTATATGCTCTATCACAAAAATGGAGCTCAGACTGGCTGCCAGATGTAATCTTAGTCTGTGGCTATGAAGTTACAACAATATGTTTTTCTCTCCCTTAGTTACTGGAAGGACTGTGTACAATTAAGGAAGAATTGTATAAAATGAATGGGCAGCTCTCTTTTCCAAGGGATCTTCTTAATTGCTCGTCTAATGTTTTTTCATGACATCTTAAAAAAAATGGCATTATATAATTAACATTGGAAAAGTCAATAAAATCTATTATTTTTCTTTTAGAATAATCCAGTGAAGATGTTAATAATTATCCTATCATATCATATGTCTGCTATGGCAAATTTCGCTGAAATTTACTCTGCATGAACCAAACTTATCTTCAGTTGGTTATCCTTGAAAATGTTTTTTGCCTGCATGAACATAAGGTAGAGTTTTTCATCTGCCACAACATCCAAATTTTTAAAGATTTTTTCAGCATTACATTGGTAATGCTGTTATAATTTTAATCCTAGACATGCTAAAGGTAATCTTTGCAAAACAAATATGGAAGACTGGTGGGCTGGATGGAACTTTAGCTGACTGCATTTGGGCACGAATCTGTGATTAGAGAAAGACCTAAAAAGTCATTGTATTTCCTAAATTCTCCTGATCAGGAACAAGTTACTGTAGTCATTATACTTTCTTCACGAAACTTACCTAAGTTTTCCTAGGCAAGAACACTCTGTTCATCTGTGTTTATACCAGATTTTGATTAGGACTCTAGGGTACTATTGCAATATAAATAATTAATAATTATAATTATGCTAATAGTAGAAGGTTTTAATGCACAGGGAAGGGAACATTTGTATTCAGTTTACTGTTGATCTCATTAGCAATCATGCTTTATGGAAACAATGGTACAATGAGAACTAAAATCAATGTCATTCTTTTGGCAGTTTGTGATCTTTCATTATTTCTGCCTTCATTGAAAAAAAAACAACAAAGCAACAAATCCTCTCAAAATACTTTTCCCTTATAAGGCTGCATTTTTTCTGATACGGCAGCTTTGTACAGTATAAGCAATGGGTTTCTGATGTCATTAAAGCCTGGCACCACAAACTGGCAAACAATGCCTATTTTTATTTACTGTTTGACTTGTTCTTCAATGTGTCATTTAGTACTTACAACTAAAATACTTGTTCCTCTAATTTCATTCCGCAGTTGCATGCAAAATAGATTATATAAGGAAATAGGAAGTTAGAGTGTTGACACTGAGGTAAACACTTTTCATGAGAAATTTCAATACCTTAATAAAATACTAAAATGAAAAGCTAAAACGAAAAGCAAAATAGAATCTTTGGGCTATGGCAATAAACTGTGCATGATTATAGATAAGAGAATCAATGTAGAATTTTTCTCTGTTAAGAATTCCTTCAGAGAAAAAAATATCTGCAGTTATTTACATGGTTTAAATATTTGTTTAAAACAGCGTCTTGGAATCAGTCTCTTTTTAAATTGTCCTAAAATCACTGGGTACAGTAAGCTGTTAAAAAATTGTTACAGTGGGCTTTATTTGGTTTCAGGCAAGTTAAATTCTGCTGGAGTATTTATTGCTCTTCTAATACAGTTGAGATATGATTTTGGCCAACCTGTTCATTCATTTCTAAGCATTCATGAACCTTGCTCTTATATATGCAATTTTCAATGGAAAATGGGCATTTACATATAACTGATGCAGAATACCCTGATGACAAGCTCATTCCAGCTCATTATTAGTGGAAATAAACAGTCCTGGAACTTTAGAGGTTACAAATGAGTTTGCCACTGCAATCATCTTCCATTTGCTCCAGCATGATAAAGGATGATCAAACAGCCAGTTATAAACAAGTTCAGGAAAAGCAAATAATAAGCTATATACCTCTCCAGTTATTAATAATCTTCTTCCTAACATGCAGACTGTTTTAAGGAATATCTTTGCTATACAACTGCAATTTCATAGTATTTATCAATGTTTTGTTTACTGTTTAATCAAAGAAAGAGTGCTCATAGAACTGACTTCCAAAAAAAAATGACTCATTCTTTCAATTAATTTTACAATAAATTAATTCACAGAAAAGTTAAATTTGCTAATGCAGGAGGGTGCACCCGACTTGATAGCCATGATCTCTTGAATGGTTTATTCCTCCTTATTTAGTACTGCAACATGTGAAATCATCTGTGAAGACACTGGCAATATACCAGAATAAATAGGGACATTTGGTGTGCTTTGTCTCAGTCTGTACCTACAAAGACCATTAAGTTTTCAAGTGATGTGTTTAAATTTGTTATGACTGAGCAATGTATTAAATTATTATCCTTTATGAGCATTTTTGCAGTCCTGGTATTCAATATTTGTGGACATAAAAATGTGGGCAGAAACTTTGAGGTCACCTATGTTTTACAATATAACCATCCAGAAGGATCAGTAGAAAACTTTGGGAAAAAAACGTTTACAGTTGTTTTCACAGAGAAAGAAGGTGATATAATTCCTTACAAAGGATCAAAATTAAATACTTGCTAGATTGTGGAAGTGGCTGTAAAGGTGTTAGGCATATGAAGGTTTACTGAGCTCTACGGATAACACATAATTAAAAGACTCTTCCAGGATTAAAAAATAAAATAAACTGACTGAGAAGACAGATTTGATAACCATCTATGAAGCCTGGCTATGGAGTGGTAAACAAAAAGTCACAATCTCCGTATAGAGTGTGGTAAGCAAAAAGTCACAATCTGTCTCCCCACAGGCCACCCTCACAGCATGACATCCAAGGATAGCACTTAAATAGTGGCGCAGAATCTTAGGCGTTTTTAGTCTAAGAAAAACAAGGCAAACAATAATCTCAAAATGGTTAATCTCTTTTAACTTTAGTCATCTAAAATCTGGTGTCAATTTTTGTTGTATTGGGGGTCATCATTATAAACATTTTATCTCATCTATTTTAGGACCCCCTGTTTTAAAAGGGCCGTTGTTCATGTGAGAATTATTTCTCCATTAGCTATAAAGGAAGTCTGATACAAGTAGTCCTTATTTTTAGGTGATCCAATCAGGGTGGGTAAATCTATCCATGTAAGACTGATTACAATTCACTGGTAGCAAAGCAATTTATTGAGTGGATGTTCACCATGGATTTAGAGATGTACCACTGAGGGCTAGTTTCAGGTTTCAGCATTTAGATATGCACGTAATAGTGTATAGTTTTGTAGGGATTCATATTATACTAATAGAGAAATGTATGTAGTGTTGCAGAAGCTGAATATCTGGGCTGGAATAGTAAATTGCTCTAACACCTGAGCTTCAGAAAATATGTGCATGTATATTTCTCTGTGTGTCTGTGTGTGTATGCATATGTACATTTGCAGATAGCCACCCTTTGTCACTCCTTATGCAAAGTGTAGATTGAGGAAAGGGCATAGAAATGTTGTAGAGTCCTTGTCACCTCAGAGCACTTCTCTTGGCAGAAAAGCCTGATCAGTGCACAGGAAGAGGAGTGCATTCTGCATGTGGGGCTCAGGGCTGATGACCTGAGGAATTATGAGATTAACTTTATTGTTTGTGTTACAGTACCATCTGGGACTACAAGGCTTGGAGCTGGAGCCTTCTGTGGCAAGTAACATGCAAACAGCCAGAAGGTAGATCTGCCCTGGATTTGTTATAATTTAAATTAAAATGCAAAGGACAGCAGATGGATATAGACAGAAAGATGAAAAACAAAAAAATAAGGGGGAGGAGGGAAGAACAGTGACATTACATAACATCAGTATTGGATGTTCATAGGTAGCTGTCCTGCAACATATGGGAGATCCTGAAAATAAGTTTGAAGGTATTTTAAAATCCAGTCAAATAATAGATGCACATTGATGAGGTCAGATTGTGGGTGTAAAGCAAAGAAGAATGAGATCTCCTGAGAGACAATAACTAACATGAGCATAATCAGCTTGAAAATAATAAAAATAAAATAAAATAATAAATAGAATTAAAAAATAAAAATAATAAGACTAGAATAAAATAAAAAATAGAATAAAAATAAAAATGGAAAAAAAATAAAAAAGATACTCCATGAGGTTTATTCAACTGGACAGAGACTCTTAGCCAACATTCAACCAAATGTGATTCTTGACACATAATTACAATTATTTCTTGTTTTTTAATTACAAAAAAAAACCAAATCTTCAGCATATATATTTTTTCTTTTTTTTTTTTTTGTGATTGCTAATATGCCACAGGAAAGGATTAATAAAAACCTAAAACCTTTGAAGCAAGTCAGCATGTTCATGACTTGTACAACCACCAGTTACCACACTCTGAAACTTGTTTTGGAGAAAGAGTTACAGAATTAAAGGATAATTAACTGGGCCCACTCCAGTGGCTTCATTACAAAACGAGAGTGAAAACACTGAAGCTGCTTCAAAACTTACTGAATATCTGTTCCGGCCTTCAGGGCACTTTTTTTTTCAGAATAAGCCTGACAGTCTGAGAATCCATTTAATGACCTTGAATTTGAAGTTGCTCCATCACTGCTAGATTTTGTGCCGTTTAATCAGTAATATCCTCAAGAACATCCTGCAATACAAGTGACAGAAGGTAATTCAAAGATGTTAGATAACGGGATCCGAGGCATTAAGAGCCTGGGGCTGAATTTTTAAAGCATGCCTCTCCTCTGTGCTTGGGTAATTTTGATAAACACAGCTACACACATACAAATAAAGGGAATGCAGTAGAGACTATTCAGGAAACGAAACTACAATGTGAAACATTGCTCCTGAGGGTTGAGCTGCTGATCTTAGCTCTCTAAGTAAAGCGGCAGGTTAACATAGGATAAATAATATCAAATAGAATATAAGGAATTATTCAAATAGAATATAAGAAATTAACAATGGCTTTAATACAGCTGAGATAGGACTTTAATAAGATCAGGAAAAAAAATTTCCATTGTCTTTCTCTCTTTTATTTTCATTTAAATTCTTTGGCCTTTATTAATGGGGACAGAAGAGAAATAGTCAGAGGTATAAGATTAGATGTCTTAAAAAGGTTAAAACAGAGTGCAATTTTTATGTTTGTTAAAATTCTTCACTGAACAAACTGTGAACAAACCTGTAAATAAAGCACCAGCGGCTGAAATAGCAATGTCCATTTTACAGATTGCCATTCTCTCAATCTGAACTTCCACAGTTTACTGTGTGCTGCTGAAATCTGTAAGATATGGTAAAATGTATTTAATTGATAATAGTTTGATTAATAAAACTGAAATGTCAAGTTACTTAATACGTGACTTACCCCTCACTGGCATTATCAACAGTAGTTCAAACAGTGAAAGCTCTGGAATTTGTTTTAGGTAGTATGTGTCCTCATTTTAAACTGAAAAACAAATTAAATTCATATTGTGTTGAATTGTGCAGTTATTTGTCACATCTGAGGAAGGAAAGAAGAAAGAATAAATAAGGAATTTAAGAAAGGCAATGAAGACATACTTGGCTCGAGGTGAACAGAGTATGTAACTTTACCTAGTTTTGCTGTATCTGAGTTTCTGGAAAGAAGCAGATGAGGTGTATGGGCTTGCTGTTGGTCAGAGAACAGAGTAAAATGTACCTTTTGAAGACCTGGTGTAATTTGGTGCATGTTTACAGAATTGCAAAATTGCAAGCAATTGAACTAGCAATCCTAAAGGAGTTTCTGCCTACCAACACAGATGTGCCAATGGACATACTCCAGCTCATCCAAACAGCTAAAGCACTAATCAGGTTTCAGGATGAGGACGGGCAGGTGCTTATGCATGTCATTTCCCTCCCGAGGATTCCTATCACTGTGGTTTAAGGCTGTCAGTAGAGCCAACATTACTGAACAGCGGATGCTGAGGGAACTGTTACATACAAATGTCATATTTAAGATTGGGTGCATTTCAAGATAAGGATCCTGTACTTAGCAGCATGTCCAGATTCTCTCTCCTTAGCACTCTGCAGAGATTGTGGAGTCCAGGAAAGCTGCACAGGGTACCCTGCCATCATTTGGCTGTCAAAGTGCTGTGGGGCTTGGGGATACACTGTGAGATGGTTTTCTTCCATGGCTATGGAGGAGGCAAGAAAAGGACATGTGTGATGGCATGGAAAACCAAGTAATTATTCTTAATTTACATGTTCTTTTTACCTTGTAGTTATGGGTTTGATGCTAAATCTCCAGTCATAAAAGGAAGTTACGGAATGCAGACTAAAGAATAGAAGAATAAGCTACACTAAAATCTCACATTTTACTTCATTAAAAATATTAAACTACACAAAAAAACAATGGCTGGGATAATCAATTTGATAATATATTCGGGTAGATCAATGTCTTTGCTTGCCATTTAGTATCATTTATTGATTTTACACCATTGTCTTCACAGGCAGTGCTTTACATTCATCTAGTTATAAATAAATACCCATTGTGGCAAAACTACACACTTCTGCATATTCTTTGTAATATGTATTATAGAAAATTGCAGGTTGGGGGATTGCTAAAGCAGCAGAAAAAAATATTGTTTCTATGGCAGCACTTTTTCCCTGCTGGTACATAGTTGGACAAGATTTGTCTTTGAAGTAATAGCAAGTGTAAGACTTATTAGATCTATTTCATTTTCCATACAGCAGAGACACCTGAATGGGGAAGCACTGAACCAGTGAAAACAAAAAGATTCAAAGAGCCAGTGTGGCCATATTATCACTAGGTCTGCAGCTTCAGCAATTTCTTACTGCAGCTCTGTGCCTTATGTTTTTTACTTCACTGGAAGGCAGGACTTTAACTTCTGCTGGTTTGACTTTGTACTTACACAGCAGTAGCATTACACAGTGGTGTTGTCCAGTCTTTTAGCATGTAGGAACTTAGGCTATGCCATTTTGATTATATCAATATGTTTAAGCTGCATCTAGAAGCAGACCAGGAGTGCCTCTGAAGCAGACTGTGATGTTTATCTATGAGCATTTTTCTGAGTATTGGCTCCGACCTGAGGTTCCTTAATTCTCAAAAAACTTGTGACAAACTATAATTGCGTTGGACATGTGTCTAATAGCAGTGGAGCATTACATCAAGGATTGACATTTTCTTAGATGCTTGAGAAGAACACTGAAATCAGGCTCACATTCTGCAACACACAAAATGTAGGGACGCAGATGTGTTAGAAGCCCTCTGGGTGTGTTTATGCACTCACCCTTGGTTTTTCTCAGAGACTAATTCAGAGCTTTATCCTCTGGTACAGCAACAGCAGCTGCATACAGCACTGGTGTTCAGGTCAGATTTTGGTTTTGGAAATTATTTTCTCCTTAACACTCTCATACTTGGTCATTTGTCTAAATTCAGATGTGTGCCTTCTGAGTTTGGTGAGCATTATGGAAGAGATACAATAAAATAGGATTTGGCATTGTAGTTTTTGAAAAGCAAATATTGCAACTCAGTAAAGAAGAGATACAGTTATGAAATGATGGAAGTTTGGGAAACTATTGAGTCAAAACCAAACAATCTAATTTGTATGTCAGCAAACAAGTACTTCAGTACCTCTATATGTGCTCTCATTGAAGCATTTTCAGTATTTCCTAAGGTTGTAGAGGAACAAACAATAGCAATCTCTATGTATTATCATGTATTTTAAGTGAAAATCAACAGAGATGGTCTGGTGTTCAGCACAGGTAGTCTTATTTTGAAAAATATAACAGAGAAGCATTCAGTTTATTGATCCTGTCTCTTCATTAGTTCCTATCTCATCTATCTTCTTTCTCAGCATGATAGGCAGTGAAGCAGAGAAAGACATAGTGCTGGAAACATTCAACAGTAACTGAAACCAAATTCCATGCAACAGAACAGATCTGGCAGTTTTTTGGGTTTTTTTCTTTCTTTCTTTTTCTTAAATTAAAGACTTTTCAACTGCAGTCTTTGGATCAAGTTGATCTTCATGTAATTATGCAATAGAAAATACAGTCCTACAGCAACAGAAGTCCTGTCAGTGCAATGCTCAATCCATTGATGCAGGGGAGAACTAGCCCTCACTGTCAGCAGCCTTGGTGAATTCTCCTTGTATCTTTCACATATGTTTTTACTATTAAGTCTACTTTACTGCATTTGTGAACCAGACAGTGGAACAAGTTCTTCACAGAGCACACCCAAACTGCATGCCAGTTTTGTAGTCTGCTGCTGAAAATGTGCTTGCATCTACACAAAGTTAACCCAGTTTTACTAGAGAGTATTTAAGTATAAAAATTAGGGCACAAGAGTAAGGAAGTGATCCGGAGTATCCTCTGAAGAACTGCCCCAGTCACATTGCAGTGGCAGAATATTCCTGACTTGGCATCATCCTGAAGCAAAAATGAAAGTTCATGAGAAAGGTAGAAAAAGTCCTGCTTGAAAGTGCCAAGATCACAAAGGATTACATTAAAAAGCATGAAAACATTCAGAACTTTAATGAAATGACTGAGTCAGTAACAGTCCATTTCCTTGGTCCTTCCGGCACATTTCATTCACTCACTCCCTTTTAAAAAATAGATTATTTGTATTCTCTTCAGGTTCAGTAATTCTCTAGCTATTTTATCCATGAATTACAAGGCCAGGTTGGATGAAGCCTTGGGGGACATGGTTTAGTGTGAGGTGTCCCTGCCCATGGCAGGGGGGTTGGAACTAGATGATCTTCAGGTCCTTTCCAACCCTAACTATTCTATGATTCTGTGTTTCCTAACTACCTCTTTTTTCCCCAGGATGTTGCATTTACCTTTTTTTTTTTTGTCCCCAGTAGAGCTTTATACATTGAAACTTTACTCTTGCCTCTTGGTATTCATTTGTGATGTTTTACATAATCTCTCAAATGTTCTATGAGTGCTTATATGTAGTATTTCTATAGCTAATATAAATGAGTCTTAGGCCTAGCAAATTCGCATAGGTAATGAATAATTATAAAAGCTAGCTAGAGTAGTAGTTGCCATAGACCACAGAAAGGCTCAGACAACAGTTTTGTCAGTGTTTAATGCCTTTTCAGGAATCAATTTTGCAAATCCTGAAGCCAGTGCTACCTTGCACCTTGCAAGCCTGAATTCTTAATATATGCCCCTGTTGAAGCCACAGGATAAAGATGTCTTTAGATTCTCTGGCAGTTTTTGACTCCATGGGACAGAATGCTTGCTTTTGGTCAGAGGTTCTAGGAAGTAGAGGTTACTTTTATTCAGGTCACAGCCATATAAAGTTAGAGAGCACTAGAGATAGCATATCTAGTGTTGGAGGTAACTCTATTTTCTTAACATGTTGTATTTTCAAAAATAAAGCCTTCTTTTTGTGTTGTCAACCAGTCGGTATGAAAAAAGAGAAATCCTTCTGGAATTTAGTTGAACAAAATATTTAACACTGAGAACAAAATTTAAAAACAAAACAAAACAACCCAAAAAATCCACAACACCTTATTTCTTATTACAAAGAAAAAGTTGATAATGTCATTTGCAGCCGTCTCACAGTCAAGGTGGCTAAGACTTCAGTGGCCCATGTAGATTCTTAAGGAGTAATGAATAGAAAATTGATTTTACCTCGGCTATCATACATAGTAACTGAAAATTACCTACCTAAATTGCAATCACTATTTTCATTTCTGCAGTGCTTGCAAGTATTCATAGGGAAAATTGTAGGTATGCTGTGCAATTATATAACACACATTGAACTCTGACATCCCCCAGACAGTCCAACAGACCTTTATGAAATGTCAGCAGAAACTGTAAAAGTCCATTCTCTTCTTTTAACCAAAATACTCTGTGGTTAGGTTGTAGCTACACAAAGAAATTTATCCTTACAGACAAATTGTGAAGAGTCTCTTTCTAATACCATTTACTTTATTCTGATAGCACATTTCAAACCCCTACTCCCCCTGTATTGACAAGAGGCCATCTGGATTATTTTACGTTATGGTGAAAAATAACTTGCAGAAGCAGATTTTCATATTATTTGAACACTGATGGGGTCACACTGGCCACTCTCCTTTTAATCTAGTATAAAAGAGAATTACATGTGGTGGACCAGCTGCAGAATAAAGTGTTGTCCCCCAGTCATTGTTCGGTTGACAGTTCCATCATCTCCAAGGAGAAGGGCTGTCAAAGGACATCCCCCCCTGTGAAGAGATGGTTCGTCTCTACTGATGTTGGAAAATTCAAAGTAATGAATTACCTGAAAATTAGCATTTAAAAAAAAAAAAATTATCGCTGTTCAGGCAACATTAACAGGACAGTGCAAGAACAAGTTTTTACTAGCATGCTAGGGGTACAAGCTCCCAAAGCCTAACCCAGAAGAGATTTTGAAGTTACCAAAGCTTGACCTGGACAGGCTGGAGAGTTGGGCAGGGAGTAACTTGATGAAATATAACAAGGGAAAGTGTAGAGTCCTGCATCTGGGCAGGAACAACCCCAGGTTCCAGTATAGGTTGGGGAACGACCTGTTAGAGAGCAGTGTAGGGGAGAGGGACCTGGGGGTCCTAGTGGACAACAGGATGACCATGAGCCAACACTGTGCCCTTGTGGCTAAGAAGGCCAATGGCATCCTGGGGTGTATTAGAAGGGCGGTGGTTAGTAGGTCGAGAGAGGTCCTCCTTCCCCTCTACTCTGCCCTGGTGAGACCGCATCTGGAATATTGTGTCCAGTTCTGGGCCCCTCAGTTCAAGAAGGACAGGGAGCTGCTGGAGAGAGTCCAGCGCAGGGCAACGAAGATGATTAAGGGAGTGGAACATCTCCCTTATGAGGAAAGACTGAGGGAGCTGGGTCTCTATAGTTTGGAGAAGAGGAGACTGAGGGGTGACCTTATCAGTGTCTATAAATATATAAAGGGGGAGTGTCACGAGGACGGAGCCAGGCTCTACTCAGTGGCAAACAATGATAGGACAAGGGGTAATGGGTACAAACTGGAACACAAGAGGTTCCACTTAAACTTGAGAAGAAACTTCTTCTCAGTGAGGGTGACGGAACACTGGAACAGGCTGCCCAGGGAGGTTGTGGAGTCTCCTTCCCTGGAGACATTCAAAACCCGCCTGGACGCATTCCTGTGTAACATTATCTAGGTGTTCCTGCTCCAGCAGGGGGATTGGACTAGATGATCTTTCGAGGTCCCTTCCAATCTCTAACATACTGTGATACTGTGATACTGTGAGTCAAAACAGTTCAGCTGAACCTTTCTACCAGTCCAGTTGCTCAGCTGACAGGACATTAGATACAGTTGTCCTTGTCAACATGTAAGGTAAAAGTTACTGCATGAATGGCAGGTAGGACCTAAAGCAGCCTGATGTTCTTACAGAGCAGTACTAAGCACATAGCAGGTAGCACTGGATATATGTGGACAGCAGAACAAAACTCCCAACACTCGACTGACTATAATAGGAGAGCCTAGATAGTGCACACTTAGGCATGCATCCTTAGGTGTTTTAGCCATGAAATGAATACCTTTCTAAATGCCTGCACTAATGACTACACGCTTGTGCTCAGCATGACTGTCTTGTTAAAGTCATCTTCTGTTACATGGGTACATGCAATGCTTTGGCATGGGAGCAAACATCCTTAAAGTGCCTTCTGCCTCACTGCTCTTAGGAAAACTTTTCTTGGAGCTAGAAATGAGAATATCCTCCAGGATAATGGAAAGCTGAGCGCAGAAATGTTCTATGAGTACCGAAGGTCAGCGTCTGTTTTCTAGCTTTTCTTGCTCTGGTAGTGAATCTGTAGTTGGATCTTTTTTGTGTCTAAACTGAGCAAGCTAATGCAACTGTGTGAGCTTACTGCTGTGCACACACAGTAGGGGACTACAGTCTGATAATGTACTGTAGTATGCATCTCTGTGGCCCCAGATAAATTTGAGGATACAATTCAAAGCTAGTAATGTCATTTTATTGATGTATTTTTTTAATAGGTACATACTTCTTGTTAGAGCTATATCAAGTCTATGCCATATCACCTACCCACAGTAGGTATGATACATCGTTTACATCCCTAAATATTCTATGATACTATGATTCTATGTCAGAATTTACCCTCTGCAAAACGATAGCTAGTGGAAGTCCATTCCTATACAAGGGTAAAATTATTGCTATACGAGCAATCAAATGACTGCTACAGCAGTGAGAAAGCATTGCACAGATGAAGAGAAAACTTTTAAAAAACCCAACAAATTCTCTTTTACTGTAGGCTAATGCTGTATATAGCGTATATGAGAAAGACGTGGACCTATTGGAGTGAGTCCAGAAGAGGGCCATGAAGATGATCAGAGGCTGCAGCACCTTTGAAGACAGGCTGGGAGAGCTGGGCTTGTTCAGCCTGGAGAAGTGAAGGCTCTGGGAAGACCTTAGAGCAGCTTCCAGTGACCAAAAAAAGGCCCACAGGAAGTCTGGAGAGGGACTTTTTAAAAGGACACGTAGTGATAGGACAAGGGGTCATGGCTTTAAACTAACAGAGAGGAGGTTTAGATTAACTATAAGGAAAAAATTCTTCACTCTGAAAGTGGTGAGCTAGTGGAACAGGTTGGCCAGAGAAGTTGTGGCTGCCCCATCCCTGGAAGTGTTCAGGTCCAGGCTGGAGGGTTCTTTACGCAACATGGTCTAGTGGAGGGTGCGCCTGTCCATGGCAAGGGGGTTGGAGCTAGACAAACTCTAAGGTACATTCCAACCCAAACCATTCTATGATATAGCATCTTTAATGTATACTAACTGTTTATACGGTAAAGCAAAATAGGAGATCAGGAAGCATTATTTGATTAATGAGGATTCTGTCTCTAAACCATTCTTTGTGGTGAATCACTTCAAAATGCACCTGGCAGTATAAATTTCAAGACTTCCTCCAAGCCAGATTGCGAGTTTTGGACTGCAGACAAGCGCCTGCCCATACCAAGCCAAAGAGTACTCCTCCATACACACATCCTGTGCTGGGAAGATTAAACCCCATAGGAAAATTTTCTGAACAGTTCTAAATATACCATCTCTCTTCCTATTCTTCTCTGCCAAACCAAATTACTAATATTTGCCCTATGTAAAGACTCCAATAGCATTACTGTTAGGAACTCAGCTGCTCTGAGACTGAAAATCCACCCAATAAATCCAATAAAAAAGCACAGAAGAGCAAAAAGGAGGATATTATTCTAATACACTTCAAATACGTGAGCATGCAACTGTCATGCAGTTACAGGGAGATGGACAAGATGACCTAGACTATATGTCTTTTCTTCTCTATCAAGTATTTTTATAAGGTTCTATAATTAGATCGAACAAAGTCATGCTTTCTTCAGCCTGTAAATGGTGCCAAGTCTTATCAGTATGGAAAGGCAGGACATTTAAACCACTCAAGCAGGTGAAGACACAGTCACTGATACTATTTTCCTGAGTGCTGATAACAGCTGTTCAGCTAATTCAGTTCATAGACTGCTTTGCTGTATTGTAATGATATTTGCACCCCTGGAAGACAGCCACATGCTGTTGAAATGATGCTCGATAATGTTTCTGTACCAGTTCTGCTTCAATTGACCTGACTGCAGTGTTATCAAAATGTTCAGTTTATAGAACCTAATCTGTATTTGGTGTCTCCTTGATGGAAAAGAAAAGCAGTTCTTAAAAATAGTGACCTTAATGTATAAGTTATACATGACACTTTCCTTGAATGCAAGAGGGAGCATATTCACTTTGGGTGCTCACTTTCTTTCCACTGCTATTGTAAAGCTATAGGTTGCTAATGGACTGTCTATTCACAGAAGAGAAGGCTGCGTGGTGATCTCATAGAAGCCTTTCAATATCTAAAGGGGGCATACAGGGATACCAGAGAGGGATTTTTCATCAGGAGCTGTAGCAATAGGACAATAGCGGTAATGGGTTTAAACTTAAACAGAGGAAGTTCAGGTTAGATATAAGGAAGAAGTCTGCTACTGTGAGGGTGGTGTGGCTCTAGAACAGGTTACCCGAAGAAGTGGTAAATGTTCTGTCCCTGTCAGTGTTCAAGGCCAGGTTGGACAGAGCCTTGGGTGACATGGTCTAGCATGAGGTGTCCCTGCCCATGGCAGGGGGCTGGAACTGGATGATCTTAAGGTCCTTTCCAACCCAAATCATTCTATGATTCTATCCAAAATATTAGAGCAGAGACAGCAACACACAGAACCTGTGCTTGAGGCCTGTTTTTTATTTCTAGTATAAATAAAGAAAACAAACAAACAAGCCGAAATAAAACCCCCACCACATCACCTCAAACTTAGCTATTTTAAGTTTCTCATCTCTGTGCTGCAGCTAACTTCTTTTGCCTTAAGATTCACAAGTCTCAAGTATGAGATGTCAAGGCTTGAAATGGTTGGACTACAGACACTCTTGTATCACAGCAATGATTATTCTGTACTTAAACACAAGGTTTCAGAATCTGATAAGAACATATCATCATCTTTTGGGGTCCTAGAGTCTGACCAACCCCACAAGTCCTTGACAACTCTGGAGACTAGAAGACACAAGTATTATTTCAATGAAAACAAGATGAATGCAAACACAGAGATTCACTGTTTTGTATGAGAATACTAACCCAGAATTCCCATCTGCTTGTTTTTCTAAAGCTTGCAAACAAAGGGAAAAATAAGCTTAAATTCCACTTAAGACTCTGGCACAATCAGATAATATACTGCCCTTGCTCTTCCTCCAGTAACTTTGAAAACCTTCATAACTTGCACATTGACACTCACTGAAAATGGAATTCATCCCAGTGCAGAGTGCTAGTCAAGTTCCTAATTTTTGCCCAAGGGAGAGCAGAGAATTATAAGCGGGTTTTCTATGCAGGGTTGAATTTCATTCAAAATTAGACGCTAGTGTCACATCATTACATTGTAGGGCAATACAACTAATTATCAAATGCAGGATCTGAGGAGAAATGAGGTAGCTTTAGAAAATAACTTGGTGAGCAATTATTGTTAAAAGAAAAAAAGACTTTTTGTTCAAAATATGATAAATTTGTGGGCAGAAGCATCTGAATAAATTAATATATGAAATGGGCTGGGTTTATGCCTGTTGTATGAATATCTTGTTTGTTCTGTCACTTTAGTTTTCCATTATTTTATTGTATCCTGACTCCTTTTTTCTTTATGTGAAATATAAACATGACATTAATTTCATTGTCCTATTCTGCATGCAAGCATGTATTACATTTTCAAATGAAGAAGTGGTAAGGAGAAGCAAATTCAGTAAGAGAGTTTATTATGCATGCATAACCAAGCAAGTGCTTGTTTTAGAACAGTACATCTTGAACAGTTGCGATAAGGATTGCCAGGATTTAAGTATGAATTTAATGAATAGAAATTTTTAAAAAGTAACTGCTGAAGTAATTACTTCAGTTCATTGACCTCTGCATGTTTTATCTAGAGTAGCACCACAAATTGTGATATTCATCATTAGACTGAGTTAAAATCTGAAACAGAGAAACAAGAGACAAATGTGGGTATTATTAAAACTTGTAACTTCTCATAAACGCTCATTATTGTAAGTAGCCTCCTCTTTTATAGCATCTTAAGTAAAAATTGAAAGAAGTGCAAAAATGTTCTCTGGCAGTAACTGTAAAAGCAAAAATCTTGAGAACTCAAATTTTGTACATTCAAACTAATCTAAAATACTTGTTCCCATAAAATCTGCACTTTGTTGTAAATTCCAAGATATTAATACTATGCATGAAGTGAACCATACGTTTACTTGAAGATTTGTGAAAACGCAGCTCATTAGCAGAGCCAAGTTGGTAGCAGAGAAAATAGTAACACTATTTCTCCTTATGGCATAGTATAGTGTTGCAACATTATTTAGATTTAATGGTGCACACTTTGGTTTCTTTTAAAGTAACACTTATGTATCTGAGCTCTGGTTTTAGTTCATAATGCAGGTGGCTTATTCACAGTGACATAATGCTATACGAAGAATAGTAATGTACAAATTAATCATAAAATTTTTAATGCAGAAACTTGAATATGTATCGGAGTATTGTGTACCTTGAAATAGCAGCAGCCATTTCAAAAAATATATATTTATATATTTTATCACATTTCTGTTTCAATATATATAATGATATTACATATTAATTTTAAATATAATTAAACTGATACAATAATTGTGATATTGTATTTACTGTATTGTATTAATATCAGCATTAATGATATATATAGTGTCATCTGTCATGGCTTAAACCCAGTCAGGCAACTCATTCACCCACTTCCCCTCCTTCTTGCCCTCACCCTGCTCCCGGAGGGATGGAGAGGAGAATCGAAAAGAATGCAACTCCCACAGGTTGAGATAAGAACAGTTTAGTAACTAAGGTATAACACAAATCACTGCTGCTGCCACCAATAATAATAATAATGATAAAGGAAATAACAAGGGAAAAGAATACAACACCTCAGAACCAGCCAACTGATAACTCACCCCACCCCACCCCGACCAAGCACTGACCGATACCTCCTCCAACCCTGCAGTCTCCCAGCCCTTCCGGCTGACTCCCAGTTACATCCTGGGCATGACGTGCTGTGGTATGGAATACCTCTTTGGTCAGTTTGGGTCAGGTGTCCTGTCTCTGCTTCCTCCCGGCTTCCCCTCCTCCCTGGCAGAGCATGAGGCTCACAAAGTCCTTGGCCAAACCAAAACATCATTGTTATCAGCTCTGTTCCCGAGCCAAAAGTCAAAACACAGCACTGCACCAGCTACCAAGAAGGAGAAAAAATGACTGCTACTGCTGAACCCAGGACACCTTTTTATTATATTGTTGTACTAATGTTGTAATAGTATAATACTGTATGTAATGTGTATATTAGATGAAATTATAGTATAGTTTCATAGTTATACTACAATATGCTGGGGTTACTTTTTCACCTAGGTAAGGAGTATGAAGTTTTTGATTTTGTCATGTACATGGTTGTATTTTCCCTTTCCTCATTTCCTCCAGTGCCTTCTCATTTTTTTCCTCTATTTTCCAACCATCTTAATCTTCTTTGTCATATTTTTCCATGTTTTCTAGATTTCTTCCATCATTAAAATTATTGAAGATGTAGCCATGCATATCACTGGGCTAAGGCTAGAACACAAGGCACTATTTCTGTCACAACCCCAAACCTGCAGGCATGTCATCTCACTGCTTGCTTTCAGTTTTCCATAGTGCTGGAAGTATATAGCATTGTACTGAGCTCATCTGTCCACATAGCATTTCAAAAAGAGATGTGAATAAACACAATGCCATGTTCCCAACTTGATCAAAAAATTCACCTTGTGTAGGCAATACATGAAAAAGGAGACAACAACTTTGTGAGGAATTGCTTAGCTGTTTAACTTCAGGAAGGTGTCCAAATCCCTCAAGGAAGGATACATAAAACTCCAATTTTTTTTCTCTTGGTGTTTCCTAACAGTGTCTCATTCAATATGCTGGATTTATGCTGTGCTCATAATAGGCAGCTCTGACAACTAACTCAGCTCTGCAGGTTCCAGGATACAAAAAGGCACATACAAGTTTAGTGCTGCAAAGCTGAGTATGGTGAGACCAAAGTCTTAGCATTGAATTCAGTGCTCAATTCAGTCAGGCTTCAGAGTGATGTTTGAATATTAAATATAAGCCTATGCCACTGTATGATAGGTAGGATAGGAGATGAAGACAAAGATGACCATATAAATCACATAGACATAGTTGCTGCTTTTGCTTTTTTTTTTTTTTCCCCCCTCTGTAAAACCCATTCATTATTTCTGGCAAAACTTGTCACAGTTCTTCTACTAGAGCAGAACAAGTCATTTTGAATATACAAAAATATCTTGCACAAAATCATAACTGGAATTTACTATGTACAGGTCACTGAATATGGTTAAGTGTCCAGCATTTAAGATCTGTTCCTCTCAAATGGGAAAAAAGAAGATTTGCAGAGTAAGCAGAAACTGCCAATATGAAGTTTGACTCTCACCTGGTCACCCCTGTCATGACGCAAATGAAGGTCTGATTGTTGTTAAAACATAATAGACTTTCAGAATGGATTCATCATAATCTAATGAATCAAGTCAAAACGTCTGCTTTCGTAATTTCATATACTTGTATTAAAAAGGGAGGAGAAGGTTTCTAAACACAGGCAATGAGATCTGACAAAGATATTATTCTCTGAACATTTCTATGATGCACTTGTGTTGTTCCCCCATGTCTGGCGCATGGTTGTGAATACTTGCACTACTGAGAATGCACATCCTGTCAGATAGCTATTGATATTAGTGTCCCAGCTCAGAATAATCCAGCTTCACATTGACACATCAAATATTTTAAGGGCCAATTTTCTGTTAGGTTTTCCTGACAGTATATTGACAGTGTAACAGAAAGCTGCTCAGGGATGAAAGTTAAGTGCAGTAGACCAAGATCACTGGTGATGGAAATGTGATGGAGTAAGTTGCTTTAAACCAAAATGTAAGCAGTGAAGTGTCAATGGGATGTATACAAAAAAAATGAGGCTTAGAGACAGATGCAGTGGAAAATTTGTGCAGGAGAGTAATTAACAGAGGAACACTATATAAATAGCTCTGCTAAGCTTCTTAATATACTGGCCCCTCGGCCCTCTCATGCTGTAGCCATTCACTGAAGTCTCATGTACTAGAGGACTATGCTGCTGCTAGAATCATAGAATCATAGAATCATATAATATGTCAAGTTACAAGAGACCAATAAGGATCATCCAGTCCAACTCCCTGCTCCTTTCAGGGCTACCTAAAACTAAACCATATGACTAAAAGTGTCATCCAGATGAAAATTAATGTTTGTTTGCTTCTGCTTTCATATGCACACTTATATAATCAAATATTATTCTAGTGAAGCCAGCGGCAAGTCAGTGAAATTATAAGCAGGTTTTTTTGCAAGTTGTTTTTTATTAAAAAACAGGCCATTTACTACGTAGGTTTTAAATACTGTGAGGAAATGTCTCATCATTAATTCATTGAATTGTCTATTTTAATTAGATCAAGAGTTAGAGAGCTCACAAGGTTGTATTCGTATTCATTAAGTTACCTAATAAGATTGTGCACCATTTTATAACACAAGTGGTTGTGCTAGCAGGTTATCTAAAATCAAAGTTAAGAAGTTCTTCTGTTCACTTACTTAGCATTAAAACCATTAAACATTCAAAGAAGAATCACAGCTCAAAAAATAAAGAAGAATTCAGAGAGCCCATAATGGATAAAATTAAGTCAGATTTCAGCAGACTCACCCTTAAGAAACATGGCACAGTAAGGCGGGAGATTTAATGATGGTACTCTATGAGTTGAGAACTCCCCATTTGGTTTTATAAGAGGTGATGGTGAAGCCAGAAATATTCTTTCAACTTGAGAGATGCCAGCCTAGCTCATTTTCCTGAAATCAAGAACTTCTAATGTTGCCCTGTGTTCAGTAAATTCACAGGATTAATTGACACCCCAGGAGGCCTTGTGAAACAACATCAAGCTGTACTCCGCCACTTGAGCTGTTTTCTCAGGAAGCCTCAGGTCTCCACAGCAGCACTAGAAGTGCTCCTTACATCTGGGTAATGTGTTCACAACCAAGTACTTGTGACACAATTAGCTGTATGCTATACAGCTTATTCATTGGAGGGGACATGAGGATGGATCATCTCTTATTTGTTCCAAAAAATATCTATTTAAGATCTTTTGTGCTCCAGACACCGATGTATTTACTCTACATTACATGTTGTATTCTACAATGCTATTCATAATAACAACAAATTATTTGTGGTGAATTCAAGAGCACAATAGATTTTTGCTTCCACAGACTATATTAATCTGTTACTCAAAATACCACAGCAGAAAACAGTCTTCGATTATAAACAAGTATTCTTTTCCTTTTCCACCTCTTGTTTTGTTTTTTTTTTTTCAACCCTGCCTCTGCAACAATGTGCTCACCCTCCCTTTTAATAATTTTAATAATCTCAGGAAGTTCCCTGGATCTAAATTTTACCTTCTGTTTTGTTTTTCCCACTTATTATGCTTATTATTGCTACATCTTTTGCTCCCATTAGAATCAGTAGCAAAATTTCCACTGCGCCCAGCCGTGCTGGACTCTGCTAAACCCCGGGCTGGAGATGGAGATGGCTGCATCTCTGGTTTGTTTGCATAGAGTTTTTAGATTAGTCAACATTAATTCAATTTTACATCTGAAGGTGCTGGACAGAGACTGGAATTCTTCAGTCAATAACTGTTTTCTACAGTTATCAATCAAGTATTTATTTTAATTCTTTAGATATGTCAGTTACTACTGTCTTTTGATTCTGGACATATTCCTGACTTCCGTTTATCACAGAGAAGTAATTTTGGAGAGCAGTTGTTTCCCTTTGGGTACAGGGGTTACTACCAGGCAATTATTCATGCATAACTCTTGCACATGAGTTTTACTTTGGAAATTGCCATAATGGCGCTATTAATCTGCAAGTTGAGTGCCCAGTTGTATTTAGAAATTAAATTGCTTTTAATAGCCAGGTTTGCTGCAAGGTGGGTTTCAAGCCATAAGCATTTAGCTGAAGAAGAGCTAGAAAAAAGTATTCCTTCCTTCCACCCTTCAGACCTTCTATCCTTTCTCCCTTCCACCCTTCCTTTAACCCTCTCTCCTTTCCTATTGTCCTCCCTCTCTCTCTCCCGTGCTTTTTTTTTTTTCCCAATCAGAATGCAAATATTGTACTTTCATTTGGCAGATGAATTAAACAGATTTTTCTGGTTTAGTTCAAATCAGTGGACTTGCAACATGTATAAAACTGCAGAGTTAATAAAAAAGTGTATATAATGTTGCAACACACATGAATGCATTTGGGGAGGGACAGAGGAAGAGGAATATATATGTGTGTAAGTAACCTTCCTTTTTCTATTTGGACTTAAGAGAGCAAATTGGGATTCTTTCTTTTCATTTGGATAACCTCAAGTGCTAAGGAAGGCCAAAGCTTTCATAAATCAATGGTTTTGGCTTCTGGTGAAAAAAAAAAAGCAAAAAGATATGCACAAAAAACTAATGTGCAGAAATACCTTAGTTTCTGCTTAAAAACGTCATTAAATGCTGCACAATGCAATGATGAGGAAGTGTTTTATGGGGAATTTTTAAGAGAAGGTGGACAGTATAGATATAATTAAAATTTATGATTAATGCTTACCATGTAAGACATTTTTCTGAAATAGGTTGCAAATATATTTAAGATAAGAAAATAAACCCACCAGTCAGGATTTACTAAAAAGTTTGTTAATATTTTATCATAAAATTAACAGTTACTCTCTTTTTGCTATGAGCAATAGAAGCCCACCAATATTAGACATTATATTACATCATTTATGATATTGAATTAGTTTACATGAACTATCTTTAATATTATTAAACTTAATATTATTAGCTGGCTTTATTATTGGTTTATGCAAAGAAAGTCAAACAATATTAAAAGAGAAAGGATGTAAATGTTCAATGTTATTGGTATTCAAGACTATAAAAAGCTATATGATATGATTAGTCTGTATTTTATGAAAAAGGCACTTAATAAAAAAAGGTTCTAACAACCACAGATGAGTTGTTTGATAAATATTCCTGTGCTCATAACAAATGTTGTATTTTCCTACACAGTTGGTGCATGATCATTATTCTAAAGTGCTTTTAGCCAGCTGAGATAAGAAATACACTGAATTTAACTTAAATTATGTTGTGTTCTATAGGAGAAGGCTTTAGGTAAAAATGTACAAAGATCTTAAATTATGTCAAGTAGGTTTCAGCAGAAAAGAGGTCAGATGAAGAAATGCAACATCACACAGTCTATTAAATGCAGTGCTGGAATATGTATTGTTCTCCAAAAATTACAATTGTAAAAATGAAAATAGTGAGAGATTAATGGAGGACGAACTCTTCAGATTAATTGATAATAAATACCTTACTCATCAGAAAAGAGGTAAAAGATTACTTGAGAGGAGGAGAGAGAAAGTAGTATGAAATAGTGAACAAATTGAAGGAATTGATTTTAAACAGAAGGCAGACGATAATGTCACAATGAAATTCATTAAAGGACTCAGATTTGTGCAGGGAAGCAAGATTATAAGGAAAAAGTGAGCGATGTATTTTTTTTCTTATTCGGCATTTCAGGAACAGTTCTTCTGTCCCACTTAGAAAAAAAACATTTTTATTATATCTACATTTAAAGGTAATCGCATCAAAATACTGTTTCACTGAACCCTTAGTAGGGTATCTAGATTTACAGTAGTCACACCAGTCAATGTATCTGCAGAGTAGACAGAAACATTCTGAGACTCTCTAAAATTCCTTTCAAGTCTTACCCATGAGGCTCTTAGAATTTTATTTTAAATGCCTAGAATATAACCCTAACAGTATTAAGACTATGTTCATTTGCACTGTTCTACCAGAAATTGTTTCAACCTTTATAATTTTGTCACAACCTTGACAGTTCTGATGCCTTTTGTGTTCTTAGGTTGTCTTTGAGTCACATCCTCTCGTCTTTTGGGGACTGTTGCTCTAGTTACAGAATGACAACAATTTTCTTTTTTTGTTTTTAATAGCAGTGTTAGTATTTAGAAAATGTTATTTAATTACTTCATACCTAGGAAGTACTTTCAAAATAAGTAAAATGCTAATCATAACACTAATATAGAACAGAGATTAGTGATGAAGCTCAGAGATAAAAATCAGGCAGCATTACATATCATTAAGCAGATTTAGTATAACTGTAGATTTTCCTAAATCTTCAATTCAAGTTTAGTTTTCTATTACGATAGTCAACCAAACCACATCATACATTCCCCTTCCTAAATGTATCACGCTCAATCTTAAAATTACATCCCCTACTTCACTGTGAAGGCTCTTCATAAGTCTGTTCCACTGTTGATGAGAAACCTTCTAGATGCCAGCCTAAATACGATGGAAGTTTTATGCATCATTTAGTTTTAATGCTTGAGTGTATTTCCCCATCTCTTTAGGAAAATCTGCATTTGCTGTGTTCAAATGTTGTACATATATATACACTTTTTTTTACATATATATGCATCTCAGTAGTTGGTCAGTACATAGGAGCAGATTCTTCATCATCTTCTGTTTTAACCAATTGCCCTGACCCAGGTGCAGGACCTTTCACTATGCCTTGTTGAATCTAATGAGGTTCACATGGGCCCACTTCTTGAGCTTGTCCTATTCCTTCTGGATGGCATCCTGTCCCTCAGGTGTGCCAGCTGCACTGCTCAGCGCGGTGTTGTCTACAAGCTTGCTGACGGTGCAGTTGATCCCACTACATCATTGATGAAGACATTAAATAGTACAGGTCCAAATACAGATGCCTGAGATACACATCGCATCATCAGTCTCCACTCTATCCTTTCATTTTTCTGAAATTGCTGATTAGCTTTCTTCCCTATTTATGTTATTTCCATTCTAGTTCAAATATCCTCTATGAGCTGGTTATTTACCCTAGAAATCTTGGCGCTACACGTCATTAAAGGCAGGTATTTTTTCACTTAAAAAATTATATTTTGCTAATTACTTCCTTTAGACTTTTTAAATATATCCATTTGCAATGAAAAATTATCTAAACTCCCAAATTCACTTATTATATATTTCTTTTAAAATTAAACTGAACACATACAAGTTAGATACCTAGTTACTTTTGCAAGTCAACTCTTGATCACATTTTCAGAAAATCTAATAGATGCAGCTGGTTAAGTTCCACCAATTTTTGAAAATGATCAAAGATTTTTAGTGGTTACATGCTTCCCTTATAAAGTTGAAAAAGTGTTTAGAAAATCTCAAAGTACAAGCTCCTTTTAAAGTTACCAGAAGCAGCAAAGTGTCTTAGAATATAACAGATTTGCTGAATATCTGAATATACCAGCTAGTGCTTTTCTTTGAATTCATATGTTCTGTAAGGCTGATTCAAATCAGCACTGATGATTTTGATAGTAAATAAACTAGGAATAGGTTTATGACTCCGTAAAGTTGTAGCTCTCTACCTGTCCCATTAGTTCCAGGAGGGTTCTGTATTCTGAAAGGCATGTAGAACCTGCTAAAAGCATTGCAATTCTCAGGTCTCAGCATTCTAGTAGCAAATGGAAGTGCCCATAATTGAACATGCTGCAGTAATTGCCTAAGTGTGAAAAATAGGAAGATCTATTTATTTGCAGGATTTAAGAGCTGTCCTCTAGAGAATGACAGTATTTACTGCTTTTGAAGAAGAAAAAAAATCCTTTGCAATAGATAACTCTGTGATTCCTCACTGTAGATCCCATGCTGGCAGAAACTACCTAAAGTTTTCAAGGTGGAGAATGGCAGAAAAAGTGTGAGGTAACTGAAAACATTATATATTGCTTGCTATTGCAGCTGAATAAAATTACTTGTTCTTTATTCTATCTCCACAGCTAAATTCCATAAGATCACAAAATTTCCTAAGATCACAATGTCTTCTCCAGGATAAAAAAGGAGCACATTCAGGGAAAAGTTCATTAATTCAACCATCCCGATGTTCAGTAGCATATCCTAGTATCAGGACATTTGTGTGGTATTCAAGTTTCACGCTGCACACAAGTACTTTGATTATTTAGAATCATAGAATTATCTCGGTTGGAAAAAACCTTCAAGATCATCAAGTCCAACCACTACCCCAGGACTGTCAAGACCACTGCTAAACCATGTCACTTCCTTCATTCTGTCACCTGCCCACTGAGTTTTATAAATCTTTTGAAATCTTTCACTGTAGCTGCAGAAGATACAAGTGCATAAAAAATATGTGCAGTTAAGTCAAAAATTTGTGAGTGAGGAAAAGTAGTGAGGAAAAATGAGCACTCAAACCATCCATGGTGTCTCTATCCATCCATCCATGCGCAGGTTCTGACCACCCAGACATGTTCTATACCAGCCCAGTCAGTTCTGCAGATTTCCTTAAAAAAAAAAGTTATTTACAAGTGCTCATGTGAGTGATCCAAGGAAAACATGGATTACAGATTGAAATCTAGTTTGCCTAATTTACGCATATATCACACTTTTAAACCACTTAACCCTACTGCCCTGGTCAAGGTTCTCCCAAGTACGTCTATATCTTTCTCAAACAGTGGGAACCAAAACTGCCTCAAAAGCTACATGCACACTTTGATCTGCCCCAGCAAGCAGGCCTAGCCCCTCAGGCCCAGTGATGTAGAAAGACGTGTCAGCCATCCTTCATCACAGGGTACAGGTTATGTCCACACTGGGCTTAAGTCTCCTCAGATCTGCGTGGTACCCTTGGTTATAATTGTTATATTTGGTTTTCTTTCACTTTGTCTGAAAAAGTCTGAGTGCTGTGCTAAAGCACTGCATGGGTAGTTCTTTTGTGACATGGTGCTGCATATGTTTTTATGGCATGCAATTTTTGCTTGCCTTGGGTAAGGCTAGAAGATGGGGATGTCTGGGGGAGTGGTTTGGTGGTGGTTGGAATATTATCATCTTTGCTGCCTGTAGAGTATGGCCCCTGAATTGAATGTCATTCTAGAACTGCATGCATTTTTATCTCAAAGCGAACTGGCAAGTTTACTCTGAAATGAAAACCTGAGAATGAACTACATATAGTGGGGATGATGGAGAGTTGGGTTCCATGAGCCAAGTTATTTGCTGGTAGATGTACCCATAGTATTTTACAGATGACATTTCACCAATACTGAATCAACTGGAAACATTACCCTCAGTATCTTACATATAACACTACTATTAACATGTCAGAATGTGATTTGCCTCGACTTTCATTGTTGACTTTCATTTAATTTTTTTTCCACTCTAACCCTCTGGACCTTTTCCATTGCATTTGTGTTTACTCAGCTATTCACAAACTAGTACTGGTGAATACAATTTCCTCCTCCAAAGTGCAGCACTTGACACACATCTTAAGTTTTATCTGGCTGATTTCAGACCATATCTCAAGATTGTTAATGGTAATTTTGAATCTTGTTCCTGGTCCCTAAAACATTTGTATGCCCTATGCTGTTGATTAGTATCATTCATAGATTTCATACATAATCACAGTTCATTTTGTCATCTAAGTCACTAACGAAAATGTACTTCAAATTCTTAGAGGTAGAATATAATTCTGCAGCTTATTCATGTGCTTATATTTGTCTTTGTTCTCCTTTGACCTCTAGTTTGAGAATCCCGAAGAGGCACCACAGTAGTTGCATCAGTATTTAATACTTGCACTCAAATCTAATCTGGTTCACAGAATTATATTTAAGTTATCAAACTCTAACAACTCTGATTGCTTGTGTCCCCAAAGGGGCAGTAGTGTGTCACTTGGCATGCTGCATTAATGTGAGATAGTTGTTCTGTCTCTAATTTTGTATTCCAATTTAGAAATAGATGACCAAAAGTGGGTTAATGATGTTCTATTTTTCTTGTGTTTTATTTATAAGCATGATGCATTTACTCCACTATGTTTGTAGAAATCCATAGGTTTATAGAAAACTGCCTCTGAAAGTTTTACTGTACTAAGTGACCTACTTTTCACCTTAGTCCATTTGAACATAGCAGATATATTTGCCGTCAGTTACCGAGGCAGGCAATAAGGTATTGTTTTGTCTACATCAGCATACTTTAATGGCCATGCAGTCTATTTAATATCTCTTACAGACTCTGGATCTAATAAATGATTTCTAATTGACTAGGTGTCAGTGGCAACATTCTAGAAAACTCAGTTACACAGGATGTTTCATTGATTTTCCCTATATTAGAAAATTAAATGTCAGATACCATTAATTGCATTCTCACAATAAGAAGCATACTGCAAAAGTAGCTGCTAAGTGAAAGTACTTTCAGCCTTACATGCAACAGAAGTATTCTTTTTAAATTAATCCAATATATGAACAATTATTACAGTTATGTGCCTTTGTGGGTCAAAGTGATGTAAATTTAATTACAATCCATAATACGGAACCATTTTGCAGGCTTATACAGTCAGCATCCAGCAACATAGAGGGTGGTTAACCCATGATTTCTAGGAGTTCTTACCTATGATGACTGCATCATCCCTGACATCAGCTTGCACTTACTCTTGTCCTTGGCTCAAATACAGAACTGCTAATTTATGCTGTCTTACAAATATAAACGTTTACTCAGGCTATATGTCATTAGTAAGTAGTGTATGATCCAGAATAAAGTTTATGAGACTGTGATACACATATTCATTACCATTGGTGGTCCCCAGGTCAAAATACATTGGTGCATCTTTCCTGTTTTCATTTGTTTGCACTGGCATAGTCAGATGTTCACAATCACATATGTTTTCTACAGATGTAATTCTACAGGTTTTGTTTCATGTGATCACATTTATTATACCAGAATTGACCACCAGTCCCTATAGTCCTAGAGAAAGTATATTAGCAGTCTGGATGTGAAAATTAATTTAACTATGCACAATTTACTGTACTGGTAGTACTTATGCCTTTGAAGGGAAAGAAAAATCCATGACCTCTCCAAAGTATGTGAGGTAGCATTCAATTTCCCTGCATCTGATCGATAAGCAAGCAGGAAATTATATCTTTTGCCATGGTAGACAAGCATAATTAAGCAATAAGGGAATGGAGGTAGTTGTGATTATCTTAGGATGCACCTGGGAGCTGCCTTGTTGCTATTTAAAACATCTTTATGCTAAGAGAACTGTATTAATTTCTGCTGAGAAAGATAAAGTTGGCAGTTTAGAATGCTCACGAGAAGCAGTTTCAGTTGTGCTTCACAAGAGTAATATGGTGTCTTCACCCCAAACAATTAGGCTTCTCCTTCAGTGTAAGCAAAGACAGAGCAGGCTGTAAACATTTAATGGACAGTTCAGACCTGGGGAGAAAAAAAAATAAGGCATAACCAAAAAAAAAACCAATTATGCTTGGGCAGGTTTATAGAAAAGTGCAAAACTTATATTTTTACCAGTTTAGAAATAAAATACGTTGTCCCCCAACGCTTGACTTCCAGGGAAGACATCTCTGCATAATTAATACTATTGCGTTCACATTCTAATTTATGCATTTTAATTATACCAAAGGCCTGCTGAATAATTAATGCTAACAAAACAATGGGTCTGAAACATAAGATGAAAGGTATCACTTTTTAATAGGCTTTTTAGATTTAAATAACTAATGAAAGCTATTTAACTATTTGATTGCAAGAACATTTCCCCCAGTCAAGTACTAACAACCATTATTGAGCAGCTTCTCAAGTGGAGAAATGCCAGCTCAGGCCACCTGTTTTCACAATTGGCTAATCTGAGTACACCACAGTATGCTAACCTACTGAGCAGTGTGCATGCAGGAAAGAGATTTATTTGGATGTTTGCCCTGCCCTGTGGGAGGGACTGACATGTCATTGGCATCATCTGTAAGATGTAAAATCAAAATTCCAGGCAGAAAATTCCTCTTTGACCTCCTGTCTTCAAGCAGGTCAGTTCATGCAAGTTTCATGGGGAGATTTAGAATTGAATATAAAGAAATACATTATAGAATTTATTATCTCTGTGTTCAGCAATCTAAGAATTAAAGATGTAGGCCATGTTAGTAATTTAGAGCCTTGCAGTGGTTGATGGAGAGAGCACTTCTGGAGAGTTTCATCTCATACTAAAATAGGTTTTTGAAATAGATGGGATTAATAACCATTTGGCACTGGCTATCACTTTTCTATTTTTCACAGAGGAAGCTTAGGATACTGTCCTAGACTATATACCTAACTTCTAGACAGTCTAGTATAGGTGAAGTTAATCTCACTAGCAATGGCAGCCTCTAAACTACTGTGTGAGAAAAACCTCACACTGACCTGAGGGCATAAAGTCCAAGCCAGAGCAGAAAGACTGGCAACATATGGCTCTCCAAAGCAATTGTGTCACACTGGCAACCAGCACCTCTGCTGCTTGGTCAAGTCTCAGGCTTGAAACATGTGACACTCATTAAGAAAGTCCTTTCATCCCTGAGAGGCTCAAAATGTCCGTTCATGTTGATCTGCTGTGCCCAAGGCTTGCCTTGACCCTGGAGTGTTTCCTGAAGCAATGCTACACAGCATGATGTGCTAAGAGCATTGTCTCGTGGATGTTCAGTATGTTTTGGGTTTGGTGTACTCTGAGTGTACTTTTTGTCACGCAAAGGGTGCTGAAAGTGTGTAGACAGCGGACAACACTGACTACATAGCATGGAAAGTTTGGTAGCTTAAAGTACCCATTTCTTCAGGTGAATAAAATGGTACAACAAATGATGAATTACTCCAATTCCTGCCAATATATTACATAAACTCAAGTAATATCAACTTGTCAATATGAATATAAATGGGGGACACCTCACACTAAACAATATCACCCAAGGCTCTGTCCAACCTGGTCTTGAACACTGCCAGGGATAGAGCATTCACAACCTCCCTGGGCAACCTATTCCAGTGCCTCACAGGAAAGAATTTACTCCTTATATCCAATCTAAACTTCCCCTGTTTAAGTTTGAACCCATTACCCTTTGTTCTGTCACTACAGTCCCTGATGAAGAGTCCATCCCCAGCATCCCCATAGGCCCCCTTCAGATACTGGAAGGCTGCTATGAGGTCTCCATGCAGCCTTCTCTTCTCCAGGTTGAACAGCCCCAGCTTTCTCAGCCTATCTACACACGGGAGGTGCTCCAGTCCCCTGATCATCCCTGTGGCCCTTCTCTGGACTTGTTCCAACAGCTCCATGTCCTTTTTATGTTGAGGACACCAGAAGTGCACACAATACTCCAAGTGAGGTCTCACAAGAGCACAGGAGAGGGGCAGGATCACCTCCTTCGAACTGCTGGTCACGCTCCTTTTGATGCAGCTCAGGATATGGTTTGTCTCTGGGCTGTGAGCGCACACTGAAGCCGGCTCATGTTAAGTTTCTCATTGACCAACACCCCCAAGTCCTTCTCTGCAGGGCTGCTCTGAATCTCTTCTCTGCCCAACCTGTAGCTGTGCCTGGGATTGTTCCAACCCAGATATAGGACCTTGCACTTGGCATGGTTAAACTTCATCAGGTTGGCATCAGCCCACCTCACAAGCGTGTTGAGATCCCTCTGGATGGCATTCCTTCCCTCCAGCATATCAACCAAACCACACAGCTTGGTGTCATCGGCAAACTTGCTGAGGGCGCACTCAATCCCACTGTCCATGTCACCAACAAAGATGTTGAACAAGACCGGTCCCAACACTGATCCCTGAGGGACACCACTCGTTACTGGTCTCCAGCCAGACATTGAGCCATCGACCACAACTCTTTGTGTGCGGCCATCCAGCCAGTTCTTTATCCACCGAGTGGTCCATCCATCAAATTGATGTCTCTCCAATTTAGAGACAAGGATGTCATGTGGGACAGTGTTGAACGCTTTA
Organism: Pezoporus flaviventris; assembly: GCF_033815535.1. Classification (NCBI taxonomy): domain Eukaryota; kingdom Metazoa; phylum Chordata; class Aves; order Psittaciformes; family Psittacidae; genus Pezoporus; species Pezoporus flaviventris. The sequence goes on from NW_026892595.1 coordinate 14,854,777, forward strand.
CACAAGTCCAGGTAGATGACATCAGCTGCTCTACCCCTGTCCATCATTTCTGTAGCCCCATCATAGAAGGCCACCAAATTGGTCAGGCAGGATTTCCCCTTAGTGAAGCCATGCTGGCTGTCACCAAGCACCTTGTTGATTTTCATGTGCCTTAGCATGCCTTCCAGGAGAATCTGCTCCAAGATTTTGCCAGGCACAGAGGTGAGACTGACTGGTCTACAATTCCCTGGGTCATCCATTTTCTTTCTTGAAAATGGGGGTTATATTTCCCTTTTTCCAGTCATCAGGAATTTCACCTGACTACCACGATTTCCCAGATATGACGGCCAGTGGCTTAGCAACTTCATTTCCCAGCTCCTTCACGAGCTGCGGATGGATCTCATCAGGTCCCATGGACTTGTGCACGCTCAGGTTCTTAAGATGGTCTCGAACCAGATCCTCTCCTACAGTGGGCCCAAGGTCTTCATTCTCACAGTCCCTGCATCTGCCTTCCAAGACTTGGGAGGTGTGCTCAGAGCCTTTGCCAGTGAAGACCGAGGCAAAGAAGTCATTCAGAACTTCAGCCTTCTCCAAATCCTGCGTAGCCAGTTCTCCTGAGAGCTTCCTGAGGGGGCCTACATTCTCCCTAATGTGTTTTTTATTTGCTATGTACCTGTAGAATCACTTCCTGTTATCCTTAATATCCCTAGCCAAGTTTAATTCTAACTGGGCCTTAGCTTTCCTAACGTGGTCCCTAGCTTCCCAGACAACATCCCTGTACTCTTCCCATGCTGCCTGTCCTCGCTTCCACCTTTTATAAGCCTCTTTTTTTCATTTGAATTTTCCTCAGCAGCTCCTTATCCATCCAAGGAGGTCTCCTGGGCCTCCTGCTGCACTTCCTTCTAGTTGGGATGCAACACTCCTGAGCTTGTAGCAGGTGATCCTTGAATATCAACCAAGAGTCTTGGGCCCCCCTGCCCTCTAGGGCTATATCCCGTGGAACCTTACTAAGCAGGTTCCTGAAGAGGCCAAAGTCTGCTCTCTTGAAGTCCAGGGCAGTGAGCTTGCTGCACGCTCTTCTCACTGTCCTGAGGATCTCAAATTCGACCATTTTGTGATTGTTGCATCCAAGGCTGCCCTGGAGCATCACATTTCCAATGAGCCCTTCCCTGTTGGTGAGCACGAGGTCAAGCATGGCACCTCTCTTTGTCAGCTCCTCTATTACTTGCAGAAGGAAGTTGTCTTCCACACAATCGAGGAACCTCCTGGATTGCTTGTGCCAGGCCATACCGTCGTTCCAACAGATGTCAGGGTGGTTGAAGTCACCCATGAGAACAAGGGCCTGTGAGTGTGAGGCTTTTCCTATCTGTCTATAGAGCGCTTCATCCGCAGGTTCTCCTTGATCAGGCGGTCTGTAACAGACCCCCACAGTAATGTCTCCCATAGCTTTATTCCCTTTAACCCTGACCCACAAACTCTCTGTTAACTGCTCACCTGTCCCCAGACAGAGTTCCATACTCTCCAACCGATCCCTAACATAAAGGGCAACTCCCCCTCCCCGCCTGCCAGGCCTGTCTTTTCTAAAGAGCCTGTAACCTTCCATTCCAACACTCCAGCCATGGGAGCCATCCCACCATGTTCCTGTGATGCCTATTATATCAAACCCCCGTAGATGTGCACACAACTCTAATTCCTCTTGTTTGTTCCCCATGGTACGGGCGTTTGTATAGAAGCATCTGAGCCCAGCTCCAACTGAAGCTGGCTCATTGGCTGGAGTGGCTGGAATATCTCTACATTGCTCCGAGCATTTATTATAGGTGCTAGCAACTGACTGGGTGTGTTGGGATGGAATGATGCCCCCCTCCCCCAACACATCTAGTTTAAAGCCTCCTTGACCAGTCTGGCAAGCCTCCTACCAAAACTGCTCTTTCCCTTCTTTACCAGACCAGCTCCACCAGCCCCCAGTAGACCTGGCCTACAAACTTGGGTCCCGTGTTCAAGACACCCAAACCCCCAACTATGGCAGCACCCTTTTAACCAGTTATTAACCTGGCTAATCCTCCTAGCTTTTTTTAGGTCCTCCCCTGCATCCTGGAGAATTAACGAAAAGACAGTCTGAGCTCCAGAGCCCCTAACCACCTCCCCCAGGGCTCTGTAGTCCTTATGTTCCCCAGGCTACTACTATCTATGTCCCTAGCACCCACATGTATCACCAGGAGTGGGTCTTAGAGCAGGCAGCCTCTCTGCCACATCCCTGATCCGTGCCCCCGGTAGGCAACACAGCTCCCTTGATACAGTGTCTGAACGGCAGACAAGTGCTTCTGTCCCTTTCAGTGTAGAGTCCCCTACTACTACGACCCGCCGCTTTTTCCTGGCAGCACCAGTAGAGATCTTCTTTAGCAGTGCATCAGCCGGATCTTTCTGGCACGAGTGCGTTTACTCATTAGCCCCCTGCCAGACAGCAAAGTGGTTCTGGGTGGAGACAACAGATTTAGGGGGAAGTCCCTTGCTTTTGATTGTCCTTTTCCTCCTTTTTTTGTTGTTTTTGGGGGTTTGTTTGTTTTTTTTTTTGTTTGTTTTCTTTTTGTCATTAATTCCCAGCTTCCCAGGTTAACGGCCTCCTTATTTCCTTCATCAGCTAGAGGGGAAGCTTGAGGCCCCTGCACAGTTTGGGCCGGGAGCAAGCATTCTGCTTACTCTCAGCTTCTCTGCCATCTCGCAGCCTATTAACAGCATCCCGCAGCTCAGCCCCTGCTGCAGGAGCACCTCCACCAGGGAGCACGGAGTGCAGCCCTGCCCATTGTGCACCCTCCCCTCACCAGACCAGTGCAGGCACTCTCTGCACCCCGAGCTCTGCACTGCAGCCTCCCCTCTCACCGGCTCTGTCTTGGTGCCTGTGCTGGCCACCGCCGGGGCAGCCAGAGCAGAGCTCCCAGACCAGGCCCTGATCATACGACGCATGCTCACCATCCCGCTCGCCTGCCCGCGCAAACTGCCTCGCCGCGCTCCCTGGGGCAGGTTTTTACCCACTCAGGGCTGGTGCCGCTGCTCCTGGCTCCGCCCCCTGTGAGTCAGCTGCTCGCTCTCGTCAGCTGAGCTGCCGGCTCCTGGGCAGGTCCTGTCGAGGACTTGAGGTTCCCTCGGTGGCTCTTGTCGCTCTGAGTTGAGGCTCCTGGACGCTGATCTCCCCCCGCTCCGGTGTTCAAGGCGTCCTCTCTCGAGCTACTCGCCTCAGCAATTGACCGCAGTTTAAGACCAAAATCTCTTTAGCATGGACAGGATGATCTAGCAACCCTAGTCAGTCTAGTAGTTTTAATGTGGATGACAAAGTAGCTGCTGAAGCACAAGCTCGCCATCTCCAGCAAAATGTCTCCCTCTCCTTCTGCCTTTTCAGGACTATGCTGAGAAGGAGAAGGCTGCAGCCAAGGCTCTGGAGGATGTGAAGGCTAACTTCTACTGTGAACTATGTGACAAGCAGTACCACAAACACCAGGAATTTGACAACCACATCAATTCTTACGACCACGCTCACAAGCAGGTAAACCTAACAAATGTCCATGCATGTTCAGCAGTCCACCTTCCTTTCTTATTGATTGTGGGAGGTTTCTAAATTCACTCAAGGAGAAGACAATTCATCTTTTGATGTTTTCAACTTTAACATGCTATTTTTCATTAAACTAAAATTTAAAATACTCATTGTTTTAATCTTCACAATTTCTGACTGAAAGATCTCCATCTGTATTTTTAGACAGGTGTTCGATACCAATATTCACACTGAATTTGATATCTTTAAATGTGGAATTAGTGGTAAGCTAAAGGGAAGGGGAAGGCTCACTTCCTCAAAATCCAGGTCCCTCTTGGATGCTGAGGGCATGTGACCATGCTGTTTCAAGCAGTTTGTGCTGTTTCAAGGACAGAAGAACAGTTTATTTTTTTAAAAAAAGCATATGTTTCTGAAGTTGAAATCTATTTCTCATCATGTTTCTCGGGGTGGAATAAGTTTTTCCTTGCATGCAGAAAGCAACATAAAATAATAGCTGCTATTGAACAACAAAGTATTGGATTCCTGAGAAAAGATAGTACATGCTAATTACCTTTGGTTTTTTTATGAATTTCATCAGGTCTGTATGCGGTAGGTATATTCTACCCATATATGCCTATTAGCTGTCCTGCATCCTAGTTTTACTCTAGCAAAGAAAACCATATTTCAGTTGTCATTCTAGACAGAAATGTAATTAATTCACATAAACAATTCAGAATTCAAAGATATTGGTTTGCAAAGTTCAGGAATGAACATTTCTGAACCTCTGATGTGACAGGCCATATATGATAAGCTAACATGTAGGAAGTTAGAACATGTAACTAGATTCCATAGATGTGTTCTTCTGTGTCTCTGGTAGTGCTTACATTGCACAGCTCAAGTTCCCACATATTGTGTGCATTCCAGTTACGAGAGTATTAGTGTCTTCTGGATGATCACACTTCTGGGTGCACAGGGGTCAGGAGCTACCTTACAAATATGTGAATCACCTAGAAGTTGCAAGTATTTCTGAAAGAGGATTAAACATAATAAATATTAAGTAAAACCAACAGTGAGAAAGGTAAAAGTCCTTACTCTCTCACTGCAAGCAGTTTTGTTGTCTTTTGCAGTACTACAGAGGATGTAAATCAGCCTGGAATTCTCTGCACGCATCCATCACAGCACTGCATTAACAAACTGCTGAGCACATGCTCACCCAACATGCTAAACCATCTTGCTGAACTCAAGCATCCCAGATTCAGCTATTTTAATGTGTATTAAGGAGACTCTTTTGGCCCATCACTCCCAAACCACAGCTAGATTCGTCTAATGTATTTATGTATTAAATCAAAAGCAATTATTCACATCACCATTTCATTAACTAATCCATAAAAATGGATATAATAATGCAAGACAAATGCTTTTCCCGATCCTAAACATGTGACTCTAATCCCTATAAATCCTCATTTGCTGCACAATGAATTTTTTTCACCCTTCAGCTGTTTTTTTAACTCGTCAGAAATGCATCTGAACTCAAATGGATCTGTTTGTGCCCTTCCCTCTTCACACAGTTCCACTGCAAGTGCAGTTTGTGCAAAATAAAACAGCCTGCTTGATACACCTTCTATGACTGAATTGTTGGGCGGGGAAGGTTTTTTCAGCTTTATGTCTTAAAAGGGAGTGTTTAAGCAATAAAATTCTTTTTAATTTTTTAGGTAAATTTAGTGCTTTAAAAGCTGCCAGGCATAGTACTGCGAACTAAAATTCTACATGGAAATGCACGATGCACATAGAATATCAATTGGCAGTACAAGCTCACCCCATCCTGCCCTTTCAGATGTAGTTCAGAAGCTCAGTTAGCACAGGATTAGATAGCTACCCTCCTGATGTGATGTGGCAATTCAGTCTTTTCTCACTTCTCACTTCCTGACACCTCAGCCAAGTCTGGAATCAGTGGTAGTTTGCCTCCAGGAATAATGTGGATGTGCCCTTTTCTCTGACTTTTATAGTCAGAAGAGTCTTTATTCTTCTTACTTTTATCAGAGTAATCTTCAAAATAAAACAGTTAATTTATGGTTTCCTGTGAGTTTAGTTAGCTTAGTTTAAAATGTTTGTTCTGGGAGGGATAGTAGCCACCAGAAAAGCTTTTTTCCTCTCTTTCTTCTAAGGTACATTTTCTGTTTCCCAGCAGAAATTTGAGGGTACCTTTAGTTTATGCACGGAATGTTCTAAATATCATTCTTGTAATGGGGAGTAAATTAAAATGAGAGACTCTATATTTCAGTAACAATACAGTGTAGTCCTCCCATGTGTATTCCTATTTAGATGCTACTGCTTTAGAATTTGTACTAAAGTGGCAATGCAGTTTAGAGAAGATACAAAGGCAGAAAAAAGGATATTGTATGGAGTACTTTGTTGTAAGTCTTTTGTTTCTTTTTCAGAGGAAACAGATTTTATTCAAAGAATTTTGACTCTAATCTCACAATATTATGGTTTTATAAAATTATTTTTGTGATCCATTTTCTTATCTATGATTTCAACCCATTGTTGAAGCAGATAGTAGTCTTGGACCTAGCAGTTGGCACACCAGCCATTGCCTTCCCCGGCCTCAGAAGACTGCAAAATGTTATGGTGACAATCTGTCCATGTTTTCATAAATGGCCTTTCTGCTGTGTTAGAAATATGCAGAGAGACTTTCTCTCTCTGGCTGCTACATAAATTAGTACTTATATCTATGAAAATATTATGTAGGTATGTTACATATATACCCATATATACATCCAGAGAAAACAGTGACAGAACACCAGAGATCTCCCCTGCCTGTGTCTTTGTAATCTTCTAACACTGTAATGATTCTGGAGGTGTCTAATATTATTTACATTTTTTTTTAGTAATATTGTCTGAGTATCAAGCAGCTTTTATTTCTTTGGTTGTCTTGACACCAATAGTCTTAATTAATGTTGCCAACATCTTTCCTGACACACTACTCTCTATATAGTTTTCCACTAATATTACATATTATTGGAAACTAATTTTTTTTCAGTGCAAGGCTGGATAAAGTGAACTCAGAAAATCTGGTGAGTGGAAGGCTGCACTCCCACCCTGCTGTACCTGAGTTCTCTCTTGTTAATCCTGATACTTGACAAGGCTGGGGCACCAATGTGGGTGGCTTTCCTGGGACTTAAATTTTCATCACTGTAACGCCCTGTGTGTAAATGTCTCATTGGCCCAGCACATACCAGCTAACCCACTTGAAATCAACAGCTTTTTTGCCTTATGTTTTTTCTTTCCTGTGGGATCTGTGATTTTATAAAGTCCTGGACAGCAGTTCACAGGCAGTAGCAGATTTGATAAGTCTGCAGTATGTCGCATCAAGCATCAAGGTGAACAATGCTTACTATCGCTTGCTCGCCATGTTCTCTGCAATAGAAATTAACTGCATCACAACTGATTATGTTGGCTCTGTCAAAACTGTCTGAACACTGAAAATGACAAAGGTCCTTGTGTGAATCTGTTAAAAAGTAATTAGTATATAGGTAATATGGTGACTGCCTGAAAATTCAGTATTTGTGGACGTATGTTACATGCTAAGCTGAAAATAAAACGGAAATATAGATTCTTTTAATGCGGTTATTAAGTTACATTCATCTATAAAAGGAAACCAAACTTGAGCAGAGATGTTTATTTGGTTAATGTTATTAAATTGAATCTTTAAATACCTCCAGGTCATGCATAGCATTCATCTATTCAGTTAATGTCAAAGTAGTTGGAGCTCAATTTTTGTATAAATAATCCTTAGCAATCAGCAAGGCTTTTAGATGTTAGCAAAGGAGAAAATCACAAATCTGTTCCATGTACTGCAATATAATAAATGTGATGATAATAATAGTAATAATAGAAATGAGCAGTGAAGAAAAACAAGACTGTATTGCCATCTTGGGGTTTCTGATGACAAAACAGGTCTTTTAGTTTTGTTGTCAAAATTTAGTTGTACAGTTAAATATATCACATTCTCTCCTATGAAAAAAAAATCTGAATTTTAGTAGGTGAACAGAAGTTTCAGTCAACACTAGTTCACATGCATGTACTAAGGATATATACTTATATCTTGGTATTAAAATCCATGCATACTAGTACTTGGTTGTTTTTTTTTTCATGAAAGTCTGATTTAGTGTGTACAGCTATGGGCACTTTCCATTAAGCCTTTATGGTACTTGTGGATTTAAAGTCTAATTCAGGCAGAGATTTACCTCCTGTTAAACATCAAATCTAGCAAATGTGCTTACATTTTAGCTAGTGTTGCCTCTGCCACCTAGAAAATGCATAGATAAGTGAACGCAGAGAAAGCTCCAGGAATGAGCATGATGCTGAGATCTTGTTTGTTCATATTTGGAGTGGTTTTTACAGCAGCTGCATGTTTATTGGAGGAAAAGTAAGTCCCATTTTTTTGCTCTAAGGTGTACCTCTCCTATTACCCAAACAATTTTCATTTGGAAGAAAGGAAACTGGACTGGTAATATCTGAGAAATTTCGCCTTGGGATCTGGGCAAACAGCAACACCAAGAAACCTTCTGCACAAAGTATTATATATTTAGGTGTAAGAGCAGTAATCAAACTCCTCAAACAGAAAGGGCTACCCCAGCATGAATGTCCCCTACTATGAGTGCATGTATAGTCCCTGCTTTTTTCCCTTGATATATAGATGGAATCAGTGTACTGCTTATACTCCCACATCGACAAGGCTAACATCCTTCCCTGCAGCCCCTGCTTTTGTTTTAATGCCTCAGGACGCTGCCTGGTTAGGAAAGGCCTGCTTTTTTAGGGCCAGGTTTTGCACATGAGGTTCGTACTCCCTGTGGCCTCCTCAGAAAATAACCTGAATGGCAGAAGACCTCAGCATTTCTTGCTCTCATTTCATCTTTAGTTAAGAGGTGCTGTCTGCAGCCATCAACATTCTGCTCCTTTAACCAAAAAATTTAATAAAATGTTCACATTTGTCACATCACTAATAAGAAAGCCAGAGCCAGATTTGTATTAAAAGAAAAAGACTCAAGCAAGAGAAACAGTGATATATTAGATCCCCTAAAAAGCTGGTTTATAAGTGGGCTTGAGGTGATACAGGAATTTTCTATGAATAGTAGTTATTGTCCTCCTATTTTTAGATACAGATAGATTGCTATGCTCAAAAGCAGCTATCACATACACAAATTGCTGTGTATGCAATTTGGAGGTGTAAAATTTGGCACAGTTCTGAAAACAACTGTGAGTTTTCTAAGATATATACCTATAAGTAGACCCACAAAAATAAAACAAAATATTCAAATGCATAAAATGAAGGATGCTGAGATGTTTTAGAAGAGAGGGGGTTTAGAGATTAAGGTTATTACTTACTAGTTTTTTTCCATCTTCAGAACATTTACCGTAAGTATCTCTAATCAGATTAGATGCTTCTGACACATAAACGAAAACACCAAAAGTATGATTCAATATGGTCAGAAGGTTCTCAGATTTTTTTCCACAAAATATTCTTTAATTTCAGTGACATGCCCATTTATTTTTAGCTTTAGGCAAATCTATTACCCATTTATGTTTTAACTATGACCATCAGACATTGATTTAGAATGATCATCTGTGCTTGCATATCCCTTGTCAGACACTTCCATTTCATCACAACATTTAATTTCACTTGAATTTTTGGGGTGTTAATGCTGAGGAATTCTTAACTGTTATTTTATTTGTTATTCTACAATACACATACCAAATTAATTTTCCCTACTCTTTCCTTTTAAAAACATCTTTCTCTTCCTTTGGAAACAGTATACTCTATATTTCTGGCATAAGTCTTATTTTCTTTCATGTAAAATCCAAAGCTAAAAGAAAAGAATTCATGTCTATAGTCTATCAATATCTTTTTGCCTTAAAGACACACTGGTCTCTTGCTCATTCTGAAACCAGTGATTTTCTTATTGTTGCTTATGCCTATGCCATTTGTTACTTTCCCTAATTTCTGTTATAGCTCCACAGTTTCATAGCTTTTCACCATACATGGATTTTGTAATGTCTGCTCTTGTTCATAGTCCTCAAAATTACTTCTACTCTGACTGTAACTTCCCAAAGAGCAGGTTTTTGATAATTTATTACTGAATAGTTTTCATTCTCTCACACTGCCTTTCCCATAATTAATTTTAAAGATCCTTCTCCTTCTTTCAAAATTTATTCTTGTGAATTCACTCCTTTTGCTCATACCTTTTGTTCCTAATTTAGTTTTATTACAAACTAAATTACCTCATGGTTTGTACTAGAATGTTAGATACAGAACTGGCTGTGATGCTTATAATTAAGGTTTCCAAACACTTTATAAGGCCCAAGTTTCTGTTGCTCTCAGAGGTTGGGCTGGAATTTTCTTTGTGGATCTCAAGCTTTAGTAAATTACAGTAAAGATACATAGTATCTGCAAAGTCAAGAGTAAAGAAGTGATAAAGCACCAGAATCAATGCTGTTTGGACAAGCTAATCTGATACTTTTAGCTGTCTACCCTTTAATAAAATCTTTAATCTCAGGTTGCATGTTGTTTTCCCTGATAAGAACTCTCTCATTCAGTACTGAAGATGGACCAAACTTGAGGAATGAATCCATTTTGTGCAGGGGATTTAGCTGTTGGCTGCAAAAGAACTGGTGATGTGAAATGAGGGAGAAACAGAAGTGATTTAGGGAAGTAATTGTGGGAATAAGTGTAATGGACAGAGAGGCAGAAATTGCAAGAACAGAAAGCCATGGAATTATCACTTTAACATTAGAAGACAATGAAAGGTGCGTACAAGAAAGGGAGGAAAATGAGCTACGAGTGCAAGGACCTGAAGAAGTAATCCCTTAAGGGGAAATACCAGGATTAAGCACAGGAGGAGACTGTCACTGTCAGCCACTTAAAGCCAACAATGCCTAGACCATTCCTCTTAATGCTGAGGAACTGAGTGTATCAACCAGATTCTAAATTAAAATCACATTTCACAACTTTGATTCTTTTAACAAGAATACATCAGGTATTATATAGGCACAAAATGTTGCATCGAAAATAATACAGAGGACTTACACAACACAAAATATGTCTGGGGTCTGAAAAAAAGCAAAGAATTAAGTGTATAATTCTGTTGCTCATATACAATTCCATCTTTTATCACTGAGATAAGACCAAAATTTTCTTGGCCCGAATGCTTCTTTGCGTTATTTAGAAATGGAACAATCTTGGTTTTCTAAAAGCATGTTTGCATGACAGAGCTGTGTTTCAAAGTACCTGCCATCCAGCATCGTTGAAATTCTGCAGTAGCATTTCAGTGAAATAGATGATCAGGTTGTGTCACATCACAGAAACTAGTCCAAGTGAAACTAAACTGAAACAATACAGGATGACATCAGCATTTAAGCAAAGTAACGTACAGCATATGATCAAAAGCAGGATGGAAACAATACAGTGTTTCTGTGGCATCACTGTACTAAGAAATTTAGTTTTCCAGGTTGAAATGATCTTAGAGTGAATGCTTAGTTTATAATATCATGCAATATTTTCTTAAATGTTATAAGGGGAGGCTTTTATTTATAGCTATGCTACACAGAGATGTTTAAGCTGCACACTTCAGCAAATGCAGGTACCAGAGTAGCTCTGGAGCAGCAGAAGCAACATTATCAGATACCACTGAGCAAACTCTGGTGATTGGGTATAATTTGAGGCAACAGATTCCAGAGAAACATCACCAGAAGCAAATATTTATTTTAAATTTACAAATCAGTGCAGATCAGTGGGCCTTATTAAGAGCTCCTGAATGTGCTGTCCTGCCAATGCCTTTGTTGCTTTTCTATTACTTAGTGCTAAAGTAAATAAATTGGCAGTATTCATCCTTTTAAATTGCACATTGCTTAGAATAATGAGATTCTTTTCATCATTAGCCCTCAAAAAAACTTCTTGCAAATAATGCAGAGCTTCTTTTAAATTTAATGTCTCGATAAGCTAAATTGTTAAATGCTAGATGCTATGGAATTACATTTGGTCTTCTTTAGAATGAATGCTAATTAACATGTAAATTAGCAATTTAACCCTCTATAAATTGGAAAGAAAACCCATGGGACACCTAATTTCATAGTTGTTAATGATGGTCCAATGACTGTAAGATATTTCTTAAGCATTTCATTATGTAAGGAATTACAGACATGTATTATCAGATTTTGGCATTTAAAACAGCAATAACCAGAATGTCAGTTAGATTAAGAGCTTTTCATTAATGCCTGTGTTATTGTCCTTTCTGTTCTTCTCAGAGGGTACACTTTTTGATTACCAAAATTTTACAACTAATTTTTCAAGCAGGAGGAATGTTTGATGCAGTTTGATGGATGGCTTATTCAAATAAGAAAAAAATCTGAAGGATTAGATTTGTAAAAAAATGTGCCAAACCACAAACAAATGGGAAATTCTACCCCAAAATATCAGCTTAGGGCTAAATTTTATACAATTTCCCTCCCAGAACATGAAGAAATACAATATTAATTATGCTGAGACAAAAGTTATGGAAAGTCTGGCTGACACTGGGTATCTGTGTTCCATTGTTTCAAACTTTGCTTCCATTTAAAATATGGATAAATAAAAAAAAAAAAAGTCAAAACCAAGAAAATTAAAACATTCTGTCTTATTTAACGTGACAATTGCAGTCCAATAAATTTTGAAGCAAAATATTTTCTGAAGCATTCCATTCAAATAAAAAGTTATTTTTGAGCCAGTCATTTATTTATTTATTTATGTATTGTATTGTATGAAAAGTGACTAAAATCAAGATCTTCCTCTTTGGTTCTTCTGAAATGCTAATACATACATTACATAGGGCTAAGAAAATAGCATAGATTAGAAGAATCTAAATATATGTGTTTAAATTATCATTTCCAGTTAACCTTCAGAGCAGTCAGGCTGGAGGTTTGACTGTACTGTTTAATGAACGAGATAAATTTTATTGGGTGTTGATGTCTTTTTTTTAAATGTCTGTATTCAGACGTCTTTTCCACTTTTTAAACGCCAGCAAAATCAAATCAGAACTAGCAGAATATACAGCATGTTTTCTACCTATTTCTCTGTAAAATTATGCTGTTCATGCAAAAATATGTATTAATTATGAACCAGTAAGAACTGGGCAAGACTGAACATACATGTATATTATATTTCACATGCTATCTTCAAAAGTCTGACAAACATTACATAATGTTGCTTATAGGCAACATAATTTTCATTTTTTAATTTTTTCTTTTTTTTTTTTCCCCTTAAATCAGTAGATTTGGAATAACTGGTATCTTCAGGTCAGGCTCTATAAGTCTTACTTCAAGTAATGAGGTGATAGGGACAAAGCATTGCCAGATGCTATGATTGTCTTTTATTACTGTCTGTTCACAAATACTTTCATTCATATTTTTAAAATGACTCATAGAATAAGGTGCTACTTGGCCAGATTAAGGAACCTGTTGAGCACATTACAAAACATCTGTAAATATCTGTTCCACAGTCAGCTTTTCAGAAACACTGGGCAATTAGCTTTTCTAGCAACTTGTTATACCCTGAAATGTTCACAGAAAAATTCCATTTTTGTCAGCTTCCTCATAACTTTTGAGTAGTGCTCTCTTGGTCATATCTTTCCCTCCTCTGGAAAAATGATAATTCTTCTAATCCCATTGGCATCTACAAAGTATATCTGGCCCTATGAACATCTGTCTAGAATTTGCATCTATTATAGTTCTGTTAATTTTTTACTATCTGCACCTTTCATGCAGTAATTAATGTGCAAGAGCAATTGGTTCCTGTGGAGCTTTAAAGTCATGCTAATCAGCTATGTTTGTGTTTGAAGAACAGTACGGTATGCTGTGTAGGTCTTGAAGGGGCATTCATAGCCGAAACAAATATTTAAAAGCAAACCAGAAACATATCAGTGCATCACCAAGACAGCAATAAGAATGGGGAGATTAGTAATTTATTATCCTTACTTAGTTAAAAGCATTAATTAACACCTTTTAACATGCCTCTAAGGGAAAAATAAAGGAGGTAACCGAGACTAATTATCATTTCACAGCTTTTGCAATTTCATAATAATTAGACTCCACCAGGAGTCATTATAAATGTGAGGGCTCTTTAAGAACCTCTCAGATGAAATTGCAAGCAAATATCTACAGAAATGTAGATGAGATTCATGTGAATACCAAACAATTATATTAGCACAGGTGATGGGACAGCAAAAAGCAAATGTTTCCTGAACAAACAAACAAACAGAAACCAAAACAAAACAAAAAAGAAAAGGAAACACTTGTTAGTCAAGAAATGCTATTTTTTTAGAGTAGAAAGATTTTGAGGGAATGTGAGATCAAAACTATTTTTTATTCAAAAGGTTTACATTATCTATTTTCAATCAGATTGAAATGGTTCATAAAGATTTGAATACTTTGCATTAACACTGTTACTTAAAACCTTTTAAAACTTTCTTGTAAGGTATTTAAAAATACTTTTAAAATAGTAATTGTAACATATGCACTCATATTCTTGAGATAAAGAAACCGTGCAAATTGTAACTTTAAGGCATTATGTTTCATTGCTGATTAGATGCATTGACATCAGGTCTCTTTGAAGCACTTGAAATTTTATTTTTTTATCAAGTTTTCAAAATTTTGTTTCTCCCAGTAAGACTAAAATGTAAAACAATTCCAAATGTCAAAATTTCCTGCAAACCACAAATTCTGGTTCTTTAAACAAGTGTGTAAGCCTAGAGAAATTGACAGGAACCCCTTGGAAGTAGCATGCTTTATGCTTGTAGTTAGTGTTTCTCTTGCTTGTTTTTGGCCCTTAGCACCTTGATGGATTCTTAGCACTGTTTCCTTCAAAACAGACACTTAAATACTGATGTTTAAAAGTGTAAGCTCAGTCACATTCCACTTAGGATATATGAGATTTGGCAAGATACTAAATCATTTCTAGCAGGTGTGATTATTGCTTATGTTCTGAACTTACTCTGAATCTCCAGTCTTAGATAACCATCTGGTTGTGTGAATATCAAATCATAATAAGTTGAGAAATTATTCGGTAGCATGTTTAGGGGTAAAACAATACAATTTATTAAATCACATAATTAACAATATTTGTATGCAAAGACATTACCATGTAATTTTCACTTTTTAAAAGGAACACAGAATATTCAGGTTAATCTCATGTTATTCTTTACTTTAAATCAAATTCAGTTTTCTTAACAGCTCCTAATGAACAACTTTTCTGAGGTCTGCCTCATTTTTATATCATTTGAATCTGGGTTTACACCAAAGATTCAATTCATTGACGTAATTATGGCTCTCAAAAGCCCATGTCAAATTCTGATTTCGTTTCCATTTTGAAATTTAGCACATCATAATGTCCCTTTCCTTGCTTAAATAAGAAAATGAAGATTCTGTTCTGTAATTTGAAAATAATAATAAATTGGACCTGTAAACATGCAAAACAACAAGTCATAGCCTAATAAATCTGAACATGGAGCACATGAGAAGTGTACTATAATTGTTATAGCAATCTTCTGTTATTTCTAGGGAATGAAAACAATGTTTTATAAAAGCAAAACCTTTCTAAAAGTAAATAATACCTGGAAAAATCTGGAAAAACTAAATGATAATTTATGACCCAGTTGCCCTACTTATTCTTGTCCCCAGAATAATTTACAGTATTGTTTTAAGTCCCCTAGTTCAAAGAATATAAAGTCACTATCACCATATTTTATTTATATTAGTGCATATTATAAGAGGGTTGTTATTCCATTTGAGTACAGAAACTCACAATCTTTCTTTTTTTCTTTTAAGAAGCCACAATATAAATAAATGATCAACTTCAATTTTTGCAGGAATAAGTTTCCTGGAATGGAGTGTTAGATTAAAGCTTGCTTAAATGGTTGTTTTTTTCAAGGGGCAGTAAAGAATTTGAGAAGTGACATAAAATAATTCTGAAGCTGAGAGTGTTAGATCAGCTTTATAATATTATATGTCCATGTATACATGAAAAAAATTAGATGTGCGTTTATGGCATCATTTGATATAAGAGTGAATACAAACATAGTCTGGAGCATGGGTAAGTACCTCCCATATCTCCCCAAAATACAAGGGGATAAGAGAAGCAGGTTGGGATTGCTCTAACAAAAGTGCATGGTGCTCATTTTGACCCTCTTTCCAGGGAGCAGTATCTTGAAAGATATTCAGAATTTTAAATTATGGAATCACAATTAGAGGGTGTGAAGTTGCAGCTCAGTGTTACATTATACACCAGTGGGCTGAACTGCGCATCTTGACCATGTACTTGCTTTAACTCCCTCTCTTAGTAAAAGCCTCAGGCACTTCAGGTTGCCATATGATACATTTAAGGGGACCAAATACAAATAACAAATTGCAAATAAATAACACTTTAAGCACATGGCAATAAAAAGGGTGCTAGATAGGCCAAAATGTCTTTATAAACTGGAAAATTAGGACATCATTCACTGTGCACAGCTTGGTCATCTTTTTTTCATGACACACTGAATTTGCTTAGGAAGCACCTTATTGCTTTTGTTATTTCAGAGGGAAATGCTGCTGAACTGTAAAAAGAAATGGATAAGTCACGTAGCGGGAAGAAAGGACACTAAAGTCAAAGGAGACCACACAATAATAATGTGAGACAAATTTGGAAAAGAATTTAATGAAAGAAAAAAACATATAATCCAAATAACATATTTTAAATCAGTAAAATTTACTGAGATGTGTTCTCAGAAGATTGTCTCTGATAATCAAAGGCTAAACCAGACTATTGCAGGAGTGAATTACCCTGGAAAAAAATGGGACATCTGCTCATCTCCTACTGTAAATAAACCACAGACTGAAACATAAACTGCTACTCCAGTCCCATGCATGAAGAAATTAAAATTAACAGATCATCCATTTGAATTTGCTGCCTCCATGGGCCTGCCTCTTGTCAAGAATAGCATAAAAATACTTCATCCGCATTATGGGTCTCTAAAAAGCTGATCTTTAATCTGTGTGTTATTAGCAGTATGATGATCAACACAGGCATACAGGAAATTAAAAAAGCCAAATATTTGCATATATTTGTATAAATGACAAACTGTAACATACACATCTATAAGAAATCTAGTTTCATAAAGGTGAATGAGCTTGCCAAGTGGACTGGGAGGAGGGATTCAAATGAAAAGAAATGAGAGGGAACTAGGATATTTTAAAGAGCACTTGGCAGATGGTTTATGAACCCAAATCCCACAACTGAAAAAGACCAAATAGGTTATAAGCAGCTAATCTCATTTAGAAGGAAAGTCAATTCTCTGTGGCTTACATTTATAATAGAGAAAGGAAAAACAGACTGTAAAGATCATAAATCAGAAGTGAAGAAATTAGAAAAAAAGTGATGGAAGTAAAAAGGGCAAAAGGAAAATCTGTAGCCATCAGAGGTGAGACCAAGAAGGTTTCTGAAAGTATATTGAGGACATAAAGAATCTTCTGCTCCAAATAGAAATGAATTACTTGCTAGCAGTGATGTAAACAGGACTGTCCAGCACAGATTTTTGTTCTGTACTTGGGGCAAAGCCAGTTGATTTAGTCACATCTATATTTATGATGATGGAGAAGTACCACTCTACCAATAGCTGAGGTTATTAAATAACATCATCTAAATATTTTTGTATCAGTAGGTTCAGGTGACCAACATTTAACTATTAGGAAAGAGATAGCCATAAACTCTCCTGATTATTAATGCTGGTTTTTAATAGGTCTCATTACCAGAGGAAGGTGCATCAAGCTACAGGCTAGATAATGCCATTGCCATGCTGAGATTTAAAAGAATAAAACAAGAAAATCTGTCATCCTAATATTAGTGCCAGGGAAAATACCGGCAAGACTGATACAGGACTCCAGAAAGTATTAAAGAATGATAATGTAATTAATTTTGTTTAATGTGGTTTATCTAAAATAGTTTTAGTCAAAGTAAACTTGATTTTATTAATTTCTCTGATAAAACATAGCAAATCAGAATGTCTTTGTCTTGTGTTATTGAACAGTTATGATCAGATCAGGTGATTACAAAAGTCTTTTGTAGCCTTTTCTTATTGACAAAAACTGTAAGGAAATGTCATAACCCTCCTTTACTTTAAGCAGGCATTTTATTATAGTATGGTTGCTAGATTCCTGGTTACCTTTAACTCTTCTGCTCCAGAAGATTAGTCTAATTTGAGCAACTTTAAGAGAAATAATATTTTTGTTTTGACTGAATAAAAAAAACATAAAAAAAAAATAAATCACACACACCCCCCCCCCAAAAAAAAAAAAGAAAAAAAAAAACAAACAAAAAAATAACCCAAACCAACTCAAGGTTATTTTCATGTATATCCATTATACTCTATTAGGAAAAAAAATCAAAGTTTTACTTCCTTGAGATTTTTAACAAGGTTTCTGCTTATAGGTGCCTTCAATAACCTTCATGCATATACTATTTTTCACTATTTGGCCTGATGATACCCTTTCATCGGAAGTGCAGTGAGTGGTACCTATGATCAACACTATATTTATCTCAAGTACGTATTAAAATTACTCTTTTTAGTGGTGAACTTGTTCTCTGGCACAGCACTTCAAAGTCACTGTGTAATGGTCTGCTGGTTCAGTTTTCCTTTATATAAAGCTATAGACATAGCACAATAGTTTGTAATAGGTTTATCATTTATGCTTTATCGCTCCCTCAGAACTACCATAATTATCAAGTATGAACTGATTACACCACATTATGTATCAAATTTAGGCTTAATTAAGATGTCTCGCATCCTTCCTCTTGTTTTAATGGGCTTAAAAAGTGTTAGATGTAGTTATTAAACATATATCTGTTAGTGCTAATTCAGCCTCCTCCCTGTTCTTTTCAGAAGTCACTCCATTTTCTGCCTTCTTTTTTTGTAAAATAATGGTAGAGATACCTTTTTCATAAAAAGTCTGTCTATGGGAAGCACTCTCTATTATTATTATATCTACTATTATTTTCTTACTCTGAAAGTCTAATGACCACATTGGAGAAAGTTTGATGCCAGACTTTGAACTCACCTGTTGAATTCTTGGATAATTCAGACTCTCTTTTCTTTTTTCCTTGAAATGTAGGCACTTTCTGTATTCCACCCACTACAGTTAAAACAAAGAATAACAAAGTGGTGCCACAAGTTTCAAAAAGATGTAGAAAAGGCTTAAATATTTCTTTAAATAAGATTACGAGAAATACTGAAAATTTGGAAAGGAGCCAGTCTTGCACAGGGTCTGTAATACCAGTTTCTTCCCTTTAAGCTTCTTAAGTTAAGAGGCAAAAGAAATAAAATGTATGAGATTTTGGTTTTTTTCCTCTGGCGAAGAAAGAGAGCCCAACAGCCTGATGAGCAAGGTAATATATGGATATGCAGTGAAAATACAGTCCCTGACCCAAATTTCTTATCATTCAAATGTTTTGCTTTTCCTAGGCAAGGTACTCTGTATTCCAAATCGGCACTAGGTATGTCTAATGAAATTATACAGTGTGCAGCAAGCTTGTTGGAGCATATGACAATAAGTTAATTGGAACTGATATAAACATGGGTGGTCAGGTGGAGCATATGCTGGATCCACGAATAGCCTTCAAACGAGACACAAAGTGTCTGTTCTGTCCTCTCTCCTCTGGAAGTGGCCCCCATGAAACCCATCTGTTTTAACTTCAGGGATTATAATGAGCACAAATGGATGTACTTGCATCCAGCAATTGATGAAATCAGTTTAATTAGCAGGAATACTTGCAGAACTGGTTGAAAAGTAAGAAGCTCCCACAGAAAAGACACAGGTAAGTTCTGGTAGGTCATGAGGCTTTCTGGCATGAAGACCCATTGCAGTCAATCAGACTATCTTTCTACACAGCCTTAGAGGAGTTTCAATGAAAACATGTGTAAGCAAGCCCTCCAAAGAGCTACCTGTAATTTATTCTTCTGGTTGAATCTCTAATCAACACCTCATTCACTGATAGATGGATTCTCTAAGGCATGTCTGAAAACCGACTTCTGCCCTCTCCTGCTATCGTCTCATTCCCTAACCTAGTCATACCAGCATATTTTTTTTCTGTCTTCCCATTCAGTCCCACTTAGAATATTGGATCTGTTAAGATTGACTATAATATAAGCCACTGCAAAAAATTATTACTATCACAAAGTTATCTGTAGCTATTTATATGTGAACTAAATGAAAATGTATCAGCTAGTTTTTGAGCTTCCTATCTCATGCTTAAATCCTTTATGTAACAGCCTTTCCAAATTACTTTTAGGATTTTATTTACCATAGTAAAAACAAATTCCTTCCCTGTTGTTTCCTCCCTTTCACTTAGAGAGCTAATGCCATAAGCTTTCAACATGAAGTCTAATTATGTTTTCTAGTAACTATCATTCTCATTTGATAGTTTGCAGTATGAATTAGTTTTGCAAATAATGTAATTGGTTCCAATGTTAGGGTTACAGACAAGAGAATGATTACTGAAATTTATATTCCTTTCTTTCCTCATTTAACCCTTCCATGGTGAATTTGTTTAGAACTTAATTAAGGAGCTTTTCAGCAAAGTGGAAATCAATCTGTAAAGCTACTCGGGCACTCAAACGCTCACATTATTTCATGAACTTAAACTCAGAGAAGGCTCTCTAAATACGACAGGAGACATATACCCAAGAAGGCAGAGATGTCTACTACATTTTTGCCTGGGGCTGCAATGCATTACAGAATGATGGATATTTTGGAGGATGCATTGTGAATGATATTCTGGAATAAAAAAATCTAAATTTAAGTG
Organism: Pezoporus flaviventris; assembly: GCF_033815535.1. Lineage (NCBI taxonomy): Eukaryota > Metazoa > Chordata > Aves > Psittaciformes > Psittacidae > Pezoporus > Pezoporus flaviventris. Next base: position 14,875,143 of record NW_026892595.1, read on the forward strand.
GAAGAAAATCATTCAATTCATACTAGCCTGCCGTTTTCTAACTTAATGCATAGAAAATTAGCTTTTTTCCCCAAGCTTCTGTCTATTTACATTGATGCAGTTACTTCTGTCTATTTACATTGATGCAGTTACACTACTGTGAATAAGAACATTTGGTTTTCAGTGTTGCAGCAACAGTTCTTTGCCCCAGCATCTGATGTAGTTATGTTAAGAAGCTCTGTTAGATCTATAGAGAGAAGGATGTTGTGGGGGACCATGTCAAAGGCCTTACAGAAGTCCAGATAGATAACACAGTAGCTTTTCCCTTCTCCACTGGCGCAGGCACTCCATCATAGAAGGCCGCGAGTTTGGTCAGGTAGGACCTGTCCTTGGTGAAGCCATGCTGGCTTTGTCAAATCAGCTCCCTGACCTCCATGTGCCTTAGCCTAGGAGGATCTGTCCCATGACCCTCCCAGGCAAAGAGGTACAGCTTACAGGTCAGTAATTCCCAAGGTCCTCCTTTCTGTCCTTTTTGAAAATGGATGCAGTGTTTCCCTTTTTCCAGGGATTCACCTGACAGCCATAACTTTCCAAATATCATGGAGAGTGTCTTGGCAACTACATCAGCAAGTTCCCTCAAGACTCTCTGATGCACCTCATCAGGTCCCATAGATTTACGTGTGTTCAGGTTCTTCAGGTGGTCATAAACCTGATCTTCTTTTACAGTGGGAGGGACTTTGCTCCTTCAGTTCCTGTCCTCCAGTCCATCCACCCAAGAGATGTGGGAAGAGAGATTGCCAGTGAAGATAGAGGCAAAAAAGTTGTTGAGTTCCTCAGACTTCTCCTTGTCCATTGTTAACAGTTTGCCAGTCTTGTTCATTGCAGGGGGTACACTTTCTTTGACCTTCATTTTCTGGCTGACATGCATGTAGAAGCATGTGTATTATTATTATTATTGTTATTATTCTTTGCATCCCTTGCAAGGTTAAGCTCCAGTCATGCCTTGGTCATCCTGACCCCATCCCTACACAACTGGGCAACATTCCTATAGTCTTCCAAGGATACCTGTCCTTGCTTTTACTGCCTGTGCATTTCCTTCTTGCCCTTCAGTTCCACCAGCAGGTTTAGACTCAGCAACGTCAGTCACCTTTCCATCTTTTACACCTGAGGATGGAGAGCTCTTACGCTCTGTGGTAAGCATCCTTAAAGGTCTGCCAGCTCAGTTCTGCTCTCTTGTCCCTGAGGGCAGTTTCTCAGGGAGTCCTGTTGACCAACTCCTTGAACAGCTGCAATTTTGCTTTACTAAAATTCAGAGTCCTGACTGTACTCTTCACCTGACACATATACCGTAGGACTGTGAATTCCACCACTGCATGATCACCACCGCATGCTGCCCAGGCTGCCTCCATTCTTGAAATCACTAATTAGTTCACTTGCATTGGTGACCAACAGGTCTAGTATTGTAACCCCTCTGGTATGACTGTTACCTGGCATGAGAAGTTATCCTCAGTGCATTCCAGGAGTCTCCTGGATTGCCTGCAGCTCGCTGTGCTACTTTCCCAGCAGACATCAGGGTGGTTGAAGTTCCCTAGCAGTACAAGAGCCTGCAAGCATGCCACCTCCTGTAGCTGGAGTAAGAAGGTTTCATCAGCAGGCTCCCCTTGATCGGGTGGCCACAAGGTTCCTTTTGTTGCTTTGGTCTCTAATTCTTACCCACATGCTTTCAACCTTTGTGGCAGCTATTCTTCAGAGATAGCTCTTTGCACTCTGTCTCTTGATACAGAGGGCAACTTCACCTTTTCTTCCCTTTTGAACAGCCTGTAGCCATTGATAGCTGTACTCCAGTCTTAGGATTTATCCCATCAAGTTTCAGTAATGACAACTAGGTCTTAGCTTTCTAGCAGCATGGCAACTTCCAGCTCCTCTTTGTTGCCCATGCTGTGTGCAATAGTGTAGAGCTGCTTCAGCTGCCAGCTATGTTACCTTCTTAGAAAACCACTCCTTAATAATTAAGATAGATAGCCACTTTTAATACCCTCTGTACACAATGAAAAGGAGGTACACTTACATCTCACTTTACCTCTCTTGTTTTATACAACTGCTATAAGAAGAGGTGATTAGGTCTCTAAAAGTGCTTATTTCTTTCCAGTGATTATAAAGAAAACTTAAGCAACTACTATAAGCATCTAAATTTGATCAGAAGGATAACAATCCAAAGAAAGGTTCACCTGCACAGCGAGAAATAGAAATCAGGATCATAAGCCTGAAGAGAAAGTAATCTCAGTACTGCAAATGCAGACATCAGTGAGTATGCTAGAGGTTATCATAGGTCAGTGAAAAGAAAATATTGGCCACAATAAAATAATAAATGAAAAAAAGATCACCAAAAACAAGCAAACCAAACAAAAAAAATAAGAATGGGCACAAATTGCTAAAGTACAAGTGTTTGACCACTGATATTTCATATCTAGCAAAAGTAGGTAGTGAAGATGCAGCTCTATTAACTCATTTGGATCTCCTAGTGGTTCATACCAGAGTTCAGGAGGAATAGAATAGATTCAGCAGTTTTTGAGTGGGTCTTATACAAAGAAGACAGCATGAGTCAGACCTGGTTGTATAAGTAAATCTTTCCATACAGTGAATATTATTTTCTTTTTTTTTAAAATAGTCTTTTAATATTCTATGTGGGTGTTTCTAAAAATGAGATGAGTTACTTTTAGATATGGCAATGTCCACATGTACATGTGCACAAAACTCAGATAAAGAATGGAACACGAGTCAAAGAAATAGAATATAACTCCATGGCAGTTATATTTGTAGCAGGTGAAGGACAGAACACAAGATTTCTATTAAATAAATCATAATTTATTACACGTGCCTGTATTTAGATGCCCAGTTAAGTGCCTAATTACATGAAAAATCCAATTGCCATGTTAAGCGATATTAATTTTCAGGCACACCTGCTGAGCTTAGGGTTGTCATTCAGGTACCTGCTCAGTTGCATGCTGTTGTGCACCACCTGCAGAAAATATTTGTGTGCCTGTCAGGAGTCTGGCACAAGTTATTAGTGAAGAAAACCATGGCTTTGCAGGTTCAGCAGGCAGTCCTATGTTCTATCCAACATCGCTGAAAAATTTCATTACAATTCCTAACTGGAGCTCTGGCAGTGAAGCTTTTTCTGTTCTGATGAGGTGATGTGCAGGGAGAGCCGTTTCTCTGCTCAGACTGCAGATGCTTTTGATTTCTTGGACCTCATCTCCAGTTGACGAGTCCTCTGCTATGCTTTCCTACCTTTTTCTTTATTCTTTTCTCTACTACCTTGACACATGCTGTATGCCATTAGAGAGAAAAAATACTGCTGGAACTTCTATTCTTAGTGTCGGTCCATTTGCTTTGTTGATTATCATCCTAACCGTCAAAGAAATGAAATGGCATTATTTTGCAGTACCTACAATCCATAGTACTAGCTTTCACATTGCTCTTTGTTTCCTTGACAGTTAGAAACTGTTTCTGTTTTTCCTCATGAGTGCTTTATGTATGATACTGAACAGCTAACAGTGACAGCTAAAGCATAGCAAGCGGCACTAAAGGACATTTCTCAAATGTGTTTCTTTGCCCTTTCTTCACATTGAAGATGTTAATAAGACTCAAGACTACCTATGTTTTTCTATGGAGGATAGGATCTTTAGTGCTTGAATACCTCTACACTCTCATAAATATTATTTGACAGAAAGTGAGGGTTCATTCTGGGAAGTTTATTTGATTTCATTTACAGCTTTGGCTTGAATGCATTATTTTAAAAGCTCCTTGCTTAGACCAAAAGGTGACATTTTCTTACATATTCATCCATTTTACTGTAAATTGCAGGGAATGAGGTTGAGGGAATGGAGCACTACATGACAGGCCTGGAAAGGGGCAAGTCAACAGAGAGGGAGGGCACATGTAAGGGGCATGAAAAAGGGACAAGACTAAAATTGTAATGGATCAACCACTTCTTTTCAGGGAACCAAACCCTAAGAGCTTTAAAGAGAACTTTGAGGTTGTCCTGTTTCAGAGCCCAATGCAGTGAAATACTAGATGTTGGAGCTGATAGAAACTTTCTGGAGAAACAAACAGATTTGCTGTAAGTACTTCTGGTGAATAAGGTTAAACTTTGAAGAGGTATCAAGAGCCTATCTTCATACAGGAGGTGCTCCAGTCCCCTGATCATCCTTGTGGCTCTCCTCTGGACTTGGTCCAACAGTTCCATGTCCTTTTTATGTTGAGGACATCAGAAGTGCACACAATACTTCAAGTGAGGTCTCACAAGAGCACAGGAGAGGGGCAGGATCACCTCCTTTGACCTGCTGGTCATGCTCCTTTTGATGCAGCCCAGGATACGGTTGGCTTTCTGGGCTGCAAGCACACACTGAAGCCGGCTCATGTTCATTTTCTCATCGACCAACACCCCCAAGTCCTTCTCTGCAGGGCTGCTCTGAATCTCTTCTCTGCCCAACCTGTAGCTGTGCCTGGGATTGCCCTTACCCAGGTGTAGGACCTTGCACTTGGCATGGTTAAACTTCATAAGGCTGGCATCAGCCCACCTCACAAGTGTGTCAATGTCCCTCTGGATGGCATTCCTTCCCTCCAGAGTATCAATCGAACGACACAGCTTGGTGTCATTGGCAAACTTGCTGAGGGCGCACTCAATCCCACTGTCCATGTCAGCGACAAAGATGTTGAACAAGATCGGTCCGAACACTGATCCCTGAGGGACACCACTCGTCTCCAGCTGGACATTGAGCCATTGACCACAACTCTTTGTGTGCAGTCATCCATCCAGTTCTTTATCCATTGAGTGGTCCACCTATCAAACTGATGTCTCTCCAATTTAGAGACAAGGATGTCATGCGGGACAGTGTCAAACGCTTTGCACAAGTCCAGGTAGATGATGTCAGCTACTCTACCCCTTTACTTTATTCAAGTCTAGCTTGCAAAACCACCTCTCTACACTCCATGGAAAATTTAGCATTTCTTGGTGTTGATACTATAGTTCTAAATTTCATGTGTCCTGTCCTCAAACTTTCCGGTTTGGGCATCTGCCTGAATGCACCAGAGCTTCCTTCTGGCTCGTAAACCTGACTTCCCCAAACACCACAGCACTGGAGGGATGGTGAAGGGAGGAAGGCATTTCTGCCATGGAGCATGGAAGCATTGACCCTGAACAGGGAAGTTGTAAGGTTGGACATGACCTGCTAAGTCCCAGAGATTGCAGTGAACATAAAGGCAAGGTTAACCCCACTTTTTTTTTTTTTGCAGAGGATGTTTTTGACACTTTTTGATTTGTGTCATCTTCTCCTTCACTTTTCCTTATATAATCAGCAGTGCAAACCCAGATAATAAAAAAATGTAATAAAGGCAAAGAATTTTGCTCCCTTCAACAGGAATTACCTGATTTCTAGACACTCAAGGAGGTAAAAAGATATTGTGAAAATAACCATGAAAGAGTTTCCTGATCAAATGTTTCAGAGAGTAGTTTTCTCCTTCTGGAAAGGAAAAAAAAAAAAAAGAAGTCTTAAAAAGAAAGCTACAAAACCTACATAGAAGCACACAAACATCCATGCATACACGTGCAAGTATAGAGACCTATAAAATATGTTACACATGTGAGCTCAGCTTTATCCCAGTATAATGCCTATCGATTTAATTCCAACTGATTGTGTTAAATATGTGTCAAATATTTTCAATCTCTTCTTAGGATGATAGCATTTTTAAGTATATTTTAAGTATATTTTACTCTCCATTTACGTACTACACCAAAAGCAAATATATTGAGTAAGAGGAAATGCATCTGCTGTGCACATATTTAATCCCCTATTTTTATTCTTTTCACTCTTTTCACACAGAGGTTGAAAGATTTAAAACAAAGGGAATTTGCTCGAAATGTGGCTTCAAAGTCATGGAAAGATGAGAAGAAACAGGAAAAAGCACTCAAGCGGCTCCACCAGCTTGCAGAGTTACGGAAGCAGTCCGAATGGCAAGTATTTCTATTTACATTACATTTTAATGCCCTCTTTCCCCAGTCCCAGAAGAAATTTCCATATTTTTACTTCCACACTGTGTAATGTACAGAGATAGTGTATACTGTAACCTGTTTTCAGCTCAACTCCAAATGTTCCTGTTCGTAAACCATAAAATTGAAAGCCCTGAATTAATTACTTGCTATTTAAAGGTTTGTGTTTTTCTCTCCTGTAGCTAGTTATTCTCCTCTCTTCTGAAATGAGTGAAGATGTTTTATAATATCACTATTTTACCTTGCTCAAACTGACCTGAATAGATTAGTATAGCTGTTTTCTCATTTGATAGAAAGGGAACAGGAGAGAAAAAACACCTTTTTTGAGCATCTGTATTTGGTTTGTAAAAAATTTTCACTACTATTAATATACTGATATTATTCTCGCATTATCTCTGTAGAGTAATGGAAGTATCATCATATGAATGAAAAACAAGTAATTAACTGAAATAAGTTTATCCAATATTGTTTGCTCTATTGATAAATAACTAGATACAGTACCAAGTTTGCACTAAGAAACCTTTACATTTGAAAAATCTTCTTGGTTTAATGATGCTGAATGTTTCACTAGAATAGATTGCCACTAGACCAATTATTTATATTAATCTACGACTGTAATGAGTTAAGTAGATAATTAAACTGGCATCCTTTGAAATTTGTATCAAGCTTACTGTACCCTGGAAATAATAACATTCAGAGTTTATTATACATTCATTTTAGCCTATGTAATTGCATTTGAGTAATCTGCTGAAGTATAGCAGTTTAGTGCTAATGTGTCACTTTAATGGTTACAACTCCATTTTCATATAAATTCACTGAAAGAAATGTAACAGCCTGTGGGAAGATGCCTTTATGCCCACACACTTGAAGATGTAGTCTCAGATAGACCAATAAGGTCAGTGATAATAGGAAATCCAGAGTGAGATGGGGAGGGAAAAACGGGTTTGCTTTTAGAAAGAGCCAGGAGTCCATAATTCTTTACAAAGAGCCTGGAAAGACAGTGCTTGTTATTCCCCTTTGTAATGACTAATAGGTTCAGAGGTGGCTGAAAACCATGATCTTGGTGGATGGGTAGCATTCCCAGATGCTTGGGCAAGAAAGAAATTTAGCCTTTCTAAGAAAAAGTTTACACATACATACACAATTGTGGTTATCCCTGAGTACTGTGTCTCAAATTCCAACAGAGTTTCTTACAAAAGGTTAATACAATTGGACAAAAAAATTGTTGTTAATCTCATGCACAGAAAAACTGAAAATGCAGCTTTGTTTTCCTGTTCCAAGGAAACTTTGAAAATGATGTTTTTTCAAAGAGCCTTCTCACAGAGATAATTTCTTCTTACGCAGAAATAGGGTTGAATTTTTATCTCCTGAAGCAAAACATGTGGCAAATCCAAATATACTCTCAGAAATGTATGTATATTCTCATACTCCAGGTTGACCCTACTCTAGGGAGTCTTTATGTTGTTCCTACTGCTGAAGATCAATGCATTTTTACAGCATTTTAAAACATTCTAGCCTATTTATAGATAGCTGTTATGCAGACACTGGCTGTCATAATTTACTTACATTTAATTAAACTATTTTCTAATTTTTAATCAAATTCTTTACTGAAGCAGGTTCCAAAATTTTTTCATGCAAGTGTATAGTAGTACTGAATTGATAGCAGATGTATATAATTGGTCTAATGAAATGCATGTTTAAAATATTACTTGGAATAACATTTGTATGGAAGCTGTATATGTCATATCTCTAATTTAAAATGGCAGCAGTCATTCCATCTCAGTTAATTATCTATTGCAAGAAATGAGTGGTTTACTATGTTTGTTAAGGCCTTCTCAGGTCAATTTAAAAAAAAATAAAAGTACAAGAAAACAAAAGCACAGATTTAAAATTTGAGACTGGGGAAGAAGGAAACTGTAATTGATGGAAGTAGAATACAGAAAGAGAAAATATGGCAAAGTTAAATAGTGATTGATAATCAGAGCACTGAAGTTGTCATTAATATTGATGGAAATCCACCAATGTCCTTTTTCCACCAATGTTTGGTAACAGTTTTAGCATACTATCTCTCTGAATTTTTCACAAAAACATTTATTTTGGAATAACATAAAGATAAAATAAATATATACTCTTTAAAAAATCATACATACCCCACCTCCCAAGCAAGACGAATGCTTAACTGTTTGACTCTGCAGATGCTCCAGGTAGAAAAGTCTCATTTTGATCAAAGCCCGATTTCCTTTACAGTGGCCTCTCAGAAAACCAAGACTTACACAAGCTTCTCCTTGATATAAATTCACAGTGAAGACAATATTGTTTATTCTGCATGTACATGGGCATAACTCTGAAAAAGATTATGCATGTGCTGACTTCAAATCATATAATTTCCAGCATGAAAAAAATGTGTTGCCCATATAAAAGCCCAAGCTTGGGCCTAGACTGCACATTTACCCTTTAGAAACTTAGTTTTCCCCCGAAACAGTGCAAACAACACACTTCTTTACCAGACAGGTAATGGCAAATGTGAGTTCTGTCTTAACTTGGTTAATTAATACAACTTTCTTTACTATTTATTTATTCATTCTCTTACAGCATCACTGGGAGTGGATCATTGCTTAAAGCCCCCCGATTTGTCATGGAAAAGCAACAATCACCAGATAGCATTTTCCTGTGCAAGGGCAGCAAGTTCACAGCCAGTTCTCAAAGAATGGCCGTGAGTGAGGGACATGGTTTCTCCAGCAGCGTAATAGAGAAACAGCAGCTTGTCGTAAGCAGGCACCAGTCCCCTACTGAAAGACGGCATGCACTTGGGAATCAAGTCCCTCAAATGTTCCCAGACAGCACCAACACTTCTCAAAGGGCAGGAGTGTCCTTCTCATTCTCTAAAAAAGTCCCTTTGAAGCTCGAGTCCTCAGCATCAGTCTTCAGTGAGAACTCTGAAGAAGGAAATGATTGTAGTGAATCGCTCAACCATAAAACAAAGCAAGCTCTTGAGAGCTGCCTTTCTGGCACATTTTCAGAGGAGGATGTGAAAGCAAGCTTGGATATAGGGTCACCTATTACACAAGACCAAATGGATTTGGATAACAGTACATCAAGTCATGTAGCTGCAAAACTTAAAATGTTAAAGGAAAATGATGTAACTAGTGATAGAGAATTAGAAGAAAAGGTCAGTGCTCACTCTTCATTTTCCAAAAGTAAAATACAGCTTTCAAATTTGGAATTTGCTGGTTCACTTAGAGAGACAGAGCAAGAAAGCAAATTGAATGAGTCCGAGCAATTGTTAGAAACTTTCATTTCACCTTCATGCCAAGCTAGCAATTTTTGTACACAGCCAAACACCTACAAGCACAGCAATGCCCACCTGCCTGACCAGTTACCCGAGCTCCCACAACAGCCAGCACCTGAACTGTCATGCACAAGCAACATTAATGACTGTCCTAGAGTGGTAAAAAGAGAAAGATCTTTGGAAAGGTCAGAAACCACAAATGGGAATATGGAAACGCTTCCAAAGGAGACCATGGCTAAAGAGGTTAAGCCCCAGGCATTGCCTTTCCTCCATGTAGTGAGCAAAGATGGCTCTACTGCTCTGCAGTGGCCCACAGAATTACTTTTGTTTACAAAAACTGAGCCCTGTATTTCATATGGCTGTAATCCATTGTATTTTGATTTCAGACTCTCTTTAAATCACAGAGATGGTAAACAGCATGAAACAAACAAAGCAAGCTGTAAAGAGCATTCTATAAATAAGACTGCAGATGAAAACGAAGCCTCAGGTTTAATAAAACACACGCAAATGTCAAATGAACAAGATAATCAGTTGTTGAAACCAAAGAAGATGAAAGGTTCCCTAAATTCAAGAAAGGCCAAGCAAAAAGTTGAGTCAGACATAGGGAAAGAAATGGATGAAAATGGTCAAAAATGCATTGCAGATTATTTGAACGAAAATATACCCAAAGTGCCTGATGTCTCACAAAAGGAGTATGTGACAGAAAAATGTCTTCATACAACACCACTGAGGAGACCTTTAAAGCATTATTTTCATTGCTGTGAAAGAAAAAAACAGAACATTAGAAATGAAAGCGTTTCTTTTTCTGCTTTTATGTCTAGGATTAAAAAGTCTAGAGCTGCAAAACATCATTTAATTTATTCTGAAGCAAAATGTGAAAGCCAAAATGACTGCAGATCCATTCAAGATGTGGCCAGCTGTAGCAGTGACATAAGTGACAGTGGAAAAGACTCTAGTGGAAGTTTCCTTAGTTATAAATCCAGTTCAAACAGCAGGTATTCAGAAATTGAAGGATGTGAAGATTATACAAGATGCTGGAGATTCCTATCTCTTCCAAAGTCCTCCTCCGACAAACATTCCAGCTATACTGACACTTCAGTTAGCAGTACAAGTAGCTGTATGAGCTACAGGAGTACCACATCAAACAATCACAGCAGAAATAATTTGCTTTTTTGTTGTAAAGGAAAAAGCAAGACAGCTGAAAGGCACAAATGTAAACACAGAAAGCACAAGTGTATTTTCACTTCTGATGATACAGACAAGGAGTATCTTTGTTGCAGTAGAAGTCACAGAACTAGAAACTGTACACAGAGAGGTACAATTAAGCATCAAAAATCTTCAAGACATAAAGTTTTACAACACAGAGACAGATCTAAACACAGCCGATGTAGACACCGGCATTTTGGCAAAGTGCATAGTAGAAGTAGAAGCTACCATAACTCCAAAAGTTGTTCCACCAGAGATTCCAGAAGCAGTGAAAGATCATCTAGTAGCAGAATATTAAGAGGCAGCAGTTCAGGGTCCTTCCCTAAAGAGACTGACAACTGTGACAACAAAACAGAAGAGGAGACAGAAGGAGGTTCTAACACTGAACTGAAAGCTGAAACTGCACATTACGAATCTCTGAATGAGAATAGTCAGTCAAAAAACTTTGCCACCTGCTCTTCTGAAATCCTGGCAAAAGACATATGTAGAAAAAGAAAGTCACTGACAGCCAAGTTGCTTTTAGAAAGAGTGCAGTCCAAGAAAACCCAGGAACAAATGCATGACTCGGAAAGATTTTCAAACGCTTGTGGGGTAGAATTAAAGGATCACTCACAAAGTCACTTTGCTCTTCAGTTTTCATCATCAGTAGATGACATTGCAATGTTACCTTTGCGAGAGGAACTGCTAAGCATAGGTGAAAATGTCATGGGGCATAATGAAATCAGTTCATTGGAAACCAGTGTGAAGAGAAACAATTTTGAAGGGTCAGAGATAACTAATGTTGCTCTTTCAACAGGCACTGATTATGATCATTGTCTTTTTAAAGACATCATTCAAATAGGAACAGGCTATAAGAGCTCAAGCATAAAAAGGAACACAGCAATAAAGGAACAATCCAATCTCTTCATTAGTGAAGCGCAACCCTTTATACAAAGCTGTGACCCAGTACCAAATGATTTCCCTGGTGCTTTTTCCTCTAATAGATACTCTGTTGTTGCTAATTCAACAGAGACCAAAGAACTATATGATGTAAACATGGAGTCGAACCAGGCAGAAGGTGGTTCAGACTCTCATTGTGACAATGCTATGCAGAAGTATGACAACACAGTAAATGACCTTGAAGTGTACAGTAAATCCACCTCCCCTCCTTTAATGCAGCAGTCTATCACCTTTTCACCAGAGGAAGTTGACAAATACAGGTTACTGCAGCTGCAAGCCCAGCAACATATGCAGAAACAGCTTCTAGCAAAACACCTGAAAGTTTTGCCTGCCCCAGGACCAGCTGCCTTCTCTGCAACACCAGCAGTTCCTGCCCTCCCTGTTCAGCAGCATGCCACTGTCACCACCATCCACCACACACTGCTGCAACGCTTTGCTGTCTCAGCATCTATGCATCCCCACAGTGGCCATCTCTCTCTGGCACACCTTCATCCACTATCTCAGGCACATTTCACTCCCATATCACTTTCCCCCCTAGCACCAGCCCTCATTCCCACCCACCCTGCTTTGCTGACAGGGCACCCATTGCACTTAGTCTCCACCACCCCCCTCCACCCTTCCCCACTGACCTTCCCAACACTGTCACACACTGCATATATCCCAGCCTTATTTACACCACATCTGAATGCAACCACACCTGTTATACATCCAAATCCCTTAGTCCAGCCATTATGCCAAGGGCAAGAGCCCCATCACTATTTCTGCTCTAGCCAGACCCAACAGTTACCTACAATAAAAGAAGTTTTCAGCCTTTCTAGCTATTTAAACTAGCCCAACTGATGACAGTTATGATCCCAACATGGCTCCAAACCCAAAATAAAATGAATTCTTCAGTGTTCAATCACTTTAGAGGGAAAATGTGTTGTTTTGCTGAGAGCACAATGACAAATATTTTAAAGTCCACATTCTGGCTGACAGCATATGAATGTTGATTTTGTTCTTGTATCACTGAGAAAAAGCTGGTTTAAAGCCTTTTATGATAGAAGGACAGGTCCAGCTAGTTTCATTCTACAGAAAGTTTGGAGAGAGGTGTGAAGTCTGTAACTTTCAGTAGGAATGGGACTGCAGCACCCAGACACAACAGGACCAAGAATATCAACACCGATGAGCGATTTAAAGTAGCCAAATTTAAGGCAGAATAATCTTGACATGCCTCAAATGTTTGCTTTTCTGAGTGTGTATACGCAAGTGCATAGTACCTGGTCTAGTTAAGGTATTTCAGACTGAGCAAAAAAAAAGGTATCTGGGACCACAAGTCCCTGGTTCTGTCTCCTGGGCCCAAAAAAATGGGGAGCCTCTGAATGAGGGGTGCCTTGTTGACACTGGAAGAAGAGGGTCACAACAGTGTCTCAAAGATACTTTAGTGATTTTATCCCTGGGATATGTTGCTTGGACAGTGTAAAGGGACTGTAATCTGGCCACAGGTACACAACAGAAAAGTTCCCTTAGTGTAGGGCACTCTGCTGGCACAAGCAGGCAGCTACTTTTCTCACTGAGCAAAGCAGACCCAAGAAGACAAGGGAAAGAAGGGGATGAAGCCAAGTTCTTTAGCATTGCATGGCTGTGGCTGTAGCATAGGGTATGTCAGCGTTAGGCTGCAGCAGCCCAGAGTTGCCAAGCAGCTAGGGCTGGCTTTGAACTTCAGACGTCCTTGGCCAAGCCTGCAACACTTCTTTCCTACCAAACAGAGCTCTGATGTGTGGGAGAGTCTTGCCAAAAAAATGTGTAAATATGTTTCATCCCTTTCACAAACAATATAAACAATTGGCTGGTCCTATAAAATCATGTTGATATTCATAAAAATGCAGAAGAAAATTCTGAGCAGAAACTGGCTCTCAAGGTCAAGTCTCATAGAAAACCATGTCACAGTTCTCAGCATTTCAACGTATATTGAATCTAAACAAATATGTCAAGGTAATCGCATGGCTTCCCAAACTCTTAACTACAAACTGAAGTTCTGATTCTGCAGTGTTTGAATGCATGTATCCAACCTTCAGGGCAATGCGTGTTAGAAAGTGCTAGTAATAACTGTGTATTCGGAAATAGGTCAGGGCTTCAGCATCTCTTTAAATGGCACATTTTGACTATTTTTATAATGTTTCTAACTCAACATGGGATATTTAGCATGAAATTAAGTTTATAATTGTGGTTAGACTGCAGGCATGCTTCTCAATATAATTGGACGGTGAAGTGTCTGACAGACAGTACCTGTTTGTTTGGATTAGAAACATTTGAAATCATTCCATTTGCAATAATGTAGTGCACAATTAATAATGTATCTTTCAGAATTGAAATAAAATACATTAAAAAACTTTTGGAGGATTTTATTCCATTATATTTGGCTATGCAAAGAAACAGAAAATCTAACTGCAGCCAAGTTGAGTATTAAAAATGCAACTTAGGACCAGTTTTCTAACTTAGTTTTAATCAAATTAGATTGATCCAATGCAATAAAACTGAATTGTTTTAATTTTTAAAAGCAGCTGCTTCAGCAGAAACTGGTATTGTGCCAAACTTCTCAAGAGGCTTTACAAGTTGTGACTGCTTGTTTTGTGTTTGGAAAGTTAATGTCTCTTTGAATACTTAACATTTTAGCCATCAAATGAAAGCTGTCAGGAAAAGAATCTGGAGACTGAGCAGAAGCAAAACATTTTTGTATTAAAAAAAGGTGATGAAACCAGCACCATCAAATATCTCTTGGTTGGATTCCCAGCCGATTTATTAATTTTGCTAATAAAATGTATTCGTGCCATTTTGGAGTGACTTACCTTTATTTTTCTAATATAATTAATTATTAATTTAGCATATAATTATATAAATAATTTTCTCATTTAAATTGTAGGGAACTTCTTTAATTGAAATTATTGCCTCAGGACAATAATTTTTGTAAGAAAGGAATTTTCTTTGGGAAAGATGTTAAATATTTACACAGCTTTAAAATTCTTCCTTTCATTTTTGGCTGAAGATCTTCCCCAAATTAGATCTGCATTTATATCTTTCTATACTTCCGAAACTTTATTTTCTGCTAATCGAATATATTTCACTGAATATGGCTTAACACCTTTGAAAATTAGTACTTGCTTGATCAGATAGAGTTCTCTCACTAAGTGAACCACTTGGAAACATTAGTTATAAATCTGTAGAAACACTCTGAATTGGACATTTTAAAGGAGCAGGTCAACCTGTCCCCTAGAAGAGACTGACTAAGCTGCACAGACATCAACACCAGTTCAGGGCTAATGCCAGCCTAAAAGATATGTTCCCAGCCCTACAAACTTTTAAATCCCAGCCCAGTTCCATCCCTAGTCAAGAAAAAAAAAAAAAAAAAAAAAAAAAAAAAGAGCTGTTCTTCTTGTATTTATGAGTGCATTTGAATCCTACGTAAATAACACCAAGATAAAAAGATGGAACAGAAGAAATGACAGTCTGATCTCATCTTTAATGTATACACACACATTTTCTATCCCTGCTTATTATAGGTGATCCCTATAGCAAGAAACCTGACCAACTGAAACTTAACAATATCCTACTATATAGATATTTTATGGAATATATTTATATATATTTCCCTTAATGTATGCACAACACAATGGGATTCAAGGAAGGAACCAAATTGCAGGTTGTCCATTCATCATGTATATACCAACAAGGATGATCTGGTAAGGCAACTGAATAGACAATAAAGATTAAATTTAATTCTTGGAACAATGGAAATTAGGATTCTAAGAAGTATTAATGTAAAAAAAAAGCATTAAGAAGGAACAGAAACAGCACAATAGCAAGACAGTGGTCATTGACAGCCAACAAAAAGGATGTCCGATACCATCCTGAGTACACAAGAAGGATTTTCATAGAGAAATGTAGTGAAGTTATCAGCACAGCTGAAATGATGTATTTGCTCTAATTGCTGCCATATTTGTTTTTCATCAGTGCTTCAAATATTCATTATTATTTTTACTAAAAGCATAGTTGAGCCTGATGTGTGGAGCCGTGCTACAATTTTGATTTTATCTAGACTAATTTTTCAAAGAGTTACAGTATCCTGGTGGCAGCGATATAGACACACTAAGTTAATAACCTATTTTACCTTGATTGTATATTCTTGATACGTAATTGAAAAAAACAGGTCACCCACACTGTAAAATTACAATAATAAAAGTTTCCCGAGTTATACAATAATAATTTTTTATTTTCTTTTTAACTGAGGCATTTCTGGAATACATTTAACATGTACATTTGTTGTGCATATTTGCATAAAAATGCCATTTGACCAGATTGATTTAAAAAGTGTTAAGTTTATATTTTAAACAGGATAATACTCTGGCTAGTATAATATGTAAACTAGTAATTTTGTTTTGTATTCTCTGTATAAAGTGTTT
The DNA here is from genome assembly GCF_033815535.1 of Pezoporus flaviventris. Lineage (NCBI taxonomy): Eukaryota > Metazoa > Chordata > Aves > Psittaciformes > Psittacidae > Pezoporus > Pezoporus flaviventris. Next base: position 14,891,047 of record NW_026892595.1, read on the forward strand.
TATATTATACAGTAGCTAAGTGAATTGCACTATTGTACATGCAACATGGCTTTTTTTTAGGTTATTCAAGGAATTCCTGGAATGTAGTTTATTGCAATAATTTTTTTTTTTTTCAATAAAAAAAAAGGCTTACTGGTATAAAAAGTGTCAGTCATGTATTTTTAACGTAAAGCATACCAAAAGGCATTAACATAATAAAATGCAGAATGATGCAGAGATATTCTGTATTTTAATCTGCAGAACTGAGATGCATTTAATTCATCCCTGTGGCTATAATCCTGAAATTTCTTAGAATGTTTCCTAAAGATTTTAGTATGTGTTATAAAGTGGGTTGTTAAAATGGAACTGAAAATAAATATTCCTTAAAAAAATTATACTATCTATGTGGTTTTTGCAAGTACTTTGAATGTATCAACATCCTCCTGGATATTTTTATGCACTAGTCAGTTCAGAATTATATTTATAACTCATTTGTCATGTTCCCCAAATAATGTCTCTGAGCTACAATTCCTAATGTTTGTGTAGAATGTCCTTTGGTAAAGAAGCTAGCAGTAGGATTCACAAATGCACTATTTATTCAATTTTTAACTATTCTTTAGCACTTACCTTAGTCATTATAAGTTTCTCTTCATCCCATGTTTTCCCTTTCACTTTGTAATTTTCCAGTTTGTTAATTGTATCCTTCGCTGTCTTTCATTATATTGTAAGCTTTCTGGCACTAGGCTTTGGGCAGGTACTCAGCTTTGGAGGTTCCAGGCAGTCCTAGCTGCTATACTAATAGTAACTACAAAGCTAGTTATATGCATCAGTAGACAGTTTCAGAAGGTTCATGTGTCCGGAAAAGCACAAAGACTGAAGAAATGTAGAAAACAAGTGCATGTAATAGGTAAAAATCTGTATTTTGAGGTGTGGTATGACTGAGGTCATACTCTGTTGGGTCTATCTGCATAACTGGAAATACCTTGGCCAATCTCTGGAACCAGATTAATCTACCCCTCAGTGATATCTCATGACTCAGGCATTTTATTGAAATTTATTGAAATCACAGCAAATCAACAGAGACATAAATGACCCTGTGTATCTAATTCCATTCAATTGTGTTTCTTCATCACGTTGTTTCATAATAAAAACAAAATTCAGAATTGGACAGAGTTAAATAAAAAGTGTGGCGTGTCTGAAGGAAATCCCCTGAGATTTAATAGCAATACTATTAACTGTTAACTACAGTGGCCTTCCAATTGTGATCAGATCTCACCTGTTTGCAGTTGAAAAAACATGATACTATTTCAACTTGGATGTCATATGTGAAGATATGAAACTGTCCACACCTCCCTATTCCTGGTAAAGCCAGCTTCTAATTACCCTTTCTTAAATCTTGAACCCTGGATATGTTTAACAGTCAAGCCTAAAATGATTGGTTTTGTTGGTTTTTTGTTTTTTTTTTTTTACTTTTTTGCTATACCACAATTTATCTGTTCAGGCCAAACCTACATTTAGGACTGTTACTTCGCTGAGAATGAAAAACAAATGTTTTGCCAGCCTTGAAATGTCTCTTATCACCAGATGGAGAGACTTTTGGGATACACTCCTGTGATATCCTTGAATGTTTCTCTGCCCCAGTGCTAAAGGGAATTAACTCATTAACATTTCGAGTCATGGAAATACTCTCACTGTCTTCAGAACCATCAAGCCTCAAGTCAACACTTTGCATGTCTATAAAGCAGGCAGCACTTTTAAAATACATTTTATTATACTTCAATAAACACATTTTTTAAATAAAAACAAAGAAGAAAATAGCCAATTGCAGAAATTATAGACCAAAATAAATCTACAGTTACAGTAATGGCTATTTATTCTAAATACCTACTGCCTAACTGTGACCAATCTGTTCTGTGAATGTGCTTAAAAGTGCTTCTGGCTGAGATGTCAAACAGTAGATACATGACTGTCTTAAAAAGAAGACTCATCCCAAACTCATTTTTTATGACCTAGCTATAAACCCCTCAAAATAAAGATAAGGTTGAAAGCTTGATAGACTTTCACCAAGCAGTGTAAGCAGTTCTGCTGCCTCTGCTTAAGTGCTCATCTAGACTTTACATTACACACAAAAATGAATATTTCATTGTTACAAAGCAATAAACCTTTTAGACCAAATAAATTTGTCATTTGCAAATCAATAAATTAAATGTGTTTGTCGATTTTATATATGAAGCTTTTCTGTGCTGTGTATGTGTGCAAATCAGCAACATTAATAAATAAATCATTGTGAATGGCATGAACCAATTAGTCTCAGACAGCTATAATCCAACTATTTCTATATAAAGCAATATGTTCTGTATTGAATTGTTGAATTATAATTTGCTTTCTTCTTTCTTGCAAATAATTTATGGGCTGTTTTCTGCTGACCCCAGTGAGAAACCCTACTGAATTTAATAGAACTAGTTACGTGTGTGTGTGTGTGATGGGGAGGGTGTGTCTTCTTAAAGATACACAATTGCATCTAATAGAAACTTATACCCTTGACATAGAATTCTGCATGTTAATCATGTCTTCAGGAAAGATGTACAGGTAGGAAATATCTTTCATCGATCGTTGCATATCTTCCAGGTGAAATACTGCAGAGTTCCTGAAACAGTCTTTTTTCCCCCAGTCCCTCGTACTTACAAGGTGTAAGTTGCTGAGGAAATGCTTGTCTGTTAGCTGTCCACATTGTTATGAAGTGGAAAGTCCTACCTTCATAAGAGCAGGCGAAAACACTAGAAATGCGTGCTCCTACTTATGCCCAGATTTCTCTGAAAAGATTCCAGTCTTCTCGAGAGTACACTCTGGTTTTGTATGAATTTGCTTTCTCCAGAGGCTGGAGCACCTACAGGTTTGAAAGTGGAGGAGATGGCAGCTGCTCTCTTCTACTTAAATGCTGATCCTGTTAATTTAGGTTCTGTATAAAGGCAGCCAGATCCAGGGACAGATATCCAAACTTGAAGAACATAGCATATTAAGAGAAGAGTTAACTCTATATGTTGTTTAAGCTGCTAGTTATCAACTGGGACAAATTTCCTGCTCACACAGGTCTGGATTTTTTCTGTCTTATCTGCAGCGTGCAACCGATACCTTAAGTACACAGGAGAGTTTTCAGGACTATATTTCTGTCTCCCTAAGATGCTTGAGAAACTGTGAATAAAACACTGACAATTAAATAAGATGATCCTTGGTCTACTTTTTAGTTTACTAGTAATTTCTTGAAAGGTCTCTGTGACTTAAATAACTTAATGCTGTTATTAATATAATCTCTAATTACAGTACTGGTATCTACTGCTCACATATTATAGGTTTAATTCTTAGCAATAAGCTTTCCCCCCAGAAGTCTCCCTCTCTTAGTTCTGTGCCTGTTTTTTTCAAAGGCTAAATTCCCTGGTTTTATTTTTCTTAAATAACGTGTTAGATAAGCAGTTCTTATATGACTTTTATTGGAAATAATATGGGTCAGGGTGACATATAATAAAGAATCTTATTATGGGTTATGACCAGAGCTTATAAGTTGAAAATAATTTTGTCTTTCACCTCAGTATTGCCAGCCCCCACTAGCTTTTCACAAGAGAGATTCTCAGATGACTAAGTCTGGTGAGGGTGCTGAAGTGGGACAGCAGGAGGAAGCAAATGGGTGCAAAGGGCTGCTTGTAAATGACAAAAGTAAAAGAGAGGGCATGTGCAAAGTCTGAAGAACAATGTCAGATTTTTGACACCTGGAAAAAAGGGTATGTTAATTCCAGAGGGTGCAAAGAACACCAGGGAAAGGCTAGACACTTGATTGGTAAAGTTAGAGAGGTCTGCAAACTTAAATAAAACCTCAGATGAGCAGCTGTAATTACTGATGACAATAAAATTAAGACAAAAATTCCTGGTGGGATTTTTCACTCATGATAGGCTATAAATTTTGTGAAAATAATATTTTTTTTCCACATCTGCTCCCAGTCAACTGTTAAGACAAACAGGGTCAAACAAGGATGAAAAATACTGAATAACTGTACAAGTGTTTCAGAAAGGATAGAGAGATGCATTTAGCTACTGAGTAAACACAAACATCTCAGTCAGTCCTTACACTGCTTGATGTGGTCTGCTCATTCCCAGGTTAAGGACATTTGAAACTGAAGGTTATGGAGTAGTTTTGAGCAAGTATAAGCAAACAGCATGAAACACTTCAGTCTGATGCAGTTGGTTCATTTGGATTTACGAGCAGGGGAAATGAGTCACAGTTCCATTTGAGTCTCAGGAAACTTTTATGCTTAGTGATATGTAATCCAAATGATGAATTTAAAATCTGTTAAGTAGAAAAAATGTTAATGTTTAGCATTAGCATTTTTTCTGGAGAGTTAACAGCAACATTTTTTTCTAGGAAATAACCAGGAAATGAAAAAGTGCAAATAATAATTTAGGAAAATAATGTTAATTATATTTGATGATCTTTTTAATTCACCAGCGTCCCAAGAAATTGTAGTGTCTTTCAAAAGAGATCTTTACCTAGTTCTTCCTGATGCAGTTAACCTAAGGCAGAAGAATGCCTTTGCAGGAGCACTGTTATGAGGAATGAATTATCAAATTCCCTGTAGAATAATATTTAGGGTAGCTGAGGCAGCAGTTTCACAGGATAAGTTCCTCTCCATTGGTGGACCAGATATCCATGGGGGATGATATGGAAAATACACTGCAGAGCACCAGTAAACAATCTCCTATCTAACATGTTAGATATGTTCTTCATATAATTACTAGAAAGAACACTGTTGAAATCTATATATGCCTGCTGATAAGGCATTTCAAGGCACTGTACACTTTTTATGGCTCAGAATCAGCGCACGCTTTTGGGAGGAGGGAAGGGGGGCACACTCAAACCAAGCCAAGCTACTACAAATTTAAATTTGAAAGTGTCTCATTAATAAAAAATGAACTAAAAATTGCCAGCATGTCTTGGTAATACAAATATATATTAATGCTAACCTTAAACTCCTTCTAGAACTGTAAAGTACATAAACACTTTAATCATGCTGTAAAATTCCTATTGCCTGTCCGATAGAACTCCTTTTTCCTCTGCACGACTCGACTATCATAATGATGGCAAACCTTGTAAAATGAACACTGAGAACCATATAATATTTTCCTTGTTGCTAATTCAGTAAATACTTGGGTTAAAAATGTTCTGATCCTAAGGTCACTCATCTGCAGTTGGAAGCAGAGAAATAGTTAGACTATTGATAAGGGTGTATTTTCACAGCACAGCAGAGAGATTTAGCCACTGAATTCCCATTATAGGCAATACATTTGAAAGGTTTTGTGACCTTTACTTAGAATACATAGGTTAACTTGTAACTTAAGGTCATTTTAAAGATTTTTCAAGGATTTCTCAGAAAAATTGGCTTTAGATACTCCTAGTGGATAGAGACATGATCAGCATGATCAGACTGGTTCAGACTGAGAAAGCTTCCTTAGCAGCCTGGAAAACTTAAAGCGCTGCATGAAAATCATATCACAGTCCTGTCTGTCATCTCCTGTTAGAAAAACATTTCAACTTTTCCCTAGAATTTCTTTGGCCTTCACAAATCCAGGAATAAATTCACCGTGTAACACTCCCACTGAACAGTTTTGACGCCTAAGTCTTCAGTACTTGTGGAGAAACTTAACAGTGAGTCAAATGCTGGTTTGACTTTATGTTCTGATTATGTACCACTGACTTCTCATAAGCTTGCTCAGCAAGACTGATGGGTTAAGAAGCTCAGTGATACATAGTCTGTGCCACTGTGCACAGTATTTGTGTCTGCTTCCCTCTATATTCATAACTCAGTGCTTAGAGTTTTCCAGACCAGAAGCCAAGGCACACTTCTGCCTCCTCTATGTGTGATAGGTACACCCCAGTACTCAACATGGCACATCTTGTTAGTAGACCTGCTAACGAAAGCTCTCGGGGTTATGGAAGTGACACAAGATCAACCCATTATTATATACAGCACACAAGAATCCCCCATCTAAATGGCACTGCATAAAATGTAGATGTCTACTCCTTCCTGTATTCCCTGTATACCGAAAAGCCCTTATTGTGGGCTCATCCCACTTTCCTCGTGATCATCAAGAATCACCCTTGCTAGGTACTTACCTCTCCCAGGGGAGCTCAGGAGGTGCCTACATGTCAGCTTGAGCTACATTTTAGAGTTCAAAATAGATCAGCAGTGTAAGATATGTATCGTTATGTTTTGGGCATCTGGAAATTTAACTCAAAACTGGAATCACGACAGCTAAGCCAATTCATCGTGCTACTCCTGCTTAATAAGCAGAATAAGAAAGGAAGATGGAAATCACAACAGACCTTTACTTTCAGCTATTTATAAAGAGTTGCCTATTAAATGCCTTCCCTGACTGAAGTCAAAAGAGGGCTGACATTTCAAATACGGGTAGGTTTAGTTCGAGTGCTTTACAAGAGTTGGCTAGAATTATTCACCCAAATATTTTGTGCATAATATACTATTTCAAGTATACATTTAAGCAGCTCATGACCAAATTATGAAATGAAAAAGGCTAAATTTAAATAGGTTAGTTGCTTCATGTTACTTGCTCTGCTCAAATGATAATTCAATTAAGTCCTTACATGTGTTTGTACAAAGTACCAGATTAATTTCTTGCTTTTAATTTTTGCATTTTTCTTCTTTCTCCCCATGAAGAGATACTTTTCTCATCATCAAATTGGTTGACTTTCAGTGATAGCTTGCTATTAGGTGATATTAAGGGATCAGTCATTAGTATTGTGTATGTCACATAAATATTTGGTAGTGTCTGGTTTCTATTAACTTCAGTTGCTAGAAATGAATGAAAGATGTAGCAATGGAACATTTTAAAATGTGTCAAAGTAATGTGTGGGACTATCGTTCCTGCGAGTCCAAAAAAATCCATCGTAACAAGAGTATATAAAATGATAACCACAGAAAGAAAATTATAGGCCAAAGAGGATCTTCAAAGACTCTTCTTCTAGTAAGATGCAATTACTACAGAAAACAATATTATTCAGATCATGGTCTTTGCTCTCTGACAAACCATTAAAACATCTGCTACAAACCCTGACCAAAGGACACACCAGAGTATGATAGTCATAAATAGACCTAATTTGATGATACATCATGGTCTTCTTCCATGAATCATCAATGCACAAGAAATCTATGGTACAAACAGCACTGTATAGGATATTTTTCAAACCAAGTTGGTCAACTTTGTACTCTTCCTGGTGTACTTCAGACCCCAGAGGATAATGGGAAATAAAAACCTACAATGATGTATCATAACCTCCCCTGGGGAATGGTTGGCTTTAGAAAATGTGAAGGCACAGGCAGGCCCCAGGGGAGTAGAAGTCCTGGGAGAGAGCTTGCCCTGTGGCAGGGGAAACTGGGAAAAGCTCCCAGACTGCAGCCAGCAAGAGGAATGCACTGAGTGGGACAGCTCTGCTGCTCTGCTTGTATGGGAAAAGGCTTTAAAGGCTGAGCCTGGCCCAGCTGAGAAAAACACAGCATGGAGATAACCAAGCAGTCTACAAAAGCAAATTGCTCTTCAAAAGAAAGATGGCTCATTCTAACCAGCTTTAGTTAATGTGAGCTGCTGTGCTTAAATGAGCATGAAGACACAATCTAAGAGAAGGACAGCTCTCACATCCACATAAATTCCCATGGTGGAGGATGCATGTGATCAGGGCTGGTTGCCATAAATTCTGTGCTTTATGGGAGATGCTGTTCTCTCCATAAAAACTTTCCACTGCATGGACCCATTCAACCCCATTTTCTGACCTGAAAATGTTACGTTGTGAGCTAAATAAGTAGAGTTTTTACCTTTAAACTGTGACATGGGTGTATGTAAAAAAAAATTTAAGCAACCTACAGAACTGCTTTATAAACTGAGTACAGCTGTAATAGATGGCATGATGCCAAGGTGGAGATCTTCATATATTGTGCAAGGGACTCATTATGTCTGGAAGAACAGAACCAGTGTTTGGATATGGCAGTTACATTAACCTCAAGGCATAAGCCACCAAGCCATTACAGTTAGTGATTAAGATTAAAATTTCTCAGGTAGCTCCCATTAGGACTCAACTATTTATTGCAAAGTTCTCAGAGCATATATTACACCACTTGAGCGGGCTATATGTCTCCAAATAAGGACATAAACTGCTGGAGATGTGACTGAGGAAATAGAGGTTGTTAACTGTATGCAAAATTGCTCTTTCCCAAACAATAATTTGACAGTCTGGTGCCACATGTCCTAGCTTGTAGCTGCTCTGTTCCACACAATAAACCTAGGCATTATATTACCTGCCTTGGTCTTCCAAAGATCTCAGAGTAGGGATATATTGAAGAAAATAACCTGAAGTCCTATGCTTTGAAAGAGTTAAGCAGGATAATTTTGAGGCTGCTAATGCAAATACAAGTAAGTATGGTGATTTCTAAAAGAAGGCTCAAGCAATAGGTGTACATGCAATTTCCATGAAATTACGCTTGTGACTCTGGAGAATATAAGTGCTCAAAAATTTCACTGTTCGCAGTAGATCTAAATCTATATCAACTATATCTAGCTACATCTGTTCACAGAGATATCTGTGCAGAAGCTGAGACAGATTTCTGTCCTGACCCTGATCTCATACTTTGAGTTACTTGATTACCAAAGTGCATTCCCAGTCATGACTAAATCTACCCTTGTTACACATTGGGGAGAGACTGACATTTTAGCCACGTTATGGATGCCTTTGTCCATACATGATGGGGAGAACTTACCTACTCCAGTATATAAGTGCTTGGTAGCTCTTGGAAAGGTCCAAATTCCTACACTGTGCTTGCATGGAGGTAGCTGGGTCTGCTTTTGCTGCCATTTTAGTGTGCAGAACAGACTTGCTTAGAATATATCAATGCTTGAATTCTAAGACCAGGACCAAATTTTGAAGCTCTAGTACAGTTCTGTTCTTATTACCTTGATTCATCTTAACTAGTTGACGTCTCTTCCTTCCTTGCTGAGTCCCACAGGAGATCATGCTTTCCACCTGGACAACTGTTCAACACAGACATTATCTGGTGCCATCTCTCATTTCCTGGTGTAAGTTGTCATAATGCAAAAGTAGTCAGTATTTTAGGTCTATGCTTAAAATATAAAATACCAAATTCTCTCATACCAAGGCCCTGAGGCTTTATTAAGATCGTTACTTCTGCCAGAAATAGGATGCTGCAACTGAATCTGATTCTGTGAATCATTTAGAGGTTTATGTTTTTGTACTCTGTACTATACCAGGATTCCAAGTTGGGCATGTGTACATGTACACATTTGCTGGCATCTAATGTATGCATACAATTAATACAAATTTACATGATGGTAACTGATCACATGTAGGCTCTGATGAGCTCCTTCTCTTAAGCTCCACATATCTTATTGAATTTCTGTGCTGGTTCACATCCCAGATCAGAGTGATGCACACATTATATATATCTGTGGGTAATTACAAATATATACTCATCTATGACATTTACAATAGATCAGCTAATGTGTGATAGCTAAAATAACACCAGTTTATATAAGTTGCCAGATGAACAGAATATTTTCCATTGCTTTTCTATTTAATTTTCAATTTCAATTAAAACACAGATTGATCAAGTTCATCTGTACTATGTCAGGGATTAGAAGTGTCTAAACAATCAATTTGTTTTATACTATGTGCTTGAGGATATTTGTGCCAAAAAGAACAGTACAGATTGGCAGGAAAAACTCACTGACTTAGTACTAATAATGCATTATAAGAAAACTTTGCAGTTCATTTAAATAAAATGTATAAGAAACACTAGAGTTAAGAACACATACTTAAAAGGTGGAAAATGAGCTCAACATCTTTTTGGAAGAGTCTGATTTTCCTCCTACTTCTAGGTAACCATCTGAAGGGGTTGCCTGCGTACAAGACACTTCAAGTGAGCTCTGAACCTCTACTTAAAGCAGACCATGAGATGGTGGAGTTTAGGATCTTGTGTGGGAGGAATAGAATACCTAGCAAGGCCACATTTCTGGATTTCCGAAGGGCAAACTTTGGCCTCTTCAATCAATTGCTGAGGGAAGTATCATGGCAAAGGGTACTAGGTGGTAAAGGGGCTCAAGATAGTTGGTCAGCATTCAAGGACCACTTCTTCAAAGCTCAGGATCAGAGTGTCCCAATGAGTAGGAAGTCAAGTAGGGGAGCCAGGAGACCAGCATGGTTAAACAAGAAACTGCTGGGCAAACTCGTACGGAAAAAGAGAATCTATGGATTATGGAAGGAGGGGCTGGCCACTTGGGCAGAATATAGGACAGCTGTTAGAGGATGTAGGGAAGCAATTAGGACAGCTAAGGCCTCCTTGGAACTTAATCTGGCAAGGCGGGTCAAGGACAATAGAAAGGGCATAGCGAATAAAACTAACACAAGCAGCAGTATAGGCCCACTGCTGAGTGAAGTGGGTGCCCTGGAGACAGAGGATATAAACAAGGCAGAGGTGCTGAATGCCTTCTTTGCCTCTGTCTTTACTCCTGCAGACTCTCTCTGGGGGACCCAGATTCCTATAGCCCCAGAAGGAGTCAGGATAAAGGAGGAGTTTGCTTTGGTGGATGAGGATTGGGTTAGGGATCAGTTAAGCACTCTGGACATCTATAAATCAATGGGTCCGGATGGAATACACCCGCGGGTGCTGAGGGAGCTTGCGGAGGTCACTGCTGGGCCACTGTCCATCATCTTTGGTAAGGCGTGGGAAACAGGAGAGGTGCCTGAGGATTGGAGGATGGCAAATGTCACGCCGGTCTATAGGAAGAGCAAGAAGGAGGACCCGGGTAATTTTAGACCGGTCAGCCTTACCTCCATCCCTGGAAAGGTGATGGAACAACTTATTCTTGACACCATCTCTAGGCATATCAAGGATGAGGGGGTCATTAAGAGCAGCCAACATGGCTTTATCAAGGGGAAGTCATGTTTGACCAACCTTATAGCCTTCTGCGAGAAAGTAACTAGGTGGATGGATGATGGTAGAGCAGTAGATGTGGTTTGTCTTGATTTCAGTAAGGCATTTGATACTGTCTCCCACAGCATCCTCATAGATAAGATAAAGAAGTGTGGGCTTGATGATCAGGTAGTGAGGTGGATCAAGAACTGGTTGGAAGGAAGAAGGCAGAGAGTTGTGGTCAATGGGGCAGAATCTAGCTGGAGGTCTGTGACTAGTGGAGTCCCTCAGGGGTCGGTGCTGGGACCAGTGCTGTTTAATATTTTCATCAACGACCTGGATGAGGGAACTGAGTGTACCCTCAGAAGTTTACTGATGATACTGAACTGGGAGGAGTGGCTGACACACCAGAGGGCTGTGTTGCCATTCAGCGAGACCTGGACAGGCTGGAGAGTTGGGAGGAGAGGAACTTGATGAAATTCAACAAGGGCAAGTGTAGAGTCTTGCATCTGGGGAAGAACAGCCCCATGTACCAGTACAGGTTGGGGGGCTGACCTGCTGGACAGTAGTGAAGGGGAAAGGGACCTGGGGGTCCTGGTGGACAGGAGGATGACCATGAGCCAGCAATGTGCCCTTGTGGCCAAGAAGGCCAATGGCATCCTAGGGTGCATTAGAAAGAGTGTGGTTAGTAGGTCAAGAGAGGTTCTCCTCCCCCTCTACTCTGCCTTGGTGAGGCTGCATCTGGAATATTGTGTCCAGTTCTGGGCCCCTCAGTTCAAGCAGGACAGGGAATTGCTTGAAAGAGTCCAGCACAGAGACACAAAGATGATTAAGGGAATGGAATATCTCCCTTATGAGGAGAGGCTGAGGGAGCTGGGACTCTTTAGCTTGGAGAAGAGGAGACTGAGGGGTGACCTCATCAATGTTTACAAATATGTAAAGGGTGAGTGTCAGGATGATGGAGCTAGGTTTTTTCAGTGATGTCCAGTGATAGGACAAGGGGCAATGGGTGTAAACTGGAGCATAGGAGGTTCCATGTGAACACCAGGAAAAGTTTCTTTACTGTGAGAGTGACAGATCACTGGAACAGGTTGCCCAGGGGGGTTGTGGAGTCTCCTACGTTGGAGATATTCAAGGCTCGCCTGGACAAGTTCCTGTGTGATGTACTCTAGGTTACCCTGCTCTTGCAGGAGGGTTGGACTAGATGATCTTTTGAGGTCCCTTCCAACCCTTAGAATTCTGTGATTCTGTGATTCTGTAATGTGAACACTAATGTGAACACTTCCATCAAGATAATGTCATGATGGAACTTCTGACTCTTTCATAGTTTCTGTTGTCACATGTGAACTGAAGTTTCACCCAAGAATCTTTAAATTCTTTTTTTTAAACCTAGCACATACAAATACACTGTAAGTTAAAATTAAAAATCCACTTTTTCTTTTTCTAAGCAAGTAACTCTGTTGAAGAAAAGGCCAGCAGGTTGCTTCAAGAGGTGTCCAAAAGATCCCACTCATCTGCTTTGATTATTTTCTCAAATATATCACACTATTTACTCATTTCTTGACTGAAAATATATTGATGACTGACTGTCCATGACCATGTGAAAATCTTCATTCATAGCTCTTGAAGGCATGGCTATACTTCAGGGGGTTTCTCATTTCCAGCAGCTATATCTTGCTTCAGCAGAAACCTTCTTGTTCAGGTGACCAAGACATGACAAACAATACACCTGAATGCATGAATTCCTGAAATATGAAAATGAACGACCCAAAGCAAGGAAGAGCCTAGGAAAGTACTCAGCAGGACAGAATCAGCACTGAGACCCCACAGCAGTGAAAAGTTTCTCTTGTAGAAAATGCTCCTCCCTCAAAGAGATACTGTCTCTTCCATTACATTATTTCAGCTGTAAAACCTGATTATATTCAATTTTCCTGGTCTCAGTGTCCCTCTCTTCTATTCTGAACTCTGAATTTCCTCTTCCTTGTTATTTCGGATTCTATTCCTCAATTACATTTTGCTATATCTTTTCATTCACTTTACTTTTCTACCAATGTAATGTGAAATCAGACAAAAGGCTTCTCAAGAATTAACTTATTTACCTTCCCTAGAGAGGTCTTCAGGGCTTGTAGCAACTGAGCAGGTGACCAGGTATTGCAAAAGCAGTGATGTATTATAACTAAGAAGATCCCTGTCATGGAGGCAGAAAAATCATAGGAACCTATCTCAAGCACTTGTGTTTGTATACCCAGGAGTTCCATTTAATTTCTTGCACCAACAGTCAACCCAGCCACACTGCCTCAGTTTGGGGTTTCTGCTTTTCTTGTACCTCGACTCTTGACTTGATCGATCATTCTTCTACATTCAATTTATTCTTCTGTCCATTCTACCATCTCCATGTAAATAATTCACTGGGTGGGATATGTCCCTTAAAACAAAAGGATGAGGAGACATAATGGAAAAAAAAACAAACTTGGAAAAAAAGAAGAGATTAATAAAAATAGCTTTATGCTGCAGTTTCTTTCCTACAACTGGCACACTGTATGAAATACTGGGTTATTTCTGTTTCTATATTTACCTAGTGCAGAAGTGCACTGATCTCTTCTGTGTCACACTGGAGTGTGCTGTACCTGTAGGATGGCACACCACATGATCTGATTCAAGGTGGCATTTTTATTTAGTCTCACTGCAAATGTTTCAGAAAAGCATGCAGTAATCACAGCATATTTAAGCTTTATGCATATGTAGTGCAGCCTTGAAAGTAGTGACGAAAAGAGTAGTGAGAAAAGCAGTGAGAAAATGTATCTTTAAGATGTTACCAGCATCTGCCTTTTCTGAATTCGGATGGTCAGTTTGACAGTTTTCTGTATGTTGGTGTTCATACAGTTTTTCAGTTTACTTCGAAAATAGCTTGTTCAAGAACAGGATGACGCTGACCAAACCCACAGAAGTCTGGCCAAAGCTGCAAGATTTTCTGGGATATTGCCATGCTTCACAGACCAGACCTGTGGCTTTTCTACTTGACTGAACAGCAGCAACACAGTTCCTACAACCCTGCTGGTGACACTGAAGGAAAATGGAAATGCCGTCTCCTGATTTTCAAATCAGTTATTTTTCAAATTTGGACAAGTAGTTTAAGAATTGACTGTAAAACTTCTCTAAAGAACTGGACATTTGCAGTAGACACTCCTAGATAATGATTCTATGCAATCACGAAACTGTACCAGCTTCTTCAATACGAACTTAAACCTGTTGATTTCTTAGTTTATACATCAATGCTTACAGTCTTCCCCGAAAAGTAGGCTTGGCCCAGAAATCCTTTACTGGCAATTCTACAGTCATAGAATCATAGAATCATAGAACAGTTAGGGTTGGAAAGGACCTTAAGATCATCTAGTTCCAAGCACCCTGCTACGGGCAGGGACACCTCACACAAAACCATGCTACCCAAGGCTCTGTCCAACCTGGCCTTGAACACCACCAGGGATGGAGCATTCACATCCTCCCTGGGCAATCCATTCCAGTGCCTCACCACCCTCACAGTAAAGAATTTCTCCCTTATATCCAATCTAAACTTCCCCTGTTTAAGTTTGAACCAGTTACCCCTTGTCCTATCACTACAGTCTCTGATGAATAGTCCATCCCCAGCATCCCTATAGGCCCCCTTCAGATCCTGGAAGGCTGCTCTGAGGTCTCCATGCAGCCTTCTTTTCTCCAGGCTGAACAGCCCCAGCTTTCTCAGCCTATCTTGATAAGGGATGTGCTCCAGCCCTCTGATCATCCTCGTGGCCCTCCTCTGGACTTGTTCCGACAGTTCCATGTCCTTTTTATGTTGAGGACACCAGAACTGCACACAATACTCCAAGTGAGGTCTCACGAGAGCACAGGAGAGGGGCAGGATCACCTCCTTTGACCTGCTGGTCACACTCCTTTGGATGCAGCCCAGGATACGGTTGGCTTTCTGGGCTGCGAGCACACACTGAAGCCGGCTCATGTTCAGTTTCTCGTCAACCAACACCCCCAACTCCTTCTCTGCAGGGCTGCTCTGAATCTCTTCTCTGCCCAACCTGTAGCTGCGCCTGGGATTACTCCGACCCAGGTGTAGGACCTTGTACTTGGCATGGTTAAACTTCGTGAGGTTGGTATCAGCCCACCTCACAAGCGTGCCAAGCTCCCTCTGGATGGCATTCCTTCCCTCCAGGGTATCAACCGAACCACGCAGCTTGGTGTCATTGGCAAACTTGCTGAGGGCGCACTCAATCCCACTGTCCATGTCACCGACAAAGATATTGAACAAGATCGGTCCGAACACTGATCCCTGAGGGACACCACTCGTCTCCAGCCGGACATTGAGCCATTGACCACAACTCTTTGTGTGCGGCCATCCAGCCAGTTCTTTATCCACCAAGTGGTCCATCCATCAAGTTGATGTCTCTCCAATTTAGAGACAAGGATGTCGTGTGGGACAGTGTCAAACACTTTGCACAAGTCCAGGTAGATGACATCAGCTGCTCTACCCCTGTCCATCAGTTCCACAGCCCCATCATAGAAGGCCACCAAATTGGTCAGGCAGGATTTCCCCTCAGTGAAGCCATGCTGGCTGTCACCAAGCACCTTGTTGTTTTTCATGTGCCTTAGTCCCCTTTTTATACCTTCCATACCACCCTGTGATCCTTCTAAGCATAACTGGAGAGAAACTTAGAAGATCCATAGGAGTCTGCTTACAGATTCCCAGAATGTGTCTCCTAAAGGACAATGTGGATTACCTTGGTGAAGGTTATTCATAACATTATGATTCTGGTGGAATAGGAAAATACACAAAACTTATCCTAAATGACAGTGGAGACATGTTTGGAGGTTTTGGTGGAACGAAGTATCAGGGCACGTGTGGTTCTGGAGAAGTATAAAGGGATCAGAAGTGGAGCAATATCAAGCTTCTGGACACTTCTGTAGGGGCTGTTCAGAGCCTCAAAAGTAGGCTGAGGCTGTTGAAAGTGTAACAAAAAGACATGAAAAATCACAGAACAGGCCTGGGACTAGGGTTTGATCCACTACTATCATATCAAAAAATATGTGTACTGCTACATAAGCTAACAAGTTTAGCTGGTGCTCACAATATTTTCTAAAGGAAAAGTAAGCTTTCTTGGCATAGATTTTTTTTCCCCATAGCATTTATTATTTTTTTCCAATCTCTTGTCTTAGATCAAACATATGTGAAGCAACATAGAAATTATCATATTACATGTCAGCAAATATACAGGTTTTTTTTTCTGTCTTATGACTTCCCTGTGTCATTGTTTAATCCCAACCAGCAACTAAGTGCCATGCAGCTGCTCACTTACTCCCACCCAGCCCCACTAGGATGGGAAGAAGAACTGGAGAAAGGGTAAAAAATACCATGGGTTAAGAACATATTAATAATTGAAATAAAGTAAAATATAATACTAATAATACCATTACTAATAATGTTACCACTACTAATACTAATAAAGGAAATAGAGAGGAATAAAACAAACGAAAAACCTCCACTGAGTGATGCACAGTACAATGGCTCACCACCCGTTGACTAATACGCAGCCCCTTCCCGAGCAGCAATCAGCCCCTCCCAGCCATCTCCCTCCAGTTTATATACTGAACATGATATTCTGTGGTATGGAATATCCCTTTGGATAGTTTTGGTCAGCTGTCCTGGTTGTGCACCTAATAAAGGTAAACAGAGAGAAATGATTCCATGACACGTAGACTGCCTCTTGACTTTCACTACCATCGCATTACTTTCCACCGAGTCCTTCATTATTTTTTATGGCTGTAACAAGGACAAGAGAAATGTGGTCTTCTAGGCACAGGGGCTTCTCATACCCCAGTTAATTTCATTCAGGTGCAAGAGCAGCTGGATGCACAAAGAGAAAATATCCAGTGAGCCTTTCTGCACTAAATGGCTAAAGGTTGGCTGCCTGTATGCTCAAAGCTGGGCTACAAAATGGTGGAAGTGTCTTGCTGTCAGAAAAGCTAATGATTTAGGAGATAAGTAAAAGTCTGTGGATTTTCTTGCTTTTATCAAAAAGGTTCTACTTGCTATTACTCAACACTTAACATACAAGTGATTGTCAGACACACTCTGATTCTTTCTCTTGTTCTCCATGCAGTCGTGGGATGGAGCTATTTACTTCATCTATCATTTATGAACCGCCTACAGTGATTCCACCAAACGCAGAGACTTCAAAAAGTTAATGAGAAAATCCTAGGGAAGGTACATCAGGGAGCTGAGAGCAGCAGGTGAAGTCACCAATTTTATTTTCTAGCCCTTTCTGACAGCAAAGTCATGTATCTTTAGATAGTAAAAAAAGAAATGTAAGCAGGTCAGAAAGCAGCAGGTAAGCAAACCACTGCCATTTGAACACTGCTCCAGATTCAGGTGTGTTTTGAGGTAGGATGTATTTCAGTACAGCACAATAAGCTCAATGCTACTCAGCAGTCCAGAGCCACTAGTTGAAAAAGCTGTGTTTCCATTATGTACGTTGCAGCAAATATTTCCTTATTTTCAGATCTAAATTCCCCATTTTTGAGGTTTCCCTTCAAAATGCCTTAGGTCAGTCTTTGAACTTTTCCTGTAGGAAGCCAGGGTTAGAGGTCTTCCTGGGATGAACTATCCTGTTCTGCAGCTTTCTGGAGAGTGCTAATACATCTAGTCACAGTCTTCTTCTGAAAACAAACAATTTTCTCATATGAAAAATGCATAAATCATTCACAGATCCACATATAAGAATAAAAAAGCAATGAGAATATAAATTCTGTTTGCAACCTAAAGGAGTCATCCTGGCCAAGCCACTGATGCACCTTGCAGAAATCCTGATGCAGCCACCAAGCAGGGCATCTCTGTGCTGCAGCAAATCACAGGGCAGAGACAGCACCTTGGATTCAGAAGAGATCTCATTGCTCACTGCTTTTACACTAGATGTACTACATCTAACAGGATATAAGGTTGCTTTTTAACAATCATTTTAAAATAAGTCTGCAGAAGCCATGGTGCTTGGTTTAACCCTTGTGCCTTAGGTTAGCTGGGTCATCTAACTCGTCTGTGCCAGCCCAAGACGCTAGTAAGGAGTTCAGATACAGTCTTTTGAACTTGAAGAGACCAGACAGCAGCCTGTTTGAGATGGCAAAGGAGGTTAATTTAACAGGATTTTTGAGGGATGTGAGTAGGTGATGTCATAATTACTCAAATGATTACCCTTCTCTTCACCTTTAGGTCAGCTTGTCTGTCCAATCTTGGATGATCAAATTAGAATTCCTTTCCTTAGCTAATGGGTTGGGATTTTTTTCTTTGTTTTTGCTTTTGTTTTGTTTTGTTGTTTTTTTTTGTGGGTTTTTTTTTGTGTGTGGTGAGTTTTTTTGTTGCTGTTTGTTTGGTTTGGGTTTTGTTTATTGGGGTTTTTTTAGTTTTCACTCATTCCTGACTGGGTGATTCACTGAACCTGTTTTGCCCATCAATTTATTTGTCAATGAATTATTATCATTCTATGCTTGTTAAATATGTGATCAGCTGCCTCCTGCAGCAGTTGTATTTTAGAACTGAATCATAGAAAGCAACAGGAAAACAAGTATTTCATGCCCCCTAACACACAAAACCAAAATCTGTACTATATCTTAATTAACATCTGTGTAATTTTTGTGTAAACTTATCCAACATATGAAATTCAGTGGCAAACAGAATGGGACCAGAATTTGGCTTAGGAAATACAATGAGAGAGGAATTCCAAACTGCAAAAAGGAAATAACGTATGTTCCTGCAGAGTGTATAGCTCCCCACCTGCCACTGACCAATGCCATTTTTTCAGGGTCTGAACATCAGAAGGGGCATTGACCCTCGACACACACTTGGAAAGCAGGCAGCCAAGTAATATGGGTGAATCAATGTAATGCTGAAGTAACTTGCTTCTGAGACCATTTGTGTGTCTTGGCAATCCCCATGGAGGCTAGGAAAGCAGGCATGTTCCATGCAGTCCCCTGGCACAATCCCTTTTGTCAACCTCCTCTGGGCTCCAAACCATGTATGGGGGCTCCTTGAGAAGCCCTTCACATTAAGTTTTTGGAAGAAAGTAAGTGCCTTATTTGCAGTTCAGTGCATGGGTTTTTGTGGCTATGACAAATATGAGAGGTACATGATCTCCTAGGGATAGTGACTGCTCACACCTCCAATTCATTGCACTCTGAAACTGCAAGAGTGGGTGGGAGAGCACACAGTAAATGTCCAGTGGATCTTTCTGCACCTAAATGGCTAGATGTTGGCTGCCTGCAAGCTTGAGACTAAATAAACTGTGTATACAGTCTTCTACCTGGAAATGAACATAAGTGGCATATTTGCCACATGCTGTTTCCTTTTAGATTTCCAAGCTGTTGTTTCTGAAGTTGCCAGGTAGAACATATTTCATGTATGATAACCCTCATTCATTCAGTTTTAAATCATTTTGGTTTCTATGAAAACTTCCTCTCTCCTACTGTGTTGAAGCTCTGTTCTCTGGGCTACAACAGACTGGGCATTGTCATTTTGAATCCTCACTGCCACCGGGGTAGTGGAGCAGATTCTCTCAATTCTCTACTAAAACAATGTGCTCAAGGGCCAGCTGTCTTGCCTAGTGGTCTCAAAAACTGAAGCACTCAAAGCACATGGCATTTGAAGATGGAATTAACTAGATAGATACCATGTAATACACCTGACATCAAGTGGAATCAAAAAAGGAAAATCTAATGGCCACAGTGTCAGAAACTCAGTAATATAATGGAATTCTCCAAGTGCCCAGCTTGTTACAGATAGGTAATTGCTACTAAAACGACTCGGATAACACTATTTTTTTCCTACAAGAAATAATTACATTGATTCAAAGCACTATCTATCTGACAGTAGAATACCTACTGCAACACCTGCAGACCAGGAATGGACTGGACAGAAGTATTTTCCTCATAGCACTCCTAATCAGGTTCCTGCAACTGCCAAATCTTTTATTGAGGTGAAGGGACAGGATGCCATCACACATTTAAAGTATTTTTTTCCTCTTTACCTGCTGCTTTAATCTCAGTTCCACCCTCACCTTTTACCACTCCAAAATACATTGTTGGCTGTGACAGCAAATTCAAAGAGAAACTGCCAGGTAGTCAACTGATATAAATGAATATATTGTAGTCAGTAGAACTATATCAATATACATGAGATGAAAATCTACCCCAAATCTCCTCAAATGGTAATTAGTGTTTGATATTATCTGCAATGATTCCATGAGACCCTATACCCACAAAGGAAACCACAGATTAAGTGGACCTGTTATCCTCAGATTAGCAGTTGTCAGCTTTTCATTCTCCCTCTCAGCTAAGGCAGACTTTTAAACAAGCACTTATTTCTGATTGTGCTCAATTTATTTTCAAGCATAACAAAAACACAGACCATTACCTTTTATAAACTGGATGGGAATGATGCAGGGAAAAAAAATCACTTTCTGCAACAGACTCTATGTACTGTACTAAAGGATTTTATAATACTAAAGGATTTTATAATATAAGAAATTGGACCAACATCAAAAGCAAAAATAAACTCATGTTAATCAATACAGTGACAAGCTAAATTTAATGGCAATAGCCTTCACAGGGCCTGTCCTCTAAACGTACAGCAAGTTTTCTCTTAAGGCCTTGAGGAAGTACGGGGTTATTCAGTGTACTCTAACGGTTTCCCTAGAATAGAAATCCCCAGAGATGGTTAGTTTTATCTACTGTACACACAGCTATATTGGCTTATGTCATTTCTACAGATTGATGGTGTGCTGTTTAAATTCATGTAGCTGGCTCCCATAGTATGGTGCTGAATCATGGTCCTACATAAGCATGTGGGCTGGTTTTGGCTGGGGTAGAGTTCATTTTCTTCATAATAACTAGTATGAGGCTAAGTTTTGGGTTTGTGCTGAAAACAGTGTTGATAATGCAAAGATCTTTTCATTACAGCTGAGCAGTGCTTACACAGAGTCAAGGCCTTTTCCGTTCCTCACCTCACCCCACCAGTATGGTGGGGGTGCACAAGCACTCGCGAGGGGACACAGCCAGGACAGCTGACCCTAGCTGACTCAAGGGATGTTCAATACCATGTGATGACATGCTTAGCAATAAAAACCGGGGGAAGAAGGAAGGGGGGATGTTTGGAGTGATGGTGTTTGCCTTCCCAAGTAACCACTGTGCATGACGTAGCCCTGCTTTCCTGGAGATGCCTGAACATCTGCCTGCTGATGCAAAGTGGTGAATGAATTCCTTATTTTGCTTTGCTTGTGTACATGGCTTTTACTTTACCTGTTAAACTGTCTTAGCCTCAGCCCACGAGTTTTCACCCTTTACTGTTCTCATTCTCTACCCTATCCACCAAGGGGGAGTGAGTGATCAGTTGTATTAGGCTTAGTTGCTAACTGGGGCTAAACCACAACAGCATGACAATTAGTAAGGACAAGCAACGTGTATTTTGAGTTAATCCTAATTATAGGAACATTTCCCTTATGAAAGTGTTGCTGACTTGAATGATTTTTATTGTTTTAAAATTCAGCATGGATTGACATTAGAAGACAGCAAGCCAAATAATCGTATGTAGGGAAATGAGATCCCACTTGGAGTATTGTAGAGTGAGGGACTGGGACAGGTTGTCCAGAGAAGGGGTAAATGCTTCATCCCTGGCGGTGTTCAAGGCCAGGTTGGACAGAGCCTTGGGTGACAGTCTTGTAGGAGGCATCCCTGCCCATGGTGGGAGGGTTGGAACTAGATGACCTTAAGGTCCTTTCCAAACTCGAACCATTCTATGATTCTATGAAGAGGAACCTTGAAGAGTCAGTTAAGATTTGCTGCAGAGCCCAATAGAATTTTAAATTTATTAAAGTTAAATGGCATTTCTCAACATCCTAGACATTACAAAAAGACAGATACAATGCTAGAAATGTGGTTTAACTAGGAAGCAATTACACTAACACAACGAGAAAAACACATATTTGTTACTTGCCCTGTGCTGTACTATTCTGTTTTCTTTCTTATACCGCTGCCTCCAAAACTTTGAGTCCATGGATCTTCACAGAATCATAGAACCATAGAATTGTTTGGGTTGTCATGTAAGGTCAAATATGCACTGTGGATCTAATATGGTAATCATCCACTTTAGAGAACTTCCTTGCCTCATTCTCTTTTGAAGTCTAATTCAGCATGGAGAAAAATCTTCCACTACATGTTACTCCCACCGGGACATGCTTTAACCTAAGTTAGCCCCTGGGATTTTGTTGCAGAGAAATAGAGAAACACAAGTTTAATTATCCCTCCTCCCCATTACAAATCACTTTAAAGCAAATTCATAGAGCACATTACCATCTTGTGACCCTTGGGATACTTTTCTTGTTTCTCATTTCCTTGTCATTATGTTCTTTCTTAATTACAGCAGGAAGTTGCCACTGCTGCTCAGCATCAGGTCTCCATAAATGTGAGACCATGGAGGAGAGCAACAAAGATTCAGACAGGTGTTCATGTACATATACTTTTTAAAGGCATGATTTGGTACACCTATGTGTATCCCAACGTAGGCAAAGGACTTGCACAGCAAAGAAAGGAAAGTTAGGACTTCATCCCTTTGTTTTCAGCAGAGCCTCCTGAAGACTGTCTGGTATATTTCCCACTGGGAGAGGCCCCAGGAAGGTCAGGAGCAGTTGGGAAGGCAAGGAAGGAACACATGTAACATGAATTCAGGAATCACATGGCTCTCTTGTACACAGTCATTAGGCTTTCCAGCTGAAATATTTCAGTCGTGACTCAAGGGAAGAAGAACAAAACTGAAGGAAGCTCACAGAATTGAAAGTCCACAATATTTCCATTATGAAACATTGAAACACAGTGAGAACGTGTGGAACAGGTTTCAAATGCTTTGCTTCTAATGAGGCTAAACCACTAAAATTTAGATTATCAAAGCAGGTGTTGTTCTGGGAGTTAAGTGTCTAATCTACTATAGCTCAGGCACAGCATGATTCAGCTGATGAGTTGTTGGGGTCTCAGCTGAGGTGCTGAAACATAAGTGCCCGGTGTGATATTAACACTGCCACTGGATCACCAGCTCTCTGCAATGAAGCTAAGCCACTGTTGTCCACCTTGAGGTAAGCTGCTTCCCAGGCTGTGCAATCAGTCCTCACCAGAAACACAATTCAGGTGCCTGGTGCCATTTCAGACGCTCAGGAAAATTCCTCCTGATCTCCAGCTATTGCTCCAAGGACACAGCACTGCTGTAAGTACTGCATTGTGTCTGACAGGGCTCTGCAGGTGCCTTGGATACCAAACATCTCAGCCAGCACAAGGCACCTATATACTGGTAATTGAATCCTGCCCTAGCATTCCACAGACCATAATGTGAGTGCTGCTGCCTAACTCACCCGTAGGTGCCTGCATTTAAGTGTCTTCACCTGAAACACAACCTTGCTGAAACTCTCTGTAGTCCAGGTAAGCAAAACATCATGGTTATCTTAGTCCTTGTTCTTCTTGAGTGAGCATTAAGGAATGGCTCTCACAGAACTTACTGATTTGAGTCTGCTTTTTTGTAATGAGAAATGACATGCTGGTGGTATGGACATGCTGAATGTTCCAGAAGTAAAGAATCTAGGGCTTGGACACTCCTTTGGTTCCTCATGCTCAGGGACAAGCTCCTTGGTCTGTGCTTGAGACAAGTCAGATGGATAAGATGCCACAGAACCTTTATCCTTAAAACCTGACCTCAAACTGAAACATCTGGGGACTGATACTTTGTGCACCATTTCTCAGGCTGTGGGAGCTGAACAGTTGGGGAAATCAGATGGTCTGGGTTTTGTCACCTAGGACTATTGTGCAGAATGGTTGTCTCAGACATCAGAAACAAAGTGATTCTGAGGCTGTCCTCATAGGTATGTAACTGCAGAGGCAGCCCCCCATATGTTGCACGAGCCTAGTCAGAATTGACCAGCTGCCTATCTCGCAAGTTGTTCCTGTTAGGTTTGCCAAACTAAATCATTTCACGGAAATGTCTTGCTTTTTTAAAATCTCAGTCTTCCCGTTAAAAAAAAAAAAAAGAAAACCAAAGCTTTTTTCTGTAAAAGGTATAATGAGGCCCAGCATAATACCCGGGTCAGAAATCAGGAGAGAAAAGAAAATCTTATTTTCAATCTTATTTCCTCTTTCGTGCAGTGAGATGGCACAGCTACCTGAGTCACAGCTCAAAGTTACCTATGAGAAACATAAATTTAATTAATAGGATGTATTACATGTAATGATGGAACTCAAAACCAGATTTACAAGTTGTTGACAAATATTTCAGTATGCTTCTAAATTAAAAATCAATATTGCTTTAATCTCTTCCCACAATATTTTGTTTTGTTTACATAGAGTTAGATATATAGGAATTTACAAACAGTGATTTCATTACACTATTAAGCTCTATAATACATTTATTTTGTGCTTAGAACTAGTGAGAAAACCATTAATTGGCTGCAGAAAATTTATTTTTTTAGGGAAATACAAAAAATTCAGAAGACTAAAGCTAAAAAAAAAGCAACTATTTTAATTTCAAATAGAGCTGTGATTGTCTCACCTTTCTCTTCTTCTCCACAGGCCAAGTTCATAATTTCATTTACAGAATGATCAGAGATATTTCTTCTTCCTCCAGCAAGAAACATAGGGAATGGATTTATACATTTTAAGTGAGCATTAGTTTGGTTATCCATCAGCCAGTTTACGAAACATAGATTCCACCAAGCTGTGATATGATCAAGGAAATCATTAGATAATTTATGAGGTAGCCTTTGAAATTCAATAGATAAAATATCTGGAAAATAGGTTCTTCTAAGATACGGCTAATGTTAGTAATTCTTCTTCCAAAGACAACTGGGTACCAAATCTTTTTCTGGAGTTGTATAAATATGCTATCTCACTTCAGTTTACAGATATCATCATTGGAAGAAGGTAGACATCTTGGTATGAGGATTTGAATAGCCTGCCTTTTGAATCACCAGATATTTGAAAATTACAAATAAAGTCAACATGAGGCAGTTTCCGCTCTCCTGCCAGCAGACAGGGAAATCTACAGGAGACGTGAAACTCTGGAAAGGCTACGACAAATGTTTTATTCAGGTTGTCCATAGAAAATCCCTATATGGAACATATATCATCCACATTTAATGAAGCAACTTCTGTGGCCCATGGCTTCTCAGGTTTCACGCTGGTTATTTGTACAGAGATTGTCTGAAAGAGTGTGGTTTAAGGTGCTTCAGTGTTACATGGAGGTGTGCAATGAAATTTTGCACCACTGAAAAGCCAGTGCAGACATCTCACTGAGAGCAGCAGGTACAGAGTGAAACCAAAGTCACCTACTGCAGCAGCAGAGCCTGACTCAGATAAGGCCACTAGGTACTGTCAGTAAGAATACAGACAAATAATAACTCTTTTGAAGCAGCTAATGTATGCTGGGAGAGAACAGAATATATTTAGCAAGACACAAAGGCCCTCCAATTTTTTTTCCTACATGTTGAAGAAGGCAAAGTTCAGATGCTGATGATGCTGTCACTGAATCTAAAAATAGTAATTTTCTGGTCGAGGATGCTCATGAGTAGATGAAATGTCACAAAGGGAGGTTTTGAAATGTTGAGTAATATTGAAGATTATGTAGAAAAATGCTAAGTATTCAAAAGCATTTTCCTTTGCTTTCAGTGCTTTCATGCTTTTAACTTTGTAGTTTCACATAAAGGACATACTTTGGAGTAGAGCTACAGGAATAATGGTGGGGTTTGCTGTTTATAAATCCAGCAATGTAAAATTTTACACTCACAGCAGTTTGAAAAGTCCATTTCCTTTTCTTTTTGCCTTTTCTTTTTCCTTTTCCAAGGTGGATATTGGTGAAGTACAAGCATTGCACTACATAGTGGTCAGAATCTCATGACATACCTGGAATAAATTTCCTAGTGCTAATGTCAGAGGTAGAGCACTCTTAAGGGTGAATCAGTGTCTACTCCAACAGACCATTACTTACATTAAGTCTAGGATAGGTCTCATCTCATCCTTAACTTCTGTCCTGTTGCAGTAGGCAGACAGCAACCTAGTTTTTCTTGCTTTCTTTGACTTGTGAGAATGCAGTGCAATATGGTCAGTTGAAGTATCCAGTGATGAAGGCAGTCAAACATAAATGAAAATGCTAATAAATTCCAAAGAACATACATATTGTCAAGCACAGTCCTATAGACCAAATTGCATTTTAAGAACTTTTATAATCTCTTCAAATACCAGCCTAGTGTATGTCAGGAAAGTTATTAGAAAGGACTCTTTGCCTTTGATGTACTAACAAAGGGAGAAATGACTAGATATGGAAAAATATCTAGAAAGCATCAGCAATTTAAGAGGACTGCTATAAAAGTGGTATAAAAGAATGGCTAAAAAATTAAGCTGGGAAACTACAAATAAGATTTTAATTGCGCAATAACAGGCAAGTAACAAGGCCAGAGAGAATCCAACAGCAGTAAATATCAATCAGCTGAACCTCTGTGAAAATGAGCAATTACTTGTGCTATGTAGGAAAGGAGAATCACAGATGTAAAAAGACTTGAAGTCTTCTGAGAAGAATGAAATGTCTTTCAGCTGAAAGACACTAAGAAAACAGTTGTGGGAAAATAATCAGACTAAACAAAAAAGTCTGTTTAGGACAAATCATGACAACTATTATAAAATTCTTGAGGTGGGAAAGAATGGGGGATTAAAAAAAGTGTACATGTTCAAATACAGTTTTACATCAGAAAAGATATATCTAGGGATAGGTCTGGAACTCACTGTCAGGAGGGTATCCAAGTGAACAGAAGTAATTCTTACTACCATGGGGAAATATTTAACCTAGATGTCATTAGCTCAAGTAGATTTTTCATCTGCTGTCTCTGCAAACAGTAATTGTTGGGGCTTGGAGGAAATCGCGTTCTGCCAAAACGCAAACTGCCAGAGGAGTGTCTCTGGGTGGGAGTGCACCACAGGACAGACTTAAGAAGACTTCAGTCTTCTTCACCTCTGCAGACTAACCAAGAAATCAGCCCTTGGAGCTGCCCAAAGCTTTACAGGCAAAAATAAAACTATAAATAAGGCTGTACTAACAGTACATAATCACAGAGTTCTAGTCAGCAATATAAAGTGAAAAGCAGCCTATTCATTCACCATTTAAAAATCATGGGTCAAGATTCCAACATAGGGAAAGGTTCACAGTCAAGTTGCAAACCTTGGAAAATATGATTATGCTATCAAAACTACAATAAAAATTCTTTAACTATTGTAAAACAATCAGTTCTGCTATAATTACTATAAGGGGCTGTATCAAGTGAAGAACTAAGAGAACAGGTATTACAACCCTGCTGTTTCTGCAAACTTTCTTATTAGCTACAGAAGCAATGGAATTAGACCAAAGGGAATGACTTTCTGGAAGCTATTTACCAACTATAAACTAGCAAAGGAACAGGGGATTCTAGTTACATTGCAAGCCATTACAGTTGTTTTTTCTCTTTCCCTTTTTTTCACTAAATGGCTGTTCAATATGAAAAATTACTCTCTGTCAGCAGAGACTGTAACCCACCCTGATCAGCATCCTTCATTGCTTTATTGAGATAAACGGGCAGTAAGCAACCAAAACACTTTACATAAATGGAGTTAAGAACTCAGAAACAAGGTTTTGTCATGTGAGAATAGGAACTAAAGAGCAAATCTAGTTCCACTCTGTCAAACAAGTTAGCAATGAGCTGCAAGTTCTGAACTATTCCTTGATTCAATTCCTCTCAGGCGAAGTTGTGCAAAACGATTTACTGACTAAAAAACTTTTGAATTGCATTGGCCAGTACTTATTGCTACTGTGAACACTAATTATTCCTACAATTCTGTAGCATAAACACTATTTCTTGGTTAGATATGATAAACAGCATGGTGATCACCTTTCATTATGTTCCTTTTTTTCTCTCCTGAAGAAAGAGGCATAAAAGCTCTTCTCATTTAATCCTTATTAAAAAACATTCTGAATTTTTGATAGATTAGGTTTTTAATTGAAAAATGACATTTCCTTAAAACTGAAACATTTTACAATATAGCATCAATTTACATCAAATTTACAAAAATAATATATCAAAATTATGTGAAATGTGGTTTGTTCCAACTTTTTTCTTATTTTGCTTCAATTTTTCTCACCTAAACACAAAATAGTCATGCACTGCCTATGATATGTTGCTTCCTCAAAACAAAGGCTTCACTAACCCATATTCCACCCCATCCCTTAATTAAAATTTGTCAGAATATCTTTCCATAGCACTTAAGCAGCTTAGTCTTTCAGTGATAGCCAATAACTGTCTCCATCATAAGTCTAAATCACTCAGAACTCTGGCCTTAGAGAGATTCCAACAAATTCCCAAACCCTCACGGTCCAAGAGAGGACCCATTATACCTCTAACTTTCCACTTTTTTCTTAATTTAAGCAGTTCCTTTTGAAAGTATTAAAAACTCATGCATGTTTTTCTTAAACCCTTGCTTTGAGCTAGGAAAACTTTGATTCAGGGTTCTGAGCTTCCAGCATAATGCTGTGATCTGCCCTACACATGTTGAGCAGAGTTCTTCTCCATGCTGCTGCAGGCAGCTAATGTGGATTCAGCTTTTCTGAGGGGCCAGTGAATCACGATCTTCTACTTGTGCACACTGTGGTTTTATCACTGAGCCACTGAGTATATATACACTTTTGTACCTTTGCTACCATGTTTGACCACCATTAGCAGGCACCTTAAGGTTTTCTTTTTCACTAGCCACCTTGCCTTTTGAATCTTTTTGTTCCTTTTGACTATTTTTGAATGCTCTTCTCTCTCCATAATGAGTTAAAAATTTGACATCAGTTTAAAGGCTTGGTGGGAGGGATTGTTTCAGAAGAATGAAAAACAGAAAGCTTTATAGTATTCTTCAGTCTATTTTTTCTCTCAAATGAACAGAAAAATGAATTATTAGCTAACATTATACAGAATCCATGCTTCTGTAATAATCTAGGCTCTCCATAGACAAAGAGAAAATAACCTACTAAGCTACACACAGTAGAACTAACCTATAATCATTAGCTCCAGAAACACTGAATCTTCCCAACTGGGCTAAATGAAGAATCTCCATTAGTTGTCACTGGGGAGGTATATATTCACTTTGCAGGACTGCAAACACAAATGGAATAACCACAAAAACATGAATAGGACTGAAACTGCATGCAGGGAAAGGTGACTGAATCTGCTTTCCAGCCTCCTTATTTCCCATATTCCCATTAGGGACTTTTGTTAAAGAATACGTGTTCTGGATAGAAAAAAGTCCTTTCTACCCTGTGGGAAGATTGCAGCAGAAATTATTCATGTCAGCTTGTTGTCAAAGCCTTCTTACCAGAGCCCTTCCACTAACTAGTTTCCCCACAGACCACAGATTTCCAGTCCTCTATTAAAGCAGAAGAGAATAGCCATGAAAGTTTGTGCCTGCATGTAAATTCACTATTCTAATGTCAGTCAGAGAGAAATATATTAAAATACATACCTTGCATAGGAAAAGCATCTTTTTATCCCTTCAAAAAGCATTGCTGCACTGGATTAAATATTTTCCCTTATTAAGATTTTTACTTAAGGAGAATTTTCACTGTCATAACCAGGGAAATAATACTAGTGTTGGTATGCCATCGACAACCATGTACTGTTTCTGCTCAGCTGAATCAGTTTAGGGGTCAGAACAGTTAGCCTTCAGAGGGAAAAAATGTCAGGACAGCAAATGGGTTACATTGAGGTCTCTAATGGCACATTTGCATCCTGTGCAGGTGGGCATATCCCTCTAAGTCTCACCCCTGCTGTTCTGCCCCTTTCTCTGGGTCCTGGCTGCGGGCTCTGCCTTGGCCTGTGCTAAGCTGCCCCTTGCCCACCACTTCCCTTTGCCCCCTCCTCCTGCCACCACTCACTATTCACCCCCTTCTTCCCTGCCACAAGCTTCCTTCCTGCCTCCTTTTCTGTTCCCCAAAATCTCACGTTTCATCCAAGTTGTCCTCCATTCTCTTCCCCCACATGAACATGGGGTTTGTATTTTTGACACACCAATGGCAAAACCTCATTTTTTTGACCAGAAATCAGTCCATTATAGATTATATATATAGAATCAGAGCACATTATTCAACAAAGCATACAGGTTCTGTCTGCTTTCCAACACAGAAAAGTACAAATTTCCAGTGAATTTTATACACTTGTATGAAAGTTAAAACACACTGTTGGGAATCCAACATGGATTCTCTCTATATCTTTTTTTTTCTTTTTTTTTTTCTTCACAATAAATTGCATTATGTGAAAAAACATAGAGCTCTCAGCTATTTTGATATATATCTATCTGAAGAAAGTTAATACACATCTGACGTGTATACCAGCTGCATGCAGCTGCAGAACTATTTCCATTTTGGAGTAAAAAGAGCAAAGTTAAAGAGATTGAAGGTGGCTACTTGGTAATTAGGAATAAGAAATTAAAATTACATTGGTAAAGAAACAGACCACAACTTCAATTATGTGCCTCCAGTTTTATTTGTGTTTGCTTATTTTGTAAGTAATATTTTCTTCAAGAAATGTAATATTTTGACAGATGCAAATGTTTGTGGGAGGGCTTGCAGAGGGAGATGGGTGAAGGCTTTTGCTGATTTTAGTATAAACAGTTCCAGCCTTCATGTTTTGCTGACCTTTATTTTTATCATTTACTGGTAATGATGATAAGAAAACTTGTGTTACCTTTACACCAATTCCAGCAACCAAACCCATTAAGAGTCACAAACATTGTCAGAAATGCAAGCCTTCCAGAACAATTTCTGGTGTGGGTGTTAGCTAACCTAAGTACTCTGCTAATAGAAGTCATTCTTTCTGTCTAGCTATAGTTTACATGTTTGCTGTTTTGTGTTTGAGGGGAAAAAAAGGTATGAAATTTGCTGGCAACAGCACCTTTATTAACAGGAGCATCTCTCTGGAAGGTGCTGGCATGTTTATTGCCAGCATCTTCTCACACAGCTATCCCTGTAAAGGACTCCATAGTACACTCTGCCGTTATGAGCACTATGAATTGCTACAGTTTTATTATTGGAACCATTCTCAAATGTGAGGATTTTCCATAGCTTTACTGCAAACTTTACAGTGATAATTCAGCCTAATTTGCTGAACCTCATTGTCTTTCAAATCCACTGGGATAAGGAATTAGATACAGCAGTCCTTGTCTCTCCTCTCTCCCATGCTAATACAAACCTACCATGCATCATTAAAGGCACAGTCATACCTGCTTAAGCCACAGCAGCTGTCTGTTGATTAAAACTCCTTGGGCAAAAGGTCAGAGAAACGAGATCATCACAGCTGCAGGATGACAAGCTGAAAGTGATGAAGAAAAAGACAAACCCAGCATTTTCTCCAATTCCTGCTTCCTCCAACCTGACAGGAGGTGATACAAAAAAACATAGGATTTCAGTCTTGGGAAACCATTGAGAATCCTTTCACTTCACTGAGGAAAAATGTGTCCTTGGCCAATCTGTGGTGCACTGTGACTAAGTAAGTTTTTTGTTCAGCCTCAGTCTCTCCCTTCCTTCAGTTAATACATTAGAGACTGTTCTCAGAGTCACACAGACACTCTCTATACGTAGTGTGCATGAGGCTCTCAATTTTTGTGTACATAAGTGAGCTCCAACAATTAACCTGGTGGACTGCTGACCTAATGGGACTACGCTGGTTTCAGTAACAGCTTCCACACAGTACTGCATTTTGCCGTATAGATATATCCTCAGTGCATGTGAATGATTAAGAGATGACGAAAAGGAGCACATCCCTAGGGAATTATTTTCCTTGAAAACATGAAATCATTTAATAATGCTTTGACAAGGCTCCATTGTAAGCACTTCAGATCTCTCTCCTAATAATGTCAGTGGGGAAAGCAAGCCACAGTCTGATAAATTTCCTCAGTTCAGGAATGCCAGTTCCAGCCTGACTAATGTTTCTGTGAGCATAGGTCTGCTGTATGTGAAGAGGTAGGTGATGGTCCAGCAGCCATCTGTGGAGTGATGCCCAGCCTCGCCAGTGGGCTTCCTCCCACTTCCCCTTCATTATATGAAGTTATTATGCTGCATAATCACTTTTCATGCCACGATTACTGCCATGGTAAATGGAGCTGTTGGTCATGCTAATTGTATGTAATCACACAAGCTCCTGTCCATAGGGGTCCACCTGGGTCCATTATTACCACCAGACATCTTTAGTAGCTTTGCTTTTCATCAAGAAGTTCATGCACATTTAGCAAATGTTGTCAGGCTCACCATGGCTTGCTGTGCATTTACCAGTCTATGCAAAGCGGAAGGTTATCCTGCCAGTTCCAGTACTCCAGCCAGGCTGGACACTGACACAGCCCCTGTCTGGCCCATGGCTAGAGATAGCAGGGAAGAAAGGCTATGAATGAGGCCATCTGTGTCTACCTCAGCAAGACTGCCTGGTATCAGAGCACACTGATTATTAAAATCTCTGCTTCTGGTTGCCTGAGACA
Source organism: Pezoporus flaviventris (assembly GCF_033815535.1). Taxonomy (NCBI): domain Eukaryota; kingdom Metazoa; phylum Chordata; class Aves; order Psittaciformes; family Psittacidae; genus Pezoporus; species Pezoporus flaviventris. Next base: position 14,923,599 of record NW_026892595.1, read on the forward strand.
CTTAAATCTTTCCAAAGGCATATATATTTTCCACATCAAGCAATCATCTCCTACATGTTAGCTTCCAGGCTTATAGCCAATTTACTTTGCTAGCTACTAGCAAACCCCAGATTGTCACCTTTGGTCAGAAACATTAATTATTCAGGGAAAACAAACAACCTTCTTGTGTTTTGTTTTGGGGTTTGTGTTGTTTTTTTTTTCCATCTGGCCAAAACAATGAGATAGCCTCTTTCTCTGCACTCCTAATAGTATAACTGAAATAAGCAAGAAGCCAATCTTCCTCCTGGGATGAAGTCAGAATACGCAGCATCTATGGTGAGACATTATCCTCCAAGACACCAACAATGTTTTCTAGGATAAGCTTGGTACCATCACAGAGCACTGAGAGAAAGCTGACACAGAATGATACGAAACCCTTCAGAGTCCACTCACAATAAAAATATTTTTAAAGACCTGGTACTGATGGCTCAAAGAAATTCATTAAAAATCATCTAAAAAAAGTTGTGTTACAGTAAACATGAATTAAGTTTATTAGTCTTCTGCCCTCTGTTTCAGTCCTCAAGTGCTCTCTAGAGATCAATAAAACATTCCCCTTATTATGGTCTGTCAACTAATGCAGGCAATGCAGGTGAAAGGTTTGCAAATAAGTAAAGAGAAATGTTGTGCTAAGCAAATAGACTAGAACAAACCAAACGCATGTGACCATATGTGCACCTGACAGCCTTTGCTTACCAGGTACTGTGTAGAGCTGATATGGTTCCTCCTGCCCTGATGACAAGGTTGTCCTTTCAGACCTCCTCACAACTACAAACTGCACAGCTGGACTCCCCACCACATTCACAGGCCGGTGGAACACTGCAGAGGAACACCTGTGGCTATAATTCTGGCACTTTAAGGAATCTTTGAGCTACCTGTGATTGGGGCAGTTTCACAGGATTATGGGATAATTCAGGCAGGAAACCTCTATCCAACCTTCTGCTCAAAGCAGGGACAGGTATGAGCGTAGGCCAGGCTACTCTGGGATTTATTGAGACTAGTCTTCAAAACCTCATAGACAGAGACAGTACAACTTCCCTGGGCAACCTCTTCCTTGCCTCATTCTCCGTTTCTAAGGGGCTTTCAGTGTCACAGTCATTATGCTCCTGCAGGTTTTATGAAAGCAGTAGAAAATGTTGCTGCATTTGCCTCAGGAATCCCTCCTACAACAGTTCCCGTTCAGAGATCAGCCACATTGAACCTGAAACACATGAAAAATAACATATGAGCTATTATAAATGTTAATGCCAATAAGAAAGGATGGAAACCACTGCCAGGGTCTCTGACCTTCTTCCAGGCTGATTGTGTGGAGAAAATACTGGTGTTGTACTTGAATAGCCAGAGCATCATACCTGATTTACATGCATACGATGCTGGGCAAACATGGTTTACTTGCAGGGAACAAATTTCACAAGTGCTCATTGAGTGGTGGTTATGACTTATCCTGAATCACACTTATCCTGTTATCACACCTGAATGTTATGTCCCTAAGCTTTGGTTAAGGGATGATGAGAACAGGAAGGGAGAAAAGTGATAGTGCTGCTGAGACAGTGGGCTCTGAATGCCTTTCTGGGAGGAGGTTTTGCTGACAGCTGTGGAGAAATTAGTATGTCCAAGCTTGTCCACTCAGGGTCTGTCTGGATCCCTCAGCAGAACTTCCCTCCACACAAACACTGCAAAGATTGTCAGTGTATTGTTCCTAAGAATCTGGGTAGATCTAATAACAATATAAGCAAAGTGACTGTGATAAAATCATTCCACTTAGGCCCCACTGATATTGCTTTGGGGATTATTTTCTTTAAGTTTGGTTTTTGGGTAATTTTTTTTTGTGTCAGCTTCTAGTTGATATTGTTCTTTCACAGAGAATTGTACTTTTGTTTCAATTTGATAAACCAGAAAACTACTTCTTATAAAATTATATCCAAGAAGCTTTTCATTTGACAGATTCTATCAGGAATGGATTAGGAAACAGTAGAAAAAGAAGAGGACTTATGAAGTTAGAGTATGTCATAAAATCATGAATTGTTATGGCTTTAAAGGAGTTAATAGACTTTGTCAACCCAGGCAGAGGTAGAATGATTAATGAGGGAAAATAAGCAAATGGTCACAGCTTTCAGAAAAAAAAATCAAGTTACAATATTATTCTTAAACTGTACAGAGGGTGCACTTCAAGCCCCTGTGGAAGTTCTGCCTCTGCTTTCTGACAGTATAGGATTTCCAAACATTCCCTTGCTCATCGAAATGAATTTTTCTGAACTACTGCAAGAGTGACTCCTGGGGTATGTTTGAAAGTCCCTGCAATTCAGCAGAAGTAAGTGTAACAGAAACCTGACTTTGATCCAGCAGGTCTTCTGCTTTGATTTTGCCATAAACTGGATCTCTGTTCAAATAGAAATTGATTTTGCCATAAACTGGATCTCTGTTCAAATAGAAACTTCATCCTTTTGCCTCTTTCTCTGATATTGTTGTCTGAGAGGGCGGGTTATCTGAGGACAGTCTCAAGGAATCATACTTTTAAAAGTTTTAGCTCATCTGAGTTGTGGGGTTTATGCATGAAAACACAATCATTACTTCAAGGGAAATTAGTTCCTCCATATAGTGTTGGAGTAGTTATACTACATTGTCATCTGGAGTGAGTTTTACGTTGATTTACCCCTGCTGAGTCCTTCATTTGCCAAAATACTCATCTCATCATGCCCAGAAGCCTTACAGACTTTTTAAAACCTGATGTAAACCAATCCCAAAACAGTTACTGTTCCTGACACAGTCCTCTCTGGGTGTCACTGACACTGCCCTTTACAACAGAGATATCAGCTGTATTGCAATTTTTTCCCAGGATCTCAGGCCTTTTCTCTGCTCAACTGAGTAGTGCCACACGTATGTTGTGCAAGTTTTTGACTATCTTCTCTTTCCATAACATCATTTTACTTTGACAAATAAAATATACTGAAAGAGTAACTGAAGATCATATGAAGGATGAAATGTGGAATCAAAGTAAGAACAAAGGCAGAACTTATTTAATTATTTAACTGCATTAGCAGGCAGTAGGACAGAAAATATATTAGTTTCAGAATTACCCAGGACAGGAAAAGCTCCTCGTATTCTTCCCTGTAAAATCCTGTGAAATTTACCATTTTCATTAAGAGATTGGAAAAAGAGGTGAGATTGTATATTCAAAGCTATGAGTGTCTTTCAAGCCATTCTGCCGATAATTATCAAAGCAGAATGTACAAAAGATCTGTACAAATACCTTTCTTGACAAATTTCTTTCTTCACTGGTCCTCTTTGTTCAATGGGCATTTCAAACCATGTGCCCATGTAAAACTAGGCAAGGCAGCACATCACATATTAGGATGATCATGAATTAAAACACATGCATCTGCCAGACCCTAATCTTAGTATTTCTCTACAGGAGAGAACAGTTTGCATCATTAAATGGCTGGAAGCCAGGATGATGCTGCTGTCAGACTCCAAAGAGAGACAAAGTGAATTGGGTGATACCTATAACTCAAGGTCACCATAACATAGTTCCAAGAAATTTCCCACATAACAGTTTCTTCAATGCAGTTAAAACCAGCAGAAACTGCCAGGCAAGACTTCAAGGGGAGATACTTTATTTTATCCTAACCCACTGAAGCAATGCTCTTGAGTAATTATACTAGAGGCTCACAAAACACTAAACCACTTAATTTTGCTGGACTGGAAAACACTAAAAATATACAAATACATTCACTTTATTGAAAAAAAATAAGCATGTTTGTTCCAAAATACTAATTTCAAAGCTGGTTTTCTCAGGAGTTTTTAAAAAGTAAGTTCCCTACAATGTAAAGTTAAGAGGGGTGGAGCCAATCAAACTGGAAATGCTACTAGGCAGAATATTTTCTGTTTTCTTCCCACAGAGCATACTGAACTATGCAAACAATTGACTTGTCTGACTTCTTGTCATACATAGTATTCACAATTTAGGGTTACCAAGATCTCTCAGACTAAAAAGTTTCCACTGATGGAAAGAAAATGCAGTTACACTGACCAAAAAAAAAAAAAAATCACTGAACAGATATATAAATTCCTCACTGTGAGACAAAGCCAATAAAAATTTTGTAAGGTTAGAGAGAAGCCTACTCAGCAAAAACATTTCTCTTCTTTGATTGTCCAGCATGTTCATTCATCTGCTCTGAAGCATCTGGTGTTGGTCATTATTAGAGAAAAAAATACCAGTCTAGATGGTCTATGTTTCCATCTGCACTTCAATTCTTACAGACATTCAAACATTTTGTGACTTGTTTCCCATAGGGACATTGAAACTTTACAGCAGTTTTTATTAACAAAGTTTTTTGACAAGCTACTTGGTAATATAGGATGGAAAGTTTCCTACTGATGTCTGGATAACTTCATGTGATGCATCAAATGAATCAGTGCATTTTACGCATTTTAATCTTGTATTGCAATAAATCCTTCTTAATAGAAATTAGTTACTATCATCCATCTGGTCTGCTCCTTGGTGCTTGGTTCTCTCATCTCACTTGGTCAGAGTGAGATGATGGACTCAAAGGTGTCTATGCTCTGCGTTCAAACTCACTGAATTCAGTCCCTATTTTCAGAAGACCCATTTCATGTTCCCTATCTCAAAAAATATGTCAAGTTTATTCTTAAAAAGCAGATTTAGCTCTTTCTACTCCCCTTAGGTACTTCATGTAAAACCTGAACATAGTAATATGTGAAAGCATCCTATCACTTCCCAGCCAAATTCTTTCATGATCATTTGATATCATTCCAGCAAGGAACTGAATGGCACCCTGGAAATGATAATGGCAACAAGGGTGCAGTCAGCTCTGTGCCAGTATGACTGTGAGTAACACCAAAACTAGCAGAATAAGGTAGGGTAGAGAACACAGCTTAGATACAGCACTCTATCTTCCAGATTTGCACTATGTGTTATCATGAGCATGGCCCTCATGAAAATGAAAGAGTAAAAGCTGGAAAGTTGATGAGACTGTGTACAATGGATGGTTCTAACGGCACTTCATTTCTACAATATTATAATATTTTTTTGAAAATGTGATTTTTTTTTTTTTTAAGAAAGCATAAGACTAATGAGAATGAGCCAATTAGGGACAAAAAGATGAGTATTATTTAAAGGAACACAGGGAAGGGAAAACAAGAGTTCCACATAGCAGATAGAGAGGAGATACTCAGTTCAAGAGACCAAGGTAGCAAGTCAAAGAAGAAAGGACAATAAGGAACTTTCTACCCTGATAGACAAAACCTTTTTGTCCAGTCAATCCTTTTTTTATCATTGTTGCTTTTTGCAAAAATGATTGTTTAACATAGAAATGCAAATGTTAATTTGTGTATCTCATTTATACAACTGCAGTCTCTTGCCTCACTGTCTTGGGCTCATGGTCACTCTGATTCTTGCTCAGGCACTGATTTTGGACCTGAAAAACCTTTAGCAATTTCATGCAAAATGAGGCTGATTTAAAAGAGTGGATTAGGAGCAGTCTTGTACTTTCATGCACTTCCTCTTGGGAATGGGGAATCTGGGTTCGACCTTCCTCTGACAAAGAAGGAAGCAATCATCTTTGTGTTCTGAATCCTCCAGGAAAGTGTGAAGAAACAAGACTACCATAGACAAACTGGGAAGATCCTTTCCTAGATTATTTTTAACAGGAGAAAATAAGTGTAAATTAAGAGAAATTATAACACAGGTCTAGTCTGAAACCTGATTGCATGAATTGGTCATCAAATAGTCTATAAAGTGTTGAGTTTATCAGCAGATTTATTAACTAGTATTACCAGTATAAAATTACCCTGTTTGCACAAAGCGTGTCTTTGAATTAGCTAGGCAGGAAAGAAATCCTAAAATTATTGTTTTCTAAAATCTACCTCCATTAACTATATGCTCAGTGTCTGCTAAATAAAAGAGTAAGAATGATTACAAAATGCATACAGAATGAAATAGAAAGAATCATTGTGTTACTGCATAAATCCACAATGTGCCCACATCTTAAATGTTGCATGAAGTTCTTGGCAAACCTCTCCTAAAAACTTAATAGCAGAGTTAGAAAAGGACAGAGAAAGGCAACAAATACTATTAGATATGTGTAATACATTCCAGATTAGATGAGACTGTAAAGAAGAGTACTTTATGGCTTAAAAAAAGCCAGTGAAGAGGATATAATATTGCTTGATAAAATTAGGAATTCTAGGGAGAAGGACATATATTGTTTCTCATAGTACATGGAAGAAATGGAAATCAGCCCTTGCAAAATCATCACTTACAAAAAGAACTGCATTTTTCATATGCATCTGTTAAAACTGGAAGCTTATTGCCAGATAATTGCCACAGAATTTCACGGAGACTAGTAAGATAAGTGGTTTCAAAATCCATAAAACAAATTCACCGAAGTTAAGGTTATTAGTAGTTTTTGAAAACAATGTTCTAAATGCTAACTCAAGATCAAGAAGGCCTTTAAATGCTGATTGCCATAAATATATTTTTAAAACATGTAAAGGTCACCTCATTATTATTAGAGTGTCCTGACTTGATACATGTGCTTTAAAAGTGCTTGTTTTATTGATCTTACCATTTCCAAGATATATATTAATCAGACTCATGACAACACTGATATATAGGTATACTTCTGAGCATACACAAGTACCTGAAGAACTTTAATGTAAAAATGGAGACATTTCCTCAATTAAACAGTATTTTATTTACTAAGCCTCCTCATATACTCATTTTAAGTGCCTTAGTCAAATATTAGGTATCGAGTGTTCTTTTAACAGTGGGGTTGATGGAACAGATTTTAGTTTAAAAGAAATCTGTATACTCTCCATGAGAAAAAAATAAAAAAGCGACTGACTCTGAAAAGCACACAGAAAAACATCACAATCTTAGATGTTTCCTTGGAATAAGCTAAGCATATACATAGTTGTACATTTTTTGTGCAGAGATCACAATTTATATCAGAATGTCAGGTACAACAGCCATTAACACCAGTTTTGTAAGGGTTTTCTTCGCTCCCCTTTCCACTGACCCCACCCCTGAAATGAACTTATAAAAATTTATTCCTTATAAAAAATTGTAGGCTTCCTCACTACTGGATGTTTTCCCTCTTAATCTGAATAAAATCCAGTCTTTAAAATCTTCCCATGGAAAGAAAATAAAGCATCTCATCAATCAAGGTTCATTTACAGGTCTGCAGCTCAAGCTGGTATTTATTCTTACACAATGGAAGGACCTCTTGTCCACACACATGATACAGCACCCTGAAATTGGAAGAAAGCTTTGTGTATTATCTTAAAATAAAGAGAACAAGATTCATTGAATCACAGAATGGTTGAAAGGCATCTCTCGAGACTGGCTACTGCAGGCCACTGCTCAAGTAAGTTCAACTAGAGATGATTGCTATGTTCAATTAGAGCTGAACTGTGTCCAGACAAGTTTTGAACATCTCCAAGTGTGGAGACTCTTCCGCTTTTCTCGGCAACATGTGCCACTGCTTGACCACCCCCACAGTACAAAAACTTTTGTCTTATGTTTGACAATTCTGTTTCAGTTTGTGCCCGTTGCTTTTTCTTCTATCACAGGCCACCACTGAGAAGAGCCTGTCTTTGTCATCTCTACCTTCTTCCATCGAGTATTTGTACAGATGGTTAAGACCCTTCTCAAGCCTTCTCTTCCCCATGCAGAACAGTCCTTTCTTTCTTACCCTCTCCTTGTACATCTTATGCTCCTGTCCCTTGATCATCTTTGTGGCCTTTTGCTGAACTTGTTCCAGTGTGTTCATTTCTTTCTGGTACTGAGAACCCCAGAAGTGGAGCCACTACTCCAGCTGTGTGAGCAGACAGGAAGGACTGCATTCCCTTACTGATAGTGATGCTCTTCTTACTGTAGCCCAGGAGGCTGTTGGCTTTCTTTGCTGCAAAGCCACATTCTTTTTTCATGTTCAATTAATGTCCACCAGAAGCCCCAGGGCCTCATCTGGAAAGCTGCTTTTCAGCTGGCTGGCTTCAGCCTGTACAGGTGTGTGAGCTAATTTGTCTCCATGTGCAGCACTTGGCATTTCCCTTTGAATTTCATGAGTTTCATGAAGTTCATGTGGAGCAGAGGCAGTTTAGCAAAACAGCTATTTATCAAGCACAGAAAATATATTTCTTTTTATCTTCTGGTTTATATGCCTGTGGTTAACACATTGATAGCAAATCTAAGAGCGATTTTCTGATTACCGTTATTTGCAATCATCAAGATTGGGGATGCAGGGGACAAAAAAAGAATGAAACATCACAATTTGAAAATCAGTTCCTTTAATGGGCCTTGAATTATTATTTCTTGGTTATGGCAGTTGTAAAGCTTGAAAGATGTCTATGAATATGTAATAATCAAATACCTGGTAAGTTAAACTTTTCAATTTCCTTGTTCTGAAAGAAAACACAACAGAATATTAATAATTCTCAAAATTTTTTTTTTTTTTAGCTTAAACAGGTGATGTTCAAAGTGCCCGAGGTGACAAATTATCTGCATTAAAAATACCAATATGGAAAGATACATCCTAGTTTCCAGTCTCAAAGGGAGAGAGAAATGCAGGAAAGATTTTCTGTTAAGGTGCCTTGATGAGATGTAATTACTATTCTCTCACCAACAAAGAGCTCATTCTGTATTTTAGAGTGGTTTTATATTTGTTCCTAATTGGCAGAAAGAAGGAATCAAATTACTGTTGGCAGTTCTCATATTAATACAGCTTTTACCTTAAATCTGTTTGATGTATGAATTTATATAACTTTCAGTTGGAACTTCTTCTGTAGGACTGAGTTACTAAGTTTTCTTCAAAAGACAGTAACTCACCACCAAGGTTCTACCCCTTCCAGTCTGAAATTATCTGATGTAGTTACTGTATTTTCATTTAATCACATTATAAGGTTGGCCAGAAAAGGGAATTTCAAGAAAAAGTGTAAAATGGTAAGGAGAACTGGTAGAAAGAAGAGGAGGGAGAATTGAAGGAAGGGAAGAAGGAAGGATAAAGTCAACACAGTCTTGTTTGACTTTGCTTCTGAAATACAAGCCACATAAATTATTCTCCTTTCTGGATGTTTATACTTTATGATATAACAATGAACCTCGCATGATTAGTTTCTTTACAAATTCTGTTTCATTCACATATTTTTATATGGTTCATTTTGTTTTCTCAAATCACTTCTGCCTGCTACTCATTCATTTCTCTTTCACTATGTCTTTTTTTCACTATGTTTCTCTGCTGGCTACATTTTCCCCTCTGAGCTGAGACTGAATTGTGTGATCTCCATCACATCTAGCAGTTTTCTTTCCCCTCCTTTTTCGCCCTCATTGATTCTAACCTTGTCTGTGCCTCTCTGTCCCTTACGTGTTGCCTTGGGAATGAATATTACAGCTCCAAAATATCTCCAATCCAGATTATTTTCTAAAATGTGGGAGGTTTTGTGGTTTGTTTTGGTTTTGTTGCTTGTTTTTTTAAGTATCTAAGATTGGCTTTGACTAAGAAGTCATTAATGTCCCCTTCCTTCCTTCCTTCCTTCCTTCCTTCCTTCCTTCCTTCCTTCCTTCCTTCCTTCCTTCCTTCCTTCCTTCCTTCCTTCCTTCCTTCCTTCCTTCCTTCCTTCCTTCCTTCCTTCCTTCCTTCCTTCCTTCCTTCCTTCCTTCCTTCCTTCCTTCCTTCCTTCCTCCCTCCCTCCCTTCCCTTCCCTTCCCTTCCCTTCCCTTCCCTTCCCTTCCCTTCCCTTCCCTTCCTCCAATGAGTTATACCCTCATTGACACAAACTTTCATTCCCCTTGACTGAAAAAAGCTCCTTGAAGATGACCAGCTGTAAGACAGACAGGGAGCCAGTATTCTGAGAGGCAGAGGGCAGGAAATAGCTTATTTAAGACCACACAATAATTCCGTCCAAAGTTTAAGATATCCAGACTTTGGTCTCTCAGAACATCTTTCTTAACATGAAAAATAACAAAATAAGGTGATATGAAATTCTTCAGTCATACAGACTTTCTACAGTCTGAATCTTATCCATATGAATCTTTGGAGTTGGTACAAATCATACATTAGCAAATGTTCAAACAAATCCAGCAAGCTAACACACTGGCTCTGATCACAACTGGGATGCAAACCAGATTATAATAAAGCAGCATATGTATGCAGGAGATACAGTTGTGTCAAAGAACAGTCTTGCAAATGCTACTGTACCCGGACTGTTACATCTCACTACATTTGAATAACTACCTGTGGAAAGCTTCTTAATCACGCACATGCTATTCTTTTTCTAATCTGGTTTCTTCATTACTTTTCTGTATTTTTTTAATGGATTCAGGCATAGGAGATGTGCTTACTGGAAATTTGGGAGATAGACGTACAACATCATTCAGAATACAATGGATGAAATATTTGAAATCTCTCACTTAAGATGCTAAGTAGCTTATAGAGAGTTTGAGAAAAATTGAGATAACACCTGATGGATATGGTGTTATCCATATGGTTCTTAGATTGCTGGCTAAAAAACCAAGCTGATTACCAGAAAATGAGCTCATATTAGAAAATGTAGTACTGGTTCCTCTGGGAGCGGGGAAGGGGACACTTCATCTCTCAGCTTTTGAACAGTTCAAAAGAAGTGATTTAATGCACACAGACACACACTTCCAAAAACCTGCAGAGAACTCTAGAAACCACCAGGAAATCCTGAACTGGAGTGGGGTGGGATCTGTTCCTTGGACGGAGTCCAGCAGAGTTCTCTTGCAGTCTGAGCTGCTCTCATGTGGCTTCAGCAATCTGCACCTATACTTTACCTTAGAAAGAAGCCTATATAACCCCCATTCTATACACCTCACTCAGTGTACCATGCCTTGAATTATGCAGGTCAAAACGGGTCATGTCTTCCTGGTCGTCTCTATGACTTCATACAAATGTTATCATCAGTGCTGTGGGGTCCCAGTTCCAGTCAGGGCTTTTGGATCTCAAATATTTTTAGAGGTTTTTGTCAAAAAGCAAAGAATTTTAGAAAACTTTATTATTTGCTAAGCTCCTCCTTGCCTCCCAGAACCCTGAAGCTAAAATAATTTAGAGCATTGACATTTCACCATCCATAATTTTGTAGCCAATTTCCATTTGCCCTTTGCGTTGGACTTCTGAATAGTTGTTGGATTAAGTTTAGCTCTTGCCTACTCAACTAACTGCATGAGCAAAACTGTGTTGAGCTGTAATTTGACTCACTGTTAATTGCTGACATATGGCATATTGAATAGGGAGGGGAGGGAAAAGTACTCCTGGGGGGTAAGTGATTAGCAGTCTAAACATGAGAATAACAGACATTCCGTGATCTTACATTTTCTGACTGTTCATTCTAGAATCCTGGCTCTCAGCATGTGCTGCTTCTCTGTTTATTTGGAAAGGAAGTTGCAGGAGATGCTATGGTGAATTATTTTTTATTAGAAGTCAAAAAAAATCATAAATCCTGCAAGAAAAGCAATCTGCCAGAGATGATTATGCATATTTAAAACTATTTACAACTGGGGCAAAGCATGAGTAGCTGCATCCAATACTTTAAGTTCTCAGATGGAGAACAGATCATTTACAAATACCAATGAGCATTGCCTAGGAAACTTGCGGTACATACATAGCGGACACCCGAAGGAGAAACTCCTCATTTACCGCTCACACATTCTTAAAGGGGGAGATTATTTGAAAATGAGAAAATAATATATCACCTACACTCTCATAATCAGAAAGATTCTGTTTGAAATATCCACCCACTAGTAGTCAAATGAAGAGTATAATAATGTGAAAAGCAGAAGAGCAATTCTTCGCTTAATCAAGAGAGTCAATAGCTAGAGTATTTTAAAAAATTGACAGTTGCTCAGACATTGCTTACTTTTTTTTTTTGGTGATACAATTTAAAAGCTACAAAACAGCAGAAACTTTCCAAACTGCTGATACACCTTGAGCAAGGCAGTCTTTAAGAAATGGGCTGCATCAGTTCAGGAAGGATGGGATATAACTCTGTTTAGGCAAGGATGGGTGTTTTACTACTACATTCATCAGCTGTAACTGTCTGAGGAGAAACCAAAATAGATTATCTTCTGACATAATAAAATTGCCCTAGAAATTAATAGTACTAAAACATTATTAGAATATTTCTTTCATATAAATTTATTCCCAGTGCTAAGTAAAGGGAATTTCCTTACCTCTAACAGCTTCTAATCTAAATTTTATGGCACACAATTTTGAATCCTGCTATGTGAATCTGTTCCTGCCCTGGGATATTGTAACTCCTTGTTGTACTTTTCTTTTTACAGTCTGAGGAAAGCAATGTTCCAAGCATGCAGGAGAGGAAAAAAATTTATCTGCAGGTGTGAAAAATAGACTTTCACATGAACAGTTATGCATGAATAAATTTCATCAACTTTAGTTCAAGAAAGGGTGATAAGAAGAAGCCAGCTGTTTATCCAAAACTAAGAAGCCATTCCTGCAAATGTCTGGTAACAGGCAAAACTCCTTGTGAAAGAGAAACTTCAGGAAATGTCAGGTTATGAAGACAGGTTTTGATATTATAGTCATTTGGTCATATCAAGAAAATTAGAAACATAGGAAAAAAAGACAAATAAGTACAAAGGAAGAAATACATGAAATTAATAAATTAATATAGGCTGTCATGAAAGTCTCCATAAACTTGGGAAGTGATGACATTTGTCTCCGTTCTTAGTTTAACTCAATCAGTATGACATGAACACAGACAGCCTTCTAGGAACTTCACAGATCCCCCCAGACTGTAATTTATAAAAAATGGCCAAAAAAAAAAAAAAAAGAAGCTGTTCCCAGACTTGTCCTTGTCCAGATGTTCAATCAAAAAAGTATTGATGAAATAACCTGTCCCCATTAAAATGCTCAGTGAGATGCCTGAAGATGGGGACAGACACCATTGTAATATAAATGGGATCCCACAGTCACTCCAAGTGAAGTCTGATGGGATCAGAGCAGAGGCCAAAATCACCTCCTTCAACCTGTGGGTCATGATCCTTTTATGCAGCCCAGGATACAGGTGGTTTCTCAGCTGTGAGCAAACCCTTAAGTTTCTCATTGACCAACACCCCCAAGTCTTTCTCTTTTGGGCTTCTCTGAATCTCTTCTCTGCCCAACCTGTAGCTCTGCCTTGTATTGCTCCGACCCAGGTGCAGAGCCTTGCACTTGGCATGGTTAAACTTCATCAGGTTGGCATCAACGTCCCTCTGGATGGCATCCAGAAATGTGCTGGGGGGAATTTTTTGCCAATCTCTCAATCTCTGCCCTCTGTACAGCACACGCACGCGATATTTAGCTGAGGTTTCTAAAACTGTTCTACACAGCTGAGCCATTTCCTTGTTTTTCTTGAGGGTTGCAGGGAAAAGCTGCTCAGACCATGTGGTTTAAACTCTTCATTTCCCCTCCTTGGGAAGAGCTGGAGAGAGCAGTGAGGTCACCCCTCAGCTTCCTTTTCTCCAAACTAGACAAACACGGTGCCCTCAGCCGCTCCTCACAGGACATGCCTTCCAGCCCTGTCTCCAGCTTTGGTGCCCTCCTCTGGATGCATTCCAGGACCCTCCTGTTCTTAAATGGTGGGGCCTGGAACTGCACCCACTACTCAGTGTGAGCCTGCACCAGCGCTGACTGCAGGAGGACAATCACCTCTTCCAACTGGCAGGTCTTTATTGACCTATCAAGAACACAGAATTAGGCAGCAGCCAGTGAAGTGATGCACTCAAGTAGCAATACAAGAGGTAAGCTCCCAAACTAGACACATGAATGTTAATAAACACACGCAAATGTCTAAATACCCTGTGTAACAAGCGCAGAAGAGATTTCTGAAACTCTTCTTCTTCCCAAGAAGAAGACCTCACCATAAGCAGCATAGTAGCAACTACCACTTAGCGTATGGGTAAGGAATGGTGAGGAAATCCTGTGTGCTCTCTATGTTTCTGCAATGTTGATGCAGAGGGAACCAAAACCCCATTCTTTCTTTCTTTCACCTCTGGGATCGCTGCACTCAAATGACTGTACGTGGTTTAAAAGCCTTTATTGATACAGTCTGGACATGGGGATTCATTTAGAGGGACACCCCGCAGTGATGCCCAGTGTGTGGCCACCACGGGCAGAGACATCCCCCTGGGCCTCCTGGGCACAGGCACTGCCTCAGGGCCAGCACTCCAAAGGCACCTCCAAGGGATGCTGGGTGAAGGGGCAGCAGCAGCAGCAGGGCTGCGGTGGGCAGGGCTGCAGGGGCCCCGTCACCCCCGTGTCATAGTGCCAGCACCCGGCCATGCAGCATCACAATGCTCCGGGGCAGTATGAGTCCAGCGCCCTCCCCTGTCCCGCTGCCAGAGTGCCCGGTGCTGCCACCGGGACAGAGCTGGCAGCCTGAGGGCATCTGAGAGGCAGTCCCTGGGGCACCGGGGGGAATTCCTGGCAGGGGAGAGGGGGTCGATGGGGGCAACCCTTGAAGCTGCACGAAGCTGCAGGAGGTTCTGTGCTGCGGTTCCAGCTCCTGGAGGGGCCACGCTCAAAGCTCATCGCATGGATGGATGGATGCATGGATGGATGGATGGAAATCCTGCCTCAGTCGTTGGGGAGCTCGCTGTCCTCGTCTCCTGGGCACCAGGGAATTAGGTGAGGGGGGGACTAAGGGAGGGAACACTTGAAGCTGCAAAGCTGCAGGAGGTTCTGTGCTGCGGTTCCAGCTCCTGGAGGGGCCACGCTCAAAGCTCATCGCATGGATGGATGGATGGAAATCCTGCTTCAGTCGTTGGGGAGCTTGCCGTCCTCATCTCCTGGGCACCAGGGAATTAGGTGAGGGGGGGACTAAGGGAGAGAACACTTGAAGCTGCAAAGCTGCAGGAGGTTCTGTGCTGCGGTTCCAGCTTCTGGAGAGGGCACGCTCAAAGCATCATCGAGGGATCGTGCTTTGGTTGTCAGGGAGCTCGACGTCCTCACCTCCTGGGGAGAGAGTGGCAGCAGCCAGAAGAAAAAGGATGCACAGGCGGCTCAGTGCCCTCCCCCACTGCCAAGCACAGGAAGGATTCGTGCTCTGAGGATTCATCAGGCCAAAGGCATTTTGCTGTTGTTTGAAGCCCGAGATGGCTTCAGGTGGAAGCAGAAAAAGCAGTGCCAGTGTCCCCTTGTCCCCTTAGAGGCGTAACCAGCTTGTGGAGCTGGAGCAGGTCTTGCTCACGTGCTCAGGGAGTAGCCGATCGCCAGCACTGGGGTCAGGAAGGAATTTTCCCCCGGGGCAGATTGGCACCGGTCCCCGGGGGTTTTTTGCCTTCCTCTGAGCACTGAGCATGACCCCTTGTCAGGGCTCCTCTGGTCCTGGTGCTCTGTTATTGCCTGGTGCTCATGCACCACGAAGGTGGCCCCTCGTGTCCTGCAGCTGGGGGGGGAAGGCTTTTTTGCCCCCAGGCTGGACTAGCAAGCATCCATGGGGTTTTTTGCCTTCCTCTGCAGCCGAGCACAGCCCCTTCATGGGGCTCCTTTGGGCTATTGTAGCCCAAAGGCAGCTGCTTGTGCTCCACACAGGTGGCCCTCATGCCCTGCATGCCGGGGGGAGACAGCCTTCTGCACTCCCAGGGTGGCCCCAGCATGGCCCTGGGACTTGCTGCTTCTCTCTGTAGCATTGAGCACCCCCCCTTGTCAGGCCTTCCCCGGCCCACTCTGCCTGGGCTCTTTCTTGCACTGCACTCGCACCACCATGGCACTGCTCCTGTCATGGCTTTTTGCCTTTGTCAGGCTGCACGAAGTGTTTTCTCAGGGTAGACTGAAGGATGTGTCAGCCTGCTGCTGGCTATGCATGGGCATCGGGTTAGTGCTTGTGGGCATCACCTCTGCCCACAGAAAAAGAAAATATCTGCTCTAGAAAAAGAAAATATCATCTAGACTAGACTAAAATTAACTGAAACGAAATAAGGTTATTAAAATAGCATCGTTTAAAAATTAAAAAAAATGCTCTTTCTACCTGTAACCTGATTTGTGTCTGATTTGTGTCTTTGAAAGTGGTTTTCGTGCTGAAAATCTCTGGCATTTCAGGTAAATAATGGTCACATCATTACACAACTCATTCTGCGTGTAGAGATTGGAATAGAATGGAACAGAATGGAACGTAATAGAACAGAACGGCTATATGTCATGAATATAGTTCTGCATGACAAGCTCTGATGTAGGTCTGAGGGGCCATCTGCAATGAAGGTCCCAAGGGAGGCTGGTCCCAGGCATTGAGGCCTATGAACACCCTCTGGACTCTGACAGAAGTACACCTGCACTCTTCATATACTCTCCTTTAGACCTGTACGGAGTGCCGCTGGAGAGAGAGGATCAGGCCAGATGGACTCCTGATGGAGTGAGCTGGTTCTCAGGCTCTCGTGTTTGGTTCTGTTTCTCCAAAAGAAACAGCTCAGGCATTTTTACAAACCACTATTTGGGGGGAGGGCTGGGGTTGGGAGCAGGGGGAAATCACAAGGAAATGAGCAGGTATCGCCCACATACAAAAGATCTGCAACCATCGAGTTCAGGAGCACATCCTGCTTCAGGTTGAGGGCTTGATCTTTGAGCCTCACTGCTGTCAGAGATGTGCTCTTTTGCTACCCTGTGAAACCCAAATGAACCAGATGAACACAGAAGAGTTTCAAAAACCAGTTCACACGTGGTTTTCACAACTCTGTTCCGATGCTCAAATTACCCAGAGACAATCGACATCTCTCACCCCCCTCAGAAGTCACGGGCCTCCTTCCCACAAAGTGACAAAGCCAAGGTCTGTGTTGGGACATGGTTACCCATCAGTCCCTTCCGCTGGTGGAGGGCTGGGAAGAAAGGTCATCCAGCGTTTCCTCAGCATGCACTGATAGGGAAAGCAGGAAGTAGGGAGAAAAAAAATGGAAGTTGGAAGAGACCTACATTGATCGTCAAGTCCAACTGCTCGACCACGTCGGGGCTGGCCAAAAGTTAAAGCATGTTATTAAGGGGTTGTCCAAATGCCCCCAAAACACTGATGGGCGTAGAACATTGGTTACCTCTCTAGGAATCCTGTTCCGGTTTTTTGACACCCCCTAGGTAAAGAAATGCTTCCAATGCTTCCTAAAGTCTACTCTACACCTCTCCAGGCGCAGCTCTGAACCATTCCCATACAACTTATCCATGGATCCCAGCAAGAAGAGATCAGCACCTCCCTCTCCATTTCCCCTCCTTGGGAAGAGCAGTGAGGTCACCACTCAGCCTCCTTTTCTCCAAACTAGACAAACGCGGTGCCCTCAGCCGCTCCTCACAGGACATGCCTCCCAGCCCTGTCCCCAGCTTTGGTGCCCTCCTCTGGATGCATTCCAGGACCCTCCTGTTCTTAAATGGTGAGGCCTGGAACTGCACCCACTACTCAGTGTGAGCCTGCACCAGCGCAGGACAAACACCTCTTCCTCTTTTTTCTTTTTTGTTACGAGCTCCCAGCTTCCTGGATTAATGTTCTCTCCATTTTCTGTGTGTGCTATCATGGATGCTTGTGGAATCTCCACAGTTTGGCGCTGGAGAAAACAGTCCAGACCCGTCTCAGCTCCCCTGACACCTTTCAGCTACTGACAGCGCCCCCCAGCTCAGCCCCTGCTGCAGCAGGACCTCCACCAGGGAGCACCGATTGCAGCCCTGCCCGTTGCGCACCCGCGCCTCACGAGACCGGTGCAGGCACTCTCTACACCCCGAGTTCTGCCCTGCAGCCTCCCCGCTCATCGGCTCTGCCTGGTGCCAACGCTGCCATCAGGCAGAGCAGAGCTCCCACCCCGCTACCCGCTCGCACAGCAGATGCCAACAGCCGCCCAAGCTCCGTGCCGTGCTCCTGCTCCGCTCAGGGTGGGTTCTCCCTAGGCAAGGCCTGGGCGCGGGTTGGCTCTCCCTCGGTGGCTCTTGCCCCTCGGAACTGAGGCTCCTGAACACAGTGTTTTCCCTCGCTCCGGCCCTGAAGGCTCCTCTGTGGAGATACCTTGACAAATGACCTCAAATTTGTTGTTTTCTTATGGAACATTTGAACCATTCCTAAGACTCCAAACACAAATACATATGTATCTATCTATCTATGGTCTCACAAATTCTGTTAATTTCAGAATCACATTAATGTACATCTAACTCACTGTAAAGCAGATCCTGTCTTTTTAAACAAATAACTTTTAGAATAAAATGGAAAGCAATACTGGAGATAAAGCAAAACAGTCAAGCAAATATCCCAGATCTATTAAATAAGCACCTGAGAGGAAACAAGCTATCTGAAAGGACATAAAGGCAATGGTGAGTCTGACAGCTTTGTCTAAGGCATGCCAGCTACAGTCAAACTAAAACATCGTTCCCATTCTTCCTGGATTGCAACACAGGACCCAAATCCTGGGCTTTGAACAGTATTTCTCTAGCAGCAGGATCTGACTCACTAGTCGACTTGTCAAACAGTTCAGCGGGCAACCTTGAAGCTGCCTCTGCACAGTAGTAGCATGCAGCTTAGGGCAGGGTCATTTCCCTATATGCCAATTCCTTGGATAATGTTTTTTTTCTTTCTGACTAAGATAAAGTATAAAACTAATTTACAGATTTGTCTTTTTTCACGACAATAAGAGCTATTCCTTTCTTAAAGCTTTTTTTTTCGTAAATAGACATTTTTTCTCCAGTTTCCTTATAACCCGGCATATGTACCATGTTGAGTTGTACTCATAATGACATACCATGTACAGTAGTCTTGAACATAAAGTAAATACTTCAAAGTGTTGTTCTTGTAGATTATTTTGGTAACAATCAATAAACGATGCAAGTAAGCTTTGTCAGCTGAAAATTGCATAAGAGCAACTTCAAGCAAACCATTACTTTTTTACTTACTAGAAACAAGTACAAAAGTATATTATATCATGACAGGTGTCCCCACTGTAGGTCTAATAAACTTATTTTTCTAACATCAAAGTAAATATTTAGTCTTATGAAGACAAATGTTATAGATTTGAGTTTACTAGAGACGTGAGTTTTCAAAGAGAAAAATATGCAATTATCAGAAAAAAATCGCAGTCTTGTCTGTTCTTTGACTACCATCATAGTCAAAGTTATTCCTAACCAAAAAAAAAAATAATATTGGCAATTCCTTTGCATTTTTGTTTATATAATGTAAGCAGAACACAAAAGTAAAGGAAGTAAATTCCATTTTTAATATTATCAATGCTCTTTTTCGTGTCTCCTGTGCTACAATGGTGCACTGTCAGACCGTAAATATTCTATTACAGGATTAAGTGCACAACATTATAGTTGGCTAAAAATTAATTACCTGGCCTAAGCAGGACAGTCAGTCTAGTTATTTCTGCTCCCCATAGGCTTATCAGGGAAAGACAGCTACATATATGAGTACAATCCATCTGTCTCTCAGATGCTTAATCTGTCATGGAGTACCTCTTTCTCATTGATGACTTAGAGGAAGCCTGTGTAACTTAGGACAGATAGCTACATTTTATTTAGACAATCCAAACCAGATGAGAAAGCTTCTCTCCTGTGTGGTGAGCTCAATGGTATGCTGATAACAGAGGAACCATTTACAACATCCTTGTTCAGTTAGCAGGCCCTGTAGAAGGAAAGAGGGTGTTTCTCTCCATGTGTTCAAACATTCCCATTGCAAAAGCCTGTCTTAGTTGCCTTCCACTTTATAAAGTGCTAAGTATTTGAAGTGACCAGTACTAGGTTGCCTCAAACTGCTTGGATAGTTGGTTTTAAAACAAAAAAAACTTTACTGCCTATTTTCAGAAGAAAAATCTGCATGCAGCTGAGAGAGAAAAAGTCAGTCATCCAAGAGTTTGGGCAGGGATCAAGCCCTTATTTGGCTGATTTTAAAACCTATAACTCAAACTAGTTCTTCCAAGCATCTCCAAATGGCTCAGCCAGTCACAGGCCACAAGGCAGCCGCTCCAAACAGCCCAGTGAGCTGTGCTGTCACAGAAACCCTCCTATAGGGCTGATAGCATAAGCTTCATAATCCGAGTACTGGTTGCTAACAGGCATGTAGGAGCAGACTATAGGCATTATTATGTTCCCTAAGTTTCTATTTGTTTGATTTTCTTTGTAGTTTGGACTCAGATCTGTTATTAGCCTGTGAATTCCTTGCAAAATCAGATTTATAGGGACACTTCTACACAGCTGAAATCTATTTCCACATTGCGCTCTGGCTCCATTTGTAAAGCAATGCAATCACCACCTGAAATAGGAGGTCATTCAACAAAAGTAGATTTCATAATCACATTCTTTGAGTAAGTTTGTTTTATGAAAAAAAATTAGAAAAGGATTCTGGACCAAAAGCCAAAGGTGAAGCAGCATCCTCCAACAAAAATAAGAAACAAGATGGCCTCAAGACCATGGCAAAAACACAGACTGGAAGAAAGAAACAAAACCAGGTAAGCAAACACAAAGAACAAGCATGAGAAAAACAATTTCCACCCAACTTTGCACTTCATCCTGTGAGAATTTTCTGCTGGACTGGCACACCTTGCTAGAATCTGTGCATTAATGAAATGGCTCCTTCACCAGACAAAAAGCAGCAGCAGCATTAATAGGTCTTGAACAGAATCAACAGGGATTGTAGAAAAAGTAGTGAAGTATCTAAGCAATGAAGTACCTCTTCCAACTCCACAAAATTGTCTATTAAAAAAGTATGCATGAAGTCTAAGTTGTAGTACAATCCCAGGCAATTAACAACCTGAATAACCCAAGTCAGTCCAGTAACAAGAAGAAATTTCTGCAAAAGGTACTTGGATAAAGAAATACAGATTTTGAAAATGCCTCCATGTTTCAGAGAAAGTGGGTTAACTCACAGTAGATTCCCTGGACAGAGAATGTATCTGTATTCAATGGCTTCAAGAGCCTTCACTGGAAAAGACCACAAAATCTTGTTGCTTTGAAGGAAAACCTGCACAGTGGTTGGGAACTCTCCATCCTGTCACAGGATGAGGAATTTGCAAGATATTATCCAGCATCCATGGAAGATTTTAATTTTAAATAGGTAACCCTCTAATATAAAAGAAAGCAAGAGCCTATGCAACTGAAATTTCACTGAATACAGGACATAAAAACAATATACTTCTGGACCTATTACTATTCTTTAGTTTGCTGAGTCACTGTAAGTTATATTATATAACAAATAAAAGGGTGTGGGTTTTTTGACTTTTTTTTTTCTCAGTGCTAATGAACACATTTGACCTTTAAAAGCCATCCCAAACTAAAAGAAGCCATGTTCAGATTTCAGAAGAACACTGAGTTTTATCCATTCTGTGCAGTCACTTTTTCCACAAATGTTTCTTCCCTAGGTGAAGTGCCTATATTGGTGTTCACCTGGCACACAGTCTGCACCTCACCTGGAACTGTCCAAAGGACGCATTTAAAGCTAGGAACTAAACAAAACTCTAAGTCAGCTTTGAAGGTATTATAAGATGTTCTTAAACCCACCAACAATGGGTTTAAGTGATATCTAACCATAGGTCCTTCAGAATTCCCAAGTTCAATATCTTTTCCCAGTCAGAAGGAATAAAAACACTGTGATGCTGAAAATGAAATCTGAGACTATCGTGTTATCTCTTGGCTCCAGAAGCTTGTAGATGAGTGCTGAATGTGAGAGAACTCTTGATAAAATCACGAGAGTTTGCAACATTTGCAGAGAATCTGCAGTGCCTTGAAGTGGAGCTGGTCTTTGATAACCACATAAGTCAGACATCTCAAACTTCTCTCTGCAGGAAAGAAATTACCACTTTTAGCCCTTGTAGAGTAGAGATGCATTACTTGCTGAGGAGCTTTGCAGTGACTCCAGTATGTTTTTATTTGAACAGGACTGCAGTAATAATTTTTCTATCTCCCTTGTTAGGTTGCTTGACCTGTCTTTCTACATCATCTTGCTGCCCTCATGCTCCAGTTTTAGAGGGACAGCACAGAGAAGTTCTTGTTTTCAAGTTCAAATATTTCATCACCTTATAAACATTTGTCTGAAGGCAAACTACATGTGTTGGGAATGTATAATGAGTGTGAAGAACAGAGAAGAGTTTGAAGAGTATTGTCCGTGTTTTAAAGCTGTGTCTTCCCCAAGCTTTGAACATGATGTGAGATTTGCAGATATAAAGTATATGCTCTTCCAGCTTTGCAGAATTAACTCCTTTAGTCTATTTACATTTCCTGCCTGATCAGACCCTCTGCAGTGCAGAGGTAGCCAGTAACCTATAGCCTGGAGAGTTTGTAGCTAGAGGAGGAAGAAGCTTAGATTTCTTTATTCACATAACAAATATGTGTCAACCAATTCTAATAGTTGCTGCAGAGGATTGCTGCCAAGGCAGAGACATTCAGCTACTTTGTTAGTTTGCTTTTCTAGCTGGCAGGAACAGAACAAATTGGTAGGTGATGCACTTTCTATCCAGACACGAATGATTATGGTCATCAATCATTGCTCTGTCAGGCCAGCTCCTACCAAATCTTCTGCTGTGCCAGCCACAGAGAAAAATTAGCTGACTACTTTGCTGCAAGGAATAGATGCTGTGAAAGAATGATGCCAGGTGGCAAAGTGATTTAATGCGAACAAGCTATTAATGGGGTTGAGCTGACATTATGGCATTAGTAAAAGGAGTGGCACCATGTGTACTCAGCAAAAGTGAAAGAGCAACAAACTCTCCCCACTGACACTGCAATATGAGGAAGCATGTAGAAACAGAAACGAACAAAATCTCTCAGACCTTAAAGAACAGAAAGAAAAATCTCATTTGAAGTTTGTCCTATTTAGAGGTATCTCTTTGCATTCTGTTCAATTCAAAGCACTAGAATGTTTCCCCAATCTCCAATATGAAATTTTGTGTCAAAAATCCTTCATCCTTACTTCAGCAAGAACCACCAAGCATTAGGCACAGCAGCTAGCTATCCTCTCTTGGAACAGAGGGCTATTTTCGGATATGCCTGCCAATTACATATCCTCCACATCATTACCTCAATTGCTATCAATTAAATATAGAATCATAGAATAGTTAGGGTTGGAAAGGACCTCAAGATCATCTAGTTCTACCCCCTGCCATGGGCAGGGACACCTCACACTAAACCATCTCACCCAAGGCTCTGTCCACCCTGGCTTTGAACACTGCCAGGGATGGAGCATTCACAACTTCCTTGGGCAACCCATTCCAGTGCCTCACCACCCTTACAGTAAAGAATTTCTTCCTTATATCTAATCTAAACTTCCCCTGTTTAAGTTTGAACCCATTACCCCTTGTCCTATCACTACAGTCCCTAATGAAGAGTCTCTCCCCAGCATCCTTATAAGCTGCCTTCAGATACTGGAAGGTTACTATGAGGTCTCCAAGCAGCCTTCTCTTCTCCAGCCTGAACAGCCCCAACTTTCTCAGCCTA
Organism: Pezoporus flaviventris; assembly: GCF_033815535.1. Lineage (NCBI taxonomy): Eukaryota > Metazoa > Chordata > Aves > Psittaciformes > Psittacidae > Pezoporus > Pezoporus flaviventris. The sequence goes on from NW_026892595.1 coordinate 14,947,052, forward strand.
TCTTCAGGTGCTCCAGTCCCCTGATCATCCTCGTGGCCCTCCTCTGGAGTTGATCCAAAGCTCCATGTCCTTCTTATGTTGAGGACACCAGAACTGCACACAATACTCCAGGTGAGGTCTCACAAGAGCAGAGTAGAGGGGCAGGATCACCTCCTTCGACCTGCTGGTCACGTTCCTTTTAATGCAGCCCAGGATACGGTTGCCTTTCTGGGCTGCGAGCACACACTGAAGTTGGCTTATGTTCAGTTTCTCATCGACCAGCACCCCCAAGTCCTTTACAATTTCATTGTAAAAGCTTTCCATTTAACCTCCAGCCTGAATCTTTCCTCTTTTTGTTTAAAACCATTACCCCTCATACTATCATGTATCGCCACCTTTGTCTATAGATGTATGTACTTCCATGCATCTGCTTATTTACTGAATCACAAACAAAACTTTTCTGCTCTTGACCACTTCAGCTGGTGAGACTTGAGCTGAAAAAAGGTGGGCTGACTTAAAAAAAATTGCTTCTAAAGCACGATCTATCAAAGTATATATACTTCTGCAGATGTTGCCCAGGAAGGTAGTACTAATTGAAATCTGTTGTTTCAAGATTCTGCTTACCTGCACTTATCCACTGGCAGGTTAGTGTTCTAGTTTAAGTGTCATTGTAGTAGTGATTGCAACAAATCAATGATTGTAAACATTTTTCTTTTCTTTTTTTTTTTTTTTTTAGTTAGACCAACTTTTCCCCTTCTACTTTACTTTCTTTTTATTTATACTAAACGTCAAACCTTGCCTAGTCCAAGATGACCTTGGCTCTTTTCATGGCTGGAGACAGATACACCCTAGAGTGACACACTGAGACACCTCAGAGAGGGTGGGGTAAACTGTCCTCCTAAAGCATCTTGCTCTTGACATAAACTCTTCTACTGTTCACCAGAGAAAAAGCATAGAACTAGCTGAGATTGCAGTCCAATTTTTACTATGTTAAAGGAGACATGATACACCCTATATGCTGTTTGCTACTTGCTTCAATCTAGTTTGAGTAGCAACTTTAAAAAGGAGATGTATGTTGAGGGAACAAAATGAAGCAAAAAACATCACGGGTGAAGACCAGCTCTTGAGTCCACCGAGGGGCTGGCTTGGAGAAAAACAACAGCAAAGAAATCCCTTCTTTGCTTTCCCTCCACCCCACCAGTCTTAAATTATTCATAAAGAGTCCTCAGATAAGTTATTAAAGACACGTCTATTGAGGAGGGCAGCATATGGTAACATAATTAAATATGCCTGGGGTTCATCAGAGGTGGTACATGCAGGAAGAAGAGTGACTTAGTACAGTAGAGCCTGTGTTATGTTATTTTTCATCTCACATTTACTCTGGAGTGGCAAAATATTTATAATTACAGTCTTCTTTCTGTTTCACTGAATCTGCACCATTGTGTCAGCTGAGGATCTGACCCATGCTGAGTTATTTTCCTTAGGCAGTCAGGCAGACAAGCAGTGCTTTGTTATTTTGTATCAGACCTATTAAGCCTGTTTTTTAGATACATTCCATTTGAACAACCACACAAAGAAAAGGAATGGGTTTGATTTTTAATGGTGAGCATCCTTGTATAATCAGAAACTTTGAGGAAACAACGTTAAAAACCCAAATCATATACAGTTACTTTACTTCCAAAACACATGCATCTTTGTGCATAGGTATGCCGTTTCTTCTGCCCTGCTTAACATGTTACGGCTAAGTATCAGTCAGTATTAGAAAAACATGGGTGCAATTGTCACAGATTGCCAATAATAATTTCCTACTTGGGTCTAAGGCCCATTTGCCAGCCCAGCCAATGTCACCATAGGTTACTTGAAGTCAGAATTGCCAAACATTTAACATTAAGTCTAGACTCCCTTGACAGTAAAGGGTGATTGACACATCCAGTACTATCTAATATGGGTAAAAACTAAGTTGCACCAGTGCTTGTGCATCTGCCATAGAAGTGCAGGGGTGACGCGTTAGCAGACAGCAGTTTTTGAGATAGCTAGCAGCAGGGTGATGGACTCAGTGCATGGAGACTTATTAACAAACAAGCATTTGTGGGAATATGGCAGCTGAGGATCAGTAATTTAGTTCTGACATCTCTCTTTCTGCTGCTACATTTAAATCCCATTGCTTTTCCTTGTATTCCCCAGCTGCATTGCTAGCAGATAAGATGGAACATTCCCCTGGACTGCTGCCTTCACAGTAACAAAAGCTTCTGAAACTCATATTCATTTATTGAGTATTTGAGTAAGAGTTAGATATCACTTTATAACTATTTTCTCTTACCCTGACACAAATTGTGCTATCCATTTTCAACTCTCCTCCCACATTTCTTTCTTATTTTCTTTGTGATCTTTTTGTGATGTTCTTACAGAACTGTAACTGTATATCATACCAGTGCAATTTAGGAGGCTGAATATTCTGCATGAGAGACAATTGGTGAGTCTGCCTAAGTAATAAAGATAACTGTTTTGTTTCAAGTATAGTTATAGGTTATATATTAATAAAAACTGGCACTGTAATGTGTTAAATCAGCTTCAAGTACTTATGCAACAGTTATTTACAAAAGTATTTCATCACACAAGTCAAACTACTGAAATAAAAACTGCCTCAGACCCTGTCCTTTAGAAAGTGAAATAAAGTCTTTTATTTCAAGAAGCCAGAGTTCACTGTTTCAGCAGAGGACAAATAATGCCTTAGAATAATAGTATAAAGAACAACAGGGTTCTTTTCTGCTTATGGACCTAAAAACTAGATGTCAGCAAGAGAGAATAAGTCACTTTTGAAAAATAAGCTTGGTCATTTTGGCATCATTCTTCAAATTGCTGTTCTCACAACAAAGATTTAAACCACTATTTGAGGGTGTTACAGATTGAAAGGAGAAAGAAGTAGAACCCACTCAGTAAATCCAAGACAAGTCTCTTGAGTTCTCTACTCTCTCTGCTAAAACATTAGTTTTAGTCATCTGTGACTCTCTGTTTAAGAGCTCACTGATGGAAAGGCTGACGCATCTTGAGCAGTTTTGATGAGATTATTGATTTGGCTGGCAGAATTAACAGTAATGGTATCTAAAGCTCTCTAGGGCACATGGTTTGGAATCATGCAAATGCTTTGATCAAGAAATTAGGGGAACACAAAATCAACAGGCCAAACATTAAATGGATTAAAAACTGATGAATTGGTCTCAAAGTATAGCTGTGAATTAGTATTAGGCATGAAGTCTGTAGGAGAAAATTTTTTTTTTTTTCTTATTGACTATGAAGAAAATCATAGCATAATAGGATCATACAGGTTGGAAAGAACCACAGTAGGTCATCTGCTCCAATCTTGTACTCAGCAAAGTGTCAGCTAGGAAGTCAGAAATGCTGCTACTGATGAAGACTGAACAATTATGCAGAAATTGAAAGCAGTCAAAGAACGGGGGGAAACAGCTTACCTAGACCTATTTAGATGTCTGGATGGAAGAAAATCAAGTGGAGTTTTATATCATTAAATGTGAAGTGAGACTGGAGAAACAAGCATCAAATGGGAGATTTTGATCTGATAAATGCAATTATATGCCAGTATAAAATAAAGACATTTTACTATACAAGAAATTCAACAGAGGATTGTAGGCAGCTCTTTCAGGCTTATAATCTATTATTCCAGTGTTTAAGAAGTAAGGCTCTCATTAATTTTTGGATCAAGTAGCTAAGCAGGTATTAAAAACTATTTTTGCAGATGATTTGGAATCAGTTCTTTTATTCCACAAGGAATTATGAGAATTCATATCACACAGAAAATAAAATAAAAGAAAGAAACTTCTGAGGACGAATTTCATTAATTAACAAAAGGCAAGAATCTAGACAGGATCTGAATCTGATGTGGAGGCAACAGCTGAACCTGATCTGTGTGTGCTCTTGAGTGCAAGATCAGCCAGACAGGCTGATAACCACCTCACAAGTGCAGGCATAAGAATATTGATTATTACAAACTCTGTATTTGCTACCAAGATAGCAAGTGCTCTACTGGCTTCTGGTGTATGTAACTTAGAAAAGGTTCTATGAAGTACAAAGAATACCAAGAACAGCTTTTAAGAAAAAGATGAAACTATTGATAACAAAAGAGCCAAAGATCTCAGTCTATTTACTTTAACAAAGGGAAAGTTAAACATAATCCCAGCCCATAACACTGCATAAAGAACAGATTTTTTTTTTTTTTTTTTTCAGTTTAACAGACAAAACCAGAACAAATCACAGCGCCTGCAGATTGAGGAAAACCAGATTTGTATTGGCAACAAGGCATATATTTGCAATATTGAAAGTAATTATAAGGGGCAATGTAGTATAATTTATAGTGGGTTTGCCATATTAAGTTGCATTTTAAGCACTAGGCTTTTGCTAATATGGGAATTGCTTGAGTGACATTTATTACAGAAAGGACTCAGGTAGAGGACTGTAGCCAACTCTTTCAGATTTGTAATCTCATACTCCCGTGTTTAAGAACCTGAGCTCTTCATTTTTAGATCAACTAGCTAAGCAGGTATTAACTTTTTTTTTTCTGTACATAATTTGGAATCTATTCTTTCATTCCATGAGGAATTCTGAAAGTTCCTATTGTTCAGTAAAAAATCGAAGAAAAATAAACATCTCAGAAGAATTCAGTTAATTAACAAAACCTTTCATTCCAATATTATTGAAGTATCTCAGACTTTAGCATCCTGCTTCATTTTACTTAAACTCTTGTATTAAAATGTTAAAGAGAATATATTAGCTTTACTAAGTAAGTCAAATCAAATCGATATAAGTGTTTTAACACTGTCAAAGCAGAACATTAGACATTCCCATTCTCCCATCACAGCAGTCCCATGAAATATTAGAATTCAAAAGAACTGCATTGTTCTGGAGAAAGCTGCTCTTCAGTCCTCTCTGATGTGGTTAGCTTTTTTTACTCTTGCCTCGATAATGCTTTACAAACTTAATCATTGTTACTGCAGTATGAGACACTAAGTCCAAGACGAAATTACATCAACAGGACAACAGAAAACGAATATACTGAACCACTAATAAAGTGAACTGAGTAATTCTAGTCTCAGCCATTTTTCCTAGTTTTCCATTTTTTCTTTTTATATTTTCTAATATTATTCTTTAATTTGCAACTGTACTTTTTTGCTATTTCTCTATTCTCTAATTATACACTCAGTCCTAATGCATCCTATATTTTTATCCTGTCTTCCTCTCTTCTCCAAACACCATTCCCATTTCACCTTTTCCCAACTATTGCTAGTCTCCTGCCTTCCCCCAACCTTCCTTGTTGTCATTCCACCAGTTTACTTAGTTTCCACCATCTTCTACTACCATAGGCTAAGATGGTGTTCGATGGATTTCCCCTCCTCCCTCCATGCCAGCTGGTTTCTCTTTTGCTTGCCAGTTTCTAGAAGAATGGTTGACTCCCATGATGGGAAACAGTATATTAGCAAAAGAAGATACACGCAACACAGCTGGTCAATGACTAGGATAAATAGAGTACTCCTAGAGCCCAACTACCTGCAGTTATCTGGTATACATTTATAAACTGCTGACTGGCACAGAGCAAAGAGACAAATGGCTTGTCTTCAGGAGCATTAAGAAAAAGCAGGTTTGGTTGTGCATTCGTTTGGGGTTTTTTCAATGATGTGGGATTGAACGTGAGCACTGTCCTTTGCTGCATAATTGCCACCAACATCCACACACACAAGAATCTGCAGAGTAGCATGGGGAGAGTGATGTACCGCATGGCTGTGAAGAGAACAAGAGAGAGACTAGGAGTCAGAGGCTGAAATTACTCTGAGACATGTCATACAGGTACAAGGAGAAAAGAAGCCTCTGCCAGTGTCTCAGAGGTACCTAAGGAATTAGAGGCTGCAACACAAAATTACTTTCTGTAGATGGTGGATTACTTCAGCAAGTTTTGAGATTAGAAGGAGCAGAGAACTCTTGGAGAATGCACTCTTCTTTTTTAGGAGGATGCTAAAAACCCAGTCAAAGCTGCAATAGAGTGTTTTAGTGGAGGCTGACCTGAGACACAGGAGACATGAATAGATGGGGGGAGCTGGAGCACATGTCATGGTATCAAGTGGGAGCAATGCCAGAGCTCTGGGATCCTGTTTCTGGGTCTGTCTGCATCTACTAATTGATCAACAGGCTTTTAAGGTTTGGCATTAATTTGCCCTAGAGGCATAAGGTTTCAAAGAGACTGATATCAACCTTTGAAAGAGCACTATCACAGTCTGAACATCTGTTTAGTGCAGGTCTGACACTTAAGTGGCAGAGGTTCCTAAAGCAGCTATCACTAAAACCAGCAAGGAACAGCAGTAGTTGAACCATTGTCCTGCTGCTACTCCCTCAAAGGCAGGGGCACATCAATACAGGAGCAATTGCAGCTGCATCACTGTTAAAGCAAGCTAAAGGTCAGGCAGCAGGTCAAGTGGGAGCACACTGTTTCAGTGCCTTACACTGCTCTTGAAAAAAAAAAAAAAAGGCATAACAACATTTATTTATGTCTAGGGAGTGTGAGTTTTAATCCAAACCCATGGATCAAGCCTCCTAGCAATAAAGCAGAGGAATGAGGTGAGACTAACTACAAATAATGTCCTTGGTTGTTTTCCCCTCTCTAATTCGTTCTATGAGTTTGCTCCTGCAAATTGACACTTCAAGGAGCTCTTGGTTAGGGCTAACCCAAAGACATTATAAAATAAAAAATAAAAACCCAAGAGAATGTGTGAATGTTAAAACAGAAGAGAATGGTTTCATGATATGAGCCCAGGCCATTAAATCCAGACCCCAAATTAATTCACAGGTGTTCATGCCGTCCATTACAGCCAGTAAATAGAAGCTGTCAGGAAATTTCTTTATTAATTGTCATATAAAGTTGTTGAGTAATTTCAATTCTGAAAGCAAGACTCAAACCATGTGTTTTTTAATGGAAGAGTATCTTCTACCTCCCACTCCCCCCACATTATAGACAACTAATGTTACTTACAAAAACTTTCACTGCAAAGAATATTTTTTTTTTTATAAAGAGGGTCACAGAGGACTGCATTGAATTCAAAATATCAAGCCAGCATACCATTAATCATAAATCTTTTCTTTAAAGCTTTTGCAATTTCTTCCTTTTGCTATGTTATATCATATCTAATGCAGTGTACTCATATTTCAGGCAGAAATATATAATGGAGAAAGTTGATAAATGATGTTCTGCAAAAAGATATTAATTTATAAGATCCTACACATACTTTATTAGTGAGGGCAATAGACGTAAATATGGTACCATTATCTGTAGTTCCTCATTAATATTTATCGCTTTCCTACAGTTTAGGTAGCATCTTTTATTCAACTTAATTTCTTTTCTGTAAATAGTTACATTGCTTCTCATAGAGGAGGTACAAAATATCTATGTTAATCTTACTCTTTGCTATTAGGTTGCCCTATTCTACTAATGTTTAAAAAGGTCAATTAAAACAAAATGGAAGATGAATTGGCCTGCTGGAAAGAAATCTCAGTATAGATATCCACAGTTTATGTCATCCTTGGAAGACAAGGTCAGACAAATTGAAAGCTATTTACCTCCTTCCCTTGTTGCAGTCTTGATCCCTTTGGCCTCTATTAATCAAGAAACTGAATTTAGTAACATGAAAGCTATTATTCATATTTCTGAAACAAACCACATGCTGATGGATCTTAATAAATGGGCGTAGTGCTCCAGGACGTATTCATGGACACAGCTAAGGTCAAAGGAGAGAATGTTCTATGTGTATAGGCTGTAGAATTTTTTTCAGGACTATGGATTAAAACATATCCTTTAGAAAGCAGTGAAGAAAACAAAATCAAACCAGCAAAGAAAAGAAGTCTTCCTTTCTTTTAATGTTTAAACATTTTTGTCTAAAATACTCCAATACTTAGTTTTTAATGGTAAATCATATAATATTTCAAAACATGATAAATCAAATTTAAATTTTCAGTCACTGAAATCAGTCATACTCTCCTGTGGAGAGCTGAAAAGTCTGTTTTTCACTTCATATTTCTCTATGCAACAGCTATGTGTAAGTCATATGCAGTCAGCTTCTGGTATCTTTTTGGCAAACTGAATAGGTTGAACCCTGTAAGCTGGGCAAGCTAACAGAAGGTTCGTTTTCCTGGTCCTGTATCCTTTCTTTACCTGACTATTTACTGAGTATTCTCCAGTATTTCTTTATCTTTCTTAAGTGTTGGTAAAACTTGGTCTTGGTACAAGAGGGACAAATAACATCAGAATTAAATGTTTTATTTACAGATTACAGAGCTGGTACTGCAAGCTTATTGTTCTGGTTGGGTACTATCTTTAATGATGCAGTTTTTTTCACCCCTTCCATCCAAGGGTGTGACACCATCCAGTATTCACATTCTTGTTGACCTACATTACTTGCTTAGAGAAAGTGAAAGCATACAGGAATTCAGCTTCAAATCCCAGGAGAGGATTCGAAGACTAACTCAGCAGTGTCCATATTTCTCTTTATGTTTTTATTCTTTCTTCTGGTACCTGGACAGACTTCATCTATTTGTGCATTCCCAGGAAGAGGAGCACCTCTTACATCCAGTTTTCTGACACAAATAAATATACAGCAACCACAAGCCTACTGTTGGTTAAAACCACACAGGCAACACATCTGAAAGCATACAAGTTTTAATACAAAATTTATTTATATGAAATTATGTAACACACTTTACCAGTGTTCAAGTGGAATACCCATACACCTAATGCCAAGTCCTGTTATTTGTGTGCACACAGTATTTCAGTTCTCCTTATGCTATCGGGGGTTATCCTGAACACACACTTGGATGCATTAGTTGACGATGCTACAATGGCATTATTAGTCTGTTGCCAGATATCCTTGAGAAATGGCTGTTTGATCAAATCTGGAACTCCTCCATCATCAGCCTCAATGGTCTAAACCGATAATCCCATTAATTAACTTATTTTTGCTAATTTAGCATCATAATTTTCACTTTTAAAAACATGTTCTCTTATAAACCAAACACTAACAGTGATATTGTATAAGCAAGTTGACAGTACTCTGGCACTTGCTTGGTTTAAAGAGAAATACAAATTCACCTGTATCCTTTTGGAGAGATGTAGGGTAACTTCTATTTATTTTTTTAGGATTTTTAGCTCAGCAAATCTATAAAAAATTAAAAGTCACTTTCCATTTTTAAAGTGAGCCTTCCACTAGTCCAAAACAAGAGAATGTTTAAGGGCTGTTGAAAGTCACAAGATTTTTCTTTCAGCTGGTAGATTCATGGTCTTCATCAAGCTAAAAACAGAAGCACTGAACTTAGTGTTCACAGATTGCTTCTCGCCAGTAGCTCACTGTGTGTGACACACAAGTTATTCCACTAGCAACAGGAAGGGCTGCAATTGATGTTTTCCCACTCTATTAACAGCCCGTTTCAAGCTAAAAGTCAGACCTTTAGCTTCTTGCTGATTCAAAAGCTACATTAATATAACACGGAGAGGAGATGCTCCTCCTATTTCAACTTAGATAGCAATAGTATTATTACCATTCGCTGTTTGCTAAAAATTATGTTAGCTTTTATTTAAAGTTACATAATTTTCATGGGCTTTATCATTCTCTCACACCTTCTTATTTTCCAATTGCAAGCTTTGCTCAGTTGTGTTTTGCTTTGCCTATTTTCTAGCCTGGATCACAAATACCCAAGCTAAAATCCTTGAGGAGGTAGGAGAGGGGAGAGAAAGCTGGCTGGAGAAAAGGAATCCCACAGTCTCCTAGCACCAGCATTTCCAAATCTTTTCAGCACATTTTCAATGGAAAGCATTGCATTCTTTTGTTAAAAAATAAAAACACAGGAAAGTGAAATAAGATACATGAACATCTGTCATCTTGTCTTAGGATCATATTGGCATATCCATGTTTCCTGCCACTGGCACTGGAATTGCACTCTGTGTTGTGCCAGCCTACCCAGCTATCCTAATTTTACATCTGGTAGATTTGGCCAATGATGGATGTTTTCAGGTGGGAAAGGTTGTTTCCACAGGAAAGACCCAGTTCCCTATGCCTGTTGTACCTGTCTTACCTCCCGTCTGGAGAAAATCCTTCCCCATGTCCCACTGGTTGTCCAGGTTTAAAGCAACCTTCAGATACATGTGCTGTGCAGGAAGCAGAGGGATCAGAAGACTGAGTCACAGAGAAACCATCTTTGTACTTCTCCTTTCCACTGTGATAACCTTTGGAGAGCTCTCTGCTGCTGACCAAGCCCATTCCCCTTAGCTGCATGATTGGAAGTGTGATGTCCCTAAGTTTGCAAAGTTCAGATCACAACCATGCATGGATCTGGAGGTAAGTGAGAAAATTAAGCAATGCAGTCATGTAAATCATTCGATGAATGCAATCTGGACAGCACCCTTACAGTTTAGAGGAACAGTGTATTCTGGCATTGATATCTGCTGTTCTCTGGCTCTCCTTTGAAGTTAAAGATTTTTGAAAGGATGTTACATGAAAGTTAACCTCAAATGCTGAGTTCTGTGAAAAGAAATTTTATTCACAAAAGTGCACTTTGTTTGACTTGTCCATCTAAAATTCTATTCACATATTACAAATACAGTTTTATCAATATTTACAAAGCAGAAGTATTTTTATAGCAGTGTGGTTTCTGTGATTTAAAAAGAGAGTATTCATACAAGAATTCATGTATATATCATAGAATCATAGAATAGTTATGGAAAGGACCTTAAGATCATCTAGTTCTAACCCCCCTGCCATTGGCAGGGACACCTCACACTAAACCATCTCACCCAAGGCTTCGTCCAACCTGGCCTTGAACAACGCCAGGGATGGAGCATTCACAGCTTCCTTGGGCAACCCATTCCAGTGCCTCACCACCCTTCCAGTAAAGAACTTCTTCTTTATATCACAGTATTTAAATCTACAACATCTCATACCCTGAAATAACCAAGCTTTTCCCAGCACTAATTGAAAAGAGAGAAAGAAAGGAAGATAAAATAGGTAAACTGAGTTAAAAGGCTATTAACCACCCAATTGACAACCCAGAGTTCAAATGCTCATGCATCTATGCTGTGTTTCCCCTATAGAAGAGGGGGAGAGAAAGGAGTCAGGGTAACTTTGCTGCTGGCCTGTCCAGGTGCAGGACAGGAGGTCAGGACACATCCCTGGGATCAGGTCTCTAGGGCATGGCAGGCAGACCCAGTGCAGAGAATAATGATGTTCAAAGCAGGCTGCTCTGGGGTCTCAAGCAAACAAAAACTCACAGATGCCAACCTCTGGTCCATCATTTCACACAGCTCAGAAGCAGACACCAATTCATTTGGTAGTCATTGTGGACACAGATATGCCTTATGTGATGCACGTCTGCTGGGGTGGACTGCTGGGTCAACACAGCAGAGCAGGTTCTCACTGCTGGGGCTGGGCTACTGCAGCTTTTCTCTGTTCAGAGAATAAAACATGGAGAACTCTCTACAGCACATTTTAAAAAATAGCAAGTAATGGCAGCACTTCAATTTAGGATAGTATATATCTGGCTTTCTAATAATCTGCTTTTCAGCCCACTGAGACATATAGAAATTTTTGCTTTGTAAATAAGCAGCATTAAAAAAAGGAGACATTAACTCAAATTTCAATTACAAAAAGAACTAAACAACTTTGTTTCAAATGCAGACGGTGTACGTAAAGTCCCATCTGTTTATGGCTCTTGACCTTTAAGCTCAGCTAGTATATTGTTTTAAAAAAATCTCATAATAATGATGTTAAAATAGCTAGCAATTCCAAAGAAATTATTAAGACATTGGCAATGCAGAACACTTTTTTCATACAGAATTTTCAGAACACCGGCATTCCTCAATAGGCTTTATCTTCCATGTTATTATGCCATCCATCATGTTTGGTTTTCATTAGTTACCTTAGCCATTAATACTTAAGAGCTAGCTTTGAATTGCTTGCAGTTTGATTTCTCACATTTTTACTGAGAGAGAATATCAAAGTTACTCTGACGATTTATATACGTGTGAAGAGGCTTATAGAGTCATAGGTTAATGTAATGATTATTTTAAATATTTTAATGACTGCTGAAATGAGTTTTTTGTCTACTAATTGATAAAAAATGTATACTGATTCATAGTGAATATTGGCTTGTTTACAAACTAAGAAGTTAATATCTCCAGAAATTTACTTCTGTTTTCTTAAATTGCATTGATGTTGGATATAAATACTACAGTGTCCTTCCTCATTGCAAAGAATGATGAAAAATAAAATCGCGGTGCACATGCTCTCATTATTCCACTAAGCACTCAGCTGCAAAACAAATGTCTCTCTGGTTTACTGCAAGATTAAGGGCTGCTAAGGCAAGCTCTCCATGATCAGAAGACCACTGATTTCAATGGCAGCTTTGCACACAAAGCATTTCCATGATTAGTCCTTAATTATTTATTAAAACTATGCCCTAGAGCTCTAAGTGCATTGCAAAGACAGATGGAAGGATTCAAGCAGTAGATAATGGGGCGTGTTTTTCTGCCTTCACAAAATACGTGGATGTTTTTGTATACACAACTCACTGACAGCCTGGTGACAAAGAATTTTATTGCTGAATGATTGATCTGGACAGGGTGGAAGAGTGGTGGACTTGCTAGAAGGTGGGCTAGCAAGAACGAAAACAAGTGCCAAGTCCTGCACCTGGGATCCAGAGAGCCAGTAAAAGCTAGGATCTGTGTGGATCAGCCTTGCTGAAAGAGACCTGGGGGTCCTGGTGGACAACATTCTCAACATGAGTCAGCAGCGCACTGCTGCAGCGACAGAGGCGAATTGCATCCTGGTCTGCCTTCATAGGGGTGTTACTATCAGGGATAGAGATGTGATTATCCCACTCTACCCAGCACTTGTCAGGCTGTATCTTGAATAATATGTTCAGTTCTTGTCACCACAATTCAAGAAAGATGCAGATATACTAGAGATGGTCCAAAGGAGGACCACAAAGATGATCAAAGGGATGGAGAACCCGAGGAAACACTGAAGGCATTAGGTCTTTTCTCCCTGGGGAAGAGAAGGCTCAGAGAGGCTTCATCACAGTTTTCTGGTACTTAAAGGGGTACTACAAAGTGGACAGATGTTTTCTCTTCATGAGAAGCCACATGGAAAAGACAAGGGGCAACAGGTGCAAGTTGAACTGGGAGAGGTTTCGTCTCAATATAAGAAAGAAGTATTTTTGCAATGAGAAGAATCAATCACTGGAGCAACATCCCCAAGGACGGGGTAGAGTCCCCATCACTGAAGGTTTTCAAGATGCAGTTGGACAGGGTACTAGGTAATCTCATCTAAGCTCCCTTTCCCAGGAAAGTTCAGACCAGATAATCTTTTGGGGTCCCTCAACCTGGGCTGTTCTGTGATTCTGTGAAGTTTATTGCTGAATATGCAAAATGCAGTGATGTGCCAGACGCTTGAAGATGACAAACAATGTTCATACCTCCCTCCACTGTGTTTGCAGTAATAAACCAGGTGCTATTAATATTTTTTAATTCCACAATTGTTATTTTCTGGTTTTCTACTCCTCATTAAATGTTATGCTGAACATCATTTAAAGTAACAGGACACACAGGAGCATTTCAAGACGGGTTTGAATGTTACCATGTAATGGAAAAAAAACCCACATAACTAATCATTGGCTACTTGGTGATGTAGGGTAGATGAAATCTAAACCTCTCAAAGTTTTCCAAAAGTAAACTAGACCTAACTGAATCCTAGCGTTTGGTAAATAACTACTCACATTTTTGACATTTGCCTCCAGCTGCTACACCAGAAAGTATCAGGTTTCCTGCAGACTTAGTGTTTTACTTGTCAGCTATACACAGGCATCTGCAATACCTTACTGAATCTCAGCCTGAATTGCATGCTCTATGTTCTACACATAGCCCATGTTCTACTTTGCTTTAGATTCCTCTATCATCTTCATTGAGTCATTTCAGCTACATGGTAGACATGGGATCACTGCAGAGCTCCCAGACTTAGGCATTCATGCTGGCCACATGCCAGGCCTATACCCAGCTAAGAATTAAAGTAGGTGTTGTGGTTTAAACCCAGTCAGGCAACTCGTTCATTCACTCCCCCCCTTCTTTCCCTCCCCCTACTCCCGAAGGGACAGAGAGGAGAATCGAAAAGAATGCAACTCCCATGGTTTGAGATAAGAACAGTTTAGTAACAAAGGTATAACACAAATCACTGCTGCTACCACCAATAATAATAATAATGATAAAGGAAATAACAAGGGAAGAGAATACAACATCTCACCACCAGCCAACCGATAACTTGCCCCCCCCAGCCTGACCAAGCACCGACCGATACCTCCTCCAACCCTGCAGTCTACCATTCCGGCTAACTCCCAGTTACATCCTGGGCATGACGTGCTGTGGTATGGAATACCTCTTTGGTCAGTTCAGGTCAGGTGTCCTGTCTCTGCTTCCTCCCGGCTTCCCCTCCTCCCTGGCAGAGCATGAGGCTCACAAAGTCCTTGGCCAAACCAAAACATCCTTGTTATCAGCTCTGTTCCCAAGCTGAAAGTCAAAACACTGCACTGCACCAGCTACCAAGGAGAAAAATGACTGCTACTGCTGAACCCAGGACAGGTCAGTTCCTTCATTTTTGTGGGAAGAGAAGCCCATTGCAGTGACTAGATGGAATGCATAGTGCATGTGAATATATATATAGACATGTAAGGTTTGCATGTAAAATGTGAGATTTGCCATGTTATCAGGTTCAAAGTTATATGGTGTTGCAAGCCGAAAAGTTCTTTTGCTTAATGTTTTTGATATTTCTATAAAGCTCTGGTACAAGTCAGACGAAAAGAAAAATCACAAGAGTGGAAAAAAAAGAAATCTGCTAGCAACTACCAATAGAACAGCAAAGTGTACACACTACAGGCATGACGATCTTCTCTGTAGGTGAGCCAGATTTAAATAAACAGATTACTACAACCACAAGGCTGAGAATTGAAGTGGAAGTGGTGGAAGAAAGTGGAATTGAGTGGAAGAAAATCTGGAAGAAGAATTCTTCCTTTCTCTCCTCTGAATTCTTACAGCAGGTATTAGTAATATTTTAGGCTATGCTAAAACAGATCAAATTGATTCTCTGAATAGTAACTTAGAAAAGAAAGCTACTGATGGTATATAAAAGAAGAATGGAAACCCTGTCTCAGCTGTCAAACTCTTCTTTCTCCATTCAGCAGCAGTAAAAATATCTCTGGTGATAACTGACAGCTGTAGCTGTCAGTATAGTGGGCAGTGCTCCATTTCTATTAACAAGGTGCCAGGATAAGGCAGGCTGTCCGTGGGCAAGAGGGACATTCCTTCCCACCCCTGGGACTGACTCCTCCATAGAGTGATTTCTTAGGAGAGCAAGAGGCTGGCACCTCTTGTTCATGGATCCTGTAGCGTTTTCAGAAATTAGTAGGCTTGGGTACAAGAGCTGCCGATCTACGTCTTTTTGCAAGTGTTAAATTCACTTTTGAGACAGGAATATACCTAAAGGAGCATGCTAATTTATGCGAATTCCTCTAGGGGCACTGCTGAGGAAGACGTTTTCCTTATGACAGAGATAATAAACTACGCTGACTGCAGAAGATCCAGGTTATATAGAGAAGCATGTGTAGACCCTTTTCCTCCTATGCCAACAGCATTTTTCAAACTTCAGATCTTCTAGTATAATTTTCCACATGATTACTCTCTGCATTTTCCCCAAAACGGTTTCAGGTTGGATTGGTTTGAGTTAAGAAACAAAACACTAAGAAAGGCTGGCTCCAAAATGACTCTGGTCATTTTACAGGAGGAAGCTTAGAGACCAGTAACATGATGAGTTAAACCAGACGATGAAGAGAAATATTATCTCCGGTAGAGGCAAGGGCAGTGGTATGTGAATAGAGAAAGATTTTCTCTAGTTAAGTAATCTGCAATTCAACCACTTCCTTAGCTACCTCAGAGGTGGGAAAAGCAACTGCAAACGTAACTTGCAAAAATTTTGCCTTTCCAGATTGTTTAAACAAGATATACAGTGTTACTATGAGGTTTGCATTCAGGGTTTGTGTGAGGATGTACTATTGCTGCTTGTAATACAAATGAAAAACTTCTTAAACTGAAAAACTGTTTTCAGTTTAGTTTAAAATAGTGTCTTCCTTAATGAATATAAGGAAATGTAAATTATACAGACCTTAATACCGTGATTCTCTCTAGTTTCCATGGAAACTGAGCGTTTTTAGAAGAGCATGCAAGTCACTTGCACCAGACAGGAAGGACCAGGTCACCAGCAGCTGGACATCAAAGGGCATTACTGTCACTGGGTCTGCTCTGGAGCAATGGTAAAGGCATTTCTTGGTATTTGAAGATGTCAGAGAAAGCAATTTAATATCTTTTGCACCAGATTACAAATCCTGCCCATTTTCAGATTCATTTGCAGGACTTATGTTCAGTTAGAGGTGTACACACCAAAGTACACACTGGCTTGCAGCGTTCTGAGAGACAGTAGAGAATCCCCAGGGACCCTCTCCACAAAACCATGGGTAATAGCAGTAGACAGGGCTGTATACCCAAGATGTGGAAAACAAAGCAGCATTTCCAGCTGTCCATCTTGCCAGACACCAGCTCTTTAATTTTTATGAGAAGTTCAGCGTGCTCAGTTCAACTGTCTCATGAGAACAATTATTTGTCAATGCACAGCAGCCAGATCAGCTGTGTATCACTTTACTGAATTATACATTTTAAGCAGAAAACAGTCTTCCATTTACACCTCATCCTTACTTTAGTGTAGACCAGTATGTAGAGTGGGTAATACTAAACAATGCTGCATAGTATGTCAGCATAGTAACACATTGTTCTATGTTTAGTCATTTGAGAAGAAACCAGCCCTCACAAGGGAGTGATTTATGGGTCTGTACCTTGAGAATTATAAAGACCTTCCTTTCTAAACAGGAGAATTTCAACTTAAGTTTGCTAAGTCAGGCCAAACTCTTTTCTTGCTTATTGTGTTGAAACTCAGTGCACATCCACAGAGAACATTTTGGTTCCTCCTCTATGTGCACTTTCTGAAAGATGTTTCCCTATCTGACATTAGCTGTGATAGATTTTTTTATAGTCAGCCTCTTCTGGAGACAGGCTAATGTCTATAGGGTGTCATGCACTTGATAGATTCAGGCTGACATGAAGTCCTGCATTCCCATTTACGTCTCTAGATGTGGCCCCAGCCGAAATGTACATGAAGTAAGAGGAAAGCTCTAATTTGCCCTCAATGGGTACTGGATCAGGTCCCACTTACAGTACTTCACTTTTCCAGCAAAGGTCACTGAGCTAAAAAAGGCTCCACAAGCTACAGAATATCAGGCCAGATTACTTGTGCAGAACCATTTAGGATCCTTGTGCTGCTACTTTTTTCTTATTTATTTATTTATTTATTCACTTATCTATTTGTTAATATCAGAATTTATAGCTTTCTTGGGAAAGAAAGAAAAGAATCCATGCACTCCATTCCCCAGCGATGTCTTGAAAACTCAATACTTCATTCATTAGCAGTAGCAAGGGCACTTAACATTTACTTGATGTATGAGTGTAAGAAAGCAGTGACATAAAGAAACTTGTCCTAGCACGGTTTACTGCTAGAGTATGAGAGGGTGAGCATGGACATATGTGTCAGGAGTTGCACTATAATAAAGCCAACAAATGGTTTTGAAAAGCCTTATATTCTTCACTTACCTCAATGATTCAGTTGCAAAGGGATCGCTGTAGGACTAGAAAACTGCCTTTATGGTCATCAGATGAGCTAGCAGTATGTTGGTTTAGCAATACAAGCAATTAATTCTAACATAGGTCTCATAAGAACAGAAACCAAAGCCTTATAAATTAATCATCCAGCTTCTATGTAACTGAGAGCCATCCCCAGTAACAGACAGCCATCCCCAGAGTTCGGCTCTCTTTCTTTGTCAATAGTTTCTTGCATAGACCACAGAAATGCAAATATTTAGGCAAGAGTCTGTGGATACGTTTTGCAGATGTTTCCCATGTTATTCTAATGCTGGCACAAACCAAACAGCTAATTCAGAGCCTATGCCTTTTTTATGGTTAATCAAATATTTTTGCAAGACACCAAATAATGCAGAAACAATTTTAAGGTCTCTCATGATACAATCTGTTTTTTGTCCTGTGGCCAAACCCTGTAAGATGTTAACAAACTTACCAGCTCTTTAATACAAATTTTACTCACTGGGCTAGGATTTTTCCTCCCAGAAATCAGCCTCTTCTTGGGAAATCTTCTCAGGTTTGGCTTCTTTTGGAAGAGACCTCTCTCTCTGGGAACACCTTTCCCTTCAGGTACTGAAGGGCCCAAGAGCTACAGCTTTGCACATCTTTTTTTTATACTTCTCTAAAAATGGCATCATGGCCTGAAGAAAATTTACTGCACATAGAATTGTAGAATCCTAGAATGGTTTGGGTTGGAAGGGACCTTAAAGCTCATTCAGTTCCAACCCACTGCCATGGGCAGGGACACCTTCCACTAGGAAGGTCTCAGGTTGCTCAAAGCCCTGTCCAACCTGGCCTTGAATAATGCCACGGATGGGGCAGCCACAGCTTCCCTGGGAAACCTGTGCCAGTGTCTCCCCACCCTCATAATGAAGAATTTTTTCCTAATGTCTAATCTGAGTCTCCCTTCTGCTAGTATCTTTTCTCTTTATAGTCTCTTCCTTGGGAATCACAGAAGAGGTTGAAATCTGAGAAAATTTCTCCCTGCAGAGCTCTCCTTGGGTTTCAGTTCAGTAGCAGAGATCCTCAGATACCTTCTGCCAGCAGCCATTTAAAATCCTTAGCTCATGTAAAAAAAATACCATTTTTTGTTTTCTCAGGAGAGGAGGGAAGGAGAAGATTAGTAAGTATAGACATGTTACGTTTAGTAGCAAAGTACAAGGACATGAAAACAGAAGAAGGTAAGAGAGTGATTGTAGACTAATAAAGCATTATTCTAACACCAAATTGCCAAACCAAAACCACTGCATGCTAATTATTAATTTTTAAAATGAGTGGATATGGGCTTCATCTACTGTCTGTGCCATTTATACTAAATTAAGAAGGTATTTTTATGCTGAATGGTCCCTATTGGGAGATATTAATGAAGAGATTCTTTTAAGCCTTGCGGAGTTATAACATGCACCAAGCACAACACTGGAAGTTCTGAAGGAAAAAAAAAGGAAAAAAACAGCAAAAGCATATCATTTCTTTCTAGGTCCCAGAAGAATCTGAATGAATTCTAGGGAGACTGAAGTGTGTTTCCTGACTAGCATGCTATCCTGGAAATCATTTTCTTAAATAGCAGACGGGTAAGTCACTACCCAGCCCAAGTAAGAATGATTCTTGTATGAATTAGTTGATTCTAACAATACGTACATGTTACCGCAGTTGATATACTGGTAAAACAATGCAAATGAGACTAGCAAAAACTTATGTAAGCTTAAAAAAAGACTGTGTCCTCAAGGCATCCTGTGTTGGAGGGGTACAGGCATCCTCTTGCAAATAGGCTGCTGTGCTTTCAGATGTAGACACCCACCTCACCTCTACCAGAAGCAGGTTGCTGACCCCGAGTGCAGGCAGAGGGGATCAACATCAATCTGTGTTTGTTCTTTCACTTACATTTTCTCTATATGGCTTTTGTGACAATATAGGGAATGATGAACTAAAGAGGGTAGAAAGGATGCCAGGCTGGAGTTAGGGAAGCTGCAAGCACAGAGACACTGTTTTTACTGAGTCTTCTGAAGTAGCACTACTTTGGACAGAGGGATGGGGTGTGCAGCTGAGGAAGTATCAAACAACTTCACACACATTCACTAGCTTTCATCTGTTACTGCTCATCTTCAGGTTCTTCGATTGTGTGGAAAACAACTTCCTTCTGCAAGTAATAGAGGAGCAAACAAGGACAGGGGCCATGCTTGACCTCATGTTCACCAACAGGGAAGGGCTGGTTGGAAATGTGACGCTCCAGGGCACCCTTCATTGTAGCAATCATGAGATGGTCAAATTCAAGATTCTCAGGACAGCGAGAAGAGCGTGCAGCAAGCTCACTGCCCTGGACTGCAAGAGAGCAGACTTTGGCCTGTTTGGGAATCTGCTTAGTAAGGTTCCATGGGATATAGCCCTGGAGGATAGTGGGGCCCAAGACTCTTGGCTGATATTCAAGGATCACCTACAGCAAGCTCAGGAGTGTAGCATCCCAACTAGAAGTAATTGCAACAGGAGGGCCAGGACACCTCCTTGGATGGATAAGGAGCTGCTGAGGAAACTTTGGGGGAAAAAAAAGGAGGCTTATAAAAGGTGGAAGCAAGGAGAGGCGGCCTGGGAAGAATACAGGGATGTTGTCCAGGAAGCTAGGGGACAGGTAAGAAAAACTAAGGCCAGGTTAGAATTAAACTTGGCTAGGGATATTAACATAACAGGAAGGGATTCTATAGGTACATTGCAAATAAAAGACAGACTAGGGACAATGTAGGCCCGCTCCGGAAGCTATCAGGAGAACTGGCTACCCTGGATTTGGAGAAGGCTGAGGTTCTGAATGACTTCTTTGCCTCAGTCTTCACTGGCAAATGCTCTGACTGCACCACCCAAGTCTTGGAAGGCAGACGCAGGGACTGGGAGAATGAAGACCTTGGGCTCACTGTAGGAGAGGATCTGGTTCGAGACCATCTTAAGAACCTGAACATGCACAAGTCCATGGGACCTGATGAAATCCATCTGCAGGCCCTGAAGGAGCTGGAGAATGAAGTTGCTAAGCCACTGGCCATCATATTTGAAAAATCATGGCAGTCAGGTGAAGTTCCCAATGACTGGAAAAAGGGAAATATAACCCCCATTTTCAAGAAGGGGAAAATGGATGACCCGGGGAACTACAGAGTAGTCAGTCTCACCTCTGTGCCTGGCAAAACCTTGGAGAAGATTCTCCTGCAAGGCATGCTAAGGCACATGAAAATCAACAAGGTGCTTGGTGACAGCCAGCATGGCTTCACTAAGGGGAAATCCTGCCTGACCAATTTGGTGGCCTTCTATGATGGGGCTACGGAACTGATGGACAGGGGTAGAGCAGTTGATGTCATCTACCTGGACTTGTGCGAAGTGTTTGACACTGTCCCACACGACATCCTTGTCTCTAAATTGGAGAGACATCAGTTTGATAGCTGGACCACTCAGTGGATAAAGAACTGGCTGGATGGCTCAATGTCCAGCTGGAGACCAGTAACGAGTGGTGTCCCACAGGGATTGGTGTTGGGACCGATCTTGTTCAATATCTTTGTCGCTGACATGGACAGTGGGATTGAGTGCACCCTCGGCAAGTTTGCCAATGACACCAAGCTGTGTGGTTAGGCTGATATGTTGGAGGGAAGGGATGCCATCCAGAGGGACCTTGACACACTTGTGAGGTGGGCTGATGCCAACCTGATGAAGTTTAACCATGAGAAGTGCAAGGCCCTGCACCAGGGTCGGAGCAATCCCAGGCACAGCTACAGGTTGGGCAAAGAAGAGATTCAGAGCAGCCCTGCAGAGAAGGACTTGGGGGTGTTGGTTGATGAGAAAATGAACATGGGCTGGCTTCAGCGTGTGCTTGCAGCCCAGAAAGCCAATGGTATCCTGGGCTGCATCAAAAGGAGCGTGACCAGCAGGTCAAAGGAGGTGATCCTGCCCTTCCACTCTGCTCTTGTGAGACCTCACTTGGAGTATTGTGTGCAGTTCTCACACAAAAAGGACATGGAGCTGTTGGACCAACTCCAGAGGAGGGCTACGAGGATGATCAGGGGACTGGAGCACCTCCTGTATGAAGATAGGCTGAGACAGTTGGGTCTGTTCAACCTGGAGAAGAGAAGGCTGCATGGAGACCTCATAGCAACCTTCCAGGATCTGAAAGGGGCCTATAAGGATGCTGGGGAGGGACTCTTCATTAGCGACTGTAGTGATAGGACAAGGGGAAAGGGGTTAAAACTTAAACAGGGGACGTTTAGATTGGATATAAGGAAGAAATTCTTTACTGTGAGGGTGGTGAGACACTGGAATAGGTTGCCCAGGGAGGTTTTGAATGCTCCATCCCTGGCAGTGTTCAAAGCCAGGGTGGACAGAACCTTTGGTGACATGGTTTAGTGTGAGGTGTCCCTGCCCATGGCAGAGGGGGATGGAACTAGATGATCTTAAGGCCCTTTCCAACCCTAACTATTCTACAATTCTATGATTCTATGATCTTCCCTGCTTGCTTACCTGCCTGGTGAGCAGCTGTGCTCTCCGTGAGTAACCAGAACTGTTACTACTTTTAATGGCAAAATTCTATCGCCTCTTAATGAAAGTGTACCTAGATCTTCAGCTATGAGAAAATTTTAGCAGCAGTTTACTGATGGCTAATGCTAGTAAACATTCTAACCAGTCTCATGGTGATCCAGTGTTTTGCAGCTGTTTTTCCTAAGTATATAATGAAACATCCCTTTAAATCTCTGCAGTGAGAATGGTCTATTTCCTGTTCCCAAAAGGAACAGAAGAGAAACATATAGGACTTGCAAGTATTCACGTAAAAAAAAAAAAAAAAAAAAAAAAAAAGGTGCAGCTAGGATCACTCAAATGAAATAGATACCATTTGGGAGTGGGGGGGGATGATAGGGGAGTTAAAGTGGGGGCAGCATCAAACAGCTATCATTGTCATGAAAGTAAATGTTAGCAACTAGAAAATCAGAAAAAAGGAAAACCTCAAAGCAAGCTAGTGGACCTTGGTCAGAACTGTGACAATTCTGCCTTTCTTTATTCAAACTACCCAGAGAAAATGGAATTCACCATCCACATTTATTTTCAACCACCAAAATAGAAATTCTTTTTTATAGTGAAAACATGTAATGTAAAAGATAACCACTACCACCACCCTAAAATTAGGGTTGTTTGCACAATGCCCGTTTCATTCTTTACCTGCCTAGGAAAACTTCAGCCCCTGCAATTAAAGAGTGACAAAATGAATAACAGATGTAATCAAATCAAAATAACATTAAACTAAGGCAGGTTAATTGACCTCTCAGATTTTCTGTCAAGAAGAGATTTTTCTCCTGGTGCAGACTGATGTGTCTCTGGAGGACTGTTCACTCTTTCCTGCAATACAGGTTCTGAAGATGTGAAGAAACTGCCACAAATCCTGACATTTCAAGGCTTTGAACCCATCTTCATGATGCATCATGATGCATCACCCATTACATCCTTTTAGCCTTCTAGCACTACTTAATCTAACCTGATGATTATCAGATGTATGGGTAAAGGCCATGGGATGTACTCAGTGCCTGAATGTAGAGCTGTGCTATTCCCCGTCTTAGATATTTAACTAGGTACATCTGAAAGTGTCAGTCAAAAAAAAAAAAAAAATGCAAGGGAATATGTCACAATCAGCAAAAGCTCTCATCAAGCATTAAAACATCATTTCAAAATAAGAATATTTTCTGTTTTAATAGTAAACATTGCTTTATTTGGGTTGGCCTTTCTTTGTCTCCTTCTCCCACAGTTTTCTATCAGACACAATTTTGATATGAAACACCTGACCGACCAGTCTCTATGGGGACACTTTCTCAGGGAGAACTTTTTCTCCCCAAGTCCTTCACATTTCACTTCTGCTTCCTGATATCTACTGTTTAACTGTGAAAAGACACTCAGGTCTTACTTCTTGCATACAGAGCAGTTTCTTGCTATAGTCAATAGACCCTGGTTGTGAAAGGCTTGAAGCTTGAAATGTTAAACTAGGTCATGCCATTTAGGCATACATTTCCTGAGGGCATCATTACATCATGCTTCCTCAGAAGGCAGGAGCCATTCAGAAAATTTCCTAGAGTGCTTCAGGACACTTGATGTTTGGAAAATACATAATCTTACTAAATACTTTAGGACACTGGATGTTTAGAAAATACGTTGATCTCACTAAACTACCACCTTTTATGGATTTTATTTTTTTCCAAAGCTTTTGTATATTTTTCCCTGGGAAAATTATGAAACTGATTTTTCCCTCCCAGACGGATGATTATCTAGAAGAGAGGACACTTACGTGGGACGTAGAAGTCTCATGCCCATCTACAGCAGACAAAGCAAAGTCTCAAATTTGGCTCACCTACATCTCAGCAGCCTCTTAAGCATCAGAGCATTAATCATTTATAGGAAGGCTGTATTATCCATAAGCAAGCTGATATTTTCCATTCATTATATTACCCAACAAGCTTCTATTATCCACAGATTAAAGAAATGTTTGTGGCTTTGTGCCACACTGGAAGAGAAACCGATGATGAAATCTCAACATTTTGTGGAAAACAGTAGGTTGGGATGGCTCATACACATGATTTATCAGGCACTTCTGAGCACATTCTTCAGCATTTTAATTATAATACTGGAAAAGCATCCATAAAAGGAAGATTTAACGGCATTCTGAAGCAAGAAAGGAACAATATCTTTAAATGTCCTTCTCAAATTAGAAAAATTCCACTCCCACTATCCATTTTGTCCATAACATGCCAACATAAATATGCATGCATGCACAGGCGCACAGACACAAAAGTACACAAACTGATTTGTATATA
This sequence comes from Pezoporus flaviventris, assembly GCF_033815535.1. Taxonomy (NCBI): domain Eukaryota; kingdom Metazoa; phylum Chordata; class Aves; order Psittaciformes; family Psittacidae; genus Pezoporus; species Pezoporus flaviventris. The sequence continues at coordinate 14,971,679 of NW_026892595.1, forward strand.
TGCATGTATATATATGCATGTCATTATATATGTATATTTGTAAACATGTATTTTATATGTATGTGTATGCACACTTAATTATATGTGTGCTTATAGCGAGTCTGTTAAGGGTGGATCTATTTCTGCCTGGCCACCTCCTTCAGAAAAATCTATAGATCTATGTGCTTCATTCCCTGAGATGTGCATATATATTGTACCAGGGAAGGCCAGTCCCCGTATTCCACATGGCTCTTGTGATGGGAATTCCACATCCAGTAATTGTCAAGAGCTGTTAGAGAGGACAAGAAATCCATGCTGCCTCTGACAACACAGCAGTCTCCAGATAGCTGGAATCACAGTCGATAGCTAACAAATGGCCATTCCACTTATAGTATAATGAGCCCTGTCTGAGCTTGCTTTTCCCACAGAGATGTAGGCACTAATTCCAACACCATTAGCTCCTTTAGCCTGTCATAATGACAGTTAAAACATGTAATAACATTTAAAACACAGACTGTAATTTCTTTTTCTCTGCTCAGAATTTGTTCTTGGCCAGCAAATGGCTTAATGAACCAGTTTAGCAGACTTTTCTAATTACCAGCTGTCTCTGGAGGATGTTTTTTGTTGTTGCTGTTGTTTATTTGATCTTATTATGCAAAAAAGTCACTAGACTAGCATCCATTTTGGATGCTTTCAGAAACATTTTTCTTTCTAGTTGAAAGTAGGAGGTACTCTAAACAGATTCAAAGTCACTCTCATTAGCTTTCTTAGAAGTCTGCAACTCTGTCAGAGTGGAGTTGGGTCAGTTCACTAAGCTGAAATAATTGTGGTTTTTTGGTAGTATTTTAGTTCTGAGTCAGATAGTGCACCTACAATCTCCAGTTTCTCAGATTTCAACTACAGACCTTTAAATTTGTGGAGAGATAGGAAACAGACCATTAGATCTATTTTAAACCTAACTCCCTTGACAGGGTTGGGCTCCACCCTGGCTTTTATTTAGGGTGTAATTTTTGTAATTTTTGGTTTGCTGTCACATATAAATGTAAAAATTAAAATCTGAATCTTCCTGTGATTAGATTCTAATCATTGGCCTATTATAAGAGTGTCAGCAATGTTTCTTTCTTTTTTCTCCCTTACAATCTGCTTGCTCTTGGGATGCAGGCTCTGCTCCTCTCAGGCTGCAGAGGGCTGGAGATTAGCTTTCTCCTCTTCTGCCCACTCATGGCTGCAGCTTCTAATCATGGTTTCTACAAGCCAGAAGATACAACAGCTTATATGAGATGACACCAGCCTCTCACTGGGACTGGAGCCAAGGAGGCGGGCTCCTTGGCTGTGGGACGTGTGCTGGGGAGGGTCTGTGTAAGAGCTGCACAAAGGAGCTGTGGGAGGTTACAAGATTGCACAGTATCAGGGATGCCAAAAAGGAGACTGGATGTTCTCTGAGAATCTGCAGCTTCATCAGCCCAAATCCCAAGGTGTGCTGAAGGAGGGGCAGGCAGTGCCTGTGCCTATCAGGCTGGGAAATAGAGACTTCTCCAATGGTGAAGGCTGGGAGGCTGTGACTTCTGGCACTAGAGAATGGGGAATGAAAGGAGGATTTAGAGGTCTGCATGCAGCTACAGGGCTGCAATCTCTATCACAGATATGTGGTGGGATACCTCACACAACCAGGGTGCTGCCGTGGATGTATGTAAACTTTTTAGGAAGGACAGGATAGTATGGTTGACAGGGTGATTTGCCCTTTATGTGATAGAGCAGTGTGGATGCATGGAGCTCTGCCTTGGGACTGGTGATGAGCCGCATGAGAGTGATCCCATTGTTGTGGATATCTACTAGAGACCTCCTGATCGGGAATAAGTAGATAAGGCCTCCTTCAGGTAGCTGGACGAAGCCTCTTTCTCACAGGCCATGATTCTCACACGGGGAACTTGAACCACTCTGGTATCAGCTGGAAGGGCAGCACAGCAGGGCACAGGCAATCCAGGGTGTCTCTGGACTGTGTTGATAGTAACTTCCTGACGTAGGTGACTAAGCAGCTGAAGAGGGGCCATGCTCTGCTAAACCTCACACTTACAAACATGTAAGAACCAGTTAGAGGCTGGGGGTGGCGTTGGCTACAGTGGCCATGAAATGATGGAGTTCAGGATCCCATGAGCAGAAATCAAGGTAAAAAGCAAAATCATAGCTCTGGACTTCACGAGGGGAGACTTTGTTGATATTCTCAGAACACCATGGCATATAGCTTCAGAAAACAGAGGGGTTTAGGAGATCTGTTTGATTTTCAAAGATGCCTCTTCTGGCCTTAGGAACAGTCCATCCCAATGAACAGGAAATCAAGCAACAAAGGCAGGTGTCCTGTGTGGATGAATAAGGAGCTCCTGACTAAAGTGAGGCATTAAAAGAAAGCGTACAAGATGTGGAAGCAGGGTCAGATCACCCACGAGGAATATAGAGACATTGTCATCTGAGTGGGCAGGAAACTAATTGCTGCCAGTTAAAACTCTGTTAGGAGCTTGCTTCTGTCCAGACTGAACAGTGTATCATGATTAAAATTAACTATAGGTCTGTACCCTCACTTTTGTTCTGCAGTCTACTTTAGCCTTCAAACAGGATCATGAAACTACTGCCTTGGCTGACATATCTGACCAGTGTTGTCTCAGGCAGCTAATTATGCTCAAACACCATGGCTGGAATATCCAGAGCATATCCATAAACCATGGTTTCAACTGATCCTCTGCAAAGTTACAGTGACTTTTTTATTTCATATTCCACCTAAACCTACAACCTTTTCCTCCTGAGTTCAAACACATCACTAACTGTTTTCACAAACAGTATCTAATTAAATGGTTTTGGAGATAAGTGAGATGAAAGTGCTGTCATCAACATGAATTTCAAGGGATGTGACAGGCTGGAGAAATGTCCGTGTTAAACTGTGTGGTTTTGGTCATACCTTTCATTGTATTGCAATTCCTACACTGGACAAAGATTTATAGCTTCTGTTAAACTAATTGATATGGTTTAAAAAATGACAAGCCTCGAAGCAGACAAAACTATCATTTTCTGCTCCAGTAAATTCTGACACTACTTAGTGTATCTTACTCTGCAGGAAAATCAGAGTTCCCTCCTTCCCACTTCACTAAAGAAGCAGAACACCCAATTGATTAAAATTGGTTAGCACCAATTAAACTTCATATAATCCTTCTCAGCTTGTATTTAGTTATGAAGTTGGCTGCTTATATTTCAGACCTATAAAATTATGGCCCAAATAGCTTGCTTTTTTGCCCTGTATTGGTCTAATAAAAGACTAAATTTCTCCTTAGAATCCTGAAGTCGCTCAGGTATTCTTAGGGAGTCACAGCTAGGAAGACCTCTTGGTTTTATCAAAGCTGTTGCCATTCTTCATGTTACTCTGAATCCTCTTTACCTCTCAAATTAAACTCTGTTTACCCTCTTGTAGTAACTCTTGACTGCATCCACTCATTGGAGAGTGGAGCTGTAAAAAGAACTCTGCCAGAATGTGCTTGGAAAGCGGGATCTCCTTGAGGCTTTACAGAACTTCCAACCCTCCCAAACAGTTTTGGTCAAAATTAAATTAAGGTGGAGATTGTAAATGTATTGTATGCACATTTGTGAAAGCTGGCAGGGAAAATGAAGACCTGTGGGAGTGTCACACTGAGTGGAAGGCAGTTGTGAATCTCTCTTTGAAGAAGCAGCAGCCATCTGGCAGGGGCTCCTGTTTGCAGGATTAAAGAGCACGTGGAAGGATCCAGGAGAACTGGAAGAAAAGCAATGGAAATGAGTTGGACGTCTCGCAGCAGAAAAACAGAATTTGCTGGTCATGAGGGCAGAAGCTGCAGATTTTCATCACAGGATCTTTTCTTTTGACTGCTAGTGGCTGCTCTGTGCAGCCACGCTGGCTCATGTGTGTCCCCAAGCAGTACAGCTGGCCCAGAAAGGCTTCTTTGGCCTAGCCGATGGCACAGATATTGTGAAGCCAGTACTTTACAGGCTGATAAATCATTTATGACCAGACATGCATTTTGTAGTTGTTTCTGGCTTTCAGCTTGAGTTTTGATTGACAGACCACTGTGTGAGCTTGGATAATGGCTTGTATTAGCCAGTGTTAATAATTATACAATAGGAAGAATCAGAGCAGACAGCTTTGATCTAATCTTCAGGCAATTGCCTTGTGATAATAAAGAAGAAAGATGGCAGAGATTCCCCACACTCCGATAGCTCTAGATTATTCTCAATAGGACAATTTATTTATGGCTTTTGATCTTTGTTTAGAGGGCAATGTTTTTTTTAAATGTGTGGAATTTCCCTGTTATTCATGGTCTCTACTGTTTGGTGATACTGGAACTGGGTTCCCGAAACCTAACAGACATAAATTTAAAGACAATATTTAGAAGCCTGTAAAAAGGTGGCCCTGAGACACTCTCATAATCCATGAATAACAAGTTAGAGTTTGCACCATAATTAATATGAAGATTGTGACCGAGCCATTAACCTTTAGTAGCAGCCACTGAGTAAATGTGTCACATAGTACAGAAGGCACAGTAAATCTGTGCAAAGAGGGCACGGTATGTGTGGAGTGGATTCTCAGCTGCAAGCCATGATAGATGAAAGATTATTTATCAGTGCTTTCTCTATTCCTCCTAAGTTTGGGACTTTATAAGGCACAGTTTCTGAATCCTATCTGTTATCTTAATCCCGATTATGGCTTTTTTTAATTTTTTTTTTTAATTGGTGACATTTTATATTAAATGATGAGCTGCTGTGCTTTGGTTTTCTTTGTCTTTTTTTTTTTTTTTTAACTTTAACTTCACTTAATTTCTGCTAATTCCATGTAATCTTCATGGATATCACTCAAGCACTGACTGCTGTTGAAAAGCGCAATACGGGAGAGCTGAAAATTGAGAACTTTATACTCAAATATCTATTCTAACACCTTAACCTAGGAAATCTAGTTTTATATAGTTTGATGTCCAACTCCCTGTGTTTCTTCCTCTCAGACTGTTATGTATATTCACAAGCTTTTTGTTCACACTTTTTGCCTCTAAAATGAAGTCTGCGGGCAGCCTCAGGTCCAGTTTTCTTTTAAATGTATAGTACACCAATTTTATCAACAAGATAGACTAAGTACTGCACGATTCTATGTGACAGATCACTGCCAGAGATTTAGGAAACAGGTTCAAAAATACAACATTGAAATCAGCTGCGTTATTCTGGACTTAAATTTGCATCATACGAAATGAAGCAAAAGTGTCCTCTTTTAGTCCATAGAAAGGTCACAAACATTTCCAGTTTCAGTGTCCAGTTAAATTCACATCATTTCAACACTTAAATATTTTTCCTCCTCAGAATTAATCCATGTATTTCACAAATGTAGTAACTCACTTAAATGAGGAAGTTAAATTGATGATTGGAGTCTTTATTATTTTCTATGTTGCTATAATATTGTATTTCTAATTCACCTATTATCAGGAAGCAGACAGATTATAGCTCCTTCTTTTTTTGAATCTTTTGCTTACTTTCCCAGAAGGTCATCTCTCACCACTCAGCAATATGGCATTTGTTAAGCACATAAACCAATTTCAACTGACTTTTACTCATAAAAGGATGGAAAACCTTTTAAAACTGTACTTAGCTATAGGTAAACCTCATAAGCATCATTGTAGAAAAGATACTTTAACTAGAAAAGATGAAATCATCATACTTGGAGAGAAATGTTACGTTCACACGTGGACGCATGCTCTTATGTTTACCAGTGTTAAACAAAAGGGTAACAATGGCCTGGCTCATGGAAGGTGTCCATTACCTGTGACACTTTTCTAAAGGTGCCAGTCTGATTTAAGAGACTTTGAGTTACAGAGCAGGCTTTTCTCTGATGTTTTTCAGCTTCCAGGGTGACTCTCAGCTGACATATCTCTGGATAGAAATAGACGATTTTAGATGAGGTCCTCTGCACAAAGTCTTTTGCACATGTACTTTGCTGGATATCATCCTTTAGGATACTTTGATCAAAATCTAGATCTATAGAAAAACTTACATATTCCAAACATGAACTTTTGCAGTCACTGTATCTCATAAAACTCATAGCTTCTAACTAGGCCACTAAGCTTATATAGGACTTAGGATGCCTAAAAGCACATATACAAACTTAGAAGAAATCTGTGGGTGAGGTGCCAAATAATTGTGATTCTTTCCTTGGTCTACACTGCAGGGGAAATACCTCTGCAAAAATCCAGATTCACAGATTAGTCCAACCCATCTCACAGAAGTTTTTCCTTGCTCTGACTTGGGAAGTGACAGCTTCTTTCTAGCCTTTGCTCAACTAAGTCTGACGTATTTCAAAGCTTACAAATCTAACTTTTCATGCTAGAAATGCAAACCCCAGTTGCTATGGTAGGAAGTTCAAATCAAGCAATTCAGAACACTTGTGAGGAGTGATCAGAGGATTATTAGCATCAGGTAATGGTCTGGCTCATCCCTACTCTCAGGGATTTCCAGCCTCAACGGAGAGGGAATTTATGCTGCAGCAGTTGTGCTACCACAGTTTAAAGCTTGATGCCCTGAAAGAAACCCTCAACACTGCACTGATTTATTTTAATCTGGTAGACTACATATGACAGAGTTTCCCTTTAAATGGGTGAGATGCATTTGCAAAAGTGGCAATTTTTTTATTTAGCTATTTGCTATTTTGTAGTTTTTATTTTCCATTCAGACTAGTGGCAAATGATCCAATTACCAAAATCCTACATGCCAGGAATTTTAGTGTGAAATTTAGGTTCCATTCCCTGCAAAGTAATTGGGAGACTGAGCCACATAAATCTACCTCATATAATAGGTCTATGCAAAATCTGGCATTTCAGTAGAATATTTTGTACCTAAAGTAGATCTGCAGCTAAGAGTGCTGGAAAGTCCACATCACCATGCTTTGAACCTGTTCTAAATTCGTATCAGATTATACAATTTGAAAATGTATAAATAAAGATTCCATACCTCTCACGTAGTGTGAATGTTTAGCTTAGAATGCTCATAAAAGAGAAAGCAGCCTAGGTCAACCGAAGAAGGTCAATTGTAATAAAGAAAGATTGAAAAAAAAAAATAAAAACCAGACATCTTCACTTTCTAAAGTGGTTCATTAAAACTATATAAGGTAAAAGAATATAAGAAATATCATGAAATATACTTGTCTACATTTCACACTCTACCACCATTTGATATAATCTGAATGCCACAAATTCAGTTTGTGAGATCTAATTGAGTTGGCAGTGACCAGGAGAAAAAAATTACATTGATGAATATCCCTATATTAACTGTAAATAATTAAGGAAGACCTTGTCCTGAGCACAGATAGAACATCACATAAAAAGTTATACAAACCGAATTATAACTTAAAAGGCACCTTTAGTAGGTATTCATCATCGGTAATTGCAATAGATAGGAATATCACAATTATTCATAATGTTATGAAAGTGATATCTTAAAATATGTTCCATCTTTTGTCAAGAGAAAATGTATTACCATTGTACAACATGACTAGGCAAAAAATATCTGTTGGGAAACTGCAGGGTAAAAATAGCCATACATGGCCAGATAAAACATTCACTGACTAAGAACATAGGTCTACCAAAAGCGGAAGTATTAGACATATGCTGGAAAATCCTTGGTATGTCATCCAGCAATGTGTGATTCCAGATGTCCATGATCCAAAGATTCAATCTGTATGCAATATAGACTTTTCTTTGCAATGCATATTGATGATTTTTTCCTTTGGCCTTTGTGAATTTGTTTTGTTTCTTTCTGAGGCTGTGTACATTTTCAGTGTCCAAAAGTTTTATTTCATTCTCTTAATGATGTTTTATGTGGAAAAAAAACACTCCTGCTTGTTTCTAATAGCCTACTTATAATTTCAACAGCACTACCTTTCAGTCCCCATGCTGTTGGTAACTTCTTGGAATTTCTGAAGCCAATAGAGTTTAGTTCACTTTGGTTTTTCTTGTTAATCTCTTTTTAATCAACAATAAATATATGTTCATTATCTAAGTTTTAATCTGAAAGCAGACAGTCTGTCTTGTCCACTTACAACTTAATTTCCTTAAACGTTTAGTGAGTTAAAGGATTATTTTAAATCCTGTCCTGGGTTCAGCATCTTTTGAATTCCTCCCCTTTAACTAATTCCTGCCCTCAATTAATGCTAAGATTCATGAATAAGTGACATCTCTTTAGGGGAAAAAAAAAAAAGGCATGTTCTCAACTATGTAATTTCTCTGCGTCCTTTCTGTTCTCTCTGTTTTCTGCTGTAATTTCTTTTGTAGCTTCAAAAATATCCCAGTGTGGAAACTTATCTTATACAGAGACAGAAGTATCTTTCAAACAAACAAAAAAAGTCGTCTGTTTTATCAGTTTGCACTTAAGACTCCTCTACTGAATCTTCAATTTGAAACAATTTCTTAAATTCAACCCCTGTGAAGATGAATTTCAATGTGGAAACCTCCCATGAGCTCTTTTTTCAGCAAATGCTAGCACAAAGAATTCATTTAGCTTTTTTTGTGATAGCCTTACTTTTGTGTTTCTTTATACCTCAACTAGAAATCAGCAGTACATGCTGGCAAAATTCCTGCATTTGTTGGTTTTGAAAGACTTCTTAGGTTTTGATAATATTTTTCAGGAGTTCTACCTCAAAATAATTTTTGGCCTGCCCTGTTACAGCCTTATGTTTAATTACAGATTATTTATGCTCCTTTCTAACTTTCTTATTTGGACAAGTATTCCTTTTTTTTTTTTCCTTAGGAGCGCCTTTTACTTTCAACAGTCTCTGGAGTTAATTATGCTAGAATTTTGTTTATCATTTTGATTTTATCTGGTCCTTTCAGAATCTTCCTTTTTGATAAACAATGCATATATACTCAGTGTTTTCACTGTCATGTCTCAGAAAATCTTCATGCCACCTACAAGCATTTCATCCTTTTCCGCACTCCTGATAAGTCCCTTGTAACCTAAGCACTTTTTTATCTTTTCCTATAAGGATGTTGAATTTGAGTATATTTTTATACTAATATTAGAGAAACTTTTTTGTGACTATGCCTTGAAATTGTTTCTACCTGTTGTTCAGGACTTAATCAAGAGTAGCTTTACTTTCGTAGCTTTTCTTTTGTAGTTTTTTGAAATGACTGTTCCAAGAAACTGCTGCTTATGGTGCCTAAAATTATTGTCTACACACAGCATAAATGAAATTCCCTGCTACTAGTGGAGTTTTTTCCCCTCATAAGCACACATACTTCCTCTAGAGTACTCTAAGTATTTTCCCTATCACATTTGGGTTATCCCAACTAATACCATAGGCCAAATCTATATTCATCCTCACATATGGAAATTCAGTCCTGGCAATTCAGTCTGTAAGGATTCTGCAGTTCTCATTGCGTTATTCAGCTTTGTTTTCTCTAAGGTGTAACATCTCTCTGTCATCAATATGATTTTTTTGTCATTTGTTCAAAAGGTTTAAAACAACCAGTCAGATCTAATAAGGAATTACAATGGATACAGTTCAGGATTAGAGCTGATCTGGAATTTTAAAGCATGATTTCTAGTACATGCCACAATTTTTTGACACTGAATTAGTTTACTAGCATGTTTAGTGAACTGGTTTTTGAAAGAAAGTTCTCCATTTCTAAACGTCTGATTATATCTAAGTGAAAAAAGTAAAATGTTAGTTCACAAAAATCAAGACAAGCACATAAAACCGGCTATGTTAAGCCTTGCTGTATCTAGTAAATCTCAGACCCAAGTCATACACTCTGGTGTCTTGTAACTCACATATATGTCTTTATTTCATCTTTTGTTTGCTCTGTGGCACCTCTCTATACAACAGGGGAAAAAATGAAATGTCAGGAGATGGTATTACTTGAAAATTGGTTCTTACTTTGGTCTTTCCAGGGTTTGATTCCTAGCTATGCTGCTTTCTCTCTTTGACATTTGCCCTTGTTTCTGACTGTAAGGGGTTTGAGTTAGACTATATGTATCAGGTATAGAGAGCAGGAAATTGCCTAGATTGTTACAGAGAATAATAAATAGCATAAGCCACATGAACTGTCATCTTAACACTCCTTATTTCTGGGGAGGTTTTGGGAAGTTGGCCTAATAGATTTAACTACTCATTACTGTAAAAGAGGGTGGTGGCAATATTTGCTTGAGCTAAATTAAGCTCTGTTCTATTGCTTGTTAATGACTCATATAGGTGACAATAATATTCATCCCCTCGTTTTTGCAGGTTATCTGTTTTACAAAACATCTTACAACCTCAATGAGCATCATGAAAAATATTTCTGTATTTTATTCTTCCCAGGAAAAATAATACAATCCTGCTTAATCATTGGCCTCAATTTTCTCTATAAAAATTTGAACTGCAAAATAAGTAGAAAATATTCCTAAATTAGAATTAGCTCTTTCTGGCATACACTTGTTATTAAGGGCACCATCAATTTTGTTTCTTGACTAGAAACTCAGAGGGGCAAACGGAATTGATATTGACAAATCTAGGAGAGTTTTGTGAGCCATTGTTGAGGAGTGGTACAAGGGCTCCACAGATAGAACAAGAGAAGTTCAAGACTGAAATCAGATTTTAGAAAGGAGAGATGGTGGTAAATGTGAATCATGTGCTCTGATCACTGGTTCTGCTGTGGGTGATACTGGCAGTTTGATGCTATTTAAAAATATAATACTTAACACAGGCACAGAGGAGAATCAAGATTGCTTTTTACATATTTCCTTAGAATAGTTTGCAACGTGGTTGTTTTTGTAAGCTCTGGGTAAAATAATTTTCACTATAATAAATCAAAATATATTCATAAGGTAACATGAGGTTCATTTCAGCTAGTAATATGACATTATTATGACACAATTCAGTTTTTACATGAACTCTAAATCAGCAAATAGTGTTAAGTGTGGTTCTGTATACATAGCCATTCAAAAAAATCCTTGAACATATGCTTAGCCATAAATACACAGCACAATCCCCCACAGAAGTAGGAAATTAATATATACCATATGTTTTCCTGAAAAGGGATGAATTTCTAAATTTGACCCTATAACATATTACTCAAAATAAATAAGCATTTGTTTCATAAATGGCTATTTATAAAATGCCAATGTTGACAAGTAATAATTGGAATAATAATTGGAAAAGTGTAGGTCTCCTGCAAGTGTATTATCTGGTTTAGAAATACATCTCCACCTTGTAGGAAGTCTTCAAAATCGTGTGACATTTACTTTTCTCTTAAGGCCCATGAATTCAAATACAGATATTATGAAAATTAACTTTTACTCATCTTAAACCAAGAAATTAGATACCTAATCCTTTCTAATGTAGCTCCATTCATCAGTGCCCTTTTGTACAGATTTGTGTTGTTTTTTTTTTGCCAGAGGCACCTGAGCACCAGGTAAGAATATTATTTTAAAGTCTCAGGGTGAGGGGGCTGCTCTCCTCTGTTTTATGTCTGCAGAGGCCCTCACCCTGCCCAGCCCCTAGTGGGTTTCTGTGTGGGAAGGTGCTGAAGGCTGCCTTCACACTTGTCTGTCACCTACAGGCAATCACAGACCTTGTTAAAGCTTTGGAAAATTCTTCACCTTTCATTCAGGCTAAATGGATGAAGCAATTAGGATCCCTTGTGGGGTAAGACAGCTGGAAATAGGCTTGGAAATTGTGAGCAGGGAAGCCACCTACTGTTGTTCCTCCTGCCTCAGGAGAAGCCAGACCTCTTGTGTACACTCTGTAAGTAATCAGCACCAAGAAAAATATCTCAGCTTGTATTATCACTTTCTCCTTCCAAGAAGAACTAGCTAGGATCTTGGCTAGCCACTCAGGTCAGAGACATCATGAGACGCTAATATTATATCTTTTAAAAAAAACTACTGGGCTCTCCTTCTTCAGTTTCCAAATTACAATTCAACAAATTAAAGTGATACTTTGATGATTCATGCTTATGTGCTAAAGTACAGTAATGCACAAAGAAAATCTGGCTCCTTGGAGAGGGAAATCAGCTTTGGTAGTAAGAAGCACATTCTCCACGTAATATTTAGCAGTCATGATGGAAAACACAATAAATTGAGGAGAGGGAAACGAGTGCTTGAGAGGCTGTAGCTTTCCAAGATGAAGTCTTTTAGTGACGGTACTAGTTTGAAGTGCTCTGGACGGCAGTATATCCCTTTCAGCTATATTGCACAATGAACTTTGATTCAAGAAGTGATATGGCTAAAAGTAAAAAAAAAAAGTAAAAAAAAAATTTTAAAAAAAAGAAAAGAACTCTTTGCCTGACAATTTTCATGCAAGAGCTTTTCTGTTCCCTAGTCCATCTCAGAGGAAGAATCCAGGTTCTTTATACCAGGGGTGCACAAAATTATCATCAACAGTACATCAATTACAAATTATAGAGGAATTCACATCCAAAACCCCCACCTAAACTACACTCTAAACTGGTAGTTTAAATGCATTCAGAATGGCTGAGTTTGATCCTCTGAGATCTCTCCAATCTAATGCAAATCCAAATGGTTTCCTGTGAGCAGAGATCCCTTATCCTGTATGTTATTTTGATCAGTGAAGAAACTAATGCATGAAATACCTCAATGTATTGTATTATTAAGTGCTTAAGTGGTATACAGACTGCGAAGCTCAGTGTTATGCTGTATCTGCCTGATATCCTATAACACAAAAATATTATGAGAATAAGAATTTGCATTACATGTTAGGAATTCTTTTCTGGTAGTACAGGAATGCTGTTTAAAAGTATTTTTCTATATTTTAATGCTTTATGTATTCAATATGCATTTCATCCTAAATGCTTTATAACACAGAAATCCTGGGAAGATTAAGTTATGGCAATGCCAGTATTGTCATAATATGCATTATTTCAAGACAGAAATGGTAAATCCCTCTATCTAAACAGACATCAAAGCACTGCAGTGATTCTTTTTCTTTTCAGATTGAAACAATGCATTTATTCTTTATCATTTCAGGGAATTCAGTACCAAACAATGTCATGTGAAAGACGCGCCTCAATTCTGAGAATACTGCATGTGAAAATCCATCTATGTCATTTCTGTCAAATTGCTGACTTTATTTGTTAGTGTGAATTTGGGACAGATCACAGTGTGAGTAGAGAGAGAGCAGCTCTCACAGTGAACAAGCAGAAGTGGAACTAAGGCTTAAAACCTACAAGTTGGTTGGGGAAAAAAAAAGAAAAAAAAAGTTTTAAAGGAGACCTTGAAATGTAATCCCAACTGTGTATCTAAGGTGCATTTTGCTGAATGGCTGGAGAAGCAGTAAAGGAGGACATGAAAACAGTGATCTAGAAGATGGCATTTGTGATCTGATCCTCCTCTGTGGTTCTCATAAATTTAAATACAGTTTAGGAGGTTCAGCTGCACTGGGAGATATTACCCAGTTTTTTGCAGTTTTACACTACAGGCTGGCAAACAATCTTACTACAGAAAGATATAAGGAAATGTCAACCTGTAAGAAGACCACCTGGTTTTCATCCTGGCTCCAAGGAAATGAAAATCTGCATTCAGAAATTTAATTCGACTATGCTGGCAGCCTGAAAATGTTTGGTAACCGTTCTGTTAAGATTATTGCTAAAAGCTGCCCCCTAAAACGTTAAAGATTAGGCAATTTTTAAGAATTCCAGAGTAGTAACAAGAACAACATCACATCTCAGTAAGGTTACTCTGCCCTTTTGTATTCCGTCTTCTACAGTATTTGGGCTTCTACTGCTGCAGCGGGATGGCAGGCTTTTTTTGACTGAATTATGGGTTTTGTTATCATCAAAATGTTTCAGCAGCAATCAGTTTTTATCTTTTCTCATAAAAGAATATAGATTTTGAGGGTAAGATAGTTGAAAATAAGAAACTAAACACTACAGAGCACAGTCTTCCGCAGGAACTCAATGGCTGAAAATGGACATGAAGGAACTATTCTGCATCAGCTTAGCTCCCAGAATCAGTCAGGGGCTTCAGCTTTTAAGAAATGGAAAAGGACATGCGTTCGGAAAGCAGGAAACACCCATAAAAAGTTGGCTTTTTTCCTACAATTTGACTTTTTATGGATATCTTTGTTGGTAAATTCCATTGCTCCAGAGAGTACAAAATTACTTCTTGCTGAATAGTTTTTTTATTAACTCAATTTTCTTACACTGTTTTGTATATAAGCTCCAGTTCAAACCGATAAATACATAAGCTCTTTTAATGTTTTCAAGAACATAACAACCAGCTGATTAACATGTCAGTCCTGTGATGCTAAAAAATTGGACTAAATGGAAGACATGAAATATCATGACTTGAAAATAATACATTTTCACTTATCATTTTCTCTCTCAATATGCAGTACCCCTGAAATCAGAAATACTGTGTTTTGCAAGTGAGACTGGAAGATGGGTTTCTTTCTAAGTTGCTCATTGCTGTTATAGGTCCAGACTACAGGAGTAAAATCCATAATAGACAATCTAGAAGGATATGAGCTCTCTGACCAGGGCACTGTACTTGAGCAAGGTGAGCAGAGTGGGTCAGGTGATGGTGACAGACTCCATCAACAAACCGATGACCATCAGAAAAATGCGAGATGGCAGGTGAAAGGTCATCAATCCCAAGCAACAAGCCAGGTCCACTTGCCATTGCTATAAGCAGGGCCCTGAGACCACATCTCTGGAAGCACATGTTCCTCAATCTTATCCCACCACCCGTGCAGCCACCACTCCTTCCTATGCAGCTAGGAGAAAACAGGAGAGTCTGTAGTGGTGGATGGAGATAGTTTGGAGGCAAGGCCTGGTCCTACTTCCAAGATGAAGAAAGGATGGGACTCTTAATCTGAATGTTCTTGCTGTAGGTCAAAACGGAGACCAAACTACACCTACAAGGCAACAGAGCTACTCTGCATTAGCAGAGCTCTGACACTTAACTCAGATGTGTCAGTTGAACCTGGCAATTCTTTATGTTGTTGTTGCCCAAGCAGGTGGATCAATAGAGGGCTTGCCATGAAATCTTATCCTAGGAGAAATTAGGAACTGTTCACCATCCTTATCTCCCACTAGAAGGTAAAAGACCCTTAATACTTTTGAATAAAATACCACAGGACCTCCTGTCTTTCACAGCACAAAGAACTATATGAAGGAAAAAATGCATTCTTTTTTGTCCGAAACTTGATGGGGGAAACAAGCTTTTGGTCATAGAAAGGTTTTGAGTTGGACTTTGGTTTTCTGACTCACTTAAGCACCAAAGAGTGAATTAACCAGGACAACATGGCTAAAAGGGCACTCAGCTTCTCATTTAGCATGTTCTCCACTGCTGGGGATTTGATAAGTGACCAGACTAACAGGCTGTGTGTCTGAGCTGAACATAAGTGTAACTGGCTACCCATAGTCCATAAATAAGCTCAGCTGGATGCTGCAGGGTGACTGAAGAAGGTGCACCATGCAGAAGCCTATTAGTGGTGGGGAGGAGCATTTTAAAACGCCTCTGTTCTTCCTGCTTCTGGGCCTGGCAATACCTGAATTCATCTTTGACGCAAACCCAAATCTCCTTGCAGTTTCTTTGACCTTTCTGAGGTTGCTCACAAGCCACCAGGTAACAGTTCAAATCATGGCTTTTTTCTTTTTTTCAATCTGCCTTCTCTAAATTAATAATCCTCACAAAGGTTGAACCAATCCCAAACTATATGTGCTGGTAGTGTCTGCTTTGGTTTTCTTGGCACATATTACATAGATTCAGAGCAAATAAACAAACAAAAAAAGCCTAGTAAAAAATGAAAGCATTCCTTTGTACTGCCTAGAATAAAAATGGTAGAAAAGAGTGAACAGAGCCAAAACAGTTGCTTTTCCAGCCCTTGGATGCAGTACACAGGTAGAGATGTAAGCAGTGCCAGGTGACCCAGCTCTTTAATCCCAGTTACTACTCATGCAAGATTATACTGTTTGCAAACGCAACACAAGCTTAGAAACTATGTGGGAAATAAGGTTGCTACTTACACCCAGAAGAAATCACAAGCTTCTCACTGATAGCTCAAGAGCAGAAATAGAAGCAAGATTTCCTATGAATTTGTCATTCAGCTCCAGTTAACAATATGACAGCATGTTAGTAATGGCGCTTTGCTCATTTCTGGCAAGGGAATTCCACAATCTGTTCTACATGGGCCTCAGATTCCTCCAGGTTAATCTAATGCATGATCTCCAGCCTGAAAAGCTTAAATACTCACAGCTTTTCTCCCCAAGAAACAAACATATAATCAAATCTCATGCTTCAGGGAATAAGCTGATGGCTGCAGGCTCTGCGAGGAATACTTTCCTTATTTTATGGATTTGCACAAATTGTGGGGTTTGCCTTTCCTCTGAAGCGTGAAGCATTAGCTACTGCTGGATGCAGAATACCAGGCTTAATAAAGCAATGTTCAGAGCTAGCAGAGGCTGTGTTTTTATGTTTTTTTGTCAGAAACACTCTGGTTTTCCCCCTAAATTCTGAGGCAAGGGAGAACTGTTAATTGGCAGCACTGTTTACAATGAATATATCTGAAAATGCATGCACCAAAAATGGCACTAGCTGCAAAGCAAACATGACTGATTATCGGGGCATCATACCTACGCCTGGGATCTCCTTCAGGATCAAAGGTTCTGCTGCATGTAGATAGAAACACAGATTTTATGAATGTTTCTCAAGTAAGCAGATCTCTCTGAGGGTTTCTTATAACTCTCCAGTTATTATTTTATGGGCCAGCAATCAAGCTGTCCTTACAGCACAGATAGTAATGTAGTTGCTGTTCAGTTTGCAGACGACACAGTACCACAACTGAATACAAAAGGCTTTTCCATGGGAATAAGAATTCAGCTGTAAAAATACCTATGGCACAGGTGGGCTCTTCTCACTGAGGCAGCTAGCCCTCTTTGTCTCACAACTGACACTCAGAAGGCAGCAATTCTGACTCATTTTCACAAAATTAGGTTTCATTCCACCATTACCGCTTCCCTATAAATTCTACACAGTGTCAGGACAAAGTGTGGAACCCAGGAAAGACACTGCAGCTAAATTATCTCAAGCAAGGGAAAATCCTTGAATATTTTACAAGACTGAGTGGCCCTGCATATTGTGCTAGTCATAAACAAGCACAATGCGAACTCACATCTGGGTTCTCAGCTTCTAAATATACTGAAACTGCCAAGGCAACAGATGAGATTTTCTCATCAAGAGCCATTGAGCAGACACTTATTCTGTGATAAGTTTTAGACCAAGAAGAAGTAATATGGCCTTGTCACAGGTAAAGTTTGTGGCTAGAAATAAACAGCCTCCATTTTATGCCAATCTTCTTAAAGAAGAAAGGCCATTTATGCTGACAGCAACAAGAAAAGAGCAGATAAACAAGGTGACCTGCAAGTTCATTTAATAGTTGAGTAAATGTAGGAAGGTTTTTTTGCTAGAAAGCCAGGTTTATTAAAAGGTGGTTGCAACAGAGCAAATTCAAGCTATTTGCCTTTAAACCTGCCTTTAAATTATTTCTCCTTTTAAATTTTAAATGTTCTGTGCAGTTAATTAATCTTCTAGTTCCCTTTTGGTTGGCATCTTTGGAGGTGGAACTATGAACAAAATGCCTCCTGGAAACTAAAGTGAGCCTCTCAGGAGGTTATCTAATAATATTCACTCCCTCTAGGTGATTACCGGAGAACCTCTGATATTTCAAAGTAGAGACATGGCAAGAGTCAGAACAGTTGTCAGGGACCTTAGCTCAGAGAGTGCTTAATCAGGAAGGGATTACCTTACATTTTGCCTGTCTACTTTAATGCATCTGATGCCTATCATCCCTCAGTTGATGCTGGAAGTTGTACAGGACAAGTCCCACTGTAGATGTGAGTGGTGCTGGTCACAGAGCAGCTCTCGCCCCTGGGTGCAGATCTGCAATACGCACATGGGAGTTCATAAGAACAGCAAAGAGAAACAATGGAGCAAATTGCCAAAAGACATGGCTGAGAGCAAAATATAGCAGAGAATCCAAAGTACCTCATAAGTGAAGCATAAGACTAAGAAAATGTATAAAAATAGAAAAGTATGCTGTTTAATCTCCCAGTTAGTGGTTAGGTGGAATTAAGACAGCAGCACACAGTGGTTGAAAATCAAGAACAATAGTAGGAACCAGGGCATGGAAAACAAACCTGAATTATTTATAACTCTGATTCTCAAGTGACAAGAATGAACAAAATAAAAATAGAATAGGAAAACTAGTTAAACAGGAGAACAAATCACCTGGTTACCAATTTATGAAATAAATAACTTTTCAACAAAAATTGTAACTTGGAAAAATGTGCATTTTCACACATAGCTCAAAAATCACATAAATGCCAAGTGACATGACAGTTAATGAAATAAATGCTCTTTTTATGAACAACAGAGTAGTAAAGCAAACAAAATAGATGCATAAAATGGGTAAATTTCCAGCGTATTTGTTATTGCTGCCTCTGAGCTGTAGTAAATTACAAACTCATTTTTACTTTTTTTTTTGTGTGTGTGTGTGTTCATGAATACATTTTTGGGACTGGTTTTCCACCCTCTTCTTTCACAACTCCATTTTTTAGATATTTATATTCTTCTTTAAACTCTATAAATAAGAAGTATCCAGGTCTTTTCTATTTGAGGGAAGAAGGCTGAAAACTCAGAAGAAACTTTATTATGCATTTCTGAACTTTCTTTGCATAAATTGTGTTATCTGCAACCACATCACTTCCATGAAACTTGCTTTTGTCTGGATATTTTTCCCCTTACAAGTGAAATCCAAAGTAAGTTTTCCTCCAAAAATCATGGACTTGTCCGCCCTGTGGTTTTCTGCTTTAGCTTTCTTTTCTTGTTTATAGTACAAAATCACAGTATGTTGCCTTTATTTACTGCTCACTACACCTATAAATAAAGGATGTAGGATTATCAAGACAGAGTGGACTGAAGTAAAAAAGATGAAAGATTTATTTGAAAAACAAGGTGACCATTCCCAGTCACAGAGAAAATGTTCTTCTCTGACTCTGATTACATTCTCTGCCACCCCCTCAAAGAAACCTCAGCAAGCCCACACCCTGAAAGAAGTGAGATTAAAGTTAAGGACCTTTAAATTAAGATATGTCTTTGTTTTCATCCCCTGTAGAGTGATTTATATTGGTTCAGAAGACTATCCTGCTTTGCATCCATGTGGTGTTCCTTTTTGCAGAGATAAATGAGCATGCAGAGGGGAGGCTAAACAAGAACCATAGCCAAAGTTTTTCAGTGCATTTATGAGTTCATATGTACAAATATAACAGGGTTTTAATTACTTACTGTTCTTCTTTTATTATTTTTTTTCATTAAAACAGCAAGACACTAACATAAATTTGGTAGCTAAAGTCTGAAACCACTTAGGTGTACCCCAAAAAAGATATGCCTATATCTAAGCTTATTTTTAAGTCAAGGTGAAGGATCTGATTCTTGAGACGCATCGTTAATGCAGAAGAACAGGCGCCCATTTAACCACCCATCTTACCTGCTCTTCAGAGCAGGTTCTTGCTACAGATTCCCTCAATTCTTATGAGTCCCGTGGCTTCACAGAGATCAAGATGTATTACCTAAATTGGTTGTATCTCTTTCTTATTGAATTTCTCAATCACACCATTCAAGATTTATCCAGAACAGATTAATGCACTGTAACTCAAACCCTACTTAATCTAGCTGCCTGGTTAATGTGTAGTTCTGTGACTTTTGCATGAAATTCAAAAAACGCATTTCAAATGATTCAGCGAGAGAAAATAAACCCAACAAATTAAAAAAACATCCTGCTAACTGAAAATCTCATTCACATTGGAACAAAATTAATAAAGTAAAATAAGAAATGTGTCAGACCCTAAGGACTATTTCCACCACCCCCACCCCCCAACTCTTTCTTTACCTTTACTGATCATTAAAGCTGCTAAATATACTGACAGTCCTTTACCAATGGAGCTGAGTTGAAAAAGAGAATAACAAAATATAATATCTTTAATTTAAGAGTCACTAGGAACTCTTTGATGGATTCTTCACTGAATACACCATGTCCAAAGGCATCCCAATCCTGACACTAAGTGAAAAACAACTGCTTATTTGCTTTATCATTTCCCCAGGCTGCAGAACAGAAACATAGTG
Organism: Pezoporus flaviventris; assembly: GCF_033815535.1. Lineage (NCBI taxonomy): Eukaryota > Metazoa > Chordata > Aves > Psittaciformes > Psittacidae > Pezoporus > Pezoporus flaviventris. Next base: position 14,991,830 of record NW_026892595.1, read on the forward strand.
GGGACTTTATAGAGTCACAGGTGGTATCAGTTTTCAGTCACTGTTGATTCAGGGTGACATACATATCTATATCTTATTAAGCACAAACACTCTTAACCACTTGATTTTGACTCTTAACAGCTTGAGATTTTTCTTGCTTGCTTGTCCCTCCAATCTTCATTCTAGTTTGCTCTGAATTATTGATCTTACAATTGTAAACAAGAAAACCATGCAGGAAACTGGGGACTATGCCTGGATATCATTTGGACTGGGATTTTAGACTTCAGTATGTTTCTGTCTTGCTAAGGGGGAAATAAACAGCATCATTGACTGAAATTAATGGCAGTGAGACAAACCCAAGTTTTTTTCTTTATTTAACTCCAAAAAAAAAAGCTATGTTTTATTTTCCTATGACAGCTGGCTATCAATCATGCATGAGTCATGAAATCTTTTCATGACAATCGCCCGATAAGATAGATGCAGGTATTTACAGATCCAGTAGAGCTGACTCCCAGCAGTATTAAATTCGTCAAAGGCTTCAAGAATCATTACAATCCAGTTTTTAAAAAAAATCTTTCCTTTTTTTTTCCCTTTTTTTCCCCAGACCAGGTGATTGTTTCCTCTTACATTGTACAAACAAAATTTACAAGAAATTAAACTTTCTTCAACCTCTTTGCTTTTAATGATTTTTCACATGGTTTAGAGAGTTTGATGATCTTTTAATTATCTGTTTTAGTCACAACATGCAGTTCATTTCTCTTCTCTCAAATCCTGAAGCTATACAGTGAAGTAGCTACTTCATGGGTAACTTTGTAAAATTCATGATCTGAGATCTACTGATAATATCTCTCAGGTCATCATTATCAAGATTTACAAGCATTGTAATGTCTTAGAGGTAATTCAACTAGCAAAAAATACAGTTATTTTGGGGTATGTTTGTATGTAAGATGACATCTCCACTCACACTGAAATTCCTGGATATTAGACAAATGTAGAATACTGGCATATATGTGAAATTCACAGGCTCTGTCTCTTTTCTTTATTCTCATCATATTAAAACTAATTAAATGTCTTACTTATTTCATCTGAAGAAAAGAAAGAGAGAAGAAACTTTCCAAGTAACAGATTCTACTTCAAGAATACATAATGAAACTCCTGATTATCCAAGATTTATGGATCTTTCATTTTAGGAAAATATTCAAAATATAGTTCTCTTAAATGTTTCAAACTTTATGAATTCAGTATTGAGTGATAATAGATAAACAGGACATAAGAGCTATTTATGGCAATTGCAAGAGATCAGTTGTGAATAGAATATACTGTTCAGAAACTGGAAGTTCTTTAGGAGAGAAGGCATCTTCAGATATAATTTTATCTTGTGCTATGAAGCCTTTTAAACACCAAGTTTGAAATAGAATAAAAATGGCAAGACACAGTGGTTTGTAATTTCAATACTTCTAGAATAATCTTAATCATAATCATAACCCCATGATCTACTGGTGTGATTCTGCCTATTAAAAAAAAGGGGGGGGGGGGAAAGGAGTGAGAAAGAATGTGGGTGAAGTGAAGAAAATAATTTTGTTCAATTTCCAGAATCTGATTCAATGAAATAAAAAACTAGATCATCCCATCTCAGTGTGGTTCCTTATTAGGTGGAACTGCAGTGTCACCGTGAACACTATAAAGGGAATCAGAGAAAGACTATCCATAACTAACAGTAAAGAAAGACTGTGGTAGTCATTGGACAGCCATTGTGAAATACCTGACTCCTATGTACTGCACATAATTGGACATCACTCCCTTTTTATTTTCCTCCATTGGAGACTAGATATAGCTGCCTAACTCAAAAATCTTCTTTTATATTTTTAAGATCAGGTTCTCCTGTAACTTCCAAAGTAAACTAGATAAGTAGTATACTTCAGAATTGGTTTGGAGCCTGAGACCAGATCTAAGCAGAACTTTGCTCACACTGGTTAGTTGCAGTGTACTCCATGCTGGGATTAAAGTTATCCAAGAAACATGCGAGGGAGTGGAAATAACTTTATTTCCTCTTTATTCATTTTGTACACATTCAAGTGTCAGTCACAAAAGGAGATGTAAAGGATGACCAACTTAAGAAAAAGAAATGAGCTTTACTCAGTTTTTTTTATTATTATTATTTTTTACTTATAAAGTTAATATGAACTTCTAAAGTAATTTCTTTTTGTTTGACTACAGTAAGACAGATCTGGAATTTTAAAGGCTAGAGATCACAAGAAATGAGAGAAAGAGAAAATAGACCTTCTTTAGCTGAATGGAACATTTCTTGTTTTGCCTCGACTTTGTCAGCAACGAATGATCTTCAATTACAGGTTATTGAAAATACATTAAAGAGCTAATGACCCCTACCGGGAGACACCAGAAATCATACAATACATTCTGTAGAGCCTTCCACAAGCACGGCAACAAAGGCACATAATCCAATAGCAGATATACCTTTATTTGAAGAAAGAAAATCTGTCATTTTTCTTCTACTGCTTTACCTGTCAAAGGGATTCAAAACCTGAAAAAAAAAAGACAAAAACCATACAAATCTTAAGTAAAAGAGATTGCCTCAAAATGAAAGTCAGGCTTTTTTATCTAGACAGCTGCTAAGACAATGAGAAATCTTAACCAGAATAATTTTGGTGGCGTCAGCTCTGATAAGAGTTTTGAGCAACAGTTGTGGCTTCTCATTGTGGAAGGAATGAGGACAAGTGTTACATGCGCTCTTCAAGGAAGACATGACAGGTTAATTTAGGAGCAGTTTTAATAGAAAAGAAAAACAGCTGACAGCCACTGATAGCTACTAAAAGAGATATTAAATTAGATTCTCTAAGGAGCAGAACATATGGACAAAGACTGAGAGACCACGTTGCTTCAGGAAGAAATAGATTTGGTGTAGGCCAATATTCAGATTAGGGTAACAAGTGTGACCAGGTAAGCCAGAAGTCTCTACAGAATTACTGAATGACAAAGCTTGGCCACTGGAAGACCTTCAGCTTGTCCCAGCACCACTCATACAACAACATGAGAGATCCCTTATTTATTCATAAACACGTGGCCATGCTCATTTGAAAGTGTTTCATAGACAATATTAATCTAGTGTAAGGCCTGATCTTTCACTCTGTGCACCCAATTCTTAAGTAAATCATTGGGCAAAAAAGGTGCTCGGCAATATCAAACTCTCCACCTGGCTAGGTTAGCTAGAATAAGAGGATAAGGCCTTTGCAGCTTGTGAATATAGCCATAATTTATTTTAAAATTTCAATCACTTTTGAAAACAGACAAAAATAAATCTCTCTACATTTCCAAAGCTTCATCCGCAATGCTACAAGTTTTGTTTTTACAAAAACTGGTTGGACAAGGCCTTGGGTGATATGATTTAGCATAAGGTGCCCCTGCCCACGGCAGGGGGGGTGGAACTAGATGATCTTAAGGTCCTTTCCAACCCTAACTATTCTATGATTCTATGATTATTTCTAGAGGAAGCTGGTTGCAACTCAATAGGCCATATGAACCAATAGGCTCTTTTCCAAGGCTTTTTTTTCTTGTCTAGATGTTATTTTCTGATGCAATGGTTTTTTAAGAATTGAAAATCCTCTGCCTATGTAGGCTTCATGTTAGGTCATGCTATGATTCCATTTAAAGTTGCATAATATCTGTAGCATGTTATTATTTCTATCATCATCATCACTCTTGAAACTATAAAAATGCAATAATGAGACATTTCAAGGACAGGTCATGTTTAAAAATGTCCAGGATTGTCTAACCTTTATAGTGGGTTGTCAAGTCCCTTAATTCACAAATAGCAAGTGATGAAAATTACAGAAGAAATTGCCTGTTCTTCAAATAAAAGAGGTTGAATCAGAATTACTTTCTGGAAACAGAATGTTACTAATGTGTGTGGGTGAAAACAAATGACAAGAAGTTCTGCTTTTCTTGGCATTTTTAAGGTCTTGAGAACAAAGATCAAGACTTTGAATGCAAATAATTCATGTTTAAAGTATTTCAAACCACTTTTAGAAAAATTCAGTGTTGAATCTGCATTCTACTCACAGTTGCAAAAAGTTGCAGAAAAAAAAAGTTTTGTAGAGATGAAGAAATAATATGATTGATACTAAATGCATAGATTGAAGGATTTTAAATCTATTTTTGAATTTTTGGCTAAACATTTTTGCATGAAGAAACATGTATTTCTGTGTGAAATCTGTGCAGGTGGACTTGTGTCCCATTCTCACACACAATGCCAGGTCATAAGTGTGCAAATATCCTCCCAGAAAGAACTACAAACAAAATGGCACAAAATTAGTGAACCCTTGAAATTTAATTTTTACATTATTTGTAATAGTACCTACCAAGTACAGAAGTTGTCAGAAATTTTGCTGTGTCCATCACTGAATGCGTTTTTCAGACTGGCTCATGCTTTTTTTCTGAGAAAAAATTAATAAATTAATCCTAAGTAGAAATCTGAAGACATTCATAAGAACACAGTTTCATTTATGTTGTCCAAGTAACACCCTATTTCTAGAATGTATTAGAAAAGCTTTCCTAGTCCATTGGACATTACTACCTTTCAATACCTGGTGGGTGCACGGGGTAATTAAAAAGAGATGATAACATTTTGTGAGCCACTTCCTCTTACTATGCTTTATGCAGCAGCAGAAATACAGCACTTCATGAATATTTTTGGCACTTTTCACTGTAGCACTTACTGAATGTTCTTTCTTGCAGAAAAATATCAAAGAAAGAGAATGAATCAAGAGGGAGCATTACTAGGAAGAAACACAGGAGAAATAGAAAGAGTATATGTCCAGCTCCAACTGTTTTTGAAGAACATCCTTCGCATCCACGCATCTCAAAAAGACTCTTACTCTCATGTCTTTGCCTTTCTAACTCCCATTTTTTCTCTATATATATTTTATAAGTGCAGAAATTCTTCTTAAGGACATAAAGATTGAGAATGAAATCACGGATCCTTTCAAATTCATGACAGAACTCCCACAGATGTAACACACCTATAATTTCAACCCCAGGATATTTTTCTAAGGCTGCATGCATAACAGAGGACATAAGTAAAGTTGATTGATAGAGTCATGAATGTTTCCTACCTGTACCCTACTAATCCTCTTACTCCTTTCCCCACAAAGAAAAAAGAGTTTCTACTTTACATCATCCTCGAAGAATTTATGTTTTATAATTTTGTTTCATTTCCTTTTAAAAATTCAATTTCACAGAAGATAGAGTCTTTCTCAAATTAAAACTGTTTCAAAATGAAATGTTAAATTGTTTCATTTACAAAACATGCAAGCAAAACTTTTTTCACTTTTTTTTTTTTTCAGTCTTATTATCTACTTCATTCGTTTTAGGGTCATCTATTCACCAACTTTGCCCAAATGCATAGGTAGTTCTGCTCCTTCACTAAGCTGCAGTTTTAATAAATTTACTGTCTGCAAAAGCAATTAATCCACTCCTAGTAGTATTTTTTTTCATTTCTCAGACTATTACCTCACAAATGGAAATATTGCCTTCTATGTCTTCAAGTGCATAAATATGTCTAGATGCATATTATGCAGAAGTGAAGATTAGTTGTTAATTTTTTTTATATTCTAAATTAGAACTGAAAAAGTTCTGATGCAGCTCTCAATAGCAACTAACAATTTACACTGCAAAACTGTTTAAGCCCAGGTAGCAACCCAGAATCACACAGCTGCTTGCTCACTCCTCTCACTTCCCCCCCCTCCCCCGAACCCCTCCCCTATCGTATTTTTCTCTTATGCTCCTTTTTGTGATTTTCTATTCCTATGGCTAAGTGTATAGAAACATATATTTTCAAGACCCATATCAACAACTTCTAAAAACACGCTTATTGCATCCATTCACAAGTGACATATATAGAACAGAACTACAGTTTTAAGGTATATCCAATCAGAAACAGTTTTCTTCAAAGTACACAAACTAGTAATAGCTGAGAAAGTTCAAATTTCCCAAGCCATGTAATTTTTTATTTGCACGAAATCAATTCTTTGCTACGATGACTCATGAAACTTTATGAAAAATTATACTGTGTCCTATAAACATCCAATATGCCATAAAAATACAGCAGAAAGTTCTCAGTAAAATTCTAAATTTCTTTCTGTGATACCTTCCTGTATAAAGTGATGCGTTTGTCCATTGATAAAATGTAATATTTATGTAAAGTAGAGCTAATAGTTGCATAGGACCATAACTCTCCCGCACACATTGATTACACAGCTATATAAACAAGCAAGTTTGCTTAGATTAAATACCAAGGTTTCACAAACTGGCAAGCTTTAGGTTGTTAAGTCATTAGCATCATCCTGTGACAGGATGATTTTTTAAAACAGCACACAAATGTCAAGCTGTAATATAACACACTTAGCAAATGGTATTCTTTAACAATCTTTATCACTGATCAGCAAAACACTATATGAAATATTCTGAAAAACCTGCTGTAATTAATCAAAGTAGGTTAATTCACTGAAATGGATGGTAGCTATTCAAACAGCATGATTTGTATAAGGAGAAAATTTATTTCTGCCAGCACAATTTTTTATAAACTCCTTCCTCTATTTTCTTTCTCTTGCAGTAAAATCAGATTGTCATTTGCCTCCTCCCACCCTTTCCTTCTATTTTTCCCAAACTAAATAATACTCATTTATTACAGTAGAGTGAATCATCAGGAATTACTGAGCAATTTTTACCATTCAGCTGTCTGCCGGATGAGATTGACTGAAGGCCCATTGGAGCCAGAGTCTTTCTATTCATTTCATTGGGGATTGGATTAAGCCTAATTCTTGTATGTGCAGACACAGTGGCCCAGCACCAATTTGTTTATGCATTCATCTATGATGTGAGGAAGAAACTGAGCTTTATGTAATTTCATTTTATTTTAATCACTGCATGTCCTGTGTACTTTCATAACCAGGTCCAAGTAATTTGTTATGCATAAGGTACTTTACAGAAAGAAAATGAAGGGAAGCTAGGTTACGTGTGTCTAATTTGGTGACAGTCATTATTATTGCAAGATACTGAAGTAATACTGACTGAACAAGAAAGGCCTCTTTCAAGTATGACCCTTGGTAAGACAGAGAAGTGGCCTGTGAGGCACCTGCAATATGCAAAATAAGCCAAGCTGTGCAACACTGGAGGGTGCTGGTGCTCATCTCCCAGCCCAGCTCATCTGCATGACTCCATTCAGCATCAGTCCAAACTGGATATTCACTGAGGTTTGACAAGGTGTTATAGATTAACCAACTAAAGAGAGACCGCTCACAATAGCCAGTTTCCTGGCAGTAAAATGTTCATCAGGATGTTCTGAACCAGTTGCTTAAGCGTGTCCAAAGTTAGTTTACCTCTGTAAGTATTTAAACCAACCAAAACATTTTTCATGCGGTATTCTCTTTTCCATCTCTATTGTCTTGTGGACTATACAGGTCTGTAGCACTATAGCCTAGTACAATTCGGTCTTTAGCATTATACTTTTGTTTAGAGATTAGTGGAACCTAAATACTGTGGCTGTACAACCAAGTCCTTAGATTCTTCTGGAGAGCCACAATATTCTCCCGTACTCAGCTTGTCAAACCTATTTAACATTCAGGTGGCACAGTCTCCTGCCTACAGAAGGTGAGACAAACGGTTTCAAAGTATCACATCACCAAATACCTGCCTATCCCTCTCCCTTCCTCAAAGAAACAAACTACCTACCTACCTACCTACCTAACTTACTCCACTGAAAAGACTGAATGAGGTGACATGAGTCTGTAACCGCCATGTAGGATATATCAAAAAGCAATGATGACCATGTGTGGATGGGGAAGGAAAAAACAGTGTAGAGTGGGAAGGCAGTAGTGAAACATGTTGAGAAATGGGTGAAGAGGGACACATCCAATCTTTCTGACACAGAATTACTTTAATAACTGTTTCACAAATAATGACTCATTTCAACAAGCCAGGCGCTGTCAGCAGCAATCTCACAAGTGATAGCTGCTAATTAAAACTTTATTTTCAACTTTCGCCTATATTTTATAAGCTAATGTGGGCCTCAGAATAAGTTTAAGGGATCAGAACCTGCTGCTACATTCACAAAGCTCCAGTGAAAACCTGCAGGTTTATACACCGAAAAAAAACTTAGTCCTAAACTCACACGCACACCAAATGAGTTCATCTCTCTTCCCTCTAGCTGGAACAGAATACTTCTAAATTATTATAGCAGTAGGTTAGACCTGCATATCAGATTTGCACAACTTTCTATTTGCAAATAGTATGATGAGAGGCCCTAACAAGCAGATAAGAAATTGTCTCATCAAAATGATGCAACTTTAACAATTTTCCTGAGACAACTAGTTCTGGAAGGGCTTTTCAGTAACAAATTATGAACAACCTTTACACCGGAGGTATAAATCAGACTATGGGTGCAGTTCTTTAAGTTCACTTCATTGTAACTTTAATGCAGTGAATGTTCAACATTACACACTTTCTTTTTAATTCAGAACCCTGTTAAAAATAACCTTAGCTCATACTTGTATGAGATCTCTTCTTTTAAGTTAGTGTGATATACTCAAAATTAGACCCATAAGTGCTCATTTCAAACAGGAAAAATCACAATTGCCATACCAGGTAGCATCCTTCCAGATAGAAAATTCACACATCACGGATAAGGAAGAGTACACAAAGAGTGCAGAACTCTTGAGTTAGGGTGGCCCTGGAGATGTCCTCGTCTGCAAACTCAGGCTTGTTTCCAGACCTTTTGTAGCAGATGGCACAAAGCAGCAGGATGTCAGGCAATCTCAAGCATGTCCAACATAGACTGTTAAACCAGAACAGGTACCACAAGCTTTGAATTTAGAGCCACCCTTAACAAATATGGTATTGAAAAAATGCCATGGAACATAATTTCTGCCAGAAATAAAGATACAACTGATTAATATGGCAGAACAGAAGCTTTCACAGGGAGCACATAGAGTAAAATTAATGTTTGACTCAGCTGAGATGCAGGTCCTCTCAAACTGAGTACAGCCAAACACTGTAAGGATATGCCTTATTCCCATCAGTACTGTCTAGCACAAGAAAAGAGTAAACAGCTTTGATCACATTCAGAAATCCATGCATAGTCTTTTAAACATAAACAGATTGTGGCAGAGAATTGCCGGACCTGAAAGATCAGCAATTTCCCTTTCAACAGAAAGAATTCTCTGTGGCCTTGTGTACTGGTCCAAAGGTAAAGATTTTATGACAATTATAGGCACAGAAAAAAAAAAAAAAAAAAAGAGAATTGCTGCTGGGAGTGTTGTGGTTTGGACAGTATAGAGAGCAGAACCAGAAAAACATACACCCAGCCCTATAATTCTGTTAATTAAGAAAGCAAGCACAACATGAATACTTTATGAAAGGCAGTATTGATAAACCATGAAAAAGCCCTGAAGGATCTTGAAGACAAAATTTTCCCAAATCCGGGAAAGGGCTGTAATGGTGACACCACTGTATTTAAATAAAATAAAAAGCTACATTTAATAGCCAGAGGAGGAGAATACATAAAACGCTGGAAAGGGGATATTTCTAAGGGATGTTCTAAAAGGTAAAGGGATGAAAGGCATGTTTAAAGGGACATTCTTTTAAAGATACTATACTGTAACTGGCACGTTAGCCTACCGGGGTTTAGCATGAAGTCACTGGAAATGGGAGCAGTGTTTGAGTGGAATCAGGTGTTTGCCCTGAGCAGAGATGGGTTGGAACTGCCTCTTGGGAAATAACTAGCCTGTCAGAGTCTAAATTCGTGTGGGAAAGCATCTTATTGAAGACACTGCTCAGGTTCAGGATTACTTCTGTGGTTAATGGGAGCAAGAAGAAACTTTCCAGATTAACCTACTGGTTTGGACACTTAACTAAGACAGATTTGGGACTAAATCCCTTAACTAAGCACAACAGCAGCTGGTATCTGATCCTCCACAGGCTTAGTATTCAGCTCATGCACATCCAGGACAAATGCTGTAGATTATGAATCAGTAACAGTTCTGGGATAGGGTAAAAAGAACCTTAGAGATATTGATAGAAAAAAAACATCCCATCATGGACAGCTTTATACTTCACTGCATATAGATGCAGATTTATTGCAGGGCAAGGAGAAATTTGTATGGAGAATTCAATATGAAAATCACATAGTGCTGCAGTCACCTGGTAGCTCTGGCATGGTCACAATTACCTACCATGCCCCACCCCAAACAAATCCCCTGGATTTTGTTCCTCAGGAAGCTGAAGGCAAAGCCTGGACACTAGAGTGTTCTGAGAAGCACAGATGTAGCCGTTAATTCCCCCTGGTTTGGAAATAATCAAATGCTGTATAAGGCCCATGTACTCAATTCCCAGTACCATATGAGGTCCACTCTGTCTAGCATACATCAATGCCTACATTAGCAAGTGTTTTGCTGCATTTACACTGCAAGTCATTCAGAATTTTTTCTTCAAACTACATTGAATTTGATCTCCTCTATGGCACTTCCTGCAGTTTATAGATGCCTGAGGAACATAGGTACACACGTATATTCAGGAAAGGCTGGAAGACATTTGGGCCCTCACCTGAAGTGGAGATGTAGTTTTGTTTTCCCCAGAAAGGATTGTAATCCATGCACAACATGAACCAAACTGAGACACAGCAGGAGATCTGAAGTAAAACATCAATAGAGGTGCAGTCAGTGCTGTTTCTATTAGATTTATCTTAGGTCAACAGATCTTAAGCTTCCCTTGGTTCCTGACACCGACCTGTTTTCTGTCAGGAGGTTTGCATATGGCGCATTTAAAACTGCTACTTCTCATCTTGGCAATAACTGGGGCTAAGGCAAAAAACAGTCTGGCACAAGCAGAATAGTGATGAAAAAAAGTAAACCCCAAACCAAACCAAATCCCAAAACAAAGAAACCCAAAACAAAAACCAAAGAAAAAAAAAGGACACCCCCCCCCCCCCCAAAAAAAAAAACAAACCACCAGTAAAAGAAAACCCAACAACTTTTTTTAAACGCAAAGAGTGAAAACTGTGAATCAGGAATCATCAAAAGTAATTCAGATGTTAGCTCAACTAACTAGCCAGCAGTCAAATATTGTATAAGCCAGACTTACCGCCCAGGAAGCCTCTGGTCCATAGCACAATGGCATAATGAGTTGCTGCAGAAGCCCTTCAAGATAATCAGCAAATGTCTGGCTGGATACAGCCCTTCTCTTTGTGACATATTTAGAGAAAAGCACACATGGAGAGAGCACAACTTTTATGAACACCAGCAAAAACAACTCTACACTCAAATTTAGCAGCCAAACTCCCTTACAAATGGCTTTAAATTTTCTTGCTTTTTCTTGTCTTAACATTTCCTTTATGCATCATCTTTCAGCTTCCGTCATCTTCCTCTTTTATCCGGGAAAGAAAATATCAGTCCAAACCATTTGGACTCAAAGCCACTGCCATTATTTCTGGCTTCAACAAGTACAATCATTTTCATTGTGTTTAGGTGGAACTTCTTCCTGGGAAAGAAATGGGGCATCTCACAACAGGCACATGGCACACTCAAATTGTAGCACCTGCACTTACTAGGGTTATTGACTCACAGAGAGAGAGAAGTACATTTCTCAGGAGAGGACACTTTTTCAGTACCATTACCCTTAGGGCTCTACCAGGCATCCACTGTCATGGTCGGGCTATTTGCTGTCAGTATTTCTTTGCTTAGCCAGGCTTTCCCAGCTTTGGGAAAGCCTGCATTGCTGCATATACCACTCTATCCTGCTTAAATGCTGTAGAAGAAGCAGAAACTTCAGATCATCACCCTCATTCGGCAAAAAAAAAAAAATAGTAAAAAAAAAATGTTTTCTAAAGCTCATGTTCTTTCACCTAAACCCTGTTCATTTGATAACTTTATACGTAAAGCAACTTCTGTGCATCCAGGATTTTCCAGAATAGTCACTCTTCAAGAAGTGTTCAGTGACTGAACATCAGCAGATCTTGTATATAATACTAATCCTTCATTATCTCAGATGGCACCTAGGAACTGTGACTGTTCTGAGGATCACACATCCATCATTTTTATAAAAAAGTCTTTTGCCTTTCCCATTCTGACATGTCATCCTAGACTCATCACAGTGAAAATACAGCAATGTTACACATGGATCCCTCCCTCTGGATCATTTCAACCCCAGCTGCTGTGGTTGTGACTCTGACAGACAGCACACCACTCCATTTTCTCGGGTTGGTCTGATGACAGGTTTGTCAGTTTTTCTTAACAAGGAGTCCCCAGTCACACAGATCTGCCTTTTTCTGATAGCGGTGTGTGTCTTCAGTCCTTTCCCTTCTGCTCTGCCTTCTGTCTGCAGATATCTTTTCCTTCTGTTCCCATCCTCTCAGACAGTCTTCTGTACACTGGCCTCATTTCTCCTTAGAATCTTCTCTCTAGTCTGTCTTGGGTTTTTTTTGCTGTTGTTTCATGGTTGTTCAGGTTTTTTTTTGGTGGTGGATTTTTCTTTTAACTTAAATATTCTTCCCTTCTTCTTTTCCACTATAATTTTCCTCCTCATTCTTCAGCAAACCTTTTCATCAGCTGTTTCTTTCTTTTTTGCCCTTATCCCCACCTTCCCAGGTCTTTCCTCCCGCCCAGGAACATGCTTCCCACAGAAAATCTCAAACTTTTGGTAGCACTCTCATAGTTACAATCTAGATGCTCTAGACACTGCTATTTATTATATAGTGTATTTCAACAAATCCTTTTTAATAGCTTGTTGGGGTAGGGCTAATAGGTCTCTTGCCCACATCTGTTAAATTTACAGTGATATGCATTAGCATATTTAACTTTCTGGACAATAATAACTTACTGAAGCATTCTTGCACAGTACTACAAGATTACACCATCAATCTGTTTCAGAGATGAGTACTTTCATGTCTCAGTATTGGGCTTCATTTCATAAGGGGACAAATCTTGCTTGCCTTATTCTCTTGGTATTCTCATGCTTTTTACAGTTTGCTGGAAGAGCACTGCAAATTCTAGCTAGACCCTCCTCCTGAGGCCTCTTTACAAAATCAGAGTCATAGGGCTCTACATCTGGGAGCAAACAATCAAAATGGACTAGGTTGCTTCAAGATGATCAAAAATCACAGTTGATTTTACATCTACCTGGCTTTCCCTGCTGCAGTTCTAACACAATTCTTCTGCTGAAAGGTAACCAAACTTTGTCTTGCTTTCTGTGTAAAAACAAGCTGTAGCAGTCTGTGTTCCTTTTTAGGTCACTACCAGAACACTGACAGTTTCATCACAGTGCATGTTCTCTAGAAAAGAACCATTTGTCAAGAATGAGGACTCTGGTATTGTGTGGAAATATTAAAAATCACTTTTCCTGAACCAAAGCAATGAAAAAAGATTTATAAAGTCCTGATGTTTTCAACAGTCACATCCATGGAATAAATTTGGCTAAGAGAACTAACCTAGTTCATTTCATTTTTCTGTGATTATACTCTTCAACAAGGACTTCATAGGCAAATGGTCTGTGTTCATACATAAATGAAAGAGGGAATTCTCTGTACGCAAAACACTTCTGCAAGAATGCCACTGACAAATTTAACTTCAGCTGGTATCAGATATGTATCATGTCAGCAATTTAGAAGACAGAATGACGCTGCTACTGAGACTTTTGGAGTTACTCTTGAAGATTCAAGCAGCAGTGATGCAGCTTTTATAGTGTTTATTTTCATTTCTAATGACAGTAAATTTATGATTTATCTTAACATCAAATAGGTGTCAAAAAGGCACAAGAAAATATAATGATTAATTTTGAAGACACGTTAGAGCTCAGGATGTATCCAATGAGAATCAAAAGATTTTTTTAAAATACCGAATTATGGCAATTGTGTCTTATTACCTGGTGTGTACTGTGAATGGTGAATTATCCATGCTTAAAAATGTGGATTGCCTGGAGAAGCCCTCATTACAAAACTAATCATGAATGCCCCAGTATAAACCACAGAAGAGCCATACATACAGTCTCAAGAGTCTGAAAAATTGTGAGATGCCCTTTACTATTCTTTTAAATGAAACAGACATTTTCTACAGTGACAGCTTTCTAAATGGGATACTGTGTTGTTCACTTCCAGTTATGCAGTAATTTCAGTGAGATCAGTCCAGCTTCACTCCCTTGGAAGAACTGGCAAGCCTGAAAACTGTTTCTTCCCCTGTTAACCCTCCCCTGAACAGACAGGCAAGCGCATATTTCAGGCAGCCATAGATCCCCAGCTGTACTCTCGCCTGGTGAGACATGACCCTGTGCCAATCCAAAAACCACGTGACCATGTTATCAGAACATCAGGTCAGAGGTAATATATTTTGTTGCTCAGAAGAATTTATTATCTCAACCTGAATACAACCACAGTTCTGCAAATGTTGCCTTTCTGGGGATGCAGCAGAGCAAGCTTGTGCCTCTGTCCACATACACATGACGTAGAAAAATGATGCGTTTCACAACAGGCATCTAAGGATATAGCAGCTTCTTGCCACAAAGACATAAGCCCAAGTTAAATGAGAGTAAAAGGTTACAATTCCTTTTTCACTGATCTAGCCATTGCCTCTTTCTGTTTACTGTAATTCCACTGTTGCATTTTCCCTATAACCTGCTGTTTACATATATCTTTAACCTTTTCCTGAAAGGAAAACTACCTTAGAAACTTGCATTTTTGCTTCAATAGATTCCCCTGTTACTCTTTGCACACATTTATTTCTAAAGGTTTAAAAGACATACAACATAAGTGTAGAATGTGTTCCTCAGCCTTTTAAGGTACTCTCTTGGGCCATCTCAGGAACTTTTTTCCCAAAACCAGGAAAATATCCCTGTCTTTTCCATTACAACAGGTTCTTCAGATGTATCAAACCATTCGTTTGGGATGTTAACCAGTATCATGCAGAGAACTGAATATCAGAGAGATGTCTTGTACCATCACCTTTCCGTTGATACTCTGATCTCACTACAAGCTGGTTTCAGTTTTCTACAAAAACATAATTGTAATGATTTGTTCCAGGAATTTCCCTCAGGATTCTCTAAATAGCATGTATCCACCAAGGAAAAAAGATATTTTTCATTCCTTTGCATTGATTGATGTACATTTATGATCTACCGCAACCGGTAACTGAATAAGGAGAATATTTTTGAAGTCTCTGTTCTCTTTCAGTTTCTTGTACCAACATTAGTGGTGTTAAATGTGCTGTGAAACCTCTGATCCTGATTCATCTCATCTACGGGGGTGGAATACAGCATCCGTTACAGCTGAGCAGACTTTGAGATCTTCAGCTGTAAAACTGCTTTCTGCTTGGCCAGTTGGCCACCTGCCATTAGAGAATGGTCAGAGCACTTTCAGAAGCAAGGCACGTCTATCAGCTTAGTGTACCCTACAGTGGAGAAATGCCCAGCTAGTAGTCATACAGAGCACCATAAAAGAACAGGAAAAAAAATGTGCCTTTTATTTTCAATTGACTGATGCAAATTGCACAAATACATACAAGTATCTAAAGGTGTATATTCATTTTGCACATACAGGCAGAAAATAAAAATTTCTGGAGATGTTCACATGTACTCTGAAAGTCAGGCAGAGAAAAAAGGACATTTTAGGACTAACTACTAATCAGCAATGTAAGTCCTCCTCAAAATGTCTCCTCTCCTCTCCACTCCTCTCTTCTCCCTTTGTTGTCTCCTCTCCACTCCCCTTTCTTTGTCCTCTTCTCTCTTCTCCTCTCACTTTGTCCTCTCTTCTCCTCTCTCTTGCCAACTTACTACACTATTCTGAAAGATCTTACGCCATCATCAGTGTGTCAAGAGAAAGTCTGGAAAAATGCATTTTGGGGTACTTTTTTCCCATGAGTCTTTGCTCTGTGTGAGTCTCCAGTTCTCAGGGAATCTGTCCCCAGGGATTGTTCTTCCATATTTCTTCAACAGAAAAGTTCTCTCTAGCTGTTCGAAGCACTGGTGTGTTTGGTAATATATGAACCAACTTTTTTTGATGATATGGAACTTGTACTCATGAATGTTTTCTAAACAGCTGCTCTCTTACTGCTCGATAGTATCCCTCCCTCCATGTTGTGTTTCATTTCCCTGTGGATTTGGTTCTGAAATCCTGTAAATAATACCAGGTTTGCAAGTAATTCTTATGCTTCTACATAAGCATCAAATCCTAAATTTGAAGTAATGAAGTTCTTGCTATTTACCAGAATATAGAAATCTACAGTAAGCTAATAAAAATTACCAAAAAAGAGCCTAAAAAATGTGTACAATCTTAAGTCAAACGAATACTCTTATTTCCACATACAAAGGGAAAACCAATCTACAAATTCACCCACAGCATGTGGAGTTAGTTAGACAAACTCATAAAAACCAAGGGAAGCATTTTAATTTCCCGTTTTGTAGAAACATTTTAATGATATAAGTTCTATTAATCTAATAGATATAAATGTGAAGGTTGTTTACAAAACGAAAACCTTTCATGAGTTTTTTCTCTCTTCCAATATTATCATGAATACGCTGAAATGTAGTTTGTCTGTAGTTACAAAAATTCACACAGGCCTTTATAATGGAATGCTGATTCCCATCAAAAAAAAAAAAGAAAGAAACAAAATCAAAGGAAAAAAAAAAAACCACAAAAAGACAAATGTAATTTAAATATAAGCTTTTCATATGAGATTTATTAGCTGTGTTTTAATCTGCATTAGTCTGGTTAAAATATCCAATTTCTTTTTTCCCTCCTGTGTGCCTACCACACTTTCTCTAGCCATTAGCAACAGTAATAGCAATTAGCAACATCAGTTCGAGCAAACAGCCATTTCAAACTTAGCTGTAGAGGCTTCATGTTTAATGAATCCAAACATAACTAGAAAGGCATGAAATAGAAAATATCATAATCAGAGAGGAATGGCAGCCTCCATGTAATAGTCTATATTACATAAAACTTACATGTCCAGTTTCTGGACTGTTCCAACCCTACTTAACTCTTAAGTAAATGTGAGAAAAACTAGTATTTAGTTTTCTGTGCTTTTGTCTAACTGTGGGAAAGGAAGAAATTTCTCTGTGGTCTTCATGCAGACTTGTCAGCATTCACTGCTCCCAGAGCAATGAAAAGAAAAAGGAAAAACAGAAGATAAAAAGCAAAATTTAAGTCAATATCTGAAACACTTTCCTTCCCTACACATACCTTCCTTTTTAGGTAGGGAAGATGGCTTATTTCCCTGAAATACAGCAATAACTTTGGGATGTTTGTTGGTTGTGGCCCAATACTTCAAGAAATAGGCTCCAGAGCAGCCTCTGAGGTCCAGCAGCTTGGAATCAATCAAGAAACAGCTACAAATACTTTGTGTTGCCACCTGTCTTTCCAAGAAAACACTGAAGGAAAGTTTTACTAAAAACTGAAGGCCCAGAATGTGCTCTTTCAAGATGTGAACTGACAAAGTTTATTCTCTTTTTTCTTTTCTCTCCCTTCTTTTTCCTTTCCAATGCTGCTACAGACAAAGAATTATAGAAAAGTAAAAACAGCTTTTCCATACATTAACATAACAGTAGGGATGCAATATCTAGACCATATCAGTATTAAGAAGCAGTGCTTATCAAAATAGAAAATAGCTTAAAGAACATTTTAAACATAAGTCAAATAAGAAACAGAGAAAACTAATGATAAAGTTTGACCAACAACTCACATGTTTACAGAGAGAGATCAAAAAGGAAAAAGAGAGGATAAAAGAAGTGCAAGACTATAGTGCTACAGTTGGCTGTAATCATCCAACTTAACTAAAATTGCCCAAACTTTGCTTGGGCAATGTTTAGCAAACTCCAAAGGTAAAATATAGTAAGATGTCTAATGGTATCAAAGCATGAAAATTACAGAAATAAAAGCTCAACAAATCACATGTAATACTGAAATCATATGAACAAAATCCTAGCAATGTAACGGCATGGATTGATCTGGTGATAACAGACTTCATGGGTTCTGCAATACATGTGTGGACAAGTGATGCCAGTATGTATTTGTCATGTTGCTAAACAAAGGAAATGAATATAAAAGAAATGGTGGTGGTAAGTGCAGAAGCCCTCATGACAGTATGTAACAAGTTCTTTCATGTGCTACCCCAAGTGTGGGTTAGATGACCAGATGATGAGGGTTATTGATAACTGGGTGAGTGGCAGAGGTCAGAGGGTTGTGATCAGTGGTGCAGAGCCTAGCTGGAGGCCTACAGCTACCAGTTTTCCTCAGGGATACAATTTTATTCAATTTTGTTCAATTCCTAATGATCAATGACCTAGATAAAGGGACAGATTGTACCCTCAGCAAGTTTGCTGATAATACAAAACTGGAAGAAGTGGCTGGTACAGAGGAAGACTGTGCTGTTGTTCAGCAAGGCCTAAACAGGTTAGAGGGTTGGGCTGACAGGAGCTTTGACAAAGGCAAGCGTAGGGTCCTGCACCTAGGGAGGAATAACCTCTTGCATCAGTACAGGCTGGGTCTGACCTGCTGGAAAGCAACTCTAAAGAGAAGGACCTCGGAGTCCTGGTGAACAAGTTAATTATGAGCCAGCAGAGTGGCCTTGCGGCCAAGAAAGCCAGTGGCATCCTGGAGTGCATTAGGAAGAGTGTGGCCAGCAGCTCCAGGGAGGTGATCTTCCCCTTCTGCTCTGCCTTGGTGAGGCTGCCCCTGGAATACTGTGTTCTGTTCTGGGCTTCTCAGTTCAAGAAAGGCAAGGAACTGCTGGAGAGGGTCCAGCTGAGGGCTATGAAGATGATGAGTGGACTGGAGGATCTCTCTTATGAGGGAAGGCTGAGGGAGCTGGGCCAGCTTAGCCTGGAGAAGAGGCAGCTGAGAGGGGATGTTATGGATGCATACAAAAATCTCAGCGGTGGATGTGAAGAGGATGAGGCCAGATTATTTTCAGCAGTGGCCAATGACAGGACACGGGCAGCAGGCACAGATTGAAACACAGGACATTACATCTGAATTGGGGGAAAACTTCTTTACTCTGAAGGTGAAAACATGCTGGAACAGGCTGCCCAAAATGGTGAAGGATATTCAAATACCAAGGGTAATCTTAGATCACTAAAAGGCAGAGCTCAGGCTGGAAGTGTCTGAAAGACAGGATATTTTGATGGATGCCTGGACCAAAACCAAAATCAAACCAAACAAACAAACAGACCCAAAAACAAAGTCAAACAACAAAAAAATCACTTCTTTTCTATTCACTGGCAATATGATAAGTAGTCTCAGTACACAGGGTTGGTCAGCCCCCAGGACTCACACTGGTCCTCTTTTCTCCTGACCCATAGTCTATTGCTCAGGGATGTCGCTGCTGGGGCTATGCAATGCAACTTAACCAATCATTTCACATGTTTCTGTAAATAAGACCCATTCTCCAGCACTGCTGACATCCTGCCATTAATAAATTTTCAGATGAGACTTTTTTTTTCTGTTTGAACTTTATGTAATTCTCTCTTTACTATTCATGTTCTCACATAGAATTTCAGTGAGTATGTCAGAAAAATCAACAGGAAAATCAGATTATGAGTTAAGAGACTTCTCACAATATTTTTCATTAACCCCTACACTTATAACAGTAACTCCTTTGAAAGCAAAAGGGAACAACTCCAGAGTTCATTCCAAAAGTCAGTTTATGCATTCAAATCCAGCCTCAGGAGCACTTTCTGAATTCCATTAGAATTAGAAGAATGGCTCAAGTTTGCCATGCAGAAAAATGACCCTGCTGCTTTTTAAAGTATACAATAGGGAAGTAGAGTCAACATGAATGGAAATAGCATTCTTTTACAATCTGATTTAATACAAAGCTTTCTGGGGGAAATAACTAAAGCAATACCAAAACCTACATTACTGAAATTTTACTAGGGTTTAATGCCATACAAGCTATTTTTCTTGGGGGTTCTGTTTGGGGGGAGTTTTTTTAAATCTGTAAGACAGCCCTGTCAAAGCTGTATAAATGGTGTAAAAAAAAGCATCCACTCAGATTCCAAATGACTACCAAAATTTAGTATTTTTGACCCCCTGATACTTACAGGTATCCACAAATGCCTATAAACTCTCACATACTCTCATCTCTCACATACACTTTTCACATAATGCCTGTACTCACAAATGAATAAGGGGACATGAGGTCCCTGGGAAGGAACTGGGAAAATAAGGAGAGGTATAAGAAAAAGATATTTCATTTCATAATTCATCACGATCATTTATGTTCACTTTAAAGGTCTTGCTTTTCCAAAGAAGAGTCAAGTCCAATGTAAGGTAGAGATATACAACCCTACAACATGTAAAATGAGCATCCTTCATAAAGTTCTTATTTATGAAATAGTTTTAGACTTCTCCATGAAAAATATATCCACAGATGTAAAGTTGGTTTAGCCTGACAGTTTGGGCATAAGTAATAATAAGTCTTAATTATGGTAAAATTTCTCATTTCTACCAATACCGAGCAGGTAGCCATGGATATTGCAGACAGACTCCCAGTTTGAAAAATATTTGAGATGTTTTCCAATCAAAATTTTCCTCAACACTCAGTTCATATTTGAAAGACAAATGCTGTTAAAAGAGTTATTTTAAAATTTGGCACAAGTAGCATGTAAACAGCACATTTTTTCCCAAACTGGAGACTTGTGCTGTTGCTGGCTGATGTTATCAGATGTAAACATTTGTTCTCTTCAGAAAGCTTAGGAAACAAATTCAGTACCTGAGAATAGATCCTCTTTATGCTAGTGACAGGGTAATAAACTAACAATTTTTTTTCCAGTACCACACACATGCATGCATACACATGCACACATATGCACACAATGAGAAAGAAGTCGATTCTTTGCCTAGCCAAGTCTGCTTTGTATCATTCTGACACAACAAAGTAGACTGACACAAAACCAGAGAATAGGAGAATTTTATAGGGAAATAGGACTGAAATAATGATCAGCAAAGGGATCTGGCTGAGGAAAAGCAGACTGTCAGGCTCCATGTGACTGTTGTCTTATAAAGTATCCAAAAGAACACTTTCTTTCCATTGAAACATAATTTAGGTAATCTCTAACAATGGTTGATACATGTGCTGGCGTGGTCATGTAGGACCACAGTCCAGCTAGGTTATAAGAACTGAGAAAAACAGCACTTTTGGTAGCCTCATCTGTGACTCACAAGACTCCAGATGTCACCCAGAGAGCAGTGACTGTTCCATTCAAGAGATTTTATTTCCCATTAAAGTATTCTTTTATGCCAAGATCCCAATAAATTGCAAAACTAGTTTTGGTGTAACCTAGACAAGGTGTGGTAGATGAAATCATTCTCAAAGAGACAAATGGAATACTGGAAGAGAAGCTGGCTAAAGCAGCATAGGGAGCAGAGCAGGCAGAAACATCACTTCTGACAAGTAACTAAACGAGTGCTGACGAGCAGTATATGCTAAAGTATCTGCTCTTTCATGTTTGGATTGGGTTTTTTCTTCACTTACTTGAATTGTTCATAGCATATTTGGATCCATTAGGAGAGTAATTTATCCTTTTGAAGATGACATTTAAAGAACAAACCTTAAGCCTCAAGAATTACTTCCCCCTAGAGTCACGATATTTAACACTGTTGTCATCTACTAGTACCTTGGGCACTAGTGGGTGGGTTTTTTTCTTTCTATTCCTACCTTTTACTTTTGCTCCCCAGACCTCTGTAGGAACTCAAACTCAATAAAATATTTAATTTCTGTTTGGTGAGATCATTGTTAACGTTTCATGATAATTGCTAGGGATTTTGTGTGTTGCAAATTGTCTTCAGTGAAAACAAGGTACAAAATTCATTAAAGCCTCTTGGGAGATGGAGAAAATAACTGACCAATGTGGTCAGTGCTTGAGAATGTTGCAAAAAGTATCAGCAAAAAGGATCTGCAAGTCCTGCCCTTTCAGCTTTAAATTATTATCTATCGGTTTTGGTGGATGATGACTTTCTTGTCTTAAATACCAATAAATAAAAGCTTTTGTGCTGTTATGCAAGGGATCCAGCTCTATCTCCTCATCCATACACTTTCATAGGGTTGAGCTTTCAAACCCTTAGGGGCTACTGTCACTTTGTACTATTGTAAGGAGCAAAATTCTCACTGAGTTTATTTTATTTTTAATAACTTGGCTAAGAATTGGTAACTGTGTTGTACACACTATAAACGAGCTAATCTGTTCCAAAATTTCTATCATATAAAGCTGCAGCTGGTAATCTGCAAAGAAAAATATTCCTTCCAATTTTCAGATCAGTGAGCAGTCTCTGGACCATGGAAACAAGCTCACACTAGTATTACAGATGTTGTTTGTCTGTTTGCCTTGTAAAATCTTAAGCATCAATGCATGGAGGTTTCTCAAGCACAAAAGCTGTGATAAGATTTTGTTGAAATAAGTGCTGTTGGCCTTTTAGCTGCTTTGAAAATATTCAGGTTCAACTGTTATTGAATCCTAAAGTAAATTCCCTTCCATGCAGAGAAGATGCAGAACTTGAGGCACTCTTTACCTTTGCTGTTCTCACTTATTGTAACCATCATGATCCTAAATGATTAAATGTAAATAAATAAATGTAAATAATAAATACTTCTTTGCCTAATGGAGAGAACTGGTTTTGACTAACATAATAAAAACTGTCAAATATATTAGGAAACAAATGAAGAAGGAACAAGGGACTTCTGCCTGCAAATATTTCACACCTGCATCTAGATGTATAGTATGCACACATACATATACACATGCATATGTGTATACGTATTTATATGATTTATATGATTCATACACTTCTTGAACCTAGGTAACATACTTGTTCATCTCTAATTGTAAGTTATTTTCTCAGGGACTAAACAGATTTACATATTACTATTTATATGTTTTAAAATTTTACCCCAGGCTAAAAGGAAAATTATTGTAAGAAACTTTAACAAGTGTGTACAACTTAACTTGATTATATCATTGGATTTTTTATTATAGAAACTGTTCTAAAACCAACATACTAATAAGTACTGTAATATTCAATGGAAATAAAATAAATCTTTCATTAAAGCAGCCTTACAAGGCCAGTTTCAGCTACACGAGTGCTGTACTATCGCAGTAGCCAGAATAAAGCAGGTAAGGAAGTTCCAAAAAATATCTGAGAAAAGAGCAAGCCAATTTTGACAAAACCTGGACGGTGAAAGAGAACATTTATATTCTTTCAGGAGCTAGAAATTTGTAACACCATAGAGCAATACAAAATTACAATATCATCCACCTGCTGCAGGAGCTTGTGATATCATAACTATTGAAAGTTTCAGGACATACTTCCAGTATCCAGCTAAATTTCCCTCTGAGTTATTACTGGCGAGAACAATGGCTGACTCTAGATGCAGAAAATTTAATTTAGCTGGTGGTAGCATTCTGTCAGAGTGGGGACCTTTTCCATAGTTCTACCAAAAAAAGACAGAAAAATAAAAGTTTTCTGGTACCTCTCACAGGCATGCACATACACCACACTATCACTTTCATGCAATTTTAGTAGTGGCTGGACTGTAATAGCTTTTGGACACCTGTACACCGTAGTGCAAGACGTAGTACGTGATTGTTTGTGACACCCTCAAACACCAATTTACTAAGCTACAGATTGCTCTGAGCCCAATAAATCTTCACAAATGCATCTACAGTGGCTGAGGAACACTTTCCCCCTTAACCCCCTTTCACCCTTCTCCTCGGTAGATCTGGGGGTTTCTGTGCAACTATTCCCCCTCAGATTCTTTCAGCCTGGGGTATTGCATTTTTGTGTCGTGTAATGATGGAGAAGGGCCTAGAAAGCTGTTCCAGCTTTGTAACACAACAATTCACTTTGAGAAGAGTCAGTTATTTATGTACTTAAGAGGAAGAAAAATGGTTATCTCATCAGGTAAGTATATTATTGCTATCTTAGATAGCTAAGCTGTGAAAGTTGTAAATCAAAGCAAGTTCTTAGGGAAAACTGGATTTTATTTTCACTTTCTCAGTTTCTACATGCAAAAAAACTATTGCAAGCAGCCAGAGCTCCACCTATCTCTAAGTGGAAACTATATATATTCTCCAGTGTGTTATCTTTAAAGTCAGGTAAAATCAAGAGAAATGTTGTGGCTGCATCTACACTGATATTCCCATCAAATAGCTCTCCAGCTAAATTTCAGGTTTCAGGCATCCTAAATTTGCATTTGCACCACTGAGTTTATTGCACATTAAGCTCATCCATGCAGCAGGCAATTTTTTAGAGCTAACAACAGTTTTTTGCTGTCAATATGCGCAATGTTATACTAACCAAAGCTATTCAGCCCTGGATTTTGGGGGGGGGGGGGGGGGGGGGGGAGGGGGAGAGAAAAAGTACAACACTTCATTGCTATGAGATTCTCTGCATTTTCTAAACACTTCAGGCAATTACTTTAGCATATTTTTGACTCACAGGTGCAGAAACTGTACTATTCCCTCCTCTGCCTCACTATGTTTGATTATTTTTATACTGCTTTCCCAGAAGTTATTGACAACATGCTGACAGTGGGGAATAAACAACACCACACACAGGCACTCTGGGAGTGCATATATGAAAACACATTTTCCACGTCACTCTCTGTGAATTTACAGCCCAAGGTACTGAGAACAAACAGCAATCTGCTGCTCAGCATCAGAGACCTCAAGATCCATCCTTGAGAGAAATGTCTTAAAAGCAGTTAACTTTTGTAATTTTAGGTTCTGCTTCAAGTGAGCAAATGATGAGAACAAGCTGGCAATGGCTGTGCAGAGACAGAAAGAATCAGCTAAACCACAGAAACCCTCTGGAGGCAAAGTTGGTAGTCTGGTCCATTCACAAGGCTGGAAAGGAAGGCAAGAGGTTTAGTTGGGTTTTTAATTTATTTTTTAGTTTGTTTGGGTAAGCATGGCTTACAGCACTGACTTGTACATCAGTGGAATAACATGACATAAAATAACATAAAATAAAATTAAATGAAATAAAAAGAAAGAAACCCTGACAGCAGGTTTAGTTGTCCAGGAAGGCAAAACTGATCTGTGAATGCTAGAAAGCTATTTCCTCACTGAACTTCAGACTGGTGGTACTAACAAAAAAATAGTTACTTTGAAATTCAGCTTTCCTTTATTCAACTCTTTCCATCTCTAAACTCCTGAAATCAACATATCTTACCTGCTAAAATTAACCTCTCTGGTTTCTATGAGAGCATTTGCTGTGTTCATATGAATTAGTGAGCTGTAATTAGCCTGCAGGCACTTCTGGCTACATAGTGAGACTTGATTTCATGTGACAGAAAAAAGTCAGACCTAAGAAGCTAATTTTAAAGGCAAGTTCAAGATGTCATCTGTGTCGAGGTATGAGGCCTTGATATAGAGGATTTATTGACAATGTCTGGTTGAGTTCCACCCAAATGTGAGCAGCCAGTTCCATACCCAGCTATAACTGATTGTTCCTCCTCTGGGAAACTTCTTTCGAAGCTCAGCGCTTCAGTGGTACCCACTACTCCAAACTCCTGAGTTGTTTACAATGAGTAACTTGCCCACGCAGTACAAGGAAGGATAGATATACAGTGAGAGGTAGAGAAATGTTTCTTATTTCTGCATCCCAAAGAGAGCCAAATGTGAAATTACCTTCTCCTTAGCATCTAATTGTATTCTTTCCTTATGAGTATCAAGATGGCAAAGTTAAAATTAAAAAGAAAGAGTTAATAGACTTGGCATTACCAAGACAATAATTACCTGAAAAGCTCCATAAATATTCCCAGGAAAGGGTGTTTCCATGAGTACAGGAGTCTCTTGTTAGATGCTTAGAGAACTTTGAAGTCCAAGTTTGGGATGTTTTAATTGACTTCCAGAGGATAAGTAATGCCAGTCCAGGGACTAGAGAATCTGAGTTCTTCTTCAAGACAGAGACTCCTAAAATGACCTAAATCTGGAGTTCAGACAGCATGAAGCTTCCTTTAAGCTCTCTTTAAGATCAAGCAAAAGACATCAGTCTCTTAGTGAACACAGCTGAGGAGTTTTGCATCATGTAGGAAGACAAAACAACAGTTGCCAACATTGTCAAACAACTGTTGTTGGGAGAGGGTGGTATCTCATCTGTCTTGTTTTACAAGCACAAAAGAAAATGAAGAAAGGAAAGTCAATTATTACTGACAGAAATTACAAAGACTTTTAAAAGGAGGGAGACATCAATTTTTTTTTTTATTTTCTCTTTTCTGCTGTGATTTTTCCAAATCCTTCCCTTTGCTGAACTCAGGTATCAATTTGTAACTCATGAGCTGTGAGCTGAGTAATGGGTGCTCTGTACCCCTTCAGGCTGGGGCCAGCAGCAGGTCTCTCTTCAGTCTGTTCAAATTGATTTTTTTTTGAGCACAAAAACAGACTAGGGAAGGAAGGCACATACTGTGCAGGGTAATGTGAGCAGAATGAACTGGGAAAAAAAAAAAAAAAGAATTCCTATCATGTATAAAACTCTGACATTTCAGTGTTTGTTTTTGTCCCAGATATGAATGCAAAAGTTTAAATTTAGAGATTTGTGGGAGATGCAAATTCCTTATGTCCCCTCAAAGAATCATTTAAAAAAAAAATCAGAGCATTTTCTTTCAAAACTGTCAGAACATTCTGATGTTATATATATATGTATGCTTAGAGTTTATGATAGAAATATAAAAGAGATTTAAACTTTAGCAAAACAGAACACTTGAAGGCTTTTTCACTGAAAATTGTTAAAATTAAAAATCTTCATATTTCAAAGAAACTGCTTTTTTTTGGAAAAAAGAATTTGCATGGAAAAATTTTTGTCTAGTTCTACTTATAAGTCAGTGAGGGAGACTTGCTTTCAGTAGTTAACCGAATCTGCAGCTGGGCAATGGTGAATTATCATTCTTTGGGCAGCCTTGTTTCTGTAACATATCCAAGTGTGCAGCACTTCTTACATAGGAATCTCAAAATATTTTTCACAGGTGACAGACAGGAGCACACTGCACCTCTACCAACATTGTTTGGCAACAAGATTATTTCAGCCCATTCCACAGCTGGAACCTCTATCTTCGCTCAGCTGCACTGTGTACCTGATGGTTCATATTCAGGCTTCTCTCCATTTGAACAGGTCCCTTGTCAGGAAATCCAGCCTAGTGTATGCTGTGGCTCTGCCCATACATATGCCCATGGGCACAACCTTGGTGATCTTTGCAATTTGATCAAGTTGGACCTGAGGGGTTTTGCCCAGGTGGCAAAATTTGGTAGGGGCAGTTTGCAGCCAACATACTTCCCACTTACTTGTATCCTATCTATTATTTACACAAGGCAGTGCCAGAACTACAGTTTTACAGAACCTGTACTCATTTGATTGACAAAAGACATTAAAAACAGTGAAAACATCGTGTTTCAGAATCTCGAAGGTTGAGTAGAAGAGAATTCAAAAGGTCTCCTGTCATCTTTGAGATTTTCCATGTTTGCCAGCCCAGGAGGTCAGGTCCACAGGATGACATTGAAATGGTCCTGAAGAAATTTTCCTTTGTTCTCTTCCTTTCTGTGGCAGGAAGTTAGAAAAGGAAAGGAAGCAAGGAGTGATTTTCCTCACCCTTTTCTCAGAGAAGAAGGTTTTGCCTTGGCTGCCCTGTGGATTCATTTTTTTCCTCTTACAGTTTTATCATTACTCTTTAATAGGCTTTTGACATTAAAATAACATTCAGGATCTTTATTGCTCCCATTTAGAGCTGAAAGCCCTCATCAGAAGCACACAGTCATTGTGGTGACAAGTGGAAGTAATTTTTTCCACTGTGGGATGACATGTTATATATTCCATAAAAGATGTTAATTTTAGTTTAATATCTGTCCCAATAAACATGCTACTGACTCTCCCCATAACCCATTGGCTTAGACCAGCCAGAAAAAAAACACCTGTCTTTGCCTTCTGAGATCTGTAGCATAAGATCTTGTGTGGTATCCCCTTATGAGAACATCAGACTTCACACAGAGTGTACTGCATTCACATCAAACCAGACCACTCTTGGTTTCATGGTAGGTATACATTTGAACAATATACAACATTGGTGTGATATTAGGAAGGTACAAATGAGACTTTCACTGTTGGAAATGAGTATTCCCTTCTTAGGTAGACTGCAGCAGCCATAGGAAAATGCAGATTGCTGTTGCACTAGGAAATTTCCTCATGACTAGACTAAATCATGAAAACAAGACCCACCGCTTTCACCTTTCCTAATCCTCTTCCACTGTCACATTCATGTGATTTTCAAAAATGACAAAGTTTGTCTACAAGGCTGACTGATAGAAAATTCTTTGCCACTGAAGGTGTTTGGACCTGCTGCAGTACAGGCTGCTTATCTAGCAAATAACCCTTGCCAGTCCCACCTGCCAAGCTTTTGTCAAGTCTGTTGTAGATACAGTGTTTCCTCTGCATTATGGCCATAACAATGAGTGTGCCAGTTACTTTGAAACAGTCTGCCCTTGTCTGTGAAGAAATATTGGCCCTGCTGAAGCTGATGGCACTGAATCTGAGGATTTCAGTCCAGACAGTGCGGCACCCCAGGCTTCTGTCACTCCCTACAGCCTGCCACCTTCTTGTCACAGCTGCTGCAAGCAACTGCTATCTGCTTGCCTAGCTGAGCTTTATATTGTCACACACCAAGAAGCTATATTCAATGTCAGTTGTTAGGTTTTGATGTCTTTTGCCAAAAATAAAAGTAGTTTATGTATGGATTAATTGGTGATAAACAATCTTCAGTCAGAGTATTTAATTGTCTGGAGGCTGCAAACCAATCTCTCTCACAAAAAGCGGCTTGAAACCAAATCAGCCTGAAAAGATCTTTTTCTTTAAATTACAGTGGTGCTCAGTCTTTCTCAGATATTGTAGCTCAAGTGAATTACTGGAAAGATTGGATACCGAGAACAAAAGAAAAATGATTGGCGAGAATAGAGGCTGATAGGATTGAAATAAAAACCTTCCAGTGCAAAGGCCTGAGCATAACTGCATGTCTTTGCATATTTCCCCAAGGAAGAAGGTAACAAATGATTTTGGCAGGAGGGAGACATTTTAAGGCAGCAAAATA
This sequence comes from Pezoporus flaviventris, assembly GCF_033815535.1. Taxonomy (NCBI): domain Eukaryota; kingdom Metazoa; phylum Chordata; class Aves; order Psittaciformes; family Psittacidae; genus Pezoporus; species Pezoporus flaviventris. The sequence goes on from NW_026892595.1 coordinate 15,020,932, forward strand.
AAAGGGTCATGTATCAAACCAAATTGTGTTGGCTGTGAGATGTATTAAATCTTTACATGATCTTGTTTTCCTTTGCAAAGTTTTTTCCTCTTTAAAGAAGCTGAAGTTTCTTTGATAATAATTATACACTGCTTATTTCTGCATTTCTGCCTGCATGCATTGTATGTAAGATTATAACATTCCCACAAAAAGCAAACTTCAATTTAAGGAAACATTAAGATTACAAAGACTGTAAAATCAAGCAAAATTATGAGATGTCAAAATCCTGATGGTTTGTACTTCTTTAATTGAATTTCCCCAAATAAAGCACAAGAAATGGCTTATAATTGCATACTCACACATACCCACAAACCTATAGTGTCTTTGTCTCATACAGTGAAGAAAACGCTTTCCACCAATGGGTAGCTTTAGCATCTGGCTAAAATAACACAGAACAGGAATTACTTTAAAGAGTCATCTAGTATCAGGCCCACTGTGGGAGTCAAACAAACTGATTTCAAAATGTAAAATTCATAAAAGGAGACAAAAAGAACAACCACACTGGGAATTCAGGAAAGAAGTGAAGTGAAACCATGAAAGAATAGAGAAAAGGGATGGAAATGGGAGGAAATGAAGCTTGTGGTAGAATATGTGTCGTGGTTTAAACCCAGTCAGGTAATTCGTTCGCTCACTTCCGCCCCTTTCTTGCCCTCACCCTGCTCCCGGAGGGACGGAGAGGAGAATCGGAAAAGAATGCAACTCCCACGGGTTGAGATAAGAACAGTTTAGTAACTAAGGTATAACACAAATCACTACTGCTACCACCAGTGATAATAACGATAAAGGAAATAACAAGGGAAGAGAATACAACACCTCAGCACCAGCCGACCAATAACTCGCCCCCCTCAGCCCGACCAAGCACTGACCGATACCTCCTCCAGCCCTGCAGTCTCCCAGCCCTTCCGGCTGACTCCCAGTTACATCCTGGGCATGACGTGCTGTGGTATGGAATACCTCTTTGGTCAGTTTGGGTCAGGTGTCCTGTCTCTGCTTCCTCACGGCTTCCCCTCCTCCCTGGCAGAGCATGAGGCTCACAAAGTCCTTGGCCAAACCAAAACATCATTGTTATCAGCTCTGTTCCCGAGCCGAAAGTCAAAACACTGCACTGCACCAGCTATCAAGGAGGAGAAACATGACTGCTACTGCTGAACCCAGGACAATATGTTACAGAGAGAACTACTTGTTCACTTGTGGGAACTGAGTGGGATTCGAAAAGCTGAAAAATGGTCAACTGCTTAAGGACTGGAAAAAATCCTGGAATCCACAAAAAAAAAAAAAACTGTCTCAAAAAAAACTTGTTTTAACACCTACAGTTTTCACTTGCTCTTGTTTTGTCAAAGCAATACTAGTTGGCTACCCAGTATAAATCCTGAAGCATTTCCTTCATGCTTAAAGACTTCAGTTTAGACAAACAACTTAGCAATCCTGCAGTTCCCTATCTTCCCCTTTTTAAAATTTGCTGACATTGTATATTAAGCAAACACCATTTCACTGCTCTTAAATATATCTGTGACATTTTTTCATTCATTGTTTAAACTCCAGTATCCTGCAGTCATACAGAGAAGTGTAAATCTTCCCTTGCCAACTCATTTAAGAAAGGCTCGGGGGGGGGGGGGGGGGGGAATAATAATCCTTCACAAAAAGTAATATTCCATAAGGGTTCCATACAGAAGGGAAAACAAAACAAAAAACAAAACAAAACAAAATTTTGTATTCTGAGGCCCAGTTTTTCTGAAACATATATAAAGACTTATTTGCATCTCATGACAGGTAATTCAGGACCCCTATATTCCAGTCTTCTTTAAATAAAGGAACACAAATCGCAGTAATGATCTGGTCAAGATCACCCAAGCAAGGTCACCCAGACCTTGATAGGTGTGAGTGCAGCATACGGTCTGCTTTATGTAGTTAAAGCATTTTCTCCTACAAGACTTCATTATTCTCAATGAATATAAGATTCCAACAGTCACTGATAGGAAAACCACAGGGAATTAAATACTTTCAGGCAACTATAGAGTAACTGTGTCTAATATCCTCATCAAACTTCCACACTGGAAGAGAACAACAGCTACCATATGGAGAAATAAGGACCAATCTTCAAGTCACCCTCTGTTCAATGGAAAATAATTTGAGGTAGGAAAGGCCCCCTCAGGATATCAAAAGTCTGAGCTGGCACTGTGTACATACATCCCATTCAGCCATGCACAAAGGAATTATTCTGACAACTAGCATGACAAACCCAGAAAAACAAAACAATTAAGCTCTACCATTGGGATCTCTCTCTGCAATGAGCAATAGCTGCAATACTGTTGCCGGCTCAGCTTGCCTTTGGCCCCTCCAGCCCACTGCCTCCTGCTCCACTTCTTACACACTTCCAGAAAGTGTTCCCATTCCCTTGGTCCCCTCTGAGGCACAGCCATCTCTTTATGAGAAACACTAGCCAGGACTTTGCAGAAGACTGTAACGGTTTACACTGACATACAAGATGTCCTGGGGAAAGCAGATTAGTGCTGGAACATTATGTGAGTAAAGACTTATGAAGATAAACTGGGGGCAGTGCCTAAACAGAAAGATGAGCTGAATTAGATGCTCAATATTGTTTTCTCTCTTCCCTTGTTTTTGGAAAAAAACAAAAACAACAAAGAGAGAGTATGAGGCAAAATTTTTCATTTTAAACAAAGACTGATTTGAATCTGCCACTCCTGAACAAGCTGTTTCATTATTGATTATTTCCATAAATGAGAGTGAACTGGGTTCAAATCTCTCCTTTTGCCAAGGAAAAAAAAATTTCTCACCACCCAGTTCAGTGTTTTCATTCTGTAGTAAGGCTCTCACAGTCTTTCCCCTGGATATGGCTTCATCTTACACAGAATAGTTACCACACTTTGCATAAGCAGTAGCGAGAGTCCTGGTTTAGTCCACTCACCTAGGAAGGAGAAGATCAGTTATACATAATGTTCTCAAGAGATAATAGTACTTAATATTATAATTTTTAAAAGATAAAGTCATTGCTAGGCCCACCATTTCAATTAATCTAAATACAGTATTATCGCAAGATTTTCAACCACCAAGTGATGGAGAAAGAGCATGTTTCAAGGGGATCCCTGAGGGATGTTCTCAGCCCTCTTTTGTTTATCTATACCTTTGTTTCATGGCACAACATACCTCATGCCACATACTCATTTAGTTTTTATTTTATTCAGGGAGCAACATATTATGATTTTTGAATAATTTTTGTACAGATTGGATGAATGTATACAATAAATACCATTCAACACTTAAACAGATGCACAGCATCCTTCTACTATTTCTGTAAAATAGACTGAATACATTTATCTGGATACAGTCTATTCATTATCCACAGCTAACAGCCTTCCTCCTCCCACCTTCCCAATTCAAAGCATGGATGCAGTGATCCTGTTTCTTTCCACATCTTAGTTTCCCACCCATCCAGGATCTCTTTCCACACTAACAACTGCTGTGCCAATACCTACATATAGAGATGATGACAGAAACACCCAGTCTTTTCAAAATATATTAGTACCTACTCTTCAGGCCTTCAGACATGCAGTTATTGAACAGTCTCCAAACACCTAAATAGCTCTCTTCCTTTCTAAAAATCCAAGAGAAAGCCTCAAAAAACAGGGAAAAAAATAACCTCCCAGAATAGCAAATTAAATCACAGCTCAATTAACATTGTTAACAGGTAGAAGCATCAGTGACTGTAAGCAAAAGCAGAAAGTAAATGTAGCCCAAGGCCAAACTGGTGCTACTCTCTACACTACATTATTAGTAGTACCTGTAATGGATTGCACTTGAAGAAAAGGCATTAGGAGTCTTGATATTTGGGTAGGAAGACAACAGCATCTAACGGTACACATATTTGGTGCACAGTGATGATCTGGAATTGCTGATGGTGTTGGGTAGGATAAGACCAAACTGTTCAGGTAGCCAGCAATATGATCAGTCACAGTGACCCTAGCTATTTTGTTAATACAGAAACAGTACTTCAGAATTTTATCTCTAGCATAAGATAGCCCAAATATAGTGTGAGAGTATATATATGTATACACATATATGTCTATCTTCTGCTTTTTTCAATTAGGAAATGAAACAGTAACAAGGATTAAGTAGGATTAAGCAGGCCTGGCTCAAGGTCAGCCTAGTCTGACAGTGAGCAGTTTAGTCACAGGTCTGGAGGAAGAGACCATTCCAGTGCCTATGGCAGCCATGGGATTGCAGTCCTGTAATGCTGTGCTGCATTTGGCTGTGCGTGCTGGCAACACAGCCATAACCAGACACAGCTGGTTGGCACAACTAGTGTGTCTATGGCACAGCTCCCCCAAGATCAAGCCCATGTTTTAAGGAAACATCCTCTTGGCTGAGAAAGCCTGCAATATAGTGCGATAACCTGAGAAAATTTACAATATATGGAAATCCTAAACCATCACCAGCTCCCGTGCCTTCCCTTGTGACCTGGCATAGTAGCTGCCTTCTCAGAGCACTGCAGCAAGTACAGATGGGACAGCCACATCTGATGTACCAGCAGCCTCATGTTTACATAGAGAATGGGAGCAGCAAGATAAAGACATCTTTTTGACAGTGATACCAGCACATTGCAGATCCTTTTCTGTTGGTATTCTGATACCACAGGCTTAGTTTGAATTCTACACAGATTTTCTTGAAAAGAGGCTTACTGCTGTTCTTCCTTTTCTGAAAATCAGTTCATTTTCCCACCACAAACTGGATAGGTGTCATGCCTAGACATGGCCAAGCAAATGCGCTGGGGGCTTAGAAGGCATTGGAAAATGTGGAGCAACACGCCCATATTCAAAGCCTTGCTCAAGATCATTTTGGAGGCCAGGGCTGAGGTCTGGCTTAGCCATGGTGCTGGTACTGAATATATCCTGATCACCCTCTCCCTGTCATATGAAAGATTAGTACCATTTAGGTCTTGCATGCTTCCTGAGATTAAAAACAAGTGTGACAAATTAAGTCCTAATGCCAGCAGATGTAACTCCGTTTGCACCAGTGAAGTTTTAGTCACTTCCCCTACAGCTATGCTTGATACAATGAAGCTGTGGGAGCTATGGGAGCTGACTGCAAAACATAATTTTATTCAGATAATACTTTTTTTGTGGAAGTCTGAGAATTTTATCAGGCTGGCTGAGACACAAAAGAGATTTCAGGGATTTGGTTATTTATGTAACTTTAGAACATTGGATTTGGTTAGAATCATGAGAAGTTTTATGATCCATACCAGTTTATGTAGAAACAACCCTTTAAACTGGGGTTTAAATTACCAGTAGGGAATATTCCTATGACCTAACTCTACCATGTAGTTCTTAGTTGTATGCCTGTGCTGGACTCCAGTCAATCCTATTAAATGGGTCTTACAGCAGCAACTTTTTGTTTAACAGCCACAATTAATGTGATTAAGAAGCTGATTTTTTATTTTCCTTATCTTTGAATAAGTCAAGGAATTTGGTTGGGGGGGGGGATTAGGAAAAAAAAAAGCAAACAACAAAACCAACACGCTCAAAAGGGTTTTAGAGTTCACCTGAAAGAGAAGGAAGCCCTGGGGACCCAATTTAATACTTTTAGTTTATCTTATCATCCTGGTATGTTATAGAAGCATTATACTGTCACTGCATTTTGACTAAGCACAGTGCATGAGAGCATGCACTGGCCAAAGGAAGAATAATCCTTTTTGCACACATATGGTTAACGTGTAAGCTAATCATGATACATCAGTCAGCATACCTTGATACCTTGTTAAAATGTCATTGTGCTATTAGCATTTGATTTGAAAGCCTGCCTCTTACAATAAACAAGAGATCAGCAAAGCTATAGAATAACATTTTTCCCTATGATCTTGGCACTTTGATTACAATCTTCGTTTAACACCTGGACAAAACAATGTTTTAATTTACATTGCTACACTATGGCTAGCAAATACCTTTTCTGACAAACAAATATGAAGAGAAATTTTCCATCACTAGTAGGATGCTTCCAAACTTTCAATGCAATTGTTTGTCAGCTCACAGGCAATGAATTTATTTTACAAGAAACACTTCTGGCGAAAGGAAATCTGATTTAAGAAACTGTCCTCTTGACACTCCAGTGCTTACTTTGTCTTCTTCTGCAGTATAGTTCTTATTTTACCTTTTATGATCATCTGGGAAAAATAATCTACCTAATTTCTTACCATTGCAGAGACATACAAGAAACACATTTGCTTTTCTTCCAGGGGTTTATTATGGTTTTGGCTTTTGGTTTTCTACTGTCATATGAAAAACAGTTACTGAATGTTTTGTGGTCTGTTTCAGTGGGGGAAGGTGGGGTGGATGTTCTGCATATCTTTCTGAATGCAGTTTCTACTACATGCCTGTATTAACAGGGAAATTGATTTCATAGCTCATCTGGCCAGCTGATCTTTTCCAGTACTATGCCCCTGTGACATAAAAACCAAATGCTTAGCATGTAAGTTAAGAGTATGCAATCTAATAAGAATTTGTAGTCCAAAGAAACAAAAAAAAATCATAGAGAAAAGCTCCAAACAAATCTAAAAGAAAACCTGCTTGAAAGAGAACACATGTTGCAGCACTTATATTGAGCACAGCATGTTATGAAGTCATTAAATGGCTCCCAGTTCAGAGTTGGCATATGCCAGCCAACTGACAGCACAGTATAACAGGAAAGAGATCTAGAAGATCAAATAGACACACTAGAGCAAAAAATTTTCTTTAGCTGGGAAAGCAAAAGCAGAGTGAAAATATAATCATACCTTATAATTGTACTTGTCAAGATAAAACTAGAGAGGCATAAAAAACATCCAAAAGGAAAGGGACAAGGCTAGCACAAGAATAAATGACCAGTAGAGGTGGGTTTTGACCAGTCAGATTTTGACGTAAAAACAGTACAATAATGACAAATACCTAAACTGATTTTAAGATAGGGCTTTGTTTATGAAAGATTTATGAACTTCTTGTCTCTAATAGTAAGAAAGAGGACTTCATAAATGCTGCAGTTCCCTTCTCATCTTGTGTCCTGTTCACTCCAACAAGCCTTCCTATTCCAATTGAGTATTATTTTCAGAACAGTTCTGAGTCAGCTTTCCTGAAATTTTTCATATACCTAGTCATCAGAAGGAAAAGACTTGAAATCACTGCTGACCTGTGATTTACCCCTGGAATGAAAGACTTCAGATCCTGCTGGGGAACTCCTTGATCTGAATATTCTCTCTTTTGAGCGCATCACTTCCTTTTCATCCCCTTTCATCTTTTCATCTTAAACAACCACACTTTATTCATCCATATTTCAAAACCATCTGCACTCAATCTCTGTGCTGTACTAACAAGATAATAGCTCCTAATTTTTAAGTTGCCAACATAACATATGCAGTACTTGCCTTTCAACAAAAAATTACAAATTAGAGTGTAAGGATGATTAAAACATGAACGAAATGCAGTACATCTGTCAGAGCATCCTCTCTTATAGGTAACAACCTGTCTAACATCTCTTTAAGGAATGTAGCTAGTTTCCAGAGGTCTAAAGTCAAATACATTGCTTTAGAAAGTAGCTTTAGAGCAGACTGCAGAGCTCTCTACTTGGTAATTTAAATGACTGACCATTCAATTTATGAGCATTCTCAGCAATAAAATTCAGCCTGAACTTAATAATAGCACATTTTATGTGACAACGATGACAATTACAATCTATAGTTACTGCAGTCGCCCTTTGGTCTAGGGAAAGATGACAGTATTAATTACACACACTTGCCATTTGTCAGACTTAACTTGGCAGGCGATTGAGCTCTGAACCATCTTCAGCTTGACTTCTATATTTTCCATTTTCTAATCCACTGGAACGAAGATAATTAGAACAGAGAAAAATGAGAGGCTTTCTTTTTCCTGACTTCTTTAAAGGTGTACCAAACCTCTACCACATGTTAGTGCCATATTCAGTAACACCACAGTCACATTAAGGCTGCACCACTCCAGTTAGGAATCTGTCCGCATTTACTTCACAGAGAATATTCTGCAGAGGTGCTGCATATCTCATTCATTTTAATTTGTGTTGGATGAAACGCAACATGAAAAGTCTCTCAGACCATCTGCTATTTCCACATAATTCTAACATTTCTTACTATTTCTGTCTGGAATTCTATTTTCCATGCCTGTTGACATTTCTAGCCTTCTGGGGGAATTAAAGTATACTGACTTTCTTTAAAACTGTAAAAAGCATTTCTCTAAATTCTTTGTCTACTGAAAAGCAAATAATTTATTCCAATTTAGGAAAATATCTCTATTTGAGAAAACAGATATGTATTTGCTTTTTCTGTACTTAAGGATGAAATTCCCTGCAAGGATTCAAGGTCAAAGTAAAGAAAATTTCCATCCCTGGCAGTGTTCAAGGCCAGGCTGAACAGAGTCTTGGGTGACATGGTCTAGTGTGCCCATGGCAGGGTGCTGGAGCTAGAAGATCTTAAGGTACTTTCCAACCCTAACAATTCTATGATTCTGTGATATGCAATAATATTTTCTTGAGCTATATCCATCTTGAGGTGTCTTTCGTGAGGTATATCCATCCAAACAGTCCTTCCAAACTATCAATTTCCACAGTACTTACTACTTGTGGAAAAGAAGAAAAAAAAAAACAAAAAAATAACACAACAACAAAAAAAAAACAAAGCACACAAAACCAAGACAAATTCGTCATTTTCCCCAACCAACCCATTTCTTCTCAAGTTGATGTTTAGAAAGAAGAACTTCAAAGCATGAGACTTAAGTCAAGAACTTTGGAACATTTGGGCTCATTATACTGGTTAAAACAGAAATGAGAAAGAAGAAACACGTCTGAGTTGAAAGACCTTCTTAAGAAATGGCTGTTCTTTGTCTTTCTTTCACAAAGATCTTCTGATGTTCACAGCTGTAGCAAAAAGCTTCAGCTAGAAACCCACTTCTGACACCACAGCTCCACAACTGTTTGAGCTCCCCTGAAATGTAGACCAAGCCCATCATACTTCCTTCTCCCCAGACATGCATTCTTGTCCTGTCTATTGCACTGATGTTCATCTAGCCTCACAGAAAGCAGGTACAGAGGGAGGAATCCTAACAAAACATTCATACATGGTTCTCAGCTAACTTTGCTGTGTAAAAAAGATCATCAGCAGATGAGATATCTGCCAACACTCACAAGAGAAAAAAGCATAAAAAAAAAATGATGACCTGAGACATCTTTAGGCTCCTGTGGAAACAAACAAACCTGAAGTTAACGATGTTTCATAGGTAAAATCCACACTTAAAACTCTTCCCAGCAATATTCAGACACATGAAATGGTTTGCCACATTTTTATTGCAAGATATTCCACTTCCAAATGTTTGCTTCTCAGGTCTACCCACTGAATGACAGTTCTAACAAGTGCTAGGATTTTTGCCTGGACATCATCTTAAGCTTCTAATATTGCCAATTCACAATTTCATGTATTTAAAACAAAGCAACAAAAAAAAAAAACAGGCCAATTTTAGAGATGGTAAGTTTCACATCTCCTCTCTGTACTTAAAGGTGAAAATAAAGTTTGAACTAGTAACATTTAAAGAAATATTGTTTATGCTGAATAAACCATTTCAAACTCATACATAAGTTTTAAGCATTCTATCATGAGCATTATTTATTGTGGATTACATTCTCTTTCTTAATTTGAAGATATAGAATTGCAATACTTGATGCCATTTAAAAATATCTCAAGGCCTTAATTTTTGATCCATGCTGTGTGTCTAAAAAGAATACTAAGTAAGTGTATCAGGGGAATTGTTCAGGGGTATAAACCAAAAAGTAATCTTTAAAAGTGAATAAATCCAATACTTGAGGCAGAGCACTTTCAGAGCAGTCAGATCCATAATCTCAAATATTCCTCAAATACCCACACTTGAATACCTACACTTAACAAACAGACTGAATGGAAGAGCATTTTTAAGTATTTAATAACAGCTGTGGCTGTAAATCAAATACACAAAAATATTTCCTCATATTTAATTTAAATCCCCAGTTACTGATGCTGCAGTCTTCTATCATGAACTAGCATTCTTTCACAGACACACAAAAAAGTCATGCCCATACAAACATGTGCATAAAAACAATGTGCGGAATTTCCCAGTAGGAGAGACTGTGGCAAGAAAATATTGCTGAAGAATGCCTTTTGCTGCACAGCTGCGGAAAATCATAAAACCACAAAGTTTTTGGTTTAGTGACTGCTAGTTAACAGCCCCTCAGCATCCTCTGGAAACAACACTTCATGGAGATTTTGTAGGGTTTTTAAGAGTTCTGGAAAAGATCTTGCTAAAGCTATGTCACAAAGGAAAATGTATCCATGGGGAGATTTTCTTTTTCAGGGTGCATTTACACTTTTATTAGCATGCTTTTGTGGTGATAAAAAAGATGTATAAAAATATAAATAAACATATACAGGCAAACACAAACAACAGATATACTTGTTTGTTTGCACCATGCCACTAATAATGTCAGTAATAAGAACTATGATAGATTTAGAGTGAAGCTTTACTGCAGTTTGTGCAATTTATAGTGTTGCTTTACTGTCATCAGAAACTTCCTTTCAAGCTAGCAACATCTTGTTACACCTGATTAAAGAACACAGGCAATATTCTGAAGCCTGGGTGTTGTGTTTTGTGTCCCACAGAAAAGTGGTTGTATTCGGCTGCTAGCTGGAAGAGGTTCTTCGGGCATAAAAGCTGCCCATAGTGTGTGGCTGTTGCCTGGGGACAATCCATGGCCCCTGGGCTTGGGCTGCCTCAGACCCCATCTAGCTACTTAGATCTCAGAAAGACAATGTGATACGCACGCACTACCCTTTCCTTGAAACAGAAGATTGTGCAATGGGGCAGTTTACATTCCTGCATAATTATTACGAATAACAGCTTTACCTCTATTACGTGCATTTAGAGGGGGGTTTCAGGTGTACTAGGTGATCAGGTTCCTGGTCAGAAAACAGTCCCATTATCTATCTACTTACAGTTTCAATCCTGTCCATTAGTGGCTCAGCAAAACCCTTCATTTCCAATTTACTTTCAGATCCAATTTACTCTTTCTCTTCCTCCTTCATTTTCCTCTTTCCAAAGGAATAAATCGCAGCTGTTCCCTCTTGTCCTAAAGCCAATTGCACAAAAGACAGGAGCTCACATAAGGACAAGGAGAAGCCTACCTGCCAGCTGCAGCCTTGAAAGCCCATGAAGTGCCCCCCTATATGCAAACTACATCTACAAACCACTGTAACCATAGCATGACTGAGATGCATCTTCTGTATGTGGGGTATCCTGATCTCTTCTACTTTATCCTCCCAAGCTGTATTTTCTGTTGCACTTTTGAATAGAATGAAAAGTCTTTTTCTTATCTTTCTGCTCATTGAGCATTCAGTCAGTACCAGTTCCCTTTGTAAAAAAAAAAAAACTGCATTACAGTACCAGCACTACTGGATTTGTTTCAGACTTTTTAACCTGCATTTAGCAGGCTTTGTAGTGATGTTAGCATTTTCTACCAGACATTTCATTGCAGAGATCTGGGACTTGACACATGATGAAACCTTGAATCTCATACAAATCCTTTGAACAACATCAGATAAAACTTACGGGATTCTAAATTCAGCAAATACAAATTTAATACACACCATATTGTGTTTTAAAAAGGCTGTGCGATCTCAGAGAAAAGTGAATATGTCAACATTTAAATGTACTCTTTACAAGCATGCATACTTGTCTCTCTACCTCCTCTGACATCCTCAGTTATTCAACATTTCCTTTACATTTGCTCATGCCCAACTGACCTTTAGGTATTCTTTTAAGCAAACCAAGGATTTGCCAATTTTTTGGGACTTCTTATTGCCTCATTGTTCACAGTAAATAAACAGACCCACTTTTTCTTATGGGTTTCAGTACACTTAATACTTGAACAGAAATAAGGTCTTCCCTGTGAGGCCCCAGTTACAGTAGTTCTTCTTGTATGTGTTTATTCTTCATATTCCAATATTCTACAATATCAGGCATTTACCCAAGCATTAGCTCCCAGTTAATAATTCACAACAGTTCTACCACCTCCAATGAAGTAGTACATTTTCCTCTATCAGCTTCTGCACTTTGCTTCTATATAGAATTGTCTTCATTCCTGTTCTCATTACCATCCTGATAAATATACATCAGTCACTTTCAGTGCGCTTGCTGCTTGCTCCATTTTAATTTTCCTTGTTCTGATTGCATATGCCTGCAAAACAGAAATATACCTTGCATTTATTTTAAAGTTTTTGAGTTGTGAACAAGTTTAGATCCACACACTTTTCCCATTTCACACTCTTGTTACAACTTTACAACTTTGTAGGCATTTGTTCTATAGTACATATCTGATAAGTACAGCTTCCTTGTATATGTCCATTTTCACATTCCTTTAGTCGAAGTCCAGTGTGCCTACCTCTGGCTTTCCATAATTTTTAAGTTTTTTTTTAATTTTTTTCCCAGGTCCAATCCATTGGTTTTGATCTTTGATTCCAATCAAAATCAAGTCTCTGATAATGAAATCTGCCTGCCTAGCATGACTTGCCAAGTTAATGTCATTCAAAAACCTTCCACAGGACTTTCCTTCCTTTTGCAGTTTCATTTGGAACCTGCATGTTTCAATTGCTTTGCTTTTCCTGAAAATACAGTATTCTTTACTCTAATTCAAGGTGGCTTAGAAACAGACTGCTAGACAGCTGTAGCTCCAGGTCCAGCAATAGGGTAAGAAACACTAACTTTTTTGTCTCCTTTCTCGCAGAGTCCATCTGCCTTCGTGTGGATGTCACATCTTCACCTTACTGTTTGCCAGTATTCTGCTACATTGTTTCAACTGAAGGGTGGGTTTGCTTGGTTTTGTAGAGTTTCCACATCTCTTTTTGTTTGCTTTCTCTCCCTTCATGTCTTCACTTTTGAGTAATTACACTTTCCTAAGAATTGCCTCTGGTACTTTGCAGTATTCATGCCTTTTAGGAAGGAAGCTTTAGCTTGACATGCAGTGTAAAAAGCTATATACAACTGTCTGCCACATGCCACTGATTTCAGCGGGCTGCTTAAGCAACCCTGACACACACTACTGCAGCCTGTTCTGGTCTTAAAAGGCAATGACATATTACTTTACACTGACAGCCTAAAGTTAGTCTCTTCAGGATGTGATGGTTGCTCAGAAATCTTGCTGAAGCCCACAAGACACAATTCAACAACACACTGAAGCTGTTGGCTAACTCTCTGAGTCAATTAACTCCCCAGAATGGGTTTGGGGAGATACTGGTTGAGCAAGCTAGGAAACAAGGCCTAGAGAGTTCAGAGTTTATTGTTAAAAGAAATATTTAAAAAAAAAATTAAAAAAAAATAATCCACATATATCACTTGATGATCACTATAGGATCCTTGACAGCAGGACAGAGCTAGGCACAGTACACAACTATATCCAACATGTCTGAGAACTTCCATACAAAGTGAGAGCAAAGAAGGGAGAACAGGCAAGTACTGTCACAGCCCCAAGAAGACCAGGGTTGGTGGAGGAACAGACTCACTGTCTGTTCCTCATGACGGATGGAACCAAACTCACAGTCTGGTTCTCACAATTATGGATGCCAAGCCTGACCTGCCCCTCTGCCATTCCAAAGAAGTCGCATTTCCCCATTTGCGATCCCCCACATTTTTTCTGCTGCAGCAATTTTATGTAAAGTGCTTTCTTTTCCTATACAGCTGGATCAAATAAATTGGAATTTTAAAGAACAACATGTACCTGTCCATCTTTTCTATTCCAACCTTCTCACATAGAAAGATGACTGTCAACCCAGCAATGAGCCAGGGTAAACTCAGATGCAACATCTTCCTATCCCTTCCTGCTACCCTCCCTGCCCTCTCCTGTCCCCACTCCCACCACAGCACCCTGCTCTCCCACCTTGTGTCAGTCCTATCCTTACTTTCACTCCCTTGAGAGTGAGTTTTAGCTCACCATCTCAGCAAAACAAGGACCAGCTTAATTAACTGAATTAGCTTGTCAACTGCCAGGTTCATGCCTGTAGGAGTGCAACCAAGAGAAATACCTGCCTGAGCATGGGATGCACCAGTGGGTGGGGAAGAGCAAGAACACAAGCTTTTGCTGCAAACAGCAGTTAGATCAGATCAGCCCTTTTCAGTCACCCCATCCCCAGTGACCATTCTCAGCACTGAATCCTCCTGACAGCTTCCCAGCACTAAAAATATCATTCTCAGTCATTTTGCTGGAGCAATCAGTATTTGTCAGATTTGATACCCAATGAGAAGCCTAATTCTCTAGCAGCAAACTTCTATACACCCAGAAGAGAAGAATATTTTTCACCCAGCATTTAAACCAATTATAATAAGAAATTTCAAATTACAAAGCTTTGAAAACTATTTAGCAGATGACAGAGAGAGAAATAAAGAGTTAAACTACTTTGAAGTTGTACTTTAGGTCAGTTGGTTGGGTTTTTTTCAGAGTAACGTATTGTGATTGGAATTGGTTCTATCATACGTCTAAACTACAAGCTATTTCAGCTCTATATCTAATAATAGTCTTACATGGTAGCACTCATATCACTCACTTACGTAGGGTTTTTTTTAGGGTTTTCTTACGAACTGCCCATTACCCAATTTACTGCTTAAAATTTGACCTCTTCCTTGTCACAAGCCTTTATGATTTGCCTTGACCAAGGCAAATCCTGACATTTCTCCTCACTTTCCCATCAGAGTCATTGGGACTAAATTGGCATTGACTCTAAAGGGAATTGATTTTAAACATATGTATATGCACAGGCAATATTACTAACATTACAAAATATTAGGCAGAGTATGCTTGGACTCATGAAACGTTTCTAAGCCAGATCTTGGCTATAACTACAATGCAGTTTCTCTAGCAAAACTCTCCACTTACTTGAGAACTGTAATCAGGATCACTGTTCCTCAGACTTCACTCTTAGAGTCTCTCCCAGAACAATATTAATTTAGATCTTTCTTGGCTGGGGGTTTTGCTTCAACAGCTATGGACTGCACCAGACATAAAGATTTTTTTATTCCTTATAGAATGGTGGTGATAAACACATCTAATGTCCTAGTATAGAAAAGTAATTATTTTACATTGTTGCCTGTGCCAAAGGGTATTGACTTTAATGACCCATGATTATTCTTTTCATCCAGTGATTACAACAGTAGTCTGAGAAAGACTCCCATATGATCTTTTACAGATAGATATTATTAAAGGAATAAAAATTTATTTAAAAGTGACATCTCAATAAATCAGATTACATGGAATTATTTGAATAGGTTGTCTCTTTAAAACGTGGATCTAGAAATCCATTTTTAAACATATGAATCCCCTAAGACTAGAGGTATGTATACCTCTACAGTCTAGCCACTAACCATTAAGAAATTCCCAGTGTGCTACAGGGAAGAGAATATGTCTTGTTCAATATACTGCAGCCTAATCCTGTAAATCTTAATGGGTGATTTAGGTCCTAGTTGTGTCTTTAAGAATGGGCCTTTTCTGGGGCAGACATGTTAGTATATGACCTATGACAATATAGCAGAAATATGCTGTTAATAAGGAAAACCAAATAGGTAATATCTTATTCTGAACTGATGGGCAGATGTGAGCTGTTTTCAAGCTGGTGTTTACTAGGATTTTGAAAACCATAGGGAATATAATGAGTGAGTCACTGCATTGGAATTGTAAATGCATAGTTGGCACAGACGAAACCTCAAGGACCACAGACCTCCCCGAAGTGAGACTATATGAGAGAAAAGGGTCTCAAAAAAAATGTTCTAAAAACATTCCATTACACAAGCAGCCTATTCCACCCAGGGATGAGATTTTTGATAGAACTGGTCTGGCCAGTCTGACTCACAGACTTGACTTTTCACTAATATGTTGCTAGTTAAATGTGGGTACGCTTTCATAAAGCTGGCTATTTGTAACATTTTCATCTGCTGCTTAGCTGCCTAGTCGGCATTCAGAATTAGCAAAAGAGTCCCTATAAATGCCAGGAAAACCCAAACAATTAATGACCTGGATGATTTGGTACAGTGTGCCCGCAGTAAGTTTGCAGAAGACACAAAACTGGAGGAGTGGCTGATACACCAGTGCTGCCTTTCAGAGGAACTTCAACAGGCTTACAAAAATGGGCCAGCAGGAACCTCCTAAAGTTCAACTGTATGTGCAAAGTCCTGCACCTGTGGAGGAATAATCACAGGTTTTGATACATGCCGGAGGTCACCTAGCTCAAAAGAAGCTTGGCAGAAAAGGAGATGCTGGTGCTGGTGGACACCAAGGTGAGCATGAGTCAGAAATGTGACCTTATGATAAAGAAGGTGAACGGTATCCTGGGCTGCATTAGGAGGTGTGCTGTCAGCAGTCTGTGGGAGGTGATTCTTCTCCTCTGTTCAGCACTGGTGTGTCCAGTTCTGGTCTTCCCACTACAACAGAGGCATGGACACGCTGGAGAAACTCCAGCAAAGGGACTAGAGCATTTTTCAAATGAGGAGAGGTTCAGAGAGCTGGGACTGTTTAGCCTAAAGAGAATTCTAAGGGGGAATCTCATCAGTGTGTATAAATACCTGAAGGAAGGGTGCAAAGATGATGAAGCCAGGCTCTTTTCAGTAGCAATGTTCACAAACTGAAATGCAGAAGGTACCCTTTGAACATCAGAAAACACTGTTTTACTGTGAGGGCAACCAAACACCAGCACAGTTTACCCAGAGAGGCTGTGGAGCCTCCATCCTTGGAGATATTCAAAAGCCATCTGCGTATGGTCCTGGGCCACTGTCTCTGGGTGGCCCTGCCTGAGCAGAGGAGTTGGACATTTATGATTTTATAAATCACAAATGCTTGATGGCAGAATAAATTAGGGAGTTAATTATTCCTTCTTGGGCAAAACTCCACCTTGTCAGCTGGCGTGTGGCCATCATGTCAAGACACTTTTCCCCACACACATGAGATAAATGCCATGTGGAGCCAGGCTGATGAGATGGTATCTGGTACATTGGGTCAGAAAGCAGAAAGAGGAACTGTGGAGCCAGACTGGGACAGGGGTACTTGACTGCTAGGAAAGGGGTCAACTGGTATGTAGCACCCATCTGTGTGGTAGATAGGGTGTATGTGGGTTTTATTTTCTACACACTTGGGCATAATATCATGGATGGCACAGACGCTCAGTAACTAAGCTTATTACATTAGGATGTGTTTGGAATAATCTTCTAAAATCAAGGATTCACACCTTTGTAACTGAGAGACATTTGGCTTTGTGTTTTGGAAAAGCAAGTAATGGCTTTAAAATGTGGCAGTGTATAGCTATTAGCTAGCAGAAACAAGTAGTTTCATAAATGACTTATCTTCTGTATTGGGAAGTTGCCTCCACAGGCTATGGCAGCTATAGCTCCCTATGCAGCTTTTAAAATAATTGCAAGTTTTCGTGTATGGTGGGAAATCTTAAGTAAATAAGTGCTAGTTTTTCTAGTTTTTCAGTCCCTTTCTGCCAAGACTTAGAAGTGATTTCTTTTTAAGTCAATAAAAAAAAAAAAAATAAGATAAAGCTGTTGGCTCTGGGAATTGAATTGCCTTCAATGGAGGATTGAGCATACTGCATGAGGCTGATTAAAATATAAAAATTTGGGAGTAAAGCTCTCTGTTTCTAAAAGAACATGGGGCTCTGGAAATCTGCGTTGTTGGGGTTTTTTTTAATCTTAGCTGGAATGTGTTTGATGGGTCAAATTCTGCAAGTCTGATAACAACTTGTCCTGGGTTCAGCAGTAGCAGTCAATTTTCTCCTTTTTGGTAGCTGGTGCAGTGCGGTATTTTGACTTTCAGCCTGGGAACAGAGCTGATAACAATGATGTTTTGGTTTGGCCAAGGACTTCATGAGCCTCATGCTCTGCCAGGGAGGAGGGGAAGCCGTGAGGAAGCAGAGACAGGACACCTGACCCAAACTGACCAAAGAGGTATTCCATACCACAGCACGTCATGCCCAGGATGTTAACTGGGAGTTAGCCGGAAGGGCTGGGAGTCTGCGGGGTTGGAGGAGATATGGGTTGGGGCTTGGTCGGGCTGGGGGGGGGGGGGGGGGGGGGGGCAAGTTATTGGTCAGCTGGTGGTGAGGTGATGTATTCTCTTCCCCTGTTATTTTCTTTTACCATTGTTGTCGTTGGTGGTAGCGGTGGTGATTTGTGTTGTACATTGGTTGCTGGACTGTTCTTGTCTCAACCCGTAGGAGTTGCACTCTTTCGATCCTCCTCCCCATTCCTCTGGGAGCGGGGAAGGGGAGAGCTCCGGTGGGGGGGGAGCCTCAATTGCTTTCAGCCCGGCACCACTCACTGGGAGTGAGTGAACAAGCTGTCTGGCTAGGGTTTAAACCATGACACAGCTACACCAATCTAGTTTGGTTTTCTGGCTAATAGTTCTATGTGGCATTCACTAGGTATATACATGCAACTTGCTATTCTTGAATGTGTGTATTGTGAATGAAAGCCTGGGAACTGCAGCTTTTGAACTTTTGAGTGATAGATATATATCTTATCCTCATTGTTGGCAGAAGACAAAATTCTGACAGATTTGCCTACAACTTGCAAAGAGGATGTAGTCTTAAAAAGGACCTTCAACATTCGTATTTAAAGGTATTCGAAGTTGCCTGTAAATTTAGGGTGCTGGTAGGAGGACGTGGGAGGAATGTCATTCTGGATATGAAAAGCTTAACTGAAGTCTTTAGACTCTTTTATTGCTGCAAATAAGAAATTTTTAGAAGTTCAGTCTGTTCTTTAGGCTCTCATTAATAAGACATTTGGTTAAATGTTTTTCTCTCACTGAAACAGAAATTCAGAGCTACAAAATGAACCCTATTCCCCATGACACACACACACAAAGAAGTTACTTAGTTTGGTAAATGAATACTAAACTGGAATATTTAGTAATGTCCATTCTCTTCAGATGAATAATTCTTCTGTCTAGTCTGATTATATTCACAGATGCCTTAGAACAGATTAAAAATCAAATGAAAATGGCTAGGAGAGAAGAAAAACTGTCTTTCTGAATGGGCTACTACATTCTGCTTCATACCCCAATATAACCATTGGTTATACAGCAAGAGTCTCTTAACATATTTTTAAATAAACACTGGATCCATAATAAATACAGAAGAGGGAAAAAATTGGTTTTATCTATTTCAATACAGCACAAATAATTTCATATACATCCTTTGAGACTATGAACTGAAAAAGTAATTTTTAGAATACGGGCCTTCAAGTTACCTCAGCAGTGTGTTTTAGGGAGAAAACTGCAATAAAGAAGTTGTTTTCTCCTTTTCAGGGACAAATAAAAACAGAGCTTGGGCTACACCATACCACAGCATTTTCTTATTTTTTTGGAGAAAGGTGCCATTTGGGTTGGCTGGACCCCATGAACACTGTAACCAGCCCATCTATGGAGCAGCTATCTTAGACAGGGCAAGTTGAGTAATCCACATACAAAAGCAAGAGTTTCTGCTCCCGCTGGAATCATCGGGAAGGCAAAACAGTGCTGGTCACATCTGCTGCTGGGACGTATTGGAGCCCTGGTTTGTATGTGGAAGGCTATTGAAAGATTATTGAAAGAAGCTGCAGACCTCAGGACAACAAAAGGAGACAACTGAAGTACAGCACAGCCAGGGCATGCTGAGAAGCTCTGTGGGGTGGGGCAGGTTTTGCAGCGCCCTGCAACCCTGGTGGCTCTGCTGGCCATGGGAAGGGAGAGTCTCAACCACCTAAAAGTGGCAATGATGTGCCCTGCCCAGATGTCTGCATTGTCCTGTCCGTCCACAAGAAAGTTGCATCAAATTAGGTGAGGGATTCTTCCACAGCCCTAAGGAATATTTTGTCTTGTACAGTAGCCCTGCACAGGTTGTTGGGAAAGTATTGCTTATTGTGAATAATCTCTTCAAAGGCCCACTGGATTTTGAGTCCTAACGCTCATGAGCCTCTGCTATTTCTGTAACACCGCAACAAAACATGACTTGGAACACAGTTTTCAGTAGGATTCACTGTATTGTATTGAACATGGTACAGTGTTCACGACAGCTTGCAATAGTGCTAATGCACAACTTGTTCAATTATTTTCACTTCAAAAAGCCATTATATCCCCAGTGGTCAGAAGGGACTAACAGTTCTCAGCCTGCCCATTAAGTCCAGGCAACTTGCATCTAAAGAGTTAAGTACAGGGAACTTGCATCTAAAGAAAATCTATGTAAAGGGTTCAAATGCCCAGTTTCTTCAAAATGAAACTGTATTTCTATACAAATCATGCATCTAAGATTGGATTTTGCTCCTTTAGGGGTTAAAAACCAGCTTTTCAAAAACATAATGATTTATTCTGGGGATTAGCCTGGCAGTGTAAATGACTGGACAGGATTTTTTTCTTACTTTGAGTAGAAAAAGCTTAGAGGAGTGAAGAGCTAAGCACCCACAGCAATAGAGACATAATAAATAACCACTTATTTTTATCCATAATATGTAACATTTAAAAATCAACATTTTGCAGTATAAATTATGTCCTCTTTCAAGTATATGTGTGGGAGTTAAGGGAAAGTGGTCTATCGTCTGCTACATTTATCTGTTCAGTGCTGACTTTTTAATAGCAATCAATGGAACCACCTCTAGCATTGTCTGAGCTTCACTCGTCCAACCTTGGAAATGCAGCAAACTATATGCTATTTCTTAGGAGGTGCTGATGTGCATGCACATATGTTTATGTGTTTGTGTGACTGAGAGTAGGTGCATGCATGTATGCATAGACCACTAACTTTTTGACTGTGTAACCTTTCCTTTCTCAAAATGACTAAACATTAGCTCAATTAAGGCAACAAAGTTATTATTGGTAATATGTATGCATTTATTTCAAAGCTTTCAAGGTCAAATTGCTTGCCTGGCTACTCTGCCTAGGGCATGCAGCACCTTCTGAATTATCTGAGGAGTACCCCAGTTGAAAGACCTTAAACTGGCTTTTCCAGGAGCCTCTAAGATGCCCTCATATAGGTACGGCTGTTCTTTTATGTACCACCCCCACATCTGACAAGTTACAATCCACAACACCACATGGTATGACCTTTGCCAACACTGTCGTGTTTCACCTTCAGGCACTGCCTCCCTTTTCAGATCCTTTACAGAATAGGTAAGACATACTTTTCCAGTACTATATTCCTTGCCAGGAATCCAGGAAAATTCTGGGATAGCTTTTCCTAGGAGAAAACCTTAACTGCCTCTTTGTACAGAAGGACTCTATAGAGGGGAGTACACCAGGATCACTCAATTCCTCAGCTGTGTGAGAAGACACACAGCTTATGAACTGACAGTATACTTGGTCCAGAAGGTTATATGCAGCTGGGCTACCAGTGCCAGACAGATGTCAAGAAACCAATGAAAGCTTAAATCAGTGAAGCCGAGGAGAGGTGGTTGGAGAGAGAAAGAAAAGAAAGCACCTGGTTCCACAGTTAGTGCAACAATGTGCTTGCTTTTTCTGAACTGTTATGATACGGACTTTGCCCTGGAGTGACAGCAGGAAAAGAAAGAGAAATCCCATATTGGTCCAGACTAAGGATCTGTCCAGACCGGTATTTCCTCTCATACTGTCAGAATTTCCCGAGGGCTGGCCAGCCTCTGCAGTCTAGTCCTCTTCCTAACATGTACAGCTGCTGCACTAGGGATGTTAGAGGATACAGCCCTGATGTGTTCACTTAGTATCTGCTGAGGGTTTCATTGCCCATGAACTTGCCTGATTACTTTTTTACAGGAAACCTAGAAATTTGCTGATACTTGTCTACCTTCACAGTCTTCTGCAAACAGCACAATGTCCATTTGGAGGCCAGACCAGCTATGTACCATAGGGACTGTTATTAGGGCCAACACACTTTAATATATTTATGAGTGACCTGGATAATGGATAAAAGTGCACTCTCAACAGTGTTGCAAATGCTGAAGTTAGGAGGAGTGGTTGATACACCAGATGGTTGTTTTCTCAATATCCTTTCTGCTGATGTCCAGTATTTTGTCGGCTTTTTTAGCTGCTGCTGCACATGGGAACAATGATTTCAGGGATTTGCCAGTGATGATTCCAAGATCTGTTTCCATAACTATAGCTGCAAAAAGGAGCATTAATTCTTCACCCATTTTACTGAGGATAAACCAGTAAAGCCCAAGAGAAGTGTAGGGAGGAATGGAAGGTAAAAAACAAGTCTGGTTGAATGTGTAGCAGTTTTTTGTTTGCACTCTCTGTCTACTAGCACCCATCTGTCTGTACTGGGACCTTCTGGGGGATAAACACAACTACAGCTGCGCAGCTCTGCTGGGATACATTGCTGGAGAAACAATCTCTGTGAACAGGTCATAGACTGCAGCACCACCTCCCAGTATCTCTGCCTTCTTTGCTTTGAGTTCACTTGCTGCTATCCCCGTGAAACAGCACTGCAGAGAAAGAGAACCTGGTTTCTTAATGGCATCTCAGTGCTACCTTGAGTCACATGGTGGTACCACAGTCTGCCCCAGTGTTTTATTATTCTCAGAGCAGCAGTTTAACCTCTTATGATAATTCTAAGGCAAAACTTCTCCAAGGCTTGCATATGGCAATTGCATTATTAGCTTTCCATTACTGTCAAAGACAATATCTTAATTTAGCAACTGTCTGTTACTGAGAGCGCTACTTGACAGCAGGGCTGACATAAATATTTATTGAACTTGGGGGGGGGGGGGGGGCAGGGGGAGGGAATCTACCAAGTAAGCTGGAGTATTCATTCACGGTGGAAAATTAACGGCTGTTTTACTAACCTGATTTTTTCTATTGACTGCATTACAGGGAGTACGTGTTCACAAAAGGAGTATGCTAAATTGATTGCCACTAGTGTCATAGGGTGAAAACACAGCTAACAAAAATAATACTTTACTCAGAAGTCCAGCACTGCATTAGAGAGATTCTTATCTAACTACCTTGGAAATGGCCAAATTACAAGGTGCAGGGAACTTCAGCTTTTGCACTTTATGTAATCACTGTATTTGCTACTCCCACTATCCAATCTTTTCCAAATTTTAAACTTGTGCTGTTGAAAGGCAGAATAAACACCAGACAGGTCATCTTTAAAGCAAAAGAAGTGCTGAGTGGGCTAGCATCCAAAAAACTAAGATTATAGGAATCTGTATGGCAGGAAAAAATAAATGAGCAGAGTTAGACTTTTCCCAGGGTGAAAGAAAAGCATCCATTAAATCCGCCACTCTGCTTCGGGGTAACAACCATAGTAAGTCACATCTCCACTTTCCCCTGACGCACATTTAATGTAGAAATATTCCAAAAGAGCATCTTCATCAGTTGTTTCAGTCCTTTTGTAGTTTGCCATAGCTGAATGTACATATACCTGATTCAAGAGATAAATCCCTCCCTACAGGATGCAATGGCTTGTGACATCTGATGAACTGATACCAGTAAGGCCCCCTCCCTATTAAGCCGAATTGTTTTCAGCCCACAGAATACCCCTTGGGGTCCATAGACATTAACCTTCTGAATATACATTATATCTGATCTGAAAAATTGCCTAAACTAGAGCAATCCACCAAAAGTGAGTCTATGCCCAGATAGTGCCTGAGTACAGATCTCAGGCTACAAATCTAATCCTCAAATGCCCTGAACAGCTCCTCAGACAAATGAACTTTTTTTTCCAATGAAATGTAAAAAGTCCTGTTTCTGCACGAAGACAGAACTGTCATTAACGTAACAAACCTCTGATTGTGTCACAGATAGTGCCTGAGCAGCCTGCTCTTGCTAACCTTGCCTGAGCAGGAGGGCTGGACAAAAGGTCCCTTCCAGTCTCCACCTTTCTGTGATTCTGTGATTTCAGAGCCCAAGAAGGATCCTCAAGGTTATGGCTTATATGAGGTAGATGTCTAAATGCGATTCAGTAGGTTTTATCAGAGCAGGCTTCAGAGCTGCTACTAACACTTAATACTGTGTGTCAAATAGAGCTTCTTAATAAATACAGGGAAGGATGCTGGCTCAGTTTTATAGAGCAGTTCAGTAGTTTATGGGACTTCTTTAGACTGTGACATATTTGATCTTCCCTCAGCTAAAGGTTTGTACCCACCTGTTTAAACAGAGCTGAATAAGTAAGGTAGCAGAAATGCACTTCTTGCCCTCCTATGGGACATGGAGCTATGACTGTGAAAAGACATGGGTCGTTGCATAAAACAAAGTGCAGGAAATCACCTACCCCAGGTGACTAGACCCTCGATTTATAAGAAAGATATCTGGTTCTTCTTCCTTTTCCAAAATTTCTCAACACATTGTGCCTAAGCAGTCAAAAGATATAATGCATAAACAATCCTGGCAATGGAGCCTAGAAATAAAGGTTTTATTTCAAAAAACTCGTCCACCTGCCAACTTTCTGAACAAAAGCAAGGCCTCTTACCCTTTTTGAAGAGTCAGGTTCAGAAAATAGTTACAGGCATGAATCTTCATTTGACTCCATATAACCACTCCACACTTGTGTGATTGGGTCCCCAAGGAGATTTTGAACCTACTCCTGTAGCTGCTTAGTCACATCCTCTGGTTTATGTCATGATTCTGAGACTGTCTTAATCCTCCTGACACCTTGCAGGGAGCAGAGGTACCTCACCTACAACTACATGTTCCAAAGTGGCAGCATGCAACTGAACATCACAACCCTATATCCTGCTGCAAATCCACAAGAATTTTCCAGAGGCAAGGTTCTAATCTTCACAATGTTCCAGCTGTATCACTATAAGACTAAGCTATTGCTTTATGTGTTTTGTAAAAAACAAATACAATACAAATAAAATAGTGAAGGGTTACATCATAAAAATTAGCTATCATATACAGCAGCTTCAAAATACTCAGAATTGCATTGGAGCATTTCTGTATTTTATAGGTTGTTACTGATTTAGGCATGTATGGGGTACATACCCCTCCAAAGCAGTACTTTCTGTAGTTACTCTGCAAGTCATAGTGATTATAAAACACCTGAGGGATTTTCATCCAGTTATCCCATCTTATCACTCATTTGGATAAACATGACTAACACTAAAATTCTGAAGACAATGCTGCATCCTTTTGAGTATGTAACTGACTCTCATTTGACTATTCATTTTCAATCTATTGTGAGGACTGCATAATATGAAAGTCAAGTCACAATTTTCAAAGCCCACAAAGACACACAATGCTGTCCCCATCATCTCTCCTTGCTAGTGCTGTAATCTCCATATGAGCTAATTTGCCTACAACTGAGTATAATACTAAAGACTTTTTAAAGTGTTACTGTAAAAGGAACTAGCTCCTACTTTATTATTTAATGCAAGAATTGTGACTTCTCAATAAAAGACCTGGTAACAAAGATGGATCTGACTGAGATGTGAAAGACAGGCAACAATATCGTGCAGCTGCTCTCTAGTTCTCTGTGTAATATGGAGAACGGGAGTATAGTCTCCCATGTTCTCTCCATGTTGTATTACACCTGTATAATGACAGGTCAGATGCTCAAGTGCTTGTAAAATACTGATGTATTTATTAAAGTGTCAAGTGTCCTTTAAATAAAGGGAAATTTTCAATACAAGCTAGTAAGGCCTTTCTGGTGAAACTAGAGAGAATAGAAAGCACTAATGCTTCTACAGGATGATGCACCTTTAACATCACTGAACTGTAGAGACATATATATATATATAAACCTCTGCTATAAAAATAGGCATCAGAGAAATCCATATCCTAAATCAAACTCTCTGAGGTTGCTGAATGATGTATGAGCTCTTTCACAGACAAGAAGCATGCAGGCTTATAAGTAAGGCAAGCAAAACAGAACTTGATGTCATTAGAAAAAATACATATAGGACTAATTATGTTCATTTTCATTTAAATATGGATTTGACTGCCTCTTAGCCCTCAAGTGACTTGGAAATAGGCTGAACTTTGCGCTCAGACCCTATTCATAAATGAGAGGTTGATTAAATTAAGAGGCTGTGTTAGAGGCAAGAGAGAAAAGAATCTCATACATAGGCTTTGTAAAAGAGAGGTGAGAAGAAAAGATGCTATTCCTACTGCAGTTATTACAGTACATGATTTTTTACCATGAAAAGATACATTCTGCAAAGCCTGTCTGCACACACATTTTTACTTCTTTCTTTTAAAAAGAAACCAGCCAGAGCTACTTCTCTCAGGATCAGAAGCCACTTTCTACTGAATTTGGCTTCAAGCCTGATTTATACATATGTAAAGACTATTACCCATAGATATTACCCATAATTCAAAATCACTGTGCATGTTTAATTCCTGCTCCCCAGATATTTCAACTTAATACTTTCTAAAGTTAAGAATGGAACTATTGATTTTATCAGCCTCCTGTTGTGGAAGGCATTTTTCCGTTTCTCCATACATTACAATATACACAGGCTGTGTGAGTTCAGTGGAATTTTGGGTTTTTCTTCCTCTTTCTCAGTATAAAATCTGAAGCTAAGGTACAGAGATTTGATTTCCTCAAAAAGGGAATAATTTCAAGAGTTTCCAATTCCTAACACAGACAGAATACAATTACTTCATAAATCCTGCTAATCTAATTCCTACTTAAAGCCAATGGGATTCTCTCCATTGACTCAAATGGGAATTGAAGCAAATCTAGTGAGACTGGTCCATCTATTGATTGGCTCCATTAGGACTAAAATTGCCTTTTAAAGTATCGTGGACTTTTTTTCAGACTTTCAATTCAACTCATCTCACAAATACTAAACTATATTACCAGTAACTTTTCAAAATGCATTGAGAGCACAGCAACTCTTGGGTTTGGAAAGCAAGGAAAGTGCAGGGGTATACACCATTCCTGCTCAGCTGCTTTGCCACGAATTCTGGCCAACTAAACTGTCTAACAGAAACTTTCATGTTGAGGCTCAGAGAGATTGTTCTGAAATAAAGTGCATAATCCAAGCTCTGAATTTACACAGTTACATATACAAATCCACCCTATCACTAGATGTAATACAACTATCATGATGAGAAACTGAAATATATCACATAGCCCACCATGAGGAAGGACCATACAATTTCCATTGCTGCAACCAGAGTTTTGTAAGCATGAAACAAATATTTGTAATTCATAAATAATTTTGCATGATTTTGAACAGTTTTGCTACTTTCTGTTCATAAATTTTTGTGAACAGAAAAGCAAACTTCATCAACTACTTTGTATTTATACTTCCTGCACTTTGAATAGTGATACAGAAAACTACCAGGATTACTCCTGATTCTTTAAGAAGTTAAAACACTGTGGGGTGAGTATATGTTCTCTGGATTGTTTCTCTGAAACTCCTTTGGCAAAAGCTCTTTTAATTGGGTAAGGAGGTTTTATAATTTTCCTTTGCTTGTGTGAGACATATTTTGGGTTATTTCATTAGACAAATACATTTGTGCATAGTTCTTATTTCAGTCATTTTCTTTAACATTTCCTGTCTTCTGTGCTGAAGTTGTAAAGGTACTACTGTCCCCTATTCTGAAATGCTGTCAGAGCATTGCAGCATTGCAGCATTTCATTTTAGTTTGAAATATTTGACATTACTGTCATCCATTGCATCACACAGTTATTGACAAGATTTAGAGCTACCATGGAAAAATGTTTAAAAGTGTAAAGTTTAAGTCCCCACAAATCTATATGATTATCCTGATCATACCTAAACTTTTCATAATCATTTAGGCTGCAATTCAGGCAATGAAACAAGAATGTAGCTGAAATTATGGTGTACACAAAATTGCCCTAAACAGCTACCCTTAGCAAAGAAACCCAGATTTAAACTTGGCATTGGGACCTACTGTGATTTAGAAAGATTTGTTATTTTGTGTGTCAGGTTGTGCTAGGAATAATTATGCAGGTTGCATAATTATTTTCCTAAGCATTGTGCTTCTATCATCTTGATGCCCAGAAATAATGCGAACAAACTGAAAACTAAGAAACCAAATCTACTGGAGAGAAAAAGATAATGCTTCTGAAAACTCAAAGAGGATTCAGTTCCAGTTTCTTTCAATAATGACAGAGGAAAATGGTCAATTCAAAAGATATTGTCTCTAAGAGAGACTTTTTTATGGTAACCAAAGAACTATCTTTTCAACAAACTTCAAGTAATATTAGCAGTGAAGTCTACTTGAATACTGATGTCTGTTAATGTGAAAGTCAGTGCATCATCCAAAACTCCTGAACTCAGGTTTGAAAATGTGACCAATGGACTGAGGTCCAAAGGCAATTCTAAACATGATCAGCAGCCCAGCTGTTAGCTTTAGGTAACAATAGATGTTTCCAAGTGAGTACCTGCAAAAATGGCAGCTAGCGTAATGAGATTTTTTTCACAGTATGTCACTCTTGACATCCGCACGACCACAATTATGTTTTGTAGGAAGTGAAAATTAGGGGACCCCTGGCATATTCCCTTAGTATTGGAGCTGCATCCGTTGTGGGGCCAGTCTCAAATTGCAGAAAATCTCAGATAATTAAGGTTTGAAACAATATTTGGTGCAATTTGTTAAATGTGGGTGACTGCAAGTCTTATTCCATCATGTTTGGTCCATCTACAAGCTTGAGACAATAAAGAAGAACAATATGTAATTCACACTGAATCTACTTCATCTGTGATCTTGACCTGTGATCACATCAGGGAGATGTTATCTGACACAGTCTTTCAATATACTAAGAGAGGTATTCTTATTAAAGCTGCTCTTGGCACCAAGACAAGAAAGCTGATGTGTATTCCAAACCAATACTGCTTTCAGGTTATAGCATATTTACTCAGAAATCACCTTTGTAGGAGTGGAAGTCAACTGATTAAAGCAGCATTTGCTGAAGCCTTTTTGCTGGCTTTCAGGATTAGCAATCTCATTCTTCAGGCAGAATAGGAGCAGCTCCAGGTGTGCATTGGAATGACTGAATGGGCAATTTATGCAAGAGGCAGTGCCACTGAAATTAATGTGCTCACAAATGAACCAGCAGAGGAAGGGGGTCAGGGTCACACTGAAAGAATATAGCCATGAACACGTTTGTCCTCTGAAAGCTG
Source organism: Pezoporus flaviventris (assembly GCF_033815535.1). NCBI lineage: Eukaryota > Metazoa > Chordata > Aves > Psittaciformes > Psittacidae > Pezoporus > Pezoporus flaviventris. The sequence continues at coordinate 15,050,094 of NW_026892595.1, forward strand.
ACAAGGCCTTTTTTATGTACACGATCCTGGATGCCAGGATTGCTAATCACACATAAGGTTGGAATCAGTTTGACAAGGGCATGATGACATTAGCTATCATCTGAGCTTCCCTTCCTGCATTTTGTTATGGATTCTTGTAGGACTGCTTCAAAGGCAGCTGAGCATTTTGCCCCCTGGAGGACCTTGAATTTGGCTTCTTGGGTGCTGTGAGTCAGGTTTCACTAAGATCTACGCTTGTCTTACCAGTGGGTCAAGGTCCACATCCCTTGGGATCGCTGTAAATAAAAAGAGAAAAAAATCATTTCTGAATATGCAGGCACTCTGGATCTGCAGCTGATACATCTGAATTACACTAAACTCGAAGACTGGGCAGACTGCCTCTGATGTAGCAGAGAGCACACCACACATAAATTGCTTTTGAAGTCACCAAGGAATGGCCCTCTGTGAATAATCACCCTTTAGATTTAAAAACATGGGATGGGTTGCACAATGATGCATAGCAGAAGGAATTTTTGCACAACACGAATAGATGATATAAGGAAGCAGATTGTCAGAAAGTATTTGTACACCTTTCCACTTGCTTACAATTATGAAATGCCCATCTCTATTCACTTGCCTCTTATCCTCGTTGCTCCTATCCTCATCAATGTCAGGGGGAGAAGGACTGTAGCTGAGAATGCAGCATGAGCTAAACACTTCTATTTTAATCCTTCAACAAAAACCATATTGCCTTATTGGCTGATTAGGTCTGAGACAAGCTAAATTCTAGTCTTTATATTTAGACATCGTTTCAATCCTTAGCGATAGAAGGCACTTTGAGGATTTTTGTGGGACTAAAATGTGTTTCTCTTGCCCTCTGAGTTTTGCTTGTTTTCTCCCACCCTATATGGACAGTGAGATATTAAATTTTAATATTCAGAAACAAAAAGTCAAATTTGTCTAGAACCTTGCCTTCTTTTCTCAGGTATAAACAAGATAGACTTAGCTGGTGGACCATAGCTAGACTCATCCAGTCTAATTTTGGACATTTAACTGAAGTGCCTAGCTTAGGCTAACAGTTGCGCCAAACTCTGATATAGTCAGCTGAGAATAGGAAACTCTTAAAGGTATTCCCATTCCATCTTTGGTTGTTTATATTTTTTCTCCAACTTGAATAACTCAGTGAGATAACTACAGTTAGGCTGGTTGAATCCAGACCCAATCAACAGCAGAGAAAGGTGAGACTTTAGGAGAATCTTCTGTTGATAACCACTATGTCAGCTCCCATAGGAAAGAAGCTATGTCCTTGTATGGGCTGAAGAAGAAGTTCCACCACAAATCACTGATTTTATGGCTGAATTCTTGAAACCATATACTGACTTCTAACTACCAGCTGTGTAACTGTGATTTAGACATTTATTGCCCGACTACTTTGTTAAAGCCATAAAGCTGAAGTCCATCACTTAAATCCATTCCTGAGCCTGTTATTTATTCTCCTGCATGTTCTGATCAATACAGCAGAGCTCTTCAATACTGTGTCACTGTATATAATTGTTTGAAATTACATTCATGATTTTGCTGTCAAGCAGTAAAATACAAACTTGTATCTAGAAAGCTTAATACTTTTCAGAAAATTATCAGTATTGGTAATACAGAAAATTCCTGGACATTCCAAGATTCATGGCAGCTTTTTCCCATTTCCCAGTACCATATCCTCCTGAATAGGGCACTGGGATCAGAAACTGAGGGTGGCCAAAACCTACACGAGTAATCAGTGTTCAATTTGTGCAAATTTGTGTTCTCTCTGAAGACAGATTACAGATTTACAAGAACCTTAACAGTTTAGTCATTCTTGGACAAAATGGATGCAATTTGGGTAATAGGTAATAGGGTAAAGGTTGCTGAAGTATTATTTTTCCAATAGCTTCATGAAAACAGTCTATCAAAGAAAAGCTTGAGGTATGCATTCACCTCTTACTAGACACTAGAAAATTGACCCAGAGCCCAGACCAAGCATCTCTTCTTTGTTGCTCACAAAACTGTTTATTCTTTCCTTGTATGCTTGTTTAAATAATTGGTTGATTTTGTTTTGCAATTATCTGAACTCCATAAAGCTGCTAAGTGAAAACCCCCAAAGTAAGGTCCAGTCTATCAGCATTTTATTATTGACTTTACTGGGGTCAGGGTATGACCAAAGATCTTTCTGTCTAAATGGGCAAGGCAGATAAAAATGTGAGAGGGCAGATCAATATGTCAAATAAATTATTCCCTTCCTATTATTCTTTCAGCTTTAATATTTATGCACAATGTCACCATGGCTATTCCATATTTGGGCAAAGAGAAACTAGCATCAGTGTGTGAAAACTGCCCAGAATGTTCATTTGAGAAGGAAAGTTTTATGGCTGTTTTATTTTGCTGACTTTTCATCACATCTTTTCAGAGTTTCTTAAAACCAAAAGAAGTGATAGTGGATTTTCAGAGGATATCCTCTTTGCACATGATGCCCAATGGCTGGCTTTCACAGAGGTGTTGAGCCAATGGCATGCAGGTTAGAGCTAGTACATGGGACAATTCTCTCTTGTTTACTACCATTTCTACCACCCACAAGTTTGGGACCAACAATGTAAAGCCAAATTACCCAACAACTACCAAAAGTCTGTGTTGTGAAAGCTCATAAGACTATGGGTTTTTCCCCCTGGAGGAGGTTACTGCAGTCCTGATATTCCGGAATTATAGTTTCATATTGACCTGTGGCAGTCCTAAAAGTAGCTGTCATGGTTTAAACTGTCAGCCACGCAGTCTCACCCGCTCACTCCCCCCCCTCCCCCCTTCTACCCTCCCCCCACTCCCAGAGGGATGGTGAGGAGAATCAAAAGAATGTAACTCCCATGGGCTGAGATAAGAACAGTCCAGTAACTAAGGTATAACACAAACCACTGCTGCTACCACCAATAATAATTGATGGCTTGGCTTTGCGAGCGAAGATTTGGGAATGGCTTTAACCACGCTTACTACAAGCACGATGACCAAGGGCAAGTAGGATATGCAAATCTGTTTGGAAAAAAGGCTGCTTAGGCAATCAGGAAGTGTCCAACCATGACTTTCAACTCCTGAGCTAACTCGAGCTACCCATGTGCTGGTCCGCCCACATGCAGCGTTGGACCTGCAGCTTCCTATGCACCTTGCCACCTACCGTTTAGACCCTTGCATGTCCATAGACAAGTGAGAGTGAGAGTGAGCCCTTCCAGCCTGCGCAGTGGACTTTTTAGGTGAAGTGCAACTTGTGCAGAACTGGTCCCACCCTTTACACCTGAGGTTTAACTGCCATGGCCTAGTTAGCTAGGATGGTGACAGCAAAGCCCACAGGTCATAGGTTTTATAAGAGTGTCCTCCTCTTTGATGGAAGACCATGCAAGGCTAGACGAGCTACATCAGCCCGGGTTTGAAGATAGGAGTTTACCTTCTCCTATGTGGAAGGCCTGTCTTTGCTAACGAAGATTCGGAGCAACCTTTAACCGTGCATTCTGAACAAGACTGTCATCTCCTGGGTCAATCAGAAGCGACCGATGACGCAATAGCATAACAAGTGTCTAGGTGGGTCCTTAGGGGAATAAGTGGGAGGCCAGGTGAGCGCTTGGTGGTGCGGGGAGACCCGCCTGCCAGTGTCCCAGCCGTCAGTGAAATACCACTACTCTGATCGTTTTTTCACTTACCCGGTGAGGCGGGGGCGCGAACCCCAAGGGGACTCTCGCTTCTGGCACCAAGCACCCTGCACACGCCGGGTGTGACCTGCTCCAGGGACATCGGCAGGTGGGGAGTTTGACTGGGGCAGTACACCTGTCGAAGCATAACACAGGTATCCTAAGGCAAGCTCAGGGAGGACGGAAACCTCCCGTGGAGCAGAAGGGCAAAAGTTCGCTTGGTCTTGATTTTCAGTACGAATACAGACCATGAAAGCGGGGCTTCACAATCCTTCTGGCTTTTTGGGTTTTAAGCAGGAGGTGTCAGAAAAGTTACCACAGGGATAACTGGCTTGTGTCAGCCAAGCATTCATAGTGATGTCGCTTTTTGATCCTTCGATGTCAGCTCTTCCTATCATTGTGAAGCAGAATTCACCAAGCGTTGGATTGCTCACCAAGTAATAGGGAACGTGAGCTGGGTTTAGATGGGCATGAGAAAGGTTAGTTTTACCCTACTGATGATGTGTTGTTGCAACAGTAATCCTGCTCAGTGCGAGAGGAACCGCAGGTTCAGACCCCTGGTGAGTGTGCTTGGCTGAGGAGCTACCACCAATAATAATAATGAGAAGGGGAATAACACGGGAAGAGAATACAATACCACCTGCCAACCGATAATACCCAGCCCAACCGAGCAGTGAGCCAGCCCTTCCGGGTAACTCCCAGTTACATCCCAGGCATGCCATGCTGTGGTATAGAATACCTCTTTGGATAGTTTGGGTCAGGTATCCTGTCTCTGCTTCCTCCTGGCTTCCCCTTCTCCCTGCCAGAGCATGAGGCTCACAAAGTCCTTGGTCAGACTAAACATTTGAGCAGTAACTAAAAACATCGGTGTTATCAGTGCTGTTCCCATGCTGAAAGTCAAAAACACAGAGCTGCACCAGCTACTAAGAAGGAGAAAAAATGACTGCTACTGCTGAATCCAGGACAGTAGCATTCAGCTTCTTCCTCTGAAAAGATACAGCCCACCCTTACTTACTATCTGTAGCAAACATGTTGCACATTATTCGATATATTTGTTGTGAACTCTGACTTTAATATGCAGATTTTATAGAGCAACATTATGCAAGAGGAGTGGTATCCAAACCTCTACAATAAATACTTGCATCAATTACCTAGTGCTTCTAAGCAGCAATAAGAAAGGGGAGGGAGAGGATAAAGTTTCAGTCTACTTTATATTGATTTTAGCTTGCTCACTCAGTATGTGTTAAATATCGCAATGCAGAATCCATTTTACCAGACGCAAGTGGCAATTACACTTTTACTTTTCTAGGCAGTAATGGAAAACTGTCTGGTTTAGACACTGTCAGATTTTAAAAATGATTCCTGACTGAAGAACTGGCACAATATAAATGTTTACTGAGTTTGCCTGAAACTAGCTGCATTACTTTAGGTTTTAATGTTAACTCCTGCTTTCTTGACAATGCACTCTCCAGTGTAGGCTTGCCCACTGTAATAGTGGGACGTTTCTAGAAGAAATGGAACAGCATATAAACAAGCTTCCCTGCCCCTTTCCAGTCCTGTTAGGAGAGTAGCAAAGGGTCATTACTTACTAAATTACAAATTTAGTCATAGTCATTGAATTTAGAACCCAAAACACTAACTTAAGAGATCTTGTTTCTTATATCAATGTGAACAGGACCAAAGTTATGCCAAAATATCAGGGGAAATACTGGCACAGTTGTTTAAAGGGAGGGTGACATATCGAGTCTGCCTCTTGAATGTGTCATAGGTTGTGTATTGTGGAATTCTGACAGCAATTACCTGACTGTGTGTATGAAATCTGAGTATTTACATTCACATTCAAATCATTCTGCTACTTTAGAAAAGAGAGAGAAGCACTGCTAGGTGTTCTAATACAAACCAAGGAGAAGTAAAAACCTGTTTGTCCAAGCCATTTGAAGGAGGGAAGGAGTTCAGGGAGCTAGGTTTACAGTTGGACTCTGTGATCCTTAAGGTCTTTTCTAATAAGTGATTCTATGACTCTATACTTAGGGACATGGTTTAGTGGGGGACTTGGCAGTGTGAGGATTACAGTTGGACTTGATATTCTTAAAGGTCTTTCCAACATAAATGTTTCTATGATTCTATACTAATTACCCCAAATGACAAACAAAGCTAATGGCCCATGCATAGGAAGTATCATGCAACAGAAGTTATGATTGCTAAATAGAAGAGGTGAGGCAATACATATGAATAAGTCTGAGCAACATGTTCTTACACCTTCAATGTTTTTCCACAGCTACAATAATTGATGGCATTCCAACAGCTTCCCACAGTGTGCAGGCAAATTTATGGCTGTAAAACAGGGAGTCTCAAAGGAAAAATTATTTTGAGATTTGTAGGCTGATATAACACGAGACAAGGTGGCTTAGTGGCTACCGTCATATCACTGCTGAAAACACATTCTTAGACCATGGCATGAAGCAGAGGAGAAAATATATTTGATCTGCTTCTCTACATCCCCAAATTATCATTAAGTTTTGCAATGCTCTGGGTACACTGAGGGAAGACTTGACACTGCAGGGTCAAAGCAAGTCTGAACTGAGGTGCCTTGGCAGATAAGACTGTTCACGTGTGCTGTTAAAAATAATTCCCTCTCATGCTTCTGACAAGCATTTTCCAAATTTAGGAAGACAGAAGGGAATCAAAGTTTACCTTGGGAAAGGAGCGGTGAGGGCTCATCCTGCAACACACCCCAGAGCTGTCCAAGATTGTGCGAGATGCTGCAGAAAGTTAAAAAGCTGGGTTTTCCTGCCTCCACCACAGCCATATATGTGTTAACTCTAGCAATTAAGTGAATGTTGCCCCCATACTTCTCAGAAGGGGTTACCCAAGAGCACTGGTGAGACTCTTCAAGGAACCTTAAATGAGGCACAAGTGGCAAATAAGATTGGGAAATAAGCACAATAAGGAATCATACTAACCACAAGGACAGCTATCACATGCTGAAGTTAAGTGAGCATGCCTTTTAGAGGTTTGATTGTTCTTCCTCTCCCTTAGTCCTGAAACACAGTAAAAGTACTTTGAAATATAATAACTAGTCACTGGTAAGTGGCTCTTGCTGCTCTGTTGTTGCAAATGGTATCATTAGGATTTCAGTTTTGCTGAGATAAACTAACTTACTCCTTGTGGAGTCCCCTGCTCCTGCCAAATGCTTTGCTGCCAGTTAGTATTTCCTGTTATCAGAAAACCTAAGAACCCTTGCTATAGTCCAAGATCCCACTATAAAACATCTCCATAGCAAGAAAATATATATAGCTCTGCCCAATTTTCCTCTTTGGTTCAGATACATAATTCAATTGGGTATATTTATTAATATCACATCCCATGTATCTACTTGCATTCCTTCTTTGTTCAGCAAAAATGGATTAAAAATTAGTTCTGGGTTGTTTTTTTTTTTTAAAGCATCCAGGGATCTGAGCTTGCTTTATTCTGAAATTACCTTCAGAGCCCTCCAGCCTTCAGTGAAAGCAGAGCTTGTAACTGCCAGCGATGTTTCAGGACTTTAAAGGCACAAGACTGTGATATGACCTAACCAATGTGGTAAATTGTGCTGATTCAAAGCATTATAAAATATTAATATCCCTGCCAAAGTTCAGCTCACTGACCTTCTCTATACACTGGTGAGCTTACCTGCTGAAAGTCTAAGAGCTCAAAGGTTTGACATTTTGTTTATTTTGACAAAATTAATCATCTTTACTTTCTACAAAAAGGCAAATGAATACAGGAAGAAAAAATACTGACACATGCTTCTCACCAAGCAACTTCTAAAAGATATTTTGTCTCTTCTAATTGACATCTGCTTTCTCCTATGAAAGCTCCAGGACTTTTAGCTTTAATTAGGGTTTCTTTTATTTAATTTCTTCTTTTAAAAAAGTTTTTATTAATTTTATTTATTTTATTTGCTGTTCTCAAACAAATAAACTTACTTTTAATCTTGCTGAACACAGATTTTTGCATGGGGCTGCTTGTGCAAATTTGAAGAAATAGGCTGTCCTACCCTGTAAGGTATCCCACCCAGCAGTGCTGTGCCCAAACAGAACTGTAAGATGCTTGACTTCTGCCTAGGCTGTTTTACCTTCATGAGTGGTAACATCTCAGAGCAGGACCTTATCATACAGACATTATGCTATGCACAGCACTTCCAGCACCCACCAAATGCACCAGCAAACAACATTCTTTTACCAAATTCTCTAGGGTACTAAATAATGAATAATATTTCAACTTCTTTTTAATTTGACATGTTTAGCTTTCTAGGGTGTAGTAATTTTTTGTTTTTATCATTTGATTTTAACTCTCCCCTTAAACTGCATTCTATATAGTTGCTTAGTTTCACATTCATTTCTATTGGGGAAGAATAATAATTTTTGAAGTTTGACCCAAGTCATCCTCCATTTCCTGAAAATTCTTAGTTATGCTTTTCTTCCTATATTAAATATTAATAAATTATTAATGAAGCCCTCTATTTAATTTACCCAAAAGTTTTCTCAGATCTCCACCTGACTTCTTCTAATAGCTCATCTGTCATATAAAATAGTAGATTACTTCTGGTCATTTTAAAAGACTGCAATATGTGTAATCTTTATATTAGACAGTTCATTTGGATACCAAGGTCAACATAATTGAGTTTCATTTTAATATTAAGGGTGACATAATTAATTTTCTTAGAAAATGATAAAAAATTTTCATCTATTCTGAGACTCAGACTGAAGAAAGCAGGTATTACTCCTGTTGGTGGATTCATCTCAGTGCCGATATAATATGGACTTAGGCAAAGTACACTCATGAAAGTGTAACAATAATACTTGGTAATAATACTTTTCTTGTAATCTAATGCACAATTTTGAGATAGAATTTATCTCTTCTTTTGCACACTATCCCCATTTATGATATGTCAGTCTTATTGCAGCAATGCCCAAAGGCAGAAGGAAAAGCCAAATTGAAAGTGCTGCTTTCCAAAGACTGTCCCAGAAGAAAGCTGCTTCAGGTTCCTGCAACAACATAAAATGAACTTCATCTCACAAAAAAAAAAATCCTTTCCAAGCCAGGATCATGTAGGAGGCACATCCTTACCCCTTAAAAAGCAAAGAGAAATCTCAAATTTTGTTCAGGAATAATTGGCTCTTTGACAACAGCAGCACTTGACAAGAATGAATTGATCCTCTAATGAGTAGAGAGATCGATAGTCAGAAAAGAAAATGTGTTTTTACTTCAGATCCTAGATTTTTTCAAATTCATAGATAATCTGAAAGATCTCATTGCAAACAGTGGAAAATAGTTTTAAATATCCACAGCTAGCTTCACAGCAAAATTCCTGAATGCCAGAACCTGAAATTCCAAAGCCAAACCTGAAAGAGGTCAAAGCTAATATTTGCATTTAACTCTGAAAATTAAATCCACAATTAATTAAATTATGTACAGCATCAGTGTTGCCTTACAGGATATGGCGGCGTAGGTCCCAGCCTCAGCGCTTTTTTCTGGCATGGTTAGCAGGCCTAGAACAAATCCCTAAGACTGCAGACGCCAGTGAAGAAGAGAGTCATGAGGAGTCACTCAAAACCAGTAACTCCTAGAATAGGGATGATGAAGTTGTTCAACTTGCAACAGAATAGGATTACAGTACTCTTCATTCTTTTCTTTTACAAAGAAAATTAGCATAGGCACTATTTGGTACGTCGTATTTAATGAGGAGTTATGTGAAAATTGAGGATACTTCCCAGTTCACAGTATCCATTTCAAAGGATCTCTTTCTTTCTCTTCTTATTTTTAACAATTATATAGATTTGGATAATATCTCTGTATGGTACGAAAACTTTTCCGAAGAGAATTTGTCATCAAGTGGTTTTGATAGAAGGCTGATCATAATGAGAATATTTTAGACGACTTGTCTATTGTCCTTTAACTTCGGCAAAAGAAGGCTTGAGCTGAATTTTACTCTGGCCATGGTTACTGCAGAGAGATAACAGTCAGGTCAGATACCTATTTAATCGCAGCTCAGCTTCTATGACTCCAATATTGCTATATGCAATTGCACTAAAAAAGTGAATTGCATTTTCCCCTACTTTAATTATGACAGTTAAGGTTAAATTGCATTATGTTATCCTCACTTACTTTGACATTGCTGTTTTGTGAAGGTTTTAGAACCTTGTAAACATTTTAGAACCTGTAGAATAACACTATGTCACTCCAAATGTCAATTATACAATATAAAATTCCTGTCTCCCATATTACATGTGACTTTGGAAATTTTGTGAATTATTCTTACAGCTGGTAAAAACTACTTCAGGAGTTCTTTTATCAGAAAATACTATTTGGACCAAAATCTCAGCTTCCTTTAGAATGCATTCATTTTCCTGGAAATATAGTCATTTTTTTAACAGAACGCTTTAATGCCGTTTTTACAGATTGTCATTAAAAATATTTCCTATTCTATTCATGTCATTCTTCTAATGATGATGGATTATGTAATTATACATAAAGTCATTAGATTGGAAAAATCTCTAAAACCAGAAATCTAGTGAAATGATTATTAGAAATACATTTTGGTCAATTTTGCTTTTCTTATAACATGGAATAAAATTTGAAATTTCAACATTTTCCACAGAGCAGAAATCCCTGACTTTAAGTAGTCATATGTATAATACCATACCAAAGCCTTCCTCTTTAAACTCCAAAAGCAGATCATTTTGCTTCAGCTAATCTGTAGCAAGTGGTTTTCTTTCTGGTCTTCACTATGCATTACAGTGGCCTCAGTGAAATATGCAAAGGGACTATCTTCTGATGAGCCATGGTTCTATTTTCAGTGCTGCAGTTATCATTCAAGTCTGTCAAAACCAAATTGCAACACTTTGCAAAACAAGTACAGGAATATAAGCACAATCCTCAGATGCATATGTTACATTGGCACCACTTTTAATCCAGAAGGTATAGACTGGCTGTAAATATCAAAATGGTATGGTATCTCGTGAATCACATTTGCTGCAACATGCTCTTTACCAAAACCTTTAATGTATAGTTCTATGCATTTCATAATGTCTCTCTTGGTTGATTTGCAGATTTGATTGGTTGAAACATTGCCTGATGTCCTGGCTGACGCACTATGAGGCTGGATATTGGTTGACTTGTCTTTAGACATATGAAAAACCTCTCCAAGCATCCTGCTTTGGGTTATGCATTACTCTCCTGCCAACATATTCATAAGACTTGGAAACAGCTTTTTACCAAAGACAAACCTGCAAGGAGGAGCAGAATAATGGAGGTCAGTTTCCGGCCAGCATTTGATGAATGCTTCCCTGGTAGCTATGATTCTGTGGCAAAAATCAATCCAGAAATTCTCTCTGCTGCAATTTCATTCCAGTTTTCTGCAGCTGAGGGATTCATTACAGATTGGCTCTTTATCACCACTCATTTTAGGCAAATTTGCTTTCCCTGGAAAACTGAAAGTATGCATAACAAAGACTGATTTTGTTCAGTTTAGGCACCCTGTGAACTTTCTCATTCTTAGAATTGTGTTTCTAATAACCATAGAAAGTGTGATAAGAAAGGTGAGCTGCTGCGTCTGAAACATATTTGGTTTAGTGTTTTCGCCACTGAGGCTCTTTTTTTTTCTATGCCTTTTCACACAGGTTCTGGTATTTCTCTCTTAAAATGGTATTCCAGACTGAAAGTACCAGCTGTCCACCTTTTGTCCCCCCTGCTGACTCTGGTGTGACAGATGGTGCAGACAGCCTGGCATATAGTTGTTGGATCAATATAAGGGACAAAATACCTGCCAGATTGCAGATGACTGAGATGTTACATACTCTGGCACCAATGGACAGCTTAGCAACAATGGCACTAACCTAAAGGGAAAATAACCCAGATTCATTTTGTTTTTCCAGGGTTGTTTCAGCATAACTATAATTTTATTTACATTGGGGAGGGGGGGGGGGGGGGGGGGGGGAAGGGAAGGGAAGGGAAGGAGGAACCTTTGAAAACCTCCACAGAATTATAATAAGTTTAAGCCTCAGTTCCTTCTGTTTCATTGCAGTTGGCAGCACCTTGTCATTGCTTCTTCTCAGCTTCACTTTTAGAACTCAGCCACACTTTTAGATCTACCAACAGTTCAATGCCTATTTTGTGGGGTAACTGTCCACTGTAAGCATGGCCCAGAATATTTTTATTCCTCTTCTGAGAATTTAAACAGAAGTCTTGATTCCTTCCTTACCCAAGCACTGGAGGACTCAAATGAGAAAGTGAATGTTCGGGAGATGCTGGTTTTGCTTGGTTCGGGTTGGTTTCTGAGGATGTTCAACAGTACAGCTGGCAATGCTGAAGTTGGCAGACATGAGCTGCTCTGTTCTTGACAGCTATCCAGGTGCTTGGCCACAGATTTGTAACTGCACCTTCAAAGTCTGTGCATGATTGACATAAACAGATAACAAGTGAAAAGCAGGAGTCCCAAGCTGAGGCTTTCGTGTATGTCTGAAAAGAGTATGAAATTAATGAAAAAAATAGAAACATGTTTAATGAGGCATTTTCAGTTTAAAAGGGCAAATGAAATGGCACAGACTTGTTAGAGGCCTAGGAATGTGGAAGGGGAAGGAACTAAATCCATCAGCAACTGAAAGCAAGCTGTGAAAGGGCACGTAGCATCTTCTCTAGACTGCACTGTCCTGAGCACTACCAGTAAGGCTCACTTCTGTGGGAACTAAAAGGCAGCTGAAAGATCCTGACAAACCATAGCATCAGACTTCCAGAAAACCTTCTCAGTATTTCATAAGGCAATTAAGTATCTTTGCTCTGTGGAGGGAAGGAAAAAGCTTCCTTCTGAATCCCGAAATCCCAGAATTAACACTCTCTTCACTGGTTTTAACCAACAGATGCAAATAAGAATCATAGTTAATTACTTTATACTAGAAAGCTACTTTATTTATTCACCTCCCATACAGACTCAATGAAGTGTTTGGGAACGCCACAGCTTTGTAAGAAAATCCTGAAGAAACTCAGAAACACTGCTGATGCTCCCTCCCAGTCCCAGGGCTGCATTCGCTCCATCTCTTCTGGTGTCTGAGATGGACCTAGGTACCTCCTCTAAAGTCTAAGATTAGCTGATGGGTTGGACAACACATTCTCCCAGTCAGTCTCCCTATACAGAGAGTAAAAATTATAGCATTATTGTTAGCAGATACTTAGGCTGAAAGTGTATTGTAGGTCTGAGCCAGATCCCCTGTACTTCTGTCTAGGATGGAAGACAAGGTCTGGATAGTAAAGGCATGAATTGCTTGTAACACTTTACAGAGTTGACTTTATAGCCAACTATCCAAACGCAACCCCTGGGATCACACTGTTTAATACTACGGGGTTTTCAAAGCTTTGTTTTCTGCTTGCCTTGGCTGTGAATATACAACAGGCAGCAAACCGGGCAGAACTAGTGCCAGTGGCTGCAAGAAGGATCAACCAAGTAGCAGCAATCAAAGGTTGATTTGAGGATTTTAGCGGTCAGTCAAAGGGGAAAACAAAAAGTAAAAAGAAAGGAGGTGCAGTAAGAGTGAATTGCGTGGAAAGAAAAATAAAGGAGGAAGAAAGGGAAAGGCAAAGAAAGATTAATGAGCAGTGGGAAAAAAAAAAACAAAACAGCCCAAGAAGAAAACAAGAAGAAAACAGAAGGCAAAAAAGACACCAGCACAGGCTTCCCTCAGGATCACAACCTCCTTCAGGCATACTCCTGCTCTGTTGTAGGATCCTGCCCTGGCTGCAGGTGGATACCTGTTCCACCATGGACCTCCATGGGCTGCAGAGGCGCAGCCTGCCTCACCATGGTCTGCACCACGGGCTGCAGGGGAACCTCTGGTCTCTTGCCTCTTCCCCACCTTCTTCATTGACAAGATCAGAAAGGTTTTTGTCCTTTTTTCCAGGGAAGTCCAGCCAGGTCATTTCCAAGGAACATGCTGACTAACAAATGGGATATTGCCAGTTTAAAAAGTGCTTTTATGTTAAACATATGCCTGACAGCTTTAACTGTAGCTCTGCCTATGCTATGCTATTTTTCAGGAAAGTGTTTTCTACAGAAATAAGCTAGAAGTCTTAGGAAAAGAAGCCAAAACCTCACCCATTCTTTACTGGTTCCCACTTTGAAAGACCATAAAATCTTAGCTCAGCAGCTTAGGCAGAACCCTGTTGTTGAGCACAATTATGGATTCACCTTTGCCATTCAGTGCACACAGACTTCCACCATCCCAATCCCAACACTTCTCAGAACTGCCATTTTCATGTCCAAGGAAATAATTTGGATATATATTTATGGTTTTGTGTCGTCATGCACAAACTCATTGAACTCCAGTCTGGGTTCCAGATTGATAACGTTGTGTATCCACACTAGCACATGCCCCACTACAGACAAACAAATCCAGCTTTCCAGTGTGGTATATATTCAGATTCATTGTCATATAGCACAGTTATATGACACTGATAGATTTTCCATCTTGTATCAGGGTAAAGAGAATTCACATCCACCTGCAGGACAGCAAGAGTAGAACTGTATGTACTTACAATAGTGGGTGTAAATTCACCCCAGCCATCATGAATAAGTAAAAGGTGTTTCAAGTATGAGAGCAGTCTGCTTAAAACTGAATATGTTATTTGAAGAAGCTAATTGAGACATTTCTTTTCCAGAAAGTTACACTCAGGACATCGAGATGTTTCTTCATTACAAATAAAAAAAGAAAACTCATGTGAATCTCTCCATAAAACACAAACAATGTAATGGCAGATCTGCACCTTTTAACTCCTTTAATAAATACTATCTCCAAGTTTGTTGTTCCTAGTTCAGATTTGAAATTTTGTCGTGGTTTAAACCCAGTCAGGTAACTTGTTCACTCACTCCCAGTGAGTGGTGCCGAGCTGACAACAATCGAGGTCTGTGTCCCCCCCCCCGCACCGGGGCTCTCCCCTTCCCCGCTCCTGGAGGAACGGGGAAGAGGATCGAGAGAGTGCAACTCCTACGGGTTGAGACAAGAACAGTCCAGCAACAAATCACCACCGCTACTATCAGCTAAAACAATGATAAGGGAAAATAACAAGGGAAGAGAATACGATACCACCGGCCAAGAAAACGAGTTCCACCCGGAAGCCCCTGTCCTTCCGGGTAACTCCCAGTTACCCCTCACCCCGGGCATGACGGCTGTGGTATGGAATACCTCCCCGGCTAGCCCGGGTCAGGCGTCCCGTCCCTGCTTCCTCACAGCTTCCCCTCCTCCCTGGCAGAGCATGAGCCTCACAAAGTCCTTGGTCAGGGTAAACATCACTTAGCAACAACCGAAAACATCGGCTTCACCAACACTGTTCTCAGGCTGGAAGCCAAAACACACCACTGCACCAGCTACCACAAAGGAAAAAACATGACTGCTACTGCTGAACCCAGGACATTATCCACCCCTTATTCCATACCATTCACGTCATGCTCAGATCCCACATTTTCAATACACCATCGCTCTCCCACATGTATACATCCATATACATACAGACCAAGAGGAAAAAATCATTTTCTTAGTGCATGGACCAATCCCTATAATGCTGCCGAGTCCATTCAGTCCATGATGTTCAAAGTTCATTCTCTGTTGGGATGATGGCTGGAGGGAAGTCAGAGCCAGTTGCTGGTGACCTGGAGACATCTAGTTGATGGGCTATAAAAGCATTACACAGCAGGCAACAGCATACAATTGAGTTCACTGGCTGTTTTCCCCTAAAATCAAATCCCCTTGAGGTATACATCGGACTTCCCCATCTTCCCGCATTACCCACCAAATATATCCAGGTCCCTGAGCAAAAGCAATCCCACGAGTGGGTTTGCCTTTACCTGAAGCAGGAATAACCCAGACTGTCTTCCCCAGCAAATTCTTCATATGCACCACGGGAACTTTGTCCCCCTCTACAATATGTAAAAGTTCTGACTGGGCTGGGCCAGCCCTGTTGGCAGATCCTCTGGTGTTGACCAACCAGGTGGCCTTTGGTAAGTGTGTATCCCAATGCTTGAAAGTTCCCCCACCCATTGCTCTCAGTGTAGTTTTTAACAGCCCATTGTACCGTTCAATTTTCCCAGAGGCTGGTGCATGGTAGGGGATGTGATATACCCACTCAATGCCATGCTCTTTGGCCCAAATATCTATAAAGTTATTCCGGAAATGAGTCCCATTGTCTGACTCAATTCTCTCTGGGGTGCCGTGTCGCCACAAAATCTGTTTCTCAAGGCCCAGGATAGCGTTCCGGGCAGTGGCATGGGGCACAGCATATGTTTCCAGCCACCCGGTGGTTGCTTCCACCATGGTAAGCACATGGCGCTTGCCTTGGCGGGTTGGTGGCAGTGTGATATAGTCAATCTGCCAGGCCTCCCCATATTTATACTTCAACCATCGTCCTCCATACCAAAGAGGCTTTAACCACTTGGCTTGTTTAATTGCAGCACATGTTTCACACTCATGAATAACCTGGGCAATAGTGTCCATTGTTAAGTCCACCCCTCGATCACGGGCCCATCTATATGTTGCATCTCTGCCCTGATGGCCTGAAGTGTCATGGGCCCACCGGGCCAAAAATAATTCACCTTTATGTTGCCAATCTAAGTCCATCTGAGCCACTTCAATCTTAGCCGCTTTATCCACTTGTTGATTGTTCTGGTGTTCCTCAGTGGCCCGACTCTTGGGTACATGGGCATCTACATGACGTACCTTCACCACCAGGTTCTGCACCCGGGCAACAATATCTTTCCACAGTGCAGCAGCCCAGATGGGTTTACCTCTGCGTTGCCAGTTGCTCTGCTTCCATTGCTTCAACCACCCCCACAGGGCATTTGCCACCATCCATGAGTCAGTATAGAGTACTGGCCACTTTTCTCGTTCAGCAATGTCCAGGGCCAGCTGGATGGCTTTCACCTCTGCAAATTGACTCGATTCACCCTCTCCTTCAGCAGTTTCTGCAACTTGTCGTCCAGGACTCCATACAGCTGCCTTCCATCTCCGATGCTTTCCCACAGTACGGCAGGACCCATCAGTAAACAAGGCATACTGCTTTTCACTTTCTGACAGTTTATTATATGGTGGGGCCTCTTCAGCACGCACCACCTCCTCCTTTGGTGACATTCCAAAATCTTTGCCCTCTGGCCAGTCCATGATGACTTCTAGAATGCCTGGACGACTGAGATTTCCTATTGGAGTTCGTTGTGTAATTAGTGCAGCCCATTTACTCTATGTAGCATCAGTTGCGTGATGTGTAGAGGAGACCCTGCCTTTGAACATCCAGCCCAGCACGGGCAACCGGGGTGCCAGGAGGAGCTGTGCTTCAGTGCCAATCACTTCCGAAGCAGCTCGAACCCCTTCATAGGCTGCCAGTATCTCTTTCTCAGTTGGGGTATAGCTGGCCTCAGATCCTTTATATCCCCGACTCCAAAAGCCGAGGGGTCGACCTCGAGTCTCCCCTGGAGCTTTCTGCCAGAGGCTCCAGGTAGGACCGTTCTCCCCAGCTGCAGTGTACAGCACATTTTTTACATCTGGTCCGGTCCGGACTGGTCCAAGGGCTACTGCATGAACTATCTCGCGTTTAATTTGCTCAAAGGCTTGTTGCTGCTCAGGGCCCCATTTAAAATCATTCTTCTTCCGGGTCACATGATAGAGAGGGCTTACAATCGAACTGTAATTTGGGATGTGCATTCTCCAGAACCCCACTGCACCCAAGAAAGCTCGCGTTTCTTTCTTATTAGTTGGTGGAGACATTGCTGTTATCTTGTTGATCACATCTGTGGGGATCTGTCTACGCCCACCTTGCCCAAAAATTGAATCTCCTGTGCAGGTCCCTTGACCTTACTCCGTTTTATGGCAAAACCGGCTTTCAGCAGGATTTGGATTATTTTCCTCCCTTTCTCAAAGACTTCTTCCACTGTATCGCCCCACGTTGGGCGCCAAAAAGAGCTGTCGTGGTTTAAACCCAGTCAGGTAACTTGTTCACTCACTCCCAGTGAGTGGTGCCGAGCTGACAACAATCGAGGTCTGTGTTCCCCCCCTGCACCGGGGCTCTCTCCTTCCCCGCTCCCGGAGGAACAGGGAAGAGGATCGAGAGAGTGCAACTCCTACGGGTTGAGACAAGAACAGTCCAGCAACAAATCACCACCGCTACTATCAACTACAACAATGATAAGGGAAAATAACAAGGGAAGAGAATACGATACCACCGGCCAAGAAAACGAGTTCCACCCGGAAGCCCCGTGTCCTTCCGGGTAACTCCCAGTTACCCCCCACCCTGGGCATGACGTGCTGTGGTATGGAATACCTCCCCGGCTAGCCCGGGTCAGGCGTCCCGTCCCTGCTTCCTCACAGCTTCCCCTCCTCCCTGGCAGAGCATGAGCCTCACAAAGTCCTTGGTCAGGGTAAACATCACTTAGCAACAACCGAAAACATCGGCTTCACCAACACTGTTCCCAGGCTGGAAGCCAAAACACAGCACTGCACCAGCTACCACAAAGGAAAAAACATGACTGCTACTGCTGAACCCAGGACAGGTCTTTTCCAGGTGGACCAGCTGGCTTAACTAAAGCTACTGTTTTATGCATATCTTTGACAACCAAAATTAACATAACACTTGTTATAAATATTATGGTACCTGATGGTATTCAGGCACCCATCAGACATCAATGAATTTGCAATGAAGTCGTGCATATAGATGTGAGAAAACAGCTCTTTAAAGACAGATGATTCCACAGCAAGAGATACTCATGCTCTTTTACTCTCCTCTCAAGGTAGTGCAATGTGTACATTCTTAATTTTTGTGCTTCTCTTGCTGATTAACAATGACTTGCATAAAGATTAAAACTTGAATTAAAATATTACTCAGGGACTTCAATTACTCACTATGGATTTGCTGCCCCTGGACTTGACCCACTCCCCCAGCAAAAAATACTTACAGGGAAAAAAAAGTCAAGCTGGAACAGGGCTGCCCATTTGGTCCCTAATACAATCTGGGAACATAACGCCTCAATTCATTTTGACCTCAGATTAATGGAGCAAGCTCAAGTATTATAAGAAGCACTTTAATTCCCTCTGATGTTTTCATTATGGATTCCTTTGTGGCTGGACTCATTTGCAATAATGCATATGTAATTTTGGAAACCAAAAGGAAATTCTGTGGCCTTCAGGACATTGTTAACCTGCAGAAATGCTGAGGCACACGTAAAACTCAAATATGCTAGCACCAGCAACCTCCTGAAATATTTTAAGAATAAAATTGGTAAGTAAAACTGCATCTCACTACTTGCAAGTTAACACAGCTGAATTAATGACTGTTAAAATCCTAATCGTAACACTTAAGTTATCTGCTCAGATTATTTCTAAGGTCTCAAAGATACACACTAGAATACTTAAAAACATTCCATAAGTTTATCTACAGAATTTTGGAAGTGAACCACCTGGACCAATTATAGACTTCCCCTTTCTCTCTTCTTTTATTTTTGCATGGTTTATATATGTTTCTTTATTTATCAGTTCATCAGCCAAAGATAGAAGACCTGATATTTTGCCAAAGCAAAAAAATCAGTCTTATTTAACTAATGATTCTTTTAACAACTAGAGACACACTATTTTTAAAGCCAGTGTTGTTTCATTCAATGCAAAAGGTACAAGACCATTGTCTCCAGTATTTTGTGGAGTAGTCAGTGTCAGATTTCACTCTGAAGTGGTGGCATCACTCTTGTATCGACTTCTTTAATTCTCTGTACCAGAGTAAAAATTTTTTCTGTGTAAGATTCACAGTAAATGTAACCAGGGTGATCTCCCAACTAATGGCTGCAACCCCCACCTGCTGTGTGGCAGGCTGAGAAATCATAGGGCCTACAGGAAACCAGAAGCATCACTAAGGAGTTTATATTAGTCTACTTTTGTCAACTTTTTTGCAGTAAAAATCAATGCATGTACCATTTGTTGTTTTGAAACCACAGGTTTGTATAGAGAAAGGTATCAATTATCCTTTGGGATCAGACCCAGAATAAGAACATAAGAATTCCTCTGGTTCAGAGCAAGAGTCCATCTAGCTAAAGAACATAGCTAGGGAGGTGTAAAAGCAAGGAAAGCATGTAACATTCTTTCCTAATATTCTCATAGGCCAAAACAATTTTCATTCAGGGTATTTACTAAGCTTACCATAGTGTGTCTGTTTGGTAAATAACAATGGATCTCTTATCTGAGTACTTTTCCAGTCATTCTTTATATCTACTCAAGCTTCTTGTATTCACAACGTCTTTTGCAAGTATTTACACAAGGCTGCTATCTGTTGCTTGGAGAATAATCTGCTTTTGCTTGGTTTGAACCCAGTTACCAAAAGGTTGGTTTTATACTGTGTTTTCTATTGGACAAATTAATCTTTCTCTGTCCATTTCATGCCATTTATAATTCTACATCCCAAAGTCATTTCTTACAGACTGAGGACCTATAGCCTGTTCAGTCACTCCTCATATGAGAGACAAGCCACATATTTGATTGTAGTTGTTGACCTTCTCTGAACCTGCACTGGTTCTAATGCATGCTTTCTGAGATGAGGGGACTTGAGTGCACGCAATATTCAATATGAAGACAAATGTGAATGTGTACAGAGGCATAATTCATCTTTGGTTTTCTACCTCCAACTGTACTATAAGGCTGAAAATGCAAGAATACCTTGGGAGACACATGTAAAATAATTTGTCCTTCACCTATAATCTTTTATTCCTGAAAAAATTTAGCTGTCAGGCATAAGCTGCAATCAGTTCTACAGATCATTTGTAGCACTAATTATATAACTGCAAATACTACTCTTACTAATAGTAAATATCAAATCTCTTTGGGAATGTTTTTAAATTCTTGACCAGAAGAGTGTCTTGTACCAATGAGTTCCACAGCTGGTTTGTGCATGTAACACAAGAAAATAATTCCAAATCCTGGCCAGTACAGGTCACAGTTACTGAAGGACTGTGTATTGTGTGCAATGTGAGTGGATTTTTTGGTTTTTTTGTGGGTAACATAAAAATATATATAAAACACTCTTAAAATAAGTAAATAAAAATTATTATTGGAGCTTTCCTATAAATTAGCTCAATTTTGGCATCAGTAACTATTTTTAAGAAGCTTTTATAGAATAAAATATTTTAGTTTCTTCCTGAAGTTGCATTTTATACTATTGCCATTTCAAATTTCTGTAAGCACAGAAGCAAATACTTCGATTCTGCATGTGTGCGTGTTAGACTACCTTTTATTAAAATGTATGTTACAGAAACTCCTAACCTAAACTACTGTAATATAGAATTGGTTACTGAACTTATCGTAACATCAAAGTCTTTAAAACCATCCAAAGTGCAATTTTAACTGATCTGATGACCTCAAATGTTCTGTTTGTGACCCCTGTTTGACTATTTGACACTGTACAAGCCTCATTTGATCTCCTACTTTATAACAAAGCACTTTTTTAAAGATGAACTTGCTGGGACTGGCTCCATGAGCCAAGGAAAAGTCCAGAATCCTTTTCTCTGACTTTTTCAATATTACAGAAAAGGAATTAGCAGCAGCCATCAGTGAGGGTCTTTGAGAACTAGCAGTGAAGCTTGAAAGAATTTGGTGTCAATATGGCACTGCAAATTATTGGTATAGGGGGCTCAGACTGGCTTCTGAAATTTGCAGTTATGATTCAAAACAGTGAATATAGTGGCATTCCTAGCTTTTGAATGCCTAGTGCAGCTCTTTTGGTGCTTTGAGCAAACCAGTGTAACATGCTTAAATTCACCTATAATGTAATTTGCTACTACATGCATGTGTTCAATGTTGTTTCAAACAACAGTCACAAATCCTTTATAGAAAGCCAACACTGGTCATGAAACAACATTAAAATTAGAACAGTAGGGCAAGAGGCAAAAAGACAAAGAAGCAAATGTCATTAAAGTCGTTGCATTATTTTTATTTCTGGAGTACTGGATGTTTCAAGGAATGACAAAAAATAAAGAAGACCTAAGCTTCAGAGTCTCTTGCCATGATTAGTCATTGTCTCTACAAAGAAGATACAATATAATTCTGTCGAAAAAGCTGGTGTTCTCGTTCACATAAAACTTCATTTTTCTCAAAAGCCAGTCAAGTTGGACACCCACATGAAATGGAAACTTCCCAAACTTCCATTGAACCAAAAGCCCTCCTGGATCTCAGCTGCTGAGTCATGTTCAGAAAGCACAGGACTGGGAATGGCATTCGTAGCATCCCACTTCAAGTGCTAGTAGGCCACCCAGTCTCTCTTCATAGGCAGCGGTAAGAAATAGGTCCTGTAATGAACAGTTCATGTATTTTGGTTTTGGGTGACTCATGACCTAAGATATCCACCAGCTGTAAAGGGATCCCAGGACAAGCGACTCAGAAGTAAACACCGATTCTTCAGACATGGTCAGCTCATAACATGGCCAGATCCAGGCTGCATGGCAACATGCAACAGGCCTGTCTGAACCCACCACAGGAGCCTAACTTGGAGTTCTTTGCCTAAAAATCCACCTGTGGGCTGGAGCAGCAGCATGATGCTTCCTGTAGGTACGGACAGACTGTGTTCATAGCAGTAAATAAAGCCAGCAAAATGTTTGTACTGATAAACAGTCAGAGTCACTCATGGCATGCTAGTAACTCTAACTGGCACTTCCCCAACATTTTCCTGGGAAAGTGCAACAGCTAGTACAAGGCACATACTGAAAGGCTCAGTGCTAGCAGTTAAGAGAACAATTACATTTTCTTCAGGATGGGGTAGTAAATAATTTGAGCAGTTTCCCTTAAGGCCATAAAAGACTCCTGGGTCTAATTTACACGATAGTCATAGCACGCTGGATCTCCAGACCCTGTCTGGATTTGTTGAGGCTTCAGTGAATCCATGATGTTTCCAGAGAAATACTTCAGGCTGTTCATACTTGTGCTTTCTGATGAAAGTTAGGTTTGTCAGACATCCTGTCCATAGCTGGTATCAGATCAGTCACTCTGATTTGGAAAAACTTCATCTCACTTTTAAATGGGAAAACTGAAACGTATCTTACTTTTGACCCTGAAATTTATCTTAATTCTGGCTAAAAGGATCACTAACAATGATGTAGTTCAGCCTCTAGACTTCATTCAATCCTTCGTATTATCTGGGGCAGCCAGTAAAAGTGTCAGTCAGCAGATAGCTGTCCATCAGGAATGGAAATAAATTACCAAATCATTTAGGATTGCTTATTAAAATCATAATTTTCAACCACAACTGATCCTAGCTAAATTGAAGCTGGTACCTAAGACAAGTCTTCATTATTTTATTTTACTCCTTTCAAGCATCAGCTTTAAACTGCATTTTCCACACACTGAAGTTTAAGTTCAGCTATAACCATAACAGTAGGTCACATCAATGTCTGTTTATTATGATGTTTATTCAGGTTTAGTTCTATATTAGTTAGTTTAGTCTTCAGGGATGCTGGAGCTGAGACTCAAGTCAGCTTTTTAAAGGTCAATGCACAGCCACTCTACAAGTTACTACAATACAGTATTACAGAATATCCACAGCAAATTAATTGTATAAGTGCATGTACTTTTACTAAATAATCCTTTTTATACTACTTTGAGAAATGTATGATCGACATGAACATGTCTCTTGATATTAATCTATTTTAAGTCATATTTACTGGCATAATACGGATGGGAAAATATGCTAAATAGAAAGCTACTGTCGTAAGTAAAATTTAATTATTCTCCAGAAGTCTCTACCCTGGCATTGTAGAAACCATGCAATCCCTTCTGGATACAGCTGAAAATTTCAAAGGTGATAATCTTCCCTTTAAATGGTAAAATTATTTTTATCCAACACTTCAGGTTGGCTCCATCTGTGTGCATCAATTTCCTTAATCTTTGGTTTGTCACTGAATATTTATGAGGGAGAAAGGGAAAGGCTTTTAATTTTGAAGCGGCCCTGTGTGATTATCTGTCACTGCCCTATTGTCCCGCAGAATAATGCTTAGGAGAGAAACAATTTAGGGGATATAAGTGCATTGCTTCTTCACTTCAGTGTAGGATATTTTAAAGTATAAGGAAAAAAAGCGAGGGAAGAACCTCCAGACTGCAACCTATGCAAGAATATTCTTCTGTAGATACGTACAATAGTGAAGTTTGTAATTAATTGCTAATCTACTCTGTTATTAAGGCTGCACATTAAACAAAAATCAGAGACAGAAGTAGGAGATGGTAGATATATTGACATATGTTATGCTGGCCAGGCATTGGAGGCCTTCAAAGAAGATCATGTTCTGGTTTTGGCTGGAATAGAGTTAATTTTCTTCCTAGTAGCTGGTAGGACACACAGAACTTGGAGTCATTACAATGGCAGTAGGAGATGGCATTGATAGCTCTTTGCTGGTAGGTGATAAATCTTTAAAAGCACCTGATGGAATGCAGAAGGTAGGGTGAGAAAGGAGGTATTATGCAGCAACTGCGAGAGCAGTATGGGAAGAGGGGATGCTGGATAAAGATAGTGTTGGGCCAGAGGAAAAAGAAGAAAAACACCTTGTCTGGGTAGCACTACCTTCATCCAAACACTTTACCTGTTCTTCCTTCAAGCACTAGGAAAATACTTTAACTGTAATTTTTCAATACTAAAGAAAGTGCACTTACCCCATGCTGATCATATCACACCAGATTAAGCCACAGACTATGAACAGAGAAAGTGTTTCACAGTCCCTCTTTTTCCCTGTTACATACATACACCCTCCCCTAGTCTTCACTCTGATCACACTGAGAGCAAAAATTGGTCACACCTGCTCACCAGAGACACCAGGTTTCTGAGACATGGAGGTAAAGCACTCTCATATGTGTAAGTCATGCATTTGCAACCCAGGAACATGGTGCATGACAGAAGAAATAACCTCTATCTGCTGACAAGATCTACAGCAAAGCTGTACACTGTACCCTATATGGAGCATAAGCCATTCTTCCAAATCAAAACTAGATAACCTAATGGGAATTAGACCTTCTGTGAGTGGCCACCTCGAGGCAGCTTTCAGATGCACAACAAAGAGCTTTTCTTTCAAGGAACAACAAATAAGTGATTGGTATTTGTGACTGCAAAGCAGAAGCTGTAAATACCACACTGTTTTCTTGCATTACATGCTAGAACTCACTGTGTGATTGTACTTTTCTTAGTCATAGGTGGAAATAAAGGCACGCTGATTCTAACAAGTGACATTTGTTGTTAGGTTTGGAGGTTTTCACAGGATTATATGCAAAAATAAAGCATGAAATAGAAGCCTTAGCTACTTGACAGAGTCTTTTTCTGAAGGGGCTGAGATTTCTATTTTGTTATTGTGTAAGCTCAGCAGATTCAGCCTAAGCACAGCTCATCAGCTTTCTATTTCTCCTGGGTAACCATATGTCACAGTCCACTGAGGACCTCAAAGTCATTTATCAACCTCTTCTTAAATAAGTTCCGTATCAGGATTTCCACTGGTGATGAAAAATATGTATTTGAAGCTTCATGTTGAGTGCTTGAGCCAGGGCAGAACTTACCAATATTTTACTCTGTGTGTAAGTATCAGGTTCTGATGGAATGCACCCATGGGTGCAAGGGAGCTGGCAGATGTTGCTCTACTGCTCTCCATTACCTTTAAAAAATCATGGAAAACAGGAGAGGTCATGGAGAACAGGAGAAGTGCTCAAAAACTGGAGGAAGGCCAACGTTACTCTCATCTACAAAAAGGGTAAGAAAGAGGACCTGGGACACCACCAGCCAGTCAGCCTCACCTCCATCCCTGCAAAGGTGATGGTACAGGTCATTCTGTATGTCATCACCAAGCATGTAGAAGAGAAGAAGGTCATCAGGAGTAGTCATAAGGTAATAGCTGAAGTCTCAAACAAAACATCATCTTTATTTTCTAAAAGACCTTTAATTGTACCTAGGCCAGTTACCGCTGCTGAAGCTGTAACACTCTGGTGTACAAACTATAGACAAATTTTATGTTCATTAACTTTTCTTTAATTTGGAAGATGCCTAGGACATCTTTACACACAGAATAAATACATAAATGTAAATACATACAAGAAATTACCCAATTGAATTTCTTTTAAGGGAATAATGCAGGCAACGTTACTACATAGATTTAATTTTACTGTGTGGATGGATAAAGTGTAAAACCATAGACATTTTCTGTTCTTATAATACATATTTTTCTTTGATACTGCTAAGTCCGAACGTTGCTGACTTCAGTGCTATAGCAATTATTCATATCACCATGCCAATAAACATTGAGCACACTTGGTCCTTAAATGCACTCCTCAAAGACATGAAACATGTAATACGATCAGTTGCACATGATCAAGCAGGTGTTCAGTATGGACTTCAATGGAAGCCTTTTCTAGATGCAAAAAGTCTTTGATCTACATATCAAAGCACAATGGTAATGAGTGCACTCGCTGCACTGTATCTTGGTACTTCAGGTGCATTTCTCTCCCCCAGATGTTGAAGCGATTAAACAGAACTTCAGCAATACCATTCATCAGCAAATTTCTGTCACAGAGTCTCAGCATTTAACTCTTTATTTTATACTAGTTCTAGAGCATCACCACCACTGCTTCTGTACACTGTACAATCTATTCATGGTCCATTCTGACACACTAGTAGTTGGACATACTGCTCAGACATAGGGTCAGAAAACCAGACAATCTTTTGTTGCTCTATAGATTGCATGAGCAAGAACCACTGACAGGTCTGTGGATGCTTAATGATGGTGAGCAGGCTGGTCAGTGGGGCTGCTTTAGACTGTCTGTTCTTCCTACAGATCTCAGTTCCATTGCCTAACCATGTCTATATGGCTTATGCACTGTGCTTATCAGAGAGGTTGCAGAAGGCTCTAGAGTGCAAACAAAATATGGACAAAACATATCACTGCCCATGTTTATGAAAATCAAATCTATATGCTTGCTTCACCTTTCATTCCAGTGGAAAGTTAATTTTACACACTACAAACAAGTTTACATACACAAAAGTTTTGCCAAGTCTAAGCAGTCCTAAGTTCCTCTGAGGCCTGGAAAAAAAAAAAAAAACAACATTGGTTTTTCAAGGACATTTGCTGAAGGGGATATATATATAAAAACATTATTGATAAGATTATCCTATGGCAGCACTAAGAACCAGTTTGACTTGCAATACCAATCAAAATGGTGTAGCTTCTTGTCTTGAAGCTAAGACTTATTCTGTCTTTCATCCATCCTTCCCTTACCCTGACCCATCCAACTTGATGCTAGCTAATTTACCATTCTACAGTTCCATTCACGTCCAAAATAAAGGATTTATTCAGTATTAATATTCTTAATTTCTTCAGTATTCTTCTCCACTTCTTCAACATTAATAAACACTAGCCAATTGTTAAGCTCAGAATGATTAGCCTGATGCAACTTTTTTTTTTTATTTTCCTGCTTAGCAGCATAAATATTTGGAAGTTGAGCATTCATCAGAAAGTGTTAGTATGTCTCTATTGCTGTTTCTTTGTATCTGCAGTTTTACTCTTGAATACCTTAGTCTTGCTACCTGAAATTGGAATGACACAACTCCTATCATTGAGAAGTCCTGGGGTGTTAACAGTTCTAAAGGCAGCAGTACTGAAATGTGAGCCTTGGGATCTTTAACATGAAAACTGCATATGAAACACTTCCCACATACTGTTCTATGAACCTAACTTGCTCTTTTCAGTTATGTGCTGATGAAGGCTATTTCCATATGAGGAAGGATATGCTGTAACAGGAGGTTTGTAGTTACAGTACTGTTCTCTAGATTTCAAAATATTTGAAAAGAAGAGGGTTTTTGCCTCCTGCATTTGTAACGTATACTCAAGGAAACTCATTGAGATATAAAAATCAGCAAAAAATTTACAAGAGTTAGCTATTTTCAAAGGGGAGAAAATGAACTGCGTAGGGTTTCTAGTGTAAATCCTTAGCCCTGAAACAGAGTAAGAATGAATTTTTTTTTTTTACTGTTTCCTGCCACTTGCAGATGCAGAACACTGCACACTACATGAATTCTGTATGGAGATCCTCTGCTGGAAGTCAGCAAGAGACAGTAACTTGACTAGACAAACAGCTGAATCTCCAGCCAAAGAATAATGTGCGCATCACTTCTAGAATTATATGCATCCTGAATGTCCCAGAATGCCTTCTTAATACAATTCTTATGCATTCCTACTTCCAGTACTGAAAATAAAAGAGTATATGAAATAGAGTGCTACTAAGCACGAACTTTTAAAGTTGACTTCTTAAAGCCTAAATCTGTTGAATGCAATATTGCAAGCTTGATTTTAGAAAAGCATTTGGGGTAATTAATTTTCAGGTAATTGATGAAGTTGGGCAAGACTAATAATGACAGCAAAACTACCCCACAAAGAAACAAACACAAAGCACTTCTTCCTATGCTAGAAAAGATTTCTTCCAAAATTTTAAAGAGAGGAATCAAAGTTTCTTAGGGAATTTTTGAGTAAATAGGAGCTTAACAGAGAAACTTAACAATAATGTCAAAGAAGATGAAGCACTTTAAAACAAATTTTCCAGGAAAAGAAAAAAGAAAAGATGTAGCATCTTGCAAGACAGTGTCCAGAAAACTTATTTCTAGGAGGAAATCATCAAAAAGTTAGAAGTAGATAACATCTTTCTAAGAGACTGTTCACATAAATATGGAAAGGTATCCAAGTATTAGGTTCCGCAAAGAAAACAAATTCTTCCATAAAGTTTAATCATTCTGACTGACTACAGAATTAGAGCATTAGTAGCATGTTACAAACACATTTCCCAGATAAAATCTTGAGTCAGTTCAGAATCTCTTAATGTCTTCATTCAAAAACCTTATTCAGTTTTGTTTTAAGGATGTATCTCTGACAATCAGCTCAAGGAGGCTCCAAAATTTCTACTTATTTATTTTTATTGCTGTATGGAATACGTTGTAGAGGGTGCTCTGCAGCTCATGTGGGGTGATGTAATCCATACTGTAAGGTAAAGAAAGTTTAAAAAGTTACTATATATTTTTTATCATTTAAGGGTATGCTAGCATTAAAAATAGGGTGCATTTTAGTCAATGGATAGTTAAACCATGAATATGAAGAGACAATATTTCAGTAAGGTGGATTTCTGTCAGTCTCTCATTCCATTGCTTTTTTATCAGACTTCTAGTGAACTAACTGGTACACTCATAAATTATATATAGGATTAAATACACTATATATTATAAAAGAGATGTTTTATTGTTTGAGGTGACTGCTGCAAACAAACCTCAGCTTTCTAAAACTGATTTTGAAATTGATTTACTGATCTCATTTTAAAAGTTACATGAAAAATATCTGCTTATCATCTGGATAGTGTATCTCTAATATTAGCATATTCGAGTCTGGCACATCCAATATTCAGGTCCAATAAAATGAAGAAACTGAAGAAACAATACAGAGGAAAACACTACAGGAAATGAGCTTAACTCTTTAACTCCCCAGTTCGCACTCAAAATCTTGCAGTGAAACCACCAACCCATTAAATTATTTGAAGCAGAGGGCTGCAAAAGCTTCATAGAGTGTGCTCATAAAATGGCTCTGAACAAACTAACAGCACAAGCACTCCTAATTAGGGTTGAAATGCCAGGTTCAGAAAGTAAGAACATCTTCTCCTCCAGCTGGCAAATTGGCAGAAGAACAGAAAAGCAATATGAACAACATCACATAGTGTCATACCTGATTTTGCACTGAATGCAATTATGATGTTATATTAAAAGAATACATCTATGCTCAAAGTCCTTGAGCAATCATATATCAAATAAAACCGGTTGATGAATTTTTAAGTCTGCCTCTTTGTACCACCTTTAAGTACTGTAAGAATCCATCCTTTTATATTACAAGAATACATAAATTGTATCAATTTATTGCACAGAATTGAGAGATATATCGAACGTAGAATATAACAGAACAGACTATCCCTTCACTCAGTATAGCATGGGAAAATTACTTCAATTTTAAAATTCACTGAAAATCATTATTATTTCCTTTAGATCAATGCAGCTGTCGGAGGAACAAATTTCTCTGAATGACACATTAAGTCCAAGAAGAGATCCTTAAACCACCGACATTGTAACTGGCAAAATAATCTGCACAGGTCCTGATTTGTCTGGTAGTTATGAAGAAATTGAGAATTTTTACTAGACCAAATTTTCAAGAGTTCATAGAAGCTTGATTATGATAAAAAGTCTGATACAACTGAATAATGATTAAACAAGCTGAAGGAACTAATGATTCTGCTTTTAAGGGTGTATATTAGAAGTTGCAAGGCAACTTGGTCAGCTTTTTGTTTGTTTGGGGGGTTATCTAAGAAGCATGCAGGTGTTACCAGAAGTCTATTGACAGACTATTCTTTCTCTTCTAGTTTCATAAGGAATTACCACTCTTTTGTTCACTGGAAAGGTCAGAGAGGAGATTAGAAGGGATAACAGTGCAAAGCTGAACACTTAGTCATTGAGATGAAAGCAGATGATAACATTTTCACCAAAGCTAAACAGAAAAAAATATGCATATAATATTTTTTGGTAAGAGGAAAAATTATAGGTTCTGGTAATATTGCAACAGAATTCTTTTCCAATGCGCTCATCTCAACTATACATGCGTTGTCAATTAAAGGCACTCTCTTTCACTGGGTGCTGAAGTGCTCAATTTCTGTTCTGTCAGCATGCACGAGCAAGCGGTTTCTCCTGGAGGTAGAACTACATCTAAGCACTGAGAGAAGTGATTTTGTGAGACTCCATCACAGAAAAGCCAGTCTAGTACTGGCCAAAATTGTTGCCAAATAGTAGGTCTTAAAATAAATGTAGCACGACATCAGTCTAGGTAGAAGGAGCTGGAAAGTGCCTTCATTCCACGTTTGGAAAATAGCTTCAGTTGAAAACTGTTGAGAAAAGGAGATATTTTAGAAATGTTGATTCATTCTGTTTTGACATTTCATTTAATGTCAACTTTTATTTTTATTTGAAATGGCATTTTTCATTCCCAAATTGACTTTTTCTAAAGGGAAGTTTAACAAACATTTCAACTGACATCTCCAAAGATGCATTTGTTTGAGGTGCTTTCATTAAACAGACTTTAAATTCACTTATTTCAGCCAAAGCAAAAAGTCTATTACATGAGCAGCTTTAATTTAAAGACTTAGAAAGCCAAAGCCTATATAGGTCTTTGAATTGTTACATCAGAATATCACTACAAGACCATGACATTTTGTTATTAAAAAGAAAATAATAATCATAAAAGGACTCCTGTCCTGTCCTTCGTTTTTTCCTTCCCTCCAACTCCAGTATCTTTCCTCCTTTATTTCAGATCCATTTCTCAGTTCTGTTTGTAAGCAGCAAGATCTGTCTCCAAGCGTCAGTCTGGTTGATATGTTCCTCCTCTCATGGTAAGTCTGTTAACTCCTTCCATTTATGTTTGCTCTGTTCCAGGCTTTTCTCTACCCTTACTGCCATCAGCCTAGCAGATGTCTGGACTCTGTCTCTCCTGGACCCAGGTCAATTCCACAGCCTTTTTTCTGAGTGACAGTATATCCCAGTTCAGCAAGGTGTTAATGGTGAACAATGAAAATAATTAAGCAATCCAAACACCCGAACACGTAACTGATTAGTCTAGGAGAAGCAGGAAGCAGACAGTATGTTCTGAGCAAGTTCTATTAATGAAAAATGGTCTGACAGAGGCAATTCTAATTGCACCATGGTATGTCTAATCTAATTATGCTAATAATTTATTTGCACTGTAAATCATCTCTGTCAGCTCAGATGCTGAAATCTGGTGATATCACACTGCGCTAATGAAATCTAATGAGAACATCTCTCTTCCTTACATATTTGTCCTATCAGTACATGAGTGTTTCATTTCTCTGGGTACTAGGCCGGTTGGGAATTCTTTGATGGAAATGTTCTTTGGGGTAGTTTCCTTGGAAAGAAACAGTTCATCACAGCAAAGTGTTTGCAGGAACATATTGGAGAGACTCCTCAGGGAATTATCTCTAAGTTATTAATCTTCTGGAAAGTACTACTTAACTTTGAGAACTTGTAAGGCCATGACCAAAGGATTACCACTTGCATAAGGAATATTCATCCTTAGTCTGATCATTTTTTTTGTAAATATATTCTTAACATCTACTCCTAGAATAAGGCCTTGCCAATCAGGTTATTCTTCATTGTAGTATATAGCCCGACCTCAGTGAGAGTACCAACACAACACCTCTTCTGCATCCCTTAAGACTGGTAGAGAGAAGGTGAATGCAGTACTTGAAAGATACCTGAAAACAAGTGGTGCCGATGGACAATTAGGGAAGGTTGCACAAGAGCCTGAAAAGTTATAATCCATACCAGTGGCTGACCGCAGGATATTGCAAACTGTTAGGCAAAAATTATTCAGAAAATTTGAAAATATTCTGAACCATACAAAATTATCAAGGAAAAAGGAAGACAGTTTCTTGACAATAAACCAGTCAGATCGCATAGTTGGAGATGAGTAGCTGTCATGTAACAAACGGTCATGCCAACCTCAGCCATTACAAGTTGACTGTTGCCAATTATATAAAAAGCATATCATAAAAAAGACTTCAATTTCATGCTGCATTTTAAAAAGCTAATTTTGAAATCAGCGTCAGCATGAAATAAGACCATTTGAGAGTCTTTAGTTTCATTTTGTTCACCTATATGGATAACGAATAAGGTTTCTTAACAAGCTGCAGGTCCCAAAAAGATGAAAATGCTTGGGATAACCAGGAAAGAGATCCTTTCGGTCCTGCTTCTCCGTCAGTCTTGAAGGAATGAAGAATGTACAGAAAGCATTTTCATTTCTGACGTGAGTAGAAGAGCACTAAGACTGGATAGGAAGGGCTCCTTAGCTCCTGTATTTGGGCAGTGAGAGAAAATTAAAGTGGTAAAGTACCTGCAGCTTAAATGCTTAAAAGATTCAAACTTCTATTACAATCATGAGTTAACTGACTGGCATTTTGAAAATTCCCTGTAATAGAGGTTTTTTTTTTTATCCATTTCTACGAGAAGACCCAGACGATCATTACTTATTGTGTCAAAGACTAGGTTGATTGAGTACAGTGGAACATGCACACATTTTGAATTTCATCTTCTAAATCAAATTACTCGGAGACAGATAGCAAGTTACCCTTCAAGATTATATTCTTAATGAACAGAATAACTGCTACCATATAGATAAAAAAATTTGAAAGTGAAGCTTTGCTGAATGACAGGCATTCGGTGACAGGATGGAAAACATTGAGAAACACAGTACCCCACGTAGAGTTTGGCAGACATATTCTGTTAAAAAAAAAAAAATCAAGAAAAAAAAAATCAAATCAGCGAGACTAGAAACAAACAGGTAAACAAGAATCTTTTGTATCCTCTGAGGAGGACATACCAGGAAGAAAATTATTCTGTTCTCACTCCGATACAATGTTTTCTTCCTGGTCCTCTAAAAAGTTTGACATAAACTTCTCTATAATTCTGCATAATTAAAAAAGAAAAAGAAAAAAAGAAGACATTTCCTACCTTTATGCATGTACTAATGTGTGCATGTATGCATACATGTATGTACTTACATAATTCCACCCCCTTAGTTTTGTTACATCTGCTTTTCACTGGGCTACACAAGCTTCCAAGGTGAGGTTAATGGCTATCTGGAACTATACATAGGGAGTTAGTAAGCATTTTGCTTAGAAGAAATGACCATCGAAAGGTTTGACTGCGCACCAAAACATATATACAGGTCTTCAAAACCCTTACAGCTGAGATTGTGTCTTCTTCCAGAAGAGATTTTAGACTTGGGAAAAATAAGCAATGGCAGGAGTATAAAAAAACTCTTGTTTCTAGGAGAAGGAAGATGAACGAAAAGGAAAAAAAGGATAAGGGAGTAAAATGGGTCCTAATAACTTCATTCTACAGATGCCAAGTAACTAATTTATTATAAAAATCTTTGATTGATCAATGTCTTCTTTAGATTTTCAGGTTTGTTTTTTTTTTTAGACACCTGAGATATCACTTTGTGGAAGTGCTGAATACTCACGGTTTCAACTGAAATTGATCATAACTACATTTTTGAAATGTAAAATATAAAACTTCTGTCATTT
Source organism: Pezoporus flaviventris (assembly GCF_033815535.1). NCBI lineage: Eukaryota > Metazoa > Chordata > Aves > Psittaciformes > Psittacidae > Pezoporus > Pezoporus flaviventris. The sequence continues at coordinate 15,083,962 of NW_026892595.1, forward strand.
CTAAAGAAGCCCATGAAGCATTATTTTTATTGTTTCAATAACAACAAGAAAACATAAGCATGGATTCTGAAAATTTCAGGGAAGTAATTCAAGTCAGGAAGGTAACAGAGAAGCTCAGAACATTAAATTTCTACTTTAAGTCATTATTCTGCAGGTGTTAATTTATTCAAGGACATTTGTCTCATTTTAACTCTTTGGTGTAAGGACTGGTAAAAAAAATAAGTTTAGGGGAATGAATGACTTCCTGAAAATATGAGTCAGTAATCTGGGGCATATTGAAATCTATATGTTGCAAACAGATTTGATTGATAGTGAAAAATTCACCCACCCAGTATTTGCTGATGAGCTGGAGCCCAGTGCTTTTGTGGCAAAATCACTGACCTCTACTACTTCACTTCAAGAGAGCTCAGTTAGCTGAACCAGTAACGAGTTATTTTCTCCCTCTGTGGAATAGTCACCAGAAAGCAATATACTGCACTGCTTCCTAAAAAAGAAACCATCCTAAAATTATCACTTGTTCAGGAATACGTAAAATGTAATTTTATTTATAAATAAATAAATAAATAAATTTTAAAAATCATTTTTTTCCACAGGAAAGTTTTTTATTTTTTTCTCTTCTGTTTCAGTCAGGAGGAAAAAAACAAAAAAATTTCTTTTAGGTTTCCTTAAATCTAAATATTTCAGTTGTCAAACTGAACTGACTGTCTATTTTAATATACTACGCATTTATGAATGGAATAAAGTTCCCAGGTGTTGATCTGGCAGATCTGTTTCCTCCCGATACAGTGGGAGAAAAAAAAAGTCAGAATCCTTATGGGTAATTGAACACCTAAATAGAGGTATTTTTGAAAAACTTATACCTATTTGTCATGGAGTTGTACCATTTAGTATAATGGAATTTTATAGTTTGGTTTTGTATTTGGTGCTTTATTTAAGTAATTATTAACTATATCACTTGATAGAAAAACAAATTATGTTATTACATTTTATTTAATGTGACACGTGATTTACCTGTTCCTGTAGTTACAGGATATAGTGCTTTCTATGGTAGGCATACTGTCAACACAAAAAATACGATGCAATAAAAATAGAGTATTTGACAAGAACAAGACAGATCTGGTTTTGTTGGTATTTTAATTGCTTATTTTATGAAATGTCCACCTTTAGCTTTGGCTTTTCAAGTCCATTTAAAAAATCACCCTCTTGATGGAAATTATTCAGAGACTTACCTGACACAGCACAAACAAACAGCCTAATTCTCAGCTATTACAGAATCATAGAATGGTTAGGGTTAGAAAGGACCTTAAGATCATCTAGTTCCAAACCCCCTGCCATTGGCAGGGATGCCTCACACTAGATCATCTCGCTCAAGGCCTTGAACACTGCCAGGGATGGAGCATTTGCCACTTCTTTAGACAACCCATTCCAGTGCCTCACCATCCTCACAGTAAAGAACTTCTTCCTTATATCTAAACTGAACTTCCCCTGTTTAAGTTTAAACCCATTACACCTTGTCCTACAGTCACTACTTTAAGTTTAAACCCATTACCCCTGCTGTCGCTACAGACCCTAATGAAGAGGCCCTCTCTGGTATCCTTGTAGGCCCCCTTCAGATACTGGAAGGCTGCTAGGAGGTCTCCACACAGCCTTCTCTTCTCCAGGCTGAACAGCCCCAACTTTCTCAGCCTGTCTTCATACGGGAGGTGCTCCAGTCCCCTGATCATCCTCATGGCCCTTCTCAGGACTTGTTCCAACAGTTCCATGTCCTTCTTATGTTGAGGAAACCAGAACTGCACACAATACTCCAGGTGAGGTCTCACGAGAGCAGAGTAGAGGGGCAGGATCACCTCCTTCGACCTGCTGGTCATGCAGTAGCCAGTATGGCTCAGAGAGAAGGATCATGCCTAGCAAGAAACCTGAAGAGTATGACAGTATGTTTCACTAACTCTTTCTCTCCCCTACCCTCTTGATATATTTCTATTTTACTACAGCAGCAATACAACAGCATAAATGTGATTCTATTTCCTCCTTCAGAGGAATATCTTCATTTCATGCAGGAGTAAAGATAAAATATTAAAAAAAAAAAAGTGGCAGAGGAAAATTTTACTTGAACTTCAATTTGTGGCACAGCAGAGCTCTGCAGATCGCTGCATCCACCTGGATGATGACTTTTCCATTCCAGAACAATGTTATCATCTTTTAAAATTTAATAAAAGAAGAAAAGAAGAAAATCATGTATTTCCACAAGTACGGCCACTGAAAAAGCCCAGTTTCCTTTGGATTTAAATCTAGAATAATCTTGTATCTCAGAAGTTATGTATGCTGGCGGAAAGTAAGCTCCAAGTTTTGCACTGAAAACTTCGTCCTTTCATGCATACATTGGCCACAAAGATGTGGTTTAATGTTAGGATGTGACATCAGGTTATAGAATCACTTGGACTCACTGGGGATTGTAGCTACAGCTACGCTTCACTGCTCTTGGAATCTAAAGCAGTTCACATTGCTGCTGTATGCCCCTCATCAGATCTGTCCACCCAGGATTACCTGGAATCCTGTAACCTGACATCCCTCAGCTGAGCTTCTTCCTGAGACTTCCTCCTCCCCAAGCTATCTGTTTTCACAAAGCTTTGAGAGCTTAGCTACCTTCCAAGCTTCTACCTGTTTGCAAAACGCGGCTGAACTATTTGGGGGGACACCTGCTGGCGGGTGGGAAGGATGGTGAAAAGGGGAAGGTCTGGCTCCACTCACACACATGAAAAATGCACTTAAAAAAAAAAAACAAAATCCAAAATAAAACTTTCCAACTAAGTTTCATGCATAATACATTACACAAAATCTGCAATGTGTATGCCAGAGAGGTAGAACATACTTTACCATATATTATCAGATAGCATGCAGAAACAAACAAATGCATTATTCATGGCAAACTGCAAAGATTAACGTGGCTCTAAATTCATATTGCTTTTTCTCATAGGTGTAAAGAGATTAGTTTGTTTAAATGCATGAAGTGCAGCTTCACAAAGTTTACTAAATAATTTTAACTACATCTTCGACATTGGAAGAGTCAAAATTTCCCCTTTCAATGGCTCCACACTAAACCTGTAAAAGTTTGCTGACCTAAACCAACAGAGAATGCTGTTTATATGCGCCTGAAAGACATAGCGGGTGATGAAATTGCTACACTTGTTTTCAGGCACAGGCACAGAAAATGCTTTTTAAACTATTGGTCATTATTTTTTTGTTTCACCTATAATACATAGTTATATGTTCTTATAGAGTACTGCAGACAAAAGAAACAAATGGATCAGGGCACAGACACTGAGGCCGTTAGATAAGGCATTATGACAATAAGCACTTTACTGCAAACACATAGATCTTTTAGTGTCCTTTTGACCTTACTAAATTTTCCCCAAGATCACAGTCATTAAATGCTCAAGGTGCAGCCCTAATGAAGCCCTTGGTGCTAGGCACTTTCAAGCCAGCTGTTCTATGCTGCCTCTGCACATCTGTACAGGTCAAAACTTTTGCAGCAGTTGATCAGATCCTGCATCTTAACTTTTGATCCCTGCAGACTTCTTCAAAGATAAGTCAAAGTCTTTGGGTGGCCAGCATGTTCCTGTGGCTGCAGGTAGCTGTTCAGAAATGTTGCTGTTCCAGTCCCTCATACAGATATTTCCAACCCTTGGACAGAGAGTTTTTTGTTATGCAACCTTCTTTGAAATATACACACTTTTGTTACATCAGTCGGGATCAGCTGATGTCTCTCTATATTGTGAATATCTAGCATCTTCAGTATATGTTCTACTTCTGTTAACCAAGACAAACACAAACAAGATATTCCTTGAAACTTCCAATGATGTATCCACAATCTTAATTCAAAAACAAAGTCTATTTTCTTTCTCTATATCAATCTTTTTTTTCCATTAGACATTTATTGTATGCAAGGACACTGGTCTGCAATGCTGTTAAGCTAACTTGAAGCTTCTAAATACTATTACAGGCACTTATTTTAGATATCTTTTTCGTTTCATAATCCAAGGAAAATGCACAGTCTAATGCCACATAAACTGAATTCTAGCAGCCACTAAGATGTACCACCTTTCAAATTATAGTGAGATGTTTATCGGCCTCAGAGTTCTGCAGATTAACTTGTGCTTTAGTTCTGTTTTCACATACTCTGAAAGTCCAGAGAGCACTGGCATTAACACAGTTTGAATTTGAGCAGAGAAAGGTGAATCTCCCAATGAACTAAAAAAATGAGGGCAGCATGACTCCTTGTGAGCAGCTGCAACATCTGCATTTTGCTTTCAAGTGGCTTTTTCTCTCTTCAGTATACATTCTACAAGCTTGAAGTCTTCAGGTCATTATCATGCCACAAAAATAATTATTATTATGGCTGAAACACCTATATGCAACACCAAAAGACACACCAGGACTTTTGCAGTGATAAGGTCTCCCCTGGGCCTCCTTTACTCCAAGCTAAATTTCTTCAACTCTCCCAGCCACTCCTTATAAGTCTTGTGCTCAAGGCCCTTTGCCAGCTTTGTTGCTACTCTCTGTACCTGCTCCAACACGTCAATGTCCATCTTGCAGTGAAAGCCCCAGAACTGAACACAGAATTTGAGGTGCAGCTTCAGCAGTGATGAGCACAGGGGGATGATCACTGCCTCGACCCTGCTGACCACAGTATTTCTGGTACAAGACAGGATGCTATCAGCTTTCCTGGCCACATAGGCCCACTGCTGGCTAATATTCAGTTGGCTGCCAACCAGCACCCACAGGTCCTTTTCTGCTAGGCAGCTTTCCAGCCAATCTTCCTCAAGGGTGGGGTTGTGAACTGCTTTGACAGAGTCCTGACAATTATCTGAAGGTTTAGATAAGTGGAACAGGATTCCCTTTTGTTTCATTTCACTCTTGTTTTAGGAGTAGATTTGTTGTGGTCCTGCAAAAGAATCCTTGGCATAGACTTAAAATAATCTTATGTGTGCCTAGAGATGGTTTTATCCCAAAATTTGAAGTTAAAAAGAAATTGGATCAATATACCTGCAACTTCTCTGTCAGGAACTGAATGGCAAGAACAAGGTTTAAATTTGAAAGATTTGCTAATAAGGTATTGATTAAAAACCCTGTCCATGTTGGAAAACATCCATGTTTTCCATGCTGGAAAAACTCAGTTAACTTTCTGATGCTCAAGAAACTAATCTAACATGAATTATCTGGCTTAACAAACCATATGATATTAAAAAGGTAAAAGGACACCACCAACAAGATAGGTAAGCATTCATCATCTTTGCATAGAAAAACACAGTATCTTGTACCAAAAATATGAGTTTTACAGTTCTGTGTCTTGGGGAGGCAACTGCTAAGGCCAGTTAATTCCTTTTCTTTCCTGCAAAAATGGCTACCGTGCTCTTGAGTAGCAAACCTAAGCTGTCTTGCCCTGCCTGGTTCACCACTTTTCCTTCAGCTGAAATAGTAGCTTCCACTAGGCATTGTCTGCTGCTGAATGCTCTAATTAACCTCTTCAGATTTGCTCATTTTAATTTTTAGCAAAACTACATGTTACATTGAAGACTACCACAGCATCCTCATTCACCTGAAACCCATCAGCACGTCTTCTGTTTCTTAGCTGACAATAAGCCCTTAAGTAGATTTTCATACTTCAATAGCTTAATTAAAGCTAGTTTTTAATTTTTCAAAGTGCTCTTTTTGTATTGCAGAGCTGGATGATATATAGGGTTAGTACAGCTGCTTCTTTCCATCAGGCACAGTTTCAGGACTGTACACATCTTCATCTTATTTGTTTCTTCTTTCTGGCAGTAAAAGCTTTTCTCATTTTGGTAACTTCTTTGTCCCCTGGAATACTGGTTTTGCTTTAACTTAAAGCCTTAGCCACCAATCTTTCACACCAAATATGTATACAAACAAACATTAAAATATTCAGAAACTCATCTGAATATCACTTTAAAAAGCACTTTATTCTGGTGCAATTTACCCACCTGAGGATATAATTATTCAATGGCTGGTAGATCAGCAAGTCCTCTAATCAGTGCATATCTTTTCAGAAGATGTACCAACTGGTGCAATTTTTTCAACATATGAAATATAAAAGTACATAAATGAGATTATGGGGGAAAAAAAAAAGAGGGAGAGCAGACATTCAGCTTTTTGAAAAATACTGTGTAAAAAAACCTGCAACCAACCAATAAAACAAACAAAACAAAAAACCCCACCACATCATGGAGAAACGGCGAAATAAAGACTGCCAGAGTAGAATTTTGGCATTAAGGAATTGTGTCTGTGGTAGGGTCAGCTCTGAATGTAAGAAATACACAGGAGTGATAACTCTGAAGGGGAAGGAATTATTCTTAAGTAAAACATCTGTGATAAGTAAGTTGTGGGATATTGAAGGCTCTGCTGTTAACAAGAGCCAGAGCCTGACAGCCACAGCTATGGCAGATAATAAACTAAATTCATGCCGCAAGAAAAAAAATCTCTAATCTCACAAAAATCACATCAGAGCTTGCAGAATCACAACAAGGCAGGGAGACAAGAAAACAGAGGCTACACGTGTCCTGTTGTGGTGTACTTAATTCCCAAAAGGAAATGAAGGGTGTGGGGGATGAACCTTCAGTCCCAGAGTACTATGTAAGCCTCTCCCTGCATGGGTTTATTGCACCATAGACTGTAAAGTGTCTTTCCCGCATACACTCCTGCAAGGAGGACACAAGCACAGCACTGGTTTCCTTCCCTTACACTTACAGCAGTCAGCTACTTCTCTAGACAAAAAAGGGCAAAAATAGCGCACAGGCAAAGCTGCATCTAAGCACTGCCCTGTCCTCCCCATGACATGCTGCAAATTGCTCTAGGGCAGCTTGCAGGACTGTGGCATCCTTTGCCTGGGAGCTGAAGGCATTTCTTGCTGAATTTCCTGCCAGCAGGAGGAGGTTAAACCCCTGTGCAAGCCAAGCCACGGCTCCAGGCTCATGCATCTGTGGGCAGCCCAGACACCCCATTTGCCCACGTCTGGAGGGGTGCCAGGAGCTTTGGCAGCACATGCTGCCCAGCCAGGCCACCTTCTCTTCCTCTGGGCAGGGTGGCAGCTGTCAGACAAGACATGCTGACTGGGAAATTAACAATTCACCTGCCAAAAGCGATAACTCAGCTGTGCTGTCCAGCAGCTACCGCTTTTGTCCTCTGCCAATACTATTAAGAGGAGCACAAACCGAAAGGGCCAGTGGCCTTGTTGGCATCACACTGACAGAAGTTTCTTATATGACTAAAGTTTTACACCACCTTTGAAAATTTAATAATTAGGTTGTTGTGTCAGCAGTTACGATAGGATGTGCAGAGTTACTGTGTAGGTGAGTCCCAATCTTAGATGAAGCTTTGCAACTTCAAAGTATTTTTACTTTTTTTTGAGCACTTCATTTTTTTTGTTTCCTCAGACCTCTTACTGCAGAAAGATGTTTTAAAAAGAAAACAAAACCCTAATGTTAGAACAATAGCTAGCCTTTGCTAGTAGCAACTCTTACTACATATTGTGCTGAATAGATCCTGAGCAATAGGATCTAGCAGGTACTTGAGCTTTCACGTGTAAGCAACTTAAGTAACAAGAATGTATTCCTCTGTTTAAACATGAACCTTTGGTTTAGTCTAGGGAAAAGCAGAATAATTTTTTTAAAAGGAGCTCAGAGAATTAGAGAGAATTTTTTCTTGGCTTAAGAGAAAATGTTAAACACAGTGAAGGAATGCATGGAGGCAGCAAAATGTGTGATGTACATATAGGTCAACAGTATTAAATAAAATCTAAAAAAGGAAAGGAGGAATAGAAGACATGCAGTGACAGCAGACAGAGTGTCTGGAGACTGCATCACAGCAGTGGTACCACCAGGAGACACAGAACTGGCACAGAATAGATTCATTGCACTTCAGGTTTCAGCCTGTCATCACTAGACGGGGGAAAGATCTTTTTCACTAAACACAATATATTAGAATCACAAGAAATAATATTCTTTGCAAGAACAGGGTATGAGCTTCTTCACTTTAAATAAAATAAAATGAAAAATCTAGTGTCAAATCTGAGTTGCTAAATTAAGAAGCAAAATCTCCTTTGGGATATTAGTTATTGCCCATAAAAGATACAAGCTTAAAATATAGCATCCTGTGTCAGGTTACAAAATCACCTGAAATAGCAAGGCCATCTATGAAAGTGTAATTGTTTTGGAAAATAAATAAAGGAAAATAATAAAATAAAATAAAATAAAATAAAATAAAATAAAATAAAGGTGAGGTACATAAAGACTGGGGGCAAAATTTTGTGTTCTAGGTGATCACAGTAACTTCTCTTTCTGGAAAGGTGTGTTTTTCAGACTGGGAGTACCCATATGTTCATCAACTTAAAGGCGACTCAATAATCCTCGAAATCAAGCCACCAATGCCAGACGTCACACTCCAGTTCTTAATAATTCAGATCTTAAGTGTTAGACACTGAAGAGAACAAATAAACAAAGCAATAAACTGAAAGTAATCTGTGCTGTGAAATCTTCGTGAAGTACACTACATGTGTGATGCACAAGGTATAATACCACCCAAAACTCACACTTTTATTCATATATTGGAATAGATGTTGTACATGCAGATTTCCTAGTTATTTCGTTGTGAGAAATCCCATTCTACCCAGGTCCCTGAAGAATAGAATAGATTTCCACGCAAGCTAATTGTTTACTTGTTCTCTGTTACCTTTGCTTCTTCTGTGCAGATTGGACTGCTTCACTGAAAATGCCTAAAGTAGCCAAACAATTTAAAAATGCTTCAGAGATAACCTTTGTGTTCTGGGTAAAGGTAACCTACTGCTAACTTAAGGCAAGAAGGTTTTTTTACTGATTTTAAAAGCCTTCAACTCTACAGATAGATCTAAAAAGGCTAACAAGGTTTCTGCTACTGCATGTAAATCAGACTCGGTAGAAGGAGCTGTACCGAAGCTTTCTTCAAACAGTAGCATTTCTGTTAGCTGATTAATACTGGAAAAAACAAATCCTATCAAGCCTAAACCCAAAGAATCCGAGTATGGTAAACAGAACCAGAGAACTCAACAAGCTAAGATGACAATTTTTTGACTGTTCAGAGCCAGCCCTGGATTGCAAGAAGCTTTTGTATAAGATCTGCACAGCTCCCAAAACTATCAGAAATACCCCTGCATGAACTGAAAAGGAATAAGGGATGAGATGCAGTTCAGTGATTAACAACCCACATGCAGGTGACCAAAGAAGCTATTTGTCATGTGCGTTAGGTATTTAAACTCCCATCATTGCTGATGGAGACCTAGTCAATACAGTCAGTGGAGGTGCCTGCTTACATAGCTCTCTCATCTTTCATGAGATTAAGAACTCTCTGATCTTCATTGACTGTGCTGATTTCATCTCCATTGACTACAGCAGGAGCAGAGATACCTGGCTCACCCATGTCTCTCTACTTCTGTACCTCCATGGAACACCTCAGTGTAGGCCTTCCATTGGTAAGCAGAACCCAACCTGAAGTGTACACCCTTCAGCTATGAGATTTTGCTCCCAGATTGTGACACTGCAGCTGGACAAAGATGAAGCACTGATAAATAGAGTACTTACCGTCTACTCCCCATATCTAATCTTCATGTGTTCCCTAACTAACTTTTATTCTTCAGAGCTATCAGGCTGGTACTCTTCATGAACAACAGCACACTGACATTTTAAATAAGTCGTGATCCTTCCCTACATTGCCTGAAAATGTGAAGTGCTGTTGCATATGACAGAATAGGCACTTCTGTATGCCTCATAGCAAGGAGTCTTTGAAATCATGTAGTCCTTAAAGTGGGATTTCTCCACTTTTAAATGAGAAAACCTAGCAGGAGAACTTAAAAAGCATTTAGTACCCAGCCTCATCACCATCTGGTCAGATCTGATTATTATACAATTGAGCAATCTCCTGCTAGCTGCACCACAGGGGAATTTCTTAAAAGGCCTGCAGTTTACCATTTATAACTGTAGCAGGGAATAAGTGGAATCTATTACTAGCATTTTGTGCCAAAACCAGAGGTGCTTACTTTGGTTTAGAGACACTGATTATTCCACATCTAAACCAACAGATTTCTGCAGATTAAATAATTTACATAAAGAAAAACATCAGATTTGCAAAGTGTAATTAAGGCACTTGAACCAAACAGAGCATTTACACCAGTACTACAAATTGATCACAATGTGTGTGAAAATGGTTTCCTTTAAGAGAACAGATGTTTCATTATTAATGGGAGTTTCACACATAAAAAATTAAAATTTTTGGAAAACTACCTGTTCAGCCCCATATATTCAGAATGAATATTAGAAGCTGTTAGTTAAGCTCCACCCCATCAACATCAAAACTGATTTCTTGTCTGAAGCAGGGGACAAGAACACAAAAATAGAACAATACTTAATCATTAAGGTAAGAATACTGGTTCTAGTTGCTTTGGGAGAAAACAGCCATAGACTGGTATTTTCACACATGGATAAGTAAGAAAAAAATGTCGGTGAATATCATGAATCTGAAAAGAAACAGCCATTGGTTGTAGCACAGACCAAAACCAAGAAGCAAAATATAGCGTTAAAGAGCTGTGATCCCAAATTCACAGTGTAATAATAAACAGATATTATCTGCCCCAGAGAACTATTTATACCTTCACTTTAAATGAAGTATGGTTCATCTGGGTTTTGTTCTCTTGTGATAATTGTTTTAATAGATTCTGAGCTCTATGTTTTCGAGTTTAAGCTTTTGAAACTACATTTTGTTGTCACTTAGAATTACAGAATCTCACACATATCAGTAGTGGTTGTTCCTTTTCTGGCCAGAGAGAATCACCTGGGCTAAAGACACCAAGTTAACTTCTTGACCCCTCTCACTTCTAAAACCTTCTTAGCTAGAAGTGATTTTTGTTTATGGTTATGCAAATATCTTGCTTTTACGTGTCAAGTTCAGCATTTAATTTTCTCAAAGAGCCAAAACTCTGTCAATCAGATAAAATCCTGATTATTCTCTTCAGTTTCACAGAACTATGTTAAGCCCCAGAACACAAGGTAACTACAAACAGTATAGTGAAAACCAGTATATATTACTTCTTAATGGCTTACAGTTCACTTGCTAAAATGTCAAAAGCATGTAAACACAGAAACCTAAGTCAGAAACCTAAAAAAGTTGCTAAACATTGCAGGGGTTTTTGGTTTGGTTTTGTTTGGTTTTGCTATTTTGTTTGTTTGGGTTTTTTTGCCATTCCTACTAGTTATATGTTTCCTTGTAATGAAATGACCCAAATCTTCACATGGTCAGGCACATGTCCAGGCCAACAGTCACGTATGAATGGCATTAGTTAACTTCGGGGCATAGACTTCTACCATGGGAGCTGAATTCTGATACACTAAGAGCTGCAGAACAGCTGGACTCTATAGGCTTTCACAGACTCCATCTGCAAAGGCAGAAGAAATTACATGACTAGGAATGGTCATGACATCATTCATGTTTTTCCAGTTTAATATAATCCATTGACAGCTTGATATTTATTTCTTTTGGTTTTTTATTAACTCTCATACCAGAGGTCTACAAGTCAGTCTTGAAAGAACTAATTCCCATTAATGTCACTTGCTGATTCTGGTATGCTTTCAGGGCCATAGGCATCTGAAGAAGTAAGCAATACTAAGCACTGTCTCATTACTTCCTACGTTTTGCAACCTCAAACTAAAAATTCTCACATGCCAAAATACTTGGAATGCCTAGCATTGCATCATTAATACCTCAACTCATCCAAGTCTGACTTGTTTCCTCTTTTTTTCCCTGGAGACAACAGCAATAATCTTTCCTGTAAGAACAAAACCAAGATGATTCTGTAGCATAAGAGCCTAGGAATACCTGTTTCAGTATACTCTTCTCTCACAATGTGCCATATATCAGAGGGCAAGAATATGAGACACATAGTGCACCACTGTGGTGCTCCCCCTTCTTCCAGTGCTCTGTGACTGAAGGAATCACAACAGGTAACTTTGTATTTAATAGCATCTGGTAAATTACATTTTGCATGAGTTGGTCTCTGCCTCTTAATACACCTGAGCTTTCCTCATCCACATATAGGAAAAAGGGGATTAATGAAAAAACCCTTCCTCTTGTTCTTCCATATCTATTTGCTAATTTCATCTAATGTCTCTGACGATCGTATTACAGACTGAATAGCTTTTCCCTATTCAATTTTTCATGCAACTCAGTTATAGAACAAACCCAACAGGTTGTAATGTAATTGTAAGGCTAGATCTGAGGTCTTCTCAGAGTGAAAGAGCAAAATGAAGTGGGAAACTACATTTGCAGCCCCAGACAAAAAAATAAGGAGGTAAAACCTGTATAGGAAAAGACCAGGAAGATTTTGTGTATCAGGAAAACTGGACTCTGAGTAGGGATGAGAAACTGTTCAGCTCTCCTGGATATATCTGTACAACATTTTGAAGAGATATACCAGAAAAGGCACCTAAGACTATTGTCCCTGTTCAGAAAAAAAATGCAAATACTGAATGTTAATATCAAAATTATCAGATTACCAGTAAAAAATTCAGAAAAATCAATACACCTTATCCCATGACAACTGTGAAAGACAAGCAAACAGCAAAGCTTATCTTAAGTCTTAGCATGTGAATGTTCTCAGACAACATTTTCATCTGAAAACAATTTGAAATATTTTTTATACCAGCCTCTCAGCCTGCACAGGATGTAGGGTCTGAAAAATTATGTGGTAGTAACATATTCTTGCTAAAGCATTTCCACACAGGTTAAATGGTTTCTCAGTGCATACCTTCAGAAAATGATGGAATACCTGAAGTATAAACTAATCTTTCACTATTTTCTCTTCATTTAAAAGAGATCTTCATACTAAAAGTCCTGAAAACCAATAAGACATTTTCTGAGTAACTTGAAACAGTGCTAAAAGTACCTTCATGGCTTTACATGGTTCAAATACAAGTGACGTGAAAAAGACTTGAACTATTATATTGAATAATGTACACATTGGCAAGGCAAGCAAGAAGAGGATGGTGCAGCCAAAAGAAGAAAGAAAAAGGACATGATCTCCCAGCAGGAAAGGGAAGTTTGTTACTCCAGTTCCAGCTGCAGACATCCCTTAGAGAAAAGATCCAGGGCTTTACCAAGGACTTCAGACTGTGACCTGCACTATGAAGAGGACAGCCAGTCAGGGATTGTTGAATACAGCATTTGTGGAGAAGATGAACCTATATTCCAGCCAAGGAGATTTGCTTCACCCACCCTTCTGACTACTCGCCATGTGGGCACTGTGAATGGGAGACAACCAAATGACAGATGGATGGGGCAGACCAAAGTACTCTGTGCTTTTTCAGTCCCAGACAAACCCTGTTCCCAGACCTCTGTAAGTACCAGCATGGTTTCAGGACAGATATAGCCAGCAGAGGGAGAGCAACAGGTTAGAGTATACTTATGTAAAATGGATGTGTGAAAGCCAGAGTGCCATATGAGACATGCTAAAGAGTACTAAAATAGATGCATGATGTGACTGCAAACTGTATTTTTATTGTTCATGAAAATTCATTACAATTACAGGAAGTTAACTGAAGTTAACTGAGCATTATTCCAGTCCAATATTTTTCCCCTAAAAACAATATAGGTATTTGCTGAAAACTGATCATGCTTTCAATATAGATATTCACGTAAACTAGAAACTGCTGGCATCTTTTAAACTCTCAGTAATTCCCACATTATACTTAATCAGTGAATCAGTACTCAATAATAAAAAAAAGTTCTAACAGCTGTAAGATGTCAGAACGACTTTCCTTTCTTAATTGAAAAGTCAACATTTCTAAAATGAATACTTAGGTATGTTAGAAATATTTCTTTTAAAGTTTTTTGTCCATTTACTAGAGAGCAGATCCTGCATTGTTATTGGATTTACTTTGTTTTACTTTTGAGCTACTTTACAGAAATGTCTGTCCTGCGGATTTTCAGCTCACAGCAGCTATTTACCCTACTCACATGCAACTGAAGGAAGAGAAGGATTTTTTTGCAGTTATCTCTGCTTGCTGAATTTTGATGATTTGCAGTTTTTACTGTTAGTTTAACTCAGTCTCAGTGTTCTGATTTTTACAAAAAAATGGTGCCAAAATGTGAATCCTAAAGATACTCACATATCTTCTTTTTTTTTTCTGCATGAATAGACCTCTTGTAACACCATTTATTACTTACACAAGTTTCAACATTCATATCCAGATTCAACTCCAGACTTTCTCTACTTCCAGAGTGAGCTGGATCTTTTCCTTTTGTGCTTGTCACATCTATTTGTACGTATAGGTACTGGCAGACTGTCTAGAAAAGGTTTTTTCAACCCATTAAACAGTTCAAGAGTTTTCCATCACTGAACATCAAAGCAAATACAAACACCCTGCAACATGTATCATGACAGATAAGCAATGTTTACCAAAATGGGAGGTCTATCTTAGGATCTGTCTAATTTATACCAAGAGTTTTCAGCTAAATTTATCGTACACAGCAAGCTTAGTTTGATGAGTGTCTGGACCAGCACACTTAAAAAAAGCACATGCGACCTTGACATTTTCACCCTGCCCGATATTAACTAGAATGTATGTGGAAAGATTGACATTTTCTGTAGAAATACCTGTTTTCCTATTGCTCAAACAAATAATATCAGAACTAGATTTACATGAATTTAAAAGAATTTAGAATTTCTACCCTTCCCATTCTAGTATCTAAACCATTTTAACATCTCTAGAAATGCAAGAAAGTTTGCAAAATAACTCCTAAGACAGACATCTTTCTAGATTGAACATGAAAATCCATAGTGATGCTCCACTGTTACTTTGCAGCATTTACAAGAACTGAACACAGATTATATTAACTTTAGTGTATCTAATAAACACAAACTAGCCCCCAAATTTACCCTTTTTTACGAAATTAAAACCTGATCTCTTTGAGAGCTTCTGCAAACCAGTCAGTCTCACCTCTGTGCTTGGCAAAACCTTGGAGCAGATTCTCCTGCAAGGCATGCTAAGGCACATGAAAATCAACAAGGTGCTTGGTGACAGCCAGCATGCCTTCACTGAGGGGAAATCCTGCCTGACCAATTTGGTGGCCTTCTATGATGGGGCTATGGAACTGATGGACAGGGGTAGAGCAGCTGATGTCATCTACCTGGACTTGTGTAAAGCGTTCGACACTGTCCCACACGACATCCTTGTCTCTAAATTGGAGAGACATCAATTTGATGGATGGACCACTCGGTGGATAAAGAACTGGCTGGATGGCCGCACACAAATGGCTCAATGTCCAGCTGGAAACCAGTAACGAGTGGTGTCCCTCAGGGATCGGTGTTGGGACCGGTCTTGTCCAACATCTTTGTTGCTGACATGGACAGTGGGATTGAGTGCACCCTCAGCAAGTTTGCGGATGACACCAAGCTGTGCGGTTCGGTTGATACCCTGGAGGGAAGGAATGCCATCCAGAGGGACCTTGACACGCTTGTGAGGTGGGCTGATGCCAACCTCATGAAGTTTAACCATGAGAAGTGCAAGGTCCTACACCTGGGTCGGAGCAATCCCAGGCACAGCTACAGGTTGGGCAGAGAAGAGATTCAGAGCAGCCCTGCGGAGAAGGACTTGGAGGTGTTGGTTGATGAGAAACTGAACATGAGCCGGCTTCAGTGTCTGCTTGCAGCCGAGAAAGCCAACCGTGTCCTGGGCTGCATCAAAAGGAGCATGACCAGCAGGTCAAAGGAGGTGATCCTGCCCCTCTACTCTGCTCTTGTGAGACCTCACTTGGAGTATTGTGTGCACTTCTGGTGTCCTCAACATAAAAAGGACATGGAACTGTTGGAACAAGTCCAGAGAAGGGCCATGAGGATGATCAGGGGACTGGAGCACCTCCTGTATGAAGATAGGCTGAGAAAGTTGGGGCTGTTCAGCCTGGAGAAGAGAAGGCTGCATGGAGACCTCCCAGCAGCCTTCCAGTACCTGAAGGGGGCCTATAGGGATGCTGGGAAGGGACTCTTCATTAGGGACTGTAGTGATAGGACAAGGGGTAACAGGTTCAAACTTAAACAGGGGAAGTTTAGTTTGGATATAAGAAGGAAATTCTTTCCTGTGAGGGTGGTGAGGCACTGGAATAGGTTGCCCAGGGATGTTGTGAATGCTCCATCCCTGGCAGTGTTTAAGGCCATGTTGGACGAGGCCTTGGGTGATATGATTTAGTGTAAGGTGTCCCTGCCCATGGCAGGGGGGTTGGAACTAGATGATCTTCAGGTCCTTTCCAACCCTAACTATTCTATGATTCTATGATTCTACATCTCAAGCTTCACTGAGGCACTTACTTACTAGAGAAAGACTTTTCTTGTCATACTTTGTTCCCTTATCACTTTTTTAGCAAGTGCTCATATCTAAAATCCATTTTCTAAAGTAGAACTTGCTACTGATTTGTTGAAAGGCATAGAGATTCTGCAGGTTTTCTTATGAATAAGCACACTCAAGTAGTGATTACATTAACTTCCTGGTTTGTAAGTGATTTGAAAAACTGCATAAACTGCATTTAAGATCACAGACATTTAATTGCCTTCAACATGCTGCTGGAGAGAAATGTTTTCTGATTTTATATGGAGTACAGTGTTGGAGACTGGAGCATGTGGTATTCCTGTACCATTGTACCATCCTTCAAGAGGCATCCACATTTCTTTACAGGCAGTCATTGCTTAAGATAGCATGGATTTTAAAATATTATTTTTAAAGCCAAACAGCTAGTGTGTCATTTTTGAGATGTTGAAGCAGACATCAAAACGACAGAAGTGTACTAAAAAAAAAAATCATTATTGTAGACACAGGCAGAAATGGTTATAAAATTACTCAGGGCATGCTATTGGTTACTTCATGTGTTGGAACAGAACTGAGAATAAAGGGACAGTCCCAGCATTATGTCCTAGCAAAGAAAAAGAGGAAAGGTAGGTGTATTTTTGTTTTCCAAGTTAGCTTTAGGAATTACAAAGGATTTCTTACAAGTAATCTACACAGCAAAACAACCAGGCTCAGTTTGACACATCCTATTTTGAGGATTTCATCTTTGCACAACCCATCTGAAATTTTCACAGAAGTCACAGATGTATTTCAGCACAGGCCAAGCGCAAGATACAGCTCTTCCACTGCTAAAACATGTCTACCATCAGAGTATGAAACAGTAGCATAGCAAGATTCATTTTACCTCATGGTTTATGTTTATGATTCAAACTTAATAATCTTTTTCACTTTGGCTTCACTCAACACTAACATCACCCACAAAAAAACTTCATGCAACCATGCTTGACCCCTAGTGCCCTTTCACAATTCAACACCACCACCCAGTAGAGGGTATAGAAATGGTGTAAGTAGACAATGGCAACTCCAATGTACTTTTTGCAAGTTCACAATGATGTACAGATCAAGGATTTCCTGAGTCAGAAGTGATACTTTGTATGAAAAAAATGTTAGCCGCATGATTTTATTTTCTTTTTAGAGTTTTGAAAGCTTCTGTAGTCTACTGTTTAGTATAGCCAACCACCTCCTGGATGCACGGTGTGAGAAGTTACCATCTTCTGTCTGTTCTGAAGCTGAGACCTGATCATTCCCTTCAATAACTTCTAATTCTTTTACGAGAAGAAAGGACCATGAATCCTCCTATCTTATTTATCTTGTCTGCTCTGTCATGTTCCATCAGTCCTACTTGAGGCAGATCTAGTCAGTCATTTTCTTACTTGAAATCTATTTCATACCATTGATCAGCTTTCTTGCCTCCTCGGTAACATTTCTGTTTCTCCTATACGCTTCTTCTGTTAGATGAACTATTATTACACACAGGATTTGCAGTTTGGAATACAGACTGGGCCACTACCATCATATTTCCTTTTTCTTTACTTCAGTTCCTTTTGTAACAATTCCTGACCCTTTGTTTACTTCACCTGATAGCAAACATTGAGCTGGAGTTTTTGCAGACACTTTAGATCTCCAAGATCTCTTTCCAAAGTGGTGACAGCTAGTTCGGAGATCATCACTGTGCCTGTAAAATGAGGGTGGTTTGTCTCATATACAACACCTTGTGTCTGTCAGCATTGACTTTCTAGTCTTATTTCATCATGCTCTCATCCAGCACTGTGAAATTTCTTCCCAGCTCCTTGCTGTCAGCTTTTTGTTTTCCATCAGCAAACCTGATTTTATCCATTTAATTAATGGATAAATGTTTAATTAATATTTTAGGGCACTTAGTTTTTACAGGCCTCCCAAAAATGCATTTATATTAATATCAACTGTAAACTGACACACTGACACATTGTCATCATCAGTAGGCATTTGCAAGTAGATTATCCAAGTCTGCACAGTGAAATTGCCATGAGCTTGTTAGCTTCTAAGCTTACTGTCAGATTAGAGGGCAAATTGTGATAGAGTTCAGAAGAGACCAAGGAGAGCAATCACAGGTCCAAATATCATGAGGAAAGATGCAATGGTTAAGGAAGTCTGAGGCAGACATACTAATCTTCCAGAATATAACAGGCAGCTGCTCAGAGCAGCAGAATACTCTTTTCTCTGTACATACTCCAGAGGAGAAGTAGCAACGGGTGTGAAACATGACAGAGAAGATTTGGATTACAAATAAGAAAATACTTTCCATAGGCAGAGATCACTGAAAGAGATCACCAGGGAAGGTTATGGTTTATCCCCTGTCCAAGGTTTCCCAGAGCAGGTGAAACAAATCCCTGTCAGGAGTGCCTCAGAGCAGGCAAATGCACAAAGCAAGCCTCTTGGTGCTCTTTCCAAGAGTACAATTATGCTGCATGTCACCTACAAAGCTGGAATGTTACTTGGCTAGAATTTGTACATGGTCATTTAAAATATGGAACTTTGCTTGTTCAAGCCATAGTCTTGAGTTACTTAGGAGTAATTCCAGCTTGAAATACAGATGGGATTCAAGAAAGAGTATAAAAATGCTGTATTCTTGAATGTGATAGCCAACACCCAAACACAAGCACTCGTGCCTGCTCACCATATTGAGCTATATGTTTTTGAACAATGGAAGGCGACTGTGTTAAAGGGTTACCTTTCATGGTACAGGTGCACCTGCTCACTCATTAAAAACAAGCAAACAAGCAAGCAAGCAAGCAAACAAACTCAAAACTGATTTGAGAACTACAGTTGCCTCACCAGAACTCACTGCCCATCTGGCGTCATTAATGAACCTGCCAGTAAAAACAAATTTCATCATTACTTGGACTCTCTTATATGTATATTTCTTAGGCACTAATAAGCTGAGATCTTCTCAATGTTTTGTGATTACTGATTTTGAACACATTCATTAATCCATTTCACATACCATTTACTCAGCTTCTTGCTTAGTAATACATTTTTAATGATGTATTTTTTCCATGTTTGATCTCTTTCCCCCTTCTGTTCTCACATTGTTTCTCTAATTGCTGCAGATTCAGTGACTTTATTTTTAGACTGGAAGGGAGAGAAAACAACTACTTTCAAGATAACTTTGTATCATTAAAAGAAATATGGCCAAATGTGCATAGCCAATCATGAATCTCTTTATAAAAAAAAGAATAAGGAAATACAAATGTATTTTTAGGCACGTTTTGAATTCTTGGACTTCCTAGAAAGTAGGTTATGCTAACATTAAATCTCTCTGCTAATCGGGGGGGACTTACAGTGCTGTCATATATCTGCTCCATGCTGAAATGTTCTTGCACTTTAGGAAAAGGATTATTATTAAAACATTTATGAGATGTTCCACCCTTTACTTTTCCACAAGTTGGTTTTAATCTTCATTTTTAATATACATCAGAATTGTGAGTAATCTGTGATACAAGGTGAGCTATGAAGCACTGTGCCCTACATTTTACTGGGTTTGCCAAATAAGATTGAGAAACTTACCTAAAAATAAAGAAATAAATAAATAAAAACCAAGTGTTTTTAACTTCAAGATAAGCAGAATATCATCTGTCTGGGAACCATCACTGTTCACTGGCATTGTGTGGGAATTAGCTTTGTTCAGACTCAACTGAATAACATTTCTTGAGAACTAAAAACAACTTATTCCTTTTGCAACAACATCAGGCAGCAGCACACTGATCAGGAGGAATGCAGACGCAAGCTTCTGGCAAAGACAGCTCTTCCCTTAAGTGCTTTAGGCACTTGAATTATATAACTGAGACATGAATTTATAGCCTATAAAATTATACTGCACAAAATTCCATTCCGCTTCAGTTCTCTAGTTTCTGCTTTTTTTCTCTTACCAGAATCACAGAAGTTACAGGGAGACATGCCATTCACTTCAGCTGGTGTAACTGACCTGCAGCTTAGTCAAGCGTATCAACAAATAACAGGAGACTGAACTCTCTGAGCATAGTTAAAGAAAAGAATCCAGCCCATTCTGTACCTCAAAGGTCAAAAGAAGTACTGGTTTTTGTTAACTCATGAGCCAAGAACTACAGAAAACTTCAGTAAATACCAATTCAGATTTTTCATAAACAGATGTAGTAGGACCGACCGTAAAATTGGCTGCAAGTAGCTAGCCCACATAAAATTACAACACTATTCTGCTATAGTGCTAAGGAACATACTGTATTCTCTTAAGCCAATAAAGAAATTTCCATTGACTGAAATGATAGTTTCAGGCTTTATCGTCATGCATAACTCTAATGGCAAAAAAAGCAGTATGTATACAGAAAAGAACAAACCTATTACTTTTCTTGGCAGGATATTAAATAAGTACCCACTTTTTAATAAGATATCATGCCATGCAGAGCTGTATTGGTTTTCAGTCTGTTTTATACTTTTACAGGGTTCTGCACTGCATATCTATAGCTTTCAGAGCACTGCAGTTAGCATAGAAGATGCTGTTTGTGTGAAGATTGCTGTTAAACCAAATACATGAGCAACTGACCTTCTGCTGCATGTGAAGACTGCCAACAGGTATTTTAAAAATTGTTTACATAAACAGTGAGAATGTTTCTACCCCTACTGGCTCCTAGCTATTGTTCATGCATTCTTAATGATAGCAAAGATATATGAGCTGTAAGGCTTATCTCTGCTAAATTGCCCTCTACTCTTCAGTAATACTTATTCTTGTACCTACCTTCATTCATGTTACATTTGGTTTATAATCTGCTAAAGGAAAAACGAAAACAACCAAACTATGAATCAGTGAAATAACATATTTACTTCTTTATTTACTAGTCATTAAATCTAAGCACATTACGTGAAAGAGAAATAAACATTGCCAAAACCTTATATAGGAACACCGTTAGGAAAAAGCCTGGTTTGATGTTTTGGTACTGCTATTTAGTAATTGGGGTTAACCTATGCAAAACCTGTACTCACAGCACTAGTAATAAAATCTGAAAGTATTTAGGCTGTCTGCATGCTGAGATAACTGTCTATCAAAGTGACCAGAATCGTCTCATTGCTTTCTTGTAGTCTCTGGGCTGTCTTCTATTCATCTGTTTTCTTATACCTGGGACATGTCAGAATTAAGTAAACCTAAATCTGCTTCTCTGAAAATTTAAGCTAGAAATCTTTATCATAACTGTATGGTGCTGAACCTGAGCTAATAAACTCTTCTGCACCAGGCTTCTTTATCACGCAGCAAGCTTGTTTGGAGAGAGGACATCTCTTTCGAGCTTGTACAGCAGCTAACACATCAAGGGCCCTGGGTCTAGGAGAAGAGCTCCCAGGTGCTATAAATGTGAAAAGAACAGCCAAAACAGGGAACTTCATGAAGTGCCATCACTATTTCATTTCCCAGAGGTTTAGCTAATTTGAGAAACTCCATCTCACAGTGCGCTTTGCATAATTGCCTTTCTTATGAGCTGCTTCTTCCATCACTGGTCCCAGCCCTGGCTAACTTGTTAATTAATGTTCCTTTCTGCTGACAACCAGGACAGGCTTAGTAAATTCCTTGCTGTCTATAGACAGCAATTTGAAAACTACTGATCATTACATTCCCTGCTAGTAGAAAAAAATTCTGTATGCAGCCTTTGAATTGTTAGCAAGAAGATATATTTGAAAGAAACAGGTATCGATAGTTGGCTTTGTCCAAAAAATATGTTTTACTGTATTTGTATCAAGAAGTTGATTTTTCACTGAAAATCAAAATTCTTGATAGGGAATTCAAATTCCTTAAAAAAAAAAAAAAAAAAAAAAAGCAGCACCTCAGAGGAAAATCTCTATTTTTTTCATAATGTGAAGTCTTCTTTTTCCAAAATTCACATCAAATCTGTCTGAGCAACTCCACTTGCAGATAAGTAACGTATTTATCATGCTGTGCTTTTCTTCAGTTGAAGTAATCTTCAGCAAATTTTGAATTCTCAGAAGATTTTAATGAAAATTAACTGCTTCTAAGGTAGACCAAACTTTATACATGTAGTACTTTAAAATGCAGAATATTACCATTCCTATGTGAGGAGGAAGAAAGCAAGTAGTAAAATTTTATAAAAGCTGTGGTAAGGGATTTCTGAGTCAGTTGGATTTCATTTACAATGTGAGTGATCTTTACAATTCAAATGATTTTTTGTTAAACTTTTTAAATTTAATTTTGTTATTTCTCTGCTTTTCACGCATCACTTAATTGCTTTTTAGAGAAAAATAATCAATGTTAAAAAATGTATTGCATAACTAATAAAAATGTAATTCCATAAAAATTGATTAAAATTTTGGGAAATATTCCAACCTGAAAGTAATAGATTTGGAGGATGAGTCTTTACTTGAATGGAAAATGCCACTGCAGCCATGGTCCTATCACTACCAGAAGCCTTGAATACCCACAGCTCCAGCTAAAGTCAGTGTGATATATGACTGTTCAATACCTCCAAAACTCAGGCCCATAACCAGATCCTTCCTTATCCAGCTCTGCAGTATCACTCAGAAAAATTTTGCTACTCTTACTAAGAAACATAATCAAGGGGAAGCTAGTCACACCTTGTCCGGAGCAGATGCTGTAGATGAAATCAAATACAGAGAGGATGAGTTTACCCCCTCCTGATTTGAATAATCTATTTCACATCCATTCTTCAGAGGAATTTAACCCATTCTTTTTTCTAGTTACTGCTGTGATACTGTTAAGAATGTTTATACCACCCAAGACTTGTCATACAATTACCTTATCTGCAGATGGTGACTGGCACTACAACCAACTCCCCATAGTAAAGAAGAGATTTTCTAACTCCAGATTGTTAAAGGGTATCTCAAAACCTATCTCACGAGGTTCACTTTCTTCTAGCACTTCCTCTTACTGTTTACTCTAATAATCCTGACTATTCTTTGTACCTGTATCTAGCTGTTTAACTATTTTTTTAATCATTTATATTACTTTTTAAAGGAAAATCAGGGTACTGGAGATACAGCAGTTCTGGGAGTGAGAAGACTATCTCCAATTGCAAACAGGAATGTGGGGGTCAGAGCTACCCACAATCACTCCCAATGCTTCCTTCCTCAAGACTCCCAGCCCCTCAGGCTAGAGCTCCAGTCCACCATCTATGCATCCCTCCCAGCTACAGGAAAGACCTTTCAGTATTCCCAGTGGCCTTGATTCCTCCCCACCTGTGAGCTAAATCTCCACCTGCCCACACCCATACCTTAAGGTGCTTGCTGCTTTGGCTTCCCATTTCAGAGCTCAGGAGATGGTCAGGGCTCCATCCAGGACCATCAATGGAGCTTTGGAGCAAAATGCTCACTGTGGTACTCCCAGTTACTAAAGCCTCAGAAATCTATTTATTGACCACCATGTACATTCTGCTCCAGACCATTCACTCCCTTCATGCTCTTTTGCAAGTGTGTGCTCTTTCATATAACTAAAATCTACCTAAGGGGCACTCTGAAAGCAGAAAAATGGTATATACTTGGGAAAAGCCAGAGGTAAGGCTTCTTATTCTTGTTGAACTTACAGGAATACCTTTGCAAGTCCCGTAGTCTAACTTTATCAAGTCAGAAAAAATATTACCTTTGCGAGTTTTATTTTGGCATATTTCAGAAAAATATCTCTTTGTTCCTTTTTTATGAGGTAGTGAGAGCAGAATTTCTTCATCTTTTGTCTCTAAACTGTTATTTTGTTTTCTCTCCTTGCCCCTTGCACAGGTCTTCCTAAAATAAACATGACCCATCCTTTCAGCATTGTCATTAGAGAGATTTTCAAACACCTAATCATGCTGTGACCTTTTTCTGATTGCCCTTTAATTCATCAATATCCTTCCCAAGATAGGATAACGGGCCCCTGTGCAGTAGTTCTTGTGGCAATAATAGTATATATTCATTTTTATTCTTTATTCACCCTACTGTTTGCTTCTGTCACCAAAGGCACTGTCAACAATCCTCATTAGGCTGTCCACAGAGTTATGCAAATACCTCTCCGAGTTCACAAGAACAGTGGTCAGGTACAGTGAGAAAGAGTTTAAGGTGTCTGACTATGATTTCAAAGTGCTTCTCTGCAGCTGTGCCAAAGACAGCATGGAACTGTCCACTAAAAAGAAAGGGTCAGCATGGCTGGGCTGATCAGATCCAGATGGTCTCTGGCCTCATACTGCAAGCCACTATGCTGTTGTCCTCTTTCTCTTAAGTGCATATTACTTATCATTCCTTGTCCTTGCATTATTTTCACTACATTGTTTATAACTCTTAACTATTTTAAATAACTGCAAATTTGACTAATGACCAAATCTCTTCCCCTTTTTATATATTCCTTACATACAGAACTTAAATAAAGAGAACTTTGAGGCACCCAGCTGCTAACCTTGTGTCATTATAGAAGCAGACAAAAGGCAATAGGCTAACATAAAAAGAGTGTTAAATCAGTCTGAAGTGTCTAACCATGCATGGTTTTAGTTATTCTGATGGTAACACTTTGATGACTGCTATATTCTTTCCCTCTGAAAGACTATCTTTAACAGGAGAAGGCATGAAATCAAATAAAACCAGACAGTGGCTGATCAGGATGACCTAATTTAGCTGGGGGTTTTCCACTGGGTTTTAATGGGACCTGATTAGTTTCAGTCTTAATTAGTATTTTATCTCCAGAAAGCACCCATCCAAACCCATGATATCACAAATACCCAGCCTTGACAACTGGATGTCCTTGGTTAAAAAAGACATATTCAAATGAAGGAAGAGGTTATCAGAAGGAGATTTTTTAGTATATGGTTTGTAGGATTAGCCCTGAATAACGTCCTTGACTAAGACTGATAATATTTCTTTCGGAGTGAGGAAAGAGAATGCCACACTGCCCTCACCAAAGAAAGACATGGTACTGAGACTGGTGCAAGAGGAAAGCTACACATAAATTATTCATCAGGGCCACCACTGAAAGAAAATCAAGAAAAGGGTCTATAAGAATGGGGGAAAAAACAGCCACGACCAAGGCAGTAGGAGAGTCTGCCATCTTCTTATCCAGAAAGGAAAAAAAAAGCAGGCAAACAGATAACAGGGTTTAAATACATCAGCTGGTGCAAGAGAACACAAAACACGACCAGCTGCTTAGGTTATAGAAATTTATTGTTGCCAAGGGAAAGGTGAATGCCCTCTGCCCTGTTCTTTTTCCAAGAGAGGCATGCAAGGAAAAATTCTCTTGAAAAGGTAAGAGCCATGGTGATGTCTTTCTGCTGTTATATTTAAAGTTTATTTGAAGTACCTCAGATAATTTAGTACACTATTTAGTATAATAAAACGAGTCATGATGGACAGCAATTGAAACCCTGTTTTTCCTTGAAAAATAGCTGTTTGTGTGATATAATAGCCTATGGGTTAAAGTCCCAAGAGCAATCATGCTAGCCTAGAAGTACATGGATAACCTGTCCAATGTATAGGAGAGTATGAAGTCAGTCAATACTGACCCTATATTGACCTAGAGGAATGCATAGGGAAAAAAAATAACAGAGAAACCCCTCTTCCAGCTCCTAACTCCAAACTCAAACTCTGTGAAACGAGGTGTGAACAAGCATCTCCTCTGTTCCAAGCTTCTGACAATAGGCACAAATGACTAAAAATAGATTTTCTCTGAACCTTCCTCTCATGTTCATTACACATTCTACGGTTCAGAAACTGGTTCTTACAGATGCTTAATGTCACTATATTCTGGCTGATTCTCAGGAGTAGTTAAGACCTAGTTCTCCCTTAACTCTGGGTTTCTTGAAGGTAGAGGTGTCTTCAACCATAGATGAGTAAGAAATTGAAGATGAAAAAGTATGCCCATTAAAGAGGTATGGGACACTGATTTGTAGTCTCTTGGGCTCCAGCTCTATTAGTCCAACTTAAGTTGTGCTATTGGTGTTATTATTTAAGGATTAGCAGATTAAAAGGTGTTTGTTTGTTGTATATATTTGTTTTAATACATCTAATTCCTTCCCTTTCCAAAACCCATCCTATTTTTGAAAAGAAACACATTTCATGAGAATAAAATGGCTCACAGAAATTAATATACAGCATTTTGTTTTGCCTTGAATGTCTGAATTGCTTTCACTTACAGTTTAATTTGTTAGGAAAGGAGTCCTGATAGAGCCTTACTAGAGGAAAAACCACTCTTGCACTCACTTATTGCATTATTATATACCAATGTGAACACAAAATATCTCAAGAATGCTTTAGGGGGATACAAGCTTCATTAGAAAGATATTCCACTGAAATATGATAAAACATAAGGTAGCTATTCACTCTACCATGGCACAGATGAGGACTTTATTTTAAACCCATAGCAGATTGACTTTTTGCATGGTGTTTTCTTTAAACTGCCTTGCTTAATCTAGCAATACATTAAAATACTCATCTGCCAGCTGTGCTGATTTCAGCTGTAGCAAACTGATGATTAGTATCCTCCTGACATTATTTTCTTCACATGGCATTAAAAATGTCACAGGATTACAGAAGAAGAAAAAATATAAAGTCCATTATATCTTGTCTTTTGGTTTTTCTCTTACCCTTGAATTATTTGCATAATTTACAGGTCTGCTACAACGAAGCAGATTTGCAAGCATCTCTTGTGCAGAAATGTAAAAAGCCATGTTTGCCAAGTTGTTTTTTTTGAAAGCCACTAACATTTCAATCACACTAACGTGTAGAAATGCTCTCCACAGCCACCTAAAATGTCTGTATTCGGTGCAAAGTCTTGTGATGATCTGTGATGCATTGAAGGTCGAATCCATCCCACTGACTTCAGAAGGTGACAAGCTTTTTTGACTATGTCAGTTCTTCATTCCCAGCCTCCAAGGTCATCTCAAGAACTCCCTATACCGGCTGAAGAGCTAGGCTGGCTATACTTTATGTTTAAAGATGCATTTTAACCTGACATACTGTCGACAAGTGCAAAGTATTCAGTCGGTCCACTAGGATTCTTTCTTTTCCTCTGATATAGATGACAGAGGCATCAAAAACATTGAACTAAATGCAAGCAAAAAAAAAGTTTTTTCTGTATAATTTTTAAGCATATACTGCATATAATTTTTGAGCCTAGGTACAAAATATAAATCTCATGCTTATGAGATTAGTCCAGTTAAACTACATCTTAGTTAACAAGCAGTTCAGACCAACAGGGTCTGTAAAGTGAAATGTCTGCTGAGGACCTGACATCCTTCCTGCTCATATTGCATATTTTTTTTTTACATCAGACTAGTTGTGCTCTGTTCGCACAGACTGACTGCCAGCTTGGCTAGAGTGTACCTTCCAGTTAAGTTCCACACAAACGGAATCCGTTTCATGTGCTCTGAGACTGCTTCACAGTTCAAACCAAAGCACAGTATGGGAGTACAGTTGAGACGTTCACTGAATTCAGTGGATGATCTACAGGTACCCTGTAAGTCTTGATCCCTCTCTCAAAGCTAGAACCTCCTGAAGTGCTGCTCTATGCATATTTCTGAAGCCTGGTCCTCAGCCATAGTAGATGGCCCTGTACACTGGATTGCCCTTTTATTCTTATCACATCGGGTGGCACTACAAGAGAGCAAATTATTGTGGCACAGCCCATCAGGATTAGGTTTCTTCCAAATCAGATTACAGAACTGATTTTATCCTGACAGACACTTTTATCTTTCACTTCAGAATAGGTGGGTGAGCTTCATATATCTTATGATAAAAAATATTAACCCTAGGTGAGACCTAGAGGACAGATGAACTCCCAATGGCTTCCTTGACCCAGAGACGTTACAGGTTGAAGTCCTTCACTCCCTGCCACAGCTCCCTTTTACACAGATTTTGCTCAGTACAGTGATAGGGCACATATATATTCATCATCACTGACTTTCAGCGGCTGACTGAAGGTATTTAGAGTGAGTGGAGTCTCCATGCTTATTTTGTCCTTGGCCGTTTTGCTGAGGCTCAGTGACTCTGACAGTAGTTTTGCAATCTGGGCATTTCTATGTTTGATTGTTGTCCATTAGATCTCTTCACATTTAATCAAAAAGCCATCAGGCAAGGGTGCTTTATTTACTTTGCTCTTTCACCTAGGGGCAGATCCAAGTCAGTGACCTTGGAATGAAGGTCCCTTTATTTCAGCATCATGCTTCCCAAGAGATGCTACAACTTAGGCTGCTGAAATACCTAATGATACAATGTATCTAGGCAATCACAAATGAACTTTGTTTTAACAGCAAAGTGAGCTAGTCCGGCTTACCCACACAGACTTACTCTACTTTTAAAGACAGAAGTGCGATCTTCACAGATCGCTGGAAATACTTCTCTTGGTGTTATCTTTTTCCTTTATCAAGTCCACCCCAAAGCTTTTCCAAATCCAGGCATGTGGAAAAAACTGATTTTTCATCTGTGAGTTTAAATAAGAAATAAAACCCCCATGGCTTAGAATAGGCTGTCATTTATTTCTTTTAGATGTGATCACTTCAGCTCTGGGACTCTCCTCACTTTACTCCAAAGGAGGAATATCAAACATAACAGATGGATTCTTTTGTGTTTCATCAGACTGCAAGCTGGCAAACAGATTCAAATCTATTGGCACAGTCCCTACTTTTCCACCACTAATCTGGGGAAAATGTCACTATCTTCTAGAGTAATCACAAAATTGCAAAAGAGAGTCTGCTTGTGACACTAAGGACAGGAGTGAGAATGGAGAAGCAGTCTACAAGTGCAAAAAAAGTCAGGTCTCAGTGGACATACATACTTAGCTTCCAAAAACCTAAAAGTGAAAGAGAAGAGCTGTCTTTAGTCATTTGTACCTCTTAGAGGAGCAATAGGAAACCAGCCTCTCTCTGAAAAGTGAGATGAAAAAGTGAGAAACTATAAGGCAAGTGAAAGAATAATGTCGCAAGCAACTGAGTATATGAAATATATTCTAGGCACATGACAAGGATATGAGTAATAAAAAGAGATAACTTAAAGGCTTAACTAATTGGTGTGACTCCTAGTGGAATATAGTAAGTATACAAGGAAACACCTTAGGAGGGATGAAAAGTACCTGAGATGCAGTGGTAGAGGGTTTATTTATAAAGAGGGCTTTCTGAACTTCAGAAAAAAAAATTCAGTGGAAGAGTTTTAATGACTTTGGTTGAGATAGAAAGAAGATAGTCTCTTCAGAGAAGAAGCAACTTCTCCACCTCTAAATCAATGACAGGCTGTTGGATATGGTTGTTTAGAGACAAATTCAAGGACAACCCAAGAGAAGTAGCCTGTTGGTGACTGGTGTCTGACTTTCCTTCCTGTATTTTGGAAAAAATTAGACTGTGGGGCCCAAAATGTTTTCTGCATGCGCAAGAGACAATCTTTTCTTTGGGAGGGGGATTATTAGAACAGCTACTGATTCTGACTGTAGTGGAAAACAATATGAGTTAAAGAGATGTTGGGAAAAAAAAAAAAAAGAAGTAACAAAAGGATGGCACTTGGAGAAAGCAAACATCAATGGAAACAATTTACTGATAAGGTCTTTTGAATGGATAATTTCAGGTTTTTTAAAGGTGTGAGTACTGGTGGGTACTGGAAACATTATGCCAAGTACACAACTGAAGGTCTCTCAAGGACAAGAAGTCTAGTAGAAGTCATTTTGACTGTATTAGCAGCAATTTAATGATCTGAAGATGGAAAAACAAACTGCACATGAAAGGAAACAAGGGCACATACTTAAGCCTGTAAAAGAACTGCTCAGATATGTAGCTTAAACTTAGCCAGGCTAAGGCTAAAATGAATTATAATTAACAAGGGCCATAACAAGCAACAAGAGAAGGTTCTACAAATACACTACACATTAAAGAAGTAAAGGATGTATTAAGAAGGAGATGAAATAATGAATGACTCAAGGAAGGCTGAGGTATCTAATGCTTTATTTCAATCTTCAAATAAATGTTAACTATGATCCAATATTTAATTAAATTAATTTTTTTAAGGAAATGGGCATATCTTCCTAAACATGGAAAAGGAAAGCGAAAAAGACAGAGATTTGCTATTTAGCTTAGACCAGTGAATTTCTATTAAGTATACTTAAGTGACTGCAGTCTCTGAATCACAGCACTTACCTTGTAAAATTGATGAAGAATTCCCTGAAGATAAAATGAGGGAATCACAATGTCATACTTCAAAAAGGAGAAAATATCTCTCTTGGGAAAGTACAAACCAGTCACCGCACTGTTCTTCCTCAAAAAATTCTGGGACAATTTACTAAAAATCCTTTATAAGGCACAAGAGAATAAGATGGTGATAAAAACCTGAAAATATGTATTTACCAGGAGCAAAACATGTCAAGTCAATCTAATTTCTTTCTTTGATTACTGGCCTAGCTGGCTAAGGGAAAAGTCACAGCTAAGGTATATTTGGACTTTGGTAAGGCTTTTTTAATTTCTATAGTAAATTCTAATGTTCTAGTATGCAAACCAGAGAATTAACATCTAGATGAAATCACATTCAGGTGGGCTGAGAAAACTGTAAAGAACATGACCTATGGGGGAAGATTTAGGAAAATCAGATCAGTTTTGTCTAAGCAAGAATGTAAAAAAAAATTATTTTTTTTATATGGGCATATATATTAATGTATATATAAAAGCATGTATATGAAAGGTGAGACAAAAAAGCTTGACTATAAGAGATTGGAGCTTAATGTTAGAACAAATATTTTTCATTTTGAGAAAAAATGAAACACCATAAGGGACTGCCTGATTCCTTTGGGCATGTAATACTTCTGTTCAGAGAAAAAGTTTTCCTTCATTTATTTTGAATAAGTGATGACAGAAACATTTCAAAGATGTCCTGCTGCCTTCAAGCAATGTTTGCTTCATAGGCCAACCAAAAGCTAAAACTTGCTAAGACTTGAGAGTTATACACCTGACACAGGACTTACACAGACAACTAATCTTTAAGCCCAAAATTTATGAGAAAAAGTTCCTTGTTCAACAGCTACCTACCCTTGAGCTCATATGGAGCTCCGTGTTTTGTCTGAAAACTACATATATATAGTTTTACTTTTATGATTGCTCAGAACTTCCCAGCCAGAGCTGCAAGGCATATAAGACCCTTTTAAGTCCCTGTGGGATACAGAATGCCTGAATATCCAGAAGGTACAGATTTCACCACACACCAAATGCACAATGAAGAAATTTCATTTTTTAAAAAAAAAGCAACCAGACATCCTATACTTTGTACCATAGTCTGATGCTTTTGATACTTAACAAGTTATGTCCTTGAGGGAGCTCCTATTACCCTCCTCCAGAAGCTGCACTAACCATCACGTTTGAGACTGACCTTAAGCCAGGTTTGGTGCTCATGGAAAGTGAATAACCACTCATCTATATACATGTTGCTTCCAGAATAAACCTGGGGTCTGACTTATTTTGTAGAAAGTCTGTACTGTCCCATATCTTTTCTAGGAGGCACAGCTTTACAGTAAGCCTGTAGTACCTTTCACTGTGATCTTTTTGTTTAGGTGACAGAGTAAAGGTTGGCTTGGAGAGCCACTCCTGAGTTTCCGTCAGACTAAGTTTTCCCTTTACTTCATCACACAGCACAACCAAACCACAGAACGTAGGGTGTCCTAAGTTTTGTTAAGCCTTACAAGCATTTCTCAAGCTGATGGCATTCTTAATGACCGAATGCAGGATCTAGTGAGTGGAACTAACAGCATGTCAATACAGCGGTTTAGCATATGCATTGAGCTACTCTGCATGCACAATGTCTCTGCTTTTCTGTTGAGGAGGAAGAAATATTGAACAGGAGAACCCAGAAAGTAGTCAGTCAAAGAAAAGAGCACATTAGCTATATGCCTTCTTATTAATTTATCTATATGCCTACTTGATATTACTCGTTTCAGCATCAGCAGCTGTTTGAAGTATATAATACAGTCAAAGGTAAATATTCTCAGTTATTTAATATTTCTGAGACTTATTTTAAAATATTAGGAATTAAATCATTAGAAAACTAAAATTGAATGCATTGAATGTCTAACTTCTGAAATAATAGTGCTAATCTCCCATTCAAGCAGTCTGTTCCCTTTATAAACCTCTGCATTCATGTAGGCCAATCTCCACTGCTCATTCATTTCAAATAGCAGCCACTTGAACTTTTCTTTCCAGTTTGGGGGTTTTGGTGTGGGGTGGGTTTTTTTGGTATTTGTGTTATGTTTTCTGGTTTTTGCTGGGAAACAGAATTCGCAATAAATATTTTGACATCTTTGTTTCTTCTATTTATAGACACTCACCACATTTTCCTATATGCTTTCATTATTCAGAATTTTTTGTTGAATTATTTCGTCAGATAACTCTTCCTTATAGTTTTCCACTAGGATCCTGAAGTTACTGTAGAAAAAACAGAGTTGCTGCCGCTGGAGATATTGAACAGATATCTTTTTGCGTATCATCCACGCTGTTATATAAGGTTTTGTTTTGTAGAAACCTTGCAAAAATAACAGATAAACAATAGAAAAATTACATCTGATCACAATATGCCGGATACTTTTTTTTCTGATGACAGGTATTTGCCACTCACTTGAATGGTTTACAACAGATTTCTGATTTTGATATCATTTTCTAAAAGACAACTGAGGTTTTGACTACACTGTCTGGTCATTCAAAAAGAGGGCAGAAATAAAGGAATGAAAATGAGGATAGAAAATACATCTTTTTAACCAGAGTTTTAGTGCCTTTTCAAAATATCATTATCCAAAAAATGTCTGAAGGGACAAATACATATGTGAAAGCCTGAAACTACCACAAACATGAACTATATTCCTGCAATCAGCTGTATTAAAGACTTGGTGATGTTCTTCGCTCCTATGTTCAATTCCTGGTAAGGGACTAAGACTTCCTCTCCTTCTGTCTGTTTTTCTTATTGCTTCTCCCTCTTTTCAACTTACCATCCCCTTGCTTCAAACGTTTTCTCTGGCGCAGGGCTCCACTATCTGCAGCAACAGTTGAAGATAGCAGTGCTAGCCATCATGGCTCACCTATGGACTGGTCTACATTAGCAAGAGCTTGAGCTCCGGCTTTGAGGTAATCATGTGCATCATTCTTTCAAAGGCTAAATAAACTGAAGGCACCAGTGATACAATGAAATGACTCTTCTCCTAGTGTTGGTTCATTTTCCTTTATATCATCCTTGGAAACACAAAGGAAAAGATAAGCCTAGTAGCTTCAATTCAATAGAGTTAAAAGACTCTGAAGGACTTTCTTTTGCCACACAATTCTCTTTCTTAAGAATTAACCCTGCTTACTTTAGGGAATACATACACTACATCAACAATCCAACTTATGACTTTTGAAATACGCAGATATGTCCTTCTAACTATATTTCTCAGTTTATCCACTCATTACCATGCCAGGGCAGCATATATTACATTTATAGATGCAAAAGTTCCACTAATGTTTTCTCCACTCCAGGAAGCTTCCATTGTATGCATCTCACGTTGTCTCTAGATAATAATATTATTGTTAGCACTAGGGACTTTACTAGCTTGTGACAGGTTATTCCTTTGAAGAGGTTCTATTCAGACTAGCACATCTTTACCATTACTCAGTGACATACAACACATGGAACAGCAGATGCCATAGCCTGGATGCCAGAGTAGTGCTTGTCTTTCTATTTTTCTGTATTTGTAGTGAGACATTGAAAACATAATGAAGAAAAATGAAATGCACTTTTTCACTTACTTAAAAGATAATTGAGGTAATTCCATGAAAGACAAAGAAAATAACTTATTTAACAAAATATATCTCATTGTAAAAAAAATAATATAAAAGCAATATTTTCAGTGATACAAGTAATAAAAGCTTAAAAAATAACGGAGCTTGAATATGTGTTTTATGCATTTATACATTTTCATTGCTGACATTCTTTCTCTTTATTACTGTCTTATTGAAAAGTCCAGCTGTACTCTTATATTAAAGAAAATGTGGTTTTACCCAGTCAGGCTCAGACTTGAGCCTAAGAGGTCTTTACTGAAGTTTATTTTATATTCTTTATAACCTGCCTTCTTTCTTTTTGCTCTAAAACTTGCACTGAAAGACTTATTCAGTCAATCAACAAGCAAGTACTCAGAACACATTTACATGCAGTGATACAGTGAATGGTCACGGACCATGAACATTCACTCTCAGGTTAGTGATTTCAGCTTAACATGGGAACTTGTCTGTGAAATAACTTAATAATGACCAATATTTTTCAGGTAGAAAGCTGCTCTGTATTGAACACTGCAGTGTAACCATCCCCCACCTATCCACTTGAAGCATAAAAAGTCTGGAAAAAGAAAACAAGCAGGAGTTTTGAGGAATCTCAAGTTGTTAAAAACCTTCACTTTATTGTACATCACATAGTGTTTCTCTTATTTGTACACGGACTCCTTCTAGATTTTTAACGTTTTAGGGTGTCTTCCTCTGTACCACTAGATACTCTTTCAGAAAAAAAAAAAAAGAAAGACATTTTTTGGCTTAATCATTTTTGCCTTCAACTGGTTGGAGTGTAATTCTTATGGCCCATAGTATCTTCACCCTTTTATCTGTTTCATGATGCCTGACACTGCTGATGTCCAACATTATAAAATGTGCTGATGTTATCTAAATCTACAGTCCTTTGATAGAGGCCTCCAGCCATAATATTGGCAAATCCCATATTTAACCATATATATCTACAGTTACTACCTTACTGAATTAGGCTCTTAAAAAATTAACTTAGGGTGCAGTTTGCATTTGAGCTGCCGACTGTGGATGCCACACCAAAATCAGGAATGCAAGTCCAGGTTCAGCACACAATCAAAACTTCCAGTGGGGCAAATTTTGACAGCTTTAATCATGTTGATTAGAGTATTAGTCTTCAGATAGTACCAGGAATAACAAAACAGTGAGCACGGGCATGCATAACATAATATGGATATGAGAATTTAGAAGTAACTGTAGCTATACATGGCTGCTGGTGTAATTCCAGTAACCTGTATATTTGAAAAATCCTGAATTATGGGATTCTTTATCAGTTTGGAAAGTATATTGCATTTGGCAGGTATTAAATGTACTCTGTGTTTTGCTAAGCATATGAACACTAACATTCTGGAATTTTCATAGCATATAAATATGTTTATAAGTTTTATTTATTAACACAATTCTCGAGAATGAGTTTAACCTAAAATGTGTCTAATAAGATTGAAATTATATTTGAGGAGGTTGTTCCCCGACTGTGGCTACTTCAGTGGTACAAAAGGCATTTGCTTCTTTTAGAGTGATTTCCAATATCTTGCAAAATAGAGCTTCTAAGTACAAATATGAATAAAGGTAGCAGCTGTTCAACATCTTGAAAGCAAGTTTTATTCGGCAAAACATTAGAAATAATTTCTGACACAGTGAAAATTAAGGAGTCAATAAAAGTTTCATTTTGTAGACAATCAATATTTTTGGTCTAGAGAACTACTTTAAGTATCTGAAATCTAATTCTGCATCTTTCAAGGACTGACAATGTAATAACTCTCCAACAGCACCCCTATTCAAGCACCACAAGTCTGAAGTGGGATACCAGGACCTACTAAAATGAAGGTGCAATTTGGAGAGGTGGAACAGCTTGATAGTAAAAAACCCAAATAATTTCCTTGTGGTTTTCTACACATATGAGTGATGTAGTTTGGTCTCCACACCGTACCCGAGGGCCAGTGGCCAGGCTATAATGAACATGGCTACACTGTGAAACAGAACAAGTAGAAAGATGTTGATGCAAATTTCCCAAACCTAAAGACAGGGAATTGTGTGGGAATATCTCTATTAATTTCAAATGAACTTGGTTCTGTCCAAAATTCAGTCCAATGCTGGGGAAAAAAAAAAAAAAAAAAAATCAGATGTGACTGTTCATATAGTTTAACAGGAGACAAACATGCTTTACAGGTAGTATGTAATGACAGACAGAATACATGGCCACCACTGCCTGTACAGAATGCAAATATATCTTATCAAAACCATGGCATATGTTCTTCTGCTTTGCTGAGTACCTAAATGTCATTATCTCATCACGCTTTGAAGTGCTGTTGATATGACCAAGTTATAAATGGTTGTGTTATGAAACAGTGACAGCCACTAAATCAGTGTATATGTTCAGTTATTTATTTTTATATTTGTATCTTGCTTCCCTTTTTTGCAAGCATTCTAGAACCATGCTGTGTTTTGGTTTGTTTTTTTAAAAAAACTTTCTGGTCTTGCAAAACCTTTTAGAAGCTGATTGAATTCTAGTTTGAAATTCTTTTTAGGTGCTGTTGGAACAAGGCACATTGATATTTACATTTAGACCAGTTATTTTAGCATACATTCCCTTTTAAGCATACAGACTCACCAAAAGAACCTTTCAAACTGAGTATTTTGCAAATGACTCTGCTAAGATTAATAATCACCCATGTAGTCATATTTTCAATCATGATACTCACACGCTAACTTTACATGGATCTACGCTCTATTTAAGTCCTGAAGTTACCTAGCAGTCAATGACTTTCAGCATTTCTTTCAAGCATACACATACACATATATGCATGTATGTGGTCTTAAAGAAATATAAGACCCTATGTCTTACACTGTACCTCAGATATGTTGAACAGCCAGGAGAGAAAACCTATGGCTCTGTTGGGAAAGGCTTTTGTATTAACATTTTCACAGAACAGAGGAAGGTCTTTGTACATTAAGCACGTCAAAAGTAAAATAAGAAGACTGCACTGTAACAAAACCATACAGCAATTCTGGCTGTATTCATGAGCCAGCACTAGGTCGTGTGCTAACCAATGCACAAAATGAAAAATGTCATTGCTCCAAAAAGCTAACAAAAAAAAATCAGAAAATATACTTTTAGTAGACTCTAAGATGGAGAAAATGTGATACAGTATGATCATACACTATAAAAGTAGGATATTATGTGTATGTATGCTTAATACATAAAAAACCAGTCTTTGAATTGCTACAAAAAAGATTAAAACAAAGCTCTCTGCATTAAAATAGAAAGAGAGTAATTTTTTATATTAATTTCTCAGTGCAACAACACACTTGCAGACTCTTCTTCAAGCTGAATATGTTTTAATGATGGTAATATTTACCCATCAAATCCTACAGGCACATTGACAAAAAACTCGACTGATTATAGTGCGGAGCCTTCCAAGAATGGCCTGGAATTATTCCAGCTGTCTCCCATTATTTTGCTAGCACTTTTCAAATTTCATGTAATAAACTAAATTTTGAAACAATATAACTCCAGTTTATTTGATTTTCTGCACTTGTCTCTTGGCAAAGAAAAATTAAAATGAACCAGTATTGATAAAGATGGCATGTATAGATAGGTGATTACAAAGCAGCACATCAATCTCATTCCATCACGACAAAGTAATATACATGGTGGGCACAACTGCAACCAATGAATAAAATATTTAATTTGGACACCATGAAAAATGAGATGAAAGTGAAGATGGCAGCAATTTTGCACAAATAAATGACTGCATTTCAATAAATGTTCTTAAGGAATTTTATTTTGTAGCGGGAAAAAAAATGCTGTAGAATTTATTATTGAAAGAATCAAATTTTTTTATATGCAGAAGGAGAAGAGAAAGCAGAAGCTAAACAGGCCCTATTCCCACTAGAAAACAAGAAATCGAATCAATATCTAGGGCAAGATATTCAGTAGCTGTAAATCAACACAGTTTCCATTGGCTTAATGGAAAGACATTGATTTACTGTACCTGAGGATTTGATCCCTAGTATTTTGCTGTTAGTAGGAAGTTCTTCAAAGTTAAGAAATATTTAAGAGAAAGGTTCATCTTGTAACATAGCATGCATCTACAAACCAGGGATGTCAAGTAGATACTAAGTAATTATCCACTCGTGAGAAAATTCCTCACAGTGATAGCAATTTACTCTAGGCAATGTAGTCTATAAACAAAAGATAAGGATTATCTGGAGAGCTCAAGCAGTCACATAAAAGCATCTTCCCAAAATTAGACAAAAGATCTTTAATGCAAACAGCACAAAGGTGCAAACCTACGTTTCTTTTCTCCAAGGTGATCAGTGCCCTCCCTTAATAGAAGCCAAGAAAACTCAGACACTAGTAGAAGAAAAGTAATTTTACGTTTGAATCTCCACTGAACTTTAAATGTAAACTCTGTGCCCTTCCCATTTGCCCAATATTTTGACTCTAGTGTTTCTTCTCACAGCATTCAACATACATAAGATCAACTACGCAAGTCAGACAAAAGATGTATCTGGCACACGTCTTCCACTGAAAAAGCATAAGGACTTGTGTTGTGTTGGAAGACACAAAAAGAAACCTCTCAAAAGGAGGCACAGGATCTGCCCATGCTGATATTTAGGGTCAAGCTGAAGGGAAGTCTTGACAGTTCTAAGCCGCATAAGCCAACCTGCTAAAACATAGTTCACTTAAAGCTATCAACATTGGCATCTTTGATACCCAAAGTTGAGCTCCTGTGCAACCAAATGTGTGGACTACCTTTTAGGCTAGTCCCTGACAAAGAGGTAAAGAGAGGTAAAGAATAAATGTGAAGCCGAAGAGGAGCACTTAGGGATCACTGCTGACAGAACTGCTGTGCTTAAGACCATCAAAACAAAGTGAATTTGAAACACTGCAGAAAGTGTGGAGCTCAAAGAAAAGTAGCAGTAAAATCAGACTAATCAAGGTGGACAGGTAATGAGAGCTTAACTGAGATGGACCATAGCTGGAGTTGGGCTTCAGAATAATCTTCAAGTCTACCTTGACTGTCAGAGTTGAGTATCACACAAGCAACTAGAATTGTATGTTCTAATCTATGTAATCTTGTCACATTTCTATAACCCATCCTGTTCAAAGTTTACCAGTAGAAAGTGTTTAGAAAATACAATAGTTCTGTATGTTTTCTCATTGACTCAAGGTCATTGAGCAGCTGGTGGCTAATCTCATAGGAGCTGGAGGCGAATGCCTCATTTGTATCGCTGCCTTCTCCCTGAAAGCATCAGAGGTAGAGGAGGAATAGGAGCTTCAGTGGTAAACAGGCAAAAGTTAATCTTGATGACAGAGTAAAGAATGAGAAACTGAGATCCTCTTATTTCCCCCTTCATTTCACTTCCAAAGATAAATTTTATCTTCAATTTTCTTGCAAGAGCATCCTCAATGTAAGATGAGCTATAAAAATGCAGTAATTTCTTGATCTCTTCTATGTGAACTCAGGAATATGTTTCTTCCTTTGTTTTAAAGCATGTGTTTGTGATGTTGCATTGTCAAAATGAGGTCTTACAGCAGTCAAGATATAAATATAAAAAAAGATAGTTTTTCCTCTGACTTCCATATAAACCATTAATTATACCATATAGCTGTCCTGGGTTCAGCAGTAGCAGTCATTTTTTCTCTTTCTTAGCTGGTGCAGTGCTGTGTTTTTGTCTTTTGGCCTGGGAACAGCACTGATAACATCAATGTTTTTAGTTGTTGCTAAGTCATGTTTACTCTGACCAAGGACTTTGTGAGCCTCATGCTCTGCCAGGGAGGAGGGGAAGCCGGGAGGAAGCAGAGACAGTACACCTGACTCAAACTGACCAAAGAGGTATTCCATACCACAGCATGTCATGCCCAGGGTCCCAGGGTGTAAAACTGGAGGCAGTTACCCGGAAGGGCTAGATCACTGCTCGGTTGGGCTGGGTATTTGTCGGTGGGTGGTGAGTGGTTGTATTCTTTCCCGTTATTTCCCTTATCATTTTTATTATTGGTGGTACCAGTAGTGGTTTTGTATTATACCTTAGTTACTGGACTGTTCTTATCTCAGCCCGTGGGAGTTACAATCTTTTGATTCTCCACCCCATCCCTCTGGGATAGGGGGGAGGAAGGGGGGGAATCAGAGAGAGACTGCATGGCTGTGTTTAAACCACAATAGCAAATCAAACTGGGTTTAGGTGCTTAGAAGAAGAAATGTGTTAAAAGTATGAAGTATGTACAAGTTTCAACAAAGAGAACATTTTGCTAACAAGTTGTAAGCTTCTCAGAGATTCAGGTCAGCATTATTGCTGTCTGATTTAAGGGAAGCATTTGTTTGGGCAGATGCTGGTCATAATCTGAAGTTCTTTTTTAATTGGAGAATTTGTGTCTAATTTCATACTAGCTTTATATGCTGCTTTTTTTCACATTCTCATAGCTGCCTGGCATTCACTGTGCTCATCTGAGGTGCCAGTTATCTTGCCATCTGCACTAGTCATTGCACCATTGAAATATGTCCTTGCCTTGCTTCAGAAATCAAAGAAAAAATTATAAACAATAGTAACTTAATGGTCAAGCTGCTTTCACATCAGGATGTGGGTTAGGAAAAGCTAAATAGGGTTTTTAGACCCATTTGTAGTTACATAATCATGTACTCTGTGCTACATCTCATTGTCAGCTCCTTGCGGTTAGGTACAGCAGTTTCAGGGCTGTTTTAAACAATATTCAGAACCTACAGATACTCAAGATATTTTGAGCATGCATTTTTTTTCAGTAATTAAAATTCCTGTTCAAAAAGGTCTAACACCAGACTTTAACATTTCCATATCATTGAGAAGCTCATATGGTTATACTTAGCTAGCCTGCTCATCTGGGATTTACTGCTTAATACTCTGAGACTCCTGCTAAGCAAAGTTAACATACTAAGAAGTCAGGAGCTATAACGCTAGCAGAAAAAAGCACTCAGAAAAGTAAACAGTTGCATTTAACTTCCTTCTGAAACACAGACCATTTTATTTATCTGGTATGATTATTATCCAGTTGTTATTTATCATATGGAGAATTTTTTTTGCAGTTGGGTTAACAAAGCTACATTTCAAGCAAAACTGAATTTCAACATTCAACAGGCTTTCTAAACCTATGATCTGGTTTCAAGTAGGTGGTTTGTAAAAAAAAAAAAGGCTAAGTTTGAGACAGTATGCTTATGTAAGCAGTGGTATTGTTTGTCACCAATGCTAGGGGCAACAAGTACATCAGATGAATCTGATCCATTAATGCTTTTAAAGATCCTGTTGTATCTTTAGACATTGAAGTTCCACATCAACTATATCTG
Source organism: Pezoporus flaviventris (assembly GCF_033815535.1). Lineage (NCBI taxonomy): Eukaryota > Metazoa > Chordata > Aves > Psittaciformes > Psittacidae > Pezoporus > Pezoporus flaviventris. Next base: position 15,125,482 of record NW_026892595.1, read on the forward strand.
TACCTTGACAGTTAATCACTTTAGAAAAGTGCTTTTTCCCACCTACTTGCAGCTGCAAAAGTCAACTTTATCCTTGTTGACTTTTCTCCACATATTAGGTAAACATATTTTGCCTGATTTCTGGTTTGATTGCTATTCTCTGGTAAAACAAGCAAGCCTGAAGTCTTATTGACTCAGAGTCTTAAAAGGCAGCTTCTTCCAGGATCAATGATAGGAGAGACTTGGGATTCATTTCAAAATCACTCTTATGCAGTTGATCCAGCTCAAGTCAAAAAAAAAAGGTTGAGACCTCTAAAGACACAAAACCAGGATGCAAACCAAGAATAGCTTTAATCCTCACAATTAATTTTAAAATCTTACACCTTTTTTTGTTGTTATTATTCATTCAATGTAATAAGCAGCACTGTCCAGGTGGCACCCCCGATCTGTTTCCCCACAGATAAATGAAAGCACAGTCATGTGGAGTGACTTCTCAAAGAGTTACTCCTCATCCAAGAGTTACCCCTTCACATGATGGGGTAGAGGGTAAACGGTGAAGGCCAGAAGCAAGCAGAGCAGAGCTTCGTCTCCCTCTCTAGCAGGCTTTCCAAGGTAAAGGAATCAGTGAACAGAGGGCAAGGTCCCATGCTAGTGGTCTGAAGGAAGCTTATTAATTTCCTCCTGGTAAGAAATGTCTTAACCAACTTAATATGGTCACTCACTGAGACATTATCTGATTCTTGATCAGCTTTTGTGCTTTATAGCATCAGGTGCATTGCACCCCTTAAGTGTTATCATTCAGCTGTATTTTGGAAGCTAGTTCCCCTTGCAATCATTAAAGAGGGGAAGTTTTTTCCTAGGTATTCTTCAAACCACCTAATGCCCCTTTGGCTGCAATTCTTTTTCCACTGACCATACAGGGAGCCTGAGAAGTTCTGGTTCCTTGTTTAGGTACCTGCTTTTCATTCCTACCTCTAAGCAGTGTGAATGCTTTTAGAGTCACTTAAAGTTTGTAGAAAAAATGCTGTTCAATCCTCAATGATTCACAGCAGGAGAAAGAAAATTCTTCCCAAGACCATGTATTTGGCATCCTGTCATTTATATCACACACTTCTGACAGAGATAGCCTATCTTCTGCCTGCTGATAAGGAGACACAAAGTTGAAGCCAATGAATCTTTCGTACAGGAAAGATTCATCACTCACTAACTTAATATGGAACAGCCCCTATCCACTGAAAGTGCGATTTTCTCTCAAGTGAGAGGATGTCTATTTCATCACTGTGTCATGATATTTATTTCTTAACAGACAGCAATTATATCTTAAAATAAGTAAAGAATTTATTTCTGCCTCTAATAAAAAAAATAATAAGGAAGAACACACTCAATAACAATTATTAACAACCTTTTTCTGTTACACATTTATTTACACAAAATGCAGCAGGATTCCTTCCAGATCAAGGTCACAAGAATCACACAGTCTGCATACAGATTCACTGCTGCAGTACATCCCACCTTACTAATATACCTCAAAACACTTCACCCAAGATCTGATACTCTCCATAGAGAAATCTGTTTTTCCCCATAGGCTATACAGGAGATACACAAGATACTTAAATATAGTAAGTTACTTCTTGACTGGTTAATAGCACAAGGACAAGATACCTTTAGAGACCTAGAGCTATTTTACAATTTGAAAGGTTTTTACATTTTAAAGAAGTTCCATAGTAACTTCAGAAACTTTCATATGGAACAATGTCTTTGCTTGGTCAGCTGGATATGATCATACATGGTACATAATCCCAAATAATTATGTGAAATTTCTTGTCTATAGAAAATGCAAAAGGATAGTAAACCAGCAACCAGACAATTGGGATCAAACTATGGAAATACTTATGGGTAAGACAGACAGCAAAATGCCACATTATATCAAGAATGGAGTTTAAAGTGATAATGCTAAACAGCTAGCTATTCCCACTAAAGTTAGCAGAAATGTTTACAAGAGTAAGGTACCCAGAATTCAGACCATTTAGTAAGATGTCAAGAATGGATTTAAAAGTCAAGCAGGGCTACTTTTCAAAAGCACCACTTACTCAGGCTTTCTCTCCAAACTCCAAAGCAACATATCTAACACACCAAGTCTCAGACAGTCAATTTAGAAAATCTTTGTCTATTTATTTTCCTGTATAAAGCAAATAAAACTAATTTGTTTCAGCTGTCAAATGCACAGAGGGAAAGTGAGATCCTCCTGAAAGTAAAAGTTATCATCAGTAAAATATGGTCGCATACTTTATACACTATCAAACCAAACCTAATCATTTTCTATAAAAGAAAATAAGCAAAGCAGAGTGTGGAATGCTGCAGAACACAGGCAAACACAAGAGTTTTTAAACTAGAGTTGAAGCTCGAATCCAGAGCTACAGCCTTTGGGCCTCACTGAATTTTTATTCGAGCACAGTAGTGACTTTTATTACTGCTGTAATACACAGGAATGTGTCCTGGAGAGTACACTGACAGCTATTATCCTCCTGGGTGTATCGGAGTAAGACAACCAAATAGCTTTGCAGGAGCACTTGTTTGAGTGCAGCCAGTGTGTCACAATAGACGTGTATGCAGTAAACACCATGACCTGTGCATACTATCCTGATTCTCTCAGATACATAAGGCTAGAAAAATGTAGCTTTTATTTTTGCTTTCATCTTGGTTGTTCTTTTATCTGAAAGACCCACATTACAGACTAGTTGTAGCACCGAGTCTGAGGATATTCATTCCCTCTAAAGTGATAAATGTCCAATTCAAAACAGGGCTGGTTTGAGAACCAGCAATCAATACAGGCACTAACATATGGTTTTGATGGCCATTCTGGTTCTTATCAGCGTGCACAGACAACGATAACACCAAAACACTAATATCAGAGTATTATGTGGTTACCTCATCTCTCTTTACTAGGGGACACCACCCTTCATCAGTGTCATCAACAAATCAACTGGTCACTTATGAAGATGTCTGTAAGTGCTCATCTTGTCTCTTGCTTGAAATGTATTGCAACCATTTTTCTGTTTCACATTAAAAGGGTTTGCTGAAGCTGTGCAACTGGGATAAACCAAAGAACTGATTTACTGAAATAGCTTAGAAAAGGTTTAATATTGCAGTGATGTCAACAAAGCTGATTTTTAAAATTTTCCTCCTGACAACAAAGGAAAAATATCCACTCCAAAGGCACGCACAAAGGGAATTTTCTTTTTTTCAATTTTCCCACCTGTCTAAATGGTAAAACATTCACCTCAAGAGATCTACATGTGAAGACAGTGCTCTTAACTGTATTTTTAAAAGCGAAGTGACAACCAATGCTATAAATAAATATATCTTCACCTTAGCAAGCCTGACAGAAGAGAAAGATGAAAATGCATTGAAAAATAATGAAGCAATGCTTAGTGCTTCCACAGAGTCTCAGTTTTCCTGGATCCATAGTCCTTTTGACTCTTTAAGCAAAATTTCCATTCCTATTATTGCCAGTTTATGACCCAGCAAAGGTATCTATCTGAAAGGCCTGGATTATTGGCTTCAAAGCTGTAAATCTAGAGTGTCAAGACTCACTGTATATGTAATAGAGAGTGAGAGCCACTCATGAGAATGACTTTCTGAATATCTACTAGCAATACCTCAAAGGACTAGAGCAAGGGATCATAGTCTGAAAGTCCTCAGCAGGGAACACTGAAGTGTCCAGCTAAAGTGTAAGGCTACTGCACTGCTAGTCAGCTGATTGATAGCTCCCAACTCACTTGGACAATGAGACTCCAAAATGCTGTCTATCTTGCACTGGTTTGCAGGCTTGAAGAAGTAAGCTAACATCCTCTGCCTTCCACATGAACACATATTCCAGATTCACACTTCCCAGTCTACAGTTAATAACGAGAAAATTTCGTAAGTTCTCTTTACCTCTTCTCATACGTTGTTTGACAAAGGCACTTTTCCCTTTAAGGGCAGATTTTCTCATCCATACCATTTTACTTGCTGTAAGTGAAAGCTTGAGCTTGTATCACAACTGTGAATGTTGTTGTTGAGTGAGAACATTAGAAAATAAGTTTGGAAACATGTTACTAAAAGAAGACTAGTCAAATAGTAAAACATACCTATGCAGGGTTGCCCATAGAAACCATACCACTATTGCATAACAATTTTGGTCCAGTCCTGGAAATCAGGGGGGCACAAGCCATAACAGAGTAGGTCTATTTGAAGACAACAAAACCAGGCATTGTCAGAGGATGAAATGCCACATCTTGCGAGGCACAACCAGAGTGCTTATATTAAACTTAAGCATAGCCGAAAGAATGAATCATATCATAAAAACCATAAAAATACTGGCTTGCAAAGAAGTTTTCAAAAGCCACCAGGTATTTAGCACTTTATATGAGGAAAATAGGCTCTTCTAATGGTACCATTACCATTTAATGGTATCATTCAGTCAGCTGATCGGAGCTAGCCTAGCTAGAGCCACAGCCGGCACGCTTCAGCGACGCGAGGGTCAACGGAGATTAGGAAAATCAGAGGGGATAGCGCAGAGACATCGCGATGCCCGACATCTCCCGATCCCCGAAGCCCCAGCAGCCCTTGCGAGAGAGAGGCTGACGTGGCGGGGGGCGTTTCCACGGTGACGGCGACCACTCCCCTGCTGCTTGCCTTGAAAAAGCCTTTGAGAGGGTAGCGACCGGTCGCTGCCCACCGGGCACAGGGAGGAACAAGCAGGTCGTGTTGCTGGTGTCCCAGACTGCGCGCCAATATGGTTGCCTCCAGAAAGAGAGCTTGCAGTAAGGTGACTACAGCAACTCAGACAGAGACCCCGTCCCAGACCGTGGCTGTTCAGGTCTCTGGGTGCAGGGAGTGCCAGAGCCTGCTGCTGCCGGGGGAGGGAGGACAGCATTCCACCTGCGTGAGGTGTGAGCAGGTAGAAGATCTGCTTAGCCTGGTGGCAAGACTTAAGGAGGAGGTTGAGACGCTGAGGACCATCAGGGAGTGTGAAAGGGAGATCGACTGGTGGAGTAACTCCCTGGCGGGCCACTCGAAACGGTTCCAGGGAGATACCCCCCAAAAGGGGAAGGACCCCCTGCCTTCTCACACACAGGGGGATGGCCCGAGGCAGCCCCTGCCCTGTAGCTGTTGCGCAGAGGTAGGGGACCAAAAAGACGACGAGGGTTGGAAGCGAGTTCCAGTTCGACGTCGTGGGAAACCCTCCCCCCTTCCTGCCCTGCTTCCCCAGGTGTCCCTCCGTAATAGGTTCGAGGCCCTGGATCTTGAAGGAGAGGTAGGTGAGAATGTGGGGCAAGGCCAGCCCACAAGGCCACATAGGAAAAGGGAGTCGACTTTGCACCTCAAGACTGCCTCTGTTAAGAAAGAAAGAAGGGTCATTGTAGTAGGGGATTCCCTTCTGAAAGGAACAGAGGGCCTGATATGCAGAGTTGACCCTCATCATAGGGAAGTGTGTAGTCTGCCTGGAGCCCGGATCAGGGATATCACCAGGGCGCTCCCCAACCTGGTGCACCCAACAACTACTACCCGCTGCTGGTCTTCCAGACAGGTGGGGAGGAAGCTGCTTCCCGCAGTCTGAGGGGGATGAAGAAAGACTACAGGGCCTTGGGGCGGATGGTGAAAGAGTCTGGGGCTCAAGTGATCTTCTCCTCTCTCCTTCCATCTTCCACTGATGTGGGAAGGAATGGGAAGATTCAGTTCATGAACAATTGGCTTCGAGACTGGTGCTACAGGCAGGGCTTTGGATTCTTTGATAACGGCTGGTTTTATAGGGCACCAGTCCGGACAATGACAAGTGAGAAAGGTTTGTCTCACAGAGGGAAAAGGATGCTAGGGCACGAATTAGCAGGGCTCATTTGGAGAGCTTTAAACTAGATTCGAAGGGGGATGGGGTTGTAGCTGGGCTTGCCCCAGTGGGGCAGCGCTCCAGAATTAATGAAGACTGGGAGGCCTCCTACAATCCTAGGGTGAAATCGGTGTGCTCAGCTCGCTCCCTGAAATGCCTGTACACCAATGCGCGCAGCATGGGAAATAAGCAGGAGGAGTTGGAAACCTGTGTTAAGTCAGGAGACTATGATCTGGTGGCAATTACAGAGACGTGGTGGGACAGCTCACATGACTGGAATATAGTCATGGAGGGCTATGTCCTTTTCAGGAAAGACAGGCCAGCCAGGCGGGGTGGTGGGGTTGCTCTTTATATGCGGGAGGAACTACAATGCACCGAGTTCTGTCCAGGGACAGATGATGAGCGAGTTGAGAGTCTGTGGGTGAGAATTAAGGGGCAGGCTGGCAGGGGGGATACTGTTGTAGGTGTCTGTTACAGACCACCGGATCAGGGTGAGGAAGTTGATGAGGCCTTCTACAGGCAGCTGAGAGCGGCCTCACAGTCACAGGCTGTGGTTGTCGTGGGGGATTTTAACTTCCCTGACGTTTGCTGGAAGGACCACTCAGCAACCCAGCCGCAGTCCAGGAGGTTCCTCCAGTGTATGGATGATAACTTCCTCCTGCAAATGGTGGATGAGCCGACCAGGAGAGGAGCGCTGCTGGATCTCATCCTCACTAACAAGGAGGATCTGGTCGAAGCAGTAAGGGTTGAGGGCTGCCTTGGTTGCAGCGACCACGAGATGGTGGAGTTCAGGATCTTGTGTGCAGGACTAGTAGAATACCAAGTAGAATTGCAACCCTGGACTTTAGCAGGGCAAACTTTGGCCTTTTCAAGCAATTGCTAGGGGAAATCCCATGGGCAGGGCTGCTTGAAGGTAAAGGGGCCCAAGATAGTTGGTTGACATTCAAGGACTGCTTTTTCCGTGCTCAAGATCGGAGCATCCCGACACGTAGGAAGTCAAGGAAGAGGGCCAAGAGACCTGCGTGGCTAAATAGGGAATTGCTGGGTATGCTCAAGTGGAAGAGGAGAGTTTACAGGTCATGGAAGGAGGGGCTGGCCACTTGGGAGGAATATAAGGCTGCTGCTAGAGGATGTAGGAAGGCAGCTAGGAGGACTAAGGCATCCTTAGAATTAAACCTGGCAAGAAGGGTCAAGGACAGCAAAAAGAGCTTTTTCAAATACATGGCAGACAAAACTAACACCAGAGGCAATGTAGGCCCACTGATGAACGAGATGGGTGCCCTGGTGACAGAAGATAAAGAGATGGCAGAGTTACTGAATGCCTTCTTTGTCTCTGTCTACTCTGCTGCGGGCAGTCCTGAAGAGCCCTGTACCCCTGAGACCTTAGATGAAGTCAGGTCGACGGAGCGGTTTGCCTTAGTCGATGAGGAATGGGTTAGAGACCAGTTGAGCAATCTGGACATCCATAAATCCATGGGTCCAGATGGGATGCACCCGCGGGTGCTGAGGGAACTGGCGGAAGTCATTGCTAGACCACTCTCCATCATCTTTACCAAGTCTTGGGAAACGGGAGAGGTGCCTGAGGACTGGAGGAAAGCAAATGTCACTCCAGTCTTCAAAAAGGGCAAGAAGGAGGACCCGGGTAACTATAGACCGGTCAGCCTCACCTCCATCCCTGGGAAAGTGATGGAACACCTTATCCTTGGTACCATCTTAAGGCATATCAAGGATAAGAAGGTTATGAGGGGCAGTCAACATGGCTTCACCAGGGGGAAATCATGTTTGACCAATCTCTGAGCCTTTTATGAGGAAATAACACGGTGGATGGATGATGGCAGAGCGGTGGATGTGGTCTACCTTGACCTCAGCAAAGCATTTGACACAGTCTCCCACAGCATCCTCACGGCTAAAATGAGGAAGTGTGGACTGGATGATCAGGTAGTGAGGTGGACTGCGAACTGGCTGAAGGAGAGAAGCCAGAGAGTTGTAGTCTATGGGGCTGAGTCTAGTTGGAGGCCTGTAACTAGTGGAGTGCCTCAAGGGTCAGTACTGGGACCGGTATTATTTAATATATTCATCAATGATTTAGATGAGGGAATTGAGTGTACTATCAGCAAGTTTGCTGATGACACTAAGCTGGGAGGAGTGGCTGACACGCCAGAAGGCTGTGCTGCCATCCAGCGAGACCTGGACAGGCTGGAGAGTTGGGCAGGGAGTAACTTGATGAAATATAACAAGGGAAAGTGTAGAGTCCTGCATCTGGGCAGGAACAACCCCAGGTTCCAGTATAGGTTGGGGAACGACCTCTTAGAGAGCAGTGTAGGGGAGAGGGACCTGGGGGTCCTAGTGGACGACAGGATGACCATGAGCCAACACTGTGCCCTTGTGGCTAAGAAGGCCAATGGCATCCTGGGGTGTATTAGAAGGGCGGTGGTTAGTAGGTCGAGAGAGGTCCTCCTTCCCCTCTACTCTGCCCTGGTGAGACCGCATCTGGAGTATTGTGTCCAGTTCTGGGCCCCTCAGTTCAAGAAGGACAGGGAGCTGCTGGAGAGAGTCCAGCGCAGGGCAACGAAGATGATTAGGGGAGTGGAACATCTCCCTTATGAGGAAAGACTGAGGGAGCTGGGTCTCTATAGTTTGGAGAAGAGGAGACTGAGGGGTGACCTTATAAGTGTCTATAAATATATAAAGGGGGAGTGTCACGAGGACGGAGCCAGGCTCTACTCAGTGGCAAACAATGATAGGACAAGGGTTAATGGGTACAAACTGGAACACAAGAGGTTCCACTTAAACTTGAGAAGAAACTTCTTCTCAGTGAGGGTGACGGAACACTGGAACAGGCTGCCCAGGGAGGTTGTGGAGTCTCCTTCCCTGGAGACATTCAAAACCCGCCTGGACGCATTCCTGTGTAACATTATCTAGGTGTTCCTGCTCCAGCAGGGGGATTGGACTAGATGATCTTTCGAGGTCCCTTCCAATCTCTAACATACTGTGATACTGTGATACCATCATTACATAAGTTTTCCAACATGTACATAATGTGAGAGAGCCCAAGCAACATTTAGCTATGCAGTGTAATATGATCACAGGAACAACAATCATCTTGATCATTTTTCATATGTCTTCTGCATCATGGACAATGTGAAGCCAGATCTGGGAATTTATTTACCCCATAAGCATTTCGAAACCTAGTTGTTCAGTCCTGATCTCAAGATCAGCGGACTGACACTGACACAGAACAACTCTTACTAGGATTCCATACCTTTGATGGTCAAACCACCTGTAACCACACTTCCTGCAAAAGCTGCAAAATATGGATATGGATTCTATTTTCATGAATGACAAAATGATCTATATTATGGCAGCTGCAAAATTGTAAGTTATACTACATCAGCTTCATTGTATTCAATATAAACTATGAAACTGGTATAGAAGCAGCTGGAAAATTAACATCTCAGGAGAGGAATGTAGATTCCTTTGCTGATGGGCAGTCTGCCCATATTGACCACCAATTTCTACAAATATGGTACCATTTAAGACTCTACAATAGGCACTGAGTAATAAGCAATAATCTCTAAGGGGAAAGCTGTCCAAACTGTAGCTAAAGATCTAACACTGTTTCAATTTGGCCAGATTCTTTGTTTTCAATAACTTTTCTTTATTCCACAGATGTTAGCTGAAATCACCTGTAATCTTAGAGCACTATTTTCTATGGCAGTTCAAAAGTACTAGGCCTTAGCTATAGCCACAAAATTTTGTTGGTCAAGGTACCATTCAGAGCCCATGCATACATGTATGCCCAGAGCCATACAATGCAAGGACTGTAAAACAACCCAGCCTAATTCTATCTTGCAAATAAGAAAGGAAAGCTTGTACTTATATTTCTCTGGACTTCAGAAGTATCTTCTCCACTTAGTGTTTATTAAGTCAACTTGAATAGCAGTCAGAGAATTAAATATTCTAGATTCTTACACTCAATATAGTTTATATAATTTTCACATTTGCTTCTAACATCATTTCTCTACAGTTTCCTCCCTACCTGATGGGCAACAACAAATGAAATTAAGGAAGTAATTCAATAAAACCTAAATTTACTTCCAAAAAAGAGAGGATGGTCTTAATCTCCTTAAATTGGTCCTTTGATGTCGATAATTTTCAAGACCTATTATAGATTGAAGGATCATGTGAAATTTTGTCCTTAGAGTAATCAAGCTCGAGTGAATCTTCTGAAGAAAAATAGGTGTTAACAATAGCAGAGAGCGCAAATCTATTAGATGCATTAGGGGCCAAAGTCTCTAACATAATGAAATAAGCAGAGCATGTCTGCAAATCCAGGCAAGGTAAAGGCAAACATTTCTATTACACATTTCTGTAAAAGAAGATAAAGAGCACCAAATCAATAAATCACTGAAAAGATTCTTCATTTTTTTGTACAAGCTGAATGTCAGGGCAGGTCATTCCCACTAAAGCAGAAAGATCTTCTTAATTTAATCCAGCAGATCTGCAAGGAAACCAAGCAGGAATTTAATCAGCAGCAGAAGGTGGTGAACATCTCTGAAAATTGAATAATCATTGTGCCAGACAGTAAACATCATTATGGAAGGAAAAAAGGAAAGAACAAAAGTGTCCCCTTTTCATGCTGTTCATTAGCCGCTTCAAACAGGTAATAAATTATTTAAAACAACTGTCTCTGCAAAATAAAAACACCTCATGTAAGAGCAGCCGGTCAATAGTTTAGCACATTTATAACGACATTAAACTTCTCTTAACTATAGCTCTTCCTTCTCCTGCATCATAATTCTTCCTTTAAAAGCTGCCTCAAGAAGTAATCTTGCTATTGTTCTAATAAATCAGAGATTCAATTACTCTTTCAGTTTTTTGCAGTTCACAGGAAGACAAAAAATCAAATACTTTCAGATTCATTTTCCTGTATTTTGCAAGAATGGCCTGAGATGGGATACTGATGTCTGAGGCTCTTCAGAACAGTATATGCTAGTATTTTGCTTGATTGGAGTTTAGATTATTTTTTCATTTTCACAAAATTATATTTACAACAAAGCCATCAGCATTTCATTTCAGAGATGAAGCTATTTCCACCACAAAACCCTCCTCTAAATCAGTCTTTCAGTTTCTACCAACATCTAATTGAATGTCTTCTTACCCATATAAATATTACATACTCATATTGTAAAAGGATGAATTCTGCCCTTAATAAGCAGAAATTCAGGTAAGCTGATGTGGTAAAATAGTTCATGTCTTCCACTGACATAAGACTTAATCCTTGTGATTTACAAAGGACATTCACAAAAAGGAGATCTATATTTTAAATTAAAAAAATCCTTTGCTGAAGTCACTCAGATGATCCTGTACCCAGTAAAGCTATCTTAATCTGTAGAGTTTCCCTATTCACAGTACTTAAATTTCAGACTTCTGCAAATATAAAAAGAAAAAAATCTGTATCTGAAAGGTTTTTGTGACAATCTTCTGTTTATACTGGAACACTCAGCAGTTCAGAATTCCAAGCTTATGTATTGATACATTAATATCTATGGAGGCGACTTAATTATTTCTCATTTTCTCCATTAAATGGCATTTCAGAATTTGCATGATATTCATTATATCCAAATTTTTAGCAATCTTTGATCAAAATCTTAATCTTTCATTTTCAGGAAAGAGAATATTGTTTTGATGTTAAAAGCAGAAAGATTGCTTTCCATTCTAATGTGAGATTGGCAGACCTCTAGAACATTGCTACTTATCTTAAAAAAAAAACCTAACATGCCCACCAAATAACCGTTTCTGAATCAAGGAAACATCAAGTCACAAACTAAGATACACGGGTTTTTCACCTCAGTTAAACTGAATGTGAGACTAGCAAAACAAATGAGATTTATATCGAAACTTTTACGTTTACATTTCTAGGGCAAATAAATTTGAGTGGATTCTGCTGGCCTGATCTGACACTTCTGATGATTAAAAGGAAGCCAGGCAAAGCTAATTTGGAGGTTAAAAATTCCAGTATATCATTAATTTATTGGTTATTATCATTTGGATAACAGAAATAGTTATGCTGGTAATGTCAAGAGATAAAATGTGCTGAAATCTTTGATGATACTCAAGGTGCAAGTCTCTTTCGTCTGAAAAGATTTAAAGTACTGCAAGTATTTTGCTACTTCACCACATAAATAAGATTTCTGCTCAACCCATTGGCAATATCCAACCAGCATATAGCAGACCTGAAATACTGCTGACTTAGCCAAGGAACTGGAGATAAATTGCAAGGCATTATTAATTCCTGAAAATAGGACCTCCATTTCCTTAATCAAGTCACGTGTGGGAACCACACTTAGCATACAGTTCTGTCATGTGATGTAACTTTATCTAAGCATGCTGAGACAAACAAGGTGAATTGCAGCATTTCATAGAGATCAGGAATGTTTCTGGGGTATTGCACTGACAATGCATCATTTGCTTACAGTTTTTCATGCTGTATTCCACAAAGAACCTGAAACATTCCCTGCTGGATGAAGTATGGAGAGGACCATGTTAGAGGCAGAAGGCATTTCAAAGATGCCATCTGTCAGAGTGGATATCCCACAAATTATTTTGTAGGTTGCATCTACATTGTCATTTCAGTTCAGATCAGGAAAGTACTTCTGAAACTGAAACTCACACCTACTCCCACCTACTGCTCTCTCTGTCACATCTGGGTTTGGACCACATCTGCTAGGGCATTTGGGCTTTTATTGAGGTCCAGTGCACAGGACCGAGCAAGGAAACGGCAAAACTCATAAGCTCTGCACGGTCCAGATGTCAGGCCCCTCAGCAGCAGCTGTTTTGCCCTGCAGATCCACTCCTACCATGTTGCAACACTTGCACAAGTGGATACAGCCAGACTTCTTTGGTCTCTCTGGGATAGACTGGGACAGTAATCAGTGGTTTCCTTCACAAATTCTGAATCTAACTTGCAATGGTTATTTTGTGCAAAGGGCATTTCATTCAGTTGGATGGATGTACCTTATTTACCACAGTAATTTCTCCAGTGTAAACATGGTGTGAGAAAACTGTGAATTTTTTAAAGAAATGAGATGTCAAAAACCTATCAGGTTTCATTGAAAACTGGGCACCTAACTCCTGTGGAGAAAATCTTATGTTTATCATGTGGCAAGATCACTAAAATGCCTTTCATTACCATTTTTGCTGTAAAAGAAATATGTATGCAGGCCAAAAATGTGCTAGCAAACCCACTGCTTGCTAGAAATTCCTGGTGATTTGAAACACCATTCTATTCACAGCTTTGCTTTAACAGTGGTAATTGAATCAGGCCTTTCTATTACAAAATGCAAAGGGAACTGCAAACTCGGCTCCAGAAGTATCTCCTCTTAGTGTGAACAGTTTAAGATGTATGGCATTGCAGAAACAGTATCTGTCAGGGGAGGCTGTACCCACTAGGCATTTTCAGTTCTAGGTTATGTAAACATTTGTCAGTTTGGTGCTGTACTTTATTAACTGAGAAAACCTTCCAGGTATAAATGAATACTTAAAAATTTCAATGAAGGTTTCGATTTAGGAAGTCTTAAAAGATATTGTACAAGATTATTACCTAATCACTCAGACGTAAAACAGAGCAGCAAGACTCAAATTCTGAGAAAATTATAAATGTTGTGTTTTTTTATTAAAGTATTTTTAAATCAGATGATGCCCTCTTACCTTTGTCATAAGAAACTGTTCTAGAATATTCAGTTCATAAGCTCAGTTTCACAAAACTCGAAAGCTAGATTTTGTTTCTGAAGTAAAACATTGCAAAAATCAAGTTAACTTCTAGAACTATTTTAGAGATAAATGATTCAGATCTGATGAGCCATGGAAAATTAGGAAGTTACAAAGGAAAAAGGGGGGATGTAATGAAATTAACAGAAATGCCGCATGGTTCCTTTTTAATGATGCTGATATTTTCATCCTAGAACTAATGCTTGAAAGGTTCCAAATGTTGGCTGAGAAATAAAAATCTAATAAAAACCTAAATTAATTATTTTGCTTTTAAAAGAATGCTTTCAATAGATCCTTCAATAGAGCTTTTTTAAAAGAAATCATTTGAATATCAATAAATCATAGATTTTTAAAAATGCTGTGGTCATACAAACACTTCTCATATGTGGATCACAGCCAAGAAAGCAATCTCTTAATTTTATTTTGTGGGTTACAGTTATTTTGCAGCATAATGAATCTTTATGTATTTTCTCCCAGTATGTTTTGCTGAAGAGTTCTAAGGTTTTGTTCATTAAAATGGAGTAGTGGGTCACCTCTTCATCTAATCATAGAATCATAGAATCGTTAGGGTTGGAAAGGACCTGAAGATCATCTAGTTCCAACCCCCCTGCCATGGGCAGGGACACCTTACACTAAATCATATCACCCAAGGCCTCGTCCAACATGGCCTTAAACACTGCCAGGGATGGAGCATTCACAACATCCCTGGGCAACCTATTCCAGTGCCTCACCACCCTCACAGGAAAGAATTTCCTTCTTATATCCAAACTAAACTTCCCCTGTTTAAGTTTGAACCCGTTACCCCTTGTCCTATCACTACAGTCCCTAATGAAGAGTCCCTCCCCAGCATCCCTATAGGCCCCCTTCAGGTACTGGAAGGCTGCTGGGAGGTCTCCATGCAGCCTTCTCTTCTCCAGGCTGAACAGCCCCAACTTTCTCAGCCTATCTTCATACAGGAGGTGCTCCAGTCCCCTGATCATCCTCATGGCCCTTCTCTGGACTTGTTCCAACAGTTCCATGTCCTTTTTATGTTGAGGACACCAGAAGTGCACACAATACTCCAAGTGAGGTCTCACAAGAGCAGAGTAGAGGGGCAGGATCACCTCCTTTGACCTGCTGGTCATGCTCCTTTTGATGCAGCCCAGGACACGGTTGGCTTTCTCGGCTGCAAGCAGACACTGAAGCCGGCTCATGTTCAGTTTCTCATCAACCAACACCTCCAAGTCCTTCTCCGCAGGGCTGCTCTGAATCTCTTCTCTGCCCAACCTGTAGCTGTGCCTGGGATTGCTCCGACCCAGGTGTAGGACCTTGCACTTCTCATGGTTAAACTGCATGAGATTGGCATCATCCCACCTCACAAGCGTGTCAAGGTCCCTCTGGATGCCATTCCTGCCCTCCAGTGTATCAACCAAACCACACAGCTTGGTGTCATCAGCAAACTTGCTGAGGGCACACTCAATCCCACTGTCCATGTCAGCGACAAAGATGTTGAACAAGACCAGTCCCAACACCAATCCCTGAGGGACGCCATGACACATAGCAAAAGGTTACCACAATCCATGGGGATTAAAAGCTCAATGGGGAAAGATTACTCTAGTGGGTTTTAAATTCTTATCCCTTAGAAACAGGTACAATAGAAGCAGTGGTTATAGGAACTCTTCTTCGCTTTACCTCTTAGAAAGAATGCCTTTAGCAATACTCCAAATCATCAGTTCTGAGCCTTTCTTAATTGTTTTCTAGAGAGATAACGATTTACTGATTTTAGTACATATTACTTACAGCCTAGTGAGAAGAAATATGTATTTCTGTTCTGCAAAACCCAGAAAAACTATAGGGTAAAAATTATTTGATTGCCCTTTCTCCTTGATAAAAGGCCGCTATCCTGTTTCAACTTTCAAAAACAGAACAAGAGAAATCTTGGAACTAGGATCTTAGACAGAGAAAAATCCAGAAAGATTATCTTCATCTTTATTATCTTAGAACAGTGAAAGTTTATCAGAATATAGTACAGTGCAAGGAAAGAAAAAGATGATGCTCCAGATTTCAAAGTGAAAGAAGGATGTCAAGTTGAATTTTCAGCTATTTGAAGATTATGCATATTCTTTGGAAGAATCTTTTTAAATACATTAAAAGAATTATTTCGTACAAGAGACATGGTAGATACAGATTTTGAGAAAAAAACTAGCCCTAGGAGAGGACCCTGTAGGACTGGTCCACCTGCTAGTTTAAATCATCTCAGCATAAACAGGGGAGAAGTCAAGGAAGAGTTTTTCTATAGACTTTCTTTAACTTTTCTCCCAGACTCTTACCTCTGTTCATGGGTGTGGACTTTTCCTAGAGGTCTATGTAAAAAATCAGTAAAAAGTGATCAGTATAACATCTTGCTCCATAGGTAGGAACTTGTTTTCCTTGTGACCAGTAGCTTGTGTCTTTGGAATGGTGCTTTGTGCCTTCTAGTTGTCTTCAAGGTCCTTTGGTCTTACTTTCTTGAATACTGTCCAGTAAAATGTACTAATAAAAAGAAAGCAAGAATTTTGAAAAGCAGAGTTGAGCTTACACGTGAAAATAAATAACAAGAAAAACTCTACTTGAAGTGCACCTGAGAGAACAGAGCACAGGAAATGTCTTGTTAATCTCTGGTTATACAACCAACCCTATTAATAACAAGCAAACACTTGCAAAATACTTTTTTCAAGTTGTTACAATAAGTGGTACCACTTCCCACTGTTTAGTTGCTTCCAAAGGTTTAGAGATGATCTTCCTGGTAAGGTAAGATAACACGGCCTATGTCATATAAGAATTATGAATGAGGTAATGTCTGCCTGCCCTGATCTCAGAGTTCCCTAGCAATTGATAAAATCAAATCTTTTCTCTGCTTCTGTCTAAAGAAAACTATGACATCAGTTGGCCTTTTATGGTAGGTTGTTCACTCCATAATTTAGTCGATAAGCTGAATCACATGAACAAAAATGCAACCGTAAAAGGCTTTGAAAAAGATTTTAGCTTTTCACAGGATGTGATGTTAAAGTACAGATAAGTGCTCTGTGTGGAAGCCCCATTAAGACAATACGCAATTTTGATTTTGCATGTATTCTTAGCTGTTCTACAGAGCATTGAATTCAATTTAATCCCAAACATGAAAAACATGAATTAATTAAGCAGTATATTATATTAACACAGATATTTCTAATACTATTTCTTAGCCTTTTATGGTAGAAATAGTATTTCCCTGAATTAATGTACATTGTTAATAACAGTATTTAGAAAAAATGTATTTAAAGATGTAACAATTTATTTGAAGCAGCCAGGTAAATTGATCATCTAAATGCTGTATGAATCATGTGGATTGTGTCCCCCTTTCCACTGTGGAAGTTTAAGCAAAATACAGATTTGGTTCAGAAACTGGGCAAAATTATCTATAAATTCTGAAACACCCTTCTTAAGCCTGTTTATTTTATCACTTTGAATGAATTACTGACTGAAAATATCCTCAACATCTGTAAAATAGAGACCTCTCCACAATTACCTTCCCATATTACTGCAGGATTCACAAAAGATACACAGGATTTCCCAAGATTATTTGTGTGTGCCTCTAAATGAGTTTCTGCTTTCAATACACAAAAATGAAGTTTGAATTCAGAAGGTATTAATTTACTTCTAAATATGCCAAGTCCAGTGAAGCTGCAGTTTCAATCTTTAATACAAATTAGTTTTAATGCAAAATCAGCTGCTAAAATGGCAGTAGTCAGTGATTTTACACTGTACAACTTCTCAAAGTTTGTCCCTTTATATTGGAAGCAAAATGTCTATAAACTGGATAAAAGGGAAGTGTGATGACAATATATATTGCAAAAAGTATTCACTGTTTATGTCAAATTCAACTAGGACATAGAGTTCCTTGGGAGAGGAATGACATACATCTTTTACACTTCCACACCTGCTTTATTAGAAGTATTTGCACTGTACCGGATGGAAAACAGATGGAAAAAACAATTGTGAGTGCAAGAAAAAATTGGGCTACCAAAGAAATGGAAATTATGAAGGAAGAGGACTCTGTGGATGAAGAACTCTATAGAAAGATAGGAACAACCTCACGCTTGCAGGCACTTGTGTCCTTGTGATATTCAAGGATCACCTGCTACAAGCTCAGGGGCGTTGCTTCCTGACTAGAAGGAAGTGCAGCAGGAGGGCCAAGAGACCTCCTTGGATGGATAAGGAGCTGCTGAGGAAACTTCAGGGAAAAGAAGAGGCTTATAAAACGTGGAAGCACGGACAGGCAGCCTGGCAAGAATACAGGGATGTTGTCCGGGAAGCTAGGGACCAGGTTAGGAAAGCTAAGGCCAAGTTAGAATTAAACTTGGCTAGGGATGTTAAGGATAACAGGAAGGGATTCAATAGGTACATTGCAAATAAAAATCAGATTAGGGAGAATGTGGGCCCCCTCCGGAAGCTCTCAGGAGAACTGGCTACCCTGGATTTGGAGAAGGCTGAGGTTCTGAATGACTTCTTTGCCTTAGTTTTCACTGGCAAATGCTCTGAGCACACCTCCCAAGTCTTGGAAGGCAGATGCAGGGACTGTGAGAATGAAGACCTTGGGCTCACTGTAGGAGAGGATCTGGTTTGAGACCATCTTAAGAACCTAAACTTGCACAAGTCAATGGGTCCTGATGAAACCCATCCGTGGGTCCTGAAGGAGCGGGAGAATGAAGTTGCTAAGCCACTGGCCATCTTATTTGAAAAATCCTGGCAGTCAGGTGAAGTTCCCAGTGACTAGGAAAAGGGAAATATAACCCCCATTTTCAAGAAGGGGAGAATGGAAGACCCAGGGAACTACAGAGCAGTCAGTCTCACCTCTGTGCCTGGCAAAATCTTGGAGCAGATTCTCCTGGAAGGCATGCTAAGGAACATGAAAATCAACAAGGTGCTTGGTGACAGCCAGCATGGCTTCACTGAGGGGAAATCCTGCCTGACCAATTTGGTGGCCTTCTATGATGGGGCTACAGAACTTATGGACAGGGGTAGAGCAGTTGATGTCATCTGCCTGGACTTGTGCAAAGCGTTCGACACTGTCCCACATGACATCCTTGTCTCTAAATTGGAGAGACATCAATTTGATGGATGGACGACTTGGTGGATAAAGAACTGGCTGGATGGCTGCACACAAAGAGTTGTGGTCAATGGCTCAATGTCCAGCTGGAGACCAGTAACGAGTGATGTCCCTCAGGGATCGGTGTTGGGGACCAGTCTTCAACATCTTTGTTGGTGACATGGACAGTGGGATTGAGTGCACACTAGGCAAGTTTGCCAGTGACACCAAACTGTGTGGTTTGGTTGATACGCTGGAGGGAAGGAATGCCATCCAGAGGGACCTTGAAACACTTCTGAGGTGGGCTGATGCCAACCTCATGAAGTTTAACCATGAGAAGTGCAAGGTCCTACATGTGGGTCGGAGCAATCCCAGGCACAGCTACAGGTTGGGCAAAGAAGAGATTCAGAGCAGCCCTGTGGAGAAGGACTTGGAGGTGTTGGTTGGTGAGAAAATGAACATGAGCCGGCTTCAGTGTGTGCTTGCAGCCGAGAAAGCCAACCGTATCCTGGGCTGCATCAAAAGGAGCATGACCAGCAGGTCAAAGGAGGTGATCCTGCCCCTCTACTCTGCTCTTGTGAGACCTCACTTGGAGTATTGTGTGCAGTTCTGGTGTCCTCAACATAAACAGGACATGGAACTGTTGGAACAAGTCCAGAGGAGGGCCACGAGGATGATCAGGGGACTGGAGCACCTCCCGTGTGTAGATAGGCTGAGAAAGTTGGGGCTGTTCAGCCTGGAGCAGAGAAGGCTGCATGGAGACCTCCTAGCAGCCTTCCAGTACCTGAAGGGGGCCTATAGGGATGCTGAGGATGGGCTCTTCATTAGGGACTGTAGTGATAGGACAAGGGGTAATGGGTTCAAACTTAAACAGCTGAAGTTTATATTGGATATAAGGAAGAAGTTCTTTACTGTAAGGGTGGTGAGGCACTGGAATGGGTTGCCCAAGGAAGCTGTGAATGCTCCATCCCTGGCAGTGTTCAAGGCCAGGTTGGACAGAACCTTGGGTGACATGGTTTAGTGTGAAGTGTCCCTGCCCATGGCAGGAGGGTCAGAAGTACATGATCTTTAGGTCCTTTCCAACCCTAACTATTCAATGATTTTATGAAGTATGGGAACAAACTGAAGGGGATCACAGAAGCTCTGCTTATTGCACTCTGTGAGTGCAGTTATGAAAGTAGTCTTGAAAAGCATTTATCTCCCAGTCATTCTTCCAATCTATGTCTACCTGAGAAACAAATCTCTGCAGAATACAGACTGGAGCTCAGTGTGCACCCAATTCTGCCTGCTTTGCCATTGTATCCTAGATCCTACAGAGTCTTTTACTCCAATGTCCTTTGGTTAGAACATTGTGCCACTGAAAAACTTGTCTTTCAATAACCTTTGTTTGATTTTTGATTGCTTTCATATGTTACTGCTTTGATTAATCATTTTAAATGACCAGTCACCATCTCCTAGTGCAGACAACCAGCTCATTTAACCAGCTGTTAATGCGCTGATTCCTCCTTTCATTTTCTACCTATTTACTGCCAAATACAATATTTAATGAAGCTCAGTATTCCTTGATAGATAGCTTTTCAATTTCCTTTCAACTTAACAGTCAGTACTTCAAAGCATTCCTTTGAAAATGGAGAGGTGGCTACACCCAAAGTTTTTTGCATACCTTAGGAGAGAGCTATAAAACATATTTTCACTGCAGAAGGCTTTCTTCTTTGCTTGTGCTGTGAACAACTCTTCCCTATGTGTATCATCTGTTAAATTAATTGTGTTCCCTACCTTTGACTGAAGCATTGTTTATTTAAGGCTTAATTTATCTACTTATTTAATTTACACCTGTTGTGTATGCAATTATGACTATATTCTTGATTCTAGATCATTTGGTGTCTATTATCATACTTTGTTCAGTTATGCTTTGGACAGCTGGAAATGCTTGTACATGGCACATCTCTGACGATTTATTCGCTTCCT
This sequence comes from Pezoporus flaviventris, assembly GCF_033815535.1. Lineage (NCBI taxonomy): Eukaryota > Metazoa > Chordata > Aves > Psittaciformes > Psittacidae > Pezoporus > Pezoporus flaviventris. Next base: position 15,146,154 of record NW_026892595.1, read on the forward strand.
CCTCATCTAAAATAAAATTTATTCCAGGAAGCATGAAACTGGGATGCAATATGAATATGGTTATGTCTTACAGAGATACTTTGAAATATTCTGAACAATTCCAGAACATTTTATAGAAAGGGTCAATAGGGAAGCACATCCAGCATCTGGTTTTTAGAAAATAATAATCCGATTCTCTGTATCCACATGTGCAGCTCAGGTGTGTGAGCACTGGAAATAATTTCTCAGTTTGAACAACAGTTTCACAGAGACACCTAACAGGGGAGAAATCTCAGCTGTAGCTCTTTCTGTAGTGTTTTCTACCAGCTGTCTTCAACGACACCCACATGTGCTGTTTTATAAACCCAAGGAACATGACAACCCTCATTTTCTATGGAAGCAACTTTAGGATCTTAAGAGGCTCTTGAATTCCATTCCAAAATCTCTGCAGCTTGGGAGTACTGACTGTTACAACCCACGTGTCCATTCCTATAGGTTTGCTTATTGAATGCTAATGGGAGCAGGCTTGAAACTAAAAGCAGAAGAAAGGTACATACCTTGCAGAACTGTTGTTTGGTAGAGTTATCCTCACTTACCTATATGCTTTTAGCAACAGATTAGCACAAGATATATCTGTCTCAATCTACTTGAATTATAAGGATTTCTTTTTAAAAGATATGATAAAAAACACTTGTTTTGATATTGCAAGAGCATACTTCAATCCAATTTTGTTTCTTTTAAACTATTTAATGAGTGAACAGTACCTAGTGATTTTCTGAACCTAACATGAAATTCATGTGTTCAGCTTAGCTTTCCCTCTGAAGTTTTTCATGCATATCAGTGCCACCATGCACCACACCCAAAATAGCATAACAATATCCCTGTGCAGAAATCAAGCTACCTGTCATATGGACAAAAAATGGATTATTTGAAATAGGTCAGAATCTGAAAAATAGAGTTTGTGTGTCATTCCTGTGCTTTTACAGGTATCGTCTTTCTCAGCATTCTACCAGGGCTCACTTGTGTCTATTTCTAAGCCTCACAGACTGAAAGTTTGATATCCTATGAAAGCAGGAATGTTATGATACAGCCATGATAAGATCACAATACACTGTAAATTATTGCTTACTGGGTTTCAGAATTTCTTCTGGTTTTGCCATAGCCGACCATTTTCATGAATATTCTTTGTCATTTCTACTTAAAGTTTCTCATCCAATTCCACTATAATCATCATTCCTCTTTTAAAAACCCTGTTACTTCTTTTCTAGCATGAACTTCATGAATAACAATTGAAGGATATAAACTGCTATAACAATTTTATGCTATTATTTGCCGATTTCATTGGGCCTACATCTTCTCTACTACATTCTTCTTACTTACAATTTATACTTCCTGCAGACTGCTTAGTAGAAGATAATTGAAGATTTTCCTGGATACTGACAAATTTTCCTGATGTAAAAGAACCATTTAAACTCTTCTCTGACCAATAAGATTCAAATTTACATATATCTCTGGGAGCAGATCACATCCTTCATTCTGGACTGACACGTTCCCTTTATGACCCCTATTTTCTTTGATGTAACTTTTAGGAACAGCTTAGTTTCATGCAACCATAATTTAAACTCTAATCCTCTTTTCAGATGTCCTTTGGCAACCCACTTAAGACTCATGAGTATTCATGATTTTTTCCCTTTTCTAATTATTTCTCCTTAGTATTTCCCCCATTCCTTTCTACCTGTTCACCATTTGTTGATGTCTGTCTAATCACTTCTTGTTCAAAGCATATTCACCACTTAGTTTTGGAACCTTGTCCAAAACTTGATCTCATCCATCAGTCCCTGTCTTTCATATGAAAATTGAAAGCCTTGTTAAAGGCATAAAGCTTATTCTTTGATAAAACATTTTTTATTTATCCATTAATTAGATTAGAAGTTTGATTCCTGTTTAACTAGACGCTTTTAAAAGTTTTGCTACCAAAGAATTACAAGGTGTATGATGATACTATAAAGTTGAGGTCAAATTTCTCATGCTATTAAGGCTGAGACTTGAATGGATTTTGCTCTTGATTTCTCAACGCCACAGACCATAGATGGCCACTATGCAGTTGTTCTCAACAATCTTTTTTTCTTTCCATCTTTTCCAGTCTTTTCCAGATTTCTTTATTTTCCCAGCACAATGAGGATATTTAAGCATTCAGAGTCGAACATGGAAACTAGCTAAGGACTTGGAAGTCGAATGTAGCAGAGGGCAGCTCAGATTTAGCACACAGAGATGGGTACTGTGGTACAACTGGGCTCAGTGAGTTTTGAAACAGTACGTGAGCAAATCATGTCTCCAGTCGGAAGAGAAAATTACCTTTGATCTATGAACATGAAAAAGGGAGGATATCAGGTGGAGCTATATTGCAGGAGGAAAAGTAAGACAAAAAGTAGATTTTAGCTGTGGGAGAAAAGATGTCCACTGTGTCAGAGTTTGCACGCTATTTTCAGTTGTTCCACTACCCTAATTATCTGTTAGTGCCCTACTACTATTAAATTAACTCCTCTCAGCAAAGTATGGCACATGAGAGTTGAATGCTGTGGGCCTAATTCTGCTGTGTTAAGGCTGCATAATACTGCTGTGCCGACAGGACTCCACATATCTGAGTAAGAGAAGGCCTCATTTGCCTTAAAGTAAGGTGTTATTCCAGTTCTGTTCCCAGTACTCTACGCAGACAGCAAAAAGACATACAGTAGATGTTTGTGGATATGCATAACTGAAGTATATTCACAAGAGCCATATTATCTGATTTTCAGGCTTTAAATGTACAGTGTCTGTCATAACACCTGTCTACAAGAACAGATTATACATTATAGAACAAATTCCACGTGTTTCTAGAGAGGATGAATTTCTATTTATCTATCAGTCCAATGTGACAAAAACCAGTAAATAATTGTATGCATAGAAGTTTGAGAGCATGTGAAAAGAGTATGTAGCTGTTACTGTAACACTTTGAGTTAGGACTGCTGGAGCAGTACTGTCTTGGAAGTGGGAAAGGAAGCTGAAAAGACAGTATATTGAGAAGAGTGACCTGAAATGGCCTGGGAACTAAAGATCTTGGAAGACAGCAAATGGCATGAGAGAGACTGAAAGTTACTAACTGAAAAACGAGGAGGAAGTGTTTTCATAAAAATATTTAACTGAAAGTCTGTTCAAGCAGAATCCAGAAAGCTTTCAGAGTCATTATCATGGTTTCTCTAGCATTTCTACAGACATTAAGTAAATCTTAACACCTAAGTGTTTGAATAGTAACATCCAAACTTAGTAGCTAGCTAGTGAAGACAGCCTCAGAATCCCTTATCTGGTCTCATTTAATTCCTTCAGAGAAAATAAGTCTACCACCTACAAAAATAAAATATCAGCCATAAATTTAACGTGAAAAGGAAATTAGCTTTGTAGTGAAGCCTCAGGCACATTAGTGTGACCTTGATTTTGAATGAATACAGAAGTCAAGGTGTATTGTAGGTCCAAATCAGGGAGATCCTGTCCATATTTACTATACTGCTTCTCCAAAATACAAAATGGAAAAGGAAGAACCTACAAAAACCCTCTCCACTTGAAATGGTGGAGATATGGTGGAGATAACTAGTGGACAGACTCAAAGAGGAAAAAAGGAATAGGAATATAGAAATGCACCAGACAGAACAATCTGTAGCTGGAGGATAAAACATGAAAGGAGGAATCTAACATTCACTTGGACTTTAACTACATGGAAAAAAAAAGGCATTCCTCTATTCCCAGTAGGGTGGGACAATGATGATTGCACAGTGCATATATTTAACAGGATATTGTGAAATCCAAGGCAAACACCAAAGAGGTTATTCAATAAATCAAAATGAGGCTGTTCCATACAGCTGCACAATAGCAAATATAAAATTTCTAGCTACAGACAAGAAAAATGATTGTGTGACAACTCAATATTAATGGCCTGGTACCCTTAAAAAATTAAGACTTGAAGCTAAATGAAAAGTGATATAGAAATCCTGCATGACTTTACCAAAGATAAATTATGCCAGGTCCTTTCTCCAGTAAGATAACTGATTTTTTAAGGCTAAGAATATGTGATCAAAGTTGACTTCTACAAATTTTATGTTCATTCTATGAAAAATCACCTGCTAAAATGAAGACAGGGAATTAACTACTAGAATTGAGGGTAGGTAAGAAACTGACAATAAAATCATGAGTTGTTCTGAAAATAACAGTTGTCAGTGTAGTGGAGTTGTCCAATGAATAGTCACCATTAACAACCACAAGTTGGTGACATTTCCTGATGGTATAATAATTGAAAACACAATATTCTTGGATGACTGGAAATTTATACAGAAAGAAAGTACATACTAAGAAACATATGGAATTAATACAATAGAAGGTGCAAGGACCCACAGTCAGAACGTAATGAGTATTTCTGCTGTAACCTGGGAGCTGATCAGTGGGGAAATACTAACAAGAAAGGAAAAGAACAAGAGAATCTTAAATTTTTGATAAGTTTTAGACTGAGGGTTTCCTTCCTAGTGCAATGTCTCCATGGAAAGCACAGATATGATTCTGGGTTATATCAGATGAAGTCAGCATTCCTGTGGGAATATGGAAGACTACTGCTATTTAACAAGGTGTCACTGAGAACTTACCTAGGTGAACATCTTTCTTTTTCAAAAAACATTAATTCAAACTGGAATGATGCTGAGATGTTTAGGAGGCTAGAGAAACCAATACTGCTAGAGAACACTATAAGGATTTGTTCTGTTTAGCTTAGCAAAACGAAAGGGAAGAATAAATAAGATAGGTCTCTACATCAGACTGATAAACACAAGAGAAAAGAATAATTAATGAGGACAAAAGGCAAAAAATGCACTAAAATAAATGGATAATAAATAAATAAATTTAGTTAGGAAATTAGGACAGATTCTTTCCTACAGAGGAATGAGGTCTTAAACTCAGAATTCAAAATATATCCTTCAAATAAATTCCTGGTCAAAGATATGTGGATACAATGACTTCTTTGGTTAGTACTTCCTGCTTTATGTAATCTTGGGGAATATATTGCACCCGTGATATCTAATGGTCACCAAGTCTATAAATAGGAGTTTTTTCTCCGTAACAGGCTAAACCCTTAAGATACAGAAAAGAAGTATTTATATTTGAAATGGAATAAGACTTACACATATGGAATTTCCAGAAATTTATGTTTTAAAAATTCTGACACTTCAGGCTTCTTTAATCCTTATACCCTGTTAGACCTAACCAGCAAGTCCTCTCCTTTCTCAGTATTTCCACCTGGAAGACAGCGCTGTGCTGTCCCAGAAAAATCGCTTGCAAACTTTGTGGGATTAAGATTAAATTTCTATTCCATTTATAGAGCACTTTGTCAACCTGATAGCCAAAAAATATCTTTTGCATCCCTTGGGTGTTAACTGAAGCATTTTTTTAATTTAATGGATAAAGTGTCTGTCATGTATTTCAAAAATATTGTGTTTACATCCTGCTGGGGTTGTATTTTCATTAAGGATTCTTTGTGTATTTTATTCTCTGTGTCAAAGGGTTGTCAATGTACCCATTTATTATTTATTAAACATTTTCAGCCTTCCTCTGTTTTTACCTTTTTTTTTAGTCAGACCAAACAAATTGTGTCAACACAAGAGAAAAGTATTTAATGCGAGAACAGACAAAAATATCATCTCAGTGATTGGATGCTCATATATTAAACACTGTATTCCCTCTACACTGCTTAATATGGCACACAAACAAACAAAAACATATGGTAATTAAAGTCAGAGAGAAAAAGATGCAGAACAAAAAAGAGGGGAAGAAAATAAAGAAAAGGGAAGGAGACTCATGGATTTAGCTCCAGCTGCTTGTCTAACTCTCCAACTATGAAATCTATTTAACCAATTCAAAAGGACATGTTACTCCTTAGCAACTGCTGTTCATTCAGTATTCTTTGTCACATCCCACGATTACCAAAAACTTAATAACTGCCTGCTCTACACCATATAGAGACACCATTCATTAAGATATATTATAATTATACCAGTGTCATACCAGAACATTGGAAGACAGGCATGAACAAAACCCTACATATTTCTTCCCCTATACCTTCAACATCAGTCAGCTGTTTCAGCTTTTTATTTCATAAGGCCCTGAAGTGGCCAAAGCATCAAAATACTATTTCTATTAAAACTGAACGAGATATATACGATGGTCATAGTGAGCTCCTTTAATCACGTTATTTATTTTTGTCTGAGTGAGCAAGTTGTTTCTTCCCAATACTCACTGCATTTTTAACTTTATGTGTGTCCTTGTATACATATGTGCACATGTGTGTGTAAAAATAATCCATGTGTACATATACGTTTATAATACATAAAATTATTTTGATGTCAAAATATGCATATAATTTTACAATACATGTCTGTAAGGACTTCATTTTGTCAAACACTGTGTAGCTGGCAGTCGCTGTATATATAGTATCGTTTTCAGTAAGGAAAGGATTTGGATATTTCAATAGCATAAATATTTTGAGGCTTTAATTCTGATGTAAGTAATATATCTAAACATATTGTATTATTTCAGTACATGCTAGACTTCTTGGCAGCTAAGATAGGTGGAATCCAGGCCTCAGTTGCTAACAGAGATATTTCTGGAGGTGTAGATATACATGTGTGGCAGTCAGTCTTTTCTCAACCTTTCCTGTACAATTTTTAATTTGAGACTTTCTCTGCATGGAATGATGTCTAAACTGATGTTGATATACTCATCTGGCCTTCATCTGGCAGTTCCAGTGAATACTGCAGGTTAATTAACATTCAAGTCCAGAACCACTGTATAAAAAATGGGTCACAAGCATATAGGTGTTACATTTGTGATTGTATTCCCTGGTTTATTATAAATGTGATACTACTACTGCTTTAGAAAGCAAGTACTATCAGACAAGGAGGTAAGGGTAAATTCCCATTTGTAAGGGTACCCCTGCTTTTCTGAAATTACTGTTGAGGTAGGAATCTCCCTGAGCCTTTACTTAATCTCAATAGAAGTAATTGTTTCCACCTTTCTTTTCTCAAAGATTCAGAGAGGAAAGACTTTCATTTAACCAATTCTTGATGCTTGATGTAATAAGGGCATTGATTTAGTGTGCTGTTTTGGGCTGGGGTAGAGTTCATTTTCTTCATAGTAGCTGATATGGGGCTATGTTTTGGGTTTTTGCTGGAAACAGTGTTGATAATTTATAGAATCACAGGATCATAGCATCAAGTAGGTTGGAAAAGACCTTTAAGATCATCAAGTCCAACCATTATCCCAGGACTGTCAAGACCACCACTAAGCCATATCACTGAGGGTCTCATCTACATGATTTTTTGCTGAGCAGTGTCTACACAGAGTCAAGGTGTTTTTGCTTCTCACACCACCACACTAGGGAGTAGGCTGGGGGTTCATGCAAACATGTAAGGGGACACGACCACAAAACGCCATCACTCCAAATGTCCCCTCTATTCCTTCTTCTTATCCTGGCTTTATATGCTGAGCATGACATCATATGGGCATGGAATACCCCTTGAGTCAGCTGAGGTCAGCTGTCCCAGCTGTCTCCTCCCAGCTTAGAAACAAGTCTTCATGGGTTTTTGTTCATCTTTTACATGTGTGAAATAACACAACAGCCCTGTCACCCTGGGTTGTCGTTACTAACACTGCTGGCAGGATCTAGAAGAATAGCAAGGACTGTCCCTCTTTAATGAGAAAGATTCTGAAATCTAATTTTCTCTTATTTGCCTTAATGAGGGTTTAGTGTATAACAATTTAATCTGATTCTTAAAGGAGGTATTGAATCCCTCTCCCTCCAGGCTTAGAGAAAAAAAGAATCCCAGGCAACGCTGTCTTTTTATAATGTCCAACAGCAGCACTACCAAGCATTCCTTCAAGCACAATTACAATTATTTTTATAAGTTGTCTGCATCTTGCCAAGATTGCATAAATCTGACCTGATTCATGCGTCTAATTAGAATAATAAGAGGTTTGGAGGGTTTTCAGCTTTCAAGCCCAGGGGTCTGGCAAGAGCCTTTGTGTCACAATAGATCAAGTAAACTGAGCAGTAATTTGTGCCATTTGCAGGTACCTTCCAAACTTCTGCAATGAGGGTTCTTCAACTTTCCTAATTGTTCCAAATCTGTAGTAAATTCTGGTTTTGTTTACCAAAATCTGTGGAGGCAGGCAAGTACAATGGCTAATACTAGCCAATGGGTTGATTGTAATAGCACTAACTCAACGCTGGTGTTTTCACCAATATCATCCTTCCTTTATTTAGTTTAAACATTTTTGTTTTTTTAAAAAAACACATGTTCACATAATCTTATATACAAAGTAATGCTAAACACTTTTGTGGACCTCCAAAAATAATTCAAAGACTGCACAAAATTTGTGTTCTATGGTTGCAAAGAGACTTATTTAAAGGTTTTTGGTTTGGGGGGTGGGGGGAGTTACAAAATAACAGTTGAAAGCTACTGGCAGACTGAACTCTCTAATTTACCATGATGACAGGCCAAGTCCCCCAACAGTCTTATTTGAGGATGAGAGACCCTGCAGCCACTGTAGCTTGACTCTACTCCAATCCAATTGGTTCTAAGGTCAAGTAGACGGGATGAAAAATTCTTGAAAGAACTTGCTCCACTCCACATGCTTAGTTGTGAGATGTCTCCATGGCCTGCTGCCTTTAGGATGGTTGTTGATTAACTGACTGTACTATAGTTGCTTCATGTAAATTCTTTTTACATTCAAAGAGATTATAAAACCTAAAATTCTCAGCTTCATTCAGATTTCCCTTGTAATACTATAGGAATATAAAATGTTAAAGCACAATACAAGATAGGTTATAAAGTTCACACAATTAATTACAAACTTGCAAACTAGATGCAAATAGTAAATACATTTAAAAATACATGCCTAAATTTTAAGAGCAAATTGGTTTCTCTTTAGGGGTTCAAGAAATAATAATCACCCAAAAACTCTTGTTGCAAACACTAAAGGTGCAGAATTCATCAAATTACTCCATCTGCTGGGTGATTCCCTCCAATCCTGGATGATTTCTCTTAGACAGTGTATTCCTGTCCCTTTTTAATGCAAATGAAACATTCAAAGCTTGATCAGTGTCCTTTCAAAGCAAATGAAATATTCAGGTTTTGCCTTTGATATTCAAAGCACTTCCTGGAATCATGACTCCCTCTTTTCTTTCTCCATTTCCAGTTTAAGAAGACCTTTATATTGCAATTTTAACATATTCTTTCTGTCACAGAAGGCAAAGACAAATATTTTAACACTTTCTTGACTTTACTAGCCTTCCTATGTTACACATCATAAAAAGTGTAAATTATACAATTTGGATAAGCTTCTGATTTCTGGTGTGTTGCTGTTGTTCTGTGCAGACCATTCATAACATGTTAGACATAGAGATGTCCTACTCTGTAAGAGAGTACTCAGACTTTACGGCTGCCTCCCACTCTTCATACATCCCAACCCTCCTACTTGATGGTCTTCCCTGGATCCTAAACTTGACTGTTCTAACCAAGATACTGTAGCAATTCCACTTTCTCCTAAGTCAGTGTCTTTCCGTATCCTGTATTCAGTCATGCTCATCCAGTATTCATTTAGGGCTGCTGCATACACCCCCTTTTCAGGATTTGTTTGCCAGTACAAATTTTTCTGCACAGTCTTCTCTCCATCATGCTTTTCCTATCCTTCTGTCTATCAATCAGCACTGCCACCCATCTGTATCCCTGTTCCTCAGGTTTTGATGTTAGCTCTCAGATATGACATTTCACATCCAAATGTCCCCTTCTAAGCTTCCATTTAGGGATAATTTTCATCTGCACCAACCTATTTTCATTGTCACTTCCCTTCAGTAATTTACCTTCAGTTCTTGTCTCTGAACCACCGTCATCATTCTTCCTAGACCATGTATTTAAACAAAGGCACAATACTTCCTCCAGAGTCCCCTCCAGGTGGGCCACATTCTGGTTGCTGAGTTTATTAGCCTTTTGTATAGGCTAATTCTGATCCCCCTTTATCTCTCATAATCATGCATGTAGTGGCAGAAACTGAAAGTAGGAAGCCTGCCACACATCCTCGACAACCAAATCACTTGCTCAGTCATGGCACACAGTCCCAAAACACAGAGAGCAAACAAATCATACAGATACAAATTCACTTTCTTGTTAGGAACAAAACTTACTCAGCTTGCATTCCAAGCACAACGCAGGCAAAGCAAGAGAAAAGAGACTTTTTTCTACTCTCTTTTCTGGCTTCTGTGCACAATAAACCATGAGTAGACTGCCAGAAATACCAGCACTGGCCTACTAATTAACATGTATTTGGAGATATACTTACCTTGTTTAACAAAAGCTACCCTTCAGTGCAAACACATTCTGAGCTTTTTTGCATTGGGACCATCTATTATGTCAGTATTTAGCCTGATTGCACTTGTGTTTTATTCATGATGTTGAGTTAGAGCATGAGTAATTAAAAACATACATCCAAAAATCAGTCTTGAAAACTGGAAAGTACAATTTCTTACATTAAGTAATCACAATTTTTATATAGCACAGTTTACGTGAAGGTTTTAATGGGATGCAGTTCTAAGATCAAGGCTTTTGTGGTCTCCAATACGTTTCCCTGGAATTTCAATTCTTGCAGGTCAGTGCATATTCTACTGGAAAAGTAAAATACAACAAGAAAAATATTTGCAGTTTTGAATTAGGAATAAGCAAGCTGACAACAAGATTTTCCATTCTGAAAGTTCTAATTGATCAAGACAACAACCGCTAAGTGCAGTCATATAAGCAAGCTGCTGAAAGTTGTCTGACCCACTAATAAAATAACAGAGCATTAAATTAAATGCACCTGGGCTTGAAACTGTCTTAGTGAATGCCTAGGTTTCTTTGACATTAAACAAATTAAACAAACTATTTAGGTGTTTACTCCTAATCCTCCCCAGACTTAGCAGCCAGTAGTGGTGGAATGAGCCATCCTATCATGCTTGGTCTCAGTTCAGCTAAGTATACACAAGGTATCAGTTATCTCCTGATCTTTCTGTGCTGCTTTTGCATGCAAGTGTTGAAAAAGCTCCCATTTCAGGCCGTGCTTTCTACAGCTGTCCTAAAGAAAGCCCTAGATAAGAGTCACCCTATCTTTCTACAGGTTTCACCAAAGGGACCAGGTTCAAAGCAGAACAAAGACAAGTGATCCAGCACATAGATACTTGTGAACTTCACAAACATTTCTATCAGTTTATGTCATTATGAGGTTGAGATCAACACTCACATATGGAAGTCTCAGTTGATGCTTCTCTACAGAGACCTGTGTAACCAAATCTATGAATCACATTGCTTCAGGGTGGAAAGGAACACAGAGCACAGATAAGAAATTGAATCAATATCCCTCCCTACCAACCCATCCAGAGCAAATGAAAGCTGTCCTCCCATTTTGTAAGCCACAGAGTGAGACACAATCATATGTATTGCCTCAAAATTAATCCCCTTAGCACACAGCTAACAGTAGCACAACAAAATGTAATTTATGTCTGTTAGCACAAGCTTGAGTTGGCACATTTCAAGGATTCAAGCAGATAAAAATTCCTGACAGGACCAATGGGCAAGAGAATGCCCTTGTTCAGCTAAAAGCATTCCTAAATTTCTCTGCAAAGAAGGGATAGGAAAAAATCACTGTGGGAAAAGGAATGTGGAGAAATTAAGATAGAAAACTCACAGGGCAGATCCAATGATGGAACATGTATGGGAATTTAGTACATTGCTTTCTACACTCAAATAAGGATAGCACCCATTCAGCAATAGAATCTGTAACCAGTCTGTTACATTTCAGGCATTTATCAACAACTTGCTGAATTCTTACTGTAGGACTCAACACTCCTGTATAGTTCCCCAAGCAAATCCATCTGCAAGAGAAGCATCTACCAGACTGAAGAGAGCATACCATGCTCACACAGTAATACCTTTAGCAACTCTTTGAAATCCCTTCGAAACTCTTCTTATGAGATGAAGTATGTGAAATGACATTTAAATCAGGCTTAGACATAAAAGGCATGTTAAATATGAAGAAAAATTAATTCCTCACTGTCCTGAGTTCAGCAGTAGCAGTCATTTTTTCTCCTCCTTGGTAGCTGGTGCAGTGCTGTGTTTTGACTTTCAGCTCGGGAACAGAGCTGATAACAAGGATGTTTTGGTTTGGCCGAGGACTTTGTGAGCCTCATGCTCTGCCAGGGGGGAGGGGAAGCCAGGAGGAAGCAGAGACAGGACACCTGACCCAAACTGACCACAGAGGTATTCCATACCACAGCACGTCATGCCCAGGATGTAACTGGGAGTTAGCCGGAAGGGCTGGGAGACTGCAGGGCTGGAGGAGGTATGGGTCAGTGCTTGGTCAGGCTGGGGGAGGGCGAGTTATTGGTTGGCTGGTGCCGAGGTGTTGTATTCCCTTGTTATTTCCTTTATCATTATTATTATTATTGGTGGTAGCAGTAGTGATTTGTGTTATACTTTAGTTACTAAACTGTTCTTATCTCAACCCGTGGGAGTTGCATTCTTTTTTATTCTCCCCTCCGTCCCTCCAGGAGTAGGGGGAGGGCAAGAAGGGGGGGAAGTGAGTGAACGAGCTGTCTGGCTGGGTTTAAACCACGACACTCACTTAAATGAGTATTATATCTACTAAAAGGTCCTTGGCAGACCAGTTAAAGAAGACACTGGCTGAGATACTGAAGTGCCTTTACAGTGTCTTTATTTTCATTTTGTCTCAGTCAATTTGAAAAATTTATTGAAAACACCATCAATGAGACAACTTAAAATAATGCCTCTTCTTTGTCTAGGAGATGAGCATTTTCTCTATTTAGTTCAGGTGGTGCAAAAAGCTTTCACTAATACTTACTGGTTGCTATGTTTAGGAAACTTAAAGGACGCATGAAACTTAAAAGCCTCCTGCTTTCACATGTACACAGATATGCCTGTATTTATGTAGCACCTTGTAGTTTCTCATACATACAGTACTCCGCAGTTTCTTCTACATATATAAATATTTCTTACCCAAATGCACTAACACTTTGAAAAACACATCCTGAAAGATTCATTCCAATCTTTTCACATCATCACTATATTTTCTTTACTCAGAAGATCAGGTAGATCACATGAGTGAGGCATTTTGTATTCTTGGTAAGGTCAGTATCTCTGAGCTTGTGAGGGGATCGTCTTATGAGTATTGGACACCAATATATGCATCACCAGTCCACTTGTCTTGACTACAAGGGAGGATTTTACTCTTGTTGGAGATCTTCAGACAAAAGATAGCTGTGGAGGATTGACTAAAGGGCTTACAAACTACTTAGCCCAGTTTCATATCTTCACCTGATACAGAAGCAGAGGCATCTCATGTCCACCTGGAAGCAGGGTAACACTGAATGTAGGTGAAAAGGTCACTCATCACTGGGTAGAATAGGTGTAGAAGAATGTGAGTTCAGGTTGTTCTAGTTTGTACAAAGTGGTGCCAGCTCTATTTTCATAACATCATAGAAACAGAATTATTGAATAAAATAAGCAGAGTCCCTGGCCTCAGAATGTCATAAAGGGTGCTCTTTGTACCAATTGCATTTCCTCTCCCGGCAAAAAATTCACTTGTTCTTCACAAAAAATATATATTTTTTTTGTAATTAAATAACATGTGCATCAAGTAATACTACTCAACTATCAGTGCTCAGATGTGCTCTGTCTACTTCTCACTGTCCTTCATGCTCTCTGTATGGACTCCAAATGCTGTCTCAACAGCAACACATCAATCTTGCCAATTACAAAATAATATAACTAAACTTCTGAAAGCAAGTTACCATGTTCTGCAAAAAGCTCTTCTTCATTGAAGTATTGAACTTCACTGCAGTGATAAAAGCTCTTCAGAACTACTGCACGGTAAAGCACTACAGTATTCACATAGTTTTCCAATTTCCTTTTAGGTAGAACCTTTTAACTACACCTTTCCCCAGTGCAGTCCTTTAATTTGAAATTGATTTCCTCATCAAAAAATGTGGTCTGATTGCATAAAAGGCTCTTTAGTGCAATGAACAATTAGTATCATTCAGTCTGTTTCAGTCTCAAACAGCAGATGACAACAGTTTTGCAATTTTCAGATATACAAATCATCAATGACACCATCTGAAAACTAAAAAGAGCTTGGTTTATATTAGTCTAACAACTAACAAGAGCTTGGTTTATACTTTGAACAAAATGCATTTAAAAAGAACACATCACTTCCCACTTAGAAGTTGTATATTCTTTTTATTTTTTTCTTTATCATCGCCTCCTGTAGTGAAAGCAAAAAGTTTTCAACAGGAAGAAAGGTGAACCCTGCTCTAGGCTCTCGACATGAAGTCTTCTACAAAGGGTATAAGAAGGAACATAAGATATTGGACGGAAGTGCTTAGTAATTGTTTGAAGCAACATTACAAGTTAATAAAATTGGAATGCTTTGAAAAAAATGTAGATGCTCCTGTTGACAAGGAGAGTTCCAGCTAAGATAAGCTCTGCATGAAAGCACCTTGTTATCATTAAATGTTTGCAATTGGCAGTTCTAAATGGTTTTTTATCCCCCCCCCATAAGCTCTTCTCTTGGTTACAACATTATTGGCTGCTGATTTTATTTTTGTCCTGTGATAATGTATAAAAGTTACTGTGAAACTAATGTGAACATACTGTGAGTTTAATGTGCGTCTCTTGCTGTTATTAGATAGGGCTGCAGGGCAGGCCTGCTTGAGTTTACTGCCTGGGTATATTTTACTGCGCAACAAACACAGCTAAAGCTGATAACGGCTTTAGATAAATATCTAATTGAAGATATTTTTCTGTCTGCAGGGGAAAGTAGAAAGTATTCGCTATACACCTTGAGAGGGAAATAAACAGCATGAGCTAAGGAGGATGACCTGAAAAAGAAATGTGTTTTGTACACAACAGGACAAGCTAAGTCATCAATCCTTTACATAACAAGAGTTATAGACAAAATATATTATCCAAACAGTTACTCAAATCAGCCATTACCAGGAGATTTTCTATGATGTCCCAGTTTGAAGCTTTAACAGACACTGACAGCATTACCACCCCCTGACTGGGCTCCAGCTATTTCCTAAAAGCCATATTTAGTTTGCAGATTCTCTGTCCTTTCACGTTCCCAGTCCTAGGCACAATTTGACACATAGTCAAGCTCCTTATCATGGTCAGAACCAGGCATGCATCTTGTCAACTCGCAGTACAGCAGCTTTCATGGGGGAGAAATCCAGGCATGCTGACCAGATGGACTTTATCAGCTGAGCATAGCAGCAGCCAGTGCTGATTCTTGGCATTACTGATGCTTATACTGTGCATGTGGCAGGAGAGAAAATTTTGTTCTCAGAACAAGTTTTATGTATTTTAAGGAAAAAAGTATCTGAAAGGATAAAATCAAGTTCTTAGTATAAAGTGCAATATTACTTTAATGTTAGTGGGACCTTCTATATTCCATAATATTTTGGATAATCAGGACACTCACATACGATTTAAAGAACCATGCTTAGATTACTAATTTTAATTAGTAATTAGATATCAGGAAGAAATCTTTACTGTGAGGGTGGTGAGACAGTGGAACAGGCTGCATGAGAAAGTTACGGCTGCTGCATCCCTGGAAGTGTTCAAGGCCAGGTTAGATGTGGCTTTGAGCAACCTGGTCTAGTGGAAGGTGTCCCTGCCCATGGAAGGGGAAACTAGATGATCTTTAAGGGATCTTTAAGGTCCCTTCCAACCCAAACAATTCCATGATTCTATGAATTTTGATATGGGATATTTCTCATGACGAAGATTGAGGTCAGTATGTAGTTGGATACCCAGTTCCCAAAGAAATACACTAAAATTTAGGCACCAGTGTCTTTTTAACATTTCAACTTATACACATAGATTTTAATTGAAGTATCTCTAGAAACAACGCAGAATGCTTTCCTTTTCCTGAAACAGTCTGCATAATTTTTTCTGGTTTGATTTATTTTTTTCACTACAAGAAAGTCCTTTCCTCTCCATTCTAATGTGAAAATGTACCTGTAAGTATCCACATAAATTTCTTTCCAGTTGACTGGACGTCTTTATCCAGTATAAACACCAAGAGAGGAATTTCAGATCACCAGTGACCTCATCCAAAATGAAGGAATTAATTCAAGTTTATGTGGAATAATAGCAGTGCAACCAAATGCTTTTTCTTTTTTTTTTCTTTAATTGAAGGAGACTGCTTAAGATTTCTGGAAAAGAGTCCCCACATGCTACATCCCACTATTCTCTGGCAGGTGGGAAAGTGATGGTTGTTTTATTGTTTACAAATTATTATTTTACTGTTATAATTATGAGGGATATTTTTGAGAAATACTGCTCATCATCTGCAGCCTACCTTCCAGCAGGCAGCAGGACCCTGCACCACTACTTGTAACACAGAATAGGAAAGACATTTTAAAAACACTTCTTGAACATATAATAAATTTCAGATATTTCATATGTTAACCAAAACACAGTATTTTGTCTTTCTTTTTTTGCTAGTTCCTAGCACCCAGATATATTTTGCAGTGCTTACCAAAGCCTTTTATATATGTTTTAGGTAGAAAACATTTTTAGAAGGCAGAAAAGGAAGCAGAAGTCGAAACAGGTCCCACTGTCTTGATCAGGTAACACAGACAGATTGTACGCAAACATCAAACAAACAAAATCAGCTGGTGAAGGGTCTGGAGAACAAGTCTTCTGAAGAACTGTTGAAGGAACTGGGGCTGATTAGTTTGGGGAACAGAAGGCTCATGGGGGACCTTATCAATCTCCACAGCTACCTGATAGGATGGAAAAGGGAGGTGGCTGGTCTCTTCTCCCAAGTAGCAAGTGACAGGACAAGAGGTAACAGCCTCAAGCTGTGCCAGGGAGGTTTAAATTGCATGTTAGGAAAAATTTCTTCACTAGAAGGGTGGTCAGGCACTGGAAGAGGCTGCCCAGGGCAGTGGTGGTATCACTGTCCCTGGAAGTGTTCAAAAACCGTGTAGATGAGTCCCCTAGTAACATGGCTTAGTGGTGATCTTGGGAGTCCTGAGGTAGCAGCTGGACATGATGATCTTAAAGGTCTTTTCAACCTAGTTGATTCTATGATTCTATGATTTTAAAAAGGGACTTGTTCTTGTTTTGGCATGAGTCCAATTTGCTGCAAGGATGCTGTCAGGAACATAGTGGCATTTCCTTAATTCCACAAAGGAACAGGAGCTCACTGCAGAGCTGAGTTTCCTCATGATGAGAAGAACCACTGTCTCTCTACAGCCTCAACTTGGCATGGCCCCAGCACATCCTACCTCCACCACAAGACCTTCATACATTCAGAAATAATGATAGCAGTGCATGGCAAAGATTTAAATTAACGCCATTGAGAGGGACATAGGTTTCCTGAAAGCCCATTTGGCTAGAGAACTCTGCAATTTCAAGAAATAGATACACAATTAAAAGTCCCATCTTAAGGAGCCAAATCAACAGTGCTGCAATTTTTGCCCTGCCACACAGAACAAAGGGAGCACCACACTGATTCCAGCAGAGCTAATGAAAGAGGCTACAACCACCTCATAGATAAGTCCACCGCCAGGCATTTCCAGATCTCTATCCAATGGGGAAGCAGCCCTACTGACTCTGAACCAGCTGGGACTGTCTTCCACAGCCACCCCAATACTCCCTGGTAATTAGTTAATGCTTTACTGGTACCTTTGCTCTGATTAACACAAAAGACTTCAAAGTATATATATAGCTCAAAAGGTGTCACACTCAAGGTGAACCTAACAAAAATAGTCATTTCCATGTGCCAGTCTCTGCAAATATTTAACTGTATGTTTCTGATTTCTTCATCTCCTTGATTTCGTTTCATTTGCTTAGGGTTCATCAATAGTTTGCAAAGAATTTAATTAGGATAAGTTAACTAAGCATTTACAATAGCTATCAAAATTGTACAGAGGTTCCAAATGGAGCTAATCTAAAAAATCTATAGATGTAAATCCTTGGAAGAACAAGAAACCCAAACCACAGAAGCTCTATAGCATCTTCAGTTAATAAAATCAGAAATTTTATATGTTTAGAAAGAGATGTGGTTCAAGTACACGCATTTGGTGAATCTTCTGTCAGTAGCTTGCCCTAGTTGGCTCAAATAATAGTGAGGGGTAAAAAAAAAAAGGAGAGAGAGATCTTAAATATACCAGCTGAAAGGTGGGGAAACAGAATAAGCATTCTCCAATTCCCAATGTGAAGTTAAAGGATTGCTTTCAGTAGAGTCAGGATTGATTTTCCCATCTTCAATGTCATGCTAATTTGTTTCTAATTTTATTGGGATTAACCTACACAAATTATCTACTGGCCAGTAAAGGCTTCTAAGGACACAGCATCTTGCAAGACAGCAGCGCTTGTAGGTTTTGCGTCCACCATATTTCAGGCTTACAAAGTAGCGGTTAATATAAAATCTATTTTGAGAATTATTTTTTTTTTTAATTGACACCTGACAAAAATCATGTGATGCTCAGGAAATCTGGGCTACATGGCATGAAAATTTTCTCCATCACAAAGTGGAGCAACTTCCCAGAGGACAAGCTGTTAGTTTTTTTAACTGGCTGGATCACACATGAAGTAGGATACTGGCTGAGAGTGTTATTTAACCTTTTTTCACATGGAGGACCTTTACAGCTTTAAAAAAAAAAATAAAAATAAAAATAAAAAAAGATACTCTCTTGTACAGGGTTGTCACAGTATCTTGACATTAACTGCATTCTCACAAGATCACAACTGGAGTACTACGTTCAGCTCTGAGTCTCCCAATATAAAAAGGACATGGACCAAGGCTTTTGGACCAAGTCCAAAGAAAGGCCATGAAGATGATCAGAGGGTTGGAGCACCTCTCCTCCAGGCTTGTTCAGCCTGGAAAAGAGAAGGCTCACAGGAAACCTTACAGCAGCTTTCCAATACTCAAAGGAGGTCTACAAGAAATCTTGAGAGGGTCTTTTTAAAAGGGCATGTAGTGACAGAACAAGAGAGAATGGCTTTAAACTGATACAGGTTAGATTTAGGTCAGACTTTACGAAGAAATTCTTCACAATGAGATTGATGAGGCACTGGAACAGGTTGCTCAGAGAAGTTGAGGCTGCCCCATCCCTGGAAGTGCTCAAGGCCAGCTGTATGGGACTTTGAGCAACTTGGTGTAGTGGAAGGTGTCCCTGCCCATGGCAGGGAGATTGGAACTAGATGTTTTTTGAGGTCACTTCCAACCCAAAACTTTCTATGATTCTATTTCCAATCAAATAAATATCAGACTAAATCTTGAATATTCATGGTTTTTACTCTTCCTGCCCACTATTTTATTTGCTTACTTACTTGTTTATATTCCAAAGACGTGGTAGCTGGTTTTAAACTATTTTTTTCTGAGACAAGTTTTTGAAGCCTTATAGATCAGCAGTGATTGATGGATTACAGGTTGTGAAAAGCAGCCATACAGATAAAGGAAGCTAACTTTCATTATATATGTTGCACCTACTTTCCATAATTTATTTTACTAACATCCAGGAGAAAATACATTGAAGAATACACAGACCCATGAAAACAAAGATTTTGCCATTGTTTGAAGACCTGAAATGTTGGCTTACCCCCTTGTTTCATCAGTGACTCTCAGAGGTAAAATCGGAAGAGCAAGGGAAAGGCTATTTAGTCATGTGTGCACTGGGAATGATAGATGAGCAATGCCTTAGGTGTTCCCATCTCAATAGCAAGAGCCATCCGAATCCTCTGTGATCTATTCTCTGAGCAGCAGGAGACTAGATCAAGGAAAAGCCATTCTTTTCCTGTCTTACATACAGCTCGCTCAAGAGTCAATAGCAGACTTTTATCAAGCAATAAGTTACTTCAGTAAGTCAAACTCCTTTTGGAGTTTTTGCATTAACATGCATCCTAAATGGTAACATTTTTAACAATAATGCTCTTACGAGTTAGGAGAATTAGATTTTTCTTTTAAACTGTTCATGATGCAAATGTAGGATGGAGTATTTTATGTGTCTTCACTGCCACCTTTCGGTCAAACAGTTTTCTTATTGCTTTTCTTTTTTTTCTTTTTTTTTCTTTTTTTTCTTTTTTTTTATTGTTTTATTTCTTTTTAAAGCAACACAAAAAGACCAATGTAACAAAGCAAAGAACTAAAACCCCAAAACAAAAATCTGAGAGAATATCCAGAGCAAGAAAATGTGCAAAATGATACAAATATAACTTCTCAGTATCAACATTTTAAAGTTTAAAAACAAGAAGATTAAAAAACTGAACAAGAAAAAGGTCAGGTAAGGAAAAGCCTAAACTTATTTTATCCAGAATTCAGATACATAAGGATTCACTTGCTGTTAATCCACAGCCCTCCTGAGGTACTGTGATTGAATACAAATTTATAAACCTATCTCTGGATATGCTCACTTCCAGAGCTAGAGTTTACTTGTTTTCTCTATATAAATCAGTGCCTCCCACTAAATACTTGATTTATTCTGATAGTTGCTCTTTCAGCATTATTAGAATTCATATTTGTTCTATGTTAATGCAGAGCAGAATCCTATTTCATGATGAACGCAGCTTGGGGCCACCGAAAGACACACATAACATTTTAATAAGTTATTATTACCACTATATTAATGTAAAGTTTACAGAGCAACAGAACATAAAATGCAACTGGAGAAGACTTTACTGTATACAGACATATGGTAAAGTGTTTATTCATAACCAAAGTATTCATTATTGCAAAGAAAATGAGCAATATCATTACATTTGTTGATTCCTCGAGTAACCTGCAATGGTCTTCAGCAAGGCATAAAGCTGGCAGTCAGTTATAATCACAGAATCATTGAACAGTTAGGGTTGGAAAGGATCTTAGGATCATCAAGTTCCAACCCCCCCTGCCATGGGCAGGGACACCTCACACTAAACCATATCACCTAAGGCTCTGTCCAACCTGGCCTTGAACACTGCCAGGGATGGAGCATTCACAACTTCCCTGGACAACTCATTCCAGTGCCTCACCACCCTTACAGTAAAGAACTTCTTCCTTATATCCAATCTAAACTTCCCCTAAGTTTTAAACCATTACCCCTTGTCCTGTCACTACAGTTCCTAATGAAGAGTCCCTCCCCAGCATCCCTATAGGCCCCCTTCAGATACTGGAAGGCTGCTAGGAGGTCTCCATGCAGCCTTCTCTTCTCCAGGCTGCACAGCCCCAACTTCCTCAGCCTGTCTTCATATGGTAGATGCTCCAGTCCCCTGATCATCCTCATGGCCCTCCTCTGGACTTGGTCCAATGTCCTGGGTTCAGCAGTAGCAGTCATGTTTCTCCTCCTTGGTAGCTGGTGCAGTGGAGTGTTTTGACTTTCAGCTCGGGAACAGAGCTGATAGAGATGTTTTGGTTTGGCCAAGGATTTTGTGAGCCTCATGCTCTGCCAGGGAGGAGGGGAAGCTGGGAGGAAGCAGAGACAGGACACCTGACCCAAACTGACCAAAGAGCTATTCCATACCACAGCACGTCATGCCCAGGATGTAACTGGGAGTTAGCCGGAAGGGCTGGGGACTGCAGGGTTGGAGGAGGTATCGGTCGGAGCTTGGTCGGGCTTGGGGGGGCGAGTTATCGGTCAGCTGGTGCTGAGGTGTTGTATTCTCTTCCCTTGTTATTTCCTTTATCATTATTATCATTGGTGGTAGCAGTAGTGATTTGTGTTATACCTTAGTTACTAAACTGTTCTTATCTCAACCCGTGGGAGTTGCATTCTTTTGATTCTCCTCTCCGTCCCTCCGAGAGCGGGGGGAGGGCAAGAAAGGGGGGGAAGTGAGCGAACGAATTACCTGACTGGGTTTAAACCACGACATCCAACAGTTCCATGTCCTTTACCCTTCTCTTGGTTCTCTCCCCTTACTTCCTGTACACTCTGCAGAAGGAGGCAGGGAAAGGCTGAAAGGAGGAATGGCTATCACCATCCACCCTGTTATTTCCACCCTATGAATATTTCTTAAGAGACCAGCTCTTACTGGTATTACTCTAAAATTCTTTCAGGCTGTTCTAATACATGCTGCAGAGTGGCAGAGAATTAGGCATTACTAACCCCTAACAGTCTTTTTGCGCAGCCACCATAGAAGTCATCCACTATCGTCCGGAGACATAACAGAAAATTTGCTTCCAACTGAAGCTATTTTGCATTCTAAGAAATCAGAAAAAAAGGTATGTGTAAGAGAGTTGAAAATTATTTTAATCTTTATCATCTCCACAAAAGAGAGCCATTTACAAGATTCTATCACATGCTGAGACCAACTGGGATCAAGACCTAGAATGTGCCTGCTCATTTATTGAGGGCCTAACTCTTCATTCATTAAACAAAATGTTACACAGTCAGGAAGCACCATCACTACTTTCTGGCAGCCACAAAGTCTTCAAGTGAATTGAAATCAGTAAGAACCCAGAACCCCCTGGGCAGGGATACTCCTTCCCTATAAGACTGGATAAGATGAAGGAATACATGGTAGAGAAATGTGTCAAGCTGTAGAAAGACTATATACAAGTAACTTATAGTCTTGTTACAATGTGACAGCAGCTTAACAAGTTATCAACTGAGTTATGGTAACATTATATATGTCTGTTCTTAGCGCACAGTAGATGCGAGATAGAGCAGCTTAACATAAATCACAAGTTACACAGGAAGCCAAAAAACTCTAGCCTTATATCTCAAGTGCCTTTGCAGACTGTCAGCCAGGCACTGTGCATGTTCACCGTGGGAATCACAGCTACATTCTCCTCTAGTCTTCAGCTTCAACGGAAAGCAAGCATTAAGTCTAACAACACTGCCTTCACTTTCGGCTGCTTTCAAAGAACCAGAAACAAAGTCTGTTGAAGTCCATGGAAAAAATACTTGTCCTTAACCTCCAGATTTTTCAATCAGGCTTTCACCCCTACAAAAACTATGTGCTATTTCAGTGTGCGATGAATTGGTGAAATAGCGAGACAGCCCCTCCATTCCACCAGAAGGCAGCCCTCTCAAGAAAGGGAACGTGGTCCATCAAGCCAGCACCTGGGAAGCAGAGACCGCTGACTTTTAAAATCACTTTATCTGAAAGCGTGGCTGCTGCAAGTTGAAGGGTCTTAGGTCTGTACCAGGATGTAGGTATGTTCTGGCATTATAGATAATTTAGTACCAGGGGTGAAGAAAAAACCAACATGCCTGAGAAACCAAACTAGATAGACACAACATTGGTATTGGTTTGGGTTATTTTTTTCTCATCCAAAGCATTCCTTTATCTTGTTAGAGTTAGACTTTGTGCAATTTTTTCCAGAATGATGTCACCCACATCCAAGTTTCAGTTTCTCCCAGATAAAACAAAACAGATGAAACAGGACAATGGAAACAGCTTGTTCAGTTTCTTGTTAGTCTTATTGAAAAACAAAACAAAAAACAAAAAAACAAACAAAAAAACCACAACAAACAAACAAACACTTAAGTTTTACTCTTCAGGCCACAGAAGGCAGGTGGAGGATGGGGAGGGATATATAAAAGCTGTTTTCCAGAAATAGAGTCTTCTGAAAGTCTTCTGTCATACGGAAACAGCTAGCCACATGTGGAAAAGGCAACAGATGGGATGAGGAGAGAAATCATACAGGAAGCAGTTGTTTTTTTTCAAACTGAGTCAAAATCTGACTTTATGTGTTTCAGACAGATAGCTAGATAGACTCGGGGGAGGAGCATGTGTGCAGCTGCGTATGTAAACACGCATATGAGCGCACACACTGTTTCAACACTGCTGTGGCAGTAATAGACACTAAAATGTTCAGGATTTGTGAATGAAAATAGACGTGGTCAGAATGACATTAAGGGGAGATGTTATTTCTCATGAAAGTTTTGCCATTTGCACATACCATCAAAACTCAAAAGCCTTTCTAGCAGGAAAAAAAAAAAAAGTGGGGGGGGGCTTGGGAGTATATTAACATTCCTTCTGTGGATTACACTATAAAGTGATGCTAGCTATGACTGAACGTAAAACTAAGAGTTTTTTACACAAAATGTAAAGGACCACAACAGCAGCAAGAATTTTCAAGAAGGGGAAAATGGATGACCCAGGGAACTACAGAGCAGTCAGTCTCACATCCATGCCTGGCAAAGTCTTGGAGCAGATTCTCCTGGAAGGCATGCTAAGGCACATGAAAAACAACAAGGTGGTTGGTGACAGCCAGCATGGCTTCACTGAGGGGAAATCCTGCCTGACCAATTTGGTGGCCTTCTATGATGGGGCTATGGAACTGATGGACAGGGGTAGAGCAGTTGACATCATTGACCTGGACTTGTGCAGAACACTCAAGACTGTCCCACACGACATCCTTGTCTCTAAATTGGAGCAACATCAATTTGATGGATGGACCCCTCAGTGGATAAAGAACTGGCTGGATGGCTGCACACAAAGAGTTGTGGTCAATGGCTCAATGTCCGGCTGGAGACCAGTAACAAGCAGTGTCCCTCAGGATTGGTGTTGGGGACCGGTCTTGTTCAACATCTTTGTTGCTGACATGGACAGTGGGATTGAGTGCGCCCTCAGCAAGTCTGCTGATGACACCAAGCTGTGCGGTTCGGTTGATACGCTGGAGGGAAGGAATGCCATCCAGAGGGACCTTGACACACTTGTGAGGTGGGCTGATGCCAACCTCATGCAGTTTAACCATGCCAAGTGCAAGGTCCTACACCTGGGTCAGAGCAATCCCAGGCACAGCTACAGGTTGGGCAGAGAAGAGATTCAGAGCACCCCTGTGGAGAAGGACTTGGGGGTGTTGGTCAATGAGAAACTGAACATGAGCCGGCATCAGTGTGCGCTTGCAGCCCAGAAAGCCAACTGTATCCTGAGCTGCATTAAAAGGAGCGTTACCAGCAGATCAAAGGAGGTGATACTACCCCTCTTCTCTCATGAGACCTCACTTGAAGTATTGTGTGCAGTTCTGGTGTCCTCAACATCCGAATCACAGAATCACAGAATCCTAAGGGTTGGAAGGGACCTCAAAATATCATCTAGTCCAACACTCCTGCAAGAGCAGGGTAACCTAGAGTACATCACACAGGAACTTGTCCAGGCGGGCCTTGAATATCTCCAACGTAGGAGACTCCACAACCCCCCTGGGCAACCTGTTCCAGTGATCTGTCACTCTCACAGTAAAGAAATTTTTCCTGATGTTCACATGGAACCTCCTATGCTCCAGTTTACATCCATTGCCCCTTGTCCTATCACTGGACATCACTGAAAAAAAACTAGCTCCATCATCCTGACACTCACCCTTTACATATTTGTAAACATTGATGAGGTCACCCCTCAGTCTCCTCTTCTCCAAGCTAAAGAGTCCCAACTCCCTCAGTCTTTCCTTATAAGAGAGGTGTTCCATTCCCTTAATCATCTTTGTTGCCCTTCGCTGGACTCTCTCCAGCAGCTCCCTGTCCTTCTTGAACTAAGGGGCCCAGAACTGGACACAATATTCCAGATGGGTCTCACCAGGGCAGAGTAGAGGGGGAGGAGAACCTCTCTTGACCTACTAACCACACTCTTTCTAATGCACCCTAGGATGCCATTGGCCTTCTTGGCCACAGGGGCACATTGCTGGCTCATGGTCATCCTCCTATCCACCAGGACCCCCAGGTCCCTTTCCCCTTCACTACTGTCCAGCAGGTCAGCCCCCCAACCTGTACTGGTACATGGGGTTGTGCTTCCCCAGATGCAAGACTCTACACTTGCCCTTGTTGAATTTCATCAAGTTTCTCTCCTCCCAACTCTCCAGCCTGTCCAGGTGTCATGGTTTAAACCCAGACAGGTAATTTGTTCACTCACCCCCCCCCCCCCCCCCTTCTTTCCCTCCCCCTACTCCCGGAGGGACGGAGAGGAGAATCGAAAAGAATGCAACTCCCACGGGTTGAGATAAGAACAGTTTAGTACCTAAGGTATAACACAAATCACTACTGCTACCATCAGTAATAATAATGATAAAGGAAATAACAAGGGAAGAGAATACAACACCTCAGCACCAGCTGACCGGTAACTCGCCCCCCAAGCCCGACCAAGCTCCGACCGATACCTCCTCCAACCCTGCAGTCTCCCAGCCCTTCCGGCTAACTCCCAGTTACATCCTGGGCATGACATGCTGTGGTATGGAATAGCTCTTTGGTCAGTTTGGGTCAGGTGTCCTGTCTCTGCTTCCTCCTGGCTTCCCCTCCTCCCTGGCAGAGCATGAGGCTCACAAAGTCCTTGGCCAAACCAAAACATCCTTGTTATCAGCTCTGTTCCCAGGCCTAAAGTCAAAACACTGCACTGCACCAGCTACCAAGAAGGAGAAAAATGACTGCTACTGCTGAACCCAGGACACCAGGTCTCGCTGAATGGCAACACAGCCCTCTGGTGTGTCAGCCACTCCTCCCAGTTCAGTATCATCAGCAAACTTCTGAGGGTACACTCAGTTCCCTCATCCAGGTTGTTGATGAAAATATTAAACAGCACTGGTCCCAGCACCAACAAGAAAGGACATGGAACTGTTGTAACAAGTCCAGAGGGGGGCCACGAGGATGATCAGGGGACTGGAGCACCTCCTGTATGAAGAGGCTGAGAAAGTTGGGGCTGTTCAGCCTGGAGAAGAGAAGGCTGCATGAAGACCTCATAGCAGCCTTCCAGTATCTGAAGGGGGCCTATAGGGATGCTGGGGATGGACTCTTCATTAGGGACTGTAGTGACAGGACAAGGGGTAATGGTTTAAAACTTAAACAGGGGAAGTTTAGATTGGATATGAGGAAGAAGTTCTTTACTGTAAGGGCGGTGAGGCACTGGAATGGGTTGTCCAGGGAAGCTGTGAATGTTCCATCCCTGGCGGTGTTCAAGGCCAGGTTGGACAGAATCTTGGGTGACATGGTGTGAGGTGTCCGTGCCCATGGCAGGGGGGTTGGAACTAGATGATCTTAAGGTCCTTTCCAGCCCTAACTGTTCTATGATTCTATGAATTTCTGTTCTGTTGTGATGCTAAATAAGAAACAATTCCAGCAAAATTAATATAACACAACACTAATTAGCCAAGCAGATGTGATGCTGAATCAAGTCCACAACAGTAGAATTAGGTATCCCTACCAATCATTTTCAAATTACTGATTTAAATTTAGAACCAAACCAACTTCTTTCTCTGCTCCAGTGCAGCCCCATTTATTCTGAACCAAATGCACTACTCTATACCAAACACGAGTTTCATTTAGTATTTCTGACTCCATAATGAAATTGCATTTTGGAGCAGGAAGAAATATGTGCATGAGGAAACAGTATTTCTTTTTTTCTCATATAATTTCTATATTTTTCTTCATTATAACTGTGTCCTGGGTTCAGCAGTAGCAGTCATGTTTTTTCCTTTGTGTTAACTGGTGCAGTGCTGTGTTTTGACTTCTAGTTTGAGAACAGCGTTGGTGAAGCCGATGTTGTCGGTTGTTGCTAAGTGATGTTTACCCTGACCAAGGACTCTGTGAGGCTCATGCTCTGCCAGGGAGGAGGGGAAGCTGTGAGGAAGCAGAGACGGGGCGCCTGACCCGGGCTAGCCGGGGAGGTATTCCATACCACAGCACGTCATGCCCGGGGTGGGGGGTAACTGGGAGTTACCCGGAAGGACAGGGGCTTCCGGGTGGAACTCGTTTTCTTGGCCGGTGGTATCGTATTCTCTTCCCTTGTTATTTTCCCTTATCATTGTTTTAGCTGATAGTAGCGGTGGTGATTTGTTGCTGGACTGTTCTTGTCTCAACCCGTAGGAGTTGCACTCTCTCGATCCTCCTCCCCGTTCCTCCGGGAGCGGGGAAGGGGAGAGCCCCGGTGCAGGGGGGGGGGGGAGACGGACACGGACCTTGATTGTTGTCAGCTCGGCACCACTCACTGGGAGTGAGTGAACAAGTTACCTGACTGGGTTTAAACCACGACAGTTCTTTTTGGCGCCCAACGTGGGGCACGAGGGGTTGAGATAAGAACAGATCTGACTGGATTGATAGTCACTCGTCACAATGCTGATTTATTGGCTCTCAAGGTTTTTCCTCTTGATCTCACAGTTTCAGTATACCATATCTTACGTCCATCCGGTATTGGCTGTATTAGTGTTTTTCAAGTGTGGGGCTTGGGCTAAGGTTTTTATCCCATTGTACTTTATGGTAATGACTTGTAATACAATAGAATCATTGATCATGAAACTGATCTGGTTTATGTTCCCAGTGTGGTCACCACCTTTATACTTTGGGAGGTATATGATGGAGGTGCTTAGCAATTACACATCTTTTTTCTCCTTCTCAGGTGCTCAACCTGTGAAGGAGACATCCTTTTACCCTCCTAGTCGTCCCCCCAGACCATTTACATTTGAGAGTTTTGAATTTTTTGAATGGCCTTTTAATGCTGTTGAGACTTGTTTGCTGATGGTGATGGGAATCACGATGCTAACACGCATACAGAGTGTGTTTTGCCCACTACTGATTTCAAGAGTTAAGCAGATTCAGGTTTGGGTCTTGTCTGGGGTCAAACAACGATGTAGGAGGACCGAGAGATTTTCCCAGAGGCTGGACAGCCATGAGTGGCAGGGTGTGTGGGATAGTATGGGCAAGTATCTAGGTCAGTGGGCCCCTCCAGTATTTTGGAATTTCACTACCGAACAACTGCAAAATCCAGAAGAATTAGTAAAACACTTAAATGAGGTGTGTGGTCATTCTGGCCATACCAGAGATGGACAAATCACGGCCACGTCCGTCCCGCCCTGCTGCTGGAGCCCGCCCGTATTACAAGCCATTGCCAATGAATGGGCATATGATGACGGTGCATTCCGTGTAAGTTTTCGCCACATGGGTCGTGTACATTCAACTTCATCTGGATCTATAGGTGTATCCCCGTTATTCGGCTTGATGTGATAGATCCTAGTAAAACTGAGACTGGAACCTAGATCTGCATTTTATCATGAAATCTCAGCTGTTAGCTCTGTCAAGCATATCTCCTGAATGAGTTCCACAAAGGTTCTTCGGTTTCCATTTTAGTGGTCACTATGTTTATTTGTTATCTTGAAAAATGACACCACTTTAATGGATATCATTAAATAAAAAATAGCCTAAAAGAACTGTCGTGGTTTAAACCCAGTCAGGTAACTTGTTCACTCACTCCCAGTGAGTGGTGCCGAGCTGACAACAATCAAGGTCCATGTCCGTCTCCCCCCCCCTGCACCGGGGCTCTCCCCTTCCCCGCTCCCGGAGGAACAGGGAGGAGGATCGAGAGAGTGCAACTCCTACGGGTTGAGACAAGAACAGTCCAGCAACAAATCACCACCACTACTATCAGCTAAAACAATGATAAGGGAAAATAACAAGGGAAGAGAATACGATACCACCGGCCAAGAAAACGAGTTCCACCCGGAAGCCCCTGTCCTTCCGGGTAACTCCCAGTTACCCCCCACCCCGGGCATGACGTGCTGTGATATGGAATACCTCCCCGGCTAGCCCAGGTCAGGCGCCCCGTCTCTGCTTCCTCACAGCTTCCCCTCCTCCCTGGCAGAGCATGAGCCTCACAGAGTCCTTGGTCAGGGTAAACATCACTTAGCAACAACCGACAACATCGGCTTCACCAACGCTGTTCTCAAACTAGAAGTCAAAACACAGCACTGCACCAGTTAACACAAAGGAAAAAACATGACTGCTACTGCTGAACCCAGGACAAACTGTATGCATATGTCATGGTTTAAACCCTAGCCAGACAGCTTGCTCACTCACTCCCAGTGAGTGGTGCTGGGCTGAGAGCAATTGAGGCCCCACCCCCCCCCCACCCCAGGGCTCCCCTCTTCCCCGCTCCCGGAGGAGCAGGGAGGAGGATCTAAAGAGTGCAACTCCCATGGGTTGAGACAAGAACAGTCCAGCAACCAATGTACAACACAAATCACCACCGCTACCACCAAGGACAACAATGATAAGAGAAAATAACAAGGGAAGAGAATACAATACCACCGGCCAAGAAACGAGTCCCACCCGGAAGCCCCTGTCCTTCCGGGTAACTCCCAGTTACCCCCCACCCTGGGCATGACGTGCTGTGGTATGGAATACCTCCCTGGCTAGCCCGGGTCAGGCGCCCCATCTCTGCTTCCTCCCGGCTTCCCCTCCTCCCTGGCAGAGCATGAGCCTCACAAAGTCCTTGGTCAGGGTAAACATCACTTAGCAACAACCGAAAACATCGGCTTCACCAACACTGTTCCCAGGCTGGAAGTCAAAACACAGCACTGCACCAGCTACCACGAAGGAGAAAAATGACTGCTACTGCTGAACCCAGGCATATTTTATACTGCTACACAATTTGATTAATTTATGAAAATTCGTGCAACATCTCCATGTTCTGTGTAAATTTGAAGTTAATGTATTACCAATAGAATTTATTTCATCACCATTTTATTTGGCTCTACTGATCTGTTAAATGTATTGCACCTCTCTTCCTTTCAAAGGCATTATAAAAAAGACTGACTTGTCATTTTTTCTAGAATTACAAATAGATACATTTTATACAATGTTTTATACTAATTAACTGTGCAAAAACATACAAAGGCAGCATTTGGATGTTTTTTTCTTCACCACTGAAGCAATAAGAGTAGGAATGAGTTCAGTATGAATAAAACCAAAATTTCATAAAATTCTATCATTATTAATTTTTCTGCCTTTGAGAGAACCTTTCTTAAAGGTAATCAAATCCTTCAATTACTTTTATACCAGTGACTTTTAGATAACTTAGAAACACATATTTTGTGTTATTCAGGGTAAGTGAAGAATATGAAGATTCCCAATTTCTGTCAGCACAAAATAGTCCTTGTGAGTCTAAAAACTTAAGTAACACTTTAGACTATAAAACACAGACAATACTAAATTACAGCTTTTGAAAGTACTTTGTTCTAACTTTCCCTTCTAAGTTGTGTTTTGGGAGTGTGTACTAGGACAGGCTGTCAGGATTTCTGTTTTGCTGAATTTACTGAATTTTGCTGAAGCTCTAAATTTACAAGAGGTGGCAGTTGGTAGAATTGGGAACTATTTAGATAAGAGTAAATCAAAAGGAGCGTCTTCTTACAAAGATAAAAAGTTTATGGTTTACCAAACCAGTTTGTTAAAGAACATCCATTAAATACTTCTATAGCAGTCATTTAGGCAAGTTCCACAAGGATGCTAAGGCATCCTTAAACATATTAGCCTGCCACTACAACGTCTAAAGGTCAGGTAGATGCTCTGAAGAATGGAATTCACAAAGCTCCAGGCAGTTGTTTCAGGCAATAAGAAGAAAGTGCTTCCGAACATAAGGGAACTCTTAAGTGAGAGTAAAGGATGCATAACAGCATTCAACCCCTTGTAGATCACCTAATAACATTGAAAAGTATAGATTCCGTCTTTGAAGTTTCTATTTGTTTTCAGTCAACTGTTGACTAAGGAAGTCAAGGTAATGTCAGCTGATGCAGATTAGCAAAACAAAGAATCACATTGTACCAAAGCCAGGATTGTTACAGATCTGTATTGGCAATCGGGTAACTATAATAATAGATCATATAAGAAAAACTTGTTTTCTTATCTTTGCTGCTCTTTATGAATGCTCAGAACTAGTTTCTCTACACTACTTTATCTTCTGAAACTGTTTCTGAAAATAGATAAGAGACATTTGAAAATTTTCTACTATCTAAGTAGTTTAAAGATCTCTTGGCTTGACTCTCATCTTTTTGTGGAAGGTATTGCCAAGCTTTCATCTGGTAGCCTGCAATGATTAAATCCATGTCAATGTCTGTCTGCTTTCACTACACTCTCCCTGACACCATTGTCACTGAGATCTCAAGCAGAACTGGCAGAGGCAGAGTTCTCAGAGTACCACTAATGGTAAGTCACCTTAGGTCAACAACTCTAGTAAAACAAGCGTGCCAAAGAGAGTAGCAAAGTAGAAAAAACACAGATTCTAAACTTCAAGTAAGGGCAATAACCAAACAAAAAATTACCTTAAAGGAGATTTCTAAGTACACTTCTTATTATACGGATTTCAAGATCTCTTCAAGCTCTTGTGCCTATCATTCAACCTCCATATTCAATTACTGCACTCTCAAGTCCAGTTCCTGAAACCACTCACAGTCATTAGGGTTACATATAACTGTGGAGTTTGATTTCAAAGCCTCTCTACAATCAAAGCACCTTCTTAATCACAGGCAATCAGGATTATTTTTCTTATGTTTAAATGAAATTTCCTGTATTTCAGTTTATGCCCATTACCCAAGAAAAGTCTGGCTTCTTTGCTCCCTCCCATAAGGTATTTATACAGATAGGTTAATGTGCCCCTATGCCTTCATTTCTCCAAGCTAAGCAGTCCACCTTCTCTTGTGTCAGATGTTCCAATCCTTTAATCATCTTTGTCACCCTTTGCTGGACTCATTCAAATATGTCCATGTCTCACTTATACTGAGGACTGTACATAGCAGTTTGGATGTGGAGTGCCAAGTACAATAGAAGGGTAACCTCCCTTGTCCCACTGGCAATGTTCTGCTTACCAGAGGCTGCAGCATAAGAGATTGTTGGCCTTCATTGCAAGGATGCTCATGTTCATTCAGTATCCACCAGGATCTCCGAAGGCTTTTCTGCCTAGCTTCTTTTGTTGGCCACTAGCCTGTACTGCTGTAAGGGTTTATTTTTTCCCAGGTGCAGGACTTCATTTGAACTTCATGAGGTTCCTGTTTGCCTGTTTCTCCAGCTTCCTGAAGTGACTCTGAATGGTAGCACAAACCACTGTTTCAAACACTCACCCCATTTTCTGTGTCTCCTGCAAAGCTCATTTCTGACTCAATGGCTGTTAGATGAAAGCTTACAGTTTTTCTCTGGAGCTTGCAGCATGCTAGAACCTCCTGTTCTGCCTGAGCTCCTTGCCTCTGTTCCTGTCCTGCCTCATTTCTTGCTCCAGTTCTTACTAGCATCCCTGCTCTGCTTCTAGAGTAGAACAGTGACCAGTGTTCTGGGCAGCAGCAAAAAGTCTAAACAAAGACGTCAGCTCTTGGATTATTTCTGACAATTAACCTCAGCTATCTATTGTTGTTTGCAGTGCGTAGTGTGAACACAGTCACACAGTGTAAACAGCACTTCCAGATGACAGAAATATTTTTCATTTTAACCATTGAACAGTCAGAATCTTCAGCTAGAATTCCAGTATGTAGTTTTGGACAAAAGATCTTTTTCTTTATAAGTAATAGAACTGTCAGGATTTAAAAATGTTCTTGCTCTAAGAACTTGCAATTGGTATAAAATATAAACACTAGCACTTAAGTTGTTTAAAAGTAACACCAAATCTGCAAAAGATCCAGCTTAACAAGCTCTAATTAGCACAATTATTTCCATATTGAAGACATGTAATTGTGTTGGCGCTCTTTGCATGTGAGCAACAATCCCCTTAACCAGTTAACCATAATAAATGTATTAATATAGTAGTTCCACGTAAACTAAAAGTCACCTAAAATCTGACGGCAGGAAACTTCGAAGCATTTATTGTTTTATTTAATTACGGTTTTAGTTTAATTGTTAATAATGTTTAAATTATTTAAGTAATTACAAGTGTATAAGCAGGTTCTGTTTCACATTAGTTTAGATTGTACCAAATTTCTAACAACTGTCCGATCAACTTAGGAGTTTTTTAAGTAAGCATTTTAGTAATTTCTCATATCTGCTCACTTCTCAAAGACATCCTGGTAACCAAGAAATGACTTACAAGTTTTTACAAAGCTAATTCCTTGCCTTTGTTCAAATCCCTCTTTAAAATTTGGAAGCTGTTGTCATTACAATGGCATCTAGCAGTTGGAACTGCTGTCATCACACTGAAGAGTTATCACCACAGCCTGGCATCCTAACCATCACCATCTCATTACATTCCTAAAACTGTGTTCAGCTCTGCTTCTTCCCTCTGTGCTTCCACCACCTCTCTCCTCTCGTTTCAAATGTGAAACCTACGCCGTAGCCTGCAGTGAAAGTGACAGTACTTGTAGTTTATGTTGGCATAGTATCTAACATTATAGACTATGGTTTGTAGGCACTATGGTAATAGGCAAAAAACCAATGACATAAATACAAGGTATAGTGTCAAAAAAATTCCTTACTAACTGTAAGAATTCAGAAGTATGGCACTGGAAGCAGAAAGGTTTTCCAAGAAATTCCTGAGGTATAAGGCCTGGGAAAGAACATGGCTGTGGGAGGGATCCTGCAACATTTTCACAATTTTGTGGTCTCACAACATGCCTTTATAAGTCCTCAGTGGAAAATAAAATGATACTATTAGAATGCGGTTCCTAAACCACAAAATCTATCAAAAAGCCATAGCTACAGGCAGTAAGCCACACTACATGTTTTTCACAGGGTATGTTCCAAAGCATGTTAATTCCAAATTATTTTTATAGAAATACTGTAAAAAAAAAAAAAAAAAAATCACTTTTTCAACAATTAGAGGTAACGAAAACCAAAATACACCACAGCAGAAAATATACCACTGGATCCTTCATTACATAATTAGACATAAGCAAAATTGCTCCTTGTAAAAATAAAAAGCAGAGGCAAATGTAAAAGAGCTCTTGAACTGGAGCAGGTCAAATGCCCACCTGCATGCCCAATATTCTGTCTTTGCTCAGTAACCCTTCCCCTGTGAATTCATTCTTTCCCCTGTATCCTTAGATTTTAGAGTCTCAAAGGGTTGCAGCTTTTTTATTAATCTGTATATTAATTACTTTATATCAGTTACTGCATATAAATTAATCCAGTGACATGTGTGTAGTAAAATCATGAAATTAACAAAACACAACAATCAGAGAAGTACCATAACTGCTTCAGTGGATAACAGTACAATTTTGGATGTTACATAAACAAAGGTGACAAAGAGAATGAGAAAGGTATGCATTACTTTAGGAGTATGTGATTATACACAAAGAATATGACTATGACTTATTCAAACAAATTTTGTTCTTAAATATCAAACAAATTCTTCTCTTTTGCTTACAAAAAATGATGTGTTTTCAGAAAGGAAGTCTGGAGAAGTTCTTCAAACTAGGACGGGAAGTGCTTACTCTACTTGTCTATAAATTATATACTTGAAATCCAGAATGTAATTTCTTTTACAATAAAAAATAAAATACTGCTATTCTTCCCTACCTTGTTGTTTTTCAACTCATGTAATTGAACTTTAACTGAAGCAGTCATGTGTCTTTACTTGGACTTTCAAGAGTGTCTAGAAGTATCACTGTTAAAAAGTTATTTGGGTGTCATGTGGTTCTATTGATTTCTCATAATTCAAGAAGTAGCACATAATTTTGTTCCTTACATGTGTCGGACTGGATTGAACAGCCCTCCCAAACAATCTTGAGCCCCTGGGTTTTTTCACAGTATTTCTTTTCATGTGCTTCTCATAACTTGGCACTGAAGATTTAAATCCTCCAGAGGAATTCTAGTATTTCAAGTAGTTTGCAAGCCACTTCTTTGAATCAGAATTTATGTGATAAATCCAGGCC
This sequence comes from Pezoporus flaviventris, assembly GCF_033815535.1. Taxonomy (NCBI): domain Eukaryota; kingdom Metazoa; phylum Chordata; class Aves; order Psittaciformes; family Psittacidae; genus Pezoporus; species Pezoporus flaviventris. Next base: position 15,181,788 of record NW_026892595.1, read on the forward strand.
AAGTAAGAAATTTGTCTGACTTTAATGATGTTACTCACTAAGAACAGCTGGTTCATTACTTCACATTCATCCAGCAGGGGACACAGCAGTTGTCTGCTCATCTGATCTATCATATTCCCTTGGAAAAAAGGAGGTTATAAAATGACAGTAAACCAAATATGTTGTCTAATGTCCCTGTTCTCAGATGGCCCTAGCCCAGAAGGAACAAGCATTCCCTGCTAGATACATCTGCAACTCCCACTCACAGTATGAACAGAGGGTACTTACTGCCTTCATTCCCAACTCATCTGCATCCTATCTAGGAGCAAAGATTTCTGTTTCTTATGCCACAATTTTCAAAATCAGGTTAAATTTTGTTTCATTTTGACATGAACTTTCAAATTATTTCATTTTCCAAGTTCCTTGTAGTGCATATTTTTTATTATTCCTTTTCGCAGATTGCTGGGGTTTGGAATTTTGAGCAAGAGTCTTCTTGTTGACATCTCACACACCTTCATAGCTGAAAACATTAATGCAGTTAAATTTTATGTCCACTGTCCCACCCAAAGCAAGACCCTTGACAACATCATATCAAGTCCTAGATTGCATTAGGAAGAACATCACCAGTTTGTCAAAGCAGGTGATCCTTCCCCTTTTCAGCCCCTTTGAGACTCATCTGCAGCACTGTGTTCATTTCCAAGCTCCCCAGCAGAAGCAAGACACAGATGTACTGAAGTTACTTCAGTGTAGGTCACCACAACGATGATTAAGGGACCAGAACATTTCCCCTACAAGTAGAGGCTGAGAGGGCTGGGACTATTCAGGCCAGAGATGAGAGAGCTCAGGGAGGCTCTTGACAACTCATATAAATATCTGAGGGAGAACAGGAATAAAGAAGGTGGAGCCAAACTCTTCTGAATGGAGCCCAGAGAAAGGGACAAGAAGCAATGGGTACAAATTGAAATACATGAAATTCCATTTAAAAATAAGAAATTCCATTTAAACATAATAAAATAATAATTTAAAAAAAAAAGTTTACTGTTGCAGTGGCCAAATACTGGAATAAGTTGCCCAGAGAGGTTGTGGAGCCTTTGAGTCCTTTGAGATACTCAAAACTCAGTAAGATAATGCCCTAAGCAACCTGTGCAATGCAACTTGCAACAATGCCTTGGGACAGGGAAGTGGAGAAGGTGTACAAGGCGATCTCCAGAGTTCACCATCAACCTCAACAGTTCAGTGATTCTGTGAAGTCAGCCACCACTCTGTACTGTTAGATTTTGAAAATGTTGATGATGCCGCAATCCCTCTGAATTTTCACTATCCTCACAGCGAAGAGCTGTTTTCCTAATACCCAGTGTGAACCTTCAAGCTGCAATCTGTGATCTCTGGCTGTTCTTACAGTAGTAGTCCCTGGCACTATTGCTTTTGTACCTTCTTTTCAAATGTTTGAGGGTTGCTACTACATCAACCGTGAGTCTGCTCTTTCCCAGAATAAGCAAGCCCAGCTCCTCAATGTCTCTCCTCAGAGAGCACATCCTGTAAGCCCTTCACCATCCTGGTAACCCACTGCTGAACCCCCTCCAGGACCATCCTGGAAACCTAGCCACTCTTTCACTGTTTCAACTCAGCAGACACAAGCCCATTTGCACTTGTCTAAATTACAGAGAATGGTTTCCACCCTTCCACACCACTTTCCCTTATGCAGCATCATTTCTGAGTCACACAGGGACATGCCAGAGCCATCTTGCTGACTGTAATACTTACACTTAGCTTACTCAACAAGCTCAGAGAGAGATTAAGTCTTAGTATGACTATACGTAGGCCCGTGTGTTACTGGAAGATTGCGTCACTTTCCCAACCATTTGGCAAGTTGTCCTCCTCAGAGCTCCTAGTCTAAAAAGCAGCTGCAGAAGCAGACAAATAGCTCTGACCACAGACTTCTCCCTGTATAAACTGTGGTGAAAATGTTCTCAAGGTATACAAACAGTCAGGCAATTTTGTCAATGATGAGATTTTTTTTTTTCCTCCAGAAAATGCAATCTACCATTCCCTCACATCCTTTGTCAATATTGCACATGGACTCTGTCCAGAATGAAGAAGGACTAAAACACAGATGGGCTAAGACAGTCATCAAGACTGTTTTTAATCTCTGGAAAATACTCTGTCACACTTCAGCAGCCACAGAAGTATTATTTTTTCCTCGCCCAACTCCTGCAACAGTTAAAAAATACTGACACTCTAAATGTTTGGAGCTAGCCAAACCTGCACAGCTTTAATTTTTTGCCAGCAAGATCATGCCCATTCTGCATGTGCCAAGAGAAATTATTTCATTTTGAATCAACTCCTGATTCCTGTGGTGTTTCCTACTTTAAGTCTCACACTTCTTGCACAGCGCTTGGCATAAATACCAGTTCAAAGCTGTCAGCATGCAGCAGTACAATGGAAATTAACAGTCTGCAGAAGAACTGCCGTGCACTTAGCCTTCCAGTACCACTCTTATACAGGTAATACTCTGAATGAACTGGTAGTACTCTGAATGACCTGGAAGTCATGCCTTAGGGTAGCCATGAAAGGAAAGTTTTTCCCTAGCATTTGAAACTTCTTCCATTTTGTCAGCACCCACAGTAAATGAGCTTTCCATTTTATTCACAGACAGGCACTTAATAGCCCTCAGGATGCAGAGACTAGAGAGGGGATTGCTTGTCCAGAGACCCCTAGGAGCATCTGTGCAGAGCAGCTTACTAGGTACTTATTTAATAGCCAGGTTCACTTTGGCTAGCTTTTCACTTCATCTTCTCAGAATATTTATTCAGGAGTTTAGCTCTTGTGTGCTTTATGAAAAGGCTGAGGATATCTTAAGGGTATTCTAGCCTTAAGGTAGGATATCCAGATGCTGAAATCTCTCAGCATCCTGTGCTACCTTTTGGGCTAGAAATGTAATCCCTATAACACTAACTTACACCAGGACTTCTGAGGATACCTTTACCATGGGGTTTCACTTCGAATAAGACAATTCTTTTAGCCCTTCGACTACAAATTCCCATTTAGCCGGTGTGTAGGGCGACGCACTACCATGCACCTTGCTGCAGGCGGCCTCCTCCCCAGTGCTCCCACCGCCGGGCGTCACCCTGCTGATGCTCTCTGCTGGGAACTGGGTTAAAAAACAAACCGAAGGTGCAAAAAAGAAGCAAAGAAAATCAACTTTCACAAAGTGAGAGCATACAGAAGTCAGCATTCCTTGCAAAAATAAAGACACTAATGGAAAGCATGTGGGAAATAGCCTTAATGCAAAGCACAGGCAAATACGTTAATGAAGGTAACTAAAAAATAAATAAAAGTTAAGGGTTTGTTTTAACACGAGAGAATTGCTGTGACTTTTATTCCTTTCAAGTAAATCTCCTCTCCTCTGCCAGATGTACCATTCAGCTTAAGTCTACGTCCACTTAGCATCTACTGAGAAGGAGGAAAAAATATATTCCTAAAATACAAAGAGATGGAATTTGGCATCATTTCTGTGAAGACAACCTGAGGAAAACACAATGAGCCCTGCGTGAGGAAATAAAAACATTTCAGATGGACTGGCCGTGCTTTCTGCAGTGTCAGCCACCAAACGTCAAAATAGCCACTAAACCAGAGCTCCCACAAGATATATAATGTTAGTTCATTTTACTGTGTGACTGAACTTTCAGGAGACAGCTGCCTTTTCAGAATCGCCAGCACAGAAAAACGGCACCAGATCACGGTATTGCGGGAGTACAGGGGGGAAAGGGAATAATAAAGTGCCGACTGCTCGTATTGGAAGCAGGATTTAGTACAGTATTGTGTCAGGCTGGGACAGTGGCAAGTTTGGAAGAACCGGCAGGGAACAGGAAAGGAACCGGAAGGCGAGGAGAAGGTTTCCCAGGCAGGGACCCGAAGGGCCGCTTTTCGCGGGAGCCTGCCCGGCGAGGGCAGCGCCGGTGCCCCGAGGTGCTGCAGCACACCCCGAGAATCTATGCCTGCGGCCCGGCAAAGGGAGAGGGGCTCCTGGAGAAAGGGAAGCTCAGGGAACAGGGGGCGCCCGGGGAGGCAAGAGCATCTCGGTGCCTCGTCTCTTCTTCCTTCACCTCCTCCTCCTTCTTCCCCACCTCCTGCGGGGCGGAGAAGGCGCAGGTGAATGAGCCCTTTGTCCAGCCGAGGCCCCAGCAGACCTACAGCTGGGATCTTCTTGGGGCGGCCGCCCGGGCACCTCGGGGTCTCCCCTCCGGCACCGCCGCTCCACGCCCCAATATGCCCACCGCTGCTGCGGCTCGGGACACAGGACGGAACCCCGGCACGCACTCCGCTGCGAGGAGGGGAGCGGGATGGGCGCGGAAGGCGGGGCCGGGAGGGGAGGTGCAGGCTGCGGCCAGGCCCCTGCTCCGCTCCCCTAAGAGCCCGGCAGGCAATCCGCCGCTGACCTGAGCCCGCCTTCCCCGACAGAGCCGCGCCGAGGCCGGGCACCGGCGCCCGCACTGCCGCCGCCAGGGGCTGCCCCCCTGCCAAGACGAGCCGAAGCCCGACGCCGCCGCCGGCCCCAGCGGGGGCAGTTGGGCATCCTGCAGGGAGAAAAGGCTGCGGGACGAGGTGCGTGAGCCCCGGGGCAAGGGGAAACGGGGGAGCGGCCGCTGGCGGAGCCTCTGGGGAGGCGTCCAAGCGCGCCCACGTGGCCGGGTTCCGGAGCGGGGCCCCGCCCGACCTGCGACTGTAGGGACCGGACGGGACAGGACGGGTCCTTCTGGCGGGATCGGGCTCGGGCTCGGGCTCCTCTGCGGAGCGGCTCTCAGCGCCGGGCGTCGGGCTGGCAGCCCACCCGGCCCTGCCCCGGCGACTGTGACCGAGGAGGACCTGTGAGCGACGCGCTCCTGCTCCCATCCCCCCGGCCTTCCATTAGGTTTTCCACAGAGCTCAGCAGAATTCCTGAAGAGTAAGTTAAGGGTAAGTTATTTTCTCCTGCGCTGAGTGCTTACATCGTCCTGCGCGGTGCGGCGGGCACTGCAGGAGCGAGGCAGCTATCGCTAACGCTCCCACCTTGTCGTGTTCAAATAGTGCCAAAGGAGAGAGATGTGGGCCCTGTCCCGTGCCTTTGCCAACACCTCATCCACATTATCATAGCCTATTTGTTTTGCCCATTTGTGCCAGCCCTGAAACTCTTTACAAGGGAAAACCTCTCATTGACTTTGGATGAGATTTTCTTGGGGTGATGTCTGCACAGTGTGAGTACTTGTTGGTTCAGCCTTATAAAGAGCCTGTTTTCTTGGTACAAAATGCAGTAGCGTACTCACAGTGTTGGGAAATTGGCTTCCTGCAGCTGGATATCCTCCATCCCCATCATCAGCTGCCTCCCAGAGCAGAAGGGGTGTGCACTGTGAATGGACATTACTGCAACTGTTGTCTTTCGTAACAGTTACGACTTCTGTAGGGCTATAAATGGCGAGTTTTTGTCTCCCACAGGACTCCTAAATTTCTTTCTTCAGAGGTATTCCAAAAAGATGCATGCTGTAGATGACTCCTTTCTGACAATTCATAGGACAATGAATAGTGGAATTGTAAGTGAGTTGTATTTAAGAGTTTCCAAGGCTATTACTGTGCTTTGTTACTGGGCCTACTCAAGAAATAATTTTGCGTTAAAACTGGTATCAGAAGCCAAGGGGACTGTTGTCATTTGGCATCTATGTTTCCTTGCATGCGGTCGCTTGGCTGTAGCCCATCTTTCCATGGATGAATGCTCATCCATGGAAATGTGGATGGAAAAATGCATTCATTTTTTTCATACACTTTCTTCTTTTTTTTCCATTTTGTTTTCTGCTGCATACACCATTAATGCTGTACTTAACATGGTATTAAACATTGTTTCCCAAAATAACCATTAAATCAGCATTTAGGATCAGCAGCTGTCATTCCAGCTCATGCATATTTTGTTTCTCATCATGGTACATCTTCATCAATACAAACCTTTGCTTGAAAACCATTACTGGGTTCTTCATTTCTAAATTTTCTAAATTAGGAATGATAGTACATGAGAATCAAGTGAGTCAAGCTCTTCCACACAGAGCTTCACAATCTAAACATTCTTTTGGACCCCCAAGACAGTGTGGTGATCAGAAGAGGAAAGTTATTGAAGTGACTGGAATCACCGTGTAAGCTCACATAGACTGGGGATATTAACAGTTGAAAGCTCAGTGGAGATCAATACAGAAAAAACAAATTAAAAATAAAACAGCAGAAAAGATCCAAGCCACACACTGTTTTAACAATTTTAAGAAGTCAGTCTCATTATCTAAAAGAATAAAAAGTCAGTCTGTAACTTTATGTCCTTTTATTAAAAAACATTATACTGCAAAAAAGCATTATACTGCAAAAATCAGAGGGTAGGCCCCAAAAAGAGTAAAGAGTGACTGCAGATATGACTGCCCTTCATATAATGAGTTCTTTTAAAAGTAGATCTGGAGCTCAACCTATTTGTTGCTCTTTTTTTCCAGGTAGGTAAGTTATATTGAGTTCTGTTGGCATTGCCATTGTAACAGGTAGAAATACAGCATATTGAAACATACAGAAGTTGAAATTCTTAACTAATCATGGGACTGCATGAGCTGAAGTTTTATGAAGATGTCTGATAGCCTGAAACTTGTGATAAAATCGCTGGGATTAGACATAGGAATAGCAGGGAAAAACAGAAATGTGCCTTCCTCAGCCCATGCTTTCTGTGTGCAGGATACACAAAACATCCATTGGCTGGTGTAGGGAAGGGTTAACAGCCTGACCTTCAGACAGAAGCTCTTGTTGACCCTACTCTGCAGCACTTGGCTGAAAGGTTATGCCCAAAGGTAGAACTTGCTAGCAGGAGGGAAAAATCCAAAGTGAAATACTTAGGAAAAGAATACTTTGGCTTCAGGAGTCTGGTGGCCTGGCAGAAAGCAAACCCTCATAGCAGACAGTACGAGGCTGTAGGGCTTATCCACTGAAGAACCAGACACAGTAAGAAAAGGTCAACTGTCAAAGTCTGATTTGTCCATACAATTTCCCAAAAGGTTTATGAATATAAAAGAATGAGTTGTTAGCAAAACCGTTTCCTATCTAGTAATTCAGCTGCTCAGTATGAAGGTACATGGAAGAGCTACTTTATCACTGTTTTAAAGGTAGCCACAGAAAATCAGGCTGTAGTATGGCACCCAGACCTTCCAGTGGTGTGGTGCTAGCACCTCTCCTCCTTCAGTGTGCAACAGTGGGATGCACACATGCGATCCTGATGCAGGGTCCTTGCAGTTCTTGTTGTTACTTTACAGCCTTCAAGATATTGTCTTTCCTGCTATCCTAGGATGGATTTTCAGAAACATCCATCAGTTTATCTATTCTCCCTCATTTTTTTTTTCCCTGGCTTCTGATTTCTTGTAATCCTCAATAGCTTAGAGTTTCTGCTGGTACTTGTGGGTGATGAGTACTGCCAGTATACCTTGAAACAGCATGAGCAAAGCTCCAGCTGGAATTTCCTGGCAGTCTTGAAGGAAGAATATACCTCTAAAGCCGCTGAGTGACTGTCAGGTAGACCAATCCTAAAATCTAAAAAATATTAAGAACAACACATTTGCCTGGGCTTCTTGGATCAGCAAGTCTCATGAACTTTCCAAAAATCCATCTTCATAACATTTTACATGTTATTTCCATAAGCTGTTTCACACTTATTTGCTATCATTTAAAAGCTTTCAGTGTGAGTTAATGCCTTCATTCCACTGGTGACATGGGCATTTAGCTAAAATTTTTCATCGATGATTTTGTTCTGAAAAAAATAAGCAAGATTTTCTGTTATCTTTTCAGAATTCAGACTTTCCCTAGATTATCACACCTTCTCCAGTATATGGGTGGAGGAGAGGGAAGAAAACATTTGAAGGCCCCAAAGTTCAAGTTCAGGGCTTTTCAAAACCTGTTTTACATTCTGTGTTTGCTTTGCAGGGAATTTCTGTAATGGAGAAGAAGGAAAGTGATAAACATGCCATTGATCAGAATGCAAGTCAGAACATCGTGCCAAGAAGAAATATGGGAAACTTTGGCAACTTGGTAATGTTTCTGTAAAAAAAAGTTAATAAATAAAAAATAAAAAAGTAAAAAGAAATAAAAACCTGGGTAAAAGTTTAAAAAGCTGCAAAAACAGATGAAGTTCTGTAAAAAAAGCAGCTCCAATGTCACCCAGAATATTGCAATCTTTCATGTGATTTTGTCTGTCGAGGTTACCTCATCTCCAAATGGGATTTTTATGAGATAGCAGTGCACATTTTTTATCTTTCTGTTAAAACAAAACACCTGTGTTTCTCCAAAAATGAACGCAAGATTCACATCTACCTAGCCTTACCTTATTTACAAGCAGTAACTTGTTTGAATTGACCCCTTGATCAGCTTCAGTATGATATCTGATTCTTGAGCATAAAGACAGATAACGTTGCTGAGATAGGAAGTTCTCTTGTATCTTAGCAGGATGCTAATTTACAACTTCCAAGCTACTATTTGTCTTTCTCAAAACGGACAGTGCCATTTTGCTTCTGGAGGTCTGGACATCTGCTACATTAGCCATTCTAAAGCTGAGCCATTGCATCACTAGTTCAGTTTTACTTTATATTGCACAAGAATATTAAAGGACTTACCTGTTTATTACCTAATGTTATCAATTCTCCACTGCTGGTCAGCTCTCTGATGCATCAAGTGCAATGTCCTACTGTTGATACACGTGTTTTCATTTTGTATGTACAACGGTCATATACCTCTTCCATGAATCTTTAATCTTCCATGCATCTTTTATCACCATGTAATACAGTTTATAATATTACTCCAAAATCTTGTACTAGTTTAGCCCCTTCTGAAGTCTGTGATAATTCTGCCAAGATCTGTGAGACTAGAATCAAGGCATGCCTATTTGGCAGCAGAAAATTCAGCTTTTTAACCTGAAGTGACTCCGTTTCACAAGGTTTAAGAAAAGTTAAGAAGACTTTGTGAAGGAGAGGAAGAAGACCATAGGACTTGATGCTAGGGCTGACCAATGTGCAGCTTGCCTAATATGCTGGACCCCAAATATTTCTATTTACATCTGTATTCCCCAATTAAATGTCATTAAAATAGCAGTGACTGAATGAAATATTTTAATGTCTTGACACTGGATGCTGTTATTTTGCATATTATTTGGGCTACATCATGAAGTCTGTAGCTGAAATTTGACATTTGAAATCTGTAGCTCATATCATAAGAAGCTGTAATGATGCTTCACATAATGTAATTCATCTTCCCTTGTGGTGTAGTTAACTTCCTGAAAATTAAAATCTATTTTGAAATGATCACAGATAATGAATGAAGAATGAGAAATCTATGTTAAAAGTGCCTGGCTTAACTACTATGTTTTAAAATGCTATGTTTTCAAACTACCTTGTTTATAATAGTGTGTATGTTTTGTATATGGTTTCAGTGCAGTACAGTGTAAAAGCCACAACGGCAAATACTGCCATTAGTGAAGTTTCAATCTTCTCTTGAACTCACTTGGTATTTCCTTTCTGTCCTTTCCAGAATGTGGATATGCAAGTCACCAACCCATCAGAAGCAGCTGCACTTTTTAATTTACATCGAGCACACCATTTTAGTGAGTTTGAACACTCTTCAGAACGACACTGCAAGCAGGATCTGTTCCCCAAGTGGCACTTACCAATGAAGATAGCATTCGTGCTCTCATTATTAACATTTATTTACACTTCTATGCGAGATGTCGTATATCCTTTTATAACCAAAAAGGAAAACGTTTTCTATAAAATTCCGATCCTTGTCATAAACAAAGTTTTACCAGTGGTTTCAATTACCCTTTTAGCACTAGTATATTTACCAGGAATATTAGCTGCTGGTTTCCAGTTGTACTTTGGCACCAAGTATAAAAGGTTTCCTCAGTGGCTGGATAGATGGATGTTATCAAGAAAGCAATTTGGACTTCTCAGTTTCTTCTTCGCTACAATGCATGCCTGCTATAGCCTATGCTATCCAATGAGAAGATCATACAGATACAAGCTGCTGAACTGGGCATTCCAGCAGGTATGATGGGTATGCAAGCAGAATTATTCAGAAAAAAAATGTATTCAGAAAATCCTTGGTTTTGATCATTCAAGCAAATCTGGATGGGGGGAAAAGACTGCCTTCCCCTGATTTTGAAGCAGATCCCTACAGAGCACTGTTAAGGGATGGAGCAGGACCTAGTTGTTAAAGCATGTAATAGAGAGTCAAGAGTCAACACAGCTGTGCCAGTGTGTATTAAATAAGTCATTTTCTTCATTTGGGATTTTATATCTCTGCAAAATGCACATAATTATACCTGCCTCACAGGAACATATAAGTCTTTGGCACACTATTAATGTGGATCAACCTTCTCTGCCCAGGTGGAATCTATCTACAAAAACTAAGCACGTACCATTTTTAGACATCTCCTTTCTAACATGAATTAGCTAACAATGAAGGAGGGCTGAGCTAAATCACAATAATCCGTATTTGCCACAAACTAAATTTGTGAACACTGATGTCTCCACAATTGGGATAATGCACACTAACTTGTTAAAAGATAGAATTTCAATCATGCTTCTGAGTCATGGACAATAATTGGCTTGCAAAGCTCTCCAAGATCTTCTGTGACTAGACAGTTCCTAATACTTGCATATTACGTTGAGTGCAAGGACTATTCAAATATGAGGTATAGACTGCAAATGTACATTTTATTACCCCCGAAGCCTAATCTAGAGTTTAGCATGATGTTACAAATTCTGTAAACAGTTGAACCCGTTGAAAACTGAAATCAGCCTTACTGGTAATCTGATTTGAATGGGTTACCAGAAATTTCATTGAGATTCCAGTCTTCAAGATGAAGAAATTATCATATTTGAGGCATATTACACCATGGTGAGCACTAGCAGCATCAAAGGGCTGTTGTAAGTAGTCATAAATAAGAGAAGTTTTGACATCAGTTTATTAAAATCACAATCTTTTCCTCCATACCAGCTGTTGTATTCAGTGAAGTTGAATGTACCAAGTTGTTAAGCTGTTTTTAAACAAATAGAGCTAAGCAACTATCTTGGAAGGATACCATCATTAAGAGTGCCTGCTGAATTATCTCCCTAAAATAGTGCTTTAATATATTTCCTGTTATAAGCTCTCAGATATGATATTTAGCCATAGACAGAATTTTTTTGTCAAAGAGTAAGATTTCTCCCGCTGTGAAGGCAGGCTAACAGGCCTCAGAACCAGTCTCTCCTAGAACAAGACACTGATGAAGTCTAAATTCTTCTAATTTAAAATCCAACTTTGCTTTGCACATAACTGCAGTTGAGACTTTGTCATTGGACATAAATAGCGGTTACATTCAGAAACATTCAAGAAAAAAAAAACCTGTGTTTCTTGGTATATTTCCTTAATATTATGGTGAAAATAGGTGTATTTCATGCAAATGGTAGAGTATGCCAGTCTTTCATGTTAAATATGGTGTTTGTTTGGCAGGTAAAACAAAAAAAAGAAAATGCCTGGATTGAACATGATGTTTGGAGAATGGAGATTTATGTGTCTTTAGGAATTCTGGGACTTGCTTTGCTGGCCTTGTTGGCAATAACATCAATTCCATCTGTTAGTCACTCTTTGACCTGGAGAGAATTCCACTACATTCAGGTATGCATAAATGTCATTATTGCATGTCATTAGTCCTCACTTGTAGGACTGCATGTTATCAGCTAAGATCATTAGGAGTTAGAAATATCAAACGCAGAGAAGTTAGAAAAACCAACCTAAGAGTTTGTTTCGTACTCTGTCAGTTGCTTTGCAAGAAATGTTTATTTCATCTGTTACTTTGTCAGGAGAAAAAACTGTCAGGTTCAGGGAGTAAAATGGGAAGAAAGACAACTCCAAACCACTTCTTCGCTCCTCTGCCTTTGTGATGAGCAGCAGTTGTTCCTTCAGGACGTATTCTTAGGTCAAAGACCTCTGGTGCTGAAGGCACTTAAGTCACCTTCTAGGTATCTTATGTTTCAGGAATGCCCTGTATCCTGCTGAATTGGAAGTAGGTGGTATTGAACCAGCCAATGCTGTTCCTACATACCACAGTGCATAAGGAGAAATGCTTGTTGCTCCCTTGGAGCTACCTTGGCAATTCTTTACCAGATGACTGGAAAGTCCAGAGGAAGACTTCTGCCCAATAATATATGCAAAGATTTTCCATTAGCTTCATAACCCCCACCAAAAAAATATCCTGAAAAGGAGACATCTTAGAAGAGATGCATAATCAAATGCAGCCAGTCCTTAGTTCGCTACAGATGTGCTTGTTTTGTTCACCTAAGCATCTCATTTGCTCTTAGTTATCCTGTATCATAAACAGTAATAATAAGGGGTGGCTCTGCTGGCATCAGTGTGATCACACTAAAGTTAAGCAAGTGTTGAATTAAGTCCCTGAACACCAAAATCTTAAAATTCAATGACTTAATAAGTACCTGACATTAGAAAATTTGATCTGAATTTGAAAAGTAGCTCTGAAATATGCATCTTCCAGCAATTACTGATCTGAGATTCTACCCACTCTGTGGAGTACATAATTTGTAAGAAAAGTTTTCAGCTCCACAGAGAATATATATGGACAGGTCTAGGAGACAGCCTCTGAATGAATGACTGCTTTCAGAACTAAATTAACATGGTGAAGAAACACAGAAGAGTAATACTACTATATTAGATTTGTTTTATAAACAAATAAACTTATGCTCGAAAATCTGATTCTGTAGTTTTAGCAGTTGGAAAGGCAGTGTTTGTCTTCACTGGTGGGTAACTCCATTTTTCCAACAATATCAAGATTCTTAGGCAGCAAGAATCTCAAAATTACTAGTAACTCTAGCATAAAAAATCCTTTACTCCTGTATTTAGTAGACATCCTAAGCCAAATTTTTCACTATAATGGAATGAAAGACTTCAGTTTCCCGTAGTTGTGCAATGGCTTTTGTCACAGTACTGGACTTACTAGAGCTTCTGATATTAATTGACCTTAAAGTTTTTCTTTGCAAATAATGGAAAACCATTTATAAATCTGCTTTTGAACTCACAATAATTTATAAAAAAAATAAAGTAATTTGGGATACAGTTGACATCTACAAATTGAGATATTGAGAACTGACCCTTTTTCAGGACCAGCCTGTAATCTGTAATCTCTTCTGTGTATTAGCAAAGTGCATGAAAAATGTGCCTCATCTGTTTTCTCTTACAGTGGCATAGAGGGGTATAGCTGGATTATTGAATTACAGTTCTTAAATTTAATTTAAAGCCAATAGTCTCTTTTCTTTGACTTAGGTGTGTTGGTTGAGGCCTCTCCTGATTTCCATGTTTGCTGAACAAAGTACTTTTTTTGCCAAGTTGGAAAAAAAGCTTACTGTTTTCTCTCTCTTTTCAGAGCAAGATGGGATATTTAGCTCTGCTGCTATGCACTGTTCACGCACTGGTGTTTGCTTGGAATAAGTGGGTTGATGTTAATCAATTTATTTGGTATACACCACCTTCATTTATGGTAGCCGTTTTACTTCCTATTGTAGTTCTGCTTTGCAAATGCATATTACTCCTCCCATGTTTTAGGAAAAAGATAAAAAAGATCAGATGCGGTTGGGAAGATAATGTACAAACCAATCAAACCAGTGTAACTTCCAGACTGTAGCTTAAATATGGACATATACTTTGTATGTATGAAAATCTGCTCAAGGCCATGAAATGTTCACCCGCAAGCTCTGTTTTCACATTTTCCATAGACGTTTCTTTCTCATTTTTCATTTCAGCTTCAGGAACATGGAATACTTGATGCAGTTCGAACTTTTTCTAAGACAAAGAGTGGAAACATTCATTTTTCACTCTATTCATTGTTACGGTATCTGATCATTTATTTCTTCTGACTCACTCCTTCTAAAATCCAAGGTCTTCATTGTCTCAATCCTAATTCTTTCAAAGGCAAAAGCAATCATAAAGCATTGTTACAGATGACCACAGAAAGTCAATAAAAAATTACACCACAAAACCCTGGAATGCCTCCCCCAGCCGTATTTGTTTGCTCCTTCCTTAAATCTCCAAATTACAATGGGACAACAACTAGAGTATTTATCATCCCATTCCCCCTTATTGCCTGCATCCTGTGTTTCATTCTGTGGAATGGGGACCTTGGCACATGAACCAGACAGAAGCTGTGTATTCCCGACAGGCCTTGAATTTAGGCAATTGAGCAAGCACAATTGCAGGGAACTTTACAAGGTAAATCTCTCCTGAGGCTTGGGCACAGTCTAAAAAAAGATGGCGATCTGAGTCTAAAAATTAGGTGTGTCTGTTTGCTTAAAACGATAAAACATTTCCCATTTTTTATTCCGTGAACATGTCCTTTTGTTTCTGATGCTGGAAATTTTCCATGCTTTTGACCTAAGCCTACAGTAGTTGACATGTGCTAAGCTTTATTTGCACAAATTATTCCAGTGGGATAACTCATGTCAGGTAAATGTGTTTTTGTGTTTACTCTAGGGATAGCACAATTGTGTGACTGGAAGAAAAACATTAAAAATAGACATTTGAATTTTGACATTGATTTGGTGAGATTTTCATGTAAAATGGCTTCTGAATGCATTTGCTTTTACAAGAATTTTCACGTAAACTATTTAAACCTCACTTTCCTTATGTTGCATAAGTCTGGCTGAATGTTTTAAATTAATAACTCATTTCTTAGTATCTATTTTTAAATATGTTATGCAGTAGTTAATATTTTCACCCAGCACCAGGAACATTTCTACCACTCTCTGTGAATGAGTTGACTAGGACATGGACTGACGATGCCACCTGTTGCTGGGATCATCTGAATGATGAATTGTAATTGGTAATGGCTCCAGTAATAAAATAAACAGGAAAACAATATATGTGTAAAAATAAATACTTAATATATGGGCTAATGATTCTGTTGTACATTTGTGGACTTGGTACAATGAGCATAAATAGCAGCCAAATTAAGTAGCTACAGGGATACCACATTTTGTATTTTCCTGGTTATAACTCCATTCAACTTAAAAGTTAGCTATGTTATTTGCACTTAATGTACTATGAAAATAACTTGGGACGTGGCGGCCTGTATAGACTGAAATGAGTGGCATTGTGTATCAAATCAGTAATGCATGACAGAAGCAAACACTCTGTAAAACACAGGAAGCTAGTCTGCAATGTGAATCTAAGAAATTTCTAACAGAACAGGAGAAGTGTGACTGTCAATGCACTAAAATTTACATTTGTAGAAATAAAATAAATATTTTAAAAGTCATATGAGAGATTAAGAATAATGTTTGCCAAAGGTTTATTCAGAATATTACCTGCACTTTGATGTCAGGAGTCATATGAAAATAATAAAATCATTTTTCTAGTGGAATATGCTGAGGCAAGTGCAATGATAATCCCTTTGTGTTCTGCATTGTCCACTGGCTACTCATAAAGCGTGCTCAAACTTACTACTTACGACAAAGCTGAGACTGTAAGTATTCCAAGCAACCTCTGTATACATCCATTGAAAAGAATGATGTTTGGTTTTATCAAAATACATACTAAATTATATTAAATAGTGCTCTCCCAAAACAACCCTACTGCTTCCTTACTTAGAAAAGCTGAAGAACTTAATTCAGTCTCCAGCTTTGTTAAATTCTGGTCAAATAGTTGGACTAATTGTTTACAGCTGGTCAGAGAAGCCACCCATTTGACACAAAGGAATATGAATAGCCTCAGGTGTAACAAAGCATCTGGCACAAAGAGCAGAACTTGACCCTTCATAACTGGAAAGGGGAGAATGAAGACAATCCTTAGAAGAAGCCATTCAAAGCTATTCATATGGCATGTATAAAATAAAATCAAGGCAAATTGATATGTGTATGCATGTAGAGAGCAAAATAGTTCAAGGTTTTGCAATACCTGCGCAAAGCCAGCAATGGACTTCAGTTGTTACATGTCTCTGATGTATTCGTCAGAGATACAGAATTTAAACCCTAGGAGACACTTACAAATTATTGAAGGAACTTGAGGAATTTTATGACAAGTTTACCTGGGTGGTGAGATTCCAGAATACTATTCCTGAGAAGTGGTAACAACAATCTGCCCAGGAAGCTACAGCCAGGGCTGTGCTGACAATGGCTTACTGCAAATTCCTATTGACAGCAGCATTTACTGTAAACAGTCCCTCTGTTTGGCCACTCTTCTCTGTTCTCTCAGTTCCACAAGTATTTTAAGCTGTGAAGTTAATAAGACAAGGGAATTAAATCCAGTTGAAAAGGAATGCAAGGAAAAGAATGATATAGCCAGACCCATGCACTGGTGTGATTCACCTGACAGGCGTGCACACATGCTAGCAGGAAGGACAAGAAAAGGAATGGTTACAAGTGCTTCTGAAATTCAAAACTTCAGCTATTTCATCCTGTTTCAGTAGAAAGAATGTTTCATTGCTTCACTTATTTGTCATGTCCTTAGTTTTCCATGAATCAGTAGGCAAAAATGTGTTCTAGAAATTGTAACTGAAAAACATACAAAACTGATTGATTTCTACATGACTGTGCACTGTATGGCTTCATCTGTAGAAATGATAATCTCACATCTTCCTTTTTTTTCTGCTATATCCATAGTTTCTATTGGTGTCCCTTGATAACATGACAGGTTATGTTAACCATTTTTGAAATTCAGACTAATTCCATTTAAGCTGATTTTCTTAAAATGACATTAAATTAATAACTTAGAACAACAAAACAAAAACAGATTCTTGAAAACATGCTGAATCCACCCCTGGAGAATGTAGTCTGCTGTAGTCAGTGTAAGTGTCTAGCAATGGCTGACTATTGCCACTAATTTTTTTCAGTAGTGACAGGAGTCCTTGGCCCCATCAGTATGCTACAGCTGCTGATGTCAAAATAATTTCTTTTGGTGAGACCTTGGACTCCTTAAAAGAATCTCACTGAATTCAGTTGTACAAGGGTTCAAATTTTGCATCACTGAACTCTTCTGTAGCTAGAATGTAACATTTGAATGGGGGTGGTGAGGCTAATTTATTAAGAATGCATAATAAGTTTTGAGAGATTTTCAAATTAAAATATATAAAACCAGTCAGCAAACCAAACTCTATGAACCACAGCTACTTCCAGTAAAGATGATGCAACAGAAGCTATAGTTCGTCTTTCTTTGTTTTTTCTTTTTATGTATATTTCATCAAAAGTATATTACTGAGATAAATATGTCCTTGACTTGGATAAAAATTTATAGTCCCTGTGGGACTGGTAGAATACTGCCACTGCTACTGAAGGAAGTATTTGGTCTTTAAATTTCATCTTTCGTGCTCGCTATTAAAAAGGAAGTGAGGCAAGTGTGGGTTTTTTTGAACTGGACAGTCAATCTTGTACTTTGCAGTTATGTGCAGTCTTCATATATACGCTGACACTATTTTGCTGGATGTACTCTACTTAAAAAGAATTTTCCATGTGAATGTCTCCATTACTTGAAAAGATGGGGGGCCTACAGGGGGCCCATAGGGATGCTGGAGAGGGACTCTTCATTAGAGACTGTAGTGACAGGACAAGGGGTAACGGGTTAAAACTTAAACAGGGGAAGTTTAGGTTGGATATAAGAAGGAAATTCTTTCCTGTTAGGGTGGTGAGACACTGGAATAAGTTGCCCAGGGAGGTTGTGGATGCTCCATCCCTGGCAGTGTTCAAGGCCAGGTTGGACAAGGCCTTGGGTGATTTGATTTAGCGTTGGGTGTCCCTGCCCACGGCAGGGGGTTTGGAACTAGATGATCTTAAGGTCCTTTCCAACCCCAACGATTCTATGATTCTATGAAAAATAACTTACTGCTGGACTTAAGGAATGGCCATGTAACGCATCCCTATATATTTCTCTGCCATTTTTTCCAGTCCTGTGATTCATGTATAATACTGAATGGCATTTTTGTCTTGCCTGTCCACCTGTACCTGTGCATATACAAGAATTATTTTTGAACAGTGCATCTCCTTCATTCAAAAATATTCTATGTATTCTAACCGAAAATCCTTAAAAACAAAACAAAACAAACAAGCAAACAAACAAATAAAACAAAACAAAACAAAAACCCCCAAAAACCAAACACCAACAAGAAGCTGGAATAGGAAAAAACAAGCCACTTGCAAGGCACCTTAAACATCTCTGCAACAGTTCAGATCTCTTAACAACTGATGGCACTCATAAGTGAAATAATGATAACTTTCTCTTATGCCTTCTAATTTGACTAAGTACATTTACAAAGATATGAACATCCTAAATTATTTATTCCCCAAAAATGATAGACAAAGGGTTATTATGGGGCAGAGGAAGTCTGGGGCTGTGAAGCTATGCAAAGAAGGATTAACATAGAATCATAAAGAGAACAATTCGAGATCTGGGACAAAGAGGAAAAGAGACATTGCCAGCACTCAGATTTTTTTTAAGAGAAAGGGTAAAGAAGCCCAGTGGAAAAATAGGAAAAATAAGTAGGTGGGGGATACCAAATGAGATTAATGCAACACTGAGTTGACAAGTAAAATGGAGGACAAGTGAATGACAGATTGTAAAGAGTGTGAAAAATATGAAGTGAATCCTTGAAAGAGAGGGTATGAGGGGGGTATCCACATGGAGCTGGGGAATTTAATGAACAAAGAGCCCAGGTGTGTGCAGAATTTGGCCTGCAGAACTGATTAAGCTGCAACCATTTCTCCATCCCTGAAATACCATTTGAGGAATTTCTGGGCAAATTTGTTCAAATTCCACTGATATTTATGAATACCAGCAAGTTATAAGTGGTTCTGTGACTTGATGGAATTATTCTCTGAGATGTGACCCTATGATTTTAATATGAATGAAGAATATACTGTTTCTGAATCTGGGGAGACATAAGTCATAGATATTACTCCAGTTTTCCTAACAATCTAAACATAAACCGAGTTATGTTCAAATAGATTACGCTTATAGTGGAGCAGACTTGGCTGCTTTACTTCCTGGTAAAGTGTACAAAATATTGTGCTAAATGAAGGAAAATGTTTATGTAAGACACAATGAAGATAAGCCACTCTTAAATGTTACTTACACAAGATAAGGAACCATTTGAAACCAGATTTAAATGGTGCATGAGACTATATTCAGAAAAGTAATTCCTAATAACTTCAGGTTTATCCTTGTTCTGATACCACTATTCTACCGTAAATTTTTAATCTTCACCATTTAGTTTTTGCAGAGGAAAAATTCCCAGTGAAACCAACAGCACTTTTACGTCGCTATTCAGAGTCAGGGTTGCCCCCTGCAGTCACATAAATACGGCAGGTCTGTGTTCTCCTTGACACAATTGCCAATAAATTGTTTACCTTCTCCAGTGTTTGGGATGTACTCTATTCTGCTGTGTACCTGCCATCAAGACAGCCTTTTCAAAGGAATAGCATTAAATTTTATTACCATTTTATTACCAGAGCCTGGACTGGAGCATGCCATATCACAACACAGCAGCTGAGCCACAAAATATGCTACTCACCAACAGCCCAACTTCATTCAGCCCTGTTTAACATCCTGTTAAACTTGCTAAAGTTATTCTAAGTTCCTCCCTGAAAACTCTTACATATAATAGGGTTCTTACATGTTTCTGACACCGAGTTGCTAAAAAGAGTAAGGGAAAATTGATAGTTGGGAATGGCAGTGGTGAGGAAGAGGAAAATACAGTCTAAGAGGGAATGGAATACACTTAGCTACTAGAATGAGGTGAGGGTGGGTAAATGAAGTAGGAGGAAACTGAGAGCCTGAAACAACTTTGCAAGACGGAAGCCAGGGGTAAGGCTGCTTTCACCTGTCTGTAAAAGGCCTAATCTACTTCATCCTCCTGATGAGGTGGTCGCTAGCAAACATTCACAATAGTGTCACCCTTGCTGGTCTGCCCTTTAATCCTGACCCATAAGCTCTTGACTTACTCACATCATCCACCCAAAGACAGAACTCCAGGTATTCCAGGTGCTCTCTCCACATGAAGGCCAGCTTTTCCACCTCGCCTTCCTGGCCTGTCGTTCCTAAAAAGCTTGTATCCATTCATGACCACATGCCAGTCATGCAACCTCTCCCACCATGTCCATGTAATTGCAATGAGATCAAAGCCCAGCAACTGCATGTTGATCTCTAATTCATCCTCTTTGTTTCCCATACTACATGCATTGATCTACAAACACTTCAGAGAGGTATTCAAGTGTGTCAGTTTCCTAGGAAGAGTGCAAGAAGATACCTTACAGTCATATCCAGCAGGCACTTCTTTGGCTTCGCCTCAACTTGGAAGGCAGTAAACGTGTTCTTCAATTGCAAGTCTTCAGGAGGAGCAGGAGCCTTTCTCCTACTACGGAGAGTGACCAGTTTCCAGCCTTCATCTCCTACAGATTTTTGACTTACTGACTGACATGGCACAGACCCCACCTGCATCTCTACCATAGTGGGGGGTTAAACCTATAGGGTCTCTATCTATCTCTTGCTCACCTTTATGAATGCTACATAGCATGCTTACTTCTTCTTTTAACTCTCTGACCTGGCAATATAGCTCATCAACAACAATACACCTCCTGCAGAAGGGATGACTGTCAACACCAGCTTCACAGAGAAGCACCATGCACTCCCTGCAACCTGGGACCTGCAGAGCTACATCTGCTCTCAGAATGTCTGTCTGGGTGGAAGCCTCTAGCACAGCTTACATAGCAATTTCAACAGCTACCAGAGAACAAGCTCTGTAGTGTGTCGTAACCACATCATAGGGAGCGTACGTACACTACTAGGACTGGGGACAAAGTGACCTCCTTGTGCCCTTCTGTGCTAACTGCTGTGCCCATTCGCCTCTGTGACACAACTGCTGCATCTGCTTGTTGCTTCTGTTAGCTGCAGTCAGATAATCGCAGAATGGTGCCCAGTGCATTACCAGGACTAGAGAGGATTCAATGAAACTAGTTGGAAATCAGTTTACAACCAATTAGGAAAGTGCGTCTTTATGCCGTGGGCAGTGAACCTCTGGAGCCTGCTGCCACAGAGGGCTAGGGAGGCAAACAGTATGAGCATGTTCAAAAGGGAGTTAGACAAATTCAGAGACAACAGCCCCTAAAACAACACTGAAAGGACCTTGCAGACATGTACCCTATGACATCACATGGTTTTAGGAGGAGAGGACAAAGTACAGCAGCCAGGCTTGCACGCTCTCCTTAAACAGCATTTTGGTTTGCTGCTCTTGAAAATATACTAATTGGTTAGATAGACTATTTTTCTAACCAGGTAGGGTGTTCCTATATTTCAAGAGGAAATATCTGTCAGACTGACATGTTCCTCTAAGTTCTATGGCTGGAAAACAAATGTGCTGGGAATGCCAACTTAAATCCTGAAGAAAAAGCTATTGCCTTGATCTTGAAAAGAACTTCTTAACTCTCAGGCTTTGTAGCAACTCAACTGGCCTCAGTTCATTTCTGTAGTATTAACTACACTAATCTTCACAGGACTAAGAACAGAACTGGTATTTCATTGTTCTATAAAGATACAGATTTTCCTCTTGCGTGTTAAGCTGATCTTGAATTACCATGGTTTCATTTTTATTTGTCAGGGAATATTTTACACAGCTGGCACAGTCCCATTCAGTGAAACAAAATGTTCAGAATAAACTAGCTGAAGACCTAACCTATGGCAAGGAATATGTAATAAGAAGGTTACAAATATTTTACATGTTAAATGATACATTTCTACATTTTCACAAACATGATGCTATGTATTACACATTTTGCTTCTCCTCTCAAGAAAAAACTGTGGCCTGCAGCTTTGTGAAGGCAATTTGAACTCGAAGAGCTAAAATCCTGTTAGTAAAACAAACACACCTGTTTTAGGCTGTCAAATGGTGATCAAACCACAATCTAGCCTATGCTTCCCTCAGCTACTTCAGTATTCAGGCAAGTATTATTGTCTTTCAGTTTTGCAATATCCGTTCTTCACTAGAAAGGACATAGGTCTATTTTTTGTCAACAGGTCAACTGACTGAAAGTTTTGCTCTGGATTTAGTTTGTATTATAAAAATAATCTATTTTCCCCCTGGTTTTGCATCCAACAATTCTTGCAGGCACAAGATCATACTTTTAGAAGCTGGTGTCTCACTTTGTAGATGCCTTTTAAGTTGAGCAGCCACAAACCATGAAGAAGAATTCTGACCTCATATAATCTATACCACAAAGCAAGTGTTTCAGAGTTATAGGGAGAAAGGGAAAGGTCATACATGACCTCGTCCTCCATACAAAGCCAAGGACAAAGGTCCTGAAACCTCTTAACTGGCCTTCAACAATAACTATGGAAAACCGTAGTCAGAAAAATCTAGGAGAGGTTTCCTTCCTTCAGCTTTTTCTGGTGAATAAATTTAATCTGCTAGATCATAAAAGCAGAAACAATCCTCACTGTTTTATTACTTAGATTGCCACAGAAATTGAATTGTAAGCATAGATCTCCTCTACTTTTGGTTGCTTTGGGGTTTGGTTTTTTTTTGTGGAGGTCCTCCATTTTGGATGAATTGCCCTTAATTTATAATTGTTCTTAGGAAGAAGGAGATACCTTGTCTTGTTTTGTATGACTTGCTAGGATTTCTCAGTAATGGCTTATTAAATGTGCTCTATATAAAGGTTTTAATCTTCTCTTTCATTCTGTCTTCTTTTTCCTTTCCTTTTTTCCTTTCCTGTTTTCTTTCCTATTTTCCCATCTCCTTTCTCCTGTCTCCTTTACTATCCTTCCCTTCTCCCCCTCTCTCTCTCCTTCCCTCCCCTTCCTTCCCCTGTCCTCTTCTCTCCTTCTCTCTTCTCCTCGAAAGAATACCTAAATGTTTTTATTTATCTATTTCAGTTTGTCCTTTCCTTCCTTTTGGTACTGAAATTCAGATCCTACAAGGTCTGAAAGAAGTAGTGATACCTGGACAGTTAGTGAAAAGGGAACATCAGAAATAGTGAAATCCAAAGACTACAAGAAGGGAAGAGATTTTAGTTGAGGTATTTACCATTCATTTTTGTTCTTTGTTTAGTTAGTGGTTAGGGTTTTTTGTGGGTTTTGGGCTTTTTTTTTCAGATTGTCTTTATTAAAAAAGCAACATATTTTAAGTAAACAATGACATCAGATTAATTAAAAAAATCAGAGAGAAACAAAATACTACAATATTTTTTTTTAAGAAAACAACAAAGTAAAAATAAATTTCAATTCTCTAAATATCTCAGATCCATTTTGTTCTTATAAAGAATGGGTAAGAGGTATAAGTTTTATTTTTAGTGTAATTGCAGCTGCCATAAGAAAGAATTGGCCTGAATGTTCCTGGCTGGGAAATACTGTATTTTTCTGCTAAGTTACGAAATTAGCTGTGCTGAGGGTCGTATGCCAGAAACAATTGTATTTGGGTTTGTTGCCCTGATAGGAAGCAAATTTTTGTGTGTTTGTTTTCACTCTCTTGCCACAGGGAAATCCCCAGGGCTCTGCTTTCACCTTGCCAAGAGGAAGAACCAGAATATCTGTTTCCATTTGCCAATTGGAAACTCTTTTGTTATGTTCCATCCTTTAAAGGAAGAAATAATAATGCTGCCCTTTGCTAAAGATTTTTGCAAATTACTTTGCTAAAGAAAAAAAAACACCTGCTAAGAGAAAATAATATCCTTTCTTTAACAGATTGTTTAAGATAGCCCTTTAACAGGATAGCTGAGAATTATGTTGCCCATAGATCTCTCTCTATAATTTTAGAGAACCGTATCAGTTTTATCCTCTCACTAATGAGACATGGTCCAAGTTTGCAGAAAGTTTAAGTATACAAAATGTTTGTATATATGCTTGCTGTCATGCTAAACGCCATGGAACTCTTCATATTTCTCCTGCTTGAACGGGTCAGTTACACAGCAATGGAAGGGAGGCTGTAGCTCAGTCCCAGTTTCAAAAGAGGATATTCAAACTGCAAAAAGAAACAAACAAACAAAACGAAAAAAAAAAAAAGAAAAGTTCCAAGGAAAACATAGGGTCAAGTTTTAAAGGTACTAGATATCAAGTTAGTGGTGTCTGTTCAACAGGCTGGTAAATGATCATGACTTGAAACTTTCCTCATTTATCCCTGTGCAGAAAGGCTAAAGCTAGGTAGGTTTGAACAGAGTGAGAGGAGAAACAGCTGGAGAAGAAATTAACAATGTAGGTGAGAAATGACACTGAATGACATCTGTGGGAAACCAAGTGGGCTAGGCATGAAGGACCAGGGGCAGAGATGGCACACCCTGCATAGAGCTGGCTAGAAGAAAGAACCTGTGATGGTTGCACACGGTAAACAGCTGCACAAGAACCAAGAAACAACAGAATTCAAGTGTCATTAACCATATACTATCTGTGTAAGAAAAAAGCCATCTCCCTGTTAAAAAGTCAGAACAGATCTTATAATACACCATCTCCTAAAGGTCTAAGTCTTCTGATCAAGACTTATGCTGGATTAATAATGTAAAATAAAGCCCACTAAAAAGCAATCACAATCAGATTTACAGCCTTCTTATTAAGGCTATAATTCAAATAAATTAGAAATTACAGGACCGTGACTACTCTGATTATGCATGATGCACTATCATTTTGAGGTGCATAAGTTACTTTCATGACTAAATATGCCTATTTTAATATAAATGCTTTTATGGCGACAAGAGTTGTATAAAGTTGTATGTAAAGAGAATCAGCCAAAAATAATAGAAAAGAAAAGAACATTCTGCTTTTTTCTTTTGGTATGTTTGTTGGTTGGACTAAATTTTTTGAGCTCATATTACTGTAATTGTACTGACTACAGAAAAATAAGACTGGGATGATGGTTTTTGAATCAATAGCAAAGAAAAGAAGAACATTAGAAAAAGGAACTGGAGGGCTGAAATAGTTCTCACCATGGAAAGGGCCGATTCAGTTCTGAGTAGTGTGCCAATGGACTCACCTTTCCACTGGCTTCTATGGAGTATTAACCCTGTCCTCACTGTATGGGAGCAAAAACACAGTCTGGGAAATCAGGCAACAGGTTTTCTACACATCTGTTTACCAAATTTAAAAATACTGTAGAAATACATGTTTTCAATGTCAGGAAAATGACTTATTTAATAATTGGGGGGAAATGGCCTCTGAACTACACAGGAAAAGTTTCTCAGCTCTCTTTTCAAATTCTATGGTATGCTTGTTTGTGATTATGTATTGAAGCAAATGTTTGAATTAATTATATGCTTTATTCTGCTTAAGTCCTCAGTTAAAGCACTACAGAAACAAGTCAGCATGCACACACAAAGGATCAAAACAGGTATGTTCAGTGTATCGCTGCAATCATAAGGCTCCTTTCAATCATCTGTGCATGTATTAGTTTTTTTGCTGCAGCATGAGAGACATACATTATTATGCATGTTGGTCAGTTTTAAATGTGTAAAACACAAACAGACGAGGGTTACAAATTGTTACATATACAGCACAGCTTAAGGAAAGATGGAATTATTTGGTAAATCAGAAGCTACACTTTTTCAGGAAAACTCTCCATTTGTTTTCAGCTGGAAATTTCCTTGGCCAAGCAACACAGAATTCAGATCTTGGACTTCAGCTTTGTGTTTATGCGGCTGAAGCCTGTATGTCTTCTCATTTTGTATAACACTTGTTATAATGAGAATTTTGTATAACAAGTACACAGAGTACACAGCAACCATGGGGAGTGACCTCCCTGCTACCTACACCAGGGCAAGCCAGCCTGGGCTGCCCGCACATCCAACACCCACAAGGAATTAATTTATTTTTTATGCTGAGGGTGGTGAAACCCTGTCCCAGAGACGTGGTGGATGCACCATCCCTGGAGACATTCAAGGCCAGGCTGGATGTGGTTCTGGGCAATCTGATCTAGGTAAAGATGTTCCTGCTCACTGCAGGGGGGGGTGGCCTGGATGACTTTTGAAGGTCGCTTCCAACCCAACCCAAACCATTCTATAATTCCATGACTATGATTCCTCACCGCTAGCCCTGCAGCGGGTACTGGTTGAGGGCCAGCATCACCCTTCTGCCAGGATAGAACAAGAAAAATCGGCCTGAGGAGAGCTCCCGCTGAAGAACACACCTGGGCCAGAGTAGCCGATGAGGGCAGGGGCCCAGGAGGAGAGGTGCGTTATGCATTCGGGGCCGTGAGCTCGCCTGGGGACCGACGAGGTCCCAACGCTGTGCCAGCGGGACCCCGAGTTTGGGGGTGCTGCGCAGGCTTGAGGGAGTTGCGCAGTGACTGGGTGCCGAGTTCAAGGGCACCGCGGGCCCGGCCATGTCGGCCCTCTTCTCCCACATGCAGCAGACCCCCAGGACTGCCACCCCACAGCCACCTCAACCCCAGGGGCAGCGCTCCGCTGCTCGCCTGGCCGCGGCGTAGGAGCGGCCGCAGGGGGCGGGTCGCAGCGGCAGGAGAGGCACCGCCTTCCTGCCCACCCGCCCTCCCGCCCGCCACTGCGGGCAGGAGTCTGAGGCACAGAGGTGGCGGCGCTGGTGGAGGTGAGCTACTCTGGGGCCGGGGCAGGAGGGGCTCCATCCCCGCTGGGCGCCCCCTCGGGCCGGCCGTGTCCACCGTCGCCCCGCGGGTTTTCCCCGCTGTCCATCGCTGTGGCGGTGGCCTCCCGCCGCAGCTGGACCGGGCTCTGGCGGGCCTGGCGGTGACAGCTGCCCTCCACCCGGAGTGGGTCGGGCAGCGGGGCTGCGTGCGGCCGGCCCGCGGCAGCCGTGAGGGGCAGCCGGGTGCCTGGCGGTGATGTGGAGCCGGGCTGCCCTCGCCCCGCGGCGGCCGGGCCTGGCCGCGCTGCCCCGGCTCTGCCCGGGGTTACGGAGGAGGAGGGGCGGCGAGCAGCCGGGCCGTGGGGTCGCCGCTCTTGTCATGGGTGATGTTGTCATTGCAGCTGGAGATGCTGGCCAGGACCTGGGCCCCGCCGAGTTCCTCAGGGGTAGACACCCGCACCGCGCTACCGCCCGCCAGCCTGCCGGGGGGAGACCGGCCTGCGCCCGGCCAGCGACTCGCCTCAGTCCGTGCCCCGTAAGGTGACGCCCGAGCGGGTACTCACAGGTTCAGTGACTGCTCGGGTCTGCGTGCGCTCAGGCTTCTTCTCCAGTAGTTGTTTTTCCAAGAGCTGGTTTTCACATCTGTGTCACCTTCTGGCTGACATAGTTCTGTCGTGTTTTCTTAGCTTATCTAAGGGCAGATGTCAAATTTATGTCACTACTACTCTGTTTTGTGCCTGTGAAGCCAGATATTTTGTAAAATAATAAAAAAGGGTTTGTTGCAGTCTGCTACTGAGTAACCCACCTTAGATAGTTCTTATCATCTGCTTCCCATCTATTTACAAATTGCTTGCTCAGTAAATTTTTTCCAGAGGCTGAAGTTAGGCTAACAAGTTTTTGCTTTCCTCAGTTCCCCTTCCCTCTTTTAGACATGCATGCTAGTCTGTCTCTCTTGTCCTCTCTGAGTTCTCAAGATGTCACTTCAATCATCGTTTTAAGCATTTAAGCATTTCATAAGCATTTGCTGAGTTGAGAATCTTTATCTTACCTTTATCCTTTACTCTTAACTTACCTTTTCCCACTTTAACCTCGCCTTCTGTCTCCCTGTAAATGGAATTTCAGGAAATATCTATTCACAGTTAACCTTTCTGCTGAGAGTTGAAATAAAGATGACATTTAACACTTTGTCCTACTTTGTGTCACCTATAGTTTATTCCTTTTCCTGTGAAGTTATAAACCTTGCATCCTCTCTTTTATTGTATTATGGAACCTTTACTTGTTGCCCTTCATGTCATTCACTGCTTATAACTCATTTCTGTTCTGTTGCTGTTCTGATTTTATCCCTATGTGATACCACTGTCTCTTTATAATGTTACTTAGCCATGCACATACACACCTTCTAATTATTTTTTTTTTGGTCTGATTTTATTTTATTTTTTTTTAGGTTATTAAAGCTCTCCCAATGCAGTTAAAACAGTCTTATACACTCTCTGGCCTATTATTGTGCATTTAATATAGTCCCTTTCAGTAACTGCCAGCTCTTTGATCCCTTCCATCTCTTAAATTACTTGCCGAAGTCATGTCTGCCTATCCCCTGAGGTTTTTTTATGAAGTCTGTTATTCTGTTCCTCAACTCTACTTTCCTTATAATAGGCAGTGAGAAACTTTGTCATGTTTGCTTCTGTGAGAGCCAGTCACCAGAGCACTTCCACATGTTCAAATCTTGATGTCCACTCTCCTAAGGATCCTTTGGACAAAAACTGGAAGTAGACTGCAGTATGGTTAAATGGTGCTGGTAGCCCATTTCCTCATGGTGGTTCCCTTTCTATCCCAAAGTTTTGCAGCACCTTCGCATCACATGGCATGAACTAAAGTGCGCATCTGTAGTCATCTGGTGGAAGCATGTGTGTTCTGTCATATCTAGCTGACATATATCTCTTATGTGATCAAAATACAGCTATTCTTATTATGTTCCTGGATGTGAGCTCATCATGGTTCAGGAAATACTAGTAGTTTGGTCATGTGTTAGATACATTTCAGGTCATGTGGTAACAAAGAAATCAATGTTTTTTCAGTGCATGCATGAAAATCTGTGTGGTATGCTTTTGCCAGAAAGGTTCACTTTTAGAATCTTTCCTTAGAATAGTGGTTTTGTGATCACTGTCATTATTGCTTTCCATATGTAGAATCTCAGTCCAGTTTCAGTGAGTTCTTCCTTTCTAGTTAAAGGTGAAATGAAAAGCACTCATTCTTCTAAGTAGCTTCCTCCAACTTCTGAAACTCAAAGGTACTTTGAATTGTGGAAGGTTGTTCACTACACATACTGTATTCCTAGCTGATGGCTGCATAAAGTCCCCTATTTATGCTTAGTTACCATCACATCACCTTCTGGTGATGTGATGGTAACTAATCCATGGTGGCTTATGAAAAGGTTCATTCAGTTCCTCTTTTGCACATGGGCTGGAATAGCTCCCAAGAGAGTAACCTCGTGGTTTCTCTTTTCTTCTTAGCCTGCCATTCCTCATTGCTTCCTTCATTTTCAGAACTCATTCCTGTTCTACAGTGCAGAACCACTTATGTCTTAACTGTGGTTTCAGGTGATAACTTCCCTCCTGGGGAATGTTTTGTTGATTTTTTTATGTCTGTTTGTCTTTGTTACAGCTATACTGCAGTTCTGTGAACTCTGCTCTCCAAACCTATAGCAGTATTTCTTTTAATTTTCTGTGAACCTTAGCATCTGTTCTTCAAAGCCTCCCTTACAGCACTGAATTTGAATCCTAAAACTCTCTTCCTTTTTATTATTGCATGAAACCTCTCTCTTTTCCTGCCATTAGCTCTTCATGGAATGCTCTCCCATGTGTTTGTCTTCAGGATTTATCTTCTCTGCTTAGTCGGAAAATTCTATTGAGTGCATTTTTGACCTCTGGCTTTGAATCCTTTACCTTTGCACCCAACATTTAGTTCTTATGCATCCACCGCCAGACCTAGAAGTCTGACCTAGCAGTGTCATTGGTGATCTTATGAATAGGCCTTGACAAATTTCAAGGCAATTGAAATTGGCAAGTTGTCTTTGCCAGTGGATGCTTGTGGGCAGCCCATCTCCTAGGCGGACAGGTATGTCAGATGGATGTCTGTCATGGTGGTACAATGACATTTGCAGGTTTGAGATTTTTGCATCCATTCTGTCCTGGCCAATATAGGATACCCCAATAACAACCTGCATAAGATTTTAATGGAGTTCAGCTTCCCTGAACTCAGTGTCCTTATACCAGACACAGGCCAGCTATCTTTACCTTCTAATATTTTTCATGATTATCCAGGATTCTTTACATGTATCTTATCCCATTGACCATTAGTTTCAGGAGCACAGGGTTATCTTGTTATCCAGTATTCCAGTGGAAGATAGGAATAGAAGATGGAAAAAGTATTATTTCCTTCTGTATCATTGAAGTGCCTGAAGTATTATATGTTTCTTCTTTTACAAAATTGATTTGCATATACTTTATTAAGGAGAAAATAAAACATGAAACTTAGAACCACAGATTTTGCTCACAGAGGTGTTTATGGATTCTGATGTCTCATAAAATTGTATTATGCTAAATTTTTCCTTTTGTTGCTTGTTTTGTTTTGTTGTTTTTTTTTCCCCAGAAGAAGTCATTGTAGGTGTGGTGTCTTGGAAGTATGGAATCAATCTCTATGATGGGAAGTCCTAAGAACCTCAATGAAACTTTTCTACCAAATGTTGCCAATGGCATCAAGGATGCCCGTAAGATCACAATAGGCATCATTGGAAGCGGAGACTTCGCAAAGTCATTGACAATTAGACTTATCAGATGCGGGTACCACATAGTTGTAGGAAGCAGAAACCCTAAACTTGCTGCTGAGTTCTTTCCTCATGTGGTTGATGTCACTCACCATGAAGATGCAGTAGCGAAAACAAACATCATTTTTGTAGCCATACACAGAGAACATTACGCCTCTTTGTGGGACCTCAAACATTTACTCGCTGGTAAAATTCTGATTGATGTCAGCAATAATACAAGAATAGACCAATATCCGGACTCCAATGCAGAGTATTTGGCATCACTTTTCCCAGATTCCCTGGTTGTTAAAGGGTTCAATGTCGTTTCAGCTTGGTCACTGCAGTTAGGACCAAAGGATGCCAGCAGACAGGTAAATGTTATATTTGTATTAATGTAACTTCTTTATAAGATGAAAACGACGGGAACTGAATGAAAGAGGCAGAACTCATGAGTTTTATCCTGCCTGACATAGCATGCCTGAAATGCTGGGCCTTTAGTTTAGCTTTATTGGCTACTAAAACTTTCAGAGTCTAGTTCATTCCACTGTAAGATATATGGAGTAAGTGGTCCAAATTGTTTCCTGGGATGTTTCTTGTTTCCTGTTTATTGCAGAGGAAATGTGGATACTAGCTTAGACTACGTAGTTGACCTTCAGATGACTACAGACAGAGGAGAGGAGTTGGGTCTTAGTGTCTTCTGTAGGAAATATATTAAGTTTTGTCCTTATGCTCTGTACAGTGATAGAAGCAGCCTTTCCCAGAGTATTTTAATTTCAATATTGATTTACATGGCATGAGCTATTGGAAGAGATGCACAGAAATCTGAGGTCCTGATCAAAGGGCTTAGGAGTCAGCTGTTCTAAAAATGCACTCGTTCAGCATAACGGCAAAGTGAAAGAAAGAATTTATCTAGCTTTTAGAATGTCCCAAGATCATAAATATGGGGAAGCAGAAGGAGGCACATATGTTTCTAAGTGATCATTCATTTGATCCAGGACTACTTGGGAACATCATGTTCAAGTTCCTTCCCAGTGTGTTCCCCAAATCCATCCTGCATATAGGAAAGGCAGCTTTATGTTTTTCATACTTTGCTGAAGTGATAGAAAGGATTTAAGTTTACGCAAGAACCCAGCCCTTCATGGTGTTATGGACTCTGAGAAACACGTGAGAAATGACTGGTATAATATGACTGCTGGAGGCTAAATTGAGTTTTCTGGCACTTCAGGTAGATTTTAAAAGGAATGCAACTGATATAGAATTACCATAATTTAAAAAATATCCTCACTGTACTGTTTTTATCCCCTTTCAGAATAGCACTGCATTATAAGTAAGTAACTTCTGTCAAAAGGGATCATGTTTGCTCTAAAGCAGATGGTCAGCAAACAGTGTTGGGCAAACTATACCCCACTGCAAATTTTAAAAGAACTTTAAACTACTTTGTAGCAGTGCATTTCTTTCACTATGTAATAAACTGGTCTTTACAAGGAGTTGTTATTTGGCTGCTAGTTTCTGTCTTTTCTGTGAAATTAAGCTAAAATTGTTATACATGGAGAGAATACACAGTTCTCTGCATTCTGTTTACGGGACAGCTATTCTGGGGTCATTATTCAAGATTCCTGTGTTTTTGAGATACCATGATCTTCTGAAATGCTTGTAGCCATTGTTTCAAGTTCAGTACAATCTTGTAGACATCTTGTGGGAAGTGGGGAGTGGGGTTCAATTTACAGATTACCAGGGCATCCTGCAGTCAAGAAAAAGCCAATTTCATTTTGGCTACTTTGTTGCTAAATTAGTGTGTATATTTTCACTTTAGCTGGGTTTGTATGTAGTTATATTCTCATCTTGGTGATACAAACTGGGACAACAGCATACAATTCAGCAGTAGTGCTGTTCTCTTGACCTGGAGGCCCTTAAGTCTTTTTTGTGGTTTGGGTGGGTTTTTCCCTTTGAGTCTCTCTCTGACTACAAATGATTCACTTAACTTTCCCAACAGGTCTATATATGCAGTAACAATGTTCAGGCTCGCCATCAAGTTATTGAGCTTGCCCGCCAGCTCAGTTTCATTCCTATTGATTTGGGGGCATTGTCATCTTCAAGAGAGATTGAAAACTTACCTCTGCAACTATTCACACTCTGGAAGGGGCCTGTAGTGATTGCCATTAGCCTGGCAACATTTTTCTTCATCTATTCCTTCATCAGAGATGTAATCCATCCATACGTGAAAAATCAGCAGAGTGACTTTTACAAGATCCCTATTGAGATTGTGAACAAGACTCTACCAATTGTTGCTATCACTTTACTTTCTCTAGTGTATTTATCAGGACTTATCGCAGCTGCTTATCAGCTTTACTATGGTACTAAGTATAGGCGATTTCCACTTTGGCTGGACAACTGGCTCCAGTGTCGAAAGCAGCTTGGACTGCTCAGTTTTTTCTTTGCAACAGTGCATGTGGCATACAGCCTCTGCTTACCTATGAGGAGATCGGAGCGATACTTGTTCCTCAATATGGCATACCACCAGGTAAGACAAACTAGTTCAGTGAGCCAAAAATGACTTGGCTGTATACATACGGCTAATGAATACAATATGCTTGTTTTCTTAACCTGTTCTGCTGTTTTCAGTGGAGAATGTTATGGGTTATCTTATGCATAGCTAGTGCCAAACAAGGATACTAAAAGAAACTTATGCATTGTGCTCACCTCGTGCATCAAGTTATAGTCAAGTTTGTGTGGTAGGAGGAATCAAGGATGTGTCCTACTTAAACCCCTGATAGTAATGTACACAAGGAGAATGCAGGATAGACATGATAAGAGCAACAGCAGCGAACTTCTGAGGTACATTTCTCTCTATGTATACATAACGTATGGGGGAAGTATGCATATCGTAAGTGCATTTACAAGTGTGAAAAGTATAAGAGTAGATAATGTAATAATGCTTACAGATACATCTGTGTTTACAAAATAAAAATGCTGTTACTTTATAATGCTTTTGGACCAGTGGTAAAAATATTCATTAAAAAGTATGTGAACATCACCTATTACAGGCAATAGAGATTGACTCACAGTTCCCAGGAGCAACTGGTCTTGCATAACCCTGAAACAATCTCTGGTAAATCTGTCATCCTTTAGAAGAGGGTCTGATGCTCCTGTTTGTCACTGAAGTAGCTTATTGTCACTTCTAAAGTAGCAGAAAAGCAGCAGAAAAGCAGCATTGCCAGAAAAACAACATTGCCATTCAGCACATAAAATCTGCAGGAAATACAGATGTGATGGAACAGAAAGAAAAGCAAACTAAGGAAATCAAATCAAATGAAACAAATTAGAAGGTATTGGATCCACAAATTCTAAAAGGGCTATCATAAAAAACTGAACTGAAGAGAAAGGCGGGAAGAGCAAAACTATTAAAAGGCAGCAAGAAACTGTAATTGTTCACACTTAGTAAAGGACCCACTGATACCAAGAAATTATCTTGGTTTTAATAATATTGTAAAATTCTTACTTGCTAATACTCTTGGTCAGCCTCTTTAAAGCCATGCCATATGACAATAGTTCACCTGAAAGTGGAAAACTAGTTAAATATCCAAGCCTCTCAATTGTTAAGGACCTGAGTTATTTCTTTTTTTCTGGTAAAGCTCTCCAGTGAGAACAATCTTGGATGTATCTGATGTCAACAGTGAAATAGGCAAAGTAACTTTGACTTAGCATAGGGAGCTGAAGCAAAAACAGGAAATGATGCTAAACTATTTCTAAATGCTACAAACTAAAAACAAATTGCCGGTTCACCCAATTTGTGTTACAGAATTTAAGTTTCCAGGGTCTGAAGAACACAGCTACTTTTCTACAGTGTATAAGAATACACAGATTTATCTGGTTTTATAACATACTTGTTATAAATAGTATATAATGTTAAATTTTCTTTTAAAAACTCATTTAAGCTTCCATGTTTAACATAATCTAATCTAACAAGAGCCAATACCAGTAGCAAGGGAATAGTTGTTTTTCTCCAAGACATGAGGAAACCTCTAAAATATTTGACCCCATTTTATAGTTGTCCTGTGACTGTACACTTTTACTCAGCAAAATAACTTCTGTGATATTTTTAATATTCTGTAGAATAAAGTGCTTCCTTTCTGCTCTTTCATCAGGTTCATGCAAATGTTGAAAATTCTTGGAATGAGGAAGAAGTGTGGCGAATTGAAATGTATATCTCCTTTGGAATAATGAGTCTTGGATTGCTTGCTTTGTTGGCAGTAACTTCCATCCCTTCAGTAAACAGTGCCTTAAACTGGAGGGAGTTCAGTTTCATTCAGGTGAGTTACTTTTTAAATAAGGGGGTTTTGTTGTTAACAAGAATTCCTTGATGATAATGATGATGAACAAAAGCACTTTGCAACATGGTGAGAGCTTATTTTTCCCTTCTCTCTGGTAAGTTAATAAAAACAACATATCCTTACTCAGCAGATATATTACCATGAAAGTAATTAAGCATTTCATGAGTATTAGAATGGGAATTTGCATTTCACACTTCTTGGTCTTAAATAATCACATAGCTAAGACCAAATGAGCACTAATCTATTCCTTTTCCCTTGTTACAATTTCTTGATGAATTCAAATTAGATAAATTTGGCCAAACTCACTAAAGGCAATGATCCTGATGAGATGCTACTATATGTAGATGCACACAACTGTTAAAATTGAAGATTTAATTTGTCCTGCAGGATTTTTATTGCACAGGCCTCTGACAGCCATTCAATTTTGCTTCCTTTCCACTGTGTGCAAATTAATACAGCTCTCAACTGTATTATTCCTATTAGCTGAAAATACCCACTAGCTTTGTTTATTAAACAGAGGCTTTTCCAGGTCTTGGCATGTCTTCTGCCGCCCTCTTTCCTTAGATAAATATCTACAGCATGCAGACCTAATGAGCACAAAACACTGAGGAATACAGGCTTTAATAAACAGCCTAATGTTTGATTCCAAGCAAAATTGTCATTAGTTTTAGGTAGCAGTCAATGATAAGAAATTTTATTAGATTTCAGTCTTGTGATAGATTTTGCAAGTGTGTACACACAGTTTTGGGTTTTGTTGTTTTGTTCTCTGACTTTGGAGATAGTACTCTAGTCTTAACTCTATCTTTTCTATTAAACTGTTTTTCAACACAGTCACTGTAATAATATTACCTAATTCTTAGACCTGTCACTATACAAATTCCAACGTTCAGAATGCAAGCACTGACTTAACTGTTCAGGGCTTGGGTTGTGCTTCATAATTTACATTTTAAAGGGAGTGATGAGGAATGCTTCTTTGGCTGTAGCAGTCACAAGTCTTCTGTCTGTAATGTCTTCCCTTCCCCTAGGGTTTCTGTTGGTGGAACACTCTGGGTGGGTGTACAAAAAGTTGGCCGAACAGTTTTTCAAATTGGAGTTCCCCTGATAGAACTGTTTATTCATGCCCATGTTTTTGAGCCTTCAGAGGGGGTCAGTACCCATTTTTTTATTGTTACAACATCCCTGCCATCCAAAGTTCTCTGTGCAGGGAAACAATAGTACTGCTGTTGGATGATGTAAATCAGTGTAAAAGCAAAAACATGTATTCACTTGTGACTGAGGTGATGCCTTTAAACAGTAATGACTGCCAGCCACAAACCCAGCAGTTGTGTCTTATTTTTCCTTACTCAGATTTTTAAATTTTCAGCTTGCGTGTCTGAGTCAAAACCCATACAATAATCGCATGGTGATATGTCTATAGTGGCATTTTTATTGTGTCAGATTTACTGCAGTTATTTCCACTGTAAACAAAGTCAAAATAGTTCCAAATTTAAATTGTTTGCTCTAAAGGTTACAGTTGATACATGCTGAAAAGAACTGGTATTGGTAATTAATTATGATCATTTCCAATTTTTTCTCACAAAAAATACTGAACTACTAACAGTTAATGACCATTAAATATATTTTACTTTGTCATTAATTACTTCAGAATGTAAGTTGTTCTTTATTGTTACTTGTCCTGCAAAAAAGTCCTCTTGCTTTATTCAGTCAGAAAACAGACTTTCAGTGATCCCTCACTAAAGGAGGCTCCATTTCTGCACAAGTTTCATTGTACCCAGTATGCAAGAAGAGATAAAACAGCATAATGCTTAATGCCTTTTATATTTTTCTTTACTGAAGCGCAATATGACAAAGTGAATTTTAACTTAATTTCCTTCATCTCAAACAATGGAACTATTTAGCCCATCATCTCAGTTCTGTGAAAAACAGTGCATCTCTAGCTTTAGTCCTGAATCTCAGATGATTTGCTACAATAATTGCTGAACTTGCTTTGCGTCTGACAGATGAAGAATCAGTCAGCACACTTAGACAGTTTCTCACCTCAGCACTTCCCACTGAGAACAGCATACTATTTCTTGCTCATCTTGGTAAATGCAGTTTCATCAAAATAAGGGTCTGACCTTTTCTAAAGAGTTTTACTGCTACAGCATACTCAGTCTTGAGTCCTACTAAGAAAATCTGAGTTTAGGATTAACAAATTGTAGTACAGTACAGACTGTTTTCTAGCCTTGTTCCAGTAGTACAAGCCCTGAGCAGCATCTCCCCTACCTACAGTAGTTCAAACAGGTCTCTACCACAGACTGCCTAATACCATAAAGAAACCCCAGCTGTGAATGTTTTTGCCCAGAAATCACTGGTGTCTCTGATATCCCCAGTTGTTTTGGAGATGCCTCCATCTTACCTAGCCTAGTTTCACAACATGAGTGTCAGTGCCGAAAAATACCTTAATTACGGGAAAAGGACTTTGAGAGGAGAAGCAGTGTAGGCTCCACTCCTTCCCTCAGAGTATGAATATGAATGGAGATGTGAGAAAGTTGAATAGTGATGCAAAAGAAAGTTAGCAGGAGCTAAGAGACCAGCAGAAAACTTGGAGTGGCTGGAGTACAGAGCTGACCACTGTACAAAACAAGTATCTAATTACTTTATTGCAATTCAGAAAGAAACACTTATGACATCCAAAGGAAGAAGCCACAGAATGAGAGTGATGAAGAGTTTGCTGAGTAGGTGACCCTACGTGATGTGAATTTCACATGAAACTTTGCAGGCATCTTAACATGACCTGCAGTTAGAGCTTACTGAACAAAGAAGTGGGGAAGAAGCTGGGGATGACAAAGTAATGCATCAATTTTCTTAAACACCACTGAAGTACTCTTCTTTTTCTTTTCTAAACATATTTGAATAAGGAACAAAAGTAAACATGGGCAAGAAATAAAAAAGAGTTCGTATTTTTTCAAAGCAAGCAGAATAACAAGCCTAAACCAACACACTGCAAACAGAAAAAGACATTTATTGAAAGCAGTTGTTGAACGTTCACATGAGCTACATGGAAATGGAGAACATTGTTGCAAGCAGTGCTGCACCAGGTCCTTCAGTCTTCTGAAGGAAGT
The DNA here is from genome assembly GCF_033815535.1 of Pezoporus flaviventris. Classification (NCBI taxonomy): domain Eukaryota; kingdom Metazoa; phylum Chordata; class Aves; order Psittaciformes; family Psittacidae; genus Pezoporus; species Pezoporus flaviventris. Next base: position 15,219,590 of record NW_026892595.1, read on the forward strand.
TAAACTGTAATTATAGAATGTAAGCATAACTAACTAGTGCTTTTGTTTTCTGGTCTAGCAGTTCAAGGCCAAAGCACATCACTCAAAGTGGCAATGGGCAGAGCAGACTGGCTTTGAAAACTAAGCTTTAGGTTTCTTAGCAAAAATTAGTGCAAACCTGCTATTTGCATAGTAGGAAGCTGATGTTTTTGTAGACATTCCTTCTGTCTGCTAGCACAATCCAAAAGTTCTTTGGAGACTAAAACTTTTCTTTATTAATTGAAAGTATCATTAAAACTTTTCTTGTGCACACACATTGAGGAAGGGCTGTTCTGCTTTGGTTCTCTCACAGTAGGATACTTTTCCCCAAGAGTAAAGAAGGATGAGGCCTGAGTATTTAGAAATTTTATGAGTAAAATTCCAGTCAGAGTTGCTGCAGCCTGTTTGTAAGTTTAGCAATATCCTGTTACTGGGGGAATCTGAAGTATACCTTGCGTAATGTAGGCTTTAGAAAATACTTTTTGTATATATAAATTGCTTGGAACTACTTGACCATTGAGGTGGAAATTCCTGAAGCAGATTTGTCCTACAGCAGATTTGTGTTTCTATATATATGTACATCTTCTTGGTAACATTTTAGGATTTTCCTCCTGCATCTTTTCCTCTGTTTTTCTCTAACTTTTAAGCTAAAAGATAGGGAAGTTCACAGGAAATGTGCTAATCTAATTAGCTTGCAGAAAACACAGTATTACGGGAAATAGAGAAGCAAAGCAACCTAAGATGCTCTTCCGCTTTTCCCAGCATTACTCCTAGAGCTTAGACAGAGGGTTCCCATGACTTAAAACTGCTATTGCTACTCACTCGGCAATGTAAATTTACCAGTGAAGGAAAAGTATCCCTTCTAGCTGCTTTCAGAAGTCCTCTGCTCTTAGATAAGTTACCATCCTATGCTGAATACTGGCCACCCTGTACAGACATTGCTGTAGTGTTTGAACATTTGCAGATAGAGAAAAATCAAGTCTTAATAACAAAGTTTTGTACTAACGCAGCCTTCTGCAGTGGCATTTTACCTAATTAGCAAACACAGGCAGAGTTGCTTGTATTTCTGGAAAACTCATTGTCAGTAGCTACACACTGGGATAAATGTTCTTAGTGGAATTTTCTAGTGCAGATCTGCCCTGACTAAACAAATGAAATACTTCAGAATGCTAAGTCGTGTGGAGGACACCCTCTTTCTAGCTAAGCAGTGTTATTACTGTCAAAAGGTACAGCACAGAAATGTAGCAATTAAGGGCCTGCTAGAAGAAAATACCATCAGTAGCTGACAGAAGCTCCTATAGGAATGTCTTTGTTGTCATATTTTTAGATGAGCAGTTCAAATGGTCCAGTACATACTAGCACATGCTCTGTCAACACTTCAAAGAAACACATGGCAACCTTCCACAAGGAAAAAAATTAATAGGGGTGCATCATATGTTTTTCTTTTCCTTGTGATGTTAATTCAAAATGTATTCATGTAACTCTTAGCTTCCATTTTGACCATTAGATGGAAAAAACTATAGATGTCTTAAAACTGTAGATTGCATATGGAAATTAAACAAGCATTTTTTATTTCATTTTTTTTATTATTTTGGGAAGAGTCTGCATAACATTTCCCTCCAGTTTGTTTTTCAAGAATTGGTATAGTTCTCACCAGTAAGCCTGATGAAGTGAAGGGATATGATTCAGTTGTGCCTTCTTCCCTGCTGGCAGTGATACAACAACAAATTCAGGACAGTAATACCAGCAAAAATCTGCAATAACATATTCAAACATCAGGTTTTATAGTATTGTTTGCTGTCCAAATTTCTTAGCATAAGTTCTGTTTAGATACTGAGTATGTAATTTTCATATCCACAAGTGGTTGTCTGATTGTTCTGTTTCTTATAGGACATTTTGGGAGCAGATTTTTCTTTTTTAAAAAAAAGGTTGCAGCATACCTAAGACGTACCAACATGGCTTTGAAAGCCCTGGCAAAAAAGTGCATGAGTATTGGCAAGTTGAAAAAAAACCATGGTACCAACCTCTAAAAATCAAAAGTATTTTCTTTTTCCTACCATTATATCCTTGAATCCTTGCAAGCAGTATTAGCTCAGGCATTCTTCTCTTACTAGAAATTGATTCATCTTGAAGTAGAAAGAATTCTTTCACTGACTATAATAGACCCTTAGGATGAATTTTAATTGGCCTCTCTGTTTGCTGGAATGAAACCAAACCTTGGTAGCCAGTTACCTTTCTTAATATCCGTTCTGTTTCTGTAATTTTCTACAAATGTTTTTCAACCAAGTTAGTCATTACATCAGTTTTGGCCAAAAAGAGGTTTTCTTCATTTGATCACCATCAGAATTCAAAGCATAGTAGGTTTTTTTGGTTGGTTTTTTTTTTTTTTTTTACCATAGTTTGGAAAAGTGAAGGTTAGTACATTTAACTTGAGTCTGCAGAACAGCACAGCTACAGGATTCTCAAAAGGGCAGATTCATAGAAATGGCAAATGACCCCTATTAACACTGCCTTCTGTGGCATGCTCTGGATTATATAAGAGGTCCTATACAGGGTGCTGTGGGAACCTTCTAAATCACACTCCATCAGGCACTACCTGTTTATGACAAACTAACTGCATCATTTTGTCGTGCCATATGCCCAAGTCGGGCAGTCCAGGTATTCCCATTAACCAGACAACAGCTGATGGCAAGAGGTGAGGATATTTACGTTAACTTCAGGCAAATGGATGTAGGCCATTGTGAGAAAGAAGCAAACTGCACCTCTCACTGATAAAAATCTGGACTGTTAGGCTCAGATTTCCTTCAGGAGAATTGCATTGTTCCATAATCACAAATCTTGGAAGTGATCTACCCTTGTACTTAAGAAATGGGGAACTGTAGTTCCAGTAACTTCACTGGCATTGTTCCTTATTCACATACATATCCTGAGGTTGACTTCCACTACTTAGAATTTGGGCAAACATATTCATTTCAACTTTGATTAAGTCCTACAGATGCTAGCAGAGACATGTTGTAAATCAGTGCTCAGTTCAACCCATAGTTTTCAGAACGATAACTTTAAACCACACACTGCCCATTTAAAATAGTGTATAGGTAAGAGATTTTAACACGATGTCTAATAGAAGTGTTAAAATAATGGGTTAGAGCTGTCAGGACCAAGTACCATTATCTCTTCTTTTTCCCCTGTTTTCTCTTTTATCAAAGTCTACACTTGGATACGTCGCTCTGCTCATAAGTACTTTCCATGTACTGATTTACGGATGGAAAAGAGCTTTTGAAGGAGAATATTACAGATTTTATACACCACCAAATTTTGTTCTTGCCCTTGTTCTGCCTTCCATTGTAATTCTAGGTAAGATCATTTTACTTTTGCCTTGTGTAAGTAGGAAACTGAGGAGAATTCGAAGAGGATGGGAGAAAAGCTATGTTATAGAAGAAGCAAGTGGGTCTGCTCCACATCTCTCCCCAGAAAGGATAACTGTGATGTGATGATAAATCAGTATCTGTTAGCACTGTTGTAGATGTTTGGGTTTGGAGGTTTTTTTTTCATAAACTTGTATTTGTAGGAGTTGAGTTAAAGTATGAGTAAAGTCATTGTGGACTTGCTTGGTGTACAGTACAAGCTCTCAACCAAACTATGAGAAATCTGTAACTAGAACACTACTACTTCATATAGCTACAAAAGTATTTTTGTTTTGAGTTACAGAGGCCAGATTATTATGAAATCAGAATTTTTAATATTCCTTTGCACAGTTTTATCACAACAGTATTTTATTATAACCATGCTTTCCAGATATTTGACTTAGAGCATATGTGTCAGAGTGCTATTTATTAATGGCACATTTTCTGGGTAGTGTTTATTTTATTAAAATAACACTCCTGGGTTAGTGAGTTCAGAATATAGACTAATAAAGTTAATAATTTAGGAAATAATCAAGTTTTGAAGCAAATTAATTTTTAATGATGTATTGCACATGTACAGTATATATCTATTTGTGTGTGGTTTTACACCATTTCAGAAGTTGAATATGCAAAACCACTTTCAATTATGGTGTAATTGTACATCTTATAAGCAAATAGTATTGTACTAACAGGGTTGTTTTTTCCAAAGTATTACATAAGATTTTAGACCTTTGGCATCTGTTTATTTCCATACATCATATAATGAAAATTCAAAATAGTGTTGTATAGAAAGACATGCAGGTATGTATGCAAGCAACTAATTTTTTTATTTTAGAATTATTTCAAAATATCAGGAAATATTTTAAAATGTTAAAAAAAAGCTGAGAAATCTACAATAAAAATCCATTTTCACTGTGAAACTTCCAATACGTTGGTACAACAGGGAAGTATCACAATGTTCATGTTCTATATGTTTTTACACTGCTGTTTCAGTTATTACATATGAATTTCCCAGAGTCTGTCTTAAATTCTTAATATCTTTTTGTGCAAATTCAATCTTCTATTTTTATATGAAAGCCTTACTTTTACAAGTGTCTCTGGGATATGCCTGAATTTTTGAGAAACAAATTATTATTCTTATACTTAAAAATGAATTTATCTCTAAAATTTGTCATTTGCATTTCCTGTGAGATTCAAAAGAATGTTCACAATTACTTATTACTACTGCTTTGTCAGGTTCTACTCTCCTCTAACAAAATAGCCAAACTCAACGCATACTGTCAGGCTGCCTCTGCTTCATTAGCAAAACCTCTATTTCAGTGAGTCAGAATGTGGTCCTAATTTTTTTACTTGTATGAAATTATATTTTTCTTATCTATATTTGCACTGTCTAGGATCTTTGATCTCTGACTTTCTTAGCTGGACCTTCACTTATTATTTATTACTTTGCAAGAATTTGTCATCAGTAGAATACATCAGAAATATACAGTACTTAAACTTGAATTTCTCCTTAAAAATCACTAGTCCTGTAAATCTTACTATCTCTGTAATGAAACCAACAGCTCCACAGAATAAGAATCGAGATTCAAACTTTGTCCATGGTTATGGCAACCTAAATCTAAAGAGATCATGCTGTTCCAAATTCAAAAAATCTACAAGAATTTTATTTTCATTGTAGTATTCATATTCCCCAAACTTACACATTGAATCTGTGTGTATTCTGGGATTGCTGCAAATCAAGAGGCAAGAGATAATTAAAACGTCTAACTTACTTTGCCTCTATTTTGCCATTCCAATACAGGAGGCTGTACAGTTCTTGAAAAGCTTGCAGAATTATATGTAACTGAATTTCCTGACCCGTTTCCTATTCCATTATTGCAAAGGGAAACCACATATAGCTTAAGCATTTGTGCTTCAATTCTTTAAATAAGATTAATTTAAAAAATCTCAAAATACACAAAGTCATGGAGAATTATAATGGGATAAATACCATGCTGCATCTACCCCAGTCCTGTGCCCAAAACTTGATTAAAATCACTAGAATGGGATGGTATAACTACGAGCAGAATTTCATACTACTGAACAAATTTAAGGCAGAAACCATTGCTGTTGAGAATCTGATGACATTTCAAAATTAAATATGCTGCTATTATTTTGTAGTAACTCTACACTTCTGTAGAATAGGCAATAAACACTGCTGTTCCCTACAATTACCTAATTCATTTGATGTAATAGCGATAATGTTACAGAACTAAGATACGGTAGTAATTAAAAATTCCTGTCAAAGTCAATATATATTGTACTGTAATGCAACCACTGACAGTATATACAGATATGTATTGGCCCTCTAGCCTATGCAAAAAGTTATTTCATCATTAAGTTTCTTCATGAGTGTTTAAAGTGTTAAATTTTGAACTGCCAAAGGTGTCTGGAAAGGATAAGTATGTGTTGCTTCTTTTTTTCAAACTGTGTGTGTAGAAAGTTAAAAATGTGTTTTGATTTTATATGTTACTTGAAAGGTTGAAATAGTGAAGTATTAATAAATAGATGATATTTTTAGCTCAGATATATAAAGGCATTCTGTGAAATATTTGTGCTTCAATAAGACGTGGTTTCCTGCTAGGCCATCTATTTCCTGCTAACTGGAATAACAAGTTGACTTGTGATTTAATATTTTGTAGTCTATAAGGACCAATTCACTCTAACAAGACACTGTTTATTACACATTATGTATCATATCATGCATATGTTTAGTCACGTAAGGAATCTTTATTCATTTCTATAGAAGACTCACATTCAGACTTGTCATTGGAAAAAGACTTGAGGCTTAAAGTTTATTTTCGATTGCCTGAATATAAACAACTAAATTAATTTACATGTCTTCTTAGTTACTTAGGAGAATAAGTACATATTTTGAGGAACAGCCTGCTATTTTTGTGTAGCTTTATATAAATTGCTTACTGCCTAATGAAAAATGAATAATGAAATAAGCTTAATTTCTTTTCATTACGGTTCAGTAAAAAAAAAAGTAGTGCTTAATATGTAATACAGAACTATACATCATCTTAGAAAATTGAGATCTGTATGTATTTAGCAACAGGTTATTTTTTCTATGGATATTAAGGTATTCTTTCTTAACATTGTCTAAGATACAGTTCTATTACAGGTTCCATATGTGTGTTTAATTTTATCTTGAAATTTTATTAACTGTGGCAACTATATACAAGTTAATTAAGTACCCATGTTCTTGAATTATTTAGATATTAATTATTTTGTAATTGTTTTGCAAGTTCTTTGCCTGTCTAGCTTGTGGTAATGATTACTGTGAATTGGTGCCACATTTAACTTTCTGTTCCAACATTATGCATTATATGATGTGCTAACATGAGCAAGTACATTTGTATTTTTATTTGGCATTACTTACCTATAAAATACCGTGTCTGTCTGTTTGTGTCTATATGTTATTAGCTATACATGCTGCCCAACTAGCACTAAGGGAAATTCTTAATATGAGCCACTGAGTTCCCAAGTGGCTATAAAATTTCACAGTTATGAATATAGTTAGGAAACAGCTTTCCTCTTTGAAGGTTTCCTCTGAAAGTTAAATGTATCAGGTGCATAAAGATTAGATAGAGTTTTTCAGTATAGTATTTTCATATATTCAGTGGTAGTGGATGCATATGCATAGTTCCTTTCAGACACTGCATCTCCTAATACACAAGTTTTTGATTTCTTGGTTGTTCATCCTGTTCTATCAATGTAATGATTAATGTTGCAGTACCGATATTGTATCATTATATGATACTGCTTGAATTAATTAGATTACAGCCTTTGAAATAAGTGGCACATCGAACTGACTTGAGCAATGATCTCTATAATTATATATTGTTTCTGATGCCTTGCTGGCAATGTCTTGCAGTGAGCATAGGATGTCTCCCATGTGCAATATTCTCTTTGTAGTTGTGTTTGGCAATTTGTGCTGTCTCTGAACAGGGCTATTATAAATTATTAGTGATGCTCTTATCTATTTTTCCATAGAATGTGTTTTACAAAAAAATCAATAAAAAATCAGTGTCAGGTATTTGGCTTTTTCTTCTGTGCTTATGCATAATAAATTTTAGCTTGCATTTCTTTATAATACATGTGTGCTGTGATCAACATTTTCTTTGAGAGGTAGAACTTGAATGTGAGTTCGTTAAAAAAAATCTAAAGGGCAATTTGTTTTTTTTGCAATAACTGGATAACAGATATTTCACACGGACACCCTGGAAAGCCATATCCCATATCCTACTGTGAGGTATTCTCCATGATTTTAGAACAGAGAGTAAACACTACACTACTATCAATATATTCAGCCCACTCATTCAACAAACAAAAAGTCTGGCAAAATTGAGACTGCTAGGCACAAGTAAGTTGGTCAGGTGGAGATACTTTTCCTGTTTGGTTGAATATGTGAGAAAGCACTACTGTTTAAATGAGAAAAACAGGTGAACCACTTGGCAATCCTTCATTTGGGGATGTCACTTTTTTCCAGAGAGGCTTATGCCAACATAAGAAAGAGGAAAACAGTACATGAGAGGTAAAATCCTGCTTAACTAAAGGTCAGCAGCATAAACTGTTCTGAGTTCAGACAAGTCAAGATGCATGAGTCAGTGAAGCTGGCAGGATTCACATTGCTTTCACATTAAGTTACAAAGCCTTCCCAGATCCCCAGATGGAATTTAGGTACTTTTAAAATTCGGAATATATGCTAGCTGTTAGTGTCATGCCTGACATAACAGTAATGTTTTGGTCCTTGAAATCTGCCTTTTCTTCCTATTTTTTTTTTTTTTTTTTTAATCTCACCCGTTTTCTGTGTATCACAGTGCTTGTTTTACTGAGTGTTGATGCTGTGCTAGCAGCTGGAGCCCCAGACTTACACCTTTGTCCAGCTGTACCTTGTACTGTATAAAACTGTAAGTTCTACTGTGACTTACTGCATTTCCTCACATTAATAAAGATCAGTATGAAAGCCCCCCCTCAAATCCATACCACTCAGTAACCTGTTAATAGTATAGGCAGGTAAATCCAAGTATAGGCAGGTAAATCCAGATGTTGGAAACTGTGTTAACTTTATAGGTTTGAGGTTGAGTCTACTGCCAGCCACTTCACAGTTCTTTTCTTTTTTTTTCTGTGGATGTCAAACACAAGAGGTCTGGCAAGATAGTTCTGCATTCTGCTGTTCCCATGCCCCCCCTTCTTCTTCCCCTTCCTACTGACCAGAAAAAGAGATGAGAATGAAAAAGAAGACAAGGAGTCAACAGATGGATTCTTAGAAAGACTCTGATTTCTGTACTATAAAGAGCTCAGTGTCATATTATTAAACGGTGTAGATGACTTTGGAAAGTTACAGGTTCATACAGCCAAGGAAAGGATATCACTTGACTAGGGCTGAAGACCCCCACTGCAGCACATGGAAGATGTATCCTCTACTGAATAATAGTCCTTCAAAAGCTTGCAACCTAACTTGTAAGATAGTAGAGGAAATAATTCACTCAGTAAAGTCAACAGGAGATTAATGGCAGACTTAGATATGGAACCTTCTTCTAATGTACAGCTGTGTCCTACACACACAGTCCTGTAGTTTTATGAAATTTTATCCTTACCTCAGGAATAGTTTGCTGAAACCTCTTCACACCGAAAGAGTTAGTCCTGAGTCAAAACAGAAATTCTCTCTACATTGTCTACTTTTTAAATACTTCCCTTAGCATTTCTGAGACTTAGCATTTAGTATTTGTGAATTAATACCCTCAGAAGTAAGGTACTATAGCCTTGATGTCCTGAATGTTATTTGTTACCAACAGAAGAGGTAGATGCAATAAAAATACAATATAAGTCTGTTTGGGGTAGAAAACTGTTAAGTAAATATTTTCACAGTAGATTGAAGGTTTTGGGGTTGGATATTTGCCATTTGCCAAGGGCAACAGAATCCCTGTAGCTAAATTTGCACAGTGTAGCTTTCATCCCAGTTTTAAAAGTTTCATATATGAAGAAGGTGCACAGTGAGCAAATGGAGCTTTGCAATATGATCTTTGGAACAGTCAGCCAACAAATGTCATGTGACCTAAGCTTATAATTTACAGACTAAATTGCCCAATTTAGCTATGTTCTCTATACATTTGTCATTCAAAACACAAGCAACAGCACTTAAAACCACTTAAACCACAATAAAAGAAAATTTTAGCATTTGGATTTTGTTTTGTTTTTTTTTAATATATACAACTTCAGTAAGTATCTGGCCAAAAAGCAAAAAAGACCACAGTCCAGTTTGTTCAGTGATGCTTGCAGACCTGTAAGCACTGTCATTACAATTCATATCAAAAGTCTAATAGGAAAACCTGTTCCATTCAGTGTAGGCCCAGATACAAGACAGCCACTGAGAATGTTCATAGAAACAAATGTTTAATTAGAATGTGGAAGGGCTAGTAAAATGCTTAGTGGAATGGAGAGATGTGTCTGCTTGGATGGATGAAAAGCATCAAACACCAGACTAGCAGCAGCATTGGCACATTAGGTGAATGCACTGTAATGTCATGGTCCTGTATGCCCTGCCATTTTGTGACCTGCGTTCCTACCAATGCAACTCAATGCGTTATGGCTGTCAAAGTGGTCACTGCATTTTCCAAATTAGAGTCCCATTCTGTGCTAGGTTATATTTTTGCTGCCATTCTGGAGTTGTATACAGGATGAACTTGTACAAAATGTAGAGCATGGATGGGTACGTGTGCTCTTGTATATTTTCCCTGTGATGGAAGGAGAACTGTATAGTGTATGTGAGTACTAAACATGATACACATCTTATTTCTGAAGAAGGCATATATGAAATATGGGGAGGTGTAGCATTCAAGCTGGGAGGAATGAAAATAAAAACTGTGTTGGTTATAGTTGGAGCCATAAAGGTTTCTTTCTTGTTTCTGTTACCAGTTACTTCTTTTTCCCATAAAAGCTGTCTTAAGGATTTAATAAATTTATTTGTGTATTTAAATGTTTCTTTGGAATCACAGGACTTAACTATTTGTTAATGAAAACTGGGGTTGATATCAGTCAAAGACGTGGGGTTTGTGAATATCCAAAGCTGTATATGTGTAACTTCTCCGAGGCATAGCTGAAGTAAGCACATGGTGAGGTGTTCCCTTTTGCAGCCACATCTGGATAACCAGCTCTCCTTTGGGCATTAACCCAGCACAGGGCCTGGTGGCCCCAGCCAGTCTGGTGTTGATGGGCTCAGCCATGCTCCCTGGAGATGGTATTTCAGAATGTGACCATCAGGTGTACATGTATCCTCACAAGAGCAGCCGTGCTTTTAGCTGAGAGATGCAGTAGCAAACCTAGAGGTGAAAACTGTGAGCAAGTAAAATATATCCAAATCCCCTGATGCTTCTGTCCCTGCCTTTATTACTTTCCAGGCATTAGTCATCTGTTTTGTATCGGCCTATGCAGGGAAAAGATTCCTCTCCCCTTGCTCCCCAGAGGCCACCTGAGACAGAAGTATCCCATCTGCACCAGTGTTTGTTATGGTGGTCTCTCACTGTGCGTTTATTCATGATCAGAAGTTACGGATCAGCCAGCCTGTCTCTTAACAGCTTCTCATTAAGCGGGAAAAGCCCAGCCTCTGCTCTGCACAGGACTGGGAAATAATTTTCTCGCTGAGCAAGCACTATATAACAAGCCACAAAATGGCATTGCTGGTAGCGTGGAGGAGGGTGTAACAACAGATGGGTGTCCTGCCGAGGCGCAGAGATGGAGCACCGGGATGAGGGCAGAAAGGGCAGGGCTGGGGCCTGCAGGCCGGGGGGAAGCGGGAGGCTCGCGGCCCACAGCAGCCAGGCAGCTCCGCGGAGCCGGGCACCCACAAGGCCGCAGCGGGCCTGGGCTCAGCTGCAGGGAGGTGGCACCGCCCCGCTCCCATGGCAACGGCGTGAGGCCGCTCTGCTGCTGCGGCCGCGGCAGGCGGTCGGGTGGCAGTGTGAGATCGGCACCATGGCCACCCTAGCCGTGACCGAGCCCCCTTCATCACGGGCGCCCTCCCTCTCCCCATCCCGCTCCCCCGCCCGTACCCCCTCCCGCTCCCCGGCGCTGTCGCCGGCTCTTGGCCCCTCTCGTGGCGGCGGGGAGCGACGCAGGAACGCCTTGGACGCCAGCGCGGACCTCGGCGCCATCCAGGTGAGCTCCCCCGCGGCCGGGAGTCACCCTCAGCTCCGCCGGTTACTGTCGCCGCGGCCGGGAGGCGCTGTTATGGCCTGGCTTGGCTTGGTTTGATTTGGTTTGGCCGCTACGTCGGGCTGAGAACAAGCCCCGGGTTGTGCTCCACACGCAGCCTGGATTTAGCCGTCCGTAGGTAGATTCATGTTGGTTCAGAGCGGCACTCTTACATTTTAAGTTTTAAGCACTTTTAAAGCACAGCATATTAAAAATATAAAGGTAAAAAGTGTGACTTTTCCAGGATACACAGCTAAGATCAGTGGATTTGAATCGCGTCATTAAACTACTTGAAGATTCAAACTCAGTAAGTAAGCCTAATACTTAATTATTTCAGTTACACAGGTAGTAAGGGGGCTTAGAAAAATGTTTCATACATTACTTTAGTACCCACCCTAAATAAAGCAGGTGGCACTGTAGCCAGATGTGACTGACTCCAGTCAGATGTGACTGAAGCCACAGAGACTGAAGCTCTGGTATTTGAACACTTCTTCTAAAGATGGTCATTGTAATAAAGAATGGTATCAGTGATGTTTATATATATATATATATATATATAAAAGATTATCTATATATACATATATAATCCAGTAGGGCCTCAAACAGGCAAAATTCGTAGCTTATCTGGGAGTTTTAGAGTGCTGAAACCTACAGCTGAGAAACAGAAATGCATGCAGAGTACAGGCACTGAAAGTATGTCAGGAATTTATGTAATTGCCCAAGTTAACTGCCGATGTATCTCCAGGGAGATGATTTTAAAGGAAGGAGAGATACACAAAGTTCAGTATTGAGTACCTAGGCACACAGATTAGCATCTCATGGACTTCCACAGACTACATGAAGATTTGGCAGACTAAATTCATTAAGCTGTCAGTTACTTTTGATCTAAAAACCTAATAATTTATACTCTAAAAACAAGAACTTGATTAAACATACCACATTTTAAGTTAATGTCCACAGAGAAGTCATTTGTGTCTCCCCTCCCTCCCCCCTTTAGACAGAGTTGATGGTATAAACTGAGAGACTGGAGAAAAATGTGCTGGATGATGTTGTTTACTGCTTCTCTAGAGAGTATATGATAAAATGCCTTTAGGATTCTGGGTTTGTACATTCCTGAAACAACTTTCTGGCCTGCATCAACGTGCAGTGCTCTTGCCCAGCGTGGAGGTGCTCAGAAGTGCTGGAATGAATGCTGTGTATCACTGACCCACCCTGACATATCCGTGCTTCAGTTGTTTTCAACTTTGAATTTGCAGACTGTTTCCTAGCGGTGGCAGAGCTCTACTCTAAACCACTTAAATCTACATTTTTACACATCAGCGTCATGTGTGACAGAGCTTTGGTTTTATTAGGTGTCTCTCACAGAATCCCAAAGAATTTAAGAGAAAGAGCCCACACATTTGAGCTAAAGATAGGGTTTTCAAAAGTTTCTTCATTTACAAGAGCGTAGACTCTGTATTTAGAAATGAGGCTTGATCAAGGAGCTAATCCTGCTGCAAAGCACTTTCAGAATTTCCTTGTGTCTTGTGATTTTTTTAATCTGGTTTCCACTTTCATTTAAACTTAAAAGGGGATAAACATAATCATTTAACCTGCTAAGGCAAACTGCAATTAAAACCTGTTTTCCATTCTTTTACTTAAGAAAGATTTGGAAAAAGAGCAGCTGAAAAGTCTCAAGAAGGTAGCCAAGCATTTTGAAAATGGGCTTGTATCCTTTTTGGCATTGTAGCACTCTGAATTCATGGTGTTTTATGTATGTTAATACTCTGACTTTCCAGCAAAGCATTTTATCGTGTGCTGTGCTTTCACATGGAGAACACACACATTCTCATCATTGTCCTTCTTGTGTACACATAGCCAAAGCTGGCAGGTTAGCAAGATTATTGTATGCTAGATTCATTTGCTACAAAATTCAGTAGAGGGATCTCACCTTTACAGTGGTTGAAAGTGCTCAAAATGTAATTAGTGTACATTCAACTCAGCCCAGACATGCATAATAATTGTCACTTACTTAAGAAGCAGCAGATAAAATAGCAATGACTTCCAGTGAAGGAGACTTTTAAATTAAAGTCAGGCTACTTTATCTGAAACTTTTTTCATATTTACAGTACAAATTGAATGTCTTCCAGTAATCAGAAGTACTAGAGAGGGCATGGGCATGTGGAAAACTGCAATTAATTTCATACAATTCAGCTAATTGCCACAGAGATTTAAACTATCACATTACTTCACAATCAAGTTGTGTCTAAGTACTTAGAGGCAGTTTCCGTGAGTCAGTGGATTGGTAGTAAGTTCTTGGCCTCAGTGATCTGTTCAGTTTTGATCTTGTGCCTCTACCTCTACCTTAAATTTGATGTCTCAGTATGTGTTTGGGTCCAGATTGTCAAACCTTAGTCAGTCACCTGGGACTAGAGTAGGAAAGAATTTAAATACCTCAAGGATGTCTCAGAATTTAGATAGGTAAATCTGATACTGTGATGTAAAAACTTTTCATCCTGTATTTTTAAATATTCAGTACTGAACTTCCAGTGAGTTCAGCTGATAAGAAAGCAAAATCAGTTTTGCAAGAGTTGTAGAAGTAAGGCTGCTTTGAAAAGCCTAACTGTTGGCTCGTATGCTTTATTTTACACATCTGACTTTGAAAGTATTGGCCTTGCTTTTTCTCGGTTGTGTTTCTGAAGTATGACAAATATAGTGTTCAGCTTTTTCTTCTGATTCATAGCAGTACAAACAACCTGATTTCCTTTACTTTAAATTAAAAGCCCCTTAAGGATTTAGCACAAATAATGGAAATTCTTAACCTGTGTGCAGAAAAAATGAATGAACAAGAAGCTTTCACCAAGCCTTTATGTGAACTTATTAAATTATGTGGGTAAGTACTTCAGCCCTCATTTTAGAGATTTAAACATTGCTTCTTAACATGTTGATACATTTTCTAAGGCAACTGAGATATGCATACAGCAACCATTTACAACGCATCTGTACCTGCAAGGCATCTGTTATATTACCCTTCTTTTCTATGAACTGTGTTTTCCTTGAGTCCAGTTTCGGTCGGCATAAAGGAGGGACCCATTTTAGCAGTTCAGTATCTGTGGAACCACCTATTACGTCATTCAAAACTACATTGTAATTGGCCCCAGCTTGCTTGGAAGCAAGATTCCCCAGGGTGACTGAGTAAGTTGTTCTGGGACTGCTGGTCTCTGAAGATTTCAGCAGCTAAGTCCTGCTGAAGTATGCTTTGCAGTTTTAAACAAACTCTTTAAGTCAGTTTAAAAACATGAGGTGGCACAAAGACAGTTTAATACCTGAAGGTATTAAAGGCTTTACAAAATGACAAGCCACACTGCATAAGAGAAAGAAGCAAAATTGGAACATCTGGGATTTGTAGTTACTTTAGAAACATACTACATGAACTTTCAGGCATCTTTATTGTCATAATGTACCTTATTTGTAGAACGGATTTTAGGTGTTATCCACACTTGTCAGTAGCTTTTTCCTCCTCAGTAATTTAATAGTTACGTATGGAATGTTTGTAATTACAGTTACTCCTGTATTTAATTATAATCGGAGAGAATAAGGAAGAGAAAAATCACAGACAGGAGTTGCATAGTAAACTAGCTATTCAAATAGTTTTTTACATAACTTCCTCTCAGCTGCTAGGCTTAATAAGGATAGAATTTCTCAGCTGAATCTTTTAGTTCTCTGAGCACCATCAGTTGTACTGCTTTCTTTTGCTGCCACACAGTGGAAAATGAGAAACTACATCACGAAGTTTCATTTTCTTCCGTTTTAGGCAGAAGCATGGCAAAACTGAGAATGAGTGTATAAAGTTGATAAAATGTAGTTGTGAATAAGAATTTTTATTTATTAAAGCAGTTAAGCAATAATTGTGCTGTGATGAATGTATTGTGGAAAATTGCACCCTTGGGTTTTGCTTTAATTTCTGTACTGTGGAAATTCCACCACTTTCACTACTACTTTGCAGTATGGCAAAGAGAAGCCTATAACTAGAGGGAAGGGCCGTTACTTCAAATTTCCTTTCAGATAGTAGGACACCTATAGTAAAATTTTCCACTCTTTCATAACTGCTTCTGTTTACCTGTCTTCTTCCCACTTCTTTTTCAATGTCTGTTTCTTCCCCCACCCCCATTTATTCCATTATTTGCTTTCTCCTTCCTTTTTCTCTGGCTGCGTTTGCAGAGGTAAACCTACCGGAAATCTGCTTCTGCACTATGAGATGAAGAGTCCTTAACATAACATTGTAATGCTTACTGTTAGAGAATTTTTAACACTTACATGTTTATGTCATAACTAAGTATTTTGTAAATGTTATTGAGTATTTCTTAATATCCTGTTTTGAAAAATAAATTTGTCTTTGGGCTATTTGGAGTCAGTTTATTAGTTTTATTTTTATCTATTTCAAGAGATCTGCCCAGGGATAGGATCCTTTTTCTTCTACCTCTGCACATACCTATGCTTACTTTATCTCTGCAATAGCCTGATAGTGCATAGATTCCAGGATTTAATCTTCTACATTTAAATGACATTTGGTTTTGGTGTGGGTTTTTTTTTCAGTATTTCTTATTACATCGAATATGAATTATGAAAATAGTATCTATGAACGTGCACTAGTAATTGCCAGATTTTGGAACTAGAACTTTCAGTGTAGAATCAGCATTGCAAACAATGTATTTGTCCTGGGAAAACTGCCCTTTATTTGCAAAAAATGCCAAGGAGGAGAAGAAAAGCTACTGAGCTATTCTGGTGACTCGATTAAAGTGTTCTTCTATAATGTTTTAAGGATAGTTATAAAATCTTTAAACTCCATTTTGCAGGTTACCGTTTCAAAAAAAGAAATTTTCTGATGAAATAAGCTATTCTGCAGTGGTTTCAAAATTCATTGCACAATTGGGTGAGTGTAAACTGATATGCCACAACAAAATAATAATTATGCTATAATAAAATTAACTGCATTCTTAGCACAATTTTAATTTCTTTAATTTCCTCCGTAAATGTAAGTAATTTATTCCAATTATCCATTCAGTCCTCTGTTCTTTTTAGTATCAGAAAACATTCTTATTTTGCTGTGCAGGTAACCTGTAGATTAGCTAGCAGTATTACCTATTTGCCAGTGTCAGAAGCTATGTGAGTTAACTTTATCAGTCCATCTGAAGAATTAAACCTGTCTATAATATGTTTTACTTCATTTTGCTCTAAGAAATTGGTATATTACTATAAACACTGAAGCCTAGCATAAGGGGAATATGTATCCTTCCTGCTTCTTTGAAACCAAATGGAGGAAACAAGTGAGAAACAGTAACACCTGATTCCCAGCTCAAACTTTCAATTCCCAAAAGCCCGAGACCTGTCATCTAAAAGGCGAAACAGAAGTCAGTTTAGTGCCATGCCTTACTAGGAGTAGCAGTTCCTGACTTCAGTCTCCTGCTGCATCTGAGTCATAAGCTTCTATTGTTCAGAAATCTATTTTAAGAGAGCTATTGAGGAAAAGGTGTGAAAGGCATGTCTTAATGTCTTGGACCTGTCAGTATCATCTTTTTACAACTTTGCATGTCACATTTGTGATTTTCAAAGAAAATACTTCAAGTGCTGTAGGTCAAAAAGGATTTAGAATAGAGCAGGAGTGATATCAGCTCATTCAGTGGTAAGATTTAAATGGTAAAGAGGTAGCAGTCAGCCTGTCAGACATGAAAATAAAATATATATATCCTTGAAATGAGGGAGAAAAAAATATTTTTCGAAGGCTGTTTTCACAGGTCCAAGTAGGTAGCAGAATGGCCTCCTGATTTCATGAAGTTGTTGAAGGTAGTTCAGATAGTTTCAGGTTCTCTTGAGGGTACAATGTCCAAAAAGACTCTCAAATCTAAAAGATTGTTTATATTATCCATGTTAGGCATGGATAGCTGGTAGCTTTCAATGGAATTCTCTGTATCTTGTGGAAAAGTATCTCTTTCTTTGCTCCCTTTATGTCACATTATGTCTGCTAGAAGAAGAGCTTCTGACTTCATCACGTTTACAACAGCCTAGTGTAGTAGCTTTCTTCTGAATTCCACAACCTCTGGAATAACATCCAGTTTCTTATAAGGTTCTGTAGCCATAAAGCAGAGGAGGTCACTTTTTGATTAACCTTATGCTACTCCTCCAAGGTCCCTTTGTCCCCTTTGGTGTAGGAGTTCCTGTCCCTTGGGTATTTTATAATCAAACTTTGCACAAAATGACAGATTTGTAGGGGTATGACCAAAATAAACACTAGATACTGTAAATAGAAGTGTTAAGATTACTTCTAAAACTATTATAAACTTTGTAAGTTACCTTTTTTTTTTTATGTTTCTGACAGGTTATTTGATGAGGGTGCCAAGCTCTGAAGTTAGAATACAAATCTGTAAGTGTGTTATTAGCTTTTATAATACGGAGCCACCAAGAAAACTACTTTCAGGTAAAGCACAGTATTTTCAAGTGTCACAGGAAATCAAGTGTATGTGATCCCAGCTACTTTGAAAAGGCTCTTTTAATTAACTGTGGATTCAATTTTCTTTGTAACTATAGTTACTGTATCTCACGCATTAAATATATAGCATTGGCAAATGTGCAGTTAGCACTTTTATAGAAAGGCATACTCAAAATCTGAAATTAGTTCATCAATGTACAAGGAATTATTTATTACACTTAGGGGATGAGGATAACATAGTATCCAGAAAACGTGAAGTTTTCACAAGTTCTATGAAATGTGGACAGTGGAGGAAGAAATAATAGTTGGCATCAGAATTATAACAAGGGAAATGTAATTTTCAACTTTGTGTATGTAGGCTGGAGAGAAGCAGCTCTGGTTTCACTTGTGTTGCTTGTGAGGGATAGATCTGAGTCCGTCTAAATGTGGTTGAGTTCATATTATATGGACACATTTGAGTACAGGCTTTGAATAGATTGTTTGACTTGTCTCTGCAGAAAGAGGGTGATGATGCCTGTGTATGAGCTCAAGCATGATCCTGTGGTACTAAGGATCGGCATGCAAACTGTCATCAGAATCCACTACTGCTTATTCCTTTGACCCTTGTGATGGTGCCAGAGGCTGTTATCAGGCAAAGTTAGTCATGGATCCCCTCCTGAAGGGCCACAGTATCACACACTGAGAGACAGCACTAGATTTATAGCAACTAGCTAGAGATGACCGTTGTCACAGTGAGGATCCCACGCAGGAGTATGTTGGATGCTATGCTCCCTTGCTGTAGTCCTACAGTGTGGAACTAGTTCCTGTGCCCTCTTGCTAGTTTTAATTTATTTTAGGAGGCCTGAAGAAGCTGCAGCTGCAACAGCCCTCAAAGGAGACTAGAAGTAGGAAAGTATATAAATCTGGGTTTACCTTACAAACAAGACTCAAATCCTAAAGGTAGCTATGAGTGCAGCTGGTTGTATGTTTGTAAATACTTCCACTGAGATGAGTGAATGTTAAATATTGACAGGTTTTGTTACTCTCCGTCAGATTTAGAGAATAAGATGTTATCACAGAAATGAAGAATGTAGTTCAGTCTAATTTTTTAAGTGAAAATCTTCATCTCTAAGCATATATATAAATCTTGACAAAGGTTGATCTTCAAAGTTCTTTTACCTATAAAGCAATATGAACTTAGAGCCTATCAGATTTTATGCCTAGTTTCACTATGTGCATTATCTGCATTTATCAGTCCTGCATTTCATATCCTTTGATGTGTATATTTTTAGAAATCTAAGAGAAAATTTACTTTCATGAGTTAGAATATATACATAAAATTTATTTTCTCAATGCTTTTCCTTCCCTACTAATTCAGTGATGAAATATAGATTTGTATATGCAATGACAAAAGTAAAAAAGAGGTACATATTAGAAAGTCAAGCTTATAAATCAAAGGTTGGATTCACGTATTATAAGCAATACAGTTATAGAAGGCATTAATTCTCTAGTGAATAGGCTACAGAAGAGAATTAAGTCCTGCACCAACAACTTATTGCATGACCCAAAGAAGGGTTTTTAGCTATCTATAACCCCACTTGTTCTTTCAGTCTGTAAATTCTAGAAAACAATTAATTTATTTGTATAGCATTTTAGTCTTTTTGAGGGTGAGTGCTGGATATGCTTTAGGTACTGTTAATATGCAGATATAAGAAAAGCAGCTCTTATTGTTTGTTAGATTTTTTTTTTTTTTCCAAGTGATTTTAGGACTAAGGAAATACGATACTTGGCTCTTAATCCTTTCTTGAGAAGGGATGAATAGGATGAATGTTTTATGAAGTAACCAAAACTTTGAATATTTTCTGCATTTTAACTAAAGCTATTGTATGTGCAGGTTGCCAGCCAACAAGTGCAAACTATAAAATTCAGATGGCTGAATTAGGAGGATTAGCAGAAACTCTCATTTTGTCACTAGCAGTAGTTGAAAGTCAACTTATTGAGAAGTTGTGGGTACTTAAAGCTCTCCAGCATCTGTCCAGCTCTGGTTAGTACGAAGTGTTCTTTCAGCAATCTCATTACCTCTGAACTTAGATCATTTGTTCTCTGAACATGCCTAAAACACTTACTGATCTGCAGGGAATTACTTATTCTTATTTTCATAATTTTAGGAGTAAATTGCAGGCTTATGCTGAAGGCCCGAGCAGCCAGCAGACTCTGTTTGTATCTAAATGGTGATGATCCCTCAGGGCAGCTGGTGTTCCGCTCCTCAGAAATCCTATGGAACCTGGTAGAAAATACCTCAAAAGAAGAAGTCTGTAATCAGCTCAGTAGCTTGGAATGTGTACAGTAAGTACAGGGAAGCATTTTATTAATTAATATTGTGATTTTGGAGACATCTAAAGCCTTGCTATTGTGTAGCATTTTGTTTGAAATGAATCGAAAGAAAATACAAACAGGGAATGGAGGACTCTCATTAAAAACCCATCAAGTTTTCAGTATTAACACATCTGATTCTCTGAAGTGGAAGGATTCAGACCTTATAGACAAGCAGCCCATGATTTAGACCCCTCAGGCACCTGTTTCTGTTTCAGCACGTTAGACAGCACTGTGGCCTGTGAAATGCCAGGAAATGATGTATGATCCAAGAGGTGCCTGCCAGGTAGCTTACAAACTCAGTGGCTGGGGTCCAGCTAAAAGCATATACGGTCTACATCAAAACTATTTCACTGTAAAGCCTCTCTTTATTTCATCAACATGGCAATCCACCACCATTTTATTCTGCTACAGGGCAAGAGGAAGATCAAGGTGCTCTGCTGCATAGTGTAGGAGGTAGAGCCCTATCAATTGTTTTGTGTGATGAAAAAGTTGCACCATTTTCAAACTTACACATTAGACTCAGTAGGCCATGCACTGTAGAAATGCTTGTGTTATAAACTTAGTAGAAAATTCTGTGCTATGATATACAAGGCTTAGTTCTAGATAATCTGCTGGAACAAATAACAGGTTTTCCCTTAGGTGAGTTACACTATTTTAACTACTTAGGATTAGACCATTTCTTCTCATTAATAATTCAAGAACATCCAGTTCCATGCTTGAGTAAATTATAACACAGACAGTGTGTTACTGTGTGCATACAGTGTGCGATTTATAATACATGCATCTTGTGTATATGCTTAAAATGGATGTCAAGTGCTATACATAGGAATCCATTCATAATCATGTTTTAAGTTATTTCTCTTGCACTTAAACCCTAAGGCTGTGAAAAGTATGATGCTGAATGAGAATTCATATACCTAGAGCTGTCTAAATATAGAATATGAAAATAAAAGGTAAAATGCATTTCACTTTCTTTTAAGTACTTTGAAAGAAGTATTTGAAGACCTTCTTATGCATGGTTTCCGGGATCATGATCGTCAGCTACGGAATGACCTCTTGGTGTTTGCCACGTTACTAGCTGAAAATCCTGCAGCACCTATGATTGTAAGTATTTATAGATATATTCCAGAGACTAATAACTTCTCTTTTACTATTATATAATCAAGTATTTTTCCCCATTAGGGTTCTACTCTGTCTCCAGTGCTTTCCTCTTTCTCAGATTACCCTTTTTCTTTCTGCCATTCGTTCTGCCTCAGAGAGGCTTCAAATCTGCAGATCACTGGCCTGGAGCACTAACAGCAACTTTATTTAATACTTAGAAAATTACACTAACACTATTTATGTGCAAAACTTGTTAACTCTTGTATTCTTGTACAGCTTCTCAGATGTGCCATTCTGTTACAATGAGTTTTGCACTAAATCTCATTTGTTGTTTGAAAATTTAGGAGTACAGGCTATATTCAGATGGCTCAAATTCAGCTGAAGTATCTGTGCCTCATAACCAGAAACAAGAAGGTTTGCTCAGAAGCTTTAAAGAAGATGTTGAGAAAATAATAACTTAGATCCAGTTAATAAGAGGCACGTAAATTCTTTTTAAGACTATGTTACATAAATGTAGTCCAGAATGCACTAGGGTTGCTTGCGTAACAAGTAGATGACTTCGTTCTTCTGTAATATTCTAGAACATTTCAGAGGGGCCTACAGAGAAGTGAACTTTTTATGGATGTTAATACTCTTCTACTGTCTTGTTTTACAGTTGAGATTTAGAACTTTAATGAAGCTTTGACATATGTACTGAATAAATAAGCAATCAAATTCCTGTAGATCTTTTCACTATTTAGGAATGGATTGCTTTCAAGGAATTAATTTCTCAACTTGAGTCAAAGTTTCCCAATGGCTGTATTACTAAATAGATTTTATTGTCTCTAATGAAGATTACAGATTTTTCATTCAAGTTTTCTATTTTATTACTAACCATTATGAAATGTCTGTTATACCATCGCAGCAACTTGATGTCTAAAAGATTCAAGTTGTTTATCTGGCTGTAGAAACATGGCTTTTTCCTACAAGATAAATAACCAAGACACATATTTTTAATGCCTTATACTACAGGGAAGAAAAATAGTTTCAATGCAAGGAAAAAATGAAAATATCATACTTTAGATTCTGTATTCTCAGCCTCCCTAGAGATTTTACAAGGTACTGGGTATAAGTAGTAGGTAGACAGAAACATTAACATTACCGTTGACTCCTGCCTTGTAGATAATATCAGAGAAATTATCATCAGAATGTTATCATTTTTTCTTCTTATCTAAGCAACTTGAGAAAATCAGTCTTGCATTTCACATAATTCAGAAATCAGAACAGGAATTTGAGCATTTGAAAAGGAAAATAATTTTCTCACCACAAGTAAATTGAAAATTATATGTAAAATAAAGCTTATAATGGTATTAGTTATTATGTCTGTGTTAGAACAAAACTGTCTGTTTGGTAATTGCTTACTGTTTCCATTAGAATTTATTACTGCATTAATCAGCAAGGAGAAAACATTAAGAAGTTTTGATGATGTTTTTTTATTTAACCATTTTGCAATGGCTTTGTACAGATAATACAGATACCATAGAGACAAAACCTAATAGGCAATACATTTGTGTACTTCAATATTTTCTTTAAAATTACTTTTCAATCATGTTCAAATTGTGTGTATGCTAACCTCCAGAACTAGGCTGAACAAATCTGAGCCCAGCTGCTGCAAAACTAATAGAACCACTTGATTCTGTGGGGATGTCTGTGTAGTGTTCTGTGAGCTCTGCTCCTGTTGGGAGCTGGTGGAAGGATCTGTGTTGGCTTTGCCAGGGTACTGAGGCCAAGCTAATGTATTCTATTGCTCAAGAAGAATAATGTACCAGTAACCATGGTTTCTGATCACCTCAGAAACAAAGCTCTGTTGCCTGAACTGTACTGCATAAACATCCATTGGCTTTGGCCCTATCCATAGTTATATCTGACATAATTGTCCTATTAGCTTTCTAGAAGCTATGAATTCCAAGATGTTATTTTTTTCTAATTTCTTATAAGTAATATTTGTAAGTGCATGTTGTTCATACATGCAGTTTTTAATGTGCTTACTTGTAAACGCACTGCAGTTCAATGCAAGTGTATGCACAACTGATGATCCTTTTGTGCAAACTTACACATGCACAAATACATTTTGAAAACCACAATTCTAACAGTAGTGAGAACGTGGTCTTCTTGTGTGGTTCATAGTAGTGAATAAAGTTTTTTTGGATTTCCCCATAGATAGAAGTTCAGACTTGTACTGAATGAGACAAAGATTTCACTAATTGTACCCTTAGGACTGTAGTTAGTATAGTACAATGTCCAAATGGTTTATCTTCTTTGATCAAATTCTCTTTATTCTGCTATAGGATACATTAAACCCTGTTCTGGGAAAAAAAAAAAAACAAAACCAAACAAACAACAAAAAAAACCCTAAAATTAAATCATAAGTCTTGATTTCACTGCAATTGAATTTAATTAATGTATGTTTTTTTGAATACCTATAGGAAAGTGGATTTGCAAAGCTGTTAATAGCCCTTGCAACATTTACTGAAGGTAAGAGATTTCGTACTGTATAAGTACACTATTTTTACTTTTAATCATGTGTTTTTTGTAACTTATCTACAATTTCCTTCATAGTTAAAATTCCCAATCCCTTGGTGAAAGGTCTTAAACTTACGCGCTCTTATGAGGACTTTGAGATGAAGAAATTGCTATTTCATGTAATAGGAGTCTTATCTAAAGACCCACGTGCTGTACAGGTAAGTTGTAACAGAACAGAACAGAAGATATAGTAAGCAAAAAGTAAAAAAAATAAATAGAATTCAAAAGAATCACAGGAATTTTATAATGCAGTAGACTGAAATCAGCTGTTCTCCAAATCAAGAATTTATACACAGTTTGAAACAAGTCCTGCTGTTTGAAAGAAGCATAGAGTTTCTATTTTAGAAAAGTTAAAAACCTAGACCAGGAAAATTAGCTGGCAAGTGACTGCCAAGCATTGTTGAAATATATGTTAAGAACATAATAATGTTTAACAAACCACAGTCTGTGGGAATGCTACCAAATATAAACAGAGCTTGTCTGTACTTGTAGCCTTCATGACATACTTTCTCAATAAAGAATAATTTTCTTAGTGTGTGACAGATAAAGTTGACTCATTGCTTTAGATTGTTCTTACTTGCATGTGAAACCTGTGTTCTGTCTCTCTTTGTCTTGACTCTGCAGCTTCTCAGTGAGAATGATGTTATGCCAGCTTTGCTTTATTATGTAAAACCAAATCAAAAGCCTGGATTTTATGGATGGTCTGCTGCTCAGTATGAAGAATTACAGCTTCATGCAATTGCTATTTTAGCTTCTGTGGCTCCCTTGTTAATAGATAAATATTTGTCCTGCCAAGCGAATACTCTTCTCCTTGTGTTTCTAGAATGGTGTATAGGCCAAGGTAAGTACATGCTTATGACTTTCATCCACAGTAACCTCAAAACAAAACTCAACTGAACTTAGTTTCTTTGACAGGAAAGAAAAATGCAAAACTCATGAAGTCAAAATGATTGTTTTTCAATAGGTCACTTAGGAAAGTAATCTTTCGTAAGAAAAAAAAAAACAAGCAGCATATTTGTTTTTTGTACTGAAGGGTAAGCTGGTGCCCTGTTCCCTGTGTACCACTATATTGGCATTCCTTCATTTGTGTGGGCAGCCACGCATCTCTACTACCTGGGTTTTAAGCTAGTCAGATACAATTATTGTGGCAACAAGTCCAACCAGTAATTCCTGCCATGAGGAAGGACACATTAACTCAAATTGAAGAGCTGTACACAGTAAAATAGTTTGCAGACTAAAGCTGGCTTGTGGCCATCAACTAAGAGTATGGGCTAAACAAAAAGACAACCAACTGCACCCATTTTCATTGCCTGGTTTTCTGGGGATGGATAGTTTCCTTCATAAAATGTAATATATTTTTCTAGAATTTTTCATTTGGGTCTAATAGAGATCGAAAGGTTGATATTGTATGTCATGCTACAAAAGATATTTTGAATTTTGTAGACTGCTCATTAACCTAGTAAGGTTAAAAAAAATTCTAATAATTTTAAATGCTCACCGAAATCATACCTTTCTTACAAATTTAAGAAGCTTAGCCTTGTACAAAAAGGCTTATTACTAGGTAGTTTTGAACAAGAAGCCTTTCTAACACGAAGCAATTTTGTTTGGTTTTAGCTACACTAATAAGCTGGGGTTTGGGTTGGTTTTTTTTTCCGAGCACATTATTTTTCTGAACATAACTGTCTGCCAAAAGAATAAAATGAAGTATGTATTGTGATTGCTCCACAGATGCTTTCTTTGGTCAAGGTAACAGTTTCCATGCAACAAGTGGTCGTGGCAACAAACTTGCACAAATGCGCTACAGCCTGAGAGTGCTGAGGTCTGTTGTGGCTCTTTACGATGATGCTGTGAACCTTAATTTGTGTGACCAGGGAGCAATTAGCCAGCTACTGGGTAAAGCAAAATTTTTATTGCTGTACTTATATTAGGACATTTCTGTTAACACTAAGAATGTTCATGATAATTTGTGTGTTCTGGTTTTATGTGTTACTGCTCTGACTGCTGAAAAAGTTAAAAATCTCTGATTGGATTTTGAATTCTGTTACACTTTAACCCAGATAATTGAATGAATTAAACAAAACAGCTGTAAAAACCTAGGTATTTAGAGTGAAAGCTGCCCCTTTCTCCCTTCATTATACTGTATTTGTTACATCTTATTTTCATTGTGATAGTTCCTAGAAACTCCAGCCATGAGTCTTGTTCTAAGTCTATTATAGAATCCTAGAATCATAGAATGGTTTGGGTTGGAAAGGAGCTTAAGATTGTCTGGTTCCAACCCTCCTGCCATAGTCAGGGACGCCCCACACCAGACCATGTTGCCCAAGGCCCTGCCCACCCTGGCCTTGAACACTGCCAGGGATGGAGCATTCACCACTTCGTTGGGAAACCTGTTCCAGTGCCTCACCACCCCCATAGTAAAGAACTTCATTCTTATATCTCACCTGAACTTCCCCTGTTTAAGTTTGAACCTGTTTCCCTTTGTCCTGTCACTACAGTCCCTAATGAAGAGTCACCCTCTGGCATCCTTTTAGGCCCCCTTCAGATACTGGAAGGCTGATATGAGGTCTCCATGCAGCCTTCTCTTCTCCAGGTTGAACAGCCCCAACTTTCTCAGCCTGTCTTCATATGGAAGGTGCTCCAGTCCACTGATGATCCTCATGGCCCTCCTCTGGACTTATTCCAACAGTCCCATGTCCTCCTTATGTTGAGGACACCAGAACTGTACACAGTACTCCAACCAGAGGGGCAGGATCACCTCCCTCGACCTGCTGGTCATGCTCCTTTTGATGCAGCCCAGGATATGGTTTGTCTCTGGGCTGCAAGCGCACACTGAAGCTGGCTCATATTAAGTTTCTCATTGACCAACACCCCCAAGTCCTTCTCCTCAGGGCTACTCTGAATCTCTTCTCTGCCCAACCTGTAGCTGTGCATGGGAATGCCCAGACCCAGGTGTAGGACCTTGCACTTCACTTTGTTGAACCTTATAAGGTTGGCATTGTCTCACCTCTCAATCATGTCAAGGTCCCTCTAGATCCCTCTGGCATGTTGACCAAACCACATAGCTTAGTATCACTGGCAAACTTGCTGAGGGAATGGTGTCACTTTCCATAACTCCTCTTTAAATAGAAGAAAGTTAATAATATACTTCTATATGAATAACACTATAAGTGAATAAAAGCAGAATAAAACTGCTTAACCACCGCTCCTGCAAATTTAGACCATTTTCTTGTTCAGTAACACATACCTATTTTTAAATTTGGTTTTAAGTTCCAATACAAACAGGTTTAAGTTCTCTTCTTACAATAATAAGTAAGTTTCCAATACTCTGAAAAAGTTATATTGAAAGAAACAAAACAGGTAAGATCCTTTGGAATTCAAAGAGTATGTTCTGATAGAAAGCCTAGAAAGAACAGATTTTATATCCTCAGTTTAAAGTTGAACTCCAGTGAAGACAGATTTTAGTGAGAGCAAAATTAATGCTATTCCTTACGTATTAGATTTAAGTAACTTGTCTTAATTTGGGGGACTTTTTTGTTTGAATGTCCTCTTTCACGCAGTGGTTCCAAGGCTGATTTTTCTAACAGAGGTAGTGTTCTACGTCTCCCACATTTGCACTGTCAGTGCAAATGTTAGTGAGGCTGTACAGTAGAGCAAATCAGTAAGTTCATTGCCTTTTTCTAAGAGTTCCCTAATTCAGTTCAGTTCCCTGAACTCATTGCACTGGCACAATACACAGGGCAGCACAGAGGCTGAACAAAGAAGTCTGTGCAAGCTACTGTCATCTACTATCATTTACTCTTTCACCAAGAGTAAAGCCCATGAAACTACAGCATCAGAGTGCTGCACTTCTGTAAGCTAGTACAAAACACAGGAGATAAATCTGAACTGTGTAAGTAGATTCCTTTAAAAATCTCTTGGTGTAGATTTGATTTTTACTTCTTTGTCAGCAGCTATTATAGAATTCTAACTTGTGTATAGGACATTCACATGTATAAAATATATTCACTTACAGACATCCTAAAGTATGCAGTAAACAAATCTAAAGAAAAAGAAGACGCCGTTCTACTGGAAATCCAAGCTGATATATTATTTATTTTGTCTGCTGTCTGTAAAAATGATCTCCTCAGAAAGGTATGTAACTTTCTGCCTCACACTGTGAAAAAAAACCAATAAAGCAAGGTATATTTTAATTTGAAGTATAGTGCTTCTATTA
The DNA here is from genome assembly GCF_033815535.1 of Pezoporus flaviventris. Lineage (NCBI taxonomy): Eukaryota > Metazoa > Chordata > Aves > Psittaciformes > Psittacidae > Pezoporus > Pezoporus flaviventris. The sequence continues at coordinate 15,247,947 of NW_026892595.1, forward strand.
TTATTATTATTAATTATTCAAAAGCAGATGTCAATGACAGTTCATCGCTAACCAGTCGGGTCTGATAATTGGGTTTTGTGACAGTGACAGTTAATATTCAAAATCACTCAGAAATCCAATAGGAAGTGTCTCACCTATTTAATTGCTAATTTACATAATTCTGAAATTAATATATGAAAGTGTTAACAAATGAGACTAGCAGTTCAGAAAAACTGAAAATCTCTTTTTCTTATGTATATTGTAAGGGATTATCTTGCTCTTGCAAGTGCACTGAATTTATTATGATATAAATATTTCATTTTTGCAATTTCCTTTGTATTTTCTTGTATGTAGCTATTTAGTAAATATTATTTAAGAAACATGTTGCTTTAATTAATGTCTCAACAGGAATTCTTCAGCTATGAAGGAGTGGATATACTTATCCCATTCATTCAGATGGATCCAAAGAAGTTATGTAGTGGATTAGGCCACAATTTTCTCCTTTTAAGTGCACTCGACTGCTTGTGGTTGGTAAAGTATTTTAGCAGCAGTAACTCTTAAAAATGACAAGTCACGTATTTTTAGGTCTGCAATAGTATGGGTTTTCCCTGCAAATATAGGCTTTTCTTCTATTTGCAAAGTATAAAAATCCTTCATTCAATTTGACTCAATCAAAATGATTTAAAAACAACAACAACAAAAAAAAAGGAATATTCTGCCTATATTCTCTTCTATTAAATAGGGGATCAGTATGACAACTTAACTCCCTACACAGCAGTCTTACCTCCCCACACAGCGTGACCTCCTGACATGTAGAATCACCTAAGACTTTCTAAAAGAGGTGTATGGTTGGGGTCTGTAAATAACTTCAGAGAAGTAAACGGAAGGCAAGAATTGACCATTATTAGCTAAAAACTGCGTAAGCATAAGAAGTGGTTGTAAACTTGCTCTATGGGGCTAGAAATAAAGGAGGATAACCAAAAGTTAATTTGCTTTAAGACAGAGGTTGATAAATACATTGAAAGCCAAAAGGTATGTTTGCCTGGCAGAAAATACTAATGCAGGAGATCCCTTGTTTCTCTGTTAATGACCATAAGTGAGGAAGTAAGAGAATGAAGCAACAGTAACATGAATAGTAACATGAAAGCTGGGAGAAGAAAATACTGTTGCCAAAAAAAACAACCAGTCTTGCTTGTCTCACCCCTTGATTCTGCTGGCAGAAAATTCAGAGTCTTGCAGTACGCCAGATCAGGGATATGATCTAGCTAAATTTTAGCCTCTTCTACTGAGTTAGTTTTAGTTCAAATCCATATTCTAATCCAATTCATTGTCAGCCTGCCAAATTTTTGGGCTGCTACAAGGAAGATGTGCCACCTGCAAGAGAAGAAAGAGCAGTCAAGTAGGTTATGTTTAGTTACATGGTGTAAATGAAAAGGCATGTGAAACATGATTTTTTGACTTCCTGAAGGTATGAAGCGTATTGCATAGCAAATGAATTTGTTCAATTCCGTAAAGTAGATTAGATGTTTGTAAAATATTCTAAAGTATAAAAATGTTTCTACACAATGAAATTATTTCTGTTTAAGGTCCTGTGTCCTTGGATGTTACATTGCAGAGGATTATTTTCTTGAAAAACAGGGTGTTTTTCTCCTTCTGGATTTGTTGGCAGTAAGTATTTTGATTATTGCTTTTATAGAATGGAAGAGTAGTAAAACAACATGGAAAGTTGCATTATTTTGATACAGTATCTCCTAAGACGATGATAATACTAACAAAAAGATCAATACATGTAATTCTGTGAGATAGGAAGGTGATCATACACCAGGGTAACTCCCCAGAAATGACTGCATGGATTTTCCATGTAAATAAGAATTTGGCAGAGGGGGCTTTAAATTTAACAAGAATTTACTCTTTTTAAAAAGAAAAGCTATGCTCTTACTTTGGATGACAGCTCTGTTTAGAAAAGCACCTCACTTCTTACTTCATATTGAAGTTAGTAAGAGCAGAGTTAGTATATATTTGAACGCTTTAAAAGTTTTGATGTTTAAGGTTACTTTGTACATGTATCTTGTCTGTATAGAATCATAGAATAGTTAGGGTTGGAAAGGACCTTAAGATCATCTAGGTCCAATCCCCCTGCCATAGGCAGGGACACCTCACACTAAACCATGCCACCCAAGGCCTCGTCCAACCTGGCCTTGAACACTGCCAGTGATGGAGCATTCACAACTTCCTTGGGCAACCCATTCCAGTGCCTCACACCCCTAACAGTAAAGAACTTCTTCCTTATATACAATCTAAACCTCTCCTGTTTAAGTTTTAAGCCGTTACCCCTTGTCCTGTCACTACAGTCCCTAATGAAAAGTCCATCCCCAGCATTCCTATAGCCCCCCCTTCAGATACTGGAAGGCTGCTATGAGGTCTCCATGCAGCCTTCTCTTCTCCAGGCTGAACAGCCCCAACTTTCTCAGCTTACCTTCCCATGGGAGGTGCTCCAGTCCCCTGATCATCCTCGTGGCCCTTCTCTGGACTTGTTCCAACAGTTCCGCATCCTTTCTATGTTGAAGACACCAGAACTGTTCACAATACTCCAGGTGAGGTCTCACAAGAGCAGAGTAGAGGGGCAGGATCACCTCCTTTGACCTGCTGGTCATGCTCCTTTAGATGCAGCCTAGGACACGGTTGGCTTTCTGGGCTGCAAGCACACACTGAAGCCGGCTCATGTTCAGTTTCGCATCCACCAACATCCCCAAGTCCTTCTCCGCAGGGCTGCTCTGAATCTCTTCTCTGCCCAACCTGCAGCTGTGCCTGGGATTGCTCCGACCCAGGTGTAGGACCTTGCACTTTGCATGTCAAGGTCCCTCTGGATGGCATTCCTTCCCTCCAGGGTATCAACCGAACCACACAGCTTGGTGTCATCGGCAAACTTGCTGAGGGCGCACTCAATCCCACTGTCCATGTCAGCGACAAAGATGTTGAACAAGACCGGTCCCAACACCAATCCTGAGGGACACCACTCGTTACTGGTCTCCAGCCGGACATTGAGCCATTGACCACAACTCTTTGCATGTGGCCATCCAGCCAGTTCTTTATCCACCAAGTGGTCCCTCTATCAAATTGATGTCTCTCCAATTTAGAGACAAGGATGTCATGTGGGACAGTGTTGAACGCTTTGCACAAGTCCAGGTAGATGACATCAACTGCTCTACCCCTGTCCATCAGTTCCATAGCCCCATCATAGAAGGCCACCAAATTGGTCAGGCAGGATTTCCCCTCAGTGAAGCCATGCTGGCTGTCACCAAGCACCTTGTTGTTTTTCATGTGCTTTAGCATGCCTTCCAGGAGAATGTGCTCCAAGATTTTGCCAGGCACAGAGGTGAGACTGACTGCTCTGTAGTTCCCTGGATCATCCCTTTTCCCCTTCTTGAAAATGGGGGTTATATTTCCCTTTTTCCAGTTGTTGGGAACTTCACCTGACTGCCATAAGTTTTCAAATATGACGGCCAGTGGCTTAGCAACTTCATTCACCAGCTCCTTCAGGACCCGCGGATGGATTTCATCAGGTCCCATGGACTTGTGCACACTCAGGTTCTTAAGATGGTCTCAAACCAGATCCTCTCCTACAATGGGCCTAGGGTCTTCATTCTCACAGTCCCTGCATCTGCCTTCCAAGACTTGGGTGGTGTGGTCAGAGCCTTTGCCAGTGAAGACCGAGGCAAAGAAGTCATTCAGAACCTCAGCCTTCTCCAAATCCCGTGTAGCCAGTTCTTCCGATAGCTTCTGGAGGGGGCCCACATTGTCCCTAGTCTGATTTTTATTTGCAATTTACTTATAGAATCCCTTCCTGTTATCCTTAACATCCCTAGCCAAGTTTAATTTAACTGGGCCTTAGCTTTCCTAACCTGGTCCCTAGCTTCCCAGACAACATCCCTGTATTCTTCCCAGGCTGCCTGTCCTTGCTTCCACCTTTTATAAGCCTCTTTTTTCCTTCAAATTTTCCTCAGCAGCTCCTTATCCATCCAAGGAGGTCTCCTGGCCCTCCTGCTGCACTTTTTTCTAGTTGAGATGCAACACTCCTGAGCTTGCTGTAGGTGATCCTTGAATATCAACCAACAGGGCCTCCCTGCCCTCTAGGGCTATATCCCGTGGAACCTGAAGAGGCCAAAGTCTGCTCTTTTGAAGTCCAGGGCAGTGAGCTTGCTGCACGCTCTTCTCACTGTCCTGAGGATCTCAAATTCGACCATCTCATGATCGCTGCATCCAAGGCTGCCCTGGAGCATCACATTTCCAACGAGCCCTTCCCTGTTGGTGAGCACGAGGTCAAGCATGGCACCTCCCCTTGTCGGCTCCTCTATTACTTGCAGAAAGAAGTTGTCTTCTACACAATCGAGGAACCTCCTGGATTGCTTGTGCCGGGCCGTACCATCCTTCCAACAGATACCAGGGTGGTTGAAGTCACCCATGAGAACAAGGGCCTGTGAGTGTGAGGCTTTTCCTATCTGTCTGTAGAGCGCTTCATCCGCAGGTTCTCCTTGATCAGGCGGTCTGTAACAGATCCCCACAGTAATGTCTCCCATAGGTATATTCCCTTTAACCCTGACCCACAAACTCTCTGTTGACTGCTCATCTGTTCCCAGAGTTCCATACTCTCCAGCCAATCCCTAACATAAATAGCAATTCCCCCTCCCCACCTGCCAGGCCTGTCTTTTCTAAAGAGCCTGTAACCTTCCATTCCAACACTTCAGCCATAGCAGCCATCCCACCATGTTTCTGTGATGCCTATTACATCATACCCCTGTACACGTGCACACATCTCTAATTCCTCTTGTTTGTTCCCCATGCTATGGGCGTTTGTATAGAGGCATCTGAGCCGAGCTCCAAATGGAGCCAGCTCATTGGCTGGAGTGGATGAAATATTTCTGCATTGCTCCGAGCATTTATTATAGGTGCTAGCAACTGACTGGGTGTGTTGGGATGGAATGATGCCCCCCTCCCCCAACACATCTAGTTTAAAGCCTCCTTGACCAGTCTGGCAAGCCTCCTACCAAAACTGCTCTTTCCCTTCTTTACCAGACCAGCTCCACCAGCCCCCAGTAGACCTGGCCTACAAACTTGGGTCCCGTGTTCAAGACACCCAAACCCCCAACTATGGCAGCACCCTTTTAACCAGTTATTAACCTGGCCAATCCTCCTAGCTTTTTTAGAGTCCTCCCCTGCATCCTGGAGAATTAACAAAAAGACAGTCTGAGCTCCAGAGCCCCTAACCACCTCCCCCAGGGCTCTGTAGTCCTTCTTTATGTTCCCCAGGCTACTAGTATCTATATCCCTAGCACCCACATGTATCACCAGGAGTGGGTAATAGTCCATGGGACTTACTAGAGCAGGCAGCCTCTCTGCCACATTCCTGATCCCTGCCCCAGGTAGGAAACACACCTCCCTTGAGACCGGGTCAGGCCGACAGATGAGTGTTTCTGTCCCTTTCAAAGTAGAGTCCCCTACTACTCCGACCCGCTGCTTTTTCCTGGCAGCACCAGCAGAGATCTTCTTTAGCAGTGCATCAGCCGGATCTTTCTGGCTCGAGTGCTTTTCCTCATTAGCCCCCTGCAGGACAGCAAAGCTGTTCTGGGTGGGGACAACAGATTTAGGGGGAAGCCACTTGCTTTTAATTGTCCTCTTCGTCCTTTTTTGTTGGTTTTTTTTTTTTTTTTTTTTGTTACTATTTCCCAGCTTCCCAGGTTAACGGCCTCCTTCTTTTCTCCATGAGGTAGAGGTGAACCTCGAGGCCCCTGCACAGTTTGGGCCGGGAGCAAGCGTTCCTGCTTACTCTCAGCTTCTCTGCCATCTCGCAGCCTATTAACAGCATCCCGCAGCTCAGCCCCTGCTGCAGGAGGACCTCCACCAGGGAGCACCGAGTGCAGCCCTGCCCATTGTGCACCCTCCCCTCACCAGACCGGTGCAGGCACTCTCTGCACCCCGAGCTCTGCACTGCAGCCTCCCCTCTCACCGGCTCTGTCTGGGTGCCTGTGCTGGCCACCGCAGGGGCAGCCAGAGCAGAGCACCCAAACTGGGCCCTGATCATACGCCGAGTGCTCACCATCCCGCTCGCCTGCCCGCGCAAACTGCCTCGCCACGCTCCTGGTCGCTCGCGCTCCCTGGGGCAGGTTTTTACCCAGTCAGGGCTGGTGCCGCTGCTCCTGGCTCCGGCCCCTGTGAGTCCCTGCTTGCGTCAGCTGAGCTGCCGGCTCATGGGCAAGCTCGTTGAGGACTTGAGGCTCCCTCGGTGGCTCTTGTCGCTCTGAGCTGAGGCTCCTGGATGCTGATCTCCCCTCTCTCCGGTGTTGAAGGCGTCCTCTCTCAAGATACTCACCTCAGTAATTGACCGAGGTCTTGGACATAATGCTGGCACAGGCATTTCACCTCTTACAAAATCAGCATGCACATTCCTTGTTTCATTCCCTCCTCATTCTCACTGGCTGTACTGCCTGCCTCTGATGCCCTCGAAGTGCAAGGCTGTGGACCCTTCCCTACTCTCAGCTGCTGCTGAAAGTTCTGGCCGCAGAATAGAACAGGTGCCATGTGGTACAGCTCAGCCACTGCCTTCAGTGTCTGTTTCTTATAAAAATAAATCTTGGTAGTAGTAAATTCTCCAGCAATAGAGCCTGGAGGCATCTACACGCAGGTATGCACATCTTACATGATCCTTCATTATTCCCCTAATGTTCTTTGATTTATGAAACTTGGCAGGATTCCAGAAACTTGGCAGATTTACAATTTTATACAGCAGTTTTGTGCAAACAGTTGTGATGAAAAGCTTGCAGTTACTTGATTACATTATACAATTTCTCTATTTTTGAAGGTAGGCATCACTGTGTTTTGAACAGTATAAAACATTTTTTTCCTTTTCCCTTCACCAAGGTAAAGCAAAAGAACCTGTGCAATATAATCCTTGGAATCTTGGTTGAATTTTGTGACAACCCTAAAACCACTTCACACATCAGTACCTGGCGAGGGGAGAAAGATCAGACAGCAGCTAGCCTTCTAATACAATTATGGAGACAGGAAGAGTTGGATCTAGGAATCAAACGTGATCGCTATGGAAGGATTGCTGGTAAGTTTTATGATGCATGTGAAACTGTGAGCAGTTCCAATGAATGAAGTAAAACAAAGACAGTATTTCCTTTTGTGGTCTGAATTCTGATGAAAATAAATTATAATATTTATAGCTCTATGCTGTAGTTCTTCTCAAATACAAAATACCTTCTAGAGCCTGGCCACTAGATGGCATTTTCTACATCAGCTGGGAATGAACCAGGTAATAAATAGAACCATGGTTGCTTTGTCATGAACCATGAAAAGCTCCTGAACAGCTTTTCTAATAATGGGCAGTTAAACTACTGATTTTTTTCCCACAAAAGGCATTGTGTTTTGTTATATGTTATAAAAAGAAGTAAGGACAGTGCTATGTTCTTGCAAAACTTTAGTCATGCTAATTCATATTTCCCAAATTATGTTCAAATTCATGTCCAAACTATCAAAATGATTTACAGAGCACCCACAAAGTAAGCTTGAACTGTCTTTTGGGGGAGAAATCACACGAAAGATTATGTCCATAGCTGCCTGCAAAAGATCCTCATACTTCATTGCATAGATAACATTTTCTTTAATAGCTTTGGGAACATACTACTTCTTCACTCTTCTCCTCTGGTTTTGTGTTTTGAAATTATTAGACATGAAGAGGCCTATTATTAGCAGCTTCCAGAAACAGCAAGAGGTCGTTCCCTTGCCTGCCAACTGTCCCAGCTTTGCCATCATGGAAATTTCAGAAAACTTACAGGCAAAACTTTATTCATTATTGTGCAAGCTAGGTAAGACAAGTGAATTGCCTTTTCAGTGTCATATTTGTCATTAAATTGAATTTGTTCACTGGCAATCAATAAAGTCACTATAAAAAAAGTCAAAGGAAACTTGGAGAAGCATCATTAACACTCCATTGATGTTTGCTCATCCTGTTCTTAAAAGTCTCAGTTGTTGAGGATTTCAAGACTTCCCCAATACTTTGCTGTCCCTACCATTAGGAAGAGTTTTCCTAGAATTAAACCTAAAATTTGCTTGAAATGTTATGTAATTTGCTTTCCCACACACAATATCTCTTTCACATAACACTTTTACATTTCATTTTATTTCCCTAGATTAAGATGTTACTCACTCATTCCATTTTCTGGCATGACCTCTAATTATTTTCTGTTTTTTTTTTTTTTTCTTGAGTCTGTCCAATTGATTCACATTCTTCTTGATCTCTAGTGTCCCAAAACCGAACACAGTACTCCAAAAGAAGCCTCACTGCCATGTAGAGCTACCTTACTCAACTCATCTTTTAAATAAACATTCTGACATTAATATAACAATCCTGTATTCATTGTGCATATTGTTTGCTCATTTGATTTAGGATCTTGTACAGTGAATTACCATCCTGGATTTGCACATATGACTATTCTTACATTTAGAATTTTTTATTTGTCCTTACTGGATTAAATTCTGTAGGTTTAGATCATTTTTTGGATGGCAAAATTAATTTGCATTTTAATCTTTTCATTCAAAATGCCACAGTCGCTCCTAATTCTATGCTCTTTGTACACTGAATAATACACATTACACCCTTGACTAAAAAACCTAAACTGAAGTCAAGATACAGAATAAACTCTTGCAAATCTGTAAGATCTCTTATCTGGCTATAGAAAAAAGCTAGACCTCAGTTTTCACTAATTCATGTTGGATATAAATGTTTTCACTGTTACATTTAGCTGTATAAACATTATTTGCTTAATCATTTGTTTCAGTCTTTTTTTGTGAACTGAACTGAACCAATATTCTCTGGCTTGTCCTTTCCCTCTTTTAGAAATAGGCATTATGTTTGTTTTTTCCTGTCCATCCTCCACAGATTCAGAGATGATCAGTAATTGTTCTGAGATTGCTTCAGCCAGTTCCCTCGGTAACCTAGAGAACCAACTGTGTTGAAAGCATCTTTAGTTTCTCTAATAAACTATAGCTAGTTCTTCCTCTGTTGTAACCCAGGTTCTTACTAATTTTTATAATGTTAATTATGTTAAATGTTGGATCACAGCTAAATTCTTTATTAAAGCAAAAAGGCATGAGATTTTCTTACAGCTTTCTCCTATGTTCATACATACCTCGTGTTAGTTGTATGTCTCCTGTGAAGTACTGAAATGACGTGAGAGTGGATAACAAAAGAAATGAAAATATTTTTATAGTCTTTTGTCAGCATCTTCCTCTTACTGTAGTGATGCTCCATAACATCCTTTAACATGGTGATCAGGAAAAACAGTGTTAATTGGTCTGTATTTGTGATATTTCTTAACTTCAAAAATAATGTGATTATAGTCTAATAGATAGATGCTACATTACCAGTTACCACACAGATGGTATGATGGGGTGTAGAATGAGATTTGACAGATGTGGTTTGGTTTTTTACCATCAAATATAATTAACATTCATCGTGCAAAAAAAGACAAAGATATAATCTCAACAACCATACCCCTCTACCTTATTCTTTTACATATATTGTAAATGTGTTTTTTAAAAGATGGACTCATGCTCAAGAATTATTCTCAAGGCTCAAAACTTTGAGGTGGAGGACACCCCCATTACAGAGCTTTGAAACAAAATACTGGACATCCTGTACTATGATTCTCCTTTTGGCTGCTTCGCAGCTAAAGCAAACTGTGCTGAATTGCTTCTTTAGAAACTGACCTGTGGACTCAACTGTCTGCTTTAAGGAAAGATTAAGCCCTTTCCACACAAGCATAGCAAATCCTGGCTTTCCAAGTGATTGGAAAGTTACTGGAGCCACTCATAAGTAAAGAGTTAGTATAAAGAGAATTTATTAAGGAGCAAACAGGGGGTTTGTCACTAAAAGCCTGCTCAGGATTTTAAGAGTGACTGGTATATGTGATGAAGGTTTTGCATGTGATTATATGACAAATAGCATGGTGTCTTTTTTTTAGAATGTTACGTTTTAAGATAATTTCAGGATGCTGTTAATACTGACATGATTCATTTTCTTTTAGGTTTTGAAAATTTACCTGGCTTATCGGCTAAGGACCGTGTCACGCTTGCTATCATACAGCATTATATTGACTTTAAAGTGAGTATTGTGTTAGAAGATCTTACTATTGCATCTGTGTTTGCAAAAATAGCAAGTATATGTGAGGATACAACAAACAAATAGCCCTTCAAAAGCTGTCACCTATGTTACAAGTCGCCTATAGTTTCATAGTAAGCCAGTATTTACCATCCAAAGAAACAACCCTACCTCCCTCATTGCAGCACTCCTCAGACTCTTCCTCTGTACTGTTACAAATGTTTGTGACTGCATAGAAAATAAGACTAGAAACCAGTATTACTTAAAAATAACTCTGAGAAAGGTAGATTTAACTAACTGTTTGCCAAATCAAGAAACAGGAATGCACCAGAATATAAGTAAGAAATTAGGGAAGGGCTGGACAGTAGGACTGCCTCTTTGTCAGTAAGGTCAGTTTAAGGGAGTGGTGGCTTACTATTAAAAATTACTTTAAATCCACATTCTGGTAAAGGTTTTTCTGTGCTTTCCCATCTTTGTCCCCACATACAGTATCCATCCATACTGTCAAAAGTCAAGGATGATGTGCCTATAGGAAAAAAGAACAGGATAATAAGCTTTGTGGGAGCCATCCTGCTCAAAAGATCCTTCAGTTTATGCCAATTTTCTGCTAAGAAATGAAGTATGTGAGATCTTGAAGTGTTCAGGAACTAGCAAGACTCGATCTTTAGTTGATAATTCCAGCTTCATTTATGCCTCACATTGCAGTTTGATCTGATCATGTGTGTAATTTGAGATTTTAAGAACTAGCCAGCAGGACACAATACTTCACTCTCGTAACGTGGTATCTTGTAGCTATATGTATTTCTTCTGAGTTTCTCTAGTTGTCAGCATTCTTTTTACTCCTCTGTGGAGTCAAGCTTGGGCTTGGGAAGGCTTAGGGAGGGTTATCATAAATTAATTTGGTGTAGAATTACTGAAGTCTAACTGGAACTGAAAAAAAGATATAAATAGCAACTACTGTGGTGCTTTGCATGTACAGGTTGGAGAAGTTTGGAGTGAAATTTGTGCAGAACTAAAAGAAGAATTCAAGCCTATTGCATCAGATGAGGAAGCCTTGAAAGTTCTTTCAGAGGTATCAGAAGATATTGGAAGAATGGTTGCTGCTTTGCAGACTGAAGTGCTAGAAAGTCAACACCAACAAGAAATACAAGAAGAACAAAGAACATATAAAAAAGTAAGACAAGGAGTATTTAAACAAGTAAAGGTCATGAAAGCTTTTTTGTCAATTTATATGAAGATTTTATTATTACATAACGTTGAGAATCCCAGATCTGTACACTGCTTGAAGACATTTTAATCTGTCTCAGCAGCAAAATTTTAACTTTAAATTAAATTAGATTAAACTCAGTTCTCCCAATTTGTATAATTTTGCCACTATTTAGAGAGTAACATGAAAAAATGAAGCAGTATCATCAGTGATGCATCAGCAACAGTGTGATGAGAAATGACCATTATGCTACTATAGAGTTGCACATGTGTTCATCTGTACCAGATAATGATTTAAAGTACCTATTACAACTACATCTGATTCTAAAATGAAACATAAGCCTTTGTTACATGATCCCTTGGTTGAATAGTCACAGAGTTTCATTACTTTAGAGAGCAGGCCTTTATACTTCCTGGCATGCTAAGTGTGAACAGGAACAGACATTTTCCAGGTTTGGTTTTAAGGCAAGCATTTGGCATTTTTGCTCATCCTCTCCTGCTTTCAGATAAGTAAGTTCAGTTGGTCCAGTTGTCTAAAATCTCATGTTAGTGTTTTTGAGGATTGTCATGCATTATGATGCCTGCACTTCTGTCACCAGAAATGATTCCATCTCTGTTACTCATCATTTGAAAGTGAGAATATACAGGAAGTATTCCTGAAAGAGCTGGGGCTTTTCCAATGTCTCTGTTGGAAAAGGGGAAATTAGTTTGCACAGAGAAGGTAAGCCTTTGTTTTTATAAAGGCAGTACATAAGTGAAGTTTTTAAAGGACAAGTACATTGCTACAACATTATCATCCAATCTCAGGTGAGAGGGATGAGCTAAGGTAGCCAAAGGGGCATAGGTGAACATGATATTCAAACAGCTCAAAGAATTCAGAAAAGCTTGTGTTGCATCTTGTAAATTTTATTTATGTTACAGATCAAAGCTATCCATAAGCAGAGAGAAATGCTAAATAAATCTTGGGAAAATTTCTTGACTCGGACATCCAACTATGAGGCATTGAAGGTAAGAAATATGAGTGATGGAGCAAAACATATATTCACAGTATAGTTATAATAATTTTGAAGTTACAGATATATTTCTTAATGAATTATGGGGATATTCAAGTAGAAGTTAGAGTAGATTTTATATTCACACAGACATAGAACCGTAAGATGTATTGGCAAAGCAACACAATCTTTGATTCTTCTGCTCTTCCTATTGCCATCACAAAGGGGAGATCAACATTGCTTATGCACTTGTAATTGGGGGTGTGTGTATGTATATATATTTGTCCTGAAACTGTGGAAACTAAAACTGTGATTATTCTTACTTTAATTTTTCTAATATTTCATTCCCTATTCTTAGTCCAGCAAACATCTTTCAAGACGGGAAACACTTCATGATGAAAGGAGTTTCTTTTAGCACTATTTGTTCTTTTCCAAAAGAACATAAAAACTATTAGAGTCCTTGTTAGGCAAGCAGACTAAGTTGGAGAATGAATTAAATCAGACTTAAAAGAAATGCTTTGGCAGCTAAATTTAATTTTTCTTCATTTCCAAATGCAAAAGAGAACAATTTCCTTCATGTGCAATCACCTCCCTGGCCTGTAGTAAAGATCTATGCTAGAATTAGAAATTGAAAAAGGGCCAGAAAAAGGATCTGGAAAACTGGATAGTTCTGACTGAGTCCCTGGGAAGCTGATTTAGGTATGCAAGGGACAAGAAGGTAATTGGTAATGGCTGTCATGGATTTACCAGGGACAAATCACACCTTGACAACATGGTTGCCTTTTGTGATAAAATGCTTTGCTCTGGAGAAGGAAGAAGATGGATATTTCTTCTGTTGGCTTTAGCAAGATTTTCAGCTCAATCTTGTGTATCCTCCTTCGAGCCAAAATGGGGAGATAAGGACAGGACTGCATACCCATGGACTACAAATTGGATAAAAAACTGTCTGGACTGATGGGCTCAAAGGACAGTGGTCAATAATTAAAGTTTAACTAGCAGTCAGTTTTGAGTGATGTTCCACAGAGTCAATTATACTGTCAATACTATTTAACATTTTCATTAATGACTTGGATCAGCTTGTTCTCATCACATTCATGCAGGGTTCTGAGCTGGAGGAAGCATTCCATATGCTGGGAGGCAGGGTTGCTATTCAGAAGGACTTTGACAAGCTGTAGGGCTGGGCTGACCAAGAGTTCACGAAGTTCATGAAAAGAAATGTGAAGTCCTGCACCTGGGATGTATTATGCTTGTCATGCATTGGTACAGCCTGGGGACTAACTGGCTATGGGGATGTGTACTAGGTATGGGGTGACAAGCTGAACATGAGGCAACAGTGTGCTCTTGTGGTGATGAAGGCTAACAGCACATATGGCTACATCAGAAAGAATATAGCCCAGACGTCATAGCAAGTGATTATTCCTTTCTCACCCTTGCAAAGTCATGTCCATTTATTCTGTTTTCATGTGCCCAGTACAAGAGAGATTCACAAACCAGAGGGAGGGTGCCTATAATTAAAGACCAATAGAATTATCACCTCATTTATTTTGTTGTTGTATTTGTATATTTTCTAACAAGTGCAAATGACACAATTCATTTGGATTAAAGCAATTTTATGCTTTTACTGACTATCTTTAGAAAGCAAAAAGGCTTCAGGAAAAATCAATAGAGGCTTCCAGACCTAAACTGAAGACTCAAAATGAAGCAGTCTATTCTACTGATATTAAAGGCCTCGGTACAACAGTTAAGTAATCCCCAATTTTATTTTATTTTATTTTCATTGATGTATAAGTGCTTTGGGGTTGATTTTGTCTGTATATGTGCTGCAGCTTACTCTTCCTTCAATAATGTTTACACTGACAAGCTCCAAATATGTAAGAAAGAACCTGTATCTCCTGCAAAGCACAACTTCCCTTTCTGATATATCCTCAGACAACAGGTAGCTGGTCAAAATGAGATTCAGATCTACAGATTCCTCATAAGAAGTTTGGGCAAGATGGTCCTATGCTACTTGACATGTACCTCTTGCGGGATAGCCTTTCACGAAAACCTCGATGAGGTCAAGCCTTCCTTCATTAATTGTTGGGTAAATCTGCCTATCTCTAATACATCAGTAGAGGTGTCCTTTGTCAGTAAATGTGTTCCTCACTGTCTGCAGATAAGCCAACTCCTTGCATCTGCAGAAAAGATTTTTTTCCCCCCTCATTTCTATCAGTTCATTGAAGTGTAAGAAAATAAAAGCCATTGTTACAATCATATTTGGGTGTAACAGCATATTTAGATGTTGATTTTTGACAACCTAGGGTAAGATGTGGGAGAATCTCCACTCCAGTCAGTAACTGCTTTTGAGTTACCTGGATGATTTCTGTGTAAGCATCACAGCTAAGGAGGATTTTAGGGGAGGGATAGCTTCTTGATTGCTTGTAAGTTACTTTTACATGAGAGGAGAAACAAAGAATTAAAAACATGAGGTGTTGATTTAAAACTTGCACAAAGGCAAGAGATTCCACTATCATGGGCTCTCTGGCATGACAGCTGTAATTGACTCTCTGTAATGACAGCTAAGGGGGATGCATCCTGAAAAGGAAAAGAAGCAGCTCATGTTTGATGTGATGAAGAAAGGAGGTGCTTAATAGGAAGACAGGGGATGGTCTCAAAGTGCTGGACTAGGATTTTTATCAAATCATCTTTGCCCTAAACTTTAGTAAATGCAAGATGAAGTGGGCTCAAAAAATGATATAGTTACATGCCTGTGTCAGTGAGACAGTTAATCAGCAATATTTTGCAGAAAGTCTCTGAAAAATTTTGATACGAGCATTATGGAAATGGTTAATAGACAGAAATATGTTGTTATACTCTATTTTAAAGACTTGGATCTCAAGCCAAGACTATTCATTTTTTTGGTGGAAGAGGTTTTAAGAAGAAAGTATTTTATGGTTTTATAAACAATATCTCAACAACTGTAGGCAAAAAGAAGGAAAGGTTAGTCCATTTTGCAGAATAAGTGTGTTAAGAAATGGAATACATCAAGAACATCAAATAAAACTGCTTGGGTACATTGCTTAGAAGAAATACAAATAACAGATATGGCTGGCAATTTTTTTCTTGGAACAATCTTCTTCCCTCCTCTCTGCTAAACACCCTTTGTAGGGAGAGATAAAAATTAGGCCAAGATGGTTGTTGCAGACCAGTCAAAGTCAAGTAATTAAACATGTGAGCCACAAGCATTTGAAGAGTTGCATTGTTTGTTTTAGTAGGTCATGCTTAGAAGATAGAGGTGTCACTGGGATTTATATATATATATATATATATATATACACATATATATACATATATATAAAAATATGTATTCCTTATACTGAATATACTTATCCAATATAGAGAGTAGTATGTCCCTTTCAGTCTTCAAGTTTTCCTGGAGGAATTGCATTCTGAGAGAAATAGGGTTTGTTCCTTTTTTTTGTCGTTGAAGTATTAATGTATAATGAAATGCTGAGGACAAAAACTGGCTCATATTATATACAAATCCAAACAACATTGCACAACAAACTTCTATTGTAATAAAGGCTTGATTTGCTTTTCCTTTTCATAAGATCAGACGTGAAGGCAGAAAAGCAGAGTACATAAAGGTACCTGGTGAAAAACCACTCTGTCCTTTCCTTTGTACTGATGGGAACAATTTGTTAATTTCACATAAAGGATAGCTTGAATAGGCCTCAGAAACCTCAGCATGCATCTCTACCAGATGAATAATGTTTTTGAAAGACAGTTCATGATTTAACTCTCATTTTAAATACTAACATGACTGTCATGTAATGTATTTTGTTTTTCAGATTGGATCTGGTCACTTAGTAACCGTCAAAAGTACACCTCCTCAATTAACTGGAAGGCCACTGAATGTTACAGAACTTGCTCTTAGAAAGCTGCCTCTTTCTGAAGAAGCCTTAAAGAAAGATCAAAAGCATTAAAACACTGGACTTGGTCTAGAAAGATATGGTACCTGTGGAATAGTGTTCTGAACAGTGCTTTTATTATAGTTAACTGTATGTGTATTTTAGATACAAGATAATGTCTGTTTGTAATGCTTTGGTGAATTGCATAGAGCATCTTGAGAGCAAAATTGTATTTGCCTTAACTAATATAAACATGGGGATGATTTATTAATAAAGTACCCTGTACAGTATGGTACAAAGGTAGGCTGAGTCTAAAAATTTTGTGTGTTAGTGTCAGGTTACCGTGATCCACTCTCAGTAGGTCCACTACTTTGTTTTCCATCTCTTGTTGACTCATTCCACACATTGCAGTTTAAGTATCTCTTCCATTGAGCAGGGCGATGACCTTTCACATAAACACATTCAGTTCCTCATTTTCCTGGATCCCATACCCGTGTGGGTTTTGTCCCAGTCCATTTTGTTTCTTGAACTTTCATCTTTAGCATGAGGACGTCTGTTCTCTCACTTTTCATCTAAAGACTCCCTAAAAAGCTCGTTTGTGCTAAGTTTCTCCAAGCCTGTTGAAGACATGCTGAAGTGTCCTGCTCCTCAGGGATTTCTCACGGCTCTTGAACTGATCTTACTATTCTAATTACTTGTTGGGTTATTGCCCCTATTGTCTCCAACAGGAACTCTTTGTCTTCCACTTCTAGAATACCAACACAAACTTGTGAGCAGACCTTTTTGTACATGACTCAGTTTCTAAGCTATTGTCTCTTTTCCTAGCTTGGGCAAAGCCAAAAATTGCTATATTACAATAGTGCAAGATTCCCTGAGGCTATTACCTCATTTTAAAACCAGTTGCTAGCCAGTGATATGGCACAAAATTATGCGACATTGCAAGGGGTTCCATGACATACAAGCTCTGGCACATAGTCTGTCATTTTTGCTTGTAAGCAATGTTTCATGAAAGTATAAACTTTCACTTTGTTAAATGCAGGGTTGAAAAATGGAAACAAATTTGAGCTAAATGGATAGAATTTAGTACCCGACTCCCTTTCTCACTTCCTGAAAGAGCCATGGGGTGGGTGTGTGTATGAAGGGTTTCTTGAAAATCTGTTTGTCCATGTAACAAGACATACCAGTACCGGCATTAAACATAAAGGCAGTGATTTTTGTTTCAAAATTGTCTACTTAAATTCTATAGAAAGAAGAACCTGAATAAAATAATGAAATAAACCAAACCAGCCATATGAAATGGTACCTACTCCACAGGTGCAGTTTGCAAAGATCAGAAGCATTTTCTTATGGGCAGGTCTGTTAAACATTACATTGTAGAGTAAGTCACCTAGTACTTAAAGCTAGAGAAATCACATTAACTTAAGCTATTTTCATTTAATTTTTATGCTGGCCCTTTACTAACTGATAATTTCTAAGTATAATCTGTTTTCATGATGACTTTTTCCCCCCGCAAATTATCTGCATAATGTTAAAGTATGTTTTATTAAATAACTCTGAATGTGTATTTCTGGCCTGCCTGAAAGAAAGGTAAACTAAGGTATACAGAGGTTATTTAACTAAAGTCCTCTGTGTCAAGTAGTCTTGCTCAGTTTATTTTTCTCCAACAGCTCTTCAGCAGCTGTGCTGCTATATTACTGTTTTAGAGAATGGCAAAATATATCTACACATTGGGGCCACAAAAGTGCACTCTATTGTCTTTTCACAATTAAAACTGAGCAATACATATTTGCCTAGGAGAACAAAGACTGTGATATTTAGAGGTTTTTTTACACCCTTGCACATATGTGGATGTGCGGGTGACATTACTTCTGGCAGCATAGCAAAGGCCCATTTCTTCAAAAAACCCATACAGGACTCACGTAAATGCTACCAATTTCTATACAAAAGCTACAGCAATACCGTATAGCCAAGGTATAGATATAAAAGATCTTTTAACTGGAAATCAGTTTCTTTTTATGCTTATGTTAAAACTTCAAATCAGGCACAAAGTGCGCCCCACAGCACTCCTCCTCCAACTGTATTGTGCTTCTGCTACAGTACAGTGCAAACAAGTACCAGCAAATGCTCTTGTTAACTCTATCAAGGACTAGAGAAAGAAGGGGACAGAATTTCACGAAATGCTTACATTCACACTTGATAAATTAATATTAACACAAGCCTTCCCAGCAGCATACACAGCATCTGGTTTTGCCAGCCAGCCATGAACTGTGGTCTGGCTGTCAGCAGAGGAACCCCAAAAAAATGGGCTTGCTGTTCCTGCACAGGGGTGGAAAGAGAGGGAGTGCAGAGTACTAGTGGAGGAGGAGCTCACCCCATTCACTGTTAATCCCTCCCGTAGACACCCTAGGGGCAGCCAGCTGGCAGCATGGCTCTGTCATAATCAAAAGAGGTGAGTCCACCTGGAATTTGTTGTGCTGCTGCTGCTTACAGTGCTGTGTTCCTGTCATTCAGTCACCTGCCCCTTTGGCAGACACTGCAGGGCGCCCATAGCAAGAGATTGTTCAAGCATTCTGGAGCCAACCACGGTAGATGCTAAACAACTCTGTATCCTACAGAAAACTAATTAGAACAAAGACAATCTGAGGAAGGATGGAGCTTTTAAAACTGCATTAAACAGTTTTAAAACTGGCACTCAACTAAAAGATCACTAATATAGGAAACATTACCTTTAAAACGTTACTATAGTTCTACACATCTGTTGGTGATGAATAAAATTATCTGTAGGTGTGAAGAAGGGGAATTTATTTATCTGGTTTATGACAGCTAAAACACATTATTTGATGGAAATGCAACACAGTACACAGCTTCATAAAGTGGGTGTTATTGGAACAGATTAGACAATGGCTCTCAAATAGTTGCTCATCACAATCTATCAATTCCTGAAACTGCTGGGTTTGTGTATATCATTACTCCTTCTATTTGCTCAAGAGAAAAGGTGTATTTAAAATACTTTTTGTATCAGGAACTTACAGTGATATTCATGGGTGAGAGAAATTTCTCACTATTTTCGTGTCCTCTCCAGAATACTGTAGGAGATCTAATTTACAAGATGCAGTTTGATATTGTGTTTACCTAATGAGTGTTTACAAAATCTGTGAGATTTGTTGGATATTTTACAAGCTATATATGAGCTAGGCAAACCTGGGATGGATTTCTTGTTACTTATGAAGGTTAATATGTTGTTACTGTGTAAGTACTGTTTTCTACAATAATTAAACCCAGTTGGGATCTCATAAAAGGCTAGAACACAACAGGGACTGAACAAGCTGCATTGCCCAAGGAGTAAAGCAGAGAACAGTCTGCATCTCTGAGTGTTCCCATTTGTTCTCAGGCTTTCTGTGCTCAGGACAAATGGATTAACTCCATGGTTAATCTCCCTGAATTATTTTACCTATGCTGGACTCCTTCTTATAAAGGGAGACACGGCCAAGCTAATCTCTCACTCTTTCAAACCACTGAATGCATGGGTCTCTTCTTAACTGTGATGTTGCCTGCTGTGACAGGGATGGACTGTATCACCTTTTTTACCTGTATAAATGTGTACATAAAGAGCAGTCTCGTGTAAAATATTGTTCTTAATGTAATGTAGCAATGGCTTTACAAATAACATGTTATTAGACAAGAAAATTACTGCTATTCAGACCTTGCTGCATAAAAAAATACTTTAATTAATCCACAGCCTAGATTAAGCAGTGATAAATTACAAAGTTAAGACTGCACAGGACATTACAATAAGCATAATCCTTCCCTTTAGCTTGATGTCACACTTTTTTGCAATTCTTGAAGTTAATTTTATGTGCAAGACACTGTATAAAATGCTTGTTGACATTTTCTCCATTGCTTAAAGTATAAAAATATATTGGGCTTCTATCCAAAATGACTTTAAAAAAAGATAATTACTGGAAAAGATGAGCCTCTTCAAACATACGACACTGTTCAGACTTACAAGCTTACCTGAGACAACAAAAGTCTTAACTCAAAACACAAAAGCATTCAGACATGCAGTGGGATAAACGCAACCTTGACAGACTGCAAGACAGGAAAGCAAAAGTGACAGTGTGGCAGTTTACATACTTATCAATTTAGCAGTGATTAAATGCTTTACACAAAGAAAAGGAAAAAAAAAGAAGGTTGAACCATGCCAGTGGACTTGTCTAAGCATCTCGAGTACATGCCGTGCTTTGGTGCTCCTTCATTTTGATGTGCCTTCCTGAGGTATCTTTATTTTGACTAAAATGGGTTGGTGAAAGCAGACCCTGCAAGATTATGAAAGAAAAGTCATTATTTTCTATGCAAATTTCTAGGAATGCTAGAATTAAATTCTCTCCATGTATCAAGACAGGCTAAGAAAATTGGGGCTATTCTGTCTGCAGAAGAGAAGGCAGTGTGGTATCTGAAGGGGGCCTACAAGGATGCCAGAGGGGGACTCTTCACACCAGAGACAGTAGTGACAGGACAAGGGGAAATGGGTTCAAAGACAGGCAAAGTTCAAGTTAGATATAAGAAAGAAGTTCTTTACTATGAGGGTGGTGAGGCACTTTGGTTACCCAAAGAAGAGGTAAATGCTCCATCCCTGGCAGTATTCAATGCCAGGTTGAACAGAGCATCAGGTGACATGGTCTAGTGTGAGGAGTCCCTGCCCATGGCAGGGGGGTTGGAACTAGGTGATCTGAAGGTCCTTTCCAACCCAAACCATTCTATGATTCTATGTTCAGTCTGGAAACCTAAAACATCTGAAGAAAGTCCACTGCTAAGGATGAAGGGATCCAACAGATATAGGATTGGTTAGTAAGACCCTAACCCTACGTGATTTCAGTTCACACTCATCTCAGACCATGATGACCAAAATTTGTCACTGATGATTCACAATGACCATGAGATCATACTATGTATCAACAGTTTTAATGGGAAGAACAGGGTTCAAGCAGTCAGGTATTTGAGCTTCCCTTCTTACAGAAGGATGATTCCCCATAGTTGAGACTTAAGTCCAAACACCAGGAAACTTTTAGTACTGCAATGCCATTTATATGCACACAGTGACGGCATTCAGCATCCATTTCCACACACTACCACATGCACACCTGACATTTTTTTACATTTTGTTAAATTTAGTACCCTAACTAATTTTGGCTCCTGTATTGTGAAAGTAACTACCATTGAAAGATGCAAATACTTTTGACAGAAGTAGAGACAGAAAACTGGAAATGACTATACTCAGTTATCTAAACATTCAAGGACAAAGACGGAAGTGTTTCAGTTTAATGTTAGCATGTAACAGACTAACACTATATCCTATAGTTACCTTCTAAAGTTCTATGTGAGTATGTGGAAGAGTATTTGGGAGACGCTAATTGTCTTCTGCCCATTCCATGGGATCTTGAGAGCACACAGTCGACATACATATCCCAGAAGTTCTGGGCTAACTCATTGAAGAGTTCATTGTGCTTGGGCTTAGGGGATTCCTTTAGGAACATCATGAAGTCCCAGAGACCAATGACTGTATCTGCTACCTTGAGTTTCTTCATTTCCACCAGCCCATGGGATGAGACCTCCCAGCACTCATGGTCAATCTGACCCAGGCTTGGAGGAGTTTCTTTTTGATAGTCTAGATTGGCGTAAACTAAATTCAGCATCAATATACAGCCCAGCTGAAGATACCACCTTTTTTTCCATACAATTTCCATTGTCCAATAGGATACCTGAAAGAAAGTATAAAATCACAGTGATTCTGCTCATAGGTAGTTCATTTTCATACAACTTTCAAGGATACCCCAAGAGATGATTTATGCATTTATACAAGAAAAAAATTCTTTTGAAACCACAGATTAAATACAGTCAAGGAACCCTAATGCTGGTGCTAGATTAACACCTAGAAATTGTGAATGCTGTTTAGAACATGAAAACCTGAAGCTGAAAGTTTGAAGTGATTGTAACCTATATCAGAACTGCTCCCGGAGCTCAAGACTCCTTCCCTTAAAATCCTAAGCTTAGATCATCAGTTTGAATGTACCAGTACACTGCTGCAGCCATCTGAGGTCCCTAAACTCATTTACTTCTATCTCACCTTCAGGACTTTAGGAAATGAGACAGACAGATACCCCCCAATCTAACTCCTTTCCAAAACTTCACTTGCTAGCTACACTTCAGCAGGCAGCAGGATTACCTACCTCAGCGTCCCCAGAGTTTATGAAATGCATGGGGCTTATGAAAAGTTTCTATTCCCTGGGCTGTTAGAAAACTTGCTCCAGCAAACAAGCAGGGACAGAAATGTTTCTCCTCTCATTTCCACTTCACTAGGCAGAGGAAGGACACTCTAGCAATTTACCTACAAAGTAGGAAAACGGCAGCCAGGAAGCTGCCAATATATTGAGCTGGTCTGATTTCATGTCTCATGCTTTGATGTTTTAATCCAGTTAAAAACTAAAATGCCAAAGGTCCATTTGAATACATCAATCAGGAGCAGAGAGCACAACAAGCCTCACGGAGACTTTGAACTAGTAACTCCTACTATGCAGTACAAGACAGATGAGTTTGACAAAGGCAGTAACTAAAGAGCCACAGTAGAAGTTATACTTACAGTGCTCCTGTGGTGGGATGGAAAACAGTAGCCTTGAAACCACAACAGTCAGCCCCTTGGAGAAAAAGAGAGAAATTCATGAGAGGGCTGCAAGTGCCCGGCAGCTGCTGGATGCTCCGCGGGTGCAGGGATTACACTGCACAGGGAAGCCTCAGCCGCTGGCAGAGCAGCAGCAGCAGCAGCTTGAACTCAGGTCAGTGGGAAAGGCAGGAGGGAGCTGTGGCTGTGGCAGCCCCACCTCTTTCTGCAGCAGGCACCGAGTGTCAGCGAGCCTGGGCTGGGGCCTCACCCGAGAGACTGCCTCTGGCTGGGTGGGAGGGTGTCTGTGGTAAGGGGAGAGGCAGAGAGCTGTCAGAGGGAGGAAAATACAGGGGAGAGCAAATCTTTCTCCAAGTCAATGATATGAATGCTCTCCCCATTTTATAAACCCGAGTTTCCATCCACAATCCTGTCTGCGCCCCAGAACGGGTACCCATCAAAGACAACGTTTCAAAATACTGGAAAATGAACGTACATCTCAGAATCCATAGGCACAGTGTGCACCCACTATTCCAGATCCCTTTTCGTAGAAACCTCCTGACTTGAGATCAATTTCACATTATTTTTTAAACTCTCCTCTAACTTGGTTGCCAGGGAGGTTTTCAGTGCCGTTTTATTTGTGCTTGGCAACATCCCTTACAGAGGCTGGCACCAGCACCAGGGTTCACATCCCTCATATTCCAGCCAGCAGCAGCCCAGCTGTGCCAGTGGCTGAAGACTTCTTTTCTCTTGTTTCTGGCCAGTTATTTCCTGTTCTAAGGAACCAGACGCACGTGTAGAAGAGCTCCGTTTCCTCTGACAGAAGTTTATGAAGGAACTTACTTAGCTTTCCAATTATTTCTCCCATATATGTTCTTACGATACACCAGTTATAACGTCTCATCAGATACTGAAGTATAAGACCAAAAGTAAAGAGACCAGAGCATTAAAATTTGTAAAAAGCCTTGAGATTCTTTGGTGGAAGATGAGCTGTTAGCACAGTCTGCTCCTAAGGGCAAACTTCCTTCAGAACTCAGTCCTTGCAACTCCACACTCAGTGGGATGGATTTCTGGACCCTGTTCTAGGTATCTGTTGTGCCTAACTCAAGACAGGTTGCCCAAAATTGAGTTCTCCAAGGATGAAGATTATTACACCTACCTTGTCTTACACGATTAAAGCTTAGATTTGTCAACATGTACATTCAAATCACCTCTTAGATCACTAAGGAAAATGGATCAGGCCATATTTTGAAATGCAGGCTATTTTTGAGAGAACTTCTACACTGCATACATGCTTGTTGGGTTTATCTTCAGGGAGGCTTTTGCTTTCGAGGAAGGTCATCGGTCCTTCACCCTCAAAGGCATTAAGAGTGTATTCGCAGGCTGTCACAGTAAAACCATCAGCAGCCAAAATCATTACTTTACACATTTCTGCAAATACAATGAAATTCTGTGCTTCCTCCTAACCTGCTGTGGTCCAATGCCATTATAACATGCATGTAACCGTACGTACCTGCCTCTTTACATCACAAATTCCTACAGCTGGGAATATGCAACAAAATCAGTTATGAAAGATGGCAGGGCTATTGACCATGCCTCAGAAATGTTTCAGGATTTCTGTGCCCACTTCTGCACTAAAGGATTGTATCCAAAACACTCAAGTCCTCCACTTTGCTGGTGCCTCAGTGCAGCCTACCACTATGCAAGGGAAGAGGTTCATAACCTGAGAACCACTGCGTAACGGATCTACCAGCTCTTTTCCTATTGCATATTATGGAATAAAGCTGTTTTACTTTCTCCTTATCTAATATGGGGTGGAAATGGCTCCTTCCAATAGAAGGCTGAGAATTCCTGTGACCCAGTGCCAGTGGTACCACAGTGATAATTATAAATAAGTGAACATCATTGGTCTAGTGACTGCTTCACAGAAATTATGACTTTTAAAGGCTGTTCAGAGCTTCACTGGCACAACTTGGCATCCCCCGCAGCTTCTCTTTAAAGAAATGACATGAAATTTCCAAAGGCTACCGATCAAAGTATAATTAAATGCTGTATCGGGCACACAACAGAAAAACTCTGCAACACTGGGTCCACGTAGAAATCAACCCCCTCCGAAACTATGCACAAAACCAAAAGCTCTCTTCAAGAGAATGTGTATAGTTTGTGTATAGTTCGACATAGGTAGCTCTTCTGTATGAGATGCTGCCTGAAAGAACAGCTCTACAGCAGGAGAGGGCTGATGTAACCCGACTGCAGCTGCTCCCTTCTTCAACTCGAGTGTCACCCAACAATGAGGACTGTGATTTATTTTTCTGTGCAGTACACTACCATATATTAAAAAAACCCACAATGTACCCAGAATCGTGATGTCTGAAGCACTTAAGCATGTAAAGCCGGTATGAGTCCCAGTCCCAGAGAACCTCCTGTCCCTAAAGGAAGGCATGGCTGATGACAACATCTGACAAACACACAGTGGAATGGGGGCTGTCAGGGTTTCGCAACATGCTTTAGTGGAGCACAACATGACAGGAACAGACTGTTCTTTCAAGTGGAAATGCAAAAACTTTTGTCATGAATACAGTACAGTACTAAAGGCAAATACAAACCTGCTCTGAAATGACAACATTCAGAACTACTGCCTACTTTCTGGAAGCCTTTCCAGCTAAACCATGTAAACACCGTTTCAAAATCTTGTTTAAAAAAAAAAAGCCTGATTGGAACCTACATGGCTATGGAGAGGAAAACATCTGGAAGCCTGGAATAGCTTATTTCTGAACTCTTCTATCATTGAGCGGAGCTAACGCTGTATTAGATGTAATTACTCCTTGAAATTCTAAAGCAGTTTTCACAATAGAGGAGATTAAGATGCTAGGATGGCTGGACAAGGAACATACCTTTAAGAAAGCTCCTTCATATCATTAATCAAAATAGCTTTCAGTAAGTTTTCAAGTTAAGAAAAGTTTCTCATCTTTTAGTTTGCTCTATGCACCACTGAATTTATTAGCATGACCAATCTCACAATGAAACAGCCAACATTGCAAAGGCATTTAAAGGTATGTAAAGAAGAAGGTAGTTGCACAGCTGCCTGGCCACTGCATCAACTCCTCTTGTCATTTCATTCCCAGTTAAAGGATGTAGGTGTAGTAGCACAGGACACTGGTGCAAACAGTGATTTCATTCCACTCCAACAGCCTCTGATGGCTGCCCTCAATCCCTTTTCTTCATCTGACAGATTTATTTTTATCACACTCCTCTTGCTTTTCCTAATCTAGTAAATAAATTCACCATTTATAATCTTAAAATGAGGTATTCCCAGAACACAACTACAAAAATCAAAACCCTAAGGGAACAGATTTTCCTCAAGAAAATCCTTTCAAATGAAAAAATCCCTTTTTAAGCACCACCTCATCAACAATGCTCTCTTCAGAATATATTTATGTGAAAATTCTCTGATATCTAAAACTTCACCTCCCAAACTGAAACTTGTTCTGAAGGATGACTTTCAGATTTCATTTTCCTTTATGCTACTGTGCATTTTGTCAGTCAAGCACTGAGGAATCACAGACTCATAGAATCACAGAATGGTTTGGGTTGAAACAGACCTTAAAGATCATCTAGTTCCAACTCCCCTGCCACGGGCAGGGACACCATCTGCTAGACCAGGTTGCTCACCTATAGGAGGATGCCATCTGGAGCAAGGATGAACCCATGAATTTAATATGTCAGAGATTAAAATTACTTGCAACTAATAATCCTGCAGGATGTTACATTAATTTTGTAAGATGAAGAAGGCACTGATCATATTTATTAGGTAAGTATTGTTAATACAGTTTCTGTTTCAGAACAGGTAGAGTCAAGGAAAGTCAATCTATCACCATCTTCATAAAATCTAACATACTTTAGAGCTACGTAAAAGCTTGGGTTGTAGATGAAAAACAAAATAGAAACCAGAAACCCTGTCCACATACTTGAGAAAGCAGATTTTTTTTTTTCTCAGCTACTGACTAAATATAAATGGTATTTAGAGAAAAAATGTATTTTGCTCTCCATTCTGCAGGGGTTCAGGAAGAACGTCAAAGATCCAGCAGTGTACATCACGCATCAAACCACAGCCTCCAGCACAGCCTTTTCACACAGTAAGTTTTATGAGATTAAAAACAAAAGTGGCTATTGCTGGGATTTTTAGTTAACTGATAACCAAACTTAGGCAAAATAAAATGTTCCCCTCCAAATTCTTCCAACATCAATGGTTCTTCTATAGCATGAGTTTTGAACCGTTGCTCTTCAAGTTATATTATTGTAGTTGAGGTGCCTCCACCTAGTGGCACTTTGTTGCACTGAAGACCATATCCTTGTCATTGGTTAAACCTCTTCAAAATTCTTTAATAAATAAAAACATGAAAGTAATACATCAGGGGTTGTAGAACATCTGGACCTTGAATTTGTTGGTGTAGTTATTTATTCCAATTACAAAAACCTTTGTGCCAGCTTCCTACCATTGCAACAAGCCGTTGTGCGCATGTTCAGACAGGCAGGGCAAAAAAAACTTACTTGCATTTTTTAATTATTTCAACTCCAATTTAAAACAAAGCCATGCTGTCGAAATATTTCAGCTTATTTTTAAAGTACCTCCATCGAAGTTACTTCTTCTCTAGACTAAGAAAAACAGCACATGAAGTATGAATTTCAAAAGAAAAATTATGCTGGAAGCTTTAAAACTGTTGCAGGATGAGGTTTTACAGCTTCTTCTTGTCAGAGCTGGTGACAACACAGAACTTAATGAGTTGTATCATAAGAGAAGTGAGACAGAGTGGTCTCATAAGAGAAGTGAGACAGATTTGATGAAGCAGTACCCTTGTGATTTTCAAGCAATCATATACAAGTATGTGAAGTACACACTAAGAACAGCAAGAGTGGGAACTGAAGCATTATTTAGCATGAAAGTCAGAATGTGCATTGACTACATAGCACTCAGCAAGAGATAGCCTTTAAAATGCTATCAGACTTTTGTGTAACTGAAGTATAGATATCTCTGTGACTACACATCTGCACACTCTTGCGTAAACAGGATTCACTGAAGATGAAGAATTGACTCACCCTCTGCATTACTGATTAGCAGCGTCTCAAGTAAAGCACCACAGCGTGATGTTCTGGGTCAGGCTTGACAGTGAAGTGCTTGCAGCCCTGTTACTGAAGTTCAAGTACAGCACACCCACTGCTGATGAAGGCGCCAACGCAGACCAAAAGAACAAGATGATAGAATCAGTGCTGTCCTGGCAAAACAGCCAGAGTCTCTTCAGGTGACCAGACACATTTCTGAAGCAAAGTATTTAGAAAATAAACCATCTAAACATCCTCAGAGTTTTAAACAATTCAGTTTCAGCCAGTTTTTGCACTGTATATGTGTGATCATGTACTTACTGGTATAAAAAGTTCCAGAAAATGAAAAAAATGGCACATTTCAAGTGAAATGTTACTTAGTTATGTGCTGGTATGAGCTTGTTGGTGTAAGTTTCCTCAGTGATTAAATAAATCTGATGTTATGACAATGCATTTAACACCTTCAGTCCACAAGGGACATAGGAGACCAGTTTTTCTTTATTTCTCTTTTTTGAGGTTGAGTTGTGGATTGATTACGTGAGTTGAATTAATGTCAGTTAGTAGCTCTGCTGGCAACTCTGGACCATCTACGCATTAAGCTGTTTTTGAACGTGACCTCCTGCTGTGTGTTGAGGAATTCAGCACACTGAATGTAAGGCTTTACATATTCCATAAGCTACAGACCCGGCAGCTCTCAAAGGCTGTAATGATTCAACAGTATGAAATTCAAACAGTACACACCCTAAAAGTGGTACAAAGCATGAAAATGGGGTAATTTGATGTATACTTGTATAGGTATCCAAGGAGAGCTCAGAACCTATGACATGATCCTTGCAGAACTTTACTGATGATCTTCTTGCCGTCTGCAACTTCCCTTTGCTTTATCCGTCTCACTTAAAAAGTTCTTTTGCTTACCTCCTTTTTTCTCTTCTGTTCTATATAATGCTGACATCTTATGCTTTACGGAGGTCACAGCAGCACAACCGGACTGACAAGTCCTTCCCCTGTTATGAACCGTTAAGTCTGGACAAAATGTTCTGCTATTTGTGCTATGAATTGGCATGGTAACACGGAACAGAAAAGTCCTCTTGCATGACAGGGCCTAGCTCCCTGCCACTACAAAAAGCTCTGTTGTACAATCGCCTCATAAATTTATGAAGTGCCATATTAAAAACAGGTATATTTTCCTCCCACCAGTTTCAAGGAAAAGCTGTTTCAGAACTTGATTGCTGTAATGACTAAAACATTCTTCTCATTTCCTGATATATTTATTAATGAACAGTACATATCTGTTTGCTCTTATGTCAATATAGCCCTGCAAATGAAATGGTTTTCATCTTTTATGTTTACTTCCCTGATGTATCTATTGAGAGCACTCATATCCCCTCTCATGCTTTTGTTTTACTGAAGTAAACAAGCTGAGCCATCCTAAAATCTGTTTGTACAAAAGGCTCTCAAGCTCTCCAGTGATGGGCCTAACCTCCCTCTACCCCTCTTGCTGCTCAACCTTAGCCCAGATACAGAACAATTACTTAGAAGTTTTCACGGTACCCAGATAAGGTTTCACCAGGGCCTTAAACAATGGCATTAATACCTCCTGACTTGAAATGAAATACATCATCTGGGATATTCTCTGTACTTATACCGATTCCTAAATATATATTGCGACCAGATTTCATCAGCATGTTCTTACTGATTTTATCATGACTACTACAAAATGTAGCAAATAAAACCATCCTAATCCCAACCCTTTAAGCCTGACATCTTCCTTTTCAACCCTATTTGTGGCTATATCACTTCACAATTTCTCTCCTAACCCCCATATTCTCATTCCTTCACAGGTAATACCATTCCAAATGTTTTCTCTATAGGGTATTAATATGACAGATTGAGTTTTCCTAAGATTGAGACCAGGCTTCGGGGTCACTTTTCCTCTTTTCAAAGATAAGTAATCACAGTTCAAGCTCAGCCCACCTACCTTCAAAGGCTCTGCAGAGAGAGACATGTAAAGAGTCATTTGTGACATGGCTTGTTCTCTGCGAGGTGAGACACCTCTTATCACCAAGGTGAGAGGGTGAGAATGTCAGCCAACAAGATTCTCAGTGAAGATCCTTCAGTTAAATGCCTCAAGCACAATGCCAGACCCCCGTTTGCAATTATCCAGTCGTAACATTCTTAACAGGCCTCCTCAAAACACTTGCTGCTAGATTCTACTTATCACCTGTTTCAGGAATGCAGATGCAGTCCCTTTTATCTGAAAGCATGACACCAGTGTTGCATTTTTTGCTGTTGTAGGGATTTCTGTTCTGCCATTCACATGATCCATCTCCACCTTTCTCCACTAGGTGAAAATACTTCGGCAGTGAAGAAAGGCATACTTTGAATTCAGGGTATTTAACTTAGGCTCACTAGACAATAGCCACAACTTCTGCTCTCCCATTTGTATCACTGAAAAATCTCTAAAAATTCCATATGAGTACGATACAAGCATGGCTAGTTAGTAGGAACTGGAAGCATTTTCAGCTGAAACAGGACACGTAATTGAGGACAAAAATAAAATGGTACAGCAGAAAAAGCTGGTCAGTAATAGTAAACAGAGCGACATACTTTTGAATGTACTTTTTCTGTACATGTGGGTGGAAGGAGGACTAAGTCTTCCTAAAACTACTACTAAAAACTCCCATGGAATATGACACTTCAAGGCAAACCCCCTCACATACATTTCATACTGTACTGTCTTGTAAAATTGTATTCAATTTAAGTATGTTACTGTTTTATTCATTCACCAAGATCATCAAAAGCCATCAGGAATAACCATTCCGAATGACAGCTGTGCTTCTTCTATACCTTCTTCTGAATATCCCAGTTGCAAAGTAAACAGTTTGCTTTTTTAAGTCAGAGAGAGAAGCGTGAGTGAGCTGAAATGCACAGGATTAGGAATTTCATTTTCTTATTCATATTTCTCTGATTTGTTTCTAAAATATTTTTTCTTAATTTATGTCTAAAATTCTAGCAAATTGAAAAGCCTTTACCGTTATTATTAGGGCATTAACTAAGTAATTAACTAATGACTATGTAGAACTATTGTAGGTGGAGTTTTAAAATGTAGGTATTGGCCTAACTTTTATAGTGTACAAAATGAAGCAAAATTACAACATAAAGACCAAACAATAATACACAGAATAATCTAACTATGTAACTACTATTTTGCATGTATTTTGTAAATCTAGTTTCCAAAACTGGTGTCCTAGGCCATGAAACAATAAGAAACAAAACCTCACAAAACCAGATTTATATACTTAGAATGGCACTGTTCAACACTCACATGTTGTGATATAGCCCAGATAATGCTTAAACATTCTATTGGGCTTGTTTAGCATGTAGATGGCACACCACTGTTTTCTCAATTGTGGGGGGTTTATTATTATGCTACAGAAAAAATCTGTTGTTAAACTTATTTTTAGTATTAAATTACTGTAGATGGTATTGATTCTCCTCAGGTAGCTGCAACTGAGAATGCATGGCCTTGTGTAAAGGCTGTAAGAAGGCACACAGTATTTACTTTTTCATGAGGATTTGCACTTTAAAAAAAAATCACTGAAAATATGCTCATACTGTGTGGAAAATACTTATGCACAAAATAAAGACTTGCTAAAGAACTAACTTAGGATTTTTTTTTTTTCATTAATTTTACCATTCTGACCTCACTAATGTCATGATTTAGAATCATGGAATCGCAGAACTGTAGAATGGTTTGGGTTGGAAAGGACCTTAAGATCACCTAACTCGAATCCCCCTGCCATGGGCAGGGACACCTCAAGAACTGGGTGGATAGCCACACTCAAAGGTCAATGGCTCAATGTCTGGCTGGAGACCAGTAACGAGTGGTGTCCCTCAGGGATCAGTGTTGGGACCGGTCTTGTTCAACATCTTTGTCGGTGACATGGACAGTGGGATTGAGTGCGCCCTCAGCAAGTTTGCCAATGACACCAAGCTGTGTGGTTCGGTTGATACACTGGAGGGAAGGAATGCCATCCAGAGGGACCTTGACACACTTGTGAGGTGGGTTGATGCCAACCTCATGAAGTTTAACCATGCCAAGTGCAAGGTCCTACACCTGGGTCGGAGCAATCTCAGGCACAGCTGCAGGCTGGGCAGGGAAGAGATTCAGAGCAGCCCTGTGGAGAAGGACTTGGGGGTGTTGGTGGCTGAGAAAATGAACATGAGCCAGATTCAGTGTGTGCTCGCAGCCCATAAAGCCAACCGTATCCTGGGCTGCATCAAAAGGAGCGTGACCAGCAGGTCAAAGGAGGTGATCCTGCCCCTCTACTCTGCTCTTGTGAGACCTCACCTGGAGTATTGTGTGCAGTTCTGGTGTCCTCAACACAAAAAGGACATGGAACTGTTGGAACAAGTCCAGAAAAGGGCCATGAGGATGATCAGGGGACTGGAGCACCTCCCATATGAAGATAGGCTGAGAAAGTTGGGGCTGTTCAGCCTGGAGCAGAGAAGGCTGTGTGGAGACCTCATAGCAGCCTTCTAGCATCTGAATGGGTCCTACAGGTATGCTGGGGATGGACTCTTCATTAGGGACTGTAGTGACAGGACAAGGGGTAACGGGTTAAAACTTAAACAGGGGAAGTTTAGATTGGATATAAGGAAGAAATTCTTTCCTGTTAGGGTGGTGAGGCACTGGAATGGGTTGCCCAGAAGAAGAAAGTGTTTACTGCAAGGGTAGTGAGGCACTGGAACAGGCTGGGTGGGGAAGCTGTGGCTGCTTCATCCCTGGCAGGGCTCAAGGCCAGGTAGGACAGAGCCTTGGGTGACATAGAATCATAAAATAGTTAGGGTTGGAAAGGACCTTAAGATCGTGTACTTCTGACCCCCCCCTGCCATGGGTAGGGACACCTCACACTAAACCATGTCACCCAAGGCTTTGTCCAACCTGGCCTTGAACACCACCAGGGATGGAGCATTCACAGATTCCCCACCCAGCCCGTTCCAGTGCCTCACTACCCTTGCAGTAAACACTTTCTTCCTTACACGCAACCTCAATCTCCTGTTTAAGTGCAAACCAAATCATGTATAAAATAATTTCTCATTTGTCACCGTTTATGACACGTGCTATAAGCGTTATCAAAGCCATAAACCGGTCATCCTCATCCTAGAAACTAGCACTGTTTGAAGGCCAGGTCCCAGTTTTTTGAGGGAGAGCACACCAGCAATATGACCAACACGCTGTAATGGGGCCAGCCTCACGGGCAAACCCAACAGCAAATACTGAAGCCCGAAATCACACAGCTCCAGCACTTGGGGCCTTGCCCTCCTCCCTGGCGCCCCTTCTCGCACCTCGGCCAGAATCGCCTCGGGGCCTCTCGGCCTGAGATGCTTTGTGGGGCAGGGACGACAGAAGCGAGCAGCGCGCCACGCGGAACACACTTGTTACATCAAACCAGGCCTGGCCCTCGCCGGTCCGCAACCACGTCAGACCCCGGCTGGACCGCGCAGAGCAACCACAAGCCACCGGCGAGCCGCACCGCTCATGCGCAGCCGTGCGGGAGGCGGCTCCGCCTCGCCTGTGGCAGGACGGAAGTTGGGAGGTTGTTCATTGCCGTACGCGCTGCTCGGCTGGCAGCAGAGACCTTGGGTATTCCCTCTTGACCCGCACCCTGGAGCTTGCCCCGTGCCTCAGGGTGTGCTGCTTCTGCCCCTGCCTGTCCCTCCTCTCCCGCCGTCAGTGGGGCCCGGGCTGAGGCGGTAGCTCCGGCCATGGTGCGGGGCGGGGCGGCGGTGTTGCGGAAGGTCAGTGCGGCCGGCCCGCGGAGTGGTGGGGACGGGGCCTGCGTGCGAGCAGCCCCGCGCAGGTGGCGTTCGGGCGGCTCGAAGGGCTGGCGGGGAGCCGCGGTCCAGCTCTGTGCCCCGCAGCCTCTCCGCTGCGGGCTGCCGTGTCGGTACGCGGGCACGGCCCGGCCGAGTGCCCACTTCCTTTCCCCTGTCTAGCCCGCGGGTCGGCTGTTTGCGGGCACGCCCCTCAGTACGTGCAGGGCTAAGGCGAGGCGAGGTGAGGTGCCGGCAGGGTCCCACGCTTGTCTCCGTGCTCGCTGCCTGGGGCGCTGCAGGGCGGGCCGGCCGTGAGGTACGGCTGCCGAGGAAGATAGGTCAAACAGTTCGCTTATTAAAAGACATTATTGAGGGTTACGCGTCTGCTTTCTGGGCTTTAATTATTGCCATCAAAGTTATACCGAAGCAGTTTTACACTCATTTCTACACAACAAAATGTAAACAGAACTTAATACTGATATAAAACTTGGTCGTTTTAGTATGGCAACTTCGTCGATGATTTACGGCTCTATGTGAGAGGAGGAAGTGGTGGCATGGGTTATCCTCGCCTGGGTGGGGAAGGAGGAAGAGGTGGCGATGTATGGTTCGTTGCCCAGGAAAGAATTACCTTAAAGAGCATTAGGGAGAAATACCCTCTGAAGCGATTTGTAGCTGGAACAGGAGCCAACAGCAGGTAAGGGTCTGTTCGATGGAAGCTGTTGTATGCATTTTTTCCAGAAAGCAGTTACTAAGCCTGGTTCAATTTCTCCCAGTGTTAAAGCACTAAAAGGTGAAAAAGGAAAAGACTGTGAAGTTCGTGTGCCTCTGGGAATTTCAGTTCTCTGTGATGATGGCAAGCAGATTGGTAAGAACTTTTGCTCTATTTTAGTTTATCCAGTAGATCATGTCATGTTTATTGATGGCATTTAGCAGACTTCTGACACTACGATGTTTAAGGTTACACATTTCCCAAAATATGTGTGTATTTTCTTTCAGACAGAGTTGACAAAAAAAAACCAACAAAAAACTGTGGAAATCGTTGGAAAAGATCCCTTCCAGAAATTAGCAGGAGTTAGTTTGTATCACTATATGCAGCAGAAAGAAAATTGCTCTTGCAAGCAAGTGTTAAAGACTGGAAGCTATACTGATCCTCCACAGAATCATTAATGACCTTACTTAAATTAGGTGTCCATAAACTCAGGTGACCCTGTAACTGCTGAATTATGACACTTGTTAAAAGGTAATGATCATTGGTGTCAACTCTTCAGGTTATCTATAATACCTACTTTTCACTCTTTTTTAAAGAGTGGTGCTTGATAGTAACTAGGAGGATCTCTCAATACAGTGCTCTTGGAATAGATCTCAATGTTTTCTTTGCAGTTTCTCAGAGTTTTTCTCCTCATACTGTTGAAACTAAAGTCAGAGGTTATTTCGATTTGGAGCAAAATTTGATGTTTGGCAAGAACAGTTTATGATGTAGGCATGTGAGCGTCTAAAGGTATCCCTGAATTATATACTCAAATGTTGCATTTCATCTTATAATTATTCTAACCCTAAGGGAAATACACAGCCTGTATCTTAATGAAAGAATATGGAACCTCTGAAGATTTTTCTGTAGCTGCATCTCTATCAATGTGGATTTTTCCTTGCATTCTTGAACTCAAATATTGGAGGCTTCAGAACTACCATCTTTGCCATAGTTTGCCTGCCTGTACTTAGCACTTTTCTTGAAGTGACTAACTGTATGACAGAAGGCAAAACTGGGGTGTGATTGATTTCATTTGTTTCCAAAGAAGGAAAAATATCATGACCCTAAGTGCACAGCTCTTGCAAGGAGGTGCACAGAAAGTTGTTTCTTCATTGGAGATAAAGTGTGAAGTCACAACTGAACTCCTGCGGGTATTGTGTTTTTTCACTGGTGAACTTATTTTCAGGAGAGCTTAATGCAGCAGGAGAGAGATTCTTGGCAGCACGTGGAGGTCTTGGAGGCTGTTTGGCCACAAACTTTGTGCCTTGCAAAGGTCAGAGGCGAATTGTTCGTCTTGATTTGAAACTTATAGCAGATGTTGGCTTAGTTGGGTAAGTACTGTAGTTTGAGAACTGATACTAGAAAATAAAGTAGTAAATTTCAAATGGGATTTCAAAGGAATTTGAGGGTTTGGAGGATGAGTGCTACTGTACTTTGACATTGCCACTTAAATAACTTGCAGTTTGCAGAAATCAGAGCTTAAACCTATTAAAATTAATTTTAAAATTTGGAAAGTACTGGTTATGTTTTTGTTTGTGAAGGGCTTCGTGAGTCAGTGTAATATATCATTATTAATCAAATTTTTCAATGATGGTGATTATTAAGATAGTATTAACTAATATTTATTAAGTAAGTAGCAGGTGCAAGACAGAGCCAAGAGCACTGGCCGTATTGCATCTTTGACTTGGTGGTACTGGCATAAGTGGATACTCTCAGTAGTAGTTTTAAAGAGAGTTTCAAAGGTGATGTGCCCTACTCTCCCAAATAAACAGCTTGGAAGGAAGTAATTACAAACAAGAACATAGGACTTGCATTTCAATATTACTACTTTATAACATTGCAGATAAATGTATTTTCGTTTGGAGAAAGCTTTCAACAAACTACAGTTGTAAAAATATTGTTGTAAGTATTGTATACAAGTTCTACTCAGCATCTACTGCCAACCTCCACCTGCTCTTGTTTTAGAGTATGTGAAAATACAGTTTTACAACACTGGCACTTCTTTAATCTTGCATTTTGGGTTGTATTTTAGCTGACAGTATCCCTCTAAAATGGGTAAAAAGAATCACAGTTAATTAGAGGAGCATATTTTCTTGTTGAGAGTATGAATCAGCCTCCAGTAGTTTGTGGTTGTACTTTGATCTCTTTGTGCTTGTTATTTTTACTTTAGGAGATTTGGAAGTGGTTTGCTATTAGATCAGATAAAAAACGTTACTGATGGGTCTGAGAAAGACCTATCAGGTTTGGGTACAGGTTGTCATGTGTAGTGTAGGTTACAGCATACACTTCAAAGAGCATATTGTGCCTTAATGGGAACAAAATAGTCACTTGAGGTTATGATTAGAGTAACCTTCCAGAATGTGTTAAAGATACCTTTCAACATCAGAGCACATTAAAACTACCCTTGATAGTTTTCATGTGACAAGAAGAGTTATGATGTTTCTTTCTTTTTTAAGAAAGCCTCTTACACAACCCCTTTATGGTGCCCCTTAATGCAGTACTGGTATTGTTTTTCATTTGCTCATGTTCTTAATTAGTTGTCCCTGTTAACAGGTCTTGATTCTGTATGTAATCAAGTGGAGAGTATATGGTTTTCTATGTGGTGCATGCTTTTTTATCTTGTGACCAATGTTTAGTTACCTGT
This sequence comes from Pezoporus flaviventris, assembly GCF_033815535.1. NCBI lineage: Eukaryota > Metazoa > Chordata > Aves > Psittaciformes > Psittacidae > Pezoporus > Pezoporus flaviventris. Next base: position 15,285,140 of record NW_026892595.1, read on the forward strand.
GGACACAAGTTTTCTTTGATCACTGTTGCACTGAAACATTGTGCTGAATAACTCTGTAACTTAGACTGGAACATAAGTCTTGTATGATGTTCTGTATAGAACAGATGCTGTGAATAAGCACTATAGTCTATCCTTTGTTGTTAGAATAAGCTTCAAGTTTGGCATGAATCAAGGCTATTGTGTCTTTCACAATCCTTAAATCTTTAAAATAAGATTACAATAAGCACGTCTTACAATTTTAATTTTAACTTAGGCTTCTGTTAAAACCTAACAGAAATGGGTAGATGTATTCTGTGAAGAAGCTTTTGTACAAGCTACCATACCCTTTAGAGAATGTTCCTGTATAGCTGACCTTTGTAAAGAGAAAAGGTTACAACAGTCAGATCTGCACATACCAGCTCCTGGGGCTTCACCAGTATTATTTTTGGTTTACCTGGAAACAAAGCTGGTTAGTCCTAATTTCAGGATCCCTCATACAACTCTGTTGCCTTGAAAACGTACAAACTGTGTGTTCAGTCTATATGTATACAGAGCCTCCGTCTGTGCAGAGTTTACAGCTGCTTTACTACATTGGCAAAACTGTAGCATAGGTATCATTGGTACTTAAATTGTGGACTGTTTAATTAACCATGATTTGTATTCCAAAAGACTAAATCCAGCTGATGAGATGCATTTGCTGCAGGTGCTTAGAATGTAAATGTACTTTACAAAATCAGCTATAGCATGTGAAGACTGAATTCAAGTAGACTTGTTTATGCTGTGTTTCCATCTAATTACACATACATTTACATACCTCTCTTGCTGGCATCCTTGGGAAGCATTATTGGATTTAGAAAAAATACTCAGATTTGATTTTTAAAAAATAGTAATCATCTCAGTTTTGGTCCGTTTTTTGTGGGTGGTAGGTTTTGTATGTGGTTTTAGGGGGGAGGGTGATTTTTGGGGGTGTGATTATTTTTTTTTTTTTAAGAGTAACTGAGTCTGCAAAAATTAGTTGATAGCATTGAGTTTGGTTAGGGTATTTGGTAATAAAATACAAAGGAGCCACATATTTGTTTATTCAGTGTATAAATCCTGATTTTCCTCGTAGGTTTCCAAATGCGGGAAAATCATCCTTGTTAAGTAAGGTTTCTCATGCCAAACCTGAGATTGCAAATTATGCATGTAAGTTCACACACTTACTTTTAGAGCAGTAATATTTCATGAGAGCAAAAAGTCTTTTCTCTGACTTGGTTTGCAGGTTTATAATAAAGACTAAGGTATAACCATGTTGCCTGTCAAATGTGTTACACAGATTTTTAATTATGAGAAATACTCCAAAAAGAAATTTGCTGTTTCAGTGTCAAGTCCCTTTAACAACCTCACGTTTTCATGTATGCCCCCTCTAGTTAGTGCTTCAACCTAAGCTGAAGTTCATGCAGGATCTATTTAACATTTATTTTAGTCTCAGCCCATTTAACTGCATCTGAGACTATGCTGTGTAATGTCCTTTGCCTACTAAACATGCACCAAGTTCGTTTACATAAACATCTTGTATGGTTTGGAATTCGCTACCACCTGTTCTTCCAGCAAAGTAAGATTTTGGTTTTGAATCTCTTCACTGAAAAATGGACAGAAATCTTTTTGCTGTTTTTCTATCAGTAAATCAGGTTTAATTATCTGATCAGTTTTAAATTAAAAAGAGTACAAATACCAGTAATGCCTACTGATCTTGCACCACTCCTGATTCAGTGCAGCCTTTTCATATTTTAACTCAGTGTGAAGAGGCCTGTTTTCACTTTGCCTTTTGTTAATTTTTTTTTCCTCTTTGGAAGCTCTTCCATAGAGTGGTTAATAATTTTTGTGTCTGAGACTTCCTTCATCATCCCTTTTGGGGATGACAGGACAGAACTGAAAGGGTGCCAAGACTTGGCTAGCCATTGGTTTTTGGGTGGTCTGATTTTGTTTTCTCTTGGTTTGCTTTTCTTCCTTTTCCAGTAATTTTTAAAATTCCATTTGCCTTGTTTTTTTTCTGCTACTAGTTGTTTAATCTAAATAAGTCCCACAACGTTTAAATGTTTTGTAACATGAACATCTTCTAAAATGTTAAAAACAGTTTTGTTTTCTTCCCCTTCTCTTTTTCCCTTGTCATAGTTACGACAGTACAGCCTCAACTAGGTAAGATCATGTATGCGGATTATAAGCAGGTTGGTATGAAAGTTCATTCTGGTTGTTCATTAAAGTTGTGTATAATGATTAGTTATGTTGCTTAATATAATTTCAGAAAGAAAAGGGAAGCTTTGTAGGTTTTTTTCATATGTGTATCTATAATATATACATATAAAATGCAATGACATGCACTTAATGAGAGTTGTGGAGAAAGTGCTATTTTTATGAAATAATAAGAGAGCTTTAAAGCCAAATGCTAATATGTAATATGAGGTTGAGCTAACTTCAGGTCACTTTGGAAAATGGCTTCTTTACCCTTGTCTCCTTTCTGTGGTTCTAATCCTGCTTTTATAACCTTAGAGTTGTGAACTAGTGTGTGGAACTGAGATTGCTGTGTTCTAACTCTTGTTCAGGACTTTAAAAAAAGTCATTGTTTCTGAGACTAACCTGTTATTTTTATTTAGAAGAGGCAGATTTTAGACAAGTTGACTATACAGAAAGCTCTGGAATGAATAAGTAATTTTAAGAATGGATTTTAAACAGTGGCATATTTTTAAACAGTGGCAGATCTGCAGTAGTGAATGACAGGGAATTTAGCGAATATAACTTAGTTACTGTAACTTACTGTTTTGGCTTTCTAGGTTGGCTGATCTAACTTCCATTTGGGTTTTGGTTTGCCCTGGGCTTGGTGTTTTGGTTTGGGTTGTTTTATTTCTTTGGTTTGTGGGTTTTTTTGTTTTGTTGGGGTTTATTTTATTTGTCCATTTTTCTGGTTTTTAATAAACCATAAAATAGTATGAAGTGATGACAGCCCAAACAGCCAGGATAGTGCACAATCTAAGAGGTAAGGTAGCTGGGTCCAGTTCTTTTTGTTGTAGCTCTGGAGGACTGGTGGAGCTACTGCCAACCACTTTAATTTTTGTGAACCCAAATTCCACCCAGCTTTTTCAGGTAACTCTGTGGTGCCTGGAATCCTTTCTACAGTATCCACTTGTGGGAAAACCAGTGCTAAACGAGACTCTTACTAGTAGATTTTGGACCACAAGTTCACGTAAGGTTACAGCAAACATTTTCATTCCTCAAGCTTGAATGTTCTTTGAAGTGCTTTTATTTTGTCTTTGAAGGGTATGATATATGCAGTACTGGACTTATCATTTGCAAGATTAAAGACAAATGCATAAAAGGTTTTCAGATGAGTTAACCAGAAAAGCTACTTCTCAGATGTGAAAAGACAGAAAACTCCTCTTTTCACTTTCAGAAGCAATAATCTTAGGGGGTTCAGTAGCTGATGCTTGAAACCTTCATTTAACATCCTTTTACAAAGCTGTGCATTAAAGGAAGTAAGTCTTTGTCAGGTTCCCTGTAGAGATGCACACATCTAAGGGAAATTTTTTGTATGTCCATTTTATCTGCTGGTTTAGGGTAGTTTGTCCTAGAAAGCTTGGCTGCAAATAACAGGATTGTTTATAGTGTTTTTGAAAAACTACCCACCTGCCATGGATCGGGACCTCTTGCTCTTACTGGTTTATCTTTCTCCAGCAGAACTACTTGCACTCTGTGGCTTTCTTTCCTGCAGTTTTTTTGTCTCTTACAGAGTGACCCTATTGTTGGCTGTATCTGCAGTTCATGCTTTTTATACTAGAATGTGGGTGATATATAGGAGCTATATGGACCAAAAAAAATTTTTCTGAATTCAAGGGAACTAGTGATTTGTGATTACAGGGAACATTTGTGAATAAGAGGAAGTACTTCAGCTCTGAGTATTGCAACTGCTGAAAAAAAAACCAGCATAATTAAGAGCAGTAATTGAGGTGACTGTTCTGGAGCATTCCAGGGAGAGTGGCTCATTACATCCTTTTTTTTTAAATTCAGAACATGTTTTTTTTTTTTTTTAGGAAATAGGTAGCAATTTGCTTATTTTATCTTAGAACATTTTGAAGGAGAAATTACATGCAAGTTACCTGGTGCTGTGTGTCACTGCTGCTTGGAAAAGACACAAAGTAGAGGATCTGAGTAAGAGGAGTGTGGATTCAGATCTTGATACCAGATCATGGAAACTAGCAGAACCATTTTCATCATCTGCCAGAATATCTGAACCAAGTGCTGTTTTGAGAGAATATGAGGGGCTTTTTATGAGCTCCATAAAAAATATTCTTTGAAAGAACTGAAGTTAGGGAAAAAGCTGCTTTTGATGGGATTACAGCACCCAAAGCCATCACACCAGGAAGTGGATGCTTCTGTTCTAACTCTCCAGTTGTTCTCTCCCTGTTTCTAGTTATAAGCCTGTAGTTCATCCAGCTGTATCTCATGTCACATTTTCATGGAAAATTCTGAAGGAAGGCTTCAAGTATTTAGGAAATGAATAATAATTAAAAAGTGTAACACAAATGGGAGTGTAACTCACTCATAGCAGAAAGCACCCTTCTGCCATAGGTAGCACACTGGAAATTTTGTTTGCTGGCTTAGGGTATTGTTCAGTTGAATCCAGTTGATGTCTAAATGGGTATTGGATAGATTTGACAACCCTACTTTTGTTCTTCTTTGCCTCACTGTCTTAGCTTTCTGTGAGTTACTGAGTAGATATCTGGGGCTTTAGCATACTGCTCTTTTTCAGTCTGTCTCAGCTCTCCTTTACAACTGTCTACAACCCTCTCAACCAGCACAGAAAATGACAAAATACCTTTCCACTGGGACAGTCTCTGCTGGCTTTGGTTGGAAGTTGATGGAACTGCTGGAGAACTGATCCCCCACCCAATTCCAAGGAATACACATGCTTGTAAAAGGAGTCTCTCAAAGATATTCCTGACATTCCTTGTCTGGATTCTTTTGTTTTCTGTAAAATGATAATAGATGTTGATGGTTCAAAGTAACCATTTTTGCTTGTTGGAAATATTTTGTCTGACACTTGTTTCCGTAGATCTTGGTAGCTGATCTGCCAGGACTGATTGAAGGTGCACACGTAAACAGAGGGATGGGCCACAAATTTCTCAAACATGTAGAAAGAACCAAACAGCTTCTCTTAGTTGTAAGTGAAATAAAATTTACAGCTTATTGAAATCAAAGTGCAGTAAATAAGATGCATGTTTATTGCAGTGTAGTTGGAATGTAGGAAGTAGTTTATAATTTGCATGTTTATGATAAATGTAGCTGCAGTATGGTTTTCAGAATGGAATGCTCAAACAACTGATGGTAAATTAAGGCCTTAAATACAATAGAATATAGCCAGTTAATTTAGAGCAGTGAATTGCTCCAAGTATAATTAAAGCACGGGATGATTTTTCTTCTTCTTTCTTTCTGTAAGATCCCATAAAGAAGAGGTTTAAAAATCAAACCTTTTCTCAAAACCAACCAGTTCATGCTTCTTCCAGTGTCTGTAGTGTTACTTTGGTGTATAGTTGCCCTCTGTCATTTCCCAGGAATGAGGGCATGTACATGGACATTGTACTGCAAATTAGTTGATGGAGAGTACTTTGATACTGTAGCATAACTTAATACCACAAAGCTTGGTTTTGTGTCACTTTTTCAGGTTGATATTTCTGGGTTTCAACTGTCTGTTAAGACTCAGTTCAGAACAGCCTTTGAAGCTATACTGCTTCTAACAAAGGTAAGTCCTCATCTTCCCAGTTGATGGTTGTAGTTACATGTAGAGGCAAGAAAGAGGCTCAGTTCTGATTAAGAACTTTCAAAATGTTAGTGTGTCTTCTGGATTTATAATAATAATAATTCTGGATTTATAATAATAATGCAGACAAGCTTAAACTTCTTCAAAATTATGAAATCTTTATTTTTAACTGTCCAGGTTAAACTGCTCTATTTTATTTTGGGCACAACTGCTCCTTCATTAATGTGTGCAGCATATGGGATATTTCTTACAGTCAAGGTGAAAAGACACATCATGTTCAGTTCCCCAGTCTGGATGCATTTTAGGAAATAGAAATACATGGGTATAGTTAAATCCCTGCCTTGGTGCCCTTGCTGCACAGCCTAATGGTCATGAGACGTCAGGCCCCAGCTGTGCAGATATTCAGTATTTCCATCTCTTACAATTGCTTCTGATTAAAATAAAGCATTTTATGTAATTTCAGGTTTAGCAACTGTTTTCTCTCTGGCTACACAACTTAAGATGAGGAATCTTCTGAATTTCAGCTATTGCTGTTCATTTTTAGCTTACTCACAGTTGTGACTTTATTTCTGATGTTAACCATAGTCCACTTAAGTCCTTAAAAATCAGAAAACTCTCCAAAGAATTTCCTTACACGTTTTATAGATCTGAACTTTTTCTGAAATGGATTTTGTGTTTTTGGCTATCAGAAAAACAAACCGAAACCTCATTCTTTTTATTGGAGGCTGTTTCAGAATCAGCCAGCCTGTTTACCTGAAATATCTGTGTTTGAACAAGAAGTCACTGAACATTATTTTCTTCTGACAGGTTGCTTTAATACATCCACCTTGAGCACCTTTACAGCTGCTTAGGCATGAAAGACTGACATAAAATTGAAGTAGCACTTATTAAACTGCAAATACTTACTAAGGCAAATTTACTTATCTTTCAAGGAGCTGGAACTGTACAAAGAGGAACTGCTAACAAAGCCTGCGCTTCTTGCCATTAATAAGATGGATTTGCCTTGTGCAAAGGATAACTTGAACGAACTTATGAAACAACTACAGAATCCTCAAGGTAAATTAACTTCCAATGATTGCGTTCAACAAGTCATAAGATTTCATAAGGGTTAACTGCATTGGCTAGGAGTTGTTTGAAGCTGAAGTCAGCTATTAAATTTATTATTTGAACATATGTTTTAAAACCACTTCCTGCATTTAGAGCTCTGTTTATATGCATTTTTAGTGCTGCCTTCACTGTTGGGGTAGTACTTTAATAAATAGAGATGTCCTAGAAGATCTTTCCAAACTATGATAGGGAAGAGTAAATTTCCAGTCTAGATATGTTAGATAACAGTAACCTCTGTTGAAGGTCCCCTTACGGACATTGATGTATATACATTTCTCTGGCCAAAGCATGTGAAAATACTGGACAGGCCTATATAGTTTTACTTCAAATTTGCTATTACCTTGGGGTGCATTTCTTCCCTTGAGTGTGTAAGAACCAGAAAAGCTTAAAACCATCCATATCCCAAATCCTGCAACTTGGCATTTCTTTGTACTCATCTTAAAGGAAGGTGTAGAATCTTCTCATGAGAGTGTAAGTATGGCTTAACTGTTGTGTTAGTGCTTGTCTTCAAAGCCTTTAGCTATTTTTTTAAAGATTAAGCAAATAATAAATTAGATATTAATTGCAAGTATGTTTACTGAAATTTGTTAAAGCTCATTTTCTGAATGCAGTGCGCTTCTATGGGCTTTGTAGTGATACACTGGGGTTATACTAACTCCTCTGATATGATTTTTCAGACTACTTACACTTAGTAGAAGAAGAAATGATTCCCGCAAATACACTCGAATTCAAAGATATAATTCCTATATCTGCACAAACTGGAGAAGGAATTGAGGAATTGAAAGCGAGTATAAGAAAGTCCATAGCTGAGGAAGCAGAGCAGGAGAATGAAGAATATCGGAAAAAGAAACTACTACTTCTACATGCTTCAGAAGAACAGATGAATAGAAGATAGTATTCGTGGCTGGATACAACACATTTTAGTATTTTCCGTAATATGTATGAACCCGTTTAATTTTTGTTCCCTTTGCCACCACTGCCCACTTCTCTGCTCCCTCCCCCACGTTGGTTCAGTGTCTTTTGGCACTTGGGTAGAGCACAGTGGGGAAAAAAACAGGGTTTTGTGATTTACCTTGACTACCGACTCAACAGAGTAAAGATCAAAGTATGTGCAACTCAAAGTATTGCTTAACAACTAGTGATTCTGGAGTATTTTTTGCCAAATGAGATGAATGGAAGGAATATAACTCACAGAGGTAGCAAAGGACCACGTTCAACTATTCCATGTTTTGGAAACACCAGGGGCAGTTTCTGATGGAGCAGGTTTCCAGGTTGCAGTACTTCTAATGTGAACCAGTTCCGCTACTTCAACAGGCATCAGATTGTGGGGGGGGTTGTTATTTCTAAAGATTGAAAGGAAACAAAAAAATGGCAGCAAGGAAGTGACTTGTACGAACACAAAAAAGCAAAGCTGATGTGTAATGTTAGGGTTTTATTTCACAGCTGCCAGTGTCTGCTGTAATACTCCTGAGGATATAAATCCTGATTCCAAATTCCCACTCTTTCATTTGGGATTTCTTCCTTTTATGGAGTTGTGGGTACACGTTACTTTTTAGTGAAGGAAAGGATAACTGCTTTTCAACAGTTGGGGAATAGTTTATGTTCCGGCTTTTGTGTAATAAGCAGGCATGCATTTTATTTTTGGAAAAAAAATAAAAAAGAAACCAAACAAGTGCTTTATTGTATGTTTTGGGATGGGATGTATGGGATGTTTTCTATTTCAATGGTATTATATTGATTGCAAAGCAACATAAGACTGAATGCATCAGCAGCTTCTCAGCTTAGTTTGGTTTTGTTTTGTAAGCGCACTTACCAAACCGTGCTTCTCTAAATTTTGTTAAAGCAGTCACTGGGAAAAAAGGTGTGATTTATCATGATCCAATTCTATTATCGTTAGTACTGGTTCTTATTCCTATTTTCCTCTAATTTTACTCTGTGTGTGTCCAGCATATTTTCACCAAAGTAAAGCATGGGCTGCAGACAATTTTTGATACTCCATTTATTTCATTGTTGAAAATAACATGTTTAATGGGGGGGGGGGGCGGAAGGATTGCGATGAGAACAACCTTGGCTTTATTTAAGCTGTGCACGAAGAGTTGCGATGAATAGGTAAGGTGTACGGTAACTTGTGGGTTAAGGGCAACGCATTTTAATAAGTGAAGGAAAGCAGCAGCAGCAAACGCAAGCGCTCCCCATCTACCACTGTCGGGCCGGTACCCCGCCGCTCTCCCGCATAACAGCTGCTTTGGGCTGCAGGCACCGGCTCCTCGAGCGTTAACCACGTAGCCGCCGTACGTAAGGAGCGTGTTCACAGCACCGCCTTTCCCAGTGGCGGACCCCGCGCGGGTCGCAACCGCTGGGAGCGGAACACGCTTCCTGCAGGAGCCGCCCCGCGGGGCACGCTGGGAGTTGCAGTGCGGTCGAGGGGGCTGGCGCTGCGGCGGTGCCGGACTAAACCCGCAGCCCCGCCGCGGCCTCCTGAGGGGAGAGGCGGCCCCGGCGGGCGCAGGTCGGGCAGCGCCCCGGCGATGGTGCCTTCGCTGCGTGGCCCCGTGCGCTGACAGGAAGGTGAGCGCCGGAGCGGGCATGGGGGCGGCGGCGGCTGCCGGGCCGTAAAGGGGCTGATGGGCCGGCCCGGTGCGCCGATGTTGAGGGGGCTTCGCTGTCGGTAGGCCGGCGGCGGTAGCGGTGGCTTCAGTGACTCGCCCCGGTTGGGAGCGCGACAGGTCGGGAGCGAGGAGACCTGGTGGTGTTTGGCTTTTGCCGGGCAGGCAGGGCAGCAGCTGAACCACTCGGGGAGGGGGGAGGTTTGTGTTTTCCTTTTCGGCCTTGGCTGTCGTCATCTGTTTTTCCCAGATCAGCGGGAGCCCGTGCTACATGCTGGAAAACGCTAGTGTATTAACTAGGAATGCTGAGTCTAATCCTGTGCATCTGGATTTAATTTTAATAGGAGTTTTGTAAGACTTGGAACTGTGTGATGGATTTCCAGAAGAAGAAAACATGACTGGTGGCACTGATTCTTTACCAGTTACTTCCCATTATCTTGAAACAGGATAGCTGTTGGTCTCTCGTTGCAGGTGGTCAGTTATGCAAAACTCATTATGATTTTTTTAAACTGATAACACTGTTGTGGATCGGTAGAGAATGTGTTTGTTTATAAATTGTTCTTAGTGGGACCTCTCCTGCAGAGCTTTACAGAACAGCAGTGGTCTTAGGGCTGTGCAAGGGAACAGACCTGGCCTTACTCATCACTGAAGTATGTCTCTAGTAAAGGCTTTTTTTTTTTTTTCCTTCTTTGCTTATTTTGTGCAGCTTGTGAGCAGTTAATGATCTACCAGGTTTTAACCAGCTTCAGCAAGCATCTCTTGTTACAGCAGCATAGATCTTTAAAATAGGAGCTGTGGCAAAGTCTGTCCCTGAAGTGGTATGAGGTAACGGTGGTGGACAGGATACAAAAGCCTTGAATATTAAAGCTGTAAGATCCTTGGGATATACAAAGCTTGTATCTATAATCCAGGACAAGACAGGGTTTCATCTGCCCTAGCCAAAGTGAGCTTTCTTCCCCTGGACAGCTGGTTCAGAAGTGGCTGAGGTCCTTACCTGTGCAACACCACCAGTGACAGAGAATAAAGTCAGATGGACTAAAAGGAAGATTAAAAAATACTCCCATGTCTATAGAAATGGAGGACTTTCAGAGTTAGATGTGGTAGAATATTCCATACCTGTTCTGTATCTGTTTGTTACAACAGCTGGTGGCTGCAGGTTGTCATCATTTAATGGGAGGGACTCTTGGGATAGGCAAGGCTCCTTTTCTGACACGTTTGTTTGCCAGTACTAATTTTCTACTTGATTATGGTTATTACTGAGCACTGGCTGGTATTCTGAGGAGTGACCCTGCAGAGGGAGATCTGCATGTTTATCCTAGCTTTGGTTGCTACTAAATGCACAGAAAGCTTAAAATTGCTGAGAAATACTAGTGAATAAAAAGATCTGCTCCAAGCTGTGCAGTAATGCTTTTTTGAGACCCAGACTTAAAAAAATACAAACAACTCAGCTCTGCTGCTTCTCCAAATGCAGCTGAGAGTGTTGCTGCTGACCTCTGCAGCCTTTCATAGTTAGTGTCCCCAGATTGCTGTGTTTACTCATAGTAGTCTTGGCTGATTAAGTTGGTAGTGGGAATGCTTGATTTGATTTTTGTCTGCATTTCTGTGTCTTACATGTGATAGCATTCATATTGGAGGACTCCAGACTTGGAAATTCACTTTCTCGTTTAGTGAAAGATATGGGTTGCATGAGTGTGTGCTGTCAGGTCTCTCTCTTGCCTAGATGGTTTGATAAATTCTTCGATGTTGCACTCCAGGAGACTACACATATATAAATGTTAGATTATTTCAGGATTTGATATAGATTATTTAAGAGAAATTCAATGTCCTTGTACATGTTAGTACAGCAAACTCACCTTTAGATTGTAGCTCTTAACAGTCACATAATGACATCCTTGTAGATCTGACATCATCCAGCAGAAAAGCCATTTTCCCATTATGACCTGCATAATTGTTCCTGGGACTCAGTGGTGTGGATCTCGTATGGGTGTAAAGACTCCACAAAAAAAAAAAAGATCCTTTATCTTCCTCTGGGAAAGCTAGACAGCCATTGAAAACGCATCATCATCAGTACTTCCCTTGTGTAGAAGCCAGGAAGGAATAGAGAACCACAAGTATATAAACAGTTCAGAGTCTGTGTTTTGTTGTCATTAAAAACAATTTTATCCCCTTCACCCTGCTGTTTAAGTGCAGCCTGGAACCTAACATCTGAAATAATAATTTTTTGTGACTTGGTGTGTTTGGGAGTTTATTTTGTTAGAAACATAAAACCGAGGATCTGAAAACCTTTGTGTCTTGAAACACCCTTGAGAAAGGGAGCTGTTTGCACCCCTCTTATCTGTTCCATAAAGACAGAGATAAGTAGATAGAAAGAGAACATGTTCCTGGGGAAAGGGGAAAAAAAAAATGTAGTTTGAGCTTTGTTTTTTAAATAAGAGGAAATTGTACAAAGGTGCTGAAGTCAGCCTAATGTGAGCATATCTGAGATTCCTTATTTCTGAATTACAATGTTAAACAAATGCATGAAACTAATATGATGCTGACACTCTCCTTGTTCTGTCTCTTAGATCCAGTAACACCTTTCTTCCTACTTCTAGAAGTTGCTACGGTTTCTCTTGATTTGAACACACTGTTGGTAAGTACACTGGATCAGTCTTAATTAAGGCAACATCTGTTTTGTTACTGACTTAATCAGGGACCTGTAACTGAAGCTGTAATTACAGCCATAAAGCTAGCAGCTTTGCAACATGCAACAGCATTCCATCAGATGGAGCGATCATGGATAACTTACCTACAAATTCACTTTCCCTTGATACCTCTAATGGGAAAATGAGATATTTTCTATGTATTTCCTAAGCCAAGAGAAGCACTAAGGGCTCTTTAATTTTATTAAAAACAAAACAAAGAAACAAACAAAAAAACCCACTCAAAACCAAACAAAAAAAACCTCACCCCCTCAAAAAACCCCCACGAACCCAAAACGACCACCACCACCGAAAAAAAAACCCTCAACCAACTAAACCCAAAAAAACACCTCAGCAAAGCCCAGCCAAAATCCCTACCTTGAATTCCTGGTGCGTCTACCAAAAATAAAATATGCAGGGTGGTCTAAGCACACTTGGCAACCATAGGATGAACTACAGACTAAAGTCTTCTGTCTGTGTAACTGTTACAGCAGAGGTAATAGAAAAATACAAATTTCCCCATGCTGTCTGAAGTCCTGGCAGTGTAGTCCTTGCCATAAGTCTACCTTGGTGACATAGAAGGAAAGAAAATACCCCCTTTCTTCTTGTCCGCCCTCTTGTATTAGAGAATACGGATGAACCTCACATCTTTTTTTGCCCACCCTGCATTAACTCTGCCCAGATTTTCAAATGCAAATGAATTTGCACAAACCATGGGTTTCTGAAAATGGCCACTCCTGTGCTTATTCCAGCTGCTTCCAGTATTTGTGGAAATTCCTCATCTGAAAAGTTCCCTGGGTATTTGATGTTTGCAGGTGTAGAAGGAGAGTAAGGGATCAGATCGTAGTTCTGTATGGTTGCAACCATGTCTGCAGCCTTTCTGAGATACAGATGTTCAGGTATTTGTGTACACATTAGGTAGAGCTTCTGGTACCTAAAGAATTGTTTTGTGACTTTAGACAAATAAGCACAGTGCATTGTAATGATTTTGAAAAAATTTCAGTAGGAGTTTATGACCGAATGGCACTCAGTGAGAATATTTAAGGTACTCTCATTTTTAGGTACTATAATTTTTAGTGTCTTGCTTCAGATATGTTCTGAGGTTGATGCTCAGTGCCTGTTATGGATTAGGCTTCTTTAAAGTATCTCAAGCTCCCAGAGGAGGGAATTACTCAGACTGAATCTTTTTAAAAGACCCATCATTGAGACTGTTTCCCGATATCCCTCCAGGTAAGAGACTATATACTGGGTACACAGACAGGGGTTATATTGAAAAGGAAGCAATGTTCTTTAACACTGGTTTTGAAGAGGAAAATGTGACCCCTGAAAAGCCATCTGCTTTCTGGAATTGCTTGCGTCTTGGACAGCTGCTTTTGAGAGGCAGACATAGTGTGGAAGAACTGTTAATTGCCTTTGAAAAAGTCATAATCACGTTAATCAGCAGAGTCTTCTCTGCTACTTTACAGCTCTCATCAACAGTTTGTTCTATATATAATGTGTATAACTGTGTACGTATCCATTCCTTGTCCAGTCTAACTGTGTTGGGTTTAAGCAATTCCTTTTAAGATAGGACTTAAAAGTCCTACTCTGATATTACATCTGGGCTAAAGGGGGAGCTGCCAGTTGAGGAGAGGTGAACTTAAATCACAGTCAGTGATTCACTTTCTCCACCTGAACTCTGTAGAAGTCCACACAGTGACACAAGATGAAAGGCTGTGTAGAATTACATGTTCAAGTGCTCCTTTTGAATTTTGATCACAGTGAATTTAGGAGTCTGTCAGCTGAGCAGTCCTAACAGTCTGTGAAAGAATCTGGTGTTTCATTAAAGCATGAACTTGGTAGTGCTAGCTCCACATAAGGGTGTAAGGCAAAGAACGTGCCAGAGAGTTACTGCCTACTGGCTGCCATACAAGTTTATTAACCTGGGATGAGTCAGTGTTAGTCCTGTGTCTGTAAACTTTCACCTACTGACTTTTTTTCCCTCTTCTTCATTGCAGGAAACGACTTCTGTGAGCAAGCATGGGCTGCCGGGATGTTCATGCAGCCACCGTCCTGGCCTTCCTCAGCGGAACAGCCTCAGTAGCTGGACTCCTTGCAGCAGTTCTTCTTCCAAACTGGAGGCAAATGAGACTGTGCACATTCAACAAGAATGAGAGGAACGTGACAGTTTACACTGGACTTTGGATTAAGTGCGCTCGCTTTGATGGGAGCAGAGACTGTGTGATATATGACCCACAGTGGTACACTGCTGTCGATCAACTGGATTTGCGTGTTCTTCAGTTCGCCCTTCCACTGAGTATGTTAACTGCTGTCTCGGCTCTGTTTCTCTGCTTGATTGGCATGTGTAACACAGCCTTTGTATCGACTGTGCCAAACGTCAAACTGGCTAAATGCCTTGTGAACAGTGCAGGCTGCCACCTCGTGGCTGGCCTCTTGTTCCTGCTTGCATGTGCCATTTGTCTCACTCCATCAATCTGGGTCATTTTTTATAACAACTATCTGAACAGAAAATACGAGCCTATCTTTAGCTTTGACATCTCTGTTTTTATTGCCATTGCCAGTGCTGGTGGTCTGTTTTTCACTTCCATTATGCTGTTTCTGTGGTACTGTGCATGTAAAAGTCTACCTTCTCCTTTTTGGCAGCCCCTCTATTCCCATGCCCCTAGCATGCACAGCTATGCCTCCCAGCCGTACTCTGCACGCTCTCGTCTTTCTGCCATGGAAATTGACATTCCTGTTGTGACACATGCAACTTAAGAAGACAAACTCTTGGAAGCCAAGTTCTTAAGCTCATTCAGACCGTGAGAATTGCAGGCTTGATTCTCTCTGCTGCCTTGTGCTGAGCATAATCATTTGTAAGGTCAGGTTTCCAAAGGTGCAAAGCAGTGGAGCTGCGAGTTTAGCAAGCCTCTTGCTGTTCTCATGTGTTACTTCCTGACCAACTTTTTTTGTTTTCTGTTGGCTTTTTTTTAACTCTGAGCTCACTACAGACAAAGTTGCTGCTGCTCCTTGGACATTACACTAACAATAGCACCCGTTCATCCTTCTGATTACTGAGGTCAGAGCAGGTTTGAACATCTTTGCTATTTGATAAGCTACTGGTCCCATTATAAGAGCTACATAGGTGGACCCTTGCACCCCTGCATTATCCAAATGCAGGCAGTGGAACTGAGTGCAAGGAGTTCAGATTTTCATGTTCATCTGGACACACATATTTTAAGATGTAATGTATGAAAAGGGTATTTGGCAGACTAATCCAATTCTGTAGCAGTCTGTTTTCCACTGTACACACAAAAAGCTACCTGCTTACAAACTTCTGTAATGGAATTGGTGTCAAATTACCCTTTATTTTCAAAGTAGCTATCAGAAGACAAAAATCTGATTTAAGTAGTAATGTTGTTCTGTACTGTAATAGCATTTTGTGAATTGCTGGAGGCTAGAAACTTTTTTTGTGATTTTTATTTCTAGTCTTTTTTACTGAGTTAGCAAGTTCACTGAATCTATTTTGTGATTAAAACAAAAGCCACCTGTATTTTAAAAATTCTGTTTAGAAGCTTGAATATTTTATATGAAGGCCATCTTAAAGATAGATTTTCAAGTAGGCTTTAAAGTATTAGTTCTGGAGGGAAATGTCACTTGCTGCAAGATGGATTAGGAAAACCATGAAGAATTCTGAAGGCTATGAAAGATTCTTTTGGAACAGCGTACACAAGCTATAACAACATCCCTCTAGGAGGGGGATTATAACCCTGAGGAGAGATTTTTAAATCTAGAATTATTTTTTTTTTAATGTATATACAAGTAACAATGAGCTTGTGTATTTTTCAGAGTCGTTTTTTATGGTTGTTGACTTTTCATGCTGTAGCTGATTTAATTACCAACTTCTCAGCCTTTTTCTTCGACACCTTTCAAGTTGAGCTATTTTAAAATCCAGTTATTTCCTCTGCTGCTACTTCACAAGTGGAAAAAGTTTCCTATTCCTATTTGCTGTAAGATGAGGTTTTAAATAACTTAGCTTCACCTTGTAGCTCTGCAAGGATGAGGAAGGATTATAAATTCCCAATCTGGGATGTCTTTGAGTCATGTTTTTTTCCTTCTAAAATGCAGAGCAAGTCAGCCCTAAGGATCAAAGCTTTTCAATATGGGCTCTGAAATTACCTGGAAGTTTTATGACAGTGAGTTGAAGAGTGTTATAATTAAGGCAAGTATTTGATTTGCTCAGATTTTGGTGACTTGAGATCTTGTGTTGAAGACCTCATTCCAGTAAGGAAAGTTATTTTGATTGATGGCATTCTGGAGCTCAGTGGATATTTGTATTTTATTTATCTCAGAACAAATTTGCTTTGCTAAAAAAAAAAAAAAAATCTTAAATTCCAGTTCTGTAAACTCACCGAAGGCCCTGAAAATTAGTTCATTTCTTTTTCCATGGGAACAAATGCTGTGCTGGGCAAATCTTGTTGTGTTACAATCTGTGTGATAACAGTGTACTAAGAGGAATCATTATGTTATAGCTGGTGGAGCTGGGATTTCGGCATAGAGTAGGGAAGCTGATCCCTATCATAAATTCCAGCATAGTCAGGAAAGTGACAGGCCTTTTGGACCAAGTGCTTGATTAAATTGCAGTCTAAGGAATTAACACTGTAGATGATAAAAAGCACTTGAGAACACAGGCCTCTAACATTACATGAATTTAATACCCTTTTAGGTTTATGAGGCATGATGTTAGGTGAAATATCTTTTATAATTTCTTTAATCAAATTGTGACTTGCATGGGATTAGAACACGCATAATGACATGCAAGCCAGTTGTTTCTTCGAAACTGAACTTTGCTTTGCAGTTACTCTGTTTGTCCAGCCTCAGATTCTGTTGCTGTTTCAGCTGCCCATATTGTTTGATGCCTTGTCAGGTCAAAGCAAAGGGACTGCTGGTTTGTGATTTAACATCCGCTTGCTTCTTCATCGCTCTGGTGTCTCTTCTTCTTTGTGCCTTGCTTATGTTATGAGCTGGTCGCTGAATGTTAGTTTACAGTCAGTGCCTGGTATGCTTTTTGAATTTACATTTTTATCATTTTGGAGAGATGAGGAATACATCTCAGTAATTTTAAAAGGAGCTGAATCTTCAGTATCTCCAGAGCAGGAAAGGCAGCCTGGCAAACTGATGTTTTCTACAAGAGAGTAAATGCAGCCAGTGTTTTGTTCTGTACACTTTAAATAGCAGATGTTTCTGACAGCTCTTTTGTATTCTTTGATTTTTATGCACTAAACTTTCAATTGATATTTGCTGCTGCCTCAGCTGGTAACTTGTTGCTTTGAAAATTGTGTCTTTCCAAAAGTCTAATAGAGCCAAGCTGTGGGAGGTGGGGATCCAGAAGCTAGTGGATTCCAGCACAGTTTTCACTTAAGGTCTTATTTATCAAAAAGACTATTGCATCCTGTTGTATCACTGAAGCACGGATGGGTTTCTTTGAACAGTGCTGTTAATGTGAATTTCTGCTGGATCCCAAGCGAAATTAACTGGAAGTGCTGTGCTTTATTTCTCCTCCTCTACAGAAAGAGGTGGCCAACCTGCGACACTTGAGCCAGGTGCCACTGCAGCAATTCTCTTGCGAAGGTTACCACTGTGCCCAGCAGCAGGGCTGGGGAGTGACAGGCCTCCTGGGATCTGGGGGAACAGGACCCATGTCTCCTGCATGTGTCTCCACCAGGGGCCAGCTGCTGTGAGTGATTGGTAGCCCTGCCACTGTACAGCTGCTCTTTCCTGGGCGCTTAGCTATGTACAGGACAGGCCTCTCTGGGCCTTGAACGCAGGAAGAGGTTTATTTGTGGCTGATGCAGTCAGAGGGTGCTCTGGGATGACAGGAGCCTGTATTTTTTTTTCAAGTAATTCCTGTCCAACTTCTGAAGTTGTGTTTAATTACAGTGTTGGTTCTTTTTATGTGAAACAAGATGCGTATTTTTAATAAAACATTCTCATACAAATGGAGGTGATTTTGATTAATTTTGTGGAAAGCAGTAACTGCTAGAGTATCAAGGTCTACCTGTTTTGGTACTGTTTGCCAGACTTTCAGATGCCTTAGCAGGCTCACGATGTTGCTTATATTGCATATATACTGCAATTTAACTCCTAATTTTACAGGACTCTTGCTTTAAACAAACAAAAACCAACCAAACCAAAAAACTCAACCCTTCTGCCATGCTCTGCAAGCTTGACTATTTATAATTTACTTATAAGCTAGTCCTAACATGTTCCAAGATTCGTTATCCCTTTAAAAGAAGGAGAGTGATTTCTCTTACATCTAGAGGCTTCCCTTTCTGCCCATGGACAGGATGCACACTGGGAACCAGGATCTGTTTCAACCCCCCAGGAAAGCCAAAGTATTGGCAGGACATGGAGAAGAGTGGAGTCCTCGCCCTGTACTCACAGCCCTGTCTCTCCCCTGTCAGTTCTGCTACTCATGCAGCCATCACTTAACCAGTGCAATTTACTTGCAAACCCAGCTGGAACTCCTGAGCTGGGTTATCTTCTTCCTAGTATGGTAAGATTTGCACTGTATTAGTGTCAAACAACAGCAGAGGTGGCACTAGCCATCCTCCTGCCCTCTGCTGTGCCTGCTGTGCTCTCAAGCTGGAGAATGCTACTGCCTTCTGTGTGAAAGTTGGTTCAGCATCCCAGGGACAGTCCAGGTTAGTGATGATTCATTCCCATTGTGTGCTGCTCCTGACAGCTACAGCTCAGCAGCATTGTGGTGACTCTCTACTGAGCCTTTGCCTTTGAACATTAGAAATGCTGCTGCCAGAGTGCAAGTTCACAAATCAACCTGGATTATTTATGCAGAATACAGTAAGACTTGCTGGTAATTCCTCTAGACTTCTTGTATTCTGAACTGGCATTCTAATAAGTTGTTCTTTCTATCTGTTTGGGAAAGAAATGTTTATACAAGAACAGTTCTCATGGAATATGCACATGGAGTATAAACCAGTTGTTGCCAGTACTAAAACTCACTTGGGGTGGAAAAATGATTTTATATTCTCTGCTGTTGTGGGTTCATTTCCTTCTTTGATGGTTTTTCAAGACAGGCCTCCTGTCTGCAAGAGCTGGTATAAACCTAGGGGCTAGTTGGGTGTTGACATAAACACTGGGATGCAGAGAACTCAGTTTCTCCCAAAACATGGAAGAGCCTCATTTTTTATTTTTTTTCATATTAAAATTCCTAAAAAACTACCCCACGTATTTGTGTTTATTGAAAACAAAACTCTTGACAGATTTTCCCCTGGTTTATTTCACAGGAATTGAGCACAGATGTGGTTTAGCAGGTATGTAATGTTACTTATCCTTTTGTATATCTACTGAGCAGGCAGGTAGCGTACCTTAGACGGAGCATAAGCTTTTTTTGTATGGTTTTTGTTGTACTGCTGCATCAGCCTTTATCAAGCTGGACACGCAGAGGCCTCGTCAAAGGGTAAGATGCTTTTTATGTGTGTTCCAGGCAGTCAATTTGCTCATTCAGGTATTAGGCTTCTAGGGCTGGGGGCTTTGTCTTTTGCATGCAACAGCAGCAAGGGCATGTAAAGGCTGAGCCCAGGGCAGTAGAAATTGTGGTGAGCTGGAAGGTATGAATGGTTAAGGCTATTTGGAGGAGAGAGACCAGAAAGCTGGACTTAAAGAGCAGTAGAAATTGTCCTAATTTCAGTTCTAACAAAGAGAAAAATAGGTAATTAAAGCTCTAAGTATCTGAACAACCTTCAAAGCACCAAAGACTCCCAGAATATGATAAGCAAACTTTGAAAACAAAGTGTATGAGTACTGCCCAAGAGGATGTGTCCTTGGGAACCACAGATGTTGGTCCTAGTGCACAGCACCACTTCCTAGCTACATGCGATGCCAGAAGCCTCTGTGTAGCCACTGCTGCCATAGGTGGCATTTTAGCATCAAAGCCTGGCACCAGCCTATCTGTAGTCTCGCTTACCCTGTGTTACATCACTTTCACCAGTCAGGGGGTCTGTAACCATTGATACTGCACTAGTTTTCTTCCCAAAGCTACAACATATTCATAAAGACGTATGTAAGATCATTTACAAATTCACACCGAATTTTAAGTAAATACTAACAGTTATGCCATAAAGAAGCCTTTCCTAAAAACAGGTCCTGTATGTATTTTAACTTACTGCAGACACTTTCTGACCTACTATAGTCTTCAGCATGTGAGGTTTTTGTTTTTTTTTATGAGTTTAAGCAGATACAGTGTGCTGTATGGATGAAATCCCATTTTCTTGCTGCTTTTGTTCTTTATCTTCTTCACTTACTTAGTTTTCAGCCTCCCAGGTGCCTAATCTGGTTTGCCTCCTGGTCATGAGCTCTACTGCCAACACCAGGGAGGTGGTGGGAATATGTGAGCCGAAGTAAAAGGGCAAGATGGCATGCTTGATGCCTCATGAAGTCTTACTCTCAGACCTTTGTTTTCCCACTTACTGAGCAATTTACATAAGAAAGACTGTGTTCATTTGATTTTTTTTTTAAGGTGAGTTGTATTTATTAATTGTAAAAGTTGTTGGAAAAATACTGCATTTTGAGAAAAAACACAACATTAGCAAGGCAAAAATCACGTTTCAAAATATTTTAAGGTTTATTCCCTTTTCATTTAATGCTAATTCAGTTAGTAAAAGAAGGTGTGGCAAGGAAAAAAGATAATGAAGCCTAAAGAGTTGACTTTTCAATTGAATGTGAAGATTACACTGCTTTAAACTATGTATATCTTAAGAAATCAGTAAGGAAAAGAGCTTGGTTTTTTAATAGATATATAGTGCCAAATATTAAGATACTTTCATCAGTTTATAGGTTAATCCAAATGGTTTAGTATTATCTCTGAAGACTCAGTATCATGTATCAGCATTATTGCACTGGTTTTACTCCTTAATCAAGCCAGCAAAGATAAAATGCTCAGGTTCTTCTATTGCTGTGCTAAGGTGTTCTGCAGGTGGATTGGATTTCCTGGACAAAGTGTCACCTTGGAAAGTAACTGGCAAGGAATCACATTCTCACAAAATAGGCTCAGTAGGAAGGCTTTTATTTTACAGTACAGCTGCCTGTTCTTGATTCAGTTATACATCTTCCAGAGAAGGCCTTGAGAACACAAGCTCAATCATCAACAAAAATATTCACCTTTCTGTTCCTTCTTAGGCTTTGGTGCAAGTACCTTCATATTTAACTTGCCATATGCAACTCTGACCAAATGCTGTTGACCTTCACAACTGCAGAAGTGAGCACATTTCCCTTCCAAATAATCCAGACAGTCAGTTTAACAAGTGAGGAAGAGCTGGCTCTGTGACCTTGGTGGTCCACAGACAGCCACAACACGTGAATCATTGAGTCATAGCATACCAGGTTGGAAGGGACCTCAAGGATCATCTGGTCCAACCTGTCTTGGCAAAGCATGACCTAGACTAGATGTCCCAGCACCCTGTCTAGCTGAATCTTAAAAGTGGCCAGCGTTGGGGAATCCACCACTTCCCTGGGGAGATTATTCCAATGGCAAATTGTTCTCAGTGTGAAAAATTTTCCTCTTGTGTCCGGTCATGAGGTTTCTGGCATTGCAGCTTAGCAAGCACTGAGGTGCTGGTGGGGCTCTCAGCAGTGCTTTTGTCAGCTGCTTCTGGGTTACAGAGTTCATAATTCATTATGGTACATCAGTTCCAGTTAGTTTGCATGTACACTTTCAAATGCCATGTGGCTGCACCTTAATTAGCCAAGGAGTTGTGAGAATCTTGGGAACAACTAATCTTAGTGGCTGATGCCTGTATGCCTCATGTGAGGAGTCATCTGGGAGCTGTAATTCTCTCAAGCTCTCAGCACTGATCTGCTTAGAGTTCTTGTAGAAGGTCTTGGACACTGGGCAGAGCAGCATTTGCTTTGACTAGATTTCACTACCCATGGTAAGATTCAAATGCATCACAGACTTTCTGGTTTAAAGCACAGGAACTGAATTCAAAAAGGTCTTACTGGATAGATAACATGAAAACAATGCAACTTGGTGAAATATGACTCTGAGCTGCTTGAGTGTGCATACTGAAGTACAAAAACCCCTGCAGCTTTGGAGTTTGACTCTTGAGTAAGCTAGGTAAAGTACCAAAGTTCAGATTTCTCTCCAAGAAGCATCTTTTACAAGACAGTGTCTCGGGCAACCCCTTCTTATTTTTGCAGGGCACCAGAGGTGGCATTAGGTTCTGCAGAAGCTTGTGTGTGGTCTATCACAGATAACACAGCCTATGCCTCGATTTGCTTGAATACTATTGTACACTTGTGAACTAAAATTGATAGTGCTTCCTGGGTCGGTTCTGGAAACTATTTTTTCTCACAGCTGCTTTTACAATGTTTTACATTTCATTTTGTTATTGATAATTAATCCACTACTGTAGCAATTTAACACATTTTCTTTGCTTTATTTCTGTGTCCAGCTGTCACAACTTTCTCCTAACAGGAATAAACGCAAGTTCCTAATGGCTAAAAGCTATTAATATGTTTTCTTGAGCTCCTGAAGTTCCCTATATGCCTTAAAGTGATTATTATGTTTCCTGAAAATATTGTCTGTGGCCAAGCACCATGCATATTATGTCTGTTGCTGGATAAGTGCATAACTGTGGCTGAACAAAAGAAGGGAGAATGCAGCAGAAGGCAGAACTTCCTTTTCCATTGGCACAGGCATGGAGGAAAGCACCAGAAATTTGGCCATGAGGTTTGAACTGAAAATCCCCATTCAATATATGATTCAGCCATGAACAAATCCCACTGTCTAGAAAGAAATTATCTGTAAATGAAGACAATGATTTGATCATAGTTGCTTTGAAAACGTCCAGTGTATAAAGGCAAGTATTTGTAAACTCCTGAATTCTCAACATCACAGACTCCTACCACAAGCAAGGAGATTTGGGCAGGATGCTGTGTCCACTGGAACACTTGTAATGCTATGGAACACTTGCAATGGTACTGCTTTCTGAAACAGTAGTTCTCTGCTTTGGATAATTCCAGTGAGTCTATATTGTGAGACTAAGTAACATAGTAATTAATACTAACTTCTCTGTTTCTTCACTTCTTCAAAGGAGCAAGATGTAAGTACTTGCTACAGTCAAGATTCCAGATTAAGTTATTCTGGAATGTGTGCTTGAATGATATGGAAATAGATATGGGAATTTTAGAAGGGGTTCCTTTTCTGCTATGGTGTAGAACTAGCATTGCACATAATTCCTGGACAATAACTAGATACAGACAGTACTTTCATAGCTATATAGCATTTTGAACCAAACCTGAGTCTGCAGCAGGGGTAAGAAAAGCTGAAGTGCTGACAAGCCAGGAAATACATTAACTAATAAATTAAGAATAAATTAAAAGATCCAGTGTCTAACAGAAACAGTATGTCAACTCATCTGATATAAACTCTGAAATATCAACAGACAATCTGGTCCCCTCGCAGTTTAGAGAATGGACTAAATAAAAGCAGCTGTGTGGGTAAGTACTTCTCCCATATTCTGGCATGAAATTGTTAGTTGATCTTCATCAGTTTTAACAACAACAAAAAAAATCAGATGTTAAATAAGGCCTGCAGAACAGCAGTCAAGGGATATTTTCTGCCAGTTTGTTAAACCAATAGCTTAAATCAAGTGGAGTTATTCACTGGTGGAGTTCAATAGGACCCTTCTTTTGTTGGGCTGCTCCATTTTGTGACTCTCCTACTTATCCTACCCCAACTAACTGTAGCTACAATGTCCCTCTTGCCCCAGCTATGACTGAGGAGACTTAATAAGGCAAACCCAATGATAAATAGCAAACATGCAGTTGTCTCATTATATTAATTCATTCTGGGGGAGAAAGGCAGAATCTTGGAAACATATTTCTCTAGAGAGCAAGAGCAATTTTAAACAGCAGAAAGCATAACAGCGTGATCTGTATTACATTACAGCTATGTTCAAAGGGATAGCCTGTGCCCAGTTAAACCACAAGACAGAAAGCAATCCACAGGAAATCATGAGTTGCCTATCCTAGTTCACAGCTGGATGAATGCTGTTCAGCATGGCTTTCAATTACAGAGGTGCTGTGGCAAGAGCTGTGGAATTTAAGTTTTATGTGAGGCATACAGATGAAAGTCAAGTTGTCCTTTAGTTGTAATTGCAGTATAGCTAGGTCTTAGGGTCCCTCTCTGCACACTTACTGTGCTAAACTCAGTAACTCCTTGGGTGGTCCAGGAACTCCTCAGCTAGTCCCTGTACAGAAAAGACGCTCAACTGACAAAGACAAGCTGACAGATTCAGTTCCTCAACACCTTCACAACAAAGGATCTGTCTAACCCTTGTGGGAGATCAGCTGGGGATTTCAGACAATCTTGAGGATTCCTCCCAGGAAACTCCTGCCATTCCAAGACCAATTTCTATGCCTAAATGTGTCATTTAACATCCTGAGTGAAGACTATGGCCCTTCCAGAGACTTCTGGTGGTAGTGGTTCCTGCTGCAGAATGGACCAGATTGCACACATGTAAAATGCTTGTAAATAGTCTGTAGAAACTGTTCCTGTAGATGCAGAAATGGCCACTCAGGACAGCCTTTTTGCACATAGTTAACACAGTAAGATAGTTTAGTTTAAAATACTTATAATAATGAATAATGCATGTGCTGAAGAAGTTACACAGGATCAGGGGCCAGCTGGGATGTGAGAACTGAGCAGAGAAGCTGTTAAGGAAGTCTCATCTGATCCAGTGACTCGTGTTGCTAACCAGATTGCAACCAACCAGCCTGTGTGGGAGATCCAAACAACACCCTATGCCAAGGTCCAAATCATTAGGTTTTTTTTAAGCAAACACTGATGATTTTTTGTGCAACACTGCTAACCCAAAAACCAAATCAGCCCTTCCATCCAAGAAATGCTGCATTTAACAGTTAGTCTTTGTCTAGATAAGTCCAATGGTTTTCAAGGTAAACTCATTAGCCCTGCTAGAAGTGATCAGTTCAGTACATATTATACTAGAAAATTCATTGCTCTCTGTTGTTTAAAGTACTAGAGAAGACTAAATGTTAACAACTGTTTATGCATTGCCAGATTTTACTGAAATACAAGTTCTGAAGCACTTGTCATTTTGGTCACAGTAGTACTACAATAAAGGTAGCAAGAGACTCTAATTCAGTCTGTGATTCAGTACTATTAACAATTCTGCAAAACAATGCACGTATAGCAGTGCTATTCCCACCTATTCGTTTTCCAAAACAAACCTATGAACAAAAACAAAACAAAATATGAACTATTAAGGTCAGAAGGCAAAATTTTTCATATATGCCTTTACTGATGAGACTGACACTTTTACATCTCAGTATAGTCACAAGATAATTAAGTAATTATGTAGATGCTTTTCAAACAGTCTGCTTAATCCCTAAGTATTAAGTGTTTGGTCACCTGAGTATTGTGCAATGAAAACCAAAGAAAATCAGTTGCTACTTACCACCACCCTTAGCAGAAATACTGTACTGATCCTGTGTATTTCCCTAGGTTCCCTCTTTGAAAACCCAAAATCACCATGGGTACAAATCTTATTTCCATGACAGCAAGGACCCACATCAATTGAGAAGACTGACTTTAACTGTCCCAGTAGTATTCAGCTGATCATGTCTGAATTTATTAAAACCATGTGACAGTCAGTTTAATCCCTGGTTTAATCTCAGGTTTGCCTGAAAGATGAAATTTGGCCATTGTATTTATAGCAGAATTGCAAAACCTGAAAGTATATCACTTCCCCTCTATACTTCATTGTTCTGCTCCCTGCAAATATATACTCTCTATTTGCAGGACTGGAGCTAATCTGTTTATGATACCACTTCTAATTATTAGGATCACTAGGAGTCCTGTTTCAGTGAAGATTATTTTATAATAAAGGTACTTATTATAAAACAGAAGGTGGATATTGAACTGGAAGATCTAATTTTCTTTATTTGACCTTTAGAAATGGCCTGAAGTGATCATTTCCTCTATAAAATGGTACTATTAATACTTTGAATTTAAAGAGCATAGTTGTAAGAGACATCTTATTAAAATCTGAAAATGCTCTTAAGGATGACTATATGAAGGTGCACATTCTTATTCAGCAGATCTGCTCCCTGTAACTATTTAATCACAGTTAATACCCCACTTTAGTGAAGTACTAACCACACAAGTACCCTCTTGCATGAGTTCAACATGCAAAAGCCTTAATATGAAGCTAACATGCATTTAAGCTAGTCCTGCAACTGAGGGGGGGGGGGGGGGGGGGGGGGAAGTGGTATTCCTTCTTTTTTTATTGGAATATTAGTTGTGTCCTCACAATTTCTCCTCTGCTGTGCCAGCACAGTACTTTGGTCCCCTGCTCGGTGACCCAGATAGGGTATCACTACCTAGCTGAAAAACAAACTTTCAGCTGCATCAGTTCATTATAGGACTGCAAAAATGTTTTTGCTCATATACCAGTGTTTGCTGGATGTACAAACAAGCATTCAGGGAGAGAGAAGCACAGACTTTTTGTGGGAACGCTGATCTAAGTAGTACCAAATTGCAACCTGAAGGCACTTTTATTCTCTGCCCAGCCACAAACTAACAAAACCCTTTTTGAACAATATAGTGATGGTGTAAAATGCCTTTTATGAGGGTCTATATCCATAAGCCCAACACAGCAAAAAAAAAGTGTCACTTTAATCACTTGCGTGACTTACCAGCTGAATTATTTACACATATTGTAATCAGGCAAGCTGGGTAAACTCATTCACAGTGATGAAGTAGTACTGTCATTAAGGGAATCAACCAACACACGCACACTTTGTAACTCATATGTCAGCTTTGAGATTATTGGTAATAATAAAAAATAAATCTGCTAATAAAAAGAAGACAAGGCTTCAGCCCAATCTGTTCTTGTTCAGCTACTTAATGAATGGCTTATTCAGCTGTTCTGTCACAAGGGAGGAGCTGGAGCAGAGATGAGGAAAGGGGCCAGAGCTGTTGCTGCAAATGTGTATGTGGAAACACTGTTCAAAACCCCAGGCAGCATCTACAGAGCTGGCAGAAAAATCCTTGTTATCATTTGAAATGAATATGGACTTACTGTAGGAAAAAAGCAAAATCTGTTTAAGTTCTGAGTTTTGTTTATAATATTAATGCATACTGCTTGTTCCAAACCCAGTTTCTTGGTAGATCACTTTTTCATGTCTTCTACACTCCATTTCCTGGGAATTTATGTCTGCTGAGGGAGTAGTTATCTAATCAGGGGAAAAAAGTGATTAATTACTGTAGGTATAACCCTTATTCCCCCCTCAGGAATAACAAAGCTGGGTCAGAGAAGGTGGATGTAACCATACTTCCAAAGAGCTCTCAGCAAATTTTTTTCTTTCCTCCCCTCTCTGATAACTGTTTGCTAAAGCTAACAGATACTTCCTTTAGAACAACCATGCTAGAAGCAACTCAAGGAAAAATCACAACCCCTGGCTTGGAATTTGAGCTGTTTTTGAAGAAGTTATTCTTCACCGAATACATAAAACTATCCAAAACTAAGATATAAAAAATTGGCTAGATTACTTCCCTTCTGCCTCAAACACAGTACATTTAATGAAAATCATGTGGAATATAACATCAGCTTTTGTGAAAAAGAAATGTAACAAGAACAGCTATATAAAGTCATTTCAAAGGGCACTTTTAGCTCAATATCTGGCCTAAAATGGCAGTCAACAACAGATGCCTAAGGAAGAATGTCAGAATAAAGCAATCATATGATGCATCTTCCTTGGCAGTTGCACAGAGCTTCTGACAGTGTTGTTCAGAGACTTTCTGACCCAGAGGTGATATCATGGTATTTAATAATTGTTAACAGACATATAATGGAAAAAAAAATCATCTTTCTGGACTAATCTAAACTTTTAGCATCCTTAATATCCAAAGACAGAGCTTCACAATTTAGCTATACTTTAAGCACTTTATTTTCTTCTAAGTACTTTGTTTTTAATTTTCTACTCGACAATTGTGCTTAGTGCCCTCTAGATCTCGTTTTAGGAAAGGCAGCCATTCTGTGTCCACTTTTCTGTGTCACTCATGACTTTACACATCCCTGTCACGTCTCCTTAGCTATAGTCTATTGGATTGTAACTATCTATTTAAATCTCTGGGAGTCTTTGTCACTCATCCCCACGTCTTTACTATTCCAAGAGTACATTTCAAGTGACTCAAGAATACAGAGACAAGAAAAAAAGTGTTTCAGAGCATAAAGATTTACAGACTTGAACATGTGGCAAAACCTGGTCTTCAGATGTCCCTGCTCATTGCAGAAGGGGGGTGGAACTTGATGACCTTTAGAAGTCCCTTCCAACCCAAAACCAAACCGTTCATGATTCTATGATTCATCCAGATGAAGAAGGCTGAAGTAGTAAGTCTGAATTGTCACACATTAAGCACAGGTAAAAACATCTTTGTTTCCATACGCCTCATATACCCACACTTTGGCTTTATTTTTCTCACACTGAAGGCTAAATCTGAAGACAATATAGGCAAAATTAAATGTACATAACTTTTTAATGCACAGGTTGAAACTTAAATTTAAGGTAAAGGCACCTTCCAACCAGCTCCTTCTGAACCACCAAATCTCTCACAAAGCCATCCTAGTGCAGTATAGTACTCTGTCAGCTTTGAAGGCCAACAGCCTTAGGACCAAGAACCAAGACTCAGATTTGTTCCCTTTAATTTTACACACTGGCCTAAGTCTCCAGAGTTACTAGCAGTCATCTTCATTTCCCCCAAACTCTTTCCTGGAGCTACTCATCTCTTACCATGAGTGGGATTTTAGGCACATTAATCTCTGCAGTGCAGTGAATCAAGTGTCTAAAGTTAGATAGGATGGTAAGGTCAAGCACTGTGAAGAACATCCACTGTATTCCTTGTTAAGGCTCAAGTGCATTTGTGGGAGATCTGCTCTCTCTACGCTCACAAACTAATAAAAGTAGTCTAAACACTGCCATGATTGAGATGGAAGGTCACAAGTGACTGGAGTCACTGCTGTCTGAAACAGTGCCATACTGGGAGGAGTGTTCACTTCCTACTTAAGGCACAGTCATTCAGCACTAAAAAAGAACTCTGTTGATTGCCCAGTATCAAATTTCCCATATCTGAACACAATCACAGAGAAGCTAACAAAGTTCAGCTACAGGATCATTTAATTAGGCTGCCAAAGCATGGCAAGGTATCTCATTTCACTGGCCATGAAGGACTTGATTCAGTGCCTAAGTACTGCTGTTTAGGGTCATTAAGATGCCCAAGTTTCCCAGGTGTCCTTACCCTGCCCTTTTAGAGGGCTTGGGGTGTTTCTTCCGTTCATGTGTTGTACCTTGCAGCCGTCTGGGTTTTTGTATACCTCTGGGCAGTGCAAAGGCCCTGAGAGGTGGGTCACTGTGGGAAAACAACAATCTTTGGGAATCTCATGGCAAGTTCTTGCATTTGTTGCAATCACTTTATTCCTTTCTCTGGCCTTTGTTGGCCCTGTTGGCTTTGACAGCCTGCTGGCCATCCTCACTGAAAACCACCACCAGCAATCAGGAGGTAGTGCAAGGGCTCCTCACCACCTCCCTGCCCTCACAGGAACTGGAGAAGTCCACACAGCAAAGAAAGGAAAAAAAGAAGGTCAAAGCCAAAGAACAATAAGCATTGAGGGAGCCGGAATTGGCCTGTGTATCACAGAGCTGAGCACACAAACGGCTGTGACCCTCTGCCACAGCTCGGGCCTCGTACAGGTGCGCCAAAGGGACGCAGGCAGCGCAGGCACGGCCAGCGCTGGCCGCACGCACCGGGAGCTCCCGGGAAGTCAAACATCCCCTTCCAGGAGCCTGCGGGGCCAAGACCCTGCCCCAAATCCCCAGCCCAGCTCAGCCCCGGGCGGCAGCGGACTGCATCAGCCCACCCCACGCTCTGACTCAACCCCTTCCCTTCCCTTACCCGGCCCCGCCCCGTTGGCGGCCATCGGCGCCTGCGCGGGGTTGGGTGCTGACCGGAGTCCGGCCGGTGCCGAACTGTGGTGGGTGATGGAGGAGCGGCGGCGGTTGCTGCCGTTGTGGCTCCAGAGCTTGGCGTTGTTTTGGGGCCGAGCCAGCATAGGGCTGGCGCAGCTCAGCACCACGGCTCCGCCAGCACCGGCACAGGGTAAGGAGGGGCGGGGGACAGAGGGGCAAGGGGAGCTGTTCCCTTCCTCCCAGAGGAGGGGCTTGCCCGCGGGTGCGAGCTGTGGGGCCTTCCCGGGGAAGGACGCTGTCTGGAACAGGGCTGTGGGGTGCACGGCGGGAGGGAGGCAGGTGCTCGCCCCGAGGTCTGCAGGTGCCGAGCGTCTCCTGGAGGGCTGGTGGAGCTCGGGGGCTTGCCGCGGCCCAGCGCAGGCTGGTTCCGGTACTTCGGCTGCACTTCTTCCCCGGCTCCAGTGGAACGGGGCCTGCAGCCTCCTGCCCAGGGGCTGGCTCGAGCCTCTACCGAGGGAAGTGCGACGGCACTGGGGTTTGTGCTGCCGGTCGGCCTGCAGGGCCGTGGGGTTATCGGGGGGTTTTGTTGCAAGGAGACGGCAATCGCCTAGGCTTTCTGGGGTCTGAGTGGTTGCGAGGAATGTGGTTTGAAAGGAGAAGCCGACAGAAATTCTCATGCCATCCTGCTTGTGCTGTTGGGATCGCTTATATCATAGCTGCTTTTGGAAAGCTGTTGGTGAAGCTCATCCTCAAATCTGATTGCCATTAACGCATGCGGCCAGAAAGGGGCACATTAGGTTAGTTTGCATTAAATTAGGATACATCAAGTACTTCTAAACACACCTTGACACGTGTGTGTAGAGTACAATTTGAGGTGGTTGGTTTCTTTCATGGAAAGGTTTATACTTGAAAAGAAAGTATGGAACTCTGTGAGGCAACTGACATGAAGCAGAAGAGAAAGGAAGTGGTCAGTGTTTCTCAAGAAAGAACAAAAGGTAGACCTGCTAATAGCTGCAAGTTAATCAGTTTTTTTCTAGTAGTCCTGAGAAATATAAATGAAACAAGAGTTTTTCTTACGGATTCCCTATGAAAGAAGTTTTCACATATTCTTATGTGAGTTTAGGAATTTGCTTACAACACAAAGTTGATTCTTGATATGAAGAAGGATCATGGTGATATACAGGAAGATGTGAGTGACCTTTGAGGAATAAATGCTAGAAAAAAGGTTAAAGCAAAAAATAAAAGATTGTTATGCCACATGACTAGTATCATTTTAACATTATAACAGCTGGGGGGAAAAAGTAGGGAGGTATGCTTGATGACTGTCAAATGCATAGCAGTTGCTGGAGTGATGCCCTCCTGAAGAGAAGGTTGGCAGTTTTATGGTAGTTTTTCCAAGGTTGTTGGACCTTTTATGCCATCCTGATAAATACTCCACAAGTTCAGCAGCTGTGCTTAACAGGGCTGGACTGACACAAATCAGGGCTACAAAGGGTGCATTATTCCCTATTTCAGAAAATACCAGGAAGAGTATTGCTTTTATTGCTGGAGCAGAAGGAAGGTTGAGGAAGATAAGTGCTCTTATACCGGTGGTAGGGAACAACTCTTTAAGTTGAAGAACAGTGTTGTCCTGAGAATGGGGGCAGAGAACAAACAAATTAAGCTTATTCATGGCTAATTCATTTTAGGTGTTGAAAAGTTCCCAGCCCTTCTCTCTGATCTTAGGGTTGTATGGCAGTTGTCAGTCCTTAGTGTGTGTTGGTATAGAGCCTTGTTTTCCTTAAAAACATTAAATCTATTCTATGCACAAATACTTATTGGAAAGGGGAGAGGGGGATAAAGCTGTTTTTTAAACAATTTTGTTTTTAAAACAAAGTTGTCAGCTTTATTCTGTTTTACCTGTATTTTGTTCTGTATTTTGTGCATTGTTACCTTGGTCCATGAGTATGTCTCCTAGAAAGTGAGATCAGACAGAACTTAGTACAGTTCCTGTAGGTGCGGGCAGTGTTCTAACTATAATTAAAACAAGTGCATGAACAATAATAGCTTTTTCTTATCTTGTAAGAATGTGATCTTCATACGGCTAGAGTTCACTACATACAAGATGTTACACTGAACTATTTTGGTAAAAATTACACTTATCAAAATAATGTTTCCAGTACTTGGTACTTCGAAATTATTTCTCATTTTGTTGCATGTTAGGTGATTAAAGCTGATGATATATGCTGGTATAAAAAGAATGACTACGTTTTATAAAGGCTGTTTAAAGTGCAGTGTGAATTACTGTTGGTAGTGGTGCTGTGGCTTATATTCATTTTTTTTTTCCCCCCCCATAAAGATGATACAGTAGTCCCTTGAAATACTAGAGGGAGACTGTGAACTTGATATCTGTTTGTATAAAACAGAACAAAACAAACAACCCAAATCAAAGTTGTTTTTGTTTAATGTCAGAGGGGTGTTTGGGTTTTTCTTCTTGTTCGGTTTGAGAGGTGTTTTCTTGTGTCTTCTGCTCTTGTGGGGAACACTGTAACTGGTGGGAAATTTATATAGCTTTAAGTTACGTGACCCAGAGAGACACATAATACAGAATGAATTTTTTTCTTTTCATCATCTGTAGTAATGTTAGATTTTGTAACAGCAGTACATAAAGATGTTATGATTTTTGAGAGAGATGTTGTGATGATGTATTTCAAAATATTTTCAGCCTTATGCTCTGCTTTAGAATAAATATAAATAACAGGAGTGTAATTTTTTTTTATCATTTAAGTCCTGTTCTTTTGGTGTATGCCAGTATAAGTTAGCTGCTTTAATATGTCAATAGGAAGATGACAAACTGCATGGAAAACTTGTGAGATTACCCTCTTTGGTAAGAATCTAAGGCACATTCCATTTTTGCACATTGCTGTAGACTGATCAGTTACTGAAAATATAACCTAACCCAGGTTTTTAGAAGTCCTTGGTGTACTTGCATGCTTCTCACAGTACCTCACTAATTCATGTTCAGAAAGCTGTTTTGTTTAGGTATTTTAAATACTAAAAATACAATGAAGTATTTTTGTAATAATCATGATGGTACTCCATGTGGAATAATCCCATTTGAATTTTTTTTTTTTTTTTTTTTAGTTTACACTATTTCTGAGCCTGTTTTTCATGGTTTGATACCTAAGCCTTGCACTTAGATTGTTTCTCAGTTATTGATACTGGATACAATGTTCACTGGTACCAGATAAACTAGTTAGTGTTTTCTTCTATATGGATATATTAATTAAAGATAAATATAAATAAAATAGATTTAATGTTAAGAATTAGCACCAGAAAGGCATAACATTGAAATATGGAAAGAAAGTATTGAAATATGTAGTTGTCTCAAAACATGCAAATAATTAAGCTCAAATTGATAACTGCTTGTGACTAATGCAGTTATTCATTAAAAGTAGAATTGGATTCCTAGTTTGGAGATATTTTCCTGTCATATATGGAAATAATAAAAAATGGGTTTCATTAAATAGTATTCTATGTGATGATAGGATCTATAATTACTGAAGAAAAATACAGGTTCAGGCCTGGAGAGGTGAATCCCCCTCATCTGTCGAGACTATGGCCTGAACATGGTTCTGTGGGCAACAGATTGTGTCTCCATTGTGGATAAAAAAGAATGGCCTTAAGACAGTAAGCATGCAGTAATTCTAAAAGTCATAGCCTTTGGCTGGAATCCTCTGGGAACGTGACCACCAGTAAGTTTTTTTTTTGCTTTTTTTTTTAGGATATCAGGTGTTTTTTAAAAACCAAAGAAAACCTGATTAAAGTCTTTCTGCATCACATGGCTCTTCAGATTGTTGTTGGTATTCTTGTTGACCTTTTACAAAAAGTAACTATGTTCTATGTTTGCAAATTTTTTACTTAAAATCATATTACTTGTATAGCTTTATCTTTAAAAAACTTCTCTTCCCCCCCACTGAAAGAGGTTCATGGAACAAGGACCAACCATAGGCAAGGGTCAGCTTTTGCTAGGCTTCCAAAGCTGCAAAGCTCAGAATGTTCTCAAAATTGACGGGTAAAAGTCTTGGAACTTCAGCAGACATACAGCGAGACTCTTGGGTTGTATCTCCTATGTTGTCCTTAGAAAAAGCAAACTGAAGTTAAAGGTAAGCTTGAATTGTTTCCCTAACTATGTCAGAGGTCAGATTTAAATGCTTTGTATCTCTGTTTGCTACAGTTCTCCTGGAATGGAATTGCCGAACTTTCATTACTTCAGACAAGATTGTTGCTTATATCTAGAAGCAGGGGGAAAAAAAAAAAAAAGGAAACGGCTAAATATTGCTAAATGTTTGATATTACTGAAAAAAAAAATATAACCTGTGTGTTGTTTTTTTTTTTTTTTTCTTTTTCCTAGCATGTTCAGAGTTTTCCCAGAAGTCCTGTGAAGAATGTTTAAAAAATGTTTCAGTAAGTTTTTTAACATCCTTTTTTGATTGGGAATTTGGTAGATATTTTTTCCCCTTGGTGTGAAATCAAATTGCTACAGTTTGGTTGGTTGGGGGGGGGTTTGACTTGTCTTTAATCGTGAATCTAGTCAAACTGCCCATAGGAAGAGGAAGTCAAGATCAGTTAGTTGTAATATCTGTTCTTATTTAACTGGCGGAGTCAACTTCCCCTCTGTCACACTCGATGCCAGTGTGCTTTTACTTTGCCAAGGTTGCTCTGTGACTTGGTTGCTCAGGGTATTTTTCTGCTTTGTCCAGTTTTGGTGTGTTCAGTACTTTCAATAGTTCAACTGAGCCGGTTGACATTGCTGCTGGTTTAGACTCATCCTTGTTTTGCAAACAGCACTTAATTCCATCTTATAAAAGGGTCAGACTGAATGTTAATGTGGCTAAAATGCCTTGCATTGCTTGCATGCTGAATAGGAGATTTGGGAATTTAAAGTAAATTACCTAGAAATGCCTTTCTCTGGAGATGCCCCAGGCAATGTGTTTAACTGAGGCAGATGGATCAGTGATTAGGAGATGTTCAGACCTGTTGGCCTTTCCACTGACTACATCAGACTGTAAATGCTTAAGACTGCCATGTGAGGTCACTGTTTTGGCGGCAAAGTCTTTAGATTTCCAGTGAGACTGCAATAAGGCAGATGTTTAAAGCAACAGGATTTATTTCTCCGTCCTTTGTTGAAAACCTTTTTAGCTCTACAGGAAGGTTTGCAATAACTGTGCATAAGGTGTCTGTCCCGGCAGAGCAGAAGGAACTCCCATATTTAAAGTGAGAGATTGTTTGTAACTTCAGATGTCACTGAAAAGAAACATTTCATGAATCTTTAAGTTACGTAAGTTATTGCAAAACTTTTATCACTGGGGAAAATTGAGAAATATCTGAACTTAACTTTTTTTTATGCTTATGCATATTTTGGCTTTTTAAGGGAAAAACATGAATTGGTTTGTATTGATGTGGTTATTGTGTGTTGTCAGACTTGTATATTAGTTGTCGTAAGCATGGCGTTGTGTAAATAACTCTTAATCTTCCAAAATATAAAGTAGGAAATAGAAAGTATGGGACATTAAAGATTTAATATACAGCACTACCACTGGTGTGACTGTCACTTCAAATAAGTGCTGCCACAGAACATGAGTACAGCTTTTACTTACCTTAGAACTATGTGTTCACCTTGTGAGAGAAATAAATCCTTTAGCTGTGTTTGTATACTGAAGACACTAGTGGAGTTATAGATACATTATTTTCAGAATCTGTCAAACCAGTGATAGTGTCCAAGCTTTTCTGGGTGACAGAATGATGGATGACTCAGGGTAACTGCCTCAATAGCATCAGTGTTAAGCTTGGAGAAAGGAGTTCAGACTTGATTCAGACAATTAAAGAAAAACAAAAAAACCAAAAAAACCTACAGAACAAAGCCATGAACATTTACGTGAGCAACACAAAAGCACCAGAAAGCTGAAATTACTTAATTGCTTCAGTAGGAAAAAAAAAATCAGGTTTTCATATTGTTGTTAATATAGCAGCAGATAAAAATGAGAATGAAACATTTAGTGAATAGATAAAACCAGCTCCAAACAAACCCTAAAATGTAGTAATTTAGTTCACTTAAATAGAATTATAATTTGAAATCATGTAGGAAATTATATGATGAAGAAATATAGCTAATTTTGTGAAGGAAAACTGGGAATAAAACACTTGTGTACACCTATGTGATTATAGAGGAAAAAGTATTTATTCTGTGTTCATGGAGACAAACCAGGAGATACTTACACTGTCTATGCTTTGGTAGTTCAGAAAAGTTTATTTGCCAGTTTTCCCCTGGGGCTTGACCTTGCTTTACCTCCCCCTGGGGTGTCTTCCTTACTGTTTTAGAGTTATTAACACAGCATAGGTAACATTGATGCACTATTATATTTGCCATTGTCTGCATGTGAGGACCTATGGCCTATCGACCAAGGCTAGCAGCCATCACATTGGCTCCCATATGTCATTCATTGTGAGCTCTCTTCAGTGCCTCTCTTCATTAGAGTGGTGATCAACACTTCCTTTTCTTTGGTGATCTACCACCCATCTGATGATTTAACAGATTCCAGCTGCTGGGCCAATTTGTTGTCACTTTCTATACAATCTGGAGGTTCCCATTCTACTTTTCCTGTGGGACTGAGAGCTCCAATAAGTTGCTCTGCCCTTGCCACCCTCTTAGCTGATTCATTGGCCTTTCAGTTTCCTTTTATTACCTCTGTCTGTCTGTTCTGGTGAGTTTCACAGTATATAATTGCAACTTCTTTAGGCTTCCGTGCAGCTTGTAATAAATCTAAACTTTCATGTCTGTATTTGATAGGGGATGCTTGTGATAACAGTTTTCATTATTTCTCAGTAGCCCCGTGGGTATGGACTACACCAAAGGCATATTTTGAGTCAGCATAAATATTTACACATTTTGTGTGCTGATAATTCAAGAGCATGTGTCAGAGCTATTGATTCAGACTTTTGCGCCAAGTTGTTAGAAGGCAGTGCTCAGGTTTCCACATCCTTGTGCAGCATCATTGTGGCATATCCAGCTCTCTTTTCTTCATTTATCATAAAATCATTTCCATCCGTATATAATTTCAGGTCTGCATGGGTTACAG
Organism: Pezoporus flaviventris; assembly: GCF_033815535.1. Taxonomy (NCBI): domain Eukaryota; kingdom Metazoa; phylum Chordata; class Aves; order Psittaciformes; family Psittacidae; genus Pezoporus; species Pezoporus flaviventris. The sequence goes on from NW_026892595.1 coordinate 15,322,410, forward strand.
GCGTATCCCTCAAATAAGGCTGGCTGGAATGCACTTATTCATGACTTGTAAACAATCATGCTAGGATTCTTTTTTGCTAGCATGTAATATACCTGGAGGAATCAGGGCCAGTGATGTCAAAATCACAAAATCTTGTGTGATAAGCACTGCCTGGTTATTGAGCTAATCTGATAGGTGAAATCCAGTGATGTCCGTTTTGATCAAAACCTGCCAGCACTGCATGCAGTACGACTACTGTGATAGACTGTCACAATGTTACCTTCTGGGCTACTTTCATTAGCAGCACCACAGCCACTGCTCTGAAACAGGTCAGCCATCTGTTGCCTAGTTCATCCATTTGTTTAGAAAAAATATGTTACTGGCCTCTTATTTGATCCCCAAGTCTGAGTTAACATTCCCAGAGCCATGTGTTGCTGCTCTTGTGTGTATAAAAAGAAAGATTTCATCATATTGGGCAGTTCCAGGGCTGGAGCTTTCACTAATGCAATCTTAAGGCTGTGGAAACTTTTTTGGCACTCTGGGAAGCGCGTTAGGATTTCTTCAGGATAATGGTTTGACCATTAGGCTAAAATTGACTAGATTCTGCACCAGCCTGCATTTCCCAAGACGTCTTTCAGTTCCTTTCTTGACTTGGGAGGGGTGCTATATGGCTTTTTTTCCATCTGTGCTCAGTGTCGAAGTTCCTTGGGAAATCTCAAAACCCAAATAGGTAACCTCTTTCTTCACCAACAGAGTGTTTTTCGGTGCCACATGTTACCCAGTCAATCCCAGAAAGTTGAGCAAATCTATTGTAGTTGCTCTGCATTCTGCTTCTGTTCTGGCCCACAGCAACAGATCATTCACATATTGTAACAAGGTAACAGAATGGTTCTGTCTTGCCATTATTCTAATTACTTGGCTAGTACATTACCAAACAGGGTTGGACTATTCTTGGGGCAGCACAGTCCAGCAGAATTGCACTTTTCTTCCAGTGGCTGGACTTTCCCTTTCAAAGGTGATTGTCTGGCTATTGTCTTCCAAAGGGATATGAAAGAAAGCATCTTTTAAGTCCAGAACTGTATAATGCTGATGATATTCAAGTAATGCTGATAACAGTGTATAGGGATTAGGCACCACCAGGTGTACATCAACTGTTATTTTACTAATTTCTCCTTAAGTTCTGGACTAACCCCTGAACTAACCAGTATTCTTGAGTTTGTGGCTTCCTTACTGGTAGTATGGGGTATTGTTCTCTGATTGGCATTTTTGTAACAAACCATACTGCATAAAGGTATTTATCAGGGTTCCAACCCCACCTTGGCCTCTGGATTTAAAGGGTACTGTTTCATTCTTACTGGCTGAGATTCTGCAATTAGATTTAACAGGTGCCACATTCTTTGCTCATTCCGGTGTCTTCAAAGCCCACACCAAGGGACTTGGAACATTCAAGATTTCATCTGAGATTCTATGGCTTCCTTCTTTCCTTCAGTCAGTAAGCACAGTTGGACTTTCCGTGTTGTTTTTTGTGGTGCATGCAGCTGAATAGACTTAACAGGGAAGGTCAGTTGAGCCTCTGGTTTGCATGACAACTCTTCTCCCAAAAGCAGTAAGGGGCATTCTGGCATATACAAAAATTCATGTACTAAAGTGGTATCTCCTATAGTGCACTCCATAGATTTGTTAAAAAAGTCTCAGTGTCTGCTTTCCCATGACTCTAGTGATTGGCATATGTAATTTACTTAAAGGTCCTTTACAGTTAGTCACTACTGAATAAGCAGTTCCTCTCTATATTAAAATATATCTTCACAGTGTTGTACTGTGTCAGGGGAAAGGAGCACTAAATTGTAAACTGGTTTTGAAGATGAATAATTTGGGTTGTTTTTTGTTTCTTTTGCACAGTGCCTTTGGTGTTACACCAACAACACGTGTATTGATTACCCTGTAAGAAGCATTCTTCCACCATCTTCATTATGTTCTCTCTCAAATGCTCGATGGGGAGTTTGCTGGAGTAGGTACTAATTTTACTTTTGCTGTAGAGAATGATTTAAGAGTATGATTAAAATAAGCCTACTGCTTCTAGGACTGTTTCCTGATAATTTATTTGGAGGGGTGAGGGGACAATGGTCTTTAATCTTCTGGATTTACAGTCATCGTTAAGGGTTCTTTGTGAACAGCCAGTATAGTTATGTTGGTCCAATGACTTTAAAACATTCACTATACAGTGAAGTTCTGTTGATAGTGAGGTGTAGGCTGGGAACAAGTGATGTTGGAATGTTCTGAGTATTTTATGCATGTAGTCAGGGTTCACCTGTTTCTTAATCCATACTTCTCAGTTACAGAGAAATAAGGTCATTCCCTGTTGACAAAAGGTGACTATTCTTTCTTTTTTAAAAAATTCTTCAAATATTGACTGGTATGACTGGGTCCACAATTTTTATAGTATATTCCAGTGGCAGCAGTGAACCAGTAGTACCGCATCATTTAATTGCTCTTAGATTTCCTTTTACTTTACATGTTGTGTTACAAAATACACTGTGGAGCACATGCTGCCATTGGGGTGAAATCTTTGGTGCTATTTTTGCAATACCATTTATGCAGATCTAAATTCGAACGAGGCTGGAATAGAGAACAAATAAGACATTGGAAAACTTGTCATAAGAGTATGTCTTCAGTCCAGCAAAGCAGAGGCTTGCTGTTTTCCATGTATTTGCTTATGAACACCAGGATGATAAACGGCAAAAACCAAGTGGGGGTGAATTGTCAGTGACCATTAACTATAAATTAGGAGAATGTTATCACACATAGAGCAGTGAAATTACACAGTAGTCTAAATTAGAGTATCAGGGGTAGAAGAGTGCTATTGAAATGGAGCATGCAAATTTGAATGCTACCACTTGTAGTCCCTGTTTGCAGGGATTATATGATTGGTAAAGTTCTCCTGTACTGTCCAGTCCTTTGCCCTTTAGTAGACGGGTGCTATGCTTTGTTCTGTAAGATAAAGCATTTATGCTTAGACTTCTGGAGTTTTCCTAGACCTTCAGAAGGTATAGCATTTCATTGATAAGGCATGCTTCTAAGGAAATCAGGCTTTCAATATTATAGTAAATGCTGTTGGTGTGAAATGTTAGAAAACTTCTTTCTGGAAGTGTGGTACCCACACAGTTGCTTGCTCACTCCCTCCCCTGACCCCAGTGGGGTGTGGGAAGAAAACAGAACAAAAGCAAGAAAACTCATGGATATTGAGGGAAAGGCAGTTTAATAGGGGAAGGAAAAAAGTAGGGGAAGGGGAAGTGCAAAGGAAATTGTTTACAACCTCCCACAGGTGGACTGGTGGCCAGCCAGTCCCTAAACAATAGTCACCTTGGAAGCCAAATACCACCTCCACTTATTTTTCCTTTAGCCAGAATTTTGTTGCTGATCATGGTATTATATGGTGTGGAATACTCCTTTGCCAGTTTGGGTCAGCTGTTCTTGCAGTGTCCCCTCCTGACCTCTCCAGTCTCTTGCCCCTAACTGCAGCCCTACTCACTGAGGGGGAGAAGAGAAAATCTTGATGCTCTTCAAGCCTGTTCAGCCACAGCTGAAACATAGGTGTTTTTTCAGCGCTGTTTTAGACAGAAATCCAAAGCATAGCATCATACCAGCTGCTATAGAGAAAATTAACTCAGCTACACTCAGTACAGAAATGCATGTCCTTTTGCAAAGCAGCAATGACCAGTATCTACCGAAACAAAGGGGGTTCCTGATAGTTTACTCCTGCTATAGAAAAGGAGGCTTCTACCTTGGGCTCCATTTGTGTTGCTGGGTTGAATGTGGCTTAAACACAGAATGAAAACTTCATAATTGAGCACATTCTAAGCAAAAAATTGAAGTGGAAAAAGAAAAAAAGACCCTTCAGAACCAAAACAACAACAACCCCCACCAGATCTGCATTTCCTTAATATATTTTTTACAAGTTATATGCAGCAGCATACCATGGGGATATATATATATTTGTACTGAGATTGTCCCCTTTGGACATGGCAGAAAAATTAATTACCAGATGAGTGCAGTAGTGGTGGCTTTTTCTTTTTGCAAATAAAATGGAGGTGAGTATTGGCTCAGTGTTGCTAAGATGAAGGTGAATATTGCAGCTTTCAGAAAACGTCAGAAACATGACTGGCTTCCAGTTACTATTTTATATCAAATAAGACATGTTGACAGATTATTAATCAGCAGTGAAGAAAAAAGAATGGTATGGAAACACCATAATGAAGTAGTTTAATTGTATTGTTTTTCATGAACACAGGAACACAGAAAATTGATAATCATCTTCGGCACTTTATTAATAGGGTCAAAGTATTTTTGTGGTTCAATTAAATAGTATACTTTAAAAAATGAAATGGCAATCAAACCTATTTTTCATTTTTACTTCATTGAATGAAGTTTATTTAATTGCTTATAACTTGTAGGGGAGTAGAAGAAGGAGAAATATGGCATAGTGAAATGTGTTACTTTCAGAATTGACATGTTCAGAATTGTGTGTTGTAACTAGAAACTATGTATTAACCTGTTTTATAAACTGGTACCCAGTAAACTATAAAACAGAAGCAAAAATATTTGTTGAGATCTAATCTGTAGCGAGATCTAATCTTTAACAAGATCTGTGAAGGACATGCCTTGGCCGGAAATGAGTTGGTGAGATCTGTAAAGAGGTAACAGACTCTTTGACTTGTGCATGTGATCAGAGAGGGCAGACCCTCTGAATCTCACTTGCTAAATTTGACTGTCTTATCACTATAGAGCCCTAAAGCAGTAAAAAGTATGTGCGCAGCTGCCTTTGTATTACTACAGCAGCATGAAGCTGCTGAATCTGACCATTCAGAGGGATTTATGTTGGAGAAGGGAGAAGAGACAGCTTCCCTGTCACTTCCCTCATGCTTTAAAATAGGTAGTGTGAGGTATGTGTGCCAAGAGGTGTTTAGTTTTTCTTACCACTGTTGTTACAACTTCCCTGGATGATTTCATTTTGTTCTTTGTTGGGTCCTTTAAATAGCTCCTCAGAGTTGTCTCTATAGCTTTGCTTATGTCATCCCTGTTTTCTTTCTTCTTGGGCCTCACTCGAGGACATGATTATTTTTTTATTATTTTTTCTTTTTTTAATAAATGCAGTCCCTTGAATGCTGGTTTAGACCAGCTATGGTTGTTATAGTGTATGCTATTAAAATAATACCCCCCCATCCATTTGTTAATTGCTTGTTGAACATAAAAGATGACACTCTTTGGATATAGAAGATGACTTATGAATTTTTATGAAGAGTTTTATATTGTCTCCTTCAAATTGTCTGATGTTGTAATCTTAATTTCATTTTACTCTGTGTAACTGTGGCAGGTAATGTGTATATATATACATCTGCATCTATATGACTTTACAAACTTTTTTTGTTCGTGCTGCACATTGGCTAAGGTCATGACTGGGAGGTCTGAACTGCGGAATCACACCAGTAGATATATAACCTATGAAGTATTATTACAGGATGACTTTTAATAACTTGGTATATATAAAGAGCAATTTTATGTAATGTCTCTTCAGTGCTGATTATGCATAGGAGCAAAATTAAAATGTGGTATGCTGAGCTTTAGCTGGGGTAGTTTCACAGAATTGTGGGTTTGACTTTTTTAATGCAGATATTTAAAATGCTTGGGAAAGAAGGGAAGGATTATTAGAAAGACAAATATTATTGCTGGAGTCTAACAAGTTGAATATATTCCTGTTTTTCAGTAAACTTTGAGGCTTTAATTATTGCCATAGCTGTGGTAGCTGGGCTCATTCTGGTGTCCGTAGCAGTCTGTTGCTGTTACTGCTGTTACTGCAGAAGGCGTTCCAGGAGGTAAATACATATATTTGTTTCCTTTACTAACTGCGGGTACTGGTCTTCCTTAACTACCTACAAGATTTACTCTCAAATATGCAAAGAATCTTTTAATTTGGAAGTGACTGAAAGACCGAAGTGACAGTTTTGGTCACTTTGCTTTATTTGAGAAAACAAAAAAGGAGGTGTTTTCTGACAGGCAGTATGGCACTGAAAATGATGCTGAAATGACATTGAAGTGATGTTATTAGTGGTAGCATCATAGAAGTATGTTTTAAGTAAGCTATTGCTTTGTACTTCTACATTTTACATTTCCTTGTTATGATTGGGCATGAAATATTTCAGTAGCCAAATTAATACTTGCTTATTGTGATAACAGAACAAATTTCTTTCAAGGCAAGCTCATGATAGAGCAAAAAGGGACCACGTAGATAATAAGTAACTGAGCTACAGTGCCCTACAGCACTTGGTATCCATGCTTCAGAGTTTGCTCTAGGATCTGTCAGCACACAGTCAGTATCTAAGTGATTAGCTGTCTTTGCCAAAGACAGATATTCGACAAAATAAATGTAAGATGATGCTTTTCTGCTCCAAGATACTAAGAGTGATGTTACTTATTTTAAAGGAAAGTAATACTGCAAAAATTTAAAGTTCTTTAGATCTTGGAGGACTTGTAAAACTTTTTGTTTAACTGGCTTCTCTATTGGCCAGTATTGTTCAGATGTACAGAAGTAGTTGATGACTAGCTAAAACAGGTAAGTCAGTGCTGCCATGTGAAGTGTTCAGTGCTTATTAATGAAGCACTTGGAAAGCTTTGTTTACTGTGACAGCACAATATGCTTCCTTCTATCGTTGAAGTTTTAGAGCTCAGGTTTCTGGGCAGTGTAATTTCAGCTAGCTCTGTTCCTTTAGTTTGGTACTTCTTATGTGAACAAAAATTTGGGCCTTATGTCTTGATCTGAAATAATTTCTATACTATTTCCCGTACCTATAATTCATTGGTTTTGTATGAGGGTTGTTTGTTTTTTAAAGAACTGATGCAGCTGTACAGTAATTAGGGCTCATCTTCAAGCCAGATGAATATGGTACATCTGTAGCTTTAAAGAAAGGAGAAAATAATTGTAAATACCATGTTATTCCGCTCGCTCTTCCTTGAGGAAGATGAAGCACTTGTTCTGCTGGTAGACTGGTCTACCAAATCTTTCCTAGTACCGGAATTGATAACTCTTTAGCCCTGTACTGATAAGCCCTGAAGATGTATAGAGCTGTTTTAGATTTTGTGGAAGATCGGCTAATGTCCTCTGAAGAACTGAGTACGCCCCTGTGGCTGACACGCCAACAAATAAAGCTTGATTCCTGTGAAAAGAGATATTTGTGCCAGACTTCGGTTTTAGTAGCTAAGTCGTCAATCAGTACTGTAACATCTAATTCTAAAAATAGAGAGTTAGTTGAGAGTCATCTTATGGCAGGATCCTAAAGTGTCAAGCTTAATCTTCTGATACTTAAAGGATTTAAAGGTCTTGTCAGAGTGGGGTCCAGCTTATTTCAGGAGGTTTCAGAATGTGTTATTACACTGAAGCCTGATATATTATTGACTTTAAACCCACTGATTCTCAGCAGGAATTCTTCTGCTCTCTGCTTCCCCAGTTTTTGGACTCCTTTTCCGCAAGTTTTGTTGGTTTTGGTTGGGTTTTTTTTTTGTTTTTTTCCCTCCTCCCAGAACTATCAGTATTCCTTCTAGGAATTTTTAATCTGTGGAGTTTCAGTGTTTGAGAAGCCAGCACTAATCTTTTCCTTAAGGACAAAGAAGACTTAGGTATATTAATCCCCACATCAGAAATGTAGCTGGCTCACCTAAGTCCATCCCTACCACAGGAATTCTAGGACAATTGGTGCATTATTTCAGTTCATTATTTTCATCCTATATTTGGACTTTGAGTCTGGCTCCATGTACTTGAGGTATAACTACTTGTGGGACTATATAAAGTAGATTCCCTTTACCTTCTTCAGTTTAAGAGCTGCTTTTTTATTTGTATAATATCAGATTTCCTGACTCTTTAAGAAAAACTTAATTCCTTCAAAGTGTCTAGATATCAAAAGAGATTAAATGCTTTTTTTTTTTTTTTTTAATTATAGGGAAGTAATATATTTTCTGAGTCCTACACCAGCATTCTATTTATTTGATGTTTTTATATTTTGTAACACCAATGTGAAGTGAGACTATTGCATAGTTACAAGACACTTGGGTCTCTAATAAAATAGTCTTGGAGAAGGGTGCCCAGAAAATGGGAGCTTCTGGTCTTCCTGGACGTGCAAATGTGGGGAATTGGTTAGTTTTCCAAAAGGGCCTAACGTTGTTTTCCAGTAAAGCTAACCTGTTGCATGCTTTTCCTGCTGCTAAACTCCCCCAAGATTTTTGTAATTCTTTATGTGGAAACAAAAAAGGAGGAACTGTATTTTTTTTTTTTAATGTGAAACATTACATGGTTTCTGAATTACTGGCCTGTATTTAAATGACAGAGATGTTCAAAGAGATTTATGCCTGAGAAGGCGGAAAATTTGAGTTCAGATTTCCAATCTGGTGTCTGTGAATTCTGTTAAAACATTTGACTGCTGCAATTAGCCACTGGATGTCACTCTTGCTTAACTTGTATGTAGGTTGGTGCAGTTACAACTGTTCACTTCCCTTTTAGCAGTTACATCAATATTGTAAATATTCGTATTGAAAAATCTTCAGATAATGCTTTCAGTTTTGAAAAATGCTTGGTACTTGGGAAGCATGGCAGGTGCCTATTCACTATATCTGAATAACTGTCATTAATTCTATCAGAAAAAAATAATGAACAAATAAATACTGTTTAGCATTTGCTTTAAGAGTTCTACAATTCTTGTATGGTTTATCTGATGGTTAAGTGAAGCTGAGCTTTTTCCAAAGGTCACAGACCTTAAGTGCTTGCATTCAGTGAAGCATATCTGCACATGCATAGCTCAGCTGTACTATGTAGGCTCAGCGTTTCCCAGAATCACTCAGCTGATGCACTCAGGTAAATCTTTGCTCATTCCAGAACAAGGAAGCCAGCTGCTAAGAGAGTTCATGTAAACTGCTTTCCTCAGGGCAGATGGAGATTGGATAGTGATGGGTGTTGGAAAGATAAATTGTTCTGGCATCAAAGGCTTATGAACCATCAATCTTATTCCAGGGGCAACAATGGACTTAATTGTGCATGTGCAGGACACTTAGTCTGAAATGGGGTGTGACACGTGGGGAAAATGACAAGTAGGAATCCTGCTTCTGGAACAGTCTACAACCTGTTCCTAAGAAGTATTAAATTGTCCTGTGGAGGCTGAAGGGTACATTATTACAGCGAGTGAAGCATCTTGGTATTGTAAAATGTGAAAGGGTAATTCAAAAAACTTGTCAGTTATACTTATTCAGCAATTACAGTTTACATGGCTGTGAAGAAGTATCTCAGAAGGTCAGACTATAAGTCATTTTCTCGAAATAAGTCAAATGAGTAAGTAGTGATTGCCTAGCAGTGAAATTGTTTCTTCCTCCCTTTATGCTTTCCTTACTTCCTTATTTTTCTAGTGGACCAGATGAAGAAGAAGAACAGCTAGGTAGAAAGAGAGAGGAACGAAGATTACAGTCTCTTCAGAGGTAAGTCTTGCCAGCTTGATACATAGCTGTACACTTCCTGGTGATAGAGGAGTATTCTGCCCTTCTAGTGGAGTACTAACAAAGAGGCACTTTGGAGTTAGGCATGACAATGTCAGGTGTTTGCAAAACAGGACTTATTCTGAGCTTTGTGAACCTGACTAGGAGCCTGTATTTCCATAAGTGAACAGAGTGTTAGTAGGTTGATGGTCACTGTGGCAGGTACTACAAGTATGCTCTGACAGCCAAGAGCAAACAGGAGGGCTGTGTCTGAAGTCTTGCCTTGTCTCTCTTGGACTGGTGCCTGTTTGTGGCTTGAGTTAATGCCCAAGTGAGGCTGGGATTCAGACATGAAAACCACTTTCTTGATTATTTGGTAACCAAAGGTAGATAGAGAAGTTGATAGTGAGATACCTATTAGAAATTTTTCTCAGGAAATGGAAAACTTTGGCTCAGATCTCACTTTAGGATTAATTCCATGTTACCACCCTTTCTGTTAAAACTGTGTAGAAAGAAGTGCAAGAGTCAGCAGTAATACAGTACTTCTCAGTGAGAACGGTATTCCTTCAAATGCAGGTTTTTATAGCTTAGTTCTCCAGTGACTTTTCATGGTTTTTACATGTATTCTTTAGATAGCTAATTCTTATAGGTAGGACCATGACACCTAGTACAAGCCAGATGTACCTTTTGAATCATACTGCCTTTCATGATCTGTTATGGAGAGCCACAGTGGATTAGTTTCAGCAAGACACAAGTCTTAACCAAACTAATGCTAGGCTTGAAGCTGTCTGGTGCGGGTTTGAATCCCCATGGACTGGAAAGGTAATTGATCTTAGGTTTGCCATTTCCTGGTTATGTTCTCTAAATACATGCCTGCCAAGTAACAGGTGGGCACCTTCACTCTCTTGATGATACCTACTGTTTTCTCCTGATCCCAGATTAATTGTTAATATGAGCAGAGACTGCAGGGAGCAAAGCATACTTCCAGATGAGACCCTTGGTGGAGCTTTTGCATGAAGACATTGTTTTTCCATTACATAATGTGCATAGGAAGACAAAGCAGACAGGCAAACATGCTTGGTTTGCTCAAACATGGTATGTTCTGGCTGGGCAGAGAAGTGAGAGCCAGTAAGGTCTTTCTTAGAGATGTACCTACTGTCATTCATATCTCTGACCAGCAGGAGCTGGGAAAATTGCTCATCGTAGCTCCATGCAAATCTCTTTTCTGGTTCTGAACTGCCAGGTTATACAAGCAAATGCAGCAAATGTTTACCCTGAATCTAATAATGGTTATGGCTCTGAAGTAGACACTATGATACTCGGAAGCAGAATAGCTTAGATTGATGTGTGCTTTAGCCTTGTACAAAACCCCTAAACTTGTTAGCAATAAAAAGGATTAGAATGACATACAATGGGAATGTTTAATGAAGAATTTTTCAGAGCTTTGCTTAATGCAAAGCTTGAATGATTAGTTTTAGTTTTGTGATTTTGATTAGGTTTTTATTTTAGAGCTATTATATACTGTCAGTTTAATATATCTATTTCAGTTTTCTACTAGTTGTGTAGTAGAAAACAATTTAGTAGCATTTAAACCTACCAAATTGTCTTTATTCTGCACAAGTTTTCTTTTTAATGTAGTGTTGCAGTAATGTATATTCTGCATTTGTGCTTGTTTAGGAGAGTATGAGCTTAAAAGGAACTTTCTGCAGGGGGAAGATGAGGGCTAAATGTCTCCTGGCATAGTTGAGCTGAAATTTCTTTTTGAAAATGTGTATTTTTAGGTGTCACGATGCTACTAATTTAACCTGTTAGATTGTGTATTAAAAGCATTCTACTTCTGATGTAACTGTGAGCTGCTGATGCATTCTTTCATGCCCAATGCACAGCATTCCTTAACTCTGTTATGCCAAAATTTGTTTTGCAGAAAGCTGTTCACATTTCTGTAGGTTTTTTGTGTTTGGTTTTTTGTTTTTTTTTTTTTAATTCTGTTGGGTGACTTCAGTGAAGAGTCTTAGTATGTATCCATAAGGTTGCTTGGATCCACAGGGCGCAAGGACAGCATGAGTCCAGGTATATTCTCTGTGAAACAGAGAAACTGTTCTAATTGCAAGAGAGAGCTTAGCAGCAACCCCATGGTATTTCCTATATTCTGAACATGCATACCAATTGTGTGTGTGTCTGGGGGTTATGGGAAACCACGAGGAGTAAGCCACTTCCGGCAACCAGAACACCTCATCCAATCCACTGCTTGCTTCCTGTAAGTCCTTAAGAGGCTAGTAGTAGGCTATAGAAGAGATTAATAGTCTCAACAAGACATTTTTGATCAGCAAGCTGCAAACACTGTACTGTGTGGTCTTTCCTTTCTACAGCCTGCAAAGTTTTCACATAGTTTCTAAAAATAGCTTGATAGATGTTCAGATAAATAGCATGTAAATATAGGCACAGAATTGACCTTGCATCTCTCTGGGTTTTTCTTCTGTCTCTTTTTTTCCCCTGTGGGATACAGCTAGTTCATATATAGCTGTTCAGATCAGTTGGCAATGGAAGGAGAACAGTACTAGCCTGAGCTTGGTTTCCTGATTCCATTAGTGAATGGTAAAAAAGAAGTAAAGGAGTAAGCTTCAAGGTAATTGCAGCACCTAGTATTTTCTGGCTTTTCAGGTACACAGTAAAAGCCTACTTTTTAAGTTTAAAATTTGTTTATGTTAAAATTCAGTTTACTACAGATACTTGGGAAATGTCTTAGAATACCTAGATGGCTGTTAGAATGAAGAGTAAGGGTAGTGACACTGGCCCTCGTCTTCACAAGGACAAAACTAGCTGTCACTTCACTGAAAAGGTTGAAAATCACTGGTGACTACATGTAGAGTTTGCACTTGCAGTGGGGGGCAGGAGTGGAAGGAAACCTGGAGTTCAGGTTTTGACTAATACTGAAGGAAAAAGGGTATCTCAGAGCTTTACTTCTTTATTTGACTTCATGTCATTTCTAAAATGAAAAATCACTTTAAAACATAGCATTCAAGTAGTGAGTCTTTTCAGTACACTCAGTTATTTACAGCTGCAGATACATTGTACGTTTATATGTTAGATTCATGTAATTTATAAACCATGATTTATATGTTAGAAGTTTATAAACCAATGAAAGGCAGTGAAATTTTGAATGAGAGAAACTACTGAGAGTAAATCAGTAGTGTACTGGTAAGGAGAACAAGGAGCGGGGGGACAGGGAAAGAAAGGATTGCAGTTTATTTGTGAACTAAGTATGGAAAATTATGATGTGAATTGTTAGTTTTAGGAAAAATACTTTCAGTTTACAGCAGTGGGGACAACTTACATGAAGAGCCAAGAATTTAGCATATAGAAAATGAAATAATAGTAGTAGTATTAAGAAATAGAACCAGCCTGGACTGTAGAGTGACTTCAGTTGATCATAATGTAAGATGTGAATAGTGCAGTAAGCTGATTCAGTGACTACCTGTTCAAAATTGCATCTGACTCTTCTCAGTTGATGTATACCTAAGCCTTGTTGACTGTACAAGGATTTAGTCATGGCTGATGATGTTATTGTAGCTGCCTGACTGAGTTTGAATGTTTCATAAATATTACTGGTATTACACATCAAATGTAAACAACATAAGGATTGTAGATGTTTGGTGGTTTGTTTTGAATAGCTTAAGGAAGTATCCTGAAGTGTTAGAGGTTTAAAGCCTACACAGTGTGATAGTTCTCCACACTCTCTTATCCTCCTTACTTAGGGCTTTCTGTGTTCAGGGCAGATTCAGACTGACTGCTGGGGTTCTGAGATATTCTCAATTATTTCAGACCATGTATGCAAAACAGTGAAGAACATGACATTAGTAAGTAGCACTAGTAGAAAACCCGCATTGAGGTCACAGGACATAATATGGTAACTATACAGAAATAACGCCTGACTTTATACAGGAAAAGGCTGCTTTAAGCAGAATTTTGCCATTCTCTTCCTGAGATTATTGTCTCATATGTCTTCCTCTTATGCAACACAAGGCAGGAATCCTGTGATCAGGTTACCCTCAGCAGGTAAAGCTGGCTCCTTTTCTTCCTGTTCTCTTCAACCTCTCAGTCCTGACTTTCTTCGTCTACATGACCTTTCATTTAATCTCCTTGATTCCCCAGTTTCTCCTCCTCTTGCAGTTTGGCCAGGTTGCTTTGTTTCCTGTGCTGTCTGGGCTTAAATAGTGGGAAGGGATATAAGAGGAGGTATGTGTCTCAGGGAAATAGTAGTGGAAAGTTAGTTTTGCGTTGGTCTAGTTTGTTTTTCTCATCACGCTTTATCTGCATGCTTTCCAGAAGTCCCAGTTGCAGGGAAAGGCCATTTCAGACCTTTAGCTCTGTAGGAAGCATGATAATTGTTCCTGAGGACACACAGGATCTGATTAGCAGTAGGAATTGTTTGGAGGTGGAATGTGCATAGGGCAGATGGGATCTTCAGTGAATTAAGCTGTCAGTGCTTAACAGCTTTCTGCTGAATATGTGCAAATTAGGATCAGACAAAAGTCACAAGTTGTCTGACTGGGTTGAATTTTGATAGGGGCAACAGTGTACTTTTTTGTTAGAGGAGCATTATTTTGCCAAATTCTATGTTCTTTCCTCAAAATATATAGATCCTAGATCATCCTAGTGGAACAGTTGTGTAAGAGCTTATTTAGTTTGGTTTTGAACTAAGCAAAATAGATGCTTCCTTTGAAATGCAGGAAAATTATCTGAGGAATGATGGGACAATTTCATTTAGACTTCCTTCATTTTCTCCCCTTTGCAGAGGGGAAATGGGGAAGGGGAAGAAGGAACAGACTCATTTGCTTTGTGTGAATAATTAAAGTTTGGCAGTATTGGATTCAGTCTTGAAAACTATCTTATGGTTAGATAACATAAGTAGAGGCATCCAATTTTTATATTAGCAGTATATTTTAATTTATTCTCTGCATGGAGGTCATGCTGGATTTTTAGAAACTGTTAGTTTTCAGTTATACTTGCTGTACTGTTTAAACAAAACAGTAACATACCTTTCATCTCTTTAGAATTACTGTATTGAATTAGGATTGAAGGACACTGTACTCACAGTTAGGCTACCTGCTGCAGTGTGTTAGGGACTCTTCCAGTATTGCACTTTATGTATAGATGAATACTTCAGTGTGTGTATGTGTACATATATGTGGACATATTACTTTGGTATAGAAAAAACAGTATTTTCTTTGTGCTTGCAAGTATGTCTTATTCTTACATTGCTTAGTGAGAAGTTACAAGGAATCTTAAAGTATATGGAAAGATAAGATATATAACTGACAAATGTGATTAAGAAATTGTAATTGCATATTAATTTAAAAAATGCTGTCATCTCTTTCAGATGTAATTATATTTTACAGCTCAAAAGTTGAATATTTTTCTTATGCCTTTATTTATTGCAGGAAACATGAAAGAAAACTGAAGCATGATGAAATACGCAAGAAGTATGGTATGTGGTAATCTTGGGTTGTTACTCAGTATCTAAATTGACTCCTTTTTCCTAATTATTAAAATTCACAGCAGAAACAAGCTGCTTCATGAGCAGCAGAAGTAATCAAGCAGTTTCCTACTGATGCATATCTTCTGTCACCTGAACACCTGATCTCATCACTATTATGCTCCTGTTCTCTTCCCACACTGGCTCTCCCACTGGGAAAGAGACAACATGCTTGATGGGATGTTTGCTTGGGGTGGGCATTTAAATATATTAATTAAAATAAGTAGTTCTTTCTGTCTCTGCCTAAGTAAAAATACCAATTTGGGGTTTTATCTAGTTAAAACTGGCTAGTAGGTAGACTCATGTTTATTGAGGGAGGATAGAATGAGTAGCAGATAACAAGCTTTTTAAATCAAGCTTAAAGAAGGATGGAGGTTGCAGCCTAACATAGGGATTAAAGTTGTTGTTTTTTCTTTAAGTGGAGCTGTTGTCTGGTGGGAGAAGAATATCACAAGACTGCAGGACCTGCTGTGTTGTATAGGAGGCTTTATTACCTAGGCTTGTCAGTGCTTGCACTTTTCACTTGATTTGTTCATAGGGTTAATATTACTGTATATTCAGAGACAGATATGCTAAAACTATGCTGCACTTATTATGCAAATTGTGCTAATGTCAGAGAAGGTGATTCTAGGGGTCTGAACAGTCACTCAAAACTGTTAATTTTCATCCTCTTGTTAAACTGATTGGCAGAATCTGGGAATGCCTTGATGTATCTGCAGCCTGCCCTTTGGCTGCTGTACAAGTGATACAGACAATATCTATAGGGAATTCTCTGCGTGGTGAACATTTGCAAAAGTATGTCCCTTTGCTGGAATGGAGAAAAACTTCACTGTGAAGATTGAGCTGCAGGAGGAAGAATGTTGTGGAAACTAGAAGTAAATACTGTTAAAAATCAGGCATGAACTTCAGTCCTATGTTATTTTATAGGATAATTGACCCTGTATCCCAATCACAATTCAGTTTCAAGAGGTTTGAGAGGTTGACAACAGTAGTCCAGATTTAAAAACCCACAAATAATCCAAACAACATCATAACAACACAAGCCTTTTGTGTATGTTTCCCCTTTGACTCTAAGGTTTTTTCTATCTCAGCAAGTTTGAATCATTGGGCTAGATGTGAAGAACTGAAGACAATGGCTATATCTCCAAAATAACATGCAGCATTCTTTACAGATATGCACTATAACTTTGCATCTCCTTGAGGCAGTGCACCTAAGAGGAAGTGAACAGGTCCTGAATAAAGACAATTTTCAGTGCTTAACTTTCAGACCTTTGCAGAATGCTTTGTTGCATCTTCTTGGAATATTGATTTTCATGAGGAATTTCAATAGGAAGCTTCTATATAAAATTCATTTATTGAAATGTTTGCTTTATTGCATATGCAAAGATCTGTTTATATTGTCAGATATATCTATTTGAGGCCTGGATTATTATAAATCATTTTTGTCCTAAAGAGAAACTGAACAATTATGTGAATAGTTGGCACATCCTGAAAGGATGTATGTGACTGAGAAAAAAATGAAAGACAAAATATGTATAAATTCTGAAATCCCTAAATGTTATTGCTGATGTATATAGTTTATATTCTGATAACATGCAAACAAATGATTGTCAAAATAATTCAGTGAGATCTAGTATAGAGTAAGTCTTGCTACAGCCTTGGATCTTCAGTCTTCATTTTTCACTGTCTAGTAAATAAATATGTTACCATATTAAATTAAATTAATAAAATTTGCTGCAAATAATTATGGAGACACTAGATAATTTTACACTCTTGTGCACTGCAGAGAGGATTCTCAGTTAAGTAGGCATGGATGAGTGGCAGAAGGACAATGACTTTGTTAACCTGACTTAGTAGATTAAGATGATCTTGCCTGAAATTTCAGTATTTGGTTGGCTTTAAGGGAATGCCTTTTCCCATTTCATCCACCAGCCTTCTTTACCCCATTTAAATGGTAATTACACATTTATAATGCATTGCAGGTGTCACTCTAGCCACAGTCCTTTGGGAGCATTGGAAGCAATAGAGAGCTTTAGCAACCAGGAATATGCACTTTGAATTGTTTCTTTGTTGCACAATTTGATAGTATTTTTCATTTGCTCATATATATGAATGCAGTATGATTACACAAATTACATGTTGACTGTTAGAAAAATTTAAAGTAGAATTCAGAGTACTTTGCAGCTTGTGGAGTATACAAAGGATCTACAATTTAATTGCTGCTGCATTTGCTGCTATTGTATGTTCAGTATAGCATTAGTGAGAAGCTGCTTTATTTATTTCAGGATTGTGCCTGGTATTAGTGGAAAGATACTTTCTCTTAATTTTCACAAATTATTGCCTTTCATAATTTTGGGCTTCCACACCATTTGCTTCAGTTCTGCAAATGTTTTGATCAGCTAATTAATGATATGTAATCCTATCTCCTTTATTTTATGAGATGTTGATTTTTATATTCAGTAGTTTGTCACAGTAAATGTTCCTTCTATTCAAGATAGATACCTTGTCATGACCTTTTCTAGCGTTCTGAATGCAAAGCAGGAAAACCTTGTATTACTATGCACTGAAAGCTATATAGTTTGTTAAGAATGAAGTTGTTAATCTGAGGATTAAAAATAGGAAAAGTATAATAAGGGGGGAAGATATGCAACAAACTGGGGGGGCTTCAGCACATACAGTTTTTTGTGTTTCATGTATTCAATTTTTGGGCAGTGCTGGTATGTGGTGAGAGATCTTGATGACTGAGAAGCTGCATAGTTAGCATAGTATATGATACTGAATATGCTGGAAAGAGGTATTAATTTCTTAAAATTGCTTTATCATTTCACAAATTAATAAGCCTCATCACTTCATACAGGCAAATGAAAGATGCTTGACTACTATACCTTCCAAATTTTTAAGTTGCTTAAATACTAAGTAGGTCAAATACTAACCTCAAAAAGAAGGTAAATAGAAATAAAATGTTAAACTTCTTGTAAGTGCCCTGTGTGTCAGTAATAAAGTTCAGCAGTAATACGTAATGGACATTATGGCAAACAAGACTCCTGGAGCTACAAACATCTAGCTGCTCTGAACTCCTAAGTGTAATTACAAGTTGGGTAGTTGCTCTCATGTCAAATTGGAAACAGTTGAGAGAGACAACTCTTGTCTGGTTCAAGGCAATGCATGAGCTTTAGTTGAAGCAGACATGCTATCCAATTAGCATAGGCTTGCAGCTTCTCTTTGAGTGTCACGGTTAAGAGCAGCTGTGGCAGCTGACAGGAGCTTTTTGTCATGCTTCCTTTTTTATGTCTATCTAGATTGTTTTTGTCCACTTACTGGAGCCTAATACAGCTTCTTTGGTAAGAACTGGTGCAAGAGATGAGCTGCTGTCTCTCTTCTCTCGCATAATGTAATCTTGTGAGGTACTTAGAATGCTGATAAAAGAAATTGAATCACTGGATGCATATTTGAGAGCAAAACTAAGAGCAAGGTCTGTCAGACATTGTTACTCTGTGGCTGTCTTTGTTTGCAAGGAGACTTTGCCTTTTCTTTTGGAGTACCTTCTTTCCTGGGAAATTAATTTTTTGAAGTCATGATCACACTGGATTGACCCACAGTTCTTAAGTCCTGTTTAGTTTCAGTGTTGCGCAATAAAACAGATCAGAGAAATTTTAAGTTAACCATACTAATGTCTCACTGGTGATAATTATATCTATTTATCCTAAACATAATTCATTAAAATTAAAGCAAGTATGACTGGTAATGACATTTGCAATAATGAGTAAAAATGACACATTCACTTGAAATATGAGGATTAGTTATCTAAAATGGGTTTGGGCTGAATATTTTGGGGAAGAGGTGGTTAAAAGTATATTTGCTCCTGAGAGCGGCATAGGAAAAGTTTATCAGGAGTCTTACACCATCCTCTGATAAATTTGAAATAGGCACTACTGGGTGTAGACCATTGTTTCTATTTGATTTCAGCTGTTTAAGGTGTAAGAGGAGGGTGTCTACTGTTTCACTGTGCTAGTTTCAGAGCTGTGAAGTGTCAGGTATGTATCTTGAATTAATATAATAAAGACATAATGAGCACTTGCCAGACTATAGAGAGAGAAGTCCGCAACCTAAGTTAATTTTGGCAGGGAACCTGGTACATCTTGCTACTTTGGGAAATTTTTTTAGTTTGGTGCCTTCATTTCTAAGTGAAACTTAGAAATGTGCAGAGAGTTTTTGCAATGTCAATTGTAATAAAAATACATTAATTTCTAATACTGTTACTGTGTTCTGTAAATGTTGTATAGATGTGTTTTGTATTTGGGATGGGTGAAATACAGAAGTACTGCAAGAATTTTTGAAAGTTGGGCTATTCACTTGTCTTTCAGGTAACTAAATATATTAGGATCCATAGATCCTAGCTGCCAAAGTATTAATATGTTTGGAGGAAGGAGGGTGTAGTGGTCTGGAAATAAAGCAAATGTTTCTTCTCTGTATTTGGATGGGGGTTATATTAATGTAGGAATGTTACCTGAAGGCACTAAAGGTTGAATGTATGCTGAGGATAAAGGCTTTTTTGTGTGTGTTACCTTACCTGTCAGCTAAAGTTGATTTAACAGGCATTAAACTCTTTGTTTAAACACGAGAGGTAAGATTAAAACTTGAGAAGTAACTGCTTTCTGAGATTTTAAAAGTATGAAAATCTCAAGATCTCAAAATATTGCAGGCGATTTTTGACAATGCTGTCATCTAGCCATATTCTTATTGCTCAAATGCTTAAGAGATTTTAATTCTGTTTTAAAGCAGTTACAGGAAGGGGTAGTACCTTTGATGCAAGGTACTATGCCACAGTATTAAATAGACTGTATTTAATGTTCCCTGGTTGAAGCTTTATAAATGTGACTGGCTTACCCCTTCTTTGACAAATAAGGGCCATTACATATGAGCTCTGTTTTTTAACTTTTTACAAATTGACTGCTTCTAATCTTGTGAATTTGAGTATTTGTACTCAAATTGAATATTATAGGATTTTTCATAATTATTCCTTAATATTTGCCGTTCCCTGTCAGGTAGCTAGTTGCAGTTACTGATACAACAATCAGCACTAAGCAGTCGTGCTTCTTGATTGACATCCTGAAATCCCCTGGCAGTTCAGAAGTTTAACAGGGTAAGCACAGGTATAGTCTTTCAGTGCCATTAGCTTTTGACTTTCAGATAAACAGTGAATGTTCAATATCTGTGTACAGATGCATGTGGAAAAGAGGTATGGTGCAAAAAGGTCTGAGGGGAATTCTTACAAGATTTGTCAGTGACTAGTGTTATCTTTCTCTTCCACTGTTGTGAATCTGAATATTTGTGTATTGGGGTTGTTTGGCTTAGCTGTTTCCTGTCTCTGTGTTCTAAACAAATGAGCTAGAGAACAGTCCAACCATCACTGTAAAGATCATGGTAGAAAAGATAGTGGTAGTGTTCGTGCTCTTTCACAACAAAAGGTTGGCCTCTGTGCTCTTATGGGACTCCCTTATTTTCAGTATGCACTTGTGCCTAGCCCAAATGTGGTTTAAAGTCTCTTTGAAATAATTGCTGTATGGAAGAGTGATTACTTAACTAGCTCTTACAGGAGATGCTATGCGTTATCAGACACTCAGCATAATTGGATGGCTTTGTGATGCTTTCTGTAACAGTATTCCAGTAAAGTCATTAAGAATCTTCACGATGGAAACATACTGCAACTTGGATTAAGTGATGCTCTTATTCTTGTCCTCAGAGGTTTCAGTGCATATAAAAGTGGTCTTCATTTGTTCTTAAAGATTATTGTCCTGTTGCAGAAATGGTGTAGGTGGCTAAACATGACAGATGTCTGTGTATAATCAAGGTACAGCTAAGTCAAAGTAGCAGCATCTTATATTTTAAAAGGATGATGATCTTACAGTCACTTGAATTTATAAATTGGCCAGTCTGAATCTGTTCTTTCTGAGCCATCTTTATGCTTAGATTTTTGTAGACTTGACTCTCACAAATGCATTTTGCATTTCTCACAAATGAGAAATGTTTTTTCTTCAAGAATTTTTCATAGAGAAATGTTCTCTCCCTGCTAAATCATGAAAGACCGATTAGTTATTATAGGCTAAGAAATGAGAGTGCTTAAGAAAGCTTTCAATTTATTATTATACTTGAGTGTTTGTGTAATAGAGCAATTACTACAAGACAAGAATTGCTTTTTGGTTTTGTTGTATGGAGTACCTATTACAGTGAAGGTTTCTATGTAATACTGGTAAGAAAATGATCAATGCAGTCTTGTTTTGTATTACAGGTCTTCTCCAGGATTCTGATAATCCATACAGCAGATTTGAGAATGAATAAAGCTGAGCACCTTCCACTAGAGCTGTACCTCCAGAAGAGCTGTACCTCCAGAATGCCGGAAGATAATTTGTTTTCTTTTGCCTTTTGGGCTTTCTTTTGCTTTTTTTTCCCCCAGAAAATGTCATTTGGTTTTCTTTTTTTTTTTTTTTGTTTTGTTTTGGGTTTGTTTCCCGGTTGTAAAACCAGGGTTGGATAAAGACTTCATGAAATACATGTTTCTGTCTTCTATCTATGTAGAACTAATATTTTTATAAATGCTTTGGTTGTTGAAATGTTGGCTGATTATTTTTTTTTTCCTTTATGGTGATGTTTAAGTGTGAAATACTATTTTTCCTCCTCTTAAAACTATATTTTATTACTTGATGTAGATAGCTGATAGGCACAATCACATGCTTGCATTCAGTCTTAACTGCCACTTAAAACACTTGTTGCCATGTTCCTAATATTTCCCTACTGTATCTTTTATTTTTATGAAAAAAGGCAATATGGAAGCACAGCTTCACGCAGCAGAAATAGCTGTTGTTGATATTGATGAGAAAATATACCAGGCACATTCTTCTGTGCTACCATAATGTGAGAATGCGATGGAGGTTTTTTTCCCCCTCTGGAAAAAGTTCTTCAAGAGTGTAATGTCTAAGGGTTGAGAGAGGGGAGCATATTTGTCTCTGAATTTTTCAAATTCAGTTGTAGAAATACTAATACATAATGATGTGAAAAAGAAATTCCTGTAGTTAGCAAAATTGGAAGAAGGTCACTCTTGAAATAAGCATAGTTATGTGTGCCTGAATTCAAGCAGAAGCATCAGTCTGTGTGAACACTTTCTTTCTTCAGTAAGCTTAATATATAATTAACCAAAAAAAATGTTGCCAGATTCTGCATTTAACCAGGGTTAACCCTGGCCACCCTGGCTGAGCACCACCCAGCTGCTTGCTCCCTCCCTCCACTGGGATGAGGGAGAGAATGGGAACAGTGAAAGTGAGAAAACTCTTGGACTGAGGTAAAGACAGTTTAATAAGGGAAGAAAAGGATAGGAGGAACAAGGCAGTCACCACCTTCCAGATGTAGGCCTCTGCCTCCCCTGCCATCAATTTTTGTTGCTGAGCAAGATGATCTGTAGCCTGGAATCTGTCTTTGGTCAGTTCTGGCCATCTGTCCCAGCTGTGTCCCCTCCCAGCTCATTGCCTACTTGCTGGAGCAGGCACAGTAGGAACAATGAAACATCGATGCTGTGCAAGCACTGCTCAGCAAAAGCCAAAGCATTGGTGTGTTATCTGCACTATTCTAGCCACATATCCAAAGCAAAGCAGCGTACAGGCTGCTATGCAGAAAGTTACCTCCATCCCACCCAGACCCAGTACAGTAGGAAAGCAGTATTTTTGTAACCTTTCATTTTTTTTGATATTTCCGTAATGTGATTTATTTCCTGTCTTTCTTTTCATAGAGATGGTTAATTGAGCCATGTTAGTAGCTTACCAGTATGACACAACAAGCAAAGAGCTTTTCTCCATCTTCAGTGCAAGTTCCCATTTATTCTGTACACTTTAAATAACCTTCCTTGCTGTATATTATCCATTGAAAAAATGTACAATATTGAAGATGTTAATGTTATTTTTATCAACATTCCTAAAATAAATATTTAACATGTTAATTTGCTTCTGATCAGTTCTGTTGTTCCATAGAATTTTAAATTAACTTGGTTTAAAAGTGATCAAATATGAGTTTGGGAGAAGGAAAAGGCTTCACTTTTGGTGTTTCTTCTGACAGAAGAATAAAATCTTAACAGCACAAAGGTATGATGGGAATTAAATTTTGTCTGTGGGTGCTGAGGTGAGCTGCTATTCCTTTCCAGTGCCAATGAACCTGCCACCACTTTGGCTTCAATAACTATGGCTTTTCACTGCTTTTGGGGCAGCGTTTGCTTCCATTCTTTTACTGCTTTCAAACTTCTGTAAACAGTTTGTCAGGATTTAACATAAAAATGGTTCCCAGTTCCTGGATCTGTATTGTAATTAGTGGAATAATGGTCCAGTTTTCTTTTTTGTCTTTTTTTTTCCTCAACTCATATTTAGCACTTTATTAGTAGGCACTGTGTTTAATTTTGTATGTTTCTTCATCTGCCAGCTATTGTCAAGACTGAAGTATTATTCAAATGGCTGTCTTTGAAGAATGATGTTCTGTGATAAGAGTTGATAGTGTGGAAATAAAACATGCTGATGGTTTTCCCTGGAGGTAACTTTTGCAAAAATGATGAAGGTCTGCCTGCTGTCTCACAACCCGAGTAGTGACATTCCTGAGTTAATAAAAAAGCATTTTTCTTCAGCACCTGCTACAGTATATGAAGGGCTGTCACATATTCAGACAAAAGAGGGGGAGGGACAACCTTTCTTACGATTTCAAAGGTAGTAAAGTACTTGGAGAACCAAGTTATTTTGAGACTATGAAATGGGTGCTACATTGCTGGAGAGCAGTTGTGTTACATTTAAGGAAGGTTGAGTGAAATCCATGAATTTTAGCCACTGTGTTAGCTTGTCCTTCCAGAAGTCATGGTTGCAGGTAACAAAAGATACCTGCAATTATGGTCAAATTTATCTTGACCAGACCTTCCATATACTAAGCTTTTAACTTTATAGTGTAGGCCGTAATTTATACCAAATGCCAAGTTGGACGTCTGTTACCGTGTAATTTTGCTTCCACAGTTAACACCTTAATTTCATGACACTACTGTGGACAGCAGCCTTAAAGCTTAATAGAAAATACAAAAATCCCCAAACAATCCCCAGACTTTTCAGATTATTTAACCTTTTTTTTCCTGTGTTCAATGAAGCAGTTAATTGGGTTGAAAATATCCTTATTTCAGTATATTAACTGCAGCCTTCTTTGCTTTCCTGTACATCAGTCTGTCTGTCTTTTACAGAAATACAGGATTTGGCTTATCAGTAGAAAGGTTCCTAGTCTCTGTATTTCAGTGTAGCCACAAGTAATTGGCAAAACAGCTGCAGGGAGAAGTAGCATCATACCTTTCATTCTCACGTATGTTAACAAAGGTATTTATCCATTTCAGTATGAGCTTCCCTTCTTCCATGCTTTGTCAACAAAAGAGAGAAAAGGGATGCAGCCTATGAACAAAATGAAAGAACGGGAATACAGCACAACCTGAGCCTGAGATGCATAATGCCTCTGTTAGTCTGTTTTTCTCAGACTTGACCTTCATGCACGCTCTATTCTCTCTTTCGTCTGTCTTTACGCTTTTTATTTTAGTGGGTTTTGCTTGTTAATTTTAGTGGTGAACACACTACTCTGTAAAGAGCAATCTCAGAAATTAAAATATTAAATGTGTGTTTATCTTTTCACAGATCAGCACTTCCAGTACTGAAAACTCAGGTGAGCTTTAAAAGTAATGTTGCTGGGTGTAATTTACTTACGTAAAGAAAATTTTAGTAGGGTGGAGTGAGCTGTTTGAACTTAATGAAGGAACACACTTTTTGCCACTTGTGAAATCGTGGATTACTGTTGTTTGCACTATGTCTTGTTTGTTATTTGAAGTAGAGATATCTTTGTTTCAGGCTTCCATACACAGTTTCAACATCTGTCTTTTCAAAAAAATCAGTGTGTCAAACTGCAGTTTCTCATTACACCATGCATGTGCCTGAGGAGTGGCTCTGAACTGCACACTGGTGTCTTGCAACCCTAGGATGCCCCAGCTGAGCTGCTGGACATGCAGTTCTCTAGATTTTCAGTTGGTCCAGGAAGAAGTTGGAGAGAATCAATTAGTGTGCTCTTCTTCCCCTCATTCTTCTGCTTGTTCGTGGCCAAAAAGGAACAGAATGAAGAGGAAAGAAGACACTTTGAGAAGAAATAATGGGGAGATGGTTGGGGCAAGGAGTGGGGAAGCCACTAGTCTGGGGAGATAGTGAAGTTGGCAACATTTGCACATGGCTGTGCCCCCAGTTCCTGTCTGTACGCTTGATCTCCTTTGGTTTTGGGGCTCTAATTAGCAACCAGCATTCAAAGTGTGAACTGGGGTGGTTATGTGGAGGGAGGCATTTCAAGGTTCACATATGCTCTTATCTTTCCTAAGAGCAAGGCCAAGACTGCTGTTGACTTATTTATCCATTCTGTTGGCCTGGTCCTAGGACAGACACTTGGTGGACAGAGAGGAAGGAATGCTTGTCAAAGTAAGTAGTGTCTCATTTTGTGACTGAAGTATCATTATGTCCAAAATACTCCTAAAGCTGGGTTTCTGTTTGGTGACACTTGGCAGGATTCTCTGAGACTATTCCCCAAATGCTGCTTCACCCAAAACTTAAAAGAAAGGGTCATGTTTCTGGTACCTTCAAACAAAATCCAAAATTTATAGATCTGACATTTATTTTAATAGCTTCACATGGGTTATACTCAATCTCTGGCTGAGCAAATACATTTAGTCTCTGTTGTGGCATCGTTAAGGCTTTGGACTTGGTGTGAGAGAATCAAATGTTTAAATGTTTAGAAGTGTGTGTTGCCTCTTAAGCCCAGAGCTCTATTTTGCTAACTCCATGTCATTTTCATGTCTAGGTCACCTTGTTATGTATCTCTGGTTATGAGTGAGTTCAAGTGCATTTATCATCAACAACACACTTCAGTTATCAAAAACCCCAACAATCTCTGCTCTCTTTTCTGATGCTATTTTACTATGGGAGAAGTTGTGAAGGGAATAGAGAGTGGGAAAACAGTGGTCCAAAAAAAAAAAAAGTGTTTTCTTTTGCACATTTTCGAGATTTGGTTTTGTTTTTTGTTACCTCCTGACTTCTTAAATAGAAGTTAAAATACACAGCTGCTCTATATTGCTAAATCAAACTTTCCTACGGTGATTCACTCACTTTATCAGTAACCAGGCTTACTGCTTATAGGAAAACGGAAAATCATGAACTTCCCTGACCTGTCTTGCCCACTTCACAGTGAAACTAGTAGTGTCTTACATGAGCTTCCACAAAGCAGGAAGGGCAAAAGGTAAGTCTAGACAAAGAGAAAACTGCCAGTGCGTTTCAGCAGCTGAACAAGTTTATCAGTCTTTTGACTGAATGTCTCAACCATCAGTATATATTATTAATCAAATGGAGCTACTTTTCTCTTGCTGATATAGCAATTGCTTCTAAACAAGAAAAAGTAATAGAGGGCAGAGTTTCTGAGCTGTCACTTTGAGTCAAGTGCTTGCATGGCAGATAAATGGGTAATAGAGTAAGCAAAGTCACTTTGAGAACCATGTAAGCTTGAATCTGTTTGTGTATTAACATGATGAAGTAAGATGCAGGATGAAGATAAAGTTATTTGCAGTCAGTCCAGAGATGTGCTGGTTTTTTCCTGTATTTTTAACTTTGACCTTCAGTCCAATCTGTGCAAGGTAGCATCACAGCAAAAAGGATTAGGAAATGTTTAATTACCCCAACTTGGGGTGGATTTTCATGGTACTGTTTCTGTCACAGTTCTGAGCTGATTGCATCTCCAGCCTGCATCTCAAGGGCAACCTTTCTTCTACCCATGCTTGTCATCTGGCTTGAAATAGAATCAGGCACTTGGTGTTCTCTGACCAGCCCTAGTTACTTATTTCCCGTGCATCAGTTCAGGAATCACACGCACATACCACTCTTGCCCTCAAGGGGAGAGTCCTTCAAGCTTCCATTACTTTTCACAACTTCTTTTTCCTTTATATGAACTTGGTGCTTCTAATAACCAGATGACCTCTTAAGTCCTTGGCCCTGGCAAAACAGGGTTTGCAACTTTTCAAGGTGGTAATCTCCAAGGTGACAATTTTGCCTCTTGCATTACAGAAGTACCAAAGTGTTCTTTAATGCTGCAATCTTCTTCCTGTGTGCTCTTGAAGTTCCACTAATCTAGATCACTACAGAGTGAATTCAGATCAGTTAAGCACTGAACAAATGAGATTAGTATGGAAAAGAGTCTGAATGGCATCTGCAAAGGGAAATCTTGCCTCCCTGATCTCCTGGGTTTTAGGAAGGTGCCAGTGAGCACACAGATAAAATCTACTGAGTATAATACAGCTGAATTTTCAAAGCGTCTTTAGCAATACCGCACACCAGTGGTTACTGAAGAACCAAATTTGAAAGCTTGTTAAAGGGTAGAGAGCAAATAATTTTTCAGAATGGAAAATATGAGCCTTGTGAGTTCCAGGAATCAGTGCTAGGACATCTTAGTCAGCATGGTAGTACTCTAGGGAAGGGGGTATGCAGTGAGATCTCCAAGTCTGCTGATAGTGATGGTGGCCCAGTTGGGAAGAAGTCTGTGGCAAGACCTCACGAAACAGAGTAGCTGGGCATGAGCCTCAATTGTCTCAAGTTGTCTACAATTGTGTAGATAAATGTGAAGGCGAGAGGAAGTTGTTCCTCTTGATCTCAGTTTCAGAATGTAGTACCTTACTTAGAGCCGGTATTTGCTGTGTTAGTGTTTATCAAGTGTGGGGCTTGGGCTAGGGGGAGGGAAAGAAGGGGGGGAGTGAACGAGTTACCTGACTAAGTTTAAACCACGACATGCAGCAGAGGAAAAATGCCATGGTTATGTGATGCCGAACTTGGAACTGGCACTTGCAGCTCAGGAGAAAGATCTGAGAGTCATTGCTGACAATTCCCTGAAATCATAGGGTGGCCAAAAAACTCCTTACAGAATACTGAACGTCAGGAAGGGGATAATGGGTTGTCAGTTTGTTGCTACGCAAAAGTTTTTGCTTTATGAGGAGAGCCTGAAGGGCTGGAGATCTCCAGACTTGATGGAAAGATACGGGGGAAAGAGATAAGTGAAGTTTACAAAAATCAAGCCAGTGGGTAAGACGAGCACAGAATTGTAATTCCACATCACCAGAACTAGGGTACAGTGAAGCTAGTAGGAGATCGGTTTAAAACAAAGTCCTCTTGGAGCTAACTACTGTGGGGCTATGGAGACAGACAATATCAGAAGGTTCAAAATGAATTGCGCAAACTCCTTGGCAGCTAGTTGTCTTTAGTGAAAAAGCTACTGAAAGGACTTTGTGGACTATGATATCTTTAATGAAATCGTGGATCAGACACAGTCCAAGAGGAGGGGACTCCAGAGTTTGCATTTTGTTCCTACAAAGCCTTTGTTCCTTCCTTTTGCCACTGACTTAATTTTCTTTAGAAGCACTGGGTATCTCATTCTAAAAAGCATATTTTGTGGCAGAGCTGACACTGTTGCAACAGACTAGTGGAGTGCTTTGATGCTTTATTTGAACAGCACATGGCCAGAGCCAGGAGGACAAAGGCTCAAAAATGAGCCTGAGCTCATTTTTGGGATGTGGGTTGCTGGTACAGTTGTGCGGCTTTCATTGCAGTTATAAAGCAAGTGGAAGTTCATAGGCGTCTGCGTAGCACCATTTGTCACGGCTGCATTTCTGGTCAAGCTGGTGAGAAGAAGGCTCACTCGTGCCTCCATTTCTCGTATTTTCAAGGCTGCTTCCCATTCTTGTTTTCTGAAGCCGTTTGTCTTAACAGTTACAGATGATCCCTTCCATTGTGCAGACAACCAGAGCTAATCTTGGCCTTTGCATGTCAGAATAATGCTAACTGGTAAGAAGCTATTCCGAGAGCAGAAGTCAGTGCCTAAGATCAGGGAGCATTCTGCAAACACAGAAGAGCATAATCTGCTGTAACTGCATCATCTTTCCCTGTTTGTCACTTACTCTATCTACATATTTGCTTTCTTGCTTAAGAGACTGAAGTCCTTCCTGCTTCTGCAGGAACCTCCTATTGCACCTCCCATTTATTCTGAAAGTCTGATTCACACCTGGAGAAATATCCTGTCATAATGTACTGTGACATTTTCACATCTTTCACTTTCTAAGACCTAAGTAATTCTTTCAGTTGTGCTGAGTTCGAATTTTCTAACATGTATGTTCAAGAATTTATTCTCTGTTTATACGTATACCACTAATTTCTGTAAGCTGTGGTCTTCCATCTCTTCTTCTTTTCCGTGGTGTTTCACAGCTGAATGTCTCAGAAACCCTTTTTAAGACTGAGCCATGCCTACATGGCCTGATGCATATTTCTTCATAGAAGCTTCATCAGGCTGTAATGTGCTTGATGTTACCAAAACAGTTCTGGTGTCTTCAACATAAAAAGAACGTGGAACTGTTGGAACAAGTCCAGAGGAGGGCCACAAGGATGATCATGGGACTGGAGCACCTCCTGTATGAAGATAGGCTGAGAAAGTTGGGGCTGTTCAGCCTGGGGAAGAGAAGGCTGCATGGAGACCTCATAGCAGCCTTCCAGTATCTGAAGGGGGCCTATAGGGATGCTGGGGAGGGACTCTTCATTAGGGACTGTAGTGACAGGACAAGGGGTAATGGCTTAAAACTTAAACAGGGGAAGTTTAGATTAGACATAAGGAGGAAATTTTTTCCTGTTAGGGTGGTGAGGCACTGGAATAGATTGCCCAGGGAAGTTGTGAATGCTCCATCCCTGGTGGTGTTCAAGGCCAGGTTGGACGAAGCCTTGGGTGGCATGGTTTAGTGTGAGGTGTCCCTGCCCATGGCAGAGGGTTGAAACTAGATGATTTTAAGGTCCTTTCCAACCCAAACCATTCTATGATTCTAAAATATGTTATTTGTCCCCTACAGCTTATCATGCGTATGTATGGGCATCTCTGTCATATTAAGAGGGTGTTTAAGGTTCAAACATGGGGCCACAAAACTGTGAAAGGAGAGTATCCAGGGCTATCCTGCTGCTGAGCTAGTCCCCTTGTCAAACGTAGAATATGACAGCCAAAGATGCCCAGGTTGATGATATTCCAAAATTGGCAGAAAATGGTTGGATGCAGAAACTCCTCCAGTGCAAGAGGTTTTTGGCTCTCAAAACTGAAATAAGAGTAGAGGATGGTATAAACACCTTCTCCTAGAGAGACCTGGAGAATTCCTTTTTCAGGGGGTTGTTTTTTGACCAGCTGCACTTTGTTCGGGGGCTTTAGCACTCTGCACCAATTCTTAACTCAGCATTTCATCAATCTGTGTGTGTAAAAATGTTACTGTCCTTTTAGCTCATTCCTTTTTACAGAATTTGCAGTAGTTCCGGCTACCCTGTGTTTCTGTAAATGGCATGAAACCCCTAATCGCCCAATTAGAATGTGTAATGATATTGAAAAAATCCCTATTAAACTGAGCACAAAGGAATATTTAAAGAAGCTTTTAATAGTAGTCACTAGACATGATAGTAGAAGAGGGAGGATAGATACATGAGGTTTATTACATGCAGATAACATGATACTTTTAAAATGAACTTCAAAGGACCATGCACGGTTTATTAATGTAATTACTTATATGAAACATTATCAGAATATAATGAATAAATTAAAAATGTTATCTATAGAGTATGTTATCAGTCTAGTTCTCAGCCTGGAATTAAAAAGAACACAAAGAATTACAAGAATTTAGTTTCTCACTTATTTTCACATTTAAAATACTTCTAAAGCCTTTACCAAAGTGTGCTATAAATCAGATTTAGACAGAAGAAGATAGAAATCTCTTTGCTTTCATTTGGAAGAATACACAAATTCAGTAATGTTTTCAGACACATATTGCTGGATTTGGCAATTTAAACACTAGACTCTCTCCCTCAGAGAATAAAATGTTCAGAAACTATTTGGAGGGGGAAGGGAAATAAATGAAACCTTTAAACTCCTTTTGCTTGCCTATACTTCAAGGTAAGTTTTAGCATGTGTTAACCTTGAGGCAGTTTTCTCCTTTTTGACACTTTCTATATTGTTTTGCCTTGAACTACTTAAAGTTTATTAACATGCCTATTAGTAACAAGCACGCTTTGGCGGGGTCTTCCTCTCCCCTGTGTCAGCAGCAGCAGAGTGGAAGGCCATGTGGTGCATTAGTGCAGAGCCTTCAGCTGGCTGAAAATTAATCACTTGGGGGTGTGTGTGTGTGTGTGACAAAAACACACACACGATGGCTTGATTTTAATTCACAAGGAAAGATTTTTCGTTCAAAAGAAAATATTTTTCTAACTTTGGAAAATATGAATATATAAACTCTGCAATTATACATGAATATTTCAGTCAGAGAAGGTATTTCATGCCCCTAGACCAGACACTGCCAAAGCTGGTGATCAGACAGTCCGATGATAGATTTGGATCCTGAATATGATGGAATTGTTCTACGGTGTTTTAATCACAAGGGAACTGTCATTTGAAGGAGTATGTAATTAGGTTAGGATGTGAAGCAGAAAAAGGAGCCATAAACCTGTGCCTTTTATTACAAATTTCCTCCCTGACATTCTTTTCAGTACACCAAATAGATATAAAAAGATTTTGTCTCCTAGTTGCATCACCTGACAAACTCTTATTCTAAAATACAGATACATCATTTCAGGAAAATTAAGAGACAAAAGTACACTCAATGAGAGAACATACTTGAAACATCAAGGAGCATAACTTGGGAATTGGGACTTGCAGCAAGAAACAAAGTACTGGGTATCTTTTCAATTCATTTCAAACACAGTAAAACAAGTATTCTCTCCAAGCTATTCTTGGAAGATTTATGATAGAAAACTGTGCTCATTTACTTCACGTGAAAGCTGCTCAGCTGGGCAGAAGGCTACATGCAGCCTGAGCTGTTTATCATTACTGGGACCAATGTTCTTGTTGACATCAAACACAGACCATGAATCACAACAGCTCAATTCTCTGATCTATCTATGCAAAGATAGATCATCTTTGGACAACACTGCACCACAGAAAGCCCTGCTAGGTCACTGGCTATCACCCTCCAAGGCTAACCTCTAATCCTCAGTGTAAAAGGTGAAAAAACAGAGTGATGCTGTGGAATTATCCTGTTTCTAGGATAATTAAAAATTCTAGGACAATTTGAAAAAAGCACATTTAGACACCACCACCCAAAGCTGAACTGGGTGAAAATGAGGAAAATGTCCATCCCCATACAATAGCTGGAGCTGCAGAATCAGATGAACCCTCTGAGGGCAGCAGGAGGTCTGTGTGCCTTGCATTCCACTGGAGAAGGATCTGGCTTGTAGTGATGGTTTGAGAATCCAAAAGGATTGACAGTCTGGAGAGACGCAGAAACAGGAGTATCTGCATCATGCAGTAAACAAATAGTGCGAAGTCACCCGAGAGGTATGTATCATTGCTGAGGAGTTCTTTTCTTCACTCTGATGTAGCTGACTTTGCAGCTGCGGGTATCTTCCTATTCCTTGAAGAACTCTGTCCTTCGCCTTCTAATCTGTTTTAATCTGAAGAATATCCATAATTTGTACTGCCTTCTCTTCTGCTTGATAGTTGCTTTTTTTTCTCTGCTGTTGCTCTAGTATGGAAGAGCTTTTTGTGAGGACATGGGTTATTCTGATTTATTGGCTTTCCATGTTTCCTCTTCTTGTTCTCACGATAAACTAAGAGAGGTTAAATTTCCATACAATATCAGATTCTTCTATGGCAAAGTAGCTATTGATGACCTGGAGGAACTAGGTGAAAAGGTGGGTCTAAGGCAATAGAGATTTTGTTTCGTTTAATTGGGGTGGAGGAATGAGGGCTTAGTGTCACCTCCTTTGGGATGCTTGGAGCCTGACATGCAATTACGAAAGCCTTGTTTTGTGAACTCGGGAAGCTGGAATTATCAGGGTCTTTCCTTAGGACTGTATAACCCATGAAGTTTTTTTCTGAAAGACATTTTTCTTAGCAGGGTCTCTGTCAAGCGAAGCTTTCTTCAGGAAAAATCACCTTGCAGGGAATTTGTCTCGTGAATTGCCCCTCAGGGATCCTTTCCGCTGGCTGTATGCACTTATTTATAGTGTGTATCGCATTTTATAACTGTTACAGATACATCCATTCTGGATGACCCCAACTGCAAGAGGAATTTCAGAAATAGTCCAAATACTTTAGCAAGTAATGAGGGATTAGTTGCTTTCTAAACTCTTACGCTATTGAAGTGAATTACACTGAAAGTCTTGTCATTTTAACACATTTTGTAGGCATCTCCTTATAAAGGAGAAATGTAAAATATGAATTCTGGAAAATGCTATACAAATCAATGAAGTCCTACTACAGTCCCTTGTGACTGCTGAATTCTTCTTACATAAATCAGAAATAAAAATGGGAATTAGTCCTGAGTTGCCTACTCATGTCTCATCAGTTAGATAAAGAATTTAGGTGCTTAATTTCAATCTTCAGTTTGACTTGAATGTATACTAGACTTGAAATCTGCGGGTTTTAAATTTGATCTTTAAATTCTCAGTAAGATAAATTTTCAAAATTTACAAACTTTGTCAGGAAGTTGCAATATTGCATATGTCTTGGGATCAACTCGTTACTGATGCAAGAAGACATGTACTAATCCATGTTTACATATAGACCGACAACAATAATGAATTTGATAGGCCAGCAAGGTACTAGGACTTCTTAGTACCATTAAATTCTGAAGCCACTGTGCAATTCTGGCTAGCAGCTTTACAGTCTCGTAAGTCTTCCTCTCTGTGCCAGACTGACTTCGTTCTGCTGAGATTTCAACCTGCTTCTCTGTTAACTCCTTTTGTGGGTCCAGCCTAATTGTCCCAGTCCTCTGTGTTCCTCTTCATATCATCTTGTCACCCACCCCTCTCTGACTTGCCTCCTTCCCTCCAGCTGTGGTACCTCACAGATGCCTGTTTTGAACAGACTGCTCAGCCCTTAGAGCGCAGTCCCACCCCACTCCCTCCACGCAGCACATCTCCACAGTATTTGTTCACAATCCTATCATCACCTATGGAGAGCTGTATGTTTTAAGAGGTTCTTCCAAGAGCCACTGGGGTCCCAGTGGAGACAGTTGCTATGCAGCACTGGTCACCCAGCACTCAGGCAGTGGATGAAATGGAAGCCAGATAGCACAGGCTACCTGGAGTGAAACAAACTAAGGTGCCATTAAATCTAACGCAGGTGGTCTCTGCTGTGACTAGTTGCTTGTTTGTTTGTTTGTGAAAGACACTTCATTAAAATATCTTGTGTTGTCACCTGGCTTATAGATCAGCTACCTCGAGTTTCCACAGCACTGTCCTGACAGGACTTTCGCAAGTTCTGTAATTAGTTGGTATGCCTGGAGTGCATCACAAATTTAATACAGCAACCTGGACCTCTCTCCTCCTAATTTTGCAGGAGCTCTCACCTTTCAGCATTTACACCATGCATTGTTAAAAAAAAATACTGAGGGAATTGTCACATCTTATTTCCAGAAAGGTCCAGGCTCCTTAAATCTGGCACCTCCTTCTTGTCCAGTGTGGATTTTCCTCTTTCTCCATGCAGCTAAACCCCTCTTCATTTCACAGGTTGGCTGCCACAAGCTCCTAGCTTTCACTTTTGACAAAGGTTCTTTATCCTGCTTCCAAAACCTGCTTTATAGGTGATCTTTTCAGCTGATCATCCTGAGTATTTCTTACCTGCTTTGCTTCTTTCTGCTACCTCTCCATCTTCTGCTGCATTAAACACCCCCACCTTTTCTTTCCTTTTAAAATTCCTAATTGCATAAATCTATGCACTTCTTAAGTTCTGCTGTGGCACCAACCCCTGCCTCTAATTAGCCTCACGAGCTCCTCTTCAGTGGAATTTTCCTTAGAATGTCTTTATACCTTCTCCTGAACTCCTGGAAGCAGGGCTTTTAATAAGCACAAAGCCTCTCTTTCATCTTCCTCAAAACCTCATCCTTCCTGCGAAATATACTCCATAGCAGCCAATTTGCTGTGCCTTGTGCTTCTGACTCATTTTGCAGATGATGGGTACTACCGTTCTCCAACTATTGTATCTACTGTGCAGTCCTCCATTGTAAATTTTGACTGCAACACTTTTGCAACAGAGACTATATCTGCATTACCTACACAGATAGCACTTCTACAAACCTCCTTATCACTATATAAGGCCCCTAAACAGGAACCAGAGCCTATACTGCTACTGCGTTGTAAGAAAGGCCTGGATTAGAGATCTGGAGCACTGATACATGCTGACTCCATAAAGACTGAATGTATTACAAGCTGGTAGGAGAATACTCAGTTGAGATTTTGTGGTACTGGTATTTTATTTTGTGCACTGCTTTGTTACCACAGTGATAGGAAATAAATAAAACTGTTAAGATACAGTTTCTGGCACCCTCCCCCAGCAGAGAGTGGCATGTGGCCTGAACTGTTTTTAACTGGCTTGGGTGCTGATTTTGGGACAGAACTGAGTGGAAAGAACAAGCAACACTTGAATATATACTGCAGCTGATCTAGATTTTCATGTTAAGAGGGCAACCCTGCATTTTGACAAAGCAGCCTTTCATGTATAACCCTCACAAATTTTTTTGTATTGTTTTTTGAGGGAGAGTTTCTCTTTCCATGGGGAGCTAACATTGCCATTATGCTCTGTCCTACAGATTCCAGCAGTCCAAAAAAAGGAAAAACAACAGCTGAATAAAGGGAGTCCATCCAATATGCTGCTTCTCTAATGTGCTACTCTAATGTCTGGTATAAGTGATAGTCATTGCAAATGATTAAACTAGATAAAAAATGGGGAAAAAAATCCAAAATCAAACCAAGAAAAACTTGGAGAGATCTTAGAAATAAAGTAGGGTTAACATTTCAAGCTTGTTTCTACAGGATATCAGCATATGGGTTTATAATTTTACACATAGCGCTTAAATATTCACACCCAGAATCAACTGGGGTTGTGTGCCATTGTGTATTCAAAATCATGGTTACCTACTAGAGGACCCTTGCCCATGAGAAATTCCCCATGCCTGTGTATGCTAGTTGTATTTTCCAAGCCGGAGTCAGTTGGGCTTTGTATGCATACAGACACAGAGCTTGGGGCGGTACAAATAGTGCTACAGTTCTGATGGCAGCCAAGGATTTTACTGCAAAGAAAAGTTGTGATGTTGCAATAAACAACCTCCATTCAATATTTATGATAAAACGACATGATTCACACATACTTCTGAGTGCATCTAAATGGATCAACCTCTGCCCTCTTGCTGTTTCATTTTACATCATTTTCATGATGAGAGTATTTGTTGAACATTTCAGTGACTTCAAAATATTGGGATCTGATACCACAGTCGTTGAGGCCATGTCCTGGGTTCAGCAGTAGCAGTCATGTTTCTCCTCCTTGGTAGCTGGTGCAGTGCAGTGTTTTGACTTTCGGCTCGGGAACAGAGCTGATAGAGATGTTTTGGTTTGGCCAAGGACTTTGTGAGCCTCATGCTCTGCCAGGGAGGAGGGGAAGCTGGGAGGAAGCAGAGACAGGACACCTGACCCAAACTGACCAAAGAGGTATTCCATACCACAGCACGTCATGCCCAGGATGTAACTGGGAGTTAGCCGGAAGGGCTGGGAGACTGCAGGGTTGGAGGAGGTATCGGTCGGAGCTTGGTCGGGCTTGGGGGGCGAGTTATCGGTCAGCGGGTGGTGAGGTGTTGTATTTTGTTCCCTTGTTATTTCCTTTATCATTATTATCATTGGTGGTAGCAGTAGTGATTTGTGTTATACCTTAGTTACTAAACTGTTCTTATCTCAACCCGTGGGAGTTGCATTCTTTTGATTCTCCTCTCCGTCCCTCCGAGAGCAGGGGGAGGGCGAGAAAGGGGGGGAAGTGAGCAAACGAATTACCTGACTGGGTTTAAACCACGACAGTTCTTTTTGGCGCCCAACGTGGGGCACGAAGGGTTGAGATAACGACAGATTTGACTGGATTAATAGTCACTCATCACAATGCTGATTTATTGGGTATCAGAGTTGTTCTTCTTGATCTCACAGCTTCAGACCGTTGTAACTTATGTAGAGCCGGTATTTGCTGTGTTAGTGTTTATCAACTGTGGGGCCTGGGCTAAGGTTCTTGTCTCACTGTGCTTTATGGCAATGGCTTGTAATACGGGTGGGCTCCAGCAGCAGGGCGGGACGGACGTGGCCGTGGACTTGTACCTGGCCGTCCGGCTGCTCTTCACCGTCCTGGCCCTCACCCTACTCTCCATCTTCGTGAGGCTGCGGGGAGCCGAGGGGGAGCGGCCCCGGGAGGCGGCGGCTGCTGAAGCGGCCCGGGAGAGCGGCCCCGGGGACCAAGCGGCGGCGGGAGCGGGGCCGGAGGCCGCCAGGGGACGGCTGCCGGTGGAGGAGGCCGGGGCGGTCGAGGAGCAGAAGGAAGCGGCTGCCGAGCAGCGGGATAAGGCGGCGGAGGAGCCGAGCCCCGCGGAGGAACCGAGCCCCGCGGCCGAGCCCAGCCCCGTGATGGCCGAGAGCATTCCCCGGCAGCCGCCCGCCGAGCCCCAGGAGGATGCAGGAGACCACGCAGCACTTCCCAGCAAGGCAGAGGAGGAAGATCTGGACTCCGGAAAAGAGAAGCTGTTGGTGGGAGAGCCGGCAAGCACAGCAGCTACACCAGCCCCAGTGACAAGCACAGCAGCATCGTTTGAGAGTTCTGAAGGCTCTGAATGGCCTTTGGGTATCCTTGGGACCTGCCTGCTGATTGTGATGGGGATCAGCATGTTGGCACACACACAGGCTGTGTTCTACCCACCACCATTTTGTCTGATCTCAAAAGTTAAGCAGAGTCAGGTTTGGGTCTTGTCTGGGGTTAGACAACAGTATAGGGGGACCAAGAGATTTTCCCCAAGGCTGGAGAGTCATGAGTGGCAGGGTGTGTGGGACAGTATGGGCAAGTATCTAGTCCACTGGGCCCCTCCAGTGCTTTGGAAGCGTCGGAGATGGAAGGCAGCTGTATGGAGTCCCCAGCAACAAGCTGCAGAAACTGCTTAAGGGGACAGTGAATTATTTTAAGGCTGGTGGGCCCATGGCACTTCAGGCCATCAGAGCAGAGATGCAACACAGAGATGGACTCATGATCGAGGGGTGGACTTAACAATGGACACTATTGCCCAGGTTATTCACGAGTGTGAACACTGCACACAGTCTCTCCTGCTCTGGAAGACTGTTACAAGAGATGGAGCCTGACATGGACCAGATGGACGCAGCAGCTTTATAGGGACTGGTCCATGCACTAAGATAAGAGTGCACCGAGATAAGAGTGATGGTATATTGAAAATGTGGGATCTGAGCATGACGTGAATGGTATGGAATAAGGGGTGGATAATGTCCTGGGTTCAGCAGTAGCAGTCATGTTTCTCCTCCTTGGTAGCTGGTGCAGTGCAGTGTTTTGACTTTCGGCTCGGGAACAGAGCTGATAGAGATGTTTTGGTTTGGCCAAGGACTTTGTGAGCCTCATGCTCTGCCAGGGAGGAGGGGAAGCTGGGAGGAAGCAGAGACAGGACACCTGACCCAAACTGACCAAAGAGGTATTCCATACCACAGCACGTCATGCCCAGGATGTAACTGGGAGTTAGCCGGAAGGGCTGGGAGACGGCAGGGTTGGAGGAGGTATCGGTCGGAGCTTGGTCGGGCTTGGGGGGGCGAGTTATCGGTCAGCGGGTGGTGAGGTGTTGTATTTTGTTCCCTTGTTATTTCCTTTATCATTATTATCATTGGTGGTAGCAGTAGTGATTTGTGTTATACCTTAGTTACTAAACTGTTCTTATCTCAACCCGTGGGAGTTGCATTCTTTTGATTCTCCTCTCCGTCCCTCCGAGAGCAGGGGGAGGGCGAGAAAGGGGGGGAAGTGAGCAAACGAATTACCTGACTGGGTTTAAACCACGACAGGCCATTACATTTTAAATCCCATTTTCCCTCTTACTGGACTTTTATCAAGATGGCACAAGAAAATGAGCTTGTTAAAAGGTTTTCCCACTTACTTCACAGGAACA
Organism: Pezoporus flaviventris; assembly: GCF_033815535.1. Classification (NCBI taxonomy): domain Eukaryota; kingdom Metazoa; phylum Chordata; class Aves; order Psittaciformes; family Psittacidae; genus Pezoporus; species Pezoporus flaviventris. The sequence continues at coordinate 15,361,541 of NW_026892595.1, forward strand.
ACATTCAGCATTGATGCTATGTTGCTAGGTAGCCAGGTGATCTTAAACTGGAAAACGTCTCAGCTTATAAATTCCTGCAAATCTAACATATGTATACTTGCCCAGAGGAATCTCTGAGATTACACATTTTATACAGCAGGATATATTGTAAAAGCTCTAGGTTTATAATCAATATTTACCTTACTGTGCTGGTTAGAAGTGTGTAGATTTGTGATACATTTTCTTGATGATTTTTTTCTCTCTGCTCTGTATCTTCAGTGTGTTTTCCCTCCATATGTATGTACTAGGTCTGGCTGGGATGGAGTTAAATTCTGTTCATGGCAGCTCATACAGTGCTGTGTTTTAGATTTGTGACCAAAACAACGCTGATAACACCCGAATGTTTCAGCTATTGCTGGCGAGTGTTTGCACAGCATCAAGGACACCTCCGCTTCTCACTCTGTCCAACCACAGAATAGACTGGGAGTGCACAAGAGATTGGGAGTGGACACAACCAGACAGATGACGCAGACTGTCTGAAGAGAAATTCCATGCCATGTAACAGCATGCACAGAAGTACAACAGAGAGGAATGGACTTGAGGTAAGCTGTCTTTTGCTCAGGAACAGGTTGGGCACCACTTTACTGTGGGAGGTGGTGAGCGATTGCCTCTGTATCACTTATTGTTTTCTTTCTTTCTTCTGCTTCTCCTTTGCTTATAAAATTATCAACCCATGAGTTTTCTTCTGTTTGCTCTTACTTTTCTCTTCTGTTCTCAGGGTGGGGGATGTGAACCAGCAGCTGTGCAGTACTCCGCTATCTAGCAGGGTTAACCCACAACTCTGTATCATGGCCAAACCAGAAAGAGCTTGTACTTTCCTAGAAATTAAAGTGTATTTGCATTTGCCACAAGGAAGCTGCCTAACAGGGACAGGAACTACAAGCATCAAAGTTAAAGATGCCATGTTCCACCTGTAGCCATTTCATCCCTGATGTGATAGTATAAAGAACAAAACAGCAAACAAGTGCCCCCACATGTTAGTACATGAAATAAAGTGACCACGAGAGGGTACTAGAGATGTACAACCACGTGTTGTTCATCAGGTCACCTCTACCCAGCAGCTGGCCATAGGGCACCAGGAAAACCAAGCTCTTCCTGTCACATCTTTGGAACCATGTGTGTGAGACCTAACTTATCCCTTCCTACCCCATGGGGCAGGGTATGGCACGGCTGCTAGGCTGGAGAAGCAACATCTGAGCCTGTTTGCCCCCCATTCATCAGCAGGGATGCACAGAATGTCAACAGGGGAAATCTCCACATTTCATAAAACCTGGGATTTAATAACAGTGACCAATAAGGCAATACATGATACGTCAGCTCCGAGAGCTTTTTGGGGGATCAAGTTATGATGTGGAGGTAGATTACACAGGTGCTATTCTGTTATTGCCAAAGTTTAATTTTTATCACTAATGCGTTTTGCTAGTAGAGCTTAAAGGTCATGTCCCTAAGGATACGGCACCGTTTGTTAGCAGAGCCTGTCTTTCTCTTTGGGTAACAGTCATCTTGGATTGAATATTAGTAGAGGACAAATGAAAGTGAGATTGTGGGGGTAGTGAGAGGAGGGGGAGTGTTATGTGGCTTTACATCCATCTTCATCACTGGAGGGTCACAAAAGGATTGCTGTGTTAACAAGCAATACAGCTCCCAGCACTCGGGTCCCAGATGCTGCAGCAGAGAGTATGCTGCATCTTTTCAAGGTGAGCAGACTGGCCTAACAGAGAACCTCTCCAGCCAGCGAGATTTAGGAAGATCTACTTTATAATGGCAGCAGAAGGCCTGGCAAGACTGTGTTCTCCCTGGAGAAGCTATGCAACTTGTTTCGTCCCTGCAGAGAGCCTTACTGCTCTCCTTGGGCAAGCCACTTACTCTGCCCACGTAACACTCCAAATCAACAGCATTAGCTACCTCTTCCACAAACACACACTGCTTGTTTATGTGCTCCTAAGGTTTCTGAAATTCAGACTCTTGGCCCAGGAATGTAACTTAAGTGTGCTGCCTCTCAAGAGCCCCTACGGAGAAATATTGAAGTGGGGGGGGAACAAACACTGGGGTTAGCGAGAGCTCAGACCATATAAAATCACTCTGTAAAATCAACAGCAAGTGCCCTGAGACCTGGAGAGTGCACAGCTCTCCATCACACCCCGAGCCACCATCTGCACCACACATCATGGATTTATTTTTTGTCGTCTCATCTTACCCTGCAAGTAAGGTATAGGGCAACCGTGGTTGCTCCCTCTGCAGCAAAGAGGCTGCTGGCACACCCTGTGCTCCAGGCCCATGACCGCACTGCTTATAGCCTCAAACAGTAATGCTCTTTTACACAATAGTGAACAAACTGCCAGCTCTGCTGTCTCCTCTTCTTGAGAAATAACAAAGCCAACCCACACCTCAGTAAGTAGCATCTAAATGATGAGGCTCATTGGCATGGAGGCAAATGTTTCCTTGTTGTCCAACTTGCAAGTGATACCTTGCCAAATATTTTTCCTGCACTTGATAACACTTATATTTGCAGAGTGATTCAGCATGACTCAGTGGCAGCAGCAGAAGTCAGGATTTGTAGTGAATTTGCACCAAAGCAAGGCAAGGAGATACTGGGGTCATGAAGTAACAGCAAGGAGGTTTTTATTTAGGGTGTACCTTTAGGGAGTTGATGTCAGAAAGGATGCTGTAAATAAAGTGGCTGGCTTTTTATAATCCAGATGCCCCATTAAATGCAAACATGCTTTTTGGTAGAGGCTTGTGGAAGAAGGCAGCAAAAAGCAATCTCATTGAGCATGTTTTTCATGGTTTCCTTTTTTTCCTTTTTAATACCACAAATTACAAGACTAAAATATAAAAACAGAACTGAAAACCTGCCCCTACAAGGAAGTCAAATGTCAGCATCAGAATAGCTGCTATCTCTGTGGTTTGCTAATTGTGTGTTTCTGCTTTACTAGTTTCCTGAGATGGGTGATGGAAACAGAGAAGAAAAATAAGAACCACTAGCTTATGAGCTTAATCAAAGCTACAAAAGTGATTCCACATTCCTGAATTCAATGAATTTTCAACACTAGTGCCCTTGGAAACAGAAGAGGTTTGGGTGGGGAAGAGAACAAAAAGGACTTTAACATAAATATTTATGTCAAGTAAAGACCACTGAGGGCAGAATAACAAAATTGCAGTGTGCGGTTTGAGGATCTGTGCACAGCTTCAAGCTCATACTTCCTCTTAAGGGAAGTCTGTGTAACATCTTTGTTACACGGATGTTGTACAGTTTTCAGATGATGAGGCCGGGGTTTCTCTCACTGGCACCACAGTGATGATGAATTTAGGCAAAGTTTTCACTGATTTAAAAGACCCTGACATATGGTTGTAGATCAGTCCCAAGCAGCTACAAAGCCAGATGCTTGTCAGAAATGCTAGGTTGCCTGTCCTTCTGCCAACGAAAACTGAACCCACTCTGGTAGCCTGGCAGAGGCTTGACCTCCACAAGTGATAAAGCCATAGTGTGTCTAGAAATAGGGGGAAAATGGGAATATTGTTCCAAATGCACTAGGTGCTAGCATCTAGACTAATTCACTAGGTAAAACAACATCTTATCAGTTAAGCATGGTTAATTACAGGTTCCTCAGAAGCGCTCAGAAATGATATCCCTAATTGCTGAAAGCAAGCTGCAGAATGAATTATAGCTGTGTTGGTACAAGTCTCAGCCAGGCAGCCTGTCATGAATGGCATGCACAGAAAGTGCAAAGGGCCCAAATGCTGAACTCATTTTCAGCTGCTGGACCAGAATATTTTACTTATGATGGTGGCATTTCCCTCTCCACTGAGAACAAGATTGCTCACCAATAGTAATGTCAGATTCTAAACAAAGATCAAACTATCAATTATTATTAAGGACTTAAATGTCATTTTTTTGCAGTGACTGAATAAAATATCCTTAAGCGGTTGTGTCCTTCCTCCCTTTCTCCTTCCAGCCCCTTGTCTGTTTCTTTGTAATTTTTATTTTTCCTCTTTTCCCCTGCATTGCTCTCTGCAACGTTTCACTTCCCACCCTATCTCAATTTCCTTCCATGGTACGACATAGCCAACATGAAAAATGCCATTTTAGCTCCTATTTCAAAGATGCTAACAGGGTCAATGTGATTCATGCTTCTGAAAGCCTTTTTTATCACACTGTCTGTAGATTCAGGGGTTGTGCATAAGACATTTTACCAGCATTTATTGTACCATTCCCCATTACCTTGAATGTTATAAGAAACATGCATAAGGACCTTTCCAACTGAAACCATTCTGAGTCCATGATACAGTAGATTATAGTAGATAATAGATTTCTACCTTGAGATGCTACACACTTGCCACCCCTCCTGCATTGTAGCAGAAAGGTTCAAACTCAGAGTTTAGAGTCGCAGATGGCTTGAACCCAGTTTACCTCAACACTTGTCCAGACAAATGTGCTTCTAAAATTGAGTTCACAACTCTTAGCTTGGACACCGCCTAATCCCAGTAAATTGCGTTAGCTACCCTCATTAAAACCCAAGTTCATTTTAACTAGATAGCATGCATTGAAATACAATTTGAACCACACAAAGATGGGCTTTAAAATGTGCTACCTAACATAGATTGCTCTCAAAAAGTACCTACTTTCAGACTAGACACGGCCATCCATCTTGATGGGTTAAACTGATTTATTTTTCAATAATGTTGCTTCAATTGAGTTAACAAGATCAAAAGCTCCCAACACTCATTAACTTGCAGGCTAATGCACTCGAAGGCATATTATCTGGCTGTGCTTTGAGATGTAAGTGGAGCGGAGCCCGGGTTCCAAATTGGGCTGGGTGCGTACCTACGGCAAGGTGCCCTTTGCCCACCAGCCTCACCACAGCTACCGGGGTTCAATCCCACCCAACACCCACCCAGGAACTGCGCCGGGAGACGCCTTCTTCCATCACCAAACCCACACAGCTTGCACTGGCCTTCACAAGCCGTGGTCCAAGGGAGAGCAGGGGGCCCTACGCCGCCGGACACTGTGACTTCTGCCGGCTCGGGGGATAACGAAGCGCATCCCTATGAGACCGCGACGCAATAGCGTGGGGAACCGTCCCTCTGCGTGAACACGGTGTGCTCATGGAACCGCAAGGGCCGTTCCCTGCTGTCCCGTCGTAACGGCTCCTGGCGAGTACCGCCACAAGCTCGGGACGCGCCCGGAGACAGCCCGCGGCCTCCGGCCCGGCCCCAGCGCCCCCGCCTCTCCTCGCTGTTGCTTCTTCTGATGCCCGCCTCACTGCGGGAGCCGCTCGGGGAAGGGCAAGGAGATCGCGGCTGGGTCCCCGGGGCCCGCAGGGCCCGGTCCACCGCCTGCCAGCGCGGGCTGGGCCGGCCGCCTCCCACGCCCGCCACTGCGCGGGGCTCCCCGGCCCTCCCAGGCTCCTCCTCCTCCTTTCTCTAGCGCACCCTCCTCCCTTTCCTCCCTCCGCCGGTACCCGCAGCCTCTCGCCGGACTTTCCTTTCACTCGTCTGTCTTCGGCGCTGCTTTCACCCCCGCCCCCCACCCCGTACCCTCCCCGCCTGGTCGGGCTCCGCCGGGCAGTCTGGGGCAAGGCGGGCGGGACGGGGCTATGAGCGGGGCGGTGGTGGCGGGGAGCAGAGCAGCAGCAGCAGCAGCAGCAGCCGCCGCAGCCGAAGCCTCCTCCGCGGCGTAGGGCTCCTTCCCCGGGCGGGACCAGGGCTCTCCCGCTGCTCCCGGCGGCTCCCCGCGTGAAGGGGGGAGCCCCGGCCCCGGTGCGAGGGGTGTCTCCCCCGGAGCCAGGGGAGCGGGGTGGCGGCTGGCGAGCAGGGGGTTCGCCCCCCCCATGTGTGACATGATCGACTCGCAGTCCGCCGAGAAGATCAGCAGGATGAAAAAGTTGCGGAGAACTTTATCGGAGAGCTTCGGCCGAATAGGTGAGTCCCGCACCGGGACCGGGACCCGGACTCGCTCTTGGGACCCCGGCGGCGCTGCCGAGCGCCCGGGGAGGGGTGTCCCGCCAGCGGCGGGGCGGTGGACTGAGCGCTGCAAGGCTGGATACACCCGTTCCGCCCCCGAAAAAGCATTTACTGGGACGAAATCTTGGGGAAAGAAGAGCTTTTTCCAGGCAGTGCTTGTGCAGGCCAGGCAGCGCTGTACCGGCTGCGATGAAGTTAGCCCAAAATAGGCTAGAGAAAACAAACTGGAAATGAGAGTTGGCTCGCGTGCCTCCAGTGCCAAGGAGAAACCCTGGCAAAAAGCAGCGGTTATTTGCGTTTCTTTGCAGGTCTGGTAATTTATTTTTTGTTCTGCCTGCGCGTTGTGTTAAGTTGGGGCATGAGATGCTGAGCAGATAACGGCGGCCCAGCGCTTTGGGCGGCCAGACAAAAGAGGTCGGTCTGTCTGTCATCAGCTGCGGAGTCGGTCGTTGTTCCACTGGTAGATACACAGCACGGGAGGGAGTGATACCGGCACGCTGCTGCCGGGCGGGTTGTGTCCCGGTATCGCCGCGTTGCATTTGGTTTTGACACCAGTTTATTCTGAAGTTGAATTTGCTGCTGAGAACAATGGCAAAGAGTTCTGGTCTGCTCGGACTGGTGTTTCTCTTGTCTCTGGCACACTGTGCCGCCTAATTCACTGTTTAAAGCCTGAAGTCCCACTGACAGCACCAACACGCTGCTAAGCAGGGGAGAAGGTGCCGCAGAGGAGGTGTGAGGTACCAGAGGGCTGGCAGCAGTGCTGGAACGTCGGGAGCGGGACCAGCAGCCCTCCGTGAGGGCCATTCCACAGCCCTCGCCCATCCGTCATCCCACTGGGACGTTTTTCCTTATAGTCGGTGCTGCTGGCAGATGTGGGTCAGCTTTCCGAGCTGCTTTGTCCCAGTGCGAGGATGTGAAATGCTCGTGCTGCAGCCATGGGCTGTGTGGTATTTCGTCCTCCCTCCACAGCCCTACCAAGAGGTGCCTTAAAGTAGTGGGCATTACAATTTTTTATGTGTTGTGTGCATTCGGTGTATGACCTTTAGCTTTCAAGGACTGCAAATTTAAGTGTAGGATAACGTTGGAAATCAGGTATCCTTTACTGTCCTACTTCAAGATTTGAAAAGCCTGGGAAAAGTTCCTTCCTATGTGTAAACCTGGGAGTTTCAAGGGTAAATGCCAAGTTTCAATTGTGAAGTGAGTGTCAGTCATGGTTATGAAGCTCGCTGTCCCCATATGAGAATAGTTTTCACCTGTCATCAGTCTTGAACTTGTAAAATGCGTTTAACTTTGTTTGATTAGGAAGAAAGAAAAAGCAGTCATGTGTTTGGTGTGTCACATGTCTATGTGTGTGTGTGTAGACACAGAGACACACAAGCCTGTGCAAAGGTTTTACTAGTGGTGGAAGTCATTAACAAAGAAAATATTTTGAGTGAGGATGCTGCTTTGTTGCAACCATGACAGCCCCCTTAGTGCCTGTTAGGGATCAAGGCCCCTCTGGCTGGTAATTGCTGCACATTTTAGTTGGCTCTGTTGGATAATCATCTCTTTTTGTCATTTTTCATAAATTAAACAACCGTTTAATTTCCTTGGGAGCTTTGGCCTCATTTTAGGCACATAGATTGTTAGGTCTTCCAGCTCCTCCAGTTCTTTGTGCATGTGCACAGAAGTGTAGGAGTATGGTCGGGTGCCTGGTTTGTTTGTTTGTTTGTGGTTGTTGTTTTGTGATTAAAACTCAGCTGCTACCAGTAGGACTGTTCATTTTAGGTAGTCTAATATTTGTACCATCATTCTGGTAATTGCACTTCGAGCAAAAAACCCTCTAATTAATCAGTGTGAGGTTTGAACATCGTGCACTCCCTGATACCTGAGCCACAGATAAGGCCAAGCAAAGCAAGAAACTTTTAACTTGCATACCAGGAAATCCTCCGTTAAAACACATGCTGTATTTAACTCATACTGAAATGAAGGAGAGGAAACTGAAACCTCATTAGTAAAAGTGTTTCTGGGTGTTTGTCATTCTGGCTTTAAAGCTCATTTTAGAAGAGCAGGTTCTTTAGTGAGATCAGCAAATTACTAATTTAATATGTATCTTACCCGGAATTTTGTCAGTTATCTGCTGAGTTGTGATTTATAAATAACAATGATGATATTTTAACTTTTCCCTTTTTGCTGTGATTCATGTGTTTCGTAAGTTTAAGCACACAATGCAGCATTACGAGCATAATCATATAAATGGTACAAGAGCAACATGGTGTTCAAATCGAGTAATTAGCTAGTCAAACCTTCAGTAGGGAATATCTGATGGTCCTTCTTGAAATGTTCAGGCATTACTAGGCCTCCCCTCATCTTAGCAGTATTCCAGCTGCCAAATACAATTCTTCTAATACTGCAAGACTCCTTTATTTTGATACCAACATTTATGTTAGCCTCTTGGGTAAGAATGGTGGAAATGAATCCTGACTGTCATCGGCAGTGGTGTTGTTTTTGCTAGGGTTTGCAGGCTGACACTCAATAAACTACCTTTGAGGCCACCTTCTCTCTGCAAAGCAATCCTCTCTATTTGAGAGGCTGTATCAGCAATGAATTTATAAGGTGTTTTATTTATTTTACAGTGTGCTACAGTATGTTAGGTAATGTTTGCACCTATTTCCCCAGCATGTTTAGATAAAACCAGCTAGTTATCTCTTGGGCACAGGAGAGGGCCATAGGGTGCTAACAGCAGCCTCAAGTTAGACTTGACCCATTTTTTTAACTGTGAACTGATGCTTTCCAACAACTGTCAGAGGGTGATGAAGACCTGGCTCATCCTGCAAAACTGTGATCTGTCCATAGCTGTTGGAGTACCTACTACTGGAAATATTTATTTTGCTAAGGTGAAAGATGTGACATGTGAAACTATCCATCCCTAACCCTTTGTCCTGGGCATTTGCTTTGTGCTATTTGCAGTTCTGGTAAAGGATGATATGGCACCGTGGTGTGTTGGAGGAAATGCATATGGCCTATGGTGTTAAACTGAAGTTTATATAATAGACAGGGTTGCTTTTTACTGCAGAAGTTATGTGCTCATGGTTCTAGAAGAATCTTCGCAGCTAAGGCACCCTTTCCCCTTGCAGAAGGTTTCTGGTGTTTCAAAGAGTGTCTCTTTTAAAATTTAGCTTATCATAAAGAACTTTTATTACTAAGAATCTGAAAAATGTACAGAATCCTTTTTATTGATAGGTTTCTGGCAGCCTATCTAGTTTTATACAAACATCCAAATTAGTTTAAAAATTCTGATTTCCATGCTTACATGGTGTGTTGTCCATTTAAATGAACACATCAGCAAGTATGTTAACCAAGTTTTAGAGATTCGGTTGACACACTTTTTATTTGAGTATTTAAACCTTTATTAGGTTTGGTTCTTAGTGTTACACTTTGATAATTATGTAATTAAAATTAATAATAAGTAATTTTATAAAATTATCATCCTCTTTTAGTTATGTAAGATGTTCTTGGCTATGCATCTGTTGACGTTCATAAAGTACCAAAATCATATTCGAGATCTCTTCAGCTCATGTCACCATATAACTTCTGCTTTCTTATGCATTCTCTAATCAAAAACTAGCACCAAGGTAGGAATGAAGAAAAGAAGGAAGGAAAAAAAGAAAGAAAGAAAGAGAGAAAACATTGCTGAGATTACTCACAGTGCTCTGAAATCAGTCTGTGGCCCTTCTGAGCATCCCTGGTCTTTGTTACTAGCTCCTCACTAATACAAAGGTTATCTCCACTCATCTCCTCTAATGTACACTCACATAGCTTGCATACCTGAGATAATGAGAAGCTCATTTGTAAACAGTTTATTTTTTTTTAAAGTTCAGCAAAGCTTTTTTTTTGTGTTTTTTTTTTTACTGTTTAAGAAAAAAAGGATTGCTTAGATGAGAAAAAGATGTTTATAATACAATTTGTTGTATAAAATATGCTGCTTAGATGATTTCTTTAGAGGATGCTATGTAGTGAATTAGTTCAGAGTGAAGTTATTATTAAACAGAATCTGATTAAATAAGTGTCCAGAACTCTTGTATTGTTATTTTTGGAGATTCTTACCCCCCCCCCCCCCCCCTTTTTTTTAGTCAAAGGTAGGACTTACAGTAATGACAAGGCAAAAATACACAATAGCTCACAGATACCTGTTTCTTGTTCTGTTACACTGTAAATTTTGTTTAGTTATCTGTTGTTTGGCTGTTCCTGGAATGTTTCAGTCATGTGAAAATCTTGTGATTTGGTAAGGGAGAAAAGCTTGTCAGCATGCCCATGGTGTGTCATATACCAATTTATAGCATGTATGTCGCTGTAAACTGAAAGGTAACGATTAAATGTGTGTTCTTAAAAAGGGTTCCACAGGTTGTCTTTCCGTCTTTCTCATTTAATTTCATTTCCATTCTATTTCATTTCATTTAACTTCATTTTTTTTTTTTTTTTAATGTCCAGGCTCATAATTCTGGGTCCTTGGGATTGGCAGTTTGAAAATGTTTTGCCTAGCCTTCAAATCCATCAAAATGCAGTGCATGATGAAAACGTACAATGTGTGCCTCAGATCTCCTCAGCAAAATCCCAGGGTTTGTTGTTGTGTTACTGAGCAGGAAATCTAAATGAGGATTTATGAAACAGTAATGCTTAAAAATTTGAGGGAAGACATGTTTTGTGTTCCAAAGAAATGGGAATTTGAAAGCAAAGGAAGGCTGAACCAGCCCTGCTTCTGTGCATATGGAGAGCCAGGATTTGTTCTTTGCTGCCTGTGGCAGAGGTTGTGGAGGTGCAGCACTTTTTGAAGGCAGAAGAAGCATCTGAGAGAGAAAATAAACTACTAGAGTCTCAATACGCAGCTGTGCTAGGTGCTTAAGTATTTATGTCCTGCAGAAATAAATGTGTTTTAAGAAACATTACACTGCTTAAGTGATGAAGAGGGAGTCTTCTGGGGAAGCACTGCATGAATCGTATGGTCATTCAGATGACCTCCTTCAAATTGCAAACCTTCATGGTTTAAACTCAAAAGAAACAGTGCAATCATCAATGCAATGGTTTGTCTTATTTTAGCTCTTCATGAGAAGTAAACGAAGAGCACTTTTAGGTCATGGTCTGGCTGTGGTGTACAGAGAAAAGAAACCAGTCTGACACACTTCAGTGGAGATTTGGATAAACTAATTTGCTTTACGTTTCAATAAAGATACCCAGTGTACTAAAGGAACCATATTCATCAGCTTAATCTTTGCTTCAGAATTGCTCATATCTTTATTTTCTTGCTTTCCCACTTCACATGATTTCTGCACTGTTTTCCTCTTTCTTGTTTGTTGACTAATTGCTAGTTAACAGTGTAAAAAAGTAAAAAAATCTCTTGTGTAAGTCATATTGTAGAAAAGAAAAAATGGGAAGAGAAAAAATAAAAAGAAAAAAGCACGCTACAATGCATACTATTTCATAAAAGTTTAGTACTTGACAAGCTGAATACATGGTTGGGTGTTTATTATACTTTTCCTTTTTGTAGTTCAGTCAGGCTCTCCATAAAGTGGATTCATGCTCAGTAGGAATTAAAATAATAATAAAAAACCCTTGCAATCTCTTATTTCTTTAACCTGAGAGGATAATATTTTTCATAAATATGTAAATTCACTTTCTTGGAAACACACTGTGCAGTCCTACATTCAATTTACAGATTCAGATTTTGAGTTTAAAATTGTTATTCATGCCAGCCTGTTCTTTCCTATTATAACAGAAAAAATGCTGCTCTGTTTTTTTTTTTTATGGTGCTAGTTACTTCATGCACATTGAAATGCAGTACAGATAACTATTTCTTTTTTTTCCTTTTATTTTAAAGCCTTGAAGAAAGAAGATAGCAGCTTTGATGAGGTAGGTTAAATATCTTTGTACCTTATGTAGGCCAGGTGTGACTAGTATTTCTCACTAAATGCTAAAAGAAACCCATAGGTAGTAATGTTACAATGTGCATATGTGTTAATACATGCATATTGTTTGAATGTGTTTTCATTTTCCAGATGACTTCCAGATGAATCTGTTGGTTGAAGGCTCTGAATGGGATGCTTGGGTTTTGTTGTTGGGTTTTTTGTTGTTTTTTTTTTTAAAAAATCTAATAAAACCGAATGTTTTATAAAAATTGGTTGTTTAAAAACATTCAGTGCAGAGAAATGTTGCATGCAGAGAAGATACTTTATAGAACTTTACTCATGGTAATTCTCATCATTGTAAGCCTGTACTTAGTGAAATACATTAGTGAAAATACATCACTCTTGAGAGAACACCCTGTGTGAAGTGCTGCTGCATTGGCTTCTTCCTGTATATGTAAACTGAGAGAAATTCTTCTTATGAAATAAAAGTAACTGAACAGCACCACAAAAATAGCAGCTGGCTGTACTGGTAAAAGTGATACTTGATTATTCAGTGTAGTCAGTTTGGGCTCCTGACCTTTCTGTGATATGATTATGTGTTAATTTCTAAAATACGTTGCTCACAATTTGTGCTTGCTTTCACTTATGCTAGGCTTTGAGAGGTCCAGGTCAGAGCAGGTTTATGCAGGAAGAGGTGTAGGTCTTGGTGTGATGACCTGTCATACTGTAGTCAATGCTTGCCTTGTGCTTCCCTTTGGCACCATAGCTTGAAGCAAGTGGTGGTATTTTCATGTGTTGATGTTACGCTTCTGGCATTTCTGCTTCCTTCTTCGTTGCATGCTGTAAGCTTAAATTCTTGGCTGATTACACTGAGATAACTGCTGTGTAATGCCAGATTCTAGAATAAATAAATTATGATGTCCTTGATTCTAGATCACATCAGGCTTCATCTCTTTCTAAACAGATCACACTGAGTTTCACACCTCTCTGCTCCTATTCAGTTTATATATATATATATAAACTGAATATATATAAATTATGTTTTGTGCTTTTCTGATGAGTGTTTCAGAGAGCTTTAACTTAGCTTGACCCCTCTCAGTTCTGGCGTGAAGGTCCTGGGGTCAGACTCTGTTTTCAGGAGCTCTTGTCAGATCATGCAGTGGTCCTGACTATTGTGTTTCTCTTGTAACACTGGTAGAACTTGATTCCTCCTTAAGAGTTATACTCTGCAAATACATGGTTGGTGGACTCTGAATTCTTGTTTTACAAACCATCTGTTTTTGTCTAGTACTTTTCTCTGAGGGCTGCAGTGCTATGTCTTTGCTATAACCTACCCAGTAAGTGCCTTGTATTAAATTTGATACAGAGTTTGGAACCATCTATTAAAAATGCTGTCTTACGAAGATGGCAGTTTTTACTGTCCCTTTCCCTTACCCAGGATTATTTAGCTACAGGCTGTATATATTTTCTTTAAACCCGGCTTTCTGTTTGAACAGGAGACAACTTGAGCAAATTTGTATTTAAATTCAGGAGGCTGGGAGAACGAATAATTTTCTGAATATGTTTTTAATGGAATCTGGCAGGTTGTTGATGTGAGCTACTGCAGAGGCAATAAGAGAAGGCTAGTGGGAAGGGTACACAAAAGAATTTTCTTCTATCTCCTGTAAATAGGGAAGATGTAAGCGGCGAGGAGAAGCAGACAGGCCAACCCAATATGGGTGATAAGCAAACTTCTACTTTATTTGTGACGCAGTTCACATATATATAGGAGTGGTATTCAGCCACTCCTTCTTGGCACAACAGTATTGGTTAGCCCCACACAGCTTCCTCCACATTCTCCTCCCATGTCCAGTCTCCGGTTACCTGTGGGGGCCACCCCCTGCCTTGCTCACACAGTCCTCCAGGGCTCTATGGTCCTGCTCTTAGAGTCATTCTGCAACAGGAAGAGCTTGATGTGATATTAGCATCAATCGGTTCCATAGTTTTAGGTAATATTTATTCTAAGAAATGAAAGTGTTCTCTTCAAACTCAACACAACAGTCTGTGGTGATTATCTAGCCTAGTGTGAATCAGAATGGGCTGTACCATGTATCACTTAATTCCTTTCTTTTCAAACATCCTTCAAATCAGAAGATAAACCAGACTTTATTAACAACAGCATAGCTGATTGTGATGACACAAACTTCTAAGGGAGACAGACTCTGAGCAGGAGTGGGCACAGTTTTTGGTCTCAGAAGGCTATCCTGAAAAACACTACTAAGACCATACCATCACAGGAAAGGATGTAGTCTTCTGACTAGTATATGTGGTATTGCTATATCAGGGATGCAGTTAGGAAGAGAGTTATGATGACAGTAAGTGGGAATATCAAATGAGACAGAGAGAGAGGAGGTAGTTGTCCAAACAGTTTTACTTCAAATTTGTAGGTCTCCTATTATGGAAAATGATGTAGTCAACTATTGAAACAGACTGCATTTAACAAGCAGTATGTTCTCCCTGTACAGTTAATAAAAGGATACTCATGGTGCCTAAAGATGCTGCGTATCTCTTCCCATCGTGTGTTTTCCCTCTCCTGGAGGGAGGTTGGTCTGTGAAGTGGAGCTTGGGTAGTGTAGGAATTGTCACTTGTTTGTCTGCTGTTGTGTTGTTTAGATTGAATATTGAATGAAAAAACTCTTCTGTAGATGATGATGGTCTTTACTTCAGTCCATGAGAACTCTGGAGCTAATTCATTTTTATTCACTAGTAGCCTGTTTACCTTCCTAAGATAACATCTTCCAGAGACTCATGTGAAATAAAAGAGTAAGATCCAGACCGCTTTTTGTCTAGTCCTTAATTTAAAACCGCAAAGTAATAGTGTGCTTTTTTTTCCTTTTGTCACACTGGTCACATTGTGGAAACTGGAACATGGACCTAGTCTGGTACCTACTGGAATCAGCAGGAAGATTTTCAATGGTTTTGGTGTTTTGTGGATTGGCTCTGTCTATCTTGAAATATCATGACTGGTGGGGGAGGCTGTTCTTTGCTGTTTTCACAATTAGTTTACATGAGTGGGAGAGAGTAAGGCATCTTCTCCTTGTGTCCTTAAATGTTGTTACCTTCTCTCTGAAGAGAGAAAACTGTAAAAAAAACAGGAAGGAAAAAAAATAAAAAAAAGAGCTGCCCTCCTTTTCAGAGAGACCTAAATTTCATTCTCTGAGTGTAGATTGTGGCACAGAAATCATCTGTTTCATTCTGTCAGGCAAAGAACTGGTTTTCTACTCTGGATACCAAGATAGAAGATAAACACCCCTGAGGAGTACTGCTACATGCAAAGAATCATCTATAAACAAACATTTGGCCCTTGAGTGAACATTTTATTTGTGCTCCAGTAGTTTGTCAACGTTTAGATTAATAACTTCCAACTATGCAGGATTGGCTTGATGTCTTTGGACTGTTAGTGTAACAAGTGTCATCTCTGTCTTACAATGATGGAACTATTTTCGTTTTCACTTAAATGAATGTGATCAAGGCCAGTAACGTGGCTGAATGCAGCACATGTGTTGGAATGACAGCCAGCGTTGATGATGTGACTAACCTCATTGCAAGGCTGGTAACCTGTTCCTTTGGATAGCTGCTTGCTCTTATGATTTATTTCTAAATTATTGTCATTCAGTCTCGAGCTGTTGGTTCTTGTTATTCTGTTGTTAGTGGTTTCTCTAAGAACTTATATATATATATATATATATGCACACTAGATACATTAATATCTAATGAAATCAAAATGGAATAATCTCAGACTCAAAATCAATATGAATTGCTGTGATTATTGCTTGTTACGTGGTGAGTATTGCTGTTGTTTAGCTGTATTGTAGTGCTAATTTTGTCCAATATCAAGAGCACCTTTTTTTTAAGACCACTGTCCTTGGGAAATTAGGATAATGTGATTGTGCCTGCTTGTATACCTGATATTGATCACCTACTAACTTTGAAATTGGCCGATACTAGACACCTAGATGCTTGGTAAAAAAGCATGTGAGCTGGCTGAGTTCTTGGTAATACAGGAGAATCTGATTGGAGGTGTTATGAATACTCTGACCTCAGCAAAATCCTTAATAGTCATCTACTCTTACTATGTTCTGAGTCTCCAGCTCTACAGAAGCCAGATTTCATTTATTTCATTCATGGAATGACTTTTGTGTGTTTGAAATGAAAGTGTGTGAAAGGGGAGGGAGTTTTGCCAAGTTACTACTTAATTCTGTGCTGTGCTTGCTCTCACAGTCTCTTGTTCTTCTCCCTTCCCCATCCCTCCCCCACCCCTAAAGGCTACTTCCTCTGTGGGATGTTGTCATGAAAAATGTCTTGGTTTAAAGGACATCAGTCTCTGAAACAGAACTTGCGTGTTAAAGAATTTGAGGAGTTAAAGGGAAAGGTGTAGTTGGAAAAAAGTAGACCTCTGTAAAGAATGAACAAGAGGCATTTGAATGCAGTAATGCAGGAGGCATGTAAAACATTAAATAAAAATTAATTTTTTTTTTGTTTGTTTTATTTGTAAAGCCCCTTAAGTAGCTTGAGGGAGAAGTGCATATAGGAACTATAGCTATGGAACTATATATTTACCTTCTTCCCCTGCAGGAGAGTATCTGTGTTACGGGAGATGGAGGGGAAATCTAGCCCTCATGACAGTCAGTGTTACATTTTGTAGGATCTTGGAATAAACATTGATTATTTCACTCCTGGAAGACTTAAAAGCTGAGTCTGGTGTGTGACAGACTTGGGGAAAAGCCTGTGATACAGAGGATTTTGGAAGACTGCTTGTCTGTTATTCCGGGGGGGGGGGGGGGGGGGATTGATCTAGATACAGTAAAATCATTACAAGCCATTGCTGAGCTGTCTGCTTTTTGATGACTTTGTTTATATTTAAAAACCAGGAGACTGGTGATTACTGAACTGCTTTATGTTGTGATGTGTGGTATAGTGACAGGATTTCCAGGAAGTGGTTATGGGTAATAGTTACAAATTGTCTGAATATCTTTGAGCTGGGTCTGTTACTAGTGCTGAGAAATTGGGTTTGACTTAGGATATGTGATGTCTTTGGTGCAGTTCTCGACTGCTTAATGCTGGGACAAGCTGGTAGTGTGTGGCTATCAGTGGTGACTTGTAACTGAAGGCTGTTGGGAAAGAGCTGTTAGAAGTAATGCTAGAAAAATAAAAAGCCTGAAACTGAATTGGGAAAACAAACAGAAGTATAGATGTCAAAGTAGTTTCTAAATAATACCAGGGAACTGGGTCAGAAAATCTTCATCTGGTGGTGTAAGTTACTTTACCAAATGTGTACAAAGGTAGTTCAGGTATCTTGAGAAATGAGTCTGCTCAGATGGATGTCACAAAGTCATTTTCAACTACTTAAAAGGAATAATTGTTTCCTCTAGATGAGAACTGGTAATGCTGTTAGCAAATGTGGTTCAGGTGAGTCTGATAATGAAGAGCATGGTTGTAAGAGAGCGAATACTGCCATTCTGCTGGAGTGTGGCAGTTTCTTACTGGATCAGCTGTGAGACAGATGTGCCTTTCATTGGTTTGTAATAATCTGTGGCTTCCGAAGGCTTAAAAAACCCCAACCCTTGGACAGCCTTCCTTAATTTCTAGAAAGTTCTCAGTATTTATAGGATGACTAGGGATTCCTGTCACTTCCTTGCTGTGTTGCATGTGGAGGAAAGTTGAGTTCTGGAAGACATGAGGTCTAGGTGACCACAGTGTGAGCTAGTAAGTAATCGAGAAGTGGCAGGAAAGCCAGCAAGAAAAATTGACTGTGAAATGACCGCTCTGTTATGTCCGGTTTCAAGGCTTTGAAACAAAATCTAAGCACATGTGGAAGGTTTTGAGATTTACTTGGCAGTGACTTTTTACTCATTCAGAACACAAATTGTTCTTAACATGGGGGAATAAACCTGGGCTTTAGGAGACCAAAATTTGAGAACCTTTCTTTTGTGGTTGGGGATTTTTTTTGCCCCAGCCATTGATGTGTTCAGTTGTGCATTCTGCTTTCCATGTTCTGTTGCAGTGCATCCATTTACTTTTTCAGAAAGTGTCCATTATTTTAAAAGAAGAAACTGTGAAACGCTTACTCTGCTTCCCTGCCCTCAGCTATAGACACTGGATGAAAGGAAGGGTTCATGTTACTCCTTAATATGTATGTGTCTTTTGCTTAATTTTTCTTCGAAAATGGATGGAGCAGAACTTGGTCTGAGTCCCTGTCTACAGCAATGACTTACGAGGATCTGGCCAAAACACTGAAATATAAAGATCTATTCTGATCTGCAGGCAAGTGTTGTAGCTATCAGAGAAGCATTGTGAAATGAAGATTAATTTCCAGGCTTACTTCTCTCACTTGTACATGTGTTTCTTTTGATCAGATGAGAGAATATATGCATTCCAGATATATGGAGTCTGAATGCAAGCTATTATTATTTTGATGAAGTATGTTTATGTGTGCATCCCACTCTTTATGTTCTCGGGATCTATGAGATATATTAATTTATTGGTAGATTAAATAGAGTAACAAAACACAGTATGCTATGTATTGGATCACTAGGTTCTTGTTCTTAGCCTTGCTGGGCAATCTTCTGGTTTTGAGCCAAGAAATATTCATGTGACTTCCTTAATAGGTCTGTCTCTTCCATCTTCTTTGTACTTAGACTTTATTGCCTTTTTTCTTCTTCTTCTTCCAAGCTACAGTAGTAATGGACATATGACTGTATTTAAATCTCCTTCTCATAAAAGGATTGAAAGAAAAGAATTTCTGTCTACTTCTTAGCTTTCCTGAGAAATCCTGCATGTGAAATTCTCACCTGCTGTGTGTCACAATATCCCTGACAACCATGTATTTGCAGGATCCTATCCACAGTAATCAAGGTTCTGAGTCAATTGACATCTCTTGCTGTTTATTAGGAGGGGATAATAAAAGGAGATTGCAGGATATGACTAGTTTATTTAAACAAAATAGATTTTACGTGCATAAAACAATGTCATCTTGATGATATTAAGGCCTAAAGAAATTGTCATTGCCTTATACCTCTTTCTCTATATATTCTTGATTCTTTTAATCTATTTTCCTTTCCATCAAAGCTTTCTAGTTCAATGCCAGTTGAGTCACAGTCCTGCTAGTACTTTTTTGTTCTTTTCAGGTATGGCAATTCTCCTCAACAAGTTTGAAAATTCAGACTTCAGTATTACAGATTATTTAAATGTGAAATACTGACAGTAATTTAATAACTAAGAGTGAATGCTGCTGAAAACGTAATGAGAAATGACATAGACAAAGCCACTAAGACAGCACATAGTGCATTTTCACCAATTCCAAATAACAGCTGTAATTTGTATTTGGGCTCTCCTAAGGTAGTTACTTAATATGAACTAATGTGCTCACAGCCCAGAAACCAACCATATCCTGGGCTGCATCAAAAGGAGCGTGACCAGCGGGTCAAAGGAGGTGATCCTGCCCCTCTTCTCTGTTCTTGTGACCCCCCCTGGAGTACCGCATACAGTTCTGGTGTCCTCAACATAAGAAGGACATGGAGCTGTTGGAGCAAGTCCAGAGGAGGGCCACAAGGATGATCAGGGGGCTGAAGCACCTCCTGTATGAAGACAGGCTTAGAAAGTTTGGGCTGTTCAGCCTGGAGAAGAGAAGGCTGCGTGGAGACCTCATAGCAGCCTTCCAGCATCTAAAGGGGGGCCTACAAGGATGCTGCGGAGGGACTCTTCATCAGGGACTGTAGCGACAGGACAAGTGGTAGCAGATTTAAACTTAAAACAGGGGAAGTCCAGGTTAGATGTAAGGAAGAAGCTCTTTACTGTGAGGGTGGTGAGACATTCGATCAGGTTGCCCAAAGAAGTGGTAAATGCTCCGTCCCTGGCAGTGTTCACCGCCGGGTTGGACAGAGCCTTGCGGGACATGGTCTAGTGTGAGGTGTCCCTGCCTATGGCAGGGGGGTTGGAACTAGATAAGGTCCTTCCCAACCCTAAATATTCTATGATTCTGTGAATTAAGTTTCTTAGCAGGGTGTTCATCTTTTTCAGTGTTGAGAAGCAAATGCAATGTTACTAGCTTCAGAAGCTATTCACTGCCATTCTTACCCAGGAAAATCAGTGGGCTGCAATATTTTTCCTGCTGCCATGTACTCAACAGGGCTTTTCTTTTTTTTTGTTTTAAATATGTGAACTTCTCCTTAGTCTGATAGCTCACATATACAAAGAGATATTCTATATGTACATGTTTGGGGGGTCTTCGTGTTTCTTTTAGTGAGAGTAAAATGAATTTCTTGTTAACAGTGGTTCTTATTTGCATGCAATAGCACTCAGCAGTGTTTTGTTTTAGTGGATCTTTGTCTTCCTTTTCCTCCACTGAAACTGCACTCAGGAATGGGTTGTGGTCATGGTGATCCTGAAACTGTACCTAAGGCTGTCTTCATCTGTTCTTGAACTTGTTTCCTGACTTCAATTTTGAAAATTAAACACTCTAAAGGAATTTGTTTGAGGTCACTTGCTGTGATTAGTTAGGTCAGATATTCCCTTCATCTTTGAAATCTGTGAGACTTTCTGTTATCCCAAGTATGTTGCAAAAAGTAGTGCAGAGACTAGAATGCATATTTTGGTTCATGTTATTTTTCTTTAATTCCCTCTTGGTTGAAGCCTTTTCCCTCGGCGCATCGTTAGGTAGTTAGAAAAAGGAGTTGGAAGGAGAATGTATTGACATTCATATAGAACCTGATCGGTGTACCCTTGTTTTTATCTCCATTAGCATGCATTGATTGTTACTTTCTAACAGAGAAACGTGATTTTCACATAATTTTTTGTAAGTCCTTTTGTTAAATTTGATTTGGTTTTGTTTTTTTTTTTAAACCAGCCACATAGACATTCCTCTGCCCTCCCATGGGATTGGCTTTTCCAGGTTTTTCTGTATCTTTTGGAACTGGTTGTCCTCTTTTATAATAGTTTCTGGTTTCATTTTAGTTAATTTTCCTTTATCCAGTATGGTGACAGTAATTGCATTATAGTCCAAATATGGTGTCAGTAGTTGTCAGTTAACTCTTAGGCACAGATATAGTTCTTTGATTTCTTATTTTTTTTTTTCCTGTTTTGTGCCTGTTTTCATACATGTACTTACCTTCTGTCTTCTGTTTGTCTTGTTCTTAAGCTGATATTGTTTCCTCCTCTGCGGTGACAAGGGTGCTACTGAAATCCTTGCCAGTTGTGGAGGCAGCTGGAGGGAGCATCGGAGTGCAGCTGGGGTGGGAGCTCATGTCCCAAATGGAGTGGACAGGGAGAGAAGGCAGCACCTGTGGGCTCGCTGGGGCTGCCAAACACTGGCAGAAGCAATGGAAAATACAGTTTGGTGGCTTTTATTGATTTATTGGCCTTCTAAACAGCCAGACTTATTAAATGATCTCCAACCTGCTCTGCTTTGCTGATGCCAATTTCTAATGCAGTTTTACTGTTAAAATAGCAATCTATGCTTGCTCAGAAAAAATCAGTTTTTTTAGCTTACCCATGTGAAGAATGATACTGGTTCCATTTGTCAGATTCATTATCATTCTTACCATGCCTTGGCTTATTTCGATGTGGGAAGTCTCTCATGACTGCAGGTTTGCTCAAGTTTGGAGGGAAAAAGTGTTTTGTTAAAAAAAAGAAAAAAAAGGGGGGGGGTGGCGGTGAGGGGGAAGCAGGGAAAAAAAAAATAAATCTATGATTTATTTTGGCTCCTCATGTGCAGAGAGAAACCAGATAGAAACAGGATGTTTGTTCCAGGCATCTCCTGCTGACCCTGGAGATGCACAGAATTCCAGAAACCAGAAGACAGCATCTGGATAAATACTTGAGTTTTTTTTTATTTAGTTAGTTAGTTATTAGTGTGCTATGGTGTAGTTAAATGGGATGTGTCTGGTCAGCGTCAAATCATGACAAGCTCAGAGAGATGAAGTGGTATGCCTAATTTGCTTGCCTTTCAAAAAGGCATGCTGTAGCGCTTCAGACTTCTGTCCAAATTAGTAGAAAAATGGGATTTTTATCTTTGAAAGTGAGTTTGCAGTAACTAAGCAGTTAATGGGTTAGACTGTATACTTTTTATACCTCAAAAACAGGTCTTTTCAGTGGTGAGAAGAGAATGCTTAGGCATGCTTTTTATATGGACATTAAGATAATGGGTTCAAACTATGAGCTTTAGCAAAGTGATGATGTTCAACAAAATGCTATTTCAAAAGTAAAAAATTGAAGTTATGAAAAAAAGTTGTCACATATTTGAACAAATATTGTCGGAGAACCCGGGACTCTTTTCCTGAAAGTTTGGTTTTCTGCATGAATTTCAGCAAAGTTCTAATTGAGATGCTCTGATTGGTTTATTGCCAGTGCTAATTACTTAATTATTCCAGGAGTGGAATGAAAATGATGTATGTTTTTACAGTAAAGGTGAATTTTCATTTTTGTGTCACCAGTTAAGCTTCAGAGAGGACACGTATGTCAATCTATTATGCCGGTAGTATCTGGCAGAGTTCATAAGTATATTTCATACTCCCAGATGAGTGAGTCCAAGAAGTGATTTCAAGAGGCTGCTCTGGGGTTCAGTGGTGATGCAAGACTTCAGAGCAGATGTTGTACCCTGAATGGAATCTCATCTTGGAAACCTGTGGGTTTATTTTATTGTTAAAGTTTGGAAGAATGCCATGAATATCTTCCTTCCTCAGTTTCTATCTCTTGTGAAAAATGCAGAGAGGAGGCCTCTTGGAGAGGAAGGCAAAAAATGGAAAATGGAATTCTTTTTTCTTTTGCCAAAGAACATAGATGGAGTTGGAGATATTCAGTGGGGATATGTTAATTATGCTCTGAGTTTGCTTCTTAGCCTTTTTCAGAATTTCAAATGTAGATAATAAGTCAGGAAGAAGTTAGACTGAACTTTTCATGAGTCAGAACCTCACTGTTTTACCACAGGACCACATAATTTGCATTCCTGATCTGTCAGTAACAGCATGAGCCACTCTGAGACAGTGATACCCAGTGTCACCCACCACAGCCTTTAACATGAAATTCCACCTAGGGAAAAAAAAGGAGATACAATCTCTTAAGTACATGCAACACTGTTTTTTAAAGCTTGTGCTGGGGGCACACCAGCTTTGCGGAACAGGACCTGAAGGTCCTGGTGGACACCAGCTTGAGCATAGGATAGCCATTGCAAAGGTGGCTAATGGTATCTTGGGCTGCATTAGGAGTGTTGTCAGCAGGTCAAGTGAGGTAGCCCTTCCCTCCACTTAGCACTGGTGCTGCCACATCTGCATCACTGCGTTTAGTTCTGGGCTTCTCAGTACAAGAGAGACATGGATGTAATGGAGGGAGTACAGAGGAAAGCACTAAGGTGTTTAAGGGACTGGAACATCTCTCCTATAAGGAAAGACTGAGAGAGCTGGGACTGTTTAGCCTGGAGAAGGCTCAGGGGGATATTATCAATGTTTGTAATTGCCTGAATGGAGGATGTACAGTAGACAGAGTCAGGCTCTTTCCAGTGTTATCCGGTGATAGGACCATGGGCAGTGAACACCCAACTGAACCACAGCAAACTGAGAACTTCTGAACATAAGGAAACATGTTCTTACTGTGGGGTTGATCAAGCACTGACACAAGTTGCCCAATAAGGTTATGGAGATACTCAGAAGCCATCCAGACAACTACCCATCCTGTGCAACATGATTTAGGTGGCCCTGCTTGAGCAGGTGGATTGGACCAGATGACCTGCAGAGGTGCCTTTCAACCTCCACCATTCTGTGATTCATTAATTTTATTGCAGGCTTCGTCTTTCCTTCTGCAATCTGTTTGAAGTTTTTTACATTGCTTGTGTCACAAGCAATTAACTTACTGTTAGTTTTGTCATATATGAACACTGATAACATTCTAAGTGTTTCTGTCAGGTGAGGTGATTTGCTTCATGGGTAACTTCATACTGTAAGTACATTGCAAATAATTGTGGTCCAAGTTTTGTAAAGACTCTGAAAGGTACTGTTTGAAACCACTTGTTTATAAAAGAAGAAATTTATAAGAAATCCAAATGTGAAGATTCTCTAGAAATATCTGTAATAAAAAGTCTGTCTTTAGCAGTTCATTCCTATCCACTGCTTATCTGCCAAAGACACCTCTGGAGGAGTCTTTCCCTCCTCAAACCCCCTTGGTACTCTGGAGCAAATAACACGGAGCTTTTTTTTTTGCCAGGGTTTGAACCTTTTCCTTTTACAGAAATCCGTAATTTTAAGTCTTATCTCTTGTTTCCATGAGGATTTTTTTTTTTTTTTTAAAAAAAAAAGAGGCTCTCATGCTCTTTGTTTTCATTGGTACACATAACATGTGTTTAAGCTTCTTCCTTCCCTGCTCTTCCATAAGGTTTCAAAAGCAAGAGGCTCTGAGAGAGTAAGATGTAGTTGGAAATCACCTGTATTTGTGAACATCTAGCCCTACATGCTTCCAACAGAAATAAAGCTTCTTTTGCCTGGAATTACTCCTTTATAGCAAACTTGTGCAGACATTTAGGGCCTCTTGATTAATTTATCTGGAAAGAGGAAACTTGCTGCCAAAAGCAGGAGAACAAAAGTAAGCTTTGTCAAATGGAGGAAATTCTGCACCATGTGTTGTTTTCCCTTTTTAAAGGACACTAGTAAAGTGGGGGGAATTTGAGAAAACTGAAGAACTTCGTTATTTTTGTACCTTGATTTGTAGTTTTTTTAGGCAGTTCCTCATGGGGGATTATCCCATGACTCTTACTATCTGCCGTGTGTGTTTATTTTCCTTGGTTTTCTCATTGAGTTATTCTTTAGGTATGTTTTAACCTCTTCTTAAATACACATCACATGGAGTTGTGTGGAGCAAGTCCAGGCTAATTGAAACCTCTCAATTCTTGATCTAAAGTGTGGCCTTTAAGTGCTTCTTATAGAATTGCTGTGCTTATGGGCTTGTTCCTGAAGTGTTTTCAGTTCTGGAATTGGCATTAGCATTAAGAAATGCATGTGGAAAAAATAGCTGGGGACCCAGAGTCTATCTAGAATTACTCATTTCATCTTATTAGTTGTCAATAGGACTCCTGGTTGTAATTCTGTCTTTAACGTTTTTGGGTCTAAGACTAGATTTCTTGGAGAGTCTGTGAGTTGACGATGATAATATTGCTATATTCTTAATGTGAAAAGGCTATGTTATACCTATAATTTTTTTGCTTATGCATAAAGCTGCAGTCAACACAAATGAAGTATAGCTGAATGACCTCTGCTTTTGAAAGTGTTGTACACCTTTATTTCCGTTTTCTGAATGAGATTGGCACATGGTTGGCATTACCCCTTTTTTTACACGAAGTTTATCCTTTCCTTTAAGGGGTAATCTGCCTTATATTAGCTTGTATTTGTGTGGAATTGCCCTCTAAGTGCCCTTATTGTGGAGCAGGTGCCATTCTGTGATAGCAGGACAGGGTGTATCTTGTAAAATCGTTCATGCAGCTCTGTCCTGAGCACCAAATTTCTTCAATAGAAGGTCAAAAGGTTGTGCTCATTATGGTAAGAAGTAGTACCTGTAGGCTCCTGTGTGATCAAACTTGGGGATGCTTTAAAACTGGGCCATAATTAATTGTGCAGTAAACCAAAATTATTATTAATTTCTGTTTTTAAGAGAAGAGACTAAATTATGTTCACTCTCCTTGTATAGTTTTGAAAAAGAAAAATATGCATTAATAAACAACGTGTCTGTAATTAATTAATGATCCCTTGGAGAGGGTTTGCTCCCAGACTGGCTAATTATGGGGTAAAATACTAAAAAATTAATCCCAAAGCACATCATGAAAAATAAGGTATGGGTTAGTGAATTGTGATACAAACTGATTTTTTTTTTTTTATTTGGTTTAATGGCTAAAGTTAACAACTGAGACAAAAACAGAACAAAACTCGAGTGTTGAGGTGCATTTTGGCATTTCAAATTAATGACCTTTGTGCTGTGCCACTACTGTCATCAAGCTCTGACTAGAATTAGTGTGAGCTCTAAACCTATTGTTTACTCTGGATTGATTGGAACCATTTTTTTATTATTATATATTAGTCTAAAATTTTATTTTTATTAATTTTAATATTTTTATTTATTTTCATTTATTATTATTCTTAGGACTATATTTAGGAAGGTGTAGGCAGGGCTTAAATATTGGAGTCCTCAAATTTGTCATTCCTTACCTTTTCTGTTATCCTTCTTCAGTCTTTTGCTGTGTCTTATTTTTCTCCCTTTTCAGATGGACATCTATATTTCTTGAATTTAACCACGAAAATACGTTTCAGAAACCTACTATTCTTGTAGATGGGTCCAGCAGTTTAAGTACCTTTTAATAAATGTGTCATCATGCATTTCTTAGTTGGATTCATATTATTGGTAACTGAAGTAGATTTAAATATCTGGCTCCTAAATTCTTTTGCAAAGCGTGAAATGCACCCTGCTTTGCATGCCAAGAGCCTGCTGGCTTCCAGGGTAATATAATATGAACATGTCAAAAATCTGAGTACTTGTAGGATCAAAGTCTTGATTGTTAAAATGGTACTTAATAAGAGAAACAGGCACGAGCTAGTAATTTTCTTGTTGAAAACAATGGTTATTGCTCAGGTAAATGTTAGCAGCATTTACTGATTGCTGACAAGAGGTGTATAAGTGATTAACATGACAATGTACAAATTGTATCTAAATTTCTTTTGTCCCTTGCAACTGCAGCAGGTTTCTAGTTTTTTGGAAGAAGAAAAACGTGTGTTTCAGAAAACCTGGGAGAGAAAGGTACAATTCTTCCACACTTAAGTTTTCCTTATGAAGTCTTTACATAATGCTGCTCCAGTCTAATTGATACCTATTTCTTTTATACTGTTAAGTGAAGCTTTGATGCATGCATGAGTACTTCCCCCCATTACTTTCCTTTCCCGCTCCTAAATCCTGTTCTATTGTGCTTTAATATGAACAGATGAACTCTTCTTTAGGCTTCTCAGAAAATGAGTTTTCCCGCTCACTCTGCATAAGTCTCTGACTCTATATAACATTTAAAAAATGCCTGGTTTTAAGTAAATGTATGTTTGAGAAGTAACTAAGGACGTCAGGAAATAGTCACAGCATGACTTTCAGTCTTTAAAGGTAATGCATTAGAAAGACTTACAAACCTGTTTTCAAATGTAAGTGAAAATTTGATATTGATTCTAAGCCTATTAAACCAGTTTTATCTAAAAATGAATGCAAGTACACAATAAATTAATTGCTATCTCTGAAATGATATATTCAAACTATAGATGTCCATGTAAGGCAGGTTGGGTCTTTACTTGCTCATTTAATCCTGTCTTTACCTGTTATATGTTTTGTATATGAACTTTACCATCTTTACTTGATATGAGTTATTTCCTTTATGCTAACCGGAGGGATCTGGGAGGGGAAGGTAGCTGTGCTGCTAGTGTTTTCTCAGATTTTGTAGACAGAAGACATGCTGCCATGCTTCTTCTCTGATTTTTAACTTGAGGCTTTGAAGGGGTTGGGGACGTAGCAGCAGAGAGAATCAAGGATGTTTCTTCCTTTGCATGCCTTTACAGAAGGGGTCACCATATTCTTCTTTGCTCTCTCTTTGGTAGTCTGTCAAGGTGCCTTCTGGAGTCCCTCTTGGAGAAGCTTTGCTAGAACTGGAGAACCCAAGTAGGGCATTTATGGGGATATGGAACAGCTGTGTTATAAGAAAAAATCCAGTAGACTAGGATTGTTAAACCTGGAAAAGACCATGAGGAGGAATATGATAGATATGCAAAACTATGAGTGATGTGTGTGACGTGAGTAAAAGAAAAAACCTAATTGGGTGGAGGGATGTTTCCCGTGGAGAGCTTGACTGAATTGAGATCATTGCCTTGACTATGCTGTCTCTGCTTTCCTGCAGTAAAGGTACTCCAGGGCTGGTTCTGAAGGTAAATGCCTTCACAGGCTTGGAGTGAGGGCAGTTTTTTTTTTTCCCAGAATTTGGGAGAGCAAAGCATGTCTGGGCAGCAGAGCAGATGTTGGAGGAGGGGACAAATAAAAAACATCTGGAAGTGGCTCTCACTGGAAGGGTATGTGCACTCTTTCAACAGAAACCACGGAACTTATCTGTGTCTATGAGTGTCAGAACGCAGCAGGCTGAGTGGTTTCATCTAATATTGGCATTCTTATTTTTGGGTTTTATTGCTTATAGCTAGGGATGTGTAAAAATTGCTGTGGCATGGTAATGTTTCTTAGGCATAAGTTTGTTAAACAGTACTACTTCTGCTGGCAAAACTCCAGGCATAGTCATAACTTTGTATTGGTTTGTCTTTTGCAGTTCATGATTTATCTTACTCAGATGCCTGGCATAAATGTAGAGGATAAAATAATTCCTTTTGCTGAAATGAATTGTCTCTTAGAAGTCTACCTAATCCTAGAGCTGCTGGCAAATCCTTTGTAGAGTAGCCTGGAGCCGAGAAAGGAGAATGAAGAGAAGAACAATGAAGAATAACTGGAGAATATTGGAGGCATTCGAGTATTTTTAAGGGAGGGGAAGATGTCTTATTACTTACATAGGATTCAAAATGTGACTTCATTCTCTAGAGATTTTACAAACTTCACAAAACAGCACTAATGAAAAGCAAGTGTTTTATTATGAAGTTGTCTTCTTTCTGCCTTGTTAATAATTCTTAAATACTTTAAAATAACATACAACTAAATTGTTTTCCTCCAGCTCCTATTAACATTTAGTTTCTTTTTCCATTCCTTGTCAGAATAGTTTCTCCTTACAATTTAGGTTTCATGTGCAGTATTTTCAAACAGGACCATAGGGAGTTGTTGCTTTAATTTGTTTGTATTCTGTTTCCTTGAAGCTTAGATATCTCTGTGGGTATTTTTCTTGTGTATGCATGCATGTGCTTTTTTGTTTAACAGCGGGGAAGAGTTTTAGGTAAAGGCTCTGCTGCTGTAGAAATGTAGTAAACCTCACTCTTTGAGCTGGGAAATAAACATTTTATCTATCCTTCAAAGTACGAGATTTTGGATGCTTTTTTTTTGTCTGTAAAAGCATCAAAACCCTCTATCCTTTTCCTTAAGAACATCCAGCCCACTGTAGTAAACCTGATAGTGTTTCAGCATGTGTTTCTTAAAGCCCAGCTGAGTTTTGTGATCACCAGATGATAGTATGACTTACAGAGGTGAAGGGGCAGATTTAACTCCAGTTTTGGTTCTGAAAAATACTTTCTTAATGACAACTTTCCTGAAACCATTGTGCTTCTGCAAAAAAAAAGGTTTTGTTCAGCCTGATTTTCTCTATTTTTCTATTTCTTGACTTGAGATATAATAATGCTGTATAGTTAAAGATTATGTAGAAGTTTTAACCTCTTTCTTAGTGTTGTGCTTATCATCTGTATTTCAAAATCTTTTGTGTCCAAAGTTCAGTTAGCTTACTTGTAGCTCTCGTGGTAATATACCACAGGCTGTTGTATATGTCTATTTAGTTTTCTTAATTTCTGTGTGTAATTCTGTCGAATCACTTCAATTTCCTCTTCTCTTTGTGTTGGTTCTCATGCTTCAGAGTACTGTCCTCTCAAATTAGCTTTTGTTTTTGTTTTCTTTTTTCCAAATGGGAATATTGTTTTTCATGTTCACTCTGTAGCGTTAGAATTTTGTCAGAGTTGGTGCTGTTTACACTGCTGTTGTTGGAGGTCTGACAGCCTTGCCATTCATTTCAGTAGGAGTTCCTAAGTATGCAATAAAATAGCTCTGTGTAGGAAAGTGGGATACAAAAATTTCATCTGAAAGGTAATACAGTAATTTAGGTTGGAAGGGAGAGCAGCAGGTTGTCTTGTCTAGTCTCCCAACTGAATAATTTAGAAAAAATCCTGTAGAAAATACTCAGAAAATAAGGGAAGCTGGAGGGGTTGTAGTTCTGCGCTGAATTTGAAGAAATACAGAAGCCCAAAATACAGAGGCCAAAATAGAGACAAAGATTCATTTTATATGTACTCCTTCTTCCCTAAAAAGGTGGTAGTGGTGGTGGGGGTGAGGCGGAGGTGGGAAGAGAGAATAGGATGTGGATTTCTGTTGGCATGCAGCCTCTTTCCACAAAATGTAGTTGTTCATATTTACATAATACTGGAGCATAGCTATAGTTACAGTATTATGGGGAAGAAGTAATAGGCTTGTTCTGTTTTGTCTCTGGTTGTTTAATGACTAAAATTCACTTCGAGTACTTGTAGCAGTTCCTAAAGGTGCTCTGCACAGCAGCTTTCATTCACAGATGTTTCTTGGTGAATGTGGGGATCTGAACCCCAAGAGATGGGGATCCTGAAAGTTCTTTACAACACAGAATGTCTTTTTATTAAGTATGTTCACAGTACCTTGCAGTTAAGTGTTAAACACTTTATTTTCATGGATTTTGAGAATATAGTGCTTCTGTTCTCTCACTTCAGCAAATTATGAGTATTTCAGCTAGTGGAGAATATGAATACTGTCTGTAACAGATATAATTTCAGCAGCATAATAACTTCACATTGCACATGTATTTATACTGTAGCTTTTTAGAGGAAACCTTATGTGGTGGGTTTATCCCAGTCAGCAACTAAACACCCACCAACTGCTTGCTCCCTCCCCCTTGCAGGGTGATGGGGGAGAGAATTGGAAGAGCAAAAGCAAGAAAAACTCGTGGGTTGAGATAAAGACAGTTTAATAAGTGAGGGGAAGAAAAAAAACCACATAAGTGATGCAAAGACTATCATTCAACCACCTCCCGCAGGTAGAATGATGCCCATCCAGTCTCTGAGCAACGGTCACCTTTGAAAGTTTTTATTGCTGAGCATGATGTTATGTGTCTCAGAATCGCTGATGTAATCTGATCTGGCTGTGGCCCCTCCTGACCTCTTGCCCACCCTCAGCCTGCTCACTGTGAGGGCAGAATGAGAAGCAGAGGTCTTGAGGCCATACAAGCATTGCTCAGCAGAACCTGAAACACTGAAGTGTTCCCAACACTGTTAACAGTCACAGATGCAAACAGCAGCGCCGTGGTAGGCTGTGTGAAGAAAATGAACTCCAGCCAGCCAGAGGCAGCACACCTTACCTTGTTTTCCAGTTTGTGTTGCTACAAGCAGCAGCACTTAAATGCTTTGGACTGGCTTTAATCTTGGTTATGCAGGACTGGAGGTTGGAACTCTTGCTCTGAGAGCTCTAAAGGCACCATGTTTCCCAGAACAGCTGGGTTTTATGACGGAAATGTTTTCTGCTGTTAACGTCAAGTGAAGAATGCTATCAAATGGTGTTAACTGTCTGGTGCCACGTTAAAAGTTCTGCTAGTAACTTCTGTTTCTTAATCTATTTTATATTATTTTTTAAAGGAAAATATAACTTTACAATGTCATGACAGATGTTGTAAGTATGAATTTTTGTATTCTGATCATACTTCCGTAGTGAGTTTCATGATGTAACTTGGAAGTTTGTTGGATCTTAACTTTGTGTGCCATTCTCTGATGGCATGAGTGCTATGTGGTAACTTAGTCTTTGTGGGATTTTGTTGCTGGGAGAGGGCTGTCAGGAGCTCTGAAGAAAAGGTCTCAGGACACTGAAAACACTGTTGAACAACATCCTAGTTCCCTCCCATTTGTCTAGCAAAGCCACATTGCCCAGTACCTCTCTAGTTGTTTACAGATCAAAAGAGAAACAGTTGACCCATTCATGCCTTCTGGCGTAATGACATCTCATGTTTGTAGTCTCGTATCTGCCCATTTCCCCAGTAGAATCTGGTGTACTGAATGACTTGCATTCAAGAGAGAATAATTAGAGAACACAGAGTCTTGCACACAGCCATTGATACGGAGACTGTGGTAAAGGGGAAAAGAAAGTATATTGTGTAGAAACATCTGTCAGAGGCACAGGAGAAAGAAAGAAAGAAGGGTGACTGGAAGTGAGTACACCCAATCTTTTATGAGTGCAGGTGTTGGAGAGAGAATGAGGAAGGCCACAGATATCGTCATATACCTGTTGAAGGAACAGGATCCTTATAGCCTGAGTTAGAGGGGTTGGTGATAGTCAAACTGGCAAACAGAAACTTGAAGAGTCATTTGGAGAGATGGACTGCTTCCACTTCAGACAGTGAACTGAAATACAAGGAGATAAAGTAATTTAAATGGAATCTACATTCTCTCTAGTCTACTGAAATATCATCTGTTTCTTGAAAATAAGTCCTTCACATGAAGGGAACCAGGGTTTTATTGCCCCCTAGGTAAAAAGTGGGAAAAGAAGTTAAGAATGGTTCTGTGAGTGCATATTAAAAAAAAAAAAAATTGAAAAGTGAGTAATTACTTCAGAAATGTCATTTAATCTAGCAGTAGGTTTTTTGACATGCAGCTCTGAATGTGGCACAACATCTTCAACACTTCAGCTGCTAGGATGAATGATTCCTTGAATTGTTTTAACTTTGGGAGTCTTGTCATTTGGGAACTGTGCTTGACGAGAGACAAATTTCTTTTCACTGCACTAGGAAAGAGAGCAGGAATTCTTGCATCTTTATATAGCATCTCATTTAACATGCATTTCAACATTTACTATTCAAATAATAGTGAAGTAAAAAATAGCTCCCATTAATTAATGAGAATGAAATGTTCACTGTATTTGAAGGACTTTTGCCCAGAAGGGAATTCAAATGACTTTTAAAACATGCATCAATAATCAGAATTCATGTGTTAAAGCTGCACATTAGCCATTGTAGCCGGGCTGCTTTTGTAGGTTCATTGGCATCTTTATTCAGTAACGTATAGATAGTACAGTTGTAAGCATCTGAATGAGTTAGTGTCAGGGTGCATGAGGATGCTGAAGGAAGAAAAGACATCTTGACTCTTAGAAATTATAGAATCATAGAATGGTTTGGGTTTGAAGAGACCTTAAAGATCATCTAGTTCCAAACCCCTGCCATGGGCAGGGACACCTTCCGCTAGATGAGGTTGCTCAAAGCCCCATCTGAACCAATGTGGAGCTTTCTAAAAGGGAAGGAAAGACTGTATGTGCTTTCAAGATCAAAGGAAAAGTTGAGAAGGGTACATGTGTTATTGGTTTCCAGGACACTTTCGGTGTCCAGTATTATAGAAAAAGGTCTTCCCAGACAAAGAGCTTGGAAAGTTTATCAGTTTTCAAAGTGGTATGTAAGGAAGGAGTTAACTAACTTACTGCGGGTAAATTAGTATACAAATGTAGGCTATAAATTCTTCAGCAATTTGACTGATCTTCAGTGCTGTGTTTTCTTAGCAGCTCATTTTGTCAATATAAAGTGCTCTCATTTTTTTTGGGAGTGAGATTCAGGCAAAAGAGGGTGACAGTATGTTATTTCATCAGTCTCATTTCATAGTATTTGTGGTCCTGAGACCTTGTCTCTGGTAGATCTGGTGAGGGAAGGTAGTGAATTTGTGTTTCTGAACGCTTTCTAGCTTAAAGCTGCTCATGCAGAGGCATATAGTTTTCCATTTTACTTCCACAGGTAGTTTTTGTGTGCAGAAAGCAAGAAACGGGAAGGAAAGGATCTAAATAGTTACAAAATGGAGGTGTTTAAAGTGATACTTAAAATTCTTCTTAAAATATTTTACTTTTCTCATAGGTTTTAGGTAGCAGTCCTACAGATAAACATTGCTGCGTTCATGTTTTTGTGAATGTTTTACCAAGTTTTTTCAGGTTGTGTTTTAAGGTTGATTACTCTTTTCAAGCTCTCACCATTCATCAGAAGGCATGAATTTTCTTGTCTGTCACTTTTTGTGTACTAATGCCTACCTGGTGTTTTTTGTTTTGTTGGCGTCCTTAAATCAAAGGAAACAAGTGATCTTGTGAATTGTCAGACTTTAAAAATACAAGATGAAACCAAAGCTAGCTAAGGTTTTGTGGAGGATATGCCAGTGACATGCATGGATAGTCTGCTTGCTCTCCCTCTTTCTTCCTCTTTAAACTTTTCTGTCACTGGAAAGTACGCAGAATAAGTGGTTACATATTTTTGAGGGCAGTAGGGGTGGGACAGAGCCTCGCTGAGCGGGAGTCCCAAGCTGTTTCTTTTTTCTTTCTTCCCTCAGCTCTTCCTCTGGGGAATGTCAGCTCAGAAGTGAACTCTACATGCTCAGAAAGTAAAACATTTGCCAGAGTATTTCTGCAAACTGTTATGTAGCAGAAGGACACCAGAGAAAATCCATGATTGGGCATATTTACTGTCACTTCCTTCAGTTTTACAGCATTATCAAGACCCCTCTAAGATGTATGAACGATTTCTTTTCCAATATAAAGACTCTGGCTTGTGTTATGCGTGGGAAGGAGAAGGAGCAAGACACTATCATTTATTTCTCCCATCAGTGAGCAGTACTTTGAGGCGTTAGGCAAATTCTCCTGTAGTTGCACTCAGCATGTTGGAGAATATACAAGAAAATGCTGCCTTTCCAGCACGGAAGGCAGAAAGTAGAGTGAGAGGCATAAAAAGAAAAAAAAAGAGTCTAGCTTGCCAGTGTTGCCAGAGTAAGAGAATCAGCAGGGAATGATGGGTAATATGGGGAAAAACTTGGAAGCTGAGGCACTAGTTGGGAATGTGTAGAGAGGCTTTTAATAGGGTACCTCTTTGGATTTTTCCTTTCTGACTTGTGTCATATCATTCATGGAGAAGTCTGTGAGGTAAAATATCCTCCAACCTTGTGTGGTTTACATGTGAATGGAGGCAGCTGGTGGGAGTGATGCCAGAGGTTGCTGTTTTGCTGTCCAAAGCAGTTGCCTCTTGAATTGCTTGCAAGGATTAAGCAAAGTGGAGCTCATATTGCTTTATGGAAAGAAGTTGCTCTGCAAAAGGTGTTCTTGTGATTCTCTTGTTGCGAGCCTCACAAGCAAATGATACATCAAATCAGTGCCTTATTTTGAAGACTAAAGAAAAATATGGAGACTGTATTATAGAGGGAAGTAGAATCAAAGCAGGTATCTTTCCTAATAAAACAACAGTTGATGTGTCACATTCATAATCTGTGTGAGTTGTTCTGAAGGCTGTCCAAGCATGTGGTGTGGGTTGTAGGTTGTGGGGTTGTGTGCAGTGTCCCATCCCCCCCAGATCAAGTTAGTCAAATGATCTGCCTCTTGTTCCAATTCAGGGCATAATGCATTCAAGCAGCATAGAGATGCACATTGTGTTTTGGCAAGGGAACTTAGTGTCTATTGCTAGGAACTGCAGTTTATGTTGATGCTAGGTTTCCAGTCCCATGCCCCCTGAGCTGTCTTCAGCTGATAAGCTAACTAATTGATGCAGAAAAATGGTGCTGAGACCCTTGCTGCATAGTACTGTAAACATCTTTAGATGTGGAGGTGAATCCAGTACATAATCCTAAAAAAACCCTTTTGTTGCTGGATCTGTGTCAACCCGTAGCAGCTGCTGGTTTTGAACTTGGGAACATTTAAACTTGATTGATTACCTGCTAAAATGGTGTTAGCAGTAGGACTGGGATGTGTATTAAGCACCTGATAGGAAAACCTTACAGATGTACGCAGCTGCAGACTAGTGTGTGATCTAAGCAGGGCTGAGATGAATGGGATATACTCCAAATGAGATTAAGTGAAGCATCCATTTTCTAGTAACTGCACAGATGAGTCATATTCATAGATATTTGATAAATTTGTGGTTAAAGCTGCAAGATGTGAGACCCTCTAAGGTAACTGTCTGGCAGAATCTAAGTGACAATATGGAAATGTGGGTTACAGTCTGTGCATGTACTTACCTTTGCATCTTTAGTTTATGTGTATTAATGCAGAGTTGGCTGTTGCCCCACTTTCAGAAGCACTTGGATAATTTTAAGTCCAGATAATTCTTTGTTCTTGTATTTCACTGCCATTTAGAAGGTGCTTTCTCCCATTGAGAAGTCTGTAATAGCAGTCGGCTAAATAAATTACTTGTTTGGCTGAAGAGGTAAAAACTTTCAAACGGAAGTCCTGCCTTCAAACCTGAGCAACAAATGCTTCCTACATGCCAAATACATTTTGTTTGTGCTTTCTTGCTCAGATGTGGTAATTTAAAATTTAATCATGTGAAGGTTTGTATTTATTTTACTCGTGCTACTAATCTGTGTAATTTAATAGCAAGTAGGAACATAAACTTCATTAAGATCCAGATGATAAAAAAAAATATTGGCTGAGGTCCCTCCTCTTGTTCTAATACTGAAAGCAAAAAGTGGCACTGGGAATCAGAAAACTACAGTTGTAAATGCTGGATTTTTTTTTTGCTTGCTGGGGTGTGGAAGGTGAGAACCTCTTCTGCTGCAGGGGTGGGAGGACAAAGGAGCTGGTTGCTCTTCTTAGAAATGAGGTAAAAAAAAAGATGGTTTTCTGTATACTTTTGGAGTTTCTTTCAGTGCCAGGTGTAATCCATTCAGAGAATTCCCCAAAGGTAAAGTGTTTGCATTTGGTGGTATTTATTTGAACTTTCTGATACTTTTATATACTTACTCAAATACATTTAGTTTGAATGAATTGATAAACTTTCATTCCAGCTGCTTTCATGAGTTCACTGCAGAGGAGGACTTAAATAAAGTAACGTTACTTGTCTGTTTCAAATCTTACATGTTTTTAAGATGACTCTTAAATTCTTCATATTTTTTGACAAAATAATTTGATTGCCTTGTAGCATCTCCGCACAACAGTAACTTAATGTACAGTATTTCTTACTTCAAAGTTTATCCTATAATAGTGTGGAAATTCAAAATGTATTTAGAGCTGATGAATATTTCATGTGTATCTTTTAACTTTATTCTTTGAGATTGATCTTGGGTACTATAACTACATCATATTAAAGAGATATTGATTATCCTTGGATGTGGTGCTTCAGCTGTTACTCTAACACTGCTGTTAAATTTGAGGATATGATTTCTCATCAAAAGGTACAATCAAAATTTGTTTCTCATTTTTGCTTAGCCCAGACTTATTTCTGCCAAATTTGTGCCTAGCATGTATAATAGGTACACCTTTGTTTTTCTTCTTAAGTATCTTACACGTTTTGATTATTTAAATAGAAGATGTAGGTGAGAATATATAAATATATATAAACACATGTAGTAAAGCTTATTATGGGATAAGTATACAATACCTGTGAATACCTAAGCTACCACTGCTGGCGCAGAAAACTTAAGTTTAAGAAGATTGAAGACTAAGCATACATTAGTATAGAAATCAGGTTCACATGGTTGAAGTCCTCATTGTAGAAACGTGTGGCTACCTGTGTTCTGTACAAATGAATGCATACATTTTGGGGATCAGACTACACAGCCTCTAAGGAGCAAATGAGCAGATCTGTTTAGAAGAATTTATTCTGCTTCTTACTTTTAATAAGCTGTACCTGACATGTAAAAAGCATTGTATTTGTTTTTCATAATGATTTTTTTTTTTTTTAAATAGAGGTAAAACGTATGTGAGAATGCAAATAAAAGGGGTGGAAGTTAATATGAAAATAAGGATACTTTAATTTGCTTTCTGTTTGTGAGTAGAGGAAGCTACCTCATGTGCAGGAAAAGAATAAAAGGCAAAGGAATGAAGAAGCCTGGAAGGTTCTTGCTGTAAGGGCAATTTGTGGAAATTATTGCTTGTGCACTGAACAGGTTCGTGTTGTGTCAGTTTATACTTCTTTTTCTCTCAGCTTAATTTTGTATAATTTTATGCCCTCAAATAGTTGTTTTGAGGTCAGACTTGAAAATATAACTGCAAAACCACAGACCTCTACCACCCCAGGGCAAAGCTTGCACTCTAAAACAGTGGGGTCTGACATCTTGGGTTGCTGATGTCCAAGGGAAGGAACCAAACCCAAAAACAGCACCCGGAAGTTTTTGACACAACTTCTTTCGATGTTAGCAACTTATTGAAAGTGGGTTTGTCAGTTTTGCAGGGAGTCTCGTATGCTGAGGAATTCAGAACTGACTTGGATATCTTGGGTGTCAAACCACTTGAATACCTCTGGTTCCACATTTGGGTAGTAGCTTTAGAGCACATCAAATGTGTTGACTACAAACACATGTTTTATGTCACAAGGAGGTGAAACCAGAACACCACTGTCATGGTTTAAGCCCAGCCAGCAACCCAGATCCATGCAGCCACTCGCTCACTCCCTTCCTGCCCCCTTCCTCCCCCACGTTCCCAGAGGGATGGGGAGGACAATCAAAAGAATGTAACTCCCATGGGTTAAGATAAGAACAGTCCAGTAACTAAGGTATAACACAAACCACTGCTGCTACCACCAATAATAATAATGATAAGGGAAATAACAAGGGAAGAGAATACAACCACTCACCACCCACTGACCGATACCCAGCCCAACCTGAGCAGTGATCTAGGCCTTCTGGGTAACTGCCCCCAGTTTATATACTGGGCATTCTGTGCTGTGGTATGGAATACCTCTTTGGTCAGTTTGGGTCAGGTGTCCTGTCTCTACTTCCTCGTGGCTTCTCCTCCTCCCTGGTAGAGCACGAGACTCGGAAAGTCCTTGGTCAGATTAACAACTATAAACATTGGTGTTATCAGTGCTGTTCCCAGAAAGTCAAAAGCACAGCACTGCACCAGCTACTAAGAAGGAGAAAAATGACTGCTACTGCTGAACCCAGGATGCCCACTAAAACAAATACAGGTGTCTGCATGCACCTGTATTTTTTTCTTCTCTTTTTTGTCTGGGTAGATGAGGCTGAAGCTAGTTAGATTAGAACTGAAGTGTAAAAACTAATAGCAGCAATATGCCTAATTGTGGTTATGTGTCACACATTTTTTGAGTGAATTTTTTTTAGCTCCAGTTAAGGATTTTCTAGCTCTAGAATTCAGGTTTTGAGCTGTTGCACCCCATTTCAGTATCTGATAATTTTTCCTTGTCTGGGCAAGAATGTTTGATTCGCTTTGTTTCCTGCATCAGCTTTTTGAATATATAAATCCTTTTAAGAATAGCTATGCAAGGGAGGTTTCCTTTCCTTTTTGGGAAGGAGGAATGCATTTTAAAAGTACGTCAAGTCCATGATTTAATGTATTAGCATATTTTAAAAGCTGTAGTGTGAAAACCAGATAGTAAGTTGTCTGTATTTGTTGTCAGTGAAGGATAATTGAATGAACTGGGATGGTATTTGATGTATATACCAGCTATTGTCAATGATTTCTCATTGGTGTGTTACTATAGGGTGGTAAGGTAGATTTTGCATGAGGGTGACTTTTTCTCTATTGTGAAACTACTTTTCTTATTGACATAATAGAACCATGAAAATAGGTGTATATTTGCAAATATGCATGTATTTGGCTGACTGGGTCTGAATTTAATGTGCATTGAAACTTACACTGTGACTGAGAAAGCTGGAAAATTCCTAGTTGTGTCCAGTGTACACGGATTTAATTAAGTGATTTAATTAGTTCTGGCGTTTGAAAAGTCTGATATGAAGTGGGGTATATTAAACTGTGGGAACTGCCTTTAAACCCAAAAGAATTAGCCATAGAAATCTCTTGTTGAAAATTAATGCTTTCATTTCTGGTTTATAAAATAGCTGTAGTCTCTGGGGCTGTTCTTTTCTTCCTGTTTATATCCCCTTTGGATTTAAAGTATTGTCATGGCAGTATTTCGTAGGCAAAAGGGCCATTTTGTTTCTGTAACATATTTTATTGTACATTATGTTCTTGATTGTGCAAGTCTCTGAAATAAAGAGACTGATTTGTGGAGAACTGAGACACAGCATGGGTTAAAGCATTTAACAACCTATTTCATTAAGCTATTTTTGGCAGGATTAGTCCTATGGCATTTGATGACCAGACTTTTGATTAGTAGTCATGTTTCAGCAAGGCTTGTTTGAGAAGGACATCAACATTGTAATGGCTTTGGACTCTGCAAACTTCCTAGTGGTCAGGCTCTCTGGAGTTTTGACAGTGTTTCCCACAGCATTCTGCTGGCGAAACTGTCTACTCATGGCTTGGATGGGTCTATGCTTTGCTGAGTAAAAAACTGGCGGCATGGCTAGGTCAATTGTGGTGAACGGAGTTAAATCCAGTTGGTGGCCAGTCACAAGTGGTATAAATGACCTGAATGAGGGGATCAAGTGCCTCCTCAGTAAGTTTGCAGACAGCAACGTTGTCACCCCTGGCACTGGTGAGGTTGCATCTCTAATACCGTGTTCAGTTCTGAACTCCTTATTAAAAAAAGACACTGAGGTGCTGGAGTGGGTCCAAAGAAGAGCAATGAAAAGGTGGAAGGTCTGGAGCTCAAGTCTCGTGAGAATGACTGAGGGAACTGCGATTGTTTAGCCTGGAGAAAAGGAAGCTCAGGGGAGACCTCATCACTCTCAAGAAGTGCTTTCTGAAGTAAAGTTGTGGTGAGGTTGGGATCAGTCTTTTCTCCCAAGTAACAAGCAATAGGACAAGAGGAACAGCCCAAGTTGCACCAGGGGAGGTTGAGACTGGGTATTAGAGGAAATGTCTTCATGTAAGTGTTGTCAATTATTGGAACAGGCTGCACAGGGAAATGGTTGAGTGAATGTGTGGATGTGGTGCTTAGGGACATAGTTTAGTGGCAGACTTGGTAGTGCTGAGTTAATGATTGGACTTGATGATCTTAAAGGTGTTTTCCAACCTAAACAAGTCTATGATCCTATATCCTGGATTTGCACTCGAGATTTAGCCAAGCTTACTTAGTTTTATTACTGGAAACTTTGATGTTGAGTATCCTGTTTTTTGAAAGGCCTCCTTTGCATTAAATTTCATGGTCACAACCTGCCTTCATCTTTTGTTACGTTAGAAGTTTTAAAGTATTCAACTTCACAAAGACAGCTAGGTAATAAAAACAGAGTAAGTAAGTCAGAACAAAATGTAAAAGGCTGTTTAACTCTTAATTTGATTTCAAGCAATCTGAAACATTTCTTTTGATGATTCAACATATATTTGCATTGGGCTTCTTTAAGGAAGTGGAATAAACTGTCATCTGGGAGAATTTAAGTGACTTCAAGTTGGAGGATGTTAAATTAAAATGTGGGTAAGCAAAAGTTTTGGTAAGTTTTGGTATTGAATGCTCCAGCTACAAAATACAGAGGCCTCCATTGCTTTACTACTAAGAGATCTCCGCATAAGTTCAATGCTTCTTTTAACCCTGCTGTCTAAAGAGAGTATTATCTTCTGTTTTACAAACTGCATTAAAGTCTTCAATTTAATTTGTAAAGCTGTTCCTTCTGTGTTTAGCGAGAAGCTGAAGGAAAATATATCTCTCTCTGTCTTCAGTACAAGAGAATCAAGTTCAGCAAATAATATTTGAACACCATTGTATGTAGTGTGCCAAAAAAAAAAAAGCCAAAAGAGATATATCAATACTGAGCAAGCTATTGCCTAAAAAACATTTTACAAATATAATTCAAGTGGATGTGGAATACATCATTCTCCATTCCCATACAGAAGTAGGGAGAATTACTGTCTACAGAGTAATTTTGAGAACCAGTTGTGTCATGATTATCAGCATTATATTAACATTTTATACACATGCACATGGTTGGCTTATCTGCCGGATAAACCTGAAGTTACTGCAGCTGGGTAAAGGATTTTCAAAACTGTAAAGGAAACTGAGACCCTCAAATAATTTTTTTTTTTTCTCCATGAAATATTGGGAAATATGAAGATGTCGTATTCCTAAGCGTTATGCTGCCATTTGAGAATTAAATGACAGAGGGACAGTAACTTGATGTAAGCAGGAAACCTTCCCTTGCCCTCAGCCTCACTTGGCGCTGGTAGGAAGCAACAGCTGGATTTTCAGTGTTTTTGTGTAAATTGGAAAACTAGAAAAGCTTAATTTCCCCTAATGGTCACTCTGTATATGAGTGATGCTGTAAAATTATGACTAGTAGGGGTGTGTAAGGCTCCCCATGGTCCTACTCTAGTGGAAAATATCTTTCTCATTCTCTCAAGTGTTTATATTTTTGTACAAAATATTTTGACATGGCAAAATATAATATACTTGGTACTGCCAGTAACTGTTTTTGCAAGGATATTTTAGGAGTACAGTGAGCCTAACTCTCAAGATTCCACTAGTTGTATCCCACCCAGAAATGATTCTAGAAATGTGCTCTGGGAGTCCCTGCTGCTTGCACAGTGCAACAATGTGTACAACAATCAAGTTGTGAGAGAAGATAGATAAACCAGCTACTGTTTCATTCATTATCTTCCCTTGACTGTGTATGCAAAATGATTTTTAGCAGTATACTGGATAAAGAAAGTTAGTTTAGATAAAATGGATGTGTGAAAAACTGTGGTTACTGTGACTAAATTAAATATTTTTGCCGCAGTTTGTAGAATCATAGAATCATAGAATGGTTTGGGCTGGAAAGGACCTTAAGAACATCTAGTTCCAACCCCCCTGCCATGGGAAGGGATGCCTCACTCTAGACCATGTTGCCAAAGGCTTCATCATATCTGGTAGTCTAAATTAATTAATGCAAGTAAAATATACCTTATAACACAAGATTGTCCAATAAATTTTCAGCTGCCTTGTATTTTTTCGGTGTTGTAAAACAATGCAGTGTTCTTTCTTTGCCAGCAGGAAGTATGTATCTATTGCTTTGTGAAACAGAAGCAGGTTGGGGTCTCGTAATAAACAGCTCCAAGTATTTATTAAATTATATTGGATAACTGCAGGATGCATTATTTAATACCATGTATAATTTTATATATATTGAAGTGACTGAACCAGTATGTCCTACACACCTACTTGTTCTTTTTCTGTCTCCACATCCTTTCATCCGCACACAAATCCTAATTCTCTTGCTGCCCTTTCAAAATGCCCTTTGTTTTCCTGCACATCTGGTTGCCTTGCTCTTCCCCTTCCCCCTTCCAGCTTGATAGTCTCATTTTTAAAGCTTTGTTCCACAAAGTGCATAATTAAGCAGTAAGACACGACAGGGCATGAATACTGTTGTATTAATTGAGGGGGGAGAGAAAGGGAAACCAAAGGAAAACTACAGTGAAACAATACCAGCTGGCACTCCATGGGTGTGTAATTTGCAATGCATTTAGGAGCAAGCTCGTCCTTGGGGTGGAATTTTCATTGGAAAGTGATGGCCAAGCCTGTGAACCCAATGGATGCTTCTCACACAGAGAGCTTTGCTTTGCACAGGTGCGACTTTACTGCTGCAGCTCTTCCTTGTTAGACCTGTGCTGATCTCTACTCGTGGCCTGTCCTGACAGGAGGGGCTCTAAAGCCAAAAACCTGTTAACTGTGCTACAGAGATAGATAGCTTCCTTTGAAGGAAAGGCTATTGCAGCGCAAGTGATGTTTTTCTGCTGAGAAGTTGGTGTTAATAATACCATTCTGTAGTTAGCCAAAGTGACTGTAACATCTGTTTGGGTGTTAGTAATTGTAACAGCCATTTCCACTGGAAAATTAGCAAAGAAAATACTAATGAGTGGTTGTCAAGGGCCTGCAAGTGTGAAGTCTCTACTGCCTGTTAGTCCCGAGTGGCATACAGTAAAACTGAGTCTCAGGAGGAGGACAGAAGGCAAATAAAAACTCTCTGTGTTAGGCAAAGAGCAAGTTGGTAGCAGTCACAGCAGTATGAACTGGGAGAAGTAGCCACATGCACAGAACAACCAGCTCCACTGCTCTAGAACAGGGACTGCTCTTTATTTATTCTGGAAATTTAAAGCTATTTCAGTAATTTATGCACTCCAAAATGGAGGAATCAAAGCTGTAGTGACTTGTGCAATTGGGTTGGCTCATACTGGAATCTTTTAAAAGAAAAATTCAAAATTAATCCCAAACCCAT
The DNA here is from genome assembly GCF_033815535.1 of Pezoporus flaviventris. Taxonomy (NCBI): domain Eukaryota; kingdom Metazoa; phylum Chordata; class Aves; order Psittaciformes; family Psittacidae; genus Pezoporus; species Pezoporus flaviventris. The sequence continues at coordinate 15,405,222 of NW_026892595.1, forward strand.
CTCTAATTTCATGGAGTTGCTGTGCTTTGCATTTTAAACGCAGTCCTGAGCTGAAGTGAAGCTATAGAACATGGCTATGGATATTTGAAGCAACAAAGCTTCTCTATGTAAATGTCATTGAGAACGAAACATGTAGTTTAAATTTATCTTCTGTGTATGAACATAATAATACATTGTTGTCTTAGCCTGTAACACTACAAAACAGCAAGAACCAGAGATGCGCTTTGTGGCAGCTACAGAACCTTTTGTCTGCTTTCACGGGGTTTCATTCCCCTCAGCTGGTTACAAGCTTCCAGAAAATGTCCTAGCATTAGTCTTGAGTGGTTCAAGAAGCACAGAGAAATTACTGGAGAAATCACTGATTTATGGCACGAAAAGTTGCTTTCTCTTCTACACATTTGTGTGATGGAAAACATGAAAATATGTAGATGATCTTAGCTGTTTTCTTGGAGGTACTGTTCTATTTATAAGTGGCAGGCAAGTATTCAGCACTAAATGTAGTTTAATTACATGGATGCTTTGCAGCATGTCTGTGTAAAATAATGTATTTGTATATGATCAACAATGCATTGGCCGCTAGTTGTAATGCTGGACAGCTTTTTAGTTTGAGGAAAAGACATACCATTTTAATTAGAGTTTTTGATGTGTGGAGTTTTTTTTTAAAAACAAGTTATGATACTGGAGCATCGGAACCGTAGTAGGACCAAAATTCTTGTGGGCAGCTGTGCTGTTCAGAAGAAATTCCAGATAAAACATTCCAGCTTCTTCTTAGTAATTATCCTGGGCCAGGATAGGAACTGGGACCTACTGCGCTTTAATGCCTTTTTTTCCCTGGCCACTGGAAATTTCCCTGGCCACTAGAAAAGACAGCCTTGTTCTAATTTTGTATTTAGAATAAATACATTCCTGTTAACTCCGTAATCCTCCTTTGTATAGACCACCTTGCTTCCAGAATTCCCAATGTTATACTGGTTTATTTTGTCTTCTGTCTCCTAAAAAGAGTAATACTTTTGTATTTCGTACCAGTGTCTGCAGTTGCAGCCTGTATGCTCTAAGGCATATGTACTCACACTTGATGTACTTGTTCTCATGAACTGGGCTTCATTTACTTTTTTGGGTTTGTAGAGACTAGTGATTGGCGTATGTGGGCAGTGCCTCCTGAATACAAATATATGTGGGGAGAATGCTGATCTGCTTTGAAAACCGTTGAAGCAAATTTGTTAATTTATTCATCCAGTGTTATACTGGAGCAGCTTTGAGAGGGTTGTCTTGGTCTCTTGGGAGAAATTCCATCATAAAGATAAATGAATAAATAATGAAAACTCATTGAGTCATCTTTTCATTTGCAGAAAAAAAAAACAACCAAAAAACTTAGTGTATTTCTTCTATCCTATTCTCCTTACAATGTTAAAATGTGAGGATGAGGAAAAAACATTTGAACATTTTTCTCTTCATTTTATGGTGTTTCTTCTGTCTAGGTTCTGTCACTGCTACTTTATGAAGAATCTTCCTTCCGCATTTACATCTAGATTGAGGTAGACCTTGCTGAATCAGGTTTTGTGTTTTTTTCTTTTTAAGAAAATGTATTTTTTTTTCCCTCCAAGGTTTGGCTATACCCATAGCACCATCAAAGGAATGGATGCTATGGGTTTTGACTGAAAATTTCATAGAAGTAGAGGGAACAAAATGCATTCAGCTGGTTTTGTGACTTCTGCAACACAGTGAAATTGCAGAGCCCTGTGTATTAATCTGTCTTCCAGTTAAGTGAACTTAAATCTTATGAGGCTTTTGCTGCAGCTCTTGCCTTTTGTTGCAGTACTTCCAGTTTCCTCCTTAAGACTTTGTTTTTCACCACATTCTGTAAGAGTTTCTCACCCTTCTGTAAAAAGGAGAGTGTACCAGGCATCTTAGGAGACTGCATAATTCCTTACTGAAAAACAAATAGTTAGACACACGTCTTTCAACTTGTCGCTCTACTTCTTATGTCCTCCTTTCCTTCTTGTGCTCTGCCACATGGTAACAAATGCCAGTTTGATTTGTCATGTTTTTCATGTTTTAGCTCACATATTCTAAATATGTATAGGAATTCAATAATTCCACTTTATTCTCCCTTTACATTTTTAGATCCTAGGCATCAGGCTTTGCAGCCTCTTCTTTATAAGGAAGTAGTAAAATATCTTGTCACTTTAATATTGTTTTGGCTTGCATCAGTAAGGTTCTTGTCTAGATTTCTCAGCTGAGAGTGACAGATAGCTTGCCATGGTCTCTGCATGAAAAAAAGAACCCACATGTTCTTAGTCTGCTTTTGTTTTTTTTCCTTACTGCCACAAGAATTTCTTAAGTTTTTTATGTGGTGGCACTTCATTTTTTCAGATGGTATTGACAAAGGAAGGTTTCTGCTCACTTTTCTATTGTGATTCATTTAGTTCTAGTTTTCAACCTTGTGATTTTCATATATTTAGTGTGTTTTGTGTATATATTTTTATTCGTTACATAATAGGAGAACATTTCTTGTTTGAGAACATGATCTTCATTCAAACCATAAAGTCAAGAAACTCATACCCTAATTATTTATGGTAGTAGTAAAATGGCTAGAATTGGTCAATCCGTTGCATCATCCTTTAGTGCATGAAAGATTTTAGTAAGCAAGAACGATTTCAGAGACCAGTAGTAAACAGTGAAATAATACTGGACTGCAAAATCCTGTGGCAAGCTGTGGCAAATTTGACTGGATTGGGATGGATATAGAAGAATAACTGTTCAAGATACTAATACATGTTTAAATGTTTGAAGTTAAAGATGAACAGAGCAATAAAGTCAATGTAAATGCTGCAACTAGAGAGAATTCTTACCTGTTTAGACAATGTGGATGAAAACCAACGTTTTCTCAAATTCCTGGTTTTGGGGGTACCAGTGCAGTGTTAATGCCAAGTTAATGGCCAGTTGCTGCATGGGGATTGGATCTTAGGTGCCCTGTGCATCTATTTCCTGGGCTACCAAGTCTGTCTCTAACTCCAACACAATGCCCTGCAATAGGAAAACGAACTGTGGGAATGCCATATACAGTTGTGTCAGAAAGCATAATTCATATAAGAAATCCAGCCCATGGAAGAATGAGTGGGGGAAATGAAAAGCGGAGGAAGTGGAACACAGCATCGTCCTATCTGAACAGATATTTTTTTGGTGTGTTTTTGTGTGAAAATTAGAAAGGCTTTAATGTTCTTGATAATTTTTTTTCTTACTTGAAAAATCAGCCTCTTTTTCATAAGAACAGAACATTTAGAAAACCTCTCTGCAACCAGTTTTCATTAGAAAAGGATTAGACTGGAATAGTTTTATTCTTTTCTGTGAGTGTGTTTGAGGGTGGAGGGGTATTGGCTGAGGTTGTCTGTGGTATGGCTTCTCTTCCCAGTCACCAGGAAAGAGTAGGGAAGTTCTGGAGTCAGTTTCCTAATGATGTTATGGAACATTGAATATTTTAAGAAAGTTTAAAAACTGGTTGAGGTGAACAGTTGTCAAAAGTGGTTTCAATTTAAGCAGTTCTTTCCTGGGAATGTCCTACTTTCTGAGGTGTTTAAGGACCAATGTAGGTGCTTTCCAACCAGTGGAAGAAACTGAAGGTCCTGCAGGTCTCTAAAGCTGTGAACTATTTCCAGTGCATGTAACTTCACAGTAATGTAATGGGCAGAAATTTATTCCTGCTCTCAGCTGGTTATAAGTCTGTGCCCTGGAGCATGAAGATTAAGGTTCTTGCAATTTTTATTCTAGTTCCAGAGGCTATTAATCATGATGCTCAATCCCTTCTTGAATGTTGCTAAGCTCTTTGTTCAATATGTTCTGAGCTATTGAACCTCTTAGATCAATTACACAGTGTTTATAAAGCTAATTCTATATTTTGACCAGGAGTGAAAACATAAACCTTAGTGGGACCAGGTACTGCTTTTAAGTCAACTGTTGTTGCCTCCATTACATAGGTAAGAGGAAAACAACAACAATAAAATTATAAGATACTCAGACTTCACAGACAGGGAAAGGTGGCTAAATGCAGATGAACTTTTGCAATTTCTGGGATCTTATGTTTGCTTCTGTTCAGATTTCTCAATGGTAATTTTGGTGTTAATGTTACCTCTTTAAGGGATTGTTGACCTCCTATGTCACAGTGGGTGGTTTACTCCAGTGGATGGATGACTGCTGCCGCTGTAGTCCTGGGATTTGGTTCCCTCCATCTGGAGTAGAGCAATGCTCAGTATGTTTAGGTAGTGTGAAATTTCTTTCCTCGCTCCCCAAAAGGCAAGGGATCTTTGAGCATGGTGGACCCAGATAGACCCCTGGGACATGATTCCTCTGTTTTAATTCTTTTCTTTTTCCTCAAAACAGTGGTAACTTCACTATTCTGGTGATGTAACTAAAAAAAAAAAGCAAATTAAAAAAACCTAAACAAAAACAAAATGCCAAAACAAACAATGAAAACAATTGTACCCCAGTATTTTGTTATGTATTCTGAAAATGGCAGGAAATTGTGGTTTCTGACTATCAATTTATAAAAGGCTATCAGCTTCCAGCCAATTTTGCGGACTTGGGAGAGGACCATCTGGAGGAGAAACGGAGCATATCCAATGATTGTAGAAGAGAATCATCACCGGTATCATACTCAATTAATGCAAATGTTCAGCTGCCGAACTGCTGCATAAAAAGCTGACACAACAGCACCTTGATTTTTCCTTGGGGAAAATTTTAGTAAAACATCATCCTATTCTGGGAATGAAAATTGCCTAGCATTAAGAGCATAAGCCAAAAGTTACATGTTTCTTCTAGGAAGTGTGGTAGCTGGCTAATTTGTATGCTATAAAACGAAACCTTTCTCATGAGCCTGCCAGCAGTGTAACATGCATTTTATCATGGTGGGTTGAACAGTTTGGGACATTTCTTCCGAAAATTAAAGGTACTTCTTTTGGAAGATCTTTTTCTAGCTTAAACAGGCAAATATGACATTACTTCTTTTGAAACGCTGAAAGTTGAGCATCTCTGAATCAGTACTTCCACATGTTTGAAGGGACCCTCCCTTTCTCCTGCATTTGTTTACCCGACTGACCTCTGCTGAGAGGCTGTTGGGAGCTGGCCAGTTTCTGTTCACTATGTTGGAAAGATACCAGACTCACAAATGCTTTCATTTGTATATACTAAAACAGTTTATAAATTCAAGAATAAGTTGTACATCACGTTTTAACTAAACGGGGATTACTTGAGTTGCTTTGTGATTTTCTAAGCAAGACAAATCTGTTCATTCAGGTGACTAAGAAGTAATGTGTTGTTGTTTTTTTTTTCCCTGCTAGACTCCAAACCTCATTTACAAAACTTTCAAATATGAGTAGACAAGTTGAACTGAACAGTCCAGTTAGTATCGTCGCCTTACTCAAGACTGTGTCCTTTCAGCTTCTCAATCAGAAAGTTACCAGGAAGCACTTTACTGCAGAGGGGATATTTTTAACAGTAGAAGGAATCCTGTGGAACTGTAGAATAATTCAGGTCAGAAGGGACCTGAGGAAGTCTCTTGCCTGCTCAAAGCAGGGACAGCTGTGCAATTAGATTAGGTTACTCAGACGTCTATCTAGTCCCATCTTTAAAGCCTCCAAAGATGGGGACTTCACAACAACTCTGGATAACCTGTTCTACTCCTTGACAGTCAACAGGGTGAAAAAGTTTCTCCTTATATCCTGTCTGAATCTCCTCTTCCAATTTACACATTTTGTTTCTTTTCCTCCCACCATATGCTATCATAAAGAGGTTGTCTCTCTTCTTATAACCTCCTTATAGATACCGGGCAGCTGCTACTAGAGTCGCTTGCAAAGGTTCCTTCCCCAGGGTGACTAAACCTTGAACTGTCTTCACAGGACAAGTTCTCTAGCCCCCAGCCGTCTTCGGTGCCCTTTGTTTGTTGGTACTTGTCTGATACTGAAGGGCCCCAAACTGGACTCAGTCGTCCAGCTGTGTCTAATGAGTGCTGAGTAGGGGGTGCTGATCACTTCTCTGGATGCAGTACCTGTGCTTCTGTTCCAGCTGTTGGCCCCCACTGCTGTTTGGGTCATGGGGGCTTGTGCAGCTGCTCGCTGCCACTTTCCCCAGAGCTGTGTCTGCAGAACTGCCCCACCATTCAGTCATCCCCAGGCTGTAGTGTTGCTAGGAGGGGACTTTATTCCCCGTTGCTGGACTTGCTGTATGTCATTGTTGAACTGCATGAAATTCCTATCAGGCCATTTTTCCATCCTTCCCAGGTCTTTCTGCATGGCAGCCCTGACCTACTAACATCCCACCCCATCAGCTGCAAACGTGTTAAGAGAGCACTCCATCATCTCTTCCAGGTTGTTGTCACTGGATGGACCCCTGTCATTCTTCATTTGTTACCAGCCTCCAGACAGAATACAACCCATTAATCACTACCCTCTGGCACAATTAGCTAATTTTTTTTTAGCTCAACTAGTTGTCCAACCATCCAGAGTGTAACATCTTAATCTGAATGCAGGAATGCTGTGGGAGACTGTCACAAGCCTTGTTAAAAGTCAGTGATGTTCGTCTCTCTCATGTCTGGAAATTTAGTCATCATATCAAAGAAGGTAATTCAGTTGGTTAGGCAATTTTCCCCCTGCTAAATCCATGCAGACTGTTCCCAGTCACCACTGTTTTCATGTGCCTGGAAATGTGCTTCAAGAGGATTTGCTCCACGATTTTCCCAAGGATCTAAGTGAGGATGAGTAGCCTGTAGTTCCCTGTTGTCCTTTTGGTCCTTTTTCAGAAGGCGGGTACAGCATTTGCCTTCCTCTGATCATAGGGAACCTTGCCAATCTCTGTTCCTAAGGGATTGTTATGTCCCCTGACATCTGCTTCAGGCAGATTTGAGTATTTAGTTCTCTACTTTGCAGGCTTGAATTCTTACTTCAGACTGTCTGAAAACATTTTAAAAGAAGAAATATCCTTTCATTTTTTGTTCTAGAATTTAAAGTATTTTAAATTTCTTTCAGATGTGTATTTTTTTCCCCTGATGCTCTGCTCCCTATAGGAAATTAAGTTTATGGTTATTATGGGTGGTTTTAAATACTGTGAAGGCATTTCCAAGTTTGGAATATGGCTGATGTCTGCTTATGCATCTAACCACTTTATTACCTGGAATTTTCAGAAATTGTTATGCAGCACACCTCTGTCTTTCTTCTATAGCCAGAGTTTGTAGAGGCACTGTGGTTGCTGTGACCTGCTTAGACAAGGATGCCAAGTGCTAATGTAGGATCATAGTGCCAAAGAAAATTGTGAGTTCAGTGTTTGATGGCACTCTCTGTTTTCATCCTTGGAAGGGAGGTTGGCTAAAATTCTGGGAAAAATGGTGGTAGATTTATTTTTGGTGGAGAAACGCTGTTATGTAAATACCCAGTATCAAAGGTGTGTGTTTGAAATTAATGGTATGTGCTGAGTTTTTTCATTGCTGTCTGATCTCTCTCTAGCATCACCTGCGTCTTGAGCACCAATAGCTAGTGTTCTGAAAGAGCTTATTGTGAAGCATGATTCAGAGCTCTTAATATTTTGTTTGTCTGAAAGAGCAACCTAGATAGCATCTGTGTCTGCCCAGATGTTTTCTTGACTCCAAGCATTGCCCATTTGGCTGAACACTTGCTTCACTGACCCTTTTGCTCTTAAGTAGACTTTGGGCAGGATCCTGGAATGCCTGAGCAAATACTGTGGAGATCTTAATCTGTGTTTTGACTAATAAAAGCAGTGGCTTTCAGGTATCCCAGAAAAGGCTCTTTGAGCAAGGTGCAAAAACTGAACCATTGGCATTTTAGGTAAGGTTTATGCAAGACACATGGTTTTGTCACTACACGAATCATTCACATCTCTGCTTTGCCTGGGAAAGGTGTCTCTGTTACCTGCAGCTGGTCTGATGATCAATCTGATTATCACCTGCACTGAGAATGCAGATGACCCTTATGGTGGTGGTGGTATGGAGAAGCAGTGTGGCTCAAGGAGATGTAAGTTGCCTCTGTGCATGCCTGCTCACCCGCAACTCATTCTTGGGCGCTTTGCGCCCAGAAGCACCTTTTTGTGCTTCTGATATGTACCACTACCAGTTTTGTAGGTGTAGAATAAAATAAAAATATGAAATATAGAATGTCTTGTTTGTTATAAAGGGTTGGAAATAAACCATGCCATTCCAGATTTATTAGCTCATAAAATGATGTTGTGGGACTTCAACTATAGTGTTTTCACTATTCTGAGAAGCAGATGTTTAGCATACACATGCAAGTATGATTTATGGCTATTAAATTTGTAGCCCTGTTTTGTGGTGTGCACACTTACTGCATCCTTACATCTATCAACTAGTATAGTATTGCAACAGAAGAAATTGTGTGATTAATGTGCAATACAAATACAAGCACTGAGACCATAGTGGTGGGTAATGTGTTGCGGGCCTTATGTACAAACATTCAGGTAATAATACATTGGATTAATACCTTGTTTTTCTGTGCTTTAGTTAAAGAATAAGTAAATTATTATTGAGTATTTAGTGATACTGATTTGCATCAGGATAAATGGTTGTCCTGGGTTCATCTGTAACAGTTATTCTCCTTCCTAGTAGCTGGTGCAGTGCTGCATTTGGCTTTAGTCTCAAAACAATGATGATAACACACTGATGTTTTTGTTGTTGCCAAGTAGTGCTTACCCTGATCAAGGACTTCTCAGTCTCTCATGCTCTGCCAGTGAGGAGGGACACAAGAAGCTGAAAAGGAGCAGAGACAGGACACCTGACCTGAACTAGCCAAAGGAGTATTCCATGCCCCGGCACTTCATGCCCAGCATATAAACTGGGGACTGTTGGCCTGAAGGGAACAATTGCTGCTTGGGTTGGGCTGGGTATTGGTCAGCGGATGGTGAGCAATGGTATTGTGCATCACTTGTGTTTATTGTTTTTTTTCCTTTCCCCTTCAAGTTTTATATTCTCTCCCCTTGTTATTTCCCTTAACGTTATTAGTGGTAGTAGTAGTAGTAGTTTTGTATTATACTTTAGTTATTGGACTGTTCTTACTTCAACCTGTGGGGTTTACATTCTTTTGACTCTCCTCCCCATCCCACCCAGAGGTGGAAGCGAAGAGGGGGAGTGAATGGCTGTGTGGTTCTGAGTTACCGGTTGGGTTTAAACCACAACAATGAGGTATTGTGGAAGTGCAGTTGGAGATTAGGTCATTAACTGAGTCTTCTTAAAATACCACTTGCTATGAGATTGATGCAAAAGTGAAAGTTGTTTCATAATATTGTAGCCTACAAAAACTATTTCAAGAAAGGTCTGTGGAGAAAATTTGAGACATTCTGAAGAAAAGTAACTTTTTTTTCTGTTGCATAAAAACCTTTTAAATTGAGTTAATCCCAATCAGTCAAATATTTTGCCCTCTGGGCAGTATTTTGCTTCTTAAAATTTATTTAGCAAAAAGCTATATGTCAATAAAAAGCATATTTTTCTTCTTCAATTTTGTTATGTTGTAGAAACTATTAAAGTCTTTAGGGTTTGTGGTGTGTCGTCTTCTGCTGTTTCTTATCTACCAGGGAATGGTTTAATGTATTAATTTTGATTTATGAACGTGGAAAATCTCCAGGCCTTTCAGATGACAAGTTTCTTTAACTCTTGTATTTTGCGGCCTGTCATGGTTTAAGCCCAACCAGTAACTCAGAACCATGCAGCTGTTCACTCACTCCCCCTTTTCCCTCCCCTCTCTGGGGGGGATGGGAAGGTGAATGGAGAGAATATAAACCCCCTGGGTTGAGATAAGAACAGTCCAGTAACTAAAGTATAATATAAAACTACTACTACTACTACTAAGGGGAACAACAAGGGAAGAGAATATGAAACTAAAAAGGGAAAGCGAAAAAGGAAAAAAGCCCCAATAAACAGCAGTGACGCAGAATACAGCCACTCACCACCTGCCGACCAATAACCAGCCCAACTTGAGCAGCAATTTGCCCTTCCAGGTAACTCCAATTTATATACTGGGCATGACATGCTGTGATATGGAATATCCCTTTGACTAATTCGGGTTTTCAACTGCTTCAACCCTTTTTAGTCTATCGTGCTTTTTTTCCTAGTTTTACTGCCATCCCTCTCTCCATGTGTTTGACTCTGCATGTTACAGAGAAATGCAGATCACTCTTGTCACTTGTTAGTTCATTTAAGTAAATAAATGATCCCAGTTTGTTATGGCTTTACTATGTCATGCTGTATCAAATGTTTGGTCTAGATACTGTGTTTCTAAGCAGGAGACTAGATTAGCTACTGGAATTGGTGATTTGAAAGGTGAGTGTCAAGTCTTTGTAAAATTGGTATCTGCTCTGTGCGCAGGAGCAGTTTAATCCACTGGGATCCCAGCCATTTGAGTGGGTAAAATATTAGGAGAGGGTTTCGACTGTGCCAGCTGTGCAACTGGGAAGCAGCTGGAGTGCTGCTGGAAAGCAGTTGGCAGTGCTGAGCAGTGACAGAGGGGCTTTGAAGTCAGATTGGAGTATAAACCCTTGTGTAGCTGAAATGGTTAGAGGAAATATTTCTATACCTCTGTTATTAACTGATTATGAAGACTTGAGCTAACGGTTTAACCGCAAGCTTTGTTATGACAAATAGACTCATGAAGAATGTAGCTTATTCGGGACTGCAGTGAAATTGGTGGAGCAAAAGCAGGTTTTCTCTGTATGTTTGGTGGGGAGAGGTGGGAATGTCACTGAAATGTGCCATTGAAAAGTATTTTAAGTATTTTGTGTGTGTTCTTACACAACTAACTTAAGCATTATGCAAACAGGTAGGGTGTTGGAAAAGCATTTTAAAGGTGAGTGAAAAAAAACCCTAAGTGTAAATTTACTTTTTTATAATGTTATGATAACCTTTAAAGTCCTATGCTTTAAAATAGTTTTAACTGGAAAAGAATTGCAAAGTTTAACTGGGCGGGGAAAAGAAATACCTTTCTGCTGAAGTTTCAAGTCAAACTGCTAACCTCTCAAATGCTGAATCAGCTTTTGACAGTAATATTTCTTTCTGCAGAAATAACATTTTCAACAGATTTTTCTTAACTGGTTTATTCAGAGACTGGAAGCTAGTTGGAAGCTGAAAGTAAGGTTGCTTTGTTCTCATCTTCAGTGTATCTGCAAAAATGAGCCTGAAGCAATGATGTGCACCAGTTCTCCAATCAAAAACACACCAAAAAATAGCAATTAGAAGGATTTCTGATTTATAGTAACTGCAGGCAATAATGTACTTGTTAAAAGATAAAACTTACTTAGTTTTGTTTTTATTTTCCTTGTCTACCATTTAAAATGGTTTTATTTACTCAAAAATTTTAAATCATGGTATTAATGTATTTTAGCTCCAGTTTCCTTTTAAATGCTCCTTAAGACAAATTATATGGAAATATTTTTTATTTTCTCTTTACTAGGCCTCAATTACATGTGTCTTAATACTAAAATGTAAATTGAGGATTTACATATGTAATTTCTGAGGTTCATTGTTGTGTATTTCTTTTTTGGAAGAAATTGCGAATTTAATATAACAATTCTGTTAGTCAAAAATAGATTTTAATGATTACCAACTGATAATGTGTAACCATTTAAAGTAAATAGTTTCACATAAACTTGGAACAAGTTATAAAATAAGTTTTCATCTTGAGTAAAATGGTAAATTAAAGTTTATTTTCAATGGAATTAGTAAGTAGGACAAACTTGGATATCTGTCAGTGGCTTTTACTCTTGAAAGCCTGTCCTTATTGGGCTATGAAAGATCCAAACATAGAGACTGTGGGGTTAAATCTTAAATCTAGCCATGTGCTGTAAATAAAGGTATAGCTGAGAACCCACCTGTCAGCTGTTGTGTCTGAGAACCAAGTCACCGGATTTTCATTCAGGAGGTAATTTCCTTTTTATGGTGCACAGTAAAGAAAGGAGTTTTAATTATATTCATTTAATGGTGCTATTTCTCAGCAAAGTCATGTACTTACTGCAAAATGTTTTCCTGTGATGACCTTTTTTGCTTCTTATGTAACCATGTCTGATGTACATTTCTGTTTGTATAAAACCAAGAAACCCTACATGAATCAAAGTAACTGAAACAAAACCAAACCTCCCCAAACAAAAAACCCACAAACCCCTAAGAATTGAGTCAACTGTGCAGGTTATAAATATTATAAAATGTACTGATAAGTAAAGTCATGAGTTTTATAGTTGTGAGGGAGGTGAAACAAAGCCTGGAGTCATGTACAATGACTTTGCCATTTGTCTTCTGAAACCTCATTACACTTTGCAAATCTATTTGCCTTTATTAATGCTGATCCACTAATCCTAATTCTAGGGAGCTAAATTGCAGTATATTTCTGCTTTTTTTCTGACTGTTGTCAGTAATCTTGAAGGTAGTATTTACATCCATATTGGTCAATGTAATGTTTGGGGCCTTTTATCTGCAGTTGCTACTCATCAAGACTAAGCTAAATTTTCGGTGCCCCAAATCAAAAGCAGTATTGATGTCTTAGTAGAAATTCTGAGAGAAGGGGCAGTTTTAGTTCCTCTGAGAGCAGATAGGAAAAAGGGGGTGTTTTTTTCTGTTTTCATAATGTTTAACATGAAATAAGATAGAGGCTAGGAATTGGGGTTGAGTGATTTAAATTGAAATGATTGTTTGCTGTAGGTTTATAATGCTTAAGCATAGTAGGCCATACTTCAGCACTGCCAACCCTAAAACTGTTTTAGAAGTATTTAGGTAACACACTGTCAGTGCAAAATATGCTCATGTATTTTTGAGCAGTTCATGGTTAGGTACTGTAAGGTCATGTGGAACCAGAGTAATATCCACCTCTGAGCTGTCTGGGTGCACAGTGTTTTGCAAACATAAATATGTATGTGTTGATAGGTATGTACAGTTACACATGCATATGGATAGTGATCCAGTAAAGCTCAGAGACTGAGTTACATTTGAGAAGCTGCTTTCTATATTTTTGTTCATGAAATTTTCTGATTGAAAAGAAATACAAACAAAAAAAATCCACTTTATATAAAATGTATTTTAAAAATGCTTACAAGAAGGAAAGAGATGGTGGAGATTAAGCAATGCTGTCTCTGTGCTATTTACGCGCAGTGATGAAGAATTTCAATAAAGTGATTCCTTTTCACATTAAGTTGAGTGAATTACAGCACATTTTCTCTGAAGTGTGTACTGTGGTTCTGACATGAGTGAATTCTGGGGCTTTTAAAATATTTCAAGTGTTCTGTAGTCATGGCTGCTTTACAGTCAGTTCAGTTCAGCACTTACTAAGCACAGATCTGTAGAATAGTTTGGGTTGGAAGGGACCTTAGAGATCATCTAGTTCCAAACCCCCTGCCATGGGCAGGGACACCTCCCTCTAGAGCCCCATCCAGCCTGGCCTTGAACACTGCCAGGGATGGGGCATCCACAAAGTAATCTGGGTAAACTCTTCCAGTGTCTCGCCACTATCAGAGTGAAGAATTTCTTCATAATACTTAATCTAAAGCTCCTCTCTTTCAATTTAAAGTCATGATCCCTTGTCTTGTCACTACATGCCCATGTAAAAAGTCCCTCCAGCTTTTGGGCAGCTTTTAAGAGACCTGTCACCTGTCTCTGCCTTCCCTTCAGTCCTGACCCATCAACTCTTGGTGGGCTCCTCATCCATCCCCAGACAGAGCTCCCTGCACTCCAGCTGGTCAGTGACATAGAGGATGAAATACCCTCCTCAATTCCCCTTCCTGTCCTTCCTGAAGAGTATCCTTCTGGATACTTGTATCCTTCCATTTCAACACTTCAGTAATTACTATTACTATTACTACTGTTACTATAATTACTATTACTATTACTAATATTACTATCCTAATGCTATTATTAGGAAACATAATTTCTTTTTTTAAAGGGAATGCAATCATAGAGACATATCTGAATAGATTACAGTGAGTGAAGGAAATGGTTTTGGAAGGAAGACGTGAGCAGAGGGAGAAAACATGACATGTTTATGGTATTGAAACATAAGGCCTTTAATTTTATTTCATGTCTTTAATAGTAATTGTTGATGCTAGTGTTAAGCCAAGGTAATAGTTCAATAGCAAACTTTAAAACCCTGAGGTTCTATTGAGTGGAAGACATTAAAGTGACATTGAAGGAAATGCTCTCATTGGAGTTTGCCAACTTGTTACCAGAATAAAATTTATATAAAGGGCCAGGAATAAATGAATACATCAGATTTCACAGTACTTCTAACCTCAGAGCCAAGCTGCATTCAAATATCAGTTCTTTTCTTCTGGCAGAGAAAGTGCTGTGTTGCTTTTGGCAAGTTATTAAACATCTGAGCCTTTATTTTCCATCTGAGGGAGAAGGATATTATTATCTCTCTCAGTGGATATTGAAGATACATTTTTTAACACATCTGGAAGATACTCAGATGCTACAGTACCAGGAAAGGAGGATGGCCTTGGAAATACAAAGATGAAGCCAGATAAAAGTTAGTCAATATTGCTTTCCTTTGCCCCCAGAATACAAATAAGTTTTATCCTTTCTGAAGTGTTTTTTGGATTAGGATGGTTTTTTTAGCCTTTTGGTCCAAAACAATGAAATGAACCTTTGCTAAAACTGAAGTTTGGCACCTTCTTGTGGAAGAGTGTTTTATTTCTGATGTTCCAAGTGTAACGGCCTTCACACCACAGTCTAAGGAAAATTATTTCTACTAGAAAGTAACTAATTCTGCTCTTTAGATGTTTTAGTAAGGTAAAACCACATTTTTTTGGTGTAAATTAACAGGTAAGCGTTAATCTGTCCTACGTTTTCCCTATCTTCTGTTATAAAAGAAATAAAAGTAATCTGTTTTACTTGTTTACATTAACAATAAAGGGTGTAATGGTAATTTTTTCATATTAATACGTTGGTTGGACTTAACGGCAAGCTTACGTTGACATCTTGGTTTGTTCAGAAAGGATTTACATGCATTAAAATATTCTAGTTATATGTAATGTGTGATTCAGGGAATCCTTGTGGCATTTTAGATTTAAATTTTCTTGTGTGGTTTTGGAGCTTGAGGGTATTTTTTGGTGGATTTTTTTGGGTTTTGTTTGTTTGTTTCCACACTGTTCTGTGTATTTTCGTTCATTGGCCTTTGCTAAAGGAAGACCTGGCTTTGGGATTTTTAGCTTTATGCTTACATAATAAATTTGTGGTTTGACTTTGTGGCTTTTTTTCTTGTATGTATGTTTAGAAACCTGCTGCTATTTTTTTTTTTTTCCTAATACTGATACATAGGCTTAAAAGTGCATCGTATGGAAATGGGTTCATGCCTTTAATTGGTATTCGGTTTCATTACTTTGACTTGAGGTTTTGGTTAAAGAACAGCTGTGTGATAAGGGCAGACTTAATGTTGTTTGTATTACCTGGGTTTGAAATGAAAAACAGTAATTAAAAAATGTAAATGACTATTTCTGGAAAGTGACCCCAGGGATGCACTTGATGTATGTTGTTTGCTACAGTTTGTGCAATGGAGCCGTATTATACAGTTTAATATTCAATGATATCTTGACCCTTGGCTTCTTTAAAGTTGAGCTTTAGGAGAATACAGTTGGCAAAGTAAGAATAGAGGATGAAATGTATTAATTTAGCACAAGAAAATCCCAAACCCAAGTCCCTTGAAATTTGAGATCATATCAAACAATGCACCGACTTTGAAACCTGTATTGTCTTTCCCACAGTTGCACAAGGACTGCTACATGCTCTCACCTAGTAACCTCTGGTACTCCCTGTTTTGTGAAAGAGCCTCTGTAACTTCTACATTTGCATTGAAATGGCTTGGGAAATGGCAAGGCTCAGGCTTTGCATAATTCTGGGAATGATATGGCTGCAGTGGCTGTTTCATTTGTTTTATGATAGACACCTGCTACGAGCAGGGAAGAATTAGGGTAAGAAAATGATAGCCTAATTATTCAGGTATGGGACAAGAATTTATTTCAGATCTCTGTAAATACTACTGGCAGCCTTTGCTGTTAATCATCATATTAAACAGTCCTCAGCAGGCCAACATTATTAAGCTGCACTTTCAAAGATAGATCTGAATGGCTTGACTGCCAATTGCCAACTGGTTTTTAAAAATACACGGTCAGTAAGTAGGCCTATCAAAAAATCATTGTGCGAGTCATTTCAGTCTCAGCACTTGTTTGAAGCAGAAATACACCAGCGTAGAAATGAGTATAGACTATGAGGAATGAGATGGAGGGCATCCTGTATTCTTTATGCTGAAAAAAATCCAGATTACTCTACTTGCTTTCTCTCCCCTTTCATGAAGGTGTACAAGTGCCGCCAACAACTGTGGCGAGGCAGGAAGAGCTGTTCGTCACACTTGATAGCATGTGTGATCTGCAAAGCTAGGATGTCAGCTGCATCACTTTGCAGTTGCCAATTTTCAGGAAAGTTAAGGAGGGGTAAGAATGATCAGTAATTTTATAAATTACAGAAAATCAGTAATTTTAAAAATTACATTAGAAATCCTTGTTGTCTCAAACACTTGAAGTTCGGCAAGGGGCAGTCTTCATTCCAAAAAGAATTTTTCTTTTGCTTTTGTAATTTCATCCAACTTCTCCCAAACTTGGCACCCTGAGAGTACTTTTAATGAATGCTTATTACAGACTTCTCAAAGCATAGCTCAAACTTTCTAGGATTTCATACTGAAGAAGTACCCTTGTAGGATCAGTGCTAACCTACCTGTGCACATGCTGCAGCATGAGATGGGACTTCCATCTGAAAAGAGGCAGAGCCAGACTGCTACTGGGACGTATCCCTCAGGTTTCAGATGATAATTTGAAGCACCTGGAGGATGTAAGAGCAAGGATGCTATTTTTCCGCTGAGTGTATTCAGTGCTTCTAATACATGCAGAAAAAGGAGCCCAATATGGAATTTGCAGGGTGCGGGAAGGTGTTGGGAAAGGACATTAGTGTGTATGAGTATGTATGAAGGGTAAAAGCACAAGAGTGGGCTAGAAGGAAATGCAGCATTAGAAGTTTTAGGGTGGGAAAGAGTTTAGGAGTGTGTGGGAAGATGGTATCTAGTATTTGGTGCACAAGGTCCTTTTGGGGATTCAGCTCTTTCTGTGGAGTCTTCAGTCTCCCCATTCTGTTTCAGCAAATAGGCATGAAACTGATACGCATGCCTTACACATAGCTGATCCATTTTGGGATGGAAGCTATTACTGTTGTCACTTTTTAAACTTAATTACGGCAGCCTGTGATCTAGTCTTCCTGTTAGCAAGATAGCTACAGATAAATCTGTGTGAGAGATATGGATCAATAGGTATTTTAGAGGAAGGGGCAATGTTACATACAGTGGATTTGAACCAGAATGCCTTGTTAAAATTTATCTTTAGCTGCACCTTTAGTTTCTTGCACTTATTTTACTCATTTTTTATATTGGAGTTTCAGTGTTGCCAGTCCTGGCAACTTAATTATGAGTCTCGTAACCTTTGTTCTTGTTCTGAAATGTTTAGAATTTGGCATTTATGTGACAATTGTCCTAGAATTTCAAAAGTAACTAAGAGATGAAATCCATGTGTATACTGAAGACCTACTTAAAATTGCATTGGGGATGTTGAGTGTCTTTTGTAAACTGCCATAAACCTTTTTTCTTTTTTTCTTTTCTCATTAGACCAAGGAAGGCAACAGAACCTGGGGGAATATGAATAAACGAACTGTTTTTGTGCTGCTGGTACTGGCCTTCAGAGAAACTGGGAAAGGTGGTGTCCCCCTTCTCAGAGCTGTGAAAACCGTGATAAAACCGATTAGCCATCTGTGCCTGTGTTGTAATTGGTGGTTTCTGTTGTCATGGGCAGTTAAAGAACAACCAGACTTTTGTGAGTTTATCTCTCAATGTACTGGTTGCACTGAGGTTAATGAGACTCCCTAGGAGTATAAACACGTCATGTGTAAGTGTAGAGTATGAGGTGTGTATTTTTATTGTAACATTTCAAATAGAAACTATTTATTTGGGAAGTGTCAAGTCTGTGGTTGGCATATGAAATTCAAAGGCAGCTGTGAGACATTTTGAAGTCATCTTATGCATGGTTTTTGATATCCCTGTGGCCTCAGTGGAATCTTAGATGGAATTCTTTTTGTCTAATTTTTGTTGCCTCAGTAATCGTATCTGTTCATACTCAGTCTTTTTACATTTTGAATTATTTCCATAACCTTTCCTGAGGACAAACAGATATCCTGATAGATATATGAGCCTTCAGTATTCTAAGCTCTAAAAACATTGCAAGATTTTTTTCAGTCATTTTTGTCAAAAGTTTGTCAGACAGCAGCCATAATGTTATGCTGGAGTACCTCACACATACATGTTCCCTCAAAGACATCTAGTTCTGCTGGGAATTATACCTCAAAAGAGTTGTTCTGTAGCATTTACATTTCTGAGGCCTTCAAACCTTTCCTCAGTGAAACTTTAAGTTGACATTTATCCTTGAATTGCTCTAGGGGAAACATAATTTATAAGTTTTGATGCTTCTCGTGTTCTAGATCCACTTAGATTCTTATTTAAACGCAGTATTGTTTTTTTATGGTAGAACTTCTGTTTTGCTCCTGATCCTGTAAAAGGTTTTGTAAACAGAGGATTTCATCCAATAAAATGGGATCTACACATAGAATATCTTATGTTGGAAGGGACCCATAAGGATCGTTAAGTCCAACTTCCTGCTTTTTGCAGGACTACCTAAAACTAAACCGTATGATTAAGGGCATCGTACAGACCCTACTTGAACTCTTGACAGGTTTGATGCCATGACCACTTCCCTGAGGAGCCTATTCCAGTGACTGACCATCCCCTCAGTGAAGAACCTTTTCCTGATTTCTGGTCTAAACCTCCCCAGACAAAGGTTCATACCTTTTCCTTGTTGCTGGTCATGTACATTTGTGTGTAGGCTGGGTTGTTTTTAATTTGGGTTACACATTTAAAGCTGAGTAAAGTTTGCCTAATGTTATGTGGGAGTCTAATTGTTACTCATTGGCATTATGTGAGGTAGCACAACCTGGCTGAAGATGGAATGCTTTATTTAAATATCAGACCCTAGACAGCATGAGAGAAACAATTATATAAAGTTACAGCAATTACATTGTTCAGATTGCAAATTAATACTTTTCTTTCAACAGAAAGAAAAGGTACATTATGGCTAAGAGCACGTAACTAAAACAAGTATGTACCTTGCTGCAAGTTCTTTCTTGGCTTTCTTTTTTTTTTTAATAGTTAGTAACACTGTTTTCTGAATCAGTTCTCCTCTTACCTCTGAACTGTTCTGCTTCTGAACACTGAAACAGAAGGCAAGGGAAGGTGGAGTTCCCTCCCTCTTTTGCTTGAATAGGTGGCCATGCAGGCCATGGACACTCGTCTCGCCTCTCTGTCTATAAAGAGTCTGATAGAGTGGAGTGCTATTTAATGACTAGACTGCTAGGGTAATACTAATTTTATTTTAAAGTTTTAATTAAAACATCTTACTAATTGAGAGAACAACAGAACAATCAAGTATCAGTGATTCTTCGTAAGAGAAGTTTTTTAACATCCAGATTGTGAAGAAATTGTGTTCACTGCTGCATAGTTTGGTCCATGAACCATGTAGCAAGTGCTGCCTCATTTTTTTGAGAGTTTATGGTTCCTTTCTGGAAAAGAGTGTGAGATTTATCTTAAGAAAATAGCTGAAACAATACATTATTATAATTTTAGCTGCATCTAGATAGCCGTGGGACCTCTTGGATTATGAGGATGACTGATTTAAAGGGGTTTGGCTTTGTTTTATGGTACAGTAAGAATCCTTTCTGTAGTAATCTTCTGCTAAACCAGTCAGAAATAAAATATAGTTCCAGGTTTGTTTTTTCCCCCCAGGAGATTTTGCAAGTGGGTTTAGTCTTGTGAGAGTTCTGAAGAAGGAAGTAAGTGTCTGAGTATCGAGGCAACTATGCTTCAGGAGAGATAAATGGCTACCTCATTCTTCTCCTCCAAAATAGTTTGTTATGTGCAGAGTTTAGATACCTTCTGGAATAGCCAGAACAAAAATAATGAAGTATCAAAGTAGTGTATGGTGTCTCTGAAATATGGAGGTTTTTTTCATGGTGTTTGGGAGAAAACACACCCTTCCTCCACCTCCCCACCCCCAATACTGCAGAGAGCTCTTATGCAAAACTGTAAATGTTCAGTATTTTATAGACTTTCTGGCTTGAAACATTGTGCTGTAGATCCTGCAGCAGTGACTGAAATGGAAGAAAGTACCCATTCTCAACTTCCAACCGGTCATTTCTATGGAATTATTCACCTGTTTTTGTCATAAGCCTTAATTTCTTCTCTTTCCTCATGTGGTAGGGAGTCTTCTACTTGACACAAGAGAGAGACATAAGCTAGATAGACAGATTAATCAATGTATTTGTTTCCATGTCATTTAACTAAAATTAATTTCATTTGCATTTGAATTTGTTAGACTGAAATAGTATGTTTCCTCTAAAATTTCTTATTGAAATTCAAGAAATTACTGAATATCTGAAACAAGGTAATGGAAATCCTCTCCCTCCTCCAAAATTAGTATTTTGCTTCTTTTTTTAATTATTAAAACCTTTGGGGCTTATTGAATTTTCTTGATAGGTCACAAATATTTGCTCTTGAGATGAATAAATCAAATCTGGTGATGTAAAAACCATCTGCAGCCTTCTGCAACCACCGTGTGCTTCATCACATGAAAATCTATGTTCTTCTACTTCTCAAGAAGATGGTAGAGCAGGGTATCTCCAGGGAGTCTGTTTAAGAGCATACTCTAATGAGGTCCAGCTCCAGAGGTGCTGAAATACAAGGTCTGAGGAGGTTAAAAAACCTAGATGGAATTTTCTGTGAGAGTGAACACGTAAGGTGCTGAGGCTGTGTTACCACTACTTGTGTTTTGTAGAGGTAGTTTTTATAGTACGAGGAAGAGGCTTTTTTCTCCAGTCATTTCTGAAGTTCTCAATCTTCAACAGCTCCCTCCTTTTGAGATCCTCTCTGTTTCTTGCGTAAGATGTCCTGGGAAAACAGATAAGCTGCTCAACATGCATTAGAGCTTTATCAATTTCTGGACTGAAGTGCCCTTCAGTGAGAATGCCCAGGTGAATGCAGTCTTGTTGTCTGAATTCCTGAGATAAAATGGGAGCAGTCTGCAAGGGGCTAGTGACTCAAATGGTAAAGGGCTTTATAGGTCAAAACTAACACTTGGAATTTAACTAAAGAACAGATCAGTATTAGTGCAATACCTGCAGTTCTGGTGCTTGTTTCCTGTGAGGACTTGACTCAGCATTGCATAAGGTTGAGCTTCAACACACCTCTTTGATATACATCATTCTGTGCTGATTTCATTAGGAAAGAACACAGGTATGGGTAACTGCAGTGGAACTCTTGTCCATTAGGTAGTGGACAAATGTAGCTGGAAGTAGGGGAGATGATTCTCACAGCTGCTACTCATATTTGATCATGAGAACCAGCAAGATTCCTGAATCGGGTCTTACTTGAGTGGTTTTTTTTTTTTTTGTCAACAACTTCTTTAATCTCATACCACAGATTTTCCAATCATTGTGGTTTGCGTGATGCTTATATATTCATCACATCTATCATGTATCCCATGCAAATCAGGTGAAATACCCATTATTGAGACCTAGAGGAGAAAGGTGACTGACGCTCCAGGTAGAAGGTAGAGACATAGAAGAGAGATTAAAAAATGACACATATAAAAAAAAAAGCTGTTTTTTTAGTTGAACTGCCAAAAGTTGCCTAAAGATTCTACAAGATAGACTATTTGGATGATAAAAGAATAATGGTATTTCATGCTGAAATGTACAGACTTAGGCATATGAAGAACTTAATTGCAGCTAGGGATATGTAAGAGTGAGTCTAAACAAATTACATTATTCTGGATAAGAATTACAGGGTCATTGAATAATAGCTTGAAGATAGTGATTCAGTGTTCAGCAGTAGTCTAAAAAATAGGTAAGCCTTCAGAAAATAATTTGAAAAGAAAGGAGAACAAAACCAAAACTGCTATCATGTTATTGCAGAAATTCTCTTTGTGTAAATGTCATCTCAAATATTAGCCATCATAAACCAGAAATGACACAGAAGACACAGAGAAAACGAGAACGATCAGTTACAAGTGCAGTATATCTTCCATAGAGTTGAAGGTAGTTCCTACTTACTGAGAAATAATCAGGTTTTTTGGTTTGGTTTTCAGAAGAAGGAATGGTTTCTAACTGTGTAAAGTTCTACTAACCTGGAGGACAAAGGTATAAATGAGTTCAAAAGTGAAGGTCCTTCACAAAGTTGTGAAGGATAGGTCTGGATTTAATCTTTGAATTATGAGGTAAACTGCTGGTGATTAGAAAGATAAAACAGGAGGAGCACATTTGCCTGTCCTTGTCCTCTAACAAACTTGGTTGCTTTCAAAAACAGGCTAGAGGAACTTGTATTCTGAGCTTGTATGATTATCACCATGTATGTTCCTCTGACAGCTTTCAGTTATGTTAATATTAAAAAAGTTGATTTTTTTCTTTTTTTTTTTTAAAAAATTAAGGCTTTCTGCCTATTCTACAGTGATGACCTGTTAGATAACAAAAAGATTGTAACATTTCTAGAGGGAGAGCTGAGAACTGAGCCTCCATTCAGCAGAACCAAGAGGAAAGAGATTGATTTGTACACCTTACCGTACAGTACATTATATATGAACCTGTAATCTATATTAGTTTGGCATAACTCATTCCCTGACATAAACACATCTGTTCTGTTACTGTCCCCATAATAATAAGGTGACAGCCATAGAGACTGATGCATATCATGAATGTTGAATCCATTAAGGTATCTGAGATGGTAGTGAATCAGTTATTTGTTCTTCCACATGATGAGTTTGTGGCTTCATTTTCTGTAGATTGCTGTAATTAACATGCTTTATAGTGTCTCATATTTCTCAGTAACTTCCCGTGACAAAGAGGAGAACCTTAGATACGTGCCAGTGGTACTTCTCAACAGAGTGTACCATGGCTCCAGGGCTGGTGGTTCTTCTGCTGCTTGTCTCAGCTTGAAAATGAACATTGTGAAGAGTAAAAATATAAACAGGTTGTTGACCTGTTGAAAGGTTGTGAGGAGCCTGGAACAATTGCTGAAATTCTCTCACACCGCAGAACACCATATTTAGGATTAAATTTCACTGCTGTGAGGTTCTTTCTTCTCTCAGTTGCAGTTATCTCTGAAAACAGAACCGATCAGATGGCTCCTTTAGCAATGGCTAGGAGATGTCTTGTGAGATTCCCTTCCTTGCTCCAGGTTTGATTTGATATTTGGACACTAAATTTCAGGAAGGTGAGAATTAGGGCAATTGTTCTGCCAGGATTCCACTGGAGGTATATGCAGGTAAACCTCATATAAATGCACAGTCATGTAAACTTCTTTGAGTCTTAACCTCTTCTGTTCACTAATTTGGGGTACTTGAAGGTCCCACATGAGAGAATGCAGACAAGAATAGTCATGACATTGCCTCAGTTCCCTCCTACTGTGAATGCCAGTGGGAGAAAGGCTCTGACATTTCACTTGGTTTTGTCCCGGTTTTGGCTGGGATAGAGTTATTTCCTTCCTAGTAGCTGGTGCAGTGCTGTGTTTTGGCTTAGTCTGAGAACAATGCTGATAACACACCGATGTTTTAGTTGTTGCTGTGTAGCACTTATCCTGATCGAGGGCTTTTCAGTCTCTCATGCTCTGCCAGTGAGGAGGGGCACAAGAAGCTGGGAGCAGAAACAGGACACCTGACCTGAACTAGCCAAAGGGGCGTTCCATGCCACAGCACGTCATGCCCAGTATATAAACTGGGTGGAACTGGCCAGGTGGGACTGATCACTGCTTGGTGGTGGGCTGGGTATTGGTCAGTGTGTGGTGAGACATTGTATTGTGCATCACTTCTGTTTGGTGGGGTGTTTGTTTTTTTCCTGTTTGTTTGGATTTTTATTTTTGTTTGTTTTAGTTTTATGTTTCCTTGTTACTTCCCTTTTCATTATTATTGTCATTATTAGTATTATAGTTAATAATTAAACTGTTCTTATCTCAACCAATGGGTGTTTTTTTTTTCCCGAATCTCCTCCCCATACCTCTGAGATGGGGAGAATGAGCGAGCAGCTGCTTGGTACTTAGTTGCCAACTGGGGTTAAACCACGACAGGTTTCCAGGTTGGTACTGTAGATACTCCATCATTCTTCTTCAATGCCAAAAGTGTTGTCCTTCTTTAATGGAGCAGTTGTATTCACCTCATCACTCACTGTTGTCTTTTGTTGAGAAAATACAGGGTACATTTAATTTTAAAGTAAATTAAATTTCAGGCTTCAAGTCAATCCATGAACACCTTCTCAAGCTGTCTAGCATTCTGTAGAAGTAGTTTCTATGTATACTATAGAGGCCACAGAGGAAGCTCTCAGGAGTTCTGATTAATTTTCTGAAACTAATCTATATGATGCCTAAGGTAGTTTGCCATAGCATCTCACTTTAGGGTTGCCTTCAGGGTTTCATCACTTCATAGTCTAGATTGCCTTAAAGCTATAAATTGGTAGGATGCTTATTTCCATATAGTTTCTGCTCTTTCCTCAGAGACACCAGGGTCATGGCCTGTGGAACCTTGAATTCATAGGTCATGCGATCTTTTGCTGTGACCCTCAGTGAAGTTTTCAGCAGAAATTTTGATTATCCTTTAAAATGAAGTTTGTAAAGGGATAGAGGCAGCTGAGCAGTGATGGTGAGCTGGAGTCTTTCTCTTGTATGTAGGTAATTCAATTCCAGTGTAAGAGTTGTCAACAGTTACTCCCATCTGAGGGTTGTTTCTTTTACTGTTCTCATGGTATGAATTCATCATTTGCATTATGTGACAAACTTGGGACTGAAACAGTGGCTCAAAGGAACAATGCTTTGTGAAGAACAGAACTGATGTGATTATTTCAAAGTGGATTCTATAAACACACAACTTACTGTAGCTTATCTACGTTATAGGAATGTGGAGGTTTATTTGGCCTTGTTTTTTTTTAACTACGTTTTGTGCATAAATACTTTTTTTAGTTAGAAAAATCGAGATTTTTCCATAGCATTATAGAAAGACATCAGGTGATATAGGAAAGAAAAAAAAAAAGAACCACAAAGCCTTTCATGTGAGTGCCTCAAAGTGAAAATGAGGGAAGGCTAAAATCCAGTGCTTTCAAATAAAATATGAGAATTTTAGTGCATGACACATTTAAACTTGAGAAAGAGATGAAGGTGAACTCATCTTTTTGTGTTAAGTTTTAATTCATTTATAGAAAGCTTTCTTCTCCTAGCTATAATGCTATGGATGACTTTGAAATGGGATATCATTGGGCTTTGTCCTTCTATGGGATTGGCTGTAGCAATATATGTAACTCAAAAAAATGAAACATTTTCAGGGAGTCTTCCCTGGGGTTTATACTGGTACATATTAAAAACCTAGTGTGAATTCTTATGTCTTCCTAAAGAAAAACTTTGTAAACTGTATCTCTAGTATTCAACATTAATGTTTTTGTCATAGAAATACTATTGCACTTTCCTGATTAGCTAGATTTGGTTTAGGTTCCGTTTTTTGGGGGGAGGGGGTATGCTAAATACAAGAATTGTCAGCTATGTGGTTTTAGGAATTGCATGTCATATTATATAGTTACTTTAATTAAAGCTACTCCACTAAGCTATCTTACTGATTGTTATCTACTTCCAGACAGAGTGCATACATTTGAATTTATACTGCTTGAGTTCTTTGTGGTGTTTTTGAAAAATGACTGGCTGATTTTCTGAGTAGTCTAGGTTATGCTGCTCTGTATTCAGTACAATAGTAACATTAAGTCGTAGTGCCAGAACATGAGGTTATGTGTATATGCAGGTACGTCATAAGTCTTGGGAATTATGGTGCATTTTTGGTCTATAATTTTATTTATGTATTACAAAGGTGCCTTCATTTCTGTTGTGAAATGTTGCTGCTGTTGACAACACAAATAACTGTATAATGCTGAAGATGAATGACTGCCATCTCTTACTGTCTTTCAGCTGGGGATGGGGAAATCAGGGAAACAAGATGCAGCTTATTTTACCTAACAGTTGATATAGGCTTTGTACTCTTTCCAGATAGCCTTTTTTTTTTTTTTTACAGCATAATTTTAAGGTATTATAAAAGCACAAACACAGTACTAGGTGGGTTAGAATTCTCTCTGTAGTAGTTGGGTTTGTTTTTGCAAGTAAGAGTGGGATGTGGCTGGCAGAAGACTGTTTTTTATATAGCAAGGCATGCTATATTATTGCAGGGTAACGTATACTGGAGTCCTGTTTTGTGTCTGACTAGGTGTCCACCCCCAGTGGAAAAGCATACAGATTATTAAAAGTCAAATGATGATGAAATTCCATACCTTGACTAAGCTCAGCATCTGGTATCTGTGTGTGTTAACTGCTGATCATGCTGCAGATGGGGCTTTTGCATTTCTTCTTATCAAGTACTTCTGGCTAATAATTAGAGGCTAACAGAATTCCTTAGAACAGTATTTATGCAGTACCTTGAACTAAGAGCTTAAGAAAAAAAGAGTAAAAAAAAAATGGTGAGGCTTGGAAAATAGTATTCAACTTCCCTAAGAGGAAATCCTAAATCATGTTGAAAGAAATCAAGTTCTTATCATAGATGTATCGCACCAAAATGTTTTAGTCTGAATTATTTTATTTATATGAGATCTTTAATAGCATAGCAAGGAACACAGAAGTATCTATCACAGATAAAACAATCTCAGTGTAACTGTGTAATAGTGTTCACAGGAAGATCTGGCTTTTCTAGGAGTGTCGGGGTTAGGTTTTCCTATTGCACAGAAAGCATATAGTTGTCCAAAGTCATTGGATTAATATTTTATATGCAAAGACTGTTTTCACTGAGTTGAAAATGTATATGGACTGGTTTAAGTATTTTTCAGATGCGTAAGATCATTACACAATGCTCTCCATGTTGTTGTTGTTCCCTTTGAACTTGAAGTTTAAATATTCTTTGTAATGCAAAGTGTATTTGAAATCAATCACTAAAACCACAAAATCTCTTTTTTTTTGGTTTTAAAAGTTGCAAAAATAATTGGCACTATGTTACATTGCATTTTATTTCAGACAGTGACTTTTTAAATGAAGTTCTATCATACCACATAGTGCAGATGGTATAGTTCAAATATTGGTATAATGAAGCAAATTTAACAGCATGGTGTACTTGGAATAACTTGTCACGCATTCCATTGTGCAAGATTATCCGCTGCGTCACTTGCCATCTTAAGAGAAAAAAAAATATTCCTTGCATTCAACATATTTTTGTTACTTCTGGGTTGTTTTATTAAAATTATGTCTTGTGTACTCTATGTATTCTAACTTCAAACTAAACCCGTACTTGCCAGTTTAGGGAAGGAGCCATATTTTGTGATCACCTGTGACAGTAAGGAACTGAACTGGACTTGTACAGGTATTGTCCCTTCCAGTCCTCTCTATCTGAATACAAATTGTTAAGCATCTTGTTAAATCAATTTTTATGAAGAATTTATGAATTTTTTTTTTTATGGCCTGGGAAGAATACAGGGTCGTTGTCTGGGAAGTTAGGGACCAGGTTAGGAAAGCTAAGGCCCAGTTAGAATTAAATTTGGCTAGGGATTTTAAGCATAACAGGAAGGGATTCTATAGGTACATAGTGAATAAAAGACAGACAAGGGACAATGTAGGCCTCCTCTGGAAGCTATTGTTAGAGCTGGCTGCACAGGATTTGGAGAAGGCTGAGGTTCTGAATGACTTCTTTGCCTCAGTCTTCACTGGCAAAGGCTCTGACCACACCACCCAAGTCTTGGAAGGCAGACACAGGGACTGTGAGAATGAAGGCCCTAGGCCCATTGTAGGAGAGGATCTGGTGTGAGACCATCTTAAAAACCTGAACATACACAAGTCCATGGGACCTGATGAAATCCATCCACGGGTCCTGAAGGAGCTGGCGAATGAAGTTGCTAAGCCACTGCCCATCATATTTGAAAAATCGTGGCAGTCAGGTGAAGTTCCTGATGACTGAAAAAGGGAAATATAACCCCCATTTTCAAGAAGGGGAAAATGGATGATCCAGGGAGCTACAGAGCAGTCAGTCTCATCTCTGCGCCTGGCAAAATCTTGGAGCAGATTCTCCTGGAAGGCATGCTAAGGCACATGAAAATCAACAAGGTGCTTGGTGACAGCCAGCATGGCTTCACTGAGGGGAAATCCTGCCTGACCAATTTGGTGGCCTTCTATGATGGGGCTACAGAACTGATGGACAGGAGTAGAGCAGTTGATGTCATCTACCTGGACTTGTGCAAAGCGTTCAACACTGTCCCGCATGACATCCTTGTCTCTGAATTGGAGAGACATCAATTTGATGGATGGGCCACTCGGTGGATAAAGAACTGGCTGGATGGCCACACACAAAGAGTTGTGGTCAATGGCTCAATGTCCAGCTGGAGACCAGTAACGAGTGGTGTCCCTCAGGGATCGGTGTTGGGACCGGTCTTGTTCAACATCTTTGTCGCTGACATGGACAGTGGGATTGAGTGCACCCTCAGCAAGTTTGCCAATGACACCAAGCTGTGTGGTTTGGTTGATACGCTGGAAGGAAGGAATGCCATCCAGAGGGACCTTGACACGCTTGTGAGGTGGGCTGATGCCAACCTCATGAAGTTTAACCATGCCAAGTGCAAGGTCCTGCACCTGGGTCGGAGCAATCCCAGGCACAGCTACAGGTTGGGCAGAGAAGAGATTCAGAGCAGCCCTGTGGAGAAGGACTTGGGGGTGTTGGTTGATGAGAAAATGAACATGAGCCAGCTTCAGTGTGCACTTGCAGCCCATAAAGCCAACCATATCCTGGGCTGCATCAAAAGGAGTGTGACCAGCAGCTCAAAGGAGGTGATCCTGCCCCTCTGCTCTGCTCTCATGAGACCTCACTTGGAGTATTGTGTACAGTTCTGGTGTCCTCAACATAAAAAGGACATGGAACTGTTGGAACAAGTCCAGAGAAGGGCCACGAGGATGATCAGGGGACTGGAGCACCTCCCGTATGAAGATAGGCTGAGAAAGTTGGGGCTGTTCAGCCTGGAGCAGAGAAGGCTGCGTGGAGACCTCATAGCAGCCTTCCAGTATCTGAAGGGGGGCCTATAGGGATACTGGGGATGAACTGTTCATTAGGTACTGTAGTGACAGGACAAGGGGTAACGGGTTAAAACTTAAACCAGGGGAAGTTCAGGTTAGATATAAGGAGGAAGTTCTTTACTGTGGGGGTGGTGAGGCACTGGAACAGGTTGCCCAAAGGAGTGGTAGTGTGAGGTTTCCCTGCCCATGGCAGGGGGGTTGGACCTAGATGATCTTAAAGTCCTTTCCAACCCTAAGCATTCTATGATTCTATGACACAGAAGGTGGAAGCAGGGACAAGTAACACGGAAAGGAATACAGCAACATCTTCCAAGCATGCAGAAATTCAGTTAGGAAAGCCAGTGCCCAGCTAGCATTGAATTTGTTGAAGGATTTCAAAGGCAACAAGAAGGTCTTCAATGCAATAAATGCCGATTTTTTTTTTCTTAATACAGTAAAAATAATTAACTTGGGAATACAGGACTGTTTGGCTTCTTTGTGTTAGATCCCATTACTCTGTGGGCTGTTTGGCTTGTTTTCTGTTTGAGTGCCTCGGTCCAACACCTTGCTTGCTTCTGGACTGCAGTTCTTGTTTTCTCTGGCTTGCCTTCTGTGCTCCCTTTTGCTGTGGATGTCCACCACATTCCTCTTAACGTGGTGCCTGTTTTTTGGCACATACTGGTCTTTGGAGGTGCTTGCTCACTATCTTTCTTTTTCCCTGAGGATCCTTCTGCCCTGTTCTCCGTCATCCTCAGACAAATTTGATGTTGACAGAATAAGGACAAGAAATGTACGTGTTTTGAATGTATTTTCTTATCATTTCAACTGGAAGCTTTTTTTTTATGTTTTCTTTGGACCTCCATGCTTGAGACACCTAATAAAAAAAAATTATAGCCTAGAGAGTGAAAGGGTTTTTTTTTGCTTTCTTCAAAGTGGGACTCTGTGGCAGAGCCCATTTTCGATGGTCTCGTGATGTGGGTCACTGGAGCTGCCTTGGGCGTGAGCCAGGGCTGTGTTTCATCTGATCATTGAACCTCCTTGATACATAAAAATTAATCATATTTCTGTTTGTCCGGGATGTCCTCTCTGTTGAGCTGCATTCTTTCTCTCCTGATGGTTTCACTTATGTATAGGTTACTGTTGCCTGTCCTGACATAGTCTGTCCAGTGCTCCCCCAACTCCATGAGGTTTCTGGGGAGCCAGGAGCCATCTGAAGGACAGGCCAGCAGGGGTTGCTGTAGGAGTAGGAGATGGAGAAGACTCGCTGCCTCTTTTTCAGAGAAGCCCTCCCTAAGGGTTTGCTCCTGCTGCCCTCTTTTCGCTTCTACAGCACCCAAGCTCGCTTGGGCTCAGCAGTGGCTTCCCAGCACAGAGTAGGTGTCTGCTGCTTTACTCACAGCTTTGCATATTTTGTATGTTAATAAGTTAAATACTGCCATTCATCCTTATAATGCTAAAGCTAACTTCAGAGTTCAGATATGGCTCAATACATTTAAAATGTTTTTTCATATTTGTTTTTTCCATAAATTCGGACAGTGTCATTCGT
The DNA here is from genome assembly GCF_033815535.1 of Pezoporus flaviventris. Classification (NCBI taxonomy): domain Eukaryota; kingdom Metazoa; phylum Chordata; class Aves; order Psittaciformes; family Psittacidae; genus Pezoporus; species Pezoporus flaviventris. The sequence continues at coordinate 15,435,996 of NW_026892595.1, forward strand.
AGTGCTTATTTCCAGATGCCCATAGATTATTACTTTAATATCATTTGTCACTCAAGAACTTGCAGATTTCCTTCAGGACTGGAATGTAATTGAATTGGGAATGCTTAGTTGCATCCTTTTGATTGAATGTGGAATTTTTTTTCCTTAATTCCTATGAAATTACCATTAGCTAATTTGGCTGCAGTTCTGTGTTGGGTTGAGGCAGTGCTCCATTGTAAATCAATATATTTTCAAAAAGACTGCTGTAAATTGCCTGGATAGCATATGCATGGTTACTTTGGCTGCAATGCTGCTGCAGAGCCTCATACTCTGCCTTTCTGGGAACTCCACAGGCAAGTCCATCATATATTTAAAAAAAAAAAAAAATCTTTTTAGAAAGAGCATGGTATTGCTGATGAAATTTAGACAGGGAAATGTTGTAACCTCAGTGCTCATCTGTACCTTTTATATTTTGCTCCACTAGGATTACCTTGTCTTGAGGGATTTCTTTGTTTTCTGCTTTAGATTTCCCCCTTTCTTAGCTGTAGTACAGCCGTACCATTTCAGCTTGCTAGTGCAGAAAGATGTTGTGAATTCAGTTGCTGAATGAGCCCAGCCTCATTGCAAACACTAACATTGCTAGAGAGATGCCAAAGAGTTGCAGGTGAATCTAACCTGATCTGGGCAACAGCAAAACGGTAAGATAGGGCTTGTTTAAGTCTCTGGGATTAATTGGATGCTGGGGTTTCCCGTTTCAACCTGAAGCCTAGTTATCACATGCTTCCAACTTGAGCAGGATTCATTCTGTGCATGTCAGGGTGGGTTTTCTCGGGAATGCTTAAAATCCAGGCAGCGGGAGGTGATGGGAAGCTGGGAATGCCACATGAGACCTCTCGGCAGCCACCCTGGTGAGACTCCCCAGCAGCACTGCCTGCGGTTTGTAAATATCAGGGAAAAGGTAGGGAAAGCCTTAAAAGCAATGTTTTTCTTGGTACAGCTTTGTATTTCTCTCTCTGGCAGCCTTATTTATTATTGTATTAAGAGGATAGCATGGACAATTTTTTCCAATATATGCTTGGCTGAACGCCCTCTGGGACGAGTAAGTGAAGGACGTGATCAGCCACTTTTTCATCTCTGCTAACAAGTCTGTGCATCTTGCTGAATGTAAATAAATGTCTTTATCAGTTGCATATTTGCTTTGTGGTGGAAGATAAAATTAAAATGATCCTTTAAAAATGCATGCTGTATCATGGATGACAGAATATCTTTTTGCCTTGTTAATCTCTGATTATTTTATTTCTTTTGCATGTATTTAATAAAACAAAAAGTGAGGTAGTCATTTTAAGTAGTCATTCTTGTATGCTTATGTAGGAGTGTGTTGGCAGTGGTTTGGATCTTAGTGGAATATTTCAACATATGAAAGCTTAGAGCAGCAGCATGCTCAGGGAAAGACAGGAGGAAAAAAGCAGCTGTTATCATCAGTACAAGACAGAAAGATTCAAATGTGGCCATTGTATGGAATAATTTGAATTATTTTGATGACTTAACTGACAGCTAGTATATTACGGTTGTAGATCGAGCTGTAGATCAACCTCAACAGAAATCCAGTCGAACTGTCCAAAAAAATGTTTAAGCATATGCTCTAGGATTTAAAGGAAACTAACTATGGTAGTAATGGTAGAGTGATGAAATGTTTTTTGCTGTTAATAGTTAAGTGTAAGAGCAGAGGGTTTTCTTTCTAGAGGAAGCATGCTTATACTTTATGCAGTATGTGAATTATACTCCAAGAAGAGATCAGTCGTATATCAATGTGGGATCAAACAATTAGTTTGACAGGTGTTCAAGTTTGCTTTTTCTGTACTTGCCAATTGAGGCTTTTTTCTTCTTTGTCACTGAGATGATTAAAAGGGGAAGATTCGCTCCTATCCCAATTATTTTCTGAAGGTTTCATTATTATTTTGCTGAAGTTCCTTATTTAAGAAAAAAAATAAAAAAAAAGTGTGACGCTATATATGCTCCCATGTGAATGATGGGAAGTGGGCCATTTCACACCCTACACAAACTTAATTTGCATAGTTTTGTCTCAGAAGGTAGAGATGCTTTTTTTTTTCTTGTTCAAGAATAACCTTGAATGTTTCTATTGCAATAATTATGTCAGCTACAAGCGATTTTTGTGTGTGACTTTTGCTGTCATACGTATTAATAAATTGCAAACCTTCAGTGCATTTGCCATTGTTTAATGCATAAAAGTAATCCAACCATTTGTGTTTTCTCTCATGTTGTAAAAGCAATGAAAGTCCAAAAACTTTTAGGGACATGGGATTTTTTTAAAGCCATTTTTAAATTGCAGGTTTTTTTCTTAATGATATTTTTCCGTCTATGTATATTTGTGAAAGATGTTGCTTCCACTAGATTTCTTCCTCCAAGTGCTTTTAATCCCCAAATGTTACACCATCAGCTCTGTTCACTGTATTACTACTGTGTCTGGACATGTCCCATTTTAGTTTTTCAAGCTTAAGAAATCAATAGTGTTTTGAACATTTTTTTATTGATAAATAATATTCTCTATGGTATTGTTTACTTAAACAAAGATTCCAAATTAACTTGAGGTGAAAATAACATATAATATGTAAAATGTGGCCAAAAGTTAAGAATGCATATGGGAAATATAAGACATGCATAGTTTTAATGGGCGGTGAGTGCTGCGTACTTTATAAAGATCAAGATCTTTGTGTGGTTCAGTTTTGTAGTGAGTCTGAGGTCTGTCACAGTGTCCTTTATGTCTCTGACTCCAGATAGAAAGAGCTCTACATAAACAATATATATTATGTAACGATATATAATATATATATATCATATATACATAATATAACAATAAATCCCTAAAACCAAGCACACACAGAGTTTTTTAACGTTTTCCCCTCACACTGTAAGCTTGAGTGGGCTATTTGAAAAATTGACCTCTGAGAAGGTACTCTGTCTTGGGCAGGCAGTTCTGGTTCTCCCAGAGACAAGAAAATGGAAAACCATTAGAAGGTTCTGTCTCGGCCACGGTGCAGGTGTACCCTGCAGTTGATCCCAAAGGGTAACTGATATGGGCAGTGCAAGAGCAAGCCACACAGCTCTGCTGGGTTCCCACTGCTGAAGGTAAGAGATTATTTTGACTTTCCAGGGAAATCCTTGCATGGTGCTAGCTACCACTGAGCTTTTGCCTCATGCAGGTTTCAGCCGCTGCCCTGGGATGACCTGTGTGGTCGGTAGGAATTTGTTGGGGGTGAGAACTTGCTGGGTGAGTACCCAGGCAATGCTTGGCCTGGGTCGGGTGAGGCTTCAGGCTGTCATATTCGATGACTTCTGTGTAAATGTGATAGTAGATGTGCCCTTAAAGGTCATAGGAGCTGCCAAGCAGATCCAGACAACTTTGTTCGGGTTACTCCTGTTCGAAGTCTTGGCGAGGCAAAAATACTCAGCTGTCAGGCAGTGTTATGTATTTGTAAATTTTTTGTAAATTGGGTTTGATAATACTAGTGTTAATTTTTCCTAAATGTTTCAGGTACTGATACAATGATAATTACAGCTTACAAACCATGTTGAAATGGAGTAGAGTATTGTAGCAAACACTAATTGAAACAACAGAGAGACTGTGATACCAGTGCTCCAAAGCCTGTTTCCGAGCTCAAAAAAAATATAGCTGGTGTTCTTTATTCTGGAAAAACAGGCTAAGTATTACATTTTCTTAGTCTGAGTTCCCTTAGGTAGGTCCATACAGGCTTTCAACATCTTTGATTAGGCTTTTTTTTGATACCATGGCAGGTACATGAATGAAAAATCGGTTACTTAAGGAACATACTCTTAGGGACTTTATCTTTTTTAATTCTCCTGTCACAATGTTAATGTCAGAACAACTTCTCCCAGCAGCAGGTCCATCAGTTATGAGGTGCTTCTTCCATGTACATGATGCCTTTTGGGTTTTGGTGTAGTTCGGTAAATACCTTTCCGTGACTTCTTTTTGCTTTTGAGATAAGTGTATTGTATATTGTCAGAATTGTTGATTAAATGCATCTCTTTTGCATGTGGCATATTTTTCACTGATATCCTCAATTCTACTGCCTGATTTAAAACTACATATAATTCTGGATTTAGCAATTTAGCAAAAAACAAGTAGTGAAATAGTAACTTAGCATAGTGCTGGATGTTGAATTCGGGGGAGTGAATTTGTACTGTAAGGTTTTTGAATCAACAGCATGAACAGATAATTTTTCCACTGTAAAAGTATCTTTCAGACTTCTCCCCCTATTGCTGGTGAACTGAAGCAGTATTGTGATTCTGCACTTTTGCATATCATGTTCCTGGTTGGCTTTGAAGTTCCTGTGTGAGTTCTGGACTAGCCCACAGAGGACGCAGAAGCAAGGAGTTTTATCTCTTATTGTCACACAAGCTGCTGGTGTGCCAGCCAGAAATGGTGTGAAAAGTGTGGGTGGAGATTTTTGATTTATTTTGTAAAAATTTTCAGAATTTATTACTGAATTTGGAGAAGTTAATGCTACAGTACAACTTGCTGTCTCATTCTGCTGCTGTTGCAGCTTCTGGTTGAAAAAGATTTGTGATAAACTTCAGCTAGATGTTAAGCTAGTAGCAAACATCAGCAAGAGAGCTTTTGAACTAGTCTGTATAGTTGTATCCTGGAAATTGTATAGAATTAATGTTAGTTATATTTCAGTTTTGCTGTGTCGGATGTTTGTAATTTAATATTAAATGGCATACAGCTTACCTGAAGAGGAAAATACAAAATGTTGCCAAGTTAGCAGTGAGGAAATAAAACCAGTAGGAAAAAGCATAGTGCCTGTTTATTGTGAAAGACCAGCTTAATTTAATTCATTTCTGATGTTTTTCGGTGTAAAGGCTTAGTAAGTTTGAGTATGTTCTCGCCCAGTTTCTTAAGTCTTTGTGTAAGTGCAAAGAAAATGTATTTAAACCTGTAGGAAATCTGTGTAACATATGCTTGCTTAGACTTCCCTGTAAATAGTGGGGGTTTTAACGAACAAATAGGTTCTATTGTTAAATATTGCTATAGAAATGTTATATTAATGTCATGCAGAAGAGTTGTCTTGAAAAGTTCTGTAGTTGAGTGTGGTTGATTTTGCTGCTGCCTGGGAAAGTGGTGGAACCACCACCCATAACTTTCAAGATGGCAAGGAATTACCTGTATTTGGCAAAATAGTCCAGATGCATAAAATTGTATAGCTATAAAATATGGTTAAACTGCTGGTAGGCAGCTGTGCAGGAAAAGGCATGCAAAATACTTGCAGTCAGTCTCAGGTTTGTGAAGTATTTTTATGAGAAACTTAAGGTACTGTAAGGATGGAGGATTTACCCTTATGTTCTAACCTTAATGATATGATTTTCGACCAATTTGATTCTTGGGATTTGTTGTTAAAAGTGATTCAAATGAACTCACAGCTTTGGAGGTGCAAATTCACCAACTGCATAAGGCTTGGCTGTTTTGTACTGTTACAGCTTTTTCTTTAGAATTGATTTTAAGGACAGTTAGAAGTCTAATGCAACACATCTTTTTGCTCGAACGCATCAAAGCAACAGCTGCGATTTTCACTTTTCTGTCAAAATACCCAGTTTTTTTGAAAATTAAGCATTAACTCTGTGCTGTTCATAAAATTCTTGGTTTAAAATTACAGTTGTCCTTATGATGAGCTCTCCTCACTATCAGTTTGAAACGTCTCTGGTTTAGGTTTTATGCGTCTTTGCGAGAAAAGATATACTGGAGTGTTCTTCATATTCTGAGTCAGGAGACATAGAATCAACTAGTGATGGAAAAGAACTTCAAGATCATCAAGTCCAGCCATTATGGTATGCTTGCAGAAGTCCTACCATTTTTTTTTCAGTGTAGCACATTACATAATGAGAAGCAAATTTTACCATGCTTCCGTGCACCTTTTTGATTTGAAACTTACTGTGCTACTGCAAGCCTGGCAAACCTGCAGTAGCTGATAGAAAATTCCCCAAAGACTTTTCATTCAATTCTTATAGAATTCAGTAGCCAGGTCATTTATCTGAAGAGAAAGAAAGGAAGAAAGGAAAAGAAGAAAAGAGAGAGGTTAGGTGTATATGAGATCCAAACACAGAGAAGGACTCTCTTCTTTTAATTGTGAAGCTGGACTTGTCATCCTTGTCTGAACTCTCAAACTTCCATCAAAGACAACAATGGCAGAAAGGTTGTGGATGGCTGTTATTAAGATTTCTGGGAGACTGATTTGGAATATAGGTTATTCAAATCTCTCTATAATACTTGCACAAGAGAATAATGACAAAGTTTTTCTGCCTATACCTTTATACTGTGCCGATTTGATAGAGGATACCTTGTCAAATTCAGTGGTTTGGAAGATAACATGTAAGGGAGCAGATCTAGAATTGCTCAGCGAGCTTGTCTTTCCTTGTGACATTGATCTGCCTTGGAAGCTGTATTTCTCAAGCTGTAGGTTGTTGAGCTCAGCGATAAAGCACCTCAAAGGAGATTTCTTTCTTGGTAGTAGAATGAAACTTTGAAATGCATTAGCAGAATTAAGTGAAGAACTCTCATTACCTAGTTTTTCACTTTAGCAAAATAGTAAAAGTAGTAAAAAAGGAATCTCGAAAGAGAAGGAAGGAAGGAAAGAAGAAAAAATGCAGAAAAGAGGGAGGGAAATGTTGTGTGTTTGTCTGGCTTTTTTAATGAAGGAATTGGTTTGAATGAAGGAAGAAGAGCCAAGCTAATTTACCATACTAGCCTTGAATTATTTCTCATGAAGCACTTTCTAAGGGTCTACTGAAGATACTGTGAGACTCTCATTCATTTGTAAAGGGTGGTACATCATACTGCTTCAGTGTGGTGAACATTGTTGTCATACCTGACAGAAGGTGGTTGTAAAACTTCTGCCTGCAAATGTAAGTATTTCGCAAAGGTGGTTATGTAACCTGCCCCTTTCCTCTTTTCTTTTTATAAGAAAAGCGTGCTTCAGAAGATATCTGAAGGTTGGTCTTGAGTTCTTAAACTATCCTGTCTGACTTTTCAGTCTGAAACAGACTCTCTGGCTCATTGTAACTATAAACTAAGTTTTTATATCATCACATCTCATTGCTTTCGTCTGACTTCAGTATCACCAGATAAAAGAATTTAGTTGACTTCTCAGCTGAGTAGTTGGCCTTAAGTCTTTCAGTGTCAGTTGCATGATCAGACCTGACCAATGGCATTATTTTTGTTGCAGTCCCTGCTTGTAGGAGAACAGCTCTTGTTTTAGAAGCAATTGATGATAACTGTGAAGGAATCGGGAGACTTGCCATGGATAAACAAAGGAGCCTAAAGGAACTAAATAGAGCCTATTTTCAAGGCATGGAGTTGTTTACCATTTATTTTCTTAAAAACCTTACCAGCAGCTTTAGAGTTTAGCAAGAATAGGCATTTTGCTGTCAAGTCTCTCAAGATTTCTCACACTTGAACATGGCAGTGGGAAGACTTACTGCATTTATGGATAAGCCTTTGATAACTTCATGATCAGAGGGAGTGTTGGAGGCTAGAATAAAATTATAAACCTTTAAATTGAGAATGGCTTAATATAATGTTCGTACAAAACTACTAATAATGCACTTATGGAAAGAAAACTGTATAAACTTGTACTGGCACATGTAGCCATCTGTTGGAGCAGGAGGCTGATATGGGAAAGGGCTTGAAAATATTTTTTTAATCTTTATTTTTAAATGCTGTTCATATGGTTACAGAGAGGGATAGACAACAGATAACAAATGGGTAACTAAGTAAAAGAGTGTAGAAACCACCTGTCACAGTTTCATGGGAGAGTGTTTATGTTCAGACACTCTTCTCCACCGCTTTGCTGGTTACCAAGGAGTTGTTGCCTCGTGCCTGGTATTGGTAGCCCCCTCTCACACACCAGCACCTCCGCTGATCTTCTCCTGTGTCCTCCTGCTTGGTCTATTGGAGGAATGACCCTCCTGCTTTTGGATGCAAGTCTTGAACCAGGTTAATGGAAGCAGCAGCTTGGTTGTAATAGGAGGAGAAGCTTAAATGCTGTATGATATACCACTTTGTGGCAAACCTGAGTGTAAAAAGGAGGAATTTATTAGCCAGGCTTTATTGCTAACACAGTTACTGTCTTTTTGGACATAAGTACAGAAATAGAGCAAAATGCCCCTTTAGGTCAGCACTGTTGAGTTTCTGTCTCTTTTCATGTATGTTACAGCCTGTCAGGACTTCTGCATGACCTTTATCTGAGACCCTGTCCTTAGGTGACTCCTTCTGAAAACTGTTGTCACAGAACAGGGTATTGCTTTGGGGGCATATGTAGGCTATTATATACCTAAAATCTTATTTGTGTTCTCTTTAAAATGAGACCTTTTTTCCAGTGAGGAGAGGAACATCAACTTCAGTGAACTGAAAACTCACTTTTCTGAAGTTGGGCTGTGCTATGAACAGGAAAAAAATACTAATTTTAGAAATGCTCAGCTCCACCTTGCTGTGTCCAAGGCGCATACAATAGTGTGCAGTAATTCCTGAACTGCAGGACTGTGCTTGGTTCAAGAAAATGTGTTCATATTTAGGTATCAATTTAGCAGAATAGATATGTGCTGTATTGCAGGTCTGGTGAGGGGAGTGGTGTTGAGAGGAAAGAGTTGTATAACCACTGTCCATAATAACTTCCTGTATAAAACTTTGGTTTTCCTTGGTTCAGATGTTTGAACTTCCTTTCAAAATTGTATAATCTTGGGATTCCTACTCCAGATCTCATCAGTTGGCCTTTCTGTGAGAGTGACTAGTTTCTCACTTGGCAGTTCACCACGGACATTTCATCTGCTCATGGAGTTCAGTGTTTCAGACAAACACAGAGAATTAATATCAGAGCTTCCAGTTCAAAAATTCTTCCATCTGGCACTTCAGTGACCTTTTTGTATTTGCCTTCCATATGACAGAGACAGTTGGTTTAACATCAGCTTCAATTTTAGAAATAAAACATCCATTTTGGGAGAGTGCCTTTGAAATGGGCTGTGAGAGATATATGAATAAGTTTGTGCTAGATACAGAAAGGAGCATATCTCCGGATACTATTTTCAGTCTCTGAGCTCTATTTTCAATTTCATTTGTTAGTTGATAGCTAGCTTTGCTAGTAATCTCTGTATCCAAGTAAAGTTCAACAAATACTACCCAAGAATGTGAATTACAGTTCTGGGATGCAGTTGATCCTGTTACCCCTGGAGGTTACCAGAGGGGAAACAACAGGCCATCAGGACAGGAGAAGAAATGTCTTAATGTACAGTTATTTTTAACTCACATATTTCCTCCCTCCCTCTCTGACGGTTACTCTATTTCTTGTCCTTTCGTTCCCCCCTCACTCCCCTATATTTTTTTTGTCTCACGCAAGCTCTCTTCCTGCTCCGTTTAGCTGTGCCCGTCAAAGATTCAAACCAAAGTGCTGGTGATTGCAGGGAAGGGTGAGTGTTGAAGGACCTCTTTCAAATTTGGGCCTGATTGCAGTAGTAGGTCTAGTATGAACTCGCTGGTGATGTCATACAGCATTACATGCTCTACTTCCCTTTCACAATTTTATTCGCTCCCTTACCTCATCACTTGTTCTTCCTTGATCTTTTCCTTTCTCACCAATTGAGCTCTCCTCTTGACCTGTTCGTGTTTCTGCTTGTGAATGCAGCAGTCTTTTGTTGACCCTGTCTTCTCAGTGGAAAAAAGAAAGAGCTGCCCTAAAGCTTTGTTCTGCAATGAGAATGATTCTCCAGATATAGTTGCGTTTTTATTTTAGACAAAGTTGCTTATAATACTCCAGAACATTCCCAAATTGTGTTTTATAAGTAACAAATGTCAAATTCCAGTGCTGCCAGAATCTGCAGATAACTCGTGCAGTTCTCAATTGCCATGGAACCAAAGCACAGTAGAAAACAACATGCATATAAAAGATAATGGAAACTCATATCCAGATAGGATTTTTTTTTCCATGAAAATTAATGTTGGCCTTATGCTCTCAACAGTTCAGGTGCTGGGTTAGCAGTCACTTGACTGTTTATGATTTTTTCTTTATATCTCTGTCAGCTAAATACAAGTGCTAAGTCTCATTCTCTGTAATAATGAGGTTGTTGTGCTACCTTCCAGAGGGCTTTGGCTTTACAAATTATGATCTATATCTTCATAACATTTCACTTAAAAAAGCCCAAGTGCTTTACAAAGTTAATTAGTGCTCCCACTTTCTGCTTGTAATAGGGGCAGGATCATTATTATGAACAGAAAAATGGGATTGTGGAGAGGTTAAGTGACTTCCTTACTTCAAGTGACTCAGTAGTTTTATTTTTGCTAAATCTTGGATTTCCAGGTATTAGGCCCTTTCCTGCTGCTTCCAGAATGGTGCAAATGGGGTGAATTCAGATGTTTTCTTCTGATTTTTCAGTAAGAATTTTGGATGTTCACTCTGTTATTTAGCCAACTCACCACTTTTTACTAAGATGTACACAGTAACAATGAGTGGTAGAAAATTGTAGATGGATATTTTACATCAGTTCATAGGTAATGGATGACCAAAGTAAACACTGGTAGGATGTTAAATGTAGAAATTAAAAAGCAGATAGAATGCATCTTCCTGAAAGATGTGAAGAAGTTCAGAGTAGTTTACACTATACAAACATATTTTTTTCTTCCTTGTAGTAGGATGTTTGGTCTATCATGCCAAAGTTGATGGTTCTTTGTTACTGAGGATATCTTTATTAATCAGAATAAATTCCACTGATACAGGACAGGACTTTTACTAAGTAGCTTAACAGATGATAAATTCAGGGGACATTCATGACTGTCTTAAAATTCATGAACCATAAGAGCTATAAATTAGTTACTTAAGTGATCACTCTTACCTCTTTTAGTGCTATGTTACTTTAAACAGTAAATTACTTAATCCAGCAATCTTTAATTCTAAAAATCCTGTTTGTTTGGGATCTCTTAATTTTGGTGACAGTGATGAAGTAAAAGAAATCTTGCATTGAAACTGTATTAAAATAACTACATTTGATCAACATATATATATATATATATATTTTATATCAATCCCAGATGCAGATTAAGGAGTATTGCTTGAAACGCTATAAGGTGATTCAAAGAGACATCTTTATTTAGAAATGGTTCCATGAATGGTTATACAGATTTTCATTCGTTTAATGGGGCTTATTATGGACTTTATGCATGGAGCAAAAATACAGTTCTTGTGATTTGAGTCTCTTAACTTCAGCAGTAGTCTTTATGGGAGCAAATCAGTTATTTGCAAACATTGTCTTGAGATATGATAAATACTGTGATGTTAGGATGGGGTTTGTAAGAAACTGTAGCCCAGAGATCCATGCTGACATAATGATGACTAAGCCTGTTTATCAGAAAGCAGTGTTGGGATCTTAAATTGATTGTGAGACTGGGTAGGATAAAAGGGGAAAAAAAGACTGTCCCAGCTCTTTTGTTGTCTTCCGATTCTGATCAGCAAGTGAGAAAGCTGCAAAGTTTACACTATGTTATGCTTTTTTGTGGTTCTAAGATTTGGAACTTTGAAGTGTCCTTTCTGTAGTGTTCTCAGTGTGTGGTAATGGTTCTTTTTACTTTAAATAAATAAAAATCACATAGAGAAACACTAGAGTAACTTTTAATACCAGATGCGCTAAGTTTTGTGGGGCTGCTTTTATTTTGAATTACATTGGTATAATCTGTGATATCTCAAGTAATGTTGGAATTACATGAATATTCTGATTTTCTAGATAAGTCCTCCTTTTGCTATTTCTTTCAAAAGCAGAGAAGAGCTCTTCATGCAACTGCAAAGTGGCTGTTTGTGCTGAAGGTTTGAAGTGGCAAAATCACTTCTGTCTCATCATCTCTCTTTTTGACATACCTTTTTAGTTGAGACTGAATAAACAATTATGGAAAAAAATTAAAAAGTGGGTGTACTTCAGTCATCAGATGTGGAGAGTGTATGAGATACCAGTGGTTGCTCTGGTGACTACTTGGTATATTGGTGTACTGTATGGCAGCAGAGTGTGAAACAACTTGGGGAAATACAGTTGTGTATTTAATGTTAATATCTTTATGTTCATGGAGAGGTGCTTCTGTTGGACCATACCTGGGATGCCAAGCATCCTTTCTCCAAGGCTGGGGTCGGGGACTCTCAAGTACTAATACTGTTACCACATTGGGTAGGAGCAGTCATTGTTATTTTCAGATTAAATCCTTTCCCATGAAGACACCAAGTCCCTGGACAGTTTCTGAGTGCTGCTTTGGAAGTGCGTTTCCAAACAGCAACTTCAAACACAACCCCCCCCCCCCCCCCCCAAGTATCGGTAGGACCACTCTGTTCTCTGGAGAAGGGCAAGACTCTGTCTAAGGGAGATTGGGCGTTGGAGTCTAGTTGCAGTTTTCCAGGACTTTCACCTTGGAATCAAAGCCGAGACTTGGGGGATGAATGCCCTACATGTAAAGTTCTCTTGTGGAGATGCATGGAATGCATGCACACCATTGCCATGGTTTGGTTTTGCCTTTTTTCCATGTAGGAAAAAAAAAAGAAAAAAAAAAATTAGTCATCTGTCCCTTGTCCCTTCCCCTCTGACACTGCATTCTCCAACATCTGTTTTTCAGCATGATTCTCTGAGGTACTGCTGTTGGGATTCCTGCCAGGTGGGAACTTAAGTGGCAGAAAGCAGCCATACCCCCTCTTAAATTTCATGTCTTGGGCCACCTAAATGCCCGAGTCAGAGGTGGTGAATTGGCCAGTGACTTCCCTGAGCCTTTACTCTCTGATATGAGATTTGGAAGGATGGTAATGTCCGCTTGAACAATCCTTACATGACAGTTTTTTACTGTATTGCCCGTTCCACTTGTAATCATCTGTTGTTTTAAATGTATTATGTTGATTGGCCTAGTTTTAAATCTTGTTTACTATAAAGGAGAAAGCATAAACAAAGATCCTCTGCTCTCCATATAAGATCTCCTGTCAGAAATACCTCTTCTGAAAGTGGTAACTGTGATTTCATTGCACCACTTTCAAAAGCCAGATAGTTTCTGAAATAGTTTGTGCTTCTGAAAGTTAAGCTTTGAATGCAGGTTGTGGTGGGAGAATGGCAGTAACTCCTGAAGGCTAAAGAATCACTCAAAGTGTTGACATACCTGAGTGTTTACTTGTATGATGAATTTTATTAAAGAAGCAATAATTAAAAGTGCTTAATGGCTCATACTGTTTGATAGACAAAAGTTTCTTTAAATGGGTATCACTTTCATGGTGAAAAATTCTTGCCTCCTCTTTCCCTTGATTGTATTTTATAAAGCATAATTGTCATCTTGTTAGTTGAGAAACCCAGATATCACCTGTATTGTCTCTACATACATTTGAGGTAAGAATCTGTAATAGTTAAGGTGCCATTAATCACATTGTCATGTAGCAACAGTTTTAGACCATGGTGGCGTTTACAGCACCTCAATGAGTGTCTGGGCTCCACTGTCTTAGGTGCAGCATCACATAGATTCATAGAACAAGGGTAAGGAGGGGTGATGAATTGTACAGATTGACTTCCTATATGTCATGAGCTCTTAAACTTGTTCAACTTTTTTCATTTGCTCTGGTAACTGTAGATAAAGCAAATATTCAACAAAAACATCTAGTTTTAAGGGTGTACTGGCAAGAGATAATTTCTAGTACTTTCTGGATTGTAATTTTCAATGAAGTGCATGAGGGTTGTACTGTGTGTAAAATCAGTAAAATAATAGCCCCCACTCTGAAGAACCTATGGCTTATGTAGGTAAAAGAGATGAAAAAGGGGCAAAAAGAAAGGTCCTGTCTTAGAGATGGCAAAATTCTGACTAGCCCAGACTATCAAATAGGAGCATCTAGAAGGGACTGAAGATGAACCTGTGTCCTTTGTGACAAATATTGCACTTTAACTGAAAAATGGTCCTTACTCTTACACAAAAAGCTGAAAATAAGAGAGTGGGTTAGTCTTCTCCTGACTACCAGCAAGGAACTTGCAGGTGGTGAGCAGTGGTTTACCAGTCTAAAAGCTTCTGATGCCAAGTATTTGTGTATATCATTTGAGAGGCTGAAATTCATAAGTATCCCTTTTGTTATGTAGTACAAAAGAAAGATGATACTGAAAAAGGATGAATTAATTTAATAGAAATAATCAAACTTCCTGAAAGTGATCTGGTCTTGATGGTGAAATCTAAGATCATTTGTATGCTCAGGCAGACCTCCAAAATACATTGTGCATCGGTCTTTCTCAGTACACTGTTGCTTTGTTGCATGATAAGTTACTATGGAGTAATTTCTACTATTAGCTTTAGCACAGGAGTGTCAGATCAGCATGCCCACTGCGCAGGGGCAAAGGCAAGGATATTGTGGTAGCTTAGCTCTTGCTGATGGAGGGAAACCTGAAATTACCACAGAGTTTACTGCAGTCTTAAGCTGTGTTTTAGACCTGCTCCTTTCAGATTTCACAGAGCAGAGTTTCAGCACAAAGTTGGGCTTGACCTGTCAATGACAATGTAAAACAACTGCTTAAATATTGTTTATCTTCAGAGTTTTATAGACAGGGCAGACAGATTGGAAATGTGTACACTTGTCCTGGGTTCAGCAGTAGCAGTCATACTCATTTGCTGTTGTTGAGTAACACTTAAGAACAGCAAAAGGTCAGCTCTCTTGCCTGTGGTCAGTGGTCATTTTGGAAAGAATGTTTTATTTCTGCTAGGGAACTATTGATGTAGGCAAGAGAGAAGTGATGAATGAAACCCCTTGCCGGCACTGGCAGGAGAAGTGCTGCAGTTGCAGAGCAGGCACAGGAGCATGGGGAGCAGCCCCTGCTTTTTCACTTCTCTGCAGTGTTCAGTCTTTTCCTCTAGTGATGCTGGTGTTTAGCCCGTGCATCCGCGGCTTGACATCTGAGTGGGGGGCTGCTGTACATCTTGGTTTTAGACATTAGAAGATGATTGTGGGATTTTCATCCTACTGCAGATTCAGTCTAGTGACCTGAAGGTTAAAGTGTCTTCCTTCAATATCTAAATCCAAACTCTTACTGCTTCCAGTAGAGATGATCAATAGCATGTCTTGCATTTTTAAATGCAATGCTTGCTTGGCCCACGTTAGAGCTAGACATGGGGATTTTCCAGTGGAAAAAGAAACTAGAAGGAGCAATCATGGCATTATTATCTATAGTTTGTTTATAACTGTGGATTCCAAACATTTTAACCAGCTACAAGTCGCCTTTGATAATTTGAAAGGAAGCCAAGTATAGCTTTTTAACCTTTCCTCCATACGTCCTGCCCCTGTTTTCTAGATCATAGGCTTTCATAGGCTGAATAATACTTACTGATTTATTTGCATCCATGTTAAGTGAAAATGAAAGCACTGCTATTTTAATGATAATTTCAGCTTACATTATGTTAAAACACCTTTCTTGGTAGATGGCATTGCAAGAACATGGATCTGGAGACAGTGGGCAGTATGTGGGTGCTTGTCTGTGCATCTAAGTTGTTTTAGGGAAAAGAAGCCTATTAATTTTACAAGAAGGCTAATTAAAAATTCTTTGTGCACCAGTTCTTTATCTTTTCTCTCTGAAGTAATAGACCAAAATTATATAATTGCCTTCATTTTGGCCTGAGAGGGATTGAAGGGGGGCTGTTCCTTTTTCTCAGTTAAATGCTGGTTAAATTTTAGTCTTAGGAAAACCACTGTAATGAGAAGAAATGTGAGCCCTTGTAAAGCTAGTAATGTCCTTCATTAGAGTTGACCTGGTGTATGATTGTTTGGCCAGATGGCACTGTGGAGGAAATGTACTTTAAATTTTTAATGTGCAAAAGAAATCTTTGATCTACTGTTACAGTGGATCATCAAACCCACAAAACATAAAAACCATGAGATGTAGTCACCCAGAATTTCTAGAAACAGTTGAAGTAAGTTGGATATTAAGGCACAGTACTCCTCCAGGGGAATAACAAAGAATAATTTATTGAAGGTGTTTGTATTGGATACACTTTGCGTTATGGGGAAGGAGTCCTGATTAAACGGTAATGGTAAATGCTTCTTTTTCTTATTTGATGTTAACTATTTTATGACAGCAAGTGTTCCAAAATGCTTTGATTGTAGGTGTTTGGATGGAACATCATGCTTCTTTCATTTTATGTATGTGAACAATGCAGCTGATAGCAAATTAACACTGTCTATCCTTAAATACTTGAAAACATTATGGAAAAAGTACATTTCAGGTTCTTTTGATTTGCCTTATGATTTAAGGAGCCTCTTGGGACTGCCTGCATCACACTTCATAGCTTTCCCTGTAGCCTGAAGGCTAAAATTATTTCTTTTCTTCCCAAGTAAAAGTTGAGTCTCTTATGGGTGAGGCCTTGAATACAACACCCCACCAACCGTGCAATTTAAAAATAATGTCTTATATGTTGGTATGTATTAACATGAAAAACCAAAATGTACATTACTGGAGTATATAAACTCACTCATTTAGCTCTTTCGAACTAGCAATAGTATATTTTGGTATCTCAAGCAGCAAGTTGTAGTCTTTGAGGCTTGGCAGAGTCATACCTCACAGTAACAAAGAACTGAACTTCTGTGCTTTAGTG
Source organism: Pezoporus flaviventris (assembly GCF_033815535.1). Taxonomy (NCBI): domain Eukaryota; kingdom Metazoa; phylum Chordata; class Aves; order Psittaciformes; family Psittacidae; genus Pezoporus; species Pezoporus flaviventris. The sequence continues at coordinate 15,452,629 of NW_026892595.1, forward strand.
TGTCATTAAGCTGCAGTCTCACGTTTCAGTGCCTGGGAACTGATTTACTTGTTTGATTTTCTGAGGCATATAGTAATAATAATAATAATAATATTTTATAAGCATTATTTAAAAATGCAGTAATATACCGGCATTGGGTCTTTGGCAGGCCAGCACTGAAGTGTGCACACAAACTACCATCATTTATTTTAGTTTAGTCTCATCCAGTTTTAAATAAATGGAAATCAATACTGCTTGCGGTTATCAGTGGCTATCTTGGAGAAAGAGGTGACGTGGTAAGACCCCATTGTACAAAAAACCACAATGTATGAATTTTATGTAAATTCCTCTTTTGTCTTTCTTTTTCAGGATCTTTTAGTATAGTTTGAAAATACAGGCTATTTATTGTTATGACTGTGGTGTGTGCCCCTATGTAAAATGCATCCCTATGTAAAATGTATGTGTTGTTTGCAATTTTAATATAGAAACAGAAAGCGAATGCTTCTGAAGTCGAATGCCGTTTTGATGCTGGCTGATGTATTGACGTGGACTTTAAGCCTTGGATTGACATGGACTTTAAGCCTGTTAGAGGCAATGAATGCTCTTTTTTCTTTCAGATATGTGTCACAAAGATGTCTACACGGAACTGCCAGGGAATGGATTCAGTGATCAAACCTCTGGATACAATTCCTGAAGATAAAAAGGTCCGGGTTCAGAGGACACAAAGTAGTTTTGATCCATTTGAGAAACCAGCTAATCAAGTGAAGAGGGTTCATTCGGAGAACAATGCTTGCATTAACTTCAAAACTTCATCTGCAGGAAAGGAGTCACCTAAAGTCAGGCGGCATTCCAGCCCCAGCTCTGTAAGTGCACAGTCCTCACACTGGCACGCGTACCACATGGTGGAATTAATAGCACTAGAGAAACGTTTTCTTGTTTAGGAAGGAACTGATTACTTGGAAACAAACCAAAAAACTTATGGCTGCTATAAAAGATGTTTCCCATATATATTTGTACTGCTGTGTATAAAATGGAATAAGAAAATAGAATTTGAAAATGAATATATTTTTACATTCCTCTCAAATATTCGCTAGGGTGTCTTACGGGATTCCTAAGCAATTTCCTCTCCTGATCCTGGTATGGCATTACAGCTGCTCTAATGTTTATGTTGCAAATTTTGCAGAGGGTTGCTTATTTGTGAAGAGCAATTCTTCCCCATGAAGTTTAGGAAACCATATGAATTGCCTGTTTTATTTTTAGATTTAGGTTTTAAAGAAACAGATCAGATTTGACAGATTTTGTTTACACTTTATCTTTTTAAAATCAAGTAGTAAAAATAACGCTTATTTCCATCTCAGAAACTTTGTGTGCATGAGAGAGAGAGGAGAGAGAAACAACTGAGAAGGGTTTGGCAACACATCATCATTGTTGTATTATTCTCAAGTATTTTGAAAGAAACTGGAGAAATAAAATGTCATATCTTGCATGAATAATGCCCAGAACAGGTTTCTCCCAAAAGTCCTTCAAATTATTGAAAAGCTATTTCTGTTATGCTTTGCCAAGGAAAATCCATAATAATGTGACCTTTGAGTTGAATACTAAGGGATCTAAGCAGAATGGATCTAACACTTCAAATCTTAGTTGGCGAGAAATGCTTTAGAAGGTTGATTGCCTCTTCTTTTTTCTTTTCTTCTTTTTTTTTCTCCATCTTCTGGACAACTTCTGTCCTCCCTACAGAAGTTTGACTGAATCGTGTCAGACTTATAAGAAGAAATGACAGAGCTTCATTTTCTGTAGATGAGCTTTGTTTAACCCATGTGATTTTACCGGTAAGATGTCAAGCCTCCAGGGGACCTTCCTTTTTAGAAAAGGTTACATTTTAAAATGTAACCATCTGTAGCAAAAACAAATCTGCTTTTTCATCATCACCTGGCATTATATAGCTGCTGCCAAAGATGTCTCTGGTGTGTTCCAGATGAGTCTGTAACAAGCAGTTCTTGCCATAAAACTTTTACAGTCATTAAGGTATGGATGGGGTGATTTGCGCTGTGCATGATGTCTGAGTATTGTTTGGCACCACCACCACTCAATTTAGATGGCTTTTTTTTGTAAGTCTTCCCTGAAGTGTTTTTGTATTAACTCACTTCCCATCTCTGATGTTCTTGTTCCTCTTAGAAGTTATTATTTCTGTTAATGCTTTATTAACTTATTTTCTATTAAGACTCAAAGAATTTTAGTTGCTTTGTTTCCAGAATTTTGAAGTAAACTTTTTGAAACTGTGTTATTGGCATCTTGTACTTTTCCAGCAGACTGATACTCTACTTCATCCATTCAGTCTCATATGACCCCAGTATTTTTTTAATGTAAATGATGTTAATGCTTCGTCTCCTAGTATGCAGGTGGTTAGAGCCCTAGCTAAACATACACTTTTGTTAATCTTCTGTTATGGTGACTCACACAGACTTGCTGAGGACATCTTGTATTAAAGTAGGTGCATAGGAATTTCCTGAAATACAATTCTTATATCTCGACTTCCTTTAATTCTCCCTGATTTTTATAGCTCTGTTCAGTGAAGTCAGTTCTTCCTTCTGCTTTGAGGCATTGTTAGTAATTTTTGACTCTTCCTCGCAAGGAGTGATCCCAAGAGCACCTGGCAAGGAATAACTTGTGGAATAATGTTAGCATTCATGACGAGGAAGGTGGAAGAGTAGAAATTCACATCAAAAGGTGATTTTAGCCCTCTGATGAGTGCAGGTCACACCTGGTCCTGCCCAGCAGACTTAAGTTCTTATGTCCAAGGCAGAGGCTTATGATCAAGGCTTATGATCAAGCCACTCCCCTTCCTCCAGAGCCTGAATAAGCTGCCCCAGGCAGGAGGTGTAATGGTGCTCATTTCTTTCAGCATAGGTCTGTGTGGTTAGTTGCAGGAATTTGTCATTCTCTTTTTTTAAATTACACTTAAACTGATGAAGGGTTTTGAGTTTAATTTTTTTTCTAGTCCTGATGTATCGCAGATGTCCTTGCTACTTCTTCTGATCATTACTTTTTTTTCTTCCATTACAGAGGACTGCTGCGTATTCTTCCTAATTAAGTTAATACTTGATTCTCTGGAAGTTCTTCTGCTGAATAGATTATACGAGCCTCAATGGGCATTTCAGTTTCTGTAAATGCTCTTGAGCATGCTATGGACTCTGGCTTCTACTGGCTATAGTTGTGTAGTTGTGTTTCAGTTTTAGCTTTGCTTTCTGTAAGCTTTATTTGAAGATACTCTGAAAGATGTATGCTACCTTCAATCTGCACTTTCTATGCTTGATTAGTGGAGGGGCTGAATTAGAGATAGGCTTCTGTTTAGTCTCCTCCCTTTCATCATGTAAACTCCTCTGTAGCCATCAGGTGCAGAAGTGATGTCTTACAGAAGGTACATGGCTGAGTCTTGCGGTCTCTGTATCACTGCTTTAGCTCAGGTGAAAGTCCTTTATTTGTCTCAGAAATAACATTTTTCAAGAAGTGAGCTGAAAGACCTTGTTTATAGTTCCCTGTGCCATCAGCTTCTGTGTTGATTAGTTTCAGAAGCAGTCTTGGCATGCATCAGTTTCACTGTTTGGGGAAGATCACCAAATAATACTCTGCAGGTAGCACGTTACCCATTTTGTGTTTTTTGTGCCTTTGAAACGTGCTGCACCTTGTGATGAGAAGATTACATGCACACGCGCGCACACACACACACAGAGACACAGAGGCTGAGGAAGCGGGAGCTCCATGTTCCTGCCCACAGGTTGTCACTTGGATAAATCATTTGCTCTTGAACATAGAGTAATTTTCTGCAGTTAATGTCACACATCATTTCAACCTGGTAGAAATCCTGTGCAGTTAATTAGTGCAGTGGCATACAGACAGAAGTTTGTTTATAAGAACAAAAAAATAACATGTTAAGTTTTACACTTCCACCTGAGTCTTTCCACCTGACATTTACATACTCATTATGTAAGCCAGCTACATTGCATTGCGTTTTCTTCCCCTCTTTAATGTAAGAAAACATCTAGGGGTAAGATTTCCAAATTACTTAAGCTGATTAAAATTGGATGTTGTTATGGAATGAGATTTCCAGCACAACAAACTTAACCCGTTTCTCACATCAGAATAATGGGTAATACTCACCTTGGAGGTAGTGAAGTAGGTGTTCGCCTACCACCTATCAACCACTGTTAGAAGAGGGGAACTTGGCTTGGTAAACCTTTGCTCTGATCCAGACCAACACAACAGATATATGTATATATGTTCTGTACATGTAGCTATAGTTGCACGTACTTCTCTATCTGTCTGTATCTATCCCAAAAATCTTTTGCTGAGTCTTTTACCTACCAAGGGGAGAAATTTGCTTTTTTTCTTTCCTTAGCTGGACACAATAAAAAATGCAGAATTCAAAACTAAATTTATGGCAGTCTTTCCAAAATAACACTGGCTTTGAAAAACAGTTTGACTCTAATTCTCTGAAAGTTTATTTTGAGATCCACACTCTTTAGGCATGTCATTATTATTATTATATATTTTTCTCCAATGCCAGGTGAAGTTTTATTACATTCACTATGCACATTTTCTACACTATAGAATAGTACTTTTGCATTATACGTGAATAGAATTTGCAAGTTTTATGAGCTAGCGATCTGGTTGTCATGGTTTAACTCCTGCTGACAACTAAGTTCCACACAGCCACTTGCTCACTCCCCTTAACCCCCCCAAAGGTGGGAAGGGAAGGAGAGCTGGGGAAAAAAAGGTAAAAAACATGTGGGTTGAGATAAGAACAGTTTAATAATTGAAATAAAGTAAAATATAATAATAGTAATATTAACAACAATTATAGTAATAAGGAGACACAGAGAGAGTGGGAGGAATAAAACAAATAGAAAGGAAAAAAACCCAAGTGGTGCCCAATACAATTGCTCATCACCTGCTGACCAATGCCCAGCTCATCCCTGAGCAGTAATCAGCTCCTCCCAGCCAACTCCCCACAGTTTGTATACTGGGCATAATGTGCTGTGGTATGGAATACCCCCTCCTGACTGTGCTGCCTCCTGGCTTCTTGTTCTTCATTGGCAGAGCATGGGAAACTGAAAAGACCTTAGCAACAACTAAAACATTTGCTTGTTAACAACTTTATTCCCATACTAAATTCAAAACACAGCACTGTACCAGCTACTAGGAAGGAAATTAACTCTATCCCAGCCGAAACCAGGACACTTCAAGATTTAATTACACAGTGATAGGCATCAGTTTGTTCTCTTTTAATGGCTTAAGATTCATGTCAGAATTAAAATGCCTTGCTAAGGTATAAGTACTACCTTTCAGTTACTTTTTAAAAACTAAATGCATCAAAACACTAAAAAAACATTCAGATAAAAAACATTGGATAAGCAATGCTTTATTGTATGGATTCTGCCCTCTGTCTGGGAGAGCAGCTTCTCTTCTGTTTCTGTAACTTATATTAATATTCAGTCCTGTTCTATTCAACTTTCCTCCAAAAATGTGCAAGCAAAAAGCAAGAACTGATCCTATTAACACACTGTAAATCAGTTGTATAAGAAATCTAACTTTAAAGCAGACGCTGAAGTCAGAGATTTGTCTAAAAGTTAGGCATCGTTAGTGCCTGCCTAAACGCTTGGTGTGCTGTTCTTGCTTGTCTTCCTCTTCAGGTTACCCAACTGTCTCCAGTTTTAGGAACCTATTAATTACTAGAGTAACTGCATACTTCCTGTTTGATACTTTCTATTGAGGTAAGATAATTTCAGAGTTCAATGTAAAGAGTGGATCTTCCTTTTCTGGCACAAGGGAAGCTTTCATAATTGTTAACGTGAGGGATACACTTTAGATGATGAGGCAGATAAAATGTGGAGGTTGGTCCAGCTTCTGTGCTTTAGCAGCCTGGAGAACAAGTAAAGAGCTTTAAAAACTGCATCCAGCCCTTCCACAGAGTCATCTGTGGTCACTTCTGCTCAGATTGGTCTTAATTTATGACTGCATATTAAAAGGTTAGAAAGATGCAAGCAATAGGATGGATCAGATAGTGAGAGACCTGAGATTAAGGCTCAGTTTGGATTCTCCAACATCTTTGTATCCCTTGATCACTGGAAAACAATCCAACTTGCAAGGTTTAAAAAAAAAAAGTGTGATCAAATTGGTCTGTTACTGTAGGTTGGATGCAACCTGAAATCAGTGTGAAACTTGCATATGGTTTTGTGAAAACAGCTCTACCATTGTGTCAAAGAAAACAAAATATAAAATGGAAAAAAAAAGTCTTCTGTTCTTGTGATTTAATCTCAGTTAAGCCTCTTGGCCTACCTTTTACTTTGAAGTTTTTCTAGCAATGATTTATTTCTTTTGAGGCATAGAACAGATCTTTAGATTTGACTTTCAATAAATTACAGTGGTACTGTGAGCATTATATTTTTCCCTTGAGGATGGTTTTATGTCAAAGTTTAATACTCTGCAGTTTTGTGCTTTTGGGTTTGGTTTTTTTTGAAAGGTCTATTTAAAATTTCGACTCGGGAGTGTGACAGTTAAGTGTGACATTCACAAGCTGTTTTGCAGTTATGAAAAATGCATGAGAACAGAACCCACACAACTTCTATAAGAATAGTCAGGTGATTTTCAGTGTAATTTTCCATTAAAGCTTTCTTTACTACATGGATTTTGAAAATTTCTAATAGAGGTATTCACATGGCAGTGTAGTGCTAGGACTCATATTGCAAGATCTTTGATTAAATCTATTATCACTCCTACAGGCTGTATCAGTGAAGTGGCTATTTGAAATGACCTGGTCAGAAAAGTCAGTTTCCTCTCATTTCTTTTTCTCTCTGTTATTTTTAATACTCTCGCGTCACTTTGAAATACTAGCTTCTGCTATTTCTGTGTTCAAGAATTTGGCATACTCTTTCTATCCTTGTTACTATGATCTGTATTTCCTTAACTGGAGGGAAAAAAATATCTCATCTTGATTACTCTAAGATCTGCTGCTAAAGATGCTCACTCCTAGTGCGCAGTGGTGCTCTTAGACTAATCTTGCACTGAGAAAAATGTAGTCTAATAATAAGAAAACTACCTTAATGGAAACTATCTGGGAGGAAAAAGACATAAAGGCAAACAAGTAAAAGTCCCAGTGGGTTTCCTGAAGGGAAAGAGGTGCACCATTCTGCATTCCAGTTGCCAGTGTCCTCTTGGGGATAACATTCTTCCATGACCAAGCTTTCCAACAATTCTAATCTGAGTGAGGAAGTGGGCACCTTGAAGAGGAGATCTATGCTGTAGGGTGACCTGGAAAGGCTGGAAGAGTGGGCTAACAAAAACCTTATGTTCAACAAGGACAAGGTCATGCGCTTGGAGCACAAACCAAGAGTGCAGCACAGGCTGGGATCTGGCTGGCTGAGGAGCAGCTGTGTGGAAAGGGACTTGGGGTTCCTGGCTGAAATGGTTATAATTTTCAACAGTCGCACAGAACTTCAGATTATTTAAATTTCTTCCATAGCCCTTTAGTTAGGTCCCTTTAAGCCTAAGGCTGAATTTTTTGGGAAGTTTTGTATTTTTGCTTTATCTCTGTCAGACTTTACTTCCTTTTAATACAGAAATAAAAGGTGAGAAGTGTCTGAATTTCTTACCTTTATATGCAATTTGTAATTGTAAGTTTGAATCAATGTGTGAGGCTTCACTTAAAAATAAAATTAGAAAGCATTGGGAAAATGGTAATTTTGTTCCTTCAATTTCTAAAGTCATTTCATGTGCTGAGTGAGATCTGGCTTGGTGTTTCATTAAGAAATACCATGCAAATTAGTCTTCTGCTGCCTCTGAAGTGCTTTTCTACACCAGATACCTTCAAAAATCGTAAGTCTTTTACGATTATAAGTGCAAGGAAAAATAATGTCCATTTTCACAAAGGGAGATCTAATATTGTGAGAACATGTGCAATCCCATCTAGTGATCCAGCTGGAAAAGAGCTGAGCTGCACTGTGGAGCAACCCCACGCAGTGCCCCAGGGCTCAGCCCCGCAGCATCAAGGCTGACTTGCCACCCTCCTCAAAGCAGCCCGAACCGCTCATCCAGTGCCTGCTCATGCTGGACAAGAGCAGACCAGAAGCAACCAAAAGACAAGCAGAACCCCAACCCCTTAGCCACTGCCTGTCCCATATGCAGTAAAATCACACAGCTGATACCCTCCTCTTTCCAGGTTACAAGTTGTTGTGACCTTTACACTATGGTTTCTAGCAGTATGAAATAAAAGTAAATCTCGGTGTGAAAATAAGGGTGGATGTGAAACACGTGTATAAACCTTGTCCTTTTTCTGTCTTGCTTTGAGAAAACCAACAGTGAACTATTCACTGTTAACTAGCATTTCCATTCCAAACAAAGCTACTCGCTGTGTGTTTGCTGCAGCCTGCAATTTAGAAAATACTTTGCTTTCCCTTTTTGTTACATGGGAGACACTTTTCTATAGTTTTGAAATGTTGCATTAGTCTGTAATTGGATACTTACACGCGAAGGCTACTTGAATCAGTATTTTATTCACTTCTATTAGTAACATATTTTTAAAAAATGATTTAATTAAAAAAAATAATTTCTAACCAGGCAGAATTCATTTCTGAGCACAGATTGGGAACCAAGAATATTACTGCCTTATAAATAAACCTCCAAATAATGTAACAGGAAAAAGATCTGGGAGTTCCCATGCAACAAATTTTCATCAATCTAGTAATATTTAGAAACTGCATAGCAAAATAATAGGTTGTTCAGTGTATTGGAGGGCGATGAAAGGGGTCAGTTTTACAAACATACATGTGTATATCCTGATACCGTTCAATGGGAAGCACAGATGTTAGTCTCAAAACTAGGTGTATATACATCAAAGTTCCAGAATTTTGGCTTAGGATGAATGTAGAATCATTGAGTAAAGAGAATTTTTGCATATTCTAATAATGGTTAATTAGAGAGGTGCAATGTGGAGATGTGTGATTATAAATGGTTATAGTGGAGAGGTGTGAGATACCAAATAATTTTACCTGAGATGCTCTTGTCTGTTTAAATAGAAGTACAGTTTTTAGGCTCATTTGATTTGAAACTTTCAAACATGGTTTCAAAGGTATTTACACACAAATGTGTCCTGTACTGTAATGTTTGTTTCCTTTCAAAAAACTTGAAGTTGAGCACTCTTTCTAAATTGGACATAAGATCCTGAATGTGAGTGTAGACTGTGTGCAGCTGCACATGGCTTAGAGTCTCTTCATTGAATTGAACCCTAAAGATGCTGGATTTGCTTGTCTGCTTTGCTGTGTTATAACACATCAGTCCCTGTATGTGATTTCAGCATCAGTGCTGACCTTCCCAAGTTTCTACTCTATACTCTTTTTGTTCCTTTAGGTATAGGGCATCTGAGCCCTGGAGTCTAAATTATATGTAGGTAATGCTGAGGGCAGGTGTAGGTCAGTCCTTCTGGTCCTGGGGGAAAAAAATAAAAAGCCCTTTCCTTCCAGACAGCTGGAAAATGGGGAAATTTGGGAAAAAGGGGTGCACTTCAAAAAACCCAAACATTTTCTAAGAACTTAGTTGGCAAGTTTTCATGTCAGGTGAATTTCTGTTTTTGCAGAGTTGTGGTGTCCTCTGTTAGGCCTTTGTAAACCAGTCAAGTACCAGTCTGTTGCTAAAGCCAGCTGAACTATCTAGCCCTTAGAGCAAAAAACATTGCTTAGCTTCGTTTGGTTTTAGACTCCTACCTAAGGAGGATGTTAAATCTATAGGACTTTATTCAATTATGCGGGATATACATGCCATTAAAAGTATGGTGTGATTATATACACAGTCTGAGGACTGTGAACATAATTTGTAATCAAGATACTCTAATAAAAGGTGCTTTCCTTTAGTATTTTGACCATTTTTTTAACAATGATTGGTACACTGTGACATTGACTACCTGGAGCAATGTTTTGGGGAGCCTTAAAAAAAATTTAGAAATACAAACAGCTCTTTTAATCTGATTTTTTTAGGGCAGATTAAGACTGTTGCTTTAATCTCTTAATGAAGATAAAATGGCTTAGTTGTTAATGATCTTTTTCACCTGTATGAAGTGATGTATGTGAAAAATAAACCAGAAATTTCTTTGATTAAGGACATAATCCTTTTGATAATTCTGGTGATGTCAGGCTATGGTTGGTATCGGCAAACAAGCATCTGGGATGTTGAATGAAGTTTTATTTGGGTAGCCTATTATTTCGTTTCATTAATTCCGTGCTTTTTTTTTTAAGTGTTGGCTGCTGAAAGCGTGCAGGTCTGTGAGTTTTGTCAATGACATTTGGTATCTAAAGGCTGAATCAAAGCAGTTAATGTTGTGGGTGCAATATGTACTGAAAGGTCATCTCTTCTTTTTGTTTTGTTTTGTGTAGCCCACAAGCCCCAAGTTTGGAAAAGCAGACTCATATGAAAAACTGGAAAAACTAGGGGAGGGTTCCTATGCTACAGTGTACAAAGGGAAAAGCAAGTAAGTGGTGGTTTGTTTTTTTGGTGGATTTTTTTTCATGTAACTTTCTGTGTAAATGAAAATACGCAGAAAGTATTAACTGATTTTACTGCATTCTATATAGATCCCCATGAATTAATGCAAAGTGCTACTGATTGCCATGTGCTGTAGTGAAAGAGGCTGAGGCTATATTGCATAGGTAACATATTACCTTCACATCTGAACAAGATGAGATCCCATTTTGTTAATCTGATATTTTGTTTGTGCTTTAATGTTGTACTATTTTCTCAATATCCACACCAAACTAATTTTTAGGGGTAAAAGATTTTTCTGATGTTCTGAGAGTAATTCTGAATTTATGCAATAAGTTGTTAATATTTTGTTTGTGGTAAAATAGCTTGACTAAAATAACATGAAGGGAATTAATGGGATTTTGGACAAATTTAGTTTGTTTACAAGAGTTTATTTACAATTGGTGCAACTACTCCAACTAAGTATATATGTAATGTGCATACATATAAAATATTTTTCAGCCACTTCTTTGATGTTATTTGTGGTAACTTTTTTATCCACGGTGCCCTAAGTGCTTCTATGTTGTATAAAATAATTCAGTAAACACATTTAAAACACACTTCTTGAGCTAGTGCTTCAGCTGAGAGTTCTATCTTTTGTCAAGCAGAGTGTTCTGTGCAAATTCATATATTTAATCAAATTTTCAGTAATAATAAAGCAGTTCTGAGAGTGGGGACAGTATCTTTATTTGAAAACTTTGTCTAATGAATGATAGGTGAGGCAACTCTACCATTCTCAGCAGAGAGCGCATGACAGCCATGACATAATAACTACTGAAACAAGGAAATCTGTGTTAGCATTTTCCAGGGTTATTAAGTTAGCGAGTTCTGAAATATTTTTTTTTCACTGAATATTTGTAATAAATCATATCGAGGGGTGCCCTCATCTCTCAGTAGTGAGCATAGTGACAGATGTTATGAATAAAACCATGTTCTAAATGTAGAAGTATTTACAGTTGTGCCATGCCAAAGCATGTATTGTCTTTCATTGTCAGCTTTCTTAAAAAAACAAACCCAAACCAAACAGTTATGCTGTACTGTTTTATTAGGGTCTAGGTAATAAAAAACAGTATGGATTTCAACTTGCACCTTATTGCTAAAACCCTTCAGTAAAATCACAGCCCCTATCTGGTGATAGTTATCCCATATGCCTTGGCTTTCAGTAAGATTGAAGTAGGGCAACAGGGTTGCTGGATGTCCCATCAATGAGTGAAACAGACTGAAGGTTAAAAACAAAGCAAAGTGCTTCCCTGAAACTATTTAATTCAGTGGCGATCTATTGTATATGATCTATATGATCTGTATGAACATATATCTGTATAAACATGAAATGAAATATACATCGGTTAGAAATGCTCATTTGTTTTAATAGAACTGATTACAGATCTGTAAGAAATACCTCAATGATTTTAATGGTAGTTGAATAATAAACTGAAATTACTTGGCTGTCTGCATTTTCCATTATAAATAGCAAACTCTAGATAGCTCGTGTGAATTACAACAATTATATGTAACTTTATTCTGCTGCTTCATAACATCTTTTCCAAGGTCTTTAAACTGTATTTTGGAAAAAGTATGTGTAACTATAGAGTGTGGATAACAATGCATATTCAGAGACTATTCATAGTGTTATAGTAACATTCCTTCACCTGCTTAATTCTGTTTGGCTTACTTCTTTTTTCCTGCTGAGAATTGAATAATTCCCATACAGATTCAGCACCTCCAATCCAGACCTCCATTTCTTGAAACAGAAAAACAGCTGAATTACTTCACATCAGGAGGAGCTTGTACTTTAGGAACAGGGGAAATACTAGGGCAACACCACAGGGCCTATCTGCTATTTCATAAGGAGTTGTTGGCTGAAGGTTAACGTACCCCTGTTGCCTTTTCTGTTCCCATGAGAAACAGAAATGTCTGGCCTAGGTGGTATCCACAAAGAAGAAAGAGCATCACTGTTATGATGTTCTCCTGGGGAGGATAAATGGGGGTGGTGGTGAATGGATGGGCCAACATTGTCTCTGGCCATTGCATGAGAGCCTAATTTTACTGCTGGTTTTCTGGCAGGCTGGCCCTGAGTGTTCAGAGCTTCATCTAAAATGGTACAGGAAAAAGTAGAGAAATTTTTTTCTGGCACCTGATGCAGGTGAGACTGTGATACACATCACTGTGTTCCCCTGGCTACAAGCTCAATGGGAAGAAAAATGATCAAAGAGAGTGAAAAGAGGGCTGTTGGTTTGGTGTGTGCCCAGTTTGGCTGCTGAAGGGTTAAGCCCTCATCATACACTGCAGAGTGCAGATATGACATGGTTTTGGAAAAGTTGGAAATACTTGCACAGCATTTTGTTCAAAATGTCTAAGAATCTCTAATTCTCAATCAGCCCTAATGCTTGGCTCTCTCATTTTGCCAAAATGTGTCTGAGATGTGTCCTTAACTGTAGTTGAAGATGGAGAATTTAAGATATGATTGAACTGTTGTGAATGATGCTTTATTTATTTATTGTGCTTCGATTTGTCTCCAGCTGCATGTGGCAAGTAGTGGGGTTTGGGGTTTTTAAATGCATTTCCTGCAGTATATTTCAGCTTTTTAAATTTCCCCTGCTGATCATCATAACAGAGTAAAAAACTTGTGATTTTACCTTTCTATTTGGAAAGACTAAAAGATACATTCCTTGCCTTTAAAGAGAGCAAATCAGCTATTCCTTTCTTAAAATTTAAAGTAACACGTGCAATAACTTGCTTTCAGGGCAAGCCTGGCTTCTTACAACTTGGAGCAAGTTCTGTGGTCCCAAGCCTTTGCTTTCCTATCAAACGCATTACTTTTCTATTTGAGTATTTGTGGTAGTATCCCAAGAAAGTGAAATGAAGTGGGCTAATTCCTCTTACTGGATGATGGATTTCTCTTTTTGTAGTCAGATAAAAATGATTCCCTGGGGTGAGGAAGCAGCAAAGCGAATGGGACTGTGTTACTGAGGAAAATGAAGCAGTATTCTCTTAGGCTGTGCTTTTTTGTTTATTGGAGAAAGAGCCAAGCAGCCATTTGTTTTTGGCTGACAGTTGCATCAGTAGGCAAATCTATTTGATTTCACATGTTGCCCATCAGGCGTGCGTAATGAAACTCATCTTGGCATGTTCATTTTCTACTTTCATTCAGGTTAGATTCTCGCTTTTAACTTTCTTGTATAAAACCCCAAGAGGCTGCTTACTGCATGAAATGCAGATGACTGAAGTGATTTCTGCCTTTTTTTTTTCATAATGTAAAATTTTGAAGTAGGCCCAGTAACTTACTGGTAACACTGTCAAAAGTGATGCAAGTTCCACTGACTCTGTGTTTAACACCTTGAGCATTTGCCATAAAGTAGGTACAAAGCAACAGGTGCCTTTTGAATTCCTGTATCATTCAGTTGTGCAAATTTGCTGCACAATATCTGTCTGTGTATCAGCATAATCTTTCTGCTGCCATTGACTGTCTTCCCTCTTGAGCTTGATTATAAATTTACCTGAATGTACAGCATTAGGATCTAGCTTGACCCATGGCATGTATATGCTGGTGTGAGTTATTAGAGTCCAGAGATGATGCCAGTGACAGCACAAGAGAGCTGCTGCCAACCAGAGCCCCTTACAAAGCAGTGTGGAGGCCTTACATCCCTGCACTGGGAGCTCTGCATATTGTACTTAAGGGAAAAACCTGTGCCTTTGGCAATATTATGAGTTGGCATGGTTTCCATCCTCTCCTCCCACTGTGTTCAATTGCCCTTCAAGGCAAAGAATTAAAAAGGGTTACCTTGGTTAAAGTGATGTGATCTGTGACTGCTGCTTGCACAGCATGTGTCTGTGTTTTGAGAGGCAAGCCAATGGTATCTCCACTGCTTCTGCACTGCTGTGATCTTGATCTACTTCTTGTTTGCCCATGTGATTCTTAGTGCGCCTTTATTTTTTTGGCACCTTTAATAAGCTGCATGTGCTCAAAGTATTAAAAAATGTGTAGGATTTGTAACAGAGAGCTCAAGCAACACATTTTTGCCTAATATCCCTATAATAAAATTACATAATTTCAATTTATCCCTAATAAAAATTTATTGTCCTAATAAATTCTGTTCCTATCATGTTCAACTATTAATAAGTTGGTAGAGTACAGAGCACAGCACAATAGAAACTAATGCTGTCAATGATAGCTCAAAGGCTAGAGAGGTAAGGCAGTCCTTCAGTCAAGGTACCTCTCCTTTTCTGCTTGAAATCACAGTTTTTGTGTTCAAGGTGATTCCAACATGAACCCAAATATAAAACGTTGTGGGTTGTTTTTTGTTGTTTTTTTTTAGGCAGCCAGAGCATTTTACATTTATCTCCATCAAAGACAGTACTTTTTACTATTTACCTGAAAATCAGCAGGGAGTTTGTGGAGATCTTAGAAAGAAACCATGATTAGGATTGCAGGTACCATGCACGTTATTCTTGGAGCAGCAGGGAATATTTCAGTGATCAGCAGGAGCTACCTGTATTTGTTGTTGGCGTGATGTATTGCAGTATGCGTTATGAATACATAGCTGACCATCATATTTCATATATCTGTTTATGAATGGCTGTTCAAAAGAAAACGGATGTCTTAAGTATTTTGATTTTGTATTTATGATGAAACCTTCACTGAGGATGACTGATGGGACTAATTGCGGTTCTGACTTTTTTAAGTTGCAGAATTTCTTTTAATTGTCAAAAAACCTCCATGACTCTTTCGTCATCTTTAGGTTTACGTGCAATCTATTGCAAGCACCATAGGCTTTAGATGGCCTGAAGAACTTGCAGTGGTTTTGTTTTCTGTCATGCTCTTGCTTTTTAGTCATCCCCCTAGCTTTACTCCGTGCCCATGTGGGGTGTTGTTCTCACATGCTTTCTGGTATGTTTCATGTGCAACATTCCAGTCCACAGATAATATTTTCTTCATGTGTTGGCCAGTTTATTTAGACAGAATATTTGAAAATCGGTCTGATTTATGTAGTCTCAGTGACTAAACTTTCTGAATGTTTTCTTTACAAAGCCAAGTGCAAGGTTCTGCACATGGCTTTAGGCAGTCCTAAACACAAATAAAGGCTGGGCAGAGAATGAATTGAGAGCAGCCTTGAAGATGAAGACCTGGGGTGTTGGTTGATGAGAAGCTCAACATGACCCAGCAGTGTGCACTTGCAGCCCAGAAGTTCTATTATTTTATTTCCTGCAAATTGAATGAAATCAAGTGTTCATCTCAAAATGAAACTCTTTCATCTGAGGATACCAGATGGCTAGAAAAAGAATATATATTCATGGATTATGAAAAGGCACTGATGTGCTTAACAGATTTTTGTAGGGAAGGGAAATTGAGGGACCATGTTAGTCCCTTGAGTACCATAGGGCTTTAGCAGGACTGTAAGTTTTGTTTTCTTAGACTACAAATGTAAGTCCTTTTCAGTAAGATAAATATAAACCATGTTTATGCCGAACTATCTTTTATGATAATGATTAAAGAAAGTGTTTCCCTCAATGTGGAATTAGTTACTTATTGGTAGAATAGTCAGATGTGACTAAACCTCCAGTGGATTTGTCTCCATCAGGTTTCTTCAAAGGAAAATTCTGACAGAACCTGGTTTCATTAGGCCAGCATGGTCTGCTTAGGGTTTTAGACATGTCTTTCTGACATTAATATAATTACAGAAAGATGTAATTATTCTCAGGGTTTAATCTTGAAGCACTGAGCTTTTTGTGTAAATGAATAATGATTGAGAGTTACTTTTTGTCATAAGAATTTGTGTATCACAAATAAGAGCATTATCCCAATACCATCTACTGATTTTTCTTTACAGAAATGTTCCCAAGGTTAGCATTTTCTGGAGTTAGGAACTCAGCCTCAACTCCAGCCAGTGGTAAAACTCTGCATGAAATAAACAGATAGAAATCAGAGTGGCAGATTTTATGTTAATTGACTTTTAAAAATGTGTTATATTTAGAACATTTATTGCATCTAAATATAACTGAAGAGCTTGGGAAAATAGTGTTATTGTATTCTTTTGTTCTCTATGTGGCAGCATCAGCGTTATCCCCAGTGAAGCCAATTAAGTCATCAGTTACTTCATATTCATCGTATTACATGTTCTTAATGATGCATTTAAACATTTAATAATTTCTAATTTTCTCTAGTTTCTCATAAATGGTCATTGTTATAAATGTATTTATTTGGTAATGCTGATATGGGCTGATTTGGAAAAGGCAGAATGACGCATTATATTAGTATTTTGTGTAATATCCAGCTCATTTGTATTTTTTGTGATATTTTTTGTAACTTTTACTCTATGCCACATAAACCAATTTGGATTCTTTTTCTTTTGCCCACATTGCATATAAAATCAGAATTTTATTATAAGAGATTATGTAACATAAAACTGCTGTATTTTCATAAACTGGAAAACTGTCCATCAGCTGCTGATTTGCCTAGAGTAAAGTCGCTCTATGTAGTAATTAGAGAGGCTTCAGGACTTCTGTCCTTTCTCTGAAGGTTTCTGGATGAGAGTGATAAAGAGAGAGCAAGTTAATTTAGGTAGGTGGATGGCTTGTAAGGTAGAAAATATGTTTCTTTAAATCAATATTGTCTTTAATAGAAACTAATGACGTAGTTGACAAGATGGACTTAAGATAACTGAAATCCTTGACCCAGTTACGTGTATTGTTTTGAGAAGGTGTGAAAGTTTTTGCTTTGGACTGTGAGCAAGAGATGGTTTAATAAATTCTAGATGTTAAAAGGGGCAGCAGCATTGCCATTTCACTGTCTGCTATCAGTTTTTCTACTTGTATTTGAAAATAATGAAAATACAGAGCATGCTTTGAAAGTTGTGAAAGATAAATGTGTAGTAATATCTGGGGAGAATTCTGCTAAGCTTATCTGGTCACGACTGAAGACTCCAAAGACAAGTTCTGATAGGTTGCAGAGGTAATTTTTGCCAGGTTTCTCTTTTCCAATGTTGTTTCTAAGGAAATTGCCGTATTATTTTGACAGGTCATCACAAGATTCAGGACATAATTTGAAGACATAGCTGGCTTGTTCCCATGGCTCACTGCTGAACCTAGTTATTCTAATATATTTTTTAATGTTTTTTGTTTTTTAAATTAGAAGAATGCTGTTAAATTTTTTGGTTTTTTTTTATTTTTTTAATATGATTGCTTTCTTTTGGAAAGGCCAGTCTTTAATCTTTCTAAGTAGTTTTAATGTAAGGACTAGTAAGAATGAGAGCAAATACATGACAGTGGCAGGAGAACGAGGAAGGCTATACCCTAAGGTAGCTCTTAGATCATCTCTTCAGCATCATCTAACTGCATCCTGAGATTGCATCAGTGGGAGAATAGTTAAAGGAGGTGAATATACACATCTCTCTTTTTTTTAATAGGTGATACATCACAGCTTCTCACATCTCCAGTTCTGTACATTCCTGTTTATAGAAAATGAGCTGGGGAAAAAAAAAAACCAAAACCCAAGTTTTTAATTACTGGGTAGTAAATGAGAATAAGGAGGCTGTTTTATTCTGGAAATTATAGATCGATATATTGGAGATAAATAATACTAAAGGGGAGAACAAGATCCCAGAGGAACACTACTTGAGATTAGTTTGATCATTTTGATAGTATTAAGGGGTGCCATGATGTCTGTCAAGATGTTGACAGGTGCCAATGATGAAGTGGCAGTGATAACTAAATAGCACAGACCACCTGCTATGTTTAATTGTGAATTCTTTGAAGAGTTCCATGCTATTGCTGTTTGTATTGCTGTTTATTTACTACTCTTAATGATTGAATAGAGTGTAGAATTTTGGATTAAAAAGAACATATTCTACACAATGCTACTTGCTTTTGGCCTGTTTCTCTGCCAAAAGACTTCACATCCCTTTTTCCTTAGTATCTCCTTTATCTGCTTTTTTCTGTTGTATTCTGCATTGCTTTCTCTGAATACAGCATCAGTACTGTTCCTGATCTGCAAAATGGTCTTGCTTTTCTTATTTAAATTTCTCCTGCACAGTTACTTCATCTATTGTAAAATAATCAAGTTATGCAGGTACCTGACATATACGTATGTGATAGGTAGAGTGGTGTATTGACAGAGGGATTGAAAACTATACAGGTGTATGAACTGCATTTCTGTCATCATTCTTTCTACCTCTGCTTTTATTATGGTTTATTATCCTGTCTGTGTAGGATACATGAAGTTACTTGGGGCAAGGCTTATCTTTTTCTGATGCCAGAAGTCCTGTTTAAATCTAAACAAAAATATATGAGGCAGTTGTAAGGAGAAATCTAGATAATCCAGTAAATTTAAGCTGATAATTATCTTTCAACGGTGACTACTGGCCTGAGACTTGAACTGGTGCCAGTCTGAAGTATTATGAATAGTAGGAAGGTGATGAGTAAACAATCTTTTGATAACCAGCATTTCTTAAGTTGCTCAGAGTCATTATGCAGTGCTGCGTATAGGGCTAATGAGATTCTGGCAATTATAAAAGAGGAATAATCAGAAAAAACAAGATGGTAGCCATCCTGTCACTGAAGTAATCTAACCATAAAAATTAAAAACCTGAGGGAAAGACGAATTCAAACTTTGTAGAAGGCTATATCATCTTGCTTAGTAAAATGAATGCATCTTCTACAGCCCAGTACATTAGGGAATTGCCTCCAAGGTACAGGAATGTGAAGGCTTCAATGATCCCTTGCGCTTTGTGACTGTAAAGGCTAAGTTTGCTTTTACAGAAAGAACTTGCAACAACAACAATAATAATACTATTACTACTACTACTAATAATAATTGGGGAGAGGGGGAAACTGTATTACGCCTTTTTGGTAATCTGCTCACCATTGCTTATCATACCTAGTGATCTGTTAAACTTTCAGAGCATGAGTTTGTTCTTGAGAGGGTAACCAATGCCAGTTTTTATCTTTCAGTCAGTTTTGTGAGATTTAATTTGGATAAACTGAACCAAGTGGATTTTTTGTTTGTTTTTGTTTTGCAAGACGTTGAATATGATTCCATGTGTGATACCGTTTTGAATGCTCAAGTGAAACCAGCCAAATAGGTTTTAACCTAGAGTGACCTGTTGTGAAGTTTTGTCTCTTGGAGCACTAAATATTTTTAATCCTGAAAAAAAGAGGTCATTATAATCTAAAACTAGCCTGGGCCATGTAGTCAGGAACATACCTTAGGAACAATCCTGTGCTAGTGGGAAATGGCCAGAATGACCTAAAAATAATTTCTATCTGAAACTTCCATAGCTTTTTGAGGGCAGTAGTTATCAGTGTCATGGAGTGGAAGGAAGCAATAAGTATAAATATGAATATACTGCAAGTGGGGAGATTGATGAAAATCATACGCCTTTTTCTTTGAACAATTCAATCAAATAAAGGACAGATAATTTAAAACCATGTTTTACAATGTGATACTAACAAAGCTTTGTTTCAGTACTCTGATAGAAAGGAAACTGACTCACAGAAAACTGAGATAATTTCTTGGATTGCATCTGAGTGTGAAAATATAAAGTTGACATTATGGAAGCTATGAGTGTTTCTTACTGTGCTATAAATGAATCACTGGCATTGACAAGAAGAAATTGAATAAGTACATGATGGGAAGCAATTTCTATTATGAGAGATACTGTTTCTGCTTTAATTTTGTTTTCTTATTTCTCCTTCTCCTCCCCTCTTTCCCTTTTAGGGTAAATGGAAAACTGGTGGCATTGAAGGTGATTAGATTACAAGAAGAGGAAGGAACCCCATTTACTGCTATCAGGGAAGGTATGCACTCACATTTAATAATTATACATGGGGTGGGTTTTTTGTAATTACACTGTGTTTCTTATTTCTGTGCCATGCTATAGTGAATAGCTTGAGAATTCAAATTATATAGTTATGTTCTCAGTAGGAAAAACCTTTGATGCTTCAAAAAACAAAACCTCTGGTGTGGGAGTTCTTGTTAAAGAATGCAGCTCTGCCTCTGCTTTGGGTCCTGTTAAATTTACTATACGAATGAGTATTTAAGAGCATGTTTAAGGTGGGTGTGAGAAGTCACTCTGGAAGATGAGGGAACTGTTAAGTCACGCTTCTTGCCTGCAGGCAGCACCTGAGATGAAGGTAGATGTAATTTTTCATATATCTGCAGCATAAAGCGCAGAAAAGCGTTTCTTGATGAAGGCAGTCAGAAGATCAGGGAGCAAACATACAAGCATCTTAGAAGCCGTGTGTAGTCTGGGACTAGCTACTGTTTGTTTTTTCCTTCCTGATGGACTCTAACTTGTGTGGCTTGGGAATGACTTATCTAGCACACTCAGAGATGCCTGTTATGCTTTCTGCTCTGCTCCTTTATCCTTCCTTGTCAGCCTCTTGTGGTCTCTAGTGACAGCTGCTTTATCTGAGCCTGCCTGCGTCGAGCTCCTTTGCAGAAATTGCTGGATGTGTCTTCCCTGTGTGGGCCTTCTCTGTTAGAAGGTAGTAAAAATGAGCTTTGGTAGAGACATAATGCACAATTTACCATCACACCACTGATACAGGCTCAGCTGAAGTTAGTAGTGAACTAAAGAGATGAAACTGGTATGGCTTTTGAGGGACGTTTTAAAACTGAGCTGACTATCTCGGCATAATTCCCATGGTGGGATGAGCAAGGGAGAACATCATCTCTCACAGGGTCCACAGCATGGCACTGTGTGGGAGGTGTGCAGCTTCATGGCCATTGCAGCTGCAGTCCCAGTAGCTGCAGCTCCTTTGTCCCTCACTCATGCCTCTGTTCCTGCAGCCATCTATATGCTGTATGTCTGTCTGTACAATGAGCCTGTTTTGGGTACATTGGGGAAAAAAAAAAAAGCCATGTTTCATGTGATTGACACCCTGAAGTTAGAAACCTTTAAAGTACTGTGGATTTCCATCCCAAGGTTGTGCATTTTAAAGGGGCTCTTTCACAAAGGAGGGAAAACCGTGGGTGGCCAATTTATGAAGGAATTTCAGCAGTTCTTCTGTACTGCTTTGTTTGAGTAACAATTATTGAATGACCTGACACATTTATTCATAACGGTATGTATTTTATCTGTGAGCTGTCTGTCCCCGCAGCTGTGCTGCGATAACGAGGTGTGCAGAGGGTTACTGGCGCAGCTTTCAGTGTTTGCAATGCTGAGTTCGAGGCATAACAGCCTGTGTTTCAAATATGTTTATTGTGCTCCAGGATTTTAGATGATATGGTAATGACTTAATAAGAAAATAGTAGATATGGCTTCATTGTGCCTTTTTAGTGACACTTAAAAGGTTTTTTAATGTGAGCTTGGTCTAGATGAAAGTCTATAGCATTACAGCTGTCAAACGCAGTATATTGTGTTTTCCTTCATGAATGGTTTATTGTGTGAACTCAGTATAAATAAGTATTCATTAGGAGCAAAACCAGAGATTTTCCAGTTGGTATTTTTAGATTACAAAGGCACACTAGCATGAAAATATTTTTCACACTGTCATTGGGGAAGTCTTCCTTGTAGCTGTGATTACAGGACTGTAGTTGAAGCCTGTTAAAATTCTCGTACTTTAATATTAGTAGAATAAAGCTCTTGTATAGAAAAGCTCTTAAAGTTATTAATTAATATATGTTTTCCTAAGCATGGGATGTCTGACTGATTTTGGTGGAACTGTGTGCATCCATTGTATTTCTAAGGACTCATCTAGGCTAGGATTAGATCCAAAGAGTATTAGGCTAAATGAGAAGACTTTTTCTTGATTTTTGTAGCCTCTTGGTTAGGTGAGATCAAACTCGGGTTGTGGGTTGTATGTTTGTAGGGTTTGTTTGGTAAAGTAATCCTGTTTCGTAGGTAATGGAACGTAATTCAGATCTGTGGAAGCTATTTGTAGAAATACAGTCTTGTATGCTTTATATCATGTAGAAGACTGACATTCATAATGTGTAAGATGGAAAGGGGAAGAATGTGTATCTAGTTAAGCTTTGTCTTTTCTGCTGTTTGTTTTGATTTTGTCAGAAACAAATATTAGTGTGAGAAAAGTAAGCTACAAATGTAACTTCAGACGGTAATCCCAGTGATGATGTGCCAGACCCATATAATCTGACAGTAATGTTACAACTATGGACCTACTAGCAGGATCCGAGGAAGCTGTTGCTTTCCACATAGTAGTATTTAATCCATCTTGGACAGGCTGGGTTCTGTAATGCAGCCATGGCTGATCTCAGCTGCATGGGTGAGGGGAGAGAAAAAAAGAAAAAAGGGCTTGTATAATCTCTTGTAGTTATCTGGTAAATTTGATATGGAAAAACAGTAAGAATGGGACACTCTGTTCAGCAGATTTTTGTTGATCGCTGTTGGCTGACTGAGGACTCCAGCCCTATAATTTAGACTGGTACAATTAGAACAAGGACAAATACTGCTGAAGATGAGATCAACTTCTAATTTCAGTTATCTGAGGAGTCGTGTTGCCTTAATGAAAAAAGTGCATGTATGGTGTCATGATCCAGAGGTCTGTTGGAGGGTGTTTCTTTCCAAAGTCTTTCATAACGGAGAAATCATGCAGGTTTTGACCTTGACTTATTCCCTGTTTTCTAATTTTCCATCAATGCAAGGCAAAGTCATGCAGAAGTCTAGTTATTTGTAAATTAAAACTGCTGTAAGTAAATTGTTTAACATTTCTCATACCTCCTTGGTTAAAGCAGTGAGAGAAAACAGTATTCATGCACTGTTCTCCTAATAGCGATGCTGTGTGATGTTAATTAGGGGGAAGATACAGGCAGAAATCTTAAGCAGTGGTCATGCTGAGGGAATTTTGTAGCTGTCTCTATACAGGGAAGCATATTGTTACAAGGCACAGAATGAAGCTCAAAGGAAAACAAAGCTACAAAGAAAATAGACTAAGAGAATTAGAAAATGCAGGATATAAATGTGGAGTATGTGACTGTGGAAACAAGCACTAACTTGGTTAAAACAAAAATGGATGGAAAAGTAAAATAAAGGAGATATATATATATATATATATATCCATATATATATATATAAATCTCCCAGTAAAGCTGAGTAAGAGAAAATCACAGTTAATTTTAATGACCAGGAGAGGTTTAGCTGAAGTAATTACTTATGAAGTAATTCTGATTTTGCAGCAGATGTGGGTTTGTGTCTTCTACTATTTATCGAAGTTACATAGGTTGAATCAAAGTAGGTAAATGCGGCTTATTTGTCAGTGCTACTGAGCTGTTTATTGAATTTCTTGAACAAAATTTACAAGTAGCTTGTGCTTAATGTTCTTTCAACTTGGTCTGAATCAGTTGTACCAATTTACTGGTGCTTTCATTTAGTGGCATGCAGTTCACAGGTTGTTTTGCTCTGAATTTAACTCAGTGTGGGATAATCTAATTTACCTTTGAAGAGCCTGATTAAAAAAAAGAAAGGGAAAAAAAGAGGAAAAAGTGATTTGATGTGTATACCTGAGCGGGTTAAATCTATATGATTTTCAGATCATATATATATGAGTGGTGCAAGTCACCATATTACTGTTGTATTCTGAAGGTGCCTGGAACTGTGATAGCTGAGACAGTATGGAGTCCAAAAGTCATTTACAGACTATTTTCTCATTTAAACTCTATAGAATGGATAGTAACAAATGATTTGTTTTCTGTCTTAGTGTAGTTGTGGTTTATTCTTTTACTGTAATTCTCATTATCAGAGATGCTTCAGCAGAAGGCTTGAAGTGTTATTAAATCCACTGCAGCCAGCAGAAAAGTTCAATGACCTTAACTTTTATCTCAGATGTTTCATTCCCCTAATTTCCTGTAATATCATACACTCATCTAGGCTAAATTCTGAAGTGTGCAGTACATTCTAATTCTGGAAACAGCTTGATTTACAATTCTGCCTTTATCTTGTTTGATTTCTGAGCAATATTATTCCTTATATCCAGCATGGCAAAGATTTTGCTTTTTCGGTATGTATGTAGACAAACATCCCTTGATTTTATCACTACCTTGCTTGTGAGGTTAACTTGCTTACTGTGTTCCTTTCTTGGGTAGTAAAATTATTTCTTCCCTATCCTAATTGTGAAAACTCTTTTGTACTTGGTTTTCATTTTCCACCCTTGGAAATACCACCACTCCTTTGCTCTGCTTAATTTGATTTACTATTAGTAATAAAACTATTCCAATGTTTTACTATAGGTTAGTGTTTCATTTCCCATAGGCCTAAACAGTGTTTCAAAGCATCATCCAAACCAGGCATGTTTTGTAGGTATTTTTGTACTTTAAATCTCACAATAAGGCAACTTCTAGTATATTTCACTCTTTTTATTAATTTTTGTATTTACATCTTGTAATTAATATGTATTGGTACCTGTTTGTGTTTTGCATTTAAATGTGTCCAGGTCAGAGACTGTCTCTACATCTTTGGCTTGACAGTTGGACAGATAATAATTTTCCGTCTGCTCCAGTGTTGAAGGCTGTTACCTTAATTCTGCATATGGACAGCAGAGTGCAAAAAATTGCACATGAAAGCTTTGGAAACTGCCAGCTGTCTTGCCTTATAAAATTACAAAGAACACAGTGCTTGCTTAATGAATTTCTTCTACTTGAATTTTTGAAGAGCAGTTCGGCACACATACTTAGTAAGTTTGTTTTGTGACTTGGGAGAAAGCTTAAGGCATTTGAGGGCCAGGATGGAGCAGGGAGGAGAGATGCTTAATTCCTGGCCAC
The DNA here is from genome assembly GCF_033815535.1 of Pezoporus flaviventris. Classification (NCBI taxonomy): domain Eukaryota; kingdom Metazoa; phylum Chordata; class Aves; order Psittaciformes; family Psittacidae; genus Pezoporus; species Pezoporus flaviventris. The sequence goes on from NW_026892595.1 coordinate 15,477,887, forward strand.
AAAGCATCTTCAAAAGTCTTCAGCGTTTCAGGCCTCTTCCATCCATGTCTTGATGTGAGGTAGGAGGGGAGAAGAGAAACAAAAAAATGAAAACTGTAAAGGGTCTTAGGAAAGAAATGTGAGCCCACTTGTCCTGGGTTCAGCAGTAGCAGTCATTTTTCTCCTCCTTGGTAGCTGGTGTAGTGCAGTGTTTTGACTTTCAGCTCAGGAACAGAGCTGATAGCGATGTTTTGGTTTGGCCAAGGACTTTGTGAGCCTCATGCTCTGCCAGGGAGGAGGGGAAGCCAGGAGGAAGCAGAGACAGGACACCTGACCCAAACTGACCAAAGAGGTATTCCATACCACAGCACGTCATGCCCAGGATGTAACTGGGAGTTACCCGGAAGGGCTGGGAGACTGCAGGGTTGGAGGAGGTATCGGTCAGTGCTTGGTCGGGCTTGGGGGCCGAGTTATCGGTCAGCTGGTGCTGAGGTGTTGTATTCTCTTCCCTTGTTATTTCCTTTATCATTATTATCACTGGTGGTCGCAGTAGTGATCTGTGTTATACCTTAGTTACTAAACTGTTCTTATCTCAACCCGTGGGAGTTGCATTCTTTTCGATTCTCCTCTCTGTCCCTCCGAGAGCAGCGGGAGGGCAAGAAAAGGAGGGGGGTGAGTGAACAAGTTGCCTGACTGGGTTTAAACCACGACACCACTTTTACATGCCACAGACTGGACAGACTTTCTGAGGTTGGTTTCTGAGGCCTCCTCTTTTGAAGTTGTTAGGCTGGAGGGGGTAAACCTTCACAAAACTTTCATCTGTGAAACTGAAGCAGAGTAACAGCTAAGAAAAGATTATAGGGAAGATCAGCAGTTTGTGGAGAGAGAACTCTTACCTAAGTGAATGTGCAATTTATTGCACTGTGTTCCTAATTGGGTACACAATGGAAAATACTGCTTTGTAGTAACAATAATGCAAGTGATGTAAAGCAGCTGTGCTTCTGTATTACCAAAGAGAAACGGCACAGTGTGTACCTATCCCATCTAAGGAAGGGTTACAGGAAATTATATTTTTGCTCAGCAGATATAATTCTTATTACCTCATTGAATTATTACCTCAATTATTGCATGCACTTCCCAGCTCAGTGATTTTTGACTGATATGTAGCATAATGATCTTTACAACTTCAAGTCAACAAATGACCTCATGGCACTAGTTAGATGACTCACGGTGATAAGCCTCCTCCTATTCATTGTATTAGAGTAGGTCTGGAAGGCTGTATGCTGTAGGTCAAGGGCACAGTGAAACAATATCTGACTTTTTTAAGAGTCACTGTTGGTCTACTGGTGGAAGGTAAGCATGAAAATTGCAGTGGGAATCCCATCTTCGTCTGCTAGTAAAGAGTAAATTATTGTACCTTTTGGAAGTTGAATCATCCTCTTGCCAAACCCCCCGCCCCAAAAAAACCTACCCCAAAACAACCAACCAACCAATTCCTATTCTTCCTTTTATGCAGGTTGTTATTATTATTACTATTATTATTATTAAAATATTAAGGAAGCTTGACATCTGCTTTCTTTTGAGTGACAGGATTTTGGAGGACTTTCACATTTCCTTCACAAAGTCCAGTCAAGAAATCTAAATTTCCATAACTGAAATGCCTAAAAGCTTTGTATGTGTCTGGCTCAAAAGGCCTCAGGGAACTTCAAGAAATTATGTTTAAGATTATGGAGATGTAACTATTCTGAGCACGCATGTCACATGAGTTACTACAGGGGTTTTGTGTCTTTATGTTTTTAGAGTCTGAGGGTAAGTTCATTCTCCCCAGAAGCCACATTGCTCTGAAGCATTTAAGTAAAAAAAGGACAGTAGCTTGACTGTAGCTTGGGGAACATTTTCATTGCCTACAGAGTTGGCAGAACTGGTGCCTACTGCAGGCTAAATAGCTACAGCTCAATTAACTGTAAAGTCCCTGCAAAGCCCATGCATCTTTTTATGTAGTCATAACAGCTTTGTTTTTCAGTGTTGTTAAAAATACAACACACAAGCCAAGAACTTCTGGGACACTGTCACTGGATATTTAAGGTCAAGAAATATTCAAAAGAAAATAAACTCCAGCAATTTTAATTTCTCTGTCTAGTCTCTCTCTGTTATGGGCTGCCCAAACTGTATGCTTCCTCAAGATAGAAGAGGAACTACAAGATTTCCAAATTAAGACTACAGTGTATTTGGAAAATATATTTGGATGTTACTGGGACCTTTCTTATGAAATTAAGCCAGTTTTTAAAATTTCCAAGACTTTGGGATGTTCCTTATTAAGTATGCTGTCATGTCATAGAGAAATGTATATTCATTCTTACTGAACATTAGTGATAGAAAAATTGCCTTTAATTTCATGAGGTTTTATGACCTAACATTTTTGGTAGCTCAGATTTTCAACCATATTTCATTTGTTCTTTCTCACACATGGGTGTTTGTGTGCATTTGCGTAAGTATGAGAGAAGCATGTTAGATCCCTAGTGATGTGGAGCTTCGAAGCAGCAGGAGCTTTTGTCTTTATCCTGCTTTCCCTCCTGCTGTTCTTCCCAGCCCTGACTGGCTGCTAATTTTTTTTACTGGCAGTGTTCATTTGCATTTCTCTGAAAGCAGTTGCACTGACTGGCTGAGAAATGGGTGAACTGAATTTCTGGTCATCTCAGATGGACATGGGAGAGCTGATAGTTTTCCAGTTTCAGATAGGGTGTTAGTGGTTACTGTGGTCTTACTGTATCCTGCTTTTCAGTGTATCCAGATTGCACTCTTCTCCTTCCTCAGTTCATTTTGGTGAACCAAACAAAGGCTTCTGTCCATGTAGGCTACTCAGAAATGGTAGAGATTGGTAAGATTCATCCTGCTTCTTTGTTGCTTGCTGCTCATAGGCTGAGCATAGCTTTTCCTTGGTTTTTTTTTTTGTTTTTTCTTTTTAACCTCTAACAAAGGAGTGGTTCTCACAATTATAAAACCTTCGGGAGAGCTGGGATTACGTAAATGCAACATAAATGATGGTGTTTCCCTTTGAGAATCCTGACATAAATTTTAACCTCTATAATCTGGGAAAAGTGTCATGTTTTTCTGAAAAGTACAAGTGAAATTTCCAAATTATCCACCTTCATAAAGCTAAATATGTTCCACAGAATATTCTGTCCCCTCTGTCCTCCTCCCATTTCCCCTCCAGTATTTTATCTGTAGCCTGCTGAGACAGAGCACAAGTGTACCAATTGCATTTTCATTCAGTACTTTTGATGTTCAAGCTCTGACCTTCTTCTGGCTTTTGTTCTTGGGCACAGTTCAAGCAAGAAAAGAATGGGGTGACACTTTCAGGATTCCTTTTTTTTTTTTTTTTTTTTATATATCATTTTGCCATCAGGAATCCTTTCCTCATCCTTGTTATCAGTTAGCATAATGCTAGACCTTTCAGACTCTGCCCTACTTCCACTGAAGTTGTCTGTGCATCTTTGGTTTTCATGGAGGGTGCTGAATAAGGAATTTCATGCTAATTCCAGCACTGCAAGGTTACAAATCCAGTAGCTCAGGGGTGCTACTGAACCTGCACTTTCCTCTGACCTGTGTTTCAGGGCTCTTTGACTTGGCTTTTGGCCTTCTGCTTTGAACATTTTCTTTTGCTCAAATAACATTTCTCTTTTCACTCTTTAATGCAGGCGTTGGAACTGTTGCTGTAGAGATTCATCTGGTCTGCTGCTCTCAATGTCCCTTGTAGTATGACAGGAAGGATAGAAAAAAGATGCCAGTTAACGAATATGGAGCATAAAAAGAGGGTGGCGAGCCTTTATTCGTGTAAAACGAATAACATATAACTAAAAGTTATATAGAACCCCTGTGCAGCTCTCATGGCTTTCTTGTTTGAGTGGAAGTTGGTGAGGGTCAATCTTTTTATGCTATATGCAAATTTTACTTGCTCTTACTATCTACCACTCTACCACCATAAAAACTAGAGCTGCGTTAATCCTGCTCCAAGTAGCATTAGTTTTTACCTGTGACCATATTATATTTGAGTGGATTGAATTGATACACATAGTAACTGATTGTTACAGGAATGGGGATGCTAGCAAGTTATGCCATCTCAGCTTGAATTGCTTAGAGACCCTGAGGCACCCTTGCAAGTGCAAATACCTTCCATGGCCACCTGATGAAATAAAACTTTGATATCTGGTGTTGAGGCAAAGAAATGTCTCTTGAACTTAGCCAATTCTACAAAATATTTTTTTCTTTGTTAGTCTTCATTTTGTGAAAGGAATAATCTAAGGAACAGTACCATATAGCATTCTGATTAAAATGGGGACTTTAAATCTGCACAGTGACATTTGTCTTTGTCAGCATCTCTGAGTGTTTTGTGTGTGTTTTTTCCACTGCTGTGTCCTGAATTTCGAAAGTACCAGAGCAAGGTGACAACTCAGTGCTTGAACCAGTTCAGTCAGCTTGAGTTTCCTCCATAGTCTTTTTGCATGTATTAAACCTTTAGGTGACTGTTGTATCATCTCAGCAGAACTGGGTTCAACTTTGGGTAAATGCAAAACAAGGATGTGAGAAGGTTGTCTGTTGTCTGTTTTCCTGGTGTTATATCTATCCCCCTTGAAGGAGATACGTCACTACATGTATTGAAGGGACTGTGTGAGTGCATACATATATTGTATGCGCATGTGTTTCCTCAGTGTCTTTAATACTTGACATAGAAAGCTGATTAACCCGAAACAACCAAATCCTTTGTGAAGAGTCACATACTGACTTTGGTCAACCCAGAGAATGTCTAATGTGAATTGGGCATGTACCTACTTCTAGATAAAGATAAAATGCCCCCCAGGAAAGATGTCTGGTTTTGTCAGAAATTGTGGCTGAGACATGTGACTGTCTTCTTGCTTCTGACTTCAGTCATCATTCATAACACATCATCAGAACAGCTTTGTGTGTTTTAAACACAGGAAGCTCATAAATGAATTATCCTCATTCTCCTGATGTTTGTAATGATGTGTGAAACAGTCCTGGTTCTTCAGACTTGAATATAACAATGAAGACAGACACTTGCTACTGCTGGATCTAGAACAGTAACTTTGCTTTCAAAGCTTCTGTCTACAACCTAATAACTACTTTCCCCCTACTTCCCCCTTTGAAAAAAAACCACAGGTAGTTTATTGGAAATTTGTTACTTCTTTATAAACAGGTCCTAAAATAATCACCATCAGTCTCTTTCCATACACAAGATACTATTCTGTTTTAATATCTATATAAATCACTCCTGTATCAAAGAGAGAACGAACCTAATTTGCAAATGATGGGACCATGCCTTCAGTAGAGGCTTGCTTGTTGAGAACAGAGGCAGCCTGAAAGGACAAGGCTACTGCAGTATTTTGCTCTGCTGCCTTTTATTCCCATATTTTCTGGCAATGATCCAGTTCTTCCTTAAATATGTCATGTACTGAGGCAAGTAAAAAATCACAGTATGATAAAATGCTGTATTTAGATCATAGTACTTCTCTGAAGATTTTAAGCATGAATTGTTTCTAAACTTTGAAATACCTGGGAAATTTTCAGTAGCTTGCATGTTTGTACTGGCATGAAATAGGGCAGCAGCCACTGTAATCAGTAAGAAGCATGCACTAATACCTTTCTCATAGGAAAAAAAAAAATCAGTTATAGTTAAAACAGTGGGAAAATTGTTTGCAAATGCAACTTACATTGAAATTATGTATGTGAGGAAAAAGCCCAGTGCATTCTTTCTTCCCTCCCCACCTTGTTTTTGTTTTCTGTTTCTTCACAGTCTGGAGTTTACTTTGATCTACCTGCTGGCTGCTGTAGGCACAGTTGTCTGGGTCCAGCTGTTCCTTCAGGAGACAGCACTGCTGCTTTTCCTCTGTTTTTCCATAGCCTGAAGATTGTATTGCAAGCACATTTGTTCATTTTTTTTGCTGGGAGAGGTGGGAGATTTATCATTCAGGAGTTGTAGGAAGCTGAAATACAAGCTTCATAATGGTATTGCTTCTTGCAGCATGGGTGGAGTTACTGCTTTCAGCTTTTATAATCAGTATGAAGAGAGTAGCATTTCAGAATTAGAAGCTGACCTTTAATGTCTTCTTCAAAGCAACGAAAATGAATGTCCGCATTATTTTACTTTGGAATGTTCCTCCCAAGTAAGCAATATAAAAAAAGTAGCTGATAATGTATTGCATTTTTCTGCTGAGATGAAGGGGAGCTGGATGGTTCAGAGACTGGTAATAGGATATTGTGACCTTCCACCTCTGACCCATTTATTAAAATACGAGCCATGCCAGTGGAGTCCAAAAGTCATCACTATGGATATGCAACTCTAGAATCTGGAACTGTGTGTTTCTGATTTTTTTAAGGTCTGAGCTAATTGTCACAAATGTCCAAAACTTCTCAGTTTTCAGCAGATTTATCTGGAGCTAATCAAAAAGTGAACTAAGAACAAAATGAATGGAGGAAGCCTTGTTAATAAGAATATTAGCTGTGTCAGATTTGGTGATTTGTATCCATTCTGATCTGATATAGCTTGTTGTCCTTGCTTTGTGAAGCTTGATTCCCTTAATCAGTGCAGAAGTGGTACTGACCAATTTTGTTTGACTGTCACTTCAGGTTTAGGAAGGGGTTAATGTGAATAAGGATTCTCTGGATTTTGTCTTGGGAAAATGCTCAAAACTTGCACAGTCAATGACAGCTAATTTTAAGTATTTAACTCTTTGCTCTGGATCTGCTTGTGGAAGCTTCTGACACCCTTTTTTTATCTATAGGTAACTTAAGCTGAGAGTTAGCTCCTTGAAGCACATCTTAGTTGTACAGCTTAGGTAATAATATAACAAATATCCTCGTGTGTCATTTAGTCATAATCATCACCTGGTTTTCTCTGAGCAAAAGCAATCAAGAAAGTTAAGAGAGTGGTAGGAATCTTGGTGTACCAGCATGCTAGCTTCCCAGATAGGGTTGACAGCAATGTTGGCATGGCTGGCTTCCGTCTGCAAACATCCTTCCTTCCCCTCATATCTGTTAAAACTTGAGAGGACAAAGTGACCCAAGTTGCTGTGATAGGTTAGATGCAACTGACTAAAAAAAGAAAAAAATCAAAACTGTACTTGGAGAATAAAAAGAAAAAGTTGCTAAGTAATTGTCTTTTGATGTTCTTGAAGCAGTCAAAATTGACCTACTTTTATGTGGTCCAAGTGTTTCCAAAATTTTATAACTGGAAAAAATGTGTAAAACTGGAAATGTGTACTTGGTACACATTTCTACGTACACATTTAAATATTTCCCTCTCAAATGGCAGGATAACACACACTCTCACTTCCCTTTCCCCCTCTTTCTTTGAAATCTAGGACTCACACTTGCTCTTTTGTGTGCTCTAAGGGCTTAAAAAATGTGTTTAATACTGGTGAGAACATTTTCATACAAACATTCGGTGGACTGTGTGAGGGTTTTATTAAGAAAACAAGCAGACACAAACACCAAACATTCAGCACGTTGAACTTGGACAGGGTAAAAATTTGCTTTTGTTTCATTTCTGGTTTTCTTAGCACAGCAGTTTCTACATTGCCAGTGGTAGGAAACTGCTAGTTCGTGAATGGGCATCTAACACAAAGCAAAACCCAGCAGGTCTAGGCCCATTGAGAAAAAGCTGTAAAGAACTTCTACACTTTTCCAGGTTACTTTAGCTCAAATGTATTTGTGGCCCTAAAAGACATTTTTTCAATTTGCAGTTATGCATTTTCTCAGAAAGTCTTGGTTATAAAGCTGACATGGTTGAAATACTGGCTTTGCATCAAGATTTTTAACAGAATTAACATTTGAATCACTTGAGACCCTATTCACAAAGCGAAGGACTATTTGCATAATCAAAAATGCTTTATTTTGCATGCCAGTGGAGAAGCTAAGGATTGTAGCTGTGGCTCACAAACAAAATTCAAGTGATAGGTATTGATGGGTGTCTGTATGCTGCTCTCAGCCTTGCTTGCACAAATAAGTACAAATTTATATAAAGGTAAAAGAAAAGGTTTTGGAGCAATGTATAGTCTCCATTCAAAGCCTGATTAAACAGGCTTTGCTTAAGTTATCAGTGTTAAGGATTAGATGGACTTCCCTCTCTGCCAAATGTGGATGAGGGCTGGGGCATTTTTACAGCTGGGTTGTTGTGAAAGGATGGATGTCTTTCTAAAAATATGCTCAGTAAAAATTTATGAGCTTGAAAATTGCTCCTTCTATTGAGGAGGTCAAACTAAATAACCTGTAAGCATATATAGCTTTGGATAATGGGTTCAAGACTTTCTTAACACCTGTCAGATTTCTTCCAGTAGTCCAAAAGGCTTATGAATTGCATTAGTAACCTTCCCATCTTGCCATCAGCCCATGCATTCACACTTTTTACGCATTTTTATGACTGGACAAGAAGGTAGAATGTCACATTTAGAGAATTTGTTTCTTTGCACATGAATAACTCCTGATCGGAGTTCAAGAGCATGAAGCAAATTCTAACCTCTCTGAGGCAATAGGAAACTGTTGGATCTTAAAAAAACCCTTAAGTGTCAGGGGATTTTATTATTTTCATTTTTTCCTAGAATGAACTTCTGATGTGCTATTGCTGTTAAATCAAGTTCTTTGGGCTATAGTTATTGCAGCTTCAGATTATCTGAACTTAAAAAGCATACGTTGTGATCTATCCTTTCACTTGCTAATGGATGTCAACTAATTCAATAAAAAAAATCAAGGCATGATATGAAATTTTTAAACAAATTTTATGACAGTTTCAAGTCTCCATTGACTTCCTTTTAGATGGATTGAATGTATTTTTTGAGTAAGGGACTTGGATCTTTTATTATCATTGCTAGTTAGTTCTAATTAAATTCATTTATTTAAAAATATACTAGAAAGTTTTAAATAAAAAAAATAAAATGAAGTTTAATTTCAATTAAAACCGTGTTGGACAATAAATATGCTTCTGAAAAGAGAATTTATGTTTCTGAGACTTCAGTATCACAATGTGATCTCTTATTCTGGTGTGTGTCTACTTTAAATTATACTTCTGGAGTAAAAGCATTTCTCTGACACATTTAGGTCTGAAAACTAAAATAGCAATTGTGTTAATCTCTATTCTTAGGATTTAAAGTTTCAAAATACTTCAGAGTCTAAGCACACCGTTAACCCTTTCTGTTCATTGCTTTGGAGCTGTCAGCAAAAAGGTTAGTTTTACTTTGGTTCAAACATCCAAGTTCTTTGCAGAAGTTGCTGGGTTTATGGTTGACTAAAGTGCATAAATTTAAAATAATGCATCTTCTCATTGATCAGCTTCTCATTTTAATTGAAGAGGCCATTAACCTTGTAAAATCATTGACAGAATTATAAATCTGCATCTTTGAGACTTATGTAGACAAGTTTATAAAAGTTCCTGGAATGATCTGAAAGCAAAACTGTACAAAAGGACTAAGTTTTAGTAACAACATTTCTTAAAGCCCAACAAAATGCTGGGAAAATGCCAGCAGATAATTACACATTCCGTCATGGCAGTGACTCCATGGCAGTTCCTATGATGTGTAGCACTCATTATAGAGTCAGGATTAAAGATACCTTCAAGAAATGGATACCCAACTATAGTTTCTTAAATAAATGGTTCTTAATATTTTATCTGTAACTTACTGTGGTCACAGAGAACTTGAGGAATGTGTTTTACCACCTCAGACCAGGTTTGTTTATCTGTGAAGATCTTGCCTGTTTGTTCCAAATGTTATCAGGTTGTCATATGCAAGCATCCTAACCAGCTGGGCAAGTGGCATTTTGATGGGCCTATTGAAGTCTGTGATCTGTCATCACTGGAATGCTGAGCCCTAATTAGAAATAAATGAGTAGTGTTCCTGTGCCTATTTCATGGACTGATCTTTCTTTTTTCTGTTTGGGAACATTTCTGTTCTGCTTTCACGGGGCTGATGCTATTTGAAATATTGAACTGAGGTGGGAATTTAGGGAGGATGTTTAGCCTTGTGAGCGTTAGCACTTTGGCTGCCACAATTTTCATATGCATATCTGAACTGGGATGTACTCTTGGACTTTTGGATGTAATCAGTTCTTGATTTTTAGCCAAAGTTTTCTGGCATGTATTGGAACACTGATTTAGTATTCCTCATTTAGTAAGTTCCAGAGGTGCAGCTTGATGCTGCAAAATGCCTGATGTAACATACACACTAACTAGCCATGTTGATGAAGGAAGTTCATTAGTATCTATGGTATGCGCTTCTCTATTATTTCTTGTAACTTTTTTCAGGTCAGACTGTGTTCCCTTGGCAGAAGAACTCAGCCCACAATATCTGGTGGCTTTGTTGAAGTCATTCATTAATTTACTTGGGATGAAGTGATGGTGAGCAGCACATGACTAGTAAAAAGCTCCAAGGACTTAATAGTGCTTGAGCTGTGTTTTCCTGCATGTTAAGATGTTCTTACTTTGGTTTTGACCTTTTGCAGTATGTCAAAACACTGTTGCAGGTGAACTTGCTTCAAGAGTTGCTTGGAAAAGGCTTATTTAGAGCAACATGCATTCCAAAGACTTTCAGAGGTTCAGACTGCTTCAAAGCAGTATGGTGGTGTTGTATTCTTGAGCCTTGGTCCTATGTGCATAGCATCGTTGTTACTTACACTGAACTTCTGTGCAGTTGCACAGCAGTGAGGAATCTTGTGTCTATGTTAGGCAGGCTTGTTTGGGTTCAGTTGGTGACATGTTAGAGTCTCCTCTTTGACCACCTGATACTGGTACATTTATAAGGAGATCATATCCAGTATCTTTTTGATGTTCAGGTCCCCCATTGGCAGCATACTGGCGTACTGATACACAGAGTAGTCTAGTCTAATCTGTGCTTGGTCAAATCAAATGAACAGTTAAAGCCTGATTTTTCTCATCACTTGATTTTTGCAAATAACAAGGAAGATCATCATCTGGAGCAGCTGTTACACTTACTGATTCAGCCACACAACCTGTTGCTGTTTTATTTGCTTTAGTCTTTCTGAAAATGGAAGTTACAGAGAAATACAGTGGCCCAGGTACATTGTAGTTTTCCTCCTAGATCCTGCTGCTTGCTAAGGTGCCCAGTTTGTTTTCTCTTCCATTTCTCCTCAGGGACAAAAAGCTTCATGTCTAGTGTTTGGTTAGCAAGTCACTTCTGTGTTCAGCTATAAAAATAAACAAGACAGATTTGAAAAGACCCACTAAAGAATTGTTTTTATCTCCAGGCTCATGTACTATCTGGGATGATGAACCAAGATTTAAGCGCTTGAGTTTTGGTTTGTTTGTCTTGTCCCAAGCTTGTGAATGGTATTCAAGTCCCCTTGTGCAACTGGCTTTTTATGTGGCAATCTTAATGCAAAAGCATCAACCCCATACCTCCCCCTGTTCTGTATTTAATTATGTTTTTTTTTCTGATATTGACAGAGTTAAAAGCTCTGCATGCATTACCATGCATTTTTATCTCCCTTTCCCTCCTGTTTTCCCTTTAGACCTCTTTCTCCTCTTTCTACTGTGCCCTGGCAGCCTGGAAGAAGACTGCTCCACTGAAATGCTTGGCACTCTCTATGCTTGGGCAGTGGGAGAGAGGAGAACTAGGAGGAGTGGTGGTTAAGAATAGATGTTGGTGTGAAGATCTCAGGAAGAGGATTAGAAGAAGATTAGAACAGTGGGTCTGGTAGAATGCGGATTACAGAGGCCATTCAAAGGAGCACAAGGTGTAGAAAGCAGTAAAAGGAAGATGAGAAGGGTCAGTGACTTTGATTGGACTTCCACCTAACTGGGGTGGAAATGGGGAGTCTGCTTGAACACGGCTAGTGTTTCCCACGTTTTATGTCATTAGTGGGGTTGAAGAGAGGTGGGAGCAGAAATTGAGCAAAGGACTTGGAGATGTGTTTGGCCAAGAACAGGTTTGGGATGTAATTTTTGGGAAGCTGTCCAAAGAATTTTGCTGCTGACACTGTCCCATCTATAACTGATACTGGATTCCAGACTTCCTGGCTCAAACTTCTAATGCTTCTGCCAAATATCTGAATGTTTAAGCATGCTCAGGGAGGATAGATTCTCTGACAGATTTTAGCTGCTAAAGTGCAACTTTAAAGGACAACTTTCCACTGACTAGATGTAAACTTTGACAAATTGAACAGATTTTCACAGAAATGAGAAAAAGCATGTCCTTGACCTGAAGTGTACCGTTTGAAGGCCGCCTTTCGGTGCAGGAGATCTGAGAACTGTTTGAAGAAAAGGTCAGCAACATTAAAGAGCATATTTGTTCTCTAGTCCTCTCTTGGAAAAGGCTGACCTGTTTTGACTGGAACAAACACTGTTAGACACAAACTGTAAAAGATGAGGACATTTGTTTAAGGTTTGGCAAGGCAATAGTGTCATCCTACAGGAACTGGTACTTTAAGAGGCAGTGCTATCAATTTTGCTACTGTCATTCTTAATTACTATGATTCCATAAAAAGAATTTTATCTGGAAAAGCAAACAGCAAATTGCTGTAATTATAATTGATGCATGACACAACAGGATGGAAGAACTGAGTAAATTTTCAAGGGGGCTTGGAAGTGATGTTTTATATCTGTATGTAGTAGACAGACAAGCTGTTGGCTGTTGAGTTGGCCTTTTAAAAAAAAAAATAAAAGTCTTACCACCTGTGGTGTTAATGGGTTATGCTGGCAGATCCCTTTAATGTATTTTCTCACATTTCTTGGGTGTGTTTTAATTATGTTGTTGCTCAGAATGCCTTCCAATATGGATTTAGATCCATAGTTTGATTGGTGTCATGCATCTACAGAGGTAATTGTGAATCTGTACTTGAAAATTATGGGGATGTTTTTGGCAAAAATAGGAGGGTAGAAATGACTAGCTTATCTCAACTAGGTTTCTTCTAAGCATTGCTTAACTTTTGCATCGCCCTGTCACTGTCAGCTGTGGCTGTCAACTCTGTGAAGTTGAGACATTCCTTCAGCCCATTTTTTCTGTTCTAGCACCTCTCCTGCTTTCTCTGAGGGCCAGATGCTTTTTAAAGAAACATACAGGGCTTGCCATCTTTTGCTTAAAGGAAATAATTTGTCCTTTAAATGCAAATTTCAAAGTTGAACAATGTCCATAAAATTTAAATAAAGCACATGCTGCTCTAGACTGCGATGTGGTAATACAGATCTTAACTGTCATTTAAATGTAAATTTGTAAAGTTTTCATTCATTCTGATTTAGATTCAGTTATATTCCAAGGTGAATGAAGCAAAAATGGTGGGGGTCTGGGTTTTCTCTTTTCTCCCAATTCCTTGCACCTTATACTCAATTAATATTGTTAATGTGTTCTATGAACTGCAAGAGTTAAATGACAAGGAGAGAACTGAGACAATACCCAGAGGCACCCAGGCAAAGACAGAAGGAGGAGAGCATAAACCTTTTCTTGAGAGCTGATATTGCCTTTACATATGAGAACAACATTTAAACCGTATTTTCAGATGATGCCAAGTGGATGACCACCAGTGTTCTCACTTTGCTGTTGGTGGTACAGCCTTGCTAGCAGTTTCTGATACAATCTCTTTCACCTGATTTAGTCTGGGAAAAAAATGTAACCTTCACTTGAATGATCATTGGGTTTTGCTGCTGTAGTGTGTGCCAGCTTGCTTCATCACTTTATTGCTGCTTTTTTTTTTCATGTTGGAAATTAGTTTACAAGTTACTTGAGGGAATCTTGCCATTTTGTAGCTGCATGCTTAGCATTTTTTTTTGAAAGAAAATCTGAATACAGATCTTGTAACAGACATCAGAGATCTAGCCAGAATTAAGGTTATTTCCTGCCCTTAAAAATGTTTTTAAACGTTCCAAATATTCATATTGTAATTATGCTTTAATGTCTACTAGCTCATTATTTTAAGCTGCTCCTTAATGTGAGTTAAATTATGACTGGATTTTATTTATTTGATTATGAAGTCCTTGTTCTTTTAGAATACTCACTCCACATACTTTTCAGTTACAGAACAGTATGCCTTATTTTCACTGTGAATGATTTTGCTTACTAAAATATATGTAAAAATAAATATTTGCAAAAATAAATATTTGCTAGCTTTCTACTGAGACTGCCTTTCTTTAACCTCTAAATCATTCAACAAGAGACAAAGCAATGCTATGTTCATGCCAGGATTATTTTCCAGGTATGGGTGAAGAGGCATGTTGATTCTCACCCACCGAGAAGAAGAGAATTGACATGATCCTTTAAAGGCTCCTGTCTCACTCCTTTGAAAAACAGCAAGACATATGCCACAAGCCTTTTTTTCCCCTGCAGCCTAAAGTGTGTGCTGACAAATCTGTCTGCTTTTTGTGCATCATTTTTGCTGAAGGAAAGGGCCCACTGAGAAACACAGCAAAAGTAATGTTTTTTAGGAAAACAGCTTTTCTGTAGAATTCTTCGCTTGTAAGTAGAAGTTAAAGTATTCTGGTAGGCAACATCCTTTCCTAGAACGCCTTACTGTCTTCTATGTAAAACAAAACATTCACTGCAGGTGCATATGGTTAAGTGATTTCTTGTATTCATGCATTGGGAAAAGTGAGTAACAAATCTCACGCTGACTTCAGCAGGGCACGAGTTTCAGTACTGGTGCTCAGTTATTTAGTCACTTGTTTAGACAGTGTAATACCAATATTGCGGGTATACAGTTTACAACAGAGGAACTTTATTGCAGTTACAAAGTCAATCATTCAGAAGCTGTCAGAATTAAGTTTACATGTGCAAACTTTATTTTTTCCTTCTGCTTGTACTTTTCATTCCTTAACTACGCAACAGCACCATGTTTCCTCCTGCTGTGTGATCTTTGCCTGTGTCGGATGATGAATGCTTAATTTAAGTCTGTGTTCTTGATATGTGGCTCCAGCTATATGCACCTACTGTGTATTATTAAAATGCAGATGGTTTTGAGATTTTCTAGAACTCTTGTCACTGTACTCTGACTACTTAAATATTTGTTAATCTTAGCACCCCACTTGCTGAGAGTTCTTTTAAATGATGATCTTGGGATGACTTTCAAAGTACTTGCGTAGCATTGGGTAATATCAGTGTACAATGTTGCTTGGGGTTTTATAATAATTGTGTGCACTCTGTGGTTGTGATAAGTGTAAGCGAAGATCAGAGGTTGAAATCTTCAGAAAATGAGGAAAGTGATGGTGATACCAGCTTGAGTCACAATGTGATGCTCAGCCACTGGTAGAGATAAGAGTAGAAATCAGGTTGGTTTTCTTCTGACTTGATCCAGCTTCTCTGATGGATGGACAAAGTCCTTCCACTGGTGGGCAATAAAGCTGGATCAAGTTCATACCTGGGCTTGTATAAAACTAAAGCAACCACTTTTTTCATCTGTGGAAAAAAAAAAATGAAGGAGCTGGGAAAAGTTAACGGGTGCAAGCAGACAAGTTGGTCACTGCAGGATAAGTTAGGCTGTGAACTTACAGGTTGTCAAAACATGAGATAAATGCAAGATAGATATGAAGCTGCTGTGTGCTGAAAGCTTGTGCCCTGGCTTATCTCATGGTAGTGACTTTAGGAATGTGTATCTTGCAGAAGCTGAGTTAGCATTGCAGAAGCCCCTATAATTGTAGTCAGTCTTTGCTTTGAGCACTTGGCTTGGCATTCATCTTAATTCCG
This sequence comes from Pezoporus flaviventris, assembly GCF_033815535.1. Taxonomy (NCBI): domain Eukaryota; kingdom Metazoa; phylum Chordata; class Aves; order Psittaciformes; family Psittacidae; genus Pezoporus; species Pezoporus flaviventris. Next base: position 15,493,561 of record NW_026892595.1, read on the forward strand.
ATTTTTGTTTATGTAGTTTTCTTAATGTTTGGAAAAGCAAGTGGAAATACATATTCCATTTTCTGGTGTTGCATCTGCACTCCAGTGTTTCATCATGTTTGCAAGCTCTCACACGGTTCTGCTCAAACTGAAATGCTGGCTGGTAGCTGTCATAGGTTGCTTCTGTCTGTAGACTGAAATTGGAGGAAAATTAGGAAAACTGCCAGGAATTTTCATTGATTTCTGCTGAAAGCAGTGGTTTGGTAATCTGTGGAAATCTTAGGTTCTGAGATGGGCATCAGTGGAGAAAATGTGCTAGTTTCCGTAGGCTCTTGTCAACTTTCCGTTAAGTTTGAGGCTTGCTCATTTCATGCTCTGTGTCTGATCTCTTTTCTGCTTTGTCTACATGCTTTTACTTTCCACTTTGTCCATTTTTCCACCTGTGAAGGCTGTTTGGTGGTCCCCTGGCTTTTCTTTCTCCTTACCTAGCCGTTGTCTCGCAGCCCCTTGTGACCTCTCTCCGTTCCTGTATTCCTCCTTTCTTTCACACTGCTGATAGTCATCCTGATGCAAAGAGGCCATTATAAAAGCCTATAACTTGACCAAATTTAGAGGATTTTCATGGAGAATGTATATTCCTATTTGCAAGGTCTCTGTGTTTCCAGTTTTTTAATCTCCTCCAAAACATGGGGTTTAGAGGTTGGGTTGGTTTTTTTTTAAAGGGGAAATTTGTTCAGTGGGTTACAGAAGTTGCTGTTACTATAGCCTGTTTTTTGGGAAATGGGAAGAACTGTTTAGACTGAAAACTCCCAGAGAAGTCGTTCTAAGGTAGATAGATATTTATGTGAAAACTGTGTCTGAAATTCAGCAAGATACCAAGACTAATAACAACTAATAACAAAGTGACATTTTTATTAGTAGGTTGTGTTATTAGTCCCAATCATGCTGTATGTGCTTTTACATGTTACCTGCGCTGTAGAGTTGTTTTCTGTACACGCTGACATATTTATTTTTGGTTTACACAGTTTCCTCCTCTTACATGCTGAAATAGGCAGTGAAGGCAAGACATGTCTGGCTGCTACAAGATAGCAGTATCATATTACAGTCTTTTTCCATGAGAGTTTAGCTTTAATAGGATGATGTCTCATTATTTGTAACCTCCATCTGTACTTGTGTCTTAAGAGCATTGGGAACAATACACAATGTGTAAATTTATATCTAGAACATAATAAAAGAGACGTTCATTTCACATGGCAGCAGTCTTCTCTGTATTTATTTAGATTAATATACAGTAATGCTTTTCAGAGCTTGTTTGATCAGTCCTTCCAATGCTTTGTTCCAGTTCAATAGGCAAAGAGGTTTCAGCAGGTCTGTGACCTGCTTTTTTTGCTTAGGGGCTCTACAGCCATAGTGAGAAGAACCTCTGAAGGTTACTGGGTGTTGTTACACACACTCTTTTTCTAGTTTTCTTCCTTAATAACATACTACTAATTTTGCTTGGCAAAATCTTGGAACAGATTCTCCTGGAAGGCATGCTAAGGCACATGAAAATCAACAAGGTGCTTGGTGACAGCCAGCATGGCTTCACTGAGGGGAAATCCTGCCTGACCAATTTGGTGGCCTTCTATGATGGGGCTACAGAACTGATGGACAGGGGCAGAGCAGTTGATGTCATCTACCTGGACTTGCGCAAAGCATTCGACACTGTCCCGCATGACACCCTTGTCTCTAAATTGGAAAGACACCAATTTGATGGATGGACCACTCGGTGGATAAAGAACTGGCTGGATGGCCGCACACAAAGAGTTGTGGTCAATGGCGCAATGTCCGGCTGCAGACCAGTAACGAGTGGTGTCCCTCAGGGATCAGTGTTGGTACCGGTCTTGTTCAACATCTTTGTCGCTGACATGGACAGTGGGATTGGGTGCGCCCTCAGCAAGTTTGCCGATGACACCAAGCTGTGTGGTTTGGTTGATACCCTGGAGGGAAGGAATGCCATCCAGAGGGACCTTGACACCCTTGTGAGGTGGGCTGATGCCAGCCTCATGAAGTTTAACCATGCCAAGTGCAAGGTCCTACACCTGGGTCGGAGCAATCCCAGGCACAGCTACAGGTTGGGCAGAGAAGAGATTCAGAGCAGCCCTGCGGAGAAGGACTTGGGGGTGTTGGTCAATGAGAAAATGAACATGAGCCAGCTTCAGTGTGCGCTTGCAGCCCAGAAAGGCAACCATATCCTGGGCTGCATCAAAAGGAGCTCGACCAGCAGGTCAACGGAGGTGATCCTGCCCCTCTACTCTGCTCTTGTGAGACCTCACCTGGAGTATTGTGTGCAGTTCTGGTGTCCTCAACATAAGAAGGACATGGAACTGCTGGAACAAGTCCAGAGGAGGGCCATGAGGATGATCAGGGGACTGGAGCACCTCCTGTATGAAGACAGGCTGAGAAATTTGGGGCTGTTCATCCCGGAGAAGAGAAGGCTGCATGGAGACCCCAAAGCAGCCTTCCAGTATCTGAAGGGGGCCAATAAGGATGCTGGGGAGGGACTCTTCATTAGAGACTGTAGTGATAGGACATAGGGTAACGGGTTCAAACTTAAACGGGGGAAGTTCAGGTTAGATATAAGAAAAAAGTTCTTTACTGTAAGGGTGGTGAGGCACTGGAGTGGGTTGCCCAGGGAGGTTGTGAATGCTCCATCCCTGGCAGTGTTCAAGGCCAGGTTGGGCGAGGCCTTGGGTGAGATGGTTTAGTGTGAGGTTTCCCTGCCTGTGGCACTGGGGTTGGAACTAGATGATCTTAAGGTCCTTTCCAACCCTAACTATTCTATGATTCTACTACACTAATATAGTGTAGTAGGAGCACCAAGTAGAAATTTTATATGAAATTTCATAGAAATAAAATAGTTCTAGGTTAAAAGTTAAACCCACTCATGCCAGCCTGAATTTCTGCCTGAGGAGGCAGATGCAGCTAATGTTATCCATGTAGTCCCTCCAGCAAAGCATCCTGCAGTTAAAGGGCTAGCAAATCCTTTCTTGCGAGGATGTGAAGCACTGTCTGCTTCCTTAATGCCAGGCTGATATTTTTTAATTATTTACTTATTAAAAACTAGAATAAGAACTATTTGTTAAATATAGAAGAGGCTATCATGAGATTGGAATTGGCTGTAAAGGAAGGCTGTAATTCAGCTAAGACTGAGTAATAGCCCATTGGCACGATTTGGTGCTTTTTCTGTTCTTCTTGTAGCTCATGGATTCTTTTACAATTTGCTAAGAATCTTCCTCCTATAATTTTTTTCAAAGCTGAACAGTGGCCTCTCTATCTTTATTGAGTTGTGTCCACTAAGATCAGAGTGGAAACTGACCAATTTCATGCATTTAGAGGTGTGCAGCTGTAAAATCAATTATTTGGGATTACAAATAATGATCTTTCTGCAGAATATATCCTGTGGTGAGATGGGAAGTCTGTGTGGTCAGTGTGGTTTTTACCTAGAATGTATAGTATTAACTGCATTGAATTTTGTTGTATTAGGGTTGTAGGAAAGCAAAGCTATTTGCTTATATGAAATTATTTTAGATGGATAAACTGGAAAACAGCAAAGTGTAGGTTTGGGAACTGCATTTCTGAGGAGGAAATTTCTGCACATTTATTACTGCAGACCAAACAGAGTGCTGAATTCCTGCCTCTGTGCTAGAATTGTAAGTAGTGTTTTTCACACAGAAAGTCCTGCTGTGTGGGAAGTGGATGAGAAGCAAAAAGGACATTGTGCTCTGGGGCCAAATTTTAAAAATTGCCATTAAAGATGTGTAGATGGAAGCATAAGTTGCTGGGAACGGAAGCAGAACTTCCCTGGTTTGTACAGACAGCAAGACACTTCTGAGTGTGTTTGTTCAGAAGACATGATGAGGGGGGAAAAAAACCCTGTGAATGTTTTCTCGGTAAAGATGCCTTTCCAGGAGAGCTCGGAGACTTATCCCAACAGTTTGTGCAGGGAAGTTGGCACTCTGTCAGAGAGCACTGTTGTGACTGCAGAGTGTGACAAGCCACAGAATTTTGCAGATACTTTGTTTGGCTCTGAAGCACAACAAATTGCTTTCACAGATTTGTGTTTCTGACTAGAATGTGCGTATTTGGTGTCTCAGAAATTAAACAGGGCAGCCAAGATGCCGTTAACAATATTAGATAGGTGCAAACCGCCATCATGTGCTGTCTCTAAGAGTAAAACTCTCACAATGGGAGATGTCCTCCTAGAGTGACAGTAAGAAAGGGTGAACACTGCATGTGAGTAGCAGCATGGGAAGTGGTGAGCACTGGTGTATGGTAGCCCCAGAGGACACCTCAACCACTATATGCTGAGCAAAGCAGGCATTTTCATAGCTATGCTTTTTAGAGAAATGACAAGAATTTCAGAGCTTTTGCATATAGTAGGAAATCCAAGAGAGTATCAGCGGCAGTTGTACCTTATGGTGAGTATGAGCAGTATGAGGTTGAGTTCTTCTGCTACTGCTGAGAAAAGTTTTCAGGTCACTGTAATATGAGACACTTTGGAAATCACAGGTGATTCTTCTATCTAGGTCTACACTGGAGACTGTGATTTCTCACAGAGTGAGAACAAGGTGATAGTCAGGAATTGCAAGACTGAATTAATCATGGTAGGATGATCCTAGGAACATAATTAATGTTCAGGCTTAATGTACTTGCCATGTCTGAAAGTGCGGTCTTTGCTAGTGCTGCTGGTGAAAAGTTCTTCCTGCATGTGGCCTGGGAGTTGACAGTAATGTTGAATTTGACATACAGCTGTGAAATGTTACTTTATGGGCAAGCCAGAATAGCCTTTTTCAAAACACTCTAACTCAAGGCTGATTTAAAAGTCACAAGGCTTTCTTAATAGAGTGTCAGGCTTGGGCTGATGCTGTAAACCCTCCAGGGAGCAAAGCACTGATTTACTGATGCTAGTCAGGTTTTGGGTGAGAGTTGGCTGCATTCCATCTGGCTTGCCTTGCTTGTGGAGTGAGTGTACTTTAGAGCCAAGCTCATCTGGGATCAGCAAAAAGCTCCTTGACCAACACAAGCGATAAGGCAGCTTGCCAGGAGCTCATAATAGATGAGAGCATCTGCTTGTTGGAGGTGATGGTTATTCAAGCAAATACAGTGTGTTTTCTTTAGGTATGCAGATACGGTTATTAGCCCTTGATGGAGAAATGCTGAGTATTGGTGCTTTTAGTGGTTCAGGTCATGAACTTATGTACAAGTAACAGAAATTCCCATCTTGGATGTCATTAATTATTGAAGTATGCCATCAATTCTTCTGCCCTGTTTTTTGCTGCTAGAATTTGCTGTAAGGCAATGTGCAAACATAGGTGACAGAGCAAGCACCTGCCAATTCAAATGTATATAATATTTTGTCCAGAATGTCAAAAAAAGTGTCACTGTAGTATTATTTGCTGCTGTGCCTCGTCAAAACTCTTTGGGGAAATGAATTAAAAGTGCTGCCATCTGTTTATCTTACATTTAATATGAAGGGTAAAAAATGAGTGCCAGCAGTTTTGAAGCAGCATTATATAATGCTATTTTTAAAAATACATGCTAAGGATACAGTGAGTACTAGTGCATTGGTCCCACTTTTGGGATTGCTGCAGTGCTTTTTCAACAACATTTTAGTCTTTTTATCTTAAAAGAAAACAACTCTGTGTGAAATCTGGGGATGATAATCACTGGGTGGAGATGGTCTTTTCTAGGAGAATTATTTCCTTCCAGAAGAAACACCAGGCACAGCAGCACCTGATTCTTTCTGAGCTCCAGGAGCAGCTGCATTGGCAGCTTCAAAGTTGAAGTTAAGTTTGTCTCAGGCTGATGCTAATGGATTCCCTGGACTCTTTTCATTCCCTTGGATGTGAATTTCTGGATTTTGTCTTTGAATTAGTGAAGTTCATCTAAGTTTTATCCCCTTTGAGCAGAAAGTTGCCCAAAAGAGAAGGTCTGTGGGTAGTTTGTTCTGAAAGGGGATGTTTCTGGAAAAACACACACCAAGCACCACCGGTTCATATTTCATTTTGTTTTAAAGTACTCTTCTGTGGAAGAAACAGCTTTTCTAGTTCAGACAATTGGGTGGTTTTTTTTTGTTTTTTTTTTCTTTTCTTTTTTTTCCATTTTCCCCCTTTTTTTAAAGCAACAAAGCTGAAGACAGGCAATCTCACTGGTACAAGTTGTGACAGAAGAGCACATGGGGCAGTTCTCTTACTTACACCAGTTATGCTTTGGTTTCTCACAGTATAAGTTGTTAGTGGAATTAACTTCTTATTTCCTCAGTGTAAAGTTAGTGCAGTTAAGATGATTTTGCTCTCTGTGCTACATTATTTACTATATTTCACTTTGACTAACAGAGAAGACAGAAATCTCACCCTGTAGGTGATGTGTTGTAGTTCTTGTAATATATGGCAGATGTTGAATATTGAGGCTATACAAGGGGAGAATTGGATATTAGAGAAGATAAATAAGAGTGGGGCAGGGGACTGAAGAGGAAAGACCTCAGGGTAAGCACCTTTCAATGTCCTGTTTAAGCTTTAATGACCCATATACAGATTTTAGCAACAAAGTAATGGCCAACTAGAGGAATTAAAGGCCTTAGGTGGTGATCTAAACTGCAGAAGCTGGCAGAGGTCATAAATCCTGTTACAGTTTGACACAGGCTCTGCTGGGAGGCAATTTTTATGTTCCCAGTCTCTCTGCATGTATTCTAATTTGACAGGGTTTCAGGGAAGAGCTGGTGAAAGCTCAGTGTGAACTTTTCTTTGGGTTCCCCTATGTTAAAAGTCCTCATGTGTGGTCAGAGGTACTTTTCAGACAATTGTTTGTATCCATACCTTTTTCCAGTAGCAATTTTTTATTGTTGCCCTTTTAAAAAACCCAAACATATTCAGATCTCTCTGAGCTTTACTCCAAGAAATTCTGCAGATTCTAAGATGAGGATCATATGAAAATTGTGCATAGCTCTTCCTTTGAGAAAAAAGCTTTTACTTAATATATAGAATGTCAAAAGTTACTAGACATGCACTGATGAATTGTTTTAAAATAATAATTGTAATTGCAATAGCTGATTTGCATCTCAGTGGCAATGTGTTCAGGGCACTGGGAAGATTCCTCTGTGTTGACTCCCTGAATAGTGTGAGTTGGGGAGTGCAGGCCAAAGTATGTTCTTTTGAAACATTTCTTCTCACCTCTTCAACCAGGTTGAAAGGTTAACTATTTCCTGATCATGGAGCTTTCCTGGAGGTTTGCAATCCTGTCATCAGAATATCTGTGATACACTCACTTTGAAGCGTCCTTATGGTGTTTTCCTTTTTGCTATCTGCCTTCTTGCTAGTGTGAACTCCAGAGTTTTGCTGCTGAGGATGCTTATAGAGGAGCATTGATTGAGCCAGATGCTGTTTGCTATTGTGTCGCTTTCTAAGCGATCGGTTTGTCAGATTGAGCTCTTAAAACACAGTGTGAGAGATCATATGTACTTACCCTAATTTGAAGCCTGATGACCCCGGGAGTTACCTCAGCCTGACACGGCACTCTCAGTAGGGTGGGTAATAGGGAGCTCTCTAGCTTCCTTTTTGCACAGTAGTGGAGTGAGACACATCTTTGGTGCTTCATTATTTTGTTTGATTAAAGAAGAAGGGTGACAAGAAAGTTCCAAATCATACAATACAGAAATATGCCACTCATTTTCATGTCTTTATATCTATTATTTACTTTGCTGTGGTGACTGATAGTCCTGCTTAGATGTATGTATGAGACGACAAGGCACCACCAAACAGAATTACATTGGTAACAGCACATGGCTTGTCAGCATATCTTGCTAAGATATGCCATGACTTGTGGAACATTAAATATGTAATATGGTATGAACATTAAGTATTTATTATGGTGTAAAAGAAATTTAGTGAAGAGATCACCTTGGAATTTCACTAAATAAGTCTTTGTCAGTAGTCTGAAAACATGAGCTATAAAACCCCCAAAATATGGTGAAGAAATGCCATGTATTTATTCTCATGAGCTAATACAAATGGTTCCATCAAAACTGTGTTATGTTTGAGAGAAAGGAGATACTGTGTAAAACACTATTCTTAGGATAGATGTTGTATTTCATTTAGAAAGCAACTCCGTTGTGTTGAATAGGGAAGATAATGTTTTGAAAAGACATGCTTGACTTTTGTCTGAGGGAAAAAATTATCTTTGAGTGTGGAAGTGAACTTGGTATCTGGTTGATCATACATGAGCGATTAATTTAGAGGAGGCTGCATAAGGAAAGCATCTCTAGCTGCAGCTCATTTTTGTCTCAAAGTGATGTTGAGTTTGACCAACAAGGTGAAGAAAATAGTACTGAATGGGAAGGTACAGTCTAAAAACACACTGAACATGTAGAACTCATGGACATAGAAGATACTAAAGTACAACTGCTTGTTGTCAGGGTATGAAATTAAGATGTCAAAAAAATCATCCAAGTCACTAAAAGAAAATTATTAAAAACCCCAAACAATGCAAAATATTTAGATCCTTTTAAGATAACGTTTATGTTTTGCTTTTCAGCTTCTCTTTTGAAAGGACTGAAACATGCTAATATTGTGCTGCTTCATGACATCATTCACACAAAGGAGACCTTGACACTTGTATTTGAATATGTGGTGAGTAAAGTAACTAATGTTCTGGGTATGGTGTAGAGTGTATTGAATTTGATAGGAAAGCTCTCTTTACTGTTGATGACCTATGGATCAGGCTAAAATAACCCTTTCTTCAGAAGAATGGAGGCTATAAGAGATAATGCTTTGTAGTGTGAAGTGGTCTAAAAGTAGAAGGCTGGGCTGGACCAGATTCAGAGACAGAAAAGTGGCTTTTGGGGTCCTCTTGAAGAATCTTCAACTGTTCAGTTGACTTTTCAAACTGGTTTCGTACTATGCTTCCTAGTTATAGTTCGTTTATTAGGGTTTTTTCTTCACTGATGTGATCAGGTAACTTTAAAATAGCTGAGAATAATGGAGGTAAGAAGAAAAATGGAACTGAAATGCTTAACAGGAACAGGTAGTTCCTTCATCAAAAGCATGTAACAAGCTTAAATGGCTTTTGTTGTGACAGGCTTGTGCACAGTGTCTTTTTATTAGCAATGTCAGTAAAAAAGAAGACTGGCACAAGCAATTTAGAATTTTTGAGTATTATTTTTTTTTGTCATGACTGGTGTTTCACCTACTAATTAAAACTTCAATTTACATAGTACACAGTGTAATGATCTAATTGTGTTCAATGTATTACTTTCCAAAGTCTTGGGCTTGGCATCCTGATTAATCTTTTTAGTTTTTCTAAGACAAACATACGGCATTTATGTAGAACTATTTCAGCACTTAGCTGCGGAATTGTACAATGTACTATTATAATTAACCTCCCCATTTTCACAGATGAGTCTGAGAACGTGTAATTTAGAAGAAATAAATGAGTTTAGAGAAGGTTAGATTTTCAGTATAATGTCTATTATTGTGTTGTCTGTAGGACACTGCATTTATAAAGTACTGTGATTACTAGTTTTAGTACATCCCTACTTAAGACAGATGGAACTGTTTTGTTTATTGGGAGCATGCCTTAATTTTTACACGATAGTGCACACAGCGTGTTGTCTGGAGAAGCCATTCACCTTGTCTATTTACATAGAAATAGAAATCCTACAGTGTAATGATGTGGTTATTCAGCTATGAGATCCTGCAGAGCGGTTGCATGCAGTACATGTTTGTTTACCTCAGGTATAGGACCATTAATGAAAAATTAATTCCTTTTCTTAAATCGGTGATTCTTCTGCTCCTGACTTACACACTGAAATAGCATAGGAAAAGCCTTGGTATTTAATTGTATGTATCAGTCAGTGTAGAGTTATTTACATAACTTTACGTGAATATGTGCAGTCCCTTTTATCAGCAGCTGGATTTAGCTGTATTCATCAGAACTGGTTGAGAAATGAGATGTATAGATGTTTCTCCCTAAAAGAGATGTTTTTGCCTATTAAACAAATGCGGACACTGACTCACAGACATATGTTATATCATGTTGCTGTCCACGATAAGCACAGACACAGACTAAGCTTCATGCAGGAGCTACTTCTTCTGGATTCACTTAGCTGTTTGTTTTTCGAGTGGTTGCTCTTGGGATCAACCCTGCTAGTGACTGCCCCTTTTTATTCCCATGGTATTTGGTAGCTATTGAAACTGTTTAAGGTTTGTAGCAACTGGTCCTAGTAGTATTTCGGTATTTTGGCTGGTTGGCAGAGCCTCTCAAAGTGGTGCTCAGGAAGAAGGGGAAGGATGCTTTGTTCTCTCCAGCCAGCCTAGAGACTGTATTGTAATGATGTTGTACCTTGCTCCTGTGCCTTGAGATGATGAAATTGCTTAATTCAAAATTAAATTTTCATTGTAAGGTAATGTAAAGTTATAGGCTGATCAAATAGCTAGTGCTTACTGGTTGAGAATGCCCATATAACCTGATTGAATTCTTATGGGTGTGCATGGTTACAGGTTTTAATTGTTTGAGTACAGTGACTTTTTTGTTCCTTTTGTCAAAAAGCTCTCATTCGGTGCATAATAAGAATGCGCAGAGGCAAAAATTATAGTTTCCGTTTAAATCTACAAATTTTGGCTGGTTAACTATGCAATCTAGCTGTGTAATTGGTATTACTGTGCTCTGTACCTGTAATGTCTGTTTTGTTGGGTTTTTTTAACACCTATACATGGTTTAGCCCAGTAATATGGGTGATTTGTACTGAAATTAATAGAAATATTTGCGTGCTTAAAATTACACTGTGGCATACATTTTTGAATGACGAAGGCCTAGCAAACCTAAAAGGGATTGAATTTAGTTTGCTTCATAAAGTGAGATCATGGAGCTGATACATTGTTGCCCTTAATCACTATTGCCATTTCAGACACAGTAAAAGCCATTTGAGTGAGATGTCATAGTTAAGTCAGGGCTGAACAGTTAAGTGATCCAAGAGTTCTCAAAAATGGAAACTTTGGGTCGCTAGGTGATGATTCCATTGGGAAATTAATATTGATGGAAATGCCTGAGGTTATCAGAGGTGTTTGGTTTCAGTGTTGACCCTGAAAGAGTAGAATGAAATATAATTTGATGTAGCACCTTTCATTGCAAAATGCATTGCAGTAATAAGTTAAAAACTAAAAGCAGAACAGCTTCTGAAAGGAAACATGGCTGTCATTAAATTCTCTGGGTTCCTCAAATTAGAATTTTTTTAATATGGAAGTCTGTCAGATGAAAACGTCGCAGAGCTTTTTTAACTTTAACTTGGGTGGACCCCAGAACCAAAAGAAAGTCAATCTTTAAAAATTCTGTCTGAATTTTGAAGATCAGGAAAAGTTCATTCTCCATGTAAACATTTTGGTGGTGAATGTAAAGCCCTACATTTCTGTGGAAGAAGAGAAGGGGGGCTTGTTCGTTTTGCATGAAATAATTAAAAATAGTATGCAGAGTACATTGCTGGTAGGGCATGATTTCTGTGTAGGATTTGGTAACTCTTACATCAGCTTTGATTATAGTTGATCATGCAAGGACACCAAAAAGAGAGCTGAGAGTTCAGTTTCGTCACTGGATGGTTGAGAGCCATTGCTCGTTACCTGAAGAGCTTTGAGAATGAGCAGCTTAGAATAACCTCTACAAAACCTGAAGGGCTGATAGTCTTTTACACGTGAACAGTTTCCTACAGTTAACTGAGTTGTGCTCTGTAAGACCTAAAACCAAAATGTGACATTTTGACACAGTTTGTGTATGGTATCTGAGACCACAATGACTTCCAAAAGAAGTTGTTCATTTCAGCTTTCCAGTTAAATGGAGGAGTGTAACAGTTCACTTAAGTTTGGTTCACCCCCTCTCCACGCTGTTTAGGTGTTAGTTTATGTGACCTTGTTGGTATGCCATCTGTTGTGCAACTGTCACCCATGCAGCCAACTTTGCCCAAGGAGGTGATGAACTTTACAGGTGAGATCTCAGACGTATTGAGAGATCTTTGAAGATGGGTTCACATCTATTTGTTCTAAAATGATCATTACCATTTGTTTCTTCACTTGTTTATTTAAAAGGAAGATGACTGTATTTAGAAACAATTGCTGAAAGGCAATCCTAAGCAATACATATTGCTACAGGCTCAGTAGAATGATAATGAGGGTTTTAGTATTATGCATAATTATGTAAGTATATTATTATCAATAAATGAACCAGCAACTTGTCATACTCCTGGCATATAAAAGTGAGCTTGTATAGCAGTACTTTAGATTACACTTTCAATATTTACGAAATAGATTTGAAGCAAGAACAGATAAATTTATAATCGGAAGTATGAGTAATGAGCAATATGTTTTCTGCCTTAACAGTGAAAAAGCTCCTGACTAATCTAACAGTGTAATTTAAACCCAAGCATTTTCAATTATCTTGCCTGTTTTAATCTCTGTGTATGTTTTTCCTTCTTAAAAATTACTTTCCATTAAAGAAGAAAGTTTAATTCTCATTGCTTCATTACAGCAGCTAAAATAGGTTGTTACAGAATGAGTTGGCTTCATAAAGTTCATTAATTATATTTTCCTCCCATTTCCTGTAAGAAAGAAAGAGGTTTCAGTTTTTCATTTTAATGCTGATTAGAAATTGAGATATATGCTATCTATTTGAATTAAGAGTTACAGAGCTGAAGTTTCAAAACCTGAGATTTTGAGTTTGTTATGAAAAGCATTATGCAAGGAAATGGTCAACACTTATTAGCAAAAAATGATAATTTTTTTTGCATTGAAAATCTTGAATTTCTGACAATTTTGGATAATTTGGTTTGGACACTGTTATTGCTCTTTTGTGAAACCAAACAAAAAATAGCACATTATCTTCGTGACTGAGTGGGAGAGCAGGGAAAATCAGGAGCATCCCATAGCTCTAATCACTAGGATAATTTAGCAGTGCCTAGTACCCAAGAGAAATTAGGGAAATTGGCACAAGAAGGAAGGAGGAGTCTTCTAATGTTTCATTGGGAATGAAACTTATTTGGAGGCTGCATTACCTTATTTTGATGCGAGGGTGAAATGATGGGCAGTTTTCTTCCCATTTGATGTCAAGGTGCTTGTCCAGACATGGTAAGCAAGGACTGAAAGCTAGTGAAGCTCTGCAAAAAGTCAGATGCCTCCTACCACGCTCTTGGCAGACACCCCTGCTTGCCACAAATGTGCTTCACCCACCGTGGGAAGAAGCAGAGCTATTGAGGGCTTCCAGCATGGAAGCAATTGAATTTTGTAGTTTCCATTTGCCTTGTCCAGAGAAGGAGCTGTTCCCCTCTTGGTGCAGCCCCTGCCTCATGTCCCAGCCTTGTGACACTGAAACTGCAGTCAAAAAGATGGCAGAACAAGGCTGAGAGGAAGCAGAGAGCAAGAAAGTCCCCAGGCAATAAGGGAATACTGCTCTTGGGAAAGCCTTGTTTTTCAGGTTTTAATGAGCAGATCAGAGACAGGAGCTGCTGATGTCCAAGTATAGATTGGAAATGCAAACAAAATCAGCTTCTAGGGATAAGGATTCAGAAGGGATTTCAGAAGGAAATTGCTTGGTGCTTTGCCGAGAGGTGAAGACTGTGCCAGACATGGAATCAGCAGGAAAGAAAAAATGGAAAATCGTATTTAAATTAAAATAAAAATACTCCTGCTAGGCTAATGAGAAGTTTATACAGGTCAAGCAGGAGGAGGGAAGATGTACTCAGTTTGCCTCATCATCCTGACTTTTCAGGATCACAAAGGTTGTGTAGACTTCGTATGGAGGGTCCATACTGATGAGTAGTTGAGTTAATAGGATTAATCAAGATTTACAATCCAACAGGTTGGGAGGCTGTATATCTGCATTCTTTATGCAATTTACTAATGTTTTTTGAAACCTTAGCAATTGGTTAGATTTGCAGTGTGCTTTACACCATTTAATAATGAGCACCTATTATTTATTCTTCTTTTAGTTAAGTATTAATAAGTATATTCAATGTAACTGTTTAAAATAAACAAAACAAAACAGGACAAAATCACAGCATAAAAACATCCAGAGTTGAGCTGACAGATGGAACACTGGAAATCACATGAGATATTCTATCTACTGACAGATCTCAATTAGTTTTTTCCTAACTTACAGCTAAAATTCTCAAACATCATTGTAATCCACCAAAAAACACATACGTCTAGTAAGATGAATATGCCAGTGATAATGCTCTACTCAATACAGGTAAGGCCACCACCTGAAATGGTTAATTTGTACAAAGAAGGAAAAGAAATCAGCTGGAGACCTGAGGAGCTGAAAAAAAAAAACAAACATCTAGAATAAAGGCTTCTGAGGAAAAGTCAAAGTAAGTAGGACTGTTCAGAGTTGGGGAAAAAAAGGATAAAATGGTTACAAACCTTTAAATATCTCATAAAGAGACAGTGACTTACTTCTGTCAGTGAGGATAAAAAAGAAAATCTGAAATTGCAGTAAGGAAGAGAAAAAATAAATTATATTTTATATATATTTTATATATATTTATATTTATAGATTTTAATATATTTCTTAATATATTTATTATATATTATTATATATTATATATTACTATATATTATTATATATGATATATACTTTATATATTATATATATTTATATTTTTATATATTTCTATTTTTATATATTTATATTTTTATATTATATATATTTTTATATATATATAAATTATAATAATAACAATCATAAAGCACTGAAGAAGCTACTGTGCGGTGATTTTTTTTTTACTACTGGTAGTCTTTAAGAACACTAGACAAATAATCAGCAGAAGGCATGTCATTGATAGTAGGTATCAATGTTAATTATTTTTTGAGCTCCTTTCTGTTTTTAATTCTGCATCTTAGCTTTTATTAGTTAAATATGAGTCCTTGTAGTCTTCCAGTGAAGTTAATACATTGTTATTTTCGTGTATCAGGAATTGGAAAAAAAAATGTTGGTTTATTTTACTACTTAAAAACTAAAATTATATAAAATAAATCCTTCTAGGTTTTTTTGTTGGTTTTGTTGTTTTTTTTTTTTAGTAATTGATTATTTCTGTGTTACAGACCTCTGGAGAGCTCTACCATCAGTAATATTCTGGTGGCATCCCACACATACCTTACATTTTAATTTCAGTAATAAACTAGCATTGTCTGAGTCCCTCTGAGGTGAAACCTGACTATCTCAACTTGCACTAGAGACTGTACAATCTAATTAAACTTTTTCTCAGTCTCTTTAATAATGTGGGTGTTAACCGATTATTTTAATTCCTCTTAAAATGAGAACCTCTGATCTATACAGCCTAAATTGAAAAACCAACCAAAGAGATCACTGATCCAGTATCTGGCCATTTGGAAAGTGATGATTGCCACAAGTCTGAGTCTTAAAAATAGATTTTTTCTTAACTAGCAGTATGCAGCTTTATATTAATGTAGTCATATTGATAGAAATACATATATGAAATATTTAAAACCAGAAACTTGGGGTGAGCAATTCTGGAAAAATAAAAAATAAAAATTGAAGTTGAAATGAAGAGACAGTAATTGCAGATATCTTTATAATATGTATAGTTTCATAATATAAGAAATAGCTAAGAAATGGTGAATAAGAGGAATCTAGAATCAAACTTGAGTGGTAAACAGAGCCAAAACTGGAAAGTTAAAAAGGCCTATTCGTTTTGTCGTGGTTTACTGCTTCAAGCAAAGAGGAATATTACCCATGGAAGCATCATTTTTCTTTTTTGTGCTTGCAGTCTGACCTGTAATTTTCCCCGTAAAATTTTTATTAATCTTATGATCATGCATAGACAGCATTGGGAGGCATGGCAAAAAACAGTCACTCAGCCCGTGTGAAGAGAGGTCTACCGCAGGATGCTAAAGCTTTTCAAGAAAGTGTTTGCATTGCTTTTTTCTTGCCTTGAGCATGGCATTTTTCTGTAGCCCAACGCACCACCATAGCAAAGGCTCTGGTGCCAGCTCAGCTTGTGTAGGTACGTCTGTACCATCCACAGCCAGTCCTGTGCCAGTATTAGCTGGCACAGTAGGGTACTCCACGTAGGATGGTTGTATTGTGGATTGTCATCCTCCCTGCTGTGTACGTCTTCTGCTTACGTAGTCCTCGAGCGAGGATGTTCACTCACCATGAGCTTATGGGGTGTCTGCTATGCTCTAAAGAGAAACCTTTTATTTATTTATTTATTTATGTGTTTATTTATTTTTCTCTTTTGTATTTGTTGATATAATGGTCAGTGTTGTGGAAAACTAATGATTTAGCAAGTTAAAGTGCGCACACACTTCTGCATGGGCACATCTGTTACAACTTGCTCAGCTTGTAAAAATTGTCCCAACCCTGTTAATTTTGGGGACTGTAAGTCCAGCACAGTTTACACAAGCTGATAATGCTGCTAGGTTTTTGATCATACTAAGTAGGAATTCCTACTAAATTTTGAGATGTCACTCTTTTGTTAAAGTAATCTCACTAAGTTGTTTAATGTCTCTTTAACCTGACTAAGAACGCCGGGCTTACACAATTAGGAAGGTAGACAGTGAATGAGGAAGAGGATATACTGGCATCTTTAGAAAACGGGATTTTGTTGAAGATCTCTTAGTTCATACAGCAATTCTTTCTGCAACAGTGTGTCTCACTCATCAGAGTCACAGACCAGATTGTTCTCTGTGCAACAAACAGAGACTTTGTATCAGTAAATAAATATGTATTTTCTAATAGCAACCAAAAATCAGAAAGCTGTGCATTCCCTTTCCTCTCTGGAGCTTTCAGGTAGGTTTGTATATTTAAATGCACTTCCCCACCAGCCAATCTCCTTTTTCTATACAGTATTCATGTATTTTGAAGTATATTTATCTTTGTTGACAGTGTGAGACAAATCGAAGGCACTAGAAACATCTGTTAGCAAAATTGTTTTCATTAGAGGTGTCTTGTGGGGTGTTTTTTTTTCTTTCTTGAATCCCTAATATATATCTTTCCCCTGCTGCTCAGCCCAGCTGGTGCTGTTGCCTTCTGCTGTTTTTCTGGAAGTTGCTTAGGTATCACTCAGAGGTAGCTTGTAGAGTGTTTTTTGTTAGCATCGCTAACACTACATTGTCTCATAGGTGAGAAAGATTGAATTACAGAAATACATAGAAATACTGGAAAATGAGAGCCAAAAGCGCGACACTTGAAAATATCAGCAACACAAAATGAGTTTAAGCTGTGGTGCAGTAATCTGCAGAGTGCTTAGGTTGGAGGATATGTGCCATTTAAATAGAATTAACTTTTCTTTGTCCTCCTGTCACTTCAGATATTCCTACTGCCTGTGCTTTTATTGGTAAATTATATTATCGGTTTAAGAATTTGTTGGTGACAAAAGAGAAAGTATTTTAGTCAGTGAAACTGCTAGGGCATAAATAATGTGCGCTCTCCTTTGAGCAGAGAGGAATGGCTCGCAACAGCCTTGCTGCCTCAGCGGAGCAGCACAATCTGTCTGCTGCGTGATGGCATTGCCGGCAGCCAAATACTCCTGTTTTTGTTTTAATGGAAGGGTTCTTTCACAGTGCTGGTTTTACATGATGGGAATGCGATTGGAAATGCTTCCTGTTCCATTCACAAGCCCCAGGCTCTCCGTGCATTTCAGCTTCAAAAATGACAGCTGAAACCAATTAGGAAGAATTATGGGACAACTAAGTCACATGGAGATTTATCATGACCGAGGAAGAGGAGGGCAAGAGAATGTATTGCATGGGAAGTAGAAGTGACTAATTTAATTAACAGAGAATGACAGTCACATTATTATTATGGAAAAGGGCTGGCAAAGTAAAGCTCATTTCATGTCACTGGCTGTGCTTTTGAAAGGAGGCGTCCTGCCCTTTGTCTGAACACGTTTGTGTTTGGTAGCAGAATCGCCGATTTCTGAGCAAGATAGTTGAACAAAATAGTTGATGTTAAAGCGAAGCACTGAGCATATCTGTGGACATTCGCAGCTTGTGGGTTACTCATCTATTCATAATTAGAATTCCTTCTTCAAAGGAAGAAGGGAGGAGTTTGATCCATCAACATTTGTCTCTATTTTTTTTTCTGTTTGCATACACTCTTTCTCTTCCAGAAGTAGGATGCAATGTATATAAACGTTGCTTCAGCTGTATAAATATCAGCCTGGATTCTTTTCCCTTCAGCAGATGCTTATACAGGATATGCTCACAAACATAAACATGCAAGTGTCTGCTAACATAAACCAGAGTCTTGATGAATAGAAAAGACCTTCATACACTTACACACTGCCACAAGTTTAAAGCAAAACCTCAGTTAATTTCTTCATGTGATCCTGGAGACAGTATTTCATAAGATAAATGAAAGTTACTGTGGTATTGTCATGGTGGTTGATGGTGTAGGGGAGAAGTGAGAGGAAAATGTGAGAGAGCCTGAGTAAGCCTGCATTTTCCTTTTTCTTTTTTGCACTATGCCTTTTTTTTTCTTGTTCCTTGACCCAGAAACTTGATTTCACTTAATCCTTGTACAACTCTGTTGATTCTTATTCTTTGAGCGCTTATGTTGGGTAAGTAACTTAATCTCTCCCTCATTTTCATGTACCTGTAGTTGTGATACTTGTCTTCATCACAGGGAGGAAAAAAAGATCTGAAAACAATTGAAATTCATTGACGTTTGGGTCAAAAATGGGCACTGGTCAGTGTGCTTCTAAAATTGTCTGAAAAAGGAGAATGGTTGAACTAGCATAGCTGAGCATGAGTTTTCTATTCCCTGTTCTAGGAGGCACTGTGCAGTCTGTTCTAACTGGAACTTGTGCAATCTACCTCAAGAAGGGTCAGATATTTTCTCCTGGAGGTCTAGTTACTTGAGATGTGCATTGAAGAAAGGGTTTTTGTTTAAATTTGTTAACAGAAGGTAGCACAAAGGTTTGACAGAGACTTCTTAAAGATGTGTAGCTGTGGGTGCCAGAACCCTGAAGTCAAGTCACAGCCCTAGAGCAGTGATCTGTGGCACAATTTAGTAAAATACAAGAAGAAATAAGATGCCAAAGTCAGCTTCAGGTTGCCTATACTTAGTTTTAATTCCAGCCAAAATGGCCAAGATATCTTAAACCTATAGCTGGAAGACCCTTATTGTGAACATTCAAGCCTTACAGCAGGGGCTTGGAATCTGGGAATGGGTGTTTTGGCTCTGAGTGGCACGTGAGCTATTATTTTGAAAATTGCCCCAGATTTGGTCAAGGAAAAAGCCTCAGAAAAATTGGCATTTATACGTAAGATCTATGTCTTTGAAGATTCCCTCTTTCCTCTCAAAGACTTGGCTGTAGCCTTCCACTTGTGAAAGATTGTAGAAAGACTGTATCCCTGGAGGAAGTGAAATTGTTTCTAGCGGAGGCATTAGTAGTAGGAGAGATTGAATTGTTTGCTTAAAGCATAACAGATTTTGCACAAAACATTGCTGTGCTAGTGAGATCAAAGTCAAGTTCATAAAATTAGGGGACATTAAGACAAAAGGTGGCCTATGCAGTCTCGTTTTGCCATCCTTGTGGAAGAGCCTGTTGCACAGCTCTGCAGAGTGTGTGTTGAGGACACGGGGTAGTTGCTGAACTTTTTAATTTTTTCTGGATGTTGGAATTAGGGCATCTTTTGGGGCTCCTGCTGCATTCAAAGTATTGATTCAAGATAAGATAGGTAGTACTGCTGTAGAGAGCTGGGTTCCATCCCTGCTATGCTGGGAATTGTCATCACCATTGCAAATTGCTGTCATCACAATTCAGATATGACCAAGTTCTGCTATTCAGCATGAGATTCTCAGCCTCCCTTGCAAAAGCATTATACACTTACAGCTTGTCGTGGTTTAAACCTGGTCAGGCAACTCGTTCACTCACTCCCCCCCTTCTTGCCCTCCCCCTACTCCCAGAGGGACGGAGAGGAGAATCGAAAAGAATGCAACTCCCACGGGTTGAGATAAGAACCGTTTAGTAACTAAGGTATAACACAAATCACTACTGCTACCACCAATAATAATAATGATAAAGGAAATAACAAGGGAAGAGAATACAACACCTCGGCACCAGCCAACCAATAACTCGCCCCCCCCCAGCCCGACCAAGCACTGACTGATACCTCCTCCAACCCTGCAGACTCCCAGCCCTTCCGGCTAACTCCCAGTTACATCCTGGGCATGCCGTGCTGTGGTATGGAATACCTCTTTGGTCAGTTTGGGTCAGGTGTCCTGTCTCTGCTTCCTCCCACCTTCCCCTCCTCCCTGGCAGAGCATGAGGCTCACAAAGTCCTTGGCCAAACCAAAACATCATTGTTATCAGCTCCGTTCCCAGGCCGAAAGTCAAAACACTGCACTGCACCAGCTACCAAGAAGGAGAAAAATGACTTCTACTGCTGAACCCAGGACACAGCTGTAACTGAACTCTGTCAAAACACAGAAGGCAAAATAGTGCCAAATACTCTGAAAAGTCAAACCCAAAGTGTTTTAAATGGAGTTGCCCAAATCAGTGATACTTGAGCCTTTTTTTCTGTTTCTTCAATTCCCTACCTGATAAAAGGAAATAATCCCCTGGACTGCTATGAAAATATTTTATGTTTGTGAAGCATGTGAATAGCGAAGCAATAAGCATGGCAGGAAAGCCTGTGAGATTAATATTTCTGCCTTCAAAGTAGTAAATAAGCCAGAGACTGCAAGTTGTGTGAAAATGAGGGGAAAAAACCAACAGAACAACCCAGAATAACAGCACAGCTGTTCTGTAATCAAGTACCTCCTAGTCTGTTCAGGGAGGATATCTAATCCTGTGAGGGGAAAAAAGTATGTGATCACATTAAAAAGTTATCATGATACACATTTATTGAGCAAACAAATAAAAGGTTGGATAAACCCCATTAATTCTGGACTTTCCTAGCTTATGAGTTGTTCACTGTGGTAACTTGATTTACCTCTATTGATTTCGTGTAGCTGTTAAGAACAGACGAGTGATAATAGGTTATTTTTACATATAGGTGTGGGTAAACTGGTGGACTGATAAAATAAGGATTTAATGGGATTTTTAACTTAAACTAAATAGCATATATTCTGTCATCATGAGATTACTCGTGATTTGTATGTGTTGAGGATTAACAGTATGGCTGATAGAGTTGTTAAAAGCTAGCTCAAAGAAGAATTGGTCTACCTGGGTGTGTGAAAGGTATTTTGCAATTTCTTGGAAGTCTCTGTACTGCATTCCCAGTGTATCCTGCTTCCCTGTGAGGTGTCCTCACCCTCTAAGACAGCAGAGAAAGTACTGTAAAAGGTGTGTTGGTTGGTTTGTGTGTTGCCTTCCTTCGTTGCTTCAGCATAGTTTCATGTTACCGCAATATGCAATTGTATCTTGAATTTTCCTTTAAGATATGTATTTTATTAGATCAAGGTGGTACCCACAGCAGAGACCCTAGTGTCAGAGTATGTCATCCTGTATCTGCAGCCACTGTTCCACTTGGAAAAGCATGTTGCCTGCTGCCTCGAAATGCAACATGAAGAAAAAAACTCTGTTCATCTATATGGTACCAATTTCATGAAGTACTGTTAGAAAACTGCTTTCATCAGGCTTGCTCTCTGTTTTCTTTTTTAATGCTTTCCTGAAACTTGCATTCATGTTGTGTTCTTCACTGTCAGTTGCGCACACAAGCACTAGAGCTGGCACTTGCCTGCTATAAGGGAATACAGGTTAGAAATAGCTGTCCCTGCAGCGCTGCCAGCTTTCTTGGATTTACTAATATTTAATTCAATGTGCGTTGAGTCCCTGCCTTGGGAAAAGAAGAGCAGCTGAGTCTGCCTTTGCTTTACTGCTACGTTTTTGTTTTTTTTTAAAGTGAGGAACAATGTATTGAAACTTTGTAAGTTGCTTTCCCAGTTGGTACCATGGTGTTCAGTTGCTTTTATGAAAAAGACTATAACTTAGTTTTATGGGGGCAAATTCTTGAAAGATTTGTACAGAAAACACTTTCCATTTCTGTTTGCTGTCTGAATGAAGATTTGGTAGAGATTTCTTTGTGTCTGTAGCATTTGTATGGGGAAAAATTAGATGCCAAAAGACTGCTGCACAACTGACTCTGTAAGGTTTCCAGGATTCTGTAGAAATTGCTGTTTACATGGAATTTTAGGCAGATATTAGCAACTGGATTTTGAAGGAGGGAACTACTGATGCAGAAGGTTAAACCAAGCTACCAGTCATCCCGACCCTTGGGGTAGGAAGAGGTGAATGATGCATAACATACGATCATGGCTGATATTCATGTATGGAGAAAATGCATCCAAATAATAAATGAAATATAAGTGCAAAAAAATGGGGGTATCCTCACAATTCATTGAAAGTATATTAGAAATAAAAAGATGGCTTACTGCTGGTCCTGGTGATGTGACTCTGAAGAGGATGTTCTTAGAAAGCTTTTGGTGAATAGAAAGGTACAGCTAGCAGGCAGCTGGGGTGATGGGGCTTCTGGGATGGGACCTTCAGAAGTAGCATTGGTTTTATCTTCTTTGTCCTTATGTTGGCTGACTAGTTGTGAATCGTAGAAATCAGTCAAAGGTCAGGAGGCAGTTAAGTTTCCCAGCTACCAGGTTATCTGTCACCAACAAAGGCTGGAAGAGTGAATTATGGGGAAATGATAATCCTCCTCCTTCAGCCAGCTCACATGAGGGAGTGTGTGTTGCTTGGGCCACAATGGGTGCGTCTGAGGAAGGGACAGCACTGCCCTGTTCACTCTGCTGGGCTTTCTAAAGTGACATTTAAGGCTTTTCTTTAATCTTCTCCCAAGCACTGCAGGTGCTATCACTATTCAAAGATTTGTATTTAAGTTAAAAAAGAGAATTTGTTATTCCGCCAGACTGCCACTTTTTTTCAGTAATAGAAAACCCATTAAAATGGGGAAATCCCCCAAACTTCTTATTTGACACTAGCCATTCATTACCTGTAATAATGGTATTTCAGCTGATACTTTGCTGGAGGCAGACTCTTGTGCTGGGATTAGTACTCAAAGTCTGTTAGTTTTTCCAAAGAAATAGCAAGGTTAGCAGATGACTTTGTTTCCTTGGTGTAGATAAAGTAAAAGACAAAATTAGGTAATGCACTGATGCATACTGAAGGATGACAGGTCCATTTTTTGGCATGGTTTATTGATAGAGTCCCAGAAAACTTACTCAGGGAATAGAAGAGGAATACGTACCTGAAGTGGCTAAAGAATTTACAGAAACTAGGAATAAGTCTTCAGTTTAAACACAGACTTTATGCAAAACACAATTCACTGACAGCAGCTGTTCAGTGGCAGAAGTGTATTTCTTCGTTTTCTCAGTAAATGCATTCACTAATGTGTTAACTGTAAATTGAAGTATTGCTTGCTTGCTGTAGCTTGTGTTTTGGTAGAAGCTCTGTTGTGTTGTATTTAGTATGGTTTGCCTGTTTGATCTTGCTCTCTGCCCTTCTGGTACTTATGCTGCTTTCGGTGACTGAAGCGATTTCCTGCATTCAGGGCACTCGCTCTCTTAGAGCCATGTAAGAATTCCTGGAAGAAACCTGTGCTAGTGCACAACCTAATCAACCAGTGCATCCTACGTCATTGCAGTGTCAGGTGTACATGCACAGTCTGGTTTTGTAGCTTATGACTTCAGAAAAGTTTGTACAGAAGAGTTGTAGCCAGCACAAATTTTGTGTCTTAGGAGACATGGACTTTCCTATATATCCATGTAATTCTGCAAAAGAGCATTAGGGAATGGCCCCTGGACTGGGAAATGTTCCACAGAGAAATCATTCCGCTATGTCAAAGGTAGCTTTTGTCCAAAACTCGCACCTTGAAAACTGCCTATATTTTTAGTTCAGCTGTTCTGTATGTGTGAGGTAGGTATTGCCAAGTAGCTTTTGAAGGAATGCTGGATGATTTTTACCAGATGTGTTCAGAAACCAGGTGTGGAAGGCAGAGTCAGTCTCTGAGTTTTTGGTGGTTAATCTAGTGCATATTTTTCTTTGCTTATTCTGAATATAATTCCAGAAGCTGAGTTGTGGAAACAAATCAGAGAAGCAACATGCCACTTTGCTGAAAGCATGCTGCTGACTAGTAGGAAAATGAAGAAATGCAAGAGAAAATCCAGAGAAAATAAGTGTTTCCACAGTAAAAGCAATAAATACTTAATTAAAAGTAACATTAATCTGTACATTGCGATCCTGCTTATTTTCTGAAGAGATTTGTGGTATATTTGCAGGGAATATAGGCAACCATGAACTGAAAATGTACAGATTTGAGTCTTCTGTGAAGCTGTTTTCTAAATGATCTGTAATTAATAGCTATACATGTGCATAATACATGCTTCTTTTTGAGCTGGGAAGTATAATTCAGTACTCGTGATACGCAATGCCTTTCAGATTTATTTTCTAGACCATTAAGCCATCGTAATCTAGAATAACTATAAAATTATATTTAAAATGCAGTGGTTTAATGTGAATAATGAGAACAGCATTTGAGGTTCTCCCTTTCAGTTTTCCCTACAGATATTACCTTTATGCAGTTAGGGTGATACTGTCCTTACAAGGTACAAAATAATCCTAAAATTCAGGTGATTAGTTTACCATATACATGATGCTAGGGAAAAACACTAATATACTTTTGGTGGACATTCATCTCAGTCAAATTACCAAGACTGTTAAGCAAAGTGGAGTGTATAGTGCAATTGCGAGTGTGCACGTGTGGCTGAAAAATCTTATTTTCCATTTGTTCTGTCCACACCTAAGTAGAAGGATATTTATTGCTGCAGTCATACAGATATTAATACCCTTTTTTCCATCTGGCTTTCTTTTAGCACACTGATTTATGTCAGTACATGGACAAACACCCTGGAGGGCTTCATCCAGAAAATGTGAAGGTAAGAGTCAAAAAGAGCACACATTCAAGGCAAAAGCAGTAACAGTAACTTGGTGTTGAATGTCATGCCAGTTATTTCATAGAAACTGATTATTAGCTAAAGGGAAAATGATGAGGGTAGGAACCATATTAATTTTTTTCTTTAAAAATAATTGAAAAGTAAAGTACTTGAATATTCCCACAGAAGAAGTTGTGAAGTCTGTAAAATTGATGGAGAGACAGAATATGAGAGTAAATGCTGTTACAGTGTTGATAGCCCCTCCATTCAAACATTTGTTTTTAAGACAATACTTCCCCAGAACCCTTAAGTAAACATGCTTTAGGCTGTCAGTACTAGCTCTTCAGTGAGGTAAGTCATTGTAGGTTTACTGAGTTAGAGGGACTTGTAATGAATTGTATTAGCTGTGAGTGTACTGCTTTTTATATGGGCATACAAAATCTTCCCTAATCTTTTTTCTCACTTAATTTTGATGAAGCATTTTCATAGCTGATCTCACTTCTAAAGAAAAAGTTTCCTTCGGAGGTAGATAGCAAGAATCAACATGCAGGAAGGAGGGAGTTTATTAGCAGGATTTAATGGAAAGATAGATTGATCCAGTTACTTTCTGGGAAGTCAGCCAAATGATTTTAGCATCAAGTGGAAGCCAGTCAGACATGCAGAATGTGTTGTGTGTGTACAGATCACCCCAGTGATATTTGTTACACTTGTCTTGCACTTTGACATCAGTCCCATTGTTCTACTTTGGAGGTGTTTAAATTTTCACTTGTCATACTGACAAATTTATTCTAGTATTTAGTTTCTTGAAATTGAAAAGTTTGTGGAAAAAAAATCAGTCTTTCCTGGAAAACTCAGAAGGCCAGTTTGATTTAAGAAAATGTTTGAAAAAAACCCAAAAGAATGTATTTTTTTTTCCAGTAGCACATCAACTAATTTTGTAATGTAGATTGGTTAATATTCTGTGTTCTTTCACTGAAAAGTGGCATCTAAAGCATATGAAATTAGATGAGAATTGTTACCATCTTAAAAAAAAACGTTATTCCTTACTTTATATATTTGGCCAAACTAAAAATAAAAAATCTTTTTGAAAATATGTGATGTGTGTGCTGCAAGGTAGCATCCTTGTAATGTATGGCTATAACTGGCATGTTTTGGTCCATGGAAAGAGAAAGCCCATGAGTTTTCTCCCAGGGACTGCTGTACAGTGCCTCTGTCACTGTGGCACTTCGAAGGTGGGTGAGGTGGACCTGCTTTTCAACCAGTAAAACTCTTGAGCTTTCTTCACTGCTCAGTTTCATGAGCAGAGTTTCATGTGCTGAAAGTGCTTGTTAAAGCAATGGGTTTGTGTTTTATTTCCCTGTGTGGATACTTTTGCATTTGGCTCATGAGGTTTGGGATAAGTTAACAGTAGCTTTGATAGTTCCTCGTGCAGCTTCAGATTTGTAAGACCTACTCCAAGGCTGCAGTGCTGTACAGCTCGAGATCTAATACACAGTAGTTACTGTAGCTGTAATTGTTCCCCACTGAGAAGACATAGGAATTCACGTAACTACTTTTTCTTGGTCACATAAGGGCTCAGTGAGCTTGTCTTTGAGGATAATCAGCGTACGTGGATAATAAGGCTGACTAATGCGTCATTCCTCTAAATCCTGAGATACCTGTCTTTTAAAAGAGGAGCAGCAGCATTATTCCTTCAAATTTTGCTGCGTGTATTCCTGCGGCTATCTTTATCATCTAACAAAGGTGTTCAGCAACATTTCCAAAGCCCATGGGCACATTAGAAATATTTCTTTGAGTGGAGAGTCCTGATGTACTGTTAGCTCAGGATTTTCAAAGTTAATAAAAAGGAAACTGGAAAAAAGGGAAAAACATTGGGAACTTGGAGCAGATTAAACTACCTTTCTACCATGAGTAATCCCATTGGACAATTAATTTTTTTTTTCTTTTTCCTGTTAAATAGTATTAATGAAAATTGTTTATATGTTTTTAGTAGACTTTCTTGCCAGGCCAGCAGCAAGGGCTAGCCTTAATTCATGCAATAATTATTAAACCCAAGCATAATGATTTGAGCTCTTAGCACTTTAAAGCTGAATCAGCCTGCATGGGGTTTTCAGTGCAGTACCTCTGTCAAAACTATAAAATACCTGCTTAGCCAAACAGAGTGATTTCTTCACCTGGGAGGACAGGAACTGTAGAGAGAAGGTAACCCAGCTGTACATGCTAACAATGCCCACACCTTCACCAGCATGCAAAACTAAAAACTTGAGCTCCCCTCTTCTTAGGAGAAGATAAGATGGTTGCTAACATAGTATCTTAATGCTTTGCTGCACTGAACTCAGTTTATCAACTTATGTAATTGGTTCTGAGACTTTGCCACTGATTTTTAGCTTCTGAACAGTTGTCTATCTGGATTTTTAAGGGTTGAGCTGATCCATGTTAATTAGCCTTCTCTCCCTGCCAGACCCTTCTTGCTAGAGGTCCTTCAGGAATTTCACATTTAGTCAGACTTTTAGACAGTGTTTGTTCAGAATCACTCGTTGTGTGATATCTAAATCTGTTTTATAAAACATCCAGGTGAGCAGTTATATTCCAGTAGCAATAAATTAGTCTTGGCTTTCTGGGGCTAACCTGTGGGATTAAGCTGTTGATGCTCTCCCAATATGACAAAAGGCCCCCAGCCTTTTGAATTTGTTCTCAAGGAAAGTATTGCCTACTGGTAGATACTTCTTTCTGTCTTGTTGCCAGTTATTATAAATATAAAACCATGAAATCATACATCTTTCTTTTTCCGAAGATTATTACACAGTAATTCATGTAAAACTGTACTTTATAGGAATGAAGAAGCAAAACCTTTATTTACATATGTTTTGCTTTCTATAGGACATCTTCAGCCTAATTATATTTCTGAATTTTCTCTGTATTTACAAGCTAAAGACAATGCTTGTTCCCTCAGGCTTACTTTTAGATCAAGTATCTTAAATAGAATAAAATGCAAATTACTTTGATGGACACCCATATTGCTGTCCCTTTGGGTATTGTGTTTGACATTGCCTTTGTGGTTTCAGATAGGCTATTTGCTGTCACTTATGTTTTAAATAAAGACTAAGCAGATTATTGTAAGGATGTGGAATTTATAAAGAAACTGGCAGTTTTTAGAGTCTTGGGACAGTATGTTTAAGCAGACAAAAAACATTGCTTCCTAAAGTATTAGATTTAGCGTTTTTAGTGGTATGTATGTATTCACACATAATGATTTCAAAATTTTGTAATTCATGTGTGGAGGCACAAGTCTTAGAAATAACATCAGGTCTTGAACTCTTCAAAGAATATGTGTGTGAGGCTGAGATGTTGTTTCTAAAATACCTATCCCTGAGTATGTTATAACAAGTATCCTGGTGACAAAAATGTGGTTAGGTACCTGCAACATCTTATCAGCTGTCAGGGAAATTGACAGTAAGTTTCAATCCATAGGTTCTCTAAACTGTGATAGCTCCAGACACACAGTCGTATACATCTTTGGTAACTAAGAAGTCTTTATATCTACCATTTATTTCTAAGCATCATTTAATACAGTGTGTACAATATTATAATTCAACATCAGGAGAGAAAAAGTAATTGGTAAATAAGTCCCTATTTAGTAGGCACAGCCTCATCTCCTCTCTGGTTTTGAAGACATATTACTCAGTTTTTCCAAAACAGAAGGCAAGCAGTAATTCTTCAGTATGTGGCCCCACATATAATTACGTTTCTGTTGGAAGTTGCTGCTGCAGCCTTGTATTTGGTTGGAGCTAAAAGTTGATTTATAGGTGTATGCCATGTGGCGCTTGCCAAGTTGCAAGATGTGCAGTGGCAGACTGAGGTACAAGTCTTGCTCCTGACTCTCCCTGTGTTGTTCCTCCTGGCCTGGACTACTGTACTGAAGTCTGTACTCTTGGCTTTCTTTCCTGCCGATGTTGCTGCCTTTAGAGACAGTTCATACCTCTTGGACTCAGTTAAAACATCTGGATTGCTTCCTACATCAGGAACTCTAATGTGTCACAGCAGCTAACTGATTCTGCCAGTGATTTTTATTTATTTTTTTTTTAGAACCATAAAATTATTTAGGTTGTAAAAGACCTTTAAGATCATTGAGTCCAACCATTAACCAAGCCCTACCAAGTCCACCATTTCAGCATCAATTAAATTGACTTACAGAAGCTGATGCTTTGTGTCTAATGCAGTTGCAACAACAAGCTTTCTCAGTCAGCATTTTGCCTCACAAAGCTTGCATATGTCCTCTCTACCCTATCCTCCCCATTTTGGTTTGAGTGTGTATTATTTTAGTAAGATTCCACCACTATCCCATGGAAAAGAGTTGGAGTTTGTCTTGGAAATGGGCATTTACTCTCAGTTACAATGAAAACACCAGAGGTCAGACAGAGAGACGCTCTGGAACCCAGTTTGTTGCATTTTTCTATTTTGCCAGCAAAGCAGAGAATCAGTTGCCTACAAAAAAAAAAAAAAAAATTACCATTTCTTGGCATTTTTGATGCGTCTTTCAACATATGTTTAGTTTCTTAACACCTCAGCTTCTGCATAGTATGGTGATGTTATGTTTTGAAGTTCTGCATAACATGATATTCTTATGCAGAAGATATGATGATCTTCATTCTGATTTGTGTTCCCTTCTGCCTGGTAAAGGACCACCTCCAACAGCTTTTTGACTTAGCTTCTTTGTTCTCCTGAGCCTTTGTTCGCAGCTGTCCATAAATGGTTCTTGTTTTGTAAATTCATAATTTATATTTAAATATCTTTTTTTGTGTGCATTTCAGCAAGTCCTGTGAAAATGTAACTGCTCTTAACTTCTTTTAACCTTTGAAGTATCATCTTTATTTTAACCTCATCTTTTAATTCATATGACTACATTCCCAGTAATGAAAGTCAATTCATCTTTATGTTTTGATGCATTTATTTGACTGTTGAGTTAATTTTCTTTAACTCCTCTTGCTTGGTAGAACAAGTGGAGCACAGGCTTGCTTCTTTCATGCCTGTGTTGCTTGTTTGCATTCCTGCCTTAAAAAGAAATCTATTAATGAAAGCTGATTTGCTTTTTAATTAGTGGTGATGCATTGAAATAGCTGTGGCCTTTTGGGAAAAGCATCCTCATTTTTTTTCCTCTGTGCCTTTTTTTCTCCTACTTGCAGTGTTAGATGTGATATCAATTTGTGTGAGCATTTGGCTTCAAAAAAACATCTTTGACAAAATAAAAAGACACAGCTTCTGACCCACTGTTCCTCAATCCGTGTAACATCAGCCTGAATGACAGCAGGTTGTCAACCAGACAAAAAACTGTCTCTGTCTCTTAATCACTCTCAAAGTCTTCCACTTCAGGCAACTTGGAAGGCTTCCATCGTCTACTGTGACCAGAGGGAGAAGAAATTTCCAGTTTGTTCTTATTCCACCTAATATCGCTACTCTGATATGTTTTTCTCCCTGGGCACCTCTTCTCTTCCTGGGGCCAAAAAGTGATAAGAAGGAGTGGGCAGACTCTCTTGTTGAAGTTTGCATGGAGGAAACATGAATATTCAACCTTCTTCTAGGAGCCTTTAAGACTAAAGCTCTTGCTCATCTCAGTTCTGAGCCTTCCTTGCTCCTAGGGAGCAGGGCACAACAGCCTTATGTGCATAACTGATAGATATTTTTGAAGCAAAATCTCAACCAGCTAAGCCCTACTCCCACCACAGTCTTTAAAAATGTGTTTTATCACTGTAATACGGAGACAGAGAAAATAGTTAGCTGTCAAGGTCACAGGTAAGGTATGTGGCAAAGTCTGGAGTTGAATTTGGGTATCCTAGGACAGGCCAATAATCTCTGTTAAAAAAAAAAAAGTCCAAGTTTCAGCAAAAACCTAACTAGTTTCAGTCCTAAAATTTCTACAAAAGTAGTTTAAAATACATGTAATTAATAGAAATTACTGAAACATAATGGGATGCTGTGACATTTTTCTGTGCTAAATGCTCAAGAGGAGATCAGTCAACTTTCTAGCACTCAGAGTTAAAAGCAACAACAAAAAAAACAAAACAAAAAAACCCAAACCAACAAACCCATCAGAAATCCCAAATCAGATATGATAAAAATATTGGATTTAATAAACCAAGGTTTTAATGCTAGCCTCCTAAACAAGATGAAATGCATGTTGAATGGAAAATGTTGAAATACAGCAAATGCTATATGTTATTTGATGTTATCTCTGGCACATAATCACTTGTGGTATCCATTTATTCCTCTCCATACTGCAGTATTGTACATTCTCTTTAACTAATGGTTGCAGTTTTTAAAGATGAGTCTGGTTTTGTCAGATGAACAATTTTGGCATTTAATGACTAATGTGAAAATTAATAATCTGAGTCAATGCCATAGGGTAGTTGTCATCAGATGTATTTTGTAAACATAAATGTTTATTATTGAACTGATTACAGATTTGGACAATCTGAAGCACAAAGGGTAGCGAAGTATTCAGAACATGGAAGGATTAGTCAATTCCAGTATTCCGTCCACGTGAGGCTTAAAATGCTTGAAGTGCAGCTGCTTGAACTTTGGCAGTAGCGGAGCATTGTACACTGGCTTTTGAGTAGCAGCTCCACTTTGTGTTAGTAAGACATAAAACCATATGCTTGTTAGTAAAGGGTACTATCTGAAAACTACGATAAAAAAGCTTTGGATTTTAGGTTACAGTTGTGTTATCCATGTAAGTCTCCCTGGTGTGCTTCTCGTTTCTTTCCATCCTGCAATTGTATAAATGTGGCAAGAGGTTCACATTCCCCTTTTTTATGGCAGATGTGTGTTGAATCATATGGCCAGTCCTGCATCCATATGTGACAAACATGTGATTATGTGATGTAGGGGAAGCTGTGGCACATGAGTGTGGCATGGCTTAACAGATTGCCAGTGTGTGACCTGAGATGTCTGACCAAAAGGTTGACTGCCATACTTAGGTACACAGGAATTGGGCAATTAAACCATGACAATATATGCGGCTATGGTGAATTTTCATATCTTATTTCATCTGTCACATTGACCTGCTGGAATGTGGAGAAAACACTCTTACTTTAAGGTGAATACCTACTGTCTTTTAGTTCTATTTGTTGTTATTAGAAGCAAATCTAACTAATATCATGCTTTTAAAATCTCTCCTACTCACTGAAATTAGTGCTGCTGCTGCTGTAGAGTTGAATTAAAAATACAGTTCGACAAATATGCTAAGTAGGAAGCAATGCTGTTTAATGTGGTTGAGAAGTTGCTATTTTTCATTCCTCATTCAGTGAACAAGCAGGTGTACAGCAGACAGAATAATGTTATGCCAAATTAAGGTCGTCTTTTACACATGGCATTGAGAATTGATTATTTAAATTAGACTTTTTAGTTATCAGACATTAAATATGGCATCAGCATTTCACTCTACTTTATGTCAGTCTTGTCACTTAAAGTAATGATTTGATAATGTGCACAACTGTGATCAGTAAATGCGGAATCTTTATTAATGTGGTAAAATTCATGCTAGAAGAATGTTGCTTTCATATCAAGTGTGTGTGTGTGTATAATTTATTGTCTGTATGATCCGTATGGTTCACATACTGCAAACACCATGAAAATATTGTAGGGATGAAGAAACCATTTTTTTCATTGTCTTTAAAATTGGTGAGGCACCAGTTGCTGCTCTGACCTAGATCAGCCTGGAAATGAATTGGTGAAAGGTAGAAAAGGAGATTTAAATTTATTTTCACTTTTGCCGTTCAGGAAAATAAATCTGAAAGAGTCTTCCACTTATTGGACATTAGCAGACATCTATAACTGATCATAAGGAAGCGTCTTTATACTCAGTTAATTAAGCACACCTTCCTCGTTGCAAATAACTGCAGTAGTACCCAGAGGGGACAAAAAATGATTAAAAGAATATCAAAGAGAATAGAAGTGAACAAATGAACACTTTCCAGTCTCTTCCCTTTGCAGTTCTGCTGCAAGTGAGTAGAAACATCGGTATTTATTTATTTTTTTTAAGTATTTGTATGGTCGGCATTCCCAGTGGCTGTACTGTATGCATTTCTGTGTGACATTCTCTTTGGTAAGACTTGTGTAAGGAATGCAGGAGCAAGCTCGAAGCCTTTATAAATACATTTTGGAGTGAACTATTTTAAAATTCATTTGGAAAGAACTCAGTTGGTTCCAGAGAGGTCAGATAGGAGAGCCTTTTATTGAGATAAAGCTTATTATGAATCACAGTGATTCAAGTGGCTAACAATTTTTTTTATTCAGCCAGGTGATAAAAAAGATTGTGCTTGATGAGCTCCTTGCTTTTATGATAACATGTATTTACAGGTAGTTTTTTCTTTTAGTTTAATGACTTAAAACAAGTAGATCTAAACTCCCAAACAACCTAGTAAACCCAAATGTGGAGCATTGAGTTCAGTTGTGTCTATTTCCAAGGCTGTGAGATAGTACTGTGGGGATTTATTACCTCTTTTTCCTTTGTAAATAGCCAGTAATTCACAGAAGACAGTAACATCCTCTGGATGATAGGGAGAAGTACACTGGTTGCAAGCATGAGGTGAAGTGTCCTGGCTTGGGTTTCTTATACCGCTGTTTTTAGATTTCATGGCCTATTAAGACAGAATATGATATCGACTGATGCTGAACACACACAAGGGAATTCAGATGATTGCATGATACCCAGATGGTGTGCTTTTATACATATAGGAAGCAGGAGCATTTGTGTTATCGGTGATGAGTGATAATAAACCTTGTGCAGTATTGTATATTACTTTTCAAAAGTAACTATGCTAATACAGCAGTATGAGCTCGCTAAAGGATTGGCGCATTAATCCAGTCTTGCTTTCAGCTTTCTTCTGAACTGATATGAACTCCTGGTCCACGTTATCTCAGCTCCATTTGCATTCTCTTGCTGCAGAAAGAGTGGAGCTAAGAACTTTGTGCATATTAAAGAGACTAAAAGATCCATGCAGCTTTCTACTTCTGTATCTAGGGCCAAATCCTTTATTCCCACAATACAACATGTGGTAAGGGAGCTCAGATGCAAGAAATAATTCAGAAATCCTCAGTGTCATCAGGGAAAGATGTAACTCCCCCCCCAGTGGGCCTCATTAGTTTGTCCTCTTGGGCAGCATCCTTCTTGTCACTGGGTTCCTTGATGCCCCGGACAGTGTGTGGAAATGTGTGTTTTCTGGATAATCTCTGTTAGGTGTGTTGTAAATTTTTACTCTTCATTTACCCCAGTGTCCTTTGCCAGAAATTCTCTACTATGTCTGGGAATGGAGGTGTCATGGAGTTATCTGAGCACTTCTGCACAGATCACCTGTATATGAACGTTAGACCTGTCAGAGCTTTCTGAACCTCAGTCAGAAAGTGTTAACTCCCGTCAGTCCCACCCATTATGTATGTTTTGGATGGCCTGTGACAGTCTAGCTTATAAGATCATTTGCATGAGAAGAGTTCAAGATCCAAGGTGACATTCAGAGGCTGTCAAGTTAAACATTCTGTTGCATACGACCTATCTTGCAGCTATTAGATGTGTGTGTATAATGGTCTTGGTTGTATAACAACCCAGGCTCATGAAAAACACCGTGAAGGCAGGGATGTTCATACAGGCAGCTGGTGAGTCTCTCAGAAAATCTAATTAAACAGGAATTTTTCAAATGTTGCCTATAACTCAAGTAGCTTTCCAGGCCTTATGCTATATAAAGACTGTGTAGGTGCTAATTTTTTTGTGGTGTTGAGGGCTTTCTCTTGTAAGTTTTAAGAACTGCTAATACTCTTTTAAAATCATGGTCCATGAATCTCGGCATGCTTTTGCTTGCATGTATTTTTCTTATTGACAAAGGAGAAAAATTCGTCATTAAAATATGTTGCTCATTAAAATGAGAGCTCTGGAACTGTTAGGGGAAAAAAGGTTTGGCTTTTTTTTTTTTTTTCATGGCTATAATAAATAAGGCCAGAAGGACAAGTATTCATTTTTGGGGTTGTATTTTTTTTTTGGTCTGAATGTAAAGCGTTGAGCCTCCTAATCTTAAGCCTTGCTGAAAACCCAACTTCTAGAGACAAATATCATTCCCTTCTTCTATCTTCTCCAGTTGTTATCACAATGACCCTTGTCATTTTGTGATTCTAATTTTAGCACCAAACCTCTGCTCTTACTAATAAACTACAAACCGTACACAAGTGATGTCCGAGTTTGTTTTTTGCAGGTTATTTCACACTTAGCCATGCAAATATGCAAGTTACTAACATAAGAGATCAAGAACCATGAATCTGTATTGTTTCTACCCTCCTAAACAACCCATTGAAATGCATATGGAGTTTGCCATTGACTCCTTTTAGAGTTGTCCTCTGGACATAGGGCTACCATCCTGTGGCCTTGGAAAAATGGCAGTTCAGCTGCTTGTTCAAAAAACCTTGCAGAAGCCCCAGGCTGAAGTTTCATGGTGATCAGAACTGAGCAAGGTGGAGGAAGGAGAAAGTAAGATCAGAGTACAACCATGTTAGGTGTTATACCGATTTCACATCACATATAAGGCTAAGAGGTGATGGTCCCTCATCTAGCATTCGTTTCTGGCCTTGTGAAGGTAATAGAGTGAGTCTTGAAGGGGAATAGGTTTCTTGGGTTTCTTTTCCCTGGCTTTCCTCAAAGACAGGGAAGGGAACTTGTCTGTGAGAAGGCAGAAGTGTTTCCTGAGGCATCAGAAACAGTTCTTTCCAATTTGTCTTTTCTTCTTGTGGAGTGGGGAACCACTGGGAATGGAGAGCCACTTTAACTGTTCTCTCTGCCCAGGCAATCCCAAAGGGCCTGTGTTTTGCAGAATGCTCTGCTGCTGGGCACTTAGCTTATGTTTTCACTTAAATCTTTTCCCATTTAGTATTACCAAATAAAAACAAAGGCAAAAAGGCAAAGAGAAAGCAACAAAACAATGGCTGAGTTTACCCTGTTTATTTCAGGGAGATTATTTTCCCCTTCTCTTTCATGATCTTCCTCCAAGGAGGAAACAATTGATATAGTGTATATGAGTGAATTAATTGACTTTTGTGGAAGTACTTGATGACTACAGCATATCTACAAGTTTGGAATAAAACTATGTTCCAAAGCTGTCCTCAAGAGTAGACGTTTATTATGTTTAGCTGTGAAATTGTTGGTTTTTTTTTCCTTAGCGTGTCCTATCGAATCACTTCACTCTTTGCATTAAAGCTAAATGAAAGCCCACATTCATAAATATATTTCAAGTTATAAAGATTATGGTGCTGTAAGATAACATGAAAATTGAAATTTCTTTGCATATTCAAAGGTGATGTTTGAAGTTAAATACCACTGATTTCACCTAGTAAACTGGATATTTTCCTTGCCTTTCTATTAAAAAAATTACTATTTTGAAGTAATTTCTTAGAATTTAATTTGCATTTTATGGCTGTAATGAAAGCCATTTCTGCTTCCTGTCCTTATTAAAATAGTTTTTGTGTACCATGAATTCCATTTTAACCACAATTCAAAAAGGAATGTGCATGTTACTTATGACTTTCCTGCTATTCTTTCTTTTGTTTCTTTATTTTGCTCTTAGGTTTCCTCAGCACATTGTTAGACCCAGCCGTGGCAAGAAGGTGATTGATACGGCTCTTTGTGCCCTGGCTAAATAGCTAAACATACAGTGTATTGTGTCTGCACTCAGGGAAAAAATGAAATGCAATTAAATTCATTTCAACTTCAGTAACATGACATTTCTGTTTCTTTAATGTCAGCCTTTATTCTCCTTTATAATCAGATTTTGTAACCCTTTTTATAATGTCTCCTCGCTTCACCAGTCACTAAATAGGATGCTTGTCTTGCAAGTTAATTAGAAATACTCATGTGCTCGGGCTGACTTGTTCCAAACCTTTGGTGTGGTTTCCATATCTTCTGAGAGAGCACATTTCACCAGCCGCTGAGCTGTGAGGCATGAGGTCCATATACACTCCTGAATCCTGCGTATTTGGCTTTGCAAAGTCTTGTTTTGTTCCCATTTGAAAACTGTAGTATTTCTTAACATATTTCAGTATGATGGGTCTGTATCTTAGTGGAGATTTTTCAAATCTGGAAAGAAAACTCCTAGGAAACATTTATTCACCCTTTGTATGGACAAAATCCATGAGGGTAACACAGCCTTTCACAGGGGGTGCCTTATAAGAATGCAGGACAATGATGGGAGAGGAGTTGAAAAGGGGAGGACAAAAGATCTCCATCATCCAGGTCTTTGTTCATAATTACAAATTACAACAACTACACATTGATACACTGTATCAATACTTGGCTCTATGGAAAGCATTTGCAGAGTCTAGTAAAGGGTTAGAAGAGACATGGGGGATGAGTTAGGTTGCTATCTAAATTTACCTTAGAGACTATTATAAATAGGTTTCAAAAGCCATCTTTAGATTCAGTGGGAATTATTATTTCCTGATGAAAAATACTTAAGCAACTCCCATTAAAAAAAACATTTGAAGGAGAAAACCTATCATACTCGCAGGTTTCCTGCACGTGTTATTGTTGTGTTATTAAATTCTTCTTTGCTTTAGCTCCAGTGTCCCATCCCCCAGCCTTATCTCCCCATCTCTATGCACCCTGTACTGTTGTATCCTATAATTAGTGAAGATACACATCTGTCTTCAGGCTACCACCTAATCTCTAAGGCCATATGGGTAAATGGAATATAATTATAATTTGGTAGAAATTGAGCCTTCTGCACATGGTTATATTGCTCTTGTTCTTTATAAAGCAGGCAGATTGCATCTATGATACAGCAGGGTTTGGAGGATGGGGTTAGTCCTTGCAAAATACATATTTTTAGGTGGAAATTTTGTTGTGTTAAACTTGGGTGGGAATTAATGCCGTTTTGGGAGGAATTCTGACACGATGTTACCACAATATGCAAGCACCCTGCATATTGTGAAGAAATCATACGTGGTTATATGCAAAATATTAACAGAGGTCATTTTCTGTCCCCCTCTTTTTCAGTTATTTTTATTTCAGTTGCTGCGAGGACTCTCTTACATCCACCAGCGTTACATTTTGCACAGGGACCTGAAACCACAGAATCTTCTGATCAGTGACACGGGGGAGTTAAAGCTGGCAGACTTTGGTAGGCAAGCAGTTAATTACTAGTCTCTTATAATGTTGTAGGAATGTCAGACAGATGGTTCCATTGATTTCTCTCTCCCCCCCCCCCCCCCCCCCCCCCCCCTTATTCCTTAGACACACCTTCTTCATTGTAGATAATTGCACATTTTTCTCCCGAGTGAAGAAATTGATTATGGTCAACAAAATGCTTGATTAAAAGGGAGCAAGTAAAAAACAAATATATACTTCAGTTCTCACAAGCAAGATAATGCTGAATGTATTTCAATTTTATTTACCATGAGACCTCTGAAAAAAACAGAAAGAAAAAAAAGAGAGAAGAGAGAGATCTAAGCAAATATAGACTATATGAAGAGCACAGTCACTTTATGGAATCAGCTCTAGGGTTGTGGAGATCTCTGGATTAACCTGCATGAAATGGTTATTGAAAGAGACTGAAGGATACAAGAATAATTATTCCTTCAAGAATAAAGGACACTAGGATCACCCAGGGTGCTTTCAGTATTCCTTAGTCCCTTATGGGGAACCTTAAGTGGAGTACAATGCAAGGGAAAATTGTCCACTGAAATGTCAGCCTTTTTCTGGTTTTGAATTTTAATTTTTAAAGCTACTTTCTAGTTCCTGCAGTGGGGCAAGTACTGTTTCCTCTGGAAGCCATTGTGAATGCAGATGTGGAAAATGGCAATATTTTTCTTTAGTGCTTTCAACAAACTGCTGTAGGAATTCCTTTCCTGTAGGTCAACTTCTCAGCTACTGATTCCAGCAGAACTTCTGAAGTAAGCTGAAAATGTGACCTATTGGCTGTTATTTTAAATGTCCTTTATTTTTATGACTCCTATCCACATTGGGCTTCGCATTTCATGCAGCAGCAGTAATGAGGGAGCGTATGTGCTAATTGGCAATTTCACTGTTAATGTAGTCATGTTTTTTTGTCTTTTAATTAGTATTACTGCAATTAACAGCTCAGTGTGTATTTGCTATGCTGGAGAAAAGAACAGGAATTCAGGTGGACACAGTCCACAAGAGCTTGATTGGCCTTTGGCTTGTAAGGCAATTAGAGAAATAGTATTTGAAACAATTATTAACTGGTTTTAAATACCATCTTCTGTTGCTGTTTTTGAAAACTTGGAAGATACCAGAAGTGTTTTTAAGAATGCTTAAAGAAAGCATTCCTGCATGTTTCGTTTTACTATGAGATTTAATCTCTTAATGATTCACCTGTTTCATGTATCTGTGTTTTTGCAATGATATATGAGTTAGTCCTCTGTTAAAGGTGCTGTGCTGTTTGAGATGACTAGTTTTGATGTATCATTTATATGTACAAAACACTGTGAACTTATCTGACTCCCAAGCATCCCCTTATTACAAGTCCTTCAAGAGATTCTGATGATTGTGCTCTGGCTTTGGTCGATACTGAAAGATCTGTAGGTGATGTTGCAAACTCTTTTGTACATAAAATGTTTCATATGGTGTGGGGGTTTTGGTGGTGCTGCTGCTGCTAAAGTTTTTTCTGTTTGTTAAAAGTTTCTCCTGACCTAACAGAAACATCTGCGTAGATTCTCTTATACACTGGAAGAATATTATATATCTCAATTTATTTTTTTTTTTAAGTTAGATTTTCTTTCATGGCCCATGACCTCATAAAATTGAAAACCAGATGGGTTAAATTTCTCTTCAGAGAGCAAGATGAAAAATTAGAAGTGATGAGGTTAAAGTCTGAAAGGTTATGACCTCTTTCACTGGAGACAATAAGAAATAAGAGCACTCCCATGTGCTCTCTGCGTGCACCCCTGTGCATATTTACTTATTTAAAAGCTGTATTATTATAGCCCATCTTCCACCCTCCCAGTACCAAAGACTCTTCTTACAGTCCTGTTTCTCTTTATGTTTTTCTCCCATGAATGACTAATTTGCAATAATGTGCTTGGAAAGGAAGTTGGTTTAGATTGTATATTTGATTAATTGCATGAGGAGCAGTATGAAAATTAGGGGTGTTTTGCTTTCAAATGCTCTCAAGGCAGGAGAGAACCTATCAAGAAATCAGTTTCTGTCAGAGATAGGGTTGACTTTGCTAGCACAATAAATATAAAATCTTAGAGCAAAGGCCTTTTAGTCTCTAAGGACAAGACCTTCAGATTTTGGTTTCATAAGTTTAGGAAAAATCAACGGCACAGGCAAAGTTTTTCATTTGGTGTCAGGCTTATTTAATCTTCTCAGTGTAGAATATCAAATACTTAAAAGCAGGCTGTAGTGGATCATAGTTCTTGAATAAACAAGGTAAAAGAAAGGCTATTCATGCCTGCCAGTGCATTGCACTGCAGCTGAAGTGGAATCTTTGAATAACTGTGGGCATGTGTTTTTCTACAGCAGGGCTCCCAGACATAGATACTCCACTGTGTAGGAGTGTCTTTGTTCAGATGAACGGTGGTTTGCTTTTCTGTTCGTTGTGCTATAGCTGCTAGGAAGTGAACATTTATGAGAAGACTCAGTAGTCAAACTAAAAGGGAGACCAGAACATAGAGGCTTTGTCAAATTAAAAATGGATGAGCTATAAAAAATGGCTTTCTTGAGAAGATATAATAGGGGATACTACAACTTGAATAATTGTTGCTATGAAAAATAGTCCTTCAACTCCATTCCTGCATTCTGTTTTCAATCTAATTAAAATTCCAGAGGAAATTAAAGTGTATTAGGAATTCTCCTCATGAAATGAAGTGTAAGAATTATTTTTGATCCTGTGGTGTGAATTTAGCTGTCTATGGGTTTGTTTATATTCCCCTGCACATATGTCTGTCTTGAGTAGAAATAAAGTATTAAAAACCTTTAATGAGTAACACCATAAACAATTATAAACTTAAATGAATAAAGGCTTTTGCTTAATGCAAGTAACTGCATAGATTGGGCTGTGTATCTGTTCCTTAGCCTTTGGTTAGTAGTTTCTTCACTTTAATTTTTCTCTGCATTGTATACAGATCCATTTATTGGCCTTTGGATGTGTATGCTTCACTGACAGGACAAAGCCTTCAGCAGTTTGGCAGTTTGGATTAAGCAAGTTCTTTTTGTGTGGCTCTGTGACTCGGTATATACCATGCTTTTTTGGTTTTAGTGACTGGGTATTGGCATTTAGCTATTGTGTATGCTGTTATAAATCAAGATTGGCTAATCTTATGTTTGCATCCAGATTCTCAGACTTAATAACTCCAGCACAAGGTCCCTAAATAGCTGATAACAATCAGGTAGGAGATGGATCTCACCTTCCATGTGGGATTCCCAGGAAGGATTTACTCTTTTTATTTCTTGTTTCTTATTTTATGTCCCAAAACATCCACTAACAGCATAATATTCTGACTCTTCCAGGGACAGTGTGGACCTTTAATCTGATCACAGTATGCCTATTTTTATATATCCTTTAGTTAACACTTGTTATTATATATTTCTGGATAAAACATTTCCATAGCTTTTGAGGGTAGGCATGCTGACATCACCTTTGGATGCATTGAGAAAATCCTCAGGGCATGGGTGTAGAGAGCAAAATATTTAAACTTGACTAGCTTGTGAGGCAGTGGTAGCATGTCTGAGGCTGAGAGAAACTGGCCAAATTAACAGTAGGTCCCTTGTCCAGCTTCACCTGTGAGCTGATGAGCCTGCTGCTGGAGATTTCAGGGGACTGCTTGTTTGTGAAACTTACCTGAAGCCATTTGTCTTTTCTGCTCTGGCTGCAAGAGAAGTGAACTGCACAGACAGGGCGAATGAAGTTTGAATATCTGTTTGGTCTCTGTTTTGGCTTGTGAAGTTACTGTAAGCGCATGGACCTTACGTCCTCACATCTGACTTTCTCTCTATGCCATGGCCCCAAGACACAATATATGACTATGCAGGCACCTGAGAGGCAGAACTGCAAAATACAATTTCAAAGTATGAAACAGCAGGTGTAGAAGGTATTGTTAGCTGGAGTATAATTTGCAAGGATAGGAAAAGTTGCTAATTGAGGTTTTTATTTTTGAGACTTGAATAGAAGTTCTCCCTTCTCCCTGTTCTCTACCCCAATTTTTTGTTAGCTTTGTTCCCTTAAAAAATATTCAAACTGCAGTAACAGTCCAGTGAATTCTAGTGTCGCAAAGTGAATGAGAAAGAGCATCAGGAACTTGGTGCTTTAGTGATTTAGTGCTTGTTCTTGCAGTCAGAGTTGCTCTTTCTTGTTGGTGGGAGTGGGCTTTGGTGGGAAAAACAGCACGACAGTCTTAATGGAAGTGTCTTTGCTTTACTCTTCCAAATAACACTGACCTGAAGCGTTTCCTGTCAGCTTTTTGTTGTCTTTGGGGATCTCCTTGGATGAGTAAGGAGCTACAGGAGGTCTGGATTATGGTGGAAGTCCTGCCTTAAGCTTTTGGAGTTCTGTTAATATAAAGCCCTCTGATGTAGTAAAAGAAAGAATCATGTAAGTGTGATTAAACCATTCATCCTTCTAGATACATAGGATGATTAATAATAGATAGCAGGAGCAAAGAGGCTTGAGATTTGTAATAAAGAGAATTATACTCAATGGAGTTGCAGTTTAAAACTACAGCTGAGTATTAAAGAGGATTCCATGAATTTCCATATAGATTTTTCTGTGGGGAGCATCTCAGAGATATGTCATGGGGGACAAGAATATTGCTGTATAGTTTACTGTAAAAATGATTAAAGCTATGTTGACAACTTGAAAAAAAAAAAAAAGTTCTTTTTTTCACAGTAAAAATCCCATGAGGGATTTCTTTATTATGTACCATAGAAGATTCATGTGAAAGGTTGGATTGCATAAAAGATTGCTTGTATGGATAACTGCTATGTTTTTCTGTGTAAATGCTCCACAGAGTATCAATTCTTGAAGATGCTGGTATAAGGAGTTGTCATTGTATCTAAAGAGATTGTATTTCTTATTGTTGGAGATGCGTGATGAAATTATTGTCAAAACGCCTGTGAGATCATCTCTAGTAATGTAGGCTGTCTCCCTCTGATCTTCTGGCTTCCAGTGCACTTGAGGAACAGTGGGCCATGGCACTGCAGCCACCTGACATTCAGGATGAGCTGTAGGAGCAGCCTGGATCACTTCTGATGCAGCTGACTCACAGCAGGCTCTGGCTGCCTCAACAGCAGGGCTCGTCGGGGCTGTAGAAATGGTGGAAGCCGTCTGGAGTTTTGTTATCAGAGGCTGCTGCTGGTAAAGGGAACCAGCTAACCCCAAATGTGTGTCCACAGGCCCCTCTAACACCCTGTCTGAACTGAACAGAGATGGAAAAGGCATTTCTTTCCCATATCCCTGTGGGAGGTTGCTGTTTCCTGGGTGCAGCCTGTTCCCCTGTGATAACAGCCTTTGAAATCTGAAGAATTTTTTCTTGTGCACTCCAGGAAGGTCAGTAATAGGTTTCTTTGAGGGCTCTGTTTGTAATAAATATCAAAAAATGAAGATTACTTCACTGACAGTATTGTAATTAACTTATAAAAAAGGAAGTGGGAACCTGGAAAGTGAAACCCAGGCTGCTCAAACCCAAGTTAGGTGGCAGGTCTGTATGAAACACAGTTATTTCTGT
This sequence comes from Pezoporus flaviventris, assembly GCF_033815535.1. Lineage (NCBI taxonomy): Eukaryota > Metazoa > Chordata > Aves > Psittaciformes > Psittacidae > Pezoporus > Pezoporus flaviventris. Next base: position 15,537,187 of record NW_026892595.1, read on the forward strand.
AATTAACTGTAAATACAGTGTTTTCCATTGAGAGCAGAAGCTGATAAAGCTGTTCAACATGGCAGCTGCATTGGAGACCTGGAGCAGCAGAGCAGACTCTGTGCATTTGTCCTGGCATAAACTCAATTGCACACTACCGAGTCAGTGAAAAAAGCCCTTGACATCCCTGTTGCTTTCTAGATCCAGGGGCTCAGAGCTTAGGAGCAGAGCTGATAGGTAGCTAGGGGACCCAGGAGCAAGGGCTTCATGTGCTGTGCTTGTGACCTTCCCTCATCTTGCCCAGATCTGTGGTGAAGAGTGGAGAGGAGATGCATATGTGACTGGAAGTTTCAAGTGACAGTAGTGAAAAGGGGGTAGATCTGATTTCTGGCATTTGGGCTGAAGAACTGTGCACTGGTTTAGAGCTGAAGATGTAGGAGCATGTGTGGTCTAGTACCACTCCAGATGCTTCTTCCTTCTCCTATCTATTTGGTTTGTTATTCTCATCATGGATTTCCATCTAATTTGCTTCATAGATCTGACTGTTGTATTGAGGTATCAGGTGAATACAGCTAAAAAAATTACCATTGTGAGAGTCAATGCAAGAATAATGTCTTATTAACAGCAATTGTTTTCATAGCCTATGGAGAAAGAATAGATTTGACACAGGATTACTATCCGGATACAGCAATTTGCAAAAACTGCAAGGTTCTGTTTTCAGCTAAGACTTTAACTTCTCTCTACTAATAGTAAGCACAGTGCAGAACCACACACTGAATTTTTGTCTATATCAGCCTTCAATGATTGCTTTTAACAGTTGAAATTAAAATTCTTCAAATATACTAGTCTTTTCAGCTGTTACTGAAGTATTGTATTACTGTATTACTGTAACTTACACTCTTCCCCGGGAGAAGCACTGTGTAGGATTATTTGCTGAAAAGGAAATTTCTACTTTCTTTTTTTTAAAACCATTAAGGAGCTCTGGAGATTGGTGTGACTCACTAAATGGGTCCCCTGTTAAATGCATCTCAGGTTACTGTGGGTTCAATCCAGTTTCCCATTTTTACAAGTTAGAGTTATAGTGAGCCTTTAAATAGGAGGAAAGCATCTTAATTACCCATTAAGGGCAATAAAGGAAGTTGGTTAGGACACCATTAAAACAACTGTGATGAAAAATCTGTTTCAGGGTTTTGCACTTAAGAAGAACATGGGATTTAGATGTCATCTGTACTGCAGATAGCTCAGTGCTGTGATCTCATTATTACCAGACTCGTGATTATTTTTGTTGTCCTGTATTCCCCACCTGTGTGAACCAGGCAGTTATGCAGTTATGTGATAATTGCACTGAAAATGTGGAGAACTGAGATCTGCTGACTGGGCAAGAGAGATCCATCCATCAAAATGAATCTGTAGATGTATTTAAAATCTGGGCAGTAATGACAAGTGGGTTTTTTAATTGGGGGAAAAAAAAAAAAAAAGGTCATATTTAGTCATGTGTTCTATCAGTTTTATATGAGAACATTGTCTCTTCCTACACATCTTGCTTCTGTTACAGCGTTAGTCCATAGCCTTTTGACTACTGTGGCTACAAGCCCTGTATTTAAAATATTGAACTTTCTTTGAAACTCTATTGCTCTGAAGCTTCTCTTGTTTCTGATTCAGCAGTTAGAGAGCAAAGCAATTATTACGGTCATGGTAAAGCTATAGCCAATATATGGTTGATCCCATAGTACTCTCTGCCTTTGCTTTCTTGGTCTGGTTATGGTTTTGTTTAATGTTTCCTTATTTAAGAGATATACTGGATTATATACTGAGAAAATTATGGCAAATTTCAAAATAATTTTAATTTCATTAATGTGCTAATAGTTATGAAGATTTATTTTACACAGGAAATAATCAGCGATGTGGAAATTAAAGGATAACTGGAAAAGGTGTGGATTAAAGAGGAAACAATTCATCATCAGTCAGAACAAAAAATTGATATGCAAAGAAAAAGATTAACATGAACAGAGGTTGGCAATTCATTAAGAGAAATGTGCTATTTAACACAATATGAAATAATTCCATAATTGAGATTGCATTTTAAAGAAGTGATGGCTCTGTAATTTATAACATCATTTGTTTTGCCTCAGACAGTTTAACAGCTTACCTTACTGCAATACAGTCACATTTTATCTTGGTAATTTTGAATAATTTATGCAGGGTTTTTCATTCCTTCTGAACGACACAGTGCTGGATATATTGGTATATTTATAGATGCACAATTCCTACTGATGTGAATAAAAATCGCACTTGCAGGTCTACCTGCATTAAGATGAGAATTTCCGCTGCAGCAATTGGCCTTCATGATAGCCAGAAGAGGTCAGGCACTACTTCTCTTACTAGTACCTACTTCTCCAGTGAGTGTCAGTTCCAAAGAGCTGTACAAATAAATGTTCGCTCCACGTAGCTACCCTGATGTATGTTACAAATAACCAAACTTCGCTTGACCTTTTGGTCTTATGATTTGAAAGACCCAAAATATTAAAAGTGGGAGGTCAAGAATCAGCAGCTTTGTATCTGGGTGATGTAGGAATGTTAACAACCACTTTGCATGGAAAGGAAAGGCTATGTAACTTTTGTGTGACATGGTACGGGAGAATGGCTGGCTAGATCTTCACCTTGTTAAATGTGCCCAAGCTCTCCTGCAAGGTCAGTTCAGCTTTTCCCACCCTTGGGTTTCATGGCTTGTAATATGTCAGATCATATAACTGTTTTCTCTGTGGTCACTGGAAATAAGGTAGAAGGAAACTTTCAGATGTCATCCCTTTTATTGCCAGAGCCATAAACATACTCTCATCCTTCTTATTGCAACAATTTTTAAGTCACCTGGACATCAAATTTTTTGGTTGTATTTGCTTCTGCAGCTTTATTTGCTTCTAATGATAGTTCATTGCAATGGTCTTTAAGATAGCTATTAATTGCAGTGGTTTGGTTTGATTGTAAAAGCAAATACCAAGTATGAGGTTCTGGGGGGGGAAGCTTTCATCAATACTTTCATCACTGCTGTTCAGCTCTGGATTCTTCAAGCAAGCTGAAAATTCGATTCAGATTTGAACTATCTGTAGATCTTAGGAAAAACCAAAATAAATGGAAAAAAAAAAGAGGGAGGGATAAGCAAAAAAGGTGGTGGCTCACTGAAATGTGCTTTATACACACAAACGCCTAATGTTAGCTTCTTGAAACTTTGGCAATTATTTGCCCGTTCTATCTGTGAGTGCTCAGGATTGCCATCCGCTTTACAATGCAGGTTGCAGGGTGTGATGCTAAGTGAGATGTGCTCACCTGCACTTATAATTTGCTCATACATGCAAACTTGAAATACTATCTGGTTTAAATAAAACATGAAATGTTTGAAAGGTACTAATAATATGACAATAGTATTTTGTCTGTGGTCAAAATACTATTAGGGATCTTTTGCTTGCAATCTACAAGTGGTTCTTATCAAACATTGGTGGAGAATTATATCCATCATCTTTAAGTTAACTAAAAGAATAAATAAAAGAATAAGTAAAAGAATAAATAAAAGAATGGCTTGGCTTCAGTACTAACAAACTGTCACTTGTTTTATTCAGTTATGATACAGTTCTGCAATTCTACTGACTTAGTAAGCTTACGTCTGTACAATAGTCTAGATTTAGCCATGTAACTCCAATTTTGCCATTCTGGCAATAACATTTTAGTGTTTCAGTATTGTTTTAGAGAAAGATGCCTCATAAGGAACATCTGCTTTTTAACTGTGTATTTCCAGAAACATATTGTTAAGGCACACCCTTAGTGTACTTCCAAAGTAATGTCTTAAAAAATGAAATTGTCTGTTTTCATTTCTTCTTTTTCAGTGACAAAATTGTATTAAGAGCTGATTAGGTGGCTCTGCAGGAATACAGATGCCTGATTACTGATGCAAAGTCAAATAATCATTTAGACCTAAGCATATTGGAATGTCTCTCACATAAAACTTTTCTTCTAAGATTTGTGATTCAGCTAATTTAAGATGACATAGACATTAAATGAGTTTTGAGGAGCAATTCAATTGGACAGGTGGATCTGGGAGTCCAGAGATTCCTGTCATAAGATATTGCTTTATAATATTGCTTTACAGAAGCAACAGTACTAATACAGGTTTTCTTAATGGTTTCACTCTTGAAAGCAAAGTGAAAACAATTTTAAAAGGGAAATTTTTAAGTCTTGTTTAGGTGGGTTTTTTTATTTTATTTTTTTTTTTGGTTTTGCACCATTGCCTGTATTGTACTGATGCTTTCAGATCATTTTTCTCTTACTCCAGTGCAGTTAAAGGTAGGTTTAGATGCTGTGTGTGTTACCTAGTATGTGAATATACGTACTAATGTGATAATGCATGTAAAACCTACTGGAGTTCTTTGGCCGAACAGCAAAGACTGTGTTTTACCTGTTAAGGAAATATGTGAGCTGCAGAGTATAACATATTGAAGCAATGACAAAATCAGCGGAGTATTTGTCTTATCTATAAATAGTCTGGCTTGGGTACTGGAAGCAGCCTGGATCAAACTCCATGATCACTAGAGAACTGTTTGTGCCAGGCAAGGCAGCTGTGGTTCAAAAGCTGAGCCTGGATTATGGAAAAAAATGCAGCGGCATAGAAACGGATGCTCAAGTGACACCTTAGCTGGAAAGCAGGCACATCAAATGTAATTGCATTGGCTGTGCAGTAAAGGGTCCAGGAGTTGGTAGCTCTTAGTTGCAGAATTGTGCTGTTTAAACATAAGTCAGATCTTGTACTGGAAGAATTGATAATACCCATGTGGTGACAGTTTTTCAAATACACAAATTCCACTCCTGCAGGGTAATGTCAAATGGCAGTTTTGTTTGATTAATAAATAAAATAGTTGCTAGATCTGCTTTTCAAAAGTACTGTTTGTTTGTAGATATTAATATTGTTGAAATACTTGCTTCTCCATGTAGCCCTGGTCTTGTTCAATTAACTGTCCTAGACCAGTTCCTGGGATTTGATCTGTTTGTAAATAAATTTGCAGGTACTTGATTACGCTTTCTGTAGCTGACCATGGCTTGAGGTATTCTTTTCATTAAAGTTCTCCAGATATTTTACCTCTAGATGGGAAATGACAGATCAGCAAAACTGTAGTATTCCACTGCAATAAATCACTCCATAGAGTAACATCCCAGTGGTCATGTCACTATTGTTGCTTTTCATCAGCGTTCCACGGATTAACTGCACTGAGTTGTGGACCCCGTTAATAGATGGAGAGAGCAGAATGTTTTTGCTGTGGTGAACCTTCACCTTGTCACTGCCAGCATTGTATGGTCAGTTAAGAAACAAATTACCTGAGTATAAACAACTGGGATTAAATGTTGGAATATAAACCTCTTGGTGAAATTCAGCTTTTGCATTTCTGTTTGGATAGCTCTGAATCACAACGGTAGCACCAAATTGTGCTTATTTAACAGTTCTTCAGCTGTCAGATTTAATACAGCATTAATCTAGAAGGATTTAAATGGTACTGCTGTCCTGTATGCAATGAGCTTGAATCTGTTATGTGTCCAGTCCTCTTAACACCCTAACAAAGGGAAGACAGTTTATGTAAACAACTATGTTCTGAACAAAGTAAGTCTTGCACAGCACAGAGCAAGCATATTTTTTTCTTTACTAGTGTGTTGTATTTAGCCTGTGCAATAAGCAATATGCCAAGCACTTACTGCACTTATCAAGTGGTAAGACACCATGGTACCAGTTGATAGGGCTTGGTTCATTTTTACTTGAACTCCAGATGGAGTAATCCAAAAATAGTTCTTGCAGCCCTGCTTTTATTTGTATAGAGAGGGATCATAGTGAATTGTTAACTTCATACACTGCAGTAGGTTGTTAACTTCTGTGGTCAGTGCTTGGTGGACTATTATGCTTCCCCAGATGGGACATCCATAGCTCTCAGTTTGCCTCCCTACAACACTTCTCCCCAACACTTCTTTTCTGAATTAGTTTGATTTTCTTTAGGGAAACATTTATACCTCAAAACTTTAGGAAAGTGTCTGTCACCTTCCTTGTCTTCAGCAAGTTCATAATTCATGTTTTAAAAGTACACATATAATTTTTTCATTATTTTTCTATCCTAAAGTCAAATCATTGTCCAGTATTGAGCTCATTCATTCATAGCTGCTTCCCAGTTTTTCTCTTTTCTCAGGGAATATTAAAATATCCTGAGACACATTACCTCTCATTTTCAGTGAAGAACTATTTTCTCTCTGTTTGTCCTTTCTAGAATTTTCTTCCTGTGCTCTGCAGATCTTCCCAATTTAAAACCATCTGTTCAACCATTGTTAACTCTTTGCTTCAAACCTGATAACTTCACATAACTGGAATGAGTAGTTCTCTTTTACCGCTTTATTAGCAAGTGGTGTGTTCATGCTGGGACACTGTAAGGAGCAGAGGGTATCATCTTCATACAGTTTTTTTGTGAGACAACAAACAGAGCATCATTAAGTGAAAATCCAGAATATGGAAAGCAAGATTTAAATCAGTCAACTGTTAAGGGATTGTGGACACGTATACCATATGCATAGTGAATCCAGGTCTTCTCAGTAATGCAGAAGTTATCTTTGATGTGAAATTATTTGCTGTTCTTGAGTTCTGTTAGCTTTTGCATCTGTGTGAATGTTTACAGTGTTGGTGCTATTTGTTTCTTTATTTTTTTTCCTCCCACACTGTTATTTTTCTGCTTCCAGACTAGCAGAGGCAATGGAATGTATTCACGCTGACCCAGGAGGCCATGGGAATAGATACATTTTTCTGGTGTTAAAAGTGGGACATTAATTTCTTCTGCGCTTCCATACCACTTCTGGATTGGAACTGAATTTTAATGCGTTTCGTTCTTCTAATAGACAATGAATGAATTTGGCAGCCATGGTACATGTTCAGCATCAATGGGCTTTTTCAAAATGTATTAGAAATATTTTATAAGGATTTTAAAGCAGGGAAATAAACAGCTCTATAGCTAGGGCGGCTATCAGTCAAATTAATCAAAATGATCTTTCGGTATACCACCAACAGCTGAGCTCTTCCTCATATTCCACTTTCTCGCTCTCTACGATGCTTTGGGTGGTTCAGGAAGATTCTAGAATTGTTGAAAAAAAGAAAAATACTCTTCATGAGAGTTAGAGTCATTCTTTCTAAGTAGCAGAAAAAGTATTTCTGTGTCTCCCCTTTCTGTAACTTGTGTTTGTCAAAATGACACTTGAGTCCCATTCACAAACCAGAGTAATTACCATCTGCGGTACTGTAAGTGACTGCCTGAAGACAAACATGAGACAAGATTTGCAGGGAAAAATGATCTTTTATTAGAACAACTGATAGAGGTGAAAACAACAGACAGGCTGAGAAGCACACATGCCTTTTGCCTTACTCTGCGCTGTCTCTCGAAGGTTGCTGTTCAGTTTGGAAGACCAGTCATTTCTCAAGTGCACTTCAGGAATATTAATTTGGGAACCTGATTAGGCTCTCTCTGGTAGTCTGTAACTTTTATAAATGAACAGCACTACCATAATCTACTGGCTAAATTAGGACTAGGCCATAGGATATTGTAGGTAATTCTTAGTTGAAAGATGCTTAACTCAGATGCTATGGTAAAGCTGCTACTTAAATAGAGAAGCACGCAGGTAAAGAATGGAAGGATGCAGGATGCTTCTGATGGCCAGGAACAGACTTTTGGGTTAAAAAGCTGACTGCTTCACTGAAGCAATGTCAGTGTTTCCACCCATTATATGTCTGTTTTGCTGTCATTCAGGTATTCACTGGATACATACACTTCTGTTGGAGAACAAGTAGCTGAGTAAACATGTTAAGTGGAGTTGACTGTTCATGATCTGCAGTAGGATAACAGTATCTTATATTGCTAGTGTGCTAGTGATTCATAGTTATGGTTTTATAAGCCATTTACCTCAAACTCTAAGTAATTGTTAAAATGAACAAAACAGAAGACTGAAAAAAAGGAAGCATTAAAAAAATCTGAATCAGGAAAAACAGCAACACCCCCCCCCCCCCCTTTTTTTTTTTCAGTATGCCTTACTATAGCCCTTTTAGATATATCCAAATCAAAACAGTAAATAGTTCAACACATTTAAGGTATAGTGGAAAGGGAAACCATGCACATGGTTGGCAGACCTTGTTTTTTGCAGACATGACTGGTTTTCTCATTTGCAGAATCATATTTGCTGTGAACAAAGGCTTCCTGATTGTCATATGAACTTGACTAGAAATCTGTCCTGCAGCTAAAGAGATATCAAATATTAGTACTTGTGCTTGTATAGCCAAAGGTGTGTGTATTGAATAGGTCTTGAATCTGGATATAGCTAGAGCCTCTTGTAAAAGCCAAATGCAATTTAAAAATTACAGTGATAAATCAGTGCCATGTATTTTGTCAATAACTGATGCTAGGTAAAATCAGATACAACCTCTGAGTCTGACATAAAAGATAAACGCAGATAAAGCAGAGAAAATTGTGTTTACCAAGGAAGGAAATATCTTCTTGGGTTTTGTGTTTTTTTTTAATTCAGAGTAGGAGGCAGCAGGAGGTTTTGTGTGTTAAAGACATATACATACATAGGCAGAGATCATTCGCTCTGTATTTTAAATATAGGGCATTGTAGCTGTTGTGTAATGAATGAGTTAAAAGAAAATTGTGGTTTTGTGTCACAGTGCAGGTAGATGCTGTTGTGCAAGTCTTGCAGTCCATAATACATCAGAACAGTTTCTTCTTTCAGGTTGGATAAATAATGCCCATAGAAGTAAGTGCCTGGAGAACATAAAGCAGTGTCTGTTCTTCCTATAAGTACACACAAGTTCCCCAGTGGCTCTGATGCAACTTGACTTTTAATAACTGGGCCTTATGCTTGACTTCCTTCTCTCAAAATCAGGCTGCAACAGCAGAACATGTGTTGACCTTTTATTTTTCAGAAGACACAGGAACCAGGGGGGAGTTTACTTCTTGGCAGGAGGTCCTCCCTCTACCTTCCCAGGCAAAAAAGTGCTCAAGCAGCAATATGTAAATATTGGGTACTCAACCTGGTGATCTCTCCATTTACCCTTTGGCTTTTATGCACGTTGGTCATTAAGGTTTGAAGTTTTGATGGTCCCCCATAAGCTCTGTCTTTTTAAAAGAAGATTGTCAGTTCTTCCTGTAGTGTAACCATGGAAACAGGCAGGGAACCCTTAAAGAAAGTGATCGAACACGCTGTGCTAATTAATCCTACCTTTCAGTTTTCTTTCAGTTGAAGGATGTGGTTAAATAAATTTTGCATGAGTAAGCATATTTGGGTATGCAAAAGGGTATAAAATATGTAGCAAATTTTTCTTGCAGAAGGGTATCTGGAAAAAAAACCAACCCTGATAACTGTCATCTGTTTGCATCTGGAGCATCAAAACAAGAAATGCAGTATCTTGTTAGTGTTTCATATATATATATTGATAGCATTCTTTTAGAACTGTAAATATGTCTGAAAGATGAGGGTATTTTTTCATGCTTTAAGTGTGATGAGAGACATTTGCTTTAATTTTGAGTCTTCAAGTGAAAGTGTTCATAGTTGCAAATGCCTTCTTTGTCTCTAGTGTTATTCAGAAAAAGCAGACCTTGCCCTTGCTCTCTCCCTGAGGGAGAGCAACTCCTCTGAGGCATTAGCCTACTTCAGGTCCTTTCAGTTCTGCACAGGGGCAGTGATTGACTGCCAAATTTTAGTCTCAGTTGTTCATTCCTGCTTTCCATGGGGCTGTTTAGTTTCCAAAGTAGTGTACATGCCCAACTAGGAAACCAATTGTTCACAACTTAAAACATGGCCTTTACCCATTAACCTCTTAAAGCTGATGATGCTGTCTGATTGAATGTACGACCCTGACTTGCTTTTACAAATCGCAGTTTTGTTTATGACTTTCTCCATTCCAGTGCTGATATTTTTATAACTGAGAAACCAGATGTAGCAGCTTACCTCAGATGAGGTTTTCATGGTGTTTTGGGAGTGAAGAGCAGAATAAAGAAAAACATTTAGTTGTTGAACAGGCTGGGATTAACCCAAAAGGGCCATCCTTTGAAAACTGGAGGGCTTTTAGTTAACCTGGAAGGAATTAGAGGTGGAAGAGATCTAGAAGCAGTGGGCTGAGGAAACAGGGTAAGCAGCAGTGCCAGCAAGTTGGGAGGACTGTCTCCATGCTGAACAATTACACAAGAGAAGGAAAGGTGTGCTTAGGCTAACTATAGCACTTGCAAAACTCCATACTGGCCAGTAAAGTGGCAGAAACTGTGAGGCAAGCGTGTATATTGTATTGTGGCAGTGTGATGTCTGGTATAGCAAGCTGGGTACTCATTCCTCCCTCCACAGGAGATTTCTTGAGTGTGTGGATCAAGGACTTTGTGTCATGGAAACCTGAGTTCATTTTTAACCCCACAAGCTCTAAAGTTTTTTTGAAGTTTCCTCCAAATCACATGATGGTTCTGGCTTCTTAAAAATACCTTTCCCCTGCCTGCTTATGTCCTTTCTTCCGTCAAAGTTAGGTAGAAGATTAGAGAGGAAATAGTTTGCATCCAAATTCAGCCTTTCTCAGGCAAGACTAAACAGGGCCTCTGACAGGCAAAGAAGAACTGGAGGCACTGACCCTCCAGGCTTCTCAAATACTTTTGTAATTTTTATTTAGCTTAATAATGTTAGGTCTGTATCCACAAATTCAGGGACTGCTGTTTTAGTTTAGTTACATGGGACATAGGTGCTCAGAAACTCGGACTTGTTAATGTATCTCTGGGCTAGGAAAAAGAATTTTTCTTACCAGTTAGAACATTTGGTGGTTTCTGATTTCCTGGAAGCAAACACATTAATCTGGAAGCTCAGGCAATGCAGAGCATGAGTGTGACCTTCCTCTGGCCTCTTTGGGGTTGTACCTGGTCATGAGCCAAGTTATTTGTGAAGCTGGTGGCCAAGTGCACTAACGTAAAAGAGATGGAAGTCTGAAAACTAAAACCAAAAAAGGTTATTCATATTTGATTTTTTTTTTATTAAATTGTGGCATACAAGTCAAATTATTCCCCTACACTGGTCTAATTGCTATAATCAGCTGATAATGCAATCGACTGGGAAGATTTGCCATCATTACTATGGAGATGTATTCACTGAGATTAACTGTTCTTAAATAGCTCCTCCAGTGTATTAAGAATAAAGGTGTAAAGGATTCTCATCTGCCCTTATGTGAATTCTTGTGTTGCGTATTTCTTTATGAGTGTATGCCTTTGCTTTTTGGTTTCTGTAAGGTGTAATACATGAAATTCTGTTTGAGTAATTTCATTTGTTTTGTGAAAGGGAAATATGTAGTTTGGGAAGACACAAAAATCCCCGGTAGTTCGTCTTCCTGGTTTCCATTACCTGTGCTTGTCCAGTGTTCCCAAGCAGGAGAGCAGATAGTCTTAAGGTGGCAACTAGGAGCAAATTATTTGGAAAAGGTGTTTGTAGGCCCATGATGGGAACCATCACCATAGCCCTGAAAATCTTTTCCCATTTCCTGGATGAGAGGGGCTTCTGTAGGAGAACTGTTAAAAAAGTATGCTCTCTACTGTTTTTATCAGCATATGAGGGTCTCTTCTAAAATCTTTCCAACTTTACATGAGACATTATGGTTGTGTAGCAATATAAATTCTTTTAAATGACTTGACAAGCTTAAAAGACAATTATTGTAAACTGTGTATTTTTAGAGGCCAAAGATTTCATTGAAATGATTTCTGCTTCTGAGGTTGGTGCACTGCCAATATACATTTGTTGAGAGAAAAGAATTTTACACATAACATTTTCTAAAGCATTACTGCAATATTAATATTTATTTAAATGGTAATGTTTCTACTGCTTTCAAATATAAACTTGAATAAGCAGGCTGGGGTTTGCAGTCTAAACTGTGGAAGGTTCCCTTAGGCTTCCCTGAAAAAACACCAAATCTCATCTGTGGCACTATTTGCCTGGGAGTTTCCTTTTCATTCCCTTTTTCTAAATACCATTGAAATGAAAGACTATCAATGCCTAAGGATGAACAGTTAATGGAAATCAAAATCTTTATCTGTCTTTCATTTAGGTATACCATAGTGTATCTTTGCATCTCTCCTGGGCCTGTGGTTGTCACTGTGAAAAGCATATTTTATTATTCCTTCATAATATTCACAGGTCTGTTTAGCCAGGTACTAAATGATAGATGCTACTATGTTATTTCGTTAAGTAACTTATTCCAATACTAGAAATAAAAACGCTCGCAACATGCTATCGTGTTATGTGGTGTGTACTCATATGTTCCTTTAGGATCATAACTATGCAGCAGACAATTTCTTTGTTTTGTTCGCATTAATTTATTTGCATTTACCCCACAGGTCTTGCAAGAGCTAAATCAGTTCCCAGCCATACATATTCCAATGAAGTGGTAACTCTATGGTACAGGCCTCCAGATGTCCTTCTGGGATCAACAGAATATTCCACCTGCCTTGACATGTGGTAAGGATAGAATCCTTGCACAGAACTCTATGTAGGTGTTTTAGCTCTGATTTTTTTTATATGTGTAAAATAATTATGTCACAGGATTAGTGGTACAGGTTAAAAAACTTGTGTAATCTTTGTGGTCCACTCAGTAGCTCCCTAAAGGAATCCCTCCTGCCAGCTCACTGTTTAGCAGCTGGTACCTGCTGTTGACACACAACTAGAAGAGCCATGGGTGCCTTGCAAGAGACTGAGTTGTTGCTTTACTTTTGTAGTCATAATGTGATACTTCGATATGATATGATAGGATACTTGTTTTGCAGAAGATAGACCTTCACCATGCCCAGCTGTAGCAAGGACAAACCCAGGATTGTCTGGATGCATGAATCTACTGTACTTGTTAGCAGTAAATCAGTGTGGCACATCACTGCATAGCTTTCTTTCAAACCTATGGATTTTATTTAGGCCTGCAGGTTTGAAAGGGCAGTTTGATGTGTACAGTATATAGCACTTTGCTCCTTTTTGATAACATCATTTAGTATTGTGTTAAAGAAAAGAGGTGTTTGGTTTTCTGACCAAGGTGAAGGTTCTTTGTTTATCCTGTAGGTTTTCAGGTCACACGATCTCTGTAATATGTACAAATTCTATAATTAGTAAGAGCTTCAACTGTGTTACTGGAAGCAATGCATGTTGATTCAAGAAACAGAAATGTGGAAAAAATACTTCTCCTTACAAAGAAAGTCTCAGGCTCCAGAAGACATTTTTTTAATATGCATTTGACTTTTTAGGTTTATACAACTCATTTCATTTGAGAAAAAAAAGATAAATATACTGAGCAAGTTTTGGAAAAATATAATGCTTTTTTTGTAGTTTGCTGAAATGTCTTTCTATAATACAGGCAACATAAATGAGGAATAATGATTATGTTAGAATCCAGAGGTAACCATAAGATAAGGTTAAAAGGACCTTGTGTTTTCATACGGTAGTTGAATAGCATTTGTCAAGGTAAACTTGCAGAGTAGTACTGAAGCTGATTGCCTATCAGGAATATTTTTTTGCTGCGGAAGAGAACTAAGCATGACTGGGCTGTGTTTAGTCTTTAGCCAAGATCAGAGAATGTGAGATGAAAAGCTGCGTTTTCCTGAAAATCTCATCTAGTTTGTTCCCATAACACTGTTAAGTCTTGGCTCCTGGGGGCAGGAGTAAGAAGCTGCAGGGTTATTTCATTTGAAGGGGTTACCGAGTATAAATACTAGAATAACTAATACTGAAGAGAGTGTTTATTATAACTGGGCCTCTGGCTGCTTTAGTTCCTTGACCTGTAAGGGTAGATGAGCTAAGAGGCAGAAAAAGGCAGGTGAGCAAACTTCTCCAAATGTGAATGTTGTGATATTGCAACTGAACCAGAGGCAAAGGCAGCATCTTCTGTATCAGCTGTGTGGTTTTCTTCAAACCATTCTTCACCTCACAGATAGAAAATAATTTCCCCTTGCATCTCAGCTTCTCAGCTATCCTAAAACCATCCTGTTTTCCCAAAGATCAGGCTCAGCCTGGTATCTTCACAAACTGTATGCGAACTCCACGTCCCATCTGCTCCTGACATGCTGCAGTCGCCTCTTTTCCAAGCTATACCTCGACTTGCGTAGGGTGAGGCAGGACAGCTGCATCAGAAGATGAAAATAGCTGGGAGACATAAATAGTACTTTTCCCTCATTTACTTAAAGTTCAGTCTATGTGTGTGCAGTTCTTGATGTGTGTGCAGTTCTTGAGAGTTCCACGTTTGTGTATGTGTGTAGATGCATGTCTCAATTTGTGAAGTACAAAGAGAATGAGAGAATATATGGAAAGGTGTCGAGAAACTCTAAGTTGCTTCTTTATTCAAAAGAGACATTGGAAAATTATTTTTTAAAAAACACCAATTCTAAAAATTACTGCACTTTGAAATGAAGGGATTTTTTTAATTGGTTTGTTTTCTTTGCTTTCTTGGGTTTTTTCAACTGAACAAAGGGGTTTAAAACATTTTTCATTCTCACTGAAACTTATACCACAAAGAAAAATACTTCACTTGAAAGCTCAGTAGTTTGTCAAAAATAGTTCTTTTAATGCCCCTCCCAATAATGATTTTAGTAAAAGAGCTATTCAAGAGTCCAGCCAAACTATGTGGTGTTACTGTGATAGAGATCAAATTAAACCATGCAGCTAATAGAAGCATTTCAAACTTACTGTAAATGCAGACTACTTCCTTCATAATCATATGTTTATATGCAAATTACATGGACAGCAGGGAAGATCAAGGAAGGACACAAAATGCCATGTCAGCATTCCAGGTCATTATGTTGTGTCCTGACAAAAATGATACAAGAGTACCAGGGAAGAACACAATAATTATGTCTTAAATGATACCAGTAAATGATGTTCTGTTTTACAGAGTATTATTTCACATAGGTCTGAAATAGATTCAGGTGGCCAGGGATAGAGGTGGTGAGTTCTGCTTCAAATTAAAAACATCATACTGCTCTGTTACAAGATTTGTAGCCCTTACAAAAATTTTGCTGCCCTGTACCCACTGGAGAGCTATGAAAAGCTTAGAAAAAAGTCCTAGCAATAGTTTCTTTCACATGGCAGGAATTCATGTAGAGGCTCAGTTACTGCCACAATAGAAATCGGAATAGAGCAAATGTCTATTGTGTGTGACAAAAGAGCTTTAGGTTTTTACTTCTACACTTTGCTGGGTTATCTGAGACAGCGCTTCCAGATTAATTGCAAGAGGTACAGTTGCATGTTAAGGTCACTTAAGCTTATTTGGCACATCTAATAGTATGCTCTGCTGGAGCACAGTCAGGCTTGGGGCTTTATTTATATACTGGTTGTACATAGCTGGGCCATAATTACATTAAAACCACTTAGTGGCTTCCCAGAGTGGGAGGAAGGGAGGCACAGAGAAACCTACCTACCATCAAATTCCAAGATAATTTGGTAATTTGTTATCAAAAGTGTATTTGTAACATTAGCATTTTTATGCAATTACCAGCATTATGTCCTTATGGTAGATAGTGTGTGCACTCCTGTGTCCTTATTGATGATCCACATGATGACAAATGCAGGCAGCCACTTCACTAAATATTTAAATAATGTTGAGGTAGAAAGCACAGCTATTTCTTCCATTTAGGGGGGAAAGAAAAAAAAAATGAACAGCCTTTGCTATAGCCATGACAAATGACGTTTCATGGTGGTTCCCCAGGAACGGAAAGTGGGGCTGCTTCTAAGTAGAAGACCAGCTGCATGAAAAAAAAGAGTCCAAATATCAACCCCTGGACAGTGGCTGGGAAGCAGGTGGCAGAGGCTGCAGACTATTTTTACACTTCATTTGCTGGTGTAGGGCATTAGGATAGTAACTAAAAGCTAATGATCCACATGCAGTGTTACATTCTCCTGCGTTCCTTTTTAAATAGCCAGGGGCAATAAAATAATATTAATGAAGATGTACATGCATTAGTGGTGTCAGGCTCATGATGGAAATCAATGTGGTGGGCTTTGTGATTTACTGCTGACAGCATTTAGTGCAGGGGCATTGTGTGAATGTATTATACTACCCATGACTGCATCAAAGAGTTGTGATAACCTTTGATATACCCTTTTTTTTTCCTTTGTCCTCTTGTTGAGGACTTACTGGTAGCTAGTAAAATGGCTTTGAATTGCCTCTGGTGTAACTTGTCCTAAGCCTTGAATTTTACAGTGCTTTGAAAGTCAATGCAAAAATAAGCTTCAATACATAAAGGGTTTATGTTTTACTAAAACCTATATGTAAGTAATACAGAGGGAAAAGAATTCCCAAATGAGCCTATTCTGTTTGTTCCTTAAAGGAAGAATATAGTATCAGTAAATGAAGTAGTTTAAACAAATTATTAAATCCTTTTTGATTCTGGTAATGTGTGCACTGCTGCATCTGGGTTGCTTACATCAAGAAGCCACTAGGGATATTTTATTTTGAAGTACAGCTGTCTTTTAACAGCTGGTGATTTTTTTGCATATCCTATTCTTTTGCTTTTAAAAAATACATTCTTAGTCACAGTTCAGGTAAACTGAGAAGTTATGGTCTGTGATGTACTTTAAATTCACTTTTATTGAGTAACATCAGCTATGTTTAGTGCTGTGGAAGAAATCACTTAAAGCTGGGCAGTCAAATGTTATGAAATTGCTTATTAAATCACTGTTATTTAACTTTATAACATCTGGATTGATATACATGATTTCAAATCTGATCTTAATTTAGGGAAAGCTCTTCATATGGAATTTTTATATCTTATTATTAGAAAAATAAATGGTTCTTTTCAGGAACACACCACTTCTCACACATAGCCTGCTCCTGGTGCAGATTTGAGTACTGACTGTAATTCCATGCACGCTTCCATGAATATTTGACCGATGAAGACCTACGACAGTAATTAAGATATTTATTAAATAAAAATGGATCTTGTCTTAGACACAGGTGCGCCAAATTATGTTTTTACACGGGGGATATTACAAAAGCATCTTTATCCAGTTTCTGCTGTAAACAGTTTGCAGTGAGAGAAATTCGAGAGCAGGAGTCCCAGTACACCCTGAAGAAATACTGCTTGGGGCCTGAGCTAGGAAACAGCATAGGGTAAATTAGTTCTTTTGCCCTCAGTGTTCTTTATGATTATGACTTCCACTCCAAAGAAATGCTAATCTGTAGAATATTAAGGTGAGGATTTTGGGATAACTATCACGGTACCGTTAATTAAACTTCTTTTGTTGTCAGTGAGTTCTTCGGTACTTTTATCACCTGAATTAGCTTTTGATTGGAAAATTCTCATAAGGTGGAATTCATAGAAACTCTGTGTGTGAGGAAACGGTCTTGGTCTGTAGTTACTGGAAGGGCATTTCAGTTCCTGTCTAAAAACTATTTTTGTCCATTTGGAACATAAGATTTGCAGTCAGTTTTCCACTGCTGGAAATATGTTTCATATGTGTCAGGAAAGTGTCTCATTATGGTATCTGGATCCAGAAGAGAAAACCAGGCAGAACATGTTTAACAGAAAAGTATGTCATGACAAAATATTCCGCAGGTTTGACAGTCGTTTTCTCGAGCTTTTTCTGCCTTCTGCTTTTCAGAACAAGTAAGTCTAACAGAAAGATACATGCAAAAGGATATCAATCATGTGCATTTTAATCCCTCATGAATATAATATTTCTTAATATCCCGTATTAAGCATTGTTACAGGGGTTTGGGTCACAAAACAAATTTCCTAAGCTTTTATTTCTAGGTAGTTCAGTGACACAGGCAGCTCTTCACTTGTAATTCCAATTGCTTCAAGACTAACTAAAGAATATTTTGAACTATCAAACCTTCAAGTATATTATTTTTCGTTCATTGCATCTGCTTTCTGCAGAAATTTTAATACTGTTCGTTGCCATCATGGGAGGGAAATTGTACTTCACTCATTACTCCTCATGTGAGAACTGTAATCTGCTTGCCTATTTGCCCCTATTCTTTGACTAGACCATATCTCCGTTTACTTGGTTTTCATAAAATCCTTCGCCTTCTGAAAATCCTGCACGCTGAAAACAGGCTTCATGATCAGAAAGAAACCTTCTGTGAAGACCCAGCATAGGTCTTCACTGTGAAGAATGTACTGAGTGTTACCACCTGCACTGAGCCTACTAGAAAGCAGATCTGTTCAGAGCAGAAAGTTCAACACTTTAAAACATATATAGTAAGCATACATGCATTCTATAATTTTTATTTAAGGGTAAACTAAAGCTTATTTTGGAAAGAACTCATTTCAGAGTGTGTCTGTAATCCCTTTTATGGATCCATCAAGAAAAATCAGAATATTAATTCAAGGAAACAACCCTAACAATTTTTCATAGATTACACCTCACAAAAGCTTTTATGTTATTTTCTAAACAGTATTCAAGTAGAGATAGCCTGGAGATTCTTCCAGTCACATTATGGGTCTTTGTTACACAGAGACAGGAATGTGAATTCTTAAGCCAAAAAAATATAAACCTATCCCACGAGTAAGCAAGTTAATTTTAAGGGAGTACCCTCCTGAATTATAAAAGCTCTGCAGAAAAAAGAAGAGCAGTTTCCTGAGGCGTTCAACTTCATTTTTACAGGCTCATTTACTATGTCAATTTATATGCAAGAGTAACCCATTTAGGTGTGCTTACTCAGCATAAAGGTGTATGGTGGCAGCCAGAGTCCCAGGAAATTAAGCAGGACAATGGAAGAGTAATATTAGATGGTATGGCCACATATGGTGTCATCAATACATCAATAGGTTTAGTCACACTTTTTGTCATCAGAGGGTAAGCCACCCATTTCAACATTAAATGGCTGTTACTTTTACTTTGCAGGGTTATTCTATGCTAGATCACTGGAAAGACGTCTGAACAAAGTCGCAGCGTTTGGCTTATTTATTCAAAATTTGAAGTGCTATAAAAAGAGTAGGAAAATTTGAATTGAGTACACTGAAATTAGTTAGGCAAATGTTCTTTTGTCACAAATTATTTCTCAAGCACTGCCTGAAAATGTTGTTGCTGAGTGTGCACAAATTATACAGAAATAACATACCCTTGGAGATGCACCCACATTAAAGCCAAGTTATTTTTCTGTATTTCATATTTCAAGAAGCAATCTGTGTGTCACAGAAACTAGAGATGGGTGCAGTCTTTGAAGTCATCTTATCCACCCTCCTGTTAATCCAAGTCTGTTCCCTGAAGAATATTCTTAAGTGTTTCAGCTTGTCTTGTGTTACACAACTGTAACAGTGGAGCTTCAAGTCCATTGGGAGGCTGGGGGATAGCACAATTTTTAAGTGTATTTCTCTAACACTCAACCTAAAATTTTTATTTCCTAAAGGCATTCTGCTATTTCGAGTTATACTATCTTGGATCTACGTACAGTTCTGGGAACCATTAAAATCCTAATCAGTTCTTCCCTATCCTTCCCTGCATAATTTCAAATATAGACTCATCATGTTCTCCCTGTCCCTTGTCTTTTCTTGTAGCCAAGAATGACATTTTTCTCTTAATTTTTCCTTACAAACCACTTCTTCTGGCACAAAAATAATTCTTGCTTTGCTCAAAAATATCTCTAACCTGTTTAGTAGTTTGTGAGGTTTACAAAAACAAGACTAAATTTCAAGGCCTATTAGAGGCTTTACTTTGTTTTCATGTTCAAGGTGTGTGCACTTACGCTTTGTGATTCCGGGATCCTATTATATACTCAGTTTCTACTTGCTGTGAACCTAAATTTCACTGGTACTACTAAGACATCTAAAATACCATCCAGCCATCTCGAAGCCTGTAGCGTTGATATGGCTTTCTGGGAATTTCTATCAATTCAGTGTCATGCTTCCTTTTTTTTATTATTATTTTCCATTTTTTTTTTTAATTCCTTAAGTCTTCTATTTCTGTGGACTTATTCTTCAGTGTGCTTAACACCATAACCTTTGAAACCAAGCATAAGCTTAATTTTCAAGTGGGCCAAAAGGAATGGCAGTTCTCCAGCTCAGACCTTGAAGGTTGTTTATGCTTCTTTCCTCAATGATATTAATAACCTTTGTATTTTTGTATTAGTTGTTTTGATAACTCCAATACTCTTTCAGTCTCATTTCAGTGTGTGACTAAATGGAGTATTAGGTTACACAAGAGTCCAAGACACACAGTAAGATTGTTCTTTCCAAGCAGGAAATTTTTCTTCACTCTTCACAGAGTTTTTTGCAGTTCTTACTTGATTTTTGGCTCATGCTTGTGTCAGACCCACTAAAAGTGAAAAATTTGTAAATAGGTTATGTGAAAAAATACAAAACTTGGCAAAATCTTCCTGCTGCCTTTACAGCATTTCTGTTCAAACAGCCATCTGAAGGTTCTCTGCAGATACCACTACATGCCCTCAATGATACACTGGTTTAATCACATGCCTGTTTTCTGGTTGCAAGAATAGAACTCTAATCCTCTTTTCTTTAGTCTAAATTCAATTGTTTTATTTCTCATCCTGAATAAATAGCTTCTGACTGAAATCTTGAATTTTTCCTTGCCTGAGATCCTAATACTGTTTAAAAGTATTTGACTAAGATAAATTGTGCCTGTCTGTGCCTAATGAAGCATTAACCAGACTAAATGATGAATGGCAGTTCAATCAATTCAGTTCATTCGGTAACCAGCAGAAGCATATGGAACACAAATTTTAACCTCTCTTTTGTAAACACCTGAACTGTTCCAAAATTGGACTGAAACTGTACTTTCCAAAGTTTTCTCTACTTTACAATGCCTAAGGAGAAAGTTTGCTTAATATACCTATGCTTTGGGATGTAGAATTAGAAAATAGTGATGCTTGTTTAATTTTTTTTCTTCAAGAAATTTGACTATAAGCTCTCATTGTCCTGCAATGTAAAATTATTTCATTAGCATTAGAACAAGGGTTAATGGGTTCAAACTTAAACAGGGAAAGTTTAGGTTAGATATAAGGAAGAAGTTTTTTACTATAAGTGTGGTGAGGCACTGGAGTGGGTTGCTCAGGGAAGTTGTGAATGCTGCATCCCTGGCAGCATTCAAGGCCAAGCTGGAAAGGGCCTTGGGCAACATGGTCTAGTGTGAGGTGTCCCTGCCTATGGCTGGGGGGGTTTGAACTTGATCTTAAGGTCCTTTCCAACCCTAACTATTCTATGATTCTATGATTCTGTGATTCTGTGATTCTATTCAGTAGTGGTCAAAGCCTTCAGAAATGAGTAAAGCATGTGTTGCCTGCTGATAATTGTAGTTAAGTAGTATCTATAAATACTCAGCTCTGGCCTTGGTGAAAATATGCAATCAATTTTCATTAAGTTGTTTTATTCTACAACCAATTCCTTACCAATATATGCACTCATATCTGTAAAATTAAATGCTACTTTCTGAATGCATCATCAGGATGCATAAGCAATGAAAAGGTATGTAATTACTACATTCCAAATAATTTCTTTCTTGAAACAAAGTTAAATTAGAGGCAATTGCTGGGATTTTGTGTACAGAAACACAACTCCCAGTTTCAGGGAAAGTTGGTGCCATAGTTAATTTTCCAAATTCTTGGTTCCTTTTGTTATATATTTGGGGTTATTGAATCAGCATTTGGTTTTGGTGAAGGGGTTTTTGTGTGGTTTCATACAGACTTAGGTGTTTGCATGCAGAAGTTGTAGAAAAATGTATGTAGCGAAATGTAATTGAACAAGTTAAAATAGATACTTACATTAGTAGCCAAGGGAGGTATTTTCTCTTAAAATTATTTTTGCTGAGGGAATAAGCAACTCCTGAGCTTACTTCAACCAGAAAGAATGCAGGTGGAAGTTTGTGATTTGTTTCACTTTTCAGACGAAGAAAGTCCACAGGTTATCTGACATTTGAATTAGAGTCACAGCAGCTTTCCTATACTTTTGAGAACCCATCCGTTGTGTTGTAGTTTGTATGTCTCAGATGTGAGGTGGGCTGATGCCAACCTCATGAAGTTTAACCATGCCAAGTGCAAGGTCCTACACCTGGGTCGGAGCATTCCCAGGCACAGCTACAGGATGGGCAGAGAAGAGATTCAGAGCAGCCCTGCGGAGAAGGACTTGGGGGTGTTGGTTGATGAGAAAATGAACATGAGCCAGCTTCAGTGTGCGCTTGCAGCCCAGAAAGGCAACCGTATCCTGGGCTGCATCTAAAGGAGCGTGACCAGCAGGTCGAAGGAGGTGATCCTGCCCCTCTACTCTGCTCTTGTGAGACCTCACCTGGAGTATTGTGTGCACTTCTGGTGTCCTCAACATAAAAAGGACATGGAACTGTTGGAACAAGTCCAGAGGAGGGCCACGAGGATGATCAGGGGACTGGAGCACCTCCCGTATGAAGATAGGCTGAGAAAGTTGGGGCTGTTCAGCCTGGAGAAGAGAAGGCTGCATGGAGACCTCATAGCAGCCTTCCAGTATCTGAAGGGGGCCTATAGGGATGCTGGGGAGGGACTCTTCATTAGAGACTGTAGTGACAGGACAAGAGGTAACGGCTTAAAACTCAAACAGGGAAGTTTAGATTGGATATAAGGAGGAAGTTCTTTACTGTGAGGGTGGTGAGGCACTGGAATGGGTTGCCCAGGGAGATTCTGAATGCTCCATCCCTGTCAGTGTTCAAGGCCAGGTTGGCCGAAGCCTTGGGTGAGATGGTTTAGTGTGAGGTGTCCCTGCCCATGGCAGGGGGGTTGGAACTTGATGATCTTAAGGTCCTTTCCAGCCCTAACTATTCTATGATTCTATGATTTTTTCCTCTGATTTTCCAGTACTTCTTCTTAACTGAGTGGTATGAGGGAGACTCATGGGAAGTACCTTTTGAGAGATACCACGAACAGGAGCAGTAGTGGGGTGGCTGTTACTGCAGGAATAGATGGGAGTCTTTAGCTGCTCAGCCCGTTGCAGCACCTCTCAGCCAGAGCTTCTGGGCGAGGGGGTCAGCAACGCCCAGAGCCATGGGCTTTGAGTTTCCTTCTTTTATGATAGAAGAGGGAAGAAGAAAGCCCAAGCAAGCCCATCCCTGAAATCACCTGCATTGGGGCAGTAGCTCAGTTCAGTGGCTGTGAGCAGCCACATGCCTTTTTCCTTTGTACTCATACTTTTCCAGATCTTCCTCCTGTGCCAAGCCCTTGAAGTCTGCCTCTGTGCCGTAGTCCTGTTCCCATTCAGCGTTCTTCCAAGGGTGCTCTCTCACTGCCGTTCCCACATCCTATTGCTTGGGAAGCGCTCGTACAAACGGAGACCAGCTACTGTGCCTTTATAGGTCTCAACAGCTACCAAGCATATTCCTGCTACCTCTACACCTGCCTTCAAACACTGAAGCACTCATACATATACATTGTTTTTAGTAAATGTGTGTGCTTGTCCTTCAGCCTTGCACTGATTTTAAAAAATAAGTAAATAAATATTATTTTAATCTTGGTAATGGAGACAGAGCCATTGTTGCTGTCCATTTAATCTTTAACAAGTCTTTCTAACATTGCATACTTTTTCTTTTTTCCTCTGTAGGGGAGTGGGTTGTATCTTTGTAGAAATGATTCAAGGGGTCGCTGCTTTTCCAGGAATGAAAGACATTCAAGATCAACTTGAAAGGATATTTCTGGTGAGTACTTTACTGCTGAAGTAATGTGCCCAGGATAACAAAGGATTGATTTATAAATGTTCACATATTTCTTTGTGTCAGGAATTAAATCACTGACAGAGCCAAGGATCAGAAGTCTAGTCCACAAGCTAGATAAAAGTTACTTGGTGTAGTTTTGAAGACTGTGTAATAAGTTCAGATCCTAATTTTTTCAGATAATCTACAGAAAGTTTTTTATATGGTTGTGGGAAAAGCTCTCCAAATATAAGGCAATGGAAATCCAGCCAGTTTGCAATTGATCATGAAACCCAACTACTCTGGCTGGTGCTCTACTGATATTATGCTAATATGATGGCAATGGCAAGTATTTTTTTGTGAGATAGACACAGAAAAGTAAGATGGGAAATGAGGTGGGAAACAGAATCGGAATTCATAAATTGTGCTGCTACACAAGTGCAACTGGAGGCCTTGACTCCTGCTTCTGCTGCCTGGTTGGGCCCTTCATAATGTCTATGGGTAGCTCATAGGCACTGAAGACACATCCACATTGGGAGTGAAAGAGGATGTAATTTATAACAAGCATAAACCATCATTTACACCTTTCTTTGTGTGTTTGTTTTTAACCTGCTCTTTCTCCCATTGTGCTCTGGGTTTGACATTTTGCTTTCAAAAGCTCAGGAACAACTTGACTCCCCAATAAAAGGTTTTGTTTCCTCCAGCGCCTGCTGAGAACTGTGCTGTAGTGGACTGGGTTTATTCAGGGAAACCACTGCTCACCCGGATACTAGCCAAAGTGGCTTCTGGTACTGTGGGGTGGCCATCAGGGAAAGCAGCTTCTTTCTTCAACCTGGCAATCTCTGGTTTGCTTCTGACCACACATTTAGAAGGGAAGGATGAACATACCCTTGCTTTTAAAAGTTATTTTGTTAGGAGTCATTGACTTTAAATGCAGAGGGGGTTTGGGGATTCTTTTTTGGCTTACGGGGAGGGAAAAAAAACCCCATCTTTCATAATGTGCTTATAAAAAAATTACATTCTTCATTTTACTCAGACTTGCTTGTATTATATCTCTTGTTGGGACACCAGGGAATTTAGCAACTTCATTTTAGGAATGACTCAGAAAAAAGTACCTCTCTAAAAGAAGACCTTATTTGATTGTGATATAAAAATACTTCATTTTCTGTAAAATGCTTTGCTATTCTGCCTGCTTGGCTAATACCCCAAAAATTCTGTGCTGTGGAAAAATAGCTGTGCTGCAGCATACACAAGGAGCAGCAATTCTGAGCAATTCCTGTGACGTGTCTAATTGCTTCGACTGCTTGCCAGCTCGTGTATTTTAAGCTAGCACCTCCTGGGCCAGTTTTAGGGTTTTGTTTTCTTAAATTCTTCTCATTTATTGGTATGAAATTTCCTTCGTATTTATAGAACATGACATTTTCAAAACAATAAATTCCTCTTTGGGGCTTCAGTTCATTTACTGTGGTAAAATTTTAGTTAGTGTTTTTGATATGGAAATTAAGTAGAGTTCTAACAGCAGAAATCAGCACTTCCTTTACTGGGGCCTTTTTGCACTATATCATAAGAGATCGTATGATACAGTGCAAAAAGTGGAAGTAATAGGTATACCATATATACCTATTTTTGTATGCCTTTTGTAAACCTTTTGTATATTCCCATTTTCTTTTCTCTTACCTATCCTTGCAATTATTGTGTGTTAAAATGCTAAAAGAAATACACCCTAGGAAGAGACTTGAGGCCAGCCAGTTTTTTAATTGCGTTTTAAAACTTCTGCTGCAAATATTGAGAATGGTGTTGAAATAACAAGGGATAATGTACTGATACTGTTTCTTTAATTTGATCTTTTCCAAACCTTCAAATAAAAAGATAAAATTTAGACTGGATAGTTTTATGGTCCGTTGTAAATCAGAGTTAATTTTTAAATCCTGATTAATTAGGCTAGCTAATGAAAGTGTCTACTTACCCTTAGCTAAATAGTTTCAGTGAGTGCCTTCCTAATGTACTCTAAGCATCATTAAGAATTGAAGTTATCCATTTAAAAGTTATAAAACAGGATTATTCTTGTTTGGTTTTGTATTTGAACAGAAGGATTAAATTCATTCATTCTCCAGTGGATCATGTGGTATGGTAGTTAATAGTGCTGAAGCACACAATTAATCAGGTTGTTACACCAGATAACTAATACAATTAACTGCCACACAGTGAGCACTTACACAGCTGTGAAAGAAACAGATCAACCAATTAAAGACTTTTCCACAAAGTCTTCTCATAGTTTACATTTTCAACATCCAAGAGTGGTGCTTTTCTTGTAATAAGGGGTAGTCTTCTGAAAATGGTAGGAGGTACAGTCCACCTTCATACTAACGCATTTGTCCTGTAGTCCTCTTCTGAAATACATAACTTGCAACAAAAGGTATGTGTTGTATTTGTTGCCACTGTTATTAGTCATACTTACACATCCATAGCACATATGAGTCCAGGTTGCAGCTTGAGGCTTTTAGGGAATCAGTTACATTCCATTAGAAAAGTCACAAAATGCTAAGAAAGAATAGTTAGGAAACATGAACTGAATTTAATGTGATTAACAGTATAAAATTCTTTGATTTCCTATTGTATAATTTCAGATTATTACGTAAATTAAACAATGTTGTATGTATGCTGTTTCAGTGGAGGTCAAAGAGAGATTGTCTAAATGGTTTTGTATATCTCTGCCATTGGCATTCTTCACATATCTTCATAGCAGGAGTAGATGCAATCCAGCATACCACATGTTTCTTCCTCATTATAATTGATATTTATTTATGTTTAATAATAACTTCAGTGATTGTATACAGTAGATTAAGAACAGAGATTGATCTTTCAGTTTTGTTTAAGAACTTTTCTCTTTATGCTTGTGTTTCCTGACTTCTATTGCTTCAAATGTGTGTTTTTTTAAACGGTAATATACACTGATTCTCTGTTTCTGTTACAGCTGCTGCTTATAATAATCATTCTCAGGTTCCATTACTGTGACAGGCCTCAACAAAATGGCAAAGGTTTATAAACCTGAGTATGTGCTCAGAATTGGACCAGCACTTAGAGATGTGGATGAATAAGCAAGCTGCCTGTTGTTACGGTGACACTTTGGATATGACAATAGGAATTCTTTTTCCTGCCTATACTTAAAACTGTGAATAATCTCTTTAAAAAAATCTGTACTTACCAAAGATAATGGAAATTACATGTATAAGTAGGTTGCTTTTTCAAAGTTTAACAGTGAATAAAATGTCTTAATGCAGAGGTGATTTGGTTTAAACAGTTTACCATTACCTCTTTACTCCTACTTTTTTTCCTACTTATTGGAACTGAGGTAACTTTCCAGATAGAACTGCATCGTAGAAAATCAGAGAGAAGTCTTTATTTAATTACAGTCTGTAAGACCTAACAAGTCTTTTGTCTTGAAGTATCAAACTACTGATGTGCCATCATCATTTCCAGCACAACTGAGAAGATCCAGCACTGTTTTGCCATTCTCTGAGACAAGCAGCTTGAGGTTTTGTTGCAAGGTGTTAGGTGTTATGGACCAATAATCTGATACAGTAGTCTCAGCGTTTCTATTTAGTCTTGTAAATACATGCATGAGACAGGATGAAGCTTCAATGGAGTATACATTAAACAGTAAAACCATGGGAATAGGAAAAATATGTGAGGCAATCTGTTGAATCAAAATAAAACTACATAAAAATTGAGAAATATCATTTGGCTTCTGATAGCCCTGTACTGAGGAGAATTGACAGCTCCTTGGATGTGGTGATGCTCAGCATGAATTAGTTGAATGTTAAAGCTGATTACACTGAGAAGCCTTCAGTATGCCTGTGCATGCCTTATGCTGAGCCACACTGGAGGTACCGACTTGATTATAGCTGTGATTTTGAAATAAAGATGTGCTTTTATACTTGCTGTTTTAACAGATTCAGACCAGATCAGAGTTCAATTTCCTATACGAGCTTCATTTTTCTTCTGGAGAGAATTTTTTAAGTGGGGAGGAATTTCTGTCTTATCCACTTTACATGAAGTTTCTGAGAGCCACTATAGATGAAAGTGAATTTTCCTCGTGGGCTCTGAAGCCTTCCTGATAAGGGAATAATCTGTGCGTTGGCTGAACTTTAGTCTTGGTGCCAACTACACTGAGAATTACATTTCACTGCAAGAATAAAGTACAAAGAGTTCTCCTGATACTGTGCAGATCTGTGCACAGGCAGGACAACAGCATTTAAATGCTGGTTTATCTGTAAATAGGCATTCACTCTGCAAAGACAGTTGTGGGATGTGTGTGCACTGCAGGAGCATTATGCTGTAGGTAGCATGGCACAGCAGGAGTGGGAGCTTGCAGCCAGAAGCTTCTGTCTTTCCTGACATGCAGAGCACAAAAAGCTGAGCACTCCTCTCTGGTACTGCTCTACTGGGTGCCATAATGCACAGTATTAAAAAGTAATTAAAAGAGAAAAGCATCCATTTGTTGGGCCCAGCACCCTCGTATGCCAAAGGGTGACACCACAAATGCTAGTTTCCTGAATGGAGCTGTACAGCAAAGACTCTCAAGAGTCTGCAGTTTCAGATAGCTATGAAAAATGGCATTTTCCTTTTAAATGCAAATGGAAGTGTTACTTCTGTTACTGAAGATTTAAAAGGCTAGCAATATTTTTTCTTTTATAAATATACACATACATATATGTATGACTACATGCCTGAAGTCTGCTGTATCATATAATGCAGTCTAGTAGTGTTTCCTCCACGACTCTGTTAACACACATTTGTGAAGCTGTAGAGCTTTCGCCCTGTGGTTCTTTATCTGAAGGTTTGCTTCATGTCACTGACATCCTCTAAAGCCTGAAATAATATATTTTAATGGGCCTCACTTTTTTTTAAGCTTACAATGGACCCAAAGGAACCATGCTTTCTGATACGTTGTGTTAAGAACATCTTTTGGGAAGCTAGCAATGCTAAACCCAGGGGATGAGTACTTTTAACTCTTGGGTTTTGAAGTTCATCTGTGTAATGAGGTATTTAGTCAAATTTATTGGTCTTTTATTCCTGTTTCATTATTCAGTGCATGTTTTTTCTGTCACTTGGTACATACTTTAGCTCTAAAACATCGTTTGTCTTTGATAGAACAGATGTATTTGTGAGGCTGGATCTGAGCAGTAATTTTTCAGGCATGGTACCTATGGTGCCTTATTTGTTGCAGGTGATGCATCTGGTTGGAGGAAAAGTCTTCATCTTTGTAAAATAGATAGTGCTTGCTTAGAGGGGGAAGTTTTCAATAAACAGGTTGTGTTTCCCTCCCATCTCTCTCCATTTTCCTTCCATCAATGACTTAATGAGGAAAATTGGGTGGGTTTTTTTTTTTTGAAACTCTAATCCTGACTGCTGAGTTCTATCTTCTATAATGCAGCATGGATGTAGAATGAGAGAAGTACAGGTATTATATCCTGCTAATGAATTTACCTCTGCTTTGTTTAATTATAATAATATGCAAAGTATTTCACTTCTCTTCAGCACCACTGAAATTAATTAAATAAATAGCAGGCTTCTCTACCTGTAGGTCTTCTCTTTGAAGTTGTTAGCACTTATTCAGTATTTTGCTGCAGTTGCCTGCAGGTTTGCACCGATACCACTTTTACAAGGTTCCTCTCTGGGCTTTATGTCTTATGCCAAACTTCAAATGAAAGTAATTCCGAAGTAGGCGAGTATGAGGTGAATTAACCTTTAAAATGATCTTTAAAAACCAAAGTAAATCTTCTGTGTATTCATGCTTTGTAACGGATTTTGGATTTTTAAAGAGCTCTTTTTAAGGAGTTTAAGCTCAGTTTTAGGTCTTTGACTGCACTGTATTGTCCTCTGTATCACTGAATGTGTAGTCTTTTTCCCTTATGACAGGGAACAAGGTATTTGATGTTAAATTGCATTTGCCTCTCATAAAGAACTCCTGTCCTCACCATGTCTGCTTAGCCATAGTCTGTGTTGTTCTTTGCCTTACACTGTTAAACCCATATGGTACTGGGCGAACAAACTAGGCCTAGGATTTAAAAATAGCAATGTTGTAGAAGTGTAGGAAATTTTCTTGAGGAATATTGCCTAAATTTGGCAGGAAAGGAGGCTTAGAAAACTATTGAAGTTATATCTTACACTCTGTTAACATTTTTTTAAGAAGAGGGGACATGTAACCTCCCATTCATCCAGCTTTAAAGCCATAAAAATACTCAGCAATATATGATGGACACTTGCCAGGGTAACTGCCAGCTGGTAGCAGGAGGGAAGAGGATGAGGAGAAATAATAAATAAATGCGTAACCCCATCCTTGACTTCAAAGGACTGGCTGGATGTCAGGCCAGCCAGTCAAACAAGCTGGTGCACATAGGTGTCATCTTCTGCTTGCGAGGTGTTCCTTTTCAGCTGGCTAATTCCAAGCAAAACCCTGAGCACAGCTGGGATTGCAAGAGCTTGGCTTGCTATCAGCTTGGTAGTGCAAAATGTGAAAAGTAATTGGCTATCAGGAAAAGAAAACAAATTAAGACATGGTTCAGTGGAAAACAATAGCTTTGTGGTTTTCTTTGGAATCAGAATGTTTCTTTAGTATCTGCCATATCCCAGTTGCTGAATGAGAAATGGGCTATAATTATAAAGGAGCATTGTTGCTTTTCCACTCATTTCTGGCCTTTGAGAGGGTGGTTACAGGCAATACGTTGGAAAAACGTGCTGAGGCTCAGCTGGTGTAAGTCAGTACAGCTCTGTTTACTTATGCTGGTGGATGTCTTTGCTAGCACCTTCCTTCTTGGCCCCATACACCGTAGAAATAGTTTTTTTCCTCCCCATGTAAAAGCTCCATACAAGATGTGTCCACATGTGTTACAGAGCTGTAATTACAAACATTTTTGCATGCAGGTGACACTGAACAGAAATGCAGTTGCGAGCAATTTGCGCATATTACACATGGAGCTGAAGCCATGCTGAACAAAAGCACTGGTGTGTGATCCAGCAGCTTACGCTGTAAGATAATATTGTGCTGTATAAAAGCACAGGCACATTAGTAAACCTGCTCTGATATGCTGGCTTTATATACTAGGGAAGATAATAAATGATTAGACATCAAAGTCATACTGCATTCTCATTCCATTTTGTAAATAAAGGAACTAAGTTTAATATGTTTGAATCTTCTCTTTTCCCTTTCCTCTTTTACTTGTGCCTCAATTGCATATCACATGCCAAAAGTGGATTTTGTGAAGAGGATCTTGATTGCCAAAATTGTTGTTTATAATCTAAGCTGAAGTTCAAACATCCTTAAAGTTCAGAACGTCTAAAAATCAATGTGAGTCAGTTTTAGATGATGATTTTAGAGACAGGTTATAAGAATCTAAGATTTGTATGCCTTCCTGTCTGCACGTGTTTCTTAAACTACCTCAATAACAATATCTGATTTCTTCTGCCCTCCTAAGAACCGGTAAAACTAAATAGCTTTTTCTATCTTGGTATCTGGGAGGGGAAATAACCCCTTTGGCCCCTGCACATGCCAGAGGTGCCATTTGCAATATGCCTACTTGAAATAAAGATAGACAGCATAAGGTAAATTCTTAACAGCGAGTGTGGTGCAGTAGGTATGTTCTCACATAAATATGATTGCCCTGATGATGATTACATCCAGAAGTTAAATCAAAGGAAATTTTTAGGCACCTACTTACTGCAGTAAGAGTTTACAGCTGGATTTCTATATCTTTTGATGGGTGAGAAATCAGTTTACCTTGTAAACTGTCAATCTGATTAAACTTTGCTGTGTTATGAGGGACTTATGTTTATAGAATAACTCTTGCTCAACTCTTTTTAAAGTTACTTAAAAATATTCTGCAGTTACTTCTCTTCTTCAAAAGAGGATTATTTACATTCTAACTAATTTTCATCTTAGAACATACTACATTTGTGGGTTCTTTTCCCTGTGTATCCTGAATGTAATTGTTTTACAATAGCTGGTAATTGAGCTTTTCTCATAGAGATAGAAAAGTTGCAAAAAATTTTGTATTGCTGAACTGGCCCTTCAGTAAAATCAGAGGGAGTGCAGACAAGGACTTTGTCAATCATCTGTTACGTATGCTTTATGTCTCATCTTGGTGTGCATCCATACACCACTTTGCCCTGATTATTTAAAAAGAGGCCTTAATAATTTGTATGTTGTAGATCCTGGGCATTTTGTTACGCTCTGTTTTAGTCTGATGACTGAGGTATTTTGTTAATACCATTTCTGTGCTGCTGGACTGTCTCTTTATGGTGTGCTAGTATTGCTCCATTCTCTTGGATAGGGAGAAGTAGAGACGAGGTCCTGCTGATCTCACTGCATCATATAACTTTATCAACTGCTTAGCAGTTCAAAGCAATGTAATAACTGTAGCCAGGACAAATCCTATTTTGTTTGTTTTATGGAGCTTTTCAGGAAATCCCCGCAGTACCCTATTCCATAAAAAAAAAATAATCTATTAGACCAGTGAATGTAGCTGAAAACTAAGGGTAGTGAAACATCTGCTTCTTACCAGAGCCATCTCTTCTTTGGGCTTCATTTACTTTCAGTAAGACATATTTACAGTGAAGCTTCCTAGCACTTTTGTTTTTTATTACCTTATTCTTGCTAATGCTTCCATGGTTTTGTTGCTTTTGCAGCCTTCTAACTAGATTAATGATAACATCATGCTGCTCATCTGCATTCCCCACATAGTCCAAGAGTTCAGCTGTGCTGACACTGTTGAGAGGTTGATTTTTCTCTCTGATAAGTTGCATAGTTAGCTGCCCTTGTTTCATTGGTGCAACATCTCCCTTCCTACTAATTCAGTGACATCTTTAAAATGCCGAAATGTTAGGATTTGCCTTGTGATCCCAGTGTTGCTCATGTTAAATAATTAACGTATTTTACTGTCCTGTACCTGATTGTCCATCATTTTTCAGCCTTTGTGACATCAATATTTTATGTGTCTGTGCAAATTTTCTTTTCTGTATTTGCATATCCTATTTATTTTTCCATCTCCAGTTTGGTGGGTTTATATTGTTTGCAGGTTTTAAGCAGTACAGATCTTTTGAGGATTTGCCTTCATTCACTCATACTTCATCATTGATTGTCTCAGTGCAAACCCCATCAATTCATTTTGGAGCAGTAGGCAGTATGTTCTCCAAATCCTGTCCAATCCTCACAGCTCCCTTACCAGTGAGTAGAGAGGACTGTTTCCAGCAGCTCCAGGAAGCAGTTCCCCTCTGCCCCAAAGAGAGGCTGCAAAGAGCAAGGACTGCCACAGCAGCTGCCCTGCACATGACTTAGAGCAAGTTTAAATGGAGACAGGAATTGACTACACCCTAATCCCTTCTGCCTCGTGTTTTTGGGAGCTCAGAAGTCATGAGCAAAGTTACTGAGTGCAATAATGTCAAAGCAGGCAAATGGGTTCGCTAAAGCTGGGCGTGCAGCTGCCTCTTGCAGTTGAGTGACACCTGCTTTCACCTTCATTTAAATAAGCAAAATGAAAAGCCTTAGGCTACCTGCCAGTTGATTGTTAAAGCCACAGCTGTTAAATGAGCAATGAATGGTTAAATCATACAGTTTCCAATATTTCAGAAAATGTGAGCATCTCATCATTCTGCACTCTTTCAAAGCCCACTTCTGATTGATGCATTTGGGCATGTGCCACATGGTGTCAGGAAAACGAACCCATCCCTCCTACTGGACTTGCAAGGAAATGAGTAAAGAAGGAGTCAGGAAAATGGGTAGATGCTCTAGTGAAGAATTCACTTGAAATTTCCAAAATGCTGTGGAGTGAGGTGTGCTAGCTCACTACATTGCAGTGGAGGATATAGGTTCTCTTCAGACACAGCCTCCCCATTGATGTTACCGTTTTCTGGGTAAGAATGAGTATCTCCCTGGGATTCTGCCCCAGCCCCACTTAAAACGTCTCAGCTGCTTTGATAGACAGTGTCTTTCCATCAGGACTAGACCTATTTTTAGGAAAAAAACCCAGTATTTCTATACTATTTAGACTTCCATTTTTCATTCTGTTTGCTTGCTCTGTTGCTATGATTCAGAAGGATAGTCAGGAGAATAAACCTCTTGCTTTTTTAGCAGCAAAATGCTGCTGGTTTTAAATGAATACACAAAGCTTCATGTTGTGGTTTGCTGTAGGAGGCACACTTGAAACTGAATCACTTGAAATGGATTTTTGGGGATAAGGTTAGACATTTTTAAAAGTGATGTGATTTGGGAATTCTGATAAGGTTCAGTGTAGGAATCAGCAGGATATTTAGACATGCAGGCAAAGTGCTCTTATATCCACCACGTATACCCAGCACAATTGGAGCTCATTATTAATGCCCTCACTGTTTCAGAAATATTTTAACACCTGTACCCGCACGTTCTTCAAATGGCAGCATGACTGGCTGCCTTCATGTACTGCAGATTGAACAAATGGTTGATTAAAAAAAACCTGACAAAATACCCACTGCTACACTGGGCTCCATGTGGCTGCACAAATCTATTCAACATTGAGATCATGACAAGATCAAGACTTTAGTTGGCAAAATAAGAGTTGGCAAACTTCTGGATGATCTGATGGGATTCTGGTATCATGCTGTTCTGTGATGCTGAGCACCAGGCTTAATATACAGGTACAGGTATATAGGTATCTGTTACCTCCCCAGGATTTCTAGGTGAGAAAAAGAATCACCCAGACAGTGAGCTCAACAGCTCCATTAGCTTAGCTATAATATTCTGTCTGCCTTCGTGCAACAGCTTTCCTCTCCACTGCAAATGTGTTTCTGTTACCTAAGATGCACATGTCATGAGTTTCTGTTTTGCCATGTGTATGCTGTTCCTTGCACATAAGGAATGGTGAATCCTGGTCTGGTGTCATAGCAAGGCACACTTACTCCTCCGATGTGTTGTGCCTGGGCACCAGGCCAAAGATGAAGGGTTTCCAGTATCTGAGAAGTGCAGTGTGCTTTGCTGTTTCAGAGTGGGGTTTTGCTCTGGGAAAACATGGATTGCTTTCTGTGAAACCCATATGGTCAGGTCCTGGTGCGGTGATGATCCTTATCAGAAATGGATGTGATCCCAAATATGCTGGCTTGTTGAAACAGTTGTAGCATAGTGAAGAAACATCATCTTATTTTAAATACAGTTTTTATTCTGTATTTATAATGATCCATCGGAAGATACATAGATTTTATCTGTTAATTATTTAACTAACCTCTCCAGCTGAATGGCTCTTAAGTATCCTCATGTAGCTTTGCCCGTGTCAGTGAGATTGGACACTGCAACACTAAGTAAGAATTTGTGTGTGTTAACTGAGCTACTTTCATGGTCTTCAAAAGACCGTAAAACCAGCATTATGATCCAAAAGCAGCATTGCTTTTCTGATAAGCCAGCATTTCCAAAAAAATCACCTGTGTAGTGCATACCTGGAATTCAAATGAGCCAGCTGCTGAGCCAGCACAGCAGGGCTTGTGGAAGTACATTTCATAAAAGCCTCCCACGGGCTTTTGGCTTCCCTCCCTTCCCCTTCCCTTTTTCAGTTTAAAGAAAAAAAGTCAGTAAAAAAACTTGAAATAAATCTTTAAAGAGCATATTTAGGAGGGGACTATCTGCTTGGATGGGTTATTCCAAAGGCTTTACAACACAAACAGGGTAGGAAATCTGAAATGCAGAGTATATACCTTTTTGTACAGAGTAAATCAGAGCAGATTTTAAAGGGTATGTAAACAAGCATGACTCGTGAGTTAGGAGGTCCTTCTGACAGAAAATTGCTGTCTTCCTTCTCCTTTGCAGTGAAGAAAACGATTCTGTTTGTTCCCAAATAATAAGGAAGAGACCTTCCAGTACAGAAAGCAGCAGCAGCTGGTCTTTCACTTGTATTAACACTAAGATTTTCCTTGGGGGAATCTTTCCCTCTTTGTAACATTATTTGAGAGCTCACAAGCTCTAGATATGCCAGAGAAGTAAACTTGCCTCCTTGGAGGAAGAGGAGAAAAACCTGTTGAGGTCACATGTAGTCTTCTGCATGAGTTTTCTTCCCAGCCTTTTCCTGATCCACAGCTTCAAGGTCAACAAAAGCTTTCAAATTCTCTTCTCTTCTTGCTAAGGATTGGTTTCATCCTGTTGAGGTGTCTTATAGTTTCTGCAGCTCCAAAGCACATATCAGAGACACTGAATCTAGTTTAGCAATATGAATGATGAGATCATTTGATAATGGAAGGAGACTCCTAGTACTGTGGCTTAGTACTTAGTGGCTGGGAAAGCTGAAGGGTTCTCCGTTCCGCTGCTTCAGCAAGGAGCATTCCTCACAGAGGAGCACTCTTTACTTTGGAGATAAAGTCTCCTTTTAGCATGTACTGCGCTTTTTAATTAGCTTGTAATTTAGCTAAATTGCTGCATGCTTGCACTGGTTTGAGGGAAAGTGCAGTATCTCAGGAATTTGCCTTTTTCTCCTTTTGTTGCTAATTTTGAATTCTGTCTCTACAGCAATAGGCCCCTCTTGGGGGGATTTGCCAAATCCTGCTTTCTTGGTGCTTTTAGCTTTGGCTCATTCACAGAAATGTTTTTATAAGAACCACCAAATAAAAAACAAACAAAACCCAGTTTCTTCCACCGTGTGAAATTTTATGAAAGTTGTAAGTTACTAAAATAAGGCATTCTGATGAGATGTGCTGATTACCTGTAGGAAGAGGATGCTACAGCCCAGTACAAGTTGTCTCACACTTGCTTTTTTCTCATTGCAAAATTCAGGTTAAATTACTCTGGGTTTGCTTTCTCTCCAGTTTACATTGGGTTATGGACATAGTTAGTTTCTAAGATATCTCACTGACAGAGATGTTCCTGTCACTCAAAGTGTAGTATATATTCAGTAGGTCCTTTTTGAAATAAACAAAACTCTCCCTTGACTGAGCAGTTAAGGACAGTGGCGTATCAAACATCAGTAGTGCTTTGTTGTAAGGCTGGGGATTTAATTTAATCCTGTCCTGATGATCTGCAGTGCCAGGTCTGTGGTGATGCCTGCTCTGTTCCTTCTTCTCTTCCTCCTCCCAGCTGTCGCACCCAGCTTGTGCAGAGAGAGTAGGTAGAGCCTGGCTCTGTGAAAGCGGACAAGCATGTTTATGAAGCCTCCAGTCCCCGTCGTCTTCCTCATGTTA
Source organism: Pezoporus flaviventris (assembly GCF_033815535.1). Classification (NCBI taxonomy): domain Eukaryota; kingdom Metazoa; phylum Chordata; class Aves; order Psittaciformes; family Psittacidae; genus Pezoporus; species Pezoporus flaviventris. Next base: position 15,574,018 of record NW_026892595.1, read on the forward strand.
GCACAGTTGCAGTGGTGTCTCTGCCAGGGTCCCTTAAAAAGGTAGCTGCCATTACCATAGGTATGAAGAGAATGAGGAGTCTGTTTACTTGTGCCACAACCAGTGTGGAAACACTGGTGGGATAAATTTAACTTTTTAATGTTGGCAGCCACTCAAATATCATTTATTACACACAAAATGGAAAAATCACATATTTGAAAGGTTTCCTGGCAAGACTTCTTTATATTTTGCATCTATGGAGAAAGGACGTTAAGAACAGTTGGGTCTTTAACTGTTTCAAGTACCTCATTTTTCATCTTTGACAGAGCTAAAGTGCACATAGTAGTTGAACTCAATTTTGATTTTTTTTTTTTAATTAATGTGTGTTGCAATTTTGTGGGAATGTTGATAGTAATTTCATGTTTTGGTTCCTTCATCCATACTGGCACATAACCTAAACGTTTTTGAAGCCACCTTCATCATAAATCACTCTTTCTGCTCAAAGCGAGTGGTTTTATTACCCACATATAATGGAATGACAATATTCCATTTGATGCCTGAAAGAGTCAACATTTTATTGTAGGTGAGCCTCATTCTGTTCTTCCTGCTTCTTTGTTCAGCTTAGAGAATAAACATCAGTAACTTACATTTTTCCAAGAAATAGCATCACTTTATATGCAGCAGAAATAAGCTTATGGGGTTGGTGAGGAGGTGCCTTTGCTTTCTTTCGTTACTCTTGTGTTCTGTATTCATTGTCTGTGTAACAGGTACTTCTTAGAGCTCTTGAAAGAATTTAATACCTTATTTTTTGTTAAGACAGTGATTAGATCATTCACAAAATAACTTGCAAAAGAAATACTTCAGCCAGCTTGTTTCCTAAAGAGCTTTGTTTTCTGTTAAATCCGTAATTCTGATTTAATGTCCTGAATGAATGCAGATCACATTCGGCATGTTCCACTACACATTACCATTGTGCATATAACATGGTGGTTGCTGAATTTCTTTTTCTTTTTGCCATGTATCATGCAAGTTTTTTTAATGACTTTGATAGCATTTACAGGGACATAAGGAAGCAAAAACTACAACCTGTTTTATACATAAAATCAAGAATAAGAATTTGAAAGTCTGATTTTTATCTGTCAAGAATTATGGGCTCTTCTTTAACACTTCTGAAGAGGAATCATGCAAGTTACATTTTCTGTAATCTTAATATGTTGCATCTCTCTTCCACTGATATTTTCTTTCTTACCTGTGTGGGAATAATGAAGGGATGTTTTGATGACACTTGACTGAAAAAAATATGGAGTTCCCTATGTAAGAAGAATATTTTTTTTACAGAATGCTGTTTCCAGGCTTTGACCAAGGTCATTAGTGTTTTCCATACGGGAGGAGACTGCCTTGATCACACACTTTCAATTCAATTGTTTTAACTTTGACTTGGTGTGGATGCCTGGTTTAGGAAGTATATGTAATTTTGCCATTCATTTAATGAAGTAAGGCTTCAATATTTTAATCTCACAATGAATAGACATATGGCCTTTATTTTTCATGAATGCAAATAAATATATTGTTGCCATCTTAGCTGATAGACATTGTTTATTTAGTGAAAAATGAGGTGACTTTTCCATTGCAGCTGGGAATCTTGGAATATCCACAATCTTCCCAAAGTTAACATGTGTTCAGCCTCAATCTAACAGATGCATAAGTGCATTACACAAACTTAAGATTTATTGTTTCTTATGGAAACTGAACTGCTAAGCCGCTGATGTGAAGAAGTGACTGGTATCGAGGCATTTCCATTCCTGTCTCTGTCTTTTGGATATTAAATTTGACACTTAGCTGTCATCCATCGTGCCCAGCAGAGAGCTGAAGGAAGCCTTGCTGTAGCTGTCAGTCAGCAGACTCTGAGTCAGCATGCATAATACACAAAGAGTTGCTGAATATTTTTTTAACCTTTTGTACAACGACCAGATGCTAAGCTGAAGGACAAAGTTCCTCCTTTGGTCTTCACTACTACATGTACTTTGTGCTCACTGACACTCTCAGGTGGCAATGCAACACTTTCCCTGATCGTGAAAGATGTGGTTAAGATTTACCTAAGAGTGATTCCTTGTGAGGGGAATGTGGCAGTAGGTGGATCATCTGGGCAAATGGCTTAACACCAGAACAGACTGCAAGAGAGCTTCTCATCCAGACCAGATGGGAAATTCCATATTCAGAGGTGACTCTGGGAGTGATGGAACTACCATAGTGAAACCCTGGAACTCACTGCAGCTCAAGAGTCATATCCAAAGCAGTAGTGTACTTTCTTCTAATGAAAAGGAAAATAACTCCTAGGTTTTTAACTAAGTTGAAAGCTTCATTGGATATATATATGTTTTGGAAGATTATAACAGATTTTTTTTTGTTGAAAAATAGAATAACTAAAGCTGCCAAATCTCACTCAACAGAAAGAGATTTCTGATTTGGAAATGGCTCTGCAATATTTTTCCTCTTTTTATTTCGCTCTCCTGACATTTTTTTGACTAAACTTTGTTCATCAAGTTGACCTAAAGTGAAAAAAAAATGACAAATCAGCAAATTGCTTAGCCTGATTTCCATAAATATTGTCTAAGGAAAGGCAGCTCATTTGCATGCTGATCTTGTTTTTCATTCTGCTCTCTTGTTACAAAGCCCTGAATAATACCACAGGATGCATTTCCTCTGTCTTGCTGAAATCCAAGCCATTGTCTTTCTTGAGGCTCATCAGATCTAACAGGGTTAAAGCATTATTTCAGTAATACACAACTTTGTGTATTGGGAAGTGGTAGTGCATACAGAAATGCTTGTTCTTTATCAATTATGCCAGCACTTGGGAAAATGCTGGTGGGAAAGATTTGCATTGCTGCTCATCTCATAAGAGATTCAGATGACTTCTCTGGACAAATTGTTACCCAAAATGACTCTATCACATGGCAGTAATAGGGAATGTTTTTGCATTCAAAGCAGAATACCGGCCAACATAACTAATTGTGTTGGTAGGGTAGCACAATGCTCACCATAAAATAATGATTCCCTTGCACACCAGGGAGCAGGTTAATTAAGGGAATGATGAGTCTTTGTAAAATCAGATGCAAAATGCAAACAACTTTTTTCTTATATTAAAAAATCAAGGCAATGCAATAGACCTTAATGCATTTGTGTTGTTTCCTGGGAAATCTTTCTATATCACTCTTGGAGATTTGAGCAGCAGGTTCTGTTTTCATAACTTTCTGACAAACCTGAACAATGTCAACTGGCACTAAGGGTATTCAGCCCTCAGTACCCTGATAAGTTGTAAATCTGTTATTTTTGTATAAATAGATTTCTAACCTTAGAAATTAGATTAGAAACTGATCCTGATTTTGAACAGCAAGTTTTAAATAAAGAGGTCATTTTGTCTCATTTGTTAGGGGATAAAAGAGCCCAGAGTGTTCTATATAGTGTGAAACAGCAAAACCCCTGTAGGTTTTGGAGTTTTCTTCACAGAAACCATAGCTCTCTTGGTCCCTAGAAAACATTAAGCCCATTCCGAATTTGAGAATTTTAGATTATTCTTAATAATTAGATTTAGAACATAGGATCTCAGCCCATGCAAGTTGAATGTTTACCTCACTGAGAAGCAGATTATCAGCAGAGAAAGCGAGCAAGTTAGCCTTTTTTTCTTTCTTTTTTCTTTTTTTTTTTCCCCCCAAATAATTCTTAATAGTAAATAAAAGCTTATTTCCAATATTAAGTTGGGGCTTGATTGCTGTGAAAGCAACGGTTATTTTCATGGTTTTGGGATATGAAATGGAAAGAATAAGTGTTGAAATGTAGAAGAGACAGAACTCCTGGTGGCATGGTTGGGTTTAGAAATAAGTGGTGGACTATGAAAGAGTAGTCAGGGCGAGGAGGTCACCTTTTAGGTAGCAGCTCCTGTTGTTACGTTGTCCCAGGCTGCTGTGTCTCCAGTATCTTCCACTGATGGCTGTAAGCTTAGACTTGCTTTCCAGCGCTGGCTGGGCACCAGGGGTTTGCTACTACCAGCTCTTTCATATAATCATTTTGATGCTAACTGCTGGTTTGGTTTGGATAATCAGTCCTAACAGCCAAGGGACAGTGGTTTGAAGCAAAACCAGGTGACTGTTGGGTTCTCCCTTCCTTCTCCACTTTCCTTTTCCATGTTGGTCTCTTAATTCTCTTTTGTAAGCCACAAAACAAGGCAGGTCCTTCTCCACTGTGGTGTTGCATGTTAACTCCACTTTGCTTTGTTTATAGCGAGTGTCAAAACTCATCGCTTTGTGTTGTTTAATCCCACCCCATCAAAATGGGATTGATTACTACTTAGAAGCATCCCTTGCAAAGTGATGCTTACAAATGTATTTATGTTGACATATCTGTGGCCAGTGACTGTTTAATCTTACCCAAACCCACAGTTGTTTCACTGCTGCCTCTCTTCTGTGTTTGTTGATTGATAGTCACATATTGTGAATTTCTGGGATGTACATGTTAAAAATCATGTGGAAGAAGGATGATTTTTAGCGTATTTGTACAATGCATTATAATACAGTGTCTGGATCCTTGTCTGAACTACCAAGTGCCCCTGCCTTAAAAATGGTAGGAATTAAGAGGGTAGAAAACCGTAGTTGTTTTTAGCGTGACGGCTGCCCTTGGGACAGAAGTTATAAATACTGTTGGTGGTTTGAGTACTCCAGTGCGCAGAACTTGTTTGTAGCTGGCTCTACACTGTAGCGGCAGATGTGCTAGAGTATTACTAAAGAAGTGGATTGGAAAACTAGTAAAACAAGTAATTGTGAGTCACATAAGAATAATTTCAAAAGTATTCTCCTCTCAGCTCCTCTGTTACTGGGCCTGATGCTACTTTGAAAACCAGAATAATCAATTTCTTAGCTCTGAGTTCTACATTAAGTTGGTCTGAGAAATATTCTCCCTTGCACTGAAGTACCAGATTTCATTTGCTGGTTTTACTATTAATCTATGCCTTACCTACCTATGTCTCATCTGAAATAAGAGACCATGAAGAACATACATTTAGAAGGATGTGACTAATTTTCTTATATTCATAACGTTTCATGAAAGAATATTCCTTTGGTTTGCTAGTAAGGTTTGCAAAACTGAGGACCGTATTTCTGTTTAAACTCAGGAGGCAAGAATCTCTGTTTTTAATCCGCGGGCTCCCTCTGGTGGTCTAGGACGTGCTTGGCACCAGGAGCTTGATTATTGCACAAGCTAAGTGAAAGTTATTTGCAAATAGATTTAGTGACGGTGTCAACAGCGTCTCCTAACTTCTCCTTTTGTTAATGAGAGAATTGTGCTCTCCCTAATAGCAATAATAAAATGAATACTGGTGTTACGATGAATCAGTGTTGCAGGTCTAGTTTTATCTTATTCAAATGCCAATTTAGACATATTTCAGCAAAGCTGAAAGCAATGAACTTCAAATCATATTTACAAATAAAATCTGTCAACTTGCATATCCAAATAACCACATGGATACGTACTGTCTAATTGCACTGAGCTGACATCTTTATTTCTCTGACACCTTGGTGCTCTGCTTTCACCTCCTACTGGTCATTCTACATCTAAATCAGGCTATTTGTCTATTGTACTTGATAATGGAGAAAAATGATAGAATCATAGAATAGTTAGTGTTGGAAAGGACCTTAAGATCATCTAGTTCCAACCCCCCTGCCGTGGGCAGGGACACCTCACACTAAACCATCTCACCCAAGGCTTCGGCCAACCTGGCCTTGAACACTGCCAGGGATGGAGCATTCAAAACCTCCCTGGGCAACCCATTCCAGTGCCTCACCAACCTAACAGTAAAGAACTTCCTCCTTATATCCAGTCTAAACTTCCCCTGTTTAAGTTTGAACACATTACCCCTTGTCCTGTCACTACACTCCCTAATGAAAAGTCCATCCCCAGCATCCCTATAGGCCCCCTTCAGATACTGGAAGGCTGCTATGAGGTCTCCACACAGCCTTCTCTTCTCCAGGCTGAACAGCCCCAACTTTCTCAGCCTGTCTTCATACAGGAGGTGCTCCAGTCCCCTGATCATCCTCATGGCCCTCCTCTGGACTTGTTCCAACAGTTCCATGTCCTTTTTATGTTGAGGACACCAGAACTGCACACAATACTCCAGGGGAGGTCTCACAAGAGCAGGGTAGAGGGGCAGGATCACCTCCGTTGACCTGCTGGTCGAGCTCCTTTTGATACAGCCCAGGATACAGTTGCCTTTCTGGGCTGCAAGCACACACTGAAGCTGGCTCATGTTCAGTTTCTCATCAACCAACACCCCCAAGTCCTCCTTCGCAGGGCTGCTCTGAATCTCTTCTCTGCCCAACCTGTAGCTGTGCCTGGAATTGCTCCGACCCAGGTGCAGGACCTTGCACTTGGCATGGTTAAACTTCATGAGGCTGGCATCAGCCCACCTCACAAGCGTGTCAAGGTCCCTCTGGATGACATTCCTTCCCTCCAGTGTATCAGCCGAACCACACAGCTTGGTGTCATTGGCAAACTTGCTGAGGGCGCACTCAATCCTACTGTCCATGTCAGCGACAAAGATGTTGAACAAGACCGGTCCCAACACCGACCCCTGGGGGATACCACTCATTACTGGTGTCCCAGTAATGATCTTTGCATTAATAATATTAGGTTAGAAATATGTTATTATTGTAAACTGCATAACAAATTTGAGGCTCTACAGTCATAAAGCCCACCTTGTAGGTAAGAATTGTATCTGTTCAAGAGGTCACTTTACTTTTGCCTCAAGTTTTAAACCCGTATCTAATTTTTTTAACAAAGTTTTGGTAGAATTGAAGAGAAATTTTTGTGTTTTGGCTTCCCTGTCTTGCTTTTTTTTTTAACCTTGAACAAATGTTTACATAGCTGAAGAAATGCAACAAGTATTCTACAGTCCTTCCTTTAATGCTCTTAATGCATATGTATATTGTAGCAGACACAATAAAAGAAAGATTCTTCAGCTCTAAGTGATTTGAGTTGATGACTTGTAGCTTGCCCTGAAGTGTCACAAACCTTCACATACTTGGACGAAAGATTTTCACATTAACTTCATGCTTGTGTTGTGCTGATGTGACTACAGAATATCACAGATAAGCAGGTCCAAAAGATTTATTCACAAGATCGGCAGTGCAGGTAGCGGCAGAGCTGGCGAAGGGTTTTGTACATTTATGGCAATGCAAAACAAGCAGCAGACTGGTGTGAGATGCTTTTACTTGAGGATGTCAGCCTTTTATTTCAGGGCCTGATCTTGTAACAAATGAAAATAACTGAAACAGTCTCTAGCATTTTCATTTCTGTTAGAAATTGTATGTAAATTTGTAACAAGAGAGATCCCAGCAGTGAAATACCGAATTCTACAACTCATTCAGAAATGCACTTCTAGAAGTGCTAATTCAGGTGTTCCTCTTGGCTCCACTTAAAGAAAGCATTGACAGTTATGTCTTATGAAGGAAAACTAGGTTTGGGAGAACTAATTACAGCAGTTCTCTCAATATACTTATTACTTGTGCCAAAGGCACAAATGTGAACTTTTCATATGAGCAGAGGATATAAGATGTATGTGAGAAGCATTAAATACTTTCCTGCTAAAAATTAATCTGACTTGTATTACGAGAAGGAGGACAATTGGAGTGAATAGAAATAAAGTATAATGCATGAGTCAATAAATAAGGTATTTACTAAGAATTTACTATTTTATGTATACTACGTCCACTTAAAGTGACAACTGTTTGCTGTTCATTCTTGATCGTGCCATGCTCTTGGTCACCTGCTTCACCATCTGTGCAAATCAGATATTAGATATCTGTTCATTATATTTAAATTTACGGCGACTGAAATTATTTCTGAGCTCAAATATCTAGCCTCTGTGACACCAGCACTCTGAGATATGCAGGTAGCTTAACGCTTGTTGGTGGAAAGTAGCTTTAACATGTAATGCTTAAATAGGCAACCTGAGAGGAACACAGCACTGTTACATGCTTTACTGACTCAACAGGTACATTGAAATCATGGTAATAATGTAACTTTTTGTACCTTCTTCCTCCCACCCTCCCCCCAATAATTAAGCTTATTTAATGTTTAGATTGTAATGTACGTTGAGTTTATAGTGAGGATTGGCTTTCTGCGATGCTATGTCTTGTGACGTCTTTTCCATTAAAGCAATGTAAGTCTTTTTTTTTTTTCTCTTTTTGTGCAAAGGTACTTGGAACACCAAATGAAGATACATGGCCTGGAGTTCACTCTTTACCCCATTTCAAACCAGGTAGGTTGAAGTACCAAGTTCAACCAAGTTCTCTTCCTGGAAATACAGGACACAGATAATTGCATCCCTGCCAACAAGCATCAAAAAGACCTGGTACGCAGTGCACAAACCATAGTGCAGTATTTCTGGCTGCTTACTTTTTATTGTGCTCATGGTTTTTTGTTTTTTTTTTTTCATTTGTTTAATTTCTTTGCTTTCTTTTGCATTTTCTCCTGCTTATTACAGTATGAGCCCTGGCCTGCTTGCATTCTTCAGCCACTGAGTATCGTACCTTTCAGATAGGCTGATTTCCAGTGAGTACTACTTTTCCACAGACCAGTCTGAACTTTGAGGAATACTAAAGGAAGCTAAAGAGTAAAGACTTTGTGAAAGTTGAATTTACTCCTAGGTTATCTGCTAGTACTTTTCTACAAAGGTTCAATTTTTAATGTGCATTATACTTGAAGTTGTCATTCTGCAACCATTCTTGAAAAGCTGTTTTCACCGTCTGATACCTTACTGTAAGAGGGAGCAGTTTGTTCCCTAGAAACCAGAAGTACATGGTCAGCTTTGTTATGCATCTATGCGTATGTATGTAATTATTTAGTCTTGTTAACTTTTGAGTGGGGATCTTAGAAATGCTGGTTTTTAAACATTCTAAACAGGCAAATCAGTAGGAGATATGCTGATTGTTGGGGTGGTGAAATACTGGAATGGGTTGTCCAGAGAGGCTTGACATCTCTATCCTGTTCAAAACCTGACTAGACAGGGCCAGAGCAGCATAAACTTGTTGGACCTGCTGTGAATGGGCTTGGACTAGATGGTAAAGAGCTGGTTACTAGCTGCTTTCAGATGAAGCACTTAATTGGCCCAGTATACTAGGATGAGTCTTACCATTTATAACCTTATGACTAAAGTCTGGAAGTGAGTGACAGAATTGACCCAGGAATACAATTTCAGATGTTTCTGTCCTTGCAGGCCTCTCACGAAACTCCTGGTTCTCTTTGCTGCAGATGATAATCCCGTCATCTTTTGTCATAAACTGTAACAACCTGGAATCCTATGCCATTTAAACCTAATTTCCAAGTTATTTTATAGGTGAATGTAAAGATTTTCTTGTCATTCCAGCCTTTCTTATTTGTCAGATCTGCAGGACCATTAGTGGCTCCATTGGGGCAGCAAAGAGACACAAGATGTGGCAGAGGAGTTGAAAAGGACAAACAGATTTAGGCATCTCTCAAAATCAGAGAGATGAGATAGAGAAACAAATATATTGTAGGGCATACCCTGATAGAAGCACAAAGCCTTGAGAAAAGGGAAGGCAGGTGACTTTCTTTCACATTGCTTTTCAGTCTCTGTCCTAATGCTGTCTTACTACTGCATAGTGCAATCACTCTCTTGTGCTCTTAGTGAATTAGTACATCTTCTTTAACAAATACAGTTTTTCACTGAAATACTAAAACCACTACAATTTTCTTCCCTAAATCAGTGTGTTATTAAGTTTACAAGTTTTTAAGTTTCTCATTCTTGGTACCTATTAAAAGGTGGGTATACACATGGAATACAGTTACAAAAATACAGTGTTTTTTAACAGCAGTCCAAAGACATTGTTTTTATCCAAGAATAGTGAAGAGAAGGAGAAAACCTGGAGATGTCAGTGCATGCTCTTTGGTCTGGTCTGGATTTTATTCTTCTGTGTGATACAGGAAAGTTTTGAACAGTAGATGGCAGCCAAGAAATTTACTGGTTTCATTTTTCTGTTTGGCTTCCAAGTGTGTTGGGGGATGTGGGTTCATTACCATAGAAGAACATCAGGAAATAAATCCACAGTATGCACTCCATTAAATCTAATTTGTATACAAGCATTGTGTTAGATGTGCTTTTATTTTCTCCATCCCAGACTATGGATTTTGTCAGCTATGGATACCTAATATTTATACAAATGCAGAATGGGGACAGAAGGAAAGATGCCTCCAAGGTAGAAAATGGTCACTCAGTATTTTCACCATTTCTGCATGGTGTGGTCTTTGTTCTCTCTCATCCTTTCCACATCTGTGAAGTATGTAGACATGCAAGTCAGAGTAATTACTATTCTCGCTTGCAATTATTTAATCTTTCCGGGGCCTGTTAATGCAAAGCACTGAGCTCCTTAATTCCTGTACGCTGTGCAGGTCTAAGAGCACTCCAAAGGAAAAAGCCCTCTCTGTATGCTTAGTATGTTCTGCACATTTTGTACCACTCTCTATCCTTCATGGCCTTGGTAAAAGGATTTTTTTGCCTTATGGGTCCTTATTTTCTGATTTTAGAAATTACATCAATAGCGTAATCACAGAACAGTTTGGGTTGGTAGAGACCTTAAAGATCATCCAGTTCCAACTGCCCTGCCATGGGCAGGGACACCTTCCACTAGACCAGGTTACTCAAAGCCCCGTCCAACTTGGCCTTGAACACTTTCAGTGATAAGGCATTTACAGCTTCTCTGGGCAACCTGTTCCAGTGCCTCATCACACTTGTAGTAAAGAACTTGTTCCTAATACCTAATCTAAATTTCCCCTCTGTCAGCTTAAAGCCATTCCCCCTTGTCCTGTCACTACATGTCCTTGTAAAAAGTCCCTTTCCAGATTTCTTATAGGCTACCTTTAGGTACTGAAAGGCTGCTGTATGATCTCCCTGGACCCTTCTCTTCTCCAGGGTGAACAAGCCCAACTCTCTCAGCCTGTCTTCATAGGAGAGGTGTTCCAGCCCCCTTCATGGCCCTCCTCTGGATTTGCTGGAGCAGGTCCATGCCCCTCTTGTCTTTTAGAGGGCTAAGAGCAATCTAACTGGAGAACCAAAACTTGGCTTACATACCCCCAAACCAAGCAATTGGATATTATGCTGATGAACTATGGAATGGCTAGAGAAGAAAAACACATCACCTTTAGGATCATACTGGTTTGTGCAGAGCCACTTAAAGCATGCTCTGCACAAAAGTGCTCCCGCCTATAGGCTGGGCTTGGAATTACACTATTTGCTCATCCTGTTAGGGTCATTGGAGCTGTTTGGTCATGCTTACCGGGTTCTCTGTTGGTTCTTAAAAAAATGCCTTCCTTCATGCCATTTTGTACACAAAGGATTTCTGGCTATGGGAAGGCTGCATTGTCCGCTTCTCCACATGCTGAGCCAGCCATGTGCCCTCCCTGTCACTCTGAAAATGTTGTTACACCCTAGAGAAAATTTCCCCAGTGTATGGAACTGAAAGAGTCTTCTCCACCAACTGACTTCTTCAGAGCAAAAATGGAGGTTAATGCTGTAATAGCACATTTAAGATGACTTAATCTTTTCCTTTCCTTCGCAGAAGAATGCAGGGGAAAACCTGAAATGCCATGCCAAATCTGAACCAATTCCATTTTTCTTTAAGATTTGAGAAATTACTGCATATAAATGTAGATTATATGGGTTTAAGTAACTTCTGTGCTTTGTGTGTCTTTCTGAGCTTTGAGACCAATAGCTGCAAACTGTGAGTGTGACAAATTGGGAAGTGGAAAGGGCACTGGTGATGAGGATATCAACATTCACTCAGACAAGGCTTTGATGCTGTAAACTGAGTTGTGTAAGCATAAACATAAGGACTTGAACAGAAGTATCAATGATAAATAGTTACTATAGTTTAAAAAATGCTGAGCACATTAAATGCCTGTGAAGTTGGGAAGCCTATTGGGAGTAGAAACAAAATGTCATTGTGTTTCTTTTTGCATACAAATGTAAATAACTAATTTTCATGCTGTAATTTGATAGGGCACAGTCCTGTGCTGCAGAGAGCAGTTTATTAGGAGGGAGATGTCTGAAAAGCATGGCATTAGTCTCTTCTCTAGCACAGTGGCCAAGGGTCTGATTATTATGGAAAACAGCCAGTGCATAAACAATGATGATCTCTGATACCTTAATATGTGGGAGTATTTCTGAGGCTCAATAATAGATGTGTTCCTAAGTCTAGCTGTGGGTGGCTCTACGTCATCTAAACACCTCACCTCAGTGATTTTAACAGTCTGTAATTGTGAAAATAAAAGTCATAATTTGTTTCGCCATTTAAAAAGTAGGAAAACAACTTGTATTTTATCTTCCTGCTTTGAGATCTTTGATTACTTTCTATCTTATAAATATTCTGAGTAATATGGGAGATGTTAAAGCTAAAAGGTGGCCTGGCCTTTGAGTCTCAGACTCAGTCCTCTCAGTTTGTGTTTGCACCTGTGCACACAGACACAAATGAGTGGGTCTTCCTGTATTCACATATCACCAAAGAAACCCAGTCATTCAGCACCACTGTGAAAGTAAATTATCTGCCCTCAAAGAAGAAGGCAGTTCAGGGAAATTATGAAAAAAGTGTTAGTTGCTGTTTCAATGAAACCTTGAGGTTTCATCCAGCTTAGAAACTTCATGTTACAGGTTATTGGACAGAGGCACTCTAAGTGATGAACATGACCCTCTGATACATGACTTGGAGAACCTGTTTTCACTATTTATTCTTTTGTTACAATACTTTAAGAAATATGTAAATTTGCTGTACTAAACCAGATCCAATACCTGTCATGTCACAGGACCAATATCTCCAAGAACAAAATGAAAGTAGGCATCTTCTGTGTCTCATCTGCATGAGTAGGGATGAAGTAGTATTCCAAAATAAGTTGCTTCCTTACCAGTCTTGTGTTTGAGTCTTCCTGACTTTTGTGTATTAGTCTATCCATTGTCATTAAGTCTCCCATTTCTCTTAGTCTGGAGTCTTACCTTCTTTTCTTCTCCAGCCATTTCTCCGAGATTCAGAGTCCTGTCCAAATAATTGAACAAGATAAGCTTTTGGGTAAACATCTACACTTAAGTCAAGTTTTCACTTTTCCTACATTCTGAATTAGTCTTTGGGACTGATGCTGCATAACCTCCATCCTGGGAAGTTAAATCAAATTTTAGCAGAAGGCACTGTCTGTGAGAAAGTGGGAGAAGGTAAGATATGCTCACAACAGAAGATATATGAAGTAATAGTGGCCATGAAAAGATGGTAACCAAGGAAAAGTAACCTGTTAGGAAGGTGAAGAAAACATAAGAATGCCTTGTAATGTTCATTGGGCATCAGTTTCCTTACAGTACAGTTTCTAGGTGAAAGTATTGAATAACATACTTAATCTTGGACTGATGATGTAGGAGCCTGAACCTTACTATATTCAACAGATGATCAGATAAAATATGAGGTCATACACCTGAAAAGGTGACATTGAGACAAGGAAACACCTACTAAGCACTGTTTTTTAAAAGAATATCCCTAAAGGGAGGATGAAAAGAGTTAAGAGGAAGAGATTCTCCTTAAGGAGAAAGTGGAAAACAAAAAGAAACTAGAGCGAGAAAACAGCATTCCTAGGAAATACTGCACAACACGGAGTCTGCCAGAGATTGACAGATACTTTGTGGATTTATTAAAAAGTCATGAGTCTATGACTGACAAAACCACTGCCGAGCTGGTGTTCTGACTCAGGAATTCTGCCTTGCTTCCCAGGTGATCAATAAATATGGATTTGGTTTAGAAATATAATCTGTCTACCTGCAACTTAACAGGTGATTGATAGCCATGTTTTTTCAAAGCATTAAGTCTCACTTATAGTAGGGCTGGGCTGAGAGACTAAACTGCTTTGGCACAAACCCATGGAAATACTGTATATGAGGACATACAGCTTTTCGAATTTTCATAAGAGTTTTTCACCAAAACCTGTCAACATTCATTCCATGCTGAATCAATATCTTGTTTGTTTATATCCACACTGATGCCAGTGAATGTTCCCAGGTGATGTGGGAGTCTCTGCAGTTAAACTGTTAGAGCAGCCCCTGGCATGCCTTTAGCTCATGCCAACTAGCACTTCCTGGGCATGGTCTGGGGATGAGTATGGGCTTGAGACCATTCCCTGTAAGGAGTTCCCACCTCCTGTATTGGAGGACTGAAGTGGAAGGCTGCTGCAGCAGTATGCACAGGACAGTAGTGGTGTCTCAGGCAATGAACAGTCTTGAACCTATTTAAATTACTGGTATAGATGTAGTTGTCAAGAATTTGAGTACTTGAAGAAAGGAGAGAGGGATCTTTAATGAGGGATCTTTAAATGAGAACTAATTTCAAATTTCTCCTGCTTTTTAGTTTTAGCAGAATTGTAATATTTGGTGTTTTCTCAAGTCTGTGGTATCCGCAACCCAAGGGAAGAAGAGCTATTTGTGTTTTCACCATTCTTTAAACAATATTGCATTAAAGTGGAATGTTAAAGTTACTATAATATATGCACGGGAGACAGGGTGAGCACTGCTAAAAAGTGGAACCATACTAATATAAAAATCCAGTGCTTTAGACAATGCTAGCTATTAAAAATACAATTCCTGCTCATGCTCAGTTGGCAGTTTAGAAAACAGCATCTATTCTTCCTGTTTACATGACCTGTGCTTTTGGAAGGGTGCTTTTGGAAGGGAGGAGAGGAGAGGCCATGGGGATGGAGGCTGGAGAGTTGAAGTAATTTTTCTCAAAACATTTGGCATAAAAAATAGCAAAGTTTAACTCATTATTGTGATAAAACTGCAGTAAAATCCCTAATTGAACATTAGTGCTGCAAACTGCTTGCGAATTTGCTTGTTGGGATGGATGCTTGTCTTTGTCTTTTTCTAATCTAATTTAAATATGTTTTGGATTGAATCTTTAATAAAAATAGTTTATGGGTCTTACATATCACAATACAGTGTTAGTCACTTTAGACTTTTAATTTAAATGTAAAGAAAACCCTTTTAAAGAAATGCATTAGACTTTTCAAAATATTAATTATGGTGATGTTTAAATATTTGCATTTAAGCTAATCACATTTGGTTTTAAATAGAAAAACATTAATCAAGGAATGCATATTAGCCGTCATGTTCTGATTAACAACATAAAAAATGCCTTGAAGTCAAACTGCATTTCAAGTTCTTTGGTTTATACTAGAAGCTGATTATCAATAGTGCTAAAAAGGAGCTAAAAAATCAAAATGTAGTCTGCTTCTAATTTCATATGTAGCTTTTCATGCCTATACTAGGTCCTTTCAAGGCAAATGTGGCAAAGGTATAATAGTTCATGTGTTTTTCCAGCTGATAAAAGAGACACACACACACACACCCCACCCCCCCCTTCTTTTATGTTACTTAAAATGCAAGCACTTGTTTTTTCAATTCTCACAGCAGACCAGTGGTTGCTTCAGTGGTCTGCTAATAAGCTCACTAGTGGGTTCTACTGAAATTCACTTCTGTTTGAACCTGCCCTTGATGCAGGGCTGTCAGATGGAGCGTGTTTATCAGGCAGATAATGATGTTTGCAGTGGAGAGCATGTAAGTATATATGCGGGCACAGAAGTGAGTATGTATGTATAACAGTGTTACTGTAGAGCAGCTGTCTAAAGGAAATGAGAAATAGAAGGGAATAGAAATTCTTTATGTAAGAAATAGAAACACTGTTGTTTCCAAGACCACTTAATACAGCTGGGTGTAATGGATGAGCTTTCTGGCACAGGTTTCTTTTCCCTTTTAAGTCTGCAAGCTGAGTACAGTTTGTAACAGTTGTTTTAAGAACATAATTTCATTGATGCATCAGGTTTGTCTAATCAACCAGCTCAAGAAATTTACTCCCCCTCTTCCCTCTGGTTGCTCACTTCTGCTTCCATTTTGCAGCTGTTATTCCAGCAGTTTGTCGATGCTACTGTTTGTGGGGCACAGCCCTAAAAACTTCCTTGGCACACAAGGCATTGAGTAAACTGTGCTGCAAGGTCTGAAGCAAAGAGCAGCTCAAATCCATTTACTGACAGCATAATGTTTGTGTAACCACCACCCAACATCTCTGTGTGGGTTGTGTGTGGTACCCGGCAGAATAGTGAATCTTGACTCTGAGGCTGGGCTTGTGAAGATGTGGATGTAATGCGTTAGCCTACTCCTTTTCTATACTCTTAAAATTTTAAGAGTGCATGGTTTGCTATAGGAAGATAATGCAATTGGTACTTCTTTCCAGTAAAGAATATGAATACTTTACGTTTGCTCTTATTTATGAAATCCGGTCTAGGGATCTTTTTACACAGCATTTGATTATGAACATGCCACTTAATTAATCAAGATTTCTCTAACTTGGCCTTCAAAGAAGCAAATGGTAAACACTCTTAGGTGCTGTGGAATTTAAATAAAACCAAAAATGTCTTCTTTCATTTCACGTAAGCAAAAATCACCAACGGCAGTGAAATAAGCACCAACATAAAAAGACAGATCTTTAACTGGCTCTTTAACAGTGAGACATGGTTGCTAGTAAGGATGATGACTGTGTATTTGGGATAAAAATGCAGAGGATCAGATGTTCTTTCCTGAATTTGTTCCCAAAAGGTGTACAAATATTTAAGTGTTTGCATAAAGGAAATTAAAATCACACTTTTTACTTTAAATTTTAGATGAGCTTACTGTGTCGGTCTGTGTCGTGGTTTAAACCCAGTCAGGTAATTCGTTCGCTCACTTCCCCCCCCTTTCTTGCCCTCCCCCCTGCTCTCGGAGGGACGGAGAGGAGAATCAAAAGAATGCAACTCCCACGGGTTGAGATAAGAACAGTTTAGTAACTAAGGTATAACACAAATCACTACTGCTACCACCAATGATAATAATGATAAAGGAAATAACAAGGGAACAGAATACAACACCTCACCACCCACTGACCGATAACTCGCCCCCCAAGCCCGACCAAGCTCCGACCGATACCTCCTCCAACCCTGCAGTCTCCCAGCCCTTCCGGCTCCCAGTTACATCCTGGGCATGCTGTGGTATGGAATAGCTCTTTGGTCAGTTTGGGTCAGGTGTCCTGTCTCTGCTTCCTCCCAGCTTCCCCTCCTCCCTGGCAGAGCATGAGGCTCACAAAGTCCTTGGCCAAACCAAAACATCTCTATCAGCTCTGTTCCCGAGCTGAAAGTCAAAACACTGCACTGCACCAGCTACCAAGGAGGAGAAACATGACTGCTACTGCTGAACCCAGGACATTATCCACCCCTTATTCCATACCATTCACGTCATGCTCAGATCCCACATTTTCAATATACCATCACTCTTATCTCAGTGCACTCTTATCTTAGTGCATGGACCAGTCCCTATAAAGCTGCTGCGTCCATCTGGTCCATGTCAGGCTCCATCTCTTGTAACAGTCTTCCAGAGCAGGAGAGACTGTGTGCAGTGTTCACACTCGTGAATAACCTGGGCAATAGTGTCCATTGTCAAGTCCACCCCTCGATCATGAGTCCATCTCTATGTTGCATCTCTGCTCTGATGGCCTGAAGTGCCATGGGCCCACCAGGCTTAAAATAATTCACTGTCCCCTTCAGCAGTTTCTGCAGCTTGTTGTTGGGGACTCCATACAGCTGCCTTCCATCTCCGACGCTTCCAAAGCACTGGAGGGGCCCAGTGGACTAGATACTTGCCCATACTGTCCCACACACCCTGCCACTCATGACTGTCCAGCCTTGGGGAAAATCTCTTGGTCCCCCTATATTGTTGTCTAACCCCAGACAAGACCCAAACCTGACTCTGCTTAACTTCTGAGATCAGACAAAATGGTGGTGGGTAGCACACAGCCTGTGTGTGTGCCAACATGCTGATCCCCATCACAATCAGCAGGCAGGTCGCAGGGATACCCAAAGGCCATTCAAAACCTTCAGAACTCTCAAACGATGCTGCTGTGCTTGTCACTGGGGCTGGTGTAGCTGCTGTGCTTGCCGGCTCTCCCACGACCAGCTTCTCTTTTCCTGAGTCCAGCTCTTCCTCCTCTGCCTTGCTGGGAAACGCTGCGTGGTCTCCTGCATCCTCCTGGGGCTCGGCGGGCGGCTGCCGGGGAATGCTCTCGGCCGTCGCGGGGCTGGGCTCCTCCGCGGGGCTGGGCTCCTCCGCGGGGCTGGGCTCCTCCGCGGGGCTCGGCTCCTCCGCCCCCTTCTCCCGCTGCTCGGCAGCCGCCTCCTTCCTCTCCTCGACCGCCCCGGCCTCCTCCACCGGCAGCCGTCCCCTCGCGGCCTCCGGCCTCTCTCCCGCCGCCGCTTGGTCCCCGCGGCAGCTCTCCCGGGCCGCTTCAGCAGCCGCCGGCTCCCGGGACCGCTCCCCCTCAGCTCCCCGCAGCCTCACGAAGATGGAGAGTAGGGTGAGGGCTAAGACGGTGAAGAGCAGCCGGACGGCCAGGTACAAGTCCACGGCCACGTCCGTCCCGCCCTGCTGCTGGAGCCCGCCCGTATTACAAGCCATTGCCATAAAGCACAGTGAGACAAGAACCTTAGCCCAGGCCCCACACTTGATAAACACTATCACAGCAAATACCGGCTCTACGTAAGTTACAACGGTCTGAAGCTGTGAGATCAAGAAGAACAACTCTGATACCCAATAAATCAGCATTGTGACGAATGACTATTAATCCAGTCAAATCTGTCGTTATCTCAACCCTTCGTGCCCCACGTTGGGCGCCAAAAAGAACTGTCGTGGTTTAAACCCAGTCAGGTAATTCGTTCGCTCACTTCCCCCCCTTTTCTTGCCCTCCCCCCTGCTCTCGGAGGGACGGAGAGGAGAATCAAAAGAATGCAACTCCCACGGGTTGAGATAAGAACAGTTTAGTAACTAAGGTATAACACAAATCACTACTGCTACCACCAGTGATAATAATGATAAAGGAAATACCAAGGGAAGAGAATACAACACCTCACCACCCACTGACCGATAACTCGCCCCCCAAGCCCGACCAAGCTCTGACCGATACCTCCTCCAACCCTGCAGTCTCCCAGCCCTTCCGGCTCCCAGTTACATCCTGGGCATGACGTGCTGTGGTATGGAATAGCTCTTTGGTCAGTTTGGGTCAGGTGTCCTGTCTCTGCTTCCTCCCGGCTTCCCCTCCTCCCTGGCAGAGCATGAGGCTCACAAAGTCCTTGGCCAAACCAAAACATCTCTATCAGCTCTGTTCCCGAGCTGAAAGTCAAAACACTGCACTGCACCAGCTACCAAGGAGGAGAAACATGACTGCTACTGCTGAACCCAGGACAGTCTGCCAGTGTTTTTATTCAAAATAAGCACATTTAATAATAATAATAATCTGAAAAGATTTTGACTCTAGTGTACATGCAGTTTGAACTATGAAAATTCAAAATACAACTGAGATCAAATCTTGATCTGTAAACATACTGCTTTTCAGGCTTCTTTAATCTCAGTGCTGATGGGAGCGAGCAGCTGCCTCAGGAAGATGGTGTGCTTCGTGTTCTTGAGTGACTTGCGCTGGAGGATGGTTGTGTGAGTGGGTGATTATGTGAGCATCTGCATGAAATTCCTACACGCACCTGTTTGCCTTTCAGTTCTGAGGGAGGGGTAGTAAGTTTACACTACATGGGATTTCTTCCGCAAGGATGGACTGAGATTTGAATGTCCTGGACTGCTGCCTTTAATAGTGTATGTCAGGCAAAGGTTTCTTCTGGGGAGAGTGTTTATGGTAATAGTGCAGTATTCCCAGGATCTTGCATACAGTCAAGACCTACTGACTGATGTTACTATTTTTTATGATTGAATCAGTGGGAGCATCTGAAAAACAAATACCAGAATTATATGTTGGAAGTATCATAAAATGTAATTTCATGCAGTTGGTCCCAGTCAGATATGTATAGCTTTAGATTTGTTGTATTAAATCCATCTAGTAGTAAAGGACAGAGGCATTCATTACAAGTGTGTGTGAGTCATTCACTATGACAGGTAACTCAGAAGTAAACCTGGGGATGTAACTGAAGGACTGAATTACAGTTATTAATTGGACACATTTAGGAGATCCTCAGATAAAAGTTGTGAAGTTATCTCTTTTTTTGCCGGTGTTGTGACTGCAAGATTGATGTTCTAGGTATGTAATATTGTGGTTTAATGATTTAGGACTTAAAAAAATCCTGCATCATGATGGAGAAGCTGAAGAACAAGATTATTGCAGCTTCTCTGTTCTGGCAACTCTGAAATCAAAAGCAGCTGGTTTTGTTACTCTCTTTTTTGTTCTCTAAAGAAGGATAAATTCAGGAAAGTATTAAGAACTGGCACATACACAAGGCTGGGCTTAATTACTACAGTAGTGCCATCTAGTTACACTGTCCAAGAAAGTTAACAAGACTCTGGTTGGAGATATGACCACAGAATTGTGTAGAAATATGTGAGCTGTATTTTATTGATGTCATTTCTATTTTACTTTTTTTTCTTTTTTATAAAAAATAAAGGAGCCTCTAATCTGCTTGGAGTAAAGGGGAAAGAGTTGATACCAATAGTTAGGAGAAGCACAGCCTGCAGTCACACAGCATATAAATGGAGTTTGAAATAAAGGACTTGGGACTAACATTTGCCTTTCTATAGACAGGGTTTCACCCTACATTTATCCCCCTAACTTTCTCTCTCCATGACTGATAAATATGGTGTGTAAGGTACTTATTTAATGAAGGTTTAGCATAGAGCAGTAGATAATAAAGTAGGAAGATCCCTTTGAGAAGTTTGTTCATTTTACTTATGCATGTCCCCTGTAACAGCATTTACAGAACTGGTTGCAGTGTATCACTTTTTCACTAAAAACTCCTCTGGCATAACAATAGTTCTTGTTTCTTGCAGAACTGAAATGGATTTTTGGACATGAAAGCCTTAAGGCAATTTGGCCAAGTGGTTGACTCTTATGTTTTCCTCCCACAGAGAAAACAGCCTAAAACTCTCACAGCCCAGTCAAGAAAATATGTTGTATATGGTAATTCTCAACTGTTTTAAGTGAATGTAGCTCTGCTGAAGTCTGTGTTGCTGTGCCAGTTTGATCCAGCTCAGTATCTGACCAAAGCATATTGCAGAATGACAGATAAAAATCAAAATCTGTCTTTCCCCAGGTCTAGCCAGCTTTTCAGCAATGCTTCAAGTCAGTTCAGTTCTCTTTCCACCCAGTACTTTGCTGCACCAAAATAGATTAATGTGCAAATCTGCACTTTATTAGATGATCTCCCATGTGTATCTCAGACTTGTTATGCAGCACTGTCTAGCTGCATCTTATTTTTCAGCCTTTGCCATAAATGAATGGACGGTGTTGAACTACTTAATTATAAAGTATAGAAAGTATTTTATTCCAGTTCATGTAGGTAAGTATCTGCTTGCATATATGTTTTTAATGCACATTTGTGCATTAAAATTGAATTTGAAATTCAAGGGTGAGCTCAGGCCAAGTGCAACTTGGCTATTGACCTTACTGAAGCTCAGGCTTTTCCTATGGAGAGCAGAAGCTGAATTAGTAAACAACAGGTACAATTTGAATTGTAATGTTATTCTCCCTTGTAAGTTTGGGTTTTACTCTCAATGCCAATATGATGCTTGAGCTACTTGCTACAGAACATGTACTTCAGTACAGAAATTTTATTTGTGCTGTTGGGTATTAAAACGTAATCACAGGCACTGACTCCAGTGCCATGTTACTAGTACAGATCCATGGCTGCATCTAATAATGATCCTGACTACTTCACCCATTTTATTTAAAGACCTGCCTCGGGGCATTGGCACATCTGTAGCAGATGTATTGCATGCATTGCATAATAGAGATAAAAATAAATTGGCACTTCCTATAGTTTTAATCTGAATACCTCAAGTGTGATGAGAAGTTATTTTGTGGTAATATTTGCACACAGAAAATTGTAAGGAAATTTATCACTTGCACATACTTACAATGAAACATATCAGAAATGAGTTCAAATATGTTAAGAAACATGCATAAATTTAACAATAAAAATATTTCATTTGGAATGATATATTTACAACGCAATAGGTTTTTCTATTAATAAAATGTACTACGTTGACTATAATTTATATCTCACAATATCCTAATCCTAACAACAAATTAAAGTTTATAATGCTGTATGACACAGTTCATAAAAATTCAACCTAATAACTTTAGTTTGTTGAGAACTATGTAATGATGGCACATCTGTGAGTTGCAGAAAGTCATCTCTTTTCTTAGATAAACTTCTTTATTCTGACAGAGGAGTCAGCTGGGTGCTGTTTTAATGGTCATCTACAATAGTCAAATACTTTGCAAATGCAGAAATGTTTTGTTGGTAATGCCAAAAGAAATGGTAAGAAAGTTACTTGAGTAACTTACATACAATGTTACATAAGTGATATTTATAATTTATATCAGTGCTAAAACTAGTTATAGTCACGTAGCTTCCAGTTTTCAGTACACTTGTCAAACATATCTAAGAGGGAGTGATTTCATTTCTTTAACTGCATCAATCTGGTTAAAGCAACAGGGTTTGTAAGTGTGAAGTGGCCCTCAGAGTTTGCAGGTCTGCTGTGTAATGAAAACTTCCAACAATGAAGTCAATGAGAGTTGAAGTTTCTGCATACATCTTTCTAGTTAAAGGAAAAAAAAAAACAAAAAAACAAACAAGCCAAACAAACAAGCCAAACCCCACCAGGTATAACAAACAAAATCATCCACATTAATGCTAGAATTTTGTGTGTACCATAGTTTTGGCATCTTTAGAAGTGAGTATGTATGAAGCATATATGACAACCTTAGAACTGATATAAGCAGAGTATATAAATCCAGGAATTTCAATACAACCCCACCCATTACATTTACACTTGTTTTGCACAGTAATATGCATGACTATGTGTGTGCATATATGTATATAAAGTACCGTTGTAAGTGTACAGTGTGCCTGTTAAATGTCATGCTCAGGGGTGGAGAGGAATCAAAATTAAATCTTCGGATTTTATGGAGTATTTTGTAAGTTGAGGACTTCTTCACAGCAACTAATGCAATAACACTAAGGCAGCTGAACAGGGTGAGTACCAGTCTATATGTCAGGATTTCAGTACAGTGAGGCTTCACGGAATGTGTTACTGTATTCTGCAGCTGTTTTGCATTTGTTTCTTCCTGAGAGGCACTTAGCTCCTGTTCAAAGTGCTAACAGAGTACTGGCTCTTCACTTCAGCAGCAGCTTTCATAACATCTTCCTCTGCCAACTAGAGTCCCGCTGCAGAGCAAACATCTTCTTGGATATGAGAGGGAAAATACTTATTATCTGAACCTAAGAAATCATTTTTTGAGTAAATAAGTCTCATATTTGTTAGTTCTGCTCGTTATTTGTAAGTGCTCTTTAGAAAATAGACTTTTATGTAGCCGTTATGTTTTGCATGACTGTGTCTTACTCTTACACGTCTTGAGAAGCATGAAAACATGGCAGTGAGGTCAGATTATTGTATACGTGATGAAGGAAAAAAACATACTAGATTTCAGGCTTCTTGTTTTTCCCTAGCAGACAAATAGAAATAATTGTAAAAATTTCCATTTCTGGTGATGCCACAAGTAAATGAGCTTTAGATCATGAAGGCTTGGTTTGGTTTGTTTTAACAAGCTGGGGGTCTTTTGGGGGGTTTTGGTGTTTTTTTTTTCTCCCTGTTTGTATGTCAATTGCTCCTATGCTAGTTGGTTTCCCTGTCTTGGGACTTGAGCTGATGAAATGATGAACATTGACAATAGATAAGTATATTTTGGGGAAAAAAAAAATCGTGGTTTTAGGGTAAATAGTTTATTGTGCCTCTTCTTTTTCTTGCAGAACGGTTTACACAGTACAGCCCTAAAAACCTTAGACAAGCATGGAATAAGTAAGTTGTTTTTTCTTTCATTATTATTTTGACTCTTCAAGGATATGATTCATGCCAAGCTGAAGTTATCATAGTTGACTTAAAATGTCTTTATCCTTTTTAATTACAGTACAAATACGGAATTACTGAAGTATTATTATTTCCTGTTTCTGACAGCTTTGAATATTTATGAATTGTCAATTACCTTGTAAATATTGAGAAACTGCATAGCATCATATTTTCATTTTGGAGATGTCAGCTGGCAAGTGTATTGAGCTCACTGAAAGACGCAGTGTTACTACCTTGGGCCATCAGTTTTGAATTTTGTTTTCCCCATTCATCTGTAACAATAACGAGACCTTTAAATAATATGTTTCTAATCAGTTCTTGAGTGTTGTTTCCACATAATCATCCCCTGTTGCCAGGTCCATCTGGTCATTGCTGTGAGCTGATAACCATACGAGTTATATACCAGTTATATTTTAATAATCACAACTGAAAAAAATCAATGTGCCTTTTTCTGTTGTTTTTTTCCTTTAATGTTTCCTGAGTTTTTACATCAGATGGACACTCATATGAAGGTATTGTGCTCAAAAGCCAGAAAGGTTGCCTAATAAACAAGGAATGCCTAATCAATCATCTCTGTAAAGTTTACTAGAAGATTTCTCAGCACATGAAGAATCTTTGTAGACAGGATATTTGGGCAGCTCTATATTGAGTGATTAATATCTCTTATATTTTGAAGAAAGCATACCCAGTTGCTTTCTTCAAAATATATGAGTTGGATGCACACAGTAGCAGCTATGTCAACACCTTGTCCTGCTAGAAAAGCTGTCAGAGTTTTTCACCACTGTCTTTTCACTGAAATATTTTGCAATCAGGCTAAGCCTTTGCTGCACCAGAATTGCTGTTTTCTTTCTGATACTCATTCTGAATTTTATTGTCGGTAGCAACTGGCTGGCTGGTAATTTTCCAGGCAGTTCAACAGACAGCAGGAGTCTGAAGCATCTCCTCCTCCAAGTTCACCACTGAAGTTGAAAAATGTTTTGGTGAAGGAATGTGTTTATTATAAGGAAAAAAAGTTACTGATATGTGATGAGGTTTGTATTTACTTTGCTATTCTATTATTTTTTCTCCATTTGCTCCTTTCCAAACCAATTTGGTCCAATGTTTTGGACTGAAGCACAAAGGCATTTTTCATTTTAAAACAAACAAGCCCAACAACTTCTGAAATTGTGGTTAACTGAGGGAAGAGAAGTCTCTTAATGTAATACGACCATAGCTAAAATTAGGTGTTAGTTGTTGGATGTGATACCAAACATGTTCGTTCTTTGAGTCAGAACCTGTATGTCTGCAGAGCCAGGTGTCCTTCATAGGTATTCTTCATGACTCCGTCGCTTGCTCTGCATAACTACTGGAGCCTCCATGATTACAAGTAACTTTCTGATTCCTCCAACTGGACACATAAAGCTGGCACTGAAGCCAGTGCAGGCCATCACAAAGGTTAAGTGTCACCTACCTGAATTGATTCAATTTCAACACTTGAGAGGAAAGAAAGT
This sequence comes from Pezoporus flaviventris, assembly GCF_033815535.1. Classification (NCBI taxonomy): domain Eukaryota; kingdom Metazoa; phylum Chordata; class Aves; order Psittaciformes; family Psittacidae; genus Pezoporus; species Pezoporus flaviventris. The sequence continues at coordinate 15,599,503 of NW_026892595.1, forward strand.
TTCTAGCTTTTTTTATTCAGACTGGGAGCCTAATTTGGTGTCTTTTATGGAAGAGTCCATCTCCGGTTTACTTCAGAGGGATGAACAGGAAGAGCAATGTCACTTATAGTGGCTTTTGTGAGTTTTGCCAGTTCTTGTGATCCTTGCAGGCATCCTGCAATATTTGACTCTACTTCAGTCTTCCTGCTTGGAATAATATAATTCCCTGAAAGTCACAGCTTTCATTTTTAAAAGTCAGTCACTAGAATTTTCTATATTCTGTCCTTGAACAATGAACAAACTTGCAAGTTCATTTTTTCTTTGAAAGTAGTTAATGAAATCCAAAAGCTTGGAAGAAGCAATTATGTTGCAACATAGGCAATTAGGTCTGGATTGGGAAAGAGGGACAAGGAAACTAATATGGATGTGAGTGTGTTTGCTTGGGGCCATATATTTCCGTAAGTAATGTGAATAGATTCTGACACTCTGTTCCACCCATTCTGCAGGCTTGGACTGAATGTTTCTCTGTATTTTAATAGCAGTTAGACCCAGCACTATCTCCTCTACATGAATAAGTACAATAATAATTTGAATTTTAAAAGTTGCTTTCATTTATTTCTTTCAAGGACATTGCATGAAAGTTTTTTCATAAAATAAACAAGCAAGCAAGCAAACAAACAAAAAAAGAAACAAACAAAAAACCTCCCCACACCAACAAAAACTAACACCCCCCCCAAACAAAAAAAAAAAAAAACACAAAACAAACAAACAAAAATAACCAAACAATTTGCTTAGCACAAACTCTCAGTCTCTGAGATTTCATAATTGACACAAGTTATGATCACATCACAGGCTGACTCAAATAAGTCCTGAGCTTTATAACATATAGGAAACCTCTTCGAAAATATTTATACAGTTTCAGTGCTCCATGCATAAAGAAGGATTTACAATTTCTCAGAATAAATGAAGGGATTCAAAGAGTGAAAGCAATGACAATACACAGAGTTCATTGCTTCATATTGCAGTTCTACTACAATAGGAAATACTCAGTGCCTCAAAATTATGTATCATTTACATTCAAAACGTAAAGGATTTTCTTTTTTTCTAGTGTAAGTCTTTATTTGTGTGCTGTATTAGAGTGCTGTTGCTTGCACAGCTGTAGTTAAGGATATATAAACATTTCTGTTACAGACATCATATTCCCAAGGGTTTCTAATACAGCTATAAAACTTAATACATGGACAGAGTGATTCATTCTAGATTTTTTCTTTCTTTGTTAGCATGTTTCAAAAAGCAGTAATCTCTGATCTTAAAAAAAAAAACAGAAATTTTTAAACTTCCCAATTTAATTTGATGAAGATTGCCGATGTCACAAAAATGTCCCATGTGAAACAGAATTGTTTTAAGTGCAGTTGGGATAAACATGAGACCTAAGACATAAAGCCTTTTGTTTTTACATGTGTATTGGTTTTGTTGCAGAGTTACTTCCTCTCGACATTATAGTACCTTTGAAAGATACAGCTTAAAAACCAGTGTTTGTGGTCTTGGAAAGATTTATGTGTGTGCTTAAACTCCTCTGACATGAAGCCCTGTTACTGCATTTTATAAGGGGGAATATTGAGATTAAAAAAAAAACTATGGAATTTTTCACACAGAAACTGTTATAGAAACTTTAAAACAGAGCACAACATTGAACTTTGTGCTCCCAAACTGGAAGAGAACACCTTTAATTTTATAAACACAATAAAGCTTTCACTATCTACTGTTCCATCTTTCAGGCAAAGTCTGGCCCTTTATTTTGTTCGTATATATGTTTTGAGGTCCTGGCATGGAAGAGTGAGAATATGGGTTTAGAAGTCTTCAAAGAGACTCGGTTTATGTAAGGAGAGGTTAGTGAGAAGGGAGAATAACACTCTTCCAACATCTACAGAGCCAGCTTCATGTCTGTCAGGACAGAAGGAACAGAGGCAAAAAACTGCAACACCAAACCTCCCCAAAAGCCACAGATGGTCTATTGGAGGCAAAATAATTGTACCTGATTGACTAAACCGGCTTCCACAAGATGTGAATTTTAAAGGCAGAGACAGACAATGGAACAATGATGGACACAAGCCAGTGGCTCTTTAATTCCTAGTCTAACTGGAAATTAACTAAAAAGTATGGAATGTAACAGCAGTGACAAAGTGAAACCCAGAAGGCTCATTATGTAGTAAGTCAGATCCCTAAAATTCTTAAAATAGAATTGGTCACAATAATAGAGACTACTTTTGGGAAGTGTACTTTTGGGAAATAATGTATGCACCACTTCTAGTGTATTAAGTTTTTTGGAGACTTTAACACTGGATTTCTTCACTGGTTGTCTAAAGATTATAAAGAGAATATTTGCTAGATAAGAAGTGGTTTATAAATTTTGCAAAAATGCTTATAATGTTAGGAAACAAAACTTGCATTGACATTTGCTTCTATCTAGTGTGAAGCTTCCCCTACATTTCATGACCTAACATATTGTGGAATGCGATTATAAAATACTGGTTTAAAAAGAATTAAGATGTGGTAATCTGATCTTCCTATAGAATCCATAATGAATTATATTTTAACCTTTTTTCCTGAACTTTTCTGTTCAATTATCTCTACACAATAAAAACCAAGAACAGCTCTGCCTTCAGAATGCAGTGCAACCTCTTTCAATTTGTAAAAGCTTCTCCACAATAATAAACCCTTACAGAAGAATAACAAAAGAGAACTAATTATCCTTGTGTATATTTGGTAGGATATAAAAAGCTTTTTCAGATCCTTCTGTCATAATGGGTTGTATTGTGAGAAATTAGGTTGGAAAGAAAAGGTGCTGTTGAAAACAAATTCTGCTCTGCATAAATAGAACTACTGCTTCGTAATTCCCCAACATGGCAGTATTTATTATATAAATAACACTTTATTCTCACGGCCAGTCCCACTGCTGGGGATTTCTTCCGTTAACAAGATAGCCTCTGTACTTGAGAACTCCCCTCCTGAGGCCAGGGTGTTTAAAAGTTGCATTCCAGGATGAACTGGCCTATTTTGGGGCTGTTATTCAGTGAAAACTTCCTGAAGAACTCAATTTGAGTGAACAGAGACAAGTCCATATATTTTGGGCCTGTATTTCATTTCAAGAATGACACAAACTATGGAACTGTTCAGAGCTGAGCCTTGGGAAGGATTTCTGGTTTGGGCTTCTGTTGGTTGGTTGAGGCTTTTTTTAAGAAAATCTTTGCCTTAGTGGGGTTTTGACTAAAGACAAAACTTTCTCATAATTGTCACTTTTATCCCCTTCACCTCCTGTCTCTTCACCGGAGTTTCTCATTGAAATGTAGTCTGTAGTGCCATAGAATATTCAAGCTCTCAAGCACAGCAGGAACAAAAAGCTTTTAGTGTTGTCATTGCTAAAACCTTTCTGCTGGATACAACTAAGCAATGAGAATTTAAAGCTATACCTATGCAAAAGGTGGATTACATGTGTGCGACTGTGTACAGTTAGAGTATGTTGAGGTTGCACTTGAGGAGTGATCAGGAATCCTGCTGCGGGGGGGGGGGGGGAGCATGGGGGGAAACCGGACACAAAATGAGAGGATTTTGCACATTTGTGGTTTCGAGGCACATGAACCTGCCTCTGTCTCCTGGTTTGCCGTGATATTGCTGTACTGAAAGAAACAAACTAAACCTTTTTAATTTCCCGTTTTGTTTCGTATTTCACATAAACACTCCTTTATCAGTCGTTACCTTTTGCCCGAGGGAGTTTAGGAATCCCAGCATGACAAAGCGACCACAGCCTGCAGCACAAACAAGAAGCCATTTACCAGGACCAGGACACAGATTTATTACACACACGCAAACCCCCAACTTCCCCAGTGTCCGATCGGTTCTCCGGTATCAGACACTCGGCTATCTCCGGTATCTTCCCCTCAGGTGCGGTAGCCGCGGGCCGTGAGGGGACGCGGGAGAGCGGCAGCCATAAGGCGACAGCGCGAGGGGGAGCGCTCGAGCTGGCACAGAGGGCCCTCAGCGCAGGGTGGGGAGGAGGCAACGGCGGAGGCCGCGTTTTGGTTGCAAATGTTTTCCTAACGCTGCTTGTTTGTTTATTTCAGTACTTAATGGGGTTTATTACAGTAATTTCAGGGTGGTGGAAGCTGCTTGTTTGCACTTCAGTGCTTGTGTGTGTGTCTGCTTCTGTACACTACACCCGCTTAGTACCGTTTCTGGTTCCGTACAGGGAGCTCAGCTGCAGCCGTGCAAAAGGCACCGCTCTCAGCCGAGGAGCGGCTAGTGCTAAGCTGAAATGCGCTGCAGGTTGTGTCAGCCCCGTAGTAGTGAATTCTGTAGTGCCGATTAAAGCCATTGACTGAGAAAGATCTCTGGATTTCCTTCGTTCATCCGTTTGCCAAGTTGAAAAATTCCTTACAATTTATATTTGAATGTTTCTGTGAGATTGGAATGACTGCAAATTGCTCAAATGTTACACCTTTTGAAACTTGAGAGGGTGGGAAGAGTATTCATAAGAGATCTCATTGATAGAATATTTATCCTAACATTCAATTTATTTTTGTTTTATTCCAAATTTCTCCCCCTTCCACCCCCTTTTTGTGATGCTAAGCCTTAGGTATTGTGTTACATCCTCTTGGCCCAGTTAAAAGTAGTAATAAACCTCCTAATCTGAACCACAATAGCCTAATAACTCTATGTTTCATTAGTAAAATTAGATTGTTACCATCCTATACCTTACTCATCTGTGACAGCTGTGAAAGCACAGCCATAGCATACATGGGTGTTCTTTGTTGTCTTCTGCATCATTTAATTCAGTTTCTGACATTGGACTAGTTTGTTGGCATTACTATCTCTGAACCTATCCATATTTTGGGTTATTCTTCCCTGGTAGTTAATGGTCTGTAGTTCTCTTTGCTCTATCTTATTTGTAGGCATTTTTTGCCCACGTATATCACTTTTAGCTTCTTTGCACTAATTTCTTTGTCTTATATGGTGTTTCCAACATTTAGTTCATCTAAGAATTGACTCAGTATGCAGTGTATCCCTTGGTCCAGGTCATAATAAAGATGTTAAATAAAACTGTGACTAACGCTAATCCCTCTGGCACGCAGCTGGACACTTCCCTTCAAATCCATATGTTGCCACTCATCCTTACCCATTGCTTATGGTCTGTTATCCAGTTTTCAGTCCATGAGATAGTGTATCATATCTCAGCTCTTTGGGGTTTGTCTACAGAGCAAGATTTCTTAAAGCAATTGCATCGCACATTATCTCCTGTCGCTTTATTCCACCAATGATTAAGTCCATTTTTTAAAATAACTGATTTATCTGATGTGTTATTCATTAGTCACATTTTCTTTCTTTTGATTGCCATTTTGTCTTAGTTTTTTCCTAAAACAGGTTTTGCTTCCATATTGTTTGTTTTGTTTTTACTGCCTATATTGTGTGTCAGCACCCAGCAAATATTTGCCAAGATAGTCTTCCTTATTTAAAAATCAGAAAGGAAGTATATATATATATGTTTTTTAAGTCTAATACAATACTTTACAGACAAAAATTAGCTAACATTACAGTAACTTATCTGCAGTAATAACCCTGTAAACAGAAATGAGGAAAGAGAACTAACTCTTCTTGCAGAGGTTCCCTGGAAAGACTTTTAAAAGGTGCCTTACATTTGTTTGGTATCCTCACTAATTCCTTAAGAATTCCTTAGGATATTGAGACGTATATCAGATAGACATGTTTATTTGGTGTTTCCAGGCATAATTTTTTTTTTTTCAAAGTATGTTCTTCATTAATGTTTTTGAGTACTTACTGATCAACTCTTTTCAGATGTTTCCAGTTGTTCTTTCTTCTTACGCATTTCTACATGCCAGTGTTTTAATAATTTCTCAGAATTATGTTTCTGGTAGTCTGTTACTCGTATGTTGCCATAGTGTCTGGGTTCATTTCTTGGTTTGAAGTCTAATACTTTCTGATCAGAGGCACCAGGCATCATTATATCCTCACATTCCTAGTTCTGCCCTCTTGCTGCAGTTCTGTACTGTTGGCCTCTCTACTGAAATCTTTCTTCTCTAGATAATGATGTTGCTGACAAAATTGAGTCTCTGGGATGTGTTTTAAAAATATTTGCCCGAGGAATTGAAGACATATTGTGAAGGCAGTAATGTAAGTGAAGTAGACCTTACTGCTGTGTCTCTCATTATTTGTATGTAGCCATTAAAGACAAGATTCTTCCAAAATGAAGCCAAAATGATAGGCGCCTGAAGAATTGGGCTGGCATTCAAAACTGCCTAGTGCTAAGCCACTGCTGTTGGCATAAGTGGCTTGATATTATCCACTGCTTTTTGTCATGCATTACAGATATTTGTTCCTTAACAGTTCCTATGATTCTCATTTTAGGGTCTCAGAAATGTATAGAATTTAGAGAGACAGCGCAGGCAGGCAATAAATGTAATAATTTCATTATGCTACTGAGTTTTGTCATCTCTACAGATAGTTTAAGCCAATCTCAAAGCCCATGCTGTTTGGCTCTGTTGCCAGCCGAAGACCTACAGACAGTAGGTTTCTGCAGTGGTACAGACATCACGAAGTATCTTTACCTCAGATAAATATTTTTTTAACTGACTTTTATGATGATTTGATGTGGGGTTTTGAGCATAATTCTTAACACCTACTTTTTTGAGGTAGGATGGTAATTGTAAGTATTTACAGGTTGCCATTCGTGAGACTGTCCTGAGACCATCTCCCAAAATTCATTACAACTTTGGCAAGAAAATCTTAATTGCCTCCTTTCCTGCAATTCTAACTATGGCACATCATGTATCTGCCTTCAGATTTCTGACTTCTTTCCTATCGTATAGGATAGAGAAGCAAGAATTTTTCTTTTCTTTTTTTTTTTTTAAATTAATGATACAAAAACAAATGGCATTTTAGGAGACTCGTGAAAACAGTAATTTGGTTTCAAAGCTTGAAGCTATTTGCTAGCCAAACGGTTTTCATAGTTAAATTTAGTGATTTCTGTAAATAACGTACCTTTTAAAGTTTGAAGCTATTGTTTGAGAATGTGAAATGGCTGCAGGCTGATCGTCATGTATGTATGTTCAGTGTCTGTTTGACCTGTGTGTCAGAAAGGGAAGATAGGAGACAGTAATCCTTGCTGATGCATTAAAATGGAGAGGTTACATTATGTATCCTCAGCAACACACTGTGAATAGCGAGCCTCGGTACAGGGCTGGTGCACCTGTCATTGCTGGAGGGCAAAGAGGCAAGTGGTTCCAAAGGGAACTGACCTTTTTCATTCAGGCATTGAGTCAATCCCATATCCTAAGGCACACATTCTGTGTTAAAATTATTATAACTCTCTTGGTATTATGCTGAACAACAGACTGGTGAAAATCTATGTTAAAAAACCCAAACAAAACAAAGCAAAACAGTGATGGCGATGGTAGTTTGCATATTGTTTTTAATTAAGCCTTCATAGGAAATAGATATATTCTGTAATTTTGAAAGACATCACTAAAACAGTTATGTTCTCTGATAAATTTAATAAAGAAATTGAAATGTTTTTTGTCTGAATTAGCAGCTGGATACCCAAATGTAAATGACAATATTTATCACTAAATGTGATTCTCAAGAAAACTGCATCCTTTAAAATACTCTAATGTATAATACAGTGTATATCCACTGTCTGCCACCTCAGCTGAATTTGTATCTGTAAGATCTGATTTACAAATAGACAACTTTCTGTTAAATTATTCACATCTCATAATAATTGATGTAACAGAGTTGATCTTATGCTGGAGCATATTTGATCATAAATTCAATGAAAGCAGCCACCATCTTTGTGATGTTTGTCCAGCTAAATCCTTCAGTGAATAAAATAATAAAGATGCCAGCTGTGTTTGTTTTATGATCATGGCTGCAATAGGAAGCTGGAAATACAAATGAATAAAAGCTCTAATTTTTCACGTTGGATTTAGAAACTGAGAATCTTGCTGCAAAGAATTTAAGTGAAAAAAAATGATTTCTTTCACATTCTCATGAAGGTATTGTTTGCTTTTTTGTTCCTATTGTTTAGGAATCCAGAATATTTTTTAAATACTGTTATTGTTTGGACCCAAACTTATGAAATCCAAGGAAATCTTGTAAAAATAGATGAAATTTATGCTTTTCTGTCTGACACTATTGCAAGTTAAGAATGGGCCATTATTTTGCATTGCCTACTTTGGTTAGATTCTATAGCAATCTTAAGGCTCTGCTTCCTACTGCATGCTGTTAGTGTGCCTCAATCTAATTTCACCACTCTGACATAAAAACTCGTGCTCCAGATTATTATTGCCTTTTCTTCAGCATCATGACTTTTGTAAAATAGTGTTATATTCTAGTTTTGTTTCTTTCATATTTGATCCTTTAAGTGCCCCTGAGTCAAGCTTTATTCTGCAACCGTGAGGGCACGAATCTTCCCTGAGATGTTGACAGGCAGTGTTTGGTGAATATAATTTTTCTGTCAGCTAGAGCCTACATCTGTACTGCTAACTAAAGGAGAGACAGGGACAATCTTCTGGCCCCGAGGCCATGTGGCAGACCTTAGCTACAGCTCTGCTAAGTAACACTTGGGCATACATCTCCTGTGGGCTTTATGTCATCCCCACGCAGCTGCAGGTACAGTTATTATCCTGGATGTGTTTGGTATTAGTTTCTTAATTCTAAATTTCCAGCATAACATAAGACCTCTATTGTAGGCCATGGGAATTGTGTTTTCTAAAGTAAGACTGAAGGTAGTGTATTTCTCATCCTGTTTGTAGGAGCCCGGAACATGCTGCCTTTTGGGAATGGTCCCTGGCATGGGTTGTTCCGTGAACTATGCCTAGGAGTGATTTTGGAGAGTGCTAGTTGGCATGGATCAAACAAACCAGGGGGCAATGTGGACGCTCAGTAGCTGAGCGGTCAGGCTCTCTACCTAGCCCTGCTTTATTCAGCAATATAAGCTTCAGCAGAGGGATTCTTACTATTCCCTGCTCTGTGCTCACTTGAGCATATTCCCAGTGAAGTTTCTCCTCACTGTAGTGCTAGCATGCTTAGTCACCTAGGCCTGAAGCTGTGGGGATGATTTTTGTCTTTCCTTTCCTGTCCCATGCACTGAGACTGCTATATATGCTTTACTTTTTTTTGCCTTTCAAGCTTTTCCAAGAGACTCTTTTTCCTTCCCCAACCACCTCCGATCTCGATTATCATGATATACATCTCATGTCCTCTCATGACCAGCAGCCTTCTTCAGATCATACCAAAAACAACCAGTAAATTCAGTTTATTTTTTTTGTGAATTGCTTAGCTGTCCTCCCAACACTGACTGTTTCACTCTATTGTTCTTGAGCTCCCTCTTATCTTTTTTGGAATCCTCCATAATTACAGCTCTTTCTCTCTTACTTCACAAAGCTGTATGTTTGCTCCTATTCCCTATTCTTAAATCAGTGATCCCTTTCTCCTATTTAGGCCTTCTCCTGTCCCCTAGATAATTCAGGTAGACACAACTGCTTCTTCCTTTCTGGGAAGAATCAGATGGCTTGTGCCCAGACAGTCCGTTCACAAGTTATTTGTGGTACTTTTCTCCGGCCTTCTTATTTTCAGTTTGGAAGCTGATAATACTAGTCCTTCTCTGCCTAAAATGCCTACTTTCACCAAAGCTCAATATCCATTTAGGACCCTGCAGTGGGACCCACATGTTTATTTACCTGCCCATCCCACTTTGGTGGCAGCACATGTGTCCCAGAGCTCCATGGATTCCACAATTCCACGTGTGCAAAATCTTTTGAAAGTCCAAAAATCCAACTGCTTAGTTTGGGTCACTAGAAGTGGCCTGAGCTCTACTGGCAGTCAATTTTTAGTGACAGCTGGGTCTTTGGGAAATTTGACCTTTAATGGTCACTATTATAGGCAACAATTTTGATTTTAGTTCTTAAATCACCTGTACTGATTTATGCCTAAATATCAGTCACTCCCTGTCTCTCTTTTATACTACTTTAACAGGTTAGGATTTGCAAAAATAGTTCAGGATTGAGTTCTTCCTTACTGCAAGCTGATTTCTTAGTGTCAGCACTGCGTGCTCACTCGTATGTGTGTACAAGCACTTAAAATTGACATAGTTCAGTAATTGATAGTTAAAATATACAGATTTTGTGACTTGGTTGTTCACCTCCAACCTGCTTATAGTTAAAAAGGCATAAACTGTTGTGTTAAATCTGAACAACTTTTTAAAAAGTCTTCAATACAGGTACATGTGGATATGTAATGTTTCACTTTTTCTAACAAAACACTGCAAAATCATGTTACTTTTTTCCCAAATTACATACTAGAGCGAGATCATTGTTTTCTCATTCTATCATGGTCTCTGTGCCTAAGAAACCCTCGAATGCACTTTTTTCCCCTGTTCAAGTTCAAAGTCAAATTCAGACTTCTTTTAACAAATTGGCACTAGCACATTTGTCTCTTAACAAGTATTAATGCTGTTGGTATCAGGCACTGGATTTTCATTCTGCCAGCTGGAAGATGACCTAATGTTCCCTTTAGAAAGTATCTGTCTATGTTAGTGTAAAGAGAAACAGTGGTGTGCTAAATCAGGAGAGTGAATCTGGAGAAGAAGCTGGTGCAAATGTGACATCCCATCCTGTGTGTTCCCTTAACATCACCTGAACCAAGTACCTGAGGGTCAGGGAGCTGCAACTAGTTCTGTGTCATGTAAGTCTGTCTAAATGTATGGGTGTAATAATACATAGTACAGAAATTTTGACTGCATAGCTTTCAACATATTGCCCATATGCTCTCATTATCTTGGTCTCCTCCTCTCAGTGTTTACTAGTTCTGCATCATTTCCCTGTCATGTCTTAGCTTAGGAATATAGCTGCAAAACGACCAGGATGCCTACTTGTATGTAATTGCTTAGTCTTGTTGGGTTCAGAAAGGTGGCTCATGTACATAGTTAAATACATGCATATGCTTGGGGTCTGTCTTCCTGAGCTTTCTAGGCTTGAGGCATTCTTTCTGCCTCCAAATCTCTCTCCACCTTTAATGAGCTGTATAAATAAATACAAAGTACTCCTGTTCATGCCATATCCATAAAAATACATTTTATTAGCTGAGAGGTATACAATCATAGGAAAGATCAGACCCATCTAATGTTTTAGGGAGCTGTGGGAGGACAGGACAAGTAGCTGCTTCCACGTGGTTGATGGACCCAAGGCCCCAGCAAGACAGATTTGTAGGTTAACTGTGATAGATGATCTTTGGCTTCACTGAGTAGTGAGGTCACCCTTCTTGGGGTACTGCCTGCGTGCTGCAGCCTTGCAACAAATTGTTGTTGAAGTACTGAGCAAACAGACCAGTTCTGATTTACATTAGAATGAAATTAAGACTTTTTAAACCCAAAATGGCAAAATATCAGGCAAGAGGCAGAGATTTATAAGGCAGTACTAATGTTTATTTACTAGAACATAGCTGGTTTTTTTTTCCTTTTTTTTTAGTTTAGTTTTCAGATGGTCCAAAAAGCTTGTTTTTCTTTCTGTAGTCATTTAATAAGGGAAAATAGGGCAAAATTTGTTTACTGCCTTAGTGGCTGCACCCACTTGACAAATTTGAAATTCAGAGTTTGGTTATTTTTGGGGGGGGGAAGTATTTTGCTTGGATTTCTTTGGAGATTAACAATCCAGATTGTCAAGGGTGGGAGGAGGAAAAGCACAGAGCTTTGACTGTATTGTGTGCCAGAGGTTTATTTCAGCTATTTCTAAGTTGGGGGGGGGGGGGCGGGGAAGGGATTATTCCCTCCTTTTTTTGGCTTATGTCCAACCAGTGAAGAAATAAATATGTGAAGAAAGAATTCTATGGAATGTTAACTCCACTGCTGTATTTTCTTCCTTTTATCATGCCCCAAGATTCAGTGAAGTTGATATAAATTCACCATGCCTTCTTTTAAAAAGCATAACAGAAAGGCATTCTTCCTTTAAGAGTCAGACTGTAAAAGGTGATTTTCTTTCACTCAGTTTGGTTTAAGCCTGTAAAAAGCATTAAGTGAAAAATCTGATATATTTGTTAGGGCATTTATTGCATTACTAACTTATATTTTCAGTTCTCAGTGAAAGGTTTATGGAGAACATAAACCTTGAAGAGTTTTTGTTCAGGATTAAAGATATATTTTCTCCATTTTCTGGTGAAATAATAGCTCATAAAATGATTGGGGTGTTAGGAATTATTTTTAGCTCTATTTCTTTTCCAAGGGTATTCTGTTCAACTTGTTGAAGTGCATGAAGGAGGCCTTTAAAAAACACTCACCTTGATCAGAAGATTCGTGCCCTTTAAACAATTTCGCAACAATCAAAATCATCTGATTAGGTATCACTGCTGTGTTGTTTTCCTTCATTAATTGCACTTACAGCAAGCAAAGATCTCCCAGTAAACTGTAAATTTAGTATATTCAGAAGGAGTCTGTCGTGGTTAAAGAACACACCGTGTCTTCCATAATTAGTATCTTTAGTACTGGACTGGTTGGGATGCTCTAAGAATTAAAATAACTGGTGGTAGCATGTAAAATCAGAAAGAAGTAATGGCTGAATTCTTTCTCAGGCAAAATGGTAAAAGGCATGTTCTGATTAAAATTTCTCAGGAAATATTTCCTGGGAAGTACCTGAGAGAAGCTGATGAAAACTGAGTGAAATAATGTGAAATACTTGAGGTATTCCTCTTTTAGTTTAAAGAAATAGTTGTAGTTTTAAAAGGTAGCAGAGCACTGTACCTAGCAGCCATGTTGCCTGGAATATCACAACCTCAGAATTCTCAGGAATTAAGGAAGTTACATGATTGTATCGCAGAAAGCCAAACTCTCAATAGCTTAGAATATGCTATCATTGGACATATATTGTATATTTGCTGATTAAATAAGCTTATTTTACTTACCTTTAATGTACCCCATGCAGACACCTTAGTTCTTGCTTCATTTCACTCTCCAGCATATATTCTCCTGGCAAAAAGATACATAGTATCAAATGTAAACCTTGTTCTGTATCAAAATTATATGGAACAAGTAGGGGAAAACACATGCAATACTGTCAATAAATAGTGTTGGCTGCCTTCATGCCCTAGGCTCTTAATAGCTGGTACTGGGTTTATTTGGAAGGTTTCATAGCCCAGCATAGTTATTCTGAGGCGTCAGAGCAAGAGCTAGTCCTGGTGCATCTCAGGCTATAGAAGGATGAAACTCAGGATACTGTTAAGTCTGTTGTATATCGATTGATTCTCTTTAGGATTAACATTTAAAGCTCCAATCAACAAAACTCATTTTTTAGGGGTGTTGTGTTCTGTAACAGCATTAATGTTCTGCTTCCTATATGAATCAAACCTTTCAAGCTGGATATTGCAAGCAGTGTTGTGTTGTAGAATACATCTGAAATAGACGCTAAACCACATCAAATCTAGTGAAGAAAGAGTTAGGGGAAAATAGACTCATGTAAGTTTTTGACTTGAGTTGCATTTAGTGATGGCACATGCCTTACAAATGGTTTTATGATCTAGTCATGACTGAGCTTACTGGCCATTATCAAATGTGAATTGCTGTGAGAGGTTAGATCACTTCATTGTGTAGTTTAGGTGTGACTAAACTGAGTCTCTGAAGCCTCATGTGAGTCATGAGCAGTTTAAGTAAGCATCTTAATTCTCCATTCTGAGAAATTCAGGAGCTGCAACTATAATTATGGCTTACCTACTTGGTCAGTAGGTTCTTTAAAAAATTTACCCAGTGCATAAAAATTATATACCTAGAGGTCAATCTATATTAATGAAAAGAGAAAAATAAGCAAACAAAACAAAACCCACAAACAAAAAATCCAAATGAACCAACCAAACCCTAGTTGCCTGTATTGTTAGAACCATCATTTGTTACATTAATTTTTCATGAAATGCTATTCATCTTGGCTGCTTTCCAGCTAATGGCATCTGTGCAACTGTCAAGTGAGAATTAGTTCAGACAGGTCAGGGTTATTATTACCTTCCTGGAATGCACTGAATGAACTTGCCTCCACAGCTTTCCAAATGGAGCTCTGACCTCTTTTACATCAACATTAACAGCAGTACCAAAGAATCAAACATAATCAAATGGAGCTCTGACCTCTTTTACATCAACATTAACAGCAGTACCAAAGTATCAAACATTATCTCTGTTCTGTGTCTGTGAATACTTAGCATTGGCAGTCATAGAATCATAGAATCATAGAATCATAGAATAGTTAGGGTTGGAAAGGACCTTAAGTTCCACCCCCCCTGCCATGGGCAGGGACACCTCACACTAAACCATCTCACCCAAGGCTTTGGCCAACCTGGCCTTGAACACTGCCAGGGATGGAGCATTCACAACCTCCCTGGGCAGCCCATTACCAGTGCCTCACCACCCTAACAGGAAAGAATTTCCTCCTTATATCCAACCTAAACTTCCCTTGTTTAAGTTGTAACCCATTACCCCTTGTCCTGTCACTACAGTCTCTAATGAAGAGTCCCTCCCCAGCTTCCCTATAGGCCCCCTTCAGATACTGGAAGGCTGCTATGAGGTCTCCACGCAGCCTTCTCTTCTCCAGGCTGAACAGCCCCAACTTTCATGGCTTTTGTATTAAGAGTAAACATCTTGACCACGTTTTTAGTACTTAATCAGGTAAGACTGTTGATGCTGTGATATGGTAATATAATTAAAAGGGATCATGCTAATTTCTAAATTCCAAAGAGATAGTTCTATACACCCTTATCAAAATCATGCGTGTCTGAAGACTGTGGAGTGCAGTGTTGTGCAGAAGCACAGAGCAAGGACAGATACTGGGAGCAGTATAGCCACGTTAGTGCAGGATTTGCCACAGCCTAGCTCATGTAAGAAGCCTGAGCAGGATATTTTACTAATGTGTCAGTCTTGCTTCTAGTGAGGTACTGAGCTAGAAGAGCGCAATTAAGCCGATGGCCTATGAAACCTGGAGACTACTTTCCCACCATGCATTTGTATAGAGCTCAGTGTTTCTGAATCTAAACTTCTGCCAGCACCTCATTTGGGAAGAGCACAAGAGGCATTGATTATTTTGAGATAGGCCTCTCCTAAAGATCATGCAAACCCAGCACAATGTTAGGACTGCTGTTGTCAGCCCCATGAGGGTGTAGGGGACAATCCCAACACTGAAGTGTGGTTCCTGTGACTGTGCTTGACTGACATGTTTGCTATACAGTAAGGCTTGAAGTACCGCTACACCGTGCTGTAAAGCAAATGCTGTATTTTGTGATTGATCAGCAACAAGTAAAACCCTGCTTCAGTAAGCCTTCAAAAGCTTTTGTCTCTCTTTGTTCATCAGTTTTAGTTCTCAGTAACCTCTGTGTAAAACACTGAAAAAATAGTAATGTCTTTATTCCATTAGATTCTCATCTTGAGGTGCCACTTTATGCCTTCATCTGTATCAAAAGCTAAAAGCGTTGCATCAAAACTTGTGTTCACTTGTTGCAGTGGTTTCATGATGGCTAAATAAACTCTACAAAAGCTCCATGGAGGCACACCAGGCACGTTAGGGAAGCAGCTTCTGCATGCTGGAGCTGGCACATCAGGTCTTTGAAGACGGTAGGTGTTCTCAGCATGGCTGAAACAACAGAAAAGCTGTTGATATTTAGTAAAAAGGAAATGTTACTTTAGGTAGGCCCTCCTCCGATTTTTGTGCTGCGTAGCTGCTGCTAGTAGGGTCGCACATATATTCAGAGATGCAAACTATTAAGGCATGTGAGGGCATGTCTGTATCAGCTGGCCAGAAGATAATGAATTTGGAAAGAAAACATAAACTACAATATATGGTGTTGATACAGTTTTGTCTCAGAAATCAGGAGAGGCGTAAAGCCTGTTACAAGGGGAAAAAGCTGCCATCCTCAAGCAGACTTGGGTGAAAATGGGGAATGGAACCCTCATGGCAGTGCAATAGCAGGTGAGATACCACAGGGACTGTACAGGAGGTCTGTTGTTGAGGGGACCACGGCATCTTCTGTGAAACAAGCTGGAAGGGTTGCTGTGTGCCCTGCCTGATTTGCACCAATTTGTTTATTCTCTTCATGCCATTAAAATTTAAACTCTGCTAAATGTTATGATTGTTCAGGTTAACTGTGGTTTTGTCTTTCAGCACTTCAGGTTGCAAGAGATTACTTAGAATAAAAGCGATCTGAGATTTCCAAAGGGAATTAGGTGCCTCTCTCCTCTAGGCCATGCTATAAAAGTCAATCGAGAAATGAATTAATGATATGCTGTGAGAGTCGTATCTTCACATGGAAAATATGCACAGTAAACGATTTTTGCTTTGGGAAGTATTTACCTCATGCTGTTAGGAGTATATAGACAGTGTATTATCTCCATTTGTTTTAATGCCCATTTGTCTTAATTATTAATGTGAATTTGAGCTGCCTTCTTCATTGCATTTAAAAGCAAATCACCCCAAGTTCAGGAGTTCATTGCACATGCCCGAAACTTTTTTTTCTCAAGAGCTTAAACAAAACTTTCAGTGATCTTAGTCATGTTCTGCTTGACCAAATACTGACCTTCCTCTGCAGCAGAAAGACATTTAAGCCTGTTTTCTGAAATTAAATCAAATTCTTGTAATCCAATGAGATTTACAACTGCTCAAGTCTAGTCAGATTCATATATATTTAAAGTGAGACAAGTTCATATGGTGTTTGGTTTTCTTGAGCTGAGACCATATATAGCTTTTGGGATTAAGTTGAAAAGCAGCGAGTTTCATAGATGTCATCAGAGTAGGTGTGTAAAAATATTCCTAATCTTTATCAGAACAATACTTACATATTCTGCTGTATGCCACATTTCTGAAAGTATGTATGCTGTCATGGCTGGTAACTGTTCCTCAGTGATTAGTGTGACATTAAATGAAGCGTGAATATTGAGACTTGCCATATCATGCATGCTAAGTTCCTATATGGCCCAACTACTGTGAGACAAAACATGCTATTATGTTTTAGACACAAAGCCATATTGTATGAAATTCCATCCTGTCACATACTGAAGGAGGTATATTTAAAAATCCATTTTTTTTCTTTAGTTCTTTTTCTTAACTTTTCTGCATTAGATATTTAACTACTGAACCCCATCAGAAAATTCAGCCTTTTTCCCTATTGAGGAATCATGTTTCAAACACATCAGACAAATTGTTAATGCTTTAAGAAGGACATTTTAAAGAGACTACTGGCAGAAAAATAAAATTAAAAAAAAAGAAAGAAACCAAACATTCTGATGTTTCAGACTGGTGAGGTTATGTGCTAAATGGGTTTCTCCAAACAATTCTGATATAGTAGATGTAATTTAAATGCATGATCATGCAGTGTATTTTTCATAAGTAAAAGTAAGTATAAGTAAAAAGTATAAGTAAGTGCATTTTTCGTAAGTAAATCTTGTCTTTAAACAAAGAAGCTAAATTAGTCATGCATTCCACTAAGGCATCAGTTTTGATACAGATGACCTTAGGAGCCCTCATGAAGATGCCTTTTGCAGTGTTCACTGATTTCCGGAACTGACCTGCAGAAGACGTGGGTTTTGGAGAAGAATTTTTTCATTGCTTTGCAAAGTTCCGTAAACGAAGCTAGAGCTCTGGTGTAGGATTTTAAAGATACAGCTGGGCCTAGCTAAAAGGAATGATTTGATCCATGAGTTACTTGGATGATCTTCTGTGCTTGGGTACATAATACTAATAATGTAGCAACTGGAACCTTCAAACTACAGTAGAATCTACTAACACCACCACCCTCCCACCAGCCCTACTGGGAGTATTATCAAGGCAGGTAAATGTAATAGGTACAGCAGATTGAAGTATGTTTGCAGATTGTGCAATGAGTTTAATCCCTTTTCTTTTTATTAATCATAAAATTGGTTCTACTTTTGACTTATTCACAATTATTTCTTTAGTTGGTGTGGTTATGTTTCAGATATTTTTGTTAGGTTTATATTGTATTAGTGTATAATCTGCTTGATTATTTGATTGATGTCTTTTTGTTTCTAAACTGGCAGGATGATTTTGGCTTCCTAAACTGTTCCTACTGGAACTATTTTCCGTTTATATTAGTCAATCGGATTTTATTGCTGAAAAAATTAACAGTATGCCAAGTACGTTGTTGACCATTAATACAATCAAAATGTCAGCACTACTCTATACAAGAGCACAGAGGAACTAGAGTGTCACCATCCGTAATTTCATCTGCAGTTCAGAACTCAGTGTTCAAATGTGTTCTTTTGCTTTGCCTTACTTAATTAGTATCTTTACTATACCTATGGATCATCTAGGGAATGGTACAATTCTTACATTATAGGGTGATTTTTCACTGCTTACCTAAGTGACCTCATTTTTCTGACTTAACAGTAGATTTCATTCAAGACAGAGCAAGTTTATTATGGCTCCTACAAAAGATGCAGCTACTTCTGTGGGGAAAAAAAATACGTTGGTGAAAAGATTTGCCAAGACCTCTGAACAAATAATTGGTGTAGGTGGGATTAGAACGCAAGACAGGCCTCACAGATGCAATGTAATCACTGCTCCATGGAAATTTTGGATGTGTAGAAGAATTAATACCAATTCTCCCTTCCTTTTTCTTCTCTTTGTTAAGAATAGCCTTTTTCCTGGTACTTTGCTGTGTTCTGTAATGAACTTTATTGTAATTTTCAAAAAAAAGTTTAAGGAAGCAATTTCTACAATCTGTTATTTTAAGCAGTCTGGAATTAATCTAATTTACAACCTAGCTTATAGGCAATGACTGTTCCATTCACAATGTCTTTATTTGGTCACAAACTGAAAATGAAAACAGAAAAAATTATGCCATCACAAACACGGCAGTTCAGCTTCTGTTTGATCTGGAATAGCAATTCTAAATCCTAATCCTGGGATTTCTGTAAGATTATGACTGATGAGAAAGAATATCCTAAAGTGGTCAGCACTGCTGGGCAATTCATCCCTAGGAATTTCTGGACAAATATCCTGCCTTCTCTTCAGATGAGATCAGATAGGCACACTATTCAAAAATTCCTGTCTAGCATACAGTTGCTAGAAATTAAAAAGACAGCCAGTGGCATTTTTTGTGAGTCATTACAAATATCAGGATATCATACATATGCCAGCACATAATTTAGTAGAGATGCTACTGACTCGTTAATTTTTTTTTTCACACTTAGTATCAACATGGACAAAAAAAGTTTTGTCTATGACATTTGTGATTTAAAGTTCTCACTAAAATAGCATTTTATTTTTCATTTAGTGTTTTCAGTGTTATCTGTTCTTTGTTGCAGAGGAAGTTTTCTCCTGTGCCTACTCATCCATATAAATTATGCTATGTCATCCCAATAAAAGAATAACTCTTTATTCCATCTTCCTAGAGTGCTTTCCAGAAAGCCAGCTCAAGATGAACAAAAATGAACATTTGCATGAAACATGCTGTAGGTTTATTGATTTTAGTAGATAACACCATCTTTTTCCAAATACGGTAGCATTTTGGACTGCAGTCTACTCTACCTGGTTTGGGAAGGCAGTGCATTGAAAAATGGGAGACCTTTTGTACACTTTGGCATTTTTACCTGATGAGAGATCTTTACTGAGCAAAGGCATGGCTGAATTTTCAAAGTTACCTACAAGCAGTAGCAACACGGTGTCTACAAGACTCAGCACCTCTTTTCTAACTGCATATTACAGTAAGTTCAGTGGCTTTAGAAATTCAGGAGGCAACTATAGGTTACTAGAGCCAAGGCACACCTTGCTGATCACCATTTTACTCTCTCCCCTCCAAATCTATTATTTTTAGTTTTTATCTTTTTAGAATATTCCCGAACATATAGCTCCCAGTAGAACAATGGCTTTTCTCAGACTTCCCTAGGTAGCTTAGAAAAGATAATTCACTTACAATTTAATATTTGCATTGCATTAACACCTAATGAAGAGTCAACCTCCTGCTGTGTGAATATATGAAAATATAAGAAGCGAGTACTTCCCAAAAGACAAATGTCTTTATGAAACATGATGCATATGTTGCCTGTTAAGCATCACAGGATTTTAAAATTTGATACTTCGCAAAGTTGTATGAATACTGCTGTTGTTTTAAGCTTGGATTTCATGGGTCTAGATAGTAATAACCATTTGTTTCCTGTGCTGTGAATTTTCAGTCTGTCTGTACATTCAATAAAATGTGAGTGGAAGAATCCAAACAGTTGCTTTCAAGATGCTGTTGCTTATTATCCTTTTGTGTACTAGGCAGGGCATATGTGATATGGTATATTATATGCTCTATATTTGTAAAATTTGTATGAATTTTGAGTTATCAATCCACAAATAATTCCTTGACTCCCTAACCTGAGGAATATCTTTTCCTGATAGTGCTCCCAGACAGATGTTTGTTGTTATCCTGGCCAGCAAAACTCTGTGTTTCCACTCTGCTGACTGCAGATGGAATTAGTAAACAGAATTATGAGACTGTTTTTCAGAAAAACCTTTTGTTTGTGTTTCAGGTTGAGCTATGTGAATCACGCAGAAGATCTAGCCTCCAAACTACTCCAGTGTTTCCCAAAGAACAGATTGTCAGCACAGGCTGCCCAGAGCCATGAGTATTTCAGTGATCTGCCTCCACGGCTATGGGAGTTAACTGATAGTGAGTATAACCACCTCTGAATTGATTAAAAAGAAAAACGCTAGTTCATACAGATACATGTGTGTATGCTAACCCTCACATACAGACAGCTTCATGGACATATGCAGCCACACACAAATAAGTGAGTGCAATTGTGTAGCTTGAAATTACGTAGTTAGCTTGACATAGGGCAAAATGGATTCTTTTTTCTTTTCCTTTGCTATCTCTGCTCAGCAGTCTGCAGCCTGCTATCTTTGTATTTGATTATGTGTGCAGCCAGTAGAATTATCTGAATTGTCATAAAGAAAAAAGAAAAATGCAATTTACATATTTGGTGCTTTTCACTTTATAATATACAGTACTTCTTAACTAGCTGCAGCATACAGGATAAAAATCCAGCCATGTTTGATTCACAGAATCTCTGTGTGTTATAATAGTAACCTTTAAGAAAGGACTTGGCATTTGGAAGTCTGAGAAACACAAAGTAGACAATCAGTTAATTTGCTGACTTAGTGTAAGAACTGGGTGGCAGATTATATTATTAACTAAGAATGCTTGCAGTATTTACATACATGTTATTATATCTTTTATTAAAATGTATTCCAGTTGACTGGGCAAAAATGTTCCTGTCATCATGTATGTTGTCAATTATCTCTTTAATAATTGAAAATCATTTATATCATAAGTTACCATGTATTTTTCCAATGTTAAAAGCACACAACTGTTTATTCTGGGGGAAAATGTTATCATGCATATTTCTGATTCAGAAAAGGTTCTGTTATTAAAAATAGGTTTTACAGGGGAATAACAATCAGCATTTTGCATTAACTCAATGTGGTAAAGAGAAGCATGTTTGCATTGGAACAGTGTATGTTATTTTCTGCCTTCAAACATATATCCATTAGCAGAAGAGCTAAATACGGTACTCTGGGGCAAAAAGTTCAGAGATGCAACAATAGCACATGTGTGGGTATGTAGCTATGGCTTATTTAAAAATTTGCTTGCAAAAACTGAGCTCCCTTTCTGAATATTAATACACAATAGATTATGTTTGCATCAGTGTCAGTATGAAAACTTCTGTAAATTTAGCTTTTCTGCCCATGACAGCTGTAGTAGTCACATTTTTAGCTGGTTTGGTGGTCTGGCTGTCCAAGTACCCTGACTCCACTCTGAAGAGTACTTTCCCATTTGTAGAGTAGGAACATTAAAATCAAATTAGCACCATTAATTTCTGTCCATCACCAGTTCTGTCATAGACCGTGTCCCTCCTCTGCAAAACGATTCCTAGTTTCCTCTTCTGCCACACTAACTCACCACTCAGTTTGCTGACTGCAGGACTTTGTAAGCTGAAAATTCAAAGGACGCAACGTAAATTAAGGCTTCTGGTGAAGGTCTGCCTTTGCTGAAACTGATGCAGAGATTAATTTCTTCAGGACTAATGAAATACTAAGAATGCCAGTTCATTTATCCTATTTCTAGTAAATGGAAAACAAAAATCACTCTGCAGTGGTGACATCTCAATCCTTCTGACTGTGTGATTTAGTCTAGCCAGGATTTGAATTCTGAATTCTGCAGTAGTACTTTTCTGTTAATATGGACTTATTACCCACTTGCCACTTAGTTTATCAGTCAGTGGTTAAATCCAGTTCTATCAGTGAAGTAAATGCCTACACATTATCACTCTGCAGCAGGCTGCCAACAGAGACAGTCTTGTCCTAGTCATTAACAAGCACAATGTATGCAGAACACCAGAGGGGAATTAAAACCACAAAAAATACCTCAGGGTGGTATTTTTAATATGAGAATTTAATTTGTAATTTCACAGATTAAGAATTTTGGCTGCATTAATCCTTTTATCAGCTCACAGCAGGTTATTTGCAGAAGCATAACCATAAGGCGATATTCATTGGCAGAAACACGTCTTTGCATAACGTTAAACATCAGGAGCAGTGAAACCTTTTGAAGGGGGGAGAATAAAGATGAAAAAATCATTATATTTTAAAGCAAGGTTCTTCTAAATGCCTCCAGTAAAATTTTGAGTTACAGAAAGACTTTTTCTGTGTCTAGTAGATAATCATTATGAAGCATAAATCCAGATGCAAGAAAGGACAATCCCAGTATCAAGTACTACAATCATTTCTATTTAGTATGACTTGGGTATACTTGTAAACATATTTACAAAACAAAGAAGTCATATACTTCGGAGAGTTGGGAAAATGTTTACTGTGTAGTGAAATTACCAGGTTTTGTGATTCTAGTTCTCTGGGTTAATATTTTATGTTGTGAAACACTTGCTATTGATAGTTAATTAAATGCAGTTATAAACACTTTGAGTCTCTATGCACAACAGAAGTGGTTGTACGCACAAAATCTACTGCCTCCTGATCCAGACATGACTGCAATTTTGCAGATATCTCTAGTGAATGCTCTTCATCATGGAATATTTTTTGTCCAATTTGGTCCTAGTGCTGAATTGCAAATTTGGGGATTTAGCAGTAAAAACCAAGGAAAGACTCACAGGTGAGGGGAAAAAAAAAAGGGGGGGGGAGGGGGCAGAAACCAGCCAAATGATTCTCCATCAGAAAATACTGTCTCTTTGGAATCACAGTATTTCACAAAGTATGGAGACTCTGCCTACACTGAAAAAAAGAAAAACCTGTTCAATTTTCTCTCCTCATCTTTACTTTAGTACTCTATATTTATATTCTATGTAATATTTTACAGCATAGAATGTTAATCTTGTGTTTTATTTTACAAATGTGTTCAAAATGAGCAAAACTTTGATTTTATTTGGCTTGGTTTCAAGTCAAGGCATCATTTCAATTGGGTTGGAAGTTCAGTTTTCAGATATGCTTTGACTAACATCTAGCCACTCTCAGTTTTTAAAAATAGTACATTAAAAAGGTAAAAGTTGTGCAGTTCTGCTAAAAACATCCTGTCTGGGAGTACAATGCCATTTATGATTCAACATAGCCTTCACTCATCTCAGACATGAGGACTCACCCCTTTTACTAAATAGGAGTTCTTGTTATTTACTGTTAAAAAATGAAATTGATCCTTCCCTTTTATGCTTTCATATTTGAGAGCTCATACTGGTTTATTTGCATAGAATATATGCAATTTGTCATTTATGTTACCAAGGATAGCAGAATGTCAAATGCAAGTTTAGATGTAAAAAATACAGTGGGAAGATCTGTGCATAAAACAATAACCAGGTCTTTTAAAGACATAAAGATGAAAGAGTAACTCCAAAAACTTACAGCTGCATTAGTGCAAAACCAAAGAAAACTGTTACATCCCTGATCAGTCCTTTAAACAGTCTCTTAGCATTTCCTCATGCAAGCATGCAGTGGCAGTTCTCTGAGGATATTTTTATATGGACATTTGTTCTCAAAAAGCAGTAAAGTCAGTGACTTTCTCCCACCAATTTGAGATCCCCTAAGTAAAAATGACTTTTCATATCATCAGTGTGTGAGTCCTTAATTATTTGCAGTTTGATGCCTGTGATTAATGTCATCATGTCAACTAATAATTAATTGACTGATGTTATGTGGAAATTGTCAAGGTTTTTCTAGCTCCTGCAAAAAGGGGCTGCTTTATGAAAAAGCTTTTTGAGTTGTTGGAATATTTTTAACAACCACTGACACTTTTTTTTTTTGCAGTGTCTTCTATTTTTACTGTACCGAATGTAAGATTACAGCCAGAGACTGGAGAAAGCATGAGAGCCTTTGGAAAAAACAATAGTTATGGCAAAAGTGTATCAAACAGCAAACATTGAAGAATACCTGTATTCACAACTGATAATGCAGGTAAGACATGATAACTGAAAGGTATATCTTTGAAACTACTCTTTAGTTCTCTTTAGAGGTACAAAATACAACATTCAACCTCACATTTCTTAAATTGGTCATGTTCAGGCAGATAATCTGGTTTTGCAGTGTAATTGTCAATATGGGGAATGTAAGTTCCTAGCCTTGTGGGCAGGATGAGTGTCACTGACAGGTTGAAAATATAGCAGAAATTGGTGCCAGCATATTAAACACTAGGTTGCCTTTAATTTGGACTGATATTTTTTCCCCTGCCAAGATACAGAGAGATAAAATGCCTCTTGCCAGTTCTGTTTGTTAATTCTGGGGCAAAGACAAATTATTAATTTAGTAGGTTTGGTAGCCCTGATAGCAGAAAGATGTTCTTCATGGAGACGGGGGTGCTGTCATGTTAATGAATTTGATCTCTTATCATTGGGTCTACTAGAACTGGTTTTGTTCTGGGTGACTTTCATTCAATACCCCATCTTTTTAACCATAGTTATTCAACAGTGAAAGAGTGTGTAATGTGACTTCAGGTATTCTAAGAGTAGAACAGAACTTGGGAAAGCAGTTGAGTAGGGGGGCTGTTTATCAAATTACAGTAAGGGAATGGTGGTTATATCATAGCATTAACTCTTTTCTGCCTATATGCATCACCCAATGTTTGTTCAGTGGGATTTACCGCTTGACAGACTCTTCCAACTAGCAGTATTCCCTTATGTACGTCCTTTGCTTATTATGCTTCTCTCTGTAGTTTCATACCAGTGTTTCGCAGATACCCAAAGTGCAGACTCATTTCATTCAAAAATGCAGGCCTGCCTTTTTTAAAAGTCACAGTTGCTTTTGCATATAATCTCATCCATTATAACAGCTTGCTATGGAAGTTCTAGGAGCTGAGATACATGCACATGCTGCTCATGTACCTATTTGAAGGTATAGTCTCATACAAATTTAGTTGATATTCTCATGAAGTCTATCTTTAGCTAAGCCTGCTTGTTACAATATCAGATATAACTTTCTCTAATGAATTTTATTCAGTTTTACTGGTTTATGTTATGTGCAATTGTTTTTTTAACCCTATAGTGTTATGGAGGCTGATTGCCTGACAGGCAGCAGCTATTGAAAAACTGAAATGAATAGATTTCAGTCTTGACAGCCTGCTCCAATTTTGCACAAGCTCTTCACCAGAAAACCGTTTAAGATTTTCTAATGTCAGAAATGAGGCTGCCTCAGAGCAGTCTGTTTACATCTTTATTGACAAGCTAATCCCTACTTTTTCCTGGGGCTGTGTCCCTGCAGACATCTCTTCAACCTTGTCTGTTCTAACGTGACATCATCCATCTAAAGTAAATTTAGAATGTGCCCAACTGTGCTGGAGATCTTCTGTGTGGAAGCTTACATACAGAATCTTATTTCTAATGTACATACAATGTAATTTTTCATTTAAACAATATGCAGTAGAAAGTTTGTATTTGCAAAAAGCATGTAAAATAGCACAAAAGAGAATTGTTTGATTGTTCTTAGTGAATATCTATTTAATCAGATACAGATGACTTTCCAAAATTTTATATGTAAGTGGAAAGAGAGGGCCATGTGTACATTTGACGTACATCACTGTGCTCTTATGGCTGCTTAACCACAGCTGTAATGCAGAATAGCGCCTTTTGTTGTATAAGATCTGGAGCCACTTAGCAAATGTTACATTGTGACATGCATACATTATTGATAACAGTTTTCCATCATGGCTTGGGACTTTGTTGTGTTGGGTGCTTAAAGCGCAATAAAACATCAGTCCCTGGTTATAGTATTTAACTTGTGATATAAGATGGGGAGCAGCAGATAATATTGGAAGAGTATTAGTACCAAACAGAAATCCTCTTACTTGTGCAATGTAGAGAGCTGGGGATTAATGACATGAAACTAGAACAGAGGGAGAGGTAGAAGAAACGTTGACATGGAAACTGGACCTGGGTGAAGAACTGTTAGGATGGGTAGAAACCTTTAAAAGGATGAGACCAGCAAGAGGAGGAAATAAAAGTCGGTGTGGAGAGTGAAAGGAGTTGGGGAAAGTGACTGCAGTTTTCCATGTGAAAAGTAGGTGTAGTGAAGGCTTAATCTGAATAGCGGGTGGCTGTGATTTTAAGCAGTAGAGTGCTGCCTGGCAAGTTGGACATTCAGTCAGTAAAACAGATGAGATATGAGCAGAGGCAGTGATTCTAGCAGAAGAGTAGAATCACAGTAAGCAGGAGAGTAGCATTAAGGAAGGGGTATTTATTAAAATATGCTCTTAAAGTCTTCATTCACAAGGGTCAGTGAAGCAAAAAGTGCATGAAAAGTGAAAAGAAAGATGACAGTAGCTCTCCAGCACCATGAAGTTAACAGGTGAGACAAGCAGTGTCAGGAATGGAGGCAAACTGTACAAGCTGTTAAAATGTCAACAAGCCAAATCAGTAACATCACAGGTAACTGGGGATAAAGAAAAATTAGAAGGTGCCAATATTGCAAGGAAATAGATCAGATTATGAAAGAAAAGAGGCAAATAAATACTTACAGCTTGTCTCCTGGACAAGACAGGTACATACGTGTTTTACCCATCTTTTTCAGTTGACTTAAATAATGCATAAATAGATATGGTGGGGTAGTTAGAAAGGGCTGGAATTTTGAAGTGTTCCAATATCCTTCGGAAAGCTGTGAACAAGAAGAAAATTTTGATACTCTTTGTGTAAATACTCTGATATATGTGGAGGAGAATGGTTCTATTTTTTACATATTTTATATATATTTTAATCATTTATACATTGTAAAGGAATTTATTAGAAGACACACACAAAAACCCCAAACAAGGAACCATCTTCAACCAACTCCAGAACATAAGACAGTGCTGAAGGAAATTCTAGTTTTGTGTGTTGTGGCTGGTCTTCCTTCCAAGTGCCCCTAATTTCCTTTTTTTCAAGGCAGAATAGGAAATAAAATTGAAAGTGCCAGCAAAGAAGTTGTGCCAAATCTTGCTGTGATAATTTAAGAAATTATTGCCTCCTGCTGTTCTCTCCACAAGATTGCCAGATGCTACTGCCCTGATAGGACACCCACTGAGTTAAATCCACCTTTCTCTAGGGTTTGGAAAGCAAAGAGACTGGGCTTTGCATAGAAATGTCTGATACATGGGCAAACATCATTATCTGCCAACTTTGGAAGCAGCAATTTCTGGCAGATTGGTGAAGGAGGGGAATTAAAGGCAGTATCTTTGTAAATGGTTCCACTGTCATTTGGTAGAGCTCATCTGCTGCCCTCAGAATTAGCTGCAAGGAGCAGCTGAAGAAATAGGTGCATTTCTGAGGATTTCTACTATGTTGAAAATATTGTAGTGCTTCAGCTGCCTGTCTGCAGCATAGCTGCTTACAAATCCAAAAAAACTCCTTGAAATAGCGGTAACCTAGGACATGTTTCTGAAAACCTAGATAATCCCTGTCAGGCTCGGACTACTAATAGGGTCTTTGTGGGCTACAATGTGTCATTGTCTTGGGCTCCAAGAGAGAGACAACACATTATTTCAGTGCCCACAGGGAAAGAGCTGACATTTAAAGTTACCAAGGTCAATGTTGAGACTGCTCCCTACTGGAGAAAATTAGCAAATATGTGGTAATGAGCTCCATTTCACACAGAAGAATCTTTCAGCTGTGAATTAGAAGGGGCCTTTGCGGGAGAAAGAAAAGAAATCTTTAAGCCGTATCAAAGCATCTTTAAAGCTTTGTGATAATGTGAAACATTTTTATTTTGTTCCTGGTGGTTTTCAGTGGTATTTTCTTCCCAATGGGCAGGCAGCATCTCTGTGAAAGCAGTCCCTATCTCTACATGTATTTTTAAGGTACATTGTATACTATATTCACCCATCTCTACAGATACTGTTATCAAGACAAGAATGGACAGTAAGAAATTTTAGAGGTGTTTTCCTTTGGCCACTGGAATACATGGCTAGAGTTTGTTCCCTTCTGGAGAAGGGTGAGTCAAGCTGTAACTGGAAAGACAAGGCATTACCTGATACCAGATAGTACAGGATGTTTTCTCATAGTGATTTATAATCCCTGGTTCCCATTGGTGGACCAGGGACACGAGATGTGATTCTGGCCTATTGTCTGCTTCCTGGAGCGGGCACGAACAGCTTCATTCAGAATGGTAACACCATATGCTTTTAAAGTATTTAACCTGTATTACCATAATGAGATCCCCTGGCTTTCTAAATCTCTTTGACAATTCACTGGAGCAAAACGAAAAGTGGTCTTTATTTGGATTGCTTCACCACGCGCACAGGCATCCAAGCAATCCTGAATTTCAATCACAGGGTGCTGAATTCTTTCTTCTGTGTCCGTTTAAGCCAGCAACTGACACCAGCCCAGCCAATCGAAGGGACGATGGCGTCATTTGGGTCAGGTCAGCTGTGTAAAACAGAATAAAGCTGAAGAGGTGACAGTTGCCCCTACAGTGGCAAAAAGTGCCAGGTACCGGTATTACTTCTGGCCAGGGATGTTCAGCAGCACAGAATCGTTACATAAAATTCTCTGCTAGCTAGAGATCTGACTGTTGTCACATCCCCATCAAAACAGTTTCATTCTTGTTTGTCGCCTTCAGTTTTACATTTACAAATTGTGTAAGAGTGCCTCTTGAGCACTGCTGTGTGGGAACATACTTGTTGCCTGCTTTACCCTAGTCGAGCCACAGGGAAGCTATAGTCCAGCAGTGCATGTGTCCAGCATTCAGTATTGAAAAGTCATTCTCATTTCACTGCTCCTCTGCATTTATTCTGTCCTGGGTATTCCAGTGTTGCTGAATCACCATGGAAGACCTTATACTGGTGCTTCTAAGTCTGCATTTCTCCAGCTTCAGGGAATAAAACTGTGGTAATTACAGTGGAGAAAGGTCTGCATAAAAGAGAAAATCTGGACTGAGTTACTGTATGTCAGCCAGATTTTGTCATTGTTGATTTAATCAAAAGCTGAAAGTAGCAAGTAATGCTTTCTAGGTGTGAGAGCTTGAAATTCAGTGTAAATCTGTCTTGGGAGGGAAAAGCAGAGCTGTAAAAGCACAGCAATTAAGAGTTTCAGGTTTTTTAAGTGCCCTTTTTTTTTAATGGATGTATTGAAATGGATGTTTATAAACAGTCATTGTGCTGCTACAGTTGAAAAGATGGAGGCCTAAGCACTGAAGATGGGAGGTTTAAATTTCTTGCATCTTTTAGTGCCAGACAATGTCTGTACATGAATGCTGAGGGTCAGTTTAATTATTTAACTAATACTGGATTTGCATAAATTGGCTTTCGTGAAAAGGCTAATAAGATGCAGTTGTGGTAGGCAGCTGAAAGCAATTTGTGTTGGAGTCCAGTAATGACAGTACTAAACGGCACTGAAATTGTAACATCAATTTTGTAAAGTGTTACATTAGTACTAAGCTGTGAAACATAACTGCAGAATCCAAGGTATTTTTTTGCTTTCTCATACTTCTGGTGGCATTATTTTTGTATGTTAACCACGTAAGGTTTTTATGAGACTGGTCCAGCTGTGCTTTATTTAATGTCAAAAAGAGGAAGATCACCACACTGATAGAATATGCCTTAAATTTCACACACAAGGGAAAAACTCCAGGCGTTGGACTATGTTTTCCTCTTGATATCTAAGAATTTGTTATCTTACTCCTGTTAGTCTAAACAAGAGTTATAGACTGAATTTTGCCCTCTATTCGGCCATAAAGAAGATGCCCCTGTATTCAACAGTCTCTGTGCAGAGGATGAAATGGACTGAGCAAATAGCTGGTCAGTGCAAGGCTGTCTTCATATGAACCACCTGTCTCACTTGAGTAACACATGGGGACTAAGGATGGAGCAGCTGTCCATACAGGAGTTCATCAGGTCCCCCAATGTGCCACAGTAAAAGGAACCCACCACCCAATCAAGGTGTTCATGGGACTTTTAATGTTCTTGTGTCAGTACTGTAATAGCTCACTCTTTCTGAGGTCATGTGAAATACATTGTCACTAAATTGCACTCAGTACAAGTATTATACACGCAGTCATACGGCTTTTGTGATAAAAGTCCTTATTCAGAGTTCGTAACCTAATGCATGGAAGTGTGGGAAGCAAATTGGTAAATGGCGCCATGTGGTCTCACTCAGCTAGCTTAATACCAGTGCTGAAAGCATATCTGATCCATAGACTAAAGGCCATCTACTCCTGGCAATAAGTAGATGTAAGTAGTAAGCATAAACAGGATTTCCAAAACTGTGGACAGAATTCTATGAGGAGAGGTAGTTTGCAAGTTTCTTTAGGGATGAAGGAAAAAAGGAGGAAAGAAAAGAAGTAGGACAGAGAGGGGAAGACTTCATAACTATTGTTACATACTGTACTTGATAGGACAAGTATTTCAAACCTCCATGGATAGGAGCCATTGATGTCTACCTTGCAATTATATTCTCCATGTTATTCTGTGTGAAATTAGTGGCTACATACTCATAGGCATGATTTTTTTGTTTTTAAAGTTGCAGTGTTTAATGGCCACATCAGCTGCAGAGCTGGCAGAAGGAAAAAGAAGCATTACTACAATCATGGATAACTTTTGTCAAGGGACAATATCATATTTTCTTGTAGCGTCACACAGTCTGGAGCCTATTTTCAGTTCATTTCTAATGCACGATAACTTGCCTTCAGCACTGTGAAGATTAATCTTCAAATAATTTTTAGTGTAGAGGTTTTTAATTTAACAGTGCTTATGCTGTAGGAAGATATTAGTGATATTTGCATGAATGCATGTGCTGAGTTGCAGCGCAGCGTATCTGTCTTTCCAGTTTGTTTGTTCTTAAATTTAGGAGACAGAAGGTGGAACCCTTCAGTGCCAGAAGTGCACTGTATTGTATTATTAATATTAGGATAGCAAGCGATTCCCACTAGACAGTCTTTGTGGTCCGTTGATGCTTTAAGAAGTGTCTAGGCATGAAAGGCTGTTTGAGTTGCAGTGGGCTGATAGTCTGGGATGACATTTGAATGCAGAGAGGACAATGTATAAATGACAATGACTGGGAGGGAGGCAAAAGCGGGTCTAAACTCTCCCTATTCTTCCATGGACAGTCACCTCTCCTTTAGGATTATTTCTTCACGTGACTCCTCAGTTAGGCTTTGTCTAGGAGGAAAAGTGGAACCACTGAAGGGGAGAAACTGAGGTTTCCAGACAAAGCAGAGGCTTCCAGTGCTGACACACAACCCGTAACCCAGAGAGACAGCAAAGCTAATGAGAGGCACTGCCTCTCAGGCATCATTTGCAGCATTCAGAATTAACAGAACATTTTACTTTCAGCCAAACTGTAAACAAAAAATGAATTTTAATAATGCCATATACCGAAATTGTTTCCGTGGAGAGTCAGCTTTGTGTTGCTATTTTGAGCCTGTAGTTTACATTGCCTGATTCTCTATGTAACAAAGAAACTAAACCAACCACTGCAAAATTGGCTCTGAAGGCAACACCCATTAAAGTAGATGTGTGCTGAACACTCCTAGTAGTGAGGAGATTTTGCCTAAAAAAGCAGCAACAGTTTACAACTCTGTTAATAAAAATATATCAATTTATTATGCCCTATAAGCTGGGGGTGGATGGGTTTCCCACATGCTCCCGTTGTTAATTGCTATGAAAAGTCTGAGGAGGGAAACCCACAAATTCAGGAAAAAATTAATAAATTCTCCAATGAAAATATATAATATAGGAGAATAACACTGAAACAGTATCTTCGGGTATTTTAAGACCTGGAAACAGAATTGGGTATTTCCCTAATTTTGTGGTGGTGTTATAAATTAGTAATGTTGGTATGGACCATATGATTTAGTAATTATGGGCGATCATTCTCTGCCATAAGTACCTAGCTATTAGTTCTGTACAGCCATTTCTCTGTCTTTTGACATAGATGCGAGAACTGATTGTGCATTATGTTTTCTGGCATGTATATTATAATGATACAGTCACAACACATTATATTATGGTATACACTTTTTTATTTACATTTATGCCCTGAAATTTTTATTGTACAATTGCTTTCAATACCTGTCTTGTTCAGTATGTGCATTGAAAACCCATTAGCTTAACAGTCCACCTGCTAAATTTGATTAAGGTCAAAACTAGTTATCTGAAAGCAAAGAATATCTACACAATTAAATTTCTGCTTGAGTGCTTGAAAGATTCAGCAGCAAGTAATCTGTCACATCATAAAACAAACAAAATCAAAACAACTGAGTCATTGTTATGATTCTGCTTGGTTTCAGCCCACAAAGTCACATCTAGGCTATGTAGATACTGTATTTGTTGTTTTATGTATATCTGTGTGCAGACACTTGTAAATACAGAGGTGTAAATGTTCCCAGCATTTAAATTAGGTTAAAAATGCTATTTATGGCTTGCATCAACAACAACAAAAAAAATCATAATCATCCCTAGGTGAAGACACTCATTTAACGAGCTTACAGCTCCTAATTAATTCTGCAAGGAACACCACTTGGCAGAGCAGAATTATGAGGTTTGCATATTGATGGTGGCAAGGAAAAATATATCTGTTTTCTATTTACATGGTAAAATTAACTTGTGCTCTTCAGAAAATGGTACATCTCGGAGGTATTACTCTCAAAACGATCTCAGGGTGGAGAGAAATCAGTAATAACAGCACTAGGCATCCAGTTCTGTCCTAATTTTCCCACCAGTTTTTCAATGTTTCAGCTGCCTCAGAGACTTAAAGTACTCTCATTAGCTAGCTGCAGAGGCTGCCTGCTTGCCTACTCCATCACTCTCTCGCTAGCTTTCTCTCTCGCTCCTCTTCTCTTGCTCTTCCTTTTTTTTTCCCCCTCCTGCCTTGGGAGTGACTGTGAAGATCATTTGCTGGCATGATTGGCAGGTTAGAGGATTCGATCAGATGAGTTCCTCTTAGAGCAGGTCAAAAAGGCTAGTTAGCAGGAGCTGTTGAAAAATGCCAGCAGCATTCGAAATGGGAAATGTCATGACTTCGAGGCAGGGGGTGCCACCTGGAACAGAAAGCCCCCAGCTCATTAGCAAGTTACAGGATGCAAGCTTAACTGGAGGGAGCAGAGAAGGAAAGATAATACCCAATAGGGAAAATTATTGTGAAGTGGAATTGATTTCATGTATAATTTGTTTATCACTAGAGGGGACAAATGCTGTCCTCCTGACATGTGCGGAGGAGTGTGGACTATGAATGAAGCAACTTAGCATAATCTCCAGGTTGAGCTCTGGATTTAACGAACACCAACTTCTTTCTTCCCAACTGTGGAAATGATCAGGTCGTGTTGTATTAATTAAACCTGACATACTCTCAAACGGTTTATCTGGGCAATTTTAGCAATTTAACAGAGCGTGGTAGATATGAGCTGCATTCATTATTAACAGGGGACTGTATTTTGTTTTCTGGATGAGGTGGGGTTGAGGTCTTTTTTGCAAGCTGCTATTGTAAAAAGGCATGTTTCTGTTGCAAGTTGCATTGTAACAGAGCTCATTTTTAATGCTTAGACTGCATAAAATCCAAATGCAATTTCAGTTGCATGATATCATTTCATATTCAGGAAAAGTTACATACCCTTAGAAAGTATGGATTCAAAAATAAAGTGTTTAGGTTTAGTATAAAATTTAACATAAAATGAAGACTACAGGGTCTTCTGCCTGTCATGTACTTAAAGAATATAGAATATCAGCATTAAAAAATGCTTATTCTTCTCCAAGACATTTTATAGTGGTAAAATTACAGGCGAACTCTTCATCGCAGGCAGTTTAGCTAGCCCCTGGCTGCTAATGTTGCTAACCACTCCTTTGCTTCTCTGGTCTGTATTTTTATATAAAAGGCATATTTCATATCAGTAAAAATGACCTGCATAGCTTTTTTTCTCCCCCATAAGTTTTTTTCAGAAATGTTAAGAAAATAAGATGGGATCATGGAGTCTTTTATCATGGTATCTTTGTGAGGCTCTGAGTCTAGCTTTGCTCCTCCTGAAGACAATGGGAGAATACCATAGACTTCAATGGGAGTAGGGCTGGCTTCCTTATCAAAACTAACATAGACACAACAATACCATCTCAGGCTGAGTAAATGAGATTTAAAGGCTGCAAGCTGTTCCTGAAGAACTATTTTGCAAGCTGTATCTCTTCTTGTTAAGGAATTTAATCTTTTATATATTAAACATGTACTTCTCTCAGAAGTTTGCAGCTCATACTTAAACAGTCTCTTGGTTGAATGCTGAGGAATGTTTGCTTAGTGTTCAGTTCCTTGAAGATTTTTTTTTCAGCTTCCATTTTCTTCCATCCATCAAAGTTTTAAAGTTGGTAATGGGGTAGCCAGGGTTTGCTTTATTGAGTAACCACAGGCTGCTGAATTTCCCTTTCTCCACCTAATGTGAATCAGAATCAGATTTTTTTAAAAGGACTTCCTTAATAAAAATATTTATACAGAGACTTAGGCGTGTTTTCTGGTTTTGATTTCATATAAAAAGCTCAGCATTAACAGTCTGCTACTTTAGCAAAAAGAAGAGTTGCTAAAGCACAGTAAATACAGATGTTCTTTACCTGTCAGATAACTTTTTAGTGAAAAGTTCTTTCAGATAGGCACTGGGAATGTTGGCTGCCATGGTCTGCGCTAATGAATGCACAGGCTCAGTCCTTTGCAGAGTTCAATAAAGGGAGCAGAATATCCAAATAGAAACATCATCTATGGGGATCCCATGGAGGAATTTCTCCCACCTTGGATAGCTCTCCAGATACACAACTACTATTTAAGAAAAAAACTGGAAATGAGTTTGAAAAGCTCAGAAGGTATTCGTTGCCTGATGTCTGCTCTGGTGCTTTCTTTGGGGAAGTGATATACATATAAAATATTTTAATAGAGTTTGAAAAGTCTGTTCTAGCAGGACAGACCTTTAATGCTGAGATATATTTAGGGAACCTGTGGTGGCTTGCATGTCTATCTGCAACTGGCAGCAGCTGCTTGGACACGAGCAGAAGGATGTTTTGGGTAGGAAGGGGGGCAAATGCAGATGAGCTCTCTCCTGTCACTAACCTGTGTGACACAGGTTAGTGACTTGTGTGTGTCTTAGGTTCATGACCAAAGAATTTATCACTCAGAATTAAAAAAAAAAATTAGACAACTATTATTTCCCATATACCTACATTTTCTGTCAAGTAAAAAAAGTGTAGCCTGAAACATAGGAAAGAATTTAACTCCTCATTTCTTTTTTTAACCATAAAACTTCTGGCTTTCTTTTCAAAACTGGTGCAGTGTTTCCTTAGTTTCTAGGAACTTCATAATCCAAATGAAGACTAGTAGCCGGGAAGGAATTAGTAAATGCCTTACTATCCCTCAGACTTATTATTCCTGCAGCGGTTTGCCATTCACTCAGATCCTGGCTTCTCTATGCTAAATGAATCCTGTTTTGTTCCATGACTCTCTAGGGAAGATTAGGCAGGAGCAGTGAGTGGGACAATCACATATTCATCATCTGATATGTATATCTTTTCTCCCTTAAATTTCTGAGAATTCACTAGCATTTGCTAGTGTGCATTCTGCAAAGTTGCCTATCTTTATGAATCACTTTTCAGCTCAGAAGAAGCTCTAACACATGGTCCATATTTCATATCAGTGACTGCTTTTGTCATTACTTCTGTGTAAAAGTATTTGCTCTATGAATTGTCTTTGCCTTCAGAGGGGGGAATGGGATATGTAGAAAGTGTTTTTAAAATCCAGTGAGGCCTGAGGTCATCTAAACAGCACTATGTAACATGAGCAACTGTTGATGAAATGTGGTTCAATCAGTAACATTTCAACTTTTGTTTTATGTATTATATTTCAAATTAAATAGGGCAGCATAAAACAATCCATAAGTTGAATCTAGGACTGGGTCATGTAATTTTTTTAGTGTGTGTCTGTAGCCCTTGACTTTGATGTCATTCACTTTTTAATCTTCTTTTCCATCTGTGTTGTTAACCATAGCTTGCAGTAAACTGATACCTCTCTCAAAATCCATTTCTAAGACTTTACCTCACCACTTCTTCTTTCTTTTTTTATTTTTTTTTCACTAGGTTCTACCCCTACATTAAATATTTCACAAGCTATTTACATATCCTACTAAATCTTTCAGGAGGTATGTTTAGATAGATTGAGGTGCATTGAAGATTTCTTGACCTGACCCTGTCAAAATCCTTGACCAGGAACTTCATGCATAAGTTTTGATTTTGATTTTCTTAGCAGATGGACCGTTGCCTTTGGATCATTAACCCTTGCCATTTTTTCTCTGAGAATTTAAAAGCTGAGATTTTCTGAATTTTCAAGTCCTAGACTTGCTCTCTTGTGTAGGCTGTACTCCTCACTCCACAGAATCATCTCCAGACCTCACAGTTTTCTGCGAAACTACTGTACCAGCTTGTTTGACATCAAAAGTAGGAGTATTACTAAGTCACAGTATTGCTTATGTTACCAGGCAGCAGGATATAGACCTCACTCCTTCTGCCAGACTCCTAAATGCAGGGTAGAGAAACTGCAGCTTGCCTGGGGATTTAGAAGGATGTTTGAAATGAGCAGATGATTTAGAAATCTAATTCTCTTTCTGTGAGTTACTGTGGAAGGCAGAGAGTAAACACAACTCAGTCTGAATGCATAGGTCCTCATAGAAGCGTAAGAGGTAGAAAAAAACATCCCCAGCTGCAGGACTGGAGGAAGCAATGCTGCTCAAGAGCTGCTAGAACACTGAGGGCAAAAAAGCAGGAGCTCCACCAGCTGAAATCTGTAAAGCTTCTTATCTATGTGGTGTTTCTCACATATTTTATTTGCATGAAAGCAAGCATATTTTCTTGCTAACATTGTGGAAGCATCAAAACTTTCCATTTATGTCTATTGAGGGAAGCTTTTACATGATGTTCCCCCCAACTTCTGTTGTTAATACATTGTATGTTGTGATCACAGTAATGCACAGAACTTAAACAAAAACATC
This sequence comes from Pezoporus flaviventris, assembly GCF_033815535.1. Classification (NCBI taxonomy): domain Eukaryota; kingdom Metazoa; phylum Chordata; class Aves; order Psittaciformes; family Psittacidae; genus Pezoporus; species Pezoporus flaviventris. The sequence goes on from NW_026892595.1 coordinate 15,636,978, forward strand.
CCCCCAAACCACCTTCTCAAAGAAAACCAAAATTTGAGACCATGATGATAAAATAGTTCATTAAGATTTCCAGCTACAGCTTGTCAGCTTGGCTCTTAGTGTCTTGCCTGGCATTCCAGACCACATTGATCCACAAATTTGAAATAGTCTAGAAATAAAAGGAGGGGGAAAGAATTTTAACATTTCACCCAACTTACTCTTCAACATTGAGATTCATTCTTCAAAAGGTTGGTTGCACTTTAGTGTTTAAAGAACAAAAAAAAAAAATCAAACTCTTTTTATTCTAAAATATTCTACGAGTTTAAGCAAATGTAATAGAATGTGCTAAAGGTAGGAGGATGCTACTAAAAAGAGAAACCAGAATCATTAATATGTGAACAGAGTGAAAATGAATTGTTCCATGAACTTGTTGTCTGAAGCTTTGCCCTTTCTCTCCTGTATCTTTTCTTTATTAATTTCTTACATTATGCCTGAAGCCTATAATATAAATTCTGTAGATCATGGATTTTACTCGCCTTGCTCTTGGAAGGTCCTACTACATTTTGTGTCACTGGAAAAATGCTGTATAATAAGGAGCCTCAGTGCTGCGTTTGGCCCTTTTGGCGCAGTTGTGGAATTTGTCAACACATCCACACACACACACAGAGCCCTGTCATGGATTCGTTGCAAAAGCTGGTGATTTCTTTGCTCCTAGTGCACAACCAAGTGGAAAGGAGATGGGAATGTGAAGAGATTTAGCTTTGTTGTCACTTGCTTTTGTATATGGACTATGCACATTCATGATGAATAGGTAAGTCCTATAAGTCCCAAACTTTATGAAAGGCAATGAAATTCCAGCAGATACAAAGTCAGTAAGTAAATGGAAAGTGCTATCAGCTTTTTCTTTTTTTAACCTAAACCAGAAAACAGATAAGGGGAGACATGAGGTCACATTTTGCCTTTTAAGGTAAATAATCCATGTCAGCTTCCCAAGGTTTTCAATCTCAACAACAATAAACATGGTCTGTTTATAGGGCTGGATCCTACCTTATTCCTGTGAGAACCCCCACTGCGTGCAGTGGGTCATGGTCTGTGCATGTGTTTTGGGGAGAGGGGGAAGAGTCATGTGTAAAGTGCATTACATCTGCATAACTTTTGAAGATTTTAGGTTGGTTAAATACATATGCTATGGTGCTAATAGAAACAGAGATCACTTATCACCATATCTAAGGAATTAGAAATGTATATTCATGACTCCCTGTTACCCAAATAGAATGACCATCATTCTGCATTAATGACATAGCTTTATTCTACTCATTTCATTTTTCTTTATGTTTTACCCATGGGGTGCTGTATCGTATGGCAGACTTTGCCTTTTGAACTGCCTACATCACAGTTCTCTGCAGCTCCCTATCTCTACTGTCATTCCTTTTCTTTACTCTAAATGTTTCCAGGGAGGAGCAAAAGAAAGAAAAGATTTGGAGAAAAAAAAAAAAGAAGAGGGGAAGTCTGCTGTGGAAAAATAAAAGTTTAAAAAAAAAACAGAATGAATGCTTCACTTGTTGGCTTTTAGCACAATTACCATACCTTAGGAAATATGCAGGGAATAGTTAATTATGACTAAATGAGCTCCTTTTAGAGTTCATGGCAGGCCCCAGCATCCAACTGTCAGTGTTGTGAAAGACTGAATTGGAAGGCTGGTCTCCCTGTCAGCCGGTAGGATGGTCTCCCAGAGTAAGATAGACAGTGAAAAGATAGCTGGGTTAGAGTAGCCTCAGCAAGGGAAACACGTATAGCATTTGCATACTTCTCCTGCAAGGGGGTTTAATCCAAAGAAAGGAGGAGATTTTGTTATTGTCAGCCAAGCCTTTGTTCAGGGTGAAGAGCAGAAGGAAATCTGATGAAGGGGCCTTTCTGAAGCCCTTGCTCACAGACTGGAGGTTGTTCTAGTAAAGTTATATACTTTAGGATTGTTTACATACTATTGTCTGTTTGAAGATCTTCTAAACTGAAAGACTCAAAGTATTCCTGTTTGCTAACACAAAAGCAGGGAACTTATGTGGTAAAAATTACTTACACTGCAAAACTGAACAAGTTCTTTTCATTATCTGCACAAAATACCCTGAAGTTCCTTTTTTGGTGTAGACAAAGTTCCCTGATACTTCCCAGCCGAACTCATATATCGCAAAATTTTTTCAGACTAAGAAAAAAGCAGAATTATGTTCTCAAAATGGAGAGAGCAGAAAAATCAGATACCCTTCAGGCTTAACGCAGCCAAATTCTTACCGCCTCCTCCGAAACAGTTCTTTGTTAAGCAAATAGACGGTTTCCTGCCAACTAAAAACAGTGGTTTGAAATTTAGTTGGGGTGAAGGATTGTGCCTCTACTAAGATCTCTTATGCACTTTCTGATTTTTTTTCTCACCTGAGAGATGAGGCAGGAGCCCCAAACTAAATCTCTTTGTGTAGATAATCAGCAGCAGACCCAATCCATTCCTTAGAACTTTTCCAGATAAAGTGATTTGTGTTTCAAAAACAAAGCCTATTTAACAGTATTCTTGGAATGACTACCCACTTACAGTGTGTATTACCACCTTCAAAGGTTTTCACATGGCAGAAAGGGCATCGTCTCAGGGACATGATTAATGTTTAGGGACCAAATAGGCAATCTAGCAGAATATCACCTGAAATAGATGGCTTTTACTTTTTGTTGATGTAACTTTTGAATGCTTTCCATAGTCTTAATGATTCTAGACAGTATTTAATTGTTTACATGGATCACAATAAAGATCTCATTATTGTGGAAATAGTTTATGTAATATTATAAAATTTATTCTAGAAAAATAGCTGTACATATTTAGATTTTTTCTCATCAGCTTTGTAAATAAGAGTTATTGTAAAGTAACATACATTTCTCTGTCATGTTTTGTGAGTATAAGGGTTAGCAAAGTCCTTGCTTGATTGTATCTTGGATTTTCTATAATAAAAGTAAGTACTATCTTTAAGGCTTGATCAAATTCTGGGAAGAAGAGGGAGCAAATTCTAGGATTCTGAAGAACATGAGGTCGTATATATCTCTGTGGATGTATTTATGTTCACTCTGCAGTTGTTTAATAGTTATAACTAAGGAAAAAAATAAAATCTTCTTGTACGAAGAAATGACTGCACATAGAATGAAATTTGGCTCTCAGTTGTACATCTTGTGGTTTGTTTGGGCTTTCTTTTTTTAGCCTCAGATGCTTTCCTATGCTCTCTGAGAGACAGGCATTGGTGCTTCAGCTCAGTTTTTATTCACTTATGATAAATGTGAATCATTAAATATTTAATCACCTACTAGCCTTGTTTGCTCCCACATGATTGTCGTAAAACCTCACAGAAACACCAGGCAGAAGCAACTCTGCCAGGGATGGGCTATAGGACACCAGCACCTCTGGTCTTTAGACTGTTGATGCAACTTAAAAATCAACTGCCAGAAAGAGGAGATAGTTGATGTAAAATGTGCTGTATCCAGTTGCTTCCTGAACACTATCTACCATCTAGACTCAAGAAAAGCCCGAATGAATTTCAGCATCTCTCTTTCTCTCCCACCCTACAGAAAACTGTAAGGGGAAATCAAATTTTGGCCAAACTGTGAGCTGTCACTGAATGTGCAGTTCACACTTTCTTTTCTTAGTTTAATTTATTCCTTAAAATGTTTACATTTTTCCAGCTGGTGTGAGTAATAGAAAATAAGGTATGGTGTGTTATGAGAGTTGTTTACCAAATGGTATTTATTGCTGGGAAGCATAGCACTGCTATCCATAAAGTAGTTTTTGACTGCCTACAGAGACAAATAGACAGCTTGAATCCAACCTAGGCATAATGTAGTATGCAATTTCAAAACAGTTACTTTTATATTAACTCATAAGTTTTTATTGCTTCATAAGAAAATTATAACATCCTCCTACAGTTCTTACCTCCTCAAGGAAATAAATTCATGTGACTTTCTCACATGCTGGCAATCTTTGTGCAGCCTTTGTTGGTTATAAAGAACTCGTACTCCAAGACACAGTGTTAGGAAAACAAAGGATGGATGGCAGTAGTAATAAACATGTCATTCAAACCTTACAGGAAAATGAATGTGGTTTGTTCAAACATCCCTCTAAAGAACAGCTAATATTTTAGTAACACAAAGAGGGAGATAGATAGTCTAATGCTGGGCTATTCCTGAGCTCTGTTCCCACTGAAGGCAGCAGGAGCTACACATACAGAGTCAGAGGGTTCGCATCTTGAATAGCATCTAACATGGAGTTGAACAGCTTTAAAAAATAGGAACCAGGCTCACTCCAATGCTTACAGTCGGTGTGCAGTGAAGTAATCTTTTCACTTTTCATCTCTCCCTTTTTGTTTTGCAGTAACGGTGCAATCTCCAATTAAAAATTACCCTTTGTTAGCAGTAGTCAGTGATGCCTCGTCCCAGTTTGCGTTTTTCCTGTGAGAAGCGTGTCAGAATCTGGGGGGACTAAATATACTCCTTTGTTGGCGAGCTTGTCAAGCACCGCGCTGTGTTCGCTTTCCCACCAGGAAGGTCAGGCCGCTGGGGGGCCGCTCTATTTTCTGAAATGATCCCTACTGTCTGTCCATGCTGTCTGACAGATTGAAACAGTTGTCTGTGTCACTGCTTTCAATGCTTTTTAAATGCCTCACTTTCCATGAAAGACATAAAATATGTAGGCAAGGGGGGGGGGGAATGGAAAAGGAACTATACTTTTCCCTGTGTAAAGAAGTATTTGGGTTTCCTTCCTAAAGGAAACTTAATTTTGTTTAAAATATGTTTATAAGCTGACTCAGAGGGAAAAAAAAAAAAGAGTTGAACTGGAAGAATGGGTAAGTCAGGGCTTACAGATTCTATTTCTGAAACCTTGTTTTAAAATGAGGGTAATAAAATTATTAAACACACATTCATTCAGTAGCTGAAGTGAAATTATAAGTTTTCTTTGTTCACTTATATTTCAGTTTAATATATTTAGATCTGAGGTATGTATAAAGCCTGAAGAAACTGGTACTGTGCTGAGCCTTCAGTACTCTCCAGATAATTGAACTAATTAAATCTTTACCAACATTAACACGACTCCAGCATTCCTTGGACAGTGGTTAATTATTGCATGAACATGGCAAGCTTAAACTAAACAGATGAAAATAGAGTCCTGTGGAATGGGTATTGAGTTTATTCGTTATTCATCTTTTGATAAAGTTTAATTAAAACTGCCTCTCTCCATTGTGGTGAGAATGAATGTGCTTGTTTTCTTAGTGAAAGCCAAATTATTCACTTCAGCCATGGTTCAATAATCAAAGCCTTTGCAAAGTTTTGGGTTATATTGTAGCTGTGGAGATATAATTGCTGCAATTCTCTATGAAGGCTTTATCTTTTTATTACATTTTCTGGTTTGTTTTCTTTTTTTTAATTTATTTAGAAATAAAACTAGAGCATCCATTTGCTGATTTTTAATGTGCTTTAAGCAGAGCATTTTTTTAAACAGGGAGCAAAATGTTGAAAATAAAATTCAAAATGAAAGGGTTTTTTTATAACTGGAATGCAAAGAATTTTTTAGAACCAAATCTAAATTCTAGTCTTTTAGAGTAGTTCAAGTAAAATTTAACCATATATCAAAAGTTGTCATTATAAACTGCTTAATATTAATAAACAGTAGGGTGGTTATTGTGACTCGCTTTGCTTATACAGTGGCTAATCACTCCTAAGCAAAAACTGTTGAAAGAGGCAGTGCTGGCTCATAATGTTAGAAGATGCAATGTTGTCAAGTTGCTAGAGCCACCTAACCGTGCGTATGAAGTGCAAACTGTAGCACCTGTGATGGAGAAAACAAATCCTTGGAAATGGTGTGAAATTTTGAGCAAGAGCAATGTGGTCAACTGAAGGAAAATGAATGAGAAAAGCTTCTGACCAAGTTTGCATGAAGGCAGATTGGTGTTATGAGTGTTGCCACAGACTTGCCTTTCTGCTTGGAAAGCTGTAAGCTGTAGAACCGGGCTTCAACTTTTAAGTATAAGCTCCTCTTGAAAATGCACAGGCAAATGACACAGCAGGTAGGAAATGGATCAGTGTTCAATTACAAAAAAGTTTACCACTCTCCTTTCATACAGTTCTCCAAGTGACTTAGATGGACTGCCGAAAGGTCATCAGAAGAGCTGCACAATTTCATTTGTATTCTGGTTGCTCATTCTGTTGTGTTTTGGAATGACATCCTGGCAGAACCTTGATTTCCTGTCAGAGTTCTGCTTTCCTATTTTCCCCAGTTTCACTTTCTGTGATTTACCATAAGCAACTCTGACATTGTTCTGTCTTGGGCTTGCATTGTCATGAGGGAATTCCAGGCTGACACAGTGGTTTTGATTTAAGGTAGGAAAAAATGCTTGCTTTATGTCTTTTTTATTTTTTTTAATTTCATGGGTTGTTTCTCTTACAGTGAATTTAACTGTGTAATAAAAAAATGAAGACTATAAGTCAAATCCTGTGCCAAAGGAGAAAATAGTCTGAGCAAGCAGTCTCTGGAACCATGGGGTTGGACTTAATTGGTGATACTGACTGCCTCTTGAATGATAGTCAGCAGCATGCTTGGTGCATGTCAAATGAATCCAGAGCTATTAGGAGAAGCCAGCCAAAGGAACATCTGCTGGGAAGTTGTCGTCAGATCTACAGAAATGTGTTACCCATGCTTTTTGTCATGAAGTGATAGAATTTGTGTCCCGGCTGACCTCTGTAAAGATTCTGTAAGTGCTGCCAGGCTTTACACTCAAGTTAAGATTTGCTCTGTTCTATTTCTTAAGGTATGGGAATGGTCTGGAAGAGGGGGAACACTGTGTGTTAGTTAGCCTTGCCTTGAGTGCATGCACGTAGTCAGTACTATTCTAATGGTAAAAGCTGTATTCTACTTTCCTGTTGACAGGGTAGCAAAGTCATTAGAAAACCCTCCAAAATATGTTAAAGTAGGTCATCTCTGAGACCAGACATTCCCTTTCAGTTTTCCTCTAAATAGACCTTTTCTGTTTTGTGAAATCTATTTTGATTTGGCATAAAGAAATTAGATATGGCAGAACTGTTATCTGAGTTCCTTTCTGCTACATTTTGCCTTTCAAAGCATTGGAAGCCTATTACTGTATGAAATAGGTTTCTTAATTATTTTAAGGGCTTTAATGTTTCTTGGCATGAATTTAACTCTGTTAGAAATTCTCTGTTTATTGCACATAGAGATTTTCCAGCATTTACTACAGTTAGGCCGTGGTCTTTGAGATGGAGTCTGTTTGCTCCTGCTTTCCCAGCAGCACAGATTTGATCTGTATCAAGAATGGACACCTGATCTAGTTTATGGAGAGTATAGTGGTTCCATGCTGGTTACTGAGGAATCACCATAAAGCCTGTTGGTTCAAGGCTAACCCTCCAGATTATTTTTTTTATCACATTGAAACAACAGAGTTAGTTAGATTGTACTGGGTCAGCATGATTTTCACTTGGTCAGGAGCTTTAAAGCTGGGTTTGTAGCCTTGTCACACATACTTCTGTCAATCAGATTTTCCTAAACTCTTAAGTGAAAAATTATCTTCTAATACTTGGTTACATTAAAATAATTTTGCTGGGTAATTTATGGTGATAATAATCTTGAATCAGATAGGAAAAAACTGATGTCCTGGAAATAAGAAAGAGTTCCTGGATGGAGTTGCTGAAAAAACTGCTTGCTCAAGAGATCGTAATCTAATCTGAATGAATTGGAAGAAAATACCTTCTTTAAATGTGACTAAATTGTTGCATGTTAATTATTTATTAATTCATGTGTGTTAATACCCATTAGCATTTTTTAATATAGGCTATACTGCACCCTGACAGCTTTGCACAACATCCCCACAGATGTCTTAATTTAGTGAGATTCTTAAGCACTTGGCCAATACCAGCCAGTCATCAAAATGTACGGAAATGTGTTCATTAAGAAGCTTTCCAGCCCTCTCCAAGTAGCCATTAGGTAAAGTGTGCCTTCTGAGGTGCAAGAGGACAGACTGGACTATCATAACTTTAGACTGCATTAATTTATTTTGGCATAATGTGATTTTTTATTCTTTTTTTTTCAAAACTATGAGACTCCTTCATGTTTCTTAAAATTGCTGTGTAAGCAAGAATAATTCTGCTTGCTTCCTTGCTTTCTTAGTTGGCACAAAATCTACAGGATTGCAGAAAGGCGATTTCCCTAAAAGCAGGCCCATGCATAATTTACAGGGCTACCACAAAGAAGTCCTAAAGACTTACACATACATGACTATTATAAACTTGCCTCCAGCCACAGCATTTACATGGTAGTAAGTTGTCATCTTTATGCTATCAACTACTATGTGATCCAATTCAATCTCATGTTTTCTTTTCTTTATCGTTACTCTGTCATAATGATCAGTCCTTGTATTCACTGTCAACTTTGTTATTCACTCTTCTCAGGAAGATGATCCCATGAAGCAGATCTCATGATCTGCAGAATGTGGCTGGTCACTTGCCTGACGTGGAGATTAAGGTTTTGACATCACAGTATTTAAAAGTTTGCCACATTTCTGCCTCTCTTTCATTCGGAGTGTGGTCTGTGTTATCAAAGAGCAATCTCGTTATTTTACATTTATCTTAAGATGTGTCTCCCCTAGCTCAGAACAAGGCTAAGTTCAGTTATACTAAGTACCATGCAATCATATATTAAATAATATCCTTTCATGCAAAGATCTCAGGCCATGTGTTCAGCTTTGCAGACTGCCACCCCCCTCTGCATAAAATCTGCTTTAATTCATGTAGCTGGCTGGCCTTTCCATATGGGATTCATACTTGCCTGTTTGATGATACTTAAATGCTCCAGTCATATTAATTTCTAGATCAGAGTCTTGAGTAATTATTGAATTGCTGTATCTTATAAGAAATTCTAGGTGACTTATGGAGACAGGAAAATAGCATATAGATAAAAAAGGATATTGCTTTAGGATAAATATTAATTAATACACAGTTGCAGAAAACCCCATGAATGCATATTATTAATGGAATTTGCATTATTATGAAGAACTAAGAACTGAGAGAGAAGTAACTGCCATTTGTTGAATTTTCTTGACTCCAAGTATTTGAACAATGTGACAAAAATATAACCAAATGAAGAACTTTTTTGGTCTAGAAAATACACTTTTAGGTCTTTACGCCCTTCCTCATCTCTTTCAGTGAAGGGAGTGAAGGTCTATGCTGATGTAAAGAACTGCTGTGATGAGCTGGGGAGGTGACGAAGGGGAGGAATTTGGCCCATTTCTTGTGAATGCTTTCAGAAATGCACTTGTATCTATAGAAGACAAGGTAGCCCAGACTGTTTTAACTGCTGTGTTAAACAGGCTGTGTTCACTGTTTTAACTATATTGGACTTGATCCAAAAAGGTGAGTGAGGCCATTTTAGAAAGGTTCAAGAAAAATAAGCCAGTAACAAAGGAAGATATGGACAAAGATGAGTAAAAATAGAATACACAATCATACTTCTGATTAACTCACTACAAAGATACTGACTCCATTGCCTCTAGCCTTTATTATTGTAGATATTCCAGTCTTCACCCCCGAGTGTTATATGTGATGGGCAGCTGACCAGTAAGATAATCCTTAAAAGCTTTCAAATTCGGGATGCTTCAGTTAAGTTTGGGGTTTTTCCCTGAGAAAATACCCAGAATGCTTGGTACTCAGACTGAGGAGTAGCCTTGCCAGTTATGCACAGAGCATTGCTGGGAAATAAAAAAAGTAAAAGAAAGGTCCCATTCAAGCAAAGACACATTCATTCATGGAAGATCTGGCTAGTTCAGAATGAGCTGGCATGTGGGAACTAATACATGATAACGTGCGGCTATCTCTAATTGCCATCACCCATCACAAAGGGGCAAAATCTGTTAGAGATAAGCAAATATAATGAGGAAAAAAAAGGCATAGAAATGAAAACGACCTTGTGATAAACTCAGATGCAGAGTAGGCCTTACCAAAGGAACTGGGCAAAATAGCCTCTCAAATTGTGAAGCAGAGAACACATGATTTCTTGGAGGGTGTTTGACAGAGGACTTCTTAAAAGAAAGGCTTTACAGTTTACTGTCACATGTACAGGTTTGTCGGAGTGATTTGGCATTGAAGTAGTTCAAAAGATTTTTTTTTCTCTGAGTATAGATATACTGTGTTCTTGAACATATCTTGAAACCTTTCACTGATTTTTCACTGGTCCTCAAGCCAAGAACTGACATCCCTCAATCCCCCACCAAATCTGCATATACCATTTTCCTAATGAAAGGAGTCCAGAAGTGGGAGTTAAGCCTTTCCATGTTCCTTTGGGTTTTTTACAGTCTTTCATTATCCCAAGGAAATGGAGTACTCCAAGTGAAGAATCAAATCTCAAAGCACTGCATGAGTAAATTAAATCTCTTTTGCACACTAGGGACCTTTTCATCATAGTTTTGTATTTCAGGGGATTTCACAACCTTTACTTGAGGGAAACAAATATTCAAATCCCAGTTAGACCAAAATAGAGGAAATATGCCAGGTTCAATTACCAGTGGAGTTATCAGCCTGTGAGATTTTTTTCCATTTGTATTTTCACCATCTTTTTCCATTAAGTTCTGTATAAGCTGTTCCTGGGATGTGGGAGCACAGAAAGGGAGTGACCACTTTGAAACTAATCAGAAGATCTCCTAGAAGTCTCAGAAAGTGCTGGAGTCCTGAGCAGCATGATTCAGATGAAGTTTGATGATTTTTTAAATCTTCATTCCGATGAATTTTGTGAATGTGAAAATCCAGCTGCATGTACAGATACATATATAGTCAATCTTTTTCAAGACAGTGAATTTGCAAGAATTATTTCTCTATTTCTTTACTATTATTGTGGATTAGATTGAACATATGAAAAGCATAGTTTACTCCTTAGTGTTGAATGTCAGTTGCACTCAGACTATAAAAGGAGACAGTTTGTTATCCATTAACAACAAAACCAAATGAGCAGGAAAGACTTTTGAAGTATTTTATATATATAGAAATGGCGCAAGACAAGTGGTGACATCCCTGGATATGTAACATCTATGGATGATGATGGTGATGATGATGCTGCTGGCTGAAAAACAAATTAGGCAGTATGGACTGTATTTTCTGTAGTTTTTCTGTTGTTTGGAGCTGGTGCAATCTAACAGTATTTCACTTACTGTGGCACAGACCATATATTTTCTGGCTATTTGCAGCTCTGTGCAATCTGCTGACTGCATGTGGTATGTGGATAGCTTTGACATTTTCAAATAAGTAGTATTCTAGAATCTGTGTAGCTTCAGGGGCTTCTGACATATTTTATCTATTTCTGTGTCCTTGGAGACAGATAGATGTGAATGTGATTAGCTTCCATGCTTATTAGCTCTCATGCTAAACCTGCCCCCAATCTCTAACATTTTTGGAATACCCTGTCTACAAGATGTTGCAGCCAGCTGTAGTGTATTGTGTCCTTGCTCCTGAGGTATACTGTATCCTTGTTTCTGAGGTACTGCTAAGTACCGTAGTATTGGTTATCCCGTTTCTTGGCTGTCCCGTTTCTTTTCCTACTCTTTGCAATCTACTGTATCTTCTTCTAGTAAGTGAGGTGGACTTTGTCTCAAACTCCATCTCTGTACACAAAGAGAAATGCATTGGGGAAAAAAGTTGACAGTTGCTGGAAGTTGCAAAGAATGTTTCTACTCAACTTTTTTTTTTCACCTTTGCTACATATAATGAGACTCAGATCTTTACTAAAATAATATAAGGGTTGAATTAAGTTACTGATGTTGCCTGCTTTAAGAGGTAAAAAAAGTAATCTCAGGAAATCAGCTGTGCAGCACAGTGGGGGGGTAGACCCAGTCTCTATCTGTGTGAGAAATGCAAGTTCTGATTCTTTGCACACTTACTGAAGGGCAGGGAGGAAAAGCTCGACTGAAGTCAGTGAAATTGCACCAGTTTAAAAATAACATGAGGTGAGAAAAGAATCAAGCCCCAGGGTGTTTCAAAGCTATGTGCTGAATCACTGAATCATAGAAAATAGGGCAGGAAGAGCCTCGAGAGGTCACCTAGTCTATCCTGCCTTCCCCAAGGCAGGATCAGCTGTATCTGTGTCATTCTGACAGATGAATGTTTGACTAGCCTGTTTTTAAAAAATCCAATAATAGCAATTCTACCACCTCCTCCAGGCAGCCTGTTCCAGAGCTTTGCTGTCCTTACTGTTAGACATCAAGAAAGACTTTCCAGCTTTGCCTGCTCCTGCTGCAGTTCAAGTCCATAGTTACTTCTCTGTTTACCACAGACATGGAGAACAGTTGAGTTTGCAAAGGCCATTTTAAATATATAAGCATTTCATTTCTCAGTAGATTATAAAGTAACTCTTTTTTGTTGTTGTTGTTCCAGTCTTAGTAAAGCATTTTGGCTTTTTGAACTTTGTAGGACAGAGGTGGAGGACCTCTATGGTATGTAGTGATGGTTCTCTTCAAACACAGGAGGAAAATATTATTTCAGACAAATGTTTGATTATGCAAAAATAATGCTTTTAAAATGTAGGTATAGGGTTTATTTCTATTATCAAATTACCCTGATTTACCATCAGGCTTCAGGCTAGGGATTGTTACCCTGCCATCAAAAAAAGTGTATATGGTAAAGCTTGCCTAGCAAAACTGGTAACAGTCTGTAGTGACCACCTTTGCATTACCAATGACTTCAGGTATGTCTGAATCTCTGTTCAGTTTTTTCAGCATGATTCAGGAAAATGGTCTTGATTCTAAAGCTAAAATATACCAGCTTAGCCCTGTGCCTTTATCTAATCCTCCTTCCTACTAATTAATGCAATGAAAGTATCCAGAAAATTTAGCAGTTTAAACCTGTATCTTGGATTTATTCTGCTTAATGTAAAATTATGTTTTCTGGGTTTTTTTTAAGGAATAGTAAATATTTGAATGTCAAATGGATTGCACTACCAAGATGTGCCAGTGCAGGCTGTACAGATTGCTTTGTTGGGTCAGTCTAATGTAAGCTAGCATTCAAGGGACAATATTATCCACTAGGGTTTCTTCATTTTCATGAAAAAACTGTATCAAGAGCATATTTTTACAAACTGCACATCATTATAATGAAAATAAGCTTACAGCTTGGAAGAGATTTTGTAATTCTCCACTGCTACATTTATTTTGCTCCATGTGCCTTTTTCTTCTTGTTGACCCTAGTGTACAGATCTGTAATGAAAAAAAATTGATTGACTGTTGGAGTGGGGGATTGCAGTGTTCTGATTTCACGCTCAGTTGTTGGCTAACCAGGCTCCGTAGTTTTTATTTAGAGAGGCCTAGTTGCAAAAAAAAGCAAAATGAAGAACTGTGTTAGCCCCAGCTGCCAAGGTTACAGAGCAAGCAGCTTAGAGGGCTCCAGGGTTCCAGGCAAAAGAGGGATTGTCTCTGCCCAGCAGGTAAGGGATAGAGCTAGACAGACACTGTTGTGCACAAGATGCTGACTGACCCTGGCAATTCATAAATCCAAAAAATTACAACATTCTCTGCTTATCAGTAAATGGAGCAGACACTCAGCTGTGTAATTAACCCTTTGAATGCTATGGAAGTGGTGCAGCCAGTTCATCTGAAAGATGCATACCCTTTTCTGAAAGCCTCCCTCATAACATCCTCGGTATATCTTGGGTGCTTCAGGTACTAACACACCACTGCCAGTCAGTTGTGTTTCATATACCCATTCTAAGGATTGCTTTTTCCTTGTTCTTACATTTCATGCTTAATTGTTTATGGCATATCTTTCCATTCAGCACCTAAAACATTATACTAAATTCTCTGAGTTGGTTTAGCAGCTTCCAATAGAGATCTTGGGATATATGGGAGGAAAGTAGCCCAGATGCCCAAACCTTCCATGACTCAGTTTCAGGCAGATCTGTGATTTTAACTGATGGAAACCTGTCCTAAAAAGTCAGCTGTCAAAGTGGCCCGCCAATTCCAAGTTTTCATTTGATCCACTCGTAGGCTTGGTGTGAGGCATCAATTTGTAAGTTGCAGATAGTTTTATATGCTTAAGCTCTTTTATTGTTTTATTAGTCTTCTGTTTTAATAATCTGCTTTTTAATAATGCCCTGTGTGACTAATCCTAGAATTATAAGCACAAATTTGGAAGGCGACCTAACCAAAATCTGCCTCTGCAAAAGGCACCACAAAAATCATTGCAGTTTAAAAAAAACAGTAGGAAAACAGCAGACAACTGCTGCAGGGATGCCAAACCAAGATGAAATAAGCAGATCCATAAAGACAGTTCAAATTTTTCCTTTTTTCTCACTTTTTTCTTTTTGGTTTTAATAGTTTTTTCTGACTTTCCCTTTTTTTTTTTTTTTTTTAATCTCTGTAAGACAAAAACCTTATCAATCTGTGCCACTTACTGTCTGTCATCAGGCAAACCCGTATGTAGTGAGTGCATTTTTCCCCTGACCCAAGTTCATCCCTAAAAAGAATTCCACAAAATTCTTGCAAAGACGCTTGCAAGGTTTCTTTGTGCGTAGTCCTTCAGTCTAAGCAACAGCTAAACTGTTTACTGTGGAACCACTGGGAATATAGGAAAGTGTGGATTTGCTCCTTCCATGTGTCATTGCTGCATGGAAGGAAATCTGCAGGCACCTGAGCTATGTGTCCAAAGGTACTTTTGAGTGAAAAAGCTCTTCTTGGTGTCTGCTTTGCCCTGTCTCCCCAGGAGGAGTTACTGTCCCCTGATTTTATGTTCCCTGTTCATCTCCTGTGTGTACCTGTGTATATTACTAATCACAGCAAACCAAGGCTATCCATTAACTTAAGCCATATGCATACACATACATTGTCTTCTTTTTGTGGAATTTGTGAGGTTTGATAATTTTGGCTAAATTTAGTGGCCAGTATAACCAATATCCTCTCCTTCAGGCTGAAGATTAATGTCTTAATTTTTAATACACCCTAATACTATTATTTTCTCCCACAGCTGCTAACACTCGTTAGTTTCCATATGTCATTTGGTGTTACCCAGGTGTTATTTTCCTCTAATTTCACTCTATCAAGATGCTGCCTATTTGAGTCCAATTCTGACATGAAAAAGTACGTATAAGTGCAGGACGCTTCCCCCACCTCCCTGGAGTATCTGGTCTATCATGTGTACTTACTTGCTTGTATTTCATTATCACCTACTATACACATTTGCATTTATAAATCATGTGTGAAGCTCATTTGCAAATCTGCAGTCCTTTTTCTTCTGCAATATCCTGTATTGTACTTAATATCCTTTAACATAAACTAAGCTACCCTTTTATTGCGGTGCTTAATATCACAGTTATAGGAGATTTCCAGGGTGTGATTTCTTTTTTATTTTGAAGGCATGCAATACTGTGTGAATAATTTAAAGACCATTCTTAGAAATCTGCAAATAATTGGCTGTATTTTATTGCAGTGCCATATTCTGCTTTTGGAACTAAAGCTACTTTTAAAAAGCATGCATGCATAGCAGAGGTTCTTATGACCACAGACATTTCCATTTGTTTAATACTCGTGTCACTTAAAGTCAGCTGAAAGAATTTTTAAGAAATACTTGCTTGATAAGATTTGCATCATTACTGGGATTTTTCAGGTCAGGTTCAAACCTTTATGCAAAATTTTTTAAGCACTAGAATGTGTTGCTTACCCTATTGGGTATGTAACTATCTAGTTAGCTGAACAGAAACATCAGGCAGTATTGCTATTTCTGATCCTGTGTTGCAGAGCATATTGTTTTCCTTTTAATTAAATTGTTCCATGGTGTTTTACCCTTAAGAATGTGTGCTTGCATTTTATTATCACTTGTTATTCAAACTTGCATCTCATTTGAAATTTGCAAACCTGGCAGGTTTTTTTCTATCTTTGTTATAAATTATTACTTCATTTCCCATCTCATCTGTTACGAGTGCAGCCTACTTTTAATGGTGTTTTCTCATGTGTAATGGTTCTCCAGCTCTGGATTCAGTCAACTTTGACTTCATTTCCCCCCACAAACCTTGCTGGATCTCCATGATTTTATTACTTTTGATTTACTTTCCTTATGCAGCTTCCATCCCGATTTGCTGTTTTCCTCCTGCTGCCATAGAGCGCTTCTGTTAAAAACTCCTCCTTCTGGTTCAAAATAAATGAAAAGGAAGGAAGTAATATGAGATTTATGGAGTGAAAAGTACACTGGTTTGTTTTAGAGGGGGCAAAAGTGTAGTTGGTTCCTGTCAGCAAAGAAAGAAGCTTCTAGCACATAGTAAGTTTTTATTTTATCCACTCTAAAAAGGCTAAGAAATCTGCACAGCTTGTAGCAATCTGTGCAGTTTGTAACCAAACTAGGTACAATGTACTCAGCTTCCTATTAAATAGTAATTATTATTATCTGCTCACGGAACGTGTAGGAGACTATCAGCCGTTGCCATTCTGCCATTAAGCTACACAGTAAATTGCTTTGATATTTGGGTTGTTTGATTCATTCCCGTTTCGTCTGGGATGAGAGTAGAGGTTGGTCCCATTTTTTTTAAAAAGTCTTTCCCTTCATTCCCACCATGTGTGTTTATGGGATACTTAAAATTACCCATGGAGAGGCAGAGAGAACTGCTGAACCCAAGTCTCTGGATAGAAGTTCAGGAATTTCAAAAGGAGTCCCTGAGTGCTGTTTCACCCTTCAAATTCTATTTCCTTATACAAGATAAAAATTGTCTTGTATAACACTATTCTCAGTCCTTTTTACACTTGGGCTTTGCCAGTTTTGAAATCCAGCTGTGGAGTGTACGTCTTGAATACATGCCCGTGCACACACACTTTAAATATTCATTCTGAATTTACAGTGGTGTGTTTTTACAGCCCCACTGCTGTCCCCCATGGAAAGACCACCATAGGAGCTAGATATGAGGGAGAGGGTTAGGGTGGGGTCTGCATATGCCATTATAGCCCTCATTCACCATTTCTCCTGGGGGCTTGAGCTGTCCTGAAGCCCCTCACAGAACCTAAACCTCTCTTCCCATTACCCTTCAAGAGGGAAACTCACGTGGGTAACAACAGGCAGGTCCAGTCTCTTCCACTAAGAGGAGAGCACATTTTATGTCTCCTGGGGCCAGCTTTGCTGAAACTGGTCTCACGAGTAGAGCACAGAGGCAGGCATCTCTACAGCGAAAGCTTTTACCAACCAGCTAAGAAATGATGGTAGAAAGAGTTGTCCTTCTCCTGTTGAATTCAGAGAAGTCAAACCCACAGCGTAGGAGTTCATGACAAATGTGGTCTGCCCGTATATCAAGAAGCTGTGCTCCATGGGATCGTCTTTTGCAGAGCCTTGGAGGCAAATTGAGTGATAGGGAGGAGGTGAGGAGAAATAATGGTTTTGCAGCTATGTGGACCAACCAGCCATTCTTCATTTCCTCCAGGGTGGAAAGCTGAAGGAGGAGACTCGCTCTCCAGAGCAGTGTGGTCCTCAGCTGTGCCAGTTTCTGTGTGTAAGCCTGGCACAGGGAGTGAGAGCAGACTTTTATCTTTTCTGTTTATGCATGCTCAGTCCTCTTTCATCTGGGTTACAAATTTGTTACAAGATGCTTTTCTGTTAAAAAATATTTTTGGGAAGGAGTATTTTTCATTGTGTCTTAAAGTGGTGCAGGAATTCAAGACAAAAAGATGTAATAAATCATCATTTTTAGGAGAGGATAAATCTTCAATCCAAATACAAGAAAAGGTACATGGTAGAAGTATTTATTGTAGCAAATGCATCTAATTCAAAAATGACAAAGTAGTTGGATAAAACCTGCCTGTGTAGAACCAGATTGTAAAGATTAAATATTTAAACACATACCTCAGGACTGCCAATAAAAATGGCAGTTACATTGCTTATCAGTGTCCTTATCCATTTAAGGAAAACACTTGTATATAGTGTTAAAGTCTGTGAATACTTTATTTAATATTCAGCAAACATTATATGTTGGCAGCAGAAACAACATATTATAGGCTTGTGGTTTGAATTATGGTTAGAGCGCAACACTGATCTTACAGTCATTTGGCTATGGAGATGGCTCTCAAATGAAAAACAGCACCATTTTTTGACAAATATTATCTGGCACCTTTACATTAACTGTTAACTGAAAACATAAAGTACTCGCTCAGGTGTCAGGTTCACTGAAAAACATAGACTAACATTATGGATGGTATGATGAGAGGAAATAGATGGGAATTTAGGACTCTTCCTCAAGCTTTTTTTTTCCTGTTGGGAAGCCCCTGGAATTAAACAGTGGGTTTTTCCTTCATCACTTAATCTCTACTACTGTAACTGTGAGGAGCCTGGGCATGATGAGAATTTAACATGATCTGTCACCCAGAGCTATCTTTAACTCAGAGACTTCCATATATAGGAACATTTGCCTCAACCATTCTCATCGTACTGGCCTCATAAGTGAGAATATTCATTGGGGTGGGAGGAGAGGAAGTATAATGGGAGAAAATATGTATAAAAAGCTTCTTTCCCCGCTTTGCCATATAAGTAAAAGAATCAACTTGAACTTTGTATGTTACTTCTAAGTCTTGAATCTATCTCCAAGCTTCGATGTTTCACATTCTTGGGAGCATGGCTACGTGTACAGGCACCTCTGTGGGGTGGTACTCCTCCAGCATCCCTAGCCAGGGAGATGCTGTGGATGTAGTCTGAGTCTCCCACCTACACTGGAAAGCATCAGCCAGTTAGATAAATACTGAAAGGACTGCATTACATCTGTGATAGTGAAAGGTAATAGTTGGACATCTAAGAAGATTTGTTACACACTAGTGGGCAATGTTTAATTACTATTGACGGACTGTATTTGCTGGTGAACTTAGCAGCTGTCACAAATGATCAGAACAGTTTTCGTTGTTTCTGTAGTGCTGTGAGATGAACATTTTTATCTACTGTCTTTTCATAAAGTATTGTGTTTTACTGCAGAAAAATTCCATTTGTAGGCCACATTGTTATTGAATCAAACCCCAGGATTAGGTAATATTATTATCAATCAGGTAATGAGCTACAGCTCAAAACGCATTGAGGTTAAGGATTAGCATCAAAATGCATACAATTAAACATGAAATTTAATTTAAGGATACTTGTGGATATCTACACAACTTTAAATTAATTTCCTAGGCTTCAGAACTACATTTTTCAAAATGTAACTCAGGGAGCTCACCAGGCAGATGGATTACCTGACCACTTGCTTAGTCTCAGGGTTAACTGTCTCCCAAAGCAGAGTTTTCAAGGCTCCCACAAACATGGAAACATTGATATTGAAGCAGACTGAAAGGCTTTCAGGATGCCTATTTTGTCCCTGACAGTTGGCATTGGGAGGGGTAGGGAGGAGAGCAGAAGATGACACAAATATATAACACAGTTTCCAGTCTGCCTCCCGAAAGTCTTTGGTGTAGGAACTACCAAAGGTTGAATCTGGAGTTCTCCAGCAGATCAGGTAACCACTCCCACATCCTTTTCCAAACCAACCTGTTTCTATTTCTTCTCTTCTCCTGACCCACTTAGCACTCTGAGCTAAGCTTTTCCCACTACTTCCAATTCTGTAGGGAAGAAGCACATATTTTTGAGAATAAAACCATTTGTGGATAGGTTTTTTTCCCCCTAAAAGTACTTAGAATAGTAGCATACAACCGAACAAACCCAACAGTACTGAGTGTTCATACCTGCCATAGGTACAGGGCATGCCCCAAAACCATGAAATTTCACTGCTTTCCTGTAGGATCTGTATAATTACTGTTCTCTGAAGCTTTTTGTTTGTATTAAACAAGAGAAAAGAAGCTCTTCTGGGCACACTTTCTCCTGTACCAAAAGAAAACAAGCAGAGTTTGTATAACATGCCAGAACCTTTCTCACCATGGTCCTGTCTGGTGATCCACAGCTGGGGGTGTGAAAAATAAAACAGAGGCAGAACACACTGCAACCTACCACTGATACATGTACAATGAGGAAAACATTTTCATTTAGAAGTCAGACAGCTGAACAGCAGTTATTTGATCCATGCTGCTTGAGGGACAGTAGGGAAAAGGGTATTTTTGTGATCGCTCTTCGATGATTCCCATGCAGCTTTGCAGCTGCAACTCCAGCAGAAACTAGAACTATAATAACAACACTGCAACAGGCCAGAGTTATGTTGCAAGCATTTTTGGAGTTGTACTTCACATTCACATGCAGTTTGATTGCTTCCAGACCTAAGACATTTAGTTTGTTTAAAAAAAAAAAATAAAAAAAAAACCAAAAGCTTTATCTTGCTGAAAAGAACATGCATGCTGAATAACGCATAGTTATAAATGTGAACTTGCATTCTGTGGACTTCAATGAAACAGTTCCTTTGTTTTGGAAGTAGCATTCCTATTGCTGTCATCAGCATTTGTTCTGTAGCAGTGCAAAAAGGACAATGAACCATGCAATGAAATGCTCTTCTCTCCAGGGGCTGAGAGTAAGTACCTTTGTGTAAAACTTGTGTGCAGAGATGCACGCAGGCACCAAGAGGGATGGAAAGAGCTTTCAGATTTATTCAGCCTTCACATAATCTGTTGCATTAATATGTTTAATCCATGTAAAGTGTATGGGTGAAAATGGAAATGTGTATGTATATTTAAGAAAAAAAGCTAGTTATACATGTATGTGATGTGTAAATGTGAAATATTTGATTACATGGTATTTCAGTGCTCTTTGTGCATAACATACCTCTTTTTGTTACCTTGCCATTTCTGAATTATAGTATCATCCCTCTTTCTGTCAATAACAGCTCTAGCTCTCATCTTGCCAGTGTCCTGACCAGGCAGTGTGAACTCAAATGTGTGAGAAAATGAAGTAACTCCTAATAATCTAAAGTAGCAATAACTGAAGGGTTTCTAAGGATGGTGACTTGAGTTGTGTACATGCTAATACCTCCTACCCATACAGTTTAAAGCAAATGATGACCCCATTTCAAAATGTGGAAATTCCACATACCAGTTGCTGGTTCTTGAGAATGTGAAGTGTTTGACCTCAAATCTGGGGTATTTCTGCATACATAGAATTGCCATTGCTGGTCCCAGAGTGAAACATTTAGAAGCCATGTCTACACTGTTATCCTGCAGAGCAGCTCTGTCACTGCACGACTTTCTTTTCCTCACTGACTCTCTCAAACATGCTGCAGTATTTCTTACCAAAGTAGAAAAGCAAATAGGGAAACCAGTGGGAAGTAGAAGATGTCAATACAAAGGGAAACAAAAAAAAAAAGAAGGAAAACATGAAGACTGGGGGGTTTTGTTATTTTTTAGCAAAACTTCTACATGTGTGCAAATATTATCAAAATCTTTAGAAGGATTATATGATAAAAGGTTTATCTTTTCTCTTCATGTAACCAATACAAGTAGAATTTTTGCCAAATCCACATCTATTCATCTTGTTACACATTTTAAAGAGCATAACAAACTTTTCAGATCTGTTACAAAGATTAAGATTGCTGTGAAAATACTCTGCTACATGCCTGAATTATTGCAAATATTGTAGAGGGAATGAAAGTCTGCAGCTAGAAATTATTTTGTTGATGGCTGTGTTTGTGTTTTGAAAGCCTGAGTATGTTTGTCCTGAAGATCTCGGTGGGCCTGGCCTATATGTGCGTAAGTATACAATTTAGTTTTATTTATCTTGAAAATGAAACAAGTGCAAAAATTCCAGGCTCACGTGGAGATTCCTAATCAGAAATTCTCTCTGTAACTGTAGAAAAGAAATCATGAGAGCTTTGTGTAAGGGAACAGTGTGCCAAATAATGAAGTCATTATGAGCTAATTGAGAGCTAACTACTTTAAGCTAGCTACTGTTGGCCCTACTCCTCTAATATGGGTTAATAATTATATATGAAATTATGTTACCAGCATAATATAATAATTACAACCAGGACGTTTTTAACATAGAATTATTGAAGTGTTCTCAGTCTTCCAGCTCCGTAGCCTAAAATGGGAGCCTTGCACAGGACTGTGCTCTGAATCATCACTTTGGGTGCTTGTTAAGTGGAGCTTGTAGTGGTGCGTGTTGTTAATTACAGTGTTTCAGATGCAATTATCATGCTTAGGGGATGACTCTCAGGGCCTGCTGGTCTGCATGTATTGATTATCTAGTTGGCTGACCTATCCAGCGGAAAATTTGCTACACCCCACAGAAAATAAGGGAAATAAAGAGTCATCTCTCGTGTGCCCACTAACATTGCGGAGGAACTGTGTGGAAGTTGGCTACTCAGGTATGCAGACTTGGGGCTGTCTCCGTGTGTCACTTCTCAGCTCCTGCTGTGCCCTACAAGCTGTAGGAAGCTGATCTCTAACCTGAGAATAATGTGAGAAGAAGGAATTGATAGGAGAAAAATATGTACTGTACTGTGGTTTTGCAATAGAGGATGTGGGAGAGAGGATTTCAAAGTGAAACAGGAGACAGAATTTCTCATAATTCTGGTAAAAAACTTTTTTTCAGATGTGTTTGTCTTACGACTCTTTGCCCCTTCTGCTTTCTCTGGAACTTTTCTTTCCCAAGGAAGATCAGTCCTTAGAATTGGAATTTATAAAAAATACGAAAGCTGAAAACCTATTCTTACATGAAAATAAGGTAGAATTTGCAGATATTTTTCTTCTTCTCCCCACCTTCCTCCAGACTGAGACTTAGAAGAGCAGCCACGGGAAACTTTCCACTTTCACTTCTGCCACCAGCTGTCCTTAATCCTTTTCATATATTCAGACATCTACAGAGATAGTTCACTTAAGATTGAGAAACCATTTGTAAAGCAACTGGTGGAGTGAGATAGGCAGTGCTTGTGTGATCCTTTCTGATCCCAAGTACATTACTTAAGGTAGTGGGTCCGTTGTGGGAGGGCAGCATTGGTACTTGGGCAGTAATGATCACTGTAAAAAGCTGCAGAGGCAGGGGGCCGTACCCAGGTCAGTGGTGGTGAAGCTGAGGAGAGATATTGGCAGTGCTGGAAATATTTATGTGCATTTATTCTTCAGTTCAGTCTTGCCAACTCTTGCTTGTCCAGTGTGAGGGGAAGCCTTTCCCAGGAAAGCAGGAGGAAACAGTCCAGTATCAAAGCTTTCTGTGTGAAATAAAACAAAACTGGAGAAACTCAAAGACACAAAACCACTCACTCTGAGCTCTGGTGGCTCAGAAACCTCTCAACATCTCAGGTGTATTTAGGCCAGCGGTTAAGACAGGGATTCAGTGTGGGAAGAGGTGAAGTGGAGGAGGACGGCTGCGAGTGGATGGAGGATGTGTGTCCAGGAAGGTTGGGTAACGACTGGGCGAGGGCAGGATTGCAATCTCATGTGAAAATTAACTGCAAATGCATGCGTAAGTGAATGCCAGGCATGAAAGGTTTTGTGAGGAAGAGATTAAAGTTCTTACTGTGCAAGTGGGTGTTGGTATTTATGGTAAGGAGAAAGGATGGTTTGTAAGTTACTTCTGCTTAAGGTGGCAACTTTTTTTTTGACAACTTTGCAGTCTTTGCCAGGGTCAGCAGTTCTTAAAGTGGTCCCCATGCCCCATGCCCCATCCCCTTGGTGGGTACTTCACAGAACAGGAAAACTTCAGAACTCTTCAGGGGAAGTTAGAAGGTCACAGAATCCTGTTGGTTCAGATATGTGGGCGGCTTTAGTCTAAATCATACCATTTGCATTGTTTCAGCAGCTCCTACTTCACAACCATACAGTTTGTAATCAAGATGCTTTCTCAGTGTTTCACTGTTTGCACCTACATTTCATATTTTCTATTACCAGAAGTGATGTGGTCACTATTTTGAAACAGCATAAAATTGTTACAGCATCATCAACTATTTAACTTTGCAGACAGATATTATTTGATTAAAACTTGTCTGAATACCTCTATCAGCTTTCAGCTTGCACAAGATTGCCAGAAATACGAGACATCACTTACTGTCTAGTCATCTCATTTGTTACATATTTCAGCCAAAATAAATTCTGTGTTGCCCTACCCATTTCCTTCTTTCCTCATGCAAAATGAGCTCTGTATCTTTTTTCTTCTTCTTTTTTTTTTTTTTTTTTTGGTCAGGGAGCATAGTTTTGTTCATCTGGTTGAAGCACCCTAACGATGAGAATTGCAAATATTACAAATATCCAGATTCTGTGGATTGTCTACAACATGACAGATAACAGCATTTGATATCCTGTAGCTGTCCTCTGAAACAGGCAGATTTGGAGGTGATTTGTGTCTGCCCACAAATCAGAACTATGTGTTTGCTACCTATCTACCCTAATTCAGGGTTATCTTAAGATGATAAAGCTCCTGATTTCATAAAAGTGAAGTTTCATGAGGAGATTCTAATAAGTATTCTGTGGGAAACTATTGACATATGTATACAAGGACAGACATTTATGTAGATTAGTGTGTAGGATTCAGGAAATGTGAACATCTGGTTTCTCTTAATAGTCCCTTCTACTATTTAATTAATAAGAATTATTTTGATCTCATTCATGTCTGACCTGAAGAATTCATGAAATGTAGTTCTCTCCCAGTCAACACATCTCCACTGTGTATACATATTCAACACGTCTTTGTGAACTTAGTAAATCCATCTGTTCGAAAGGACAATGTGAGATTCTGTGTTAAACTGTGGTCTGCTACACACATGTCCATTCTCCTTTTATTTTCTTTGAACACAGACCACAGTAAAATGTATTGTATGGCGTACCAGTTTGATATCACTTTGATAGACGTGATGTGACCTTATATACACACTCCAGTGTACTCTAATCCATGGTCTCCCAGCTCCCACTCTGCAGGGTTTTTGCGATGTTGATGGAACCCTGTGATTTCGCAGAGCAGCTGCAGTGACCCCTTGCCCTGCTCACTGCTGCTGACAGCTGCCTACCATGTGTAGAGGAAACCTCACAGACTAAAATCTCCCTCACAAAGCAAAGATCTTTTGATAAACATGCAGGTCTGATCATGCTACTACTTTAAAAATAAATAGTTTAAACCCAGAACTTTTTGTGTGGTGCTGAAAGAGCGGTAGCTAAATATTGAAGGCATTCTGCCTGGTAAAAATAATGGATGTGTGACACAGTGTCTCCTTTTAAAACAAGAAAAGTCAAGTATAAGCATAAGCAATTAAAGGTGTCCTAAGTGTAAATAATCTGCATAAGAAATTAGTTCATCTGTCTGTTAGGACAGGTTTGACTTGCTAAACACGACTCATCAGGTTCTTCTGGTTTATGTGTAAGCGTAATGTCAGAAAACCCACAGCTCTCCAATACTTCATGTATCAAATGCGAAAGGCAGATTTCATCTGAACGGTAACTTTTACCCATACGGTATATTTGCTTCTATCAGGTTTTTTATTTAGGGAAAGATAAAGCAGAATGGAAGGAAAAGTTTGAAATACAATTGGAGAACAAAGTTGGGGTGATTTTTTAATACTTTTTTTTTTAAATACTCAAGTTTAAATCATTACTAGGTAAAAGCAGGTTGGCATTGCACTTCTTAAGGCATTTTGTTCACATATGGCACCAAGAGTTATATCCTTGCTAATGTTTTCCTGCTGAGCTACTGTCATCTTTCGCCTTGCTGTCATAATATTACATTGATGTACCTTCTCCATTTGAGTAGAGGTCATTATCCCGGTGCCTGGTTGCAGTGCCTCTGCTGAGCAGGTTAACTGCTTGAGGTCTTTTATCTAGACAAATGTTTTACCAGCGCTTTTGCTCCACGAAGACACAAACTGTTCCTCAGAGGTCAAATCCAGACAAATTAGCAATGCTGGGATAGCATGTTCTCTGTACGTTCATGCACTCTTTCAGACCCGTAGGAGTAAAGGTACTGGCTTTGTGAAATGAATAAAAATAGTGATTAAAATGTCCTTTATTTTCAAGATTAGCTTTTCACAAGTAAGTACTTCTCTCTTGTCTTCATTTAATATTTGCGAGTGTCACTGTAAAACTGGGTTGTCAAAAGAATGCCATTTTACAATGAATTTTGACAACTGTATGGTAATCATACTAGCCGATTCTTACAAAAAAAAAGTGTGCATAGTGAGCACAATTCACAGTTTATACATAGTTGATGTGTTAGCTAATTCTGTCAATATTCTCCTTTTAAACAGTGCTTTTGAGACTATTAGCCATTCCTGGGGCAATTTTTGGTAGTTTCTTTCTGTGCATGAATGATAACCAAGAGGCCAAATAACAAGTGAGAAAATACCCTAAAGCTTGCTGTGCTGGGCTAAGATTTGACAGCATCTAGGTGATAGGAGTGGAGTACCCACTCCACAGGCAGATAATAATGTTAAATGAAATAAGATGCAAGTGCCCGTTAAAACCCATTTTTAATGTATGAAAGCTTTCAAGAGATAAGGTAGAAGTTCATGTTAATGTTCATTTGAACAGCTTCATGTTAGCGTAATACAGATGTACATCTTTAACAAAGAGGTGGGGAAAAGAAGAAAACTTTGGTGTTTGGAACTAACTTTCATACTCAGAATTTTATACTAAGAGGTCTAACTAGTACATATCACTGTTGTCCAGGGATTTAGTAGATTCAGTCAGCCTTGTCCCAGACATGAAAAGATGCGTACAGGAGATAATCCTATGCATCTCTTCACAGGAATTTGAAGGTATTCCTTGATTTGTGAAATATTATTTGATCTGACCTTGCTGAACAAAAGTGATGAGCGCTGTAATTTGTCATTAAAAGAAAGGTCTCTTTTCATCTCCCATTCATACAAACCTCAATTTAGGAATGTAGCTGAATGAGTATATAGCTTTAGGGATATGATTAAGACCTAGTGAAATTTCTGGAGGTGCCCGTGTGCAGAATAGGAATTCTTCTCTCTCAATCTGGACTAAATTTCCTTTAAAATTTAAAACTTTTAAGCTTAGAACGACAGAGGCAGGAGGAAGGTCATTTGCCTTCCCAAAGATCTAAAAGGTATCAATGCACAGTAGGATTTCAGTATTTATTGCTTTAGCTGCAAGTATTTAATTTATGTTGAAAATACTAATACACAAATTTAACTCCATAATTCTCATCTCTTCCTGTCTCCCACTGGGAAAACCACACTGACTTCAAACAAGCTCTGTGTGGGTACCGGTCTCTTTGCATGGAGTCCCTTAAAGGGTCAGGGCTACAGTCTTCATATGGTAATAAAAAAATGAAGTTCATTTTTATCCATGTGTGTACATAAATGCAGAAACATACGTATATCAGGGTATGTCTTGTTGCTTCATAACTTACAACAAAGCACACCTCGGAGCTTTGGAGCCAACACTTACTGGTTGTGGGTGATGACTGTGGTTGCGTTAGCAATACATCTGCTGCACAGAGAATTGAGGGAACGTGCTCTTTGTATGAGCAATATACTTTTTGATAGGGTGGTGGAGGTTCTGGACTTTGTTTTCTAAGTCAATCTTCTTTAGTAGTACATGCAAACAAGATTTTGGAAGACTTTTTGTGTATGAAAGCATTCGGAGCCAGAGTGAAAGAGAATTGTTTTTCAGTCTACAATTTCGGTCTGGCAGAAACTTAGTTCTTTGGTTTCACTCTGGAGTTGAGGGAGCTTTTCAGGTGAATAGGAAGTGATTCAATTAGTGCTTAAATTAATGAGTGATGTCTTTTCACCCTCTGTTGTCTCCACTGGGGATTAGACTCAGTCTGCCAGGAAGGATACAGGGCTCATCTGAACTACTGAGGCCAGAAGGACGCAGCGAGGGTATAGACAAGCAGCACTTCTATTTTTCAGTTAGGGCAATTAGTCGTGTTAGCTTAATCATGTCCATGTAGCTTGGTTCTCACAAGGAAATTTTCTGCTTTGGTACTAAAAAAATGATCAAAGACTCTCACTAGAATTTGATTTTTGTTTGTTGCATGAGTTCATTTGAGTATGCCAGTGGCTGCTGCAGCCAGTGAACCTAAATAAATGTATTTTGGATATCTATTTAGCAGCAGGCTCCATTTTTTCAGCACCATCTCCGTGTAACCTTTTAATCTAGTTCTTGTCTTTGACTTTTCATATTTTATATATTTAACCCCTTGATGCAGATATTTTGCATTAAGTGCTTTAGAAATCCTGATTTACTGCCTCAAGGGATTAACTAGAATTCCAGTATTCTTGCTTTATCTACATTCATTTATACAGCCCATTTATTTCTAATAAATACATTGGCCAGATCATATTTCTCAGCAAACTCTAAGCCCTGAAAATAAATTTATGCAGTGACATAATGAAAATAATAAAAACTGTCTTGCATATTACTCTTATTCTTGCTTTAATTTCAGCTTCCAAATGCACAGTGGGTTTATAGTCTCCATGTAAACACCACCTTTGACGCTCACGCTGCAAAGCTCTAATTTTTAGTTGACTTCTAAAGGGATTTAATCAAACTACAGGATATATGATTCAAAGCAAAAAATGTAATTAAGAAAAATCTTTTTCTGTAGGCAAAGAGCAGCTTGTTTTCATTAATTTTATGAAGAATGTTGTTTTTCTTGGCTGAAAACTTAAACTCATGGGACAAAGGAGGATTTATGGGGTGATCCACAAAATCACACAGGTTTTGTGTTGCAGTGCTGTTTTTGCAGTGACCACTAGAGTCCCTGTAGCTGAAAGTTTATCAGTGTTTCTTTTTATAAATCTCTATTTTCAGAAAGGGCTTTTATTCAGAGATTAGCTTTGAGCTAAATATATGCACACAAAGTCTCAGTGTATATGTAGTGTGGTAAGCATGCATATTTCAATGTAAACAATTTATAATACTTTAGGAGCTCTTACAGTACAAGAAAAAATTAAACTGAAGTAAGAATGGCTATTTAGACCTCCCATTCATATTCTGTGTGTGCTTCTTTGTCATTAGGCTTTATTTGTAAGTATGGCAAACTCTCCAGCAGTTGCTCAAAGACACTAGAATAGAAGATCAGAGACATGATGTCTCTTGCCCTAATCCTTCAAGGTGTCAAGACCACTTGTGAGGTGCTTGGGCCGAAGCACTACTGTGCTGTGTATAAAGTTTTCACTTTTGTGATCATGAAAGTGGTAGGACATACGGAACCAAAGATCAGGCCGGGTTCTTGCGAGGCTGTTTGACTTACTTCTCCCTTCTGAATTTTGACCCCTTAGATTGGAAGTTCAAATTCAGCTTTAACTTTGACACATGTATTTTTAAACCAAATAATATGTTTATGTAGTTAACTGTATCAAATAAAATACCTTTTGTGTCTTTAAAATTCTCTCTTTAAGAAGACCAGTAGTTCACAAACATTAATGAAACAAATACCTTAACAGAATGCTCTTTCATACCCGATAATGTCAGCAAGAGTGTCTACTTGTTCAATATTGTAGTAAACAGAAAAGTTCATGGTTCAGTGCTTAAACCTCTGAGCTGTCTCCCCAACTGTTCCTGGCTGCCAGTATTTTACTTACTCAACAGGAAACTAATTTAATTAGTACAAAGAACAGGCCAGTACAGATGCCTGTATGAAATTCTTTCAGTTTTTAGAAGGCATATGCTAAACTCCCTACATTAGATGGAAAAGCAGAGATAATAAAATTTACACAATGGAATATCTGTTTTTCTGTATTATCAAAGGTTGCTGTCTCAAATTATGTTACTGTGGTCTTGCAACATCAAACCAGACAAAATATTTCAGTTGAAAGATGTAGAAGCTGATAGTAAATTTGAGCCAGGCTTATGTTTCATATTACGAATCTCTTCATCCTATTTGTGACCAACTGGGAAGATGTATCAGTTCCTAGCAACACCATCTTCTCATAAAGCAGACGTCTCCTAAAGTCTGCTTCCAGAACTTTATTAAAGTGGCAAATTCAGCCAGTGGTTTGGAAATACAAAAATTAAGGTTTCACATTTAATTTCCTCCACCTGTGGTTTATGCATTCATCTACAGTCTTCATTTGCAGGATCATATGCTATTATTTCTTTGGGACCTCAAATCGCTTTTTTACAGAATAATGGATTGTGAACGCTGGTAGATAGTTAATGTTTCTTTTCATCTTCAGTGTTTGATCCTGCGCATTATGGCTACAGCATCCATAGCCTGCACCAGATACAGAGTTCTTTATTTCTATGGAGGCTTTTCGTGATGCGTTGTATCTCGGTTCCTTGCTAACACTGGAAAGCCACCTTCACAGTACCTCCATGAGCTGAGATGATACGGAGGTGTCCATTTTATACATAGGAGATGAGGCACAGGTATTAAAATGGCAGTTATTAAAAATAGATCAGTTTTCCTTGCCTGACTTCTCAGAGCTCCTAGCATCTTTTAGGGCTGAACATGTCTAGGTTGGATTTTATTTTACACTGACCTCAGTTGGAGCAGTGGATGATTAGTACATCAGCAACCCAAGCCTGGAACCAACTTGGATTATACAGAAAATAAGAGCTGCCAAGCGAATTTCTGTTAGGAAAAAATAAAATACAATAGATAAGTGTAACTTCTCTAATGTCACATATGATCTCTGATAAAACTTTTCTAGCATCATGTAGGAAGGACTCAAATGCAACTTTCTAGGCATTCAGCTACTGAAATTTTCTTACTTTTTCTTGTCTCCTGCTCAACTTACTTGAGACCTTTCAACTTCCACAATAAAGGAGTAAAGGGTCTTGTTTTCAATAAAACTCTTAGAAAAGCAGCATTTGGTTTAAGCAGTGAAAGTGGCAAGGGTCTCACATGGGGCAAGAAAATGCTCACATGTTAAGGCCTACTACAGAAGGAGAAGAGATTAGATGCAATAGTGCACCAGCATTTTAAACTCCTTCAAGAGCTGTGATTTCCTGAATTTTCAGAAACTGAGGAAATGAAAGAAAGAAGTTTCGGTGTATGGAATCATACTGATGCCTTCTTTCAGCTTCATCAAGATGCGTTGTCAGTGGTATTCATACCTTTCAACCCACAGTGTGAGGCCAGTAGGTAGCAGTAGGAGGTGATTATCCTCTGTGTCAGGCTGACACAAGAGAAAACACGGTGCACTGTGCAAACAAGCTTACCTGCTGTTTGTTGGACAGGAGATAATGTTGTGTGACCCAGGAATAATAGGTCCTCCTGGCGCTGCTGAAAAGATATGTAGCCTCCTGGCTGTACGCTCTTTGCTGTCTGCTCTCTGCCTCTCCGTGTCTCCTTCTGCCCTATTTCTTCAGTCACATCCCTATTCCATGATCTGGTGCTTCAGCCTGTTTCCCCTCTCCTTATCAAAAAGGAATCAGCCATAGGATTGTGCTAAATAGTGCCTGTCCTGAGTACTGGGTGTTTGGCTCAAAAGGTGTTTTTAAAACTGCTCTGGTGTTTAACCTTCCCACCCATATTTCCCTCCTCCCCCAAAAACAAAATAGTATTTACAAGGATGGGAAAATGAGTCCATCCCTCTCCTTATCAAAGTTAAACGTTATGAAAGTTGGGTCTTTCTCTTTCAACATGTTATCCTTCTTGTCTGTTTTGTTTGCCTGCCTGTCTTGGTCAAAGATTGAATGACTGAGAACATGGTAAATCCTGGCTTTCTTTTTTAACCACTGTTAATCACTCGACACATTGCATTTAGAGCTAGTTTGCACAAGATATTTGAAAAGCTAAGAGCATCACTCACATGCTGCCTTAACTGCCGGGAACATTCTCCCCTCCCATCTGCTGCATTCATTATTATTTAAAAGCAAATCAGGAGGCAGAATCGGATTAGCAGAGTGGGTGGCACCAGTGGAAAACAAGCTCTGTGTTGGCAGTCACCCTGCCAAGTTCATGTGAAATTGCCCATTTAGCTTCAGCTTAGCTTGGTGTGATGACATATGGGTCTGGAGGGTAAGAATCTATTTCCATATTACAGCAGGTTCTGTTGCGCAGCCTCGGTGTCTGTAGCTGTGTGGTTGCCTGGCTTCAGCTGGACTCTGCCCTCCTTGTCTGCTCTGCCACACTGAGCTCCTTGGCCATCTTGGCTTTTTCCCAGGGTCCCTTTGACAGTTCTACCTATGTGTCGACACCCAGTTTGCCCCCAGCTACTCTACTGCTACCAAGCCATAACCATGTTGAATGTCAAGAATCAAAACAGGGAAGCTCATAACCTCCTCCTCTGTGGGGCCCTCTGAATCAAAGGAGAGAAATCAAGCCCTCGCTTTGACTCTTAGGGGTCAGTAGTTTCTCAAAACAGAAGGGATATGTTTTTATGCTTGAAAAATAAATAACATAGTGTGTATGATATACATCAACTCTAAACTCAAATCACCTCATAAATAGGCATTTACAAATGAAAAATTAACTTCTTTAAATTAATAAGAATCTCCTGTTTCACATATTAGTGTTCTGAAATTTTCCAGGATATGATTTCAGTATCCAGTGTTGTCTATTGTATTTCTCCATAAAGGAAGTTTTGGTGCCTTGCATTGAAATCCGTGTGACAGGGATACCACCAACTTAGTCGATTCTGTAAAATAAGCTCAAAGATATTCCAGAAACCAGACTGCCCCTAAGTCCCTCAGCTGTGATTAGTGAGTTAACAATAACATTTCTTATTTCAGAAATCTCTTTTTCATCCTCCACTTACTATATAAGGAAAATAATTAAAATAACTCTATGCAAAGCCCTTTCAAAGCACAAAGTATGTATCTCTCTAAGTTTATAGTGCTGTTATTGTTGGTTATTACTTGTAGGGATAAAAATGTTCTGAGGAGGGAGAGTTACAAGCTGTCGACGTGTCTTTAGACTATTTATTGTAATTGCCAGAATTTCCAGTGCCATTTTTTTATCACTTTGAGATTTTTAATTTGGGCACACTCTACTGCTGGACCTTACTTTGGAAACCTTCATTTGGGAATAGTGAAGGGGGCAGAGAAACCTGGCTTGTGAGGTTATATGATCCACTTCCATGCAGTGTAGAAAATGGAAGAGTTTGTTCCTATTAATCTTTGTTATCATAGCTTGTGTTTGGTAACAGCCCTGGTTTAATGTAGTTTGACAAAGGTGGACAAAACATAATGCCGTTAAAAAGCCCTGAGCACTTGTAATGAGGATATCAGTTGCCCCTCAGAAGATGGGAGCTGGTGCGCAGGTCTGGCTCCCTTCCTGTGCCTGTACCTCTCTGCTCACACTTCAGTGGGGGTTTCTTAGGCCTGACATGACTGTTGTTGTCATCTTCCTGCTGTTAGTTCAGCAATGAGAGAAGATTAGTTAGTTAGTTTAGTTAGTTAGTTGGTTAGTTAGTTAGATTAGTTAGTTCAGGTTGAGAGAAGTGCCGAGAAATAGGCAAATATGTTCCAGTCAATTATAAAAATCTAATGCTCTTGAATATGCATGAATTTATCACCAAATGGCTGCAAAACTGGAACATAATGCACCAGTAAGGCAGTTAGATAATATGACTATTAATATATCAAACCAAAGGCCTACGTTTTAGAAGGGTTTCATTCTATGATGAACTCAATTTATGAAGTCCCTGCTGGGAGTAAGAGATGTGATCAGTGCTCAGGCTCCAGGGGCAGCGTCTTTGTCACTGCCTGTGTGGAGACCTGAACACATCGCTTGAGCACAGAGAGGCAGCTTAATGCTTTGTTCATTCTGTATAAGTGAGCCAGTTGCTCTTTTCTTCATCCATAACTGTTAGCATCCTTCTTACCTAAATTATATTTTGTTTCTGGATCAAAGTAAAAGGCACTGTCATTTTTTGGAAGGTTCTAATAATCTGAGATAATAGGTGGTGTTTATACTCAGAAGCCTGTATTCTAAGGTGAAAAGGGCTAAAGATAATACAGAAAGTCACGCTGTCTGTAGAGAGCAACGCGGCGTTCAGGTGTATCTATTTCACCTTCTTTTGATAATTAGACCCAGAGCATGTCTATTACAGAAGTGCTGGGTATTGTTCTGTACTGTTATCTGCCCATCTGTCCTGCTCTTTCTTTCTTTCCTTTCCTGTAACAGTTTTCAGCCTCATATCTTTGATATTTCTCGTAGAGACTAGCTACATGTTACATGACTCATAAAACAAATACGAGCTAATCAGGTAGATTGAACTTCAGCTGCCACAAACAAATGAGGACTTGACTGTAGTGCAGTGCTGTTCAGTAATGTTAGAGAAGTTTCCATTTGAGAAAAGCCATCACAAATTAATTTATGTGCCCACCCAGATTTATTTTAATTAAAATCATCCATGAGTCTTGGCTGTTGCTTGGACTACTAAGTGCTTACAAATAAGCTTAAGAGACATGTTTGTTTTTTCCACAGCTGTGAAAATACATATTCTGTTACATGATTGGTTTTTTATCTGATTTATTTAAATAGAGTTAGGCAAAGATGCAGTTTACAAGAAAGGTTAAAGGGTCAACATCCTTTTTAATTAACTTACACCCACTTGGGAAGCAGCCAAGGTAAAAGAATGCAGTGAAAGTAAGCTTCAAATAATATGAAATCTTTGAAAGGACTAACTACCTTTGGTGAAAGGCTTTCCTGTTCTTAACCTTGTGTCATTTAAACTATTTAAATGAGCTATGCAAAACCTTACATTTATAATGGAGCTTCAAAAAAAGATTAAGTATTTCTTGCAGTTACAAGAAAACTGATGCTTATGGCACTGTAAGAAAAGCCTTTACTGCTTCATCTTACCATGATCCCTGCCTTTGCATACCACAAAATGCATGGTATGTTGCACCTGATTTGACATCTACTATTTCTGCCATGTGTATGAAGCCCCTGAAGTGTGTGAGAGCTTTTTAAAAACATTTAAGTCTTTTAAAAAACAATTAGAAAGAGGGGGAAGCCTCTGTAATAGCTGAGGGAGGCCTGGTTTTCAATGGGTGTGGATGCTGCAGGGTTTCTAAAAGTTGTCTATGACAACAACCTCATGTTGGTTTTCCCAAACCAAGCGTTATATTTGAACATCTTAGTCGTAGATGTGTAAAAGCTTCTTACCACAGCCAGAGTGGGAACTCTGAGATATAAAATCACTGAGCTCTTTTGTGATCTCTCTATATACTAGATAGGATATCCTCATTGCTGTAGCAATGCTCTGTAGAGGTGCTAATTCTGGAACATTTTTTCCACTTAATGCCACAGAGACTGCACTTGGGAAATATTTCTGTTTCAGTGCTCCACATGGTTTTGTATGTAAAAATGGAACTGAAATGCAACAGGAGAAAAGCAGCTGGTCTGAAGCTGCCAGTAACTATTTCTAATGTGACAGATTCTCAGCAAGAATCCGAAGTGGGAGCTGTATAGGTGAAGGGACTGCATAGCAGCAGAGCCTATGGGATTGAGCATGGAGGCAAGCAATATCCCAAAAAGACACTACTGCATTTCCTACATCGGGATTTTTTTCTCCCCTGCCCCAATCTAGGCTTAAGAGCTGTTGGGCTGGAAAACAATTCAGGCATGAAAAGGTCAGCTCCAAAGACTTCCTGATCTATCAGTACCATTGTATGGCACTCATAGTGTAGGTGCACACATAGCCTAAGAACTTTGGACATAATGGTATTTGGAAGTATATTGCAAAATTTAAATACCTCTATTCCTTAAACTTGCCATTAAATCAATATACTATAATTGTGGGAAAGATCCTTCTGACTCAGCATGTGTGGTCTGTTTTCTGTCTAATTTTATGTGTGCTTAAGGGTTGCAGTGCTGTCCTAAAAAATGCATTTTAATTGACATGACCACTTCGGCATGATGCTCAGTCTCTGAAAAGCCACAGCAGCAAGTAGAATATATAGCCAGATGGTGCTTAGCTAGAAGTATCCCTGCTATCCAGAACGCAGCTGCAATGATGTCTTTTCTGTCAAGCTAAAACAAAGTCATTCTTAACTCCACATTCCAGATTAATTAAGAATTCCTTGCTGGTTTGAAAAGTACTCTTTAGAAAAGAAAACTAACAAAATAAAAATACAGGTGAGAATTTATTTTTTTTTTCTTACTTTACTCATCTCTATTTTTTCTTCCTTCTTCAGTAGAACATTCATTCTCTTTTCTCCAAAAAAGAACTAAAAATAAACCAATTTAATTCCATGATGCCTACAGGTACTTTCAGGCTATTGCAATGATTTTGGTAATGATAAACATTCACACTTTGTTTTCTTACCATTTAGCATTTATCTGTGGGGATTTAGGTAGTTTACAGTGTAATGATCCCTTGCAGAGGTATCTTTAAATTCCAAGGAATCTTTGCTCCTGTAAGCCAAAGAGCAAAATGGTCCACACCCATCTCAAGACTATCCCATAGCTACTTTGCACTGATTACACTAGAAGCATTAAATTTGTTCCAAGAGCACTTATCTTCAAGGAGTAACTTGGCTAATAGTAACAATCACATGTGTACAAAATGCCTTATTTTTAAGTACCTGTGGATACTTTTAATCTTTGCACAGAGGCAGTGCCTAGTTTTTGGGAGGAGGTAAATGCTAATGAGTCATCTGACAGGCATTTAGTTTATAATTTGTCATTTTCTCCAGAAGACCTTGATTTGGGGATAAAACCATGATGGGGAAAGCCAGGAATAAATTTCCAAATAATTCTCTGAAGTTACTTATTGTGTTAGATGTGGCAGAGAGAAGGGAGATGGTCTGGCACATTATCTCATTTGGCTGGTCAGTTGTTGTGCTTCAGACAGAAGTAGTATGCTTAGGTTTGAGTTGATAAGTAAAATAACTTTTAAATATCAGTGACTACTAGACCAGAGGTTGGCAGTGGGTAAATTTCGTTCATGGTGTTTGGATTAGGCCATTGTTGACCTGATCCCCCTGAACTCTAGGGTTGTATTCTTCATTCACAGCTAAATACTGACCTAAATCCCTTCTGAAGTCTCTGAACTGTGGTTAAATATGACTTGCAGCTTCACAAACTGTTAAATAGCTCCTTGATATGTTGGCAAGCCAACATATTTTTATTGCTAAAAAAAAATGAAAATCAACCAAAGAAATTCAAGGAACTTCCAGTCAAAGGCATGGGCTCTCAGCCATCTCTTCTTTGCTTCTCCCTTGAAACAAGTCCAGGAGATTATCCTTATTAGGCAATCTTAAGGGTATTCCCAGATCTTTTGAGAATGGTTTTCTTCCTTTTTAATTAGTAGGTCATTATGCGACAACTTCTGTCTTCTTCCCTATGTGGCCAGCTAAGGTAGATTTCACTATGTTTCTGGATACCTGAAAATAATTAGCCATTTGTGAACTGGGAGATGGCTTCAGATTTTAGAAAGTGAAGCTTTGTTGTAAGTATTGCACAGGGGAAGTGCTGTTGATGAAAAATAGGTATGTTATTCCATGATTTTGTCTTTGCAGGCAAAAATAGCATGATAAATTTCTGCCTAGCTCTATCCTGGCACTCCTTTCGTGCTCCCTCACCAGTTTCCAATCCCATTAGTTGTGAAGGTGCAACTACTTGTAAGTTACTTGTAAGTAATCTGGATCACTGAGTGGATTTGCATTAAAAATAATCCCATTTCTGATACTTTTAATAGTCCAGTGTGCAGGGAGTCCCACAGACAGTTTTATGAAGACAAGTGCATAAGTTGCAGGGTGGGAATAAGGAGTGAGATTTGGAGGCAGTGGGAATTCCTTAAACTGTCACAGAGATGAGCGGTGGAAGGGTACCACAGCTCAGCTCACTTGCACCCCATTGCATGGAGTCGAATATCCAGTTCCTTGGCAGTTTGGCTTAGTAAGAGAGTGTGATGGGGAAGAAGAGCTCTGCTGGTCCTCCTTTCTCCAGAGAGGGGTTCAAACCAGTAACAGACGTGTTAACCAGAGCATTAACAGCTGAATATGGTCCGTCCCTGGCAGTGTTCAAGGCCTGGCTGGACAGGACTTTGAACAACCTGGTCTAGTGGGAGGTATCCCTGCCCATGGCAGGGGCGTTGGAAATAGATGATCTTATGGTCCTTTCCAACCCAAACCATTCCGTGATTCTATGATCATCTTCCAACAGATAATTCCTTTTCTGAGTTCTGTTATATGCAAACATAACTGAAAGGCTCTTCCACCCCCCACCCCACCCCCGATGTTTTTATTAAGTTATCTACAAATTTTGCCCAGGCATAGTATTTACTTATCTGTTTCAGTGTAAAGAGCTGGTGCTGCAGCTGAGATAAGAATTCCATTGTGTCAAACGCTGGCAAAAATCATAGGTTTTGGTTCTGTCATTACAGATCCAGGAGACAGCAGTTCTCTAGTTCACGTTCAGTCAGTTCCTCTTTCACAGGCTTTTTTGCAAGTTATCAGGGTGAGAAACAGAGCAGTTTAGACACATCACATTAATCAGGGAAAAGGGGGGGAAAAAAAACAAGGAAATGAGAAGAAAGAAAAGAAAAAAAAAGGGGGAGGGCTTATTTGAGTTTCTTGCATGTTGGAATCCAGAAAATCTTTGAGTTACATCCTTTTGTTTTTCCACTGATAAAATCACAAGTGAAAATTCATGCCTTTATAGGGATTCAATTTCAGAGGAGACAAATCTTTTAAGCTACTAAAAATACAAATAACATACTGAATCCTGAAGCCTTTGGAAAAGGAAAAAACAGAAGGATGTAAGAAGTTGTAAGGATTTGGCCGTTTCTCAGGTTTGGGAAGCATGTTCTTGGAAACAAGTAGCACTAATATTTTTCTGGTCTTGATATGTACCAAAATCTTCAGCTTGCTTTTCTTGAGTTTTGGGTTTTTTTTTTTTAAGAAGGTTTCTGTGGCTTTGCTTGCAAACTACATTGAGCTCAATAACACTGCTATTTTTGTAGTATCTTCATCTGAAGTATTAGTTTTCCCAGGGCTCGCTCACAGAGGCTTGTGCTTTATTCTGGAAGACATGTAGTAGATTCAGTCCTGGCCATTTTTCATGTGAAGCCTTATTCAAATGGTAATTGTAAAAAGGCTTTGTAGACTTTGTTCTCAACTCAAAGAGAAAACTTCAGCTGTGGGCAGCTAGGGTAGGAAAGAATTTTTGCTGAAAGACTCAGAGGAAACCAAATTGGAAGTTACTATAGCCACTCAAAAGTTAAAAGCATACCTACAAATCAGCTGTGAAACCAATCATGTTACCAATTGGAAGTGAATATTAGGAATAAAATATATTACAGTGAAGATCAGGACTTGTGTTCCTTTTTTTCCTTTCCACTATGAAGGAATTAATTATAATATTTTGAAGAGACCTGTGTGCAAAGTATGCACAGTTGGTTAGCAATTATTGATATGCATATATGCTACTTAGCACCTGGTGTATAATTTAAGGATAAGTCTTGGCTCTTCAGAATCAGCCTCCCACACTGGACTGTTGGATTCATGTTCACAAAGTCCTGTGTGATATATAGCACTTTCATTTTGGACATTTGTGCATTTTTGTACATAAAGATAAAATTTGGAAAATTCACAGTCCAAGTGAGGATTTAAACAACTCCAAAAGTTTGCA
The DNA here is from genome assembly GCF_033815535.1 of Pezoporus flaviventris. Classification (NCBI taxonomy): domain Eukaryota; kingdom Metazoa; phylum Chordata; class Aves; order Psittaciformes; family Psittacidae; genus Pezoporus; species Pezoporus flaviventris. The sequence goes on from NW_026892595.1 coordinate 15,676,374, forward strand.
GCTGTTCTAATATTGCATGTTTGTTAAATTTAACTGTATTTATGTAATTTGACCCCTTGGTAGCTCCAGCTAAAACTGGGCACTCATTTTGGAAGACACTCTAAACCCAGAGCCTAGGATATAGAATAGACCTCCTGTTACAAACAGAGGTTACAGGGGGAAAAATTGACTTGCCTGAGGTCACGTTCAGTAGTGAAGCTGAAATCTTGGTTTCTGCTTTACAGCTTCATATCCACTGTGCCACAGACCTTTCACCTTTAAAAGGATACTTCACTTATTTAATGTATGTGTACTCATAAAATCATTTAGTTTATAATTGTGTTACTAATCTACCTTTTTGTTTTCTGACTAGTTTACAGTCCTTAACTAGCACCCACTTCTTTTAGGGTCATCTCCTTGCACCGCCCCCCCTCCCCCCCCCAAAACTGCAGTCACCTCCCATATGCAGATCCCTTTATTTGGAGTTGCAGTGCTCTGCTCAGAGCAAAGTCCATCTGTGAAAAATTCTTTGTGGGAAGAGGAATTCTTCAAACAGGAACATGTCCATATGTTATCTGTATTCTGGTTCATATGTTAGAACTGTGGAGATTATACAGCAGTTCTCTTCTCTGAAGATAGAGTCTGGCAAATCCAGTGTGTATATATGAATACCAACACAGTAACTAAGACACACAGGAAAAGAGCAGGAAAAAAATCAGTCAATAAATCCTTTGATACTAATTTGTCAAATGTGGTTTACTTTTAATGACTGACAGTAGTTGTCATTATAATGTGTAAGTATACCGTGCAGTGCTGCATCTGTGAAAGACTAACAGCCAGCCATTGCCAAGATAATCCAGAGGTGTCATTTAAACATTAAATGAGATTAAATATTGTTGAAGAAATGTAAAGTGAATTGGAAAAGATGTGGTCCCTGTGAGGGGAGCAATGTGAGGATGTTTTCGTTTTATTAAGTTATGCCCCATCCTAGGAAAAAGATTGGAAGTTGCATTCCTAGTGTAGTTGCAAAGGAGGTTGCATCTGATGTTCTGGCCATGCAGGTATCTTGCATGTATATTGCTAAGGCTTCTTTAATTCTATAGTCACAGCAGAGCAGGATACCTAGCTTGCACTATAAACTGACCATGTCAGCACAGGCATTGACACAAACTGAAATGAAATTATAATAATTCAGCTTTATTCAATTCCTGAAAGCTGCTTTGTAGACACATCACAGGCAAGCAGGTATTTTGTTTCAGTGCTGTCTTAGAAGTGATGCAAATCCACCATTTTCCTGCGTGTTACAAGGTGTTAGAGTTCAGAAGTCACGTACCAGCCTATAGCAGAAAATACTTTCTTCAAACCTTTCTCAGTTTGTAAAAAAATAAAAATCATAGTTTTTCTAGTGTCAATTTTTTTTTCTTCCCAAATAAATTTTTAATGACAGCCTTAAGTCTTGCCTCTTCTGTGTATTTTGGGGCACGGATAACTAGATAAAAATAAAGCCCAGCAGAAAGCAATTTTAGTAATCTTATATTTAGCCTTAGTGAACAGTATTCCTCAGAAACCACAAACAGGGTATAGTCCATCGAAGAAAAGCTTTCAGCAAAGTTAGGCTGTATACTGAAATAATCTTTGAACTAACACCTCTGAAGATGTGCAGAGCGACTTTACAGGCAGCAGTGTACTTACTGAGCCTTGTCCATGGGGTAATGCAGAGCCTGAGCTAACAGTACTGCAGATCATTTATTTTTCATATATTAGAACAATTGTTTTTCCTCTAAATCTCACAGAACTAAAACTTCCCTGCAAATGAGAGCACTCTATGCAGTGTGACAGTTGCATATTTTAAAGCGTATGTATATAGAAACTTCTTTATCTACCTGTGCTTTCCGCACACATTCAGGCTCATATGAGCACATTATTTGTATGTTTGCATTTGTGCACATATACGGTAGACACAGATACAAAATGAGATCTGTATGCATGATAAATATATATATATTTGAAGGGGGAAAAAGAATTTATAGGAGGCTGGCCAATTTTAATTTGTCTGCTTGTATTTAGCACTTAAGGGCTCATATACTCAGTTTGCTCAAAAGAGTGAAGAAGTACTCCTTGCTTATGCCTCAAATCAGAAATGCATGAAGTGCAGCTGCAGAGATAATACATTCTCCCCAAAGGCTTTGGCTGAGCAAATTAGGTGTCAATGGGGTGCCTGCGCAGGCAGTACTCTCTCTAATTAGTCTCTTGAGCCTAGTTGGTGGCAGGTATAAGATGATCTAATCAATTGGTCTGTGTCTGATGGTACGTGTAAAAATCCTAGCAGGCAGAGCTGTCTCCCACAGGTCACTCACCTGCACAGCGGGAACGCTCATTTTCATTTTTCATCTTTTCCAGCACATGATGCTGACAGTTGGTTTTAAGAAAATTGAATCCAAAAAATATCTAGTTCATAGGGCATGTAGGTCAAAATAAAGTTGCATTATGGGTATTGGTGATCCAATTAATTAATTTTTATAGCAAGGAGTTGCATGTAGATATTATCTGAGTGCAAATAGTATTGATAATATTTGGTTGGCTTTCTAAAACGGCTTCTCTAACACAGATAGGAATAAAAGGTGTGGAAAAATCACCTGTTAATAGTACCCTTTTTTAGAGAGAGAATAAACCGTATGTGGTGTGTGCATGTGTGGTGGAGGGAGAAGCAGAATGAATATATTGATGATGATCTTAAATACCCCCATGTTTCAGCTCAGAGAGAATACAGTATCTCCAGTTGTCAGCTCATATTTTCACTTTAAATCTGGCATTGTGGAATGAATACTCTTACAATAATGCTAAATCAGCTGCCACATAAATAGACCTGCATTCTGAGTGTGCTTTGCATGCTAAGGACTCTGTGGGAGCACAGCTCCGCCCTATGTGATAATTTATACAAAAATTAAAAGCACCTAGAGAAGGATGCTGATGCTGCCAAAAGGAGCATGTATTGAATTGGTGAGCTGCATTTTTACAGGAAATTACATTCTTCTATTAATTAAAATAAAAATATTTGGGATTTAGTCATCCTCCTCTGCCTCATGTCTTGAGAGCATGATTAATGTTTAAATTACAAGCTTCAGTATCCCTTTCTAGCACCACTGTTACATCAAGAGCTACTGCATTCTGAAGTTGGTGTCTGCCATTTTTAAAGTGGGCTAACACCTTATTTTATCCCACTTGAGATCTGGGACAAACAGGATGTATGCAACAGATGATTTTTGTAGATAACAAACATACAATTGAGTTACTTGGTTTAGGTCACCTGATATTTCAAGCACATCATTAACTTGCTTGTAATCTACCAGGTTTAGTAGAGATGTCATAAAAACAAAAGTACCTGGACCTGTGGTTAAAAAGTACAAGCTCATTTTTAAAGCAGTCTGTTACATTTCAGATTTTGTTGTTGTTTTTTGTTTGTTTGGGTTTTTTTAAGGAGACCTGAAAGAACCCTATTTTGCTCTTGGGGAATCACAACTTGTAAATATTCCAGTTAACAATTTATGCTTTTATAAGCAAAGCTGTGACCAGAGGCCGTAAACACAATCTGCCAAGTCACCAGGCAGGACTTGGATTTGTATGATCAGGAAAATGTATTAGTGAGGACATTTCTAAAGTATATCTTAAAAAATGCAAACAAGGAATACTAAGCCATCTGGGAATAGAATGGCAGCACTGTGTGAAGGGTCCTGCCCCGGGTTTTGGTTGTATGAACAACTGACATTTCAGTTCAAGAGCCTCACTGAAGAAACAATGTTTTTTTAATAACAAGATTGGTTCGCAGCAGTCTAAAATTTTATGTTTGCTTTATTGTGGATTTTCTGGTGTGGAAAAAGAGACGCCCTGCTCTTCCTCCAGTCAAGGGAAGCTGTCTATTTGATGTGAGTCTCATCTGAAACAAAAGCAAAGAGAAGAAGGTCTCCTGTCCCACAGCACAGCGATTACCGCACGCCTCTGAGAAGTGGCATATTGATACTCAGTTTCTTCCTGTGTCTCAGGATAGGTAGACCGCTGTTCCCCATCACTCCATGAGGGCACTCTGAGGCCAAAGGAGGGGATTTCACCTGTTGACTCCACTTTGAATCAACAAACATTCAGTGAATTAGAGATTCAGATGTGAACCTTATGTATTGTCACTGGGAAACTGTAGCACAGCCCTGAGAGAAGTGTGATGCTCACCACCCTTACAAAGTTTCCTGAGGTCTGCTGATAGAAAGGAAAAGTTCTGTGTAACGTAATTGCAGTTTTTCTCAAATCGGAGAAATCTGGTAACTCCTGCAAAACCCCCATCCAGAGGCTTTTCTATAACAGGTCATTTCATTATCCATCTTAGACTTCCCTGCTGCGGCTCTAAAAAGATCATCCCTAAAAAAGTGCTTTTGAATGAAGGGAAATGTGGAATTTGGGGAATACTGTCAACAGTATTTCACCACTGAGCAGTTGTGAATCTCTGTGTGTTCAAAACATTGCTTTTCTTTTTAAGCTCTTGAAGGGTAAACTAATTGGACCTACTCTAATGTATTCATGGTTTGGGTTGGAAGAGACCTTAAAAGATCATATGGTTCCAACCCCCTGCCTTGGGCAGGAACACCTTCTACTTCACCAGGTTGCTCAAAGACCCCTCCAGCCTGGCGTTGAACACTTCAGGGATGGGGCATCCACAGCTTCTCTGAGCAACTTGTTCCAGTGTCTCATCACTAGGGTGGTGAGGCACTGGAATGGGTTGCCCAGGGAGGCTGTGAATGCTCCATCCCTGGTAGTGTTCAAGGCCAGGTTGGACGAAGCCTTGGGTGAGATGATTTAGTGTGAGGTGTCCCTGCCCATGGCAGGGGGGTTGGAACTAAGTGATCTTAACGGTCCTTTCCAACCCTAACTATGCTATGATTCTATGATTCTATCACCCTCATAGTGAAGAACTTCTTCCTAATACACCTTGAAACAAGGTTTACTGGCACTTCAGCCAGTCTCCCAGACCCTGAGGAAAGTGGGACTTTCATGTGGAATAGACAGTCAACACAAACTCCAGAGCAGTTTAGGAAACAACCCAAGCAGGACTCAGTACATGGTAGACCAAGCTCCAGGAGGCCTCAAGATACTGACATGCGTTGTTAAGAACAGGCTTTTATCTGTTTCAGGTATTCTGGTGCTTAAAGCGCAGAAGAAGAGCTCTCAAGAATCATGACAGGAACCCTGAAAATTATGAAAGTTAGATTTTGTGTTGAGATTAGGCTATTTTGATGAAAGCCACAATTAAAATGTTACACTTGAAACTGCAGTTCAAAACTCATGCCTTGTTTTTCTCCTGCTTTTGAAATGAGGGCTAGACTAGATTCACCGGCACCTGCATCCCAGTTGATTTAAATAGTTTTAGGACATGCTAATACAAACCAGTTCCATGCTCAATGAATATTTCAGCATTCTTAAGTGCTAAAATTCCTCCATATTTGACTGTTTCCCTGCAACTACATTTAAAAAATGTAGCAGGTCTGTAGTTACAATCCTTGGTCTTGAAAAACTTTGTAAAACAAATAGATTTTGAACTTCAGAAAAGTACAGAATTCTCAGCAAGTCTCACTTTATTACTTGGCATAGAATCCTACTTGGTATTAAGAGTTACATATGTTAATTGTAAAATCCTTCCAATGGCTCCAGTCCATCTAGCCTTCATTTAGCCTTCACCTGGCTCTTCTGGCAGTTGTTGAATGCTTTGTTTTAAAACAACACTTCCCACACTCTCAGCCTGCCTTCTGTTTTGTGTAAATCTCGTCACAGTACCTCCTTGCAAGTCCAGTTGCTGCTTTGAGCCTATACATACAGGAATCAGCAGTAAAGTGAAAGTGTAAGGGAAGCTATTGATATAGTGGTTATTTTTAGTATATTGAAAGGAGAGGCTTTAGTTATCTGCCTATTAATAGAAGAACACCAAAATAAAGGTGGATATGTTTAAACTCAGCACACCAAGGAGCCCCATAACCTGGCTGTGTCTGCAGTAATGTTTGCCATGTACCCCAGGGTACCTCAAATAACTCTTGGGAAGCAAACCTGAGGAAACCATGAGGAAACATGAACTAGTTGCAAGCACTGCTGTGAAGGTGATCATGAGGGACTCTATGACAAGGGGGACAAAAAAGACTTACAAATTCCTGAAGCTGCGCCAACATGTACTAACCTTCCTTTGCATTCATGTGGTGTTACCACCTTGAGAAGAGCCAGTTGTCTATTTATGACTGCCTATAATTTCCATGGAGAATGTGAGTGCCGATGGCACCTCCGAAGATTAGCACTTGGAGCAGAAATACATGAATATGGATTAATATATCATTTAACTTAGGCAATCACCCTGAAAACACTGGTGGTTTAAGTTAATTTTCTTGAGGTACCAGCTTTAAAGTACTCCAGAAGTCTGTCATTTGCTGTGAGTTAGTGTCTTCACAACCAGGTTTGGACTAACTTATGTTTTACCAAGTAAAAAATCATTAAGGAATGCAATTTGTGAGGCTTATTATAATTTATATTGTTTCTTTACAGGATTAAATTTACCAGTTTGGAGGAGGGAAACAAAAACCTAATGAGGAGGCCGGCACCAGGAAGGAACCACGGCCTGTTTCCTTTCTTTCTCTATGGTGGATTTCATTCAAAAGAAAATTGAAGCTGGCAAGACCCTGTTTTTTTCCCTGCAGTTTATTTAAAACCTTGCACGCATTTGGATACCTTGTGATTTCAAAGAACTATGTGAAGATTAAGCTTTTGCTTACTGATACATGGCATGTACTCTTTCAGTCTTTTGTGTTTGATTTTGTTTGATTTTCCACTGCAGCTCTGCATCTTTGTAAGGATTTTTATGCTTTCACCAGCAATGTCTTAAATACATTAAGACAACACATTTGGTGTTCACACTTCCTCAGTAATGACTGTACAAGAAAAGCCAGTGGTGGCATAAAGGACTGTGTGTTTTCTTTGGGAGTTGTGCATATTTTGCAACCAATGGGAAGACTATTTCTGCCAGAGCAAGCCCAACTTGTCTGATCAGCTGACAATTACAGCACTTTGCGACTGTTCCTGAAGTGTTGTTGGGTTATTTCTTTTTTCATTATCTCCTCAGACCATTCATATCCATTTTAAAAACATGGCAATAATTGCATGTTTTCTGCAGTACTCTGAATTTGGTTACTCTGCTTAGGCTATGTAGCATGCCAGTTTTCAAAATAGGCCTGTGAGAAGGACAAAGCAAAAATGATGACATGCACGCAGCTGACAGATATACAATGAACTCTTGATGGTTTTATTCCCTTCAAGAATATTTCTTTCTTTTATGGGTCTTGGCTAACATCTCTGTGTTTTTCCTCACACTGTTTACCTTTTGGAATGTTTTCTTGAAAGCGGAGATGATGAAACTGTTCTGTTTAATTCAAGGCAGATACTAAGGTACAGAAAAACTTTTGTTGAATGAGCCATTAAATCTAGCTGTTACTTTGCCACATGCAAAGCAAAATGGAGGATTTTCCTTTCCCAAACTGTTTGCTGTTCCACACCAAAGTCCTGTTCAAGTTATTTTCCATAGGTATTCTGAGCTGATTGGAAGGCAGTACCAGCTACTGTTGTTAGATAGCTTTTCTGAATGAATCATTCAAATGCAAACTTTGCAAGAAATGTAAGTTGTGTGATTTTAGAAAAGGAAGCCCCTGCTACTATTTGGCTGGGGAGAACATTGTGTTCAGGGGTGTGATAAAATTGCCCTGACCATGTACAATGCTTTGCATTCAGAGAGGGCAGGGTATGGTGCAAAACCCACTGTTGAATTATAGTCCTGCTTGGACAGAAACGCTTGCTAGGCAATATTATTCTACACATAAATTTGACATCCTTTGCTTGCTGGATGCATTGAATTACATTTTTAAGAAGTGTGGTAACACGTTGGTTAGCTTTCAGTGTTTAAAAGGAGGGGGAAGGGATCTGTGCTACTGCCATCTTATTAAACTCCAGCAGTATTTCATAAGAAAAAAACACCCAATAAGGCAAATCCTTGAATGCACAAGTAGCTTCTAAAGGCCTCTTAATGAACTAGGATACAAGGCTACACTTTCAAAGAGCTGAACCATGGAAATATGCTCAATACTTGCACAGCCATTGAAAGACAGTTTTCCCCAATGACATCTCTGTTTCAGGATCTGGTAAAAGCCATCTGAAAGCGACTTTCAGTCATAATCCTGTTTAGAACTTACTACAGTTCTTCCCCTGTGTTTATGAGGGGGGAAAAGTGACCACTGAACTCTTGAATTTATCACACACTGAAACTGCCTTAGACGTGGTTTGTTTGGGTTTCATGTTTCTTTTTTTTGTAAGAGAAAAGTCTTTTATACATTATCTTTGCTACTTAAATCGTGTGCAGTTTGATGATTAAAATTAGCTATTTTTAGAAAAAAAAAAACTTGCAAAAACCTGAAGAATTTTTGAAAATGTAACAAAGATTACAATTAAGAATATAAGGGTAGTTTCATAGATGCTTCTACTTTGCAGCTTAAATTGTGAGGCAAAGAACTGCGCTGCTCAACTAAACATCTGAAGGTTTAATATAGAGAGTAATTCCCCAACTGCTCCCATGAGACTTAGCACATTACTATCCATCATGACTCATGTACAGTGTTTACTTAAGGTATGTATGTGTGTGTGTATGTGTGTGTACACACATATGCACATGAGATTATCTTCTCTGCCCCATTCCCACTTCTAAGCAACCACAGAAATAGTTGGTCCAAAAACTCTTCAAACTCAGTTGCTTAGAAAATGTGCATAAATATGTACGTTCCTAAATAGTAACTTGATTTTCAGCAGTAGTGAGGTTATCTCAGCTATCATTCAGTTAAGGAGTGACCAGGATCTCTTTCTTATGCACCTTGTTCACAGGCGTCCTGACTGCCTGCGGTGTGCTTGTGGGTTTGCTGCTCTCCCATGGAGGCTCTGGGCCATGGGGATGTTCTCCCGGCTCCAAGGGGACCCAGGTTCAGCAAGCTGGTGCCATTCACATGAGCACTGCTTCATGTGAACACTGCAAATTGTTCTGGAACATCAACTCTGCTGGGAAATGTCAAGGTTTTTTGAGAAAGTAGAAGGCCCTTTGTCCAGGGAACTGATAGTACAGCCTCATTTCCCTCTTCCTCCTGTCAGCAGAGCCCTTACCTGCATGGTTAACCTGATTGACACCCATCAGTTAGGACCCCCTGACAGGTAGCCCACCATCTCCAGCTCTTGCACAAGTGGGGTTTTCACCATAGCTCTTCTCAGTGTTGCAGAATGGACTGTTTAAACCCCATCAATGCTCTTAAGACATCTTAAGCAAATATCAATAGTGTTACCCTCTTTTTCTCTCATCCTTCCAAAATCAGGGGAGAGCAGCCACAGGGCCGCAGGTGTAGTAAGAGATGAAGTGGGAAGGCATGTTCAAACACTGCATAAACCCTAATACTAAGTGAATGGGGAAGGGAAGATGATGATAGAGATGATCTGCATGACACCATGATTCCTTGCAAGTTCATATTCACAGAACCTGACTTGACAAGTTAACCAGCTGGAGATGGCTTAGTCCCCTATCCTGCTGGGTTCAGACCAGCTTTAATCCACACCCAGCAGGCACCACACCAGTCAGGGCACTCCAATAATGCCGACATGTTACTGTATGATATTCTGGATAGGTTGGGTCCTTCTCACTACTGTTTTCAATCAGAACCATTGTTTAGGGTAAGTCGTCAGTACATGCAACACTGAAGATTCAATCTACAGCAGACAGAGGCACAGGGGAGTTCGCTTTCTCTTTGGTGCACAGGGGTTCTGCACTTCAGACTGCTGATTACAGAAGGTAGGACGAAAATTCCCTGTGGGCCAGTTAAGTGATTATGGGCCTTGCGTGCTCTGGGTCAGTGCACGCAACCGAATGTGTAGTCAATGCTCTGATATGCTCATATACAAAATATTCATATGTGAATATTACTGGGTTTGTAATCTTTGTTATATAAAACATTTAGGCTGTACAGACTGGGGAGCAAAATGCAGACACCCCATATAAACAGTTACGTTGCATTACTGAGCATAACATTACTCTCCCCTACCAGCATTTAGGTGGAGTGACTGTATGCTACTGCCTTGCATTTTTTCACATAAGCAAAAAATCTAAAAGGATGCACTAATAATTCCCATCCCCCAAAATGCATTTCAATGGTGCTGCATACAAAATCCCTGCTTGCCAGCTTCCACATGGATTTTTGTATGGTGCACTAAGAGGTATTCTTTTTTAACAAATAAAAAGGGGAGAGCTGGTACGTGAAAACAATGTTAATGTAATTAAACACACACATATATATATATATACTTCAGAAGAACAGCATAGTAAGCAGTACAGTAAAATAAGTGTCGCATTATTTGTTACACCTTGTAATTTGTCTGTATTATGAAAGATGTAATGGTTTGTCAGCTGTAACTGTTGTTTTCTTGTAACATCATATTGAATAAAGTGTAGCAGAATCTCTTTTCTCCTTCATATATGTGATCTACACCTAACCCAGGGAATAAAGCCTTTCTGTTACTTTTTGTTCTCCAAAAAATGAACATGGAAAGGGTTGTAAATAACAGACTTTTAAGGAATGAAAAGTACTTAGAAGCAGGCAGGCACTAGACAGTAACGAGTTGAAAAGATTAGGCACTGATTTAGTCAAACACATGAGCTTAATCAGAACTACAAGGCAGTGCTGACTACATAGGGCAAGCTTCTTCGCGTTTCTGTCTGTAATAGTTAGAAAGTTAATTATTTGGTGTCTCTTTCCATTTAGTTATGTGTGGCAAGGGACCTATTTACACTACACTGGGATTTAACTGAAGTAGCAGAAGGGCCAGTTTTCTGGCGAAATAAAAGATCTGATTTGAATCTGTCATAATGTGGAGAATAAACTCAGGCTTATTGCAACTTCTCTTGAATTAAAAACCTGATAACTCTGCTAGAAAATCAGGCAAAACATATGATAGGCATTTTTCACAACTTTGATATGGGAGTGCGATTTACATCTGTCCATACTAGGCTATTTATCTCAATCTGTGAGTATGTGGTGCTATTCTTCACCTGCTCATTTCTTTGCACCTTACAGCATTAGACACACAGATGCTCACTCACACTGAATATAATCAATATGTGCCTTCAGTATTTTCTCCTCCTTTCCATTGCTTCTAGCTTTTTTGGTACTGATATCTTGCTAGAACCTATTTTTAGACAATGAAAGTTAAATCAATTGCACAATTGCACAGGCTTAGTTCAAATATTTGGCTGAAATATCAGAATATGCTGTTTCAGCAAATGCAGGAGTTTATAGGGGTCTGATAGTTTTGACATCATTTTGGTCTGTGATGGGATGGCTGTACAGCAAGTGCTTGTACTCTCTAGCCAGATGGGGAAGCCACTGTCCTAGAACATGAATAATGGAGGACTGAAATTCTAGTCTTGGCTCCAGCTGATCAGGAGTAAATGAATATAAAATAGTCTTCCTTTTACCTACCACAATATAGGCTTGATTGTGGGTCTTCAGTGTCACAGGTTTTATCTCGTAGAATAATGTTCCTGCCCAGTTCTGATGGCAAATCTCTTCAGGAGAAGAATCTCTACTTTTTACCTGGAAGGTTGCCACAAAATGACGTCAGCTGTACCCAGAGGACACTGCACAAAAACAAACCAAGAAAACACATGCCTGTTCATCTGTTTCTATTTTAGCTGAGGTTCTCACTGGCTAGGCCAAATTTATGAAGGTGTTGTCTTTTCATAGTCTAGATGAATAATTTGCGCTTTCAGCTAAGTATCTGATTTGTTCAGTATTCCTGACTCACTACCTGTGTGGCAACTTTAACCTACAGATCTCTCAGATACAAATGAGAACCAAGAATTATTACCTAAAAAGGTTTGTATGCTTGAGCACTGGGTACCAGGAAGAACATTCAGAGTGAGCTTTTAATTATGTAGTATAATCCTTAAAGCCGTCTCCTGACCCCCTTGGCTGCACTCCTAGCCTGTTTAGCCCCAAGGTTTTCTTCCTAAACCAGCCTGGCTGCTACAGCAAAGCAAGAGATGCACATAAGTAGAATAGCAGCCACCCCTCCCCCGAGAAAAAGAAAATTCGGAGGGAAAGTGTTGGAGCAAACTCGTGCCACTAGGTTAACACATACAGTTTCTCAATAATGTCTCTCCTTGTAAACCTCTGCAAAGTAAACCCTACAGCAGCAGAAGGGCTTGCTGCTACCAGTGGGGGGTGGTGTTATGGACATTAGATTTGGAAAGCTTATATAGCACATGGGTGAGGATAAAGGGATACAAATCAGAGAAAAAAACCCTGAAGAGATTAAAAAAAAAAAAAAAATATCCAGGGCCAAGTATTTACTGTTCATTCCCCTTGCGAGTGGTGTTCTATATTGTCTGCAGTGAGTCATGCTGAGAGCGAGCCAGGCACAATAATAGCTGAGAGCAGGCCTGCAGCCCCTTCGTTATTGCCTGTGCTGGCTGATACTGAGTTGAGTTGGGTAAAATACAGTGATTCCAAAAATATTCTTGGTTCTCTTTTTTTCTCTTTTATCCTGTTTCCCAAAGGGCCCAGTAGTGATTGCTGGGGCTGTACTACCTAAACTAAAATCAAACATGTTTTGAAAATAATTTTCCAAGGACCGATACGGCAATTCACAGAAAAGGCGTACAGCTTTAAGTGCTATACAGCAAGATACTGCAGTGCTACATACCCTAGTAAAGGCTCAAAGCCTAAGGAGATTTATGGTATCATAGGAACATGTCAACCTCACCTTTCAATAGGAATTAGGACTACGCCATAGGTTTCAAAAGGGGAGGCGTTCATCTGACAATACAGTTCATTACAATAGTTTGCCCCCAGCTTCCACCTGAGGAGCTCAGAGATATTCCTGCGTTAATGAAATGAGCTGTACACACAGCCCTGGGATACACTGAATAGATGCAAAGATCCGTATTTTGTAGAACAAAAAAAGAAACCCCAACACACCCCAAAAACCAAGGCACAGAGTCAGTTCTCTATTTGCAAAGCTTTGCTATGAGCACAAGCACCCAGACGAGTATTGGTGTTTGGTAAAGACTGAGCATTCAAGGTACTTTTTTAGAGCAGTTTATCACAACAACAACAAAGTGTAATTTCTGTGTTGAAAACAAGTCACATTTCACTGTATAGATAGATGGAAAGATATCAATGTATTACATGACAAAGTGCTGTGGTCTAGTAGGACTGCAAAGAGTTGTTCATTGACCAGATGCCCAGCATTATGTCAGCATGCAACAGGAAGAATTGCACGTACACCATGTTGGCTTTGCTGGGAAATACTGTAAACATGAACTGCCACTTGGCTGCATCAAGAGACACAGATATAACCATCAAACTCTTCAGAGACCATCTCAAATGTTCTATAATCCCCCCTTATTTTTTTCCTCACAACACATAATACAGACAGCAAAGCAGAAGTGATTTCCTGCTTGGGAGGTAGTGCCCTAAAGAAATAGTCCTTTTCATATAGATGGTTAACATTTTATAGATACTTCTCTCCCAGCATGCTGTTCTGACCCATTACATGTAATAAATGCAAACCACTACAGCCCTAACATGCCCTTTTCACATATATTGCTGGCTGCTACAAGTGATCATCTATCTGCTGAGCACTCAGAAAGCAGCCCAGCACAGGGTATTTTGGAACACAACTACTTCTTTGGTGGGGACGTGAACCACAGAAGAGCTGCACTTCCGGTCTCCCACACCCACTAGGTGCTCTTCAGAAACGCCTGTTTACATCTGGGCAGTGTCTGTGTTTTCACTGCCGGCTGTTTAGCTTGTGCTCATGCATGTTGAGTGACTAACCTGGAATAGCAGGAACCTGTAATTCTGGGAGCCGCTCCATTAGTGGTCAGAGGTACCCTGCTCTTCTGCCAGTCCAGAGACAGCAGCAAGTGAGCTCTGTTTGGACAAGTGGGGTTTAGCTGCTCTGTAGCTCCAGCTGCTGTTGTAGTATCAGGACTGAAGACGGAGGAAGCAGGAGAGAGGCACAAGACAGAGATATGTGTGCAGTCTGAGGGCAAGGCCATGAACCTGACAGTGGCTAGGAAATGGTCATGGGCAAGTTCCCTTGTTTTAGAAATCTCCCCTACGTTCACCCTACTGCTAGCTGGACCTTTCGTTTATAACCCCACGCAATCAGAAAGGGACTGTTAAATATCCTCCCATAGCTGGGCCTTTCATTTATAACCCCAAGCAATCAGAAAGGGACAGTTAGATATCCTCCCAAACCCTTTCCCCAAGCAATCGTAATTTAGATTTAGAACTGATTGATCAAAGGAAAGAGGAGAGTCTCAGATGGTTTTGGATGAGCCCTTGCAAGTCCCTAAATATGAGGAAGTGCTATGCATTCACCACCTGTAAAAACATGGAGCTTTGAACACGCAGTGTGTTTCCGCAGCATTGGCCAGCAGGGTTTCCTATGCAAGGGCTGCCAAAGTAAACAATACCCAGTTTTTGGGAGAGGAGGCTTGTGACAAACCCTTGTTTGGCAGCAGTGCCAGGTAGGATGGAGAAGACGCCACCTTAACCAGGGAAATAAGGGAACCAGGGCCTGGAAGTTACATGGGCTCTTACTGATGACAAACGAGCTGAAGCAGTTTCGCCCGCTGCCATCAGGACTTGGTTGCTCCTTATCCTTGCTGTGTCAGTCACTGTCCATAACTCGAAACATCAGTGGCTCACACTGTGCTCTCCCATTGTCTGACAGGACTGTGCCAGGTACACAGTAACTTTATGGCAAGAAACCCACAGTGCCCTTCAGAATACTGAGCCCGATGAGTTCCCACAGCTGTAACTTGGGCTTGCTGAGCTGCTTTGCACCAAAGTATTTTGACTGCAGGAATCTGTCTGGCAGGAGAACATGCCAGGAACGAACAAGGAGCACATTTACCTTCACTGGCCTTGCTGAATGCCACTTCAGATGCCCCATTTTGCGCAAACACGTGTTTTGCAGCAGCTCTGCTGGCGCAGGCCCAGAGGTGCGGCCACAGGCACCGTGCTTCTTGCCGCATGCAAAGGAGGGCCGAGGGGAAAGAAGGGACCTTAACCTGAAGCACCATTCACGGAAAGCCTGCGGTGCCCGAGGACAGCGTTACCGCCGACACCGAGGCCCTGACAGAGCCCCGCCGGCTGCCCGGTCCCTGAGGTGAGCGGCGGGGCGGCACCGCCGCTGTTCGCCAGGGGGCGCCATGGGCCGGGGCGGCCCGCGCAGGGCTCGGGAGCCGCGGCCGCCGGGGCCGGGGAGGGGGGAACTTGGCGCCAACGTGAGTGAAAAATAACACCCGAGTATCTGGGCTTTAAATCCAGAGAGAGGCAGGGTGTGGCTTGCCGCTGGGTTTGGCACGGTGGAGCAGCGCTGTTGCTGTGAAACCAGGCGGGTTTGGGAGGTTTGAGCCTTGCGCTGAATGCTTTCGAGCGACTTGAGAAATAGCACGGTGAATAGAGGTTGACGTTCGTTTTAGCCGTGGCTCCGGACTGGCATGGGACGGCACAGCACTGCCGGTCAGAGGGGTGCTGGGTGGCATTCGCTGAGAGGAGCTAGGCCGTTTGCTCCACTCGGGAGGTCCTCTTCCCCAGAGCTCATCCTTGTGGCATCTCGACCGGGAGCACAGCCTGGCTGCCAACACCCGCCGCTGCGAGCTGCATCCCACCACTCCTGAGGGCCACGGGGCACCCTAACCCAGCCTGGCCTCTACATCCATGCAGACACTATCACCTGCCAGTGACAACTCAATACCCTTTGAGGGCGCATTGCTATGACCCATCTGTTCACGTGCAACACGTTGAGACCTGTTTATTGCCTTAGATACCTCATCTGCCCACAGATGAATCCATGCAGCAGCCAGTGCAGTAACAGGGGCTGGCGCGTGAATACGTGAAGCTGAAACTGAACTTCATGCCATCTGTAAAACACAGTATCAAACTCACACTTGCCCCAGACACTAATCTTTTATTAATTTCTTCCATACACAGAAGAAGAAAATGCATCCAAGTTCTTTTAAAGATATCTCTGGAGCCTGAGCTGGAAAAATGGCCTTAGTGCATTGTTTTCTTTTTTAATTTTTTTTTTTTAACTTGGACATTTACTGCAAAGAGAGGAAAGGTGCTGTTTAATCCCTCTTCTCATGTGATCCTCAGTTTCTACCAGGTTTGTTTTCCCCACGTAGGATCTCCTTTGTTCTCTAGTAGTAGTCACTTAAGTGATTAGCAGATGAAGGATCAGCCTTGCAACGCTCATAGCTGCAAGATGTGATGGGGGGGGGGGGGGGGGTAATGAAGCAATCCACACTGGGTAAAATAACATGGCTCCCAGCACTACATTGTCCCAACAGAGAAATTGGTGTTGTAGCAGCCCACACACTTTTTCCTTTTGAGGTGTCCCTCAGCACTTCCCCAAATCATCCAGACCTCCCAACACCTTTGTTCAATTAAATTGCTTTTCTTAACTTGATTTGGGACTGTTTAATTAGAGCTGGTTGGAAGTTTTCCCCAACAAATCAAGGTTATTCAGGAGCTTGGAAATCACTGATTTATCAGGAGAGAAAGACTTATCTTCCAATTAACTTCCTTCACCTGTGGGTTGTCAGAGCTCTGGTTTCTCAGCTCAGTGATGGGTTTCCATCTGAATGACTGTGGGGATGGAGACCTCAGGGATTCTTTGTTTCTTCTCCATAGAGCTGAAAGTCAGTGAGTCTTCCAGTGTGTGCAGCTACAGGGCAGTGCAGATGCCAAAATGACTATTTTGACTTCATATATTTATGTCATGAAACTGTCCAAACAGCTATCCCCAGATATTTCAGTATTTTACAGTTTCAACACAGTATCTCCATGAACACATTCATAGTTTTGCTTTTAGTTCTGAATTAAGGGTTTCTAGAAAACGTTTCCTTATCAAACAATGAATTACTGATCATCATTAGCAATGAAACCTACCAAAAGGAAATAACAAGCTTCACTGATTGGAGGTCGAAGGAGGTGATCCTGCCCCTCTACTCTGCTCTTGTGAGACCTCACTTGGAGTATTGTGTGCACTTCTGGTGTCCTCAACATAAAAAGGACATGGAACTGTTGGAACAAGTCCAGAGAAGGGCCACAAGGATGATCAGGGGACTGGAGCACCTCCCATATGAAGACAGGCTGAGGAAGTTGGGGCTGTTCAGCCTGGGGAAGAGAAGGCTGTGTGGAGACCTCATAGCAACATTCCAGTATCTGAAGGGGGCCTATAGGGATGCTGGGGAGGGACTCTTCATTAGAGACTGTAGTGACAGGACAAGGGGTAATGGCTTAAAACTTAAACAGGGGAAGTTTAGATTGGATATAAGGAGGAAATTCTTTACTGTGAGGGTGGTGACGCATTGGAATGGGTTGGCCAGGGAGGTTGTGAATGCTCCATCCCTGGCAGTGTTCAAGACCAGGTTGGACGAGGCCTTGGGTGATATGGTTTAGTGTGAGGTGTCCCTGCCCATGGCAGGGGGTTTGGAACTAGATGATCTTAAGGTCCTTTCCAACCCTAACTATTCTATGATTCTATGACACTGGCTAAATTCAGACTACAACTAAGATGTAGTCTTTCTAAAGATAATAATGACTTCATAGACCATCTTGCCACTTATGTAGGAGGGGTCTGGTTTTAATCCAGTTTGAAATCAGTTGGAATTCTGGCAATCCTGAAGTAAATGAATATTTTTATTAGCTTTAATTCCAGTAGCATTAGAACTTTCTCTGGGATGGCTTTCTGAGATAGACACTGCAGTTTAAACACAAAATGGAGTTGAGGCTAGATTCCACTTTGTGCATGTGGATGGTTTATGCAAGCAAGAAGTCAGCCTTGATAACCTTATAATTTGTAAATTATATAAGAGGTTGCAAGGGCTACGTGGTTCATCGGTGGAGAAGTTTACATTTTTGCCCTGTTTTAACACATTTCCAGATGTTACTGGTACCATTGCTTCACAGTCCTCTTTTTACGTGATGACAGGTTTGTTTGGGTTCGGGTTTCTGTCTGCTGTGAATACAGATATATCTGTTTCTGGGAAAAAGGAATGTGATTGTCTAAGCAATGCAGTTCAGGAAAAGGAAGCCAAGATCTTCCCTATGCCCAGTATTACGTCATTTGAAACAGCACACTATCTCAAGATCTTCTGAGGACAGAAACTGCATCATAGTGGAAAGACTGAAATCTTAATTTCCAATAGCAAAATGGTCCCATTTGCAGTCTTGGAAAAAATCAACAGTTATTAGGCTTAAAATCTATTCTCCTTACAGCAGTAAATGCTATCTATCTATTGTAACTTCAGTACACAAGGAAAGCTTGTGTTTCTGCCAGATGCAGAAGGACATTATTTAATAAAAACATTTCTCCATTATGTTAATTTTTCCTCCAAGAAACCTTTAACTGAAAAGACATTGAAGTAGAATGGAGAGGTTAAAGTGAGGTAATTCGCATTTTACTTTGTACTCAAAATTGGTTGCAACCTTTGCTTTCTGCTATGATTTGTCTCTAATCAGTGTTCCCACTGTTCTGAAAAATTGATTTGATTTCTAAGTTGGTACAGAAGATGCATATAAACAGATCTCACCTCCCCCACTCTGAGGGCAATTCATGCAAAATAAGTTTAGGGGCTCTGGGACATAAAGTTTACTGACTTTTGTCTGTGGGAACTGGAGCACCACTTTGCACATCCTGAACATTGTGAATTACCTGCCTTAAGGGGAATTGTTAGCACATGAATCAAAAATGGCTGACTAATGTAGAACATCTCAAACAAAAGGACTAGACAATGGCTCACATGCACCAAGGCATTTTGAGTCAACTGAAGTTAAATTAGGTGCTTTTTAGTCTAATACTGCTCTTAAGTATAACATTGAACAATGACTGAAAATAGGAAGATGTGGGTACCCTCATTTTGCTACAGAGAAGATGCCGCCATTTTATTTTCTCTTTAAAAGCAGACTACTTTCTTTACCCATGGTAATGGTACTTACTCAGTCATATGTGCTTCATTCATAAAGGAATAGCACTGTATTCCTTCATGCCACAAAGTCCATAGTGATTCTCCTTTGATTATGTGCACAACACTCTGGGGAATGAGATGATTATGCACACATTTTTTTATACATATATTGAAAAAGAAGTTTTTTTCAGGTACTACAGAGTTACTTTCTGCTCCTACTAAAAAGCCTTTGCAGCAGCAGCCTCAGTGTGATGTTGTCCTTGAGAATCCTGCTAGAAAGACATGATGCCTGAGCTCAACTCCCGTTGCCAGGGATGTGGGATCTTGCAAATGTATCTCATCACTTACAGACTTTCAGGGAAGGTTTAAAGCATCAGTGGGCTAAACTATATTCCATTTGGTGACAAATGGAGAAGACTGATTCCATCTGGTGTAAGAAATTAAAAACAGGCAGGTCTACAGGGTGCCTCCTGCTGTGGCCTCACCTGCTCCGCTGATCTGCTCGGTTTGCTGAATTCTCCCTTTGGGCGTAAAGGCAATGGGTGGCCTAACATATTGTCTCCCTCCCTCTCCAAACCACGAGATGGAGGAGACCAAGAGAGGCAGATGAAGTCAATTGTTTTGGGCCAATTGTGGTCCTGCTGAAATGGGAGCTTAATTCAGCGGGATCAGAATTTGGCCATTAGACCAATATTCACAAAACTGAGGGGAGATCCCATTTCAGCCCCGATGGTGCAAACTTTCATTCTTCTGGTGGGAGACTCCAACTGCTCAGTAATCCCCATGTTTTCCTCTCAGAAAAATGTCCCAGATTCCAGGCTGCAGGGCTGGCTGCCCAAGTCAATGAAACTCCTGTGGTGGACATTGCCTGAGAAAATAGCTCTGCTGGATTCAGGGCTGCTGGGCAGTTCATATGCCATGGGGTGGGACAGGTGAAACAGCAGAAGCTGTGGTTGTGAGCACTGCCTCTTGTCCCTGCTCTGCCACCAGCCCAACTCTGCTCCCCATTTTCTCAGAGATGTGGAGCTCCTGACCACTTGAAGGCGCTGGTACTTGGAGTGACAAAAATTCACTGTGGCAGCTGTAGAGGATACAGAGGAGCCTCTCTCTTGAATGCTGATGTGTCCAAACTCACATTGCTCATGAACATTCACTAGGTAAGAAAAAAGGTGAGGATTATGGTAATGGGCTGATGCCTAGGACACTCATCTGAATTTTCCAGCCTCTGCTTCCAAGCATCTTCAAAGGGAAAAAATTGAAGTTGTCCAACCCAGAATCAATATCACTGTGAAAGATGTAGGAGGCCCAAGATTTTAAGACCTAGCTTTAAATCATACGGGAAAAGGAGTGGATATTTGCCTCCAGACTCACAAAACTTAGTTGGTATGGCATAAGGATGCTGTTTTCCCATTTTCTGTTATTTCAGATTTGCTTTCAAGCCAGCTTGTAAGTCTTACCTAAAAAGTCAAAGCAAGAAACTATTGCAAACACACCAAAATAATCCCCTCCACATTTTATTTTAGGTGAAACTGTTGACTAAATTTGACTTGACATTACAGGTGTTTGCATTTTTCTGTGACTAAGTGCTTCCTTACCCACACTCTGTGCTCACCTCTAGCTTAAGCTCTGCTGTTAGTTCACCTTCCTTGTATTCTGCTTTGTGGGCATGTAAGATATCTGCTTGGTCACTGAGCTGCAGCCTCCACCGTACGGACAGGAGGATGTGCTTGCTTTGTGGTTGCACAGACTTTTCCAGAAAACTAGTTTCCATGATAAACACCTGAGGCGCTAAAGAAATATGGCTTCAGTCATCCCCTTCCAAAATCATCATCAAACAACTGTTGCCTATATATATACTACCCTGGCAGACCTTTCATTCGCTCTGTAATCTGTGGAAAATGTACAAATTGATCCCCCAGCTGTGTTGCTAAATGCCACAGCCACTTTGCTTTGTTTTCACTGGGAGAGTGTAAATGTCTTTTTGGCAGATTTGATTTCTGGGCAGCTCCTGGCTGGAATTGATTTCCCTCATGGCCTGTCACAGGCAAGCCATTCTGTGATCGAATGGCAGCCTGCAACTATCAATATCTATTACTGGGCTTCTTAGCTACTGTGCACTGCTCTTCATCGCACTGAAAGTAGGGATGGTGCAGAGGCAGATCTTCATCTTCAAACTGTAGGGCTTGTGGGTGCAGAACCTGGGCCCAATTTTGAGCCATGAAGCAGTGAAATCATAATGTTCACTTGTACCCTGGCACTCCCCACCCCTACTGAGATCTCATGTTTTGCTGGAAGATTTTTTTGTGTAAACCTGGGATGTCCTGTGGCTCCCCTTCCTCTTCTCTCCTGCCAGCTTGGCTTCTTATTAAATCTCCTGCTGAAAGTGTGAATTTAGCTGGAGGAGGGTCCGTCTCCTTTTTTAAATTGCTATAGGCTGTACATCTCAAAGCACAAGAGGGGTGGGTGATTTGGTCCCTGCACTCTTCTAACAGCTACAGGGAACCACAGGAGGTGTTTCCAGCTCTGCTGACTGCACTCTTCATCTGACAAATGAGCAGGTTTTCTGCCTCACTCCTGATGCTGTTTCTTTGTCCAAACCACCACATGTGGACTCTCCTTTTGTCATCATCTGTTGTTAGCTCTTTGACTGTAGGTTGCCCTGAAAGTGAAGTGGCAGCTTCTGTGTGTGTGGTCACTTTGCCACACCCGACCCACAGCAGGGCAGCTCTGTTCCCATGAATGCTCCCTGAAATTCAGCTGTTACTGCATGGGTCTCTTGGGAGACTTACTCCATGTCTGTGCTGTGGGGCTTGGGAACACTCAATACCTTCCAGGGCTTAGTCTGGCCACAGCTGAATTCTGCCTTATCGAAATGGCCTTAAGTTTCAGCAAAAAAGCCCTCCAGCCCAGTACCAAGTCCTCCAGTCCTTCAATCCCATACCCAGTACCCAATGCCTGAGGAAAGGTATGTGAATGAAGAAAACCCACAGCAGTATCTCCTTTAATTAGCCTAGTAGTTCTCATTAGCGTCCAGCTAAAGTACTTCCTGAGCTGGAGGTGGGGGCGTGTCAGGGGATGGTGAATGCTATTTTACTGCCCCATGAGATAGCAGTCTGCACAAAATGGCCAGAAGAAGCCATAGCAAACCAACTAGAGCATGCCTATCCCTCAGTGCCAAAGCCATGCCTAGCCCTGCTGAAAGCACTTGAACACTATAGAATCATAGAATCATAGAGTAGTTTGGGTTGGAAAGGACCTTAAGATCTTCTAGTTCCAAGCCCCCTGCCATGGGCAGGGACACCTCACACTAAACCATCTCACCCAAGGCTTTGTCCAGCCTGGCCTTGAACACTGCCAGGGATGGAGCATTCACAACTTCCTTGGGCAATCCATTCCAGTGCCTCACCACCCTCACAGTAAAGAATTTCCTCCTTATATCCAATCTAAACTTCCCCTGTTTAAGTTTTAACCCATTACCCCTTGTCCTGTCACTACAGTCCCTAATGAAGAGTCCCTCCCCAGCATCCCTATAGGCCCCCTTCAGATACTGGAAGGCTGCTATGAGGTCTCCACACAGCCTTCTCTTCCCCAGGCTGAACAGCCCCAACTTTCTCAGCCTGTCTTCATACAGGAGGTGCTCCAGTCCCCTGATCATCCTCATGGCCCTCCTCTGGACTTGTTCCAACAGTTCCATGTCCTTTTTATGTTGAGGACACCAGAAGTGCACACAATACTCCAAGTGAGGTCTCACAAGAGCAGAGTAGAGGGGCAGGA
Source organism: Pezoporus flaviventris (assembly GCF_033815535.1). NCBI lineage: Eukaryota > Metazoa > Chordata > Aves > Psittaciformes > Psittacidae > Pezoporus > Pezoporus flaviventris. Next base: position 15,699,217 of record NW_026892595.1, read on the forward strand.
TCACCTCCCTCGACCTGCTGGTCACTCTCCTTTTGATGCAGCCCAGGATACGGTTGGCTTTCTGGGCTGTGAGCGCACACTGAAGCCGGCTCATGTTCATTTTCTCATTGACCAACACCCCCAAGTCCTTCTCCACAGGGCTGCTCTGAATCTCTTCTCTGCCCATCCTGTAGCTGTGCCTGGGATTGCTCCAACCCAGGTGCAGGACCTTGCACTTGGCATGGTATCTCCTCCTTGTCCTTTACATCCAGATATCTGAATGGTAGAAGCTGGTTCCTGTGCAGTGTACTGCTGTGCTCTTGAAACAAATCTGGAACTGTTCCTCATATTTATTAGATCATGTTTAATTTGGGACACCAGTGAGAGTTTTTGTGTGTTCTTCAGTTGCCTTCCTCAACAGCTTCCATCTGTGTGTATGAACTCTAGTACCCTGCTTTTCCAGGCTGTAGTACGCATGTGCCTCTTCATGTTGTGCCATCAGTGGATATACTTAATGAGCAGATCCTTTCTGTTGTTTTGTGCTGGATATTTCTAATTGCCAAAGTCTCTTATTAGTGGTCTTTAATTATCTTTTATATGGTCACACTGTAGATCAGACAAATCTATATATCACACTGTAGACAGGGGATCAGGCTGGAGACCATGCAAAGATGCAAATACACTGAGGGGAAAATGAACTGTTGCTCTTGTGTATTTGAACTCTGATTCTGTATGTTGTATTCTGTATGTATGCCTGTCATCCTGTGTCACAGGTCTTCATGTCAGGAATATTTCTAAATCCCACAGGCCTGCTTCTCCATTTTGCTCTCTCCATTGCAAAAGCAAGAATACGGTTGCTATAGTTAGCCCCATGCTGTATAAATAAAACTGGGAAAATGGAAGCCTTATGTTTTTAAATACTCACATGTGTCTCTGTCATAATAATGATTTTTTTTGTAAAGTCAAAAAGATCTTCCTTTTTTCCAGCTGCTGTGTTAGCTTTCACCTCTATTTATAAGTTGAGTTTTGAATTACCCTATTTGTGAACCTACTGCTTCAGTAATGCCCAAATAGTTGTTAATCATCTGAGCTTTTTTACTAGAGGGTTACACTAGAATAAGGTATTTTCTCTTCATTCTCTGTTGCTTTCCCACCCCTCCATTTCTTTAGAAAACCACCATCCTCCCTGTGGTATTGCCTACAACTCTGCATCACCCTTTTGCATGTTGTTTCCCAAAGAGTCAGGTTAGAAAAATCCTTCCCTAGCACCAAGTGAACTTTGAAATACTCAGTTATGCTGCACTGTATCTCCCCACAGCGATTCATTCCACTCTAAAGCAAGAGCAAACCCACTGAGATGGCTGATTCTGGCTGGGCTTGGGGTTATTGAGATCCTCAGGAGTGATAACTTTCTAAGCACCAGCTCTGGACCTCTGGTGAATGTGCAAACCTACTCTGCACCTCTTGTGCTGTGGGTAGAGAGTAACACTGAGCTGTTTTTGCAATAAGTCTAGTGCTGGAACTTGCAGCCCAGGGCTAGAAATGCTCAGGGGAGGTGTGTGTAACCCTCTTTGGGCTTTATCACTCGGCTGAGATTTTCAGCAAGATGGAGAAGGGGCAAAATCAATCTACAAGCTGTGGAATTCCTGTTGAGGACAAGATATGTTGAATCCCTGTCACTGGAGAGATTAAGGAACTGGTGAGCATCTGTGTATAAACCAGGTATATTACAACCTGCTTAGCACAGCTGATTTCTTGAGAGCCCTTCCAGCCCTGTTCTCTGTGACTGAATCTAGGAAAGCAGCCACTTGTTTAAACTATGCAAGGAAGGGTATGGGGAACATTAAGAGGCATGGCTGCTGCTTGAGATGTTTCTACCGATTATTTTGTAAGTCACACTTAAAAAACTCAGTGAACTCAAAAAAACCTCAACAACCCAAGAACCAAACAAAAAATCTGTCCCATAAAGCAGGAGCATGAACGTTAGAGATGAGTCCAAACACCACAATCTGGTTTTCAAAGCATAGTACTAGCTCTACACATCCTTTGCTTGGATGAAGATGCTGCTTGTGAAATTGTAGCAAGGATCAGCAGCCAAAACATGTAAGTGTTTGTGCTTAGGATTTTAACTCTAAGCTATCAGTACTGAGTACGTTTACAGATACTTTATTAATGTTAAGGAGAAGAGGAACAGAGTATAGCACACTCTTCCAAACAAACACACTCTTGTTATAAAAGCAAATTATGGGAAGATATTTCTGCTTTGGCTTGATTTACTAAAATGAGATTTTCATTTTAAGTATTAGGGACACTTGTAGTGTATTTTATGCTGGTTTGGGTTTATTTTCCTGGTTGCCATTCATTTCATGACATTGCCTGGGAGTCGAGACACAGCCAGACAGATCTGCTGAACACATGAATACTAAGGAAGTGGTTTCCCTAGTAACAATAACCACGTAACAGCTCACACAACTTCCTGCCCTTCCTTACGGGATTTGTTTGTTTTTGTGTTTCTTACTGGGTCAGATAGAGGAGACACCAAAATTGGAGCTGGCTAAAAGGCATCAGCTTACTGGAAGTGGGAAGAGTAGAAAAAACGACTGCTGCATTTGCAAGTAGTGTCATTATAGAGTTTGCCTTTGTTTGGTTCATGAGAGTAATCCAGGGGCATGCTCGTAGCAGCCTCAGAGCATGGACTGTACAGACTCTAGTACAATTCAGATTCTTATTTCAGAACACTTCTTACAGATGCTTTTTTTCCCCTTACAAGTGAAACTATTGTCATAATGGATTAAGTGCAGCTTTGAGACAGTAATCGATTAATGGAAAGCAGAGTAGGGGAATAAATATATACATTTTAAGTATGCAATCTCAGTGCAGGACATCTTGCTAGTACTTCAGAGAAGGTGAATTAAGCAGCATTTGGGAACGTGGATGGATGTGCTTCTGGGTTCAGGTTACTAGCAGCAGTTGTGTGGCTGGCATGTTTTTGCTATGGAAGAAGAGGGGAGATTCATTCTCTAATGCATTGCAAAGTACCCCGGAAAGAAAATATAGTACTCTTCAGGTAGAGGATCCCGGTAGGCATGTTACATATTAAATTGGGTTATCTTTGTAGTCTTCTAATCAGCCAGTCTATTTACAGCTCACTTGAAGCCAGGTGAAACAATTTGCAGTACTAATCCCTGATATGAAATCTGCTTCTTCAGGCATTGAAAAGCTGAATTCCTGGATTTCATTAGCCTTTTTTCACATGTGTATATTAAATGTTGTGAGCACTTTTGTGTCATTTTCTTATATTAAAAAGGCACTTTTGCTGAAAAATAAAGGTTAGCATTCCCTGTCAGCTCTCTGTAAAGCTGTGTCTTACTTAAGATGGGTCTTTTCCTAAGCAAGCTGAAATGATTTTATCCAGTGCTAGAAGAAAAACTGATAAGGGCCAAACTGCAATCAGCTGTGAGTTTACTGTTAAGATAATAACATGAACAGACACTGTGCAGAGATCAGCTGTGCTTTGCTTTTTCAAGATCTTTGACCACAATGAAATCATGACATTATCTCAAAGCTGACACATGTAATTCTAGTCATACAGATATTTACAGCTAAAAATGATAAGCTTGATCCTGAAAGATGCTGAATACACCCATCTTTGCTGCTTTTAATGGCAGTTCTGGGTGTTCAGAGCCTTTGGATAAAATTAAGATCATCTCAGCAAATCACAGTGAGGGAGACAGAGGGGGAGATAGAGAGGAAATGGCTATGAGAAAACCAAGACAGGGTAAGATTTTATCCTTATCAGACTGAGATGAGGTGGCTCAGAGCAATAGACCAGTTCTTTTCCCAGGCTATATCAAGTATCAAGACTGGCCAATAAATGCACTTTAGTTCAGGACAACTGCATAAATAAGCATGAGCACATTTGTAATTAGCACTTACATTCTCCCAGCACTTACATTACCTTCCCATCACAGGTAGCATATTTTAAGCTAGGCATTTTAAGCAGTTGTATTAGGGTCTTCTGTAAACCAGTTGTGTTGGAATCCTTATCACCGAAAATCAGTGTCAGACTTGTGCGCAATATGATCTTGGCATAGAACATTGTTTTGTGTTCTCAAGAACCTTGACAGTAATGAAATTATGTTGTTGTCTTCCAAGTTGAACATATGTTAAGTCCAGTCACTTGAGAGCACGTTACGTTCTTAGATTAGTAAGAAAGCAACAGTAAGATCTACCTTTTGATTTTACAATTTCCCTGAAGGTACAGAGTCTTCCAAATTATTGTACGCTTTAGAGAATTTATTTGTTTCTGTTTGCAAAATAAACTTTGTTATTAATACTGAATAAGTAAATAAATCCAGTGGGTTTATGTGTCTGATGACACGTGCACATCAGCAACAATCCTACAAATGCACGTGCATATGTGAGCATGAATTCACACGAGTATGGGAGCACTTGACTGTATTCAATTCTGAAAATAATAATCAGACCCTAATTATGTAAATGTTTGGCTATGTTGATTTAGGCCAGTATATTTATTCCCTAATTTCTAAGTGTACATCAATGGACCTGAAGACTGTAAGTTGCCAAAGTTGAATCAGATGTGCAATAGAAAGTTTAAAACATTTGCTATTTTGGTCAACATTGAAATATTCTTGTTTGCACAGGGGTGTAATATGGGTCTTGCAGTGTAACGAGATCTATGAATCATTTGAAAATGTGTGATTCTTCTGTATATCACAGATACTTTTCTCGTGAATAAGGAACTTTTCACCATAGGGACACTCCTGCTTGTTTCCCAGTCTATTTCTAGGCTAAATTTACTGTAAAGAGAGAGGTTTTGCATCTGCCTGTGTGAGTTCTCCAGTGTATTGAGGTCAGCTCCCATTCTCCTTGACTCTGATGCCTGCCTGTATAAATACAAAATCCATTTCCATTCTATTATTTTTCTAATCAAGGGTTTGTCATGCAAAAGAAGATCCGAGGTGACTGTGTTTTCCATTATGCAAAACATTCCATTATGATAATATCTTCAGGACGGTCTTATAAAGGTGCCGTGCCCAAAGAAATCACAAATGAGAGCAGTGAAATCGTAGACAAATCCTGCATAACTTGCCCTCTCATTTAATATTCAGGCCACAGAGTTCACCCTAATTTGCCATACACATTTCTTCTGACATTCTCTATCTGTACATATGGTAAATATAAGAATTGGCAGCTTTCACTGAATAGTTTTCTGTTAAGTGCTTATCAAAAGAAGAAAAAGAAAGGGGTTGTAAAATGCAGTCATATTTAGTACATCCTTCGCTTTCTTTTGCTTTCCTTGCTAAACTCACACTTAGTAAAATCTACAGTCAAAGAAATTTACCTTTTGAGCTCAAGTTGCTTCCATTCAGAACAAAGTGAAAATACACCAGCAAAGAAAACCTGGTATTTCTTAGAAATTCTCTTTTCTTTCTTACGCCAAATCCCAAGGGGCAGGGCTCCACAGAAAGGGAGTTTATTTTCTAAATCCTTTGAACACAAAGCTCTTACATTTTCTAGGACAAGATGTTTTCCTAGACAATCTCAATATTGTACCTTTGTATTAATACTTTTGTTATGAAGGTGAACACACACACGCACACACACATTTTATTGTATGTATTTAATTTCAATTAGATGTAGTTTCAATTATTCAAATATGAATTGGCTTGCAAGCATACTCCTGTGAAGACTAGTGCCTGAGTCTTGGCAAGCACATTGTATTTCTGCAGTTTCTCTGTATTTGAACTGTCTGTTCTCTCTTCTTACTGTGCAAATGTGTGTGTTGTATGTGCATGTGTGCTAAATATGTACAACAGTGGATCTGCACTAACTTCTTTGTTTGGCAAAACTTCTGTATTTGTGTTTTGTTCACAAGTCATTAATGATGGTGATTTTTTTCTATTTCTATAAGCAGCCAGCTAAATTTTAGAGCTGTAGAAAACTCAGGCATTTTACTTATCATCCAGAATAGGTAAATGGTCCTGTTCTTCTCTGGTTATTCTAGAATGTCATTCCAGATCTGGGGAACAGTATGTCATTGCTGGTCATTTGTGTTCAGGGATTATTCCATTATTAAACAGAGCCTAATTTAATGCAGTGTCCAGTCACGAACTTGATATCAGCTTTTAGGCCTTGAATGCATTTCTTTTTTGCTTTTTTCTTTTTTGTTTTCCTCCATGTGTTGATGCGGTGTAGTGTGGTCTCATCAGCATTATAATCTTTTCTATTAAAGTCAATACCTTGTCTTGATTTCCTGCCTCAGTCACTGACCTTCTGAAATGTTTTCCATTTCTAACTGCAACCTTCAAAAGAGCTTCCTTTCGCCAGTCTCCAGTGTTTTGCAATTTTATCTCATTTACTAAGCAGTTTTCAGTCCATGAGGTAATAACAAATTTGAAAAAAACCCCACATGGCTATTAAATGTATTATCCTTATGGACCCATAATCACATCATCTACTGGCACCATTTGTGACTAAGGTACATGACTGTTTTAATTCATCTTTACTGAACTACTGATGCTGAGCTGACTGATGCTGAGGTAAACATAGCTACATGAAGGATTAGACTTCTCTTTAACTTCCCAAATGTTGCCTGACAGTATGTGCTCTTCCTTCTCCAAAATTTCATCTTCTTGGAACTCCATTTCATCTTTTTTGGATCTAGTTTTAAGTTCAAGTCTACAAAATGAGTTTTCCAAGGTGACAAACAATGCTTTCATTAAATCAGAGATATTTGCCAGTGATGCCATGTCATTTGTATTTACTGAAAAGCTTTGCTATAGATCTTTCAGAATTATGCCCTCCAAGCCATCTAACAGCAGCTTGCAGCTTCATGACAAAAACTGAGGATGATCCCCTACTCTTAAATCAAACCTTGACTTACTCTATTGCTTAATTTTTCTACCATTTCTTACCACACACAGGAGTCTCAATACACATCTTTTATACTTACTGCTATCTGAAACTCCATGTGATATCCACACCCTCTATACTGTATCCACTTAAACCAAGTTAGTTGTTTCCCTCCAAAAGCTTTAATTCACCTTTATTACTCCCCTCCCATCAGCTGTCAGGCATGATAATTTGATCAGTGCAGCTTGTGAAGTCTGCTGTGAAGTCACCTCATATCTGTCCCTTGCCTTCCCCTGAAAGTGACCTTAATCTGCTAGTAATTATGTTCAGGATGATTTTTTCCACCAGTGACTAAGGATAAACTTCTGTAATTATCTGGATAGGCAGGATCTTCCTTTCCTTAAAGCTGGTACAGGTACTGCCTTTAGCTGCTTACCTGCTACCTCCTTGTGCTCCTACAAAGATGAGTATCTGGCTTTTAGCTGCTCTGCTGGCGCTTGCACTTGCAGACGTAAGTAGCTTGACCATTACACTGTCTGTTCCTGTCCCACTGCTGATTACTTCACTGCTCTTCTCACTTTTCTTTGCAAACATGAGTAGAAACAATATAGCAAACAACATAGATACCAGGACTTTTCAAGTCAGTGATGTCAAGTGTATTTTGTACCTTATAAAAAGAAACATGACCTGGACCAAGGCCCTGTTTATCACTTCTGTATGCATGGATAATGTATTTATATTTATGCTATATTTTTGAGGTCTGATTCCTTCAAAATGGTCCCAAACCTATTTTCCATCTTCATGAAACATAAGGATACAGCTTCTGAAAACTTCCTCATGTACATTAACATTCATTGTTACGCAGCCAGATTTAAAATTCTTGGTTGCAGCAGGCAGTTGTATGAAGCCTGAAGGCCAACACAGACCATCAGTTTGGCTCTGTGGATCTTCATGGTTTAGCAAGAGCTGCTTGCTGCATTCATTGCCTCTTCTGCCATCACTTCTGCCATAGCTGCTGCTTCTCTCTTGCCGCTGGTGTTCCAAAAAGCGACCATTGGGTATACATAGGTAACAAAATGCTCACAGCACTATAAACTCTCTCTTCTCCCCAGTGGTTCTGACTTCAGCTGATTTTAGATGGAGAAAATATGTGCCCAGATTAGCCCAGAGCATAACAGGTTACTGTGCAGCTGCTGATGTGTGGTATCTGTCCAGTCTTAGTTCGTAGAAAGTACAAAGGAAACTGGGGTATGAAACTGTAAAAACCTGCGCTTCTCACAGGCTGCAACTCCATAGTTGTGCTGTGGTCACACACACAACAGGAAAGCTCAGTCTTATGGTACTGCTGCACCTGGTCAGAATTGGGCATCTTCTGCCCAGGTCAATTCAACCACTGCCTATTCCATGTGCAGAAGCACAGCAGAAATGTGATGCAAAACATAAATGAGAGGACGTATTCTGGCTCCATTGCTGGATGAATTTGAAGTGTGGACCTGCCAGAGAGCATATTCTACCTACTCAGTACCAAGGGGATCAAGTACCACAATGTATTTATTCTCTGGAGGAAATGATTGCAGTTTCTTGGCTATGAGCATGTGAAGAGAGCCATGCTTTCTGTTTCACTATCATGACTATTATCTGTAAAACTGTACATGCCTTTAATTAAATAGCAAAGAATGTGTTTACTTAATTCTACTTTCTATTGCAAAACCCTATGATAGTGGAAATGATGGATTCTGGTGCCTGCCAGCTCCCTGATACCCTTTTGTGTTTTAGAATTTAGGCAATTAGGGTATTCATGTGGTAATGCCTCCATTTCCTTTTCACATTAATATGATAATTTCTTCTGAATTGTTTAGTCAAATTAATTGCATTGAGCCTTATTTTGGGTATACCAAGTATCCTTCTAAAGAGAGCTATTAAACTACCAATTTTTATCTCACTTAAGTATTGCCTTAATAACAACAGCCAGGAAAGCTGGTTCATGATCTGTATGGCGATAGCTCCAATTTTTATATATGTTGTGTTGTCAGGCAGCTTATGAGATAATAGGAAAGATCTACTCTTGGCTAGAGAGAGGATGAGATGTGAAGTTTTCTCTGCTGGAGTGCATATGCCTTCAGACATCAAAGCTTTTAAAATTTTCCATAGAACAGAATGGAAACAGGACATTTTATCACCTGGGGTGCTGCCTGCTCCCCACTGCTTTGCCTGCCCAGCAGCTCCCCATGGCGGGAGTAAAAGCAGTTCAGATCAGAGGCCAGAAGTGGGGGCATACTCCTGGCTATGGCTGTGGGCATCCACTGACAGTAGATAGATGGCAGGACAAAAAAAAAAGGTAACTGTTTTTCTTGGTAACTTTATAATGACAACAAACCTCAGTAAAGAAGCTCTATCTTGGGCAATTATAAAGCAAACACCTGCAGGAGACGTTTCTTCACTCTTTGAAGTCTCTGACCTTCAACTCCACATCTATCATTCCGTTTCCATTTCAGCATGGCATGGAAATAAACTGTAATCATGTAGCACTGCCAGTCTATATTATAAAGACTCTCTTGCTATAGGATAGGATAGAATTCTGGTTACAAAAGGGGAATGTCCTAAAATACGCACCCAGTTTCTTTGTCATTAGTCTACAGCAACATGAGAAAGCTATGCATGAAGACTTCAGAGGCAGATGCTGCGTAGGCTGTATAGAACTGGTCAGGGAGCAGCAGAGAGAAAGACAGGGCTGTCTCCTGAGAATGCAAGGGGGTCTCTGAACAATGTCAGATACGAGCAATGTCAGATATGAATTTGGAAGAGTGACATTCTTATTTATTTTTATTGGGTGATTATCCACTTGTGAGAAATACAGGCCAAGACTTGGGTCTGGGAAAACTAATTATGTCTGGAATTTATCTTGATGAAGTATAAAGGCAGATTATGTTCCTTGGGTCAAAAGCTGTTAGCATAAGTATGAGATTATGAGTTCCTTGGTTCTTTACTGCTTTAAGTGGGGGAGAGAGAGAGAGGGAATTTTTAAAGACAAGAGTAGTGAAATATTGCCTATGTGATGCAGACAGAATTTGTTGATTAGGCTGGTGGCTACTTCTGCAATGTATTATTTCTGCTGATTTTAGGTGTCATGTCCATTACCTCAGCCAGAAGTCTGTTATTACAAGCTCTGTAGTAAATAACCCTCCCCACGTTTTGTCTTCTTGTTTCTAAAAAATCATGTGATTCTCTTTGACTGAGCTCAAGAAAAATGGAAAAAAGTGGGAGATGATCCTTTTAAAATCAAACTGTATGCTGAAGGAAAACTCATTTTCCTGTACTGTCAGTGGCAGCCAAAGTACCACTTCCTATACACAGGCCAAAGGAAGAGGTGAAATATTTGGGTACACACTAAGGGCTTCAAATCCCAGCCAAATCTTCTCTGACTGGCTTGAGATAAATAACCACCCAACACTAACTGGCAAAGTTAAAATATTGGAGTTTTTCAACCTTGGTTTTAATCAAGCAATTTTACGTCAAAGTTTCTTTCCCAAGAGTTACTTCATATATTTTACAATGGAGTTTGGATTCGAATTCTGAGGATGACGATCTCAGCCTATGGTTGAGTTTTCATGTTGGTGATCAGATCATCATCCTGACCATCTGCCTCTGGTCAAATTTAGTTTATTGAGCCCTTTTTTTATTTATTACTGGAGGATTTGCTGCACAGTGTGGCAAATACTCATCTGTCAGTGGCATGCTCTCAACTTCATTGGTTAGGCTTGTTGGACTATTTACCTCCTATCCACAACATAAATGGGACAGAGTTTGTGCCTCCTCTTGCACCATTTAATCTTTACCAAGGGCTGCTGCTTCTCCCATGAAGAGACCTGCTCTATAGCGTGGGTAAGTGGCACTGGGAGGTCAACTCACAGTAGCTGTATCACAGTGATCTGGCTGTTCAGCCCGCATGCCCAGTCCAGAGTTTTTCAGTGGCAGGCAGCTATCACCTCAAAGGAACAGGGAAGTATGGCCCCTTCAAAACCAGTGGTCTGCAACTCACATTGGTAGAGATGACAAGACTGCTATGCACCACTGTCCTTGGGGTTTCCCTTCCTATTAACTGATAATGTGTGTGCTGTGTAAATTGCTATTGACAATGGCAAGCTGAGGGAGACATTTATTAGTTAAAGCATAAAAGAGAGGCAGGGAGAGGAAACTGGAGAAGAAACAAGTTAAGTAAACATATAAATATAAATATGCTTAGTCAGAAGATTCATCTGTCATCTTGATTGCTTTTAAGATAAGAGAACAGATAGTAAGAAGCTTGTGTGCTGCTGTGAGAGAATAGAGTTTAGGGTGGTAGCCTAGCCACACTAATGCTATGACTTTAAATAAATCCATTGTAAAGAGTCTTGCCATGCATAGCAGGAGAGCAGTGATAAATGATGGCTTCAGGTCCTTTTGCCCCTCTTTTCAGGGGATTGAGTCAGCATCTAGGTTTGTCAAGGACTTTTCTACTCCTAGGTCCCTCAACCTGCTGCATCCCTTTGCAGTACTGGAAGCAACAAAACCAGAGGGATTTCTCCCCATATTTTCCACCTTAGTGATTGGTCCAGTTATGTCTAGATTTTTTTATTTCAACCTAGAATAACTAATGATTAAATTTGCTTTGTGAAGGTGCAGTCCAAGCTGCAGCTTCTTGATTTCTTGATGCCCATCAAAGCCGGGGCTGTTGCAGACAGGAGCCATTCCCTCCTCTCCCATCCTTCAGCTCCCTCCTTCCCTTTCCCCTCTGCCAGCACTAGTACCCCTGCAGCCATGACAAGAGCTGGAGACGGGACCTGATGCAGCTGGAAGCACCGTGGGCTTTGCGGGTAAACTTTCAGCTGGGGCAGCCCACAGGTTCCTTTCGCTCCACTGCCCCCGGTGCTGCCCCGTTGTGCTGCTCCACACAGCAGGGCTGGGAGAAATGGCTGCGAGTGGGAGGAAGTGTGGGACCGTCGCCCTCAGGGGGCTTAAAACAATTCACAGCCCTCCAAAAGCTTTCCAGGGAGCAGAAACAGGCCTCAGGAAAAAGAAATGTGTGTGTCAACTTTAGGTTAAATTCCCTTTTCTATCACAGACTTTCTACCTGACTTTGAACAGGTCATTTTAATCTCTTTCTGCCTTAGATTTCCCTCTCCAAAACGAAGACAGAACAGTACTTTTATCTTTCAGAACAAACACATTAGAGATTTTGAGGTGCTGAGTGCCCAGGTGCTCTGGAAATAGGGGCAGAGAAAGACTTTTGATAGGTCTGCTAATATTTTTAAAGTGCTTCTGCGTCAAGCTTTCCTTTTTAATTGTCTAAATGGTAGACAGCATTTGTACTGCACAGCTAAGTTCTTTGTAGCTTAACATTTTGTAAGTATCCATGCTTTTGTCAAATTATTGGTGTAACTGAATTCCAGATAATAGAATTCAAGGTATAAAGATGAGATATATGGCCAAGGATGGAAGGGGCTTTTCAGGCTTTAAAAATGTCTTCACTGTGTTTCAAGTTTCGGTAACTTTTTTCAACAACAGAGTGAGCAAGCACTCCATGGTGAAAACACCAGCTGTGGTCTATTTTACATGCAGTTACCCCTCAATCAGTCATACATACCATAGCATTACTCACTCCATCCGAAACTCAGCCTGATCTGAAGAGACCAGTTCAAGCTCAGCAGACCTGACATTGTCGTATCTTCTCCAACAGAGCTAATGTATGGTTTTGGTTGTGACTAGACCTACCACTTACAGGGCTTCAGACTAATAAACCTGCTTTAATACAGAGTAGACAGAGTGGTTGGTTGGATCATAACCATTTTCCAGAACTGGATGACAGCACTGCATCAGTACTGTCATTGTGGTTCTCTTCAAAAAGCTCTGCTCACAGAGCAATATTTAAAATGTTTATCCCTAGAAAAAATATACTTGGTGTAGCCATAACAAGTGTTAGAATATCCTTTTTGCCTCAGAATTTGAGATTAGAATGTCTGTATTTAGCCAAAGGAGGATACCACTAGAAATAAATATTTACTAAGGTGGTGATATTATTACAAGGGCAGATCTTCATTCAGGAAGAAAAAGTCTGTCCTATATTTACAAAACTCAAATGAGATATTATAGACTAGTTATTCTGGGATACATCTGTCCAACTGTGGCAACCTGATTTTAAAGGGCTGATTACCAGAAAGCACAGGCACCCACAATTTTTACACATAAGGCCCCTGAAAGATGCTGGGACTGGGAGTATTCAAAGTCTGTTTCTGTAATCATATCTCTACGTTTTCTGTCCAGCATTACCACACACTCTTTCTTTGACCTTGGAAACACACTTCATTTCTCCACATTTAAGTTCCTGCATTTAGAAAATGGGGATTAAGAACACAGATGGGAAGCTGCTCTAAGTTTATTGATATTTTCAGCTATCAGAGCTCTAATGGGTGGCACCATACAAAGGCAGGGAGTTCTTAACGTTTTATTGAAGTGATTCATTTTTCAGCTGGCCACATTGTTATACTGCAAATCTTCAATGAGAATGGACTTGCCAATTTGAAGAAACAACTGATTTAACTAAATGGTTTTTCAAAGACATGTAGAGAAATTGGTGCAACCGCATCATGGAGATAAATTTATATCAAGCTGAGTGCCTTGTATTGATTAAGCTTATGTCAGCAAGGAATCAACTTGCTAATTCCATGAAAGGCACTTTTAAACTGAAATAAGAGTGTCTATGCAGGGAGTTAGTTTAACATTGGCACTTTTTTCTCAAATAAGACAAGCCTTTATGCCCCATATACTTAGTGCTGTGCTTTTTGAAAGAAAGGTGGGGAAAAAAAGTAAGAGAAGTAGCATAGTAGACATGGTAAAACTATATATTCTGTCCTTGGCACTATGAGCGCTATGCTGGCTCAGAATTAGGCTTGCTATGATTTGAAGCATCTTTAAGTATGCTGCTATTTAACACATTATGTGGGAACACAGTTCTGTCACAGTTTTTTAATGGCTCAAACAGTGCTGCCTGGCATATTCGAGAGATGTGGGTTCAAGGCTGTGGTTTCATGGCAGCCCAACTTCTACTACAGATCAGCTGCAACTATGAAGTCTTTGTATCATGCAACCTAGAAGCCACAAATGCATCATTTGCAAGAAAGAGGGAAAAGTGCCTCCCAAAGCAGTTCAATAAACCCTTTTGCTTGCTGTGGCAGTGGTGTAGACAAAACTTAGGATAAGCTGCTGCTAGCCCTTCTCTGCCAAAAGGAGGACTCCAGCTCTTAACGGCCATCAGATACATACTTGAGAGGATATATGTGTAGGCACAGTGTGCTGTGTTGCAGACTTTTAAGCAAATATTTAAATCAGAGTCTCAAATTTTAGAAAGTCATGATGTATTCAAAGAAGCTATACAATTGTAAAGAACTATATTAATAGGAATCTAAAAAAACAATGGCTTTGCAGAAATACCAACTTTGACCATCTTTCTAGCTATAAATGGCAGAGCAACAGACAATGCTTGACAGAATCACATCAGCAAAGTTCTTCCTGAATTTTAACAATTATTTCAACATTAATTGATAACAACACATAAGAGCCAGAAAGTAGACTTTCCTTTCCCGTCCCATTCTGTTGCTTTCTATTCAGTGTTCATTTTTAGATGCATAATCTTTCTCATGAATTAGTGACCTTTCAAAACTGAAGAGTAAACAAGAAGACTTCATTTCTCTTACTAACCCGGTAGAGTACACAAGGATGGAATTTCCCTTGCTTTCCAAGGATGTGACTAGACCTTGCTTCCAATGGTCTGACTACCACTGAGAGTGAAAGTGGGGAAAAGAGGTGTTTTCCTCTGAAAATACAGAAGCACATAAGCATGGAAGAATCTCCTGGATGTTACAGATTTAGACAGCTAGCTGTGCCTCCTGCATATGGACTGCTTCTTGCTGAGCAGACTTGAGGCTGAGGGTGTTGCTGCAGTGGTATGCTGTTGTAATTGCAGCTATGGCTGCTGAGACCAGCCATCCCTGGCATTACTTGGATCAGTACAGTGTGAAACCTTGTGCGAAAACCTTGACAGACTCCATATTCGGCATGTGGCTGGCTGAAGGAAAGAGAGGACCTGGGCACCGAGATGACATGGCTTGTCCTGCTGCTCTCCAGTGCTGGGAACTCAGCAATAGTTTCCTTAATGTCAGCAATACCATATGGAAGTACACAGAACTACAATAACCATCCCTGCAGATGATAAATGTGTGGCTTTCCACAGATAAATCCAAATCCACTAAAAATTACACAATCTTGTTAGTCACTATGGAAAACAAAGACATCATGAAATCCAGAAGCAAAGATTCCAATGTGCAATAGCTTGATGTTCTGACAGAGGTAACGGAGGGGAGAGGCTTGAACACTTTGCAGTTGGGCTGTACATTGTGATTGTGTTATGCGGTACAGAATGACCACCTGTGCCAACAGGGAGTGAAAGTTCATCATCCTTAAGGTAATTTCACTATGGTGGACTTTGAAATTTTCCTGAAATACTTCTTTTAGTCCTCCTTGAAGACTGTGGGATCAGGCTCTGGATGGTTTATCTGGGGCCCACATGAGAGACCTGAAATACTGCTAGAGGTGCCGCAGTGTCGAGCAGTCACTGTGCAGCCAGGCTCAGAGTGTAGGGGAAATGCTAACTAGAAAACTCAGCTACGGAATTGAAGGAAGGTCTAGAACACTCATCCTGTCTACCCTTAAGATAATTGCTTTCACACAACCAGCCCAAAGTTTCTGAAAAGAATTTACTTCAAAATACAGCTGACCCCTCCTATACGAAGAAGAATGTATTTAGGGGAGAAGTGCTTACAAGCAGATCCTGGTGGTGCATTCCTAAGTCTTGCTAGGCAGTTTGCCTCTGTTTACACTGGTTAAGTATTTAAAGCTATCTTTCTGAAGTAAAGCAAAAGCCCAAAAGGTTTTTATTTTTTGTAAAGTGAGAGTTGAGATTGTCCTTTAACACATACAAAGTCACATTCCATGGAGAATGGTAGTTACAGGCTGCGAATTACTCCCTTCTCTGATCTGATCTCATCCTGCTCACTCTCTCAGTAATATTAATGGAGCACAGAAAAAAAACTTTCCTCCACTCCATTCCCCAACCTCATACACATACCTTTTCAATTTGTGTATCTTGAAATACTAATGCAGAAAATACGATCTGAATCTCATTTACATCAGTAGAAATGGGAAGTAATTTCTTTCAAAGGAATGTACTCAAAGCACAGCAAATACAGTGTGAGACCAGAAGTAAGAGCTCATCATGTAATTTCTCTTTGCATCACAGCCTCCACTTGCTTCCCTTGCATCCCTGAAATCAGCAGGTCTACTCCCGGGAGTAAGGATTGCCGGCTTAGGCCCTTAAATCAGCCTTTCTGTGTTTGAAGAACAAGAGAGAGTCTGTGTTTTCAGGCCCTGTATGTAACTGTAGAAGAACTCACTCAAGAAAGGGAAATAAAAAGAGAGTAAAAATGTTCGCATTCTCTCTGAACAAAATGAGCTGTGATCTGCAATTGCCCTTTTAAGAGTTGTGACTTCTTGTTCTCCGGAAAACTTCTGGCAGCAGCAGCCAGGCTGCAGCCCCTGCGCCTCTCACCCCAGCGCAGAACATGTCAGGGAAGGCAAACAACATACGACTTTAATTTGCAAGGGATCATCTACATTTCTTCTGAATAGAAAAGAAAACCAAATCAAATCTCCACATACTCAATCTATCTTGAATAAACAGCATTAAGGCAAAAATGCTCTGGGTATTAGGAGGAAGAGACTCTTTGTAGTCTGCTTTGCACATACCATTTTTCCTTGTGCCTCTTTAAAGCATATAAAATCACTGTACTGGGGGGCTAACTTACATGAGTGTTAGTCATAGCTTGCCCTTTATTCCTAGCCCACGCTATGTGGTAGGAGTTTGTGTTACAATAGGTATCACACAGCAGGAGTAAATTACCACTGACTTCAGTGGCTACGGCTACATTTCCATTCTATTTCTCTTATTCCCGCAACCCCAAAATACAAATAAAAGTACAATTTTTACCTAAACTGACAATCACAGTCTAATACAGCCAATTAATGAAAGGCACTTATAAAGGCATCTGGGATAAATTTGAGGGTAAGATGACCTGGGCCACACAATAGCAAGAGAATTACTTGGTATCTTGTCAAATGCCTGTTAGTAACCACTGCCTCTGCACCTAGATTCCACCTGGAGTACTGCATTCAGCTCTGGGGCACCAGTATCAGAAAGATATGGATCTGTTGGAGCAGGTCCAGAGAAGGGCCACGAAGATGATCAGAGGCTGGAGAACCTCTCCTCTGAAGACAGGCTGAGGGAGCTGGGGCTGTTCAGCCTGGAGAAACAAAGGCTCCAGGGAGACCTTAGGGCAGCTTCCAGGGCCTAAAGGGGGCCTCCAGGAAATCTGGAGAGAGACTTCTTACAAGGGCGTGTAGTGACAGGATAAGGGGGAATGGCTTTAAACTGAAAGAGGGGAGATTTAGGTTAGACATTAGGAAGCAATTCTTCGCTATGAGGGTGGTGAGACACTGGAACAGGTTGCCCAGAGAAGCTGTGGCTGCCCCATCTCTGGCAGTTCAAGGACAGGTTGGATGGGGCTTTGAGAAACCTGGTCTAGCAGAAGGTGTCCCTGCCCATGGCAGGGAAGTTGGACCCCGGTGATCTTTAAGCTCTCTTCCAACCCAAACCATTCTAGGATTCTATGATTCTGCAGTGACTTTCTGAGCACTTGGCTATACAGCCTTGAGATCCTTCACTGCAGAAAATACTCTGGCTGTTGACTGCACCATTGCCTAAGGTTCATGGTCAGCTCCTACTGATTTTCTTTGCCAGGCACTGCATGTGTTTGTTATTTTTGCCAGCGTAGACATACTTCCAAGAGTCTTCTTGGTGTTCCAAGAAACAGTCAATGTCCAAGATAGGCTTTTAAATTTTAAGGATTTTTTTCTTATGGCAGGACTAAATCCATGAGATGCTATGGCCCATGGCCCTGGGGCAGATGGCTGTGTCATTGGCATGTTGCAAAGTGAAAAATATAATACTGTGCAACTGTAAAAGCTGCTCAGGAGTCTTGTCCAGACACCTTCTTTCCAGAATTTTGGTCTGTAGACCTGTGTGTAGCTTTAATTTGGCAGTTTAAGGGGGTACCTTATTTCATCTTAAAATTTAAGGTATACAACACTGTAATCACCTCTTCTTCATTTCACTGCATTTACACTCTTTGTACTGATTTTTCAACAAGCATCACTTGTTGATGTGTACTGCCAGCAGTGAGAGCCAGCCCACCTGAGCTGTGGACCTGTACTGTCTCATCTGGAATCCTCTAGATCACTCCAACAGACTTCATGAATTTAGTATATACATTGCTGACCACCACAGGTTCAATATACATATCTGAATCCCTCCCTCTACTGAGCTACCAAAAATCCTTTCTTTCCATACAGAACTAATGTCCCTGCCCCCCCCAAATATTAACTATCAGCCAAGACTCATGCTCAACATGAGAAAAAATCAACTTTTAACTTGTCCCACTGTGTTATGATCTTACTTTTATATCCTTATTTGACATTTAAGTAATGAAATCTTGACTCAACTAAAAAGCTCATTATCTGAGCATAACTTTTGCTTTAATTTGATGGACAAACATACATTTATGTTATTATCTGTGTTCAGATTTTATTCGTCTGGGTGGTCACTAGCCCTGTTACAAATATAGTTTGTAGTGTATAGGAGCCCTTCTAGAGAAACAAGTTTTCTCTAAGTGTTGTGGAAAGGAAGCATTCATTCTAACCTATTTCTGCCAGTCACTTATAGGAAAATAAGAAAATACTGTAACTACTTTCTGCTTTGTTTCTTTCCAAAATTAAAGATTTAGAGAGCTGCAAATCTTTTTTGGCTGAAGATTTGTGTCCCCCATTTCCTATAACAAGTAAAATCAGTACAAAACAGCACCCAACCAACAGCAGAGTAAGGATGCTACTGGGATATAACACACGAGGACAAAACTCTTCCACCTGCCAGAGTGGCTATTGTAACAAGTAATATGAGCACATAGTTTTGAAGTAGAACTGAAATTCCTTTTAGGGTACTATTTTAATGCTCAAATTTTGGTTTCTTTTAGAATGCAAAATTGTATTTCCCTGGCAAGGAAGAGTGCCTGTATTTTAAAGAACAGACTGTAAGAACATGATTACTGTTGTACTGACCCAAGCAAAGGTGGCATCCAGTCCAGTCTCCTCTCTCCAAGTCACCTGTAGCAGATATCTAAGGATTCATTAAAAGAACAAGGCAGTGGTAATCTCTTGTGGATATGACATGCAGTACTGGGGTTACCCTGGGAAGTATTATTTTTTATTAGACCAAGATATATAGGTGGAAAAATAAGACAAACTTTTGGTCATATAAACTTTTATTTGGGTTAGAAATGGCAGATTTCAGCTAAGAACAGCTGCTTAACGTTTACTAATATACTTATTAAGACACCTCAGAAAGGAAGAAGATTGTAGCTTTACAACAGAGAGGATACTAATGATGTTAATAATGCTAAGGATGGGAGAAAGGGGGGCATTTACTAGCTAAGCAAAAAGGTGAGACAATTACCTTACAGACTGTTGATCTGTAGAGAGATAAGCGGGGGGGGAGGGGGTGGGGGGGGGGGGTGGAAGCAATAGGAAATGATAATGTACTATCAGATCAGCATCTCTGTTGTGTCCCAGGTTTGGGGTGTTGGGTGGAGTTAGGAGATCTAGTTCCCATCCTTGCTTCTGTGGGACAAGTTCTGTAGTTTCCCTTAAGGATCAGGTCTGAAAGGAGAGAGTGAGAATGTTCTGTTTTACGAGAAACACTCCCTTACAACAGCACAGTATTTTGGTCTGTGAACAGGGTCTCTGGGAGTTCGTGCTGGTGCTGTGTAGTCATTTTCTGCAGCAAAGCTACCAGGAAGGCAGCGTGCACAGGGTGAAATGCATTACAGTCCTGGAACTGCAAAGTAAGACCAGAGGATGATGGTGGTTTGATGGCAGGTGGTTTCAATGCTGTAGTAGCTGATGGACATCAACACATCTTGCATTTCTTGCTCAGGCAGAGTTTTAACTGATCTGGTGTTGTGGACCACAGAGCATTATGCTTCTAATGATGAGTTTTGTGGTTTGGGGTGCTTGAAATGTAGGACAAGTACTTCTGGGAAGATTCTTTCCACAAAGGATTTTCTTCTGTTATGTGAAAAATCATTAAACAGTTAAAAACAGTGAGTCCTAGGAACTTTCCTGAACTGACCAGCTCTCAGCCCTCATTCTTTCCCCAAAAACACTCCCTTCATTCCCATTCCCATTTCCACTTTTTTCTGTCTGAGCTGGTTTCACTGATACATCCTTATCTAAACTCTAAGTAGTTATTCTCAAGTTGCATTTAGCTTTAGTAGTTACTGCTTCAGAACAAAAGAAATAGCCCAGAGAGCTGTCTGCTTTTCCTTCTATACCAGTTGGTCTGAAAATAGCTTTTATTGACATATGCAAACCTTGTCCTGTATACACTGATCTTTCTCCTAGAACAATCTTCTGGCTTTTTGCACACAGCAGCTTAGAACAGTGACTTTGCAGTATTTCCCAGTTTTGGAAGTATTTCTAAATACTTCAAATGCAGACCCCAAAGACTCAAGTTCAGCCAACTGATGATGGACTTAGGTGTCTTAATTACCTTTCCTGGGTTGTGTGATGCATCCTCAGGTCTGAAGACCACAGGCAGAAAGCCATGGATGCTTCCTGAGACTAGTTAGAAATTCACTCTCATCTTCTATGACAAACAGCATGTGTAATACTTGTTCCTATCTAAAGATCCAGTGTTCAATTGTTTTAGGATGAATAGGAAAACAATACTGTAATTTAGGGCTGAATATAAATTAGGTTTTGTGCTAGAAAGGAGCTAGTAATTTTAATTACTGAAGTAGATCTGAAGAAGAAAATCTGTAACTTAAAACTGTAAACACAATATGCAAGGAATCACTTTTTTTTTTTCCGCAAAAGATGGGAAAAGATTATAATTTGTGTATATCATTTTGAACTGCAGTCCTCTGAGAAGAGAGTTCTTCACAGAACTCTATAAGCCTCAGTAAACGAGGACATCAGCAATTGGCATATTTAAGATTGTACCATTTCTAAACATAATCCTGCTCCTGCCATCGTTACACAGCATAGATCTTGCTATTAATTAGTTTGAATGTGGGACAGCACTGCTGGGAGGAAGAAAGTGGCCTAAATAGCAAGGTCCAAATTTTATCTGTAGCTATCCAAGAAATACGGATGTCTTTTATTAACCCTTGCCACCTATGACAGACAGAAAGAAATGCTGGGCTTGTTGTACTGCTAATGGATTTTGCAGCTCATTAGGGAATAACATGGAAAGGCTGGGAGCATGCTGCAGCTGGCCAGAGAAGTTTCAGACAGATGTGAGGACATTCAGGTGCACGTCGTAGTGGCTTGGTTACTGCACGTTTGGAGAATGTGGTGGGATTCTCCTCCTCCTGCTCTCCAGGAGCACAGTTTTATTATTCTTACTGAATTGCACCAAGTACAGTAAATCCCCCCATTCAGCCTCCATCATTTTTCCAAGCAATGCTTTTGGGAATGCACCAACAGGACCTCCGCTCTGTGTGAGCAGTGGGGCTTTAGACGCACAGAGATGGCCACTGCTGGTGGTCACTGTGTGCCCATTCGCCCCCTCCCCAGAATATAGCAAGTGTTTCAAGAACCTGATGGGAGGTATTCACAAGTCATGAAGCATTCATCTGAATTCAGCTGGAACAGCTGCCCACTGGGCAGAGGGAGGAACTGGAATCTGAAAGCCCTGTTGAGGCTGCTGCTGTAGATGCGATAGGAGACAGTCGCACATAAAATATCACAGTAACTCCGTAGCGAGATACTTCAGGCGTCTCTGGAGGCGAGTTTGGGCCACTCGCACATAACCGGTTGAGTGTGTCAGTGGTAGGTACCATCGCGGTCTCTGCCTTCAAACCGCTGCCGCTCCTGCCCGCGCCCAAAGTTACTGCCGTAAACCTGCCCTCTGCACCTCCGTCCCGCGAAGATGCTCCCCGCTGCCCACTGCACCCCCTTGCCCGACTTCCCCGCCCCCCGCCAACCCTGCCCTTCGCTATGGGACAAATATCGCCCTCCCCAAGCCCCAGCCCTTCCCGACTGCGAACGGGACCGCAACGAGCCCCCCTGCTCTTCCGCCGGGGGAGACCCGTGAGCTCCGCCGGGACGCGCACTTCACCGGCCTCAGCTATCGTCACCACGGGGGAACCCAAACCCGCCCCCCGGGACAGCCATGACCGACGCGGTGCCGACCGAAAAGGCACGCCCGCCCCCCCCCCCCCGACACCGCACCACAGCCCCCCTGCCACGGGGCCCCACTTCCCCCATCTCTCCCCTTCCTCCGCCGCCGCCGCCTTTGTGCAGGGTGCGGGGCAGCCCCGCGCCCGCCTGCGCCCGCCTCCGGGTGAGGCGTTGGGAGACGGTCCCTTACGCAGGAAAGTTCGGCGTCGGTTTCAAGGCTCCTCCCTCCCGGTGAAAGGCAGACTGCGGGGCGCCTGGAAACCGGTCGGAGGGAGCGCGGCGCGGCGAAGCGAGGGGCGCGGGCTCGAGGGGCCGGCACAAATGGTCAGGCGGCGGCGGCGGCGGAGGTGGCGGTGGCGGTAGTCGGAGGCGCGGCGGGCGCTGCCGCCGAAGCGGGCAGAGCTGCGCGCCGCAGCCGCGCGAGTGGCGGCCGGGGCTGTCCCGTCTCTGCCCGCCGCTCCCTTCATGAGTCGCAAGTTCGGGCCGGGAGGAGCAGCACCGGCAGCGGTGGTGGGACGGCGGGAGCCCGACCGGGCAGGCGGCACCGACTGAGCATGGCCGAGCGGCGCGGGCCGGCGGCGAGCGGCGGCGGGGCAGTAGGCGAAGGGCGGCGGGCGGCCGATGGTCGGTGCTCGTGGCTGCCGCTGCCGGTGCTGCTGGTGCTGTGGGCGGCGGTGCTGCCGGCCGGGGGCCAGCCGCCGGCTCCGCAGGACAACGGTGAGCGGGGTATCTCCATCCCGGACCACGGCTACTGCCAGCCAATCTCCATCCCGCTTTGCACAGACATCGCCTACAACCAGACCATCATGCCCAACCTGCTGGGCCACACCAACCAGGAGGACGCGGGACTGGAGGTGCACCAGTTCTACCCGCTGGTGAAGGTGCAGTGCTCCGCCGAGCTCAAGTTCTTCCTCTGCTCCATGTACGCTCCGGTGTGCACCGTGCTGGAGCAGGCCCTACCGCCCTGCCGCTCCCTCTGCGAGCGGGCCCGCCAGGGCTGCGAGGCCCTCATGAACAAGTTCGGCTTCCAGTGGCCCGACACGCTGCGCTGCGAGAAGTTCCCGGTGCACGGGGCCGGCGAGCTCTGCGTGGGGCAGAACGCCTCCGAGCGCGGAACCCCCACGCCCGCCCTGCGCCCCGAGAGCTGGACCAGCAACCCTCACCGAGGGGGCACCGGCGGCGGCACCGGGGGTGCGGGGCCCGGCGAGCCCCGGGGGCGCTTCTCCTGCCCGCGGGCACTGAAGGTACCCTCCTACCTGAACTACCGCTTCCTGGGGGAGAAGGATTGCGGGGCCCCCTGCGAGCCCGGCCGACTCTACGGTCTCATGTACTTCGGGCCAGAGGAGCTGCGGTTCTCCCGCACCTGGATCGGCATCTGGTCTGTGCTCTGCTGCGCCTCTACCCTCTTCACCGTCCTCACCTACCTGGTGGACATGAAGCGGTTCAGCTACCCTGAGCGGCCCATCATTTTCCTCTCGGGCTGCTACACGGCAGTGGCTGTGGCCTACATCGCCGGCTTCCTTCTGGAGGAGAAAGTGGTCTGCAACGAGCGCTTTGCCGAGGACGGCTCCCGAACTGTGGCACAGGGCACGAAGCGGGAGGGCTGCACCATCCTCTTCATGATGCTCTACTTCTTCGGCATGGCCAGCTCCATCTGGTGGGTCATCCTCTCTCTCACCTGGTTCCTGGCTGCCGGCATGAAGTGGGGCCATGAGGCCATTGAGGCCAACTCCCAATACTTCCACCTGGCCGCCTGGGCTGTGCCAGCCATCAAGACCATCACCATCCTGGCCCTGGGGCAGGTGGACGGAGATGTCCTCAGTGGTGTCTGCTTTGTGGGCATCAACAATGTGGATGCCCTACGGGGCTTCGTACTGGCCCCCTTGTTCGTCTACCTGTTCATTGGCACCTCCTTCCTGCTGGCTGGCTTCGTGTCCCTCTTCAGGATCCGGACCATCATGAAGCATGACGGCACCAAGACAGAGAAGCTGGAGAAGCTCATGGTGAGGATAGGCATCTTCAGTGTCCTTTACACGGTGCCGGCCACCATTGTCATTGCCTGCTATTTTTACGAGCAAGCTTTTAGGGAACAGTGGGAGAGGAGCTGGGTCACGCAGAGCTGCAAGAGCTATGCCATCCCCTGCCCCAACAACCACAGCAGCCACCACCCACCCATGAGCCCCGACTTCACTGTCTTTATGATCAAGTATCTCATGACCTTAATCGTGGGCATCACCTCGGGCTTCTGGATCTGGTCCGGGAAAACACTGAACTCCTGGAGGAAGTTTTACACAAGGCTCACCAACAGCAAGCAGGGCGAGACCACCGTCTGAGACCACTGCTTGCCGTGATGGGGGGATGTCAGGCGGGAAGCCGGCTGGAGGACCGGGGCTCTGCCCTGGGAAGCGGCTCCTTAGCCAGCCTGGGCAAACTTTGGGGACGGCCCCATGTTTGGGGCCGCTGGGCTTTGCCCTCCCGGCTCTGCTCAGGCAGTCTCCTATAGGAAGTGAACGCACTGTCAGGTTGGGGGAGAGGGATGTAAATAGCCTCTGTAAGATTTTGTAAGTATATTTGTATTTAAATTACAAAAATCTCGCTTTTTTTTTTAATTATTTAGGACACTTTTAACCTGTTTGCGGATTTTGCTTCCTTGCCCCCGTCTGCCCCCTTTTTTTATTTAAAAGAAGGCGTTGGGTTTTTATTTCGTTATGCAGGATAAGAAGAACTGCCGGTAAGAGAAACCAAAACACCCCTTTTTTTTCCCTCACACCGGCAGGTTTTGTAATGGCTTTGCTCGGAGTTGCATGAGCGGCAGCAGGGACCGGCTCGAAACTGCAGCCGGGGGCGCCGCCTGCCGCGGACTGGGTCCAGGCCGCGGGCCCGGCCTGCCTGAGGTATGTGGCGGCGGAGGTGGTGCTGAGGGACCGCCGCTTCCCGCCCAGCCCTGTGTCGGGGGGAACGGACCCCGCCTGCCCGCGCACGGCGGAGCCGGCGTGGGGACGGTGCTTCCCTTCACCTTTCCTCGGCTGGCCGCGGCGGGACCGAGCCCCGCTGACCCGGGCAGGAACTTTTGGAAGGAGGGAAGATAGAAGCCCTGCCCGGAGGTGTGCCCGCAGCGGCGGCCTCCCCGTAGTGCCCGGGGCGGGGGGCATTGACCGTCAGCTGCCCTCTAACAGTTCGGTGAGATTTATGTAAACGCGCCACGTAGTTTGAGAAGAGTTGGCCTGTGCCGGCGTTAAGAGTTGAGGTTTAACACCGTCTGCACCTGTAGCATGCCTGATGGCTTAGGAGGTGGATGGGGACATGGATGTACCGAACTTTCCACTTCTGTGGTGTTTTGTGTTGGGTTTTTAATTTTTAAGCCCACTTTTCGGTCACAAGGCCGTAGTGGGGTTGGCGGAGCCGGGCCGCGCCCGGTGCTTGCCCTGCCTCCCTGCGGGTGCTCCCAGCGCCTCCCGTCCCCGCCGGGCTGCTGTTGGCCGGACTTAGGATCACGAAATACGGGCTGGGTGAAAAAAGAGCTTCAACGGAATAAAATGCAACGTTCAGATTCTTCTCTTCACCCCTCCCCCCCTTTATCCCCCCCCCGCCCCCGCATTTAATTATATCCATACGCTGGCTCTTCATTTGGGAAGCATTGGAGCCGTTGCCATTCCCCTAAATTTTAATTCAATGGCATTTAATTCATTACACGCTATGAGGGTGTGATGATTTTTGCCAGTAGTAAAAACAAAGGGAAAACAGCAAACCAGAATGTTCTAAGCACGCTGGTGGGATGTGAGACCTTAAAGAGCCTCTGCTGTCTTCCCTCCCGCCACTTTTTTTTTGGTACAGTAATAACAGTGCATACTGCAAAGATAAGATACTGTGTGTGCAGTGTATCTACTGCCTTGTATGCTCTTGGGTGTGTGGGATTGTGCTCCTTAATACAAAGGAAAAAAAAAGGTTAAAAATGAAACTGTAACTTTCAACAGATGCATTTGAGTATTTAGTCCTCTGTATGAAAAACAGCAGAATGCTTCTTTCCTGATTGTATTGTTTTAAACTTTTTTTATATTACAAATGCCTGTATTTAGGTTCATAAGCATTATCTATGGCTACCATACCCTGAAATGCAAAATTATTTGAATTTGGTATGCATTTATTTCTGTTCATTATCACAAGATCATCTATATTTATAGAGGAATAGAAATTTATATATATTAAATACCATATTTTTAATTTCTCTGAAATAAATTGAGGTTTTGTAAAAAACTGTCTTGTCACTTTACGTATTCCTCTGACTAACTCACATCCTCTGTGAAATCAGTGTATATATTACAGGATGTGTGGGATTCCTTTTTTCTTATGTTGAGTTCACAGTAACAAGCTGGAATTCAGTGTAGGAATTCATTGTGCGTTTGGGTTTTTATCTCTGGGCCGGTCTAGATTAATCCTTCAAAAGAAGTAATGTAAACTGTTCAAGATCTCTGACAGGGTATGGTCAGTGGTGTGAAATCCAAGAAGAGATCTGCTATATGGCAGAAGAAAGAAGCTCGCCAGTTCTTTTTCTTTTTTTATCTTTTTGTTAAAGAAAAGGGTTCTCCCAACTTAGCCTTTCTTCTCGCGTTCATGTTAAAATGAAATAAAGAAAAAAAGGATTTACTTGCTGCTCAAAATGACACTTAGACTATGTTGTAATATTGTCAGAGTATTTTAATGAGTAAAATAGTTTGGTTTCTCTGAATTTGGAATGTTTGGTTAATCCAGAGTTAAATGGTATGTTCATGGAAACATTTCAGCTTTATGGGAAGTACACACATTCTTAAAGCTTTCAGCACAACATGTCTTTTTTTTTTTTCTCCTCCTTTTTATTTTTCCTCCCCCTGATTCATTGTTTCAAGTGCCATTCTGCAAGCATGGCTTTGTTGGGAAAGACTGGCTAATTATGAGGCTTGATTTCTGTTTTCTAGTGTTACAGGCTAATGCAGTGTTTCACTCTAGATCTAGAGGGAGATGTAAATGTTTTTGGCTCATTTACTTTTTTCAAATCATGATGCATAAACAACCACAGAAAAATGAGGGAAGGTCAACAAAATTAATGAGGTGAGATGAGGACTTGGGTTGTTTTTCGTTATTTTTTAATATGTTTTACATAAATGTAGTTCCTGCTATCTCAGATATTTGGAACATTTTTCTCAGTTCTTTCTATACCCCCTTCCTTTTGGGGGGGGGATATTTTAGCATTTAAAATTGTACTGGTCAACACTCAGCTAATGACCTGAAGTACAAGCCATTCAATTTCAGTTGCAGTGGAATTCTTTTTGGCCAGTACACAATTATGTTTGAGTTGTTTTGACTGATCTGTTTCTTTGCAGCTGAATGTATGTGGTTTATGTATGCACAGGAGAGCACATTTATTTCTAATGAGAGATTTTATTATGGTAAGGCTGAGAGGACCAATTTTTAAAAAATTTCAAAGAGGAATAATGCAATTGTCATTTCTACATGAAGTAAGATGTTAGTATTTGCAGTTTGTGATTTGAGGCAGATATGGATCCCCTTTAGTTCTTTGGAATTTTTTTTCATAGATGGCAGCTGAAGCTCTATGTTCAATCTTCGTTATTTTCATAAATACACTGGAGAGCACACTAGGTTCATTTAAAAATCACTTAAAAGAAGAACTGCTTGCTTTTTTGTTTGCTAATTTTTGTGAACTTTCACAAAAGTAATTTGCAAAGGTCACAGTCATTGCTGAATGCTGTGGTGCTATCTACTTTTTTATACTTCTGTTTCTCAACACATAATGGTACATGAGACTCAATATGATACAAAGGTGTCTTTTGCATGGGTATATTGCAGTCATCAGTAATGTTTTACTCAGTGTTGAAAACAAATCTGTTCATTGCTCCAGGGAATTTAGATAGGATTTTTTACAACACAGTCTATGTAACTGATGTGCCATGTTTACCAGAGAAGGTAGCGCTGGTGTACAAAGAAGCAGCATTGCCCAGTTCTCTTGTCCCTAAAAAGAAGGATAATGTAGGAATGAAACTGTGGTATAACAAAGTTGGTCGGGCTGGAAGTACTTGTTAAGGCATTCCTCAGTCAACAGTTTTGCTTTCTCTCATGGGATATATTTATAGCATGAAATGAAGGGGCACTCAGAGTCACCATTCCCCTGAAGAAGGCTGTATCCTGGAGAGCTGGGGATGTTGATTTACTGTTCATCTGTCAGTAGCAGTAATGCTCTTTAGTGGCAAATTTGTGGTATTGGAATGAAATGATATGCCATTTCCATAACAAATCCTATTGGTAAGGAAAAAAGATTTCTGGTTTGTTTATATAGTAATGCCCCAGAGTTCTGGTGTATGCATATACTTGTATAAGTGTTGTGTTTTTTTTTACTTGAGTGGCAAAGCTGCAATCTAGCAGGCCTGAATTCTGCCCTCTGGATGATGCCCAGCCTTCTGCTGCCATCCCAGTGCCAGTGCTGCTTGTTGGTCAGGGGTACAATTACAGATGGTGCTGAAGATCCCTTTCATTTAAACGGACAGTATTTGCTTTTTTTTTTTTTTTTTTTTTTTTGTGTTATTCAAAGGGATGATAATTAGGCAAAAGAAGAGGCTGCTGTATATGTATAGGATGAGTATTTTTCAAAGTGGGCTATGGGCTAGTACCTCATCAGTCCTTTGCTGCTCACAGTTACAAGAGACAACTAGACCAACAGGGAGAACCTTCTGTAAAGGTGTTCACCCTGTAGCTGACCAGAGAAAGTAATTGTGGGTTTGGTGTGGTGCACATAGTTTAAAGCTGTTAAGGGTACTCTCGCAAAACGTTTGCATTTGTGTGACTAACTCCTCCATCCCAGTGCTACATGGCCTCAGAAGGAGCTTGGGCTACCAAAACTCATGACAGCTGAAGAGGTGGTGAGTAAGAAGTTAAATGTTTACCTATAAAAATAAGGAAACTGAGGTAATGTGTTTTCATCACGAATTGACCCTCTAGTGCTCAAACACTGGAATTGCGTTATGTTTGATGTTTCCAATGATAGCAGTACAGGACTGCGTGGCAATACTGTGCAAAATCAGTTCTGAGTATCAGTTCACCCCCTTTTTGCTTCTCTCAGATTTCTCTTAGTCATTTGCAGTTGTTGAACCAAGAGCATCATAGCGCTGTATGTTATGCAAACTTAGAGTGAATGGGTCGTATAGATTCTGAATTAAAATGTTGTTTAAAAAATACGAGTCTTTCAGCTGTTTAGTCCTGTTAGAAGTGAGGGTTGCTCTTGGGCCCATAGCTGCAGGAGTTTCTTGTATTTGTAAATCTCTTCCTTCTGTTCATCAGTTGAACTGAAAGGCTTAGGCAATAATGATTCACGCTCATATGCAGAAAGGGAACTTTGTTTTTCTTGCTTTGACTGAACCCCTCGCTGCCTCTGTGTTTACAGAAGTGTCACCTGAGAAATGCTTTGTTCTGAAGCTCCTGATCAGCTCTGAAAAAGTAGTACCATAATTTTAAAAATGGGTTAGAGGCTTTAGGAAGCAAGGCTTGATGACTTAATGCTGAGGTTTTGCTTTTCACAGGTTAGTGTTTAGAAGTTTCCAGGCATTTTAAGACATGAAATAATAGCTGCTTGAGGACAAAGTAAACATGCCAGGATGAGTCCTGGACACATTGCAAGCATTATGAGCCCCATATTCATTTGAGAGTAGCCCAGTGACAGTGTTAAACCAGACTAGGTAACACTATGCCATATAAGGAAAAAAGAAAGACATATTTGTATTTACTTGCCAACTGAAATGTACTCTACACCTTTACTTAGTCATTTGAGGTGACTAAATGGACAAGCATTTCTGTCATATGGGAGAAATTCGAGTGAATTGGCAAAACAGGCCTTAATAAGCAATATATACTTGCAAGTGCAGCATTTTCCAGATAAAAGCAATACCACTTTGATAGTTCAGTTGTAGACAATTCTTTTGAAATAAATACTTTAAGAAAACATGTTGATTTTGTAACTCATGGCAACTGTGTTTCAGATCTCAGCTTATGTTTAGTCTAAACTTCCAGTGTAACCACATCAGAGAGTCTTTCAGGCATGAGGTCTTGCCCTTGTTTGCATTCAAATCAACAGCATTAAGTTGCTTATCTTGAGGTTGAGCAAATAAACTTTAGTCTTCTACTCAGACAACACTTAATGAAAACCCACATTCAGCCAAGGACCTTGCATGAAATGCTGCTGGGTGGAGACCCCCGCAAGCCTTGCCTCTTCCCAGTATCCCAAGGTTTTGTTGCAGTATGTAAAAGTATTGGACATGATTGAACTGCACTAAGGTGGAAACTTCACAATAACCATTAAGCTGATGTAAACATGCTGCATTGGGAGACTTGTGTCATCCACCATGTGAAGTATTTTTGGTGGACTATCTTGGAAACAACTTCATCAGAAATACTGAAGAGACAGGCTTTTATTTGCAATTAGCTGGTGGTTTCTTGTTTTGTTTTGATAGTTGCATTGTTTAATTAAACATTGTATGCAATGTTTAATAAGGTGTTACCCTAGGCTAAAATATAAGGCTACCATATGTCGATAGTGCAGCACAGTAGATAGAACTTGTCCACCCTATGGTATCACCAGGATCCCTTTGGGTGAGGGAGAACAATATTTTTGTGTGTATTTATTTTGTGTAGTTCTAGTATAACTTGGCTAATATTAATTACTTACTACAGCACAAATTATTTTTAAGTAATTTATCATGTGGTAGTTTGATGACAAAGATCACAAGAAAAATGAAAGTGGGCTGTATCTCTCTGGTGGGATGTCTTGATGCTGTTTTGTTGCATACTTGTTTGTATAATTCAGATCTTTTGTAACTGTTTTACATCCTGTGACTCAGTGCTAGTCTTGTTGCTGTATTTAAGTAATGACTCACCAGTGCTGTATGACTTATCATCTTGTCTTGTTTAGGTTAACTACTATTGCTGTGTTACCGGTAACTTGTTTGACCTCCCCTACCACACTCAGAGAACTTCACAAGTTAAGGACAGGACTGCTAGCCACAGGAGTGTGCAGTCTGAGCAAGACAAGAGCCTGGCATCCCCCCACTCCCCCAGCAGCTTGCCCACCATCAGTTCAATGGTTGCTGCTGCATTTGCCACTGGGCTGTCACCCTCCCTCAGAGGTAATGCTCTCATTTCTCTGGGAACTCTATGAATGTCCTCCTGGCAGCAGCACTGCTGGGGCTATGCTGAATTGGCTCATTTTCCTGGCTGCCCAAGTGACGTGCTGGCTCTTTTGGTTTTCCCCCACCTACCTAGGGTGGAGGTTATCCTGGCTGCTCTTAATTCTTGACTTTGGTGGAGGAAGTTATGGGCAGTATGTGCCATTACGGCATCCTTGGCTGACCTTCTGCTGCTCCTGTTCTGCTGCTCGCTTCTCCTTGCCTTCGCAGTAACTTCTCTGGAAGTTGCCTTGCTCCAGCCATTGCCAGGATGTAACTCGTTCACATCCCAGTTTATTCTTGAGTACTGCCTGTGCCATATATACCATGTTCATCACAAAATCATTGCTGTCCTAATGGGGAAGTGACTTAGTCTCAACGTGTTTGACAGCTTCATTAATCATGATGTTTTACTGTTAAATACAAGCACATATACTATCCCAAAGGATAATACTGAGCGTATAAGGTGAGCAAATAAGGATCTTCTATTGGGAAGAAAAGGTTGCAAATCACATCTTCATGATTGCCTTCAGCAAAAATGACTGTTTCATTTATAGCCTACTAATATGCATCTAAATCTAATGCATCTGAAGAAGAAATAAAATGATAAAAAAAAAGCCAGCACAAAACCTCAAGGTGGGCTTCTTAAAATACATAAATAAAAAAAGAATAGCAGGATAACCAGGTCACCACAGATTTTGCTATGGTGCTTGTTAGCTTTTCAGTACTTCTTTGTCTATTGTGGTGAAAGCTTCACTTTACTGTTTTGTGAACAGAGAGGAGAATTAGTCGCTCCTTAGCATGAAGACCTCTGTTAAAAAACTGCAAGCAGTTTTATTTATTTACTGCTTAATTAAAAAAAATCTCTAATTCTGAGGGAAGTGAAAGAAATTTTGCAACCTGCACAAGGGGTCAGTATTTTGTAGGATTGGGCACTTCACTGTCAATAAAATTAAAAGAAGCAAATGGTGCTCAGCTGCAAAGGCAAGAAAATGAGTTCTGACTGGTTCCAGTTAGGAGCTGCAACTCGGATGGCTTTAACATGGTGTCTGAGCACAGCCTCTGCTTCCTGGCACAAAGGCAAATATTTGCAGATCTGAGTGGAGTAGTACAAGCCCTATGCCCATATGTGGCAACAAAGGGCGACCACTGTGATGAATGCTGCTGGACCTGGGACCCTTGGCATTGTGCTGAGGACATGAGGGGAGAGAGATGAAAATGGGGGTCTGGTAAGGCAGGGGGCTGTCATGTGCAGGCAAGGAGAGGTCAGAAAGGCAGGAGCAGGAGGTGGGACTGCTGGGGGAAAGGCAGTAGGAGATGATTGTCTGCATGGGTCAGATTTGAGATGATGAACTGGGAACTATGGTCATGCAGGATTGGTGTCTCTCCTACCAAGGGTAGCTGAAGGCCACCGTAACTCAGATGCAGTAAGGGGGTGACTTCCCAGGACGTGCAGAAACCATGGGGAGGTTTTCCAGCACGTGTCCCAGGGCCACAGAAGATGGAGGTAG
This sequence comes from Pezoporus flaviventris, assembly GCF_033815535.1. NCBI lineage: Eukaryota > Metazoa > Chordata > Aves > Psittaciformes > Psittacidae > Pezoporus > Pezoporus flaviventris. The sequence goes on from NW_026892595.1 coordinate 15,732,170, forward strand.
GGAAACAGCTTTTGGTCTGAGTGTTTCTGAGTCACAAGAGAATGCCCTCTTCGTTGCTTCACAGAAGATGGTCAAGCAGAGTGGGCTGTAAAACTGGGGCTCTGTGTGGTGGTGGGCTGGGGTGCAGGGCAAGGTGAGGAGGCCAGCCAGAATCACCTCTCTCTAGATGCCAACCACAGGGTTTCTGCCGTGTTTCCCTGGATCCTGTTTTCTACTGCAAGATTAAAAATCTCCCCTCAGGGGAGAACGAATAGGAAATTGTGTGGTAGCTTTTGCTATGTTTCCAGATGACTTTTTCAACAGAAGCAGGCAGTTGGGCCCAGTGTTTCTTAAGACATCTTTACAGTTAGAGTAAAATTCCAGTTCTACTGAAGGGAAAGCTTCCCGTTGGCCTCAGGAGGGCTGTAATTTCATCTTGGCTTCAAGATGCATTAGGAAGTGCATGGAGATCCTGCAAACAGAAAAAGGGGAAGTAAAAAATAAAGATTTCTCATTCAGAAGCTGCTCATAGTGCTGAGTTCATTCCATCAAGCTTCAAAATATTCTCATTGTTTTTCTGATCTTGTTTATTGAGAGTATATGGGTACTATCCAGGGGCAGACTTTATCTGAGCATCTGTGACTTCAGTATTTCACTCCTCCGTTTCGTCAAAAAAAAAGAGATCAAGATCAGTTTCTCAAAAATGATCAGTTACAGAATACTTGTTTTGATTTTAGGGTCCCTTTTAAAAACAAAAAAAAAAGTTGTAATGTCTATTTGAAACGGGACTACTTCTGTGAATTCCAACATTCTGAATGTCTAGCAGGTATTTCTACAATCATTTGTTTTTCCAATTCTTTGTAAAAGTCCCATTTTATACTTTCTCAGAAGTGTTTTTTCTTGCAGCAGTTCTGGAAATAGCTTTTTCTTTGCAACCAGTGAGAGAATGTGTACCATTGGTGAGAGCAGGCACAGGCAAACTGCAAAACAACATAACCTGTGGAATTAACACTTCACGTTGACACCCATTAAAAATATTCAGAGATTGACTCAGCCTGCCCATGTTGCACAAATAACATGCTTGGCTCTGAACGATTCAAGATCTTATCTGCTCTCAGTGCAAGTTCAGTATGGAGGGCCTGATCCTGTTCTCATTAACCTCCAAAGGAGTTTTGCTGCTCACTTCAAAGAGAATTACATCAGCAGCATTCGCAGTGAAGCACACACAGCTTCTGTATCTTTTCCCTTTTTTCTTTCTCTTTTTAAAAAAGATTTATATTCCAAACAACAGCAAAACAAAAATAAGGCTTGGAAACAGTCAAAATAAATCTGCTGTCTGTTAAGCAGTGTTGTTGTACGAGGGCTCTGTTTAGAGTTCTTAACTGCAAATTGACAGTAGAAACCAGTAAGAGCTGAGATCATCAAGGAGTTGGTTGTATTTGAAGCTGAGTACCCTCAAGTCCATTGTCCCCATGACAGGAGCCTTGCATGGTCCATGGTATTTCTTTGCACTTTTCACAACTATTTGCAAAGAACTGGAGCTGAGCCCTTGAGTTCGCCCACTGGCAATGTATCCATGTGAACAGCAGTGCCTACAGCGGTCTCTGCAAACAGCCCCAGGGAAGGTAACCCTTTTCCTGCTTTGCTTTCCCTGTGCATAGCTTTTGAAGAGGGGGCATGTATGGAGGAGGGATGGGATGGAGCAGCCATTCAGTATTTTATTCGGTTTTCTGTATCTTCTAGGTTGTAATATTAAATAGCAGAATGAATGCATCCATTTTTTGCCTTAGTAGTCTTATTGTTTTATAGAAGAAAAGCCTTGTGACTCTACAAATACACTGGTTTCTATGGTGAAGGGAGCATTAAGTTTGTCACTCAACCATACTATATACTTCATATGTTTTAAGAAGAGCCCTCTTTGTGCTGGAAGAGCACAGCACATTGAATGCATTCGCCACCGTGGTGTGCACTGCCCCTGGTTCTAGAAGAACTGTGCCTGCCTGTGGAGGCCCAGAGGGAGTCCTTTCCTCTGTTGTCTCCTTTTCTGCATCTCCAGACCATAACCACAAGCACCTGCTTTGGTTTAGATGCTGATCTCTGCTGCATGTTCGTCCATGTGGAAACCATGCAAGATCATCATCTGCTGCTACCTGGTACCCACTGGTAAACAGGTGGTAACAAACTTCGATAGTTACTCCTATTGTCTTCCAAACTAAAACCTTTAGACTTCAGTTTAATGGGTCTGGTATCCCCATTTCCTGTTCTCTGAAGCTCACTTTCCTGGTTTCAAACCAATGAAGTCATCCACTGTGGGGGATGCACTGTGCTGTCCCAAGGGAGTAAACATGAACCAGCTTGCTTCTAGTCTTTGAGGTTTCCCCCCTCCTCTCTACTGTTGCCCTGTTTTATTCTCAGTCATCCTTGCCAACTCCTTCCCATGCCAGAAGATGGTTTCCTTACCCCATGCTGCAAACACCCTTTTCCCTTCTGGCTGTGGGCAGGCATCCCTCCAAGCTGTTTCCTTCTTACTTTGGCAAGTCTTCTAGCATGATAATCAAGGCAAATGACATGTGGGGACGTGAATCTCTGTTTTTTTCTCCGCTATAACTCTCAGCCACGGGAAGGAACCTGAGTTCCTGTGTCTCCTCCAGTGAGTGTCCCCACCTTAGCCCTGTATTGCTCTGCACCAGTATTCACTGGGGTGCAAACAGAATGAAACTGAAGTTTAGCATACCCAGTGGGACTTAAAGTTTGAGTTCATATGACTGTTCTAAGGTTGAGAGAATGGGAATAGGATTGGATTTTCTGTATCTCCTTTGTGTATCCTGATAAATAGGTTATTCTGAAGATGTGTCCTCTTTTTTTTCACAAAGGAACTACTAAACATCTAAGGTTTCTTCTGATGCAAGATGGGAAGAAAACTGAAATTGTAAAGTTTCAGAGGACACATAGGTGACCTGTTTCCAAAGAGTAAGTGACCTCTTTTCAAAGCATCATGACAAGTGCCTGGTGCTTGGCACTTTAGCTTGGCCCTTGCACTCTCTGCTGTCTTCTTTCTGGTGTCAGGAGAGTCCAAAAACCTTTCTGAAATCCACTGGTGAATTTTGACATGGTTAATATGGAAAAAACCGCAGACTTTTAACAGTAAAACTGCTGAATGAGAGAAACATCCAAAGGTTTCAGTGGAAGCTCTGTTAATTGAAGAGTTTAAATCTAGAAGAGCTATCTTCCCACAAGATAAGCTCTTATACACCTTCACATTATTACATTTGATGCAGCTATTACTGATAGAATTCTGTGGCTGGTTTGAGGCAAAAAGACTGGGTTAAATAATTCTAAATGTTACTTCTGGACTTAAACTCTATCTGTCTGTGACAGATCCTGCAGTGAGTGCATTGCCTGGAATCTGGAAATTGTTTGGATGGTTCTGCTCCGAGTTCCTTTGGTAGACATCATCAAGAAGGTTTATGGGTAGTCCCAGAGAGCACCCTAACAATTGATATGAAGACTGGGGCAGCAGTGTGACTGTTGGAAGCTGCGTTGCTTAGCAGGTAGATGGAAATGCTGCAAAAGGTGAGCAAAGACATGAGCCCTGCCCTGCCACCACTCAGCCCCTCTGGAGTAAAAAGGGTAGAAGACATAAAGGAGGACAGCACATAAAGATGACAATAGCTCATTAAGAAAGCCGTGATGTTCTTCTGCTATGTTCCTCCTGGAAAAGAATGATTTTAGATAATCACAAAAATATGTACTGTAACAAAACCAAATCCCTACCACCTCTGAGTCTGTTGAGAAGATGACATGCTTTTGGCAAGTGCTTCAATAGCCACTGAAATGCCCAATGCACGTTAACGATCTAACCAATAACTTATAGGTTCCTATTTTTTTTTTTTATTCATTGTAGAACATTGACAAAACTGCAAACACATGTTTCTGCTGCTAAAGCTTAGTCTTATCGCAGTTTGAAAATGTGGAAAATCAATTACATGCTTTGAATTACTCCCTTTATTGCTATGAAAGAATTTCTTCATTCTTTCAGGGTAGCGTACACTTAGTAACATCTACCACTAACAGGCTGTTAGGACTTTCTGCTAAATTAATACACTACAAGTAAACTAAACAGAAGGCCAGTGGAATTCTAAACATCCACTTTCTCCTCTGTTGTGGCTGTATTGCAGCTTGGGAACCCTTAGCCTTGTTGCTACAACATCTGGACAACATTTGGGGCTGTCTCTCAAGTGCACGGGTGTGCACCTCCGGTGAATTTTAACTTTCAACATCTCTCTGCCTCTAATCTATATTTAATGTTTCATGACTAGTAGTCAAAGAAACTTCAGCTAAATATCAGGTTGGAATGAAAATGATCCTTGGGAAAACACTAATTTTCAGCATTCGCTGGCAAAGTAGCTGTGACAGAGACGTTCCCTGGAGATTTGTAGCCCATTCTCTCACAGTAATAATAATTAAGACTCGTGATTACTGTGCCCACATAATCAAAGATTGCTTCATAAAATGTACTCCCTAAAGGGACGAATTCCCTGCTCCTAACTGGATGTCAGTCAGAGGGATCAGCACCCCCAGGGATCGGGAGTCTTTGCTTGCCCTTTTCATTACCGTGTTGTTAGCATTGTGTTACTTCATATTCTTCTCAATGCAAATGAGTAGGTAATCATGTGTAAATCGTGCCCTCCAGAAGGCACATGTAGTGAGTTTTTTTCCCCAAATCTACCACAGGGATTTCTCACATGGAACATAATTACATCTCTGCCATATGGGCTCATTTATATTCTATTACAGGTTAAGCTAATACGACTCAGAAATATGCTAAAAATACCTCAAAGTATTTTGAGCACTGTCAAAACACTTGTCATTTCTTGCTTGCCTGTTTGATTGTGAGTGACTTTATATTTATTTAGAGATCTGCAGTGCCGAGCAACTTCAGAAAAACAAAATTAGGCCAGTTCTGTGCTGCCCGGTCTCCAAAAAATGCTTTAAATTCCCTCCCATGACATCTTCTTTCAGTAATGGCAAATAGATCAGTGAACAATGAAGCTGAAAAGCCTCTAAGGCATATTTACCTGTAGCAACACCTCTGTGGGGTTTAGGTTTCCCAGGAGGAAGGGAGCATCCAATTCAGTTACATACCTTTGTCATCACTAGGCTGGATCAGGTCTGCATTGATCTAATTACTTTGTTCTGATAAAGCTGTACTTGCACTTTAGCCATAATAAAAGTACAAACCTCTCTACCCATGGAAGAAGGCCTACTGTGGAAATAAACGTTGCCTAAAAACTTATGGTAAAACAAGAGTAGGTCAGTGGTGAGTGCCATAAATGAATACTTTAAAACTGAAGCGACTAAAGGTTATATAACACTGCTTTCAGGATTGTGGGACTACGTAATAATATGTTATTTTCCAATTTCAGTGGAAATGTTTAATTTCACTGTAAGATTTTCTTTGAAAAGATTTTAAAATTGCTATTGTTTCACTGGATTCTAAAGCTAATACCACTAATATCTCTGGACAAAATCTGGGTCCACCGCAATCAATCCTAATTTTATTATTTTTATTCATACATTCAGTATTTCACCCTTTGAAATTTGATCAGATTTCCTTTATTCCACTAGCTAAGAAGGAAACATGTAGAAAGTAATACACAGGTAGGAGGATTAAACCAGAGGGTGGGAGAGGACCTCATTAGACCTGCACATGATAGTTCAGATGATACATTGCAAAAGCAGTGACTGACCTTTGTTCCAAGGAGACACTTACTAGAAATTGGATGAGGGTTTTGAAAACAGCAGCTGTATGTTTCCTATAGCCAGGAGATAAAATTCAGTTCTGGTTTATAAAGCCCTTTGAGGTTTTCAGTGGTGGAAAATTCTATGTAGGTATAAAATCAATTCTATAACTATGAAATAAATTCTGGTACCTCTCTAGAATTGAGTCATATTTTTCAGAGCATTGCTAGGAAGTGTTTGTTCTTTTGTTTTCAGGTTTTATTTTGCAATAGAATAATAAATATTTTAGATTATTCAGCACTTGAACACTAACTTCAGCCTTTCCTGAACGCTTTTTGCATATTTTCAGGGAGCAGTAATTATTGCTAACACGTTGTGCTCAGACGTTTGTGCAACAAAGTACGTAAGCAATTAACATTACATGTATGAAAAGTCCCCTTGAAGTTAGACACTTAAGTACTTTTCTGGATCAAAGCCTGGAAACTATGATGTCTGTAATTGTGCAATAGCATCAGACTCACAGGACAGCTTTCCTGGAGTTTACCTTGTTCTTAAAAAATGTCTTTCAAAATTAGATGAAACATTAGGGTTTTGGTCAAAGTTGTGCACTGGCCATTGCTGAATAAGGAGAGCAGTCTGTTTGACTGTGTGTTCCTTGTATAAAGGAAAAAAAATCAGGCCAGCTATGAGTTTATTACCTGAGAAAAGCATTTTTCCAGCCTTCGTTATTCCTGAAGCAGTGTAAAGGACACTGCAGTGATTTCATACGTCAGGGAGGCATAAAAAAGAGAGTGGTCTCCTGGGCTGTGAAACAAAGAGAAACAAACTTCAACTCTCAGAGCTCTCTTCAGAGCTAACTCCATTAAATAATGTTTTAATTCAGCTGTCATGAGCATTTGATTAAAGAACCTGCTACACAATTTCTTTTGCAGTTTCTGTAGCCCTGACTGTGTAAAAGCGTCCCATGCCCTTGGAAAAACAACCTCCCCCTTCTGCACACAAAAGGTAGTCTTTTTGCTCAACATCTTCACAGCTTGCTTCCTTTTTCTTCAGGCAAGGTTTTTCATTTTCATTCCACAGTTTCATTTAATATAGAAGTACGGTCATTGTGGATACTGCGCCAAGAGATTGCTGTATGCCTGTCCTGGTTTTATGCTCCTCCCTGGGCATCCAGCTTTGTCCATTGCTGCAGTAATGTCAGGGTAGTGGCATGAGGTGATGGCTGTAGTGGCATGAGGTGATGGCTGTCCTGGCATCCCCATGTCACGCCAGAGCATGGGCAGAGGCAGTGGAGAGGGGTAGGGTGAACAGGTAACAGCGGTCTCAAATATTTAGGACAGCAACATTTCCAAGAGAGAGGATGACTGTTAATGTGCCCTCCTGGAACTCTCCCTTATTAGGGTGGTGGCAATCTGCTGATATTTGCATTGCATATTTATCAGCCATATGTCAGTCTGTCAATATTTATCTCTCGGTGGTGGGCAGCCGTGGTTTTTAAGCAAAGTATCTAGCCGGTGCTGCACGTGTATGCTCAGCTGTGTGATCTGGGTTAGGCTTTTGTTTGCAATTGGTGCCTGCATGGAAAGTTCTGGTCTGCACTGGAAATGAGTGCATTTCAACATGCCTATGTTTTGCAGGAATAGCTAAATCAAGTGCCTTTGTATGAAAATTTGATACTTGTATCCATAGTGATGTTTTAAATAAATCATTCCTAGATATACAAATCACTGTACAGTTAAGTTTGGACCTTCTTTGTCATTTGATGGATAAATGTGAAATTCTTTTGCTGTCTAACATGATCTACTCCCTGCTAATACCCAGTTCTCTGAAACCCTTTGAAATGAGAGTTTGTGTCATCCATTTGGCTAACACACAGTGTCTGCTTTCCAAATCTGTGTAGATGATAATCTGGTTTAATACCTGTACAAATCAATTAATTTTATTTTGTGCACTGTTCACTGTATGCCAAATTGGGTGGGAGAGTAGAAACACTTAGCAGGGGAATCAGACTTCACATAAAACTACATTAGATAAGCTTTGCAATGTGAGTGGGGGAGGAAGTGAAATTTAGCATTTAATTCCCTCATCTACAGACAGATTAAAAAATGGCTTCCAGAAACAAAAATATAGGGCAGGATTGTGGAGCCCTTACTCATGCTGCTGAGCAGTTTTGCATTGGATTTATCCCACTGAAGCTTAATAATATCACCTCCAGGGTGGCTGAAAGGATGCAGAGTTTCTTGCGAGGCACTTTGATGCTTTGTCTACTGCAGAACATAGGCAGCATATCTTCAGACCTCCTTGTGGGGCTGGACTTCTGACTTCTCTTTGCAGTTTCTGATCGCCATCGCTGCAATTTAGGTCAGGAGCCTGTAAATCTCCAAACTGCCTGGTGGCAAAACCGATGGGTGTTCTGATGTGCCTGATGGATTCTGCAAGAGGGATTGGGTTCAGTCTTCAAGCCTGTATGTCTCAGCTTTTAAACCTTTATCATAGACTGCATGAATTTCATCATTTTCAAAATGAAGCCTTCTTCAAGCAAGATTTATGTAGCAAACCTCCATTTCCACCTTCACACCTATCTTCTTGTAGGTAACGTGTATTTGCACTGGAAAAAAAAGTTGATGGTAACTAAAATGCTTTTCACCCCCGACTAAATCCATAATTAAGCAGTGACACAGATGGATTCAAGAATAAATTGCTGAACACATTTCAAAATATGGAGGTAGGAGGATGAAAATCTGTGCCGAGGAAATGGTTGTAAGGTGATCTATCAAGTAAGTGCTGCTAAAATTTTGCAGCACAAAATGCTGTACAGAAAAGATCATTGTCAGAGGGAAGATGTCCAATTCATCCTAATATTACAATAGTATTCCTGATTGCAGGTACCTATGGAGAGTTTAGTTTTAGAAAGAGGATTATACCCTTTGTTCACTTGGTTTCTCACTCAGGAAAAATCCCCAGAATTTTCCTCATCATATCACATGTAGAATTCTTGTTAAAATAAATACGTACTATAAAATTGTTTAGGGAGGACAGAATACCCAGTAAAATAAGCAAGTATTTAAAGATCGTGCCTCTCAAAGGAGCATTATGTGCCTGTACCTTTCTCTAGTTCTTTCAGAAGAGAATTTTCTGGGTAATGTGGAAAGAGGGCAGGCAGGTTATCCTGCTGCTGTGCCAGCCAAAGCTACCAATTCCTGCCATGACCTTGCTTGGGCTCTGAGATCCGTGAAATGGGACAATGATGATGGAAATGCGAACCCTGGAGGAAATTTTGATGGTGAAGAAGTATTGCTGCAATGAAGGTATTTAACATCCAAGGTAAAAAGTAACGACTGTGGTAATAAGGAAGATTGTCAAGCATGTCCTGCTGGTGGCCTATGCGCGGGACTGTCCTTGGTCCTACATGGCAGTGCTGGGTCAGAGCTCTGTTCTGGGAGGAGCTGCAGAAATACCTGCCTGCCTGTTGTCTCAACTGGAGCAGGCACGAGGCTGGCTTCATTTGCATCTCCTGCAGGCAAATAAGTTATGGGTGGCTGTGTTTTCCAATATGAAATTCACACTCATTTTATTTAACTCTTTAAACTCAGTAACATGAGCCTGATTGTGCAGATCCTCTTACTGACTCATTAACACATGCAAGAGTTGTCCTACCGACATGAGTAGGTTGGCAGTACCAGTGTGTTTTATTTAGAGTGTGAGGTGCAGAGCCTTTCTTTTTAAAATATATGTCTCAGTTGCTAAATGTGTATTTTTTTGACAAGGGATGTAATGGAATAAGATTTCTTTCACTTTCTGAAAAATAGTGAAGGCTCATCCTCCTGTTCGTCATTGCATATGTGACACAGATGGGTTTTGCAGAGGCAAACCCAAGTTTACGTACTTTCGAAAAACTTGCTTACCTTATCTTCTCTTTATAGTTGTGAATATTTTACTTGCTACCAACAGCCTGCATACTGCTGGCTGAAATTCAGCACTGTAAAAATCTCATTAAAAATGGAAATACCCATCTTGATTCCATGTTCCAAATAAATTTCTGGAAAGCTTTTCATAGCTTTCCATAAATAATCATATATTATTGATTTTTAAAAACATGGTTGGAAACCAATTGTATTTTGAAAATACTTATGCTTAAAATGAGAAAGTCTGTAGCCTGTCTATTCCTCTCAAACTATCATCATGAGTGCTGTTAGTCACTTGAGGTTTTACATTTAATTCTCCTGTAAACATTTTGGGTATTTCAGTGCCACTGTAAGTACACTACAGTGTTGGGTTTTTCCTCAAAGTTAAATGTACCAGAATTCTTTCAATTGTTTGAGAATTTTTGTTACAGACATGGTCTGATTTTCCACTAGTTTGTATCCTTCATGCCTATTTGCACCAATGAAAAGAAGTTGTTAAATGGTGTAAAACTCAATGCATTTTTACTGAACCCTTTTTTAGCAATGGTGTGGCATAATATGCAAGGTAGCACAGCATTCAAGGCCAGAAATTTACAGATATTAATGCTGTTGGAATTCAAATGAGCAAAGGATTATGGAAACAATGTCATATCTTAATATCTTGGAAAGGAACAACAGCTCTGATGCTGTGGCTTTTGGCTCAAAAGACAACTTCATATTGATCACAAAGCCCTCACATGGCAATGACCTCCATTACTGCTCATGTGAACTGGATTTGACTCAGTAACCTTAAAGTTGAAAGCCATACATTTCCTTTTATTTTGTATGTCATTTGCTAATAGATGATACTCTTTTTTATTCTATTCAAGCTCTTATATGCTACCTACCACTGTAGCTGAATGCTTTCATTTGAGTGTTTTTTTGAGGGGCCACAGTGTGACACATGTCCTTCCCAGTTTTGCTTTCTGTTCATGTACATAGACATTTCTGGAAGGCTGGAGATTCTATGTTTTATTTTTCCTTTATTTTATCTTTTTTTATTTTAATGTTTTCATTTTACTAATGGAAGTGGATCAAGGACCTTATCAAATGCACAGGGAGTTCATACAATGTCCGCAGCGCTGGCTCTGCTTCCTGGAAAGCTCTCTGTCTTGCATGAAAGACATTATTTCTTGTTACACAGGGATCTTTCATGCCAAAGTAATTCAGTAGTCAAGTACATTCCTTGTCTGCGCAAATTTTTTAAGCCGGTTGATGGGAGCATGAATCTGAAGAGAAGCCCTATAGGAATGTAGCGAGTGGTCAAACTTAACATTTCCAAAACAATTCATTTCACTGACGAAGAATAAGAGTGCTGCAAGTTACACTTTTCATAGGCTGTCATTTTCATGCTGGATAGACTTGCACCACTGTAATTTTTCACGTGTAATTCCTGTACAGTCACAAGTACCTTTTGCACAGCCTTCCTATTTCTCATGCATGAGTCAAATAGTGCCCAGCTCTATGCATTCAATTGCACTGAGAGGTACAAGTTGAACTCATGTTAGAATTTAGCCCTGTGAGTTTTGTGCTGTCTCCATCAATATGAGATTAATGTGTGAAAGTGTGCACTTCAGCTATTATTGCATATTTAGAAAAAAATAAATGCATGAATTTTAACTTCTGGATAGATTCACGTGGAATGAGAATAACCCTTAGGATCTTCTACTGCAAGTGATATTTGAGGGGTTTAATGCTAGTTAAAGGTCTGTGGTATAATGGCCTCATTTGCATGTGATTATGCAAAGGGCACAGACTTTCGGAGAGAGATCAGGAATGTATACGTACAGTGCATTAGGCATTCAATGTTTAGGCAAAAATTTTAGGGAGAGCCCAAGGCAAAAAAACTGAGACTGTGATCCCACTGATTTATGTCTCTCTCTCGGAACAGAGTTGGACAAGGAGATCTGCACTCTTGAGTCATCCTGACTGCACTTTAGGGAATGATGATGCACATCAGTGCTGAACTGACTACTGATGGTGTGTTTTGATTTTGAGGATTTTGAAGTTGGGTAGTGTTGGAGATAAACCAAATAGGGGCAGAACAAAGTTGAGTGTGTATGCTATTCTTCAGCCTGGGTGTCTCTGTATGCTGTGGTCCTATCTTCCTGGTAGATGAAAAATCCCGGTACTATCCAGCAGCAGTGATGGGTCTAACTGGTTGGCAGTAGGTGCCCAGCTGTCATATTATCAGCAATTCCCACAAGAGTGAATTTTCCTATTTGACAGAATTTATCAACTATATCTTCCAGCCTGGATTGCTCTCATTTCTTATAGAAGGGGAACATTAAAATAAAAAGTAAAAATCAAATAATTTGAAAAAAAGTTGTCAGTCAGTAAAGAGGAGAAAGCCATCTTGCTCTGGTACTGTTCTGTGTTCGCACTGAAACACCAGACAGCAGCTGCCTTGGAGCTGCCCGCACAGCAGGGAAAGAGATTCATCTACATTTAAAGATTCAGTGCACAGAAAATGGAATGACGACATCTCTCATTTCAGTGCCCAGCAACATGCACTCCAACAGACAGCTATGCTTCCTCCACAATATCTCTTTATTTTCCTTTATCTCTGCTTTTCTACCCCCTTCTTTCCTAACGCCCTTCTTTAAGCTTTAGTTTTTCTTGTTTAATTTGGAACTTATGTTCTTCAGTGACCAAATCCTTCTCCCTTTGTCTCTCATCAGAGCCTTCATTGCTTTACATTCACTGGGAAGAACTGATCCAGTTATCTTCCAAATTATATTTCAAGGGCCTGCAAGCCTGACTTCACAGATAAACTAGAGAGCACCCCAACCAATATAAATACAAGACATTGCCTTTTCTGCTCTGTTCAGCAGTAGATGATGATTACCCGATTTTGCTACATCAGTTGCTACCAGAGGGAGCAGCATGTCCTGCCATCATTCCCAATATTCAGTCATTATATAGTGATTGTTATTATCTATTATTTTATATTAGGGTAGCAATTAGCACTCTCAGAGCTTGATGCCTCCTGTCCAAAGAGAGAAAATGGTTTCACTCCCATATTTCTCACAGACTAAACATAAGACAAGAGAAAACAGATAAATCCAGCAGGCAGTTCAGATACTGGGGGAAATGAGTATTGATGCAATGAGTCACAGCAGTGCCTTGTTATAATTTCTGCAGGCTCTATCTTTCTGTCTGTAGAAGGCAGAAGCCCCTCTTGTTTGATTTTGTTTTGTTTGGAGCATAACAAGCTCCCTCTTGGTCAGATCTACACCTCCCTCATACCTCTGCATTTGATTTGAGTTCAGTGAATGTAGCCATGCATCCCTTCCTAGAAGGGAGACACATATTTCTTCAGCAGCAAAGCCAGTATTTTTCAGCACAGTGATGACTATCTAATTTCCACTCAGGAGAAGTATTAGGGTAAATATAAAGCAGCCATATCCCTGGACAGTGATGTACTCCACTCTGCCGAAGCAGCACTTCTTCAATTTTTTCAGATAGCTCCGTTTTACTGTCATCATGAGTTTTGTAGACTTGGACACCACTGTCAGCATCCTACTAGTCCTGCAGAGGTACTTTGGAATAATCTGCCAAAGAGCATCTTACTGCATTGATATAATGGTGTATACATTTGCTTAACTTGATCTCACATAATCCATCAAAATCTTCAGGAATAGAAAAGGTTGAATCAGATTTACTGATAGAAATTGCATTCCCAGTATTGTTTCCCTGATAAGTCAACCACTTCAGTGCTGAGGGATTCACATTCTTCTGTTTTATAAGGCACTTGGTAAAATTGCTTTTCCTGGGAAAGCAGAGGTTTAAAATTGGTGGTTAGAAAGAGCATCCAGCCAGGGGCTTGGTGTTAGATTTTGATTTGCTGTTTATATCACACCTTCTGCTTTATAACAGCAGGCGGGAAAGAATGGCAGAAGGAAAAAATATGGGGAACAGTTAAAAGGACATGAAGCTCATCTTCCTTTAAATGCATCTTACTGGGGAGAAAAGGTTAAGCTCTGGAATATATTTTCAAAGGTGGGCCTAACCACAAAAGCCAGATATGGACACTCTTGAGCTACCAGGCACTGAAGTGACTGTTTCTTACTCTCAGACAGGTAAGTGCGGGAACGAGGCTGCAGAAGCAGACTGCTGGTTTTCTGTAACCAAGCTTGCTAAGGACCGCTCAAACATCTGCCGGGAAAGGGTGAGCATTGGCAGCCTTGCTTTGGAGCTGAGAGCTGGACCAGATCACCTCTCCCTGTCCCTTGTTGTACTGCAGTAGTGAGACTCCAGCGATCACACCTATGCTTGCAAGTAGGATAATTCAATTGATACTGCTCCCTGAAATTCCCATGTCCACTTCTGCATTCCTCACTTCATCCCTAACCTTAGAATGCCTGCTGTAATTAACTGCCTGCCAATGACATATTTTGCGTTAGAAAAGGCACTCTTGATAGTGAGAAAAGTGGTTCCTGCCAACACTGAATTTTTATCAAAATTCTGTGAAAGCTATTTTGTAAACAAATCTCCAATTGCAGATTCTGTGAGTAAGGATTTTTCCATGTGAGATAAGGTTTCAAGGAGCCTCCTGGACAACATAAAGGGGTTAATGCTTGGGCACTACCCGTCCCTTGACAGCCTTAGCAGTCCAGGGGTAGCACATTTTGGCTTCATACCTGCCTCTTCCCAATAGAGATGGGAACAGCTGCTTGAGCAGAAAATGGTACTAGAAGTCAAACGTTCAGTACTGACACTCACACCCAGGAAATATTTGAATCATGGTAACTTGGGCAGAGACTCAGCCCAGAAGTCAGGTATGGTGAAGTGGCTTAAATATCCTTTCCTCTTCTGGGTTTGTAGAGGCTCCCATGCAGCTTCAAGTCAGTGTGATTTATCTTGTCCTTGCTGGATTATCCCATGGGCTGCTCAGCATCTCTGTGCTCTCTTGTGCCCAAATGTTGTCCCACCAGGAGGTCCCTGTGCAGTTCCAGTGCTGGAGACTCTCAGGAGATAGGAGATACTCTGGCACTGGTGCATGGCTGTCCTTGTGCCACCTGCCTGCAGAGCCCTGCCTTTCTATAGTCAAGGTTTTTCAAGCCTTTACATTTCTCCAGCCCTATTATCTAGCAGAAGTCAGAAGGAGAGGTGCAAATCACACCCCTGGGTTTTATCCCCAGCTGTGCATTGACCTGCCAGGTGACAAAAGAGGTTCTGATGGGAGGGCTCAGCCTTGGTCCATCTGTCATTTAAATGAAAACGATGCAGATTTTTTCTAAATTCTGATTGTGCAGCCATAATTATCTCCAGTTATCAGACAAGTCTATTCACCCCCCCGTTCCCTTTCTTATTACCAGCGTTTCCCATCTCTGCCATTTTCTTCTGGCATCTTATGTGTGCCCCAGGCAGCAGGAGAGCCCCTTCGCAAGCCCAGTCCCCTGCCCTGAGCAGAGCACAGTGGGATGCCTGCCTCATGGGGGCCTCAAGGAGCTACCTTAGTGCAAACCTTTTTTTTCCTCCCCTCTATCTCTCCCAATTTGTTCGCAGGGAGGATGATAGTGACACAAGGACCATTCTGCTGGAAATAAAGCAGCTTCATAGACTTGCTCAGAAAGGAAGAGTAATTTACCCACACAGAAATGTTTACAAAGGTAGAGTACAAGTTGAAAGAGAAGGAAAACAGCAAACTTGGATTATTTATTTTGTTTGAAATGGTGAACTCATGACTCCCTAAAGCCTGCGCTCCAGCCTGAGCTCCATGCCATGGCGTGGTGTTGGAAGGACTGCATCGTCCCCATTTCTGGGAAGCCAGCTTATTAACAGTGTATCCTTCATGGCTGAAATCCACTCTTTCTTACATTTTCTAATGCTTCTTTACTGTCTCCATTTACTTCTTGCCTAGCTTTCAAGTTTCATCTGGTCTTACCCAGGAAACAACCCAAGGAAAAAGAGAAGGACTTCTGTGCCTTCTAGCGTGTTTCAGTCAAAATATTCATCATGGCTAAACAAAAGTTGGCCTTTTGGGAGAAGAATGATTTTTCATGTGTGACAGCCTTTCTAATACACTGCAATTTTCTTTTCAATATAATTTTAAGGCCATTTAGGGTGACTTTGCTGGCCATTTTTCAGAAAAGAAGTTTTCAGCCACACCTAATTGTCAGATGTCCAAAGTCTCCTTCCGAAATGGATGCTTTTCCACCTTTTCAGAATAATACATGAAATGGGGTCTGTACCTTCTATATAATTCACATATTACTAGTTTGGTTATTGAGTTTAAAGTTTAAATTGCTTGGATGAAATTACTCAGATTACTGGATTAAATTACTACGCAGTAAAACTTTGGGATAGTGACAGTTTCTTTGGAGTTGGCACAGCATGAAGTCCTGCACCATATCCTGGGGACTTTGAAACCCAGTGCTATCGCTAGCAAATGTTAGCATTGTGAATCTGCTTCTTTACCTCCTGGGTAAGCTACTTCTCTGGCTTTCTTGTTTGTTTAAGGTTTTTTTCCTGACTTATCACAGATAAGCTGTGAGCACCCTGCTGTGTCATGACCTCAACAGTAGAAGACATACCACTGCACATCGTTGTTTGTATGCAGGGCAGCAAGGCCTGGGCAGTGGCTAATGGTTTCTTTGACTCTTGTCTGCCTCCCTTCTCATCACTGATTTCCAAAGAAGCCACCACCTGAGCACATCCCTCACCCTGTTTCAGCCTGACCTCCTGAAAAAAAGTATTTCCATGGGAAGAAGATTCACATGAGGATTTATCTGGAGTGGGAATCAGGGTGTCCCTTCAATCAAACTCTCACTCCTGTATTTCAGGCTGCCACATTGGGCTGAGGACTTCAAAGCATGCTCAACCCTTTTCCTTTGCTCCCTGCCATGTCTTATTTTTGACCTTTCCCCTGAGAGATAGGTCCACTAGTGAGAAGAAGATAATTCAGCTCATTTGGTCTCTTGGGACTCACACTAAGGGGAAGAATAACAATTCAGCAGCAGCTTTACTGATCTGCATAGAAAATTCAGGCTCCTTTTTTGCTGACCCTACTGGCTTGCCACATATAGCTGTAAAACTTTATGCTTATAATCCAGAAAGGCAGCTGGAATTTTCAGCCATAGGCTGTCAAATGTCATGTTCATACCACACTGGATTAAATGATAATAGCAGAATAATTCTTTTAATGAGATATGTAAGACATATTGAACTAGAAGCTTTTGTGAACCAGATGCATAGGTACTTTACAGCTTTTTTGGAGCAAAAACAGACACTGAATTTTACAGCTGTTTTTTTGTAGAAAAGATTGTTATTGGTAATTCAGCAGATCTGTCCTGGTAGTGTTACACACATACTCAGGACTTCATTTCCTAGTGACAGACCACCAGACCATTCATCTGGAAACTGAATGTGCTGAAAACCTGCCACTTCAGGGTGCCCTTACTGTGAAGCATCACTTACCTTTCTTCCTTTTGCATAGCTGCCCAGAGTACACAAAAAGTAACATTATTTTATGAACATGGACTGAAAAGGACCTGGAACGGGTTGCCAAAGGAAGCTGTGGCTTCCCCATGCCTGGAAGTGCTCAAGGCCAGTTTGGATGGGGCATTGAGCAACCTGGTCTAGTGGAAGGTGTCCCTGCCCGTGGCAGGAGATTGGAATTAAGTGATCTTTAATGTCCCTTCCAACCCAAACAGTTCTATGATTCTATGATGTTTCTGTGGTTTAGACCACTGAGCCCAGCCCTCTGTTGCTCATTTGACTATTCAATAGAAGTTCAGCCACAAAAAGTTTGCCAGCTCCCTATGACAGCTTGCAGGTCTATTGCAAAAGGCCCAAACACACTGGTATACATCACAGAGACAGCTGGGGGGTGTGTGTGTGTGTGTGTGTGTGTGTGTGTATCAAGAGTTCACTGCTTATTTCAATTCTCATTAGTGGTCATGCCATTAGTTAATTATCAGATGATCATAGCAATTATAACACACTGTCCTACAGAGAAAGGCAGGTAATACTTCATCTTCCCCACTGGTCTGGCTTTGAGGAAAATTCCTTTGCAACCCCAGATCTGGCAGGTGGTAGATGTGACCTTGGGTATACCTCTCTCAAAGACACTTGAGTGTTTTATATTTCAAAAGAAGCACCAGTGTAACCTGTCCTATCTCTAGTTGGGACATATCTCTGATGCTTCAGATGGGAGTCAAAAAAATCTCAGAAGTCAAATTTGCAGGAAGAAAAGAAATAAAAGGTCCCTAAAAAGGCCAAGAAAAATCTGAGGCATGATATTATATAGCTGTGGTGCAAATGAACACAATAAAGAAATGCCTCATTCTTTTTGAGACAAAGGACAGAACGATTCATCACTAGTTTGAACTTCCAATACCAGGATCTCCTCCTTAGCCTACCACACAGTCCCATTCAAATAGCTGTCAGGCTCCCTATTACAGCTGATGAGGATCTTTCTATCTCCTGGACAATAGGGAGTTCAGCTCATCTCTGCTCATCAGTGTGAAAATATGCTCCATAGCCTATGAGTCTGTTTTGCATTTTATTTGTTATAATCTTGAGCAGAAGGGATTCTTGCACTCATTATGCAGGACAGGCACTGCGTAACTTTCATGCCTTTAGCAGAATTTTCCTTCCTTCTTTTTTTTTTGAAACATGTTATGTTGCCAAGTGGGAGTGTGTACCTGCCTGATTAAATTGCACGGCAATAGACTGTCACCTGCTTTACGTAGTTATCTGCTTCTATAAATGTAGACGTATTCACACTGGAGGACCAAAAAGCAGCTTAGCCGGTAAGAGGTATCCCGCGCCCGTAAGGATGCATGTTAAACAATGTCCAGCTGCTATCATTTGCACACACAATGAACACAGTTGGATGCGATGCTCAGGAGCATGTCTCTTCCCATCTTTGAATCAGACCAAGGTGTTTGCTGACCTTGGCATGAGTGACCTTTGGTCCCTAACAAGAATATCTTCCCTGCACCCACACCTGAGAAATAGTCACATTAATTACCAATAAGCATAGTAGTTTTAATTCAAATCTTATACTTTGATTGCAAGTAAAAGCTACACCTATGTAGGTAGATCCTCCTTTTGGATGTCCCTAATACAGCTTATAGATTTAGAAAAACCAATAGACTTCTAATAGATCTAACCCCATCTAATTAGCTTGTATTTTTATAACCTGATATGCCTTTAGGAATTCTGTAACAATCTGTAGAGGAATAGTTTTCCAATATTTTTTCATAGCGCTGTGCAGAAAACAAAACTAAATGTGAGCAGTTTCCTCAGTGACTGTTAATAAAAGGATGTGAGAGCACAGTGTTTACATAATAACTTGCAGCTGTTGAAAAGCTATTTTAGTAAGTGCGTACACCAAGTTTACAGTTACTGTCTCTAAATACCTGTGGTCTAGCCACTTAGTTCAGTCTGCTGATTATTTAGCTGAAATAATCTACCCATAAGCTCCTCCTTTGGCTCCCTCCACCCCAACAACAACCAAATGTGGAGCCATTTAAAGAAACCCGAGCCTGGTTTCTGGACATCTCTGTGACCCCCACCCCGAGTCTCCCCATTACTTTGCCAGGCAGGTTTGGGCTGGCTGTGGTGAGGGGGGGTGTCACAGCCTGCTCAGACCCACTGGGGCCTTTGGTCAGGGGAAGTGTCATCAGCAAAGCCACCTTGGTGGGGTGGGGAGAGGTAAGTCCCCAGTGCTTGGCTGCATGATCCCACTTTGAGACCTCTATCCTGGAGCTCACCCTCCCAGCATGGGTCGGAGGAGAGGGATTAAGAGAGGGAGGTAACTGATTTCCTTTATATGTATAATTAAGTAATTTCTTTGTGGGCTATACATAATCATTACTCCCCTGTCCCGTCCCGTCCCCCCCCTTTATTTATCCTGATGAATTAGGGGAAATTTCAGATCCTGATCCAAATGCAACCTGGCACTGGGTGTTTGGTTATTTAATTAGGATAATTTTATTGACAAAGGCACCTTGTCATTCATTTTGACCATTGCCTCCAAAATTGCTTCATGGCATTAGTATCTAAGTTAGTCCAGTTCCTGAAACAGAGCATTTCTAATGAGCTCTACAGATCAATTTATATGCTTATTTCTCCCAACTATTATTATGTCAGATTTTTTTTTTTTGAGGAGGTTCACTGTTCACTCCATCTAGGATTTCACTGAGGCTTTTTTTTGATCCAGTTCTTTTAATGAGCATTGGAACCAGTCTAGGAAACCACGATAGAAGGTAAATTCCTTTTAAACAAAACAAAAAAAATACAGCTGAGTTATCTGCTGTCTCTGCTGGGGTTAGTCGGGTTGTTATGCTTTTGTATACGAATTGCTTTGGGATAATAATGTTTTCTACTTGCTTATACATTTTTCATCAGAAATATCAGGCAAAAAGGTTGTATCATAAAGATCTGTAACTGTACCTTCTTTCCTGTCCTGTAGCTGCAAGGGAAAGATGAGATACATTTTCATACTTGGAGAAAAAAGGTCAGAGTTAGAGAGGGAAAATGGTATGAAAGTGCAAAGCCCTGGATATAAGTAGCTAGCCCCTAAAGCAGGTGCTAACAAGACCTTCTTGACAACCACTGAGTTTTGTGCATAGCAGAGGAAAAGTTACAGCTGAAAGAAAAGAAGCAGGCAAGGAATAGCATTGTACTGTATCTGACTGGGATTACAGCAGCTGAATGAGTCATTGTTATAAAATATGGGCAGCAGAGTGTCCTTTCATGTCTCTCCACGCAGATTGAATGCAGTCCTGACCAAGATGACAAAATTCATTTTGATTGAATAGTTGTCCATATTTTTAAATGAAATGCATGTGGGGCTATTAGCTCAGCTCCCCGTCGAAGGCGGCTGCACCACAGCCCAGCCATATGTTTGGCAGTGTTTGAAGCACCTGGCACCCTCCAGAACAGACAGCCACATTTGAATGGGGATAAATATTAAACCATTTCACAGCTTTCTCTTCCAACTTCAGGGTACGTATTTTTCACATTAAAAAAATACACAGTACAATATAAAAGGTTAAGCAAAAATTTATGTACATAAAGTGTTTTATAAAACCAGAAAGGAAGAGGAGGACAGGACTGGCAGGGATCCCAGGCTCCTCCCGTGTCTGAGGAGGACAGGATGGGCAGGGACACAGGCTTCTTTCTTTGTCAGAAAGAGGCAGCGGAATTCAGGGTCCAAAAATTACAGATAATAAACTGTGCTCTTATTATGGATTTATCACATTATTATTGAAGCTAATATGCAATTTCTCAGCCTGAAACAATCACTCCCACAACTCCCACCCCATCAACGTTTTCTCTCTTAAATATCATTAAGAAATTGATATGCTTAGCTGCATGCTGAGAAGGTCAGTTATGTCCTTTGGCTGAAAAATGAGCAAGTTACTTTTCCACTGAATAAATTTTAAATCTTTAGTGACCCATGAGTCCGGATTTCAACCAAATAGGAACCCTGCACGTCCCCATGCTTCTCCTGGGCCTTTATTTATTTTTTTTTAAGTGTTAAAGCCATTTAATGGTATGTTTTGTGGTTAAAGAGCTATTGACACGATTACACAGGGCACTATTAGACCAGTCTCAATTACCTTCGGCACTGAAAGGTGAACACAGATGGGAATAGGTGGAAGAAAAGATGAGGAGAACCGATCACATGACAGAATTTAAAAGGACTTTGCTAGTTTTATGTAGCAAAGGAAAGCCTTAGAGAAGATGATACCGTTTATTTCTCTAAGCATGTCTTCAGGAGGAAAAGGACCTTTCTTGAAGGGCAATGCAGCACAAGGATATAAAACAGATGTGAATACATTCATGTTGGACACAAAAAGGGCTAGCAATGAAAGGAGTGAGAGTCTCAGCTGGAATTCTAGGAAGTTACTGGGATCTATAACCACAGTTTGAAGCTAGCTTTTTGATAGCCGTATTCATAAAGTGTGATGATATGGTTGTCTACAACATCAGGTAAATTATCTTGATGAGAATTGAAAGGTGCCTTTTCTAATAATTTTATCAATGTTCCTAATACCAAAAATACCTTCCAAAATAGACTGATGGGGAATATTGAGGATTTCACAACATGCTTTCTGGCTAGAAATAGTGCAGAGCTATTTTTTTTCTTTTTACTACAGTGTAAAGGTGAAAATAAGTTGAGTGCTCATGTTGTTTCAGTCATTCTGAGGTTCATTTTCAGATCCCACTTGTATCATTCTTCTGCCTACAGCTGCTTCCACAAACATCTCAGTGGGTGGACTGCATCTAAGAAAATCTTGTGCTTCTGCCAGGATTTCTTTTTCATTCCAGCTCCCCAACTTTTAAAGAAATTCTAAGTAGTCTATAGCAATAATGATAAAGAAAATGCTCCATCCTTGGAATATAGTACTTTCTGTCAGTGTTTTATTAGATAAAGTGGATGACCAGCTCTGTAAGAGGACAGTTGCAGCTTATTTTACTAGATTATTATTAAGAGCATGTTGATTTTTTGTTATAACGTTCATCCCTCATCATCCACGTCTTCTAGAGCGTTGAAGTACAAATGAGCAAAAAATACAGCCAGTTTTTCTATAGTATTCTTAAAATAGGAAACCGTAATAAACTCAAAGGCAAACATACTAAAAAGAAGGAGTTTCAAATCATCACAACTGTACTGACCAGTTTTGCTCCAGCTGTGTGTCAATGGGCATTACCACGGGAAGATGAGCATTGCCCACCTTGCTCCCCGTGTCTCACTGGAGACCCTGAAGGAAGTCTGAAAAAGAGGACCAGAAAAGCATAGGTAACTGCACGCTCATTTACTAGTAACAAGCATTAACAGAACTCCATAAAAAATAAAAATACAAAGGATATGGTTATGTCATACATATACATCTCTATATATCAACATGTTTAATTCATAAGAGGAGCTCCAACCGCCATGTACTTACACTGCTCACTGTGATAAAAACGCTGTTACACTAACAGAGGCCAAGCAAGCTCATTATCTTAATTACTTAGCAACAATTTCCAAAAGACTTGTAGGATATATGACATTTTATGAGTTTCCAAGTGTTTAAAAAATAAAATGAAATAGCCTTTTTACCTGTATATAATACTTAATTTTTTGTGTAGAAACTGTAATAACAGCAGCCTTGCACTGTTGTTTTATTGTCCTTACGGTACCAAAGAAGAAATACACCATTTGAAAACAAACCAAAACAAAAACAGCATGAAGGAGGAATTGCTGACGCCAGTAGCCCGTAATTAGAGCTACCATCTGTGTTGAGGTTCCAGGAAAACAAATGCATTCCACACTGTCCCATTGGCTCTGCTTAGGCTCCAAGCTTTAGCTGTATGGGCCCTGAATTTTTTGTATACTCCATATCTCACCTGAATGGGCCAATTGTCATATCATATGGTAGCATATGCATGTGTCAGGTCATGGTTGTCAACTCCATAGCTGTTCTATGTGCCTAACAATGCATCACAATGCAGGTATTGTTTCATAGTACAATGAATTGCTAATGCATTTAGTTTCACCATCATTTTTTTTTTAATCAGTAGCTTTAAAGGAATTCAAAGGAGGTTTAGAAATATTTTTACCTTCTTCATATAGTTTATGGGATCTTTGTTTCTCCTTACATTCCTTTAAAGGACTAGGGACAGAAGTTTTTCATTGTTTGGCTCAATCTTTTTTGGTTTATAAAGAGAAATGCTGATAAAGGCTGTGAAATGTTCCAGTAATTGTACGTAAGGTCTCAGATAGCATCACTGGATCAAGCATTTGTGATACCTGCTTCCTGGATTGGCTTGCCGCTTCTCCCTGGCCACAGCATCTCTTTAGCCGTGTTGAATAGTTAAATTGCTGCCTGGGCACGTTCGTATCATTACATGGCCATGGTGACCTTTGGTAGTAAATAATTTTGACTGACCAGATTGGGTTGAATTGCAAAGAGCAAACAAACGCATGTTTGTTTTCAATTTAGGAGAGAGAGCAATTTAAATAAATTTAAAGTTCAATCGCAGGCAAACATTCTGAACCATGTGTTTATATTTCATGAACATTATTTTAATTTTCTGGCAAGCAAAATCTTTTTATTATATATAAATATATATATGCTATTTATTTAAATGCATTTACATATGTATTGATGTATGTGTATAGCGATACATATACACAGATATACATTACGTACATGGTAATAATATCTCCATCATTACGAAAACATAGAGACTGGGATTCATCTCACCTAAATTTACCCATCAAAAAGTTGGTATCTATTCTAAGCCTGTCATGTAGGTCTGTCAGAGATCTATGGAGCATGACAGCCAGTTCCAGAGGGTGATCTATACTCATCTATTCAAAATGGGAGATACATGTCTCCATTGCTTGCAGAGAAAGTCCACATGACTAATTCAGAGCAAACACATAACTTTTAGAACACTAAAGTTAGGGACAGGAAACCCAAACCAACTGTGTTCTCAAAAGAACCCTCTTTTGTGGGGCTGACTGATCTAGCTTCAGACACCACTTCTGGTCTTACTCTTGTTTTTTTGTGGTGGTGATAATAGTGGTGGTGCATACCACCAAGTTAGGAAAGATGTTTTCCACTTCAAATCAGAAGGATTTCTTTTCCTCTTTTTTTTTTTTTTAATGGTTATGGTAATGATTAAAGCAAAGAGGAAATTGTTCATGTTGCCAATTCATCTCTTATTTTGTTTTTTAATTTTCTCCTTAAAAATGTCTTTGAAGCAGATAATTGTATAAATGTGACATGATCACTGAAATCACTGGGTGGACTTTGAAATCATGAGGGAAGAAGGAAAAGGGAGGAGAAGAATTCATGAGATCTACAGTAAAGAGAATTATTAATCTGCAGAAATATGTGCCTCTGTTACTACTGGCTCTGTAAAAAACTTATTTCATATGTTAGAATGTGCCTTCTAAAACTAAAAAAAATAGGAAAGGGTGTGGAAACCTACATTTGTACAGTGTATGAACACTTTGATCTCTTAAGAAGGCAGATGTAGAATAAAATGTAAATTAGATTTGGAAAAAATGCGAACCCATGAGAGAAACAAAATTAAAGACCAAAAATCATGTCTCCTGGTTTAATGGTGAGACTTGGCAATAACATCTCTGGGCACTTCTGAAAGGAAAACTCAGATGCTTGGCTCAATACGCAGCACAGAAATTGCCTTGAATGTAAATTTTATCTCTGCCTTTCCAGTACATTTTGAGAGCCAAATTCCAACACTGTCTGAGAGAATGTTAATATTTCTCTACAGTGATGGTTTGAATCAATAGCTCATCCTCTAAGCAAGGAAAATCATTGTGATGAAGTTCTTTGCTTAAGTAAAACAAGTAAAAGTGGAGAACATGCTGTGTCTAATGCAGGCTAGCTCCTAAGCTGCTGTAAAGTACCATGCAGTGCTTTGCAAAATTTGAAGGACATGGTAAGTGCACTAAAAGGAGTGATAACTTCTCTGTGACGCACAGCAGCACTTCTGAAGATAATAATAAACTGGTAAAAAACTTGTTAAGTTAACCAAGTTAGTAGCATTTTTCTGCTATCTAAAATGAGAGGGTTTAGGACCACAGTAATTTGCAAAGCTAATCTAGTTCAGTGATCCTCCAGCTGTGACCTTTGACAACCCTCCTGGTGGTTGGAAGAATAGAGCATCTGGACGTCAGGAAGATAAGAAGGTTGGGGAGGCAGCTGAGTCTGCAAGAAAAAGCAACCAAACCCCATTCTGTGAGGTTAGTAAAGATGCCTTTGTTTAGGTAGATGATGGATAAATAGGGTGTATTAGCATTTAACTTTCAAAAATTGCTGTTGAATTAATATGCTTCGGTTTCACAGAGGCCAACCTAAGAAATTCAGTGCCAAATTTCATAGTTTCAAAATGCTATTGATTTCTAAATTAGATAAACAGAGCTTCCAAAAATTATGTCAACTATGTGTCAAGTTGGCATAAGAAAAGAGAAACACAGTGTCATTTAAATAAACAAGTTAGCAGCTAGTCATAAATGCCATGAAGGGAGTAATTTAGAAGAATGTGAGTTCCTGACTCCAGAATTCCAGTTCTCTGACCCAAACAACAGCACTCCCACACACTGGGGAATGTATGTACAAAATAACCATGGGAGTGCCAAAGCTGGAAAGCTGCATCAAAAAAGGCCAACGACACAGGAAACTTCAGATTTGGATATGGATCTGAAATTCACCACTTTGGCCTCTTTCTAAAATTAAGTGCAACTCCCTGGAGTTTTGGGGACAGCTCAACATCATACTGCAGGGAAGTCAACAAGGAGAGGCAGGAATGAAATGGCAGTGGACTCTCAAGATGGCAAGAGAGGGACTGCCGGCATTAAGGATATGCTGCTGAAGACAGAAATTGTTTTGAAGGGAACTAGATATGAAGAAGAACTTGGAGAAAACTGGGAGGGGATGAATAAAGTCAAAGAAACTTGTGTCTCGTGATGGCTCTCATATGACATCAAAACTTAGTGCAGCTTAAATGATTAAGGCACGTTTGGCTCAAATAAAAATATGGAAAATAAATCCTGCTTTTAATTTTGCAGAAAAAAGTCCCAGGGATCATTCAGCTATCAGTCTCATTTTTTTAACCAGACCCCTCTATTCTAAAAGCACAAACACCCTTGAGTATCCCCGGGGAGATAACTTTCCTCTTTTAGTCTCTTTTCAATCTCAGGAAAAAACAGCCAGAGATATCAACTGCAAGATGTTTATATGAGCAACCTCATGTCCAAACCTTTACAGCTTTATCCACCAGTTTTGTCTTAAAACAAAACACTCAATGGGAAAGAATTATTGACATTTATTTCTCTTTTAGTATACTGATTTCACTGAGCTAATAATAATAATAATAATGATAAAAATGTCAAAAGATTTATGGAACCCAAATACTTGTTTCTTTTTTTCTAACTTCTCTAAGATCCCTCTGCCATTTCTGGAAGCCATAGTTTATGTGAAAATTCTTTATTAAAGGTTTTGATGATTTCAGTAATGATCTTGGGATGAATACAATTAATGGGCTAGAAAAGTCTAGGTTATATTAAGGTTGGGGATTACTTGAGGAATATTTGAAAAACAAGCAAGCCTTCCCCTTGTTATTACAAAGTATGTCCAACATGGTAGCATGAAAGTTGCATCTCACTGTGAGGGAAACCATCAGAAGAAGTACTCTGGTTGCAGCTTGTAATGCGAAGTTGTAATGTGAAGAGGCATACCCTCCAAAGACAGAAAAAAATAAAGACCATCCCAAATTCTTTTAAAGGTCAGATGTGGATTCAGGTTTGCAGCTGGAAGCCAGCCCAGGAGGACATCTGCATGGAGTCTGGGAATTTTGAATTTGGGATCTATATTTTACAGCGGATCCCTTTCTCTGTAAAGGAAATACAAGAAAACCTTGACTTGAATACCAAAGAGAGGGAGAACATCCACATCCACATATGAAATTTTTGTTCACCTCCTTTCTTATCTTCTGATATAGGGACAACCCTTACAACTGCAGGTCACCAGATGATCTGAAGCCAGTGCTATGCAGTGCTATGCCTTCTTCCCCCCTCTTTCCTTTACCCTCTTATTTTCTTTCCATCCAGGACTGGTTTGAATGAGGTATGATGCTTGCTGTGAAAACAGTCTATCCTATCAGACTTTTTAACAAATTGTCTTCCATGATTTGTAGTCACAGAAGGGAATTTGAAAACTTTGGGAAAGACATCCTCCTCAGTGCTTACTTTGGTCCTTTTTTGAAGGCTGTAATGGAAAAAACAGAACCTTGAGGAAAAAAAAATAAGATGGAATAATTTCTAAAAAGATATTACTGATTTACGTTAATGCTGCTGTTTGCTGTTTCATTTGAGTGATTTAAAGCACTTTTAACAATGAATAGTATTCCCACTGAAATTATTAGGTATTTCCAGCGCATTTATTCTGTAACCAAACTTCACATTGTTATGGCAACTATAATTCCAATATATTGTGGACCAAATACTATTAGCATTTAATACTTCACTGCGTGTATTACATTACATTACCATGAATGCATATATGGGTACGTCATGTACATTTTCAAGCTTTTTATCTGGAAATACGAATTTCTTCTGTATTAGAGCTATAGATACCAAGTGTTTCTGACCTGTATGGATAACCTTTATTTTGGTTTGCAAGACAACACTGTCAATGCTTTCCAGTTTCTTTTTTTTTTCTTTTTTTCTACTTCATAAAGAAGCTGTCAGAGAAAATTACTTTTTCCTCTATGGGTAATATAAACCTCTCTCCACAGCAGTGTCCTATTTTTAATTTAATTTTATTAAAGTATATCTATGTATTTTCTACACACATGTAGGAATAATTGGTGTATTTCTTATTAAAGCAAAAAAACAACTATTACGTATGTTTCAATTACTCCTCAAATTTTCTATTTTCTAAAAAGAATGATGCAAATTTGCTTTTTTAAAATGAGTATTTCATATCCCTAGCACACGTAAGAACTCCAGATCCCCTCCAAGGCCCCTCTAGTTTATTTAGAGAGTTAGCTGTTCATCTTTCTAAACTTCAGTTTAAACTTCACCTCTTTTCAAATGCTGTGTCACTGCCAATTCCTTTCACCAGTACCCAACTGCCAGAAAAACTGGGAAAAAACCCATCTAGTTTTACACTGGATCTTCAGCCAAAACCAAGTATGTTTTATATGATCAAGCAAGAACACCTCAAATGATTCAAAGAGAGAACAATGGTTTTATATGTTACAGGGTGCATGAGAAACTTAAGTAAAGGGCTAAAGAAGCAACACACAGAGGACTTACCTCAGCAAAGCATTTGACACAGTCTCCCACAGCATCCTCACGGCTAAAATGAGGAAGTGTGGACTGGATGATCAGGTAGTGAGGTGGACTGCGAACTGGCTGAAGGAGAGAAGCCAGAGAGTTGTAGTCTATGGGGCTGAGTCTAGTTGGAGGCCTGTAACTAGTGGAGTGCCTCAAGGGTCAGTACTGGGACCGGTATTATTTAATATATTCATCAATGATTTAGATGAGGGAATTGAGTGTACTATCAGCAAGTTTGCTGATGACACTAAGCTGGGAGGAGTGGCTGACACGCCAGAAGGCTGTGCTGCCATGCAGAGAGACCTGGACAGGCTGGAGAGTTGGGCAGGGAGTAACTTGATGAAATATAACAAGGGAAAGTGTAGAGTCCTGCATCTGGGCAGGAACAACCCCAGGTTCCAGTATAGGTTGGGGAACGACCTGTTAGAGAGCAGTGTAGGGGAGAGGGACCTGGGGGTCCTAGTGGACAACAGGATGACCATGAGCCAACACTGTGCCCTTGTGGCTAAGAAGGCCAATGGCATCCTGGGGTGTATTAGAAGGGCGGTGGTTAGTAGGTCGAGAGAGGTCCTCCTTCCCCTCTACTCTGCCCTGGTGAGACCGCATCTGGAGTATTGTGTCCAGTTCTGGGCCCCTCAGTTCAAGAAGGACAGGGAGCTGCTGGAGAGAGTCCAGCGCAGGGCAACAAAGATGATTAGGGGAGTGGAACATCTCCCTTATGAGGAAAGACTGAGGGAGCTGGGTCTCTATAGTTTGGAGAAGAGGAGACTGAGGGGTGACCTTATCAGTGTCTATAAATATATAAAGGGGGAGTGTCACGAGGACGGAGCCAGGCTCTACTCAGTGGCAAACAATGATAGGACAAGGGGTAATGGGTACAAACTGGAACACAAGAGGTTCCACTTAAACTTGAGAAGAAACTTCTTCTCAGTGAGGGTGACGGAACACTGGAACAGGCTGCCCAGGGAGGTTGTGGAGTCTCCTTCCCTGGAGACATTCAAAACCCGCCTGGACGCATTCCTGTGTAACATTATCTAGGTGTTCCTGCTCCGGCAGGGGGATTGGACTAGATGATCTTTCGAGGTCCCTTCCAATCTCTAACATACTGTGATACTGTGATACTGTGTGATTTCTTGACAGAATGATTCGGGCTTGTGGCAGTAGAGTTGTGTTGAATAGAAGCAAAGCAATGACCAGTTTTTTCAAACTAACAAATCTTATAACCAAGCAGAATGGTCTTCATAGAAGTCAAATGGCAAACACAGTTTGCACAATTGAGGTATAGTTTGAGTTCTGTGTTCTTTATTCCTTTTGAATTAGTACATTTGGTTGCAAGAGAAAGTGAAAGGCATTATTGCAGGGGAAGAGCACAATCAGAACTGCACTGCTAGTTCCTTAGGACAGTATGGTATCTAATCCTCAGATTCATAAGTAGTTGTCAGTCTTTCATGCCCAATATTCATGATTTCTAGATTAAACTCTCAGTAGTTTGTCACAATACACATTTCTCATTTAGATTATTCTCATCAAATTCTGCAGATGGAAGCTGCAGGATATTTGCACATATTCCAGGGAATACAAGGCAGGACTTACTGTTTCAATAAGGTTTCCCTCTCCATTCTTCAGTCCATTTTATGCTTTGCTTAATGGTAAAGTGACAGTTGCTGAACCAGGTTTTTAAAATGTATGTCTACCTGTCAGTTCCAATGCGTCTCACAGTGGCATACATTAACTTATCATGCTTGAAAGTACAAAAAGATTATGCTGCAGTGAAATGTTAACAAGGTCATATCATATACACACTAGCTCGTTGCACTTTTCTTCCTTTCATTGCTCCTGTTAGGCATTATTCCATGTCATGCATAAATAATGTTGCTCTAGAGAGAAAGTCAGTGTACTTTGTATTACTGGTGCTACCATACTGTTGAGACAGGCTGAACTTCTGGAGTGAATGTCAGAACATGTCACTTGCTAAATTATTGGTTCCCAGCCATCAAAGACAAGTATAGCAGATGAATACATGTATTCATGAATAGAAGATTACTTTCTGCTTTGGATCGCCACAGCAGTAACCATATTGAGATAGTTGTCATATAAATGAGGTTTGGCAAATCACTGTCTGGCATCACACATCTGATTTTACCGGACTGTTGGAGTCTGTCAGACTGTACTGGACGAAGCATGTGAAAGCTCAGAAGAGCAGCACAAGAGGGCAGTTTGCACACCAAGGCAATATTTCGCAAGCAGAAAGTCTCAGCTACTGAAAATCCTGACAGAGAGCCAGACACAAATAATTTTCACTTGATATGGTTCCGCAGTGCTATGGTGATTGTGCCAGTACCTCTGCTGAAAGACCTCCTCCCTACGCTCCACTGCTCCCAAACAGCACCAGCAGTAGGCTTGGACCTCCACAGAATCCTAGCTCCAGGATTTTCGGCCGACACGATTTGGTCTCTCTGAACCCAAGATCTGTCTGTGTGGGCTCTCTAGGCCTGCTGCCTGCTCCCCACCCCTTTTTATTCCCTCCAGATGGAAACCTGTGATTTTTTAGGCTAGATATTCCTGGCAGGTGTTGTGGTAAGAAGCCTGCTTCAGTCTTTGTCCCCAAGATATATTACCACCCACATGCTAATTTCAGATTTAATTGTAAGTAAATCTAGTATGATCCACAGGCATTTGCTTGAAAGTCAGTCATAGCATTTCTTTGCTGGTGCATTTTTTCACATCTACATAAACTTATCAGCAAATCTCATTTTGCTCAAGCCTCGGTTAAGTCAAAGTAAAGTTCTCTATAGCAAATGCTCTATTTCCATGGGTAACAAACAGCAACAATGGTCAATTACAAATGGAGTCATAGAAGTTTGTGTGGGTGAAGAGGAAGATGTAAATTTTGTTGTTTGTGAAGAACAAAAGCATGTGCTGTGTTATTATGGTTGATCTCACAAATGCTGCATGGTTATTTCAGGTTTAATGAATGTTTTTGCAAAAGGCGGTCATTTTAGTTTACTCAATAATTCTGAGAAAGGAGAGGGGAATCTAATGCAAAAGGTAGGTTCAAACTAACAGCAAGACTAACTTGGTTAAGGTGAGGAGTTGTAGGTCATGTGTTCCCCATCACAAATACAGCTGCATCCAGTCCTGCAGTCCCTGTTGTCACTCTCCAGCAATCTCTGCTATTATAGGCATGAAAGATTAAAAGCTGACTTCCTGCAATAGAGATGAGGTAACTCATACAGGTGATGTAACTCATACAGTGATTGGTGGTCTTTTTAATGAACTTTGAATTCATGCTTATAACAACATGAGGTTTAATAAATTTCCAAGATAATTAACAGACATGGATAGATACATAGGCAAAGAGTGATCTATTATCATTCTTCTCTGTCAGGCTTCTAGCAATAGCTGATATTTATAGTTCTCATTTCAAAGAAGAAATATCTCAGTTTCTGGCTTTTGGAAGATGGAAACTCTTGGGTTAGAAGAGTGTGGGATAGGTAACAGTTTCTCTGGGTGAGGCATCCTCCCATAAGACTTGATCTCTTTCCCAAGATTAGGAGGTAAAGCTGTTTTAAAGTCAGGTTTCATATTTCATTATAAATCCTGCATATCAAATGAGGTTTTATTCCAGTTTAACAGGAAAAGTAGAAAATCTTGATGTAAAAGTCGTTCTGAGAAATGTGTTGCTTTGGGGAAAAGTGAGTATTTCTCTGTTTTTCTAAAAAAAATAGAGAACCAACTGCCCAGTTCTCTAATGGAGTCCTTCAGGAACTGCGACAAGCCAGAGAGTGAGCAATGAAGTAGGTATTTCAGCAATCAAAGACCCTCAGATTAGGACAATATGGCTATCACCTCATTCGGGTGAGACCTCAGAGGAGAAGCATCCACACTTTTCCTACTAGCCCTGGATCTCCTCAGTGATACAAAGTAGAGACACAATAGGCTTGATCGGGAGCTGCAGTTTTGGGGGACTTCTAATGTCTCATGAGCAGCCTTATGGTGGGACTTCAGTAGGAATAAAACCCTGAAAACCCAGGAGTACCTGGGATGAGGGATTTCTCGTGATGAAGAAGCACAGCCACATATTGAAGTTTGTCCTTCAAGCAAACCATGAGACAATTCATTAAGAAACCTGGCAAATTTCTGGTGCACCTTGGAATTTATTTTGCTGCAAATTCTTCTCAGCTGACGACTTTCCACAAAACTCTTTGCTTTAGTTGGAGCTTTTACTTTCAGATAAAAAAGTTTAATCAGAAAATTCCAGGCTAGCTCTACCACAGAGTCTGTTTGGATTGCATTACTTGTGGGCTGTCTCAATAAAAGCAGACTGTTTAATTTCACTTTAGTTTATAGTTTCTAACATGGTTGTTTGGAAAATGAAATTTCCACTCCCAGTACAATTCCAGTTTCAACATTTGTTTCATCTTGGAACAGAATATTTGAAAAACAAAAAAAAAAGAACAAATTGATTTAATTTTGTTTGCATTTATAGGCTTTAATTTTCCCATGAAATTGTTCAGATTTTGACAAAATCTCCTCTGGAAAAATGACAGAGACTACTTTTTTCTTGTTTCTAATTTAGTTGGGACAGTTAATGAATCCATACTTTGAAATCAGGAAAAGTAATTCTTCCAATGAATTATCTATGAATAACAGAAGTTAAATAGTTATTTTCCCCACATCTTCTTCTATTTGTTCTATTTGCTCTTCAAATTCTCAGCTTAACTTCTCCAATGGAGCAGTAATGGTGGTCCTACTATTTTTTTTTTTTCCTGGATGTGCAAGAATACAAATGAGCCCTTCAAAACAAGTTAAACAGGAGAAGGAGGAGACATATGAACCTGAAATTTCTCAGGATGCACTGCACCCTGCATCAGTGGCCTGCTTTGTACAAGGGTTTGTACAAGAAGAACTCTACTGGACTCATAAAAAATAATGCTGGCAGATGCAGGCATGTACAATCACCAAAATATACTGATCATTAATGAAAATCTGCTGCATGCATTGTCACTTTTAACTCAGTCCCTGATGCATCATTAAATTTTTGCTTGTATGTAACTTGCTACTCCATGCCAGCTTTATACCACAGGCCATTACTCCCTTCTTTTGTAGACTGCCCTTTTACTTGAAAAATTAAACTAAAGACTAATAATGCTTGCCATTTCAATAGTATGACTAATGCCTATGGATTTGAACTTCCAGATGACTTCAGCCAAAATGTCTATGGATTTGAACTTCCAGATGACTTCAGCCAAAGTATACCTATTTCCTCAGTCTCTACGGTGAGGAGGATTATTAGTGGAAAGCAAAATTTCAGGTCTTTTACAGGGAGGAATTCAGCACATTGATATATTTATGAATTCAAGAAGGCAACAAAACTGGGGAAGGTTTATTTTTCATGGTGAAGGTGATGTTTGATTGCTGTTGAATACTTTTCATGTATTTTTAATAGTTAAAATTCAATATTCACTGAAGGATCAAAGCACAACAGGCCAAAGATTACTCTCAGATGTATATGTTCAGCTCACACTTTTCTAGGATCATCTGAAATTCGAGGCACAGCCTTTTGCATTGGGAATTTTGTAACCTGGTGAAGGTGAGGATCTGCAGATTCACTTGGCAGTGATAGCCCTATGGGTACTCTCTCAGTCCACAACCCTGTGCCAGTGGTGCTGCTGGGCTCAAATGCAGCTCCCAAAGAGGCAGGAGGCAGGCAGAAGAAAAGAATGGATATCAAACCTGTCTTTCTTGGGTATTTAGTTTCTCACTGCTGCCTCAGGTTCACAACCCCTCATGCTTGTTCCTCTCGGCTTCTGCGGAAGCGGCTCTCCCTTATGCCTTTTCCCACTCCCTCTCACCTCTTTTTATTTGACAGCTTCAATTTTGTCAATAAAATACCACAATACAATCCTGCTGGTATGAGGCACTGGGTGTCTTACACCCCTCCAAGCTCTGTCAGGGGGGATCAAGCAAGCCCATCCAGTCCCACCATGCCCTTCAGGGGACCTGTCCCATGGCAGATGCTTGAACTCTCAGTACCCTGCTGATCTTTCCATACCTGGCACATCCACCCTGCAGGGCTGCAGGGATTTCTGTTTGCAGGGCTAGACACCACTTTTTCTGTGAGGTGAAGCCCATTTGTCCATGAGGCCCTGCATTTACCATGTGGGCTTCACAGACACAGCTGCCGTTTGTAAAACTATCTATCTTTGCTGCATTAGCCCAATGATACCTAACTGTTAAAAGAGAGCAAAGCCTCACTTTGAAGTCTATCAACTGTGTCATTCATCTGGGACAAGAAAGGCAGGATTTCCAGTTCTCCATCTTCCAATACATATTTAAATGTATTTTAACTCCATTACAAGTGTTTGTTGGAACATGGCTGACTCCAGATTTTCCTCTCTACTGCAAGCACAGGCACACAGAGTCATGAGAATCACTTACTTTCTAGGTCAAAATAATTTTTAATTTCTCCATGCACAGTGGAGCAGCAAGAATGCTTTTCAACACATTTATCCCAGACTAACATGGTGGCCAAGTCAGTTGCTTGTGCAGATATTGGTTCACATTGCTTCAGGCAGAAGAGGAAATTGAATGTGATTTGCCACATTCTAGGTCAGTGTGGTAAACCTATGCCTGTGAATTGAAAGCAGGTACCCTCATCA
This sequence comes from Pezoporus flaviventris, assembly GCF_033815535.1. Classification (NCBI taxonomy): domain Eukaryota; kingdom Metazoa; phylum Chordata; class Aves; order Psittaciformes; family Psittacidae; genus Pezoporus; species Pezoporus flaviventris. The sequence continues at coordinate 15,767,317 of NW_026892595.1, forward strand.
TATTCAGGAGAAGGATAAATTATATGCCTAGAAATTAGAGAGAGTAAAGCTGAATGTACGCAAGTTTTGCCTCTCTGTTTTCCCTCTGGACCATGGGTGTCTCCTTGTTATAATGTCTTTCATTAATTGCATTGTGAGATGCCCATCAGTTTCTCCATGTCATGGAGACAGTGAACGCACTCAGTTCAGAGCTGCAAGTCCCAGTGCCAAAGAGGTGCTAACATTACAGTCAAAAGTCTTGCAGCATCCACATCCCCTCCATGAAGCATTTCATGAGATGGGTTGGGTGAGCAAGTACAGAATCTGTTTTTCACCTGTGAATTTTGAGGTCTACCTAAAACCATGGGCTGAGATAGCCAAAGCTCCAGCTTGAAATGGGCAGCCAGTGGCGGGTGTGTGCCTTGTGGCAGCCTGCTCTCTGCCGGCAGCAGCAAGGCAGGAGCTGAGCACCAGGAAGCATGTGTCCTGCAACAGTAGCCCTGAGGCGAACCTTGCGGACAACGTTTGAGAATCATGCGTGAATAACGGAGCATGGAAATAACACAGCATGGAAATAACACTAGTCCAAATGCTGAGTGAACATCTGGCATGGGGTGCTTTCAAACCATCATCTGTACTTCATTCTGCTTGCCAGCACACATCATTAACTTTTAATGTAAAGAGCAAACAAATGTGTTTGTCAGCAGGATGATTACCCTCCATGCTTTTTTTTCCATCTTTGAGCATGCTAATTATGGTTTCCCCTAAAATACTTTATTAGTGTTACAATTCTAAGCAAATATTTCTGTAACTTAGAGAAGCTCATAAGGACAGTTTGAGTTTTTCCAGCCTTTCAAAGGTTTTGTGTTTGTTACACCTAAATATTTATGTGTGCCCAGCTCAACTGTCGCTACTCCCAAATGTTCCTATGGTGTTACTCTACACCACCTCTCTTCCTCAATTTGCCAATAAGCCTACCATTATAGATCTCTGTGCAAAGCAGCTGGCAAAATTAATCTTCCAGATGAGGACTGTATTTATTGTATTTAGAACAAAAATCATTGAGGGGCCAGGATGACATGCAGGAAATTGCAGCAATTTTGAGACTGATTCAGATCAGTTAATTTCAACACTGAAACAAATAATGGATTTTTGCATCCTCTGTCTTATTCAAGCTCAGCATTGGAACCACCAGTGTATGTCATGGTTTACACCCAGCAGGCAACTCAGAACCACACAGCCGTTCACTCACTCCCCCTCCTTTCCCCCCCCCCCCTCCAGGTGGGATGAGGAGGAGAACTGAAAGAATGTGAGCTCCACCAGTTGAGATAAGAACAGTCCAGTAACTAAAGTATAATACAAAACCACTACTAGTTCTAGTAATAATAATAATGATAAGGGAAATAACGAAGGGGAGAATATAAAACTAAAAAGGGGAAGGAAAAAAGAAACAATAAACACAAGTGAGGCACAATACAATTGCTCATCACCCACTCACCACCACCCGCAGCCCAACTTCAGCAGCAGTCTGCCCTTCAGGCTAACTGCCCCCAGTTTATATACTGGGCATGATGTGCTGTGGTATGGAATACCCCTTTGGCTAATTCAGGTCAGGTGTCTGTCTCTGCTCTCTCCCAGCTTCTTGTGCCCCTTCTCACTGGCAGAGCATTGAAAATTCCTTGATGTGCTGCATCAAGGTAACAGCTAAAACATCAGTGTGTTATCAGCATTGTTCTCAGACTGAAGCTGAAACACAGCACTGCACCAGCTACTAGGAAGAAGGAAAATCACTGTTACAGCTGAACCCAGCACACTTCCAGGAGATATCAGACTTCTGCTATTATTAGCTGAGATCAGAAGAAACTTTTGAATATTGGCTGTTCTGAAGACAAGACACTGAGCTTATAGAGTTATCTTTGCCTAAAGAATCACATGCACAACCCTGTTCTAGATAGTGAACAAAATATGTATTTGAGCACCAGAAAGATGGACTAGAAATGAAACAATCAACTAAATTTTTGTGGCTGGAGCTTGGGTCTCCCTGAATATACTTCACAGGAGCTAAGCGGGCTGTAGCTCTTCTCCAAGACTGCTAGCACCCTTCAGAGCTATATGTGCAGCTCTGAAATAGCAATGAGTAACCAATACCCACAATGAAGCTTTTATTTCTGATAATGACTAGTTCTGGAAGTCTTCAATGAGGGAATGGTTTATAAGGAAGATTTACATTTTTGAAAGCCATCATTACAAAATACTAACCTAGAATTCCAATACAAAATGAAAGATTTTCTGCAACATAGAAAATCATATTAAAAAGATAAGCTTTGGCCTATACAACAGTGGAAAATAAAAGAAGTTATCTTGTCCTTCATGGGCTTTGAATGAATCAAATTCACGCTTAATAAATTCCTGCAATACAGAGCAATTTTAACACATTCAAGGGTTAACAAAAAACTTTTCAGTCAGGGTGGGCCTCTAACATACTAAAGAAATTCTTCAAGTACTTGGACTCCAACAAGCCATGAAATATTTAAGCACAAAAAGCTATTTCCCCAGTTACATGACAACATTGCAGCTTTAAATATTAAAAACAATAGCACTCTATTATTCTAAGCAAGTACAAGAGTTCACTGGCACTAGATACCTCTCATCTTCTCTTGCTGGAATGGTAGAAAAGATACCTCACTATAAAAACAAAGAGAGACTACTGTTGAATGCATACTCCCCAGATCCCTTCCTATCAGAGTATGGTGTAAAGAAATATCTTGCTGATTTATCTATGTAGGTATTTATACAGCGCCACTCTCAAGAGTATCTGGATTTTTGGAGTGAGTAATGCAACAGGGACCATGTGTTTATTATGGGAGTAAGGCACATAATGTGAGATAGACAGGAAAGTTCCCCCATGAGTGTGTATCACTATAGCTCAACTAAATAACAGCAGTGATAATTTTTCAAAACATAGTGAAAAGACAGAAAATATATACTGAAAAGTCTTTGTTCTTGGGTCAAAAAGTGACACAAAAACGCGCAAAGAGTTGGGAGTAATAGCTGGAGAGAAATTCATCTGTGCAACTGTGATGATGTGTCCTGTTTATAAGATAATCTCTCTATCCCCAGTTAGGTGGGGCAGATATTGTAGTAAATCAATTTGGAGGCCAAAGGGCAGAATTAAATGTCTTAGAATACACCTATTACTGAGTTCAAGTAGAGAACCTTCAGAGACAAATACAGCATCACAGCTGTTCATACATGACTCCTGGGTTTCCCTTTTGTCTAAAGTCTGAAATTCCAGGTTTACATTGCATACTTGTGTTTTGGGGCCTGTGCAGCAGCTCTCCCAGTAGTGTATTCTCTGCATTAGTTTCAATCATCTGCCCACCACAGTTCTCATCTTTCATTCTTTCCTCTTCCATGTCTCTCCTTCCCTTGCTCTATGTTAGTTTGCTGCCTCTCCCAGTTGTTTTCTCATACACTTTCCTTTGGCCTCCCCTCACAGCCTGCCCCACAAATGATCCCTTAAGCAAACCAGAAACATAAATGAAGAAAAATGCCATAAAGCAACAGGGCTGTACAAAACCTGCAGTTTTGTTTAGCACATCTGCTTCCTGGGTGTATTCATTTCCATATTGGTGACTTAGGGACAGAAATGTTTTCGTGCTCTCTGCTGCTGTTAGTCCTGCAGAGCAGAACGGCTGAGGGAGGAGGTCTAACTCCTCCTGTGTTTTGCCAGCAGACTTGTTTTTTGTATTCTAGTTGAGTGCACAGATGCTGGGACTGAGTGAGGACTGGGCTAGCTGAGGAGCACCGTGTCCCGTTTGATAGGATTGGCCCCTAAGGTGGTCATCCATGGATGGTAGTTAACAGAAGGAAATAATATAATTTGAAAGGACAGGTCCAGATGCCATTATAGCACTGTTGCCTGGCATTCTTTTTTTTTACATCTGATTACTGTGGCTGATCTGAAAGAGAATAAAGTTGACCCTCTTATTAGGGTCAGCACTTGATCAGTTTCCATGGGCAAGTATGGACAGATGCAAGCTATTCTGTCTGTGGCCCAGAAAAAGCATTGGCTCCATATTCATAAAGCTAGATAGTTCCAGCACTGTGACCTAGTTAAATGTATATTTATGCAGCTTCTGGACAGGAGTAAGCTCACCTTTGCCCAGCTCTGCAGCCAGAAAGACGCTATGCACATCTGCCTGTCCCTGTGTATACCAAAGAGCTGGAATATCCAACATGGGAGAGGCAGTTTCACCCATGTGAAGCCACAGGCATTCCTAGCACTGACGCAGAGCTTCCTATCACTGCTGATTCCCATGTGTCAAGTTGCAGTAGCCCCCAACACAGTCCTCTGTAACAGGGTCCAGGATTGCCTATTAGTGCTCAAGGATGCTTAAAGCTTTTCATTATAATACTTCAAACAAAAGCTATTATCTATTGTAAATGCAAAGTCTAATCTGTGAAATCAGCAAAAAGCTTCCAGTGCTTAAGAAAAAATAAATCAGAAACTGAACTTGACTTTTTCCTTCCAGCTTTGCCTGGAACAGGTCTTGTTTGTCAACAAATGCTGCATAATCACCACAACCCAGCTTCCAGACTTTCCTGGTACAGGGATAAAAGTACAACATGCACCTATCTATAATACTGCAAGATATGAGAATTACAGCCAGTTTGGGAATATTGTTAGCTAGGCCTCATTAATAAAATAAGGCTAATGATTTATTCATATCCAGGACAATAAGAGGACAATGTAGAGCTCTGACATTAATGGTAAGTAGATGCTTTGGGGGAAAAGTGTGAACACTAACGGAAATTGGTTCTGTCTGTTTCAGTGTTTTGTATAAAACAGCATGGGCAATTTTTCTGACCAAATCAGTACATTAGGGACACAGAATTCCCTGTTCTCCAAATTAAAACAGGAACTAGGAAATTATTCAGATTAATATAAGAATATATTATCACTTCAGTGCTTGAGTAACTCTCTCAATCTCATTTCCTTAATGCAATCTTTTATTCTATCTTTTTACCCTCCTTTTCCAGAAGCCTTGAACTTGGTACAGTAATTATGAATGCAGACATTATTGCTGTGAAAATATTGCTCTGAAAACGGTCTGTGAAGATGGTATTTGAAATGGTTACTATTTAAAGCTGAGTTAGCTGTACTGCTGCTGTGCAAAATTATATAACGTGTGCCCTTCCAGAACAGTGCTGTAACTTTTTTAAATGGGTGGTAGAAATATTTTTTCAATAGTGCGGCTTTTCTGCTCAGAAATCAGAGTATGGGAGCTATGCTTTTCTTCCCCCAAAATCTGTGTGCCAGTCATGAAGTAAAGTCAAGCCATGGAATTTCTTTAGTCACCTTCATGGTTATTTGGTGTCTAGATGTTGGATATATTTTGTTTGGGTTACTGGTGATGGGATTCAGCAGTATCAGAGCCTAACCTGGAGTAAAGTCACTCCAGTTCAGAGCAAAGTGCATGCTCCCTATGTTCACAGCTGTTCCAGTATCAGCTGAGACCCAAAAGCCCCTTTTTTTCAGTCTTATTGCTGTACCAGATGTATTGCAAACAGCTGACTTATAGACTCTCTCTAGGGTGAAATGTGGAACAGAAGAGAGAGTTGAAAGGTGTCAAGATCCCATGAAATCCTATGAACAAGTGCTGGTGACCTGAAGGGTGGCAGATGAACGCACACATGCCCTCACTGCCTTGGGAGGGTAAGCTGCACAGGGTAGTGAACTCTGGATTGTAGGTTATGTAGTCTAACATCATATGGCCTGGCTTCTCCAGACAACCCTGTTTTTTTCACCTCCATCCTTTTTACTTCCATATTTTATTATTTCTAATGCCATATCATTCAGAGCTGGTTGATGCACACATTTATTACTTGCAAAAACAACAACAATACAACTTTTCCAAAGCAGTTGCAGTTCTTATTTCTGTCTGCCACATACCTGAAACCCTGTTGAAAAAATTGCTTAGTGGTAGGTAGTCTAGGGGAGAAAAAGGGAGAAAGTGGAAATGCACACTAGCATAACAGATGATTGGGGGTGGAGGTGGGAAGAAAAAGATTGTTCCTTTTTGAAAGAAAATATTTTACAAAATAAAAAGCAGAAGGTTGAATCACAGTTTTTGACCAATTCCAGTGTTACTGGGATAGAGGAACTGTCAAAGTAGCTTAAACCACCATTGTCCTTTCTTTTAAGACTATTATTTCTCCACTAGGTTTGATCATGTTGTCCACAAGATTTGGATCCAAAATCATTATTTCACAATATTGTTGTGCTCTGTACACTGGGTTTTGGGTTAAACCTATCAATAATTACTGTTATTGCTCAAGCTATAAAAACAGATTTTTCTTTTATACAAAGGGTCTGCCTCTGATCTCATTCTTGATTTATATCCACATAAATCAGCAATGGATTGAGCCTCAGCTGAACTGGAGAAGTGGGGGAGCTGCGTGCAATGCCAGTCAGGCCGCAGAAGAAAAAGAGATGTTAAACTGCTCTTGTGGCTGCCCTGTAAATCTGTCCTATAAATTATTGCATCAAAGTCCCAGGAAGCTGCAGTGGTCAGAATCTAGTCTCAAGTCTGTGATGAGGTCTAGCAAATCATCCTGTAATGCCCAGGATAAGTGAGTGCTCCATGGGCTTTTGAAGTGCCTCTAATTCACCTCCTGGACAGGTTAATACTGCTACTTTTTTTAAACCCAGTCAGGGCCATAGGCAGAAGGATCCGTCTTCTGCCCTGTGTTGCCTTCTCTCTCGCAAGGCACAGGAACAGCCTGCACTGTTCTCCCTTCTAGTGGCTCTTCCAAAAGAGTTTTTGTGCCCCATTTTCTCACTCATGATCTTTCTATAGAAGACATCTAATTTCTATTGAACGTTTCAGCAGATCGGCTACTCCAAAGCTTACCCCGTGCAGTCGGAGAACAATGGATTGAGAACCCTGTCTCATGGATGTGCTGTGCATCCTTGTATGTCCTGCACTGAGGAGGTTCGTCACTGCTGAATACCTTTTTTAGCCTTGGTGCCATCTCCTTCAGAAAGTTTCTTCTCACTATTATGCCCAGAGAGATAAACAAATATCGTTTCTTTATGTTTGTACAGTCTGTGACAATGTTGTTACTTCAGAATGTTTCTGTGTCACAAGTGATGTGAGTCTGGCTCCCCAATTGCTTTTTTTTGCTTCATCTGCCTTTCTATAGATTTCTGGAAAACATCAGGAAGTAACTTAATGTCACCAGGCAAGTCTAGGTCTTCCTAGCACTTGACCTTTCAGCCATTAGGGTTTATGTTGCTTGTACAGTTCTCCCTTATATGTTTAATTCACAACTGATTTTCTGCAGCCAGAAATGGGTACAGAAACCAGAAATGGGTTGCCATTATCAGATAACCACCCATTTCCCCTTATAAATCAAGCTCCTCACTAAAACATCAGAAATCTTATACTAGGGTAGAAAAATGAGGCCAAGAATCTTGTTTTAATTTTTGTAATGTTACAGAAATTTAAAGAATTTGGTAGAACTGTCATCAGCAGTCATTTCAGGATGGCTGCAGTTTGGAGGTGCTGTGAATTTCAAGGCTTTGTCTCACACCTCTTATCTTCAGTTTTGGACCTGCAGAAGCTTATTATAAATAATAGCACTTAAGAAAAGAGTCAGTCACTGTCTTTAATGCAGAAATTAAGCATCCACGCTGTATAAATCACACCCATATCCTTAATTATTTTCAACCACAAAACTGTTTCTGCAATTTCCTTGGAGAAAACCCCTAGATATTTCATTTAAGAACCAGTCTGTTAATCTTATTTTTTTTATTATTTTAATTAACTAACTTAATGGTCTTTATTAGCAGTTCTCTTCATCATGGTTTAAAATACAGATGTATGTGCATGGTGCATTATACAATGGAAATTCTGTAAAGACAAATCAACATTTGAACATACTTACAAAGCAAATTATGCAAGATTATTGCAGAGGAAAGCAGAAATGTAGCAACATAAAAAATCTGAATATGAAACCATCCAATTCAAATGAATTGGGCCATTTCAAAATGGTCAAAATATACCGTACACAGCATAGAGGAGGAATGACTCTCTCTTTCTCTCCCCACCATCTACTGTGACTTTAAGGCAATGGTATCCAGGATCATCAGGACTGAAGCTGCTATTTTAAAGTTCAGTGGCTATGTAGTGCCTTACTGTCAAGTGATCAGTCCTCCTCATCAGCTAGTTACCTGCAGTTACAAATAAGGGGTATTTTCATTTGGCAGGCAAGGAAAAGTCCAAATTTCCCTCTACTGCCTTGGGCACATCACATCACTGTTAGGTCCTTTCACATCCTATGGAGGACTGCAAGGGATGGATACAGTGTCTGTCTCACTGTGCGTTAGAGTTGCCCCTTCATTCTTCTGTGTTAAAGGGAGCAAAAATCCTGACCCAACACCACAGACTTTCTGCCAGCACCTCAATCCTCATGTGGTGTGCTGATAAACTGATCTAAATACAAACGCTCATCCCTTGGTATGAATAGAACTGCCACACAAGATCAGTTTTATTTACATCAAGTTAAACAGTATTCTGTGTTTTGGCTGAGAGTTAATGACTTTCAGCCAAAAGCAAATTCTTACCTCTGAGTTATGTAAACCCCCTAAGTAGGCCATTTATAATGTGAATACTAACAGACATGCAGCTTCTATGCAGTGGTGCTTCCAGGTAATGCTAGCAGAAAGATTGTCTAAATATCACCGGAATGACAAAATGATGCTCGATGGTGAATATGAGCTCCTTACAAAGCCCTGTGAGGACATAGCAGAGAGAAGGCTGAAGCTAGGAGACATTTATTTTTAGGCTCTTGGTTTATAAGGAGAGCAAAAGAACCAAGAGGGGAAAACAGTGTCAACAGTTCACACAGACTTGCTTTTCATGTTTGGGAGAAGCCGAGCTAGACTGAAACTATAACTATGATGGGATTTAAGAGTAGACACAATAAAGGCAGCCGCAATCTATACCTGTAACAAGGAAGGTCACTTCTAGGAGGTTTTGATGTAGTGAAACTTGAAAAATATATTCATTTTTGCCCAAAGGCAGTGGCTGGCATGGCAGCTTGGGGACCACAATGGTAATTGTTCCTAAGAGGAAAAAGAAAATGTTCCATAAAGTTCCAATTGGCTTTAAAAGAGAGAAACATTTGAAGGACTCTTCGGTGTTGTTCCAGGTTCAGCAGAAGGAGACCTCTCACATAGGGCTGCTTTCATCTGTAGGTGTTGCTGCAGTCAACACAAATTGCTGGAGAGGGGAATAGGTCAGGGGTGGAGGGAGGCGTTATTGCAACAGCAAACCAAAACTGGAATAAACAGAGCTTAAAATCCCCAAAGTACAATTTTTCTGTAGAACCCTGAGCAGGTGTAAATCCAAAAAGGGGAGGGAGGGGGAAAAAAGGGGAGAAGTGGCAAAGAGGCACTGGGAAGAATCTTCCCGGAGGTTGGTCTTTATCAGTAATTTTCTTGCATTGTTGATTAATGTAATTGAAGTATATATAATGGAAACAGAAAAGGAAATAAGACTTCTTCAGGGACCCATTAATTTCTTAAGGATAAAGTGTTTGAAGGTTCAAAGGCTTTGTTAAAGCTTATTTTAAATTTAAAATTTCCATTGCCAAGGGATTGATTACCATTCTTGCTTTACCTCTGTCAAACAATAAGTTGATCCCAATCCTTTCAAAGTTTGATGGTGATGTATGTACGATATTCAGTTAATTGTAAAAAAGAGGGGACTGTCTTCTATACTCAAGGACAGTGATTTCAAAAAAGGTCTGCAAATGTCCTTTCAAATGTTTGAAATCTTGGAAACCATGACTTGGATCCACTATAACAAGTCCCAGTATTGCGAGGTAACATAATTATTTTTTTAGTATTTCTTCTCATTGGGAAAATGACATAACATCGTACATGTCAATATTTTGGGATATGTACAGCACTAAGTAATAAAGTAATTTCAAGCCATTTGATAGAAATTACATCATCCTGAAAACAGCTCTTGTGGCAGGCTGAGACTCCTGTTTTTCTGCTAAATTCTGGGTTTTTTTAATGTGACCTCATCACCCTGACTCATTTCTCTCTCCTCTAACTGACATCTAGGTCTGTAAGTGTCTGTATGTGTTAGGATTACAGTGGGACTCTTTTATTTTCAGTTGCAGCTCTGTGGCATTCCCATCATAGCAGTAAATAAAAGGATACTTTATTTTTCTTATTTTCAGAACGAACTGGCAAACAGAATCAATTCATGCATATATACAGAAGCAAACAGAAGCACTTAAAAGACTTCTCCATGTAAAAAAATGTAGACAATTAAATAATCATTTTTGGTTTTCAGAAGTTTGACCTTTCAAAGAAAATTCAGACGCTTTCAAATTATTTTAATTTTTTTTGCAATTTCAGGTTAAAGCTAATCTCCAGTTGACAAAAAGAACTTTTCATTATCTAAAAAAAAAAAGATATTTTCATTTATATAATAAAAATAGTAACATAACACCAACCCCCCAAAACCCCCAATCCAGAAACCAAACCAAACCTGTCACAATCAAGATGATATGTTATTTCTATTATGATGGTAACTAAAAACCTCAACTGTATTTCCAAGTCCAATCACAGTGATCAGCTCAGTATCTTAAAACTCACTCAGTAGAACTACAGTTCACTCTACCATGGAGTCATTTCTAAAGCTTTGGAGCACAGTAAAGGAGGTGCTTTCAAAATAAAAGTACATTTGGAGTGTTGGTTGCATTTTTTATTTGGAATAAAATATTGCTGTTTACTCTTAATTTTCCACCCTCCAAATATTTTAAAATGGAGCTATTATTAAAGATTATGAGATTGGCCTGAACTAAAGAATGTGTTTCTGCACTCCAATTTTGGATGGATATCATGTGTTCTGGCTCTCTTATCTGACATGGATGAATTATTTTATTGAGGCAGGAGGCGATGGGGACAGCAATGGAGCCAATGACATAAAATGTTGGCAATTGCAAGATTTTATGAGTCTTAGAATGTTTGATATTTTTCTTAAAGCTTCATCTGTGGGAAGAAGCTATTAATGGCAGCCTGAGGTCCCATTTTAGAAAAAAAAAAGTAGGCTTCATGATTGTAATCACTGGCATGGCTCTGGAAACTCAAACCCAGAAGGCAAATAAAAACCATCAAAATATGCCATATTGAAACAGTAAGATTTTAAGGCTCTCTCCTGAGTTTAGACAATCCGTTCACGACATCTTTGGTGCCAGTGATTGTAGCATCTGTCAAAGCAGCACTGTATGCATGGATTAGAGATGGAGAGAGCAGCGGGGCCAGCAGTGCCTGCTGGGAAGAGGGTGAAGGAGCCCTGAGACACCTAACACCAGCTGCTCCTCTTACCAGCTCCATGTCTCAGCAGCACTTTTACACCTTTTATGTTTGGGTTTTGGTTGTTTGTTGTTTTTTTTTGGTTGGTTTTGTTGTTTTTTTTCCCCCCAGCCAGATGGGCTAAAAACTGCTTTTTTAATCCACTGCAAACTCAGAGCCTGAGGAAGGCAATGTCCCTGCACGCATTCCCTGTGAAGCCTCACTGTCATACGGAGGTGGAGTGAGGCAGGGTAAGTCTTTTAAGATGCATTAAATAGGTAGAGTCACTGTTTACAGTCAAAAGCTGCTTTTTAAGATTTAATGAGTTCTTTATTTAAAAATAAGCAAACAAATTCAGGTCACCTCTTTATCTCACGTAATTTAAGAAGGCAACTCTTCAAGGAGATTTTCTTCCTATATTTTTCCTTCTGGTATCATCATCATCTTGTGCACTGAATCAGGAAAAATGAACAAGTGAGAAATGCTGAACTTGGTTCATCTGATATTTTAGGTGAGTCTGTCATAGCAGGGTATCCCACAGTGCTTTTTAATCCCCCAGCACCACTGCAAGACAGACGTCTCATCTGATGACTCTCACAGAAAGCCCCACAGCAGGTTGAAGGGGGAAATTATTCTTTCCACCTACAGAAAAAAATGTAAACCCCATCACAGGCTGCATGGTATGATCCAGTTTTTGCCTTTTTTCCTCAACAACAGCCATGTATCATCAAGTTTTCTGGGATAAATTATAGCTGGTCTCCAAAGCACAGCCCCCACCTCACTGGGGAGTCAATTATTGTCATGATGAATTGCTCATCTACCCTGTTAGCCTTCTGTAATGAAGATCATTTGAGTGGGTTGCTATGCCCGTAGTGACAAAACTACACTATAGAGAAGTACAAATAATACCTCCTCGCCATAGGTGTCTTATGGTGTAAACTAAGTGAATACACACAACACCAGCATAGCAACAGGCTGGGAGGAAATCTGAGAGGAGGGATCAGAAGGAAATACTGTTCCGGGAAAGTTCAGAAATAGAGCAAGCTATGTATTTCTCTAATTCCTCATTAATCTTCCAGGTTAACTCTGATGCTAGTGAGGCTGCTGATGAAGCAAGTTAACAAGAACACAGGAAAATGTGGTTTGTATTTGGAATTTCAAGGGAACAAAACCAGAGGAATTTTTGGCCTGGTGCAATTTACTGTTTAAATTCCTCTGCTTACTTTCACAGCAAAACTAGGCTGATATGGGCTCATACTACTGCCATACTACTATGGTTTCAGGAGCATGATCTAATTTCTGCTTTCAAACCTTCAAATTAATGTTTATAAATGTAATACTTGCAGAGCCTGAGCTCAGGTGGCTTCTTTCAGGTGGGAAGAGGTGAGGGAGGGTCTGCAAGAGCAGGGTAGAGGGCAGAGGAAACAGTCATGTGGATGGCAGGGAGAGCAGGCAGGGTGCAGCTCTAATGTGTACACGTATATATGTACAGTAGTGCATCTGCAGCTACATGTGAGTTTATGCTGATGCTTTTCTTTCTCCACTAAAAAGCATGTAAGCCTTGTGTCTGTAAGTAACAGTGTCAGTAGCAATGTTTGCTTTGGGTTTACTATGCCCAGATACAGGGCAGCGGCGCAGGAGAGGGATGGGGGGAACCTCCAGTCCTTACATCACATGCTATGGAGCCAAGTGTGCTGGGAGACAAGGCCGTATTTGCAGTGTAATGCCTGGCCATGTGAAAGTGTGGGAAGAAGTTGGGGATGAGAGATACGGGGGTTTGAAGGGTTGAGAAGCATCAACTCTTCTTTTACAGCAAAGTAGAGAGATACACATTTAACAAGTTGGACCTCACTGATGCAAATTGTCTCATGTTGTGCAGCTTCCCCGAGTTATAAAGCTGTGAGCTACCTGTCAGAATATAAAGGTCTAAACTGTCCCTTTTTTTAATATACCTGTTCTCATGTAAATAATGAAATACAGTAATAGCAGAAATGAAATATTTATTGTCACCCTGAATAAAAAAAATATAAAGCTTTCAGAGAAGTCTTAAACCCCAAGGTGAGTACCTGTGCTCACTTGAGTTAATAGATGCTTTCTAGAGCATGAATGTACCTACCTTCAGAGCAACCCAGGTACTTTTCAGTTAGCTGGAACTGGTGTATGGTGCTTGCTACATCATGTGTTGAATGAAAATACACAAAAGCCTGCAGCTCTTTTAGTGCTAAGTAAAAGCTTACAGCTTAATCTCTTTATTTAGCACTGAACACAAAAAGGGACAACTCACAATTCTATTCAACTGGCTCAGTGATAGTACAAATAATGTCTGAGTGATGCCAGTGGTAAGGTGATGATGACTTTAACCACCCCAGACACACCTGGAAGAGTTTGTCTGTCTGCTCTTCTTTCCCACAGCTCGGGGAGCAATGCATTTACCCAAAGTGCAGGAAATCAAAGATGCAGGTTCCTTTCTGAGCAGATTGAAACCCATATTGCAAGAGATTTCCCACCCTCTTCATGGGGGCCTTCCTTCCTTCTAAAAATTGTGCATTCATTAGCTACAAGAGAGAACTCTACAGTGCAGCGATCCTAGTACCGGTGTATCACTTGTAACTGTGCTATTTATGTTCGATACACATCAAAGTGGAGCTGGAATGCAAGACTCCAACAGCTGAGATCTACCTGGGAAGCTCTAGAGGCATTCTCAGATTTGTGCCTGGATTCTGGCCTGATGCAAAGGCAACTCTCCTCATAGATTATCAAAAGGACAAAAGGATAAGGTGACTTTGGTGGCATAGGTGTTAGGGTTCAAATCGCCCTGAAGGAGGAGGAGAAACCCAGAACTTAGGTCAAGTTAATCACTGAGTGGGTAAATTATGTGCCCAACATGGTAACTGCTCACACAGCATGCACACCCTGCTGTGATTTAGTCCTTTACTTTAAGGCTGTTCTTACATAATGGTGTTTTATGAGTTTGCTAAAGCAGCATCAGCTGAGATGTCTACTAGTTTAAGCATTTTAATGACTTTTGGCTAAACCTTCATAGCTAATAGTTAAATTGCCAAATGCTCCATAAAACAAATATGCAAACAATTTGCTAGTTAATCATCTATCATAAATGGACTTACGCAGCTGCTGAGATACATAATTGCTGTTTCATCAGGGTTGGTACATTATTTACATAATTCCCTTACTGATTTTAACATGTTTTTTTTTTTTTCTCAGAGAAACACAGAGAGCGAGAAATGCTAACATAATGTCTCATTAAATGCAGCATGTTAAAGAGACAGCTCTGGTCACAGCTGGTGGATAACAATAGCGATTTTCTTTGATGTATTTTTAAAAATCATTGAAATTTGTATATCTGCATATTTATGTATATATGCATTGTTATTTACTTATACAAAATAGTTGTATGTAGAATAGGCATCCAAATTTTTGTGCTAACATATTCAAATTAAGATCTGTTAAAAGTGCAGAAAATAGGTCTTTTATGCAAGTGAGAAAGATAAAACATGAGCAATAAAATATAAATCAGCATTTTTTTCTTTGATTCTGTTCAGTATTTTTGATTAAAGAGAGTATCAGCTGCAGATAGAAACCGAGGCATACAAATTAATATGTTTTCTGGAAAAGCACATCAAGTGGTTTGGGGGTGGGGGGGGTCGGTTTTTCCGTTTTGTTTTCGCATGGCAAAAATCCCAATTAAAAATGGAATAACATACCCTACCAGTGTTTTCTAGTGAAAGTGTTAGGAAAAAGTGATTGATAGCTGTCTGATTTTGTACCTCCTATTCTTTGTCAGCCTCTAGAAAACTGGTGAAATTACTCGAAGCCTAGAAAACTTTAATGCTAAAATGGTAGTTACTGCAACTGTAGAAATAACACTAGCAAGGAGAGTACATGCAACACCTAGGGCTGCTTTCCTTGAAATGTACTTTTGTTTGAATGGAAGCCCACATAGAGTGACTGGATATTGACAGTATTTGTATCAGAGAAGCAAGGTATGGAAAGTAAGAAGATATAGCATGTGGTTTGTAAGTTGTGGGGGTTTTATTTTGTTTTGGTTTTTTTTTGTTTTAAAGTTTGGTTTGCTTGCATTTGTTCTCTTTTCTGTGTTTTGTCTTTCTACATCCAGTCTAGAAAAAGACTCCTCCTTATTTTGGGTATTATATTCATGCCTTTGGGAAACAGTTTAAGCTCTCTCCTTGGTCAAATGCACAATAAGGAAGCTGCAAAATGCCTGGACTCCCCAAATTTAGCAATATGGTTGTAAGACTTGGTAAGTTCCAGCTTTTGTGTGGGTCTAGACTATGGGGATATTTACAAGGAAGACATTTCCATTCCTCTGCTTTGCCTTTTGCTGGCATTTCATCCTGATTCTTACTCTGCAATAACGAAATATTAAATTAGCTTTAGTACAATAAACTCTGTGGTTTAATTTACCAAACAGTAGAGCCAAGAGCTATGCTTTTTATCCTTCCCTTACCAAAGCTTTGTGATATTTTTTTTTGTGATCAGAGAGAGCTGTCTTTCAGATGCTGGGTAGAAGCAGCGTGCAGTTCCCTACTGCTCTTTGTCTTTTAGGTATAAATCTTAACCTCACTTAAAGCTGACTTCTGTAACACCTACCAAAACTGCATGGAGATCATTGATGTTTTGCTGGCTTTCAGTCATTATAACCTGACTTGAATTACAAAAGTGATTGAATGGAGGCAACAGAGTTCTGTATCTTACTCTGGTATTTCCACTTACCTAACTTTAATGAGCAGATCTCCAAATTACATGCATGTAAGGCCAAACATTCAACACTACAAAGCCAAGAATGCCCAAGTAATTTTCCTGATCATCTCAGGAGGGATAAAAACTCTGAGTTTCTGGTAGTGGGTGACTTGAAGCAACCAGCAGCAACAGCATGTTGTTTGTGCCACTTGCTGAAAGTACTGCCATGCTGGTTTTATTAGTGGCTTGACAGGTATTTGCTGATAGCACACCGTTGAGGCTCCAGTCCTGGGTCCTGTACTGGTGAAAGTGTCTTACACACTAGTGCTTCCCTTTCATTCTTCCCCCCATTTATCTATGGCACCTTTGCTGCCATCTCCTGCCACTTCTCTTCTTCCTCTTCTGCTTCTGCCTCTGCCTCTCGTTAGTCAGAAGTGATACAGCCAGCAGCTGAAGTGGGGAGGACTTCCTTATCCAGTGTGCTTTCACACGCTGAGGCTTTAAAGTTGCAGAGCTGGCAGCTGGAGCAGTTTGCACTGCTGAGCTTCCCAGTCCCCACCTGAATGAGTGCTTCCTGGGCCCACATGGATAAAACAGATGTCACCACCCCTCAGCCTCATTCTTGGAGCCAGGAAAATTACTTTTGCCAAAAGTTTCTCCCAGAAAATCAGCCAGAGCCAAACAAACACCCAGCATGATTTTCTTCATTGCTTAAAGATGGTTTAAAAGTTCTAAGCAGCTGCAAACAAGTTCTTCTGCCATCTCTGACACAAAGTTGGAGAGAGTGAGGGAGCATCACTCCTGACTTGTCCAAGCTGCCAAGTACTGTGGGATCCATTGACTACCAGAATATTACAAAACAAGTCCTCGATATAAAGCATGCACTTGTGGACTTGCAGGCAAAAGGTTCTAGTTTTTATTTTTCTTCGTAATGCAATGATTTCATTCCTTTCAGTTTGTCAAGCACTAATATGGACTTGAACTTTTGAGTCCTATCTCTTTTATTTCTTCTTAAGCCAGGGGTCAAACTCTGTCCTTTAATGCACCCACCAAGTCTCACTAATGTCGGCTTTACTTGAGAGGATGAAATAATATGATTTAGTCCCAGAAAGCAGACCTCAAAGTCAGAGACTTTTATAAGTATACTTCTTAGACCAAAGCCTTTAGCAGGTGGATTCTAAGGATTTTATTATGAGGAGCTTGACATGGAGTGGAAACTCTGAGCCATGAGGATGTGCCCTTTCTCTCCGCTAGGCTGTCATCAGATGTGGTGGATGCTGAGCTACAGGTCCTCTGCATTTGTTCCAGCTGATATCGATGCCTGTCCACCTGCTACCAAGCAGGCTATGAAACAAAAACCATAGCAAATATCTTCTACAGTAAATATATTTTCTAGAATGAAACTGTGGGTGAGGTATGTAACACCAAAGTGTATCCAGAATAAAACAAATTTAAATACCTATAGGGTATTTAAGTGTTTATATATGTAAGCGAGGGAAATTACTACTTTATAATCAGAACCATATGCCATACTGCATTCTTGCACACTGGATTGTTACCTTTATGAAGAAAAATAAACTGAAAAAAATGCAGTGGGCTACTACCTAACTATAAATTCTACAGACTTCAGGGTATATACCTGCTAGGCTTTTTTATGGTGTTTCTTGTGAAAGTGACTGTTCTGTACTGTATACAGAACCGTTTGGCAGTGTGAGCCAGAACCTCAGCTGTTGCAAAGAGATGTAGCTTCAGGAGCAATCTGGTGCAAGGCTGATTCCCCTAAGCAGGACATCTTGAATAAATGTATCTTGTGTTAGGTTGTTGTAAATCTTCTTACAAACAGCCAGCTTTGTTTCTCCTTCACTGTGTAGGGAACAGAGCTCCAGGTGCAGCAGAGAGTGTTTGCTCTTTACTAAGGTACAGAGTTGTATGCATCAAATCATTTTCATACGTAGGTGGTCAGTCCAGGATAGCGTCCTTGTATGGCATATGTCCTTCTGGACAAATCACAGTTCTGATCTCAGCCATTGCCACACAATGCCCACCCTGTAGGCAGGTTTAAGTGTGTTATGCTGCATCTTTTGTTCTTCTTCTTTCCTAGAGTGTGCAGTCATGTTTGCTGATGACCAGAGAAAGGGTTTTTCTGCAGCTGAGGAAGCTGCCCACTGGTGGCAGTCCTCTGACATCAGGGCTCCTCTGGATACTCCCCAGCGCCCCCAAGAGTGGTGGCACTGCACGGTGCCTCTCCCAACAGATAAAGGGTGTGGAAACCATCCTGTAAGGGGACCTAGGACAAGACCAAAGTAGTATCAACGCTGTGCTGTAGTTTGTACCCAGAGCCATACAGGTGGCTGGATTTCCTCCGTCTGTGAGAGAAGAGAAGGGTTCAAGGTGCCTCATAAAGGAATAAAGAAGTACACAAAGCCGTTGCTAAAGCACCTGCTGAGAAAGGTGATGCACTGTCAGCTGCCTAAACAGTATGAGGGGATAAACACAGATTTGTGGCCACCAACCCAAACTTGTCTTCAATGGTCCTGAAGGAAGACTAACCCCATTGTTCCCTTTCTTTTTCATGCTAGTCTGATTTGCAGTCATTCCCCTTCTGAGGTGTCCTTCCTCACAGGTTCCTTCTTTTTTCAAAATTACAACTTTAGAGCACTACAGAATACCTTAAACAATAAAACCAGCTGTAGTGCCATGTGAAAACTGAGTGCAATCCTCATTCATTTGCCTCCCTGTGCAGACAGTGCCTTACATAGAGTTACAGGTTTACAGTTAGGAGGTACATTACCTACTGTTGTCTGAGAGGGCTGGGAGAATATATTCCATGGTTAATACATCATAGTGTTGTTCTGTGAAGGACATTTCACACCTCAGCGTTTTATTAGGCACAACACAGATGTTCAGCAGTGAACTCTTTCTTAGAACATTTCCTAGTACAAGCTTGAGCATGAGTGAGAAAGCTATAGATAGTGAAAAGCCAACAAGGCAAGAGGTATGGGACGCTATCAACACCCACAACTCCCAACAGTAACGGAAAAACACTATTTTATGGAAGACATTATATAGATACAGATTGAATTTGCAGTTTAAGTCATGGGAAGCATTGCATTATATTTCTAGCATCAGAAAACATAACTGGCTTGCTCTTTGCTCTAATATAGAAAGTAAAACCCTCTATGTCTTATGGGATCTTACAGTTGTAGGCTGTAAGCTGCAGGACAGCGTGTATGCCCATGGCTTCAGAAAGCAGGCAAGAGCTGACCTTCTTCCAGATTCCACTTTTTTATTGTTGTTTACATTATTGTGCAGATAATATTTATGTGAATATAGAAAAAGAAAAAGAAGACTGGTTTTATTAAAGTCATAGATCCACGGGGTGAGAAGTGAATTCAAGAAACACTCCAGCCACCTTTCCATCCTCTCCATCCCCCAAAGCATGGTAAGTGCATGTGTCATCCCTGCTCCTGGAGACTTTGTGATTCATTCCCTGCAAATTTAGTGTTTCACTGTTATTATAATAAAATATTTTCCATTACTAGGGGTGACCTGTGTGCTGATTGTCAGAAATAGGCTTTTTTCTGCTGCCACATTGACTTGTGTTCAGCAGCACACTCCTTATGCTGCACCTGGCAGTTGTTCTGTGATCCTCAAAATGGTGCTGCCCTGTGCAAAGTAACCCACAAGACATCCTTCATGAGCAGACAGTTGGTGTCCTCCTTCAGCTCTCCCCTGTCTCTGAAGTGGCTGCAGCTTTCCCCATGCAGCTCTGGTCACAGCTGTGATACTGGCCTTGTAGGTCAGTCCTAGCCTCCTACTCTTCCGTGCTGTCTACACTGGCTTGAGTTGTCATCATGGTATATTATAAGGATTTCCAACTTTGAGCCCAAATAGGCCAAAGAGAAAGAAAACTGAAGGGAGAAAATTCTGGTGCTCTTGTCTCAGTTCACTCATCCTCTGTCACAGTGTAAATAAACTTCTGTGTTTACAAGTGGGTCAGCAATACCACCTCTTTCACAGTATCCAAGTTGTCCCTCTTGATGATCTTGAAGATCTTTTCCAGCCTAGCTAGTTCTATGATTCTATCATTCTTTCCTCTCTTGCACATTTATGTGTGCCCAGGTAATCCAAGCCTGCTTGCTCCCTCCAGAGACACAGTTTGTTTCTGTTCAGCAGCTTCAGAGCTGGTGTTGCAGATGCTTTAAGGGGTTTAAAAACATCTTTCCACCTTCCCCTCCCCATTCCTTCTATACTTCCTGGTTATGGATTGAATCAGGAGTACTGAAATGCTTCCTAAGAAATTTCCAGTAACACACTGATGCTTTTCCAAGATTTCATTGCCAGTAAGAGTTAGATGGAGTTTGGGCCAATATTAATGTTTACAGATTCTTGAGTGAGCTGAACTGAATTTGTCAACCTGAACTGTCTTACATTCACTGCAACACCTGTCTACACAAAGGCACTTTTAACTCTCTTGCACTCATGACTTCTCATATCTTGTCAGTCATCATGGCACACCTTTCACATTGGAAAGGCTGACAGAAAAATTAGCTTTGATCCTGTGAGATAGTCACTTTTTAATGGGAAATTAAGGCAACAAAAGGTACTCTGTGTGACTCACTTGCTTAGATGCAAACATCTAAAATAGGTCAGAGCTAAATCTGTGCTAATCTCCCTGAGCTCCCTTGCTAGTCGAGGGGGCAATCTGCAGGAATCAGAAGTGGGCCAGCTCATCAGGTCCCACCAGTGCCCCTTTTTCTCTGCTGGTCACCAAGGCAAGACAGTGTGGCTAGCTCAGAGGTACAGTGCAGAGGTACAGTTACAGTTAGGATAAGATGAATCCTAAATAAATGAAATTGTTGAAAGCTGTCTTCTGGTAGAGAAGATAGTGAGTCAGTACTGAGAAGCAATTAATAGCAATTCTCTGGGGATTTACTTTCTCTCCCACCCCCTTCCTTTTTTTTTCTGTCCTCAGCTATAAATAGAGATGAGTAATTTGGTGCCCGAAGCAGTCACTTATCTAATCAGTGTCATCTCAATGAAGTGTACAATTAATTTCTGGTTCAAAAATGCCAATTGATTGTAATATTCTCATTGTGACTGAACAACTGCAAAACATGTATTAATTCTTGCACTGGCATGTGCAGGCAGTTAGCAGTTGTGCATACTCACCACACTGATCTCCCAGTTAGTGGCAGAGGGAGAGAGGAATCTTCCTGTAAGGGTCAGTCTGAAATGTGAGCTCATGTCAGCTCACACATCATGGATTCTCTCTTCCCTCCCTTCTTTTCCCACTTGTGAAGTTCATTGTTTCCCCATGGGAAACACAATTTAGAAACCTGGTGGTGCTGCAAGGCTGGGTAACAACAGCCTGTGCCTCCTGCTCAGTCCAGCAGCGTAGGAACAACCCAAGGCTGGCAGGACACTACATGGGCAAAGGGAGCTCTGCCTAGTATGGGCCAGCACTGCCTGCAGGTCTTGTGGAAGTTTCATGTGTTGTCTTCACCTAGGAAGAAGGGCCTGGATGTGCGTGAGCCTGAGGAGGGTGGGAATTACCTTAGAGGTCTAAATGCATGGTAGAAATACTCCGATGGGCTTGTCTGTCACAGCCTTTCCTTCACCACGTAGTTCATTGTGGAATGCAAATATGAACTGATAGGGGTGAAAATGGAGTTGCTGTTGATCTTTAACTGTTTCTGACACTAGAACTCAAGATTTGGAAGCTCTGTGAGTACTAAAGCATCTAATATTTGCATATCATCTTGCATTTTTTCTTAGCCCATTTTCCTGGGATAACAGCTCAGGAACTGAGCAAAGTTTGAAGCAGTCACTGAAATGAAATTCTTCAAATGAAATCTGAGATTAAAGAATATAATAAATGCAGTAGATAATAATAATGATGGCAATAATAAAGATCTAATATTTTCCAAAGGAAAACAAGATTTCATTTTTCACTTTGCATTTGCTGCTCCCATTGAAGGCAACCTAAAGTGCAAAACAGGTTTACCAAGATGGGTCATGCTGAACTAACATGATATCCTTCCTTGACAAGGTAATAGTTTCGCTTTAAAGAAAAAAAAAGATTTCTAATGAGAGAATTGTAGTATTAAACGTATTTATCTGGTTTGCAAAATGCAGTTGACATGTCACATAGAAAAGAAGTAGTTAAGAGGAAGAACATGGAGATAAGAGACGAATTCTGAAACAGATAGTGAGCTGGCTTGAAGGGTGATGGCAAAGGAACATGCTGCTGGAAAAAGTGCCAATGAATAGCTCCTGTAGGTGTCTCTGAAAGCTTAGTCTTGGGGCTGATCTTGCTTCCTATTTTCATTAATCATTATGGCATGTAAAATAGAATGAGCTGATGAATGATACAGAATGAGAGGAGCTCAGGTCTGAGAAGCAGGAAATAAATGCTCTTATACAGACAGACCTGAATAAATTCAGTTGTACAAATGCAGTGTGTACACAGTGTGTCTGTACAATACAAGTACAATACAGACTCCTGGTACAGGCTGGCAATGGAAGAGACAAGTTAGTTGACCATGTAATGGTACAGGATATTGGAAAAAAGAAAATATAGGGACATAAAGACTGTACCAAGGGCCTCCTATACCCCATTCCATGAAATATTTCCTGATGCATACCAGTTGCTGGACTGGTTCTTTATTTGGTGAAGGGGCAACTTTCCAAGTTCATGTTGGAGTTTGCTGTCACTTTTGACACCATTCAGAAGACAGCTCCAGTCTTCACGCTGGAACTCATCCTTGAGGGCCTTTAAAACACTCATCTAAATTAGGAAAGCAGCAAGACTGCAGCAAACAATAACAGAGCTCAATGGCAAGTTTCTGTAAGTATTGTGCAATTACTTTGTAACCACTTCAGAAAAAAAAATCAGGAAAATAGAAAAATAAGTAAACATTGTGACTTACTGGCACTCAATTTCTTCATAGGAGTAAAAGCTGTTAGAATGTGTTACATAAATAAAGTCTTTGACAAAAAGTAATATTTAAACATTACAGGAAAAATTAAGAGTATGAGCAAACAGAAAGATTCCAGAGGCTGTCTAGGTATAAAACCAGCTACTATGTTACAAAACTGGTAGCAAGTTCTGGTTTTAAGGCCAATGAAGACTACTGAGCAGTGTTTTTTAATCACTCTGTTTTTTTGGTCATGTCTCTTTAGAACTTCCATGTTATCTTTAGTTTCATAATCCAAACAATTCTAAGTTATTTGTAGAACTATAAAATATGGAGTTTCTCTAACTTAAACAAACTGGACAGCAATCACAGCCCTGTATATACATTTTACATTCTTCTGTCTATTTTTTATGGTGGTATCTAAAATAAAAAAGATAATAAGCATATTTCCCAAAAATTAGCTTCAGAGGCCTATGAGCTAGTAAAAAGTTGAACTCCTGTTTTCTTAGGAAATACAAAATAGAAATTACTTAAGGATTACTGTTATTCTGTAAGAAAATCTCTTTTGCGGTCACTAAAGGCAGGAAAATAGCCATACTAAGCAGTAATTGCACTCTCTCAGCTGCTCGGGTCTTCTCCAGCAGCTAATAAGGAAGAGGTCCGTCATGGCCTTAGGTGGTCAGTTGGGTGCAGACAATGTGGAAATGCTTATGTAAAAGCCCTTCCAAAGGAATTGCTCAACTGTCAAAAGTTCATTGCTCCTGGCCAGGGATGGAGAGCTATGAGCATTTGCTCCGGTGGAAGACCCAGTCTTGTAAGGTGCATAGCATTTTTTTTCTATCTGTCCAAATTGAGGTTAAATGCTGCTCATGTAGCATTATTAATTCAATGTTTCAAAACACTTTGCAGTGGTTAGATGGATAATTTCCTTCCCCTCTCCTTCACTTTTGCACCAAAAAAAAAAAGCCTTTAAAAAGACAAAAAATGGAGGTCCAGAGTTTGACTTAGCCAAGCCTGGGTGGTGAAGACAACCATGTTCCGCTCTGTCCCTGGCAGTGTTCAAGGCCAGGTTGGACGAAGCCTTGGGTGACATGGTTTAGTGTGAGGTGTCCCTGACCATGGCAGGGGGGTTGGAACTAGATGATCTTAAGGTCCTTTCCAACCCTAACTGTTCTATGATTCTATGATTCTATTATTAGTCCTCTGTAGACTATTTCCTAGTGCTAATGTCACTCCAGTCATGAAGTATGATGCTAATGTTGGACAACTAAAGCAGGGATTCTGTGGTATTGGTGCTGAGCACCAAATTAAATTCTTAAGCATTGAAAACCGTAGATGGAATCATTTGTCTTTTTGCCCTTTCAATCTTAAACCATGCAATCATTTAGATTGTAAAAGACCCTTAAGATCATCAAGTCCAACCGTAAACCTAACACTGCCAAGTGTTCCACTAAACCATGTCTCTAAGTGCTATATCTACATGTCTTTTAAATACCTCCAGGGATAGTGATTCAACCACTTCCCAGGGCATCTTTTTCCAGTGCTTGACAAATTTTTCTGTGAAAACAGTTTTCCTAATATCCAATCTAAATCTCTGATGGTGCAGCTTGAGGCCATTTCCTCTTCTCCTAACACTTGTTACTTGGGAGAAGAGACTGACAGCCACCTTGAGACAACCTCCTTTCAGGTAGTTGTAGAGAGCAACAAGATCCTCCCTGAGCCTCCTTTTCCTCCAGGCTAAACAACCCCAGTTCCCTCAGCCACTCCTCACAGGACTTGAACCAAATTTAAACGACTCAAATACATTGTTTGAATTCATTAAATATTTCATCCCCTTCCAAAAAAGCCCTAGGTGTGATGCATGAAAACAATGAATAAATAATTCAACTCAATCCCATGACTTTGTGCGTTAATACATGAAGCCTCTGACCCCCTACAATATAAATGTTTTAGTGATTAAAGAGGCATTCTGGCATAAATAGGTCAAATGCAGAGCTCCGGAGCTTCCTTCACCATCTGAATCTGAGTTGGTAGTCTTTCTCTCCTTAATTGTAAAATCCCAGAAATTGAGGGAAATACAGAGAAGCCTGAAATCCTACAGCACTATACCAAATAAAAATAGAAGCCTGAAATCCTATATACATAGCAATGCTTGACTTCTTTGCAGTTTTTCAGGTGTTGTCATGTTCTGAACTGTTCAGCCAGCATTCTTCATACATTAATAATCAAGAAGAGAGACATTAAAGAAATGGAAATATGTGAATAATACAAGAGACAAGGGAAAAATAATGAAAGCAAATGTCCTTCACCTGATGTTGGGCATGATCATTTTGTCCCTCTGCAAATAAATTTCTGGCTTTAGGTTTGGTAATAAGTCAGTAAGTTGCTTATAAAAGCTACTGAAGACAGATGAAGACAGCTGTACTTCCAGATAGCTGAAGTTCTGTTTTACATAGTCCTGCAGAATTAAGCCCTTTAAGATGATAGCCAAAAGGCTTCTCAGCTTCACTGTGTTACATGGGATCCCTGACATTCCCTGGCACTTGGAAAAGCTGCAGCAAAAGAAACTTGAGAAAACTGAAGTTGTAACCTCCCTGCATAGCTTTCCCAGTCTCACCTCTGCTGGGAGGTCTGAGTCCCTGTTGGTAACAACAGATCGCAGCCATCAACAGCCATGGAGAAAAGGTGCTTTAATCAGTTTGCTATACCCTGATCATTTAGTATCTTTCTCTAACCCAGAACCAACACTCTTTTTTATTTGTTCTTACTCCCTTGCCATCTTATTTCCCTGCAGTGAGAATTCCCCAGGCTCCTGTTGCTTGCACTGGCTGCTTCCCAGTCTTAGACAGCTAGGATATTAAATTCATCCGCACTGGCGTGCCTACAGCTAGTTTGCATGTTTTGCCACAGAGTGAGGCAAGTAGGGACCCTAAAGATCTCTTTCACTTTCCTGCCTTGCTCCCACTCTGTCTGACTGCTTACCTCTCAGCCGCAGAGATACAAAGGCTAATAGTTACGTCAGGATGTGGAATCAACACCTCCGGGTAAATTTTGTACTTTAGTAGTTTTATTTATATATTAATATTATTTAATTTGACAGAGAAAATGACTGAGGAGGAAGTCAGGTGAAGAGTACAGCTTCACTTTGTCAAATGTGGTCATCTGAAAATTGTATTTCAAAATCACAGCTATTTCTGGTGTGATGTGATTGCAACACTTCAGAACCCTACCCATGAACTGCCCAACTTGATTTTTTAAATTAAAGTGTTTCTGCCTAATGATAAGCTCAGTATATTCTGATTTCCGATATCTGTTATCCTCATAAAAAAGACACTATAGTCAACCTAGCATAATGTGTACCCACAGAAGAACATTCCTCCCAATTGCTTGAATGTTTATTGGAAGAGGGAATGACTGCCCTTTTTCATGCCTTCTTCACTGACTTTAGAGGTAGGCTATTATACCTCCAAGCCCTGGTGAGATAAATTGCACCCCATGGTGGCCAGCTGGGAACTCCAAGGGATCAAATCTCACATACTCTGTGTGTCATTCAACGTCCCTGAAACTCCCCTGCATTCTGATAACTCAACATCTGGTATATGCCACACATTTAACAGATATTTAAAAGCAATAGGCAATGCTTACAAAGAAAGTACAATGTCGACACCAGAATAATAGCTAACACAGATATACTTTTAAGAGAGAAAACATAGATTTCTCTTGCTTTTTCACTAGTTGAAGTTTAAAGAAGCACATATTCCAGACTGGATTTCTTTACAGATATTTTCCCTGTTGGTTTGAACTTGGCACATCCTGTTCAATCATGCTTAGTACTGCTAATATCCAGTTAGAAGTAGTGATTAAATCTTCTTAGAAGAACAAATCTTTTTAATTATGAGATATCAGTCTGGGAGGAGAATACGTATGCTCAAAGAAAGAGAAAAAGAAATAAATGCTGAAATACAAAATAAGTATTCCATTTGATCCCAATACAACCAACAATCTTCACTGGGAGTGACCTTCTGGGAAAACTGTGCCCTTTTTATTTAGAAATACATTTAAACTACAGAAATTGAGCACAGATTTTTGGGCACCACTGGTTGCACAGTGCACATTCGGGGTTTGTTTTGACCAACTGTGGAAAGAAAGTCCAGTGACAAGTACCTATTTGCATGCTAAATCTGGATTTGTACAAATAAATGACGGATTGAATATAAGCACACATCCATAGCAATCTGTCAAAAAGCAATTTATGCCTTATTTTGCAGGCATGTTTTTTAAGTCCAGCTGAAAATATTTTCCTTTTCCCATCTAGCCTTAAATAGAATGCAAAAACCCCCTAAAAAACCAAAACCTACCATTTTTCTATTTGAGTGAAGAAATACATCTTTGTCATTTAAAAACTTCACACTGTGACTGTTTCTTGTGTGACATGCAGGGATTCCATTCTGGCGGAGGACAGGAAGGCATCGGGATTGCCAAGTGGAGACCATGAAGGGTTCAATATAACACTTTTGGCTGACCTGTCTGTAATCTCATGTGGAGCCCTAAGTACCTAGCTCCTGGGATTTTGCAAATTTGTTCCTTCCTACTCAGCTCAAGCAGAAACTCCAGCAGTCTCGAAGTTAAATTTGGATTTACAGGACAATAGTTTCTGTCTTCATCTACACAGACTTGATGTTTTCTTTATTGACAATTTTAGCCTGTGGATAAGCTATCTTTTCTGCACTTACAAAAGGGGACATGTAACACCTATTCTGTATACAGTTAAGAGACTTATTATCTAGCATTTTGCTTTCTTCTCTAGCTTCCTGTCATGCCTCAAAAATGTGTATAACCTCCTTTTGTGAGTCATATGCCTCAAAGTTGTAAAAAAAAAAAAAGATAGTTTGTAAGCTCTCATAGGAGTAATCCATTAATAAAATGGCTATGGATTTCCATCCAATACCTGCCCATTAGCTAGTACTGCTTTACAATGTGGAAATATGGACATTTCCTTCCTCCAGTGAAGATTTCTGTATTATGGGCATGGTGAACAAAGGAAATGACTTTAATTTTCTGTTACAAGAGAAGGTCTGTGTATTACCCTCTACTTAGAAGCATTTGATCTGCAATAGATTCCATGAAAAGAATGAACTTGCCAATGTGAGTATTTCTGGTTACGTGTCTTTGTTTTCATGCTCAGTACAGTATATCCATTCTCATTTATGAGTGCACCAACTTCCCAAACCTTGTGTTATGTTAACCAGAATGGCATTATTTCCTCCCTTTTTCCCCTGGCGGATGTAGTTTGAGGAGTATTCATTATGGTTTTTTATTCTTCCTTGTAATAGGACCGTGCTGACACTAGTTGTTGAATTAATGAGAAGAGGTGTCTTTTTGTATTTTCTCTCTCCTGTTCGCCCTGTCCTCCCACCCCTTCAATTACTTTCTTTGAGTGGAGATCTGCTACTTCTTTGTTCATGAATGATGTGCTGGTTTTCAACTCAATTAGTACAGAGCATCAAAAGAAGTTTGTCAGGTGGTGTCACCTGAAGCTCTCCCTCTCACTGAAAACACTTTTATATACTGTTTCTTCTATACATTGTGTAACCTAGTCAACAGCTAAAATAAATACAGTGTCCCAAACTAGAGGGTATGGTATTTTGTAAATGAGATATGAAGGTGATTTCCAGCTATGGGGCATAGATTTGCAAAGGCATTTGTGCACCAGTTCCCCAGAAAGAGAGACAAGAGGATGTGGTCGTGGAAGTATAATAGCTTAGCTTTTATTCTCTTTTCACTAGAATAGAGAAATATCAGAGAACTGCATGGATGTCTGTATTATAAAGCATAACACAGAAAACAAAGATGTTTGATTACATATCTGACTGCTTTTTGAAAAGCTTGAAGAGTGGTTAGAAAGAAAGACAGCATTAGAACTGGCTGAAGAAATCTGCAAAATGAGTTTGTACCTGATACATGATGGCACATGGCCAATGAAGCAGGCAGTGGCAAAAGTTGGGGTTCATTATGGCTTTCAATTGCTCTTTTGAAAGTTCAGGTAAACATAGTGTACACACTGCTTGCAAAACGTTCAGGGTGAATTTGCTGTGAATTTACCCTTAGAACTGTAGCGCAGCTCCAGATTTTCTACATCCCAGCGTTGCTCCTGAAGCTCTGTAAAACAGATTGATGTTAGTCACTCCTTGGGAGCAGGGACTGTGCTTGGACCACACCAGGTTGCTCCAGGCTGTGTTCTTCAGCTGGCTGCTATCATTTTTTACCAACTACAGATAAAGACATGGCTCAAAGTTGCATGGAGGAAGCTATCTCTTTCTTCTGACCTACCCTTGTGCAAAGCATAAGGAGTGGGAATTGTAGAGCCTTGTGTACTCATGGCAATGGCAAAGAGGCACAGCCCTGGGCTAGGGAATGTCACAGTAAATTCACTCCTTGCAAGGAAGAGTCACTGTCACTTTCTAATGGCAGCCCCCTTTGTACTGGGGACTTTTCTAGATATGATTTCTTCTATAAACAGAATGGTAAAAGATGCATCGTGATGCATCAGAATTCATCCCATTGACGATTTTACTTTCCCAAATCTTCAGATATCAAAGTATATAAAAATTTTATTTTACTATAAAAGGTTATGTTTCAGATTCAATGGGATTTTCAGATCCAGTGACCATTAAAAATCAGAAATAAATATTGCAGGGCTCAGATAAAATCCTTGTCAGTAATTTACATTCTAAATATTAATAGCTGTGATATAAATTAAAACCACTGTCCAATTACACTGCAATAACTGCAGAGGACTGAATGCACCATGCAGAGACTTAATTGGCACTATTAAACTTTGTACTAATCTTTGAAATTAGTCATGGTTTTTGAACTTTTGCTCATTTTATGAGCTATATAAACACAGGAAGATCCAGTAATTTGCTTTAGCTCATTCCTGATTTTTTCCCAAAACTTTGAGCTTTGATTAATGGTAGTTGGTTTTAAAATCTTCAGTTTGGAAGTTTTCATATATATTTTTCAGAATAAAATCGTTTTAAACCATAGTAGAAGCATTTTAGCTGAAATCTCAAGGTAACCTATTAATTTATACAAAAGTTCTGAAAAACTTGTAAAAATTCAAGAATTTAGGGCAATTGCTTACTGGTTCCATGAAGGTGCCATAGTACATTAGAATGCTGTACATTTAAACGAGACACTCTGAGGATAAAATCCTTCAAGACTGATAGCAATTTATTTCATATTTTCCAATGCTGATCTAAGAAACTGCTCTTTAAAATTATTTCTTAAATACGTAAACAATAGATGTCCCTTCCAGTTTGTGCTGAAATATGTATGACAGGAAGGAATGAAATGGAATGGCAGAAGATCTCATTTACTACACTTTTTACAGTTGCGCATAGTATGACCGAGTTATATAAATAAATGACTCATTGCAGAAAGGTCTAAATTTTGTAAGCCAAGCCAACAAACTCCAACTGGTTTAGCTAAAATTGATGACTTTTTTAGAAGGCTGTTCCATTATGTCTACATGTATTATAGGCAGATCTTTCTATTGATGTTCTTACACTCAGATACATACATTTTGCCTTAATGTCTAATGTCCATAGACATGTTTATTTGAAAATTGTGGTTTTGATACAAGATGTCACGCATAGTGTTTTTCAGATCATTAAAACCAGCCAGATCACAACTGTCAGTTTTTAAAGGAGGTAGGTCTTGGTGCTTCAGAGTAAACTCATCCTCACTTTAAAGGATCTGAAAGCTACATCATCTGCTATAAATGCATGTGTATGTTTAAACATACAGCATAGCAGTATGCAGAGTACAGGAACACACATGTTCAACACAAAACATGACTATGCCGTCTGAAAGAAGAGACCATGTGACCCAAAAGGATTGTACTTTTGTTTTCCCATCTGTATTTGATGTTTTCTTATCTGTATTTGATGTTTTCTTTTTGTTCTCCATGCTCTCCCTTTAGTTTAGTTCTTGTAGAAGTATTTTCTTCCTTTACTTTACTTTAACTGAACAAAAAATAAACTGCATTTTTCCAGTGAATTAATAACTACCTACTGCTGTGCAGTAATATATAATCAGCATAAAAAAGGGACTCATTTAATTGTTTAATTATTACCAAGAAAAGGGAAGATAAGCAATTTGTAGTATAACATAAATAAGAATTGGTACTTTTCTGTATTCTGTTTGCCCTCAAGGATTGATCTCATTCTTACTGGCTGGATGTACAAGGATACACAAATATTTGCAACATCCCACACAAGGGTCTATCAAAAACATAGAGATAGCTTGAGTGGACGTCAGTGCTAAGATCCCATGAGATAAAGCTATTTTTATAAAGCTCTCTTTTAATTGTGATGTCTAAAGGATGTGTAAGGATCAAAGTTACTACCAATAATGCTACATATCTCAGAGCATCCTCACTTCTCTAAAACCTTCTGCTCTGTAGTTCTTGGAACTCAATTGCTGCAGGATAATTAGAAGTTTAAGGACAAATGTTTTGAAAACAGATGATCTCAAAAGAAAATCTATGGTAACAGATTCACAGTCAGTTACACTGTGAATGGTAGTAATTAAAGACCCACTCTTTTATCTGAGCCCTAAAATTAAATAAATGAACAATTGTGCCACAACTTAGTGCCTAATTCCTCAATCCTGCCATTGCCCTGTGGAGGTGATATTAGGTAGTTACATCTCCATCAAGATGTGGTTATATGTTTTTGGGTGCTAGAAAACAGACTGTGTTCATCCCATGTCCAGTTAAAGAGGTTTCCAAGGAATTGATTTAAAAGATGTGTTCTGTCCTGAATTGTACCAGTTCATGCTCAGTGATACACACCTATGTGCATCTGATCCAGTAGAAGGAAGTAGAAGTGACAATAAATACTCTGATACGGCTGTGAGGATCTCTGCCCAGTGTGCTGCTTGTTTTACAGTCATTAATAGAGAAATAATTCCTTTTATGCCTCTGCTGAGCAATGGCTTCCTTCTGATAAAAAGTGCTAACTTTACTATTTTTATCTGGGCTCAGAATTAGTAAAATGTGAAATATTTGCTGAAGATGAAGCTGAGTCAACAAAACTCATTGCGTCCAAAATGTACTGCTGTGTGGGTGTTTTTTCTTCCTGAAATGTTAAGAGGTGAAAAGCTAGTGCTTTTATGCAGCATGCCATCCAATCATCTGAGCAATTACTTGCTTAAAGCAAATGATGTCTAGATACTGGGGAAAGATAAAGTTAAAAGTCAATTCATTAAAAATGTTTTTCTCCTCAAGAAATGATTTGTTTTTTTGAAACAAATCAAACATAAAGGGTAGGAAGGAAGAAGAAAAATGTGAAATTTTGTCATACCATTTTAAGTTTGATTATGTCACAGAGAAAGTAAATGGCAATAGAGTATAAAGGAATCTAATCCATAAAGGAAAAGAAAAAGGTTAAAGAAGTCAACAGTAATTAAATGGTGATTGAAGCTGAAAGAAAATTGCCTGTGTTAGCTGAAGGCCATTCTTGCCTTTTGGGATGTTATGCATTGGTGAAGAGGGGAAAGAAAGGTTTTTCTTGTTTTGATATGGAAATATATGTCACATCTTCTTAGCTTATGGTGCTGTGACTCAAGACTGCACTGAGTTTCTGGTAAGCTGATTGTAGTGTCCTAAGCATACTTGTGGGTATTGTGTAAAGATAAGATGCTCTAACAAAGCTTGGCAAGGTCAAAAGGCATGGGAGCTTCAGCAGTTTGCTTGCTGTTTTGTCTTGGGGCAAAAAAGAAAAGCAGACTAAAGCAAATGAATCTAAATAGGGGTACCATTGATACATCCATGTAAATGCTGTGAAATACGCACTGCTTGGGCATATATTGATCTATCCACCACACATGCAGAGTCTGGCTGTTTGGCCATCTCTTCTGGAAGGATACTCGGATGTGCTGGCATAAATTGGTGTGAAAGGAACTTACATTGACACTGAATCACATAGAGAAGTTTTTAAAATTTCAACACCACCGCCAAGTACTTTAAGTTTTGATTAAGTGCTTCAGTGGCTGCATTTTATAAACTTCTGTCAGGACATGAAGAAATGAAGCTAAATCTGTGCCTCTGTTCAAGTTAAATACTGTCAATAACAAAAGTATTAGCTAATGTCACTGTAAACAGAAATTTCCAGCCCAGGTGAGAGTCCACTTCATAGAAGTCTTTTATTCTTGCAAAGATCGGTGCTACTTCCAGGCACCAGAACCTTATAAGATGGGATATAGAACCTGTTGTGAGATACTGAGCACAGGCTGTATCTGGGTCCTATCATGAGATGTGGAGCGTAAGTTGCAAGCAAAGCTCAGCACTGTGCAGGAGAAGATGTTGTGGTTGACTGTAGCAGAAGAAAAAATGAACTAAGATAATGAGTTATAAAACCAGCAATACTTACTGATTAGAGACCAAATCTTCAATGATTGTTCTGCCACAACATCTGTTCACATCACTGGGAGTACTGTGTAATGAGTCAGTATATCATGTTTTGGCCATAGCTATGTAGATTTGTTAAATAAGTAGATTAAAATGAGAAAATCAAGTAATTTGCATTACTTAAAGAATAACAGACAGCCACAAAAGGTTCTGAGCTACAGTTTTCATGAGCTTTTTGTCACTAGAGAGAGCTGTAGATACATACAATTAATAATATTTAGATTAAAAAATACATTAATTCCTCCCTCTGTGAAGACTTAGGACAAGTATAACAACCTTTCCTCTTAAAAACCAGCTGGGAATCTTTCACTTCTGCAGAGAATATGGCACTAGCTGCTTGCCATCATCTTGTTTGAGCTTGTCAAGTATAACAAGGGTAAGAATTATTTGAGAGGACCACTTCAAAAGTAGCTCAGAAAGGAAAGTTGATTTATTATTAACAGGCATTAGTGATCTGTATTTCTCACAACTAGCTTCAGGAAGTAGGAGAGTAGAGACACTTTTCACATACTTTAAGACTAGGATGAATGTCAGCGTTCAGGTTTCCTCCAGTTAAGATGGCAGGATTTCAGAGTATTTCTTCTGTCATTTCTGGTGTGCAGGTACCTTAGTTGTAAATCCAGACCATTCACTCAAGTGCAAAAATATCTATTAAACTATGGTACAACAAATGGCTTTGAGTTTGCTTTAATTCAAATATATGTCCAGTGGCCATAGAAATATTGCTTAACTTCATAATTAAAGGTTATTAGTATTTCTATCAGTCTTTAATGATAGTATATAAGTAAAATCTTGCATCCTATCTACCCAGCTGCTTAGGTACAGGCTTCATGATGCAGCTCTTTTATGCACTGCAGATCACTTTGACCACTCAATTTATCCCTTCAGCTTCATCAAATTCTCCTCTGCATACTTTAGTGTTATAAGGGCCCCAAAACCAACTTTTAACTTTCTTTTAGGACACCCAGTATTCTAGGACCTATTGTTAAAAGGATATTCACCATCTTTTTTTCCCATCAGAAAGGAGTAATAGATGAACTATGAGGACAAATGGGTATTAATTCAACATGAAGTCTTCACATTTAGAGATTAAAACACAGGAAACTTTAATACTGAAATTCACTGTATCTAGGGCAAGAAGGACCTGAAAATTTGAATGCTTAAATTTTAGGCATCCTGAAACTTCAGGCATCTGTTTGTGTTTTTGCTCTCCAAGAAGAGCACTGTGTAAAAGGAGACTGTCCTAGTGTGCCTGTGGGGGAGATGTGGTCATGATTAGTGCCAGCAGCTCAGTGAGGCTTGGAGGTGACGAGAACTCTGTGTAGCTCTAGCGCAGGAGGTCCTGGCCATTTTGTGTACACACCACATGGAGCAACTCGCTTATCCCCTGCATATCAGTCACGGTAACTGTTAATGGACTCGCTCTTAGCTTATATCAATGTGCAATGTGATTTTTCTTTGAGGTTTAAAATAGCTCACATTTGCTATGCACAGGTGGTTTATGGCTGTACAGAGCGTACAAATGATCTGTAGCTCCTCTGACACTGGGGTTTCAATTCATCTGTCTAAATGCAATCACCTACTGCGTCAGCAGGTACATCTGAGCTTGTCACTATTGGCTCAGTGTATAGTCCATGAGATGTACTGTAGACTTCTAAAGTGGGTCAGATGAATCATTCCTCAGAAATTCCCTTTTCTCTCTGTTGAGCACAAGAGGAACTGAGGACGACTAGCTTGGATGTAAACATCTACATTGCAAATGTTTAGTTAGGTGATATAAAACCTGAGAGTAAGGATGAGTTAAAGCGGTAGGCAGAAATACAGTGGGAGTTTTGACAGTCTCAGGACTATATAAACATTGGATTTAGAAACCTAAGTAGCAGTTAGTGACATAAAGCTATTTGTTGATTTAGCCATTTGGCCCAAATTCAAAGACAGGCACCTGAAGTCATATCCAAACAAGGAAAGATCAATAATAAATTCTGGTAGTTCGAAAGTTTGAATATAAAAATTCAGTATGGTCAGCAAAACTATTAAAAATATTTTTGTGAACAGTAGGCTTTCCAGGCAGCCTGCAGGACTACTTGATGGTCATAATACAGAAGGAAAAGTTCACTTCAGAGAAGTTAAATGAATTATTTGTATCAGTGTTCATTATAGAAGAAACTAAGGACGTTCCCACTCAGGAGTATTATTTTTGTTGGGTAATGAGTAGATTATCTCTTTGATATTCAAATGACTGCAGAAAAGGATAACGAACAAATGGACAATTGAGCAGTAAAAAAAATTGCCAAGAGCAGATGTTCTAGGCCAGTTGTTCTAGGCCAGTACGAGGATGAAATAGCTGAATTATTAGTGAGGGTGTGTAATTTCTTGCCTGGAATTGCCTTAGCAGCAGGACTGAAGAGTGCCAAATGGGATGTCAGTTTTTAGAACTTGTTCCAGGGAAGATCTGAGGAACTGCAGGCCTGCAAGACTGACATCTATACAGGGCACATCAGTAGCATGTTTAATAAGAACAGAAATAATGCACATCTGGAACTACTCCATGTCTATTTCCATAGAAGTATTGCTTTATAAATGTAGAGTCCTTTGAAAAACAAAAACCTGTGTAGATAAGGGTGATCTGGTAGGGAAGGTCTACTTAGATTTCCAAAAAGCTTTTTACAAAATCCCTCAGTAAAGATTTTAAGAAAGTTAAACATCTGTGGCCTAAAGGGGAATTTTTGTTTAGATGAATACCGGAATGAAAGACAGAAAACAGAAGGTAGGAGTAAATGTTTAATTTCACATTGAAGTGAAATCACCAGAAGAATTCTGCAGGGACTTCAATATATCTAAAATGTCCTGCAAAAGGGATGAGCGCTGGGGTCAAGTTTGCTAATCATACTTAATTACCCACAACATCAAAGGACAAGGGCCAAATGTGGAGGACTTTATGTCACTAAAAAAGTAGGCGGTAAAATGGTGAAGGAAATTCACTGTTAATAAATGTGAAGTGCATGGAAATATTCTAATTTCATCTAGAAAATAAATAGTGGGCTCTGAGATCATCTCACCAGTCAGGAGTGAGACCTAGGTGCAAAGGTTGATAACTATGAAAATGTCATATAAATATTAAATGGTGAAAAAAAGCAAGTCAAACGCTATTTTTTTAAAATAGTAGACCAGAGAGCATCACTACACCACTGTACAGAGCCACGATCTACTGATGACCTAAGATTCTGTAAAGCTGTGATCTCCTTGTCTCAAAATGGATGCAGCACATATAAACCAGGTTCTAGGCAATGAGGTCTGGAAAAGAGGTTTAGATCTACGAAATCACCAGAGTCATCAAGAGCTAGATGACGTTTCTTCACAGACTCTCCCAATGCCAGAACTAGCGGGCACGCAGTGCAGCCAAATGGAGTTGAAAATAGCTGAAAGCTGGATGTGAAGCTTAGCGCGAAGTATCATACAGACTTGACTTGCTCTTATTCCTCCATGGGCACATGCTTACGTCCACTTCTGGAGGCAGAAAATGGAGTTAGATTGACATTTTATCTGAAGTAGTAGGGTCATCTTTATATTTTTATATAAATTTTATATAAATTTAGAACATAAAAAATTGTGTTCTAAATACATGCAGGGTTTGTCAACTAGGGTGCTTGAGGACTTTCAACCTTTCCATGGGGTAAGCAGCTGGTAGATGGAAATGAGGATCACCCTTTGTATAGGAACTCCAAAGTCAATTCTTCTTTTCAGCTTTTATAAGGATACTGCTGAGAGTTTCACATTGGAAAAGGCAAGGACTGAAAGGACACAGAAAAGAAACTGCTCTTTAGTGGCACAAAGGGATGTCTGAAGGCCAATGTTAGCAGATTGGCTGAGTTGCAGTAAGATTTGTTCCTCATCTCTCTGTGGATTACTCAGCTTACATCTAAATAGAATATTTAGGTATGCGATGCATGCTTGTGCAGTGTGTGCTGCATACAAGTCCAACACCCAAAAAATCCAGAGTAGTGTGTTTTGCTCGTTGAAAAGATAATTGTACATTTTTCCAGTAAATAGGAGGTATGCTGCTGGATATCTCATTTTAAAATGTTTGTATTGCTCTGTTACGCTTCATTTTCCTTTTTAATGAAGTATAAAGCACCTCATTTTCCCTGGCCAGTCAACCTCACCAGTTCTACTGAACTGAGCTTCCAGAAATAACTGCCAGAATGCAAAAGTTGAAGGGGATTCTTATTGTTGTTTTAATATAATTGCATACTTGACAACCTTGTCCTTTAGTTTTGCTCTAAATCTACACGATGGTGTATTTGACATCAGAAATGGAAAGACTTATTTTGTGTACAACCATGATAACCATGATAATCTGGTTGTAGCCTTAGTTTTCCAAACTGATCTAAGACAAGTGATTATTTCTGGGATTCACATATAGAAAAACATATGGAACTCACCAGGTTTCTTCTCAGAAGTTTTTGTTTTGTAGCATGGGGCCACAATTGTTTTATATTTTAGTTTCTTGCAATGCGCAGCAACCATACGTTCTGGGTTTGGTTCTAACTGTTATGTTTCCAGATTTCTGTAACTTTATATTATGAGGGGATGCTTTGCTTTGAAATGAAATAAATTACTCATAGAGGAAGATACCACTTAGCATGGTTGAGTATGTTAACTACTGATCCATGGTAAAGCCAGGAATATTTGTTGGCTAAGGAGTACTTCTTAGCAGTAACAAGCATGCCTTCTTCTGTTACATTAAAAATCTTCAGTATTAAATTCTAGATCACCTGAAAGAAAAAAAAAATAAATTCTTTTTTTATGTTTTGATGAAGAGACAGTAAAACTTACATAAATTCACAAGAATTAATGGCAAGTATAAAGAACAAGTTCCAAATAGGATATGACCAATTATCTTCCATACAAACATGAGTCCAAATTCTTTAATTCTGGCAAGAAAAGTAGTCAGTAAATTGTCCCCCTTTATAAAATTATGAGCTCAAAGGAAAAACAACCAGACAACATAGATATATATTATGAAACTCATCACCAAGGTATGGTACAGAAGCCAAAACTGTAAATGAGCTTCCAATCTAATTGCACAAATTAATGAAAGAAAATGTCCACTAAGTCCTATTAAACCCAAAGACTTTAGGTTCCAGCTATTGTAGTCCATGATTCACAGATTGCCAGGAACCAGCAGGATGTACCCGTGAAAGGAGTGTGGAAAGATTGCCTTACAAGCATCTTTTCCTGAGAGGAGTCAAAGCCAAAATAGTGAGGTTTATGTCCTCCTAATCACAAACAATACAAGCCAAATTTCTTCTAAGTGTAAACAGAACTGGCCTGACCCACCTTTCTTAGGTGGCTAACTACCTAAAAACAAAGGAAAAATTAAAGACTTTCAACAGTTTCTGGAATGATCTTTAAGGACTGATTGGACCATATGTAAGTAGTTGCAGTACCCTAACAAAGCAACCCAACATTTGCAGTTATCAGTGCTATATTAACAAAGCATAAAGCATTTGAGCTCCTCCCACTCCCCAAGCACTGAGCTGCTCTCCTACTGTAAGTGTTTTTGGAGAGCAATTGTGATCTCAAGAAATATTTAATTTTTGAAAGAACTGTTTTTATTCACAGTGGAACAAGCCTGAATTTTACAGACTGCCACCAAAAAAAAAGTTTTTTGTGAATAGTTGGTGAAAGGAGCCTAAGGAAAATGTGTACCTAATCCTATTAGCTGACTTAATTTAGAATTATTAAAAGCCTTGATACACAGGATTTAACACAATCTTTCTAGCAGGGTGTGATGTAATCTATTTTTGTTCCTCAGCTAGCAGATGGCTTACCTTTAAGTAATTTCCAATATGTTAGGAGATCAAAAGCCATCCTTACACCATGGAGGCAGTAATCGTTCCTCTCTGCTGGGGGTTTCTTGGTACTGCGGTGGGGATATGCAAAAGCTGCTGGCATTTCCCAGCATAGGAGGACGACATTTCTTCAGACTTTGAAGTTAATAATCCTTCAGAAGTTGAAAAACTGATAGATTTTCAAAACCCTTTTAATGTTCTATATGCCATGTGCTAAAGTAAATATCTGTAAGTAATCACTGCGGACTAGTGCAAGAAGTGCTTGCACACACAAGCGCAGGGTATGAGCCGTTGTGGGTTGTGTGAGGCACACTGCTCTACTGCAGCAGGGCTACTCCAGGGAGCAGAGGGTCTGACTGGGTGGCACAGCTCACTCTCAGGACCCTGCTAATCAGCTTGGTGCACATCAGAATGCCCTGCTGACCCCGATCCTGAAACACTGCACAGCAGCCCTACATGCACTCAGCATCCCCTCTCTGTGCTTTCTGTTGACAAAGCTCTGTTTGTGGTAGCATAGATTCAGTCTGATCGCTTCCCCTCTGCAGAGAGAGCAATGTTTTGTTTTCCTGCAAATGAAGATTCAGCCCTAAAACGCCTGTTAGGTGGGTTCAGACAATAAAAGGGAGCTGATTAGGACTGCTCATGGCAGCCTCATTGATAGCATGCCATGCAATTTCCAAAGTAGACATGCTGAATTGTCTGGTATTTATCCCTATGTCAACTTTATAAAGTAATTTCAGTAGAGATAGTTTTACTTTTCCTCCCTGGATCAGTATTCTCCTGCTGTTTGGTGACAAAGAGACCATACCACCCAGGAAAGAAGAGCACCATCCCAGTAGGGAGCAGTGGTCTGGCCAGGCCCTTGCTTTAGAGCAGGGGGCTCAAACATTTTGAATGAAGTGATTTAAAAAGCAATTTATAAAAATCTATTTTAAAAAATTGTCGATTGGGCACAAACTTTCCAGCTTCTGGTAACATCCTATTTCCTCGGTAATGACAGTTTTTGCTATTCTAACATTGAAAAGAACAGTTAACATCACTCGTACTCTCCCGATATGATTTAGCAGTTGGAAAACTTCTAATCAACTCTTTCTACAGCCATAGGGTGCAAAAATTAGTATTCAGAGATGCTAATGAAAGGGTCTGTGTGTAAGTGTTGCTAATACTGACTCATTAGCATTTTTAAATAATGTAAAATTCACTCTGAAATCAGGTTACCCTGTACAAAGGCCTACGATTACTGAAATAACTGAAGGCCATTTCATGTTAAATTAAAAATAATACTTGAGTTAAGCATATTTATTCTTGAAATTTTAAGAGTCCCACTATTCAGGAGCAGGAAGCTGGTGACTGAACACCTGGAAAAATGTTTGCTTTTGCCAGCTGTAGCTTCTCCACAGGTGCAGAGAAGGGTTTTTTCTTCATTTGGACTTACTCAAGTCATTCATTCAAGCTGAGAAACTGATCGGGTACTGAAAAAACAGGAAAGTTTGTTTTTTTCTTTCAGTCTATGAATAAAAATTGGGTGGCAGAGACTTGGATGTAGTAGTTTTAAACTCTTAAAAGGTAAAATGGCAAGAAAACCTCAGGGGCACTAATGAAATGCAGACCATATTATCATAGTCGATTTTAACATATTTTGATAGCAAAAATCATAAGTTTCCAGAACATTCCAATTGCCTAGAAACATTTTTACAGCACTTTCCTGTAAGCATCCAAAAACAATTTATAGGCCACTCTTGAGCCAAATATTAATCATCTAGTTGGTAGGGAGTATCATATACAGTTTTATGAGCATAAAACAGAGCAAAAATAAAGT
Source organism: Pezoporus flaviventris (assembly GCF_033815535.1). NCBI lineage: Eukaryota > Metazoa > Chordata > Aves > Psittaciformes > Psittacidae > Pezoporus > Pezoporus flaviventris. The sequence continues at coordinate 15,808,463 of NW_026892595.1, forward strand.
CTGAAAGACGTACAGATTGACATAATATTGTTACAAAAATACATATAAGGCACACCTGCTGTGCAATGCAGCAGATGTTGCCCAGGCAGTTTGAGGTGCCCAGAGCTGACTACAGCCTCTGGAAGCTGAGGCAATTGCCTTGGGATGCAGCTGGATGCCCATCTGGGTTGGCAGGAGATGACCCCTCTGCAGGGTGCAGGTAGGAGTGTGCTGGCTTTGCTGGACACAGGGGAGCCCCTGGCTCTCCATCCCACCATGCAGCCTGGGATGGGGTGCTGCGTGCAAGGCAGCTCCAGGTCCCCATGGCTCAGGTAAAGCTGCTGCTGCCGTGTCCATGCACCCCAGAAGCACAGAGGATCAGGAGGGCTCATTAGCTGCTCTCTGCTGAATTCAAGCAAGTGCAGAAACCTTTCTTCACTGTTTAACTCCCCCAGCAGGAGAACTGACTCAAAGAAAGGTTAGGGCAAGACCGCATCAGGGTTCTCTAGTGAAAAGAAAGGAATTATACTGAAAGCATGGCCAGGAGTATTGCCTTCATCCAATTTACTTCTGCCAAGGTTGCAGTGAATACAGCAACAGTTTCAATGTGTTCACAAGCTCAGGAATCAGCTTCATTTGTCCAGACATGAATACAGGGGAATATCAGACATGGCACACTCTGGGGCAGGGTTCAGCAACTGGTTGCTAAGAATAGGAAAGAAATGTTGCCAAGGGTACTCTTTATTTGCAATAATGAAAAATCTCTTGTAAACAGGCTAGTATTTTGGGCATACTGCAAATGTCTGTTTTACTTGGGGGAACTAGAGACAAAAAAAAAGACAAAACAGTAGTTGATGGTAACCATTTTTATGCTAACTGTTGCAGTGAGAACAGTCTCCTGATATCTCCCTGGGCAACCCCAACAGCCTGGGCTGGAGCAGCCCTGACCCTCACTCAGAACCCTTCTCTTGTCTCCCTGTGGTTTAGGGATGCCTAGGGCAAAGCAGTGGGCTCAGCTGTAGCTAATTCTGGTCTTCTTTCCCTGAAAGGAAAGTTCCCTGTGCATGGAGATTTACCTGTCTTCTCTGGGGCTTCTGCAGCCAGACTGGCTGTGCACCACCTCCCCTTGCAAACCTTCACCTCCTGCCTCATAAATCCTCATGAGGATTTCTGACACCCTGTTTCTAGGTGGCCTGTATATCCCTCTCTCCAGCTTCTGCTTCTCTCCCTCTGTGGTCTCATCTGTTTGCTTCTCTTTTTACCCACACTTTATACAAGCACATACTTTTTGTTCTGTCCTGTTCACCTGTCAGACTCCAGAACTGAAGAGCTATCCAGTTTATCCCTATTTTCAAATTAGGAAACTGAGGCACAGAGCAGGGGTGTGATTTATTCAATGTAACCCAGGATCCTGCTGTTTCACTCAGTCACCTCTGCTTCTTCCCTAAGCTCTTCACTTTTAATAAAATGAGCCTTTGCTTTGACTTCAATATCTATTACTAATGAGAAACCTACACTTAGGGAAATTAAAGTTAAATTGTAGTCTCACTAGCCAGTGCTTGTAAAACTCAATCTGTTCAGTCAGGTGGAATCAAAAAACAGGTTCAAGCAATAATCATGTGGTGTGTGACCACAGAGGGAACAACAGTGAGCCATCCCACATTAGGAAGACACCTTGTATAACTGGGGAAATCAAGTAAGACTTCTTTTGGTGTTGTGTGTCTTGCAGAAATATCTTAGTGCAAAGCAGCCTCTCTTTCAGGTATGGCAGCAAGGGAAATCAAAAAGCTAAATTAGCAATAGGTGTTTTGAGGAGGAGTATGAATCTCATAGCCATTAAAATAGAAAGGAAAAATCTCCTCTCTGATTTACACCTGCATTTCTACTGGGTATTCTGTATTCTTTCCACTAGCTAACCGGGATTCGATGCCCAAAAGGATCAAAACAAATGAGTCCTCAATAGGTTGTAAATAGGGGATAGATAAGGGTCCATGCCAATTAAAAAAATGACCATGTCCTCATGTTCATAGCTCAGTGTCTAGGATTCAAGTCCCTGTCTAAGCATACATTTGCAAAATACAGAAATCTTAGCAATGCTTCCCAGGTATATTTGCTGCCTGAAATATGAACTGAGGAGGAACCTCAGGCTGGCATATTAGCAAAAGCAGAAGACACCAGTTTCTTCTGAGCACAGCACAGGGAACAATTATGCACAAAAATCTCTCTGATATGTATTCCAGTGCAGGCCAATGGCACACAAGCCGTCCCATCCCAAGCTGTCTGGACATAAAGGGCTTGTCAAAATGAATATAAGATGACTACTGTGTGTCTGTATATATATAAAAAAATAGCACAGCACAGCAGTGACTGCACAGCGCTTTCTGTATTCCTACTGTGTACCAGGCAAAGATTTTTCAGTTCATACATCATTCACAACTTGCTACAGGGATTCCACAAAGCCAGTACATATGCTCTACACAAAGGAAGGGGGAAAAAAGGAATAGATTCAGAAAAGAAAAGATTCTGAAAGTATGTCTGCTGGATGAGTAATCAGTGTCAGGGCACTAACAATACACAAAGCTTAGCAAGAAACAAAATAAATAAGTAAACAGTAACATCACCTCTACCCTGTCCAAGCCACTATGAAACAGAGTGCTACCTCTGATACCACAGTGTGTCTCTCATGGCAGAGAGAGCAAGCAACAGCCAAAGGGGTTTCTTCCTGTTCCTCCCAAGAAGTATTTGCATCATTTGGCATGCAAAGAGCAAGGGACAGGAAGAATGAGTATTAGAAACTGGGGAGGGGGGCGGGGGGGGGGGGCGGGGGGGGGGTGGCAGGGGAATTCAACTCACTGAACTTCAGCAATCTACAAGGTAGGTGTCTCATCTAGGATACTTATTTAGGCTCTTTTGTAGTGTGCAGGGAGAAAGAGGCCCATCCAAGGTCTTCTTTTTTTTGCAGGCTACTGTGCAAACCTGACAACAGCAGAGGTGAACACAGATGGACAGTGGGTGAGCACTATTGTGTTTGCTCTTTGATAGGATACCTCCCATCACCACCAGAGACCGAACCCCAAACTTCTCCTGCTGAAAGATTCTCATCTTTTCTGCAGAAGAAAGTCTAGAAAGTCTGCACAGGGACTCACCAGTGGGCCTATATGGGTAGTGACACAAAATGAGAGAGTCATTGGTAGTAAAAGCAATTTAGAAGGCAAGTTTCCAGCTAGAAGGTTCAAAGGCAGTGGCAGGATGGAGCAGATTAACATAGATCCAGATAACCTTTTCTGGTTAGATCCCTTTGGGGGATTTAAAACAGCAAAATGAAGGAATTCTTTGGCACAAATAACTGGTGAAACACATGCAGCTGTATGAAAGGAAGATGCATCAAAAACAAACCGCCTTTTTATCCTTACTCCCCAAATATCTTGCTAAGAAATTACAGTAACAGCTAGGGTGATTGACAGCTACAGGTAATGCCTGGTGTTGTGTTACTTGATGCACCATCCTTAACCCACTATTTAAGTAAGTTATGCTGAAAAGAAAATTTTGAAAGCCTTCATATAGCATTTATATCGCTACGGGTTCTATGCCATAAGCAGTGGTTAAAAAGTAGTTTATAGATCCTATATTACACACAAGGCATTGCTGAAGCACAGTGCCAAGCCCAGATCTAATCTAGAAATGTGTTTTAACTCTGAAATGAATACTGTAATGCAGACTGCCTGCTAGTTCTGTTTCAACCATATTTTATTTCCTGGGGTTCTGAGCTGATTGTAGCAGAAAAAGGTGCCAAGACAGTCTCTTGTATTAAAATATATGGGTTACATATGCACCAAGTTTTATACACAGTTTAGACTTAAATATCAGCAGTATAAGGCATGTTGGGATGTAAACTGTTTTCAGATGTGTCTTCGGGCTTGAGTGGAAAGGAAAATATTAATGGTACTTAAACTGATGGCAGTTAGGACCCAGAAGGTGAGCTGCAAAGTTCTGAAGGGGAGCTGCTGTGTTTCTCAAAAGCTATAACCTTGACATTGAGGTTAGCTCTATTTCTCCCTTATACAGCAACGTGTTGCATTATGGCTGTCTAAATATTCCTGGAAGTGTTTCAGAGATTTTGTGACCCAGATGTGGATTATGTGTAACACTAACTATGTACATGCTGGAGATGATTACGCTGGGAGCTTTCAGATTCCATTCTGCACGTGTAGCACTGAAAAGAAGCTTGACTTGTAGTTATGAAATTCCTTTTGACCATAAGAAAAACAGAAGAAACCCCCCTTTGGAGACTTCCATAATGGGAAACAGGAAACAGGGCTGTCGAGTGGAAAGTTTGCAGCACAGGAAAAACAATGGACTATATAAACATAAATGCCATTATCAGATACCCTGCAATGGCCTTGCAATATGTCTAAAGTTGAAAATATGCTGTGGTTTGTGTTTTCATTCAGATCTAAAGATTGCTTTATGAGCTATTCCTCTTCCTGTTGAGATCAAGTGGTATTTTCATACTGACAAATGGGCATAGGTTAAAACCCAAGGGTAGTGGTTTGAAAAAGATACTCTTTATGAGACTTTTCAGCATCTTGACTCATTTCTGCTCCTTGGTTTTGCATATCTTCATAGCCAAAGCTGCTGAATTGGAGCAGTTATCACAAAGTTGTTGGGTAGCAGTACAATGAGTTTCAGTGATAGCATCTAAATATTAAAAGCAGGATCCTGGTATTTCAAAGTTCCATCCATGACTTTAATTTCTTTATAGGACTGATAACAAGGCAAATTTTTCATCAGCATGGGAGTCTGTTCTAGGGATAGTACTGCAGCTTCACACTTAGATCTCAGACATTTCTCCAAGGCTTCCCTCAAAGGAAGAAAACACAAAGGATGTCACAGTCTGGCTGCCTGGTGCTTAAGTGCTGTAGAAGAAGCAGCTGATTATCTATTTGGAATATTCCTACAGTGTGCCAGAGGTCAGTGGTGGTTCTTCGTGCAGACCCTCTTTAAGACACTTTAAAACAAGTCAGCAGTCTCCAGGGAGCTAATGGTGTCTTTGGCTCCCAGTGAAAGACAAAGCAACCTCAAGACAGCTTATGCTAGCTAAACTCACTAGAACAGTATGTAACCAAACCAGAAGCTGCCCTGTTTTTAACTCATGGTCTGGGAGTTTTGCAGATAAATATTATCACCAGTCATCCTACTAAGGTAGATTTCCAGATCCTTTGCACTGATGCCAGAGAAGGCTTTAAGACATGTATAGGGCAAAAGTTGTAGCCTTGTCCCACAAGTTTTGTGGTACTACAAATGGGGAAGGAAAGCCTCTGATTAAATACAGATGTTTACATTGAGGTGGTCACCAATGACATTAATAGCAATAGAACCAATTCATTTCACTCCAGAGTTTTAAAAACTGCCCCTACAAAATGGATGTTTATTTGCATTGTTGCAAATTGAGACTGGCTTGGGCAAAATGCATGCACACTGTAAAGCCCAGTATTTAGGTCAGACTAATTCCAACCCTCACTTATATCTGCCAAATACATCCAGGAGCGCAGGAGGGTCACCGGAATGGTTACCCTCAAAAAGGCTGAATTCAGGACAGCCTGCTTTGTATCACTGGCTCTCTTTGCAGAGACAGATTGAAGATGGAGCAGCACAGGACTATATCTCTTATGCTGCTGCAATCACAGAAGATTTTAGAGAAAGCGTATATTCTTCTCCAGGCGGAATATACACATCCTGGGCTTTCCACTGCCTCCAGTAACAGGATAAAGCAGTGGTTTAGGCTTGCCACTTCCTTTCTGAGTCTTTATCACTGCTAAAGCGAGAGTTGGATATTGCTCTTGGAGTTTGTTGACTGATTTAGACCTGGTGAGAGAGATTACATTATTGATTGGGTATACTGAATGTATCACTTATCTTTTATCTTTCGGGATACTTCACAGCTCTTTTGTAATTCCTGCGTTTGAAATCATATGCTTGGTATACACCTTTTACTTTGCTAAAGCCAACACCGAAGATTTTAAAAGGTCTCTTCTGCCTCAAGAATCAGAAACTGAATGTGTTTATGGCCTCCAGAAAATTATCTCTTTAATCTTAAGCAACTTCACTGGCAATGTTTAGATCGAATAATTGGATTACAACCATGTTGAAAGATACACCCCCAAGTGAGTGAATAATGTAATTTCTGTGTAGCACAAAAGATATCTACCCAAAATGGCACCATCCACTCTAGATGATCTCTACTATTTTAAAATAATATGATTCAATCAAAGCTGGTTGGTTTGATAAAAATAGAGTGAATTATTAGCTAAGTGGAATCAACTAATTCTTCTTCCAACTTCTTCAATTAAGTTTATCTTCCAAATATTAATTTTGCCTTTTCACCCTACCCTACTCACAGGGTGTTTCATCCATCCCTGGGAACTGACTCCCACCATCCTTTGGGTATCTGCAACCTTGGTGGCCACCTGCAGATGGGAGGTCTCTGCTGAAGGAGGTCCTATTTCCTCTGTCTCAGTCAGCAGGGCTTCCTTCCACTCCTTGTGCCTGGGAAAAGGTCTTTTGTCTGTGGTGCTCAGTCCCACTGTGCCTCAGCATTAATCAGTCCTCTTCCTGGCCTCTATTTTCAGTTTCTTTCTTTTTCAGTCTCTGAGCAAATGAAGAACTGATTGGTTATGTAAAGAGAGCACAGAAGGGGGCATCTGCATTTGTGGTCACCCCTGACTCCGTGCCATCCCACATGGTTCTCCTGAAATGGTGGTTAAAAAGTGATGATTATGACATGTGAAGAGGACAGCTGAGGGCTTCAATTTATCAGAGAATTCTCTGCATTTTCTAGTTCTGCAGTTCTGTGGAGATTTTCCTAAATGAGCTGTGACTGAGGGAAGTAAAAAAATTAACTACCTCTCTTCAGGATATAAGGTGTAAAATTAAAGCAATCAGAAAGAAGACACCACTCTTCCTAACAGCCAAAGGCTCAACTTCTGTCAGCTCAGTGCTGAGCTCTCCCCACCATTGTCTGCCCTCGGAATTAGATTCCAGTTGCCATTTCTGAAGTACCTCATTGACTACTGCTTAAATTTTCCTTGTGTGTGATTTGAAAAGCCTGGCTATACTTTCTGTTCACCCCAGCCACATCATTTTCAATGAAACCTTTATTCTGGAGTTAATGACAGAGCATACTTCATGGTCCTGTTGTACAGATCCTACGAACAAATGACTTCAGACTGCTGTAGTCATTGAGGAGAGATAGGACCTCCACAGGGCAATTCATCTTCCCTGTCTTAAATATCTGTTTTAGGATATATTAAATCATCCTCTGGAAGTGCCTGTATCTTCCCATTAACTATTAAGAGACCTTAATGACTAGCAGATAATAAACACCTAACTTAGAAGTCTAAGATGAAGGCAAATGAATCCCATAATAAATACGCAGCTGAATTTTTCACCTAGGCTGCTTTCCGTAACTTGAAAGGGACTCCAGACAAATATTAGCATCCCTAAACTTAGTGTCATCACTGAAAAGATTATTTTAAGGACTGAAGAAAAATGTTATTGAAATCCTGCTTTGTTAGTACCTTAGAAGAAGAAAGACAGAATATCCCAGGGAGAACATTAAATACAAGCTCGTAGCTACCAGCAGGAGGAAACCCAAGCTAAACTTCTTGACTGTTAAGAGGTTCCTTTAACTTTGCATACTAGGATTATGTTAGAAATAACTAAGATAATATTTTGAAACTGTTTATCAAATAAACAGTAATGCAAAAATCAAGGAAATAAAAAATTTTAATTTCAGAACATAAATTTTTAGGCATATAAGGCCATCTGGCATCCTCCATCCAGCAAGATGGGCTCATTGGACAGATTAATTTCCTAGAAATGGCTGGATGGTGTATGCATCTTGGTACATTGTGAAAGATATGGTAAAAGAACCTGAAATGGGACTGCTGGCCAGCAGCATAACCCTTTCGCTTTATGCTGAAGTACATGTTCAAAGTGTGGTAGGAAGTCTTTTCAAAATTCTTCCAGAAATGGACATTTTAGCCACAGAAGAGTAATTGCTCCCAGAAAACTTCCAAACTTCCTTTATGCCCTCTGTCCATCTGATCAGAAAAAAAAACCCAGCTTGTTCTACAAGTAATTTATAAAAGGAAACACTGAATGTTTAAGAAGTTCCCAAGAAAATGCAAATGAGGACAAATGAACTCAGAAAAAGGATTTTCTACCTCTGCATGTATGGTTTTTTATAGCAGTCAGTGTTACTAGGAGATATTTAAATGTTGAACCTCATGGAGTGAAAAAAATAACAGAATAACAGAAGTGCAAGTTTGCAATGTGTTTTTGCTGTACAGGTTTGATTTCAGCCATAATTACTTGATTCTTAGTTTTTGTGGGTTTAAAATGACCGTTATCCCACGGATGTCAGTACAGGTATTGCTCATTTTGATCAGCCAGTTTGGGAAGTGGAAAGTCAAGAGAAATGGGGATTCAGGGACCAATAGATGATGCTGCAAGTGAGCTTATTTTCACTGATCAGAGTTGCTTTGCCACAAGACTGGCATCTTCTCTGGGACATGAAAGGTTGTACATGTACACAGGACCAAGCTGATGACTTACAGGCAACAAATGTTGCAGAAAAATGCATTTTGAGAAAACCCAGGTGAAGGAAAGTACCTGGAAAGCTCATCTATTTGGAATCACACTTGTGTTTTAAAAGAAAAGTTTTAATGAATAATGTTTGACAGAGACTAGTTTAGTCACACTTTAAAAAGTGAGATAAAAAGGTTCCCAGTGCTGAGGTTTCCATCCTTCATCCCTTGATGTCTCCTTCATCCCTGAATATCTGGAATGACTAGAGTCCCAGTTGTCTAGCAAGATCACTTTGCATTTAGCAGCATTTTACATGCTGAGTCATCATCAACTGAAGACCAGCCATAAATACTACCTATCAGTTCAACATCACTCAGACAGATGCATGCTTTACTCTCTTACTGTTATGCAAAGATCAGTGAGTTGCTTTTACATTATTATACCTTTAAGGAGAGAGTTAGGCAAACTGCACTGCAGATGGCTGCATGTATCTAGCAGCTACCTTATTTTTTTAAATGGAAATTAGATATTCAAGTTGTGCAGACCGGCCTGAAATATCATCAAGGAAGTGCAGAAGCTAGATACATAAATAGAGAATATCGGATTGACCCATTGGCGTCACTACAATTGCTGGTCTCAGTACATCCTTTTACTTGAAACCAAACACTTTTGCCTTTACTGCTATTTGCATGGGACCATATTTCCACCCATCCCACCTCCAGTAAACAGTGACTATTGCCATAAATCAAGAAGAAACCCGTCTGTGTGTTTTGGATAGAGTCACTGTTGCCCCAGGGAGCATCACAGGAGGCAGCAGGGCCATGGCTGTGCCCAGGGCTGCTCTCCACTGCAGAGCTTCTCTGTGCAACAGGTGTAGTATCAAAGATGACAAGCCTTTCCCATCCGCATCTCAGAGAAAAGCAGCAGCATAATGAAGATAAATAGGAATTTTACAGACAGGTAATCACATGGTAACTGATCCCTGTTATTTAATACCACCAGAGCTATTTCAAATAGTGTTAGGACTTGTCTGTGCCCACCAGTATCAAGTTCTGCTAATCAGTGATCTGCAAATGCGCATGGTTCATTAGGGTGCCGAGAACAGCTGTCCTTGTCCACTCAGGATCAGATTACAGGATATCATTAACTTGGATTCTATATCCGCTCTGAGGCTTTGTTACAACCAAGTCGTATTTCCTGCTTAGTGTTTGTTTGGTTTTTTGTTTTGGTTTGGGTGTTTGGGGAGGTTTTTTTGTTTGTTTTTGGGGGGGGTGGTTTTTTTTATATTTTCCTGGAAACCAGGATTTCTGCTTTACCTGCTTCTGTTCAGTATCATTTTAATGTACATTCAAAAAAAAGCTGTAAATACAGTGTTCATTGTAACTAGTGCAATAAAATCAGAATAGGTTCATTCCTGTTGCACATGGCTGTGCTCAAGCTTTATAGTTCAATTGTTTCAGTGGAACTTCTTAAACCCGCTTGAACCTCCTGTTGCCTGTAAATTATGTAAAAATAAATATATATAAAACCACATTATAAATTTCAGACGAAGATTTTCAGTTTAGTGACTTTTATCTGATAAAATAATACATTGGTTTGGCTATTACTGCATGGGTGAAGTATAGTTCCAGAAACATAAGGCTGAGTACGCTCCTTCCCATGAACTGTACTCTAATTATGGTATGGGTTGTTTGATTTTAAATGCTGCTTCCTACTAAAATAATAGGGAATAGGTAGAAAAAAATGGTGATGATATTTTTTTTTCCTTACTTTTCTGAGGCAATATGCTTCTTTCTATGTTTTTTCTGAGTTAAAGAGAGATCAAACAAATCGAAGAGAAAGGTGGATTCATAATTGATGTAATTGGGAGCAGGAATAAAAAATTGACCAATACATTATTACCTGAATGTTATTCAATTATCTTGACTATTATTATCCCAGGGTAATTAAACAATCATAAATTGTTTTAATGAATCATTTATTCAAATAAAAATACCCAAATTCAGTAGTCAGTGTGAATAATTACACCAACAAAAAGGCTGAAAAGAACACTCTATTAGAGTCATTGCTGTCTATAGCAAAAGCGAGTTTATAATACCGTTTTACTCATGTCAGCTATTATGCAATTACTCATTAGCAGATCTGTTATTTGATACTAGGCCTGATTGTTCATTACTGTTCTTCTAAGCAGATTTCTTACATTGGAGTATGACCAAAATCTCCTTATTTCAGTACATGGAACAGGATTAGGTTCCTAGAACAGCTAGAATTCCTAGCACAGTTTACTAATTAGTAAGATTATATAATTAAGATAATTTAGATTAGTAAACTATTAATGCAAACTGTAGATATCTGGATATAATATGATGCTCAAGCTGGGGCCGTAGGGTAAAAAAATGTTTTTGAAAGAAACTTTCCAGACTTTGTTGCCAAAAAACCATGTCTTGTAACAGACCCTGCTCAAAAATCAGGTTTGGTGTATACTGAATATTCAGGCGGTATTCTGACTGGAGTGCCTCTGAAATGAGACTGTCAATGCATAGTTAGATGCAGAAGCAAAAGTCTCAGTTCTCTCCAAGAGAAGCTCACAAAACATCTGCAACAGGAGTTGGACTGTCCCCTCATCAGTAAATGTCACTCTTCCTCCAAGTCCCTCAATGCACTCTATGTCCTAAATATATAAAACCACTTGATGTATCTAAAGAGAATACACGAGCTACAGAAGCAAAGGCTGCCTGAAACAAACCAACACATCTGTGGAGATTTTTAAAGTGTCCTTTGTGGATCCCCATTATGTTTCAGTGTCCTGATCTTGTCTTACTCCTTCTGAACAAGCTTTTCCATAGGGATGACTTTAGATCATGAAAATTAAGACACTGAAGCCTGAAAATGTTGGCCATATTATTTAGCTTTCTGCAGCCTGAATCCAAAAATGTTAATGCTCCTGATCTGGCATGAGTGCTTAATAATGTAAGTGATCTGAATTAAACACAGTTGTGTGTGCTGTGCCCTTGAACCTCTGGCTGTGAAAATGTATTCACTTTCGCTCTGTATAAATGATGTGCTATGTACATTTCCTTAGCGAAAGACAGGCAAAATAAGACTCAGATTTTAAACAATTTCAGATGATTTTTGCTTAGAAGAAAAGCGTATTTATCTTTAAAAATGGAAGGTGCTGAGGACTGCCTTTGACAGAAACCACAGCAAGGAAAGCTTCAGATGCTAGCATACTGACCCACAGTCCTCGGCTACAGGTTCTAAAAACCCCAGTTCAATGTTCCACTGTAAGTGTTCATATCTTGCAAGCAGCTGAAATACCCCTCAGGGGCTGCCAGCACCATCTCTTTCTGACAGGACAGCAGACCCAAAACCACTGAGAGACCATGCAGTCCCTGAGGGTGCCCTGTCCAGGGCTGCTGGGATGGGAGAGCCCCTTAGCCCTGGGGCACTGGCAGTGGGAAAGGGGGGACAGGTGGGATCTTTCTGGTCATTTGACTGCTCTTGCAGGTCTTGCTTGGTTCCCTGATGATATATCAGCAGGAATTTTCTTGGGCAAGATCTTTCTGGTGTTCACAGTCTGCCAGCACACAATGACAATTTAGATTGAGCAGAAAATTAGTCTGAAACCAATTTATCACTGGAATATTCTATTAAAGCAAAACAAACAAAATCATTGGTGGGCAAATTAATTTAGTTGCAATGGCCTGCAGGTACTGCAGAGCTGGCAGGCTTGTGGCATGGGTTGGAATGGATTTTTCTCAGCTGGAGATGTTGCCACAACAATGGGAAGTAGATTGTGGGTCATGTTGTGTAGAGTAAAACTTCCGTCCTGGCTGGAAGAGCTCAGCACAGAGCACAGGCAACATGTGGGGGCAGAACAGCAGCCTGTGGTACAGTGGTTTGGGAACTTCTACTGAGTTGTATGAAGGCACCTTGAAGCTGCGTGTGTGCAATGACCAGAAGCCATCTCTAAGCATTTTTCAGCACGACTGAGAAAACCCATCTCCTTTATCTTTCTAGAGGGTGTCTCTATAGCTAGAAGCTGTAAAGAAGGTATGCAACATTTGCATGTTAGCTATTAGTGTGAAAGATTTCATCACTCTTAAAGCCATAGCACTGAAACCTGTTGACAAAGCAGAGCCCAGACTGTAAAAGTGGGTAAACAAGAAACAATAAATCCATGACTACTTCATCTATTCATGAATCATTGCCTATATTAATTATGAAAAAATATAATATAATATAAAGCCCACTGGTATGAAAAGGTAAGTCTCAAAGGATCAAAAAGCCACAACTTTTTGTTGCAAAACAAAACACAGAAGAAGAGGTACTGATGCTTTTTCACAAAAGATTCATCATTTAACTCTGTGCAATGACTGCTATTGAAATTCTGGCGAGACCTCAGCTCTCTGCTGCAACGCTGGGGAAGGATTAATGTTGGAATCTGCTGGCAGGACAAATCACAGCAATGTGCTTGATCTATTTTTCAAAAGCATTCATTTTAATATAGGAATCCTTCCATCTGACATAGCTTAGTCAGTGAATAGCAATTAAAGGTAATCATTCAACTAATTTAGTATCGGGGGGGGGGGGCAGTATTTTTTTCCAAATTAATAATAAGGCTGTTGCAAAGGAGAATGTTGCTACCCCAAATTTCTTTTGATAAAGCAATAGTAAGAGACATAACAGAACACTCTGATGAAAACAAAGTCCCAGCTCAGAGCCTTCTTACAGCTTTTTTTGCAGCTGTGGCCCAAATTATAGGAGTTTTCCACACGCTGAACTCTGGCTCTAATTTACAGTAAGTAGTTTTACCATGGGCATCTGGAAATATGTGTTTTTTCTTTCATCATATTGATTTATATGACTGTAATTATGACTATCCTGGTGTTTGGGGAAAACACGAGTTCTCCTGTTACCTGCTTGGACTTGTTAACGTTTTGCAAACCACTGCAGGGCTTTTTCCAAAAAAAGGTACATCTGCATGCTGGCTCCTTTATCCTGCTGTCCCGTCTGCTCTGTCCTGGCCGTGTGGGAGCCAGAGCACAGAGGGACAGACAAATGTGCCACACTGCCTGTGATGATGGTGGCAGGGGTCAGCCATGGGAAGCCTGGTCTGGTGAAAACTTTAGATGTTTCCTCATAAAAATGTAAATCCTTCTGCCCCCATGAAATCGGGGCCACAGAAGATGGCTCCTGGCTCCTTCAAGTTTTGCCTCTATCCATGGCATCAAGACCAAAACCACAGATCCAAATATCCTGAGGATCTCCAGAATCTTAGATCCATATCTGGACCTACATTTTGCATTTTGGGTTCATTTCTGAGTAAGTAGGAGCAGCGGTATCCCACTGATCTAACATCCACAGCTATAGTCAAAGAGATACTAAAACACAGCAAAGGCAACTTCCCAGCATGGTTAAATTCACGAAGCAGGGACTCAAGCGGCTGCTTTGGAAGTAGCTGAGGACTTTTAGATGTTCAAGTCTTTTGCACCAGCTTGCCATTCAATTCTTTTCATCATTAAACTCAGCAAGGATCATTAACACAGAAACAGATTCACCTTCACCTGTGTAAAAAAGGTCCTTTAAAAATCCCATTGAATTCACTTCAGATTCAGAGCAGGAATAATCTCTTCTACTGTGAACCTGTGCTCTTCATTGTCTTTAAATCAAAAAAGACCATTATGAGAAAAGATTGCTCTGGGACTATTTGAGGAAACTGGTTCAGAAACTGGGGTATGCATAAAGCCTTCACTTCTTACAGGAAGGAAACCATTCTGCTGTGCAAGCAATCTGCTAGGGTTTATTTGGTTGAATTGACATATTTGCATGCCCAGTGTGAAAAGACATAATGTGGGTTAATTTTTAGCCTGGCTTCCTGTGAAAATGAAGTTCATATGGCTTTGTTGTTTGTATAAGTGTATATTTATGTATACATTTTAACTTGACTTCTGGGATTTGACTTAGATCTCTAAAGTTCTTATAAGTTGTATGAAAATAGCTAGCTACTTAATGAGAAAGATGATATTATTTCCTCTATTGAGGGAAAAGCATCGGTGAGTGTCTTCCCCTGTATGAACCGCCAGAGAATCTGTGTGGGACACGGACCCTTGGGAGGGTAGGGTCACTTCCAGATCCACTGCTCACAGAGCAGCCTGCTTCTTCAGGCAATATTTCATTCTATGTTCATAAAAGCTATTTGAAAGTCATTCGGGTTTTAAACCTCAGGAACTGGGAGAGGCTGGAGACCTACTCAGGAGATGGGCTAGTTGTATGGACAGTGTCCTCTCATGGATCAGAATTTATCACAAGGGGGGTGAACAGAAGATACCATCACCGGTGGCTTCTGTGCTCTGACATTTTTCTCAATGAGTTGTTCCATGTCAGTTGTTGATCTATAGCCCATGTTCCTATAGAAACACAGCCATGGGATCGTTGCTGTTTGTGTGACCGCTTGTGTTTCTGCAGACCCACACTTTATCAAAACAACTTTTCAAGATGTTACACATTTCAACCAAGTTCACAATGGGGTAAATTCTCAGAGATCATTTGTTTCACAGAGACACTGGGAAACCACACACAAAAGGGAAAGGAAAAAAAAACAAACAAAAAATCCCCAAATTGTACAAGCCCTCACAGAAGTCCTCAGGCAGGACTTCCTAGACACCAAAGGCATGAATACTGTGGGACCCGCATGTGCTGCTACACCCTGTTTGCTGTTCTCCACACGTGCAAAACACATAAACTAAGTGGAAAGTGGCTGTTTAAAGTGGCTAAGGGCATCCATTAGCTTGCCAAGTATATTTACAGCACATCTAAAAATTGTTGCTAGGATAACTAAAATGTTTATTGGCAGAATATGAGGAGAGAATTTTATAAAATGTGTGCTTCTGGACAATAAAAAAGAGGAGAGGGTGGTGATTGTACTTCTGAGTGTCTGTAACCTAAAAGTTTGCACAGTCCCAAATCCCAGCCCATTTATAATGATATATAAATGTCATGCCTTCCACGTCTGAGTAGAAGCCAAGCTAAGGACACATGACATCTGTTCCAGATGAATGTGATTCGCGCTCATAATATAATTCCACATATATAACAACTTCCTCAACATTGGGGCATCTGTGGAGGATTTTCGGTGTAGCAGCACTGGCTTGTTAAAGAGATTTTGGAATTCAAATTGCCCATGTGAAGTTGCAGGGCAATAACTCAGTAACTACTATCTTGTAAAGAGCTATCCATTTGGTGCACACACAGATATCTGAGAGATTTTCTTATGCTGAAGTGGGTATTACGGGCTTCATTTATTTTCCCGTGACATTCTTCAAAAATGTGACTTTGTTTATTTTTCCTTGTGAAACAAATACTACAGGCTTTAAGTGGAAGCAGTGCTGCAGTACTGCTCAGCAACAGCGCGCATCATCAGCTTGGAACTTCTGAACCACATGGAAACCTAGTCAACTGGTACAGTGCTCTGCAATTGATTACAGCTTTCCACCACTTTAAGGGCACACTCCCTCCCAACACACAACCTCTCTGGTATCAGCACCAGCATATTTTGCACCTTTTATGTTACTGCAGTTGCTAAATCTATTCCATCTTTCCTTTAGCACCCACATCAGTTAATCTAGAGTCATGAATTCATAAGGACTCAATGCTCATCTAATAAAAAAGTTAGTCTCTGCCCCAGTAGCATTTACTGCATCATCACTTTTCTTACAGGACATGAATTTTTCAACAGCTTGTGAAAAGTTGTGAACAGAGCCTTAATTAAAACCACATTCAGCAGAAAGGTATCTTACATTATGGGTAAAGGAAAGATCTGGGTCATATTAAGCAGCTGTTAAAATACACAATTAGAGTCAAGCTAATTGTTATTACTGGCAAACCCAATGACAGATGAGCGGTGAAACGCTTGACTGAACAGGCCTTCGGTCAAACTGATGTTGCTTAGCTATTCTGCAGTAGGCTCCCAACCCCTGCTGAATACAGGGATATACTACTGACAGATAGATAAACAATGCAATTTGTATGAGTATCAAAAGCATTGTCCTTCCTCCTGTTCTTACTGAAAAATACTGGCTGGCTGAATTAAGACTTGAGGAGCCCTGATGAGAGTTCATCGATTGAGGAACCATAGATATGGAGGAACCACAAAGGCAGTCTGATCTACTGACACATATTCACAACCTCTTCCAGTAATTCCCATTTAATAACTCGTGGCCGAACTGGAACACAGCCCATTAAACAGCCATGCAGTCTTGATTTTACAGCTACCAGCTGTACTTTCAGAAAGTAGCTTCAGGATACAGGTGACAAAGTCAGTATAACAATTTCTTGCCCCTCCACCCTCTGTCTACTCCCTCCCACCTCTGTGTTGTTGCTCTCTCACTTGTGCCAGTGTAGCTATTTGTGGAACCATGCTGTAAACCAGATTGCTGTAATGATTAAAATAACCCATGGGAACCTCTTAATTTGACTTAATTACAGAAGAAACATATTGTTAACTGCCTCCTTACAGGTGAGGCATTGCTGCAATCTTGGTTTAGTCTTGTTCTACATGCTTTCTAGTTACTTACATCCAAAGCATCTACAAAATGCTACCTTTCGGTTGTGGAAAAGGGTTACTACCACTGTAACCATATTGCTTTCACTATGCACTAAGGAGTAAGCAAGTTTCATTGTAACTGTCTATTAACAAAGTTATTGGAAAGGTGGAAATTGAACATAGACATTTAAGTAACTTGAGAAGATCATGAGAGATTTAGAGAAGGAATTTCGTGTCAAACTGCAAGCAAAGCAGATCAGTATCTCCGTTTTCCCTTTAGTTTAGAAGTGGTGTCTTCCCTTGGCAAGGCTTGTCTGTGGACATCCTAGGAGCCTTTCTGAGCTTGTAGGATGCTAAGGAAGAGCAATTTTCTTACAGGGTGAGCCATAAGGCTGTTTTCCATCTTTTCAGCCTACCTGAGAGACTGAGAATTGACAATGATTCCAAACCAAAACTCACTGCCTTGTCTCCTTGGAGGTCTGCGTAACTTCTGCACTTGGAGGACTTTGTGGCATCTGCTAGTCTGGTGGTCACACCTGGCAGTAAAGGGTCCAAACAAAGCATCTTCTGCTTAAACCTGTGCTCCTTGGCCAGCATGGTGACTACCTGTGCTGCCTATACTGTGCATGTGGGAAACAGGTTGTTCTCATCAGCTACCCTAAGACACAGAAATTTACACTTGAAGCAACTTAGCTTCTTGACAAATACTGTCTCTTTCAACTCTCCACTCAATGTTTTCTTCTCTGTCCCCATGTCTCATGAGGCAGATCCTAATCCATCAGCAATTCACACTGCTTGACCAAGGGGATGGAAAGGGAACTTCTGTTTGCTAGTACTGATTTTGCTGTGAAAGGTGCTCATATATGGTGATGGGCACGTTGGAGGAACCTGAATAGTACAGAATATGCTGCCAGCTCTGTTTGAAAATGCTTTCTTCTCAGTGAGGTGGTTCTGCTTGTGCCTTCCTCCTGTGGAAAGGCATTATCATTCATATAATACAGCTTAAAGTGGAAAGATAAGAGTATTGTCCCTGTGTGGGGGACTCGTCTAAGGCTGCAGTTTGTTTCTGAGCTGGTGAGCAAACAGGAGCAGTTACAGGAGGGAACACATGTGAACAGTGTAGAACGAGTCTGATGAGATCCACAGATGAATCGTTCTCTTTTCTAATCTCTTCCTTTAAAGAAAAACGGAAGGAATAGAACTGGAAATAAAGCAGTAGTTTTTTAACAGTGCATGCAATTAACTATTGAAACAGCTTGCTGTGGATTGTCCTTCATTTGAAGGCTTTCAAACAAGGTGGATGTCTTTCTAGAACAGATTCAAACAGAATCACCCTTGATGGCAGGATTCCTATGCTGTGCAGGGACTCAGATGAGATTTCTTTTACAGCCCTCCTGGCCTTAGACTCCCAGTAAGTTTCACTTTAGTTGCTCTCCTCTGCATGGTGGGAAGAGGGCATACTTTTTTAATTAGACAGCAAAGCAACAATATAACTTTTTCTGATTGCATATTTCATATATATATGTATAGTTTTAGTTGTAGGCTGACACAAAAAGATCTGTATCTTCACCATGTCTTTGTCTTTTCTTCTGCTAACTGAATTTTTAAGTTTCCAGCTCCTGTGTCTAAGGCCAGCACCAAAAATAGAAGGCAGCTCCTTCTTCTAAACCTCTTAGGATTAAATATCAGGCAAAAATAAGCAGAAAAATAAAGTATCACATAAAGTTGCACAGCAAGGTCAGGGACTTTGATACTGTGTGGATCAGATAATGAGACTTTGCTGCCCATCATTATCTTCCAGTATGATTTAAAAGTATTGCTTATTTTAAAAATCATATAGTGCTTGAACTTAGGCACCTTTTGTCATTTTGGATACCTAAGATTACTTAACAGCACAGAGGGTTACATATAATACTGAGCCACAAAGGAGGCTTGTGCCCTTCCAGACTGATAGCAGAATGACAGGCAGATAGTCAGGAGGCCCTGAAGTCTTACCAGTACCTGTGTTTCACCATTAGTGAAGCACAGGTACTGGGAGAGTAATTAGTTTCCTAATGTTTAATACATAAAACAAATCAGGTGTTTTGATTTTTTTTTCTTTAGTGAAAAAGTATATTGGTTTGAGAAAAAAAAATAAGTGTGAGATTAAGACTTCAAATGGCCTATACTGGTCTGCCTTCATTAATTTAAGGTAGGGTTATATTATCTGAGAACTTTTCCCATAACACTTAATTATTTGAATAGCATCTGTGATAGGTAACTGATTTCAAAAGAATTATGCTAAAGTCAGGGCTGTCAGCGAACCTTCCTGCTGGTGATCTAAGCTACTGTTCTGGTCTCTTTTCAGTGTTATTTATGGCCGGTTAACTTGACTACCAGAAAGTACACAAACCCAGCCATTAAAAGATCTATTCCAGATAACAGATTATCCTAGAGGTAACAGTGTTTGTGTTCCACATTTTGTCAAAATACCAAGCTGGTCCTCTGGGAGGCTGGAAAATATTTTCCTCTCCTTTGAGGTCTTGGTTCTGCTCAATGTGACCCATACAGCAAACACTGTGAGAGGATGGTATTTAGTTTGAGCTTACATTTTTGGTCTCACTGCAATTATTATAATTGAAAGGATCTGGCACTGGTCTCTGTTTTCTTTCTGAATATTAATCCTGTTCATCATCACTTGTAAGCATAGACCAGCATTCTAAATAGGTTAATTAACTGCAATTTTATTTACAGTAATCCTGAAGAAAAGGCATAAGCCTAAATCTATTGCCTGAATCAACTGTCCAAAGTCCAAATTCAGATCCCTTCTCAGAAAATCCCTATTTTGACACACTGGACTGAAATCCCCAATGTGTGTGTTCTGGCCTTCAGGCTTATCTGGAATCTACATCTGAATAATGTTTGGCTTTCAGCCTCTATATTTAGGAAAAAAAATAATGTCTGTAAAAAGTCTTTAACAGCAGAATTCAGACAATAAATCAGGCCAGCTGTCACTATTTGGTCAGAAATGAATACCAAGCTTCCAAAAAATTGAGATCTAAAAGTTGGGAATTAGATAAAAGAAAGTGGAATAACAATAGAAAACAGCTTAATGACTAAATTGTTAATAGAGTTTTCCTATTTCACAAGCTGCTTTAAAATTACGTAATTTGTTATTCTGCTGGTTTTTCCATAGTTTTTTTGTTTGTTTGTTTGGGGGGGGGGGGGGGGGTGTTTGGTTGGTTGGTTGGTTGGTTTGGTTTGGTTTTGTTTGGGGTTTGGCCTTTTTTATGTTTATGGACATTTTGCTGCTGAGGATGGCCTATAATATGCAGTAAGATGGTATTATCACTATTTTTGCTCCTTGATTAGAAAATGTACCTATGTGCATTTGAAAATTTCCTTACTTTAAGCAATATTGTCCAAGAGAACACCATGAATTTTGTCAGTTCTGATATTTCAGGCAAAATCCCTAAGTCAATGCATACAAAATGCCTCTTGGTGTCCTTGATTTCCATAGCCTGAGATATTTCAAATTTCCTTTCCTGAACTGCGTCTCTGTTAAGTGACCTTTAAGGAAAAAAAGAATCTTTTTCTGCTATTTCCAGAGACAAGAATTTCACACCAGTCTCTTTCAGTGCCGTCCTCTAGTTAACAACCTATTTTAAAGGCCTGTCTTCTCCAGGCACTGAAACACTAAGAAGACTTATACCCAAAGAAAAAGAGAAAAATCACTATTTAGCACTGGATAAGCAACATGAAGAAATCTGGCAGTAAGAATATAACCACCCAGGAGATGTCAGTACAAGAAATAAGAACAATTTGCCTGAAACACTTGAATGAGATTCATTAACATCAGCTATCTACTGGGTATGTGACTAATGTAAATTTTCATAAGAATTCCTTGATAAGCAATGGAGAAAGACAGACTCTTTCACAGTACATGTCATCCAATTTCAATATGGGCTTTTACAGTAGGTGGGATGAATAACTCCCTAATGATGTGTATCTCAATCTAGGCTCCATCCAGAGAGACTAGATAATTTGCTTAGACTAGACACCTAAATTGCAGATAACTGAAATTAAGTGAGTTGGATCTTGCCCCGGTGCCTGGCTGAACAAAAAGTATCTCTCCAGCTACTTGCGGAATGAATGTCACACTGCTTAGGAAGGCTTCTGATTACTCACAGTCCTTTGTGGACTTCATAAGCTGCTGTCTTCTTGCAGGACCTGCTGCATACCGACTTTGCAGAAACTGAGATAACAGTGCATCCCAGGTTTGTTAGAAAAACAGCAAAGCACCTCAGCACTGTGTCTGTGCTGACTTGGATCTCATTAACCCAAATATTTCTAGGGTGTGCTCCCAACTCTCCACCTCTCGTGGGGAAAGAGGACCTGTTATCAGTAACAGCAACAGTCTTCCAGCAGCTCCATGTCAGTTCATGACACTGAGCAAACAAGCCCTCACAGAACCCTAGAGAGGTGGCTCAGCACCATTGCTTCCAGATTTCTGAGGGTCCTGTTAATGGAAACACAGGGCTGGCTCAGCACAGTTCCATTTCCATTTGGGTGAGATCTACAGAGTGGGATTGTGACTCAGCCTAGCCCCAAAATATGCTTAGCTGTGCCTGCAAGTGGCACTACTGAGGCAGTAAAATCACCTTCGTGTCTCTATTTTCAGGGTAATCCAAGGGGCAGATAAATGACCCATTGAGAGCTAATTGTTGACTGCTGCTTCTGCTTTCCAAATTTGCCACTGAGAGCCCTAATGCTGAGGACCAAAACCTATGTGCTATATGATATGTCCCTAAATCCCACCTTGCACCTCTTTTCTCTCTCTTCTCTGAAGGCATTTAGAAAGAAGTCATAGAATCGTAGAATAGTTAAGGTTGGAAAGGACCTTAAGATCATCTAGTTCCAACCTCCCTGACATGGGCAGGGACACCTCACACTAAACCATATCACCCAAGGCTTCGTCCAATCTGGTCTTGAACACTACCAGGGATGGAGCATTCACAACCTCCCTGGGCAACCCATTCCAGTGCCTCACCAACCTAACAGGAAAGAATTTCCTCCTTATATCCAATCTAAACTTCCCCTGTTTAAGTTTTAACCTGTTACCACTTGTCCTGTCACTACAGTCTCTAATGAAGAGTCCCTCCCCAGCATCCCTACAGGCCCCCTTCAGATACTGGAAGGCTGCTATGAGGTCTCCATGCAGCCTTCTCTTCCTCGGGCTGAACAGCCCCGACTTTCTCAGCCTATCTTCATATGGGAGGTGCTCCAGTCCCCCGATCATCCTCGTGGCCCTTCTCTGGACATGTCCTTTATATGCTGAGTCACAGTATCACAGTATCACAGTATGTTAGAGACTGGAAGGGACCTCAAAAGATCATCTAGTCCAATCCCCCTGCCGGAGCAGGAACACCTAGATAATGTTACACAGGAATATGTCCAGGCGGGTTTTGAATGTCTCCAGGGAAGGAGACTCCACAACCTCCCTGGGCAGCCTGTTCCAGTGTTCTGTCACCCTCACCGAGAAGAAGTTTCTTCTCAAGTTTAAGTGGAACCTCTTGTGTTCCAGTTTGTACCCACTACCCCTTGTCCTATCATTGTTTGCCACTGAGTAGAGCCTGGCTCCATCCTCGTGACACTCCCCCTTTATATATTTATAGACACTAATAAGGTCACCCCTCAGCCTCCTCTTCTCTAAACTATAGTCCTAAGGCTGTAATTTTTTTTTGTGTTGAAAGGGAGCACACATGCAGTCCATCCTACCTTGATAGCCTCCTACTTTTTCTAGTTAAAACATGCAGGAGCAATGAGGGTCTCACTTGACAGCTCAGACATCTTTATAGATTTGTTTTGGCTGGCCTGAGACCCTCACAGTGGCTGTAATGTGAAAGTAGGTAGTCGCAATGATGACATCTGTCTCCAGAGGGACTGCCTGAGCAGGTCTGCTTCACCAGCAAAAAGCTTTTGCACCAGTGATGCTCATTCCCTGGTCACCAGGGAAACTATCCATATTTATTTTTGTCTACATTGCCTGACAATGATGAATCTTTTAATTCAATGTATTATCAGAACACCTACTGTTATAGGGACATTGTTTGTAAATGCCAGACTTGAGCTGGTTGGGCTGAAATTTGCCTTGCCATGCATTAGCCTCAGGCTCAAGAGTTTCCAAAAATCTTTGTCACTCTTCCTGACCTATTTTCAAGGATGAGCTTGAGGAAAAGTTACTCTTGCCCATGTAAAGAACAATTGTGTCAAACTTTTACTTAGGATAGTCTCACTATCCTAAGTGTATGCCACACTTTAACACGAGGACTGGGAACTGGGCCTGCAGGAGAATGCCTCACCATTTAGGGTCACCGTGTAGCACTACCTCACTTGCTGGTCTGTCAGGAGCAGGATGGGCAATGGAGAAATGAAAGCAGTTTCCCAACATAGCTGAAGGGTGAGCTTTAGTTGCAGACCCATGTGTAGGTTCTATGTGAAACCAGCAAAAAAAGAATTGTCTTCATCAAATATGTTGGCAAGTTTCTTTTGAAACTTTTATCATCATTAGTAGCAGTCTTAATAACTCATATAGGGGTAGTGAAGGCCTCAGACGACAGGATGGTTCAGTCTTGTTTTTTCCAAATTCAGTTTTTACAAAGCTTATGAAATCATACATGGAATCAAAGTTAAAGGACTGTTATTAAGAATGAAATGTCAGTAATTCAGGGTGAATACTAAAGCTGCCAGTGCAAGCATAATCTGGTCTCTTTGGTGTGTGTACGTTAAGACAGCCTTTAATTACACAATCACAGATTATTTCATGGTGAGGTAACTATCCCTCTATGACACAGCTGGGAATTTGCTGGTCTGACATCAGAAATGATGATTCAAGTTTTTCCCCAGAAAGCCAGGAGGTCTCGGTGTGCCTCTCCCAAGGGGCAGGAAAAAAGGAGGGACCTTCAGAAGGTTGGCCTCAACTGGTCTCTGCTCAGTAGGCAAGCTGAGATATTCACCACAGCAGAGGTGTGGACCTTGGCGTAGAGAATGATAGGGAGCTGTATTTTGTATGTGAGAGAATATTCTGAATAAGGTTGGGAGTATCACAGAAGAAAGGAGAATTTTTAGCTTGTCAAGAGATAAGGAAGCTAGAACTTTCCCCCTTTTCCAGAGGAATTTTGGCAGTGTAAATGAAGCAATAGGTTTACAATACCTTGGTAGCCTCCTAGCAGCAAGGATGTCAAGAGAAGCCACAAAAAAAGTAGATTTACTGGTTGTATCTGTTTTTTATTCCACTATACCACATTCATACAAAATATTCTTGCATACATGTTCACTGTTCTGCTTGCAAGAGCTAACGTACATGTTATCTGGCCATTTGCTGCAGGGTCAGTCTGTGCTGACTCAAACCTCATGAAGAACAGACATATTCGTGAAGCCAAAGAAGGGGAAACTTTTATCTAAAAGACATCCAAGGGTAATATTATATGTTAAAAACCACAATTAACCAATTCTGAGCTAAATTGTGATTAAATTGACTTTTTGTTTTTAAAATCAAATTGTTTTGTTCTATTTCTACCAACATAGGCTTTCAGCTCTTCTAGCATTCACGAGTACCTTTGAGTGAACATTTATTCATATAAGTGCATGTTATTTGGTTTTTGACATAACCATTGTCAAATACAGAGCTGCCAGAAGAATTACTGAGGACAGCTGACATGTTTTAAGTATGCTGATTTTCTACCTAGCTAATTCATCTCATCTTGATAGTATCTGTAAATGCCATGCCCAGTTTCCAAGAGAGAAAAAGCTTAAACCAGGACAGCTGATACCCATCTCAGTTTGTAAGGATGCAAAACTAGGAATCAACTGGAAAATCAGTGATGCTCCCTTTTCACTTGAACATGCGGTTACTGGTCGGGTGGTATTAGTCAGGTGCCTGGAGCCCAAGGAGTTTAAGAATTCATTCAGCTTTGGTGGATCACCTAGCAACAGTGTCTGGGAAACCACTGCTCTGAGCAATTTTTCACTTTATTAGTTTTCAAATACAAGGCAAGAGTGTGCAAAGCCTCACATGAGATCAAAATCTAAGCAAATCAACATTCAGCATCCAGCTGCCATGATAACAGGAGCCATAAAAATGGCTCCTGCCTTAGACTACTCAAATTATATGGAGAAATTATACTCCACAAGCATATGTGCAAAGGCACTCACTTAAAAGTTCACTGGAAGTCAGGGGTGCAGGCAACATGAAATCAGATTTGATTTAAAATATGCATAGACAGGAAAAAACACATCCAGCCATCCAGCCCAGTGGTGTGGGATACATTATACAACAGAAATAGGGGGCAAATGCAAATCAATAAAATGTAACTATTTGAAGTGGAATTTGAGCAGGACATCCATCTGAACTTCTACTGCAAAAAATATTACTGTTTTGAGACCTAGTCGCAGAAGTCCTGCAGAAAGTTTTGGGAATAGGGATGTTTTTGTTTTTTTTTTTCTCTTTCAGTTGTTCTAATAGCCATTGGAGTATTTCCAAAAACGTCTCATTTAGACTTCATTTAAAAACCAGATCAGAGCGCTCCCACACTTGGCCATGGTCCTGTAGGCTGCTGGAGGAAGGATGGTCTGTTCCTATTGCATCAGGATCTTCATGTGAGTGTGATAAGGGAATATGGAGCAAACATTTAGCACATTTTTTAGTTCTCGAGACTTTAATCCTGCATTTGTGAGAAAAATAGGCCACATACTGTGGACATCCCACTATTATCCTTTGAGGACAAAATCTGTAACTGTGGTTTGACTTGCATGCGAGTAGGACTTTCTGCATACTCTCTCCTATTTCTCTTCCACACATACATGCAATATCTGTTCTTCAAATAAACCAGTGTATTAGAGGGCTCTTAAAACTATTGTGAGACAAAGAATCACCAGCATATTTGTCTGTATGGTACATACGGACTGGCATATCATCATAATGAATTATTCCATTGAATGTGGTAATGATAGCACATCAACATGTGAAATGCTGAGGTGAATGAAGAGGTGCTTTGAAGTGCAGGAATATTTGGAGTCAGCTGAAAGACAATAAACAATTTTAAGTGTAGGTTTCTGAGAAAGAGAGTGGCTGGATCTCCCTGCTCAGAAAAGTCCACAGTCAAAGCCCAATCCAAACAGAGCCAGACAGAAGGTTTAAGAAAAATCAGGTAATAATCATAGTCTCCACCCCACAAAGGAGAAGCTAATGGTCAGTCAGAGGAATGTGGGAAAACATAGAGCCTAGAGCATCAGTGTTCAAAAGAGTGGACAGATGGAGCAAAATAAAGAGAGAGCCAGTCCTTTCCATTTAGTCTCTGTGGCTGGGCAAATGTGTTTCTGTATAAGCAGGGTAGGAAGGCCTCCACGGATGCAAAATAAAGGCAGCAGTGTGGTCTTCTTTTTGTGAGCTGTGCAATCAACCATCGTTAGTGGCAATAGAATCATAGAATAGTTAGGTTTGGAAAGGACCTTAAGATCATCTAGGTCCAATACCCCCCTGCCATGGGCAGGGACACCTCACACTAAACCATGCTACCCAAGGCCTCGTTTAAAATGGCCTTGAACACTGCCAGGGATGGAGCATTCACAACCTCCCTGGGCAACCCATTACCAGTGCCTCACCACCCTAACAGGAAAGAACTTTTTTCTTAGATCTAACCTGAACTTCCCCCGTTTAAGTGTTAACCCGTTACCCCTTGTCCTGCCACTACAGTCCCTAATGAAGAGTCTATCCCCAGCATCCCCATAGGCCCCCTTCAGATACTGGAAGGCTGCTATGAGGTCTCCATGCAGCCTTCTCTTCTCCAGGCTGAACAGCCCCAACTTCCTCAGCCTGTCTTCATACGGGAGGTGCTCCAGTCCCCTGATCATCCTCGTGGCCCTCCTCAGGACTTGTTCCATGTCCTTTTTGTGTTGAGGACACCAGAACTGCTCACAGTACTCCAAGTGAGGTCTCACAAGAGCAGAGGGGCAGGATCACCTCCTTCAACCTGCTGGTCACTCTCCTTTTGATGCAGCCCAGGAAACGGTTGGCTTTCTGGGCTGCGAGCGCACTCTGAGGCCGGCTCATGTTCATTTTCTTATTGACCAAGACCCCCAAGTCCTTCTCTGCAGGGCTGCTCTGAATCTCTTCTCTGCCCAACCTGTAGCTGTGCCTGGGATTGCTCCGACCCAGGTGTAGGACCTTGCACTTGGCATGGTTAAATTTCATGAGGTTGGCATCATCCCACCTCACAAGCGTGTTGAGATCCCTCTGGATGGCATTCCTTCCCTCCAGGGTATCAACCGAACCACACAGCTTGGTGTCATCGGCAAACTTGCTGGGGGCGCGCTCAATCCCACTGTCCATGTCAGTGACGAAGGTGTTGAACAAGACCGGTCCCAACACCGATCCCTGAGGGACACCACTCGTTACTGGTCTCCAGCTGGACATTGAGCCATTGACCACAACTCTTTGCATGCAGCCACCCCGCCAGTTCTTTATCCACCGAGTGGTCCATCCATCAAATTGATGTCTTTCCAATTTAGAGACAAGGATGTCATGTGGGACAGTGTTGAACACTTTGCACAAGTCCAGGTAGATGATGCTCTACCCCTGTCCATCAGTTCTGTAGCCCCATCATAGAAGGCCACCAAATTGGTCAGGCAGGATTTCCCCTTAGTGAAGCCATGCTGGCTGTCACCAACCACCTTGTTGATTTTCATGTGCCTTAGCATGCCTTCTAGGAGAATCTGCTCCAAGATTTTGCCAGGCACAGAGACGAGACTGACTGCTCTGTTCCCTGGGTCATCCATTTTCCCCTTCTTGAAAATGGGGGTTGTATTTCCCTTTTTCAGTCATCAGGAACTTCACCTGACTGCCATGATTTTTCAAATATGATGGCCAGTGGCTTAGCAACTTCATTCTCCAGCTCCTTCAGGACCTGTGGATGGATTTCATCAGGTCCCATGGACTTGTGTACGTTTAGGTTTTTAAGGTGGTCTCAAACAAGATCCTCTCCTACAGTGGGCCCAAGGTCTTCATTCTCACAGTGGTGTCCAGGTCCTCTGCCAAATCATTGTCTTTCACCAGCATGTCTACATGCCATATATGCCCTGCACCCCAAAGTTGATCTTCAAAAGACAAGTAAACTTTACAGACAGAAAACCACAAAGAAATGATAAACAAGTCTTCACATGTAGGATTCACACTATCCATCTCGATTTGCCAGCAGTGTAGATAGCTGTACCTCAGCTCAGGGCCCTGAGTTCCCAGCAGAATTGGTGGTGAGAAATACACACTTTTATAAGGTCTGCTCCTTACTAAACAACTACTCTAATCTCAGATTTGTTGTGCCTAAAAGTACCTATTTTTCTGTACTAATTATAAAAGAAGACCTGGTAACTAACTCAGGTATATATACATACAAATAAAACACTGGCATAAGGTCATATGTTAGCACTATTTTGGTGTATTTAAAGCACCTAATAGAATGCTTAGAGGTACGTGGGTACCCCCTGGCCTCTTTAGCCTTTTTAAATATGTATGTACATTAGAGACCCTCACCTGATCCTGAGAGCTGAGCCCTGACTTCCCTGTGTGTCCAAGTTTCCTCCTGAGGTCAGTGAGTGAGGTGGGTACAGAAGGAATGCTGGGTTATGCCTAAAATACTGCTTTTCCTCACCTTTTGTGACTCCTGTGTAGCTAGGGATCAAGTGGCAAAACCGGTTTCTAATCACCATTTTCCACAATGGCCCTTGGCCTCTGCTTTCTTGGTCCAAAAATCACAAAGCTGTGCTTATTTTAACATCTCCAGAACGTAAACCAGCTCAAAAATATGAAGATAAAGAGGGGGTATTACCAGCTAAAAAGCAGAGTAATAAATATCAAGTGACATTAGAAGGCTTTTTGCAGGAAAGTTTTCCCTTTTTGAAGGGAAGTTCAATCTCTCTGGGCTGGATTGCAAAACAGTAACTCCTTTAAGCCAAAAGAAAGAGAAATAAATTATCCTGGTGGTATTTATTTACTTGTAGCATTTCTCTCAGCTGCATCCCTCTCTTTCAGTACCTTCCTTTGTGAGTTTTCCATACTGGGGAAACTGTTGCTTTCCAGGATCTCTTGGAGAAGCAAAGCCCAATAGAAAAAAAAGAGGTAAACATGGGATATGCCCCCTGATCTTGCTTGTACTATGTCTTCTCTGACACAAATTGAGGGTGTTTTACCTCTGGAAGGTAAAGCTAATGTTAGCTGTCTATTATAAAATCATAGTAGAGACAAGAAGCCCTAAGGCTGATCTCTCCTTTGCCATCAGAAATCTCTTAGGTAAGTCTCTTACAGCCACTGCAGACAGTGCTATTTGTGTCTCTGTAACTCAGCGTTGCTGAGGGGAGAAGTGTCTCCTGCCATTCAGCGTCCATCTTTTCCCTCTGGTTCTTACTTCAGAGTGTTCCACCTGGGAAAGGACCTAGGGAAGGACTGTTATTTTACTGAGAGGTAATTTGGAGAAGACCGCAAGCAGAGAAGTTACAGGCAATAAGGTAATTACTTCGTGTTAGTTATCTTGTTAACAACAAATTAAGCAACAGAAACTCCCACCTTTTTGTTTCAGAGAAAATCAAGCTTTAGATAATCAGTTTTCCAAGGGTTTTAGGCCCACTTCCCCACTCATACAAGGGGCTGCGCCAAGTGTGTACTACCAAAACACAAATGGCACGTTTGACTCACATGGAGCTGATATTTTTAGTGAGATGAGTAAGGGTCTCTAGGGAGACAAAGGGTACAGAGGAAACAAAATATGGCCCCCTCCTTCAGTGGTTCTAGCACAACTGTTCCCCAGGCTGCTCCTGATGGAAAGGAGAAGGTAGGAAGATGCCTATTATTCTTCTGCCTTGTTAGATGGGGACATGGAGGATATCTTCTTCAAGAATGTACCCTATGGAGGTCTGCATGATGCACATCATATTTTATACAGATACGACTCTAAAGGCACAGCATGTGCCTGGCTAAAGATGTGTTCAGCCATTATCTCTTAAACTTGTGTGCTGATTATTCTTCAGGGAATAAGAGAATTAGAGATGGCAAAATGCTGCATTTCTGCAGTATCATTCTTGAAGGACCAAAAAGGTATTAATTAAGTTTCCCAACAGACCTGTGTGTAGCTGACCAAAGAATTAAAGGTCCTGTTTTCAAACTTGCTTCCCAAAATATCTTTAGTTAAAGTAACTTTATGCATCCACATTTTAAAGCACTTTTCTGAGACCTTCTCCCTTCCATTCAATGAGGATGCAGCTGCCCCAGAAAACACATCAGCAAATACAACCGCAAAAAAATACTTCTTCCCTATTAAAAAAGTTATTCGAAGTCAGGGAGGAGCTTATTGGTAATTGTAAATTCACCTTCAGAATAATCTGTTTTGGAAGGTATATTTACAGGTTCAGAGGAATGTGCCAGTACTTGTTTTAGGAGGAAATTCCTTCCCTCTTTTTGACAAGACAGGATTTTTCTCTTGAGCAACATAGTCCTCAGACAGGGGGTTACGGGGCTAGTGAATCCCAACCAAAGGTATGTGTTCATCTGGCTGGTGAAATCCTTTTGGCAGGAGCATTCCCTTGACCTGCCATGTAAAGCACACAAGACCACTTTCAGGAGACATGCATCCCTGATCTGGTGTGCATTTGTAGGTGGGAGAAAGGCATAAAAAGTAGCAGATAATGGTTCACATGCAACTTGGTCTGAAAGGTCTCACTGATTTTACACACTTCTAAATTAAGCTGGCAAATGTGAAAACATGATAAACCCATTCCTCGTTGTATTTTTCCATGGTTAACAGTGATTTAATCCCATCTGAACTCAGTTAAACAAGTTGCATAACATTTGGCTCCCCCGCTTATACTAGGTTTTATGTGATTTATTTCTGGTCTTTCACTAGCATTAGGTAAAGAAGAGGCTCAGTTTTCCATATTACAAGTAATTGTTTTCCATTTAAAGGTCCACTTTCTGCCTGACTCCTTTCAACCTCATAAAACTACAAACTTGTAGGATTAAAGAATTTTCTAATTAATATGTCTGATTACTAAAAGAACTGCTACACAACTAAGGTTAAAAACAGATAAATGCATTTCCACCAGTACCAATGCAATAGAAAAGAGAGAAAATAGGATTTAGCCTAGAAGAGTTGCTTCAGAATTCATTTATTGCGTATTCATATTACTGAAGACTAATGCTACCATACGGATTTTCTGGATTTTCTGAAATCTCCTCTTGCTGTTTAGAAATTCTGAGGATTTCTTTGTATTTGCTTTGAATTTCTAGACAGAAATTTACCAGGTGCCTTTCAAGTCAGATGGTATGTTATATGGAAATCCACACCTAAGCAGGCTGTATAGAAATCACTGACTTGTTTACGAATTATATTTATCTGACACTATGGGAAGTATCAGCCATTATGTGAGCATGGCCTGCAATTGATACATATACATATACATATATGCATATGATATAGACTATGAGTATTCCCTGCACTGAAAGCTTCACACCCAGCATGTGTACCACATGGTGCGTAGAAACATGCTGCTGTCCCAGAAATGCTTCACAGTGTAACAGCTGCCCTAGTGGAAAGAGGCTATGGTATTACTGCTGAGGGAGCTCAATGGGAACTGCTTTACATTGTATGGCCTGGCTTTTAATGGGTTAAACTTTTGCCAATGGCTTTGCTGCTGATAACTTAGACAACTGCTAACTTAGAGCACTGATAACTTAGACAACCCAGCAGTGGTGGCACTCCTATACAGATCCACAGCAGCAGCACCAGTGTCACACAGCACATCCAGCCCAGTCTGGCCTGGGACCTGCTGCTCACACTGGTATCTCCTGAATGTCTGACTCTGCAGCAGTGTGGCCAGAGCTGCTGCCATGCTCAGCTGCGCCAGAGGGCTGCGAGGCATCCACCCGTAAAGTCTAGACAAAGGTAGAAAATCCTAAAAAGCTGCTCTGACAAGATCTTAATTTAGATAATAAGTCCTGTCCAGGAGAATTTAGGCCTGCAGTCACGTTAGGAAAATTGTGCTCTTACTAGCGCAGCTTGTTTCGTTTGAAGGGTGAAATGATTTTATTATACCAGTACAAAGCAATCCTGCTTGTCCAACAGATTAAGTGTGCTTCATTCCCACAGTGTACTCTTATACCAGTAAAGCATTCTCAGTACAACCTCTGTTTTCCAGTCACTCACCTCCAAAATGACAAAAAATTTCTCTAAAACAGGTATGGTGAGAGTCCAGTAGACAAGAAGTGTTTTCAGATGATCACAGAGAATGTCCAATTGCATAAAGAATTATATATCAATATTATATAACCTGTTTCAAAGGTCTACGGCTTGATGAAAATGGGGGAAGAAATGGTTCTGGATTGCAAACAAAATGTGACTGCTTTAAGTACTTGAGTACTTTCGTTTTACCAAATTGTTAAGAATCAAATGTAAACCTATGTAATACCTAGCAGACAAATATTTCTCATTCAAAAATCTTAAAGAACATTGCTAATTGCGGTCACGATTTTACAGATTTTCTTCTGTCTTCTGCTTGGACCAGCTTTCAAAGTTTCCTGTTCTTGTGCCTACATACTTCAGCTACTAGTTCTTTACAAACATGAAAATTCAGTAGAGCAACGTGTCTTTTTAAATGAGACAAATAAGAACTAAAATGCAATTTATTAATTCCAAACCTACAAGCCAAATCAGTATTTTATTTTCCTGAGCACAGGCTGCCATGTCGTATTTGTTTTGTAGCATGATTCACATATTTGGACTTTATTGAAAACCAAGACAATTTGCCATTTCCTACATATTTCAAATGCTGCTAAAAGTGTTTCCAACCTCCTATAACTTTTTTAAAAATGCAATTGTCTTGAAGATCCCAAATCAAGAGCAAAGTGAAAAAAGAATGTGGGAGATTACTGACTACGACTGGCAATTTTCCTATTATTGCCAAGTCCAAATGCAGTCAAGAAATACTAGCATTTCTACATAGCGTAGCTTGGACTGTACCTAAGGATGGCAAATTATGACTATCTCATCCAGAAAGATCTGAAGGGTAACTTGCGAACTCTTGCACTCCCTCTGCATGCTTCAGAGTAACACCAGCAGCAGTGCCAGACCTGCAATGACCACTGGAAACTTGAGTGTGGGCCATTAAGGAAGCAATTCCTCAGATTCACACTGCTTGTACTCATCTGCTGAGCAAGAGAGCAAGCAGCAGATGAGTACAAGAAGTCCCCACCCAACTCACTACTACTGTGCCTGGATACTAGCCTGCCACACTTCAAAATGCTTCTCTCAGTGGTGGATCTCTGCCTCGTTGCCATGAAGGACATATATCTGACCAGCCAGCCAGGCTTTGTTTGCACCAGGAGAACACAGCAATTAACCCCTTTGGTAAATGCAGTAACTATGGGTTGGAGGGGGTTAAATGAATGACTGAAGTACTGGTTCAGCCTTCATTAGCCTAGGGCATTGGATTACAGTGTATTTTAAAGCCCTGCTCTTGTCTGTATTGGCAGAGACTTTCAATTTAAAAAGAGGTCTGCTGTCAGACACCCTAATCCACACAATAAGAACAAACTCACCTGATTAAGCCCAACTACATAAACAGATTAGGCAGCTGTCATGCACAAAAAGGCATTGTATAATACGAGATGACACAATATGATAAACAGCATACATATTGTTTGGAAATTTCTATCTCTTCAGGTTGAGATTAAATGCTTCTGGAACACACAAAGGCTGACTTTTATTTGGCCATTGTCTCTGTTTCTTCGGGACAAACACTCATTCAGTAATTCATCACACATGTTCCATTCATTCAAGCTTCACGCACACCTTGTACACTGTGGGTCAAATTCTCTTTTCAGCTGCTTTTTTTGCAAACCATTGGAAATCAATGGATGTGGAAGTGATTCACAAGCAATGAAAACAGACATGCTTTTTTTTTTTAGTGGGAAAAGGCTTTGGGGATTATAAGCATGAATTTCAGCAGAATTTGAGCTATGATACAATGACTTTTCAAGAGGATTTAAGAAAAATGGATCTACACCCTCTTGCCATATGCTTTATACTATGAACATCTGGTTCCAGTGAGATCTCACGGTAGGATATTTTGTAATGCAAAAATGTGTTAAGTGACTTTTGCTCAGAGACAGGTTTGGTCACAGACCCTTTATCCTCAGTGTTATACATACAGTAAAGCTCCAGTCTGTACATTACGTGTCTGGGGACAATTAAATACCTATAACCAACCAGGAGGCATTGATCTTAGCAGGAATAACAGCCAGGCTGCAGACAGACAGATTGGAGTTTGTAGTAAGATCTGGATAAGATGGAGCATTATGGAAGAGAATCCATGCTATAGAAAATAGCACAATATATCATGGTATCATTTTTTTGCTGACTGCTTAACCAGTCATTCTTCCCTCTGAAACTGTAGCCTATGGCAATTAAAGCAAGGCAAAAGTACAATTTTTCCTTAAGCAGTCACTGAAATTTAAACCTGTTCATTGACAAAATTTATTCATGACCTCTGGTAATTTCTAACTTAATGGACTGAAACTTGAGGGTTTATACGTCTTTATTCAAAACTAATATATATTCTGGATGTATATGCATAATGAATATACATGAATGTAGCTCCAGTTTTAGGTCTAGATTTCCCTAACTGGCTAATGATTCTGACTTTCAGAAATTAGATGTCTACTACTTTTTGGAACATCAAAGCCTTCTGAGGAAAATCAAGCTGGACACCCAGAATCCAAGCTCCTCACAGCGTAAGCCCTATTCCATTTTATGAGCTTTTGTCTCTGATATTATCTGGCAATTAATTCTTTGCCTGATTTTTATATACAAGTGTATTAGGCTTGCCAGTTACACTAAGCAGATTTTACTCAAGGGATAGAGATGGTGACCCATGGCTGTGCCTTCTAGTTCACCATCATATTAAAATCCTCTTCTCTAAAACCTATATCATGTGCAAGTTGTTCAGTATTTAAATCAAATAAGGGCAACTTGTTGCCATATTTTTTTAATCTGAGATAGCTGAATGGGTGCTGTAAGTGGCATCTGATGCAATGGATGTGGAAAGGAGATGGAAAGAATGACGAAGCAACAGAATTGGTTTGGTAGAAGTTTCCTGAAAAGGCAGATTCTCTCCCTGGGTTGGGGCTGTAAAATACCTTGAACAGCAATATTTGCACAAGGGAGGGCTGAAACTAGGCAAGTGGCAGAAAAGTTTGACCAAGACGGGCATTAACAGGCTCTGGCAGAAAAGCAGCAGAGTGGCCAAAAGCAGTTTTCTTGGACACAGAGCTAGAGAAGACTGAGATGGAGGGGTACAGCAGAGAGAATGGATTGATGGAGCCACAGCCAGACAGAGCCTGGGTCACTCATGCTGAGAAGCCCTGGGGTGGTGTTCATGATGTCAGGCATGCAGCAGACTCCAGCAACGAGGAAAAGCTTCAGGAATGGATACTACTGGTGTATCTGGGGGTGTAGTTCATCAAGGTTGTTTTTCAAAAGAGTTGTAGTACTTACACTGGCAGGCTTTTGATCAGAGCTGTAAGACCTTCAGATTTTGAAACCAGGTTAATCAAGTCTGTGCATCCTTTCATGTCACCAAAGGAGTCAGAGTGAAAAGAGAGCTTCTGGTAGCACATCTTTTGTGAAAGTCAAACAACTCTAAAAATTAACTCTGTGATGCTGCTTAACTTGATTCCTGTAACTTTCCAAACATGCTGCCAAAACCAACACTCCTTCAAAATATTTGGCACAGCGGAGATGGTGGCCTACGAGGTGAAGAAGTTAGGTTCTTTCAAATGGAACTTAACTCTGAAACCAAATAATGCTAGATTAACTTCAGGCACAAAACTCTGAAGTCTGACTTCTTCCCAACCAAAACATTAAAAAATTAGGAAAATCTGTGCAAACCAGAAGACCACCAGCTAACTGTGGTTTTGTAAAATAGGTGGAGGTGACCTACTGAAATAAGCTTGGAGAACCGAGCAGATTTTCCTTCTTCCTGTTACAAGCTGGAATAGCTGAAAGCACAACATGGCATTAGGGACATATTCAGATGACTAAACATAGGTGACTAGTGCCATTTCAGGTGATTTCTGGTGGGCTGACAGGTATGTGGGAAACCCACAGTCTGCAATCGGGCAAGGGACCATAGGGCATCTCATTTCTGCTGGACATAGATGTTCAGGTACCCAAAACACTCCCTAGGTGTCTTCAACTGGAACTAACGTGGCAGCTTGCCCCTCACACCTGAATAGCTTTACTGTATCCCCAAAGGTGATTAACGGGCCGAAGGTGAACTGGCACAAGGGTTCAGCAGCATGTAATTCCCAACCCCCAGCTCATTCAATGTTTTCCTGTTAGCATGCACATTTTATACCCTGAATTACTGCGGAGTACACACTATGCCAAAACCTACTGTTCCCCACCAGGCCTGGTGTCATGGTTTAAACCCTAGCCAGACAGCTTGCTCACTCACTCCCAGGGAGTGGTGCCAGGCTGAGAGCAGTCAAGCCCCCCCCCCCCCCCCGGCTCTCCCCTTTCCCGCTCCCAGAGGAACGGGGAGGAGGATCAAAAGAGTGCAACTCCCATGGGTTGAGACAAGAACAGTCCAGCAACCAATGTACAACACAAATCACCACCCCTACTACCAACTATAACAATGATAAGGGAAAATAACAAGGGAAGAGAATACGATACCACCGGCCAAGAAACGAGTCCGACCCAGAAGCCCCTGTCCTTCCGGGTAACTCCCAGTTACCCCCCACCCCGGGCATGACGTGCTGTGGTATGGAATACCTCTTTGGCTAGCCCGGGTCAGGCGTCCCGTCTCTGCTTCCTCCCAGCTTCCTCTCCTCCCTGGCAGAGCATGAGCCTCACAAAGTCCTTGGTCAGGGTAAACATCACTTAGCAACAACCGAAAACATCGGCTTCACCAACACTGTTCCAAGGCTGGAAGTCAAAACACAGCACTGCACCAGCTACCAAGAAGGAGAAAAATGACTGCTACTGCTGAACCCAGGACATTATCCACCCCTTATTCCATACCCTTCGCATCATGCTCAGATCCCACATTTTCAATACACCATCGCTCTCCCGCATATATATATCCATATACACACAGACCGAGAGAAAGAGATCATTTTCTTAGTGCAAGGACCAATCCCTATAATGCTGCCGAGTCCATTCGGTCCATGATGTCAGGTTCCATCTCTTGTAACAAACTTTCAGGGCAGGAAAGGCTGTGTGCAGTATTGGATCGTTGCCTGCTGATGCTCGTCGTTCCTTTACTGCGGAACTCATCTGGTTCTATCAAAGTTCATTCTCTGTTGGGATGATGGCTGGAGGGAAGTCAGGGCTAGTCGCTGGTGACCTGAAGACATCTAGTTGATAGGCTGTAAAAGTATTACACAGCGAACAACAGCATACAATTAAGTTCATTGGCTGTTTTCCCCTAAAATCAAATCCCCTTGAGGTATACATCGGACTTCCCCATCTTCCCGCATTACCCACCAAGTATATCCAGGTCCCTGAGCAAAAGCAATCCCACGAGTGGGTTTGCCTTTACCTGAAGCAGGAATAACCCAGACTGTCTTCCCCAGCAAATTCTTCATATGCACCACGGGAACTTTGTCCCCCTCTACAATATGTAAAAGTTCTGACTGGGCTGGGCCAGCCCTGTTGGCAGATCCTCTGGTGTTGACCAACCAGGGGGCCTTTGGTAAGTGTGTATCCCAATGCTTGAAAGTTCCCCCACCCATTGCTCTCAGTGTAGTTTTTAACAGCCCATTGTACCGTTCGATTTTCCCAGAGGCTGGTGCATGGTAGGGGATGTGATATACCCACTCAATGCCATGCTCTTTGGCCCAAACATCTATAAGGTTATTCTGGAAATGAGTCCCATTGTCTGATTCAATTCTCTCTGGGGTGCCGTGTCGCCACAAAATCTGTTTCTCAAGGCCCAGGATAGTGTTCCGGGCAGTGGCATGGGGCACAGCATATGTTTCCAGCCACCCGGTGGTTGCTTCCACCATGGTAAGCACATGGCGCTTGCCTTGGCGGGTTGGTGGCAGTGTGATATAGTCAATCTGCCAGGCCTCCCCATATTTATACTTCAACCATCGTCCTCCATACCAAAGAGGCTTTAACCGCTTGGCTTGTTTAATTGCAGCACATGTTTCACACTCATGAATAACCTGGGCAATAGTGTCCATTGTTAAGTCCACCCCTCGATCACGGGCCCATCTATATGTTGCATCTCTGCCCTGATGGCCTGAAGTGTCACGGGCCCACCGGGCCAAAAATAATTCACCTTTATGTTGCCAATCTAAGTCCATCTGAGCCACTTCAATCTTAGCCGCTTTATCCACTTGTTGGTTGTTCTGGTGTTCCTCAGTGGCCCGACTCTTGGGTACATGAGCATCTACATGAGGTACCTTCACCACCAGGTTCTGCACCCGGGCAACAATATCTTTCCACAGTGCAGCAGCCCAGATGGGTTTACCTCTGCGTTGCCAGTTGCTCTGCTTCCATTGCTTCAACCACCCCCACAGGGCATTTGCCACCATCCATAAGTCAGTATAGAGATAGAGTACTGGCCACTTTTCTCGTTCAGCAATGTCCAGGGCCAGCTGGATGGCTTTCACCTCGGCAAACTGACTCGATTCACCCTCTCCTTCAGCAGTTTCTGCAACTTGTTGTCCAGGACTCCATACAGCTGCCTTCCATCTCCGATGCTTTCCCACAGTACGGCAAGAGCCATCAGTAAACAAGGCATACTGCTTTTCACTTTCTGACAGTTTATTATATGGTGGGGCCTCTTCAGCGCGCATCACCTCCTCCTCTGGTGACATTCTGAAATCTTTGCCCTCTGGCCAGTCCATGATGACTTCTAGAATGCCTGGACAACTGAGATTTCCTATTGGAGTTCGTTGTGTAATTAGTGCAGCCCATTTACTCTATGTAGCATCAGTTGCATGATGTGTAGAGGAGACCCTGCCTTTGAACATCCAGCCCAGCACGGGCAACTGGGGTGCCAGGAGGAGCTGTGCTTCAGTGCCAATCACTTCCGAAGCAGCTCGAACCCCTCCATAGGCTGCCAGTATCTCTTTCTCAGTGGGGGTACAGCTGGCCTCAGATCCTTTGTATCCCCGACTCCAAAAGCTGAGGGGTCGACCTCGAGTCTCCCCTGGAGCTTTCTGCCAGAGGCTCCAGGTAGGACCGTTCTCCCCAGCTGCAGTGTACAGCACATTTTTTACATCTGGCCCGGTCCGGACTGGTCCAAGGGCTACTGCATGAACTATCTCGCGTTTAATTTGCTCGAAGGCTTGTTGCTGCTCAGGGCCCCATTTAAAATCATTCTTCTTCCAGGTCACATGATAGAGAGGGCTTACAATCGAACTGTAATTTGGGATGTGCATTCTCCAGAACCCCACTGCACCCAAGAAAGCTCACGTTTCTTTCTTATTAGTTGGCGGAGACATTGCTGTTATCTTGTTGATCACATCTGTGGGGATCTGTCTACGTCCACCTTGCCATTTTATTCCCAAAAATTGAATCTCCTGTGCAGGTCCCTTGACCTTACTCCGTTTTATGGCAAAACCGGCTTTCAGCAGGATTTGGATTATTTTCCTCCCTTTCTCAAAGACTTCTTCCGCTGTATCGCCCCACACAATAATGTCATCAATGTATTGAAGGTGTTCTGGAGCTTGCCCCTGTTCCAGTGCAGTCTGGATCAGTCCGTGGCAAATGGTAGGGCTGTGTTTCCACCCCTGGGGCAGTCGGTTCCAAGTGAACTGGACACCCCTCCAAGTAAAAGCAAACTGTGGCCTGCACTCTGCTGCCAAAGGAATGGAGAAAAATGCATTGGCAATATCAATCGTGGCATACCACTTGGCTGCCTTTGACTCTAGTTCATACTGAAGTTCTAGCATGTCCGGTACGGCAGCACCCAATGGTGGTGTGACTTCATTCAGGCCACGATAGTCTACTGGTAGTCCCCATTCTCCATTAGACTTTCGCACTGGCCATATGGGGCTGTTAAAGGGCGAGCGGGTCCTGCTGATCACCCCCTGACTCTCCAGTCTACGAATCAACTGATGGATGGGAATCAGGGAGTCTCGGTTGGTGCAATATTGCCGCCGGTGCACTGTTGTGGTCGCAATTGACACTTGTTGTTCTTCAACTTTCAGCAACCCCACAGCAGAGGGATCTTCTGAGAGACCAGGCAAGGTGGACAGCTGCTCAATTTCCTCAGTCTCCAAAGCAGCAATACCAAAAGCCCATCGGTACCCTTTTGGGTCTTTGAAGTACCCTCTCTTGAGGTAGTCCATGCCAAGGATGCATGGAGCCTCTGGACCAGTCACAATAGGGTGCTTTTGCCATTCCCTCCCAGTCAGGCTGATTTCAGCCTCCAGCACAGTCAACTCTTGGGATCCTCCTGTCACTCCAGAAACATAGATGGGTTCCACACCTTGACAGCTTGAT
Source organism: Pezoporus flaviventris (assembly GCF_033815535.1). Classification (NCBI taxonomy): domain Eukaryota; kingdom Metazoa; phylum Chordata; class Aves; order Psittaciformes; family Psittacidae; genus Pezoporus; species Pezoporus flaviventris. The sequence continues at coordinate 15,849,119 of NW_026892595.1, forward strand.
GGCATCAGGGTACACTGTGCACCGGTATCTACTAGAGCCTTATACTTCTGTGGGGCTGATGTGCCAGGCCATCTGATCCACACAGTCCAGTAAATCTGATTGTCCCCTACCTCCACCTGGCTGGAGGCAGGGCCCCTCTAATGGTCGTCACAGCGTTGGACACTTAAGTAGTGGTGAAAGGGATTATTCTTCGTTATCACAGGAGCTGGAGTAAAATCAGCTCTTCCACTCCATCTGGGAAACTGCTCACCAGAGACTGAAGCCGTAGCTCTCATGGGATGATCAGTCTTGGCCCTTGCTCCACTCTTCAATTCACTCACCCGTTCCTCCAAAGCTGAAGTAGGTTTTCCATCCCACTTTGTCATGTCTTCTCCGTGATCCCGCAGGTAAAACCACAGGGTGGCCCGTGGCCTACACCTCCTGTATCTCCTCTCTCGAACAATAGGACGCCTTTTGTTAATAGCTGAGACGTGTGTTGGTACACATGAGGAGCTGGATAAATCAGATACATCGTCCCTCAATTTGTCGAGGTCCTGGGACAGTTTTTTCACAGCTGAGATGATGGAAGGAGTGAGATTGTCTTCGAACTCTCGGAGTTTATGAACCATTTCATCCACTGTTAGTGGTACTATGTCATTCCAGGTCACTGTTGCCAATGAATGGGCATATGATGACGGTGCATTCCATGTAAGTTTTCGCCACCTGGGTCGTGTACATTCAACTTCATCTGGATCTATGGGTATATCCCCGTTATTCGGCTTGATGTGATAGATCATCTCTACGATGGCTGATTCCCTCAGAGACTGGATGCCTTTGTCTATAGTAGCCCACTTGGCCAAACAACTCATAACATCATCCTTGTATGGAAACCTTTCTTTCACAGCTGCCAAGAGCCGTCTCCAAAGACTGAGGGACTTTTTTTCTCTTACAATTGCTTTGTCAATTCCCCCTTCTCTAGCAAGTGATCCCAGCTGCTTGGCTTCGGTACCTTCTAGTTCGTGACCATCAGCCCCATTGTCCCAGCATCGGAGCAACCAGGTGATGATGTGCTCCCCTGGTTGACGGGTAAAATCTTTTCGCATATTCCACAGCTCGGTTGAGGTCCGAGGTCGAGAAGTTACCTCTACTTCTCCTTTCTCCTTCTTCATCATGTGATGATGACTCCTGATCAGATGCTAGACCGGGTGGTGAATTCATTGGTTCTTCATCTTGCTTCACCCTTCTTGCCTCTTTTTTGCTTTTTCTCTTGCGTACAGGGGCAACCGATATTGGTACGAATTGGTCCTCTGGTTTGGCTGCAGTGATCATCACTGTAGTTTGAGTAGCGACTGTACTTGTTGCTGGGGGTGGTGTAGCTGCTGTGCTTGGAGCTGGGGTAACCGTGCTCTCTGTTGCAGTTGAAGTTTGAGCAGCTGCTGTACTTGCCACTGGGGTAGCTGCTCTGTTCATTGAGGCCAAAGTTTGAGTAGCGACTGTACTTGTTGCTGGGGGTGGTGCAGCTGCTGTGCTTGGAGCTGGGGTAACCGCGCTCTCTGTTGCAGTTGAAGTTTGAGCAGCTGCTGTACTTGCCGCTGCGGTAGCTGCGCTGTTCATTGCAGCCAAAGTTTGAGTAGCAACTGTACTTGTCTCTGGGGGTGGTGAGGCTGCTGTGCTTGGAGCTGGAGTAGCTGCGCTGACTGTTGTTTTGCCCTCAGATCCGCCGACATTCTTTTCCTTTTGAAGGTGCTGGATAGTGTTGAACAAGGCCCTGTAAGCATAGGCCAAGCCCCAGCACGTTGCCGTGATTTGTCCATCTCTGGTATGGCCAGAATGACCACACACCTCATTTAAGTGTTTTACTAATTCTTCTGGATTTTGCAGTTGTTCGGTGGTGAAATTCTAAAGTACTGGAGGGGCTCACCGACCTAGGTACTTGCCCGTACTATCGCACACACCCTGCCACTCATGGCTGTTCAGCCTCAGGGAAAATCTCTTGGTCCTCCTACGTCGTTGTTTGACCACAGACAAGGCCCAAACCTGACTCTGCTTAACTCTTGAAATCAGTCGGGGGCAAAACACACTCTGTATGCATGCCAACATGGTGATCCCCATCACGATCAGCAAACAAGTCTCAACAGCATTAAAAGGCCATTCAAAAACTTCAAAACTCTCAAATGTAAATGATCTGGGGGGAGGACTGGGAGGGTAAAAGAATGTCTCCTTCACAGGTTGACCACCCGAGAAGGAGAAAAAAGAAGTGTAATTGCTAAGCACTTCTATTATATACCTCCCAAACTATAAAGGTGGTGACCACACTGGGAACATAAGCCAGATCAGTTTCATGATCAATGATTCTATTGTATTACAAGTCATTACCATAAAGCACAATGAGACAAAAACCTTAGCCCAAGCCCCACACTTGAAAAACACTAATACAGCAAATACCGGATGGAAGTAAGGTGCGATATACTGAAACTGTGAGATCAAGAGGAATAACCCTGAGAGCCAATAAATCAGCATTGTGACTAGTGACTATTAATCTGGACAGATCTGTCGTTATCTCAATCCCTAGGGCTCCATGTTGGATGCCAAAAGAACTGTCATGGTTTAAACCCTAGCCAGACAGCTTGTTCACACACTCCCAGGGAGTGGTGCCGGGCTGAGAGCAGTCAAGGCCCCCCCCGTGGGGCTCTCCCCTTCCCCGCTCCCAGAGGAACAGGGAGGAGGATCGAAAGAGTGCAACTCCCACGGGTTGAGACAAGAACAGTCCAGCAACCAATGTACAACACAAATCACCACCACTACCACCAACGACAACAATGATAAGAGAAAATAACAAGGGAAGAGAACACAATACCACCGGCCAAGAAACGAGTCCGACCCAGAAGCCCCTGTCCTTCCGGGTAACTTCCAGTTACATCCTGGGCATGACGTGCTGGGGTATGGAATACCGCTTTGGCTAGCCTGGGTCAGGCATCCCGTCTCTGCTTCCTCCCGGCTTCCCCTCCTCCCTGGCAGAGCATGAGCCTCACAAAGTCCTTGGTCAGGGTAAACATCACTTAGCAACAACCGAAAACATCGGCTTCACCAACACTGTTCCCAGGCTGGAAGTCAAAACACAGCACTGCACCGGCTACCATGAAGGAGAAAAATGACTGCTACTGCTGAACCCAGGACACCCGGGAGTTGAACTAGACCTGTGGAAATGTAACCTCTTCCCTGGGAGGAAGATCTGACCCACTGTCACCTCACGGTTGTCGTTCATATGGTTGTTGCCCCCTCTCTCCCCAGAGGTTTCTGCTGTCTCAGGTCTGTTGCTTTCCTTGTTTAACCACTCTACCGAACGCTCTGTCTTTACACATCTATGTATACTGAAATGTAACATGTTTTGGTTAATGCCAGAAGTGGTCTAAGCTAATTTCCATGGCTGCCTCAAAACAGATTAAGAGGACTGAGGCAGGCAGCTCCTATCTTCTCCAGGGTGCTGGTGCTGATGTGGGGCAACCTCTCTCACCCATGTGGCTCTGATGTAGGGCTGAGCCTGGGGTGAGCCCCAGCACTCACTGGCCATCAGCTGCTTCCCCTGAACTGGGATTCAAGAGCTCCTGGGGTGCTCCCAGTGGTAAGGCTCAGTATGGCACAAGAGCAACCTTGTCAGAAAGAGAAGTGTTATTACTCAGACCAAAGTCAGGATTTTTTTTCTTGTTCTGAGTCACAGCTAGAATTATTGCTCTGTTTCTTATCTGTCATATTAAAGTTTTGAGTGACTTTAACTCAAAATAAAATACTTCAACTGGTGCAATTAATGCCTTTAACACATTTCAGCATTTAAAATTATTATCCTTGACTGCGGCATAAGAGTAAAAAAAAAAAAAAAAGAGAGAGACTAAGACTCTAACTTTATTCCAAGCATTAAACCATGTATAAATTATAAGGATTCTGGACAAGGGGATTATAATGTGATCTCAAATTATTAAAAGGCTTTAACACACTAAGAGAGTTCGCAGCCTTTGGCGCTGCTAGCAATGAATGTTTCAGTAATGCTTAAACAACTTTTCTGCAGATCCTCCTTTTTTAATTCCTTTGATCACATTTCTGTCTTCATAGCAGTAAATGGCGTAGTTACAAGCAAAGCACCAAAATGCCTAGGCTGGCCAGGCACTAAAACAAAGAATCCTGGCTTCAAATCATGCCATTTAATTGTCTTCCAGTTGCCTCTCAGCTATCAAAACTCTCAGCTATTGAAAGCTAAGACATGTTGTCCTGCTGCTTAAGAAAAGGGTAAAGTACTGGAATAGCTGTCTACAACATTTGGCACTGGGAAAGGTCAAGAACCTCTCCAGCTAAACAAACCAAAATAACCTCAAACCCTAAATGCCCAAAGAAGATGATAATTCAGAAAACGCATCACAGTCATACAGCATGGTATTGTCTGTGCAGACAAGCAAAGAGGAAGCAGAAAGCAAGAGATTTTATCCCCTAAATTTCCCCTGGGAAAGGGGTACTCTTCCCAGATATTGAGGACAGGTCATTACCTGGGAAGGCAGTATGAACCAGGGATCAAAGCCACAGTCAGGCTGAGGGTGGAGCTTCCTAGGGAGGCCAGGATAGCTCCACTAGCAGCACAGATGTTGCTTCAGCAAAGGAAAGGGGCTAAAAACCCCAAGGTGAGATCAACAGTAACTGGGCAGCCAGAGTTCATGTATCTGAGAGGAGGGCAAGCAAGTCAGGTGGTATCCGCCACCCCGGGGAGTTCATGGAGAAACTAGGGAAAAAAAACTTTGTCAGGCTCAAATGCAACCTCTGTTTTTGTTCAAGTTATCAAGAGCACAGGGACAGATTCTGAAACACTATAAAATACACAGTCAAGGCAAGATGTAGAGAAGCCAACAGTAATGTAAGGGCCAGAAGACCTCTGGACTAAGAACAGGAAATCCCATTGAAGCTTCCACTGCAGAAGAATCTCAGCATATGGAGCATGGAACTCTTCGGAAAACTGAGAGCTCTTTCAGACACCAAAACTGACATCTTTTCTGGACATTTAACCATCTTTGCTGTATTTATCTCACCAAACATCTTGCACAATGACCATAATGAGCACCTGTAGTAGTATTGTACTTCTTTTCTGCAAGACATGCAAGCACAGGAGGGTACCTGAAGGTGATTCTATTGCTTGTGTCCTTCATAAAAGAACTGCTGGGCCATCACAAAACAGTGTAGCTTATGTACTGTGATCTTTCTATAGCTAGCATTCATTAATGTGGCACCTTGCCTTCCTCTGATTCATGGATACGTCTTTCTAAATGAGGCCAATGACAGCATGGACAATAACTGAACACACAGGTGTTTCATTGTATAATATGCCAAAGAAGAAGCGAACCTTTGTGCCATACATCTTCTCTGTGGTTCCAAAGCTTAAAGCAAATATGAATAAATTTAACTCTGCTTCACTTCCTAGGGAGGCAGATTTCTTTATGTTTTGTAGAGAGGTAAATGCTAGGCACAAAGGGCAAGATTTTCAAAGATATTGAAGTGCCTGAAGATGGAGAAATGCCTTTTGGGATTTGCAAAAGTGCTTATGCAGAATAGGTACTTGCCTCCCACTGAGATCAGTGTTTTGTATCTGTTCAACAGATGCAAATCTGACAGCTGGCTCTGTTATAACAATATTTGCTGAAGGTAAACCAACTGCGTACAATAGAGAATGGATGGATACAGGACCCATGCTGCACTTTCCTCCTGAGACCGGACCAACATGACATTCACGTGATGGAGAGATCTCGTACTTCTGTCCTCAAGTGGCTTCTACCAGCTGTTGATCAGACTGTGCCACACTTAGCTGCTCTTTTGGCATAACCCCGCTCTCTCCAGGACCTCCTACAATTCCCTCAGAGGAACCTTCTGCTATTTTTTCTAAAGCAAGTGCCCTCAACGATCTTGTCTGCCTTTTCCTGCAGCATTCAATCAGCACCCGATCACAGATTAACCTTCCGTTTGAAATAGTTACTTTATCTCTTAATGTCTGAATAGCTGAACAATTTTCAAGGCATCTGTTCTAGATATGCAACCTCTGGCACCTTCAGAAGAGGGTGTCCGGAGGCTCCTGGACTGGGCCTCTGGAGACTCATGTTCAATCCATCACCTGCTGATGATTTTCCATATGAATGTAGCAACTGACCTAGATAGCATTAATTCACAGAAAAACTGGGATATCTGATGCAAAGGCTTACATACCAGCAAAATTCCAGTTGTTCAAGCTGTGTGCAAACACCATGAACCACTTTCACCTGCTACTGCCATGCAGTTTGACATCTGTGATAAGTCTGCCACTGGGAATTGGGAGGCATCAAGCAAACAGATGGGCTCAGGGCACATCTAGTTTATGTCTGAGAAACTGGAGTCCAGAGAGTGTGGGGACAGTGGGCCTTGTTCAAAACAGTGCCCAAATAGTAGCTCCTGCCTATATTTCTACTGCCACTATCCCTCTCGGAGATGGAGAAGACTCAGGTCCAAATCTCCCTTTCCTCAGAAAGGATTCAAACCAACATGTCCCATCTCCAGTAAAAGGACAATCTGACATGCAGTCAGAGAATACAAGAGTAAACATCAATCTGGAGACAAGCAGACAGTAAGAGGGACACTCGAATTCCTGTCCCTGACCTTCAGGGTGCTTATGATAGTAAACTGCATTTTATGATTAATTTGAGGTAAACATGTATCTCTACATATGGTCAGGCCCAAATTAAGATTTTTATATGGAAAGAGTGAAAGAGTCTAGACAGCTTCAGTGCTGTGCTTTTTTCTGTGCTTGTGATAGAGAGTTTGTTGGCTTGAGGGCTTGTGTTACCAACACAGCTAAGCCTGCTCCAACCCTCCCAGGCTGGAGCAACAATGCTGTAATCCTGGGCAGGATGCTTACTACTGAAAAGCACACTCTGAGAGCAAGGAGTAAAAGCAACAATTGAAAAACAGCCTACAGCAAAATTCACTACCTGTGGATTCAGTGCTAATGTTCCAGGGTTATACATGCTGTTCAGTACTTTATCTGCAGTCACACCAGATACGTGAGCTCCCAGGAAAACATCTCTCTTTGCCATGAAATGTCTGACACTTCATATTTAGACAGAGGAAAGGCAAATTTAGAAAAACATTCTATTCCTCACTTAGCCCTTTTGTGGCAATTGAAACAAAATCCCAAGTACACTGAGGAGGGACGCCCTTCAGTGCATGCACATGGGCTGGCTCAGCATCGGGTTCAAAGGCGAGCACATTGCTGGTGCACAGCATGGCACACATGGGAACAGGCCACTCGCTGGCAAGCCTTCCTCCTTTGTTCAGTCACTCTCTAGCTCAAAGGAAATTTGGAGGACTGAGAATGCAATATTGAAAAATAAGCAAAGAACTTTAATTGCATACTCATCACTGTACTTTATAAATGTCAGAGACACTGACAAATTCAAAACACATTTGCAAACACAATTTTGCTATTGATATTCTTTGTTTTGAAAGCCAGGAAAACATTAAGATGTATTTACTTTTCTCTGTCAATAGTGTTTATTCATTGTTAAGGATTTATACACTTCATTAATTGTGAACAGCAAAACAAGTTGGCTCTCCATTCTTTTCCTCTTTCTACTGTTTTCTGTTTACTGGAAGTAAACAGCAGAAAGCCTCTCATTTGTAAATCCTTTACGGTTATAATCTTTAAAATTTCTTTAAGGAAAAACTTGTCTATTTATGTTGAGCTCTCTCTCTGTACCTCTACACAGAAAGAAACACGGAAAATCAGAAAATGCATTTTGAACTTGTACAACCTCATGGCCACACCAGTTTCCATGTTCCAGAGGGCTCCAATCATTGAGAAAGTTCCACAGCAAAGCAAGAAAGAAAAACAAATAGCAACATTAATTTTGTTCTTTACCTGGGCAGATGATAAGTAATTGAGGCAAAATACATAATAAATCTTTCTACAGTTATTAAAGCCTTGACTAACAAAAGCCTCTCAAAGAAAAACATTTCTCAACTTAAACTCAAGTGCTAGCACCTGATTTTATCCATGATACAGCACATGTGCTGGTTGAACACCAGAAAAGCAGAGAGAAATCCTTACTCATTCATATTGCTTACAGATAATTATAGCAAAAACTCTGTTCCTAATCTAGTTCCAGTCAAAATGGCGGAATGTTCTTTGAATTTGACAACACTAAGAAACAGTAAGTGATATAAATTGTGCAATTTCATTTTCTAAAGACAGAATCATCACAAGTTTGGCAGTTTGATATAGGAATGGTTTAAAATGAGGCCCTGGATTAATCACTCTTGGAACTGATTTTGTCCCCATCTTTCCCAGCTCTCTCCCCTCTGCCACCAACTCAGTGAAACAGTTTCTGAGCAAGGTAGACTGATCCTAGCTCCCCAGCCATGAAGAATATATACATCAGGGTGTTCCCTAACTTTATTAAAGATTCCACAAGCTTGCCTCAGGTGGGAGGTTGTATAATTTGCTGATGAATAGCACATGTGCCTCTTAAGGGCAGTGCTCCCTGCTTCCTCCGTTCTTGGCTGCAAATCTGTCCCAGCATCATCAGAGTCTTCAGGTGGACTTCATCAGTTGTAGTCATCTTATCAGCTAGGCACAGCCTCTCCTAATGGCTTGATAAATATTCTGGCATCCCGATATCAGTATCAAGAGTTTCAAATCATGCCGGGTACTTACTGCTGCTATTACTACAGAGTTATTGCCAATGACACTTTCACTTATCTCTGTAACCAGAGACATTGAATAGTTCTTTTTATGTCTCCACTCCTGGTCACTAAGAGCAGAATTCACACAGAACTATCTTCCACCTGGATGGGAAAGCATATTGCACATGTGAAATTTGAAGAACAGATTTAGTCTGTGTGAGAAATGCATTCTCTCAATCCCATCCCTAGCTTGATAATGTAAATGTGTACTGCACTTGATTTTTTAATTTCTGACATAGGAACACCTTATATCCAAGTCTCTCACATGGCCACCCTGTGCTTGGCATGGGCCTCAAAGCACATGTGGGTGAAGTAATTAGTTTTGTTATTCTTACATTTCCTGCATCCCAAGCTAACAAAATACTTATGATACATATTTTGGCTTCAGTCAGAGGAATATGATGGCTGTTCTAGTGATTTTCAACCTATCTCATACTCAGCTTTCATCTTAAATCCTCCTCCCATCCTGCTGGTCTCTAGCTAAGGTGTTCTTCCCTATATAAACTAGTCATGATGCCTGTTTGAGACTCAGTGCTCTAATACCACATCAGGGAGAATAAGGTAACAAATAAAGCAGACTTTACAGTCGTTTGGGGATATTCAAGTGAAATTCTTTAAGATGAAATCCTGGTATCATTGAGAAAAGAGTAAAACTCACTAGTACAGGGAGGGTGTACATGTAACCCACAGGACTGTCTAGAGAGCCCGCAGTTTTTTCTGAGATAACCAGGGCAGCTAAGGTGAAGATGTGTGGGTTTCATTTTCTTTTTCTTTTCCCCTTTTTTCAGAATGGCTCACATCCAGTATAGTAGGACTAAGAAGAGCACCAAGTAGTAGAGGAGGCAAGGCAAAATGGTCTCTGTTTTCTGCCCTAATGTGGAAACAATGAGGAGATGGGTTGAAGGGATCGGAGAAGGGTGGAGCAGAACTGCAGTGTGGGAGAGAAAACAAAAAAGTGAGATGAACTAAGATAGCAAATTAAAGGAAAAAAAAAAAGTCAGGGGAAGAAAAAAGAAGTTGGGTAAGATGGGAATGAGATAAGCAAAGAAAGAACATGTAAGATTGAAGCAAAAGAAAAATACAAAACGCATATGAAGAAATAAGGCTTACATTGGAGCCTTTTCCAATTTTCTGTTAGACTAGCAAGATAAACTATGTACCTTAGCGCATGACATCATGTGGCCACATGCCGTGCAAGGGTGACTGACACATTAATCAACTGACATCACAAGAAACACACATGTAGTAGAAAACTGTACTTAAGGTGTCAGGATAATTACTTTCACTGTCCCTCATACAGGCCCCCTCAGGCAGGAACCTGACACCCAGACGAAAAGATAGGGAGGTCTATCACCACATACACAAGTATTTTTCTCCCCTATTACAGTCTGAGGCATTTCTTCCATTCTTTGAGTCAGAAAACCATGAGAACGGAATGTATTCTATGATCAATATGTAGCCAGGATGACTATTTCCAGCACCAGAGAATCATTTCATAACATCTGCAATCAAGATGTCTTGGGAGGAGGGGTTTTTTTCTTAAATCTGCACCCTCTACAATCCTTGCAGTTGATATAGAGAGCTGTTTATTACACAGGAGTTTCACTTGAAGAATGGAAACAGTCTCTGGTATAACCAGCCTTTCCCTTCCTTCCAAAGTTCCCTACTGTGATGGGACAAAGTTGTGAGAGATGAGAAAAATTGCAACCACACTGTGGGAAGCCCCTCAAAGTTGCAACTACTTGGTGCTTTTCAGACCCAGACCCAGTGTGAACACTGATAACCATCATTAGATGATATGAAGTGATAACAATTCATGTGCAAAGTTCAATTTGAGTTCTGGTAGCGCCTTTCACTTTCACCAGAGTTAAGACCTGCCTTTGATTATAACTACATTAGCTAGCAAGGGAAGTGATGCATTATAATAAAGCTCATAAAAGAAGATACTACAGTTTCTGTGCACTAGTAAGCTATTAGCAATTTTTTCCAAATTCAATTTGTCATGCAGGATGTGTATTTCCCTTCAGAACAGTGGAGTTAAAGAACTGCCAGCTTAAATATGCTTATGTTCAAGCAACTACCTTACTGTTGATTTTGCTTTGTATGCTCATACAGGTGACATCTTTCCACTGTGGAATGTCTCACATGTATTTGACAGTTTTGCTTCATTCAAAGTTCAAGTCAAACTGATTAAACAGAAACCTGATAGACACTGAGAGCACATGTGTGTTTCTACCACAACAGTTCATGCATGGTCTCCCATGCTTTATAGCAGAGCTGCTAGATGATAACATGCATTTTTCTGCCCTGTTCTACAACAAAGGACCAGCTTCTTGTTGGTTTCTCTCTCACACTAACTACTTCCTGAGCCCTGTGCAGATGGGAATACCTCATTCCTTTGCACCCTGCCAACTCCTCCCACACACCCCAGCCCTCCGAGCTCTGCTCGAAGAGATCCTCAGCAGATTCTCCCCAGCCTGGACTGGTGTCACAGTGGTTTGATTCGAGACGCAGACAGACAAGGAAGTCTTATCTAGGTAGGAAACACTACCACCACCAGAGCAAGCCAGTCGGGCTGTGGGACAGACAAAACTCCATTGCATTTCCTCACACTCCAGCTCTCTCAAGAAATTCCTTCTGAATAATGAAATAGAGAAAAACATCCTTGATAGGAGGCTGCTTGTCCTATCAGACACTATGGAACTGCAGAATAGTAGGCTCTTCTTTGATGCCTGCTCCCACCACCTGCATCTAAGTTTAGCCTTTATAATCATACGGATCAGCCCTTCAGAACTGGGGGAAAGGGGCTTGGAGGCAAATTACAAACCACAGCAGGATATCTTCTCTGCATAAGTGTTCTCAACCTCAGAGTGATCAGCCAAGCCTTCAGAGAGATGCATCACCAGTCAACATGTCATGGCAAAATCTGACAGTACAGAGTGTTCAGCTGTTTATTCAGGGAATATATTTGAATAATGAGTACATTCAAGAAACCATGCTGCTGCTGTGCTCATGGAAAAAAAGAGCAAAAGGCTAACTTTGCCAAATAAATTATGTGTTGCAAATTATTCTTTTTCCTTAGAGCTCTGTGTGTCCCAGGAGTAAAGAGCTAGCAAAGGAACGCTTTACCCAGGCAAGTAGTAACTTGGTAAACAGGATTTCCAGCTCAGAATTCAAATGTGAGGACAAAGAGAAGTATCTTGTTTCCAAAGTATACAATTACAGGCAGTAGAGACTCTTTCAAGAAAAAATAGGGGAGATACAGGATGCTCCACACAGAACCTTCCTTTTATCAGAGAGGAAGCCATTTTCAAGAACTATGAACCTAAGTTAGAACTGTATGCACACTTTCTGGGATAGAGAATATTTTCTCCACTTCTGTTGGCTTCAGCTTAAATGTCCCTCCAGGATCCAGGTGTAACATAGCTGAAATTCCATGGCCTTTGCTTGAAGGCCTGCAAGTTGCACTCTCCTTCCTTCTCCATAAAAACATCCACAATGACCTTTTTGTAGGGACTCACGCTCTTTTCTTGTTCAAAACCTACTTGCTATGTGAATTTCTTGTTTTTGACACCTCAGATTTTCTACACAGCCAGTAAGTGAAATTTATCCATCTGTGGTCCAAGAGGTAGCAGCTACGAGGCCTCCTAGAGATAGCTGAAGCCTTCTGAATGCATCAATTAACTGTTACCGAAGGGAACTATTTAGACAGTTTTCCACTAAACATCATGTTCCCTCTGGATTTTAGTCTTTTTTCTTACATTTTTCCATGAGTAAATTCCCTCTTTTGTACCATTTCTAAATGACTGTCTTCCTTCTAGCTTCTATATAAGCAAGGTTAAAAGTAGCTGTACTCTCAGGATCTTTTGCTGTTACTTTGCTTTCCCCTTTCCTACCATCTCTTACACAGAAGAAATGCAGATGGAGAAAGTCACTGACAAAAATTACCATTTTGTTCCTTGCCTTGCACAGCTCTTTGTAGCCTGGGGCCATGCCTGGAGCTGCTTGGCAGATACCACACAGTAGAACACGCATGAGTAGCTAAGGTAGTTCCCAGAGTTGTTGTGATGCTTCCAGCTCCAGTTTGACAGGACAGATATAGGTCTAGGTCACTCACAAAGTCCTGGCAAATGCAGCTTCCAGTGCCTCTTCAGAGGCAGATTATCACACTCTGTTTGTTTCCCTTCTGGCCTGTGAAGACACCCCTCACAATTTTAATGACCCTGACCAAATCCATAGGCTCAAACACTGTGTACAACACCTTACTGCTCACCTTGCCATCCTACTTCACAGATGAATATTATAAAATAAGGTGCTTGAGGTTTGACTCCAGTGGGAGCTATCAGTCACTGCAAAGCAACCCCTGTTTCACAAGTGTCTTCTGCTTAAGGGACTACGTCAAGATTTGGAGTTACTTTTTATGCCACTCTTGCAGACTGTGGTCTGTATATGCTGATGTCAAAGAATTTTTCCTGAATAAAGACTTATAGAGATTGGATTGTTTCCTTATGTCAAAGGACATTCAGTATCCTCTAGCCCATTTCATTGTATTTCACTATTCATCTAGAACTGTGGTTCTCATTTATATAATCTTCCTGTGTGGCCTCTCCTATGCTTCCTTACATGGCTGTTATCATACGCCTGCCAAGTTGGGCTCTACTGGATGGCTGGTGCTAATGGAGTTGAGTAATTTCTGTCATCCAGAGGTACATTGGCTCTGAAAGTGAGAATATGGATTGCTTAGGGAAAAAAAAAAAGAAAAAAGATCTGATTGATTATATTTAGTTTACTCTTCTGCTGCAATGGATGAAGCAGCTCGCAAAAGGCATGATCACTGCTGAGCAAGAACAATGAAGAAGTATTATTTGTGTGCAGACTTCCCCACAGACTCTATTTTTGACGCCAGATTAAAATGTTCCCAGTCACTGATGCATGGAAAATGTTTAGGATGCAGTAGACAGTTCTAAAAACACCAGAACCAACCACCTGGGAAACAAGAAAAACAGAAAGTCAAGTCAAAAAGTATTTCAGCTATTAAACAAACATCACCCACCTGTAGGCGAGTGGCTAGCAGCCTGAAGCAATATGTGTAAATCCTTTTTAGGAGTTCCAATATTTCTTTTTTTTTTTAATGTAAGGGAGAGAATCGGTTCCTCTCATATTCTCTGTGTGATACTTAAAAATCTGCTGTGCAATGGTAAAACTACAACCCCCACCCCAGGTTATTCAATATAATGTTTAAGCTGTTGTTGAAATGACTCTGTGTTTGTGAATCAAGTTGGGTAGAAACATGAATTCACCTGATAGAAAAACTCAAGCCCTAGGCTCAAAACTGGGGACAAATGAGAGATTTGCTCCTCATACTTCACCCTCAGTCCCAGGGGATCTGGAGCCCTGTTAAAATAATCCGTAACGGCTATTGCAGTTCTGGAAATCCAAACCTAAGCCTGAAGGATAACATAGGATGGCTAGTTCTGAGCTCTTTCAAATGGCACCTACAGAGTCACTTACCCTTGTCTTAGATTGGTTCAGGAGATAGTTTCCCTTCCAAAATTATTATAGATTTGCATTCTTAAAAAATAAAAGTTCAAATGCCATACAGAACACTCCAGTGAGAGGGGTCCCCAGTGTGAATGCCTCAGTCTGCCCACTGCAAACTGCCATCAATACAAGTAATCAGCTAAAAGAAGAGATGAAACAGGTTGTCAAAAAAAGCCAAACCCCAACATTATATCGCTGCACCACACTTACATACAGCTCTCTCTATATTGGCCAGATAAAGGTGCTTGGGTTCCTTACAGCACCTTTCCTTACAAGAAATATAAGCAAACTCTTACTGCTGGCTGTGGAAAGGAAAAGGACTGAAATATTACTCGTCTAAGTCCCAGGGTTGGCAAGCAAGTTTGAGGTGATTTTATGGGTTTCTGTTATCACGGACAGAACAGAACATAGATTCACAGAGTGATTTGTGTGCATCTGCATGGCCATGTACAGCCAAAGTCTTAAATCACTAATTCCACCCTCTGACGCCTCTGATTCTGGTATTTTGGGGGCAGTGAAGAGGTTATAAGCACTCAGCCCATCTGATAATTAGGACCCTGAGAAAGATGGTCATTTTGAATTTCCCAGGATGGAGGCACCTAGAAATCACGGCACTTAAGGAAAATGTGGTTTTAAATGTTTAAGAATTGTGTTTTGGTTTATTTCAAAATGTGTGTACAAACCACAATAAAGAATTACTGCTTCATTAACACCAGTAAAAGTGATGATAATAATAACCCTTCAGTGCTGTTTCTGAAAGGGAATAGCTCAAGGTTAAGAGAGGTAACCTTTGAACTGGTGTATATTTTCAAACCAGAAAGATTAAAAGGTGAAAGTTGAAAAGTATATATTTTAAATAGCACCAGATGGCTGTGCTGCAAACACAAGGCTGAATTCAAACTGCTGTGCACTCGCCGGGACCCCACGGGTGAATTACAGCCACTGTGAACACTGGGGCTGTCCGTTATCTGACATATACGTACTCCTGCTCTGTATTCAGCCAGTGACAACTTTTTCTTTCTTAATGACTTTTGGATGAATAGGGCCACAAAAGCCATTCCAAGGGCCTGTGATGAGAATTGGGTTCATATTTGAGGACAGAGGTTAGCCCACAGCCCAGTAGTTTTCAACTTTTTTGATTTGTGGACCCCTTACTAACTCACTCAGAGAAGTGGAAACCCCAGTGAAAATTAGCACATGTGGACTGCTATAGAATATTTATGAGCTTGGTTTCCAGTCACCTTTTGCAAACAATTTCAAAGTTCTCTGCAGAACCCAGACCAAGACCATCGCTGAAAAAGGCCACTTTAGCACCCCATCAAGTCCTCCCTTTGCAAAATTTAGCAGTTTACCTTGAAAACATCCTCTCCCAGTTTCACTGCTTACCAAAATGAATGCAGCTGTACAGATTCAATTTTACCTTGCACAGTCATTTGAAGGTTAACCTAATTTCTTTCGCTCTTTAGTTCTCACATTCATATGTCAGCAGATATTTGGTTTGCTTCCTTCCCCTCTACCCAGTCACTTTTTTCTTAGACAGCTGTGCAAAACTAGCTGTAAATTATATGGAAATCACTCAGGATTTTTTATCAATTTTCTTTTTCCTGGGCTTATGGTGTGGCATTTTGTTATCAGATCATTGTCTAATCTGAAAAAATCATTTTCCATGTGGGAAGCATTCCATATGTGGATCAAATAGATTTATTGTCTATTAAAATAACAGTTAACTTGGAATAATAATCTCAATGAGGAATCTAGATTGTGTGCTATGTGGCCTCAATTCTTTCCAGATCAGTCTTCATTCTCTGATCTCTCATAGTCTTACCCTTGCTTAGGATACTGAAGACATCTCCTCCATCTGCTGCAGAGACCCCTTAAAATACAAAGTCAGAACTGAGAGTGAAGAGCAGCCTTCTTACAAGCTCTGCAAGCTATTACACTTTTTTAAATATTCTTTTTTAAAGTCTTCCTCCTTACTTCATTTTTTGATCCTTTGATTGCAAGCACATTGAAAAGAGTCCATTTATATCATCATTTTTGTATCTCACATAAAAAAACAAAGCCTTTAAGCACTAGTGGAATATAAATATTAAAGAAAAAGGAGAATGATTCCTAGGATGAGAGTTTTTTCTCATTGCTTGTCTGTGCCCTCCATCATTTCTATGACATGATAGGGTTCACTAACAGGTGAATAATGCAGTATGAACCCATAATAAAAGACTCACAATTTTCATTTTATAAAAAGTAATTTTGTTGACAGGAAAGCTGTGACATTATTCACAAAACAGCACAGAATGAAATATTACTCCCTGTAAAATGACAAAACCCGTGAGTTTACAAGTGGAAATTTTGTATCTCAAGAACCCCACAATATTTGTGAAATTAAAGTTCTGTTCTTGTTACTTTGCACATCTCTTCAGTTCCTAGCACTCTTTTATAGTATATGTATCGGGGTTGTGTGCTTAATAACTATGTTAAACAGTGCTCTGTATTGTACCAACCTCTTTTTTCATGTCATCATTTCTTGTCACACATAATTAGAAATAGTGAAGAATTCTGTTTGTTGTCTGGAACCAAAAGTTAAGTAGCCCTTACTTTTGTATTTGCATAAATTTAGGGTAATTGTCACATGTCTAAATATTCTGGTTTAACCCTACTCCTTTCCCATGTCATAATTTTGGTAAAACTACTTATTTTGCTTTCAGATGTTCCACGACAAGAATCTTGATGCTATAGTGAAGTCTCTGGATTGAGCCACAAGTGAATTCTTTCTGAGCAATTCTGTTTGGGGTTGTTTTATTTTGGTTTTTCTTACCCTGTTCTGTACACTTTAGGTAGAACATGTACTTTATGCCACTGTAATGACAAGGGGGTTTTGCACGCTTTTCAGACAAATTATTTTTATTGATGGTAGGATATGCATTTGCCCACAGAAATCCTACAACTGGTTCTTGTTATTCCTCCAAGAGAAGTTATCACACAAAAAAAACCCAAATAGTTCCAATCAGCCAAACCATTACCATCACAAATATTATCAATAAATCCTTATCTTCATTATGGTTTGAACTTGCATCTGCTTTCATTCTGCAGGTAAACCTAGAGTAACTCCCCTGAAATGAATGGAGTTTCATACCCAGAATAAAGCCATAGTAAGATCTTAATCTAGCTCTGTGTCTCAAAGTGAAAAGGTGAAGGTATATATGATACATATTTTCACATTATTTTATGAACTGGAACATTTTAATGCAGATAAGTAAATAATTCATATATTGTGTTAGTCACCTATTCCCCATAGAATTTTATAATTCTAAATCTGTCTTTTAGACAAGGAAAATGCACATACCTTAAGACTAAAATAACTTGTGCACAATTGTAAGCAGAGAGATTAACTAACGTTAGCATGCATCCTTCATATCGCAACTGTGGTTTCAAGGTTATCCAGCAACTGAAGAGAGCAAGATTTCATTATTTGACCTTCGAAAGAAATCAGCTATGCTAAAAAGGATAGCAACATTTTTTGAATTCTATTATCAAGCTCTTTTTTTTTGTCACATAACTACTTTGCTACAACATCTAAGACTTTTTCAAACTGAACATGTCTTAAAAATCGTATCACCGAATTTTTTTTCCGACTTTATGCATTCAAATGAAAACAGACTTGTCAGCAAGCTGTCGTTTTCTGGTAGGTGAATCCTAGGTGCCTGCTGTATGAACCTTGTGACATCACCATTAGGCAAACCATTCCCCAAGGCTACATAAGTGTGTTTGCTTTCTTTCCTTAAAAGTATTTGATACAGCTGAAGAGATTTTATACAGCATCTTCAGAATTGTGACACTTCATTTAGATGCATTAATTATTTTAATGCATTATGACTGCATCAACATAGCTATCTATTAGTGCAAAACAATATGTTTCACAAGGCTTCTACAGCTTCAGGCTTACATCAAGACTGTAGTGGAAGTCCACCTTGATAAACTGTACACAGGATAGGAGGGATAACCAAGAAGATGTTGAACCACTGCCCTTTAAAACCTCTGCCCAGAGTGTCTCTGATTTTTTCCTGGCTCCTGCAAACCTGTGCTATGGCAAATTTCCAGCACTCCAGATATGTCTCATCAGAAGTGAATAGAGGGAAAGGATAATCTCCCTCGACCTGCTGGAATGCTGTTCCTCATGCAGCCCAGGCTACTGCTGGCTTTTCTTGCTGCAAGAGCATATTGTTGTTTAATGTTCGACTTGTACTCTACCATGACCCCAAGGTCCTTTATGCCAAACCTGCTTTCCAGCCAGTTAGCCCTCAGTGTATACTAGTACATGGGTTTATTCCTCACCAGGTGTAGCACTTTGCAGTTCCCCTTGTTGAATTTCACTAGGTCAGCCCATTTCTCCAGCTGAGATCTCTCTGGATGGCAACATAAACATCTGATGTACCAGCCACTCTTCCCAATTTTCTATGATCTGTAAACCTTCTGAGGGTATCCTCTGTCACATAATCCAAACCACTAATGATGAAGTTAAACAGTATGGCCTCAGTATGTACTCCGTGGGTACACTGCTAGTGACTGACCTTCACATGGTCTTCATGATGGTGTTCAAAACACTTTTAGCACAGCAGTTCAGACAGTTTTCAATCCACCTCACAGTCCATTTATCTACCTTGTACTTCACAAATTAGCCTATTAAGATGCTCTGGTAGACAATGTTGAAAGCTTAAGTTGCTTAAGTCAAGATAAACAGCTACTGTTATCCCTCCAAGCATCATCATGGATGGTTATCAGCCTAGCAAAGCATGATTTCATGTTCAAAAGTCCATGCTGACTATTCTCAAGCATCTTCTTGTCTTTGGAAATGGTTTAATTGTTTATAGAATTATTAGCTCCTTCAACTTCCCAAAGACTGAAAATGAGGCTGACTGGCCTGTGATTCTGTTTCTTCCTTCTTGTGCATAGTAGTAATATTTTCTTTCTTCCAGTTCTCATGTATCTCCCCCAGTCTCCATAAACTCTTAAGGATTATCAAGAATGGCCCTGCAATGACATTGGCCGATCACTCAGCACTTGTGGATGTATTCCATTAGGCTCCATAGCACTGTTCATGTCCTTTTTGTTTAAACATTCCCTAAAATGATCCTTCTCCCCCAAGTGTAAGGCTTCCTTGGTTCAGACCTTCCCACTAGGCTCACGAATATGTGGTTCCTGAAGGCCAGCCTTTCCAGTAAAGAGGTGAAAGAGTCCATGTCCACCAGGGCCCATGCCCAATTCAGTTACAGGCAAACATTTTCACTTTTGCTGCTGCTATACCTATAGAAGTTTTTCTTCTTGTCCTTCCTGTCCCTTGCCAGACTCAACTCCAGGTAAGCTTTGGCTTTCTTAGCCCCATATCAACACACTCAGACAGTGAATCCATATTCCTCCTTGGAAATCCAACTCGGGTTCACTTGTACACTTTCTATGTTTGAGTTTTGTCAGGAGCTTCTTGCTCATGCAGGCCTCATCTTTGCTTCATTTTCTGATTACTGGGTTGGATCTTTCTTGAGGTTGGTGGATCCTCTTCCAAGAGCAACACAGTTCCAGCAGCTTAAAATACCTCAGGGATTATTCTTTTCTTCAAATTGCCATTCATGGCTTCTCTTAGATACTATTTAGCTGTGACAGGTGGCAATAGATCCTGGCTAGCCTCTCCTGGAGGGTTCCTTATTTCAGATCATACTCTCCTAGTCTGTAGTCAGCCTCAATAACCAAGGCACCAGCTTAGGAGCTCTTTGTCTCTTTAATGCCATCTTACAAATCCAATTTATAACATTAATAGAAGACAGGAAGGCAGGAAAGAAAGGCAGACATCTAAACCCCCACCACCACTCCAGGGCTGCCAGCATCTGTGAGATATTTCAGGTTGCATTATCTGTCAAAGATGGACCCCTTCCCACTTCTGCCTTCCTTTTGCTTTATCTTTATCTCTGGCTCTTGGGAATGTAGGTTTAAGATTTACATGAAGTACAACTCCCCTGCTAGCTAGGATCAGATTTCTTCTCCCCACAGCCTGCTGGAAGCCTACCTGAGTTTACATTCCAAGAGCATTCCTTAATTAGCACATTCCTCCAGCCCAAGTGGCTTTCTTGCTCTTTGCAAGGATTTACAGCAGCTACAGCCTTTTTTGAATCATGTAACATGAAAACTATTAATTTTCAATACTTCTCATTAGATTTCATAATATCTAGGTCACTGGGAGTTTTTGATAGAGGCCATATATGACATATTAATAAGAAAGATGACTAGCATGGCATTTAAGTACTTGCTCTATATAACTGCCTTGAATTTAACTGTAACCACAATGACCCACTGCTCAGGTCCTGTTTAAAGAATACAAATTCCATGTCTGCGTCTCAGAATGGCTCTTTATTAGGTTGCCTAATCAAAATCCAAATACATATTTTTTAATACATTACTTTTCTCTAATTTCACATCAAAAGGCTTTTCTGAATGCTGTTAATTGTCTTTGAAGATATTACATGTTTGGGCTAAGCAATCCACAATTTAGCTAAGTTCATTTAACTAGAGAAGTGTGTCAAAGCAGGAAAGAAAGGAAAATGGGATTATGATTATCTTTCAGATGGCTGACATGTTTACTATTGAAATTCATTGCAACTCTGATTTTTGTGACTATTAGTTTATGAATATCCAACGTTTTAATTTCTTATGAATTTATTACTAATCTCTTAATGTTTGTTTTTCTTTTATGCTTCTGATTTTAATGCTACAGAGTTGCTGGCAAATCCCCACCTTCCAGCAAAAAAAAGAAAACATCTATTCTGCATTGCCTCAGGAAAAGCCTCATTATTTATTATTTTTAACAGTATGATTTTTAAATCTGTCTCATGGCAATAGAGATGTTATTCTTGTTGAAGTCCAAAACAGTCTTTTAATATTTGACATTATCTTCAACAGTACTTGTTAAAAGTTTTAACCACAGATGGATTAATAATAGCAGTAACTATAACTAAGAGTATTGCCATAGCTCTTTTGAAGGTTGATCATAGGTAAGGTTGACATTATATGAGCACAGAATGTAAGGATGGTCTTTTCTCTAAAAATTTTATGCTCTCAATCTCTGATACAGATTGATTAATGCAGATGTAAAAGTCAAGAGTGAAAATAATGGTGCCGAGTGTGGTAGACATAACACAGCAACATCACAATTTTTTGTAGGCAGCCAAAGAGAAAAGTTCCAAGATGCAAAAAGAATGAAAAGGAGGGTCAGAAAATGGCCCTAATAAACAAAATAATTTTGATGTATGAATGAACTCAACAGAAGGAGAGAAGAGGAAAAAGAAGAGTATTTCCCTGTTAAATGATTACCATTTGGGCCTGTAGACCAAGTGTTCCATGTTCCTCCTTCTACAGGATATAATAAAATCTTGGGTGTTGCTTTCACAGCTGCAATACCATGGCAAAGCCACTGGATTCAGAGCTGGGACATCTTGACATCTGCCTCATTTTTAGGGTCTGGCAACAAGTTTACTCTCCTGTGCTTGTGGAAGGCATCTGAGTTCTGGGGCATTTCATGGCATGTCTCCTGCTGCTGTAAAATGAAAACCATGATATCCTGCTTTTTGCTTCATGAAACAATATCAGAATCTTCAAACCATTCTGGAGTTGGCTCTTTACTGGAAAAAGGAACCATTCCTGGAGAGGCAGCTTCTGCATTCTCCACTGTCTGGAAGGAATATTTTGATTGAATTATATCCCAGTGTTCTTCCCCATAAAATTCCTTTAGTATACTGCATAGCCCACTAATTAAATGACGTGTATCACCAATTAGCAGGAACCACACAACTTCAGTGTGGGTACTTATCTTGCCCATCTTGTGCAAGAGTGTGTATCTCAGGAAATCTGAGTGTCTCTGTATCCTCACTGGGAAGAGAGGCCAGGTGTTCCCAGCATGGTCTTCAGACCAAACAGACGTTGCTGTTTTGCTTCCACATCCATCCCTTTTCCTCCTCATTCTGGCACTACAGCAGTTTTGAACAGCAGCCACAGAGGGCTCCAGCCAGATTTCCTCAGCGAAATACCTTCGGTGGGGTAAGAAGCCAGGGAATGAAGCAGCAGTAGACAGAGTAGCTTTGCCATGTTCCTCCCTACCACTCTCACCTGCACCCGAGCCCATCACTTTAGCTGCCACCAAAGCAAACCAGCTCTGGATGCAGAAGAAATAGCATTTGGACTCTAGCACAGGTCTCCCATATAAAATACCACTGCCAAGCTTCTGGGCCAGCTTTAGGAATGTGTTTTTAATATTCATTGTTCACTCTGTATGCTACAGATGTGCACAGCTCAATTATTATAATGCTTTGCACATGTGGTGTTACGAAATGTGTGCCTTTAAAGTCATGCCAGTTTTTTTTTCCTGTAACCCAAATATATTATTTCTACCTATGTTCCAGTTACTTAGTTTGCCACACACTTAAAAACAAAAAAGCAAAAAACCCCCAAAAATTATTATAAAGATTAAAATAACAACCATGTAAGCAACTAAAAGAGAACAGACCCATTTTATTCATAAAAGAACAGGGTTTTTTAATTTGCATGCTTGGATATTTTTTCTTGTGCTCCAGTTCCTCAATTCAGATACAGAAGCTCACACAAACATCTATCCACATAAAAAATACATGCTCTTAATCACAATTCATATTGTACAAAAGGGAATTATTCCCTAACTGGGCAGCAATGTTCTGTCCAAACATCCTCAGCTCCAACAAAGGATGTTCTTGCACTAATCACTTTCAAGTTTAACCATTTCAGCTCATTATACTCAATAATGAAGCTTCACCACTTGGTCTGAAAATTCAGCTCTGACAGAACATGACAGACAGACATCAGAGAGACACCATATTTATTATTCCTTGGCAATCCATTTTGGTTCCTTACTTACCATGGGCTTCAATTAAAGAAGATGGTATCCAGATCCCATCTGTGGACCTTGGTGGCTCTAAGACCCCGTTTGGCACCTTCTGGGGTAACTCCTTCCTGAAGAAACGAAAGGATCTATGTATAGGGAAAGGCATGGGAAGCATCAGTGCAGGACAGCTGCTACACTGGAGTAAGGCACAGCCCCCATGTAGCAGAAACTAATTGCTGCATGTCTCATTGCATTCAGAACAATGAGCAAAACTCATCTCTTTAGTCTATCTCTTCTTCAGTTTGTTCTGCATTTGACCACATAACCACTCTGCTTCCATTTCCGTTCAAACATCCCAAGCAGACAGAACACAAACAGAACCAATTACTCCTTTAGCTGAAAGAGAGTAGTGTGCATGTGAGTGTTACTGGGTAACAATTTGGGAATTATTTAGACACTAGAACAGTATGATCTTTGTAAAGTGGTGGACAGAAAACTGACACAAATGTGGGTTTCATCTTCCAACTTCTTTCGTAGTCTTCTGAAAATGGATCAAGTTATTTAAAATCTGCTAGATTATTGCTAGATATAATACCAATAATAGAGTCCAAAATTTCAACTTCATCTAACGAAGTTTCTTGGACATCATTAATCTCTCAATTTAAAATCTAGACAAACCAAATTATACTTCTAATAAGACTGTTTTGAAGAGATATCAAAACAAGATATAATACTAAAGGGCTTATCCGCTTTTCAGTATTAGAATATGCCTCTGTTTCATCCCCCTTGAAGAACACATTTATAGAAAAACTGATCTTTTGCCAAGCTTCAAAATTAATTATGTCAAAGCAATCCCAAACCTTCAGCAAAACCAACCTCAACCCTTTATCAAAAGTATATTTTCTAGTGATAGCCTGCCCAGGGTCATGAGGCTGTGTCAAGCCTATAAACCAAAATACTTCTATTGCAGAAACAAATGCAATAGTGCAGCTAGACTTCATGGCATATTTTACAGCTGTAGATCCTCAGTCACCTAGATTCCAGATGTCCACAAGGTACCTTCCAACTAAAGGTTTAGGCTTCTTTCCAGCAGGAAAATGGGCATGCACTGGGAGACAAGATGTAGGTCTGCCTATCCAGGTCTCCCCAACACAAACTCAAGCTGTGTCCATGATACACAATGGACTCAAGAGCTGGATATAATAGCTCACCAGTGATGACTGGCTTCCCAGGTTTTAAAGGACTACACTGAATTAGCAAGGCAATGATGCTAATTGCCTTTATGTGATCTCACTGGTCCATATCACTTCAGAGATGCCCCACTGACAGATGAACGAGCTGTCATTTCCAATCTTAGCTCCTCGGAACAGCAACAGAACTCTGACAGTAGATACATACACCCCACCAAAAAGCAAACCTGTTGCTGAATATTTAATAACAAAAGGACCAAAATTAACTGGGTTAAACAAGGACATCCAATCTCTGACTGGAGACAAACAAGTTCATTCACAAAGACCATTATATTGAAACCTAGCAAGAGGCATTGAAGGCAAGACTGATGATACTCAAAACTGGCCACAATGGTGATCTCCTTACATTTTATCATCAGGACTACAGCCACAGCTACAGATAACTGGCATCCAGCTGGCTCAGACTTTATTAATGAAATAATACGTGCCAGGGCATGGGCCCACTGCTATCCCACGATTGTTCAAACTGATTGTTCATTAAATATTGAGCACGCTACCTAGCAGAGTTTTAGTCATGCCTGCTATCCCATTACCTAGCAAGTCCTCAGCATGGCTCGTGGGTGAATGTGGGCCAAGGACTGTTCCCCACAGGCATTTAGATGCAGCCACCAGTGTCTGGAGGGCAGGAGAGTTCAGTCCTATGGGCATGGCCCTTTCAATTGGCCAGAGGAAAGCCAGGATGAATTTTATTTCCTAGTAAGATATAGCCACCGATATCTTCAGCATAGGAGCCAGGAAATTCTACAGGTCTTTGCTTACAAACAGGAGAATCCCATATATCTAAAATAAATGTAGTTATATTTCAGTTAGGCAGCAAGCCATGGTGAACCTCAATTTGTTTGATGTTGTGGTTTCATTCAGTCAATTGCCTAAAACTTCAACTATTTTTCTGAAGCACATCCAGGCTTCTTTGCTCTGGAAATCTCAGAGGATCAATCTCCCTGAGGAGATTTTCAGTACGCCCTCATTCAGGCTGGGCAGGCATGTCTTTCATGCTGTGTTTTGATATTTCTACATCTTCTGACTGAACACAAGAAGTAAGAAAGCTGCTCAGAACTTAATTTAAAAGGTAAACTGAGCTCTTTTGAATTTCAAAAAGTCTTAGGATGGATCTTCTTTTATCAGAACCAGTTTATCCATCCCTAATTCAGAGAGAAAGGTAGGGGTCCAGATCAAAACATTTTGACCTGGCTTCAGATGTTCTCAAAGTTCAGGGGTATTTGGATCCCAGGTTCTAATACAGACTCATCTATGACCTCCAATGCCCTTGTCTCACCTCTTACCTGCCTATTCTCCTACACATACATTTCTTCTTTCCAGCTTCCCTCCCCCTCCACTGCTCTTCTAAGATTAAAGCTTTTATATTATTATAAACATAATTCCCATAAGAGATAAGAAACTCCCCAGTGTATCTTTATTAATTCTAGTTAAGATAACATTTTGAAAGCAGACAGGGAAAGAGATTTATAAAGAGCAAGAAAAGGTAGTTGCATACCAGCACAGCAGGGCCAAAATTTCCTACACTGTTTACAATGAAGTGAGAGTAAGAAATTGCCCCGCAAGTGAAGCCCCACACTAGTGTACATCTAAGCACTTTGCTGAGTCTGAGAGTAGATTCTGTCATCTAGTGTGATGACTATTGTGATCTTGCTGTGCCTAGGAATGGCTACCATTGTACCTTGTCTTGTGTGCAGACTCTCGTACACACAAAGCTATCCGTAGCATTAAGGTCCTGTTCGTGAAGTATGAGCATAGCCTGTATATTCAAAAAGGGAAGAAAGGTTTTACTTCAGCGTGGGAAATCCATGGGTACCCACCAGTAAGCCAGAATATGCACCAACGTTTGCTGGGATACTTGATTAGTACCAACATGAATTTCTAAATACATACAGAAAAGGCAAAACATATAGTTCTATCCCGACACTCTGATGTTAGAAAAACAGGTTGTTATGGGAAAAAAAAACAACAACAAAAAAACAAACCATGCTACATACACAAAGCCAGTAATTTATTGTTGATCTAATTACAGGCTTAGTAGCCTTATGAAGGAGTTACTGTTAGTGCATTTACAATGATACTACACAGTTCAAAATGCATACTGCAGTTAAACTGATACATGCACAAACTTTATAGTACTTACCCCTTCTCTCATCTTATGCTCACCTTCCCACTGCTCCTTTGTGTCCTAAGGCTGATGTTATCCATTCGTACAGGGCACAGGAAGAGTTACTGTGAGTCTCAAGTATCCCAAGCCATTTGCTAGAAAGAGTATGATGCTGGTGTTGGACTTTTCTTCCTCCTCTCGGATTTCCTAGGGGGTGTTTTTATGTGCCTGTGCATTTTGCTCTTTCGTCATTGCTCTGCAGGTCCATGTTATAGTTCCATGTACTCCATAAATGGTGCATTTTATGTATGTTGGCTACTTCTTGGTTCTCATCGCTCTCTCTAAGACTGGTTAACACAATACCCAAGGTTATGCTTGTCTGTTGACCAGTAACTGACCTTCCAATATATTGTGTCCCGTATTTGCCTTTGCCTGTGCTTCCAAAGCCTCTGCCCTCCTCCTGTGCCTTCTCTCCTCTCCAATGCATTTTAGTGTAGGGTCTATTTTTTTGTTTTCACTATCAATTAGTGAGAAAACTTTATCTAATAACAGGTGTTACACCTCAGAGCTGTCCCAAGCTAAGCAAAAGCTATAACCAAACAAGTAACACCACTCCCCAGTCAATAGGTAACTGCTGTTACAAGCTGAAGCAAATCTGCAGGTGGGCCAAGACAAGTTCAGACAAACCCTAAGTGGCCTGTACTGGTAGCCTAATGCAAAGTCATGCCAGTTACAAGCAGTTTGAGAGATACATATTTCTGGGAAAGATCCTAGGAGACTTAGGAAAACCGCATCTGAAATCCTTCTGCCAATCAAGTGAAGGAAATATTTGTTCTCCACCCAGATATGCACGCTGAGAAGCACCAGCATAGTGGAATATCTTAAAGTGATTCATTCTATTCTGTATTCAATTTTTCTTGAAAATGGGAACATAATCATCTACTCAAAATGGCAAGATCACCTTTTAGATACATAAACAGATAAAAAAATAATTTCATTATTAAAGTACTGAGAAAATTAAATCATTCTCAGAGGCTAGATGAACACTGATAAAGCCAACTTATTCTGGACTAATCTTGTGGGGCAAAATACTCTCTAATGTGCACCAGAAGCAAAGATTATGGAGGGCATAACATTTAAATCTAAATTAATCCTCCTTATTGACTGATAATATGCCCTGATCCTGGGGGAATAGGCCTAATTTATTACTTTTTAAATGGTTTGGATTCCTTTAGGATGAGCAACTCCCCAATTTATTTTTGTTGGCTGTGTTGGGAAAGGAGTCATTAAATATGAATGGGAATTATTTCATTTTGAAAAAATATTACAGAGAATTCACATGCAGCCAGTGCTGCTTAAAATGAATGTTTTTTCATACTGCAAGGACAAAAGAATATTTGGAGCACAGACTTGGAAAAGTAAAAGATGAAAATAAGATGCATTGTATTGTTTCCTAGCAGACAGCTATTGTCCTCCGAGTTTTCCTGTTTATGAAGCCACTCTCCCCAGAACACATGCAGTACAGACTGACTGGTGCTGGTACAAGGAGAAGGGATCTGTTCTCAACTGCTGTCATATTCACAAAATAGAAAAATGGGGAACAATAGAAAATATTTTACTATAAAATGTTGAAGGGCAACTTAGCCAGGGGGTGTTACTTGATATAACCCTTAAGGCTGACCTAGTTTTTAGTAAGGGCTCTTGGCCCTGACTGTAGACTGGCACCCTACCACGTTAAACATTGTGCATATAATGTGGTCTAAGAAAGATACTTTGTTAGTTACAAAAAAAAAAAAAAAACAATCTTACAAAAAGAATAATAAAATGACAAAAATGCAGTTCCTGCCAATCTTTTTGCAGAGGTGCAGTTCCTATCTGAACTCATCTCTTCTCCTATTCCCTGTGTGCACTTCATTTTCACAGAATCTGGAAGCCCCTACTCAGTTCATCTGTCACAATGTACCATCTCCCTAATTAATTAATGTGTTCATCATATTTGTTCTTAACTGGATTCTATCAGTTCTTTAAAGGGATGAGTATGCAAAACATGCAAACAGTATGTGCTGTGCATAAAAGAGCAGTCAGCATTGTGGTTTGCACTTCATTCTTATTTCTTCTTCAATATCATCCATAAACAAATGTGAGTTCTCAGACCTATGGGATTCGAGTGTTCAGCAGCCTCTAATATTCTACTGAAACTAATTATTTATTTAGCTAATAGAATTATGCCATAGAATCATACTCATAGAATCATAAGGGTTGGAAAGGACCTTAAGATCACCTGCTTCCAACCCCCCTGCCATAGGGCAGGGACACCACACACTAAACCATGACACTGAAGACTCTGTCCAATCCGGCCTTGAACACTGCCAGGGATGGAGCATTCACAACCTCCCTGGCCAACCCATTCCAGTGCCTCACCACCCTCACAGTAAAGAACTTCTTCCTTATATCTAACCTGAACTTCCTCTATTTAAGTTTCAACCTTTTCCTCCTTGTCCTATCACTACAGTCCCTAGTGAAGAGTTCCTCCCCAGCATCCTTACAGGCCCCCTTCAGATGCTCAAAGGCTTCTATGAGGTCTCCACGCAGCCTTCTCTTCTCCAGGCTAAACAGCCCCAACTTTCTCAGCCTGTCTTCATGTGGGAGGCTCTCCAGCCCACTGATCATCCCTGTGGCCCTCCTCTGGACTTGCTCCAGCTTGCTCCATGTCCTTCTTATGTTGAGGACACCAGAACTGCACACAATACTCCAGGTGAGGTCTCACAAGAGCAGAGGGGCAGGATCACCTCCTTCGACCTGCTGGTCACGCTCCTTTTGATGCAGCCCAGGATATGGTTGGATTTCTGGGCTGCGAGTGCACACTGAAGCAGGCTCATGTTGTTTCTCATCAACCAGTACCCCCAAGTCCTTCTCCGCAGGGCTGCTCTGAATCTCTTCTCTGCCCAACCTGTAGCTGTGCCTGGGATTGCCCCAAGCCCAGGTGTAGGACCTTGCACTTGGCTTGGTTGAAATTAATGAGGTTGGGCATTGGTCAACTCACAAGAGTGTCAAGGTCCCTCTGGATGGCATTCCTTCCCTCCAGGGTATCAACTGAACCACACAGCTTGGTAGATGATGTCAACTGCTCTACCCCTGTCCATCAGTTACACAGACCCATCATAGAAGGCCACCAAATTGGTCAGGCAGTATTTCCCCTTAGTGAAGCCATGCTGGCTGTCACCAAGCACCTTGTTGATTTTCATGTGCCTCAGCATGCCTTCCAGGAGAATCAGCTCCAAGATTTTGCCAGGCACAGAGGTGAGACTGTTCTGTAGTTCCCTGGGTCATCTGTTTTCCCCTTCTTGAAAATGGGGGTTATATTTCCCTTTTTCCAGTTGTTGGGAACTTCACCTGACTGCCACGATTTTTCAAGTATGATGGCCAGTGGCTTAGCAACTTCATTCACCAGCTGCTTCAGGACCCACAGATGTATTTCATCAGGTCCCATGGACTTGTGCACATTGAGGCTCTTAAGATGATCTCAAACCTGATACTCTCCTACAGTGGGCCTAGGGTCTTCATTCTCACAGTCCCTGCGTCTGCCTTCGAAGGCTTGGGTGGTGTGGTCAGAGCATTTGCCAGGGAAGCATGAGGCAAAGAAGTCATTAAGAACCTCAGCTTTCTCCTAAACCAGGGTAGCCAGTTCTGATAGCTTCTGGAGAGGGTACACATTATCCCTAGTCTGTCTTTTATTTGCTACATACCTATAGAAGCCCTTCCTGTTATCTCTCACATCCCTTGCCAGGTTTTATTCTAACTGGGCTTTATCTTTACTAATCTGGTCCCTAGCTTCCTGGAAAACATCCCTGTATAATTCACAGGCCATCTGTCATCACTTCCACTTTTTATAAACTTCTTTTTTCTCCTTCTAAGCTTCCTCAGCAGCTCCCTATCCATCCAAGGAGGTCTCCTGGACCTCCTGCTGCACTTCCTTCTACTTAGCAAACAACACTCCTGAGCTTGGAGCAGGTGATCCTTGAATATCAACCAACAGTCTTGGCCCCCCCTTCCCTCTAGGGCCATATCCCATGGAATCTTACTAAGCAGGTTCCTGAAGAGGCCAAATCTTTTCTCTTGAAGTCCAGGGCAGTGAGCTTGCTGCACGCTCTTCTCACTGTCCTGAAGATCTCGAATTCAACCATCTCGATCACTACAGCCAAGGCTATCCTGGAGCGTCACATTCCAAGAGCTGGGCAGAGGCAGTAGCATTTTCTTCTCCTGCATGTGCAAAGTATATGTGTTTTATTTCCTAAAAGAAGAGTTTGTTCAGACAGACACAAAATTCCTCTCATTTCAGATAGGAACCCAGCCGGGGCTGTCTTCTGCAGCCTACACCAACATCTCCAATAACAGACTCGGTGACTGTCCCTTTCCCTCCCAATAGACCACACAATAAATAAGCCTATGGGAGGGAGACCAGTGGGCATTCTGCATTTCAAGGATCTGGACAAATGTGCTGGGGGGATTTGTTGCCAATCTCTCAATCCCTGCCCCCTGTACAGTACCCTTACGTGATACTTAGCTGAGGATCCTAAAACTGTTCTACACAACTGAGTCAGTTCCTTCTTTTTCTTGAATGTTGCAGGGAAAAGCTGCTCAGTCCACACAGTTTAAACCGAATTGGGATCAAAATATTTTATTGAGCTATTAAGAACATGGAATTAGGCAGCAGTCAGTGAAGTGCTGCACTCAAGTAGTAATACAAGAGGTAAGACTCCAAACTAGACACATGAATGCTAATAAACACAGGCAAGTATCTAAACACACTGTGCAACAAACGCAAATTTCTGAACTAACTCTTCCTTCCAAGAAGACCTCACCATAAGCAGCGTAGTAGCAACTGCCATGTGGTGCATTGGTAAGGAATGGTGAGGAAACCCTGTATGCACTCTATGTTTCTGCAAAGCTCATGCAGAGGGAACCAAAACCCCATTCTTTCTTTCATCTCTGGGGTTGCCACACTAAATGACTACATGTGGCATAAAAGCCTTTATTGATACAGTCTGAACATAGAGATTAATTTAGAGGGACACCCCTCAGCAGTGCCCAGTGTGTGGCCACCATGGGCAGGGACATCCCCCTGGGCCTCCTGGCACAGGCACTGCCTCAGGGCCAGCACCCCAAAGACCCTTCTCCAAGGCACGCTGGGTGAAGGGGCAGCAGTAGCAGGTCTGCGGTGGGCAGGGCTGCAGGGGCCCTGTCACCCCCATGTCATAGTGCCAGCACCCAGCAACACAGCATCACAGTGCTCTGGGGCACTATAAAGCCCAGCGCCCTCCACCAGCACTTTGGAGTTCCAGCACCAGGCACTGGAAGGGTTCTTGCTCCCAGGCTAGATCAGGCCAGCGGCATTTTGCTGTTGTTGGAAGCCCCCGAGATGGCTCCAGGTGGAGGCAGAAGAGGCAGTGCCAGCGTTCCCTTGTCCCCTCAGAGGCATAACCAGCCCGTGGACTGGGAGCAGGTCTTGCTCACGTGCTCAGGGAGCAGCCGATCGCCAGTGCTGGGGTCAGGAAGGAATTTTCCCCCGGGGCAGATTGGCACCGGTCCCCGGGGTTTTTTTGCCTTCCTCTGAGCACTGAGCAAGACCCCCTGTCAGGGCTCCTCTGGTCCTGGTGCTCTGCGTTATTGTCTGGTGCTCATGCACCACGAAGGTGGTCCCTCATGTCCTGCAGCTGGGGGGGGGAAGGCTTTTTTGCTCCCAAGTGGACTAGCAAGTGTACCCGAGGTTTTTTGCCTCCTCCACAGCCAAGCACGGCCCCTTTATGGGGCTCCTTTGGGTCACGGTGTCCCAAAGGCAGCTGCTCGCGCTCCACGCAGGTGGCCCTCATGCACCTCATCTGGGGGAAGGAAGCCTTCTGCACTCCCAGGGTCGCCCCAACGTGGCCCCGGGACTCCCAGGGTGGCCCCAGCGTGGCCCTGGGACTTGCTACTTCTCTCTGTTGCATTGAGCACCCCCCCTTGTCAGGTCTTTCCCGGCCCATTCTGGCTGGGTTCTTTCTTGCACTGCTCTTGCCCCACCACAGCACCACTCCTGCCCCGGCTTTGTCCCTTTGTCAGGCTGCAAGGGAGGTTTTTTCGAGCTAGACCTAAGGATGCGTCAGCCTGCTGCTGGCTACGCATCAGCATCGGGTTAATGCTTGCAGGCATCAGCTTTGCATGATCTAGAAAAAGGAAACAGAATCTAAACTAAACTAGACTAAAATTAACTAAGCTAAATTGAAGTAAGATAAATAACTTTATTTATTAATAAGTAAAATACTCTTTCAACTTTAACCTGATTTGTGTCTGATTTGCGTCTTTGAAAGTGTTTTTGGTGCTGAAAACCCCCTGGCATTTCAGGTAAATAATGGTCACATCATTATACAACTCATCGCAAGTGCAGGGAATGGAATGGAATGGAACGGAATGGAATAGAATGAAACGGAATGGAACAGAACAGCTATGATACGTTATGCATACAGTTCTGCATGACAAGCTCTGACATAGGTCTGAGGGGCCATCTGCAGTGGAGGTCCCAAGGGAGACCGGCACCAGGCACTGAGGTCTATGAACACCCTCTGGACTCTGACAGAAGTACAACTGCACTCCTCATATACTCACCTTTACACGTGTAAGGGGTGCCACTGGAGAAAGAGTATCAGGCCAGATGGACTCCTGATGGAGTGAGCTGGTTCTCAGGCTCTCGTGTTTGGTTCTGTTTCTCCAAAAGAAACAGCTCAGGCATTTTTACAAACCACTATTTGGGGGGAGGGCTGGGGTTGGGAGCAGGGGGAAATCACAAGGAAATGAGCAGGTATCGCCCACGTACAAAAGCTCTGCAACCATCGAGTTCAGGAGCACATCCTGCTTCAGGTTGAGGGCTTGATCTTTGAGCCTCACTGCTGTCAGAGATGTGCCCTTTTGCTACCCTGTGAAACCCGAATAAACCGGATGAACACAGAAGAGTTTCAAGAACCAGGTCACATGTGTTTTTTGCAACTCTGTTCTGATGCTCAAACTACCCAAAGACAATCAATGTCTCTCACCCCCATCAGAAGGCACAGGCCTCCTTCCCACAAAGTGACAGAGCCAACGCCTGTGGTGGGACACAGTTACCCATGCAATCCCTTCCACTGGCACAGGGCTGGGAAGAAAGGTCATCCAGTATTTCCTCAGCATGTACTGATAGGGAAAGAAGGAAGTAGGGAAAAAAAAATAATTGGAAGTTGGAAGAGACCTACACTGATCAAGTCCAACTGCTCGACCACGTTGGGGCTGGCCAAAAGATAAAGCATGTTATTAAGGGTGTTGTCCAAATGACCCCAAAACACTGATGGGCATGGGGCATTGGTCACCTCTCTAGGAAACCTGTTCCAGTTTTTGGTCATCCTCTAGGTAAACAAATGCTTCCTAATGTCTACTCTAAACCTCCCTTGGCACAGAGTTCTGAAGCGTTCCCACATGTCCTATCCATGGAACCCAACCAGAAGAGATCAGCACCTCCTGTACATGGTGGGGCCCAGAACTGCATCCAATACTCAGTGTGAGCCTGCACCAGTGCTGACTACAGCAGGACAATCGCCTCTTCCTCGTTTTGGGGGGGTTGTTTTGTTGTTGTTGTTTTGTTGCTGTTTTTTTGTAGCTCGCAGCTGCCTGGATTAATGCCCTCCTCCTTTTCTGTAGGCGTTGCGGTGGACGCCCATAGCCCCTGCTCAGTGTGGGCCTGGAGCAAGCAGCCCAGTTCCCTCAGCTCCCCTGACACCTTTCAGCTACTGACAGCGCCCCCCAGCTCAGCCCCTGCTGCAGCGGGACCTCCACCAGGGAGCACCGAGTGCAGCCCTGCCCGTTGCGCACCCGCTCCTCACGAGACCGGTGCAGGCACTTTCTGCACCCCGAGCTCTGCCCTGCAGCCTCCCCTCTCATCGGCTCTGTCCGGTGCCGACGCTGCCACCGTCCCAGACCGGACTCTGGTCCGGAGGCGAGCACTCCCCACTCCGCCCGCGGCCTGCTCGCGCTTCCAGCCCCACCCGTTCCGCCTTCCGCCCCGCCGCGCACCTGCTCCGCTCAGGGCGGGGCCTCCCTCCTGGCACCGCCCCCTGTGAGTCCCTGCTCGCCTCAGCGGAGCTGCCGGCTCCTGGGCAAGGGCTGGCGGGGGCTCGAGGCTCCGGCAGGGGCTCGAGGCTCCCGCGGTGGCTCTCGACGGTCGCAGGTGAAGCTCCTGCCCGCGGTGTTTCCTCTCGCTCCGGTGCTGAAGGCTCCTCTATGGAGATACTCACCTAGGCAAAAAAAACCCTTTGTTAAAGCCATCACTGTTAAATGAACAGTGAGGCAGCATTTGACAACTGCTTTTGTATCTTTGATAAAACTTTTATGGAAATCCGAGTAAATTTTATCATATTTTCTATCACCTCCCTAGAGATTGCCCTAGGAAGGAACATAGGCTTCTCAGTGGACTTGTGTATTGTTACCTACCCCTGTTCGCGAAAACTGTTATTAACTGAGTAAGTCAATATGAATCTAGGGATGGTAAGGCCTGATGTTTCCCATTCTGAAACAAAATTCATTGCCTTTCACAGAGTCTTTGCACAATGCGCAGGTATTCCTCCATACAGTGAATTTACACTTGGAATGAACCAACACTTTGTCGGCAGTAAAAGTGAGAAAACAGACTTGCTTCATCATACAGCCTCTTCTCCTAGTCTGCCCCCAAATGAAACAAGATATGGAGTCCAAAGTAACTTATGTATGACAGGTGAACCTTTAAGTAAGGACTTTTGGGTCGTTGGGGTTTCTTGCCTGAGGAGATGTCATCACTGTCCAGTTTGTAACATTAGCTCCAGAGCTTGTGGCTGCTCTGGCAGACAGGCATGGACCAGGGATTACCTCTTCCCTGACAAATGATGGCCAGCTCAGGGCACAGCTCTGGGACCCCTGCATAAAGGAGTGACTTGCATCCTGAAGATCAGTATCTCACTGTTGTCTTTCTTTCCAGTTCAGGGTTCACTTCTGCATCGTTTGGGGATAGAAGACCAGAGGTTTTAAAGTGCAAACCACCTAACCCTAGAAGGGTGCTGATGGGATAGAAAGATATGCTACACATCTTTTCTCTGCAAAATCTCTATGATGCTTGTTAGTTAAATGAGAAATACTTAAATTACATCACTTGCAAGTGAAATATGAAGAAAGGTGAATGTAGTGGCAAAGGACTTTGAATGCATCCTGTACTTTACTGACAGATCCATGGCCTATATAGAATCATAAAATAGTTTAGGATGGAAGTGACCTTTAAAGATCATCTAGTCCAATCCCCCCTGCAATGAGCATCTTCAACTAGATCAGGTTGCTCAGAGCCCTTTCCAACCTGACTTTGAATATTTGCAGGGATGGGGCATCTATCACCTCTCTGAGTATATCTACCACCTCTCTGCACCTCTCTGACTATAGCTAAAGAGGCAGATACTATGAAAGTAGTAGAAAAATGGTTCAAGCATACATGGGTTCTTCTCTAAGTGTGTCCTTCCAGCTTCTGGCAGTGTGCAGTCCAGGGAGTTTCTCAGCCAGAATTCATTTGCGCACATTCCTGGTGATGGATATTTTCCTTTCCATTAATTTGACTCCTTTCTTTTCTGAACACATCAATGCAGAAGAAGTTCCATGAGTTTACAGATTGACTACAATGATCAGGGCATGAAAACCTCTGTAATCAAAGGCCAAGGTACAGCACAGGTAAAGAAAGATATAGTTTTTGCTTGACAATGTGTCATATTATGTATTAATGTAATTGGTCACATTTTATTCACAACGGCCTTTATTGCCTAACATAAGAGATAACAAAAAATACTCCTATGAAGACAATACAAATTGCAAATGTCTCAAAAAGACTTGTGCTTTCACAGTCTATTTAGCAAAGTTGAAGAAAGCTCATTTTCTTACTTCCAAATAATGCAATTTCATTTGAGGCATCAAAGTTTGGGAGGTCTTGATACTGAATAACCAGCTTCTGTGTATGTTAAACTTCCTGCAAGACAAGGAAATACAAATTGGTTCTGAAATTTTTCATCGGTAAGATTTTGATTTTATAAAATCCAACACCAAGAGGGTTAGAAAGAGAAAGGGAGCTACGATAATGGCTGTTAAAAGACCTTTCTGATAAAAGCCCTAGTTTCAATTTTATACTCAGTTTTATCCTGATTTGCAATTTTGTGCTATTTCTTACCAATTATTGGAAGCGTTGCCAATGAAACAGGGGTTACACAAGAACTTTTCCCACACTCATTTCTACTATTCTGGTTCAGAGAACCTCATTCTTAATTTCCTAGTGCAGCTGTTTCATGGAATTGTGTTTTTACCACCCTCAAGGCAATTCCAAGATTTTCCCACAGATTATATGACTTAGAATCTTATTGTTTATTGGAGACCTACACTAGAGTGCTGCAGAAAGGAGGATAACCCTAGCAGAAGGAATGCATTCTGCTTCCAGAGCAGCCTGACTGGTCCACCTACTGTCCTTACTGATTATTATAGTGCAAAGATACTTTTATTAAACATAATGATATTAAATGGACCTGATGCGATTTAACACATTTATGAGAGTCTTTCATGTCTCGCTGTCGGAGGTTGATATTTAAACCCTAGTCCTCACTGAACCTGAAAGCATTAATAATCCCCTTCTCTTTGGCCCATATGCAGGCTCATTACAGTTGCTCTTTATAGTTATCTATTTTCTCTTAGGCCCTTATGCAGAAAAGAATCCCTATAGAGGAAGAAGCTTAAGCACTTGATTAACTTTAAATACATTGAAGTGAGTGCTCAAAGTTAAGCAGGTGCTTAATGCTTTCCTGAATCAGGGCCTCACAGCCTAGGGTTTCTGTCTCTGTGCTGGTTCAAAAAATAATGACCTAGGATTTGATTCTGCTCTCAACTTCCCTGATACAAATTAGAAGGACTTGATTTAGATTGAATAGCTTTATCCATCTTTGCTCCATATCTTATATAGCCGTCTAGAAAAATGAGTGTCAAACAGTACCAATAGAGAATAGCACAGTTTAAATAAACTTTGATTCACTTTTGTCACATTCATAGAAAACACATGATGGAAGGAAACTGCAACTCTCAGACAGTGGCAGAGCACCAGCATAAAATTAGAGCATGATCAGGCTGAAGTGACTCCCCTTCACCTGACTTCATGAATTGCCTCCAGACCATTGCAGTGAGGTGGGTAGAAGGTGCCTGAATAGGGGAGGCAGGGTACGTTGGCAGGTCTGAGTTCCATAAGCAGGGCATGGATATAATGTATCCTCCATGGGTACCTCAATAGTCAGGCTACTGGTCAGTATGCATATGAAAGGAAGAATGTGAAGACCACCTTCCTTACTCTCCTCCCCTCTGGTCACTGTGTTCCTCTCCCTCAAGAATGAGAATGGCCTTCATGCTTCATGAGCACAATACCTAAAATCCTGCCTAGGTCCAGTTCCTTTCTCAAGTATGTGATACATAAAACCCAGCGGAACTCAGATCATATCTCAATAGCTTCTTAAATCTGTTTTCATGAGAGACAGGAAATATCCTTGTATCCTAACTTGGTTAGATTTTCCCAGTTTCTGTGGGGAAAAAAGTATAATTAAAGTGGCCTTGCTTTTTGCTCATGGAATTACCATGTCAGCCTGATGCCCCTGACACTCTGGGACACAAAGTCAGGTGGGAGTCATCTGTGTTTCCTCAGGCACTAAACTTTATCTGCAATTCTAGTAACAGCCATTCTGTCAATGATCTACAGTGACTGATGAACTGCAGACTCCTCTGGTACTGTAGGTCAAGCCTACATCCATGAAATGGTAGTCAACCTTGCTGGGCAAGACCTAAAGTTCTAGACCTGTTGACAGCAATGTTTGCTTCCTCCATGATTTTGGTCCCAAGATTTTCAGGTGCCCTTCTACTTTCAACCTGCATAGCTGACTTTTAGTGAATGATGTGGAAAGGTTTTCAGGCACATTTTATGCATTTAATGCAGGGTAGCTGCATAGTAGCAAGCCCAAGTTCACAGTCTCAGTTAATCTTCAGGAATGTCTCTGGGTTTAGATATGGAACAAACCAGTTGAATATTCACCAGACACACATTAACCTGCAGTATGGATGGACTAAACTCATGGGGCCAGTTCCTTAACCACCATAAATAACACTATTTCACAGCATCAGCCAGGGGCCCCAGTTGGAAGCTGGCATCACCCATCGCTAATAAAGCAGGATTCACAAGCATTGGCTTGTAGGCTAAATAAAAGGACAATGAAAGCAGAATGGAGTGAGGTCTTGGGGATTACACTAAAACTTAGATTATTCCCAGGACCAGCTAGGTACAGCAGAGGTACTACCTACAGTCACAGATTCAATATAGATGTAGTCCCTGGCAGCAGAGAATATAGTATACAAAATGCAGAGCTATCATTATCACTGGCTATGCACACTACACGCATCTCTTATAACTAGAAATGGTTAACAGACGTGGGATGAGCACATGCAGAGCTGGTAGATATGCCCAGTTGAATGAATCAGTTTATATATTTTAATCCTTCTTAAACAGGTTTATCCTCCAAAGAGTTTCTCATTTCTTCTTCTTTTCCATGATTTAACAGCCAGCAGTCTTACTGCCCTACTGTGCTTAGAAGGGGGCTCCAATTTTTTATTTCTAACAAGGTTTCCAGCAGATTTTGAATGTCATACAAGTATTCTATTTGCACATTAACTTCTTTCAGACTGAACATATCCAGTGCTAAATTATTATTCTTGAGAGCCATAAAGGCAAAAAAGCCATCACTCCCTCTCCTTTGGAAGGCATCATCATTCCTGGGAAAGTTTAACAGGCACTCAGGTTCTGAACACCTAAATTTGAGAAACATTTAAATATTTAATTCTCTTATTGTGAGCCAGGGAGACTTCCAGACACGTGTGAGTGGGTGGGAGACCTATAGCCACATGTACAGGAATAATCCAACAGTTTAAGTGTGCATGGTTTTGGCAACTAAACTGAAAGCAGCTGAGTTTGGACTCTCAAGTCTACAGATTTGGTTACTTCAAAAACCTAGGACTCTTTAAGAATGTGAGAATATCTGTGAAATTCAAATAATCTGCCAGGTAACAAGGTTTGCTGTTGAGCACTTTGAGACAAATGGAAAAGATAAAGTATCACAGCTGTCAAAATATCAGAACCAGATTCATTAATAATTCTCAATAACTCATTGAAGACATGGGACTACTGCAATCCTGAGAAATAAATGTAATACTTATCCTTTGACCATGCTTCATGTGAAACCACTTTTAATGTGAAATTCTGTTTCTGCTGATGTTTTATATGCAAGCTGATTCAGTTTTCTGCAGAGGCATACAGCACACTACTGAAGAAGCAGCAAATGCCAACAAAGATTATTTCAATCTGCAACTGGAAGCAAGGGTATATATAGTCTGTCCCACTGCAAGATGAGCTCATCATACTGAGGGAAATGAACACCATACAACACTGCCTTGTAAAAGCTTTTGATGGCACTTTCATCCAAGAACAACAAACAAAAATTTGGCATGATTTCTGTCATACATAATATCATCAGTCATTTAGCTCAAACATTAAGTTATCCATTAGATAACTGCATATCCACTGACATACACACATGGAAAGATACAGACCATATGCTTGTTGGAAATTATTGTATAGTAAAATCTGATACTTATTTATACTGATCTTTGCCATTTTCTTGCAAAACCAGAAATTATCCTTCCAACACAGATATGACTGATGTGATATGTTTGATGACTGGAAAAAGGGAAATATAACCCCCATTTTCAAGAAGGGGGAAACAGATGACCCAGGGAATTACAGAGCAGTCAGTCTTACCTCTGTGCCTGGAAAAATCTTGGAGCACATTCTCCTGGAAGGCATGTTAGGGCACATGAAAATCAACAGGATGCTTGGTGACAGCCAGCATGGCTTCACTAAGGGGAAATCCTGCCTGACCAATTTGGTGGCCTATGATGGGGCTATGGAGCTGATGGATAGGGGTAGAGCAGTTGATGTCATCTACTTGGACTTGTGCAAAGCATTTGACACTGGCCCACACAACATCCTTGTCTCTAAATTGGAAAGACATCAATTTGATGGATGGACCACTCCGTGGATAAAGAACTGTCTGGATGGCCAGACGCAAAGTGTTGTGGTCAATGGCTCAATGTCCGGCTGGAGACCAGTAATGAGTGGTGTCCCTCAATGATCGGTATTGGGACTGGTCTTGTTTAACATCTTTGTCGCTGACATGGACAGTGGGATTGAGTGCACCCTCAGCAAGTCTGCCGATGACACCAAGCTGTGTGGTTCGGTTGATACGCTGGAGGGAAGGAATGCCATCCAGAGGGACCTTGACACACTTGTGAGGGGGGCTGATGCCAACCTCATGAAGTTTAACCATGAGAAGTGCAAGGTCCTACACTGGGGTCGGAGCAATCCCAGGCACAGCTACAGGTTTGGCAGAGAAGAGATTCAAAGCAGCCCTGCGGAGAAGGATTTGGGAGTGTTGGTCGAGGAGAAACTGAACATGAGCCGGCTTCAGTGTGCGCTCGCAGCCCAGAAAGGCAACCGTATCCTGGGCTGCATCAAAAGGAGCATGACCAGCAGGTCGAAGGAGGTGATCCTGCCCCTCTACTCTTGTGAGACCTCACCTGGAGTATTGTGTGCAGTTCTGGTATCCTCAACATAAAAAGGACATGGAACTGTTGGAACAAGTCCAGAGAAGGGCCATGAGGATGATCAGGGGACTGGAGCACCTCCCATATGAAGATAGGCTGAGAAAGTTGGGGCTGTTCAGCCTGGAGAAGAGAAGGCTGCATGGAGACCTCATAGCAGCCTTCCAGTATCTGAAGGGGGCCTGTAGAGATGCTGGGGAGGGACTCTTCACTACGGACTGTAGTGACAGGACAAGGGGTAATGGGTTAAAACTTAAACAGGGGAAGTTTAGATTGGATATAAGGAGGAAATTCTTTCCTGTTAGGGTGGTGAGGCACTGGAATGGGTTGGCCAGGGAGGTTGTGAATGCTCCATCCCTGGCAGTGTTCAAGACCAGGCTGGACGAAGCCTTGGGTGAGATAGTTTAGTGTTAGGTGTCCCTGCCCATGGCAGGGGGTTTGGAACTATATGATCTTAAGGTTCTTTCCAACCCTAACTATTCTATGGTTCCATGATTCTGTATGTCAGTGAGAATTCAGTGCATTTTATGAAAAAATCTGGTAATATTAAATAGTTATTATGTACTTGGCAATACATTGGATTATATAAATTAATTGGGACAATCATCAGCACAAGTTTTGAAACACCACAGGGATTATCCTGGTACCAAAATATTACAACTTATATCCCTAGCCATCTGATGAGACACATGTCCTATAATAGCGCGAACCCATAGTAACAATTATTGCAAACCTCCAACAAAGTCTTTTGGGAAAAAAACCCTACAGAAATGAAAACAAACAAACGAACAACCCCCCCCCCAAAAAAAAAAGAGAGTAAGAACTTAACTGTGAAGTTATCTAAGCATTACAATGAAAACTTGTGAATCAATGTAGTAACACTGATGGT
Source organism: Pezoporus flaviventris (assembly GCF_033815535.1). NCBI lineage: Eukaryota > Metazoa > Chordata > Aves > Psittaciformes > Psittacidae > Pezoporus > Pezoporus flaviventris. The sequence goes on from NW_026892595.1 coordinate 15,891,268, forward strand.
GAAACAATCTCTGCTGGAAAAAAGTAATTCTCAAAGGACAAAAAGGAGAGAGGAAATAAGAATACTTCCTGCTCCCTAAATCCAAATTATGCTCAGATCTGGCTTTGTTAACAGTAGCTGCAATAGTCAATCCCAAGGTACAGGATATGTATACAAACTAGAAGACATTCAATGAACCGAAAAGCAATTATGAAACAGCTGTGCTGCACGACATGGCCACATAATTCCTGAGCTTCTCATCTTCATCATCATGTCCATACCCACAGCTCCCCACTGGCTCAATTTGGATTTGATATGTTAAGCACCAGTGGCCTGCAGAGAAGAGAAATGCGTATAGAACAAGTATAGAACCTACAGATCCACAACTCTTGTGTGGAGTTTTTCAGTTAACTCATTCAAATCTGTAACTTAGTGAAATTTAGATATTTTGATAAATCATTCTTCGTAGTTTAATTACTTGCACTCCCCATAGAGGTGGCAGGAATGATAAATTTCTCTGAGGACAAGCAGGTGAAGACCTTGTTAGATTAGGTTAGGCGATTCCCTGTTTCCCTCAAGGAGCCTCCAGGCACTGATGCAGTCCCATTAATTTAGAATTTTATTTCATATAGGAAATATATATCAGAAAGATTTGATAGCTCTGTCAGCTCCATTCACACCAAATGAAACAGTTTCAATAGACTTCTTCATTTAGTCCTGAAGAGGAAAAAACTTGTACTTAAGAACTGTTTTTTACCTTCTAATTGGTTAGAACACTTACACAGCAAATGTTACCTAAACTGGGTATACAATGGCCACAAAGCATTCTCAGCCCCACGGAGTCCACATTTCCTTATCCCAGAAGATTTCTCTAGTTGCCAGGCCATCAAAGTTTGGATGCTTTGTACCATCGCATAAAGCAGAGCCACTGGCAACAGGATTGCAGTAGTTATAGTAGAAGCAGAGTTACTACCATGTACCCTGACTGATCCTGCTGAGACTTCAGCACAGTGAAGAAGTTAATCTCTTTTCATGGAATACCTTTTAGTTTTGTAACCGAAGACTACTACAAAATACAGAAGAGAAATACTCTATATGGAGTATCCTATATACATTCTATGGAGTATAACAATTCTCTCCTTTCAGACTACAGCAGAAATAAATTCATTGAATTCCCTGTTGTTTTCTGGAAAGTCCTATAATGCATCTTTGAAGTTATCCCACCATGATCACTCCGACCCTGACATGGTGGATGGCATTGCTCTTCTCATCAAAATGCAAATAACTTCCAACAAGGAATTGTGAAACTTTAAGCATGAGACAGAAACTTTGTACCAAGACTCATGGGTGCTGCAAACTGGAAATTGAAGTCAATTATGTACTTTTATTTTGATGAAAAATGAAAACTTCATTGGGAAAGAGAAGACCTTTTAATTTAAATCTTTTTTTCCAAAGGAAAAAAACTTTGACAAAAATAATTTGCCTCTTCTGTATGAGGTATTTCATTTTATATTCTGTATCTCTTATGAAAGGAACAGAAAAGAGAAAAATCACCTAGTTTTCACATATTCCAGGAAAATCTGAACAATTCAATGAGAGCTGTTGCCCATTACCAAACTTTTACTACCGAGGGTACAGAGGAACTTTCAAACTGTCAATACTTTGGGGTCCAGTATTTAAGGTTCTTTCAGAATAAACTCCTGAGAGTTGCAACTCATACTAAAAATTTAAATTATCCATTTTCTACTCACTCTTGCTGAACAGAAGTTACATCTATAACACTTCTAGGTACTGAAAAGATGACTCACATTTTTGCTTTCAGTAACCATGTTTTTGGGAGACAGTGTTTGGCAGTGGTACGGAATGCAACATATCTTTTAATTAGGGCTCAAGATGCTTTAGTGGTAGAAATTTTGGAATAAATCCTTACAATTGGATATTGTATTCAGATAAGCTTTTCATTTTACTTTTCTTCTATTTCTATCTTTGTAGAGATGACGTAGTCAAAAAAGGTTGTGAGGACACACTTGAAAAGTCACAAATTAATATTACTATTTGACATTTGTCTAACAAAACAACTCAGTAATGGCAGATTTGGAAGTGCGTTAGCACAATGCTGTTTTCACCCCAGCTGAAAGGTTTGTGTTTGAGACCAGCAAGGTCACAGAGGTTAGAGGAAGCATTGCTTGCAATGGCCACAAAGCATTCAACAACTAAGGATGAAGAGCAGCTCCCTGTCCAGATTTATAACCTCCCCTGCTGTTTCAACAGGTCAACACTGGCATATGTTCTGAAGGGAAATGGTCTCCCACATCTCTGCCTGAAGAGGAAAAAAGTGATGTAATGGAAAAAAAGGCAGCAAGAAAAAGCCTGTCACTAAGTGCAAGAAAATGTTTTCACAAAGGGAACTGTTTGAACACAAAGTTTACCTATATATGTTGATACAGCAAAGTCACAGTTGGGTGAATTAATGAGATGTCAACAGTGGTTCAACTCTGTAGAAAAAGGGAAATTCTAGTGGAAGCAGCATGCTCTATGTCCGTCATTTGAACATTGATTAGAAAGTTTTGTTGAGAGATGCTGGTATTTTGTAACACTGATAACATCTGGCATTGTATTTGTCTACTGATTTAGATTTTCTTATTCTGTCTCTGTGACATAATTCACTATAGCAAATTCACTATAGCAGCTGGCAAACAAAACAAAAACACAGGCCTGCATTATAGTCAGTGGGTGGACAAAACTCCAGGAAAATAGGATTCCAGTTCTCCATGGTGAGCATGGGGAGCATGGGACATTCTGTCCCCCAATGTCTGCCTACAATTTTTGTCATACTCTCAGTTTAAGAAGGAGAGATAACTGATTTGTCTCCCTTTGCTTTTACTGAGGAACCACCTGGAGTCATCCATCACTCAAGTGGGCCAACAGCACCAGACTACCAGAAGTTCTGTGCTACAGGAGTGAAGAAATAGTTCTGCATGGTCATCATTTTCTTTCCTAGCTGCTGATGCATCATGAAGTTTTCATATTGTGTAAATTCTTATGCACGCCGATGGAAAAAGCCATTGGCATGCATAAGAATTTAGTTCTGAAATATAGAGTTTTCAACCCTATTTCATGAAAGTTGGTGAAATAGCTTTTGTTCCCCCTGGAGTTCCTTTCTTTCCTCTGTAGTAATCAAATACTTTATAAACAGAGGAATCATTTATATGTAGCTCACGATCTGTTCTAATCCTCATGTATTAGTAAAGTTAACACATCTCACTCCACACTGCTGTTTGCACAGCTGGATATGTCAGATAGAATTACTTCATCCTTTCTAAGATGAGCTTAAATCCACAACCTACTGCTGTCTTTCTTATTTACACCAACCACTGTTTCACAATGTTCCCATAAGGAAGGTTAGTTTTAGCAAAGTCATGCTCTTGGTGCAACCCTAAGGATGCATAAATGTTGATAAATGACCTCAGCACACTTGTCAGATCTGAGTGGTCATCCGTGGAATGGACACTGAAGGAGAGAGTGTTGCTATGCTTTGAAGAGTGTCCTACCGATACCAAGGGTGGGACTCTAGGTCACAGCTCAAGACAAAGTAAAATCAAATGTTTGTAGGTAGCTGCCTACATGTCAGCTAGATCGAGGCTCTCACTGCACTCAGTGGAGATCTGGTTAAGACAGTTGACAGCATCTCAGGGGCGGCTCAGCTGACAAGCCACTGCAGCAGGAATCTGTACCAAAGCATAGGAACATGGTACCAGCTGAGATGCTTGGGGTTAGCCAGAACACCTGTGTGGGGATAGCAGACATTACACACCACATCATGCTGGTGCATCAGTGGCTAAGGCCCAGCCACCCTTATTTTGGGACACCTTTTACAATACTAAACAGCTGTAAGTCAGCGTATTCCTCATTCTTTAGATGCTGTCTATTTTAAGATGAACTGAATCATTCTTTAGGCTGCACTAACTGTGTTGACTTGATCTCCATCAAGTCTCATGAGAATTAAAAACATAGTCAACATTTAGAAACACATATCAAATCCCATGTACAGATGTTAAATGTCAATGTAATAGTCAGCAAGCTGAATCCTGGTCCTAAGGCACTGTGTGCTGCAGGCATGTCCTAACTGTGTACCTTTTGTTTGGTTTGTGAATAAGCTGGTTTACTTCCTGAATGAAGACATACCCAAGCAGCCTCCATCTGGAGAAAGCTGTAGTCTACCAGAGTGTATTACTTTGATTTTAGCCCCATAGCAGTGGGACTGTACTGCTCTGCGACCTGAGCTGCATGTTTCTTCACTGCTATACCCAAATAAATAAATCCCCTACAGACCCAAAGAAGATGGGAAACACGGTTTAGAGACATCAAGGTGGGTCTCATTCAGATCATTAATAAAGACATTAAAGAGAATTGGGCCCAACACTGAGCCCTGGGGAGCACCACTTGTGACTGGCTGCCAATTGGATTTAACTCTAATTCACCACCATTCTTTGGGCTCTTCCGCACTAGCTCATCTTTCAGCACATGGGGATGGCCTATTGCTGTGCCTTTAAAATTTCCTCCTTGGAGAATGTCCAGCCTTCCTGGAAGCCTTTGCCCTCAGGTCTGCCACCCTAGGGACTCTGTCAACCAGTCTCCTAAACAGGCCAAAGACTGCCCTCTGGAAGTCCAAGGTAGCAGTACTGCTAACCCACTCCTTACTTCTCCAACAATCAAAACCTCTATCATTTCATGATCACTATGCCCAAGACACCCTCTAACCATCACATCACCCATAAGTTCTTCTCTGAACAAAAACCAGATCTATCAGGGAGTATTTGGTGACAGAATTTCGTGGTAATCTCTGTATCCCAGAACTGTAATAAGATTTTTCATAGCTAACAGAAACAGGCATTCCTTTAACTTCAGTCTACAGTATTTGCAAAGCCAGGATGAACACAGATGGGTGGATAAGTAGATTTTTTTTAGAATGGGAGAAAAAAATCTCTTGGAGTGACCTTTTGAAATATTTCATGTTCAGATTTGATTCATAATAAGGAATAAACATGAGGAACTCTTATATTCTTTATCACAACACTTAAGGGGAAACACATCAAATGACAACTAATTGCGTCTGTTCCAAAAAGGTAATTTTATATTCTTTGTTAAGACAGAATAATAATTTCTCTGTTCTCTCCAAAAGAAATTTGGTGACAGAGCAAGAATCAATAAACAAATCAATATACGACTGTCTTCAGTAACAATTTAAGAGGAATTTCTGGCAGTCCGTACACAAACAACAGTACACTCTACCTGGCAAAAAGTTAAAAAGCAGACTTACTTTACTTGTGAGTCATTGATTTGTAAAAGTGTCTGGGTGTCTCAAAGGAAACTTGAGGAAGTCCAATAGTGTATGATCAGCAGAGATGGGTAACTGAGAGGGGAGAGAAAACAGAGCTTCCAGCACAATGGAAATAAATTGTTAGCCACCTGCTGTGGCCTGCGAAGCTCACAAGAGCTAAGAGAGATCAAAAATATGCAATGAGGTGTGATGCTTCTGTGCTTAAGTATATAAAGTGATGCCCATTACGATATCACTTTATGGTTTTAAGGAAAGAGAGAAAAGAATACAGGCAAAATGTAGCAGAAATGCTGAGTATTTGTCTGTGATGTACTGTATCTCACAGAGCCTTACCTAAAACATGAAATCAAATTGGCCAGGATAGGAGCATTGCTCAGTGTAGGTGAAGTGTCTTAATGCTGAATAATGATTACTAAAGAAATTACTTACTTGGACGATTTATTGTCTTATCAATAGATTCACAGTCAGCAGTGAAGCAGGAGGATAAGGACAAAAAAATAATACAGCTTCAGATATCTAAATGCGGGCAGAAAGTAATAAATCAATGCTCAACTGAAACAATTTCCAAAAGAATGTATGAGGACCCCAAAAGATCACTTTAACAGACAATCTCCCTAGTACAGAGACCTTTTAGGTGTTTTCTTAGGTGTTTACATCAACTGGAGAAAAATGCAGTCTTAATCCTGAACTGAAGTTAACTGGCAGTAAAAATACTATTAATGACAGCAACCTTGATTCAGCAGGAGAGATAAAGTTGAAGGATAATAAAAATGCCAGGCTGGTCATGCCATGAGTAGCAAATCCATAAATGTGTGATCTGAATTGTGTTCACCTGAAGGAATAAATTGGGGTAAACTTGGACAAACATAATTAGAGAATAATTAAACCCTACCTATAAGATAGATAAAGACATAATGTAAATGTAAATGTAAACCTCACTGTTTTACATTTCCTCTCTTAGAAGAAATATGTCAATCTACTACATCGATTTTAATTCTTTTACTCCACTGGCGATTAAAAAATGCTCAAGCACCCAGGCGAAAATTACCACCAGGTGAAAGACTGGGGAGCTGGCAGAGAGCTCCATAGGTCCTGGGGCACATTGCCAGGGGAAGCAGGCAGGAGGTCTGTCTTGTGACCTCTTCTGTCTTGTGAGCTCTTCAGGAGGGTGCGGGTCAGAGCAAGTCTTGTTTTCTGCCTTGCATACCTCATGTCCTGCACACTGGGAACCTCAGTCAGGCAACAGAGTGTATGTACGTCTGGTGCTGATTGCCAGTGCAGGCTGTTCGTGATAGATCCATCTAGTTTATCATTTTGGTGTTATTTTAAATACAGCTGGCAAGAGAATGCTGCAGAACCTTGTTGCGCTATTTTTATTTTTTTTTCTACCATGACAATTCCTATTTATAATAGGTGGTTTCTGTAATAACCCAGTGAATAATCTCTGGGAAGAAAAGAAAAAAACAGCACATCCCTCTCATGCATGAGAATCACCCATCAAAGCAAAAGGTGAAGTTTGATGAAGTCAGCCTACAAAGTATAATGAGTATAACACTGCATCAGCAAGGTTTCCTCGAGGAGATAACTACAGCCAGAAAATCATTATACCAGTCGCTGTTAATAAGAGGGAGGAAGAATGATTCACAAACAAGTTGTGTAACTTGCCTACAGGAGCACCGTGGGGAGGAGTCCTGTTACTCATTATGCTACATTTCAGCTCCAATGAGGCCAGAAATGCAGCAGAACAATGCCTGTGACGTCTTGGGTGGCCAAAGGTTTCTTACATTGTTCTCATATTTATTGTGCACTTGAAATTTTCTCAGAAAAGAAAGGAAGCCTTTGGGCATGCCTGTGAGAGGCTTACCCCCCATACAAATCATATGACATGCACTTCAGTTACATATAAATGCATAAATATACCTTCACCACCCCACAGAACACAGGAGAAAGTATCTGTTTTCAGCACTCTTCCAGCTTATTATTCAGAAGAGGGATGGGAAGAATACTTAGGCTTATACTGTGGTTGTCCCCTATTCCTTTTATTTTGCAGGGGCAAGGTTCATTTTGTGCACAGTCCCAAAAAGGAAAATTCTTTTATTCCATAATTTATTATTATAAAAGTATGGTGAGTATGTCATATGGTTTTTCAGGCTGCATGGAATGAAGTGAAAAGGAGTTTTCAGTCTTTTAATGCTCCATGCTTGTGGAAGAGGCATAAGAAAATGGTCCATGGGGATCTTATATTATTATTTGAGGGATTTTTATTTTTCAGGCCTGGTCAGGTTTTATGACTGGCATGTTTCCAAGAATGCACCTCTCAAGCGCTGAGGTTTATAATGATTTCTCCTTACGCTATTTATCTCACTTTTCCAGTTGCAGTGCATTTATCCTCACACAGACAGAAGCATGACAGGAGAGGAGAGGAGACATCAAAGAGATTCTGCCAAGCAGAGGAATATGGATTTCCCACGCCCCTCTCCAAAGGATATTTTGAAGAAGATGCAAGGTTTTGCAATGCACAAATGTATTAGCAGTGCAAAGCAAACAGGAAAGGCTGTGACATTTGCTGAAGTTCTACTAAACTAGCTCAGGTTGTGTACAGAGGAGGAGAAGGATTTGGGGCCTGGCAGTTGGCCCCAAAATACAGTAAATTCTCTTCTACCTACTACAACCCAGAAAATAATCTGCACTCAGGCAAAAAAAGTGAAAATTCAGAGCAGTTGATGCTCATCTGATACTTGCAAAATCTAGACTTGCCATGATTTGCTCCCTCTGTTTTTCTTTAGCACACTGGTTACATTCACCATCTCTCCACTGGAACACTGGCTGGGTAAATAATATGAGAAAATTTATCAGTAATCCCAACTCCTTTCATTAAATACAGAGCAGATTTTTCAACACAAGATCTGGGGAGGTGGCACTGTTTTTTATGCAAGAACGTATTCATTCGGAGGCAGGATATGGGGCTTAACAAGACTCATTACACAGCATGGTGGCAGCAAAAGGCAGTTGAACACAGTCTACTGAACGGTCGAATGTTGGAACTTATGCTTTTCTCCAAGTCAGAAAAAAAAAAAACAAAAACCCAAAACACAGAAAGTTTTAAATTTTAGATCCACTTTTATGAAGAGGTATAATTCTAGATGGGGAATAAAGAAGAAAGTATTTTCTAAAAAAAAAAAAATGATGATAAGGTATTTTCAAGTGCATTTTCAAAGGTACTAAAGGAATTAAGTGCTCAAATCTTAAAGGTTAGTGTGTTTATTCTGTAAGCTTCTTCATAAATCACAGCTGTAATGTCCATAAAAGAAGGAGTGTTTTGCAGCCAAGGCAGATCTGACATTTGTGCCTGGCCCTTTCTGATTTTGCAAGCCATTTGCCCTCTCTATACCTCAGCTGCTCTTTCTGTGAAGCAGCACTTAGCTGCACAGAGGAGTGCTAAGGATGCAGTTGTTGTAATGTTGGGACACACACGCTTATTTAATTTAGAGTCATTTACCACAACTAGAAGTAAGAAGTGGGATTGAACATAAGACTTATTATATAGGCATAGAAGAAGATTCATAATGTTAATTACCCAGAAGAAAAAGAAATCAAGCAGGACTTACTGCTTCTCTGGTAAAAATATGACATAGAACAGATTTCCTCAGAACTTTAAAGCAAATGTTTCCCTCTGAACAGGAAGCTTAGTAATCATTATGGTGAAATAGTTCACTCTATGAAGTAACATCTAACTTCATTAAAATGAGGCAGGAACACAGGCAAAATGGGGATGTGCATGATGTCAAACAATATTACCACAGTGTGAGACTGGTCACAGAAGCAACACCTAGCTGCGTTGGTATCACCATCAGCAGGGTTGAGCAAGCACAGCATGCCAGCTGGAATTGGAGATAGACTCATCTGTAGATTAAGCTAAACACGAACTGGGACTTCAAGTCTGTTAATTTTGCTGCGATGCCAAGCTTTTGGCTTCAAAACCATAAAGATGCAGATCTGCTTGATAGTGGATGCTGAATTCAGGTGGAAGGGGGAATGACTCAGCCCAGCTGCCTGCTGGGTCTCCGGGTGAGCACATGCTGAGAAGCCAGCTTTCAGGCCCTCCACGCATGACTGCACCATCACTCACCCTCCAACTTGCTAACTCGATTAATCTACTCACCCAAGAGAGGGTCTTGTCTGTCCCTCTCTCTGCAGCCCACCAGGGAGGCTAGGCCTGGTGCTGGCCTGCGGTGAGGGATACTATCTAAACCTGCATGCTATTCGTGAAGGAAAGCAAAGAGGTTTCCTTTTACTCTTGTTAGTCCCAGCTCCTAATGCACTTTGGTGCTCTGGTTTTATCCAGGCAAACCTCAGGCTTTGCTCTCAGGGCTGCGTGGTAGCAGGACTGAGGAGAAGGCAGTGCAGCATTTCCCCTGTTTTCCCTACTAGTGACACAAGGGTTATTGCTTCCCACAATGCCACTGAAGTTATAGGTCTCCTGGTACCTTCAGTAGGTCTTATGCTTGGATTCTTCAGAGGAAAACACGTAGAAACCTGTTCAAGATAAATGCTGCAGAAAAGTAGCCCAGAGAAAAGCCAATGCAAAACCAGTGCAGAATGATCTTGCAACCATTCAAGGTTTGCAGATGCCTCTGCTCCTTTACTTAGCCTCCTTTACTTAGGTCGGTTACATCCCAACACAATGGCAAGTTCTCCTTGATATCCTCACCACACAGCTCATATGCTCTTTCATTTTTTCACAGTCTTCTGGACTACATTAAAATAACTCAGTTCCACTGGGGACATCTCTGATTACTCACTTCTCGTTTAGTTCATTTGTCTTGAGAGAGGAATGGGGTTCAAACTTGAAATCTGAATCTTCAGGGACTATTCAGACCTGGGACTTGAACTGCTTTCTTAAGTAAATTATCCTGTAACCCCAGCCCTTTCTCCAGAGGATACAATGGGGCTCTCCATGGTTATAGCTTACTGTTAGCTACCTGCCCTGGTGTTCCACTCTCCCTCAACACTGTGGCCCCAAAATCACAGCTTATGAGCCAAAACATAAGCAAATAGGAAATCATTCCAGTTTGCACTGTGTCCATATTTAACCATGATTTTAAATACCTTTGTTTCTGCAGGGGATGTAAGTCATTCCTCCCGATCCCCCTTTAAGTGCAGTGTGGTATATTTCAAAGGCATGTTAGGCTTTCTTCCTTTCTCTACTGACCAAACAGGATGAATTTGCATAAGAGGATGTCCACAAATGAGAAATAGGACCGGGTCCACTAACACCTTTAGCTTCTGCATGAGAGAGCTTGAGGGGACAGTTTGTCTGCAGTTTCCTTGTATTTAGGCCAACTTTAACTGCTGGCACTTCTCCCAGCTTAGATGAAAACTGGGTATTAGCAAGGTATAGCTGCAGCTGAAAGCACAAGAACTGCAAGAGACACCCTATATTCCCTGGATGTTTTTCCATCTCAGCTGGAGAAATCAGATCCAAGTCTCACCCCTTTGCTTCCCTGGAGTTATTCAAATTGGTAAAAAGCAGGCAAATAAAACACAGAGAAACAAAGCAAAACAACAACAACAACAGCAAAAAAAACATAAAACCATAGCCTGTAGATAAACTGTTATCAAGATTACCAAAACAAAGCACTGAAAGGTAGTGGGTAACTTTGGATGGGATCAACTTAGTGGAAGTTCCAGAAGTTTTTTAGGACATCTCAGAACTGCTGCAGAACAGTTAATTCATCCAGCTACGGGAGCACTTTCATACCTTAAGTAGGAGAAGACACCTTGCTGGAGCTGTAGAAGTCCAGTTGCACACCTACCTCATTCGTGTGTACTGTTCTGGTGTGTGTGTGGACTTATCCATGATTCAGAGTATTAACTGTAGGAATGCCCAGCTGGTCATCCGTACCTACATACACCTCTCATATGTATACAGTGATAGCATTTTATGTGACAGATAGTATCATAATTCTGCCTTTGATACTCACGCCTCCCTTCTGGAATACTGTTCCCAAATAATTCACAAATTACTGGCAAAAATAGATTGATATGAAACATGAGGGTAAAATAAATTATAATATCAAGCTAATCAGAACACAGAAGTGCCCATACCACCCTCCAGGCGTGGTAGAAGACTGATCGAGCTGGTGAGCCCACAAGACAGAGGATGGCTTTGTGTGTACATTTGGAGGTCTCACACACCTCAGGGCATCCTGACAGACTCCAGTGAGGCACTCCTGCAGCGGGAATACCTTTTTACCTCTCCTGCCTCCTTTATATAAAGACACATTGATCTCCTCCTTGTATTTATGGCAGCCTTTACTAGCTGCATTGAAACAGATCACCTTGATATTTGGTTCAAACACAGCAAGTCCCCTGAGTTTTTTCCCCAGCTGTTATGGAAGAAAAAAATTGTTTAAACACTCACTTCAGGGAAGCTGCAGACAAAGGCATTACCTCTTCCCAGATGTGGATTCTGCCTGACTTTGAAGTGAATCTATTGAGCCATCCTTGAGACTGTTCTGCAAGTTCTGTCATTATGTTAAACCATTAATTGTCCTAGTTTCCAACATAATGTGCATTAGAGTCATTAAGATCCACTGCTGTGGCAGGCTTTTCTCTCCAGTTATCCAGCCTACTTTAAAAACAACCATATTATCTGAGATTCTGAGTATTTTCATCTGTCCCATGGAAACTTGCCATTTAGTCTAATGGAAGCAGGAGTCAGACTCAAGAGTTTCCCTGGCATGAAGATTCACAGGTGAAAAGCCTAAAATGGTAAAGTATACATAAGTATTTTAACCTCTTAAATTTCAGGGAACATGGTCTCTTGTGGGAAGTTGCAGCTTAAGTTTATTATCTGTGCTTTAAAATATTATAGTGTGTTTTATGTGGCCAACTCCATACTGACAGCCTGATTAACGTCTGGAAGAAATATAGGTGTTCCTTCAATGGCTGAAAGCTATAGATAAGCATTGGGGTTACTTTTTTTTCTCTGTAGTACCCCTTTTCCATACCACTCTGTCTGCTCCAGTCCTGCTTAAGCCCTCCCAGTTTTAATACAGCACAGTCCATTAATAGGAATTTCAGGGATACAGAAATAAATCTCCAACACCTTCCTCAATTGAGATTAGAATTTGCCCCTAAATTTACAGCTCAATATGAGCTCAACATTCCAGTTTTGTTTTCCTTTTTTGTTGTGTCCCTACGATTCTCCTGGCTGGTTCACAACTAGAGAAATACATAAGAGGTCAGAAAATTTATTTCACTGCTTCAACAAGAAATTAATAGAATTGATTAGCCACAGTATCTCAAGGCTTAGATCCATGCTTTGCAGAAGAAATTCATAATATCCTGAAAGTTGAAATCCTGAAATATCATTTCACTGCTGTGAATAAGACCAAATCAGCTATTCGTTGCACTCAGTAAAGATACAGTATAGTGAACAGAATGATAAGCCTAGCTCGCTGTTAGCACTGTAACTAAAGCAGCAAACCATGACAAGGTTAATCCCTGCCATTAAGAGTGACTATAACACACCTTGTTGATATTAAGAAGGTCTTTGAGCTTTATTTTATAAAAGGCTTATTAAGTCATAGTGTGAATTTGACCCAAATGCTGCTGATGCTTTTCTGTCATCGTATGATATGCCTACTTCGCAACTGGTAGAGGAGGTTGCACTCTAGAGCCCGTTTCTTAATCAGAGATTAAAGCAGCTATCACGGCTGTAGATATGGAAAACTCTAAGAAGTAGTGTGCCTCTTACAGAGTTTTACAGTGTCATTCACGACCTATTCTGAGACCCACAGCAGAGTTTATGGGACTCAGTCATGATTCTATACCCTCCACCCTTTCTTTCCTGCAATTCATTTCTCTACTATAAGAATGAAATACTGTCAGCATTACACATTTAATTAATCCATCCCTTTATTGCTAATAAGCAGATATGATTCTTTAATGGCTACTCCATTGAAATCTAGTAAGACTAAAACCCCCAACAGAGCAAAATGTGTGCTTGAGCAGTCATCTAAGAAGGGCAGGATGTTTTCTCACCTACTCTCCTTGTACATTTGCAAGCTCTTGCTCTCGCTCTCGATGGATTGCTCTTTCTGGGGAGAGGAGCTTTCTCCCCAGAGAAATCAAAAAGATCATTTCTGAAATCTTTTGGGCTGCTATGTCATCAACCCTGTTTTAAGGTAATCAGATCATAGTTATGACAAGAGAAGTGGCTGTGAAGAGTATTTTCAAGCAGTTTCTGATGCCTTTGTGGTAGTGGAGCCCACTTCCACCTCACAGTGCCATTAACATTGCCAATACAGCAATTTCTTGGGATACATAACATAAGCCAAAACAGCCCATTTCTTGGGATACACAGGGAATATAAAATCAAGGAATACACATACTAGATAGTGAATGGCAGCTTCACTGCCCTTTGCCTCCCTGGTTTATTCCTAGCAATCTTTGATTGTGCATATGTGAAAAATTGAGAGCAAAATGCCACAATTTATTGCTGAAATATTTATGAACACAAAAATGTAATGATAAGGTTTCAGATGCTGTTATCATCATGAGTAACACTATGTACGTGACCTTCTCAGCGCAGCTCACCGAGTGCCACTGAAATTTCTGTTCAAAAATGATTCATCCCAGCAGAAGGTCATGCCATCTCCCTGGGTTAAGTCGCAAATTTCCCAGAGAGTGTGTGAGCGTGTGTTTGGATTTCAGGAAGCAGCCCCCTCCCAAAAGTTAATGATGGAGGTTGTTACAAGGTCTAAGCAAAGCAATTATTTTAAACTACAAGCCAAAAAAACATTCGCTTCGTTTGTTTTTCTCTGGGTTGTCCTTGACTTTCAGAGCTGGAAGACAGCTGCAGGCAGGAGGGCAGCCAAGCTAGCCAAGGAGGAGCTGCAATTAGTTTCAGAAATCCCTCTGAACAGTACAGGGAGGTGGACGAACACCCCTCCCGAGGCTTTAGCACAGAATAAGGCACCCATATATATTTTTTAAACATGATCTGCCCTTAAGTTCACCTGCTAAATCAAAGGCAAGTCCTGGTGGAAAACAAGCAGGAAATGAGACAATGCCAAAGATAAGGTTATAAAGCAAACTTCGGAGGGAGCAACACGAGCAGCCAATAACCGGGGACCACATCTGTCTGACGGAAATCCAGCAAGTCAGATTCACCTTTCCCAGGCAAAGACCAAGAACAAAGGGAAAATTGAAATGCTTGGAGATATGTAGGAGCTGGGAACATGGGCTTTCAGCACATGCACAAAGGCACCCAGCAAAACACAGAAGGCTGCTTCCCCTAATGAGAGGTGGGAGGAAGCAGGAGGAGAGAAACATACTGTTGTGTTAACCCTTTGCTGTGCATAGGCATAATGCTTTATTGGAAACAAACTGTTTTTTCAGAGCTGCTTTATGCAGATATCAAACACTGAGGTCTTCACACTAACCCTGCCCTGAAGCAGACCCCATGGCAGCTCTTCTCTGCAAGTGCAATGTCAGGTTTGCAATGGTGAGACAGAAATACAGAAAAGAGGGAGAAAGTGGTGGAAAAGGAAATCCAGGAAGAAATAAACAAAAAAGTGGGGGGGAAAGGCAATAAAGGGGAGGGCAGAGAAATCTGTGTGAAGGGGGGGGAGGGTGAGAGAAGAAAAACCTGAGCATTACACTTTATATTTTAGTCCTCTCCTTCCTTACTCCAGCAAACACAGCAAAGATTTCAGTAGTTAGGTACGTCACACTTTGGTGTAAATTGATCAGAAAACTGATGAAAAAATGGTAAAGTTGTGCACTTTATTCTAATCTGACAATATTAGCCATGCCTATCCAAGTCATTTAGCAAAGGTGATGCCAGAGAAAAGCTCCTGATAAACACTGCTGCTCTACAGGCTGATGTAAAGCAAACCTAGTCAAGATACTGCTATGCATTCCTTAAACAAAGCAGCCCATATCTCAGAAGCAAGGAGATTTACTACAAACTTACAGAAAGATTTGTAGCTGTAAACTGATAGGATGTGTAGCCTTCAATTCCCTAAGCATTGTATGCCTGAGGGAGGTTTTGTTGACATGAATAGGTTTACTCTGAACTGGTACTAGCCCAAGCAAAAGAATCAAGCTCTGTATTGTAGACATCCTCCTGGTTAACTAAAAACCTGAGGGAAAATTGGATGATGGCATTCCTCCTATTTTCTCCACCCCTAAGATGTTGGAAGATATGATCAAATGCAATGCAAGATTCTTAATCTTATTTGCATATTTTCCAATCATTTTATGCAAGACACTGGAAAAAAATTCCATAAAGCGAGTACTGCTTTGCCTGGATAACAAATGTAAACTATCTTAAGGTGTGTTCAAGGACAGTTCTGCTCATTTCAGACATCCTTTGGTGGTTCAGGCTTTGCAGTTCTTTCAGCCACAATTGTTATGCAGGACACTGAAAGCTATTGAAAATTTCATAACGTTCTTGAAAAATTCATAGCATTCGTTCCTTCATTCATAACATTACTTGAAAAACGCAAGAGGGGATCAGCACAATTTTGATTACTTTGGTTTAAACTATATTAATGCTACGGAATCTTTCTTATTATTTTTTTTTTTTTTTAGTGTATTCCATTTCTGGCTTACTTGTGGTGACTTGCAGAGTGGTTAATTACTGCTTGGAGGCAAAAATTGTGGCACAGAGGTCATTAAAAAAAGAAAGATTTAGGGAGTGCAAAAAAAGCCAGCTTTTTAGAACTAGTTACTTAGTCCAGAAGGGGATACATTTTTATAGCATGCATAAAGCAGAAATATTTATCTTGAAGCAAAACCACAATATTTTCCTTTCTGTTTTTAGAACCAACCATTCGGTTGTTCACTAATATTGTTAGACAGATCTTTCACTGTTACTAGTTTCTCTTACAGTATTTTCCCCGACGCTGAATTTGGAAATTTTCAGGTTATTTGGCATGATAATATAAATAATTCTTAGCTGTCTCTCAAATTCTGTGGACCATACATAAATAAAATATTTCAAAGAATATGTGGTCACTCTTTCAGAAAAACAACAAAAAAATCCTGAAAAATTTTTATGTTTAATTGCATTAACTTCATCTTCCCTCCAAATAGTCTTGAGTTTGACACCCGCCATGTTAACTCAGGACATTTCCTCTCATCGTCATGCCCAAACTTGACCACCTCCTGTTTCCCATAGATTTTATTAAAAGATTGTAAAAAACACAAGCACTTTGCAAAATCTGATCCAACAAAGTGAGTCAGGTTCTTAGGTGAGCACCTCAGTTTAATCACAAATCAAGCAAGCAAATGGGCTATGTCAGAGAAGTGATTAGAAAGAGGATTTGCTTTTGCAGT
The DNA here is from genome assembly GCF_033815535.1 of Pezoporus flaviventris. NCBI lineage: Eukaryota > Metazoa > Chordata > Aves > Psittaciformes > Psittacidae > Pezoporus > Pezoporus flaviventris. The sequence goes on from NW_026892595.1 coordinate 15,907,940, forward strand.
TGGAAGCTTAGTCACTGCTTGCCTGAAAGCTGGTAAAACACGGGGGCAGAGAACAGGAGTCTGTTACATCAACTTAGTTAATGGGAACCAAGGCAAAACTGTTGTCGCAAATGTGCCCAAAGAGCTTATTTTTTTATGAGAAACATAAATATTTGTGTCTCTGGGAGTAAAATAAAGGTGTTAAATTTTGAGAATTTCACAAGAAAAATGTGTGTTCCTGGTTTAAGTGCTCAGACTCCTCCCCAGAAAAAGGAACTTGTAGTGGATATATATCACTCCTGCTGGATTGCATGCAGTTAACAGAGTCTACTTTTTTTTCTTCCCTGCACACAAAAAAGGTATTTTTCTCTTTTTCTACTTAATACAAAGTTTAAATCAAGATGGTTGGTAACAGCAGAGTGCCCTGCCCTCATCCCAGAGCTTTGTTTGCCAGGATTCCACCAATAAGCCACTTTTCAGTGTGCTGGGCATAGTTTGTCCTTAGGAAACTGAAGCAAAATGAAGCCATTGGAGATTTACCACAGCACCTGGCTTCTTGATAGCTGAAAATAATAATTTTCCTTATTAATTTGATTAATATAAGGCTCAGACCTTTACAAAGAACTGGGTTTTGACAGGCTCTGAAATAGATTTTTCTTTAATTAGGTACTTACCTTTCCCTTGAAAACAGAAATGCATTCACAGATACACACACACAAACATACTTTCTACATTGCTAGGATCTTTACCACTGCTGGCACAGGCTCCTTGGTTACAAGTCTGTTTTATGTACTAGACGAGCTGTATATATTATGATTTCTTATTTAGGTTTAAGGTCTTTTCTCTAGGTATTTTACATGTAGCAATATAATCCAAGAATGGCAATACCAGGTCAAAGGTCCAGTAGCTCATTCTCTGTGACTGCAGCCAAAAGCAAATGCTTAATATAAAATGTAAGCACAACATGGAGCATTGCTTCCCCATTATATGCTCTCAATTTCCAATGATCTGTGTCTCAGGCAAGTCAGCAAATTTAGCAAATCTGTACATAGAGGACTCTCAGTCATTAAAGTTCTTTTACTCTCTGTATATTTCAGAGTTGGATGACTTGAAAATATAAAAAGAAAAATAATTCTCTCCTCCCTCTATGGGAGAAAGGGGAAAAGCTGACCTGGGCATACTAAAATGAATTTAGCTTGCCATATGCAAACTAGATTCAGCCCAATGTACCTATACTGACTGTTGTGATTTTCAGAATTATAGTAAAAGAAACATGAGAACATATTGCTCAAAGGGTGACTGAAATTCTAAAGGCATGGCCAGTGTTCACTGTGTTCCTCCATAGCACCTGAAAGCTGTGCTCCCATGCATCCAAGCAGTTGTAGGCATGTGGGAAAGAAATACTGCTATGTTCCATAAGATATTCACTGTAAAGTTTCTACTGCCTTGAAGCTGAAAAGATCAGGGTGAACAACTCATTTCCATGTCATTATCTTTTACCCAATCTAGCTGTTAAGATTGCCTATGTTGGTAAAAGTATTAGACACAGATTGCTTTATTGATTAAACTGGATTTCCTTGAATTGAATTGTGTGGCCATGAACTCAGACTCTCCAGTATTTTGATTTCTGCCTCCAGAGCTCCTCATTCAAACATGTAATTTTAATCAAATTATTTTTCATTTTTTAGTGTCACTACCTCCCGCTGGCCATCAAGAACATTCATTATCAAATATAGTTCATACCAAATATAGTTGAGATTCTCAGAAATACATGAGTTATGGTGTTACCCTCACACATATGTCTTTACCCCCCTTGCCCATCTTTACACATATCTCTCTTTTCTCTCCTTCTCCCTTTCTCTTCCATGCAATTCTGAGGGGAGCATTTCCATCCTTAATGCACCAGGGAGGTCACACATGAAGGCAAGAGATTGCAGAGCACTCGTATAACATATAATCTACAAGCACGTGTGCAGCCTCAAGAAGCCCGTACTCACCTGAGCAGATGGCTTCACACCAGGGCTATCAGCCAGGAACTAGAGTCATGTTTGACCAGAAAAAAATGTGGAACTATTTAATTCATGATATCTGGGTTAAGCCAAGGCTTTAAACAGCTCTTTAGTCCAAATGCCGAGGACATTAATGTATTGATGTAGAATTTGGAACAACAAACCCAACAACAAACAAATGTTTCATTTCAGGAAATTTCCTGGAATCACTCAAGTTTTCCTTTTCCTCTCCTTGCTTTGCCCCAGGAAGAACAGGTCTTGAATTCACAGCCTGCAGCCCTGGCCCCCACCCCTGAGTAAGACAGCTGGGTGCCATTCAACTCTGGTGTGATCTTTCAAAAGAGGAAGACCCACAAGCATTGCTCCCCTTGAGAAACAAGGCAAGGCTTATTTTGTTTCCTTGGCATGCAATTTACATCTATGCACAAATGATAATTTTTGTTTATCAAACATGGGAAGAACAGAGATACTCTAAAGAAGACTATAGATGCCTGTGAATTCTTTAGGGATTACAGGGCCTAACACAGGGGGCCTGGCAGGAGCTTTTAAAATCTGTTATATTAAAATAATTTCATAGGCCCATGTATCCAGCTGCCCACTGTCATGATTTTACCAAGAATCTCCCTATAGCGGCCGTGACATTCTCTCCTGGCACCTGGAGATTACATGACAATTTCCACTTTCATTTATAATGAAAGAGCTCCCCAAGTTCACAAAGAAGATCTTGAAACCAGGAACAAAATATAAACAGCAAATAAAAAGATTGTATTTTTTAAAATTGATTTTGAAGTCTGTCTCACCAGAGCCTGAAGACCTCCCTTATGGTTTTGGGCTGGTGATTACTGCAGGCAGTTAAGGCTTAGCTCTGAGGCTGGCTCTGACCACTGCAAATTTGTACAGAGCTGGGATTTAGGATCTTGGCTCCTGGTCTGACTAATCTAGGAAATAAAAGACATGTAATGGGGAAGAAAGTACTGCTTGAGAAGCAAGACCTCTAGCACCCAATGACAGGCAGAGCCAAACAGAATAATCTGGATCTGATGGATGAGCCTCCAGCAGAGACACAAATTGTATCAGTATCTTGGTTCCAGTACACCTGGCTGTGGTCCCTACCAGCCATAAATCACTTTGGGATTCTTCAAGATAAAGAGACTTCCTTGAGTACCAGTTATCATTACTGTGCCATGCAGATCTGTTTTCACAGCTGGATGCCCTGATGCCCACAGCTAGTGCTGCTTGAAGCAGCCACCTGCCAATGCAACTCCATAGATCAGCCAAATGCCAGGATTGAAAATGTTTCCATGCCTTAAAATTAGTTTCTTTGCAATTTAAATTGGACACGTCAGCCTAGTTTTTGATGTCTTTAGTGACAGTTTGAAGGGCACCTCAAAAAGGAAACCCTTGCCAGACAACACTGGCACTTTATGCATTGACAATAAATCTCCCCCCATCTTAATGTGCAATATGAGGGAAAATATCAAAACTTTAAGAAAGGTAATTAATTTCTATACAGATAAGAATCTCTTTTGTAAAACAGAAAAATGTATTTACTCTTCCCAGACTTACACCATTAACTACCTTTCTGAAAGAGCTTATCTCAAACTCCCTCTCCCCATTTCATTAAGTACCAAGGTTCAATCAACCTGAGTTAGGTGGAGACCAAAGGGCAGGAAAGCCCTTTACAAAGGAAATAAGTAAAACATCATACTTCCTATTAGCCAGTTTGAAGTAGAGGGGAGTTAGCTGCTTTTTTTTTTTGGTAATTTAAGCATTTTTATTGGAGTTTCTTGGAGTTACCTCTTTCCTCCTTCACAGATACCTCTTACTCAAGGGTGTTGCTTTGGGAATCAGGAAGGATTTTTTCCAGCTGGGCCTATACAGACCCAGGGCTCATCCCGTCTTCCTCTTAGCCCCACAAAGCCATGTTTAAGGAGATAGATTTCAAAGCCTAACAGCACTTAAAGTGCTTCACAGAGACATTTAGCTCAACACACTTGCAGTTGCTGTCTCAGGAGACACAACAGCAAATGCTGGGGAGTTCAGTGCAAAGCCATGAGACCTGGAGATAGAGCAGGGCTCTGCACACTGGTGGGAATTCCGTGAACTTGTGTCCTGGAGCAACTTGGAAAATAGCTGGTAAATCAACTTAATAAACTCCTAGCTTATGTTGTCTTCAATTGCCTACGTGTCTGGATCAATGGCTTACTGTTCAATCCATTCCTAATGTGTTACTGGACACTGCACTTACATTTTTCCTGGTTGGGAAATGCAGTTATGTACATATTGTTTACCACTCAGCACTTTTTCGCTATAGATTTCAAAGCACTTTACAAAGCAAAGACATTTACACAAAGGAGATACTGAACACAAGGTAGAGTTACCCTCATGTGTGCAGCTGCTCACAGGCAGAGCACCCCAGAACCCCTGAATCCTCATTCATTTCCAAGGCACTGAAGTACGCTCTTTGTCCTTGTCCAGTCTGAAACGTAACAGCTTTTATTCAGTGAGTGTCAGGATTGTTGGTTGCTGGCCACCAAATGGATGTCATAAACTTTTATTTTTTTAAGAATAAAATTCTGAAAAGATAAATTAAATTAATGCTTTTCCTTGGCTTTGGACTGTTCACAGAAACTGTCAGCTAGGACTGAACCTGTAGCTGTATTTGCGTATAGTGACACTGATCAGGAGAGAACCCTATATCCAGTGCTTACTGAAGGAATGAAACACCATCTATCCACCATGTCTGGGGGCTCTGGGAGAAGCTGTGCCTGCTAGGACCAGGCTGATTCCTTCCAACCAAGGCACACATGCCTTGAAGAAGGCAGGTGGTCTTTCTACCATAGGCTATATGAGAGGGGAAGATTCAGCTTTAGTGGTCTGCCTTCACTAGTTTGGCATCTCTGGCCAGGTTAACTTGCTCTTGACCCATTGCTTTTACATACCTAGGGAAAAAAAAAATCACCCTTATGCCTTGTGTTCTGTGGAATACTGGGTCATTGTGCAACAGCAGAGTCCTGCCTCTCCCCATCCTGGTGCATAACGAGAGAGAATGGCCAAGACACAAGTCCTGAGCAAGATCAAGCCATTCAGGGTCAGCAGCAATAAGCAGTGTAAGCGGCACTAGAGCCAAACATAAAAACTGCTCCTGCAACCACAGATACTTTCCCTAGTTTTATACAGGACTCAGCTTCCTTCCCAAAGGCTTCCAGGACTCGGCTTCTCAGCCTATCTCCCGCTATGCTTATGTTGACAACTATTTTTTCCTTATCCGTATATTCAGAGCAGGAGCCAAGAATGCAAAGATTATTTGCTTCCAAAACCCTCTCTCCATGGACAGGTCTATGATGTCTCTGATGATGAATAGCCCCATGCCAGCATGCAAATTTGCTAAATGTAACCAAGGAAACAGGGTCCTTACTAATGCCATATACTTCTCAGAGCATTTGCTGGAGGAAGAATAATGTCTCTGCTATCTGTATGTTGTCACTCACCTCTGATAATGCAATGTAGAAATAATTACATATGTATAATGAGGAATAGGGAAGAAATACACTGTATGTAAATACAGCCAGACAGTCCTCTCAACGAATGGACTGATTTGATCAGGAAAGCTGATGGAGTAGTGTCCTGGGTTCAGCAGTAGCAGTCATTTTTCTCCTTCTTAGTAACTGCTGCAGTGCTATGTTTTTGACTTTCAGCCTGGGAACAGCGCTGACAAGTAGAATAGCAGTACTGATACGGTTTTGATTCCCAGTGGAAAACAGAGGAGATGATACACAGGAAATAAACTACTGCTCGGACCATCTAGATACAAATTTGTTGTTAACATATACCTGGCCACATGGATGGGTTTAACATGCTATAGGCTGGAAGTATAACCACAGCATACTTGAAAATTTAAAGCAAGCTTATGGCACATGTGGACATCAGTGCTACCTGAAGCAAACAAACACAAAACCGACACACAAACAACACAACAACTTGAAATCCTGAGACAGCCTGAAAAACAGAGGGGATAATGAGATGAATTGTGAGATAACTAGGAAGAAAACCTGAGGTTACCCTGGTGTGCCAGCCATTCATAATATACCCAGACATGGGCTTGCTGAAGGGGATTATGTGGAACATGAACTAGGGAATGCAACCTGTGGAGAAAGTTGAAAAGGGTTAAAACCAGCCTGGGTTTGGGTGATGCTGATGGTCTTTGTGGATGCAGCATACCTCTCATGGGTTGCTGTTCCTCATGTCTTCCACCATGTCCACCCAACACCAGGCCACACTTAGCAATCTTCTTCCACCTTAACTACTTCTAGAAAAGCCATACCAGGACAGGAGGTCAAAGGGAGCACACGGGCCTGTAAGTAGAGCAGAATACATTCCTTCTTGGGAAATCTGAACGGCAGACATGATTTCAGTGTGAGCTGAGCTAACAAATGAACCTTTGAGAGCAGTCAGACTGGCACAAGGCAGAGGCAGGCAACCGTTTGTCAGGAAAACTGTGAAGATAAAAGGTCAACATGCAGTTCTGGGATAGCAATGGGACTGTGGGGAGGGCACTGTGGTGGAGCCAGAAACCATAGAGGAGGGGAGCTAACTGATTTTGTGTTGTAGACTCCTGAAGAGTTATGTCTGTCCAGGATGAGCAGTTTTTTAACTGGAAGAATTGTAAGTTAAAATAAACAAACAAACACATCCAGGATCCCCTTGTATTCTCTCAGTCCTTGAGAGTCATCTCCTGTCTCTGTGGGTTCTTCATTAGGTTCTTTAGTCTTAGAACTCAGGGCTCCACTGTGCTAATCCTAAACCCAAATAATCAAAAATCTCTGAGACTGAAGGAAGCATTCTACCACTTAATAGACTGTAATATAAAGAATCTGAATCTATATCTACGAACAGGACATGAGTAAGTGAAGGAGCAAAGATGTCTCATTGATAATGAATGGAAACATTTTAGCTGTTGCAAGCAAATTGGAAAAAATTTGGCCATTCACTACATTTCGAAGAACTGCAGAACTGCAAAACGTCCACCCAAAGCTTCTGGAAATTTATCTAAAGCATCCCAGAATGCGAATGGGAGGAAATATCAAGAAAAAATGTCTTTCTATAGTTTCCAGCACTTCCTGACATCCTCTAGACCAGCACTGCCCAAAAAATACCTGTGGTGTTTTGGTAATTCCACTTTTGCTCCCATAGATTCCAAGAAGTGCCAGCATGTGAGAAAATGTAAAATTAAACACTATTCCTAACCTCAAAAATGTTCATATTTGGCTCAGTTGCGCTTCAGAGAAAAGCTCAAGTTAAATGGTATTTTCCATTAAATATATTGTTCATCTCTGCTTACAACTCCTGTACAACTATTGTAACAATCCCAATGCACTTTGTGCCAGCTGAACTTCTGGCATTGATATTTTGCACTATTTGTATTAACACATTATGTTTCCCCAGTTCATTTTCTAAAGAGGATGTTATATGGTACAAAGCTATCTCTCTTACAGAGGTGATTTATACTTGGAGATGACCGTCAGGTCCCTATCCCTGTCTCAAGCCTAACAACTGCAAAAATCTGTACAATTTAAAAGTCTAGCAACAGACAGTAAATCATTTTGACTGTAGAAGATACTGACTGAAATCCACTAGTTACATGTGTCATATGTTTATTGGGAGGCTTGTAAAATCAATTTGGGCTCCAAGTTCTGTACGTTCATGACAAAAAGCCTCATCTGACGTCATGATGCCATCAACAGCCATTGAGAGTAAGTGAAGACTGGCTGAATGTGGAGCAATTGGAAAACCTCTTCCATGAGATAGCATTGATGCCAGGGTAGAACACAAGAAAGGCGCCCTAGAGAAAACATTAGCCATGAGTGATCTACCGTTTAGGTTATTCTGTGACAGCACACAAAGTACAGCAGTGAACCATTTGACACTGACACACACAAAAAAAAATCAATAATTTTATACCAGCTTATAACCCCAACACCACTGTCACTAAAAAAAATCTTTGAGATAGCAGGCAGGTAGACACCTTAGAAAATTAAAGAGACAAGGAGTATTTACTTAAGCAAAGTAAGACAGACATATATAACATAATGAATGATACCAGCAATGCCAAATGGGCTCTCTTATTTACTCTTCTTAATTTACCTTGGGCCGTAGTACAAGAACAAAAAAGTAACCAATGAAATGTTAAAGGGTAAAACAATGAACACAGATAAAAGCAAATGCTTTTTGTGAAAATATTTTGCACATCTCTAGCACTTCCCCTTGAAGGATTTCAAATAATTTTAATGAAGTTAGGTCTCAGATTCACCTTTGAGAAAACTAATACACAAGTAGGTAAATTCCAAAGACCATACTGGAAGTTTGTACAGTAGATGAGAGGTCACCCCATTTTCTTTTATTCTCACCTCCTGCAGGCAATTTAGAATTGAACTATAGAGACATTACAGGCCGTTGTTGAAGTAAATGACATATAACTTTTCTGCATCTATCTATTAAGAACTTTAGATGAAGAATAAGTCACAAGGTACGACTTGGTACGCATCCTTGCGCTAGCATGTACATGATTTTAATCACATGTATACCATAGAAAAGAGGGGATCCACTAAGGAAAGAAATCCAAAGGGACCGATCCTATGTGATTAAGTACTTTACAATAGCAGCTGTAAATAAAAGCTGTGTGATTCAGTCACAAAAAACATGCAATAGGCATTTCTGCAGCTATCAATAAATACAGGAAGTACAGCCTGTAACACTGTGGAAGAGTGAGGCTGAAAATGAGCCATCATGGATCCTCTGAGTTAAAGGTAAAAGATCTCAATCTCAGTTTCTTCTTTTTTCCTAAATACTGAAATAAATAAAAAACCAAAAAGTCCACAAAAAGGAGATTGAGAGATTTTTATCTGGTGGAAGCAAAAAAGCAATTCAGTCTGGAAATAATTTAAGCTTTGGTGACCCAACATATTTTTCAATCCCAATTTATAACCAGTACTGTTCTTACTAGTAAAAAAGCTACTAAGGAAGAAATTAAAGTGTGTAATTAATGTTACAACATTACATTAACACATAAATAATTTCTCTGGCAGGTCATACAATTCACATGCATATTTTATTAAACTGTAAGAAATAATTCTCTGTGTGACCCTGATCTTCCTGCATGCTTTGAAGTTTGAAAGCCAGCAGTATAGCCTATAAGTTTAAAGAAATTTAGAAAGAATTGTGAAGTTAAAAGGTACTTTTGATGTTTGTTCTTTCTCTTCTATCACAAGGGCATTCAATGCAGAAGAAATAAGAAACATTAATGCCTAAGAAATTTCCGTGGTGATCATGCTAATTTAACTCTTTCTAATCACTTAATATAAAAAGCTAGAGAGAGCTATTAGTTTAGAAGGGGTTCGAAGATGGCACTAGGAATCTCCTCTTTTGTTGCCCATAAATTCTCCTCTTACTGTCCTTGCACACATTGCTGGGAGTTACCTTTTGCGCTGAGAATAGGTACCTTTGCTTGTCAAATACCACAGCAGTTTTTCACATCTCCCAAGGCCAGATTCAGAGAATACCCCATTGCCCTAAGAAGCATTACCAGTACCTCTGATTACACAAAAAACATAAGATTGCCAGAGACAACCTCCACTCCTTTGTCCAAACAGCCTCCTTATCCCCGTCATCCAAAAGCCTGCATCCACAATCATGTTGGGCTGCAATGGGACAAATGTGCATGACGTGACAGTGACATGTGGTGATCAGTCAAATTTTTAGTATCTTTCTTTCAAAGAGGCTGAAATTTGGAAACTGGCTGATAAATGAGACCAGGCTGGCTGTGCTATGAATACCTTCCCTTTGTCTTACTCATTCCCAGAACTCTTCAAGTCTTGTAGGAGCTGAGCCCATCCTCTGGCATATAACTGAGGAAAAAGTGTAATGTAAGTAGTAAATGAACACCAGTGCTGCTGAAGTTCACAGGAATTTCCCAAAGGACAGACGTTCATTTTATGACTGGTAATTTTGTGTCCATTCTGAACATTTCTCACCAGTAGCACCAGCAGGTGAAAATATACCATAGAGTAAATGCCTCGATGGAAATATTTCATCATTAAGTGTGGCAATGCCAAAGCTTTGTAGATAACACTTGACTTTTTTGGTGGTTATTCTTGGAAGCATCCTGAGTTTGAACTGAGAAGGCAAATGCAGCTAGTCAGGAAAAATGTTTTAAGGGGGGATTGCAGGCAGCAAAACGTTAGAAAAGGAATCAAAAATGCCTCAGTAAAGGTTATAAACACAGCTCTACCCTGTCTCCTGAGCACAAATGTTTCAAGCAGTCCCACCCACCCTGTATAATTAAGTGCAATTGTCCATTAAAACTGCAGAATCAGGACTTTAAAGTGTCGTGGGCTATTCCTCTCTGCGCTGGATTCTATCTAGTACTTAAAGACAAGAAACATACCCACAGGCACTCGAAATAATCCCTACATGCATGTCACGTGAAACACCTTGAGGTTGTGAAAAAGCACATTTAAATCAATTATCAGTAATAATTTCACAAAGCAGATTTCTCAGAAGTATCGATTTAAATTCCTGCTAAACTGTGAAATAAAATTACCTGCCCACCAAAGATGAGGCTTTAAGTCTCCCACTTGGTGCAACAGTCTCTGTTTGCCAGCTGTATTGTAATAACTGAAAAGTTAACATCTCTGACTTTATAATTATTTGAATTTTAATGAACAAAATGAATTAAATCTTTCAGCTTAGCTGCTTACGCTGTGAACCAGCCTGAGTTCCTGAAAGATAAGAAATGGATTGTGCTTATTCAACAGCTTTTCTGTGTGGAGACGGAGGGAGGAAAAGAAGCCAGGTTTCTGTGGAATTTAAACTCATTATTAAAAAAGCCATGATAATGGTAATTATGATTATGAGTTGTAGAATTAATTAGTGAGTTGGAGAGCAGCTCTGAAATGAGAACACAGGTCTTTTACCATGTCCAGGGACAGAGTGCTTTGTTAAATGGTGGCCTGTCTGGATGTCCCAGCACACATACACACACGCACATATATATACACACTTTTCTATATACATATATGTATGCATCAGAATATAATTCCCTTGTAATCACACTGGTCCAAAAATATAGTTGAAAGAGCATGAAAGAACACATGATTTCTTCCAGCTTTCATTCCTTTTTCCTTGTTGCTGAAGCTTTTATCACCCTCAGTGGTATCTACATTTCACACAAAAAATATTGAACATCTTTCAAGTTTTTCCATTTCCCTCAGAATGAAAGGGGCTGTGGTATGTCGGTGCAATTTGCCAATAACACTAGCAAACTAAATGGTAGATAAGTAGATGATGAAGCTGGCTCATTTCCAGGCTGTAAATTCATTGTCAGCAAGGCAGATCTTCTAGCCAAAAGAATCGGATCTTCTGTGAGCAACAAAAGAGAGAAAGCTATGAATATTTCTATGAATCCACTTCCCTTTTTAAATTCTACATTCTGAAATTAAAATAGGCACAGGTGTATCATATACATACATGCATACATACGTACATGCAAACACGTGCAAAGGCTGACTCTCTGCAACCACATGAATGCTGTTCAGCATGGAAATTTACAACTCTAAGTGGGGGATTAACAACTGCTTAGGGATTTAACCTCATTTCCATGCAAAAATTCCAATCGGAACTTAAATAAGGAGTTATTGATGAGCTAGATACATTTGCAGATGTTTCTATCCAGTATTGCTCTTCTCTTCTTGTATTATGCTTTTTCATGTTAAACAGCATAAGCAATGTTTTAAACAATAGGAGATGTAAGTCTGCAATTGTGTCTTTAGACTATGCACACTGCAATTTTTTGAGTGAGGATTAATACCTTTTTTTTGCCTTTTCCCCATCAAATATTTTTCTCCCTGTGAGATTTTTAGCATGCTAAACACTGCAAAATGCCCTCATTCCCCAGAACTATTAAATAGTCTTGGAAGGGTAAAAGAGCCTCTCTGTCACATACCTTTAAGTTTGAATATTTTGATTTCCTGTGTAATTTCAATTTCGCTGTGAATCAGAACCATCTACAGTAAACAGAAAGCGGAACTGGAGTTTGCTGATGTTATGGTCTGCCAGGAACAGAAGCTGTTATTGCAAGTCTGAAGAATTTTATACCTCTCTGATAGCTTGTATACCATCAGAATCTTATTAAACTGCTTGTGCCTGACCTGGAGCCTGGAGCCTAAGCCTTTATATGTGGGAACTTTAATGCTAATAACAAAATAGACTTTAATGAACCACAGCTTCAAAAAGAAATAATATCAAATTTGAATGACTTCTTGGGAAGGATTTTACTATCAGCACTGATTAACAAAATAAATAATATGCCAGCAAACCAACTGTGGTCTGCTACATTTGCTTCTTTCAGCCTCAAGCTTGGCTGCCTGACCAGCCTTTAAGCTTCTTCATCCCAAAACGTGTGCTGCAGCCCAAAGCCAAGAGTAACATCCCCGTTCAGCTCACTGTGCAAAATACAGTAGGAGGTTGGCATTAGAGCTACCTGGCAGAACTAGCATTGTATATACAATAAAATTATCCAAAATGTGCAGATTAATGTACAAGAGAAAACAGAGCTGCGAAACACAGGGTTACATGGCAGAACTACAGATACAGCATTGTTCCTGCCCCTATTGTAGAAAATGTTCAGCCACTCCTTACTTAAGGTAACACCAAAACTGTAATTTGTACTTGTGTTAATGTCAGTGTATTATCCTGATCTGCCTGAAAAAGACACGTAATTATATAAACAGTAACAGAGAAGAATCAGGAGATTTCCTAGCCCATACATCTTTTTCAAAATTGGATCTACAATCCTTAAGCTATTTCAGATAGAACAGTTGTCTAGTATTTAAATGACTTTATGCAAGAAAGAATATATTTGTAAAGCTAAAGAAGATCAATCAAATGTCTTCTGCCTAACAGATCATTAAATGATCAACTTGATTTAAAATCCTGACATTTGTCTATCATAATTTTGCCTCCTTTTGTCAACAAACTACTTACTATTTACTCCCTGAAGGTTTCCATAATTCATACTCCAGCTGTATTTAAAGATGACAGGCAATAATTTTTCAGTCATTATTAATGACGATAGACAACACAGACGTTCTGATTTTTCCAAGCTGCTTGGAGTCCTAGACATTGATATCAACAAAATCAGAAACCAGCTTGGATGAGCTTTCACCAAGATCAAAAGAGAAATGGTCACTGATGTTCTCGAAGGATGCCTTTGTGTGTGTGTGTGTGTGCGCACACATGCACATAAATACATCCTGCATACAGGCATGTGTTTGTGGCTTACTGTTGATGGACTGACACTGACAAAGAACGTAACTAATTTCTATAGCTGCCACGTAGCTGTGGTAGTCCTTAGCCTCAAGAAATGTCACCAGATTATTTAAGATCAGCAAGGGAACTGGACTGTAGAGGCACTGTTTTGGGCTGTGTGTTTCCACCCACCATAGTGCCCCTAGTCATGGACACTGAGGGCCATGTCGGCAGTGGGAACCCACAGACAGCTTCATGCAGCAGTCTCCCATCCACATCTTCAGGCAGTCGTACAAAAAGGAGAAAAGCCTATGTGTAATAGCTAGCAGGGCTGAAACAATTTTGACATAGGAGCAGTAAGCTTCCAGCATGTCCATGTTACAAATGACAAGCTACAATGTTGTTAGACTTTCAAATAGAAGAAAAGCAGTTTTAGTCTGACAACTTTCATGCCCTTGAGCTCTTTATTTTCTAATCATTATGAGTGTTTGCAAATAAAGACTTTCAGTGTGTTCTTACCTGTAGCTTATACTGCTGCTATTATGATGCCACAGCAAAGTAACACAGACTTGATTTTTAATCGTTGCTCAGTTTTGGCTTTGTGTGAAGTGCAGATATAAATTATTTTGTAGTCCTGATATTCTGTGGGTATGCAACATATCCCTTCCGCACTTTCTAATGATAATCAGTTCCCTTTACAAGTCCAGACATTGTTGTTATAGATTCTCCTACTGCAACCCCACCACCGCATCAGAAAAGCAAGCTGTGGTTCTGCCTCCTGCATCCCCAGCAGCAGCAGGAGGGGATTAAGCCGCCCTCCCAGGGCCCCATATCTGTGGTCAGCAGGCAGGAGCCAGGGCTGAGCACAGGGGCTATCAGAGGCAGCGGAAGGGGTGCCAGCCGGCCTCCCGGGGTGCTCAGCTGCCTCCCCTGGATGTGGCAGCCAGGCATCAGGAGTAGGTGAAGACCAGATGGCATCCTGCGTGAAGAGGGAGGAAGGAGGGGGCCACTGAGCAGACTGGGCCGGGACAAGCAGCAAAGGAGCGTTTTGGAGCACCCGGTTATTTTGGTAAATCTGGGCACTGTTTAATTCATTCCTGATCATAATCAATGAAAGCACAGATGTGCTCGTGACAGGGACAACAGGAAAACAACACCCTAACACTGGCAGCTTTCGGTTGGATAATAAACATCCTGCAATCACAACTTAATTCACAGACTGACTGCCAACACTGGAGTCAGGATTCAGCTTGTGTGCTACAAGTTTGGAGCCTTTGCTTTCCAGACCAAACCCATATTTTTGTCAGTAAAGCAAGCAGATTGGACTCAAATGCATGACAGGATTATATTATTGAGAAAGAAAGTAGCTATTTCTGCATAGCTACTTGCAGCCACAGTTCATTTTCTCCACACATTGCTGCAATCTGATTATCTCAGCGTCTCAGGAGGCAACATACAAGCCACTGGATAATCAAAGTTTTAGATAAAGAACATTTAATTTTCAATTTGACGATATAGGAATAAACTCTGTGGCCTAGAAAATGGGTTGCAGGGACTCAGTGAATCCTGACAGGCAGACTTACATTTTCAAAGTGGCTGATGGAGAACATCTGACTATTCCTTCCCAGATACATACAATTACAAAATATCATATACCATCTACTTCTGTCAGAGGCTCTAGTGACTCTTTACTTTTGTACTTTTTTGAAGAAATGGACAGTAAAACCCCCACCTGGTCAGAGCAGTATAATCCTGATTTACGTGCTATTTGTTCTCTTTAATATCTTGTCTTTCCAAACGTGATCCTTTCTGAAATGTTGTTTCCAGTACCAGGTTTACCTCATTGGGAAGGCAGAGTGCCCTGCAGTGTTTAGGTGAAGTGTGCCACAGTGCTGCACACTGGAGCTGGGCTGCGCAGAGCCTTCTGCCGTTCACATGGGTGTTTGCTGAATTACACGACCACCCACAGAATGGCAAGATGCTTTTGAACAAGAAAAAACACCTCTCCCTGCTACATAGCTTTACATTTGGATTTCCTGTGTAATTACGATTTAGCTGCGAATCAAGACCATCATCAGAAAACAGAAAGCAGAGCTGGGGTTTCTGATCTGTTATGTTGTGCCAGGAATGAGAGCTCTTCTTGCATGTCTGAAAAGAGCTGTAGTCCTGCAGCTGCACATACGAATCTTGTTAAATTGCTTGTGACCAAGTGGAGAGCCAAAGCTGATTTTCATGCAAAGTCTCCAATATTAACCTAAGACGGTCTCTTCAGCAGCAAGTGTAGTGGCTCTGTTGTGGTACCAGCACTGAGACTGTCACTAAGGCCTTCAGAATACCTTCTCTACATTACACAGTAACTAAACAGTTCCTGTGAAAATTCACTTTAGCTATAACTCAGCAGGGAAGCACTTAGCCCAGGAGCCTTAATTTGTCCCTGTTAACCCAAAAGCACCCAGTGTGGTTTGTTTCAGTCACTTTGTGTTTTAGCGCATCGTATGTAAGACATCCTGCCCTCATCCCGGAGCTTCATTATTTATTAAACCAGGAGAAGAACAAAGCTCCCACCTTAGCTGGGGGGCAGCTTGCTTTCCTGCTCCTACTGCTCCACAAACATTGTAAAAAACACCCCTTAGACCCTACAGCTCGGATCTGATTCATTCCTGTAGCGCTCTCCCCTTGGGAAGCAAGGGTTTTGCTACCTCTCATTTTTGCAGATGCAGCAAGGTGATCTCCCCAACAATCTGTATGAGAAAGATGGAAAATACACAGACTTATTTCTTCCTTCTTCTGCAATACACGCTGCTTTTAAATACCTCCAGAAGCATGATTCAGGTAGAACATAGTTTCCAACAATACTTCCCAGTGCCAGGGGACTGATGCCAATTCACCAATTCCTATTAAATAACTTCCTCCTGACACTTTGCTAGACATGTTTCCCTCTAAAAGCCTCCAGCCTCACAGATGGACAAATTTCACATAGAGAGGTCTCGATGGGCTCAGAAAGAAGAGATAAAGATGAAACGTTTCCCATTCTGCAGGTATCTGGCCCTTTCCTTCATGAAAAGGTGTGTCTGCAGGGAATCTAACAGAAGACCTTGCATCCAAAACATGCCATCACCTCTTTTCCATTCCCTTCTGGGCAAGTCACTCCATATCTCTATCTTAAGAAGTTGTTTACCCTTTCTTGCCCCAACTTCACAGCAGTTTTGCATTACAGCACTGATACTGCAATTCTGCAGCAACTCTTCAGTGAAGTTCCACCAGATTAAAAGACAAATAAGCATGAAAATATTAATTGGGGCATCTTTTACCTATGAATAATAGAAGAGTTATTAAAAAAGGATCCAGTGCTAAGCTGTGCATGAAGTCCTTTTTCTCTGGTGTTCTGGAAAGTATCTAGGTTTGTTATGAAATTCAAATGAATCAGTTTCTCTTCTTGCTGCAAGATAGATGGATGTTAAGGGACAATTAACCTGGACCTCTTTGCACAAAGGTGTGCCAAAAAAATCATGTTACAACACAGAGTGAATGACCCCAAATTATTTTTTTGTTCTGAGAATTATTTCTGAACCTATCTGCCCACAACAAAGTACCATGAAGAAACAGAAATCTGGGGGATTAGGGCAGTGTTATTATTATTATTATCAGTCTGTGTAGATTATAACATCTGAAAATCTATGTCTAGCACAACATGCACTCTCACAGAAGCATTTCCTTGTTCTGTATGACTTGCTTGGGAATAAACTACAAGAGTCTTGTATGGATTACCAAACCCAACTATTTTATCAGCTTCACAGATGTTAAAACATACAAAGTAAACTCAACATCACTGCAGAATGCCACCATATAAATGTTTTTCACTTAAACAGTATATTGACCCTTTTCTGGGTATATCAAAAATACTGCATTTTCTCCATTTTGTTTAGAAGCAGAAATAATACTGTACAACATCCAAGCCCTGACCACTGGTGGATCATATGCTGTTAACCTTTCCTTGCTCCATAATGGGTGTCACAATATGTTGGCATCACTGCTGCACCACGTGTCAGGAGCAAGGGGAACAAAAAGGGGAACAAAAATCACTGTGAACACTAAGTTGTCTGGAGATGCTGTGGGATCTCCCTTCTTTGAGATATTCAACACCCAGCTGAACATGGTGCTAAGCAGCCCACTCTAATTTCAGAATTGTCCTCTGAACTGAAGGGCTGGACCAAAAGTCCCTTCCAAATAGATTATTCCATCATTTTCCAGTCCTAGGTAAAAAATTTAATTTTAATGAGTTTTTAATTTCAGTGCTGTGGCAGCTACAGCAGTACCTATTCCCCTAATCCTACTTCACAGAATCAACATGTCTTAAATGCCTAAGAGGATGATAGTTCCCACATTTTTTTTTGCTGATAAGGAAGGCAGCAAGAATGATTTGGTTGCTTTGATAAAAGTTCACAGGCTTTCTGCCTTTGAATAAAAAAAAAAAAAAAAAAAGGATTTCCTGCTACTTGTTTTCTCTGTCAAACTTGTTTGCATCTTGTTTTCAAGAACTTACTGTTGTCTTTCCCACTTAGGACCCTTTCTATGGACTGCTGCTCCATCTTCTGAAGCCACCTGAATAACCAGCACTGCAGTTTAATCATGGAAGGGGTCAGGTTTTTTCCTCTTGCTTTCTTCTCTGTTTAGGGACAGATATGTCTTCTGCTACTTTGCTTAGAGTTCTTAGAGCACTTAAAGCCTATTCAGGAAACTTGCATTTACCCACTTATCATTATAGAATATTTTTAATAATGTGTTCTTTTTCCCTTATTCCCCCATGCTACTTTTCAAAGTCAATATGACACAAACATAGCACATGTTTGGTTTTGTTTGTTTTTTGGGTTTGGGGGATTTTTTTTGTAATTTGGTTTTGTGAAGGAATATGCGTTATTGTAGAGCAAGCCACTATTCCCAATATGATGCTACAAAAGGTCATAAAATTCCATTCCCGTTTTAGTGGTGGGTTTTTTTCCCATTAACATTACTGCTCCTTATTTTTCTAGTACTGAGCTTTTAAGAATATATCCACTCTCCTTGAACAGCTGTACCTTAAATAACTTCTCTTCACCTCTCTCTTGTACAACATTGATTCTTCAATGTGATCCATGACAGCCATTCTTTCTGTTTATATCCATTTGCTATCCAGAGTCAGAAGTAACCGTGTCACCTTGACCCTGGTGCAATCATTTCCCTTGCCATTCTAGCACAAAATGGTTCCTCACACTGCACTTCCTGCTACATTTCTGACAGCAGAGGGAAAGAAACCCTTGTCCCAGGAAAGCGATGACTCTCCACTACTAATTGCCAGAATACCACACTGCAAAGAGACATGCAAGAAGACAAAGTTGCAGTGTCTCCTTACATTAGATGTTGTCAGTCCTCAATCACTTCTCCCTCCATTTTATTTCATTCTGGAAGCTGAATCATTATCATAATTTTCTCATCATCCCAGAAGATCAAGGTTGTAGTGTTTGCCAGGTTAACCAGTGTTGGGGGGTATGTGGGGCATGTATGAGTTATTGTAACATGTTTAATGCAGACTCAACCTCCAAATGGAAAGAAATTAATTTCCATGCAGCAGAAAGAGCCACTGAGCTTGGTGGTAAATTACAGAACAGACGTAAATAAATTCATGTATTAAACCTCTCATGAAGATTTGAATTCCATCTGTTTTCTTTTGCCTTCCTCTTATTAAGTGTAATTATAATCTGACTCATTTGAAGATTTCTTCTTTTTCAAATCTGAATGAATCAGTTGGTCTAGCAAAAGACACTGGCTCTGTCTATGAAACCTATACAGGTATAGTAATACAGCTGTATTCATGTAGCAGAAAACTATCACATTTATAAATGGCTGGAGACAGCCCAAGATTACAAAATTCACATCCAGAATGGAATTTGTCCTAGATTTGGGTGGTTTCATACAGGATTTATGGCCTGGTGTGTTTCTCATACAAAGGGCTTATCAAATTCAGCAGTTGCATATGTGTTTTTTTTTCTTCAGAGTAATGTCTGTCAGCAAACAATTCATCATAATAGATTTGTTTGGAAAAATTACCCTTTCATTTTCCTCCACAGACAGTTTATTTAGATTGTCTCAGGAATATGTTTGCTAACTGTAGCTGTTCAATATGATTGCAAGTACCATAACAGAAGACATAACTTCGTATTGAAATTGTATCCAACTCTGCTTCAGATAATTGTTTCATCCCAAACTAGCAGCATTGTGTTAATGCTTTTCAGTAATGAACCTCAAGTTGTATTCCTTAAACACTTCTTTTTTCCACTCTAGTTATATGTAATCCTGGGTTTAAATTCATGAAATGGTCAAAAATAAATGTTCACTTCATTCACTTAACTTTACTGCTCAAGAAAAGAACGCAGAGGGTTTTTTCAACAAGACAAATACTTCCATTTCTTCTTTAGACTTCATCTCACATTTGGCATCACATCAGTGCTTTTTAAAAGATGAATATTACAGTCAAAATGTCTTCTCACTGGAGAAAAATGTTTCCTCAGAAAAATCCCAAAGAGGAAAAGAAAGGTCATTTACTGGGTGTAAATATCCATAGGAGATACAAAAGTCCTTTTTTTTTTTTCAGTTGGAGCATTAATAGTATTTTTCAGAAAAAGACATGCATTCTCCTCAAAGCGTGTGCTTTACTTCACTTAGTGCAGTGTGGTAATACTGAAACCAAACCTTAGTCTTGACTGATGATGTTTGAACAGAGGAAAAGACATCATCTGTCAAAGTCGAATCTATCATGCCTTTTACTATATTTTATAGCTGGCTTTTATTCAACAAATAATCCAAAACATGCACAAAGAAAAGCTGGGAGCCAGCATCATGAAATATGACCTATTTTCAAGAAACATTTTGGAATACCATTTTCAGTTATCCCATGTCAATGATTGATTGCTTGTTATTGCCTATGTGACTAATGATAAGCATGATGAGTTGACACAAAATTTCACACTACTTACAGCTCGCATTGCTTGTTTTGTCACTCAGAAATATCCCTGCTTAATGTACCACTCACATAATAATTTATTTGCAGCACATAATAGTAGACTTAAAAGCAGACATTCCAGACAATTATACTTTTTAGTGATAAGTCAAGATTATTTTTCTTGATCCAAAATAAAGAATTTCCTTGCTCAGAAATGATATATATGTGACCTGACCTAGAGCATACCAAGTCAGACATCTGAATGATGCAAAGCAGACAATGGAACCTACACACGCATTTGTAAAGAAAAAGATACATGAAGACAAAAATCATGAAAGACAAAGATTTTTAAGATCTCTGTTCCCATTCCTTAATTTTCTGCTCTGTTGTCCCAATTAATGCAACAGAAAGCATCCTTCACTGAGTTTTCCGAGTGAGAATGCGCTTGACTTCAGTGTATATCGGTATATATAGTTACTATGTTCATATATTGCCTCAAAACCCCTCACATGTAAGGCAATTGATACATAAATTCTGTTTAAGCATTAATAAAGGCATCCTATGCACGATCTAGGTGGCAATTATTTTAGCTGCAGCTGGTCAAATCACAACTACAGTATAGAAGCCCGTTGAGGCATTGTACTTCAAGGGAAATTTAGACAAATAAGAGACAGTCAGGAAAATAATAAAAATAAAACAATTAGAAAGTATGACTTTTGTGGAATGTTTAAAAGAATTTTGCCTTTTTAGTCTAAGAAACAAAGAGGACTATGAGAAGCATGAGAATAGACTTCCAAGAAGACAACTGCTCTCCAAGTGCAGAAGGAGCAGAACCAGAGCTAATCAGACAATTTTGCTGTAAAAAAAAAAAAAATAAAAGAGGTGATGGAAAACTTTCTAAATTACAAAAGCAGGCAATCCCTGCATGAGAGAAAACAGGAAGGTGATGGCATCTGCTGTCTGGACTTTGCTTAAGGGAAAAAAAACACAAGTTATTCAGGGGTAAACCATAAATATCTTGACTCTGTGCAGCAGGTTGGAGTGGGTCATTTCAGTCAACGGTGTTAAGCTAAGACTACCAATGCCCTTATTGAAGGTATCCAGAAGAAGCATTGGTGTCAGCCGGGTTCAGGTTAAAAATATAAGAGTGGCTGTGCCTCGCCAGACCTGAAGCCTACCTTCCACCATGTCCTACGTCCAGACACAGTCAACTGTGATTCCTGGACAGACATGTATGTGCCAACTGTCTGTGTCCTTAGTGCACTGACAGACCTGACTTACCCTGACCAGCCTTTAGCCCCACCCCCTTCCCAGTATTACCCACAGTCCAGGACCCCATTTTAGCCTCCTGGGGCCATCAGTCCGTGCCCCTAGTGATGCCACAGCAGGGCTGGTCTCCAGTTCCCTACTCAGCCATGAGCCTCACTGAGGTCCCATCCACGGGAGACCCTAGTCCACACAGCATCCTTACACGAGCATGAAACAGTGGCATTTTCCCAGACCACTTCTTCAGGATCCAAGCATTTTTGTCTTAAAGACTTTTTCTTCCATGAGCAGTCATGGAGTCATAGAGCTGGGAATAAAGAACAGAGGTTGTACTAGGAGGGGATGAGACCTTTGGGAGGCAGTGGCTAAATATTTGTAAGTTATGATTGATTACAGACTAAACATGAGGCCTCTGTACAATGCCGCATCCAAAGGGCTCTTTGAGCCCTGGATAAAGAAAAAAGAACAGCTGGGAGCAAAGAAATCATTCTGCCTTTATGGGTAGCTCTGGCAAGATCAGTTCTGGAATATCAAGTTCACCTCTGGTATCTGCATTAGAAAAAGGGTGTTGAAACTTGGAGATGTTACAAAGAGAAGCCACAAAAATAACTCGAGACTTTAAATGAATACCTGATTGAGAATGTTTTAAAGAAGTCCATCTCTTCAGCTCATCAAAAGAAAGATGCAGGAGTTACCTGACACTATTCTTTAAGTACTTACCAGACATTAATAATGTGCTCCTTAGCCTACCAAAGAAAAATGGATCAAAGACCAACAGTTGAAACAGAACTAGGAAGAGGAAACATATCTTAAGAGCTACGGGTGATTACTCCTTGGAAAAAGCTGCCAAGAAAAATGAAGGATTCTCCATTTCTTGGTGTCTGAAAATCAAAAAGGAAAGCTTTTCTATAAAATAAACCCAGATGAATAAAGATACGTACTGAAGGTCTAAATAGGTACAATTCCACATTTAAATTACATTTTCTTTCAAAATATTAAGTTGGCCTTAACTTGTGCAGTTCTCTGTAGGCAGCAGTCCACAAATAATGTTTTTCAATTCCTTTATTTGTACTTCAACTGCAAAAAGATCTTGATCAGATTTAAGACATGATAGAAAAAGCTAGTAAAGAAACAAAACAATATGTTAAATCCACCTGTTAAACATGTTTCTAAGCCAGGATTGCAACTAGTTATCAAAAGCAAATTTCCTGTATCTTTGGCTCACATCAAATGTCAAACTTTTTAGCTTAGGAAAAAGTGATACCAAGTTGTCCGATTTATAATTTGTAATTCTGAAACCCTTTCATTGACATCTGTGTAGAAAAGAAATCTCTAGAGATACATCAGGCAGACATATCTGATAATCTTTTCCACTCTGGCTGTGTTTCCCCTAATGCAGCTAAAGCCAGTCCAGATGGAGGGCTGGAAGCTTTTTTTTGATTGAGCAACCTTTCCCTCCCTTTGATATAGCTTGTCATACCGTGATGAATGCAATGGCAGCCTTCTCTGAAATAAGTCACTAGGAGACATCTGGGGTCAGCAGAAAGAGCTCATCCACACATTTCATTCACTAGATGTAAGAATTTCACCATTTCTACAGGCAGATGGGAAAAACTAGTAGTTTCGGAGTTTAGTTTACCTTTTCATGGTCATTTAACTATCAAGTTTACAGGATAGTGTAAGTTGTAAGCAACATGAATAGTGTGGAGGTACTGGGCAAGGTCAGGCAGCCCCTAACAGACCCCTCCACAGCATTAACAGTATTATCCTCCCCTCTGATCTTGACCCAAAGAATGTGCACAGACACGTCTCTGCTCTCACACTGGAGCTCTGTGCAGGAAAAGAGCTCCATTATACTGAGCATAAATTTCCCTCCTCTTCCCGGCCTACCCTTTCCAAACATCCTGCACTCATCCATGACAGTGACACCTTGCTACCCACATCCCAGCTGTAGGACTCCAAACTTTCCAAAACGTCCAAGGGACAGAGGTGTGATAATAAATATTGGCATCATTTACAGGTAATTTTTTCCTAAGAAAAAGGATACACTCTGGAACCATAAAGGCTTTTTGTTTCTCTTGAAAGAAAAACAGAAATAGAGTAACAGTACAGTTGCACTGAAGTGCAAACTGTGTATCTCTTTTTCTGCAGGCTTCTTATGAACTGAACGTAAAACAGCAGTGATCTGAAGCTGCAAAGTATGTGTGCACAGAAAGCTTTGCTATATGAGTGATCAAGCTGATAAAATTATTCAATAATTATTATATTATAACATATTTATCTTTTATTCCACTCTGAGGAAAATAACAATGTTAATTTACATTAATATTATTCAATTATGATCTAATCTGTATACATCCAAAAAGTGAATTTCCAAAAACATCACTGAAAACTTTACCCAAATTCTTTGTTGTCTTTTTCTGCCCCATGTTAATCTCATCCTAAATGTCTGTTGTTCACTGAATAAAAGAAGGGAGAAGGGACAAAAAAAAAAGTCCAGTCCAGTATTTGCTACATAAAAGTTAAGGTTCTAATTTCGGCCGGGATTCCTCTAAAATTTAAAACAAGTTATAAATATCTGGGTACCATGGAAAATCTGGTGATGTCATTAATCTTTCAAAAATATTATAATCCTAAACAAAATGTGTATGTTTGGTATATGCGTTGTATATGAATGAAGACCACTTCTGAGGATCCAAATACGGCTATGAATTTCTGATTTTTCCCATTATTGTTTCAGCCTTCAGGAGTCCCTGGCAGTCTTTCTTCTGTTGTGTTCTTTCTTCTGTTATGTTTAAGCTTTAGTAACTGCTAGTCATGCAGTTATTTTTACTCCCTGTTTGGTTTATTCTTACCAACATTTTTATGTAACATTTTGTAATCCAACACAACTTTTTTCCCTAATGAGAATTTACTGAAAATGAGCATAAAGCGCAAGAACTGTAGCTTTGAGCATCCAGCCGCTCCCTCCCACCCACAAAGAGCAGCACAGACAGATGTGAATATTACCCAAACACAAAGCTGGTGTATTCCATGTGCTATGACAATTCTTAAAAACACTGTTAACCCTCTAGCTCCATGACCATGCTTGAGATATGTGGGCCATCATGTCTTAAAATTAAGAGATCGCCCATGAAGTGAGTGGCGACGGCAACGCAGTCCAGATTTTTAGCCAATGGTAAAATTCTCTCCTGGTGCAACTAACTCCATTATTTGCTCCTTTACAAAAAACAAGATGGCTAAATGAAATGCAGACTTCCTAGAAGTGTTGTTCACTGTGAGCTGATAAAAAAGTTAACAAACACATTTTTAATTATAAAAAGTGTTTGCTGTGAGAGTTGTTCTTGCACAACAGCTCAATTCCCAGTCAGTACCTCACATGTATATTAAAATCCTTACCAATTTTAGAAGTCAAAATGATTTATGTCAATTTTGGTTTGGGTGGCAACAAATTATGACTTCACTCAAAGAGAAAACATTTCCTGCTGCTATCTCTTAAAGACTGCTTGCAGTGTTTAACTATCAACTGCTAGCATCACAGAGACTGGAAGGTGACCAATGGAATGTGCAAAGCGAGATTAGAATGAATTTTTGACGTGTGTTTTCATTTCATAAACTCCAGTCTGTGCAGCCACAAGTTTGTCATTTGTTATGTGTTTTTTTTTTCAAAGGCAGTTTTGTCTTATCTGATGTTGAAACTCTTCCATGAAGCTTTGAATGCTGAGGCATATGAAAGAGAAATCAGTCGGAAATTTGTTCATGTCTACCTCTGTGCTTGACATTTCTCCACTGATAAGGTACAGCTAAATATTGACTTTTTAGTTAAGTTCAGATTAGCTGTCTGGTCCATGAGCATTGATTGCAAACCATTATCTTTTCCCCATTTATGGGCCCCAGTGCTCTAACACAAAAAGACAGAAAGAGTAAAAAGAAAGACAGAAAACAGAAAACGGAATGTAATGGAAAAATGTGTAATTGGCTGTAAAGATGCCATTAAATTTTACTGGGAAAAAATAGAAATGCTATTGATGTTTACCTTTAAAAAGATATCTTTATTTTATCCTAACAGTCACCCCATTCAACTCATTTTTGACCCACTCAAGGGAAATGTCAAACCAAGATTGACACGAGGACACAAAGCTGGGAAAGATATAAAAGATTCTTCAATCGCTAATTAAGTAAATACAAAATCTGACATTAAATAAGCAGTATTAAATGTATTGCTTTATAGGGGCTTAGTGGTACTGCCAGTTCTATTTCACTATATTACCTTTCACTGAAGTTGCCCAGAGGAGCTGTGGACGTCCTGTCACTGGAAGTGTTCAAGGTCAGGTTGGACGGGGCTTTGAACAACCTGGTCTAATGGAAAGTGTCCCTGCCCGTGGCAGGGGGGGTTGGAACTAGATGACCTTTAATGTCCCTTCCAACCCAAACCATTCTATGATTCTGTGGTTCTATGATTATCCCACCCCCCATCCCAATCCAGTAGAAGTTTATGTCAAAATAAGAGCAGATAAGAGAGCAGGATGATGCAACTATTTCAATTTTTGAACAGCATTTGACAAAGTCCCTCCCAAGAGACAGTAGAGGAAACTAAGAGATCATGCAGTAAAAAACAAAGTATGCTTATAGATAAGGAACTGGCTAGGAGAAAGAAAACTAATGGGAGAAATGAGAAGGAAAATTTCAGCTTGTTGTCCTGGGTTCAGCAGTCAATCAGTGGGGAGCCCTGTGATTCCACTCCAGAGAAGTGGCACAGAAGGGGCATAGCAAGAGAGCTTGTAACTTCAGCTGCCTAGGGATGTGCCTTTGCATGTCGCAGCCAGCTGGAAAAGATTAGGGCAGCCCACAGAGCTCAAACACAAATGTATTTATTCTGAAGGAGCTATTGCACACTCACTTCACACATTCAGTTAATCCCATCTAATTTGCAAGTGTAGACAAGTATTTAACTTCACTGGGGCTGAAGCTGGAACAGTACCCTGGCTGCCCTGAGCAGGGGAGATGCTTGCTACCCTTAGGTGCCAGGAGGAGGGGAGGGAAAGAGTGACAGAGAGGTCTGGATCAGGGACACAGTCAGCATTAATGCTGACAAAAGGTTTGCTTTTTCCTCCAAGACTATAACTGGCCTGACCTGAGCTAATAGTGTCAGCTAATTAGAGCATACATACTGGCTTTTATAACTTGAACCCTGCTGGGCAGTGCAGGCAAGGAGTTAAATTCGTAATTTTAGTTCCAGCACATCCCATTTCTGCGTGACCTTAAATCAATAAAGGAGATTCTCCCTGTAGGTGAAAAGAAGCTGCCCTCAGAGGGGCAGAACTGGCTGATGAATGGACCAAATGTAAAGAGCTCCTTTGACACACAGCAGACACCATAGACTGTAAGTTTAAGGATCCTTTCTGCTGTGAATTATGCTAGCAGTGCTCAGTATTGAATCAGGAACTCCAGGGGTTATCTTGTGTTCCCCCTTCTTCACTCTGCCTGGGTACACAGTTCACATTTCACATTCTATGCCTGTGAGTTCATTGCAATAATGATAGTTTAGTTACATTAATTAAATTAAACACTTTACATGGCTTACTTGTAAATTCAAATACTAGCACCCTCTAAAAGATGACTCATTTAGAGGCATGATTTTCTCTTGTGAATTTTGATTCAGAGCAGTAAGGGGAAGGGAACCTCCGAATTACAGCATTGTAGGCTTCATCACATCATTTGGTAGAGCAGAGAGTACTACTGGAGCCACTAGTACTTCAACCTCAAGCATAACAAAAATGTGTGATAGGAATATATAGCTTGGATATGGTACAGCAAGTATTGTTACAAATATCTCATGTGACATAACATGTAAACACAATGAAAATACAAAATCCAGGTGTGTGTCTTTGCATTTTATTTAAGGACTCTGCTCTTTAGATTTTCTTAATTGCCAGCACAACACATCTTCCACAGAAAGAGCTTGCAATATTTCAGTTTTAATGACTGCCTTTTCAATTACTATAGAATGAATGTCTGCAAAAATACCCAACTTGAAAAATAGCTGATTACCTAAAGTCCTTTCTTGCACTTAAAACCAAATGTTGCACCTATGCCAAGTTTCAGATCAATGCATATTTAAAAACTAAATTTTAAATCCTTAGAAAGATATTCACAACAGCAATGCTGATAGGCTCTTAACTTGCACCTACAATCTCAGAAATGAATGCTCTGATCTCATCACACATCACAGGTCCAGGGTTTGGGATAAGTCAATCCGTAGGTGGGAAACCTCAGTGGAGTTTTAGTATTAATTAGAATTAATGATTTAAAGTCTATTTATCCTGCAAATTTTGCTAAGGTTGCAGTACAGTTCATTATTTTCAGAAAGCAGGAATAGCATTTTAACATTGCTCCTGAAAAAGAACGCAGAACTGTCAATCTCTAACTGCAGTCATTCTGTGCAACTAGAAATAAGCAGCATAATTAGAACAAGATGGGGAGCTCTTATGGCAATAGGAACCTGTGAAAAGGTGTGTTGATACTGAAATGTATTCCTCATTCTGCTCTGATTACCCACATTATGCAAAGCGTTTTTTAAGCAGTTGGTCCCTGCTGATACAGTGCTCATGCTTGCATATGGCTGGGAGTAGTGACTTTATACTCCAGAAAGCCTCTACAGTTCTCCCCAGATGATGAAATATGATGGGACTTTTGTCAGGTCTTCTGAGCATAGAGAGGGAGATAAATCTCCCTCTAGATAGAAAAGGATGGCAGAATTATTATTATGCAAGTGACTCAGCCAGCATCCTGCCTGGAAAACAATGAAATGTATGAATGTGGCATCCTCTTATCATTATCCCTGGCTGGGTCAATAATCCTGAAATCACAGCATCACCAAAGCCAAGTGAGCAAATACTGTGTGTAGATAAGATGTAAAATTGAAGTGGAGATCAAATTAAGTCCACAGATCTGTGGAAGCCAAAAAGCATAGATTCTTCTATGCATGAAAATTAAGTGTGAGAGGATGTACACAAAACCCCTGCAAAACACACTTTCTCTTTAATAAAATTGGTCTCAAATATTTTTACAGAGCTAGTTAAGATATGAGGAGTAGTTCTTCACTGGAATCATCTGAAAAACTCTGCATACCACATGATCCATAGTCCCTCTTTCATACCTGCTGAACCTGTTTTAGAGGGAAATTAATGGGCCTTCCGCTATCTTAGGTGGAAGTGCACATGGCCATTTTCAGCTTTGCTGGCATTCACTTTGCTACTACTTAACATGTTCAAAAGACAAGTATTTGGTCAAAGCTGGCCAGCTAGACTCCCTCTGCACATAGAGAAAAAGAACCAAGGGCAGCTCAGTTCTTTATAGGACAGACACCAATATAAATTGGAAGAATATTCTTGGGAAAGCACTTAAACCCCTACATTGCTTATAAAAGGATCCTAAATCATTACCCTGACTAGAAATGTGAAGTTTATGTAGCTAAAATATGATTAAGTAAATCCCATGCTAGATGGTTGTTGTAGACATCGTAATGGCTCTCCTCTGTTGAACGCACTAGATGCCATCTTGATCTGGAAAGTGCTCTAATTGCAGTCTGTGCCTATAGCAGTAGAGCTGTAGACATTTATTTTCCTCAAACCTATTCCTTTAGGAAGGAAAGGAGGGATGGAAAGAGAGAGAGAAGAAAGAAAAAGAAATAAGGAAGGGTTGATGAAATAATTTCACATATTTCCCTTTTTCCAGGGTGGATAGAAGAAGTCTTTACTGCTTTAGGTCTTCCTGGCTTCCCTTTCACCTCTTATTTCCTTTTCTCCTAGAGAGGAAAGGTCAGAAAATGTGGCCTGAACCTGGAATGAAACTAAATTATATTACTTCATTTCATATCTATTTTAAATGGTTGCGTTTTGCACAAATCAGAATGCAATAAACTTTTAGCTGCATTTTTAAAAATCCGTGAAAGAATTACCATTTTTCAGGCACCCTGTTAGTTGAGTGATGATTTCAATTACCTTTCCTCCATGACCACTAAAATCTCAGTCAAGGGCTTGCTGATGGTAACAGAAATCTTTCAGGTTGTCACAAAAAGGCTTTTCAACCAAACCCTAAAGGCATTATTTTTATCAGTATTTGTCAAGTTCAGCTCAAAATATTAAAATTAAATGAGAGAACTCCAGGTCTTCAAGGCACTAACATGAATAAATACCAGAAAATTAAACCAAATTCAGTCATGTCTCCAGCAATTCCACTCAGGCCAGTGGCATTTCAAAGGTTTCAGATAAAGAGAGATTCGTCCCAGTCACTGTTTTGCAGTCAATTTACACTCAGAGTTCATTGACTTCAGTGGAAATTCCACTACGATAACCATGACAGAGCTGGGAATTAACTTAACTGGGTACAGTTAAGATATAAAGAGCTAATGAAGCATGCAGGAATCAGTTCAATATGTGGAATATTCTCTCAGGACTGCTGGTTAGATAATAATTTAAGTAGATTAAGAGTTATAAACAGGATTCTTCTTTGTCTCTATTTTCTAATTAAATAACAACTAATCTATACTAGGACCATAGTGACCTACAAAGTCAATCAAAAGACAATTTAAAGAACAAATAAAATTCTCAAGATGTTTTCCCACCAAAAGTGCTTGCCCTTTTGTCCTGCATTTTTCAAATCTTAACTATAGTAATCTTGTTCAGAAATATGTGGAGCAACCAAACACATATTTGTGCTCACTTCTCATTTAGTGATGGTCAATATATTGATATACACATTTCAGATTTGTCAGCAATTACTATAGATAATTCACATTACATATATACACACAAAATTAATACAGTCTTGAGAAAACTTTTTGTTTATTTCTTTGAAGATAAAAAACCCCTGAGTTTTGGAGCACAAGAAACAGCCTGGAAAATAATGTAAGGGACTGTTACACTGTCTCCCAGCACTGGCTCCAGTTCTTTGGCAGCTGGGGAATTATTCTTAATTGTGTTCCGGCCACTTCACCCCATTCTGACGTGTAATAGCCTTTGACTTAAATAAAAACCTGGACCATCATATCTAACTGAGTTATTATCAGTGATAGTAATGGAGATGAATCACCTCTGGTAGAACTGCATTGGTGGAAAGCTATGTAGATTGTTACTCAGGATTTAAAATATTGTGTTATATCCCCAAAGGACAAGATGCTGGACAGCATTCAGGAGATGGATCGTAGATGTTTTCCTGTTTCCAGGCACTCACAAAGAGCCTAGCAGTTCTTTCATGCCTTAATCCCACAGGCAGTCCTAACTCAGAATTTCCAAAGCCTTGCCATCACAGTGAGATGTGGAATGATTATGCAGCTATCTAAATGGAGTGCCATCAAATGCAGGGACATTCAGAGAACTGGAAAACAGCCACTGTAAAGAGCAAAACAAAATTATTGAAGCAGAAAACGCCACCAAATGCAGAAATAATTCAGTTGTAATAATATGTTATCTAAATATATTGAGGTTGATGGTAACAAATACTGTCATAATAACTGAGGTGACATTGAACCCATCACAGGATTTAAAAAAAAAAAGCAGTCAGAAAGAAGCAAGAATCATGACAGATAAGGAAGAGAACAAACAGAACAAAGTACTGCTAATCCTTGTTAGGGTAAACAACCGCAGCCTTTTATGATCTCAGCGCCAGACACTGCTTTTAAGGAAAATTATGTCTTCTATATGTCTTCTATATCTGATTTTTTCCTATATTTTGTGTGACCAGTATTACAGCTTTCCAATCTCTGCCTTCTCCACTACCCACCTTCTGTTTATGTGATGATTAAGGACTATCTAAGGAGCAGAGATTTCCAGTGTGGCAGCTCCAGGTCAGTAACTGGACAATTGTGACACCAGTCATCCAAAAAAGTAGAATTACTCTCTTGTGCTCATTCAGTATGCTGTAGGCTCTAGGCAGCCCATGTCAGACTGTGTGCATAATCTGAGTTCGGAATAGAGTCAGAATTTAAACTTACCTGGAAATGCCAACCAAATTGCATACAATGAAAAGGGATGCATGTGTAGTATCACCAGTTGAACCTTCTGTGTTTGTTGCCCTTTATCACCATTTTCCACTCCCATGTTGTTTCATGCAATTGTTCAAAACCGTGTTTATAATCACAATGACAGCATTTTACCCTTCCCTCAGGACAGATGGGCTTCTGACTCCCACAGGACCCGAACTGCTATAATCCAGCAAACGCTTAGAGACCACTGTGTTGGCAGAGAAAAAAATCCCCATTCTGTAGAAGCATTCTACACCGTGAATGAACTGCAGGCAGAAAGCTCAGCATCACTGTGAACCATTTGAAAAGCCATTTGAAGAACTAAGTAGAATTAAATTTTACCTCTTCTGGTTTTGAGAACAGCTCTGAAAGATGCCCTAATCTACTTTCACCTATAATATATATCCAAAAAGTTGCAGTGACAAATAGGAATGGCAAGAGAAGTGGTGGTGTAAGCAGGGATGACTGAAATCTGCCATCCGTAGTGTTAGCTGGTTTCTGGTTACAACTTCTTGTTTTGTATCAATAGCTACTTGAAAGAAAACCTGACATGTTTCTGATCTTACAAGTCCTTACCTTTTTCCTGGAATGAAACCAAAAGCAAAGGTCTAATCCTTGTTATTTAACTGACAGATGACTATCATTTTGGACATAAACAAATAACTTTTCTGAAAAGCAGGTACCTCAGATAGGCATGTCAACTGTTCTTGCAAAGTCCCTTCATCTCCTTCACTTTGTGTCTCATACAAGCCTCCCATCTCTCAAAAACTAAACCATATTGTACTTGGTGTTGTTCAGATCTTTCAAGGCCGATAATTTTCCTTTCTTTTTTCATTTTCAATTAATTGGCAAAGCAGTTGTTTTGTAATTGTCACATAAAAAGTAAGCCATTTTAGTGCAGCCTTTTCATTATTATTTAGGATTTAAAACAGTTTAGTAAGTTTCTTACGTTACAAAATTCTGATGATGCCACTTGTGAAAGAATTATGGGCATTTGCTGATCTTTATCTGGGACGAATTCACTGTCGCACTTCAATTCACAGAACAGTGCTAGTAGCACTGCACCCAGTGACACACTTTGTGCTGTTAGCTCTGTTTCTTGTTCTTTATGTACTTTTAGAGGTTTTAAAATAAAAAAAATAATAAATAAATAAATAAACCCCCAACAACTTTTATTGCAAAACTTTGTTGAAAGAATTAGTTAAACATTGGGCAACAGAGTATTAAAAATAAATAGTAACTAAAAGAACTCTTTTTTCCAGTTGTATGGTGCCATGGAACAGTTACAGCAGGATATTTCTTCTATGTTCTCTCTTCCTCCCAAGTGACTTCAGAGTTGATTTTTCCATGGTTATTCTTTTTCTGTTCTTCATTATTATTAAATGTGGGTCTTACCTCTTTCTCTCTTTTATGAATGCAAGAGAAAAAATATGTGTTTGCCTTAAAAAACATTTGCCTCATTTTTAATGCACATTACAGCAAAATAACCTTTATTAACACTCCATTATCTGAACTGAAAGAGGTCCAGGATACCATAGGTAATGGAAAAATCTAGGAAACATAAGTGCTAGTTAACCACAGATCCAAATTAAGTGTAACTTGGCCAGCGCTGACACAGAGCTCATGAGCTTGTCCTGAGCAAGTTGAGAACTCATACAACCCACATCAAAAATGGCCCTGCATCATAGAATCATAGAATGGTTTGGATTGGAAAGGACCTTAAGACCATCTAGTTCCAGTCCCCCTGCCATGGGCAGGGACATCTCACACTAGACCATGTCACCCAAGGCTCTGTCCAACCTGGCCTTGAACACTGCCAGGGATGGAGCATTCACAACTTCCTTGGGCAACCCATTCCAGTGCCTCACCACCCTCACAGGAAAGAACTTCCTCCTTATATCCAATCTAAACTTCCCCTGTTTAAGTTTAAATCCGCTACCACTTGCCCTGTCACTACATTCCCTAATGAAGAGTCCCTCCCCAGCATCCTTACAGGCCCTCTTCAGATGCCGTAAGGCTGCTATGAGGTCTCCATGCAGCCTTCTCTTCTCCAGGCTGAACAGCCCCAACTTTCTCAGCCTGACTTCATATGGAAGGTGCTCCAGTCCCCTGGTCATCCTCGTGGCCCTTCTCTGGACTTGTTCCAACAGCTCCATGCCCTTCTTATGTTGAGGACATCAGAACTGTACACAGTACTCCAGGTGGGCTCTCACAAGAGCAGAAGAGCAGGATTACATTCTCTTCCATGTAGCTCTGTGCCTTAGCCAAGTATCACACTGCTCTCAAAAAGCCTAGGCAGTAGGCAAAAGAAATATGTTGCATAAGCCAGTAGGCATTTCAAGGATGCATCAGTGGTACATGCTTTGCTAAGTGCATTGAGTTGCATGTATTTTCATTAATTCATTATGGTTGATCTAGTTATATAAACAGGAAATGGCAACAGATTAGCTCCTGGAGAGTGTTTCATATGGGATTATGTTTAATGCTGAAATTCCCATCAAATTCTTAACTTTTGAAATACTGATAACACAGTACATACTGTGCACTTTTTTGAACACTTGAGCAATGGATTCCCAGCAACACACTCGGAGCCCTAATAATCAAGATTGCATTTAGAGAAGCTTAATTTTCATGCTATTAATCTCTCCAGTGGTAAGAGTAATTATTCAGTATTCACCAAGAAGCAATCCCATAACATGCACAGGGTGCCGGTATGTTAGCATGGTTTGAATGACCACATAGTGAGAAGAAATGTTTCCCTTTCACCAGCAAATTATTGTGCAGCTCCTTAAAAAGACTGCAAATTGTATTAGCTAGATGTAAAATTCTCTGTTATAGGGATCATGTCATTTCTCTTTCCCCCTTATGACCTCCAAAGCTTCCTATCTTCTTTAGCATCACCTTTAAGGTTTTCCTTCCAAGACTACCTTTCTTTTTATGATTTCTCTTTTTTTTTTTTACTGCACACCTTTGTCCAGCACTACATTCTGCTAAGGACTTTTACCATTTTACCTATTTCTTATTCCTCTTGTCTCAACTGAAGCCTTTTTAAACCTGTGTATTGAGGCTTTTTAAGCTTCATGTATTGTGCAGCCCCCTTCAGTTGGGAAGGCAGAAAGGCAGTATTTCAATAAGGAAGGCACCACTGAATGTTAACTAATGATTTGGTTTTGTGTTGAAGCCATTTCAATTTCCAAGAAGGAAAGATACCTTTTTTTACTGTGTTTTTTCTTTGAAAAGACGCATCCTCTAACCAATTAATACCTCTCATTGAAAAAGAGGCAAAACAGTGAAAGACTAAAATGGTCTCTTAGAGGACATGCCCTATATCTGTAAGTGACTAAACCTACAACCTAAAGGTTGCATGTGTCTACCTTATTAACCACATATCTCATTGTCTCTTATGTTTGTCTACTTCTGCAGTCTCCTGTCATATATTTTGACCTGAAGATAAAAAAATAATCTATTTTTACTGTATCTAGTACATCCTGAGTCATGATTCAGGCTTGTAGAAATCTCTGTCATACTTTTCATAAAATAATAATGAACAAAATAATTATTAGATTTGGAAAATTTTGCAACATGAGGGCAGTCTATACTGGTTTTACAATTTGCTCTCTGCACCTGATAGGCAAGTGCCTGGATACTCTGACTTGGATATTTGTTCAGCTACTGTGCGTTTTAGAAGTTGGCTAGCACATGAAGCTTAGATACCATAGGCACATCCAGTCAGTGCTAACTGCCTTGGGGATCTTTTCACTCCTTTTGCCATGTAACATAAACAGACAACTATGGTGCCTGCCCCTGACTACAGAGGCTATCTGATTGCCTCTTCCCTGCTTACTTGCCAAATCCTTCTAAATCTTCCTATTTCTAATTATTATTCCACCATTTATCTCAGTTTATCCTCGAGCTGGATCACCTCTTGTCGTATAAACTTTGACTATTTCTAATTCTTCTTCCCCTTGCGCACTGTCAACTCACTCTCTACCAGCTCCTTCAACTCCAAGTTTATCGGAAATGTCAAGTCCTCCAGGTCAGGCAAATATATTTCCTCATCAAAGAGGAATTAACTCATGGATTCTGTGTACCTGGGCTCTCCTCTTGATATTTTAAGGGCACAACATGATGAATAAGCCTATGAAGCACATTTGGAAGATGCCAAATTCCTGCTGTACAAGCATTCTTATGTGCCTGAGAGTACTATTATATTTGCTTCAGGGTTTATGGTGATGGTGAGGAGCCAGGTTTTAAAAGAGGAATTATTAGCTGCAATGAGTCTGCCATCTTTGAGATGAATGAGTGATCCTGCAGCAGTCAGTACCCCATGCACATTTTCTGGCTTCCCGGAATCCTCCAAAGGGAGGCAGACTCTGTGTCTCCCTTACCAAACAATGAAGTCTAGGATAATATAGTGTGAAAGGAGGGCTCATGGTATGCTCTGAGGAACCGAACCACCACAGCTGTAAATATTATCTTTGAGTCATACAAGCACACATCATACTCAGTGTAGGTGTGTCCTCTGGCTCTGAAGGCTGCACTGTCTTCTGAGAGTGCTCAGAGTTATGTTAATTCCTTGTACTACGGCTATTACTAAGAAATATGTGTCTGGTTTAAAGTGAACTTGTGTGAACTAGAATCATTTATTTTGATCTCCAGAAAAGAAAATGGTTGTTTTGATGCATCTTTACACTGGGAATTTCTCTCCCTATCTGCTGGGAAAGACAAGTCTCCTTAGGCAGGCACTGCCTCAGGCTATGCACTGACCAGAGGAGCTGTTAGAGATGACTGCTTTCAGTAGCTCTCTCCATGCTTCACACCAGTTTACCAAATGAGGAGGGCAGGTTACAAGAAAACCTCTGGACCCAGTTTCCATTTTCAGAAGACAACTGCTCCCTCTGTCCCCCAGCCTGGCCTGGCTACCATCCTCCTTTCTCTTGAATCCCCCTCATCTTAACCCTTCCTTGTCCAGCACTCCATTACTTATGTCACTTCATCCCTCAGTATCATGCCTCTTTCAGCTCTCTCCACATAAACTTTGACTCTTCCCTAGACTTCAATATCTTTAGGCTTTTGCACAGTGTGTATGCAGCTGTGTTCATGGTCAGATCCGAGCTCTGCCTTACCGCCAGTAAGGCCAAGGTGAACGTTAATGTGTAAGCAATGAGGAAACCATTGAGTGTGACCTTGAATCCCAAACTAACATGACAGTATAAACACTGTCCCAGTTACTGCTCATATGCTCTCTGCCTGTCTGAACAATCTCTCTCTTTTTCTCTTAGGCTCCCCCATTCCCCCTCACCAAACTTTCATTGCTTCCTCCACCATTCCTCACTTTCACTGTGTGATTGGAGACCTTTTAAGCAAGTTGAATAGAGGTATTCAAACAGTACAGAAAGGCCACTAAAGAGCACCTGGTTCTGAATGGCTTCACATACACCCATGCTATAATGAAGTTCAGAGTCTGTATTTGGATATCCAGAGGCCTATGAATTTTTTTAATTAATTGGTCAGTGATTCCTTAAAATTATTTCAGTACAGTCCTTAGTACTCACCTGCGTGAGGGAATTGTAAATGTGTGTCCATAGTGTCATGATGCTGCCCAGTCATCCTTCTATTTGAATAGTCAACAGGCTAATCATCACAGATCCCCAGAAATGTTAACACAGGA
Organism: Pezoporus flaviventris; assembly: GCF_033815535.1. NCBI lineage: Eukaryota > Metazoa > Chordata > Aves > Psittaciformes > Psittacidae > Pezoporus > Pezoporus flaviventris. The sequence goes on from NW_026892595.1 coordinate 15,945,169, forward strand.
GACATTTGCACACTCACCCCTAGCAGAGGCAGAGTTAGAACCCAGAAGATGCCTCAAATCCTGCTTCACTTCCTTATGGATGGTAGAGGAAAGCACTATCGTACTAAATAGTTTCAAGTTAAATAGTGAAGTTTTTGTGTCCTGTTTTGCCTTCACAAAGGGTTACCAAATTTCAGCCTGTTCCCCAACCATTGCCATCACTCCTCATTCTGATAATTGTTTTACAGGCAGGAAATCCCATGATTTATTAAATTACTTTTTAATGAACATATAATAACAACTAACAATAAATGAAACTAGAGAAGGCAAGAAGTAGCCATAACCACAGCCATTAATTCAGTCTAAAAGTGCCAGTCCTGATGCTAGTTTGAGATTTAAGAAGATTACACACACTGTATTATATTAATTTCCATTTCCACTGCCTCATCAGTCAGCTAGCATTGGACAGATGGCATCATAACCAAAATATTTTCTTGTCTCTTATGCATATTTCCTTGAGTAATTCATTTTAGCATGCTACGGCATGTCTGTAAAAAACAAAAATCACAATGTCAAAAATCACAAATTTAGGATTGTAGAAAACCTGTCTCAGTTAGATCTTATATATAGACATATAAATTTCTTTTCCTATGGTCTGTCAAAAAATTACTTTTCAATATCTAGTTGTCAACAAAAAAAAAAAGAAATAATAAAAAAAAAAAAAACTTAAGCTTTTTATCATTGTCTTCCAATAGCCCTCATAAATCTGGTTTTCCTGATGGACTACATGTCCTACTTGAGGAAGCAGCAAGAGATGGCATATTATGGAATAAACAAACTGAGCAATAGAGAATGACAGACCAATAAAAAACCCAAATAGAAACTGTATCAAGTCCCAGACTGCATATTTGAGTTTTGATTTTCAAACAATTTCTGTGTTTCAGGTCAAAACTTTTGTTTTCCCCTCTTACCCAAATGTCGGTATTTTCCAGTGAGCCCTAATCTCTTCTTGATATTCTGACTTTTGCTACAAACACCTCATGATTTCTTTCTGCATGATTTCTTTCTATTTTAAACTTTAATTATATAAGGAGTGCTGTAATGTTTCTAGACACTCAACCACTCCGTCACAGGCAGGGATTATACTAACTGTTGCTTTCAAAGTTCTATAATTCCAGTAGGCTTGCAATTCTTTCTCCTCTCCTTTTACAAACCTGGCCACCTGTGGCAAAGAGGAAGTGTAAGCAGCCATTCAAAATAAAGAATATTTTAGCATTTAGATTAGGGTAATGTGCCACCCTTTGTACAAGCTACAGAACGCAGAGAAAACATGTTCTAACTGTACTGCGGTTTAGCAGGTACACAAAAGAACCAGAACTAATCCTAGTTCTGGTAAAGTCCAAGAATACCAGGAATAACAAACTAATGTAGTATTTGCCATGGTAGGTGGCCCACTGGATTAAGTGATATAAGTGAATTCCTTATTGAAAAGGAAAAGAAGAGGCAAGAAAGCATACTCAATATTCAGGAATGTACTGGGAGAAGGAGAAAGATATCTCGCATTTTAGAGAATGAATTGGAGGGAATAAAAAGTAGGCAGGAAAGAAGAATAGGATGAGGAGACAGGCAGAGATTTATAAAATGAGACATCTATAAAGCTTATGTAAGTGATTCTCGGGTTTCAGTCACTAGAACACCATGTCTGCAGCAAACAGTTCCCAAGAGTATTCAACATCAAGCAGTTTGTATGGAAACTGAAATACATAGGAGTATAACTTCAGAACACCACAGAGTCAGAGCAAGGTCTCTGTCTGCACAGTATCCTGCATCTGACAGTGATTAATACCAGTTCCTTAGAGGAAAAGCAAAAGAAAGACAACAGGTACAGTGTGACCTCTACCTACTATGTACTCCCTGCAAGGAGTTGCTTGGAAGGAAGGACTCCTGAGATGGAGGAAGGTTAGCAGTCATGGATGGTCTGTACCTAATTCCCTTGTTAAATAGACTGCATTTGTCTATCCATAACACAGTTTCATATTTTCATTCTGAATTGCAAAAGAATATATACAGGTTTAAATTTTATAACCTTCTGTCTAAAAATGTTGGGGGAATCAACCTCTATACTTCATGAATATCAACTTTTTAGTCCATATTACCACAAGGAGGAGACCTTCCAAAAATCACAACTCAGATGGAGGCTTTGAGAGCATTTGCACCATAAGAAGGTTCAGATTTGGTACCCTTCCTTTGCCTAACAACACACAACTTCAAGTCTGGGCATGGCACCTTCTTCTCCTCTGGATTTTTGCTTCTTTGCCTAAGCGAGCTCAAAATATTCTGAAGCATACTCACACTAGCCAACTCCCTCTTCAGTCCCTACATGACAGATAAAATGGCCAGGTGACTGGAAGTGCTCAGATATGAAGAGGCAAGTGCTGTATCAAGGAAGGAAATGAGCATAGAATCATAGAATCGTTAGGGTTGGAAAGGACCTTAAGATCATATAGATTTATCTCTTTAACAAGTCATCCCTGCTATAGAAATAGCTAAATTGAGTCCAGAACGGGAGCATGTAAGGAGATAACAATCTCTTCTGATTATACTTTTCCTGGTGAAACTCGATTTCACTGGTGAACCACACTACACTACAATATACCTGTAATAAGAACATCCCAAACCCATCAGTCTTCACCACCACCCTCACAATGTGCTTGAAAGGATATGGTACCTGGATGAGTTCAGCCTCCCTACACTGCTGCCAGCAGAGTGCTGTTGTGCTCAGTACTCTAGAGTACTTCAGAGCTGACTCTAAAAAGAGTCAGCTTCAACTCTCAACCACTTGTCTGGGCAAAAAGCAAAGTGAAGAGCTGAGTAAAACTGGATCACAACCTCCAACTTAATCAGTTTCCTGCTAAGTTACCTCTACTGCTAGTCTGCTGCAGGAGACTTTTGCATATTAGCTGGCTATTCAAAGTCAATGATTGAAGATCTAGTGAAAATTGAAAGAGTAGAATAATTGAAAATCATTCTGAAACTGTATTTTTTCTTCCAAATCAGGTGGTTTTTTTCTATACTTTCAGCCATCAATTTTAACATGCCAGCAAGCCTGACTCTGCAAGCAAGCTTCATCACCTTCTTCAATCAGTGCTTTTAAAACATCATAGCTCACCTTGGATTGTCTACTGCAATTCCTAGATAGGCTGATTTCCAATACTGTCAAACAGGCAACCTAAGCAGCAGGCTCCTCTCTTTACTTTTTTACGACTCCAGTGAAAAATTTGTCTTTTTCTTCCTGCGCTGAGCTTGAGGCTGTTAGACCACTGAATGCTACACCAACCAGCATGACTTCCAGCACCTCACAGCGAGTCATTTATGTCTGAGTGATTGTTTCAAAGCAGACAGTGCTGTAAGTGAGTGGTGCCCAGGCTCCCCACAAAGACAGGCCACAGCACCTTACTCTGTGATTCCGCAGGCGCACATGTGCAGCACACACAGAAAAGCCTGCCTGTCTACAAAGAGTCATATTAATGGCACATACCACTATCAGCTAAGTTGGCTACACACAACAGGAGTCTTCTCCCTGACATGCAGAGCATTTCACCTTGCCATGACTCATTCCTGACTGATGTCATTGTGAAGGCACCTGCATATGAGCAGGGAATCATTATGAATCCAGTGAATAGCACTGGCACACTGGTCCCCATCACCACACTTCTGAGGCCCACAACCTCTCCTGCTCCCCAGTCATGCAACTTCACACACATCTACAGACTGTATTTGGACATATGCCTTAACTACAGCAAGTACCTCCACTCTCACCAGCGTGAGAATTGAGACTAACTGAATGATCATATTCTTGTAGAATTAGCTTTTTGAACACAGATATAGTCCCTTGTTTTCCTGAGATCCATCACATTCTCCTTAGCAAAAGACCTACAAATCAGAAGGTTCTGTTCCCGTTACAATTAGGAATGCCAAGGGATATGCATAGTAGTCAACACTAACAGCAATCATAGAATCATAGAATCGTTAGGGTTGGAAAGGACCTTAAGATCATCTAGTTCCAACCCCCCTGCCGTGGGCAGGGACACCTTACACTAAATCATATCACCCAAGGCCTCGTCCTACCTGGTCTTGAACACTGCCAGGGATGGAGCATTCACAACCTCCCTGGGCAATCGAAGCATAGAGGTTTTAGATCCTGAGCATCTGCAAGCCACATAGACTACAAATATCATTTCTCATTTCTCCTTAGAAATTTGACTTTACCATGTGTCTGTACATAATTAAACACTCCTGATTTCAAATACCACAGTATAATAATCATTAGCCTATGCTAGATTTCTTTTGTAGTAACCACCCTCAGATTTGGATACCATTCTGAAAACTGGTAAAACAGTTTCAGCTATCTTTACAAATATAGTGAGAGGAAAAATGAAATTACATTTACAAGCAAGAGAGAATTTCCTTTCCAATAATTCCAGGAAAGGCTATTCTTATGGCAGGGATTATAATACAAATAAGAAATGGTATAGACTTAACCCATTTTCATTAGAGTCTTAAAACTGCAATTTTGTGGTTGTAATCTAATGTCATGCCTTTGCTATTAGTAGATTTTCTCTAGAGTCCAGACAGAAATAGATGTGTTCAGAAAGACCTCAGGAATATCCTGTTTTTCTGGCACCAATTTAAAATATAATTCTTGTTAGATTGGTGCCTCTTTTTCAGTAATGTTGGGGGGGGATGTTCCTAGAATTAAATATACTTTACCTTCAAAAGAAATGCTGTTACCTTTGTTTCAAGTGAGCAGAAGTGACCTTTAGATCCCATTGCCAGAATCAACATTCTGTCATTCATATCTCGAAGTTTACTTTGTGATATGGTGATCATGTACCTACAAGTCTGATATTCAAATTTAACAGAGAGGAAGGGAGTGCACCCCGATGTCCTCTCTATTCTTCGTATCCAAAATCAGCAGCAAGGATCCCTGTGATTTCAATGAAAGCAAGACTGGGTCGTCAGAACATCAGCTTTTGGGCACAGGAAACAGATCTGTCCCTGCAGTCTGAATGGTGACAAACACAACAGTCATGCCAAGTAAACACAAAACACTAATAGCAATGAGGAAACCACATACAAGTGTTGTGGATTTTGCCTGATATAGTTAATAAAACAATGTATTTCCACAGATTTAAGGCTGTCTCCAAAACAACCCAAAATGAGGCAGCCCATGTCAGAGGGAACACTGGAAGGTTACCCTGCTTTAAGAAAGCATGATGGCTCTTGGACAGCCCCTGTGTATGGAGTGCCAACCGATTTCCCCTATATGCCCATCCTGCTGCTGTATGGAACCATACTGTACCTGCTCTCTGCCCTCCCATATTGCCCCCCCAGCAGGGCAATGGAAAAGGAGCGAGACTGGAACAAAACTTGCACCTCATACATATACAGCCCAATCTTCCTCAAGCACCCAAGCAAATTTTCAAATAAGGTGGAAGTGCAGAGTATCTGTTCACTGCAAGACAGAATTTTACCCCTTACTGATGTATTTCTGGGCAGGATTTTTTGTTGGGTTTGCTTTTTTCTTTTCAAGCCAGTAGCAGATGGCTCACCATCCTGATTTCATCTGGCAATTCCTCTGCTCCTGTATTGCCTTCATGGACTACTCCATAGCCCCAGTATGGGGCAGTTTCAGAGCTTTCTGATGCATAATTGTCACAGCTATTTAGAATCATGAAGTGAGATACTGACAACAGCAAGCTATTTTAAGTTCTGGGCTTATTTCTATCCAAGGTTTTCTTCTACATTCAATTTCCTCCTAAGCTGTGAACCATTCAAACTGCACTTTTTATATAGCTGAAAGCAGATTTGATTAATATGATTTCTTTGTGAAAATCTGAGAAGATTAAGGAGCAGTGATGCAGAGACCATATGCCCTTTCTCAACATGACACTCTCTAACATTATACAGAGGGCTGCAGATCCTTCCAGTCATTATATTGTTCCCACTAGTGGTATCCAAATAGAGAAAAAAATCTATCATCAGGCAAGAATTTCATTTTTTTCATATTATAGTTTCAATCTCGTGTGCAGGTCAACAAATCTGCAGCTGTGTATCAATTTCATTCTGTAAGTAGGCAGGAAAGGCCACGTTTCAAGGGAGCATTTGCAGATTGTTTTCCCTTTGTGTTATGGGATCTTTTTGTGATGGTCCCTTAGAAAAAAATTAGGATTGGCCAGATGACTTCTATGCTCAGTGAAGCAAAATGCCAAATAAATATGTTTACAGGCACATCAGTTAACTGTTCTTTCTCTGTGTGTCCCAGAGTGTTACTAACCATGGAAACAGTTTCTAAAATCAGTGGGGGGAAAAAATCAGTTTGGTATTGATTGGATATGGTTTCTCATCTGTCTTACGACCTTTTCCATCATATGTAATTAGAAATCGAAAGGTCTTAGCTGCATGCTCGCAATACCTTCCAGAATACAAATGGAAGGTTTAGTTCAGTGCTGAGATACAGTGAAGGCACATGTTCCACAGGTTCTAAGATATGGCAGTGCCAGTATTTGGTCCTCAAAATAGGAAATACAGCAGACCATGCCAGCACTCTCAAGTTGATCCAGGATAGTATCAGTAGGTCTCTTAATTGTGGTAGTGTAATAGCTTGAATTGAATTGCACATTATAGAGGATGCAATGGTTTGCAACCATGTACAGCACAGGAACACATAAAACTTGTCAATTGCATGATAAAATCTTTGCTACCTGATGCTGCAGGGATGTTTCTATGTGAAACAGTCAACATGATTTGCTAACCAGTGGTTAAGGAGATTATTATGATGACTGTTTCTAGAAGCATATATATGAGTCCCTTGTGGTGAGTCAAGCTACTGTTCCTGAAAGTCTAAAAGCTTAAGCAGACATATTGACCATGGACTTTTTGTAAGATTAGTGCAATAGCATTTCTGATTTTGACATCTACACATCTTTGCTTTTGCTTGGGTTTAGAAGGTTTGCATGAATGCCATTGTGAACTGACCCTGACTCCATATATACATAAGGAATTATACCCTAGAAACATACTCCTTTCCCAATGTGAAAAGCAGAGATGTTGGTTGTGGGATCACCTTAGAAAAATGAAATATATTTCACTTTTAGATGCAGCTCTATTTCCATTTTAATGTAAAAATATTCTAGCAAAGTACCAGAAAAGTTGTTACTGAAAATCAGTGTTTTGAGGTGGATGCTTTTTTCCTGTATGGTGTGGACTTGTAGATCCGCAGGATGTGTTCGTTGCCTCACTATTTGTAGCTCCTTTACAAAATTGCTTAAGAAACTGATTAAGGACAGGTAAAATAGATCTTCAGTATTTAGAATGCTGGATTAGTTCAGATGATAAACAGCTGCCACCATCTTATGGTTGGTTGCTGGTATCTGTGTTTCCAAGTTGTCCTTACTGAACAGGAAACAACTAACTTTGGCACAGACCTGGAGGAGAAGCCATTGCAGAGTCCACACAATGGGTGGCTGCAGAGGTTGATGCAATCTTTGAGACTATCATCCCCTTCAGAAACTTTTTCCCATAATCTGCATGAGCCCCTGGACTATAGGAGTATGACTGGCGGTATCTGCCTACCCTGCGGCTTTCATACACATACACATATAAAACTCATTTTTTAAACCAGCTGACATTCCTTCCTGATTTCAGGTATCTGCTCAAACCTCTGTGGACTCTGATTAAGCAGTTTGCAAAATTAATATCTCTCCCACTCATTCAGACTATTTCAACTCAAACAAAGAGCTTTGCTTTCTGGCTTTTAAGCAGGCCCTGTTTCTGTGCTAGAACGGTTTTATTGAGCCACCATAAATAAGAGATTTTCACATTTAGTGGCATGTAATTGCCCTGGTTGTGAATTACTGCAATATAATTTGTAAATTATTTCACAACAGAGTGTAAACAGGTAGTATTCTAGATAAAGTTCTTCAAACTGTTTTGACCAGAAATATGACTGTATAGAAAAACAATAATAGAAGTATCAGATTGTCAGCAAAGAACACATTTTCAGTAAGGATGAAACATATAGAAATGGTGATTCATCTCATCTATTAAAAAAAAATCCAGGAAAACAGCAAAAACCAAAAACCTGAGTTAGTGGTGTTTGTAAAGCCCCAGTCTTCTTACAGAGGAAAAAGTTTTAGCTGGTTTGCCTGCAAAAGACATGATACAATGCCACCTTCTGGTTAAAAATGTGAAATAAAATACACCAGCTTTGTAGTGAATATTTTTATCTATTCTTGCATGTGCTTAACTAGCCCATTTTGTGTACGATTTCACAATAACCATACCATCAGCTGCTTGGGCCAGTTTGTTTGGCATACCGCAGTATATCCACTACTGAACTTTCTGCATCAGTACAGCCTGGACCAAATGCAGATGCTTCCTGCTCAACAATTAAAGTTCAGTGCAGGTTTGCATCTCAAGATGAGAATCTCCATTTCATATGCTAGCAATGGGGTTTCGGCTTCCAATTTTAAGACATTTTTGATAGACTATCTGAATTTTTAATGTTTCCTTGTTCAAAGGTGTCATAACTTTGGCAGCAAAGCTGTTCTAGGTCTTCGTGAATTTTCTCTTGAGAGCCTCCTGTTATTTGGAGTCATAAAGCTACAAACTCTTAACTCTGCAACATGCAGAGGAATTTTCACAACAGCTTGGAGATTTAAATATTTTCCAGTTTAACCAAAGTAAGAATCATTTGCCAGTAGGGAAGTCAGCAGCTCTTTTAAGATACATTCAGTATCTCACTCCTCCAGTCCTTTCAAACTGTAAAGTGCTTTAAAATAGTGACAGGATCAAGGTAAGGATAGTACTACTGGTTATTAAAGTTAACAGCTGGAAGAGACCTGGGACACACATACGTATACACACATGAGTATCCCCATACCAAATTTCTCCAATATCCTTCCATCCAGGAGCAGAGTTTGGCCACTGCCTTCCACTTTTGAAGAAATTCTAGGATTAACTTCAACATTCTGAAGTTTTCCCTAAAACCTCCAGCTGTTCCAGGATCATTTATAAGGAGGGCACCTCCCTTGTGTATCAGTTCAGGGTCCCATCCCTTCACTCCTGTGCTGCATGGCCCCAGGCACACCATGGTCCCCAGAAATCCTCTCTACAGAGACAAGGGAAGCGAAAAGCCCAAAGGGCATTTGAGCAAGATGAGTAGGGTTGGTGGTATTTCCCACTTCTGCTTCACCAGCTCATTTCAGAATCTCATGTGCCTTATCCATATTCTCTGAATGCACTAAGTGAAGGGGAAAGAGGGAGAAGTGTGTAGGGAAAGGCAACTGCCACTGCTCCAGAAGAGTAGCACAGTGAAGCTTCATGAATGCACCAGTATGACCCAGCCCACAATTACTGCAACATATTTCTACAGCTTTAGACTTACAAATAATCAGAATTGCCCTTGATGGGTATTAAATGCCTGAACATGAATCTGTGCTCTTTATATGATATGAGAATAAAGCTGATCAATGGAGAGAATTGTAGTATTATAAAACTACAGCAATGAGGACACTGTGACAATTACTGGATATTTATTCGACTGATTTTCCTGGAGGAATTTTAATGAGGATTTCACACTCCATAACCACATGCTTTAGGTTCTGTCAGTAAAAATGTTAAATGCTTCTGTTAAAGTAACATGACACTGCTTTTACTGCACTACTCCTTGTAGGGGAATGATATTTTAGCAAGACGAGAGCATGACCACTTTTTTTTCAGACATCCTGGGAATGTTTTCAATTACTTTATGTTGTGGCTGAATACCTCAATATGCCACTGAACCCAGAGAAAAATGACAATGCCAACCATATAGTGGAACGGTTGTGGAAATTCCTTCAGCTTTCCATGTGTAAGGTCCCCCTGTGCTCTCCATGTAGCTGGCAGCAACATTGTGCGTAATGCACAAGGAATGCTTATGGTAGGATTAAAAGTGGCAAAACGCATCAATTCTATACAGGAAGTTCCAAAGTTAAACTAATTTATTTGCAATTATGGCCATCACATGTTATTGATTGTCATGATTACAGAAAAATTAAGCTTTTATTTCCCAACGCTTAGATTTAACCTCATGACTACAACAGTAGAATCTGAATAAAAACAGGATCAATTAGGAGCCTGGAAACTCAGTTTATGTTCTTGACTCAGCCACTGCTCGACACCATGACATTCACAGCCTTAATTTTTCTGTGCTTCTCTTCCACTCTTGTCTTGCAGATTGTAAGTAGCGTTTCAGAAAAAAATGTCTCATTATGTGTTTCTACTGTGCTTTGTTTAATGAGGTGCCAAATTCACTGAAGCCTCTAAGCTTAACTATACTATACATAATGACATAATAACCCATAACACACAGAAATCATCCTTCACAAACTGAAAATTAGAGTTTGTTATTCCAGATTGCCACTACTTTCCTGTGCTGCTGACGTGGGCTGCTCTGCAGTTGTTCACCGACATGTCCCAGAATTTGCAGACAAAATGGCAGTGTTTAAAATGCAATATGTGAAAATATCTTTCAGGTGACCTGCACTAAATCATTCATTGCTGTGGTCGTTTAAGTATTTCCATGTATATGGCATGGCTTGCTTTTTCTGCTTGGATGTTTAAGGCAAATAATCACAAAAATGTAAGTAGAGCTGTGTGACCTCCTTGAACATAACAATATATATTTAGTTTTAAGCAATTAGTGTTTCCACAGATGCTTATGCCAGACCACTGCAACTCACAGTCCGTGAAACAGAATGAAATTTCAAGTTGGGGCTTTATATTCCTTCTTGGTGTAATTCTACAACATTTTATGAGATTACACCAGAAATTAATATAGCCCAGCAACAGAAAATTGCTGCCCTTCACTTTGGGTTTCGAAATGTGCTGTGAAGGGAAAACGTCTTTCATGTTGCAGACTTTAATGTCTCTCAGTTATGGTAACCAAAGCCTTGATCACACAGACATTTCATGTGAATGGCTCTTCCTCATTCAGTTAGTGCCACTGATGCCAACGGGATAACTGGGTAAAAAGAAGGGAATAAAACCGGCAAGATTTCTCCACATCAGAAGTTGACCATATTAAAAAAAAATCCTGTCAGGGAAGCATCGCAAACTAAAACAGGTGGGGGTGTTTGTTTGGAGAGAATCCTCCCCACTGAAAAAAGGAGAAAAACAAAAGTGAAAATTCTGAATTTTAGTAAGGGCTGAAAGGGAAATCACAATGACCAACTGTGAAGCAATAAAAAATGCAATGACTATAAAAAGCAAAAAGTGTCAAAGTAGGTGATAATTAAATATGGCAATTTGCATTTGGAGCAATTATGAGTGGTGAGTCTGAAACTAAGAGTAAACTTCCTGGTGTAAACTATAATAGTGGTTCAGAAGCTTTACATGCATCCAAACTCTCCAAATCTATCTCTAGAAGCTGTGATTTCTTTAGTGGACCCTCAGCACCCTGGCAAAGGTTGATAAACAATAAAGTCCAGTCTGGGTGAAGACCTAGTGCAAATATAGACACACATCACAGAAAGCAGCATAAAATTGGGATCTTTTAATTATAAATGGTTTTGGACAGATATAGATTGTGTCTACTTTCCTATGGGATGCAGCTGTCACTCTGTCAGCACAATAAAATGGCAATTATGGTTTTAGGTATTGGTGATCTAGGCAGACACCTTCAGCCTTTACTACAAGGAAAATGCATGTTTCTACATTCCCATGCATGGCATAGCAGAGGTCAATGAACCAGCCCTCTCTGTAGCTCTAATCACAATGACCACATTCATGCACGCATGTGAACAGGCTATGGGATGAAGCACTGCCCTGCCCACAGAGAGGGTGCAAAATACTCTTCTGGCGTAGGCATGATGACCCCAGGGATAGGGTGTTGGAGACTGGGGTGAAGCCACCCTGTTTTGAGTAGGAAGATAGTGGGTGCAGTGTGTGCAATGCCACGTCTTGGGGTGAAAGGATGGGGTTTGGCCTGTTTGGTGTACTAGCCAAGGGGTTTTCTGTAAGTGAAAAGCATCTCTAATTAGCAATAGCACCATGCCAGCAGTAAACCAGCATAGTTCCAGCCTACAGCAGTGACTGACTGACATCTGGCGCTCCAAAGGAAAGTGGAAAAAGGGACTCGGCTCAGCCAGAAGTACCAAGCAGTGCACAGTGGGAAGAAATAATAATGTCTATGGGGACTGATGTGTCCCTCAGGCTCACGCCACCTCACAGCCCTCCTAGATATATAGCTAGGAGAAAAGGGACGACAGCTCTGGCTTGTGGGGATACACTCTCTCATGGGGCAGCTGCCTTGCCTTGCAGCTCTCCCTCAAATCAACTTGCAAATTAGCATGTGGGGAGCTCACTCCTCTGCATGGCCAAGTGAGATTAGAGGCAGAATTTCATTTGTGCGGTCCTTTTGGCAAGCACTCACTGAATCACCAAATGATTACTCAAAAAGTCAGTTATTCTGCTGTTAAAATAAACTGCTTTTTTAAAAAAAGGATCAACAAAGCAATTTTTCTATGAAAAAGGTCATTAAACAAATTTTGGTTTAAAAGAATATATCAGCACTGAAGGACTCAAAGAGAAGAATTAGGGAAGCCTAAAAAAAGAAAAAGAAGAGAGGGTGGAAAAAAAAGAGAAACTGATTTCTTCTGAATGCTTTCCTTAAGCTGAGGAAGACAAAATGATCATGAAGAAGAAAGGGAAAATGTGGTATCTGCATTAATCAGCATTAAGCACCTAAACCAAGAAGTTTCAATAGCTGCAAATTTAAATTTTTGAACTTGTGCTTTCTATCCTTTCTCATTGATATTCATGAGGCAGTAACCATTATTTGCAAAGATAAAAACCAGTATTTACTCTTGCTGGAAAAGGCAGCTGTAATTTGTTATGAATGCATTCAATTCAGTGTGAAGCACTTTGTAAAACTTTCATAACATAACCCAAAACAGAGCCAGACAAACAAGTAGGCTTTTTTGGTTCAAACACTAAAGAAAAAGGAAAACAAAATGCAATCAGTTGAGTCTGAATCAAAACAGACATTGTATGGTTTTGGAAAAATGAGGGATTTTTTTTTTTTTTTTTAATCAAGCTAATCTATAATGATTTTTGCTTTCATTTTAAAGCATTCCCTTTTTACAGTGGCCCATTATTAGATACTAAAAAGATGTTATTTTGTAAATGTCAAAAGCAAGCATTCTGAACATTCTAAAATGGAACTTCTTCAGAAAATTCAAGAACTAATGCTTCTTTTTCGTGTAACATCTGTTTTACTCTTTATTCAGCTGAATTTATCTGCAGATGATTCATATTCACAGTTTCAGTCCCCTAAAAAATACTGGGTTTACTGTTAAGGCAAAATATTTCACACAATTTCAGTAAAAACTAGGCACTACTTCCTATTTGTTTGGAATTCAGTTCTGCACCTGAAGACTCAGGATGTATTTTGAAAATGACTGTTTATTTGCTTGGCTTGGCTTAAATTCCCTTGGTTGAGTAGAACCAGGCCAAGTTCCAGTAGGTCCTGGAGTGACTTCTGTGTTTTACTGGACACTTCTGAATGCCTTTCCGATGGGTCTCATGATGAGTGCTATAATCTCTCATCAGGTGAGAATGACTCTACCAGTCAGGACTGCTGGCTCTGAAAGGCCCCAAACACAGAACAAGTTCATCCAGACCTTCTCATAATACAGACAAAATGGAAATTTACCACCCCAAATTTCAGGATTCAGAGCTGGACTACAGCTATCAGAGGGGGTCTTATAAGAAGTCAGCTCTTATGACTGCTGGAGAGTGGGGAAAACAGGGGAAAGACTGCTGCTGGGAATGGGCATCCTGTCTCTGTCCCTGACAGAAGCAGAAGCTCCAGGCACCTCAGTAGAAGCAAATATGAGTTTTCAAGCTGTGGCAGTGGGAATGAAGGCATATACATATAAGGATGATCGCAAGTCATATCAAATGACCATTTTGTCCAGCATCTTGTCTCTAGCAGTGTCCAAGAGAGGATGGGGAAACATGCAAACGAAGACAAACACTCAATAATGTTCCCCTGGCTTGTAGCACTCCGTGAGCTCCAAGATTTTCTGAGCCAGAAATGGTTTCTTTGTGTTTTACAGCCAGTAATGGATTCTTCTTCTGTGTATTTATGTAATTCCTTTTGAAGCCATGTGAACTTCTGGCATCCTCAGAATCCTGTGCTAATGCCTTCAAATTTTAACTGTCTTTTCTGTGAAAAAGCCCCCTTTTGCTTGTCAGCTCTGCTATTCCATGTCCCTATTTGTGCTACCTCTTTTTTGCTACTCAGGATTTCTATTCCTTCCTCCCTTTTTTTTATATTCCCCTCCTCTCTTTTCCTACACAGGATACCAAGTTCATGTAGTCAATCCTCATCTGGAAGCTATTTCATAATTTTGAGCATGCAGTCACCCTTTTCAAGTCCTTTTTGAGATGTAGGAGACAGGACCATATGCAGCCCTCAGGACATAATCACCTCACAGACTTATGAAGTGCTATATTGATGGATTCTGTTTTGTTTTCTATTCTTCTCTTAATAAGTCCAGAGTCAACTCCAAGTGCATCAGTTTACATCTTCCAACACTGAATTATATCTGCCATTTTATCACCCACCCAGCACCTTAAGATCCCTTAAAAACTATCCTGAATTGTTAGTTCTGTTTAAAAAACCTGAGTCACCTCATTTTGTTGAGTTCCTTAACCAGACTTCTGTGTGTTTGAAAGCATAGAGCTCAGCAATGATCTCTGTGGATTTCCATGGGTGCATCAATCAGAAAGGCCAATAAATTCCTCTTTTGGTTTATTTTCTACCTCCAAAGTTGATATTTAAACATGCTAGGACCCTTCATTTTGTGCCACATCACTTAATTTCCTTAAAAACATTTGATGAAAACCTCCTCAAAATCCTTCTGGAAAACCATGTAGAAGGCATCAACAGGATTTTCTCATCCAGTGCTTGTTGACTACTTTGAGGAAATCCACATTTTAAAGAATAATTTCCTATGTAAATACAATACTTGTGTCCTACTCAGTAAATCATATGCCTTTGTCTCATTGCATATGTTCATTGGTTCTGTTCTTTATTATAAAAATCACATTTATTCAGTGTTCATTGTTCTTTTCTTTAACTATGATCAATTTACTAAATGTGGAGGTCACAATTACTAAGATTTATATAACCTCAACTCCCCTACTAAGTCTTTTTGGGTTTTTTTTTCAAAATTGTGCCTTTCTTTTCAGAAGCAAGGGGAAAATTTTAGAAGACTATGCCATGATAATAGCTCACTCAGTTCATAGCTAACTTCCTGTGTAACTCTTACCTGAGCACCACATGCTCTAGCTGATCTGTTACTATTTCTAGTTAAAAAAAGCCCCAAACTATTACTCTTTATCCATTTTCTTCAAAGACCCTGAAGGACCCCTGGAGGAAGTTAGAACTCATAATGAAGGACAAAAAAATACGGAAATAACAGAAGAAAAATTACTATCAATTCAAAACATGTTCATAACACACATGACTGAAAGCAAGCCCAAAGCACAAAGAAAGCACCCCTATCTAAACCAACTCCTTTTCTCCAGAAGACTAAAGCTATCTTGTCAGTATTCAGAAAGAACAGCAGTCCCACAAAGACTCAGACTCAGTCCCCTGAAAACAGTGGCAGATACGTTTCCAAAACAGCTCCCAATTGAAGCATACAAAGACATACTGCCATTTTAGAGGAAGTTCCTTCAGTTTATAACAGATCTTCTGAGATGTCCCGTTTAAAAATACTCAGGAGCAAGAATCCACCTAGCCTACCACAGTGAATATGGCTTTAAATAATTAATTTAATGTTTATGCTTTTTTAGCTGGATCATCTACACACTGGCTCATTGTGTGTGAAAAAGCATTTCTAATCTCTTTAGCAAAAAGTGCAAGGATAGTCACTCCGTTAACCAAATCAGCTACGATACTATCCCATCTGTACTATTGTTTAAATCAACAGAGGAGAAAAAAGGGATGTAGAAGATACTAATTAAAAACTATTATTTATTTCTTAATGTCTAATGATGATTGTGATGATAGTAATCATGAGTTCACAGCATTTATTTCCATCACATTACAGCTATTGACATAGACACCACAGAAAGCATGAATCCAGTCCAACCTGCAATGGAATATCCAGGGAGGATTTGTGGAGTGGATACCTGGTGCACTCTCCTCATTGTCCTTCCCCTCTTCCTTCTTTGAAGAGGTTACTGACAATGCCTGTATTTTCTAGCTAGGAAAAACTCTTCATTTTATCTTCTTCACCTTCCCCAAATCAGCAGTGAACTCTGAACCCATTTGTTTCATTTACAAAATATGACAAGTCAGTGTAAACATTCCCTGTCTCAAGCGAGTTCAGTTTAAGATTTTGAATGCAGTAAAAGGATAGATTAGATACTGCTGAACCTAACTTCAAAGTTGCCATATATAAGTTAAACATTAGTGAAATCAGAATCCTTCATTTGAAGCAGGGGTTGATAACTAAAACAAAAAGGAGTAACAAAGAGCAGATTCGAATATCTGATGCTTACACATATTGCTTAGACAAGAGTGTTTCCCACCACTCAGAACCAAAGGCATTTCCCTCCTCATCAAGGTTCTCACAAGAAAGAAACCTGGCAGTGTGAGCTAGAATGATTCACTTCCTAATCTTCCTGACGACTGGAAAAAGGGAAATATAACCCCCATTTTCAAGAAGGGGAAAATGGATGACCCGGGGAATTACAGACCAGTCAGTCTCACCTCTGTGCTGGCAAAATCTTGGAGCACATTCTCCTGGAAGGCATGCTAAGGCACATGAAAATCAACAAGGTGCTTGGTGACAGCCAGCATGGCTTCACTAAGGGGAAATCCTGCCTGACCAATTTGGTGGCCTTCTATGATGGGGCTACAGAACTGATGGACAGGGGTAGAGCAGTTGATGTCATCTACCTGGACTTGTGCAAAGCATTTGACACTGTCCCACATGACATCCTTGTCTCTAAAGTGGAGAGACATCAATTTGATGGATGGACCACTTGGTGGATAAAGAACTGGCTGGATGGCCGCATGCAAAGAGTTGTGGTCAATGGCTCAATGTCCAGCTGGAGACCAGTAATGTGTGGTGTCCCTCAGGGGTCGGTGTCGGGACCAGTCTGGTTCAACACCTTTGTCGCTGACATGGAAAGTGGGATTGAGTGCACCCTCAGCAAGTTTGCTGATGACACCAAGCTGTGTGGTTCGGTTGATACCCTGGAGGGAAGGAATGCCATCCAGAGGGACCTTGACACGCTTGTGAGGTGGGCTGATGCCAACCTCATGAAGTTTAACCATGCCAAGGGCAAGGTCCTACACCTGGGTGGCAGCAATCCCAGGCACAGCTACAGGTTGGGCAGGGAAGAGATTCAGAGCAGCCCTGTGGAGAAGGACTTGGGGGTGTTGGTCAATAAGAAAATGAACATGAGCCGGCTTCAGTGTGCGCTTGCAGTGCAGAAAGCCAACCGTATCCTGGGCTGCATCAAAAGGAGCGTGACCAGCAGGTCGAAGGAGGTGATCCTGCCCCTCTACTCTGCTCTTGTGAGACCTCACTTGGAGTATTGTGTGCAGTTCTGGTGTCCTCAACATAAAAAGGACATGGAGCTGTTGGAGCAAGTCCAGAGAAGGGCCACGAGGATGATCAGGGGACTGGAGCACCTCCCATATGAAGACAGGCTGAGAAAGTTGGGGCTGTTCAGCCTGGAGAAGAGAAGGCTGCGTGAAGACCTCATAGCAGCCTTCCAGTATCTGAAGGGGGGCTATAGGGATGCTGGGGAGGGACTCTTCATTAGAGACTGTAGTGATAGGACAAGGGGTAATGGGTTAAAACTTAAACAGGGGAAGTTTAGATTGGATATAAGGAGGAAATTCTTTCCTGTTAGGGTGGTGAGGCACTGGAATGGGTTGCCCAGGGAGCTTGTGAATGCTCCATCCCTGGCAGTGCTCAAGACCAGGCTGGACGAGGCCTTGGGTGATATGATTTAGTGTGAGTTGTCCCTGCCCATGTCAGGGAGGTTGGAACTTCATGACCTTAAGGTCCTTTCCAACCCTAACTATTCTATGATTCTAATCTAAACATTTTGAGTAATGAGCCTACAGTGGTCAGAGCCCACTTGCCATGCAGAGGCCAGACAGTGACAGGTACTGGCATTCTGTTTGACAGCTATAGCTTCTACGGAGTTTAGCCATAGAAATGACACATCATACCTTCCATCAAAAGCAAGACTAACATATAACAGTGCAGGAAAAAAGTGGCTGTCAACACATGGCACATGTGGCTATGCAACTCACTGTCCTCTTGCACACAAATGAGTAACTGTTGTGTGAGAGGGTAACCGCCTAGCAGTGGAGGAAGGTCTTTTCCATTGTGGGTCAAAGTCAATCCCAAATTCTGTCATTTATTTTAAGGTCTAAGTTTTGGCTAAAATTCAAGAGCAAGCGAGAATATTTTTGTCATTAAACCTTTCAATGGGAAATGGTCAGAATAAGTTTCACTTATTTTCATTTTTAAAGAAAACCTTAGAAGAACGTATTGGCTGTCAACATATTTTTAATTATTTTCATCAGATTTCTTTATGTCAAATTTGGAATTCATTTATGGTTAAAGTATTAAAAAAGAAAAAACCAAAACCTATAAGGTCAGAATTGAAAGTAAGCATAGCGAACATATTGCATCATTTCAACTAGTGCGCTCTGACTACCCATTGAACTATTGTTTCTGTTTAAAAAATGCATTTTTATTTCCCATTCTGCTTTTAGACACGAAGACTCTTTCAAACAGGGAAAATTCTCACAACTGATTCTCCTCACAACTCCAACTAAAACTGTAGTTCAGGATTGTCACTGCCCTTTCATATCTTTGGCCACAGATTAACACGAGGTAGAGCAGAGGACATTTTTATACTTGCAGCTTTTTGAGGGGTAGGAAACACACAAACCCTTATAAAAGAATCCTGAAGCCAAATCTTGAAATTATACACACTGAAGCATTGCATTATTGAGTATACACAGCAAACTGGTATATAACTTTAAATTTAGGAGCCCAAACCTAACCTTGTTGAACGGGATGGAAATTTTCCTACAAGGTTCAGTAAGACTTAGACTTGGCCTCAAATTTCTACATAGAAGTACCAATGATTTGAGGGTTTGCATCAGCAACATATTTTTTATCAAAGCTTCCTATCTCACCTTCATCCCACTGCTGCTGCCCCTGCTGTTACCATGCTGCCCTGTTGCTCAAGCCACAATATTGGTTCCTTCTGAAACTGAGATTTGAGTTGAGGATTTTACTGGCAACTTTCAAGCTTCTTCAAGCCTTGACCCCTCTGTTCTTGCATAACCTGATCCACATTTTTATTCCTTTTCGTAACCTACTTTCTGCTTCTCATTTGTCTCTGGTCTCCCATTACTTTTCAAGTTGACTCTTTCGAAATACGGTGCTTTAGCACATCTGACCCCAGTGTGGTGGAACTCAGTTCCTCTTGATATCTACAGATTTGGGAGATAAATTCTCTCCCTCTATCTCTCCAAGATTTCGATGGCCTGTCTCATAGTGTACAAAGTGTGGTCAGGCCATGTGATACAGCTTTCATTCCCCCCAGATCTCCTCCCTCTTCAATTTTTTAAAGTTAAGGGCAGGCTGTGTAAAAGAATCGGAGCTCACAGCTGAATAATTGGAGTCATGTGAGACTCACACAAAGGTCACATAGGTTACTACTGTTGAGGAATCTCTGATGAGGCAGTGGCTAGGAGGGATTTGTGAGCCAAGACAATATTTCTGCTTTCTGTCATTTATGGGAAAATTTTAAACAAATCGTAATAGAAACAAACCCCTTTTGCTGTGCTCCTTTTCATAAAGTTTATGAGTGCTGTGCGCAATATTGGACACGCAAGGTTCCTGTCCTCTTGGTTTTCTGAAATGAATTTTTAGATGTTGTTACAGCCTAACTCTGCTACTGAGAGAGAGAGAGCTGTCTTCCCACATAAATAACCTTGAAGACATCTCAAGTATGTTTAGGAATTAATTCCTTCTTGAACTCACTGTCTTTTAAAAGAGGATGCTTTGATTTTGAGACAAATATTAATTAACTGGGAAAATGACAGTTTCAACACTGTATTAATTAAACTTAGAGAAACACCATTTTTTTTACTTGTATAATATCGTATTTCAGAAAACTCTGGAAACAGTTGCACTGCTCAAAGGTTTCTCAAACTGTAAGAAGAAAAATGTCCTTTCTTATTTTTCTTGTATACCATAATTTTTTCATTACTATTCCAGGTTAGTTTCATCTTGATTATGAATTTTATGACTGTAATAACTAGCCACATCATGTTTCTGTACAAAGCTAATTTCTTATTGCACATCATTGCTTGCATTACAGCAGATTCTTGAACCAGGACTCCAGTATGGTTAGCACTGAAGAGGGTCTGGACAAAATTCTTCTCCAAGATTATATTGCAATTTTCTTGATTATCCTTTTTTGTTAAGCCAAGACTTAAAAATTCATAAAAACCAGTTTCTAAGTGCATCCTGAATGTGTTACTTCTGCCTTTACCAAAGCGTGCACTTTTTGGTATTTTTGACCAAACTCCATAGAGAGAAGATCCTAATCTAGGTCAGGAATGAAGGGTATACACTGTGGGGCTAAATTTCTTCGGGCAGGAAATGGAGACCCTGGTGTGACTGAAGAACTTGGCCAGACTGGCTTGGGGTTTTGTAAAAACAAACAAACAAACAAAAAAGAATATATTTGTGCTCTGACCTTAACTTCTCTTAGAAATAACAGTGTGTTTCTCCTAATGTCAGTGAACACTTCTCACCTGATGCCAGCTTGTCATCATATAAATCAACTTGAGGAGTCATGCAGTAGACAAACAAAACTTGCATTCAGATTTCTGGTAACTCTGAAATTAATATAAAGCAACCAATAGTAGCCTCTATTTTGCAAAAACAGAATTCAAACCTCTGTTTCAGCATTTTCTGGAACTCAAGCAATACAGCGCTTTCAAGGGTATATTTGGAAATCAGCACTTTCTTGTCATATATACAGTTCACCTTTCCAGCTGTGCAGTGCCTTGACTTGTGTGCACCATTTCAGTGCAGTCAAAAGTCCACAGCGATACAACAAAGCCCAAATTTGCATTGAACTTTATCAATTCATAAAGTCTCATAAGCTCAGGTGATTTGGGCCTTTCAAAGAACAGTTCAGTTAAGCCCTGCCTTGGAAAGAACAAAGATTTGATAAATGTTTATCTCTTCATACCACACTTCCCTCCGAAACTGACTGCCATGTCATCAAAAATGAGCAGAAATCCAAATGGGTGGAATTCAGAATTGACTATATCTAAAACATGTGAGTTTTCATTATAAAGAATGAATCTTCACCAGTCCCTCAGAGGAGGGCTTTACTTTAGAGGCACATTTAAGCAGTGCTTCCAAATTTTTTTTTCTGCATACTTTTCAGACCTCTTTGGTTATGCAGGCTCGTTGAGTTTACTAAGTAGCAAATATATGAGTTATAAACATTCCTCAGGAGCGTAGCATCCCACAGCATAAAGAATGGTTCCAGGAATTCTTTTTCCACACTCTTTTCCAGATCTTCTGATGTGTAGCAGATGGTTGTTATTTCTCTTCTTGGTTTCTATTCCTTTTATCTTTACCCAAAGTATTTCACCACCGCATATTTGTACTGTCAAATTGCACCATGGTGGAATTATACATGCTTCTGGAATGCGGGATCATCTCTTCACTTTTCTGCCCTTACTAACACTTCCAGATAAATCCTCACTTTTGCTGACATTCCACTTCTGAGAATCATCTTACAAATGCCATTCTTTGTCATTCTCCATAAATAACAATCTCCATAATATAGAATAATATTCAGTTCTACTGTTTGTTTGATTGTTTGGGTTTTATTCCTTACTTCTCATTTATAGCAAAATATCTGAATACAAAAATACTTAAAATACATGGGTCTTTATCAGAAAGCACCTCAATCTGGACAAAAGTTATGAACACACAGAACTTCCATATTCATGCCACCACCAGGTTTATCGTTAGTTTGATATCTAGTTTTCTTCCTCTGAATATAATCTTGCACTGCTAAAAAGTTTTCAGACACATTTTTCAGCCTTTAATTTCTCTCTGTACAGAATTGTGACTCTCTCCTAGGGAAACTATCCCATCATTCATTTTCAGAAGGTCTCTTCAAACAGATGCCTTTCAATTATTATCATGTAGTCTGATGCAGATTTTAAAATAAATAGTACTACGGAAAAGAATTACTGAAATCTGAGATATACTCCTAACCCCTGTAACGAAAGGATCAGCTGGCACTCTATTATTTAAATAGTTGGTCTCCATTTAAACTACTCTATTATACTGATGCACAGTTTATCATTGGACTCATTTGTTCAGCCTGGCTATAAATGATTCCACAAATTTCATCATTATTCAAATAGATCTTCCAGTGCATACATTCTTTATTGCAGTCTTATCATAACTGTTAAATAAGCTAATGTATTTCAGCACAAATATTCTCTGCAACTACACTACAAGTCCATTCATTCTGAGCAATAAAGCCAGAAACACTTTATTCAGATCTTACATTCTTCTGAAGATAACATGTTTATCAAAATTCTTGTTATGGTTTTTGTTTGTGGGATGAGGTTAAAGAAATTACACATTCACTTTAGAAAATATATTTCTTCAGAATGCTATACCCCACTTCTGGTCCCAAGAGCTATCCCTTCAATGTGCTTGAAAAGCTTTCTATATTGGCAACAGGAGAGTGAGTTTTAATTTGAACAAAACAGGTATTACAGAAGAAGCTGCATATAAAAGCAGCGAGAAGCCTTTGAGGTTCAAGAGGCCTTTACTATCTTCCTAAGGGGCCTGTTCAGCTATGGCACAAAAAGTAATTTATACACATCTAGTCCTCTTTATTTTCATAGGAATAATTATTTCTTCCTGTTACAGTTTTCCTTCTGTTGCCACTTTCTCCCTAGTGCAGTTTAACCTCTTTGTAATATACAGTTACAAAACATTACTTGCAACATTAATTTCAAAGAGGTATTTCAACCTTCTTTGAAGGTGGCTTTAGTTCAGTATATGCAGTATTTCTCCTGCGTTAAGATTTCTTCCAAATTTAGTTAGCTATTTTTAGCAAAGATGAACAGAATTGCTGACAGTACCAGAAGCAGAAAAGACAGGGTCTCACAAATGTGAAAAGGAACAGATCACAGATGACAGCCTGAGCTGTGGGTTACTGTAAGTTGTATACACTCCTGTTAGAACTTATCTAATATGCATCAGGACATCCTCACTACTCTATCTTTACTTCTACAGTTCAAATGTCAATCTAGCTAGCAAAATAAAGGGCCAAGGTAGCAGCTAAAAAAAAGGCATACAGAAATGGTGTTATGTCAAAGAACTGATGTGAAGATTAGATTAAAAATCTACACTTTTGCAAGATGGCTGGATTCCTTTGTGCAGGTGACTAATTTCTTGGTTGAAGCTGAGAAGCTGAGAGCAGAATGCAGTTTGTGGCAATTTCTACATTAGATGACCTCCTAACCAATTGACACAGGAACATGGAACTATAGGAAAGGGGGATTTTTTTTTTTCAAAAGTTGTCAGATTTTTAGCTCAGCTCAGATCTGCAAAAAGAAGCTAGGCATCTTCTCTATCTTACACTCAACAACACACAACGCTCCTGTAATTTAAAATTCTCTCATTACTTTGATAATGATTGAAAAAGAATATGATCTACTTTCCTTCTTCTCTAAAAAGCTGGTTTAGATCAGTTGCACAGAAATCAAATCATAAAAATGTGGTTTTGTCAGTTTTGTGCAAGTAGACGGGACTTAAAGACGTGGGGTTAAAGGCTGAAACACTTTCAATTCATCATCCAGCTCTAGTTCTCAAGTATGTGGCTGTTCAATTTTGGAAGCACAAGACAGCAATTATATGTGGAAATTGAGAAATTAGAACTCTTATCAAGCCTGAGTATTTGTATAAGGGCACAATTTTGGAAAAAAAAAAGCCAAATCCAGATTCAAGGTATGTAAGGGGACATACAAGGACCAAAATATCGTGTAAGAGTGTACCTGCCAAAGACAGAATCTGTTAAATGTTTGATGACCAGAACGCCTGTACGCATATGTGGGAGGCAGTGGTTCTAAAAAATAAGTCCTTAAAATAGATAAGAAATTCTCTGTATCTTTATGGGTAGCTGAATCTTTCCTTTGAATATCCAGTATTCCTGAGCTTTTCCAAGAATTGTCATTATATGGCTCCATAATGATATAAAGCGAGTGAAAAGCACTGAGCTGAACATCCCACAAACATGTATAATGAGTACTTAAACTGTGAAAACTGTGTTCACTGCAAACAAATGCTAGGTTTTACCAAATTTAAAATCATAATCTTGATATGGGGTTGATTTTCAGAAGGACAATTACATTTTGTACTTACAAGAAACTGATGCAATTTTCCAATTAAAAATTTGCACAAGCCTATTATTCCAAGACTAATCTTCCTTCCAAAAATGAAAAACAGAAAAAGGGTTCAGCTATTAATCAGGAGCTTGAAACTAAACATTTTTATTTCCATTTCCTCTTCTTCTAGTGTCACCTCTTACTCTCCTTTTGATCCATAGGTGAAACTAACTGAAAAAGTTTGCCCCCCTCCCAGTTACCATGAATGACCACCACCACAAATGAATCATCTACAGGTTACAGTTCAAGCAGATTGACAGCCAATAGCCCTGCTAAGCCAGGGGCTCTCTGCATCTCCAGTTCACCAGAACCTCAATTCTGCTCAGAAAAAAATGTAATGAATTCAGGACAAGACCTTACAAGTTCATCCAGAAATGCATGCTGAAAACTGACAAGCTCTTTCTGAAGACAAATAGACACGTAGATAATTACAAGTTAATTGTTTCTCTACTAATTTACAAAACACCTGCCATGGCCATGTGGAATACAGGACTACGGCAATCCTTTTAAGAGGATGTGAAAAAAAATAACAAAGTCTTTTGATTCATTTTACCCAACTGAAGGACTTTCCTTTGGCTCAAAGAATTTTCTTTTGGTTGAGAATTTTAAGACCTGACTCCCACTTTCTGGAAACTTAACTCATGCATAAAACTTGCAAAGTTTGCTTGCAGTGATTGGAAGCCAGTGTCCATATTTGGTCTCAGACACTGTCGGTGCAATCTGGGAATCACAGATGTTGCCCCTTGCTTTCTTTTTCATTGTGAATGCCACTCTATTGAAAAAGAAAAGACGAAAAATATTGCTACAGTGATATGGCGACAGCAAAGTGAATTAAGTAGAAACAATTACATTAAATCTGTCTAAAAGTCACTGTACATAGCTGACTAGGAAGAGCTGGCATTGGTCATCAGAAAGAATTTAAAGTAAGTTCCACAAAGAAAACCTGTATGTGTTTACAAAAAAAAAAAAAAAAAAACAACAAACCAGAAAAACCCCACATTATTCTTTATTTGAAATAAATTTATACATTAGAAACAGCATGCACTTAGGAGTGGGGCTATGCATCATTTTTGTATCAGCTCTAAGTCCTAATGCAGGAGTAGTTCTACAATCAAAAATTCCTCTGCCAGTGTTACTTCATTTGTTCAGGGCATCTGCCTAAGGAATACCATCAAAAGAAGAGATTTGACAATATTAGCTGTGACTCCATTACAAAAATTATAGCAGCAAAAACTTTTTCATTTCCTACTCTCCTGAAGAATGACAGAGAAAGGTTTCCTCTAGAAAAGAAAATGAGCCAAGTATATGTCAAGTATTCAACCATGCCACAATGAAGCATGGGACAATTTTCAGTCTTCAGAGAAGGGGCAGATTAGGCTGCTGTTAGCCTCTTATCAAAGTTTCTATTGACCATCATACTACAGACATGTCCCCAACCGTAATGTAATTACATTGTGTAATTAGTGCAGCCCACTTACTCCATGTAGCATCAGTTGCATGATGTGTAGAGGAGACCCTGCCTTTGAACTGCATAATGTAAATTCAGGGGCAGAAATAGTATTCTGCAAGAGGAAACAAAATTCCAGTGCAATTCTGAATGAAGAAATTCAAGTAGCAATCTTACTAGATTAGAACAGTAGTAACTGGAACATAGGTGAAAACTTAAGAACAGTTTGGATACTCATCCACCTAGACTCCTCTGAAGCAACTTGCTGTGAAGGTAGCATGATATTCTAAACATATGTTAAAAAGAAGGGGGAACTCTTTTTGCTTCTTGCCATGTTTTCTCAGCTTCGTATTTCATTATGGTTATTCAAGGCCTAGTGAAAGCAAAGACAAAGAGAAGGTAAAAAAAAAAGTCACCAAAAGAATATTTATTTTAGTCATTTTGATTAGCCTTAGTTGTTGTTATGTCAATATTTATTCTGTGTATGGAATATAACAGTACTATAGGCCAGATTTTTTAAATGTGTCTCAACTCAGTTTCTAGTTATGTGAAGTGAAATATCTTGCATGTGGCATCAGTCAGACTCAACCAGAGCACAGGAGTTGTGTTTAAAAGATAATTATTTGTTAACACAAAAGGTAGCTGACAGAAGAGCACATGTACGTGACTGAGGCATATATGACTGAAGATCACACTAGGTCTCTGAAAATTTCACTTCCACTAAATTTGTAGTACTTCTTTCTCATGCTACCTGAAGAGTGTTGTAATTGTTTCATGTAATTAGCTAGATTTAATGTCAAATGTATCTGGTAGTTTAGGTATTTTTCTCTTTCAAGAGCTCTACATTCAGGACAAAGTCAATGCTGTGGATCTTTCAGCTGTACTGGAAATCTCCAGCTGATGAAACACAATTTTGCTTCCTGTATTAAACTTCACCTCTGTTATTGATTCTTTCAATACCCACCCTCTTTAAGGATAAGACTAAATTGCGTGTAGACTTCATTATAAAATTAGAAATTGAGGACAAAAAAAATCAATGATAGATACCTCTAGCAATTAATGTCACTAACAAACAAACTTTCCCTATGTTATTTGCTCATTTTATAAAAGAAACAGAAAAATTAGGTTTAAAAATCTACAAGCAAAATATAGTCCTTTATTTCTGGGGAAGAGAATCCGCAAATTTAAATCCTTAAATTACAATTATACTCAGAACAGTGGAAGGATTTGCAGTAAAAATATCAGGTTGAGATTAAGTCAATAAAATTAATCACTCGTAACCCTGAAGGAGCAAAAAGGGTTGAAAAATGCTACAAAATTGAAAGCTACCATGAGCAAAGGGACTTGGGGAATTCATTTTAATTCACCACAGCCAAGTTCAAATACAAGCTGTTCTTTGTTATTTAACCTGAGGTATTATTTTTCATGCAGATGCTCACATCTGACCAAGCCATAATCACACAGTATAGAGTTTTCTTTATCTGACTGTAGAAATTTCCTGGTTTAGCTATATATTAACAATGAACTGCATATGGATGGGGTTGTGTCACAGGGTAGACTATATTCTGCTCACCTAACCACATCTATCAGTGTATTTAGTGCCTCAAAGCTGGGGCTTGAGCAATCAGTAGTAAAGTTGGCCTTCAGTCATTACTCTCTCCCTTACATGAGCCTAACAGGCATTATATATTGTTGAATTCTTTGCTTTTCCAGCAGAGCAGACAGCTCTCCTGCAGTTGCCTAAGAGAAGGTTATGAAATGCAATAAAACTTTCTCTCTCATCTGTGTTTAATGATTGACTGTGCTGTCTGAAATAATACTTCTCAACCCCCAAGGTATGTTCTACCCATGAGAAACTGCAAACAGCAAATGCAACCATATCCACTCCAAGGATCCACATACTATGATGATGGATGGAGTCTTCTTAGTAGAAATTATCTAAGAAATGAGGTGTGAATTTAAGGGGTTCAGAAGGACGTAGGAAAGGTTGTGTAAAGGACACGTGATCAACCACCTAAGAATTAATTTGTAATTCAGAAAAAAAATGATGATGCTTTTGGATCTGAAGTGACCTGATCCATCTGCTCTGAAAATCAAGGTTTGTGTACTGTGGGACTATGCACTATGGATGAATTTCAATTTGGCTGCAGAGATTTAGGTGCTTCCTCTAGCCCCAAGAAAATTAAAATCAATTAATGAGGTCTCTTTTTGCTTCAGTGTATTATATTAGATATCTGATTTTACAGCTATGAAAGTGGGGACAGCTGTATTTGAAGACTTTGAAGTAATGGAGAAAATTGCTTAATACATGATGTAAAGTAACACTTCCAAGTGAAACCAACCAAAGTTCAAAGATTTTTTTCAAGGAATGCTTTGAAAAAATACCAACTCAGGAACAATTTATGTTACCAGAAATAGTGAAGTAGGGGGTGCATGAAAAAGTATATATGCCATTGCCCATTCATAAGCAAAATCAAATACCATATCCAGTATCTGCAGCAAAAAACTTTCAGTGAAAACATAATCTATGATAGCACAATTCCATGTTATTGGCCTGACATGGCTTTCTTTCCAGAATATTGGCAAGAATTAGCTGAAACCTTTGTTTATTTACAAGATTTCCACTGAAGCTAGTTTAAATAGACAGATTTTTTTAAAAGATTTCCAGAAACACACAGCAGCCATCTGCAGGCAAGTTTATTTCTGAAAAGACATTTATAAATTTACACCCAACATAAATAAAGAGCTGTTAGGCAGTTAAGCTGGCAAACATGCATTTTTCAGACAGAAAATAAACATTTGTTTCTAGCCAGTTGATGTACAAGTGCCACAATTTAAAATTTGAAAACATAACTTTCTGTCCACAATATGAAGACTGAATTTCTGCTTGAAAAACAGAATGTGTAAGTGTCCTTGACTATATGGACTTTTTTATTCTTATCAGAATGGAATGTGCTAATCTTCTACATGATTTGAAAAGCAATCTTCACTCACATCTCCCTCTTATTCTTCCCCATATACAAGACCACCTCAACGAGCTATACCCTGCCACATTTTTCCAGGCAAATGGCCATTTCAAGTCAAAGGGAATTATGCTTAACAAGCCTTAAGGAAGGACTTCAGGAGTAAAAGTAATTCCTGGAATTAATTTCTTATCACCTAGGGATATAGGCGGAAATTGAATTTTGGTTTAGGCTGCCAATTCTTAGGTGGAGAGCACTAAAGAATAATATAGCTTTGCTTCTTTCCAAGCCCCTGTTTTCAGCACTTCCCTCAGCTATTATCTTTGCCCTGAAATATTTTACCCTTGTTTCTATCCCCACAAATGTTTCCTATCTTTTATACTCTTCATCTTTGAAGAACATCCAGCTATTCCTTTAGATATAGAAGACCTAAAATAGTATAACGATATTTATTTAGCTGATGGTCTGTTAAGATATCTTTGGAATAGGTTAGGCAGAAACTATTTGGCTTTAAAATATCAGATGTAACATATGTGCAGCTCCCTGTGAGGAAAATTGTAGATTTTTGTGATAGAAAAGTTGAGAAAGAAAAGAATGAGATACAAGCCATACTGTTTTCTAGGATCTTGATCCAACAGTTAGCCAGAAGATGACTTTCCACATCTATGTGAAACTCCACTAGCATTATTAATAGGAAACTGCATTGATGCATGTACGATCATTAGTTTCAAAATTACACAGGCTCGTGCACTCTTCTGGGAATATAAAATGAGTGACTAATGAGGAATGTGACACAAGGGTGTTAAATCTGTAGTTCGTCTGGTCTAAAACTGCATTTCTTATGCACAGGAAAAATGAGATGTGGTATGTATGCTGGGCTTACAAAAGCAAAAGAAAGATAATATAGTTCTTCTGCATATGTATTTCTTTGAAAGCTCAAAGCCACTAAAGCGTGAAAGAATAAAAGTATTACAATCTGTTTTAACAGTAGAATTTAGGTGTGGTTCCCCAACCTGCTCATGGAATAAAAATGTGTTTGGAAGGACTTAGCTAATGGTTTCTGAGCTGTGCTGGACCACTCCCTAAAATCTCTAACAGCATTAGCAGCTAGTCCACATTATTCCGTTCTCTATAATATTAACTTTCACTCACATTAATATTTCTATCATCTGTGGTATTTACCTAGTTTTACTTTACAGATTCTTTTAGATAAGTAATTGGATGCAGGGGGATAGGTCTATGAGTGTCTGATGCATATAGTGATCTAGATGCACTCTCTGGCTATACAAGTCCCTGTACAGCTGCTGAGTGCCAGAATCCAGGAAGGTAAATCAGAATAAACATCTTACTACTCTTGCCCAATATCTTACACATTTACCCTCAAAAGTCAAAATTGTCCACCATCAGGAGGAGGAATATGTGCTAGCTAGGTCTGGGTTTATGTGGTCAGACATTTTTATGTTCTTAACATTATCTACATTTTCATAGTACTCATCACAGCCTCAGCTAAGAGTCATGACCCCTTGTGCTATATACTGTACAAACACAGAATAAAGTTCCTGGCCCAAAGTATTTAGTAAGGCAAAAGATAGAACAGACACACTTTGTCAGAAAGGGTCACAGAGATACCAAAACAGTAAGAGTCTATTTGTTGACTAGATAGATAATGAAATCAGCAAATTTATTTCAAGAGTTGTCTAACTTCTGCTCTCCATTCCCTGCAACATGTTCAGAGAGATGCTGACTAACTGTGATGTTGAAATTGATATGCACTGTTGACTGAACTTGCACCCCTTGCCTCTGGTTAACAAGACACAGTTCTTTGCAACATGGAAAACCATAAGCTATGTACATTTGTTTGGAAAAGAGCAGCAGTTGCTGCGTGGAATCGAAAAACCTGTCCTAAACCACACACACTGTGACACAAAGACTTCCTGCTATAGAAATGCCCCCAGAGAGGCCTGAGAGTGTTCACACACAGTCCTACCCCCTCAGAGTTCTGCAAAGAAACATGACAGAAGGCACTACTCCAGTCCAGAGACTGAGATAAATTTGTCCTACCTATGAATTATAGTAGTACATCCAAACCTCCAGTCCCCACTTCATTGTCCTCAAAAAACAGTTTGCTCCATCTTTTTGCAAGCCTTAAAATCTCACACATACACATAGCACTTCTTTCGCTTTAAATCATGTTCCTTATGGAAGAGAGAGTGAATTTAACCTATATGTCAAAAGATTTTCATGGGAGCTCAGAAACAAAATTATGTGCAGAAAAGCCAATTTCTAGGTAGATCCATGTAAGATCTTGAATATCTAGCTCTCAAGCATCTAAATCCTCACTGTAAACCATAGCAAAGTCAAACTAAGAATAGTCCCCTGATGATCCAGCATTCCTTATAACTGATTTTCTGTATAGATTGCAGAAAAGGGACTAGAGTGTCCATGTGTTTCTTCCTTGTTAAATAAGACTTAAAGTACTACTACCTCCTGAATATACACAAAATCAGACAAAACCTTCCATGTCTTGAAGAGTGATTAAAGAAAAAAAAAAATCTGAAAAGTTGCCTACAAACTAGGAAAAACTAAAAGAAAAGGTTGGGGGGAAAAAGGAAAGGGAAAAGAAATAGTAGAAAAAGAAGAAAAGAGGAAAGAAATAGGAGAAAAAAAAAGAAAAAGAAAAAGAAAAAACAAAAATAAGGAAAAGAGTAAAAAGAAAAAAGAAAGGAACACCATATTTTAAGCTTTAAATTTTGCATTCCTTAAGTATCCTTCTTATTTAAACCAGACTTTGGAAACCTTGCTGTAGTTTCAGACTGTAAAGCAACAATTCGCAACACTAAAGATATTTCCTTTGGAGTACTAATCCAGAATGTCCTTTTTTTCTTGATTTAAGAATATTTTAATTGGAAAGATTGTATTTTTTTTAGTTCACTTAAGCAAGCAGTTTTCTTCTCAAACATCTAGCTTTCTGTTAGTACTGTTAACTACTTCATCTTCCTCCCTATGCACATACACGTCATGTCTGGAGCAGAGCAAAATAAGAACCACATGTTTCATATAAACAGTTAGATGCTTTGCATATAGATGGTGGTTAGCTGGAACAACTACAAAGGAATAAAACAGAAGGAAACAGTAGGTGGAAGGTTCAGCATTTTAGTAAGAAAGCAGAAACATAACCAATTAATCATTAATATGGAAAAAAGTGGACAGCAATAGGAGGAGGAAAAGATTTTGTTAAGCTTTCATTTGAGGTGAGCCTCCCCCAACCACAGTTTGAGTCTTACTTAAAACACACATCCAGGGCAACACTCTGCCTTGATGGAACCAGTGTCAAATCCTAAACGCTCATTTTCCAAGGATATAACTAAGAAGAGAATTTGTCCTTTCGTCATTCCATAAGTTTGCTGAATTTACTGTTTACATTTCAATTGTTCAAAATTAAAGCCAACAATGTAAATCAGGATTTTGATCTTAATTGCATCTGGTAAAATGCAGAGTAACTCTACTAAAATAAACAGTGATTCTCAACTTTGTTAAGCAAATGTCAGTAGAGTTACATAGATTTATCATGGTGTAACTCAGATCAAAAGCTAACTTAGTCAAAAGCAGTATTGGAGTGCGCAATGCCATACTTGTCAAGCTTCATACTGCACACACAAGACATGCATCTGGCTCCATCCTTCTTTCTTCAGTGTGGTGCTTCAGTCTCAGGCAACCACACAACAGCTCCTCAGCTTCCCTCCAGCTCCAGGATCCAACATCAGATACATGCTTTTAGACTGTCAGCAAATTATTTGGCAGATGGGATCCTGGATGGGGAAGGAGGGTGGAGCATGCTCCGTGGCTGGGAGCAGTTGCTGTTGAGGGAGTTACCACCCTCTGAGTCCTGCAGGTAGGCAGCAGCTCCTCAGCTGCAGCTTCACACCACTGCCTCTTCCCAGTGGTATCCCAAGCCCCACATTCCCTTTAAAACCAGAGCACTGCTGTAGGAGCAAATCTGAGCTCTTAATGTTGATAATAAAAACATTCAAAGAAAATTACTTCAGTGATCTTCATTACAGTGAAATGTTTGCTAAACAGAACCACAGGTAAGATGCCTCCATAGTAAGAAATCTTGCATTTTCTTAACATTTTATGGAACATTACAGTTCATAACTGTTGACTTTTCCATGCTGATCACCATGGCAATGCAGTGGATAGTCTCTGTGAAATGTATTTTCCTCCTAAAAAGAAAACTAAACACTAAACACAACTAAAAAGCTAAGGCATATCCTTTTTTGTCTTGGTTAGCAGTCACACCCAAAATAAGAGACAAATGAAAACCAAAAGGTACTGAGAAGGGCAATCCTGCTATATTACATAACTTTACACAGCAGCTTTTTCAAGGACTTTTTGTAATAATGCATAAAAAAGAATGTTACTTTCTGATTTTTTTTCAATATCTACTTGATTAGTGAATATCCCATTGTTGATTAAATTACTAAGCAAAATACTGCTTTATAGCTAAATCATATTACATAACAATAGTAGTCCCTACTTACAGTCATACTTTTCAATTTCATTTGCAGAGATAGATTTGCTACTTTGAGATTATTTCCCACAAATGGGAAGGGGGGGGGGGGGGGGGGGAAGGAAAAAGAGATTAAGGATTTGTCTTGCTTCAGGCTACAAAGAGGTTAAGAGACAGATTCTGCCTCCCTTTTGCCAAGCCTGGGAAGAGTGGGGGCTGGGAAACAGGGCAGGGGTGGAAGCACAGTGAACTTCAGTTACTCTTTTATCTCCCTCTGTTTCATCCATTATCTTCATCACCACAAGTGAAATTGTCTTTTAAAGATAATTAGGAAGCAGTTAAGTTTAGAGCAGCCCTGTGGCTGTCCTAAAACAAATGGTTGGAAAAAGAATGATAGAAAATAGCCTCATTTTTTTCCTACATGGAAGCACATGGGACTTAATGAAAAATACACAGAATTAAGACCAGAGAAAGCTGAAGATTTCCCGGCTCCTAGTTCTGTCTGAAACCCCTTATTTCTCATCCAGACATAGAGGTACTTCACAGCTTCATTTAAAAGCTCTAATGGGAATCTCTACCAGATAAGGGAATAAGTCCTTGGTCTAAAAATCAGGAGATAGAAATCACTGAAATTCAGCAATGATCTGCTTTCCAGTTCACAGTCAATACTGAAAAAAAGTTTGAAGCTAAATCATAATGAGCCGTTATTGGATCTTCCTGGAAAAAAAATAAATGCGACTTTTGGGGGAAAACACGTTGTTCAACTTTTTTCATTTCAGGGCTCTTACCACCCTTGAAGAAAAACTAAAAGGAAAAGCTTCATGATGATGAAAAGATACATGTCATGCAGTCTGCATCTTACTGATGCCAACTTAATTCATCAACAGCCTGCAAAATATGTGCCTTGACAAAACGAAGCAGATGTGTTCTTAATCCTCCTGAAGTGAACTATGGGATGAGTATCCTCAATCATCCAGGGTGGTTTCTCTGGTGCCCTTATGTCTCTTGGTAGAGGCTGAACAGCGTATTTGTCATGGAATCAGACCTTCACTTGAGATTTGTGTACTTTCTAGTCCTTTGATCATATGCCTCATATTTTACCTTAACTGAACCTTCATGGACTTTTGAAGATAATCATTGCTTTCCATTTTTCATCAGAGAGAGCTACTGGCATGAGCAATCCTCCCTCTCTGCAAACACTCCTCTTCAAATGTAGGAAGCTACTTGCACAGCCTACTGAGAGGCAAATAACATACAGTAGGTGCCAGATTCAAGCTTTTTTCAAGTAACAGTTGTTAAATCTTTGATACTTCTTGTTGATTGGACATTTGATTAATCTTTCACTGTTCAGATCCAAGAGAGGTGAGAAAACACCTTTAATGCCAAAAATAGAAATAAGCCGGGTTTATTATACCTTGTTTATGACCAAGATACCATGGCTTGTGTAACACAGAGAGTGTGCAGGGTATGCAGAGGGAAGTCACTGAGCTCTGCCTGGCACTCTCTCCAGCGCTGTGTATACAGCAGGCTAAGGCAGTATCAGACCATTTTTGTGACAGGAAAGATGCTTTTGCCAGTTCTCAGTGATTTTGGGTTTGGGTTTTTCCTGCTTCATTAGCTTGCAAATGAGAAAAAGCCATCTTTGTTAATGAATCCAGATGTCCCACCCAAATGTCTGAAAACACCAAAGCAGAATACACCTCTCATTTAAACGCATATCATGGTTCAAACCCAGCTGGCAACTCACAACCATGCAGCCATTCGTTCACACGCCCACACCCTTTCCTCCCTCTGGGTGAGATGGGGAGAAGAATTGAAAGAATGTAAACCCCACAGGTTAACAGTTTAATAACTAAAGTATAGTAAAATACTACTACTAGTAGTAATAATAATAACAATGACAAGGAAATAACAAAGGGAGAGAATATAAAACTAAAAGGGGAAAGGAAAAAAAAAACAACAAACCCACAAGTGATGCACAGTACAAACCCACAAGTGATGCACAATACAATTGCTCACCACTCACTAACCAATACCCAGCCCAACCTGAGCAGCAATAGGTCCCTTCTGGGAAACTGTCCCCAGTTTATATACTGGGCAAGATGTGCTGTGGTATGGAATACACCTTTGGCTTTATTAAGGAAGCACAAGACTGGAGAGAAGGTCAATGCAGTCAGCAGAGAACCTCATTACTGCGAAGAAAGTGTGAGCTAGGGTCAAATCAAAAGTCCTAGCACTTCTATCATCAATTTTCTCCTAGACTAGTGTGCTCTTTATCATTGTCTGTTCTGCAGATTCATCAGAACAAGAAAAGAAATACATGTTCAGGTTATTCTGCACTGCAGCAAACCCAGACTGACATTTAACTCTAAGTCCCACCAAAGCCAGCACACAGTTGTTCAGAAATTCAGAAGTCTATAATGGCTCATTTTCTTGGCACACATAGTGTCCTTGGCAAAACAGTACATGTAACATTCAGTATAGCAACCTCTTACCTTTCCTGAGAATGTGTAGCTTTTGTTTGAATATAACATCCTTTGCAAGGTATTTAGAAGTGTTGTATTGGATTGCTCACAGGATAAACACTGTATTATCACACATAAGTCCTTTGCTCCTAGGAATAAAAAAACATAGGGCAAGTGATTACTCATTAATATCACACAATGAGACAGGCAGAGCTCTGAAATACAGATCTCTTGCCATCCAGATCCATGCTGTAAGGCCACAGTTCCTACAAATTACTTAACTTTTCCATGGTTCATTCTCCCCAAAAATAAAATGATATAATACTCTTTCATCCATGACATTGATGTAACAGGAGTGCTGATACAGCATACAAATATTCATAGAATGCTTTGAAAATGCAAGCTACTATGTAGGAAAGCAGAAAAAAATTTAATGGTTTACTGCCTGGTTATATAGCAAGAACAAAACCATGGAATAAAACCGCTACAGGCATACTCCACAGAGGTGGTACCATAGGAATCTTCCAAAGCCCAGCCCAACCCAACTCAGTATAGACGATACGATGAACCAGTTCTGTGGCACTCTGCAACTCCACAACTTTTCTGAACTTGACCCTAATGAAGTAGTTTAGATGTTTACCACAGTTTGACAACATTCTTTACATAGCTAAAATGTTCAGTGACAAAAGACAGTGCTTTATTGTGCTAACTAGAGAAAACGGATTGGTTTGTACCAAACTGGCCTGTGATTCAGGAGATCTGGATCCAGCTTCCAGCTCTACCACAGGTTCCCACAGGACCTGGAGCTAGTCAAGTGTCTTTCCATTCCTCAGCTCCCTATATGTAGCTACTTCAGCAGAAAAGTTGCTGGAATTGACAAAGGAATTACCGGATAAAATTTTACAGTAGGTATTTTAGATTGTATATGATTATCAGGGCATAAGTGATATAAGATCTATGGCTTTATCGTCCAAAGTCTATGCATCTGTTCAGTTTTGCAAAGTTAAAATCTTCAGCTGGATCTATTTAACAACTTTTTAAGCAGACAACCTTTTCTCTCACTTAGCTGCCAATGTTTTGTAATTAGAAAACATTTTATTCTCAAAGCTTTGTCATGCTTTCATTGCCATGTTTTTACAAACTAACAGAGGAGATAAATGAAGGCTCAGCTGTCTATGGTTTAAGAAAAAAGAAAAATGCAGTTAAAAACTTCTTAAGAACTAGGCAGAGAAACAGCAAGACAGATGATTATTTAGTGGTTACTTTCATGAAGTGGTCTTGAAGGATAAATATATATAAGGAAAAGAAAAAAAAAGTTCTCTTTTCCCTCAACTGGTTCATTTGTTTTATGAAATAACAATGCTCCATTCTTCTCATCCCCTTTAAATTCCATATATAACCTTCCAAGTCAATTACATGGTACAGACGATGTCAAGGAAACATAATCTTATAGTTTATGCATAAGCCATGATGAATATGACAACTCCAGTGAAGTTATAAAATCATTTAATAGTCATTAAAAAAAAAATTTAAGTTGCATTTTTTAATGAGTTGCCAGAAATTACGGCAAAGCCTGTTTTCACCTAAACAACATTTCTGGTTAGCTATATATTAAATATACTGTCAGACTTTTAACTTAGGTACTCACTGGATTTTGTAATTCAGCATTGGTGTTCAGACTGAAATTTAGTATTGCACTTTCCCCATCTAGCTGCAAACAGCAGAAAAGACAGCTAGACAAAGACTATGAACTATCCTTATAAAAAGGAGTACAAATCTGATTCAACTAAAAGATAGAATTTGTTTTGTTTTGTTTTGTTTTTTACAGAAATAAAGTTCAAGACATTGTGAGTTGTGATCTTTCAGTATTGATTGATAACCCATTTAGAGCATATTCTCTTTTACTTCACTAATCCAGCTGTGGTGCTCCTGTGTTTTACAGAAAGCTATGTCAGAAAAGTGTCCTTAAAGGTGTGCAGTCAAACACTGAGCAGTTGAGAAATGTAAAAACTAAAATTCTCTAGGGAACTTAATTCAGCTTTTTAATATGCTTGCACTATGTTTCAGACTTTTATCAATACAATCACACACTATCTTCCTCTGTGGAAAACCAAATCAAATACAGATCAACAACCTGTTCATCTCAATTCTCATCTGCTTACACAGCAACACGTCCCATGTCCTCTGTGTGTCTCC
Organism: Pezoporus flaviventris; assembly: GCF_033815535.1. Classification (NCBI taxonomy): domain Eukaryota; kingdom Metazoa; phylum Chordata; class Aves; order Psittaciformes; family Psittacidae; genus Pezoporus; species Pezoporus flaviventris. Next base: position 15,983,330 of record NW_026892595.1, read on the forward strand.
TTGAGAACCGCATAGTCCTTGCCCCTAGCACACAGAAGAAGGCTCCTTGGCCCATTTCGGTAAGACTTTTATTTCCAGAAAATGTTTCTTGCTAAGAAAGAATTCAAGAGAGCTGCTCTTTCCTTTCCCTTCTCCCATTTGTTCTCACTGTCACCCAAAGGGAATGAAATAATACACAGCAGGGAGAAAGGACCAGAGAGCACAGCAGAACTCGAGAATGAGCATGTTTAGGATGCCTGCAGGAACAGGTCTTGACATGTACAAGGGGCTCAAGAGTAATGGGCATGCTGGCAGTAAGCCAGGGGACAAAACAACTGTGTTTGTACAAACTGGTTATATATTTACTTCTGCCTAGTAAAAGGTTATAAATGGTTTGCTGTGCTTTTGTAGCACATTATTTGTCATTTATAGATGGTATAAAGAATAAATCATCCACAGTGAAACAAAATATAGGGGGGGCAGGGGGAGCAGGGAAGACCCCTACAAGCGCATGGACATTTCTCTAGCAGAGCTATTCTCTTCCTTATCTCAAAATTAGGAGGGGAACACAAGATGTCCCAGTAACACTAGACAGAAAATATTTTAGAAATTATCTCAGCCAGTCATAAAGGGCATAAGCCAATAAATAATTTCATAGAATGACAGAATGGTTTGGGTTGGAAGAGACATTAAAGATCATCCAGTTCCAACTCCCTGCCATGGGCAAGGACACCTTCCACTAGACCAGGTTGTCCAAAGCCCAGTCCAACCTGGCCTTGAACACTGCCAGGGATGGGGTAGCCACAGCTTCTCTGGCAACCTGTGCCAGTGTCTCACCACCCTCACAGTAAAAAATTTATTCCTCATAACTAACCAAAAACTCTCCTCTGTCAGCCATTCCCCTTCTCCTGTCACTACACGCCCTTGTAAAAAGTCCCTCTCCAGGCTTCTTGTAGGCCCCCTTAAAGTACTGGAAGGCTGCTCTAAGGTGTCCATGAAGCCTTCTCTTCTCCTGGATGAACAACCCCAGCTCTCTCAGCCTGACCATCTATTGAGCAAATTACGAAGTTTGCAACCAGCTTTAACCAAATTCTTTTATATTTGTCTAATGCAATCATATGTGGTACTAGTAAGTGTCAAAGACAGGATGTGGGCTGGCAGCGTTATAGAAAAACCTACACAAATTTGATAGAAATCCAAGTTTCATTGTACAGTTACGCATTGGAACCAGAACCCAGAGCTTCACTAAGCTATGCACATCACTAGATACTGTAATTAAAATATAGTAAAGGGAAGAAGGTGCTATGTTGAGTCATGACAATGGAAAGCTTCATCAGGGTTGACAAGAGAAGTTTAAGGAATCTGCTCCAATAACCTTTTATGTTACTACAGTTCTGAACTCTCTCTCATTATTTAGCCCTCAGCCTAAGACAACTCAAAGTAAAGCAACTTGTCACATCAGCGTCATTCAAGTTAGCAGAATAAATTCCAAAGACCTGCTTTCTACAGAAAGATTTCAGTTAAGAAACTGTAAATATCTAGCTTCAAATCACAATTTATTAATAAAAATTAATAATACTAGAAGTATTTCTTTGATACTTAAACGATTACCTTCTGTGAAAGAACAGAAGCTTAACAGGAAAATGGAACTCAACAAGAACCATATCTTTTATATACCTCTATTAGCTCCTCATCCTATTCTCTCCCTATTATTGCTTGTTTCCGTAACATACTGAGTCATATCGAGTCAACTCAGGTTCCAAATTCTTTGGGACAGTGCTCCCATTTTTGTGAAATACCTGCTCTGTTTTAGGAAGTTGTACTAAAAATCATATGAGTCTGTCTAACAAAGTGCACACCCAATCCTCTCAGCTAAAGGTGCCATTCCTCCCTGGGAAGCCATGCAGACCTACACAACTTGATTAAATTTGTCAGCAGTGAGCTCCAAGAAGGAAAAATTATAGTCTGAAGCTTCTTTTACAGCTATAATAGAATTCCAGCTGGTGGCAATTCTCCTCCTGTTCCGGGTTTCTTCCAAGTAAAACAACATTTTTTTAAACAAATAACTTTAAGGGAGCATATGACATATACAAAAATAAATGTCTAAGGCGTCAAAAGCCTAAAGCAACTTTTATTTTGACTGCCAAAGAAAGTTTTCAGATTTCTTTTCGGCTTTGCATACAAAAGAACCATTGTGAGGCTTTTATCAGCACTTTCTCTGTCCCCCTTTATCTCAGAAAATTAGCATTAATTATTAAAAGTATTTTTTGAATACCATAAACATAGGATTTGCATGCCAATGTTTCAGCTCTATTAACATGAAGCATTTTGAATTCCTTTTGACCTCAGACTTTTAGTCATCTAGTTAGAAGCCACTAACTAAAGCCTTTTGTTTGTTTTGCCCTGACTCCCAGTACCTCTGCTAATCTAGAACCTTTTTAACACATTCTTCTGGACAGCAATTTGCAGGCAAGCTCCTCAAGGGAAGTGAGATCTGGATCTCCCCTGCTGTTGCAATTGCTTTTTAAAGGACTTCTCTCAGATAAAGAAGTTCTATCTTATCTTAAACTACACTCTTATTCTTTTCTATGATTATTGTTTTCAAACATTTATTTGTAAGTAGTAAGTTCTCAGTTGGCATACTGTATCTGTCTCTCTTCTCAAATTTTCTTTTTATTACAGCCTGTGTCAGGGAGAAGCTGACTGTGCATTCATTTGTCTGGAAATCAGGGATATTGCCTTCTACAGGAATTCTACTCTCAACATCTTCAGCAATAGCAATGTGTTCAGGAAGTCTATTATTTGGGTGACATGGAAGATGCGTTGCTTTCTGACAAACTACCAAGTCATTTTTTATTTATATTATTACTCTTTCTAATGTGGAGAGGGGGAATAAAAATGAAATTAAAATTTCCCTTCTGAGGGAGTTATTTAATTACCATTCATGCCTCTCTTTGCAGCAAATTGGATCTTTCTAAATAGATAAACCTGTATCCAGGATCTACTGGTAGCAGAGGGGATTTCTACTGCTATACTCTTCAACAGCCTCCTACAAAACACATAGAACTCTGGTAGGATACTGAGGTCACTCTCGTCTCTCAATTTAACACCACCTTCATAATTTCTATATTCTAGCACAGAGCAGGATTCTCATTTCTGTTGAGAAAAATTTCTTTGTACGGAAACTTCTAAAAGTTCATATGGACTACAAATTCTAATGCTATTACCACTTTGGGAGCTCTGTGTCAACTCTTACCTTTCTCTCAGTTCCAGCTCCAAAGCTTTTTCCAGAGAAGGACACAATGGCTGATCAAAACCAAATGGGTACCTATGTTGGGTCTTTTTCCAGGAATTATGTAATTCTTCATATTTCAACATATTTGTATTTTGTATATAATTCTTGAAAAAACCATCCACTGGGCAGCTTATATTCTGTGTGACTTGGGTGAGTTGCTTTATCTCATCTGTTCTCTAACACCTGGAGATACCTTTTCTGCAAAACCATCTTCTACCAATAACTAACAATGTGGTTTTGTTTATTTAGAAGTGACATATATGCACAAGGACTATGAAGATGCATAATAAAGTTCATGGAACCTCCTCAGTGGTACTCAGTCAAACACAACTGCAAAAAAAACATCTCTTGTATTTTTTAGTTTTTGATGCAACAGGCTGGGAAGAACTCTATTTTTATTGACAACTTCTATATAGATTTTTACATAGAAGGACCTCGAACCTCAAACATGTCTGCTAGCAAAGGCCTAGAACATATGAAGCAGTTTGGCAACTCTTAGAATTTAGTAAGAATTACTGTTTTGCAAGCCAATTATGTCAGTTCTCCTAGAGAGTATTTGGTTACTTATCTTTCACAGTAAGAAACACCTCTGTCAAATAGTACATGGAGCTGACAGAAGTTTGGCTGATGAACTTCCTTTACAACTCCAGAAAAAAATCAGTGCTATACCCAACTCTTTTCAAGCTGTTTGCTATAAGAAAGGAAATATTTTTAAAAGAATATATTGCATAGATGAAATATAGCACTTTGCCATTGTCATGTGTAGGCTTTTGCTCTGAATTATCTCCAAGTCCAGATGTTTTCTTCAAAACCCTTTGCTTCAGAAGCCATAGAAAATTTCCCTCTTGAAATTTATTCTCTGTAGAAAAGGAACACTGCCACCTACCAGCTCTGGCTGGCTGGTTTTGAGGTTTACTGGCTGTAATATAGGCAAAGTATTCTGCAATAAAAGAAGGGTATTTTTATTGTGTTTTAATTCTTCTCCATGATTCTGAGACAAAGTGGGCTTAACAATCTGGACCTATATAGATCATTCTCATGATTTATCTTGTGTCTTCTTTAACAACCATGTAATTCCTACTCTGTTGCCTCTTTCTCCCATATCACAGCATGTTTTCCTCGGGTGTGCCAGCAACATACTGCCATTCTTCGTTCCAGTCCTTAAAATAGATGTCATCCTAGTAATATTGAAGAGTTTATATCTGTGCTATCTATAGTCACATAGGGTAGAGAAGACAGTAAGGAAAGATGTTTCTATGTTTGGCTTTTGGAATAATTTTTATTTTTCAGAGGAGGTGGGGTTATTCCCCTGAGAAAGTTCTATAATGATAAAATATAGTAGGAGAAACCATTCAGGGGCTAGCATCCACCATTTACTAGCTCTGGTAGAAATTAAGAGAACTTCACTAGAAAGAAAAACTAAAAAGCTTTACCAATCCAAAGTTAGATTGGGTTGCACAGGGCTCTGCCTAGCCAGATAATGAAAATCTGCAGAGAATAATATCGCAGCCTCTCTGAGCAGTTGTAATGCTTAGCCATTCTCCCTCTTCATGTCTAATAAGAAATTCTCTTGCTGGCTTCTGTCCTTTCACTGCGTGTCTCAGAGGAGACTCTGGCTCCATGTTCATCTGACCCCTATTTAGGGAGTAGTTAGGCTCCCCATCATTGTCTTTCTTTCTCCAGGCTAAATAAATGCAGTTCCCTTAGTATCTCCTCATTTGTCATATGTTCCAGCTCCCTGAATGTCTCAGTGGTCCTACATTGAATTCTCCCTTTTATCAACATCTCAACTTCACTCATAGTCTCAAAACACAGTCATATTACCAGTCAAGTGCTCATTTTTGTCTTATCACAAGAAAGATACTGAGGTGCTGGAGCAGGTCCATGGAAGGGTAAAGAAGCTGGTGAAGTGTCTAGAGCACAAGTCTTACAAGAGGTGGATAAGGGAACTGGGGTTGTTTAGCCTGGAGAAGAAAAGGCTCAAGGGGGGACCTACTGCTCTCTACAGCTACTTGAAAGGAGGTTGTAGTGAGATGGTTATTAGTCTCTTCTAAATAACATGCGACAGAACAAGAGGAAATGGCCTCAGGTGGAGCCAAAGAGATTAGGTATTAGGAAAAAAATCTTCACCAAAAGAGTTGTCAAGCATTGGAACAAGGCGACCAGGGAAATGGTTGAGTCACCATCCCTGGAAGCATTTAAAAGACATGTAGATGTGGTGCTTAGTGACACAGTCTAAAGGCGGATTGGTGGTGCTAGGTTAATGGTTGGATTTGACGATCAGGGTCTTCTCCAACGTAAATAATTCTATGATGGCTTGAGCAGCATTCAGATGACAAAATGTGGGAGGATATCTGAGCATCTATGAGACACATATTTTAATTTTACAATCAAAAGCATCTAATGGGTGATCTTTTCTTACCAAGAAAGTCATGATTGCTTTGAAACATACTGTGAACTTCGTATTTCATATGTAGACTAATTAGTTGGAATACAGTAAAGGATTCCATATTTTGATCTGCTGCTAACCTTCCAATACAACGACTTTACCCTTTCTAGTAACCAATGGTCAGTTGTTTGGTTTGTTTTTTTTTCATTTAAGAGATACTATTGCTGTATTTTGCCTTCATAAAATTCCCGCTTTCACATACACACTAATAACAGAGAAGTTAGGATTTTTTATTTTGTCCTCATTATTTCTTAAATAAAGAAGAAAATGCATATTCCTCCATGAAAGTTTTGGGCTGGGGTAGAACTTGCCATTATTTGTAATTTATCATTTAATTAAAATATAACTTCTAACAACTAAGCCATCTTTCAAACATATCTCCAATTATTGTCCTAGTGATTTACTATATTAATTCTCCCCCATTGGTAAAAAGGAAGTAATTGCTGTTCTACTCTAGCATGTTTCATTCCAATTTTTACTCCCTATAAATGTGTTACAGTTCTTCTGTTGGCAGTGAGAGAAACTCTCTATAAAAGCAGCATTTACTGCAGTTTCTCTCAGAGCCAAGGAATACATATGCAGCTTGACATTTTGGAGTATCTGTTTTCAAGTACTGATCTACAGTAGTTATTAGAGCTATTGCTCTTACTGTTTTACACTGCCTTAAAAGTGAAGCTTATGCTGATTTCTCTTGGTAACTTTTTGTCGTGGTTTAAACCCTAGCCAGACAGTTTGCTCACTCACTCCCAGGGAGTGGTGCCGGGCTGAGAGCAATCGAGGGCCCCCCCCACCCCGGGGCTCTCCCTTCCCTGCTCCCACAGGAACAGGGAGGAGGATCAAAAGAGTGCAACTCCCACGGGTTGAGACAAGAACAGTCCAGCAACCAATGTACAACACAAATCACCACCGCTACCAACAACAACAACAATGATAAGAGAAAGTAACAAGGGAAGAGAATACAATACCACCGGCCAAGAAATGAGTCCAACCCAGAAGCTCCTGTCCTTCCAGGTAACTGCCAGTTACCCCCCACCCCGGGCATGACGTGCTGTGGTATGGAATACCTCTTTGGCTAGCCTGGGTCAGGCGTCCCGTCTCTGCTTCCTCCCGGCTTCCTCTCCTCCCTGGCAGAGCATAAGCCTCACAAAGTCCTTGGTCAGGGTAAACATCACTTAGCAACAACCAAAAACATCGGTATCGCCAGCACTGTTCCAAGGCTGGAAGTCAAAACACAGCACTGCACCAGCTACCAAGAAGGAGAAAAATGACTGCTACTGCTAATGCTGAACCCAGGACATTATCCACCTCTTATTCCATACCATTCGCATCATGCTCAGATCCCACATTTTCAATACACTATCGCTCTCCCACATATATACATCCATATACACACAGACCGAGAGAAAGAGATCATTTTCTTAGTGCAAGGACCAATCCCTATAATGCTGCCGAGTCCATTCGGTCCATGATGTCAGGTTCCATCTTTTGTAACAAACTTTCAGGGCAGGAAAGGTTGTGTGCAGTATTGAATCTTTGCCTGCTGATGCTCGTCGTTCCTTTACTGCGGAACTCATCCGGTTCTATCAAAGTTCATTCTCTGTTGGGATGATGGCTGGAGGGAAGTCAGGGCTAGTCGCTGGTGACATGAAGACATCTAGTTGATGGGCTGTAAAAGTATTACACAGCGGACAACAGCATACAATTAAGTTCATTGGCTGTTTTCCCCTAAAATCAAATCCCCTTGAGGTATACATCGGACTTCCCCATCTTCCCGCATTACCCACCAAGTATATCCAGGTCCCTGAGCAAAAGCAATCCCACGAGTGGGTTTGCCTTTACCTGAAGCCGGAATAACCCAGACTGTCTTCCCCAGCAAATTCTTCATATGCACCACGGGAACTTTGTCCCCCTCTACAATATGTAAAAGTTCTGACTGGGCTGGGCCAGCCCTGTTGGCAGATCCTCTGGTGTTGACCAACCAGGGGGCCTTTGGTAAGTGTGTATCCCAATGCTTGAAAGTTCCCCCAACCATTGCTCTCAGTGTAGTTTTTAACAGCCCACTGTACCGTTCGATTTTCCCAGAGGCTGGTGCATGGTAGGGGATGTGATATACCCACTCAATGCCATGCTCTTTGGCCCAAATATCTATAAGGTTATTCCAGAAATGAGTCCCATTGTTTGACTCAATTCTCTCTGGGGTGCCGTGTCGCCACAAAATCTGTTTCTCAAGGCCCAGGATAGTGTTCCGGGCAGTGGCATGGGGCACAGCGTATGTTTCCAGCCACCCGGTGGTTGCTTCCACCATGGTAAGCACATGGCGCTTGTCTTGGCGGGTTGGTGGCAGTGTGATATAGTCAATCTGCCAGGCCTCCCCATATTTATACTTCAACCATCGTCCTCCATAACAAAGAGGCTTTAACCGCTTGGCTTGTTTAATTGCAGCACATGTTTCACACTCATGAATAACCTGGGCAATAGTGTCCATTGTTAAGTCCACCCCTCGATCACGGGCCCATCTATATGCTGCATCTCTGCCCTGATGGCCTGAAGTGTCACAGGCCCACCGGGCCAAAAATAATTCACCCTTATGTTGCCAATCTAAGTCCATCTGAGCCACTTCAATCTTAGCCGCTTTATCCACTTGTTGGTTGTTCTGGTGTTCCTCAGTGGCCCGACTCTTGGGTACATGAGCACCTACATGACGTACCTTCACCACCAGGTTCTGCACCCGGGCAACAATATCTTTCCACAGTGCAGCAGCCCAGATGAGTTTACCTCTGCGTTGCCAGTTGCTCTGCTTCCATTGCTTCAACCACCCCCACAGGGCATTTGCCACCATCCATAAGTCAGTATAGAGGTAAAGTACTGGCCACTTTTCTCGTTCAGCAATGTCCAGGGCCAGCTGGATGGCTTTCACCTCGGCAAACTGACTCGATTCACCCTCTCCTTCAGCAGTTTCTGCAACTTGTTGTCCAGGACTCCATACAGCTGCCTTCCATCTCTGATGCTTTCCCACAGTACGGCAGGAGCCATCAGTAAACAAGGCATACTGCTTTTCACTTTCTGACAGTTTATTATATGGTGGGGCCTCTTCAGCACGCATCACCTCCTCCTCTGGTGACATTCTGAAATCTTTGCCCTCTGGCCAGTCCATGATGACTTCTAGAATGCCTGGACAACTGAGATTTCCTATTGGAGTTCGTTGTGTAATTAGTGCAGCCCATTTACTCTATGTAGCATCAGTTGCATGATGTGTAGAGGAGACCCTGCCTTTGAACATCCAGCCCAGCACGGGCAACTGGGGTGCCAGGAGGAGCTGTGCTTCAGTGCCAATCACTTCCGAAGCAGCTCGAACCCCTCCATAGGCTGCCAGTATCTCTTTCTCAGTGGGGGTACAGCTGGCCTCAGATCCTTTGTATCCCCGACTCCAAAAGGCGAGGGGTCGACCTCGCGTCTCCCCTGGAGCTTTCTGCCAGAGGCTCCAGGTAGGACCGTTCTCCCCAGCTGCAGTGTACAGTACATTTTTTACATCTGGCCCGGTCCAGACTGGTCCAAGGGCTACTACATGAACTATCTCGTGTTTAATTTGCTCAAAGGCTTGTTGTTGCTCAGGGCCCCATTTAAAATCATTCTTCTTCCAGGTCACATGATAGAGAGGGCTTACAATCGAACTGTAATTTGGGATGTGCATTCTCCAGAACCCCACAGCACCCAAGAAAGCTCGCGTTTCTTTCTTATTAGTTGGTGGAGACATTGCTGTTATCTTGTTGATCACATCTGTGGGGATCTGTCTACGTCCACCTTGCCATTTTATTCCCAAAAATTGAATCTCCTGTGCAGGTCCCTTGACCTTACTCTGTTTTATGGCAAAACTGACTTTCAGCAGGATTTGGATTATTTTCCTCCCTTTCTCAAAGACTTCTTCCGCTGTATCGCCCCACACAATAATGTCATCAATGTATTGCAGGTGTTCTGGAGCTTGCCCCTGTTCCAGTGCAGTCTGGATCAGTCCATGGCAAATGGTAGGGCTGTGTTTCCACCCCTGGGGCAGTCGGTTCCAAGTGAACTGGACACCCCTCCAAGTAAAAGCAAACTGTGGCCTGCACTCTGCTGCCAAAGGAATTGAGAAAAATGCATTGGCAATATCAATCGTGGCATACCACTTGGCTGCCTTTGACTCTAGTTCATACTGAAGTTCTAGCATGTCCGGTACGGCAGCACTCAATGGTGGTGTGACTTCAGTCAGGCTACGATAGTCTACTGGTAGTCCCCATTCTCCATTAGACTTTCGCACTGGCCATATGGGGCTGTTAAAGGGCGAGCGGGTCCCGCTGATCACTCCCTGACTCTCCAGTCTACGGATCAGCTTATGGATGGGAATCAGGGAGTCTCGGTTGGTGCAATATTGTCGCTGGTGCACTGTTGTGGTTGCAATTGGCACTTGCTGTTCTTCGACTTTCAGCAACCCCACAACAGAAGGATCCTCTGAGAGACCAGGCAAGGTGGACAGCTGCTCAATTTCCTCAGTCTCCAAAGCAGCAATACCAAAAGCCCATCGGTACCCTTTTGGATCTTTGAAGTACCCTCTCTTGAGGTAGTCTATGCCAAGGATGCATGGAGCCTCTGGACCTGTCACAATAGGGTGCTTTTGCCATTCCCTCCCAGTCAGGCTGATTTCAGCCTCCAGCACAGTCAACTCTTGGGATCCTCCTGTTACTCCAGAAATATAGATGGGTTCCACACCTTGACAGCTTGATGGCATCAGGGTACACTGTGCACCGGTATCTACTAGAGCCTTATACTTCTGTGGGACTGATGTGCCAGGCCATCTGATCCACACAGTCAGTAAATCTGATTGTCCCCTACCTCCACCTGGCTGGAGGCAGGGCCCCTCTAGTGGTCATCACAGCGTTGGACACTTAAGTAGTGGCGAAAGGGATTATTCTTCATTATCACAGGAGCTGGAGTAAAATCAGCTCTTCCACTCCATCTGGGAAACTGCTCACCAGAGACTGAAGCCGTAGCTCTCATGGGATGATCAGTCTTGGCCCTTGCTCCCCTCTTCAATTCACTCACCCGTTCCTCCAAAGCTGAAGTAGGTTTTCCATCCCACTTTGTCATGTCTTCTCCATGATCCTGCAGGTGAAACCACAGGGTGGCCCATGGCCTATACCTCCTGTATCTCCTCTCTCGAAAAATAGGACGCCTTTTGTTAATAGCTGAGACGTGTGTTGGTACACGTGAGGAGCTGGATAAATCAGATAGATTCTCCCTCCATTGTCTGAGGTCCTGGGACAGTTTTTCCAAAGCTGAGATGATGGAAGGGGTGAGATTGTCTTCGAACTCTCAGAGCTTATGAACCATTTCATCCACTGTTAGTGGTACTATGTCATTCCAGGTTACTGTTGCCAATGAATGGGCATATGATGACAGTGCATTCCGTGTAAGTTTTCGCCACCTGGGTCGTGTACATTGAACTTCATCTGGATCTACGGGTATATCACCGTTATTCGGCTTGATGTGATAGATCATCTCTACGATGGTTGATTCCCTCAGAGACTGAATGCCTTTGTCTATAGTAGTCCACTTGGCCAAACAACTCATAACATCATCCTTGTATGGAAACCTTTCTTTCACAGCTGCCAAGAGCCATCTCCAAAGACTGAGGGACCTTTTTTCTCTTGCAATTGCTTTTTCAATTCCCCCTTCTCTAGCAAGTGATCCCAGCTGCTTGGCTTCTGTACCTTCTAGTTCGTGACCATCGGCCCCATTGTCCCAGCATCAGAGCAATCAGGTGATGATGTGCTCCCCTGGTTGACGGGTAAAATCACTTCGCATATTCCACAGCTCGGTTGAGGTCTGAGGTCGAGAAGTTACCTCTTCTTCTTTTTCTTCGTCATGTGATGATGACTCCTGATCAGATTCTGGACCGGGTGGTGAAAACATTGTTTCTTCATCTTGCTTCACCCTTCTTGCCTCTTTTTTGCTTTTTCTCTTGCGTACAGGGGCAACCGATATTGGTACGAATTGGTCCTCTGGTTTGGCTGCAGTGATCATCACTGTAGTTTGAGTAGCAACTGTACTTGTTGCTGGGGGTGGTGTAGCTGCTGTGCTTGGAGCTGGGGTAACCGCGCTCTCTGTTGCAGTTGAAGTTTGAGCAGCTGCTGTACTGGCCACTGGGGTAGCTGCGCTGTTCATTGCAGCCAAAGTTTGAGTAGCAACTGTACTTGTCGCTGGGGATGGTGAGGCTGCTGTGCTTGGAGCTGGAGTAGCTGTGCTGACTGTTGCTTTGCCCTCAGATCCACCTGTTGCAGAATGGCTCCAAGAGCAAGGCCATGGATCCTTAGAGGCCTTGTGCGAGCAAAGCAAAGTGTAGGCCTCACAGGTAAACGGAAACCGGATGTGGGAGGAGAATGTAAAGGAAATCGTGTGGAACTAACCAATACTGTTGTGACTAGTAGGCGTGGCTAACACCACGTGGATATAAGCGATGTGCGCCACGAATAAAGTAGAAGCTTATCACCCATATTGGGTTGGCGTGTCTTGCTTCTCCTCGCCACCAACAAATGGCGCCCGAACAGGGATGCGGAATACAGGGCCCCGGATAACGGGGACCCGGATAACAGGGCCCCGGAAAACAGGGACCCGGATAACAGGGCCCTGGGTAACAGGGACCCGGAACGGTGAGTGAGCGGCACCCGTGGCAGCGGCCGGGGAGTGTGGGCAGTGCTACTGCAGTGGCGTGACTGACCCGGGTGCTTGGACTGACCAAAAGGAGTCCACCGCTGGGGTGAGCCAGATACAGCTGCATCGGGAGGATGATCCAGTATTGGACGATCTGGAGACCGAGGTTACAGGATGATCCAGAAGAGGATGATCCAGAAAAGGCCGGCCATGAAAATGGACCGAGAGGTAGCCCTTGATTTATTACAGTACTTTTTAGAAAAGCAGGGAATTAAGCCTGATACTCTAAAGCAGCTAGCGGGTCTAGTGGCTGTAGGGAAGCCTAAGGGATTTTTTGTAGATCCTAATACAGTTTTTGAGGAGAGTGAGTGGCGAAAGTTTGGTGATGAGTTATTCGACTCAATGCTTGATGATGATAAAACGGCAAGGAAACTCGGTAAGCCTTGAAGAGAAGTAATAAATTGTATAAAAAAAATATAAGGCGGAAAAGAAAATTGCCGCTGTAGCAACAGAGAAACTAGGAACAGACATCCCCGGTCAGTTGAAGCTGGGGAAAGATTATAACTCGTTTCCCCCAACTTGCGGGGCGCCCCCCCCCCCCCCCCCTTCCTTTTCTCCCCCTCCTTCTTCATCAGAAGGTGCAGCGGAGGAGGTGCAACTCCCTGCTCCCCCACCACCCCAGTTGAGTTCCGAAAAGCAGAGGAATTCCGAAAGTAGGGACTTTGAAAAGGACAGAGAAAGTATATTAGAAGGGATACGCATGATAAATGTCGAGGAAGCTGAAAGGAAGAGGGTGGTGCCTTGGTGCCGGATCGATTGGGGTGTCATTTTGAAGCATGCAGTAGAAAATAGAGATTATGCCCTAGCGGGAGATTTGGAGGACCTGCGAGCCTTTCCAGTCCGGTATGAACCAGATGGACTGGGAGGAGCACAGGGAACCCATTATGCCCTAGATTGGAAATTTTTAACTCAGTTACGGAGTACGGTGAATGAGTCAGGATTGCATGGTGAGCCCACTAAACAGATGTTAGGTTATATATGGAGCGGTAAGGTTTTATGCCCTGAAGACATTAAGGGAATAATTAGGATGATCATGACACAAGCGCAGCAGTTATTGTGGCAGGTGCATTGGCAGCAGCTCTGTGATAGATCATCAAATCTGCCCAGAGGTCAAAATGACCCACTGTTTGGTGTCACAACAGAACAACTGATGGGAACTGGGCGATTTGCTACTATAGACATTCAAGTGCAAATGGGGCCAGACATTTGCCTGGAATCCATGCGTACTGCCCGGGAAGCCATTCAGAGGGTGCGCACGGCACCCCCCACCCCCTTGTGCATGTCCATTAAACAAGGGAAAGATGAACTATTTGCTGATTTTGTGGATAGACTAACCACAGCCATCAGCACAGCGGATACTCCAGATTATATGAGGGGTCCGTTGTTGCGCCAGTATGTCATGGAAAATAGCAATGCCTACACAAAAGGTATCTTAGTTACCCTACCCGCAGATGCCACCATAGAACTTATGTTAGAACGCATGAGCAGGGTGCCCGTAGAAGCTCAGGCACTATTTGTAGAAACTGTCAAAGCAATGGGAAAAGAGATAGCTCAGGCACAGAGGGAGGCAGCTCAGGCACAGGTACAGGCTTTTGCAGCGCTGGGTCCTCTCCGGTCCAACAATATAGTGCCGGCCCAACTAAGACGTGAATGCAAGCCGCCGCTTCATTGTTTCCGATGTGGCAGAAGACATTTGAAACGAAACTGCAGAAAGACTGTCTGGTGCTCTAATTGTCAGCGAAACAGCCACAGCACAGAAGCCTGCAGCTGTTCGGGAAACGGACAGACGAGTGCAAATGGCCGCCACGCGCAGATAACAATTGCGGCCCCCGTTCAGGCTGCCGCCTAGTGGCCAGTACCAACTGCGACATCACCAGCCGGGAGCTGCGGCCCGCAGCCAGCCTATGGCCCGCCACAAAAGGGAGCCTCGGCTTGGACCTGGCAACCACAATAGATGCGACCCTCATTGATCAACGGCCGTGTAAGATCCCCACCGCTGTACAGGGACCACTAATAATCAATGGACAGGCCCATGGAGCGTTGCTGCTTGGGCGATCCTCCAGTGGACTGAAGGGTCTGTTTATTTTACCTGGACTGATTGATGCAGACTTTATTGGAGAAATTTGCATTGTAGCTCAAACGTCATTTCCACCGATTCATATCCCAGAGGGGAGTAAAATTGCCCAGCTTGTCCCCTTGCCACAATTAACTGCTGCAATGCAAGATATTGGCCCACTGGCCAAGCGTGGGTCCCAAGGATTTGGCTCCATGGGAAGCCTTGTTATGTTAACTGTCCCAGTGACCACCAGACCCGTAGTTGACTCCACATGGTCTCGAGGGAATCAGTGCCTAAGTCTACCAGCATTACTGGACACTGGAGCCAACATCACCATAATAAACACTGACAAGTGGCCACACTGGTGGCTGTGCCACCCTACCTTTGGCGGGGTTGAAGGCGTTGGCGGTACTGCTTCTGTGCAACGCAGCTCTGACTTAACACAGGTGGCCGTCGATGGTCAGGTTGCCTCCATCTATGCAACCATCATGCCGTTGCCGAGTGGGGTCAATGCCCTAATCGGCCGAGATGTGCTAGACCAGCTGGGACTTGTGCTGACTAACCAACATTTTTAGGAGCGGTCGCTGCACAATGGACTTTCCCGATCCAGCTCAAATGGACTACTAACACCCCAGTGTGGGTCGAGCAGTGGCTGCTGAAAAAGGAAAGTCTAGAGCAAGCGCAAATTTTAGTGCAGGAACAACTACAGCAGGGACATCTACAACCTTCTATGAGCCCTTGGAATACACCGATTTTTGTCATAAAAAAGAAATCAGGAAAATATAGAGTGTTACAGGATTTGAGAGCTGTGAATGCACAGATACAAGCAATGGGTGCCTTGCAGCCAGGACTGCCCAACCCTGCTATGCTCCCTGAGGGTTGGCACCTGCTGATTATTGATCTCAAAGACTGCTTTTTCACAATTAAGCTGCATCCACTAGACACCGCACGATTTGCCTTTACCTTGCCAACGCCAAATAAAGCAGCACCTTTTTGCCACTTTGAATGGACTGTACTGCCACAGGGCATGAAAAATAGCCCTGCCCTGTGTCAATTGTTTGTGGCCAATGCGCTCCAGCCCCTTCGCCGAATATGGCCAGGAACATTAATTTATCACTATATGGACGACATTTTATTCGCCCAAAATCAACCCTTCACTACAGACCAAGAGACACTACTGGAGCAGCAACTGAGCAAGCAAGGACTCGTTATCGCTGCTGAAAAAATTCAGCACAGCCCTGCTTGGAAATATTTAGGCTGGCATATTACGGAGGGCCAAGTACGACCGCAAAAACTGCAACTTCACATTCAAATATCAACCTTACATGATGCGTAGCGCTTACTTGGAGATACCCAATGGCTACATCCTGTCGTGGGCATTTCAAACGATGACATTGACACCTTGAGACCCCTTTTACAAGGTACCGACCCAGCACAGCCAGTGCGACCCACGTCGGAACAGCGGTTAACAATTCAGCGCATTAGCACACAAATCGTACAGCGATGGGTTGACCGTCGGGACCCAGACCTTCCCATAGATCTTACAATACTACAAGGCCCTAAGCAACTTTTGGGTGCACTGATACAGTGCAAAAAGAAAAAGGGGGAAGAGGTGAAGATATTGGAATGGCTTTTTATTGCTATCCGGCCCAAAACTACTATTCAACAGAAAATTGAAAATTTAGCAGAGTTGGTTCAAAGGGGCCGTATGAGGGTGTTACAACTAACGGCCCAGGAACCCGGAACCATCTACTTGCCGATAAAACGGCGGGATCTTGAGTGGTATCTCCAGCATTCACAGGCGTTACAAACCAGCCTGCTGTCTCAGGCTGTGGAGCTCAAGGTAGAACAGCTGCAATCCACCACCCTGTGCTGGATCAGCCAGCAAGAATGGATCAAGATACCAAAAAGGAGTGAGCGTCCGCTGGCCAATGCAGTAACGGTTTTTACAGATGCCGGAAAGAAGTCTCAGCGTGCCGCGGCGACCTGGATGCAGGATGAGAAATGGCACCAGCAGATATTGGCCGTGGAAGCAGAGGACTCACTGCAAACCGTAGAACTGGCGGCGGTCGTTTGGACCTTTCTGAACTGGCATCACACAGAACTAAATGTAATCTCTGATTCTATGTATGTCACAGGTGTGATTCAGTGCATTGAGGATGCTCGACTCAGAGAGTGTCAAAACCGGCGGTTGTTTGACCTGCTGCGTCAGCTGCAGGCGGCCATTCACCAGCGGAAGTGTGCTTATGCCATCATTCATATACGGAGTCATAAATGGTCACAGGGGTTGGGGGAAGGCAATGATAGAGCAGATCAATTAGTTTTCATTGCTGCACCTCTGAGCAACTTCATAAAGGCCAGGGAAGCCCACAACACTTTTCACCAGAATGCCAAGGGACTATTCCACCAATTTAAGATTACAATGGAAGAAGCGAGAGGCATTGTTAGGGCCTGCCCCAGCTGTAGCCATAATGGACCAGGACTGGGGATTGGGGTGAACCCTTGGGGCTTGGGCCCTTGTGAATTGTGGCAGATGGATGTCACACACATGCAGCAGTTTGGGCGCCTAAAGTATGTGCATGTCACAATTGACACATATAGCAGATTCCTATGGGCTACAGCCCAGACAGGAGAAAAGGGTTCCCATGTAGTACGGCTAACTAGCTGCTTTGCTGTCATGGGAGTACCTCAGCAAATAAAAACGGACAATGGGCCTGCCTACGTAGGTGAGAGAATGAGCCAATTTTGTCAACAATGGGGAGTCAAACACGTGACTGGCATTCCCGATTCACCAACGGGACAGGCAATAGTTGAGCGGGCGAATCAGACCCTGAAATGGTACCTTGAAAAGTTCAGTGACATCCATGACGTGCAAGAAAGACTGTCCAAGGCATTGTTTGTTTTAAATTACTTGTGCATTTTTGCAGATCAGGACTCTCCCCCTGCTCAAGTGCACAGCCAAGTCGCGGCATCAGAGTTTAAGGCACCCATGATGGTCATGTACCGTGATCCCAGCACGGGCCTGTGGCAGGGCCCGGCAGAAGTGAAGTATATGGGGTGAGGTTATATGTGTGTGCTTACATCCACATGTACACAATGGGTCCCCGCGAAGTGGACTAAACCAGCGTCTTTCTCTTCCCCTGCTGTTCCTGATAGTAATGAAGACTCCAGAAAAGGCCAGTTATCTGCCTCCGCAGCCCAAGACCAATGTGTGGGTGACAATGGCTAATCTTACGGGACAGAACACCATTTGCCTCGCCTTATCTTCCCCTGGCAACCTGTTTTCAACCTGTTTAGTTGGTGTTCCTATAGATGACTGGCCCTGCCCATCCACCATACCTGTATGTAGTGCTACCAACCTCAACAGCACAACAGATAATTGGGACGCTTGAGTACCCTATTTGCCTATTGCCCCAAACGAGCCTCAAGAGTTAGAGTTATTAGGGGCCGTGCGAATGGATGCCTGTGTGACATTTAGTTGGACAAGCACCCAAGCCAAGGTAAATGGTACCACGACAAATGTAAATTCTAGTCTTTTAGTTTACAGGAATGCCAGCGTGTGGTGCAAGTATGCTTCCTACAACACTTCCCGATCTACCAATCATCCCCTGAAGTTGCCCAGTGGAGTGTTCTTGATTTGTGGCGATTGAGCCTGGCCTGGTATTCCCTCCAAAATAAAAAGGGGACCTTGATCGATTGGAAGACTGACACAGTTGACCCCAAACACCTCAGTGATTCTGGATATGTCTCGACAGCACCATTTAAGGCGCTTAAAACACTTTGTACATAGCTTTACTGCTAACTGTAGATCTGATGTAAAGTTTTGGTCACCTGACACTATTATAGCAGCTTCTTTTCTCGCACCAGGTGTGGCTTCGGCTGGGGCCTTGGCTCAGTTAAACAAACTGGGTTGCTGGCTTGCTAAGCAGACAAATGCTACATCAAAGGCAATTTCTGATTTGTTGTTTGATGTTGACTCTGTGAGATATGCAACACTGCAGAACAGAGCTGCTATAGACTTTTTGTTGTTGGCACAGGGACATGGATGTGAAGAGTTTGATGGAATGTGTTATATGAATCTTTCTGATCATTCTAATTCAATACACGCTCAGCTGAAAACCCTGGCTCAGCTTACTCAACAACTGCAAGTGAGCAATGACCTAGGGATAACTAAATGGTTGTCCTCATGGGGCATTACAGGTTGGCTTAAAACACTGCTATTTGAAGGATTGTGCTTATGTATCATTGTTATTTTAATCATTGTAGTTGTTAGACTTGCTTATAGTTGTGTAATGAAATAAGAGAACAGAATGACCCACAATGTTTTGCTCGCACAAAAGAAAAAAGGGGGAATTGTTGCAGAGCAAGGCCATGGATCCTTAGAGGCCTTGTGCGAGCAAAGCAAAGTGTAGGCCTCACAGGTAACCGGAAACCGGATGTGGGAGGAGAATGTAAAGGAAGCCGTGTAGAACTTACCAATACTGTTGTGACTAGTAGGTGTGGCTAACACCATGCGGATATAAGCGATGTGCGCCACGAATAAAGTAGAAGCTTGCTTATCACCCATACTGGGTTGGCGAGTCTTGCTTCTCCTCGCCGTCAACATCCACCGACATTCTTTTCCTTTTGAACGTGCTGGATAGTGTTGAACAAGGCCCTGTAAGCATAGGCCAAGCCCCAGCACATTGCCATGATTTGTCCATCTCTGGTATGGCCAGAATGACCACACACCTCATTTAAGTGTTTTACTAATTCTTCTGGATTTTGCAGTTGTTCGGTGGTGAAATTCCAAAGTACTGGAGGGGCTCACCGACCTAGGTACTTGCCCATACTATCCCACACACCCTGCCACTCATGACTGTCCAGCCTCAGGGAAAATCTCTTGGTCCTCCTACATCGTCATTTGACCCCAGACAAGACCCAAACCTGACTCTGCTTAACTCCTGAAATCAGTCGGGGGCAACACACTCTGTATGGGGGGCAACACACTCTGTATGCGTGCCAACATGGTGATCCCCATCACGATCAGCAAACAAGTCTCAACAGCATTAAAAGGCCATTCAAAAACTTCAAAACTCTCAAATGTAAATGATCTGGGGGGAGGACTGGGAGGGTAAAAGAATGTCTCCTTCACAGGTTGACTACCTGAGAAGGAGAAAAAAGAAGTGTAATTGCTAAGAACTTCTATTATATACCTCCCAAAGTATAAAGGTGGTGACCACACTGGGAACATAAGCCAGATCAGTTTCATGATCAATGATTCTATTGTATTACAAGTCATTACCATAAAGTACAATGAGACAAAAACCTTAGCCCAAGCCCCACACTTGAAAAACACTAATACAGCAAATACCGGATGGAAGTAAGGTGCGATATACTGAAACTGTGAGATCAAGAGGAACAACCTTGAGAGCCAATAAATCAGCATTGTGACTAGTGACTATTAATCTGGACAGATCTGTCGTTATCTCAACCCCTGGGGCCCCACATTGGGCGCCAAAAGAACTGTCATGGTTTAAACCCTAGCCAGACAGCTTGTTCACTCACTCCCAGGGAGTGGTGCCAGGCTGAGAGCAGTCAAGGCCCCCCCCCGCAGGGCTCTCCCCTTCCCCGCTCCCAGAGGAACAGGGAGGAGGATCGAAAGAGTGCAACTCCCACGGGTTGAGACAAGAACAGTCCCGCAACCAATGTACAACACAAATCACCACCACTACCACCACCAACAACAATGATAAGAGAAAATAACAAGGGAAGAGAATACAATACCACCGGCCAAGAAATGAGTCCAACCCAGAAGCCCCTGTCCTTCCAGGTAACTTCCAGTTACATCCTGGGCATGATGTGCTGAGGTATGGAAAACCTCTTTGGCTAGCCTGGGTCAGGCGTCCTGTCTCTGCTTCCTCCCGGCTTCCCCTCCTCCCTGGCAGAGCATGAGCCTCACAAAGTCCTTGGTCAGGGTAAACATCACTTAGCAACAACCGAAAACATCGGTATCACCAGCACTGTTCCCAGGCTGGAAGTCAAAACACAGCACTGCACCAGCTACCATGAAGGAGAAAAATGACTGCTACTGCTGAACCCAGGACACTTTCATGTTACCATAAGTAAAAAAATGGCTTTGCATAAAAATAAATGTTGATATGGACAAAAAGTCTTCATGCAGTTACTGCAGTTTTCCAGGATCTTCACTTTTTTGGTTACTGGAAAACAAAACTAAGAGAAATAAAATTAGTCTCTTTAAATTACTGGAGGGCCTTCTTAATTTCATTATGTACCAACTGCAAACATAGGTTACCTTCAGTTTTAGAAACAAAAGATTTATTCATTTCTGAGGGATGTGCATCTGTTTTCTTGTACCTCACCTGTCTTCTTAAATAGTAACAGCTAGACAATAAAAAAAGTCATTTTTGCACTCTGATTTCTTATTGTAAAGAAGGGCCAACCTTCTAATCATAACATCTTCTGTACCAAATTTAAGACAAAAAGGAATCTCAAGTTCTTGCTAAAAGACAAACACAACCTGCCTCAACATTTCTTCTTTACAGGAGTTATGATCAAGCCTTCCAGGTAATCCTACTCCCCCGAGGCATTCACAACACAGGAAATAGAAAGAAAAACAATGCCTTCCTTGTTAACTAGAAATTAAAACTCTATCTAGAAAGACTAAATATTCAGTAACAAAAGTAAATTGAAAAACCTGTATGCACACAAGTTACGGGATTAGATTTTGTCTAGATTTCTGAGCAAAGACATGCTTTTAGACTACATGCTGTAGTGTGTAAAAAGGAGGAGAAAACAACTTACTTTTACTTACCCCTTTTTTATACTTCAGGGGCATCATGTTACTTTTTTTGTTTGTAATAGGGACCTTCTTAAAGTATTTAACAGACTAGTCTGATCTCCCATAAAGACTGTAGTCTTTAATGTATCTGCCCCCAAGACACTGGAGCAACAGACGCATCTTCTTACACCTCTTTCATTCATTCATTACAGTCTGTGCCATTACTGATTCTATTCAAATCCTCAGCAAAGCACAACTAATACACCTCTAGAGGTCCTACACCTTCACAAATAACAGGTCAAGCATCAGAACTCTCTCACAACTGCAGCAATTCCAGTACTGATATCAGAACATTTCCTTACAGCTGTTTACTGGGGGGAGAATGGGACTTTTTCAAAGCAATATAGAAAAGCCCCATTTTAAAGCTTTTTTTTAGTTAAAAATCTGCTCAAGGAATTCTCACACAGTAAGTTCTCTACTCATAAATAACATCTATATCTAATTAATTAGCATGCAATGTTTTCATTTTAGCTTCAAATCTCCTTTTAACTAGAGCAAGATTGCCATTTTTATAAATTTCAGTTATAATCAAGTTCTCAAGTTCTTTGATCCAGCTGCTTAATGTACTTTTACATAAATATGAGTTTATTGTTATATATTTAATGTAGATTTATGGCTGTATGAGATTAACTATTTTACCATTGAAGTTTCTGGATGAAACAAAAAGAACTTGCAGATAGTTGAGAATAAGTCTATCCACATGTTTTCCAGTACAATAAATAGAAGGTAGTTTCTCCTTGATGCCAGTAAGACTCTTTCAATGTGCTCAGTAGATAAGTTTCAAATAGCAGCCACACAACCAGGGATAGCAGTTGTCATCTTCTCTCTTTGAAAGATATCTAGGGAAACTCAGTGCTGTTACTTTCTGGTCCACAGGAGAACAAAGACATTTCTAGAAATGGTCTTTAAAAAGCAATTTGATTTTCACTGCATACAGACAACTTCACAAAGCTGGTATGTAATGTACTAGCTCTACTCTGTTTCAAAATACTTACCGTGTTCTGTTCAATTTGCCACAAATATTTTTAGACATCTACTCAAGAAAGCAAAAAATGGTATTCTTTTCTGCATATTACTGTTACTATGAAAATGAAGAAAGGACTCTGGGCAACTTGCCAGTATCCTTTCAATTTTCACACCACCATGATAATATTTTTCCCAGTGTTTTTCAAGAAACTCATAGGATGATCCACGGCTAATGTTAGATGACGATAGTAATGAGCAGATTGCTAGTTCATCTGGTCTTCAGAAATTGCTTCAGGCCCTGCTTGTGAACAATCTCCTAAGAACACCCTGTTGCCTTACTATTTCAACATTCACTCACAGACATGCCACATTGCTCTTCATTGACTCTGCACCACCACTACTTTATTATTTTCTTTCTGAAGCCACAGAAAGCACCACTCTGAATACAACCCCCACTGAAAATCCAATAGATAGAAATCATTTGTATTAGAGAAGTGTTCTTCGTAGATATCAAACATTTGACTGCCTTGGGATTCAGAAGCTGCATAGAGTATATGCATGGTTCATCATCTACTGCTCTTCTTGCATGGTTCTTCATCTCAAAGCAAGAAAAAACTAAAACCATACAGTACAACCAAGTTGAATGTATGGAGTATGGTTTTCCACAGCATTCTCATTTGGTGACAACAGAGGTTTTGTCAGTTGTCAGTAAAAGTGGTATATTGCAACACCAAATTCTGGTACACAATACCTTTGTTTCATGGTTATAAAGAAATTATGTATTTTATTTTGTAACTCAACAATTAACTATTTTATAAAATCTTATTATTGCAGTAAATTAAAAATTCCCTGAGCTGTAAAAAGCACACTTTTCAGGGTCCCTTTTCATTGTTTTGAAAGAATTTTTATTGTAGAATTTGCTATTTAAGCATAATGTGTCATTTCTTGGGCTTTTAAGTAAAGTTGGCTGTTTAAAAATCACGTTTTTTTAATTTTCCAACATGGTCACATAACTCAGGAAATGACGTCACCCTCCTAGTGCCAGAAATCAGGTTGGAAGTCCTAAATCTCAGCACCCTTTCTCAGCCAGTGACGCAAGCAGCCTGCTGAAGTGAATGAAACCTTTGTCTCCAACCGGGATCTTTCATGGTTTTTTTTTTTTAAGAACTCTACAAAGCCTAGCTCCTGAAAACGCCCACAAAGTAAGCTTGAAAAGATAAAAATCTCTAAAGTGAAAAAATAGGTTTCAGAATAGGATTCAGACCTCTCAGGATTAACTGCTGACAACATCCCTGTGTTTTAAGTAGCAACTTATTTTTACTTAAAAACCAACCAACCAACCAACCAACAAAAACCACACACACACAAAAAAACCCAACACAAAAAATCCCCCCCAAAACACTATTTAAAATCTGATCCCTCATTTTGAAACAATTAACAACAAACGTGCTGATTCCGAACAGCAAATATGCCATGCAGTAAGTAATACCAACAGGAACACTGAGAAGCTGCTTCTTTCCCTAAGTCATATCAACAATTCAGGAAACACTTCAGCTGACGATTAACAAATCACAGCACAGTAATGTAAATGTAGCCACCTATATATGATTATAATTAATGAAGAGAAAAATTAGAGTCCAACCCAGGTGACTATCCAGTAGGTGTTTAGGGAAAGCTGCTCACTCTCCAGTATCTATTCATGTTTTTGCAAGTAACTCTTGCAGCATGAGATGGGGAGAGACCAAAAGCTACGCTGCCACCAAAGCAGTACCTGAGGCCATGTGTAAAAAAACCCACCAAGACATCTTTCATTTCTTCTACAAGTCTTCCCCCATTATCAAAATTGTATCAACCTGGGTTCAACTCAAACAGCTATAAATAATGTTTATGACACCGAGTCTTCACACTGTTATACCAGCTAACTGAATTCAGAATAAAAAGCCCTAACAGTTCAGTGATAACCCTTCAAGTGCATGAAACAACTTTAAGCAGCAGACCCAAACATATATCAATCCTTGTCTATCCACTACTGAAAATAAAACAAATTATTCACAACACCCAGATGACATTGCATAAATCACTGATGAAAGTCGCCATGACTTTTTAATCAACAGTGCATGCAGTGTGGGCTACTTGTGTAGCTCTTAGCATGTTTCAGTGAAGTTCCCCAGCAATACAGTATCCGTGTTTACAGAGCTAAAATTGTGGCACTGCAAGACATGAAATGCCACACATCAACTCCAGCTCTACAGCAGCTGAAGAGCCTGTGGGGAGCCACTTCAGATCTCAGACATTGCCATTTCCTGAAACATACAAAGAACACAAGGTCACACAATACCCTGGACCAACATGATTAAGAATACTCCTTTAGCAAATAAAAATCAAGTTCTGGCACTCTTTTGTTCTTTCCTTTCATCCCTAAAGCCCTGCACAGAAGTTTACTAGTTAAGAAATATTGCATAATTGTCTACAGCAGGAACATTTTATTTTTTTCTATCTTGTCATCAAAGGTACAACCCCTATTCATCTAAATATCATCCACACTTCTATAGAACTGTTGCAGCTTATGCCCAAGTCAAATGAGTGGAAAAGCATCAAAAGTCCTTTCATGGAGGTCAGTGAAAGAAGTGGTTTCCCAAACAGCTAGTTGTCTTTCTCCTCCCGTTAAGCAAACGTCCCAGGCTTTGATTACCTGTGTCAATGGTACTTTCTTTACACTAAGTTATACCCCAAACACAGGGAAAACCAATACAGGTTGCCCCTGGGTAATCCCAAATCGGCCATTTCCAGTATCACTTGGACACAAAGGGGCACAGCAGCCACGGTACAGTTCTGCCCACCTATCACAAAAATTCACCACTGCTCCCTGTCAACCAAGAGAATCTAGGACACAAAGTACACAATTACAATGGTAAATATTTATTCATGCACATAGGGTGTCCCAGACAAACTGGAGCACCCCAAATGTTCTTTTACACAGGGTTCTTATACCCTTCAAGTGTTCAGGTACAACACAAATAGACTGATCACTAACACCCACACTATTGATTACTAATCATAGTAAAACTCAGTCATGCAATTACATTTTTGCAGCATTCCTGCTGCTTGTCTATGTATTCAGATGTCCCTGGAGTCTGTCTTGCTATAGTTACTTATGTATGATACCAGACCACACTAAGAAGGTTTCAAAGACATGTCAGAGGGGCTAGGATACTGCCGTTATCTTGGTTATGCAGGTGTACCCTTTATCCTTAATGGACAGCTTTAAGCTTCCAAGAAGCAAAGTCCTTATTTTCAGGGACAGGTTGTTCTTTAGTTTGTTTTACTTAAGTGTGAACAATACTAAAGCATCCAGTAAAATTCCACTACATCATTACATTACAGTGTATAATCTGAATATACAAATTAACAAAGTTAATATTCCATCAATCACACTGTAAAGACCGATTGATACAATCATTAGGGAAGGGAAAGTTTGTAAAACCTTCCAAAGGGCTGCGGCTTCAGGCAGGCAGTGGGAAGGCACCTGGGCTCACTGCCATCCTTTCTTACACAGGCAACAGCAGATTGTGTCATTTCTACTTTTAACTTGTGCCAGCACAGCAGACAGGTCCCATTCGTAACCTCTTTGCTAGGTTAAACTGTCCTGCAGAAACATCCCACGCCTTTACACCAGCCTTTGTCAAATCCCACCGACAACGTATTTTCACCTCACCGACTACAAGCCACTGACCAGAAACCACGAGGCTGTTTTCACCTTGCTCTATACAGCCTCTACATTCAAACTACAATACAGCTGCCCGAGCCCACCGGTGCGAGAAGCCGGCAGGGGAAACCTGCCCTTCCCCTCAGGCCGCTGCCCCTGGAGGGAGAGCAGAAACCGCTATTAACGTCAGGCCAGCTTCACTTTCAGTACTGCCGCCTTGCAGAGCTCTTTTACTTACCACTTTATTTGTAATTGAGCCATTTGCCAGGAGATGGCAGCATAAGATAAAATATCCCTGAATTTTGGTCCCAGCTGTTAACTGAAAATTGGTGTCCCCGGCATGGAAATGCGGGCTTCCTAGGTAGCCTTTTACAGTAAGATCTCGATTTACAGAAGTAAGCGGTGGGCTACAAACCCCTTCGACTTACCTTAGTTATTAAACGACAAGGTTGATAGCAGCAGGTAGAAACCAATTTGTTTAAAGCATGTTCAGGTTTGGTGACAGCAAAAGCTGCAGTCACATAAGGGAGCGTGAGCCAGGATCACAGGCCAGCCATCGCTTTTCCTGGTTGAACTTTGTGAGGCTCTTGCTAGCACACTCTTCCATCCCGCAGAGTGACTCTCCCTTCCAAAGTGTCCACCTCCCGACGCAGTTTGGTACTGCTGGAAGACTTGGTTAGGGTACACTTGATCACATCTTCCAGATCATTTACAGAGTATTAAACAGCACTGAAGCCAATATCAATCCACTAGTGACAGACTGCCGCTTTGAAAAGGAGCTGCCTTCTCACCACCAGCTCCTGAGGGCAGCTGGTAAGCCAGATCCTCACTCACAGCACAGACCACTTATCCACTTATACTATATGTATCAGTTTCTTGAGGAGGAGATGTGGGAAACCGTACGGACAATGTAAATCACTCTCCCCATACCAAGTGAGCAGGTCACTTTGTCATAGAAGGTGATCAGGTTTATCAAGTACAATTTGCCCCTACTGAATCCGTGCTGGCTTTTCCCAATTACACTCTTCATTTGACCTGTGATAGCCCCCAGGAGGATTTGCTCCATAACCTTCCCAGGGATGGAAGTCTCAGGTACCACTGGAATACCATCTCAGATACCACTGGAAATTCTGGAATTTCTAAAATAAAAAGATATGGGGAATGCTAATCTGCCAGGTCAACAGTCTGGATAAATTTAAAAAGAAACATATTCATAACTGATAAACTGGTATTCTGCTGAAACACTGTGCTGTAAATTCTTCCACGTTCTAAATGGAGTTTCATGAATAACACTTGACCAGAATAGCAAGAAAATAACTAACTTTTATACCTTCATATGCAGTAGGCAGAAGAGAATCATACACTGAGCCTTTATGTAAACTTGGACAATTTGACCAATTACAAAGAAATGTGTACTATAATAGCTCTCTATATATCTGACACAAATTTATCAGATTTATGGTATAAATATATCTGATTTATGGTATGAATTAATTTTTTTGTGCTTACCTCAAATATCAAATGCCAATTTGATGCTTCTGGGTCAATTAATTAGTTGTATTAGTTGCAAGCTTACTTAAATTACCCTTCTCAATATATTATGCTTAAAGAATAAATTATTCATCTCACAAAACTTGGCTGAAGAGTCTTGCCTCTTCCTAGCCACAGTATTTACATCAAAGCAACAAACAAGCACCACAATATTTGTCTTAATTAATTAAATGATGAGGAATAGATTCAAGTATGCCTAAAAAAAGATACATGACAAATTGTAAGCTATACAACTCTGGGATTCAGAAAGCAAAGACACACATCTCCAGGAGGTATGTGCTATTGTACTATCACCAGAGGACTATGCTTTACAACTTTCTTTTGAGTTATCTTACTGTCTTTTGAGCAGAAGATAGATTTTTCAGTTTGGAAATAAGAAATACACTTTTGTGTGCTGGACTTGACTGTGTGTGACTGAAGCATGTTAGTAAGCCCACATTTATTCATGTGTAAGTGAATGCCTGGATCACGTATTTGTGTGGAATATTTTAGTGTCTGATTTCTTCTGTCACCTGTTATAACAAAACTCAATAAAACCTATTTCAGTTTAGGAAAAAAAAATGCATGCTGACTAGCGACAGAAAGCAGATGTTTGGTGGGACACTGCTAGCAATGGTTTATATAAATTTGTCTAACTTGATAGCTGCAGGTATAGGTTAAAAATTACAATTTTTGGTTAACTGTTTCCCCTTGGGACATTCTATTTTCATCTTCAGTGCGCATGCTTAACCAAAGTTTCATAGGTTTTGCTCCTTTTTTTATTTAAAAAAACATACAAGAGCATAGAAATGTTAGGTGTTACATGGGACCTTGATTGCACATATATTCATCAGTTGCCCTATTAATATTTTTTTCCATAAAACCATGCTTTTCCACTCATTCTTAAAAGACAACAAAACAACAAAACCACAGCAAGCTCTTTAAATCACATTTTCCTTATATCTCTAGCTCACCTACTTAACTACCAAACCTTACTGTTTATTCTGTAATGGCATTTGTTGTGCTTTGCTTTGAAGAAGAGAACGTTTGTCCGTTTCTAAAACATAGTTCAAGGTAATCCTGACATAAACAACATACCTCAAAAATCCCTGAGGTGAAAGGGACTGGAGTCTTAAAAAATGTTTTTATAACATGTCGTCAGACCATGTAAACACAATAGGCCAGGTTCTACCTGAAATTTGAGTTGATTTGCACTTGCTAACAGCAAATTAATTTGATTTGGTAATCTTCCCTCAGCAGTACCTACAAAGGGTCCCTGAAACGATGAACTTTACACATTTTACCTAAACCACCTGCCTGCTGCAACCACGCCAACAAAGCAGCACTCGGGGAAACTGCAGCACAAAGCGATGCTCAGTGCAGCTGCAGGGCAGAAGGCAAGGACAGAGCTGGCACAGCACTGGGGTAAAGGCAGAGGTAAATTTGTCAGGTAATATTTGGTTTTTACAAGCTGGTTCAGGGAATGTTTCATGGTTCACGTAGGTGTCTTCCATTCTTATACATATTTTTTTGTTGAAGGACATACATTATTGTTGGACATTCTCACTATTTAAGTGGCATTGCGGATAGTTATGACATCTGAGAACACACAATATCTGAGCTCCTTAGCTGTTGGAAGAGGTTGTATCATCAGTTTAGGCCTGTGATATTTTGGAATTTTTGCATCTTATACATGAAATTTACCAGCAGCACATTATGTTCTGACACCTCACTTCAGTGGACTAGGTCAGAATTTGGATTTTATAAATAGAACTTTGTGACTTTATCACACATGATCTTTAGGATCCATCTTTTGGCTTTGCAGTCTACTAAAGTGCCACAGCTAGAGTCACCAGGCATATCTCCAGTGAATAGTGAAGAAAGGAAACAGAAGCTGTAGGAAGAAGCTAGAGTTTCATTGTTAGAGAAAATGCTGTAGGTGAAGAGGACTTTGTTCTTATTTGCAGACAAACACAACTAAAAACTAGGTCTGATATTCAAAGCTGGTTCAGTGCAGTTTTGTATGAACATTTCCAATAATCAATACATTGGTGTATAAAAATAAGCCAAAACACCAGTCATCCCTAATTTGGAGAACGTCCAATCTATACTCTTTACCTTGTTAATCTGGTTCACTTCGCATATGCTACTATTGAAAGCAGTTTACCCATATTCGGTCAATTGCTGAGGTGAGTAGCTCGAGAGAGGACGCCTTGAACACCGGAGCGGGGGGAGATCAGCGTCCAGGAGCCTCAACTCAGAGCGACAAGAGCCACCGAGGGAGCCTCAAGTCCTCGACAGGACCTGCCCAGGAGCCGGCAGCTCAGCTGACGAGAGCGAGCAGCTGACTCACAGGGGGCGGAGCCTGAAGCAGCGGCACCAGCCCTGAGTGGGTAAAAACCTGCCCCAGGGAGCGCGGTGAGGCTGTTTGCGCGGGCAGGCGAGCGGGATGGTGAGCATGCGTCGTATGATCAGGGCCTGGTCTGGGAGCTCTGCTCTGGCTGCCCCGGCGGTGGCCAGCACAGGCACCAAGACAGAGCCGGTGAGAGGGGAGGCTGCAGTGCAGAGCTCGGGGTGTAGAGAGTGCCTGCACCGGTCTGGTGAGGGGAGGGTGCACAACGGGCAGGGCTGCACTCGGTGCTCCCTGGTGGAGGTGCTCCTGCAGCAGGGGCTGAGCTGCGGGATGCTGTTAATAGGCTGCGAGATGTCAGGGAAGCTGAGAGGAAGCAGGAATGCTTGCTCCTGGCCCAAACTGTGCAGGGGCCTCGAGCTTCACCTCTACCTCATGAAGGAAAGAAGGAGGCCGTTAACCTGGGAAGCTCGAAATTAGTGACCAAAAAAAAAAAAAAAAAGGACAACCAAAAGCAAGGGACTTCCCCCTAAGTCCCCTGTCCCCACGCAGAACCACTTTGCTGTCCTGCAAGGGGGCTAATGAGGAAGTGCACTCGAGCCAGAAGCAGCCGGCTGATGCACTGCTAAAGAAGATCTCTACTGGTGCTGCTAGGAAAAAGCGGCGGGTCGTAGTAGTAGGGAACTCTACGCTGAAAGGGACAGAAGCACTTGTCTGCCGTCCAGGCACTGTATCAAGGGAGCTGTGTTGCCTACCGGGGGCACAGATCAGGGATGTGGCAGAGAGGCTGCCTGCTCTAGTAAGTCCCATGGACTATTACCCACTCCTGGTGATACATGTGGGTGCTAGGGATATAGATAGTAGTAGCCTGGGGAACATAAAGAAGGACTACAGAGCCCTGGGGGAGGTGGTTAGGGGCTCTGGAGCTCAGGTGGTCTTTTCATCAATTCTCCAGGGTGCAGGGGAGGACCTAAAAAAAGCTATAAGTATTGGCCAGTTTAATAAATGGTTAAAAGGGTGGTGTCACAGTCAGGGGTTTGGGTGTCTTGAACACGGGATCCAAGCTTGTAGGCCAGGTCTAGTGGGGGCTGGTGGAGCTGGTCAGGGAAAGAGCAGTTTTGGTAGGAGGCTTGCCAGAGTGGTCAAGGAGGCTTTAAACTAGATGTGTTGGGGGAGGGGGGCATTATTCCATTCCTACACACCCAGTCAGTTGCCAGAACCTATAATAAATGCTCGGAGCAATGTAGAGATATTCCAGCCGCTCCAGCCAATGAGCTGGCTTCATTTGGAGCTTGGCTCAGATGCCTCTATACAAATGCCTATAGCACGGGGAACAAACAAGAAGAATTAGAGATGTGTGCACATCTACGGGGGTATGATATAATAGGCATCACAGAAACATGGTGGGATGGCTCCTACGACTGGAGTGTTGGAATGGAAGGTTACAGGCTCTTTAGAAAAGACAGGCCTGGCAGGCGGGGAGGGGGAGTTGCCCTTTATATTAGGGATAGGCTGGAGAGTATGGAACTCTGTCTGGGGACAGGTGAGCAGTCCACAGAGTTCGTGGGTCAGGGTTAAAGGGAATATAGCTATGGGAGACATTACTGTGGGGATCTGTTACAGACTGCCTGATCAAGGAGAAACTGCAGATGAAGCAGTCCATAGACAGATGGGAAAAGCCTCATGCTCGCAGGCCCTTGTTCCCATGTGTGACTTCAACCACCCTAACATTTGTTGGAAGGACGGTACGGCCTGGCACAAGCAATCCAGGAGGTTCCTCGATTGTGTAGAAGACAACTTCCTTCTGCAAGTAATAGAGGAGCCGACAAGGAGAGGTGCCATGCTTGACCTCGTGCTCACCAACAGGGAAGGGCTCGTTGGAAATGTGACGCTCCAGGGCAGCCTTGGATGCAGCGATCATGAGATGGTCGAATTTGAGATCCTCAGGACAGTGAGAAGAGTGTGCACCAAGCTCACTGCCCTGGACTTCAAAAGTGCAGACTTTGGCCTCTTCAGGAACCTGCTTTGGAAGGTTCCATGGGATACAGCCCTAGAGGGCAGGGGGGCCCAAGACTGTTGGTTGATATTCGAGGATCACCTGCTGTAAGCTCAGGAGTGTTGCATCCCAACCAGAAGGAAGTGCAGCAGGAGGGCCAGGAGACCTCCTTGGATGGATAAGGAGCTCCTGAGGAAAATTCAATTGAAAAAAGAGGCTTACAATAAGTGGAAGCAAGGACAGGTGCCATGGGAAGAGTACAGGGATGTTGTCTGAGAAGCTAGGGACCAGGTTAGGAAAGCTAAGGCTCAGTTAGAATTAAATTTAGCTAGAGGTATTAAAGATAACAGGAAGGGATTCTACAGGTACATAGCAAATAAAAAACAGACTAGGGAGAATGTAGGCCCCCTCAGGAAGCTCTCGGGAGAACTGGATACACAGGATTTGGAGAAGGCTGAGGTTCTGAATTACTTCTTTGCCTCAGTCTTCACTGGCAAAGGCTTTGACCACACCACCCAAGTCTTGGAAGGCAGATGCAGGGACTGTGAGAATGAAGACCTTGCGCCCACTGTAGGAGAGGAACTGGTTTGAGACCATCTTAAAAATCTGAACGTGCACAAGTCCATGGGTCCTGATGAGATCCATCCATGGGTCCTAAAGGAGCTGGTGAATGAAGTTGCGAAGCTGCTGGCCATCATATTTGAGAAATGACGGCAGTCAGGTGAAGTTCCCAATGACTGGAAAAAGGGAAATATAACCCCCATTTTCAAGAAGGGGAGAACGGATGACCTGGGGAATTACAGACCAGTCAGTCTCACCTCTGCGCCTGACAAAATCCTGGAGCAGATTCTCCTGGAAGGCATGCTAAGGCACATGAAAATCAACAAGGTGCTTGGTGACAGCCAGCATGGCTTCACTAAGGGGAAATCCTGCCTGGCCAATCTGGTGGCCTTCTATGATGGGGCTGTGGAACTGATGGACAGGGGTAGAGCAGTTGATGTCATCTACCTGGACTTGTGCAAAGCTTTCGACACTGTCCCACACACCATCCTTGTCTTGGAGTGACATCATTTTGATGGATGGACCACTCGGTGGATAAAGAACTGGCTGGATGGCCGCATGCAAAGAGTTGTGGTCAATGGCTCAGTGTCCGGCTGGAGTAACGAGTGGCGTCCCTCAGGGATTGGTGTTGGAACCGGTCTTGTTCAACATCTTTGTCACTGAAATGGACAGTGGGATTGAGTGCGCCCTCAGCAAGTTTGCCAATGACACCAAGCTGTGTGGTTCGGTTGATACGCTGGAGGGAAGGAATGCCATCCAGAGGGACCTTGACATTCTTGTGAGGTGGGCTGATGCCAACCTCATGAGGTTTAACCGTGCCAAGTGCAAGGTCCTACACCTGGGTCGCAGCAATCCCAGGCACAGCTACAGGTTGGGCAGAGAAGAGATTCAAAGCAGCCCTGCGGAGAAGGACTTGGGGGTGTTGGTTGATGAGAAAATGAACATGAGCTGGCAGTGTGCGCTCCCAGCCCAGAAAGCCAACCGTATCCTGGGCTGCATCAAAAGCAGCGTGACCAGCAGGTCGAAGGAGGTGATCCTGCCCCTCTACTCTGCTCTTGTGAGACCTCACTTGGAGTATTGTGTGCAGTTCTGGTGTCCTCAACATAAAAAGGACATGGAACTGTTGGAACAAGTCCAGAGGAGGGCCATGAGGATGATCAGGGGACTGGAGCACCTCCTGCATGAAGATAGGCTGAGAAAGTTGGGGCTGTTCAGCCTGGAGAAGAGAAGGCTTCATGAAGACCTCATAGCAGCCTTCCAGTATCTGAAGGGGGCCTATAGGGATGCTGGAGAGGGACTCTTCATTAGAGACTGTAGTGACAGGACAAGGAGTAACGGGTTAAAACTTAAACAGGGGATGTTTAGGTTGGATATAAGAAGGAAATTCTTTCCTGTGAGGGTGGTGAGGCACTGGAATGAGTTGCCCAGGGAGGCTGTGAATG
The DNA here is from genome assembly GCF_033815535.1 of Pezoporus flaviventris. NCBI lineage: Eukaryota > Metazoa > Chordata > Aves > Psittaciformes > Psittacidae > Pezoporus > Pezoporus flaviventris. Next base: position 16,017,245 of record NW_026892595.1, read on the forward strand.
CTCCATCCCTGGCAGTGTTCAAGGCCAGGTTGCACGAGGCCTTGGGTGATAGGTGGGGCGTAAGGTGTCCCTGCCCATGGCAGGGGGTTTGGAACTACATGATCTTAAGGTCCTTTCCAACCCTAACGATTCTATGATTCTATGTTTAGCTTATTTGAATTCAATGAGTGTTAGAAAGTTAATTTTTAAAGCAGCTGTTAGCCTGACTCTTGTACACTATCTCACATTCTTAGGCAAGTGAATGTTACTGGCCAATTCTGAGCATTAAGAAAGTTTACTTAACTAACCAAGTTGTGAATTCCACTCAGCTCAGCCTGCAGAAATTATAAAATGGGAATTTATATAGCTTAAGTAGGAAATCATACTGTATGGATTTTTTTTTTTTTTTGACTCCTAGGAGAAAAAGTCCTATTTTTCTAACATTGAGAGAATATGGAAATATTATTCCCTGGGATATTTTATCCGGTAGTAATTTCCACAGTGCTCTATTATAGTTTGTCACTCTGATTTTCATGATGTTCGTTGTCATGAATCAGGTGTTCAACTAAAATCCATTAGAATTACATGGATATAAGTCTGTGAGAGGTAAATTAGGCCCACTGATTCTTATCATTAACTCAAGAACCCATTTAATTATGGGATTTGGGAAGTCTGTAATTATCTTTTAAATGGAAAATTTACTGATTAAGAAATTAGTGTCATAGTGTCATGCATGTATGAAATTTTACTGACACCTAACAGCTGGTTCTCTGATAGTGGCCTCCATCAGCCAAGAGGAATGTCACTGACACATAAAAGGCAATTTATTTTTCCCTCAGGGGCCTCTAGGCCTTTGTAATTGCTGGGGAAAACTTCCATTTGGACAGGATTTGTGTGATGTACTTTCTTTTACTGACTTGAGGAATGAACTTTTTAAGGAATGAACTCAAATAAATTTGGATTTCTATAAAAACATTTCCTCTTTAATTAATTCTTAATTTCATTTTAATTTGCTGCTTTTCTCTATACATGCTTTTCCTCTACTGAAATAGCAAAGACTGAGAGAACTTTAACTGAAACAGATGTTTGGAACAAAGTATATACAAACAGTTCTCATTCCCTACCATTGATGATGTTTTCTTCTTTTGACAATGGTATTTATTTATTTTTAAACTAAAGGCTGAGGACACGGTTTTCTAAATACAAGAATGCACACTGTGTGTACTGATCAGCAAATTATTTCAGACTTTTCCATGAAATGCAGTGTGTTTTAGAAGTGGAAAATCCTTAAAAAATCCAGATTGTAGGTTTAGTTTACTTTGACAGTAATATGGCTATGGAATTCTGCTGCTAGAAGCCCTGATATTTTCCATCTTGGCCCTGGTCAGTAATACTGTGCAAATAATGTTTTCTTTTGGCATTTATTCTGTTTTGGGTGTGTGCGGTCTTTGCTGGAAAATTCAAGCAAGCAAAGAATGTATACTAAATGAACTGCATTCAAAGGATCAGCACAGCTGAGATGATTCAGTTGGTTGAAAGTTGATTCAGAAAGATTTTAGATTTTGCATATAATGAAGCCAAATGATTCCAAATGCAGAATGAGGATTCTGTTTGCATGCAGCTGTTCATTAACAAAAAAAAAAAGAAAAAGAAAAAAGGCTTTCCAAGAATGTGTAAGCCTGTGCCATCTATCACACCATCACAAAAGGAACCGACTTCAGGGGCCGCTGAAAGAAAAAGCACAATATAACATGGAATACAAATAGCTATTAGCCTTGCAAGGCACACATGTAGCAGACAATATTAAGTAAACCCAAGATACTGCTTTGTACCGAATGCTGAAGTATAGAAGTTGTTTTAGCATTTAATTGCCACGTGCCGTATTCCCCACTGTGATTTTAACACACCTATTTCTGGCACGATGGGTGCATATTAAGTAATTTAAAGGGGAGGGGGGAGAGGGCTACACATCCTTTGTTGTCATCCTTACATAGCCTGCGACCCACGCACAGAAAGCTTGTGCTTTTACTTCCAAGCTTTAGACCCACGCTGTAGGAAGCTTGCAATTTAGTGAGCCCCACGCAGGAGCAAGAAAACACTTCGCAAACCAAAACTGTCAGAATTAGCCTTGTAGCCAGCAAGGCTGGATTTGCGAGGCAGCAGAAGGCTGCGCTCTAAAACAACTCAGGTACTGCCTGATCAGCCCTTTGCATCAGAACGACAGCAAATTACAGGCGTCTCGATAATGCAGTTCCTTTGTGTGAAAAGAAAGCCCCCCGCCCCTCTGTTTGCAGGAGCGAGCAGCGCTGTGGAGAGGGGTGTGCCCACCGGTACCCCCTCCGCCGCGGCAGTCCTGTCCCGCCGCAGGTGCGTGCCCCCGGTGGGCCGGACGGGGTGCAAGCCCGTGGCTCTGGGGGGGGCGTGAAGAAGGCGTTTCTTTCTGACCGGGGACACCGGCGGCGCTCGGAGCGGCCGGGACTGTGAACAGAAGGAGGGGCAGGCAGCGGTAACGTCACTTTCCCCGGCCGCGTGTTACGTGGGATGAAGATGGCGGCGCCGATGGCCGCGCCACGGCAGCTGTCGTCGCTGTGAGGCGGGACGGGACAGCGCAGCGAGAGTGTGCGCCCCGGCTGAGGGGAGGAGGCGGGGTGGGCCCCGCCTGCCGTCGCCGGTAACATTCTGCTCTCCCGCACAGGCGCTATGGAGGACGAGGAGAGGCTGAAGAAGCTGGAGGCTGGGAAAGCCAAGGTACGAGAGGGCGGCGGCGCGGCTGCGGAGAGGCTGGGGAGGACGGTCAGCCAGCCAGCTACAGCCAGCAGGGCCGGGCGGCGGCGTATGGCTGCGGCGGGGGCTCGGCGCGGGGCTGCGCTGCGAACAAAGCCGCGGGCGGAAGAGGCAGTGAGTGCCATCCTCCCTGCGCTCCCCCCGCCGGCCTCGGGGCGAGCGACGTTTAGCGGCAGGGGTGCGGGAGCCGGTGACAGCGGGCCACCAGTGTGCATGCTACAGGTGCCCGTCGCAGGGCCCGGCGGTGGCAGCCTGGGCAGGGCCCGCTCCGCTGGTGGTGCCTGCTGGAGAAAGAGCCGAGGAGGAGGAGAGCTAACCTCCCTACTGCTTCACGCCCGGTGCACGGATTACCTTTTGCCTCTTAAGCCTGGGAAACTCCCTGTAAATCTTTAAGGAAATTGATAAAACCGACAGCTGTTCTCAGTGTGGTACTAATACCGGGAGAGAGCCTTAGGAGACACAGGATTATAGATGTGGTGAAGTGTGTTTGCCTGTTGTCTGAAAATGCTGGATAGCAACGTGGATCACCCGCAGGACTCCACCGCCACCTCAGGGGCGATGGGGCGGCTCAGCCAGTACCCGGCGGGCTTCCCCCACCGTTAATAGGGGAGTTTATAACTTTACTTCTTAAGTATGGCTCAGTGCACACTGGCTACAAAGCACTTTACCTTCTGGGCAACAGACTGGAGTTCCCGTACTTGTAGGAGGACCTCTACTTCAAAGAAAGCTTCGGTGTAGTCAATGAGTTAATTAGGGGCATTTGTAGGAAAATGAGGTAAAATTATGTTTTGACATGAGGTATAGTCTGGTTCCTTCCAGCAGTCTAAATGATTAGAAGGTTGGTCCATCAGTCATTCATGCTGAAGATAAACATGTAACTCATCTGGAGCTGATAGTACAGGCAACAAGAAGACAAGCTAAAGAAGAAACTACAAAACATCATAATTGCCTTGTTTATGTGGTCTGTGGAAATGGTAGTGTAGTGTGGCTGAGAAATATTGAACAGGTATTTTGCTGTATTAGACAAAAACTTTGTAACTTAGTGTTTCCTTTTCCTTTGAAAAAGTGCTCAAAACATACCTTGGGAAACTCTCCTAGACAGAGCTGCATGTTCACATAGGAAAACCTGTTCTGAAATGCTTAGAGCCAGAATGGTGTTTACACAGCGTTATGCAGCACTATTATATACTGCACTATTAAAAGGCACTGGGACGGATCAGGAACTGGTGTTAGTATAGTCTGTCACACCCGGGTTGGCTAATTCTTTTGCAAATAATTAGTAATTCCCAAAGAAAATGGTTGAAGTAAATCTGCCAGTATGATAAACCACAGAGAAGAATTTATCGAGTGAGTTTATATGTTTTTGTCCATGTAGGCATGGAAGTAACACAGAAAATAACAGTTACTGAAAGAGAGGCACTGAAACAGGTTGCCCAAAGAAGTGGTAAATGCTCCATCCCTGGGAGTGTTCAAGGCCAGGCTGGTCAGAGCCTTGGGCGACATAGTCTAGGGTGGGATTGGAACTAGATGATTTTATGGTGCTTTCCAACCCTAACTATTCTGTGATTCTATGAAAAGCCAGTACTCTAGCAGGAATTCAGTGGCACCCTTTTTACTTAGAGAAAAGATGGCTACACACTTTACTAACTTCTTTTGCATTTTAAGAGCACTGTCGTAACTCTCAGCCTTCTAGTAGTCATTTCTGACGAAAATTTAATGATGTTCTTGTAAGTAAGTATTTCCCTGAAGGCTTTCATATTCTATGCTTTTAAACATCCCTTGTGATTTAAGTCATAATAACTCTTTAAAGCTCTATGTACTTTACATGGGAAGGGACTGTAGAAACTGTCAGTTTTTCAGATTTGTCATCAGTGTTCTGTAGACTGTTTGCCCCTTTTTTCACATGAGTGATGTAATTAAATGTGTTGTACTGTGGAGACTAGGTCACAGACAGGAAAGAAGAAACTCTGTTAGCAGAGAATAGAAGCGGGAGTTGCTCTTACAGCTGCTTTTCTTTTTCAAGGATACAGACACATTCACAGTAGCATAATCACTATGTCTCCTAAAACTGGTTGGCTCCAAATGAGTATTTTCTGCAAACCACAGTAACAGGCGTCCAAAAAAATTTTGAACCTAACCACTGAGTGTTGTTTAAATAAAATAGCTGGGAAAGTGTATTAAAGTCCATGTTCTTACTGTGCTAAATGCACAGATATTGCTATATTGCAGATACCTTGATCATCCACCTGAAATTATACATTTTAAATATAAATAAGATACAACATAAACTGCAGGATGAAAGTAGCTAATTGGGAGACTGGTAAATGAGTGTAGTAGGTGCCATGGAGGTGGCTGGTACGTTGCTAACAGTGGAGTTATTATTCAAAATTGGCACTTAGGTTCTTGCTTGGGTTGGTTTGTTGAGTTTTCTTTAATCAAAAAGTAGATAGCTAACTACTACCAAATCTCAGTGTGGGAGTTTTAAGCAATATGAACTTTCTGTAAAGCAATCCTTTGGTTGTTTTCTGATCATAAAGTTGACTAAGCAAGCTGTGGAATTTGGATTTCTGAGAATTTATCTGCAATGGAAATTCTTCTTGATGTCTTATTAAGACGCTGTCTCCCTACATAGATTTTTTTACAGAGAAGTTTATTACAAATGGATTTTTCTGCAATGGAAATTTCTTTTGAGTCCTCCTTTACTGTTACTGGGAATGAAAAGCTGCATTGTGAATCTGTCAACTGAAAGGTGCTAAGTATACTCAAGCCTGGCAGAATGGGTCTCACTGCAAACATACAGCTTTCACCCGAGCATCATTTGAAAAATGAAATGAAAAGCTCCTTATAGAGGCTCACCAACATTCATGTGTACCTGCTGACTTTTGGAGACTATGCCAAGTCTGTTATGAAGCAGTTGCGCCATATGTTGCTGTTCTGTTGGTTTCAAACCCACGAAGTCAAGAGAGGCACAAAGTTCAACCATGTAAATTATATGCTCCTTTTTCCAGACCTATAATAATTTATTTTCCTTTGTCACAAGGTAGATGTGCTAGATATTAACCCAGCTTCTATAAGCATCTGTCTTGCCCATTGTAATGGTCTCTCTGTGCCTTTATAGAACTCTCCTCCCCAGACAAGCAATTTCTTCATCTTGGATCCTGATCTCATTACGGTGGAGCAAGAAAAATGTTTGTCAGAAAGGTTAGTTAAGGGAGATGTGGTTGACTGTGATGGAAGTGGAAGGAAGATGTGTGCCAGCAGTGGAAATGTAGATGCTTATTTTTAAGTTGATCAGTGCCCCAAAACACAGTGAACTTCAAAAATTTAAACAGGGGAGATTTAGTTTAGATAAAAGGAAGACATTATTTACTGTGAGTGGTGAGGCACTGGAACAGGCTGTCTGAAGGAGTGGTAAATGCTCCATCCCTGGCAGTGTTCAAGGCCAGGCTGGACGGGGCTTTGAGCAACCTGGTTTAGTGAAAGGTATTGCTCTCCATGGCAAGGGGGTTGGAACTAAATGATCTTAAGGTCCTTACCAGCCCTCACCATTCAGTGATTCTGTATGTTTTGTGCCTTGCTTAAGAGATTCCAGAATATTGTTGATGGCCTGAGATATAGCATAGGTATATCTGGTCTAACAAAAGACTGCAGAGGATGGTGGTTAAAGATGTTGGTGCAGTATTGATGGGCACATCTGCTATGCGTGCTTGCCTGTGTGCATCAGTTTGCTTGGAAATCTCATCTAACATTATAGCATATTTTAGTTGTGGTAGTTGGGTATGGTAGTTGGGTATTTTAATTTAATGTATTTATTTAGCAGCTGGCTTGTCTTATCAGGAGGTTGCAGTGTTTTGATGAACTTTCAAAACTATACACAGTATTTTGCTAGCTTCAGAATAAGAACATCAGGGGCTCAGATTTCCGTGTGAGAAAATGCCTGAGTGTATTTTGGTAAAACTTAACATTTAAAAAAATACTTTGATTTAATTTATACACACACATGAAATGCACAGCTATTATAACTGGTAAAATTAAGAGATACAAAAATAGCAGTAGCAACTCTTACAAAATAGTTCATTTTACAGTACTGAAATTTTATTTACAACGTATTTAAATATGTGTATTGATCCAGTTTATATTTGTGTTGAGGAAAGGGCACTCTCCTTAGCTGTGTGCTTTTTTTGGTGTGTGAACATTGAATGAAGGAAAGACACTAACTTAATTTGTAAATTCTCTTGGGTTGGTCTGGCATTTGAGGTCTAATGTTAAAAGTACAAAATTTAATGTCCTGATTTTCAAAGGTTCTGTGTATGCTTGTAGTACATTCTTGTTGCGGTATTTGAAGAAATCATATAATTGTTGAAGAACTTTAAGAAATTAGTGAACTGGTTTAGTTAAATGCTTGAGTACAGAATAAAAAGTGTTACTGCTTTTGATCCCTGGCGTACCAGGGAATTGCTGAGCAGATGGAACAGTGGCGCCGGTTTGGGAAGTTCTAATGGCACTCAGTGGACACGTGTTACAGGTTGAATAACTGATTTGACAAGTTATCTTCACAAATTGCATAGTAAAAAGGAATAATTGCATATTTTGTCTTCTGGTCGTGCATGAAAATGTTTCTGGTGGCTGAAGATGAAAATTATGTATTATTAAAATAGCATTGTCTAAGAGTCTGAGAATGTTTGCTCTTTGCATTCTTGCATCTTCCTTTGAGGGGAGAAAAAGTTTTTACTTCCTTACATCTGACCTCTTCAGACTTAGAGATTTTGGATTTCTCAAAGAAAGCTGTTGATCAGGTTTTTTGGAATAAGACTTAAGCAAAGCATGTTATAGTTATGTGCCACAGTGATTAAAACACTAATTTAAAACCCCGGAAGAATTTAACATGCGGATTGTGTTTGTAAAACACAGTCTTTTTAAATTCCCTGTAATTTACCTCAGGAAGGAAAAAAAAAAAGTAGTATTTCAGTGGTTATTAAGAATTTTTCATCACAGAAGACACATTACATTCACTTAAACCTTACATTTCATTGAAGTACTGGCCTACTAGCACATCTTCTATTGCTTTCAGGTGTAGACTGTTCATTTTGTTTATCCTGTCTGCCTCAAATAACTTGAACAAAAATAATTAAATTCCAGAATCCTGGAAGTGAGAATTTCCTTTTCAGTCTGCATTTTCTTACTCTGTTTTCTCTTAAAATAAGAAGTTGAATTTGCCATATCACCGACTGCTAATTTCATCATAAAGCCTTAGTCATGGTTGTCACTCTGTGGAGGAGAGCAGCTTTATGGGTTGAGTTCACAGAATGAGAATGATGCTGGGCTATATCTGAAGATGCTGTCTGAGCATTAATGGACAAGAGAGGAAGCAACTGAAGGGGAGTGTGGGCTAACTCTCAAGATTCTCCTGGAAAGGTGTGGCTGAGCTTTGGCTCAGCAGATGTGAACAGAAACTGCCTAATTTCTGTTTGTAAGAAAGCAGGAGACTGCAGTGAAACTATGTGGAAAAAAAAAAAAGCTACGATGAAGAACAGTTTTAGGGAGCTCCTTTTCTTGCACATGAAGATCCTCACAAAGTTGTACCTAATTCCTAGGCATTCCTTTTTTGTACTGCTAAGCTGTTTCTTTTCTGAGGTCCCTCTAAACTTTTTGGGGTTTTGGCTCTTACAGGCTTCAATGTACTCTCTCTCTGTTGCATCTCTGTCAGTTCTAAATGCAAACAGTAGGAGGCACATGGATTTGCCTGTGTGTATTTTGGTTATGAACATGAGTAAGCTTAAGAACTGGTGTTTGTCTTGCAGAGGAAATCACAGATACAAGGACTGAATGTTACCTTGGAGAGAAAACACGTGGCTTTAAAACTTTGAGTAAAAGCAGATAGGGCAGAAATTGAGTAGAGGTTAAAGAGAAACAAAAAGTGAGGTGTTCACCTCACTGTGTATGCTTTTATTTTTGTTCAAAACAGTAGATATCTGCATTTTATTATAGAAAAGTTTTCTATACGTTTGAAATTTAAATATATCTATAGAAATCAATATGATTGCTGCTGATGTGGCACATAAACTCAGAGGAGAGATCAAATGGACAGGTAATCTGTGAAATTGTTTTCAAGGCATTCTCTTTCTAATCGCAGAAAAATGGGGATGACTAGCTTAAATGTTGAGGTTTTTATTTGAACTTGATTGTTCTCTTGAGGATAATAGAACTGCCTGCTCTTTACAGTTTTCTCTGTGTTCTTTTTTTCCTTTTCTCATTGTGTTCAGGTTTCTTCTGGATTTTATTGAGTCCTTAAGAAAAAAAATAGTAGTTGAATTGAAATCTGGGGTTGCAGTGCTCTTTTCAGTTGGCACTACTAGAACTCTTCCTATTTGTGTTCTCCATTTTTTTTCTTCTATTGCCTGTTTTTTATCTCCATTTCCTTCATTCCAGAGATCTGTTCTTGCTTTTGATACAGGGCTTGATTATTTGTTATAAGTTTTTTTGTCAATATACCTTTTGTTCAAAGCTCTAAAGTAGCTGTCTACCTTACCAGAGTAATGAAAGGCAGAATGAGCTTAAACTAACGCTTGCTTTCTTCTGAGAATGCAGTCAAATTGCACTTCTGTAGCTAAATTAGAGAAAGTTGATCTTTAAGATGCCCAATGAATTTCACAAAAATAGATTAATGAGGCAACACAGTATTGTTAGTAGCACTTGTGAAAGCAAGAAATTGCATTGTAAAAACAGTTTAAAATGCGTTCTTGCTTTTCATTCCTTGTGTAAAGAGGAGGAGTTACAGAAAAGGAAATGCAAAGGTGCTCTGCCTACATTCAAGACTTCATTTGTTTTAATACTAGTCTCTCCCTTATTTCTATGGTCTGCTTTCCAACTACTTGTTTTTTTTAGTATGGGTGTTGAAAAAGCAAAACAAAGGTGTCTGGGACATTTGTTTCCCTCAGTTATAACAGTATCACAAATTTGTTTATACTGATTTGAAATAAGTTTGGTCACCACCACAAATTCTTTCTGAAGTGCTTTCAGTAAAATATGTTTGATACTCAAGGAAAGCAGATTGAACATATATAGGTGTTACCAGAAAATCCTGTGTTTTTTTTCACACAGGAAGTAACCAAACAAGTAGGCACTTCTAAATGTTGATGTCCTGAGATACTAACCGAAGAATAATATACGGTGACTGTAGCATCTTAGTGTTTGATTGGAATAGGGAAAAATCTGATGAAAATGAGGACAAAAGAAAAAAGTCTGCTGATGTCCAACTTTGTTGTCCTACCTTATATTGCAATATAAAGATTATATACTAATAACACACTTGTTGGGAATCTGCTCTGTCTGAAATACCTGCCCCATAGGTAGAGATTTCAGTGTATACTGCTATGTATTTGTTTCAGAATCCTTTTGTTACTGGTACTAGCTAACATGACACTTTAATTTTCAAAGACATGTTGTTAAATGTACCACAGTTCAATGAAATGCATCTGATAATTGCAGTCTTTTGACTGCTATGCTGAAACATAAATAGATCTTGAAATTTATGATGATGAGATGCTTGTATGTTGACTGCAAAGTGCTGGCATGTCATATTGTGTTGATGGTTCTGGTGTTCCTGTTTCTTGAAAGAAATCTTAATCTGCATTTTTACGTGATTTCTTGAGAAGCCAACATTTTATATTAAAAACTGCATTTTCTACAAAGGCGAACAAATAAAAATACTAAAATTTCTTAGAATATTTAGGTTCTTGGAAGTATGGAGCTGGTTTTCTTGCTTCCCCCCCCCTTCTGAAAAGGAACCCCAACAAGCCTCCAGATAGAACAAATTCAATAGTTGTCAGCTGTGCCAAAGAATGTGAGACTCTGGAAACCAAACACTACGCTTAGGAAAGTGGGGGAGTGATCAAGTCACAGTTGTAACAACCCTAAATTGTAGCATCACCCAAAGCAAAGGAGCAGTAGTCTAATGGACCATGCTTCTAAATATCAGAACATGACAAAATTTTAAGACTCTCCACAATTGGAGATAATAATTTTAAAAAGAATATATACAATTTTTGTGATATTCCCAGGGGAAAGCATAGATTTGATGAAGATTCTACGGTCATGCCATATCTCTAGCATATCGCTAAAACTATGATCCTGAGCAGAAGACCCAAGAAAACTGGTGGAGTCTAAGAGGTGGAGTAGGTAGGACTCTGGGACTGAGTATGTTCCTGTGCAAACATTGATAAGATAGGTATGACAGAGAATAAGCAGAATAAGTCGCTTAAGAGCTCACTAAAATCTGACTTCACTGGCACACTGTGATTTAACAGAAGTGGTTGTCCATTAATCCTGGTTTTGTTTTTGATGTTTTCAGTTGTTTTTGAACTCTTCTCTGTGAAGAAGCCTCCTGTGTCCAACCACAAACCAAGGGGATAATATTTAAATGTACCTAAATCCATTTAATCGTTAAAGTGAAGTAGCTGATTTACCATTAGTGCCATACATTGAGAATATATATTTTCAATTAAAAGGTATATAGGAGAAATGTCTTACTATTACAGGTAATGCTCCATAACAATGGTGAAGCTCTGTCTTTGTATGCTTAGTAGTACGTCCTGCTAGCTAGCCTAGTTGGCTGTGTTTAAAGGAAGAGTGGAAATCCTGGTACCAGACTCCTCAAAGAGGGATACGATTCTTACATTTACTTCATTATTTGGAATATATTCCAGGAATTCAATTTTGCTTTCTTTTCATTAAAACACAAAATCCACAGACAAATATAGAATTTTGTGAGCAATATCAGGGTAACTGTGAACTCACTGTTCTCTCATGATTCAGCAGCATGTAAAAAAAGTAGAAACCTGTCAAGTCTTGTACAGTGAGCATGGAATTCATGCAGTTGGTTCTTTCCTTATGTCTTTGTTCCTCACAGGGCTGTCACTCACAAACCTCCTGAGTTTGAGGGCTCTGTCCATTCTGTGCCAGACATGCCACATGGTATGAATTCATGTAAAAAGAATATAAACTAGGTGGGAAAATAGTGAAGCACAACTGTGTTTTGGCTTGTTCTGATGTATTTTATTTAAAAAAAATCAAACCCACAAAATTTTTAAAATGAAAATTTAAAGTTTTATTCAGTTTCTGCGCAAGAGTTGGCACACAGGACTGGGCAGAATGCCTTCATATAGTCCCCTAAAAACATATGTAAATTCTCCAGACTGCTTTGAAAATCTCAACAGTAACGTTTGTGAAAAGATTGCCTTTGACAACTCGGTGGAAGTCATCACAGCACTTGTATTTGTTAACAGGGAGTGGCTATTGCTCTCGCTTATCTTGAACAGGATTTAAACTGATGATCTGTGTCTGAAAATTTGGTTGGTTTGTTGCCAAGGATGTAACCTCTTAGATTTTTTTTTTACCAATTCTATGGCACTTGCCAACCTGAAAAAAAATTATTTGTGCTAGTTATTAATAAAGTCTTATTTAGACATAGTCTGTTCATTCTAACAGTACCTTTTTCTTTGACTGCTTAGTTAATGAGAAATTAGATAAAAGTAAAAGTATTTAGATCTTACCATGCTTTATTCCTTTCCTTTATATGTTGTCTCTACCTTTTGAAAGTTTTTTTTTTTCCCTCCATTTTGGATCTTTAGATATTTGTGATATAGCTATATTTTTATTAAAAAAGCCACAGTGTGAAGTGGAGGGGAGCAAATCTAGATGCACCTACATAAATACAGTTAACAGGGTTTATAGCAGGGTAAACGTTTTGCTATTATAAATCCTTTCTTTTTCCTTTAGGAGGAAAAAGTTAAATTTACATGAATCGCAGTAATATAAGCAGTATATAGAAACTCAAAGTAAATCTATAGTTGATGCTTTTTTTTTACACCCAGAAATAAACTCCTCAGCCCTTTTCAGCCAATTTCTAATAAACACTTCTTCATCAATTAGTATATAGACTAAATGTTACAGTGCAGGAGGAAAGAAAAATGTGCATTGTTGTGAAGTGTAGGAATCCTGCTGATCAGGAAAAACACGCAGTGGGCTGCAGCCCCTTTCTTGCAGCATCAACACAAAACAGAAATGGCAAATCCTGTGATTAAAGTTTTCTTGCATTAGCTGCATAGAGAAGGCTGGACAAAACTTCTTTCAGATTCTCTCTGTGCTTTTCATTACACATCTCAATATCTCTGCATCTTTAAAGCCCTATACTCTAGAAATGGTGGGGTTTTTTTTAAAGTTAATGAATTTGAATTTGCAGTTGGCTATTTGCAGTGTGTTATGGAAGAACAAACTATGTGAGCTGGAATAGAGTGTTGATTAGGATCCCACAGGAAACAGTATTTGCCTGACTACAGTTTTCTTTAGACATGTCAAGTTTTTTCTTGGATGAGTCTCATCAGTATTCATGATTTTTGTGAAGCATCTGATTACCCCCAACCCTGGCCCCCTGGAAGCTACATTGATGCTTGATAATACACCACAACCAAGGCTACAGTCATCAGTGTGATTTTGCATATACTCCGTAGGGAGTCTCAAAAGACTGGCAAAGATTGCTTTTTAAAGGAAATAGACTTGTCTAATGAATTGTCAACATTAAGGTCCTTGGAGATCTGCACAACTCTCAATATGAGAATGCCTTTAAGTAACTAGGGCTGATTCAGACAGAACTTCTTGCTGAAAATCAGTGTCATTTTAAGATTTTTGATACTGTTTCACACAGTCTTAGAAACAAACTAAGAACTTGATCTAGGTACAATCATAATTTTGTGGTTACAAGTGAATAAAACGTTGTACTAAGCATCTTAGTTTTTTTTCTTTTTTTTTTTTAATGTCTTCCTCTCAAAGTAGGTGGTCTTCCAGGTGCCTGTGTCACTCAGCATTTACATTATTAGCAGTGGAAAGAATGCATGGTTTTATGTAGACAGTACTAAACTGAAGTGGGTGAAGAGGCTTAGAATTCAAGATTATCTTGACAAACGATCTGGTACAAAAGGACATAGAAGCAATACTTAAAGCTTTCTTTGTCTCTTTAATGATAAGGACTGTCTTTGGGTTTCTCCGGTCCTTGAGCCTAATGGCGGAATTGGAGGGGGTAAAGCAGCATCCCTGGTGCAAAAAGTCAAGCTGGGGATGGCTTGAGCAAATCTGATATGCAAATTTATGCGACTGGGTGGGATGTATCCAAACATTCTCCAGGAGCTTGCTGCTATCATTGCAAGGCTATTCCCTTGCTCATCTTTGAAAGGTCATTGTAATTAGGCACATCCAAATAAGCAGGGGAAAAAATAAATCAAACATCAGATCCATCTTCAGGAAGGGCAAGAAGGAGGATCTGGAAATCTATAGGAAGGACAGCCTGGTTGTCTTTGGGAAAATTATGAAGCAGATCCTCCTGGAACCTGTGTTCAGGCACATAATGGGCAAGGACATGATTGGAATTTATCAGGAGCAAATTAACTGTCCTCTATGATGAGGCAAGTGGCTCATTAGATGAGGAGAGAATGGTGGGTATCGTTTACTTTGGCATGAGGAAGGCATTTGATGTGACTGACTTCTGGCTGTTTGTAACCAATCTGGAGGTGGGTGGTTTGGATAGGTAGACTGCAAGGTAGGTAGAAAAGCCAACACAGCTATCTTGTCTCTCTCCTGCTCCTCACCATGTAATTTTTTCATTGCAGCATATGGTATGTGTGGGGGCTTTCCTCTGTATCTATTTGCTGATGTTGTGAACCAGCTTTTAGATTCACTTAAGCATATTTAGCAAATATTATGGTTTAGTATTAATTTATTCCAGAAAATGTTCAGATGTTAATTCATTTCCTATGAATGCTATTTTAACTCTGCAAAAGGAGTTAGATACCAATTTGTTCTTTTCAAACAACTTTCCATTGGGAGAATCACATTCAAAGACTTGATTTTACAGTGCCAGATTAGACACAACATAGACCTAATTTAAGAAAATACAAATACATAAGCATATATTTAGTAATTCAGGTCTATACTACATCCTAAGGAGCTGATCTGGACTGTGCCACAAAAAGATTATATAAATCCTGCATTTTTTGGCTGTACTGCAGTGAGATGACAAGCAATTAAGATAATTTCTAATAATGCTTCACTCTTTCCATGTTCTTCAATATAAGTCTGTATTTGGCAGAATTGTCTTCATCGACTGGGGGTGGGGAAAAATACCTTTTTAATTTGGGATGTAGTGTCCATGTAGCTGTATCTCTGTGGGAAAAATGGATTTCAAGTATTTCATTAGGAACCTACTCAAATTAATGTACAGAATGCTATAAAACTGGTGAATGTTTTTTCTGATGATTTTTCTGCAGTTGAAAACATAAGCATGATCGTGTTCTGCTTATAGTTGTTTCATAAATAAATGTAAGCGAGTCTGGTAATAATTAAATCTGGTGGAAGTAATTTGTATTTAGAATGGTATTATTAGAAACATGAGGATTATTACTTTTCTCCTTGAGGCTTTCTCTTTTCTGGTTTTATAGTTTAATGATAATCTTAAAAGTTCAATCTTTATAAAAGCGTGAAATGTCAACCAAAACTTTTAAACATGTAAGATAAGAAGTAGAAGAAAGTGTCTGTGTTACATATGAACTTGTGGGTTGTCAGTAATTTGATCGACAAGCACTGTGTGGAGATACTGGCAACTGTTGACTTTGCATACTGTTGTATTTTTATAGTTGGCTCTTAACTGGCAAGCACAGATGGCCATAGATCATGATTTTTGTATGTTTCTGAATTAGAGAAAACATTTGTATGGTATTTTAAATTTCATTGTTTAAAGATCATGTTATAGTAGTTATAGAGTAACTACATGTATAGAGTTCTGGAGTAGCTACTTATATAAGAGAGTATAGGTAGTGTTAACAGAGAGTTAACATTACATGGATTTTGATTTTAGGTGCTATGTTGTCAAATGGGGTTTTTGGAACCAACTATTTTAATATTTTGTTAATAGTATGAAAGGTTTCTGTGCCCAGCCTTTGAATAATTGGAAGATATGTTCTCAAGTAACTTCTCATTAAGTAATCAATGTTATTTTGTGGTTGTAGCAACTTTTTACAGTTTTTCATGAAAAAATATTCAGATCTGACACTGTCTGGCCTTATACTTACTGATAATGAAGAATATTCTACTTCACAGTCAGCACTAGATGTTTCAGTGGTACTTCATAAAGCATTTGGTTCTGCTCTAACGGAGAGCTTAAAAACTATTTTAGAGAGACCCTGGGAGCTTCTGTTTGAAGGATCAGCCTTGTTCTGCCCACTCCGTGTGTACTATGTAACTTTTTGCTCTGATTCTGAGGAAAAAAAAAAAGAGGACTAAAGTCTGTTTTCTAGGATGTGATAAATTGCAATTATGTGTTGTTAACGAGGAGAAAAATTGTGAAATGCTAGACATGAAAACAAACCCTTCTTTTACCAGAAGGAAACTTCGCGCTTTCCATCTATTATTAGAGAAATTTCGATTGGCGTTTAGCATTACTTTAGGTTAAGGGAAAAGAGACTCACTTTTCTGCTGCCTTGTGGTCTTAGGAATGTTTTTCTAAGGTTATTTTTGGGGGAAGAAGAGCAGCATGTGAGGAAAATGACTGAACAAGACAGATTTATTAACTTCTTGGGTATGTGTCGTATTTAATGACATGGTTTCATTGTTTTTTTTTCTACTGTTCTTATTTTGGAAGACATTTTTTTTGACCTGAGTACTTTTGAGACCTGAATCTAGTGGAATAAACATGCTTAATGCTTAACCCTGTAACTGTATTGCAGTCATTTTCTGAAAATAAATAATCTCCAAGGGATTAATTGAGTCTCCAGCTGTTGATTTAACTATATATAGTTAAATAGCCAATATAGCTATATGCTTGTTAAAGAACAGGTGCTAAACCAGTTGCTTTAAGAAGATATAACATGAAGTAACTACATAAGCAACGCTCAGACTGTTAGTAGCTCTTTTTTTAGTGATGCAGAACCAACATACTGGCACGTCTCTGATGACTCTACTGCTTTCCAAAAATTAAAGTTCTGTGTAGATTAATGAATTAATTGCCTATATTAGAGCACGAAGTTGCTACTATGCCACATGACAAGTGTTCTTTTGAGGCCCAGCTGAAGCGTGTTGTCTGTGAATATCCATACTTTCTTATTTCTTGTGGTGTGTGGTATTCGCTGGTATACTTTGTTTAAATAATTAATTGTGAACAGTTCATGAAGTACAGTTAATGAAGTATAGTTCTGTTGATAAGAATGAGTAAAATCAATACTTGTTCGTAACTCGACGGCACTGAAATCAACAGAAATCAACTGCAGTAAATGTAAAGCTTAACACTATAATTTTGTTGAGTCAAACACAATATTGAAAGAAAAAGCAGGTAGAAAATTGGGAGCTAGTACATAATTTTAATGCTTAAGTAGCATGGGCACAGTCTTTTTGTTTTTCTTTCTTTTTTTTTTTTTTTCCCTTCTGTTCAGGCATGCTGTATCTGCCTTTTGCTTCCAGAAAGTAACTTGTTTTACAAGGCTGATTTCATGAGGAGTTGAATGGGGGAAAAGTACTTTAAAATTCTACTTAAATTTGTAATTGTATAACCTTACAAAACTGTCAACGCTGGAGAATGCTTAACGGTTCATCTTCATGAAATATTGTCCTTATTATGGTTTTCAGTCTAACGATTTTTCTGCCAAATGTGTTTTGTAAGCATTACTTTAATCTGTGCCAATGGCTTTAAAGTGTGGTACTTTTTGCAAGTCACAGGCCTTTTTTATTGTTGTTGGGTTTCGTTTTGTTTTACCTCTATTTTCATGTGATCAAATTTATCTAACACAAGCTTTGTTTTAGGCCAGTAGATGATACACAGCAATCTGGCCAGTAGGTGATACACAGCAATCTAGTTTCCATTTGGTTGGTGTCATGTGTAGCCTACCTAATTTACTCTACTACGTGCCACCAGTGGCTTAGTTTTATTAGTTATTTTGAAGTTTTAACTTTGTGCTATTGGGTTGGTTGGTTGGTTGTTGCTTTTTTTTCCAGCCTAGTTAAAGAAAGCGTCAGGATCCAGTTTTTAATTAAAGTTGGTGTTACACATAATCCTAGTGGAGCATGAGTGCATTTTTTGTCAGTGTGTAACTCTTTTGCCTTCCCATTATTACCAAGCCTTTGAAACTCTGGGCAAAAGCAAAGGATAGACCGTGCCTTTTGAGACAGCACCCGACTGGTGATCTCCCTCACTTAACGCAGAGTAAAAGAGGTTCTGTTACATGTCGGCTCCCTTGGCCTTGAAGGACAAAGATATTTCAGGCTTCAAGCATGGATGATCTGTGTTTTTTTTACGTAACAGCATGAAACAAGCTTTCTGTTGCCCTCTCATTTTTGTTACTGACAGCTTGGCCCAATCCACTGATTTTGTCTTCACTTGGGGGAAACACAGTACCAGTGCAAGTCACATGCTTTTTTCACTCATTATGAGGGTCAAGTTTAAAAGTAGATAGGAGCAATATATAAATCATGTGTGTAGAAGTAGGTTAGTTAACAGACTAGTTGAGTAATTTTTTTTAGCAGTTAGTTTGAGGCACTGCATTTCCTGAAGCAGTCCAGCACTGAAATGCATTTGATGTGTCTGTCATTGTAACCTGACTTGAGACTATTTTCGTATGATTAACTTCCATTCCTTGTCCAGAAAATAACCCAGCTGTAATGAACTTAGCTGTCCCTAGGTCTGTTCCTATTTAAATTCTTGGGACATGGAAGAGCAGACCAGATGAGAACCACACTAATTCTGAGGCTTTCCAGTTCACAGTGCCATCTGGAGAGGTTCATTCAAGTTCAGTGTCCTTGGTTATTAGCACTGCCAACGGTACTCCAACTTGATACAGGCTGCTAAAAAGAATTGACTGGTACGCTATTCCTCTCACTGTCCTGTGTGGTCCTTTGTGGCACTTCAACTATAAATGTAAATTGTGGTGATCCCATTGGTTTTCTTCAGAGTACTGCAAAAGAATGGCTGTCTGGAGCTGAAAACCTTTGTATTTAGGTAAAGACTGTAGCATTTCTTCTGGAAATTTTCATAGCCTTATTGGCATCCTCTGAGACTCTTGAGTCTCTCCATATGGGGAGATGTTCTAAGGTCTTACTGATGTTATTTGGAAAAATTTGTCTGTGAGTGCAACATAAAAATGAGTAGATTAAAAATACCTCATCCCTGGGTAGTTATTTTCTTGATCATTCAACCTAGTGTTTCCCACTTAGTAAATTCAGCATCTGTTGAGTGGAATGAATAAACCAAAGCTCCATTTGCCTCAACAGTTAAGTAGATTGAAACTTGGAAGACATTAATTCTTACAGTTTGGATTTTCAGATGTGTGGCATAGTTTGTTGAACATATTTGCGAGTTGCTTGCTCCATTACCTTTCTGTAGGTTTTTATCTCAGAATTTGGAAAGACTTCTGATAGTGTCCAATTTGTTGATTAGCAGAATAGAATAATAGAATAATAGACTTCACCAGAAAGATGTCTATTTATCCTCTGGTTTTGAAGTTATCCTCTGTTAGTAGAGGCATTAGGAACCTAGAAGACCAGGTGGCGCTGTAAATTTGTCTACACTTCACAAGTTAGTGCTTTGCAGCACAACCCTCAGTGCTTAGGTCTTCTGAGAATATGACAAAAGTGACAAATAGCCACTTTCTTCTCTGGGAGAGTTACCAGTTAACCTGTTTGACACCCCTCTAGGAGGCAGACTGTCAAGCTTTTACAAAACTTGGTGGCCTAACAACAAATGAGTTTAACAGCCTAGGCAAGGCTTTACTGCCTAAATCTCATTGTTGCTGTCTCTCAGACTCTCTTACTTACCCCTTTTGAGGGCATCTTACCTGCTACCATGGAACATTAAAATGTTCCTGTGTCTTGGAATTGTAAAAACAGGTCACAGGTGCGAGACAGATTATGGCAGGTTTTTTTGGGGTTTTTTTAGTTATCCAGGGGAAGGTGAAATAGGTAACCTGAGACAGACTGCATCCGATCTCCAGCTTCTAAACGATGTCAAAATTTCAAATTCAGGTTGGCCTTTTTAGTTTGTCCCTGTTGGCTTGCAAGACACCCAAGTCAAGACTTCATGGGACGTATCTGTACTTTGTAGATGAATGAAATGAATGAAACAAATCCCACTCCAGGGCCCTGCTTTTTGTTCTTTGTGTATCACTGAAAGCCTTTGTAGCAGTAATTGCTTACCTGTGGTCAAAGGGAGTAGTGACCTATCATTACTAGGGCAGGTGAATCTTGAATTAATCCTTCACCTTTAAAGATGTTAATAGTCTGGCCTAGACTGAATATTTTGGTTTCATTTTCACTCTTAGTAATAACTCAGAAATACCTTATTATCACTCAGTCATAAGGAGTAGGAGCATTATATTGGAAAAGCCTTTCTATCACAAGACTCTTTATGATCTTCTGGGAGCTTCATGATGCATGAGCATCATCTTCAGTTGCAGCCGAAGTCTGTCTGATTTTGGGATATATCATAGTTATCACTTGAACAATACAGTTTGCCAAAATGCATGTTATGCATTCAGATGCAACTTAGAGCAGACTTATTAATATTCAGTCTATACGCCAAATACCCCTTTCTCAGACAAATTTGTGGCTTTTGTTTTGGTGTCAAGTCTCAAGGAACACCTGGCATTTCACTTTTGCCTACCCCTTATGTGTTTATGAGAGTTTTGGTCACCTAGACTGAAAGTTTAAGAGATGCTTTTTGCTGTTAAATGCAACATTTACTTTGAAGCACTGAATCTAGGTGGTGTTTGTTAGGCTCACTGAGCCTTTTTCAACTGTATTGTGAGACCAGATTCTCAAAACCAAATGGTATTGCTGCTATCAAATTCTGTTTTACAAAACAGAATCTTGCAAAACATGTAGGGTTATTTCAGTCATACAGTAAATAGTTAATTGAAAAACTGGTGTATAGACAGTTGGATTCAAAACTTAGTCATGTGCTGTGGTAGGCATTGAGAGTCATTTCAGAGAGGTTTCTCATGGTTTATCTTCATTGCTGCCAGGTCATGCTGCTCACTCATGGTTAGTTTGCTCTCCAGCAGGACTGTCAGGTCTTCTTCAGCAGAGCTACAAACCAGGGCAGTCAGTCCCCAACTGTTACTGCTATATGGGATAATTCCATCCCAGATGTAGGACTTGAGGTTTATCTTTGTTAAATCTTATACAGTTCTTGTTGGCTTAGTCTTCCAGCATGTTGGTGTTTCTCTGTATGGTGGTTCTTCCTTGTAGTGTATCTGGCTTTCCTCCAGTTTAGTGTTATCTGTGAACTTGGTTAAGGTGCATTCAGTTTCATCATTCAGATTATATATAAAGATACCGAATACTATAGGACTGCCAGTTTCATTTTGAGCTATTAACCACCGCTCTGAACTAGAGATAAGAAAATTCAGAAGTCCTTGTCTTCTGATACTGACTGAGTGAAGTTGCACACTGCTGGTGCAGTGGTTTGTGTTATACCTTAGTTACTGGACTGTTCTTATCTCAACTTGTGGGAGTTACATTCTTTTGTTTCTCCTCCCCATCCCTCCGGGAGCTTGGGGAGGAAGGGGAGGGAGTGAGCGCGGCTGCATGGCTCTGGGTTGCTGGCTGGGCTTAAATCACGACAGTGATCTGAAAAAAGACCACAGAACTGGTCCAGCAGAGAACATTTCTCACTGGTTGTCAGAGTGTTTGAGAGCTTTTAAGAAAGAGCAAAATCTCTTCTGTGAGTAGGTGTCCTGGGTTCAGCAGTAGAAGTTGGTTTTTCTCCTTCTTAGTAGCTGGTGCAGTGCTGTGTTTCTGACTTTCAGCCTGGGAACGGTGCTGACAGAACCGATGTTTTTAGTTACTGCTCAAATGTTTGGTCTGGCCAAGGACTTTCTGAGCCTCATGCTCTGCCAAGAAGGAGGGAAAGCCGGGAAGAAGCAGAGACGGGACACCTGAACCAAACTGACCAAAGAGGTATTCCATACCACAGCACGGCATGCCCAGGATGTAACTGAGAGTTACCCAGAAGGGCTGGGACTGTGGGGTTGACGAAGTATCGGTCAGTGCTTGGTCGGGCTGGGGGGGGGCGAGTTATCAGTCGACGGATGCTGAGGTCTTGTATTCTCTTCCCTTGTTATTTCCTTTATCATTATTATTATTGGTGGTAGCAGTAGTGATTTGTGTTATACCTTAGTTACTAAACTGTTCTTATCTCAGCCCGTGGGAGTTGCATTCTTTTCGATTCTCCTTCCCATCCGTTTTGGAGCGAAATTTTGTTTTAACACACACTTTAATTTCTACTTTATAAATAGTTCAGTCCGATCATATTTGAAATTAATCGATGCACAGCATATCCCAGCCATCTAGATGACTGGCATAATTGCCAAGGGTCAGAACGTGCTGAAGATAGCTGAATGAATACATACTGCTGCTGTTGCAATTATAGCAGCACATTAACTTATCACAGTTGACACGGTTTACACAAGTAATCCCCACCACTCTGCAAGTTAGTTCCCTTCTGCCTCAAGAGTACTTAATTCCTAATAGCAGTTGATTCTCCTCTGCTTTTCTGACTTCCTGACAATTGGAGGGCATCAGCATTTAAAAGCTAAGTAATGATGTACCAGGTGTCTAATTTTGGTGTAGTCTGTGATGTGGATTGGGGCTAGTGTGTTGGTTTGGGATTCATATGTAGAAGGAGGTTATAATTACAACTACATAAATAAATGTACTCTAAATATCTACTTTCTAGTCAATTGTTATTTTACTGTGAGAAATGATTTTGAAAAGTATACCCATTATTTTTCTGCATGCTTCTCTGTTGTAGTCTTGTGACTTTCAGTAAGTTTTTTCCTGTTTATAAGAGGCAATATCTAGAGCAACTTGCTCTAGATCGGTTTTCAAGATGTGATTAAGTCTATGGTAAAGTTGCGTTGTGGGCTAAGTTCCTGATGCTTTCCCAGGCTAAGGGGCTCATTCTTTATTGCTTCTTGGAGACAGATCAGTGTGGAGAGTCTGTTCTGAGTGCTCTTCAGCTTCTGGTTTTGGATCCTTCTTCCTCCATTAGTAACTCTTGTGTTTATCTTTTGCTCTTGCTTGCAACTTTTTTAACTCAACAGAGAGATGACATTGATAGTTTCAAAACTGCAGATTCAGAGCTGACAGAAGCAGTGTTAAGTTCTCCGCAGACTTAGTTTTGGCATTATCAAGCCGGTGTGCCTGGAAGACAGGGTGAAAGAATGTATAGCTATATTAGCTTGTATTTGTTACACATTTTGTACAGACAGGAAAACCTATTTTTCTGAAATATAAAATCTGAAAGTATTTTTCTCTTTAAGTTTTAATTCTAGAAAATTTGTTTTCCATAGTTTCCATGACTACTGATGGACTTTTTCCTGCTTGTTACTGAAATGTAGATAGATCCTCCTCAACTCTAGTTCCTGAGTCCCATTTTCTGAAGGAATTAGAATGCTGAGACTTCCCTGTCTTGATGTGAGCATCACAGAGTGTATCTGGTCAGCAGTAGCATTTTGTTATGCTGCTTCTCTCGCTTCTGTTTTATTGTTTGCTTGTTGTTGCGTTTTTAAATTTGATTACAATTTGAAGCTACAGTGCATTAGTAGCTGGACAGTTCTGTGTGTATGTGAATATTCAGTGGGAGAAGTGATATGATTTATGCATGCATCTACCACTAATAGTGTAGTTATTTCCAAAATACTAGATGCTGGTACAGAAATAATCAGTTGAGGACTTGTGTAACACAAAAAATAATAGTTTAATTTGCACATGCACTTAGTTTTCATATGTGCCCATCTTCAATGTTTAAGCAGGAAAAAAGAAAAAATAAAGTCTGCTTATAGCTGCCATGGTAAAACATAGTCTGTTAATTCTGAAGAAGTGAAAGTCGACAGCTTAATTTGGAAAGGAGAGAAATCTGGCATAACCTGATACTTCAGCTAAAATATGCAAAATTCTTTAGGAGGGACATGGAGTAATTCACTTATCCTTATGCTACACATCTAATTTTGTAGGCAAACCGACACTGTAAAGCTGCTTGAAGAAAAATCCAACTTAACTTTCCATTGCACAAGGTTTCAGTCAAGTTGGGGAAGGAAGTTCTTAACCAATGGCACTGCATGTCTGTCATTATTTAAAACTAGAAAAAGGCAAAATCTCTTGTAGTTACGCTTGAAGTCGGGTTGTCTGCTTCCTGTCATTGTGGCATTAGGACAAATTCTGCTTGTCTTTGGTTAAATTGCAAATAGTTTGTTGAGGTAAATTTACAGTTTTTGGAGAATGTTGTAATGTTATGGGGAGGCAACTGGGACCTTCACCCTTCCCATTTTTGAGAAGCTAAATCTATAGTTTTGTTGTTTGTGGTTTTTTTTTTCCTTAAACTTTGAAGTCAGGAGGAGACTGTCCTTTCTTGCCCTGTTCAGAATTTGTGGATTTAATAGATTTTTTTTTTTTGTGAAATAATGAAAGTTACTTATTTAAAAAATAAAAAGAAATAATTTGTGAAGCTGCAGTAGGGAGGAAATAGGTATTAACTATGTAGGTGGGTCTATTTGGCTCAGCAAATCTTCAGGTCTTCCTCCTGTAAACAGACTAGGAGCCATATGCCAAGCTGTCAGTAGTCTTTGAGAATGGAGAGGAGGCTGAAGAAAGCCAAGAAGAAACACAGATAAAGGGATAAACTAGCCAGAAGTCAGAACTGATCCGTCAGTGATGTGTTTATTTAGACAGGGGTGTCTCAGCTGTCTTGGGGCCAGATGAGAGCTAGAGATCACTTCAAGTGACAGCTTGCACTGCAGCTGAACGGTGACTGGGAAAGGGAATCTATGTGTCCTGCTTGGTTTGGGTGTTGCTGAAGAGGTTGGATGGAAGCCTGGCTTTCTCGATTGGTGAATATCCTGAGCAAACATGCTGCCTTTCTTCTATAGCTTTCTCTTAAAATTGCAGCAGATTTATTAAAAAAATCATGATATTTGGTATTAGTTGATGTAAAAAGTATTTAAAGCTTTAGGGTCTTCATTAGCACACTTTATATATACTTTGGAGCTATGTTTCTAAAACATATTGTGGCACTTAATTAATCTTGGACTCTTCAATTGGAAAATAATGATTTTTGATACCAGATGTTACTGGTAGCATCTGTTTAGTTTTCAGTTTTAATTTAATTCAATTTAATTGGTAAAACCTGCTCTGCCTGTTTTTTTTTTGTTTGAACAGAAATTCTGTTCTTATTAAGAAAAAAGTGTTTTAAGTGGATTTTCCTGTGTAAACCACTATAAAGTGATTAAAAGTGGTAAGCTCTTCAAAAGGCAGTGTCTTACTGTATTTGAATAGCTTACGTACTAATTGGTTTTTCAACTGTGTGCCTGTCTCACCTGTGACTTTTTGTTCATCAGCATGTTTTGCTACAAGGTAGTGTATCTTGTAATTTACTCACTGCTTGTTTCTAGACTTTTTCCTCATTATGCATTTCACTATTTCTTTATGATATTTTCCGGAACTTGATCTGCTTTTTGAGTTCTAACATAAACTTTTAAAAAAAGCTTTGTGTGATACTTGCTGAAAGAAAGGTTTGCTTTATCTGTTTCTGGCATAAAAAATTTAAAAGTAATTTCTGTAAATTGATTTTTGAGGTATTTATTACTATGAAAATTAAAACTCAGAGGTTGTTTCATTGCACTTACCCTTTATAATGACATTTGTACCTTTACCTTTGGATGGTTTGATTTCTAGGTATCAGTTTGTGGAACAGTAACTTGCTAGTATGAAACTGAGAAGGAATTCATTAATACAGTGTTAATTTATATTTAACTTTTCTTTTAAAGCAAACTATATAAACAGAAAACCTGAACGTGTCTCAGATATGTTGCATTAACTTCCAACTTGTTTCAGTAGTGATTGGTTTGAAGGCTTATGTAGAATAGCTGGTAAGCCTTTACTGAGGATGTTATTAGTAATAAACAGGAAAACTTTCACCTTTAACAAGATTTTGTCTTTTATGCAGCTTGCCCAATTTAGGCAGCGGAAGGCCCAAACTGATGGTCAGAATGCATCAAAGAAGCAGAAAAAGAAGAAGAAAACAGCAAACATCAAAGATGAAGAATCAGTACAAGATGGGATTGATACTGAGCGATCTCGAGGTGGTGAAGCATCCACGTGCAGCAGCCGAAGGGGAGCAGGTGCCACTGCTGACTTTGCTATTATCAGGACTTTGCATAGTGGAGAAGTTACCAAACACAGCCAGACTTACACCATTGAGGTAAGTTAGTTTCAGGCTGTAAACAGCCACTTTGAGAGTGGGAATACAGAAATTACAGGATATTTTGGACATTATTTTATTTCCTTGCCTCCTCTGCCTGTCCATAGTATGTCCTTCTCCTTAGAGAAGGCACTTTTTACCAGCCTCCTTGTGTTTTCTGTGGTAGTCAGTGTACTGTAGATTATGGAAAGTTTGTTGGTACTGTACACTTTCTAAATAGGTGAAAAATGGTTTTATTTTATTGCTTGTTTTTATGCATTGTGTTTTATTAAAAGGTTACAAATTGCAGTGGATTTTTGATCACTGCAGATATGGTTATAGCAAAATGCAAAACTAAGCATCTTTCATGTATTTGTAATGTAATTTGAGCCTTTCTGATTAATAAGGAGAAATTTAGAAAACACTACTTAGAATTGGATGGCTTAAAAAACTGATAAACAGATACTCTACTTTTACTACTTAATGACATACAGTCCTTACTACTAGTGGCTGAAAGTACATGCTCTGGGAAGGTTTCAAGATGCCCTGTGTGATATACTCTGGCATTCCAGTTCAGTTCTGAGTGAACATGAATTCATGTAATGTAATATGTTGTTCCAGGTATGAGGGACCGGAGATGCTAATGTATTTACAGAATAGGTTATTCCATTTGCAAAAGCAATGCTTCTAAAAAGACATGAATGGTATTCTAAAAAAACAGCTTGATGCAGATTCCCAGCTCTGTGCAGGTGAATTTAGTCTTTTCTGAGATACATAGAATGCTCTGCATTTTGTCCTGTGCTAAGATAGTCAATTTGTAACTATTTTGTCTCCATTATCTCATTTCCAGTAGCTGAGAAGTAATAGAAAAATTACACTTTTAAAAAATTTCTCTCATTTATGCAAGAAAAAAGGTTACCCTAGTGGAGGAGCAGACTAAATCATACAAGTGAATAAAAACTTGTAAAGTCATTGATCCGTTTATTTTACAGTGTCAAGTCTGCAGTATATCAGTACACTAGGTATTCTGAACTTTAAGGATACGTGCCTTTTAATATGCAGCTTTTCATACTTTTGAAAAGTCATATTAGGGCTTCAAAACTGTTTGTTTAACTCAGTAAAACTGTCATTCAACTCGGCTTTTCCTGAAGGAGGTAAATTTTTTTTAATGAGTATTTAATACCAGAATGACAGTTTTCATAGGTGGAGATGAGTCCTTTTTTGCTTTTTAGGAAAAGAGAAAGATGTACTTCATGAAATGCAGCAGGTTATCTGCAGCTAAGGAGAGAGGCCTGCCAGGGTAGAGAGCTGTTTAGAGGGAATTGCTTAAGAGGTTTTTTTAACATTATAGTCTAAATAAATATAACTATATGAAGAAACTTTCTTAACCAAATATATTTTGAAGTACATCATTATTGCATGTTACAGACAACTCTGCTGATGTATTTTCTTTGTCGGGATAAATACCTCTACTACAACTGGGGAAAGAGGGTAAAGTACAAAATCATAGAATAATTTAGGTTGGAAGAGACTTCCAAGGTCATCTAGTCCAATCCCGTGCTCAAAGCAGGTCTAATTAAATCAGGTTAGTCCTAGTAGCCTATGTTGATCTCTGAGGGCTAACAGTATGAGACTGATTTTACAAATGGGAAAAGTATCTGTACTGCAATTGCTAAAGATTGCACACAGATGTATTCTGAAGATTGGGTATGAGTTTTCTGAGGTCTGCCTTATTCTCAAGGGAGATCATCTTATGTTTAAGTAAATAAACATAGATGTGCATTTGGGGTTTTTTGGTTTGTTGGGATTTTGTTTGTTTAGTTTTTTAAATGTGGCTTTGAAAGAATAAGCATGGTGATGAGCATGTGTTTGTAATTTGACTCTCTTGAATTACTCATGTCTTAGTGACTTCTGAAACTGTACTCGCTTCCACCAAAAAAAGCTGCTCCCAATTGGGAAAGCATTTTCCTTTGTTACATGTTGTATGCAGCCTGCTTCTTTGTGTTAAACAAGTAATGGGTATTTTGGAGTTGGAAGATGATTGCTGAAATCTCTATGTGTGCAGTATTAACAGAAGAGGAAAAATTCTGAGAGTTTCAGTGAAACTCATAACTTACTGGTTTTAGTCTTAGAAGTGCAATGACTTGGAGAGAGCCTGTATTACAGTAATTGGATTTAGCTTGCTTAGTTGAAATGGCAGCCAGTGTAATAGGCAGTTTCAGGCTAATCTCTGCAATGGAGAATTAGACAGTCTCTTTGAGCTGTTTGCTTTTTCACCCAGCATTAAATCTTCATAGGCTGCTGTGTCAGGAGAGTAAGGCAAGATTACCTGAGGCATTATGCAGGAATATTTCCTAGATAAATTTTGATTCCAGTTACTTGTTTTGTCTTTTACTGGAACCCATGTTTAGAATTGTTCCTTCTTTACCACAAAATAGACTTGGAACATGGGACTCTCTTGCCTATCTACCTAAAACCCTGTCAGGGCTCTTCTGTGGTAGTTTTGTGGATACAAGCTAATCTCCCTGCGTTTTTTTTTCTAGTATGTCCACTTTACTTAATCTTTTACTGGAATTCATGTTTTGAATTGTTCTTTCTGTACCACAAAATAGACTCAGAATATATGACTATATGGCCTAGGTATCTAAAAATCTTGACCCAGGTTCTTTTGTGGTAGCTTTGTGGATAGAAGTTTATCTCCCTGCAGTATTTCCTGGTTAAAGTTTCTGAGTCTTATGTTAAATGCTTTTCATCTTGGTCTCACGAAGATAATAATATGTTGAGTTTCTAGTTGCCTTTGTTTTTTGGCTTTGTTCTGTTGCACCCTGGTGTCTTTTGGTCTTGACATCCATAGTGTCTTTTTCCACATAGAAGTAAAAATAAACTAGAAGAGATAGCACAGGAAATTAATTGGATCAGCGAAACTCTTTGGTTCAGGATTGCTTCTTTTTGTGACATCCTGCAATTAAAAATGGAAGAAAAAAATACTTCAAGGGTAAATAATCACTGAGATCACCTTCTCTGGAAAGTCTTGAAGTGATGCATTGGAGCAGACTGCTTTGCAAGAATATACCAATACCAGGAAAGCATAACAAATTAACCTATGGCACGGTAAAATTGTCCTTGAGTCACCTGGGTATTAAAAGCTATTATACAAAGCTTCTTAGAAAAGAAAACTTCAGAGTTCTGTGATGAAGAATACCTGTTAATTGACTAAGGTTGGATTAGTAACTTGTCTTCTGTTTTTCACAGGACAAAGCTGTTTGGTAAGAGTTTTAGAATAGCTGAACTGTTTACTCGAGTAGATAATGCAAACATGAACGTGAAGCTATAAACTTTAACTTCAGTTGCTAGTGCTTGAGATTTGTCAGGCGAGGAACAGAAGCAGAGTAAGAATGAGACACTGGGTGGGATTCTTGAGAAGAGCTATGGAAGAAAAGTGACAGAAACATGGAAACATAAACAGTATAGTGAAACTAAGAGGATGCCTCAGTGAGAAAAGATGTAGGTGGTGAATGTGGGTAAGGCATTCCTATGATAGCAAAGAGCAGTCAAAGGCTTTGACTAGAGAAAAGATATTCTGGGATGTACAGTAAGATAGAGGATTTGAAAAAAATAAGTAGATTTTCACCACATGGATCGTGTACATTCTACTTCATCTGAATCTGTGGGTGTATCCCAGGCATGTGACTTAAAATAGATCATCTCTAAAACAGCTAATTCACTCAGGCACTAGAGGCTTTTCTGTATCGTGGGCCACTTGCCTGGGCAACATACAACATCTTCCTTGTAGGGATACCTTTCACAGTTTAACAAGAGCCACCTCCAGAGGCTGAGGATTCATTTCTCTTGCAATCACTTTGTCAGTTCCCCCTTCCTTAGCAAGTAATCCCTCAAATGTCACCTCCTCTAGTTCATGTGTTGAGTCTTTATCTTCCTTCACTGCACAAGTTGTTTTTCATTTCCATTTCCTCTTGCTTATAGGGGCAACTGATAGCAGCAAGGATTGGTCCTTAAGTTCAGCTGCAGTGTGTATTGCTGGGATTGGAGTGGCTGCACTGTCTGTCACTGGGGTTGGAGTGGCTGCA
This sequence comes from Pezoporus flaviventris, assembly GCF_033815535.1. Classification (NCBI taxonomy): domain Eukaryota; kingdom Metazoa; phylum Chordata; class Aves; order Psittaciformes; family Psittacidae; genus Pezoporus; species Pezoporus flaviventris. The sequence goes on from NW_026892595.1 coordinate 16,047,365, forward strand.
GTATCTTTTGTCAGAGTTGGCGTAGCTGTGGTGCTCATCGTTGGGGATGGACTTGGCCACGATATCTATTGCTTTGCCATCAGATCCAGAGACATCTTTTTCCCCTTGAGCTTACTGGATAGGGTTGAGCGGGGCTTTGTAGGCATAGGCTAGGCCCCAGCATGTTACAGTTATTTGTACCTTTCTGGTATTCCCAGGATGACAGCATACTTTTTCCAAATGTTTTACTAGTTTTTCAGGACTTCACACTTGTTCAGGGTTAAAAGTTTCAAAGCACTGGAGGGGGGCCTACTGGCCTAGGTACTTACCCATATGATCCCATACACCTGCCACTCATGACTCTTGGTGGTATTCTTAGATAATTGTCTAACCTTAAACAAGACCTGAGCCACATTCAACAAAATGATGTTTCCTAGCAAAAGGACCAGATTGGTTTCAAGGGTACTCTTAAATTATCACACTACTGTAAATAGCCTGGTGGGAGAGCAGAATGTGCAAGAGCTCATCTCAATAGGCTGGCACTCCGAGAGGGGAAAAAAAAAGAGGTCTAAGTGTTAACAATTCCCGTTACATGCCTCCTGAAGTATGGAGGTGATGGCCATGCTGGCAACATACTGGATCAGTTTCATAGTCAATAATCCTATTGTATCACAAGCCATTATCATAAAGTACAACGAAATGAGAACCTTAGCCCAGGCCCCAAAGCCGATAAACTAAACCAGCAAATATTGGCTTCAAGTAAGGTGTGACATAAGGAAACTCTGAGACCAGGTGCAACGACTCTGATAGCAAATCAGCATTGTGACAAGTGACTATTAATTCAAAACAATGAATGCTTATCACAAATATGATTAGACACACTCTGGTCAGATCTGTTGTTATCTCGACCCTTTGTGTCCCACTTTGAGCACCATAAAGGACTGTTGTGGTTTAAGCCCAGCTGGTAACTCAGAATCAGGCAGCTCACTCACTTTCCCCCTTCTTTCCCCCCTGCTTCTGGAGGGATGGGGAGGAGAATTGAAAGAATGCAACTGCCATGGGTTGAGATAAGAACAGTCCAGTAACTACGGTGCAATGCAAAACTGCTACTACTACCACCAATAATAATAATAGGGAAATAAGAAGGGGAGAGAATATAAAACCAGAAGGGGAAAATGAAAAGAAAACAGTAAACATAAGTGATGCATTATACAGTTGTTCACCACCTGCCAAACGATACCCAGCCCAACCCGAGCAGGGATCAGTCCCTTCTACATGACTCCCCCCAGTTTATACACTGGGCATGACTTGCTGTCTTATGGAATACCTTTGGCTAGTTTGGGTCAGGTGTCCTGTCTCTGCTCCCTCCCTGCTTCTCATGCCCCTCTTCACTGGCAGAGCACAGGAGACTGAAAAGTCCTTGATCAGAGTAAGCACTACTTAGAAACAACCAAAACACCAGTGTGTTATCAGCATTGTTCTCAGACTGAAGCCAAAACAGCACTGCACCGTCTACCAGGGAGGAGAAAAAAAGCAACCTGTTACAGCTGAAACCAGGACAATGTTGGAATCTAATGTGTGAGCTCATAGGATTTAAGTCTTTTAAAGTGATTTTTAGTAGGGTATGGATGAATGCCATAGCACAGAAGACAGAGCCATTTAACTTGAGTTTATTTGGCCATCTTTCTCTACTTACCTTCAATAAATCCCTTGGCTAAAATACTAGGTCTTAACAGCCAGAAAACTATCTAGATGCAGGGTTGAAGGAGATATTTTAAAAAGATTATTTATGCTGCTAACAGATATTGCACACCTAAACTGATGGAGCACTATAGATTTTGGTAATTTTTAAAAAATTATTTGAGTGGGTTTTTTTTTTACTTTAGTATTCAGAAATCACCACCAATATAGTAAATTTTTAAAAAAATCTTACATGTGGCAAAATTACCATTAAAAAAAGAATTGTTTTCAGTTATCACCTTTCTTAGAGAATTCATATTTTCTCATAAGCTTCAATCTGCAAGTTCTTTGTCTTTTACTATTGTTATCTACTAGGTTTAGTTTATCCTGGGATAAACCTAGCAGGTTTAGATACATAATAGATACATTCATTTATCTAGTAGAAAACATTAGAATGTATTAGAATTAATGCTTGTAGAAAGCATTAATTTATCATGTTTCTTGTAAGATTCAAAAACATTACAAGGAAGATTTGTGTAAGACATCAGATTTCTTACCCTTTTTTGCATGTTGGAGAAGTGCCTGTATTTCATGGAGTATATAAAAAACTTCAAATCATTGTATCTAATTAAATACATAAATTTATAGGAATTCTTCTGAGCTTCTATAGGAATACTTCTAATCTTTCTTTATGAAGTCTTTTGAATTGGAACAAACTATGAAAAAATTTAGGATGATACAGCCATATGTCTTTTTGTCTGTATTAGGAGAATAATAATGTGGGTTTCCTGATTTTATTCTTTCCAGAGGACGTTGTCCTAGATCAAGGATATAAGTACAAAAAAATATGTTTAATTTGGGTGTGTTTGTGTGTATATGCATATATACACAAATATACATACAAGTATACAAAATCTGAATAAAAATATATTTATGTAAAGTAAATATTTTTTAATTGTGCATTCCATAGCAGAAACACTTTTATTAGCCTGTAGGTTTGTGTCTTTATTTTAAGGGTGGACCCTTTTAATTTTTAGTCATATGCACTGTATGAATTTTAGCTTCCACACTGATATTCTAAGTTAGTTTTGTGCACTTTTTCCATAATATGCTTTTTTTTTTTTTAAGGTTAATTACGTTGTGGAGCTATATATTGGATTCAGAATATGTAGAATCAGTGGTGACAGGGTTATAAAAAAAGCAGATCTCACCAGTAGGTCTGAATGGCAGATTTCTTGAAAAAAGCAAAACACAAAACACAGTTGACAGTTCCAAATTCTGCTTATGTCTACTGTTGCAAAATCAGCTATGTTCCTTTGAAAATAAGCCTGACAGAATTCAGTGTAAAATGGAGACTGATTCAATGTAAGGCTGGCTAATGTGTTAAATGAATTTTGAAGAAGCCCTATTATGTACACTTCATTTTTGTTAAAGTAGTTTTAACTCAAAATTACACTTTTAGAGTTCAAAAGCATACTTATTCACTGATAGTGCACCTTACATAGATAATTTGAATATTTTGCGTATTTCCCTAACATTTTGATTCCCAAACCCAATACATTTTATGTTGTTCATCAGGATACTCTGTATTTAATTCAAGCATCTTCCATGGCATATTTATGCTTAGTTTGTTAAGGCTTTGTATCTTTAATTGCTCTGATTCTTTAGAGCACAAGATTTGAGTCTTTGTCCTTTTTCATCCTGATCACTTTTACTCTCCTTGTTTTCCATGGAAGCTGCAGGAGAGTATGAGTATTTATTTTAAAATTCTAGTCAATATCAGAAGTGTTGCATGTATGAAAATGACATCCTATATATGATTATGTTCTTAAGCCAGCAAAGTTCTTCATCAGGTAAAACTGATCTATCAGAAAAAAGTCCTTTTCTTGGTACTACTTATTTCTTAACAAAACCAAAAAAAAAACCCCAAACCAAATAAATTATAAGTTACATTTCCAAAATACTGTTTTGTATCTATAGGTTGTATTTTCAGTAGAAGACTCAGGTAATGTTTCTGTGATCATAGTTGAACAGCAAAGTAACTTTTTCTTTTTTAAAGCATTGGATGTAAGGGAAGGTGGCCTTCACTAGATACTTTTATATATATATATATATATATATATATATATATACACATTCATATGCACTAATCAAATTCATGTGTATCTTAATATTTTCAAGTATTGTCTGAATTCTCAGAAACAGATGAAAAATGTCTTGTATAATATTTTTAGTGTGCCATCATTGTAAATATTTTAATATTTTATTTTAGCCAGAAAGTGAAATTTCCACCACAGTAGAAGATTACAGTTCTGAGGTAAGACTGACGTAATGCTTTTCCTAACTTCTTTTACATGTTTACTGCAATGCTGTGCGTTGTTTCCTACAAATAAAAAGGAAAGAAAGAGCAGATGTGCTGTAGACAAAGCTGTTGCATGTCATTACTGGTCTGATTAATGTACCATTAAAGCAAACACTATGTCAACTACATCATGGGATGGCAACTATAATCAACATTGCAGTAGATAATGAACTGTTGTAACGATGTCATCATTACGGTTGTATTAATGCTTTGTGTTGCCATAGGAGTTGTGGCTGTGCATAATTTCTACTAATTTTCTGTGGGAAACTATTTAACAAGTTGATTACGTTTTGATGAGTTCCAAAGCAGCTGCTGCTCTGTAACTGGCTGGGCATCAGTCTGCTGGTGCAAGGTGGTGAGGGATTGCCTTTGCATCCCTTGTTATTTGGGGGTTTTGTATTGTTTTCTTTCATTTGTTAAGCTCTCTTTATCTTGACCTGTGAACTTTTCTTGCTTTTGCCCTTCTGAGTTTCTCCTCCATCCTGCTGGTGAGGGAGTGACTGGGGGTCAGCGTGGGGAGCTGAATTGCCAGACAGGGTCACCACACCTCATATTAGCATCTACTATTCATCTCTGTCATGTCAAAAGGTCATAGCATATATGGGACTTTGGTCTTGCCAAATAAAACTGTTTATTATAAAAACCAGCAAACTATCTCATGCAAAGATGTGGGTCAAGAACATGAAATAGCCATGGAATATCTGAACATAGTGAATATTGTTCTAGTTTAAAAAAATAATTTTTATGCCTAAACCAATCACTTTCTGTAGTGACAGTCTGGGTTTGTTTTGCAGATCTCTGTGCTAAATTCTTCTGTAAAACACACCCAAAAATCTTAAACTTGACAAGAGGGGATGAAGTAACCAAATGTCTCAGTTGCTGAAGTAAATTTGGTGTGGAATGCTTTGTTCCTGTCTTGATTTAGCCTTTTGTAAGAGAAGGTAACTACGCATTTCCATACTAGTATTATAGGTGCCTATTGTGAAAACTGAGGGCGTATACACACTAGACAATGTGTCCCCAACCCGGTGCACTGCATGGTGCAAAAGTAAAATCATTATCACAGTGGGCAGTCTAGACATGCCCTGAAAACTGGAACTTTTCTTTCCCAACTTAAATGCTCTGTCTCCACTTGCCCCTTCTTCCAGCCTATTTGCTTGACCAACCCTGTGTCTGTTTTCTATCCCCTAGGTTTTCGTAAATTTTTCCATTCTCTCCAGTAGCTCCTGTCAGTCTTTTCAGCTTCCCTTCCCCATTCCCTTTTTCCCTGTGCTTGGTTTCTTAGCTCAGTCGTACCGGCTTTTTCAGCCTGTTTCTAATATTCCTTTTCCTCAGTCATTCTGAAGACTTTACCAGCCTTTCCAACTTCATCCAAGTGTTTTTCCTTCTTTCTTCTTTTATATTGTTTTCTCTCTCCCTTGAAAACTTCTCTTTTATTCTCTCTTCTTATATTGGGATCCTCCTAATGATCAGCTCAACTTGTCCTAGATGAAAGCATTAGTTTTTCTTCCCAACCTCTCGTATCAAATCCCAGTTACAGTTTCCTCCATAGGTTTTGTCTCGGCCTTTTTAGTTGAATTCTTTTTCCTGCCCCTCTCCTCCCCAGTTTGACTCTTTCTCTCCCATTTTTTTCCCCCTGTCCTTGTTTTTAACCGGTGTCGCTTTCTTCAGGTATGTTGAGGAAAAAAAAAGCATTTGTGAATACAGCAAAACATTCCCTCACATTCATTACTGGCTGCTTTCAAATACAGAATACTGACCCACTGACCCATATGGTCTGGTCAGTTGTGGTCCATCTTATGGCATGTGGTTTTGTGATGCAATTTAACCCAAAGGAAAAGAAAACGAACAACTGAGACCAGCACTTTTGCAGTCAGATTCCAGTCCAGCTGCTGGGGAATGCTGTAAATGAAAGAAAGAAAAAAGGTTTTTATGGAGGGGTGGTTGCAGGGTGTTGAAGTAAACTACCCGGGCAGGGGGGGAGTTGTTTAAAGACTTAATATTTTTCATAGGTAAAATGTGGTTTATTTTGTCCAAAGAATTGAAGTAGCAAAGAACAAAAAGAATCTGAGTTAGCTTAATGTATGGTAAGATGATAAGGCAGTATGTGCACACAGTTTGCCATCGAGAGTGTAGCAAATACACTTTTGAACAAGTGTTATGACCTTACTGCACCTTTTCAGACTATTCATTACAATGGTATGTGATTACTATTAAATGGAATATGCAGTATGTAAAGAATGAACCCTTGAAAACAGTTGACAATGTCATTGATGTTCATGTATTTTTATAAGTGAGATGTATTTTATATATATATATATAAATATAACTAAGAAATTTTGACCACTTCTGAGGTTGTAGGAAGCAGTGTTGGAGATTGATCACAAAAGTTCAAGAAACTCAACTTTGCACAAGGAGACACAATACAGAAAAGATGGACAGTGCTTCATGGGAATTGTGGATATGTTATGGTTTTGAGTGTTTTGGTGTTGGTATCAGTCGGATATCAGTTTTCACATCTAAACACTTAACTTTATCCTGCTTCATTCTTCAAAGATATCTGTAGGTGTCTACAGAGTATGGTAGGGATCAATTTTCCAGATACTAAAAACAGTAGAATTACAGCCAGATTGCCTTCTGAATGTGCTTTTTAAAAAATTGCAGATTTCCTCAAAAATGCAATGACAGATGCATTTCTAGGTGCTGTTTATTCTCATTCCTTCAGAAAGACTTTTTACCTCCTCGAGAGTTACTTTCTAAGACATAAGTAGGCAACACAAAACTTGTGAATAGTAGCATGATACTTGATCTGTTGAAGAACAGATTCAAGTGGTGAGAGCTGCTGTCCTTAATGAGCTCTTCATTCCAGTTCATTACAGTTGATTGGTATCTGCAGTGAGGAAACCACATGCTTAGGAATGCATATATTTTAGGAACTGAATTTTCAATACGTTTCATGGTAGCTGTAATGTTACTTTTATTACTAAAAGCTATACTTAATGACCATCCTGTGAATAAAGTGTTCTGAAGCCTTTTTTAGTTGAAGAAGATGAGAATAACTTAATTTTTTTTCTGTAATAGCACAGTTACAAAGTTGTATGAAATCTTGAGCTTACCTTTTTTCAGATACATGCCCTCCTTTTTGGAGTACTAAGAAACAACATATTCATAGAAACGTAGACCCCATAGACTTAAATGTAGTTATGACTAGCTATTTAAGGTTGTGGTCTAAACTCAGAACTAAGTGAAGTTGGGCTTTTTCCAACAGCTAAAATTTTTAGTTTTTTTTTATAACTGTGTAAGGTAGAATTGCCCATATTCCATATGCCTCAATTTTACAGTGCAACTGGAAAACTGTTCCACCTGATTCTTTTGTTTGTTCTTCTCTTATTGACTCTCTTACCAGCTTGCAAAATGTACTTCTGAAAAGATAGTCAATATGAAGTTTACAAAGAAGGGGATTTTTTTAAATGTTAATGAAATTCTATACCTGAACCTTAACCACTACGTAAAGAAATTTTCTCTTGTGTGCTATTAATACACAGAAAAAAATACTAAGCCAGGATATTTTAAAAAGACATCAGTTGTTATCCTTCAGAAGTTACTAATTTTAGTTACATGACTGTAATTGTTTTCATCACATACTGAAAGTGGTTTTAATTTATGGATTGTACTCCTCCCTCTTCCCCCCAAAAAACACCAAAAACGAACACACGCACAAAAAAAAAACAAAACCACATACCCCAGCAAAACCAAAATAAACAAAACCCACCAAACAGAACTGAAATTCATTTTCTCAAGTTGTCCTAATTGTTAATTTTACCTAAGTTTTATATAGTCTGTTGTGACATAACCAGAAAATTGAGAAGATGCCGAGAACATTGACAGGTGTTGTTGGTGGTCTAAATATTAATTTTTGTGAAGGAATAAAAGGGGGGACGGGGGACGACAATGACATGGGACAAAACAGAAGGTAAAATTATTAGTCCATTCCAGATACTGCTATATGTTTCTACTACCAAATCAAAGCAATTTTTAAATCGGTGTTTGAACAGTAGATTTATGGGAGCTTGAATTTTCTATTTATAAAGGAAAATCTCTGTAGTATTGGCATTAATGCTATAAGTAGTTACACATTATATATTAGTACTGATATTTCTGAGGTACAATTTCAGGTCTTCCAACGTCAAAGGAACATTAAAAGGAATACAGTGATTTCATAAATTTAATCCTGACCTCTGGTGGCAATTGTCGTGAATTGCTGCCTTAATTCAGTGATGGAAGTTGGTTTTCATTATGCTTCTCTGGAAGATTCATTTATCTTAAGCATATGTATTTACTGATGCAATATAAATTATACCTTTATTTTTAGCTAATAGACCACAAATTATTTTTTACTTTATATTGGTAATTGATATTTCTGTGAATTATTTTGAAAATACAAGCAAGGAAGAAAGTCAGACAGAATGTCCTTTTAAGGACTTCCATAACTTTCATGTCTTTTATTCACTAAAGAAGTTGCTAATGTGTATCTAATTTGTTGTTAAGTATAGCTTTTTATTACTCTTTGGTTTCTTTACACAATTGTATCCAGATCTCATGTTATTCTTTGCTTCCATTACCTTAAAATGCTCTGCAGTTTGATTGTTTCTTTAAATGTTTAATTATTTTCTGGGGAGTGTAACTAAGCACATCAAAAGGCATTAAGGCGTAAGGACATTTCAGCATTAAAGGTAAATTGCAAAGTTTTAAAAGAAGAAACTATAAGAATCTGCATCAATAGTACTTACAGGCTTGCAGAAGACCTCTGTATGGTTAACCTCTGGGACCATGAGACAAAACGCAGATGTCCAGTGGGCCTTGTCTAATTACCTTGTAACACAATATTGCAGACAAGTGAACAATTAATTTTAAACCAAGATGTTTTGGAGCTAATAACTCAGTCCCAACTCTTTGTCTGCTCTGACACAGCAGAATTTTTGTCATGCCAGTAGTTGCGAGGCTCCTTGTGAGGCTCCCTTCAGCACAGCGCCTTGCTGCAGTGGCCTGACTGCTTTTTCCATAGATTAGAGTGCAGTTTGTTGTCTTACCATGTTTCAACTTGCACTGTACCAGAAGGCATAAGGCATTTGAAAGTAGAAGGTATTAGATGAGAAATAGCGTGGACTACCATGTTACTGTGGTTCTCTTTCTGTGATGTCTAAGAGCTCCTGTGGAATAAGGCAGGATTTATGAAGTTCCAGACAGTTGTCTTGAATGTAGAATTCCTTTTATAAATAAAAGGTCTTTTGTGGAAATTTCAGCTGCTGAGAAGTCTGGAACATCTAATGAGATAAGGCTTTTATGTCTTTCCTAGTACCTCTTGTTGTAGAGCATCTAAGAGTCTGATTGTTGCACACAGAAATCATTCACAGGAAGAGAGGAGCATGTCCACTGGGGTAGATGACAAGAATTATACACTACATCTTAATCAATTAAGCCTAAATAAAATGGGAGTTAAAAGGAAAAGAACTATTTCATACTAGAGTTTCTTTTAATCTAATTGTGTTATTATTCTGGGACATGCACCAAAATCTGAATAAAGACATTGATGCCAGGCACTGTGTAGAAACTTGTATGCCTGAATGTGGGGCGAACATCTGGCAATACACAAGTGATGTGCAGTGCCTCTATAAGCAGCCTGCTTTTTGCTGCAATTTTTTTTCAATTCTTTCTAAAGTAAGGTATTAGTCTGTCTGTGGTGTTTTCCTTTTTACTGAGGAGGTCGGGAATTGAAAGGGCATTGTGTCAGCTCTGCAAATTCTTGTCTAATGCAGACATTTAATGCAGTCTCTTAATACAAACTCAATGACTATATTGATCCCATTTATGACAGTGTAGTTACTGATTTGGTCAGGCATCTTAGTCCTTTGTAAATGAGCCTTGATCTGGACTATGGCAGATATCTGAGCAGTATAGCTTCTTATTTTGATGCAAATGTAGTGTTTGGGTTTGAAATGCTATGATGCCTTTCCATCTCTAGTACCATTATTTTTCTTTCAGGCTCTGATGTAATAAAGAGCTCTGAGGGGAAATACAGCTGTTCTTGCTTTTTCATTTTAAAACATTGGTCTGCTGTTTTAAAAGCTTGCCTGCCTGTCTTGTGGTTGTTCACAAGTACACAGCATATTATTTTCATTTGATTTGGATTTTTGTGATTTTTAAGCTGTAATTGCTACTTTGGCTTGTACTTTTGGAGATTGATACCTCTTTGTTTGTACAATCTATAGAACCAAAATTCTTATAGGAACTGAACGGGGTTGCAATGCTAGGTGAGTGAAAGAAGATTTTTTTCAAATGTCTTATATTGAATATATAATTTCTGTTCTTTTTCAATTTTTAAGGAATTCCTTCACATTGAATGTAAGAGTCTATGATACTGTCTTTCATCCCCTATTGAGAGATTGGTGACTTTCAGAGCAAATCTTGAGGTGTATAAATATATTTCAGAAGCATAAATATGTTTAGTAATATATAGAAATAGTAAACAATTTAAAATGCAATAATATTGCATTTTAATAATTTTAAGTATAAAGCTTTGCATTGACCTTTAAATCTGAATACCTTTGTTTAATCTAGATGTTTGAATTGGTAATATGTTTTTTGTTCTTAGATAGTAGTGTTTATTTTTGCAGTTTGAAGTGTTTTACCTGTTACCTATGCTTACTTTGATGCAATTCACAGTATATAAAGCTATTCTGTATTTCAAATTGAATAAATTTTTGTAGCATAAAATTCCAGTGACTCTGCAGAAATCACCGTATAAGACTCAAATGAATGGAAAATAGAAATCAAGCTTTATTTCAGATAATAATGTATTTAGAAATTGTCTTTACACAGGTAAACGGTTGCAGTTTTATGACAAGAACAGCTATACCTGCAGACTTAATCAGGGTACAGTACTGCAAATTGAATCATAATACTAATGATGAATACTAAAAACCTTAGTTTGTTTTAAGCAAAAACTGTGTTGCTGACTAATACTTTATTTTCCATGCTGTGCTATGCATCTGCAGTTTGCTATATATTGATAGCGTGTATTGTTAAACTTGAAATGCCAAACAATCTATTACTTCTGTTAAGGCTAAGATTATGAAACAACTTGCAGAAACGCTTTATGTCAGTGCTTTCAAGGTGTGAATTATACTAGCAAAGGAGGTTACCATGGCAATAAGGTCTGCGATGCTGTATTGTATGTTAATGTTCTAAGGTGGCATTTGATACTGAATTTGATATTTGAGTTTACTTACTGTGATAAAGCATAAAAAATGGCATGTTAAGGAACTTGGATTGATTTAGGAAGAAGACTTTGGAGTTGGAGAGATTTGTTCTGAGCATGGAATGCAGCACTCTCACACGCAGCTAGAGGTGATGGAGAATGAATTGGCTGGGAAACAACAAGAGGTTGAAGAGCTAAACAAAGAGCTAGAAGAAATGAGGGCAGCATATGGTACAGAAGGATTGCAACAGGTATAATTACCTTATGTTGCTTTCTACTTGCTACTCGGTTACATGTAAAAATGCAAAACATCACCTGAAAGAGTTCACACTTAATGGTAGCTGTTCAGAATGCAGTCAGTGTGTGATAGAGAATTACACATAATTTGTGTCAATCACATACCATGCCCTCTGTTGCTTTGCATGGCATTTCCACTGTGTGGTGTTTTTCTCTGTATTATATGACTGAAATTCCAGTCTTCTTTCCAGTGACTTTCTTCTGATCGGGCATGGAAAGACTTTTCTTCAAGAAAAGCCCTAATTCTTCACTAGTTGTGCAAACACTGCATTTTTTTTAATACCTTCCTCCAAGGTCAGAAAAACCCCAGGTTTTACTTCCCAAAGAATGACATAACTGAGTTGAACCTTGAACCAAAAAGGTGTTTGTATGTCAGACTTCACAGTCTGAAATACAAGGCAACTGTGTCAGAATTTTTTAATAAACATCCAGTAACTTTAGATTACAAGAAGGTATTTCTTACTTTAGAAATACCATTGAAATTTAAAAATGGGTTTTAAAGTGAAGACTATTCTTCCAGTTTAAGCAAGTGTTGCAATGCACTGAAGTTAATGCTTTATCATGCTTCATATCTTACTTATGTCTATCTTTCAATTTGGATTCAGGTCATGTCATTGTGGTTTTTCTGTGTTTTTTTGCAAAGTACTATAGAAATCAAAAATTGTTCTGCTGTTCAGTCATTTTCACTGTTGTTATTGCATGGTTTCAGTTTTTTCTGCTTTCATTTGTATTTTATCTGTGAAAATGGATGACATGTTTTCCACCATACTAGAGTGATCTTTAAGTGGTTGCTCTGGAGGAGGTGATTTATTGTTCCTTTGTCAATTGGTGAATTTCTGGTGTTGCATTTTAAGTCAAGCTTAACTTCTGATTTCTGTGTCTTGTATCTGTTGTACTAAACATAATAGTCATAATTACAGCCTAATAAATAACATAAACATAATTCCAGATTCCACAATCGTAGCTAATGTTTTTCCTGAAAAAGCTAAAATTGAAAATGTTTGCATTTTTTTTAATGTCTGATTACTATTTTAAAAATAAATTAAAAATAAATTAAAGCAGGCTGTGGTACAATAACACTACAATATTTGCAGCATATTTTTGGATGGTGATGGTACAGTGCATAATATCTCAGTTGAGAAATGTTTATGGTTTATGTTTCAGAAGACACAAAAGGATTTTAAATAGAGAGTGCAAAAGATGTGTTGTGTGCTTTACTTCTGCCTGTTTGGTAAAAAGATTGAATTAAAAAAATTGAAAATTACCGTATAACAATGTGTGGATTGGAACACATAAATTTAATTAGTCAGTTTCATTGGACAGATGCAAAAGGGAAGGTATGACACACGTAAGCGTCTGATCCATTCCTAATTTTCTCTGTTATAACAAGCATCTAGTATTACCACTAAGTCCATGCTTTTAAAGTAGGAGGTCACTGCAGTGTTCTGGGAAGAAATTAAAAAAAAATCATCAGATTCTTTGCATAGTTTGGCTTGTTTTAGCAACTTCTGTTTTGTATATCCCATTAAATATTGTCCTTGTCCTCTCAATCGGTAAACATTTTCTGGAAGCATTATAATTTTAACTTCAGGACTCAGGATATAACCTGGGTAAAATTCTTTGTTAGGGGCATTGTAAACAAAACTGTTACAGAAGGTGCGTGATGGACTGAGACATTTGCAATACATAGAGATGAAGTTTCCACTAGCTTTAACAGAGTTCAGATTGGCAAAGTGACTTTAAATTAATGTGTCTATATAATTGCACATGAAAATAGGCCCAACTAATATTGTAGAATTTCCGACTGCATGAGTGTAATGCTACAAAAAAATAAAACACTTGCAAAGGATTTTTCCTGTACTTTTATCATTGCTTCATCAATTCCTAAAGTTTAAACTATTAAGTTCACTGTATCAGTTTTGCAGCTTGAGCTGGTTTTCTCATGTAGTTATGAATAATTTCTCCGTGTTCACGATGTAGGATACTGCCTTGTATCTATTTAGTATGATGAATGCATTTATTGCATTCTTGGTGAGAGATGAATGCACATGAGTAGTTGTACAAAATTGCTGAAACACTATGAATAGATACTCTGGATTCATTTATGTTGGTTTGCTTATGTGGCCACACTTTTTAGTTTATATATTTAATTAATCCTCTTAAAGGTTCAGATTCTGTTCTCTCATAAATATGGTTTATGGAGAGGTCATATGTTGTTAAATGAGGGGAAAAGTCTGTTTTTGAAATATTTATAAATAGAATTTGTGAGTGTAGGGGGAATGGAAATATGTTCTAGTACGTCTGTGCGACTTCTTTTAAATGGAGAGGTTAGGGCATATTCTTACTTAGCTAGAATAAATTAGTTCTGTTTGGGTGGGGTTTTTGTGACTTTGATGTGTGCTAATAGTTTAAATATTGTCTTTTGTAGCTGCAGGAATTTGAAGCTGCTATCAAAAAAAGAGATGACATTATCACTCAGCTCACTACTAACCTACAGCAGGCACGGAAAGAAAAGGATGAAACTATGAGGGAATTCTTGGAGCTTACTGAACAAAGTCAAAAACTGCAAATTCAGTTTCAGCATGTAAGTTACAGGACTACAAATAGTTTCTGGGGGTTTGAAAATCAGTGTCACTTGGGAGGGTCCATAAATGGCTACTTCCTGCAGAAACAGAAATTTCTGTGCATTCCTTTAAGAATTGGGTCTCTTAGTTCAGATCAGTTACTTTACTGGCCCTACAGCTGTCATTATAATACCTGCTTTATTGTATTAATTCACTATAAAATAATGAAGATTAGTCCTGTATGTAGTAATTGCTTCTGGTAAGCGCTGGATGATAGCAGTTATCTTAAGGAAGAGCACTTGTGTAATTAGTTCTCAGAGCTTTGAGCAGAAATCCACCCTGTTCCCTTTGAAATTAAAGCAGTCAACCATCAACTTTGGTGGGCCATCATTTCGTACTCCAGTCCTTCCTATATTTTAGGTAAAACCTGCACTCTTGCAGTGTTATTAGAAGGTAGTTTAAATACCACAGTTAAGTTTCAGAGAAGGATTTGTTCTAGAAAACACTGGTGTTTGACATGCTGTGGACACTTAATCTGTGACTAAAGTTTATAGTGTTGTAGTTGAATATTATAGTATTTTATGCTGATTAAGCACTTTATATAGCTTTTTTTGAATTGCAAGTGGGTTGTATTCTGACATCTGAGTATTTACTATTAAAAATCTGATTTTTGAGGGCAGCACTTAAAACTAGTTCATACTTAGGAATGTTTCTGAGGCACTGCTGTCCTGTGCTAGCTCACCATAAAACATTTCAATATTAAGTGTTTTCCATTGGTTGGCCATCCGAAAAGAAAAAGTATATTTCAGTTCCTCCTAAAAGAACTTACAAAATGTTGTGATAGTTTATATGTAGTGTAAGCTGTTTCTGAAAAACTTGATATACTTTATGTTTGGGTTTTTTTAACATTTAAGTTGCAGGCAAGTGAAGCCCTAAGGAACACCAGCCATAGTTGCACAGCTGCTGATTTATTGCAAGCCAAGCAACAGATAATATCACATCAGCAACAGCTAGAAGAACAAGAATATCTGCTGAAGAATTATCAAAAAAAGAATGAAGAATTTGAACTGCATATTACGCATCTTCGAGACAAAATCACCACATATGAAGTGGTATGTGCCTTACTAGAAAGATGTCTCTTCCTAGTCTGTCTTTCTTTTCAGGATTTTGTGGTTCCATTGAAATGGAAGGGCCAAAGCAGAGATTGTGAGTGTGCAGCATATAATGCATACAAAGATCCTAAGTTTTTAAGACTGGTTCTGTCAACTGGCATTTAATATGTATATTATTTAAAACTGATTTTTTTATATCACTAGTATTTATTGTGTTTTAAAAAATGCAGAAATATTTACAACAAATTATGAAACTATACTGTGTATTAGAATGCCTTCATGAAACTACATTATTTTCATTTTTTTCCCTAACAAAATAACCTGCTTGAACAATCTTTTCTCTTAAGGAAAGAATGAATTATTTTCTTCGTATTCCTTTTTTTTTAATTATCCTTTATGGAAAATATCTTAAATCATAGAATCAATTTGGTTGGCAAAGACCTTTAAGATCATCAAGTCCAACCATTACCTCAGGATTGCCAAGACCCACGACTAAACCATATCACTGAGGGATAGTGACTAAAAAAATTGTCATTAACAGTGACAAGAGACAAAACTTTCAGTAGGTTGCAGCACTTTTTAAATTTTGTTTTAAGTAACAGAGCACAGCTGGAAAAAATAGATGTGGTTATTTTCTTTTTGACTTTTTTTTTTTTTGAGGGATGAGGGCAGGGGGGCAGGGATTGTCCCTTATTCCAAAGAATAACTCTATTCTGAGAATAACTCAGAAAAACTCTAAATGAGATCAACAAATATTTATACTTGCTTTTTATAAATTATCACTAGCCTTCTAAAGAAAGTCATTGTGTTCAAATGTCTTAAGTGTTCATATATGTTCAGTTATCAAACTAAAAATAAGAACATGGGTTTGCTCATTTTTTAAAGGAGAAACGAAAGAATGAGGGAGAAGATTTAAGTAAACTACAAGAAAAAGAAGCATTAGTTGAAGAGCTGGAAGCAAAACTCGGAGAAGAAGAAAAAAAATCATTTCAGCTCAAGGAAAAATTATCAGACGTCGGTAAATTACTCGAAGAATCAAAAGAACAGATTTCTCTAAAGATGCAGGAGATAAATAATATGAGAGCTGAACTTACTACCTACAAACAGAAAGAAAGACAATGTTCTGATGAAATAAAACAGTTAATGGGAACTGTGGAAGAATTGCAGAAACGATGTTACAAAGATAGCCAGTCTGAAGCTGACATTGTGCAAAGAATGGAATTAGAAACACAAAGGAAACTGGCACAACTTCAGGCTGAATTAGATGAAATGCATGGCCAGCAGATTGTACAAATGAAGCAAGAATTAATTAAGCAACATGCAATGGAAATGGAACAGCGTCTTTCACAACAAAAGGTAGAATTGGAAAAAACTTCAAGCCTGTGTTTGAATGAGAATGTTAATAAAGATCAAATGCATTTAATGACTATTAAAATTAATGAAATGAATGTAAAATTGCAAGATGCTGATAATGAAAGGAAAAGAATAAAGCAAGAATTGTCGCAACAGATGGAAGTCATTTCAGCAGAGAGGTCTCTTCAGCAAACTAAAATTGAAGATCTTCTCCAAGAACTGAATTTTTCAAGAGAGCAGGTTCAAAGAGCCAAACAAAATATAGTGGATATGGAATGTAAATTAAATGAAGCCGAAAAACACCAGTTTATGATTGAAGATTTGAAAACTCAGCTGGCTTCTGCCTCTGAATTTAGGAAGGAATTGGAATTAAAACATGAGGCAGAAGTCACAAATTACAAAATAAAACTTGAAATGCTGGAAAGAGAGAAGGATGCAGTTTTGGACAGGATGGCAGAATCTCAAGAAGCAGAATTGGAGAGACTGAGAACAAAGCTTCTGTTTAGTCATGAAGAGGAACTTTCCAGACTTAAAGAAGATTTACAAAAAGACCACATGATCAACATGGAAAGCCTTAAAGATAACTTGAATATGCACCATAAGGAGCAGTTAGATGAGATCCAAAATGAAATGAGTCGAAAGATAAAAGCTGTGCAATATGAAAATGACAACTTGCTCGCCAAGCAAAATCAGTTGATACTAGAGATCTCAAACCTTAAGGATCTACAGCAGTCTGTTGTAAATTCTAAATGTGAAGAAATGACACTTAAAATCCATGAGATGCAGAATGAGATTGAAGTGCTTAGGCAAGAGGAAAAAGAAAAAGGTACCCTTGAACAAGAAATTCAGGAGTTGCAGCTGAAAACTGAGTTGATGCAGGAACAAATGAGGGAGAGAGAAGATAGCCTTCAAAAAAAATGTTCTGAACTTGAGACACAAAATAGCCTTCTTAAGGGGGAAAATAAAACTCTGGAAGACAAATTAAAAGGCATGTTGATAGGCTCTGAAGAGAATGTTATTTTTAACAGTGTTAGCTCTAATTCAGAAATTTTGGACTTACAAAAAAGAATAGAAAAGCTGATTACTGAAAATGAGCAACTTAAAAACCAAAACAGTCAACTTCAAGAAGATAGTGAAAGGCAGAAGAGTGCCTTTGCATTTACTGAGAAAAAACTTGAAGTTAGTTATAAAGAGCTGCAGGAAGAATGTGCTACTCTTCTGAAGGCAAAAACTGAGTTAGAAGAGGATAAGAAAAAGCAGGAAGCTGAATATCAACTCAAACTCAAAGATTTGAATGAAAAACTTCACTATTTAGAAAGCAATAGATTAGTTCTATCTAAAACTAAAACTTCTGGTTTTGAAGGGAGTAAAGAAATCAAGGCGTCTAGGGTAGACACATTTGAGGCTGGAGAATTTGTTGAGAAAGATGTGACAGAACTGATGGAAAAGCTTGAGGTTGCCCAGCATGAGAAACTGGAATTATCCCTGAGACTTTCCAGTCTCTCTGAACAGTTGAAGTCAAAACATAATGAAATTTGTCATTTAAATGAAAAAGTTAAATCCTTAAAAGATGAGAAAGAACAAGTTCTAGCAAAATGTAAAGAACTAGAAGTCATAATTAGCCATGCTCAGAGAGAAAATAGTAGTAGTAATTTTCCTAAGACAAAATGCTCTCAAGGAAAATCTCCAAAAACTTCTGCTCCAGCATCTGGAAGTAGAAGTAAAACTTCTGGTCCAAGGAATAAAGTTGATGAAGGAATAAAAGTAAGAGGAAATCTAGGTTCAGGTAAAGATATCAGTCGTGAAGTGACAAAAAGAAAGGAAGTTCACCAAATGTTGAAACTGGAACAACAGTCTCTTGTAGAACATTTGCATGGGATGACAGACAGGCTGTCTGATGAAACATCGTTAATAGCTGTTACCCAGAGTGAAAATAATCTTCAGCAGCAGGTGGATGCCTTAAAATCAGAACAGGTATGTTACATAAAGCAGTATAGAAAACAGTTTACCCATGAAAATTTGTAAGTACTTGCACTTGGAAATTTGCATCGTATTTTTCCTATTAGATATGCTTTACGTACAGGTGTATGGTCAAATGTGTATGGTAACGTGGCCAATGGTTGACAGTGGTTTACATGAATGACTGGAATGATAACCACAGTCAGTGTGTGTGAGGGTGCTTTTTTTTAACTGAAAGAAATATTCTTCCCTGAAAATTAAATCAGCTACAACAATAACAGGTAAGAAGATGTCTGGAGTACTTTGGACTTTGATGTAGCATTTAAGTTACTTGAGGTGAAGACTTACTCAGAACATTTTTTTATCTGTGATTAGGTTTTCAGTTCTCTAAGTACTCATTCAAATAATATAAAGATAGAAACTCTTGATTGCACCAGTCATTTTTTATCAATCTTGTGAAATACTCATCCCCATTTTCAAAACTTTTATCTATGTGCAGTTTTCACTTCTTAAGACATGTATCTGTATGTGAGAAACGTATGAAGGTACAAAGTTACACATATTGTGATTCTAACCAATCTGTGTTTTGCTGGAGAAATTTTGCTTGTAAGTTTTGGTATTGTAAATGAGTTGCAGGTAGTATTGAAAGAATTGTTGTTTGTCAGTAAAAATAGCTAAGTATTGCATTACCAGTATTTAATTAGTGCTGGAATCCTAAATCTGGCTTTAAATTTATATACAGTGATGAAGTTGAATAGCATGGTGCAAGAGGTATGCAACTAAGGTTTCTGTAGAAATAGATGTTAACCTGTCTTCTACTTTTTTTTTTTTTCCCCCCATGTTCTAAAAATCCACCCAACTGTGAACTGATACCACCACTGTCTAATTTTATGTTGTGTTGTAGTTCATTCATTTCCTAAGAAATAAAGTAAGCAAGGCCACACTGGAAAAAGTTGTGAGGTTATAGAAAAGAGTTACAGCTGTATAATTTTGGAGGGGGGGGGGGGGGGGGTGTGGGGGGTCGGGTGGGTTTGTTTGTTTGTTTGCTCTTTTATGAGGCTGTGATAACAGTCTTGCAATTTCCTGCCTTAGAACTAAAAAGTCATCATGGTCCAGAGGTGTCTAAAAACCTTTTCAAACTTGAACTCTAAATAGCTTATTATTGGCATATCCTAAACATGCTTAGCTTCGGAATAACATCCCCCAAAGTTCATACTAGAATGTTAGGAATGAATGGTTTTAAGGTCTGCTAACAGTCGTCCTTTTTTTTTTCCTGTGTTTGGAGTGAACTTTCTTAATCTATGCTGTTCGTAGTGATACTTCTCTCACTTCATCTGGGTAAAATTTGTTGGATTTTTATTGCTGCAAAATAGGAATTGAAGCGTATCGAGTTTTCTTGATTTTTAGTTTCTTTTTTATTTTAAGTTGAGGTTTCATACTGTTATGTTACAATTTGATTTTTCAAAACTGCATATATGTCTTTTTATTTAAAGACTGATTTACAGCTGCAGATGGAAGCACAGCGCATTTGCCTGTCTCTGGTTTATTCAGCTCATGTGGACCAGGTTCGTGAGCACTTGAAAGCAGAAAAAGAGACTGCACTTTGCAGTCTTAAAGAGGAGCTTGTACAGAGTCATCTACAAGAGATGAATGATCTGAAAAAAATGCATCAGCTGGAGCTCCAAACCTTGAAAATTCAACAAGCAGGTGACTTGACCAAAATTATGGGAATGGGGCCTTTGATATGGAAAACAGTGTCTTTAAAGAGGCACATGTGCATGTAGCTGTCCAGTAAATTGTTTTTATGCTAAAGTGGTTTTGTACCAAATTGTTTACCCATTATAAGTAGTGTGTTACTCAGGGAGTATTTCCTATATCCGGAAATAGGAAGCATTACTACTCATGTTTTGCCATTTTGTATTAGGCGAATTAATCATAAAGAACTATATAATAGATTCACCTTTAAGGTTGTATTCCTTACTGAAATAATAAGCAAATGCATCAGCAAAATGTTTTGGGGCTCTGTTCTCTCAGTTCTCTATTCTTTGAATTCCTGCATTGACTTCTATCCTACATTAAGTAAGATTCTACTACCTCTTGAAACTGTTTTGCATCTGTGAGCTTTTATGTTGTCGTGATGGCTTTCTATCCCTACTTTTTCTGTGATCTCATGATTTGCCCTTGTGTGATTTTTTTTTTTTTTTTGTCATAAGTTTTTTGTCTGCTAGTATGTTTCGATAAAGTTCAACCTTTGTAGAAGTCACGAATGCACAAAGCCACTTCTTTTCGCTTACTTCTCTTGAACATGCAGTTCTACCATAATAATTTAATAGATGTGATGGAACAGAAAGAATGGGAACAAAACACTATGCCTTTCTAAGAGCTGAAGAAGCAACCTCACCGAGGCAGGAAATAAGGCCTTTGAAAAGTTGTTGTTCATCTAGTGTTTAAAAATAATATGACTAATTTGTATTCATAGATGATGAAGTCAAATCTACACAAAGACTTATAGAAAAGCTAAATGAAGCTGTGACTGAGGAATGTTCTAGGCTTGCTCAGGTAAGACTTAACAAAAAGCCTTTTTTAGCATGGAAATTTTGAAAACGAAAAATTGTGTGTACAGTGAGTCATCCTATTTTCCTACATTTTTTTTAACAGGTTTTCATTGCAGCTTTTCTCTTTGCATTGGCCTCAAAGTAGACACTGATAAACCTGATCTTCCAAAATAACATTGCAAGGCTTTTGTTATTTTTTTCCTAAACTGTTTTATGTCCTTGTCCAGACAATTCTGCTGTTTTATACTTAATCTTCTATCTAACATTTGTCTTACATTTACAACTTCAGAAGTTGGGGTTTTTTTCCTTTCTATATGTCTTCGGCTGTATGTTTTTGATTTAACAGTAGTCTGATGTCACACACATATTGATACACAGGGCATCACCCTCATGTTTGCAATAAGATAGTATTTTTTTTCTTTGCAGCAGAATATCTTTTACAGACTTAAAAGTGCCTGAGAATCTAACAAAATTGCTCTCTATATTTTTTCAGTAAATCAGTGTTATTGTCAAGAATTGAAGCTTATTTTTAGTCTGTATTCCAATATCAGCTAGCAGTAATACTGTTTTCCCTGTCTATTGTAGAATACTAGTAATCAATGGCCCTTACAGGTACTTTTTGACCAAGAATCAAGTTACTTATTAAACTTACTTCTGGATAAATTAATCTGCTTCCATCATTCATTATAAGCCATGTTTTTCCAATCTTAAATACTTAAAATGGTTGGTTTTGGTGGTGTAGGGGTTCTTTCCTGCTTTGCTGGACCTTTTTCAACACCTTTCTGAAAACTGGGTAGCAGGACTTCTTTACTTGAGAGCCAGCATTGGAGAGATTATGCAAGACTCCGTGATAGCTCACAGAAAGAAGCAGCTGAATGAGAGTCTTTGGCATTAGTTGTTTCACAGCTGTTAAAAACTCTGCCAATCATGATTCCATGTTGAGCTTTTGGAGAAATTATGATTTTACTTCTGAAGTTGAATTTGCTGTCTATTGAGACCCAAATGTTTACATAAAGAATCCCACTGTGTGCTCTAAGTAGGATGTTTCTTTTGAAGTATCATTTATCTTCAGAAATCATACAGATAAATCTTCTGTTTGTCTACTCATTGTAAGTATGGCAGCTATTCTGCTGGCCCATAGCACCAACAAAATGAGGTAGTCTGTTTATGACATACTTGAGTTTTCTTTTGCCATCCCCTTTTATCCTACTTGTTCAATACTTAAGAGCAAGAAGATTTGTAGTCTCTACAAAGATACGAATTTCTGCTATAGGAAATCCTTCTAAATAAAATTGCACTGTATGAGGATGAGACATTTACAATGTAAATTTGCCTTCAGCATTAATCAAGGAGGCCTTTCACTGACAGATTTTAATACTTGGCAGTTCCAAATTAAATAACAATTCCAAAATATGTGTATATGTTTTTGCTGAAAAGTCTTTCCATACTTGTTTCTTTTATCAGGAGTTTTACACATTGTCTAGGTTCTTATAACTCAACAGAACATCTATGCCATTATTTCCACAGAAAATAATATTCACAAAAACTACTTTCTTCCCACAATTTCTCCTGTTTTCTTTTTGAATTGTGATTGATAAATTAATTAAAAATTCTTCACTGTGTTTCTTTGTTTCATTTGTTGTATAGGTTTTGTGTGACAATCAGAATGAACATTCTTCAGCTGCTATAGAAGTTGGCAGGAGGGAGCAGGATATTTTCCATAGACCTCCTACTGTGAAAGAACAACCAAGTGTAGAATTACCAGTACACAGAGGTCAAGCCGAAGGTAGTGGTATTGTACTATCATGCTGGTTAAAAATACCTATTTAAAGTAATTCAGTCTAGCAGTTCTGCCATTAGTTGTTCAGGTGCTAACTAGCGAGCCTAAATTCCTGCTTTAGAGACTTCCTCAGTATCAATATTCTGAACCACTTTTATTTCTTATGAGTATTTGCTTGTACTGTTTTTATTACAGTGGAAATTAGTGAAAAAAATTGGTAGGTCTGTAGTTCCCCCCCCCCCCCCCCCCCCCATTGTTTGTAGAAGAAGCTAGCAGCCCTACCCAAAAAATCATACATATCAGCACAATATACAAATGCATCCAAAATTTGGAAGGAGCCTCACTTTTTACAGTAATATGTAATGTTTATGAAATAATTCTTTAGTGGAGAACTTATGAACAATTCACTGTAAAAAAATCTATGGCAAAATGACTGATTTTTCTTTTTCCCTTTTTTTTTAAGTCCCTGGTTATCTGTGTAATTTAGTGGTACAAGAACGTATGGATGAACTTCTACACAAGATAACGGAAGAATACAGTAGGCTGAAAGCACTTCAAACAAAGCTGATGAAGGGCTGTAAACAGGTAAACTTTTTATACTTTTTTGAGGTTTCTGTTGCACGAATTCCCTCTGGATGAACATAAGAATGTGTTTGAAATAGCCTTTATGTATCCTGGTTGAGTGGCAAAATCAGGCAATGGTTTGGTAAAATGGAGAAAGCTGCCCAGGTCACAGAATTGTGACAATGGCTGAGCTTAGAAGGCACCTCTGGAGTTCATGTAATCCAGCCACTGGCACAAAGCAGCTAGAGGAGATTGCCCAGGACTATGTCCAGCCGAATTTTTAGTGTCTCCAAGGATGAGGACTCCACAGACCCAGTGGGCAGCCTTGTCTTCCTCAGGTTACACATTCCCAGCTCTCTTAGCCTATCGCTCTAAGACGCGTGCTCCAAGCCTCCCATCTTCTTTGTGACCCTCGACTGGACTCATGCCAGTATATTTGTTTCTCTCTTCTACTGGGAGTACTGCACTTGACCCAGCACTCCACATGTGTCTCACCAGTAGAGAGGAAGGATCACCTCCGTCAGCCTCATGGGAAATGGTCTTCCTAATGCAGCCCAGGAAGTTATTGGACTTTTGTCCTAATAGCACATTGATGGTTCCTGTTCAACTTGGCGCTCACCAAGGCCCTCAGGGTCCTTTTCCTTTCAGCCAGTCCATTCTCTGCATGTACTGATGCACAGGGCTATTCCTCTCTAGGTTGCAGGAGCTGTCATTTGCCTTTGTTGAACGTCATAAGGCTCCTCTCAGCCCGTTTCTGTGGCCTCTTAAGGTCTCTTGAAACAGCAGCACAACCATCTGGTGTTATCCCAGTTTTGTATAGTCTGCAAATCTTCTGAGGGTGCACTGTTGTCTCATTGTCCAGGACATTAATGAAAAGGTTAAACAGTATTGGCTTTGCTATTGACCCATTAGGTACACCACTAGTTATTGGCTTAAAGCTGGACCCTGTGCCACTGATGACAACCATTTGAGCTGAGCCATTCAGCTAGTTTTCAGTCACCATCCCCATCAGTTTGCTATGAACATGTAGTGGGAGCTGGTGTCAAAAGGTTGGTCAGGTATGATTTTTTCTGTCATAAATCCATACTCACTGCTCCCAAATGGAGAAACTTCTCAGCTTTGTATTCTGGGAAATGATTTCCAGGATTATTTGATCCATCACCTTCCCAGAGATCAAAATGAGGTTGACTTGCCTGTAGTTCCTCAAATCTTCCTTCTTTCTCTTCTTGAAGGTAGGACTGCTTTTATCTAGTCCTCAGAAATCCCTCAGTCACCTTGACTCTTCAAGGATAATTGAGAATGGCCTCGCAGGAACATAGACTAGCTCCTTCGTCACTCCTTGCTGTATCCCATCAGCAACCACCACATAGTTCATGTCCAGTTTGTTCCCTAACCTTATCCTCCTCCACCATGGTTGTCTTGCTTGCTTTGAGATTCTACACTGATCTTGGGGCTTTGGGATTCCTAAAGACAAATTTTATTAGTAAATTTGAGGTTAGGTACTTCCATGTGTTAAATAGAGTACACTGACCAATTCTAGCTAGAGATGCTTGCAGGTCATGTGTATTGATGGATATACATGTACAGGGGAAAAAAAAAAGAGTATGTGAAAGCTGCATTTTGGGCCTTAAGAGGGTATTGGTTACTTCCACTGCAAGGAGGAGAGGAAGACTAGTGCTTTTAGGGTCAGAGGAATTGTGACTTAGCATTTATATCCAGAGAGAGGAGTTTGAGATTTACAGTGCATGTTCTATACAGGCTGATCAACTGCCTGTAAAAGTATACTTGGTCATTCAGGCTGTAAAATGAAACACATAGTTACACTGCTTACAATCTCTTATGCATTGGCCACCAATTCTTATACATTTATAATTGCAGTCAATATTTTTGCATCATTGCTAGACAAAATGTTGTCATTTATATTTGCTTTGTTATTTTTTAGGTCAAAGAACCATGGCTGTCTCCTCCAGAAAGGAGGAAAGAAGAGAAACCTAGTCATCGGGAAACAGGAAAGGAATGTCTGCAGACCACTTGGCAGGATCTAACGGGTAAAAAGATGCATATGCTTGTTTTAATCTATGTATATTCAGAGAGACAATTACTTTAAATTTTAACCAATCTATAGCTTACTACAGCTTGAAATACATGATTTTCTTAAATCTCTAAAATATTTCAGGATTAAATCTGTGAAATGGTTTTGGTTTAGTCTTTTTAGGTTTTCCACAGTTAAATTTCTGTTACCCATGAAAAATGGAAGATTAAGTTATAATTTTTCTTGTGGAAAAGTAATTGATATGATAATAGAAGGAAATATTAACCACAATAATAATTCAGTCTATCACTGCTGTTAACTTTGGAGAAAGTTAATCTCATTTATTTCCCCCCTTCAAATTACCTTCATACAGATCCTACAATTCAAGAATACTGTTTTAGGGAGATAGGAAACCATAAAACACAACTTGAAGAACAGCATACTCAAGAACTGGAACACCTCCAGTCCTATTTCCAACAGCAGCTGAAAGAAAGTGAAGAGAGATACACTACAGAGATTGTCCCTCTGCAAGATAAGCTTCATAGTGCTGGGGTATCCTCTGACCATACGAGGTATTAGTCGCTACATTGTTTTGATCCTCCAAGAGTTAAGTGTTATGAAGAAATGACATAAACAATGCAGTAGTGTAGCATTTAGAATTTACTACATTTTTATAGTTAATAGAGCAAGATTTGGTAATCAGAAGAATGTATAAACATCATTTCATATACATGAGCTTTTTAGCCGTAGTTTCAAAACTTCCAACTTAACAGGGCACTTTTAACCTTCAAAACTCCAGGCAATGTGCTTTACATCTAGAGATACCTTGTGTAGACATAGTTGCATGAAATCAATTATTTTCTGGAATGATACGTAGCGATAAAGTCTGAGGCAGAGTTGAGGCCCTCTTTAAACTTTCTGGCTTTCACGCACTCATCAGCCTTCTCCTGGCCCTGACTATGGTGGCAGTTCAAACCTGAAAGAAGTCTGAGTGTCTTGGAGGGTCCTGACAACTGTGGAGCCTCCTTCTGATCCCTCATTATTTCTTAATTCTTTAAAAAAACCCCAAACTATTAACATTTTCAAAATGCATTTTGTGAAACTGTGCTTCTGTATGTGTGTTGGCCAGGACAAGTTGTAAATACTCATATATGATTTCTAAATTACTTTAAAATGGGTTGTTAGTGTACTGATTTAATCCATGGTAGTTGTTCACATAAAATACTCAAAATTCATTTTCCGTATGTTTAATAAGCATTTATAGCAATTATTGGTACTTAGAAGAAAATTCCCACGAAGAGTTGCATTCTCTTAAGTTCAGGTTTTAAACATTAAAATTAAACTGGAGTTTTACAGGAATGTTCCTAGACCAGTACATACCTTGGTTTCTAATAGTGTAGTATGGACACCTGTCTCATAAGCTTGAAGAGGAGTGTCTTTTAATGGTGTAGTGAGTAACCTGCTGAATGATCATACATACTGCTTCTCCATGCCTCATTTGTTGCTGCATCTTTTAATCTTAAGTAGGAGTATAGCTTCAGGCCAAGCCTGGGGATTTTTTTTGGGATGTTTTAGAATCATAGAAGAGTTAGGGTTGGAAAAGACCCTAAGATCATCTAGTGCCAACCCCCCTGCCATGGGCAGGGATGCCTCACACTAAACCATGTTACCCAAGGCTCTTTCCACCCTGAACTTGAACACCGCCAGGGATGAAGCATTCACAACTTTCTTGGGCAACCCTTTCCAGTGCCTCACCACCCTCACAGGAAAGAACTTCCTCCTTATATCCAATCTAAACTTCCCCTGTTTAAATTTTAACCTGTTATCCCTTATCCTATCACTACAATCCCTAACAAAGAGTCCCTCTCCAGCATCCCTATAGGCTCCCTTCAGACTCTGGAAGGCTGCTATGAGGTCTTCACAGTATCACAGTATCACAGTATCACAGTATGTTAGAGATTGGAAGGGACCTCGAAAGATCATCTAGTCCAATCCCCCTGCCGGAGCAGGAACACCTAGATAATGTTACACAGGAATGCGTCCAGGCGGGTTTTGAATGTCTCCAGGGAAGGAGACTCCACAACCTCCCTGGGCAGCCTGTTCCAGTGTTCCGTCACCCTCACTGAGAAGAAGTTTCTTCTCAAGTTTAAGTGGAACCTCTTGTGTTCCAGTTTGTACCCATTACCCCTTGTCCTATCATTGTTTGCCACTGAGTAGAGCCTGGCTCCATCCTCGTGACACTCCCCCTTTATATATTTATAGACACTGATAAGGTCACCCCTCAGTCTCCTCTTCTCCAAACTATAGAGACCCAGCTCCCTCAGTCTTTCCTCATAAGGGAGATGTTCCACTCCCTTAATCATCTTTGTTGCCCTGCGCTGGACTCTCTCCAGCAGCTCCCTGTCCTTCTTGAACTGAGGGGCCCAGAACTGGACACAATACTCCAGATGGGGTCTCACCAGGGCAGAGTAGAGGGGAAGGAGGACCTCTCTCGACCTACTAACCACCGCCCTTCTAATACACCCCAGGATGCCATTGGCCTTCTTAGCCACAAGGGCACAGTGTTGGCTCATGGTCATCCTGTTGTCCACTAGTACCCCCAGGTCCCTCTCCCCTACACTGCTCTCTAACAGGTCATTCCCCAACCTATACTGGAACCTGGGGTTGTTCCTGCCCAGATGCAGGACTCTACACTTTCCCTTGTTATATTTCATCAAGTTACTCCCTGCCCAACTCTCCAGCCTATCCAGGTCTCGCTGGATGGCAGCACAGCCTTCTGGCGTATCAGCCACTCCTCCCAGCTTAGTGTCATCAGCAAACTTGCTGATAGTACACTCAATTCCCTCATCTAAATCATTGATGAATATATTAAATAATACTGGTCCCAGTACTGACCCTTGAGGCACTCCACTAGTTACAGGCCTCCAACTAGACTCAGCCCCATAGACTACAACTCTCTGGCTTCTCTCCTTCAGCCAGTTCGCAGTCCACCTCACTACCTGATCATCCAGTCCACACTTCCTCATTTTAGCCGCGAGGATGCTGTGGGAGACTGTGTCAAATGCTTTGCTGAGGTCAAGGTAGACCACATCCACCGCTCTGCCATCATCCATCCACCGTGTTATTTCCTCATAAAAGGCTAAGAGATTGGTCAAACATGATTTCCCCCTGGTGAAGCCATGTTGACTGCCCCTCATAACCTTCTTATCCTTGATATGCCTTAAGATGGTACCAAGGATAAGGTGTTCCATCACTTTCCCAGGGATGGAGGTGAGGCTGACCGGTCTGTAGTTACCCGGGTCCTCCTTCTTGCCCTTTTTGAAGACTGGAGTGACATTTGCTTTCCTCCAGTCCTCAGGCACCTCTCCCGTTTCCCAAGACTTGGTAAAGATGATGGAGAGTGGTCTAGCAATGACTTCCGCCAGTTCCCTCAGCACCCGCGGGTGCATCCCATCTGGACCCATGGATTTATGGATGTCCAGATTGCTCAACTGGTCTCTAACCCATTCCTCATCGACTAAGGCAAACCGCTCCGTCGACCTGACTTCATCTAAGGTCTCAGGGGTACAGGGCTCTTCAGGACTGCCCGCAGCAGAGTAGACAGAGACAAAGAAGGCATTCAGTAACTCTGCCATCTCTTTATCTTCTGTCACCAGGGCACCCATCCTGTTCATCAGTGGGCCTACATTGCCTCTGGTGTTAGTTTTGTCTGCCATGTATTTAAAAAAGCTCTTTTTGCTGTCCTTGACCCTTCTTGCCAGGTTTAATTCTAAGGATGCCTTAGTCCTCCTAGCTGCCTTCCTACATCCTCTAGCAGCAGCCTTATATTCCTCCCAAGTGGCCAGCCCCTCCTTCCATGACCTGTAAACTCTCCTCTTCCACTTGAGCATACCCAGCAATTCCCTGTTTAGCCACGCAGGTCTCTTGGCCCTCTTCCTTGACTTCCTACGTGTCGGGATGCTCCGATCTTGAGCACGGAAAAAGCAGTCCTTGAATGTCAACCAACTATCTTGGGCCCCTTTACCTTCAAGCAGCCTTGCCCATGGGATTTCCCCTAGCAATTGCTTGAAAAGGCCAAAGTTTGCCCTGCTAAAGTCCAGGGTTGCAATTCTACTTGGTATTCTACTAGTCCTGCCACACAAGATCCTGAACTCCACCATCTCGTGGTCGCTGCAACCAAGGCAGCCCTCAACCCTTACTGCTTCGACCAGATCCTCCTTGTTAGTGAGGATGAGATCCAGCAGCGCTCCTCTCCTGGTCGGCTCATCCACCATTTGCAGGAGGAAGTTATCATCCATACACTGGAGGAACCTCCTGGACTGTGGCTGGGTTGCTGAGTGGTCCTTCCAGCAAACATCAGGGAAGTTAAAATCCCCCACGACGACCACGGCCTGTGACTGTGAGGCCGCTCTCAGCCTGGAGAAGAGAAGGCTCCGTGAACAGTTACTGCTCTACATTCATCAAATTAAACATGAATGCTAAAAATAATTGGCTGCTTTTCACAGTTTAAAACATTTCAAGTGTTATAAAATTACTGCTCTGGACTCCATTTCAGAATTATCTAAAACCAGCTCCCAGATTTGAGCAAAACAAAAGCTTCATGCTCTCTGTAAAACCCCTAGTGTAGTTAGGTTGTCTCACAAACAATAAGCTTATCTTCTAACTTAATCCCATTTGTACCCTGTCTTCTAGCAAGGTATTTGTTTCTTTGTAGTAGCAGATCACAAATTCTAGAGGAGTTATATTTTTTTAGGTAGTTTGATACTGCTTCTTATGCTTTTGGCAGTGTATTTTGGTGATGTGTGGTATTATTTTGGTTTTTACTGATTTATAACATTCTGAATATATAGAGCAGTTTGCTGGAGAAGAGTCTCTGAATATATTTCAGCATTTTGTTATCTAAATATAAAATGAGTCAGATTTCTTTCTGTTTTCATATGTATGCCGCACTATATAACACAGGAATGAAAGAAAGCAGTGAATCTGTTGATAAACATCAATCTAAAAGAACCAAAATAAATATAACCACTTTCTAGATGTTTTTATGGCTTCATACACATATCCATTCTGGTTTCTCACGTATCCTTATGACTCAAAGAGGTGCTTTTGTCTTCATTTTACGATGTGTAGTTATTGAACACAAAATATTCTCAGGTAGCTTTGAATTAAGTTGTTTGTTTCTCCTGCATTTTTAGTGTATTCACAAATCCAGAAATAAAACTAAAAGAAGTCTTCAGGAAAGTGAAGTGCACTGAAAATCTTCAGCAGCAAAGAACAGATGAAGCACTGGAGGTATCATATAATTATCATCTTAGTGCTCCTTAGACTACTGTTAGTCCATGTTAGAGGATAAAGATTAAAATCTTTGCTGAGAAATATTTCTGGGAATTATGTGCAATAAAACTTATTGGTCCTGGGTTTTCCTTTTTTTTTTTAATCTTATTTGTAAGATTAAAAAAAGACATTTGGTTTGGGCTGCTTCTTACAGAAGTGGAAGAAAATTAGTGTTCAATTTCTGGGATTTCTTCAGGAGTCTTTAAAAGATCATGACTTTCCTTTAAACACTAATTAAGAAAGAAGAGCGATTTAAGTGAAACCTTAGTACTTTTGAAGTGTAGACTGCACGGTTCAGGAGAAATATTGAAAAAGTAATCCCAAAGATCTTGAAACCCAAATGTAAATGGAAGAGACCAAATACATTCCTCCCCTAGTACTGCTTGAAAACTGGCTCAAAAATTCTGCGTTTTGAAAAATAGCGATGCTGTTTTATAATGTGACCCTGTGCTTTCTCACCTGTTTTCTCTGCATTTGACAGTAAAAATAGTGCTGTAAGAAGAGTTGCTACAGACTCAAAATTTGAAGTTCAGTTTAAAGCAGAAATAAGACTTTTACCCAGTTCTTTTTTGTTACAAAAATTACATTTTTGTTGTTTGTTTTGTTGTTTTGTTTGTTTTTTTTTTTACAGATTCCTAGTGAAATTGAAATGCAGAATGATCTGGATGCTGTTCAGTTGCTAGAAAAACAGTACCAAGAAAGATTAGAAGAGGAAATAGCAAAGGTACTATTTTTATTTTGGTACTTTACATTTGTAAGATACAATAATTTTTATTTGCTATTTCTGACAATTCAGACAATTGCAATACCATATGCTAACAACCAGTCTATGATAATGCATAGTTTTTATTTGGCTCGGATGACTTTCTCTAAAACATGAAGTAAAATTAAGATTTTTATAGGTAGAATATATTAAAATGTTTGTGGATTTACTTACTTTTTTTACTTCCAAAATAGTTTTAAATTCTTTGCAGAGTGAAAAAATTTCGCTGCTTTCATTATTTCATGGCATAAATAAAAATCAAATTAACATAAATTAAACATTGGAAAAAAATTAAGGAGTGCTTCTTAAAAAAGTTTGCAGTCAGAGTTAAGAAAGTTATAGCCAGCACTGGGTAATCACATTAATTTAAGTAATCCACATTTCTGAATTGAAAGTTCCATTTCTCTCATCCGCTGCCAAGAAAACCCTTCTTTATGGGAAACGAAGTACGTGATTGGCTGTTGTTTTCCTAAGAGCCATTTAAGTTCAAAAGACAAACTCACATTTTCTTGAAAGGAAGGATTACCTATTTTCAAGTGTAACACTTCTATATTTATTATTCTAATTTTTTACACTTTTTGTAACTTACGCTATAAATGGCTGTATTCTAAATCTAGAAAAGAATGGCTCACATGATTGGAAAAGGGCTTTATTTGTATTAGAAGGAGACACTTATCAGTCACAACCAGCCTGTTGTGACTACAATTGAATCTATTTAATGCCTTTCTGGTCAAGGAAAATTCCTGTTCTGAGTGTCAAGCATATGGTTCTGCTGTCTTGATACAGCCCAAAATTTTAAGTCAGTGAAACGTTTACAAAGGATGTTTGGTTAGATAGAGAAGACTTAGCACAGCTGCACTTACGTCAGTATGCCAGGACTTTTACAAGCCACCTGATAGAATCTTTTTTTCAAAAAGAACTATATAATTCTGTGCTGAATAATGTATTTTAACTGAAAATGGCATCATAGTTTATTAAACTAATATAAATGCAGCATTTCTATATTTTGAGATGTGACTGTTGATGAGATTGGCAATGTGTCTCTGTTCTTTTACCTTTGTTTTTTTCTGGGAGAAAAGTAAATCATAGTCCAGAACTTCTAGTACTTATGTTATTGATAGTAATGAGTTTCTGTGAAGCATAAACTAATACAGTCTTTTCTTATTTATTCAGGTAATTGTGTCAATGAGTGTAGAACTTGCCAAACAAACTGAATTGTCAGGAGTTGCTAGGCAGAAGGAAGAAGCAGAAACACAAACTGTATATCAACAGGGAATGCATTTTGAAATCAAAAAGCAATATAGTGAAGAAGAGGTTGACAGCCCTTTCAGAAAAGCAATAGGAAAAGAGAATAAGAATGAAGAATTGAAGTCACTTTGCAAGGAACTCAGTGAAGAGTCTGGTGAGATCAGCTCGCTTGGAGAACAGCTTCATCCTAATAGCAAGCCTAGTTGTGTACTAGGACAGACCACACATGAATCAGTGATTTCTGAAGAACTTCTGTCTCATGTCAAAGGTCTTACAGCAGAAGTAACACCAGTAAGTGTTCTTAAGAAAATAATTGGCAGTGTGTAACACCGTATCTGAATAATCTTTCCAATGCATTTACGCTTCATTTCAATGGGAAAAACGAATATGGCAGAGAAAGAAATGAAGATGAAAATTTCATTTAAGTATTTTCCTTTCAAAGGGGTGGCAGCTTTAAACCTGAATTATCTACCGTTCTTTCCTTGTGTTCTGCCTGACTACCATAATATTATGTTATGCTGTGAGGAAAGGAATATGACACTGGCTACATGAAAATAGATTATTCCATTTCATGGATACAACTGTATTGCAAGCCATAAATTGTATTAAGGCTTTTCATAAGCTAGGCTATATTCTAGTGTTTATACAAGGAACATATTACAAATAGTGCTTAAAGAGTTTGAGTCCCTTGTGATAAAGGATATCAGATGAACACAGAAATTATAAAAGTATTATCTAAAATATACAGATAACATTTCACAAACGTGGGGTGGGGGTAAGGTTGAATAAATACGGTAAAAAGCAGTCATAAATTTTGACTCCATGTTTTCATCCTCAGCTTTTTTGAAGCAAAAATTACACTTTCAAATTGTATAGCAGTTAAACATTCTGATTTTGTATTATCTTGACAGTGACAAAATGTAATATTCCTGTTTTGAATTATACTGCTGTCTCAAACTTCTGTTATTATACACATACTCACACACATATGTGTCTGCCACTCTATTTTCTGATGAGATTCCCACCAACTAAAAAGCATGAGTTAAAGTAACACTGTTCACAGTTACTTCTGAAAACTTGTCTTTTAAATTGAGAATAATTCTAAGCTTGGACCTTCCAGGAAGCAGGCACCAAGATAATGCTTTCATGATGGCTACTTCAATTTCTGAAAGTTATTTTCTAAAATTTATTTAAATACTTACTAGAGACTGTTATTGGACATAAAATGCTAAAATAATTCCAATATTTCAGCGCTATGGTGAGATGACAGCATCAGACACAGAAACATCAAGTCAGCTGTTGTTATATGAGGAACGTTTGGAAGACATGAGACAAGAACTGGTACGGCAATATCAGGAACATCAACAGGCAACGGAATTACTGAGGCAAGGACACATGCAGCAAATGGAACGTCAAAAAGAAAATCAAGAGCAACTCTTAGCAGAGCTTGAGAGTCTTAAAGTGCAATTAGCTGAGGTAATATGGAGTTTAACTCATGTTAACTCATTGAGTAACAAAGGGACAGCAGGCAGATTTATATTTATTTATACTTGTATCCCTTGAAATAGAGGCACACGCGTATTTGCTGTATGCGTGTATACATACCCATGTGTGTGCACACACATTATCTATTTGTGTGTGTATATATGCAAACACATATGCATATATGTAAAGGGCATATTTCTCATTTTCAAAGTTCAGTCAGTGATGGATCAGTTTTGAATTCTGTAAACCTGGAGAAAACCTGCAGTGTTGCATAGCAGCCAGAAGAGCGAGGGAGCGAGTGTAGGTGCTGCATTGTAAACCATGCCACCTTGCACAGATACATGGCCTTGCACAGGATACAGGCTAACATCTGTTTACATAAATGAAGCCACCAGCCATGGCTAGAGATACTATAAATAGTGTATAATTCTTCATTTTTTCCTCATCCCCACTTTAAGTCTGAACTTGAACAGTATTGGTGGCTTACCCCATTTTTCTGGTGGTTTTTTTTTTTTTTTTGCATGGGAGATGAAGTTGTTAGACTGTTGGAATAAAAAAAGATCTGAGATTTGGTGGGAAACACCGCTGTTTCTTTGCCTTTAAACTTAACTTGCGGTCACTCTGCACCAGTTCAAAGCCTATGGCAGGTATTGTAATGAAACTCAATAATTTACCTTAATTATTAAGTCTTCAAAAATGTTCTTTATAGCCTTGCCTTCAAGGATTTCTTCCGTCAAGAAGCAAAGTAAACATGAATGAAGAATGTGTCTTGCTCTGATTTACATTCAGCAATGTAACATTACAGAAGTGCATGTAAAAACAGTAATCAGTGAATTCTAAAACAGACCTTTATGTTCCTTCAGACCTTATCCAAACCTGGTCCTGTTCTGTTTGTTTCGGCTCAGTGAGATGGGTAATCTAGAGAGCTAGTTACTTGTATCCTCAGTGTCTTTTCCAGCAGTGTCAGGTGTATGATTCTCCTAAATGCTCAGTAGGTGTCTACCTGATAAATCTTTCAGTATATGCAACCTTTCTCATTTTATCTCTTTGTCAATTTGCAATTTCATCTTTCATCAGGGGTTGCAAATTCCTGAAACTAGTTAAAAGCATTAAGTAGAACTTATGCTGCTGGCTTTATTCCAGTTTTTAATGCCAAGGATGTTTATCCATAAAAACTGCAGGGGAATGTGTATGCTGTGTTTAAGCCATGAACACTTCTAGGTCTTGTAAAAGAGAGTGTGTCTAGGGTTATTATAAAAATAATTTTCATCTGATTTTTCTTGTGCAAAACATCTAATAACCAGAAATTCCTTCCAGTTTTTGTTGTGACCTCTGTGTTTTATAAAGCACATAAAAACGCTGTTAAAATCTTGAAGATGTAAGATGCCAAGAGTATTTATTAGCTTTATTTCATTATATAAAGCTTTCAATGTCTTTGTAACCGTATAAAGAGGTGTGTTGCATTGTGCAAAATATGTAAAAAATTAGAAGTGACAGCACTCACTAATACTCAGAAGCTTAAAATATCGTGTGTGCCTCTCTAACACTTCTTTTGTAGCATGTCTCAATGGAGAATGACAGCCTGGTTGCAGAGAGAGAGAGAATGCTTTTAGAAGAACTGGAATCATTAAAACAACATTCTGCTTCCGGAAGAGAGAAGCTGGCTTGTGAGCTTCAAAACAACAGCACACAAACAGAGGTAAATATGGACTTTGACTTTCTTGGCAGCTGTGGCATGTCAAACCGGTAGGGTTTCTTTTTGCTGTTAATCTTTTTGTGTAACATATTTTCCTAAAAGATGTTGGGTATTGCTTAAACAGAACAGTTTTAAGAATCAAAAGGTGGTACTGATAGGCATATTTTCTATTTTTTTCACTTCAGGTAAGCAGAAAGTAGTTTAACAGCTTGAAGGTGGGGTTTGTTACTGAAGCTGTTTGCCTAGGTAAAGTCACATTTTCATATTGCTATAGCAACACCAACAGAAAATCCAAGGACTGTTTATTCAGCATAACAAAGTTCTAATAGGCCCTGCCTTTGATTTCCTGTTTTGTTTTTATTTGGTTTAGTTAATTTTTCCACACTGGGAGAGTATTTCTTGATCTGCAATTTGGTGCAGAAGTTTTATTCACAAAACACAACTAATTTAGGTTTTCAGTTTTGTATTCTACTGCATACAAGAAGAATATGTTGACTTTGGCATGACAGGATTTCTGTTCTTTTTGTCTTCTCTCCCTCTGCAAAAACTTACTCAGAATGAAAATGAAAACCCAAACGACGTGAGAGAGCAGATCTTTGAGCATGAAGATGGAGGAAGAAAGCCTGATGAAACATCTTCAGCTCTTCTTTCTAAAGAAAGGTGCTTAGAACTGTTAAGAAAACATTTATTTTTTTTTTTTTATTTTGATAATCATGTTCTTCTTGTTAAATTGATAATATTTATAAGCTTTATCCTGACTGCTGATGTAATTTTTCATTCTAAATAACCATATTTCTAAGCTTACATACTTTAGATTAAGCAATGTTGGGCTTTTTATAAAGCCCAACAATGTAATGGCATAGAAGATGAGACAAATGTTAGTCTGTTTTACTGTGTCTTTCATATTACACTTGTGTACAATCATTTATATAATTTATACATATGTATGTGCATACACGTTGTATGTACATACATGAAATAAGCTTATATGACTATGATCGTTGTAAATAAGCTTATATGAATATGATTGTTGTATTTGATAATACTTTTTGACTGTTCTGTAACATTTTGATCTGTGTAGTGGAACAATCTTTTTAACTGTCACTTCGAGAAAACAGTAAATTTATAATGAATCCCAGGCAAACAGACCTCTGTTTTAAAAGAATAACTAGTTAAAAAAGCAAGGTAAAGTAGAACTATTGATAAACAGTTTGACTTTTTACGTATTTTGTAAAAAGAATTGAATTCTAACACAAATGTGCTTTAATATTTATGTATATGATGTGGTTTTAGTCTTAAAGAAATCATTTAAACTGCAAATCTTTCCTTGTTGCAAGGGTGTATAAGGGATTAAAAAACACTTTGAAAGCAGAGGAAAATCAAAGGACTGATTAGTCTTTGTCCTGCAGGCATGTTTTTCAGAAGGCTAATGAAAAACTCATGAAGATACTTTTAGAAGTTGTGAAGACAACTGTGGCAATGGAGGAGACAATTGGTCGCCATGTGCTTGGGTTACTGGATCAGTCTGGGAAAGGCCAGCCTTCCAAACCAGCTGGATGGGGAACAGAGATAGAGGAATCAGTAAAACCCTGTATCAGTGTGGGGTATGAAAAAGGTAATGGCTGTATGGTTTTGCATACTTTCATTATAGATTTAAATAACCTTTAGTTTTGAAATTTTTAATCAAAAATAGAGTCTTAACTATTTTTTTTATTTGAATGCATATGACATCTCTACTTAAGAGACTATTTATGGAGTTGTCTGCGTCATGCCACAAGACAGTTACAACACATTATCTAGGGTCCTGTTTCAAAGCCTGCAATGGAATGGAAAAGTGATTGAGAAAACCAAAAAAGTATGTTCCCATGGAAGGATGCAAAGAGAAAGAGAATTAAACATAGCTCCGTGGTATTTTCCACCAACTTTACACCTTCCTCTGTGTGTATGGGGAGTGGGAGCTAGTGTCAAAGGCTGTATCCCTACTAGTGCACTAAGTGTACATAGGGATGTTGCTGCTCACTGAGGCCAGCTGGCATGGGGCAGCCTGTATATATATATATATATATATATATATATATATATATATATGCTTGAGGCCTTCCTTAGCCTTCTAAAGAGGGTGATTGCATGCAAATAGCCTTTGAGAAACAGTTCCAGGAACTTTCTGTCAGGATTTGCCAATCAGCTGTTTGGAGGAGTGCTAGTTAGGACAAGCCTAAAAGGAGCATTTTAATGTACTTAGTTGCTTATCAGTGTCCAAGAACTGTCTCAGGTTTAATCTTTTGTGATTGTACTAGGATAGTGTCTGTCCAGTTTACACATGGAAAAGACATTTGTACTTGAGCCCACCACGTTTCTGTGATGCCTATTACATCATACCCCTGCAGACGTACACACATCTCTAATTCCTCTTGTTTGTTCCCCATGCTACAGGCCTTTGTATAGAGGCATCTGAGCCGAGCTCCATATGAAGCTGGCTTATTGGCTGGAGCGGCTGGAATACCTGCTTTGCTCTGAGCATTTATTATAGGTGCTGGCAACTGACTGGGTGTGTTGGGATGGAATGATGCCCCCCTCTCCCAACACATCTAGTTTAATAATAATAGTAATATATACAGAACTGCACGTACAAAGGGCTAATACATTAACATTGCCCTTCAGTACTCTCATATGTGCTTGCTCTGCATGTGCATGTACAATACACAATACATTCATTTTCTTTTTGCTTGTTCCTGTACACAAGTACAGTGTGTGTACTTGTATGTGTCACTAATTATTGTAAAGAACTATTCATAATACGCATTATTTGCATTACATATATGCACAGTTTTTAAAGTGCCATTATTTGGTATTTTGGGTGTGTACAATACAGACTTATGCTTGGCTTTCATAACACAACTGTCTAAATGCACAACAGGCCCTGTAATTGGAATGTATTGTTGATTTCGTGTGAAATCTTCTGATGACAGCGTACTCTTGTAAATAAACAAGACCTCTCTTTATTCCATTCTGCTAGTGATGAAGGTTGCCTGTTCTAACTCTTCTGCTTGCTGTTAGTGTATTTTGAAGAGGCATGTAAGGTTTTACTATTCTGTAGCAAAGAAATGTCTGCTATTGGAATGCCCTTCTTTGGTATTTGAGTGGCATTCAAGCTGTCCCTTTCGAAATGATCCAGTAGCAGCCTTGCTGTGTACATTGCTCTGACACTGGGGTGAGGATAACCTTAGTAAGAGTCATGTGGTTCCATCAGTAGAAGTATTTGGTCCTTCTTCAAGAGGAATTAGATGACAAATTCTGCTAATGTTTTCAGCAACAGGACTGTTGCTGTTAATTTCCTATACTTCTACTGAATGGCCTGAGAGAACATGAGCTTTTAAAAGTTTTTTGCCGTTGTTTTCTGGAAGTGAGAAATAGGTAGACACTACTTTTGTATTTTAACCTGTGCATGTTGCTGTATCTAACACCTAGCCAAACAGATGTTCATAGCATCATAGAATGCTTTCAGTCGGAAGGGACCTTAAAAATCATATAGTTCCAACCCCCCTGCCATGTGCAGGACATCTTCCACTAGACTGCTTCCTTTTTAATTATTTACAAAATTTATAGGAATAAATTTGTACCAATGCAAATGTAATAATAAAATAGAAAATAAAAAATAAAGTGTTTATTAATGAAGTTGAATTCTCACTGACCTTCTCAACATAATCTGTATTTATTGACAAACAAAACTCAGCTTACTGTT
Source organism: Pezoporus flaviventris (assembly GCF_033815535.1). Taxonomy (NCBI): domain Eukaryota; kingdom Metazoa; phylum Chordata; class Aves; order Psittaciformes; family Psittacidae; genus Pezoporus; species Pezoporus flaviventris. The sequence goes on from NW_026892595.1 coordinate 16,087,128, forward strand.
TTTGCCAGGTTTCAGCATTTTAAAAAGCTGAATCGTTAAGGTCACATACTTAACAACCACAACCTTGATTTATAGAGTGTATAGAGGTTTATCTGAGACCTTGTCTAAGTCATTGGCTATCACAGGATTTTATTTCTAGCAGAGTGAGTAAAGTTCAAATTTCAGTCATAAAGCATATCATTGGAAATGAGCAGCATTTGTGTAAAGTAAGCTGGTGAGTTAATTCTGCCTGGAGATTTGGGTCAGGAATCAGGATGACAGAGCCAGGAGGCGTTGCTCTACTCTTCCCTCAGATGTTGTACCTTAGGGGGAATTGTAGCACTGCAGATTGCTCTGGAGAAGCCTGTGTGGTTATGGCATTTGTTGTAAAACACTTTACCTGCTTTCTGAGCTCCTTGTTTCTGAACAGTATATCAGGAACAAGGTAGTAAATGGCTTTATATACTGACCCACCATAAAAATTGTTTTGTTTTGTTTTCAGCTTGTAACCCCTAACCTTAATTTTTTAGTGGAATCCCAGGGGTAAACTTAGATACTAGTTCTGCATGATGCAAAGTATGTTTTGCTTCAGAAGTGTCAGTTGACAGTTCACAAACAACTTACGTATCTGAAACTTGTAAACACTATATAATTAAGCACTTTTCTTAAGATTTAGTGGACCATGGTATCTGACGTGATGAATTGCAATTCCTGGCAAAGGAAACAATATGAGCTTTTGTTGGTTTGGGGTTTCTTTTTTGTTACTACACAAGGAAAAGACATTTTTACTTGAGCCAGTTACATTCTGTTTATTATTTTGAGTGGACTGAAAAAGAAAATTGGGAAACAGAAAATTTGGTTTTAATTCTACTGGGATGGAAGAATGAAAAGCGTTCTAAGGATTAGTAAAATCAGGGTTAGGAATACAACTGCCAGGGGTGGTTAATAAGCTTGACAACTTTTCTATTTCTTGCTTCTACCACTGAAAATCTTCCAGCAAGATACTGTGTACTAGGGCCATTTTCAGGGGAAAAAGATAGAGAGATTTTCACTTTGCAGTTAGGAAGACATTTAACATGAACTCCTGTTCTTACATGCTGTTTTATATAAGTTATAGGCATGTACATTTATGATTTGCCATTGATTTTTCTATTTGACTTGCCAACCTTACAGTATAAACAGAATTATTACAGGGTGAATTTGGTACTTTATGGTTTTCCTTGTTTATCTTTGAGAGTAAAGTTTAAATGTTCCAAATTATACTTTAGATGACAACTCTTTTTCTTTCCCTCATTTGTTTATAGTTACATTTCAGGTAAATTATGATATTATGAGATTTTTCATGTAATAAAATTATATTGTTACATTGATTTATTTTGCATTTATCCGGAAGAAATGGAAGCAAATTACAAAAGAACTGACATAGCAAAACAGGAGTTTAAAGTCTTGTCATGCCTTCTTGGAGGCCAAACTGTACTGTTCTTGTCATTGGCAAGAAGTAGTAATAATATTTGTAATACTAGTAATGTAAGAGACATATTCTGGACCTGGCTTTTGAAATAATTACGTTCTGAGCAGGCATCAGTGTTTTAAGCCTATTATGTTTTAAGTTTCCAGACAGCCAGAAGTTTAGATGGTTTTGTAACACACTACACAGTTCTGCAGTTATTCTGTATAAAGTTTATTTTTCCATTTGATATGCACTCATCATTGCACAATTCAACTGTACTACTTGAGCAAATGATTTGCTAAAATGTAAAGGTTATGGGACATGAATTATGAGTTAAGCCTGAGAAGGAAGACAGGGACATTACATAGATAATTTGTACTCCATCAGGAAAGAATTAGCTTGTGCAATAACTAATATGTTGATTGTTTTATCTTGTTTATAGCTGTGCTACTGTACTGTGGGCTTTTATTTGGTGAGATCTCTGAAGCTAAGCAGGGTCTTACCTGGTCAGTACTTAAGATGGGTGGCCTCCAAAGAGCATCAGGTGCTGCAGTAAGTGTGTCGGTGGCTCAGTAGGGAATATGTTTTCCTTCAACTCAGCCTTTAACTACCTTGGCACAGCATTTGGAAATACGTATGCTGCTGGATGTCCATCTTAAATGAAGGTCCTTTCTACTCTGAGGATATTAAAGCTTTTGTATCACTATTGGTATTTTGAGACACCCAGAACCAACCCAAATTTGGGTGTTGAGAGATCAGAATGCTATTGAATAAAAAATGTGCAATTGTTAATTTTGCAGCCTTCCTTACACTGCAGGGGGGGTGAAATATTAGGATGTTATGGGGAAGCTTTTGTGCTGTACAATTCCATTGGGAATCTTTAGTGTGCTGGCAGAGAATAACTGCCAGCTACTGCTAGGGTGACTCCACTGTAGCAGTTTGTTCCAAAGTGCAGTATTAAAAGTGCTTTGAAATCCTGTGTAGATGAAAGGTGCCATGTGAATGTGTATTCTATTCATCCGGTAATTCATTCCATTCATGCATATAGTGTGCCTCTGTTTTTTCCCTTTGGAGTGTGAAAATAGTTTGTAACGTTATATCCCACATACCTAAAAGGAGATATGAAACAGTAATGATGTAACTAGAAGAAAAAAATTACCAAGTACATCTGCATTTTAAAAATCTTAGCAATTGTAAAATAAAAGTAAACAAAATGAAACCTTTCTAAATTAAAATCCCTCTAGATTACTTCGTTGTATATGGGTCATATATATACAAGCTGCATCTATAGTGAAATAAGTGTGTAGATATTATTATCAGAATGTTTGCAGGTATATTAAGCAAGCCAGGTGGTTAATCATGTTGCAAGTTGTTAAAAAAAATAAAAACAAACCTGAAAACTAGAATCTGACTTCCTTGCTAGGTTCAAACAACATCAACAACAAGATTTCCAGTGTTATTTGTATGCCTGGTTAAGAGGCAAGAGCAAGTATAAGGAAATTGTGTCTAACGTGTACTGACTACAGTTTTTAAAGACAATTTTGTAAAATTGACCAATTATAATTTCATTACAATCTCTGTAACTAAACAAACTGTTCCGGTTCAGCAGTCACAATTCATAGAGAAACCAGGAACTTAAATTCAGAGATTACGGAGTATTGCAACTTTACTGCTAAACAGGTATTGACCAGTCTTAACTCATTTAGTCATACTGCTGTTTCCCAAAAATAAGGTGGATTTTTTTTTTTTGAAAACCAAAACCAAGATCTAATTGTTGAAAAAAACCCAACACAAAAACAAAGCACAAAAACATTGCATTGATTTTAAATCTATTTCAGAAATGTACTTCATTAAAATAAACTGTCATTTTAAAAACTTTCCACAGTAGCATTTATTTTGACGTTTCAAGTCAGACAGCCTAATGGCATAACACTTCTTCATTTTTGAAGCACAATACCAACAATAGTTATCCACTGTTGTAATGTTGCTACTGTATTGCTATTTCATGCTGAAAGCATGATTTTTAAACACTTCAGGAGTTTGCTTGCACTTGTCATGCTTAAATAACAGCCCTGAATTCTAAATATGGCAAAATTACTGTTTTCTAGATTAATTTCTATCAGTTTAATACCATAGGCAAATTTTGTGTTTCCTGCTTTTCAGACAGAATGGTAAATGCCCTTAAACTGTATCAGACCTCAGGAAGGCTGAGCAGCAGGCAGGTGCCAGGTGGCCTACCAGTAGGGACAGTTACAGTCCTCTGCATTGTCCTGGTTTTGTTCGGCTACTCATTTTAATCAATTTTCAGTTTATTAATAATAGTGCTGAATTTTTGATGTTATGTATTCTAGTCTGCCCTGAGAAGTTGTCTGAATTATGTGCGTGTCTTTCCCTTTACTCACTTGAGGCTGTGCTTTTGAATCACTACTTGAATAGTTAGTGTTAATGCACACTAACATAGCTGGGCATTGGTGAAGCAGGGACCGACTTGTCTGCTTTGTTTTGGGTTTTTTTACCTGGTTGTATTTCAAATACAATTTGCAAGTTACTATTGCAAGTTATTTAAAGTATTAAGGGTTACTGATAGTAACAAAGGGTTGAAGATGAGCCTCAAAGATGAAAAGTGTACTGAAAGGGCAGCTAAGCTATTTTCTGTTAGTATCTCCTTTTCTCTTTCCCTTCTGCTTGTTTTTAGTTAACACTTTGTGTATATTGTTTGTGTAAACTTTAGTATGCAATATTTCCCTGTCTTTGTGATGAATACAAATATTTTAATCATTTTATGACTTGCCTTTCTAATCATAATTTGGATGTGCAATTTTTCATGTTTTGAAGTGCTGAGAGTCTGTGTGAAAAGGCAATCATTGTTTTTCCAGAGTCCTGTTCCTCATACCATGGTAGTAGTATGGGAGATGATGATATTAACATGTGGTCAGGAGCAATGGATGAAGGACTGCTGAGCCAACATCTTGCAGAAAGTGGAGTGGAAATAGATCCTGAAAATGAAGAACTCATTCTGAATATTAGTTCTCGTCTACAAGCAGCTGTTGAAAAGCTTCTGGAAGCTATCAATGAAACTTCGAATCAGGTAGGGTGGTCTGATAGGGATGCATCTTGAAATTTTTGTCTTTTTTTTTTTTTTCCTTCTTTATTTTTCTCATGAATGTGGTTTCTGTAAGCCTAAAACCTCGTATGAGGCTCATTCTGAAAGCTGAAACAATGCTAAAGATGTCTACTCCAGCATCATCCAGTGATGAATTTAGATTCGTGTTAGCTATCTGCTTTGGACCACAGAGGAAGTCTAAATTTGGGCATGTTTGTCAATCTTGGGCACGTTTCATTGCTCATATGGGTGTGTCATCTGCGTTCTACTGCAATCCAAAGATGAGACAAGAGGTGTCAAGGCACATTGAACTGGCCATTTTGAAAAGGGAGGCTTAAAGGGCAACCTCCCAGTTCTCTTGACAACCATTTTAACATGTCAGTTGACTGGCCAAAAAAAGGCACAATATTTGTGTGTTAGGCACATATCTACCTTTCTGTCAGAAAAGAAGTTTGTACTTCCAGCTTTCTAGTATTTATATGAGGTATGTGATTCATAAATACTCTTCAAAAAAGAGGCATTGTATGGCTTACTCCTTTCTGTTTGCTGTCAGGGTACTTTGCATGGCAAGATATTAGTTGCTGTCTGGGTTCAGGGTTCTTCTCTGTTAATTGAGATGGGAGCTGTATGCCTAGCTCCGTGCAAATCACACTGCTTATATTATGTGCTTTACATTATGTACATCTCAGTTTGAAAGTATCAGAGTAAATACTCACTGTACTTCTTAAGCTCTCTTGAGGAACTTTGTCTTTAGAGTCAGCTTTTTAATCTATTTGAGACTAGAGTTCAAAGGATACAGTGTGTTCTATACTACAGACCCATGTATTTGTTAAGTAAGTAATAATATGACTTAAAAAGTCATTGCATCCTTGTCTCTAGGTGTAAATCACATCAATCCTAACTACTGGAAATTAAGGAGAAAAAAAAATTGTGATAATGAAAGTAATTTGAAAGTTTGTATTAAGTCTAGTACTTTAGAAGTTTTAAGCATCTAAGTATTATTGGTTTTGAAAAATACTTCAAACATGAAATTGATACTCCTGTTTTCTTAAAAAAAAAGACTAATCTGTGACTTACTAAAATTTAAAGTAATTTAAATACAAATTCAGAGAACGTCCTCTGACTTAGTAAAGCAAGTACTCTGGTGGTTCTTTTAAGCCAGTTTCTCCATTTCATTTCTTTTCAAACTCGTTCTGCAACAGGTCTCTTCTGTTTGAGCATGAGTTCAATTTAAAAGAGATATTTGGCTTTTTGAGGTCTTTTTTCAGCTTAAGGCAGCATTACATAATAACAAAAAAGTATACACAGATACTCCAATATATGGAGTTCTGAAAAAAGTATGGTTAGGCATTTGTAGGAAGTCTCCCATTTAAGGAGCAGATGATACAGACAGAGAAAACTAACTTCAAAGTTTTACAGTAGTTAAGAATTCATGCAGCAATTATAAAAGCATTGTCAATACATTATTTTTTTTCTGAGTATTTTGTTGCTTCTATTTAAATGCATTAATTTTATACATAGCCCCAAATTGTTTTACTTTTGTGACTGATGTTTTTTCAGTAAGTATTTACTTCTCAAAGTACTGATGAAATTAATCGGTGTATTCTACGTAGCTTATTTTTATTTATTGTCAGTTGATCAAGAAAGTTTATTTTCCCTTCATAGCTTTGTAGCTGAGACCTTGCCAGCAGCAGAGTTATGTTTTGGCTCAAACACATACACACATTTGTTTCATTGGTATAGATTGTACAAATATGGATTTATCCCCAGTGATCATAACCTGTTTGGGGTTTTTTAAATTAACAAAATCTTAATCTGTTTACACATTATCCCACAGTATTAAATATAAATATTGACATCTTTTCTGTAGAGGTACTTTGCAAGCGTTCAGGCTTGTCTGCTTTTCAATGTCTGTTGTGTACTTACTGGATTATACACATTTCTGTACATACGAAGGGTTTGTAGGTGACTTGACAATTATTCTTAAATATTCAGAAATTGAACCCTTTATTTTTTCTACTCTGAAATATTTTATAATTAAAACTAATTACAGCTAGAAACTGTTCTAACCTTTTCTCTTACTCAGTTGTGTTGTGCATACATACGTGTACCCATCTCTTCACATAAACTTAAAAGAGTGAGAGAAACCTGGCAAAATCTTCAAAGTAACTTTGAGACCTGTCTGAACACACACTTTCAGACCTGAAGTGCAGTTTGAAAGTTTTCAGGCAAGGCATATAGTGGGTGTATTAATTCAAATTCCACCTGCTGGTGTTATGTATAGGTAAATAAATCAGGCCACTCCCCTGAACTCTTTTGGTTGGGAGATACTAACAGGAAGCCTTTAGACTAGCACAGCTTGAGAAAGTTCTTCCTTTTGAATCAACTCAAAGATCAAGAATGAAGAAACTCAGTGACATATCTGTATTTCTCTTTCATTTGCCATAGTGGAGATCGAAAATCATTTTTAGTTTCTGTTCTGCTAGCTTGCATGTCTGCTGCAGCGTATCTGTGCAGGTAAAATTACGCTTCCTTGCCTTGGAAATTACCTGTCAGCTGCTGCTGGAAGATTTCTGTTGCTTTTTCATGTGAAACTTCTCTAAGAAGGATTTTTAGGACTGACTACACAAAGTTTTCTTGCACCTCTGTCTATTCTGGATTAATCAACAACCGAATAACTCTGCTTGAGAATGTGATTTGAGGCTTCCTGCTGATTGTGAGTAGGTTTGTAACCGATAGTACTGATACGTGTCTTCGGACTGCTAAGTAGACATGCTCTGTTTACAAATACCTGTTGGAATTTTCTAAAACGAGCCTATTTGGTGCGAAATACCCATGTGACAATTGAGAAGACAGCAACAACGATATTTTTTGGAATGGATTCTTACCACACCTACTGGGCGTCTAATCTGTTTAGTGGTTTGTGGACTGAAGGACAAGAAGAAGATACATACGAGGTTCAGTCTCGTGTGCCTTTACCATATCCTTTTCCTTTTACTGAACACTTGGATGAGAATAATTCTGTAGTTGTAAATACTTCAATTTTTCACTTCAGCCACAAAAAAAATGGGCACATTGTAAAAGTTGTCTCTAAAATCTCCTTGCCTACACCTCCCTATTCAGTAAGTATAAAAGTTTTTAAAAGAAAATATATTTTAAATCAGCTTATATAGAAGAGAATACAGTGAAAAATGATATAAACTTGTATTTGTTGTTAAAGTTATTATGTACTGCTGACAGGATTTTTTCCTAGTGAGTTTTTAGTGGGTACTAAAAAAGCTTTAATTCTTTCTTTGAATTTCTAACAAGAGAAAATGGGCAGACACAGAAATATATTGAATTATAGAGATTTGAGAGCTCTTTAAAGCACTTTGATGTTACCTTACATTTTTCTAACTGTCAATAATTTACTTTTATAGTTTTTATGCACTAACTAGTAATATTAACTAGCACAAGCTTGTTAATGACTTCCAGTGATCCCATGGAGGAATTTTTTGTTCTTGGAAAATCATGTTCATGTTTGTGTATCTTTTTTTTGTTTTGCCATGTTATTTTTAATAATGACTTGAGTTGTTATTGAAAAGAGATAGAGAATAATTTTTATACTGAGTTTTAGTAGGAATATTTGATTATGTTTAAGTAACCCATTTTTATTATTGTCCATGTAAAGTAATCCTATTATACATTTCCCTTCTACCTGAGATGGGTCTTTCATTAAACACTTCAAAATGTAAGAATAAAAGTGATTTTTAAAGTATCTCAAACCACTGCAGATATTCAACTGCAGTATTTGTACCTTTCTTTAACTTCTGTCATAATAAATACACATTAATGATGTCCATCTAAAAAATAATGCTGGAGAAAAGAAGTATTGTAATTCAGTGAATTATAAATGAGAATTTATTGATTATTCAGAAATTCTTTTCAAAGTATAATTTTATTTATAAATGGGTAGTTTTGTGTGCAGTGTTCTAAGAGTTTTTAAAGCAAGCTAATCATACTCATTAACTTCTCTGGAGATGGTGAGAAAGCTTTTTTGGTTTGTTTTTTGTTTTTTTCCCCAAGAAATTGAGAGAAAGCATGTTTCTATAAAACAAAGCCACAGATGTTACTATCTTATAAATGTCTACCAATATCCATAACATTAAAAGAGAAAAGTAAAAAGAAAGGGGTGAGAGGATCAGGAAATAAGTGTTATTTCATGTTCTGACATTGGAATATGTTGTCTTACTCTGAAAAAGCCATGCTTTTCAGTCCTGGTTTTGTAGTAGTTAAGTAGAGTGTCATAGTAAGATTGTGCTACGTCTGTGCAGTACATGTTAAGTATTAACCCATCAGACAAGCAGAGAAGGATATTAAAAAAAAAAAAAATCCTGAATAAATCTGTTAGGTGGACAGCTGGAAGAAACATTGCTTTACTGCCTGTGTGGTATATTCAAAGTTCCCATTTTCCTGGTGGTCTCATTTATCTTCATCTTAAGGAGAAAACGAGATGAAGCACCACTTGTGTCAGTTTATATTGAAACCTCTGCCAGCTTTATGCAATGTTTTTTAGTCATTCTAAGTATATGGTGGGCGGTAGCTTACTCGTGTAGTGTAAAACTCCTGCTCAAACAAAGGTGAATCTAGTGTAAACTCCTAAACCAGGAATTACCGGAACAAAGACAAGGATTTAGCCAGGCGGTTCATTGAGTTCATTATACTGACAAAACCTATTTGCTTAGACTTTTGTACTGAGTCAATCTTCCTATTGTAGTCTTCAAATGTTTGTCCAGTAAAGTTCTTATCCAGTGTCCAGTGCAGTTATGTGAGACATTGTAAAGAAATAGGAATGATAGAGTTGTCTAAAAACCTTTGGCTTATTTAACTTACGTCATTTTTACCTGTTATAGCTTGAACATGCTAAAATTACTCAGACAGAACTCATGCGAGAGTCCTTCAAAAAGCAACAAGAGGCCACAGAGTTTATCAAATATCAGGAAGAACTACAAGAACATCTTAATGAAGAAACCAAAGCCAGAGAGCAGTTGGCTTTGGAGCTTAGTAAAGCTGAAGGTGAGTAGCTTTTTAATGAGTTGTTGAACTTTACATTCACTATTTATTATAAGATTAATTAGATCAGTTTCTTTGGAGATTTTTAGAATGTTATCAGCCCTCTAGATAGTTATGGATAAGATGACCTTTGGAGGTCCTACAACCATCAACCACTCTGTGATTCTTTTTCCCAGTTTTGTTTCAGTATTGTCTGACTTACTAAAATTAATAGCTTGGATATGTGTTTTTGCAGACAAGCTTAAATATTAACAACTTAGTATCATAAAATGATAAACAGTTGAAGCAGGAAGGCAGCTTCGGAGGTCATCTCTATTCCAACCCCATGCACAAGGCAGGATCAGGTAAGAACAAGTTGCCCAGGACTGTGTCCTCTCAAGTTTTGAATCGACATTGTCCATGTTTGTCCACAGTGTGTCTGGGCAGCCTGTTCTAGATTTTGACCACAGCCAAAAAGGCAAAAAAGGTAAAAAAACCACCTTTTTTGTGTGTTGAAATGCAGTTTCCCATATTTCAGTTTGTGCCTGCTGCCTTTTGACGTTCACTTAGTTTCTCACAAACATGGATAAAAACTCAGAACCTTCACTCTGACTTTAATGCTGTGGTGGTGATATGCTTCAGTTAGCACTTTGTTTGAAGCCATTTTGTAAGTGCATTTGCAGCTGCATTAAGGAAGCGGTTAAAAATTGCAGGGTATTGCAACAGGGGAAGTCTAATAATCTTTTCTGACATCAGGAAAGTATGTTCAAATCTGACAGACACTTAATTTGTTCTTTAGAAATAGCTTTGTTGTCTTTATAGCCTAATATTTTTATTTCCACCCCGCATTTCTACCATTATCTCTTTGTAATTAGCAGCTAGAAAAGATGACCAAAACGCCAACCCTGTAGGTCAGTTGTCCGTAGTAGTAAGCAGAAAGATACTTTAGTTAGTTCTAAAGGTCAGCAGACTTCTCTGAAGTCTGTTTTCAAGTGGCAGCATAAAGTTTCATAGCCAAATGTTATTCCTTGAGAATGCTACCCTGCCAGACTTCATCTTGTTTTTACAGATAATCCAACATGAGTTCACATGCTATTAATAGGTGGGACACATAACCAGACAAGGAAATGCAGGTTTCTAGGCCAAGTGTCTAAAATGTGGTGTGAGGAACAGTTGGTAGCTTGTCAGTTCACGCAGTGTAAATGTTGTGTGTCATCTGCACCAGTACTGGCTGCAGCATTTCAATAGCTTTAGTAAAACTGGAAAGGAGGAAAACTGATTTCAGAGGGAATAGATTCAAATCTGAAAGTGGCATTATTACTTTTTTTTAAAAAATTAAGAGTGAAAAAACCCTCATGTAGAACCTATCTAAACATACAAAAAAAAGATTAAATCTTCCACCAAAATGTTGACCCAAGAATTTATGTTTTTGCACAGATGTAGTTACAGAACTGTTTAGTATTGGTGAATTTCAGAACATTGGCAGCTTTTATGTTTATTGCTGCTTTTCTTCAAGGATAATATTTTTGTCTTATTAGATTTTATTTTTTTTATTCACGTATCTTCTATAATAAGGTAATACAGACTAACACGTTAGGACAAATGAGAAAGGTTACAGTTCATTTTTGTTTAAAGGTAGGAATCTGCCGTAATGTCAGAGCCCTCTGCATTGGTTTATTCCTACAAGGAGTAACTAAAAAAAATGCTGGAGAGTAATTTTATTTTTTAAAAGTGCTTATTAGTGACTTATCTCTGTTACTTTGCCTTTTGGGTCTGTATTTTTTACATTAGTCAAGTTGTCCACCAAGAACTACGATCTTGCCTCTTCTTTATTGCAGAGGATGCATGCATAATTATATTTGAAGATGACATCCCACAGAGTGAGACCTGCTTATTATCTATTTTTTATTTTCACATTTTTATTTTTATCCTATTACTACCAGACAAGCAAATAATCTAAAATAAGTAGTTTTTTTCCCCTGGACCAATGCAATTCTGTCATGAAATTTGCTAATAGCAGCAGAGAACCTGCAGACTCTTACTAAATGCCAGTTTGTAGATAATGGGATTGCCCACATGTAAATGAACAGTTCTAGAGTGTAAGACAGAATCTGATGCTAGTTTTAGCCCTTGTTAGATACATTGCACAGTTGAGCAAATTCAGTTCAGTCTTTTGCAGGAATTCAGCTAATTTGTCCCTCATTGCTTGAATGCTTTACAACTCCTGAATTAATTAAATATTTTTTCATCCTTTTTTTCTGTGAACTTCTGAAATTAATGCACTTCTAAAAGACAGGCACCTTTTTTTTTGGTTTTGATATAATGAAACGAAAATGCCATAGAACTCTCTTTATTTAATTTCTTCTGCTCATTGAACTGAGTTGTGAGCATACTCTGACAAAACCAAACTACATTCTCTCATCAAATTCCTTTGATAGGTATGCAGAACAATGTCTTAATTCATTATACATCTGATGGTGCTCTGTCTTCTCTTGAGAGAAAATGTGTCATTTTTGATCATTTCTTTCTCATCACAAAAACTGCTGTGGCTGAGACATTTTCAAACCTCTAGTGTTTTAGTGGTGTCAGATGTGAGTTACCTAAAGTGATAGAAATGCTAATGCCTATTTGTTCACTGAACTCTGACAACCTTCATTACATCTCTTAAAGAAAAACAAAAAAAAAAGCAGGAGTATATACCACAACATGTGATCTTAGCAGACTACCACCTTGTATCTTTTTTGTGAGGGTGTGCACCCTATTTAACCTGGGAATGCCTTCTCAACTTCCAGTCTGTTAAGCACTCATTCTGAACAGCATCTGGTATGATGGGAATAATTACTAGCATTTGTGTTGTCTCAAATTTTTGAATTGCTGTTAATGGTGTTTCTAGATCAGTATTTTTTATTTCAACAGCCAGTCCCTCTGTGCAGCTGTGTTCTCTGTGAATCCAAGTCTGGGAAAAAAGAACAGTCAGCGGTACTTGGCTGATATGCATGAGAACCAGACCTGGATTTCTCAGGCTGTGTATGCAAAGATGACTATTACTTAATTTTCTCTTTTAGGGAACTCAGTGCTCACAGGGGTTTTACTTTGGATTGAAAATGGAAACATCTTCAGTTTTTTGTACATTCTCAAGCATGTGGGAATACTGTAGTAATTTTACCATGCAAAAAACTCAAATTGTTCTGTATTTCTATTAAAATCAGCCCCAAAATTTCTGTTCTACAGGCCTCATTGATGGTTATGCAGATGAAAAAGCATTTCTGGAAAAACAACTCCAGGAAAAAATAGATGTAATTGACCATCTTGAGCAAGAACTACTGTGTACAGGTAACAAATTACAGGAGTTAGAGGCTGAACAGCAGCAGATCCAGGAAGAAAAGGAATTGCTTTCCAGACAGAAGGATGCCATGAGAGCAGATGCAGGACCAGTCGAACAGCGTATGTATTCTTCACAGTCTTTCCATGAGGTTTTCTTATACTTGCAAATAAAATTGCAAGAAATTTTAGTGGTTCCTCCCCTTGTTTGTAATCATTAATAAAAATGTGATAAGGCAAAATGGGGTATTTCATACTTGATGCCTAATGTTAGCACAATAACTTTTCTACGTATGTAAACAAAAAATATCGTTGAGGTTTCAGAAGTGTTGAGCACTCACAATTATTCTTCAAGCCAGAAAAAGCTTGATACCTCTGAAAATCTGCTATTACTTTTATTATCACTGGAGGTGGAGTATCTTGAAGTTATGGGTAAAAATACTGGTCTAAATACTAATACTTTCCACACGGTATTTTAAAGGGATTAGCAAGCATACCTACCAGAACGTGATTGCCATAGTTACTTTAGACACAGAAGATACACTTTTCTAACAAATTCCTCTTTTGGGGAAGAATGGCACAGAAGTTGCATGGTAAGGAAAGCCTGTTACCTACCTGTAATGAAAACTTTCAGCACTGTAGTGAAAAATACAGATAAATACCATGTCAATGTAATCTAACTAACTGCTTACTCAAAAAAAAAAAAAAAAGCATTTACCCTGTGTCTTTTAATTCTTCCTTAAACTAGTAACTTCTGTGTATGATAGGGGAAGAAATTTACCATAGCAGTGTTTTAAGAATTACTGATCCTTCAAGGACTCCAGTTTAGTTATTTGGTTTAGGTTTCTAAGTATTTTAAAGTGATTTTCATGTATAACAACTGTAAGGATAATTATATATATATATATAAGTGTAGGTACTTACATCATACATACTGGAATAACTTAACCACATTCCCTAAGTTATCTCAACAACGTTATCATTAAATGCCACTTCTATCTTTGGCTTCATTTTCTCTTACATTGTTGCTCCACAAGAAAACTATAGCTGGCATGTGAATTACTTTGCTTCTTTTTTTTTGTTTTCTCTCTTTCTCTATTCTCCTAGGCCTAGTAGATGCTGCAGTCGATGCAGCTTCCCAAGCAGGTGTGTTTGTATGTTGCATGGCCAATCTGTAACTGGGTGGAAGACTTACACGTACTGACATTGTTAATCAGGATTATTGGGCTTTTGGCTTACTGACATTACTTGTAATTCTTACTGGCCTGCAGCTTTAATGTTGTATTTCATACTCAGTTTTACATTTCATTAACAACATTTCTTATAATTTCTAAACATGATAAGCAAATTCATGAATAACTATCATCTTATTCACCTATGAATTACAGATACTTAGATAGTATTGGAGGGAGATTTTGTAGCTTTTTTTCTTTATTATTATTTCCAAATACAATTGAGTCATTTGTTATAATAACTAAATACTGTATTACATTGATATATAACAGTTTCCTAGAAATGAGAATTGGTTAAATATAATGTAAGATGATGGTACTTAAAGGATATTTCTTCTATAGTGAAAGTAAATTGTATTGTTTCTGTCTAAATATCAATCATGTTTTGAAGATTATCCAAATGTAATTGCACTTTACAGTTTGGATTTTACCTCCAAGGATTCATATGGTTAGTTAATATGTACTTCAATGGGCTGTGGCTTCAGAGGCTTAATAGGGTGGTTTGGGGCTTTACTGTGTATGCTTGCCTTTTCATGAGGACTCAATTTTGGGCATCCATGCAATCATTGATTTTACAAAGCTCCAGTAACAGGTTGATAATTTCCCTCTCTGTCTGCCTGGCAACCTCGCTAAGTCTTTTCCCTGTTTCCTTCAAATTACTTACATGTATCACATTAAGTGATGAAGACTGGGAGTGAATTGATTTTACTGATGCTGGGGATGAGAAGACGGTTGGGTTTTCTGTACTTCATTGTTAGCTTACTCTAGCTGTAGCTTGAACCCATGCATTTTATTTTCTTTTCAATTATACAAAAACCTTTTAATTTGTATGAAACTTAAACAGGCAAGTGATCCAAACAACTTCACTAATGGTTCTCTGAAGACTAATTGAAGGATAGTGGTTTTCATATGGATTTGATTTAGTGGTTATCTTGATAATTTTTCAGAAGAAAATACATTTTCTAAAAAAGAAAAAAAGTAAAAACCCAAACCAGTTCGCATCCTTCTGCAGAGTACAGCATGGATACCTTGGGGAGTGGTTCTGCTTCATAACATTATTAACTATTCATATCTAAAAGTAGTGTGTGATGCTTTTACTATAAACAGAATTATTGGAGGAAACAGAAAAGCTGATGAAAGAAAAAATTGAAGTACAGCGTCAAGCTGAAAAAGAGTATGGTGACCTTCAGAAGCAAGTGAAAGTCTTGGAAATAGACTTGGAAGAACAGGTCAATCGTTTCATAGAGCTAGAACAAGAAAAAAATGCAGAACTAATGGACTTAAGGCAGCAAAACCAGGCTTTGGAGAAGCAGCTTGAGAAAACAAGAAAATTTCTAGATGTAAGTATGGTAAAAGGCTAGTTCCATGAGGGTGGGTGGGTGCCTGTACTGAGGTTTCTTTCAGCAGGAAATGCTACTTTTCCTGAGTTCTGAGCAAACATAAAAAAGCACACAATATTCACAGTGTTATAGCCCAAGAATTTCTCAACACACTTGTGAGGTGGGCTGATGCCAACCTCATGAAGTTTAACCATGCCAAGTGCAAGGTCCTGCACCTGCGTCAGAGCAATCCCAGGCACAGCTACAGGTTGGGCAAGGAAGAGATTCAGAGCAGCCCTGTGGAGAAGGACTTGGGGGTGTTGGTTGATGAGAAAATGAACATGGGCCGGCTTCAGTGTGCACTCGCAGCCCAGAAAGCCAACCGTATCCTGGGCTGCATCAAAAGGAGAGTGACCAGCAGGTCGAAGGAGGTGATCCTGCCCCTCTACTCTGCTCTCGTGAGACCTCACCTGGAGTATTGTGTGCAGTTCTGGTGTCCTCAACATAAAAAGGACATGGAACTGTTGGAACAAGTCCAGAGAAGGGCCACGAGGATGATCAGGGGACTGGAGCACCTCCCGTATGAACACAGCCTGAGAAAGTTGGGGCTGTTCAGCCTGGAGCAGAGAAGGATGTGTGGAGACCTCATAGCAGCCTTCCAGTATGTGAAGGGGGGCTGTAGGGATGTTGGGGAGGGACTCTTTGTTAGGGACTGTAGTGACAGGACAAGGGGTAGTGAGTTAAAACTTAAACAGGGGAAGTTTAGATTGGATATAAGGAGGAAGTTCTTTCCTGTTAGGGTGGTGAGGCACTGGAATGGGTTGCCCAGGGAGGTTGTGAATGCTCCATCCCTGGCAGTGTTCAAGACCAGGTTGGACAAAGCCTTGGGTGAGATGGTTTAGTGTGAGGTATCCCTGCCCATGGCAGGGGGTTTGGAACTAGATGATCTTAGGGTCCTTTCCAACCCTAACTATTCTACGATTCTGTGATTCTATGATTAGTGTTTTAAAAGTCAAAAATTCATTCAAGACACTTATTTAGGACTGCTCTGTATTTCTTAGTATAACTCAGTAGACTTCTTGAATGTTTAAAATAATGGGAAACTTCTAAAATTAATAAAGAAACGTATTTTTTTGTGATCATTTTTAACAGTTGGTAGAATTTCCATGTTTTTCAGTTAAGTCTCTTAGAATTAGTCTAAAGTCTGTGCAAAGTCCTGCACCTGAGTTGTGGCAGCTGAGGTGTAGTGGCAGTTGAGGCAGCTGTATAGGCTGAGGGATGGACAGGATTGAGAGCAGCCCAGCAGAGACGTATTTGGGGTACTTTTTAACTGGGAATAAAAAAGCTGGGCATGAGCTGGATTCACAGCCCAGAAGGCCAATTTTGTATCCTGGGCTGCATAGAAAAAAGCATGTTCAGGAGGTCGAGGGAGGTGATTCTCCCCCTCTGCTCTTGAGAGACCTCACCTGGAGCACTGTTTTCAGCTGTGCGGCCCCAAACACAAGAGGTTGTGGGCCTGTTGGAGCTGATCCATAGTTTCTTTTACAGTCTTCCTTTGTAGTAGCTAAGAATCTTACCTCCCAGATCCTAAGCTGAACCTTCCAGACAGTTATATTATATGTATTTGTCCCCATTTACAGTGGCAGTTGCATCTGTTGTACCCAGCTTCTTCCTTTCTGAGGCTGCCTCTGCAATTTTCTTTTAGACTCTAACCCATTTTCAGCAAACACCATCTTCCTCACCTCCTTCTTTTCCCATTTTATTCCTATTAAGCACCCTGTGCTGCTGTTGAGAGAAAACTGTTATATCTGTGCTTTCTCTATTAACTCTCTAGCTGGAAGCAGTAGGGTGGAATGATATTTTTACATAATAAATAGAACGCCCTGTGGCACCTTCGCTGCATAATCTAAGAAGTACTAAAGGAGAGATTTTTCCAGATACTCGTTACCATGAATGGATTTGCTATATTTGATTTTCTACAATTAGAAGATTATTTTTCTTACTGAAACTAGTGTGTCATAATAGGACAAGGTTCAGAAGTAAAAATTCCTGTTACAAGTGTCAGTTACAAATGCATTATGGTTTGGGATTATCAGTAGCATGAACAGGAGAGTTACTGACTACTGAGGTGAGCAGCTGTTTGTAATAACAGCATTAGAATTTGCTGTTTCCTCAAAACAGCAGCTGAGTTTTTAAAATCTTCAGATTGTAAAGGTTAAGGTTTTATTCTGGTTTCCTGAATTTTTGCAAAGTATTTTGTTGCTAGACAGAAGCATTCCTCTTTGTATCGGGTACTTCAGCTAGTTTATTTTCATGCATCTGATAAGGTTTGTCTGTTTTACAAAGTGTCATTTAAAGGTGATGTTTCACTGGATATAACAGTTGAAACGGTTCAAAAGTTAAAACTGAAATACAAAATTCAAACCATTTATATTATTTCAGGGGTTTTTACTGTTGGCTTCTCATGGATATTAACACAGAGTTAATTTCTAATGCTACATATATCAAAGACAAACATTTAAAAAAAATTATAAAATCCTGGCTTGTTTCTATTTGTGTAGTATACCTGGAACAGAAGAAACAAAACTTATTTTTGTGAAATAATACTAGATGTATCTATGCTGTCCTAGTTTTTTAATGAAAAGTGAAATTGGTTGGCCCAAATGCTGAAAGGAGTTTTTGTTAACGGTAGTTGCAAAAGAGGATCTGCTGCCTTAAAAATACTGACATACTGTTACCAGCCTCACATTAACAGAAATACACAGTAGTAATATACTTAATTTAGATTGAAATCAAATGGTGTATCCACATCATTTCTTAACTTTCAGGAGCAAGCAGTTGACCGAGAGCACGAAAGAGACGTATTCCAACAAGAGATCCAGAAGCTGGAACAACAGCTTAAGATTCCGCAAAGGAGTCTGCCTGTCAATGAACATCAAACCAGAGAGGTAACACATTTTATTATTTGTACTCAATGAATATAAATGACAAGTTGACAGCTGTTAAGAGACCGTAATGAAGCTACTTTATGGTGTACCTGATCTGCATCTATTTACAAACCAGGAAGGTAAATCCCCTTAGAATGACGGGTAAGGTACTGGGGGAAAGTAGTGAACCTCTGTTTTCAGGGTTTATTGGTTGGTTGGTTGTTTTTAGTAGACATACAGTGACTTCATAACTTTGAAAAATGCTCTTTCATATGACTTAATTTAGAAAATCCACTTTTTTTTTCAGAAGCCTGTGGAAACATTCAGGACTACTTTAGCAATTTTATATGTTTTTATGCTGTTTTGTGACATCCTGTTTATAGCACAGGTACAAAACTGAAGTAATTGAGTTACCAAGGTTTAGCACCTGAGATGTAGTAGCGCTGTCTATGTACACTTGAAGCTCCCTGGTGGAGGCCTGTCTCCACTGAAACATATTTAGTGACTATAGAACAGCAGCTCAGGGGAGTCTCAGAAAACTCTTAGATCCAGCAAAATCAAGAAAAGTTGAAGCAGTGCAAATGCTATACATTATGAAGCTCTTGCATGTTTTATTTGATGGCCTGTTAGTCAATTCAATTGCATTTTAGTTTTTGTAGTTTTTCTTTTGTCCTGCTTTTTGAGCAGGGCAGATACATTTGCATTATTTTCTTGGCTGATTTTCAATATTAAAATTTCTCTTATTAGGTTGCACTGAGATTTGCAAATTAAAGTTCTTCCTGCGGTAGTTCAGTTTTTGTAATTCAATTCTTAAATATTATCAATATTTAGTATTCTGTATTATATAGTTCGGGATCATAGGCAGTAATAGAACAGAAGTTGGAAGTGTGTGAGATGTAAGTTGTAGAAATAGTTAATTACTTGCAAGTCTCAGATTTAGAAGTGTAATTCATAGGGGAGGGTTTATACATTTCAGTACAAAAAGTTTGTAAGAAATCTCAGTCAAAGTATTCAGTCAGCACTATGTGATATGGTTGTCAGCAGTCTGTAACAATGCATCTTCTGGAATTAGTTGAGTGCTTAACACATAGGGAGCAATTCCCTGTTTCCTTCTATTGCAGTTTGTGTGCACACTCCTCTTCTGTTGACACGTTCTACAGATGGCAGAGACTTTTTAGCATGTGTAGTTTTCCTGAATCCAAGTTGTTCATTTTGAGTTCATTTTGTTACCTGTCTGGTTAAAATTTGGGGCATGGGTAGCATGTGGATTCGTAATTTGACAGCATACTAAAAATTGCCCCCCCCCTTTTTTTTTGTACAGAATCTGTATGTAAAAATCCTCCTGATCTATCACACACATACTACATATATGTATGTATCTTAAATTGGCAGATATGCTACAATGAAAATTTAAAGCATGCTTTAAAATGAAAGGTAGCTATAACTGTGGTTAAAAATCTGAGATTTATATTAGGTGCTTCTGAATTAGATTAGATAGATAAACAATAAGATAATGTCTGCAAACAGCTGCAACATTGTGTATCAACTAATTTAGAGATATATTACAAGTTATAGTGAGAATTTTCAATGGTGTATTATATTTACATTTAATTTTTATCAAGTGAGGCACATAGTCTTACTATATAGTATATTTTGATGTCATGAAGTTACTTGGATAATAAATAATACATTTTGTCATTATTTCTCATACTTTTCTGAGGTAGCAGCTTTATTTTTTCACAGTTGTAAGGTTTCTGAAATGCTCTTCTGCTTTGCTTGAATGCTGTGAGCATTTACTGTTGATAACCATTTCTTTTTTTTACTGTTGTTTCAGCTATACTCTGTCAACTTATTCCAGGGAGGGTTGTCATAAAGGGTTTGCTCTAGACTTGATTTTTCTTTTACCATTTCTCTCTCAGGACTTTTCTGTGGTCACTTCAGACTTTAATGTTACTCATGGATGGATAACATCAATAATGCCATCCTGTCAGCTTTATGTTCTGGGCCTCTTCTCTCCTATCTATTGAAATGCTTTGAGCCTTCTACCTTTTGGCTACATTGTAATGTCCTAATTGTAAATACTGAAATCAGTTTTTTGAGTGGGACAAACATTACTTTCCATGTCTTGTGCTCAGTTGCTTAGTTTAACTCGGGTATTGACTCTGCATTGGGCCTAGTACCATGGATTTGCTACAGATCTTAATCATCTCTAATTTTGATTAATTGTTTCTGAAATACTGCTGGAACTGGGATCATTCCTATCTCTATCTCCTAACTACTTCAGTTATTCTTTTAATATGCTCCTACAGAAGGTGAAGTTATATCATCCATCACACCTGTTTGGTCCCATGTATCTAACACATCAAGAAACCAAAACTTCCTGATTCGCAAGACAATTCTTTTCAATGTTAAAAGCATATCCTAAAGCTCAGTGGGTCTTTGTGTCACTAATCAACTCCTTATTTTGAATAATTTTGTCACAGATTTTTATTACTATGATATTCCTCAAAGGTGCAAATAGCATCTTGACCTTAGGGTCAAGACATTCCATTTGTTGATGTTAAAGGTCTTTTTAGTGGGCTCCATAGGGATGCCATACTACTTGCTTTTAACTGACTAGAGAATCTGAAGGCTTCAGAAGACAAGGTCAGTTGTAGAGAGTAGGTGATACAGCACAGAACATATCGCTTCTTAAAAAATGCTGTTTGAATTTGTTGGATGTAGCACTACAGTATCCTAACTTCATATTCTGTTTCACCTAAAGAATAGGAGTTTTGTTCTGAGGAAAAAAACAAAAGAGGTATTTTTTCCCTGTCAGAAATTAGTGCTGTTGCTATTGCTAGCAAACCCTTCCAATCTGGTACAACATATTCATCTTCTTGCTATATTATCACCAGGTTGAACAGTTAACAAATCATCTAAAAGAAAAAACAGACAAATGCAGTGAGCTTTTGCTCTCTAAGGAGCAACTTCAGAGAGATATACAAGAACAAAATGAAGAAATTGAGAAACTAGAATGCAGAATAAGAGAACTGGAACAAGCCTTAATCATCAGTGCAGACAACTTGCAAAAGGTATTGTTTGGTCTAAAACTACCATTTAGTTGCTACTTTCTTATATTCTTGAGAACAAAACAGTATATCTTTTTCTTATCTGTTCATTATTACTATTATTTATATTTAAAGGTGGAGGAAAGGAAACAGTTTGGCACCATCATAGTAAAGGGAGAATTACCTCTTGAAGTGCAACTGCAAGCTGAACGAGAAGCTGTGGACAGAAAGGAAAAGGAGGTAAAACCTGTGAAATATTCCATGTTTCTGCTGACATTTTGATTTATTAGCTTTTGCTTTCCAGTTGAGTTTAGTGAGGTATAAAGGTGAAATTTTTTAACAGATTGGAGAGATAGCAGTCCAAATGCCTTTGAAATTCCCTTGTGAGCTAAGATAACTGTTATTATTGTCTATGTTAATGCTAATGACTTACAAGAGCATTTCTAGAACCAAAATTGAGTCCAGTTAATGAAAAACAGAGAGCTTTCAGCTGATTTTTAGTAAGTTTTAAAATTCCATTCAGTTTAAAAGCACACTTCTGTTTCTGCATACCAAACCAGTTTACTGTAGACATTGCACTTGAAAATTAGGACATTTAATTTTTGATATGACTGTATACTCCTTTGCTACCCTTTGTTTTGGAAACATAGGTGACAAACCTTGAAGAACAACTGGAACAGTTCAGAGAGGAGCTAGAAAATAAAAATGAAGAAGTGCAGCAATTGCACATGCAACTAGAAATTCAGCGAAAGGAGGCCACTACACGCTTGCAAGAACTTGAACAGGAGAACAAATTATATAAGGTGTGTTACAGAGAAGCCCAGAGCTTTGTTCTAGAAATGCATTATTAGAAAAAAGCCAAGATATAAAATTCTCTCTCAAGCATTTCACAGTTCAACTTGTAAAATATTAATAAACTCTTGTAATTCTTATTCCATGCAGTTTGTTGATATTAATTGCTATGCCTTAAATACTCATACAAGAATATGCAGAAAATGTTATGTACTACTGTAACATGGGTTTGTGGGGGCTTTTTTGGTAGGATGAAATGGAAATCCTGGGACTAGCTATCCAGAAATCTGAAAAATGCACCATAAAGGACCATCACTTAGTGGCTGGGAGGCTCGCTCACATCATGCGAGAAAAGGAGCAGGAAATAGATCATCTTCATGAACAAATAGCAAAACTGCAACAGCAACTTGAAGCCACAACTGATAACAAAGTACATACTTTTGAAATCTTTTTTGGAGTCCTACTTTGTGTTGCTAGATGTTTAAAGAAAAAAAACCCTAATTTCCCCCCACCATGTAAATTATCTTCCATTGCTGCTTTAATTTAAACACGCAGATGCTCCAGTTTCAAGCAACACTTTAACCCTAATCTATTTTTCCTGTTTTGAAGGGTACTATTTGCTTACTTTTCTTTTTATTATTCTGCCTAGTTTCTGCTTGAGTTTTTGCTTTAAATTCTTGTTCATTCTGTATTCTTCTCAACATTCATTCTACTGTCTGCCCTACAAAGACTTACTTTCAGTGTTACATTTCAGTGTTGGGTCACATTTGATTTTATGGAGTTTTTTAGCAGTTAAACTTTTGTGCTCCATGAGCTGTCTAAATCCTTTACTCTCATACATACCAAAGCTGCCAACATCTTTAATCCAGTTTGGAGCATGGTGGATGTGCAAAAAGAAAAAAAAAAAGCTGTGTTTTGTTAGAAATGGAGAGCAAGAAGGACATAATCAGATTCACCTTTCTTTTATTTACTGAGATTTAACACCTGTAGATTTCCGTTCATATATTCACCATTCAATTATGTGTATTTATGATAATAAGCTGCTGCTTCTGGATTAATTCCATTTTATACAGCTGTAATGCTGTTCAACAGAATTTGATTTCAACAGAAAGTCTACTTACTGTGCATTGATGCGAGACCAGAAACAGGCTCTCACTTTTCATTTTTTCATAGAAAGAAAATGGAATTTTTTCAGTGGATGGAATTTTCATTCTGGCCATTTTAAATGTAAACATGCATTAGTCATAAGCTTTTACCCTGAAGCAAGTATTACTCAGTAAGGTGAGAACAGTAGTTCTGTTAACCTTCAATATAGGGTAACATTCTACTGTTGAGCCCACTAAAATAGGGCTGCGTCCAAGCTGGATAATTTCACTAAGATCTGTGCAAAATGAACCTCGGTGAATAATGAATAAACTTCGAATTGGGTTTAGGAAATTGGATTTAGGAAAAATCATACTTTAAGAATCCAGACCTGTTCTGCATTATACAATAACCACGGTAATACAGTTATATTTCCTTCTCTTGAGAAAAATACACAGGATTCACATATGATTCATTTTAATGACTGCTTCTTTTCCTGCTATATAAAATTTCATTTCTTAATTTCATCTTCTTACTCAGTTATATTTTCCAGGACATTAAATACTCTGCTTAATTATGAGATCAGTATTAAATATTAATTGATTGTTCTTAGGTTAATCCCTTTCCTAGTCCCTTGGACATCTTCATCCCACTAAGTGCTTTTCTTTTAATTACTGTATTTGCCTTCAGTGGTCCTTTATTCCATAATGTTATGAAGAAGAGCAACTGTTATGCTGTTGATAGCAATCACCAGGATCACTGTTCTGTTCTTCTGAAAATTAATGACTTCACATTTTATCAAGTAGTTTTGAGCTTCCTCTAGTTTCTGTGGATTTTTAAAGATACATTCTAGGTTACAAATTCTATAATTTATATGGTCACATTTGTAAATTTTTTTCATACATATACTTATTACACAGTTGTCTTATTCTATTTAGCTAACTAAACCTAACAAAGTATTGAGAAATGAAGGAAAAAGCATGGCTATTTTAGTAATTAATTTAGTCATCTTTCTTCTATTCCTCTTCTTTTTTTATTCTTTGTATTTCTGAAAGGCCATTTTAGAGTTCCTACCTCCTGTAGGTACCTTAACATTGTATTTCATCACATCTCTTCCTAAATATTTTTGACAGATTTACTTCTGCCTTTTTCAGTGTAGAAGCACTGTTCATTTCAGATATCCAGGTATTCCCTTAAGAAAATATATCCACTTTGTTTCTTCAGTGTTTCAGATGTCTGTGAATATTACAAATGCTTTCACGTCATTTGATGCTTTCATACCTAGTTTGTAGTTCATTATGATCGCTGGCTACTTTGTGGGTCTTAGTGAAGATGTCCTGGTGCTCATAAAGCTTTACAAGAGACATCTCATCAAGAAATTCACAGACAGCACACTTTCTTTTACAAGATGTTACAATAGTTTATTAAACTGTTGCTGAAGTCCAGGAGAAAAATTATCTGAGGTTTTAGTAGCTGCCCATTATGAAATTCTTTTCTTTTCTTTGTTTTCTTTTTTTTTCCCAGGTTGTTGAAGAGCAGAATGAACATATTCGGGAGCTTGAAGCCCAGGTAGAATGTCTGAAAAGTGATCAAGAGTGTGTGAAGAAGAAAAATTACGAGGAAGTAGAGCAGCTGAATGATGTTATCGACAAGCTTCAGCAGGAACTGGCAAATATTGAGCCAACAGTACCTGCAGACATTGCTGCTTTACAGGAAGATGCTGACAGTCTAAAACGCACCCTTGAAACAGTTCTGGCAGAAAAGGAAGCTTTGGAGAAGCAAGTAGAAAGCGCAAATGTAGA
Source organism: Pezoporus flaviventris (assembly GCF_033815535.1). Classification (NCBI taxonomy): domain Eukaryota; kingdom Metazoa; phylum Chordata; class Aves; order Psittaciformes; family Psittacidae; genus Pezoporus; species Pezoporus flaviventris. Next base: position 16,112,217 of record NW_026892595.1, read on the forward strand.
GGTGTCTCGAGCAAAGAATGAGCTTGAGGAAACCAAGTTAAAAATGAACCAGCTAAAGCAAGAAATAAGTATGTTAAAAAAAGAGCATGAAAGAATAACAGAGAAATATAAGTGTGCACTGATGAAAGGTGATAGGGAAAAACCAGAAGATGGGAGCACTGAAAAGGTGGAAGAAGGCTTACGTGAGAAGGTAGGGTTGCTAGATCAGTCCCAGCTTGCGTCTTCAGATGAGAACACAGGAGTCGCTATTAGCAAGATGGAGGTACAGCTGCAGCAACTTCAGGCATGCATTAAGGAAAAAGATTCAGAACTGTGTCAGTCCTACAATGAAATAAAAGCCCTGAAAGAGCAAGGAAAAGGTGAAAGAGAAACACTTAAAAAGAGAATATTAGAACTAGAAAAGATACTAGTGGAAAATGTTGCTGCTGCTTTTGTGAGTCAGGTTCAGCTGAATGCAGTTCAAGAGCAAAGGAAATACATGCAGGAAATGCAGGAATCTTCAAAATACGTAGAGAAAGCAAGCAAGAATGCCCAAACAGAAGGGTTGAGTGATAGAACTGAAAATGAGATGGGATCAAAATTCTTAGTCTTAAAACAGAGGCTTAGTGAGATGGAGGATCAACTGGCAACTGTAAATCAGACCTTGGAGCTAGAAAAAGAAAATGTAGAAGTTGCACAAAAGGAAGCTAAAGTGAAAGAAGAAAGACTCTTAGAACTTCAACAGTTACTAGAAGAGGTTCAAGAAAAGCACAAACGAGAGATTCAGAAATACATTAAGCAAGAAGAAATGCAGACATGTCAGGTAGATGCCATTTTCTTTTGGCTTGTTTTCACTGAAATCAGTTATTTCATGTGAACTATACTGACTGAAAAACTTCTTAATGAGACTAGTAATAGGAATATTCTGCTGTGTTGAGTAGACTTTTATTTCTGTGTTACTTCTGGTGTTACAGAGAAGAGAAGGATGTTATTTTTAGGTGAACCCCAGTATCAGTTTCCATTTTGCATCAAAAGCAGTTTGCCCTTCACAAATATAGCGTGATTTTAAATTTTGGTCATATACTTTGTTACTCTGTCTTTGAATTGACATAGAATGGAGTGAACTACACTTTTACACGACATGGTAGATCAATAAAAAACAAAATGATAATGATTATATGTGAGAGGGTTCAGAATGGTGAGTGATAGTACTTTGTGCCTGTACGGATTGTTGTTGTTTTTTTTTTTTGTGGGGACAGAAGGGACAATGTTTGTTTATGTATGTTTTGATTTTAGTTTACGTTTTCTTGCTTTCCTGTCTTGATTCCAAAGATACTTCCCATCAGTGGTTTTTACCAGTATACATTTGTCCTGTTTTCCATCCACCACTGGTTGTGTTGCCTTTGAATTTAAAAGCTTCAGTCAAAGTTTTCTGGACTTGATAGCCCAAACATGGGCTTAATTGCTGAAACTCTTGAGTTCAGAGACATCATGGAACCCAGTGCTGGACTGGAAAAGGTTCCAAGACCTTCATCCAAGTATAGATTGAGTGAATGTCATAAATGTCTTATAGGCTTAAAAGTATTATCAGATTTCATTTCATACTCTCTGTTCCCCTTCCTCCATGTTCTTTCTACGTGGTGTAGCCAATTTCTCCTTGCAGTTCAGTAACCTGTAAGAAGACAGTCTTTCCTCCCATACTTGTCCAGTTTGTGGGAGTTAATCTAGGAAAATAGTCTTTAAGTCTTAATTTTTTTGAGGCTATGTTAATCCAAGTAACATACACTTGTTTTCCCCTATGGTTTTCTCATTCGTGGCTTTTGTAGGTTGGCGTGAAAGCGATCCATGCTGTTAATAGTTGATTATTTGTAAGATTCTTTACCATTTTCTATGTCTTGTGTACCATTTTCCATGTCTTGTGTTGCCATGTAGGTAGGGGCACAACTCCTGGGAAGTCAAAAAGAAAATGTGCTTATTAATGAACTTGAACTAGAGCAACTTAAAGAAGAGGCAGCTGCTGCTAAGGAAGAACTGAACAGTTACAGAGAAAAGGCAGAAAAACTTCAGCAAGAGCTAGCAGTAAGAACTGGATTGTTCCATATTGTGTTTAAAGTAAATGGTTATGCAGGACTTCCTGTGCAAATATGCATGCTATAAGTTTTTTTGATCTTGTACTGATAATGCCACTAAGAAAAACAGTCACTCAGTACCTACTGTCGGTGGAACAGAACTGGTGCTGTAGACTAAACCTTCACTTGTAGCCAAAGTGCATAGTAGTTTTACAGGCCACTACAGTGCACCAGTGGATCTGGAGCTGTATTTCTTGAGAGCTGGTATTTGCTACCATGTGTCATAGCTGCTTTAAAATAGGACTAAACTGAGGTCTAATGGTATAGAGGGCTGTTTGGGTTTTAGATACTTACTTTAAGTATTTGGAAGGACTGCAATTCAGATTCTCCATATTTACAGGTGAAAGAAGCAAGTCTGATACACCTTCAGGAAGACCTGTGCAAAGTCAAAGAGAATCTAGTTCAAGCAGAAGAGAGACTTGCAAGTTATGTGAGAAAAGACAAGGAAACGGCAAAACCTGAAAACAAAAAGGATGCAGAAATAGCATGTGATTTGTTAGACAGTGAGCCTACTCCAGTTAGAAAAAGCTCATCATCACAGACAGACAAGGCTATGGAAATAAACAGCTGTATCCAAACTTTACCAGTTCTTGTTAAAAATGCAGAAATCCAAAATGATCTGCAGAGTGGATGTTCTTCAGAAGAGATTGCAGAGATCATAAGAGAATTTACTGATAAAATTGATCAAATGCAAGAACTCCATGCTGCTGAAATCATGGACATGGAGACAAGACATATCTCTGAATCTGAAGCATTAAAAAGAGAGAAGTTTGTTGCAGTGCAAGTACTGACTGAAGAATGTAATACTTTAAAGGAAGTAATAGAAAGTCTACAAGCTAAAGAGGTATGTATCCAATTTTATATTCATTGAACTGCTTTGGTTCGTGCTTTCACTCTTGCTACAGAAATCCCCATTTAAAGTCCATTAAGTGTGAACCATCACATGTTCATTATAAAGCTTCTAAGTATTCTAATGTTTCTGTAGTCTAGGGAGAGATTATGAACCCCTTCTTCAGCAATTTAAGTTGCTTCCATATGCTACTACCTTGGACCTGTCCCGCTCTGTGAAGTGTGGACAAGTGTAGGTCACCCTATTGAATACCACCTTTCTCATCTCCATTTTGATTACTTTGGTTGCAGTGGAAACTAGACAAAGAGGCTTATGTTGTTTCCTGCTCCTTAAAATCAGCTCCCTTCTTGTGAGTGCATGTGCAGTGATAAAAGATTTGATTATTCTGTTTTCTACATATAGGGGATCCCAGTTTCTGGATTAACACGTTCTCTACCATATCAAGGTAGAGATGGAGGTTCCAGTGGTAAGAAAAGTTACATTCTTTCAAACAGCATTATTAATTAAATATGCTTTTTTAATACTAAGTTTATCATTAGAGAGTTTGTGTTCTAAGAAATAAAAACAGCTACTCCCCATATTGAAGCAGAAGCCTGCTGAGCTAGCAAAAGATGCAGAGCATGCCATGTCTCTTAATTTGCTATGGAAGGAAGATTACTAGAGTGGAGATGGGTTGCATCAAGGCACCAGATGCTAACTTTTTTATTCGCACTGAAGTTCCTACATTCTTCTCACATGTTACATTACCTCTTCAGCATAGCTTCATCATCTCTTGATAGAATTTAAAAGCTACAGCTCCCTAGCAGTGGGAGATAATAAGCACTGACTTCTCCAAGAGCAATAAAAATAACTTACATGGTTCCTTTCATAGGCAGAGCCTAAGCATATTAGGAGGAATTCATTTGACAGAAGTGTTTGTGCAAGAAGTTGTTTCTCTTTTACAAATAAACTAGGATTTTTAGGTTTGGGGTTTCTTTTGTTTGTTTGGTTGGTTTTTTTTTGGTTTGGTTTGGTTTAGTTTGGCTTTGCTGTAACTGCTTTGAACCTGAAAAAGAAACAGTACAAAACAGGCAGTCTCCAGGCTTAAAACCAGCTCTGGTGACATGCAACCACCTGTTACAACAACAGACAAAAATAATTGTTTGATGCCTTTTCTTCAAAGTTTCACAGTAATCCAGCTTTCATCTTTCTTTTCTTTTATTTTAGACTCCAGTTCAGACTGGAGTCAGGGAATGTATCTTGCTCAGACCCAGGGATCTGACACGATATCTGAAGGAATAGATGAAGGTGAAACTTCAACAGATTTACTTCCAAAAAAAATTAAGGTAAAATAGAAATGATCATTTTTATTGTGGAGCAAGAGTGATACTGCCAAAAGCTTAGATAAGCTGCTGCTTGAGTAGTAAAAAAGAGAGGCCTTTAGATAAGTTTTGAAGTGTCGGCTATTTTAATACATTTTAAAAAAACTTCTGATTTAACTTTCATGTTAAGTTAGGTTAAATATGAGGGGGTTTAACTTGTTTTCAGTTATTATTTTGAGAAATAATTACTATTTATTGTAGTTACTCTGTGTTAATGTCATGAGCATGTACTACACAATTTTACAGATTGTTATTAACAGGTGTTGAGTTATTATCTATATTACAAAAGTAAACAAATAAGATTATTATTACTATCCTGAGGACTGGCATTACTGATTTCTTCATGCATTCACTGTAGGGTTTGCTGCGAGCAGTCCATCATGAAGGCATCCAGGTGCTGTCTCTCACTGAATTTCCGTATGGTGAAAGGGAGATGCCATCTCTTAAGCAAGAGCCAGAATCTTGGCTTGAAGAAAGGAAAGCTTTTCTAAGCACCATTTCATCTTTGAAAGACCTAATTGCAAAAATGCAACTTCATAGAGAAGCTGAGGTATAAATAATATCATAAGATTCTATCTAAATAAAAAATAATTGATGATTACCTTGTAAGGCACATTTACAGTTCAGGCTTAAATGGTCTAAATATACTGCTGTAAGGCCGAAGATTTTAAAAATACATGGTAAAACAGCTTACCATATTTTCTGGTGATAAAATGTATCTTAAATTGTAGCTTGCATTTGTGTTTTGTAGCCTTTGAGTATAATCCACCTTTTTTAAATAGTTCTATTTTGAAAGCATGTTTTCAATGGCCATTAAAGTGTATTTTTTAATGTTGTTGCATATTGGTATAGTAAAACTTGGATGCTATTAACAAGATTAACTTTATATCAGTTCAGAATTAAATCTTCTTCATACACAGTATCTGCACACTGCCAAGTAGCTCTGTGGGAGCCTAGCAGCATACTGATAACATCATAAAAATTAAAAGGATAGTGTCATACAGTAACATAAATATTAACTACGTGGGGCTAAGCTTTCAGTTACAAAAAGCTAAATTGCTTCCATCTAAAACACAGATGAAAGATTAGCATTTGTGTATGCAGAAGAAACGATAATGTGTACAGAAAATACATCCGTTTGTATGAATGAATGTTATTCAGCTACTGAGTAAGGAAGGCTCAGTATTCCACTGAAAACACACACTGCACATAAAATGATAATGACCATTCTTGATGGAAACTTTGAATTCTGCTGTTTAAATTGTTTTTATACCACTATAGATTTATGCAAGTGCTGAATCTCCTGAAGGTGTCTCAGACTGGCGAGGAGAACTTCTGCATGCTATTCAGCAGCTTTTTGTGAGAGAACAAAATGTTCTTCTTGCTGCGTTTCAAACTGAACTTGCAGAGCTGGGCACAAGAGATGCAGTGATATTGATGAATCAGTTAGAGCACAGACTGCAGGAGCAGGTAATATAAACCATACTTCAGTCAAAGTGTGTTTGTCTAAATTAGATTTTAATTTCGAATGTACAAATCCACTTTAAAATATCTGTATTACTAGTAGTTTGGACAGTATAAGGGTGAAAACAAAGACTTGTAGGAAGAAGAGGTGCCTTTAAAAAGAAACACTGATGGGGTATGGGGAAAAAACCAATTTTGGATGCACAAGCTAAAAAAAAAATACAGCCTTGAGAGATCAGTTTTAATTAAACACACTTGTCCTGAGCTTGATTTCATTAAGTTAATTAAAATTATGTTGCATTGTCTAAATGAAAAGGTAGCTTGTATATACAGAGAAAGTTGTAAGGAGAGGAAATGATGAAGCTGCTGTAGGATTACTAAAATAAAAAAATAACTATTTCTTCCCAATATTATAATATTGGCTTAATAGTGACTTAATTGAAAATGTTTTGAATATATATGCAGTATGAATATGTAAGTAAATGTAATATCTACACCATAGATACCCTAATAAAATCTGGAGCTTTACTTTCAAACATTTCTGATGCTAATAGGCTACAAACCAGACAGCAGCAATGGACTCTCTTCAGAGTGCAGACAGAAGAAGCTTGCTGATGGAGATTCAAGTCTTACATGCTCAGATGAACAGTAAGAAAAATAATCCAAAGAGAGAACAAGAAATGGATTCAAAAAGCCAAGGTGACTTCTGTGGTAATAATGTCTGTTTCCAAATGCTTTCATGGCAGTGCTCATAACACAGTAGGTGAAAACTTACTACTTTCTTTGCTCTCTGATGCTCTTTCTGAGTATGCATACTTTTAATCTTTAATTCTTATTGGACTGATTTTACAAAAATAGTCTGTGTTCTTACTACTTGTATCAGATTGAAAGTGATACAAAGTTATTTCAGTTGCTGTAAAAATTGAGCTTGTATTTTAAGGTTAATTTCCATGTATGTGCTTCAGTGTTTAGGTTCAACAGCTTTGAAATTCTCCAAGTTGGATGGTCAGTCATAATGAGTAAACGGAGAAGCAATTAGAACAAAAAAAAACAAAAAGTTCAGAGAACAGGTATACTTCCAGTCAAGTAAATGCTCAGTTAGTGTTTTGTCACAAAAAATTTGGTCACAAGTATACATACATACCTAACTTCAGCTATTAATCTATCGTAATCCAACTGATACATATCGGTATGGTTGTGCACATAGTCTTTTAAAAAAGTGTAAGAATTGAAGTAACTTCTCGGAAAATACAAAAGTTATAAAGTGGTTTTCCTTTCAGTCCATTATTATTGAAAGAATATACTGTTTAAAAATACCACTCTTAGTGATAGCCTTGTGGTCATTCTCTGTGCTAGGGAAAACTACCCAAAGAGTGTTGTTTGCTTGCTAAGTAATTTCCATATTAATGGTGCTCTCATTAGAAATGCTGGAGTATAATATGCAGCAGAAGCAGTCACAAATACTGGAGATGCAAGTGGAGCTCCGGAGTATGAAGGACAGAGCAGCTGAGCTTCAGGAACAGCTGAATTCGGAGAGAATGATGGGTGCTGAGCTGAAGAATGAACTCGCACAAGCCAAACTAGAACTTGAAGCAACCCTTAAAGCACAGCACAAGCACTTCAAGGACCTAGAAACCATCAGGTTCAGCTTTCAGTGCCAAACTTTGTGTTAACAGTGAAGATGATCTTTTCCATGTTGTCTCAAATCATAATATTGGCTTTATTAAGGAAGTTGATGTCATGTAATGTAAATTACATGTGCATAAAATGAATGTAAAAAACTTCTCAGTTTTTCTGTAAAACATATCTGACAAAGAACAGGCTTCTGTTCCATTTGTCAAAAAATGTCATTCTGTTCATTAGGAAGATACAATTCACAGTTTGATCTAGTGATTTATTAGTATCAATTTTTGACACATTATACTACCGTATACAAACTAACAAGTATACCATACTTACTAAAAGTTTTTCTGCTTCTGAAACTGAATATAGAGAAAAGAATTGCAGAGTTAAGATGACTGTGCAAGTACTTCCATATAAAATTTCATATCTTCTAAGTGTTGTTTTGGCATTGTCAGAAGCAGAGGTGACAGGCTAAATATTTAGCACTCAATAAAGCCATTATTATTTATGCCTTTGTTCAGCTCTGAGGTAGCAAATCAAGACAGAGTTTAAATTGGCATTATTTTGCAGATTACTTTACAACCTTTACAGTCCATAAGGAGCCAGATTCCTTTGCAAATTGATGCAAAATTTGGGGGGGGGGGGGAGGGGGGAAGAAAATTCAGAGTATAATTTTCTTTGTGAGACATAGCAGCAAGACGTATTTCCCCTGCATATTTTGGCCAGTGGCTGGCTTAAGTTAAAACTAGCTGCCTCTAAGCCACCAATTAATATTAAATGGCAGCTCAGAATTATCAGTATGGAGTACTGATAGTATGGACACACATGCTTTCATTTTTTTGAGTTATTCAACTCCATTTTTATTTTTTGAGTTAGGCTTGTTTTTCTAAATTAGCTTTTTGCAATTACTCTACTAGACAAGCAGTGTTTCCAGTGCACAAGATGGAATAAATATCAAGTAACTAATGTCACCGTGATGGGGATTAGAGCTACTGTCTAATCCGGGAGTTGTCCGTTTCTCTTTTAGGACTGAAGTTAAAGAAAAGGCAGCTGAGCTAGATGTTCTCAAGGATACAATGGCCAGCGAACAGAAAAAATCAAGAGAGCTACAGTGGGCTTTGGAAAAGGAAAAAGCTAAAATGGAACGCAGTAAAGAAAGAGGAAGAGAAGAGCTTGAGGTATTCCATAATCCCAAGTGGTCCGGATCAGGGAGCACACAGTTATTCTTTCGGTTAACACTTCATCTCGGCTTACATTTTTGTCCAACGTGTGTCCTGTCTTCAACAGCAGTACTGTATCTTCTAGAGCAGGAGAAAGATGTATAGAAGCTGTGTGGCAAAGAAAGAAAAAGGCCCGATGTAAATTTCATTTAAATCAGTAGGAGTTTTACAACTACCAGTTTAGGGCCAAGATGAAAAGATTCTACTTTGTATAATAGAATCAGATATTCAAGGGGACAGGGCACTGCTAACATGGCTACACCTAGCCCCCACTGCAACTTAACTCAGAACAGAGTATTTATTATTTAAGGAGATACATTGTTTGTTTTCACTTTAAAAGTTAGATGTTTCTCCTCGTGAAAATCAGACTAAGGAGTTTAAGACAAAATGTACCAGTAGCTTCCTTGAGTGAGGGAGAAGAGAGGATATATCCTCATGCAAGTATTAAGACAAAAAAGCAATCATTAACACAGATTTATTTGCATCTTGAAATCTTAACTTCCAAAATTCACTTCTATAGTTTTAGAAAGTAAAGCAGTTGCCTTCAACATCAGAACTGCAGCTTTTTGTATCTCATTAAAAAGTATATATCACAAATATCCTTTTATGAGATGATCCGGTCCTAGAACAGACACCTGTAATAGATTTTAATATTAGATGTAACTGCAGCATTGAGTATTGTCACATAATTGTGGCTAGCAAAACTGTTAAAAGCAATATGTGTAGAGGTAGCATACTTGCAATTTGCAGGCAGTAACACAGAAAGTGTACACAAATAGCTCTAATCAATCCTTTTCTTCTGTTTTCTCATGGAAGGATTTGAAATTTTCACTTGAAGATCAAAAGCAGAAGAACTTAGAGCTAACTAAACTCTTGGAGCAAGAGAAGCAGCTGTCAACTGATCTGCAGCAGAAAATTGAATCCCAAGAAGTGCTCAGTGCTGCCCAGCTGTCACACGAGCGGGGCCGTAATTCTGAGTTGCAGGTGCTTCTTGAGTCAGAGAAGGTTCGAGCTCTCGAAATAAGCAGTGCCCTAGAAAGGGAAAAGGAACTGTGTGCTCAGCTTCAAAGTGCTGAAGATAAGGGGCAAGCTGGAGCACCTAATCCGTCTGAGGAATTACTTAAAGAGCTGCAGAAACAAATGGATGAAAAGCATGTCCGTGTAGTGGAGTTAGTAAGTGAGATGGAGAAATATAAACTGGAATCTGTGCAAGTGAGACAGCAAATGGAAAAGGAAAGGCAGATCCAGAGGAAAGCATTACAGGTGGAACAAGATGCTAACATAATAGCACAGAAGAAACTCCATGAACTGGAGTCCAAAGTAGAAGACCTTCAGTGGCAGCTTGGAGAAAAGAAGCAAGAAGTTCTTAAATTAGGGAATGAAACAAAGAAGTTGCAGGAAATAATCCAAGAACTGCAGAAACAAGAGCAGGAGAATGGAAGGAAGGAAGCTGAAAGGACACCAAGCCACAATACAAATGAGGTACAGTAGGAGTGAGAGCAATGTGTAATACTGAACTGTGCAATTTAGCTTTTAACTCTTTTGATCAATTAACATTGTGTGTCACTGTGCCTTTAATCAATCTGTAAAATAGGCTGCAGATTACAAAATATGGGCACCAGGGAGAAGGAAAGCATTCCAGTTTTTCTACCTAAAACTGTTCACACACATCCTCTGAGAATGAAGCTGCAGAGATATGTAAGGAGGAGAGTGAGCAGGAGAAGTGCACCTCAGTGTACACACACACTTTGTGCCTCAGTACAGGAGAAAAATATTCCCTGCACGCAGTTGCAGGAATGAGCTGTTTCTGCTCAAGAGTGCTCCAGGTCAGTTCTCTTAATCTTTAGTTCATAAACCACAAGTGATTTTTGAAACATTTAAAAATGGTCTCCCAACAACTTTAATAATTAGAAAAGTAAGTAATCAAAAAGCAAGTGTGTGCATGAATATGTATGTGTTAGCAAACAAAATAGAAGAAATTAAGGTAAAAAAGTAGGAATTTAGACTAATTTTTATATGAATGAAAGTTGAAACTGCTGTTGCCTGTAAATTTTTTTCTCTCATAGAAAGTTTTCAGTTAATTTTGAATTCATTTTAAAACTCTTCAGAAACTTCCCTATAAGATGTAGGTGTTTCTGGGTATTTGGTATGTTAATAGTCCTGGAGAAGGTTGACAGGAGACTTGCCTTTTTGCTGCCCATGTGTTTGCCATCGTTCCTTGCTTTTTGGTCTGTGGAGCCAGGAAGGAAATTCTTCTCTTCATCTAATTTGGCTACTGGCTTAAATCTTCTGAAGCATTAGAAAGTACCCCCAGCTAGAGGCAGGCTGTTGAGTGTATTGATAACTGTGATAACATCAGCCTTCCTGTCATGCTCAGTGTGTGCTCCTTGCTCTTCTGAATGGAGGTAGCTGCCAACACCACGGTCAGTGAGCAGTCTTCTCTTGGATCAGGTTGGCAGTGGCTGTTGGGTTTTTCTCCTCGGCAGCAGGCAGTATGATCTGCTTTCCAGGATCTGCCCAGAGTTTCAGCTAATGAATCTCCTGCCACTTCCTGGGACATCTGCAACACCCTGCTTTTTTCCATTGGTACCACACCATGGTCTGATACCCAAAGGCACAGCAGTACGCTCAGGTTTCCTTGGAAGGGCTAACAGTTCCATGGCCAGTGTTAGTTAAGATGAGGAGAACATGTTCAGTTCTTCGCTTCACTTGTGGAAGCATCAGTTGTATGGTTGCCTGTGACTGTGGACTGATTTCCATGACCATAGTGGGCTTTTCCAGGCCTGATCCTCTGGCTATGAATTGGTCACCAAAATACATGGGCACAGTGGCCCAAATGCCATGCACAACTGGTACCGATACTGCTGGTGGAAGAAACAAAAAATCTTGGTGGCTTCCTGCTGGCCAAATCCATTGAATGGATTCACACTGTAGCTGTATGATGGCTAGATCTTAGCCAAGAGAAGCATCACACTATACCATTCACAAATAATAGTTTAGTGGTATGCTACAACTGTAGCATAGCGTTTCACACTGAACTCCTTCTTGTGTCAGAACTGTTTGTTCTTCAGTTCCTGGGTGTGTTTCAGAATCAGATGTTTCCGTTTTAAAGCACTGGACCACATGCATTCTATATGTATATAAATACATATTTATCTCCAGACTACCTGGGATACACCTAATGATAGAACAAGAAAATGGGTTCTCCAGCAGAAAATGGAAGGAGCCGAGACCAATGAATCGACCTATCCCACAGTGACGGGAGGAGGAGAGCTCTCTGCTGCTAGTGAAGTTCTGCAGAACGTCAGGCAAAAGCTGCAGAATGCATTTCCAAAGCTGAAGCAGTTGGCTCGGAAAGCTGCTAGCAGGTCAGACCAGTCTTCAGCTACTTGGTTTTGTTAATGCTGCTCTAAGTATTAGATGCTGCTCTAAATATTAGATGTTTAATATGGTCCTTTTTGAGTTACAGCAAAATTGTCTTTTTTTTTTTTTTTCCTCTGAAAAGTGGTAAGGTTTATTTGAGTGTTATGTAGGTAGATCATTTTAAAACAATTTAGTAAAAAACTGAAATAATTCAGTGTATCAGGACAAATGTAGGGATTACTGCTATGGATCATCACCCTTGCTTCTGTCAGAGAAAGAATTTCATGGTCAAGTGAAGTTGATTTTGATTCTTATTGTCTGAGGTTGCTATCTCATTAAGGCAAAAAAAAAAATAGCATGGTACCAGGTCCATGGGAGGTTTAAATCTGTTTTTATTTTGCTGTGATGGTGATTTACTATTATTTATTCATTCTGAAACAGTTGGGCAAAGGGGAATGTGTTACATCTTGAAAATATCTAAGGTTTTGCTCACACAGATTCAGCAAAGAGGTGGGAAGCAGGGCCACGTTTTGAAATGTGCTTCATGTAGAAAACATACTTTTCTCCAAATTAGTGGGAACCGTTCTGTGCAAAGTCTTTATAAAAATGGAGCCAGTTGCACTTAGGGTCACCGAGAAGTCTTGGAAACGTTGCCGCGTCCCCAGCCACAATGCTGAAGTGACTTGATAAAGTCACAGTGTGTGAAGTCCCATCAGGCTGGCTCAGGGTCTCAGACTGTACCTGCTCCTGAAACTCTTGCTTTTTGTTCAGGTTGCAGTTTGAAGCAGCAGATGATCAAGACTTCATCGCAATACAGAACGCTATCGAAGAAGTTATTTCAGAGCTGCAAAAACTGCCTGGGTTGTCCTATCTGGAAGAGGTGAGAGTGCAATGTTGTAACTGGTGGCAGAGTGGGTGATGTGAGGGGAAACCAGCAAGGAGTTGTTAAGTCTGTACTTTATGGTACACTGCTCCAGTGGGTGTTGTGATTTGAAGTGTAAAAACCTCTTTCCATTTGTGGTTTTTTTTTCCATTTTAATTACCTCAAAAGTGAATTTTCAACTTTCAAATTGAAACTTTTCCAGTTGAATTATAACTTTCAAATATCATGGCTTTTCTTTAATAAAAAAATGTCTTCCTTTCAGCAGTATTTCTGTAACTGAGGAGACTTTGCTCAATGCTTCTCAATATTAGAACCAGCATTTAGTATTTACTGTATTTGGTGATGCAACACATTTACTTGACTGCCTTTTATTTACTAAGGGAAAGGCAGTTGCAGATTGAGTAGTGTGCACCTATGTAAAAAATGAAATGAGGTGATCTGTGACAAAGAATTAAGCAGTATGTGATTTTTTGACTGCTTGGCTAGGTCCTTACCTTCACATTAAGCAAGTGTTTTCAACATGACTTGAAAAAAGCTTTGAGGCTTTTCTTCTGAGTTAGATAAATCTTAAACACAGTAGAAAAGCTTTGCAAGTTGGTACAGTTGGTACGGTTGAGCTTGTGTTAAAACACTGTGCTGTGATATACGGGGTAAGAATAGATGAGAAGGTCACATTAATCTATAGGTTACATGTGCACCTATTTTCTATATAAAAGTCATTAAGAAGTTATGGTCATTATCTACAGAAGTTTTTCACTGTAAGCCAGTTATTTTCAAGTTGCAGCTTCAATCTAATACAAGTTTGATTTTATTTTTCTTCCTTCTAGCTGAAGCTAGTGCTGCCCCCAGGGACACCATCCAGCTCGCTGACTGAGAGGCTACTGAGACAGAATGCTGAGCTGACAGGCTTTGTCAGCAGGCTGAGCGAGGAAAAGAACAATCTGAGGAATGCTGTTATGAAACTGGAGGAAGAACTGAGAAGATACCAGCACAGACAACTTTCTGGAGACTATGTATGTCTGTAGTGGTGCTCATATGGTAACATATAGACAGGCATAAAAGCATTATTCATTGTCCTAGTCACCCAAGTGGAAGTGATAAAGCTGTCTGTCTGGCTTGGCTTCTTCTGCAGAGTAAATGGGCATGAGTTGTTCTTGTCCTGTGCTCAGTACATTTTTATAAGCTGTCCGTCAAAGCAGTGACTAAAATGACGCTGTTTTGAGTTTTTCCAAACTGCAAGGTTCAAATTCACTTTATTTTGTCTTCAGTCTTCCAGACACTCATCGGATGTTGGGGTTAATATCGATACTCTTGTTGCCTCCGAGAAGGAAACCTGGAACAGAGAGAAGCTGTCACTGCAGAAGTCTTTGAAACAAGCTGATGCGGAGCTCTCCAGGCTGAGAGCAGAGCTCAGGAGTGAAGCTTTCTTCAGAGAACTGGGATCAGATTCCGAGAACGCTGTTTTAAGGGTAGGAAGACTTTGCTGCCCACATAGTAACTACAGCTGCGTTTTTTTCATTTTGATTCGGGCCTGTTCTTCATTGTGTTCACTCTGCTTGTTCTAAGTAAACAGATACTAATTCAGGGTTGAAATTTTCATCCTCAGATACCTGGCTCTTAGTTTCTCTCCCCAAGAATGATCTGCAAGCACCGATGTTGTCTTTTAGCGTGTGTTCTATTTCTTGCTGCTCAGGTGATCCTCAAATTATGAAGCTACACTCAACAAGGGTCTTCTCCGTGACAAGAGAGAAATGAATAATCATGGAAATGCCTTAGCAGTTGCAGTGTCAAAACTCTTAGAACTGTAATTGTTCTTTCAGCTGATGGGGCCTTTTTTTCTTGTTGTAGAGAATTTATGGCAAATACCTGCGAGCAGAGAGCTTCCGGAAAGCTCTCATCTATCAGAAAAAGTACCTGCTGCTGTTACTAGGCGGATTCCAGGAGTGTGAGGAAGCCACACTGGCCCTCATCGCACGGATGGGCGGGCAGCCTTCCTACACAGACCTCGAAATCATCACACACCATTCGAAGGGGTTTACAAGATTTCGCTCTGCAGTCAGAGTGTCCATTGCAATTTCAAGGTGAGCTGGAGGAAGTTAAGATTTCAGACAGGTATCACTGTGCAGTTTAACACATCCTGTTCTGGCTCTCCAGTTAAATCTAGAACTTGCCATGTTCCATCTGTGTAAATTATACACTTTTGGTAGTCATGAATATAGTAGATGCTGTGTGGGGTAGAAGTTGTGCAGAGCATAGCTAAAATCTGTAATAGGAATAAGCAACCTGACTGTAGTTAAAAAGGGCTCGGTATTTGATACTCAAAAATGGATTAAAATTGGATAAAGCCATATTAGAAAAAAATTCTAATTCTAGGATATGCATTTACTTACAAAGGTATTTTCTGCAACATAATTTCCTTTAAAGGTTAAATTCTTACACAGAAGTATGATACAGGTTTATGAACTGATTTTATCCATCTGGGTGGTTCCTCAAAATCACAAGACTCTACGTCTCAGGCTGATGATGAGTAGAAATAGATGAAGATCAAGTGAATGTTACTAACGCGTGGTACTGCCATGTTGCTAGCAATCCCTCTGCACAAGTTTGAATCCCCAAGCACTTGTGCTTGCTACTGATCAGAGCTTTATGTGTAGTATAAATTCAAGATCCTATCTTTTTTACTCATAGCTTTCAGCAGTTACAATTTTGGGGATGCAACAGGGCAAAAAGTGTATTTAGTAAGATTTTGAAATGCTGATGCCCTGTTGCTTAGGTGCTCCAGCCATTTGCTATCCAGTGGGATTTACGCAGCACCTCTGGAATTGCTGGAAATGCAGAGGTGAAGCTGAAAGCAGATTTGGACAAAAGATGTTTTTCTTAGGGATGCATATAAGAATGTTTTCTACTTCATCTTCAGGTTTTAGATGTGCATCTGTTAATTTTGCTTGGTGTTCAAGAAATTCTTTTGTCTTCTAGAATACAAGCAGCAGAGTATTTCATTTAGCCTGAAATAATTTATTTTCTTTATTTGAAATGCAGAATGAAGTTCCTGGTTCATAGATGGCACAGAGTTACAGGTTCTGGTGTACTGAGTGTCAATAGGGATGTCTTTAGCCAGAACACAGGTAAATCATAGTCCAGTAATGGCTGATAAATGGTACCACAAGTCACACCACTGCTTAATGGGGATGGGTTTTAACCTGTGTTTTCCTCATGTGGAAATGAATGGGGTGCTGTTCCCCCTTCCGTTTGTTAGAATTGCTTGGATTAACCTATTTCTCAGGTTTCTGAGAGTTTCCATGCTCAGCACAGACACAAATCTATTTCCTTTCTCTTCAGTCTTGTTTTGCTCCATTGTGGGTGGAGTTTAAAAACTATGGCACTTTTGCCTATGGAGCGTGTTTGGAAGAGCAGTTTTAGCCACGTCATTTGGTTTCTCAGAAGCGATCTGCATCTCCAGATCTAAAAGGAGATGCCAAGGACAGGGATGGACAAGTGGCAATAGAGCCTATTGACCAGCCTTCCCTGGCCTTTCCCTCAAGAGCAGAAGTCTGTCGTTCTTCTGTTATAGCTTAAAGTTTGGGAAACCTGGTTTTCTGTTGGCTTTTTGGTAGGATCCTAACAGGAATCAAAAGCTTTTTTATTAATTCCTGGCTATCTGGGTCTGCACTAAAACCCTGTCCTGCTCAGCCTGGGGGAATTTTTTCAGTAACATCAGTGAGGCTGGGATTTCACCTCTGGTTTTCTCTGACACAGTCTGAAAGCGGTCTTCTTTTGTTAAACACCATTTTTGTGATGTGCAAACAGAAAACTCATGTTTGAGATTCTCTGTGAAGTGCAAAAGGTGTCACTTTGTTTAGTTTTCAAGGCATTGTTTTTTCTACTAGGTAATGAACTGCGGCCTGACTCATTCTCTGGTGGCATGGATCTTTATGGAGAGCAAAGGCATTCCTATAGATCCAGGTCAGACATGGAGTCTCCTAAATCTCCTGTAAACTTTCTACATAAGTACGTTTTATTTTAGATGATTATTAGCTATCAGAACACTAAATCATTGCATCAGTGCTTACTGAGAAGGTTTGTAATCTTTGGTGCTGTAAGATATTTTTTTACTTGTAATTTGTTATGTATTCTTGCAAAACATCTCAGTCCTTTCCTTTGCATTTACTTATCATGCTTATCAAGGCCAGAGCTTGCAATTACTTCTGTGCCTGATTCACAGCATCTTCTTGGAGCTGGTGGTAGATTTTAGCCATTGTGGGGTTTCATTTCTAAATAAACCACCTCAGCATTCTTCAGCTTGTGACAACCATAACAGTTCATTAGGGCAAAAAGGTTTAATCTGTTATGGCCACTTTTGACTTACAGAAGGTAACAAAGAGGCAGAATCCTGTAAAGGTGGCTGTGTCCTTGTTCATGCAAGCTTTTTAAATAGAAAAGCTAACTTGAATCTGCCACGGCTTCTGCTGCAGTCTCGCTAGGAATTTGCTGGTCAGTCTTTGTCCCAGAGAAATGCAGCAAGAAATCAGGTGCAATAGAAGGGAGAGGCCACTGGGAAGCGTGGTTTCTCTGGGGGAGGCAGTACGGTGGCGTGGGCAGTAAGCAGCAGGGAGATTACATGGGTCTGACATGCTGGCCACCATGTGGGTGAGTGAAGGGTTGGTGCGGTGTCCCTGCATACCACAGTTTGCTGCGTCTGCTGATACTTAACGTCTTACTTGAAGCTGTGCTTTTTGGACACATGGGTGTTGTTCTGCCCCCAGGTTTCCCAGTATGCAGGCGGACTTCAACCCAGCCTCTTTTGCCTGTTCTCAGCTGCAGAACTATGATCCTGAGAGAGCTTTAACAGATTACATCCACCGGCTGGAGGCCCTGCAAAGACGACTGGGCAGCGTGCAGTCAGGTGAGGGCTCAGGCAGTCCTCCCCATGACTCCTGAGTAGTGCAGGCGTGGTTCTAGTTGGAAAAGATGCAGTGGTTCTCCAAGATACGGAAGGAATTCTATTGTGTTTAGGCATTTTCAGCCTTAAACAAAGAGAATATTTTGAACAATTAAAGTTCCGAGGTAAAAAACTCATTCAAAAGAAAATGGTAAGATTCTTTGAAGGGAGACAGACATAGAAGTGTGTTTTATCAGTAACGTTTCCTCTTTCGCTGACCTCTAATAAATGTGCAGCAAGCATTCAGTTGGTATCTTGCTAAGACTTTAAGCTAGATGGAGAAAAATCACAGAATGGCTTGGATTGGAAGGGACCTTAAAGCTCACGGGCAGGGACACCTTCTGCTAGACTGGGTTGCTCAAAGTACAATCCAGCCTGGTCTTGAACACTGCCGGGGATGGGGCAGCCACTTCTCTGGGCAACCTGTGCCTAACTGCACCCAAAAGACTGGGATGTGGGCGTACAGGGGGAATTTCTCCTATCGCTTTCATTACAGAAGCTGCAGCTGGTTTTGTCCCACAGATGATGGTAATTCCTGTGCTGCAAAAGGAATGTAGCAGGAAAATTGTCAGATCAATAGGGCATTACTTATCAAACTTGATTTTTGTGGTTACTGTCGTAAAGTCTTTCTTCAGCATAAAATCCATCATTTGAGGGAGTTTTATCTTTCATGCTTGTTCAGCTGAGCAACGTATCATTGGTGAGTCCTTGTGTACTTATTCCAGGCAACCTTGATGAAAATCTGTCTCCATCTTACAGGTTCGACTTCCTACACTCAGCTGCATGTGGGTATGAGAAGATAATACCTCAGTTCCACCAGCTCCGGCACTGGCAGTGATGATGTTCATGGATTGCCTTCCATAAATCCATGCTCTTTCCCTGCTTTTTATCATGTGTATATTTTGGGACCAAGATGAATACAGCTGTACAATTATATTACAGGTCCATCCTGGCACACCCCACAGACTGGGATTTATGTATATAGGCACTTTGTGTTCATGCAAAAAACACCCCAAAACCAAACAAAAAACCACCCCGGAACAACCCAGCCCCCTCTCCCCCCTTAAATTACATGTATATTTGTGGAATGCTAATTTAAGTGATTAACTTATGAAGTGCGTATTTATCAAAAGGGTGCAAAGACAAAACATGTATTAATGAAATGGAGCTACATTCAGCAAAGTTTACTTGCACTTTTTCTGGCAAGGCTACTGAAGTTACCTGATTCTCGTACTATTTGCTACCGGCAGCGCAGACAGAATATCACTTGTAGAGACCTATTTTTGTAATGGTAGAAGTTTTGAATTTTATGGGTATTTTGTCAAAGTACTGAAATAAAGACAACCTCATGCTTCTAACCGTGTTCAAAAACCACTCCCTTGCTCCCCCCGCAAAGCTTGCTCCTACCTGCGCTCCTCCTCCAGCTTTACTTTTCACAGCTTCCAAACTACTGCTGCTCATGAGAGGAGGGGACAGCTACAAGCCCTTGTTTCTGAAGACCTGGTCACACCTGACAGAACAGAAAGGGAATATCCTGCACTCCCTCAGTTGCTGTGATGGGTACAAACACAAGGTTTTACAACAGTTACACTTGAGCTTAGAAGAGGAAAGATGGGCAAAGCTGTTGCTGCTGTGAGAACTGATACGGGGGGAGGCTCTCTGCATGAATGACCTCATGAGACAGAAAGTTAGTTTATTACAAATTTAGTTACAGAAGTTTTTCAGAATTGACAGAACTGAGCACAGAAAACTTCCACGAGAGGTTTGGTTTTAGATTTCATTCAAAGTTACTGTGAGCCAGAGCTCACGACCATTCATCTTGGCCACTCTTGACCCAAACGCCATATAACAATCCTGTGTGAGTCAGCGCAAAGGGGGACAAGATTCAGCTATTTCACTTCATTTGTGTCCATTTTATACACAGCCGTGTTATTTACAAAATTAATGTTGTTTGTATCGTCACACTGTTACTTTCACACACACTTACATCAAGCTTCCAAGAATCACTACTGTCAGAAGTACTTCTTAGAAAATCTTTTGTTGCATTTTACAACTGCTTCCAGTTAAGCCATTTAAATTGTTTATTCTCAGAAAAGACTTTTCTCTGAACAGTCTGCAGTCTCCCTACTGCTCAGCTGGACAGTAATATCCTTTTAAATGATCAGCATCCATCCCACTGTGGTGCTTGTTTTCTGACAGATTTCCTGTAGTTGGATGCAGAGGTAGGGTATGCAGGCTCACCCCCTGTTATGTGGGGAAAGTAATCATTATCTTCAGCTGTCTCCAGAAAAAAGAGTTCATGTATTTCTTCACCTCAGAGAGCTGGCATGCACCTTAAAAGTGTTACACCAATAGAAAAGACACTTTTCCTTTAAAAACACAACAAGAAATTTGTAGAACACGCAGTTATACAGCAGCATTCAATGGTGTGGGCAAACAAGAAACGCAAAGACTTTGCACATGGTAGATTATGGTTGTTTCCCTAAGAGCAGTTTCCATTTGCCTCTCATTCTGTCACAATTTTAGTCAAGTCTGTTAGTTTACACAATTTAAATAAGTAGGGCTTTAGCTGCAGAATTTACGGTGACCTCCTTTTATACCTGATAATGGGGTTATTAGGAGTATGTATCATTGTTGTGTAATTTATAGTTGGAAAATAGCCATTGACGAGATCAAATTCATACAAGCGAAGCAAAGTAGACCAAATAGTCTTAATCTGAACATAAGCAAAGTTTTCTCCGATGCAGCGGTGACGGCCTGCAAGGGAAGCCATGAAAAGCAGTTAGAATACTTGGTTATTACGTCACCTGACAACAAGCTGGCTTTAAAGGTTTTATGCAGACAGTAATTGCTGCTTTCCAAACATGATGCTGCATGTACACCATTATGGAGCTCCATTAAAGTGTTGTTGGTTTTATAAGCTGTCACTGCAAAAACGAGACTTGAGTTAATTAGCAATGTGAATGAGACTATGCTGTTCTGTCCTCACCTGAAGCGTTAAATTTCTGTATCGCCAAAGGAGCTTTTGCAACACTGAGAAAAGATACCAGCTATAACCCTACTGTGGTGATGTCTGCAAACTGTTTTGGCAGCTGTAATTAAATGCAGACTTTTCCCTGCCTTAAACTGACTTTATAGTACCAGGCTTTTACCTTGACTTGAAAAGACTCGAGTCAAATTTCACACATGCTAACCTGAAGATTTGTTTTGACTGCTACTCTGAGTGACATACACAGCTATTACTAATGCAAAACTATCATCGGCTTCATGCCTTTAACAGCACTTCCACAGCAAGAAAGCTTTCAGGCAGGCAGTGAAAGAACAAGTATCTATTCTCAAAGGCTGCAGCATGGGGTGGTGCCGTACGAGATGACCAGTGTGAGCCACTTCCAGGGCCAGCCCTCAGGAAGGCAGCGCCTGTTCTTACTCACCAGCGCCAAATGGAACGTATGCAAACTTCTCTCCAGCGGCTGGGTTATCTTGGAGATACCGGTCAGGCTTGAAGTCTAGGGCATCTCTCCAGGAGTCCCTGAGTCTGTGGTTAACAGTGGGAGATACACAGACCTGATGGCCAGGGGGAATATTATATCCAGCAACAGTCTACAAGAGAAGAAACAAGATTCAACACGTCACAAAATTTCTCCATTTTTCTTTTTAAAGTGCTGCCTGAAGTGCTGCATCATGAGGCTTCAATTTCAGGAGAGGTTTTGGCTAAGCTCATTTAAAATTAATGTGGCCTAAAACTTTCCTGTTTTACTTGTACAGGGCACAGTGCTCAAGTAGCTACAGGAAGCTTTCAGCTGCTTTAACAAGGTCACAATGCTACAGAAAGGGTTTTCTAAAAAAATGAATAAGCTTACCATGTATTGAAAGCATTTGCCATGAGGGGGCCATTCATTTAAAAAATTACTTGACATTCTATCTATCTTGTACAAACAGCAAGATTTCTTTCGGATTTACCTAGCTTGTATTAAGTGCAAGCCAAATTTTTTTAAGATAACTATTAAAAATACATGGCAAACACAAGATGTCTTTAAGTGGTAGAACCAATCTAAGCCTGAGTGAGACCAACAGCTACACTTAAGTTGCTTTCTTCAGCCAGCTCCAGCTACAGGCCCACTGATGCAGCCCAGGCTGCCACTAACTTTTGTCCCTGCCAGTAAACACTGCTCCTTTGTGTTCTCCTCCTGTCAGAGGGGACACCCCTCACCTGGCCTTTGCCCACCCTACTGCAGGGAAGTGAAGCTCGCCCCAATGCCTGTACCTACCTGGGGAGTCCTGGCCATCCTCATCATGGTCATTATAGGAGGTCTAAGCCTTAACGTTTCTTTTAGACAGCGATCCAGCAAACTGAGATCCTTGAGCTGAAAATACAGAGAAAATCATGTATCAGGACAGACAAGTTTATGCAATGCAAACAAAATGGTATTTTATACCATTTAAAAACAAAAGAGTAAGCAGCTCATATTTGCACTTCATTAGCTACCCTTATCATTTCTTTTTTCCCCATTTGATTCAATTAAGAAGGGAAAAATCTCTGACCAGTGCCATGGAATATGACTAGTTTCTTACTAATTTGTCTCAGGAGTGTTTTCTGATGCCTAATTAAAGAACAAGGCCACACTGCATCCCTTTCCTCACTGGGAATATGAAGATCCTCCTCTACAGAACAGTCATTTCTTAAATAGACATCATAGAAACCGTAATTTCCTTAGTCAACAGTGGTTAAAAAAAAAATAGTGGCAACCTAAAATTTGCTTTGGGAGGAGACAGAGGAGATAAATTGCCACATAGATAGATAGTGTTATCACAGAATGACTGCACCACATCATGATTCTAACACAAAACATGTGACTATATTTGGGTTTGGTTTGTTTTTTTTTTAAATAATCATCTAAAAGCATAAAAATACCCAGTAGGAATAATGTTAACACACAAACCTGGTCATAAGTTAATGGTGGCAGATCATCCCCACAGACTGCTTTTTGTTCTGCATAGCACTGCTCTTGTATGGATTTGTCTCTGGCTATGAAGAAGCCAAGCCAGGCGCTGGTGGTGGAGGATGTGTGCTGCCCCGCCAGGAGCAGCCCGATGAGCATCCCAGCAATTTCATCATCTGTCAGAGGACGCCCATCCCTGGGTTGAGGGGTGTTACATTAGAGCTTCATCTATCAGGTTTCCAGTTACAGAACCACTTACAATTTATTCTACTGCTTTTCTCCTCCTTCTCTTTCGTTGTCTACCCTAAATGGAGCAGTGAAAGATCCAGGGATAGGAAGAAAGGTGAACAGAGGGAGAGAGACTCTCTAGGAGCGTGGAAGAAGATCATGACCCAACAGCCAGCAAAGAGAAAGGAAGCCACCTTGTGAACACTGATGAAAATCTCAGAACTCTGAATACCCATTTACTACGGTGTTTAAGTTGTTTCTGAGAATACAGCTAGGACCAATTGCTGGCAACTAAAGCAGCTCGGAACATGAGGGAATATTTCTTACTCTTTGGAAGATCATTTTAACTGAAAAGATCAAAGCTAAAGTAAAACATCTATAAATGACAAGTCTTCAAACCCTTGGCTTACTTGTACGAAGCATCTAGTAGAGTTTGGAGCATGTCATCCTCCTTTTCCTCAGACTTTCGACGTTTCTGGATAACCTTGTAGAAAATATTTTTTATTTCTCTGTGTGCTCGGTCTCGACGCCTGCAATTCAAACCACTTCTATTAGCAACTTCATACAAAATAACACACAAAATCATGGAATGGTTTGGGTTGGAAGGGACCTTAAAGATCATCTAGTTCCAGCCCCCCTGCCAGGAGCAGGGATGCATTCCACTAGACCAGGTTGCTCAAAATGCCTATAAGGAGTTATTGGGATGTCCTAGAATAGCTTATAAACAAGAAACTGGGGGTGGGGTGGGGGGATGGAAGGGGAACAGGAAAGTGAACAGAGGAATCAAAACAACAAAGAGGTTTAGATAAAATGATTAAGTTGCTTCATGTGTCCTTTCTGGTACCTGAAGCTTGGCAGAGGAAGCCAACCTGGCAGAAGCCAGGCAGCATGAGTAAAACCCCCATCCAGGTCGGCATACAGCTGAGCCACCTTCTCATTCAGCAAGCCTCTTATTTCTTTCCCGTGTAAGCAGTGACTTGCTGTCAAAATGATAAGTTCTGAAAGGGCTTCAAACAGGTCTGAAGGAAGATTTGAAAAAATGTTACTGAAGATGCATTTCTGGCAAGATGTTATGTTCTATGTATTTATTTTGTGGAAAATAAGTACCTGGACACAGACAAACAGTTTTAAATAGCGTTGTAGATTGTTTTACTAGGAGAATGAAGAAACATCTGATTTTAAATCTCTGTGTGTCTATCAGGTCTCTCTTGAAGCAACTTGTTACTTAGAAAAAGTTGTTGAAATCTATGATCTAAGTTGTTCCTTTTTAGAAATTTTTCTAGGAGAGCTAATAATCCTTCCAAAGCAAGCCATGCAGCGCAAGCTCAAACCTTAAGCAGAAATCATCAACCTTGAAATTCAAATCCATGGGAAACCAGTTAGTTTTGCTGCCCCCTGAAATATTTTTATACAGTAGTATTGATACTTTATAAAATCACAGATTCTATTAACTATTACACGTAAATTACATACTTACAAAATAAATATTAACCATAGTACAATATGTAAGTATTCCATCTATTTCCAAAAGAAAGATTGCATGTGTAACTATAAATATATAGTTACAAATATTTATTATATATATAAAGATATATTTATGTTTAAATAACTTACACTTCTGACACTGCTATGCCACTGCAGGCTTGCAACTATGGTAATGGGCTATGTCTAGCAGGTGTGTTGTGAAAGACAGGTGGGAAATGAAAGAGGAATTCCACTGAGATCACTAACAACCCTATCAGCTTTGAGAATCCGGCTTTTCAGTGCAGAAGATCCTTGAGCTGAGACCTCTGACGAGCTCTTAGAAGCAAGAGCAGTATTTTTTCCAAGGGACTAAGGGGTTATGCTGAGCCCACTCGTATCATTCAAAATAAGCCTGATTCAGCCAGGCAACAGGTACGCTCTTTGAGGTGACTAAGAAATCTAAACATAGTCCTTCACTCCTGTCAATGATCTTCTGAGCAGCTTTATTCTCCAATAGCCTTAACTTTGATTAAACAAAATCTGCATTTTGCATTTCTTCTTATGTTTGTACAATTTTACCTATGTCATTCTTCATTTCTATAATATTACAGAAAATCATTTACAAAAACATACTGTATTTGCCTTAACATCTTCCCAGAAAATCAGAGGAAAAATGCATCTGATTTTACTTACTTTTTTCTCCACTCTCTCCCCACGCTCTGAAATACTCTCTTGTTTCTTCTTCAATCACCGATACATGCTGTTTAAACTGGGCAATGTTTAGGCCAGTTTTGAGCATCTTCTTCTGTTCCAAAAATATCTATAGGAACCAAGACATAAAAATTAATCGGTACAAAGATCATCAGAATGTAATTAACAACTTATTATCATTTGTACTGTAAGAACATACAGAAGTAAAAAGAGATTATGATTAGGACTGCAGGCTACAACGGATACTCAAATTTAATTAATAGGTAATATTCTGGTTTCCACCACCTTTGCTTTTTAAGCAAGTTAGCAACATCCAAGTGAAACACTAGCTCGAGGGAGCTGCAATTCTCTTTTGCAATACCAAAGCAAAAAACAGTTTTAGTACCATTGTTAAACCTAATCCCTGAAGATACAAGAAGCATTAAGGACTAAAACACAGAATTCACTCTAGATCTTTAGATACATAATCAATCACGAACATAATCAGGTCTGTCCTTGCAAAGTCTGGATTCAGCCTGTGATCCTCGTGATGTGGCCTCCTTGCTTTCTCCCCCCTGGAGCGTGTGCATTCTCTCATGGAGCAATTAATACCTTACCTCTGGTCTAGAGGTGCACCTTTCCTTTATGAGGCCCTCTGATTTCACTGCCCAGAAAGTCAGACAAAGAAACAGGAAGCAAACTGCTTCCTAGGAAAATGGTGAGCTTCATGTCTTTCTTACCTCTTCCTTTTTTAATTTGTATAGACTCATAGCTAACAAACCTACTGGTATAAAGCCCTTTATTGTATGAGAACCATTCACTGGATTGACAAAATGTTGAAAATTATTCAACCCATTTTTAAACCCAAATTACAAATGAGACCGTCTGTCCTATAATTCTGCACCATACCTTGAGTAATATACGAACAATTGTCTCTCCACCAAGGGCTCTGGATGTCGTATGAAGTTTTTCACAAACCAAAAAGGTACAAAAAGAAAGGTTACTTCCTGGAAACTTCTGTTTTCAGAATGTAGTGGGGACTCCAACAGTCTATCAGATCATACACATGCCACAGAGCAGAGAGACAAGCACATTTTCCCTTGCAACATGCTAGCCGATCTCCAGCTCAATGAGACAGGAATGGCACACAGGAGTGAACACAAGCTTCTGCCGTTTCAGCTCCTCATGACACAATACCGTCTGTATACAGACTTGGAGGGAGGAGACAGACAATGAACTTGTGTTGACATATAGACTATGCATATTAACAAGCAATTATCAGAATTACTGGTAAATAAATTCTTCCTTTTAAAGAGTAAGGGGCAATTCTTCTAAAAACATGACTGAAAGTTACTATTATACTGAAGAGAGAGAGGCTTAGCAGCTTGAGCAGAAAGAAAGGAGCCTGAAAAGTTCTGGATGACCCATCAATGGCAAAACACCAAAAAAAGTTTAAATGGCTCTCTAAATGCCTTCCCCTACTAAAATGTTTTTGTTTCAGTAGATGTCTGAAATGAAATCGTGGTGGTAGCGCTATGCAAGAAAACAGCTCACCCCTAACAGGTCTTCTGGCCAAACTGGACATAGCACCTCTCTAGCTTCACAGAGAGAAACCTACAACTAGAGCTAACCAGTCTATGTCAATAGCAAAGCCCCTGCAACTCCTAGCTGTGGGAAAAGATTAAAAGGATGAAGTCCTCCTAGTGTCAAACGTATGATTTACGTAGATGTATCGACAGACACCCAAGACTTGCTGAGTAATATGAAAAGATTAATATTTTGACTACAACAGAACTCAAAAACATTCTAGGGAAAAAACTAGGGTAACTATAAAAAGAGCAGTACACGGTGGACCACTGAGGTAGGTCCTAAAGAGCATAGTTGTGAGAAATGCCCATTTCCAAGGAGCTGATAGAACGTTCTATAAAACTCCTGAAAGAAGAAATTAGATCCCATCAAAGAAGTAGCTCTTGAATGAAGACAGACATTCAAATCATCTGTACACTGCAGTGTACAGTAGAAGGCAAAACACCTGTAAGAACTGGATGAACTTTCACAGGATAAAGGACAAATCAGCACCTTTCAGTTTCAAGCAGGCATCCCACAACAGTCAGAGGCCAAAGAACAAGCACAACACAGTGAAAACCTGGCTAACTCTGCAGTCTGCGTCTGATTCATAGACACTTTTCTGAAACTAGTCTAGACCAGAGAAGAACTGAAAACTGTATTGCAGAGTCATGTACCCTCTACACTCTAGCACCTCCAAAACGCATCCACAACTCCCTCCCTTTTTGAGGAAGACCTCTTACTGGCAGAACTAGTAAGCACAAGTCTGCTAGAATGGCCTCACTAATGGAAGAGGTCTCCCAGGACATAAGAAACAATCTCCTGCTTGTTATTCAGGCTGCAGTCCTGCTGGCTTCATTCACAAAGTGATGAGAAGAGCTCCTCAAGACCATCAAGTGCAAAAAAACCCTCCACCCAAACAACCACTCCTCCCTCCAAACTTTATGACACCATCTATCTATGATTTAACACTTTCTAACAAAGCAGGAGACAACTAAGCTCTTTTTTACTAATTTACAAAGTGGCAAATTTTTAGTAGTCAGTTTTATATGAGATTTTCAAAAGAACAGGGTAAGAGGGGCTGGAACTAGATGATCTTAAGGTCCTTTCCAACCATTCCATGATCCTACAGGAACAACATACAGATTTTGTGGATCACTGCAAAATGCAAGTGTGGAGGAGAAGAGACTAGTGATTACTGGTCCACAGGCACATAATTAAGAAGGCAACAATCACTGCATGAGGGAATGAAGAGGCATGCTAAAGAGGAAAAGTATCAACGGCCACAGAAACTTATTACCAGTCAACTTACTGGCATTCATACGAACAAAATCAAGTCGAACTGAAAATCCAAACATAAAGCATGTCACTATGGTGTTTCTGCCACCAGACTGCTCTGCTGTACAACAGGCTGCTGATGTCAGCATACACCAAACCCAGAGTCCCAGTGGAGCAAGTCTGTCCACAGAAAGTTAGTTTCTGCAGCTTAGGAGTCTGTCATGGCAGACAGCATGCACAAACGAGAAAGCAGCCAATGCTGCACTTGGAAACAGCCACTGTGCTTCCAGACCCATGCAGCCTGTATTATGCAAGCACCCACAGAATGATTTCTGTCTAAGCAAGACAAATCTTGTGGTGCAAACAGTCAAATTAATACTCCTGCATCTAGACCTGGCATGGCAGAAACGAAAAATTATCACTCTTACAAGCCTCTCAGAAGGAAGATCTGAAATTGCTTGTAAGGGAAAAGCAGGTGCAGTCAGTCGCATAATGTAAGGGAAGGAAAGAGACTCGCCTACTAGTTTTAAATCTATGGTGGGATTAGATAGTTTCAAGAACATAGCATCTAGACTGACAAATGGCCAGGTGACAAAGCAAGCAACCTAAACATGTTCAGTCTTGGTTATCGACCTGAGATCATTTACCAACTGCAATATGCCGCAACTGCATACAAACACCCAACTCCACCTCACAGAGCAAACAGCTCAGGGCTGCCTACTCAGAATGTAAATTAAGCTACTTTTATTTAAAATACATACCACATTAGGGACATCATAAGCAACGCCCTTGCCAAAAACTGGCGTGGTTAACCGAGAGTACACATCCTCTGCATTCAAATCTTCATTTTTACTGTTGAAGAGTAGAGCAGCAGCATCACTACCCAGTAAATATGTGAATGTCTTGCCAACCATAGTGAAACTGAACACGGGTCCATACTAAGACAGAAAAACAAACAAACAAACAAACAAAGTTTATTTTAAATAAGAACATTACAAATCACTAAATTGGTGTCTCTTTATGTACAGGATTCCATAAATCACTTTCTCTCCTTAAAAGTATCCAGCGATTGAAAAAGATGGAAATATCTTAAATCACATTTAAGTTCTGTTCTCAACATACTTACTAGTAATACCTAATGTTGTAACAAACACGGAAGATCTTGCACATTTTAAAACCATTTAGCTTAAAAAAATACAAGTAAAATATCAGTTAAAGTACAAAAACCAGGAGGGATATTACAGCACATACAGCCTTTGGTAATTCACAAACACTGTTACAAAAAATCCTGAATTTGGAATTATGCATAGGAAATTAAGAGCAAGATTTTCAAGTGTAAAGGCCATGTCCAGCAGATCCTCATATACTAAATTTGCCTCTCTAAGCTAAGCAAGCTAAGATTTAAGCTTATGACTCTAAAATATTTTAAGACAATGTGAAACAGATCAAGAAATCTTATTTCAATGGAATGGTCTACTTCCTTAGTCCAGTCTTTTTGGGCCGTCATAGTATAAAACCTATTGAAGTTTTATAGGCCAGCCTGCTTAACATTGGAGAGGCCTTAAAACTCATCAAATTGCCTACACAGTTGGTCAGCTGCATTCCAGCCTGGTCTCAGATTAGTTAAAGAGTGAGATTTAAAGCTCCCAGGTAAGGCAAGAAACCATGTCATGAAAATAGCTTTTTAATTAACTTATGATTCAGCATTATCCAAACACAGAGATGTACTTTTTTTTTGAATCTGAATCACAAAAGGGATGTCACAAAATACTATTTTTCTAACAACAGTGTACATAAAAAGATCTGTAGAAACCGGAGCCTATGGTGCATTCATTGTGCACATTGTGCAACACGTCCCTATTCCATATTCAAGGTGGTAAATGAGAATTAACCACTTTTAAACAGGCTCCTGATGCAGAACTGGACAGATAACAAACGTTTTAGCAGATGATCAGCTGATCATGGGGGGGAATGTACCTTGTCATAAGCATTCTCCAAAAATTCAATGGGACTTTTCCCAAATGCGATTGCATGTCCAAGGAAAGGGATGCTTGACGAAATATACGGTGGGTATTTCTGAGAAAGAAAAATAAAAATAATTATTGATTTTTCTTCAGAGAGCAATAAAATCGTGTCCCTTTACGTAAAAACCCAGCACAGAGGAGGCTTTATCCGTGTTTTGTTTAAACACTTCTCTGAAAAGGCCAACTTCGGACAACTGATTATTTTTTGAAATAGAGTAAGAGTGGGCCACATTGAAAAGCAGTAGGGGTTAAAATAAAACCAATACGATGGTTTCTCTTGCCAACCTGCCTCAGAAAGGCAAGCACAAAGATGGTGCAATGGGAAAGAAGGCAATCAGAAACAGAAGCGTTGACGATTTGTTAAACAGTCCCCAAAGGCACGAACTTCAGCCTAGCGATGAGTTTCACACACGCGTGGGAGCCTTCGTGCAAGCTGCTCTGACGAAAGAGTCCAGGGCACGGCCGCTGCCTCTACCAGACACGAGCTCCAGACGCACGCTCCGTGCGGTACCAACATGCGGGGCGGCAGGACACGCCAGCGCCACGCTCCCTCAGAACCCGCGCCTGGGGCGGCTGCTGCGAACGCTCCCCCTCGCCAGAGCCCGATCCCACCGCCCGGCTCCCTCCTCTCCACAAGGGCTCTCCTCAGGTGAGAACCACTGCTCCCCCCGTCCGTCTGTCCCTCCTCACCCTCTCCCTTGCGCTCGCCCCACGGCGCCCACCCCTCAGTGGGGTCCGGGCCCCCGCCTCTTCCCGACCTGAGGCGCCTACCTTGTGCTCGGAGCCGACGTGCCGCCGGTAGCTCAGCTGGAACAGGTAGCCGAGGCTCAGCACGAAGGCGGAGGCGGCCAGCACCAGGGACAGGGCGTTGCCGACCGCCACCCGCTCCAGCAAGGACCCGCCGACCTCCATCAAGCTCAGCATCGCCTCAGCACCCCGCACCCGGCACCGGGCTGCGGGCACCCGCGCGACTGAACCTGCCCCACGCGCGCCGCGGGGCGGGGCGGTGCCTGCGGCAGCCACGCCCCCTCCGCGCTGGGCTGATCTCTGCCCATGTGACGATGCCCGGCGCCGGAGCCAACCGGCGGCCGCGCTCCGCGGGGTGACGGCATCTGCCGGGCAGCGAGGGTCGCCATTGGGCGGGCGGGGGGCGGGGAAGCGGGGTCGCGGGCGGTGGTTGGCCCCACGCAGTGACGCCGCGCGGGGGCTGCCGCGGGCGAGGCAGCACCGCCCCGGGACCGGGCGCTGGGGCGCGGCCGCTGTGAGGGAGGGCAGGGCTGGGCCGGGCCGCGCCTGCACGGCTGTGTTCCCGAGGGTGCGTGTGCGCCGCGGCCCTTCGCGCTCCCAACGGAGGTCCTGAGCTCCAGGCTCCTCGGGGTGGCCGTGACCGCCTCGGTGGCCCTAGCGCCTTCCTCTGAAGCACGTCTCACGCCTGCGGCAGCAGGCTGGGGGAAACGCCCGTGGGCGGTGTGCGTGGGGGTGGTCATCCCCCTGTACTGGGCACTGGTTAGGCCGCGCCTCCAGTAGTGTGTTCATCTCTGGTTTGCCGTGACTAACGTTTTCCAGTTTTCTTGATGAATTCCCGAGTTGTTTCAGAGGTGCACAACCTTAATTTGTAGTCACCATGGGCCCCTTGCTATGACCGCCTCTTGCCATCTTCCCACATACCTTGCAAAGGTAAGCCTGTTACAAAATACTGGTCTTTCGTGGTAACACCTGCTTGGTAAGACATACTGCTGGGTGCAGTAATAAACAACAACAAACATTACTTGTTGCAAACTATTTATTAGGTAGCAATAAATAAGTTAGCAGAAAGGACTATACAGCAGTAAGGCATATTAATAGTATTGTTAAGTATGCAACTGACACATTTTAACATACTTCCTGTAGTTTTCTAACAAAGTGCTATGTAGAGAAGTGTATTTCTGATGCCAGAGCCAAGTGATAGCCAGGATGGCTGCATTACGAAGGACCTGTTTTATTATTTACCTTAAAGATAACACTCCATGAAGAGTTACTGGTATTTATGCCAGTGAGATTTAAGTAAAAAAGTATAGCTTGCTAAGAAGATTACAAAATGTCTCCTGTTTTCTTAACTGCTTACTACTTTTATCTCTTAACCTGCACTTGCTAGTTGTAAGGTGTAAAGTTACTACACAAGAGCACAGCTTCTAACATTCATTTTTGCTTTTATTTGAAAACTTAGAGGCAAGTGCTAATTTTGTTTAAAAAAAAAAAACTTCTTTACAAAATATTGCACACTAGTTTAGCATGCAGTTTACGTGGAAGAAACAGTCAAGTGCACTTAAAATCCTGAAATACAACCAGAAATTTTGAAGAGTTGTGTTATGGATACTATTTTAATGTACAAAGATATGTTTCAGATTGCATAGGGTCCCAGCTCATTGAGACCCAGTCCTGACTCTGCATAGACCAGGCAGGTGCTTACCAACTGTGTCTGACTTCCTTGGAATATAAATCTTCATTTCTGCATCCTGCACTGCTTGTAGCCTCAAGAAACTTAAGTAATCGGTAGGAAAATTAGTTTTAACAGAAATAACTTAGTACCTCCTATCTGAGTTTTTATTACTGCATATGTACTGCAATCCAGGGTAAGATTTATTAAACTTTCTGAAGTCCTCTGAGTAAGATTCATTTGTAAATCTGTACCTCCTTCTCCTCTATATACACATCTTATATTGCACAGCAAAAGTAAAAATCCATTATTTAAAAAACAAACCAACCCAAGCATGCTAAACATTTAATATGGCTTCTGAGTGATTTAAAGTTATTTCCCTTTTGACATCCTCATGCAATATTTTAGAATAAATATGAATATAAAGTATGAGAAAGTTAAGACTAAACCCAAAGCCAGCTGTAACATTTTTCAGAAATCAAATAAAAAGCAAGTTTATCAAAAGTAGTTGCTCAAAGGTCTAACTGGTCACACTTACCAACAGCATCTTAAAAAAGTGGGTCTACAAAATACTGTAACATATACAGCCTCCTAGATGTTCCACAGAACAACATGAAAAGTACATAGGTTAACTGAGACTTGCTTAATGGCACTGGTTCTCCCATAGTCCTATGGGAACAAAAGCCTTACTTGATTCATGTGTGTCCATCTCAGTCAACCATTTACATTTCATTAGCTTTATTGGTTAAGCTCAAGCCCTACAATAGCTTATGTATGAACCACAAAAATATTTATAAAAATAATAGATACATTGTATAGGTTTTTTTAAAAAATAAACCATGCAGCTTCTGTACAAAGTTAAAAAACTGTACAAACTGACTTCTGTATTGTGTAAAATTCATGTACATGGAAGCCTTCTGTTATGAGGAGACATAAGTTGGTTTTTGCTTCGCCATCAGATGCAGTTTCAGAACTACTGTTCATTTCCATCATTCATTTCTTTCACTTGGCATTAACTGGCCATTTAATTTCATCAAAAGTTTCACGACGAGACCTGCCTTTATAAAGGTATAAAATTCTCTCAGCATTTTGGAACTGTGAAGGATCAAGTGTATGACAAATGCAACTAGATAAGAATAGTAAGTTAGAAGTTGCATTTTAAAAATAAGGAAAATAAACCCTTGATTTTTCTCAGCTATCAGGAAGTGCTTTTTAAAATACTCAATCACTTCCCCTGTAACCACCTTAATACATAGGAATCAAAAGCAACTACTGTGAAAGTATGCAAAATACTCAAAGGAGTCACAACACATGTTAACATGGCATATTACCACCCATGCAGGCTACGGTAAACCATTTTCCTTCAGGCACCCCCAAACACTATCAAAAGTTGCTGGATTTACAGGGGTGCAGCTTAGGCTTCTTTTATCCTGTACAAGGGTGGTCAGTCTCAAGAGGAGATGCATGCATCTAGTTTAGGAAAAATAACTGAACATGAACAATGAAAAATTACAATGCTTACCTGTTTGGTATGCACAATAAAGCTCATTTTGTTTTCCAAACTGTGGATTTGAAAACATGTATCTCCATCACCCAACTGCCACATAAAGCAACCATACTTGAGGCTGAGGAGTAAAGCCTACAATGAAATGTAAAAAACTGTCATTCAAAATATTTACAATACTTACACCCAGAACTTTGCTTCGTTCACTTAGACAGGATTCTGATTTTGTATATTCCACAATCCAGTTGTAGCTTATAAAGGAGTAAAGTGGAAAAATACAGGACTTTCTATTAGTAGTGCCTTATGAAAATCTTAAAATCTTTGAAATCTTCACAGTCAAGTTTAAACGGTTGCATGTGAAATGACTATTAGCACAAAGAATAAAAGAGAACAGAATTAAGCTTAACAGTTATTACTGGCAGTTCACTTAAGCTGACCTTTGTTTCCATGTTGAGGAGGTGCAGCCCTTTTACATTTACTCCTACATATACTTTAATCACTTTATGGCTACTTGAACTTGCTTTGGTGAATATCTGTCCTGTGAAAAAAGCTGCTCCGTAAGTAGGAATTTCCCAGCAATTCTGCAAGAACATGCGCTGAAGGTGGTGCATCTCTTTACTTACACCTTCGCTGGTGCTGAGATTCTAGAAAGAAAAGAACAGCAGCAATCAGTAAGTCTTCAAACAGCTGTGGTTACTTGAAGAACATCCACTATTTAGTGGAATTCCCACCAAACGCATGTTCCCAAAACACCTCCCCAGCAACCATTTTCCTACATCTACACTAAACACACACAGAAAGGCTGAAATGCCAAAAGAGACTGAGTCAGAAAGCAGATACCTGTACGAGCCTCAGAAACATGAGCCACAGACACCTAACCTCTGCAGGGCCTCAGAGTTTTGCCTCTCTCAGCAGTATGCCAGACTCATCATGGGTAAACTGCATTTAGTATCACTCATGTGATACTAAATGCATCTGATACTAAATGCACACCCCAAAATAATGGCCTAAGAGCAGAGGTCACGAAAGCAATTATCATTCTTGCATACTGTCTGATACAAGAAAGAGTAGAAACTACTCCTCTATGTGCTCTGCTACACCATGGTCTTAGGAAGACCAATATGATCCACTCCTTCATCTGTATTAGAAAGAAGAGGAATTATCCGCTGGTTTCTGACAAAAAAAAAAAAGTGTAAGCACCAAGAGAAAGTTTATGATTCCATAACCTCATCTCAAAAGAGGGACAAGGCTGAAAACATTCCCTGAGTGCCTCTGCAGTGTTCCCTGGCAGCTACCTTTAGCGACGCATGTCAGCCAGTACTGTTCTCACTCTGGCACACCCCACTTTCCCCACATTTTTTTATGATTTTTTTCATTAATTCCATCTTCAGGTGCCCCTGGCCCCCTGTGGAATCCACAGCCCTCAGTTAGATGTCATTTACAGAAGTAGCCCACATTTACAAATTTGGCTCAGTTAACTGCTCTAGTCAAAGGAGTTTGTGTGAGCACGTGGACATCAGCAGCATTATCAGATCCCTACCATACCAGCTACACTGGCAAACAGACTTTGTGGATCTATTGCTACAAGTCAGAGTAGAATTTTTTACATGTATGCCTGATCTGGCCCCAAACACTGAAGATAAATAGATGAAAATCATATTTACATCTAAAAACCAGATCAACTATAGTGGAGCAAGACAAACAGCATTCCAACAGCCCATCCAAAAATTAAGAGCATACACATTTCCAGCTTTATATACTAGTATTTTTTTTCATTAACTGACAACCAAACAGTCAAAAAAAAAAAAAATCTTTAAGACAGGATTTTCTACTATGTGATTACTTGTCTCACCTTGTATTCATGAAGTATCCTGTTTGTCCAGTGAGGAGCTTTACTTTTTAGTTTAGTGATTGGTACTATAGATTTAAGATTTTCTTCACTAAGAGAAAAACAAAGCAGAAAAATAAAGTTTTCTTCACTAAATAAAGTAAGGAGAAAGAACAATGTCTGCCAATTTGTATCTTCAAGTCTATTCAGCTAGACAGTCAGCTCCTACTCTATCTTGCCTCATTAGGTGAAAAGCTAAGTCTTCCTAAGATAGAGTGTAATTCTCAATTAATGGAAATCTAGCTTTGTGTTACGCACTTTGAGTGTACCACAGACACAGCAAGGAGAGGAAATGCTGGCAGCAGAACAGGCAAGTCTGGTCTTGATTACAGACCAGTTTGGTGAATTCCAATTTGGAAGCCAAAATTATATACAAACAGCCATTCACACCAGCACATCACATACTCAGAAAAGATGGCACCTTATACTCTTCCTTCCCTTCACTGCTGTATCAGCACCAGTGGCTTCGCCCAATTAATTTCCGTATGAAAATTGTATATTACACAACACGAAAGTGGAGCTGTTTATACGAAATGCCTTTTTAAAAACAAAAACACAGACAAAAAAATACCACTAAAAGGAAGACTTTACTGGTTTGCTTTTATGCACAATGAAAATAGTCTCAGAAAACTAGTGATGCAACCTATTCAGTAATTTTTAAACTGTATTTGGCAGTAACTGCATGTTACACCAAGCAAAAAACCCATCAAAAGACAATACATCCAGATCTTTGAGGTCAACGGTACTCATATACACAACAGCCTGGATATATATTTTTGAAATGGCAAGTCTTTTAATAAAGATTTATGTTGATTACAAAAAAAAAAAAATCAGTATCTTCTTCTGAAGAACAAGTCAAGGTATTTTCCAACATCTTTATTTGAATACAAATGGAAAGCATGCCCAAATGTCCGTATTATCTGGCCCAAACTACCTTTTCCAAGTAGTCCTGTCTATAGAGTCACAGATTTCCACTGAGCAGGATCAATGCAGAATCATACTGCTGATTTGCCTCCCTGCAGCTGCTGGGATTCAGCACAGGGTAGTTTCATATTAAGCACGTCTGTGTTTAAATGCACATTCCTTCAGGTGGGCAGTCCCATTTAAACCCAGTTCTCTTCATGCTCTATCTACCAACTGTGTAACTGAAGGACTCAGCAGCTGAATCTACTGAACACCCCACACGGAAGTTTTCCAGTCAGTGAGCTCATTCACCTGGCATACTCTGTAATGGTACAGTCTCTACACCTAACAGAAGGAAGACAAAGGAATGAACAATTGCAGTCAATATAGCCAGCCCTTTCAGAGGCAGCCCCCACTTACATCAGAGTAACTGTAGCAGAAAATGCACCCTGATTTACTGATGGTGGAGAGCACAACCAAAAAACAGCAAGCCAAGACACCTCAGTTGATGCTGTGAATGAGAGGAGATGAGAAGTATAGTAGCATTCCACAAGCTGTTGTTAGATGAATGAACTGAGGTGGAGATGGTGGGGAGTGAAGATGCATGCATTAAGAGAACTGGAATCCTGATGTGCTCCAGATACTGATGTAGAAATGTACATGGGAGGAGGACAAAGCCATATCCCAGAACAGCTCAGCTTCTGTTGTGCTGGCACACAGACAGCAGGAGAGAGAAAACCACCATCTGGCAGAGCCCTGCTAGTGCTATGTTTCTGACCAATTTAGTGTAGCAGTTCACACACAAATGACAGAACAGAAATAGTATCTCTGCATGGCCTGTCCTCTTCAAAGAGGGAGGAAAGCCAATCCCAGAAGTTGGTCTAACTGGACATAGTAAGAGTTTTCTTCATCATTGTCCAAACATTCAGTCCTGTCAAAACCCTTCAATCATGTGAATACTATTACTCATTTTTTGGCATAAATGTATCTTGGTATAGACTTACAGAATACAGAACTCTCCATCCCTCTGCCTGGGACTACAATAAGTAAGATTAAATGTTTTTCAGACCCCATGTCCAGCTTCTGTTAATGCTACAAGGGTTATGTGGTTACTGTGAACTGTTGCTCAGTGATGGAAAAATAATAAATATACCTAAAATTTGAGAGTTCCATAGTAAACACTATCTAAAAATACTTTATCTAAAACCATAATTTTAAATTTTAAATATATATACTTACTTTAGAAAGCCCTGTTTATGTTTCTTGCTCTCATAATTTCCATAGACTATTTGTAGAAGCAGACTGGCCAGTGTGATCAGCTTGGCATCAGGTGATGTATAGAAACCTTTCAGTAAATTGTATCTGGCTTCATCAAAAAGGATAAGAATAGCCAGTGGATCCTCAATCTGTTAAAAAGATTTAAATATGATCTATTTGTAAAAGCACATGATCTTATAAACTGTATATATATATATATATATACACACACAAGCTATAATTACAGTTCCCCACTGATCCAGAGACAGAAAACAAAGAACTGAACCTGCCTAAAGTATACATTTTACTAATGCTTTGTAGTAGAAAAAAAATAAGTTTCATTAACTTAATCCAACGCTTCATTGATCTAACACACAAATTAGAGGTGACTGACATACCATGCCCAATCCAAAGGTTCACAGAAATACTGACATCTGTGGTTTTTTTCTCTCATGAATGTATTTTGAATAATATGTTTGAGTAATTCCATTGAAATTGACCTATTAAATATCTTAAAAATCACTTCACAGGAAGAAAATTGGGCAGGTTGGTCTTAGCCGTATGACAGACAGAGACTGAGAGATACAGACTTACGATAAACAGAACAGTTGGGAAGGTGAGAGAGAGGGTGGGAAGGCAAGAAGGTGGGAAGAACATGAAGACTCTGTTACAAAAATGAGAGGTCAGGTTTAAATAAGTTTGGAAATTACTACAGTCATTAACACATAGCGTGTTGATCACCAGAGTGGCCTGACTGACCATGATTTCATGCTACCACTTCCAAGTGCAGACCTTTTTTTCTATTTCCAGTGGGAGTCTCACATCTCTTCTCAGGAAAAGCTGTGAAGTTTCCCTTTGAGGATCCAAGTTTGTCAGTTCAGTGAATATTTCGGGCCAATCTCGAATATGCTGCAAAGGCTTGTGATACGGCTTCAGCTGGAGGCCTGAAAAATAACAGGTTGGTTTTTTTTAAAGAAAATAAACAGAATAACCCAGCATACACACACATATATACATGATTATTAAATGCTGCATTAAAACCAGAGTATTTGAAACAGGACTCATTAACATTTCACTCTGTATTTTCTTAACTGTTATATATAAAAGGTTTTGAAGATACAGATTTATTGACAAAACTCTCAGCATCAATTCACTAAATGCACTAGTGATGAACCTTCGTTATTTTCAGCTTCTCAAGAGTGAAGTGGTATTTAAAAATTTAATGGAATACCAAGATGAAACTTAAAACAATAACAAACCACTAGAGACTGTTCTCTCATTTATTGTGGGAGAAATACAAAGTCCAGTAATCTTATTTTGGGCAGAAAAATACAGATATAGCTTTTCTGATCAACATATTTTCTATTTTGGGGTATATATAAACCATAAACTTCTCAGAACATGCTTTTTTTTTAATCTGTAAAACATCTTGATTTTTTAAAGGGTACAGTCATCCAATGTTTCATGTTCTCCTGCATACGTGAGAGCTGAGAAATTAATACAGAGCTTTTGACTACAGTCCTACTAGATACATACATTCAGTTACACTCATTTTGTTACCCTGCCTGTCCTTGTGATTCTTGGGTGGCTATTTTCTAGTAATGAGGAACTAAAAGGTTGTATCTGCCTCATCCTCACTGCTCTGGCTTTTACATTGTGACATTTCAAGTACATGAAAAAATTCAAATAACATGTTATAGTGCAACATCTTTTCACTGAGAATAATCAGTTCACTCAATTCATCCACCTTACATTCAAACACAGAAAAAAAATTATCTGTCCTACAAAGGAGAAAACTATGGTCTTTACAGTGGTACACAAACTGCAAGAAATACATTTTATAATGAAACTTGTCCATTAGTTGTTTGAAGCCATAAATCAGAAGCCAACTCATTTTCAAACTTATGCTAAATATCCAAGGAATTACTTGGGATAACACAAATAATGTATCCCCACAATTGCAAAGGTAATACTTCAATGATTTGAGTAAAACATGACATCCTATTTAGAAAAGGCACAAGCAGCAAGACTTAAACACTCAAACACTTCCTTTTCTTCCAGATATTAACAGCTAAGTTTAACTGGAGGCTACAGTAGTCATGTGACATACAGGGAGAAAAAGATTTAAAAAGCATGAAGAAAAGATTTCCTGCAATATTTACAGATTAAAAAAGCAAAGTAACAATGAACAATGCCACTGTAGGGGAAGTTTTACAACAGTAAATAAAATTTTAAAGGCAAGGCTTCTGTATTAATGGTACTGTCACAGCATTCTACCAGACCTGAATTGTGCTTTGTAAATGCACTATAATGTGTCCCACAGTTATGCTGCTGCAGTACTGTTTATCACATTTTCTGACAAAACACAAGTCGGAATCATTGACTCTTCTGTGGTTTGGTTTATTTTTTGCCACATATCTCACACTACAACAATCACCTACTTTTTATTTAAATTAGAAATACAAGAAAAAATAAAAAAGGAATAAAAATACATGAAATGTAGTAATGATGCTTTGCATGAGAATTCCCTCCCACCTATTATAAGGATGCTGGGGAGGGACA
Source organism: Pezoporus flaviventris (assembly GCF_033815535.1). Taxonomy (NCBI): domain Eukaryota; kingdom Metazoa; phylum Chordata; class Aves; order Psittaciformes; family Psittacidae; genus Pezoporus; species Pezoporus flaviventris. Next base: position 16,152,748 of record NW_026892595.1, read on the forward strand.
TTTCATTACAGACTGTAGTGCTAGGACAGGGGATAATGGGTTAAAACTTAAACGAGGGAAGTTTAGATTGGATATAAGGAAGAAGTTCTTTACTGTAAGGGTGGTGAGGCACTGGAATGGGTTGCCCAGGGAAGCTGTGAATGCTCCATCCCTAGTGGTGTTCAAGGCCAGGTTGGACAGAGCCTTGGGTGACATGGTTTAGTGTGAGGTGTCCCAGCCCATGGCAGGGGGGTTGGAACTAGATGATCTTAAGGTCCTTTCCAGCCCAACTATTCAATGATTCTATGATTCTGTATCTGAAAACTCGTTTACCAAAATCATTTTGGTGCAAAACACACAGAAATTCGTATGATTAAAGGACCTAATGGAAAACAAAACAAAACACAATACCACCAAACAAAAAACCCTAGAAGCTATCATGAGAACTGGCTACCCTGGATTTGGAGAAGGCTGCGGTTCTACATGACTTATTTGCCTCGGTCTTCACTGGCAAATGCTCTGACCACACCACCCAAGTCTTGGAATGCAAACACAGGGACTGTGAGAATGAAGACCTTGGGCCCACTGTAGGAGAGGATCTGGTTTGAGACCATCTTAAGAACCTGAAAGTGCACAAGTCCATGGGACCCGAAGAAATCCATCCGCGGGTCCTGAAGGAGCTAGCAAATGAAGTTGCCAAGCCACTGTCCATCATATTTGAAAAATCATGGCAGTCAGGTGAAGTTCCTGACAACTGGAAAAAGGGAAATATAACCCCCATTTTCAAGAAGGAGAAAATAGATGACCCAGGGAACTACAAAGCAGTCAGTCTCACCTCTGTGCCTGGCAAAATCTTGGAGCAGATTCTCCTAGAAGGCATGCTAAGGCACATGAAAAATAAGGAAGAAGTTCTTTACTGTAAGGGTGGTGAGGTACTGGAATGGGTTGCTCAAAGACGTTGTGAGTGCTCCATCCCTGGCAGCGTTCAAGACCGGGCTGGACAGAACTCTGGGTGGCATGAATTTAGCATGAAGTGTCCCTGCCCATGGCAGGGGGGCTGGAACTTGATGATTTTAAGGTCCTTTCCAACCCTAACTATTCTATGATTCTAACAAACCAACCAGTAATCATCTTTACTAGTTTCAAACAGGTTAAACACTGGTAAAAACAACTACATGCATCCAATTTCAGAAACTCTGGGAAGAAAAATACCACCAAAATAAGGGTAAGTTAGCAGTAAGGAGTATGTCAGAAAAAGTGAATGGCAGTGTGTTTGTGACAGCAAAACAAAAAGGCAATCTGGACCTGCTTCACCTCCCCAAATGAAATACATTCTAGATCCCACAGTGATGTGGGCTCAGACCTTTTAGAGGTACCCAAAATGGTGGCTAAAATGAAGCAGCTTTCTATACCTCTGAAAGCACAGTTGGCAGACACTAAGCTGTAAAGGCTGACAGTTGATCTACTGGAGGAAAGCTTAAGCAGATGGAATAGAAAAATTTGTTTCACTGACTATGTAAAAGATACAAAGAATGAGACGTGTATTAAGAGTTTAGATACGTATTAACTCCTGAAGGATGGCTTTTAAAAGCAGAAAGAAAGAGGTTAATAGCGAACAGTCAAAGAGCATGCTTCCCATTTTCCTTAGAAAATACTATTTTTTCTAAAGGCAAGAAGTAAAAAAACCTATGATAAACTCTCAAGTATAATGATATTCCTTGTTACTTACTGAGGTTTTCAGAACAGATCCAGATAGTGAAGTATTGCTGAGTTTCTTGAGACAAACGCATCCCCTCCATTATCTGCTGTACAGTAGTATTGTTTCCATGTTTCAACTCAACGGAACGATAAGACCCATCCATACGATAAATACGTGCCTTTTCATACTACATAAAAATTAAAACATTATTAAACAACTTGTTAAAATCCTTTCTGTTGGTGCTTCTGGAGAGAAAAGCAATTTTACCATACTGCTGAGAATAAGAACATAGCACAACTCCTGCATATTTACTATTTATCAGAACTGCTTGTTTCATGTCCTACACAAGTCCTTATACTGTGCTTTTTACCCCAAGAAAGACCTTATTGATATTTTGAGGACTTCATTTCTGTTGAACTTAAAGGCAAGTAGGCATTTAAAGCTCCCTGAGAGATTTGGGCTCAACTGCCTATGCATAGCCTGCAATGTCCACTTCACTATTATTGACAAGTTATGAATTATTCCTTTTTATTAGACTATACTAAAAGACTTCTTAAAGGGAAACACTACCCTTTATACAGAGCCCAGTACAATAATAATACACTCTCAATGAAGATCTTTTGCAGTTCTGTAACAGAACTCCAATAGCCTTCACTGAATTGCATGTGGGCTCAGAGTATGCCTCCTGAAAGACGTACTTAAACATAAATCATGTGCTGAAAGCATATACACACAAGTCATAAATCTATGAAACGTCTTGTTTTCATCTCTCTAACAGGTTAATGTTTCAGCTGCTTGAATCAAAAAGTTGCAGGAATCTGTTATTTCCCTTCTTCAAATCTACTCAGTGGTCAAGAACTGATTCCTAAAATCTTCTGGAAAGATTAATGCCTTGGAAAATGACAGCTTATTGAAAATGAGACTGGATGGAAAACAGTCTGGTTTTGCTGCAGTAGTCACTGTGACTTCTGTTTAAGTGTTTGTTTTTTTTTAACATTTTAATTCAATAGTAGTAAGGGACAACACAGTATCACCTATTATGCTGTGAAATCTACTTGAAATATGTGTATTAGTGTTTTAGAGTCATTAGACACACATCTGCCGTTCCATCAACTGCATAAGAAGATCCCTAAAATACAGGATATCAATTCCTTCATTAACTGTTTTGGAAGACTCATTCATACACAGTGAAATTCAGATAATTTAAAACATCTTGAAAAATCGACAGGTTTACTGCCACCTACCTACAGAGACACAAATTACACCTGGAGTCAAAAAAAAAAAAAAAAAAGAAAAGAAAAAAACCAAGAGGTTTTATCTCATTTGGCTAATTTTAAATCTACTTCAGGATGAAAGGAATCGCATCATAAATTTTGTTTACTCTCCGGCTAGATCTCCACTGACTGCCAAGGAAGCTTACACCGACTAAGTGATGTAAAGCTTATTCTGCAGAAGCCTACATTTACCCAACTCCTGTTTAACAACTTGTAAGATGACAATGCAAAGAAAGCTGATGGTTGTATGACCAAAAATAGACATAAAATCAGTAGCTGATGTGATGCTCCTACAAATAAAATATCATGTTTGAAATCTTAAATGCATTTCTTGAGCAATAAACATAGAAACATTTAAAGACACAAACTAATTTACACTAACAATTTCAGTACACTGCACGTTTCCAATAACAGCTATACATGAACCTCTCTCTTCTACAAGTTTAGGTGTAAATTAAATACAAACTTTAAACAATTTAGAAAATAAGCTCATACAGGCTTATTTATGGCTTCCTTCAGCAGTTTTGCAGCTTCTTCCCACTCATTTTGTTTGTTCTCTTCACAGACATTCAGTGGAGATCTTCCTTGTTGATCAGTAATGTGCTATAAACAGAAACAGAAACACCAGTAATAGTTTTCGCTGGAGATAGGTAAACACGCACACATTTTTTGAGATAATTAAAATCCCTGATCTTAGTGCTCAAACACTGAACTGACAGAAAATGGGAAAAGTAGCAGTAATGAAAAATAGTTAACCATTATTTTGTAATCTCTCAACAGTATCAGTGTGCTTACACACTGTGATCTGGACAAAACATTCCACATACACACCTTAGCAGCTGTTGCTAAAACTGCTATTTCTATACACAAACAGAACTTACTCTGTCAATTTCTGGATGATTTAGTAGAATTTGTACTATTTCAGCATGCCCACCTCCAGCAGCAAAATGAAGAGGAGAACTGAGCTGGCCGTTCAAAAGATTGGGATTGCACTTCCCCTTCTCCAGGAGCATTCGAGTGGCTTCAACTTTTCCATACCTGAAGACAGGTTTAAATCGGAACAGACACAGCAAACATGTTTTTTCAGATAGTCATAAATATGGAAAGTGTATTTCCATGCTCTAAAGTTTTCAACTTTGAAATGACACCAAAGACAATGGAACTTTGGTGAGTTTGTAGAAATTAGTATCAGTTCTGTACTTCTTTGGTAACCATTGGTCTAGTAACCATTCATGGGATTCATTACAGGCAAGCCAAACCTTGCTTTAAACTAGCTAAATTTGGGTAGTTGCAGCATTTAAGTAATAGCAAAACAGAGTTCAGCCTTGCCTGAAAAAATCCCAAAACATAATCGTGTGAGAATCACAGTAAAGCTTCTGATTGTCATGCAGATGGATCCCAAGGACTCTTAAGCCTCACACTGGTAAATGTTGCATGTACTACCTATGCAAACTTTCTGACAAACACTAAAAATCAAGTAAGTTGGGTTGTGGGTTTTTTTATAACCAAGTTTGATTTTCATGTTATTCGTATCATCAGACTCCACAATAAATGCAAAGACTAACTTGAACAAAGATAAAACAAAAGCTTTCTTACAACTGAGGAAAGTTCTCAAGCACTTAGATTAAATCATCACAGAGTTATAGTCAGACAAGTTGACCTCTGTAGACCACCTAGTCCAACTTCCCACTCAAAACTTGACTGTCACCAAAACACGCTGTACTGTAAAACTGCTCACAGACTTTAACCAACAAAGACTGTAAAAGTTACCACACTAAACTAGACCTAGTATCTGCAAGAAGAATTAGAACAGGTGCTTCAGGACAGATACAGAAGGCAAGAAGTGTTTCATGATACAATCTCCACACCTGGTCTCCTCTGAAACCATTCAGACTGTAATTACCTCAAAACCTGAAGCAATCTTTCTCATCAGAAAGTTGACACTAACATAAATTAGAGTCAAAGTGTAAAAAGTCTAGAGAGGTTCTGATTTCTCATTTTTTGAGTCTGTATAATAAATTACAGAAATAATTTACACTAAAGAATCATGACAGCAAGAATATATTTGATTGGCAAAACTATATTCATCTGACTCACCAGCATGCATAATGGATAGGTGCCCAGTGGTCACTGTCTAACTGATTAACAGAAAACTTTTTATCCAGAAGGTGGCTTAGTAAATCAGAGTCGCCTTCACAAGCACTGCGATGGAGAGGGAAATCATCTACCCACTGGTGTTCCCTATGAATTAAAACAGTAAACATGAGGAAAACACAGTTCAGAAGTATTCCAATAGTTGAGAACACTGACTTCTTTAAAATTAGTAATATAGCACTAACTACATGAAGAATAAAAATGAAGCTCATGCAGTTAAATTGTGCCAGTATTCATACAACTAGATTTTTTGTCATGCAGTAGTCAAGCCACAGCTGTATTCATTATGCTAAGAAATGCTTCTCTAACATTTACAATTTAAACCTTTCTTGATCTGTCCTTTAATTGCTGTTTCAGTACATAGAGACTTCAAACAAAATATTTTTAAATATGTATTTATACAGTAACGTCCCACAGTAACAGGAATCTCATTCTGATCAAGTCTACCAAGTACTACTGTCATAAACAAAATTATCCATTAATGAAAAAGTAATGTAACATAATACTTGTCCTCCGTGACGCTGCTCATGCTACGTTGCCACTTTTCTCTTTTAGGAATCTGAATCTTTGAATAGTCTGGGGCTCCAAGACCAAAGTATGGATTTATTACCACTTTGTCAACCTGCAAAGACATAATTTAAACACAACTGAAAAAGTATCTTCCATAGATTTTGCTGAACAATCCTCCATCCAGGCTGGGTATTCTCTTGAAACCAAATTTCAATAGTAACATTTTATAATTAAAGAGAATTATGTTCAAATGTAAGGATTTGAAAACCATTTAGCAGTCACTGTGCAATAAAGAATTCTGATTAAACATAAAGCACATATTTGTATCAAGTAAATGAACTGTAAAACTGTGTGTTTCATGAATATAAAATGAAAATATAACTCTTACCCTATTAGTATACTGAAGGTCAGAGCCAAACAAAGGATTGTAGATACACATATCTGCTTTCTCCAGGGCCAGCATTTTACTCTTTATTTCCAGGGCAGTATAACCCATGTGCAGTGAGCTCTCTGTTTGACCAGGTTCTGTAGCATAGGCAGGGTTTATTACATTCGTTTTGATTCTCTCAAGAGGAGATGGTCTGAATAAAGCTGGGATGGAGTGAGACTGGGTGTGCCGCTCATCCAACCACCTGCAGGAGAGAATGGGCAAGTGATTAATTTTTGGGTAGAAAAGGACTATTTTGGTCATGCCTGCCCATTATTCTGTTTAATTAAGGGCTGCACTTATGATAATCGGCCATTTCAATAATGATTATTATTATAATGTGTACAGCCAAATTTACAGGACTAAATTAATCCTCAAATGTGAATTTTTTTTTTAACCAAATGTAGTTAAGCAAATACATTTGCTCAAACATATTTCCTGAAGACTCTCAAAGAAAATGAAATTATAAGCTAAGGTAAGAGTTTAACAGTGGTTATACTCAAAACACTTAACCACACTAACATGTCACAATTTTGCTTACTTTCAGTTTATCAGTATTACTTCCCTCAACATACAAATTTTGAAATATAAAGCAGTTTTTTAAAGGATGAGTTGAAGTTTCAATATCTATGCTTCTAATTCACGTGTTTCACTAGGGAGAGACAGGAAGAGGCAAAAAATCAGAAGGTCTCTTTCACATTTGCCTTTTCACAAAGCTGTGAAGGTTATTCTTTTAAGTATACTCCTACTGACAGTACAGAAGGGCTTTAGAGCCCCCTTACTCTGAGCTAGTGGTCAGCATGGCATACCTGCTGTATTTTTCCTGCCAGGAAACACAGGGCTCAGGACAAGTTATTCATCTCAGCTTTTGGATAAATGTATTTTCACCAAATTGCTAAATTATTTTACTTAAAAAGTGCCCAGTTCAACATTACACTAAGGACCAGGTTTGTATTTAGTTTTTTACACATTCTCACAAGCTTTGAGTACAGAGCATGTACTCTGCTAGAATACAATAAATTCCATTTAGTGATTTAGCCTGGAAACACAGTAAGTACATGCCTTGGAAAGATAGATCCACTGACAGACCACTTGGATCCACTGACAGGCCACTGTCCCAGAACCACATGTAAGCACGGCAGAGCATGGCCTGTAGTTCAATGCATGTGCTTAGGCCTGGATTTTTAAGTCCCAGATCCAAGCCATCATGTGCTGCAAAATCTGTATTACCTTCACTTACAGTCCTGCTAGGAAGGAGGACTGTAAAACTGGTCATTACACTATAAACATCCTCTTGTCCCTCTGAAGTATTTTCAGGCATTTTCTCTACATAGTTGGTAAATAGGTTAGTTATGGCAATTTGAATCTTTGGGAAGTGCGTTTCAGACTACATACATAGAGAATAATCAATATAAAAGATTTTTTATTATATTTCCAAGGCTTCTCTCATAAGGCTGTAAGGCTCATAACACATTTTAAGCAGAGATGGAATACATGGAAATAGCAAAATTCTACTATTAAACTGTAAAAATCCTGCAATTTTAGGTAGTAGCCTCTAACTTAGAATTTTTCATTAGTCTGGAGTTTCAGCTAACTTCATTAATGCAAATAAGTTCATACATAAGTATGTCTGGTATTTCTTTGTTAAGGGTACCTAAGAAAGACTAAAAGCTGCTTACATATTCAATTTTCAAACTACTATAAACCTGGCTAAACAAGTAATCACCTTTCTGAAAGTTAATTCCCTACTGCAAATTCATTTGTATGGCTGGGAAAGATACACTCCCTTTCTATAAGGAGGTTTAATTTAAATGCAAATCTTAATGGTATACAATTAACAGGGTATTTTTAATATACTCTGGCAAATACTCTTAAAGATGACAATTATGCCATTTACAGAAGATTAAACATTACTATTTTATGTGGTTTTACAAAACATTCATTGTAAGCAGGAACCTCCAGAAAGACACTTGATTTAGATAAGCACACCACTCAAGTTTGCTAAAAAGATTTACAGAAAGAGTTTGAAATTTGAAGTCAAGGTTTCAGCTTCTGATTAACATGAAGAAAATAACATAGTATCACAATGACTTCCTTCTTAATCACAAGAAGGCTATAAAAACTGTGTACTACATCTACAAATTATCTTGTTTAACTTCTATTTTAATGTATGTTTACAGATGGCATTTCTTACTTATCCAAGGCAATTAACATTTTTGCAGTAAGCGTAGCAAAATGGGTGCTGGATTCACTGCAGACTCTCATGATGTCTTGTAAACAATAGAACACAGGGCATCCAGGGCTGTAAGCGTATTTTGTATTATCTAAAAAGGAAACATTCTTAAGACACATCAAAGAGAAGAAAAATCATATTTTCCCTTCTGCAACTTTGTAGTTACACATTCATAGCCAACTGAGAGCATATTCTAACTTTAGACTAACTTAATGTTTTCCAAATGGCAATTACAGTATCACAGTATGCTAGAGATTGGAAGGGACCTCAAAAGATCATCTAGTCCAATCCCCCTGCCGGAGCAGGAACACCTAGATAAGGTTACACAGGAATGTGTCCAGGCGGGTTTTGAATGTCTCCAAAGAAGGACACTCCACAACCTCCCTGGGCAGCCTGTTCCAGTGTTCTGTCACCCTCGCTGAGGAGAAGTTTCTTCTCAAGTTTAAGTGGAACCTCTTGTGTTCCAGTTTGTACCCACTACCCCTTGTCCTATCATTGTTTGCCACTGAGTAGAGCCTGGCTCCATCCTCGTGACACTACCCCTTTATATATTTATAGACACTAATAAGGTCACCCCTCAGTCTCCTCCAAACCATAGAGACCCAGCTCACTCAGTGTTTCCTCATAAGGGAGATGCTCCACTCCCTTAATCATCTTAGTTGCCCTGCACTGGACTCTCTCCAGCAGCTCCCTGTCCTTCTTGAACTGAGGGGCCCAGAACTGGACACAATATTCCAGATGCGGTCTCACCAGGGCAGAGTAGAGGGGAAGGAGGACCTCTCTCAACCTACTAACCACCCCCCTTCTAATACACCCCAGGATGCCATTGGCCTTCTTGGCCACAAGGCCACAGTGTTGGCTCATGGTCATCCTGTCGTCCACTAGGACCCCCAGGTTCCTCTCCCCTACACTGCTCTCTAACAGGTCGTTTCCCAACCTATACTGGAACCTGGGGTTGTTCCTGCCCAGATGCAGGACTCTACACTTTCCCTTGTTATATTTCATCAAGTTATTCCCTGCCCAACTCTCCAACCTGTCCAGGTCTTGATGGAAATTACATCCAATCCTTAAGTAACAATTCACAACTCAACAGGGTAGCCTTAAAAACTGTCAAGTGTTCAGTTACTTTTCCATCAGTGTGATCAGATTCATCTGAGGAATTAATATTAAAATGTATACTGCTGTCAAAAAGAAGTAGGACTCAGGACTAGAAGAGGTATTTATATATTGGCAGTTACACAACGGTATTTATTTGATAGCTTTTATCCCTAAGGCCTATCATTAATGCAAAAATGAAGGTTTCCCCAAAATCACAGAGGCATTTTCTTGAGGCTTTTTTTTTTTCCTGACAAGCAATTTACTTTGCTTTCTACAGATTTAATTTACCATTCCTTATTCAAACCTGTTTACAGACTTCAATAAGCATTCTTCTCCAAGTAAAGAACAGCGAACTGTATAAGATGTCTTTCTCACACTTGCATTCAGTAAATTCTTTGCATGTTTTGAAACATAATCAACCGAACAAACACAGCTTAAAACGGAACTGTGCTATCGTTACAGAAACGAAGGCAATACATTACAAACAAGGGTTTTTTTCCTTAACTTTAAGTAACTTTTTCAAGTTTTCAATCATACAGAGAGAGGTTTCCACCTAAATGCAACTTTTAATGTTTAAAATACAGAAAATGTCATCTATCATATTCATAAAAATTCTTAATAAACCTTGAACTAAACTTCTGCTAAAATGGATGCAACTTCAGAAATTATGCTCAACATTACCTTTCACAACAGTTGGAACAATGTAAAGTGATGCCTCCTGGCCTGCCTTCTCCCCATCAAGAGGAAACTTCTTCATTAACACTACACGCTTTCCTAGCACAGTATTAAAAAAAGACCAAAAATCACTGATTAACCAACAAAACAAACTGTGTAGAGTTGGCTCTGAAAGCTCACCAAATCTAATCTTCCTAATTTCTAAGAAGAAAAAAATATTGTAAGATATTAAGTAAATCAAGCTAAGAAAATCTACATACATACCCATTAACATGAAAAATTACATGACTGCACCCCTTCTTTCATAGCAACTTTTCTATACCCCTGATGTTTTGCAGCTTTCACTCCCCAAACCACCTATCTTGAAGTAAAACAAGGCTCCTTCTGAAATAGGAAAGCACAGCTGCGTCTCTATTGCGTGTTAGGGTGAATGCTTTTTTCATATAGGGGTATGACGGTATCTTCCATGTTATCCTCCCTTTCACCCTTACAGAATTCAGCATTTTGTTTGTTTTTCTGACCTCAACTACATTTTTTAGCAGTGGCCGTACTACGCTGTGCATATTAATGCTTGGGGCCTCTGTGCAAGTCAATTTAAAACCCTCTAAACTGTGTAAGAAACAGATTTTGCTTTTACGTGGTATTCCTCAATGTGTATTAAGGCTGTTATCTTTGCTGCTCAACTAGCTTTATTAGGTCCATCCAACTCCAGTCACTGCCACCCACAACATTTATGCAGCGAGCTGTTTCTTTTCTAAACGGTTAGCACTGCATAGTCTTGTCCGTGCTGACAACTTTCCCAGTATAACTTTGCTTACAAAGCAGAGATGAGGTACACACACGCAAAAAAAGCGCTTTAGTCAGTATGGTTTATACCAATCTGGAAATTAAATGTGCTGGGTAAAACAATTTTGTCAGCACAAGCATGAGGTTCGTTCCCAGAACAGCTATGCAAAAACAGTGAAAAAGAAAATGTACTAATCAAATTATATCTGTAATACAGTTATGTCAGAAATACTTTCATTTAAATACTGTCTACTGAATAATGCTGTCTTTAGAACAGACTTTAGAGGTGATCAGTTCACTAGTTCATATTTAGGATAAAATTAAGGATTAAAAAGCTACTACAATCTGGTTTACCAAAGTTCAGCCGTAAATCTCAAATTGAGGTGAAGAAGTAGTGAAGACAAGCAAAGTTTCACTTTATAAAGCAGTTATAGAGCTGGAAGTAAAGGGAAACAAAGGTTTTAGCTGTATAGTTGCAATTTTTTTTTTCCCCATGAACCTCAAAACATACTTTATTTTTTAAAAAACTAATTTCACACTTTTGCATAACCTTTCCACACCCATTTAATTTTAAGAATATTTTTACAGAGCTATCAACAACAGATGAGATTAAAATGTTTTTACCTTTAATACCCTGATTGGCTGGTGAAATTGGTTTGGTGGCCTCTAACACATAATCCAAGATGCTCTGGGTTATCTCAGTGCCTCCCTGTAGTTTAGTTTCCAGCAAAACTTTCTTTCTTTTTTTCTTTTGGCCTTCAATGGGAACTTCAAGCAACAAAATCTTTCAAACAATAATGAAATCAAAGGAGTTTTAGTACAACTGAAACAAGCACAGAGGTTTGTTTTGTTGTTTGTTTTTTTTGGGGGGGCAGGGGGAAGAATGGGAGAGGAATTATTGTACCACTATAAAAGCAGTAACAAAATTCAGGAAGTACTGAATGTGGAGAAGCAGGATGTGAAGTCAGAATGACCTCCTTAACTGTAAGGTTAAAGACAAAAAGACAAGGCTGCACCCTTGTGCTGAGCAGCCCACAGGGCAAAACGCCCAGAAAAGAAATGAAACACAAAGATATTTCAAGACTGCAAAGTGTTCAAATACCATAAAGATGGGGCAATGCATAGCAGGTATATGACATACATAGACATTATTTAAATACACTTATTGTCAAATTTAATTTTCTGCTACAATATATTTACTGTAATTTATTATTTTTGTAAGTTAATAAATTAAAAAATATAGTTTTACTTCATAGGATTTAGCTCGATATTCCCGAGAATTCAGGCTAGCAGTATTTTTTGGACGAATCACAGCAACATACGCATCTCCAATGCTTTCTGGGTTTCCCATCTCTCCTTCTTTTACCACTGGAAAGAATGAATAAACAGGAAGTAAAGGGCCAGTTGATAAAAATTAAAAGAAAGATAATCCAACAGCGCACTGAACTTCAGGATGCAGGAATCCTGCCCACCAATTCTTTCCGTTATTCATTTATTTGTCTTTAGCTGGGGAAATACCAATGGTTGCTATAATTCTGTTTCCTTTTAATGAAAGGGGGAAATCCTATATCACATAGATTTAATACAAATAATCCTGTTCTCTAACCCACTTTTAAAATAAAAATAATGGTTGGGTTCTTTTTCCAGTTTGTAACTATTTTTCCCCAATTTGCAAACCAGACAAAAGGCCAAAGAAATTTAGCACTCTTAAAAATATATGAAATTTAAAAAAGAAAACCATTCTAAAGTGACAAGCACTGTAACTTACAAAAGCGCTGTAACAAAGGACTGCATTTCTGAGTTCCACAGGGATTTCAAGAAAGTACCTGATTTTCCAATCCCTTCCCCGAAGTAGAACACAATCTCTACAGCCCTAGTAACTAAACCGACAAAGCCACGCTGCAATATGGATTCATTTACTTTGTTTTACTTCAGTGGGACTGCAAACTTAATTTAAAGAGTTTTTGAAGGAATACATCTTCAGTTTTTGCAAAAAAGGGCAGAGGTTTTTAGATTTAAGGTAAAAGTTCCCTTTCCGTTTAACCCAAAGTGACAATGCCTGCAATTATAAAACTTCATGAAAATGGAAAAGGGAAACCTCCTACAGCTAAATCACTTCACTTATCAAATTTGAGGAAAAAGGTCTTATCTGGCCATTAACACCTTCCAGGTAATCATTGTCCTCATATGCAAATAAACCTCCTTTCATTCCACATCATCAAACAAGCACATACTTTCTGCAGTTTAATCCCTCCACAAGATATTTAAAGTTACTGTTTCTAGCTTCTTCACCTCTTCTAGGAGAAACAGGTCTTCAGATTCCCATGCCCCTAGTCCATCCAGTATTTTTGCTGGGATCAGACTACCTGAAAACGTATGAAAAAAAAAACAAATCAAAACACACAAAACAAACAAAAAAAAAAAACCAAGAACCCAACATAAATAACAGCATGCACATTTTCACTTTCAGTTTAGATAAATGCATTAGTTAGATGACTTAACGATAGTATGTAAACAGTAATGTCCAAATAGAAGCATCTATTGATTTACATTACAGTAGCATCTAGAAACATAAAATCAGCTGTGTCCCGAGTTGTGAGAGATCATACTTTGGGTTATTATAAGTTTTGAAAGGAAGAAGAAACAACCATCCCTTAGAGGCAGCTGGGAAAGGCATGCTTTCTTGGTTTCCTTAGGATATATAGGTTTGGGTCACAGGCTTGTGTGGAGAAAAACTGCACAGGGAGGGTGGTAGGTTACGATGGGGCAGGTGAACTCCCTCTGATACTGCCATGCCTTAAACCCTGAGCGGGGTGAGGATGCTTGGAAAGGTAGCCCAGAGAGCTGCGATCTAACTCCAGAAACCGAAACAGAGAATGAAGAGGGGTGGAGTTGCAAAGATGTGACAATAAAGATGCCCAGCTTCAGAAGGCAAAATGCTTCCCCGTTCCAGCGGACACAAGTCTGGAGAATATGCCTCAGCCGCCGCCGGCCCTCCCCGCCTCCCACACCCCCGCCGCTGGCCCCCACTCGCGACCACACCACCCCGCAAGAAAGACCATCCCGGCCCGCAGTGCGCAGGCCCCACCACCAAAGAGGGGACCGGCCTCCCCCGGAGAAGCACAACGGCCGGGAAGCGACCCTGCACCGCCAGGACCTCCCGCTCCTGCAGCAGCGGCCACCCCGCCACTTCGCGCCTCACGACCGAGAAGCGCCCCCCTGAACTTTCCTGGTCGCGCCCTGGAGCCGGCCGTGTACCGGGACCTCTGGGGCGGTGCTCACACCGCAGCCCAGCGGAGTGGGAAAGGCTGCCGCGTCCGCGGGACCGCCCCTCCGGGGTGACGGGCAGCGCCCCGGCCCTTCCGCTCGTTGCCTCCAACTCTCCCTTACCTTTCTCCGTGATGCCAGCCGTCATCTCTCCCAGCGCATTCTCTCGCCTCACACAGCGCCCAAGGCCCCGCGCCCGCGATGCGCCTCGTCTTGTCCGGCTCCGCCCCGCCCCATCCCCGCCCCGCTCCATCCCCGCCCCGCTCCCTCCCCCCGCTCGGCTGATCCGCTTCCCGTCAGAGCCCCGCGGCCCTCGGCTGCCGATGAGTTTCCGGGTCGGCGGCCTGAACTTGTGCTGCCGTCGCCGCCAGTTGTTGACCGCGGGCGGATAAAGAGAGAGGGAGAGAGAGAGAGAGACTAGGCTGTGGGTCGGGAGCATGAGGCTATGCTGGTGGGTGGGGAGGCGCTAAAGTGAGGCGGCTGCCCGGGCTCGGGGAGTGCCGCCGGCAGCTGTCAGCGCCGCCACGCCGCCAGGAGCCGCCGGTGAACAAAGGGGTAGCGAGACGGTGGCAGTCGCAGCGCCCTGCCTGCGCGGAGGGAGCCTCGCCACCGGGCGGGCGGGCACTCCTCCCCGCTGCAGCCGCTGAGGGACTGCCCGGCTGCCCGCATACTGGAGACCCGGCGGAGCGGGCACTCCAGAGGGCGGCGCATCCGGAGCGGAGCGAGGGAGAGGGAAGCAGCCGTTGAGCAAATGGAGGTGCTGAGTGGCGGGCGCGGAGGCGCCGGGAAGGGCCGGGGAGAGCCCCTGTGAGGAGCTGGTGAGTGCCCCGCGGCGCTGGCCGCGATCCCGGCGCCGCCTGTGGAGGCTCGGGTGGGATGCACGGGCCTGCGAGCGGGCGAGATGAGGCGAGTCCGGCAGCGGGCACAGCCGGGAGACTTCGCACATCTGGGCGGTGGCAGCCCGTCGCATCGCGGGTGGGGCGGGACGGGGGCATCTCAGCTCCGTCGGCAGCCGAGGGGAGCGGAGCGGAGGAGGTGAGAGCAAAGGGTGACTCCGGCGTGCGGAGGTAAACAGCCGGTTACCGAGGCTGGCCGTCCGCAGGGGCGGCGACGATACTGGTGTGGGGACGCGCCCCAATGGTCAGGGGTCTGTGGGAAAGTGTAATGGCGGGAGGTGGTGGGCCTTGGGCTGGGTGGTTATGGGGGGAGAGGCCGCCTCTGGCCCAGGTTCCCACAGGCGCCGCGCCCTGCGGTGACGGGGGTCTGTGCCCGAAAACGTCTGGGCTGGGGGCTCCCTCGGCTGGGACCGTGGGGAAGTTCGGAGCTGCCCGATGGCCTGGCTTCGTCCAGCTCCCGCTGTTGAGCCCATGCCCGCCTTGTTCGTAGCTTGGAGATTCTGCCTTGAAGGCAAAAGGGAAGAACTGCGAGTTGCCAGATCGGCAGCATGAGCTGCTGGGCGAGCTGTGGCAGCGTAACCTTCCTTCAGGCTGGGTAACCCCGTCCTGAGCGGTCTGTCGTGAGTAAAATTGAACGCTCACGGTCTCGAAGAAGAAACTGAGTCTTGGTACTGTGACGGTTTTATGTAAGTAGCAGTACCAGTCTCCTAGGCAGGTCTAAACACATACTGGAAATTGAGCGACTTTGGAAAAGGAAGAACAACCTTGATAATTAACGACTGCTCACCCTGTCTTTTATTTACGATTTTCAGATAGTGTGCTGAGCGAATGTGGAGTCACGAAAACATGCTCTGTAGAGTAAGGCACGAATACCACAGCTTAAATTGTTTGCATGCCCCTCTTTATCATTACTAACCGTTGTTGATTGTGCTTTCTTCCTTCAGTGCTTTTCTGTGCTTATGAGTTCCAGAAATGGAGTTTTAGTTGTAGACATAACATCAGTAGGTGTGCTGTAAATAAGCACTTCCCCTAAAGAGAGAGACCACTTTTGAAAGAATTATTAGCTGTAGAGGTTAGCAGTGAGAAGAGACTGTGTCTTCCTTCCACGTATGAGTGTTTCATCCTTACTTTCATCTCTTTCATTTTCAGTATGAAGTGTGATGGTTTAATTTCTCTTTAATCTCGCTTAGGTATATGAGAAAAATACTCTTCCTTGAAGAAAAAAAAGAAAAAAGGCTTTGGTCATAAGGAAAGCAACAGCATTTTTCAGCTTCTGAGAATATGTGGCTTATTTAGTTGGGGTGTCTGCACAGAAGTGAAATGGTAGAATTTATAGCATTTTTCCCCCCCTTTCTCCCCCGGACATGGAAAGAATAAATGCCGTCCTTACAAATAAGAGGCCAAATTACAGAAGAGGCTTCTGGAAACTTTAATTCCAAGACCTTCTGTGGTCCTGCACTCAAGACAATTCCAACTTCAACAAATTTGAGTTTAGTCCTTAAAAGAATAAAATATTTCAGTAATACAATATATTACTCCTGAATACAGATACTAGAAATCTACTAAAAAGCTAAACAGTGTTGGTGGTGCCCTGTCTTTATTTATATATATATATATGCATCTGCAAAATATTATGAATGAAAATTAATTGGAAAAAAAAATAAAAAAGAGCACTGGCACTGTCGTCTCAGTAGGCAAAAGACAATTTAAGCAAGAAAGCTTTGTGCAGTCTCTCCAATTTTTACTTGTGCCATGCACATCTATATAGGACTGGGTAGTGCATATCTAAGTACATGACTAGGTTTATTGTAAAAACATGGACTTTCCTAGACATAGTTATGTATCTGTGTAAATTTACATGTATCTGTTTGTATATGTTCTATCAGGTATACAAACTCCAGAAAATTAAAGAAAACTAAGCATATAAATTTAAAAGGGAATGACTTCTCCAGCTGTCAGCTTTGGTTCAGTGGAACAACTACAAAAAAAAAAAAAAAAAACGAAACATGGGGTTAGAAAATGTCATTATGTCTTTGTTCGCTGTGTAAGATCTTGTTAACACTACTGCTGATTTAATCTGTCCTGAGCAGTTTCTCACCTGCTGCTCTGTGGCACCTCTGCTGTGATTGATTAACACTACATTGTTTTTTGTTTCAGTAAGAGGTTTTTTTTTATTAGCTGTTAACTGGTTTCACTAGCAGGGTTTGTGGTGAGATTTTATTTTTTTTATTTTTGTGGGATTGGGGTTTTTAGGCATTTTGTTGGGATTTTTTTTTAGTCTTTTTGTTGTTTTCTGTATGTGTGGCTTTGCCTTGGGGTTTCCTGTGTGTATTTGGGTTTTTTTAATTATTATTTATTTTAGCTTTACTGTTTAGATGTCATGTAGTTACCAGTTACTTGACTAGTTAATTAACTTCACCTTGGAATCTGAAAACTTGAAGTTGCTCTTTGCAGTTGTAACTGTTGAAGTTTTTCACCTATGCTAAGGTGACTCATGCCAGTAAGAAAGAAAATTGAAAAGCTGGATGTTATGAATATATGTGCTGAACCAGTTATGTTTCTAATCACATTATGGTGTTTGTATAATTGATAATGAAGCATAGCAAAGATCTGTTTTGCTTGAAGAGCAGCCCTGTGGAAATTCTGCAGGGTTAAATATGACACAGAAAGTTGTGTTTTCAACACCGTTATAATCAAACAGTACTTTTACTGCTTTCCCTCCCTTCTCCCAAAATACATGCCACATACTTTTCCATGGAGTGTTACTAAAATCACACATATGCTTACATTTTAGGGGCAGATGATATTTCATGCAAGGTTACATACATTATATTAAAAGTTCAAGATGGAAAGTCTATGTAAAGTTTAAAATCTGCTAGTTTTCTTTGGAACCACTAAATATCTTCCAGATTTTAAGTGGAAACAGAAAAAATAGTCTTTACCGTTGTGGAAGGCCAAGTGCAAGGTCCTCCACCTGGGCTGCAGCAACCTCCAGTGTCAATATGGACTGGGGGATGAAGGGATTGAGAGCAGCCTAGCAGAGGATTGTGGATACTAGTGAATGAAAAATTGGACATGATCTGGCAATGTGCTTTTGCAGCCCCGAAAGCTAATAGTATCCTGGGCTGCATGAAAGAAGCGCGGCCAGCAGGTCAAGGGAGGTGATTCTCTGCCTCTACTCTGCTGTCATGAGACCAAGCCTATCTGGAGTATTGTGTGCAGTTCTGGGGCTTCCAGCATAAGGGCATGGAGCTGTTGGACTGGGCCTAGAGGAGGGCTACAAAAATGGCCACAGGGCTGGAACACCTCTCATATAAAGAAAGGCTGAGAGAGTTGGAGTTACTCAGCCTAGAGGAGAGAAGGCTCAGGGGAGACCTTATAGCAGCCTTTCCGTGTGTGAAGGGTGGTTACAAGAAAGACAAGAGAGAATTATTACCAGGGCCTGTAATGAGAGGACAAGGAACAATGGTTTAAAACCAAAAGAGGGTAGATTCAGGTTGGGAATAAGACACTGTTTTTCACTTTGAGGGTGGTGAGACAGGTTGTCTAGGGAAGCTGTGCATGTCCCATGATTAGAAATGTTCAAGGTCAAGTTGTATGGGGCACTGAGCAACCTGATCTACTGAAAGATGTCCCTGCCCATGGTAGGAGGGTTGGATGTGATGACCTTTAAAGTCTCATTACAACCCAAACCATACTGTGACTTTTTTTTTTCCCTGAGGAATATTAATTTGTCTTCTCTAGTATCAGTAAAATATTATGGTTTGCATTCCAGACTGCCTTAGTTTATATTTTCATATGCATGTGTGTATCTATTCATCTGTCTTATCTCAAAAAATACTTGGAGTGTTGTACAAATAAGCGTAGTAGTAATAGAATAGCTTCAGTTCATTAGTCCAAGAATCATTTTGGAAAAAGATAGATATTAGTCAGTTGCTTTGCTGTCTTTTTCTAAACATGTTTTCTGAATTTCCCTTACTGTCTGTGCTTTGTTAAGAGTACAGTTCTTACTCTCTGCTTGTTTTCAAACTCACATACCTTAAACTGTACTATGAAAATAAAAAAATAAGTGTCTGTGTAAAATCAACCAGCGTTTTCTTTATGGTATGCAGAGGTGGTCTGAGGAAGTAGTTGTTATTGCTCCAATCCTTTTCCTGTATTCTTGATTTTGATAATTGAAAGTAATTTTCAGAAGTTGTAAACATCTGATATATGGATTAACATTTGAAATTCACATTTGTGTGTATCCTTGATTCTGTTGTTTTCCAAACAAGAGAATTGCCATAATTTTAGATAAAACACTTCTTTTGATCTAAAGCTAATTTGTAGTACTGCTAGTATCCTTGAATATTCTTTAAGGGGTTTTGTTGGAGTTAGTTAAGAGGTACTTTCATTTGGTGGTTTTACTTTGATTTATATTTTAATGTGCATAAATTCTGAACTCTGACTGTTGAAGGGTAATTGCAGTAAAAATACAGTAGCAGGTTGTAAATGTATTACTGCAGGGAAATAGAAGGGCCTCTCTGCTGAATGCCTGGGATCATTCCTGGCTTGGGTGGCTTTACAGAGCAGCTGTGTGACAGTGTTGTCTGTGGAGTTCCTCTTGTAACTCTTCTCATTCATTTCTATACTGACTAGGAAGACAAGGGGACAAAATGGATAATCTAAAAGTGAGTTTTATGTTGGTATATAAGCTTGCACCTAGGAATCAATGTTTGCACACAGCCTGCAATATAGTAATGTTATTCTTTAACAATAAGTTAGTGTAGTTTAAATATTACAGTGTGACAATTAGGCAGTGTATTGTTGATTATATATAACATATTTCATATGTACAGGCTTCCATGATGGAGAAAACCTTACTAAACCTCTTGGGGATTTTCCTTACTTAACAGAGTTTCACAGTGTCTTGTGCTTACCATTTTGACATGCATGAGCAACTTGCAGGATGCACAATACAGAGGATTCCCTGTCTTTTTCCTGCCTGGCTAAACACAATGACCTAAGGGGTAGGGGCAGTGGTGACGAGTTCCTGCCTGGTGCAGGAGGTGCATCTCCTGTGTGACTACGCCACCTTCCCAGGTGGCCTTGCATAACACTTACAAGTCTCTGCAAGTGGAACGGAACAATAATTAAGTCAATGGTTCATCTAGCTTGGAGGTGTCACTGAGGTTAAGTCGACCTATGCCCTGCATCAGAACTGCTCCCATAAAGAAGAAAGGTGGGTTATTGTTATAGGAGACCCTGTTCTGCAAACTGGTTCCACTTCTTAGGGAGGTCTCCTGCATCCCTGAGATCCAGGGTTAAAAGATGTGAAGAGAAAACTTCCTACCCTGGTATGACCCTCAGATTATTATCCATTGTAGATTTTTCAGGTAGTCAGCAATGAAGTTGCAGCAAGAAGTCCAAAGGCAGTCAAGACAGACTTTAGGGCTTTGAAATTACTTGATAGGGGATCAGATGCACAGGTAGTGTTTTCCTCTGTCCTTTCAGTTGCAGGGAATAATGAGGTAGGAAACAGGAAGAGCCAGCAGATCAATACCTGGCTCTGAACCTGATGTCACAAGCAAAGTTTTGGGTTTTTTGACCATGGGTCATTTTACTCGACACCAGGCTGGCTGGTGACAGACTGGGTGCCCCTGTCTCAAAAGGGGAAAAGGATCTTTGCACAGGAATTAACAGGGGTAATGAAAGAACTTTAAACTAGCTTTGAAGGGGGAGAAAGGATAAAATGAGTCTCACCAGATACAAGCCTGCGGATGTCATGCCAATGTTTGAGCGATAGTGTGCTAGCAAGGTCCTTCAGTCTGCCGTCTCAATGCAGATAGGGGATGGAAATCCATGCAGCAACAAATACACAAAGGTTATTGATGTGTTAGAAAGCACAAAAGTGCCTGCAAATGGTAATGTAGAAATTAGGGCTTCTCCCCCAAAAAGGTGCTGGTATCAATAGCCCAACTGAAGTGCATCTACACCAGTACATGTAGCATGGGCAACAAACAGGAGGAGCTGGAAGCCATTGTACAGCAGGAAAATGGTGGTATAGGTGCCATCATGGAAACACGGTGAGGTGACTCGCACACCTGGTGTGCTCAGAAGGGATAGGCAAGGAAAGATAGGCATTGGAGTAGACATGTAGGTTAGGGGTTGTCTAGAGCTCAATGATGGCTGCAACAGGGTTGGGTGTTTATGGGTAAGGATCAGGGGAAAGGTCAACAAGGCAGATACAGTGGGAATCTGTTGTAGACCACCCAACCAGTATGAAGAGGCAGGAAAAACATAAGTGGCTGAGAGAAGTCTCACAATTGTTAGCCCTTGTTCTTGTGGGGTGCTTCAACTTACCAGATGTCTGCTGGAAATAAAACAGACAGGAAACAGCGTAGGAAGTTCCTGGAGCATGTGGAAGGTAACTTCCTGACAGAGCTGGTGAGGGAGCTAACTAGGGAAGGCACCCGCTGGACCTGTTGTTTGTGAACAGGGAGATTTGTGGGTGATGTGAGGGTTGGAGGCTGTCTTGGGCACAGCGATCATGAGATTATAGGGAAGGAGGGTTAGTCCACCTTAGACTTCTGGAGGGCAGACTTTGGCCTGTTTAGGAGACTGATTGACAGAGTCCCTTGGGAGGCAGTCCTGAGGGCAAAGGCGTTCAGGAAGGCTGGACATTCTCCAAGAAAGAAATCTTAAAGGTGCAGGAGCAGGCTGTCCCCATGTCCTGAAAGACAGACTGGTGGGGAAGAAAACTGGTGGCCTGGCTGACCAGAGAACTCTGGCTGGAACTCAGGAAAAAAGGAGAATTTACGACCTTTGGAAGAAGAGGCAGGCAACTCAGGGTGACTACAGGATGTTGTGAACCTTTGTGGGGAGAAAATTAGAAGGGCTAAAGCCCAGCTAGAATTTAATCTGGCTACTGCCTTCTTAAAAAGTTTCTATAAATACAACAAAAGGAAGGCTAAGGAGAATTTCCATCCTGTATTGAATGTGGGGAGAAATAGACTAACAAAGGGTGATGAAAAGGCTGAGGTACTTAATAACTTCTTTGCCTTAGTCTTTTATAGTAAGACCAGCTTACAGTAAGTTGTTCTGTAGGTACCCAGCCTGCTGAGCTGGAAGACAGGAAGCGGAATGCAGCCCCCATAGACCAAGGGGAAATGGTTAGCTATCTGCTATGGCACTTAGACACACACATCTATGGGGCTGGGTGGGATCTACCCAAGGGGACTGAGGGAGGTGGCAGAAGAGCTCGCCAACCCACTTTCCATCATTTATCAGCAGTCCTGGCTAATTGGGGAGGTCCCAGTTGACTGGAAGTTAGCAAATGTGATGCCCATACAAGAAGGGCTGGAAGAAGGATCTAAGGAGCGTCAGCCTGATCTTAGTGCTGGGAAACTCATGCCGAGTGCCATTACATATACAGGACAACATGTACAGGACAACCAGATGATCAAGCCCATTCAGCATGGGTTTATGAAAGGCAGGTCCTGCTTGACTAACCTGATCTCCTTCTGTGACAAGGTGACCCACTTAGTGGATGGGGGAAAGGCTGTGGATGTTGTCTACCTAGACTTTAGTAAAGCCTTTGACAATTTCCCACGACAGTCTTCTGGAGAAGCTGGCTGCTCATGGCTTGGACAGGCATACTCTTTGCTAGGTAAAAAAACTGGCAGAATGGCCAAAAAGTGGTGATGAATGGAATTAAATCCAGTTGGTGGCGGGTCACAAGTGGTGTTCTCCAGGGCTCAGTGTTGGGGCCATTTCTGTTTATAATCGTTATCAGTGATCTGGGTGAGGGGAGCAGGTCCAAAGGAGAGCAGTGAGGCTGGTGAAGGATCTGGAGAGCAGGTCTTATGAGGAATGGCTGAGGGAAGTGGGGTTGTTCAGTCCGAAGAAGAGAACGCTGAGGGGAGACCTTACCACTTTCTACAGCTACCTGAAAGGTTGTAGTGAGGTGTATGTTGGTCTCTTCGCCCAAGTAACAAGTGATAGGGCAAAAGGAAGTGGCCTCAGATTGTGCCAGGGGGGGTTTAGGTTGGATATTTGGAAAAATTTCTTCACCAAAGGGTTGTCAAACATTGGAACAGGCTTCCCAGAGAAGTGGTGGAGTCACCATTCCTTGAGATATTTAAAAGATGTGTAGTTGCGGCACTTAGGGACATGGTTTAGTGGTGGACTTGGCATTTCTAAGTTAACAGGTGGACTTGATCTTAAGGGTCTTTTGTAACCTAAATGATTTTATGATTCTAACTTCTGTAGTGTAGTCTGCCATGCTATATAGCATTCTTGGAAGTAGAAATTTAGTCATTGGCCTCTACTCCTCTATATCTCTTTGCTGCATTTAGATTTTCTTTTCTCTCCAACAAAAATAATGACAAATAAAAGGTACTCAATTTTGACATGTGCTGTTACTGTGAAAATAGCACCCTAGAAGCTTGCAAGTAAATAAAAAGACTTTTGGAAATATTGCAATCCCCAAGTTCCATGGAATAAAGACCGTCATGTGGTAACCAAATGGTGTATATTCATTTTAAAGGAGTATTTTTAAATTGCTGTGAACCACTTAGCCCTTGCTTTGTAATAGAGGCTGTGGTTAAATAACACAATCTAGGCATTTCCAAGTCGCCATGCTATTTTGAGTGAATCCTTAAGTTTGCTGGAATGATCTGAACTATTCCATCTATATTTACAGTTTATGGTCTGTCAGGCATAGACATAGCCCTCTCTCACTTTCTGAAACAAAGAGCAGTTTAGAGGAAAAGATACAGAATAATCAATTTCTGGATCATCTGCAAGACTCTATACAGTACAAGTCGGTTTGAGAAACTTGACTTCTGGTGGCTGGACAATACAAAAGAACATAGAGAGAATTGGTTTGCTATCAAAGAGACCAACTGGTTGTAGGTTATTCACTGTATTAAGCAAGAAAGTAGGGTATCACCACTTGTATACATCCTACATATAACTTTGAGAAACTCTTGAAATTTTGGGGCATTTTTTCTGTAATCTGGAGTAAGTTCTTAAGTGTGTTGGTGTTTTTTTCAGGAGTCACTGTTGGAGGTAGATAATAAATGCTTATTGAAGGAAAGCTCAATTCCTTACTTTCCAAAGTAAGATACTAAAATACATTTAATGGAGGCAGATTTCTTTCTTCAGCTAGTATTTCTAAATCTCATGCACTTAAATCCTTTTCCATTTATGCAAGTTAAGAAAGATATAACATTGATAGGAGGTTTATATCCTTGAACCATGAAGGCTACTAATGTTGGTGTTTGTGTTACTTCTCTTCTGTACAGTCTCTGCCATATCTTGTATTTGCTGTTCTACCTTAGTGTTGTGTTTGTATGTACTCTGTATTTACTTACTTAATGTTCTAGCTTCTAAATATTTGTTCCTATTTTCTTACTTTTCTTTTTTCCATCCTTTCGCCCTTATTTTTCTGATTGTTTTGGTTTTCATTGTAGTCTCGTATCTCTTGAAGGAAACGTTTGTTTCTTTTGTAGACAATATAAATGGCTTGTAGTTTCCAACTGCTTTTGCAGAACATTTTTTATGGAATCAAGATTTTCTTCAGCATCATCTGCTGTGATAATTGCTGGTATGTTGTGTTATGCCTACCTGATGCCTCTGTCTCATGAAGTTAATTGCGTGAGTGACACCTTTTTAGACATGCTGTGGTGTCAAGGTTGGTTGGTTGTGGTGGGTTTTTTTGACCACTGTTAATGAATTAACACTTCTGTGCAAGTAGAAATTCTAAACAATTCTTGACAGATGAAAACATAAGAAGAGACATACAGTCTTGAATAGGCTGTGAAGCAAAGCGCTAGCAAGAAATAAGATAAACTAAGGGAAAATTAAAGTCAAGTGGTCAAGTTCCTATGCGAATGCCAACCTGAACTGAAATTTAACTGTAATTCACATAGAATTAGAGGTTATAGAGAGGAAACATAATATTGTTTCGAGCTGGTTTGACTGAGACTCTGATGTCAGCTAGCGCGGTAACCTGTCACAACTTACTTGAGAAGTGGTAAAAGCATGATAGTCGCTAACTGTGAAAATTCTTAAGCAGTTTGATTCTATGCTAATTGTCTTAAGCAGTTCAAATACTACTTTTGAAAAATGCGCTATAGGAGTGTTGGTGATCTCCCCCCACCCCTTTTTCCTGTTTTTTTTTTTTTCCCTATGAAAGATGGTTCAAGGAAAGATACAGTTTTGGAGTTTATTTCAAAACAAAGCAGTTTTTTCAATGCCATTTCTGGGAAAATACGCTTAAAGTTTACATAATGCTGATCATGTATATACTCATGGCATATTTCTTGACTGTTTTATATACTCTGTATTCAGTTGCAGTTAAATATAAACGTAAGCTGGAAACTGATTCTCTGCACCAGGTACTTCACCGGATTGTCATCACTCTTCTTGGAATTTAGCATAGAAAAGAATTAGATTTTTCTAGTTTATAAATATAATTTGGCTTTTAAAATAGGCCGTGCTTGTTCTTTCAAGGTACTTTAAACAACTGTGGGAACATCATGTCCTGTTTGCATGCAGCTGGTTTTGGTCCTGATTGTAAATTACTGCAAATGAAATTATTTGGTGGAGAAAATTGTGTTTGTTATATTTATTAGTTTGAGCTGTGTTTACAGTCCACTTAAGCCCTCCTCTTCAGAGAGCTGTCACAGATGTTAATTAGGGTAGTAATATCCCCCCACCTCTTTTGTTTTGACTGGACCTTTAATAGGAATTTTGAAGGTAAAGTTAAAAATTATATATTTCCATGAAAGCTGCTGCATAGAAACTCAAGATCTTACTGTATTAAAAAGAGCATATTTTTTAGGATGCACAGATGAAGCACTGATAATAATAATTGAAGTACTATGAATGAGTTATGAATGAGCCTTTGGAGAAATAGCTGAAAAAATTGAGAAAGTTCATGAGATGTACTTTTTCTGTGTTTTTGCACTACGACTATATTAAATACCAGTTCTATTAAAATTTGTCATAAACTTAAGAATAGGAATTTTAGGGCTGCTGTTATTTACTGATGAACTCTTTACCAAGGGTTTGATTATCGCTGTACTACTGTAGTGTGCAGTTTTGTGTTTATATTTTTATTAGCTATTATGTGTGTAAGATACAAAATAATATATGCAATGCTAGATGCACATCAGGACTAATTTTCAGCAGTAACAACCTGTAAATGTTGCAATAGGATTTTACTCTGAAATGTTCATTTTCTTATTACCTTGCCTGTGTAAATTACTTGCAGAATTGTTACTTTTTTTAGGATTTTTTCTTCAATCCAGGTGGCTCTGCTATGCTCTAGATCTCAAAGCACCTGGTGGAAAAGCAGATGTATTAATCTCTGGTTAACTCTTGTTATGTTGAAAGACTACAGACAGACATATAGAAACGTCCTGCCAGTGTAGAGCCCAGAAGATTTGTTGGTAGTCTATCAAAATGGTGAATTTCATCAGTGGCTTGAAGAAACTGCAAGTGTGTAGCTACTAAACTCTGAAGACCGAAGTTCCAGCTGTGCTAATACTGCAAGTTACAAGTTTCAAAATTTTAAAGAACTTACTGATGGTGTTTCATTCACATTTGCTAAGTAGTTGAAGTGATCTCTATAAGGTGAGGATTTTGATATTTTAAAGCTCAGCTCTTGACACACAGCTATATAGAAGACTTCATGATAGCAGAACATGTGGTTCTTCTACCACATTTATTCTGCAGAAATAATTCTACTACAGAATTGCAGTACCAAACAATCTAAGCCTGTGCAGCATTTTAGAATTTACAACTCTAAAATAAAGTGTTTGTTCTTATGAAAGAGCTCCAGTTACTTGCATTCTCTGAAGTCTTGGAGATGCACAGCCTGAGACATTACTAACAGCTCTGTAGCTGTTAGTACAAATATACAGTGGTTCTTAATTTAGGCCCTTTTCCCTGACTCGAGAGTCACTGACACAGATACTTTACATATTTAGTTCTCCATATTTAGAAGGATGGGTTGGAGAGAAATCTTTCATTGGAGCTCTTTCAGTGAGTCACCAAGAGCAAACTATCCATTAAGAAAAAAAAATACTGAAGAGGCTTTATTTGGTGACTTGTGCATTGAAATACAAGTCCTTTGTAATGTCCCATTTACCAACATGTTAATTAGTTAAAATTAAAACTACTTGCAAGTCCTTTATCCTTTTTAGGACGTGATAATTAGTATTAAGGTTAAATAGTGCAGGTTTGCATTTACAGTCCTTATTAACCACCTGGATGAGTTGATGGAATGCACCATCAGCAGGCTTTTTGATGACACCGAGTTGTGTGTGCCCGAGGACAGGGCTGCTCTTCTGAGGGACCTCGACAGGCTGGAGATATGGGCTCACACCAACCTTGCAGTGCTCAACAACAAATCTGAAAAATTAAACAGAATAAGCCTACACAGTGGTACAGGCTGGGAACCTGTGGCTAGAGAGCAAAGTTGCAGTGAATGACTTCACTTTCCTGGTGGACACCAAGTTGAATGTGAGTCAGAAATGTGCCTTTACCTAGCAAGAGTGAAGCCAGTAGCTGAGAAAAGTGCTGTCAGCTTGGCATTTGTGGGACTGCATCTGAAACAATGTCTAGCTTTGTGCTTCCCAGTATGGAAGGGATACCAGCACAGTGGATCAGGTCTAGAAGAAGACTGCCAAGATTATTAGGGAGCAGGAGCACATAATGTAAAAAGAAAAGCTGGAAGAGCTGAGTGCTCTTGGAAGAGCTGGGTGCGCTTGGTGTTCAGAGAAGACATGGGGAAGGATCTTGTTTTCAATTAATGGGAGGGTACAGAGAAGACAAAACCAGACTCCTCTTGGAGGAGCTGAGTGACAGGGCTGGATGCAACAGAGAAAGTTCCAGCAAGTGGTGTTTCAATTAGACACTAGGAAAAGATTACACCATGGGGATGGTCAAATGCTGGGACAAGTTTGCCCAGAGAAGTTGTGGGGTCTCCATCTTTGGGGATACTCTGAGAACAACCTTGAGCAGCCTTTGAAGCCTTGAAGATTGCACTGGGTAGAGGATTGAAGCATTTGACCTCCAGAGGCTCCTTCCAATGTAAATAACTCCTTGCTTCGTATCAGATGGTACAGTTGCACGTCCAGCTGTTCTCACCTCTTCTGCATGCAGCTGGTTCTGGCCCAGCTGAAGCGTGTGGCCCAGAGGGTGGTGGAGCTTTGTAGAACAGTGTGATTATGTCAAGTAAACTCTGCTTTACAGCTCAAATCCTGTTTTTTAACCTGGCTTCTGCATAATCAAAGAATTGAAGTGATTAGTGCTTTGAATTACCATGTCTTAATGGAATGGACTAATCCTAAATAAGGTATCTTCCTTTCTGGGATTTTTTTTTTTAGTAACGATAGTTGAGGGGGGTCTGTAATATGCAAAAAAACTTTTCCTGCTATGCAGAAGTAGTCTGATTTCTTGTGTATCCTTTCAGGCAATTAAATAAATACATAACTATAATTGGAAACAAGCTTATTCTGTTTCTTTATTGCTGTTAGGGTTTTTTGGTCAGTCATTTTTGTTTGTGGGATGCTGTTTGGTTAGGGTTTTTTGTTTGTTTTGTTTGATTTTGTTTGGTTTTGTGGTTTTTTTTTTTTTAATTCATAAATCCAGACATTTTCATAAGCAGGCTGCCCGAGGTTTATACTTCCTTAATAAAGGAACAGAAAGATAAATTCATTTGTCTGGAATGGGAGTTAGACAGAATGTTCTAGTATAAAATACTTTGTTGTAATGTGTAACTAAAAAGAGATAATTTGGAAGTTTCCGTCTGTATTTCTGGATGTCATTACGATGTAAAATAAGCAAACCTGAATAAAATAGTCACATAATTTTACTGTAAAGGCAGTGTAAATTCCCTATTGATTTGGCCTTTGTTTCATAGTAATGCCTTTTAATTCTCTCTGAGCTCCAAATCCTGTTGATTTTTTCTTACTATTTTTTTTTTTCCTGCATGTATCCTGTTATATATACGAGTGGAGAATCAGTATGGAGAACCAGCGTTCTAGAATCAGTCTTTAAGAAGGCAACTAGTTAATTATTTTATTTCCCCTTCCTCCCTCCTCTGTTTTATGGTTTTCTTAAAAGAGAATGAGTCAAATTTATCCTAAATTAGTCACAGGCCTTTAATGTATATTGAATTAACTTTGGTTTTGGAGGTTGTAGTATCAGGGTAGCCATGAGGAGCTACTACTACTAATGGTGTCCTTCATTATTTTGCAAATACACAGACGTACTCAATTTTAGCATCTACTTATGAGTGCAAGGGAAGAAATCCTAACCCCCAGAATAAAGTGTATTCCTGAGAATAAATTCTGTATGAATAAGAGAATTTCTAGCAAAATCAGATGGTATTTTCTGGGTGTCTTTAGCATGCTTTTGTTCTTTCAAAGTAATGATGACATGCGGATCAAAGCAGACTGGGTTACTGCTAAATGGAGTTGTTTAAAAAAAGTTTCTTTTTGAAACTTAAAACCTCAGTATGAACTTTGAACATAAAAAAAATATTCTCAAACCAGTCTACCCACGGCTTACTCTGAAAATAAATCCTTTCACATTCCTAACACCAGACCGTCCACCCTAATCATGCCTTGCTTTAGCTATTGTGTACTTTATTTTCCCCAGTACTGCCTGGGTCTGCTTACTTTAACTCTGCCTGATGATTTGCAAACTGCGCACCCAGCTGCTGTATCCAACTAGCGGTAACCAAGGGCACCCAAGAAATGTTCTGGTGTTCTGTTATGTCCCCAGTTCCCTACAACTGAGGATGCTTCTGATAAAGAAATTCTTTATCTATTTGGTGTGTTGCATTCTTAAAAATGGCAGTGAATTTAAATGTCTACATAGAATTGAAGACCTGAGAGCAGTATTGTTTTCAAAATGGATTCAGTGGGACGTGAGTCTGTAAAATGCAAAGTTTTGGGCTTTTTTTAATACAGTTTGCCGTTCTAATTGACTAAGGAAATAAGATTTCCATGTTACACAGACACTCGATTACATCCTGAAAATGAGCAAGCTATTGCGCAGGTGGATTATGTGCCATTTAGAGTAGGTAGTTCCAGTATCCCTGATTCCTCAAACATTCTAGCCTCATGCCCTTCTGCTGCAATATGATATGTTGTCATACAAACCACAGTTTGAAAAGGGAGTCTCTTATATTTAATCTCTTTATAGAGGTATGGTTTTTATTGTTGTATGTTGTTAGTCATGGCTGATCTTTAAGCTGTTCGATGTTTGATTCAGCGATGCTTCTTACTCTTACTGTAATACAAAAAGGGTTCCATTTCTCTCACTTCTTGTCTGTTGTGCTTTTCCCCTTTCTGAATCTTCTAGAGAGTTGTTTAGTGCAATTAGAACATGCTTCTTGCTATGCAGGATGTTAGTTATGTAACTACATAGGATAGATACCAGGGTGGATTTTTAAAGCCAGTTGTGCCAGTTTAAATTTTCAGAAGACCTTAAGACTTAAATCCTCTAATGAATACCCTGACCCTATTGATAAAGTATTGTTGTATCTACATATCCCTCAACAATTGAAAATCGGGTCCCTGGATTGTTCTCCAGCAAGTTTTAAATCTGTTATGAAATACGATGCAACAGGATATGTGCTAAAGGAGGGAAGGAGGGGATGACTGTTGTTAAACATCACCCTTTCCCAATGTGCTAGAGGATAGAGACTACATTAGACACATTTCTCACCTCCCCCTCCTTCAAGACTGTGTTTGTTCAGAAAGCTTTGTGCCAAGTTGGTAGAGTTTGTTTTCACCAGAGTCCTCCTGGGCCTCCTTGCAGCTAAACTAAACACCTTTCACTAGTACCTTCTTGCCTCACTCCTGCTTTTTAGCTGCCTGGTTGCACAGATTGGATGTCTTTCCTCTCTAGTAAACACAAGCTCACCTGTGTGCTTTCACTGCCTGTTAGTGATTTTAGTTGTCTTTCCACCTAGGTCTTGCCTAGCATCAGGCACTGGAATAGCATCTGCTGCTATCAGCGATCATCTGGTTTTGTGCATAATGAGATTAAAACTAAGCACAGGTACCAGATGACACTGGGGTCAATTTGCTGTATAAGTGTCTTGTATTCTGATGCAGTTTGATGCTCCTTTGTACACTGCTCAGCATGGGTACTTGAAAGCCTGGGTGTAGTTAGTGTTGCCTCTGGTGCTGTGACGCCTGCTCTGAACCTCCAGTCTCCCACTTCACGCAGCTGCATCTGCCAGTCAGGGCTCCATCCGCCATCCCCGCTGAATGCACTGCTGCTGAGTTGTAGCTGATAAAATAATGCTGGGCTACAAGAGAAATTTCCTGAAAACTTCTCTGACTTTAATTAACGCAGTGGTGCTGGTGTACTCCTGCCTTGCCTCAGCACCCAAACAACTGTGGGCTTTGCACAGGTTGCACGTTGCTGGTGTTTCTGCTTCTGTCTGCACTTTAGTTTGAACAAGCACTGTTTTGAAAGTATTTCCACTCTTTGCAGTATGCGCTGATACAAATAATCTTGCCTCCTTATCACTGCTGCCATGCTCTGGCCATTTGGACCATCAATAGCCAGGGGAAAAAAAAACAGAGAACTGAGCTGAGTTACAGCTATTCTGCTCTGCAGTCACAAAGGCACATGCCAGTGAAAACCAAGGGAAAGTGCAGGAATATGGATGAACAGAAGGGGTGGATCAGAAACAGGGCAGGATCAGCTCTGGTGCAAATTAAAACAGCTTTAGAAACTATGGGCTGTTTTTCAAACAACATTAGCATCATAAAAAGATACTGGAGGCAGATTTCCAGCTTGCTAAGTGCATGCTTCATAATAACTATAAAAATTACTTTATAATTTCTGAAGCTTTCAGGGAAGTCTGGTTGAAGTCACATGGTGATCTGGGCAGCGATAACAGGGAGCTGGACCTGAGGGAGGAGAACAGCCCAACACAGGAACAAGAAGTGTAGAGGGAAAAATATGTGCTTATTTTGCTGGTTTGGTTGTTTTTGTTTTTTTTTTTCTGGGGCGGAGGGGTTCTCTTGTGGTGCCTTGCAAGCAGAAAGAACTATTCTTAATTAAGTGCCTGTGTGTTACATTGGCACTGCAGCAGGATTTCCATAAAGTGGTCACCACATGATTCCTGAGCATTACAACTTTGTGAGCTTCTCAAGGTAATACAGTTTCTTCCCCCAGCTTATGTCTCATCTACCACTGCTTGCTTTTGCTCCAACAGATGTGTGCAATCAAACTGGCAATGGGATTCTTCTGCCAAACTCTGTATTCTTGGACCTTACCCCAGTGGATTTCTGTCTCACTTTCAGGCAGCCAAATACAAGTTCTACCAGTACCTAGCAAATGCTGGATTGGTAGTTGAACTTTTCCTTGTGATAGGTCAGGCTGCTTAAGAGCAGCTTTACTACTCATGGTAGAGGAAGATGAATGGGCTTGTCAAGCTGAAGTAGAGACATGGTGACTTGTTCAAGAGCAGTAAGTCTGCTCTTTTACGTAAGCAGGCTGGATTGCATAGTCTCAGGTGGCCACGTGTCATTTTCGGCTGGGTGTCTGCTGTCACAGCTTTGCAGCCAGGTTTGGCAGACATCAAAGTAAAAGTCTTCCCATACTTGTGGAGGCATGCCTAGCTATGGAGGTAGCAGGAAAGGGACGCGTGTCCTAGTCACAGCAGCATCACCACGGTGGGGAAAACCCATGTGCAGACGTCCTCTGTGACTTTGTGAGCAGTGTTCAGAAATAGCACTGGCTAAGAACCTGCTGTGCAGTGTCACTGACATCTCCCAAGTCAGGAGGGTGACCTGGATCTTTCTGTTCTGCAGGACCTCTCTCTCTAATGTAGCACCAAATAACCGACACAGGTACTAACAGTTGCCTTACCTAACCAGAAGTACCGAGTCCAATGGTGAGCTAGCTATGTTTGCAGCACTGTCAGTCATTCTTCTAACACTGGGAACTGTATGGAGCACACATGGAAGGAACAGAAGTCAGTGATTAACACAGCCAAGGCTGCACTAACTCTGCTTGATATATTTTGATACTAAATGGATTCATGGGCAATCAGTATTAGAAAGAAAGAGTATGTAAGTCTAGTAAAATGCTGCTTTTCAGAACACATGCTTGCTGGCACAGTAACTGTCTATAAAAAGAGGTAAGGCAGCAGCTTTCCATCAAAAAAAAAAACCCAAACAACCTGCAAAAGCTTGGGCAGTATACAAAGTTGCATTAGTGAACAAGGCGTGAGATGATGTGGCTATTGGATAGCAAGCCAAAGGATTTTGCTGAGCTGGGGGCCATTACATGACTGTTAGCAATCTGCTATTGAACAGGCTTAAATCTGGTACCTCGGATGATCAAGTTCTACAGCAGTCCAGCATAACTGTCAAATTACAATCTGACTCTTTTTATAATTACTCCCTTTTTTTAGATGGCAGTGTTCTGGTTTAAAGCATAAAAAGTAAAGAACTTCCTGATTAGTATTAGACTATATAATTAGTGTTGAATGATTAAATCTGTTTCTGGATGAGGAATTTTCTCCTTCGCATGGGGAAGTGAATTTTTTCAGGTATGCTTTGGCTATTTAAGTGTTTTCTGTGAGGAGATGCCTTCTTGTTCTTTCCCAGCAAGCATGAGCTGGAGAAGAACAGTAATAAGAGTAACAAGGTTTACAGACTACAGGAGAACATGGGCGCAGGAGAATTGTGGAGAGAGGGGCAGTTTGGTGTGGCAAGTTTCCTTTTTTTTCTTGTTGCTATGAAGAAGAGAGGAGTAAGGAGAAGCAAGGTCTGTGTATGTGATACCATACACATTATCAGGGTAGGAGAAAAAACACACAAGACTGGTTATGCTTTCCTCTCTCTTTTGCAGCATCTGGCTACAGTCATTCCTTGATAAATCAGCGTCTTTCAGTGAGAGAGGTCTTTTATGAGAAAATGGGAAGTCTAAAATAATTCAGTGTTCTTAAAAGACAGAATATCACTCCTCTATGTAAAAAAATATTCTAGATATGCTTTACATATTTCCTGCATTTTGACTAAAACGAGCAAGGTAAAAGGAGATTAGCATAGACACCATCCCTTTACCAAGTATCGTTTGCCAAAGTGAGATGTACTTATGTACATGTACTTGGTGATGAGAGCCAGGGTCTAATTTTGTACATCTGATCTCAGAACTGTCAATCTGTGTTGAATCTTCTGGAAAAGCTTTGGAGACTCTGTTTCAGGTTATTTTTCTCAATGCAAATATGGTTTTCTTTAGTACACTTTTTGATAATTAAAACTGTGCCAAAACCCTGCATTTTGTCATGTTTAATCTCTCTCTTAAGAACTAACTTTGTACTGTGTTACTGGAGGTGAATTAACATAATGGAGTCTTAATTTAAAAGAATCCGAGGCAGGCCTGTGGAACAGCAGATGCATAAGCCTAGTGCCTGTTGTGACTGAAATATTAGCAGAAATTATGTAATAATGGACCAAATTAGCAGACGCGTGGATAAATGCGATGTTCTGAGGAACAGTCCACATAGCATTGTAAGGGAAAGTCTGGTTTCTCAGACTTAGTTATCAGGGAAAATGCATTTGATGTAATCTGCTTCGATTTTCAAAGGGAACTTCACAAATTCTTCACATGATTTGGGAAAGAGGCAGGGTCCATTGCATGCAGAAGTCACTGGTTAAAGATAGGAAATGGGTAGAAATAAAGAGATATTTTTCACAGTGGTTGAAGGTTATTGATCGAGTCCCAGATAGATCAGTGCTAGGACCTCTACTGTTTAATGGAAAATAAATGATCCAGAAGACATGGTAAGTAGTAAGATGATAGCCTCTAGACAGTGCTGTACAGTGTCAACTGCAAAATAATTTTATGAGATGCAAGGGGAAATAGCATATGAAACTCAATATAGCTAAAGGTGAAAGGTTTACATTAGCTTGAGGTTATAATAAAAACTGAAGAAAATCAGCTTAGTTCTTAGTACCAGTCCAAAAAATAAATCAGATATTGAAAGAGTAGAGACCCTGCCACAACCATGTAAATCCATGCATTTTGCATGTTGTACATAGCTCCTCATCTTCTAACTCAAAAAAGGTGTTAATGGCACTGGAAATAGATCTGAAAAAGCAGCATGGATCCTAAAAGCTGCACTGAAACCATTCCTTGAGAATTAGGGATAATCAATCTGTAAAAGATTGGTATGACAGAAGGGTAATCGCTTGTAAAACGTGATACGACGGTGGTCTCTAAAATCAGAGGGAGTAAATAGGAAAAGTTTTTGCTCTCTACCTTTCAGTTCTCATATACAGTGAAAATCAAATTTAGCAAGTGACATATTAAAAACATGTTTCTTCACAGTGAATAGTTAAGCTGTGAAATATGAGAAGACTGTGGCTGTTAAAATTTCCCATAGATCAGGGAGTTTTTGAACAAATTAATGGAAGAAAAAATAAGATTATTTATATAGAAACAGCACATCTGGCTCAAGAATTCATCAAGTGGTAAATTGCCAAAGAGTGAGAGAGTGTTGTGGAAAAGCATCAGTTCATGCTTGCCCAGTTATTTTTCATTGGTATACTCTGTTTGCAGCTCTCTGGACAAGGTATTAGATGAGAAGCATCTGATCCAGTGTGGCCATTGTCGTAATAAGCTTTGAAAACAAAAGGTGGGGGGAAAAAAATGCATATATTGGTAAGAGCAAGCTTTTTAAAGAACTCAAGTTATATATTATCTATCTGATTTTGTATCTGTGGAGTCTAAAACCAAT
This sequence comes from Pezoporus flaviventris, assembly GCF_033815535.1. Classification (NCBI taxonomy): domain Eukaryota; kingdom Metazoa; phylum Chordata; class Aves; order Psittaciformes; family Psittacidae; genus Pezoporus; species Pezoporus flaviventris. Next base: position 16,188,516 of record NW_026892595.1, read on the forward strand.
GGAAATTTTGCTGCAAATTAGCTGTAATTCTATTTCATGAAAGTACACAATAAATTGTATTAATAAAACATTGACATATGAACAGTAGAAGTGGTAAATGAGATTACTTCTTCAAATCTAACAATCTGGCTGTCATTAATAACATTTGAGTATAGATAATGAAAAATCATCTTCAGTGTTCTTTAAGCTAATGTTTTGAAATAGAATTGCTGTTAGGGATATCCCTTCAAGGTAGGAATAAACTAGTTTTTCTCCCATTTATAATTTTGGATATTTAATCCTAAGCAAAGTTTGCCTTTATTTTTGAGGCTCAACACTTGGTTTCTTTCTAGTCAGTCTGAAATATCTTCTGAAACAGCAAAGGACTCTTAGCAGGCTTTGTCAGACCTACAGTAACTTTTAATGTAGCTACAAAGCTCATTTAAAGTTTTTACTTCTTAGTCTGCTGTAGAAGTCTGATCATTTTTCAGGTTTACATACTGAATGCCAATTGAACCTGTTATCTCAAGAGCACACTGGCTTCAAGAATCTATTACAATTTTTGGAGTACTGGACACCATGGAATCAAACAGTGAGAACCTTCATGAGTAAAGATGAACAATGAAGGATTTCAATTTCAGAACAGGTTTGATCACTTAGTAGCTGGACTAAAGAAATTTCTTCCCTTAGCAGACTGTTCATTGTCTAAGCTTTTTACAGTTTTTGCTTTAATAAATAGGACTGACTGGTAGGAGAAAAGATAATGGATGAAAAGAATTTTTCCTTAGCATGCATAAGAAGGTAAATAAATCAGGAGTTGCAACTCCTGTAGGTCTTTAAAATCTTTTAAACTCATTCTGGTGTTGCATCCAGAGAATTCCCATGGATAACTGAGATTCTGCCGGAAGTTCAGCACCATTCTGATCTTTTCTGATTACTTAAATCTCAGTCGTGCAAGCACAGGGATAGGAGCCCTTATTGTCATCGAGGATCCTTCATTTCTCAGTACCCAAAAGCTGCTCTCTTTCTTCTGTGAAAAATCATAGATTCCTTCATTAATTTGGGTCATAGTTTTCATCCAGAAACTGTCACTCTGCATCTTTTGCTGTATCAGGTAGGCATTTACTTAGATCACACATTCCTTTGATATAACAGTTTCAGATTATCAAATTTGGTTGATATCATGTCTTGCCCGAGATACCTTTGAACAGCTTCTTGTGCGCCGCCTTTTAGCTTTTAGCACAACTGCAGGATGGTGTCCAAAGAGATGTCTTGATGTTGTGTAATCCAAACTTGAGGAAGTTGCTGTTAAATTACTGCACTGGGGACAAAGGAAATTTTCAAAATACTTTGTCTGAAGGAAGAATAATTTGATTATATGGGCTGGTTAGTGAAGTGTGGTATGATGTCGCCTGTGTGCTAAGCTAACAAAAAAAAAAACATTCCTGTCTTTCTACAACAGTACTGTGACAATTTAAAATGAAACCCTACTGCAAACTTGTTAGCCTTAATCAGTACAAATGCCAATGGATTTGTTGGAGCACAGATGCTCTTTTCTTGTTATGACACATTTCTGCATGAACAGAGAGTTTTTTGTTTTCATGTGTAATAAGAAATTGAAACAGTGGATGCAATAGTAAAATGTTCCAGCAGACGCAAGATGTAAGAATCTGGTGGCCTGAATGTTGGGGTTTAGAATATAAAGAATTGGGTTTACATCAAAGTTTTGCTGTTTAAGGAAGACCGTAACAGACAAATGTGACAGAACTTTTAAAATAATGATTAAAAGACAAGTAGGTCTGTGTTCACTAATATTCTTTGGGCATGGGAGCTGAACCGTATGCCAGGCAGGAGCAAGCAGAAAAGTCCCTGGTTGATACACACAGACTTCTCAGTAATATTAGCTGTGAAAAGAACATAGAAAAAGTGAAATTAAAAATAATTTTCTTTCTATCATAGAACATCTGCTTTCTTTATTTATGGCTCAGGTTTTTAAAGTAAATATTAATCTCAGAGCTCATTGTAACAATTTTTTCTTAAGCTTGGATGTCAGGAAGAGTAGTAATATTAATTGCTTGCTTATGCTTCTCTTTGTTTCTGAAGGAAGCTTCATCGTGCTGACTGGAGTATTGTATGGACAAATAGCATTGGTACACACTGAGAAAGTCTCAAGAAAAGAAAAATCAATGTAAGAGACTTATACAGTCTCCATCATTTCCTAGAAATAAAAAATACCAGATAAGGCATTATTTGGTCAGGAGAACCACAATCCACCTACTTGTGTAGGCCCTTTATTAGTATGTCCTTCAGTTTAAATGAACACCTACTAGTGCCATATTTAGCTTGCATGACAATTGCTCATGGATGCTGAAGGTTTTGCGTTGTCCTTTCTCCTTTCTGTTTTACTTTCCACCCACTGACTACTGCAAACTGCTTTCCTTTGTTTCCTGCAATTTTCTTGCCCCTGGCAATCCAGCCAGGCTTGTTACTCCTGCTGCTCTTTTTCCACTGCCTTATCTGGTTGCCAGCAGGAATAGTGAGAACGTAGGAGAAACGAAATGGCATTACTGCTGTTACTGTCTTCTCTGTCTAGCTTCAGCATGACCCGTGGATGTGATCATAGTGAAAGTTCCACTAACCATCAAGCACCATGAGCTATTTTATGATCCCAGTGTCTGCACAGTTACTTCTTGTGGAAGCTTCAGGTAAATAGCTGAAGATCTCAGTTACAAAGATTTTATTACTTGGGTAAAGCAGAATACGTCTTTCTTCAGACATTTTCTTGAAAATCTTTGTAACATTAAGCCTGTGTACTCTGTTCCATTTCATGCAATTTTGATGCCAAATGGGACAGATTTTGCAAAATGATGGACTCTGGTAATTTGAATTTCTCTTTGCTCTATTCCTTGCTTTACATAGGAAAGGTCAGTACTAGTATTCTACAAAGAACTGCAATTATTTGTGTTGTATTAGTGTCCACATCAGTCATTAGGTATGTTGATTATGTTAATAGGAGAATTGATAGAAGATCTAATAGGAGAACTGCAAGGCCAGGTTGAGGGTGGTGATTCTTCCTTTCCACTCTGCTTTCCTCTGGTGTGACCTCCCCTGGAGTACTGCATTCAGCTCTGGGGCCCCCAACATAAAAGGGACATGGTCCTGTTAGAGCATGTCCACAGAAGGGCCACAAAAATGGTTAGAGGGCTGTGAGACAGGCTGGGAGAGTTGGGTTTGTTCAGCCTGGAGCAGAGGAGGCTTCATGGTGACCTCACTGCAGTGTTTCAGTATTTAAAGGGGGATTTACAAGAAAGAGAGACAGACTTTTACCAGGACCTGTAGTGACAAGAGAAGGGACAATGGTTTTAAACTGAAAGATAGTACATTTGGATTGGACATAAGGAAGAAACTGTTTTGTGATAAAGGTGGTAAGACATTGGAGCAGGTTGCCCAGAGGAACTGTGGCTGCCCCATCCGTAGCAGTGTTGGATGGGGCTTTGATCAACCTGGGCTAGTGGAAGGTGTCCCTGTCTGTGGCAGGAGGGGTTGGAACTGGGTGAGCTTCAAGGTCCTTTCCAACCCAAACCATTCTGTGATTCAAGCTTAGGTTTTGGATTTTTTCAGTAAGCTTTATTCTCTCTGTGTGTTTTCTTTGGCTTGATACTTATTGTGAAGCTAAAAATCATTATAATTCAATAAGGTTGTGTTTCATTGTAATTATACTGGAGTCAAGAATAATATTCATAAATACAAACTGTAAGTGACATGCTATAATTAAATTTTGTTATCCACAGCCTTTATGTAAATGATCAAACAGTTTGTTTGCAATGGGAAAAGCAGATCAGTATTTCAGCAGAGGTGTTCTGGTCAAAGTTAAAAATATGCCTTTAAGTTCCATGTTTGTGTAAATTAAGGTTAGATTAGGTCCAGTTTATCTTTCGCCATTTGGCAGTGGGTATATTAAATGTTTTATCAGAAATGCAGCAGTTGCAATTCTGCTAATTTTCTGGCATATGTAAGGTGCAAGTGTTGATTCTTGTCACTGCAGTTACCTGAATGGCTCATTCTTACCAGTGTTGACTCAAGATTCTGGGAACAAACAGGATGTATACCTCTTGGGTTAGAAAGAGTTAAATTGTTCCTAAAGTTGTCCCAGAAATGTCGTAAAATGCTTGTGAAATACTGTGTAGAAAACTTTATTTTGCTGTGGGAATCCATCTAATTTTAGGCACGCAATGATGTCCTACAGTCTGTGCTTAGACCTTAAATGAATGTGTTGCTTTGAAGAAATGCTGGCCAGTTAAATTACCTTTTTGTTAAAAGGAAATTGATTTGTTCATTCATCTAAAAAAAAAAAAAAATAAATCAAGATCTCTTTGAAAGATCGGTGGGGTCACATTGTCTCTTAGCTTTACAGAAAGAAAAGCAGCATGTAAGAATGCTTCCAGGAAACAATAAAAGCATATCAGTGTTTGTTTCTAGTTCAGTGCTTTTTTGAACACTGTTTGTCAGCTGTCTCTGACAGTTTAATCTGCTTTACCTCACCTTTCACTTGAATAGCACAGAAAAGGATACTTCTTTAACATAAGTGGAGTATATTTTACAAAGTTTCATCCCATATATATTTATGAAATGATTATAATGCACCAAATAGAGATGTCGTCTGACACTGTTTAAAGAATAGCTTGCTTAAGTACAGGTAGGGAATTCTGCATACAATCCACATTCCTTGAATGTATTCAGTACTTTCAGTTATTTGGATAATAAAATTACATTAAAGTGTTGCCTAGTTTATTCAGAATGTGCAACCTGCAGACTATCCGCAGTCTACAGCTAGAGCACTGGTCCTCTCAGTAATGTAGTTACGAGTCAGGAGTCAGTGGTAGGGTACTGTGCTTCTTGTTTTCGTCTGATAATCTGAAATATGGCATGATATTTTGGAAGATTCTACACTGAAAAATCTAGGTTGGTTTGTTTGCTCACCTTTTTACCTTATTAAAAGTACATTGTTTTTTATAAAACCAGTCAGTTTTGTGTTGAAATGTGCTGACTTCAGATATTATTTCTAAATGCAGCCATACGCTTTTAGAAAGTGGTGGAACAATGCTTACTATGTACAGTCTGCAGTTGGCTGACCTTGTGTACTAGCCATCCTTACTTTTAAAGATCCACCATGTAGTCCTTTTCATATTTATGAGATCCAGTGACAGTGTGACCCTAGCAACTGATACTCTTTCCTATGAAAAAAAACTTTGTCAGAGTGAGACACTTCTCCTTCAGGAACATCCTAAGGTTTTGTCATGGTTTTAAACCCTGTCAACAAGTCAGCCACGCAGTGTACTCCCCGCCTCACCCCCCAGCCCCCCTCTCATGGAGGGATGGGGAGGAGAATCGAAAGAATGTAACTCCCACGGGTTGAGATAAGAGCAGTCCAGTAACTAAGGTGCAACACAAACCACTGCTGCTACCACCAATAATAGTAATGATAACGGAAATAACAAGGGAAGAGAATATGATACCACCCACCGAAACGAGCTCGACTGAGCAGTGAGTGCCCTTCTGCGTAACTCCCAGTTACATCCCGGGCATGCCGTGCTGTGGTATGGAATACCTCTTTGGTCAGTTTGAGTCAGGTGTCCTGTCTCTGCTTCCTCCCGGCTTCCCCTCCTCCCTGGCAGAGCATGAGGCTCACAAAGTCCTTGGTCAGAGTAAACATCAGTGTTAGCAGCGCTGTTCCCAGGCTGAAAGTCAAAAACACAGTGCTGCACCAGCTACTAAGAAGGAGAAAAAAATGACTGCCACTGCTGAACCCAGGACAGGTTTCTAAATGTGGAAGTGATTTTCAGATTTTACCATGGAGGAGTGTGTTTGATGTCAGGTCTGTGTTGCCATCCTCTTGGTTTTTGCTTTCTGTGGATATGCCTTGGCAGGCAAAAAGTTTTGTTTTCAGTTTTATGAGTGCAACAGCACTGAAAATGAGATAAACACTGAAGTTTCTGGCTGGTCAGAATCTACCAGAGGCTCTCCAGAGGGTTGGCTTTAGGCTTGAGTGCAGTTTCAAACTTGCTTACCTGAATCTTAACATGGGTTTTAAACTGTGTTAATCTGAGCAAACATGCTTGAAAAATCCATCTTGGACTCAGTCAAGGCCAGGGTCAGGGAGCATTGTGCCCTACTTAGATTGGTCAGTCATACTCCCCATAGGGTTTCCCATAACTGCATTCATTCCTGCTTCACGTTCTAGCAGTGCTCTCCAGTAGTGGTTGCTTTACCCTCAATTTTTCCAAGCAGTTCAGTCTGATAGGATTTCTTCAGATTTTTTGCTCCATATACAGTGTCAGTCTGTTTCTCCCATCTGCCTGTTATCTGTAAACCATTGCCTTGTAATTTTAGGTGGTGCTTTCACTGTGTTCTTTTTGCCTGTAGAAACTGATTTTGGAGGGGACACGCATTTGTCTTTAACTGAACTGAGCTGGGTTGTTGCTTATCTTAAACAAAGTGTGTTTGAGTCTTTTTTTGCAAAGAGGCTTCTATCCCAGCTGACACACTGGCTGCGTGTGTGTAAGGGTAAGGAGAAACCAGTGAAGCATTGCACTACCTGAACAGGGGTTTTCATGCTGCCAACATGAGAGACATTGCACTGGCTAAGAGCATTTCCAGCCTGTGGTTCATGTTCTTTAGCTTATCACTGGTGCTATCTGTTCTGTGAGTCATCAGCTGCTGGTATTTCTTTATATAGGGACTGGGTGATATTTGTTCACTTTTGCTTGATGAAACAGTGGTGTTGTCAGCATTGACCTGTGGTAGAAAAGTCACTTTTATAGATGTTCATTGAGCCAGCAGTTTTATGCACTGTATCAAAAGTGTATTGTATCTTTGGTCAGTGGAGCAGACTATAGTGAGCTTTTTCAGTACAACAAACAGTGTGATCAAGATTAAAATGCCAGAACTATCAAGTATATCTTTAGTTAGCTTGACTTAATCTAATGAAATGTCAAACATTTCTTCTCATGCCTCTTTGCCTTCTGATCTAGATAGAGAAGGTCTTAGGGTGATAATGTCAGTATTACAGTAGGTACAGATTGTTTTACATTTGGTTAGTCTACTTAACCTGAAAAGTGAAGAGCTAAGCCCTAAGAGAGTTCTGCTGTATTTTATGACTGGAGCCTAAAAAGATTATTAAGAAGAATCTCTCTTGTATCAGTAACTAAGTTGCCACAAATTAAATCAGATTATTAAGGCCTTAACAGACGGTTGCACTGGGAGCAACTCCAAAGTCTTATCTGGACTTCAGAGGACTTTGAGGGGTTTGTTATTTTTTAAATAATTTTCTAAAAACGTGGTGCCCTGGAATGAATACAAAATTATCTGCAATTACAGGTAAGACTGCTGGATATTCCAGGGCATGATTATAGAATGATACTTCTTCTGTTCTATCTTACTGAATTGCTGCTCCCTAACAATTAAAAAAAAAGATAAAATGCACCCAAACAGATGCTCCTTTTAACTTGGGCTGCTGTTTGGTTGTTTTCTTTTTCCTATCTGCGGGGATGTTGTCTTTGTCTATCACAGTATGCCTTTGATTTGGCTGCGCAGTATCTTATCTCTCCTGCCATCTGTGTATGTACCTACCCCACAGTGGATTTACCACATTTCATTTAGATGATGAATGCAAGTACTGTAAACAGCACCATTAAAATTAATGTAGCAATTACTTTAACTTCATCTGTGCAGAATTTTTCCCTTGAACTGGTAACTGCCTCTAGTCTGTGCTGCAGCTGCCCCTGTTGAATCCCTGTATCAATGCAAAGATGGCCAAAGCCATACTAAAAATCCTTTTTTCTTTCTCCACAAACTGGAGTTATGAAAGAAGTGTGTCTGAAAGAAAATATTCCACCTGGATGGAAGTCTTTGTGCCTGAGTCAGTAAGCTGAAGTCTCAAATTACCAAGTCGAGCAGTAACTTTAAGCCTTCTACTTTTCTGGAACTTGTGCCAGCATAAAAAGATTGTAACATAAGTTGCTAGACTCTCCCATAAACATGGGATAATGAGGAAATAATTAATTCTCTCATTACCCTACACTATGTTTTATTCAAATCAAGTCTCAACAGTATTGCTACTTTTCAACCTCGGTATTTAAAACAGCGTTACATTAATGATCATTCTCAAAGGGTGAGATGTTGGCATATCAAGTTGTTTTTTTCGGCTGTACTTTGACGTGTAAAATGTAACACTGAATTTGATAATGTTAAGTTCCACTCACAGAGGTTTAAAGTGGCAGAAGTGCTTTCATCATTTCCTGTTGATGACTTCCAAAGTTTTGGCACAAACTTTAGAATATTACTGGTTTTTAAAATAAACCAAACGAACACCAAACCCAAACAAACCAAAGCAAAGCAAGTCCCTCCACAACTACTTCTCCATAACTTGTATCTCAAGCTTTGCTAATGCATTTGTTACATAAAGCTTTGAAGACATCTTCCTCCAGATGCAGGTATCCAGCAAGAGCCCATTAATTAAAATTTGGCAAATCTTTAATCTTTACTGTAAACATGTAAAAATCAGCTTTAGCCTACCCTTTTCTGGTACATCATAATTTTTGCCATCTCTCCAAGCCATACCTAAAGTATGTATGCACATTTGAATGTTTCATTTTTAATTTTGGTCTCTTGGCAATTTTCATCTCTGTGGTGCTCTTTACTTTGCAGAGAGGGGAGTGGTCAAGGGCAGAAGAAGAGCACTAACCAGGGCTTTTTTTTCAGCTGTGTTTGGGAGAGGGCTTGGTATCCTGAGAGTTCTTGAACATAACTTGTGACTTGCTTCATTTGTGTTAGTCCATCCTGGTAGCAAGGATTAAAATTACTAACATCATGACATGACTCTCCTTCTCAGTATACCAGGTTAATAGGCATTCTCCTAAACCATGCAGCTGTTCATGATTCTCTTCTGCAATAAATTATGATTTATAATGTAGAACAGACTCTGTAGTAGATATTTTAGAAACTCATCTTTTAAAAATGAGCTGTTCAATTGCAGTATCCAAAACAAATAAAATAGTTACCTTTTGAGCTAACTGCTTGAAACAGAAGATGCTTTTAACAAAAGCCAGGTACTTTTGAAAAACAAGCAGTTTTGGTATCTTTTTTGCTTTATCCTTTTAGTGAAAGCAATTCATTATCACTTGTCTTTCCAAGGATGTAGAAGCCATGTAATGTACACTAATTTAGGTCAATAATGTATTCTATTTTATTTTAATAATATTTTTAATTGTGAGAGACTATGCAAAGTCTTATTTCTTTGAGCTTGGCTCACTTAGCTATTCCACGATAATGTTTACATGAAAAACTGCTTTTCTCAAATAAGGAGTACACTTTCTTTTAAGCTGTAAAATGTATTCAGACCTTTCAAGGTTAAACTGTGGATGTACGCACAGTGTTATATTGTAAAATAATGGTTGCAGATGATGATTAGATCCGTTGCTGATCTTTGCTCATTATATAGGCAACAGATTTTTTTTTGGTGCAGGAAATACATAGAATTTTCTTCTCATAGTTAAACCTGAGTATTTTTTTTACTGATTTTTATAAATCAGTAAGCAGTACAGTGTAGTACAGTATGTCTCCCTTTTCTTCATGCTCCCAAGATATAGAACAGCTGCTGCGCGATCACGTGCTAGTGCTATATTCAGTGAGAAATTCTTCAGTATTAAAGCATTTCAGATGTAAATTGAGAGGTACGTAATCTCATGGAAGACTTGTGTGTTCAATATGTGCTTCCTAAAGGAGTGTTAGGAGCAGGATGTTTTAAAAATACTTACCTGATCCCACTCATACAATATTTTATCATTCATTATAAATTTCCAGGAAGCACTGTGGCAGTATTTCAAAGGAGAAACTCCTGAAATCCTGTTAACATTACAGTTGTCCTTCTTCAAACTCACTTCTGTGATGGTGCCTACGGAAAAAATAGTAATTGGACAGCTGGTGCAACTGCTCTTAAAATCTTATTATTACCTTGCTCTACCCATGTCTTTCTGTACCCAGCCTTTTTTCATCTTGTACTCAGTCTTCAAGCTCCTGTGAGAGTGGTTGTCTCTTTGTTAAATATTTATAAAGCTATGATATCAAAGTGTTGCTTTTAGCAGTGTTGCTAATAAGCTCGCAGAAGTTTTACTGTTCATTGCCAAAGCAGAAAAGTGTGATGTCCCTAACTGATTTTATGAGAATCTTTCCTTAGACTTTAAAAGGTAGGTTGTATAACCAGTATTCTGTATTTTTGTTTAAGCTGGAACTTCTATTTGGCAATGGTAGATTTACAATAGTAGAAACACAATTTGTGATTTTGAATGAGATAGTTAATGTTTGGAATTCTGAAATAATACGGGATATAATTAGCAAACATTGCATTTAGTTTTTGCTGTATTGTTTGGTGTAAAAGTTTATGCTATTTGTGGTTATTATAAATGTTATGAGGTTATGATGACATAACGCTTCTGTCATCGCAGAACTTGAAAATTTAGCGAATAGGTCTGCCTGCCAAAAAATACCTTGTCTTTGTCCTGTAAAATTCTATACAAGCCTTATTTTATTGTGATAAAACACTTGAAAATTGTCATTTAATATTGTCATTTTTATTCTACTATGATATTTTTATAATAAGGCACATTAAAAAAATAGCCTAAGGATTTTAAATGCTGGGTTTATACAAACAGCAGAGCAAGATCAGTGACATTGACACTGCACGCTACCCATATGAACCTGGGAGCTGGTGAAACTGCTTTATGGCAACCTAAGTTGCTAAAGCAGCCCTCAGGAGCTTTCCAGGGCTGGACTGGCTGGACCTTTCAGGCCACTTCCCTGCCACCCATTTCCCCCCGTTTTATGAAGAAACGTGTATTTCATGCTCCTCACCTTCAAAAACAAGAGGTTGAAAGAGCAAACCCAGTTTCTTTTCTCTGAATCACTGCCTGGTTCCAGCATTGGCCTTGTTAGTTTCCTGTCCTCAGCACATGTAATGGATTGGAAGCTCTTAATGGAAAAGAAAAAAAACATCACAAAAAGAAGGCAGACTGGGCCTCTTTCAGCCATTTTGAGATCCAGACGTTTGTTGCATTAGCTCATATTTTGTCCTTTTTCTTCTTCAGTTGAAGTAGAAGCTTCTTTGGTGGTGGATGTAATTGGTCTCTTAGCTGAAGAGAACTGAAGACTGCAAATGGGCAGATCTTGAATGTTTTTCAGCAGGGCACTCATGAGCCATGGCAGCTTGAGAGAGGCAACAGCTTTCACATCTTGGTTTCTTCTGAACTTCCAAACAGGCTGGGAGCCAACTGTCACAGCCAGAGCACAGAGGCAGCTTCTTCCTTGTCTTTCTGTATTTCTGCTGGCATGTTTAATGGCTAATTCAGAAAAGAAAACTAGAGCGTGGCCCACCAAATTTCCAAGGCATAAAAGACTTACGCCCATTGTAGTGTTAAAGGTGAAAGACCTTGTGGATACTGTATGAAGGTGAAGGACATTAGTACAGTTTATCATATCATGTGTTTTAAGTAGGGAGTTGCTTTCTGAGTTAGTTTTGACCTAGTCGCTTCTCTCCTTGCATTTTTCTAGAGGTTGGTTTCTTGCTATCACATCAGATATAAGCTGTTTGCCTTCAGCTGAAGGGCTTTCACGGACTACCCCCATTTTATCATCTTTCATTTTAGTTTGATAATGTGATGATTATAGTTGCAATAGCCATTTGATAAATTTTCCCTACCTCTGTGCTGATTCTTGTGGTTTTGGGGAGTTTCTCTTGGGTCTGTTCAAAGCCACATAATTGCTGTGTTTCATAATCTTTCTTCTAATTTTTCCTTTCCCTCGACTTGAAATGAAAAGAATCTTTTCATTTGAAGAGTGTCCTGTTATGCAGAAAGCTATCTTACTCTTTTTATTTTATTCACATTTCTATATCATGTCTGTATAATATATAACCCTTTATTGTGCACAAGGCTGTAAGTTTTCTTAAAGGGAGCAGACGTCACTGTTTTGTTCAGTGACTTGTGGAGTACACGCTGCATATTCTGCAATTCCCAGATGTTATGATAAGGTAATTGTTCAAGCAATGTGCCTACATCTTTTATTAGCTGTTGAAGACTCTTCTGTCATGTGATACATCCATATTCCATCAAAAATAACTGAAGTTTGTTCAGTGTGCAAAAGAATTAATGACATTCACAATTTTTGCGTTTTCTGCATTGCAGTAACTTGAGGTTTTTAGTTCTGTAGAGCCACTCTACCCATTCCTCCTCTGAGAAGATGAGACACCCTCATTTCTCCTATCCATTTCCAGTACCCTGCCTCAGTCCTTTCAGATCTCATCTTCAACATCTCAACAGTGCCACCATGTCCCAGCTTCCTCTCAGACTGCCTGAAGGCACCATCGTATCTGCTTATACTCTCAACACCCTCCCTCATGTTTGATGTTTCCGTTTTGGGCAACAGGCAGCATGTTCTGCAGCTGACACAAGCTACCTGTGTACTCCAGAATTAAGTGCATGGCAACTTGTGCTGTAACCTTCTGTTGTGGTTTAAACCCAGCCACACAGCTCGTTCACTCACTCCCCCCCACTTTCTCCCTCTTTCTTTCCTTTCCCCCTTCCCTGCTCCTGGAGGGATGGGGAGGAGAATCAAAAGAATGTAACTCCCACAGGCTGAGATAAGAACAGTCCAGTAACTAAGGTATAACACAAACCAGTGCTGCTACCACCAATAATAGTAATGACAAGAGAAAATAACAAGGGAAGAGAATACGATAACGTCCGCCGAAACAAGTCTGACCCCAAAAGAGAGCCCCTACCCTTCCAGGTAACTCCCAGTTACCTCCCCAGGAATGATGTGCTGTGGTATGGAATACCTCTTTGGCTAGCTTGGGTCAGGTGTCCTGTCTCTGCTTCCTCCCGGCCTCCCCTCCTCCCTGGCAGAGCATGAGACTCAGAATGTTCTTGGTCAGAGTAAACATTACTAAGCAGCAACTAAAAACATCAGTGTTATCAGCTCTGTTCCCAGGCTGAAAGTCAAAACTGCACCAGCTACTAAGAAGGAGAAAAAATTGGCTGCTACTGCTAAACCCAAGACACCTTCTAATTTCACATGACGGAAGAAGGTTTTGTATTTTTCTTGTTGTTATGGGCACTAGTGGGATCTTCATTATTGATTTCTAGGAACATATTTTTCAGGCCCTTGTTTTTGTCTAATCTATTTTATAGCTCAAGAACTATTGGTGGTCAATAGGTTTTGAAAGATAATATACCATAAACTATTCTCATTAACGAACTTTACTAAAAGTCATTCTTTCAAGTTAGTTTTGAGATCCCATCTGTTGAAGATAATGTGAACTGCTAGTTGATTGAAAAGAGCGTAGGGTTTTTCTTGGGTTTGTACAATCTTTCATTAAAGCTTGAAACTATCCAATACTTAGAGTAATGTAGTCTTTGTCTGAAAACACATAAAGCTACAGCACTGAGAGCTTTGACAGGTAATGTGAACATGCAGTGGCTTTCTTGAGGAATATAAAGTCAAACATATCATGGGCTGCATCAAAAGGAGCATGACCAGCAGGTCAAAGGAGGTGATCCTGCCCCTCTACTCTGCTCTCATGAGACCTCACTTGGAGTATTGTGTGCAGTTCTGGTGTCCTCAACATAAAAAGGACATGGAACTATTGGAACAAGTCCAGAGGAGGGCCATGAGGATGATCAGGGGACTGGAGCACCTCCCATATGAAGATAGGCTGAGAAAGTTGGGGCTGTTCAGCCTGGAGAAGAGAAGACTGCGTGAAGACCTCATGGCAGCCTTCCAGTATCTGAAGGGGGCCTAAAAGGATGCTGGGGAGGGACTCTTCATTAGGGACTGTAGTGACAGGAGAAGGGGTAATGGGTTCAAACTTAAACAGGGGAAGTTTAGATTGGATATAAGGAAGAAGTTCTTTACCATGAGGGTGGTGAGGCACTGGAACAGGTTGCCCAGGGAAGTTGTGAATGCTCCATCCCTGGCAGTGTTCAGGGCCAAATTGGACAGAGCCTTGAGTGACATGGTTTAGTGTGAGGTGTCCCTGCTCATGGCAGGGGGGTTGGAACTAGATGATCTTAAGGTCCTTTTCAACCCTAACTATTCTATGATTCTTCATCTGCATGTTTGTATTTTAAAATATAGGGATGACAGATATAAAATGCTGCAGGATCATTACTGTGATTTAAGAATCTGAGCTTTGGCTTGTGTATATAACTAAACATGTGAAGGGTGTGCATTTGCTTTTAGATGAATGCCTACTTTATTATTATTATGGGAAACTTTTGGCAGCTTAATACTGTTGCTTATTCAGTAACTGGTCACAGGAGAACATGGGCAACATGTTTAGCATGTTCAGTCAGTTGATTCAGCAGTGTCATTGTAATCTCACACAGTGACATCCAAAGGTAGGACACAGAAACTCCAGAATAAGGGTTGCCTTACCAAAGTTTTATAGGAAAATGGATGAGAATGGATCCCACCAAGGCTGCTGCTCTCCTTCTCAAATGGCCCTGACAGCGCTGGTGAGGTTAAGGTGAAAGTGGTCTTTTCCCTCCCCTTCCCAAAATGACCTCTCAGAGGAATTCCAGAGAGGAGACAGTGCAAGACTCCTGCTGGTAGGATCTTGTGCAGAATGGGCAAAGCTGCTATAAGACTGGGATGTAACGTGGTACATAAATTCATGACACTAGCTGAAAGCAGCTTGTATGAGTACTACTCTGGGAAACAGAAATATGTCATTGCAGTTCTTCCCCAGGTTTCCCCAAATCCTTTTCACTTGAATTGCATCTGCATCGTGATTTCCTTGGATTTTCTGCAGCTCTAGACCCCTTGGATTCCTGTATTTTTTCTGTCTATAAGGTTGTCTGAGCACCGGTAACTGTGCTGGAATGCCAAAGTAGAAATAGAACTTCTGAGATAGTTTCAACAGGTTGAATATAAGGCATTAAGTATGAAGCAGCTCCTGCCCTGCCTCATTATATGTGCCCAACATAATAAATCTCAATTTCCTAATCTGCTGTGCCTGGCATATTTGGATCGCAGTGTGTGCTTTGTGGGGTGAAAGGTCTGGCATGGTGCAGTCTGGATGGGATGACTCATGCACAAAAGAGACCTCCTAGAAGGTTCAGTATGCTGCCAGCTGCAGACTGGTGCCGAGTCCCCTGCCTGTCCCTCTGACATAAACCATCATGTGCTCTTCCTGACTGCACAGTCTGATAAGCTTCTCGTGTCTCCTGTCATGAGCGGAGATGCTGTGTCTGCCTTGTCTTAATGCAACTCGATCTGCTGGTCCCCTGCATCAGATACAGGTGAGAGGCTGGGGAGCATAGCAGCTGGGAAATAGTTTGAAGTGCTTGTAAGGTGCAGTTGGTTTGTGTCAGTATAATGCCTGGCATTGTATGGACCCATCTGCTGTTGGTCTCCAAATGTAGTTTTAAGTATTTTAAAGAGTCTGCTTAGCAGAGCTGTTAAGATGGGGCCATGGTAATTCCTGTGTTCATGTGCATTTGTCTTGCTGGCACAGAAGGGTGCTGGTTACACCCACCCACACAAACACAGGTGCTTCAAGCATGTTTTTACATCATCTTCTTTAAGTAAAAGTTAAACTGATGTCTGCTTTCTTGCATGCTTTTGAAGAATTTTAGCTCCTTGTTTAAGAATTTTGCTTTGGTTCTACTGTGTTTTGAAATTGCTTCTAATTCACTTCTGATTCATGAAGAATCGGTGTTCATCTGTCTTCTAATACAGGTGGATAATGGCCATTTTTTTTCTTTGTGTTCTAAGAGTATAGGTTGTGACAGTATTTGCACAGGGACATGGTGCAATTTATCAGGGAAATAATCTGTGGAGAGCTGGGAATTTGTGTGTATTTACTGAGAAGCTGAGGAGGACTTCAGCAATTCATGAGTAGAGATTACAGGCCCTGTTTACTTCTTTACATGCCTGCTTTCAGTGCTGTAGGTCTGGGTGAATTAATCTACAAAAGGGTGTTTTACAAAATAACTGAAATATTGTTTGTCTTTTTAGGCTGTGAAACATGATACAGAACTGTACAATTGGATGAAGGGGAAAGGGAAAAGTGCCATTGATAGCTAGGATAGCAACATGGGAAATACAACCACCAAATTCCGCAAAGCTCTTATAAATGGAGATGAAAACTTGGCCTGCCAGATCTATGAGAGCAACCCTCAACTAAAAGAAACTCTTGACCCAAATACTTCGTATGGAGAAACGTACCAGCACAATACTCCACTCCATTATGCTGCTAGACATGGAATGAACCGTATTCTGGGGTAAGTATCTTCTGAAGTTTTGCTTCAATGTGAATAACTTGCCTAAGAAATGGAGGAGTCTCAGCTAGGTTATAAATACCTCATGTGTGTGTATGTATACGCGCGTATGTATGTGTATTGCAGACACAGAATTTATAACATGTTCAAGTATTAATAAAAATCGTGCAAATTTGTCTGTAATCACAGACTGGTATAACAGTTTTTAATCTGATTTTTAGTGTCTTTGTTCCTCCTTGTAACATTAGTTTTGTACAGTTTTAGCTGGCTTCCTGAAGACTCCTATACCACAGTTCTTTGCAAATAGTGCCTGTTCTGTTTTTGATATGCTTTCCTGTCTTAAAATCACCTGTTGGTAAAGCCGTACTTAATGTATACCATACTGATTGTATCTAATTCCAGATGGCCCAATATACATGTCCAGTTCTTGTGTTATTCAGACAGCTTTTATTTATTATTTATATTTTATTTATTATGTTAATATCTTGATAATGAGTAAGTTTATTACTGTCACGGTCAACATGCACAGCAATCCCTAATGTTAGCTACTTCCATTCTTCTGTACTTTTGTCAGTGCTCTATGGTCAGTTAAGGATTAACATCTTACCCATGTCCAGGTATTTCAGGTACAAGCTGTTCTGGTCTAATATTTCATCAAGCTAGTGCTGTGTAGACATTGCTAAACCTCTTCTTCAGCAGGTAGTAAGTTAGAGAGGATTTCATAAATATCCTCTTCCTTATGTTTGGAAACAGAACAGAAACACTACTAAACTGTATTATTAATATTCTTTTCATCTCTGTGTTTATGTCGCTGATGGACCTGTGGTATTAATAAGATTTGTTTTGTCCCTCATATGCTGTAACTTCACCAGCTGTCTGGCCTCCCACCATAAAGTTTTCCATAGTATTTTAGATTAACTTAACAATTTTTTGTACTTTATAACCTCTCGTGTATCTTGATTTTTGCTAAATACTTTTCTGCCTGCCCCAATGTGTGCTTTGTTTATATTTTTAATTGATGTTTTTATTTCATTGCTTAATTTATTTCTTAACATCCTCAAACTTTCCCCCTTTCCTGGTTCTTGAATTAGAGAAAAAAAAAAAAAACTACACTTAATTTTAAATAGCACCCAGTTTTAATTTACATTTTCTTTGTGATTTTTTTTTTTTTCCTGTGAGACTTGCAGGGTATTTCTCTCCAGAAAATGCCTCTTAAGAAAATACAATCTCACTGAAACAACAAGGACACATGAAATTGTTTGCACATATGCAAAGAAATCGAGTCATAATTCCAGACTTCTGAGCAGTCCATTAGTTAATTCATATTGCACTGTTACGATGAGATCTCAAATAATTGCTTTGTGTTAAGTAAAAGGTAATTTAGAAATGACATTTTACTACTGCATGGGACCTTTAGCATCTAAATCTCACAGGACAACTCAGTGTTATTTACCTACATTGCAAACAAATGATCAAAGGAATAATTCTTTTTTCTAGTTCAAGTCCAAGGTTTGCAATACATTTTTTGCCAGTAAACATAGTAAAGCTGCTGTTATCTGCTAGAGTCTGCTTCTGAAAACCTGAACTGTTATCACTGTTGCTAGGAATAATTTTCTGAGGTTTTTTTCACTATTTAGGTTTTTTTTTGTCTTTCTAAGGCCTTTTTTTTCTTTTTTCAGAACCCTTGTCTAAGACATGATGCAGGAAAATGTACCCTCTTTATCTAGCAAAGTAGTAATAGTGAATAAATACCAGACTTGCAGTATGCCCATTTGCAAAGTTGATAGTACAAAGGGTACAGGTGATTTCCAGTTAAGCCTCTTCCTTCTGATACAGAAAGTCCTGGATATGACAGAAATTAAATAAATTGAATATTAAAGTTAAGGCTTTGATTTACTGGTGAAGTACAGTAGCTAAAAATAAATTAATTTTAATCTGTTTTGAGAGAAATTTACAATTATGAGATGTCCGTAATACTATAATATTTTATATGTATCACTTCATTAAGCATTTTAAATGTCTGGGAATCTGTAGCTACGTTACATGTAGTTCAAAGTCCAGATGTTACTTACATGTATACTATAGCATTCAGCTTTTCCTTATAGGCTGATACCTGTGTTATTGGAGGTGAATATGAACTGACATGTTTTCCCGTGTGAAATTTTCTCAAAATAGAGTAGTGCGATGCAGTTGTGAGTGCAACTTTTACATAACAGAATACATTGAGAGAGAGATTCGGGAATATTTAGAGATAACGTACCTGGGAGTGGAGTTACCTAATACTGAGGCAAAGAGACATACCGTATAGATGGCTGGTGGTGACTCCAAAAACACAGTGAAAGCACAGGCACCAAGTAAGTGGAGAAACAAGAAACTGGAGAGGAGGTGAAAGTGTCATGAAGCAAAACTTCTGACCTGGACAAAGTCTGTATCATCCAGCATGAAGTCTGATGGCAGAAACTTAAGCCAACAGAACTTTCTCAGCAGTTTTGAACTGCATGGTTGAACACTGCAGGTGTTGAGTCATCTGGGTGCTGCACCTTTCATCCAGTATTTAGAGCCCAGGAACTGGATTTTGTATATAATCAAGCTGTAAAAATTGGAAGATTTGCTGTTCATATCTTTCCTCTTCACAAGATTCAGCAAGACTGTGTTAAAATACTGAGATAGTTTCTATGATAATTTTTCATAAGTATTATAGATTTGGACTATTAGAAATGTTGACATAAAAAATGGAAAATAGTTAGACAGTCCCTTAATATGTAACTCCTGTTCAGTCTGCAGCCATAAATAATGTTTACGTGACAGATCAGTTTATTTTAACAGATCATTTAATGTTTATAAACCAAAAATTGCTGGTCCTGGCTAATTAGCACAAACAGTAATTTTTGAAGCTGCTGGTTGCCAGAAGTTATAACATTGTGCTCAGTGGTTCCCTGATGAAGCATTATGAACAGACCACAACCCCAATTCCCTGTCTGCCCCTGCTTGGTGGGAGAGGAGGTAGAAGAGTCAGGAATGCGGTTAAGACTGGGCAGAAAGGGGAATGAAAGAAAAGTGGGTTTAGTTTTGTTTTTATTTCTCATTATCCTACTCCGTTTAATTAGCAAAAAATTCAGTTTCCCAGTTGTGTCTCTTTTGCCTGTGAGTAATCTCCACAAGCTTCTTTGTTGCATTTTCTCCCCCAGTCCCATTAGGAATGGGAGTGAGAGAGTAGCTGGATGGGCACTTGGCGGCCAGTGAAGGTCAACCCATCACAGAGATGAAGGTGGTTTGAGGAATATGCTTAGGACAGTAGAGTAGGCACTAAAAGGGGCTAGTGACATGGAAATGAGTGGCTTGTCAGACCATGATGTTTATCTGACCATGCCTGATCACCACAGTCTGGCCTTATCATTTAACTATTTTCTCAGGTGATGGAACTATTCTGTATGCATATTTGTGTATGGAGGTCTAAGTACCAGCAACTGAAGTAGGCATCTCATGATAGAATGGCCTCTGAGCCTTGGGTGCCAGCAGCTGGAGAGACAAAACTGCATGCATATGTTAGTACATATATTGACATGTAATGTCTGGTGAACATCAAGCTGGCCTAGCCAGCGAGTAGCATAAGTGGTGTGGGAGCCGTGTTTCAGATCAGTATTAGTTCCACAGGACAGCCAGAAGGCCTGTTTGAGGAAGCTGAGAGGATCCAGGGGTCAGGTACTGGTAGTGTCTAAGGCCAGTTACTGAGGATCTGTAGTACTCAGTGTGCAAGGTAACTGGAAGGTCCAGTTCATCCAGCACCAGCTACAGGATAAACAGCATCCAAGGCCAGTTACTAAAGGAAAAAACAGGAAAACCATTTCCAGTTACAGGAAAAACATTTCCAGTTACAGGAAAAACATTCTTTATATGCATATTCTTCCCAGTAGCAGACCTTCATCCTGCTCGCCTAGAATGAGGCTGCCAGTGTTGTTTGTGGTCATGTGAGTGCTTAGTGTTTCTGTCCACATACATCTGTGTGGACCACCACCTGTATGTATTGCATATGTATGTTTGCGTGTGTGTCTATTGAGAATGCAGCCCAGCCTCTCTACTGGCTGGACCTGGGGACATGGAGCTGCAGCAGCCTTCCTTACCGCTAAAAGTCTGGGCCCTTTTACTAAAAATAAAAAGATTTAAAAAGAAAATATATGCCTCTAAATCTCTCCAGAAAACAGGAGAATGTTACTCTTCATTTTGGAAGCAAAGAACTAAACATTTCAAGTTGGACTATATTGTAAATACTGCAGGAACAATTTGAGTGTGATTTACTCAATGATTTTCTGCTCTGCTACAGTCTCTAGACCTCTGCTGGTGGTGTTTAAATTCAGCACTAACGTTAAGAGTTGTTAATTGTTGTTAACAGCTCTAGTTCAGAAATGTCATCTATGTGTCACAAAGCTGTCTTGATATGGCTATTCAGACTGTTCACTACAAGCTAACAAATAGGTGACGATAGGTAAGGCTTCTGGAAGTAAGAGAAGAAAGTTCCATAGCATTCAAACATCAAAAGTAGTAAAAGATATGTAGCACTCACAGAGGGATTTTGAGAGCTTTGTGCAACATGCACATTGGTCTTACTCCCCTATAAACATTTATCACGAATGAAGGTCTTGACAGAAGATTCCTATTCAAGAGGATAGTTTAAATTTCATTGACAAAACTGGTGTAAACTATTACAGAGAAAGAACACACAGGAAACCTGTTTTCTTTAGAAAAAGCAGTTTTCAGATGCCCTCAGGCTTTTTTTTTTTTTTTTTTTTGTCTAAGGTACACCTGAGACCATCTGA
This sequence comes from Pezoporus flaviventris, assembly GCF_033815535.1. Classification (NCBI taxonomy): domain Eukaryota; kingdom Metazoa; phylum Chordata; class Aves; order Psittaciformes; family Psittacidae; genus Pezoporus; species Pezoporus flaviventris. Next base: position 16,209,643 of record NW_026892595.1, read on the forward strand.
CTGCTCAGTTTGAAAGGACTGCTATCAGTGTGGTTGGGCTGTTGGTGAACCACTCATGAAATACAAGCGAATAGGCTTTTCCAGAGGGCAGCTGAGATGGTGTGGCTGGAAATCATGAGGACACTACTTGTGATTGAAAGGAAAAAAAAAATCTAGATAAACTGTCATTTTCACAATATATTTGTGGTATGACTTTCAGTGTTGTAGCCTTGCTGGGAGGCTTTTTAAATCAGTGATAGGTTTTCCTCATTGTGTTCTTCATGCTCCTATGTCTGAGCGCTTTGTGAATATTTAAGCCAGAAGTGGACTGGTTATCCACCTATTTTCCCTTTCCTTCATACAGCAAAAGAATTCTACCCTGTTTTAATAACTTAAAATATCGCAGTAGGTTATAATAGTTCATCTGAATAATTTATTAGAGTGTTATCGTCTAGATTATTTGCTTTCAAACAACAAAAAGCTTGCTTCCTTTTAATTATCAGTGATTACACAGATAAATTTAATATTTAGAATATAATTTTCTTTAAGACTAATTTTATTCATAAAAGTAAGTATGTCTGCGTTGGAATTATTCATGCTAGAATCTTTTATAGTCAGTGTAGACCTGGGGAATAAATCTAGTCAGAATAATTAGTGAAGGTGACAGCGCAATTCATTTTATTGTGAAGTTGACCAGATATTAAATTGATTGTGTGCTAGAAGTGCCTGTTTCTTCCCACTGATTACAAAGGAAATCTAAAAGAACTGAATCAGCTGTAGTTGTCTGCATTGTAGATCTCCAGTGCTGATAGAATGAATCTCATCCTAGAATATGCTAAATCTCATAAAATCGAATTCTCAGCTCCTGCAAAACTGTAAATTGAACACTTTCACAGTTGTACAGTGTCAGACATGAATGGTGTTTGTGGGAGATACTGTTTGTGATACAGCGTTAAACGTTTCACTTCCATGGTCTGTGATGAATGATAAGTGGAGTGTTTGGATCTGAATTGTATTTATCTGAATGTTTTGTTGTTGTTCCAGTCAGCTGCTGAAAAAAACCCTGGGTTTTGGTTCTGCAGGACCCTTTCCAGATTAGTTATTTTATATGGTTATGAGGCTTGGTCACCTACTAAGTGCTTTGGAGTATGAAATATCAAAGGGAGGTTTTGATCTGATGTAGGCCATAATACATGAAGAACATGATCTGACCAGGCTTTTGTGGGAGTGTTTTGTACAGAAGCAAGAGGACCGAGTGAACTAAAATGCCTGTGACTTAAGGAGCAAAACATGTGACTGGATGGTAGAAAAAAGTCATTTGTAAGCTCATGTTCATGATGCCCAGTCTCAAGAACAGGATGGAGGAGTGATAAAATTAGGAAGCCTTTAAAATTGAGCAAGCTTTTACTGTGACTGGATCCTCATTGGAGAAAACTGCCAAAGACAGAAAACAGTGGGGACACGTAGAGGAGCAGCTGCATACCTGAGGTAGCAGCAGTAGTGTTTGCTAGGTTTCTTAAAGGCTGTCACCCAGTTGGGCATCATCTTCTAAAGTACAGCTAAGGCAGGCTGAAAAACTCAAACCTTTATCTGACTTAACACCCTTGGGTTTTTCTCCTAAAGCTCAAAATCTGATTTAAAAGCAGGCTTCACTGCCAAGATGTGTGGCCTCCCTGATGCTCCTCACAACTTCCTCACAACATACAAGGCAGTGGGTAGGCTTTATCTTAATTAGACCGTCATGAGACAGGTTAGTTCTACCGTATTGATGATGTCTTGTTGCAATAGTAATCCTGCTCAGTACGAGAGGAGCCGCAGGTTCAGACCGCTGGTGCGTGCACTTAGCTGTGGAGCTACTGGCGTGAGGCGTATGACTGAACACCTCTTAAGTCAGAATCCCGCCTAGACGTTTTACCCTACTGATGTTGTGTTGTTGCGACATTGGTCACTTGAGATTGACCCAGGAGATGACAGACTTGTTCAGAATTGTAATAAACGTGGGTAAAGCCCTTCCCAAATCTTCATTCGTGAAGCCAAGCCATCTTCACACTAGCCTTCAGTCAACCATCCTAGGAGAAGGAAACCTAACTTCAAACCTGGGCAGATGGAGCTCGTCTAGCCTTGTAAAGCCATCCATCTAAGAGAAGGACACTCTGATCAAACCTATGACCTGAACACTTTGCTGTCACCATCCAAGCTCAGTAGGCCCTGGCAGTTAAACCTCAGGTGTAAAGGGTGGGACCAGTTCCGCGCATGCTGTGCCTCACCTAAAAAATCCACTGCACAGGCCTGAAGGGTTTACTCACGCTTGCAAAACCCTGTAGCGACAGGCGAGGGACAAAACGGCAGGTGATAAGGTGCACTGGAAGTCGCAGACCCAACCTTGCACACAGGCGGTTCAGGACATTGGTCGGTTGAGACTGACCCAGATGACAGTCTTGCTCAGAAACATCCTGAATGACCAACCAGCCTTCTTTCCAGCCGGATTTGCATATCCCACGTTGCCCTTTTGGTCATCAGTGCGCTTGTAGTAAGCATGGTTAAAGCCCTTCCCAAATCTTTTTTCACGAAGCCAAGCCATCGATCAGTCAGTCTGGCTTACAAGCAGAGCTCAAATGCCAGTCAGCTTTGTTTTTCAGCTCCTAAAACTGACCCTTTTCTAGCTGATTTCTGAATATTTTAGCTTTGATAAGTTGAATCCATATGATGCCCACAGAGTTCATTGGTCACAACACAGTCTTGCTTTCCAGTTACAAGTGCTGCTGCTGCATGTGTTTATTTATTGCTGCTTCTTGATACTATGTTTTTCTGCACCCTTAGGAAAGCAGGAACCTTAGGTTACAGTGCTCTTCCCTGCATGTTTAGACGCTGTTTAAACACTCTTACTAAAATGAACATCTATTCCCCACACTGTTCTTACCTTTCTTTCCTTGGAAATCAGGTATTGCAGAGTAAGATAGTTTCGTTAGAGACTGGTGAGATTAGATATATTCATGCAGTACATTATCAAAGATTTTTTTATTCTGTGTTTTCCTCCTTAGTAGAAACCTTGTGAACATTTTACTACAGGCAAAGTACTATCATATTTGAGTTGTAGAGCAGTACAGCTTTGGTCCTTGCCAGCCAGGGTGACTGAGTACTCATTTCAGCTAATTCTGTTGCCAGGTAGAGTTTGTGACTCTGTCGGGTTGATTGGTAACTGCTGAATCATTGTGTCAAATGGCTTGGCTTCACCCTGGGGTTACAGGCACACATGGTTTCCTTAACCAGAGAGATCTGTTGGCTCAGTAGTTACCGGAATCATGACTGAGAGACTTTCTGTTTCTAGTAACAAGAAGTAAATTTCTCAGAAATAACTGATTAACTTTTATAGCTGAATGCAATGTCCAGCTAAAATATCCAGTGATATTGTATATAATCTCAGTTTTTCTTTTGGCCAAAATACAGACTGTGGATTATTTGATTTTGTAAAAAAAATTTTTTTTTTCAATTCAAATGTAATAAAATTCTTCATTTGGACGTTTAAGGAAAATACAAATCTGTGTCATGAAAGATCAAGTAACATACAGATTGAAGGGATTTTTTTCTGGAGGGAGAGAGAGGAAGATGAGACGATCTCTGTAATACATTCATAGTTTTTAAGAAATAGAATAGAGATGATGCAAGGCCTGTTAGTATTTCCTGTGTAATTTCATCATTATTGCTTATATATAAATAATATCAACACTAGATGTCATACACTGCTAGGTGATTTACAAGCTGATACGTCGCTAGTTGTCCATGCTCTGAAAGGCAAAGCTCTGTGCTTAAACAGTGCTTTGTAGTCATCTGACAACTGTCTGAAACCAGTCTGAAAATAATAGTGTCACAGTTACCTGAGAATTCAATGTGGATAGTCCTTTTGGAAAAAAACTGCGTTCAAAGGAGGGATTTGGAGAGAAGGCTGGAAGGATGACACCTAAGTTTGAGAATTGGCTCTAGCTGTAAAGAAATATATAGAAGAAGAGGCCAGTGGCAGAGATGAAAATCACATAGATTTTGCATCACAGAAGACATTTAGTCACAAAAGCTGTTGGTGAACAGCCAGCTCCAGTGGAAGCCAGTTCCAGTTTGGCGCTCAGCTCTTTTTCTTTTGAAATCTCACTCAGAATATTGAAATAAAAGCTGGAAGTGCCATGAGATCATGGAAACAGTATTCCTGACTTTCCAAGGGAAGACCAAGTGCAAGTCACTCATAAATAAATACAGTGGGTTTCTGGTTAAGGATAACTTCAGGGTGTTGTTGATACTTTTTTGAACAGGAATGGTTTAGTTCTATGTTTCAGTACTTCTGTTCCTCCTAACAGGCAGGCATAGGAACTATATATATATAAAGCATGATTTTTTGGGGCCCCAGTATAACAAATGTAAGGATTAACCAAGTTTTATGGTCCTCAGTTTTAGTGTACACTATCTTTGGATCAGTGCTCCACAATTCAATTGTATCCCTTTGCCACTCCTGCACATTGTCCTTCTCGGTTTTTTGTGTTGTACCAAGCTACAGATTAGTATCTACCGGTAGAAGGTCATACTTAATCATACTGGCTGACATAAAACCAGTAAACCAAAGAAACTTTTTGAACTATTTGCATCTTTATAGTAAAGAGAACAGCAAGTTCTTTATTGACGCGTATTTGTATAAGGCCTTTCTTAGGTGTGTTTAGGTGATGGGCTACTACATTACCATGAAGCAGTCCAGAACTGAAACTCAGACTGTCCTGATTTGGGGCTGGGATACAGTTAATTTTCTTCCTAGTAGCTGGTTCAGTGCTGTGTTTGGCTTCAGCTTGGGAACAATGCTGATAACACATCAGTGTTTTAGTTGTTGCCAAGTAGCGCTTACCCTGATCAGGGACTTTTTCAGTCTCTTGTGCTCTGCAGTGAGGAGGAGCACAAGAAGCCAAGAGCTTTAGGCACAGAGACAGGACACCTAACCCAAACTAGCCAAAGGACCATTCCGTACCACAGCACATCATGCCCAGTATATAAACAGAGGGAAGTTACCTGGAAGGGACTGGTTGCTGCTGGGTATTGGTCAGTGGGTAGTGAGCAAGTGTATTGTGCATCACTGCTGTTTTTTCTTGGGAGTGGGGTTTACTCCTTTTTCTCTCTCTTTATTCACCCTCATCATCGTTATTACAATATTTTACTTTTATTCCAATTATTAAACTGTTCTTATCTCAACCCACCAGTGTTGTTTTTTTTTTTCTCATTCATTTCCCCATCCCACTGGGGAGCTGCAGAGTGTGCACAAATAACCAAGTGGTACTTAGTTGCCACCTGGGCTTAAACCACGACACAGATCCAGTGCTGGCCTACCTTTAATCACTTTTATACTCTTTTGGAAGCAAGCTATGTGGGTGAGCAATACAGTGAAAAAGATTGTAAAGCTTTTTAAAGCCAGTTTAGGAGAGAGTGAAGACAGTGCTTGCGTTCTAGCCAGTATTTTTGTACTGAACATTACATTAAGTCCATAAGTGAAATAGGCCCAGAAGAGTGTATGTTGGAAGAATCAGAGATTTCCATTTGAACCTTCAGTTGCTGTAAGTAAAAGACATGATTCGTATGTGCTGTAGTCTGGACTTGCTTATCAAATTGGTGGTTTTCTCTGAAAATCAGCAGAAATTGTTTGAGTACTCAGGAAATTGATTTAACCCATTTTGCCAGATGTACCGTACTTGGGAGGAGTCACATGAATGAGAACAAACGGAAGGCATTTCTGTTTAGGAAAAATACAGAATTGGAGGCCACAGCAGAGTATTTGACATAAGGGATCTTGAAATGTCTGTGAAGACTTAAAATCTGGGGACAAAGAATTAGCTGTTCTCAGACTTCTGTCAGCAGTGGAGACGGTACCATTGGCATCCACTCAGATGTTTCCTTTGCTGTTAGCCCAGATCACCACCGGTATAACTTTGTTCCTTGCTATAGCAGGGTATTACTAGGGTTTATGGGAATTCTGGTAGTGTAGTAACAGTTCTTAGGCAAGGGGCCAATTGAATTTAAGGCTTACAAAAAGTAAGGATAATAGTCTCTGTTTTTTTCTTTGATAAATGGTCAATGATCTGTAAGGAGATTCTCTGTCTTGGAACAGAAATAGTCACTGTCTCCTGCCCATGTGTTTGTTGCATGTGGGAGGTTCCTGGGCTGTAAGAGAAGCTTAAGAATCTTAATGAAACAGAGAAGAACCTGTAAATACTAATAAAGAAAATTCTTTCACTATATAATGAATAAAAATAATTACTTTTGCTACATGTGGTTTTCAACATCAGGTAAATAATAATACCTTCACAAAATTATTTAAACCAGCTTATACTTCTATAGAGCTGTCAGTAATGAGTAAAAGGATTTCAAGTACTTGCAGCACTGTGGTTGTTTTGTTTGAGTACAGAAGTACTTTGAGTTAATGAAATTACCATAATGATTCAAGGTTTAATGCATTAGTATTGACCTGTGTTGGAAGCTGAATGATTCAATAATTGTATGAATTAATTCATTGCATATGATTTTTAAATTACTGGCTAACAGGGCTTGGCTTTTGTGTATGTTGTTGTAACTCCTGGTTTACCCATACTTCTCTTCATGCTCAGAAAGCTATGAGCTTTAGGTTTATACCTGCACTGGAACTTGCAGTGTAGCTTTTCTAATAGCAAGCTAGACTTATATGGGCTAACCCAAGGACCAAAGGGGATGTTATGAAAGGGACCATGTACAGATTAGTTTTCTTTGTTGCTGCAGCTCTCCTTTTTTCTAGTACCTTACTTAAAGAAACAGTGCAATTTGATGTGTAATTTATATAGTATACAGAAATGCTTTGCATTCAAAACTCAGTACATTTCACTGTCTTTGAGCAAATACAGACTTGCTTTAGTCTCCAGCTGTCAGAATTACCTTTATAATTTAATTTTACACTAGTTTTTGTTTTGGTTTTATTTTTTTATATATAGATATATTTTTATATGTTTTTTATATGCATGGATATGTATGGGTATACATATATAGAGCTATAATGTATATAACATTTATTTAAAGAGACAAACTGTAAATATGGTGGGTTTCATGTCCCTAACAGGAAAGAGTTTATAAAAACCTGAGGAAATAGTTGTGTTAATGTTAGTTTCCCAGAATGAGGGAATGTGCCAGTTGTTTAGTATTCAAGTTCACAGCCTTGTGATCTTGAGTCTCTTGCTGATTTTCTGCAAATGCAGACAGTAGTATGTGTGAATGTTACAGCCCTTTCTTTTTTTGTCACTTTTTTCAACACTTTTTTGATGTTTTGCCACTTCAGGTTTGAATTCTGCAGAGAGCTACAGCTTGAAGCAAAATCTGGAAACTGCAGCTAGAGTAAAGTCTGGCTGCCTTGTGGTTTAGTGGTATTTCCCATAGGCAATGCATATTTTCACTCTATCAGTACATTTCCAGGCAAAATTTAGCTTTTCATACCTGTTGAAATTGGGAGCTAAATTGAAGGGGCCCATAACACTGCTCTCTGAAAGTCTTTACACACCAAATAACTCTGATAAAAGTGGACCCCTGACAAATAATGAATTTGTGATGTAAAATGTATTAATTTACCCTTTTTTGGACTCTAGTTATCTCTGACCTATAAGTCATGGGTTCTGCTGGGCTTTTCAGTGTTGACTTGATTTTCCCTTACACTGGTCCTCTCTTTAATCTCTTTCAGAAGAGATTAAGGAGTTAAAATGGGGTAATAGTGTGGCGCTTTGAAACCTGTTTATGTGTTCAGAGTGAGGTGCTGGTTGCCTTTGTTGGCTCTGGTGGTTGTCACACCCATTTATGAGACACAGAAGTTGAGTGACAGGCAAGAAGAACAAGTAATCAAACCTGTTTTTTCCCCAAGCCCCAAAGTGGGTTTTTTTACAAATGCCACAAAATTGTTCTCAAAACTTTGCATACGGTTCTTTCTGAAGTTTTCCATGTATTTAGAGATTGTTGGAACAATTTTTTAGCAGTTAACTTTGATAGAGGGGGGCAAATGTTTGGCTTAGGCAATGTAATAGCTTTCTAGGGAGGATTTCTCTCTCTGCTGCAGGGGTTGAAAATCTACCTTGCTGATAGACTTATTTGAGTAGGGATATTCTTTGTGCTATGGAGCGATACTAAGCACAATTTAAATCCATCCTGGAACATTTCATCATTTGGTTAATAGAGAAAAGTGCCTTTCTATTTGTTTAATAACAGAGAATCTGCAAACAGGCAGGACATAGGCACTTCTCATTTTAGATTATGGTACACATAACTTCTTAAAACAGTTAAGTTTTACTAATAGTTGCTCACTAATAAATCTACCTTTTAAACACTGGTTAACTGTTCAAAGAGAAATTCAAAAAGGGGTACTAGTTAGCCTTCAAATTCTACTTTCATGCACAGAGTTTCAGCCTAGGGCAGACCATCTCATCACTGGACTGTAACAGATGAGATGAAATATCTACCTTGAGCTGTTGGAGAGCTTTTGTATCCATTCAGCATTTGTGTCTTCTGCAAAGGTTCTTCTATAAACCGACATAAATCTTAGTAATGGAAAACTAATAGGGTACAACATACAGTCAGTCAAATAGGGATGAAATCCCTGTAGTTTGGGATTATTAAAGAGAATTTCAACTGAGTTGTTGGGAAAAATATAGTAAGGCTTTTCAAAAAATACAGTTAAGGAGATGAATATAGGCAGGATGCTCTTTTTAATTGATATAATTCAGTTAACTTTGCTATTATGTTAGCCAGCGTTATTTATATTTTTGTTTGTGAGTAAAATACTGCTTTGTTATACAAAGTGTTTGATTTATGGCTTTTACAGGTCACGAAAAAAATCACTGTGCTGTTCTGAAATCAAATGCACTGTAACTTGATTCAGGAGGGAATCACGTTTTAAAATGCTACAGCATGGAATTCCACTGATGATAAAGAGCTAAATATTGAAAACAGTAACATATATTCTAATATTATTAAGTCTAGAAGGTGATGATTAGATAGCTAGAGATACTAGAGAAACTTCATCTGGTTTTGGAGGAGACAGTGAAGGTCACCTTGAAATTAAAAAAGCTCAAGCCCTCGTTCAGTGTCATACAGAAACCGCAGACAGTTCTTCACTGAATTTTAAAGCAACATTTTACTCTGAATTAGAGAGGAAGCAGGAATCAGTAGTTGAATATAAAGCAGCTTGAAGTGTGAGGAAAAGATGTGGTTAACAAATAACCAAAGGACTCCTGACATTCGAGATATGCAGGTGTAATTAGTGAAACCATCCAGCATGTTATACAGTCTAAGTACAAACTTTAAAATCGAGTTCGGGCACTTGGTGTGAAAGACAAAGTCCACTCTGTTTGCAATATGGAATTGTTTCTGTTAGCTTTGTACAGGTGAGCTTGCTGCTATTTATGCCTTTGTGCTAGTAGAAACCTTTAATCTCAGTACTTCCTCATCTGTGTCTCCTCAGGGATTCCTGCTGAATGCTTCTGCATTCGAAAAACTGGCACTTTTGCTACCATACCATAGTCTTCTATAGTGACTGCTGAAGGGATCTGGTCCCTTCTTTATCACTTGCTGTTCTCATACCACAGTGAATTTGAAAGTACCAAATGTCTGCTAACTTTACAAATGTCAGGTAAAACTAGGCCTTCTGGCTTGGTCATCAGTGTTACCTAGTTTAAAAACTACTGAAAAAGGAGCCACACGTGAAGTCTTTCACAGTCTTTAGCCACTAGCTCTTCCCAGTGCTGTGATCTGCACTGTTTTTCTTTTTTTCTTAAGGAAGATGCAAGAATTTGGGGATGGGACATATGGACAGTAAATGCTGTGGGTAGGGAAAGGAAGGAATAATAAAATAAAAAACCTTTATTTATTCTTTACTTGGGGACTCTGAATTGAAAAATTAACAATTTAAATTTTTCTTTTCATGTTTCATTGAAGGCTAAGTTAGGGGTGATATTTGCTTCAAGTAAAAACATAACAAATTAAATTGAATCAAGTTGTGAAAGGGAGTAAGCAGAAGAAAAGATACTGGTGTACCATAGATCAGATTTTATTGTAAGAATAGAGAAACTCAGATTTTAGTCAGTCTCCAAAGTTACATCTCGCGGAGACCAGAATGACTTAGATTTAGCCTTGTGTTTTCTGCACCCAGGTTTTTCAATGAGTACCTGCAAACCCTCATATCTGAGGCATCTAGCATTCTTATATCTAAGTGCCTCTATAGAATTAATCTCCCAGCTCCCAAAGAGTTCTTGCCTGCCTGCCTGCCTGCCTGCTTTCCTGCCTCCCTCCCTCCCAGCCTCTTCCCCTCCTTTTTGTCTCTCTCTTCATTTTCACTGTATTTCCCCTCCTTTCTTTTTATTTCTAGTTTCATACTATGTAAAGCTTATTACAAGCAAATTCATATTGGATAGTGTTTGATACCGGTTAGTCTTACCATTTAATGTAATTGGCTGTGAAGCATTTTGCCTGTGTTGCTAAATCCCTTTCCCCTGAAAACATTAAAAACCCAAGCAAACAAAATGTGCTGTCACTTTTTTGGCAACGTCTTTAATCTGAATTTTGGCATATTCATATTTCCTAACAAATGCATCTATCATGTCAGCTATCATGGAATGAAAGAGATTTCTCTAAGGAACATTTTGGCTGCCAAAATAGGGCAGCACAGAGGAGACTGGTTTGGTTTTATCTCTTCCTCTGAATACTTTGTTGTCACTTATTTAAAAGAACAGTATTTTAGTAATAAGTTTCATTTTAAACTCAAACTGTTTAGAGATTTTCAGAGGGAAGAAAGGACAGAAATACAGCTGGCCAAACGGCTGTCATCAAGACATCCTTCCATCCATCACAGGATCAGATCAGCTGTGCCTAAGTTTTTCTACTGAAATACTTGTCCAGTCTGTTTCCAATAATTTCTGAAAGGGAAATTCCACACCCACACTGTGTCGCCTCTTCCTTTTTTAATATAATAGTTTGAGGATTATTCTTTGTCCTGAACAAAGCATGGGAGATCTCTGAGAGCGAGAAGAGCATACCATGTAGTGCCTGGTGGGGTGTAGTCATGGACAAAGGGAGGTGGCATTTAGACTTGTAACCGTAGCATGGGGCAATAACTGAAGTAAATAATATTTTCTTTTGCCAGTTTGGTTACCACGTTCTTCTGCTCTGTGCTGTTCACCAAGAGCAATATGGTCTGATTTTATATTTGGGCAGTGCCTGCCTTCAGGTGGCTGAGCTGCCTGTGTTAAACTGAAGTGATTAACTTAGTCTTAGGGGTGAGGGCAGGGAGAGTGGAAGCTGGTCTCCTGTATTGACTTAATGAGGATTCCAGAGTAACTGTTTCTTTCATAGCTCAGACTGTTTGGAATCAGGGAACAGCCTGGAGAGGAAATGAACAGTGACTTCTGCAGGGTTTATGTGTCAGGAGTCTTATGGGAACAGTACAAGTATTTCTGCAGTGACTTCTTGAAAGTATGTGCCATGCTTCTGATTTAGCCTGCTGTTACCTTTCTGGGAACTGTTCTTCCTACTGTCATGTGGCATTTTTTCACTGTTGCTGTCTCTGACTCCAGTCCCACAAAGAAATGGTGTTCTCTGCCTTCCTACTATTCGCTCTCCCTTAAGAAAAAGATTCTTTTAGTATACCTCAAAAGGCTAAAGCCAGTTTGGATTCACATGACTTTTGTGATATGTCTCAGTTCTTCCATTTCAGAACTGGATGGTAACTTCTATAATTCTTTGTTGGCAAGAAGCAGCAGAGAGCTGTGTTGTCTCAGGAGCTGTCAGGAATCAGTGTTGTAATTCCAGGACTCAGTCTGTTGTTTTCCTTTCATTCCTAAACTGATCCTTCTTGCTGGCATAGTTTATTGTCAACTTTGAACTACCTTCTGAAGCATTCAAGAGAAGACATAAATTCTTGCTAGTCTCTGTCATCTGCATGTGTGAAGGTTTGCGTTACTTTGTATTTCTATATATTCTAGAGTGAGAAAGCAAAGGAAGTCTTTCCTTAATGCATGCACTGCTAGCAGGAAAAGTATTTCATACATTTTCTAGAAGTAATGAGTTCTGCATTGACATCTGACTGAAGATATGGGAAAGGAGAATGAATTTTTAAAAGTTGCTCTAGCATTATCTGTTTTCTGAACTACTGAATGCCCTGCTATTCGGGTCATAGAGTAGAAAAAAAAAAGAAAGTATCTGTTTCATCAGTCTTGTGGCTTAATAACATTTATTGCAGTACAACACAGAACTGTAGAATAAACTTTGTCAACATGCCGCCAACTGACTGTTATATATGGTCCTTAATGATATTTCAGTAATTCATCTAGATCTTCGCTCTTGACTCCTAAGAGAAATGGAGGAGAGCTGTCCAGTAGTAATTATCTATTAAGAATGTTTAGCACTAATGTCAAACTCTTGGCAAGAAGAAGAGATCTGTCATAGACCCTTCCCTCTTCAAGGAAATTAATGGAATTGTGTGCTAATTATTTTTCTTCTATTTTCCCACCACTTGCAGAACTTTCCTTTTTGTTAGAGATGGTAACCCAAATAAACGGAATGTGCACAACGAGACATCTATGCACTTACTGTGTATGGGACCTCAGATCATGATCTCAGAAGGAGCTCTTCATCCTCGCCTGACACGACCCTCAGAAGACGACTGCAGAAGAGCAGATTGTCTGCAAATGATCCTAAAGTGGAAGGGAGCAAAGCTGGATGAAGGACAATATGAACGAGCAGCCATTGATGCTGTTGATAACAAAAAAAATACACCTTTGCACTATGCTGCTGCCTCAGGGATGAAAACCTGTGTTGAGGTAAAAGTTCATACATAATCGCAAGTCTTTATACTGCTATTAGTAAATGACATGCAGAGTGTTCTACAAAGCTGTTTTGGGAAGAAAATCTGTTACGGTATATTGGATTAACTTTTTAATTCTATTTTTCATTAATTGGAAAAATTACAAAGATAAACAGCCCAAAACATGCACTGTCTGTAGAGAACAATGAAAAAAAATGGATTATATATGCATTAACTTCATGACAAATTCCTCAGCATGAAGACTCATGTAGGCCTATAAAAATGGAAATAATTACAGGACTGTAACACTGAAGAAAAAGCTTTAAAGGTAAGCATAGGCATATATATGTAAAGAGAAGTGAAATAACTGGCTGAGAGAACAGTAGAGCTCATTTTATTCCGCTCTGTAGCTGAGACTGGGGAATGCTGTCCATGCATCAAGTACAGGTTTGATGTCTTTAACTTAATAGTTCTCAGCTTTCTTAGAAGATACCATGCATCTGTGCTAACATACTTACAATTACCTTTTTCACAAATTAAAAATGACTTTAATGTTTGTGAAAGGAGTAGCTAGTAATGAGTAATTGGGACTCATAATGACTTTGAAGGTCTCCCATCAAATTTATTTTTAAACTCTACCAAGTAATGAGGACTAGTATTGTGCCGGTAATTTAAAGAACACAAGAACAGACCTCTGACATTTTCAAAGACAGCTAACATTTTCATAAGTCTGGCTATTATAACATCAAGATTTGTATTTTGAGTGGTAACAATTCAAAGTTCAGCATTTATATATATAGTGAAGATACACTATGTGTATAACTTCATGTTTATTGAGACTACATTTCACTCATTAACAAATATCATCAACAAAGTTTATTCCCTCATCATTCACCTGCTTTTCTAGATAACTTCTGTGTATCTTAAACAGATCTCAGCACCTGTGGGACTTAAGTAGAGACCTCTCTCTGCAGTAAAAGCTGACATTCTCCCTGTACTTTCACAATGTTTTCTGGGGCTATTTTAATATTGATCTTACTTCTGCCACCTTCTAATCTTGACCATGGCAGATTTAAGCAATAAGTACTGTGTTCAGCTTTGGGGACCCCAACATAAGACGGACTTGGACCTGTTGGAACAAGTCTAGGCCACAGAGATGATCAGAGAGCAGAAGACCTCTCAATGAAGACAGGCTGAGAGAGTTGGGGTTGTTCAGCCTGGAGAAGAGGAGGCTCTGGGGAGACCTTAAAGCCTCCTTCCAGTACCTAAAGGGGGCATACCAGAAAGCTGGAGAGGGACTTTTTGTGAAAGAGTGTAGTAACAGAGACAAGGGGTTGTGGCTTTAGACTGAAAGGGGGGAGATTTAGATTAGATATGAGGAAGAAGTTCTTTACTGTGAGGATGGTGAGACCCTGGCACAGGTTGTCCAAAGAAGCTGTGGCTGCCCCATCCCTGGCAGTGTTCAAGGCCAGGTTGGATGGAGCTTTAAGCAACCTGGTCTACTGGAAGGTGTCCCTGCCGATGGAAGGGCATTTTGGAATTGGATGATCTTTAAGGTCCCTTCCAACCCAAACCGTTCTATGATTCTTTATTATAATAAATAGTTCAGAATTTCCATAGATAAGTTCCATTAGAACTCATAAACAAGTACCGTGGTTCTGTGTATTTATATTAGTATTTGGTTTATTGGATTTTATGGAAACTCTTGTGCTGAAACTTCAGTTTGAAACAGGCTTGCTTTTGTGTCCTTCATAAAGCATGTATAATACATCTGGAAAGAATCTAGATTCCAACAATTCATTTTACTTTTCTGGCTTATGTTGAGATTGCTTTTGCACTTTCTCCAGCCACCGACTTTACAAACACATTGACAGATCTACTGTGTGATGATTTAAAATTATTTATTCTGAGTTGTTATGCACTTGGCACTCTGCTCAGAAAATATTCAGAGCCTTCTTTATTGTGGCTACTTTGAGAAAAACGGTCAAGTTATACCCATATACAAAGAATATTTAAAGGTGTCTCTAGCTCTGTCTTGCCAGGTGCTCAAGGACCTCAGGCCCCTCATTTTCTATGGAGCACTGACCGTATCAGTAGAGCAGAATTTTAGTCTTTAAAACTTAGCAGAGACAATTATACAGGGTTGCCTTGTAATGTATTTCTGAGATTTTGTGGTTCCATGGAATTGTTGTGGCTATAGGTATAATTATGTATGAAATCAAGTGGTAATTTATTTAGTAACAATAGAGGATCTTTGTTTCCCAAAAACCATTGCTATTGTATTTATCTCATCTTTTCGTTTTCCTTGCTCATATGCTTTTTTGTTCTCTTCTTGACTGACATGTCTTTTCTTCAGGGTATTACTAGAGTTAGTAATTAATAACTGTTTGCTTTGCTGTTTTACTTTTCAGCTTCTAGTAAAACATGGTGGAGATTTGTTTGCAGAAAATGAAAATAAAGATACCCCATGTGACTGTGCAGAGAAACAACACCACAAAGAGCTGGCTCTTAACCTGGAATCTCGAATGGTATTTTCACGTGATCCTGAAGCTGAAAGCATTGAAGCTGAATATGCTGCTTTAGACAAAAAAGAGGTCAGAGGATACTTCAAATTCAGGCTATTTTACACTTTTTTTTTTTTTTTTTTGTAGTAGTTACATTGGGACAAAATTCTGCAAAGTATTTCAGTAGGTACTGAAATGCATTGTACTGTGTATTTGTAAACCATTTGATTTTAACACAGCTCTTACAGCTTTCAAGTTAAGCTCAGAGAATAAACAAATACATTGACAAAACTAAAGACAAGCTTTATTCATACACTTACTTACATGGACTGTCTTGAAAGTGGTGCAGACTGTGAGGCTATAGAAAGTACAATGGGGGCAGTAAGCTGGGAAACAGTTTCTCTAAAATAAAGATCTTTTTACGTATTTCTTAAGATGCCTTTCTGGATAAAAATGAACACAGGAGAAAATCTGTTAGATAGAATAGGGGAAATGTTCTGGTGCATCTTCCCAGACTGAGACAGGGTTGGATGTCACCAAAAAACAGCTGAGTAGTGGAGGATTTCAAAACAGTGCATTTATTTTCTTGTTTTATAACATGATGCCTGAAGCTGCTGCATTCCAGAGCTTGGAAAAAAAAACAGGTTACAAGTGGTGTTATTCTGATGCCAGTTTTTGAAAGAGAGAGACAATTCACTGACACAAACTTACTTGAATTCTGGTATGCCTTACAAAAGGCTGTGATTTGGTAAGGATAATTTGACTAAAATGATTCTGAGCAAAAGTTCCTTCCCCCATCCATTATCAGATTTTAATCAACTAACTTTCTAAACAAGAATATATACATATATCCTATGATTCAGTGAATACTACTAAATAATTCTGTGTAAATTAAAGGACAATGGATTTCTGTATGGTTACTCCTTTGAAAAGTAGCATGGCTTTGCCATTTACTAGCTAAGCCTTACGACCTAATGAGGCTTAAAAGAGAGTTAATTCATATTTAGATATGAGTAGGCATTTAGTGGTTCCCTGAAAAATGCCACACATGGTCGCCTTTATTTGGCAGTAAGAAAGTCTTTGTATTGTTCAATTAATTTTCTGACTAATTTTCTTGAATAAATTCAAATATAAACAAGCTTAATTAAATTGTTTATTCCTAGATGAGAGGTTTTGAGAAGAGTTTTAATATACTTGAATTGTACCTTGAAACAGCAAATGTAATTAACTCATTTTAGTTTCTCTGAATATTCCTATATTGAGACACCCAAATTGTTGCAAGAGTATAGTTTGTAATTATATTTTCTCTGCTGGCAAAACCACTTGTAAAGTCTGCTTCAGTTTCTTGCCACAGTTGGAGTTTACCACTCCTTTGTGGTTGTACGAGTAGAACTCTTTGAATGGTTATGTTGACTGGATCATAGCAATGATTTGGCTTAAAACAACAAAAAAAAAAAGTTTTCAAGATGGTGATATATAGTTATTTGATTTAACCTGAATAATTTTTATCATTATATTTATATCATGGCTTTGCTGGCATATACACCAGCACAGCTCAGAGAATGGTGAACTTGCAAATATGGGTGGGGCAAATCAAGAACCACTTGAAGAGGCTTTTCTGCAAGAGAAAATAATGCCCCATGGCTGTTTAAGGTAGATACTTAGAGCAATATCAGCTTAAAGACTTGATAATTACAAGGGAGTAAAAGGTGATTATGTTAGTTTGGGGTCACTTCACTGAGACTGTTCAAAGATACAGTTCTGTTCCTCATTTGACTTGTTTTTAGAAAAGTTGTTGAGCATGAGAACTGAAATACAGGCAGGCCTGCAGACCTAGATCCATCCGACATACCAGGGCAGCTTTCCCACATATTCTAAAGATTCACAAGCCAAAAAATGTCAGCCTGGAATTTGGTACACTGATCGGTGGTCTTGGGGCTTCACACAAAACAATCCTCTATTCGTGTGCTCACTTTTTTTTCTTCCCCTCTTTCTTTGTGACTTGTCAGTGGGATAAGTTCTCTAACTTCCCATGTAACTGTAACAGCCCAAGTGCTGGCACAAGAGATTCCAGGAACATGTAGCCAGGGGAAGTTAATTTTTCAATCTTAGATCAAAAACAGCTGAAAAAGAGCAGCCTTTTGAAAGACTAGCACTGAACTGCAATGCAGATGACTACATGTCCTTATCCTCCAGGTCTGTGGACAAATGTGTGGGATGGCAGTGAAAGCTGCGCTTAGCACTGGCAGTGGTGATAACCTCCAGCTGTTATCTTAGTGGGGCATGAGATGTGATCCAGAAGTCTTCCCCAGAACACATATTCTTCACCAAAATATGCCACTCAAAGATAGTTCTCTAGTTTTTTTTCTCAATTTCATTTTTGAAAAATACTTAACACTGAGGGAAGTGAGTGTGCAAAATGCTTGTTTAACATGGTATTTAGATTGTAATTGTTTGGTAATGCCCTTTAACATCCATCCAAAACATTAAAAAAAAAATAATTCATAAAGAATTAAAAAAAAATTTAGAACACCAAGAAATGCATTTTCAAAGTCATTTCATCTCTTGTATGAAAGTTAGAGGAAAAGATAAAAACGTTTGAAAACAATGAGTAGGATTATTTCCCAGGCAAAACAGCCAAACGGGCTTAACTCCAATGTTTATGATATACACAATAGTATCCGGAATGATCCAGTATCCAGTACCTCACCTTCCAGACCTCCCATGTTTACAGCAGAAAATAATCCTCCTTTTCATACAGAGCAAAAACATTTTTGGAGTTCTCTGTGCAATGTCATTGAATTGTGTGTACAGTAATAACAAAGAGTTGTTTCTGATGTTGAAAACCAATTCATTTTGTTCTTCACATTGAAATATTACCAGGGAATTACACCAGTGCTTATGTCTAGAATTGAAACACTTGTGAGTAGTGAAAAAAATAACTTGCACAAACCTTTCTTAGGTACCAGAGGCTCTCAAGCTGTCAAGAAATACAGGTTACTGAGTAGGCTCATATTTCAAGCTTCAGACCCCAACACCAAAGAGATGTCCATCTTCCAGCACTTCAGTTTACTCCTTCCAGAGGGTTTCTGAATAAAATGTTTCCATTATAAAGTTACCCAGCCTTTTAAAATCTTATTTTACTGCAGTGCTTCCTGAAGCATATTTTTAAAGCAGCATTTCTGTTTTATTTTGGGTTTAGTTCACCTCAGACTTTTTTACTGGTCAAATTAGAGACTACAGTTAAATGGGTAACAAACAGGCCCTAATAATTTCAAAACACAAACAAGACTGTTGAGTGTGTTTCCAGAAAATGCAGTTTGAAAGGAAAGCGATGTACCAACATGCACATAATCTGTATTTCCCTGTATAAAATGGAAATACTAAGTAATTTAGGAATCGAGCTTAAAATGTAACTCTCTTAACACAAAGTTAGTTGTAGCAACAGAATCCATTTATGATACATTGGCAGTATTAGAGTACTAGAAAACAAGCCAGGAGAATATCTAGGATTACTTTTTTTGTCTTGATTCTCTTACTTTCTGGATGAAAAATCTCAAAAAAAAGAATTGTTATAGAAAATCTATGTTTATATTTATCCTTTTAATTTAACTGAAATTACACTAAATAATAAGACTATTTCTAAACTGCTTTTATAGGGTTTTGTTATTTTATTTGCACAGTCTTTTAATTTGCTGTTTATTCTACCATGGCAGCATATTTGTCTTGTTGATGTATCCCTGGAAGGTAACAGGCACCTTCACTTCAGACACATCATGCCATGTTTTAAACTTACTTAAGAAACACCTGGGATTGAGCAGTACTTCAATGCAGATCATCCAGGACAGATTTGACTCTCAGTCAGATTCAGTGAAATACACTGTGCAATAGCAAAGTATATGTCTTCCTTAATTTTACATATGTGCTACTGAATACTGTAGAAATACACTGCTAGTGAATGATTTATTGAATGTATAGTAGTTGGAACAGTTTTCTTCAGTTCCAGGATTGATATTATATAAATATACATATAATGTAAATATAAATACAAAGAGTTATCTAAAATGCTTAAAATGTACTTTGTCTCTTGTCCTGGGTTCAGCAGTAACAGTCTCTACAGGTAGAGAATGGTGTATTAAGTGAAAAGAGAGAAGGGGACTACAGGTAGTTAAGACATATGTACATGTAATGCAGACACTTATGCTTGAGTGAGTTAAATGGAGTATAGATAATTGTCGTGGTTTAAACCCAGTCAGGTAACTTGTTCACTCACTCCCAGTGAGTGGTGCCAAGCTGACAACAATCAAGGTCCGTGTTCGTCTCCCCCCCCTCCCTGCACCGGGGCTCTCCCCTTCCCCGCTCCCGGAGGAACGGGGAGGAGGATCGAGAGAGTGCAACTCCTACGGGTTGAGACAAGAACAGTCCAGCAACAAATCACCACCGCTACTATCAGCTAAAACAATGATAAGGGAAAATAACAAGGGAAGAGAATACGATACCACCGGCCAAGAAAACGAGTTCCACCCGGAAGCCCCTGTCCTTCCGGGCAACTCCCAGTTACCCCCCACCCCGGGCATGACGTGCTGTGGTATGGAATACCTCCCCGGCTAGCCCGGGTCAGGCGCCCCGTCTCTGCTTCCTCACAGCTTCCCCTCCTCCCTGGCAGAGCATGAGCCTCACAAAGTCCTTGGTCAGGGTAAACATCACTTAGCAACAACCGAAAACATCGGCTTCACCAACGCTGTTCTCAAAACTAGAAGTCAAAACACAGCACTGCACCAGTTAACACAAAGGAAAAAACATGACTGCTACTGCTGAACCCAGGACAATAATTTTTTTAATGTAAGACTCCATTAACAATAGAACTCCACCCATAAAGGAGGATATTTACATGAAGTATATGTGACACCATTTAACTGTATAGTCATCACTGTAGCAAGAGTTACTTTGCTCTTGCCTCTTTTAAGGGAACTTTACAAGTGAAGAAAATAATAATAGTTTGAAATGAATTGTTAATCGACTTACATATTAAAGTATTTTCATGAGAAAAATAGTTACATAATTTATAATATCTAAACATTACTGGTAAAAGCTTGAGAAGAAAATAGTTAAAATGAAGGGCTCTTGAGAATACCAAAGTGCTGAAATCTGTAGAGAAGCTCAGCAGTGCATTAAATTAGTAGCTCATATAGTATATTCCAAAATCATTATATAGTTAAATTATGCTAATATTGAACAATGCCTTTTTCAGAGGAAATATGAGTAAAGAGCTCCTCGTTAAATTAATATTAAAGGAGGTCTCTGAGCATCATAAGCTGTAATCAAAATCCTTTACAATGTATGGCAGTGCAGAGATGTTTGAGGCACTTAAACCTATGGTATTACGCAAATTATATACATCCTTATAACTAAAGACTGTGTCTTTGTAAGTCTGTACAGGACTTCTACACATTAACAACTTTAAGTGTTCTCATTGTATAAAGTCTTTATTCTGGATTTAAGTCTTAATCTTCAGATTAAGCTGCTGGATAGTGCCAGCTTAAAATTTCTTTTTTTCAGCTTCTTCTGTGGGCTTATATATCATTTTATGAAACAAATGTCTGAAGTTTCAAACACATTCTTGAGAAGTAGTTTCCTCATTACTTAAAAAGATAAAATTAGGATTCTTTAAAACCGCAGTATCCAGAAATCCCTGCTGGGTTTTGTGGAATGCTCCAGCTGAGATAATATAATAGTCTGCTGCTCACAGGAGATACTTGCCAGTGTTTGACCTAGAACCAGTCAGTTAAGTATAATTTTAAGCATATCTGCATTTCAGAATAAAATACTAGGGCCTAAAATACGCATATATGTTGCAGGTTTAACAGAAAAGACATTTATTTTTATGATATGTGTAGTCTTCCAAGAACTGAGTACTGTTGTGCTGACAAAGCTACTTGTTTTACAATTGCAATTCAAAATGCAGTTCAGATTCAGTCAAGACAATTTAGTCTTTGCTTCCACTTCTGCAGTATATTCGCACAATTATAGTCATGTAGGCACCCAGCTGTTTGTGTCCCTGTCTCTCTGACATGTTTTTATAAATGATCTCTTTTGTAAGAAATTAAGTAGGTCAGCCAAATTCCAGCATGCTGTGAATCAAGTGGCCCAGATTTATTTCAGTGCAAGCCATTAACGTTCAGATTGTCCTTTACTGAGTCATGCATGATCAGCAATGGGAGGACATACAGAAACTCCCTGAACTTGGACTATCAAGATGAAGGTCAGGGCACTCACAGTCCATTTCTCTTCTGCTTTTTTGTGCTTTCTCAAAAAGGACAAAGACCCAATGCACCAAAGCCATAGCACCATCACTCCTGCCAGTCACAAACTTTCTAATATAGAAAAGTTGCTGGATTTTCACTGACTACCTAATGGAAGAGGTCCTTGAGGGAGTTAATTAAATTTTTAGTTGCATTTAATAGAGTTTTTTATGATATCTACAATGTAGGAAGCATGTTAAGTTTTTAGAGTAGGTGTCTCAAAAATCCAAAATTGCATAGAAGCCCAGGGTATCTATCTCTTCTGCTTTCTGCTTGTTCTCCTCAAAGGGTTATGTGCACAGTGGCCTTTTACTTAGATTGTAAACTTCCAAAGACAGAACCAGTCTCTTGCTTCATGTCTATCTATGTACATATGCAGGCATATGTGTGCATATTACCTAGTACTGGAGAGTCCTGGACTATGTTCTACATTAAAGCAAAATACAGATGGTAAATAATAATGATGTGTGTTCTTACCTGTGGTTATCTATTGTCGCTGCTCCTCTGTGTAATTTCTTTTCCAAATTGGTGAACCCAGTTGGCATTTGGTGGCCAGGTTCCTGATTAGTCCTGAGCACATATCGGTTTTCTATCAAATGCTTCAAATCTTTTGTTAGTTATCCTTTACATAAATAAAATCAGTGCACGTAAGAGTAATTTTTTCACATACCCTTTCTTTGTCCATTACAGATGGACAGTATATATCCTGCCACTTGTTTTTCTACCTTTTGGGCATTTTACTTGTGTAACACTTAGCAAATATGTTACTTGCTTTCATGTTCTTTCTTTCTTAGTTTTACAAAGGAGTCTGCAAAATATGTGTATGCATTTCTGGTACCTTGGTTGGAGCCAATTCAGAATCCTAAAATTTCTGCCTTTTTGTCTTTCTAATTTGACCTTTTTCTAATGCCGTAATAAAGGGACGGAGCCCCAGACCAGGAAGGTAGCTGAATGATCTGTTCTGTATAGGGTTATTAGAGTTGGCTGTTGCTTCTCAAAAAGTTTTAACATCTTTGTGTATAGTGACTCCCCAGTATCTCCAAGATACTCAAAACCCACCTGGACACAGTCCTGGGCAACTGGCTTTAAAGGACCCTGCTTGAGCACAAGGTTGAACAAAATGACATCCACAGGTCCCTTCCAACCTTGACCATTTTCTGTTTCTGTGAACCTCTAACTGCATGTCTCACCTATCCTATTCATATCCTAGTCTCTGCTTCTGTGAGGGTGGATATTGCCTCAAAAGGCCCCTACCTGATTCTCTTCACAAAAGCATCCCTTCTTACTATCTAATGTCTCAATGTATCCTCCTCCAGATCAATTCAAAGTTACTGGGTCTCAATTAATACATAAATTTAGAGTCAGATAATCCTTATGCAGCGTATGTTAACCTGTCCTTTTGCTCTCTCCCGAAATCCTTAGTTAAAATCTAGTCATGTGTTTTCATACCAATTCTGTCAAAATTCAGCTGGATTCTTTGAAAATCTAGCACTTTTTGAGAGAGAGAATGAGAATCAACGTTAGGGTAGTTTATCATTTGAACGTGGCCTCCAGCTATAATGAAGAACTCCAAAGATATACTGTCTTTTAGATTTTGCATATGCAAAGATCATACTATAAATACTGCAAAATGGCTGTGTTTCAGTATAGCTTTGCATGCTCATTGGTCTGCATAATGAATAAATTTTGTCAGATATTACCTCACAGCTGGGATGATGGTCAGTAACAGTGCTTTGAATGTTTTCATTTTAATATGGCATTAGAGACTAACTGGAAAATACTGCTAGACATAAATTGTCTTTCTTCTTCTTCTCAAAGCCATATGAGGGACTAAGACTTCAGGACCTGCGAAGGCTTAAGGATATGCTGATCGTGGAATCTGCTGACATGCTCCAAGCCCCGCTCTTTACTGCAGAAGCTTTACTTCGGGCACATGGTAATCCAAAATCTTAAAAGCTAAAGAAAATGTTTTCTGCAAAATTGAAATTGCAGTTGTATGTGTACTTTTTATTTTCAAGTAAGCAACAAGTAATGATTGATCAAATACCAGGAAGCAGCTCACACAGTACTTCAGGAAGAAGTACAGCTGCAGTCTGTCAAAAAAAACATAAAGGCAGACAGGAGAGCTGATAGGAAAGTGATTCAAACTAGGAGTTATAATAGAAGGCATTTTAACTTTAGCAGTGTGGAGAAACAGAACTTTCCTATTTCACACCGTACTTCAGAAAGAAGTGTAGCTGCAGTATGTCAGAAAGCACTAAGGCAGACAGGGAAGCTCATAAGAAAGTGATTCAAACTAGGAATTATAATGGAAGGCATTTTAACTTAAGCAGTGTGGAGAAACAATTTTCATATTTTGGAGAGAGACAGAAGTAGATCTTCTATGGTTTTATATGTCAAAGAAAGTCAAATTCATTGTACCTGGTTTTGTAAGACAATTGGTTTTCTGCCTCTATATATTTGTGTATAAAACTGGATCAATTTTATTTATTTATTTATTTGTTGCGATGAAAGCAGTCTGACCATTGTAATAAATGGTTGGAAATTGTCTTGGGGTTTAAAGTATACAAGTGTATGTACTTTGAAGGATTTTTGTAGTTACTCTTTTTAACACAGGGTATACTTTTACATGTGTTTGTCTGTTAGTAGTTTAATTTCACTGAAATCAGTCTGTGCTCTTGTCATGTAATTTAAACTGGGGTTGTCAGAATGGGGATATACTGAACTCAGTGTGTTCACGCCAGACAAAAGTATCTCTGAAACCCAGCGGAAGCTTTTTAGGTTTTGATTCAATGATTCAAAACTTACGCTTACTAAAGCATCTACATTGTTACTTTATGCCAAAGGAGCTACTCAGGCAGCTAATGGTTTGCATGCCCATCACTGTATTGCTGGGTTAAGCTTTCATACACTATTATTTTTGTGCTCTCCTTGTTAAAATAAAAGGGAGAGGGAAAAGTGAAGTAGGAAAACATTATTTTATACCCACAACATTTGGCAGACTTTCACAACGATGTATGGTACC
Source organism: Pezoporus flaviventris (assembly GCF_033815535.1). NCBI lineage: Eukaryota > Metazoa > Chordata > Aves > Psittaciformes > Psittacidae > Pezoporus > Pezoporus flaviventris. The sequence goes on from NW_026892595.1 coordinate 16,234,282, forward strand.
TGAAACTTACCTCTTTTTACATTACTTTTAATAGTTGGTATTTGTGTTTCTTCTAACATTGAATTAAGTCAATGTGAACTTGTGCCACTCTGATGATATTTAAGGCAGTCTTTGCATATATGTTTTTTAACACTGATTATTTGTTTATTTTTTATAATGTATTTATAATGTGTGCAATATTTGAATGCTATTTTTGATTCTCCAAATACTCTCATTAAGGCTAAATATTACTAAGCATTTGACTAAGTGGGTAGGCAGATTGTGTAACCTGTGCAGATACTTTGAAGAGGAAAATGACAGCAGTGCTGTTCAAACTCACAGCAGAGTCTGTGGTTAAGTCCAAAAGCAGCAAGGTTTATGGAAACTGTGGAGAAATGTCTGCCAGCATCCAGCAAGCAGGGACTGAAAGTTGAGAAGAAACCAGTCTGTGTTGGAAAGGTCATTATACTGGTGTTGCCCTAGTGATGTAGCAGTAACTTAATGCAATTGGCCAGTATGGAGAAAAAAGCACAGAGAATTTGCAAGTCATGAGAATGTCAACTATTTTGCCTGTATCTGTAGTCATACACTGGAAATTATTTAAAGAGAATTTATTTTATTTGAAATTAATACATAGAATTGGTTCAGTCTAGTAAAGGGAATAATTGAGCTATTTACAAAGGCTTAGGCAGTTGGGAAACATCAAATGCCAAATTGTAATGGTTTTGCATTAAATCTTGAAATTCATGAATGTGAAATCTTATCTTAATACTTAATGTACAAAAAAACATGTTTTAAATTCTTGGAAAGATCAGTCTTCTTTACTACTTTTAATAGTTAACAGACATGTAATATTTAATCCAACAACCTTTACTTTCTTTCATAGTACAACTATAACAATTTACTGATACAAGCTGTAAGAGTTGAGTTTTCCTCTTTTTTTGTTTTTTTAAGTAGGAGACAGAAGAATGCAGAGTTAGAGCCAAGGTTAACGTTGTTATGGCAGTCAAATGCTAATAAAAATTATAACTTTTGAAGTATAAATATGTTCAGGATCTGCATCTTTAAACAAATAAAATTAAACCACGATATGTTTTAGCTTAAGTAAGCACCTGATCACTAAATCATCTTCAGGTTAAAGGCATTTTTTCGTATTTGGAGGGAGCAGATTTTAGTGTGATAGCAACCATTATGTGGCAGAGGCAGTATATTTATGAAGTTCAGTGATTAGAATGTTTGTTTGTTTTTTTTTTTCCCCAGCATTAGTACAGCACTGAAATACAGTATATCTTTTTTTACACAATCTAAAATTCAACAAAAGTAAGACAGATCATTTGGTTAATAACATTGAGTTTCCCATGGAAGTACCTAACATAAAAAACCCCAATAGAAAAAATTGGCAAATTTCTCTTTTCTTCTGAAATTCTAGTTCGCCTGAATTCTAGTTCACCAGGTCTTAGATTCACATGCATGTAGGTATTTGATAGATTTACATTTAAATGAAAACTTTTATGTATTTTTAATAGAAAAAAATCACTATTCTTAAGATAGCTTTAGTATTACTAGTAAGAATCAGAAACAGAAAACATTTCAAACAATAATTAAGAAAAAATTTATTTTATTCTAAGATCTGCGTAATAAAATTTGTTTCAGGAGTTCTTTTTTGTATGTAAGTAGGCAATGTTAATTATGACTAAAAGAATCATTCACTAACAGTAACAGAGTTAAAATGGAGTAAGACAGTAAGAATATATGAAATACTGGGTGGAGGGTTCCCCCCAAAAAATATATCACTTGTGCTATAAAGTAACTCATTAGGTCGCAAATCTTTTTGTAATCCAATTGTATCTTGGTCTTCTTCCTTTGTTTATAACACTTCACTTCATCTTCTTAACGAAACGCAAGTGAATCCGTATTGAACAATTACTTTTTTCATAGAACGAGAAAATACTGAGAATTCTGTGGTGCAAGGGCTGTTATGCTTTGATCTGTGTTTGCAGGTCACTGCAGTTCTGGTTTCTGATTGAGTCTCCCAACTACTGCAATAGCTGTAAATAAATCATAAAAATAATTTTACTTAAGACTGATATTACAGGAAAAGGAGATGCTTGCAATGCATTTAGTTACATAAATACATTGCATTACGTATTATCTTGGAATGTGTTCTGTAAAATTTAATGCCTAAAGTTCCATTCACTTATACTTTATCATATTTTTTTCTCCATTTTTTACCTTAATGTTTATATTTCCTTTAGAGGGTGCAGTTACAAAATGTATTTCAAACATTGCCAGATACATAATGACCTGTATCTGTATCTTTATTGAAGACTGGGACAGGGAGAAGTTACTTGAAGCATGGATGTCTAATCCAGAGAACTGCTGCCAGCGTTCAGGGGTTCAGATGCCAACTCCTCCTCCAAGTGGATATAATGCCTGGGATACGCTCCCTTCTCCACGAACTCCACGCACTACTCGCTCTTCTGTAACTTCCCCTGATGAAATCACCCCCTCACCAGGAGACATTGAGACAGCTGTGGTAAGATTATAAATAGATCTGAAACTAATGGCACAGAAGAGCTTATTTCTAATCGTAGCACACCTGCGTGGACAGGAGGGCTGCATTGCCATCTCATTCTGAAAATACATTTGTAAAGCTGTAAGGTGTGCTTCTCTTTCCAGAAGTGGTGAACAGAGAAGTTGATACCTTACACGTTCCATATAATAACACAATCTAGCATCTGGCTACTAAAAAGCACTCTGTTTTCACAGTGGCTGTCACTCAACGAAGTAGGATTTTAGCCAGACACAGTCACATCAGTGCATTTGGCTCTTTTGAGCTTGTCTTCTCATCTCATACTTACCAAGATGTTCACTCTCATTGTATCCATTTCCCTGAATGTACTCAGTGCTGTGAACCCTGCCTTTTGAAATTTTTTTCTTTAGAAAACAAAATTCTCTTTGTCTGCATTTTGAAATGTCAGCCCACTAGTGTACTGAAGGCTTATAATTACTTTTAATATGTGTGGGCTGCTTCAAGCGGTTTACAAGGCTATTGCAAATTTGAAATATGAAAGCGCCTTTCATTAAAATTAGTGTGGTTCTTTTGGAAGACACAGTTCTCTTTTTAATAATCTGCAGCTGCAGCATTATAAAACTTTTGCTCCATGACCTAAGCATTTTTCTAGAATATTATACACAGTCTTACAAATGGATCATCCCTAGATCTCACTTTAAGATTTTGCATTCCTGCATTAAATATTTCTTTAATTATAAAATGCTGGAAAAGAAGCTATATATCATATATTTATTTACATTAGCAGTTAAATATTGTCCAGGAATATTTCTTAATTAAAATGCATAATGAAAGATTACATGTCTTCAGTTCTACATCGTTGGTTTTCATTGGTGGTCCATGAGCCAGGTATGCAGGTTTGGATAATGATGAACATTCTAGATCTGGTATGTCTTAAGTCAGAATACAGAGTTACACATGTAGAGTTGCTGTTAGTTTAAAAATCTTACAAAGAACTATAAAAATAATATTTTCAAAATGTTATTTATAAAATAATACATTTTTCTGAAGTTTCTCTTCAGAAAAACAAAAGCTAAAAGGAATAGATAAAATAAAACCACTGGCTGTAAAACTTCTTTTCAGATTTTGCATTTACATCCTATCTTATAATTAAAACTGTTTCAGTAAAAGTTCTGTACTTGCTATTTTGAACTCAGAGCTTCATGAAATTCCTTATTTAAAAGTTATATTTTAAACAAAATTGCACATTCATATCAATTTAATAATAACATAATGCATTGTCAACTTCTAGAATATTCAATTTTGGCTAGGCAATAAGATGAAATGACTGAACCACCAATAAATGCCTTCATCGCGTTTCGCAGTTTAAAGGCCAACTTGTTTTGTTTTGTTTTGTTTTGGCTTTAGCACAGGTGTTTTTAACAGTGGCATACCATAGGCTAATTTTTAGAAAGTTTTGTGTCTGTTCAGTATCTAATGTATTGAAAGCTGACATGGAATCTTTGTTTTAATGGAAAGAAAAATCTCTTTGTACTACTTGAAGAATATGAATATTTATTTTCACACCTAACCACAAGCAATGAGTAGTTTGATTCCTATGCTTTAAATGTTTTCAGAGTAAGAATCTCAATATTCGATTATTCAATTTTCTATAGTAACCAGTTATATAAAATTCATCAATCATGTCTTCTGTTGGAATATTTGTAACTTAACTTTTTCTTTATTTTGATTGAAAGTTTTAAAAGTATTTTTAAAAAAGAATAGTATTTATGTAGATTATTACTTAAAATATCTGCTGCTGTTGCACAACCAAATTGCTTCACCTTGATTTGGACCCGATTGTGTGAGATGCTAAACATTTGCTTTAGCCTCTGTAATCTCCAAAGTCAGTATCTCGCTGCCTGAGAAGCTGATAAAAAAATCCAGGTCACTTTTGTTCCTGGAACTCTATCTCCGAGAGCCCAGTGCTCTGCAAGGTGAGGCACTTACTGAGCTGGAGGACCCACCCATCACTTTGGGTGATGGAAAGCACCGTAAAATGTGATGTTTGATAAGGGAGGTATAGAAACCAAGATACCTCATCTTTCTTAGTTTCGTTGCTTCTAATTACAGTTAGATTTTTTCCCCTACTGAGCACTTCTTTAAGTTTTTGCTGATATTTTCCAAGGTAACATGTCCTGCTAGCTATATGAAAGTCTTTAAGGTATTTCTTAACCAGAAGTATTTTTTTCATCTGCAGTGTGACATTTGTATGTGTAATATATCTGTGTTTGAAGACCCAGTGGATATGCCTTGTGGACATGACTTCTGCAGAGCATGCTGGGAGGCGTGAGTATACGTACTTTTGTATCTTTTGAGAAACTTTCATACTTGCCATTTTGAAGAGGAAAAGTCAGAGACCGTAAACAGCTAAGGATGAAGTACTTCTTGGGTTTCAAAGAGGTGCTGGTTTGACCCTATCAGATACTGAAGTTGTCACTCAAAGTGTCTGTAGACTGTAACACTGTATTGTCTTGTTGCAGTGTCATATCAGTACAGCTGTCCAAATTTATATGAACCCATTCCTCCTATGTTAAGGAAGAGCTCTTTCTCTTCCATATGAGCTTTTAGAAGGCACTTCTATTCAAGTGGCAAGAAAAGTAATAGTCATGCTTCTGTCTTGCAAATTGTTATGCAGCAATGTAGAAGTTACCAAGAGAGCACTGGCCTGACATGGTGATTCTAATTTGGGTGCTGGACTATGCATACTGTGATTTATGCATGCACTCAGAGCTACAGTTCAATGACAAGCAGGTGTTTGCAGCGTCACATCTAGGGGGGGATTTGTCTTTCTGAGCCTCAAATGGCAGTCACTTCTAACTTACTCAGAGCATAGCCAGGGCTGAGTTATCACATTCTAAGACATCAATCTGAGATGGGATGAATTGGTGTCTCTACCTTCACTATTAAAGGATTCCAGGTGGCTAACTTAGAATTGCTGTCTGTCTGGCATATAGATGATTAAACTTAGATGAGTACCATAGTTGATGTCTGTGGTAAGTTACAGCTTTTAAACTAAGCAGCCTTGTGCGCTGTTAGTTGAAGTCCAGCTTCCTGCAGATATCTGAGCTCATTCTGACTTGCATTCTGGTGCTTAGGGACTGTAAAGGTCTTTATTTCGAAATTTGTTTCCAAGAGCAGACCTATTTTGACTAGCACAGTTGTAAAAATTAATTGCATATCAAATTAATTATTTCCTAGATTAATTACATTTACATGTTCCATTTCTAATTTTAAAGTAATGCTTAGTTTAATTAAACGTTGCAGAGCTGTCTCTGTTAAATGGCAAGGATGGAAGCCACAAACACATAGGGCTAAGGATAGCTGATAGGGCCCACTTTTGGACCATGACAGTGCTCTTTTATTTTCTTTTTAATTATGTTGCTCATCAAATCTGTAGCCCTTTTCAGCAGAAAGGAACAATTCTATTCTTTGTTTAAAAAATGATTAATGTGAATATCCGTGAATCTAACATGAAGTATTTATCGTATTTTAATTTTTACTTTTATTCACAAATACCGACTGACAAAATTCTGGCAGATTTTTGAATCTGAAAATTCAGGAAGGTGAAGCTCACAACATTTTTTGCCCAGCATATGATTGTTTCCAGCTTGTGCCTGTAGACATCATAGAAAGTGTGGTTTCCAAGGAGATGGACAGAAGATACCTTCAATTTGACATTAAGGTAAATTTTCAAACTGTTCTTGTACTCCTGAACTCTATTTCATTTTATAAAGAGCAACTTCAAGCTTCTGTGCTAAATGCTGGAATGTATCTGTAACTTTACAAGTAGAAATTAATAAATTAATATGTATGCTGAATTACGAGCTGACTTATATGCCATAATATCAGTATTTGTTATACCACTAAGAAAAAAAGAAAGAATAATATATTTATTCCTTAGGCACAAATGCAGTACTTTCATAATGTGTATCCTAATGCAGTATTAATAAAATGATTTGATCAAAGTAATGTTCGTAACAGGTCACATGAAGCTTTTCATCAACCAGCCATGTTTGTGTTGGCAATCTAAAATTTTTGAGATCTTTTGGATTATTTGTATTACCAAGAGACTGTTTACGTGCAGAAATAGCACCTGTTTACATTTTTAAAATTTAATAGGACAAGTGAAGTAATCTTTTTCCATCCAATGCTTGATACAATAGCTATATATAGGAAAGGAAGTAGGAAAACCTTGATTTGATTTCCCAGTTTGATTTTTTAGCGTGTTTGTTTCTATCATTGCAACTTGTTTTTAAAAGCAATCATTTAATTCACCTTTTTTCTTTTACACTAGTGTAGTAATGAGCTAGTCTCAGGTAGTGTGCTTCTTTACAATGGTGGCAAGGCATAAGAAAGTAGAGAAATATTTTTTCATTTACGATACATTATTTTCTCTGTGTGACAGGTCTCTTTAATACATAGTAGCAGACTCTTTGCATCAGTAAAATGCAAATTAAATCACCAGATCTGATTAATCTTTTGCATCTTCATGGCTGGTTATCAGCATATGTTTGAAGCAAAGTAGTGAAAGTTCCTTTTTCTCCTCACTTATTAGATGTAAGTTCTACAAAAGAACACCTACTATCTTAACCAAAGCAGATTGGAAGTAAATTCCTGAATTAATCCAGTTTTGATTTCAGGTTTCTTGCAGATGGGATATATTGTGGGATTTTTGTTCTAATCAGTAAGATTCTAATTCTTTTCACCTACAAGAGTCAGTTTTATTAATGAGGATATTGGTAGTGCATATGTAGTAGAAGTTTACAGTAAGCCATGTCACAAAGGAGTTGACTTGCACACATGGAATATTTTGTTTGGGATGTAAGTCATTTGCATCTTAGCACATGTTGGGAGTACTGTGGTTATTTCAAACAAACAGAACATTTTTAAGGTGGGGATTAAATTATTCCCTTTGTATAATTATTTTTAAAAGCTTATCAAAGTAGCTATAAGATTGTCCTTAGGTTTCTTGGCTTTGTTCCTTCAAAGGAAGATTATGAATACAGATTGGTTTATATCAATGATGAAATCTGATTTTATGTAGTAAAATTTTTTCCTTTTCTCCTTTTTTGGTCCCAGGCCTTTGTTGAAAATAATCCTGCTATTAAATGGTGTCCTATACCGGGCTGTGAAAGAGCAGTAAGGCTAACAAGACAAGGATCGAATTCAACAGGATCAGATACACTTAGCTTCCCTATGCTAAAAGCCCCTGCTGTAGATTGTGGGAAGGGACATCTTTTCTGCTGGTTGGTATTAGAAACTTACCTACATCTAAACAAACTAACAGTCGCTGCTATTCCAGGGATTAGTTTGAAAGTCCCACTTAGCATCAAGCATGCAACAAAAATTTGTATGGATGGTATGTGACTACTATCCTGTATCTGTGCACTGAATCGCCTCGTGCAATAATTTCGTATTTTGGGGAACAACAAAGGTTTAGAATACTGTCTTACCCATTATTGCCTCTGTTAGATGCGAAACAGTGGTATGGAGTGTTGTGATGTTCTGGGGGGGCAGAGGAGAGGTGGGATATTGGTGGAGGGATTTCTCTGTCTGCTCTGAATTGCTGTAGTATAATAGAAACACTGCACATCATGTATTGCAGTACAGAAAATGAGCAATTTTTAGCTCTTTCTGAATTTTTTGTAGAATCAGGTCAAAGAAGCTGGAGTTTAAATAGAACTATGAAGGACCTTTTGCTTTATAGTTAGCTATTCTCTTTGCAGGATCACTCCAGTCATTGGTTCGCTTTAGGACCAGCACATTTTCTTTGTTATCTTCTGTTGAATCTTAAGATGAATACAGGCTCAAGAAGGAGTGAAAAAACTGTAAGATATTTAAAAAAACATCCCTCAGATTGCTTATCTTCAGCACTTCCAAGGAAAGGATAACAGCAGCATCAACAAAAGCAAAAAAGTGGTTGGATAGTTTTCTGTAGTGCAGAGCAAAGCCCTGTCTTAATTCATTGAGTTCCTACAGTACTATAAATCAGAAAGTTTTGCTGAGGACAGCCATATTAGTCTTACAGTACAAAAAACCCATACATTAGTGAGTTCCTCTGAAGAAAATAAAGTGCATTCTCAGTTCAGAGGGTTTTCATCATTACTATATACATAAAAGGAACTTGTTTTGATATCTTTAAAGTTCAGTCAACACATCACACAGTTCTATACTTACATAAATTCTGCAAGTTTTAGCCAGGTAATCTGCAGCTTAGCCATCGCAATAGCAATTGATACTGCATTCCCTAAGAGATTCTGCAGAAATTATAGTCTCTTCAGGTGCACTTGGGAAGCCAATTATAGGTTGCAACAATGTTCTCCTGGTTTGATTCAAAATTCATCATATGGTATAAATATTACCATGAGGGGGAAAAAAAATCCAGAACTGTATTCTTTCTGGATGATGCGTTTCACCCTTACGTGAATTTAACTTGTTGAAACTTGGTACATTTTATTAAATATATACTGCACCTTCAAATAAATCACCCTGCTAAATCATAGAATCATAGAATAGTTAGGGTTGGAAAGGACCTTTAGATCATCTAGTTCCAACTCCCCTGCCATGGGCAGGGACACCTCACAGTAAACCATGTTACCGAAGGCTCTGTCCAACGTGGCCTTGAAGACTGCAAGGAATGGAGCATTCATAACTTGCCTGGGCAGCCCATTCCAGTGCCTAACCACCCTTACAGTAAAGAACTTCCTGCTTATATCCAATCTAAACCTCCCGTCTTTAAGTTTGAACCCATTACCCCTTGTCCTGTCACTACAGTCCCTAACAAAGAGTCCCTCCCCAGCATCCTTGTAAGCCCTCTTCAGATACTAGAAGGCTGCTATGAGGTCTCCACGCAGCCTTCTCTTCACTGGGCTGAACAGCCCCAACTTTCTCAGCCTGTCTTCATATGGGAGGTGCTCCAGTCCCCTAATCATCCTCGTGGCCCTCCTCTGGACTTGTTCCAACACTTCCATGTCCTTTTTGTGTTGAGGACACCAGCTCATGTTCATTCTCTCATCCACCAACACCCCCAAGTCTTCCTCCACAGGGCTGCTCTGAATCTCTTCTCTGCCCAGCCTGTAGCTGTGGCTAGGATTGCTCCGACCCAGGTGTAGGATCTTGCACTTGGCATAGTTAAACTTCATGAGGTTGGCATCAGCCCACCTCACAAGCGTGTTGAGATCCCTCTGGATGGCATTCCTTCCCTCCGGCGTATGAACCGAACCACACAGCTTGGTGTCATCGGCAAACTTGCTGAGGGCGCACTCAATCCCACTGTCCATGTCAGCGACAAAGATGTTGAACAAGACCGGTCCCAACACCAATCCCTGAGGGACACCACTCATTACTGGTCTCCAGCCGGACATTGAGCCATTGACCACAACTCTTTGCGTGCGGCCATCCAGCCAGTTCTTTATCCACCGAGTGGTCCATCCATCAAATTGATGTCTCTCCAATTTAGAGACAAGGATGTCGTGTGGGACAGTGTTGAACGCTTTGCACAAGTCCAGGTAGATGACATCAACTGCTCTACCTCTGGCCATCAGTTCCGTAGCCCCATCATAGAAGGCCACCAAATTGGTCAGACAGGATTTCCCCTTAGTGAAGCCATGCTGGCTGTCGCCAAGCACCTTGTTGATTTTTCATGTGCCTTAGCATGCCTTGCAGGAGAATCTTCTCCAAGGTTTTGCCAGGCACAGATGTGAGACTGACTGCTCTGTAGTTCCCTGGGTCTTCCATTCTCCCCTTCTTGAAAATGGGGGTTAAATTTCCCTTTTTCAGTCATTGGGAACTTCACCTGACTGCCATGATTTTTTAAATACGATGGCCAGTGGCTTAGCAACTTCATTCTCCAGCTCCTTCAGGACCCATGGATGGATTTCATCAGGTCCCATGGACTTGTGCACACTCAGGTTCTTAAGATGGTCTCAAACCAGATCCTCTCCTACAGTGGGCCCAAGGTCTTCATTCTCACAGTCCCTGCATCTGCCTTCCAAGACTTGGGTGGTGCAGTCAGAGCCTTTGCCAGCGAAGACTGAGGCATAGAAGTCATTCAGAACCTCAGCCTTCTCCAAAACTGGGATAGCCAGTTCTCCTGATAGGTTCTGGAGAGGACCCACCTTGTCCCTAATCTGTCTTTTATTTGCAGTGTACCTATAGAATCCCTTCCTGTTATCCTTAACATCCCTAGCCAAGTTTAATTCTAACTGGGCCTTAGCTTTCTTACCCTGGTCCCTAGCTTCCCAGACAACATCCCTGTATTCTTGCCAGGCTGCCTCTCCTCGCTTCCACCTTTTATAAGCCTCTTTTTTCCTTCAAAGTTTCCTCACCAGCTCCTTATCCACCCAAGGAGGTCTCCTGGCCCTCCTGCTGCACTTCTAGTTGGGACACAACACTCCTGAGCTTGTAGCAGGTGATCCTTGAATATCAACCAACAGTCTTGGGCCCCCCTGCCCTCTTACTAAGCAGGTTCCTGAAGAGGCCAGAGTCTGGTCTCTTGAAGTCCAGGGCAGTGAGCTTGCTGCACGCTCTTCTCACTGTCCTGAGGATCTCGAATTTGACCATCTCGTGATCGCTGCATCCAAGGCTGCCCTGGAGCATCACATTTCCAACGAGCCCTTCCCTGTTGGTGAGCACGAGGTCAAGCATGGCACCTCCCCTTGTCAGCTCCTTTATTACTTGCAGAAGGAAGTTGTCTTCCACACAATCGAGGAACCTCCTGGATTGCTTGTGCCAGGCCGTACCGTCCTTCCAACAGATATCAGGGTGTTTGAAGTCACCCATGAGGACAAGGGCCTGCAAGTGTGAGGCTGTTCCTGTCTGTAAAGTGCTTCATCCACAGTGTCCTCTTGATCAGTAAGTACTGAGGAACACAGTCCAGGGAGGCTAAAGCTGTTAAGTGTCACAGCTGTTTGGTGTTAGTTCCTGTCATTCAGTGCTGTCAATGAGTTTATCCAAATTACAGCTTTGTTTCATAAAGATTTATGAGCAATTGGATCAGTGCTCTTACTCTAGTAAAATGGCATCCAACATAAAAATCCTTGTTTTGGTGTGGGCTGAGGAAAGAACTTCCATGAGAAGTTGTTCTTCTATGATAGTCTCTGTCCTGACTATCATATAGATCAATGTAGAGATAGAGATACATGAGATATATATGTGATAGCACTTTATTAAAAATCAACAATTTACAAATTTGAAAACATAAAAACTACAACCTTTCCCCCAGTAATAGATTAACTAATCAGCTTTTAAGTTAGAAACTAAGGTTTTTAAGTTGATTTTTGCTAGTTTCTGTCCTTTCTAGGAGGAAAATTGTCTTAGAAGTCTTGGCTCTCTTGAAGCAAATGATTTACATGTACTGCTGCCCGACAGCAGTGGAAGGTATCAGTGTTTAACCACAGCTGAGATTGCCATACAGACTCATTCATTCCCGTACAGTCTTTCCTAGCTACAGATCTGAAGTATCTCGAAACAGGGATCCTTGTGTAGTGAATTTAAGCTTGTTTGATAGCAGACTGGCTAGTGGGAAAACAGTTGGAAATGATTGCCATGACCTTTCCTTTGTTCCTCCTTAAGAGGGATCAGAAGAGTATTGCTGCAGACACTGCAGAGAGCAGTTCATCAGTGGATCTGCAGAAAACTTGTGTATGTTCTGGTGCAGCTGGCGCCCATCTGAAATGTACTCCCTCTGAGTTTTGTTTGATGTGGCAGATGTCTGAGGCTATTTACTGCTGTTCCAGTAAAAAAGGGAATTGTTACTAATTTGGAGTCCATATTGGCACACCTAAACCAAAGCACCACCGGGAAAGCATGTATCTGCCACTGCCTTGTAGTGATTGCCATCCTGAAAGCTAGTGGTAACTTCAAAAGAAGCTCAAGGGACTCATTTCTCCACTATATCCATGTAACGAAGTTAAAGCCCCCATTTAAGATATTCCAGTGGAAAGTAAACATCCACAAATACTTAAAGTTGGTGTTGAAGGGTTTGGATCTTGTTCTAGATTAAAAACTCAAATCTACTTAAAGATTAATTATTACAACTAAATAGATGCAAGTAATTCTGCATAAAATGCATTTCAGCTATAGCAAACTACCTACTACTTTTGGGTAATCTCTTTATTCTGGGTTACCTGTATCACAGGAACTACACTAGCACATTCTGTGGCACTAAACTAGTATCCAGGTGTAACTCCAACAAAGTGCAAACCAGCTGATTTATTTCAGATTGTGATTTTTAAAAGCTCTTTTCCTTTCCTGTCTCACGTCAGTGTTAATAGTGGTCATCTCTGCTTGTGAGCAAGTAGTCTAAAAGCATTTTAAAATAATGTTAATTAGATGGCTTTTTATCTTCCTGACTTCATTAAAATTTGAGTGTGTCTTGAAAAGTTTCCAAGTTTTTTAGCTTGAACCAATTTTAACTTTAATTTTTAATCTCTAAATGGTAAGTAATTGTTTATACACCTTCATCTTCAGGGAATGTCTCGGTGAAGCACATGAACCTTGTGACTGCCAAACCTGGAAGGACTGGCTACAGAAAATATCTGAAATGAAACCAGAAGAGCGTAAGAACCATGCCAGGGCAGGGGGAGGGTGGTGTAATTTTTTTGCTGTTGTTGTTGTCTTTTGGGTTTAGAGGAATTTTTTAGTTCCATTAAGTAAAAACTCTACATTGGTTGAAAAATAGGGTAAAAGGGAAGAAAATTAAATCGCTCAATGAGGGGCTGTTTCATACTTTAACTGCATATTGGGCAGCCTGTGGTGGACTTCTTCATAAACTATTCCTCCCCATAAACCCGCATATGGTTCAGTCATGGCATATAAAACTCTTTCCCTTCCTCTTACAGCTTTGTTTCATTAATTAATTGATTTATTCCTGAACATAACTTTATTTGTCCTGGACAAATTTAAAATCTTTTAGCCCAGTCTGCACTTTGTGTTGTGTTCACTGCAGTTCTTTGTGTGCTTTAAAACTAATTCAGACCAACAGGTGATAATAATAGTAAGGTTGAGAGTGAATTGCAAGGAGTTGTGGGGGATGGCTTAATGATAAATAATGTTTACTGAAAAAACCTAATAAAGGTTGGGTTTACACAGGACACATTTTGTTGGTCAATATTAATTAAAAAAAAAGAAAGATTGACAATAATTCAGATAAAAACCAACTTGGTTATCACAGTTCAGAGCCTTTGCATAATGCATTTTAAATATTCTGGAAAGCATAAAAAATGTTATAAAGAGTCAAAATAAACCATGTCAAACCGTGCCAGTTTTATTCATATAGTATTTGCTTATTTATATATTATAAATATCATATAAAGTACATACAAATTTGTATAGAAATATATGTGGAAATATATATGAATTATATGTGTAATAATTTTATACATGATATTTATAAATGAGAAAATGGGTATGTTTATATTTGTGAGAAATATATACAGTGAAGAATTACAATATTCTGTCAAGAAACAGATCCTAATCTGATTTTCACAAAAGATTACACAAGTACAATTTCAGCTTCTCTGCTTTTGCATGCTCCATATCCTCCTGTCACCCTCATAAAGTTGTGGGAGTGAGTGAAGCTTATGAAGATGCTGCCAACTGCCTGTGGTTACTAACGAACTCCAAACCATGCGCCAACTGCAAATCTCCAATTCAGAAGAATGAGGGCTGCAACCATATGCAGTGTGCAAAGGTGAGAAAGACCCTTCATGTAATTTGTTGTGAAATACAATTCAGGTCACGTATGTCATGTATATGTTTTGAGAGCCCAGGTGTGCAGAAGTCATGCCTGAGGTCTGGTGGAACCTGCTGGAAGAATTGGATCATTTGCAAATGGCAGATTACATGTATTTAGAAAATGTTTAATATTTAGTGAAATTTGGCTGGCTTGCAGGTAAACACTGTAATGATCAAAATTCATAAACACTAAGAAATATTGGCAATACAGTATGGAACTTAAGGAAATGGAAATAATTGCTAGGTTAATCATCATTAATGATATAGAAAGAACATTTTTAGTTGGCAGAAGATAAAACGTTTTAAGGAATGATAAGCTCTAATGAAGGTTTTGCCCTTACTACATTTTTCTTTTGCATTATTTCTCTAACATAATAACAAAACAGAGACATTTGAATGGAAAACTGCAAACAGGAATTAATCAGCAGGAAAGAGAAGACAACAAAGAGTAATTTCAAAAGAAACTTACTGGCGACAGCAGCCAAAAAATTAGTCGTGAGTTTGCACTATGCTACTAAAATAGAAAAAATTCTTTTTGCCCTGAGTTCAGTATCATTTGAGAAAGCATTTTCTCTCAAATTAGTTAAAAGCAGCATGTTAGAATACTATCTCTATGTCAGAGGTATCTTCTATAACTACAGCTAATACCTCTTTGAAGAGCATCATTAAAAATAGGAAAGAAGCATGCACTTGACGTAGTTGGCTGCCAATGAAAAGCTAAGAGACTTAGAAAGTCATTTTATTTTTCTGGAGAGGTTAGTCTCTTTCCATTGCTATGCAAACCCCATTTTCTTTATATTCTCATCACATGGTCTCTCCTTTCTCTGATATGAAGATTGGGGCTTTTTTTAGTGTCATTTCTTTGGTTTTGTCTGTTGCAGCAGAGAACACATTCTCCTCCACTTCAGTTTATGCAAAGTTTGATGGGTTTTTTGTTGGTTTTGGGTTTTTTCCTTACATGATTTTTAAAAGAGCTCCTAAATTCTGTGGTGCTAAAAACTGTAAAAGGTATGTTCATTGCAGCTTTTGCCACTTAGCTCATCTCAGTGGAAGAAAGTATGGCTTCAGGCTAGAGAGCACATTGGCCATTAAACACTGTTGACTGTAGATAATTGAATTCAGCACCAGTCTAAAGCACCAGCTGACAACCACAGTTCTCTTTTACTCTTTAATGCTGTAGTTTATGAACAGCTCCAAGTGTCCTTAAAGCAGTGAGATTCCTTTTGTGGTGGAGAAATCTCTGCAAAGAGAAGCTGCCTCCCCTCAGCCTAGTGAGAAAGGAGAGGAAGTGTATCCTCAAGCACATTGCAGGGCTCAGATACAAGGTATAGTGGTCACCTCACTTCTTCACTGAAGTAACAGCCTGTGACGAAGGTTCTGCATTTGCTGCATTAAGATCTGCTCAAGCCTACTACATGGTAAACTCTACAACTGCCTCTTAGCAGCTAGCATGTAGTAGCCTCCTCACCACCACTCTTGGTGTAGAGGAGGATACTCTTTACTCATAAAATCACATTTCTGTACTAAGTAGACATTTTCCTGTTTTATGAGCCAGTATCTAAGGAGACAAGGTTTAGACAGTCCTGCTGTCTCCCCAGCCTGTAGTAGTTTTTAACCTTCTGGGTACTTTGAATCGGATATGAAGGAACAGGATGGGGTTCATGGATATTAAATTACTGCAAGTTTCATGGAACTTGGTAGCTGTAAGGTGCAGAGACTTTATTTGTACTGCCACAAAGAGAGAGGCTGAAATACCTACTCAGCAGTTACCTCTTCTGCATGGCTGAGACAGTGGTTGGGCAGCAGATGCAATTTGTTAAACCTAGGCAGTGCTGCTGCATGGCTAAGTGATCATAAAAGCACATAAAACAGAGCTAGGGTTTGGGAGATGTGTAGAAACAAGTGATCTGGTTTTGAAAGTTTAATGAGACTGAGGTATTACAGCAGGGTCTGGGAACTTTGGTCTTGGGCTTTTTCAGGAATCTTAGGGAGATGTGAGAGATTAGAAGATATATATATCATAGAGTGGTCATGGAGTGAGATAGTATGGAAGAGGTGAGATTAGCGCAGTAGAAGCATATACATATAAATCATTATGAAGTTCAGCTTTATTAGTTCTGTTGCTTGTGAAACAAATATTTGTGGTTTCATATTAATTAATGTAAATTTTTGCTTGCCTTTTTCAGGATTTTTCTTTGCTCATCTGTAAAACAGATGAAATAAACACGATTCACCAAGATGAAGTCTTTTGCCTGTCCGTCCGTAAATAGCTTCCAAATATTTTGAAATAAAGTAGCTGAGAACTCGGTGCTAAGTTGAGGGTATTTAATACAGTTTGATCTTCTCTGATGCAGAGAAGCCTGGATAAGTCAGATCTCCTTGTATGGTGTTACCTGTTTTGAAAATTCTACTCAGTCAATGCAGAAAAGGCTCACCTTGAAGTAATCACTCTTCAAAGCTTATGTTCTGGTTTCTTCTCTGTTGCTTTAGTAGTTGTTACTAATACTTTGCATCAGGAACACCACATGACAAGAACACTAGTAATTGTATTTTAAAGTGATATTAGGAGATAAAATAGCCTTCATTCTCATGAGCAGTTTCTGTGTTGCTCAAAAAATGGGACTATCTTTTTTTGAAAATGATAACAAAACCAGGCCAAATGATAAATATCAGCTGTATTTATCATCTGATTATTTTCTCCACTTGAAAATGAACATGTAGATCCAGCACAGTCTTGTGATCCAAGGAACAAAAGTTATGATTGACGTGTTTTGATAACCCAGATCTTCTGTAGCAGGTAAAATAGGAAGGAAGCTCCACAGAAACTTTGTTTGACCATAAGCACACTCAGAATGATGTTAATTCAGTTGTTCCTGGGGGAATAATGATGAATAACTGCAAATCTACAATGTATCAACTTTTTACTTTTTTTTTTTCTGAAGTGCAAATATGACTTTTGCTGGATATGCTTAGAAGAATGGAAGAAGCACAGCTCTTCCACTGGAGGCTACTACAGATGCACTCGCTATGAGGTTATTCAACATGTGGAGGAACAGTCCAAAGAGATGACAGTAGAGGTAACAAATGAATGTGTGTGTTTGAAAAATAGCGCCAAGGCTGCAATTTTCTGTTTAGGAGAAGTTTCATCAAAATTCTTCCAAACCCAAGTTCTATATAGGAAAATAAAACGTTAAATATATGAAAGCGACGGAAAGAAAACACTGAAACGCTGCTTATTTGTGGCTAGAAACATAGAATTTGGTTCTGCTCTTGGGCTTTGGTAACATTCACTGGTGACTTCACTTGATTCATTTTACTTCTCTGTGTCATGGTTTTCTTTTGTAAAATGGGTATGCTGGTACTGTAATTAGCTGCTGTGCACTACAGAAGACATGCATTAATTTTGGCTTTTGGAAAGTATCTTTAAATAGCATGCACACACAGTGTATCAACTCTTTGGCTACAGTATTTACAGACTTGTGAATTTAAAAATTACATTTGTCTCTTTACTTACATGGCATTTGACAGCATTGTGTGCAGTAGAATCATAGAATCATATTAAGATCATCTAGTTCCACCCCCCCTTCCATGGACAGGGGCACCTCACACGAAATCATATCACCTAAGGCTCTGTCCAACCTGGCCTTGAACACGGCCAGGAATGAATCATTCACAGTTCCTTGGGCAACCTGTTCCAGTGCCTCACCACCCTCACGATAAAGAACTTCTTCCTTATGTCTAACCTGAACTTCCCCTGTTTATGTTTGAAGCCGTTACCCGTTGTCCTGTCGCTACAGTCTCTAATGAACAGTCCCTCCCCAGCATCCCTATAGGCCCCCTTCAGATACTGGAAGGCTGCTATGAGGTCTCCACGCAGCCTTCTCTTCTCCACGCTGAACAGCCCCAACTTTCTCAGCCTATGTTCATACAGGAGGTGCTCCAGTCCCCTGATCATCCTCATGGCCCTCCTCTGGACTTGTTCCAACAGTTCCATGTGCTTTTTATGTTGAGGACACCAGAACTGCACACAATACTCCAAGTGAGGTTCTCACGAGAGCAGAGTAAAGGGGCAGGATCACCTCCTTTGCCCTGCTGGTCACGCTGCTTTTGATGCAGCCCAGGAAACTATATATACTTTATATGTAGAGGGTATAGAAACGGTTATGTAATTGTATCTACTGGTGATTGCTGAATTAAGTCGTAAGATTTATTTTGGTTTCTTTTGTTTCCCCATTTTTTTCCAGGCTGAAAAGAAGCATAGAAGATTTCAAGAGCTTGATAGGTTTATGCACTATTACACAAGATTTAAGAACCATGAACTTAGCTACCAGGTGTGGGTCTAGCCATTTTTACCAATTTTTGTTTGTTTTGATAGAAACAAACCTTATTTTTATTTTAATCCCAAATTAATTATGTTATTATATTTTATTTTATTTTATTCTTAGTTAGAACAGCGCCTTCTGAAAACAGCCAAAGAAAAGATGGAGCAGTTGAGTAGAGCTCTCAGTGGAAGTAAGTATTTGCTGTGATCTATGAATTTGCTTTGAAATAAAATTAGCTTTGTTACAGCTAAGCCTTTGCTTTTGGGTAGAGCTTACATCAGTCTGCTGTGTGATGTGATCCCTTCTGTACTCCAGTGCTAGAATTCATAAGCAGGGTAGAAAGCTAAGTGCACAGTAAATCTTACCTATTCCAAATTCTCAAGGAGAAAGTAGCATTAGTAAGGGATAAGGCAATACTCTGCACTTACTTCTTTTAGTAAGAGCACCGTGTAGTCATTGTGAACCTGCTGCTGTTCATTTGCCAAATATTTAACTGACGTGCACATAAATTTACTTTGGAGGAAAACTCTTACGCTAAAAGAATGCTGACATCAGCAGGAAAGTATTTTCACAATGCTTGTTTCATCTTACAGCTGAGGGAGGCTGTCCTGATACCACGTTCATTGAAGATGCAGTGCAAGAACTTTTAAAAACTCGCCGCATTCTTAAGTGTTCTTATCCGTATGGATTCTTTTTGGAGCCTAAAAGCACAAAGAAAGAAATATTTGAACTTATGCAGGTAATACATGCATATATTTTGCTTTTCTAATGTTCCTTTTTTTTTTTTTGTAGTATTAGTTAATCAGTGTGGTTTTGCCATTTTTGTGGTGTAAAACGATATACCTGTTTTGTATTTGTAACCAAGCTTGGAACTAGCACATTTTGATTACTCCATGACAATGTAGCTTTTAGTTCAGTTTTAGAATGAATGAAAAAACACTTTGCTGCGAAAGGAAAGGAGTAAGGACTGGTGGAAGGGGAAAGCAAATAATATACTGTTAATCTTCTTTCTGAAGGTAACATTTTAGCTTCAATCTTCATCTTCTCTAGCTCCTTTTCCGTGTCTTTCCCTACTAACGTGTCTGGGGGGCAAAACTGGGGGACTACCTGGGTGGCAGTGGCTTAGGCAACAGGAGCTGCTGCCTTATTTCCTTTTCCCCTTCCTTTTCCCTTTCCCTTTTCCTTCCCCTTTTCCCTTTCCTTTTCCCTTTTCCCTTTCCTTTCCATTTCTTCTCCTTTCCTTTCCCTCTCCCCCTCCCTCTCCTTCTCTTTTTCTCTCTCCCTCTACCTCTCCTTCTCCTTTTCCCTTTCCCTCTTCTTCCCCTTTTTTTTCTCCCTCTGTTCTCCTTCCCCCTTTCCTTTCCCTGAGAAGCCCAGCTGCAAGCTGAAGGACAGCATTTAGGTTGGTAAAAGGCTAGGCTAGAGGTCAGATATTTTGGGGTATGTTTGGGGTATGTATTTCAAATGGTATTTTCAGGAAAATGGTTCTCGTTCTGCTCAGTATTTATGGTGTAGAGCTCTGCCTGATTCACATTTCACTGTAAAACTATTTTATCCTGTATTGATTAACTATTGCAGACAGACTTAGAAATGGTCACTGAAGACCTTGCACAGAAAGTGAACAGGCCTTACCTTCGGACTCCTCGCCATAAAATCATCCGTGCAGCTTGTCTTGTGCAGCAGAAGCGACAAGAGTTCCTGGCCTCTGTGGCCCGTGGTGTGGCTCCTGCAGACTCACCAGAAGCACCCAGGCGCAGGTAATCCAGATGAAGTGCTGTGCACATCAAACAGGTTACTTTGGTAGGTGCCAAAGTGGGTGAATGTACTATCATTCTTTGACAGAGAGGTGATGTGGAGCTGATAAGCTCAGTGGTTGCAAGTCACCATATAGTGATATTTTCTTGGACATCTGATGCTAGTGTGATTACAGCTTTTCACTGAGGAAACATATTTGAGAATACATGTCTGTATGTTGCAACCTGAATTGCTTTCCCATCTGTGATACATTAATGATTTGATGATTTGATGTCATGGCTTCCATTTCACTTTTTTTTCCTTCAAGATTGGCACTAAATATCTGGTATGCTTTAAAAATCTGTATGTATTTGCTAAAAATCAGGCAGTTTTGGAACAGTCAACATTTTAATTGTATGGTTTTCTAAATGCGTTGTGAGGTAGGAATTAAAGCAAAAGACTTGTTAACTTTAGAGGGTTGCAGTTGCACTGGTTTTTAGATGTTGATAGATTTTGAAACTCTGGAGGATTTTCATACTTGTTCTGCTTCTAAACTTTATGTTACTTAATTTTATAGCTTTGCTGGTGGAACATGGGATTGGGAATATTTAGGATTTGCATCCCCAGAGGTAAACTATTTCTTTTTAATTTCTTTATCTTAGTTCTGCTTATTCTAGAAACACAGGTATGATTGCAATCTGCATGAAGTGCTGCCTTATTTTGATTCAAAGCATTTCGAGTTGGTCTAAGCTCACCATGTAATTTATTTCACAACAGAAGGAAATATATTCGTAGCTAACTGTGCAATGATCTATATGATATAGTTAATTTAAGGTGGTGTTGGACAAACTATGTTGCTTTCATCATTTTCCAAGCACATAACCAGTTTTAAAATCGTATGTAAATTGGTGTCTATGTGCTGGGGAACCTTAAAGTAATAAATATATGAAACTGTGTAGATTACTTTTGAATGCAATATCAGATCAGCAGAATTTGACAAGAAGTCTAAGAAACTTCCATCCTTCTGTCACAATCCAAGACAACATACTTAAATATTGTTAACTATTTGAAATGTTTGTTTTGGGGTTTATGTATTGAAGCAGGATGGAAATTGCATACTCAGAGGAGATGAACTTCTGCTACTTAACCAAGAATGAAAATTATAATTTTAAAAATCAATATTCCACTATCTGTATGTCGGAAAAGAGTGAATAATTTTCAAGACTCTACACAAAAATATAAGAAGCTTCCTTTATCATCTTAACTTCTATTTAGTATTTTGAGAATATTGATTAAAGCCGTCAGTTAGGAAAGAAACTTCATTTCAACATTTCCTTGGTGCCATTTTCTTTATAAAAGAAATGTTTTCTTTATAAAAGAAAACCTGCTGTTTTCATTTTAAAGCCTCCTGGAAAACTCCACAGACTTCTATATATTTCCTTTGCTGTTGTTGCTGGCGAGCATCACACTGCTGAGAAGATAGTTTGCTTCTCTACAAAAAATCAGCTTGCTTCTCCTGTCTAGTTCCTTTAGTCCTTTCTTTTGAAATAATTCCACATTTGATAATACCAAACTCATTGTGATGTTACTGTGTCATCAGTGGAACTGGTTGTGAGAAAAAGCTGATAAGAAATACGTTGATGAGCTGTTTAGCAGTAAGTGCCATTGCAGTCGTGCTTAGAAGATTGCTTATGAGTTTTTATGATTTGCGTAAATGTGGCACTGTATGATGCAAGTTGATTTCTTTGCTATGTAGCTGTCAAAAATACTTGCAACCACCTATGCTAAAGGAATTTTCTAGAATTAATAATGGTCATCTGTATTTTAGTGAATTTCACTACAAAATTTTTTATAGAGAATGACTGAATATACCAGATTATTACAGAAACCAGATTCTTACTGGGTTTAGCGAGGAACACTGCTTGTGGCAGACCAGTGTGTGAAAAAAACATGATGTTCCTATCCAAAAAGACTGAAACTTCTTTTGCTCACATACGTAAAATTGTTCCAAGTAATCAGAAATAACTTTTTATCAGTAGTGATCAAGATGTCTTTCTGAAGGTTAAAAAGTCACCAAAAGTGAAATAACTATGGGGAAAATCTAGGATTTCTTTGCAAACACATAAGAGATAAGATCTGATACAATTAATAAATCTTTGTGTTAAGTGATCACTTCCCATTATTCCTTAGCTGATTCATAGCGACATAATTATATATTGTTTAAATAATTTAGTTATACTGTTCCATATCAAGTGGCACAGCCTTCCTTTTAGAAAATCTCTGAGCTCCCATAGAAGCTGGAAGAATATTTTAGATAAGAATCACTTTATGTTTGCCCTGTTTTTTTACGCTGCTCCATAGGCTAACAAGCAGTACTACTAACCACTGTTGAGGACAGTACTGAGGTAAATGGGCCTTTTGTCTGGTCAAGTACAGACAGCTACTTCAAGCAACCTGGTCCAGTGGAAGGTGTCCCTACCCATGGCAGCGGGGGGTGGAACTGAATTGGTCTTTAAGATCCCTTCCGACCGAAACCGTTCCATGATTCTATGATTTTTATGTTCTTACAATTTTTGTGGATCATCTTAGATCAAAATCTGCCCGCACTGATGATTTTGTGACTTCTTTTGGCTTGCATATGTCATTATGGATAAGGGTTTCACCCGAAAGAGTTTGTGGAAAGACAGCATGCCATCATAGAATCATAAAATGGTTAGAGTTGGAAGGGACCTTAAAGATCATCTAGTTCCAGCCTCTCTGCCATGAGGTCATTGGGTAAGAGAAATGACACTGTAAGTTTTACACACTTCTGAGATATTCCAGGATGAAAAGTTAATGTAAGAAAAGAAATGTAATGTTATCTTTCTGAATTCATTTGGCTAAATGAAGGCTTTTCCAGCTTGGGGCTCAGGGAAATAAATAGCAGTATTATCTTCTGAAGAGAAGAGCTAATACCTGTGTGTATGTTTTTATTGCCTTGTGCAAAAACTGAAATGAAAGATCTTACCTACACAGTCAGGTTCAGTGTTGGCTGTACTGACCTTAAAACATATCTGGAAATTAGTCTCTTAGTATTAAGAAAGGTATGGAAATCAAAACATTTATTTCCAAATATTAAGATAATTAACCCTTGGGATGCTAGCTTGATGTGGTCAAAAATGAGTCTTTCCTGTAAATGTTACATAAACTATCTTGGGTAATACATACTACATAAGAAATTCCAGGCTGCAGGAGTTCAAATCTATATGGTAATGCTCATTAGCAGCTCAAATTAGACAAAAATAGAGGAGATTTGTAATTCATGGAATAAAAATCCATCCAAGACTGTTCAGTAGAGGTGCATCAGCTGTGGTTTAAGAAGTTCCTGAGACACAGTGTCCTGGAGGCTGGGAAGAGTATAACAAGTCCCAGTGTATGTCAACCAGCTTTCTGTAGTCTTCCAAAGGCTATTTTCTGCTGGTAATTGCTGGCAACAGGGATTCCGAAATAATCTGTTGGTTCAATTGAGATTAATTATTTTTATGTTCTAAAATCACTAGCTCTGTATTTATGAAGAAGTGTGTTGATGTCTACGTATATAAAATTTGGCATCAAAACAAAAACTGTGCACTTGTAATTCTTTAAGAAGGGGGATTGCAAGTATTAATACGTTGGTAATATGTCAAGTATTGTTCTTTGCTAGTTCATTCTTTTATATATTTAGGATTACGTTGTGGAGGTTTTTTTAGTTATTATTTATGTTAAACATTGCATGATACAACTTGCAATTTATTTTTCTGAAAACAGGTGATTTTATAATAAACATATAAAATCACACATTTTTCCTAAAAATGTGGTGCTTATTACATCAGAAAAATATTACTGCATGCTGCCCTGTATTTTGTAACCTTTGGTTTATGCAGGAATATGCTGAATTTCAGTATCGGAGGAGGCACAGACAGCGTCGACGTGGAGACATGCACAGTCTGCTGAGTAATACTCCAGATCCTGATGACCCCAGTGAGAGTACACTAGGTATGTTCCTGCCTGGGCCTGTTCCTTTCCTCTTCCTGCTTCAGAAATTGCTAGTAGTGACCACAGTGTTCGTTCTTCTGTGGATACACTTTAAAGAAGCTTCAAATACATCGCTGTATTCCCCAGGATACAAAATGAAGGCTTATTTTTGTTTTTTCGTATATGATCTTAGAAGTGTTGCTGACTTCATTGTGGCTGCTTCTCTTTTTAAAGAGAAAGGCATTGATCTTCCCACTAATAACTCTTCAGCTGTTTAGAGCAGGTTTGCTTTTCTGAAGAAATTCTGAAGGGCATATACTTCATATGACAGTCTTACCTATGTACCTGCTCCTTTATGCCAATTAAAAGGACCAGTTGTGCATAAAGCAGAGAGCGGATAGAAGAGGATTCCCCTGCTACAGGCCTGCTGGAAGATAGTCACAAGGCTGTATTCCAAAAACCCTGCTCAGAAAATCCTGTATTGGCAAAGACAGCCAGGAAACAAGTTGGCAGGGGTTGTGACTTACAGCATATGCTCTTCAAAGCAGCGCTATGGCTGGTAGCGCAGTCCCTTAAGGTCATTGTAGCTTGGCTGTCTGGGCTGTTTCCGTTCTGCCAGGACCTTTGCAAAGGTACAAAAATAGCTCAAATCCAAATCATACTATGACACTGTTTCTTCAGAGCTGCCAGTTGTGTGCTTGGTCTCTAAGCCATGCTGCAGAAACTCGGATCGCTGTGTCTCATGAACTTAAGCCCTATACATAGCATGTCCTTTAAAAACAAAAGGAGAAATTCTCTGCTGAGGAGAAATAAACACATTCTTTATTTTAGAAACAGTAAAAAGAATTTTGTTGAGCTTCAGGCCTTCCCTATTACAAGTAAAATGCAAACCCATCTTGTTAGTTTGAGGACTCGAATTTGACTGAACACTTGGATATTGCAATGATGACCAGGACATACTGTTAAAGCATACAAAAGAGAATTAGTTTGTCTCACCTTGATTCGTTTTAAGTTTTGAAGTGAAGAATTCCATTTGCCAAAGTCAAAAGAGTTACATTGATTTTTATTACAGGGCAGTTTTTTTGGAAACAGCATTTTCCTTTATTTCTTTTTGTTGGTTGTTTTAAGAAAACAGCAATGTCAGTAATTGCTGAGGTTACATTGCACTAACAACTCTTACTTGTGCTGAAATGTTAATGGTAAATGTAACGTTAACATTACAGCTGGGTTGTTGTCTTTGAAATAATAGAGAAATGGACAAATGTTGTTTGTAAGCCACCGGTAAATGTATCCTGTATTTTGTCCGTGTGCAGTATTTTTCAGAACTTTCCCATAATCAGCTGTGTGCCTTAAAAGCACTTTGCCCCTCCTGACAACAGGCTTATGCTCCTGATGGCATACTCCATCCTTTCAGGGACAAAAAGAAGGGCACTGTGAGCAGAAAAGCACAAACGAGCCAGGCAGTCACTCCTTAAACAGTGGAACTGGGGTTTTACCACTGTGTGAGAGTCAATGTGGAAGGAATGTTTTGAATTATTTCATTCTGAATGAATAAAGGAGTAAAATTAGACAGAGGTAATCCAAAAGGAAGGAAGAGATTCTGCCAGTAAATGATAGTGGGGAAAGCTTCCTTGCTGGTTCTTCAACCATTTTTGTTTCAATTGCCCAAACAGACACTCAGGAAGGTGGCAGTAGTAGAAGACATGGCACCTCCATGGTGAGTTCAGCTTCTATGGGTATTCTGCACAGCTCTTCTCTTCATGACTATACCCCTGTCAGTCGCTCTGAAAACCAGGATTCTCTTCAGGTATCTCCCCTAATCTCTTTTCCATTCTCTCTGCTTTGCTTGCCTTCCTCTGGTCTGCTTTTCTGTGTCATTTTGTCTCTATAAATTGTCTTAATTCTTCAATGGGAAGGGAGAACCTAGGACAACAACTTACACATTCACACTGGTAAGAAATGCTAACCAATCTCTAATGTAAGTCACCTTTTAAATTATGTTGTCAGCTGTGTCAGTAAAAATTGATTCTGATAAATGACATGTAGGAATAATGAATGAATTTGCAATTTGAGCCCAAATTACTTTTCATCCAGAATATGTAACAAGATGAAAGTTTTATTCTGAAAGCAACCTTGTGTATTTCCACAGGCTCTGAGTTCTTTGGATGAAGATGACCCAAACATTCTGCTAGCTATTCAGTTATCATTACAAGAATCTGGCTTGGCCATAGATGAAGAAACTAGAGACTTCCTAAATAATGAGGCATCTTTAGGAGCAATAGGTACCTCTTTGCCTACAAGACTGGACTCTGCTCCCATAAGTATAGATAATCCAAGAGGCGCTTTGAGCAGCTCTGAGCTGTTAGAACTTGGTGACAGCCTGATGAGACTAGGGGCAGGCAATGATCCCTTTTCAGCTGATCGTCTTCACTCACACCCTTGCAGCGACATAAGAAGTGGATTATACTCAACATCCAGTGATGCTGATTCCAGCAGTCAAGATCCCAATACCAGTGAAAATCTACTTGGAAACATTATGGCCTGGTTTCATGACATGAACCCACAGAGTATTGCTCTTATCCCTTCAACAAGTACTGAAGCAGATGAGGATTCACAGCAACCGAGTACTGAAGATGGGTCAGCAGGTCAACCAAATCTTACAGACACAAGGCTGGAGCCTCAGGAGGAGCATGCACTATTTGAGGATGCACTCAAAAATGAAGGCAGAGGAACCCAAACAGAGGAAAGTACTTCTGAAGAAAACATTATTCCAGGTGAAATGGGATCACAAAGTGGTGATAGTAACAGGGAGGTAACAAGCACGCTGGATGCTTCAGGAGATGCTTCAAGTCAGACTCCTCAAACCTCAAGTGAATGGATTGAACATGTGCATCTGGTATGAATAAAAACTAAATCTGGAGTAAATGAATGGCAGTGACAGATGGTACAGTATGTGGAGTAAGCATTATGGAGGCTTTGATCCACATAATTACAGCTCAGCTGTAACCACTGACGTAACATCGGATTATTTAGGAGTTCTCTTGAATTGTAGTTCTTCATAATAATGTGAACCTTTCAGGGAATATCCTTTGCATTTAATTAGGTAGTACTTGCCTTTTTGCTCTCAAGAGGAAGGAATAAGTAGGTTGTACTCCACATTCCTAATACGATGCAGCATCTGTTTAGCCTTAGGTTGATGATCCTTAACTTGAAAGTACAGATTAAAGGCTTACACTGATGATTTTGGTTGGTTTTCCTAAGAAATAGTTTATTCCATTTTTTAGAACTCATTCTTTCACCAAAATAACATTTAGCAGTTTGTTTGCATTTTGGTTTTTTGTTTTCTGTAACTTTTCTTTACTCATTTTTCATTTTTGTTAGCAGTGTGAACGGAGGTATTTAATGCTTCTCCTTAGTACTGCTCCAGGAACAAGTTTTAGGGGATATTCTTTCCCACTAAAATCAAAGATTTTTTCATGTCTATTTACAGTCCAAATGTGCCAAACTGTGAATAGTTAGCTGGCAGTAGCCTAACAAAACAGTGCAGTGTTACTCTATGAAACTAATCCCACAATTCTTAGCAGTGAAAGAAACCACTGGGTAGCATTGCTTCTCTAAATTAAACTGGCATGTGTTGCCATGGTGACTGCATTTAATTAAATGTAGCCTGTATCTTAAGTTAATAAAACCTAATGCTGCTGTTAAACAGTTATTTTAAATATTAAAATACAGTGAGTTAGCCACAGCTATGCTGTATTTTAAGAGACACTTTAATGGAAGTGCAATCATAGTTCTTTCTTTTCATAATTCTACAAAGCATTCTATGCACTAATAGTGCAATTACTTTTAATGATAACATTTTATAAAGATGTAGGAATACAGGATTTTCATATATCAGCCAGTCCCACAATTGAAGTTCAAATAACGCATTCTGCTCAACATGTTACGGTGCCTTTGCCTAACCCAACCGGATAGTTGCCACAGTTAAACAAGTAATTCAAATTCAGTGTCTGTTCTGGAGTAACTATGCTATTAATTGCAAAGACCTCCATAAAACCACCCATGGCCTTGCCTTTACAGTAAATAACTAAATGTTCAGTCAGTGTTTTCGCATAAACAAAACACTGCTAGGTATTTGTTCTATTGCACAATACTCATTTGCTGTGTGATTACTGTTTAGTGTAAAAAAATAAAGATAAAAAATAAAAAAGAAACCACAAAACCCCTTTTCCTAGGTGTTGTACCGTGAAAAAAATAAAAAATACTGGTTTTAGATTTGCTTAAAAGCATCAATCTACAGTTAGTGAGATACAATGGTACAGTATGTAATTACAACTAGAGTAAGTTGTTCAAATGGCTGTTTTAATTACATATAATCAAAACTTGTCATAACACGAGCAAATGACATACACTCCGTTTTAAGTTTTGCTTAACTGTTACCAGAGATTTGTTGATATGATATAAAAGTTTATTACTACTGAGTGTGTATAGGCAAGTGTCATAATAGCAGAGTTTATGTATTGATTACTGTGAGTTCAAGTGAGTGTTTTGGTAACTGATTCATGCCAATCCAGCTTTTGAACCTTGAAGTTGCAAGGTTTGTATTAGTAAAAAATTAAATAAGAATATTTTACCCTTACCCCATAAAAACTTCGTTCATTTTGCAAGCATCTTGAGAGAGAATGGAATAGAATAGTCTCAAATAACTTCAACTTTTCCTCTAGCTGCCCTGTTCCTGAAATAATAATAATCCTTTGGACATCTTTGAAAAATACCTATTTTAAATTGTTCTGTGATATAAAATCCTTCAACTAAAGCAATTCTTGGTGAATGGTTACGAATTGGTCTGAAAGTTGTTTAACTCACATAGCTTCCTTGAATTGTAATTTCTGAACAGAAAGATTCTCACAAAAAGATCGTGTATTGCATTGAGATGTCTTGCAGAGTTACAGTAAGATATGTAAGAATGCTTTCTGTGAAGATTGTGAAGTCTGTGGGTTCTGGTTTTTTGTAATTTGGTTAGGTTGTGCAGTATATCCATTGTTTCTGTGTTACTCTTATGAGCATGAAATTAGCCTATTAAATTTGTATTTTCTTGGTACTTATTTTAACACCATAGTCATTGACTTTACAATTCAGAAATAAAGTTTGGCAAGACTATTTTGTAAACCTGTTAATTTTATAATGTAAAAAAATTACTCTAACCTTGAATTGTTATTTGCACTTTCATAGTCTATACTTGATACATTCCCACTTTATATACAAGTAGGATACTACAACCATGTAGATGTTTGGCCAAATGAATGCTGTTAATAATATGTAAAATTCTTTGATTAAACATTTATTACTTAAACTAATTCCGTTCTGTCTCATTACATTTTGGACTTACTGTAGCAGATTAAGACTGATGACAGACATTATTAGGATATGTTCAGTCCAGTGGCAGAGTAGCTGGGGAGCACATAGTAAGTTGAATGTTTTGACTTGTAAATATCAGGTACCTATATTCATTAAGCTTCTAAAACAAAATCTAAAATAGACGATTTTGTCTTAATAATACCGTGTACTTGCTTTTTTGTGGAGAGTAATGCCTTGTCATTACAAACGGTGCTAAAGAGAGTGGGGGGCTCCTTTTTCAGGGAGATCCTGTTAATTAGTGTTACTTAAGTGCCACTTAATATCCAGGCTCCTTTTTTGTTACCAGGAAATTCCAGGTTACATTAAGAGGTACTAAACTATTCTGTTAATTGCTACAGTAATTTAATTAGCTTCCTTGACAAGCATGCCAAGATGCGGGAGAGCTTCTGAAAGCTAATGTATGAGGTTGGATTAGTCACCGCAAGGCACTTTCCATCACCTGCTGCTGTGGTGTCACTGCATATGCTGCAGTCAGCAAAGACTACTAAGATCATGAGTATCACAAGAGAAATTTGGGGGTTTATGGTATCTAAAACATACTACTAGACAAATCTAAAACATAGATTCTGAGGTGTTTAAAATCATGACAGCATGCTTCAAAACTGGACACCACCGCAGCCCAGTTTCAGAGATGTGTTTGTCAGGGTAAATCTCACCATTGCCTTCACCTCCTTTCTGCCCCTCTCCCAGCACATACAAAGCATCCCACTGTAATACTCAAGAGGCTCTAACAGAAACTAGAAAGATGTAGATGTGGTGCAAAACTGAGTAATTTTAACCATCTCATCCCCCTAACTGAAGAGTAAAGCACAAGATGTGCATCAAAAGGAGGAGATGGATCCCCTGCAAATGTTGCATAAAGCTGTGTTTGCTGTCAGTCTTTGTATGAGGACAAAGCTTGGCTTTCTGCAATGGTATACTTCCACTTCAAAAATAGGCAAGTAAAGAATTTATACTGTTCTCCAAATATATAACAACATAAAACAATTTAAGTAGTTTATAAAAAATACTGAAAATAGAATAATGGAGTAAAAAACATGTTTCCTATCTTAACTGCAAGGCCGTTTTTACCTCAGCTCTTCATAGACATGTAATGTTACATCTCACCAACAAAAGGTTAAAGTTAATTGTTAACAGGATGTGTTCTTTTAAAATTATGCTGCTCTTGACCTTTACAGAAATCCTTTCTGCAGTGAAATACAAACTTGAGAAGGTGTTCTGCATATGTTTGGGTTTGTTTTTTTCTTTTAGATCATTTGTGTGAATATCCAGATAAATGGAATACAAGCAAGAAAGTATTCAATATATCCAGATAGATGTTCAGTACTGCAGATACATCATCTTCAGGATTCAGATGATAGTGATATTTTCATCTAAGCAGAAGCATCTTTTCCACAAGATACCGGAAAAGAGATGGGGAATTTTATCTTGGGGGTTTTACATAAGAATTGTTCACTACATAAGAATTATTTACCTTTACCTGAATAGTTTTAAGGAGTATTTGTAAGTTTATGAACCCAAGGAGTTTCCTGTGAGCAACAGTGAGAATAACTATGCAAATTATTCATCAGTTATATTTTGGCCCCTGTAACTTATGCTCTAATTACCAGATCAATTTTATTTACCATGACCTACTTGAAAATAGGTCTCACTGGGACACCAGCATTTTTACTCTGCAGAGGCCAGAGGCAGTCCCTACTTTTTTAGCATGGCAGCTCATATAGCCAACATCATCACCTTCAGGGATGCAAACAAACAGCAATGTCATGTTAATTAGCCAGCTGAGATTCACTAAAACAATTGTAAAGAATACTAGGATTTGTATATGTTATAGTCGAAAACTTCACATTCTGCAATTTAAGAACAAAAATAAAACAACAACAAAACTTCTTTTGAAAAAAAATACTTTAAATTTCTGGTCAGGCATCTGGACTTGGAGGCCCTCCTGACCATGATGTCTTCATTCGGCAGCAGACACTACTTCAAATAACAGTTCTGGGTTTTGAAGCACATATAGAGAATGTTACGGAGAACAGCAGTCCAAATTCTGCTTGGCTATAATTTAGCCATCCAATCCCATACCGTGTTGTTTTAGATAAATTCTGTCCTGGAAGGCAGTAAAGTAGTTTCTTTAATGATCTAAGTAAAGACCACATTTCCTCTATTTGCACAAAGTGAGCACAATATACATGGCACAGAAGCTTTAGGATGCAGGCCTTTATGATATCTATAATGTTTATTCATTATACAAAGAGATATGTAAGATATTTAGATGAAGTAACTTCCCCTTGAATAGAGCCAGACTTGATGGGCTTTTGCACTTTTTGCTACTATATAGCTCTTCTCTGACATTGTGTTAGATATTTAAATTAGATATACTATCAAAATACTGAAGACTATGATTCCAATAGGACATAACCTATTTGTAGCTACTGTTAAAAAAAACAAAGGACAAAGCATTTTTCATAACTGATTTTATTACTCTCTGTAGGCTTAAACTGGAAATCTTTACACTGAAACAATAGCAATTTGTTACAGAAAGAAAATGTGTCCTCTCATCATTTCCTATTGCACTGCTATTTTCATGCTTGTCAGCCCTTCTAAGTTTTGCAATGTGCTGCAAAGCTTCATGGAAAATGAGGTATACTCATAATTGCCTCGTACTCCCAATTACACTTGCTGTTGCAGGATGGCACAAAGAATGCCAAAGGCCAGAGTGGCTGAGGTCAGAACCGGGAACATTTCAGGTACTGCAGTGAAGTCCCACTGGAAATACTAAATGAAACTCTGGCTCAGTTTATTGCTTGCTACAGCAGGTCCTCTGGCTAATGTATGAAGAGAGAAAAAAAGTCTGAAAATTATACCGTGGGCCTGCCACTGTTAAGGAACTTGGAAAGGCTCCAACTACACAGCTCCTTGGAAACAGGGACTCCCCATGCAATACAGAGAACTACAGCCACGGAAGGACTTGAGCACCACTTTAAAGAACACAGCTGAGACTGCATCAGAAGCAGTGGGGCTTCATAAAAAACTGCTACAGTGACAATCCCATGTAACCTGTTATGTGCAGCTGACGGAAAAGGACAAACTTCTGGTTTTGAGCTATAGAACAGTAATAAACTGGCAACGGTAAATAACTGAACTTGGTTTGCACTTCATATGCAGTTTTCTACAACTGGCAGATCTCCTTTATATAGATTTACTAATTAATTAATTTTTACTGATTAATTAAAGTCTATATGATTAACAAGTTAATTTACATGCACAGTGGGAATGTGCATGTTGTGCCTTCCGGCATCTGTATTGGCTTACAGCTGTCATATTGGTTTATAATGGAGACATGAAAACATTCTGTAACAAAAATTGTGCATAAAGAAAATGAACTCCCAAAGTCACAGTTACCAGCAGTATCTGCTTTTGTCACTAGTGCAAAGAGAGAGATAATCCCAAAGTCAAAAGTGACGTGGTTACCCAAGGACCACGTCATTGCATCACCATTGGAAAGGCTAAAACTAAGCCTGAAATGTTTCTAGTGGCACACAGTTTAGCTGGAACCACCACTTCAAATCCTGATTGAGAATTTACCCCAAAACTGATCCAAGATCCTCAAGAACTGTTGCAAACGAAGCACAAACAGTAACCTCTGAAGATAACCTGTTAAGCAGAAAGCCTGTACTACAGGATCCCTGTTTGCAAGAAGATATAATGGTGAAAAACTGTTAGTTGTTACCAAAGTACATCCTGAGAGCCTGAACTGACAATATATGACAAGTGCGGAAGAGCTGACTTTTGTTTAAAAGTGCATTTTTGCCGCTCCTGTATCACAGAAACATGTTAGACTACAAATAAAGTAACTTGAGAGACAGCTTTAATGTTCTTTAAAAGAACAAAGTACTTGTAGTCATGGTACGTTTTTTCTGCCATTGCTTTACCTAGCCATGTCCCACAGGGCCAAAAACCAAACCTCACAAAATCGGGGGTTAACAGCCCAGGAACTATGAACAACTTGAAAGGAGGTGAAAGTAAAATAGAGTTACATTCAAAACGAGGAAATAAATTTGGCACCTGAGACAAGAAAGGCAAAGCTGGTGAAGGAGAGGGGTGCTGCCCATGAGTCAGTACCAACCCAGGCAAGCACCCCAGCCACTGCATGAGGGGAGCAGCTGTAAACAGATCACTGCAAATAACCTCTGTTAATTATGCAGTTGTTACCACAACATCAGTGAGTGAAATACCTTCTATTTTACGTAAGAGTTTGCTTTTAAGCAAGATCATTTTCCTTTATCTAAAATGTTATGAAGATGATTTGTTCCTTGTGTTCACTGAGAACAAGAAAAGGAAATCAACTCAACTTCCACCAAAGGTTTAAATGACTTCCAAGGATGAAGGCCGAGTAAGGAAATTAAAAGGCTGCAAATCCTCATGCATGAGTGGACATTTCTTCCACGACATCAGACTAAAGAAATACCTACCCGGCATGGCTTGGGACCATATAAGTGGCACCGGTATGAGGAACCACTGTTAGATCCATGGTTCCCGCATTTAGCTCGGATACGGGACCGAGGGCCCGTGTAAGAGGGAGTGTTTGCTTAATGAGGGCTGAAGCTCCTGTGTGAACCACTGTCGCTGTCCTCCTGAATCATGACAAATATTTTCATCCCTCTTCTGTCCTCTGATTTTCTGGCGACAGGAAGGGTGACAGCTGTGCACCTTTGTGCGGTGGGGTCTGACATCGCTCCGCAAACAGGAAAGGAGCAGGTACCAGCGGCAGCCTCTGTGCTTTGATATACCCATTGGCTGTCCCCCTTGCCTGCCGCTGGCTCTCACCGGGACTGCTCTCTTCGTCACGGCTTCTGCTGAGGCAAGAGACGTGCCCTGCTTGGGACAGGAACGCCTTCTCTTTGGGACTGAAGCCAGCGCTCGCTGCCTGCCACTTCTGGCAGACACAGCCTTCAGGCTGCCGAGACACGGACCCCATGGCGCTCCGCTCTGCCCCTGCAGCCTTCCCGGCAAGCCGAGACCCAGACCCCGACCCCCCCGGCAAGGGTGGGCCGCGCCGCAGGCAGCCTCTGCCAGGGCCCAAGAGCGGCGGGCCCGGCAGCCGGCGGTGCCCCGCGCGGCTCGGCACGGCGGGCGCAGACGCCGGGCAAGGCGAGGCCAAGCGAAGGAACTAGACTGAAGCCTCTGCCGGCGGCAGGAAGCGTCCCGCAGCCAGCAGAGGGCAGGGCCGCAAGCCAGCCCGCTCCTCCCGCCGCTCCGCAGCCACATCCGCCGCCTGCGGGAAGGGAAGGGGCCGGCGCCGGGGCCGGTGCTGGCGCCGCGTCCCTGCCGTCTCGCTACCAGGGGCCGCGGGCCCCGCCGCCGGCCGCAGGATGCCGCTGGGTCTGAAGCCCACCTGCAGCGTGTGCCGCAGCACGTCCTCCTCCATGTGGAAGAAGGGCGGCCAGGGCGAGATCCTGTGCAACAACTGCACGGCCCGCTCCGCGCCGCCCGGGCCCGTCGCCTTCGCCACCACTTCCTCCGCCGCGCAGCACAGCAACGGCGGCGGCGGCGCAGGGAAGCAGGTGAGAGCGTCCGGACCGAGTTCCCCTCTTGGTGCCTGGGTTCTAGCGGCGAGGGCAGGGGCGGCACGGCCGTACCCGCGCCCGGGGCAGCGCCCTCCCTTGTGCTTATTCGGCAATTTCCCCCCAAGAGCAAGCAGGAGATCCACCGGCGGTCCGCGCGGCTCAGGAACACCAAGTACAAGTCGGCGCCCGCCGCTGAGAAGAAGGTTTCCACGAAGGGCAAGGGACGGAGGCACATCTTCAAACTGAAGAACGTAAGGCGCTGCGGGGGTCGCTGCGGCCGGGTCGGGAGGCGGCGGGCACAGGGATGGCGCGGGCAGGTCCCGAGCCCTGTCCCGCCCCGCAGGGAAGCCTCCCGCTGCCTTGGAGCACAGAGGGAGCTCACCGAAATCACCCTGAATCCTGGGCGGGACGTGGTTATAACCGCGGCCGTGGGCGGTTTATTCCGGGGTAGCACGGGCGCGCTGGGCTGTGGTGCACCGGTCCGCACGGCACCCACTCCTTCGTGCTCGTTCCCTGAGGGAAGGAGTTTTGTGTAACTAGAAACAAGTTAGTTTAGTCCTCACTGCGCCGCTTGAAATCCCCGGAGTGGAAATGTTGGCTTTATTTTCGATTTTAAAGTGCAAGCGTTTGAAATGTTTGCACCTGATTCTTTGTCTTTACTACCAGAAGGTAATGTATCGGCATGTGGGCTAAAAGGGAAAAACATCAGCCTGGAGTTACATGTCTGGCTTGCGTTAGTGCTCATGATTTTCCATTTCTACATTCTTTTTTCAGCCCATCAAGGCTCCTGAATCTGTATCCACTATAATTACAGCAGAATCAATCTTCTATAAGGTATGGTTTCTGAAATTTGTTTGCAAAAGACCTTGCTGTTCCTATTTCCAATTTCAGGAATTACCGCTGATAATGAAAGCACTGGGGGTGCTTTCCTGTGCTTCCTTGCCTACCAGTTGTGGAGGATTTTGCTCTGCCTTATATTATTAGGTTGTCTTGCAGGGTAGTTTACTACAGTAGTTTACACAGTTGTCATTCATTGTCCCATTTTCTTTCAGGAAAGAGATGGATCTGGTTTCCTTAGTGATGATTGCAGTGAGGGTTTTTAAACCTCTGACTTCTGCTTTTGTGCAGAGGTCAAGCAGAAGTGACTGTAGCTGGTTATTTAAATTTGTATGATGTTTCCTACCGTAATTGCAGAGAATGTTGCCTGTAGAGGGGATGGGTTGTGCTGCGCTAACGTCTAAACTGGCTCCTGTTCCAGAGCTGAGTGCAAGCAGCCTCCAACACCCTCGCAATAAGGTCTGTTGACTATTGCAGTGAAAGCAGAAGCAGGGCTTCACGCGTTCATGCCTGAGAGCATTTTCACCAGCACGACAAGGTGTTAGTGTTTCAAAGTTCTGAAATGTGCCTTTGTTTCCTGGTAGTACAAACCAACCGTGTGAAATGCCTTTTCCTCCACAGGAGAGGTCAGGATAGCCAATAGGAGACTGCACAGCAAGAAGAGAAGTGGTACACTGGGCTGTATATGCTCTGTATACCTGATGCTTCGTGTGTGGCATCCCAGATGAATCTCTGCTGTTGACTAGTTCAAAAAAGAGTTAACGCTTTTTCTTTATATTTGGGGGGAGAAGAGGGCTGTTTATCAGAAATTCCAAAAAATTACATCAGAAGTTTTATTTAACCCAGTCTGTTTATGCAAAACGTTTCTATTGTGGTACTTTGCTGTGTTATCAAGGAGGTTGTTTGGGGGTTTTGTATTCATGCTATCTTAAAATCCTCCTGGCTAATTCTTGGCAAACTCTTGATCTGTGCAGTCACTGCAGTGTGCTGTGCAAAGCTGTTATAACATGAAGTGAGTTGCCTTTGCTGCACAGCCTCACACATCGCAGAGCACCACAGAAGGAGGTGGATGTGTGTTTTGGGATTCCTTTACATTAAAGTGAGTGAACTTCACACACAGGGAAATTACCTGTTACTTGTTCTGGAAGGTGGTGTTGCATCCTCCTGCTTACAGAATGAAACTGTCTACTCCCAGGCATGGGGTGACTACACACAGTGTGGATGCCTGCTTAGGTGAGACAGTACTCAGCCACTGTTCTTTTGCATGTGGCCGAATCAAGGCTATCTTTCAAGATTGGGGTAATTTGAGATAATTTAAGATACTGGTACTTAAGAGATGAATCGTGATTGCAAAGTGAAGCTTCTAAAATCAGATTGTTTGATTTAATTATTGCTTGTGTGTCTTCTAGGGTGTATACTACCAAATTGGAGATGTTGTTTCAGTGGTTGATGAGCAGGATGGAAAAACATACTATGCTCAGATCCGTGGGTTTATTCAGGACCAATACTGTGAAAAGAGTGCTGCGCTCACCTGGCTCATTCCTACACAAGCCAGCCCCAAAGAGTGTTTTGACCCAGCATCCTATATCATAGGTAATCTCTAAGCCTTCATTTTATACAGCTACTTATATGTGCCTTGACTAATGCAGAGTTGGTTTACTTTAAATGAACGTTTTAGATTGTCGAGATTCGCATTTTAGACCCTGATCCTGTAAGCATCTCATTTACTTCAATGACCATTTTTATCTTTCATATGTATATAAAACGATGAGCGCTGCTGCAGTGAGTGTGATTACCTGAGTGTTTGTGCTCATGAGCACAGTTACAGTCTTGCAACTTTAAAGATCAAATGACTCCATAGACAGAATCAAAGTTATCACAGTATAAACCTGATGTACCAGTCTAAGCTGTTTCTTTAAAAATGACCTGAATCAGCTGATCTCCATCGTGGCTGCTTAAAATACGTAACAGTGCAAACACTGCCATAGAGAGTGTTCTGCTGTTGATTATAAAATGAATAATAATTCAGAAAAGTCCTTTTGACAGGCAGGCCACAAATAGTGTCTGTTTAAAAAATATTAACTAAAGTACTTCACTCAAATAACTGACTGCTTCAAATGCAGGGGGAGAAAAACCCAAAAAGAGCAGACCAGCAAAAATAAAGGTAGAGGTTTCTTCTTGCCTAGTATTTGAGGCTACTTTCCCAGAGAAGTCATTGGTTGAAAAGGCACATTTCTCCAAGGGATGTTGGCTGCTGTTGAGTATTTTTAAGTAAGTCCTGCATTTTCCATTTTATGCCTTAAAATTTTGTCTTTGAAGATTATTTCTTTTTCCGTAGGACCAGAAGAAGACCTCCCAAGGAAAATGGAATATTTAGAATTTGTTTGTCATGCACCTTCAGAATATTTCAAATCTCGATCGTCTCCCTTCCCCACTGTTCCCACAAGACCAGAGAAGGGCTATATATGGACTCATGTGGGACCTACTCCTGCAATCTCCATTAAAGAAACTGTTGCCAATAATTTATAATTTTTTAAGGAATACTTTGGACACGAGTTACTTTGGGTGTATTCGCAGGTCTGTGAACCCCATACAGGAAGTTTAAAATAATTATAAAATGTTCATTTTACTTTATGGATTATGGTATTTATTTTAAATTATATCAGATTTTTAAAGTAGAAGTTTTCATTTCATGAGTCATTTGTGTGCTCTGTTCTTCAGAAATGATTGCTCATTTGGGGGCAAAACCACAAGTATCATGTTAACTATGGTGAGCAAAATTCTGAAAGCTGCCTTTAGTGTTTTTATTTTCTGACTTATCTTCCAGAAAAGGGAGTTAAAGACAAACTCTTAATTATCCAGCACTTTATATACTTACTTTAGTTAACTGTGACTGCAGTTCTTGTTTACCTCTTGAATTATTTAAGACTAGCTTCAGATAAACACTGAGCTTGGTCAGGGATACAGTTAACAGTTGTCTGTTACACTGGACAGGAGCGATCCTTGTAGACTTCTCAGACTAAAATCTATCATCCTCAAGGCAGTGCTCTGTTAAACAGTCACCTTTTAAGGGGATTCTGTTGCACCGATATCTATAGCTACCTGCTGAACTTTGCTTATCTAAGGGGATACATTTATTGGAAAGCTGGTTGCAGATTTAAAGATTAATGATATTCGGCTTTGCCATCCTGGCATCCCTGTGGCATAAATATATCTTGTTTCCTGAGCAAGCCAGCACTGACCCATAACTGGAGTTTCTCATTCTTACTGTGTGTGTATTAGCTTGGTCTCTTAAAATTCATTTTGAATTGTGGGGTTTTTTTCAGTCTTTGCAATTAATAATGACAAGAAACATAGCCCCAAGTAACTCAAATGAAAAAAAAAGGATGCTGGGACTCTTCATTAGGGACTGTAGTGATAGGACAAGGGGTAATGGGTTCAAACTTAAACAGAGGAAGTTTAGATTGGATATAAGGAAGAAATTCTTTACAGCGAGGGTGGTGAGGCACTGGAATGGGTTGCCCAGGGAAGTTCTGAATGCCCCATCCCTGGCGGTGTTCAAGGCCAGGTTGGACAGAGCTTTGGGTGAGATGGTTTAGTGTGAGGTGTCCCTGCCCATGGCCGGGGGGTTGGGACAAGATGATCTTAAGGTCCTTTCCAACCCTAAATATTCTATGATTCCATGATTCACAGTAGTCAGAGTGACTCCCTCTACTCAATGTGTTCCTTCCCTTCTCTGCAGTTCGCAAGGTTTTCTCTCGGGATCACTGTAAAGTCCCTGTGCTGGTTATGCTTTGGCATGATCCATGGAGCTGTACTCTTCTGTTGGCTGACTTCTTTAAAGTTCAGCGGCTTTCCTTGTCAAATCCTTGTAGGAAGAGGGAAGAAAATGATGCTCACATTCACTCCTGGTTTTTTGGGTTTCTACAGTTTACACCAAATGAAAAGTACTTGCTTGCCATTTGCTTTTTGTTTGTCAATGAATTGTAATATCACAAGGACAGTTTAGAGAGATACCGGTGTATGGATTGTGATCTGAAGTTTGTTTCACAGAACGACCTGCTGATGCATAGGTCTCAGCACCCTTCTGCATCACACAGCAGGTCATACTGACTGCAGGATTGCCTTAGTAATTTGAAAGCTTGAGCAAGAGAAAAGAGTTTGGAGCAAGATAATGTCTTATTCTCATGAAAAATAGTATGTTTTATAAGTATTCTACTTACAGTAGCAAAGAGCAGAGCTCAGGTACAGGATAGAAAACCTGGAACTTCTGTAGGAAGAAGCAAAGAACTGTGAGCACTGCCACCATGAAATGAAAGCAGAAATGTCATCCTTCACTACATTTGTATCACCAGCAGCACTAACTTTAAGGAGGGTGTATTCTCATCTGATTTCAAAGGGGAAAAAAAAAAAGGCATGAAGAACCACACTGTAAAAGCAAAACTATCAAATAATGTAGTAGGTAATGTAAAACAAAGGTGAATCTGCTTCAGTTCTGTCGCTTACCTAAGAAAGGAGGTCTGCACTCAAACATTTGTTTCATTTGCTGCAGGGTGATTGATACACACCAACTGGTACTCCCCCTGACAGAGTGATTACAGGTACTGCATGGTATGGGGTAACTCACATTGGTATATCTAAGGAAGCGCACATGGAGTTGCTTGAAGTGTTTGACATAGTCATGTGTGTCAGGGTTTTCTGGGGGACACCAAGCACAGTGAGACTGTCTTCAGCTGTAGTTGGCCAACTCATTCTGAACCCCCCAAGATTGTTAGGGATGGTGATTAACAAACTAACATCAGTGACATGCATAAAGATAAATCCTGAAATTGCTGCAGCTGAATTAGGTCCCTTTTGCTTCCTTTTCAGGTCTGTCAAACAAGTATTCCATTATGTATAGAGATAGTCATGGATACTGCTGCAAGGACTCTCAAGATAATGAAGGCATGCAACAAGGGAACCAGATGTCTTCTTTCAAATTGATGTAGGCCATGTAGGCCTTCCTCTTGTCAATGAGGCTTGAGAAATATGTAAATAGCTGCAAGAGAAAAGATCTAAAGGAGCCTCTCAGGGTTTAATACCTGTTTAATTTGGTATGAGAACATCTGAAATACAAGGAGAGGGTAAGAGCCAGGACTGTTCAGCCTGGAATAGAGAAGGCTAGGGCGGAAAGTACTCACTTAGCATTCAGATACAGACAGGTGTTTGAGATGTAAAGTCTTGTTTGAGATCAGAGAGATCTCATGAACAGATGAAAACATTTTGCTATCAGCAAAAGTTTAGGAAAATTTTACTGTCACCTGATTCAGTACTTCAGTATTCTCATTAAAATACACAGTCCTTAACAGAAACATACACAACCATTATACCAGTGTTTCAAAATTTCATAATTCAACAACTGTGCAAGTATATATCAAGACTCACTGATTCTACTGACACATAGCACAGTTGAAATGGAGTAAAACCAAGTGCTGTGCTTCACGGGTGAATTTTGCCATATCCAGGAAGGCCCTTTTCCTTAAAATTCAGT
The DNA here is from genome assembly GCF_033815535.1 of Pezoporus flaviventris. Lineage (NCBI taxonomy): Eukaryota > Metazoa > Chordata > Aves > Psittaciformes > Psittacidae > Pezoporus > Pezoporus flaviventris. Next base: position 16,275,973 of record NW_026892595.1, read on the forward strand.
TTTGCGAAGTTGACTTGCAAGATTATTAATGCCAGATCACAGCATTAATAATCACTGTTAATAATTAATTAGCACAATAATTGAGTGTTATGCAAGGTTACAGGCAAAAATACTGAAGTCATACACACCTGTAGTAAACATAAACCTGCTAAATTACGTGAAGTCATTAAATGCATATGTGAATTTAATAGCAAGCATATTTTTTAACTGGGAGACATCTTCTCCTGGTGTGGTTGAAGGTTTGGCTAAAAAAATCTCTTTTTCTGGACTGCATAAAGCATCTGTAGTAGCAGGTAACCTGTTTGTGACTGGTTCAGCAGCATAACTACATTTGCTCAAGTCTCTGAATCCCTGTAGAAGGAAATACACAGGGAACTACTGACTGGATGTATGGAAAAAAAATTCACCATGAGAGCGATGAAACACTGAAATGGGTTCCTCAGGGAGGCTGGGTAATCTCCAGCTTTAAAGTGTCAAAACCTGACTGAACAAGGGCACACACAACCTGATCTCTGACTTAGAAACTGGCCCTTCCTTGAGCAAGAAGCTGTACTAGATGACCCTTTCAGTCCGCATTTTTCTATATGCTTCACAAACACCCACTTCGGCAGCACTCATTCAAGGCTAAGTATTTCACAGCAGAAGAGATGGATACATTTTTCATATCTAACACGAGCCACATAAAAAATGAGAGATGGTGGAGAATTCCCACAGGTTATAAAGCATAATTTGAAAGAGTAAAAATTCTTTCACATAAAATCTGGTGCCTTACTTCTGATAGAGCAAAATTACAGTTTAACATTAAACTCTGAAGGCTTTAGAGATTTAACATAATCCAACATAAGTGCTTTGTAACCTATGCTCTGGGCCAGTCTCATATTTCTCAGTTCATACCAACTCAAAAAAATGTCCCTCACAAGCTGAGAGAACAATTAGGTTTGAACTTCCTTAATGTTTCTTAAAAGGTGTGCCATAATAGAAGTAAAACCCACTTACACAATTAAACCTTACCTACAGAATTGGAGAAGAGCAGTCTAAACTACCCAGAGGTTCATAACAATAAAAAGCTTTTCCAGGACTAATCAGGAGCTTCTTGTCAAGGAGCTTCTGCCATAATTCAAGTTTGTCTTCAAATGTCTGTAATTTTAAGAACTAAAGAAAATATTTTACTAACGGTTGAGTAAGTCCATAAATTCACTGAACGGATTTGCCAAGACTCAGTAAGTGTGTAACTGGCCTGGTTTTGGTTTAAACTATGACAGTAACAACAGGCACGAGTAATTTTTACACTTGCAAGTTTTACATTCTCACCCCTTTTCAAACTTGTTACATCCTTTCTTGAGGTCTGCCCACACACAGAGTCCTCCTGAACTTTTAAGCACAGCTGCAAGCCCATCCACAGGAATTTTCTGTGCTTCTTTCAGCAACATCTTGTTGGTGGGAAGAACCTCATTATCCAACCAATCATCTGTCAAAGCAAGAAAAACTGAATTTTTCTTTTTCTACCTGCAATGGAAAAATAAAACAGTTCAATGGAAACATTTTTAATGATGTGGCTAACCTCTGTCCTTAAGGAATTGACTGAGAACACACTGAGCAGGTCCAGGACAGCTATGGAAGACAGCCAGTTGAGTCACAGCTTTATTTGCAAAAAAAAAATTCTGACTGTCCATTGATATGAGCTATATGCAGCAAATATATTTTTATTGTACACAGTCAACAGTGCAATGACTACAGCAGGAACTTTCAAAACTTCAAACGCACCGACATGAGGAGCTGCCTTATTGCTTCATGCTTGGGATAAACCTGAAAATACATTATTACTTGGTGTTTCTGCATTTTTAGAAAACCTGACCCACCGCAAATTCTCACTCCACCCGAGCCTCCTGCAAAGGACGTTATTTGCAAGGATCAGTTCCCAGGGAAGTCCAGGACATAAAGTTCAGTGATGAAGAAGTGCTGGTGTTTGCTTTCCCTGCCATGTGCAGTTTGTTAGAGCATTAATGGCTTCTGTAAGCAAGAACTTTTTGCAAGAAATGGACTGTCAGCGTATTGCCTTTGATTTCAGCTACAGGAATAAATTGGAAACGATGCAACTACTAAGCACAAAAAGCTGTTCCACAAATACTCCTTGCACAACAGCGTATTTAGTGTATTTGACATTTGATGTGTGTTAAGCAGAAGATGTTGAGCAAGGCATTCCTTTTCACAGAAGAGCAGCTACTGTGGGACAGCAGTTTCTCGGTTGCTGTTCTAGTCTAGTTCCTCCAGCTATTTATGATACCACAAAGGAGATACTTATAGTATTATTTATGAGAACAGTTTCAGCCCTAGAAGGCTGACAAACACATGCAGATCTCTGAAGAGCTAATCTGGTCTGTGATCCAGCACCTTGTCCATCCAGCCCATGTCCTCACAGACAGTGCAACACAGCAGGGATGCTAGCTCCCTCCCTCTGCTAGGATCAAAGTGAGAAGTGTATGAATGCTTGTGCTCATGTGGGCTGGCAAAGGCACAGACAGATGACACAGACATACAGATGGTGTCTAAGTGTAGGCACCATGCTGATCAAGCAATTAGCTAACTAGGACAGCTTCAACATATCTAAAAAAATGTCCCGCACACATTTATCTGTGTCCAAAATACCTGCTTTTTTATATGTGACCTTCCTTATAACTATATGTTTTACCTCTTGTTAAACCTCATTTTCTATCCTGGAAGACGACACAAGTCTACCTCAATACCTGTTCTGAAACATTACCACACCTTTGGTAAAATTTTTACTCTTCAGCCTGTGCTTCCTCTGTTGGATCTGTTCAAGGAAGAGCACAGTTAAGTGCATTTATAATTTTCTGTTGAGTGGATTATGAATATCAAGACAATAAGAATAGGAAACATTTTAGCCTGAAATACTGGTGTATACTATTTTGTGAACACTTACAAGAGCAAACATTTCCATGGGGAAAAAAGCAGTTCCAAAGACAGCGGAATGTGAAAAAAAGCTGTATTTGACAAGCCATAATACTCTCATTTGTGCAGCCACAATCAGAATAAAATCACTGAACATGAAGTATTTTGAAGTAGTAAAGTTTCCTAAACTCTGGAAAAATCACATTTGTAATTTCTTCTCTCTTCTCAGGGTCAGAACAGTTGCTTCTTTACAGCACTTTGAATTCCATTAAAATCTACAAAGAAACTTGGGTCTTGAAACACAATTTAAGATCTGTTCTTCATTAAATTGCGTCAGGGAGTTTCTCTGCATTTGTTACAGTGCCCAGATTCTAAAATCAATTCAGCTCCTGTTGCCAGAGTTGGACCCACCTCAGTCAGAAGACTGAAAATCTGCAGAGATGAAACTATACCAATCCTCCAATGCTGAGAACATACATTGCTTACAAAGCAACTAGGAAAACATGAAAATCAGAAGTCAGTGTTACTGATACCCGCTTTTTAGCTTTCTGTAAAGCAGCTTCTAATTTTTCAGCTGTTAACTGGAAAGGATGACTTTCTTTGGCAGTCACCTATAGAAGACAAAAATCAGGAAGAATAAAAATATGTAAAAAAAAAAGAGTGAAGAAACACTCCCACCTCCTGAAAATACAATTGCTACTGGCTTTTATAAACTAAAAAGGTTAAACAGAAGAGGTTTCTCTCTAGTTGCACTAGTTAAGGGAACACAGCAGTCCGACAATACTATTATCACCTCAGAATCTGAAAGTAAGATCAGTCTTTTCTATGTAATTCAATTACTCTGGTTTTAAACACTGCCCTTATCCAAGACTACACCATCAGTGACTTACAGAGAACTTTTGTACCTTTCTTTTCTTCTGACTTTATGATTTGATGTTATAAAAGATGCTACCCTCCTTAGACTTGCCTCACAGATCACTGAGCTTTCAAAGGGGGGAAGAACCAGTGTTGCACAACTCACACAGTAAACACATCTTCCTAAGGGGAGAAATTTGCAAACCAAATTTACTCATAGGAGGAGTGACAGACTCGGGGATGACAAATTGTGGTTCAGCATGTCAGTGCAGAACAGTGCCTGCACAAAGTGAGTGTAATCCTCCACATCTGATGACACCAACCTCCTTTCATGCTGCAGACTGAGAAAACAACAGGCTGTCTCATCTGAAAGTGCTAGACTGGTCCCGTCTCTTCAGTTGGACTTGGTTTGCATTTTCAGGGCTTTTTTTATTGTTCCCTGTGGAACGTCTGTTAATGTATTTGAATAGCTTTACCTCACTGAAAAAGGGCACATGAATGAGCTGTATTTTGCCGTATAGCCATAGTATGGAGCTGGAATAAAGGTAGCAGTCTAAAATCATTAAAAAATGAAATTAACATTTCTAATAAGCAATTACTTCATGATAAATGATGAAACTGACAATCAAAGAATTTGATATCTGATTTATTCTTAAAGTCTTTACTGTGGCCTAAACCAGTCTTTAAACAAAAGTGACAATTTATCATATGTCAGTCAACCCAAGATTCTTCCTTAGCATTTGCAATAGCAGATTTGACAGTCATAAATATTTTCAGTAAAAGGGAATGGACCTGATCAACTACTTTGTTTGGTTTTTCATTTAAACAGTAGTGACAAATAATGATCTTGCTCTCAATATTTTGGCTAATGCGCTGTTACCATCAAATTTTCCTCAGGATTTGCTGCAAACTTCAACTACTTCTGTCTGGTTGCCAAGGTGCTGTCTCACAGCCAGGGTGCCTACAGCACTGTGGAACTTGTTTTCCTCCTCATTTTTGTGCTGTAAAGTAGCTCCAGGTTGGCATTCTCCTGGAGAGATTGCAAAAGCCCTGTGTGCCAGGGTTTTCAAGGGGATGGAGAGGGCATTCTACATTAACAAAGGGATAAAAGGGAGACTGTCAGCATTCAAGCAGGAGAGTTCCCATTAAAACTGTGCAAATACAAGGAAATCTGAACGTATTAAAATAGAAATATTAAAATAGCCTTCAGTAAAAATTATAATTTAAACCTAAACGAAGCTCATTGGTTACACAGCACTCATACCACCGATATGCTGAAGTACTTGCACCATGTAAGTCTACATCACTCTATCCTCCCCCCAAAGGTACCAGTAACAGGGTGCTGGGGGGGAGCGTGGCAGTCTCCTGCACTGGAGGCTGCCTGAGTCATCCTGCTTCCTTCCTTCCTTCCCTGGAAGGCCATCGTGCCTTTCCCCATTCTCTCCTGTACTGCATGCTTAGTCTGCTTTCCTCATTCCAAACCAGAGAGGAAACAGTTTCCCCTTGCTGAGCTCTTTTCCCTCCTACTGCTTACTTCTACTGAAAGCAGATTGTTTCCCAGGACTCCAGTCCTTCTACTTTGCATTTCCACCTCTGCTTCCTTCTCACCAACACCCTTGTTTTACCAGGTGAAGAGGCGACTTCACCACCCTCTTTTGCTGCAGCTCCATTCCAGTGTCCCAAATTCCTTCTACGTGTTTTCTTTACACGGGCACCCAAGCTTTCTCTGGGTCCCAGCTTCAACCCAGTGCATCTCTCTCCCTCCAGCTTCCACCATGGTTCCCACTGCTTTTCCTCCTAAGCTTTCAAAATACACGGAATTCTCTCCTCTTCCTATAATGCTTTTAACAAAACCTACGGATTGCATTCCAGCAAGCGAGTGTGCCTGCTGATACCTCCAACATTTTCCACGGTTCTAGAAATAGAGCCATGATTTCAAAGACAGTCTGACAGTGACAAAGAAATACCATGCCTTGCTTCATTCAGGCAGTTTGAGTAACATCAGGTTGTCAGAAGCCACAATACAATTATGTTCACTGCTAACAAATGTTTCTAAGTAATCGAGTTTTTACTCACCACCAGGGTCACATAAATACAGTTGACAGAGTAGCAAAACCAGAACAGCACAGTCATCTGGAAGAGGTAGTGCAAACTTATATTTAGCAGTGAAATATTTAGCAGAAATATGAGCACTTGTTTAAATTCATAAACATACTAGTTTAAATTCCAAAAGAGTGAAAAAGCCACACCACTACACCTGTAACACTAGTCCTTGATGTTACACCTTGCCCACTTCTTCAAATGGAAAATTAACACTATTAAAACTTCTGCCAATCTTGCATGTATCTCTCCTGTAGTATCTTGCCGTTCAGATTTGCTCACCTTTATCAGTTCAAGAAAAATAAGATGTAAAGATAAAGCAATTGTCTTACATGTTCTGGATCCACTGCTTCTGCAGCTCTGGCATAGTCACAAATTTGTCAATCTACCTCTTCTCTGAAGCTAAACCACAGAACTAAAGTCAAATATGCCAGCATGTGTTTCTCAGGGCGGGGAAAAAAAGGCACAAAATACACACAGAGGAATTAAGTTTACGAAAAAAGAACAAACGCATAATTTGTTCTGTTATGAAAGCCTTGAAGGTTTTGTTTAAGTAACAATTTTCTCAGATGCCCAGTTGTGCTACGTCTTATGAGACACAAGAACACAGAAGCCATCTGTTACCTTGAATAACAGTGACTGTGACTCAACTATTATTGCTGTATACCAGAAAAATGAGAAAATAAAGCACCTCTGAGCCCAAGTGGGATTTGGTTTTGGAGAAAGGACAAGAATTTGGGTCAATTTTATATCAAGACAGGATTTCAGCCCAAGTGAAGGCAATGGTGGAGTTCCCGTTGATCTTCAGGAAGCCAGTATTTCACCTCTACTCTTCACAGCCCCCAGAGTTTCAGCTTACTACTCACCAAGACTAAAATGAATCATGCCAGGAGGGATTCACCACATCCATGATTCACCACACCAATATGTGCACCCCTGCACGCCAACCAGCCCCTGGATCTTTTACCATTGCCATTCCAGGTCTTTGTGGAACCTTGAGGGTGGAGAGAAAACCAGAACAAAACTCCAGGAACGTAACTCCCACACAGGAACCCAAGAGCTTGGAAACAGGCAGGTAACAGTGACAGACTTGTCCTTTGGGTTTTGCAAAGTGAAACCGCACCCAGCTTCACAGAACCATGACTGGCACCAGCAACAAGGGGTGCCATAAATCAGAAAATGAGGTTCTCACCATCTAGGGCCTTGCATGTCAGAATACTGGAAAAGATGAGGCTTCAGATAACTCATGTTAGGTCTTAAGAGCTCGTGACGTAAAAGAGGGGTACAGTAGAAATGCAGTGTTCTTGGGAGTTTCTGTGCTGCTGTAGCAGAGTTAAACTTGGTTATTTTAAAAACCCCACAACATTATTCAGTAACAGTAAGGAAATTGAGAATATAAAAATTAATGAGTTAAAATTATACTTGTATTTTGCATTTCTATGTTTTAGTTTTAAGATACTAGAAAACGACATTAAAACACCATCAAAATGAAGGAAAACAATGAAAGATTTTTTTATTGGATTATTCTGTCATATATTAAAGAGTCCTGAATAGTACATTGAAGAAAAGCATCCCAGCTGTACCTAAGAGATTATGCAGCCACTTCTGAGATATATCAGTGCTAAAATGCTTGCAATATTTCTGATATCGGCTTTTAATTCATGTCAACTTTGATTAGCTTCTCAACCAACAGAAGAAAAGTGACAGCAGCTCTGTCTGTTACAGAAGAAAACAGAAGGAAGCGCTATTACCAGCAAGTGGCTTTCTTCTCAAAACCAGCACCCTCCCTCATACCTCAGAAAACTGGCTCAGTCCTATATTCATTGGGGCATCAATTTTGGTTTATTCCTATGAAAAATAATTCTCTCCAACTGACAGCACTAGCAGCTCATCAGCCAACCGATCCATACATCCAGTTTATGCCTGACCCTCTGTCACAAGCATTGCAAATGCACTAGCAGTTGCACTAGTGCAAATTCATTACCTGGTGGTAGTAGGAAAGAGAAGGCAGAGGTAACTGGCAAGCTGCAAGATCTGGCCTGGTAACTGGGTCTTCATTTTGCTAGCACACAAGGCAGAACATGTGCTGAGCAGATCAACTAACAACTGGAGAAAATATTGCCTTTAAAAAAGGTGCAGTTTCCACACAGCTGTGTTTCTGAGACTGGCTCTCACTGTGGCACACAGCAGTGTAATGTTTAGGCTGTAGGCAGCAGTGAACAACATAATCATATGGTCAAGTACGGTATGTTTTCCTAATTACTGACATAGCATGATACATTTCAATGACAAAAATAACAAATTGGAACATGTAGTGGGACCATACAATCAAACACTGAGGAGCAGCTTGAGGAAGGATGCTACTACTGATGTACCTGAAAAGTGATCAGAGGAAGCCTGGACATCCAATCTGTTAATTGAAAAGGGTAATAATGCCAAATGGCCCAAAGGAATGCAGGTGTGAAAAGGCACATAATGGCCATGAAAAACCACCAAAATACCCCACCCAAACCCCCCTAAACCCCAATGTTTTCCGATTACCTCAGGGAATTAACTAGTAGGGAAGGAAGGTTAGTGAAAAAACAACCAAGCAAAAAACCTACTATGGGCAACATGTTGTGAAAGGGTGCTATAGACTCACGGGAAACATCTCTAATTTTCTTCCTTTCCTGCCTGCTCCTTCTTTCCTCTTCTGTTAAGACCTTCTTCGCTATGTATCAGCTGAGGAAGACAACTTTTAACAATCTTCATGTAAGGCAGTAGTTCTGAATAATTTCAGGATGTAACATTAGAAAGCTTCCAAACATCAGAGATATTTCTGAATAGTCCCCAAGAAGAAAAGATAGAGATAAGAAGACACAGTTGTGAAATGCAACTTGATATTGCTCTCATTAAAAAACTCTGTCAGAAAACCAGATGCAATCACCTTCTTTTGTCTGGGTTGTTTTTTTTTTTTGCTGTAGTTATTCTGGAAGTATTAGTCTAGCTGCCTACCAATCAACATATGATGTACTACCCTTCTAGAAGCCCTCCAAAGGCCATTAGAGAATGGCCTTATAGAAGTTCTAAAACACATTTCCACCATTACCTATTAGAGTTTATTTGTTGTGAGGAAATAAGCAGGGATAGGAAATCACTGTTAAGTTTTGGCAACCATATTGATAACCCCCCAAATTTTATGTGATAAACAAATGGTCAGAATGTAATCAGTGTTCTCTCAAAAATTTAATATCAATCTGAAGACAATCAAAATAAAATGTGACATAATTATACAGCATGTAAGTTCAAAAGAAACTTATTTTCAAGTGCCGCATTAATAAATCCATATGAATATAAACAATCTGATCTAATTAACATTTGTCATTTCCAGTTACAGTTTAGCATTTACAGCTAATACAAGTTACTATGCTAGAGTCATCTTTTGTCCTGGTCTGAAAGTTGAGCCAACTTGTCCTCTCCTCTTCTTGGGATTCTGAAAATTATCATACCTGGAAACAGAAAAAGGTATTAAGAAAGTCTTATGAAATGCCTTTTGCAGACGCCTCTTCAGAGGCACATGAATGCAACACAGAACTACAGACGTTTAAGTATATTTTTATGTATATGTGGAAATGAAAGAGCGTATGTCATCTCGGAGCTGGGGACCTGGAGGAGTTATCATCCACAAACCTAACTCAGAGGGCTCTCTGCCTGCTTCCCTTTTATTTTTATTATTTTGTTTTATTCTGGGGACAAGGCGAGGAAGGTGTGACAAGGAACACAAGTGGACAGGGTGGTATAGACTCCTGGGAAGCATCTCTCATTCTCTTCTTTCCCTGTTCCTTCCTTCTCTTTCCTCTGCTTTAAGACCTGCTTATCTATGTATCAGCTGAGGAAAACAACTCCTTAATAATCTTTATGTCAGAAGAACTTGTTGATGAGGTCACAGAACAACCCAATGCCAATTTGCAGCTTTTTTACTCCATTCATTTCCATGTCTAAGGAGACACATTCTCCTTTTCAGTATGTTTATCCTTCTCCATATTATTGCTTTTTCCTCAAACTCAGCAGCTAGAAAGAGAACTACAAAGAGTTAAAACCCAGCAACCTGAAAATATGAGGGGCTACTACTCAGTGGGAGCAGGAAGGACATAGCCCTAATGCTTCAAGAATCAGTGCCCCTTTGTACAGGTACAGCTCAACATAATACAAGAATATTCTGGTCTGTGATTAGAAATCCTAGGTTCCACATTAGTAAAAACAATAAAAGGCAATGCACTGGTAAAATCATTTCCTTTTCCCAGTCTGTAATTTAATATTTCTCAAAAAAAAAATAAAAATTGCCATTCCCACATTAAATAACTATTGTGTTTCTGATTAATAAGGAATGTGAAAGAGCAAATGTCCACTAGATTCACAATTACTAAAAAATGTAAGACTCACAGTTCAGTAAAGTTCTTCCAGCCATCTTGGCTAATGGATGGTCTTATACCCTCAAGTGCAGTCATCAGATGGGACTGGGTAATAATTAAAGTGTTCTTGGCCAGCACTGACTGATTCACGGTGCTGTCCTCCTTGAAAACAGAGCCATGAACACACAATGAAAAATTACCACAGAAACAAGTGCTGTGAATATCAGTAACTCTGAAGCCTCCTCATTTTACATAGAGACAAATGCCCTCAGTATTAATAACAGAGAAATAACTATTTAATGATATGTATGTTAACATCTGGCTTATTTTTCCCAAACTAGGTATCATTTTTCTTTGCTATTCTTGTTAAATTATATTTAGTACTACTGCAGATATTACTGAAATACCAAGAAGTATGGACAAACAATAGAAAAGTGTTCAGACCAAATAATAGAAAAAAACCTGCCATACTCCATTCTTGCTTCTGTAGTTGGCTTTGATAGCATTGACTTCTGTCTTCAGGTGCTCTATTTGCTGCTCCTGGTTATGTTCCAAGGAGTCTTCTTGAGAGGCTGTTCTAAGCATTGAGGGTTGTGATGATGCTGCATCTCTATGAGTCATGCTGGTAAAATCATGAGTTATGGAGTTTGGTCCAGACAAACACAAAGAGCTCTAAATTTACCACAAGGAGAAATATATTAACTCTATGGATCCAAAAGAGTAACTCCTCCATTAAGATTTAGACTCTTATACATCTTGCCCCCACTGGCAAAAAAGTGCTTCCTCTTAAAGATTTAACTTATTTAACAGAACAATTTAGGTTAATTTGCCAAGGTGTTTGGGGGAAAGTAGAGATTCAAAAATGAAGTATTTAATGTTTGGAAAAACTAAATATTTTTTCAATAAACTAAAAAGTCTACCAAATCCATTGTAGTCAGCTTTGGAATGGCTCATAATTTGAATATTCATCACTTCCTAATTCTCTGTGCACTTGATAAAATATGCAACTTCCAAGTTCAATATCTTTAAGAGATCAAAGCACCAGCTACTAAGGAGAAAAATCACTGCTACAGCTGAACCCAGGACACCTTGCTAAAGAACTTCCACAATTAAAAGGAAAACTGAAGTCTCTAAAGACACATTAATTGAACACAATCATCTATAATGCAAGATGAAACATACAAAAGCATGCCAGCCGTCAGTAATTAGCTCTCCAGTATCAAGGCAAGTTATTTTGGGGTTTAAGAATCAATGTAAGGCGGTTTTGAAAACAGGAGTCTAACAACTTTAATAACTACCTGCAATAACAGTTCTGCAACAGATCTTGACAATGAATGCCGCATGGATCACATGCAAATTCTGAAATCATCTGTTCACCATAAACAGCTTGGAGGCAGCATATTCTGCTTGGTTTACCTGGTGGTCAAGGGAGATAAGCTGGCCAGGCAATCACCACACAGGTGCTGGGTAGCTAACTAGCACATCCTATCTGCAAGCTAGCCAGAGAACATGCTGCTTTCTGTGCAGTATGATACTACAACAGGAATTCTGCTTCTTAAGAGCAACAATGGAAGCTAAGGTTTACTTCTGTTAACACAATCCCACGATCAGGTTATTCCATTAATGAACACTCTATTGGAAACTGAAAAATGTTTGCTGATCCTCCATAATACGACTTACTTCTTGAAAGCTGGATGGTCATTCTTCAGTAGTAAAAATATGTTAAAAAAAACCCAAACAAACAACAAACAAACCCCAAAACAAACCCACCAAAAGCTGTTTTAGTATTAAACTTTGGGAGGCAACAAGCCAATAGACCACACAGTGAGGACTCATATGAATACAGTTAGCTGGATTAGCAGCAGTATATTAATCAGTATTTTGGTTTTTTGATTTTAAAGCCTTGCAAAGTTGTAGGGAAGTCCATATTGTATTTTGTCAGATCACATCCTTCCGTCTTCCTCCCCATGATGGACCACAACATAATAGACTGAAGACAGTTTGAAGGACAAAGCAGACATAATTGTATTTATAAACCCATACCATTTTTTTCTAGTGCAGTTTTTCTGCTTCAGAACTGATAATATTTAGAAAATTCAAAATGTTAAGTGAGTAATTTACCAGTTCTGAAGGAGTTCCATTTCCCAGCTCTGATTCATAAGAGCTTCCAAAATAAAGACGATACATGTTGGACCTTGGATCTTCAGGAAGCAAATCAGACATGTCTAAAGAAATAAGAGAATGCTCTAATCCTACTTCTCCATCTACTGCTGAATCATCTGAGCCACTGCTGTGGTTTAGAAAAACCATGGAAGAGAGACTGAAGTCACTGTCAGAACTAGAAACAAAATCCTGTGACAAAGAACAGAATATTAGAAGCATTAACTCATAATGAATTGCAACCTGAAATACATTAAAAATACTCATATACAGTGCAAATGAAAGTATTGTTTTACATCTGATTCTAGTAATCTGTCTGCCTCTAGGAGTATATTTCCAAATATTTTGCTAAGAAAATCTAATGCATTTAAACAGAACTTTGTGCTAGAAAAATAGTTTGAGAAGATAATCTTAAGGTTTTATTTGTTTGCTTTGAGCTGTCTCACTCAGTAACATCAAGTATTGGGAAACTTCATGCATATTTTCTATTGTACAACTGTATCACTTCTGGCTCAACCACTCCCTCCAGACAATTCAGTATCTTGTGTAAAATGCTCTAGGAGATTGTGGCGAGGCTACTTCTATTGTGCCTGACTGCTGTACTCATCTTCAGTCACAGTTAACACATTCCAAGTGTTGATGTGGAAATCACAGTTGTTGCTTTAGAATGGCATCTGCAAACCTTTTGATTGTACACCCCTATCAGTAAAAAAAATTCTGAGGACACTCTACCAAATATATGCAAATTTACTTATTTGTAATTTATATACATGTACTATTGAAGTTTTATTATTTTCTTGCTGCACTTCAATGGATTGCCTTGTGCACCCCCCGGGGTAGGTGTACACCACTCTGAAGACCACTGCTTTAAACAACGGCCTCTTCAAATAATGGATAATCATCAGGTATCCTTACAACTACTCGCTTACTAATTCTACAAATGAAGGAAAATGTTAGGAAAGATATGCTGGAAATTCCTTTCAATGCTAAGAGTTGCATCCTCAGAGTCCCATTCTTGGAAACAGCTGGGGCAAAAAGAAGCTAAGCGGTCTCACTGTTTTTGCACCCCTGACCCAATCCCTCCCTTTGACCTCCAAGTAGTGGAAGCCATGCCTGCTCCCTTCCAGCTAGGATCAGAAGAGAGGTGGCCGAACAGAGGCAAAAAAAGGTCACATAAGGGGTATAAACCAGGGGTGGGATCCTGCACCTTGGAAGTGCAAGTAATAGCTGGTGCCTGGAAGATAATCCAGAGCAGGACACTTCAGGTATCACCATCCTCTCACAACTCCTGACCTCAGACCAAACTCAGGCTGTTGGCACAGCTCCACAAACCTCAATTTCTTGGTTCCTCCATCTTCCAAAATGTGCCACCTCAAAACTGAATTTGCTAGCTACTCCTAAGAACCTCTGAGTGGGATCCCTCCTACTGATCTGTCAGTCACGTCTCATAACAATGATAAACATAAATGTATTCAACATTAAACATCTACCATAAAAAGACAAAACCAACTTGTGTTTAAGAGGCATTTAAATTAATCTGTTACATCATTCTTTTATTTTTCTGCAAACATGTTAATATTTTAATCCCCTGTATACAAATACAGGAAAATGAAATCTTATTAAACATAATTTTGCTAACAAAACCCCATGGATAAAATTAGCCCTTTCAAACATATCAACATCAAAACAAGAAGAGGAGAGATTTCTTTTATATCAGTTTTACTTACCTGTGTTGAACCTGAACCTAAATTGGTATGGATTGCCTCTAATTGGGCATTGTACAATAAAGCTTTGAGGTCAGCCCCTGTGAACCATTCTGTTTTTGCTGCCAAATCCTGAAAGTCCACATCATTTGCCAAGGACAGGGAATGACTGAGAGCTTTTAAGATTTCATAGCGTGAATTCTGTAAAAAAGGGATGAAAAAAAAGTGTCAGTAAAACAATCTGTTATTTATCTTGTCCTGATAGTGCTAGATAGTGCTTTGGCCCTGTCACAAGCAACCTCCCAGCTGAGGGAAGAAGGATCTTTTAGAAAAAAGATAATACCCCAGTAATAGTACATATAGGATGTACTGTACAGTAATCAATCTTTAAAATATAGGCATAGATTTTGATATGTTTTGTAACTAGTGACACATGTGACTTGAAAAGTGCTTCAATATTCCAAACTATATGTGGGTAAAGAGCGGGACCCACTGAATTTGGAATACAACTGCTCTGAAAACTTCAGATAATTCAAGAGTTAGGAATGACTATGGTTCATCACTTCAAGCAAACAGCAGATCCACTGGACTCATAATTCAGAGAAGGACACAGAACATGACAAACTCTATCCTGCATGCAGTTATTTTCTGAGGACTGTGGTAAACAGCCTTGTTTTGCCCATTTTATGTGAACACACTGACACTAAAATCAGTGAATTTCCACTGCTGTATAACTGGAGCTGGACAATCAAGTCCACTTTGTCCAGGTTTGAAATGACACTAAATAAAGAAAAGGAGAATAAAGCCTATTAGTTTGTGGGTTGTTTTGTTTTTGCTTGCTTTAACTTGCCTCCCTGTAAAGCGTTTTGTTTCCTCACCTGATCAGGAGGTGGACAGTACAGGCACTTATCCAGTCGACCTGGCCTTAACAAAGCAGGGTCAATCAAATCTGGGCGACTAGTAGCAGCTAGCACATAAACCCCTTAGGAAAGTACAGAAAAATATCATTAGCATCTGCTAAACTTTTGCATAAAAAGCAGCACACAGATGCATTATTACCTTGTAATCCTTCTACACCATCTAGCTGAGTCAGCAGTTGGTTAACCACTCTGTCAGTAACTCCTGTGTTGTCATGTCCTCGGCGAGGAGCTATAGAATCAAACTCATCGAAGAAAACAATACAAGGCTTAGCTGCCTGAGCTCTAAAATGGGAAAAGAAAAAGGAAATACTTAAATTCTGTTCAAGTTTGGGTCACAGACAAAACTGCTTAGAAGTATTAAAGGTTATTGCTTTTACTTTAGAGAACAGTTATCTTTATTGAAAGAATTAAAAAATCTGTTTTCTGTAGAAATGAAGAAGTTCTGAAGAACTGGACCGCAATGGAACTACTGTTCACTCTTATTCATATCTTGCACTTGCTTCAGAATTTCTGTATTACTCTACTGTCATGTTCATATACATGAAACCTCTAAAATCCAGTCACTGCAGATGAGGTCTTGACATTTATGTACATATCTAACCCAAAGATTGCCTACACTGTAAACCACATGAGAAGCAAACGCTGTTTATATTAGCAAGCACTGAGGAACAGCAAAAGCAGATTTGTAAAAACAAAACAACTGGCACTGAGGACCTCAATACCAAGTCTCACATGATGCTATATACTGTGTGTTCATTACTAGCTGGGCACACCTGACTGTCTGCTGGAATCATCTGAAAGGAATTCAGCATGTGTTTTTCAAGATAGTTTTGTGATGTGAACCAATGCACTGTAAATGGAGAGAACTGCGAGTTCAGCTTCAAAAGTACACTCCTCATGTGAGCCAAAATATTCAGTTCTTAAATGACAGTCAAGTTGAACTTGCCAAGATCTGAACACCTGGTTTGGCAGAACTCATTATTTCAGATGCTTTTGTGATCTAATGCCATGCCTCTCCTAGGCCAACAAAATTACTTCTTGGAGCTTCAAGCAATAAAATTCATTGATAACATCACAAATTTTTACAAGCCAACCTGTCAAAGATATCTCGAACTGCTTGCTCGCTTGCTCCAATGTATTTGCTGAGCAGCTCTGGTCCCTAAAGAAAAAAAAAATAAGAAAAGAACATTTATTATATGCTTCTTAGGTCTAATGTGTAATTTAACGTCAGCATAGTTTTTATATACCAGAGTGAATTGTCTTGTAACCAAAAGAGTGCCATCTCTGAATAGAAGAGCCAAAGGGTCTAGATCAGCTGAAAGAATCTTCCAAGCATTCCAGCTTATTTCAATGTAATAATTCCCATTTTTCTACTATAATAGAACATGTGTTACAGTATCACATGGGAACAGCTTACACTGCATTTTGAAAATATGTTTAAAATGCATTGCTCAACTTCATTGTCCAGTGGCACCGAAATCAAGTATCTTTTAGTAAAGTAAGAACATCTAATTAAATTTTGTAATTCTGCATAATGAATAATTACACAAAACCAAATCTCAGTAATATGATTGTGAAGTTCCAGAAGTCAGATGGTGGGATACCCAGAGACATACTATATTTTTAATGTGAGTTTCTTTCTTTGGCATTTTGCCCTAACAAGCACATACTACTCACAAGTATTATGTTAAGCTATTTCATTCAGTTAATAAAATGAATCAATTAATCTTCAAAATATTGCTACCTTGATGCTGATGAAATTCATGCCACTCTCTCGAGCAACTACTCCTGCTAACAGTGTTTTTCCTGTTCCAGGTGCTCCATAGAGCAAGACTCCTGATCTCTGTCGTATGGGCAAGTTTGCAAATAATTCTGGATACTGGCAAAGAGATATAAAAAAAACATATTCTATGACAAGAGGTATAACAAGACATATTCTAATATGTAATTGTTCTGCAGTGTAATGTAACAGCAGTGACTTGCACTGATTTCTGTCTAAACAGAATGTATCCCTGTTATTATCACAAGAGCTTATCTGGACTGTTGGGGCTGAAATCACTTACTTGGGGCTTAAATCAGTTAGACTTCGTACCTACTTAAATACAAATAAATTTCATTTTCTACCAAGAGGAAACAGGACAGAACAGGGATGCACTACAGCTTTATGATGTCCATATCGGTACTTCTAAACTCCTGTTTTAATTACTGACTGATATGATCAAATATCATTCAGTCACTTCTCTGAAGACTGAAACGGATGGGTCATCTCAATGCTAGAAGTTTTAACCAAGGCAGAAAGGCCAAAGTAAAATAAAGGGGAATTGATGGAATAGCATTCATCCAAAAGAGAATACTCCTCTAGCAAAATCACTGCAGAAGACAGCTGGAAATGCTATATTTACAGAGTCTAATCACAAACCCTACAACAGAGAGTGTAGCAAAGATTAGGTTAGCAATACCACAATATTCTAGAACATTTCATCTGTAGAAAAACAGATGTTATTGCCTTTTGTATTTGGAAGAGGGAAGAGGAAAGAGAAAGAGTTTTCCAGTAGAGGAACAGACTGGGAAGCTACAACAGTAGCTTAAAATCATACCTGCCATCTTTCTGTCAAATACTGTGTCACACCTTAAAACTCATTCTTCCCCTACTAGCATTATGTACAAAATTCAAGTACCTAATTTAAAAGAACTTCGTACCTTTGCAGGTAACATGATGGTATCCTTGAGTATTTGTTTCACATCTTTTAAGCCAC
Organism: Pezoporus flaviventris; assembly: GCF_033815535.1. Classification (NCBI taxonomy): domain Eukaryota; kingdom Metazoa; phylum Chordata; class Aves; order Psittaciformes; family Psittacidae; genus Pezoporus; species Pezoporus flaviventris. The sequence goes on from NW_026892595.1 coordinate 16,293,768, forward strand.
CAATCCTCTCCCATCCTATGTCTTTAGGTTTTTGAAGGTTAACATTTCTCAGAGCTAATGGAGTAAAATCTTTTAGAGCTTTCTGGAAATCCACAGTTGACAAATTCAACTCTGCTTAAAAAGAGAAAAAAAACCTCCTGAATAGAAGAACAGCACACACAGCCACCAGTAATACAGTCCTCACAATATGCAACAATTAAATACATTTTAAACATAAAACGTGGCTTTTTATTTCTCTATTACTCTACATGTTCTGGATATCACAGGTAAGACTATGACATAAGAGGTTTTGTTGTCAACATACCATCATTTTGAAACGCATTCTGGCTAGAAACACAGGCATGAATGGCACGATCAACCAGCATTATAAAATCTCTGGCAACAAAACCTTTTGTTTCCTTTGCAATACACTGGAGGTCAAGATCAGAGAACTTGTTTATATCATAATTCAGTCTTCTTTTTATTATGGAACACAGCATTTCCCATCTCTGCTTCTGAAAAATAGAATTGTACAGCAAGTACATATTGAGGTTATTATTTATATGATTTCAGAAATTCAAAAACTAAATACAAAAGAGTAACTAAAATTTCCTCAAATGCTTACATGCCACCAAACCTTTAAATATAACAATCTGATCATGAATATAAACAAAAGTTAGTTCTTCAGCTGAATTTCAATAAATTCAGTACTTTTCTAACTTTAATTGTTCACCTTGTCACAGCTATCTGAAGTCCGACAATAATAAATCAAATCTCTGTCTCCCAGATACTACTGTTTTATACCCAAGTTTTTCTATTTCACAGGAGCATCTTTTTGCTGGTATGAGCAGAATATACTTGAGATGAAATATACTGCATTAGACAAAAATATATCTGATAATTTAGTATCTTTTGAGATGCTGATTTTTTTCCAGTGATGTCTCATCCTTATTCATGCATTAGTATTAAAAAAAAAAAAAAAGCAGATTTGCAGGAAGCAGCCGAAAGCTATACTGTATCTAATGCAGAATCCCCTCCTCAGGGACTTTTAATTGATAGCCTGTGCCAGATGACAAGCAGGCAGGAACAACTCCTGTTAAATACAAATGAGTTGCCATGTCTGTGTCATGTCATTAGAAATGCACAGGTACAAAGTGTCTGCCTTCTTCTGCAATGAAGTCATACTGTTTATTCTTCCCTCTTTTTACTTTCCAAAATGTACTATATTCAAAAGTAGAGGGCTATAAGTAATATAAAAAACCAACACAAAACCTTCCCATAAAATTACCATTTAGTTTTAACAACACCTTTAAAATACACATTCTAGGGACATACTTATTTCTCTCAGCAGTGAAAACACTTAAGTTTAATCTCATTTATCGAACTGTAGTGACATACATGTTTTTTTCAAAGCTGCTCCTCTAGAATCCCTTACAGGTAACAAGGAGACATGCATCTCTCACCTATGTTAGATAATCTGACTTGTTTTACACTGAACAGAGATGTCCTCTGAGTACACCCTTCTCATGCAACAGAAGATTAAGGACAGTGGGGCCAACTGGGAGTTTTCGCTGGTTTCTTTTATTGTTTTAAACTCAATACTGACAGATGTAAATTCTGAGGTATTTCAGCATCATGACAGAACTTGTAAGATTTCAATTTTTTTTTTTTTTTTTTTGCATATTCAGGTGTAACCTACTATTTCTGCAGCTGTTCCAGTAATGTATTTGAGGCTGCAGGGAAGGCAAACAACATCTTAACAATTTTACCTGAACTTACCTGATCTGGAGATTGGATACACCTGAAGCACTGAAACACATGAGTTCCTTGAGCTGAAACCAGGGAAGGATGTAGGGAATGTTCAGACTGACTGGTGGCAATTAATGCAATCAAGCTCCCCATGGAAATAACTTCCTTTATCAGATCTTTCAAAACTAAACACAGAAGAGATTGTTCCATTAACTGCAAAATAACAAAAGATTCTGCATTTCATAACAGACATTTCTAATGTACTGGAAAGCAGCATCAGGGCAAACAAAATAAATATATAGTAAGATGTTACAATTCCATGTTTACAGGCTTTCCAGAAAATAAATAATAAAAGAGATGTATTATTATTTCTCTAGGACAGTACACACCATTAATCAAATGCCATCAGGCATGTTCTTTAAAGCTAAATTTGTAGTATCACTGATCATGTCTACCACAGGATATTAAACGTGGAATTTTATGTGCTATGATCACTGTTCTTGAAGTATTATTCACTCTATACAAACAAAAAAGGGAGAGTTATAAGACTAAAAATAGATGTTAAGCCTAGAAAATAAGCAATCTAGGAAAAAAGTAATACAATAAAGTTGAAGAAATTATGGATGCAAAGTAGATCTTCAAGGAATAATAGTTAAAACTCTAAACCTCTGTTGTATGCATTAAGAAACACAAACAATTCTGCAATTAACTTAAGTGCACATTTTTAACAAAGAAGTTAGATTTTCTGAACTTCAAAAGTAATTTAATAAAAAACTCCTTCAAACTGAGCTAAGAAATTGAAGATTTCCATTGGAAATAACCACTCCAAGCTCCAGAGTGGACTATTTTGGTTCAGCTGGTGGTCCACAAATAGTCTATACACCATAATTGGTGAATCCCTGCCACAGAATACCACACAGTCCAGAGGCAGTAATGATACAAGACAGAATTGTCCAGTTGATATAGTATAATTGAGAGGGAAGAAATTCTAAGTTGCATTATACTTTTATCCAGACACAGGTAGCAGAATATTACCATAAGCAAGTCTATTGCTTTGAACAGTTTCAGGGCTGTTCTCATGCTCTGGTGTAGAAGGTACTCCAACAATGTGATCAAGATCATCCATCAAAAGAATGGATGGTTGTCTCCATGCTGCCTCTAAAAAAGCTTCTTCCACGTATTTCCTTATGTTTGCTAATCTTTTTCCTAAAACAGAAAAGACAATTTTTATGTAAAAAAAAACATGTCAGGAAAAAGAATCAGACTGACTGCATATTGCTTACACGATACTACAATGTTTTGAATCGTGTAGCTTAATTTTACTTCTATAAATCCAAGTAGCAAGCTTAAACTAGAGTCATCAGTCAGTAAAGAGTCCACATCTTCTCTCAAAAAAAATACTAGGAGGATCTGCCTGTCTGAAGATGAGGTTAATCATCTTTCACTAACCACTCTAGAAGCCTGTAGGTCTGACTTCCAGACAGTTAAAAATTGAGTAGTACTTTAGAGCAGCACTCTAAATTGGTGGTGCTACATGGGGCAGAAATTGATATAAGTGTGCTTACAGAAGCTGTATTTTCAGACTGTTAAAGATGCTCACTGTGGAGCATCACAAACCCTTGCAAAAGCAGGAATAACGCTAGAATAACTATTCAAACATGCTTCTTCATTGTACATCAAACACTTGAGATTAAAAAAAAGTAAAATTGTACCTCTTAAAGCTTTACAATCAATTACTTCTACATGAGCATCCAGTCTATCGAATGCCTCTTTGCAGATGGCCTTTGCTAATGTTGACTTTCCACTTCCCTACAAAAAAATCAAAGTTAGCTGATTTAAATTGACAGAACTAGTTTCTTCTGTTTCTGTGGACTTTTTGTCACAGTACACACCAGTGAATAACCTGGAAACGCTGTACACACACTAGTTTTATTCCTCACCAAAGGTATATACATATTCTGTCTTTTTATCACTTGATAGAGACCAAAGCCCTAGAGTGAAAAAAGTATAAACAAATTCAGGTGGATACATCCACAACAACACTACACAGTGTTCTGATCCCACTGAGTTCAGTGTTAAGACATCTGTTAGCTTCAGTGTAATATGGCATTATATAGATCACTGTAAGAGGCAACAGCAAAATAAGAGTATCAACTCCACTATCATTTTATGTTAAAACACAGGAGAAAATACTGTATTCTTATTTTCATTCTAATATTTCAGAGACATGAAGTATTTATTATACTATAAACCAAAATAGATTAATCTCCTAAGGGAACAAATTGACACTGCATTGGTAGCAATCTTTAAAATTTATATTACATATATGTAATATATATATACTCACATACATGAAATATGAATATATATTGATAAAGTGTGCATACAATGTATGCACCTATACATAATATTTGACTGATTTAACTCTGTTAACTGCTTTTTCAGCTTGTTCTTTAATTCTTTGGAATTCGCATGGTAGCGAAGAAAACTAAAGAAACCAATTTTGTGACTATGGAAAACAATCTGGGAGGATTTGCAAGTAGAGAGCAGTGAAGGGTGTACCTTTCCTCCTGCGAGAAGCACCCCTCCACTTCGCAGTCCCACAGCAATAGCAGCCAGCTTTTGAGATAAAGGACGCCCCAGAAGACTGTGGCTTACGTGTTCAAACAAAGATGCTCCTAATTTGTCCACTCCTCTGCAGAGCAAATAAGACATTAAATGGCTTAGAGCAGCATCAGTACACAATGTAAATAAGTAACAGCCTGCTGTATGGTGAAGTTTCAGTGCTGACATGTTCTGGCACACTTCACGTTTTCAAGAAAAAGCTAAAGGTGATTCAATCTGAAGAGACAGCACCTTTTCTCATAGAATCATAGAATAGTTAGGGTTGGAAAGGACCTTAAGATCATCTAGTTCCAACCCCCCTGCCATGGGTATTCTCATTCACATTCTCTCCCAGGTTTTCTACTACAAAAATGTCTCACCCTAAATCATTTAGTTTGTGGTAGGGAAGGTTCTTGTCTGTATCACATACAGGTGGCTGGCTACCACCATCATCTTTTCTTGTCACAGGACATAAAAGAACCTGCAACAAAGGAAAATGTTAGTACTTAAGGTTAAATGTAACTACAGAAGTAGCATACAGAACTAGCCATTTTTGGAATTGTGTAAGGCAAATGCCTCATGTATGCTTTGCTGAAGCTTACTGTCCTTGAAAGAAAGATGCATTGGTAAAATGGCAGAGATGCAACTATTCCCAAAACACAAGCCAGTGCTCACAGTGATGTTACAACCCCTGATTAGATGTTAGGCCAATACCAGGCTATGCAGACACCCATCGCTTTCCCTACTGCAGCTGCTTGTTCCTTCTCCTGTGCCCTCCCTCTCCCGTTGTGCTGGCAATGAGCACTTGTGAGGCAGGATAGTGAATCAGGAGTCTGACCTGACAAAACACCTGGCTTTTTTCACGTGCACAAATTTTTCAGTCTAGTTCACTGGGGAGCTGGTATGGAAAGCTGGGCAGGCGAACTGGGTCAGCAGAGAGGTCCACAGATAAGAACAGGCTGGTAGGTTCTCACATGGCTATTAAGAAATGCATTTTGCCCTTGTCTTCTTGTACGTATCTAACATCAGTAGAAATAAAGCTCTTGTTTTAGTGTTGGTTTTTTTGTTTGTCGTTTGTTTCTTTTTTGTGGATTTTTTATATGTTTGTTTGGGGTTTGTTTGTGTTTGGTTTATTTTTTCTTAACAGGAAACCTAAATTTTGGAGAAAAATTCCATTCTAAATAGCCAAAAGAAAACATAGTAAAAAATTAACTGTGTCAGTTTAAAAATAAAGAACTGTTATCCCACTCCTAGAACCACAACCCTGCAGTCATTCACGGTCACTGGTTCAACCAGAATTATTAATGGAAACAGTAATCTTACTATTAAATACAAGTATTTATTCTCCTGAGAAAGTAAAGACTAAAGAAACAGAAGGCACAGAAACTATATAAAGAGAAGACAGTCTGAGCCTAGTAGGCTGGAACAGGGAACATGTCTCATCTTTGTCAGAACAAGCTACTGTTCCTGCCAGATACACTGTGAAGTGATTTACAGTGGTTTAGGTATTAAGGGAAAGAACAATCAAGTATAAGGATAGTATGTGCAAACTTGGACAGTACTAACTTTCCTCTGCTCTAATTGATTTTCTGAGTTTATTGTACACTATGAAAATTCAGTGCTAAGTGTGGTGTATCTGGAATCTCAGCAATGCCTCAGGCTATAAAATGAGATAAAGAATGAAGATACCATTTAATGAACAGACTGACATTATTAATTTAAAAAGGGAAACCCAAATACATTATATATATAATGCAATATATTTTTAACCAAATATAACAATTTAAATTACTTGATACCTGATACTATGTGATATTTACTTGTATATTAGTCTTTTGCAGCAAACTGGGACTCAGTATAAAGATATTCTCAGATTTATTTTCTTCCATGTGCACAGGATGCACTACACTAAGCACAAACTCCTCCATTCCTGTAAAAACCCAAAGCACAGCTATTAAAATTCCAAACAAATTCATCACAAGATTAAATAGATTAGTGCATTTTGACATAATACAAAATAAAAGCATATAAAGGTTAATAATTATTAAAGCATAATCCATGCTTACAGCTTTACAGCTTCAGTGTGAAGAGATATCTTTATGTTAAACAGTGTATACAGAGATTAAATGGCATATTTCCTAAGGAAATTCCATACTGGACAGTTAAGACAGCTACAGCACAGGACAGTATTATCCTTACCTTCTTTAACAGGCAGATGTATACAGTCTGTACTTGTCATTATCCATGGGTGATCATCAGTAGTGGAATCCTGCAGCCAAGAACTGAAAGCAGATTTAATATCATCTTCATGTATATCTGCATGCTAAACAGGAAAAAGGAAAAGGGAAATAAAACAAACAAGGTGTTTGTTAAGTAAAACTGCTTCATATTCATGAGGCATTTGTTTCTCTTATGGAACAGAGATGGAAGAATGTTATTTGCTTAGAAAACAGCATTTTGCCAACAAACACCATTTCCATCAACTGCTCTATGGAAAGCACCTGTCTAGCCCTCGCTACAGCAACAGTTGAACCTTCCACCACTACTAACGATTTTATCTTTGGAACACTGCTGTGAAGGCAAGCAAAAGCCTTTATTCTTATTTTACTTATCTGTATTGCCAGATCCAAGAGCACTACTCAAAATCTGGGTTTCAAAAACCACCCAAGGTATGCATCAATATTGACTCATCACTTCTCTTAGATGATCACTACACCCTTCTCTTCTCTGTATAAACTGCTTCCTATATAAAGAACCCTGGGCCCAGCCAGGGCAGGGGTACCACCAAAAGCTTCAACAGACAGGAAAAGAGACCAAACGACTTACCCCAAATTGCCTAGCTATATGGAACAGAAAAAGAAATCAAGCCTAAGTTGTATATCTCTTGTCAGAGATCCTGATCAGAGAAGCGTAATTCCTGTCTAAAAACGGGAAATCAACCAAGATCACAGAAGCAGTGCTCAGAAAGGAAAATGAAAATTACTGTCATCTTCTGTCTGCATCTGTCTTGCTTCTTTCTAAGAAATAAAAGAACTCCAACTGAATTAGAAAGGAAAGGGAGAAATCTGTATTTAAAACATACAAAAGCACATATAACTATATTTCACAATTTTAGCGTATTACTGCCAGAATAATTCTTTTAACTCAAAAAAAAAAAAGGCAGTTTTACCATTCCTCTGCATGTAAGAAACCAAATTAGGATATTGGGGATAAAGAACAAACCTGCAAAAGCTTTGCTAGAATGGGAAGTGCTGTATTTAAAGTTTTGAGGGGCAGCTAACATGCCAGCTCAGCTAAATCAGGCCAGTGTCACAGAAAGAAGCATAAGTTACATTATGAAGAAATATGTCGTTCCAGAGCTATATCTGAGACTGGGAGAACTAGTACTGAGTATGTTCTTACTGTCACAAATGCTTGCTCAGAAGAATGGATAAGTCTTATTTACAGAGGGATTCAACAATATAACTTGAGAAAATTAAATATTTAGCATGGGAGAAGAAAAATTTAAAAGGAAGCACTAAAAAGAAGTAAAAAAACATAAAATCTATTACTCTAGCACATAAAATTTATTACTCTACTGCAAGTGTGTTTCTGAGGAAATGCATTGGGCACTGTAATGTTTGAAGAGTACAAGCATGTTTTCTCCCAGAAGACTTAAAGTGGATATTTCCTCTTTAACTCCACTTCTTTTTCTTTTTTGTATTTATCTTTATAGGCTTAAATGTATAAAATTTGCTAGGTTAGAACCAGTATTCATGTACTGTAGATGAAGGTCTGATGAAAAATTATTGATTACTGCTGCTGGTTTGACAACAATTGTTTATGATTAAGATCTAGTTAAACAGAAAATGCATTTTTTCCCTACCAACTCACCAAGTTCTCTTTAGGTTGCAGTGTAAGAGATACAGGGATTTTAGGAATAGATTCAATTGACTTAATTTGGACTGTTGAATGTATTTCAATATGTAGTTTTTTCCTCAGACCATCAGGAATCTGAAATATTTAAAATAAAAGCAAAGAAAAAAGCAAAGATTAGAAAATAAAACATAACATTGCATATATAACATAGTATCAGTTTACCACTAACAGAACCTTTACATTTGATCATTGATCTGTTTATTGGCTTTAATCTGCAAACGAATTAAGAAGGAAACCATAGAATGGATGGAGTCCAAATCTTGTTCTCTCATGCACATTTCTAATTGCTTTTTATCTTATTCGTAAAAGTGCTCATTACAGTTGACCACCTAGTAACTTCTTTAAATAAAACACAACAGGTTGAAAAAGAATTAGCAAACATTCCTAGAATGTTGCAAGAATGCTTTTAGTATAGAAGAAAAAACATCTCTACTTTCCTTTGCTGATCTTTAAGGTCCCTTCCAACCCTAACCATTCTATGATTAAAATTAATTTTACATGGGCAAGTAAATACATTATACAGATCAGAATTAAGCATATCTGCAGCCCAGTGAGAAAAAATCCAGTCTCCCTGAAGTGTATTTCTCAATTTGCCCGTTTAAAAAGGAAACTACTTTTCAAATAGTCTGTGTTATTTTAAACATATAACCAAATTGAAAACATCTTGCAAGTGTTTATTAACTCTGGAAGACTTCATGGTTGCTATCATTTGGAAAACTGTTATATCCCTCAAAAGATTTCATGATAAAGACCACTGCAGGCTTTTGCTCTCATCCTCAACAAAAAAGTAAGTGAAAGGTGAGAAGTATATTACGTCAAAACAGTCAAACTGATTTATATTGCATTTTGTCTATTTTTGTTGATCCCACATGTGCTTACAGGAAGGGAAGAATATAAGCAGACTGTAGCTCTACCAGAACAAGTTGAAATGGCAGTGTCTGTACACTGGGACTTGTGCCACCTTGCAAAGTATTATAAAAACCCTAAAGTAATTTAAATTATGGAATATATATTTGTTTTTTTAAAGACATATTTTTAAGAGTACATCTAAATGGACTCACAAGCACTAGGATACATGATCCCATTAGAGTTTGATGGCATCCAGAGTCCAAAGCATATTTAGCCACAAAGTGCTAACTGACGAAAAGAACATCGTTATGCAGCACTGAAGGTATGTAAGTAGATACTTTCACATCTTCATGAGTACAATGGCTACCAACAGATTTTGAAGAAAGCATACATTCCCTCCAGAAACACTGAGGAATTTTCCCCATTTGTTGAAAAAATGATAATGGTTCAGAAAACCAGAGTACACTGTGCATCTTGGAGGATGACAGTACATGATGTAGTCCAGAATGGGACAGTTTAGCAAGGCACAACTCTAGTAAATATCAAATGAGTCTAGTATAATCTTCTTGAGAGCTTAACACAAAGGCTATATCCCCAAACTGATCATTAACTAGTCAGCTCCACATTATTCCATACTCCACAAATCATCCAATAGAAAATATCAAATAAAAAGCCCAAAAGATAGTGTGCTCAAACTGACCCAAACTCTTCCAGCATGTAGGGCTTCCCCACTGTGGCCATACTCTACGACACTCTTTAGGTCTTCAAATCCATTCCAAACGATTTGAACAACAGATCCCTCACTGGATGCTTGACTGCTATCAGAATGACTTTTGTCTTGCGTACTAGTCAAATGCTTTTGCTTTTCGAACGGCAGATTTTGCTTTGCTTCTTGATGACGCTGTCTTGGGGAAAGCAGCTCATTAATTTTTCCGTAAGATACTACAGGATCTGGATCCAAATCAATAAATTCTAAATTCCATGGAAAAATATGAATAGCATTGCATTTCAGAAATGGATAAGTGGCAGATGCATTCTGTACGCTTGGTGGCTGGGACTGACATACTCTAAATATGGAATCCATGTGAATTTTGTTCAGCAGCTTGTCTTTCAAGGTGCTTGTTTCTTCTTTATCACACAAAGTCTTTTGTTTCTGCTCAGATGTATGAGAGAAAATGCTCCCTAGGAAATTCCATATATTTGGGAGAACATTTGAGACAACTGTCATGTCTGCATCAGCCTTACTCTGTTCAAGGACTCCTTGCTTTAAGTAAGGCTGCTTGCCAAAAGGATCCTTTAGTGATTCTTCTTGTTCCATGTTATTTTTCACAAAACTTCTGAGCAAGTGGTCACTTTCCTTGGAAGGCGTGCTGGTGATGTTTTCCTCAGGTTCATGTGGTTTGGGACATACCAGAAGCTCTGTACACGGTTCTAATCTCCCATAGGGGGCTGCTGGCATAAGTGTACCTGAGCATGAACAAATCAGGTCAATGAATGCATCCACTCTTGCAAAACAGCTTACTCAAGGGGCCACAAGAGCCTTCACTGCTGCTTACCAATTTTAATATAAACGTGAGTGTGCTGTTCAACCCATACAGGAAACACTGCTTTTGGAAATACTATTCGAATCTGGTCAAGAAAATGTTTTTCAAGAGAGGAAGCGTGCAGCTCCTGCAGAAGTGCAATATCATTATAAATTAAATATTGCATACATTTCAAACATTTGTTTGAAGATAAAAACTTCACATCTCTTTCTAACACACCATTTGAAATATCAAATGCAATTAAGCACCACCTTATATGGTATTTCCTTAGGGACTGAAAAGAATGGGGCACTGGAAAAAAACAAAACAAACCAAAACAAACCAAAACAAAAAAAAAAAACAACCCTACTTTTGTCAGAATCTGTCATCTGTAAGAAAAGGACATGAACAGAGGTCAGGGCTTTATTACCAGAATTTCCCAATCATCTGCAGAGAGAGGTTCCACTTCTACTTGCTGGCAGGAGGAGACGTGGGAACAGGGTTCAATAAATACCTGGCAAAAGTAACACCATTTCAAAACATTTAACATCGTATTTTTAAACACATAAAAGCTCCATCTTTAATTCAGCCAGAAAAACTGACAGCTGCTCCATTATACATTTCACTACACTAGGTAATTCATAAGCAGATAGATGTTAAACAGATTGGAAATAAACTGCATTGGGCATGCTTGGAGACTTCAGCAAACCACGAATGGAAGTGAATGTGGAAAGCATCAAGATTTTTATCAGCTAATAACAAACCATCAATTTTTAATGCATATTGATCACAATCTTATTTGTATTTTTAAATTTTTAAATGTTCTGGACCTTAGAAGGCTGAAAAAATCACTGAGTTGTGCATAAATTTTGATAAGGCAGAAACAGCTGAAAAAAAGATGAAAAAGTACAATATAAAAGCAAACCCAGCTCCTTTATGAATGGCTTCACAGGAAGCAGCCCTACTTCCACAGAACAGTTTGAAGGTCTTGTATCAGGAGGAATGATAAAAGCTTTCCAGAAAGCATTAAACATGTATGTCAAAGGTCATTTTTTACCAAAGGTTCTATTTGACAGGAAGTAACGATTTTCAAACAATATCATGTCACATATTTTAAAATAAACTTAATTATTTTCTTCTTGAGATAAAACTAGTTAACTGTTCTATAAGAGAGATTTACTTCAGGTTAGCTTTTATAGAGTAAGAATCAATTTTAAACTCCTCTAGGTCCTGTCTGAAGCAAAAGTTGAGAGGAACATCTTTTCCTCAACATGGTAAACAGAAGGACTTGAAGATCATCAAGTTCCAACTCCCCTGCCATGGGCAGGGACACCTCACACTAAACCATGCCACCCAAGGCTCTGTCCAATTTGGCCTTGAACACGACAAGGGATGGAGCATTCACAACCTCCCTGGGAAACCCATTCCAGTGCCTCACCACCCTTATACTAAAAAATTCCTCTTATATCCACTCTAAACATCTCCTGTGTAAGTTTTAACCCATTACCCCTTGTCCTATCACTACAGTCCCTAATGAAGAGTCCCTCCCCAGCATCCCTATAGACCCCTTTCAGATACTAGAAGGCTGCTATGAGGTCTCCATGCACCCTTCTCTTCTCCAGGCTGAACAGCCCCAACTTTCTCAGCCTATCTTCACACAGGAGGTGCTCCAGCCCCCTGACTGTCCTCGTGGCCCTCCTCAGGACTTGTTCCAACAGTCCCATGTCCTTTTAATGTTGAGGACACCAGAACTGCACACAATACTCCAGGTGAGGTCTCACAAGAGCAGAGTAGAGGGGCAGGATCACCTCCCTCGACCTGCTGGTCACGCTCCTTTTGATGCAGCCCAGGATACGGTTGGCTTTCTGGGCTGTGAGTGCACTCTGAAGCCGGCTCATGTTCATTTTCTCATCGACCAACACCCCCAAGTCCTTCTCCACAGGCTGCTCTGAATCTCCTCTCTGCCCAACCTGTAGCTGTGCCTGGGATTGCTTCAACCCAGGTGTAGGACCTTGCCCTTGGCATGGTTAAACTTCATGAGGTTGGCATCAGCCCACCTCACAAGTGTGTCAAGGTCCCTCTGGATGGCATTCCTTCCCTCCAGCGTATCAACCAAACCACACAGCTTGGTGTCATCAGCAAACTTGCTGAGGGCGTACTCAATCCCACTGTCCGTGTCAGCGACAAAGATGTTGAACAAGACCGGTCCCAACACCGATCCCTGAGGGACACCACTCGTTACTGGTCTCCAGCCAGACATTGAGCCATTGACCACAACTCTTTGTGTGCAGCCATCCAGTCAGTTCTTTATCCACCGAGTCGTCCATCCATCAAATTGGTGTCTCTCCAATTTAGAGACAACAGAAGAGCACATTATTATGAAACACAGCAAGCACACAATTCCTGAATCCAAAACAATGGCAAAACACTCAATTGTTCATGTATTCATTTGATTGTACAGATGATTATTTCCAGGCAGCAGCTGGGTAAGGTTTTCTTAGGTTACTTTTGTCGACTGTTTTTCTTTTGAAGATTATTAATTGCTAGAACTATAAGGGGTAGTTGCCTTGCCTCTGAACTAGTAAAGTTCTGCAAATAGATATATCATTTCCAGAGGTAATATGCTAAAAAAGTAAACAAGGTAAGATAACACACTGTTTTGGAGCCACATTCTTCAATGTTTTCTATTATGCTGAATAAAATTTTCCACATGAAGGAACAGGAGTATATGAATATACTACACAATAACATTGTGTAGAGTAATACTTTATTATTCTTGTTTGCTTAAATCTCTACCTATTAATATATTAAACAATGTGATGTTAATAGTCCCATGTCAGAAAGCTCTGCTGATTCCTGGGGATCAACTTCCATCCAATGAAAGAACCATTTAGAAAAAGTTTAGCTGTGTCAAAGAGGAAGAGGCCAATATAAATACATCTTCAAAGAGAAAGAACACACAGAGACATGTGCTGAAAGGGGGGGGAAAGAAGAGATGAAAAATTTAAACCTCAAGTAAGTCAAACAGGAAGAAATATGAAGAATTAGTTTAAAATAACAGGAATTCGAGGCAAAATATTCTCATGAAATAATCTCCAAATTGTTTAATTGCTTTAAAGTGTATATTCTTAAAATTAATGACACTACAGATAGTGGCACCAGCCCTGCAAAGCCCTGTCTATAAGCCTATCTGAATGATATTTTATTGTTTGTGATGCAATGAGCAAATCTTTTAGTATTTGAGACATTTCATGAAGATTAACTTTTCTTATGAACAGATATAAATGAAGTAGTTGTCTAAATACATGAAACAAGTCACAGCTATTTAATTACCTTTTCAGGTGTCTTAAAATATACCCTTTAAACAAGAAAAAAATAGTGTGCTTCAAACCTGTTCTCCATCTGTAATGCCAAGTTTCTCTGCTAACAGTCTGTTAATCTCCGCAATATTTTCACCCTGGTGACCTCGATGCCTGATTTCCATCCAGCTCAAAAATACAGGCTGATGACCACAGGACACTTTCACAGCTTGGCCCTATGAAGTTTCAAAGAAGTAAAACTAATGTCAAACAAGCTAAATGACTATTAGATAATCAAACTATATTCAATTAGACAGATCAAAGGAATTTAAAAACATTTTCTGGCTACTACATGCCCCATTTTAATGAATATTCCCTAACGATAACTTGCAGCATTTACAACAGGTTAGTAAAGGGTATTTCTATTAGCAATGAGATTTGTTTTTTTAACTCCAGAAACTGGCCAACTTCTTACTGACCAACACCTTTAGAATTCTTCTCCACATTACCTATTTGCACAACTCTCAACACAGAAGTGTGTGTTGGTTTCAGCTGTTAACCAGTTAATTTTTATGGACTATTTTTAAGTAAGAAAAATAATTCCTCTTCCCTTCTTCTGTATTAATGGTATCGAAGAAATCATAGAATCTTACAGAAATGTGTAGCAATGCATTTCTATTTCCCAAATGAGGAACAACAAGCATATACTTAAAATTTCACATGCATTGTAACATTTGCACAGATTCCAAGAGTGTTTTCACAAGCTGGGGAACATTTAAAGTGAGTTCCAAATCACATCAACTTAAACCAAAATGATTTTTATCAATCTGTTTCAGAACTGCTCACTTCTTCTGATTCTGAACTGAAGAGTCTTAACATGCTCAATCAGCTTCCATAGAGAGACTATAACCTACATTGTACCACTTAACTGATGTTTTGGTGGTTTTTTTTCAAAAATGATTATTTTCATGAAAATCAAGCGAGCACAACAATGTACACTGTGTATATACCACAGATGCACTTGTTAACATAGTGATGCTTTCTGTTCTGCTGTCAACAGTAGCCTAATAATTTCAAGTATTATTTGACTTTTCAGTTAACTCTGTAAAAAATTTCAGAGAATATCTACACCAAAAAAAATCTTTTTCCAAACATAATTATTTAATTTACAGCTCTTCCCTGTATTCATACAGGTAAAGCTCCTCCCCAAGTTTTGATACACCACTGAGTTTTGTAAATCATTTTGTCACCCAGATGTCTAATACCTTCAGCAATCAGATTTAGCTTTTGATTCCACTTGATTTTTTAAAAATTATTTACTCAGTGTAATCTATTGACATCATACTTATCCCCTTTTAAACATTTTTATCCAAGAGTTTTCATTTCACATGCAATTTCTATTAGGATTTGGGAGATCATAACTTTTCTTTTTGTGGGTCATGTTCAGTAAAATCAAGAACCCACCATAACCTAGTATGTACAGAATGACACTACAAGACTTCAAAGCAATTGCACTTGTTTTTTTCTCCCTTGGCAGCAAACCTGTAAAACTTCCAGAAACTATAGCAGAACAACAGCTAACACATATGGCCCGTTCTGCCACTAGCCCCTGCAGTTCTGCTGCTCACCGCACACGAGACGCATGCAGGCTTTGCTCTTTTCATGTGTGAAATGTTATTTAAAACCCAAGGTGTGCTTCCTGCACCTGATCCACGCACTTAATGGGACTTCTCACGACAAGAACCCCTTTCTGTACAGGAACTATATATATTGTATATATATATATATATATATATTCACTATATATAGTGAAAGATCGACACACATCAAGAGCAATGATTCTGCTCGGATTTATCACCTCACCTCTTACCAGAAAGATTAGCTAACACATAATTCAGTTAACGCTGGTTATTGCGAAAACCCGTATAAAACAGTGGCGAGACACAGTGCCAGACTGGGCTGTGGCCTAATCCCAGTCCCCTCCGTATTTTATTAAGGAAATGGACGCCAGAACCGAACAGCTCCTGAGGGTGGGCTGCGTGATAAGCCGCCACTGAGGGGCCGTCCGGGCCCCACCACCACAAGGGCGCCGCGGGGGGCAGGGGGCGGGGCTCCTCGTTGCTATGACCAGCGCGTCTCCGTGAGGGGGGGTTCCCCAACTGCCGGGGGAAGCTCGCGCGCTCTGCCAGCATTGCGACGCCGCGGCTGGTGGCTTGGAGGACTGAGGGGCGCTTCGTGTTACCATAGCAACGGGATGCCGTGCAGGGGTGAACACGGAGAGGGACGGTGCTCTCCCATAATCCTCCCCTAGGGGAGCCGACTCGGTACCTGCTGCAGGCGGAGGTGAGAGGCTAGCACCGGAGGCAAGTGCAGGAAGCAGTCTCGCGTCCTGCTCAAGACGACCGTCACTGCGGCGGCTCCAGCTCCCCCTCCGCCGGGGTTGCCGCTGCCCCACATGCTGGCCGGGCGCCACAGCCCAGGGCCACTGCGCGCCCGCTCCGCCCGAGCTGGGAGCTGCTTACTCGGAGGCGGGCGAGCCAGACCTTCCCAAAATTCCCCCTGCAACCCCTAAGACAGTAGTATAACCCACTGCTGGCCAATGCGGGCGCGGCATATAGCCATCCTTTGCCTCTGATTGGCTTTTCTATCGAGGGCTTCGGCTCTTTCTGTCTGGCTGATCACCTCAGCGGGAGCCAATGAGAGTTCTGTGTGTTGACTGGTCTCTCGGCGAGCAGCTGGAGCTGCCTGAGCGGGGCGCGGTGGGCGATGGGAACATGGCTGTCGACGGCAGCAGCGGCAGTAGCGGCAGTAGCGGCAGCGGGCTGGGCGATGCCTGCAAGCACCACGCGCAGCTGGGGGTCTGCGAGTCGCGCGCCAAGTACCGGGAGGGGCGGAGGCCGCGCGCCGTGAAGGTAGGGCCGGGGGTGGCTGCGGCCCCTCGGGGTTCAGGGGCCGCTCAGCCGGGCTGAGCCAGCTGTGGCGCCGCCGGTCTCCTCAGTGCTTGTCCCTGTTCTGGTGGCTATAGCTATTCTCCCTTTGCTGCGGGGCGCGTCGGTGTGAGGGCTCAGGTATCCAGCAGACGCCCGAAGGAAGAGTTGGAGTTGGGTCTGGTAAACCTACTAACTCCGCGTTACGTTTTGTAAATTAATCGTGTAGAAATGCATGTGGCGCGAGTAGGCTGGTTCCGTGCGAAATTCAGACCCAGAGAGGAAGAGCAGCGCAAGGAGACGTGATGGCCAGCAGGCAGCTATGTGCACAGGGCCGCTGGCTTTGGCTACTTTTGTGCTGAAGCTCTGGTGCCCAGCGGCTCCAGGTGGCCCTGCGGCGAGAGTGGCGGACTTGCTTTTTGTGTGTGTAGTTAACGTACAGTGCACTGAACGGCACCTTCTAGGACTGGCCTGAGAAAGAGAGCTCGTTCAAGAGTGAAGTCAAAACAGAGTACAGGGGGGTTTCAGCATCCTGAGAGCATCTGAGGAACAACAGAAAACAGAGAAAATTGCTTACTTCGGCAGTGGAGCGATAATGTGAACATTTTGTAATACTCGGTTTTTTGTTTTTCTTTTCCCCACTCAGGTTTATACAATCAACTTGGAATCTCGTTATTTACTAATACAAGGAGTTCCTGCATTAGGGGTTATGAAGGAATTAGTTGAACAATTTGCATTATACGGTGCCATTGAAGAGTATCATGCTCTAGATGAATATCCAGCAGAGCAATTTACTGAAGTTTATCTGATAAAATTCCAAAAACTGCAATGTGCAAGGTACTGGAGAGGGCAGTATTTGCCTCTTGCTTTTTTAATCTTTTTTTATACTTTATTTACAATCCAGTAAGATTCTGGAGAGTTGAAGTAAAATCCTCAGTTTTGCCAATTCTGTTTAATTCCCTCCAGGGTGGCCAAGAAAAAAATGGATGAACGAAGCTTCTTTGGTAATTTGCTGCATGTGTGCTACGCTCCAGAGTTTGAAACGGTCCAAGAAACTAGGGAGAAGTTGCAGGATAGAAGAAAGTACATCGCAAAAGCAACAAATCAAAGAGGTTTGTAATTAAATTTCTGTGGAATATTAACATCTCACTTCAGGGGTGGGTGAGTGAGGTTTTGGTTGAAGTGCCCATTAAAGAAAGAACTTTTTAACTAGCTAACTAGTTAACACTGTTTTACAGATGCATTTTCAGTATGTTTGCAGCAGAATGGAGACATTTTTCAGTATATAGAGGGATGAATCTTTTTCAAAGCAACTTCTCATTTTTGGTTTAGACTAAAAGAAATGCTTGAGCTTTAATAATTGAAGTTTTCTTTTCAAAATATTATCAGAAATGTCAAGCACTGGCAGGAAATTTGGGATCATCTTTTTCACTTTTGTTCCAGCTCATTCAGGCATGCTCAAAGGGAGAGGTTTGTAAGGAAGGGGACTATTCCAGAACCTTCACAAAAAATTTCTCCAGCCTGCATACTGGCACTGGAGGAATGCCAGGAATGGACTGGGTTTACTGGGGCTGCTGCACTGCAGAGTTCCCATGCAGCACTGAAGCCTGGGCCAGCTGAGAAATCAGCAAATTGCTGAGCACAGGCTTCTCCTTCTTTGTGCTTGTGTACTTTGCTACTATTAGTTGCATGAGGATGTTGAAAGGGAGTAAAATCACTGATTTTTAACATCAAAACACCTATTTTTTTTTTCAATGTTGCAAGGCAGCCTGTCCTTGAACTCATAACTGAGGTAAAAATCACTGATTTGCAACATTAGAAGTACTTTCCTTGTGTTCTCAAAACTGCGGAAATAATTCTGCTCAGGCGTTCCCTTGCAAACCAGCAGAGGGACTAGGGCAGGATACTCCAGCTTGGAAGATGCTACTTGGGAGAAAAAAGAATCACAGAAAGGTGGCTGAGAATGGATTATTACTGGTATTGCTTCTGTAATTGTTTTAAATGGGTTTTATGTGTTAGAACTAATAATGACACAAAATAGTGAAGCTGCTTTTTTCCTTTGTTGTTTTAAAGATTGCTTTGTGTTAAAACAAGTAGAGGGGCCTAAGAAGACAGTCCCAAAGAACTCCCGGCATGACCGTCCATGGAGTACGTCAGGATCACATGCAGCCAGTAGCTGGGATCCATCCTGCTTTGCAAGTTCTCCTGGAGTATCCCACAGCATGGGGTATCCCTGTGGGAATCACAGTCAGAGCCTGTTGACATTTCCTCAGTATGATAACAATTCTGCTGAAACTTCTGGGCACTTTGGTCAGAACACATCCCTAACACTAAATGCACATCCAGTAGAACATACTCCACCAAACTCCTTAATGCAGCAAAGGACAGTTCCGGTTGATAATGGAATCAATCGGTTTATGCCTCGGACAACTCGCCTGCAAGAACGTAAGAGGAAGAGAGAAGAAGGTACCAAGTTTTCCCTCATTGGAGCAAGTATGGACAATGCTGAAGTCGTCATTGGTCCACAGCTACCAGAAATACCTAAAGTAGATCTGGATGATGATTCACTGAATACCTCAGCGACATTAATTCGAACTAAGTTGAAAGAGGTATGGATTCTGCAAGTTCTGATGTTTTCATTTTCACAGTATCACAGTATGCTAGAGATTGGAAGGGACCTCGAAAGATCATCTAGTCCAATCCCCCTGCCGGAGCAGGAACACCTAGATAATGTTACAGAGGAATGTGCCCAGGCAGGTTTTGAATGTCTCCAGGGAAGGAGACTCCACAACCTCCCTGGGCAGCCTGTTCCAGTGTTCCGTCACCCTCACTGAGAAGAAGTTTTCAAACACAAGTATCATGTGCTTGTTATCCATAAAAAGAGAGACTGTAAGAAAAGTGAAATCAACACTTACTCAGTATTATCAATTTATTTGTCACTTAAAGCTAGCGTTCTTACTGTTTAGCTCTTCCATAATGCAGAATATTGCAGGCGATTCTACTCCATACCTCTGACACAACACTTCAGAAAATACAAATGTCAGTGCATGGTCCTGCATGATTTTTAGTAAACTACACCTTTTTCTTTTCACATGGGGAGGAGGAATAACTTTGCAGGTAGTCCTGCAGAATCCAGTGTGATACTTGTACCTAGTTTCTGATTGAAAGGGAATGAAAAATAATAAAGTCAGAGTGCAATGTAATTTTGCTCCAACACTACTTATGGAATTAAAAGATGTACAGAACCACAAGTTCTACTGTGAGAAGCTTTGTCTTAAGCTATATAACCTTTTATTGAAGATATTAATCCATTAGCAGGTCAAGCACTCCTGCTATAACTTTCCATTTAAATTAAGATATGAAAAAGTTTTCTTGACTCTAATAGACTGATTTAAAAGAGCTTATCTCCAGTCAAATTGATAAATAAACACCCCTTATATTAAATACACTTCTAAAGTTTGTGTCAAAACATGTACCTGAGTTTCAAAAGCATACTAAACCTTTGAGAACACCTCTGGTAGGGAGAGAGGAGATAACACACAAACTTAACACTGTAGCTGAAACACTAACTAGCTGAAACTAGTCACTTAACACTGACTAGCTGAAATTTGTTTGTGTGGTTAATATACAAAAATGGTCCTGTGAGCACTTCCATTTCCTGATTTTCACCTCTTGTATTCAATGCTGCCTCTGGTGCTATTTTTTCCCCTTTTCTGGCAGGAAAATTCCCCCCCAATACTCAAGTTTTGGAGAGATGGCCTTACTCTAAAACTAGCATGAAAGAGTGGTTACAGCTTACTAAGATTTCTTTTTTCTTCCCAATTTAGGTAGCAGATTCTGTGTCAAGAACATCTGTGGAAAAGCCAGAGTGTAGCTCAGCCAAACCACTTGTAAAGCAGAGAAGAAGAATATAGATACTGCTGGCAGCATTTTCCTACAGTCCTTCTTTTTCCTCAAAGGATTTACTTTAAAATACTACTTTTATGTCAATAATAAAATTACTTTATATTGTATTTCCAGTTCTCTGTTAAAAATTGTATCAGGTTGTTTCTTGGAATGAACAAATCATAATGTACTGTCAATTGCACTACAGTCTTTCCCTGTGTACCTCATACTGTAACACATTTCATAACCCATTGAAGAGCTGTGTTTAGGTAGAGTAATAGAAGTAAATTCTGTTTATTCATTAGCTTTTACAGTAAAGGAATACTGAAGCTTAGTAAGAGTTTCAAGTTGTTCCTGTTTTTACTATACCATGCAGAATGGTGAAGAAAAAAAGGTCTTACAGCAGTATTCCACTGGGAGTTAACAGTTTACGAGCTTTCCCGGAAGGTTTTCTGCTCAAATGCCATACGACTCTGTTAAAAAACAAAACCAAAATTGATTTTCAACTAACTGAAGGATTTAAATACAGTCAGAAAGGATGCTGAACTGAATTGTGTAAGCAGTGCAAGTCCTTACAGTTAGAATACCTCTTGCTTTTTGCCTTAGAAAAGGTAAATTCTGTAGCATCAATGATGTCATCACTGAGAGACACTGAGAACATAAAATCTGAATTTCCCCTCAGCTATAACTTTGAAATTGTTCAGCTGTGGTAACACATGACCAAGGAATGATCTGGCATGGAGGGCAAGGTCTAGCTGCAGAATGAGTTAAACTGGCTGCAAGCAGGAATGCCAGAAAGTGGCTATGACTTAATGTAAAGGAGCAACATTCCTCTTGGTGATAGGACAAATATCCACAGCATTGTGTTGTAACAATCCTGGAGTGGGAGTGCTCAGGTGCCACCTCTGGGCAGCAGAACTGGTGCTGGGGGGATGGAACCTACTGCTAGGTTAAGGTTACAGAAAACTAGTAATTTTTCTGTGCTGATTAGCTAATATAATTCTGTCCAGAAACTTTTCAAAAGCATTTTCACTAGTGTACAAAACCAAGTACTTCCCTGTTTTTTCCCAAACTCTGGCAAGTCTGCCAGAAGAAGTCTGGTATTTTGGAAACGGCTGCTTTGCAGCTGACATGATACAATGCCCCCTGCAATTCTGGCTACAAGGTGACTTCCTGTCTTCTAGCCTGCCATGCAGGTGAGCTGTCAGGATATAGAGGTTTCCAGTGAATGAAAACTTGCTGCATTCTCACCAGGATTACACAGCTCCTCTGTTTCTCTGTTTCTGTTTCTACTGCACGTATTTCAGAGTTGTGCTTTTACATCTCTATGAAGGCACAACTTTTAGTATTTAAAAATGACATAAGTTCAAATAGAATAACTATTATTGGATATGGGAAAAAGTTCTTTGTTCTAGAGCAGAAATGCTCTCCACAGTTGAGCTTAACACTGATGGAAGTGAGCATCTTTCCCCCCAGGCTCCCCCCCCCCCCCCCCAAAACCAACAACCCCAAATTAGATGGATTGTTAATAAAAAAAAGCTGAGTTAGATGTCATTAAAAACCAGCCATGCCACACTCAGAGATGAAGAAAACTCTCAAGGTATTAAGTGAGATGATGGAAGAAAAATAAAAGGAGTTGTATTCCTTGAGATCTTTGGCATAAGAAGTTCAAGAGAATGATCTCATTTTCTTAGTCTGAGAGGATGTTTACTGAGGATCATTCTTTATATTGCTGCCCTGGGACAGACAAAGATTGAGTAACTGTGTTCTTATGCTTTTTTGTACCAATGTTTGTGTAAGGAAACATCAGTGCTGTGAAAGGTAGGTCAATTTGACATACCTCGCTCCGTATCTCACAACCAAAGCATTTATCACTTTCAGCAGCCCCCAGGTAATGACAGTTGATACCATACTATGTTCACCTCCTTACCAAAAGCAGAGTATTGCCCTTTTGTTTTTGTTGATGTACCTTTATGTCTGGCAAACATGGTCCAAAGGCTTCTAAGAGAAGATTTTCATCTCTGACTGCTTTTTCAAAATCCTTAAAAGAAAGCTTGCCATCATGATCATAGTCCTACAAAAGGAAGGGAACTTTTCAGCAAGGGACAATTACTTGTAGGAACAATTTTTGTTTAACAGGTGTTTTACTGACATGGATTCTATTTTTAGTTTGATAGTATGAAAATATTATTTTCTTTGGGCCATCAGTCTCTGCTCACACATGATCTGTATTATTTGCCTTTACCTCAGGCATAGAAGGGGGAGCAAGCTCAACTATCATCTCATATGGCTTTGCTAACAGAATTCCAGAGAAGGCCTAACTTTATCACAGGAAAAGGCTGAGCTGATAATTGCATGGACAAATCTCAGTCACAGTTGGCACTGAGATAAATTACAATTAGGAGACTTAAAAGGAGGAGAAAATGTTAGGATATATTCTGTGTATCTATTTACATAATGAGTACATTCTACATCCTATTCAAGAGTCTGGAAATACTTTACCCTAGTGGTTTCTATAGTACACTCCTGCCCTGTCTTACACATACAGCACTCAGAAGCATATGGTGGAGTACGCTGATGCCAGTCCACTTCTTTTGTACTGCAGAATCTCAGCACAGCAGACTATTCCTTGAGGTGTAAAAAGCAGCCTTGTGTTTTCAGCAGTTCCACAATTTGAAAACCTCCTGTTTCTACTGACATGACAGCTTAAAACATCAACAAATGCTACAGTAAGCATAAGTACTTCTTTAAACCATATAAAATTAAGGTGTTAAGTGAAGATTGATGGGTGGATATGATTAATGTTCAAGGCAAAGGGCCAAATCAAAATTTTTGAAGATCAAGCCATGGAACCATCACAGCTAGTGACTGTGCAGCAACCACAGGTTCTAATGGCCGGAAAAGCAGAGGCAAGGAGCTATGTAGGCAGAGATCCCTGAACAAGAAAACCTGCCACTGCATGCTTCAGAGAAACAGAAGTGGCTGGGTACCCTCTACCTTTATACCCCTCAACACAAGGGAGGGCAGGGCATGAGCATGTCCATTGCAATGAAAACAGTATCATGCGATTGGACATATGCTTAGTCACATGGTACCTACAGGCAATTACTCAGAGCAATTTTTACTACTTTGAGTGATGGACTCCACAAATGCATTTTTGGATACCTAACAGTTGTTTAGTTAAGATGGGCAGCAATATCCTACTGGGACAACTGCCCAGCAGCCAAATCAGTTCTGGACATCCTTCAAACACATGTCAGAGCTTTATTATGTTGTGGAAAAACTGAAATGGGATTATGTACATGATTTGTTCATAACTTATTCTTACACACATGAAGATTCATTATGTCTAGAGCATAGTGCTTGGACTAGCACAGCTCACTTATCGACTGGCCCAAGACATGAGGGTGTTCATTCTGGAAACAGCCTGCAGGAAAGCTGTGCATGTAGGCGGCTCCAAAACTGAATAAATTGCAGTCATAGCTTGCTTTCTGCATAAGACTAGACTCAGCATGGTCAAGAACCTTGGATAAGATGGACCTTTCACTGAGGGTGTGCAAAAGGAGTGGGTTTGAAAAACAGAAAAGACAGGGTTGAATTAAAAGAGTTGGGCATCAAGATCTGGTTTTAAGCGAGATCTTTTAAACACCACCATAGGCACGGAGGTTATATTTCTTGATTTGACAAAAATGTTGAAACAGTTCCTGGCTGATCTGGGTATCCTAAATTAATCATAGTAAGACATGTTTTACATTAATAACCTTGAGATTACTATTCTAATAGAAGATATAAATTGGTAAAAGACATTTCAGGAGCAATTTTTAAGACACATTTACTTAATAATAAAGCTATTGCAGATGCCTATCACTGGAATAAACGCAGCTCACGCATTTGAATTTTCCACTTCTGACTGGGCTTGTTTTGACTGGGCATACACATGTGTGTATGCACACATACGCATGCTAGCTTATATACAAAGTTTGTAATACATTCACATAATAAATTAAGTTTCATGTGAGGATACCGGACTAGGACTCATTAGATCTGGATTAGATATCTGGCTTTCCTTAGGAGACTTGTTTCTGTCAAGTACATAACTAACTCTGAGGTGCAGAATTCCACTGTAAATCAGGCCCAGTATTTTGTTACCTGATAGGAATGCTCAAAGGTTCAATTAATGAATGTCTGAAAGACACTCAAGTATCACAATAAGTAAATACTTGCCATTTTCTTCATTGCTATGTCTACCAAGTCCTTAATTCCTTCATCAGGATCTTCTTCGGATGGTTGTTTGAGAAGACAGTTTTTCAGCATTTGAAACATTTCCTCTCGTGAAATGTATCCATCACCATTCAAGTCATATACCTCAAAACAGTCTTTTTGAAAGATAAACCAATTTTAAATTCATACATACTGTATCACACACCATTAAAGCTGTCTGCTACCTATAGACAGAAAATGTGAATTGTATGTTGTACAGAATATTTGTTGAGCCACATTTATCATATATAATACTTCATATACATTGCCTATTTGCCTTTCATAGTGAAAATCAATTTTGCTCAAATAAATCATCTTAAGCTCACAGAAACCATAATAACTTACAGATTTTAACTTCTCTGAAGTTGTTGATTTAGAATATAAACAAGGTTCTGGTCTCCAACAGGGACCAGCTGTGTATCAGAAGGAATTTGCACATACAAAACACATCTTTGTTATTTTAGAAACTGGGTTAGGAAAGTAAAGGAAAAGGAAGAGTCATCTGTACTAGCACAGAAAAGACATCTATCACTTATCTGCCTAATTGTTCCTACCTTCATGGAATCAGAAATCCACAACCATAATACCCTTTATGTAAATACTATTTACTTTATGTAAATACAATTTACATAATACACTTTTATCTCTCACAAAACTTATTTAAGCAAACCAACCAACCTCTTCAGTTTTGGAACACAAGAGGTTTGTGGGTTTTTTGCCTGACAAAGACAATGTCTGCAGTGAAAAACTGTACTGGTGTACACTTATGACAAACAACACTGTGTATCACTACACATTAGTATATGCTATGGTGCAGGACTGCATATTCTACTGCTTGTGGTTGTACTGACATACTGAATTTTATCCTGGCCACACATCCTAGTGCTGTGACATGCCAGACCACTTTCCAGATGGATTTATCTAACACATTAGGGATAGCTGTTGCTACAACACAGGAACTATGGAAACAACATGCTGACATTATCCTTTTTCTATTACTTCCTCCCCCCCCCGCCCCCCCCCGTCCTATTTCTATTTCTTTTTTTTTTAATTTTATTTTTTTTTATTTTTAGAACTCTGGAGTTCATGCTATTTTATCTCCCCCATCTTTCTCCATCATTGCTGTAAATGTTATCATGACCATCTTACAAACAGACTCAGTTTTTCCATCTATTTTTCCAAGCTGAAGAACTGCTGGGATAAATGCAATCGCTGCTGTGTCCCCATTGTGCCAGTAAATGAATGTTGGCACAGGTCTTGGTTGGCTTGACACTGTGCTATGTAGCCAAACTTACCCTTTAGCTTCATCTGCTTCTTTCTAATTTTGTGTGTGAATACAAACATCTGTTAAAACTGTGTGCTGTAGAACAAGTTCAAATGCTAGTTTTTGTAACCAACAAAATCAGGTGGCAGCTATGATAATGGCAGTTTACACAGAAAAACCTCTGTATCAGAGAAGCCATTTCAGAACTCTGTTTCACTGTGTTAAGCTATACAGAAGAAAATTCTTCAATCACCATACTTCATAAGAGTAACTACTAAATTCTAATAGAAGCAACAAGTAATAATTACAAATTCAATGATTACTACTAAATACCAGCATACAGATAAATCTTACATTCGATCTTTTCTTCTAGTGTCCCCCGAAGAAATACTGATAAGCCTTCCACCCATTCCGTCGCACTGATGCAGCTGTTCTTATCTCTATCAAAAGTGTGGAACACTGGGAAGTGTATTAGATACATTTGAAATGTATACAATAGGGAAACACAAAGGAATATTTTCTTAAATTCAATGAAAATATAACCCCGTATTTTTTCTGAAGATGTTTCTCTGCTTTGACCAAGGTATGATAACCCTTCTTGGATCTTTCCAAGATGTAACAACGAAGGAAATTTCACCCCTTTGTTTACTGATGTGCCATTCCAGAATCCTGCTGGGATAAGACATCTTGTTTGATCTGTTTCTTTCCTGACTTAAACTACAACAGGAAGCATGCTTCCATGTAGATGTAAATCAAATAAATCACAATACCCCTTGCACTGAGACATATTTGCAATACAGGAGAAGATCTTAATTACTAGGTTTAGTCACAGAAAATCTTAGAGAAAGTAACCCTAGGAACAGTACATAAATATTTTAAATATACAAAGTAAAATAACCTTCTCCTGTCTTTCATGTACCAAAAATCTTTTTTAATTCTCCCTTCCCTGAAATAAGAACCTTTCAATCTTGCAGCTTTACTATTAATACAGTCAGTAATACAGTACTTCAAATCCCAGATATAATTCAAAGCATCAACTAACATCTATAATAATTCATATTTTAGAATGTTAATTAGTAAGCTGGCTACTAGAACACCCTACACCCAGAGCCAAGCATTTTGGAATTGGAAAACAATAGGTTTGCTTTTGCAAACTGAAATTAGGCCCTTTGCATGTAAGCATTAAAATAATTTTAAAGAATGTGTCCATGTAAGGTATCTTCCAAGGCACACTTACCTTGTTGCATAAAATGGCAACAAGTTTTCATTTTATGGTATTTAAATACTCCTCCTGCTAGACAACAGGAGAAAGCTTAACCAAGGGATGATTCCTGGCAGCCTGAAATTGAAAAGAACGGCAGACTAATGCCTCTTCATATCCTCCTCTAGATACCTGTACATCAGATATCATCCATGAGATTTTCACAGCAACTGCTGATGTGGCCCTCATGTCATCAGTCCGTGAAATCGCTGTATTTTCAGGGGGTTATTTGGCTCATTACTCTCATCTCCCTCTATGTCTGCCTAGCCCCCTCTGTGCCGTTCACAACGCCTCTATTCCAGAAGTCATCCGCTCTATAGGCATGCTTGTCTAAGACCCCCCGGGCGGAGACAGCGCTGTCCACCGGCAGCAGTGACTGCAGCTCCCGGTGGAAGCACCGGGAGGCAAGTGACGCCATGCTGCCCTCTTCTGTCACGACCCTACACCGGCTGGGAGAGAAACAGCCACAGGACAACGCAGTACAACTGCCTCTCTGGTTGGCCTTCCTCGCGCAAGCGTGTGAGCTACAGGGAAAGCAAGGAAAACTATCCCTCATAAGGAAAAAAGAAGATATCCTTTGCTCAGCAGCTCCTGAACACAGCTCTTCCTTTGCTGTCTTTGCAGGAACAAGATGGCTCTACCTCATGTAGGTATGCTCATCAGGTCAACAATGTAAAACTAGAATCTTCCACCCTTTTTAGACCCACCAGTCTCACCTCTGTCCATCATCATCTCATCCGTCATGCCAAACGCGCTGTGCAGAACGTCTCTGAACATGTTACGGTCAAAGCCGGCTGCAGCAAAGCGGCTGCTGGACTCGGCCACCAGCTTGTTGAAGAGCTTGATCAGACATTCCACTTCACTTTTATTAACTGCCCAGGCAAAACACAAGCCAACATATTTTAACACTTAAGTGGGTAAAAATGCATGCCTGCCACAGTGGAGCCACAGGGCCTGGACACCTCAGGTACTCACCGTAAAACCGATGCCCCCCACCCTGCTCCACCCCGTACCCCTATTCCTAAGGGCTCAGCAGGAATTCTCCCCCCCCCCCCCCGCGGTGGGTGGTCAACAAGGCCACAGAACGAGCACAGGGCAAAGGGAGGTGGCCGCCAGCCGCGAAAGCCGCTCAGGCAGCGCCGGCGGCCTGTCTCCCGCAGGGATGGGGGGACTCACAGTGCTTAGTGGAGTGGCCCAGGGCGTCCACCAGCTGCTGCAGCCTCTTCCTGCTCATGGTGAGGGACCGGCCGCTCACCGCCGCCGCTGCGGCCGCCATAGTAACGCGGGCAGGCGGGCCCGGGCCTGGCAACAGCGGCCTTGCGTTGTTGCTGGGCGCCACGGGCAGGTCATAGGTAAACATGCATGCAGGGAAGCAAAGAGAAACTGGTACCGTACGTTTAAAAACAGCAGCTCCAGGAAATAACTTGATTTCAAACTTGAAAAAAATGCTTTCGGAAAGAAGAGCTAAAAGCAGACTACATACAACAGAAATCTATTAAAATAGTTTTATCCTCACATTCCTACTTTGTCCCACTCCTGAAGCTTGGAACACGCATGGAGGTTGCCTGGCGCCACCTGAACCCAGAGTGTAAACAAAGGGGAAGCTGAAGGGTTGTAACCAGCCTCTACTCTTCCTTCAGGAAGGATACAAGAGGAATCACGTTTGTTGATACATTGAAAACCAACCATTTCACCTCTGGTATTAAAGCAGCTTTGTTGTGAACAGACAAAACGCTTAAGCCCCTTAGGCAGCCACACCACTTCCAAAGCACAAGAGCAGCATTTCAACCCACAGCTGACCAGAACAAGTAGTTAATATCCATACAATTCAAATGACATACCAGCTTCTGTATTTGGAAGCCTGGGGCTCATTTTCGATTTTTATTTCTTTCTGTTGCAGGTAGCTGAGTAAAAGTCAAATGAGGTATCTCACAGGACAGAGCATTTATGCTATAGTTCATTACAGGTTCTTCTACCAAAACTGCAACACCACAACTTAAAAAGAAAACAAACCCACAAAACCAACCACAAATCCAAAACCAAACCCCTACTGTTCACTGCATCTTGCCTTTATTTTAACCTCACTGACAAAATGATGTCTAGAATCAGTAATATCAAGCTCAACAGTATAAAACAGTTGATCAAAATATTCTTACTATGGTTTAGAAGGACACTGCTGCAACTCAATGGCTGTATTTTCCCCAAGAACTTAAGTAAATTTCTCTGTAGAATGGCAATACAAAAATCATCTTTCTCCCCTAGTTTTTAGTTACGGGTTGCAGACTAATAATATAATCAAGGTCTTAAAGGTCATGAAATTCTTGGCAATACAATATTTGAAACATCTGTATGCCACAGAGGTTAGTTTTAAGTTAGCACCTGTGTAATGAAAAAGGGGTGCATCAAGAGTACAACCTACAGTTGACCACACAGGATGGATTGGCAGCAGTTAAAAGGCCAACAGTAGGCCCAGCAATGGCTATGTCAGTGGAGGATATAATGAGAAGTTAATGTAAAAACTAAAATCGAATGGGTGTGTTTTCTTGTGTGCACATTTAATTTATAAAAGGTTTTGTTTTTTTTTTTTTTTTTACTTCTAAAGCAACTGATTTAAACAGATTTATGATTTAGGTCAACGTTCTGTAGCCCTCAAGTACAAAAATATAAATACAAACTGTTTAAACAGTATATTTAATGAGATTCTGGCAGTAGTTTGTTTTATCTAACAAGACACATCACGCAACAGGTCTGCCACTGAACTTGCTTAGAGTAAAATCAGCTTCAATATGAAGCTGTTAAGGTATCAAAACCCTGCTTTTTACATGCTAAATATCTTCAGCAAGTGTGCACGTAAACACAGCAATGAACTTAACTATAACAGTAACTAAATACATACATGAAACTCTGTATGTGGAACATAATTCATAGAACTGGTTACAACAAACAAATACCGGCATTTCATTAACTTCAAAATGGTACAAATCATGCAAAACAATTCTAAAAGGTAATGCAAAGAAAGCTACCAGTGCTTGCCAGATGTGTTCAACTAAACCAATATGACATTAAATGAAATATGCATATTTACTAGCAAAGATCTATCGCTATTTCAAAGGAGCAGAGGTAAAATCTTCAGGTTTTGAATGTCAGTTAAACTGCAAAATGCCACTGCTCTTGCTTAATGCAGAAGCACATGCTTAGAAGCCCAGAATTACTTATTCAGAGGAAGTCTGCCAACAACAGTTCTGGCTTCCCTAGAATCAGAGATGCAGCATGGATTAAAAATAGCAGAGATTTGCAAGGATCAAAGGCACCCTAATCGGTTAGCCAGAATGGTAGCATTCCCTTTCTTGTAAGCATGAAGACAGTAATGGGGCAGATAAACATTTCTACAAAGATAGCATTTTAAATGTCATAATTAACTTCCCATTTTGTAAATGCCATTAGCAGACACCAGCTTCTAACAATTTATGTATGATATTAACCTGCAGGATGAACTCGGGATTTTATTTGTCCTGATTTACAAATAAAGACTATTACTAATGTTTAAAAGACTACTTTTACTATCTAAAAAGTTTAACTCTTCTTTTCCAATATTTTACACCTCAGCTGGACTACCATCTCACATTGTTTCAAACATCTAACACTGCTTACTGGAATTTTATAAAAGTTGTACCTCATGTATTAAGCAGCAGGCAATAACAATCGTCTTTCCCAGCACAGCTGCACCTGGCTGGCTACTGAAAGATTGGGAGTATTTCTAAAACACAGGAAAACTCATGCAGTTTGGTAAAGTTTGCTGTCATTTCACAGTTTGTTTCCTTTTGTCATTGCACTTCTGTCGATAGTCTTGTTTTTTTTAAATATTATTCTGAATCTGAATTTGAACCAGCAATCTTCTTTTTCTTCTTCTTACCATGTTTCTTGTGCTTCTTTCTCTTTCTTGTTTTATCCTAAAAAAATAGTAAAATTAAATGGAAGTTACTGTATGATACTATTGCCATCTATTAATTCTGTTAATGCAAAATGAGAACACAGAAAGAATATCTTTGTAAAAAGACATTTCAAAAGATATTTCTATAAAAACCTACTGAGAAATCACAGAAAGAAAATTCAGATTTTACCCACTAATCATCACTAATATGAACAGTCTTCAGTTTACCTCCATCATGGTCTGACTGTTTCACACCTTTCATCACTGTCACCGTTATATTTCTTAATCTTTAAAATGTTTTACAGTGCTTTATAGATTTCTGACAAAGTAATAAGGAAGTGCTTTGACAAGCAGTTACATGTTATGCATGTGGGAATAACTACAACGTTTACAGAATTTAAAGTAAGCGCTTATATTTACTGTGCAAAATTAAACTGTTAACTACACTTGACTAGACTCTCCAGAGCTTGCAGCTTGTTTAAAATAAAGTTGAACTGGAACAGGTTGCCCAAGGATGTTGCAAATGCTTCATCCCTGGAAGTGTTCAAAGTCAGGCTGGACGGAGTCTTGGGTGACATGGTTTAGTGTGAGGTGTCCCTGCCCATGGCAGGGGGGTTGGAGCTAGATGATCTTAACGTCTTTTCCAATCCTAACTATTCTATAATTCTAAAACAGTTATGATCTCAATTATAAATATGAATACACTCAATTAACCCTACTGGATTCAGTACTGAGGTTATTATCCTGATCAGTGTAATACAGACACTGAGAGACACAATCCTGTCTTTTTGCAAGCAGAATTTCAACTGGAATTGTTGAGTAGGTGTGATATTATGTAAACAAAACAATCCTCATATAAAAGCTTTGTTTTATACCTATTACACACACAATTCTATGTAAAATATCAAAATCAATCACTAAAAATTTTATGGCAAACAGCTTACAGGATTGTGAAAAAACAAACAAGTTCCATGGAAAATGTGTTTTATTGCTGATACTCCTATCCATATTTTTCAGATGACTAATGTAAACCTTCCCTTCGCCCAACTCATCTAGACAACTGAGATGTCTAATTAGGAACATTGCTGCTGACAGGGGAGAGAGAAAGACATACAGACTTCTTGAGTGGGCATTTAGGATCTCAAAATCACTATACTCCTAATTGAGGAGCTTCAGGTATATGTGATGAATCTGAGTTCTATATAAATCACCACTAAACCTTCCTCTCGCTTTCACCAAATCAACAAAATTGAGAAAAGTAACAGGTTGCTGACAGCTTTTTATCTGGTTGGCAGAAGAACTATACTAATGTAGATGTTGCAATGATTATGTCCTAAAGCCCTTTTCATGGTCTGGTTCAGGGGCTTACCAAGGAAGAATTATACCCAACACTAACAGAGGAACAGCACTGATGTGCCACCTTTAGTTGTGCTACCTTCTACCTTTAATTTTACAATTGAAAAAGTGACTTCAGCACATAAGTAGAGAAATTGTTAATTTAGATTCATGTGACAGTAGACTTTTGCTATAAAATATCTGCATTATTGAAAAATGTGAAATGGAAATTAACCAGGTACAGAATATTTATATCATAAAACTAGAGTAAGAAGGATACTTGCTGTTTTATCTTTATCCTCATTGGTTTTCTTTTTTTTCACTTGCACCTAGAAAAAAAAATCCAATATAATGGGAGAAGAGCTTTGGCAATGCTACTTTACACAGAAGTTTGAGCTTTTGTTGCATATAAATGAATGATGATACAACAGTGGTAGAACAGACTGAACAATAATGCATGAAGAAACACTGGTTATTTCTATTATATTCTAGAATATGCATTATCCTATAAACACCCAATTTGGAAACACGCTGTGCTTTTTATACACAGAATAAGAAAAAACAGAGATACAAAGGTAGAATTTTAGCAATCTTGAAATCTGTCAATGTATTCACTAACATCAGAGAGCAATCTTGCAAAGGACACCACACCAATCACTTAGCCTCATTTCACTGAGTACTTATAAAAAAGTTGGAAATTTTCAAGGAAATGAATTCAGAATGACCTGTAGGTGGTAGGAGCTCCACTGAACAATTCTTACTAAAAGTTTTTACAAAGGAGAAAAATACAAACAACTTTGAATGCGCTGCACTCTTATATCCCAATGTACAGAGCAGAACAATTTCAACAATATATTAAACGTAAGCTAAATCATTCATTCACTCATGCAATTCAGTAAGCTAAAAGCATTATAATATCTGAAATTGAGGTTTCATACTGACCTCCTCTGTCTGATCTGATTCTGATAAAGATTCTGATGATAAGGGTCCATCACCACGATCGGCTTTCTTCCTTTTCCTGCGGTGAGTTTTGCCTTCCTACACAAAGTAATAGCACTTGTGAGTAAAGCCAGGCCTTTCAAAGTTCCATGAGATTGCTCTGGTGAGCTACTTTTCAACTCCCATCCTCCTCCTTGCTCTGGACCAGGCAAAGTTTTCCTAAGACTGAAGCTGTTTTCTTCCAAGTTCTAAAGCCAGAAACTGCAAAAAATTCTTGCTAATCATCTTTCTGCAAGGTGAAATCACACATCTCAGTTGTGCTATTTAGTCCATTATTGGTACCTCAATCCTTTCCCAAAAGTACTCATGAAAAGTACGTTATAGCCCATTTGACAAATGGGGGATCTTTAGGTAGGGGAAGACCTCTAGTCCCAAAAAGCTCTTTGCTTTCAGAAGATGTGTGAAAGTAGCAGTACATTAAGCGGCTATGTTAGACGCTTCGTCTTCAACAGAAGCTACTCAAAGTTAAAAGACATTCCTGGGAAATTGAAATTCTGTGAAAAACGGATCTAAACTTCAACAGTGGAAGTTCAGGTTAGATATAAGGAAGAAGTTCTTTACTGTGAGGGTGGTGAGGTGCTAGAACAAGTTGCCCAAAGAAGTGGTAAATGCTCCATCCCTGACAGTGTTCAAGGCTGCGTTGGACAGGGCCTTGGGTGACATGGTCTATGAGAGGCATCCCTGACCGTGGCAGGGGGGTTGGAACTAGATGATCTTAAGGGCCTTTCCAGCCCTTAAGAAGAAGGAAGATGAGAGGAAGATGAGGGTGGACTCTAAAAGCACGGTTAATTTACACGAGGTAGAAATAACTAAAATTTAGGTCAACAAGATTGTCTGCATTAAACATAATGGAAGGAAGAAAGTCCTTGGATGTGTGTACAAAATGGTGAGGTGGTGGGAAGGAGACTGTTTTCATGTTCTGAGAAAAGACAGAAAAAAGCAATTTCTCCAAGCCAATACACTTTTCTCTGCAATTTTTCAAAGCTGCCATAAGTACAGTATCTATAATTATGACTACATTTTGATAAATATATCCTCTGCTTGATGTTCCTTAATTTACAGCAATAAGCCAGTATCCTACCAGGCATGCCACTGAAATATCATCACACATATTTTTAGTTCAATGTGACTGCTCAAGATAAAACCAAAAATACTAGAATGCAACTGATCTACTACAGCAGAATATATACTTTTTTTCCATTTACCTTCATAACAAGAACAGACCCAGCCATTTCCACCAACAACAATTACTAAACCAGGAGCTGAATCAACTAAAAGTCTGCCTCAGACTGGGGGTACTGAATACCTTCTGACTGTGTAGTTTTGGACAGAAAATTTCCATAGGTCTAATTTGAAGCACTCAATGTTAAAGAGAGAGAGCATGCTCCATTACATATGTAAAATGCAGTTCTGATACAAGTATTTCAAGAGTAAAAATACCTTCTCTTTTTCATAATCTTCCTTTGACCTTTTCTTTTTTGTGCTGTCCTAAATAGAAAGGAAAACATAAACCATGAGAAAATTATTTTAATCCCAGAAATCCCAGAAGTAGTCTGACCCACTGTCTTTTCCTGCCTATTGAAAGTCATTCTTCAAAGTTGTTCTTCCAAAATATGAAAAAGCCATAATTTTGGTGCAGCTGCTTATTTCCTGAACCAGCAGTGTGAAAAGGTCTGTATAGAATCAGGTAACAGAGTACCTGTAAGTACACGCAGACAGCTTCTAGAAAGGATATCAGCTATCACTACTATAACAACATATAACATGTCTAACATATAGTAGTCCCAAGTCTTAATTCTCGATCCATGCCCATCTCTGCTGATTAGGCAGGGGTTAAACAGATATTTCCACTGAGTTTTCAGCCTTTCAGTTATAGCAGTAAGGGTCCTTCTGTGTCCCTTTATGTAAGCAAAAGTTTTCAAATTCCCATTAGCACGAATTCATAGGTGTATGCAAAGAGTGATTCATCACAATTTATACCACACTGAATTAGGTATACACAGAATTTTAACAACTTGCTGTATTACTAATATTTAGGCAAGAAGTACCATTACTATCCACTGTAACACAGTAAAACGCCAACAAAACAGAACAAATTGCCTCATGTATCTTCTCCACTGTTTTGTTTATTCACTATGTCTGTGTATCTACATTGCTCTACTTTCAGAAAAGGAGAAAGACACCCTCAATTTAATATGCATTTAGGAAAGACTCAGTTCTCTGACAGTAAACTACTTGGTCCACAGGTATTTAGAAAGACAATATTCTGACCACTGATATCCTGCAACACCTGTATGTTTTCACAGACAGTGTTCAATTAAACAGTATATTCACCAGAATTTCACAGAACACTCGATTTTTTTTTTTTAACCGTTAATGTAGTATTAAATGTAGTATTAAAACTAAGTATTTGAGTAGCACACAAGATGCATGTCTGAATTTAGAAAAAACAGCTAAAATTGCTGGAATAAACATGTTCATTTTCTAAAATGATCAAATTCTTTCTGGCAGGCATTTGAGGCAGTGGAGTTAGACTCCTCACTGCATGTGGAAGATACAAGTGCAGCCCAGGTACGATAATGCATGGCTTTAAATTTTGAAGATTAAAAAAAATACTGATATGCAAAAGTCAGAAATGTTTATGTCTTTGTAACACAGCTCAGGAAAACTTGCCAAGGGTAACACACCTGCGTAAGTACCTTGCTGTCTGACTCAGATTCAGAAGCTGAGCTTGCTGAAGACTTCCGTGAGGATCGATACTTCTTTTTCCTTTTCTTCTTCCCTTGCTTTTTATCCTATCCACAAATATTGTAGACAAAAAGGAAAACACAACTCTGAATTTATTCTCACTAAAGACTTACATTAAATGTAAAGAATGCTAAATGTTATCATATTCTCTTGAGGAATAAAGTATACTACAATTGCTTCTTTTAGTGGAGGACCTTCATAACTCTTCTGTATTGAAAAAACAGAAACTGGTGAAAAATCCAGGTTCTCTACATTCTGCTGATTATTTGAGTGTGTGCTGTAAAAATCTCGTTATTTGTAACAAAGATTTTTGCTAAAAAGTAAAAATGGTATGTTTGCATTTTTATTTTCAGATGGGGGATTCTACGGAAATGTTCAGGGAATTCTATGGAAACTGGAATCAGAAATGGATCCCGTTTACAAGCCAGCCACGCAGAATTTGTTGTGTTCATGAAGAAATTCTTCAATAGGTATATATCTAAAATTCACAACTTTATTATATGTACCAAATGCATTAAAATTAAATAGTTTTATGCAAATGAAGACCTCAAACAATATTCTAAAACATATTACCACAATCTGTGTTAAATAAGGGTTGCGAACAAAACATGTTAGAATAAGTTAGTTCTTACCTCATCTTCTGAATCAGATGAACTGCTGGAAGAATCAGAGCTTGATGAAGAAGAGGAAGATGAAGACAACTTGACCAAACACAACAAAAAGTGAAGCTTGTGAGATGCAGCATTTTGTCTGGCAAATAGTCAAAAGTCCATCTAAACACTCCCTTTAAAATTTCTTCATTTGTATAGTGCCATCAATGGAATTTTACTTCCAAGAAGCTGGTCTTACATATTTTCTTAAATAAAATGGTGAAAAGCAACTTCTAACATTTTTCTTTCAATAGTATCTATTTAATGCTCTTTTCTTCCCTTGAAGCAGAAATAAAAAACTCCTTACAAAATGTATGCCACCCCCTCAAATACAAATCAGTTAACAGCTAAATTCAAAATTATATTTCCAAAAGAACTTATATGACAAATAGGAACAACCCCAACGCTTAGAACACTGAAAATTTTGCTCACCCTATTAGATTTCTTCTTTTCCTTTTTCTTTTTCTTAAAAATAGAATAAAACAAATGTTACTTTGGCATCATATTCCTCTGTTGTGCATTTAGGTTTATCTACTTTGATGCTGACTTTTAAAATGTATTAATGAAATTCTGTATTGGCAGCATCAATGATAAATCCACTTCCAAGCACTGACTGTATGAAACTGAAAATAACTTACCTCTTTCTTTTTGGAGGAACTCTCATTTCCACCCAGCAATTTCTCCCTGTGTTTTTCCAGTTCTTTTCTCCAGTTCTGAAAATAAAACCAAACAGAACAGCAACATGAGTGTCATTTCCAAATAGCTTTGTTTAAGAGACCTTTTTTGAAATCCTGTCCTCTACCTGACATCATAGTTTTTACAAAAGCCACAGAAAATAAATGACATATAATGTTAACCAAGGCTATAATGCATTTGATTTTACAGAATATTGATATTCATTGAAACACCATGTCAGTCCACACCTTAATGTTTAAGTTTTTTGGACTCAAGAGATTGTCACTTATCTTGAAAGTCATCAACTGCGATGTATCACAGTGTTCATTCTAGAGTACTTTGGGAAGCCAGGGGATGCTACCAGAAAAACTGCTATTTTGTATTAGATTTAAAATCACCTGGAACAAAATTCAAGTCAAATTCTTCAGACCATTCTTCAATGTATGGGTATGTCTAGTGTCTATTCTAGGCCCTGTCAGTGTCAACAATGATACACATATCTTCATAAAAGGCTCTTATTTTTGTTAGGCCAAGCACACACTGCATGGACAAAAGTCTCCTCTTATTCCTCCTTTTCAACCCCTCACAAGATCTCTAGGTCTGTCTAAAATCCCCTCTTCATGAGCTCTGAAACATCCAGCCCACACCCACCAGACTGAAAACCTGCTGGCTTCAATCTGCGCTTTTCCTGCTTCCTGTGTCAGACCCATCATGTGCTCCCTCCTTTTTTACTCTTATTCTGATCCTCCCTTTTTGTCACAATGAAGCTGTATTGGTATTGTATTGGCAAAGCAACAATAATCCACATATTGTGCTGAAGGGACAGAAATAGCAGGAATTAAGTAAGATTATACCTGTGCAATGCAGTATGATACACAGATCCCTAAGTCAGCATCCTGTGAATCTGCTGAACAGTGCTGCTGAGGCCCAGACACAGTGCTGTGTGTTATGCTTTCTCACAGCCCAAGGTAACATCTGTGCAATATTGCATACTTTGATATACCAGCTACCCACAGCTACCCCAGGGGTCTCTAACAAGAGCTTCTACTTTATCAGGCAGGTGCTCTCTTCAAACTATTTTAGCTAGTGTTACGTTGTAAGTAAAAAAGCACAATGTCTGTAAGTAAAATAGGAGACAGAACCTCATTCAGAGACTTGTAACCTTTTCAACCATTCACAGATTTGTTCTTAGGAGCTTTAAGGCCATTTCACCACTTCCTGCATCCCTTTGCACCCTTCTGCCATACTGAAAGGCTGTTATCTTCTATTCATGCCAGTTTCCATTACTTCACATTAAAGCAAAGATAAAACAGGAAACGAATACAATAAAATACTAAACCAAACTCACCAAGCTAAAACTCAAGAGTGCTGAGCAACTGATCCTCTCAGAATAGCACCCCACGACCCTCCAAGTACTGGTATATCTTCTTAGGCAAAAAGGTGTAGCAAGAGTACTACAGGAGCTATGCCCTTCCTGTAGCAGAGGGGCACCATCTACTTCAACCAGAAACTCACAATGATGAGAAGTACTGCTTGAACCTCATCTCAAGATACCAGGACCCAAGAAGGAACAGGAACTGTTAAATTCATTGTATACCAATTTCTTCCTATGTTTACAACAGGAGTTATACGTGAAACTTTCTTATGCCGCACTGCTCTCCAGCAGGTACTGAACACAAGCATCAGAACAGCTGTGTTTATAGCAGGGAACTAGTATGGAATGTAATCAGTTTAGGATGAGTGCGAAAGAAGTACTTTATATACGTATCTGTACCCTGAAGGCCATTCTTTGTGCCTTCTCCCACATTAACATTATGCGTACATTCCTTGCCAAAGATGTCTGTTCCCAGTAACAAATTCCCTCTTTTCAATATATTTGGATTGCGTGACCTTAAACAAGTGAAGATTAGCACAACAGACTTTGGTTTATCATACCTGAAAACACAGGAGTTTAATTTATTAATATAAACACATGCATTTGTGTAACTATATTTACATTTATGAAAAGTCTAAGCTTTACTCAGCAGCAATTTTCAAAAATTTTAATATAATGTTTCTCTGAATTGAGACTTAGCTCTTACTGGTTAAATGGTAACCTTAACTTCTGATATGAATAAACCAAAACATTTACTCATTAAAAGCTTCAGTGAAGTGAAATATTATGGGTAAAAAGTAGCATATAAAGAAGAATCTAATATTAACATTACCAACCTCGTTCATCTTTTCTTCAAACTCGGCCAAAGCCCTGGATCCTTTCTTTTTCTTTTCTAGTTGCTCTTTCACTTCTTCCCTACATAAAAGAAAATGACAGATCATGATTTTCACAATTAAAAATACCTTCTTCAGTGTCTAACTTTTCATAGTTTTTTTTGAAGTTTAGCTTTGGCTGAACTTTCAACAGAAAGAAGAATGAAAGCATCTTTGATGTTATGCATACGGTAACTTAAACCTAATAACTTAAGTACTGTAGCTAAATTCCTCTGAAAGATCTAAAGCTAACTTTGCAATTAGATAAATTGTTCTCTAATGTCTTACGAGAGGAGGGAAAATGGACAGAATGTAAAACAAGTTGTTGATAACATCTCAAAGTGATGACTTTGCTGGGTATGATAAACTGTGCTCTAATAATAGACCAGCAAAATGTTTTGTTTTGGGTTGGTTTTTTTTTTTTGAGATTACTTTGTTTAAGAGCTAAATATATCAGCATGCTGTAGGTACTCGGATTTGTGACAGAGGTAAAGCAACCAAAGTTTTCCTCTTCTGAGAAACTGTTGCCAAAATATTTAAAGACAAACGAGAAATATGCATTTTAAAATGATATACTGTTGTTTTTAAGAGAGGGGATTGAATTCATTTTTAGAAAAGAACACTTTTGCCAGACAACGAATCTTTGAAAATCTGTATCTGGGTATTCAGAGAGGAAGTGGGTACAGTGTCGTCTCAGACAGAGGGAACAAATCTTCTACTCCAAAGGTCAGAAAGGCAGAAAAGTATTGCTACTTACCATGTTGGTCTTGGCCTGTTCAAGTAGTCTTGTATTGTTGGTCCTGAATTTGGGGCAGGACCTCGTGCTCTGGCCATAGCTATGGGATTCATATACGCCTTTAATATTAAACAACAAAAAGAAATATAAAACTTATCAGCTATGCTGCGATACCAAAATCTGTCCTTTTTGTTCTTCACATTTATCCCCACTCCCTGACAAACAATTCTGGCTTGTTTCTGCAAATGTACACTATTTAACTAAACAAAGTTGATTTGGTCTGGCAAAGACTCAGGAGCTTTCAATGCGAGTTATAGTGTAGCAGAAAGAACTCACTCAACAAAGAGACCATGTTCCTTTCAGTAATTCCCCTCCCTGAGCAATGCTTTTGCAAACTGAGGACAGTATCCCGATTGCTGAAATATTCTTTTTTTGGGAAAACATACTTAAATTTCAGCTCTCACCCTCTGGGACAACTGATCCTATGTCTTTAAAGTTCTACTCAAAATTGATGACAGTAGATTCCACAAATTCTGCATAAAGTTTCTTGCTGTAACACCAAAGCAAGCAAGTGGTGGTGCTTGGCTACAATTATGCATGTATGAAGATTCTGTGATTTAGGGCTATTTTAAGAAGGAAAAAACCCCACTGTTACGAGGTGTTCCATCTTTCAAATCCACACATCCTATTCATATTCACTCTTAAAATGTAGTAGGTTATAAAAAAATCAATTTAAATCTTAGATTCCGCAATCCACCTCAGCAGTTTATGGAAAAACTCTAATCTAGCAAACAGTTCATTTTTTTTTAATGCCAATAATATTTCACTCTTGTAAAAAGGAGATACATATCCTCCCTTATGTCATGAAGTTTTGTCACTACGCCATCCCAACACTTCACAATTTACTTTTGCAAAGCATAACACACGCTGTTCTTACTGTCTGTAGTTTGGAGATGAGAAAATAAAAGTAAAATCACATAGTAAAAACAATTACTAACTTTGGTTGCCCAATCTGAGACAATGTTTTAAGGAGTACAACATTCTGCAGATTGAAGGTAAAGCTTCGACTACATGTACAGCTCTTATATGTCTGACACTGCCTTTTATCAGTCCATAAATTAAGCATTCAGAAGCCACCATGCACAGTAAATGACCATTTGTGACAGGTGCCAAAAGCAGCAGCTGCTGCCTCCCTCCCCTCTTGCTCCCTCAACTGGAGCAGCAGTGGCCACGGCCACACCAAGTTTCTGGACTGGGATCAGGCTGGTGACTTCAGCTCTTCTGGCTACATTTAGCCCTGGAAGAGGGTCTCTGGGCTCTGTCTGGGATGGGCCAGAGGGCAGCACTCCCCACATGGAGTTTGATCAGCTGGACCACATTGAGCAACCCAAGGACTCTTTGAAATGGACCATTTTTTGACTCAAGCTGACTCTGCAACTCTTAAGGGTGACATATGCTGCCATTTCTTGGGGCTTTGCTTTGTTGAATTCATACAAACAGACTAAATAACATGGTCAGGTAAAGCTGAGGTATTCAAATTTAAACCAGTTTTGTCTCACCACCTAAGCTTGGAATCTTCTTTTGTAGCCGGCTGGATATATACACTCAAGTAGTTACAGGACTTAAAGATACATATTCACATTATTAACCCTAACATTTTATTATATCACAAATCCACAAGTAAGTCAATATTCATTTGAATTCAGCTGCAAGTAGAAAAGGTATTCCTCTAGCAGTGCAGGAAAACAGTATTTGAACACTTTTCATTAAACAAAAGCGATTTCAATGTACTAGACTGACTAGACAACAGAAATGTAATTTAAGAATTGGCTTACTCTAGAGAGTAAAGTGCATCAACTCTTTTTGGTTACCATTTCAGAACTTAGATCTAAAGCTCTATCTTCTCATGTAACTATTATTCCTAAAAACAAGGTCTCCTGCTGCTCTTAAATAAAAATTAGCTACTTTTTCACCTGAGCTTACCTGAAATGAACACCCACCTGCCTCCCAGCAAACCTCCCTACCTGCAGAAGAGGCTATGACTGTCAAATGTTGTTCTTCTACTTCCTCAAACTGACCCCAGGTAACTACCTAGGAAGGATCCTCTGTTCAGTGGCTTGCTTTAACTTTCCAGCAGCAAGCACATGATGACTGTTTCATGGTCAGGAAATTTATGTTTTAAACCACATTCTTATAATTTCGAACAGGTTTATTTATGAATAATCATTTTGCCAATAACCATTTCTTAGAAGTATTTACAATACTTTGCCAAACTGCATGTCATGAGCCAGAGAGAGCACAGAAATGCTTTCTCAGTAAAGAAAGTGCTTGTCTGCACATTCATTTTCTTCTGCTGGCATTTTGCTCAGCAGTTATTACAAGGTATTTTTTATATAGCTTTCATGCTCCTGAAAAGCACAAGCCACCTTCAATCAGCTTGGATTCTCTGGGCAAGCAACACGAACTACTACCACTTTGAGAGCGTCCTGCAGATGTAAAATCCCCCAGATTAATTTTCCATCTCCAAATAGTTAAAGTGATGGTATATTTTAAGAAGGGACCTGGGAAAAAAGTGACAGGTAGAAAGTTCTATGATCACAGAAGAGAACCAAAGGGTCCTATAAGTTGTCTGAACTAGCAGCCATCATGGCATAACAAACCTTACGTAAGAATGTAAAAATTTGATGGCATAGCTATGTGCATCCCAGCTGCCCTATGGAAAAGAAAATTAAGAATAAATAACTGGACACCCAAATCCATTACAAGAGCAATACTTTTCAAGCATTGGCTGGGTCTTGCAGTCTAACACTGTCAGCTCTTTCTCAGTAGATTCCATCATTTTGGTGCCTCAATAAAGCAATCACAACTATCCATTTGTATAATGTGTATGTCTATCGTGTCTATTACATATTATTCCACCAAGGTAAGCAAAGACTTCCCCTGAATGGATCCGAGCATGAATTCACAGTACACACTAGAAGGAAAGAAACAGGGAAAATAAGAAGTATTATGCTTTTTATCATAAACCTCATTAACTGTAAATTTACAATGCCTACATGAAACATGAGCATAAGGTGAATGGCTAACTGGTACAAAAAAGTTTAAAGAAAAATACTAGGAGCAACGAATCTGGTGACAGTATAAAATCAGGCTCTGCAATCAGGTGTGTGTAAGTGCATTTCTGGCCTTCTGAACTGCTGTCTCCCGACGTTAGCAGTGCTCTGCATAAAGCCACATTTCCAGTTGCTCAGATACAGCTGAACGCCAAGTTTAAGGCAATGCGGCTCAGTAAGGACCAGAGCTACTTCAGAGAATGCTGCAACTCCCACTGGGAACATTTTATTTTTGCAAGGACCAGGCCAGCATCTCAATCATCTTCACCAGCAGCTCACAAGGCGGGCACCG
Organism: Pezoporus flaviventris; assembly: GCF_033815535.1. Classification (NCBI taxonomy): domain Eukaryota; kingdom Metazoa; phylum Chordata; class Aves; order Psittaciformes; family Psittacidae; genus Pezoporus; species Pezoporus flaviventris. The sequence continues at coordinate 16,338,012 of NW_026892595.1, forward strand.
GTCACGACCACAGCCGGATTTAACAAGGCACCCACAGCCGCTCGCCTCACACGGGACCCCCGGCACCCGAGCCGCCCGTTCCGACCGGGCGGGGCCGCAGGGCACTGCCGCCTTTGTTATCTGGCGGTACGAAGCTCCAAGGCCGGCCGGGCCCCAGCCCCGACCCTGCGTAACCGGCCGGCCCTCAAGTGCCTTCCGCCCGCCGCCACAGGGCCCCTCTCCCCCCCATCTGCGGCGGCCGAACCCTTCTGCCCTCCCCGCAGCGCCTGGAGCACGGCAGCGGGCCGGACAGGCCGGACAGGGCCGGCTCGGCCGCCGCCGGGGTGCGGCTGCCAGGGCTGAGGCGGTGCCCAGCTCCACACAGCTTCCCCTCCCGCGCTGCCCGCGTCTGTGGCGGATCCCAGCAGCGGCCACCCTGCCGCCCTGACTCCCGCTGCTGCCTCCCCGCCGGGCTGCCCGTGTTACTCACCACCCGGTTGTCCCGCTTCCCCATGGCGCCACCAGAACCCCTCTCCCACGCCCGCCGTCGTCGTCTGGGCCCGGCTCGGGGCCCCTTCTCCGCGCTCGGAAAGCCGCGCCGCAAGCGCTTCGGCCCACCTCGGCTCCGAGCACCCGCCGAGCTGCGGAGAGCGGCGGTAGCCGCGGCCACGCAGCGCCGCCTGCCGGAGCCGGGGCGTCACCGCGCCCGCAGCGTCCCCTCGCTGCCGCAGCCGTTAGCGCCCCGCCTCTGCCCCACTGGCTCCGCGGGCCCCTCCGCGGAAAGGCGATGCCGCTCAGCCAGCAGGCGTGAGGCGCTGCTGAGCGCCGGGATGGAGCGGTCGGAAGAGGAAGGGCGTGAGGGGGTGATGAGGGGAGGGAGCTGTAATGCAGGGCGCCGGCTGGGGTGGCGGCCATGGCCGCGCAGGGTGAGCGTTGTTGTGAGTGGCTAGCACCCGGCCTGCCTGGGGGAAGATAAAGCTCGGCCGGCCCGTGGAAGGGTAAAAACTCTGAGAGACAAATGCGTGCACTTGTGTCCCTCGCGGAGCACCCGTCTGGAATAAACACCCCGAGAGGGGACGGAATTCCGTTGTGAGAGGTTTTTTTTCCCCCTATTGATGTACCTAGTCACAGGTGGAACAGCAGTGTTTCTTTTTTCCTTCAGCCGGTGCATAGACTAAGGTATTGTGAATTAGCAGCCTGTCCTGGCATAGGATTCTATGAAATGGGGCTCTGTTTGAAAAGTAAAAAAGGAAAAAAGTGCATATTAATCACTTACCAGTAATCTGCACTCCGAAATAAAGAACACAGTAATATTGACAGGGTTATTATTGCCTTAGGTTAATGGAAATGATGAGAGGAACCTGGGAGTTACCAGCATCTACCAACTCAGAATTTCAAGTGTCCGTTTCTTAAAGAGTTACCATTACAAATCACCATGTTAGTTATAGCTTTGTAAAAATGAAGTAATTGCATGTTTCTACATTATTCCTACAAAACACAAATGAGCTTTGCTTCTGCAATAGCATTTCTGTGTTCATCCTATTTGAGAAGAGCTGGAAAAATCTGTGAGCCCATGGGGGTTTGTGATACCACGTTCCTTAGTGGTATCCAAGAGCAGGCTGCCAGGAACTAGAAGAAAACCAAGAAGGTGACGACAGCAGAACTGCAGCTATTGACTGCTGAAAATTGCAACGTGGTGTGTCAGGGAAGGGATAACTTTAAATCCTCAGAAAATGGTTATGTCCTGAAACAAGGACAGCCGCTTTGGTAATGTGTCAGGCCCAAGTTCCCACTGAGCTGCCTGTGGTGCTGCAGGAGTACACTGATGACAGAAGAAACAAACTGCATTAAAATACATACAAAATAAGATGAGGATTATTACTAAATGTGTCATGATAATGTTTGCGAAGCATGGGGATGTTCTCACCCTGGGCACACTTCCAGATGTGGGCCATTTTAGAGCACCCCATTGCAGTCTAGTTCTAGGTGATTTATGCCACTGGCAGGCACCCACCTGTGCAGGCTGTCCCCAGCACTGCTGCAGCCCTTGGTGGCACAAGGGTGGCACTGGGTGTGGAGGGTGCCCGGTTCTGTCTGTCCATCCCTGTCCCTGCAGTGACATGGTGGCAGGACTGCAGGTCCCTGTGCACTTCAGCTCTGCTGCAGCAGCAGAGGCAATACCTGAGCTGTGTCAGGTCTGCCAGGACAGAATTGCCTTCAGAAATGGGAATTGTGAGAGTTTATTCATCCAGCGCTTTGCACCGCGAGGCTGCAAATCGGAAGATGTGTCACTGCGGGAAGGCAGGGGTGCGGGTCCCTCTGCCTGTGGAGGCAGTGGGGAGCGGGGAGTCCTCCCCTGCGCACTCTGGGGTATTTTAATTAAACTCCCATTAGCTTTTCTTCCTTGGCTGTGAAGGAAGCTCGGGAGTCCAGCCAGAAATCCAGCCAGCTAAGTCAGATTGCTAAAAATGGATGAAAATACTTAGGGAAGGTCTTCTGAGTGACAGGAGGCTGGAAGATGACCTTGGTTACTGAAGGGGGAACAAAGCAACACGACTGAGGGGTGTAAAATGAGGAGTGTCACAGACACTGTAAATCCTGCTTTCTGCGTGTCAGTAAATGGCAGGCAAATGACAAAGGCAATGTGTTTAAACCTTTTAAAATGAACATTTGTTTCTATGGTGCTCATAAGCATGTGACATCTAGTGTCATTAGACAATTTTGAGGCAAAGAAAGAGGATGAGAACATTAATGTGAATAATAAGAAGAGTAACATTTTTGCTTATTTCTACAAGGTTGTTAGTATTCTGCGTAATGCATTTCTTTTTAAAATGCAATTTTCACTTCCCTAAGTGGGTTTTATGAACTTCCTGCAGGGGTAAGTCACCTTCTCACAGACGAGGGCAAGGAAAAAAATACCCGTATGAAGAATTTTTCCTGTAATTGTCCACAGGCTGTTGGATTTTCTTCTGTGGTACCTTGCCCTGAGCACTGTCAGAGATAAACCACTGGATAGTATCCAGATCTATATGTTAGCTCCCACTTAATCTGTTCAATAATTGCACAATTTTCTCCCCTTTTCACAATGCATCAGCTGTGGCAAAAATGGGTATTTATGATGCTGACTGTTCCCAGCCACAGGCCTAACTGCAGCTGATTTTGTTTCTGGACTGCTGCTTGTAATCTTACAATGTGCTTAAAGCCTGATTTGCAATGTTACATGAGGTAAAGGTGGCTGCTGTTTCTATTTAATGCTGTGTCGCACCTGCAGCATATGTAACTATGATTTGTAAAGGACTTTCATAGCTCCTTATAGTTTGTAGGGGCAGCACCAAGTTTTGCTTCCGAGTTACAAAATCCTTTGTGGTGTGGTAAACTTTGCAGTCATTTCTGCCTAGAGCATTCACCCAGAAGCTGAAATCTGGATGCTTGAGCGAACAGTTTTTAGGTTTCTATGCCTGGTGGCTCATTGGAGGCCTCATCAGTAGAAACTACCTGATGCTGCTCTAAAGAGCTCGTAATGATCCTTACAATAAGCTGAAGCTTTGAGTTGTTTCAGTGAGGATTTTTTGGTTGGTTGGGAGTGAAGACAGGAAATATGCATCTGGTTTTAGTTTAATGTTGTGTCATTCTGTGTTTGACTCAAGACATGCACTTTTACCATTTCTGTGATACTAGGTACAGCAATGTTACTAGTCATATTTGTAGTCAATCAAGACAAAACAATCATCAAGTGTGCTCAACTTCTTGAATGAAGGAAAATGAAGGCAGCAGAATCTTTAGAAACACACAAATACCACACATATTAGTGCAAAAGCTGAATCAAGTAACATCTGGGGAAAATACCGCATTTCAGGAATGACCGAGAGCCAGTATAGCTGAATTAAAGCACAAGTGGCCTAAACCAAACCAAAGATTTCAGTAAAGAAACCAGTGCTGAACCATACAGCGTTCACAGCGAGTGCACTCTTGTTGCGCCTTTGAAAGAAAAAGGGATCACTCAGTTTTGTATGTTTTTTAAATGCAATTCATCCTACATAAGCAATGAAGTAACTCAGAAATGAGAAACCAGGACAAATGTGGTTAGATTTCCCTAAAACTAAAGGTCTATGTATGGGAAGGGTGTGCACGTGCTTATGGTCCTTTGTCTGGTTGTGTGTATGTTTGTTGATTCTCTAGAATACCCATGGTGCTGGGAAAAACACTTGCAAACAGAAAAACTAGAGAGCAGTGTTGCTAATTTTCTGTATTTAATATACAATACTTACTGCATTTGTATTCATTTTACATTTTTAGATAAAAGACAAATACAGCTAGAAAGGTGAAGTAAACCTCAGGAAAGCAGTCTTAAATACAAAACTAATTTTTTTTTGCCTTTTTACTTTCCAATAGTTCGGGAACAATTAAAAAGAACTTGACACCATGAAAATTTTTATTATATTGATTTTCATTCTGAACCCTCAGCACCCAACAATAAATACACAACTTTGCTTTTCTTGCACTGCCAGCAGCAAAACGTTCAGTTCCAAAGGACTGTAATTCTGATATAATACAATAGTGATAACCTTCTGTGTGCCTTAATTTAATTTTGCTGTATTGACACATGATTATTTTTGCAGTCGACCACCTTTACAAATGTGTAAAAGCAAAAAAGTATGTTATATGGCAAGGTGCATGCTCTGGTGAACTTCAATGCAGTCAACATAAGATAGCCCCAGCTTAGGGTGTTCTTAAAGCAGAAAGCCCCAAGGGGTGCAACAGGGAACACAGAGCAGGCATGCGGTTAGCTCAAGGGGCTGCTGCGTTTGAAAGCTTGCAAAGGGAGCTCTAGAGCTTCCAGCGTGGCTACATGATTTCCCAGCCACTTTGTAGAGCAGAAACATACTTTTCCCCAAGGCGGATACGGTAATCAGCAGCTGTGCAAGAAGAGGAGAGAGAGGCTGCAGGATTTCATGGACAGTAATGGTGCAAGGCCTTTGTATACCGGAGTTTGCACGTTGTATCCCCTTGATGGCATATTGGTGACCAGAAGGTAAACCAGTATATTTGAGTAACAATTCATGAAGTTACTGTTACATTTATCTGTACCTCTGTAGGTGATACTGTGTTTTCACATATCGGTCATTTGAAGGCTGAATGCAAAGAATGTAAAGAACACTGAATAGTAACTATTAAGCACACAGAATAATAATAATAAAAAAAAGATGCACCTTTAAAAGAAACAGTAACACACGCACCTTTTCATGTTTGTACCCTGATTAAAAGAACACCATGAAGTTCAAGTATGAAGTGATACAGTGAAATCATGTCCTGTGAGTAGGTATCAATGGTAGTCTAGGTAGTACAGTCTGCGTTTTAGGTAACTTTCCACCTTGCAAAATAAAATCCTACTGGATGTGTAGGTAAAGTGACTTGAAATGTTAAAACTCAGCATGCCAGCTGTTCGGCTGGTGTAAGCTGACAGAACACTGTAGAAGTCAACAGGACTGTGCTGATTTTCACCAGCTGATTATATGCCCTAAGGTGAATGAAACAAAAAGTATATTCAAAACTGCTTTGCATGTTTGCCTTGAATTACACCTCCAGAGCAAATCCTCTTTTATTACAAAAAAGGGGAAGAAAAAGAGAAAAAATTAAGCCAAACAGCATTAGAAGCTGTTTTAACTTTCCAAATGTTTTTTATGTTCTTTTTTTTTTTAATGTAAAATCATACTGAGAAACAAAGGTACAGAGATGGACTTTGTTTGCTAATGGATGTTGGCCTGATGTAATATGAATGAAGGTAGTCTGGACATGTCTCAGAAGCTGTCCTCACTGTTCATAGTATTCTGTAAACCTGAAACCCCATGTTTTTATTTTCTTTTGAGAACATAACTTTTCTTGCAGATTCTGAAACCAGTGTCCCATGAGAGTTACTAACAGGCTTAACTTTCTACATGTCTTCTGTTAACTTCAGTGGAATTTGTAACATGTAAGGTAGGCACAAACGGAGTGTCTGGAGCAGTACGAATTGAATCTTATTTCTGGTACATTTCCGTACCAGCATCACGCTTTTCTCCACATGTCCCGATGCCACTAAGAAGTGCACTTCTGAACTCTTGTATAAAGAAGTAATGAATAGAAATGTTGAGAGAAATAATGTTACTAGAGTTAAGATTTTTATCACACATTACCATTTATATAGTATTCTTGCTGATTTACTAAGCTTAAGTATTTTCATATAGACCTGAGCTGCCTGACGCTGGAATTTGTAGACTTACAAGGTCAAATTCTTGGCTTAATGTAACTGTAGTCAGTGGAGTTACAACAGAAGGAAATTATGCTAGATAATTTGAAATACTTTGAAACCCCAATCGGATTTCATGCAATTGTGCATGCACAAAAAAATACCTAAATTTGCTGCCTTTATGGTTTTGCTTAGCCAACAATCTTACTTAAAGCCCAGATGGGCAACTTTATCACTGCAAAAAAACTTTCTTCAGTTACAAGATGCCACACAAACTTGGCCCCTGGCTTAAGAGTCTGGAATTGCCAGATACCTGCTGGTCCTGCTACAAACAAAATGAAGCCAAAGGCAGCCTATGTAATGTTCTCTAACTTTATTTTTTTCAGACAACATTCCCCTGCTATGTGTAAGATTAGCTCTACAACAGCATTTCAAAGTAATCTGCTTATTACTTTACATACTTAAACAAACAAAAATACCCTAAAGCATAAAACATACTACATCTGAACACACATACTACCCTAACTGCAAAACTCAATGTACAGTATGAAGCTTGTTTATACTTTTTTTGACTGATCTAGGTTTCTTCCTCTATGAAACTAGCTTAACTTCAACAACCAAAATGTATACTAAATGCAAATAAACAACAAAGCAGCAAGACTCAACACGTGTTTTGGCAACTACCCTTTCACAGGACTAGTGTGTTTTCATCAGAAATAATATACTGAATTATAATAGCAATAATTTAGGTTAATGTCAGGTAACTTGCAGATAAATGTGTCCACATCTTTGATAAACACTGACCCCATTTATTGGTGTCTTGGTGCTGTTATTAACCATGTGTCCTCACAACTACAGTCAATTGCTAAAGGAAAGCCTTTTTCTGCAAATACTTTCTTGTGAGCAACTATACTCCCGTGAGCAAGCCCACTTAGCTTTGTGGGACTGCTCAGGTGAGGCATAGTATTCATGTGTTTGCATTCTTAGGCCTTCAGGATGGAGAGGATCAAGCTAGTGAGGAAATACAAATACACACTGTTACACTGAAAGTAGCAGACATACAGACGAAAGCACCCTGTGATGCTTTCAGGAGTTATAATATAAACACTATTTCCCAAGTATACAGCTCAACTTCTAAGACATCATTTTGAGGGTATAACTTTCCTTTAACTAGAGCATTCAAAGACATTATACTTCTAAAGCTGTTCAAAGTAATGCAGCTAAATATTACATTAAAAATAAAACTGATGAGATTCTGTGGCAGACACAGAATTGGAATGAAATGGACCATAAATACATTAATCTGAATTCTTGAAAGGAATTTACAAAGAAATTAAAGACTAAAAGAAAAGAATAAACGGGTGCCCGTGGGCTTGGTTTCAGTGCCAAAATCATACGGCTTTGTGTAGAAAACAGATTCTATCAGAAAAACAAACAGCATCTTTACATTTTCTCTATCTGAAGTACCCTAAATTGTGTTTCTCACCTTAACAGAAGTAACTGCTTTGTCTGTGAAAGGTGCCTGGCTAAGAGTCCTTAAGACTCATTCTTTACTGAAAAGTACTGCCATAATGGAAACTTCTTATTCCTACACTGCCATGACTCTAGGTGGGTTGTAGGAGGGGAGTTCAGTCTCCAGAAAAAGATTTTGAACACTGTGGAGAATGACAGCAAGGTTATTTGACAGTGCTGAAGGAAGGTGTCATGGATACTGAATTCTGTTTGTTGGAATCTAAACAGGGAAACTCATTCACTTAATACTGACCACCAGAGAGCAATCAAAACTTTAGACAGTGCTGGCCTGCTCTGATTTTTGAGCGGGGAAACTAGAGTAATGCTTTTCTATTCAACTTAGTATGCACAATAGGAAGGAGAAAGGTGGTGGTGGAAGTGAAATAAAACAAATTGAAGCAGAACAAAGTGGAAAACCACTGGTTTGCTAGACATCTAGCAAGAAAAAAGGGAAAGATGGATTGATCTTTGCAGTCCTTTCAGCCTGTAATCTCAGGACACTGCAAGCCTTCTGTCAAGTTATGACAGGCAACTTCAAAATAAGTAAGTTCAAAATGCGCGTGTCAATCAATACTTCCCGATGAGCACATCCACACTGAGCTTCAATAAGCTACCTTGTTCAGTCTCATATCCACAAACTTCTTGCCAGCATCCAATTTCTGATGTGCTTTTTTGTTGTAGTTGCAACCCACGGTTACAGTCACCTTTGTTGCAAGACAAAGTCCCTGCAAGAAATCTTGATGGATTTTGTGTCTTGCTGGAAAAAGATTGAGAAACATGGTCAGATTTGGAGTCACCCTTCTTGTGTAGTGAGAGAGCTTTCTTAAGGAAGTTCTTAGAAATGCAAAAAAGTTGACTGTCAGAAACAGTGAAGATCCTGGAAAAACTTTTCCTTGGGAGAATATACTGGGGGTTAAGGTCCATTTGTGCCTACTACTTGTGGCAGGCTCTTTACTCAAAGCTGCCGTAGAAAAAAACAGATGAATGAGTGTGACTGCCTACATGTGCCCAAGTTATTCTGAGAGCTGGGGACCTTCATAAAAGAACTGTTTCGTAGTTGCTCTGCCTCACACTGGAAGGAAACCTGTCCCTGGGAACAGTGATTTTGGGGAAGGGGAAGGAAAAGGGAGGGTAAGCAGTAGGAGATTTGCATCTGTTAAAAACTTCTGTATAACAGAAGCACCATTGGCTGCTCTTGTAAATATGTACAACACAGACAGTTATCCAGGGATCTTCTATACTTGGTAACTTTTTGAGATAATCTTCTGAATCAAAAATTGTTTTGGCCGATCAAGCACATTATGTTCAGTCCAATCTATTCTAGCTCATCTCTTTGCCTGAACCAAAAAGTAGCAGTTTCCCATATTGTACTGTAGTATTTCCCAGTTCCAAATGAGAAGCTAAAAAAAATTACAGTACAAGTCATTGGCTGCCTGCAGACTCGAAGGGGCTGCAGAATCACAAGGTAGTAATTTAAAAGCTCACAGCTTCTTAAGGGGCTGTGGAAGTACCAGCAGGATCAGACACAAATGATAGGTAACCGTCACTGCAGTGAGAGAAAGCAGGATGTTGAAGGACTGTTGAGGAGTAGACAAACCCAGGGCTTCTTTCACAGTGTCACAGTAGGATGATCTGGGATAAGGAAAGGACAGCTCGAGTGTCTGGGTGATCTATCACTGCATGTATTTAACAAATGCCAGAGAACTACAGTGTAGAATTAGAGGTTTCCCATTCCTGAAACTGTGAAATTTGTCTCTGTGCCAAGCTCAGCTGCTCACACTTAGTGGAAGGACCAAAATTAGCTGCTCTGAACCAACATACCCAGCCACTCCACACATGGACTAAACACAACAAAATGCCATACAGGCCTTATTTGCTATGGGTTTTGGAGGTGGCATAACAATAGGTAAGGGTAGCTGTCAGGTTGTCAGAGCAGCTCAGGAAGTTCCATTCCTGCTGTACAACCTACAAAAAGACTTCCATAGCAGATGGTTCTGCAGTACTAGTTACACTGGGTGTTGGACAAACTTCCTAGGCTCTCAGACTTGCTCCTGTAAGATGGTGAACCACCTGCACAGCAAAACCTGCATTCAGATAATCTTATCAAAATCCAAGTGCTCAAAACCATGCCGTTCTGCATTGCCAAAGGGTTTTCATTTTGTGACAGGTGTCAGCTCGCAATGCACGGCAATATTGCACACTAACGGACACAGTTAGTGACCCCCCTGAGTTAGAGCTGTGTGTTCTCCACATCTGCAGCTGAGCTCCAGGCAGTGCCTGTGTGGCCAGTTTAACCTGCTCTCAATCTGTCTCATAAGACTTTTATTTCAATATCTACACAGAAAAACCTTTAGCTTCCTCCAACTGTGAGTTAAAAAATAGAGCTGTTGCTATGCTGAAAAACTGCACTGGAGCTCATGACTTGAGTTGGCATAATAAGTATCTGGAACTAAAATCTCATGCAAGAGTCTTGCTTTATCACTTGATGCTTAGGAAAGTGAATGACAAGTGAATGAAACTGAATGACAGAACAAAAGATGTGGAAAAAAAAGTCTTCCCCCTACACTTATACATAACTTTTCCACATACTTAAATTCACTTGCCAAAATTGTCCTGAACTCTCCCAATTCTCTGCTCATTTTCCTATCTTTGCAGCACTTCACGATTTTCCTCCCTCATCTAGCTACTCAAAATTGATCCTAACATTCAAGAACTGTTCTTTTTTTTCTTTCAAAACTTTCTTCTTCTTAAAAAAAAAAAAAAAGAAGAAATAAAAAGCTGAGGATTGCATAACATGACATACGTAAGAAATATGGAATTCCAGGAAAGGCTGCATACTGTAGAATGTTAATTGCAAATTCTTTAGGAGTAACTGCACGAAGGAAGCTGGCAGTCTGTGACAATCCATTTTCCATTCAGTGGCAGAGACAGTGCTCTTTGGCTGGGTTTAACATGAGCATGTCAATGGGAGCAAGTATCCATTTAAACACTAGAGAATGTGTCTGGCATGTGGATGGGTTTAAGGTATGGAAAGCTAAATAGTGTGGATGTAAATGTAGCTCACTCGAAAACAGACAGTGAGCTCAAGAGATTTACAGCAAAATAAATCACAAGTTAAACACTACCTGTTGTCTCCTCTCCTTTCAGTCAAATAACATAGGTCGCGTTAGTGCAAATTAACATTAAAATGGTAGTTACATACTTGGATGCTTTTCTTCCATAAAACCCTATCAACTTTGCAGGGTGAGTGAAAAAGTATCACTTCCAATGCATATTTAATATACATTGTTTGTATTTACATATTTTCACGTTATAAATAGGCTCCTTTTCACTTATCCCACCAATATTTTCCCAATAATGCCTTAAAATCTCCTTATTAATCTTTACTGTCAGTTGTTCGTTTGCTTGTTTTATTGAAAAGAATGCAGCATCATTTCTCTGATCTTTTTTTCAAAACAAAAAAACTACTCTACCACAATCACCCCATTTCAAAATATCCACAGCAAAATCTCTTCTTACTTTGTCTAGCCATGCAAAAGCCTCATTGACAACAGGCTGGATGAAGCCCACCAATATATTCTAACACAGATGAAACATTTAATCTGAAGGAAAAAAATGGCATATTGTTATGGAGTTTTGGTTTATCTGAAGCTGCTTTGCAGAGTCTTTCAATGAAGGCTGGAAATCTGAATATTGCAGAAGCTCTCACAGGGCTTTATTTAAGCCAAGGCATATTTTCCACTAACTTTACTTGCAGCAACCTTGGGCTTTTCTACCCAGAAAGTAGAAGGCTCATCTAAGCATGGTGCTGGCTGATTTCAGCTTCTGATGAACACATAAAGATCTGATGGTATCTACGTGGCTTTGCAGAATCTTTTTTTAAGCACAAGTTCCTGTTTGATTCAGTTCTGTCTGGCTGCCTATCACTGTCTGGATTAAAAACATATACATCATTTTTCAGGAATATTTTAAATGGAAAAATACATCAGTTTCAAAATTTTGACTGTTACAGCCAAAAGAATGATTTTCAGCTGGTTTCTGTGCGAACCTGATGAGTGCTTTAAAATTATTATCTATGCACACTACTCCTAAGTGGGTTTTATGGTTCTTATTTTGTATTTATATTGCATATCAGTATGCAGTATTTGCTAAGCTTAAAACTACAGAGAAGAAATAAGACTTGGCAAAAGCATATTTGTCAGTTTGTATGTCCACATCTTTCATCTTTTAATGGCCTAGTTATGAGAAAGCTTCTTATTGTTTTACATAAATTACTGGGAGTTGATGGTTACAGAGTCTGGTCCAGAAACTAGAATTATATTACAGCCATTATCTAACAATTTGAAAACCAAAGAGATAAATAGCTCACAAATAATATCTATTTAAGTTGTACAGCCTGTTAGACTGTTAAAATTGTAGTCATGTTTTTGCATACCTGAACTGTACTTGAACAAAGAACTTGGGTATGAAAATGAAACTTGGAAGGTTAAACATATAAAATCCCATTTACTTTTCTTGAGATTGTTTCTGATTTGTTTTTTTCCTTCATGGAAAGTATACTCTGATACTTAGTAATCAAAAAGAAGCAAAAGAGATAGCTTATTGACAGTTACTGGAGATTTCAGTATATAACATGTTATTTTTCTCTGTGAAAGTAGAAACACATTTCTTAATTTTTCCCATACAACTGCAGCTTGGAAAAATGTTTTTTCTAATATACTAATCTCAAGAAAATAATCATTTACACATTAGGAGAAGTGTGAAATCTATTAACATCAAAAAAGATCTTGGTATTTAGCAGTTTTGTAGCAATAAAATAAATGTTAGGCTCCTAAGCTTGTGTTCCATTCAAGCTTCAAGCATAACACAGCAAAATCATTCTAATAGCCTAGAATCTTCTAATTCACATTGTATATAAAAATCAATCTATTCCTGAAACTACTGTATATGAAAAAATACTAGCAAAGTGGTTCTATAAAACAGAGTTCTTAGAATAAAATTCCTCCTTATTCAACTGTGTCTGATACATGCAATATAATTAATTTACGTGGCCTTTTAAACCAACCTGTGTGGTTTATGATTCATATACCTATTTGACAACTGATGTGTTTTCAGCTGTGAGTCTGGTAAGTGCTCCAAACTGGCTGGTTAAAAGACCAAACCAGCATGATTTCTTTTTATTTTCCGTATTAAAGTTGACCTAATACCTAACAGCAGAGAGAATCATATGTATAATAAAACATGCTTCTCAAAGACAGTGAGCGAACCTGTGAAAAGTAGTACGGCACAGTATTTTCTTCTTATTCACCGAAACAACCATCGAGTGTAAAAAAACACACGAGAGTTACTTATGATGCTGGGTACCACCCCTGACGCAGAAGATGCTCGAATACTACAATTTACTGATTCATTTCATGTAAAAGGCTCTGTATGCATAGCACCAAATGTCAGTATTTTGCAAACATTTTGTCCCCCTTTTTTGGTGTGTTTTAGGACAGAAACAACAAAGAAAAGTACTCTAACATTTACCATTGTGGACTAACAGCTTGAAAAAACCCTGGAGTGTGGGTGCAGCCAACACAGAAATATGCAGACCCTATTTGCAGAATTTTACTTGGCGCACAGAAAGCAACACAGCTGTATGAAGAACTAAGGGTAAGAAAAGAGGCGCACAAAGGGAATCTTTCTAAATTGTCAGTTCTGGACTAAACTGAAGCAACGCTTGGTAATACGCTGATACTGGGTAGCTATGGAAAATTTGGAAGAATCTTGTTGGAAATAGCACCTGTGTCACTGAAATCTGTTTCCATAAGGAAGTTGAGCAAAGAACTAAAAGTCTAGAATGAGCGTGGAGACAGGGTGAAGACTGAAAAGAGCTGCTTCAGATGTATTGCAATTAGCACTTCACTAGCTGGCTTTGGTGATTTTTTTCCCTTAGCTAACTGGGCCTGTTTTTCTTGCAAAATTATGTAGTAGTGATAAAAAAAAAGGTTGGTGGGAAATAGAAATCACTCCTTCCATTACTAAGAACACCCTGTTCTCTGCTGAGGAAAGCACAGTGCCTGGTTGTGGGTGCTCTAGAAGCTAAACATCTATACTTATTTTTATGTATCTTTTGTTATTCAGTGGTTTTTAGCTGCTGTTGAACTGCTCCTGTAGAACACATACAGGCATAGTTATTGCTACGAAGAATTGCACTCTGAAGTCTTATTTAAAGGATGCATGAAGAGTTTGCACCACAGTCTGGAACATGTGTGTCCAGAAACACTTTCTTTTTCACTGACACAATTCCAACATCCTACACATGGCAGTAATGAGTAAAGGTACACAAAATACTAGGGCCATACCAGTAAAATAAAAAGAGCAAGGGCACATGCTCAAGCACGGTCCCACAGTTGTATGTACTGTCTAATTATGAGCATGATTCTTGCCATGATTTTATCCAGTGCCGGCACTTTGCCCAGCCAGAGAAGAGGCTTTCTGAGTTTACTAGTGTAAGTGAAACCCCATGGTTTGGCAGGGAAGACTGGAATATGAGCAAGCCTATGGCATGTCAAATGGAATTTCTTCCTAAAGAGATTTTCGAAGGGAAGTCAATTGAGAATTTGTTGGTTCTTGGAATGTAGGACTTTGCTACTGCAATGGTCCTATCAGATAAGTCTTTTCCCTAAACCTGACAAGACAGAACTTAGGTTCCTTTTTTTGTTCCTGCCATTCCCACTGGATATTCCAGAATATGACCATTAATGCAGCCCTTCTCAAGCTGTTCTCTCAAATACCCCCACTTATAACCTTATCCTGTATTAGACAACATACAGCACCATGCTGCGGAAGCTCTGCTGTGATTCCATAAGCCAGCTCCTGCTTTTCTCTGCTGCTCTCCGAGCTCTTCTTCTGATACTACCGGTTGAGAAATACTGCTTCAGTAGTTAACTTCCTTGTGATTTCTACATTCTCATTAGTTTTTGGGCCAACATTAACCTTTGGCTTAAAATGTTCTCTTCCCTTCGTAGAACAGATGCACACCTCTATCTGAGAGTTCTGAGCCTAATTTGAAAATGCCCTCTCCTCCCCTACATTTTCACCTATGCTAGTTGTTGGAGACTTCTGGGAGAGTTCCCTGACAGCTGCTGGAAAGCTGCACCAGCTGAATGCCCTGATAAAGTATGTATGATGTCCTGGAGCTAGGTAAAATGGGGTAAAATTTTTAAAGATGCTAAACTGTGTCAAAAATGTTCTTGTTTGTTACTGTCACAAGATTCTTCTGAACTTTGGTTCTGTTTGTTGTTCTAGTTAGTGTTTAAAAATGGTTAGCAAAAATTTCACTCTGGCCCATCCTTTTCTTAAAACCTATTCACACTCAGGTCCATTGACACATGGAGGAGTAGGGCTGGGACAACATCAGGGCAGTGAGTTCACAGTTACCCTTCTATGGAGGAACAGAGAGAATGACAGAGGCAAGGCCAAGGTTAGAGGGTTAGCTGCCATGACTGCTTCCTGGCCTTCAGCTTGCTGCTCGCAGAGCTTCCAAAATCCTTGTCTTTTGCATCTGCAGTATCTCTGTGTGCAGATGCCTTGTGCAGGCTCTTGCCAGGCCTAATTTGCAACTTGCCTGTTCATGCTAGTAGGTTTCACACAGGCATCATCCTGGGCATGAAGAAAAGCACAGGCCACTGCACGCATGCATGCAAGTGGTCCTTTTAAAATCTGGCTTATTTAAAACAGACCTAATTTAACCATATGTCTCATACTTACATGTCTAACAATAAGGAAAAGCTTTATCCAAGAGACAGGTAAGTTCTACTCACTATGCTAGCAATGGACCATCTCCCAGACAGAGTTAACAGTGAAGTTTGCCACAACAGCCGGTCTATCACAGGGCTGAGAAACCTGCCAGGGGGATGGCTACAAGTTCTCATGCCACAGCTGGGAAAAACTATATTGCTCAACTCACTGCTGAGGACCTGCTTCTGCCAAGCATGCTGTGAATGAGGATATAATGCTGGCTCACTAGCTAGACTAGATAAAATAGAGATGAGGAAGAGAGAAACCTAAGGGACTCTGACAGGAGTAAGCAAAGCTAGCTGCCTCACTTATCATCAGTTGTACTGCAATCATGTATATTCATGGTTTTATGGTAAGGGCTAACTCATTGGACCAATATTTTCCCCCAAGTCATATCCAGCTAAATGAATGAAAGTCATGCTAGGGAACAGCTTTTATGGATTTAAAATATTTCTTTTTCTCCAGTACAGTATTAAAAAAATAAAAACTTTTTAAAATACTGAAAATATATTTTAGTTTAGGTAAAAATACTAAATATAAAATTTTAATGTAATATTTAAAATAAATGTGCTATAAAGGCATGTGAATTGCTTAGTTATTTTGACATTCAATAATGGCACATTAACCCTAGTGGAGAAGCATATGCCAGTATACCCACATGGTGGTTTAGGAGAGAAGCTCATGCATTTCTGCATAGAAGACAAATCTGCTTAATAAATGACATCTGAGGGATTTTGAGACAGTAATATTCATGGACTTATAATGCATGGGTGGGTGTTGCAGGTAAGGCAGCGCAGTAGACAGCATTCAATTCTGCACAAATACATATCTGTGCTTATTACGGGTACAGGATTCTCTGCTTCTGAATCGGAAATTTCTTTCTATTTTCCTTTTTCGCTGATGATCAGAAAAGGTTGAAGGTGAAAATCTGTATCGATTTTCATTAGCTGTGCTCATGTCTTTGAGCTGTATATCAGAAAAACTGGAATGAGATAAAGCGAATGTGCTTGCAGCTCTTTCCAGAGGGGAATGATGGATTAAATCATGGGCTAGAATGTGCCTGGATTTCAACACAAGCTGACCATTTGGAAACCGAAAGAGTCTTTAAGAACAGGACTCTAGAGGATTTTTAGAACACTTGTTTTTTGCAACATGCACACAAATGTAGCTAGATAGTAACTCGTCTGTGTGTGAAAAAACCTAAAAATTGAGACATGTATTATGATGACCATCATCACTGTTATTTTTATAGAGCAATGAAATGATAAAATAATCCATCCAAGTTTTCAAGTGGGGAAGCACCTGCACATACGCTATGAATGAACAGTAGCTGGATGTATTAATGCACGTATCAGTTAACTGCAGGTTGCAGAGATCTGGTATTTCAATTCCATTCTTTAAATATCACTGTAAGAGATCATATAATAATAGTTTAAAAAGTACCAAATCATACTTCAGCAGCTAGAGAGAGAGACTGCATCATGTTTTGGCAGTGACTCAATCATCCTACTCCACACTGGCAGCATTCGATATTAAAAGGATAAAATGGCAGCAAAACTGGTCAGCAGCTTCTCTTTGTCTGGAGTTTTCCCAGGTAGATAAACAAAATGAAAACAAAACAAACATAAAGCTGCAATGGGAGCAGGTCAAAGCACTGGCCCTTGCGTTGCTCTGATGAAAGTAAACTAGATTGGTTTTCTTGGATAAGCATATCACAGTCCCCAAATAAATGATAAGTGCATAAAACCTCCAAATAATGATCTTCGCTAGAACAGCTACGTGGTTTGTATGGGACAGTGGCCTTGTCAGCTACGCATCTTGTTCATTAATGGTTCATCTTCAGTCAGCATTATGATGCATTCAGCTCACTAGAGTTTTGGCTGGATGACATGTGAGAGTCCAGATTCTCCTTGCATTTCTCCAGATCATGGAAATATGGGTGAGAGAGGGCAACATAGGCAGATATTCTCTTGGTTGGGTTGAACACTAAGCATTTCTGTAAGTATGAAAAGAAGTTGGTTTTAACTAAAATGTACAATTAACAGGGCTAACATTGCATATATACATTGATGCATGCCACCTTCAGTTTATGATCAGTATGAGACACAACAGGGTATCACTACGGGCTGTACGTTAACATTACTATTCACATTAAAACAAGCAGTGGGGGCATAGTGTATGAATATGGCATCCCCAAAGGTAACAGAAAATAACAGGTTAGAAAATTCAAGTATTCATCGTTTCGGAAATTCCATAATTCAGGTTTTCTTGAATTCACACGCACAGAACACCTGTCTCACAGGCTGCAGGGAGCAGCTATCCATGAACAACATTTGCATCCCTCAGTGTTCAATGTACTGTTCTTTTGGGGTTATACAAACACAAATGGCATCAAAAGGTTCATTCCTTGGCTTAGTATGTCTATAGGCACTGGGTCTTTGACTTTGTAGCCTTTGTATGCTAATGTCTTGTGTTTAGTTTCTGCCTCTTCTTCCTATGTGTACTTTGCTTGCTATCCTTCCAGATACTTATCCCAGCCTCTGCCCAGCCAGCACTGAAATCTCTCCTTGTGTGGCCTTGTGTTTTATACCTTGTTCTCCTCCAGACAGTATTTTCCCCACTATTCCTTATCTAAGCACGTCCTACTCCTATTTTATTTTCTTGTATCATAATTTCTGTCATTAACTTCTGAAATCTAATTCAGTGACTTCCAGTCCTACTCTCCCGTTTCTTCTGTGGCTGGCTCCCAGTTCTCATGCCTTTGCCTAACTCTTCCCACTTTACCTTCTACACATAGATACTTGTCTTTTTCCTTCCTCTCATCATGCCTCAAACTCACTGAGCGCTCTGCCATATTTATTCCTTGTTGTTCTCAAAATCTAATTCTTGTCCTATGTCTAAGCTTCACTTTCCAGGCTGCAAGACCAACAGATGTGCTTCTCCTGTCATTTCAAGCGCCCAGATGTAGTCCAGAATTTGTTCTAGAGAACAAATTTATCTAGATTTCAACAGCACAGCAAAAGGCAAACTGAGGCAAGGCCATTCCCTATATTCCATTGCAAGACTGAACTTCAGGGCTGGGGTTTATAACATATCTATAAAAATTACAGAAACAATTTAATTAAATTCAGTGTTACCAGTTGTGCCAGCACAATTTGTTTGCTCCTGTTCAATCCTGCCATTTGTAAGAGGCAACAGCTGCTGAGTTCCAAATCTCAAGTTTTCAGGATTCACTAGAAGGCGTGCAGCTGTAATCTACCTCTATGGCTTACTTTCTACTTTATACTGGGTCCACTAAACCATGCAAAATGGCAGATCATTTTTTGCACTCAGGTCAATCTTATACTATGAGAATGGCTGAATCCTTGGCACAACTGTGTTCAGTAATGAGGATCTAAGCATAAGCTCTAAAGACAAGTCAAGCAGGCGCTTCCTTGACACTTTTCTAGTCTCTAACTGTTCTCATCTCTAACACCTCTTGAGTGTTTTTGTGCTGATGTTTCACGGATTTACATGAATTTGTCTACCTAATTTTGAGCTTTTCTTTAATAACGTCATTAAAAGGAAGCATAAATGTTTCTTGGCACGCTGTTTTTCCCCAGAACTATATCCCCCAGTGCAATGGGAACTATCAGTCATGCGTCCTGGAGAACAACAAACAGCAACTCACAAGAAGCAAGTCTTTGCCCAGTTCATCAATATCTGGCACAAATTTTTCAATAGGTTGTGCGGGTCTGGAAGTGAAAGCATTTCTTGGAAGGGCAACATCATTAGGCCAGTCTTCTTCTTCTGGGAGTCCAATTACACTGTGAAAGGAAAAACATAATGTCAGGTCTGCACATTTTATACCCTCTCCCCTTTATATTGATTATACTGAGTGGCAGTTTACTTCATAAGTCTTCTTGTTTAAATGAGATTGATTGTACAAGTAGTACACTGACCTCTGTGCACAGAGGCTGATTAAGTTCTCTGTGTGTTTGGTAGAAATCATTCTGTGGCCATCACAATTTTCTGGCCTACATCTCAATTTTCTGTGTCTTTTTGTTGAAAACGGGCTGAGTGCTTTGGAAGAAAGTTGCTCAGCTCTTGACTGGATGGTGCAACATATGTCGCTCCGGGATGATTAAAAGCAGTAAGTTTCAAAGGGGAATTGCATGCAAGGATCTTTATTCACAAGAATAGAGACTGAGAGAAGAGTGTGGGTCAAGATGAGGGTAAGGCAATAAAAGGGATGTTTCATAATGCTTCAAAGCTATGTGCGTAATTGTTGCCCAAATTTAAACAATTTATTTGCTTCACAATACAGGTTTTAAAGTCTCAGCTCTGAAGGGGCATGGGACTTGAGTGTCATTATGTTGTTTTCTTTTTACTTTGTATTTTTGTTTTTCTTTACCCTTTAAAAAAATATTTTCAATTTTTATAATTCCTTTATTCTTTAAATTTTAGAAGATATTTATACTTGTTAAATAATCATGCTAAGGTTTAAAAAACAAATAAATGAAATAATACATAAACCTCCAATGATGGATCATGTCTCACAAATTTTGTGTTTTAGTCTGATGCTAATATTGGTGGTGTTGAAACAGCAGTTTCTGAAGGAATTTTTGGACAAGAGCATGCGTTACTTGCCAGGCTTCAGGAAAAATCAATTTTTACAGCCTGTAAAATGGAGATTTTTAGTGGAAACGCTGACAGAGTAAAAAACGAGGGACCACAAAAAACCATCACTGAATACTTGGGTCTGCGCTAAACCAAATGCCGCTAGGGAGCAGCATTGACCTTCTTCTAGGTGAGGTTGGTAGTGTGACTAGGCTATTTACATCAACATTTTGCTCTAAATCATAGGGTTACCTCAGTGAGCTTATTGGAACTCCCCATCTACCTACATGGATTTTAGACGGTAATTTCGCTCACTGAAAATACCTCCAAAAACTAGTATATCCTCAAAACAACCGCATGGCTAGAAGGGCAAAGCAATTAAAATGTCAGGACAATGTAATTTTCCCACACCTGAAGATACCACAGCTTTTGGGAAAAGATAAGTTAAATCTGTATGAAAAATTGGGTTCTTCTTTTATCATCACAGGTATAGTGGGGTATGGGGCAATTCCCTTGGCCATGGTGGTTAAAGCTATATAATTATCTATTTGAGGGTCTGGACCCGTATTAAATATAATGCAAAGAGCACTGTAGTACGATACGGGAGTTAAATGTTTTAAATAACAATGAACTTTCACCTGCCATTCAAATGTGTTTGGTTAGTCCCAAATTTTTTAGCATTTGCATGAGAGTTCATAAACAGGACAGAGTAAGCACAGGCAAAGCTTACAAAAAGAAACAAGGAAGCAGACTGTCAGGTAGGGTGCACAAGACCAAGAGTGGAAAGGAGAGACATTTTCAGTTATACACTCATGTACTACTCAAAACTCTAATAATGAATGTCAGAGTAGGTGCCCTCACTCTGGTTTGGTAGCACTACCATTTCAGTGACTAAGTTTGGGAGCATCTTGGATGAGTTTCACGTCCTGCCAAAGGTTCAGGCCTGGTCTTGAGAAAAGCCAAGTACTTTCCACTTCCATAGATCAAAATGGGAGACAAGTCTGCTCAAACCATTTCAGCATTTAGCCTGAAATCTGTGAGGCTATCCCACACTCTGATGGCGACCTGGAAAAGCAGAAAAATGTTTTGGGCTGCCTCTGAGGGATTTACCCTCATGTATGGTGGGATTTTACCTGATGCAAATTGGAATGCACTGGTAAAGCTAAGGTAGACCATAACCCCATTATCTGAAAGAATGCAACAGTCCAGACTACACAAAAATCCCGAAACTACTTTCTGTCCAAATTAGTCTGCAGAATGAGTCACTACTGTAGAAAGAAACAGCCCTCCTACAAAAAGAGCTATGCCTAACTGTAGGGGGTTCTCCAGCTGTGAAAACACAACATAAATACTATTTAACATAAGCCCCTCAGAATCCAAGAAAGAAACTTTTGAACTATTTAAGGAGAATTGCACAAAAGAAGGAAAAACAAACTTTAAATAGATGTGTAATAAGGTATTTCTTCTAAAATTAGCACAGCATTTTCTTTTCTTGATGAATTCTTTTCTGCACAGGTAATCTCAGCCCCTAGGGATGGAAAGATTGCTGCTGGAGGCTGCTGCTAGCATTTATGTATTTAATCCTAGTCCAGTTCATTTTGATTTTTCACCTTAAATGTCACAAGAATCCTTCAAAAAATCACAGCTATGTCCTTTTTAATTATAAATTATGTTGATGTATCAAAACTGTCTTCATTGAATAAAGAAGAATATTGTAGGACTAAAGCAGTGGCTTTGGCAGAAGAAGAATAAGTAAACTTTATGGACTCATTTTTCTGGATTGGGCAGGAAGAGCTATTCAACGCATGACAAATTAACCACGCAAGTGAGTCACATACACTGGTATGGTATGCAGGAAAGGGAAGTCAACTGTGTGAAATAAAGACCTGCAATTTGTGAACCTCATATTAAATAGTGAAAATGCTTAGAAACAGATCTGTTATGATTTGAGAACTGGAAAAATGGTTAACTGGAGAAATTCAGTATTTGTTCTGTTTAAGCACTTCTCCTTAGAAATTTTACTGTCTTTTCTTTGTAATATCTTCCAAGAGAACAGTATTTCAGCCTTCTCTCTTTGGTACCTATTTCTTACTTCATCTGGATCCCCAAAGCCCCTCCATATGAAAGAGAAGACAGAGATACAGAGGCAAATCAGTATCCATCCTCTGGAGTGGGACCATCCCTACGTGGCCTTGATTTCTTAAGTACATGATACATATATAAGATCTAAAATTTACACGGTTCTTCCAAATTCAGCAATGTTCCTTGCTCTGAAGAGCTTTTAAAAGAAAAAGTGATATAATCCTACTTAATTATCTGTAAAATCAATAACTTAATTTTTTTTTTTTTTTTAACTAAGAACATATTTTGAATGAGAATTATTCTTCCCCAGAGAGTCTAGAGCCTCCCCACCTCCCAGACTTTTGATATCTCTGATGAAAAAAAGCACAAACTCCTAGAACTGTAAAACGGCTTTAAAATAAAGCAAATTAGTTAATCTCTGACAAAGCGTATGTTAAAATGCTGATATTCCTTCTGTTCTCACAGCTAACTGTGAGACTAATATGGACTGTGAACAGTCTACACAGTAATATTTTAAAAGCTAAAATATGTTCTGATGTACAGAAGCCTTTTATTCAAAGAAGCTGTTGGTAATAATCTTAGAGAGTTCAGTTTAATAACAATTTTAAGTATTCTAATGTTGTTTTCTGAAATACACAAAGAAGTTAACAAAAAGTAAAACCTTTGCATTTGTTTATGTGAAGACAATCTCTTGGATTAAATTGTTTAGGAATATGCAAGAATGATTCACGCACAATATGTTTAAGAGATTCAAAAAGTCCTAAAGAGAAGTCCCTTGTAACTTCCTGATAATGGCTGTTAATTCTGCAAAACTATATTCCATGTTGCTTCCTCCTCCACTGACACAGAATACACAGAAATATCATGTTGCATACGCTAGCAATAGGAAATATGTTCTAGGAATACTTTGTTCTAGTCACATTATTGCATAAAAACATGGCAAAGAAACCTCAGAAAGTTTCAATGTTAAACAGATATTGACATAATGAAGCTAGTTATTACTTACTCAAAGATTTTTCCTAGCTGATCAACATCTGAATTTCCACGGAAGAGTGGTCTGAAAAAATAAAGAAGTATTTTTAAGATGTGACTCGGTTTAATTAACAATGAATTTATATTTGTCATTGACACCTGCCAACATAGTATAAAACATGTTATTTTTTTTGAGACCTCACTTCTTCTGCCTCCATGTTTTATCCTGTCTGTGAGAGCACCTTCCAAGTTTCTCCTGAAACTGATAATAAAACTGACAGATGAGACATAGTTTTAAATACACTACTTTTGAAAATTTGTGTCCTTTAACATGAAGTTATTTTCCCTCAACTAATACTATCTTATGAATTACATCATTAACAGAATAATTTTCACTGTAAAGAACATACTCAAATAGCTGCTTAGAGAGACAAAAACAGAGTGAATGTCATGCAACTCATTAAAATATAATCAAATTAGAGATGAATTGTAATGGATATAAATTTAAAATTAAATTTCTTGTGTCTGCATATTGGAAATGTGCTCCTAGGTTCAAAGGCTCAAATAAATGACAATGGATTTATGAAGGTCTGTAAAGAATGGGGTGTGAGACGGTACAGAATTTACCTTGAAGGAGAGGAATACTTCTGCTGCATAAATAAAGATATGTGCAGGAAAGAAACAAATTAATAGGCTGAATGTCCAAAGGCTTTCAAAAAAACAGCGACTAAAAATACTTTCAGAGTGGTACACATTTCTTTCCAAAGTGCAACTTAAAATATTTTCACTCATCATTTATAAAATGCTGTCACTCTATTGTGCCTAAGTAAAATATGAAATTCAGATTTGTATGGCTGCATGGCCACCCTTGTGTTGAATTCAGTAAGGTGTGATCAACCGTGCAATTTTGTGTTTAAACTCCCAAGACAGTCCAACAGATTACTAATGGATGAAGGATCCAGCCAAGAATGAGGCCATCTGTGAAGATCAGGCCTGAGGTGTTGCTTACCATTTTGGTTCAACAAATGGTAGATTACTCCAGAAAACACTATTCAGATACACTGAAAACTGGATACTAATTTGGGTCGACTGATAGCCAGGCTGCCCTTCTCTTCTGGAGCACAGCTCAGAGTACAGGGTGTGCTGTAAACTTCCAGTTTCCAAACCCGTTCAACTGAGACTTAGTGACTTAAGTAATGAGTATTCCCATGTTTTCACTGTCAGCCTTTAGTTACAGGGAAACATTGGTTTTCCTGCCTCTCTCTGCCTACTCATTTTCTTCTGTCTGATACACATCCTTAACGGTACTGATAGCCAAAGACATTTCACTGTTGCTGTTCAAAGGAGAAGACCTCTCCCATCTGCACTGGGAGGACACGAGGGACTCAGCTATAGTCCTTCCCCTCTCATTGCCCATATGCAGAAGCAGGTGTAGAATCTGAAATCCTTTTGCTAACCACAAGTTATTTCTGAAAATTCGTGTTTTATATCATGACACTCTCACACAGACAAGAGCTCCAATGTCACTGCCTGTCTTGTGGATCCACACCAAATACAGGAAGAAGACCCAGAGCACTGTGACATTTCTCAGTTAAACATAATAATCTGCAGAAAGCATGCCACCAAGAAACACCTGGTCTAGTGGAAAGTGTCCCTGCCCATGGCAGGTGGGCTGGAACTAGACAATATTTAAGGGTCTTTCCAACCCAAACCATTCTATGCTTCTATGGTTCTAAAAAAACCAGCAGAGCAATAACTGGAAGATATTCTGACCATCTTTGATGGACTGAATATGCATTTTGTCTCCTTCATGCTTACTGCCATTCAGGTCATGTCATACTGACTTACACTGCAAACTGCTTTGTGCAGGGACACTGAGAGAACAATTTCACCAAGTCCAATTTGAAACCATATGACATCAGATTGAAACGGACAGGGTAAAATGCAGTAGCCTCTTATCCATAAAGGGCTTTATTTATTTGACACTGAATAAATAATAAATAATGGTATATGCTGCTTCCCAGATGTATATGATATTTACTGACTGCGCGTATCTGGAGGTATATAATAGGGGTACTTTTTTAAGCTTTAAAAGTATTCAGCAATTCTGGCTTCTACGAAAACCCAGCGCTTCACTCAGACAGGAGCATCTATTGCTGCTGTAATTTTTGAGCCCAATTTTCAAAATGGTCAGCAGCTACAATCCTAGTATTGTTCACGGCAGCAGACACACTCCTTATCTTCCAAAGACAGACAATACAACAATTTAGACATTTTTTTGTTTGAATGGCTACTTAAATGTATTAATATGAAGATAATGTGCGTATTTAATTTTGGCTTCAGCATTAGAATATTTAGGCCCTTTAAACTAACAAAATCTACACAATCAAATAATCCTATCCATGAAAATGGGAAGGTGATTTAATGTTTCAAAATGTTTGCTGAACCTTGCATTAATGTGAAAGCTTGGCAAAGTCATCCTTGTTTGCGAATCACCTTAGGCAGTGTCATGCCAAAACAAGTATAATTCTTGGGATTTTTAAGGGAGGTTTTTCCCATCATTGCTGCTGTCTCAGATTCACTGGGGGCTGAAGCAAGAATTTAAATTCTTTTGAATATATAATTATACAACACAAGGTGACCTTCCAACATACTTTGATATTTCATCATAATGAAGTGTTATTAATTCATCTTTCAACCTCCTATCCATCCCACCATCATGACTACAACAGATTGCCAACTCCAGGTTAGGCACCACTAATGTAATGAAATTTGCCTCATGAATTTTGGCTGGAGGTTCAATTGGAATACTGGACGGATGATTGGGGAAGTAGATTCACTTAATCAGCAGCTGTACGAAGATCTCGTCTCACATTTCGGCACTAGTTACTCTTTAGCAATGACTTGCCAGCACTGCAAGTCCAGTACACATAAAAACTTTCACCTCAAGCTGATTGTTTTTTTAAGTCTATTCTTAAAGGTGCACATCAGCTCTACCAGTACCATTGAACTGGGACCATATCCAGCAGTCACAGAAATGCAGAATTTCACTTTTGTTCTTGGTATCTTTCATTTGACTCACTCACCCATTCACCCCCTGAGGTTTATTTATGCAAACTCAATCCAGAAGTCCTTGCTTGGGGATATGTTCTCTCTGTGATGATAATCTGTGTAAGACTGGTTGGACTCTGAGAGCTGATTTGTAGAATTCCTTCTTTTTCCCTTGGGAAAGGCATGGAGCTGGGTTTGTCTTCTGTGGCAGAAGATGTGTGTCCTCTGACTTCAAACAACTTCTAAAATCTGTGTGTTCGAGTGTCTCAGGAAAGAGGGATACTCCAATGAAGGAAAGGGCTATCAATAAGGATACACTTGCCTTTTGTGTGGTTCCTTGATCCTCTCAACCTTCCCTGACTTTACTTGCTACAGAATCCATGCTCTGAGGGCTCCAACACTATTGCTGATACAAAATACACACTTGAGCAGGGAAGAAAATGGGATGAAAAGACTTACAGTGTACCCAAGACATTTAATTTCCCTATTTGCTCAAGAAGTTTTAGTTCTATGATTCTATGATTTTATGATTCTACGTTGCTGTGTCTCCATAACTTCCTATTTTTGTTGGTTGCTGCTTTTTTGATTTTTTAGGGAGAGAGGAGGAGGAAAATCAAGTTACAGGTCAGTGGTGCCCAGTGACAGGACAAGAGGCAATGGGCACCAACAGAAGCACAGGATGTCCCCTATGAACATAAGAAAACACTTCTTTTACTGTGAGGGTGACTGAACACCAGCATAGGTTGCCCAAGGAGGTTGTGGAGCCTCCCACCTTGGAGATATTCAAAAGCCATTTGGACATGATACTGGGCAACTATTTCTAGATGGGCCTTCTTGAGCAGTTGGGGTTGGACCAGACGATCTCCAGAGGTCCCCTCCAACCTCAACTGTTCTTTGATTCTGTGATAACACAGAAATAAAAACACAGTTCATGACATAAGGTTGCAATGCAAAACCTCACAAATCCTGAAAAAGTTACTATCTGCTTACAGTTTAGAAGGACTTGCACTACTGATCTTCTGCCTGAAAAGTTCTCATGCCTTTATGTAGCTGAACAAATTAAATTTCACCATTTACCAACCTGAGGCTCTTTTCTCTTGTCCAAAGGAATATACTCAGCTCATGTTGTTTTCTGTGCTGAGTCTCACCTTCACTGAATATTCTGTCTGTCTGAACTGGATATTGGTGTCTGAAAGGTTGAGTGCTTTATTTTAGTACTTTATTATAGACACTGTGTTTCATGTCTGTGCTACTCAGTAATAACTAAGTTATAAACATTTCCTAAGCAAGTCTCCATGAAGAAATTTTCCCTGGTGCAACTCCATGGACGTGCCAAAGCAATGCTAAAAGTATTGTATACAATGACAATGCAATGACACCCAAGAGATAAATAAATGAGGTTTACCTGTAAAGCGGTCACATTACTTCTAGGCTTTACTTTCAGCCTTTAGTCTACAAAGCAAAGAGGTTCCGTGACCTTTTGTAAGAAAAGTTAGAATTTTCATAGATTGGAATTAAAGAAATTAATAAGCACTGCTCTGGTCTATCCTGCAGTGCAGATGCCAGGCAAAAAATAGTCAAACCCATGTGTGTTGAGACACAGGAAAAGATGTCTGCAGGTTTCTTGACAGTGGCATTCTGAACCAATTAGTGACACTTTAATCAGAAAGATATCTTTCAATTTCTGACATTGAATTATTAAACTGCATGTAAAATAGATACACCGAGGAAAGGTCACGTGAAGAAAAGCTTTAGTGAAGAGGGGGAAAAAAATGTCT
Organism: Pezoporus flaviventris; assembly: GCF_033815535.1. Classification (NCBI taxonomy): domain Eukaryota; kingdom Metazoa; phylum Chordata; class Aves; order Psittaciformes; family Psittacidae; genus Pezoporus; species Pezoporus flaviventris. Next base: position 16,365,996 of record NW_026892595.1, read on the forward strand.
AGAAATTCATTTTCTAATCAAAACATATTACAGAGCCTCCATGACAATTCTAGAGTTGGCAATCCAAGTGTCTCCAAGGCTAGACAAGCCTTGTTTCCTTCCAGATATGTAAGAAGTAACTACCAAAATAACTATCTAGTTTCTGCTAGTCCATTTGCTCAGTAGGATGACAATACCAGTTGGGGAATCCCATCCCCTTTCTTGTTATCACAGAAAGAACAGTAATGATAATCTCTTGGTTACTAACTTGAATATACACAACATTCTCAGTGAAAAGTCTATATTGGCAACCCACATGTACTCAGTGAAGTCATTCAAGAACTCCCTACAAAGGAAAGAGCATCATGAGTGGGAAAGTACAAATTGGTTTTTGCGCAAGTAGGGCTTAGACAGTCTGGCTGAAGAGATGGCAAGGAGAAGTGATGGAAAGAACAGTGATTTCAGAACAGATAGCTACTGCTTTGAAGACATTAGACAAGATGGGGGAGGTGTTGAAAGAAAGTCCATGGCAATTTTACATAGTGGAGCAAAAAACGTAACGGGAAAGAATACAGCAGCAGTTCATGGAAGTAGTATGAGGAATTTTAGAAGCTGGTAAGGGTATATTGTATAAGTCTAGGAGTTTGTATATCTATGTGTGTAAGAGGAACAAGGGGATGGTGAAGAAACTAAAAAAGCTAAAGCCAAGAAACATTTGCCAAGGAATCCTGCATCATGCCATGGGAAACCCGCCAAGCTACATAGTCAGATACATATTTAAATGATTTTTTCTTCTTTCTTTTCATTTTATAAAATGTGACTAGCTGGCAAATAAACTTGTCAGATTATTAGTTACTTGTTATGAAGAAAATATTTTCATTTTTAGAACTAAAACCAAATAAGACCTAAAACTAGGATGAGATGACTAGAAATAACATGACCTGGACTGTCCTGTGGAAACCTTTATACAGAGGGATTATTTCTGAGCTGATTCCTCATTCATTTTCCCACTACTGCTTCTCTTTGACACATCCCCTGGACAAGTCTGTACTGCAGGCGTGGAAAGAGAAACTAAGGCAAGACAAAAGGAAACATGTACCACTGTTTAAAGATGAAGATCATTGGCCCTTCTGATAGGTAAAATGAATATGGTATAGTATAAAGCTTTACTCTGAAAACAGGCTACGGCTGACAATGTTGCACACTCTGGACAGTTACCCACTTCCAGTCATAAGTGACTTGCCTCAGCTGTTGTGCAATTCAGAGTTCTCATTTTAAACGTAACGTTATTTGTACTTGTCCCTGTCCTTTCCTTTTAATAATATCTTTGTGTGGGTGGGTGCCAAACACAGCATAGGAAGAAGTTACTTCATGGAGAACTTATTATACTTGATCACAAATTGCTCAAAACTTTTAAGAAACTTCTCCTACATATAAGTAGAAAGATGACATAGATAAACATTATGACTGAGGAAATGCTCTTCAGCTAAAATCTGACAGAAAACAGATCAGCCACCTTGATTTTTTCATTTTAGCTTTAATAGTGGTTTTTTTACTTAAATCTATCATTCTTCAAGTAGGACAGTACCATGATTATGAATAACATCTCTAAGATCATTTGGGCTATGCCAGTATTAAATTATTATTAGAATCAGATCTAATGCATCGAAAGAATTGCAGTAATTATTTTTTCTGGAGTTTCTCATGTCATCATATGCAGACAGAAGCAAATAAACGGGTAGTTTCTGAAAAGCTACTGCAAACTTCCAGTGGTCCCCCACTGCCATTTAAAATGATGTAAATGAATTCTAAATCTAAAGATAATATTATGACTCTCAAATGCACATGCAGTCTAGTTCCTAAGAAACATATGGGATTTCTGAGAGGTGTGTAGATGCAAACCAACAAGGGAAATACCAGCTGGCACAGCGAGCTTTCAGGACATTGCTCATGTACAAAGCTGCTGGAAACAAGGCTGGAAGCTGCAAGCTACTGGAGTGCCAGGGGAGGTAAAAGGTAAAATAGAAGGGAGTATTAATATTGAAAGAGAAGACACTAAAAAAGATTAGGCACCATTTTGCCAGTCCACTTTGAAGCTAGGATTGATCATTAGATGAATGTTTCCTCGTGTGGGTTTTCATCATGGAAAGTTTGCACCACTTCACTGCAAATGACTGTATTACCTGGAGATTGCTGGACTTTCACCTGGTTTTTAACATACAGGTTGTCAGCCTTGGAAGAGCCAGAGTTGTAAAGTGGACTAATCACAAGAAACTTGCAGATGGATATGCATGTTTCCTTTGCATGCATAACTGAAAGGGAAATGTTAGAAAAAGGGAAACCAGAGGCACAGTGTACAGCTTTATGACCAGTGCCGGGCCGGCTACTGTGTAATTCACTTCTTGATTAAAAATACAACAAAAAATAAATAAAGCAATAAATAAATAAAGTAAGAGGAAGCATAAATGAGAGAAAATACAACCATCTTCAAAGATCCCTTAGGAACTGAGCAATGGAAGACCTTTTTTCTGGGTTCTCAAAATTTTCTTGACACCTTTCATGTAAAGCATAGTGTTTTAAGGTCCCTGGTGTCCTTGGAGCAGAATGATGGGTCTCATTGCCCCATCACTGACATGAAAGGGAGCTTCATCACAGACATCAAGGACCCCAGGGCCAAGCCAAGTGAGATGTAGCTTCACAACCTCTTACAGGAATAAAAAGGTGCTTCAACAGAAGGACACACACACACATATATATATTAAACCCCCTGAAAATTAACGTAAGTGTGGATATTATCTTTGACCATATATGCTCTAACATAGGCAGATCTCATCTGTTCCCAGGCAAAACTGCTTCAGCATTCATTATTAAATTTTTAAATGGAAAAGCCTTGATGGTCGAATGTCCTTCACTTAGTCCTTCAGCACGCACGTCACTGTTCTCTTATCTGCGGACATTTGCCTTTCCAGAAGATTTGTAGGTTTATTTCACCAGGGCTTTAAAAGTCATAATCTCAGCTCAGGGAGAATGATATTAACAGTGGCATCTTGAAAATTGTCCTAACATTTGAAGCAAGTGCTGGAACTACTTACACAACTGACCTTGGAAGAAGGGAAAGGAAAAAAGTGTATGGTCTCTGCTCAGAGTAGAAAAAGAATAAATCTTGTTTGTACTGACAGTTCTACCAGCAATATGGTTTAACTCCTTGTGTGTCAAACACCCACCCCACACCACACACAGTTAAATTACTTCTACTGGTCAGCAGTTTGAATTTAATTATGTAACTGAATTGCAGGCTTTTGCGTTTTTATAACATCCTGAAAGAACTACTGATATGACAAATACAGTGTGGTCATGCGCTTCCCGTGATCACTTACTTAGTTTTCTGTATTCCCTTCTCTCTCATGAGAGAGAACAATGAGGTAACAGTGGCTGTGTATGGGCAGTCTCTGAGACTTCAGACGAGAGCTCCAACAGACATCAAATTTTCATATTTGAAGGAAACATAGAATTCAAAATATTCTACACAATCTGGAACCTAAAATTCTCAACAGAGAATAAAATCCAAGAATAACGAATTAGCTTTTTTTTTTTTTTCCCCCTCTGAGCAAACATTACAAGCTAAGAGAGAGAATCCTTGGGTTTTCTCTCCAACTGGCTTGAGTTGCTTCTGTGTAGTACTGAGTACATGTTTTGATCTATGATCACTTCTGTTGCCCCTGTATTAGGTGTTAATAGCACCTGTTGCACTAAGCCTCTTTAAATTCTCAAAGCCAAAACATCAGAAGAACTGCTGCCCCCTTTCCCCCCAGCAACTAATAGGTCTCATCACTTTCAGCTGTAATAAAACACTCCTGGTCAGAAAAAAATCTCTGAAAGCGGATTACAACCCTTCAAACAAGAAAGGCAGGGAAAACATTTCAGTACCAAACAGTAAACTGTTATGTGAGCAGACGTGAAATTTCAACTTCAACCTTTTTCTCCAGCTGCTGAGTCTGAGTGTCAAAAGATATGAAAGTGGATTAGAAGAATGGTGTGAAGAAAATACTTTCATTTTTAGCAGCTGTGCTGGTTTAGAGTGAATTAATAAACACCTACAGAAAAACTTAAGCACTTAAAGTAGAAAGTATGTAGAGCACACACGCAAGGAAAACTGATAAGAGTTTTCAAAGGCCAGTTAAACTAGACAGAACTTTGCCCCACTTTGTCTCATGAAATACACTCGGTTACTCAGGCTGGAGAAGCTGCAAGATTTACATTCACTGGCCCATGACAGTGCATAGTATTCTGAGTTCACCTATTGAGAGCTCTCTGGTTACTTATCCTGTTCAGCTATTACTGATTTCACATGAAATGTTTTTTTTCCCACTTGAATCCTGACCACAGGGAAGAGTAAGTTAATTTCTGATACTAAAGAGAAAATAAACAAATAAAGAACTTTCAGGTGACAATCCTGCTCAGATGGCACCCACCCCTATGCGACTGCAACATAATACACTTCATGCTGTACATTTGTGTGCTTCAAAGCTTCCCAAATTAATGCTGGGAAAACTTTCATGCTGTTATCTCTGCTTTGCCATTACTGAGCCATAGCCCTGCTTCTGTGCTGCCCATGGGACAAGTCTATTGGCTTTTGACATTACTTTAATGAGAACAGCATACAACTCTGTCTTTGCAAATCAAATGTTTCCTCAGTCTCTGAAGCGCTGAGCACCTGCAGCTCTTTGAGCCACCCCACATCTTGAACATTTTATCCTCACGTTACCAGGTTGTTCACCACCTTTATGTCAACTACAAGGATTTCCCCAAGAGTTGGCTGTCTTTTCTGTAAAAAAAAAAAGTGATTTGCTCAGAATTAAAATAACCAAACACAACAGACTCCTTTTCTGGAGCACATGAATAACTGAGTAAAAGCTTCTTTCCATGGTAAGCAATTTATGCCTTGCTTTTCATACAGTTGTGGCTGTAGTGTTTGCCAAAAATGGAGTTTACAAAAAATTCTGGGCCCTCTTTAAACTCTGCTCTTGCTTTCCAGCAAAGCGCCCTCACCATCAAACTTAGTTAAGATCTTGCAGATGAGTGACACCTACCTCTCCTTTCACAATTGCTTTCTGGAAAAGGAAAACTGATCCCAAGGGAGGAGAGAGGCAAGCAAGCCTGCTTCTGTGCCTCAGTGTGTAGGACACCCAGCTAGGATGCACTTCTGATTTTGTATATACACTCTTCATTGCTAATGGTCTGATGAGATCTAGTTGTAACTGGGTATCTTCATTCTTACAGCATCAGAATATGAGTCATCACTGCCAAACAGGCTTAACAGCTACAGATAGAACATTACTGAAAAAATCTCTTGCTATGTATACTTCCTTTAGATGCTGAAAGATTGCACTCCAATTATTTGGATATAAAGAGCACTTAGAAAATTATTCAATTGTATAGAACAGTGTGTGTGCTGTACTGAGATAATAACAAAACCTGTTTCATGGACATAATCTAATAAAAAAAGATCTGGTAATTCACTGTAGTTGGTCAAATTCTGGATGATATAGCTGACTGAGTCATTTATCTTTAGGTAACTGATCCAGACTCAGTCAAATCAATAGTAACTGAATCTTCGTGCCAATTTACTCCAGCTCAGTAGAATAAATTAGTGGCAATGAAGTAATCCCTTGGATGAAATTCTTATTTGACAAATGTCTATATTCCAAAAGCACTTATTACTGACAAACCTGGATATGTTAGGAGAGAAGCCATGAATATACAGAATATTTAAGTAAAAGAAGAAATCCCGCATCAAAGTCTGCCTCAGAGTTGCTTCTGGACAGCATGCATTCAGTGCATCTATAAAAGGAAAACAGAGCACATTACGCACAAGTTTCTGGAAGAAGTCATACGGTTTGACCGTGCATAGCTAGACTGTCGTTTCCTCAAAGACTGCAAAATGAAGCATGCGGCCAGCATAAGAGGGCAGCCAGGCTTGTCGCATGCTGACATCAAGAGCTCTCCACTTGTCAGATCCTGGCTCTGTCTCTCACAGAGCCAGTGTACTGTGGTGACTGTGTCTCACAAGGACTCATGTGGACAGGGCCAGTGTGTCAGCAGGTCAAGCAGACCATGGAAGCATATGCGATGGCAGTGCCACAGGAGTTGCGCAAACGAAAATCAGAAGCAAGGCAACAACGTGTGTATTCATATCACAAGGCAAACTGTGGCTTCAGAGGAAGAAGGGACAGGAACTAGTGTGAGCTGTATCCTACCATGCCTCTTTTCTATTTTTTAGCCAACACCAGGACTGTGAGGACTGATGGCAAAGATGGCTCCAGCCACATGTGGGTACCACGTACACTACTCTGTGGCAGTCAGCACATAAACACAGGAGAGGCTGTGGCCGTCTCCCTTGACTAGGACCCTAGGTCTTTGACATCTGCAACTACAGCCAGAGCACAGACTCCCAGTTCAGCTGGCAGTGTTCTCTGCAGTGGTCTGAACCCTGTGGTGTAGGTAAGATTTTCCACAAAAGCAGCAGGGAGCTGCCTCTGGGCACTGTGGCTCCCTTGGAGAAATGGTTTTCCAGAATGTAAAATATCAAATTTTCTCTTGCTTTTCTCTTTGACATTTTGAGCTTTCTCTCACAGCCAATTATTTTCTTGGTACAAAGTAGTACAATGTTTCAGAAAGCTGTTTTTCTCTGTCTTTAGTTGTTTTTAAACTCCTGCTGTCGCCTGTACCTTAAACGCACTTTCCACTTCTCTCATGCAGATTTATAAGTGTTTTTAAATGTAAAGAACATCTAACAGCTTTGGTGAGCATATAGATACGGAGCAGTAGTATGAAGCTGTTGAGAAGAAAAGACACAAATGCGAGACAGATTTGTGGAAACCTCATAGGAGCCTTCCAGTATCTGAAGGGGGTCTACAAGGATGCTGGAGAGGGACTCTTCATCAGGGACTGCAGTGACAGGACAAGAGGTAACAGGTTCAAACTTAAACAGAGGAAGTTCAGGTTAGACATAAGGAAGAAGTTCTCTACTGTGAGGGTGGTGAAGTGCTGGCACAGGTTGCCCAAAGAAGTGGTGAATGCTCCATCCCTGGCAGTGTTCAAAGCCAGGTTGGACAGGGCCTTGAGCAACCTGGTCTAGTGGAAGATATCGCTGTCTGGCAGATGGATTGGAAACAGAAGACCTTAATGTCCTTTACAACTTAAACCATTCTATGATTTTATGATTCTCTAGACTATTACACACCATTTTTATTACTGACCAATGGTAGTTAATTATTACAGTGTGGTTTTTTTTTCTGGACAATCAAATACCTAAAAATCAGTAAAGCTGCCCAGATCAGAATTTCTGACTAGACACTCAACTTGAGGAAAAACCCACACTCGGGAGCTCACCAACTTGAGCCAGAGTTAAAATCTAGTCTTTCTCCCCCCTCCCTGGAGTGCACCAGTGTTCAGGAAATGATCCCAGGAGTTTAAATATCTTTTTGTAGCCATTTTCTTATGAAAGAGAAAAGTAAATAAAAACAAAGTTTAGTTCTATTACAAGTCAAACAAAAGTACACAGAGCTTCCCCTGGCCAAACTCTAGGCAAAAAGCAAAGCCTCTCTCAGCCAAGTTCCTGAAGAGGAAAGCTGTGTGAAAGAGCTAGGAGACCCTTTCAAAAGGAAAGTCTTTGGGCAGTGCACAGCTGGCTACCCCTCCCCAGGTTGGAGAGGAAGGGGCAACACTGCTCTGCTTCTCTCCTGTTCTCTGGCTGGTGATGTGACTGCTAAAAGCCATCTGCAGCTGGGGTTATCAAAGCAGCCCTTAGGCTGCTCTGGATTATCCCAGGAATGAACTTGTCTTTGAGATGCTCCCGAAGACACAAAGGTGGTGCCATCTTCACATGGACTGACTAGCGGCATTTCCAAATATCCATTACAAATGCTGCAATGTAATACCAAGGACTTAGAAATATCTACATCACGACTGATATGTTGTGGTCTTTCTCCTAGCCACAAGGTCTCTTCCTCTGACCTCTGGCCAGCTAACTCAGATTGTCAATCTGGAATACCACACCTCTAAGGAATGTATGTTTTTGCTAGGATGACGTGTTCAGGAGGATTCCAGACTAGAGCAGTGTCACCTGCATGGGAAGCTTTCCAGGAGGGGACTCTCTCAGTCAATGCAGAGCTTGAGCTGCCAGCTCAGAGCCACCCAGTCCTGGACCCTTGCCCAGTGCCTGCCTGACACGACCCCACACCTGAACTTAACAGTCAAATTAAACTTGGTCAGCTAACACTGTTTCTGTAGGTCTCCCTACCCATGCCTTAAGGTTCCCTTCTGTTTTTTTGTCATGGGTAGTGACAGTTTTTGGTTTCTATGGTTTATCAACGGTTTCCTTTACCAACTGATCTATTCCTCTGACTGAAAGTCTGGCACAGCTGGAAATTAGGAGGAAAACCACAAGTGAATGGCGTGGCACTCACCACTCATCTCCAACCACAGACTGATACAGTTACTGGATTTGCCTAACGGCTATCAATCAGCCAGACTGTAGACACTTAGAAAGATACAAGTTAGAAAAGGCTTGAGGAAAAATGTGAGCTAAAAACCAACATGGTATTTTACTTTTTATGGGGTAATCCTGTCTTGGAAACTCACATCTATTTCATGCTTCATAATTAGTGGTATTATTCTGACTGCTCCCCCTTCTCTCCATTAAGGTGTGCTTCTCCACTGCCCAAAGCCAACAGGAATTCTGCCTTGGAGGTCAGCTTAAACAGAAAACAATCCTGCCTATCCAAAAAGTAAAATAGCATGAACAAGTGCAGTCTCCTGCCTTCCTTTGTTAGTTAAGTTTGAAGCAAAATTTCACTGTTGTTCCATCAGATCACTAAGGTCACTAAGCTAAATTGTGGCCTGGGTCCACTCACCTTAAAAAAATGCTTGAAGAAAATCTTTGTAATAGGATGGACACTTATCTGGGGAGGAACTAAAAATCCTATTTTATTAGGTCTGGTTTGGAAAAGCCATCAGCCTCCCACACACTCATATGCACATGAATGGCAGAAGAATAAAGGCAGAAAAGTGCAAAGCACAGAATTTTGAAAGCTAACAAGATCTTTCCAAGAAACGAACCTTCTCCCAGTACAGTTGGTCTGGACTGTGGTGAACTTTTATGGCACTTGCAACTTAAATCATTCTTGTAACAAAACAAGATAATTTCCAAAAATGGCAAAAACAAACTCAGGCCAGAACTGACAGTACTTCGGTTCAAAGGCTACAAATCCAGCTATGTAGGTTATACAGTTCTAAGCTGCAACATCCACCTTTGCTTGTTAAAATAAAGACAAAACAGAAAGGGGAGGGGGGAAAGGGGGAGAGAAAGTTGTTTTAATTTTCCTGCTACCAAATCTAACTGCGAGCAAGTAGATAAGTGAATGATAACACTTTCAAGCTCTTGGTCCACTAGATACGTTGGCATAAGGGTCACTGGAAAACACCAGATAATATGATTGCAAAGTCTGTGTTTAAAATTTCTGCATGATAAAGAGAACAGTTCTCTCTTTAACCACACTTAAGATGTTTGCCAGTTTATACAGAAAACCCAACTAATAAGCAACATTCATGGCTGTATTTACATAGTTGTTTTTTTGCCTAGATGTCTCTACTGTCTTGGTTTTATTATACCCTCCCTCCCAATATCCAGTTCTACATCCTTTTTTTCTTTCAAAATGTTCCTTTTCTGCTCCCTCTGTTTCTCTCTTCTTTCCAACATGAAGAAGATTTGAAATATATTACTGCTCTCTTCTCTCTCTGCTTTTGAAAGGTATTTTTGAAATGTGTTGGAAATACGAAAACAGCACAAAAAGAGAGGGTTAAGCTTAGCACTGAAAAAAGATAGAAACCTTACCATATGGAGAAATATAGGATCTAGTAGGCAAAGCAAAATATCTAATGCTGCATAACTACTGTGCCCACTTAAGCCAGTGGGGACTAAATGATGAGATAAGCTGAAGCACAGGAAAATAACTGACAAAGAATTAAAATGCATCTAAAATGAGACAAAGCCATGTCATAGAGGTATGCTTCACAATTCCTTACATGGCAGTATTCATATTTTAGACTCTTCACTATCTTTAGAGTCTCCTTTCAGACTCTGTTCACGGCACTATTCTTGTATGTGCAGAAAGGTAAAGCAAAAAACTGTCAGTCAGAGTTGCCTTCTCTTTTGCTCAATATGACCAGGATGTCACCTGCAATACCCATACACACAGCAAGAAGTTAAAAACCCAGTTGGGTGGTAGCTCACAACCATGAGCAAAACAATTCTTAATAAAGGTAATTTTTAAAGACAAGGAATATAATCCTTCCCTACATAAATCCTGCTGACTTCTCCATTATTTCCCACCTGACGTAAGTCATGCTAAGTTTATTCACTGATTTGAGACAGTTTTGTTTATGGTGTGTTATATGGAGATGTGGTCTCTCTCTTCTGGTCCTGTCCAAACTGAAGTACCTTCAGTCATATTGTAGCCTGAATTGATGAACTTGATCTATGGCAAGAGTTACATACTGTACTTAGAAAAACAAGCTTCATATTAAGTTGCGTAGCATTTTGCTGTTAAAGTTCCAGTATATCACAGAATTATATGATACTTTACTATCAATAACAGGCTTTAAACAAATGTTTCTGCTCCCCAATGCTTTGAATAACTGAACAATATTAATGGAAAACAATTTTAAGAGATTACATGCTGTCATTTAATTTGAATTACTTAGTACATATAAATCCTTCTGTCAGGTATGCATTTGTGAAGCTACAGATTCTTTGCCTGTTTCTCAAAACCATTCAACAGTAAAGCAACTCATCACAAGGAATGACTAACTCAGGGTATGTCTGGAGTAGAGGACATAGTACTTCAAATTTCCAAGCAGTTCTCTGCAATTGCAGAATTTCTGTGAATCACATTCCCCAAAGCCCACTGTCCTCTAATTCATTCTCCAGATGAAGAACATGCTTAGGCAGCTGAGAACCTGTGATTCTGCTGTTGAACATACATCGCCAGATGTATACCTGATTTTTCCAAAGTGCAACCTTAACAGACTACATCTGTAAGAGGTTAGCACCTATAGGAACTGCTAATTCAGACCACATGATAAAACTGATGCTAGTTAGAACAGATTCACGGATGAACTGGACTGCAGATCTCTTCCAACACAAAAGGTGCCTGTCCCATTCAAAGCACCAGAGAACCTGCAGACTCTGTTATGAGCTATCCCTTTGTTGCCTACTGCTAAGAAATGGGAGTACACACCTCCTTCTCTGGATAAGGACATGCATACAGTAGCTCACCTACCCATGGACTAATTTCCTTTGAAGCTACCTTTTGTGTGTGTGTGTGATATTTTAGCAGATGGGTAACAACAATCATACTAGCAGAATGTCTTAAATTATTGTAAAAATAGGTTGAACGCTCTTTTGCTTGTGCTACACAGTCTCACAAAGACCTGAAGAGTCATTCAACCTTACATGGAATCACAGTCTTATGGTCTTAGGGAGTTACCTGCTGAGGGTTATTTCACAGATATGACAATCAAACACTTGTACAACAGCATCACTAAAAGAAGTGCAAAGAATCGGAGCTGGGACAACACTAAGCAATGTTCTCTCCTCCTTGCCGGTTTGCAACAGCGTCTTCTATGGAGATCATTCCAACTAAGTGCTGTACTGTGCACACTAACAGAGATTAGCTCTTCCACTCCTTGCACCACTCTGTTGAACTGAATTGTTTCTAGAGAGGTTACAATTCCCTTTGGAGTCAGGGTTAATTTCAACAGTGACTTCAGCGGAGCCAAGACTTTACCACATGATCCAGCTAAAAAGAGTTATTCTTTTCACTCAGCGATAGAAGTTCAAAGTTTCCTATCCAGCTTCAGGTTTTGGAGACAGCTTAAAAACAGGTGTTCCTCCATTACACTTGGCTATTTCCTTCTGCAACCACTTGACCATATTTATCCCACAAAGCATTAACTGAAACTTAAGCTGCAGACCTGACTGCTTTTCCCTCACTCACACATAGAGGAAGAATCCAGGGGCAGGTGGGTGCCACATCTCTGTCCACAGATCAGATCTATCCTACCACCTACGACCTGGAGTCGACACAGAAAAAGTGCATGCAACGTGTCTGGTGGTTGCATTTTAAACACTAGTAATAACCTCTGGCTTATCTAGAGAGGGGAATAAAGTTATACTTATTTTTGTGTGAACGATTCTTTACAATTACTTTATACTGTAAGAATATGTGTCTAAGAAAGTATATGTGTGTATTGCTAGGTTTTTTAAAGCTGTTAAAAGTTTTACGATTAAGGTCCCAAATCCAGAGTTCACATCACAGCCTGATCACCAGATGAGGCTCTAAGCTTTGATTTTATCACATCTGTGTACATTACCTAGAGCAACAAAGTCTTGGAATCCTGGCTTTTCTACACACAATGATGTAACTCTAATTGGACAAATTTATACCATTGAAAGATGGTATAAATACATGCCTATAGCTGGTTTCCTTATGCCTGTTGTTCGTGCTCACCAGGGAACTTGTCCCATCATAGGTGTTTTAGTAGAGCCACACATCTCTTCATTGCTGCTACAATTTTCAAGCATGGCTGGTTGGCAGTAACTGTCTCATACATACTAGGATCTGGCAGAGAAAGCTGAAAAATGAGACAACTGCTAAAAAAATGATTTAACATTTAAAAATGAGTAATAACCTCATTCTATTTGTGCCAATCATGCGGTTTATGAAATTCTGGGACTGATGATCTTACCAACAGTAGGCTGATTGAAACACCATGGAGCTGGTGCATGGATGGTCTCAGTAAGAAGCCCATGTGCCTGGAATTAATTTCGCTCAGCTGGATGAAGCTTGGGGCACTGAGATAATACTGTTTTACTTCTGGTTTGGGGAGGTAGAAAAGGTTTTTGGGAGAGGACAGTCTTTCAATTTTTGGGTTTGAATTGGTACCTGTAAGGTTCATGAAGATGGTGCATGCAGTCACAACACTGGCCACTCTCAAATGCATGACTTCTTCAGCTTGAGTGGGCTGTGAATATAGCATCGGCTACAAAAACTGGTGATCTCTTCTGAAGATTTTTAGCTCTATATTTACTACAAAGGAAGACAAACTCAGTTGTTTGTGCAATATTACAGTTAAACTTGCCTAGCTGGTATTATTATATAGATATCCAACTGATGAGTCCTACATACACACACACTAACACCCTTGTGTGCAGGATAGAAAACTTACAGGATTGTGATTTTGAAGACTGGGCATGTATAGATGCACTAAGAGCTAAGCATCAAAAGATTTTGACATTTTTTCTCATGACTGCCTACATGACTGCCTGAGTGCAAAACTGGTGATCTCTGCTTTCTTTCACCCAGATTCAGATTCCAGTTTTCTTTCCCTCTCCCACTCATTCAAATCGATTAAGATTTACCTAATCCAAGCAAGAAGACAGTCCCTTCTTCTCAAAAATACTGGTCATGGCTTCCTGCTTTGGAGCTGCCTGCAGTCCTTGAGCCAGCTGGAAGTTTTATGTGTCCAGACAGAAGTGGATGCTACTCCCATGTTTGCCTTTCTCTTTAATGAGTTGTTCACTATATAGGAGGTACAAAGCCCTTTTCTACTGGCCAGGAAAATGCTCAGCCTCAGAGTGAAAACTTTTTATAAGTAATCCTTATTTTACCTAAATGTAAAGAAAACATAATGCTAATCTTCTTCTTGTGCCAAAGGCTGCCCCCATGCCACTGGGCCCTGTCAGTCCTGCCCGCTGCACCTCTGAAAGATTTTGTGATACGGCAGCAAGCCACACAGCATACCTCATAATTTTCCTTACTGGTTGTTATTCTTAATGCACCATAGCTTTTGAATCACAAAGAAAACAGTCACTGTGACAAATACATTTACGCTTTTGTTAGGTAAGGATAGTCCGTCCATAGGAATCTGTGCGAGGGGTTTCAAGATACAACCTTTGTGCCTTCACACATGCAGAAGCCTACAAATCTGTACCATATTTAAAGTGTGTGCATTTTAAATATAGCTATGACTTTATACATACCTCAGATTGCAGGAGGACCAGAGTCCTCAGCTGAGAACTGTCATTTGTTTAGCTCCGTCAGCCAAGATGAAAGAAATGTTAAAATTTACTCTAGGTGTATCCAGACAGAGATGTATTTACTTTATTTTTTGTGCCTATGAATTCCTTTATACACTTTTGTGTATTTTAGATCTATTTCACAGACAAACACTTTGTTTGCATTTGTCTTAAATGGCTTTGGATTAAGGGTGATTTAAATTAAATGAGGTGCACAGCAATTTGTAACATAGGACTGGAACATTCATACAGAGCTGACATCTCCCCTACACTTGTCCAAACCTATAGCAACCTAGCTGTGCTTTCCTACAAAACTATATTCTAGCAAACTCAAACTATCAACTGTAAAAAACTGTAAAAAAGCTCAGAAGAGCCTCAGTACATTTCTTAAAAATGACAGAGCTTTAAAGCCTTTCAAAGAGAAAGCAAAAAAGAGCAGGGAAGAAGGCAACAAGTACCCAGTACCGCACTAAAAAGAAAAGGTTGTCTTAATGTCAAACCAACATCTACTTCTAAGCTTTAGCCACATTCTCATACTCTTATCCTGTCAACACCAGTGGAAATACAGATCAGTGATTACCCAAGGGCACTACCATTTTCCAGCAGAAATAGCTCTTGCATTTATTCAATCTTTTGGAAATAATCCATGGAGTTTGCAAAATTTTACAGTTTACTGCCACCAAGGTCACAGTAACATGGGTTTTCTTTTGCAATCCATCAGGAGAATCAAAAGACAACATATATCATATAGAGAGTATTGCAACATTAACCCCATACAACTGTCCATGGAGATAGCACTTGGTGCTGTTCATTGTGGCTTTATGGCAATGCGCCTTGAGAGTAGCCTTCCAAATCATGCTTGTATGTGAAAGTCATATTGTTTCCAATGAAATAACAGTACATACAGGCTTGGCAGATTCCTGACCTCTACGGTTTTTGACAGACTCCCAAATTTAGGACTAAGAATGTCAGACTGACCCTGTATTTGGCAAGAATAATACACGACCTGGCTTTATCAAACTCTGCCATAAGTCTGATCTCATTTCCATAAAAAAAGTATTAATGTAATATTTGCATTTGTAATCAAACAGAAAATTGAACTGTCCCTAATTTAATTTACTATGTTGGACTTGGAGAATCACTGAGGCTTATACATCATAAAAGAAAAAACTAAATGAAATTGGTGGCACTTGTATATGGCAATATTTCATATCTGTCAGAATACTGCAAATTACATGAGAAAAAAGCATGTAATAAAGTTCTGAGTTCAGTTGTTTGTCCCATACTACTCTTATTGAAAATGCTAAAATTAAGTTGTTGACTCTGCTATTCAAATTAGAAAAAATATCAATGGCTTAATGCTATTATGAATCTAGCAGTATATGGGATAAGACTAAATCTTTAAAAGTTTGCAATGGAGGGTTTAAAGAATCCACATTCTTTTTTTCTCACATTTTCTGACCTCATTTCTGAGTCAGAAGCAGAGAGGGTGGAGTGTAATAATTCTACCCCGGCCATTTGACCAGGCAAGAAGCCCAAGAAAAATGATTTTTCCATATACTAACATTAATAAGTAGTAGAACCCTAAAGTTACTTTTCAAGACTTCAATTATTATTTTGAACTTAACACTGTATAAATTAAATAGTTTCGCAAGGCCCTTGCAGTATGGCTTCTCCTTGTGAATTTCCTTGTGAATTATACTGATTTTGGTTTTTAGGCTACCCAACGTATCATTTTCTTTCACATTTTCTTTATGTGTATTTTTTGATTTTACAGTGAGTGTACAAAATGCTACAGAGTTTCTAGATGGAGATCAGCCAGGTGATGACAACACACACTTTTTGCAGCAAGCTCAACCGAAATGCATGTGACTGGGTTAATGCTGAGATAGATTCATCTTGTTAAGGTTCCTGAGGGTTTGTTCCTCTCCAAACCCTACATGGTACAGCCTCCAAATTAGTGTCCTCCCATGGGGAAAGACTAGTACACAAGTGCTCCTCTCATATTTACAACTCTGCACCAGCAGTAACATTCTGCAGCATGATAGTTCTGACAGCCAATTTAACTGAATCAGCTCCCCCAACAAGTCTTTTATCTGCTGGATTTTTTTTTTTTTTTACTACATTTAACATTTCTGTTACCCTACACTCAGGCTAAATAAGTTATTCTTTAAAAAATCCTACCTTTGTTTCCTACTTCTAGAAATCCACTTCACAGTGACTTTTGAGATCTCAAACGTGCAAAGAGGAGACTATAAGCAAACACCTGATGCTCCAGTGCACAAACTCCAGAGCAAGAAGACTGCTGACCACTATGCCCTGCTTTCCTCAGGGTAAATCCTTTCCAGAACCCTACTTTACTTGATCAACAGCCTCTCTAGCGCACTTTTAATTGCATTTGGACTTACATGTAACAGGAATACATCAATGCTGACATAGGCTTTACCAAAACTTGTATCAGAAAAGAAAGACTCCAAGATAGCAACAAGTATGAATTAGCAATGGACATTTAAACGCTGCACTGCAAATAGAACATCCTATCAGGCCTTTCCAATATAAACGTGATCCAGTGTACTGTACCAGACATTACTGCACATTTTTTAAAATTTCAAATGTAAACCATGAAGAAAATAAAACCGTTTTCTTACTTTCGACGGAACATTTCTGCAAATATGCAGCCAACACTCCAAAGATCGACTGGTGTTGCATAGCTGGACTGAAGCAAAACTTCAGGAGCTCTATACCACAAAGTAACAACCTGTAAAACAAAAATGAACATAAAAGAGAGCATGCTTAGTTACATAAATACAACTTCATAAGTGCAGTGTATACAGCTCCCATTTAGTTTAATCCAAATCATAAATTTCACAAATTAGGGCAAACTGTCTTGGCCAGTGCATAGAAAAGGGCCCTGTAAGGAAAACCTTAGTATAGATAGCTGCAGTGATGATGAGCTGGGAAATTAGACCACTTCATGCCAAGAACAGTCCAGTTCAGGGTACAGCAAAAATACAGTAAGAGAGTCCAGTGTTGGTGTGATATCACTATATCACAGCACACTATGAGAAACACTGACACTTTTGCAACTTACAGGCTTCCAAACACTTTCCAGGGGAGATCTGGATTCTCCTAGAGCAAATGTTAGTCTACTTAAAGTTCTTAAACTTTTGTGGACCCCTTAGATGTAGTCACCAGAGCCAAACTGGAAACAAATAAGCTAAGGAATGACATGGGTTTACCCATAGGACAAATCAGAAACTTGTCTGTCCTATGCCCTTCATAGTCTATGTATTATTTTTTGTTAAAGGAATGGGGTTAGCTCAAGTGTATGGGCCAAGATGGGTGAACATGTCTGACCGTCTCAAAAGTTCTTGCTGAAGAAACAACTTTATTTTTTTTAAAATCAATTTCATATAGATTAAGTCAATCCTCAAAGATGTTCCTTATGAAAGGTATTCAGTGCTGCCCACTGTGGCTTCCTTACCCACTAGAGGTACCTCAAACTCAGTTTTCAACTGAGCAACAGAGCATAGGGATTGCTGGCAGATTCCTGAGCTTTCTAACTGTGTGAGAGTCTCTGCCCATGTGCTGCTGGTTAGACCAGCAGTAACTTCTCTCAGAATTTATTTCCGAATGACACACTCTTTTCCCAGGGACATAAGCCACGTAAAGCGTCTGCTTTTAGGCTGTTCTTCTCCTGGTGGTCATGTTGCAACATCTTGTAGACATCCAGTGGGAATTTTACTGGTACTGCTTCATCAATGTACTTTGATGTGTCCTGCATATTGGACCCACAACAGAGATGGGACAGTTTATCCTTTTGTTTCCCACACGTAGACCAAATACAGACAAAGCTGACTGTATCTTCAGTGTATTTACAGAAGAACCCAAGGACCTTCTTCCGAGTCCTGCCTGATGTATTATGTTGATGGAATATAATCTCAGAGCCATGGGAGTATCCTGCTCCTGAATACAGTTACAATACAGCCATAACAACACATGATCATCAGCTAAATAACAGTATTTTCTTAATGTGTGCTATAATTTAAACCTCTGACTATTAATCTGGGAGCATGGAGGGTCTCAGCAATTATTGCTTCGTTTCTCCTAGAGTCACAAATGTTGGAGATACAGCATTCAGAAGGAGCATGAAAAAAAGCAAAAACACCGAAAAGGAACAAATGTAAAGACAAGAACAACTTTAAAAAGTACGTTAACTAGGATAGCGAGTTCTGAATTTCAAGACCAGTACAAAGAAATGCATAAGAAGAGTGGTTTTTTTTAATGATAACAAAATAATTGTCTTTTAAGCAAAAATAACAATGGAAGTAATCAGCCGAATTTGCTGGTCAAAGACAGCTGAAACAAAAGCAAATAAAACATTTATTACAATCATTACATGCCATGACAGCCTTTGGAACTTCTGAATGGCTATTGAAGGGAGGTTCACGGATATTTGCACAAGTGGTCATATTTGCTAACAGTCCTCTTAAACACTTTGATCTCTATTCATAAAATTTGTCTTTGAAACAGTTCAATAAGACAGTGCAAAGTACTGCACTGGCAAACCAGACTTCCAGGTACCTGTCCACAGAAACAGATTCCTGTGTGGAAGTTGGGCATTATTTAACTTCATTTGTCTTGTTCCTGATTTGGTACCATACAGACCACCGATGCTTTTTCCAAAATATTTCTCCTGATAAAAACCAGGAAAGTTTCTTCAGAGATTCACTCCAGGGAAAGAAGACAAAGGTACAGGAGCTTAGGGATTTTACTGGAGCTGCCCTATCTGAGTCACATGGATTTCCTCCTAAAACACATACATATTTTTCCTGATGCAGATATAGCTCTGAAACTGAACTGCACTTCTAGTCTCTCAGTACATTTGTGGAAAAGCTTACTTAAGTGCTGCTTTGAGAAATTAGATATAACAATTTCAACTCATTATTGTTTGTCAGTGGCTGGGTGCGGCGTCAGAAGTAAGAGCTTTATGATCTCTGATCTGTGGGAATACCACCAAACCTCATGATTCCTGGTTTGAGATCCACATGGCTCTTCTCACACAGAATGAAAGGGTGCTTTACTTTCCCCAGTCCCCTCAGCCCTCCACAGTAAGGCTCTGCACTCTCACAGGCAAAGGATTAGGGGATGCATGGTTGTGTCTGCACAGTCTGAATACTTCTGACAATGTATGCTCCAAACTGCAGTCTGTTTTCCAGGGAAGTTGCTTGTTTCCAGAGAAGACTGTTGCAGCTCGTGGCCAGTCCCCAGGTGCTGGCTCAGGGGGCACAGTGCTGTGTTCAGAAGGCTGCAGAAGCGTGCAACACGTTAGCTGCTTCTCCCACGTGACCACCTACTGGCACAGTTCCCCAGGCGTTTGTACCCTGCAACACCCCATGCACGCACACACAGGGGCCTGGACATTTTACTTCTGAGTAATTTGGAAACTTCAGCCTTTTAAAATATATATATATATTTCCAAAGTCTCACAGTTAAAATTCCAGCAAATGCCTGATTGCCTTATAGTCAAAGAGGAAGTAATCTGTGTTGAGCTGTTTTGTTACAGTTCGTCATGACTCTGTAATTATAAAAGTGACCAAGTAACCTTTGTGGTTTGTAATAAGTAAGTCTGTGCTTCAAAATGTGAACCTGAAAAGAATCAAAATATACTGAATGTCAGTCTGCACACAAGTAATGCTACAGACGAATCCTCTAGTGGTCAGGGTCTTCTGAAAAGCACAGAATGATGCAGATGATGCAGTGGTTTTGACAGAGTTTCACACTCTCTCTTACCATAGAAACCAAGAAAATATTTGTGGACATTCCATTAACATTTGCAGATAAGTTGAAATGAAAATTATTCTGAACACAGGATATGGTGAGACTGAACAACTAGATCATCATTTCCTCTTTAACACAGTTCTGACTTAGAATGAAAAAATGCTTTGCTTAGGTAAGCCACACCACCAGTGAAACAGGCTCTCCCTGAGAGATACAGCACTTGATAAAGAGCTGCTTGATGAAGTCCCATTTTTAGGATGAAGAAACCAACCACCTTCATTGGCACATTCCACTGTGTCTGCCTCTCCTGAAAGTCTGAGAAACATGTCATGTGGCACATGGTGATTTCTGTAGGAAAAGGAGTTCATGCACACATGCTGACAGAGATCCTAAATTCAGCGCAAGACTCCTGAAAACTTGAGAGGTTGTAGGCTTTAGTGACCATGTCACATCTTAGTCCTCCCATCAAATAAGCTTCCCTCCTTTGCCTCCTCCTCACTTCTCCTCACCCTGCCTGGTCTATTTTGCCCCTCTCTTACAACAGCCAGATTCCACCCAGCTGACCCCTGCCTCCTGTCTCCTCTCCCCTGCCTCTGCCTTCATACCCCATGCCAGTGTCCCCCCTGACAGTGTCACTCAACATGACCAATCCACTCTGTTGCTCATGTGTAGACACCCGGGTGGACTCAGCCTGCTGCCCCACCACGTCCCATGTGCTCTGCCTTCCCTCACATTCCCTGTCTGCTTCCTTCACACCCTCAAACTCCCTGAATTTCACACTGTCCCCTCTTTTTCCAACCGCCTCAGAAGGCTCCTGGGTCAGATTAGCTCCTTTTTTTCCTTTAGCTTCTCAGCCCACTCTGCCTGTCCTGAGGATACCGTATGACATTTGTATTTCATAGTCTGATCAACATACAAAAGAGACTGAGAATAATTCATACACTGGAAGGAGTACATACTTAAAGGAGTAACTATGCTCCTTTTCCAGTGCATATTTGTGTTTTCACTACCCAGATAAGATGGGATGATGCGAGATAAAAACGATATCAGTAGCTGCAGATCGCTGGTTCTAACAATTTAAATGTCAATAGATTAAGGCAGCACTTCAGGATGAAAAGAAATGAAATGTACATCTGAGAGGTATTAGAAAGGAAAAGGACATCTGCAAGAGTCTACTGAGACTGTGTCTGACCCCCTAAAGAAGGAAATGTGCTCAGTGAGAAGCAAGGGGACAGCTGCATTTAGAGTCAGAGAAGAACTTTATTTTGAAATACAGCTTTCTCCCTTATTATACATGACAGATTTTGCAATCTGGGATCATCTAGCCCCAGGAGTTTCAATCCTGCAGTTCATGGTACCTGTTCCTGATGAAAAGTCAAATTAGTGGTATCTGCTCACTAGCAAAGTGAACATAAGACCTAGGCATTGTGTCAGTCTCATTTAATTTCCATTTACTTTACAGAGCAGATTTTAGCTTTTGGAAAACTGCTTAAGTTAAATGGATCTCACAATACACAGCCCTTTCCAAATATAGTTGCTGTCTGAATAGCATACAGTTCAGAAAAGACAAACAGAGGTTTAGGGATGGGGTTCAGTAACATAGACACAAAAGACTACATTTTGGTTTGCCACAGACTTTAAGTACAGACCAGCGCTCAGTTGCACAGCTACAGGAACAAAGCAGGGATCAGACTGTAACACAGAGGCTATGTCTGTGCTAGGAAATTAAATGGGAAGGGAAATGTTCCTTTGGCACTGAGACCAACAGGCACAGAGTGGCCTATGTCCATATTATTAAATTCTCAGCCCCTCAAAAAAGGTGCAAAACTGCTTATTGGGAATGATGTCTGGTCCATGCTTAACTGTGCCTAGGAACTGTCTGGGGAAAGGCCGGTTGGCATAACTTAAAACCATGCCAGGAACTATTCTAATAATTTAGCAGTATAGACAATTGAGCTCCAGTACCCATGAACGCTTCCTGGCACTCTAGTCTACTAGTCAGTGAGTCACACTGTCGCCCTGGGTCTTCCTTTCACTCCAGAGAGAAAGTGTTTTGCTATGCTTCCCTCACCCCTGCTGATTCAGAAGGGGCTCCAGGAGGGCAATGGGGTGGGGGAGGCATGGCCCACTCCTCATCTCACCCAGCAGCTAGTCTTATTTTATCTTGAGCATGTTGTACAGGTCAGATGAACGAATGCTGCAACTGCAGTTGCATTCTATGAGGAGAATTTAACTAACTGGCCCACAGGTAGACATCTTTCTTTTAGACATCTAAAGCTGGATGAGATTAATTCTACTCTAATTAATTCTGAGGGGACTTTGAAGAGGCCTATAAATCTTTTAAAATACTAGTTTTCATAGAAAGCATGCCACAAAGGCAATTAGCAGGATGCTTAAATTCATACAAGGCGTCCTTGAATCCAAATAATATCCTTCCAAATAGTTTGCCTTTGTGATTGTGGTTTCTACTGTACTTCTTTTGCTGCTGATTTTGTTAATTATATTTGCCATTAGACATTGGCTCATTTCATTGCTTAAAGCATTAAAGCATTTCAACCTCATGAAAGATTATTTGGAATTTATTTTTTTTAAGTTTCCTAATACGGTTTTTAAACTCAAGTTATTTTTTTCAGTTCTCACTAACAGGGTTTTCACATTATCTTTGGGGCATCTTTCTGACTCCTTTTCATTTATTTTTGTCCTTTCTGAGTAAAAATGAGGGAATATAGCTAATTTATGTGGTAGTATCTAGAATATAGCTCTTTAGTGTTGCTTCATGGTCTCCCAGCTTTACTTCAGATTGTTCAGGAGGATTCAAAGTGGAATCTTTCCAACTTCATTATGGAACTGCTACTGCATGGCTTCTGCTTCAGGTCTCAGACTCTAAAATGAGTTGCAGAATCCTCTCCAAGCTTTGTAGAAAATTTCTCCTTAGCTGTATAACTAAGCCTGATACTCGTCACAGACTAGCTGGGAAGGACAGAATTACAGATGACTAAAAATCTGGGCTTGCAGACTTGTATACTGATTGAAACCTGGCTTTATACTCCACTGTGGAGAGATTCTCTCTCCCTAATACACCTCCCTCTTGCTTGCTGGAAACAAAGCACTGAATCTCCACAGAGTCTGAAAAGAAAATTTGTAATTTCTTAAACGAACCTGCTTAAAAATGGCTCTGATCTGACAGTGTAACATTACTTAAAATGAAGTCAATGTAACATAAAAAATTGCTTAGGAAGAATTTGCCACCAAGTCCTCCAAGGACACTGCAAAGACCAGTAGGAGCAAAGCACACCTGTGTCATATAGGGAAACTTTTCCTATGTGTGTGTTCCAGGAGACAAGAGAACGGGTAGTCTGGGGTATGCTGGAGGGGGGAGCAAGGAGAGAAGATATAATGAAGGAATGGAGGGATGACGCCCCACTGCACCCTGCAGCACATCACACAGCAACCTCCAGCATGGGGAAGGAGCTCTTTGAAAACCCACCTGTCCAAAAGGTGTAATAAGGCCAAGATAGGTGATGGTAGTGTAGGCTTTTTAGCCTTTGTACAATGAATTCAACACATTCCTCAACCCTGGTTTGAAAGAGGAGTGTGTCTGCTTTATGTGATGGGGACTGTTTTACAGTATTTTCCCATCACTATCCTTAAATCATTTGCTGAGCATTATGCATTTATAAAGCAAGTCTGGGACTCTCTTTATCTCTGAATACCTACCTATTACTGTTTCTTCCTGTGTTGGAGAAGGTAATAATCACTAGATTATAAAATGTGCTTTAGTTTTCAGGGATAATTTCAGCTCAAATAATTATATTTGTCTAATCACTTTTTTGAGTAGCGGTTCTTCACTACTGTAACTGTTTTCAGTTCAATTGCAGAGATAGGTATGGCTGAAAAGAACATTTTTCTTAGAAAAACATGACTATATTTTGTCTGTTTATAGAAACATTAAAATAGTTTCCCTTTTAAAGTAGAAGTGTACACTGGCTTTTAGAAAGCACTTTATTTTCTGACAAAAGGTTTAATATACGTGAAAATTACATTCTTTCAAGTTCTGTGCATCTCACAAAGTGAACATGGTAATAGCAATTTTATCTCTTTATTCACATTTGACTCTATTTTAGGTACAAGCTTTATTAACTGCTTTGTAAAAAAACAGAAGAATTGTTATTATTTCATTAATTGTCAAGAAAAAATAACTATTTATAGAAGATGCAAATTCTGATCACATGTACCACCCACTATCATGTTATTTTAGAATGTGATCTCCTCTTTGATGGTTAGACATTTGTGCATTGAAGAAAGCAAGATTTACCATCTACTGCAAGATAACTTGACAAATAAAGAAGCCGTTCATTTCTCTGATACACACCAAGGTAACCAGAATTTTGCTTTTTTTATTTCCAGGAAGAACCACATAACCCAGTGTGATGGTGCTGCTGAAGAATATTTCTAGGTACATCCGTTGTCAGTAGGAGTGCATGTGTGTTTGCACATCATGTGTGCACATAAAACACTAGCAGAAGATACTTTAACTACATCCAGTGGTTTTTACCTCAAAAGTCTCTGTACACTAAGCAGTTGTGTGCAACAGCTACTAGAAAGGAAAACTGTCTCTTGAGGTAATATTTTCAAACATTAGTGGTAATTCAGAACTCACCTCAAAACTAATACAAGGAAATATTTTTCCATTAAGGAGGATGTTTCATAGAATTCTCTGCTGACACCATACAGAGAACGTTTCTGAGAGACTTCCTTTGAAAAGTGTTTTATCCTTATACAAAAAGTAAAAAGCAAAAATACTATCAGCAACACTGCTGTGCCTGATCCAGAGCCCTCAAAATAGAAAGAAAGACTTGCCAGGGTTTGTCGTGTATAAAATCAAAACCAGGATGCCCTTATCTCTGAGCAGAGCAGTCTTCTATGGAATATGGGACACCTCAGTTCTTTAAAGAAGTGGTTAGACTTGCATGCAATGAGGCCTGTGCTGATATAGCAATGTATTTACATATAGAGATACTTGACAACACTGAAAGTGACAGGCTTTTAAAAAGTAGCCATTCTTCAGTCATACTTCAAGACTCAATAATCAAACAAAATTTGTAGACAGAAACAGCAAGTTCTGTCTCAGAGCTGAAAAAACCACAATGGCATAAAGATATAAACACTACTGTCTTCTTACGCTGATCAAGTCACACATCTACTGTAAGAAAGAATTCTGTCCACAATACCAGAAGAAACAAAACATTAAAAAGGTGGCAGCCTGTGACTGTGGCTTTGAATACAAGTCTTGTTCTGGATCTTGGCACATTTCCACTTGCTCAGTCACCTGTTGCTATTAGCTACCTGGGGGAACACTCATATTCTTGAGTACCAAATCTTGGGCCTTGTTCCAGTTGCTTTGTTCTACTCTATGTCTTTAGGTAGCCATAAAACCAACACATCTAGCACCCTAATATTCCCACTGGGTGGCATCCAGTTCTTTTACAGTCTCCCACAGCACTTATGCCCAGTCTCTGAGAAAAGGAGAACATGTAGCTCTAACTTGTGACAAAGACCAAATCATGGTCAGCTGCATGTTGAGATGCCCTGAAGCTGCCCTTGTGATTGCCTGGTCTCTTCCCAAGTTCATCAGACTAGAGAATCTGAGCCTTACCACTTACAGTTCAGCTTTATAATGAAGACCAGCTTTCTAGTGCTACTAGAAAACCACAGAGTCTGGTTAACAGAAAAAGTCTTCCCGCTTCCTGGGGTTCTGTGTTAGACTTCAGTTCTGAACAGAAAAAAAGTAACTAAAGAAAAACCATGAAGGCCACCCTAGACCTCTCTCCCATGGAACTTCGGCCCATTTCTTCAAACCATGTTTAACAAAAGGAGATGATGCAGAAAGAAAATACTGCCTCAAAGAACGGATTAAATACTGCTGGTTCTCCAGGTGAGAGGTTTTAACATGGAGTTTACAGCTGCTTCCAGATGAGAAAGAAGACTGAATTAAGAAGTTTCCAATGAAACATGACCATCAAAACTAACCTGAACAAATGAGTCACTCTCAGAAAGAAACAGTCTATACCATTTTGAGGCAAATGTAACTAATGGGTCGGAGTTTAACACAGACTTCTGTTAGCATCCTGAACTGATGCAGACTACTATGAATAAAACAAAGTTTTACAGCTTGGAAAAAATGGAGAAACTTGGTGCAAAAAACTACTACAAGAGACCGTTTTCAATCAGTTGAGAATGAAACTTATGAACTAATGCCATGATCTGAGTTAATGACCAGAGCTGAACAAGAAAGTAAGGATAAAAATAGCAATCGAGGCCTATAAGTAAGAGAAGTGTACTTGTCTGCATACAGCAGGGTGAACACAGGATATGTGTGCATGAGTGGGTTAGCTGCTGAGTAAGGGCTTACCAGAATGCACAATGAATGCAAATTAAACTCAGCCCCAATTAATGTGAAAATATTTATCCAGATGTCTTTTATCCCGAAAGTCTGATATGGACAAAAGTAGTCTCTGGCACATCTAAAATTAAGATATTTGTCTGAATAATTTAAGAAAGCTGATATGGTTGGACTCGATAATCTTAATGGTCTTTTCCAACCTAAACAATTCTATGATTCTATGATACATATGAGAAATTTCGTATCTCTACTACATTTTAGCTACAGTTGTTAAAAATTCTTGTTGTAACTTTGGGCTCTCTTCACTTCTATGTCCCATCAGCTCCTAGGAGGAGCACTCTACCAGCAGCACTAAGAGCTGTTACCTTTCCCACACAGCACGGTATGGTATGCTGGGAGCTTCTGTAGCACCTGATGTAGTTATCATGCAGCCACACAGCTCTCCTTCCCCACGGCAGGCTGGGACTGTAATCCCCTGTTGGAAGTGCAGACTTGTGATCCTAGTGATACAGACTCCAGTGAGGTCTGAGTAGAGGCCTGAAGGCAAAGTACCAATTTGACAGATAGCCTGGTATTGCATACAGCACAGTATATAAAAAGGCTAGTGGAGCAACATCTGTCAGTGATGCTCATGTGAAGCAATAGCTTACAGTTAAACCTCCTGTATTACAGGAAAACCCAAAAGGAACCCAGGGCTGCAAACAAGGCAGCTTCTCTGCAGTAGAACCTCCTCTTGGGATGCACCTGCCCTCACTGCTTCACAAGGTGCACACTTCAATCCTATTGTCACCATAATGGCTGACATTTATCCCTAAGGCGCAAAGAATTTGGGCAACTCTAAACACTGTAAATACATTCTACATTTGAAATTGAATGCAACAGATTTTACTATGCTTTTAAATAGATGTATGGATTTGAATTGAGGAAAGTAAAAATGTAAGTGATACTACAGAGATGAAACACTTTTCCAGGGCTCCTTGAAATTACATTTGGGAAACCAAACCCTTAAGAAACATCTTTCTTTTTAAAAACAAATGAGAAAAAAGGTTTGGAAATACTTATTTCCACCAAAACCAAATAAATAAAAAAATTGGAACTTTCTGAATACAGATGCAATATGTAGATAGCTGTATGTGTTTATACATACTTAAACATACCACAGATCATTTGAAATGAGTTGAGTTTTGAAGTAAATACCATCAGGACAAGGACTTGCTGCAGACATGTAATTTCATGGCACAACCAAGGACAGAAAGGACAAAAAGTCTAAGGGAATTCTTCAGAGTGTCTGAATCTCACATTTAAGTATCTCTGTGAGCTTAAGACCAATAAAATGCCAGGCACAACCTGCTGACTTTCCAAGGCTATGAGCTTTGTAGGCATCTTTACTCATCAAATGCCTCTTCTTAAAGTGTCTGTGGGTCTGAAGTGTAGCTGGTCACACACATTAGAAAGACCTGTGCTGCAGAAACAAGCAGCCTCATTTCAGCTGAAGCACTACTGCATGTAATGCATATTTAGGCAGACAGATTTCTTAGGTAACAGGATGTTCTAAACAAAAGTGGAGTCCCACCTGGTAAAGCACGTAACTAGAATGATGGTGGAAGCAACATGCATTTCCATCCTCATGAACATCTTGTACAAATGTTATTATGTTAATCTCAAAGTGGAAACTCACCCTGAAGGCGATCTAATTGGCACCTTCTACATCTACAAAGCAAACATTTTGACCACTAGGCCAGGGATTTTTTGGGTGATAGATCTTCCCTTGCCTCTGCTGAAGCCAAGTCACTATTGCCAGGAGTATATGAGTCATGGGGCAAGACTGTGTCTGAAAGTAGCTGAGTGCTTAAGAACAATCAGCTGGAAGGGGCAAGGAGCCGAGTTTCTGGATACTGCTCTCTGGAATGTGTATGCATTTTACATTAGACCATCACTGGATAAAAATAAAAGCAGGCATTAATTACATTAACCAGGCTGGATTCTACTTTGGATCTAGGCAGATTGTATTCCATCTCTCTGACTTTAATGGATAGGATTAATAAAAACTCTAGAAGAAGAAAGCACTCTGTTTTATTCTGTGAAGAAAGAAGCAGCATCTCCTCCCTTGCTACTTGATACAATACTCACCAGCCAAAACTTAGGATTCACAGTACAAAGCGAAGCCCAAGATTTGTAAAGAACCCAAAAGAAAATTTCCTCCACTTATAAACACTACAGGATTTTATAAACTATTATTAAGTATCCAAAGATTTAGCAGAAACGATAAATCAGTTAGTCCAATACTACGACTATGGGTGATATGATTTAGCGTAAGGTGTCTCTGCCCATGGCAGGGGGGTTGGAACTAGATGATCTCAAGGTCCTTTCCAACCCTAACTATTCTATGATTCTATGATTCTATGACTAGGCTCTATTTCCCAATTTTAACTTTAAAGCGTGTATGATTAATTTACATTATTTTCAAGAAGTCAGAGTCCAAGGGAAATTAGTTAGAGATAACATATCGTATCAATTGGATGAAAAAGATCTGAATTAGCCTAGATCACTGAAGACTCTACTCCAAAGTGGTTATAGATTTATTAGAAATATAAATGTTCTATTTGTGAAAATAATGTTGTAGAACAGACTTCCACAGATGATGCATCTCTCTCAAAATTGATACAAAGCATCCTATTCAAGCTAAAGAGATAATAGCTGAAGACAATACAAACAGGAATGTTCAAGGTAATGAGTGCTTTCATGTTACAAGTTCTCATGTCTGAGGGCACTGCATCAGGCTAAAGGACAATGAGATAAGAACAATATTGCTAGTTACTAACAAATAGCAGATAAAAGAGCTCTTCTGGATTCTGATTAAGTGACAGCATTCTACACATTCCTGTGAGTTGAGAAAGTTTGCCTGAGAACAGCAGCTATGTTGCATGTGAAGTACCACTAAACAAGCATATCTCTATGTTTTCAAAATCCAGCATGAGTAATGGCTCTTTTCCTCATCTCTTCAACTTGAACAGAAGCTCCCTCTCTCCTTCTGGACATGCAGGAATAACTTGCTGCACTTCAGTTTCCATTAAGACATATAAATGTATATGCTGAGAGTAAAGAGAAGTTCTGTAGGACTCCATGGCTGCGTGCCAATGTTTACAATCCCCTGGGTGGGAAATGACGGGTGAAAGGCTCTCCATGGCAGGCTGTAGGAGTCTTTGCTGTTGCCGCCAATGACCTTCTGCCTCTGTTTTCAAAGTAGCTCCCTTGTTAACCCCTTCCACACTGTGTGCACTGAAGCCTTAGAGAGGAAACACTTCCTGAGAGTCCAAATCCATTTCCAGGCATGTGTTTGACAGACTTCAATTTCAGCAGTGGTTAAGTGATTGTGGACTAATATATGTGCTCTGCATCTGCTGTTGGAGCTGTGGCATTGAGACGTAATTTTAATAGCCCAGAACTGGGTTTAACTGTTCTGCATGTTACAAAATGAATGTTCTCACCTTCAGGCAACCACATCAGTTTATGGGCACAGGGGTTGTGAAGCACTGGGTTTACTGAGTCTCCAGGAGAGAAGGATACAGCCAATTTACAAAGATATGTTTTAGTTCTCTCTGGACAATAAGTAGCAATGTTGTTCGCTGATGGTGGCAATACCTTCTCCTGAGGTCTCCTTAGGAGAGAAGTGATACTTAAAATTGAAGGCAGGCTGACCTGCTGTTGGTGCAGTGGACCACAAGGGAGCACCTGATGTGGAATGGTGGAATGGAGACCTACTGCTTTAAGAGGCTTTGCCCCACTCCTGGCTGAGAATAAAATATACAATATTCAGGAGATCTCCTCCTGTGTCACATCTCTTTTGCTGCTCTGTGAATCATTCATGGCTCCTAACTGTTCAAGAAGAGTTCTTATAAAAATGATAAAAATGGATAGAGAAAAAAGGCTTTCTAAAATGTTTATTGCAATATGTAATCCATTCTTGAAAAGGAAGAATAAATCAAATGGGAACTAATATTCAAAAACTAGTTTAAATGTTCTACTCAGAGAGAACGTCAAGAGATCTTGCGGTATCAGCCTTACTACCAGCTGACCTTGGACTAATCTGTTTCATAGTCTATATGTGTTTCCCCATCATCATCCTGATGCTTATCCACGCCTTTTCCCCACAAAGATCTGTTCTCAGAAACAATCATTCCATGCAAGATTCTCCCTACATATTCCCTGCAGAGGAATAATAGTTCCTGCCACCTCCAGAAAACTTTCACAGCATTAACAGCCGCATAAGGATAGCAACATTCTACTCCCCTCCATGAACTTTCAGAGAAAGTCCTGTAAATAATATACTCATACAGTCAGGAAATCCTTCGATGCATGGCTCTACAGATGCTGAACAGTACAGAAAAGAGAAGCAGTGCTAGATGCTAGAACTTCTGCACAGAAACCAAGCTCAAGTGCCAACAGCCGTGGGACTGACACAGACCAACAGTCTCTAAAGTTGCTGCATCATTTAAGGGTACAATCCTAAAGGCAGAGAAGGTACAGAACAAGCTGATAGGACCTCATCTATTCTTCTGAGGCAAAAGATGTCATGCATCTTTTGCTAATGAAAAGGTTAATGTTATTAGGCTGTGTTAAAAAAGCCAACTCGACATCATATGAAGGTCTCCAATCTAACTCCAAATATGCGTGTAATTCCTATTAATTTCAGTGGAAGCTCTGGGTGGCTAGAGGAAGACGACTTCAGACCGTGGAATCATTTATATTTAGGTCTATCCTCGGTTTTATTTTTCAGTATTTTAAAAAGTAGGTTTAGAAACAAGGAATTAGAAATAACTTATGTTTTCTAGAAAGTATACAATTCCATTTAAAAACATTATCTATTCTTTTTAGGAAAGTGGCAATCAGCAAAGGAAAGGTATTTTTTTATGACAGAAAATGAAAAAAGAAGTATTTTGTTTATTTTTCTTTTTTGTTAATATCATGAGGTTATGTTGCTGCTGTTTAAAATCATTAATGATTTTGGGATCAGAAACTAAGTGCTTTCAAGAGCTAACAGTAAGATTGTTTTTAAAAGGATACTCTCAGGGGGACTAAATGACCCCTTCTTAAGCTTTTTTATTTACAAAGCATCTTTAAACATCAGATAAACTTTGTTTTGTTTTGGGCTACTGCAAGAAAATCTGAAAATAAAACTTGCTTGAAGAGAAGTAGAAACAAGACTAAAATAACCCATTAAAATAATCCAACAGAAGGAAGACAGAAGTGAACAGCACAACTAGTGAAAAAAAACAGAACAGATTTTAAATCTTTTCAGTTACAATAAGGGTGTTACTGGGAACAACAAAAGAAGCCTCTAGTGCTTCTTCTAAATAACTGAAGTCTTGAGGAGAGGCTGAGGGAACTGGGGTTGTTTAGCCTGGAGAAAAGGAGGCTCAGGTGAGATCTTACAGCTCTACAACTACCTGAAAGGATATTGTAGTGAGTTGAGTGTCACACTCTTCTCCCAAGTAACAAGTGATAGGGTAAGAGGAATGGGCCTCATGTTGCACCACAGGAGGTTAGATTGGATATTAGGGGAAATTTCTTCACCAAAACAATTGTCAAGAATTGGAACAGGCTCCCCAGGGAAGTGGCTGAGTCACCATCCATGGAGGTATTTAAAAGACATGTAGATGTGGCACTTAGGGACAGAGTTTAGTGGTGGAATTGGTAGTCCTATGGTAATGCTTGGACGCTATGATCTTAAAGATCTTTTCCAACCTAAATGATTTTATGATTCTATGAAGTGTTAGTCTGGTAACCTGCCTTGAAATAGATTATGTAGAGACTCACAGTATGTCTTAAAACAATTCTGGGATGTAATCTTCAGGCTGAAAAATAATGTAGAGTACTTAAAAAATAATGTGGAGTACTTAACCATCCTGTTGTTCCTGTTCTAGGACTGGGAAATGCTGTATACATGAATGCTGTATGTTGTAGCTCACAGGTACAAACGTAATTTTAATCAATTACATTTCAGGCAAGTACAAAGTAGATTACTTACCGCTCCCATAATAAGTGATTTATAAATCACTTCTTTTCCAAAGTTTAAAAGACTTGCCTTGTCCTTGACTGGAAAAGGAACCAGTGTAGTTATGGGAAATTAAGCCTATTCTAATTTATATCTTTTCCAGTGAAGTTTTACATATTTTATGATAAATAGTAGCTCTCTAGGTTGCATGACTGTATGATTTTTCATTTCATGAGAGAAAAAGACAAATTTGGAAAGGAATTTTGGTATCAGTAAATTTATGTTGCTAAGCACAGACCCGCTCTTCAACTTTGCTGACTTCAGTGGGACTTCAGGAGTCTCATGCCTGCCAGTGATCAGTAGTTAGCCACACTCATCTCTACCACAGATTTGACACTTTTCTTCATCTAGCATTTTTACACCAGTTTGACGGCTGATTCCCAACTGACATCCCTAATTGTGAATAAATCACATTTATAGATGCCATTAGAGACTGGGAATCGGTAGAGGCTCTTTAAAATGAATAAGAATTAGTTTCCACATGTGGTAGGATACACAATAGTTGGTTGTTAGGGTATGAAGAAGGCATCCATACAGAGGAAACAGCACATATATTAGTGAAAACTGAGTGATTTTGCACCTTGGCTTTTACTGAGGGAAAGAGTCCTTAGAGAATCACATTCCTTCTGGAAGGGAAAAAGCATCAGAAACATCACGTATAACACATTCAAGCTTCTAGCACGGCCTGTTACTGAAGTTACCTGTGTAAGACCCTGTTTTCAGCAGTTTTTAACGTCACCAGCATTCCACTGATTACAGTAACATTTTCCATGCTTGATCTCTCTGGAACATACTCAGGCCTATTGGAATATTTCAGTTGAAGCTGTCTGGGGGTTTTCATGAGTGAGGCTACGGAAAAATACATGGTTCGCCCACCTTAAATTCTGGTGGCCTTCTTTTTGAGACATTCCGGTGCTCTCATGTTTTGGAACAAGGGCTATGGAACTTGGCCTCTATGTCAAGGAGGTGCCTCTTGCCATCCTTTTAAAACTTGGCTCCAAATTTGGCCATGTCATAAATTTGAAAAACAGCACATGCTCAGTAAGGATTTATACTAGTATAATTACTGCACTTTCAGAAGGTTTTGCTTGCAACAAGTATGCTTCAGGCCAGCTTCAGTGGGGGCTCAGTGGGACGTCATGGCATGTCAAACTTTTCACTGAGCGCAGAAAGCCTGTTACTCTATAAATGATTTGTCCCATATTTGAAGAGGAACCTATCAGACTCACCCACAGAGATGAAAACAAATGGACATACCGTGGGAGGAGAGTACGAAAGCCAGATTAAGAGAAGAGATTAAGATATCCCCTTGCTGGGTTGAAGAACAATGAGGAGTGGGAGTGTGTGTGGAGAGCTGAGGTAACTGACACTAACTGAAAAAGAAGACTATGAGCTATGGAGAGAAGGAGGAAAAATGACCAGTAAGATGTGTGAGACTCAGATCAGACAAAAAAATTTAAAGGAGATAGAGGCTGATGAAAAAGCCTGCAGCTGAGAGCAGCGGAGACTGTGAAGTCGTTGAGGGGCATGTCTGGAGCCCCTGAGTGGGAGCACAGACTTCACAGAGGGTTTGGGGAGGGAGCTAGATTTAGTAGAGAAAGGAGACTGGCTGGAGGAGAGGTAGGAATACAAGCTCGTGATGAAGGAATAGCAGTAGTTCTGTGTTGGAAGATGAACAGGAATCTGGGAAATCCACTGGCAAAGCATCCTGCCTTTTTCTAGTGTAATCAGCCATTTATGACAGCCATCCACTACAGCCAGATATTCTGCTAGCTCAGACTGAAGAATCTATGTGACTGATCCATAGGTTCAGCCCTGCTGGTAACCAGCGGGCATATGAATATAATGCCAAGTGAAGAAAGTTAGTTTTTAAATATACTTTTATTTTCTTACGGAAAAGAACTACACATGCACAAATAAATAATGGAATATATGAGTTCCGTATTTTGCAGCTAAAACCAATGACAAAAAAATCTGCCCTAAAACCAAAAACACAAACAAGAAAAAAATTAAGTACCTAATGCCAGGAAGAGCATGAGAGTTGGGAAGTGAAAACAAACCTGTGGCAACAAGGGCCACTGGTCACTGGAAGATGTCCAAGTACATCCAAAAATGCTGTATAAATATATGACAATTTAAGTTCCTAACAATAATTTCCTCCCCATCAGCTGAACTACAGACCTGCTGAAGCTGCAAACCCTGTCACGGGCTAGTGCAGTTGGTTCTCTTCTCTATACATATTGATAGTTTTCACACCAACTTTCATCTTTCTTTGGAGAGGCTGCCTAATATCTGCAAGACTGTTTTACCTGTAGAAGAAAATAACAGCAACCTGTTCTTGTTTCTTCTTTGCTGTGTACTAGTAGTAGCATAATCATTTACGACATTGCATATAGTAAATCAGGAGTATAAAACTTCCTTAAAAAGATGCCAATACCTTAACTGTTTATAGCTAGAAAGGCAACGAAAATAGAAACCCAGTATCAAACTAGCATGTTTATGCAGCCTCCTGTTTTTATCTAAGTAGTAATGCTATACTGCGGCTTTTTCCTAAACCAGATAACTGTAAGGACTGATTTCATTGATGAGTTTAAAAGGGCAGCATTCACTGCTACTGAGGGTCTCCTCCTTGCAGCTGTTGCTGTGATGGGTTGTACTTAATGAAATTTTCTCCCTCTTCCCTCTGAAAACTTAATACCTACAATTTAACATTTAAAACACAGCCTCCATTTAAACATCTCACCACAACAAAAATGCATATGCATTGACATAATTTCATTTCTTGTAACAAAATCATTAGATTCATGCAGCAACAACTGAACTGCTCCATACACAGTATATAGTTAAAACTGCACAACTGAAGCCAAAATATGCACAGCTAAAAGGAATGTTACAGGGGGGCCTCTCTTAGTGAACAAAGCAGGCTCAGTTTGGCTCTTTTTCCCTAGCACTACCACATCCGCACATCGTTAGTTGGAAAATTCCAGATATATGCTGTAATTTTTTGTGCTTTTTTTCCCAGTACACTTGAGGCTTTAGTGTCCAGATGCCATTTTCCCCCCCTTATCTGTCCCTGCTAGTTTGGGTCCTTGCCAGTTGTGGTCAACAATTAATACAGCAAAAGAAAAATACAGTACACTCCCTGGCAACTGGCAGAGGCTCACAGGAAATACCAAATAAAAACTTTATTATGTATTGTTTAACTATTTTGTTTGCCTGTGGGCCACCCTGTTGTTGGTGTAATTTAGAAAAGCATGCTCCATCTGGATGATCTGTGCGCAGGCTCATTGTTCCCAGAATCTGTCACGCACAATCACTGCTTCAGCCTGTGGCCCTCTGCAGAAAGAAGCAAAGGCATGGCAGCTCTCCAGCCTGCATTCCTTTTCATTAGACAACTTGTGACCAAATGTTAGAATAGAAGAGTAACCTTTTAATATTCATGTAATTAATTTACTTTCCCCTTTAATTATAAACCTTCACGTGAAAAGAAGAAAATAAAAAGACTTCCCTTCATGATTCTCCTCCCTCCCCCATCCTTTCTATTTGCTTTTTGGGACACGGAAGGTGCTTGGAGCTTCATTATACATAGGTACCAGTACCTCTGTCTATTGAGAGATTCTCATGGTCCTAATACATCTGTGGGTTTTTACTTTAGGTATTAATTGCACTGGTAAATGGAATAGATTCTGAATTATGATAAAATGGGAAAAATTAAATTCTTTCCTTCTATATGCCCTTGCAGCATCTGCTTCCTGGTCTTAATCAGTGGGGTAATCCATTGAACACAAAGCCATTCTTCTATATTTGAAAACACAATAGACATCTAACTGAAGTTCTCTTTCATAGTAAGGTCAGCATATGACTCAAAATACTGTGTCAGCTGGGATTCTGGCTGTGCAGGCTTAGGTGCACAGGCAGCGCTTTGTCAGTTCTGTCTTCCTGGAAAACAGTGCCATTTTTTTCATCTGAGGTTAGACCAATGCCGGACTGGCTAATGTGATGCAAAAGTTTGCTGCCCGCAACTTCAAAAGTGCATTTGATAGCCAGGGAAAGTATCTGATGCTGTAAGGTCCCACTATATGAGTTACTTTCAGCACACTGAACTGGGGCCCTGATTTCTGTGCGCACAGTTAACCTCTTCATTGCTGCAGACCATTCAAAGGAATCTAGTTGTAGCAGGTTGAAATTCAAGTAAATGAAGCTAAGATAGAAACTGCCTGTCTTCAAGTCAAACTGTTTAAGTTCTCATTGCCTGATTTTGATTGCACTTTCAATAGGCGAAGAAGACATTAAAGACTCTCAGAAAGCCACTTGGCATATCAAAGGATGGGGGCCCAAAAGCAGTCAAGTTTTTTATATAAGATGGAATGGTTTCTATAGCAACTGAGGAAACGTTACTGAACTTCACTCACTTTTCTCTTATTAAATAGGTGCACTGCCATGGTAAGTCTGCAAGTGATCAACAGAGATGTTAGTGGTTTTGATTAGGTCATGCACTAACCTATCATAGGAATGGAAAGTAGCATAAGAGATTTCTGTTGTGCCCACGTGGGCTCAAAGATAATGTAACAAGTCAGAGTGGTTTAGACGAGGGCAAGACTTAAAAAGCTTCTGGAATGTCTTTTACGTAGCTTTAAAATAGCAGCAAGTTGAGTGGGAACGATTCTGCCTGTGAAGCACCTTTAGAAAGGAATAGAAAAAAACTGATGTCATTTGTCATATTAATTGCAAATTCAGGGTATAGTATTTCACATATTCACTGGGAAAGAATTTCAGCTATGTGGCAAATTAAGCTTCTTGCATATAAAAAAGTAGCATCTTCTGTCCAGAAGGCGAAGCAGCAACTGGAAATAAAAGTGAATTCAAACACTCCTTGGCCTAAAGCAACAACAAATTAAAAAAAACCAACCAAGTAAAACGCAACCAAAAAAAAATCCTTGTCATTGTATTTAGTATGGCCTCATTTTCCCTGTTAATGCAATGACTATCCCAGTCTTTTTATGCCTCCTCACTTTCTTTTTGCTCTCTTCTCCTCACTCCTTCTAAGTACTCTACACAGACTGCTATGGATGTGCCATCAAATATACAATATCTGCTGGAAACAAAGATATTAGGAGCTGTGCTAAGTAGAAGTCAAAGAAAGAGATGGGATGGGCTGTATTGTAGCCAGAACACCATAATTTAAAAACATATTACAGTATATTTATGAGAAGTCATGAGAAGATAAAACAGAGGTCAAGCTCTGAAAATGCCAAAAGTCTTCCCTATTTTCACTTCCTGAACAGGTGAACTTGAGTATTATTGCAAAAACTCAGTAATTTATGTGACTTTACATTATATTCCTGAGAGGATGAATCCCTGAGAATGAAAGGCAATATGCATAACTACACACAGATGATTACAAACATCAAAGGAGTGTAATAGACTCACACAAAGAAAACCTTCCTCTGAAGATTAGCAGACACTGTTCAAATCTTTGATTAAAATAATTATGTTTGCTACTAAGAATAATTAATATATTAACTAGGAATTTATCATACTGGAAAAAAATGCTTGGCCATAAATATATAATGTCATAAAATGCCTTCAAAAAGGGCTATGACAGAAAACTAGATCTTGATTCAAATTTGTACAGGTCTTGACAATGATGTTCTGTTCCATGATGAGGGAGCCTCAAAGGAATGCTGGAGGAATTACGACAGCAAAAGCTTAACTGTAGACAAGTTCTTTCCTGATGACAGAACATAAATGCATAGTTTCTCTGAATGAGCTTATTAGACTCACAGGACAGTCCTATAACTTCCCTCATTTTACAGCCTTTCATCCTCAGTTCCACTGACTAAATCTGGAATCCTTTACAGTGTAAATACTGTCCTGGTGCTGTATCTATACATATACAAACCATGCCATGGGAGATTTCCTGAAGATTGTGCTGGAAGCACACAGGAAGAGTTCTGTTGAGCTCCTCACTTGGACAAAGTGCCTATACAGATGCAGTAATTGCTGGAAATACCTAAAGCAGTGTTCAGAGCAGGTCATTTCAGTCTTGAAATCAATGTTCAACCAGGATTAAAGGGCTTCTCTTCTCTGTTTTAGCATGTGCCTTACCAGGAATTATTGAGAGATTTCTGCTCACACCCCTGAATGGGTTCCACAGCCTAAAGGACATGTAGGGAATCCTCTGAAGAAAATGACAGCTCCAACAGATATGATTGTTTGCTCAATACTCATGCTGTCTTTTCAGGCTTCTGGGCTTAATTACAACTACGGAGTTATTCATGTTAGTAATCTAATGTAAATCTAATATGAACATCTTCTCAAGGTACAGGATAAAAGCTTCCTGCCATGATGACTTGACTAGCAACACTGAAAAATAAAATTAAGACCAGTATATAAACTGTATTGAAGTCTTAACTCACTTCAATTTCACAGACAGCAGCAAGTGCACAGAGAGCCTATTTCAATGCATATTAAATACAAAATGCATGGTTCTCTTCACCTTCATCTGTTCCTCAGGATAAAGTAAAAAATGCCTTCCATTTTTTCATACTAGTTATCTGTAGCCTACTACCACTACTTGTGAGGTTACTGAAGGTATACAGGGAAAAAAAAGTCTCTTAGATTTTTAGTATGACTTAAAAAGCTTCAGGTATTTTGCATATTTTGAGCATATGTGCCTATGATATGGGAATATGTTCATAGGTCTCTTATTAAAAAAAATAAAATCATCCCTTGGTGTGAAAAATAAGAAGAAAAACTTACTAGCACCCAGGAGGAAGAGTGACACAATGAACAAAGTGATGTGGAATACTCAATATAAATAAGAATTGCCATCCGCTTATCATGAACATTGTTATTTCTAGTCAGTCTAATAGCTTCCTCAATTCAGTATGAATCTAAGAGGTTTTGGAAAGATTTATGCATGTTACTTGCTAATAGTGTGAGGGTCAGATTACACTTGCAGTGCATCAAGTACAGAAAAGTAAGCTCTGTGTAAGCATTGTAGTTTCCCTCTCAGACAACTTGGTATTTGCACACTATCCTGCACATTAATGATGTAGAGAAAGGTAAATAATAGGTCCTTAATCCCTTCCTGGTGAATCCATTCTTGATAATAAAACTTACTTAAAAAGGTATCATTGCCTGTAAATTCTAAGCACAGCTGTAGTTTTTGTCCTAGCTTTTCTGTGAGTTAGTGGTAATGTCCAAGACTACAGAAGGGGATAAATCTGTGCATACATTTGGAGTTAACAGTGTAGAGCTCCCACTTTCAGAACCGGACGGTTCAATACTGGAGCAGTGCAGTAGTCCATCTGTCACATGTAACCATACATAGAGAATGCACAGAGCCTTCTCACAGCAGAGTGGGAACTCCACCCCCCTTAGGGCCCCAAGAAATCTCTGCAGGATAAATATATAGCTGATGTAGTAAACACAAAGTAGAGCAAGACAGAATTCAGGAAACTCAGGCTAAGCTCAGAAGATGTTTACATTGACTATAAAAATCTGAAAACGGTGTTTACATTGAGAAAGGCTTTCTTCTTTTCTGACCTAACACAGATTATCCAAACTTGTCAAAACCTAATGTACTCACTTTCTAATTTTTAATCTGAACATTCCTGATGCATATATTTTTTATTCACTTGTTTTATGTAATGCTGCTTTTTAAACAGTTGCATCTATTGATGTTGATGTTGAATTTAATTTTATAACACAAAAATGTACCATTTCAGTAATTTTGCAA
Source organism: Pezoporus flaviventris (assembly GCF_033815535.1). Classification (NCBI taxonomy): domain Eukaryota; kingdom Metazoa; phylum Chordata; class Aves; order Psittaciformes; family Psittacidae; genus Pezoporus; species Pezoporus flaviventris. The sequence goes on from NW_026892595.1 coordinate 16,406,098, forward strand.
TTACAGATGTATTTTCATTTTTATGCAGTAATGAATGCTGTTTTAGTGGATCTCAACTGGCTACTATAGTTTTTTAATGATGTACCCAAAGTATTATTCAACAATGTTCTCCAATGTTATTTCATATTCTTGAACTGCTGTAAGATTTTTCATTCACTCTTGCATTAAAAATGCATCACCTGCAAGGCCTTGATAATTTTAATATGTTATTTTGATGCTGTTGTGTTAACACTAGGGAAGAAAAAAAAAGAGGTTGTATTCTACAAAGTACCTGTGAGAATTCTGTGGCCAAGGCCCATGAAATGAGTATCTTATATCAATGGCACTTACAATTTCCAAAGGTCATTGCAGGTCTCTGTATACTCCACTCCTCTAAAGCAGCCTGAATATTTGTTTAGAGCAAGTATCTGTGTTTTTCAAATAGAATGTGAAACCCTGGAATGAGATCCTGGCCACAGTGAAGTTAAAGGGATGTTTTCCACTGAATGCACTGAAGCTATGATTTTGTACCATGGACATTCAGTGACAGTGTGGTGGCTCACCATGAGCTGAATTTGAAGCTAAACTCAAAATGGAGTAATTTTCTTGCTCCATATTTTTTCCTCTTCATTTGTATCAAAGGATTCTTGCCAGCCGAGTGTCTAAACCTGAAAATACCAAGCTTTGTGTTTATAACTTAGCTCATACTATAAACTCAGTTTTACTATAAACTCATGTTTTTCACATTTTCAGATATTGAGGGTAAGACAAATGGCCTTGATTTCTGTTGAAAATTAGACACTGATCCCATATATGACTTGAATTTATCTGGCTACAGTATAGGACACTGACTGTTAATGCCTTGAAATTATGGTTCGAACCATGTTTAGAGCTCATGGCTCCCACAACCCAGAGGAGTCCACACTTAAATAACAATTTTTTTTCCACTTTGTTCCATCTACGTATCTATTTCTCTAGAAAATCTAGTTGCATTTTTTATAAACTGGTTATTTTTTTTTTTTTTTTTCACAGACTGGTGAAAACTAGTTTTCTGGAACTAGGTTATGCACAGCCTTTGGTCCATTTAACAAGGTCAGACTGTTTATTCTTGACCAAATTCTTTCCCACTGTAAAAAGGTACTTTTAAAGGCCACATTCCAAAACCAGTGCCAGTAAGTCACTGAAGCATATTTTCCCACAAGAACTGATACCGTGCACAGGCCCCTCCTTATTTAATTCTTCTGGTCTTTAAATTACATAAGGTGCAGGATATCTTTAGTGTCACAAATCACTTAGATCTATCCATAACTTAGTACCACTGAATCTACACAGTGCCAGCTGTGTCTTTATTAACTTCAATAATCCCTTTCATTTCAAAGCAATAGTGCCTGAGTAGCATCAGACAGCAGGAGAAACAAAAGGACAATTAAGCATAAAATTTAAATCTAAGACAAAAATAAACCAAAACCAAAGTATTAACTGTTGATTTAAAGACATAAACTCTTATTTGCCTTATAAATTGGCTTAGTTCAATGAAGCCATGGTGATTTATACCAGATGAAATATGTGGCTATCATGATCTACTACAATAGCCATAAGAAAATGCAAACCATTAAAGCACTCCCAATTTTTAAGTTTGGTTTACAAGCCGGTTTTCATCTTGGGAAGCCAGACTATAAATATGTAAACAAAACTAAGGAAAATCCCATTTCATTAAAAAGATACATATCTACCCCACTCCTCTCTGTTTAGATCTTATACTGAGCATGCTTAGAGATATGTTGTTTTCTTAATGTAATGTGGCACCCAGACCAATCCAGCACACTAAACTGCACACCAAGATGTTCAAATTTTCCAGCGATCATCTTCTGCATTGTAAGAATGACTTGACTGGTTCTGTTCTTGCAAATGCAATACGAAGCAGAACATGTAAGAATCAGTGAAAAATGTATATCCAAATAAAGCAGGGCTAAAAAGCATCAGTAAATCTTTTTCTGAGACATACTGTCATTGAAATCACAGTACCAGTGATGAAAGCATATTCTTTGAAGTGATCAATTTGCAAGGTAGCCAGAACTGCTCTCCCTCTAAGAACATAAGAAATACCATACATATTACTCTTGTGAATATTAGAAAAATTTACTCAAGTCTTCACACTAAAGCTGTTTAAAAATACAGAATAATCAGGAAAAGTGTGTTTGATTATACTTTGATTGCAACAGAACTGAAAAAGTACCCCTCCCTCCCCCAAATATAAAAATATTCGAAGGTTCTCCTGTCTTTTCAGTGGAATTTCAAAAACTTCAGCATGACTCTATGTGCTCTACATGAAATCCATGCCATGCTCCTTTCTTGCCCTTAAAGAACACAGTCATTGCACTGTTCAACAGAAAGCACTTGGAAAAAAAACCAGAAACAACCAGGTTTCCACAAATGGTCTTCAAATTTAACTCTCTCCCCCCCCCGCCCTACTTGTTTTCCACACTTTGTAGTGAACCCCTAAAAGAGCTAAAATTTTTGTTCACCACCACCTAAGAATTGCCAGGCTTTATGCCAGAGTGAACTAAACAGCTAGTTTGCTTGTTCCATGAAGCCAGTCAGTAGAAGTGGTACTATCACAAAATAGCACTTAGTTTGCATCTATCTCAATGCTATTGATATTCCAAGTGGATTACAAAATGCTACTTAATTATTCTCTGAAAACCATTGCCGTAACTGGAATTACGAGATATTCATACCAGAGAAAGCCTCTTCTGATTTACAGTACTCCAAAAGATGATATATATTGGCAGCTCCCAATAGCTTTCATTTTCAAGCTGATACCTTACTTTTAGGGGTAGTAAGATTCTCACAGACTTAGGCCTTCCTACTGATGTGTGTGACGTGTGTGTGTACGTATTTGCACACTGCTTCCCACTGCTTCTTTTACCCTCTCAGATACCTTCTCAAACACCCCTGGCTCTTCTGCATTTATATTCAGATCTCAGTCAAACCTGCTCACCCAAATAGCTTAGATTCCTAACTGGCCCTGTATGTGTTGTGTATTTTGTGTGGTGGTTATTATTATTTCAGCTATATATTCCAGAAAAATGCTTAATTGCTTTTACAGATTTATCTGAAATGTACCACTGCTATTATGTTTCAATTACACCTCATTTCACCAGGAGCTGTCTCAGCTTTGCCCATATCTTGATGGAATCCTTGATAGTAACGTTCTTTATGACTCACCAAGAGCCCAAAATAATGGTATCAGGATAGGCTTGGGGTGGATTCAGCTCAGTTGACTTCAGATCTAAATACCAGGTAGATATTCACAAGGGTAATTCTTGCCCTTGATGGTGAGTGGAAAGAAGTGGGTACTTTTAGAGTCTGATTCATGTGACCTATGTTAACTGTCTTCTTTAAGTTGAGATGCCTAACTCTTTGCTTCACTGATTAGGAGATCTCCTTTGGTTACTACTAGGCTACTTATTCAGCGAAATTGCTTAGTTAGATGTGTACACTTAGTCAGATGTATCTCACACAGAGTATTTTTATGTCAGGAGATACTCATACAGCCTTACAAGTCCCCTTATAGTTTTTCCTCCCTTGCCAAATTTTCTTTCAACTATTTCTCAGGTATCCCCAAGAAATGTTTTTTTGCTTTTAACAATAATAGGCTGTCTGGGACACAGGGACACATCTTGATAGTTTATACTAATTGGGAATTTATCAGTTCTTTCAACTTTCTTTTGGCAACATGTATATATATTTGATAGGTGCTCAGTGGGGATTAGCTGGACAATGCTGAGCTTACTGTGGGATCTATCTAATGGGTTCCTATTCACCACTCCACTTACTCAGGTCAGCACTGGACAGTAGTTTCTCCAGTACTGATTTCTACTCTCTAATTTCTCCTAACCCTCTGGGACAGTATCAACTCCCCCCCACCTTTTTAAAAGCTTTGGCAAATGATATAAATCACTGAGCATTTTTAATTTATGAGAGAATATCACCAGTTTTTCCTCAGAAAGATGTGAGCTCTTCCAAATTAGGCCAGTTTCTGCATTGACCAAGTGGTTGAACTCTCTCATTCCTGTCAGGAGAATAATGTTTCCTGCAGATCCATGCAGTGTGCATGACGTAAATGTATACCATTAGCTCATAACTAGACATAATGAATGCTGAGGCAGAGTATAGCTTTCATGATGTTGTGGAACACAATGCTCTGTACAGGTGGGTGGCTGTGGAGCTGACAGATCTGTACAGCTGCAAGTTTCTTTAGTGGAAACTCCCTCATTCACAGGCTCTGTGTGCAAGGCAAAAGATCTCTTTTGGAAGCAACTCACTATCCACTAGATCACCACTAGTGATCCATGCCTCCTCCTGTTAGGCAGAACAGAATATATGTCTTTTCAGAGAGTCTCTGCCAGGAATAAAGCTGTTTATGCCAATCCATCTGACCTGCTGAAAGCTGTTTCCATTCAGGATGGAGCTCATGAAATGCACCTCTTTGATAAAGCTGACTATATAAGTGCACATGAAATCTTAAAGAGGCAAATACAGAGATATGGAACTGGAAACAGGCTGCCTCAAGTCATCAAGATTTCCCACTACATCACAGAAATTCATCAAGCTCTCTCTCAGTTGTATTTCTTGCCTGCACTGGTCCTACCGTAGGCTGCTTCAGAATTACAGGTTGTACTCTAACATCCTGTCTCAAGTTACTAAAGTGAGTTTAAGCCAACTACCTCTCATGCCACCATTGTTTTTTTAACTCCTGTTCTTCCTCTCTGGCTCTTTCCTGGTGTTTTTAAGTATCAATTGTATCTACTCTCATGATTCATTTTATTGAATTAAGTCAGGTTCTTCTTGCTTCACAGAAAATATTGTCTCCCCTTCCCCAATCATTAGACAGAAATCTGAACTTCCCCATGTCTGTTCCTGCAGCAAATCATCTCTCAACCACAGGGAAACTGAATAGTTCACAGTATTGTAGATGAGGCCTGATCAACTAGTTGTGGCATCACTATTTTCCTATTTCTAATAAAATATTCTAAATGGAAAAGTCTAGATTTCCATTTGCTCTTTTCATGCATCTAAGCAGTGACTCAGAGCCTGCCTGGGATCTCTGCAGCTTGTTACCAAGCTGTTTGTAAGATCCCCAAAACTGAGGAATTCACCTTGTAGCTCAATAATTCTTTTAGCGTAACGTATTTTCCTCTGGATTTATCTATTTAATTCTAGAAGATGGGAAGTCTAGAGCAACCTAGTTTAATTCATTGGGACCCTATAATTTACTGAAATCTGGATAATCTATACTTTCACTGTTTACCAAATGAATTATTTTTTCATGTTTTGCAGAAACAAATGTATACAGCAATATGGAACTGATCTCTCTAATGCAGGGAGCCAGCTACAAGGCCCTGGCCATCTGCTACCATTCAGCGTATAATAACAAAGAATATAACGTAGTTAAATTAAGAATGGGAAATTGAAGGCTGGACATCAAGAAAACCTTCTGAGAGTGATTATATAAAGGTTTTGGAAGAGGTTCCCATGGGAATGGAATCCCTATTTCTTGGCACATTTAAAGTTAACATGGGCAAAACATTAGAAATGACGTAACAGAGAAAAATCCTGCCTGATTCACAAAAGGACTGGATGATTTCTTGTCTCTTCTGCTTTTGAGCTCCAGAATTCCAGGCCACCAGCACTGAACAAGTACTAAATATTGTTAGGCTAAGAGACATTTCCTCGACTGTACCTGTAACAAGGGGATTTTCAGTTACAAGTACCTTCTACAGCACAACATTGGCCAGTGTGCAGAGACAATTTACAGATGATTCCCTGCCACTGCAAACACATGTCAACAACTCATTTTTATTATATATTAAGCCCTAAGAGCATTTCCATCAGCAATGCACTGGCACCTGCTTTCACTCTGGAATAGCATGAGCTCCAGGGAGAGTATGCTGTTTTCTCTGCTCCTCTTCCTTTTACTGCCTCACATTCAAGTACCATACAGGCCCATGCCTGCGTATTTTGTGTGCTCTGATAAGAGCATAACCTCAGGCTGTATTTTAGTGTTTCAGGATGGTCTGAAATTATGTGGGAACGGTTTTGTAAATACACAGGGAGAGACCTTGTCAAACAATCAAACTGTTTTTACAATCCAGCCCACTCAATTATCTCTGGGAGTAGATGTAAAAACAGACCATTTTAAATCAACAGAAAAATAGTACAAAAAAGATGTAAATCACTGGGTGGGGAAAATGCACTACATATTTTTATATCTGAAAACAGAAAATAGAAGTACAGTCACACAATAGCAAGATACTCATTTATAGTATAGAAAAAATACGCATTAGTAATTTTCTACCTTTCCCCCTTTCTTAACCCCCCCCCACCATTTTTTTTAATAGATTAAGCACAGCTTGTTCTTTATAAATTCAGTTTTTCTGCATCCTAACGCACATTCACCAGATATTTGTATGAAAACTGTAAGCCAGTACTGTACCACTATCTACTGTATCTTCCTAAGTGAAAGAGAAGGAAAATAAAGAGAAAAGGAAAAAAACCATTTCATTTTATCTTCACATCAACATTTGAAGGCCTATTTGCAGAGTGTACATTTTCTTGCACCAATGGAACTGTACTGCTGCAAAATAGTACCAAATTTTACCCAGAGGTGAAAAGGGAATGACTCACAGTGATCCAGATACAATCTCCAGCACTGGAAATCACTGTATTTTTGATTGCTGAAAGCTGGTTCTTACTCCCCTTCCTAAGCATCCTCTGGTGGATGTTATCCTTTGATTGTGCACACAACCAAACTCTGGTCCAGCCCAGCATAAACTTCCTTTGTTCTGATACGATCTGTGCTCAAAATTGTACCTTATGACTACTTTTCCACCAGCACAAGATAAATATATTCTGCAAGGTTGCACTGGTGCAGCTGCAGGGCTGCAAAACATGATCAGCTCACTGCAGACAAACTCTGTCATCACATGATACATACTGTAATGTTTGCAGCTCTCAAAAGGAGTTTTCTGGCACAGAAAATATTCTTATGAGGAGCCAATTTGCTTTTTTACTGTGAAATAATTTACTTTCTTTGAAAGATTAAAAGATAGACTTTTTATGGTTCATGATAAACCTGGGCCTACATTAGAGCAGAGGGTTGCATTCCCTGCATTCCTGACAGGTCTCGAGGGTGAGTTGTGGCATCAGCTGCAGAGGAACAGCACAGAGCCCTGAACCCAGTCCTTGGCAGTAAGGGGGTAAGAAATACTTCAAACATTGATACAGATACTCTTAGAAGTTTTGTTAAAGTCGGATAAGTAGATAAGAACCAGCAACTGGCTCATCTAACGTCTTCAAAACAGTGTAAGTCAGCATCAGCTGCAAGGTTTTGAAAAACATTTCCGCCTTTGTGTTAGTTTAGCTATTCGAGTCCTTAGCTGAAGACTTTGGATGTGGTTTCATAACTGACTCCAACAAATCCAGTGGTGTCTGTGGAGTGGATGACCCCACCTTTCTGCTTATCCTCCCTTGTGCATCAGTGCTTTTAACTCATGTAGCCGCGCAGTGATCTGCATCTACTAATTCACCTGGAAATGAATAACTACTTTTTATGGGGCTCATTTTCAGTCAGACTGCAAGGGCACAACTACCAACGCCAGTGCAAGGGAAGTGATGTGAGTGTGTGGTCAAAAGCAGGGCCATCATTTCAGCAGCAGGAGGAATGCTACATCTACTTATGCTGACTGTGAAATGGCACCCTTAGAATATTATCTCTAGGATGTGTTCCTGAAAATAACAACCTTGCCATAAATCCTCTGTCTGTCTACAAGGGCAGCTAGTACTGCTCTTCCAGACAAGTCTTACAAACTTTAAAGTTTCTTAAGATGGCAACAAAAATCGTCAGTTTTGAAAATGTTCTTACATGATCATAATGCAGATGAATAAAAGAAACTTTTAGTTTCCGAACTTTCTCCATGTGTATTTCTGTATTGCCCTATGATACTGCAACATTGAGCAATCTGGTTTTTCGTTCTCATTTTCATAAAAATCTGAGCCCTCTTAGTGAACATATGATGAGTGAAGTCAACATAAATATACATTAAAATGTTTTTAGTCAGCTGCAGACCTTACTGTCAATGTGCTAATAATGATTTTTGTTCTTAATATGGCTCCGTAGATAAATGACTTATTTTATGTGATGGAAATAACTTTCCTATAGAGTGCTTGGGAAGAAACAGTAAAGATTCCTACAGCTATACAGATGTTAAAACATCAGAGAAGTTCACTCATTTCACAAAGCCAGATACATGGACTTTTTATGCAGAACTCTGTTAGTAGGCAAGACAGATTTCGCTTAAATAAGCCAACCAGTTTAATCACACTGCATTCCTAAATAGCCATAACGTTTCAGCAGCAGCACTGACAAGCTCACCAACACGTATTTTGATCTTATGGATGTCTGTCTGTGACTCATTTTCCTTTTCAGGGACATTTGGGTTGACTGGAGCAATGCACCATGAACTGGAGATTGGATCTCAGATCTAAGGTGACTGGCTCCCTCACAAGAGTGAGGACTCAGTGCATACCAAACCAATCTCACTTCCAGCTTTCAGAGGGAGGAAGACGTATGCTCTAATCAAATTATGTATGAAATAAATTCTAGTGTCACTGTTGTAATTCCATTAGGGCACTCTTTAACGCAGCCCAGATTTTGACTTCGATCCACCAGAGGCAAGTGCTTCATTAATTTCCATAGGTCTACTCCTATGTTTGATATGAACTGCGAGCTTTAGATAGATTACTGAATCAGATCCATCTTGGGATATCCAATGCATCTCAGGTCAAACGTGTGCTGCAACAGACTGCAGGTCTGCTGGAACATACCCAACATAGGAATGGACTCTGCAGGGTGGATTACATATGAATAAATATATGGATTTTTGAAAGCAGAGCATCAGCAAGAGGTGGCCATAAAAATGTGGGGGAAAACCCCCAAATCAAAGCAAAGAAAAAAGAAAGTTGACTGTGCTCTCAACTATCATATTAGCTCAGATGAGAGTTTATATTCACATTATCTACTAACAGGTGGCATTTATTAGAAAATTACAATGCAACAGTGGACAGAAAACAGGAAAGTGCTTGTTCCCTTTTGGAAGAGGATATTTCTATATTATTTTGTTGCTGTTTTTGTTGCTGTAACTGATTTATACGTTTATTTTTACAAAGCAAACCCAGTTAGTGAAAATTATTTTATGCTCCCTTGCTACTATACCAACAAAATGAAATCCAAGTTCCTGCATGATGTGACATGTAAACCATTTGTGCTGAAGTGACTGCCAGAAATGGATGGAAAGATTTTATCCTGAAGAAATACTCAAATAAAATGCTAGTGTAATCTAAAATTATTCACTGATGGCAACTGCACGATTTTTTTGTGTCTTTTTTTAATTATCAGTTTAGCTATTCAACAATCATAGAATCATAGGATAGTTAGGGTTAGAAAGGACCTTAAGATCATCTAGTTCCAACCCCCTTGCCATACACAGGGACATCTCACACTAAATCATATCACCCAATGCTTTGTCCAACCTGGCCTTGAACACTGCCAGGGATGGAGCATTCACAACCTCCCTGGGCGACCCATTCCAGTGCCTCACCACCCTCACAGTAAAGAACTTCTCCCTTATATCCAATCTAAACTTCCCCTGTTTAAGTTTTAACCTGTTATCCCTTGTCCTGTCACTACAGTCCCTAATGAAGAGTCCCTCCTCAGCATCCCTACAGGCCCCCTTCAGATACTGGAAGGCTGCTATGAGGTCCCCATGCAGCCTTCTTTTCTCCAGGCTGAACAGCCCCAACTTTCTCAGCCTGTCTTCATACAGGTGGTGCTCCAGTCCCCTGATCATCCTCTTGGCCCTTCTCTGGACTTGTTCCAACAGTTCCATGTCCTTTTTATGTTGAGGACACCAGAACTGCACACAATACTCCAGGTGAGGTCTCACAAGAGCAGAGTAGAGGGGCAGGATCACCTCCTTTGACCTGCTGGTCACGCTCCTTTTGATGCAGCCCAGGATACGGTTGGCTTTCTGGGCTGCGAGCGCACACTGCCAGCTCATGTTCATTTTCTCATCAAAAAACACCCCCAAGTCCTTCTCCACAGGGCTGCTCTGAATCTCTTCTCTGCCCAACCTGTAGCTGCGCCTGGGATTGCTCCGACCCAGGCGTAGGACCTTGCACTTGTCATGGTTAAACTTCATGAGGTTGGCATCAGCCCACCTCACAAGCATGTTGAGGTTCCTCTGGAATGTAAACCATCAGCAAAGAAAATGATGTTTTCCCTTCAGTAAATATGAAAACAAGTGAATTTTTTAAAGAAGGAAGACATAAAACACTTTTGCTTGCATTTCATGGGAAAAAACCCATCAGCAGCACTGCCATCTAAGGTAAAGCACACATGTTTTCAAAGAAAGTATTATGAGTGTGTGACAAACACTAACAGTTTCACTCAGATCCTCATGCAGGTCCAATTTAAAAGCTGGACAGCCTCAGATCCACCTAGATGCTGTGATCACAACTGTGTGCGTTTATTTCATTTAGCACTTTCTTGTGCCATGATTGAGCTCCATTTCCTTTCTTTAAGGCAGTTAGAAGTCAACAAAAATAGATTTTTCTATTGCTTTTTCTTTCTATTGCTCTTGCTTTTTCACAATCTAACTTCAGATTTTCCAGACAGCCACTTGCTCGTTTACTCATAGAAAGTTAGAACTGAGTGCCCATTTTTCTGCATCAGGAAGAAAAGTGACAGTTCATTAGCTTTTGCTCCCAAATTCTAAAATTACAGTCACATCAATCCACCTCCTTTGTCCTATGGAGCTGCTCTGTTATCACAAAGCCTATTCAAAATTTCCCCAAGGGCCAAGACCAACACTTGAAAAAGAGCCTAACTTTGTACAAAACCAAAAGCGTGCCCCATTACCCAGCATCTGAGACACCCCTGCCTGACCTCCTTCTTTCTAGTGCTGTTATTTCAGACCTGTATCAGTTCTCAGTCTCACCATGGCTGGGAGTAGCGATCTCCACCCTGCTCCCCCAAGCCCACGTAACATTAGTTTGAATCTTTCATTCATTCACTGACAGAAATATTGAGAGGTTTCTTTAAATGACAGCAATATTCCAGGATGACTGATCTGCCAGAAGGATTCTTTAGCACTGTGGAAATAAATGGCTATCAGAGAGAGACTGCTTTGAAGTTACCATTTGCAGTGACCAGAGAACTTGGGTTGAATCAGTTTTTACTGCATTATTTTCACAGCAAGCTCTTTTTGTCCCATCTGAAGGGTTTCTTTGTGAGCAGTGAATGAGGGTGCATCTTGGGAATGATCTGATACTTCAAAAGATGATTCTTGTAGTTTATCTTGCAGTAAGCTTCTCTTCTGAAGGAAATGCTGCAGAGCCCTCGTACTGATCACAATGATAGCACATGCAATGTGCCTTTTATCACTGGACTGTCTGCACTATCGCTTTTCAGTGTAGCTCAGAAGCAAATCCTTGCAAGCTAGGACTTTTATTAATTGATACATAGGAAGATATATGCTGTCTTTTATAATGAAACATTTTTTTCTGCATACACTTCAACTGCTCCTGCTGAAGTCAATGAAAGCTTGCACACTGCCTGGCAAAGAACTACAGTTTAGACTATTTCGGGGACATCAAAATTGAGAATATGTTTAAGAAACTGAAGTTTCTGGGGTTTTTAAATTTTGGTATCCTGAGTTTAATGGAGGGGAGACAGAAGGAAAAAATGCACACCTAGGCAAAGGTAAAAGTTACATTCAGAAAAGGAAAACTGGTGCCCTGTGTCAGCTAATACATATTTACACATTTAGTAAAAGTTTCTAACCAGCACTCATCCTGTAGGAGCAATGAAGACTGACATTTAAAACGACACCATGTTATCACATTGTAAGCAACACTTGCCTATAGGTTTCAGTGTACTGAGAAAAAAAGTTGATTTTGAAGGTGTTAAAGACTAAGTGCTTTAAAACCAGTAGATTTTTAATTAAAAAAAGCCATGGTCATAGCTTCTTCTTTTTTTCTTTTAATAAAATAATGATAAACTAAGCTCTAGGTGTGTGAAAGACATTATTCATGCCTATGCCCATATAATTTATTTGCCATCGGTCATAGAATAATTCAATTATTTTAATACTCTTTAGCATAGCTGCAATGACAGTTGCATGCTTGTATGAACATGGTCCAAACTTGCATGCGGACAATTCCTTAGTCTGAACAACTTGTTCACAGCAGCATCAAGGGTACTAACTAGTGGGTTCTGAAGCATGATTTCTAGCATGCAAGTATTAGATACTTGAGCAATTGCAGAGGAATTCTGGCAATGCTCTCTTACAAGCAGGTCTTGATATGTTTTTGCCTCAGTAGATGCCCTCTATTTCTGGGTCTTTTGACCTTCCTTCCTATGCAGGCTACATGATCCTGGACAAACTCCTGTTCAGTTCTTAGATATTTTTTCATTTTATGCAGAACTTCTGAAAAAGTGCCCCACTGGAAGCTATACAACACTGGAGATTTAGCTTAAAGAATTTTATGGATCAAGAGAAACACTCACTGAAGCTGTTACAGAGTGATAAATGGGAAATGAAAAATTGCAGCAATTCATGAACAACTTTTCTCTCATTTTCTTCAAAGCTCTCTTTTGAGTTACAAAATGATCAACCCTGACTGACCTCAGCAAAAAAAACCTTTCAGCTTTGGATTAGGCTACAACCTACAGGCAATGAAAAAAAACCAGCCCCAAAACACAAGTCTGCATATGTTTTACGTGACAATGATACGTTCCTGTGTTTAGTAAGATGATGATATCATTTGCTGTTGCTTCCTGATTTCATTCACACTGAAGCCAGAACCTAGGCTGTCACAGTTATGTCACACAATGATGGGAAGACTCTTACAGTAACTATTAATAATAATGGAAGGCCAGGTGGGACAGAGCCAAGGTCTAGGGTGAGGAGGCCCTGCTCATGGTGGGGGGGCTGGAACTAGATGATCTTAAGGTCCTTTCCAACCCAAATCATTCTATGATTTTATACTGTGAGCCAGCCTGATTTCTACAAGACAATGTAAAACACGAAGTGGGCTCCTTTCAGTTTCTTTTCTCAGCAGTTCTCCCTTTTCTGTCTTTACTGTAAGTGATACTGCAACAGTAGTTATGATACTCAAAATAGGAAATGGAAATGAAAAAGTTCTTGAGAGAGCAAAATCAAATGACACCCAACACACATGCAGCATGGCTACTCTTCAGTACATGTCAGAGATGCTGTGGCAAGCAAACAGCAGCTGATACTGGGGGCAAGGCCAGCAAGCATGAAAACGGTGTCAGAAAGCGAGAAGCTGGCAGGGCTTCTGCACCAGCATTAAGGCAGGAGAGGGCCAGACCTTCTGGGAGTGAGCTCATATACAAGCCAAGGACAACCAGGAGAACTGCTGGGAGAGGGGCAACAGTGGCAGGGGGCCTAGTGATACTGGAGGTGCTCTTTTAACAACTGCCTTGGGAAATAGCTGCCTCCAGCACAGCACTATTTGAAATCATCCAGTAACATATGGGAGCAAGCATCAAACCTATATTAACAGAGGTAGAAAATCAGAGGCATGACAGTGTGGCATTTTCATGTATATCTGTACATTTTTTCAGGCAAGATACTTGGGGATCAGCAAGACCTTTATCTTAAAATAAATGGATACTACAGAAACTTTCACCCTACCTGTCTGGTTTAATATGCGAAAGATGTCAGTATCATGACAGAAGCTACACTCACAGCATTTCTGAAAACTAGCACATCCCTATCCTTCAGTAATTAGTTATGATTTAATTTAGAACCACTAATCAGTAATTGATTACTTGTACAAAGTAATCACCAGAACTTCAATGCTCTCTGGAAAACAGCTGTGTTTAGAGACACAAGTAACTTCAGTTGCAGAGATAATTTTAGAAGCAGCATTATAATATGGGATAAAAAGCCGGGAACATAAAGAGTAAAGTACACTGGTGCATTAAACGGAAAATAAAAGCCTCAAAAAACTTACCACTGATGTTAGAGCCATCTGAAAACTGTAGATTCGTGCAAGGCCAAAGTCAGCTAACTTTATCTGCCCACTGCTGGTTACAAGGATATTTTGGGGTTTCAGGTCCCGATGCACCACACGATGTGAATGCAGAAAATCCAGTCCCCGAAACAGCTGAAGCATCATATCCTAAATATAAAGAAGAATTCAATATGTAATTATCAAGACAAGGTTTCAAACTAGCAAACTACCTGTCATGATCTGCAAAACTGATTTAATAAATATTGACTTAAATATGTGCATAGGAGATAAAAACAGTTATTAACAGGAGATAAAAACAGTTATTAACATAAAATGGTCAGGATGTTGCCAGAACCAGCTGACATCAACAGATGTCCTTATCAAGTTAATGTATTGTTTCTAGTTGAATTACTTGAGGTTGACTGATAGAAGCATAAAGGCTGGTCAACACACTTAAAAGAAATAGTAAAAGCATGTCTGTAAATCCTGGGACAACTTCAGAAGTATGTTGTCCAAGTAAGAAAAATACACAGCAGCTTTTTGCTCTTAACTTTAAACCACACACCACTTTGCATCTCACAAGTTTATGTTTTATTCTGCCAGAGCAAAGTGAAATTTTATTATTCACTTCATAGGCACAGGATCTGTTTCAATTAGAAAAGCTGTTTAAATGACAAATTTGTCAGGGCTTAACGTTACAGAGGGGAAAAGTTTACTTGGCAAAACTTGTATAGAATGTACTGACTAGGACAGAAAGTACCTAAAGATCAAAGTTTAGTACTAAATCATTGTAATAATAACAGTTATTAAGTAACAGTTCTGATTTTTTTCCTGTTTTGTTATAGCGATGCAATCTTCTATGACATTTCCACAGCTGAAGAAATTATTTCACCTGTACTCATGTGTTCACATTAATCTCAGTCACATGAAAAGAATGAACCAACAGAATCAAAACTAAATACTAGAAATCCCCCTGAATTCCAAACTAGAAGGATACTGTCAACTTGAAAATTATATTTGCAAAACACGCAGTTACATGAAGATGCTGCAACAAGTAAGAAACAAAAGGGATAAAGAAAAAAGTTGTTTTCTGTAAGCATTTGAATTGAGTTCATGAAACTCCAGCTCTGTGTTTGCCAGTGACATATGCCCTTTCTGCAAGCCATGAAGCACGGTGTCTGCCAATCCTGTAATTAGCAACCAAAATGATTTTGGAGAGGTGGATGGCATGAAACATGAGAAAAGGGAAGATGGATAAATTGAAGCTGGTGGCTTTTGTTCTTCTCTATGGATTTGGACACGTTTCAAGTAAATGTCAAGGCACACTAGTAAAAGGAATGATATCTGAAAATGGGTTTAAAAGTACCTCAAAATATTCAACTTGGTAATACTTCTTTAGCTGGATGCACTTCACAGACATCACTATATAATTTAACACAAAATTAGCGCTTCCATGTAAATGTTTCCTGCTATCTCTATCAAAAGTATTATAAAATGCATAGCTATTAAAGCTGGAAACTCTAATCTGATTTTTAATAAAACATGACACATGAAAAACAAAGGCACAATGAAAACAATTTAGGCACATGAAAAACAAGGAGGTGATTGGTGACAGCCAGCATGGTTTCACTAAGGGCAAATCCTGCCTGGCCAATTTGGTGGCCTTCTATAATGGGGCTACGGAACTGATGGATGGGTAGAGTAGCTGACGTCATCTACCTGGACTTGCGCAAAGCGTTCGACACTGTCCCACACGACATCCTTGTCTCTAAATTGGAGAGACATCAATTTAATGGATGGACCACTCTGTGGATAAAGAACTGGCTGGATGGCAACACACAAAGAGTTGTGGTCAATGGCTCAATGTCCAGCTGGAGACCAGTAATGAGTGGTGTCCCACAGGGATCAGAGTTGGGACCAGTTTTGTTCAACATCTTTGTCAGTGACATGAACAGTGGGATTGAGTGCATCCTCAGCAAGCCTTCCGATGACACCAAGCTGTGTGATTGAGATGATACACTGGAGGGAAGGGATGCCATCCAGAGGAACCCTGACACACTTGAGAGGTGGCCAATGACAACCTCAAAAAGTTTAACTAAGCCAAGTGCAAGGTCCTGCACCTGGGCCGGGGCAATCCCAGGCACAGCTACAGGTTGGGCAGAAAAGAGATTCAGAGCAGCCTTGCGGAGAAGGACTTGGGGTTGCTGATCACTGAGAAACTGAACATGAGCCAGCTTCAGTGTGTACTTGCAGCCCAGAAAGCCAACCGTATCCTGGGCTGTATTAAAAGGAGCGTGACCAGCAGGTCGAAGGAGGTGATCCTGCCCATCTACTCTGCTCTTGTGAGACCTCACCTGGAGTATTGTGTGCAGTTCTGGTGTCCTCAACATAAAAAGGACATGGAACTGTAGGAACAAGTCCAGAGGAAGGCCACGAGGATGATCAGGGGACTGGAGCACCTCCCATACGAAGATAGGCTGAGAAAGTTGGGGCTGTTCAGCCTGGAGAAGAGAAGGCTGCATGGAGACCTCATAGCAGCCTTCCAGTATCTGAAGTTGTGTATGCTCCATTCCTGGCACTGTTCAAGGCCAGGCTGGACAGAGCCTTAGGTAACATGATCTAGAGTGAGGCACCCCTGCCCATGGCAGGGGGGTTGGAATTAGATGATCTTA
The DNA here is from genome assembly GCF_033815535.1 of Pezoporus flaviventris. Lineage (NCBI taxonomy): Eukaryota > Metazoa > Chordata > Aves > Psittaciformes > Psittacidae > Pezoporus > Pezoporus flaviventris. The sequence goes on from NW_026892595.1 coordinate 16,422,855, forward strand.
AGGTCCTTTCCAACCCAAACCATTCTATGATTCTATGGCCATTTCTGTATATAACTCTGTGAATGGTAGTAACAGTGGGCTGCTCATAAAGTAGTCAGTATTTATTTGAAGACTCTGATAATGGAGGTATTACCATGGAACTATGGAAGCTGTGACAGTGTTTAATTATTATCACCTCTGAAGGATGGTGGTAAACTGAGAACCTCATTCCTTGGAGCTAATGCCTTTTATTCCCTTTGTTTCCCCAGGAAAAACTGAGATCTGGTAATTTGGTAACTAGCTTACTAGGGTTTACACTTTTAAAAGAAATATACAAAGTGTATTGAATCCCCTTATATTTATATAATTTCCCTTTGCAGTTCAGAAACATGTGGAAGAGCTAGGACTACAGCTCTGCAGGTTTCAGTCATCAGTGCAGTGGAATTAATACATGTCATAAATGCTCACTCTGTGCTATTATAACTTAAACCCCAACAGCCTTTGGATCAGTCTTTCATACGCAAAAAACATGTCAAGAACATTTAAGTACTTGGTTATCTCAAGTTAATTGTTTCACTGAATTTGGGCCAATTTTTTTTTATTCCAAGTAGGCATAATACCAGATTAAATAAGAAAATAATTTAAAGAACTTAGGGATTAGTCAGCAGACCCTGGTGAGTCCCTTTTGGGTGATATTTCTGCATCTGAGTCATTTGTCAAGTATGTAAACTCATTCCTGCAGTTACCAAACATATCAAGAATGTTTTTTTTTCCTGCAACTGATGCGGATTTTGTTTCAACTTTCTTCCTCAAGCTCAGCAAATTCAATCCTGGTCTGCTAGCTGCAAGTTGCAAGCAGTGTCTTCAGTTTCTAAATTCAGAGCCTTCTTCCAGTCACAGGTGAAAAAAGAAAATATTTGAAAATGGAAACAGGTACATCTTTCCCTCCCCACATAGGACTCAAAAGATGAATACAATTTACAGAAGTTCTCTTCACACACAAAAAACAAGATGTGCCGTAGAAAAGTGTACCAGGAAAGTATAAATTTAAGAGGTATTAGGAGGAAGCAAAACTGGGAAAAGAAGCGCTAAATTTCCTCTTCCAGGAAATCCAAAGTTAGTCCATACAGGTTATTCTCTAATATTCATTTTGGACTGTTGATTATGCGCTTTTGCTATCTCTTATTGCTTAATACTGCACATACAAAAAGACCTCTGTTTAAAATTATCTTAAAAGAACAGCCCAAAGACTCATGTGTGTATAGAAGGGCATTTTGATATAAAAAAACCATTTGCTATTTGTGATTCTTTATTGTCCTGTTTTGAAATTCTCAGCCAGTTACGTAAAAGGGCAGAAACCAAAATCACATGGTACAGGCTTACTATTATGCACTTTAAATACAAAATACCAAATTGAGCTGCTCAGAATTTGATTTTGCTTGCACAAATACATTTTCAATATCAAACAAAAGAGAGAGCTTTTAAATTACTCTTATTCATACTGAATCATTAATTTTGTGCTGTACGTAAGTCTAGTCAAAACCCATTAGGCCTCACATTTGGAAAATCACTTCATATTCTCGGTCAGGCACTTGCAAGAAACATCAGACTCAGTCTGGGCTATGCGTTTTCTTTGATACCGTAACTAATATCAGAAGATACTAACCTTTGCTAGCAAATTGGATAAAGGCCATAAATATGCACAAGCCAGATCACTAGCTAATTAAATCAGGATAATTCTACTCATCTAACAGAAAAGCATCCATTTATATCACTGATGATTGCCCAGGACTATCTCAATTACCAAGATCTAGAAATAACCGCAAGACAGGCTTCATGTGTATCAAGGATTAGCTTATACCATGTCTACTTTTCTCTGAGATTTTCTTTGGAAAATTTTTCTTTCCATAAATTGGAATTACCACTAAAATCATATTACAAAAGTTAATTGAAAAATGATCAATTCTATTAGGCAAACAAGAAGATTCATGTCTTGGCAGATTTGAGGAACAAGCTCCAATGAGTCATGATCAATCCTCTACTGACGTCTATCAGATTTCTTCGGATATTTGATGTTTACAAACATAGACACAGAATAGCATCTGTTGTTGCTGATTACAGATTTCTGCCACACTTCTAATATGACAAAAAGCACGACGGTTCTTGCCTGAGTTGAAGATATATACATTATCTCACTGTGATTACTTTCAGATAAACGTGGCTTCACAATGTTTTCCCTTTTCAGGCTACGTTTTCAATGTGGTCTATGCACGAATCTCAAATATTTATTTATAACTCAGTTGAAAACTGAGCTATTTTGGGATACAGTGAACAAATACACTTTCCTTAGAAGCAAATATGTAGCTTTAATTTTGTAAAACCCTCATAATGGAAACAGTTAGGAACAACATTTGTTATGTGAATGCTGCATCTTTTGCATGTTCCACCATATATGGTATCAGTGATGGCATTGCTCAAGTCTGATATTCTCTTAATTTATCAGCATTGAATGTCAGGACCAAATTACAATGAAATTTTCAAGCAACACCATATTATGTCATGAGTGTCATGACATAAGAAGTAAGTCCTGCATATTCTGCCTCTGGTGTCAGCAAAGATGGAGATAGGCTGGGTTAGGCTAAGCAGCTGCTGTCATGCCTCTGCCACAGGCAAGATCATGGCTCACATCTCCCAACCTGGGGGCAACAGGAGCAGAAACTCTTGATTTTCCAGACTTTTGTCTCCTCCTTGTGCCCTCCCCTCTTGAATCTACACTTCACTGACCCCTCTTAACCCTCCTCCAGTTTCTGAACCATAAATCCCTTCCAAGCCATTGGTTTGCAAAATACCATCCTGATCCTTTAAGAGTCACCCACCATCTTGACTACCAGCTACAATATCTGTCAATTGCCTGCAGTAACTTACTTCTTGTTTAGCCAGATTCTCCAGAGTACTCTGCCTGCCTAATCCAAAAGAGGATGGCATGGCTGTCGATCAAATAATTCAAGTATCTACTCCAGGGAAACAGGAACTATGGAGTGTTCTGGGCACTGGTGCAGAGGCACTGGCAGCTGGGGCTGCAGGGGCCTCTGTCAGGGAAGACCGGGGGCTGCCCCGTGCCAGACACATCTGGCTCCAACAGACCCACCAGAGGGTACAGCTGGGCCTGTCAGCCAAGATGGCGGTGCCTCCATGAAAACATATTTAAGAAAGGGTAGAAAATGTTGGCGGGAAAGAGGAGGAGGAAACAGAACGAGTGAGAAACAGCACAGGGAACACCAAGTTGGGAGGAGAAAGAGGAGGTACTCCATGGTGGAGTAGAAATGCACCCTGCAGCCCCTGGAAGACCCGCATGGGAGCAGGTGGATATTCCTGAGGGAACTGCAGCCTATGGAGAGGACCTGTGTTAGAGCAGGCAGAAAGCGTTCGCAGGAAGGAGCAGCAGAGAGTCACTGCGGCTGACCACAGCCCCTCACACACCATGGCCCTGTAGTGCTCGGTGTGGGGGAGTCAGGAGTGAAGTGGAGCCTGGAAAAAGGCAGGGAAAGGTGTTCTCTGAATGCTTCCTTTTTTTTTTTTTCTCCCCTCCTACTACCTAATTACCAATTAAATATCTGTCTTAAGTGGCATTAAACTAAGATCATTTTCCCCAGGGTGAATCTGTTTTGTCACAGTACGCAATCTCCCTGTCTTATCTCAGCACATAACCTTTTTCCTTGTTCTTTATTTTCTGTAGCTGAGGTGGGGGAAAGGAGTCAGTGGCTACGTGGGAGTTCGGCTGTTGGGCTAGTCTATCCCAACACCATGGTAAAGGTACAGATGCTAGAATTGGCCTTGGTAAAGGGGGACACATCATGACGCAACCTGAAGGAAAACACCAAGAATAATACTCCTTCAGAGAAGACCTCCACCCAGAGGTAACATACACATTTGAATGGCTGCTTGTTATATGAAGCTTGCATCTTTCCTCCATTGACTAGTATGTCAAGAGAAAATCTTTAATCAAATTGCCCTTGCTCATGGTCATAGGAGCTCCTAATACCAGAGAAAGTAAACCTCTGGAAATCCACAAATATATATACTTGTCATATCACCAAAGAAAAGGAACACAGTACAGATCCTTGTCAGCTGCAACAGACCCTAAATCTGCACTAACATACAGGCTTTTTATGGCTTTTTCTTTTTTCCTCTTCCTGCTCAATTTATGTGCTAAGATTTGGTAAAACACAGCAATCTTTTGGAATGTCCGAACATTTCTCCTACTCCTCTGCAGAGTATCACATGCACCTGCACAACAACCTGCATCCTTCACCCAGAGTTTCTATCTACATGTTAAGTGTTTTTCTCTTTTTGCTGAACGGAATGAAATGTCCCTATTTTGGATGGCAGATGTTGGGATACTTGTCCTGAACATTTCCTGTAGGAGTGTTTGCATAAGAGACAATTGCAAGTGTAAACAAAGAGGATGAGTTTTAGACAGCAATGTGTAATGCGTCAGGCGACTTTGACAAAAAGGCACACTGCCTCTCACTGAACAGCAGGGCCTTCTCTGAGCAGATGAAGAGCAGGATGAGGCTTCCCTCGTATCCTACAGGATTATACAGAACCCCCAAACATCCAATTCCTTTCAATTTAAAGGGCACTTTTTAAACATGTGGGAATGAAAGTTTAAAGGGTTTTCACATTCTCTGGGGCCTATTTTTGAAGCAGAATAACTACAGCACTTCTATGGTTATACTTTGCAACAAACAGTCAACATTAATTAATGCCAAAAAAACAATGGCATTCCTGAGGAATTACACAGTACAGATACATGAATAGCAAAAGACATGATTAATGTTGTTACACTGAATCTCAGAGGCATTAGTAATAACATAGTGACTCCCTGTTAAATGCAGTTATTTTCTTTTCTAAATCTTGTCCTCACGCTGGGCTGGGAGCCCATCACAACAGCCCATCCAGAATGCCATGACTGCTATGGTGGGGGCAAAGAGGCAATTTGCCACAGCCTATGAAGCTGCAGGATGCTCTTCTCCACGCGGCTGGCTGGGTGCAGTGGCTGGGACAGAGTAAGAAGCAGAGAGAACCCTGCCCTCATGCCCTTTTCCTTCTCTCAGGAGAAAGCTATTCTGTTTGGTCTCCCTGCAGGGCATTCCAAAAAGGGAGGAGGAGGCTGTGCTCTTTGCCTTTACCTAGCCAAACTATAGTCTCTCAGAAGTCATCCATGATCCAATCCAATATATACCCAGTATACAGAGCTCTTCCTCTGACTTATATTGTGTGGCAGTTTATCTCAGAGTAGTCCTATTGTTTTGCATGAAATCATTAACAGGGTAAGGTTCATCCCTCAGAAGACTGCTGTGATATTCCTGTCAACTAAATAGAGTACCAAAAGAATGTGAACTTCACAGCATGTTCAATCTAAATATTTCACTGTTTTGATAAGAGAACAATAAATCCAAATGACCCATTCACTTTGCCATATTAATCAACCTCACTGTACAAGACAAAATGTTCATTTTCTGTTTGCAGAATAAAATGCTGTCCAGAGAGAAAAAAACAGCAAATTCATTTAGTGTATTATTAGGGAACCAATATCTGCCAGGCTTATGCAATTAATTGGTCTAATAATTGCTGGGAGTTTTGTACGCTGCTACCCCAAACGTAAACAATTTGTTGCCAGTTTTAAGTATCTTTAAATATCAGGTAAAATATTTGCATAATTATTTTTGAATTGTAAAATTATTTCAATTATATTAAAGACACTTCAATACACTCAGGGTAGATTAAGGGATGTTTTAAAAGAGATTCTGAGAAACAGTTTTTGATTCATTTTAAACTACTTTTGGAAGACAGAAAGCACAGCTCAGGCAAGTGATTCTGATTATCCAGTTCTTAGGATGAAGAACCCTACAGACATGCATGCTCACAACAGTATTCATGGATGTATATAGGCATTTTAGTATTTTGAATAAACCCACTGAAGTCAATATTATTCATACTAGTCAACTGCAAAAGTATAAACAATGAATATAGTTTTGGTTGGTTGGTTGGGTCTTTTTAATTTGTTTTGGGTTTTTATGGCTAGAACTGCTTGCATAACAGTTTAAAAGATACAATACCTGAAGGACTGGAGTCTCTAAAACACAGTTTTGAAGACTATTTTCATTGCTATTATAACCAGTAAGGTAACCAAGATTAGAAAATTCTAAATAAATTACTGCAAATGTGAACAAGATGCAGAAAAAATGCAAAATTTTAACTGAATTATAAACGTCCATGCTAGTCTTTGAAAAACCTTGAGGCTGAGAAACGCTATTTGCAATGCCATAAGATTATGACTGAATTTTACACAAGGAACTATTTTCCTTTATTGTCATGCTGCTGTAGACTGAATTCAATTCACAGCTACCACAGCAGGTTTAACATGTTCCGCTCCCTTTGCCTGCACTCACCAACTGTCCCTTTTAAATTAGAAGGGAACCACTGGATTTTTACTGCCACAGGTGACCCTGACCAAGCATATTTTGGCATACTTCAAACACTACTCAACTGCCAGTACTCACCCGCAGCAAAGGCAACATGGTTAAGACAAGACAAATGGCTGCACCTAATTGTGTTCAAGGAACTGTTCTGAATAACCTTATGTGTGCCCTCCTTAAAACAGAGACCTGCATTAATATTTTAGAGGTCTTGAAAAGTGTCAGTCTTAGTACATGTCTGCTTTACCAGTATCTTAATATTGCCAGATTTGCATACTGATCTCAGTATCTGTGAAGCAAATCCAGTATGTGAAATGTGTACTTAACACCTGCGGGACACATTCATATTACATGTGTATAAGCATACATGTGGATGTATTTAATTTCAGGCAGATCAATATTAATTTAAGTGTCTGTAAGTCCTCCCACACCAATTTCTCATTTTGTAGCTCAACACCTCTCAAGTCAGTTTGCAATACAGATCTTTCAAGTCTGACTTCATCAGCTGCAGTTTTTCGTATTTGATGAGAAAGACTTGTGTGGCTGAAAGGAAACCTATACAACTATTGTCCCACTTATTTTCAGTGATTCAGTGTACCAAAAATTCCAATCAAAGTGGAATTACCAGACATGCAAATGAAACACATAACATTTTCTACCTGGCTCTTGGTATTTTTTTAAGAGAAAATACATGCAAATTAAATGAGAACAGAGGGGAATTTTCGTTTAACAATTTGACAGAAATTAGCACATGTGCTGTACTGTTACCAAGACCTGTCCTGGCTATGAAATTTTTACAGCAGGTAAATGTAACTTTGTGATCAACAATCTTTTTTAACTGCTCAAAACTTTCCACTCTTTGTGCCCAGTAGCAGACACAGTAGAAGGCACGGCTCTTAACTGAATTTATCAGCTTTTCAGCCTGGAGAAGAGAAGGCTGTATAGAGACCTCATAGCAGCCTTCTGGTATCTGAAGGGAGTTTACAAGGATGCTGGAGAGGGACAATTCATCAGGGCTGTAGCAATAGGACAAGGGGTAATGGGTTTAAACTTAAACAGGGGAGATTTAGGTTGTATATAAGGAAGAAGGTCTTTACTGTGTGGGTGGTGACGCACTGGAATGGGATGCCCAAGGAAGTTGTGAATGCTCCATTCCTGGCAGTGTTCAAGGGCAGGTTGGACAGGACCTTGAACAATCTGGTCCAGTGTGAGGTGTCCCTGCCCATGGCAGAGGGGTTGGAACTAGATGATCTTAAGGTCCTTTCCAACCCAAACCATTTTATGATTCTATAATTCTATGGTCTGAGCCTAGATAAGCAAAAAAACAATTATTTTCCCCTGTATCCCTGGATGATATCATCACAGTTATGTACATCCCCATATACTTTGTGGGAAACTTTCTCTTAAGCTTTTCATAAAATTGTACTTGAGACAGTCTCTCACAGCTCAGTCTCGTTGTTACCCACTCTTTGATTCCTTATACAGTCTGAGAACGAGATGAGGACTAAAATGAACCAAGAAAGCCCCTAAACTTTTCACTGGCTCACCCAGTTGGTTGAGACTTGAAATACCCTCTGTGATTTGTATGCATTGGCTCTAAAGCCCATTTTGGCATTTGGCTGGTGACTGACAGCTGTCAAAATTTGGTATCTAAGCATCATATCAGATCAACTGGATTGCTGGGGCAAAGCTGTAGTTTGAATTCTGAAGTATACTTCTAATGTAATTCCAGTTTCTTTAATGGTCACTGTACTTGACAATGACTGATGCTGTGAGCCTCTTCTGGGGTAAACCCCAGACTTTCATTTGACTAAGTCAGCCTATTCTGGAGCACTCTGTACACTCCCCTATCTCTATCAACTCTCAGTAGAGCATAGATTTTTGATTGCTTTTAATAGTATACACTTCCTTCTCTCATCCTCGGACATCATTGTCATTTCCTCTTCATAGGCTTTGCTTCTGCATTCCCAAGCTGTATTTTGGGACATCCTAAGCATATCACCAGTTGTTTCAATCCTTGTGGAAGCTCTCCTGATGTAATCAGAGAAATAAGTCCACCCAGAAAATCCACAAGGCTGGATGAGACTCCTTTCAATTACTTCAGTTTGCTTCCAGGAGGAGTTCACAGAATCACTGTCTCACTCCTTCCCAGAATCTACAAACTACAGTACATTATCAACCACTGATGGACCAATTCTGTGACACTGGTCCTTACAAGGAAAGGTACCAAGAAACAAAACCCTTTCCCTGGAGGAGAACACTGCTCAATCAGCACTACAGCTGTTTACTAGCACCTTCATGACGCTGTTGGTCACAATAACTCTTTAATTTATTCAGACTCTATTAAGGTTTAAAAGTATGGCATATGTTGACAGCCAACACTCCTCACTAACAGGAAAGACACATTGCTGTGGGGCCCAGATCTCAGCTTCTCCTTTGCTGCAGCTGTCTGTGGATAGCAGCTAATTGTATCCACTTTTTAACCTCGAGGATAGCGTCTGGAGGGGACCAAGTGCCACAAGCATACTTTTTTTTTTCCAACGGTCATTTCCTCTCTGGTGTAACTTGCATGACAGCATGTGACAAGCAGAAATTAATGGGGACACTGCTGTGCCAATACCTCTTGAATTGCTTTGACACTGGCTGCAGGCTGCCTGCTTGGCCACCCAGCCAAGACCTCACATGAAATGTGGCAAGGGGCCCACAGCTCTATTCACTAACAAGCCAGCTGGTCAGTGATTAGAAAGCTGAAACAATGCTGTGCACATACATCAAGAAAAATGCTTTACAAACAGCTTTGGACTTCAGAGGTAAAGTCTTCTAGAAGAGGAAATCTGTAAATTTATCATCTGGGGACTGCTACCTTCAGCTAACACTACAGATAACGTGGAAGGTCCTGGAAGATGACTGTCCTACACTGTCACCTGAGCAGAAGAAGGGCTAATCTCAGAACAAAGACTAACAACACGCTCAGTATCATGTGCGAACAGCTTAGACCACATGGATTGTGGTCCAGAGGAGCATTCAAACTATGTAAATACATAGAGATTTATGACAGACATCTCTTCCTAATGGTCTATCAACACCTTAGCAAGATTATTGACATTTCTGCATAAATTCTCCCCGGATTTGTCTGCAGTGTAGCATCAAGAAGGATGAGGTTTGTTTATACGCTGATACATAACAACAAAGGATGAGACTAGAAGCATCCCAGGGGATTTGGATGACCAGATCTCCTACACCCAAGGCAGCTTTGATCATTTCACCAAGCTTTTTTGAACAGCATCCACTAAAATTCATAGGTTCTTTATGAAACACCTATGTGGCAACAAGAAAATAAGTCATGCTTCTTTTGAACCATGAAAAAAAGCAGTCAAATGGATCCTATAGAATAGAAACCCCCAAAATCATTTAAAATCAGTAGGGCTTGGGCTCCTAATTTTCATTGCTCCCTTGAAGTTACAAACTCTGTCCAGCAATTTTTAATTGAAAAAATTTGTTTAAACTTATCACCAGCATGCTCTATTACCTGATATGCACATATCAGGACATATACAGATACATATGAGCTCAAGGCACTGTAAAAGAGGCTGGCAAGACAGCAGCCACTTTGTGAATTAGAAACTGGGGTTACTGTAGAGTTTGGACTTTAGGCCTCATTAATTTTGACTGTTTTCATTACAAAAATCTCTAGGAATTCAGCATAGTCATGAACAGCACTTGCATGCTAAGGAAGAAGATGGCTTTATATTAGGCCCAGCTAAAGCCCAGTGAAATCACTGGGACTCTGTCCATCAGTTTTCAAAGATCTGAGTTGGTCTCACTGCTTTTAAATACCTCCGTTCTCCTCTCACACTCATCAGGTCCAGGAAGACCTTCAGAAAGATGCAGCCAACCTTCTCTGAGACAAAACTGTCAGCATGACACCAGACATTGAAATGCAGCTATTCTCTAGATTTAGACACTCCTTTAATAAATAGTTAACAGTTTTAATTAAAGATGTGAAAGGAAGCAGGAAGACAATCTCTTCCAAATCCCTCCATGGAATACATAATAAGTAAAGCTCAGTTTTGCACTTTTTAGAAGCCACTCTTCAATGATTTTTTTGGTTGTAATGTACTTGCATGGCAGAAACATTGTGATGCTCATCAGTGCCGTACAATGGCTCAACATCAGGGTGAGTTACTACCCGAGCTCTAGTTACAGGAATTCATTTAACTTTGCTGCCTCTCCTGCTCCATATTATAAATTCAGGGATAATGGTTAACTACTTCATGAGTGTTGCAAAGATTAACTGGTTAATGTTTATTAAGTATTCCAAAGATTTAGAATTTGCTTTCGTTATAAAGGCATGACAACCTTGAAGAAAGCCAAGGACAAACACAAGAAGAAAGATTTCTTGGATGTAAGTTATGGCTGGAAATGGGCTTCAAGAAAGAGCTGAAAGGGTACAGTGGCCTACTGGAACCAGCTTGGCAGGAGCCCCAATCCAAGACTTGTACATATAGCTTTGCAATGCTGTTATAGCATTGTACGAATTGTCAAAATAGGGATGAGAATCTTACTGATGCCTTAGCACACCTAAATCAAAAGTAGGGAACAAGACAATTGTTTTTTTTGACAGCACTCAGCAGATCGCGTTGTTCTACATATTCACTGTAGCAATTCATTTGCAATTCTATTATGCTGAATTAAAAAATCCATAGCTCTTGAGCCAAGAGCATTACAAGGGAAACAGGCACTTCATCCTACAGACAAGCCATAGTGAAGAGGTCTTGCAAGAGGAGCCAAGTGCACAAGACCTTTTGTTTTCACGAAAAGCATGAGAAATTTGCTGACAGCACCAGACTAGGGGAACTACTGCTCATTCCCTTCCACTCACATGGTCCATCAACTTTCTCCTTTCTTTTCTTTTACAAGTAGTGTTTACTTTAAAAAGCAGAATTCCCTACCTTTTCCTTAACTTCTTTCTTTCCTCCCTTCATGCACCCTGTTTCCCTTTTCTGCCCCATCCCCAGTTCTGACCCTTCTCTCTTTCACTGCACCCCATCCCACTCAGCCATCTCCTCTCCCACCAAACTCACTCTCAGGCCTTGTGGTCCTACTCCACCTCTTTGGGTTGCTGCCTCCCACAGGCCAGGTGATTACCAAGCAAGCTAGGTCAGCAGAAGATGCCACCTATTAGCATTAGCGGCTCATCTCAGATTTCTCATATAACAAACCTTAACAAGTAGTGATAATGCCAAAGATTTTTGCTGTGCCTGCAGTGGTGGGAATGGTCCCACACATCTGAAGAGTCTCTCTGAAGTTCCATGGGCCATAGCCCCTCCAGTTCTGATCAAAATGACACTGATTTACATTAGTGTAAATTAGAGTAAACCTTGCCTTGTTTTTGTTTGAATACTTGACTGGTTCTTAAAAAAGCAGGCATCTTCGACACAATGAGTGAAGAGCCTACTTATTTCTCAGTGTTAGGAAAACAGACAAGAATCAGCTCTGCTTTGGGGATGAGGGTGAGGTTTAGGCATAGAGGGAAAGGTGTAACATGAGAGTCAGTAGTCTTCCTGGGAGGGGGGAAGATTGCCTCCAGTATCTTTTGAAAGTAAAGTGTCACAAATGACGCACGTGACAAATGCAGCTTGTGACATATTCATCATTGCTTCTCAAAAGGGTAACTTGTGACAAGCAAAGAAGTATGCTGTTTATTATGTAAGCCAATCTGGAAAAGAAAACTACATGTCTTCTTGTGTATCTTCACTGCAACCATTCACAGAAAACCTATGAGGATGAAAGTACCTACAACCTAAACTGGAGCACATACGTTTGCGCTTTGCTGAATCAGGCCCTAAAAAAGTAAGTCTTTTGTTTTCCCTATCAACAACAAAATATTTACAAATTATGCAATACAATATCAAATTCTGCATTATTCCAAAATGACAACAAACTGTATCTTCAGAAGGGCAAGTGAGAGAGGATAGGGATCACTATCAAAGGACTTCTGTTTTCTTTTGTTTATTAAATAGCAACTCTATTATTTACTGCAGCTTTGCAAGCTAGTGAGCAGCTGGGTATAACACATTTCCATGCTGTGTAACCTCTCCTTATGCTTCGTTAGATTCCTTATCAGGACCAGAAGAAAAGAAATCTCTCTGTTATGCTTTTCCTGTGGCAAAGGAAAAGACAAGATGATGACTTTCCAGCTCATTTCACTTGTACAACATTCTCATCAATCACCATGGGGTAGGTCTTTGTTATTTTCACTGAAGGACTGTTCTTAGTTTTCTGTCACAATAAAGCATGACTCCAGTAATTAGCAAATCAAGGTTACCTCCACCACATTTGCAAAAGAACAAAATGCAAACATAAGACTAAAGGTACTTCTGAAATATTTTCCAAAGCCCCAGTTTCACAGACATAAACCTAAGTTGAAATAGGTCTAAATTCTCTGCACTGAAATGAAGGTTAAAATCTGAAACACTCAGAGTAGTTGAGGTAAGGAAGCTAAACTAACCATTTCATCAAGAACCAAAAGCTTTCTGCTTGTTTTGCGACTTTCTGCTCCAGAAACCAAGCAAAGAAACTGTGGTTTATATTTGTTTTAAACTCCCTGTCAAGTATGCATCTCTTTGCAGTTTTGGTTCACTATAGCCCACGCAGTTTGGCCTCTATTCCCCTTTTCCTAAGTCTTCAATAAGCCCTATAAACATCAGTAGGAATTACGTGAGCAAACAAAAAACAAGAAAGGGATATATTCTAATCAACACAAAACCCTAATAAAAAATGCTTTCTAAGATGGTTTCTCCTCCTTTAACTTCATGTTTTTATATGTCTTTTCCTTTTTGGTCTCTGTTGCTTCTCACCGAAGGACAGTTATACACAACATACTATTGTAATAACAAGCATATGGCTCAGAGATCATTGTTGACTTTCTCAAGTCTCAAATTAGACACTTTTATTTAAAATACATGAAAGACATCTGTATACTCTTTCATTAAATGCATTTTACATTTGTAACATCCTACGTATTCTCTTGGAACCATTTCCATTAAAATGCCGACTCTGGGTTTGGATAGCAAGCATTTCCTTTGTAACACTGAGGGAGGAGTATGTTACTGTCAAAACTTCTCTCTAAAAAGTCCTTGCTAAAATATTCACCCTGCTTGTCAGAACAGGAATATCTGCAGCTAATTCCAAATGAAAGAATATTTTAGAATGAATCATAAACTAGATGTCAAAAAAAGGCAACACTGCCATTCCAGTATCCCTTCCCTGCTGTAAAACTACACGAAAAATGACTCTGTGTTTGCACGCACAGAATATTGTAACATTTTGGAGCCTTCTGAGATTCCTTAATTGTAGTTATGCAACAGAACTGTCATATCCTAAAACAAAGGACAAACATTCAGCAGCTGAATTTACTGGCTTGGAAATGAAATGCTCTTAAGAGATGGTTAACATGTCTTCTTGATTATTTTTGGCATTTTAAAGTTACAGTGCGATGCTTCCTATTGCACAGACCAAAGAAGTGGGACATTTCAGAAATACTTAGAATTTTTATGGCGGTTTGTAAATTCACATATTTAGCAACACTGAAAACTGCTGAGCAGTAACTTTGTTTGCAATTAAGCCACTAATTTCAATGCGCCCTTTATGGTATAAGACACTGTTCAGTATTAATAGATATAATGTGACATAATGTTATAATTTGCTGGCTTCTAATGAGCTGGCCACAATAGTAAAAAGCAGCTGCTTCTTTTAAGTGGGTATTCTCAAGAGTCATGATTTTCAAAGAAGGCAAATGGGAAAATTCTGTGGCCAGAACAGTTATGGTATTAACGAAAAAAGAAATAAACAAACCAGTCCGTCAAACCTGTGATCCTCCGTAACCCTTTTCCAGGACTGAGTCAGTTTACTGCGATGAGCAACTATGACACACTTTTGTGAATAGTCAGGATTTGGGGTCCAAAGGCACAGACACTGCTTACACGTAAGTTTTGAGGGAAGACTACTTCCTCACTCTGACAAAGCATTTAAACACAAGCAAATGCATGTTTATGACTAATCTGAGACTACAGAAACAATGGTTTCAATTCTTCTTTAACCCTGGAATGTATCAGGTTATAGTATAGGATAACAACCGATTCTCCTGTTAGCTCCTCTAATTCAGTCTTTCAACCCACTTCTAAAGCTGGAGCAATCTGTTTACATAAAATTAAGCAGAAGCTTAAGTGCTCTGATGGAGCAGAGCCTCTGCTCCCTTTGGAGTTTCTTCCTTAAGGTCTACAGTTGAACCGTAAGGTTCAGGTATATATTCCAGCATGAGTTTAAATGTTTTACGTACACTGACATCAGCGGTAATATTGTATAGCTGTAACGATAACAGAGAAGAAGAACCTAAAATACTAATGTTTATGAGTCTTTGGATAAGGCTTCCAACCAAAAAATTACGGACAAATTTGATCTAAGAGCTAAAGCCATCGTAATTTGCTCTTAATTGCAAACTCTGGAGGAAAACAAATGAAAAGCTGCTTGCTAACTGATGCTAATAGCACTGCACGACATGCACCCCTGGAGGAACCCGAAGAAGCCCACAATTACACGACAGAAGAATTTGACCAACAGTTGCGCTCTGGGGTACCGACATGGGCAAATATTACAAAACCATGTCTGTTTTATTAGAACTACAAAAAAATTACTCATTTTAATTTCCAAATATTTTCCCCTGCTGTCGCACCAAGAGCAAGCAACAAACAGCATTTCTGTTATTTTTCTCGCATTTCCATTCTAAATTTTCTGTCTTCTGGCAGCTGACTGCAAGCTTACTAGTAATGTGTGTCGCTGTTTAGACTTATTAAAAAGAAGGATATTCTCAAAATGGAAGAAAGCTCATTTTATCTCACTTTGAAACTTGAGGAACCTGTAACATGAACCATCCACTGATTACAGAGCACTGACATATGAAGGAAGCAGTTGTGTAAACGTGTGAAGTGGCTGTGGGGGGGAAACAGCAGAGCACAGGAGAAGCACAATTTTAGACAAATAATGCTGTTGTAGGATCTGATTATCATGAGTCACGGTTAACAAGGTATTGTGTAAAGGCCAGCCAAAAAGGAGGGCCTATTACAGTGAGTCCTTATACAGTCAAGGGTTTTCATGCAGCCTCTTCCATTAAAAGCTTACAAATAATATGGACAAGACAGACCCCAGGTGGAGAAATGGTGTGACAGTTCCATGACATTACTTTTTAATGGGAGTAGAGTCAGTTAGGAGGGAATAAGCAAAATGGAAAGAGAAGTGATGGACAGAAAAATTCTGGAGGGAGGGAAAGAACCGAAGATTGCTATACATTGTAAATACAGAGTGGAAGTGAGGTGAAAAAATGAAGATGGAAGGGAAGGATGGAGGAAAGGGCTGGGAAAAAAATGCGATTAGCACAGGCAGAGAACACAGAGTTAAAATCACTGAAAGCTCTCTGAGTGTCAGAGGTTTTAGCTTTGGTTGCTCCAGCAGCTGAGGGTAGCTGGCTGATGCCACTGGCTGGAGCTTCTCTGCCCTTTTGTCCCTGACAGCCAGAGGGTGGGAAGCTGGAAGGAACCATGTGTGTTCTGATATCTGCAAGGGCAGGTGGGATGGGGGGTCTCCAGGTGACTCTGATCTGACACACTAGGTAGGACAGAGAGGCGAGGCCTCAGCTGCGTCCCATTTTATTCCTTCCCTGTAACAGCCCTCATTCCAGCTTGGCTGTATCTGATAATGAGCTGAAACATAAGCCTATAGGATGGACTCTAGGAATCAGCAGAAATACATGTGTGCGTATTATACACGTGTATGTGTATGTGCAGTACGCCTTCACGTGTACACATATAAAATAAATAATCTACACCAAAGCACTCCCTAGACACAGGAGGAGAATCGGTGCTATCCCTTCTGTGTTCTTGAACTGTTGATTATTCTCTAAGCATCTGAGTTGCCAGTTCTGGCCTCTTTTGGCTCACATCTATTTTGAGATCATGAACTTCATAGACAGTGGAGTGATGACCATCAGGGTTCCCATTCACTTTCTCCCACTTGCTCAAATAGCAACATTCTTTCTGCAAATATGCCAGAGGACTTTTACAATAATTGTATGTATATATGTATGTCTTTATGTACCTACATATATATAAATAATTTTTAAATTCTTAAAGCTAATTTTAAGTCGTAGATATGTGAACATGCAATACAAAACAATTCCACCCCATCCATTTGCACGGGACGTTGTTCTCTGGCATAAGCTAAATACATCTGTTACAAAGGAAAAGAAACAAACTCAACATATCTTGATTAAATCAGTGTGCCAATAAAGTAACATGCTTCAAATTAATTTTTACTGCGGGATGAAATAACCTGCCTATTCACTGGCATATAAGCAGTGCATGTAGCTAGTGTAAGAGTATTAAATTTCTCTTGGGGTGGAATAGAGAAAACAGTTTTATAACACATAACTTGTTTACTATATTATCTTCTATCAGCGATGAGTTGTCTGTGGCAAACTTCTTAATTATTTTACACTACAGCTGGATATATGCTGTGAATAAATATGGACACTATGTGAATATTCTAGTATAGAGAATCTGAGCTGCAGTAACTTGGCTGAGTTGGCTGAGATGGGAAATTGAGTTGGCTATCCTGGTGCAATGCTTCTTGTCCCAGATCAACTGAGTTCAACCCTTAGAATCTAGAGTTCAACAAGAAAAAATACATTGGCCAGGTTTCCCAAGTATCTGTCTTGTCACAGTTTGTGTCATTTGGTCTCCCCTTCCACATTAAGTATAAAAGTTCTGAAAAAGGGTGAAGTATAGCTCTGTGGATATGCAGAAGCATAGGTGCCTTATTTTCTTCCAGTGCAGAAACTGGTAAGAAAGTGATTTCTATCTGCCCCCAACTTTTGTTGATCAAGAATGGCTCTTCAAACATCTCCTCTTTATCTCATATATGCTGCAATTCGACTTTCAAATTACTTGTCAAAAATGACATATGGGTTGTAAGAAAAGTTCAGAACATGGGTAAATCCAGACATTTCAGTCTATTGTTCTGCCACCGCTTTACGTACACCATAAGTTGCAACAGCTTTCTCTTAATTGCTTTAACTGTGGCATCTCATCTTTGATGAAGAGAAAGATTCTGAAAGCAAGAGTGATACTTCTGCTGATCGCTGAGGTAGGATTTACTTGCAGAGCAAGTTGTGACTATACACCACCACTGAGACAAAGGAAAGCATCTTGAAAATACTCCCCCTTCCAAGGAGTGGCCACAAGCTCACTGTGGAACAGTACAGCACTGTCTCTGACATGCTGCCTGCCATGTAGACCCACTTTTACACCTGCTTGAGCATTATCCCTACCTCATGATCTCTTTCTTTCTTCAGTGGCATCAATGACTTTTACATAGCAATTGCTACCACACTGATGTTCCAACAGCAAAACTGCAGTGCGACGAACAATCCAAGAGCATCTGCAGAAAATCTGGAGCAGCAGGATCCATAAGCTTTCTTTTTTGTATCACATTAATGTCCAGCTCTGCAGAACTAGCAGAAATTAAATGAGCTGATAGCAACATTTCACTTCCAGTGTTTGTAATACTGGCATTTTGCAATGATTTGATCATAAATCCTGCTCTACCAAAGGCTCAATCTCCATCCCTGCCCACAATTCAGAATCTTTTCAGTTTCTTAATTCCCTTTGACTTTCAGAATAAAGATGATTTCTGGCCCTCCATCTATTGAAAACAATAGCTTCCTTCTGACTTCAGAAAGGATGTGTCCCTTAGAGCTGCCTTGAGAGTTTGGGCCATTGAAACAAAAGTAGGTTGAGATGTCTACTTAGAGTCCTTGTTTGACATCTTTTCACAGTGACATTTCTAATTCAGTGTCACTGTTTTGAAAGGCTAAAATTATTATTTCAGGCAGGTTGCTTTCATGAATTATGCCACAATATTGCTTGACTGTCTTCCAAACTGGAACAACTGAAAAAATGTGAAGCGCTCCAATGATTTTAAATCACTCTAGACAGGACAGAGTAATTGAAAATTATTGGAGTGCCTCACATTTTTATGAGCTCTCAGTTTGCAAGCAATGGAGGTAGTCCTGGGCTATAGCACTGTAAAAACCCAACTACACGTTATCATCAATTTGAATTTGCAGGAATTTGAAGATATTTAACACCACCATAATTAAAATCAGAGGCTGTACACTGACTGTATGGGAAATAAATGACAACACCCACAACAGAGGGAACCACTACCCTTTGGAAAATATCCTCTTTTTAAGGTTTAGTTCCTCTAGAGTTGTCACTTGTGCAGGGCACCTGCTGTCTCTCCTGCAATCCTTCCACGAAGCAGTCCAAACCCTAGCAATACCATAACAGAGAAAAAAAAAAAAAAAAGATTTATCTCACAGTAATATATCAGTTCAGTCCTTTTGTTTTTCATGTCTTTTTAGTGGCAACTCTTTCATTCATAATACAGAGTCCAAACAAAATTTACTGCAAAATATTCCACAAAGAATGAGATCCTCAGCAGCTGTAAATGAGCATCATTTCACTGAAGCTAATGGATTTATACCTCTTAGTATCAGTTTTGGGTCTGATTCATTATTTTTGGACTCTAAATTCCTCACTAAGTTTTGCTTCTCTCTTTACAACAAAAGTACTGACAGGAAAATGTTAGTAACAGCTCTTATTCTTAGTATCTTTCTTATTAATTTGAGTAGGCTCTTTTTTTTTCAGTTACTTCTAACTTTGATGTTGTTAAATATGGCCACACTCTGAAGACTCACAGTACTGGTGAATCTGTTTTCCTGGAATATCTTGTGCTGTTTTCAGAATTGCATGATTGTGTGACATCTGCTCCACATCTCATACGTGATCGAGCGGGTAGGTACAGATGGCTGATGACTCACCTCACAACACCGAACACTGGTTTGCCTTCTGAGAAGCAACATCTTCATATTAATTTTGTAAGAGTCTTGCAAAGATATAACTGGTGTGCCTGGTTTGATAGCAGGTAACGTAAGTTACAGGAAATGCACAGGGATGCAACAGCTATATTTATTCTAGGACTGGGGGTAATACTTTAAAATTCAATGTATGGGTTACTATCAGATAAATCCACAAAAGGAAATTAGGTTCACTGCTGTACTTTCTCAGTTTTAGGCATCTAAATAGCAAAACCTGGATCACCAAATCAGAATGGAGACCTAGGTTTCCTATGCATAGGAGAAACAGAATAATATCCACAGAAGCAATTCAGTAGGAATCAGGAAACGCCAGATAAAAAGATATACCTTTGATTTGTCTGCCCTGTTCCAGGCTGCAGGGGAATACCATGAAGATTCACAGATCATAGACCTGAGTAGAAGGACATTCCCAGCTCTTGTAACATCCCACGACAGATAAAGTATGCACCTGTGCTGTTATTGGAGATGTTTGTTCTGCTCCCTCCTCTGTGGACTGTCACATTGAGACAGGCCCAGCCCAGTTAGCATGTGTCGCTTGGGTAGGCTAAATTTTGATCAGTTGTGAGAAAACTACTGCAAGAAGTCACAGCTTTATTTATAATGACATTACCTTGTAAAGGTAACTTGCTTCATCACTAAAAGGAAAGAAATAGGGTAACAGTTTGGTATCCCCTCTTATTCTTCCAGACTCCTTGGCCAGCAGAACAAGATGACTGGGGGGAACTCCACAGAACAAGACGACTGGGAGGAGCTCCAAAGAGCCATTACTAAACCACTTAATTTACAGCTCTATATACCAAGTCATCATATGCAAATTTAAAACTAAGTACTGTTATATACCTTGAAATAGCTTAAATCAAAAATCATCAACTTGATTGCATGCACATGATTTCCATATTAAAAATGTAATTAGCGTTTTAACAAACATATCCAAATCCTTCAGGATCAAAAACCCCATGCCAGCCTCACAAGCATCACCTCAAAATGCGACCACCCAGCTTAAGTATGCTTCAGTCCCAAAGACCAACACATCAGAATGCTTTAGTGGCCTGTTAACATTTTTGTTTAAGACTTTCTGTGGCAGTGGTGTCATTCCCATTTCTTTACCCTTATGTCAACTAACAGAAGTTCCTAATGAGCCAAGTCTCTCGGATGCTCAACTGCTAATGCCATTAACATTACCAATGACCTGTGCATGACTAACAGCTGTGTCCTGAGGAAACTGAACTCATACCTTCCATTTCCACATAAACTGCCCTAATGAGTGTCCCAGGAAGAAAAGAAGGGAGGATACGATGGCTAGAGAGGAAAGAAGGAAGACGTTGTCATTGCCGATTCTGATTCATGCCATGTGGAACATACATTAACAAGATCTAACAGAGGAAGCCAGCAAGGGTGAGAAAGACTATAACCCAGTAGCTATAAGGACATATTAATCAGATTAAGGACTTGGCCACAGTTCCCTTTTAAAGGTGAATGGCATGTCCATGGGTATTTGGAGTCCTGTTCTTCATCCCTCTAGTATACTCCATGAAAAAATAGTGGAAGTGCTTCAGCAAAAAAGATTTAAAATACCACAGTCCAGAATAACCTGGAACTCAGTAGCCAGCTTTATAACCAAAGAAATGGATTACGGCTACAGGCAACAGGGAGAGGAAGTGAGCATGTCTGCACTACATCCTAGGTAAGTATTCCCACTAGCAGGCAATGCCTCAAAGGGCAACTGCCCCTCTTCTATCACTTCATGGGCACCTGGGGATATGTTCCTAAAATACACTGTATGGTGACTCCCACTGCAGGACTTTAGATATTAGAAAGCATTGCTGAGCAGCATTAAGACAAAAGCTTTAGTTACGTTCAAATGATGGATATGGTTAGTTTCTCTGAACAGCTAAAGTCCGACTACTATCTGCTAAACATAAAGCAAATCCTTAAAATGGTACTGATGTCACTTATATTCCTTGACAGTTGGTAATTAAAATCCCCGCATGCCCCAAACCAGCAAAAGCTAAGTCTCCCTCCCCCAAATGCTATGTAATGATGGTAATTAATTCTCACAGAAAAGATCTTTTGGGGCTGATACTTCTCTCATAGTAATTTTTTGTCATTCAAGTTCTACTAACAACTGTTGAGTTTACACCATGGTGCCAAAGAGGTATATTAGATCCTTCAAGCTATCCAGAGCTTATACGGCTCATTTGGCACCTCTTTGTTGCTGACACATGCAGAACTTTAACAGATGGTCTTACAATACTGGCAGTTGTTTTGTACTGTGCTAGTGGTGAGGGGAAATACTCTACACAAATTGTCTGCAATTCTGGAAAATAAATGAAGTACAAATCCATATTAACCTCAAAAGCCAAACTATAAAAAGTCAGATTAGTCATTTAATGATGTATGTGCTCTGGGTTAAATGCTCAGCTGCTGCAAAATGGCAATATTTCCCTGCAGCCAGGAGAACTATACTTTGCTTCAGTTTCTATCAGGAATATCCATAAAGACTGTATCATTAGAAAGGCATTGAAATGTATTAGGAATAAGCCTTGAAACCCTTCCTCATGTGATCAGCCCTGAGTATCAGCTAAAGTACCTCCATAAACTGCATATTTTCACATAAAAAGTGAAGCAACATGATGCAACTTAGGTTAATCAAATCTCTCTTTTTTTCCCCTGTGCCAAACAGAATTCAAGAAATGTACATCAGCTACTGTGCAAATGTTGAAATCAACAGCAACGACGGCTTAAACAGCAATTTTATGTTTTTCCTCAGACATTTAAAAGGAGCGGTATGTACCACAAGCTGAATTTTACACTCACTCATTTGGGTTGAACTAGGCAACTGTGCGTGCTGAACAGTGCTTTCCAAAAGTAAACCAAACCATTTCCCTCACTAGTGTTTCACCTCCACGAAATGTATGTTCGTAATTATGTTTTACAGTCTACTAGTGCAAATTTATAACAGGCTTTTAGAAAATCACAGATGTTTTAGTCCTATCATCACCTCTTCTATTCCCTTTAAATGAAACATAGCTTGAATGATACTTAAAACTGACATTTCAGAGGCCTGGTCATTCAGTTCCCATCTATTTTAATGTATATATTTAGATGGTATGTCAGTCACCTTGTATGTTATTTCCATAATGGCAGTTACACTGAGACACAGTTCCCTAAGGTAGTTTTAAAGCCGTAAAAGGAAGTAGAGCCCTAAAAGCATTATCACAGAAGAGTCCTTCAAATGCAAGAGGCGTGTTCCAATCCTCTGCTCGGACTGAATCACAGCTGTATACATTTTTTTTTTATTTTATCCATTAAGGTTGCTTTAGAAACCATGGTTGCCGGAACTGGCTGATATTACACATCTGTGACTTTGATACAAATGAAATAATCTTCATCAGTTTTATGCCTCATTTTATACTGAAAGATCAAACAACAGCAAAGTTTGGAGCTGTTAACAAAAAAGTAATAAAATACTAAAACAACGAAATTTCAGATAGGTTTCATGTTTTCTTTTCCTCCCTCAGGACTTTTGCCAGATGACACAACGTATTTCCTCGAAGTACTTTCACAAATGCAAGATTATCTGAAAGCATAAATTATTTCTCCTCATGAAAAAAAGAAAATCAAAAGAAATGTTAAGCAGACAGTCCCAAGGTAGGAACATCAATCCCTCTTTCTCTTCCCAGGCACAAACATTTTGTCAAATATTTCAAGGTATGATCCTCAATGTAGCACTTTGCTGGAAATTCCTGGGAGAGAAGAGGGGTTGGTATACATATTTTAGTACAAATAATGCAAGCACATCCTATCCCGGGAATAAGTCCTCCCTTACAGATGCAGAATATGAAGCAACACGATGGGAAAACTTAGTAACTTCCAGTTACTGAGTGCCTTCCCAGCTTCTACAACAAAGGTCATGGGCACCCCCTTCCTTAAGCCCATGCTCTGCAGAGCTCACCACAGATCCATTTATAGGTGAGCATTTCCTGCTCTTGGAACATACAGAAACCTTTCTGGCAAGAGGGACACGAAATTAAAGGAATCTCTTGGGGAAAAGACAGAAGGAAGGTGATAGGAGCACAGGATTTATTTTATCCATTCTAATAACATTCAGCACTTTGCCAGACACCTTCTAGGGAAGGCTCAAGTAGCCTTGGACTAAACAATAATGAAACCATCTGTCTACAGCTGCAATTAAAGGTCATTCTTAATGATCTGGAATGCTGTACTTGGTAAAACAGTAGGGATTCAGGAGATTTATAAATCTAAAAGAGAAAAAAACCCAAACAAAACACAAGTGCAACACTTCCACAAGGAGATTACATCTGTTGGTGAATACAGATCTTCACACTGCAATTCATGTCCCAAGCTGGGCATTACTCAATTTTGATATAACAAAATCCTACGGAATCAGAACACAGTTAGTCTTTGTGATTTATCTACTTGCCTATCTAATATTTTCTGAAATGATATACAACATTTTTCTTCTTAAATACCTTTATAGTTTCAGTAGGCACTCCAGGCTCTGGAACTTTATCCAAGTAAGTAGTCAAGTCTTGATCCACGTGTTCAAACACTAACGTTAGTTTGGTCTCTCTGTCTGTTCGTGACACAGTGCACACGTCAAACAATCTGAGAAGAGGAGAGGAAGAGGTAAGCACACAGGAACCAGTGTAGACATCCGTACCTTGCAGCTCATACATGTCTATTTAAATTTTGTACAGTATATAGAATCATAGAATGGTTTGGGTTTGAAAGGACCTTAAGATCATCTAGTTCTAACCCCCCTGCCATGGGCAGGACAGCCCTGCCATGGGCAGTATAGGATGGCAAAAAGAGCTTTCCAAAGATAGAGCAATCTTTGAGCTCTCGATCATCAGATAACTACTGATACACCAACAATATCTCTCTTTCATGCGTGGATTCTGAAATACAGTTAAAGATTAAAAATTCATCAGCTGTTCAAAGTCAAATAATTACCTGAAAAAAATTCTTTCTGGTACAGCAACTAGAGTTAATACACAAAATTACATGATATTTATCCACATTCTATGCTGCAGCACTTAAGAGTCACTTTAAAAAAGAATAGTGAGAAACATGTTTGAGATACGGGGTGTTTGCATGCACCTTCTTCCCACATAACTCCCATGCTCACCATTACACCACTTTGTATCTCCTTTGGCAGGAACAGAACATTTTTGCTGATTACTCATGCAAGTTCCTGGATGCAAGGAATACCTTCAGTCAGGATGCAGTCTGGAGAAAAACTTTGTGCACAAGATGCCACTGCTGAGAAAGATTTCCTCTCTCATCACTTTCTGTCATTCTTTTGCTAAAATTTCGCTATCATTTTACCTTGTTGCACAACATCAGACTAATTTGCAAAGCTCTTCATAATGTCACATTCCTGTCTGATTACTCTATTTTCTATTGTTTTCTCTATTTAATTAGGATTTCTCTCATCTTCTCCACCTCACCTACAGTCCCAGCTTTAATCACTGTTTTATCTTTTTCACAAATGTCTGCCCATCCTGTTGTGCTTGACACCTTACTCATACCAGTGACTTTCACCATCCTTCCTTAAGTCCCACTTCTTCAAAATCACAGTCGGAAACCATCTCACAGATGGAAGGATGCTGTTGCCCCCTCACATACTTTACTCATGTGTTTATTCATTTAGTTTTAAATTGTACAGACCAGATTTCCCTTCTCTCTGAAGCAAGGCAGAAAATCAATTGCTACTTTAATTACATGACAGTTGATCTAAAAAATGGATGAATACAGTCACCAAGAAAAAAAGTCTATACAGTTAAACTGAAAAACTTAACCATCGATAACAAACCAAAGTAGTGTTTATACTACTGCTTATTTTGGTCAACATCACAGCAGTTACGATGCCTTATTACATGTATTTTTCAACCTCTTCCTTAGAATAACTGCTTCCTTATTTTGTGCAAACTGCAGGATTTCTGATCAAACAGTATTTTTATTTTTTGCTGAAGGACTTGAGGCTTTTTAAACAGGATCTGTTTATACGCAGGATCTGTAGACAACAGATCACGCGCAAAAGCCTTGAGGGTCACTGCTTTTCAAAGAGGACATCTGACGAACAGACAAGGAGAACACTTTCTAGTGAGTTTTTACTTCTTACCTTAAATCTCAAAACATTTCACAAGAGAAGGGAAAAAGTGGCACAACTGTCTGTGAAGACTGTAATCCAGGTTTAAGAGAGCAGTATGTTCACTTGAGATGATAGAGATTTAACATGTTAAGGCCATGGCTCCACTTTAACAGCATTTCTGAAATAATCCGTGGTCAGACACTTAAAAATTGTTTATTAGCTACCGAGTTTTGCGCATGGATGAATGTGCGCTCCTTTTAGCTTGAAGAGATTTTTCAGTGGGAACCGGAGTTACAAAATATGGAGGGACTGCCACCCTACCTCCAGGGTACCGTTTTTGACTAGAAGACAAATCTGTACTTAATCTGTAATCATCATATGAACAAATATTAATTAAATTATTATGGTAACACAGCGACTGTAACAGCAAATGTCTCGGCACATTTCTCATAAAGACAAATACCGTCCTCTTTACTATTCCCTTAATGGGGTGTACACAGAAGATAGATGTCCTGTACACAGTAAATCAGTTTTGTGAAAAGTCACAAACCTTCCTGAAAAGTGCAATTTGCTGGTATTTGGCTGGAGGTTAATAATCTGCAATATATTTATATAAATCAATGTGGAATGTAGCCGGACTGCCTATAACCCCAACACATGCAAATAGAGAGGAGCCAGACAGGTCTGAACATCTGAACATAAACACTGGAAAATATTTCCAACTGTATGATTCCTTTGTGTTGACCTATATTTACCTAAAAATGTTCTAAAACACCTTTTTTTGCCAGGTATTTAATACACTGGCAGGATTATCTTTTCAACTATAGCAGAATTATAATTCAAGAAAAGAAGGAAAAAAGATTTCACTGTATAGAATAGAGAAGGAACATGTAATTTCCAACTCATTGTGGAGGGAAATGCTGATTCTCTGTTTAATTCTTCTGTATGTGGCTTATTTTGATTCTGGCATTTTCTGGCACAGCAAAATAAAGAACTCAGAGGAGTGCAACTCTAGTCATTAAGTAATAATTTTATCACTGAGTAATAATATTATCTTTCCTACTTATATACCCTTTATGTGAAACACTAAAAGCTTTACTGTTAATAATAAAAACACCAGATCCTGCATGAGGCTGGGTGGAAGCACATTGTGATTACTCACAAAAAAATACAGCTTCTGCCTCAGAAAGACAATAATTTAAAGCACAGTTTGTATGAATCTGCAATGTTACAAAAAACAACATCCGGCACTGCCCATGCTCAGCATTTTGCAAACAGAAAGACACAGCCTATTTATTTAGTACTTTCCACAGTAATAAAAATACTTTTAATGAATTATATTCTTTCATATCCACTGTGAGAAAATAATCCATGAAGTTGTCTTCTTTACCTGGAACATCTCTGCTGTCTACAGTGAACAACTCTCAAGGTACTTCCTCATGATTTTCTGTACGTGACAGGTTAGTTTTTGCATGTGATTGCCCCTCCGGAACAGGCAACAGCAAAAGGCCTCTGATTTAAATAGTTACTATGTGGACGCTGTCCTAAGTGAAGTAAATGTACCTCAATTAACACATGATTTCCATACTGAACACTTTGTAAACGCAAGCCCTGCCCTTCTATTGTACTTACAAAAGAAGCGTTTGAATTATTTGATTAAAGTCAGATCGCTATGGGAAATCCTGCAAGTATTTAACAAGATGTTTGGCTGGGAGTCATACACCGCCTGATGTGTGGATCTGAACTGGAACATTGTTGAACAGACACTTAGGGAGTACCTGTGTTCTAATGCAGACATTTTTCCAAGTTAATGGAAAGTAAAAAGTTACAAGTAAAAAAAAATTATCAGCTACAAATCTATGTCTCTCTTTTACGTGTCCAGCGTCCAGTGCCTAGTGGATCTTACTGTAACCTAGCAGCATACCTGCCTTCATACAAAAATACTCTGTTTTTTTTGAAAGCAGAAAACTAGATGATGCATGTTAAAGTCTCCATAGCTTTTTACAACAAGTAATTCGACAAATACAACCTCAGTTTATCTTAATTTTACAATATACAGGCTGAAGGCGTAATTTTTTATAAGAAGACACAGTTATGCCAATTTCTGTGAAAACTATTGCATCTACTGACTGGAACTAATTTGGTAACTGCTTCTGGAAAGTCCTTAAATGTTACTGTACTTGCTCTTGGGATTCTCTGAGACCTGCTATAAATTTACCCACTTTCACACAGAATAAACAATTTTTTCCTCAGCAAACTTCTTAGATAACAACAACAGAGATCAAACCCATCAGCCCAAGCCACCTGCGAGAAGTAGTAAAAATCAGATGTGAATGTAAGACCTGAAAAACTCTAGGACATAAGTTCTCTTGGCTATTGACAGATGAGTAAATACATCTGGAAAATTAGCTAGATCATAGTCAAAGAGAAGACCAAAGAATCAGATACTTGCTGCCAATGCATCCAAAGGGTGTTATTTTTACTGCAGTAGGACTAATCCAACATGAACACATATCCCTCTACTTTGCTGGTCACTCACAGCGCTGAACAAAAACACACACTTTATGCTCTAAAGTTACATATGGATTTACTTCCGTTTTCTCGGGAACAGTGTCTTCCTAGCAAGAGTTGCTTCCTGGTTTATGTGTGACGGAGAAAGAGAATTAGAACCACTGATTTATGAGTAGGAGAAATGTTTTAAGATGACTGTGATGTGGTAAGCAGTGGCACAGTAATATGCTAAAGCTTTAAGATTTCTAAGTCTGGATAGAGACTGAGATAGAAGGAGTCTGGTGGTCTCAACCTAACTCCGAAAGGTATTTATCCACATGACAGAAAACCAGCATAGAATTTATGTATGATTGACAGCATTTACCCAACCACCACAAGATTGGGACACCAAGACTGTCACAGGTTGTGATTGAGTTTTATTGACAAACACATGAGGAGGAGCCTGAACAGGTTCTGTTTTCACTGCCTTTGGCTCAGGTTAATCCTGTGAGTCGTAATTTCCAAGGGCACAGAAAATTTTAGCCTCTCATACCTACAAGCATTGAAGAGTATCAGTCAGGCATCCTCTGAGTCCAAATTTCAGCAGCAGCCTTAGACTCTTCTGTTCTGTGGAAGCCACACAGCGGCAAGCCCTTCTTTCACCCCAACTTCCTAAACTATGTAGTCCTTGAAAAAAGACCCAGGTTTCCCTGTACTTCTTATATTAACTACCATCTCCTTTCTTGTTTTTGAAGAGGAAAAGAGACTCTACTAACAGAAACCAGACTCTACTTGGAATCACATATACTCAATGTATTGTAATAAAGGGGTCATATTTCAGGTGAAGAAGACAATAACTGGGCAAGTGCAGTGGAACATATGAATTACGAGAATCATTTTCCACATAGCAAAACAGGAAATAGAACTTCACACTCTAAAACATATGACAGAACTCCTTCCCTTTGTTCAGGACATGCTGCTTTGTCTCACCTTAATCAGCAATCACCTACTCCTCCATGTCTCTGAAAGCTGGTATTTCAGACACAGATTTTTCTTGCTCAAAGGAGTTCTAGCGAAGGACTTTTAGATGAAAAATAGTGCATGCAGATGAACAAGCCACTACATTTGAGTAGCTCACATTTAAGTGCATTTTTGGGCAGTAACATTTGTAAAACCATGTAGTAATGCAAGACCTACGTTCCATTCTCAAAAGCATGCGGAATCTTCAGGAGCTTCCCGATGTGCTTGTCATGCCAGCTGCAGCTGCACCAGTGTTCATCAATACTTAGGCTATGCCTCTCTTCTTGTCTTCAGAAGAAACTTCTTTCAGGCAAATAGCAGAAAAGGGCAGAACAGAACATCAGATAAAATAAATGAATTTATCTAGGACAAGCAGATATTATGCAGATAGATGTTTCCAACTCTGCAGTCACTCATTCATTATCTGCTGGGCACAGAGCTACCACAAAGAAGCAACTGCATGATGAAAGCAAGTCAGCAGAAAGTCCTGTCCTGGAGACCTACACCAGCAGAGCCCAGTCAATATTCTTGCTTATAGCCCACTCACTCACCAGGGAGCTTTAAGGGAAGGAAGGGGACATTAGGATGACAAGGCAATCGTTCATCTGCAAGCTGAGCTTTGTGCAGTAATTTTTTCCAGTCTCTCTCCCTTTCTGACTTGGAAAAATTAGTTAAAATACTCAGCTGTATAAAAGAGGTTTTTGTTCTTTAAGTGTGTGTGAGGAAGAGAGACAGAGAAAGTGACAGAGAGAAATAGATGCTCTTGAAAGTGAAGCAAATAGCACTGGCTAAAGTCCGATAGTGTGGGCTGACTGGACAAGCTTTCAACACTCAGTACCGACTACAGCCCTGACCTGCAACACCCCTGCTCTCCTGCGCTGGGCCCCACTCAAGCAACGACGAGTCCTGGTGCCAGACTGAATGGTTTTGTGATGCAGACAAATGTCTGCTCCGATGAAACCACCAAAGCTAATTTTCATTTTCAAAAGAAGCCAAGATTTGTGCCCAAAAGATGAAAAGGCCAAGTACATGTACTCACTGTGCCACCCAAGTCACTAAAAATGCAGTTGTTAGAGCTTTACTTTAAGGAAAAATACGCCTGACAAGACGTTCTCTGCACCTCTCTGTTTATAGTAGCATGCTGTCTTTTTTAGCCTTCACACTGCCATTTCTTGTTCACCTTTGCAAATGGAGATTATTTTTAATAGGCAATGACCAGAAATGGATCTGGGAAGTCTCTGTAATTCAAACAATATCCTGCCTTGCAGAACTTCACTTTCAGGACTTGTCCTACAGTTCACCAGTTTTTTAAATACTTAAACTTCTCACCAGTCCATTAACAGCTTCATCTCACTGCAACTGATTTTAAATCCAAACTGGCCACACACTGAACAATTGCCATTACTGAGGGAAAATACCAGCCTGGCGGTGCCTATGCTTACTCGTATGTGCTGCTGCGCTTGAATAGACAGTCAGATTCTCTCTGTGAGGGACAGGCCAAGTCACCCCCAAATCAGAAAAATAACGTGGCCTGTTATGAAGACAGTTGCTGACAGATTGTTTAGGATCAGCAATAGCTGTCTGACCTATTCATAGTGCTCTCATGTGATCCTCGAGCAAGCAAATGTACACTGCCTTTCAGAGTCATGTATGCTGCTGTTACACAGTACTGAGAGCTTCCAGTAGGCTTCCATCAGCTCCCAGTTCGCAGTACAAATTAAAGATGCTCCGATTCATCGGCAGTGCACGTGCATCTTATTATTAAGTGTTCTAGATTTTCTGTGGAATACCTTCCCCAGGGAAAGCCGCCTTTCTTTTTGTATTCTCTAAATTGCTCAATATGTAAATAGAACTTATGTCTGAATATTGATTTTGTTTAATTCAAATGGAGGGAGCACAGAAGTTGTTCTGGACTCCCAGCTGTACCTGGTGCAAGACGATATACAACAAAATCCAGTCTTTACTCATGTGTTACTCACAGTCAAACTGATTATTACACACTCCACATTTCAGTTTACATTTTGTATTCATGCTTGTCCCAAACCTACAGGATCTAAAAGTTGATCACCTTTTTTCCTAGATTTAAATAAAATTAACAACTCATCTTTGGAAGATTTTACAACGACATAAGTTATCATTCATTCTTTAGTAGCTTATCTACTTACACTTGAGACTTAACACTGATGCCAACATATAAAAAATAACAAAGAAAGTAATATCCCTAAACTCCATATTAAACATATTCACAGCAAAACCTGAAATGTCCTTTTTGATACTCTGTACCAACCCATGTAATTTTTTAAATCCCTGCAATGTCACAGTAGTTCCTGAGGTGTTTAATTCAGCATTTTTTAAGTTATAGGTAATTCCAATACAAATTTGAGTCCAAGCTCTTGCTTTTTAGACATGTATGGGGAAACCTAAAAAAACAAGCAGCAGGTACTGTAGAAGATGACAGAAGATGTCTACTGTTTTGACGCTTACCATCAGTTAAGGGACTACTGTTCTTGAATGACCTCCAAGTTGCTCTACAGCCACAATTCTACCAGTGAATGGTGGCTGTACACAAAACCCAGGTTCTGTCTGAATCCAAATTAACCTTCCAGCATACATGAAGCTCTCAGAAATTAAAGTCTGTCTGACTGCTTCTGAAGAGCAAATCTAGTTATCAGAGCCATTGAACCAGTAAGGTAAAGCAGCTTGCTAAACAGTGCAAATACACCTGAGTCCTGATGATTTTGCTACTACTTCCTAAGAAGAAGGGCCAATACTGGCAGCAGCTGCAAGGAACCCAAAGCTGGTATGGTGATGGTGATGAGGAGGGGAGAGAGGGGACTAGATACAAAATGTCTTGCTGCGGTTCTTTTACTGGCATTAACAACAGTTTTGCCTGAGGCCAGCAGAACAAGTCCTGTTGTAGTGATGTGTCAGACACTGACACATTAAAGCCTTGTAAGAAAACACATTTCTACAACATTTCATAGGTAGAGATGGGACAAAATGGTCTACGTTTCTCAAGGAAGGATGAAGAGCTGACATTTAGAAAGGGAAAACTTTCATGGCTCAACTACTGTGAACTACCGTGAACATGCTGTATATCCACGTATTAGCCTTGAGGCAATTTATATATGTGTATATGCAGAGGTAAAACACAGCAGAACAATGCATGGTTCACTGTCACACCTGTTTGTTTATATTTGGGTTTACTATTATGTATCGTTTCTTAAGTACAATGTTCTTGGTTCTCTAGATGACATTATAACAAAGAAAACCTTTGGTAAGAGAATGAAACAACCACCACTCTGGGAAATCAGGTGCAAACCTCCTACAGGGTCTGTTTGTTTATTGCTATGACAGCATGGTCAGTTGACATAACACAAGTATGTTATTGATAAAACATCCCTATTTTATGAAATGTTTTTAGATCTGTCAGTACAAAAAGGCAATTCTGGAGTTAGGGTAGTAGCGTGCAGAAAAAGCCTGTCAGAGGTCTTGATCTTGCACAATCCACTAGCCCTGAACTACCAAAGAACTTACGCTGTGCTTAACTTCCAGCATGCAAATAACCTAAGTGACTTCTAAGGAAGTATACATCATCTGAAGCTCTGCCTCCCTTGTATGCCTGGTATCTTTCAGAGACAAAAGCAGAGAAGAAAAAAAAAATCATTCATTGTCTGTGTCACATGGAACAAAAAGACAAAAAGACAAAAAAAGGACATTTTTCTCTTTGTTATACTCAGCCAGTCATTACCTGCACAGAGTAATGTAAATCCCTGTATGTCATTTAAACCCCTATGTACTATGGTAGCTGGTGCTTTTGGCACCTGGTCTAGCATCTCTTACCCATGCAGTGAAAGCTCTACAACTTGGGGTCCTCTCAAGTACAACATGTGAGCTCCTCTTTTGCACCTCAGGTTTCTCTTTCCTAACTTTTTAATTAACTTCAGGACTCAAGTTAATTCTTGAATATGACCATACACCTCTGAAAATGGTGCTCATGATTTATTCCAAAGAGTCCACCACAAGATTTGTTTTAACTTGAATTCTAAAATTATACAAATGTGAACCACTGCTTTCCCAGTCTTTACCTGAGGGACTAGAAAACAGCAATGGATATGAACTGCTCTTGTTATCTTTTACAAATGCAAACAGCAATTTAACACCAGATATTTAAACCACAGGAAAGTAACTTCAAAAAAAGGTCTAAATCTGTTGAAAGAATCTGTTTATAGATTCACTAGAATGGCTCAACATTTCCTGAAAAAGGACCAGACACATCTACCCACTTCCAATGCAAGCAGAGTGGTTAGGAAGCGAACGCCACCATCAGCAACAGACCAAGTGAAAATCCAAAATGTGTCTTACATTTTGTGCGTTGATTTCCACACATGCTTCCCCCACATGAGGTTAAAAAACATAAAAATGGACACACAGTTCACAGTGCTTTTCTGCTACTCTCTATATGGGTAATGATGCTGATCAGGCTTTGATGCCAGATGTACTCCCAAGAAGCCCATGTGCCATGATGCCAGGGCACCAATAAATTCCGACAAAGGGAATTCCTCCATTCACTTCAGCAAAACCTGGAGGGGAGCACAGTGAACTCAACTGACCTCCCAGTGGCACTGTACCGTGTCCTGTTGCCACCATTCAATGTATTACAAATCACACCCCATACATCCAAAAGTAAATAGCACTCAGGTAAGTTCCCAAAATCAGAAGACAGAGGCAATTGTTCACAAGAGTAAGCAAAACAAACAGGATTTGGCCAGGTTTTGGGAGGCACGCAGATTTATGCACCTAAACGTTGCACTCCTCTTTACATGTTGCATTCTAAAAGAAAAACTCAGTGGTTGCAAGTCATATGTAACTTTACAAGATAAAAGAAAACAGCGAGGGGTATTTATTCTAAAACCAAAACATCAAAACTAAGGGAATACACGCTCGGCTGCTGGAAAGGGTGATTTCTGCCATGGCCGTGTGCATGGTGGATTTTCCCTCCTCTCTGGATCAGGCTGAATCCGGGCCTGAGACAAACTTATGTTCTTGGTCCTCATGTTTCCAACGTATCAGGTTGGTGTAGCTCTCCTTGGGAAATGGAAAACTTCAGAGAATGATCAACTTCAGAGAATGATCAAACCCATACTTGGTTTGCTTGGTTGGATCCCAGGTTACGTTCAATTGATTTCTGAAGATATTTAAAAATATTATTTCTCATGAGGAACTTAAAATGAGAGAAGTCAAAACTAAAAGAGACTGAAAACTTCTCAGCCCCATTCCCTGAACCCTCACAGACCAGGCTCAATCCTAAAAAGATCTGCACACAAGAGCCTCTACCTGAGCCTAATGAAGCCAGTAGTTAACTGGCTTTGGCTCAGGTCCAGAATTTCCTATAATTTGAAAGGGAGTTCGACCTGCAACAAACTTGTAGGATTGAGTTTAATATTCATGTTGTACAGAACAGAAACAAATGGGACTAATATATCTTCAATAGAAATTTACAAGATTTTCCTAGCTTAATAAA
This sequence comes from Pezoporus flaviventris, assembly GCF_033815535.1. NCBI lineage: Eukaryota > Metazoa > Chordata > Aves > Psittaciformes > Psittacidae > Pezoporus > Pezoporus flaviventris. Next base: position 16,457,462 of record NW_026892595.1, read on the forward strand.
TTTAGCCAGAGGGCAATTGCCCTTAAACACTCAATACATAAAAGGTTTCCATTAGCATGCAAATTCCTTACACGTTTCATCAGAATTAAAGACATTCCCTCTTACAAGTTTTTGAAAGCGTGGACTTCATGACTGCCCTTTTTCCTGTACAGTCATTCCCATGTGGCCACACAAGCTCCTTGCCTGTCATTTCTGTCTTTTTTAATATTAAATTAATTCATAGCACATACAAAGAAAATTAAAAACCAGCTATTTCTGTAAGATTCCCAGGTGCTTTCATCCTCCAGTTCTTCAGGTGGATGTCTAATACACGTTTCCTCCTTTTCCTGCCTGTTTACATGGCACTGTGAGCTAGCCATTTAAAGATTAATGCACCATAGTGAAGTATTCTGCAGCCTGTACAGCTCTTTTAGTATTTCCTTTAAGCTCTTGCACACACATGTAAAAGAAAACAAATTAAAGATTATTTGCAGAGTTTGGCAATGAAAATGAGGTGTTAGTAACATTTTGAGTTGGCAATAAATTTTATTCGACTGTTTTATTACTTTGGGGCAAAGGCAACTGTTTCTTCTGGGGCATCTTTTAGCAGCACGAAATGAAGGTTTACATTTTAATGTAGGAATAATTTTGAAATAAATGCAGAATCTTGCAAATTGTAGCGTATGTCAGATGTAAATACATGCCAAAACTCTGTTTCGGCTCTTGCAACATCAACTTTCACGTTTCTGAAAGAAATGAGCAAACTATAATAAATCTCACAGAACAAGGTCTGGTTCCTGAAGTACTAAAACATCTTTACATCTAGGCAAATGAAAACAAGCCCATGTACCCAAGCTGTGCAAGCAGGGGACAGCATGCTCTGCGACGTCCAGTGTCAGCCCCTGTGGAGCTGGGGAAGATCGGAGGACGTAATGGCTGAGGCTCCGCAGCGCTAACATGGCTACATGGCTTCCAGCTGGCGCCGAGCACCGGCAGAGCGGGTAGGCATCTGGCTGGGAATGAGGCAGGGCTGGCTCACATCTGCTTGCAAATGCTGCTGGGACTTACAAAGCAGTGGACACAGATTACTTAAAATCATAGAGCAAGCCAGTGACAAAACTGTTGAGCCTTCATTTGTCAGGAATTATCACTTCAGGTCTGTCCTGCTCTTACACCATTTCCTAAGATATCTCTTCTTTCTCACTTCAGAAAAATACTGGGTGAGATGGATATTGTTCTAACCCTTTCTAAGCCACATATGGATTGTTTTATTAGTGTAATTATTTTTATTTCAAGAATAAGCTCGGAGGCATTGAGGGCTAAAGAAGTTACTCCTCATTATTTTCTCTAATCCATCCCAAACCCTACAATCATCCTATTCACCTCTGTTTGGAGAAACAGCACAGAAACTTATGCCATAGCTGATGGTCTTGAGCCTTTGTACAGTTGACTAAAGAGACAACACTACACGCCACATAGGGCCCCCAAAATCACCATGGTCTACAAAAGCGTTTTCGGGCTGTGATCAGCTTGCCTGTTCCAGTGACACCCTACTATTTATTTCTTTTCAATTTCCATCTTTCTTTCCATCTAACAGAAACAATTGCCCTTCTTTGTTCTTCTTCAGAGCTTCCATTTATCTTCTTTTTAAATACGTAGCCAAGGAAAAGCCAAGTTTTTTGCACTATGAAAGGTATGTAAACATACTGGACATCATTATATATATACGATTTGTATATGAACCATCATGCCTATTGCACCCCGGGCTTTTAATTGAAGTGTCACTGGCCTACCAAGTATTTCAATTGCTGTAGTGTGTAACAACTGTGTGGGAGTGAACACTTACCAGTGGCAGTAGCCCACATGGCCAGTATGCAATGGAATAGCAGGAATTACAAAATAAAGTAAGATTCCAAACTCAAGGAGTCAAGAGTGATTAAATTGAACAAGATACAGGGAACACATTAAGGAAATGTATGATCTTAGACGGTAAAAATATGGCTGCATTAATTGCAAGGAGAAAAAATGACATCATTAAACTGTCAAGATAAGTGATTTAGGAACCAAGGTCCCAAATTACAAAATAACCTAGGTATTCAAGGTCATCAGTACATTTGAGAATCACTTGTTGACCAAAGTGTGACTTCTTGATGATTTTCAATTAGTATCCCGATGTCTAAATCCTGATAACATACGATTTTAAGAAAAAAATGAGACTAGTTGTCTGCACTAATAAGCACCCATGCAATAGACATTTATGATGACGCGCAAATACTGCAGGCACGAGATGCTGCCTATCATTCCACACCAAATGCAGAGCTAGTACAAGAGCTACGGCCCTGGAGCTCTTCCTTACAACGCATTTTAGTTTGAGAGCCTCACCATCACCCCAGGTCCCCGCAGCAGTAGGGTATTAGTGAAATAAAACTCCTAAGTTATTCCAGGAAGCTGACCTCTACTATTTTACACAGGATATTAAATAGACCCCAGCTGTCTCCACTTAGAAGTGACTTAGTTCGCATGTTTTATAAAGGTCCATTCAGCCGCTTTCTGAGTTATCACAGAATTGAAGTGAGTTTCTGTGAAAAAAAAGTCAAATGTGCTGGTGATTCCCCTTACCTACTTGTCATGCAGGCATGTCTTGGTTTTCAAAGAGCACAACTGGCATCTGTACGTTCTGAAATGAGAATCTGTGTCTGAATTATGAGAAGATTTGACTGGGATACAACTGTCTCAAGTCCACTTGGAAGAAACATACACAGGAGAGCTTAGTTTTGGTTTTTTTTTCTGGAAAGGAGGGAGTCACAGTAGTCTTCATTTCCATGAATGCCTCCGTACACCAGTGCTTATGGCATATGACTACTGCTGTACATGCAGGGCAGTCCATGTGATTTCATTCCCAAAGGCAGAGAAGTGACATTGATTTAGATTTTCCGAAGCATAAGAATACTTTCTCAGACTTGTGAGAGTGACAGTGATTAATAAATTAGAAATGCCATGATAATAATCATGTCCATTCTGTAAAGTTTCATTAAATTATGTCAAGAACTCAACAGTCTTTTTAAGAAGAGCCTCCATTTAAAAGCTGAGAAAATGCTACTGCAATATTTTTGTATAAAGGGTGTGCTCGGGAACTGAGTGAATAATGCAATTTCAAGATGGCAATTTCATGCTTGAAAGAAGAAAGATCAAAGTGACCTTAAATTTTACAAGATTTGAACAATTTTTAAAGGGGTCAATATTAAAAGGAGACACACACTCCCATCATCTAACTATTCCCTAAAGCCTTTAAAAACATATATTTGTACTGTACACAAGAGGAAAAAAAGCCATCTGTTTCAAAAATTAGTTTGCTGCTTTTAAATATTGACATCCCCTGTTGAATTGCCTGCTGCAGCGGGCTGTGCCCCAGTTAGGTTAAGCTATTAGATGTTTACTTTTTTGGATATTGCCTGGGCTCTTTGCCACTCACATCAGGCTTTAGAATTTTCATTTACTCCTTCCAGAATACATTTAACAGAATTTACTATTTTATTATACTTAGGAGCGAGATGGCATTTCAGTTCCAATTTTCAATGTCATGTAACTTTTTAAAAACAATTAGCTTTTGGGATGGATTTTTTTCCTGGCTTGCCCTCATTCCCTTTTAATTTTTCTCTTTTAACTTGAATAAAGAAAACTGTCCAAACATTTTTAAAGCACAGACTTTAAACTAATTGCAGCCCTACATGTTTTACAATCCCCATCCATGTTACAAAATAGTAATTCTGAATTTCCTGCTATAACTGCAATAAAACCTAAAGATTTTCATGGTTTGTCTTTTCCACATGCACACACACGTATGCAATACACATACCCAAACAACTTAATAAAGCAGATTATTTGCTTTACTAAATCATATTGTCTTTGTGGTTCCATAATAAAAAAAGCTGTTTCAAACTCTGTAAATTGAGCCATTAAAGAACTGGCTCCAACAGACAATCAACATCAAAAACGAAGAGCAGAACCTGATGGCATTACTGATTGATTTTAATTGTGCAGCCTATTACCGGCAACGTGGGCTGACACGTTCTGAGGTTATGGAAAGACAAAACTTTAAATTAAAAAAAAATATTCTAAGAGGTAATGGAGTTGTACCACCGCTTTCCAAGCACTCAGGTCTTGGATAATTCAGAGTGGAATACGTGTTAGACACCAAAAATGTCCATTTACTTGCAATTGTACAATCACATCAATTGCTGGAAAAGAAACCTGAGGCAATGAGAATATGTGTAGCATCAGAATTTTGTCAATAATGAGATAATTAGCCCACTTAGTAGCAAATCCTGTATGAGACCAGGATGGCAGAGTGAAGGGGAATGAGAAAAATATAGAAGAGAAACTGCATCTGAGAAAGCTTTGAAAGGTGCCTTAAACCACTCACAGGCCGTGCAACTGGCCCTCTCCAACACACATCCAACACTCTTTTTCTTGTAAAAGGTTAGTAAGTTTTGACCAAAATGGCTTCTGCTGGAGTTTAAGGTTGGATACAGGGTAACCAGGGAATGCCCACCCATTCCAGCTACTCCCTGTTCCCCTTAGTACTTTAATGCCAAGTGCAAACTAGAAGCAGATTGTCTGAAGTCAGTACATTTCACACACCCTGCTATGAGGAAAAGCACATAATTTTTGCCAACTGATAAAAAAAGTGTCTTGTACAAACCCTTACCATCGATCCATACACTTTGGTAAAAAAAAAAAGCTCCCCTATTAATACAGATTCCTTATTTGATCTTTCTCATAGTTCAAGTGCCCTCCGGTTTCAATAGCAGCTTTTTGCTCCCCCGCCCCACCAAGTAATTTCCTATTTGCTTTTGTAACTTCTCTTATTTGCTGGACAAACTCCCTGCTAGTGTTTCCACTTTCCACCTTCAAAAGTGAACCATGCTTACTGGCATTAATCTCATCCAGCTGTGGCAGGCTATAGCTGGGTGTCCACTCTGCATTAGCCATCTGGGCTCTCTCTGCAGGCAACAAGAGAAAAGCAGGGGTTTCCAGAGGGCAATTCATTCTGCTCCAGGGTGGGCACCGAGGGTGAGTGGGATGAATTATTCTCAGAAAGCTCATCCTCTCTCTGCACTCATGATGGGGAGACTATGAATGACTTGGATGGAGTATACTTTTAATATTCAGATGGTTAAAGTTAGATGTCTGCTCACAATTATCATACGTAGCTGGTTTATTTTTCTGTGCATGGCTATGGGTACCTTCTGTACATCCATCATGATACCCTGGTGCAGAACCATTTAAGGGACAGAGAAAGTTTGGTGTTTCCCTTTGACATCCCCCACCCCTCTGGAGAGTTTGAGAAACCAGAAGTGTTTAAATTGTCCTGCTGTATCTAGCACCCAGGAAGAGGCTACAGATCCAAAGCAGCAGCTAGGATTTCCAGTGACTCAAAAGAGCTTCACACCAGGGAAGGTGTATGACCCAAGTGACAAGATGTGCTGCTACTCTAAGTACCTCCAAGTTAAATCCAAGCATTTTCATGTCCTTCCTCTTGACTGTTCCAACTTTTATTACCTCCTGTTTCTTAATCTCTCTTTTCTAAAGCCTATTGTTACTACACCAAGCTTGGGAACCATCCCTCTCCTAAAAATACCAGATTTAATTATTGTGGCCATTACGACTGTGTGTCTTGACTATAAGAATTTCTTAATCCAGCTATTGCAAGTTACTTCAGGCTATGCAGAGAGTGATCTCTCTTCCAGGATTCCAGGAACAGCTGCTTCACTGACGGTGTCTGTAAGTTATGTCTTTAAACCTTGTCTGATTTGCCCACTTTATTATGAGCAGTGGTTGGAATTGCTCTTTTTTACTGTTTTAGTAAGTTTAGTCAACTGTCCAGCATCTTCCAGAATTATAGGCTCAATATCCTTTCACTAATCTAGAGTATGGCAGAATATTCAGATTTGCTTTTTATGACTTACGCTTTTTTTCTGCAGAATGAACTCAGCTTCAGCTTCTCAGTCTGAAATGTATTTTCTTACAGACATCACAATGTCTTATTGAGACATTACACTACACTTAAAATGTCTTCTAAAAAGACTCCCTCATCAGTGTTATTCACCTATCTAGGTTTTATCTATAGCCACAAATACCTTTCATTTTTAGTCAAATGAGTTACCTGGCTCTTCCATGCAACTCTGAACTATTCTTGCTGTCGTACTGTCAAGGTTTTCGGTTTCAGTCTCATTTCTGTTTGTGTTTTTTTCACTGCTTCATTAATATCTGCTTTTGAAATAAATGACAACTCTAAAAGATGTTTTAATCTCACAAAATGAAATTAAAATGTAATAAAATTTCTTGATTTCCAAGTAGAGAAAGCCATGAATAATAAACAGCATAGAATTAAGTAATGCCATTTAACTCTTCCTTTTTTTTTTTTTAAATGCTCTTACAAACATAACGGCAATGTGATGAACGGGATTCCGTGCAATGAAGAGATACAGGTGCTCAGTTCTGCAGAAGTACGAACTTGTCTGGGCCCTTACAAGACTGCCAAATCTTTTAAGCTTGATGAGATATGTAATTCTGATTTTCAGACTACAGTCATTGATTCAAACCTGTCTGGATATGGGTATTATTGCTTTGATTAAAACTCGTTGCTCAGCATTCTATAAAAAAAAGAGATGAACACGAAGGCAACAACTTGATGAGAGATGTCTGTGAGGAAACCACAACGATCAGCGGTAGGCCTATCTCCATTAACAATCTAGAAGGTTATCTAAGGATAAACAACATACTAATTAGAAGTGCAGATGCTGCTCAATCTCTATGTCATAAAGATCACACACACAAACAAAGTATGCTCTTAGATAAAATTAGCAAAATAAGATTCGCCTTATAACCTATTTCCTAGTAGAAAAAAATAACACAGGTCATTAATGTGTACCACCCTGAAGAAACCTGGAAATCAATAATAAAGGTTCTAGCACTGTGCTAGTGAATAACAAGTGAGCCATAAACTTTAAATGCTGTACAGCATTCAGGAAGCCTCTAATTGTAGCTATAGAAGCATTTTCTCTTGAAGCAGGGAGGTGTACATAGCACTGAAGTGAGCATGTTTGTGATGTGACCTGGAGTATGGGGGTAAGCACAGCACTGTACAAATTGCCTAGGTGACAACAAGGGATAGACATCAAATAGAGGGTACATACTAAGGTAGGGGGGTGCTAACAGGGAATGCAATTAGGAGGCGTGAAATGGGTCAACAGAAACTGCCCATCTCATTGAAAAACCTTCTAATTAAAGAACTATTTTTATAGCCCAGTTTGGTGAACTCAGTAGTCACAGCATCTAAAAATCTTAATGGTAAAGTCTCAAAGGTGTGTCCTGAAGGGACGCGTCTGCACAGACTGCTTTTCCTAACGCATTTTTGTTCATCTTAACATTAGGAATTTATGGTTTGAACAACTAGAGCTGTTTGAATCAGTGTAGCTCTATGGACTTTAACTTCACCAGCAGAAACTCAAGCCTTAACATTTACAACTGCATTTTGGATTAGCTGGAAGATGCGGATCGAATTCCTCTATCAGTGGCGAGTGTTAGGCTGCTCACATAGATGAACAGTTAACTGAGCATACTGGTTTTCAGAACATAAACCAAAAATAACTGGAAGATTTTCAACTGTAATTTTCTGGTTAAAATACTGTATATATGATGATCCACTACAGCAAAGTCAGAGCACTTAAAGAACAGAACCATCTTTTCAGGAGAATACCATCTGACTATGATTTACTGAAGTTCTGACATTTATTAAGACACACACTGATACCCTAGACAGCCACAAGAGTTTTTCTACGAAAATAATTTGATCACCGAGGGCAACTGAAAAGCATAAATACATAATACTGTAAATCTGAAGAATCTAATTTAATCTTCAATATGCAACATAAATCCCCATCACAATATATTTATATGATGAGGAAAGGAGTAGAAAGTCAAAGCTAGGAGAATGACAGAATGTGGGAATCTCACTAAGACTTACTGAAAGTGATACAATTTTTACAGTGATACAGTGTATCTATGAAAAACCTACCATATATCTGTTTACATTGGGGTTTAATACAACTTTATTCAAAATGCTGTTTCTAGGGATATCTGAGTTTGTTGTAAATAAAAACAACCTTCCATATCCTGATGTTTTTAACACATTAAAACTAAAAAAGTATGATTATGTATTTCTATGCATTAAAGGTTCCCAATTTTCTGTAGGAACACTCGCAAGGATTCCAATTCCTTGTCATAATGAGTGAAAGTTAGATGTGACATTCAGCGGCTCCACAGCCCTCCCTTTTTATGGGGAAGGAGCAGAATGGGCAAAGCCCTCTAAGGTTGTTTCACTCTGGCAGTAGCTGTGTGTCCAAACGAGTCCTCCCCCAAACATCTAAGCACAGTCAGTACATTCCCAACTCCTACTGCCAAGTTAAAATGAAAACGGTCTTAGTTCAGAAATGATTGAGGTGGTTTGCTCTAATCAAATTAAACCAGCCAAATGTTCTTTTCAAAGGTAACTGTCTACTCTGCAGCTGTATGCAAAATACCACATCAAATGTGGAAAAAAAAAAAAAAGTGATAGAATTCTATCCTTACAGTAGAGCACGGGCTCCACAGATGAAGAGAAACAAAAGCACCAGTGCGGCTAGGAACTACATTCACAGAAAGCTCCTGGAAATATGCTAAGTTAAGAAACAGTGAACAAAGTACTGAAATTTCCAGTTTATAATTAATTGATTTCAGGGAAAAGAGAACTCTCTGACATTGTTAAACAGCAACAGACACCTTCAGTTATTTGTCAGTGACCACACTTTGATGTTAAAAGACTAGCCAAAGCCTCACATAAAAGAGAGAAAAAAACACACACAGGCTTTTCCATTCTGTTTCTCACTTCCTTTCCCTGTTTCTATCAAAATATGTAACATTCTGCACTGACTAATGTTGCAAAAGTCTAAACTCAATAGGTTTAATTTAAACTCAGTATGATTCATCTGTACTAGAATTGAATTTTTGATCACTAAATATGGGGAATCCCTGCAAAGATGAATTCACATGAGTTATTTCTTTATTTTCTTTTACTAAAGAAAAGATTGGTCACCTGTTAATGACAATGCAGAGTGATAACTAGTCAGTGTTAGCAGGAATGCTTTTAAAATAATATGGAACTAAGGTTTTGCTAAGTTTGTAAATTGTTTGCTAGGTATGTCATGGAAAACCTACCCCAGGGCAACTCTACCCATACCACCACATTGGCACATTCCACTACACCCTGTATTCAGGTATCTGGAATCATCACCTGGTCCTAAAGTTATGTAGGATGTTTCTTGGAGAAGAGACCTATCTTCTTCCAAAGCCCTAAAAAGACATCTAAAGCATCATATGGAAGACTTTCTTATCACTCATATAAACCATTCTTTTTTCCTCCTAAAGAAAACATAACTGTGATGTTCAAATTTTAAGGCCTGATTTTGAAAATATTATTTCATGGAGTATTTCCTTGTGAATATTTTCTAAAGATGGAACAATTTTTCAAAGGCTAAGAGTACATAAATGAACAGGAAAATCAATACAACACTTTGGATGCAATGAGCTATTTTGAAACAGTTCAGAAATCAACAGTCACATTTCCACACTGATGCTCGTCTCATCAAAAACTTCCTAAATGGAGGTTTCCCAAATGGAAAATGTCGAAGTACATGATGGAAAAAAACACTCCCTAGAAAATTCTAAAGCAGTTTGTTTATTAGTTACAAATGCTTTACCGTTTAAAGGTATGGCTGTTAAATAAGCATGCATGTGCAATTTAGAATGTTTTTCAGAATACAAGAAAAATATATGAAGAACTGATATAGGAGAAATTTCCTCTTCTGAGTGAAAAACACAGCTTAGTTTTATATGTATACAGGCATAGCAATCTTTTGATAATTTTATAGAATCATCAAGATCAACTTGCTCAGCAAAACTGGAAAACAGCCGGATTTTGCATAAAGAGTAAAAAACAAACGCTCCACATAAAGCTGCAAACTTTGGGATGAGCGATATGGAATTTTATGAAAGTAATTTTAAAACTTCATAACTAAATTAAGTCAACCAAGAATTACTATGAGAGCACTCGAGGCCAAATTCACAATACTGCTACATCAGGTTAGTTACACTATTTATTCTGCATGATTTAACTTTTAATAAAAAGTTCTCTAGAAGTAAGGCTTCAGTTAATGTAATACATAAGAATCAGTATCTGTGATTCATATCCTTACATGTATTGTCCCTGAACTCTATTCAGCAAAGCATTTTAAAATTCAGTGCACAGTTAATATCATAGCTACTTCTGTTCAATAATGCACTTACATCTGTGCTACAGCTCAAAGAATGACTTAAATCCCACCAAGTGACTCACTTAGTGCTTTGTTAAGTCACAGCCTCAAGCCTACTCTCTTCCAAACACCTGGAGAGTCAGTACTTTCCTTCTCCCTATTCTGTTCCTTTCCTTCTCCCTATTCTGTTCCGCACTTCAGTCAGCGGTAGGTACCATGAAGCAAACTGGAAAGTCCCAACTAATTTACCCTGGCCCCTGTTTTCTGGGGTGGACCATCCACTCTCCTGTCCTTTCAAAATACCTCATTGCATCCAAAGTATTGTATTGATTTTACTATTCATTTATTTCCCCTTAGGCTTTGAAAAATTGTCTCATCCTTAAAAAATGTTCACAAGGAAATATTCCATGAAATAATCTTTTCAAAATCCTAGACCCTGCTCTGTTAACCCAGGGGATGCCTGGCAGTCATGACCTCTCACCAGCAATGGTAGTGGCAAAATGAGTTGGGTTTTCCATTCTGGGCAGGACCTAGCAAAACTAGATCTCTCCAAGACACAACCATCCACAGATTTAAAGAAGGAATGGAGCACTGGACATAATCTAAGATGACTAACATTCACTCACACAAAGACTGGAAATATGTTTTTTGTAAAAAGCTTAGATTCAGAAGAAGATAAAATACTTTTTGAAGAAAGCTTGTACTCACTCCAGAAACTGAATTTCCTAAGGCTCTAAAGGCTATTCCATATTCAACCCTTCCTTCCTGATGTGCTCTTATCTTGTCCTGTTTCTGGCAGACCATGTATCCAAACTAAATCATCACATCCATTACTAATAAACAATTCATATCAACAGGAAGAATATCACTTATTTTCCCTGTAGGTGCTTATTCTGTGTACCGCAGGGCTGCAAGTAGACGATGACAGGCCTGCATTTGTGTGCAGTCACTTCACAGGGTCCTCTGCCAACTTCACAGAATTCTCCAAATCCTACCTACTGCCAAACCCTGTTCAGTGTCTACCGCATCATTCCCCTTCATCATCTTGCCATCAGAGAAGCCAGATTTCCAGGTAGGCAGTCCCTCCCTCCACAAGACCTTTGCAGCATCCTCCTTGCCGTGCCTGGTCAGTGCAGGAACCATCTCCCTTCCCCTGACCACCACTGCTCTCCAGCCTGGAAACGCCTCTCTCTTGCCAAGGCACTTCCCGTCTTCACATCTGTCTTGAAGACCATCCTGTTTGTGTTAGGCTAAAATTGACTCTGAAGCTCATTCAGTTTTTCCTTCCCATTACTCATCCACCTCTTCTACCTCAGCTGAGACTCATCTGCCACATTAATCCCTTTAAGCTTGGCAAGTTTCAAGTTCAGTTTCTTCTGCCTTGCTCCATCCCTGCATCTTATTTTACTCTTTCTGTGTGCAACACAATCCCTGTACCTAGCAATATGGAGGTAACCATTTCTTTCTCTCCAGGGGCCTGACAGATGCTGTATGAGTGGTGCTCCATAAAAATAAACTGCATCGCACAACTCAGCACACTGCTGATCTGCAAGAACGATGTCACACACTACAAGTTTAACATTAGCTTGGCAGAAAAAGGAAGTAAGGAAGTAAGCAGAATTCACTGGAGACAAACAACCCCCAAAACCAGAAATGTTTCACTTGACGGGATGGAGTATCTCAATGATTCTGAGAAGATCATCCTTTAAACTTATGAACAGTACAGTAGTAAAGCCAGCAGCCAGTATGAGTGTCACCACAAACTGGAAAGAGAAACAAAATTAGCTACTGCATTTTGAAATTATTTTCCCTCTCTATGTTCCCTATCATTTCAGTTTGATACAAGTTCAAATTGCCTTGCAAAAAGTTAATTAGGTATTGCTGGGCTGCTACAGATACATTCTGAATGTTAGAGAATTTCAAGACACTGACAAAAAGTCACCTTCTGAGTAAAAAACAATTTTAAGCACCAAGCCATTATACGGTTCTGGGACTTGTGCACAGAGTCAAGTGCTGGTCTTTATGTGAGGACACACAGGGATGGGGAGTCACGTGTGCCCCATCTAGTTCCTTCCATGCTCAGGTTGCCTTGCTGAGGGAATCAGTTGATGAATTCCACCACCAATTCAAATGCAAACCAAGAGATAGCAACACGGATCAGTGGACTGAAAAAGCAGGGAAAAAGCAACATGAGAGTTGTCATGTTGTGCCAGAGAGGGCAACTTACAGTGTCATTTATTCTTCAGTGATATAAAATAACATAAAACCTTGAACACGGCATAACTGTGCAAATACTCATCATTACTGGGGTCCATTCCCTCCCCCCCACCTGATCTGTGTACCAAACAGACTGAGGAATATAATCCAGCTCAGTGGTTCATCCTGTTGAACCTAAGTCAGTTAGCTGGGGCACCTATTCTGCAAGGAAGGACAGAACTAAGATTAATTCTCCGTCATATGCTGATGATGACCTTGAATGGCAAGATTTCTGGCACTTATCTTTGAAATAATAACCCAAATATTATATTCTAATAGATTATATTCAATATAATTTTTGTTATTTTACATTTGAAGACTTACTAACCCATGAAAATATTAAAAAGTTGTATTTATCGAAAAAACTACAAGCCAGGAAGCAAAAATATACAGCTTTGCAGGTTTACTCTATTTGCTTAAGGTTGAACACTATTAAAACTGTTAAATACATATATATGTTAGAAAACAAGCACGGCAAGAGTTACAGCATTCTTTTACATCGCCTTCCCAGAGTGCAAATTCACAGTTTGATGTATGATTAACATTAGGGGAAAATTAATCATCTGATTACCAGCAGGAGAGAGAGATAAAATGAACACAATATATTGCTGAATTTAGCATTATAATCACAAGAAGAATTTTTAGAGATATATTACAGCAGGGAATACTCCCAGTTTTACACACAGGAATTTCCTGAATCTAATATGTCATTTACTCCTGGCAAAGTCTGTCCTTTGTCTACATATATTTCATTTTTCCCAAACAGAACAGCACTAAGCTATATAAGTGCGGAACCAACTTTTGCCAGCTTTGACTACCGTATATAGTAAAGCTTTACTAAAGCATCACATCCTATTATCTGAAAGGTGAGCTAGCAGAGCACCTCAATCATCCTACCAGTTACAAAGGACATTTCAAAGCCTACAACATACCTTATTTTGGAGCAATTCACAGTAAGATTTACTCTTGAGGAGTCTATCTTTTACTTTGCTTTGTGAAGAGAAATAGAATAGACTAAGATGTCCTTGACGGAGGGGAACTTTAAACAAAGGCAAATGAGAGCAGGAGAGGATTTTTAGCACACAGAATTCATGCTTTTAACTGTACTTTCCCCATGCCTTTCTGTGTGCTGTTCTGACAGTCTGGCAAAAGTTTAGATCAGTTCTTCAGGCCTTATTTCCACCATCACAGTCAATAGTCCGGAGTCTTCCACTACCACCACTTTTCTGATGAAGATTAGACTTCCTTTCACTCCCTGTTTTGCACCTCATTTTATTTCATTCTGCAGCGAAGTCTTACCTAACTTCATTATCATTGTAAAAGCAACTGTACTGCAAAAAATGTGCCTCTTCATTGTACGAACATGGAAACAACAGACTTGGAGAGATGGAACATGAAACATAGCTCTCATAATTAGCAGTAGCATGGAAAAACAGGATAAATATTTGTTTAAAATTATTCTGCGCTATTTAGACATTTCCACTTTATGGAGAAAATTCCCTTCCATTCCAAATACCAAGCACTGGAACCCTCCAGTGCTCCAAGCATTTCTCAGGCTTTTAGAGGAAGGGAATCTACAACCACTATGACAAACCTGGACTGCAGCAGCAGTGCTCATCCTGCATCCTGGCTCCACAACCAACAAAGCCACTGAGCTCTACCTCTGCCTAGCAAGTACTGGGTCTCTTCCTTACCAAATTACGCTTCACATTCAGCATTACTTCATGGAGACAGAGAAGCTGTGGACTGCTGAGCTCTGAACTTTACCCTCTGGAGACAACCTGACACACTATCTGAGTGAGATCAGCATGTCCAGCGTAACTTCACATGGACTGTAATTTCTGCCGTTGCTGCCAGCTGATGCCAGAGTACCGCAGCCAAGCACAGGGGTATGTACCTCATCTGTCTTAAGTCTGTCTAAATTTTGATTCACAGGATGACTGCTGGTTTGCACACATGCCATTACTCATAATTAACAGATTCAACCTCAAATTTGCAGTTCTCATTTCTTTCAGGCTAGTTGCTTGTAATATTCAGAAAAAAAAGCCAGATGTCCCTTCAAAATAAAAGAGAACCCTTGATTTCAAGTATTTGTGTTGTTATCCCAGTGCTCTGAAAATGATGTACACTTTAATCCAGCATGTAGACAGTGCACTTGACATTATTTTTATTTAGTAGCCTGGCCTTTATACCAGTTTCCAGAACGCATGCCCAAACAATGAGCATTTTTGTGAGCATAACATGCTCAATAATTAAGTACAGCTAGGTCAGCTGCTTAAAACTGCAGAGCTCCTTTTGTAGTATTTCCTTTTCTGAGTATATTTACATAATACAAAAATAGACCTTTAATTTTGATAAATTACAAACACTACTACCGTATTTTGTAACGGAACAGGGGCATTTAAATATTTTCAAATAACCTTTCATATAATTTCAGTCACTCCAAAGTGCTACTTACAGATTCATCTGTTCTGCAGATTAAAAACATGCACAACAGAGGAAGTTTTTAAACAGGATTCTTCACATTTCAGAAGAGAGAATGTTTGAAATTGCTTCTTATATTCCCCTGCCTGTTTGTGGGAATAGGTGAGCAGTCAAGGTCTCAAGCATCCCCATACATCACAGACCAATCTCTTGTGTTCGAAATGCGGCTTATGGCAAAAGGCTTCCCAACACCACTGTGAGGACCTGGAACACACTTTCAGGGATTTTTATACTGAAACTACATTCTCATACTGCTGGCTGAAATCCTGCTTGCAGAGAATGAATTTTCATTCAAACTTGTAAAAATATTTTTAGCTTCAATGTATTTATGCAACGTTATGTCAAGATCGTACTACACTTAAGCCCAAGCAAAACAAGCCTGCAGCTGCATAGTCAGTTCATCAAACAGCTCTTTGGAAAACAAGAACTTTAGTTTCAAGGTTTTGCTGAATTCAGGATTAAAGAGCTCTTAAAAATCTTTTACTTCATATGGAAAGATCCCAATGCAGGCAAAAAAATTCGTAAGTATTGTTATATTGAATTATTCCCGAACAACGTTTACAGCTTCCAAATATGTAAATGTCTAGACCTGGACAACTAAATCCTCATGTACACTCATAAATTATTGGGCTGGAGTTCAGAAACTCTGAGAACTCTCAATTATCTCTCTACTGCCAAGGAAGAACCTTGGGTGCTCTCCTCTGTAAACCAAGCCACTTGGATTTGGTGATCAAATCCAACACGTCCACACAAATATCCCACCACTTTGAAATTTACTGACTAAGCCCCTGGCATTACTGGGAGCCAGTCAAAATAATGGTTATTAACCAAACTGTGGATTTGTTTGATAAGCAGTGGGAAAGTGTGAGCTGCACCCTGTATCCCATTGCTCACTGCAGTGAGACTGATGATGTGCTCTCCGTTACCAGTATTTCAGAATACACATTTTGCCTATTCAGTTCAGACATAAATCACAGAATCATAGAATGGTTTGGGATGGAAAGGACGTTAGGATCACCTAGTTCCAACTATCCTGCCACAGGCAGGGATTCCTCACACTAGACCAGCTTGCTCAGTGCCCCATCCAACCTAGCCTTGAACACAGCCACAATTCCCCAGAGCAACCTGTTTCAGTGCCTCACCACCCTCACAGAAAAGGATTTCTTCCTAATATCTACTCTAAATCTACCCTGAGAGAAGGCAGACTGTTGTATTATGCTGCCTTGAGATGAACAAAAATTACTTCAGCTATGCACTTTGTATTTAGTATTCTTTGTCTCACCTTTCCTTTTGCACCCACTATAAACCCCCTCATCTCAGACTGTAAAAGAAGAGGATCACAGCTACAACCGATTTTGAAGGTCTTCTCTAGCTTCAGAGTATCTATTTCTCTAGGACTGAAAGATCCTTGGTGTTAGTGAAGTATAAAATATTTTCCTTTTTTTATGCAATATGTGCATATAATAACACAAATAGCAGGAAATACTCTTGTTACTACAGCACCATCAGTAAGATGCTGATCAGTTTCAAATCACTGCACATCTGCGCATCTGCAAAGTGAAGCTTACTTCGTAAAGTTCGTAATATTAATAAAAGATGCTCACAGGCTGCTGGGCGTTTCCAGCTACAGAAAAACTGTAAGAGGCTACAGTAGGGCCAGCCTTACCACTGAGAGAACCTGTTCAAGAACACAGGTCATTTATCTAGGGTTTTTGTTACCAACACAACAGAAAGGACATCCTGGGGCCATGGCCACCATCTTGCAAGCAAGGCCTGATATCTCTACTGTTGCACTCTTGGCAGCACAATTATCAGTACACAGTGAAATTAGTACCAGCTAAACAGTATTCAACTACAAGGCTGCCTGCAAAGCTTGAAGTCTTAAGCTGTTACTTCTTTTTTATATGATAATCTACAGCTCCCTGTAAAACCACCTAAAAAGGTGGAATGCACATTCCACTACTGCTCTCATCTTTGCTATTTCAATAATGAATGGAGCTGCTAAAAATCAGCTGCAGCTGGCAGAACTAATACTTGAGACAAAACCAGGGAGACTTTTTTTCTCATTCTCTCTTATGCCTGAGGAAATAACATACACATGGCTCTTTGCCCATCCACTCAAACACTTAAGTCACACACCTATGCCTCTGGAGATGGGTGTTTGTGTGTGTGGGAGGCAATGCACAGGGATGAGGTGAGGTCTGGCAGGCAGCACCACGGCCTGCTGAAACCTCAAACCACATTCCATGTACACAGTTTAGTGCTCACTTCATCCGCAAACCCAGACGAGTGTCCAGTCCATTTATGTACCCAAACTCTTGCTTGGCCAACTCACGTACTATAACCAGGATCCCACTGATGGGGACACCTGCCCCACTTCCTCACCTGACCACGTTGGGGTGCTCGAATGTCTCCAGGTGCCTCAAAACTGCCACCTCTCGGATGGTGGACAGCGGCATCCCCTCCTCGCTGGTCTGCACCCGTACCCGCTTCAGAGCAACAAAGCGGCCACCGTTCTTCAAGTCTCGGGCTTTGAACACCTTCCCATAGGCTCCTTCCCCAATCTCAGCCACACATTCATACTGCTGGTCAGCCAGGCTTGTGCTGTCCTTATCCATGCTGGTGCCACTCCTCTTCCTCCCGTGCTCCAAGTGTTTTGGGGTGGCTCTCAGTCTCGCTTGCTTTCTGACAATTAGTATGTTGTTCACGTTGGCAGATAGGCCACGCACTTGGTACCTCTGCCTGTAAGGGCCCCAGTGTGCCTCCTCTTTTGGCCACCAGGAATTATCGTACAGTCTTTGGGAGCATTGTCTGCATAAAGCCAGTTAGATCTGGAGGACAAATCAAGCAAGAAATGACTTTAGTTTATTGTTACTCAGCACTGCTCAAAAAATGAGAAAATTAAGCTCTTATAGTAGGTAACTGCATGCAAAGCAAAAACGTGGTGCAAACGAAGACGTGAACCAGCAGGGAGACATGTGTATCAGTGTCCCTGCATGGCTAATACAACACTACAAAGTTATCACAGTTTGTGCAGAAGGCTGTAACACAGAGCCACAGAGCAACTCCGTGCTGTGGGATCTGACTGAGCAATGGGTTGAATACAATGACCCTCCAATACATGGGTGATAGGGATGGCAAAGCTAACTAACTATGCAAGGAAGTCATGCACAGCAACCCATGTCAGGATTGCAGGACCCAAAGGTTTCTTGAGTGCATGCAGTGGAGTCTTGGGAATATATCCCATGCTATATCATTGTTACTTATTTGTAAATAATAACATTTGGGGGTTTCGGCCTTGATTTGCTCTCCCCTGTGCTAAGCCCTTCATGAACACATTGCAAGAGGCAAGTTCCTACCCTGAAGCATGCGTGTTGAGGAGCAATATGTACGTATTGAACTGACAATTATGTTACTAAGCATCATGTGCTGAGGTAGGTTCAGAAATACACACTTCAGGAAAGGTACTGACACGCAAGGATTTCGTCTGTGGACACAGCTACTGCTGCCTGTATGACTGGCAGCTTAGCTCCTTCCAGAGCAGCCCAACGAGACATGGTCTTCAGGAACAGCACGCTCTGCTGCGCAGCACACGAGGCTGGAGAGCAGAAGCTTTTCCTCCTGTACACGGTTTGCCTGTATCCAGTTCCATCCACACTTTCTGCAGAACTGAGGGCAAATCCTCTCCCCTCACAAAACTCCACATCAACGCTCTCCCTTTCCCTTGCCTCTTTTTCATATAATGATACGGTGACCTCCGGGGCTGCAAGCCTCTCCTACGCTGCGTTTTCACCAGGCTAGGATTAAAGAGCCCCAGACAGCTCAGTCGGGGCTCCTCTACCCTGAATCCACGCATAAAGCCAGAGGCATTTTGCACCTTTATGCTTTATGCTTTACACCTTATTCGCAGCAGAAAAGCAGAGCAACCTGAAGAAAACCCGTGCCCGTTGCTCACCGCTTTTCCCCGGCTGCAGCCTGAAGCGACCCCGACCCCCTTCCTCACCCCCCCTCCGGCCGCCTTCCTCACTGACTCCAGCTGCCACCGCCGAAGCTGCTGCCACCTCACAGCCCCGTGCAACCCGGCGCCCCCCGCAGCACCGGGCGGCACCGAGCGCGGACCACCGCGCCTCGCCTCGCCCCGCCACCGGGACCCGCACACACAAACAGACCCACGACAGACACCTGCACCGGAGCCCCCGGCCCGCATCCCGGCCCGCGCAGCTGCGGAGGGCGCCCCCGAGCGGCGGGCAGGGGCGGGCAGCGGAGGTGCCCGTGTGCGTGGCCGCGGGGTCGACGGGCCTGCCTCCGCGCGGCCGCGGCTCCAGGCGGAAAATCAGCGCTCGCCTTCCCCGGGCACGCCGGGACACAGCGAGTGGCCCCCCCCGCCACGGCCCCAACCCCCCCCCCCCCCCCCGCCTCGGCACCGAGCTTCCCTCCGCGGGCGCCCCACACGCGGCGGGGGGTGGCGGCGGGGGACACGCGGGGAAGCGCGTACCCCCGCTTCCTCTCAGGGGACGGACGGTGTGTGTGTGGGGGGGGGTGAGTAACCGGCTCGGCCACTCGACAGGAGGCGGAGGGAACCCCCCCGGTGGCTCCCCAGGAGGGCAACCCGTTCGCCCGCGGCCCCTTCGCGGCCCCCGACACGGGGGGCGCCCCCACGCCGATCCCAAGGCGGGCTGCGGCTGCACGGCATGGCGAGCTGCCCCCGGCAGCCGCAGGGACGCGTCCCCGGTGCCGTCCCAGAGGGGTTGCAAGCCGGGGGCAGCTTGTGGGCCACGCCGCCGGGCCGGGTGCGCGGAGCACATGGGCGCCCCACGTTACCTGGTGTGCGCCGCGGCCGCCTGCACCGCCACCAGATCCCCAAATAATCCTCAGCCCCGAGGGTGTGGGGGGTTGGAGAGGGAGGGGGTGAGTCCTCCCTAAAACAAACCTCACATTGAACGAGGCAGGGTGGAGAGCCGGCCCCGGGTCTGCCCCTTCACATGGCCATGTCTCCGGCAGGTCCCGGCAGCGGCCGCCCGGGCCACACAGGTAGCTGCTCCGCGGCTCGGCCGCCCTCAGCTCGCATCCTCCAGCCGCCGCCGGGCTGCACCTTGGCGCAGAAGGCAGCTCGCACTCGTCCCCCTAAGCCCGCTCCGCCCCCCCCCCCCCCCCCCCCCCCCCCTTGCCTGGGGAAAACGAAAACGCGAAAGAAAAATCGCGACCGGCGGCCCCCGCGAAGCTGCAGCGCCGCGACCGCAGCCCCGCCGGCCGCAGCCTGCCCGTGCGGGGCTCGGCGCCGGCCCTCGCCGCAGCAGCTGCTCCGGCGCTGCGCTGCGCTGCGCTGCCTCCCCTCGCTCGCTGTCTCGGCCTCTGCTCAGCCTGGGAGCAGCAGCAGCTTGCTGCCTTTTTTTTTTTTTTTCTCCCCCTCTCCTCAAGTTTTTTCCCTGCTTTCCCACGCTGGCTGAATGTGACTTGACCCCGTTTCAAAAAAGTTTGACATAGTGCTTCAACATTTCCGCATTCCTCCCCGACTACAAAGGCTGCAGCCGCCTCCTTCTGCTTTCTGTCTCTGCTCTCTGTCTTCACACTCAATGAAATCCTTCATGTGCCTCTGCCAAAGGCAGCCGCATACCGCAAGGGTCGCCGCGAGCGCCGCGGCCAGGCATGGCCCGGGGCGACTGCCCCGGGGGGTCCCGGGCAGGGCCCGGCCCCGGCCCTGGCCCCGCCGCTGTGCTCGGAGCTGCACGGGCGCGGGCGCAGCCGGCTGCGGCAGCACTGAGGAGCCTGACTCATTCCTGGGGCTCGGCCCTGGGAAATAACCCTTTAGGGGGTTGTTGCTTTTTGGTTGGTTGGTTGGTTGGGGTTTTTAGGTTCTTTTTTCTGCGGTCCTGGGAAATAACATTCCCACCCCCAAAAAGCGCGTATTCTGCTTTCCTTTTTGATACTTTCCATTCACAGAGCGCAGACAGGAAGTCAGCGCCCATGAATGCTTTCGGGAAGCATCACGAAACTTCGTTGCTGAAGACCCCTACCCCCAGCAGAGTCTTGTCCGCGCAGACCTGCGCTGAAGCTGCGCGGGTCAGGGTGTGCAGAGGAGCTGGGTCTGCAGTCAGCCCGTCCTCGGGTGCAGAGGACGCTTGTTGCGGAGCCAAGCCCTACAAATACTGAAGTTGACCACACTAGAAAATAATCACCGACCTACCCTGTCTCCATGGGGGAGAACACACACCTGGAGCCTAATTCCCAGTTCTCCCAGCCAGTACCCTCCAGTTTATGCTTTTCTGGACATCAAGGATGATTATCGTCCCGCTCCAGAACCAGCTCTTATGGTGGTTTAACTGGGAGAGAGTGCAATGGTAATTTAACCAAGTGGGTTTATAACTCAAACAGTGCATGTCGAGGACTTGGCATCATATACCAATCTGGAATAACTAAAAAAAATGCATACACTGCTGTACAAACTAAAATACTTCGTATCGGAAAAAAGCATATAATTACCCTTCTGGACTCACAGTGCTGCAGAGGGTAGGACATACATCCTACAGAGGATGTATGAAATCTTACAGCTTCAATAAAATTTGTTTTCCTTCCTTCAAAACTGGCACCAGCCAATTCCACATGCCCTTCCTATTCCTGAGAAGTTAGAAATAGCACCTGGGGGGCTGGTGAGGAGCAACTGCCTGGGAGCAGAAGGGAGACCTGATTTCTCCTGGAGCAGCTGGGGAGGTTGTACCACTCGTGCCTTCAAGTAGAAGGCCTGGGGCATGTGAATGTTTGCAGGAGACCGTGCATACTTTGCAAGAGCTTAAGTTATG
This sequence comes from Pezoporus flaviventris, assembly GCF_033815535.1. Lineage (NCBI taxonomy): Eukaryota > Metazoa > Chordata > Aves > Psittaciformes > Psittacidae > Pezoporus > Pezoporus flaviventris. The sequence continues at coordinate 16,479,330 of NW_026892595.1, forward strand.
CTTACATTTTAGTTTAAATCAAAGAAACGCCTCAACAACTTCTGAAGTCAATGATATATCAGAAAAAGATGCTGCAGTTAATGGCAAACTCCATAACCTTTAACTGTGAAATTTTAATACACAGGTCAATTTTTATTTATTTTTTTTTTTTCAAATGTGAAAAATCACAGCACGTAACAAGGGTCATATGTACAATACACTACCTCCCTCTTGTCTGGTTTGTAATATTTATGGTTTTCTTAAACCATTTTTTAAACCTTTTTTAAAACCTTTTTTAAAGGTTTTTTTAAACCTGTCTTTTTCTTTCTCTCTTTCCTTTCTTTTCTCTCCCTCCCCCTCTCTCTCCTTTTCTCCCCCTATCTCTCTTAACCTAATATTTATGCAGCTGTAACAAGCTTGGTACAGAAAACCCTTAGGTTCCAGGGACATTAGGGCTCTCACTTTACATGCAAAAGGCTTTACTTCTGAAGAAAGAGCAGTGATGTCTTGGTTGCTGCCTCCCCCTGAAGATCTCTGGATCTCCACACTCCAGCTGGGCTGGGGTTAGTTGCTCTTTTCTCAAAGAGGGACTGAGGGGCACCAGGTCCTCTGGCCAGGTGAAGGTGCAGCTTCACTTTCAGGATGAACATGGGAGATTTCTGCAGTCCCCTGACATTTGCCTCTGTGCTCAACTGTGCAGTTTTATAATTCTCCTAATAAACAGTGTTCAACATAAGCTCAGCCTTTCATCCCCTATTCTCCCAGTATTCTGGGTGAGTATGTGTAATGGTTCTTTCAGAAACGTTTATCTGCCTACCTATGTGGTGCTGTCAGTAGGGATTGCCATGGGAGATTGCACTGCTCATGCTATCACACTGAATGAATTCAAAACATGGAAGTGCCACATAGTTACTGTGGCTCTACTTGAGCCTCAGATTTTTTTCAGGGGCTTGTTTAAAAAATGATATGACTATTTTTGTTTTTCTCTCCCTCCACCTGCTGATATGGGAATCAAAGTGCTTTGTCTCCCAAAGCACAGAGTTCAAAGAAGCTCTACAAACCTCTGAAGTGACCTAAACCAATTTTCTCAATTTTCTTTAGATACAAGTTAAATGAGTTCAGGAAGACATTTCCAAACATGACTGAATAGAAACATCAACTAAAATGGATGATATTACAAATAATTTGTTGTAGAGGCTGAAATTACTTTCCTGAAATATCAAAATTCTTTGAAAATATAAGATCTACTCTGTTTGTTTTAAAGTTCAAAGTCAAGAACATGTTTCAAATAATATACATTTTAGAAAAGTTCTAAATAATCAAAAAATGAACTTTAATTGAAGTTGTTTTTTTCTTTTCGTAAAACTGCTAAAAATGTTTAATCGTTTGTTTTCATGAAAGCAACATTCTCCTTTTAACATTTCTGAGTTAGAACAGATATGTATACATTTATTTTTTATCAAGAATGGATGTTTACCCATACAGAAATTAATAAATCCCTTATTTCTTTTTATAATTGAAAATCGATTTACCTTTAGAAATTTACAGCTGTATTGAGAAATTAATGTTTTAAAAAACTTATTAAATGTTGTTATGAAATGAATTCCAGATACCATTTGTTGCTACCTCTAAATTTACTCAATTCTAAAGTATTTTGTTTTGTTCTGGAAAAACAACAATTTGGGAATGTGTATTGAAAATGAAAGAAAAGAAATTTCTGTCTACATCACTCTTTGCCTATTTTCCATCAACTTCTCCTTTGTCAAAATATGTTTTTCACTATTTTTCAATTCCAGTATTTTGAAGTTTAGTTTTTTTTTTTAAGGAGCGCAGCAAAAAGGAGAAACAATTTATACTGAAGTGCATTTAAAAAGAAAAATTTGAATGCAGTATTTGAATTGGAATTGAATTGCAATCAAACTCCATTCACACTAGAAAGAAATTATGTTTTATGCTGTGTACAAATCATTTTCATAAAATGAGGTCTGTAATGTTTTGCTGGAAATAATGAATAAGCCAGTGGTGTGGGAATGGCTAACAAGCAATTACCAGAACGACTGTAAAGCAGTTGATTAAAATAAGCTGGTAGTGGTGGGCAATACCAAAACGTGGGATGAATAGACTAAGACTTTCAGAAAGGATGAGACACAGTGTATTGTTTTGCTTTGTGTATTTTATCTGTTTCGGGAACAGCTGAGGTTCTGCTGGGGATTCACAGTTTGATCTTACAAGAAGTGTTCTACAAAGCAGCATGAAATTTTGTTTTCAAAGTACAGATTTTCCTACAGCTTTTGGAAAATAATTTGCTGTGATTGTGGTGTTGTTGTCGGGGTTTTTTTTTTCAGTTGCATCTTCAGTCTCAATTCATATGGTTTTAAACCAATTTTTTTCTGGGCATTTATCCTCAAGAAAACACCTAAACTGAGGAGAGACCAGCTATTGTTGTAGTAAAGAGACATCAGTCAACTGCTGTGAATATGAATAATTAGAACCTGCAGTGGCCAGAATTTGTTCTAAAATGGTAGCATAAATTATGTCTTTTTAGAAGTTCCCTTTAGCAAGCTGAAAAGAGGTTTTATAGTAAAACAATAAATATTTACACTGTGTAGAAAATGATTCCTGAAAGGATATTTCACATGTCACATCTCATACTGAACGTGGGAAATAATTATTTTCTCCGGTCACTAACTGTGTTGTATGTGTGTGAAAATGGTCTGTAAATATTTAGTAAATATTTTAAAGCTACTTTTAATGAAACAGACATAATGAGAAATGTGCTATAACTGACCACTAAGAATTAATTCTAACATGAAATATTGAAATGCTTTCCATATGTACCTTCTTAGATAGTTGAACAAGGACACACAAAAACCCCTAAATAATATTTACAGAAAAATTGTTCATTAACATTCACATACTGTTTTAACCAATTCAAGTGAAAGTACTAATCCATGTAAAATGTATGCAGGCACTGCATAGCTGCCAGCAAGTAAGGCACCTAAGCCAATTACAGTATGATGGTTTAGTTTATTTTTCTTTCAATCAGAGCCTTAGTTTATAGCAGATAATTTTATGTTTTACAAATTGTATCTTTCCGTTATTACAGTCATAAACTATACTGTGGGGCTATTGTTTCTTAGTACAAAGGGCCATAACATAATGTTAGGTATTTAAGCATACACATATTTGTTTATGTATGCTTTAGTAATTACCAGTCACAGGAGTGGCCAAGAAACATGCCATGTGAAAAGCATGCCTAAAACTAACACAAGCCTGTTTGCTTCAATAGTCTCTGAGTACTCCAAGGAACACACCTGAGTGAATCAACTAGCTGTGTTTTCTTGTCCAGCTCGTCAAGCGAGAGCCAGTGAACTTCATTGGCTTTCTTTAGAAGGTTGACTTTTGGGGATTGTTATGCAATGGAAGATCAAGAGCAAAGTGTATACCTGCTGTCAAGAAAACAGCTCGCTATTTCTATTTGCATTGCTCAAAGCTTTAGCTGGGAACTGCGTCCACTCCCTGCTATGCAACATCATACTGAAAGGCAGTCTGCACCAAATTGCTTGCTTCAGAGCCAGGGAAAGGAAAGAATAGAGAAGGGAAAAGATCTGCTGAAAAAAAACCACACTACAGATCAGTAGCGGAAAAAAAAGATGATGGAGATTTCTGGAGCCCTGATCCTATGATCTAGCAGAGGGGTAAGAAAACTGTGGCATGCATGCTGCAGATGGTGTCTAAGGTGGAGGTGTTCCAGTGGCGCATATTTTGCCACAGGGCTGGCAACTGGGCTGTGCTGCTGTGGAAGCTGCAAGGAACCCAAATCCCTAACAAGAGTGACAGTGGGGAAGCAAGCCATTGGGGTCTGCGGAGGCAGGCATTGCCAGCTCATCCCAGGACCCTGCAGCATGCAGCATGAGGTGGGACTGCCAGGGAGCTGGTGCCATCTCCCATCTGTAGTCTCTTATGGGCACTCTTCCTTTCAGCACAGTGCTGAGAAGAGGGATATCTGTCTTGGCCTCAAGATTAAAATTTTATTGGAATGGGGCTCATAGGGGTAGAAATATTGGCCACCCTGAAGTTGGCATTAGCTAGTGATTGAGGGACACAGTAGAGAAGGGACCTGTGTTTTATTTTCTTCCAAGTGTTTTCCCTAATCTGCAGTCATTGCTCGTTAGCATTATATCTTACACTTCTTCATAGCAGTATTTGGCATGGGTAAGATTCTTCTTCAGTTGTCTTAGTGGCCTCCACATCTGCTTCAGATAAGTGTATTTACATCTGTGAATATATATTCAGTGCATGTCCGTTTCTTTTTTTCATCATGCCTCTTGTAGAATGCTTATTCTTAATCTGATTTCCACTCAGTGTACGAGAGAAGCAGACAGATATTTAGCGGTGAAAACTGATGTTGTCTGTGGAAGCTTCCAAAGAAAACCCTGTTTGATTTGTACATTGTAATCCTAAACTTGTTGTGTCATTCAGGTCTTAAAAAATGACTCACACTATGACTTAGAATGTAGCTGTGATCAGGAAAGTTGGCCACAGAAAACAGGACTTTACTCAGCTGATGTGGCCCCAGGTAAACATAGTCTTATCTGTTGGTAACAGTGACTAATACAAGATTTTATAAATTTTTCTTCTGTTAGTGTTTCATAGAAAGGGAGCAGACTTTGAATGTAGATAATACATGGACCAAGTTCTTAAATATGTCCCAGTTGTGGGTTTCCTTCTGTCATGCAGAAAGTACCTACCTTATCCCAGAGCTCACACAGCATTAGCTGGAGGGTGGCCAGTAAGCCTTTTGTGCTGCACTTGGGAATTAAGCAAATTTGATCTGGAAATCACCACTTCACCCAGAACTCCAGCATGCCATCTGTATAGTCACATTTTGGAGAGAAATTGCATGTTTGCTCCTGCTTAATGGAAAATGCAGTAGCGTGAGTCATAATGTGCTAGAAAATTTGGTGTATGAGATAGGAACATGCCCAAAGTATGGTATCACTGTACATTATTGAACATTTAGCCAATAAATCAAACAAATAGGACCACATATAACCTCTGGTGTCAGTCAGTAAAAATAAATGTAATGAAAATTCAGGTGCAAATATGTAGTATTTGACTGGAGAAAAAAACAATAGTGTGAAACTGCTGGGAGCTGGTAAGAAGCTGCTGCCCTAAAGCACCCAAGAAGCATCGTATCATATCAGTCAATTGATGGAGGGGATAAGGAATGGCTGTTGTTCAGCTACAACAGGGAGCTGTGGTTTATTATGCAGAATAACAGAGTTAAGTTGCATTATTGATTGATTTATATGGGACTATAAAAACTGTGGTGTTTATTGATCTATATCAAGAAACAATTGGCTTAATTTACAGCAGAGATCTCTGTTAGGCATTAAAAAACCACTTTCTAAGACAAGTATATATTTAAGTACAAGCATTTAGCACAAGGTCAGGCACCAGAAGAGGCAAATATCTTTTGGGAATGATCTAATTCTGCTACAGAGAGCTAGGATGGACTAGGTCATTCTGAAATCATCTCCTGACTAGCTGTATGCATTTCTGATTATGTACTGTTCCTGAGTACAAAGACAGTAATAGTATATAAGCATTACAGCTGTCACAGAATGCATAACATTTTGGTTAAGAAAGTAATTTTATATAACCTGAAAAAGATAGAAAACTTGGGAACCCTGCTGCTAACCACCCTGTAGCATTTAATAGCAAGTGTTTAACACTGATCACTCTGTCTCCAGTGTTACATCAGTGCACCTGCCTCTGTTTATTCCCAGTTAGCTGATAAATGTATAGTAATAGTTTGGAAAGGGGAAAATTTGGTCTGCCTTACACAATTCTACATGGATTAGAAAAACGGGATAAGAAGGAAGGCAAAACTTTAAGAGCAACAAAAATGAGTAGTAATGACAACAAATTATACTAGACAACAAAAAAAAGCCACTGTAAGTTACCTGTATTTGTCTTCCAGTGCTGGCACTTATGTGTAAACTGGTGCTGCAAATGTTGGTAAACAATGTCAGTATGCTTACCTACTACATCATCTAAACTACCCATGCACTCTATTAGATGAAGGTATGTAGTTACACATTATATACATTTCACTACCTACAAGATCAATTATATTATTCTGAAGTCTATGAAATTTTATCCATGTAATGTTGAAGGAATGGTTGCCTTTTCCAGTGGTATGGAAACTGTTGCGGATTCTTCATCTCACCCTGGTGCCATAACACAGGGACTGATGGCTTCTGCTAAACAGTTCTCTAATATTGTCCATGACACAGGTTTAGAAATACAGTGTCATTGAATCCAAATTGTCATTATTACTAATTTGATTATACTGCACATTTGTGTAGACCTCAATATGTCTATAGTCTGCACAACATGCAATGTATGCTGAAGTCATGTAGATAACAGTGGCTATAAAATATCGCTGTCTGCTGTTTTAAAGAAAAATTTGGCTTTGCAAATAGTGGGCAGGTGTGTTTTCAGGATAAAAAGAGTTCTGCTAGCATTCTGTAGAGTATAATGTGATCTCATTGCAGAAAGATTTACAAGCATAACTTCTATTAAAATTAATCAATGTAACTTGCATAAATGCCCTTGCTTGTCTACAGGAATAATGTATTCCTTAAGGCTGCAATAGTCTAAACTGTTTAGTAAATGTAATGCAATACTATATTTTCATACTACAGTATGAAAAAGACTTGGGAAACGAATGTTGAGCATGCACTAACTCATTTTAGGAACATTCCAGATTCATAAATACATGAGCTGTTTATTATCCACACATACCAGAGAGCTTCTATCAAATATAATTATGCAGTAGAATATGTACAATGGATGCCTGCCAGTATTCCCTACTTGTATGACCACTGTTATAGGATGGTCAGTTCTGACTATGCAGTCTGGCCTTCATCAAGAGATACTCTTCTTAAGCTGCTGCAGAAAATAAAGGTTTTTGTTTTCATGCCTGGTGCAAGCAGTAAGCAGTAGTTATCAAAAGCCAACACTGGTGTCGGGATATCACATTTCTAATTTCTATACCAAGCAGAGGAGGTAAACATGGGATTTCAGGTACCATATGGTGGCAACAGCCCATTAAAAAAATAAAAAGATGAACAGCTATAATGGGTCAGAACAAAGATCTCTGTAGCAGTCTCTGACAGTTAATAATGTTAATAATATCTGTCTGGGAGAAGAGTTTAAGTGTGGTAATAGTGGTTCCCTGCTCTGCTATGACTTTTTCAAGATAAAGGAAATAGTCTCATGCCTCAAACTAGAGATTAAACCCCCAATGTTCAAGTTCCTAGCCTTGCTTCTGCTATTAGTACATAAAGCTGAGCAAATGAGAAACTGTGCACCAGCCCAGGTATTCCTGACATGATTCCCTTATCCCTGTTACACAGCCTGAAGACTCTGAAGGGTCCTACATAAAGGAGCACTGCCGTTACTTGTGACAGTGAAGTAAAGCCCTTATTTATCTCTTCCCAGCTAAGAATATCCCAAACTTTAATGGGAAATTGCATCACCTTTCAAGCGTGGGTGTATATAGGCATACACGCATGTGCACACACAGCTCAAATACTTTGCTCTGAACAAGACCTAACATTGCTGACAAAACCTCACCAGGTATTAAAAAGAGATGACATTAAAAGGCAAAATAACTACCTGAGGGTTAAATTCTATAATTGCATGTTTTGTGATAATGTAAATATTTTTAAATCAGATTTAATAAATGACAAAGTTATGAACAAAATTGTACCAAATACTTGGGCTCCTTCTAAGCTGAGAGACCTGGGAGTGTTGCAGTACTCCATGTCAGGGCAAGATCAGGGTGTGTACAACTACCTTTTCTTCCTTCTTTCTGTATTCTCTATGCCCCACTTTCTGCAGAAAGAAAACCCAGATTTCTGGGCTGGACAGGACCTGCAGCACCTTCCCGCCAGGACACAGAGGGAGCCAAGTGACTTAATGGGTTTCCTCACTGCAGGTTGGCTTAGATGTACTTCTGAGATTTCTAACACCCGACTAACATAGCTTTTTAAAATTATTATTATTTATTTATTTCCTAAAAGCTTTGCCTTATCAAAATCTACTGCATATGTTTTCTAAGTACTTAGGGAAAATCAAACCAGAAGCAAGAACAGAAGCCAGTAAAGAAGATAGGTGTATACAGCCTGCTTCATCCAGCCTGTCCACTACTGGTGCAAGAGCAGCTCTTACTAAAATCTAAGTCTCTCTGCTTCATTGGTTAAACTTCCCTAATCTTGTTTTTACGTCACAACTGGAAATGTCGGCCAGATCCATTTGGCACAGTTCAGAAGTGAACCTCTCCATACTAATTCTATGGGTGAATGTTTCAATGTTTCAGTTTATTCTTACGTATAGCTTGATTATAGAAAAGACTAATGCATCAGCATGTAGCTTGCAACTAATTTGGATGCCCAGATTTATAATCACAGTCTTGAAAACTCCCACTCTTCTACTGCCTAAGCTGAAGTACACGAAAATCAGTAATTCGGGTTTCTGCACTGGAGGATACAGCTGTTTCCAGAAATGCCCAATAGTACTGTAGCACAAAAGTCATGAAGGCAGTAATTCTAAAAATCTACAAAGAACAACAGGCTTCTCGTAAGTCTATCTGGAGTCAGAAGTTAGACTGGTTTCTTTCCAAGTATACGTTTATATATGGTTTTCACAGTCCTTGAAAGCTCTTAATGGTTATGAGTAACAGCTTTGCCATAACACCTGCCATTCAGAGAAAACCAGATTGTTACAGTTAAAAACTAGAAGTGTTTTTTATATTTATTATATGGTTACTTTCCCATACTTAAATCACTGTTTACCAGAGACTAATTCTCCAAAGGATTTTATTGCAAGATAAGAATCTTATTGCAATTTTCACTTTTTTTATTGCATGAGCACACAGCGGCTAGAATACAAACATGCTGCGCTGGACTGCCTTTTCTCTTGAAACCATGCCTAATGGGGGGGAGGGGGTGGGAACCTAAACCCAAAAGTCATGTGGCATCACAAAAAATACTGCCTCTGCCAAGGTTCCTTCTATCACTTTCAGTGTCCCTATGAAAAGGTTAATCCTTTTCTACACTGTCCTAAGAACAGTGTCAAAGATTGGGATCACGTTTGTTTTGGGTTTTTTTACCATGCTTTCCATCACCGAAAGAATGTATCCCCTGACCTCTTCTCTTGGCCACGCTTCAGTTGAAAAGGTGTAGAAGATCAGTGATCCCTTCCAGTGTTGTTAATAAAAAAAATGAGTCAGACTCCTGAATTAGGGAAAACTGGTAAATAGCTGAAAATTATTAGATTAGGGGGTTAGGTAGAGATGCAGTGAGTTTTGAAGGTCAGACAGCAATCATTCATACCTAACCTCAATGTAGATTGTAAAGACACTGTGAAGCCCTGCAAAACTGCTAAACTCAGTAAAGACACTGCATGAAATTTATGGGTAGGAAAATGGAGACAAAAGGACTAGTACAAGGCAGAGACAATGGAGGGAAAACTGAGTCTTGCCACCTCAATCTGTGAGCAGGCTGCTCCTGCCACAGGAAAGGGAGCGACAGGGACAAGGGACGAGCTGGGACAGGACTCTGCAGAGCTGAGCTGGATCCAGCTGCCACTGCAGGAGGGAAGGGGAGGGAGAGACAGAGGACCTGCAGTGCCTGGGGGCCAGTTTCTCAGCACAGCTACCAGCACTGCCATCACACCCTCTTCCTGCCAGGTTGTCCCTTTCTTCTGGTGTAGTTAGAAGCAGGCAGCAAGGCCGCAGATGTTTTACTGCACCCTTCCTCCCCTCGCCTCCCACTTTGCCATTTTTCTATTCACTAGGCTTACTGAATAAAAGTATTTCTTGATAGCCATGCCCCCCTCTTACTGTCTTAGTGACCCCTTGCTGCTGTTTTAACATATCTCTACCATATATACATGCTTTCCAGGACACGGAGTATGCTTTCATCCCCAAACCCCAAATTATATATATTATATATAATTCTTAAGTATCAGAAACTACAGTATAACGACAAGTAAAGCCACTTTCTGAGAGATGGAAAGAAAGGGAAAGGGTACTTGTGTACGTCAAAGACTCTTTCACTTAATACAGGGCCCAGCAATGATGCACTAGAGTAAAAGGAATCATTCTTGAAGAGTTTGGGTTCAGCCTGCCATAAAATTGTGCTCAGAGGAGTCTCAGAGTTCAAGGAGGAGCTAACTCCCATTCACTGAAAGCAAAGAAAGTTCAAGGTTCTTGCACCACCAAAAAGGCTCAGTACCTTTTAGAACTAAAAGTTAATGAATATAGCTATTTGCATTTATAGTTATGATGTTTAAAAAATTTTATCATTTTTTAAGTAGAAACAACTATAATAAGAAAGCACAGAGCTGGCTGGAAATCTACAGACACCAGGATGCCTCAAAAGCGACAGCTTTTTTGTATGGGATGTGACAGCTCCTCTAAAAAAACTATTTAGGGTTCGAGGGAAAAAAGCATGCAAATGGGATGCCTCGTTTTCAAAAGTCCATCCAGCAGCTTGCATGCGCTTCCAGGGGAGCTGCTGGGAACTCAGAGGCTTTCAAGAACTCTAAAGATTTTTAGAAACAGGTCTATTATTTAGATGTCTAACTTGAGGCTCCTGCTTCCAAAGTCATGTGTTATATCTCCATAATGGCTCCGGGACTTATTCATGCACCAAAAGAAAGAGATCTGAGGGTAAAGATTATGGCCTAATTTCCCTCAGTGAAATATTTGGTACTCATCATCCAAAAGAACAAATTAAAAAGATGGAGATTTAAGAGTGCTGCAAGAGACACACTGTTCAGTAATGTTATATCAACTCTTAATGATTCAGCCCAGAAAAACACATAAGAATGAAACCAGTAACTGTGGTTATCACTTATCAGCTACACAACAAGAAATTTGACCCAGCAAAGTAAGCTGTCAGTGCCACACACATCAGATTAGGCTCACAACTGCCTTTTGCTGCATGGTAATAACCAATGCACAAACTTAAAATGAAACTACAAAGTGGTTACTCTGAATGCCCATCATGGTATTAAAAAATAACAAAAATTACTGGCATGAGGTGCCTTTGTCTTCCCATGCACTGGAATCTGCATATTTCAAACCTGATTTTTATTTAGTTGTTCAATCCTTCAGCAGAAAGGAAAAATTTACATTGGTCTTGAAAAAGATGGAGTTTGTGAGTTGTTGCTAAGTTTACCCATTAGGATGAATATGTAAAATTATAATTTTAAAGTAAACTAACAAGTTTACTGTGAATTCAACATTTTATTTGGCAGCAGAAGAAGCCTAAAAAAAGACTCGTGCAATATACTTGTACCAGGCATTCGGAATATAGAAGTTAAGCAAATTACTATCTGTCTTTCAGTTGGAAACAGTATCACTAGAGATCTGTATCGTACTATTCAAAACTCTGTAACTGCGAAAGCTGAATCTATGGTAAACATATGAGAAAAAAGGGATCTGGATAGCCATGAGGTAAATGGATCTGTTTAAGTCCACAGAAGTCAAAGGCTCGACCTTTCTTGCTGCTTCAGAAATGTATTGTAGTCTTACTTAATTGAAATAGGCTTGGAGGTACGTAAAAATAACTGAAATGGAGGAAAAATGCAAACTTATTTTCTTTAAACCTCAGTTTCTCCATCTATGTTTTAAGGTCTCAGGATTAAAAATAGAATATAAACAAATATTATGAAATAAGCATTTTGATATGTTAAGGAGTAAAACCAGATCTTTGAGATGCATTCTAGCACAGCACATACATGAGTTAACAAGAAATTTGCCATGGATCCACAAACATGCCTTCCCCACACTCAGGAGCTGCTCATTCCCTGCCACGCTTGCAAAGACCATTTTCATCAAGCAGAAGCACCTAAAAAATGTTATTTCTATAGTTGCAGATTATCGTCTGACAGAAGTTGACTGCTTACATAGCTACTCTGAAAGTCATGCAATAGTCAGGAGAGGTCCGTCTTCCCAAGTTCTGGCTAAAATTTAGGCAGGTACTCTAACCAAAACTAGCTAGTTTCCCTCCATAGGTCTAAAGTCTAAGCACTTTATACTATTCATACTCACTTTTATCTATCTATTTTAGATCAAAATGACTTATGCTATGAGTATCTTCCCCTTCTCTCTAAATTGAACACTTGTCTTTTAGATCTCCATATGTAGGTGAGATGAATGCCCTCTTTGGTACAGGGGTATGTGCCTTTCCTTAAGGGAGCTGTGCCTGACCAAAACCACCATGAATGCCCTGTACCCTCCACGTTGGAGGCAGAATTGTGGTGAAAGGCAACTAGTCCATGTTCTTGGGGTGGGCAAACTGTAGGATTTAAAACAGGAAACCAACGTGAGCAGTTCAGCATTGGAACCTTATCAAATGCTCGACCCAGAGCCCCCGATACCTGAGGTATCAGTAATAACACTGAGCCTAGGAGACTTAAGGGTAAGTTGGACCAGTGGAAATTTTTTAAGATAAAAACAACTAAGTAGACTTATTATCCCAATGCAAACAAAATGTTACTAATGGCTGCAGTCTGAAAATCTGTCAGACTTAACAATATACAGCATGAAAAAATAACGAATGATCGTAACCCTAAAAACCAAATAGATTTTCTTCAATGCCTAAAATTAGGTTATTCAGAGTAGCCTCTGGGATCCCATGCCCAAAGCCTTCCTTAGTGTTCTGTTCCCTTGCCCTTGCAGGCATCTCTTAATTCTGGGCTGTTTCTGATTTTAATTAAAGGGAAATAATGATACAAGGTATCTTCTTTCATGAACCCCAGAAGGGAGAATGAGAATTATAAAAGGTAAAGGAATACTTGAGACTCAAGGAAGTAGAGATTATGAATTACAGGAAATATACTATTATATTAAACATTCTTTTAAATCAGCATGGTTTGTTTCTTATCAAAGGCTTGCTTTTAGCTCCTAGTTTCACTAACTACCTTTTGAAATGGATGCCAGGACTCTCGTTCTTTTTGAGTTTGTTCATTTTATCCAGGGGTGGGAGATTAATGTTAGAAAACAGGAAAAAATACTTTGCCTCAAAGCGTGCCAAAAAGGTAGCTGAATACTAGCACTCTATGGGCAAAAGTCTGTACTGACTACATTTCAGGCAGATCCACTGACTGGATAAGAGTTGGAATGAGTACAGCTCAAAAGTCGGCTCCAGTTAATATGAGAAGGGAGCCTTTTCTGATTTGCAATTATTTCCATAAAAAGTGTAAACTGCAATAACCGGTGTCAATTAGGTTTATCATAATTCACTTTTTTGTTGATATTTTTTATTGGAAATGCTTTATCTAAGTAGAGCCTTTAAACAACAGGGCCCCTCAGTTCAAGCCTTTTGTCCATGATGTAGAAACCAGACTTCTATGAAAGCAATTCCTTCAATCAGGCTATTTTCCAGTGAAACTTACAGGGTAGCAGTTGGTGATGAGAGACAGTCTTGCAAGCTTTGATAACACTGCAAAATATCGTGATAATTTAAAACACACGGCTTAGGAAACACACAAATTTTGTATTAAACTGTAAGGTCAGTTTCTTTGAGCATCTGAATTTCTGTTGAAGTTGGTATCACATTCTCTGATCAGCTTTGGAAAGAAGCTATGTTCCAGGTGAGTCTTGCTGTAAGGTTGGTCCAGACTCCTCCTCAGCCCTCTTGATCTAGAAATCCCCCTCCAATGCAGAAAACATAGATTTCTAGGTGTTCTACTTTTGCAGCTGGGTCAGAAATGTCATCAGAGAATCATTCTTGTGGCATTTTGAGGTCTGATATCTAAGGAAACTAACCAGAGAAGCTAAAACTAAACAAAAATCAAGAGAAGGCTGACGATATTTTTCAAGATTGTTTTTCTCAACTTAAGTTGTTTTTTACTATGATTACCTTTCTGTTTCTATTAAATCTGAATTATGTCTACAAACTGAAGTTGCTTCTTATTTATCCAAAGAACCACAGAATGGTTGAGGTTGGAAGGTGCCTTTGGAGGTCACCTGTTCCAACCACACGGCTGAAGCAGGGTCACATAGAACTAGTTGCCTAGGACTATGTCCAGATGGTTTCTGAAGCTCTCCAAGGATGGAAACTCCACAAGCTCTCCAGGCAATCTGCAGCATTTGTTCATGAAAAGAAATTAATGAAAAGAAAGACTTTGTTCTTGGATCCTGCCAGGACTTACGAAAGTACATCTCACTTCTGTGAATCAAGGATCCAGGGTGAATTTCATTGGTTGCTTCTTTCCCTGTACTTCTTCACGCTTGATTGATATTGATGACCTTATGGTCCCGAGACAAAGGGAAAACTGATTTTAGTGAACTTCACATCTTATTTCTTAGGAGGGAACATTGAGTCCCACCACACAAAATAATACTGAGTCTATGGCTCTGGAGCCACAAATACAGCTTCAGGGCATCATGTGTGGCTCTGATGGAATCCAGAGGAACTGAAGGAATTCCTTTCTGTGGTTGGGGACTGCTTGAGAACTGTGCTTGTTACAAGAGTGATCCCTGTGACCCATATGAAACAGGACAGGGACAGCTGAGAAAACACAACACCAGGGAGGAACCTTCCCCAGTTCTTTAAGTGGCCAAAATAAGGAGAAGGACAATGAAGAGAAAAAAAATCCATGCTGTAATAAAGGTTTGGAGGTGATACTAGGGAAAATGAAGATTATGAGTAGAAAAGCTTTTTATTCCCTGCCAACACCTACAAAAGAAGGTGGGTGTATGATGAGTGGAGTGGTTGAGATCCATGATAAAAGGCTGAGCTTTGCACTGTGGCATCTATGCGTCTTCTCCAGATCTGATGATCAAAGGTCAGTGTATTCTACTCTTTGATGTTATTTTGCATAACAGGGAAACTTGAGGAGGACAATTCTTATTATCCCCATTTCTATGCCCCTATGCAGATCTATTGTGCGACAATTATTTAAAAAATACCCAAACCAACACAACAAAAAACCACAACCCAGCTTTGAAGTTGGTGGCAAATAAATAATAATGTTTTGCTCTCTAGGCTCCCTCTTCTGGCTCTGGACTAATAGTTTTCTAACGAGCACTGTTCCTGGAATCATAATAATTTCTGTTAACTGAACGGTGACTTCAGTGCACAAAGAAATACAGAGAAAATATTGGGGAAATAGGAAAAACTTCATTCATGCCCAAGAGAACTAAATTAGTATCCCCTAAAAACCTAGGCATTTTTTAAGGTATGATGGCAAAAGCAATTTTAAAAGCACAGAAGTACTCTTCTAGTGATTAGTAAATGTATGGTATGCTGTATGTTAGATATGATGAATGTTTTAGTTTTAATACATTGAACTAGTAAATGAATAAACTAATATCCCTCAACAGCTTCTGTGACTCATCTGTCAATAACAGTTGTACTAGGACTGAAATATTTCTATATCTGAAATATGGCTTTTCCACAGTGGCTTCAGTAGACCACAACAAACTATTATAGAATCATAGAATGGAAAGGACCTTAAGATCATCTAGTTCCAACCCCCTTGCCATACACAGGGACATCTCACACTAAGCCATGTCACCCAAGGCTCTGTCCAACCTGGCCTTGAACACTGCCAGGGGTGGAGCATTCACAACTTCCCTGGGCAACCCATTCCAGTGCCTCACCAGCCTCACAGGAAAGAACTTCTTCCTTATATCCAATCTTCCCCTGTTTAAGATTTAAACCATTACCCCTTGTCCTGTCACTACAGTCCCTGATGAAGAGTCCCTCCCCAGCATCCCTATAGACCCCCTTCAGATACTGGAAGGCTGCTATGAGGTCTCCACGCAGCCTTCTCTTCACTGGGCTGAACACCCCCAACTTTCTCAGCCTATCTTCGTATGGGAGGTGCTCCAGTCCCCTGATCATCCTCATGGCCCTCCTCTGGACTTGTTCCAACAGTTCCATGTCCTTTTTATGTTGAGGACACCAGAACTGAACACAATATTCCAAGTGAGGTCTCACAAGAGCAGAGTAGAGGGGCAGGATCACCTCCCTCGACCTGCTGGTCACGCCCCTTTTGGTGCAGCCCAGGATATGGTTGGCTTTCTGGGCTGGGAGCACACACTGAAGCCAGCTCATGTTCAGTTTCTCATCGACCAACACCCCCAAGTCCTTCTCCACAGGGCTACTCTGAATCTCTTCTCTGCCCAACCTGTAGCTGTGCCTGGGATTGCTCCCACCCAGGTGTAGGACCTTGCACTTGTCATGGTTAAACTCATGAGGTTGGCATCAGCCCACCTCACAAGCGTGTCAAGGTCCCTCTGGATGGCATTCCTTCCCTCCAGCGTATCAACAAAACCATACAGCTTGGTGCCATCGGCAAACTTGCTGAGGGTGCACTCAATCCCACTGTCCATGGATGTTGAATAAGACCAGTCCCAACACTGATCCCTGAGGGACACCACTCGTTACTGGTCTCCAGCCGGACATTGAGCCATTGACCACAACTCTTTGCGTGCGGCCATCCAGCCAGTTCTTTATGCACAGAGTCATCCATCCATCAAATTGATGTCTCTCCAATTTAGAGACAAGGATGCCATGCAGGACAGTGTCGAATGCTTTGCACAAGTCCAGGTAGATGACATCAGCTGCTCTACCCCTGTCCATCAGTTCCGTAGCCCCATCATAGAAGGCCACCAAATTGGTCAGGCAGGATTTCCCCTTAGTGAAGCCATGCTGGCTGTCACCAAGCACCTTGTTGATTTTTCATGTGCCTTAGCATGCCTTGCAGGAGAATCTGCTCCAAGATTTTGCCAGGCACAGAGGTGAGACTGACTGCTCTGTAGTTCCCTGGGTAAAACTATCCTGAAGCCTAGAAGATACAACTCTGGTCTTTGAATTTAGAAATGAGTATAATGTTCTCATTGACAAACAGTCACAATTAAATACCTAGTTGTATCAACGAGGGAATGGCACAGTGCCTCAGCAGAGCACAGCGCATGCCAATACATTTTTTTTCCCTCTGGTCATAAAAACCAGAAAACAGGGAGCTGCTTAAGAAAAAATTAAGTTTTGGATGTGGCACCTTCTCCTTCTCCAAACAGTTGATGTGCGTAAAGAGAGAGAGCTAAAGATTTCAAGTAAAATACACCATTTTGGTTTTCTGTTCACTTACTCATTTATTTTTTTTCCTAACACAGCACCTAAACGATCAAACTTGCATTTTTTTTTATGACCCAAAGAAGTTCTTTCCAGATTTGATAAATCTTAACAGATTCCAGCAAGCGCCTTAGAAAGCATTTTTAAAAGGCATCTTATACTGTGGGAAAATTTACAGTTAACCACTGGCCAGGTTTTCACGAGCGCTGTTCGATTACCTCTCCCACAGGAGTCAGCTGGAGCTGTGGATACCTCTCAAAATCAGGTTAGAATTCTGTCAAGACAGAGCTGCCAGACATCAGGTACCAGATTCATTCTTGTTTTTATCATAATAAGGCACAATAGTTTATGTAGAGGGATTAATTTGGCTGATATTTGTAGGTTTGTTTTGGCCCCATAGTTGTTGAATCCATCTTTCTAACCTGCTGGAGAGCTTTTGTCCTGTTGGAATTGCCAAGCAGTTACAAAGATATCCCACTTGGCTTCCAGGCTGCTGGGCTCCCACTGGGATAAACTGAAACCCATCCTGTCATTTCAGTGGGGGGGACAGGGAGCACAATGAGTGCTATAAAAGACATTCATTTAAAAATAAAAGAAAAGAGGGGACCCCTCCTTAAAGAGAACCATGAAATATAGACTGAAAGGGATCCTTTTCACTGCAAATTCCCTCTGCATTGCCTGATTTGCTTGCTATTAACTATCTGAGAGCAAAGTGTTCTTGACTTAAATGAGTTTCATCCCTGAGCTTTAAACAGTAAGAGTATCTATCCTTTTACCCTCCCCTTCAACCTATATTTTCCACGGCTGCACACAGCTATATATGAATATGTCTATCATAACATGTAACAGGGCTGTAATAATAGATTGTTTATTTCTGAATTACAGCAGCTCTAAAAAAGAAAGATACACAATGTCTATGAAGAGGAACTCTACGCTCTAAGGATCTCTGCTATATTGTTTTATAAACAGTTGAACTACAGCACAGGGGCAGTATGAGTTCCCTTTATCTCTAGGATGCCCAATTCCTTCAACCACATTCAAATATCATTAATTTGGTTTGAAAAGTTTACATATCTCCACAGTTTCCAAATAGGCTTTGAAATTTGGCAGCAGTGTATTCTTGGAGTCAAGAAAATGCTTTTTGTGGGAACTATGTAGATCTGTTCAAAACTAGCCAAATTATAAGATGTCAAAATTCTGATCTTTTCTGTCTTTTGGATGGCACAGCTTGGTTTTGGCTAGGTACCAGAGTTTCCCGAGAACTGCTAATGCTGAATGTACTCTTGGCTAACTCCTTAGCTTTGCTGTCAGTACGCAGAACAAATACTCAAGATGGGACATGCTAAGCACATCCTTCTCCTTATCCTCCTGCAATCATTTTCATAGGGACACCAGAGACTGGATATTTTCTTACTATGGTGAATGAATTCTCACTGTATTTTCATGCCAATGGCTTGTTAACCTTGGACTGTAGAACCTGCAAGATGACTCTTACTCCTTTGGATGGCTAATGGCATCTCAAGGCTTTGCTGCTGACTCTCAAGAAATCTGAGAAACATGTACTGGCATACTAGTTGAAGGGGGCTGCTCCCACAGATAAAGCCTGCTGGGGTTTGTGTAGGGGATAGAGCTGTCAGTTAACAATCACCTTGCTAAAATATATCAGCACTATGCTTTACTGCACTTTGTTGTTTAAGTCGAGAACACTGGGATTATTTTCTTCTCTCAAAGTTGTAGTGCAGCCCACAGCATACTGCTGTGGCTGGCGACATCTCCAGTATGATCCAGTACAACTCTGTTCGACAGCGGGGTTTATTTTGTAAAGTTCTGTCTGAGCTACTCACCCACATTTCATAATGTGATGCAGAGCAATGCACAGAAATTTCTGTGAATACAGCATTATAAATTCATTTGGCAAATAAAGGATATATATACCGAGTCAGAAAATGTTGGGTGTTTGGATTTTTTTTGTCTTGCTTCTGCTATTATTTGTTCTGTCTTCACTTGGACGCAGGCAGAATGTGCATGCAACATAGTATTTACGTGTTTTTTTGTGAACTGCAGGCTTGCAGACTTGTGGAATCACACAGAGCACAAACCATTAACAATACTGGCTTTGTTTACATCCAACTCTGCCACAAAATCTCTTCCTCAAACTTATAGTTTCCTATGAGCTCTAAGACATTTAATGAATGCAGACCCTACAGACCACTTTTATCTGGGCATGAGCTACCCTGCTCTGTCAGCTTGGTCCCTAATAAGTCTTTATTCATTCACATCTCTGGATGTTATTAATGGCAATCAGTTATGGAGTGCTGTAAGTTAACACGGATCCTGTTATGAAAAGCTTAACGTGTACAAGGCATAAAGTAATAGTTATGCAGAACAATTGCAAAGTGGCCTGATTATCAGATGCCTGCTCTAAACAGATACCAACACTTTATGACTCATCTACCCTTGAACCCCTCAAAAAGTGGGAAGTGGCTGAGGCTGCCCAGAGTGATCCGCTTCCACTTATTTTTTTTCAGCTGCTTTTCTGAACCACAAACTTTTTTTCTGCATGGGGGTGTCAGCTTTCTTAGTGTGGGCATCTCTAAAGTGAGGGGTTAACATACGGATGCTTTGCCCTGTGCTGAGCACTCAGTATTGCTTACATGAAGAAAAGAATCCAAAACATGTTATGTTTTTCATGCGTTTTTAACACAATTTAAAGGCTGGAAATGAGGAGGAAGTAGAAAAATATAACAGCTGAGTACTGATCTCAAACAATACTCCTTGAATTACTCCCAGTAGGCACCGTATCAAAATGAATGCAATTAAATTCATGATAATGAATGGCGTAAGCCCATAGACGTAGAATTGATGAAAAGGCACAAAGCTACCAGACATCTTCCTATCCAGGCAATACCAAGTGGCATATCTTTTTCTGAGTCATTACAAGATGATGAAGTGTAAGAAGCACTCTAGATAACTAGGTCTTTGGTGTAATTTTCCACACCAAGTGCACACTTTTTTATGCCCAGAGAGGTATGCTGAACAGGAAAAGTGGGAAAAAGTCCTCTGATGGTGATGTTTAAGACTATGAAGAAAATAGCCTGAAGAGAGCTTGCACTGAGAATGAAGAGGATGTGAACAGAAAACAAAGCAGATGAAACAGGGAGATGATAACAGATAAGGGTACTGGATTTGTGCATCATAGGCACAGGTAGAAGGTTTAGAAGTTGTGTTTAGAAGAGGAGATGTGTTTTCAATGGGAATGAGGAAAACAGCATCTGGAAGAACAGCTCAGACTGGACAAGTGGAAGAGAGAAAGGAGAAAAATATGATGCCTTTAGGAGCCTTTGAACATTAAAGCAGCTAATAGCAAATTACAGACATCACATTGTTTGATGATTATTAGATCTTTCTCTCCCACCTCCATACCCTGTAATATCCATTCTCATAAACATTCACTTCTCTTTGGTGTTGCTCTGAGAGCTGAACTATAAGCTGACTGTGTCTATGGCTCAGGTCAGATTCAAGTCCAGCTTGGGCAACTCCAAGAACTGATGCTGCACAAATTCACACTGGTGGTCTGGCTTCAAAATCAGGTTTAAAGGTGGGAAAATAGCAGATTCACAAGCTATTACAATTTAATAGTTTAAGAATCCTACCAACTAGGCATTAACTGTCATTGTCAAAAACTACATAGGCAGGAAGGTTTAGTCTTGATTTCCTATGCCCTGAGGTAGGAAGTTTGTCCACGCTTATCACAGGGCTGGCTACAACTGCTGCTGAACACACAACCCTTTCATAAAATCCAACTGCAGCATCCTTGCAATACCTCCTGCAGTGCTCAGTTCCAGCCTGACTGCACACTGCTGAAGGAAAAATTCCCTTTTCTTTATCAAAATGCACTGCCTTTGCATTTTTCTTTTGGTTTTCGGTCTACCTTGTAGAGGTGGGGACAGCAGATGGGCTGTGAGTTTCTGTGAATCCCTGAGAATTCTCAGTATTCCAGTCAGGTGCCTTTCAACTTTGTTTTCTTTCAGATCATATTCATCATCATAAGCTCTGCATGTACCCGATACCATTTGTCTTTTATGTTATCCAAGTTTTTACTCTGTACTAAAGGACCTTAAAGGTAAGTGGAGACCAGAAGTGAGTGTATCTTTGCTTGTTTTTTTGTTCTGTGTCTTGGACAATGGGCAAGTTTTGTTACAATTTGTAACAACAAATTGTAAGACAGTAAAGTAAGGTAAAAGGTAATACATTTAATATCCCATACACCAGAAATGACCGCTGCTAACATTAGTTGCTGAGAAGAAATAGAAATACATTTGGCTGTAATTCTATGTCTCCCTTTGGAAAGAACCAGAGGTTATTAGCAGACAAATCATAGAATCATAGAATAGTTAGGGTTGGAAAGGACCTTAAGATCATCAAGTTCCAACCCCCTTGCCATACACAGGGACACCTCACACTAAACCATGTCACCCAAGGCCTTGTCCAGCCTGGTCTTGAACACTGCCAGGGATAGAGCATTCACAACCTCCCTGGGCAGCCCATTCCAGTGCCTCACCACCCTAACAGGAAAGAATTTCCTCCTTATATCCAATCTAAACTTCCCCTGTTTAAGTTTTAACCTGTTACCCCTTGTCCTGTCACTACAGTCCCTGATGAAGAGTCCCTCCCCAGCATCCCTGTAGCCCCCCTTCAGATACTGGAAGGCTGCTCTGAGGTCTCCACGCAGCCTTCTCTTCTCCAGGCTGAACAGCCCCAACTTTCTCAGCCTATCTTCATATGGGAGGTGCTCCAGTCCCATGATCATCCTTGTGGCCCATACGACTTTTAATAGATTTATCAAAAAATATTTTTCATCTCAGGTATTCAATCACCTTCAGCCATGGTACAGGAATTCAATGAGAAACTGCAGCTGGAATTTCCACTCCTTATGATACTTACCCATTTTTTATCTTGTCCTAATGAAAAAAAGGGCTTGGGAATCCAAAATTATTTTCTTTCCTTTTCCAGGTGTTATCAGGTGTTTGAAAGCCAGTAGGCTTTCAAAATATCTAATTACGTCTCCTATTCCTCCAGTTGGTGTTTATCTTTGAGTATAACACCTTTTCAAATGAAAATTTACTTCCTCTTTCATGCCAGGAGTTCACCATGAGTTCAAATAACATCATTGCCAGTTCCTGCAATGAGCAGATCTTACTATTATTTTTTAACCACTCTGAAGAGCACCTGTTCCTTATTTCTTTGATTTTATCAATTAAAGACTTTTTAATCCAGACAAACCCTGCCCAGTGATCCATGATTGACTTCCTTATTAATTTCTTACCAAAACTTTTTGAAATCCATGTAAATTGCATCTCCCAGGTTGTTTTTATCTACAGATTTATAACCTCCTCAAATCCTGTCATGTTAAGTTATGTTTACTTGCACTTTCCAGTTTCTGTCAGCTTGTGAGGAGGCTGAGAAGTCATGTTGTTCTAAGACCCTTCCGAGATCATTTTTTTAACATGCATACTAGTACACTAACAGTAATTCAGTAGTTTAAGAGTCTAGATACGACTTCTACTCTGAAGAGTATAATGTTTACACTGTTAAAATCTTACCTTTTTTCCAACTCTCTTTCTTACGATCTCAACTTCTTAATCATCCCAGTGAGCAGTATCGCCTAAATTGTTTCAGTTGTTGCAGAATATATTCCAGGATGAAGACTACTCAGATTATTAGACTACATGCTTTTGCAGTAGCACTACTCTAGAATTTTCTGGTATGATATTAATATAAATTTTTACCTGACTTCTCAATTCAGTTAATTTATACCCATTGACATGTTCTAGGTCTATAGTTAAGCTAGGATAATACTGGAATATGAGACTCAAGCTACAGTGCTGAAGGACAGATATTTCAATGAGAGCTTCTTTCTTTCTTTGTTAATGCTGGGACAATACTGAGCGAGACATGCGATATCTTTTGGATAAGAGCTAAGTAGCTATCTTAACCATTAATCCTGACATCTTGCAAAAATAGGATTACAAGAAATTGATTTTTTAGCCAAGCTCTGATTGGGACCACTATCCAATATTTTGACAGTTCTCTGTTTCCATTAGTGGAAAACTGGGCTTTAACAGTTAATTTCAGATTTTAAAGACTGAAGTGGGCACAAGGATTTTGTTTCATCTCTGACATAGCATAAACTCTATCATTTTACTGTCACTACCTGCATCACAGTCTATTAAATATCACTCAGCCTGTGCTGAATGTAATACCTCGTGTTTGACTATACTGTAAATTTCACTAAAACCTTATTCTTTGTTTAGATACAACTAGATACAATTGGAATTAATTATTTCTTTTGCAAAAGCTTAACCCCTGCTCTCATGGACAGCGTCATGGAGTCTTTGAGTTAACAGGTTGTCCTAAAGCTTTCTACCTACATTCATGAACTGAAGACCATGGTCATCTATGCTACCCATCACTTCTTGCCTTTTTCCCCTAATCCCTCCCCTTTCAAGGCTGACTAAGATCAACCAGGTAGCTAAATCCCAACATTGCAACAGATGATCAATTTAAAAAGAAGAAAGAAGTCAGTAAAAAAAAACCCAGTACGTGACAATTCCGAAACTGTCGTTTATGATTCAGTTTGTTCACCAGCAGGATACTGCATACATTGTACAAATTAGCTGTATGTTAAGCTAGAAAAAACTATGAAGATGAATTCTTTTCCAAATTAAGTGATTCATAAAATAATAAAAATATTTGCTAATGTTTTCTGAATGTTGCTATTATTAGAGGGGGGCCAGAATTAAGGAAAAAAGAAAAAAAAAAAAAAGAAGTAACTGCAATTTCTAAACTCAAACATCTACCATTGATTCATATCAACACCCAGATGCCATCAGCTGCATCTGCAATTTATTGCAGATAAATGTTGGGGAAAAAACAAGGTAGCTGCCTTCTAAGAACTGTGAATATGAAGATAACATTTTTTTTGCTGGATAAACAGCAAGGGAACGTTATTAAACTGGACTGTAAAAGAACTTTAGCAAGGTTATTTATGATTTTATGAATACTCTAGGGAAATTGTCTTTTTATTTATAGATTAAAATTTTACTTGGAAATTCTCCATTGAATGAATTAGCTAAGTGCATGAGTCTTAAAATTTAGCGTTTAAATTTAGTCTGGAAAAGTTGATGCAATGTGTGGTATGCTTACAGTAAAGCAGAATTAACACTGAATTCCACAGTTACTGTCCCAGCTTTTTGGTGGGGTAGTTAATTAACACATATCCTGGCCCATTTGATTTACTTTCAAGCATCTGAGCATTTGAAGCACTTCCTTCCATTGACCCAAAGCTCGTTCTAACAGGATACCTTTAAAAAAAAGTTAACCTTTATACACTCAGAAAAAAATCAACATATGTTTCTAAAAGCAACCTTATTCATACATTTTATAGATTCCTATGAAAGTGTGCATTGTGACCTGGACCATAAGAAATGTCAGGCTTTATAGCCTTGAAATAAACTTAATGGAAAACTGCCTGTCAGAGGCACCTATGTTCCAAACTGTAGGTTTAAATATGGATATAATTATTTGTGACCAATCACAGAGACTTTATGAGAGTGCATGCAATTGTTAAAATGTTGGTTTAGGCTATTACACAAGTACGTGGGTATAGATTTCAAACACAGTATATTATATTCCAGTTTACCTTTGAGGGGGATGCCACACACTAATTTGAAATAATATAGGAGCTTGGTAAAGATGTAAGCAACCTCCTGATTTAATGACTGCAATCCAGATGTTTGCAGAGCACTGCTCCTATCAAACTCGCAGGAGAAAGAGAAGTTTCATTGAATTTCCCTGGTGAAAATTTCGGCTGAATTCAAAAGAATACTGCCTGTCATGCCAACAGCTTGGGCGATTGCCTCAGTTATTAGCAATCAGTGATCCTATTTCTTGGCTTTCGTCAAACAAGTGACTGAACTGTATAATCTGAATTATGAGCCTCTTCTTTAATCATGATGTTCTTGTAATAAATAAATAATAATAAATGACTTAACTGGGGATTAAATGAAGGTCTTTTGGCTGCTATTCTTCTGCTATGCTGTCAACCAAAACATTAAAGCATCTGGCTGACCTAATGTTTGTTTTGTTGATATCTTTCACCAAGCCTATAACTTCTGATGCAGTCTGCAAAGCCAGCCTGATGCCTCAGTAAATAAAAGTATCCCAACAACATAAAGAAACCATTTTAAGAGAGTTTAGACGTCTCCTCCAACCTGATTTATTCCATAATATAGAAATATTAGGCAGAAGTTCTCTAGGGTGTCCACAGTTGAATGATAATTTGGATGAAAGTAGGATGCAAATAAAGGGTAGAATTATTTTTCCTCATGTTCTTGCCATCTGGACAGAAATAAGTTTAATTAGAGCAACTCTTTGTTCACCCAGAATTAAGCTAGTGATTGAACACAATAAAATTCAGAAAATATATTAAGGCGTATTTTACTTTATATACAGGGTAGATTAAGAGTATTCATGGGGGATATGTAACAGTTTCACTGTCTAGCGATTTCTTCCTATCCATGACATCTTAGTTACACTCTTGTACTACACAAGGGTAGTCAGAGTCATTTAGGCACAGCAAAGCTCTGCGTAGACAAATCCTAAGCAAACAGAGAAGCCTTCCTCAAAATCTCTTTTGAATAGGCCCTATCTGAAGATCTGGGCTAGAGGAAACAAACCAAAACTGTCAGTCAGCTGCTGACTTCTGTCTCCTGAAACAACAGCCACCATGCCACATGCAGTTCATGATGCCTGTAAAATTGGAAATTCACCATGCTGTAATGCCAGAGTTGATTTTGGAAGAAGCAGGTTGAGCCATGGCCATTTCATGCGACATTAGAAGTACAGTAACCTGCTGATCAGTCATACCTGGCAGAAGAGAAAAGAGCTCAGACTGCTTTAGCTCTCTCTGGAGAAGCTGCATCTGACACAACTGCTTACAAACCATCAACTCGAGAGACAAACATCAGCATCTCATTTGTCCCAAACTCCATTATGCTCTCTTCTACTGGTATCAAAGGATCTCAAACCAGGAATAAGAATCACTCTTTTGCACCCTGTAGCACAACTGGCCCTAGTTCCTATTTAGATCTTCTTTGTCCTGCTCCTTTTCTGCTACTTTTTTCCTTCTGTCTCACAGGAGTCTGGGTTAGTCAGCCAGGACGAATCTAATCTTGCGACACTTTGCTGTGATTAGTTTGGCAAGCTACAAGCCATTCCCAAGCAGTGCAATCTTAGTTAATAAAACCCTCTCTGTTTTTCACAGACTAGCCAAAGGAAAGCAAGAGCCAGCCAGCCAGCCTGTAGAGCCAGCAGAGAAAAGCTGGTGTCCAAGAATGGCTAAGGGGTTTGTGTGCCATGTGCAATACCTGCAGTCTTCCAGTAAATGAACTGTGGCATCACAGTTAGAAACAAGTTTTATTTACCTATGGCTGTTCATTTGCTTGACCTGCAAATATGCCTGCACCTTAAAAACAGATAGGAAAACCTCGCCTATAGCTTCTGACAACACGCTAGTGTATTTTATGGGGGTAAAAAAAGAATTTGCGCTACTAGGGCATGCTCAGCTGAGGTCATCTCTCAAAGAAGAATTTATTCAGATGGTGGGGACAGCAATATGTAGAATAAATTAATATCAAGTAAAATCTCTATTTTTTTAATATCTTTATGTATATGAGTATTTATTGAGCTATATAAAGCATTTATTGAGCTATATAAAGCAGCCTTTTTCCTCTGCTGTCTTCCCCTTAAGGGTTAAGTCATTTCCTCAAGAATTGTCAGGAAGATGTTTCCTTCCCTTTACAGCTGAACCCTCTATCAAGGGTAGCCTTGTTCTGAAGGGGTGTTACCACTGATTTACCCAGTCACCATCTTACACCCCTTCCTGACCTACCTATTTCTTTTTCACAGACCCCACAAGAGCAGTCCCATAAAAAAAAACAATCTCCCCTCGCAGAAGGGTCAGAACTGGGCTTCTGCGCAACAGTAGACAGAAAATCAGTATGAGATATAGTGTTATCTTTTACAGCCCTCAACAATTTTCTGCTAAACTGAAACATAAAAGAAAGCATAAAACAGAGTGGCTAGACAACCCCAACAGCAAGCAAGAGCCATTGACTGAATGGACAAACTCACTCTACCCGCCAGATGCTTTCAAGATCTTCCAAACTTCAGAGACCCTGAACCAAACCATCAGGAGTCCACTTCCTTCCCTTCAAAACTGAACTAACTTCACCCAAAGAATTTCCTTCCTTTCTAGTGTGACTCCCTGTCCTCTAAGGCAAAGACTTTTTATAGCAGCAGCTGCAATTGCATACAGCTGGTCTGCTTCCTGCCCCTCCTAGGGGCTGCAGTTAACTCCTTCTCTGCCTCTTGGTGTGCCTGGACTGAACTGGGGAGAAAAAAAAAGGCACTGATGATGAAGGTTTTGGCTATGTAATGCTGCTTTCCAGAAAGGCGCCGCACCTGGCTGCAATGTGTTGATACCTCCCAGGGTGTTTCTGTGAGGCTGGGACTCCAGAGGCACCCAGCAGGGTCAGTTCAGTTCAGTCAAATCACTGACATGCATATGCATGCTCATGTATACATCTGGAAATGTATTCTTCCATATATTGTTCAAGGAGCAGAATATCTTCAAATGTCTTATTAGAGGTCATTAAAACCTAAGCTGCGGAAAGGCTGATGGTTTCAAAGGAAACTTTTTATAAAAGGCTAGAGGATATATCTGAGAACTGTTTTTACTTGTAAAAAAAGTGTACCCCTGTTTTTTTCATGCTCTGATCCTGCTTAAATTTCCAAACCCACCCATTCACTTTCAGGCAGAAAATACTGGGCATTCCAGTCTGGTGATCAATTTATTTGTGAGGGCATAACTAATTGAAAAGAAAAAAAAAGGAGTAAGCGAGGATTTGTTTGTTTGTTTTTGAACTGTAACACTACCAGTAAGAAAACAGCCAACAACTGTCATGTCCTCACACTCATACTCCTGATCCCAATACTGCGGTCGCACATCTGTTTACTCCCATGAATGTGAATAGTGAGAGCTCTCCCACACAGTACCCTTTCTGCATGTCCAATTCCAGGAAGCCTGAGCTAATTTGTCACTCTAATATCTCAAAAAATCTGGCCCTGAGTGTCTGCAAAACGGGTGACTATATTAAAACGTAGAACTTCTATTTATAAGAAGCTATTGTTTGAAGAGACGAGCTCTTAAAAGACTGCTAAATTCTCACAATTACATAATAAAGCCAAATTTGAACTTGTCATTAGCCACTGAAATCTATACTTTATTGCACTTACAAGGAAAAAAAAAGGCTAAAAATAACACTTAATTATCTGCTGGTTATTTCCAGACACACAAAGTGCTGAGGTTTTGTCCTTGTTAAGAAGATTATCTTCGCTTTTTCCTCTGGAATGCATGTAAAACAGCTCTTGCCTTGCTGCAAGCTTTAGGAAAAAAGTTCACTGCTAAATTACCTGTTGTCTGGGGACTTACATTTTGCAATAAGCTGCTGAAATTGCATTTTAATAAGGAGTCTTGACCTGTGCTGTGTATTTCCCTTCAAGGCTCTACAAGCCATATTTCTTATGGAGGTCCTGACCTGAGAAGCTCAACCTGGATAACCACAGCCAGAGGGGGATAAAACGCAACACCTAGGAGATTTCAGTAAACAGTAAAACCATTCCAACTTAATCTGTGCTAAAATGCTTGGAATGTGAGAGCCACCGATGATGCCCCTTGTCTGTGTGTCTGACTGAATCCTTTCTTTTCTCGGAGGAAAGCAGAGCCTGGGAACTAGGCCAAATGCCTGCCACTTACCTTAAATTGATCAGCCACTTTAAGATTAAAAACACTGAAAACTGCAACAGCATGAAAACAAGGCTTCCTTCACATTAAACGCAAAATGCAACATTGGGCTTGCTGTGATCTTTTTTCCATTTTACTCAGTGTATACTTTTTTTCCATTTCTGCTCAAACATAGAAGCCAATAGTGACAGCATCTTGGCCAAGTATTCATTAAGGTTTATAAAAAAGAAATTTATGGTTATTTAGGAGTTGGCACAAACGCACGTTGTTGCTGGAGAAGAAATATCATTTTGAAACAGTCTGAAACATTGGATGTCTTATTTCAAGTGAAAGCTATATTCTATCTTTGCCTGTTGTATTTACAAAAGTATTGAAGTATGTGCTTGGGGTAATCAGTAGGTAAATTTCTCAGTGGTTTTATGTACTATAAATACATAGTCAACTCGAGAATTAATTTTGTTCTGCAAGAATTCTTTAAAATTATTTCATTGTTTCAATAAATGTAAGTGTAAAGATAAAATAATGGAACAGAGTCATCATTCATTGAAGCAGGTGCATCTACATGAAATG
Organism: Pezoporus flaviventris; assembly: GCF_033815535.1. NCBI lineage: Eukaryota > Metazoa > Chordata > Aves > Psittaciformes > Psittacidae > Pezoporus > Pezoporus flaviventris. The sequence goes on from NW_026892595.1 coordinate 16,508,913, forward strand.
AGGGGGTTTTCTGTGTCTGTCTTTTCTAGAAGAACTGCTAAAAGGTACAGTACTAAAGGCCTATTTGACAGAAAAAATCAGGTTGGATCCACACTCAAATATGGATATACCCAGATGATGGTACTGGCAAAATCTGCTAGCAAAAATTGGTATGTTAGCTTATACATTTACTATCACTTCCCCAACTTAAGTCAATCAAAGTAGACACATTTCAATCAAAATTACTGTCTATATTTTGATTTTTCTTTGTGTGGAGGTAGCGAGAAATACTTTAACGCATGTTGGCAGAAGTATTAATAAGCAACCTGGTGCCCTGTAATTTCAGCTGTTTTCAGTGCTGCACGGCTTAATTAATTATTTGAACCGTTTCACTCTGCTATTTCTTGACACAGTCATACAAATCACTGTCATGTAATGTAACAGTTACATATGTAACATCACGATGTCTTTGCTTTGTGGCTGCAGTTCATTCCATGGGAGCAGCAGCAAGCTTGTGATGGCAGGGACCATGGTGTCTGTGCAAGCTCCCTGGGGACCACCCTGAGCGTTCTCTCAGGGGCCCAGGATGAAGGCAAGGGGAAGTGTGCTCCTGCTCTGCTGCTGCTCTGTGCCTGCCAGCAGCTGGATTTTCTTCCTTCTCTCTTAAGAGAGTAATTTGCTTCATTTTAATCCTTTTCTTCTCGTTTTAAGGTCAGATCAAGCAGAAAAGACACATGACTTTCTGGCCATGTATGTCTTAAGAGCTGTAAGATGCTGGCCCTCCAATGAGTTGGCTTAATTAGGGGGAGGTCAGCCAGCAAAAGAAGGGCAAAAGTAAAACAGAATAGTATACTCCCTTGGAGGCAGATTAGATTGGTTAAAAGAAGAAAAGCTCATGTTAGATTTACAAAACTTAATGCTCAAAAGTATCTGATTTTAGATTTGTTTCTATGTATTTCTTCATCTACAGCAACATCTGGAGTCACCTAGCAGTATGGCCACAGCACAAGAAGACAGAGAGTTCTGATCTAAGGCCTGGAAATCTGTACTCCTACCTTCACAGCTGTTTGGGAGCATAAGGAGCAGAAACATCTCTCCCCGAACCTTTCTGGTTCCTCATTCAGGAGTTATGTTAGTGCCTTCTTGTTTCTCAAGATTAGGTCCCCTACATGAAAGAAGCAGAAATCAATCGAAAGCAGTCGTTGCTGCAAAGAATAAGTAGGACAAACTTACAATGGAAGCATAAATTTCCTTTTTGAAAATACAGCCAGTAACTTTAAAGACCTTTTTTTGTCTTCCACCAAGATAATATATAAGCCTACTTGTGAATTTATAGGCTGCATAGAATGTCACTAGTGAGAAGGTGTCACCTGCAAGGCATAAGTCAATGAAGAACACACACCTCATCTCTGGTGTGTGGAGTTCCCTCAGATAAAGTGTAAGAATATTGCATTAATCAGTGGTCTCACTAAATCTATGGTCAAAGGTAAATGACTGTGGAAAATAATAGAACAATGAGCGAACATGGGAAGATACTGTTCATGGGGGTATTGCCTTTGGAAACTGTGCTTTGGGGAATCCCTGAACCACATGATGTCTTTTAAGCATAGACTTTCAGTAAGCGCTTTAAGAAGCCTTTTAGACTTTTGGTACTTCAAGTGTCCTTGGACAATGAACGGTGTGATCAATTTGTGTGCTCTATATTCCTCTTGTTTGTTTTAAATTTGCTGTTTAAGAATTTTACCTGGTGATTCCTTATTCTTGAGATAGGCGTAAATGTTACTGTTTCTAGTCGTCCTCTCCTTTCACCACCCTTTGAATTTCTGCTCTGTCCTCCAGAAATGGTTCTTTTCTAGGTCTAGAAGTCCTAACCTGTGCAATGCCTCCATGCATAGAAAGAAGTCTTTCTCTACCTCTGATTATGAATATTGTATCCCTGTGACTCTTCTAGTTTTTTTCATAAATGTTTAGAAAAACTTTCCAGAACAGTAAACAATACTTTTTTTTTTTTTGGTCACAAAACAATGATATGGTAGCACGATGTTGTTTTCCCACTTTATTCTTGCTTTCTTTCCCAACATGTACTTTCTTTTTTTCTGCGTGTGTGCAGTCTTAGGCAGGAAACCAGTGTCTTCAGGGAACTAACCAAAATGGGCCCAAAATTTCTCTTTTCAGTGCCATTTTTAGTTTGCAGTCACTTTATCAAGTGGCGTCATGAAAGCCTTTTTTTTTGTCCTCCCTTGTAGTACAACTTCCTAAAGACACTGCAGGTAGTGAGGAACAACTGTTTACTCATACCTTTGTCCCCTGACTGCCAACTACTTTTTTAGTCATGGAATGACCTTCCTTCAGTGGCATTTATAATGATTTTTGCTGAGGAGCAAAGACTTTCTGGAAATCCACTGAAGCTGTATAAACCACCAGCTCTTCTCTAAGATGGAGTCCTGCAAAAATCTTCACTGCCCTGAAGGAGCAGGATTTTTTCTGCAAAAGGTGTGTTAAAGCTTCTTTTAATCTCTTCTAATAACTTTTAATTCAATACTTTCATATTTTTATACCATTTTTTTTCTAGTACAGAAGGAAAAACTGTTCAAATTTGTCTAAAACCCCTCTGAAAATTGAAGTATATTGGCCAGCTTTAGTTCCTTTAATTTAGTTTGGTATTGTTGAATTTAAATGACATAGCTAAATAGCACACCTCATAGTTTAGCAACTTCAAATCTGAGTTCCTTTAAAACATCTGGTTCTGGTGATTTGTTCCTGTTTGTAGGATAGATTTGTTTGAAACCTCTCCTGCTGGCATGTCAATTTGATACAGTGCCTCAAACTCTTCACTTCTGAAGAAAGGCTGTGTGGATTGTCTCTAAGACTCTGTGATGAATATCAATACAGTAACTAAGTTAGTGACTTTGCCATGGCTATATCTTCACCTGTTTGTCAGAGTCTGACAGGCTTCCTGCTCTTGATATGTCTGAAAAGTTTTTATGAGTAGCTATTATCTGCTCAGCTAGTTATTCCTCAGAATATTATTTGCCCTGTTTAGTTATTGCCTTATAGTTAACTTATTGAATCTTATATATTCTAATATTTTCCTTACCTGAACACAACTACTTTCTGAAGGACCAACTATTCTCTTTAAATTTCTAATATTCTCCTCTACTGTTTAAATGGCTTGATAATATTAATTCACTTTGAGATTATAATATGCTGCCAGTAAACAGTCTCCATGCTGCATGCAAACATTTGGCCCTTTTGGATAACAGTTTGTATTTTATTTTTAAAAGTGCTCCCGATTTAATGAAATTAAGTGCTACAGAAGGGGCTAACACACTTTTACTCTTGCTGTGTCAGAGGTCCTGAATTGAAAAATGCTGTTATGCCTGCTACCTTGTGGGTTCTTTGTCAGTCCCCCTTGCACTGCTTAGGACTACAAGAGTTGCCTTTTCTCTTACAAGTTGCTAGCTAGTTGGTGTAGGAGGGCAACAAAAACTTCAGTCTCCACACTGTAACCTTTCAAGGTATTTCCTCAGCCTACATGGGCATAAACAAACTCTTGAATTATTTCTGTGCTTTATGCCCAGCTGGGTCCCTTGTCTCCCTTGTCACAAGGTATGTCACAGTCCTTGTTACTGTCTGAGCTGGATGACTGGTGGGATAGCCCTGATGTTACACCCTCAATATTTCACTCATTGCTTTCACCAATTTCTGTCTACCACCTGCTATTTTAGTATCTCTATTTACCATCTAGTATTTCAGTTCTTGTCAGCCCACTCGTCTGTTTTCACATCCTCTGCTTAATGAGATTTTACTTGAATCTGTTCTTCACTGTTTCCTTCTTCAGTTTGCTCAACTTCTGTTCTATCTTTCATTCAAGGATAGAGGGCTTTATAACTTCATATATAGATGATGCAGCATTCCAAAGTCTTCCTCACCTGCCAGCTTTCCTTCGAACTTAAAAAATCTCCATTTGACTTTTTCTATTTTTATTGTCAGCAGCCTGATTCCATTTTGGTTTAAATGAAGATCATCCTTCCTGCTCTATGTATTAAAAAAATTTCCTGCATAAATCTATCCCTTCTTTCCTTTATTACATTCACTGCTATGCACTGAAACTTAGCTTCTGTTTTTCCTGCTTGCACTTATGATGAGCCAGATCTATTGCCACAGCGCCCATCACATTAACGGGAAGTGCAAGGGTTACTTTCTAGATATCAGGAAGTTTGAAATTAGTTAAGACCTGTATTTGCAATCCTTGGATATCTTTTCATCTATGATGTTCAACTGCTAGGGTTTAAAATCTACTAAAACCTAACAGACCAGAGTTTAAATTCTATAACTTTTTCTTTAACAAAGCTAAATTGTAGAGTTTTAGCATATGTCAAAATCTGACCAAGCTTGCAGCCTAAAAGTTCTCCTTGAAATTAAATTTTAGAACAAAAATGCTTCTGCAGTCTGGCTAAGGTGTAGAAGTAAAATGTATTTTTGTAGCTTTCAAAATTTGTTAAAACTCCAAAATTGAATTTAATCTAAGAAATTCCCTGAATTAGAGATTCAAATTTTGAAAGCAGAGGTCACTGAGAGGTTTAGTTGGAAACTTCTTGGTTCTTAGTAGCCAAACTGCAAGTTCACCTACAGTCCCTTAAGAAGTTTAAACTTAAAATACTTGTGTCCATGAATAAAGAACACTGTGTAGGTAAATATGTGAACCTAATGTCCCAGTGGATTTTTGCCTTTGCTTTTTGGACTATTAAAAATGGGACTAATGCAATATTTTTGAAGGCAGAAATGTAAGTTAAGTTCCTGTTGACCACTGAAAGTTAATGGGAATTGTATCCCATGTGTCTTTCAGGCCTCTGACATCCTTCCTTTTAGGCTCCAAAGTGACTACTGTGTTTTTGCAAATGTTATCCAGGGGTAGTTTTTTGCTAAAATAAGATTATCTTTAAAAAAAAACAACCTGATCTCAGAATTATAATCCTGAGGTGTAAGCAGGAATACAAGGATCCAGGGGGTCAAGAAAAGCGAAGGACCTGGAGATCCCAGGAAAATGGAGAAATAGCTCTTTCATCTTCTGACCACATCAGTTTTCTATCAGTAACTTCAATTTTTAGTGATTGACAAGGACCCTGTGGATTGTTCTTTGCAATTGGATCTATCTCCAGGAAGTTACCTTCAAAGAGGTAATCATAAAAATGATTGGAAAAATGTTCTTTGCTCAAATAAGGAACATACACCTGCTAAAACAAAACTCCAAAAGAAATGAAGTATGGCTTTAGTTTACATACCAGGAAAGTAAGCAGGAATTGTTCAGAGTTCATTGCAGTGTTTCATACCCTAAGTGCTCTGAATATGTTAACTGCTGCACACCACAGTTTGTCTGCTCTTTGTCAAATGCTTTAAAGCTCTTAGTTAACAAAGCAAGCACTATCAATAAAAGTCCTTCTAAAAACCAACCAAACAAAAAGTGAGTATTTTTTAAAAGTATGCCACATTTTAACTAAATTTAGAAGGAGAGAAACAGAAGGGGAGGGAAAGGACAAACATTGTTTCTGTAGCTCTTAATATAGAGTAAAACAGCAATTGACTTGCAATTTCTGGATCATTTTCCATGGGCAAAATTGAGTGTCCCTGGGTTCTGGAGTGGACTTTTTGGACCTAGCCTTAAGCTTAAGTTAAGAGATCAGGCTAAAGTCCCTGTCCCAGAAAGACCTTGGAATCTCTAGAGGGCAATTTAGACTTTAGATGAGCAGAACTGCCTCCAAAAGTTAAAAAGAAGCAAGATAAACAAGAATAATTAAGCTTGTAGTTCAGTTGTTTCAGTTATGTGTCAGAAGTGGGATGGTTTTAATATGGGCCCAATATCTTGCGTAAATATCTATCCACCTGGCTCCTGGTAAGAAAAAAAGAGCTTTTTATCAGTGTCTTTGTCCCTCATTGTGCACAGCCCTTCGCCTATCAAATGCCCTTTGGAAGTGAAACAGCCCAGCCCTGTATATCCTAACCTGGAAGCACCACTGCATTTCTTGTGTAGGAAATGAAGGATCTGGACTGGAGTCTTTTTTATCTCATGACTGGAAGCTGCTGAAGTTCTTGCTGCCTCTAGAAGTCAGAGAACTTTTCTTTCACAACTGTTCAAGCATCCTGGGCAGGCTGAATGCACTACACTGTTAGACCATTGGAACCTTGGAAAATTTGTTTGATAGCTTAGCTTGTGGTCAGTTTTTCTTGGGCCTTTTATGACAGGATTTCCCTTTTCCATTTTGACTTTCCTTCCTCTGTTCCTCTGCGTACATTACTGTGCACAGTTTATAAAGAGACAACAGCAAGGTGTAATAGATATATCTGTTTCGGCATAGGCCGCTAGAGGCTGGTCCTAAGAAGCACTGAAAGACTTTTGTTGCTATAATACTGAACAGGAATTTCAGTCCTCAAGCAGAATGAAAGGGTAATGACTTCCCATCTCTGAGGATCATGCCTTTCAAAGTATCACGGCAAGAAGCTTTAGCTGAGATTTTGAAAGTAATTCATGCTCTAAATTCTCATTCTAATTTAGTAGCCAGTGGCTACTTTTAACATTTATAATAATTATTTTCTATTCCTAAGATAGTTCTTTGAGTGTGATTCAATCCGTGAAGATATGGAACAAAAATATCTACCCACTTTTCTCATTCATTCTATTGAAGATAAAAAAAATGTATGAGCCTTCATGGTGTTATTTGACTAAGTACTAGATTGGTACTCTGCCTTCTATATGTTACTTCAAATACCCTCTCATACCTTTTTTTCTCATGTAGGTTTCTACCTTGTCTCTCTTTTTCTAAATGCTTGCCATTAGCAGTAACATACCAAGCTTTTTCTCTTAAAAAGTAAAAAAAAGGGGGTAGGAGAAATACTTAAAGTAACTCTTGTTGACTTGATATTTTTCTTACCAGTAAAGCCCCCACCTTACTCATTTTTTCTTTCAGGTAATGAATGTTCAACCCTTGTATTTAGTTGTGATGGATGTCTATAATAGGCAGAGGCCAACAGAACACAGCTCTTTATAAAATCTGTTTATTAAAAAATAAATATTTTCCCTTGCATGGTAAAACAAACAAACAAATAAATAATATTAGGCAGCAATATTATTCCCACACCATTACCTTTTGAATCCTGAAATCGGGAACAAAATGGTCATTTTCTACCTTGGAAAAGAAAGAGATGGTCCTATGCTACAAACAAAAAAAAAGAGTTAAGCAAGCTCTGAGTCCTCTTTGCTTTTATCCCTGTTCAGAGTTAGGAAAAGAATGCTTGTATCTGCCTTGAGAAAGCAAAGATAGTTGACAAATTTGCTATACGCAAGACACCATTATTTTTCATTAAACTTATCACTCTGAAGAGAGTGATGAACCTAAATTTCTTCCTATTTGGGGGAAGGAGGACCAGGAAAATAATGGAGGCATGAAAGCTCTCTCAGTCACCTCCAAAACCACCCCCCCAAAACAGGGTAAAGCTAGGGCTGTGCTGTGTTTTTCACAAATGTAATTTTGCTGACATATGTCTAGCCCAGTGTGATTATGCCATGTTTCACTGAATTAATCAGTTAGAATGACATGAATCATAATAAGAATTGACAGCCTACTCTGTTGTCTTTGTACAGGCTTCAAAATCCAGCAATGAGCACCACTCAGAAACAGTGGGTTGAAATCACATACAGATTTCGGACAGTCATGAACATGCACAATTGAACATACAGAATGAACTTTCAGAATGAATCTTAACAGTGAACTAATTCTCCCATTTTCCCAACACTGAACAGAGTTCTAGACACTCACGACGCGAACGTCATTCTCTAGGTAGGGCAAAACCAAAGCAATAGCAGAGAGAAGTCAGAAAAATATTCTACTTCCTAACTCATGCCTTTTCCAAAGTGATATGAAGGTAGGTCACAGCAGATTCAAAAGTAGATATGAGCAAACATTTGGACACACTACAACGAGTGGGCAGCCTCTTGGATTGTGTGTATTTGTGAATCTCCAAAATTATCTTGTATCATTTATTTATTTATGAACTCTTAAAATCAAATCTTTGCAGCTCTAGACTAAGAAAGACTTTGACATTAAATACAACAAAAACTTTCATTGATTATCTGAAATATATATGAATATATATGAAATATATATGAAATGACCATTACAAAGACAGGACTGAAATAGATGTAGACTAAAAACAGTCCCACATACAGGCCGCTTCATCATTGTGAAGGTATTGATTAAAGAATTGTAAAAATAATCAGTCCTCAAAGCAGTATCAGATAGACTTGTCTCATCGCCACCAGATGTTGTCTAACCTGTTATTTCCTTCAACAACAGATATTCCACCCTTCCCAGTACAATTTACACAAGTGCTTCTGCAAGAATTTTTTAAATTCCTGTAAGACAGATTTTTTTTCACTTCCCTTAAGTCAGATTTTTTTCTAGATCTCTATCTGAAAACTATTCGTTAATCCTTCTTTGTCATTTTTGTCTTTAGACATCCTTCTATGAAACCATGAGGTACCAGTAATTCTCCACACCCCTCAAAACAATCCTATCAGAGGTCTTCCCCACACTACCCTGTATGTTCTCAAGACAGACTTGTTAACAACCAATGAGACAAAACTAACAGTTAGCCGTAATAAAGTAAAGCTAAAGACTGCAGAACTAATGAGCTGTGCTACTTAATTCTCTCTCTTTTGATGAGTCAATGTCTGCTTACCTTGCTTGCCTGTAATCTCCAGCATACACAAATATCTACTCCAGACTTCTGGCTGCTCTGGACAAGGATCTGATTTTCTTCTCTGTAAATCCCTCAGTTATTGTTGGCACTTTCCAGTGACACGAGTAATGAAAAATACATATTTCATTTATATTGTGATGGGCTCCTTCTCCCTCCTCAGAAATGCTGGGGAATGTGACTTGAAAATGAAGAGAAGCCTTGATAGCTGTGCAGGAGGTGAAGCTGCCTGAAATGTGCTTTGGGAATTTCTGACTGCACTCAGGGTGGTCGGAGTTCTCCTTCAAATATTCCAATAGTTCCAAATTTTAGAGAAACAAGCATGCTTTTACCCTTTTCATGTTTACAGTAGAAACCCTGCAGTATGACAGTCCAATAACAGGGGCAAGTGTTACTGCCTGGAGCCTTTGGCAAAAACCTGTGACAACCTACCTGCAATATAACCCACTGACTCTGAGAGACCTACAATGGAAAAGGCTGTCAACAAGATATACGTAAGAGCGAGGAAGATGTCTCTGTCAAGTAGATATGTTATGCTTGATAAAGCAAATAAGCAATTTATATTTTTTAAATTTGTCGAGCCATGCAAGTAAGATTTCCTTCTATGGATTATTGTTAATCTGAGATAGAATCAATAAGTCAGGAAGAACTGCAGAGCAACAAAATGTTTTGCTAACAATATTTTGCCAACAATTATAAAAATGAACAATTATAACCACTCTGACCTGGCAAATTTTCTTGGTCACCAGTATCCCTTCAAAAGGAACTCTGGCTGATAAAGTGGCAATAAAGTGCTGCTGGGCAGGCATATCACGCTGCACTTGATTATTTTTTAAAGAAATAGTATTTGAAGTTGAATTTTGACATACAATAAAATTAAGTTACAAAGGAGACTGGTTTTCTGCTTGTTAGCAGCAGCTGCAGATACTAAAGCAGCTGCTCCAAGAAGAGCACGGCTCACAGAGCACTTGAGAGAAGCCCACTTTTCTCCACTCAGCTGTTTATCTAATATAGAGTATTTGAACCAACTCATTTAGAACCCTTGAGGTTTTTCCATGGATAGAGATGGCAAGGAATGAAGTGAAATGCAAAGAAGATCTGAGAACATCAAGGTTCAGAAAAACAAACTTTTACAAAAATATCCAATTAATAAAATATCATCCTTTTCAGGCCTTGGTCATCAACCTTCACTCTTTTGAAAAACAGTAGCTTCTCCACCAACCTAAAGTGAATTACAGTGTATTTTAAGTGTCAAAGCACATTTCTTTTTGTTAAGCTGAAAATGCAGATTAAAGTTTTCAGTTGTTTCTTTTTTACGTGGTTTACATTTGTGACAAAAATACAGGTGTCTGGTTAGACAAAGACAAGCAATTTGATTTAATACCCAAGCAATAGAAATGCCATTAATGTAAATCACACACTTTTGTGAGTAAGCACATACAGTTTTTTCAGTTTCTTTTTTCTTAAGATCCATTCTGTGCCCAGGTCAACTTTTTTCTGTGTTGAGTTACCATGGTCTGGAAAATGGCATCACTCTGGGGATCATTCAAGAACTGTGAAAACTCCTGATCCAGGTCACAGATGTGCGTGTAGAACAGTGCAAGACCAATGGAAAGTTATTGCTGTCTAATGAGCATAGAGTGGTAAAAAGAAATACATGTGTCGGTCCAAGTGTCCACATCACAAAAACCACAATTACCACACATTTGCTGGCAATCCTCTTTGGGTCAAAACCCCTCAAAACGGTGATGGAAATTTAGTTGTTTTTACTCCTAAGAGGTAGCCAAACCTTTGAGCCTTGAGGGATGTTAACAACATAATATGGAAAAGTTTACGGTCTTGCATAGTCAGTTTATGTATACATACGTCACCAAACTAAGTGATTACTGCAAGGACTATTTGTGCAGAGCCCTTTACATTCTTAATACCTCTTTATTCATTCTGCTACCCGGGCACTTTTGAGGGTTTTATCTGTTTGTTTCTCTTCTAGGTAGGAGGAGTGGGGTCCAAGTAGCTAATCAGCATAAGATTAAACTGCAAAACATGACGTGGGCCTCCTCCTATGGAGCAGCAGTAACAAATTTGAACTCTCATGCAGAGGCTGATGAAAAATATATCATGCCTAACTTCAGCCATTTCAGAGCTGTGCCTAGCTGTACCTGTAGCAACCCAAACCTAAACCAGTAAACTGGGTTTGAGTTGATTAGTTTGATAGTTTGACAAACAGATGAAGTGTCAGACAGTCAATAAGAACAATTTTGTCATTTAGTAATTCATGACCACACGTACACATGAAACGACGCCTTCTTTATTCAGATCAATAATTATGCCAGACAACCAACTCTCTGAGAGGTTTAATACATAGGACTGTCATGATATGATTTATTGTCTTCCTAAAAAATAGAATACCTCTTTAGAGCTGAGATTTTACTTGTCTCTATTATTCTGTACCATTACCATGTAATACTCAGATCCTATAAGCGGGGGCGATACTGGAAAGATGAAGGTGTACTTCCGGAACCAAAAGGTCCTGCTACAGCTGTGCTGTTACTTCTATCAAGTGTTTTTATCAACCTTTCCTTCTCTTTTTTTTTCACCAATGTCAGAGACAGGTTCTGTAGCTTTATAATGAAACAACAAAATTGTTATTCAGCTGTGGAGGTCCTTCCTAATGAGGCTAAAAGGTTTCCAATCCACAGACTGTCTTTTCAGTGGCTAGCTCTAGAAAGCTTCTTTTTAACATATTATAAAGTGCAGAAGTCACTTGGAAAGAGCATATGCACTACCCTGTTCAAACTGCTGAAGAGGAGCTACGAGTAAAAAAAAAAGAATTGTCTTCTCTCCTATTTCTGTCCCTACAATAAATGAGTACAGTACAATAAATGAGTACAATAAATGAGAGAGGAATCTCTTAAACTGTATGCAACAGAAGCTTGTATCCTACATCTCCTAAAGAAGACTCTAGAGCTGTACAGTTCCAAGAGTTAATGAACCCTATGTAACCATTTAACAGAATTCTTTTTCAGCATACTACCACACTTTAAAGCTCCAATCAGTACTTCAGCTTTTTGTTCTAAAAAATACTATCCCACTCTAGTTTGCATTTGGCTTCTTGTGTTTCATTTCTAGATGCTCTTCTATGATGAACTAGATGTTATTCAACATTTTGAGATTTATGTTTTTTTTTCCTTACTACTCAGTCCTTAGGGTTCTCAGCACATCTTTTAGAAGTGTTGAAGTGTTTCTTAGAAGTGTTATGGAACCCTAACGAGAAGGAGGTATCCAAGCTGAAGATATTCCTTGAAGAAGACATAATAATGCTTGTAGCCATTTAATGCTTGGGCTAATGGAGGTCATTAAAAAAGAGGGGTGAAGCTAATGAAGGATGTGGATCTAAATCAGAGGGAAGAAGGATGTTTTTTGTGTTTCTTGGACAGTTCAACCAATCCAAGTGTCAGGCACAGAAGTGGGATTTCTCAGCAGGAATCCAATACAAATTATCAGGAAAGACAATTTATTTCAGTGTCTTTTAAAGAGCCATGAGATGTTGGACAAGCCAGCAGGAGTCTTATGGGAGATCTGAAACTGAGTTTTGAGCTACTTCCTTACTACTGGGCAAAAGAATGTGAAAACCTGGTAGATGCTGCAAGCTTGACTCTTTCCTGTGCTGTTAGAAGCTGTATTAATGATGTACTGGAGATACGTGCATCCTACTCTGACTGAGCAAGGTGGTGATTACCAGGTGGAAAAGAAAAAGGCTCTGGAAGGTGCAGTCTGCAAACAGTGTATATTTTAAGCAACAGTAAATCAGCATATCTTGGATTTGATTTGATTACTTTCCATGCTTTTCCTTACTAATCATATAAGGAATCTTTATCCTTTGTTAGAATAAATACAGCTTCTCCATTTGTATGATGTCAGTGTAATTATCCCAAATTAAAAAAAAAAAAGCAGAACTAGTCAAGGTACATAAAGGAAGGGGGAAGGGGGAAGGGGTGGAAAGGAAGGGGAAAGTGAGAAGTAGGAAGCAGAGGAAAGATCAGATTTTGAAGAGACAACCTGAATTCTTTGAAGTCTGCTTTCGGGATGAGGGGGGCCTTGACAGACACGTGTAATTACAGACAGAAAACTGATAGATGTGTGATTATAGACAGATGGCTAGCTCGGCAGGAGTTTCTGACAGCTGGGCTCCAGCACTTCTTCTCGTAAGTCTTTACGACCCGATCTTTCTTCAGTACATAAATATTCATGTACTTACATTTTTATGTATGATTTAGGTGTAAAACAAGCAATGGTCCTGCAAGGTGCTGAACAGCCTTGCCTTTAAAATTAACCATGAAAAATTTTGCCAGATGGTTAAATTTGAGCAGTCCTGCTGACTTTATTGGTTTTCATGAATCTGTCTATTGGATTCACTAGTCTGTGCCTCAACTGTCATGGGTAGGTTTTAGTTAACCTGATTTTGGCTATCTAAAGTGAGGTGTCTATTTTAAGAGAGCCTTCAAAGCACCCTTTGATTCCCTAGAGAGGAGTGACAACCTTCAGAAAGAAATTCCTTCTGCCTCAGTAAGATGTCTCAAGCATGTGGGAGCAATTATGCCTGATAACTAGTTTGGATGAATTTTTAGTTTGGTTAATATTAAATAAAATGAACATTTGCTTAAATTGTGTGCTCTGGGACATTAAAAAAGAAAAAAGAAACCTTTCTTGTTTCCAATGTACTTCTCCAAAGCAAAAATAGTACAATGGCTGTGTCCAGCAGAGCACTTCTGTGTTCTTCATTTTGGGTGCATGATGTCATTGTGCACAAAATCTGTATTAGGACAAGGCATAGAAAGGCAACAGCATTCCCCTTCTAGGCAAAGGACATCAATATGTGAGTAGGAGGGAAGTGACACTTTGCTCTGATCAGGCTCCTAAACCTGATCTGATAATCTGGTGACAGATTCAGGGGCAAGCCAAAAAAATACAATGAGACTGCAGTCAGCTCTTCCCCTTCCTTTCCCTCAGACTTTAGCTCTCTTAGCCTCTCTGTTCATCCTTTCACAGTTTCATCAGCACAGGTGGGGAGGTAGACAGACTTTGATTCACTCTACAAGAACTGCAGAAGCTGAGGTACCCTAGACAGAGTTGTTCCAGATAGAGACTTCTCTCATCATTATTTTAGCTTTCTACAAATAGAGCAAACACTGTCATTTTTCAAATCAGTAGCCTGAATGCCTTGATAGCTGGAAGTGAGTTAGTCTGTAGATGTGGCTAACAGGTCTTTGGATCTTGTTACTATGTCAGTTGTCTGATGCTTTATCTTAAAAAACCTGCTTCTGTCTTACCAGTTCTAGCTTATTCTTCCCAAAAATGTTTGGTCCTTCGGTAACTTTATATGCCTTAAAGAAATATAAAGCAAAAGCATCAAACATTTCAGGTCAAACATCTATAGCTGCTGTCCTAGTTTTGGACCTCTTCTCACATGCATTTAGCAATTGAGTTCAGCTCCCAGACAAGTCATACAGTGTTACATCATGCTGTGGTTTCTATACCAAGATCAATAGCAAATTTTTCAGTGTGAATTTTGAAGCACTAGCCACTTTTGCAGACCTGTCGAAACCACACGCAGCCAACAAATATTTCCATACCTTCAGTTAAAATGCATCACAGTCTTCTTTGCACTCATTAAATTCTAGATCTCCTTGAGCACTTGTCTTGCAAGCTCTGCAGAATGCTGTTATTATGTTTGTAGGACAAGACACGTTTTCCATGCAGAACTAAGCCAGGGGTATCTTACAGTACTGGATCTTTGCAGTTTGAACATGGTCTTTTGAAATGAAGAGGTGGCTAGCCAGACATCACTGGTATCATTCTCTTTTATAACTCTTGTAGTTATACCAAGCTACCTTTGTTGCCACTGGTTTTGAACATCTGGCATTAAACTAAATGTATCATATGATAAGGCCCAGAAAGAGTAGCACAACACCAATCTAATTGCTGTTTGCATACAAACTTCTAGTTCTAGCACACAGGTCTAAAATCCACGTAATAAGGCAAAAGCACTGCCATTATTTCAACTTTCCTGAGCAACTTGGCAATCATTCCAACTCCTGAAGTATACTAATATTCTAGACCTGCAAAACTGTGATTCTAGTAGAGACAGCAAAATTGTCTCTTGCGGGAACCTGTACCTACAATTCAAACTGTCCCCTGAAAGCATCCAAAAAGATTCTTTGACTGTTGTATATTAGTTTCTCCATTTAGGCTCATTGATGATGACCCTCTGAAACTGTACTGTATATTAGCTGCCGTAGAGCAGGCTCCAAACACAGTCTATGGAGAGCTTTAGTCACCAGTCAGGTATATGTGTGCCTTTTGGATTAAAGCAGGGGTGAGGAATCCGTGGCTTAGTCTCTAGTGTTGTTTGATATGGCTCCGAATCATGTGATCCTTTTAGTCCTTATTCCTGGGTAATGTTACACTGTGTAGTATGGATATGCAATTTGCCAAGTGTGCCTTAAAGGCCTCAGAAAAGTCATCTCTTCTGTGCATTAACCAAAAGCAGCTATCATCCTATAGTGCCAGATGTGTTTCAGCAAGGATGAAGCTAAAACACCATGCAAAAGAACACTGGTATCTAAAATTAGCAAAGACTGCAATTAAAAGTAAGTTCATAATTGTATGTAAAGAGCTTATATGAGAAGGCCAGCTGGAAAGAGAAGGATCCTTGAGTGCGATTCCTATCTTTATATATGGAACTGGCTTCATTAATTCTGTTTAACTGCACTCATTGTGGCATTCTAGCTAAGCAAATTATGACTGAGTCTGGCTGGTAGCTTGTCTGATGCAAAGTAGTTCTAGATTTCAGGAGTGCTGCTTTCTCAGAAGAATGTAATGATTTTAGACCTTGGTTACTGACTGTGTTAGCTGAAAAAAGTCCACAGTTATACAATAGGTATTTCTTTCAAAATTGCAACATAAGTCTATCAGAAAATAACTGCACCAAGTTCATAAACCTCTCCAAAGAGTCAAGTTGGGTTTTTTTGAAAGACAAATTGAGCTTTAGTTTTCTCTATCCCGTGGCAGTTTTAGGCTTCTTGCATTACATCGAAGCTGTGAGTAATTATATTGATGGCATATTACATCAAAGCTGCAAGTATGAGTGCTACTTCCATTTGCAGCTGCTTATTTCTAAGGCTGGTTCTGCTCTGGTCCCAGTATTCCTCACAGCAGAGTCCTTCCTGAACATGACTGCCAATTCAAGAATGGCTGGGAATTTGTAGGGCAGGACATCCAACTGACATCTGGCTCATTTTTCCCAGATCATTATAGAATTTAGTGAAAAAAAAAGAAGTATCTGTTCATGCAAGGATAATTTAAGGACTCCTTCTGAGTTGCCAGCAGACTTTCTGAACGTATTGCTATCTTATGTGAAGTTATTTCTATGAACCCTTCAAATAAACATAAAAGATACTGCTTACTCAGGATAATAAAATTGGCCAGGCACAGATCTAGGGCAGAATAGAATCAGTCCCATGAAACGGAAAGAGAGTTCATGAGGGAAGAAGTATTTACCTCATGATACCTTTTGCCTTAACAGATTCTGTGATTTTCATTGCAATCCCCGAAACCCAACTTAATTTAGTAAACATTTATCACTTTTGAGAAACCAGATACCTTGAACTGCTTCAGCTGAGTTGAAATCCATATCTTTAAGTACTGAAGACTGCTAAAAAAATCATCTAATACAACCCAACTAATTTGTAACCAGCCAGTGCTGTGAGAAACATTTGTTCTACTTTCGTAAGTGTTGCTAGCCTATGTTCACCCTTTATATTAACATTCACTGCTTTAGATCAAAGTTTACTGCTAATTTCCTGTATTCAATAATTTTATACACGTGCAAAAGATAGCTATATAAAATAAGATAAGGAGAAAGATATATTTTTGACATGCTACTTTATATGGACTAAAGGGTTCAGTGTTATCCCCCTTCACAGATACATGTGAATATGCTTGTTATATGAAAGTCCAATCCTATGAAAGAAGCTCTTGTGAGAAGCTAGTTACCATAAGATGTTTTGTCCACTGTAAAATGTAGAAGGCAAATTTTAAGCTGACTCATTCAAATGCCTCTTCAGTATCAAGAGAGAAAAATTATGGGTTACTCCTTATTGTTTTTACATTTGTTTCACAGTGCTACAGAACAATCTACTATCTATTAATTTTGCTCCGCTAAGATAAATAAAGCTCCTGGGGACCATTTCAAAATTGCAATATTATCTGCCATTTGGTTGGGGTCTGCACTGGATATTTGCTTAAGAAAATAACCTCTCATATATCTCCAATATTTAGAATTATTTTAAGAATATTCTTCTTATTTGACCTTGTAAAGATGCATCATCCAACACTGATTTATTTCTCTAAGAATGGCAATTAACAGTAAACTTAGTAAAAAGTTTTCTGGGGTTCCTTATAGTCTGAAGTTTTCCTGATTTTCCTAGATTTAATTTCATCCCTTATTTTGCCTGCCATGTTGCCATTCAAAATGTATTTCTTATCTTCTTTCAGACATAGAGATTTTACTAAAAAAAACCCACAACTGTAATCTTCTGCACTTCAACATTCTCCTGTAGGCTCCACAGATAATGTCTTAAATGTTCATTTGCTTTCTTACTTTTTATCAACTCAGTCTTATTAGGAGTGCATCTACATTCCAGTAGCTCAAAATCCAAAGAGAGTCTAATTATCCTAACACAATTTCAATATTTGGTCTTTGATTGTAGTGCTTGTACAGTCTGAGATGCATTTCATTGAAAATTTTATCTTTTTCAGTTTATTCTTTTTTTTTTCTACTAATTTACACTTCTGATCAAAGAATAAATTAGTCTAGATTTAAACCAGAGTTCAGAGTTCTAGTTCAAACCAGAAACCCTGGTGGCCTTCTCTTATCTTTACACGTGAACGGCATAAATTATGTATTAGAATGCCCCCTTGAGGAACATTGCCAATGACTATTTCAGCCATCAATTTATCAGGGAGGGATCTGAAAAATCTCCAGTATTAGTCCATTCCACAACTGACTGCAGTATTAGTTGGTTAGAACAACAGGTTCCACAACAACCTGTTTAGAACAGGGAAAACACAAGGAGGCGGATTCAGATACCTAGACCACTGTTTTAAAAGAACAGCATGCTGTTCTTCTGTTTGGGGCAGGCAAGAAAAAATGTTCTGTATGTATCTACAAGCAGAGATCAAATATGTTCATTGCTTGTGCAGATTCTGAGCTTTAAGCCCCAGACTTCAGGTTCCCACTACTCACAGATGTAATTAAGCTCGGGATTTAAATGTTACTGTGGAATTCAGATAAATCTCCATCCTCTCCACATGTATATTTTGTTGGCTACATGGCTGGTGCTGGACTCAACGCGTTTCTCACTGAAATGCAATGGAAGAGCTGGGACAAATACAATGGGGTTTGCCCCATCGTACAAAGTAAAATGGGAATCAGGAAGGTTTGGACAGATGGAGAAGGGATGACCAGAAGTTTTACATGTTATTTCTATTAGTAGCACAGTTTAGGAAAATATACAGCCCATTTGGAGTCACTGGAAGATGGAGGTGGGGTAGGGGGTAGGGGGTGGAGAGGGGAACAAACCCCAAAAGACCACCAGGGATTAAATCTAAGCAGACAATTCACTATCTCTTTTAAAAGCAAGGCTGCAGAAGACAACTAGCAAAAAACAGCCTCACCTCAGGACAGTATCTCTTAACTGACCAGGACACTGTCTCCTCCGCAGGTGCAGTGGAATTTAATATTATGCATTATTCAGCAAGAAGGACAGGATTTCCTTTGGAAGAGCACTTATGGGTCATAGACCTTTTTCTCTGAGAGATCTTCACATGTCATAAATAGAGAATAAAGAAAGGGTGGAAGAGTGCTGAAACTGAAGGGTTTCTCTCCTTTATTGAGTCTGTAGGTCTTAGTCTCTCATTCCCTGTGAGGCAGAAGAATGGCATCTCAGATGCCATGCTCATGCTCAGCAGACCATCTGCTAGCAGAGATAACAACTGCCCTATCTATGTTCTTATTTTGATATTTGGCATGACTGAGAATGTTAAGAAAGGAGATGGTACTACAGATCAGAGACATAGAATAGATTTTGATCAGTGCTGATTTACACAAGCAGAGGACTTGACCCAGTGCTCCTTACCTAGGGAGACACTAGGAGTTACTTGCCTCCTGTTGAAAACAAAATAATTTAATTCCCTGAACATTCTACTAATATGTGATTCAGGATAACATAGCTGGATAACTAAATTCCTAAAATGGATCAATCTAACCCATCTGTTTCATTTAAGGACGATTTAAAGCCAATGAAAAATGGAAATTCCATTTTTTTAAAACTTAAAAATATTCTGAAGATTTGAATTGACTTACTGAGTATGCTCAATGTTTTTTAGGAAACTGGTTGAATTTGCTGATCGGAAATCATCTGAATGGCCACTTGTTCAGAGTTCATCTCTGCCATAAGCCTAACTTGAGCTCTCATCCTCTGGAATTACAGTGTCCTTAAACCAGCTGAGGACACTTAGACAGACTAATGTCATCCATGTAAGGAGCTTGTGAGTCAAACTAGAGGGAATACACTTCACATCTCTCACCAAAAAGAGCTAAATAGTTAGAATCCATTAAATAACACCCTACTCTTTTCTAAACAGACAGAAATTTCCCCTATCCATATAGACATTATCAGCTGTTCGAGCATTGTAGCTTTTCTTTGATCTGTTTAAAGAGAAATCAGCAGAAGGTTGAATTCTTCAGACATTTCACAACATATGGGAGTTTAAAAATTCTTAAGAGAGATGTCAATGTAATCTTGAAACCTGGCATTTTAAACAAAAAATACTTAAAAACAAAGCACCTGTGTTTTCTGGCTGGACAACAGTGTATTAGCCAAAATAGCTATTTTAACAATTCTAGCTGTGGTGAGCTAGCTCCCCATAATTCACTTCATAACTTGGAAAAAATGTAGCGTTTTCTGACATCATCTCAGTACAGTTTTGGACACATTGTACTGCAAAGAATCCAACAATAACCACTTATTTTTCATTTCCATGATTTAAGAAGAATCCAGTGACCAGGACTGCATATGGTGGCAATACATGTTCATTTTTAGTTCAAAATCTAGACATGAATAACAAACGTACATTTGAGTATAACTGTATCTATGAACTTGTATTCTTTCTCTTTCCCTGTTATTAAAAACAAATCAAAGAATCACACCCAGAAGTTTCAGAAGCCAGAATCTGAAAATTAGATGACAGACTCTGTGGAAGAGAAGAAAGGTGTCATCTCTCCATTTCGTGGTTTGGAGTTATATTTAAATGTTATCAGTCAGGGGATTTTTTTCTCTTCAGTCTCTACCTCAGCAGTAACTGACTTGTGTCCTATTTCTTGCTTATTACTAATTTAAAACCAGCTCTCATGGATGCCCTACCTTTCAGACCCCTAACCCATAAAATTCCGCTAAGCAGGCCCTTGAAGGGGCCAAAGCTAGATCTTCTCATGTCCAGCAATTGGCATACTTATTGCCGTGCCTCATCCATGCTGGTCACTGCAGCCAAGGCTGTTCCCAGGCTTCACATCCCCAACAAGTACTTCTTTGTCTGTTAGTACGTGGTCCTTGTTGGCGCCTCCACTACCTTTTTCAAAGTTACCAGCAGTGCTTTGGAGAAACGTCCTGGATTCTTCGTATCTAGCTGTGTTGTCTTTCCAGCAGGTATCAGCGTGGTTGAAGTTCCACAGGAGGACCAGGGCCTGTGATCATGAGGCTACTTCCAGCTGTCATTGCAGAAGGAAGTCTTTGTGGATAGGAAGTGATTTTCCTTCAAAAGTCAGAGCTTTCTGCTGAGAAACTAGCAGGTGGCAGTCTGCCTGACATTTCTGGCTTATTTTGCTTTACTTCATCTGCTTTAAGACAGATTAGAGAAAGCGATGCAGATGAGCAAGGGTCTATGAAGCGAACAGAGAGGATGTAACAAATGCAAAGAGGCCAGGGATGGTGCCAGTTCAGTTGCACCTGGCTGCCTGTCTCCAGGGTGACTGTCATTATCACGGAATAGGACATGATAAACAAG
Organism: Pezoporus flaviventris; assembly: GCF_033815535.1. Taxonomy (NCBI): domain Eukaryota; kingdom Metazoa; phylum Chordata; class Aves; order Psittaciformes; family Psittacidae; genus Pezoporus; species Pezoporus flaviventris. The sequence goes on from NW_026892595.1 coordinate 16,529,772, forward strand.
TCCTATCTTTGTGTAAAAAAAGGCAATTGTACTCCAGTTTATACTGAAAACCAACTGAATAAAAAGTCTCAGCTGGGAAAGAGCCTAAGTTCTGCAAGATCAACTTGTAGAGAATGTCCCAAGGTTTAAAAATCTAATAAAAATCTCAGTTGTCTATTGACATAAATCTTTCCAGACTTTCACTGTCCCTCTGTCTACCATCATTTAGAATTAAGTGGGAAGGGGATACTGAGACAGGAATGAAAAGGAAGTGAAATGAACACAGAAAAGAAGATAAAAGTAGAGCGCAGCAGAAAGAGGTGGAGAAAACAACTGCAAAATTCTGCTAATTCATATCACATCCCATTTTTCAAACATAACCCATGAAAGAGCAGCAATGTAAACATTCTCATGATCCAACCTTCTGTTTGTACACCTATTGCATAAAAGGTATCATTTATAAAAAGATTTTAAAGATTAACAAATGATTAAAGACTATTACATATATGCTACGGACCTGAATGGTATGTGCTACACCAGGCCATAGGTATAGCAGTGGAAGTGTTACATACAATTAGAAGCTGTACTACAAATCTCAAATCCTTTATCAGGAGCTTAGCTGATTTTGCCATTTAACTTTAATGTAATAAGGATGCATTAAAAATTGCTGAAGATGGAAAGTATCATCATCTCTATAACCAACTACCTGAAACTGAAGAAAACATATTTCTGAGGCAGTATTCGGATTTTTACTGATGCTACATCAAGAACATGTGATTTAGCTGGTATTTAATGGGAACAGAACTACAGAAAGATTTCTCAGCACTGTAGGCAAAACCAATAACATCACCAACAGCTGAAGTATTCTGACACTTTATAAGTGTAAGAATACTACTAGTGCTGCATAATCTTATTAAAATATGACTTCTGGAAATAAATTATCCATATCATCTGTCTCAGTTTGATTAGTCTATGTCAGCAGAAGTATTTGAGCTGTTTCCAAGAAACAGAGCACTTGCTGTACGTTATCTGTAGATAATTGTTATGTAATCAATAAGAAATATTATTTATAGTTGGATATAAAACTGGAGGAATATTAATTATAATATTAGAAGAAATTTTGGTATAATATTTAGTAAAACTTCACTGTGATAGTGTAATGATTTTTAAAGCTATGTCATTTATAGAAGTCAACAGAATTAATTGGCATAAAATCCACAAAATCCTTGCACTGCGCCTATATTTGGAAGGAAGCAATGTTATGATGACTCAAATTACTTGTTATTTCGGAGAAATAGCTGCTTCTTGATGCTTATGAATGAGTCTAAGATAAATCTAAGACCTTTAAAAGAAATTGGTACGGCATCTAACTTTTGTTCCAGGCAGGCTAGGACTACAGACACAGAGCCAGCTCTGTATCTGGCCTAACTCCACTCACAAAATTTGGCCAAAGATAAATTTGTCACATTGATTTCAGGTAAAGTTCAGATTCTGTGTGGTGCTCAGGGCTCTTTCAAAAGAAATTGTAATACAGGAAATCTGTCAAACCACATTTGGAACAGAAAGCTTTGAATTACTATTCTTTCTATGACTTCCACATAAATTACTGAGTCTGCATTTTTCTGCAGTTATTACAGTTGAGTATTTCTCCATTTATCCTAGCCATTAACTAAAATAAATCATACTTTGTTTTCATGGTTACTATACAATCACCAGATAAGGTGTCCTATTGTAAAGACTGCCTGGGTAGATTGACGGAAAACCAACCAACACAACACCTCCCCCCCCCCCCCCCCCCAAGTAAAGTTGCCATATAGCAACTGAATACATCTTTGCAATGTCAATTTTGAGAATGTTGTTCTAAAACTAACAGCAAGAATACTTCTAAACTGTCCCTCAGGTTTGCTGTATTCCAAATTCTTTTATTGCAGATATACAAATTGTCTTGAAAAGAGGTCTTAAAGAGTTACATTGCAGAAAATAAAGGTCCTGTGACCCAGGTGAGGAACAAAGCTTATGAAGATTACACACAGAAAGCACCAGGGAGGAAAGCATGGAAAACAGATTTGAGAGAGGCAGACAAATGGAAAAACAAAGGCTGGCATCTTTGATGTACCATATGGAGTGATGGGGTGACATAAAAAGAGGCAAAACAGTCCAAATACTTTGGACCTGGTAGGCAAGGCCAACAAGCTTGTTTGCAGCAGTTATTTCAGAGATGGAGATTGGGAGGATGATAAATATTTATGAGGAAGCCTTTAAATTGCCATGGTGAAAGAACATGGTCCGTCTGCTATAGGAATCACTGTTCAGTGTCAGCACTGAAAAAATTGTTTCAGTATAAAAAACTGTATAAAATTGTTTCAGCTTTAGTTCGCTCTTGGGTCGTGCATTTAAATTTGTCTTCAGTTTGCTGGACTTCCCCCAACTAACAAACATATTGCATCCAACAGCAAAAACTAATATCAGAAGTGAAAAGAACAGTTAAAGGCATTTCTTTGGCCTGACTCAGTTGAGTAATGAGGATACAGATTTTCCCAAAAAAGATTTGTTAGCTAAATGTTACCCTTGTGAATTGTACTTCAGAAATAAATGCATGAGCTACTTATATCAGCTAACCAAAACAGAGAGACTAAGCAAGAAGGACCATAGGTTTTTTTTTTTAGGCCATAGATCCCAAACATAGTACCAATTTTGGTTAATTGTTCTCAACAAGCTTCTCAGTTTTCCACTGCCCTCCTTGCCCTCAGTCCCCTGCAAGCTGTAACCCTTCTCAGGGTGTTCTCAAGTGTCCAGTCTTAGGAACTGCAAACATAGGACTACCATTGAGCACTGGTGTTCATGCTATAGCAGCTCATTTTCATCAGCAGCTGATGCTCTAATCTTGCTCTTTTACAAATGGCCTGCTGGATACTTCAGCCTGTTATTAGCAAAGCTAAAAGAAAAGAAAGAAAAAGAAGAGTTACTTCTGTTGTGCCTGGTACCCATGCAGAGAATAATATAAAGCAGATAAGACATGCCTGGAGTATTAACCACACTTTAAACAAGAAAAAGAAAAAATATTTGAGCTCATTTTACTCTTGAGCATATTTTGCACTATTACGTCTTTTTTCTCCTGAGGATCTTGAGACTGTATCAACAAGAAAAGCTGGATTACGTCACCAGAACACAGCTCAGTATGTGGGTTTACTGCTATATTTCAAACATGATGGTAACAAGCAATATAGGTATTTCTAATGTCAGAAAAAAGGCAAGCATCACATTCATTTTCAAGCAGGGAAAGAGTAATGGCCAGGCAGCTTCACCTCTGATCCCAAAAGAATATGAAACAAATCCTCCTGGATGCTATTTCTGAGCACATGAAAAACAAGAGGGTGACTGGAAACAGCCAGAGTAGATGTACCACTGACAAAATAAATCTGAAAAATCTGATTCCTTTTTATGACAAAATGACCGGCTTTGTGGACAGAGAGACAGTAGTGGGTGATGTTTACTTTGATTTCAGCAAGGCTTTTGGCATGGACTCCCACAGTCAAATCAGTGAGATATTGTTTCATTAGGTGGACAAAAGACATTTGGAAAACTGATTGGATAGCTGGGCTCAAAGCATTGTGATGAAAGTTCAACCAGTGGATTGTTACAAGTGACATTCTTTAGGGATTACTCTGGTACTGAGGCCAATATTATTTACTGTCTAATAAAGACCTGCATGTTGTGATGCAACGCACCTATAGAAGCTTCGCAGATAATGTCATCCTGAGGGGTGTGCATTGAGATACAGTTAAAGGCAGTTCTACTTTTTAGAGCATCTGGAGAAATGGACTGGCAGGAAGCTCATGCCTAAGAGCAGAATCCCTCACCTTTGATGGATTCAACCATGCAGCAGCACAGGCTGAGTGACCACTGGCTGGAAGGCAGCTCTGCAGAAAGTGTTTGTGCCTTGGAATCCTAGTGGACAAGCTGAGCATGGATACTTGCTTTACTTTTTTGGTGAGGAAAGCCAACTGCAGGAGTATAGCTGGCAGGTTGAGGCAAGTCATTATCTTCTGTTCAGCACTTGTGAGACCAGATTTGTAGTACTGTGTTCAGTATGGGGGCTGCCTAGTACAAGAAAGATATTGATGTACTACTATGAATCTGGCAGTGGGCCATGGAGATAGTTGGAGGCTGAAACACATGCTTTCTAGGAAAGGCTGAGAGAACTCTTCTAGTTTTACTTTAAGAGTAGAAATCTAAGGTGGATTTTATTGTCATGTTCACCTACCTAATGGAAGGGTTTACAGAAGACAGAGGACTAGTGACAGGACTAGGAGGCAACAGAAACAAGTTGGAATATGGAAATTCTGATGAGATAGAAGGAAGAAAAAAAATCTTATGAGAGTGGCCAAATACTGGAACAGGTGCCAAGGGAGGCTGTTAAAGCTCTGTCCTTTAAGATATTCAAAACTAAACTAGACAAGGTCTAAGCAACCTTATCTAAGTGCTTGAGGCTGGAGGACATAGAAATCTACAAAGGTGAGATTCCAACCTAAATTCTTCTGTGATTCTGTGATCCCAAATACTGGCTCTGGGTTAGAGCTTTATAAATGTCAGGCAAAAAAAGACTATTTCTGAAGCTTTAAAACAAACAAACAAACAAAACCCCAGAAAAACTTCAGCCAAAAAGTTAACCTATCTGAAAAAGAAGTCTGTTGGTAGAGCCAGGTTACCGATATTTGTCCTATAAAAACAGCTAAAAAAGACTTTTCTGGCTTTAATGAAAGCCAAATGTTAGAAGTAGCAATTAAAATGTTCACAGTGAGGTGAAGTTTTAGATCTGCAGCATACCTATGCCTGAGATTTAAATTAATAATGGCAAGCCACAACATAGACTGTTCTTCCAGTAACATGCTGCGATACCCTAGATATCCACCAGACATTTTGTGTCTGCTTCCCCCTCTCCACTCATAACTTTAGAGGCTGTTGAATCCCTAGTATTAAAGGACCTATCCAAAGAGAACACTTTGTTGTCCTAATTGATCTCTGGTTGAGCATGGTGAGTATCAAATATTGATCAGGTGGCATGGGGTTTTTTAAGATAAGTTTTGTGTATCTCCAAAGATGAAGATTTCACAGCCTCTTTAGGCAACCTGCTCCAGTGTTTCACAGCTCTCAACAGTTCTGTCTTCAAAAATACTGCTGCTGAGTTCTAGTTCCACAGTGTGTTCTTGGCACTTTCAGCGCTCTCTATACTAACAGTCAAAGCGGTGGTAGGATCACCAGTTTCCATCCTATTTAGTTGTTACATTGTCATGGTTTTGGTTTATGCTATTCAGCAATTTCCCAACCAGTGCTTGAGGAAGGCATTTGATATGCACTGTGAATCCTTGTTAATAGTGACAGTAGACAGTTCAGATGTGTTCAGGCTGTGCTGGATGAAAGAGAAATAAGATGCATGAACACATAGCTAGCTCCTTTTGTTCAATGGATGCACATTTAACCTTGCAGCTTAAATGTGCTTCAAAACAAAAGAGCAATCCCAAATCTGTTCTGTCTAGCAGTATAGTTGTGACTTCCCCTCACAGGTCCCCAGTGCTTCTTTTCTCTTATGAAGCACTAACATAGGCAGTTGCTGAATTGTGAGAGGAGAAATTTTTATTAAATAAAACCAGTAAATTTCTTCTGACACAGAAGACAAAAAAACATATTCTGACCTCATGACAAGGTCTGAGTTTGTGAGCAGGGTACAAGGCTAGCTGTCCTAGTAGGATGGATATATAGGAGTCATAAAGAGATGTCTGCCAGATCAGTTCTACACAAGGGAATGTAGTGATAGGACAAGGGGGAATGTCTTTAAGCTGACATAGGGGAGATTTAGGTTAGATATTAGGAAGAAGTTCTTTAGTGTGAGGGTGGTGAGACACTGGCACAAATTGTCCAGAGAAGTTGTGGCTGCCCCATGCCTGGCAGTGTTCAAAGCCAGGTTGGATGTGTCTTTGAGTAACCAGGTTTAGTGGAAGGTGTCCCTGCCCATGGCAGGAGGGTCAAAACTAGATGATCTTTAAGGTCCCTTCCAACCCAAACCATTCTATGCTTCTGTGGTTCTATGATTCTACAATTCTATATTCCAGTCTAATAGGCATTATTTTCTCTTTATGCTTGTATAATCTGGATACAAGCTGTCCCACATGTACCTGTCTCTTTTAATGCTTCCATTTTACTGATTCCTTGTTTTAATCTTGGTTCATATATACTGTTCATGTACAAATAAAATGGTGTATTGCTTCTCTTGTAGAAGTGCTGGTATTACAGCTGTAATAGGAAATCACACCAAAAAACCACATCTGTGCATGTTGTATAATCATTGTATTAGTCATGAATCATATATAGATGTAAGACATGATAAAACTGGAATTTTTCTATTGGTGTGCTGCAGCCTTACATGAAAACTTTTGCCTTGACTTTGACTGTCCAAATGGAACTTCTTGAAGACGTATGGAAAGAAAAGAAAGCACATAGGGATTAAAGACTTTAAAAGAGGTGGAAGTGCTGAATTGTATTTTATTTTTCAAAGTACTGTGTGCTGCACTCTTCCAATAACATGAAAAGAGGGAAGTTTCAAGGAACTGTCAAAGTTCCAGTAACACAAACGTCAAAAAATCCTGAAATAAACTATTACTAAACTATTACGGGGGTATGATATAATAGGCATCACAGAAACATGGTGGAATGGCTCCTATGGCTGGAGTGTTGGAATGGAAGGTTACAGGCTCTTTAGAAAAGACAGGCCTGGTAGGCGGGGAGGGGGAGTTACCCTTTATGTTAGGGATAGGCTGGAGAGTATGGAACTCTGTCTGGGCACAGGTGAGCAGTCCACAGAGAGTTTGAGGGTCAGGGTTAAAGGGAGAACAGCGATGGGAGACATTACTGTGGGGATCTGTTACAGACCGCCTGATCAAGGAGAACCTGCGGATGAAGCACTCCATAGACAGATAGGAAAAGCCTCACACTCGCAGGCCCTTGTTCTCATGGGTGACTTCAACCACCCTGACATCTGTTGGAATGATGGTATGGCCTGGCACAAGCAATCCAGGAGGTTCCTCGATTGTGTGGAAGACAACTTCCTTCTGCAAGTAATAGAGGAGCTGACAAGGAGAGGTGCCATGCTTGACCTCGTGCTCACCAACAGGGAAGGGCTCGTTGGAAATGTGACGCTCCAGGGCAGCCTTGGATGCAGCGATTATGAGATGCTCGAATTCGAGATCCTCAGGACAGTGAGAAGAGCGTGCAGCAAGCTCACTGCCCTGGACTTCAAGAGAGCAGACTTTGGCCTCTTCAGGAACCTGCTTAGTAAGGTTCCATGGGATATAGCCCTAGAGGGCAGCGGGGCCCAAGACTCTTGGCTGATATTCAAGGATCACCTGCTACAAGCTCAGGAGTGTTGCATCCCAACTAGAAGGAAGTGCAGCAGGAGGGCCAGGAGACCTCCTTGGATGGATAAGGAGCTGGTGAAGAAACTTTGAAGGAAAAAAGAGGCTTATAAAAGGTGGAAGCAAGGACAGGCAGCCTGGGAAGAATATAGGGATGTTGTCTGGAAAGCTAGGGACCAGGTTAGGAAAACTAAGGCCCAGTTAGAATTTAAACTGGCTGGGGATGTGAAAGATAACAGGAGAAGATTCTACAGGTATATCGCAAATAAAAGACAGACTAGGGACAAGGTGGGTCCTCTCCAGAAGTTATCAGGAGAACTGGCTATCCCAGTTTTGGAGAAGGCTGAGGTTCTGAATGACTTCTATGCCTCAGTCTTCACTGGCAAAGGCTCTGACTGCACCACCCAAGTCTTGGAAGGCAGACGCAGGGACTGTGAGAATGAAGACCTTGGGCCCACTGTAGGAGAGGATCTGGTTCGAGACCATCTTAAGAACCTGCGTGTGCACAAGTCCATGGGACCTGATGAAATCCATCTGCAGGTCCTGAAGGAGCTGGTGAATGAAGTTGCTAAGCCACTGGCCATCATATTTGAAAAATCATGGCAGTCAGGTGAAGTTCCCGATGACTGGAAAAAAGGAAATATAACCCCCATTTTCAAGAAGGGGAAAATGGATGACCCAGGGAATTACAGACCAGTCAGTCTCCCCTCTGTGCCTGGCAAAATCTTGGAGCAGATTCTCCTGCAAGGCATGCTAAGGCACATGAAAATCAACAAGGTGGTTGGTGACAGCCAGCATAGCTTCACTAAGGGGAAATCCTGCCTGACCAATTTGGTGGCCTTCTATGATGGGGCTACAGAGCTGATGGACAAGGGTAGAGCAACTGATGTCATCTACTTAGACTTGTGCAAAGCATTTGACACTGTCCTGCATGACACCCTTGTCTCTAAATTGGAGCGACATCAGTTTGATGGATGGACCACTCGGTGGATAAAGAACTGGCTGGATGGCCACACACAAAGAGTTGTGGTCAGTGGCTCAATGTCCGGCTGGAGACCAGTAACGAGTGGTGTCCCTCAGGGATCGGTGTTGGGACCGGTCTTGTTCAACATCTTTGCTGGTGACATGGACACTGGGATTGAGTGCACCCTCAGCAAGTTTGCCGATGACACCAAGCTGTGTGGTTCAGTTGATACGCTGGAGGGAAGGAATGCCATCCAGAGGGACCTTGACACGCTTGTGAGGTGGGCTGATGAGAGCCTCATGAAGTTTAACCATGACAAGTGCACGGTCCTACACCTGGGTCGGAGCAATCCCAGGCACAGCTACAGGTTGGGCAGAGAACAGATTCAGAGCAGCCCTGCAGAGAAGGACTTGGGGGTGTTGGTCGATGAGAAACTGAACATGAGCCGGCTTCCGTGTGTGCTTGCAGCCCAGAAAGCCAACCGTATCCTGGGCTGCATCAAAAGGAGCGTGACCAGCAGGTCAAAGGAGGTGATCCTGCCCCTCTACTCTGCTCTTGTGAGACCTCACTTGGAGTATTGTGTGCAGTTCTGGTGTCCTCAACATAAAAAGGACATGGAAGTGTTGGACCAAGTCCAGAGGAGGGCCAAGAGGATGATCAGGGGACTGGAGCACCTCCCGTATGAAGACAGACTGAAGAAGGTGGGGCTGTTCAGCCTGGAGAAGAGAAGACTGTGTGGAGTCCCTGTGTGGGACTCTTCATTAGGGACTGTAGTGATAGGACAAGGGTTAAAACTTGAACAGGGGAAGTTTAGATTGGATATAAGGAGGAAGTTCTTTACTGTGAGGATGGTGAAGCACTGGAATGGGTTGCCCAGGGAAGTTGGGAATGCTCCATCCCTGGCAGCATTCAAGGCCAGGTTGGACAGAGCCTTGGGTGACATGGTTTATTGTGAAGGTGTCCCTGCCTGAAGCAGGGGGGTTGGAACTAGATGATCTTAAGGTCCTTTCCAACCCTCACTATTCTATGTTTCTATGATTAACACAGGTGAAGTCCCCATGCCACAGTGGACCAGAAAGATAGCTTTCCATTTTTCTTCCTATATAGACAACATCTCCCAGACTTTGAAATCTCAGCTGGGATATACATGAAATAATGTTTTTCCCCTTGTGATTTCACTCAGGGCTCTGTTTCAGGCTCTCAGTAATGCACAGTACTTCAGCAAGTCACAGTGTATACAACTGAATAGAATGAAAGTCATGACATTACATGCAGTCTAAGAAAGTAAGATAGCATCTGTGTTACGAGTTGCTGGCCATTTCAAGCAAGATAAGCTTCATAAGTAGTCCCAACATATACTGATAATGAGGTTTGTGTAGAAGTCATAAGGCAGAGGCAGAAACAAAAAAAAAGAATTATGTTGCTGCAGCTGCATGCAAGCTGAAATAGCTGTAGTATTTTCACTTCACTTTGAGCAAGCCTCACTCAGGACTGCTGCAGAGAAAGGATTCCAAGAACCCAAGCACCTGTTGGCAGAAGAAGTGGGAAGTTTAGCTTGTCAACAGAGGATCTAGCTTGCTTTTTCTGTTCTTCTAGCATGCACTAGTGGAAGGACTTTGGCAGCACTGTGTATCAGTGTAAAACAGCACAGTACCTGACACTACACATTTACAACAACCTGTCTAGATGCTGTTTCCTTATCACTCCTGGCTAAAAAGCTTTGGACCTTTTAGATATATGTGTGGAGAAAATCATCATCACTTTGTCGCTGAATATCTGAAAAAAGGAAGAAAATTGTACTAGAAGTACAGGGTGAATGTAATTTGTTAGTGGCCAGGTTTTTAAACAACTTGTAAGTGAGCTGAAAATCAGACCTCATTATGGTAGTGCTGTTGCTCCAACCTGGAAAAAGTGAAGTTTTTTTCTGGCAAAAGTTTTTGATCCTCCAATTGAAAAAGCCCTACCAAAACAAAATAAAAACCCCTAACAACCAAAAACCCCACCAACCTAAATTCAGAGCAGAGGAAAGAAAAGGTGACAAACAAAAGGAGAAAAGAAAACTGAGGGAACAATCAAAGGAATTGAAGATATAACAATAAGAGGAGAAAGAAAAATAACTTCAGAAAAATTGAGTCAGAAGATAAGGAGGGGAATACTGAGCAAAGGGAACAGAGAAGAGAACAGAACCAAAAGTAATATAGCATTTGTGCAATTTAAATTTGCCTTTAAATCCAGAATCTATTTAAAACTTTGCCAGATCTAGAAATATAACAGAGAGAAATTTGTCTTTCTGAAAACAGTTTGAAAAAAATCCTGAACAACCTCAAGTAGATTTTTTGAACAAACAAGACTATAATACTGCAGAGGGTAAGTAACAGGCCTTCCAAAAAGCATTTTTTTCCCCTCTGACTACAGTTGTCTAGAAAGCACCCAGTACTTTATAAGAAAAGACATACTTCCTTCTCTCTTGATGTTTTTTTACTGCAAATTTTAAAATCTGCAACTGGGAAAATTAAGAAGTTTGATGGAAACAGTCCAGAAGTTACTAACCCTGGGAAAGAGACAAATTCTATTAAACTAAAATCAAAGCTCCAGTATGACCAGAGAGTTTCAAATATTTTGAATATCAATGTTTTGTCTTGGTATTATCATCTCAAGTAAGTTTCTTCTGTATCTAACCTTCACTTGCACTGGTGTGATAAATTTATATACACTCCCAGTTGACTAAATATTTCTTAATAGTAAAAAAATCTGTAAAGAAAACATAACCTTCAGACTGCACGTTACACACCACCTACTATCTATTTGAAAACGGGTATAAAGTTCCTGATGCACAGTTGGCACTGATCACTTACTAAGTACAATTGCAAATGATTTCATGCAAATACCTTTACAGTGAGTCTGCAACGTACCTGCACCATCAATGGTAAGGTTTTCAAAGCCTTCAGTCGTTCAGTATCCCCACACTGGAATGACATCCCGAAAAAGCCAGTCTGATTGTACAAACCTGGATTTCCAAAGTGATTCTTCACCAGATACTTAGAAATCCCATTCCTTAACGCTATGCTATTTCACAATTTATCCCAACACTGTTCTGATGTATGCTGCATGTTCAAAAGCACGCATTCTTTTAATGCATGCTGTTTTCAGGGCAATCACACTGACACAGAAAGAAACGGAACCACTTAAAACATGGTGTTAACACTGAGGTAATCAACATTGTCTGGGATTTATTATTCTCGATACAAAAACAAACTAAAAGGCAGAAATCTTGTGAACATGACTTGATAAGCATTTTGCATGTAGAATTCCCTTTGAAAAGCACCCTCTGAAAGAGGGGCTCATCTTGTACCTTTGTGCATTAACTGGTGAAACATGTCAAAGGTGGTGACTCTCAATTAGAAATCAGTTACAAGACCACCTTAAAATTAATTGAAATATGCCTTCATGTGTAAAGAATTGCCTTGCTTTCTACAGACATCAATTGTAAAATTGCATTGAATGATGCAGTATTTCCTACAGCCATAAATTATGTGGACACTGTGTGCAAGCTGTGTAAGTGAGCCTGTAAGATTCCAGTTCAAATGCTGAAAAGAAAAGGACTCCCTGTGTTTGTGGAGGATCTCATGTAGCAACAGTCTGTATCTGACTTTCTCTCAAATGGAGAGTATCCAAAAGTTAAACCATCTGCTAGGGCCTATATTTAAGATTAAGCACTCAGCCTGTAAGCTAAGAGGCATGATCGATTCTTAGTTTTAGGACACAAAAATGCTAATGTGATATACATTTTTTGTTATGCTCTTGGTGAACATTTCCCCTTTTAACCTGAGCCCTCTTAGAACTAATGAAATCAGCATGGTTTGTTACACTTGAAGTACTTGTCCTGTCTGCAGGCATCTGAGACTGTTCTCCTCTATATGGCATGTTCAGAAAGAATCTTTGTGAAAAATGGAAAAATGGTGGGAATAGTATGTTTGCACAGAAGATAGAACTATCAAATAACATGCAAACCTGAGTTAGCTTCTTTTCAGGTGTAAACAGGTCCTTCTAGTGCAGCCTGACTAACATTTATGCACAGAGGCTATTACATACCTCTCAAAGATTGCCACAGTATACTTTTCAGTTTTAGGAATATTAGGAAAATTCCACTTCTTAACCAGGCATACTATTAATCTTGTTTGCTTGGGAAACAAAACCTACATATCTAATCTTTCTGTAGAATAGTCAACACCCTGTTCTAGAAACAAGTGATTCTGCAATAATAAGGGCTTTCTGTCTCTACAGAGGTACTCAGGTCCTTATTATTGCTTTTGGATAATGGTCACCTTCTGTTTGGATTTGCTGAATGCATTTATCCTGGCTGACAGGCCCTCTGATTCCCATAGAGTTGACTGCAGCATCGTGTGCAAGAAAGCGCACACTGATTCTAACAAAACACCTTGTTTACATGGCCTGTCTCTAACCAGCAATGTGCTATTTTCTTTCTTCTGTTCAAACAATCACCACAATGAGCCATTAGACTAAACAACCTTACACTGCTGATAACAAACCGGCTGAAGGAGTATTGACCAGAAATACAAACCCTGATATTTGTCAGTCTCTGTGGAGCTTTCCAGAGCACGCTATTTCCTGCTACAGGAGTATCAGCTTTGCACTGATGTGACTGTGTGGAGCTGTGACTGACTCTCCCACAAGCCACCAACGACCTTGCCAAAGCCAGTGCTCAGACATCTGCTTATCACAGATTCGTGTTTTTCTTGTCATAAGCAAGAACTAGATGAGAGGAGAGGATTTAGAAGCTGATCACAGTAGGACCTTGACTGAAATGCATGTGTTGACTTCCCCTCTGAGGGAGCCTGTGTCTCTTCACTGCTCGCTAGGAAGCCCTGAGAGACCAGCCAAGTACCTAAGCAACTGGCGCTGGAGAATTTAAAGTCCAACCTCCCCATCATGAGTGAGGTGGAGTACTGGGTCCTCCATCCTGCCAGCTGATTTTTGTGGGAGACTCCTGAAAAAGTACTAATATTTGTCACTGTGTATGGTGATCCTGTGTAACTGAGTTCTCTATAAAACACATTTTAAAGGTGTTTTGTGCAGTTAGAACTACCGCAGCCTACCTGTTACTAAAATAGCACTATAGTAACATAGGCCTCTCTGTAGGGACAGTGACTGAAGAAGAAAGCACTTCAGGCTGACTTACAGGATTAAGCAGCGCTGAAGCATTTTGCATGAGAGCACAATGCAGTTTGTGTGTGTGTGTATTTGATTTTTTTTTTCCCCACACCCCAAAAGGAATGTATAAAATTAGGTATCAAAGATATCTCTGCAAAGGCATGTTTTATATTCATTATTCTAAACACAGGCTACAGACTATTTTAAAATATGGTGTAAATTAACTTTCACCATTTACTTACACCTAAAACCAAGACCAGTCATAAGGATAGTTTCTAAAGATCTTTGATGTGGAAATCACTACAGATAGGTAGTGAAAGAATGCATGCCCTCTAAAGTTTTTAGTTCGAAAGCTCAGTTACATATATAAATGCAGATATATGTATGTATCAGGTACATATATGCCTACATAAATATACAGAAAGAAATTATACGTTAAATAAAAAGTGGCAGTAAGGAGTTATTGAAAAGCCAGAACTCTTTAGGCAGTTTAATACAAAGATTGAGTTCTAAAATACAAGTAAAATTTTTGATGTGTGTTGCACAAAATGCAGAAATACTCAACAAATGTTTCTGTCCTATATCTGGAAAGAAGCTAGATCACACATTTCTCATGCACTGATGATGGAGATTAGTAACTACGGAGGATTTTCAACAACATCTACTACAAATAAACATTTTTAAATCAGCAAGCTAGATAATTAGCCTCCAAAAGTCCCTTAAAGAACTGTTTGAGGAAATGTCTGGTATGCCAATGCTGTTTGTTAGTAAAGCCTGGAATAGTGAGGAAAGTCCAGAAGAGCAGAAATGAGCTAACATTGATTCAATATTAAAAAGAAGGACATAAAGGAAGGCCTGAGTAATTATGCTGCTATGAGATTAGGCCCAGATAGAATAATAGGAAATGGGGCATGCAATTCAGTTAAGAGAGTGAATGGATGGGAATGGAATTCAAGTTTTTCAGTAAAGTTCTATGGTCTTTAAATTGAGGATTGTAAACTAAAGTGTTGTCATATTTAAATAAAATTCCAAGTTTGCTTGATGAAGGTAACTGGAGAGGTAAAACAGTATAATTCATAAGATGTTTAAGTCTCATCTAGAACTCTGTTGGGCATTGCCACTGCTCACACATTAAAAAGTATGAAAAAATTTGCCAAGAGTTTTAAAAAGTAATTGACAAATCAGATCATTTTTCCCTAGGGACTCATTCTGTCATTTTCAAGCCTCATGCTATTCAGCAGTTTTGCAAATGATCTGGGGGTAAATATGAAACTACTTGTGCTAAAGCTATCAGGCAAAGAAATGGTTGCTGGAATAACACAGAAGAAATAATCTGATCCCATTCCAGCAAGTCACATTTTAACACAGATAAATAGAGGACATACATGAAAGAAAAAGACACAATGACAACTTCTGACTGTGTAACAGAAAAGGTTACTTGAGTTGTCCTAATAAAAAGACAATACTTTTCCCTGTACCTTATCTTCCTCATATCCTTAACAAAATCAGGACTGCAAAACTACAGCACCTGTTCACACTGAAACACTCGAAGTTACAGGTCATGCTGCAGATGATATTTCTTATGTACACCTAGTGTGATATATACATCCTTGGCTGTATTTATCTGGAGTACTGAGCAGGACAAGATGATGGCACCTCTGTGAATTGTGATGATGTGTCCAACATTACAGTACTACACACAGTCCTGCAATGGAATTTGTCTCACTTAATCACACACACTCACTGAGTAGACTTCTGCTTGTGTTAATCTCTAGATGGCTTTCATAATTAATGGAAACAAGTTTACTTAAGGAGATGCTCTTTTCATTGCAAAAGACGTAAAATAGCTTGGACATGGATGTCTGTGGCACACAGTAGGTGCCAGATACTTTAAAAATATCTGAGAAACAGGGAGAGCATGCAAAGTTATGCCAAGCTGCCTGAGAATCATGTACGAGAAGACCCCGCAATTGTTTTTGTTATAAGAAGTCTAAAAACTCCTTAGAATAAGGGAGAAACAGAATAATGAAAGTATAAATTGGTGGTAGGTAAACAGGGAGTAAAATACTAAAGGGAAATGGAAAAATCTTCTGTCTGAAGAACAATCGGGTATCTTAGAATACACGGTTTAGCTGAAGACAAGATAAAGTGTAATAGCAGCGACGAACAAAAAGCAATTGCCTATGATGTATCAATTAGACTGGCTGATCTAAGGATTTCTTGCCATCTTAACCTTGATGAGACAATGAATTGTTCAGTTTAACTGCAGGAAGGATGACGTTCTGATGTAGAAATGCCCTCAGTATACAAGTGGAGGCATGCTTATCGGCAAATAAACTTAGTTAAGACAAGTTGCAAACCTGTGATTTAAAGTTTATTACATGTTAGTTAACAGCATTTTTCTTTCCCATAGAGTTAAATCTCACAGCTTTTTTGTTGTTCTGTTTGGTACTAAAGCTATGGCACAAACAGGGTTTTATTATGAGGTAGGGACCATATAGAAGAAAAATATATGAGTTTTTTTAGAATGCAGGTGGAAGACAAGCAATAATAAAAGGCAGGTAATTCCCGCATTGGCCTGCTTTAAATAATTATGACTAGTAACCCCTTGCCTGCATTCTGGAAAAGTTTGATTAAAGGTAAGCAGTCTTTTTTGTTGCGAATGCATCAAATAATGTATTACCAAGGCACAGCTTTGTCAAGTGCCCCTAGACAGCTATAGCTGTACCTCTTCAGACTTGTCTTATGATGCAGGTCAGGATGTGTATGTCCATGCAGACCTCTATACTGGGCTGAAGTCCACTGCTGTTAGCTCTCTGACCTTACAATGGGGCAGTTCAATTGATTTGGTTGCTTACTGCTTTAACCTCCTAAGGATCAGCTCTTTCTACAAAACTGCAGCTAGTACTATTCATACCACAGTGCTCATTAAAGTAGTAAGAAAACGTATGGTGGGTAGAAAAAAAGAGCAAACAAGATTTGTAGAAGTATGCTTGCCTTTGTTAACTTCATCACATATACATGCAGGGCCCTGTTAATGTCAAGATTAGGAAATGCATACAGAATATAGCATCAGCACAGAGTGAGCCACTTAACACTATCACTTCTTATAAATGAACAGAGCTCTGGTAATAGGGAATGAACATTTCAGCAGTCAGTACAAAGACCAGAAGAAAACACTGATTTACCCTTAACTTACTGCTGCTCCTCATGCACGTCTAGTCCAGAATTCACAGCACAAATCACAACTTTTTTTTTTTTTTTTACTTCTACTAAATAGACCAATCCCACTCTAAAATATGCTTGAATGTTAATGAAAGTGTTAGTCAGAAAGGAAAAGTCTCCAAAAGCAAGTCACACTGTCCTTCAGCTTCTATGATTTTTTTCCCAGCCCTCAGTCTTCTACTCTTGATTTTCTTGAATGGAGTAAGTATGCACCATTGTTTTGCTAGCTTAAGTAAACCAGCTTCATTTCTTCATTTGGTTCTCCTTCAGACCATGCCAGTCCATCTCTGAAGCTATGCCATTCTTCTTTCATATGAAGGACCATGGCTCTACCCAGTATTCCTGATGATAAGCACTTACCAAATGGAGACCTGGTCATGGGTATGATAGAGCTTACTAGCCAGGGGTGGATGATGTACACTGTGTAGATACACAAAGAGAGAAGCTCGTCTTCAAAGAGCTGACAATAGACAATATAGCTGAGATGGACATAAGGTGTGATGTTACCTCACTAGGGTGACATAAGAAGCTGAGGGCTGATATTAAAAAAAACCTTAAGGGTTTCAAGTAGATTTGTAGTAAGAGTTTCAACAATGATGTAGCTGACTAGGCACTTAAATCTTGCTGATTGCACTGGAAGCTGGGTTCCTTATCTGCCAATTGCAAATCCACAGATTTAGTTTAGCAGCAACCTAAGGTTGCCTGTCTGAGGTAGCAGAATAAAGCAGTGGATTCCTCACAGTTTCTACAATTTTTAAAAGCTGCCTTGTCTCACTAGCTTGGGTATGACACAGCATTAACAGCCATACATTATAAAACAGAGGTAAGTGTAATGACAAGTGAATTAAGTCCTTAAAACATGAGCTCCTTCCTGTGGGAAAACCTCCTGAAAGCCACCATGCTGTGATGGTGCAAACTGTTGGCAAAGAGCCAGGCTCTAGGCTAAATAGTTTATTTCCTAGGTACAAATACAAGGCATTTCTCTAGAGAGAGCTATCAATACCTCCTTTCTGATGGGGTCATCTCTCAACTCCAGCAATGTTAGTTTTAAAAAGCTTTACAAACCATCAAGAGCTCTCCAGGATCAAGGATACTGCTCCAGAATTTTTAGGAAAAATTGTTGTGTGATCTGGCATTTCCAAACTCCTAGTCAGTTGGGTATATATTTGAACTAGCTAAAGTAGTTTGAAAGGGATGAGAGGAAGGAAACTTCACCTTATTAATACAATGCTAACTGTTAAAAAAAAAGTGAGCATGCCAACTGTTAATGCAACATTTACAGAAGTGTTTGCAGGTTTTGTCCAAGCTGTATCCCTGCCCAGCTAGCGAAAATGCTGTAACCTCCCATCCAAACATGCCCCTCTAACCCTTACTAATTCCCACATTTTTCTCATTCCTCTGCTGTAATGTTACATTGCTTACTAAAGTGTGGGTACCTAACTTGAGGTCCAGCTGCTACTGTTTGTGAGCCAATCCATAGGACTGTGCATATTTTTGAAACACTGAGGCTGCTGTTTCCCTGTAGAAAGTAAAAGCATTTCCCTGATAATGCGCAACCAGCTGGCTGACCAGTTTTTGCATATGTACAGTCAAGGCCTATTGTTCTTCATTTTGCAGTGTTCTGAAAGATTCACCGCTGATTAGAGTCCCAAAAGAAAACTTACCATCTCTTAATTGATTCACTCACAATTCCCAGGAACCCTTAAATTCTTCTTGCTCATCAGATCTTAAAAGAAAACAAGAGTGAAAGATGTATTGCTGTCTCACCAAAAGGTAGTAAAGACACTTTATGCAGGATTTAAAGAACTGTTGATGAAGCAAGATAAACTTTGAAAACAGCAGCTTTATATGCTATAATAAATAACTATGGATAAACACTTAAGTAAAAATAAAAGTTATGAACCATGGTATGAAATGCTCCAGCTTTTGTTTAAGCTGAGTTTTAATGTCTTAAAAAGACATTTATGTTGTGGTATGTTTCCTGGACTGAACATCTATGTTATATAAAGGCCACTGACGTCCTCCCTTCCCCCTTCTGTTTATAGCCTTTTTAGTTTAGATCAGTTGCCATCCATCTGAACATGAACAGCCACTTCTGATACATTTCACTCAGTGCTTTCTCTATCAAAGCAATCAATAAAATAAATTTAAAAAAAAAATAAAAAGAAGAAACCAATGAAATTTTATCAAGCATGAAATGGCGTTTTAACAAAACAGGGGGATTTGCTGAAGTGATGTTTCAGTAAGGAAGGAAATACCATTGACTTTATTACAGCTGCCTAATGTTTTCCACGAACTGCAGAAAATAATTCATTGTATCTTAGTGACCTACAATAACAGCTGACTGCTTGCACTTGATGGAAATGTGATTTGTGCCTACTAAAAATTAACTACTTAACTTCTCCATATTCTTCGCTCTAGCAACACATTAGTTTCCTTTTCATTCTGTTTTGAACGTCTTCCTGAGATGGGAACACCAGTAAACACAAACAGCAATTTCTATGCACTGTTCCTCCATGAAAGAAGAAAAATAAGGGCACACTGCATGTGTGAGCTGTAAAACTCATGCTGGGCTCTAAAAGACTGCACTTAGATGAGGCCCCTTCTTTTTAACAGTCATTTTAACTCAAAGGTCAACAACATAATAAATATAAAGGAACATTTCTGACAATTACACGTGTGCAGACACATGCAGATGCACGCACACTCAGCAGATAGTTCCAGGGTGAGAATGTTAGAGAAGATGCAAAACCTACAGTAAAATTTCAGGGTTGGTCTGGGTGAAGTGACAACAAGAAAAGAAAAGTAATAATTTGTCTAAGTTGCATGAAGAAAAGTGAGTGGGGATGAGGCAGGAAAAACAGGAACAAAATTTTTGTCTATTGAGACATTAGATCTACTCTCACTGTTATTGCTGCCTCTGAGAAACAGGGGATGGATGCAAGCTATCCTGCTGCAACTGACTTTGCTGTAAGTTCAACAGATTTCCTATTTGCCATGTAATACCACCCCTTCACTTCACAACTTACACAATATGTTTTGTCCTCACTCACTAATAGCACCAAGATATTGTACACACACCTATGATGATAATACTGTACATATACATAGTATCTCTCCACAGAGTGTAAAACTGTATGTGGGTACATCACATATACAGTATCTATAAACATATACATTTTCACTGCATGCATATACAGCTGTTCGTGGACGTGCTGTTTACCAGGAAAGAAGAATTTGGCCAGGGATTGCAAGCAAATTTTACTTTAATAAAAGGTGACCTGGGATCCTTCATGTCCATTCAGAACAAACAAGGATGAACATTTCACCTTCAAATTTGACCAGTAGTGTACACCCCCATAATTTGTGTGAAAAACAGATATGAAAAAGTGATATACCTAATTTGATTTTTATTGTATACTTAAAAAGCAGCTGTATAACTTTGAAGTGTGCTGTCTTTTCTAGCCTTACTAGTTCAAATTAGGATAACTAGCATTAACCCAGGATACTTCCACTGAAGCGATGCAACTACAGACAGGTAACAGTAGCGCAGGGAGACCCTGGAATCTCCATTCTATGAATCCACATTGGTGGGATTTTGTTTCATTCTTTCAAATGGGTGAATGGAAGAACCACTTCACATTACTGAAATGAAACAAGATTGTGAGCAAGGAGGTGTTAACATACCACTGGAATTGGAGATCAGCCCTTTTAAACTGGTTGAAGAACTGTTAAGATTATTGTAGAAGCCTAGACCTTCATTTTATATTCTCGTGAGAAAATGACATAGTGAACACTACAGTGGATCTCATCAGCAAAGAAACTGTTTTCCAACTCACTCATGCATGATGTCAGGGTACCACTCACTGAAACACGAATATCAGTTCCTTGGAAGATTATGTTTAATGTATTAAGCAGGCCTGCTTATGAGATGAGGGATCTTAATATCAGAAGGCAAGAAAACATGCCTGTTATTTAATCCTACCATTTCTCTATTTCTCCCACCTGCTGTTTAAAGTACTGGACCCACGTGTCAATTCCCTCTATGCACATCAAGATGTAACTGGGCTCAAAGAATAGCTGAAATATCTAAGTAAAAAGGAACCTGGGGTTGTCAAACCAGAACAAGCTTAAATACTGAAAAGTTTAACTCTCCTGTTACTACGATGTCATTCAAGAGAGTTCCCTGAGATTGTGCTGAATTTTTTTTTTTTTGGTCTTTTTATTTGTTTTATCTTTCCTGTCAAAGTGAAATGATTGGGTAATTAATTCTCAGAAGCTACAAGCAGACTTAAGGCCCCCATAAGTATCTTTATATTGAATTCACTTTTACCAGGCGAAAAGAAGCTTAGAGTCATATAGACCTACTTTTTTTCCTTTTTGGGGATTTAAATGAATGAACAGAAAACATTTAATGTAAACCTTGATAAACAGGTTCAGACTGATGATAGCCATATACTTAGATGTAGTGAAAATCAAATTCTACAGAAGGGG
Source organism: Pezoporus flaviventris (assembly GCF_033815535.1). Classification (NCBI taxonomy): domain Eukaryota; kingdom Metazoa; phylum Chordata; class Aves; order Psittaciformes; family Psittacidae; genus Pezoporus; species Pezoporus flaviventris. The sequence goes on from NW_026892595.1 coordinate 16,551,015, forward strand.
AACACTCATTGAGAGCTGTGCTCTAACAGGCCTTTCAGGTCAGTGCACGCCATAGCTAGCTTATGTGGTTCTTACAAACTGAAGGTGAGTGACAGACAGATTTCATCTTTCTTAACCTCACAGAAAACATCTATTTGATGCAAACAATTTTTTGAACGGTTTTATAAAAAGTACTGCAAAACTTTCTGTCTCAGTGGGTTTTCCAATAGCATGCTTTAGGCATTATGTAGAAAACATCACTCACTTATACTCATTCTTTGCTACTTATTTCACTGGATATACTTTCTGGGATATAAGAAGCAAAATACAGATGCCTAAATTGCTTTCTCTACACCACCATTTTCTCCATTTCACCTTCCCTTCTAATATCTTTTCTCCCTAAACTAAATTGCCTCAATAAAATGTGGTCTGCCTTTTTGTTCAAATCTATCTCTGCTCTAGTAAGAATGAGTGAGAGACTAAAAATAAAGTTAAATTTACCATATTGTTTTTGAACTTGTGTGAACTTCACACTCAGGTTAGAGAGGTAAAACTGTTTCTACGTGGCAGTAAAATTTTACAGTAGTAGTCTCAATGTTTTTCTCAGAGTGACTTATTTTCTTGCTTGCTTTTCACTGAATGTTTAAAATGGGGCAGACTTTTTTTTTTTTAAATAATACATAGGTTTTCCTATCTGATTTATAGCACATCAACATGCATAGTTTTGATTTCCTTGTCTTACCTACACTGAATTCTATATGTCATCATGTTTCTACATTTTGTTATCTTCCCTTGAAATTCTTCACTAGCCTTTTGCTGTTTTACCACAACTTTCCCCTATTCTACCAACACTGGTATAGATTCATAAGACTATTTTTTTTTCCTCCAAGTTAAACATCAGGAAAGGAACTCTCACTTACAGTAAGATCATAGATAGTCCTAATCAAGTAATACCACACTACAGAATTATATATTTTATTTATATTTATTTATATTATGTTATTATTTAGAAAATGTCTTACTGTAAAAAGAAGCAGTAAGAAATCTGCATAAAGATTACTTACACCACCAGTAGATAATAGCACTCCCAGCGGCACCAATGCCATTGGGAATGGCAGCACTGAAGTAAATACAGTTACATGACACAGCTGTATCAGTGCTAAGGCAGAAAAGAATCAGTCCCGTAATCTTTGTTTAAATGTTTGCACAATATTATTTAAAGAGTGAAAAAGAATTTTATTTTTTTTTTCCTAAAGGACACCTTCCAGATGAGCATGTAGTGATATCTTGTACACTTTTTCATTCCTCTGTGTGTATACTTTGTCCAAAAATGTATTTCCTGGATCTATTGTCTTCTACAGTCAATATAATTGTTCTTCAATACAACTCAGGAGATGAGATGTTTAACTGTGCTCTTTCTCAGGTTACAGCCATTCCTAAATACAACCTGGGAAGTTGAAAGATTATCCTTCAATGAATTTACCCTTGAGCACACCAAAGCAAGTAAAAGTAAGGCATGTAAAATTAACCCCCATAGCGTTGCAGACATTTGAATGCATTTCAGTCAATGGCTGCAATTCGTGGTGTTTCAGTATCTGATACATCAACATTTTCCTACTGTTGCTTCTTGACAGAAGCTGGGGATGTTTATCTACTGGAGTTAGATGCCTGTAACTGCAGCTGTCAATTACTGTATCATGGGCGTGTATCAAAACACACCTCCAGTGCTCTGCTTGGCATGCCTTTTACGAGCTGCCAGCTTTCCAGACAAATGTAGAAGTCCAGAGAGTACTGTAGCAGAGAAATCACAGTGGAATGCTACAACGAAAGAGTTAAGATCAGAAACCTTGCAAAGTATAAAACTTCAGTGAAACTAACTGATCTTCTGTGGAAGTACTAGTCTTCTCTCAAACTTGTTAAATATATCCAGACAATGAGACAGCTTGCTTGCCAGGTGAAATTGCTTTTCTTTTTTCTTTCTTTTTTTTTTTTTAATCTTGTGGAATAGTAGAGATAAATCCATGCCTAGATCACCACACTAATTGCTGAAGAGAATGATACAAGCTCATATAAGTGAAATATTTGGTGCTGAGACAGTATTATAAGGTTTTTCAGAGGCCTTAGCTAAAAGGAACTTGAAATAGATAATAAATTGGAGTCCCTTGCAGGTTTGCCTCTCTCTGAAGTTCAGTGGATGGTGGTTTGCATGTCTGACATCAAGAAGTACCTCTGAGTTGTGTCTGTCAGGTTTACTAGGGTGCTCTGACATTTCAGACCCCTGTCAATCCATGCACTTGGTCCTTCACAATGAATACAGGCAAGTGGGACATCTCTTTTTCACATGCTACAAGGATGAAAAGTATGTGAAAAAGATGCTTATGCATCTTGCTGCGAGCTGGTGCAGGCAAGCAGTTTCTGGGATGGTAAGACAGCTCATCTGTAAAGCGTTTCTGCTTCAGTTCCACAGCTGCAAAACCAGCAAGCACTAGAGCCATATGAGTCCAGAGAGGAGACTTTTGCTAAAGGCTGGCCAGGAAGCCAAGCCACAGGCAGAGACACTGGTACATAAAATGCATTCCAGTGGCTGGCATCTGGGCCCTGCAGCTGCCAAGCACACCCAGTGTGTGGCCATGGGTGTTGGCTTCAATACTAGAACATTTTGAGGAGGAGGCCAACAACCAGTAACCAGAGAAGACAGTGCCAAGTTACTACAGAAATTACATTCATGTGCCAATTCGCTTGCTATTTCAAAAGACAAAATTTTATCTCATAAGCATTGTTCTGAACATACCCACATGACAGTTAACAGAAATATGCTGATATTTGCTAGTGGGGGAAGGGGTAAAATACTTAAAATAAGTGAAAAGATGCTCCTTGGGGCACTGGTTAACAAAACAAAACCATACCCATTATACTATTCCTTAATTAATGCATGAGTTTCCTTAGATACCACAGCTCTGTTGGGGGACACAAGTCTGGTGTACTTCTTTTCAAGAGAGTGTGGGGAGAACTATATACAACAAAGATAGAGGTGAAATGAAAGATACACAACAAGGCTGAGCCAGTTTCAGCTCCAAAGACAGGCTTTGTCCACTATTAATTTGTGAGCAGAGCATCATGTGAAAACAGAAAGGTTGCATTAAACCTTTAGGACACAATAGAATTGAACACATGGCTTAGAGAATAGTATATCTAATAGGATGCATCTTACCCAGCTGCAAACTGTATCAAGCTGTATATCTGGAGCTCTTTTTGCTGGAGATTATGTCACAACGGATAATTGCATTTAATAATGTGTTCAGATATACGGTGGTGTCAATGTATAAGCAGAATCTTTGCCTCCCTCCTGGGAGAGTTACCTTTAAAAAATAAAAGCCCTTAGGTACTCAAAATACTTGAGCTGTGGCAGCAGAAACTTCATATAGGCTCATTTAGCAATCACATCCCATGTTAATTAGCCAAAGGGATTATTGTTTTAAACACAGCGTTCATTTTCCTTTGAATGAGGCATGAGCACATTGCTCCTGCATGATTTTGCAGTCCCTGTCTCCCCAAGCCTGAAAGTAATGCTGGGCTGCAGTGCTTCTCCAAAGGAGAGCTCTCTGAAAATGTGAGGGTAAGATCCCGTCTCAATGCCTCTCACAGACCTCCCACCAAATCTTCTCACTTCGCAGCATCTGCAAATTCAGTTAAGAATCTGAATGTCAATCAATGGTTTTCTCTGGCTCAGTAATCATTCACAATAATGATTTTGTTATTGAAACTTCAGCACCAGTGCTGTTGAAGATTTACAGGCCAGAATGGAATCCAGCTCTCTGGCCTTTAATTATCCTAGCTCTATAGTGCTAAAAAACCTAGAAAAAAAATATCAAAACCCACTGAATTAGGAAGATATAACTTTACAAGCTCTTGGGACATATTAATTGAGAAAGACAACATGGCAAATTGAAATAAAAAATTCTAAGTTTCTATCATATATGGACTTGAATAAATAAAAACAAAAGAAGAAACCCCAAATTGCACCAGAAACCTGTCAACAATCTACTCTAACAATTTTCATCTGAGATCTTGGCTTTTAAATGCCTATCTTATTCAGACTATAAATTAGTGGTGAACCCTTCAGCAGTTAAAATGGCAAGATGCAATAGTCATCCTAGTTAACAGGAATGTTTTCTTAACCCAGTTAAAGACTACAAAGTGAGAAACAAGCACCTTAAATCTTAGTTTAACTCAATAATTATTTTGCCTCTGAACACAGCTGCTGCATATTAAGTGCTTGATTTTAATCCCTTTGTTATAACTGAGAATTTACTCTCCAAATTACCATGTTCATGTCAATATAAAAAATATTTTATGTGTATCACAGGAAAGCCTGTGAATTCAAATGGTAATGAGATCTTTTCTTTTCTGTTTCTGTGTTACTGGACTAGATTGTGCTGTACTGGGGCTTCTTAACAGTTTGATGTCTGTGGAACAGATGGCTGAACAGAATGAGTTACTGATGCAGATGCAAAGTTGACACAGAACCATCTCCAGGCAGTGATAATAGAGATGGATGGCTCTGGGAGGGAAAGTTCACACACCGGTGTGTCTTATCAGCACACTGTAGACCCTAAAGTCCTTGGCATTTTAGCTCATTCTCAAGAAAGATTATTTCTTTTTGCATTTATGCTCATTTTGTTTCTTTTGGTACTTGCCTGTTAATGACAATTGCAGGCTGAAGAAATTTTACCATAAAGATTATTTTCATTTTCCTGTTCTGTAGAAACCCTACTTGCAAGACTTCTTACAAACAGTTTAATGAGGCAATTTTGTTTCTCCTTTTAACAAGACTCTGATTCCTGCTCTCTCTCTCTGCTTTTCACTTGGCTTTTTTGGGGAGAGCAAGTCCATATACCAATATGTAACTCCTAAATGATCCCTGTGGCCATGCTGATCATCCATTATCTTGAAATCTCCTATTCACTGATGCTAATAGGAGTTTTACTAAGGACTTCAGCTGTTGTTTCATATGTTCCTCTGCTGTGCAGTCCACTGATCGGTCTATCATGAGGTGGTAACTCATGCAAGACTGCATCATAGTATTGAGCATGTCTGAGGTATATTTTCTAACTCTTCCTACGTTCTATTTTATTGGAGCATATGCATCCCATCATACGCATAAACTGGATCCATCTTGACTGCTTCAAATAAAACAGTTTGTGCTCTTTTCTCATTGCTGAGTTACAACATTTAAATACAGGAATTATCGCTGGGAAGCTAGCACGAGGACAGGTCTCATTTCTTCCCTTCTTTCTCACTTTTTCTCAATATTCTCATTAATTCATAACTGTATTCACCGGTATTGCAACTTTCTCCTCCAGTCTCCCACCTGCGATGAAGCACCTCCTATGAGTAGGAAAGTATGTGTTTTTCATTCTGAACTTTTAAGGAACATCCAGGAACAAGCAAGTGCCTACGAAGAGGAAGTCAAAAGTTGTCTTGTGACAAGCTACATAAACTGGAGTTTTGTGGTTAAAATAGGCAAAGGGAAACCAGAAAAAGCTTTCCGCAGCAAAGCGTCCTCAAGTTAAAGCAATGCAGAATTGTCACAGCCAACACTCCTCTTACTGGAGGGTGGGTTGTGCTTCTAGCTGTGATCAACTCAAAGTGAGAAACTCCCTGTGCTGGCTTTCCTTGGTCAATTTGGGCAAGGGTTAAGCCCCTCCAGCTGAGCCCAGACAGCCACTCTCCTCCTGTCTTTTTCTCTCAAGATGCCTTAGCATTAAGTAAACCACAAGAAGGGTCACCTCTACATGAGGAAGAATTTCTTTTTGTTGAGGGTGGCAGAGCACTGAAACAGACTGCCCAGGGAGGTCATGGAGTCAATACCCTCTATGGAGATACCCAAAGCCCGCCTGGGTATGTTCCTGTATAAACTGCTCTACGTAGCCCTGCATTGGCAGGGGGGTTGGACTAGGTGATCTCCAGAGATCCCTTCCAAACCCAACTATTCTGCGATTCTGTGAACTCCTGCCGCCTGGATCAAGCCCTGTGGTTCGACAAAGTCCAGGTCACTCACTGCAGCTCCATCAGTCTCTGGTCCAGCATCCACCATAATGTATGGAAGCAGCGGAGAGGAACTGCTACTGCGCTGACACAGGTGACACTGTCAGGCAGGCCCACTCTCAGCCCCCTCACCATGACACTGCCCGTGGTTACCCTCGTGTGGGTTCACGATGGTGTGGGGAAGACCCTGTCCCACTCGAGGTGGATTTTGCTCATGATTATTCTTGTGCAGCTTTCTGAGGCAACTTCCCCGCAGCTGTGGGACCTCCTCGCCACGCCTGGATGTCGTTTTCCCTCTCATGCAGGACGAGTCCCTTCTTGCTAAGGCGACCGAAGCGCTGCCGACAGCAGGGGAGCGGCGCAGGGCGCCGGACTGCGGCGGTTCCACACGCGGCCCACGCACAGCGCCGCCGGGCACCGAGCGAGGGCGCAGGACCACGGGCGCGGAGCAAGAGCTCCGCCTGCTGGCCGCCGCGGGAAGCCTGAGGAATGGCGGGCAGCAGCTCACCCGGCGCTCCCGCCCTCCTGCCATTTTGTGTGTGGAGCTGGCGCAGGGGGGGAGTCCTCGTTTCTTTCCGCTTGTTCTCTACTTGGCTAAGAATTAAACACCGGTTGTCCTTTTAGTTATTTATTTATTGGTTGATGGACTGTGGTAATACGAGTCGTTGCACGTACCAAAAGCCCCGGGTTTCATCTCATCCAGCATTCATACAGGTGAAGTGTGTGGCGGCTGCTGGACGGGATCACCCTCCTCCTCAGGGCTTTCCTCCCGCAGCCTTCCCTGGGCCGGGGGCTGCGTTAGGTCTGGCCAGCACTGGGTTCTTTTCGGGCTTTCTCTGTTTCTGCATTTCTATGTGAATCCTCTCTGTTGATCCTGCCACACAGGGACAACTGCATCGTCACCTGCCTTGTGGTCCCTCACATAGGTAAACCCACCTCTCTTTTGTGAAAAAATTCCTCATGCCTTATTTCCCCATTCCACAGATATTTTAGTTTGTTTCAGCCCTGAGTGTTTTAGGTCTCATACACAATGGTGTGAGGAAAAAAAAACCAAGAACCCAGAAATAAATGGAAGTGTATTTGTTCTGTGGAAAGCCTCAGGCCGTGTTGTTTTGATTTGAAATTAAATTGTGAAGCATGAGTAATAGAGATACCGGTCCTTCCACCAGACCACCAGACAGAGGCGGGAGGAGGACCATGCAGCAGAAGTGTGAAATGTTAACGTACAAAGATTAAATTACTCTTACATGTTAACTCTGAGTGCATGTGAGTGTGTTCTGTTTTACAGATGGAAATACTGACATAAAATTACTCACCTGATGTCACATGGAGACTAAATGATATACCTGAGGTTTCAGTTCAGGCGTTACCAGATAATGTGTGGTACATGTGGCTGCCCACCTCAAATTTATGAAAACAGAGGGTTTCCTATTGAATATATGTTCGTTATAGAGAAATATCAATTAAAATAATAATATATTTTTACTCATATCTTTCAGAGATATGCACCAATCTCAAAGTGGATAGCTGAAGTTAGGTGCTGACAAGACCATCACAATGGCCTTTAAGGAGGAAAGACATGCTTGTGCTATATACTTTGACATTGAATTAGATTGTGTAGGGTGAGAAGAGGAAGTCCTTTTGATAGACACATTCTTTGCATAGGCAAAGGAGGGGAGTGTGCCAATAAAGCTCCCTAATCTTTGTCTTTGGATATCTAGGGATGGGACTATGGCATCAGCAGGACTTGGCAGAATTGCAGAGAAGAGAACCACCAAAATAGTTTTCAGCTTTGCCTCTAAGGGGTGATTGGAATCTCCTTTGATGTTGAGCATCTAGGAGATGTCCTCTGTGGATGCTTTTCTGGTCTGTCTCAGTACATTACTTTTATTGATATCACCTTCCCTCCTCATCCCTCTCCCTGGTATAGTTTGAATCTTCCCTATGGTATGTTTTTACCCTCACATCTACCTTTTTTCTTCAAAGTAAATCCTTTTTAAATACCACGCCAAAGAATTCCTGGTAGAGTTGTTTAACAAGGGCGACACATACTTATCTCTTGACCTCACACTTGGAAGCTACTGAGCACTTTGGCTTTGATCATCAGAAAATATGTCTGAGGCAGATATTTGGCATTGGAGACCTTAGTTTTCAAAATATGAGGCATAAAATATCATGGAAAATAGGAAACACTTGTAAAAAGTAATTCCGCCAGCTTTTGTGTGTGATATGTATCATCAAATGCAGTTCCACATTTAACTACTTAACATTTAACTACTGAGTGGGGTATTGAGAAACCAAGAAGAGAAACAATTAAGTAAAACACTTAAGAAAATGCCTTCTTTCCCTTCCAACTTCACTCCAACACCTTTCCTTCCTGCTTCCTAGCCTCAATTGCACTTCTTTTCACCTCTGCTCAGACCTTTCCAATCCCCCTGCTGAGGTGACAGGCCTGCAGTGGAGAAGGTTGCTCTCCATGTGTAGTGGTTTACTTCTGCTGCTCCTTGCTTCTGATTATTCCTCTTCTCTGTTGTTCCATCCTTACTGTTTTCTCTGGCCCAGCGTGGGCCACTATGGCTGCAGTCCCTCAAGGGTGTCCCTGCCCTGGCACAGATCATCCATGCACTGCAAACCTCTGGTGGAGGTTTGGTGGGCAATAGGATGCTCACACTGGTGCTGGAGCTGGCAGGAGCTGGCTGTGACTGGACCAGGATGGTTCATAGCCTCCTGCCACAGGGCACCCCACAGCAACCCGCCACCACACCTTACCAGATGTGCCCAAAGCCCCACTTTATACAGGTCAGCTGAGTCTGAGCACGTAAAAATACTTGCAGATCTTAGGAGATGTGTCTGACTTAGACAAAACCTGAAGTCTTCAACTGCCATGAAGACACAGCAAATTATTTGCGGTAAATATTTATTTGGAAGGCTAAATACTTTAGTAATCAGTAAATTATATGGTGATATCATGAGGACTAACTAGGACAAATAATGAATTATCATGAAAAGTGACCCTAGAGCATCCTACCTGTAATAAAAGTATGCTGCTAGAAACAAAGTGGATACACATTAAAATGCAGTGTACATTCTCACCAAGAGAAATATATTTTGGCTAGAGTTAAAAAAGCAGTCTGGATTGTATAATAAAGCTCCTTATCCATCTTTACAACTAAAAGAAGAGCTGTACTAGAGCAGAATGGTCCGCCGCTTTCCTCTTTTTCTTTTGTTGATTAGTTTTTACTAATCTGTTGAGATGTCACTTATTTTTGCCTCCTTGCCAAACAGAAAGAGCGAAGAGTACTTGTAAGGTGATGAAAAAGCTGTCCTGCAGACCTCTTTCAGGCACTTAATTGCATTGAATCTTGGTAATTAAAATCACAATGACCAAGCTTTTAAGTGGTCAGTTACCTTATGAAAGATAACAGCAAAGAACAAGGCAAGTCAGGAGCAGTGAGAGCCATTTCATTATTACCTGTTAGACCGTTTGCATGCTTTGACTGACATTTCAGAGCACAAGAAGAATATGCATACAATTTCAGCTGTTGTTTGCATAGATTTTGGTAACCTGCAAATGCATGTGTTCATACAAGTATGTGGTTTTACAGCACTTCCCACTCTTTGGTCTGCCCTGGGCTAGAAAGGATCTGAAGCAACCTCACAGAAAGCTGAGCAGATCTGATCTCTCTGTAGAGTAAGCTGACATAGTGCTTCAGAGTGCTTCAGTTCCTTGGACCAGCTCACACCACACAGTCATACAGTGCAAGAGAAGAGGCCAGAAATGGGGGAAGGATGATACTGCTTCAAACCCCAATGAGATCACAAGCTGCCAGGAAATGTCAGGTTAAGAGACATCAAATGGAATGAAATCTTCTAACTGTCCTAGCCTGCTGTTTAGAATAGTGATCTGGAATAACTGGAATGTTTTGTACTTTAGATACAACTTACAGATGGGACTAAGCATGACAGGCTTAAAAGGCATGGGAAGTGCTTGAAAGCCAGGTTTTGAATTGAATATGATTTGATAAATATGTAAAATAAGCAAGGTGAATTTAAAGAGGAAAGTGTAGCTGTAAGGAAAACACATGAATGACATCCAACACAATTCTGGTTTTCTCCCAGGTAACCTTTGTTTTGAATTAGCAAAACAACTTTTTCCATTTACTATTAAGATGGAAAAAAGTTATATAGAGGTTACTTTTTAGAACTACAGGAAATATAAAAGATGTACCTTGATGAAAATCTCAGTGTTGACATTAGACAGTACATTTCTAACTGAGAATACATGTTCATTTTTCGTTGGGGTATGCTATGTTATAGAGGTGCTCTAGTTCAGAAGACCTGCCCTAACATTTCTAAATTAAATTTTATCTCAATTATGAGATCCACAGTGACCAGCAGCTTTGTACTTTGCCCTGGAATGCAGCACATAGCCTGAAGAGATACATACATATTATCTTTTTAGGTGGAGCAGGATTTCCAACACACTGGTATTTGCATTGCATGTTTAACTGAACTGTGATGCAAATTTATACTTGAATGGATTATTTAGATGTCAAATCTTTTATTTGTCTTCTATGCTCCTTGTTCATTGCTTATCTACCACAGATTCTAATCAGGATGTTCCTTTGGAATTTTTTTCCTTATTATTTTAACAACACATCACAACTGCAATTTTCCATCCCAAGCCTGCATCAGTTTCATTGCTTACAATGTGAGCCCATTGTGAGCCTGTGAAGTGTTTGGAAACTTGCTGTAGCTCTCTTACTCTCTGGAAAAGCCTTACAGCCTCCACAGCAAGGCAACGAGGGAGCAGGGCTTTTCCTCTGTAGAAGCTGGGCTCATTTTTATACACTCAGGAGTCTTTATGAAGAACTACCTGTTGAGCAAAATTTCTGTATCGGCTGACATGGACTGTTAAATTGTCAGCCAGTGATAAAGATTAGATCCTGCACTTTGATGTTTTCAAGGGGTGCTTATGAAGAACATCTGCAGTTTTTCATGTGTGAGTAGAGAATAGAGTCAAAAATACAGCATGAATGACTTTTCAAGGACATTCTAATACAATGGCATAAAAAAAAAAAAAAAAAGTCTTTGCTTGGCTGCAAAAATATTCCTAATACAACCATTTAGTTACCTAAAAAGTAACTGTTGTAAATCAGGAAGCCTCTTACAGCAAAAATGATTGAGGAATCAATCCCCCTTCAAATGTACAAGTCAGCTGGGACATGTTCAATTTGCATGTCTGTCAGAAAAAGTTGGTGTTTGCTGCTATAAGCTCCTTTCCCTCCTCCTTGTTCCAAGCATAGTTACCCAGAACCTCCTGCCATCTCCTGTGAGAAGCTGTTGCCCTCTAGCTCCAAGAAAGATGTATGATACAGATGCATTGATAGGAGGGTGGTGACAGATTTCCAAAGGAATTGTGCTAACACTGAAGAAAGTCCATACAGAATATGTGACTGTATTTATCTAAGGCAAAAAGAAATGAAAAAATAATTAAGCTACTTCAACAAACAGGAAAGCTTTTTAACCTATGATTATAAAATAGTGAGCTCTTTCTTTTTCAAGGTTCATCTTTCTACAGATAAAACATGGAGGTACATGTGCAGTGCTGTGCTTGTATTTTGCCTTCATATCTAGCTTGTCTGGCCATTCATGTTTCAAGGTGTAATGGAAGCATACATTCATTCTTTTTACATTAACATGAACTCATTGTGCTACAACTGCTAGTGTTGCTCTTGCTGAGACTGCCTACTAAACATCTCCCTCCCTGTGCTCACAGAATCACAGCATGGCTGCGGCTGGAAAGCACCTCTGGAGATCATCTAGTCCAACTCCTGCTCAAAGCAGGGTGTTAGGAAAATCTCATTCCCTAACTATTATACCAGTTAATCTTTATAGTATAAAATGGTATCAATTTGCTTTTAGAAATACATGTAGTTTACATTGTATACTGAATATCCAGGCTTAAGAAAACTAAAGGACCCAGCTAAGGAGGACAAAGACAGCCTAGCCCCTGAGATAAGGACCTTACTTCTTGGAATCTTAAAAGCTGTCTGTGAAGGATAAAATATAGTCCTGGACAACCAAGATAACACTAGCATCCTAGCTCCTATAACCTGTCTTTGGAACCCTGACATTGTCTGTCATCATAGATAAGTAACTATAGCAAGACCAACTCCAGGACTGTCTGAACAACAGAAAAGCAGGTGACTCATGACACCATAGAAATACAGTTGCTTTGCAAAATTTTATTATGATTAGTAAACTGTAGTGTGTGTTTGTTAAGTAACAATTAATCAAATCATGTTGCACCTGGACACTTGAAATGCTTGTAGAACTACATTAAGGCTGCCCCAATTTGAATGGGACACCCTGGGAGCATGGATAAAAAAATTACTCTGTAATTCTGTGCTTTGCATCCTAGCCTCAATCCTTACTCAGTATAGATCAGTTGTGAATTTTCCTAACAAGGATCAGCTATAGCAGGTTGCCTATGACTATGTCCAGTTACAAAATCTCCAAGGACAGAGACTCCACAGCTTCTCTGGGCAGCCAGTTTCAGTGTATAACCACCTTGAAAATAAAAAGATTTTTCTTATATTCATACAGAATGTATTGTTTCAGTTTGTGCCCATTGCCTCTTGTCCTGTCACTGGGCACTACTGAAAAGAACCTGGGTCCAACTTCTTGGAACCCCCCTCTCAGATGTTCATAAACATTGATAAGATCCAACTGAATCTTCTCTTCTTCAAGCTGAACAGTCCCAGCTTTCTCAACTCACCATTGTATGTCAGATGATTCTTCATCATCGTTGTGGGTCTTTGCTGGATTTGCTCCAGTGTGTCAATGTCTTGTACTGAGGAGCCCAGAAAAGGACCCAGCACTCCAGGTGTATCTCACCAATGCTGAGTAGAGGGGAAGGGGTCACCGGCTGGAACACTTGCTAATGCTATTCAGCATACCATTGCCCTTCTTGATCTTGTAGTCTTAATAGGATTGTGGAATAAGATTGTAGTCTGTTGCCCTTTAAGGAGGGTTAATGTTTCAAAGCCATAATGAAGCCTAAGATAAAGCATTCTCATATGAACAGTAGTGAATGCCTAGTGACATTCCTCAGTGTTCTTATGGATTGCCTTTAAGCTACACAGTAAGAAAAGACCAAATACTACACACCACCTTGTTGTTCGGTACAAGTGCCTAGAGTTGCTCTGACTGCATTTGCTGTCCCTACACTCTGCTTCTGGTTATGGCTTAAATTCCCTACCCTAGATCTCAAGATCCATAGCCTCACTTCAACAAAAAAAAAGGCATTCTTTATCTTCTTTGGGACAAATAAAGTGACAAAAGCCTCCCCTAAGAGAATGAGAACAAAACGTGACTGGACTCTTTCTAATTTTCTCCCACACACATTTCAAGATTTGAACATACTATATTCTCATTATCTCCACCTCAGATTTGAACAGCCTGATGTGTACATCATCTAGTTTAATGGACAAACTCTCTGTTGGATTTGGTAAGATTTGGAATAGGACTTATGTCAATAAATAAAAGCTTATAAATCTCTTGAATGTAGTAGTACCTCTGAGAAAAGGGCAAGAATCCAATATAAAAAGGTTTTCTTTCTTATCCATTAAATTTCTGTGACATTTCAGAGCTGTTTATTGTTTTTATACCTCCACCAAAAGTAGCTAAATGCACCATGCAAACTTTAGAAGAATACTAAATGAGTACAGTTTGAAGAGGAATTTAAACCACTAGAATGTTTTTGTTTAACAGCTAGTAATACCCAAGACATAGTGAAACAAAAATAGATGAGAACAGTATAATATAAGCAGAAGGAAACTTGGCTGTGTTTGCTCTCTGGCCCTTGGAATAACATATTGCTATTTGCAGAGCTGGTTCTGCTGCCACAGCTAGGAGGATTATTTAAGCCTGACAGTAGGCTTTTCTTCTTTCTATAGCACAATCAGTTTCATTACCATTTGAGTTTTTGTCCATAAATTTTGGTTGTATGTGAGGAATAGGAATATGGCTGCCATGACCTGCATACACAGTCATTTCTATAGAGAGGTTGTAGGCAGATGCTGAGAGGAGGCTGAGGGCAGTGGGGGCCACGGGGTACAGTGGGGCTGGGTGTGCTTTGGCTGAACCACTGTGTGGCAGGGGAAGGAAAAACGCCTGCAGGGAACATCTTACTTGACCTTCCCCAAAGCAACAGGCAGATTTTTGTTCCTTATTTATAAACTTTATGGTATAGGTCCTTCCCAGTGAAAATGCATAGCCATACATAGCCCACAGAACTATCCCACATTACGTGCTGCATAAACACCATTATTTTATTAAAATATTGTACAGGTATTTTGCAGAAGTTTATAAGACTATTAGCGTGGCTTTTTGTCTTAGATTGCTAAAGTCTTCTCACATTATTGACAAATGGCTTATTTGAAATGGCTTGTTATCGAGACATGAGCACAGATTCTAAAACAAAATGTTTCAGAAGTCGTAGAATCAACTAGGTTGGAAAAGATCTTTAAGAATATCAAGTCCAACCATTACCCCAGGACTGCAAAGTCAGCCACTAAACAATGTCACTAAGGGCCTCCTGTATCAATAAGGGAGCCTTATAATGCAGTTAGGCTCAGGCCAAATGTGTCTACAGTGAGTTTAAAAGAGCAAAAAAGAGAACTGATATTGAACTGATTCATTTTCCTTTGTCACAAAAATACATACTACTGGCAGTTTTAAATACAGAGGCTCCAGAGGTGAAAAAATAGTTATTTCTGTATAACCCATCTGCATTTTTTGCCATGTGGCTCTGCAGTGACATCAAGTGTGGTAAGATGCAATTGTGTCAAACACCTTAGAAATCTGTAGGCTTATTTCAGTGCAATTAAAAGATCCACTTCAGCAAGAAGAAGAGAAGAGGGCAAAAATCAGACTTTGCATGTGCCAAAGGGCTGTCCCAGTTTGAAACACACAAAAGAAGTCAGCTTTGGATGAATGATGGAGGAATTTGTGGGGATGCCCCCTGAACTTCTTGTCCCTTCAGATAACTTCAGTACTTCAGAGTTCTGCCCCAAATGTTTCTATTTACAGCTTCTGCCTGATGCCGTCATGTCAGAGCATGTCTGTTATTTCCTAGGGAGCAAATCTGGTGCGTACATTATCTTTGAGATCACCTCAGTAATTCTCTCAAATCTGGGCAGCACCAGCTGCCACTGTGAAGTGCCAAGTCCACTGTTCCTCATGTGCAACAGTGAAGTTGTACAAGTTGTACTTTTCCCATTTTTTTTTTTTTTTTTTTGCATGAGATCAGAATATTCACTGAAACCCGTTTTAGTATTTCTCCTTGTTGTTGAAAGGAGGAGGAGGGAAGAATGTTCAGTAAACAAGGATTAAGGAGATACTTTAAATAAGTGTAAATTATTTTTCTTAATACAGAGTGCTTTAAATAATCCCATACAGCCTGTCTTTAAGGGTAGACACACTGTATGCTTTCTATAATGATTTTCTATACAATTAGCTGTTACAGAAGTAGCCTTTTTTTTTCTTTCTCTTGTAGGTCATTCTGATTGAATTCCTAATTCCCTTTTTCCCAGGCTGCAGCTGACACTGCCCAATAGCTGACCCTGGTGAAATAATTGTGAATTTTCCTACAGGATTCAGACACCTGCCCACAGAAGCTTCTGAAAGAGCATTCCTCTGTTTACGAAGGGACTTGTAGCACACTTTCAGCAGAGTCAGACTGGTTTTATTTGCACTGGGGAATTACAACTTTTAAGCATAAATAACCTGAACATTCTGCAGCTTGCAGAATTTACTCAAATATTACTGGCTCTTCTAGTCAATAGTTAACAGGCTTTTTTTATGGCAAATAGAAAACCAGTTCAAATGCAAAGGAAACAATTTAATGAGAACATACTATATTTGAATAATATACAAGTGTACATTTTAAAACTGTAACTGCCTGGCAGATCAGTTTCTATGTTTGTAAATTGAAAGATAATGTTACATTAAATGAATTAAAAGAATTACTCTATTTAAAATCCCAAATGTATTTTGCAATCTGATATATTGCATTTATTATGATTCCTTCTTGCCAGCTATGGAGACCTTCTCTTGTAAAACTCAACCCCAGTGAAAAACACCCATACACAATTTTTGCCATTTTTTAAATAAAACAAGCATGGGAAGTGTCTTGGGCCTGATTCCTCACTGTGCCTCCCACCCATTATTGTAATGAACCAAATAGGTTTTATACTGCAATTTTTAAATTGTCTCTTTATCTTTTGTATTCACAAAAAGGAAACACATGTAAGGAATGAAAAACACCATATTTTTCAATAAACTATTCATTAACAGGAAACAAGCAAAGAAAAAATTAAAAATGGGTAATTTGGAGTACCCAAAGGAAAGGGATTATCAGTCTGAAGAGAAACTGCTGTTTGAAGAATAGCTGGCATAAGCCTTTGCCATTCTTGGAGTTGTTGGCATTTCGTTTCAATATATAATAAAGAAGTCACAGTCATATTTTCAGATGCTTTGATTTCCTGTTCCTGTATCTTCATACACGTCTAGGAAAGAACACATATATATGTATTTATATATATATAAATCAGTTGTCCACAATGATGTCTTTCTTTTCTTTAAAAAACACTATTGCAAACCTATAAACAAGCCAGCAGTTCTAAACACAAAAGTAGTTTTTCAGCCTGAATGACAGTTTTGGGGCATTTGACTGAATTTTTAGTATGTGTAAGAACTAGAGCTGTTACACATACTAGAGATCTTACGCATCTTGAAAAGATAGGATGGGTCTCAGCCATAAGTAATATAATGGCTAATATCCCACCCCACGCTGCTGCTTTTTCAGTACAGATATTTCAAGTTGCTCATATGTTATCAGCGATAATGTGCTGGAGCACCTTCTATAGGGTAACGATAGGCTGAGTCAGTGTAATACGCACTACAAAGCCCGCGCTGAAATGCCTGGCAAAGGTTTGCATCCTCATTGCTCTTCAGCAGTTGGCAGAGCAGAAATTTCTGAAATGGTTAATGCTTGAACCGAGAGAAACAGCACATATGTGAGGAGAGGGAGATGATGTAAATTTATTTTCATATGATGTGAAAATGAAACCTAAGTTACAAGCAGTTTCTGCTCACAGAAGAGTTGTAAGCTGTCAGTGGTTACGTATAAAAGCTGCCTAAACTTCTTGCTCATTAACTCTTACGGCCATTTTCAGATTTCTTTCATATGTGAAAGAGCTTGTTGCCCAGTTGCTCGTTGGATTTATATTTAGCTGAAGAAATGTGCATTAAAAAACAGCTTAGGAGAGTGTGTTTAATTAAATGGTTGAGTATGTGACAGTCGTGTAACACTCTGTGACTGTTGAGCCCAAAGATGGAGCAGAACAGTTTCTTTAAAAGCTGATGTTGTGTTTTCCCTTTGATTATTTGGAAGAGCAGGGGAGGCACATCTGCAAAAGACTTTCGTGAACAGGGACTCATATCACCATGCAAATGTAAAAGCGCAAATCCAGCTATCATCTCAGCTCATTTTTTTTTTTACTGCAATTAGGGTATTAGTCTGTCAAAACCAAAGAGAGTTTAAAATAGCTTCCAGCGGTATTTTTACTTTATAGAAGCTGGGCCACATCTAAAAAGTTGTAATTATTCAGAGTGTCAGAGGCATATGTGCATGTGTGGATGAATGGATAAAAAGGTTGATAAAAACATAAGGGAAAGTTGAAAGGAAAAGCTATTTCCATAGTGCCAGGCATTCTCTAGTCTGTGAATTTCCTGGTACTGTCACCGGGATTTCTAACAGCAAGAGAGAGACCATTAGCTAACACTGCAGAAATTAGATTCAAAGAGAGGATCTGGAAGATTCTCAGACTTAAATCTGAGAAAGAAACTGTTTTTATTACTTTTCTTTGCACATTAATTCTAACATATTTATGACGCTAGAGCAGTTCCAGTTAGAACCACTGTGAATAAGAGTAAAGTGATCGCTTTACCAACAAACCTGTTTGGTGCCCATAATATCAATTCTTTTGGTGTTTACAAAGAGAAATTCCTGCCATAAGCAGAGTGCAGGCAAGTTCTTTATAAGTTTTCCCATGAATGTTGCTGATTACTGTACAGATGGCTGCATACCAAGCCTGTGGGATCCATCCATAAGCAATAATTACTTTGCACTATAGGAGTTTGGAATTACTTTCCCAGCTCAATTCTCAATTCTGTGGTGTTTTGTTTTTTCCTCATATGGAATGCTGAAGCATCCTGCTGCAAGTATCAGTATCGACTTAGCTGGCATTTATTTACCACTTAGAGTGCTCCTTTGTAGCACATCAGGAATTGGAAAATTCATGAAAGTGGTCTTTCTAATCTGAGAAGTTTACCCATTATCATGTCTAGCAGATTTTATTAGTGAAAATTTTGTTCTTACGTTTCTTTTTTTAACATCTTGATGTATGAAAAAAGCAGCAAAATGGGTTTATGCAAATGAGTCCTTCCCAACTACAGAATATGTTTTGCAAAGTTTGAGTCAAAATCCGAGCTGTCACAAAGTTCAAGCTACCTTTGCTTTGAATTTATTCCTTTTTTAAAGGTGTAATGTACTTGTGAGAAAGTTGAGAAAGAAGACATGTAGGAAGAAGAATAAGAAAAGTTTTACTTTATGAATGCTGTATTTTACATCTGGTTTAATAATCATCTTAAGTTTCAAAGTGAGGAACTCCAGAGCAAAAATGTCATTACTAATTCATTATTGCTTTCTCACTGATCAGTTTGCTTTTACAAGCATAGTTGCATGTTTGCACACATAATTTGGACACATAGTTGAAGATGAAACCTGCACAAAGTTTTTAATAGTGTAAGTACTGAATGCTAATGCAGTCACATAAACATTATCATTATTCAGCCAACTGATTAATATATTGGTAAGAGTGTGTGTTTTCAACCACAAAAGAATGAGAACACATCATAAAAACATGGAAAATGTAATATAAAAGGCTTGTTACCAAATAGTCTTGTGTGCTGTTCTTGATTTGTAAGAAAGGCTGTCGATATTGACAACAGGTTTATGGCAGCTGTACTGCAATTACAGAAACTTTACAGTGTATTCACTCTTCTTATGCCAAGTGCTATGAAGTAGGTGATTTGAACAAAACCAGGACTACCAGACACTAAATGCATAAGCACAACGTTCTGTGGTCTTTCTGGTATTTAACTCAGCAAAAGTGCTTCTGTGGAGTTCCCAGGCAGGGTACTGCAGAACAAGAATCCTTTTCCTCTAAACCATTAGTTAAGATACAAATGAAGACATCGCTCACTCAGGTGACTGAGCACTGTCCATTAGTATCTCAATGACCATTTTAACAACCAATGGTTACTGATCAGCTGGCCAGTTTCAGCACTACAAAAAAAGCCCTCTTACTCTACTTGGCACATGGCTGGCAGGCCTGGAAGCTGTACTGCTGATTAAGCTGCTTTGATTGATGATTTAACCTGCTCAGTGGAAAGTGCTTGATGTCTCAGTGCTGTGATATTGTAGCCTCTTAAAACATTTGGGAATTTTCGTTTGAAATTGTCTGAAGATCTCAGCTTTTTTTTTTTTTTTTTTTTTTCACACATGATGAAACAACAGACTGGAGTATTAAGGAAAAAGTAGGGATTGAATAGGAAACAGTGGAGGAATTGATGTGGCTCACACCTGTTTTCCTTCTTCACTCTACTCTCACTGGAATCAAAAACACCAGCTACCAAAATGTAAATTGTTCTGGTTGCAAAAGTATTTTTCTTTGAGCTACCACATAAATGCACAGAGCCTCTAACTTACTGTTGACGGTCTTGTTTCAGCTGGTCTGGAATATGCTGAATAACTTCATAAACTGTACTAAGCATATCCTGGCCTGGAACAAAGTCAGAGCCATGAACAGTTTGACTTGAAACCTAGAAGTAGCAAAGAGTATTCCTACTGTAAGTACAAATGGGAAAAGAATCAACAGAATTTAAACTCATAACTGCCTTTTTTTTCTAACTTTTGCCTATGAATGCCTTGCATATGGGTTTAACAGTTCATCTGCCAGTTTACATTTCATTTTGATTAAGTTGTCATCACGTTTATAGTAACACAAGCAATAGTTTTAAATTCAATCAGGATCTTAGATTTAGGATGCAGCTCTTGCATTTAATACAGTGAGTATTTCATATTAGTGTACCAAAAGTCAAGGAAGGAACATTTAACAGAGAGAAGCAAGAAAACAGATAATAAAAAGGAGAAAATATCCAGGGAAAGGGTTCAGCATGAAACTCCCACCAACATGTCAAAGAGAGGGAAATGAAAGGAATTTCCATAAATGAAGTAACATGGAAATGTCATTGTTCAGTATGTTAACTATACGAATCTGCTCTTATGTTAATATGAACCTCCAGTTCTTCATTATCTCCACTTATTATTTTTTTTTCCTTTTTCTGCTAACTGAAATGAATCAGTGGATCAATGCTGACTTTATCTACAATGCTGTAAATCTGAGTAACAATGTAAATCAGTGGAGTTTCTCCCATTTCTTGCAATTTTACTGGATTTAATTGCTTGTGCAACCATTCTGTTGTCCTTGTTACTTTTTTGTCCCTCCTGACCTACTAATGGCCTGATTATGTAATAATGTGACTTTTTGATATGACCAGCCTAAGGGGTATCACAGTGTGTTTAAGGCTGTGATGATTTAGGGCCTGATCTCCATGCTCAGTAAGCCTTCTACGGTCACAAATTTTACAGATACAGTCCACCTCCTCTGTTTTCTTGAAGCCTTTTATTTCTGCTGCTGTACAAGTATGTCCTCTCCACTAACCTTTATGATAGCACTGCAGCCCTAGAAGTTTCTATTTCAATCATCTAACCCCAGCAAAGGGTTTATTAATCTATGACTATCTTTGCTAATACATCATGTATTATGCTAGCTAATCATAATAACAAAACAGGTAAGACTGCTAATGTGACCCTGTCTGATCATATTTTAAGACCTCTTCCTTACCTGACCATATGGATGTGCTCCAAAGGTCCAAGATTGTATTGCCAGGAATTTTTTCTAGCAGAGGGAAAGTGCTAAATTTTATGGCCCTGTTTCTCATTTTTTCTTTGTCCTTTTACACACCACATCAGAATGATCTCCAACTGCTATACAGTAATGTCAGCAAAGCCACAATGCAGAGAAGTAGCATATGTAGCAGGATTCTTCTGCTAGCAAAATTTGTGTGCTTAAATCCTCCCCCACAATACATGAAGCTAACAAAATAATTCTTCTGAAAAATAGCTAAGCTTTAGTTCACATGTTTTTAAAGTGAAAACTTTAAATACCCCCTTGAGGCTTTCCTCCACTGCCAGAGTTGTATGTTGCATGAGCAGCAACATTATGGTCAAGGGAGAAAATGGCATCAAAATATTTTATTTGCTTGTGTGACACAAGTGGTTCAGTGCTTCCTATCTACACAATACTACTAATATTCTTTTAATATAGGGTAGATGAAGTGAGATTGTTGTCTTTAGAGGGTTTTTTTGTTCCTTACTGTATGATGTTGATACAAGTACTAAACTAATAACACAGTAAAGAAAGAGTAAGTACTAGGTAAACAACAGCCATGAATACGGTGTAATAGAGACCAGCAAAAAGCAACAGAGCAAACTGACAGAAGGATTCTAGTACAGATATTTAGTACACCTTAAGAAAGAGAAATGAAACCATCAGTTTATGATGTAAAATCACCTACCCTAGAACCACTGGCAAGATCAGGAATAGCCACAAATTCATATATTCCAAAATCATCCAAAGCACTTTCATGTCCTAAAGTTAGAACAAACAAACATGAAAAAAGGTATTGAGGTGTAATATGAACGTGGAAAATCATGACTGGTAAAGCAACTTGGCCTAATTTTTGAAACATCCAAATATTAGGTGTTTGATCTGCTTTAAACCACTTCCCTGCCAAGCTCCAAAGCTGGCGTGGATAGATTCAGGACAGCTGCACAGCAGCATGCACAGTGCTTGGCACCTTGGGCCAAGTGAGGAGCCTCCTGTAACCTCAGTAACAGTCTGGTACAGCCGTTGGAACTCTCTTTGCTGGAAGGCTAAACAGACTGATTTACTTGTATTTCCCACAGAAAATAGGCATAATCCATAAACTCAGCACCGTAGTGAGGCAGTACCACCTGAATCTTTTATAATGCTGAGACTAAAAAAAGGGGAATGTGATACTAATAGGTGCTACATTATTAAACCAGTTGACAAACTGTATCTGGGACTTCAGATACAACTTGTAGTGAGGGTGGGAGTCTCTTTCTCTACCCTCCAACTGTCCAGATCTGAGACTCTTAGCTGTCTCTTGGGCATCACTCCACAACAAAGGCTGCAACACTAAAGATGGTGCTGAGATTTACTCCTCCAATACCACTTGCTAGAGTCAAGGAGCCTCTGTGATCAAGTGAAATTTTTACGTACCTAAGCTTCGTATACTTCCCTACCCTCTTGTATGCAGCAGCTTATGGCCTGCTCTGATGCTTTGGTAGAAAGGAATGTGAGTAAAAGTGCTACCCTTAGAAAGGATGGCCGGGCTCCAGCCTCCTTGTGCAGGATCATGTGGGAAGGATTGTGGAGGGAAAAGAGGCAATGAAAAAAACACACTGGGTCCTGATAACATAGAGAAATGTAGTACTGAACATGGTAGAGGCTAAAATGTATATACTGTATGGTTATATTTTTATCTTACAATTTTGATATCAGTTGGTGCCATGAACATTTAGAATTGTGATCCTCCCATGCTGTATCACCTCTCACTATCCCATAGTAACACTAATTGACCTCATATTGGTGTGAAGAGTGGAATAGAAGTGATCCTAATACCAGAATAAGCAGCTAGATTTCAAGACAGAGTATGTGCTGCTGTGAACTCCAGGCATGTACTAAACTCACAATGACCTGTTGCCATTTTGGTTTTATCTTAAGTAAGCTAGCACAGAAATATGCAACCCAAGTTAAAAACATACTTCCTTTTCTTTGCTTCTTGCTTTTTTATGTGGAGATGCCATTTTTCTGCAGGAATGGATTACGCTCATGCTTCTTTTATTAGTATTACCTGAAAATGTATGCGCCTTTCTGTAATCAGCCTCTGGCCTAGAAAACATAAACATGTTTTTCAGTTTGATGTCATAAGCCAAGGAAAGAAAATTAATATAAAAAAAATTGCAATTCTCTTGATAGGAATGACTTGACATAAGAATTATTTATTTTTTTACCTTCTCTGCAGCTTCTGTTGTATCACTGAAAAGAAGAAAAAAAGAACTATTATTCTTTTTGCCCTAATGGTCCAAAAGAAGAGCTGGAGCGTACTTAACTTTTACATACCTTTATGTGGCTGGTATCTTTTCCATATGAATAAAAAAGCCATAGCTAGGATCAAAAATAATGAAATTCCTGTTATTACTGCAAGAGATGACAGAGATTTTCCCTTCTGGGCCAGCTTTTCCAATCCTGTGACAAAGCAGACGAGTACTGTATTTAGTCTCTTGTTCTGTACAATGTGGTACAATGACACTGAAAAATACACCTTTTGAAATTCATATGAACCTAGTAAACCTGCACAGAGATACAAAATAGATATACAATTTGGGTTTGTGTGAATTGGTAATATTTCCTCCCTCCCACCATATCTCCTGAACTGGAAGAGCAATGATACGCATATGAGTCCAGAACTGGTTGGCACGTAGAGCTAAATGAAGGTCAGTAAATGTAATTCACAAATTGCAGCATCACAAAAAGGAGACGCATATTCTAATTTTAGGCATAGATAAACTGAACTGCCAAAAAATTAGGTGACACTTACGTGAGCAGTTTGTGCTAGATGGGAGAGAACTCCTCCTAGCTGTAGGAGCGGTAGAGTATCAGGGGATAACTGAACTACTGTGTTTTTTCTAAAGATTTTCAGATCACTGACAGTTTGGTTACTTATCAAATCCCATCAGAAGTCAATAAATTATGTTTATTTGTATTCATATCTAAATATATCCAAAGTATTTTTTCCTCTGCTCAGATAGTTATGCATTAGCAGCAGTTTTCCAGCAGGATTTACTGACAGAACACAAACACCATATGTATATAATTACATATACAAAAGCACGTGGAAAGCATTTGCGTAGAATTTGCAAATACAGCAATGTAAAAGTTAGGAAACACCAGACATATTTTCTTCTGCCCTCTCAGTTTCCTCCTTTAGCTCTGAATCA
Source organism: Pezoporus flaviventris (assembly GCF_033815535.1). Lineage (NCBI taxonomy): Eukaryota > Metazoa > Chordata > Aves > Psittaciformes > Psittacidae > Pezoporus > Pezoporus flaviventris. The sequence goes on from NW_026892595.1 coordinate 16,575,322, forward strand.
TGCAGAAAACCGTGTAATTAAAGGCCATGTCACAATCCATACAGGTAAATTAATATTGTGTATTTGTCAGCAGCAGCTTTATTAATCAATTCAAATATGCATTATTTAGCTGGATATGTTTCCAGTACTTGGATGAACTTCTGTGCAGAGAGCTAGCATTGCTCACATCTACCTACACCTCTGTGTAATTCACCAGCAGTTTGCTGGCTGCATGTGCACCTGTTGTACCAAAGATTAAATATGTGGATTTCAAACCAGACACATCCCAAAGGTATGGGATTTCCTGATGATTTTTAGCATTAATTAGGCTGCTGTTTATAGCATGATATAAGTGAGTTTCAGTTCCTTAGGTGGGGGAGCTGTGTAAGGTCTTCTGAAATACCAGAGTTCCTGTTGCTGCTGACAACGGGGTTTCCAGTATTTTGAAAGGCACAGTCCAGTCTCTATATCTAGGATTATGGGGACAGGGAAAAGGGCTCTGAAATAATACACATAGTCTTTGCATTTTCTTTCACCAATAACCAGAATGTTTAGTTTTAAAGTACAGTTTTCTCAATGTAAAACTGTAACTCATCTTCCTTCGAGCATAGAGAAAGCCATGGATTTGTAATGAGTCCATAAGTCAGCCTGAGTGATGGACATCTGCTCTCCTTGTTTACTTGACTAACAAATGGCTGAACTCTTTGTTCTGCACAAGTGAAATTGCTTTGTTAAATTTTATAAAAGGCAACATAGTCTATCTATCTTATTGAACATTAATAGCATACATTCCTTATCTGAAAATACTTGTATTGATCTGTATTAGCAAGAGGTAGCCGACTTCCTCCATATCTTGTTCTTTGATGTACGCTTCTGGAGGCTTCCTGTAAAACTGCTCTGTTGCTGTTTAACATGATCTGATACAGGAACTAATGTTATAATTCATGAGAAATAAAGGTGTTCGTTCAGTGGAACCTAGGAGTCAATTCATAGATTCATAAATATGACAGTGAAATAATTTTTATGAATAGATTGTAATAAAACTACTGCATTGTTATCATACACTAAAACTAAGGTTCTTGTAATACAGAACCATACTGGTAAAATATTAAAGACCTTCATTGCTGGTGAGTCTGCACCTGGTTATTTTAGTCAGTGATGTATGCTGAAACTATCCCGTGTACTGGCGAGCCCCAGGGCTCACAGCTCCTGAAAGCTGTGGGACTGCGAGCCTTGGACTAAATCTGCCCTGGGGAGGGAAGGCTTACCTCAGCATTCAGCAGATTTCCGTACCATCCTCTCCATTAATCTTCATCATTTTTAAAGGCAAAAAGTAAGAAAGAGAGTAAGAGACATACCATTCTGCCATGTTACTTGATCAGATAAGGTTTGCCTACCGAGAAAGTTTTTCTGCTCAAGGGATAAAGCTCCAAATGGCCAAATATATTTTAGTGTCAAACTCCCATAAAGCTTCAGCATCTTGGTGGGTCTTGTCCCAAGCCATGTCACATGGTAAGGAAAACCAAGATCCCACTGAAAGGCCAAAATCCCCTTTGCTACATTGTTGGCAAGACCTAACTTCTGATACATATTCTCTCTCTAAGAATTATTTCCTTTTTCTGGGCTTAATAGTTGCAGCAATGATTTAATGTTCTTACCTACAGAAGTAACAACAACTGTGAAATGAGTTTCATCTCGTTTTCCAGTCACATTGTTGAAAGCGCGGCACATGTAATCTATTGTCTTCTGGGCCACTTTATCGGATACAACTTCCAGGTGGGGCCCGTATTTGATGACATGAGTGGTATTGTCAGCCCTTTGAATCCATGAGTAAGTATTTGGTGGGTTTGAATCTGCTGAGCAGTCGAACAGTATAACTTCTCCCATGTCCACTGTAAACACTGCCCCTATATTCAGACCTTTATCTGATTTAACCCTAAGTCCATAAGGTCCATCTGCATTGAAAAAGGAAAGAAAAAAAAACATAAATAAAGAAAACACAGTGGAAAAAAAATAAAATCAAAGCATATAATTTAACTTTAAATAAAAGCATATACCTAAACTTAGACTTTTTAAATTAGGCTGGCCTTTAGAATGTCTGGCATTGGATTCAAGCATTTCAATTAAAAGGCTTTCAGTTCAAGAACTTGATCTGTACTAGGTTTATGTCAGACTACACCCACTGAATACTGATCTAATCACTGTTTAGGGAAAAAGCACAGGTCTATGCATTGTTCAGTATGATAAAAAGAACAAAACCTGAAAACAGTTTGAAAAGCTGTGGAGTAAAGGAGCAGGTATTCTTCAGGGGCATATTTGACCCTTTCTATTTAAATGCCAAACTTATTGGTATAAGTAATTACTCTGCACATTTAAGTGAACAAATTAGCCTAGAAATATATAAATATTCACTGTAATACTTTGCAGAATAATAACTATTTGGGGAACTATCCTGCAGGTATCCTAGATTGCGGTGGGCCTTAGATAACTTCAGAAAAAGTTTTCTATGAATGCCTGCTAAAACAAACTTAAAACTTCCCCCCCACTTTAGTAGCCTTGTAATATTTTCAACATCTAGGTCATTTCAGATCACGGAGATTTTATATCTTTACATGTTAAAATCTATTTTTACAAGAATTTAATTATAGAAATTAATGTAGCAAATATAATAATCAAAATGTGCCTTATTAAATTACCTTTTCCAGTCAAAAAAACTAATAATTTTAATGTTGCTTATTCCCTAAGGGCTTACATGCATAATCAAAAAAGCACAGACCTAATAATGACAGAAGCCAAAAGAAGAAAACATGCAGAACATCCTTTTGGTAGGATCCCTGAAGTTCAGTGAAGGGGCTGACAAATGCCTCACACAGAATGGCATTTCAAAAAGGTAAGTCAGTATTATGTCCATGGTACACAGTTCAATCAGGTAATATTTCCACCTTCCTACAGTTGTCTGGAAGCATTAAGATAATGTAGCTGAGTTGGGATGGGAAATTCCCTGCTACATGAAGTGGCACTGTAACATTTCAGGCTGTTTTTCATCAGGAAATTCAGGCTGATGTTAGACCTTCCTCTTAACACGCACACTTCTATTTATTGCCTGTCTTATTTTTATGAGACTGATTTATTCTTCAGGAACACATAGGCAAACAGCATGCAGCACAAAACAGGCACTTTGTGTGTGCCTTTGGGACTTTTTTGTGAAGGCTTAGACAAGACAATGCAGACTATCACACCATGACCTCAGTTTAGTCCACCTTTAGCCAAATATCCACATTTCACAACCTAAACTTGTCAAACTTTTTTATTTTCTCTACTTACTTCTTAGCTGTAAGCTTTACGCAGTCTCATTTTAAGGAAGGCCTAACATCATACATAATATTTACTTGGGAAATGCAGTACGGAGTCACTTCAGCATGAATTAGTGCTGCTCCCACCTACACTGTGGGGGCCATTCTGAAGAACTGAGGCATCTGGGCTCCTACTTCATAGGCTCTGCAGTTCCTGAGTTATTTGCTTTACTGTATCCAAGAGCCAGCTGACCCTGTAATGAGCATTTCTGGGAACTGCAGACCTATCACCACTACTTTGGCTTGGCAGACCTCACTCAGCTGCATGTTTCAGGGGACAGGAGCCCCTCTAGAACACCAGCTTCTCTCAGGAGCTTGCCTGTCACAGGTATTTACTTCCCTTTTTTCAGATGGGAAAGGAGAGGGATGTACTGAACTTCGACTATTTCATAACTGAAAGTAAAACCTCTCATGCACTATTTATAGGCAGAGACATGTTTTTTTTTTTTTCTTTTCAGAGTAATTCAGTGGTTCCTCATATCCAACATTTCTTTCTTAGAAGAATTAGCTTTTTTTTTTTTCTCACTGATAATACAACCCTTGATATAAGTGAAGAGAGATTAATGGTAAGAATAGCTGACTGGTCTCTGTGCCCTCTCACTATAGGGGAAATTTGCCCCAGCTTGCAAAAGAATCAGAACTAACTTCTGCTTTTTTATCAGTATCATAACAGTGTAGTACAGATAACACTTAACACCATAACTACACTTCGTGTGAAAGCTCCAAATTGAAATAAATAATTCTAAAAACACTGAGGCACACTGGCTGGGAAAGTACATTTGAAACAAACAAACAAAACAAGAGTTTTCTTAAGAAATAGTTAAATCTTAGCAAAGTCTGAAAAGTGGCATTCCTTGAGGAAATCAACACAAGCATTGGGTAAACCTTCTGCTTCGCCTGGATCTATCTTTTGCCTCTCCTGGGCATCACATACATTGGGATCCCTGACCGCTGGGTAGCTGAGGGACATACATGGCTTCAAGGATAATTCTAAAAGGCAGGTAATTAACCATTTCCTCTCTAGGACTGAATATATTCTATCTCTGAGAAGTCCCAAGGAAGGAAATCCCACTTAGTCTGCTAAATTCAACTCCATCAGCACAGCGCAACAGTTTCTGATGCAGCCTCCATGACAATAATTTGTTTCTGGGTCACGCTAATTTAATAGTCATGTTCTAGGGTGCATTATCACCACAGCTAGAGGGGAAGCAGAATAATATTAATGTGAAATGAAGAACAAAGCACTTTTGAGTCTCAGTCAAAACACAGTGACAGCCTTCATGGATCCCTTAGTTCTACTTCTCCTTTCTGGCATCATTCTCAACAGAAAGCTGCCTCTTGTCTCAGTAAAGCCAGTTAACTAAATGACTTGTAAAATAATAAATCATCTGTTCTGAGTAACAATTTACTGCTCTGTGGGAATATTTCCAATTGCTTCTATTGCCACGAGGCTGTTACTGTTTCCAAGCAGATGGCAGGTATTTACTGTGGTTGACCTTTTTTTTATCACCTCCAGTAACTCCCCCGCAGCAATGACATATGGTACATAGAGATCCCGGGGCCTGCTCTAGGTCATTATTGACAACTGGGAGCTGGGAGACAAACTACCCCTCAGGGAGAGGTTGCACTGTCTTACATGACCTCGTATAGCTCAGGAAGTAAGACTCCCAACTCCCATCACCAACTTGGGTATGGACAGTAGCGCAAGAGTTGCAGTCTTTCAGCAGTGCATTGTTTTCTCTAAATTTTTTTTTCCAAATTTTAAATTATGCACAAAGAAAATCCTCAGTTCTGATTAAATAAAAAGGATATTCTGAAAATGCAAATACTTTTAATGATATTTCCGCATGTGGAGAAAATCTGAGCCTCAAAGATTTTGGTACATACACAGACTTTCTGAGCTGGATATCACAATAATTCAAACAGCAAAAGGTTCCAGAAATGTGGACACTGAAGTAACTTTTAGATTTCAAAGTTCTGCTAAACAATGGCTCAAAAATAGGTTTTGAGTTTAGATCTTGGACAGATTTTTCAAATTTTCCAGAAAATGCATTCACTTGAGTGAGGGAGAAGGGAGGAAGCAGTACGGGAACTGCAGATGAAGGGCACGTACTTTGTCAGAGCAAGTGTCCCAGACAGCCATCTGTGGGGCCAGTCCTGTGTGGAACAGGACTGAAATGTGGATGTTGAACAGGCTGTGCCACAAGCAAAAGGAGCAGTCCGAAAGGTAGCGAGAGCGGGAGATATTTTTCTAGCCTGACCTGATTTAGCTGCATTGTAAGAAGGCTGCCAGGTTGTGCTGGACAGAGTGTCCCCGAGTTTTGTGCAGGTATTCTTTGAAGAGAGAGGTGTACAAGGCCCAGTCATAGTTCAATAAAGTGAGAAAAGCAGTAGAGCCAGGGCATTCATAGACATGCAGCTTTCATTCTTAGCACTTTCAGCACCCAAGTGAGCTGAGATTGTGACTACAAAAGCAGGCATTTAAAACCCTGCTAACTTAATGTTTTGCTTTTTTTTTTTTTTTCTTTTATTACTGCAGTAATGAAAAGTTAAAGCTCCATCAGTGCCGGTAATTTCCTTGTAGAGCATTTTTCATGATTCTTCTGTCTAATGTGATGGAAGCTCAGTTCACATCTGCCCTGTTCATGACTCTCTGCAGCAGCTTATTCACCTTCATGTCTGCATTGCTGTCAGTTATATAAGCTGCACCTAAGGGATAAGCTCTTGTCTATAAATATCCTTGTTAGCCTTTGCTAATTTAGGCAGTTTTTTCTCTTCTCCTGCTGCGGTGTAGAGACCCATACACACACTTCAAATGCAAGACACCCCCTTACCCAATTCTTACAAGTTGTAATTAAAAATAAGTAGCAGATGTATAATCAGAGATGAAAGGGGAAGGAGGAAAATATGACATAGTAAGAGGTGTAGATTCTGAGTATGCTAGTGGTGCAATCACACATCTAAGGCATGGTCTCCCTATGAGCTGCCAGCTGCCAGGACCTGGCAAAAGCAGGAGTGAGCCCCAGCCCTTGGCTGGACAGGAATGCTGTTCCAGCCCTTGCACTGTTCCATCCACACTGTGCCATTGGGTAAACTGGTTATGTCTGAACAGGGCTGGTGGCAAAGTAGGTCTGACTTGTCTGATTCCAGCTCTCCTCTGAGAAGGCCAGTTTGACTTCTGAGGATTAGATTGTGGTAAGGTCATGTACATAGCATGTGCTATTTGCAAATCTTGGAGGCACTGAGAGCTGATGTTACAGGAGGGGTAAGGAAGAAAATGAGGGTGCCCTCTTTAAGATTAAAGTATTATTGTTGAATGCTGATTAAGCCAATCTTCTGTTTTCTCCAACTCATTTAATTCATTAACTCAATCTACATTCACAGTTTATCAGGTGCTTTCATTTCCTGTCAAAATATATGGCTAGCTTATGGCGTACTCTTCTGCCAACATTGGCCTTTATGCAACTCTTCTTGCTCCCTCATGTTTCCCATTTGATGTGGAGAGCAAATACTCCTTTAGGCTCTGATTTTGCTAAACCAGACTGAGTTCTACAGGTCTCTTCTCGATTCCTTTCTGTGCTGTTTCTTTCTGGTTTGAAATCTGTGCTCTGGGATGTGCAGGGACTGCACGCAGTATTCTACATGTGGCCTCATCTTCTGCATGCTATTTCCTTGTTGGAAGTATCTTGCCAACACGCCCTAAAGTTACCTATGTCTTTCTCATACCTTAATCACACTATCACTTAACAGACACCTTGTGACAGCTCGATCACCCAGGTTTACTACCTCAGTTATTTCCTAACATATCTCCATCTTACCAGCAGAAGTTCATGTTTTTTATTCTCTAAATGTGGATGCCCATTTATTTTTACTAAAAAATTTCATACCAGTCCTATTACAGAGTCATTCAGTCCTCCTAGTTTAATGTCACAGGTGACCTTCATTGAGATACTCCCAATCTTTATGCTGATGTCATTAATGAGGTATTAAAAAAGGCTGGACTCAAAATGATCTTGAGGAAAACCATTAATACCAGTCCTTCAGCCTGGTAATTCCTGTACTTAGCTTTTTGACATTCTTTCCTGTCTCCATTTTAAACAATATTTCCATGTATACCCATCTGATGATTATTTTTTTTTCCTTTGAGTCACATGTCCTCCAAATCTGAAGATATCTGTACTGTGGAATTCTTGAAGTTCCTGTTTGAATTCTGCAGTTCAGACTTTCTTCACAACTATATAACAATTAAAGCTGTTACAAACAAGCTTAATTCGAATATAAGCTCACATATAATGTTGACTCAACTGTTTTCTTCCTGTTTCCACAGTTAGAGGCACTCTTTCCAGCCAGATCATTTATGCAAAGGTAATTATGAATATTTCATATACTCACAATATATGGTGGGTGCAATTATCTCACTTTCCATTGCACTGACAGGGTTAGATACCAGACAGCTGTAATTCCCAATGTCTTCTTTTACAACAGGAACAATTAGAAGTGTAGCATTGTTCGATGAAAAGGTGTAATTAGGGCCAGCATGGAGAGGCTTCCCATTTTTCATCCACTGGTAAACTACCCTTGTACCTTTACCCATGGTACATTTTAAGGTAATATTCCCTACATACTCCACTACTCCTGAAGATGGTTCAGTATGTACAATTGGCTTTGTGACAGGAACTGTAAAATAAAGTGATACAGAGTTGTAAAAGTGACAAGCCAGTATATTACAGTTTTCCTTGTCAAGATGATATAAATAGCAGTCAACATCCTCCCCAGAAAGTACTTGCATTTCAAATTTTATTTATTAAATGTGGTTAAAAAAGAAGGTTGAATTCTCAGCTGGTAACTGTAAGAATTGTTCTGGAATATAAATATTATAAATATTATAAATTTATATAATATTATATATAAATATAAAGCTAGAGTGTATATACTGGTACGAGGACAAGGGCTGCAGTCAGGTGTATAGTGACCTCTGGCTCCTACCTCATAAGCAAATCCCTGAGGCCACAGAAATGAAAAGAGTGCAAAGCATGACTGCCCACAGCTCACTGTGGCTGCCCACAGCTTTGCTGACACTGGGCACTGCTGAAATACACTGTCAGTCCAGATGTGAGGATGACTGCAAACTGGGATGGGTATGGGAGTTAAATGACAGCTACAACTTTGGCATGACACCATGCAATTCTTTTCATTATTCCAAGCCCAACTGTTTCAGGGCTCCCTCTGTATAATCCATAAACTACAGTAGCCTCCTGACATTCTTTTAGATCATTCTTTTTTATTTCTCCCCCTGCTTTTTTTTTTCCTCATGATTGGGAGCACAGCAGAGCCTTATGAAACCTTATTTTTTATAAGTTTCTCTAATTTCACATTGATGGTTTCTCTACCTCTTTAATTTTTTACATATGACCCAGAGACATTAGTCAATACATTAATTTTGTTTAAAGTTGACATATTTTAGCATTCCCTCCAGCAGCACTAGACGACAACATAATTGTTAGTATTTATTAATGTATGGTTGCATCAAATTATCCAGTATTGTAACTGGATACTAAGAAACAGAACTTTAAAACTATTGCTATTTTATTTTCAAAATGAAGATACTACATTTTACTAACTTACCATCAACAGCTACTTGAATCTTTTGACTGGCAGTTATTGTCCCATTTCCACGGACATTGACTTTTACAATATAATTGCCCTCATCAGTGATACGCAATGGATGGATCATCAAAGATGCATTCGGTGGTATGAGAGTAAACTTGTGCTGGAATTCCAAGTCTGGCACTACTGTTTGATTTACAGAGCCAAGCAAGTATTTTGGATTACTTTGGGGTCCCTCAAAAAGCCAAATTATCTGTATTTCAGAAGCTGTAGCATTGAAATTGTAGTCAACAGTAAGATGGAGTGGTTGCCCCTCAATACCATGGACGGTATGAGATGGAACTGTCAACTTTAAGGCTGAACAAATACCTGCATAAGAATGAAAGAACAAACAAATAAGCAAACCCAAACCACAAATGGAAACCCTGGAAAACTCAAATGAGAAACTGTCACAAAGATTTGTAAATGACTGGTTAAAAAATCTGTCCGTATCCCTATTCTTTCTGCATGACATTGCTCAATTTTGGGGTTTATTTAGCTGTCAGTAAGCAATTGTGCTGTAGAACAAGAAGCCAGTAACAGCTGCAGTATAATCATAAAATATGTATAACAAATATTTCTCACAGATCTGTTTGTGCAGAAAATTAGCAAAAACAGAGCAGGAATAGCAAGCAGTAGGATTACTGGTACTACCAGTATAGAAGGTACCACCATCATAAAGTAAGATAAAGAGAACTGTAAACTTGATTTCTTCTCAGTTAAAAACTGTAATTAACTTTGTTCCATTTGATTCATGGGGAAAAGTGGCTCCATGTAACAGCTTGGAAAGAGACTTTGTTCTGCAGTTAAGGAAATGCTTTCAGCAAAGACCAGAGGTGGTGAGGGCAGAACTAATTCTTTCCTCTGGAGTCTGTTCAGGAGTGGCTTTGGGCGACTGAAGTTTTTATCGCTTTATCTGGGTCTGCTGGGGTGATTTCGTAGGGTGCCATCAGCATGCAGGAGATCCTCCATGACATGCAGAGTGAGGGGCAAAGCAGACTGAGGCTTGAAGAAATTATTAGATAATGGTGCTCTGTCAAAGGCAAGGGTTTTACAGAAGATCTCTTGCTTTCACAGAGATCAAATCTTTTGCAGTCTGGAATGTTCTTCATCAGAAGGGTTATTCTTCACTGAAAGGGTTATCTTCTTCACTAAAAGTGAAGGTGCCCGGGGAAGTGGTGGAGTTACTACCTGTGGAGTTACTACCTGTGGAGGTATTTAAAAGATGTGTAGATGTGGCACTTAGGGACACGGTATAGTGGTGGACTTGGCAGTGCTGAGTGGACTTGATGATCTTAAGGGTCTTTTCAACCTAAACCTTGGTTCTATGATTCTCTTCTTCCCTAATTTTGATTTTTAATTAAAATTGAAGACTGTTGGGACTAATCTTTAATTTTAATGGTGAAATCAAGCCAATATGCCAAACTCTTACTTCATTCTCATCAGGCACAAATTAAATATAATTTAAGCCTACATCTATAGCTTTCCAAATATAATATACATTTTTCCAAGACAACAGAATTCTGAAAACTAGTTTTTGTATAATGACCATTAAAGGCTGCACCAAAATGACCTCCATTTGGAGCTCAGTGATCTTTTCTTTGCTTCCATTTTACTTTGCTATCACCAGTACTGGTAAGCAAAACAGTTGTTGTTGACATAAAACAATGGCTGCAGCTTTAGTTTAAATAAGAAACTATGACATAACTTTTGAGTTTATGGCATAAACTGAAACCTGCATAGCAAGGTTTTATCATTAATTTAACAAGATCTCCTTGTCAAAGTGAATTTGGCTTCTCAACTGCTTTTCACCAGTGTTCACTCAGCTCTTCAGCTCTTCCAAAACCCCAAACTTGGTGTAAAATGTTCTAGATCAGTGACAATAGTTTTTACAATTTTTGCAAGTATATTAATTTATGCAAAAAAACCCAGACATTATGGACCAGGGAGTCTGCAGTTTAAATACCCCTATTTATACTAGGTAAGACTGAGGCATGCTCTTACCCAGTTTGGGATTTTTGTCCAAGAAAATGTTCCACTGAGTTTTGTTATTGCACCTAATTTTAGCTTCTGAGATCAATGTCTTTGGTGGGCTTGTGTCATGCCTCCAAAGCATTGATTGTTGTCATGATATAAAGTACAAGCTGCACATTTCCCATACTAAGAAACATGCACATCTGAGTAAGGGTATACAACGAGAATTCCTGGTGAACAAACATGTACTCTAAAGCATTCTGCTTCTACAGTAGCATCTCTTGTAGGATTTTAATAACAAATGTCCAATAAAGTGTTAATGTAGATAAAGTGCATATTCACTGTGTTTTTTACCACCTGGGGGTTTAATTTTTAAAGTAATCCAATAATTTTTATATAAACCTGCAATTATTATGAAACCTAAACTCGTGATGAAGTATTTAGCTCAAAATCAAGGAAACTAGGTGACTGTATATGAAGTTCACAAAGAAGGTAAAAGAAAAATTGTCCTTACACATGAATGTATAGAGGATGCACTACTTCACAGAAACAATTAAATATAGAAAAAGTCAATTACAATAGTTTGTATAAATATGTTTATCTAACATTTGATCACAGGACATTCCTGTCAAAAACCTACACTTTATCAGCCGCAAGAATAACAAATACATAACTTAGGAAAACTGCACCCAGATACCAAACAAATGTGCTATTAATGGGAAGACATTCTTCAGTTGATTGAAAGCTTCATTTAGTATCATCCAAAGTACCTTTAAATGTTAACTATAAATGTTCTATATTAACTATAAGGCATCCCAATGAAGTGGAAAATAATGTTATCGGCACTGTCTCAACATAATACATTTTTAAAGAGATGTGTAACTGTTTCTATGTAAACTTTGGTTCAGAACCTGCCCAGCCTTACAAGAACACACAATGTATATATTACTCAGTAAAATGTGACAATATGTATGCCATCTATGCCCATGTTTTATAACCAGATTATGTATAGCATTCATCTTTGTCAGCTGCTAAAACTTTATAGCTCCACACATAAACTGAGGTGACACTATCTACTTAAAAGCTTTTAGGCTACTTTCTTGATATGAAACATCTGACTATACAACAGAAATATCTTGAAATTTATAAAGATAAATTTAAAAAAAACAATTTGCATTTTCACAATGACAATCAAATATATTTCATAATGTTTCTTACCTACAAGCAGAAAATACAGTTTGCATTGTAAGTCCCAAAAGAAATTGGCTAAAGGGCTCCATGAAAGCATCCTGTCCCAGACAAATGCCACCTTCTCAGCAGTGCTAAGCCAGGGGTTGGACCTGCAGCTGCTCGTTTATTTGCTAGGGAAATCAGCAATGAGTTAACAGGCCCTATCCTGTCCCCTGCCTTATGTGATTTGAATATGTGTATACAAAGAACAAAGGGAGTGGAGCACCTGTTAGATGAGCACCCATCTTCATTGCCTCTGACTTTATCGTAACCCTCCCCTGGCAGTCGTAGCAAATACAACACAGAGTATAATAAATGGGGCACAGAATACAAAGTACATTGAATTAACAAAAATAAGTGAATGCAGCCAGTGTACAGGTTATATAAACATCCTTATTAACATCCTTTAGTTACAGTTTCATAAAAAATACCATACTAGTAGATGGTTCTGCTTATTTCAAGCTAGAATTAGTAGTCAGAATTTTCATCTTTTCCAGTGACAGCCTCTCCTTTTCTCTTATAAAAAATATTAATCAGCTACTAAAGAAAGAGCCTTGCTTACATATTTTTCCAGCACTTTCAAGCCTGTAACTTTCCAGTATTTTTTTTTTTTTCCTTAGCATAAGCATAACTCAGCACTGGTTTTGTTCCCTATCTCTTAAATAAGATGTAACATGAAGCGTCTATCAAGCATCTTCGAACAAAAAATCCTATGGCTGGAGTGGACAGCTTACTACAGTTGTTGAGTTAGCTGCTGATTACTGTTTATTCTGCATTAACTTACATTGGTTTAAATTAATACTAATGTATGATTTGGATGTTGTCCAAAGTTATCACCCACTATACAGATCAGCAGCAAACCAGGCAACCCTCCCAGTCGCATGTGCGGCAACAGTTTGCAACAGCAAATATTTGCAGCAACAGAGAGGGTTTCATTTTTTGCTATGCAACGTTCAGGCAGAGTATTATGGATTAACAAATGTCACGCTGCATCCTGCCTCATGCAGGTGGGACTGGTGGCAAGGAATTGCCTTCCCCCCTCACTGAGTGGTAGGAGCCGGGGTCCTGCAAAGCTCTAAGCCCCCACCAGAAGGGCTGAACACTCAATTTTTACTTAAGTTAGAGGAAGGTGAAAACACTTAGATCTATAAAGATCAAGTGTGAGAAGCATGAAGGTTATTTCAGGTTAACAGAAGTACAGTGGTCCCACCAGAAATGTCACCACCTGACACAAGACAGGAGATGAAGAGAGTATTTTGCGTATTTCCAAAAACTTCTTGCATGTACTGTCCTGCCCCTCCTGAATGCTGTTGTTTATAACCTTCTTAATCCACTTAGGTGTAGGGCAGATGCATCAAATTGCAACCTTTTGTAAAACCTGAGTTAGAAATTATTATCTGCTTGGTTTCAACACATAATAAAATATTGGTCATAGGTTCCAATTATTTTCTAACTGAATGACAGGAGCCTTCACATTGGGATAAAGCCTATGTGAGCACTTCTAATGTCGTATGTGGGTGAAGAAAGTAATAAAAAAGATTAGGGTAGTTATATTGTTTAAATAACCGTGTCCTCTTATTTCCAGCATTTGCATATAAACTTGATGTCATTAATTTGCTGAAACTTTTTACACTGACTACCTCACACAGAGGAAGTGGATGCTAATAATTTGCATTCCTTTTCCCTCGGAATTCTAGCTTGTGCTGGTTGTTAAATGGCATTTGGACTCAATACAAATCAAACTTCACTCCTTCTTAATAAAAGCAACTTTATTTGCAGCATTAGTAATCTGAGCACTTTCAAGTATCTCTGAAAATGTTATTGCAAAGTAACTTTGTTATGTGCTAAACTTGTCAAAGGTTTTCCACAGAAATAATTACAGATTATCTTCCCAATGGTAGCCAGAAGTAATGAATTCCTGCTGAAGTATGCAGGGAAGGGACCGTCACTCCTGACCTTCCCTTTGCACTGTGTCAGTTCAAAGGAAGAGCAGCGTGCCTGCTTTACCTGACTACCCTGCAACAATGTAGAAGCCAGCTAGGAGGCTAAATAAAGCCAGAATTAGGAAAAACACGCTGAGGTGAACTATGGGCAGATTCTGGTAACACCAAAGGGAAAGGTAAAGTTTTCTCCAGGTACTGCTATGCCACAGTTGGAAGTGTTGGTAGCCCTATTACTGAATGTCATCTCCTGTGAAGCAAAGATTACAGTACAAATTCTTCCATTTCCTGTATGGATATAAAACAAATCTAAAACTCTAACAGCTTTTTTTTAGTTGAGATCTAACGGCCAAAGTACACAGACAAACAAGCCTGTTCTGCGGATGCAAGACTGCACATCCATGAACAGGCCAGATGCACTAGTGCGCAACACCTGAAATAACCCAAAGCAAACAGAAAATGGTCATGGTCCAAGTGTATTTTCCAGTCTGTCTCTTTAGACAAAGCCTCGGTTTGTCCTCTCAGATAACTGCTTTCAAACTCTAAACTACAGTGTTCAGACACGAACATTCCCCAAGCTCCACTCGAGGTATTCACGGACACAGCCGTAACGCAGAGGCCGAGCCCGAGCACGGGCACGGGCTGTTCCGACATGCGTTCAGCACCGCTTCCCGACAGCGGGCTGCCAAACAGCGAGCTCCTGCACGGCTCCGGAGGGTGCTACGGCCGTACCTGGGCCCTGCCTCCCCCGGCTGACGCGCCTCCCGCAGCCAACACGGCACCCAAACCCCCACTTCCCCTCACGGCACACCCGGTCACCCCAACGCCGCTGGAGCGCTGCCGCCTGCGGGTTACGGCGGAAGGGGCGGTCCCACCGGCTGCCTCCCGGCCGGCCTGACGGGAGCTGTAGTTGGGCGCCGCCGCTTGAGGACTACTGGTCCCAGGGAACAGCGGGCGGGCGCTGTCAGGTGGCGTCCGATATGGCTTCCCTGTGCCTGCCGGGAAGGAAGTCTGCCGCCGAGCGGGGCTGCTGAGCGCTGACGGGGGTGGCGGCGGTAGCACGACCATGCAGAAGATCAAGTCGTTGATGACCCGCCAGGTGAGCGGCACCGGGGGTCCCCCGGGCTATTGGGGGTCCCCCGGGCTATTGGGGGTCCCCTGGGCTATTGGGGGTCCCGGGCTCTCCCCGGGGGGCGCCGCCCCTTGGCCCACGGCGAGGGGCCTGGGCGGGTGTGTGCAGCGGTGCCCCGGCACCTTGATGGGCCTCCGAGGCGCGGGCACCGCCCGCAGCCTGCTGTGGGCAGAGGGGAGTCGTGGTGTGTATCAGATATCGGTGCGAGTGCATCCAGCTTTTTTTTTGCCTCTTCAAATAAAGAAACGGAAGCACGCGTAGGTGCCAGCAGGTGGATTGTGACAGACAAACCAGTGTGCAGGCTGACACGGTGGTCTGTGCAAATTTCCCTTTCCACGTATGATTTTGGGGCGCTGGGCCAAGGCACTGTGACATAGCGTTGTCTCTGGCAAAGCTCTTGCTCAAAAGGGAGGTGAGGCTGTGGAGTGGCTGGGGAGGTGTTTGGATGGCATATACTGAATGTGTCCAGGAGCACTCCATGTGTTTCTGTTAGCCCACTTCTTTGCACCAGTGGCCTCTAGGGTTATGTAGGTCTAGTCTGTGTTTGCCCTGGTATTTCTGAGGTTGTGAGCCTTTGTAAAGGAGTGGATTAGAAGAGCATTTGAGTCATTCGTGTAGACAAAGTACTTCTAAAATGAAGCCTATCTGCCTGTGTGTCTAAATTTGAGAACTTACAAAAACCCACTGGAGTAACACCCCCCCCCCATATATTCTAGGTAGTTGTAGGAAATGATGGGAAAGTCAGAAATTGAAGTTTGGTTATTTTCCCTAACCTCTGTCCTCAGAGTTGAGATACTTATGCGGGAGGCAGGGCTTAAACAGGACACCAGCATGGAAGTTGAATTTCCAAAACTATGTTCTGCTCCCCTTCAGTGTAGGGGTAAAGATCAGGTTTTTGGCTTAACAAGAGACGTGGCAAACCTGCAGAGCGTGGAAATCGTGGTCTGAAAATGATGTGATTTATGCAGTTTTCAGCATTTGACAAGGATTAGGTCCCACTTAGCATTTGATAAGTGCAACATTTTACTGCTTCTGAAGGCAAGCTGCTAGTACTGTGGATTTTGAGAGGATGTGTGGAAGGTTTCCTGTGACGTATGAGGAATGGCAGCAGTTGCTTTGGTTGGTTGTTACTTTGAATGTCCAATGCATAGAGGTGAGTCATCTTTGGTGTTGGGAAGCGAGGATGTTTTGAGATGATGTGCAGGGGAATCAGAATCAAAACCCAAATGAAGAACTTTTGCATCTTAGGAAGATGAAACAATTGTAAAATGTAGTAGTTATCACAAAAGTGCGGAAATCATAAAACACTGTATCAAAGGATAAATGAACATTTCCACCATAAACTCACATAGTAATTGCATGGGTCCTTTTGTTTCAAAGAAAGGGTAGGTGCCCAGGGCCTGAAAGGGGCTTAGAAGCAGTACTTTTAGTGTCAACTGCAAGAGTAGAAGGGAAGTCTGCCTGGAACTCGTGGCTCACATGAACACATTGAGGTCTCAAGGGAAGCTCAAGTCAGAACCACGTCTGAAACTTGAATGTTTGGATTCACCTCTGCCTAGGAAGTGGATAGAAAACACGCTAAGCAGCATGTTCTATGGTGTTGTGTCATAACACTGTGAATATGTTGGATATTTGGCAAATACTGGGCTGGTTAATTGCTGCTTCGTGGACAAAGTTTCAGTCTACTAGAGCATATTCTGTTTCTGTGGCTACATGCTATTTAAAACTACATTTTGTTATTATAGAAAACATATAATGTGGATTATGCATCTTTTTCAGTTTGTTATACCATTAATGAAAACCAGTCCTAATAGTGTTATATGGTAAATAAGAGAAATATGCCAATCAAGCAAAAATAATGCTTGTTACAGAGTAACAAGCTTTGCACTTAACTTTAATTCATTTATTTGATTCCATTAAACCATGAAGGTAGTGGAATTAATTATGTAAGGGTCTGACTGAACCTTAGGAAGGGAATGTTAGTGAGCTGTACTGAAAAGGTACATAATGCAGCATTAAGTTGGAAATGTTTTGATGTTTGCGGAGCATAATTTATACACCAATGGTCTTGTTTAAATGTTTATAGAATAAGGTCTTAGCCTTCCAGCCTCATGTCAGTGTGATTTATTGAAGTTCTTGTGGGTGTATATTCAATACCAGGTAAGACTTGTGCAATCTGATCTCAAGATACATAAAGTAATCAATCTTAACTCAGTACTGAAATTCTCTTAAAGGGTCTAAGAAGTCCTCAGGAGAGTGTTCATGACCTCAGTCCTATTGAAAGCTTTCGGATTCCTAGTAAGGTATGGTGCACTGTCCCTTCACTCCCACTCCTTTCATTTTTAGTTTTTCATTTTACAATTAGATTACATTTGTTTCTTTTTCTTTTTTTCTTTTTGAAGACTAGGTTTGCTGTTGTTCTTTTTGACAG
Organism: Pezoporus flaviventris; assembly: GCF_033815535.1. Taxonomy (NCBI): domain Eukaryota; kingdom Metazoa; phylum Chordata; class Aves; order Psittaciformes; family Psittacidae; genus Pezoporus; species Pezoporus flaviventris. The sequence continues at coordinate 16,593,007 of NW_026892595.1, forward strand.
TTTTATTTCTTGCTGAAAATATTTTAAAATAGTGAAAGAATTAAGAGCTGTGAGGCAAAACAGTTCACTGACTCAGAATGAACTTGTGTTGAAATTTCTTTCTTGAAATTTTTGAGTTGTCACTGGATGCTGATCTTAATACTATCTAGGTTTCCTGCTGGAATGAACGAAAAAAAAAAAAGAAGGAAAACCAAAAGCTCTTTTCTTTCTTATTTTACTTTGGAAAGTAGACACTCTATGGTTGCTTGTATAGGTCTATCCTTGATATTTAGTCTCTTAATTGTTTTGGTAAAGCATATTTTGTAGTTTCATGGTTTTAATCTTCAGCATATAGAATTAACTGCATGTTCTACTTTCAGTGCTACAGATTTATAATAATAATAGTTTTCTGGCTTTTTTGGGGTCTTACTAGTTAAATGAATGCCAGCTCACTCTTGTCTCACAAATCATGCTGAATCATCTTGGTGTAAGGGAACAATTGTCACTGTATTTGACTGCTCCTTATATCCTGTTGATCTGAGTGGATGACTCACAAAACTTGCTGTAGATGTTGTTTATTATTTTCCCCTAATTTGTATTTTCCCTTTAACCAATGAGATATTTAAGTTAGTAACTTGAATTTGGATGCCTTATTTTACAGTAGTTTTAAGAAAACAAAACAATCACTCTTGGATTCTTTGTCTTTATACAAGTACTGTCTAATATGCTGCTTGTGCTGAGGCAGATCAGAAGATGTGTTACTGTGTATTTAAAAATCGAGGTACAGTCTCTGAATTGGTACACAGTACTCTCAAACAGTGGCCAATATGTTGTTTTCAAAGAGCAAAAGTATTCAGTTGCAGCAGTGTGAAAGAACTGTCTCATATCCACAGCTTGGATTTCAAAATTGCAGATTCCTGCCACCCACAGAGCATACAATTTCAAACTTTCTTGTTTTACTCTCCAGGTAAAAGTAGATGTAGGGTATTGTGGCTGGATTTCCATTCTATAATGGAAATTCTTGATGTTATGTGTGCTGGTAAACCTACATCTTGTATCAGCAACAATGGTAAGTCAAATACCTCTCAATAATTTGTATTTTTTTTCATACATTTATGTCAAACATTTGTAACATGAGAACATTTGTCTGCAGCTGTTCTGCAGACAGAATCTCATTGCAGTTTTGAATTGTGTGCCCAAAAAGCCAAGACTGTGTCAACATTAGAACTTTTCACCTGATGACTTTTTTTTGTAAAGTTGATAAAATCAATGTTATTCTCTCCTATGACATAGCATAAAACTTGGATATTTTTGTCTGTTAATATTATTTTTTCCTCCTTCCGAAATATTTTAGATGAGTAGATCTCAAAATAACTACTACATTAAGTATATACTCTGTACAGTAACAACATACATTCTGAGTTACTTCCATTAACTTTTGCCTTCTCAACAAGCTGTATTGAGTAAAACTCTTACGAATTTGCCTTGTTACCTGATTATCTGGATGATGCTTTTAGTAATATGATTTAGTTTTGGGTAGTCCTACAAGGAGCAGAGAGTTGGACTCAGTGATCCTTATGGGTCCCTTCAAGTGTAAGATTTTATGTGGTTTTAAGAGGGTGTTGAATAAAATTACTGTGGTTTGATCAGCTTAACTTCCTGGCTATGGTCCCAAGCCATTTGTCATGGTAACTTTATTTCTAGCCCTTTTCTTTTAGAGGAAGGATTTATATTGTCATGCCTCCTCAGCTTTGCTAAAACCTTGATTGTAGGTTTTTACTTTTCAGATGAAACGTTGGATGAGGCACAGTAATATGTCTCCTGTCACTGTGAGCATAGACTCAGATACGCTTGCTTGAAAACTAGAATTCTGGGAGGTGGAGAGAGAAGGTGATGTCTGTGTTTGTGGTATGAGTAACCGGTGAGGAGATTAGATTTCAGTACTGCACAGAAGTTGAAAGTCACTGAGCTTTTGAATATTGGTATTTGTTTTGAACTGACGCTGTATTCAATGCCATGGTGATGTACTGATGTCACAAACTGGAATTGTGTTATAATTACACGATCAAGAAGCTTTGCTGGGTATAAGCTGATGCACCTCAATAATTATTTTAATGAACAAGTTTGGTAATGGGAATTTGCTTTTGAGTGCAGAAGTGAAGACTAAAGAAAAGGTGCAGATTTTTAAAGGTGATGGGTAAAAGCATAACTTCAAACTGTTGCAAGCTATTTGAACACATACATTGTTCTCTGATGCCATGTTTTAATAACTGTTTTTGTTTACATCTTGAATAACACAGTTTTCAAGCTCACCAGCCAAATACTGTTTTGATGATAGAATGGTTATGGTGCTTCACTTTCACCATCACACTTCTGCATTCACAGTAGTATCTCCAGATTCATTTAGGGCGAGCATTACTGAAAGTTTCAAAAGCTGAGTTAAAGCAATAGAGAGGTAAGCAGAACGAGAGAGAGGCTCCAGAGCCAGCATGGATTCCTGGAAAGGGCACAAGCCATTGGTAGATAATGCAAACTCTGGGGGCAAAACCATGGTTTTGAAATGGGGGACTGTCACACTAGTTTGGAGGTCAAATGGGAAATATGGAGTTCAGGAAGCATATGTTGACATTGCATGCCCTGAGGGCAAACCCAGCAGAATTGTTTTGGGTCTTGATATATGAAAGCTGTTGATTTGCTGACTGGTGGCTTGCTGTCAAGTGTGTTAAAGTGATGACTGTTCTCCTCAATTTTTTATTTTTAACAATTATATTATTTGGTACCTTAATATTTTAATGAATACCTCTGAGTGTATGCACTCACATTAATCAGTACTCCCAACAAGTTCTGCAACTGTCTTGAAAAATTTCATTTTGATTCTGTCTTATAAGGGCAAGTCACCAGCAAATTTACTTTATTTTCTGTTATAATACGGACTTGTACTGCCAGCTCAGTCACAGAGAAATAATTGTAAAGTAGTTTAAGCCTAGGATATAGTCTGGAGACAAGGCAAATCTGAATTGTGAGTCCGTATTTCTAGAAGAGAAAATAGTCTGCAGAGGGATTTCATATCTTTTTTTTACTTCATCTGCATGCCCTGATCGCTCTGGGGAGCTGTATTCTTTCTGAACCATTCTGTTATTGTCAGCTTTGTTGTCTCCCAAGCTGATAACCGCTTTGGTTAGTAGATTCTATCACATAAGGGTGGCATAGGTATTTTGTTCCCTTGAATTCAAGTGTGTAGGGTTAATGATGAGTTGGCTTTGAATTAGGTTATGTTTATCTTGATGATAACAAGCTCATACACAATATACAAACACTAGTTGACTTTGTTGCTTATGGTGGCAAGCAATGCTGGAAGTTGGTTTTTTTTTTTAATAATGCTTTTCCTACAGATATAGAAGTGTGGTTTGCTTAAGAACGTGTGGCTTTCTGTTTCCCCAACAGTAGCTGAGTGCTTTTCAGGAGTGCATTAAGCAGTGGTGTCCATAATAATCTATTCTGTGGATCAGCTTTTGTTGTTCTCTCCACTAGGAGAATTGTTTTCATAATTTAATGTTTGTTTTGGTAGAGTGAGGGCTTTTTAATAAGTATATACCGAAGAAGGAAAGATCAAAAGAAGGTTGTGGGCATTTTGTGTGGAAGATAAGGGAATACAAACTTCCCTGTGGGACTGTCTTCCCTAAGTGTAGATTAACTGGCAGAGGGAAAGGGAAAAAAATGTTTTGAGGTGAGTTTATAGATATGGTTACACATACAAGACATATATAAATACATCTTCCTATGTAAATAAAAGATTGTATGTGTGTGTATATATATATTATATAAATAAAAGTACTCATACATTATTTACTTGATGGTGGTAGGATGTTGCAACATACCTCCTGATTGAATCTGTTGAGCAGGGCCTTCAACCTGGTATTTAGGATTAACTTTTAACATAGGTGTTATCCACATTCAGAATAGAGTGATATAAATCGACAGTGTGTGTTCATTGGTGTATTTCTGGCTCGTAACAAAACAAGAGAGCCTGTGTCCCAACAAGTACAAGAAGACTTGGCCCCTGGTACCTTCTGTATAGAGGTGCATAGACTATTGCTGATCTTCAGCTTCTAATTGGATTAGAAACTTTTTAGATTTTATTTTTCTCTGAGTACTAATAGTTAGCTGTTGTGGTTTTGGGGGTATTTTTTGTTGTTTTTTTTTTTTTTTTTTTTTTTTCCCCCCAGTGTCATTGCTTCCCAAATCTTTTGGTTGGTAGTGACTGGGATGCAGAAGGTGTTTGCTTCAACTCTCTCAGTAATGCTTCATTCAACAGAGCGATACTGTTTTTTTTGTTATAGGCAGTGTAGAATATAAGGGAGAGTATGACGCACTGGGAAATAGCTGGGTAAGTCATCTAAAACTTGCTGAACTGCATTTCAAATGAGTCTGCAATGACATGACTCTTCTGAAAGACATTTCAAGGAATTGCCACACGATCCTAGGCAGGTAAACTTCTATTTCCATGGAATGGGAAGGCAAAATGAAGTCTGTGTGTAAAAATACTTTTTATTTAGCAGTGGCTTCTTCAAGTATGCAAATCTGTGAGACCGATAGTTGTGGGGTTTTGTTTATTTGTTTGTTTTCTTCCCCAGAAACTGTCTTTCACTCATCTATTTAGGTGGCATTATGAAGGAGGCACCTGCTGATTAGGGTTGCAGTAATTGTAACCTGAAAGGAAGTATGTTTGACGGGATAAATTGTCTTTCCAGGAAAATATGATCCAAAGTACTGACACCCCCCCCCCCCCCAAACGCACATTTGGCACCACAAGTGATGCAAATTTTTTTAAAGGGATTTAAGTTGCAATAATGAGAGAAGTGTTGAGGTGGAAAAGTGCCTTGAGGAATTAAAAGGAGCTTCTCTCTGCCTCTGCAAAGTGTGAGTACTAGCTCCACAGCACTAAATCTGGCCTTCCCTGAGGCCCCTGAAACTATGGACTTCATATGTATGTAGTAAAATTTTGTTTGCATCTTTAGTTGATGGGATGAGGAAAATTGAATATCAACAAATAAACTTTTGCCAAGGATATTTGCTTCCTTCAGTGGTGAGTGCATATACTGGCCTTGAGCATGTTAATTATTTGAAACTAGTGGAGCATGATGTACTGGAAGTTCCAGTTTATCATGACATAAAGTGTGGTAGCAGATAGTGTAATTGATATGGGAGCTCAAGTTTATCCTGGAGTTGTTCTCACTAGACTTGTTTTTCTAGAAAGAATGAACAAGATAAAGAAAACCCCTGTCCATTTAATAGATATTTTTCTAGGTAGTCTTCTGGCAAGAAACACTGAGATGAACGATTTTTCTTAGACAGGATAAAACGGTTTCTTAGTAATTTTCCTAGCCACATCAACATCAGCTTTATTTTCATGCTGAAAACTGTGGTCTTCTACAGAGCCAAAAATGTCATTGGTTCAGCTTCATTGAAATGCTAATATTAAAACCAACACTCCCAATTTATAATCGGGTGGCCTAAATCCAGAGTACATGTCCACAGTGGCTTTCTTAACATCTTAAGGGTATGTCAGTCATCACTGACCTGTCGTTTCACCAAAATGACAAGGTGTCAGTAATGTAAAAATTCAAATGATCCTAAAGATTTCTTTCTGTAATTAGTTTTTCTTCTTTTTTTAAGAAACAGCTGTGCTGGAACTTCTAGCCAATTATCAGATGATAAATTAGATGATTCCTTTTGCAGTGGTGCAGTGGACAAATTAAGCTGACCCCTTTGCCTGTCTGGTTAATAGGAGTGCATACCTCAGAGGTATTCAGTAGAACATCCAGGTACCAAATACTTTAATTGTTAAAAATAAAACATTGAGGAGCACAGTCCTCCGTGTCTTACAGTTATTTATTGTTGCTATAGTGTTATTTTTGTGTGTTATTTCTCTTACCCCTTTCGATGCCCTCTCCTCGCCGCTGCCCTCCCTTGCTCGGCCTCCCGCCCGGGCTGTGTACGGTTGGGAGGTGGGTTGGTGCGGTCACGCCGCGGTGCCCCGGAGGTTTGTCCGTCTCGCTGCATCTCAGCCAGCCCCCTCCGGGCAGCGCTGGCGGCAGCGGCTGAATGGGGCGTTTGCCGAAGGACCCTCTTTGGGGATGCGAGGCGCCCGGGGTCTCACGGAGAAGGAAGGCCGCTCTTCGACGGCTTTTCTCCGGTTACCACCCTAGCCACATGTCGGCTCGAAGCGCCTGTGCTCCAGCGGGTGGCGCCCGAGCTCCGCCCGGCAGCAGCAGGCTGCCATCGCCGTGCTCCCTCGTTCACCGAGGCGACAAGAAACCCGGTGGAAATCCGGTTTTCTCTGTATCGAAGCCACTGTTTTTTGCTCCGTCCCGTCCTCGTCCTCCCTCGTTTGTTTTCCCTTTTCATTTTCTGATGCTCTTACAAACTTCTGTCATCGCTCGGCTGCCTCTGGTTGAGTAGAGAAACAGCACTTGCTTTGTATTTAAACTGTCGCTTTGCCTCCTAACATGTACACGTTGACCTTATTTCAGTTCACGTACAAAATAAGCAATTTAGTTGTTGTTTAGTCAGTCTAAAACCTGATGCCTTTACCCCATGAAAAAAGCCCTTGAGCTCCTGGTGCTGAAAATACTAACACTTTCTCCTACTGTAAGAACTTGTCGTTGGGAGGCTTGGGGTCTTCAAGGGGACATTCAGTCTGCTGGGTTGCTTCATCAGGAATAAATTCCAGTATTGAGCAATTTGATCCATGTCATGTTGATTTTTTTGGTGAAAGAATATCTTGGCGCTTCTCCCTTTGAGTCCCTGACAAAGGACTTGGGTGGGAACAGCCTCCAGAAAAGGGGGGCTAGTATAAGTTGAAATACCTGGTGTAGAAGGGGAAGAAGAGGGTCAGGCTCAGTCCTTGGCTTGTTGCAACCAGTGGAAGCAGCCTGGTTGTTGAGAAGACCTTCTAGGGGGGAACTTGACAGCAAGGAGGGGGTGCTTTTGAATGGTAACTTTCAGAAAGCTGGCAGTGCATTTCTGCTTAGACCACCCTGCTTGTCCAAGAAAATCTGAAATTTGTTAATTTTGGGTAAAGAAGGTAGATCTGCTCTGTTTTGCCTATAAAAAATTCAAGTGTTTAATGACATGATGACGTGACTTTTATTACAGTGAATTGTGAGGGCTGAATTGACAAGTTGTATGTTTGAGGTGACACTGTCTACCTTACGTTTGCAACGATGGTTCTTCTGGTTTAAAAAAATTCAGGTTTTATTGTTTATTTTTGTTTGTTTTGGGTTTTTTTCTTCTGGAGAAATAGCCTGCCAATTTGTTTTTAAGTTACTGTGAGAATTTCTTTTCAGGAGGAAAAAACTGTGGGCTCGACATGCATTCATGCCATGAGTGTATTGATGAAGAAGTGTTTAAGTGATCTGCAGCATCAGTCTTCACTGTGTGCTTTGAAAAGTTTTAAATATCTCGCTGTTTGTAGTGAAAAGAACAAGCCAGTGTACTGATCATTCTGTTCTTTGCCATTGCTTCTTGCACTGGTGTTGGAAATGGCTTTTGAAAAATACTTGTTCTGGTAAAACATTGTCTGGTAGGATGAGATATTACATTATAGAAATCCTTTTTTGTTTTGTGAAGGAGGAGCTCAGAGAACTACGTGAAGAGCCAATTGACCCTCAAGCTCAGCAAGAAATAATTAACAGCATTGAAGAAGTTTATTTTTCCAGTGATTCCTTTGATATTGTGAAGTATGAGTTAGAGGTAAGCTGTCTTCTTACAAGACAAGACAGTGATGTAGCAAAAATAAGGGTAAAATGTATGCTTTTCAATAAGCTATTTTTTTGGTTTGTTTCTTGTAGCTTGTATTAACACAAACCTGCAGCCTTCTGCCTCATAGTGGAGCTTCTAGCATATAGTATTGGTATGGAGCCTCTTCTTTTAATGTGGTGGAATCAATACGTTGTTGGTTGTGTTAACAGGCACTTCACAATGTAAACCATAGTGAAAAAAAAACAAAATGGAGGGAAAAAGAAATGATTCTCTATTTTGGGTATTTTTTTAGCAAACTGACTGAGACAATGATTTTGGTGATTAAGGGGGTTCTGTGTGTGTATATATATATGGCTTAAAATAAGGTAACTTTGAGGTAATTATGATACTATATGATGCAATTATGATAATACATTGTTTATCTTAACACTGTTTTATTTCCATCATTTGAAATAATGGATCAATTCTGCAAATTAGATTACAGAAGCAATAAGAATGTTTCTTTAATGGAATTGATTAGTTAGTTCATACTACATGTCAGTTTAACATCCTTTAATTTCCCAATGGATATAATTTATTGTGTACATGCAGAGGCTTCCTCCAGTACTTAGTCTTCAAGAATTGGAAGAGTATAGAGACAAACTGAAACAACAACAAGCTGCTGTGAGTAAAGTTGTTTTATCCTATATTCTCAGACATTTGGTTGCATTGTCTATAAGTCTAGCCAGAGGTGTAATTGAAAAAAGTTTTGATTTCTTAAACACATGAGCTACTAAGCATTTCTTCCCATAATATTATGTTGTGTGCTTTTATAGTGGAAATTGATCAATAAACAATATTCTAGGAAATTATGGAAGTAAAACTGGGTGATAAGTTATTGTTAAGAAAGAACAAATATGCTCACTATTTCTTTAGAAACTTGATTTGTTGAATGTTCAGCTTTTCCCATGTATTGCAAGAAAAGTAATGTTCAACACAGCGCTGAATAGTGTGGTAGTGGCATTTTTTTTTTTTTTTTTGAGGGATTTCTGGCAATGTGGAAGGAGTTGCTTTTTTCTCTTCTTTTTCATTTGCCAATTTGTTAATCGCCCACAGGGGTTTGTAGTGAATATTGGCACAGTGTTATTATATAATAAACCAATGAAATGTAACTATGAGTAATAACTATAATTTATGGGGGGGAAATGTGGTTGCAGCTTCTAAAAAGGTACTTTAATTTCGGGCTTTTTTTTTTTTGCGTTCATAAATCATTGATTCATTGCTCTTTAAAAGATGAATAATATGGTACAGGAGATGAATACATTAACTGTGGCATTTGGAAAGTATCTGCAAGTAAAATAACAGTAATAATCCTAATTTATGTCTTTAAATGAATTAAATGTACAGGAGGAAAATATTGGATTGTTAACAATTCATGAAGAACAGATTGCTTTTGCCTAAGACTGCTTTTTCCAGAATAAACCTATGAAATTTTGTAAAGTATTAGTGAGCAGTTGACCAAATGATTATTCAGTGTTTCTGTCCTGTAGAAGGAAAGAAGTTGAAAGTGGGTAGGTTTTTTTGGTTCTGTGTTTTATTTTTCCTCTTTTTTTTTTTTTTTTCCCTGTGGCAGTTTTATGTTTTTTGAGTTTAAGGGGATATCTGGTGGTGACTTAGCTTTGCAAGGAAATACTCAAGACTGAGAGACTTCATTGAGAGATGCTGGATAATTCTAGTACCTGTTACCAGTCTCTTGGCCATTTTGCCTGCACAGTGGGAACTGGCTGCAGCCAGAGAAGTAGTTTCAGTGCATGGCTGCTGCTAGAACATGCAAACTGGAAGGTGCATGCAGCTGATGCACTTGCAGTGTCCCATATTATTTCTGTTTTTTATTCTAGCATGTTTCTTAGCGAGCAGAGAGGTAAAGGATTAATTTAAAAATGCCCACTAGTTCCTAGATGCAACTGTAAACATTTTTCATATCTTGCTCCTAAGGAAAGCTGATTGTCATTTGTAGGACTATTTTACCTGGCTGTAGCATATTTTTTAATAAATTTGAAAACTACGGAACTAAATGATACAGAATCACAAAGTTGTAGGACTTTAGTATAGGGATGGCCTATTACATTGAGATTGTTATGTATTACATATAATATTCTTCTTTAAAGGTATCTAAGAAAGTTGCAGACTTGATTCTTGAAAAACAGCCTGCGTATGTTCAGGTAAGATAACTAACAATCACTGTTTAAGAGTAAACCACTCCATTTTGTGCTGTTATAATGCTGTACTTAGGGATTAAATCTAGTAATTTGTTAGTAGAGATGCTAGTGCCTGGTTGGACCTACCTGTCTATATATGCTAATTCTGTATCTGCAGACTGAAAAAAACAAGGGCATATTGAGCTAGAGGCCCTTAGGATGATACAGATTTTGGCATATGATCATTTTCAGAAGCCTTACTGAAAACATTGTTTCACAGGCTTGACTAGTACCTGCAATACAGTTGAACAGTGTTTGTGTTTAGGAATGGTTTCACACCTTTTTCTGTAGGAGAAAACAGCAATGACCTTTTTAAGAGTGCTTAACTAGAAACCTGCCACTGATCTTAAGCACTCATGAGAAGAAAACTTCTGTGTCATACCAGTGATCATGACAATTTTAATTTTGGTCAAGAAGCTGGAGAGGTAGCTACTTCAGGAACAGGTTATTAGGAGAAGCAAAAATGCAGCTGGCTCTTTGTCTCCTGAACACCTTTCCACTGTGCAAAGAAAAGTGTGGGGAAGTCATGGTTTGCACCCCATTCCTTGTGTGAAAGACTAGTCTAACAGGCAGTACTGTGGGCTGAGAGGGGGATGGCACAGACACAAGGCAAGGTTTTTTTAATTTTCCCTTCTTCTTAGAAAGAAGAGCTTTAGGAGCAACTAATGTGTGGAAGATTGTCTTTGAGACGATTAAAAAATGTATTCAACCCTAAATGCTGGACAGAAGACTTCCTGTCTGGGGACTACTGGTTGCATGCTTTTCCTGTGCCTATCCATTCGGTCACGTTCAAAGGAGAGATTTTACAGAATCTTTGCAAGAGACAAGACTGGAATGGAGTTGCTTCTTCTTGTGTGTGTTCTCTTGTAAAAAAGGGAACAGTGACCTTTTAAATACTTCTGACATTTGCCAAATGTGTTTTTAGTGAGAAGTAGTTACTGAGGAAAGTAATGTTTGAATTCAGTTTCTTAGGATATTATGCATATCAGTAACTAAGCTGTCATTTTTTTCAAAACCAGTACTGGTATCATAAAGGAGGAGCTGGTTTGGTGAAGGATGTAGCTCAGTGGTTTGTCAGAATCGTATCTTTGAAGACTGACCAGGAGCTGATCTTAAAGTGAACCAAACTTTAAACTTGGTTTTGCTTGTTATGTCTTTAGAATAACACTAGTTTTCAAAGTGAAAATCTGACTTCTTCCCAGGGAGAACAATTTATATGTTTTGAAATGCTAAGCAGAATAGAAAAAAAAAAGTTGCTTTATTTTTATTTTGTTTTAATGTGGGGAGAGTGTTTTCTGCACTGCTGTTCCTAACAAAAGAAACCTTAGTAGTTATATTAACATTTTTACTTTTTTTTTAAAGGAGTTTAGATTATGCTAGGCACTTCATGAAGTCAAAATCAAACTAAAGTCAGGTCACCTGTGCTGAAGAGTTTTCAGTCAAAATTCAACAGGATACAATTAACGTTCATTGTGAAGTGACATCTATTGAATTGGTAGAACACAAGTGCTTCTAAAGAAGAAAATGCTGTATGAAACATGATTTTTTGTTGTTGTTATGCTGTTTCTTTTTAGTTGTTTTGCTGTTGTCTGGCATATTAATGTAGATTAAACCCTGTGCTTCTGTACCTGAAGCTTTGATCATTCTGCTGTGGTGCATTAATAATACAGAGATTCGTGGACTGCATGTAAATGTTGAGGGTCCTACTGCAATGAAAAAATGGATTTCAATGTCTTTCTTTGAAAGGGAATTGTATTATAAAAGATTGTTTAATGTTACATTCTAGTGGTTAGCATATATAAAATGATGAAACAAGTATTATATAAAATAAATCTACAAAGTCATTATAACACCTCAAGAGGAATGTGCTAATTACTAGTTTTTGCTGGTGTGTAGCAAACTTTAACTTATATATTCATTTAACCTGTTGTCTCTCTGCAGGAACTTGAACGTGTCACATCATTGCAGGCTGGCCTTCAATTAGCAGCTGTTATTTGCACAAATGGAAGAAGGTATCTTGCTTAAATAATGGCAGAGATTGAAAGGGGGAAAAAGTATTTAATAAATATGTAAACCCAGGAAGTTTGTTTGCTGATGATATTTCCTATTTATGTGCTGAATGGAATTAGTAATAGTAGTTAAAGATACTGAAACAAATACCAGCTTTCTCTCTAGGAGCTCTGACTTTTTCTGTTGGGAGTTCTCTTTAAAACAGGAACCTTTACAGATACACCATTGATCCTCAGACAAGTTCTGCAGACAGGAAAACATAACTTCTTAGTAGTTTATTGGCATTGTCTCAATTTCTGGATTTCCCTGACAATCTTATTTTCTAGCATATAGTCTGATGGACATGTTAGAATTTATTAGAAATCAGTTTTATTTTACGTATAGTTGAAGATTATGTTCATTTTTAATTCTTGCAGACACCTGAATATAGCAAAGGAAGGCTTCACACAAACTAGTTTGGGGCTTCTTGCAAATCAAAGAAAGAGACAGTTGCTTATTGGACTGCTAAAGTCTCTGAGAACAATAAAAACACTGGTATGTACAGTTGTTTTTCTTCAATGGCAAAATATTTTCTTCATTGCTGTGTAGTTATCACACTTTTATTTTTTTTAATTTTTCTTATTTTTAGCAAAGAACTGATGTACGCTTGAGTGAGATGTTGGAGGTAAGTCCCTGACGGACTATTACAATTTGAAGCTATTCTAAGTCTACTTTTGTCAGTCATCTAAATTTTGTCCCTTCTTTTCTTTCTCTTGCAAACAGGCTATGGGTGTGTGCATGTGCTGAAATTATATTGTAATTCTTTTTTTAAATGCTGTGGGAAATATTTCATATCAAATTAGATAGCTTCTGTGCCAGTGGGGAATATTTTCTGTCAAAAACTCAGTCCTACATTTAGATCTGGGCACTGAGACTTGAATTAGTTCAGGAAGAGTACGAAGTCTTCACTCCCCTCCCTACCCTCAACTTACACTTCTTTTCTGGCCCTAACTTGATATTTGGAAGAGAAAAGAAGGTGGGATTTAGCTGATTGTCGATATGCTCTGTTTGGATAAAGAACTTCTACTGGTATATTCCTGTACAAATTTATATACTTAATATTTTATTTGCAAGTATAGTAGCTTCTCTCTTTATTCATTGGGTTACCTTTTAATAGATGTAGAAAACATGGCAGCATGCAGACACTGAAAATTCTACTTAGACAAACTGCCAAAAAATGCAGTAGATACTGCAGAGAGTGAAAATAAGATCTTGTCTTAAGGTGATTAAAGTATGAAAGACAGCTTCAGGGTTTTATGAGCAAGTATATTTTAAGCATGTAGTGTAACAATTTTGACTTGCTAGTTTGCCAGATATTTCCAGCTAATACAGGATGTACCATCATTATGATCATTCGTTCTTAATACATTTGGAAATTGAGTCTTAATAATTGTAACTCTTAAGATTCTTTGAGTTTAATTCCACCTTGGGTAATACACCTTGTCTCAGCACACTTTCTTGTGAAGGACGAATATATTAATTTACAGGCTGTATAAACATTGTCTTTTGCTCAGTAAGCCCTGTACAAAGATGAGCTTTTAATTTCTCTGCTGTATTTTGTTGCACAGCAAATGAGCTCTTCACTGTCTAATGGTAGAAGTTGTTTTGAGACAGAGGAACGGGTGTTACATTTGCACACAGACCCTAATGTCTGATTATCATAATTTGCCAGTTATTTTTGAACATGAAGGGCTGGAACCGCTGTTTCTATTCTCAGTGTCTGCTCCCAGTAAGGTATTCCAGATATTGGCTAATTTATTGTCTTTAGTCCAAGAAGAAGTTAGCCGCTTGGAATGTGCATGGCCACATTTAGATACGGTTCCCAATTAAAAAGAAGACCAGACTTTTTCACCAGAAGCAGGGGTGAGCTGCTTCTGTAAAATATTGGCAATATTATGTTATGTAAGCAGGCTTTCTGATTTGAGCTCTGTTAGACTTAATGGAGCAAGTACCAGGTTTCCAATGGAGAAAGATTCAAGAGCTGTAAATGCAGCTATCATTTTAGACCAATGTGCTGATCTGTTTTCATCTACTGGATAATGCATGTGGCTTCTTTTGTGGTTTTAGTTAAACTTGATCTGCATTTGAATGCTGCTGATAAAGGAGTTTCTGAAATTAAATTTGTTTTATGATAATAGTTGAGTATAAATTGCCCCTGTGTTTTTACTCTTCAGTCAGTGACTTCAAAATTCCAGTAGCAGCTTTGAATTTGAGCTCTCTGAAGTACATAATACAGCCAATGTAGTTAGGACAAAAAATGGGAATCTCTTAGCTATTAAAGAGGGTTTTCCTTCCTCCAAGACCATTTCTGGCCTCATATCTAATAGAATACAAAATCAGTAATTATGCTTAAGGCACTGCCCGTGTTCTGTTGGCAAGTCCTCGACTTTCACATTGTTGTATGTTTTTGTTTCGGTTTTCTTCTGGCATCTTCATGTACTTTGTGATTGATCCTGATTGATACAATAGATCATATTGTATTAACAGAAGTTTGAAAGTTAACTGGGAAGATGTTAGTTGTTTTGTAATAAAAACTTTCTGATATGTTTTGTATGAATGCATTAGGAAACAAAACAGCAAGTCATTTGCATAAGGTAATGTAATACATTGTGTTTTCAGGTGTTGCTAACATGTTGTCTGTTCCTAATTCTAAACTGCTTGCACATTAAGTTTTGCAGTAGACCCTTACTCATTTCCTTTAACTTTACTGTATAGATGCAAGAGGCAACATATTTTGTTCTTAGTGTTTATACATAAGCATGCAAGCAAAAGTGGGTGTTGAAGCTTTTGCTTCAAAAGCCAAATTAGATTTCCATTATATTTTATCCTAAGGAAGAGGACTATCCAGGAGCTATTCAGCTGTGCTTGGAATGCCAGAAAGCTGCCAGCACTTTCAAACACTACAGCTGTATAAGGTAAGGTGACATTGTGCTGCTTTCACCTTCTTGTATGCTTTTATTTGTAAAATCATAGAATCACAGATGATTTGAGTTGGAAGGAGCCTCAAAGATCATCTGGTTCCAACCTCCCTGCTATAGGCAGGGACACCTTCCACTAGACCAGGTTGCTCAAGGCCTCATCCAGCCTGGCCTTGAACACTTCCAGAGAGAGGGCATGTAAGTAAAGTGAAACAGTGAACATTAATTCACATTCTCTAAAGCAGCTTTGATTTGAAATGTAATTTTCTGCTTAGAAAAGTAAACCTGAAGCACGTATAAAAGCATAAGCATCCTCAGTGGTTTCCCCCTTTCTGACCCACTACTAACCGGCCTTCACAATAGTAACACTGTATAATCTATGTTTGTACTATGTCATTGTTTTGTAACTATTGTAGTATGTTGGCAGGTATAGTTTCAAGTAAGACTGAATTATAACTGTGCTACAACCTGCAGCCTTGAGATACCTGAGCTACTTTTTAATAAGAAAGTTTATATTCTGGAATTAATTCACCTACAGCAAGATGGCTTTTGGAGGATAACTTACCCAGGTTGTTGGCAGTGGAATTAGCAAGTGCAGAGATTCATGCTGTCATGGAGAAACTGCTTTCAGAACTGAACTAAATTGAGTGTCTATCGTCCCTAGCATAGATGGACTTGATGTTACCACTGATTTTCAAAAAGAAAAGAAAAAAAAGAAAAAAAAAAGGGTAAACATGAAGTTCAAAGTCATAATAGATATTATAATAAAGGAATCGAGTAAATTTTCATGTTTCCTGCACTAAAATAATTAAATTAAATAGATTTTTTTTTTGGTGTTATTTTAAATTAGGATTTTCAACTTGCGGGTAAAATTCTGACATCGTTTGATCTCCTGTGAGAATGCTCTCTGATTTAGGGCCAAAATCTATGAAAGCACATGCTTTGCCTTCCTCTGTCCTCTAAATGTGTGCTTTGTTGCAACTTCAGAGTAATTACCCATAATCCTCGATTTTAGTTTAGGATCTGCTTTTGATCTGTAGCTGTTGCAGGATCCAAAGATGCACCAAAAATGTGTGTGAAGTTACAAATTGTACCTGTAAATAAGCCCCTCTCTATTCTGAAGTCAGATTTGAAAGCTGCTTTTTGCTTTTTTCTAGTTCCGTGAAACTTGTGTATGGATATAAAATGACTGTACAGACAACATTTGCCTACATATATTAAAGTTTTGAATCCCTTCCTTATATAAAAGTAAATGAAAACTATATTTATTTGAATGAGGAGAAATGACTGTGATTTCCTTCAGTCCTTGACAATTTAGTTGTTTAGAAGCAAGATGACTTCTGAACAACTTTTGCTCTGCTCAACTCTTCTGTAGAGAGATGGGTCCTGCAGTCTTCCGTACCCGTGTCTCATCTATATTGTTCAGTAAGCTCTCCTTAGTATTTATTGCTCTTTCAGAGGCTCTGTGGTTCCAAACATTAATCTGATATAATCTGCATATCTCTTGCTCCTTTTTCTTCTAGAGAAATGAGCAACATTTATTCACCTGGAAAAGGCAGCTTAATTTCTTTGAATCTTGCAGTGCTCATCTGTAAAACCTTGCTCTTTCAAGGTTTAGGTTAAATTACACCATTTCTTTGAGTTAAATTCTGTTTTTGTAAATGATATGAAAGCTTCTGTTTAATTTTAAATAACTTCAAGCTTTTATTGCAGCTCCAAAGTTTATCTCCACTTACACTATGTCCAGTATAACAAAATTTGAAACATAAACTAATAGGTCATATTTTTGCCATTTGGAATATTTAACTGCAAAAATCATACTATTTTAAATCTCATAACATACTGACAAGATATGTGATGAATAGCTGTGAAGATTTACTTTCTTGTTGCACTCAAAACAATATCCTTGCATGCAAGAAGACAGTTTCTTGAAACAAAGGATGGTGACAGAAAAAAATCAGCCCCGCTTCTTTATTCTGAGAGAGTTTTTTGAGCTTGTTTTTGTTTGCATTGGAAGAGCAGAAGGAATGCAAATCCCAGCCCCAGTGCTTACATTTCATTCTCTGTGCACAGTTTTACTTGCAGAAGTATCAGAGAATATTTATTGTATGGAATAATGTCTGCCTAGCAGGGTATTTGGCAAAATTAATGAATCTTTTGCATTTCTGTTTAGGATTGTAGTAAAAACCAGGTAGCTGAAAAAAAAAAAAAAGAGATGTAGTAGCTTTTATAACACGTGCTTGTATGAGGCATTGCCTCTGTGTCTTACCATGAAGTTTTCACATTATCCTTTTGCATTACCCACTGTCCACATGACAAGAATCGGTGCCTTCCTTTGTACAATAGTTCACATTTTTCTTGGGGATGGTGATGAATAACAATTGGGTGTAGCTCTCAGGGATTTAAACCTTCCTATGAAGCACATAATGTTTTTATTTTGGTATATTCATAATCTGAAGAGGCAAATATTTCAGCCTCCCTGCAAAGACTTGTTTTTCAAAGCTGCTCCTCATCCTCCTTTAAAATGATAGGCTGGATGTCTATGGTTTCTGTTTTCCATTATTTTCTTCCTAGGGAATGCTTGTATTATGTGATTAATTCTTGTTTAAAAATATAAATCAAAGACTTTTGCCTTTGATCGGTTCTGATGTGAGAAGACTCCCTTGAGAAATCTGTAGAAAATACATTGTCAGATAATAGGATGACTCTGTCTATTGCATTTGGGTCAAGATGTTACTTCTGTTAATTGCAGTAATGTGGTTCTAAAAATGTGCTCATTTAGATTTGTATGGATGTGGATTAAAAAAAAAAGAGACTTCTAATACTTTTTTTATGAATGATATTAATGCTTTGAATAAAATTCTCAATTATGGTAAATGGGCTTTCATAATAACCATGTAGTCATTATGTCCAAACACTACCTTTATAATTATGACTTAGAAAATACATGCAGATTTAGCTGGACACTACATTTCTTGATCAAAGTAACTTTTCTTGGAAAATTTTGTGATTGCACTTTCTTCTCCTAAATTAGTCAGCATAAATGTAAGCTGTGTTCTAGCAAAGACCTCCATGTATTATGGCTTGGTTGAATAAATAAACAATGAGCATGTGTATTTGAAATTGGTGCTTGAGTCCTTACTTGAATGGGAAGACACTGCTGTCACAGGAGTTGCATTAAATAGTAGGGGTAAGAAACACCAGGCAGTTTTACCTTGGTTGTGTTTCATATGGAACAAGATCTTGCTTGTCTTCCAAAAGAAAAGAAATGTACACCATTCGGTAATGGCCCTGATCTTGAAGCATTTGCTGGGAATGGTCTCATGAGGATTCAGAATGGTGGGCTGACCAAGCCTCCTGTCATCAGCTGACTGCAAGCTGAGACCTGACTGGCATTCAAAATAGTGAAAACAAGGAGCTAGTTTTTGTGAGGATCTCTGCTGGTGTACAGGTGAAATTAGTCAAATGTGATCACCTGCAGTAATCAACAAATGGTTTCTAGAGCCCAGGAAATTTTTCAGCCCTACATTGGAAGTAGTTGAGCAAATTCTTCATGTATGTGAGTATGTGTATTGCCTGGCTGAGGTGAAAAATCCGTGTGTGTTTCTGATTTAATTAGGAGAGGTGAAAAAACTTGGCCAGTAGGCACAACTAGGGCACCAGCATTTCATGACATTTGCTTGAAAGGAGTCATAGCCTTATGTTTATGTGCTATCTGCTACCATAGGGCTTGTTGAATTATCATAGGACCTGCAGTGGTACATTTGCTTAATTCGTTCAGTCTGTGCAGAGGCTACCTGTGTGTTGCATCATTTTTTACTAATGTCAGCAGCTTCTGTTTTTTAGACCAGTTAATTTCAACATGTAAATGAACTACATGCTTATATGCAGGGCAGGATGGTCTATGCTGTACATAGTTCTGAAACCTGAAAAAAGGAGTGATTCTGTGCAAGGTTCTTACTCTTGCTCTAATGTCTTCTTGCTAGCTAAAAAGACTGGAGTGACAGGAAATGCTTATCACCTGCAGCAGCAGATTTACTAACATTAAATTGTTATGGAGGCTTTTCTGTTTGAAGGCTTGTTGCATGTGTAGAAACCACTAAGAAAAGTGGCTACTCAATTCAGTGTCTAATTCCAGCTCTTTCTGATGTTTTTTTTTTTTTTTTCTTTTGTATTTAAACCTTTCTTTGGGGGGTGTTGTATTCAGGTTATCTAACAGAACTGAAAAAGGGGAGATGATGGGCATATCATTTTAGTGGAGAGAACTAGTAAGGAAAGCTAGAATCTGTCTTTTAATAGTTGACAGTTAATGTAGGCCCCTTAAGAAAAGATATAGAGCATAGAAGTAAGTGGTGTAAAATCAGGTATGGTGATTATCCCATGAAAACTCTGTGCTTTCCATGTTTGAAATATCTTGCCTATTTTTTGGTTGCTTTGACCTTGCCAAACACAAACATAGTAGTCATACTTTGTGTCTTTCTGGCTGGTGTTCTTAAATTTTTAAAGCTGATTGTTGGAAAGGAGCAGTTGTGCCTTTCTTTGTCCTAAATAGTTTCTCTTATGGTAGCTGTTTTTGTTAATATTTCTATATGAAATAAAGCTCAGCGAAGTGAAATAATGGTCTTAAAAAGTCTTTCTGAGTGTAACTGTAAAGGGTTCCTGAACATCAAATGAAAGTTACTGTACCATAGTTTGCAAAGATTTGACAGCCCTGACCCTTCTGGATATGTTCTGCTGTAGACCACAGCGCCAAATCAAAACATTTACAGCAAGAGTTTCTTGAAGTTTGGGAATGTTGTTGAACGAATGCTTTGCTAAATCCTATCAGGATGGGATCTTGCCTGGGCCCTGTTAACACAGGTGCATTATAAACCTTGGATGGTGTGCTGCTGCAGAAGGTATTTTAATACGAAGTGTTAGGAGACTGCAAATGCCTGCATCAAGTGCCTTTCAGTAAAAACAAGAGTTGGGTGATCCTAGCCTGACACAGTAACAGCAGGTTAATGATTTATGATAAATTACTATATTGTGGCTTGGTAGTGGGCAAACGTGGGCTTTTTGGAAAAAAGAAACGTGGTGTGAAATTTTAGTAAGATAAGTATTTTTTATTTTAAACATTTTTTTTCTTTTATTACTAGTGAGCTGAATTCAAAACTGCAAGACACCTTGGAACAAATAGAGGTAAGAACAAATGTATTGATGTTCAGCAACTGTTAGTATGTAATCTCTAGGTATTAGAGGTATCTAGTCTGATGTTGTTAGCAACTACAGAACATGCACATTTCTTTCAAATACTGTCTTTGGAATGCTATAGTCATTGCTATTCATGTGGATTTTTGTGCTGCAGTCAACCTAAATAACTGTATAATGTGTTCTCAAACTTATGAGCCTAGCTCAGTAATTGTGCCCATTGTAAGTGTTAAAGCAGTAACATGACGTACTGGAGCAAAGGTACACTTGCCGGATGATGAGGATGTACACTTTTAGAGCAAATTCTGTTCCTACTAAAATCGGGTAAAATATGCCAAGTCGGTTGGCAAAATCAATTCACGGCTACCTTAATGATCATATTCAGGATTTTTATTACTTGATAATTTATAGAAATATTTTTGACTAATTTACATCTGTGCATATGGGAGAAATGTAAGTCATCCTGGGGTTCATAGAGTGTTCTCTTTAAGTACATGCTCTAATGAATATAGACTCATATTCTGCTAATTAATATTTTAATAATTAGTCTTCTGAATAGTTGGGGACTTCAGCTTAAGTCCATTCCTTTTTTTTCTTTTCTTTCCCTTTCCTTGTAATTTAGGTTTTAACATTTGACTTTGCTTTTATATTCTGTTACAAATAAAATGCAAAGGGATATAATGGAAGGAGCCATTGAAAAAATATAGCTCAAAAGATTTATGTGCTCTGAGTTTAGGAGCTCTGCTCATGGGCAGTTTGACAGCCCTGTTTCTCCCTTTGTACAGCTGTTCTGCGTGAAATAAAAGAAAAATTATTTTCTTTTTTAATCAATATATGATTGAAATTCAGATTGCTGAGTAACCTTTTAAAGGAGTTTTTTAGCTTTAGGTTACTTGTACTTTTACGGTTTTGCTTAGGAAAAACCCCCACATATTTTCATATTTTCATAGAATCATAGAATACTTAGGGTTGGAAAGGACCTTAAGATCATCTAGTTCCAACCCCCCTGCCGTGGGCAGGGACACCTTATGCTAAATCATATCACCCAGGGCCTCGTTCAACCTGGTCTTGAACACTGCCAGGGATGGAGCATTCACAACCTCCCTGGGCAGCCCCCAGTGCCTCACCACTAACAGTAAAGAATTTCCTTCCTATATCCAATCTAAACTTCCCCTGTTTAAGTTTTAACCCGTTACCCCTTGTCTTGTCACTACAGTCTCTAATGAAGAGTCCCTCCCCAGCATCCCTATAGGCCCCCCTTTAGATACTGGAAGGCTGCTCTGAGGTCTCCACGCAGCCTTCTCTTCTCCAGGCTGAACAGCCCCAACTTCCTCAGTCCGTCTACATGCAGGTGGTGCTCCAGTCCCCTGATCATCCTCGTGGCCCTTCTCTGGACTTGTTCCAACAGTTCCATGTCCTTTTTATGTTGAGGACACCAGAACTGCACACAGTACTCCAGGTGAGGTCTCACAGGAGCAGAGTAGAGGGGCAGGATCACCTCCTTTGACCTGCTGGTCATGCTCCTTTTGATGCAGCCCAGGATACGGTTGGCTTTCTGGGCTGGGAGTGCACACTGAAGCCGGCTCATGTTCATTTTCTCATCACCAGCACCCCCAAGTCCTTCTCTTCAGGGCTGCTCTGAATCTCTTCTCTGCCCAACCTGTAGCTGTGCCTGGGATTGCTCCGACCCAGGTGTAGGACCTTGCACTTGGCATGGTTAAATTTCATGAGGTTGGCATCAGCCCACCTCACAAGCGTGTCAAGGTCCCTCTGGATGGCATTCCTTCCCTCCAGGGTATCAACTGAACCACACAGCTTGGTGTCATCGGCAAACTTGCTGAGGGCGCACTCAATCCCACTGTCCATGTCAGCGACAAAGATGTTGAACAAGACCGGTCCCAACACCGATCCCTGAGCGACACCACTCGTTACTGGTCTCCAGCTGGACGTTGAGCCATTGACCACAACTCTTTGTGTGTGGCCATCCAGCCAGTTCTTTATGCACCGAGTGGTCCATCCATCAAATTGATGTCTCTCCAATTTAGAGACAAGGATGTCATGTGGGACAGTGTCGAACGCTTTGCACAGGTCCAGGTAGATGACATCAACTGCTCTACCCCTGTCCATCAGTTCCGTAGCCCCATCATAGAAGGCCACCAAATTGGTCAGGCAGGATTTCCCCTTAGTGAAGCCATGCTGGCTGTCACCAAGCACCTTGTTGATTTTCATGTGCCTTAGCATGCCTTGCAGGAGAATCTGCTCCAAGATTTTGCCAGGCACAGAGGGGAGACTGACTGGTCTGTAGTTCCCTGGGTCATCCATTTTCCCCTTCTTGAAAATGGGGGTTATATTTCCCTTTTTCCAGTCATCGGGAGCTTCACCTGACTGCCATGATTTCTCAAATATGATGGTCAGCGGCTTCACAACTTCATTCGCCAGCTCCTTCAGGACCCACGGATGGATCTCATCAGGACCCACGTACTTGTGCACATTCAGATTTTTAAGATGGCCTCGAACCAGTTCCTCTCCTACAGTGGGCGTAATTTTGATTGTATTCTCGTGTCCTTTTTTGTGCTTAAAGAAAATACTGAACCACTTAAACAACACAGTAACACTCCCCTCTCCTCACCCCAACTGCAACAGCTTGTTCCCCCAATATCTAGAGTTAAAATTCATAAATCTTTCGTGACTTACGAAATAATTCATGAAAATTTTCCAGTGGAGTAAGTAAAAGTATGTAGAGGCAAACCCACCATTTCCTCTGGTTTCTGTTTGCAAGAGCAAAGCTACACTGCAAGATCATTAAACAATAAGAATTGAAATGGCTTTAGTGACTAGCAAAGAGAAAAAAATACCTGCTAGCTGTCTATATTATCATATATTGTGTTTGCTTTTTCATGCATTTTTGATTAATAATAACTAGAATTAGGCTGTGTATCTCTGTATATATTATGGTGTCTAAGTGATAATTGTGCTCTTAAGTTACATGGTCAAATTCTTGGAAGCTTTATTGGTTACTCATTAAGTATATCATCCCATTTTAGTGTTTTTTCATTCAGCGCACATAATAGGGGAACTTCATTTATTACAAAGCTGTTCAGTGTGCTCAGACACAGCTCTGATGGCAGAACTAGTAATTCTGTATGTGTGCTTACTTTCTTTTTTCTCCTTTGGTACTGATCATTGTGCTGGTATAGTACTCCATAAATTACTTATTTCACAATGAACTTTAAAGTCAGGTAGTGTTTATTCCATTTAACAGATGGCAGTGAGAGGGTTGAGAAGTCTGTAATTGAATTGCTTGTGCTGAAACACCAGGGGAGTATTTTCTTTCTCTGCAGATCTGGGTTTTTCTTAGGAGTGGAACAGACAAAGTTAGAAATCCCAGCTCTCCCATAGTGGGGTGCTAGCCTTTTGCAAAATATACATCACTTCAGAGAAGTAGTGTAGCTTTTAGTGTGTTTGTTCTTGGAAATGGTAGAACTGTTTGGCTCACAGAAATACAAGACTGAAGTATTTTAGGCTGCAAGAAGTAACATTTGAGTGCCTCAAAATAGTCCAGTAATGTACGGTCTTGGGTATTTTACAAGCATAATTATCAGATTGTGTAAATAAACATATTTTCCTCACTTGCTGTTGTTTAAGTAATGTATTACTTGGCCAGTTTTTATTAAGTGTTTTATTAAGTGTAATAGTATACAACTAATATACTTATATAATAAGTTTTATTAAGTGTAAATTAAGTTTAATAAAGTGTTTTATTAAGTGTAATAGCTTTCTTTTCTTTTCTTGATTTATATAGGAACAGTTGGATGTAGCACTCTCCAAAATATGCAAGAACTTTGATATCAGTCACTATACAAAAGTTCAGCAAGCTTACAGGCTACTTGGAAAAACACAGGTTAGTACTTATCTCCTGAGTAAGACACATAGTGAGTTATAGAGAGAGGATGACAGGGGAAAATGATTTTGCTGGTAGTATCTGAACCCTTTTATGTTACCATACTGTAATATTATGTAGTCTTAGATATTTTTGAAACAAGGATTGGAGGTCATGTTTATAATCTCCTGTATTCAGTGCTGAAAAAGACTTGCATTAAAAGATGATGGCATATGACAAATTGAATTTTACTATTTGTTATTCCTTCTTGTTTTTTTTTCAGACAGCAATGGACCAATTACACATGCACTTCACTCAAGCCATTCACAACACTGTGTTTCAAGTAGTCCTTGGATATGTGGAACTGTGCGCAGGAAACACAGACACAAAGTTCCAGAAGTTACAGTATAAAGACCTTTGTACAGTATGTATTCCTTGAATATATCTATAATTTTTAATCTGTTGTTAAGTGTACTTTATGTAAGTAGGGACTCAGTTATTAAAGTAACTCTGAAGCTACTATAGTTTCTTAATACAACTCATAGGCTAATTGAGAGATTGGATATTCACAACTTACTGCTGATTTTGATTGCATTAGATCTTAGCTCTTTGGCGTTAGTGTACATGCCATCTAAGTAAGTGTAAAGAAGTAAATTTTAGGATTCAAACAGGAGAATAACATTTCACAACCACCATGTCTTCAGTGTAATATGCTACTTTGGGACTACCACGTACTATGAATGCTGCTGTAACTTCCTTGAAATATACAGATTTTTTTCCTTTTAATATTTCATTACTCTCTTGGTAACAATCGGGTATTTAGGGACAGGCTGCAGATGCGAATTTTTGGTCTCTATTGCTGACCATGCTTGTCAGTGTTAGTTGTGAACTATTGCAGTACATTTGTGAAATCAGAGTGCTGAATAGGCAGGACTATCACAGCAATTCCATATCTAACTTCCCATAGAAAAAATACCAACAGATTTTAACCTCCTGCATTCAGTTGTCAGGGATTAATTTGCTTAAGACTAAAATATGAGCCTTCTTTTTCTGTCTAGTTCCAGTGAGAACCCTCTTCAATCTGTCTAAACTGTTAAGACAGGATGCTCTTAACGTATTAAGTGGTTATGGAGTACTCACTCTAATTAAACAATGGAAGTAATATAAAATCAGTGTTCCTTTTGGGGCAGATCTCCTGTTGTGTGTTTCTAAAAGTCTTTCTAAATGAAATCAGTCAGCTCTTTCCTATTTTCCTGGGGGAATATAAAGAGTTTTTCTTTGGTTTACCTTTTTGTGTCTTTTCTGGAAGTCAGGTACTGCATTTTATAATAATGTGGTGGGGTTTCTTTTGTGTGTGTGTGTTTTGGTGTTTTTTTTTTTAAGAATAATGTTTTCAGTAATTCTTGGGTATTTATGTAGCTTATGTGCCTGTGCACTGTAAGTCACTGTTTCCTTGTTAAGGATTTCTTTTCCTAGCAACATGCCATGCTATTAACTCTTGCATCCTTTCACCTTTTGAATACTCTAGAGCAAGAAGGAGTTCAGCTGCTTCATCTTCAAGTTTTGATTTTCTTTCTTCTAATATAAGTTCAGAGAAATTCAGTTATTTCCGTGGTCTAAATGGAAGTAACTTGGTAAATACCAAGCAATCCTTTCATCCTGGCTACCTGGAAGCCAATATGTCTCTTCAAGTATAGTGATCTGCACAACTGAAGTTTGATTTTATACCTACTAAGCCCCTGAAATACAGTTAGAGTAACATTGCCTGATGAGTTGGCAGAGAAAATGGTTGAAACAGCAGTTGAAATGGCAGGACAACTTGCTGTTTAAATGCTAAACTTATTACCCTATTCTGTTCCATTGTCAGCAAAGATTTGTTGTACCTGAGATTAAAATGTCTCAAAAATGCAGTCTCTAATGTGTATCAACTCTCTAATTAGAGGGTGTGTTAGAAAAAAGTAGTGTTCTCAATTGTTACTTTTCTGTACAACTTGACCTTTTTTCTGTTTTTGTTAATTTGTCCAGGGTCTCTGATTTATATTCCTAAGGCAGTTCTGATTTGTTAGGTAACAGAACCATAGTAATGATTCATTAAAAAAAAAGGGCAAGCAAACTGAAAAGACATATTAATATGCAGCCCCCAGATACTTTTGCTAGTGACATCTATTAATGCTGAAGAATAGGTTTTTTGAGTTCTTAATTATAAGCAGAGTGTAGGAGAATATGGCTTAGATGGTATATGCTACTGACAGGATCATTATTTAAGCTTAGGAAGCCAGAGAACATGAATAAATAGAAAATAAAGGCATGCAGTTTATAATTTTTTTTAACCTGAAAGCTGAAAAATAGGAGGGATGTAAGTGATGCATGTGCATTTGCAAAGAAATCTGTCCAGTCTAATGTTATTCTCCAACAAATGTACTAGTTAAGCTTATTAAAGTTTTATTGCAATTTGTTGCTCAGGAAGGACATACGGTGTTTAGAACACTGCAGGTAACATCATTGGATGAGGATGCAATTCAGAGAGAATTGCTTGCTTTGATTAGGGTTTGCTCTCCAGAGAATCTGTGGTTGATAATTTTGGTGGCTATGTGGGCATCACTGTTGCAGAAGCTGTTACTGTTTTTAAAGAGTTTTGTTGTAACTCTAATGCCAAAGCTTTCGTATCATTTTGGATATTCATTTTTCGATTAGCAAGTAGTACCGCATGGTAAAAGCTAACTAGCCTTGCAGAAGTCAAATGTGGGTGCTGAAGCAGCAGTAGGAAATTGTGAACTGTTATCTACTACAGTGTTAGTTTGACATTCCAGACTTCTCTAAGAACCTTTAAATAATAATGTAATTGAAATCACACTTGCGCAGCTGGACTTTGCCCTTGTTTATAAACTGTGAGGCTGTGATTCTTCACAGTAGGTGAGATGAGGGTGACTTACCATTGCCACTCAGATAAGCAGTATATTTTAGGGTCTTTTCTTCATTCAGCAAAACCCTTTCTCAAATTCATCCCTTTACCTGACAACCTCATCACAGATATTTCTACTGCATATCTATCTCTCTGATATCTAATGAATATCTTAAATTAGAGTTGGCTCTTTGGAGCAGGGTGGATTGTGGAGGTAGGACAGCTGCCATCTAAGTTTGTTTGTTTATTTTAAAACTGAATTATTTATACAGCATTCAATCCATGAGGCATCAGGCAGGATGGCTGCTATGTACTACTGAAGTACAAGTATATATACCATGGAACTGATACAGTGTCTGCATGTCACAGGGGTGGCTGCATTCCTCTTTGATAGTAAGAGGTGCTCATCATTAGACAGTGTGGTGTTACTTCTGTGTCTGCCTTGCTGTTCCATAAATTTAAGATGTGGTTACCATGTAGGCTTATTGAAAAGGAAAAAAGAGAGAAAAAATAGTTGCTAACGAATAAACTTTGCACTTTTAGACAGCATTTGATCAGTTGACTAAAATCAGGCATCAGCTCTCAAATACTGTTGAAAATGAAGCCGATATGTCAGGCACCTCAGCTGTATGAATATGGAAGTTTTTGTTATTATTTTTTTTTATTATTTTGCAAAACAAGAATACAATTGTTAAGTTTCACAACATTATTTTGTTTTTCTGTAGCATATTACGTCAGATAGCTACATTCCGTGCCTTGCTGATCTCTGTAAAGCCCTCTGGGAAGTCATGCTCAGTTACTACCGAACGATGCAGTGGCATGAGAGTCATGACCAAGATGAGGTAGCAGCTGTATCATCTGGTAAGAAACTGTTCTGGATGTGAAACTTACAGTAATTGAAATAACTTTTCTTGTCTTGAGTTGTTAATTTGTATGTCAGTACCTTTGTGGTCTTGACTCAGTGCCTTCCACATTATTGCCTATAATGTGCAGTGAGGACTTAAATACTCGCTGGATTTTTGTAGTCTTCAGTGTAAGGTTAATTTTAAAATGAATATATGTATGTGGCATTATGCAGATATAAACAGTTTTATTTTAAATACTGCTTATTGTTGAGTGGAAGTCAGGTGTGGTAGATGACTACAAAATCTGAGGATTTTTTCCCTTTAATATAGAACCAAAGTGAAAGTCCAGATTTTTTGATCAATGTTGAAATTTTCACTGCATATTAAGTTTAGTAGATTAGGATCCTGGATTGTGTACTAGGAAAGGTAACTGAAAAAACAGGAAATGAATCTGTTGCAAATCCGTTGTTGTGATTTTTAGGAATCACAGGATTTTTAGTGAATCCATTATAAGTTGCTGTCACAATTTCCTTGATACCCTTACAGGAAAAGGCAAATATTTTATCTTAGAGTATAATTTTGATTTATTATTGTTGTCCTAGTTGATATTTTTAGGACAGGAGCACTAAACCTTCATCTATTGTCTGCTGTCCCCACTAACCCAAGATGCTTGTGGCTGGCAGAGAGCAGAGTGTGAAATTTATAGTATTAAGATTTATGCAAAGCTCCCATTTATTGGAATCAGATAGGTCTGCTACTTTCAGCCGAAGGATGAAGGCTATGGGATTGCTGCTGAAGTTATTCATCCTTGCCTGATTTGCATAAAACTTGTACCCTTTATGTTAGATAATAAGAAGAAAGGGGAAAAGATAAGAAAAAAAGGGAAAACAATTGGAAATAGAAGTAAAGAATAGATAGTGGAACACTGCTTCCTACAATGTGTTGAAATCCAACATTTCTGTCACAATCAGATTTATTACAGAGCTTCAGTCTTAAAAAGAATGTAATTTATGCTCATTAACATTGTCTTCCTACTTTAAATTTGAAAAGTCAATGAAAGTATTTTCTTCAGTGTCCTTCCCATATTGTGTGTAATCTTAAAAAAATAAAAAAAGAGTGGATTTGTTGAAACTGATATTTGAGATGGAGCTTTTTATAAGTCTATCGGAATTAAAATTCAGAGTGGAAATATTTGATTTTAGGATGCACCATATGAAGGAAGATTCTGAGGTTTTGAGTGGATTGCTTATTCTCAGTAATATTTATTTTTAAATTTAAAATCATTTCAGATAATTGCATTTCATTCTCTTCATAATGTTGTGATCTTTGTATGTGTAAAATAAAGCAGGTTAAAGAAGGTATCATAAAGAGTTTATTGCATGAAAACATTATCACAGTAGTAGACTACTTGCTCAGCTCCAGATGTAATTTTAAAAATAGGTCCCTTTGGTCTGGTTACTTGTGATATCCTGAAGAAAGAAAATCATTTGCACTGCAAAGTCATTTAAAGGAACCATTAAGCCTAATAAAGTGGTATGTTCAGACACATGAGTAGTTTTAAATGCATTGATTTTTAAATGCATGCCAGCGTATTTTGGTATGTTTACTACTAATCCAGTAAATCTTCTGTCACTCATTTTTTAAGTTTCTGGAAATGTGGCTTAGCTGTAATATACACCCAGAATATATTTGTGCTACTGAATCATTGTTTCAAATGCCTCAGTAATGATAAAGCACCCGAAAGGGAATTTCACAAGTATAATTTAATTTCAGAGGAGCTATAAATATCTGCCAGATACCTGTTTTTTCTAAAAGTCATTGCTTATGCTGTAATAATTATTAAACCTGTATATGGAAATATCATTTTATATTTATCAATTTAATAGCTTTTTAAAGCCAAAGAGCAGAATTCCTGTAGAAAGGCAGGTATCTCAGAAGGAACCATGGATGCAGTTCAGAAGATTATGCTAAAATTGTTCCCTCAATTAAACCCCAGTATTTTTCTCTCATTGTGCCAGTTAATGTTAGCACCTTAGTACCTTAAATGGGGCAAGGGACTCTTGACCTTAGGGCACAAACCCAGCTGTAGAAGTAAGAAGCTGGGCCTAGGTGTGAGTTAGATAGCTCTATTTTAGTAGTGAAGCTTATCCAAAAGAAGTCCTGCATGGATTAAGAAAAGGAGGTTGCACTTCATCTAGATCGTGTGTTGTGTATTTGTGATTATTAATGCCTGTTACAGATGTTAAAATGTACTTTACATAATTGCTCTTCTCTGTTTCTGAGGAAAGGGGTGTGCCTGATTTATATTGTTAATTATTCTGTTTATTTGTTTTCTGGTTTGTTTTTTTTTCCCCTAGAATTGAGTTCAGAATTTGCAGTTGTTCTTTCAGATACAGTGTGGACTGGTATTTGGGGATTACTGTCATTTAAGTTAAAAAAAAAACCCTTATTTGGAATAAACTAAATAGAGACAGATAACTAGATATAAATGTAATCCTAGAAATTTTTAAAGCATGAGACAGTTTTTAGTACCTTTCATGAAAGAGGAAATACTGATGAGATTAGTTTGCTGAAATGTTATAACAGAGGAGCAGTAAGATCACAGTGAAATGAATTGATAATTTTATGAATCATCAATAATAACACTTAACTAATTGCTCTAATATATCACTGGGAAGATATAATTAAGTGTTCATATGTAGGACTTTTTTAGTCATACTTAAAATAAAATTAGTGAACTAAAAGTATCAACTCCATAGCATGAAATTAATTCTATGTCACATGTAGTGAGCTGCTACTTAGTGTGATTTTGGCGTTTGTATCTAAAACAGCAAATTACTGTGGTATGCGTTTTCATCCGTGAAAATAAATGGTTTACTGTAACATTTTCCCTCGCACTGTTGGTCATGGTCAAAGCATTGTTTCATCGTTTCTGTTTGTAGTGTAGAATCAAATTAAAAAATGAGTTTTCATGGACCTGTCGGGTCATTTTGTCTTCCCTGCTTAAAGCAAAGTGAACTTAAAAGTCACATTGGTTTGTGTGAGGCCCTATCTGGTTCAGCTGGATTTTCACGTACCATAAAATTTACTGTGATGTTAATGTAATTCACATGCACTCCTCAGACACTAACTTAACAGAAGAGCTGAAACTCAGCAGTAAAATGATCACTATAGCTTTTAAGTTTCTGATTTCAGTAGTGTAATTGTAGTGGTAGAAGTTTCTAACAACTGCAATAGCTGTAATAGATTCAATAAAAAACAAGAAGAAAATGATGCAAGATGTAAATTTAATTTCAACACTTTTAATTTTCAAAACATTCCATTTATAATACTGCATAAATTCTCTGAAGACCTGCTTGGTGTTCAAAGAATGAAGAAGATAGAGGACAGTGATTTGATTGATTTCTTTTTTCTTTTTTTTTATTTTTTTTTAATCTCTGCCTAGCAAGGATTAAACAAAAACCTTTTGTTGTGGCTGAAGACTGATTTTATGATTTTTGGAGAAATACTAAGAAACCTGAAACATTACTGTATTTAAATTGGGCATCCAGAAGAATAACTTCTTATTTTTATGTGAAATTATGAGTATTTATCTATTTTGCTACCTAATCCAAATTCTTCAGCCTGATTCTCAAGGAAATTAATTATCCTAAATTCTTACGTTTGCACTGGTGGTATCAGTGCAGTTCATTCAAAGACTCTGGAAACAAGACCTCTTAGTGTGACTGGCCATAAACCAGGAGCACCAGGAGATCGCCAGAGACAATACTGCATGGATTTTTATTGAGCACTAGCATCCATATGACTCTCTCCAACCATTCCTTCATAAACAGCAGTTCATGAAGACAAGGGCTATGGTCTTTATCTTGAGAATAGTTCAAAGGTTTATTAGGTGACTTGTTTAGGCTTGGCTTCACTCTGCAGCAGTACAGAAGAGAGGAGGTGGCAGAAACTCCTAAAGAGCGTGCAATTGTTAAGATAGCTGCTTTTGTTTACTTGTACAGTCAGAGAAAGGATACAGATCTGCTTAGTGTTTCCCTAGTTGAATTCTTATTTCTGTTTGTATTTTGTTTAATATTCCATGATAAATCACTTTTGACAATGCACTTGTGTTGTTAACAAAATTTTTTTGGCCCTGTCAAATGGGCTTCTTTATGGTTCTGGAGTTTTCCTTAGTAGATAGCAAAATTAGAAGTTATTTTTCTTCTCAGTAGCTGGTACAGTGCTGTTTTGGCTTTAGTCTGAGAACAATGCTGATAACACACCGATGTTTTAGTTGTTGCTAAGTAATGCTTACCCTGATCAAGGACTTCTCAGTTTCTCGTGCTCTGCCAGTGAGGAGGGACACAATGTTATAATTTCGTTGTTCTTTATGGTACTGGTTCATGACACGATAGAATCGCTGGTCGCGAAACAGATCTGGTGTGTGTGCTCAGCATTGTCGTCACCTCTGTACTTCGGGAGCCATCTAGAGGGAACTATTCATAATTACACCTTTTGCCATTTCTCCACCGGGGACGGGGTTTGGAGGTAAAGCGGGGGAAGAGTAAGCAAGCGGCTGCCTGGTACTTAGTTGCTGGCTAGGATTTAAAGTACAATAACATGAAAAATTGCTGCTGTCTCTGAGGAAAGCCAGGAGGCTTTTGGGGAAAAAAATATGAAGCTTAGTCATTAAGAACTGCCAAGGTCAGTCTGGGTTAGCTCTCTCAGTGGTCCTGGTACCATATTACCATCTAAGGAACACTGTTGTAACAGGGATTCAGTTTGCTGGTGACAGTTTTGCCCTTGCTCGTTTTGGGTGGCCATGTAAAATCCTGTCCCTGCGTTGATGAGATCGGCTCATGAATGAAAAGCTTCTGGAGATGCACCTGAGCCATCTGTCAGCATCACACAGATTAACAGCAGAATGTGTTTCACAGCCTTTGTGCTGTCTCCCTGGGTAGAAGCTGCGTGTGATCCCTCTGAGGCAGTTTGGTCCATGGCCTTGTATTGCTTCTGAATTCCTTGTTAATGCTAGGAAGATTTGCCCCCCCCCCCCCCCCCCCAGTGTGTTCCACAAGTTAGTGCTGACCACGACACTACTGCTAGTCACTGAGGATTACTCTTACTTCCCTGTGTGCATTGTAGCACTGATGCACCTACCTGGTCATGAAGCCAACAGGTTAAAAAACAACCTAAGCCAACAATGTTAGACATGCCCTTTTTCTCTCCAGGTAGGCCCAAATTATAGATAGGGACTGTTTTTCTCATGATATCGTTAGCAACTGCTTTAATTTATTTGTTTATTTAGTTTTCTTTAAGTCCCTCTCTGTGTTCCTGGAGTATCTGGACTTTGTACTTCCTGTGACTTGCAGGCAGCTGTGGGGAGACTTCCTCACATGTGTGCAAAATGATAGTCTGGGCCTCAGGGAAGGTTTTGAAAGGAAATTTTGGGATCAGGAGTAAGGGAAAGAGATGGGTTTGAGTTCGGAGCCTGTGTGTGATAGAGAGATGAGACCAGATGGGCTAGGAACAAGGGAGTGAGTAGTCCACTAAAGTACTGAAAACTAGCTGAAGGTTTCAGAAGGGATGGAAAGACAGGTCTGAGCTGCATGGCAATGCTGGGATTCTAAAGACATTCTTGATTCTTCAGCAACCACTTGAACGATAGGGTGGAAGGAGGACTGTATGATTTGTAATATTCTGGTGTAATATTCTATGTGAATCTTTATCTTTTGTGTAAAATCACTAGATGGTTTGGGCTTTAAAGGTCATGCATAGTTTTTCTTCTTGACAAAAGCAGCAGAGTTTTCTTATCATGGGGTAAGTTTGTATGTTTAGTCCGGGTAAGACAGAGCTCTCCTGTGATCAGTCGTTGGCCGTGAAGCAAATTGTGTGACAATGGGCCATGACAGACTGCAAGCATAACCACAACTGTATGCTCACAGACTGCATGTAGAAATGTTACCTTCTCTTTTTTTTTTTTTAAATGAAAATAAATATTTCCTCCACGGGGAGAGAAAGGGCCACATACAGAAGTTTACCGTGCATTACAGTGCTTTCTTGGAAAGTGGTTCACCACTGTGGGAATGAAGGTTTTGGAGTTAAATAATTGGGAGGAGTGAAAAACGCCTAATTATATGATTGACATTATTTTGTGCATAAACACAGATTAGTATGAGAGGAGAAAAAAAGAAAAACACATACTATGTTGTTTGCATAGCTCATGGGAAGGGTTTCAGTATTTTTCTTCCTGTTGCAGACAGAATTTACTGGGGCAGAAAGTTAAGAATCTTCTGAACTTTTCAAGTTCATGATTCTTGTCTACAAAGGTAGAATATCTTATTTTGTAGAGGGTGAACAGTGCTCACTTCAGCATTCAACTTTATCTTTTGTGTTTGAAATACCATTATCCGTTGCTCTGGGTTTTTTTAAAACTTTTATTAAATGGGGTATCTCATTTACATAAAAGCAGTCAGAAGCTCTTCTGGTCTGCATTTGCATGTACTATTTATATTGGCTTTATTTGTTTCCTCTCAAAAGTGTAAGGCATTGCAGCTCTCCTGGATTTTTACATAATGGATGATACGAGAATAGCTAAGGCAGAAGTTTCATTAGGGGTAGAAAAGTAGGATACATTTCAAGGCTTTTGGAAATATTGACAGTACCTTTTACCTTCAGTTTCAGATGGTGACAATGTGGTTGGAACGGAAGAGAACAGTTTTGACCGCAGCTATGTAAAAAAGAAATTGGAACATGGCCTTTCACGAATATGGCAGGTATGTTTTGTGGGTTTTGATTTTTTTTTTTTTTTTTTGTCCTCATCTCCCGTTTCCCCCCATAATATTTATCTCCCTGCCTCCCCCATATACAGTTGTATTTATAACATATAAATATATATATTACATGTATATATATAAATATGTAACATATAAGTATATATATTTATATAAATATACAGTTATATTTGTATTGATTTCTTAAAGAAATCTCTGCAGGGATTTTTATTTTTATGTGATTTGATTTGAGCTAAATATATCAAAACAATGGAAATATGATTTCCATGGCTCAGTAACTACTTAGTCTCTATGCTTACAAACTCAGTCAGGATGCTAAAACATAGTAACAGAATTTTCATGCTGATTACACTTCTCCCAGCCTGCGTGCTGCCTCACGATCTATTCTCTCCTAATGGGCTTTTCTCTGCTAGCACAGTCATACGGCTTTATGTTTCTGGTATAACCATAGCTGTGGAGAACCTGAAGTCTTGTGAACCTGCCTGCTTTCACAGTATTCCTCCTCTGACTGCTGGCTCAGTTTGATGTTCAGTGAGACCCCAAATGTATGATGAAAAAGCTGTAAACATGGCTGAGTTGTAATCTGGAGTTCTGTTTTTGCAATGAAAACAAAGCCTTTAGGATTGACCTCATGTTCAGAGTGTTAAAGAAACTGTTTATAATAATATTTTAGAAGATCAATGAGAAATCTTCCATGTTACAGAAAAATACAATTCTACTCTAAATGTCAAGAAGTTGTGACAAACAAAAAAGTTATAAGACAAACAAAAAGTTATAAGGCAAACAAAAAAGTGCTGATAAACCAGGCATCTGAGCCTTCACCTTTTGTCTTCAGTGTATTAAGTATACAAAAACTTGCTTGTGTTTTGTAGGATGTTCAACTGAAAGTGAAAACTTATCTTCTAGGAACGGATCTGTCTAACTTCAAATATGACGACTTCATATTTGTGCTTGATGTTATCAGCAGGTATACTGATGTGGTCATAAAAGCGCTTAATACATGTGCACAAATTTGAACTCTGATAAGTCAGCACAGTTAATTAAGGCAGATACTTAAATTCAGGTGCCAATTTTGTTCACATTTACTGATAGTTCTAAGAGCACTTCTTTATATGGGAGTTTATGAGGATGTCTTTGGGAGGAGTAGCATAGATTGCTGCTGAAATACTGCTTAAGTGTGGTATGATTTCAGTATTGTGCAGATTTGACAATTTTGATGGTGCTAAAAGCTTTTAAAGGGGTTTTGTCATGAGCAATAAAATACTGTAGTAGTACTGCTAACCTGTACAGTATTATAACCATCTGGTTTGATAATAAAACAATGGATTCAGATGGTGAGCTGTACAGCATTCCCAGCATAATGGGATCTCAAAAGATACTTATTTTGCTTGTGGCTCTTTGTGTGTATGGGACATTATGGTAGGATTTGGAAGCAAATGAGACATGGACTTTTGTGGAATGAATGAAGTGTTTGCAACTTAACATTGGTGCTCTGCTTCTAAGGAGAGAGATATATGCTCATGGTAATGATTGAGACTTGTAATTCACATTGAAACAGCAGTATTAATAAATAAACATTTCTAAACTTTTATTGTTATAGGCTGATGCAAGTTGGAGAAGAATTTTGTGGCAGTAAGTCTGAAGTTTTGCAAGAATCTATCAGAAAGCAGAGTGTTAACTATTTCAAAACATATCACAGGTGAGACTACTAAGTGTGCACTGAATGAATCTAATGGCATCTTTTTTTGTTGTTGGTTTCAATTTTCAATACTTCATAAAGTAATTCCACTGCATAATGTTCCTGCACTGAGGTTAGCAGATTGTAGAATGTTACATGATGAGACTAGGGCTCTGGATCTGGAAAAAGGGAGAGGGTGGAGAAGCCTTTGCTTTCACTATGGTTGTGGAAAACTCTAGTTCTGCAGCAGGTAAGCCAGATAAAAATGAAAAACTTCTTATGTAAAATTTTAGTATTTTTTTCAGGCTACCTCTTAAGCTGTCTCCTGGGATCCTGAGGATGAATTCCTCTGAAGTCCATACTTCCTACCAAAATTGTTACTAGTTTTTCTATACCATTACATATAATGAGCTAATCATAGAATAGTTAAGGTTGGAAAGGACCTTAAGATCATATAGTTCCAGCCCCCCCTCCCATGGGCAGAGACATGTGGGCCTATGAAACTTTTTTTTAATACACAGTTTTATCTTGTATCAGATGAGGTGTTCAGAACTGAGTTCATCCTTTTGAGTCATGTTTTCATGTTTTTTTTTCATTGGCATTGTCTAATTATGTTTCAGTCTACTATCATATCTGAGGCCAGTCATACATGCTGTCATGTGCAGACAGTCTCTGGCCTCAGATATGATATATGACTATGACAGCTTCAGGACTTCTCTGTCACTTTAATTGTCTTGATTTTCCAAATGTTTTGTTTTAGAGGGCTGACAGCTCTTTTATTCTAGTTATCTAGCATTCATCTTTTTTTCTGGGTGAAAAGATGGGAGATACGGGAAGAAATATAGTGTTCCTTGCGCTAAGAAATTCTTACTATCCCAGTCTTGATCTGTTAACCGTTTGTTGTATCGATAAAGTATAAACATTAAAACAGGAGAACATGAACAGTGTCTAAATTCAGAAGCTGAGAATGTGGTTTGGAATTTCTTCCAGCTTTGGTAGTTTGTAGCTGGAATTCCTTTTTGGACATCTGACGAAGACATCAGTTCCAGCTGTCTGAAAAGCTTGAGCCTTAATCAGATGCACGTTATGTCTTGTCAGGAGATATGTTGGTTAAGATGCCGCCCACCTGCCTTTAGCTGTTGAAAGCCTTTCTGATTCCTGATTTGGAAACTGACCTTGCAGCTCTAGGTTCAGAAGAGCTGTGTTGGTCTACCTAACCATTTTTTACTACACTGACTTAACTGTGTAACACTTTATTTGGTTAAGTAAATATTGTTTTGACCATCATGATTTTGCTTAATTAATCATAGACTAATTTTCTGAATTATCTTTGAGTAAAATAAAGGCTAAGAAACATTGATGGAATATATATAGAAATAATTTTTTTAAATAATTTGTGTTTTTATTTAAGTAATATTTCTTGGAATCTTGTGAAAAGAAAAGGAAATGTATGATTCAGATTATGGGAACCTTTTAATACTTTTTACATGTTTTATGCTGTGTGGTTATTGTAAAGATTAATTGGCTGATGTTTTTGTCCTCAGAAGGGAAAATACAAAAAACCCTCTCTCCCAGCTCTATCCCTTAGGCTGATTTACATAAAAGCTTTAAGCATCTTGCATTTTCAGATCAAGCTAATGTGGCTTTCAGTTCCCCTGTGTGTTTAATTGGGGGTGGTGGGGTGGGGGAAAGCTAGGGCTTTTAAAGATTCATTAGTACATAAAAGCTACCTAGAGCGGAAATGCTCAGAGCCCAGGAGTAATCAGTTCTTTGATCGTGTAATTTGACATGAGCTGCCATTCTGGAGTTATTTAAAAGACATGTAGATGTGGCACTTAGGGACATGGTTTAGTGGTGGACTTGGCAATGGTCAACATAATGGAACATAATTGGACTCTATGACCTTAAAGGTATTTTCCAGCCTAAACAATTCTGTGATTCTGTGATTCAGTGTGTGGTTTCCTGGGCAGCATGGTGTTTTAGAGAGCTAACACAGAGAAAGCATTCAAAGGAACTGGTTATGCCATTCAGAAAGCGTAGAAGAGAGTGCAATACTAGAGCATACATGAAGCCGTTCTTGAGTAAAAATTGATTACTTTGAACAATTAGAATGGACTTTTGGCGGAGAACATCAGGAGACAATTTTTGGAATGCAGTTTACTTTTTGTGATGGTGCATTTGTAAAAAGGTGTGTCTGATCAAAGCTTCTCAGAGAACAAATGAGTGCATCAGATCTTCTGTGTGTGCTGCTTTCTAGTCTTGCATGCTTGTGAAAATGAAGATCATTTGTTCAAGTACTTTGTCAGAGCCTTGAATTCAGATTTGAAATGATAAAAAAAATGGTACTGTCTGGCTTTTAAATACTTCCTTTTCTAAAACTCTTTCTCTTCAGTCTTTCTCTAATCTTTCTTTAATCTGTATCAGTGGTTTTCACAGCATTCCTGTTATTGTTGGCTTTACTGTGAAATTTGCAACTACATGTATTCAGTGCGTTGAAAATAGCACTTGAGGTATGTTTGCATTTAACTGGCAAATTTTAATAGACACAGCAAACTGTGGCCATAATTCAACACATTACTCATCTCTTTGAGGCAAGAAAATTTTAACTGCAGTGGTGATTGTAGTTTGGTATTGAAATAGAGGTATTTCTAGACTATTTTACCACCTAATTAGAAACCCAGTGAATAATTTACAGACTGCTACTTATTAAGCAATAAAATATACCATATAGTAAGAAGAAAATATACAGCAGTGTGACCTCAATAAGCGCTTGTTGCTGTCTTTTCCTATGAGTTCCTGCTTATAGGCAAAAAAATTTTCTTTATTAAAGGTAGTTCTGCTTATGTCCGAATGGTGGCTTTTCTAATTAAAAATATAACAGAAACCATGCAGAGATATAATAGCTTGATTATGGTTCTCTAATATGTTTTCTATATTAGCACCAAGGTAAAGTTAAGCTATAAAGAAAAATATAGTTTAGGAGATTAATAGCCATTCTTCTTCTCTGGAAAGTTGAGATGTCTGTAGAACATCAGTTCTTTCTACTTCCCTTTGCTACCTGTTGGCTTCAGTGTGTTTGAAAAGAAGCATCTGTCTTGAGTGGGCTCACAGATGCTTTTGTACTGCTACCAGAGTGTTTATGTATATATTACATTGTTTTCTACAGTATTCAATGAAGAAAAAAAGTCCAGTATTACTGCATAAAATCATAAATGTTCCTCTATACTCTTAAATTGTTTGACAAAAAAGTTTGTTTCCAAATTTTGGAGATTGGCATTCTTAGAGAATTTCTTCAGAAGTGTCATAAAATATACCCTCTATTAGTAACCACAGGTTTTAGGTGGTCTGTCAGTTGAAAGAATGAGTTAAATATCTGTTTTCAAGTGTGACTTCTTATACAGAACACCTTCTTTGAAGGTGTTTTTCACTGAGCAAGTTAAATAATTGTCTGCTTCCTTTATTACTCTTGCTGTCAGTTAAGAGTGTTAATTTGTTGTATTTCAGAACTCGTCTTGAAGAATTAAGAATGTTTTTGGAGAATGAGACCTGGGAACTTTGTCCTGTTAAATCAAGCTTTAGTATTCTGCAGCTTCATGTACGTTCTATGAATAACACATAAAAATGTATTAATACTTTAATAGCTAAGAGTCTGGGTGTTCTGAGAAGTAGTAAGATCCATGAACCACTGTGGAAATGTTTTTAACAGCTGCTAAAACTCCCTGTATTTCACTTTATGATGTTGGAAACTTAAGATTCAAATGGCATAGTTTCAGACAGGTGTAAATTTACAGAAGATGCTGGAGTTGTAAGCATAATATTACCCTTTATTTTTCATGTTTTAATGAGCTGTTATTGTGTCAGTTTTCCATTTCTGAATTATTTATCTGAGAGGAAGATGCAGAAACTAGTCATGATTATTTACTAGCTTGTACCAATTTTGGCATCTGTTTTGGGAAACATGGGTCACACCGGCTCGTTCGGAAAAAAAAAGTTAATTCTTCTGTGGTGAAGTGCAACTGAAAGCAAGTAATTGGTGTGTTCACCTGCTGTTCTAAACTGATTTTTATGAAGTTTAGCACATGGTGGGTGAATTCCACTTGTTTTGCCAAATGAAATGTGGGTGCCTATGATTAAATCTATCACTAAAATGCA
Source organism: Pezoporus flaviventris (assembly GCF_033815535.1). NCBI lineage: Eukaryota > Metazoa > Chordata > Aves > Psittaciformes > Psittacidae > Pezoporus > Pezoporus flaviventris. The sequence goes on from NW_026892595.1 coordinate 16,633,377, forward strand.
AAGATGGATATAGCTGAGCAATCTCAAGCAAAGATAACTTACAGCTTCTGTAGAGTTAACTGCAAAAGTAAGCGGCTACCGGGGCAGTAATTGTATGGAGGGAAAAGGAAGGAGGACCTTTAGTAGCATCCAGAATCAAAAGAAATAAAATTTTTAATAGATAAATGTGATTATAAATCCATCCAGGTGGCTGCTCTCTTTTCCCAGGTAACAGGTGATGGGACAAGAGGTAACAGCCTCAAGCTGTGCCAGGGAAGGTTTAGACTGCATAATAGGAAAAATTTCTTCACTGAAGGGGTGATCAGGTGTTAGAACAGGCTGCCCAAGAAAGTGGTGGAATCGCTGTCCCTGGAAGTGTTCAAAATCTGTGTAGAAAAGGCCCTCAGTGGTATGGTTTAGTGGTGGTCTTGGCAGTGCTGAAGTAATGGTTGGACTGGATAAACATTTTTTCCAACCTAGTTGATGCTGTGATTCTATACATACTATTCAAGGGACAGGAGCAGCAGAAAATGGCGGAAAGTAATATTCATTTAAACAAACAGAAACCTACACTGCTGTATACATTTTGATCTTTAAGCCTTTAGGTAAATGATAGCATATATTTTGCCATTTATGAAGATCAGTAGCTAGAGTTTAATAGATAAAAACAGTACATCAGCTGAGAGAAGTCAAGGTTTTTAGAAAAAAAGGTATCTAAAATCATACCTTATGTGTTCAGTGTGTATATTTTCAAGTCTCTGCACTTACCCAGTCATCATTAACTTCATGTGCAGTGGGTTTGAGAAATAATATATTTTGAAAAGAACTTTGTAAAACTAAAATATTTAGAAAACAAATTCAGCTTTAGTAAATTACAAGGTAACTTGTGCAAAGAATACATTTTTGAATAGAATTTAGGACTTGTTTTATCTCCTAATTTTTGTGAAATAAAAACCCATGTAATTGGGGTTTTCGCCTTGTTTTAGACAGTGAATACTTTCAGATGCAGGAGGTGTATTGCATGCCATAGCCAAAAACTGCAAAAATTAGGAAGGTGAGCAGTGTAAGGTTGCCAATTTCAAGGTTAACTTGAGCCAGCATGAAAAGCATGTTTAAATATACAGCAAGCTTTGGATAAAAGTTTTCCTGTCACAGTAGTTGCTCACAAAATTTGTTTTTATGCTCTGTTTTTATGGAACTGGAGTAATAATACTACAACTGTCTTGTTGGTGATTAAAATTGTACTTTATTTCTATTAATAGGAATTTAAGTTCATGGAGCAGTCACGTTCCCCCTCTGTGTCACCTAGCAAGCAGCCTGCTTCAGCAATTTCAACAGCAGTAACATTATTTGAGCAGTACTGTAATGGAGGAAACCCATTTGAAATCCAGGCTGACAGCAAGGATGATGAGACAGAAGATGTCTTAGCTTCCAATGGGGTATGAAGTGTTTCAGGAAAAAAAAACAACAACAAAACAGAAAAGCAAATCTTGTGCTCAGTAAATGATTTCTTTTGTGTGTCAGTAATGGCAAAATGCCTTAGGACAAGGATCAGTTAACTGCAGTAATTTGTAAAATCTCAAGCCACTTTATTCCTGTAATTATGTAAGTTCTTTTGCTTTTAACAATGCTAGAAAGCCAGGTTTCCTGTTCAAAGTGTAGTTTGTTTTGCAGTGGATCAGTATTCTTTTTGCACTGAAGTCAAGTGTTGCTGAAGGCTAATAAGGCAAGTTCCACCTATATCAGTATTTTTCCATGGGTTTAAGTTTGTGGAAGTAATTTTGTCATTTTAGGACTGCCTTTCTGGCTTAGGAAAGAATCACTGTGGGTTGCTCCTTCTGTTATATTTGTTCACACCTACATGATTTGCCATGGACTATCTGATGTTTGTTAGGCAGTTTTTAATTGTAGTTTAAATGCTCAGAACCCTTGCTTTACAGTAGGATCTACTCGCCTGTGGTGTGGTCTACTATAAAACTGAATAATAACTTTGTGTTATTTTTTTTTTCTTTTTTTTTCCTTTAAATTCAGAATTCTGTCCAAATCTAGCAGTGGTCAAATGTGTTTTAATGTAAAACATTGACCGTTGTCTTAAATGCTACAGTAGCATATTATTGGTAAAGCTTTTGGTGAGTAATTCCTTTTGATGAATAATGTTTTTGCGGGGTTTTGTTTTGTGATAAGGTTGTTGAGGTTATTTAATCCAGCCATCACACTAATGGCTTTCTGGTTTTCAGCTTTGTTTTTCTTGCTTTCTCTGTGGAACTTCAGTTGGAAAGCAGCTTGATTGATCTGTATCTCACACACCTGAGTGTGATATGCAGTCTTCTTCCTACTGTGTCACTTGAAGAGAAAGTACAATTGATTGACATAAAATATTGTTGCATTGTGCTTAAAGGAAGCTGCTGGAGAGCCGGTTACCTGGTGGTAGTTCTTCCCCTGTCATGAGTATATATCCTGCCTTTTTGTATCAGTAAACTGAGAAAAGTTGCATGGTTATTGCTGTTAGACTGATACACAGACTTCAAATAAGCGTATTAAGCAAAGATAAATACACTTCAGGGCATGCTGAAAACTGCAGAATTACATGGTATTTTGTAGAAGCACACTCAGAAATGAAGCTTTTTGGGAATCTGAGCAACCGTTTGATAGGTATGTGCTAAATGGTTCTTAATGAAATAAGGATTAATGATAATACCAATAGTACTTCTGAGGTTTTCAAAATGAAACCTCCCTCCACTTGGTGAGTTAATTTCCAATTTTTTTGTGTGCTTCTGAGTAGTTTTGCTTTTAAAATATTTTTGGGAAGAAAAAAGGACCAAAAAATTAACTTAAATTTGGGTTTGTTTTGTTTTTTTTTTTTCTTCTGAAGGTTTGAGTCTGAAGCAAATAACAGATGTGTAGAGCCATCATGACCTGCACTGTGAACGCAGAAATCCATCTCAAAAACTGCAGGATATTTCTTGCCACCATTTGCATTTAGAATAATTAGGAAGGTGTGAAATTATTTTCCAAATATTATATTGTTTGAAGCTGCTGAGACTGGATAATATTTCAAGAACAAAAAAGAACAATTGTTGAAACGTGATTTCAATTTCTACTGATTCCTTGCAGGTCACTGCTTGCAAATGAGTGCATACCCTGTCTGCACATTTTTGTTCAGTGGCTTGTAGGCAGTATACTCACACTTGTAGAAGGCTAGAGTTGTCTTCCATTTCTTACTGTAGATATGTTGAGGAATTTTTATCTTCACAGTCGTATGATATATGAAAACTTTGCACACAAGTTAAACAGCTGCTTTGTTCTTTCCAGTTCTAACATTTTCCCCTTCAGAATCTGTTTCTTAAGTAAAATTTAAATGACACAAAGCTCTGCACTAAACTTTTGCTTCTGTATCTGTGAAATCATTTGATGAAAAAATTAAGTAGCAAATGCTGGTGTGCATGTTGGAGATGCTGTTTAATTGGCTTTAGCCAGCCCGAAGTGTCTTACTGCTGCCAAGCAGGCTGCTATTAGTAATACCCTTCTGAATTGAGGCACAGGGTGGGTTAATTGACTTGTCAGTATTGTACAAGACATCTAACCTGCCTGGTATTAGAACCAGGGTTTCTTGTGACCCAAGTGAGTACAGTCTCCAGGTAACCATCCTACCTTCCCTTTTCACATTTTTCATCTCCTCCCTCCATTACTGGCTGGTCCACACCTGGAAAGAACTCTTATTTTAAAAAAGAAACTAAAAAAAAAAAAAGTTACCTGTTTGGTTGTCCTTTACGTAGAAATAACTTGCTTAGGTAACTGGGGATAAAATTTCTACAGAGGTTTTATGTTTCACATTTTTGACTGACCAGTTAAGGTGGAGGCGCATTCTAGCACTTAAAATTGAAAATACGTCCGATGGAGTTTGCGAAATTTTGTTTCCAGAGAATGCAGACATGTTTCCAGATATTTCAGGAAATAGCATCACAAGGATGTAAGCAGTTGATTTTCCTGTCAAATGGTCTGTAAGACGGTGAGAACTGTCAGGATTTCTTTTGAGAATTTTGAAGTCTTTTTAACTGCTTAGTTGTTGCAGTTCTGGACAAATGAAAACAGGCCTCAGGATCCAGTCACCTCTGCTCTGTATCTTGAGCTTCAGTGGGATGCTTTGTGTCACTTTTCTGTAGCTCCCTGAAATATCTTTGTTGCAATACAGTTAACTTAGTTTTGTAACGCTTTCCAACTCTGATGATCTTACCACTGTTCTATGGGTTTGTTTGGGCCAATTGCCTGAATGCTTGTGAACTGATTATTGCTGCAAGGTATCTGAATACTTTTCAGCGCTGCAAAATTTTACTGCAGACTGTGCATATTTAAATGGATTTATAAGGTCTCTTCAGGTTGAGGTCATGGTTTAATAGTTGTGAATTACTTAGTGCATACTTCAAAATGCAGATATTTTAATCTCATCAAATAATTTTTCAATCTCGTTTTTTTTCAACATTTGGTTGAGGGGACTTAATAAAATATTTTTCCATGTAAAAAAAATTTCTCAAAATGTTTTTTATCTGTGATGTTAAGACAGCTAATGTCATCCATCATATTCTTATGTCAGTATGAATTGTAATTAAAAATTTGTAGTCAATTCATCATTTTACTATCACTGGATTTTAATTGAATTGGCATGTCATTTATTATATATTAAAGCATAATAATTAGCGGTAATTCTCCATCCTACTATTCCAGCCAAGTTAGTTAAACTGTACCTCTCTTTGTTAATCAAGCAGGAACTCAGCTCATTTTTTAAATAAACTGAGCTGCTTTCATTATAGCTTTCCTTTTTCTGAAATGTTCATGAGGCAGAAATTTTGCCTCTCAATACTAATGATCAGGACAGTTCTTTTTAGTCTGTTTCAAACTACATTCTTCTTTCCATCTGAGCTGTTTTTGCTTTGAATTTGTACTGTGGGCTTCTTGCTTTTCTAACATAGTGCTTTCATAGTGCTAGGCTTTAAAAGCCTCCATAATCTGGAGCTGGGGCCAGGAATTGCCATGCACGACTGAAAAAATATATTACTTAATGTGTTTTGGACGATTGAGAGACTGTGTTTTGTTCTCTGGAGAGCAGTCATAACCTTTAAAACCCTGCCATTTCTTAAGGATCCTGAAACCACACTGTCTTTGTCATATGTGTCATTAATGATTCCGTGGATGAAATGCTTTCAGAGCAGTGTACACATTAAGGTACTGTGTTCTCTCCTGAAGTGCAAGTGTATTCTGGAGCCTGATGGATATGCTTAATGTTATGTTAGCTGTGTAGGTGTTCAGGAAGAAGAATTGTTATTACAAAGTGTCAAGTATTTGTTTTCCTTTAATCTTTTAAGTGGAATGAAATAAGATTGCAAATTTCAGGTATTTAAAAAAAAATAAGCCTAATTTTACACTTTTAATATGTATGTGGTTTCATAATTATAAAAAGCATTTAGTATCTGTATTTGTGAATAGTATTTCTGCATATAACTCGCACCATATTACATGTCTACTGTGGAAAGCTCGTGTTGTATGTGCTGTAGCCTGTGTTGCTTATTTTTTCCAGACATCACGTTAGACTTAAACCTTCCATACTTCAACTGAAAACAGTTACCTTGCCATCTTTGGAAAGTAATTCGACAGTTGAACAGTTTAAAAAACATTAGAAATGCAGTGTTTACAGGCAGTAGTTGTCTGTTACTAGTTGAGGGAGCTTCTTATTTTCAAAAGATGGAATTAGCATTAGATGTTCCTCAGTATAAGAAACCTTGTCTCAAGGCAGGTGTACATGGTAAATTTATCCACGCATTCATGTTTTTTATAGGGTTATTCTGGAATAATTTGTGGCTGTTGTGACAAATGAAGCAAATGGTGCATGAGGCTTTCTTCCATCAAAGAGGAATTGTTTCACTGATAATTAGATAAATATTTCAAATATCAGGATCTTGTGCCTTTAGTTAGATAAAGGATTGTGTACGTTTCAAAACAAAGCCAAGAACCAGCACACAGAAATAATTACAAGCAAGACCCAAAGATTAATGGTTTATGTTGCCATTGTGTCTCATATGGAAAATAATGAAAATTTGTTTTTTTTTTCTTTTGCTAACAGTATGAATCAGATGAACAAGAAAAAAGTGCGTATCAAGAGTATGATAGTGACAGTGATGTTCCTGAAGAGTTGAAAAGAGATTATGTGGATGAGCAGACGGGAGATGCCCCTGTGAAAAGGCAAGTAGACTGCGAGTCCTTGGCCTCATTTACATGCTTTTCACCTCAGTACTCTAATTAGTTCAATTTCTGTTTAATCTATAACCTGTGACAATGGAATAATAATCAGGTGATCTTTATGCTACCTGCACAGTTAGAAAGGCTTAGCACTTAGATCTCTCGAATGGGGAGGAATATTAAACTGCTCATCATTATTGCAGAAAGAAACTTTGGAAAGCAGGATTTTGAAGGAGGATAAAAGGCTCTGTGAAGCAGGTAGTGCAAAACTGATTAGCAAGAATTAGAAGGTAACTGAAGGTTCTTCTACAGCTGCTGTTGTGTATACATGTAATTTTGTTGTGTCAAAAGCAGTTGTTTGCAAACAAATGGGTTTGAGGCTTAGGCTTCTGCTTTTCAGAGCAACAGTAAACTTTTACAAATAAAAAAAAAAAAATTCTTCCACAGCTTGATGGCAGTCATTAGGAATTTTAAATTATTTTCTTAAGAATATTTACACACATACATATATATGTATAAATATACATTTTGATAAATATATGTGTATATATATGAATATTTTATTTATATATAGTCATACAAACAAAAGCCAAATATGTAGACTTTAAAAGAATTTATCTGTGGCATTTTCTATCTAGCCAAGATAGACAAATTGCTACCTAGGGCACAGTAGTACTTAGGTATCCATTCAGACTTTGTGAAGCAGGCTGACATTATTTCTATTTAGAGGATTACAAGAGAACTGATAAACCATCGCTTTGGTCAAAGCAGCGGAATGGTATTTTTACAAAATAGCTCTTTAGGACAAAATGATTTCATAAGGTACATCACATAAACTGCTTCATTTCAAAGAAGTGATGGTGATATCAATAAAAAAACTTATTAGAACACATCACAGTCATTGTGCTTTGTGCTGTGAAATTGAATTATTCTGAATTTTTAGAAGAATATAGTTTTGAGGTATGGTAGCTGGCATAGGCTTCTCATAGAGAATCATAGAATATCTCAAATTAGAAGGATCCATAATGATCATAGATTCCAACTCCCTGCTTCTTGCAAGACTACAGTTTATGAAAAATTTAATGCTTTCTAAGTTTCATCTTCCTCAAAATTGTTTCCATTTCCAGATAGCCTTTTTCTTAAGCTGTAGCTTACTGGGCCGCCCCTATTTTGTTGTGGCTTGCATTGTTTCCATTTTCTTTACTTCCTAAACTATCAGCTTGAGTCAGAGCTGTTAAAATGGTTACTGAGGCCAGACAGAGGGATGCAGAACCTAGGCCTTGGACTACAACTCAGAAACAGTTCTCTAGCACAATTTTATGTAAATTAGGCCAGGCTTCTCCCTTTAGATGTTAGAACAAACTGCACTGGAAGACATACTGTCATGAGAAAGAAGAGGGGTGGAAGGGTATCTTTTCTACTAAATTTGAATGTCATTAAATATAAGAGGGAGTGACATTTAATGTATTTTGTTTTGTTTTCTTTAAAGTGTTTCTCGAGAAACTCTGAGGAGCAGAAAGAGGTCAGATTATAATCTCAATAAAGTGAATGCACCTATCCTGACAAACACTACACTGAATGTAATAAGGCTTGTGGGTACGTAGAGCAATTGTAGGTTTGGTTTTTTTTTGTGATTTTTATTTTAATACAAATGTATGGATTATAGCAGATCTGTTAAATGAATTTTAAGGCTTTTAAAAATAGACCTAGTTGGGCTGTGTTTCCATTCTCTGAAAATGTTAATAAAATAGAACTGAAGCGCTAAACCCACGTATTGTTTAATTAAATAGAGAAATTGGTTATATCTTGTGAGTTATTTTCACTTTGAAAATGAATTTGCATGCATTTGATTTTAACCAATAGTGGTGGTTTATTTGTCTAAAATACTGAATGCACAAACCCAGTAGAGATCGAAAGGAAACAGATTAATGGTTTAGGTTGCCCATGTGTCTTGTATGTCTTGGTGGATTAAATGTTTCATTTTAAAGTAATATAGTTACAAAAGTAATAACTTAAACTTTTTTTTTTTTTTCACTTTCATTACTCAAATTCCCACACCCAGAATAACTATTTTTACTACTTGGAGGAAACATAAAAAAACAAACAACCCTGCCCTCCCATGCTGGTAATTTCAGTAATTGGAATACATTCTAGTAATTCCCCGAGAATTTAGGGAATCTCTATCCTTGGAGGTGGTAAGATTGTGACTGGACAAGCCCCTGAGCAACCTCATGCCCTGAGGTATGCTCTGAGCAGCAGGTTGCAATACGCAACCTCAGGAGGCACTTTCTAGGTGAAAGTTTTCTATGAAAACAGTCACTTCCAATTCTAGGTCTAACAAGACTGATGTTTTGTGATCATGACTTCCATTGGATTATCTAGATAACTGCAGTAACAATTTTTTCTGCTATTGACTTTCATTTAATTTATATAGAATGGGAAGTAACTACCTAAATTTATCAAATTAGGCAGAATAGACAGGAATTCTGTATGTGATATATTAATGAAGTTTGTTTTCAATGTTTATATGCTTGGAAATGATTGTGGCACTTCAGAGTAAGCTGTTTTTAAAAGAGGCTGCACTGACACTTGGTTAGTACCTTTTGCTTTCTTAGAGTGCAGCATATAAATCAGAAATTAATTTTCTAAACCCTTATTGCATCTTTTTCTCACTATTGGAGCATCTACAATACAAACCTGAAATAAGAATTGGGGTTATTCTGTCATAATTTTTCTGGTATTGGTCTGTGTTTTCCTCTAAGAAAATTTAGGGTTGAATCTAGAAGTCAAACATGGCACTTTGATGCTGGCCTGGTTTCAGCTATAACAGTTATTTTTCTTTGTAGTAGCTGGTACAGTGCTGTATTTCAGCTTCAGCCTGAGAACAATGCTGGTAATGCACCAATGTTTCAGTTGTTGCTAAGTAATGCTTACTCTGATCAAGAAACTTTCAGTCTGTCATGCTCTGCCAGTGAGGAGGGGTGGAAGGAGCTGGGAGGGAGCAGAAACATAGAAGACACCTGACCTGAACTAGCCCAAGGGGTATTCCATACCACAGCATGTCATGACCAGTATATAAACCGGGGGAGGTTACCCAGAAGGACTAATGGCTGCTCAGGTCGTGCTGGGTATCGATCAACAGGTGGTGAGCAATTGTGTTGTGCATCACTTATGTTTTCTGATCTTTCATTTTCTTATTGATATTTTTCTATTATTACTATATTTTACTTTTTATAATTGTAGTTACTGGGCTGTTCTTATCTCAGCTGGTGGGGTTTACATTCTTTCGATTCTTCTCTCCATCCCACCTGGAGAGGTGGGAAAAGGAGCGGTGAGTGAATAGCTGAGTGGTTCTGAGTTACTGGCTGGGTCTAAACCACGACAGATGCAACCTTCTCAGTCTTCCCCCAGCCTCTGCTTCTGGCCTCCCCGTGCCTTAATACAGTGTACAAGTGGTGGAGCTGTAGTTCTAGTTCTCCCATTTTACATAAGGAGTCTTTAAACTTGTGGATTCTTGCCATAACCCCCAAATTAAGCATTATTTTCAAAGCTTATGTATGTGCTTTTTTCCCCTGCCTGGAATAACATATAATTTTCATTTTCTCTGCTATTGGGGATGTTTTATATTGTTTCTTTAATGACCAATAATAGCACTTGTTCCCACCACTCTAATAGGAATTCTGTTCCAGAAGCTTTACCAACTTAATGGTTAAAATAAAGAAAAAAAGAAATTATCCACCTGTTTTCTCCCTGCTTGATCTTAGACTAAAATAAACTTTTATGTTTAACAGACTGTCTTGTTCTTTGCTGCATACTACTCTGCTGTTTTTACAGAAAGCAATCTTGTTTCTTCTCAGTCTTTGATTTGCTAAACAAAATGTACCAGGCTTTTTAGTATCCTCTGTATTTCTCTGCCAGAAGCTTAAGTCCCCTGCTTTCTTACCAGTTCTTTTTTTGCTCTTCTTACAGACTTAACCAAAATCATGTGCAGTACTTTGGATGAGATCTCGCTGCATTGTATCACTGTTATATCACAGCATCCTGGTCACAAGTGCCTCCCTTTTACACCTCTTTAGATTTTTCACAGCTTTTTTGTACTGGCAGTTCAGTCCATCTGTAATGAGCTTGTACAGCGAGCAGGTCCTCCACTTTTCCATTTCTTTCCAGGGGATGAGCTGCTACTTTATAGTAGAAAGATGCATGGTTTTAATTAATTGGTCTCTAAATGCTTTAAATTTTGCACTACTGAATTTCATCTGATTTTTATTATAGCAAGTCATCAAGGACCTCCAGTTCCTTTTGTATATTGTTTTGATGGTGCCTCCTTTTTCTTTTTCCATTATCACACTCTTATTTTTGTGCCAGAGTCATTCATGAAAATATTAAAGAGGCTGGTTGCTGGGAACTCCACTTGTAGCTTTTCCAGATACCTCCCTTTTCAACACGCTTCGTTCTATCTTCTCTTTCGTTAAACCCTTATTCATTTAAAAGACTAGCTTCATTTGTTTGCTGTGCAGTAGTGTTAAATTAATACTTCCACTAAATCCCAGATAGGTGAAATGTACTGTGTTTTTCCTCCAGAAAATCATCCAGGTTCCCTAGCAAGAATATGTATCTTAGGTTACAGTTCGCTTCTGGGAGATCCATGATTTATCTTAATTTTGCTTCTGTATTTCTGCTTCTGTCATTTCCATACTTTCTTCAAAACTTGATCTGAAGTTTTTTATTCTAAAAATTGAAACAATGGATCAATAATTGCTTCGATGACTATTTTTCCTCTTATTCAATACGCTTTTATTTGCCGCTTTTCAGTCATAGTGGTACAACCCATGCCTTGACCACTTATTGCACATACATGTTACTACACTGATTACCAGACTGGTGGTTTCATGGCCAATTTTGTTATGTCCTGATTCCATCACTCCTGTAACTTGTCTCTTTTAAGGTCTTTTCAGCTCGTTCTCGGTGTGGCTGAAAGTGGCCAGTTCAGTTCTAGTAGTCACCCTGTTTCCCTTTTCTGCACTTAGTGAAAACTAAGGCAAAACATTAATTCTTGCTTTTTTTGTTATCTTGTCTGGAGTTTCACACCTGTCACATCCCCCCAGTGTGGTCTTCTGTAACTGGAAAACTAATTTTTACTATCTCTGGAAATCTAGTTTTGGCAAGACTTTTGGTACTTCTAGCTCTTAATGTAACTTCCTGAGCAAATAGGTCTGTTTTCACCTTTGTCCTTGTCTTAGTAATTCTTTGCTTCTAGTGTGTTTGCAGTTTCTCATGTTTCTAATACACAATGACCTCACCTTACTTTTACCTTAATTTGTATCTCTTTTTGCAGAATACCAACCATTTGATACCATAAATGAAACAGGGTGTTTTGCACTGTGTTTCTGTTAGAGCTGTAATATGCAGTTTATGTCTACCACAGAAGCTGAAAATGCCTTCATCTCTTGGCATGAGTTTTGCCCTTAGCATAAAAATATGCCATTCACTTCTTCCAGGCAGCATCTCCAAGGGCATCAGATACATCTCTTTAATGGTTAGTGACTGTGGAAACAAGAAACAAATAAGATACCTCTATTTAGCCAGACTGGTTTTGATTTTTTTTTCTTTTTTTTTTTTTTTCTCCCTTGTCTCTTAAATTGTCCCTATTAAATGTGGAGATAAGCATGTGGTTGCTTGACAGATTTGGCTGGGTGTGATGCTAGGTTGTAGGAGATCTAGGCATAATCCAATCCCCTAGATTTTCCCCCTTCAGACAGGAATGCTGTGGAGTGCACCCATCTTTTGACAGCAGACTCTGCTAATGCCTTGAAAGGCTCCAGTTTGTCTCGCATTGTCTCAGATATTTGGCTAGGAAAATGCCATGGTACTTAACAGTAATTTCATGGCGTATAACTGAGATGGTTGTCAAGGATCCCTTCGCTATCACTGGAAAACTGTAGATAACTCCAGAAGATGATAGTTTATTGGTTGTCTTGGATGTCTGCCTGCGTGTCATTGCATAGATGTCTTAGCACTTGTTTTGCTTGCCCTCTGCACAGGAGATCGAGACAGCCAGTACAGAATAAAGGTCTAGTTTTTAGATGAAGTTGGACAAAGTGGATTACATATGCAAGACTAGTGATGTGGCACTTCAAAAAATAAGCGCTTTGCTACATTTTGTCAGCGATACTTCTGCTTCCTGCATGTTGCATCAGAAGGACTTTTGGTAGATCTAAATCAGCTCCCCGATCTTAATTAAAAAGAAAAAAATAAAGGAAATTAGATTTAAAAAGGAAAGTCTGGAATTAGCTGTGGATTTAAATTGCTGAATCGAGGAACAGAAATTGTTGCATCACTTTTTAGGAATGTTATGCAAGTAGCAGTACTCACTGAATGAGTAAAACAGTGCTCAGAATCCATTTTGAATTATTTGAATGTGCTGTATGTGTTTATGGAGGCTAGATAAATAAAGTGAAGTGTATCTTAGTATTTATAAATGACATAAATAAATTGCTGTGTGTAACTGAAGTGGGAGCTGCTGTAATTTTGTTTGATTTGAATTTCAAGTGAACAGTTCAGTTTATCTTGTTTTCCCTCAAGTCAATAAACCAGGTAATTATTTCTCTGTTTCTAGTACAAAGTAACCACTAGATTAATTTATAAGGTTACATTTTTCCTATCAAGCTGTTGAATGGTGACTAAAATGTAAAAGAAGTATAAACCTGTGCTAAATTTATGTGGAATCTTTTGACCTAGGTCCTATACATCAAAAAGAATAACTAATGACTGTGCCATTGGATTTATTTATTGTGTGAATCCTTATTTTAATTACTATCTTTCTGACTTAAGAAGTAGTTTAATGCGTGTTTGTCGAATTGGGCTTTTTAATGTCGGTCCTTATTTTTACTTTTGTTGCAAATGTTTTTGGGGAAGAAACTTAAATTTTGCTTCCTTTAAAACCCGTTAACTTTGAAGAAAGTAACAATGGTGTTGACAAATCTCACAGCAGAAATCTTGTAGCTGATACAAGTGATTTGTCACGTAGCATAGAACCTCATGGGACTTAAAACCCCCTAAATTATACAGTCTTTCAAAATGATATTGCAACAGGCTGTTCACTTTTTCCTTCAAAGTGGCGTTAGCTCCTAATGTATGTCGTGGGAAGCTGCATGTTTGGAATCATGAGACTCTGTAGGAAATAATTTTGCTAATGACCACATATATATGAAAACTCAAATGTATATTATTCAGGAGGCTTTGTGTTTATTTACTTTTTTGGTTTTAGTGTTCAGTTTTATATAGATTAGTTTGATAGACAGTACTCTCTACTTACTGTCTTTAAGGACAAAAGAAGTGCTGGAGAAATAATACTTCAAAAGAAATCTGACAAATGTTCTGCAGTTTTAGCTATTAACAGAGAGCCTCTAGAAAGTCGAGCTACTTTGAGTTGCTGAAACTCTTAAGTGGTGTTTTCAAGTATTTCTGGAAGTTTCTAGGATGGGGTAGGTTTGGGCTGTTGAGTGCTGTTGGGAAATGTTCTCAAGTATTTATTTTCCACCTAAAATAGGAACTTTAGTGCAAGTATGTAGCAATGTATAGAAGTTTAAAGTTGGCCTGTTAGAGAGAACAACTAGGAGGAAATGTTCTTGGAACATGTGTTGAGATGCTCAGTGATGTAGTAATAGAGAAATGTTCTTGGCGTAGAGAGTTTTATAGGGACAACACTTGGGCAGCGTGTACAGTGTACAGCCCTTTAGAAAAGCATGAGATACTGCCTGAGAGATTACCTTGAATATTCATGCCAGCTGCACGGATATTTGGAAATCCAACTGCCCAGAATGTGACACATCATATGTGTATCATGTATGGGTTGCAGGAGAGTTTAAAAATGTGTTTATCACAGAATTAGTAGAAAAAATCAGTCTGTGACAATACAGAATATTCAGATAGCACACATGAAGGTGACAGCTGCTTTGATTAGAGTACCATTCTTTCCCAAAATTTCAATGTTGGGCTGCATGCGGTTTTCCCTTTTGGAAAACAAATAGAATTTAATTCTGCTTTTCAGTTTGTACATAATAATATGGGTAAAAGCATTAATAATTCAGCATAGAGTTAACAACTGGGCAAAACTGCCAAATATTAACTATTACAGCCTGCATTGAATCTGAAAAAATACCCAAATATGCTTGCATGTGTTAGCAAACTAGGGCACAGATGCATAATATTCAAGCAGGGAGTCTTGAGCTAGATAGAAACTTGGCAGTATCAGGTAATTGCTTGAGTCTTACCATAGTGCTCTATGATCTTACCAGGTATGTAGCCATGTCATGTATTTGTCAAGTTGATGTTATCTTTACTGAGCTACTCAAGTGATTGCTTGAACAAATTCAAATAACTTCCCCAATACTAAGAGATATTTTTGTTTCTTTGTACTCAATTTCTCTACTTATCATAGAATCACAGAATGGTTTGGGTTGGAAAGGACCTTAAGATCATCTAGTTCCAACCCCCCTGCTTAAAACATTTTCTGTATCAATTAGTAAATGACTTTGCAGGGCATACCATTAACTTGAAAAACAGTGGTGTTAACTATAGGAAAAAATAAGTTAATTTAGCACCCTCATTTTTTTCCAACCTGTCACATCAAAACATGTTTGGAATATGACAGTTTCTTAAATTGTCTGCTATATCGCATATGCCAGGTGGACTGCATTGATTTTGGTTCAGAAATTGCTGCCTAGTACTGTAATGACCCAAAGCTTATTATCTATTCTTTGTTTTCAAGATGTTAATACTGCAAGCAGTATGTCATTTTTGAGCTAGCCAGCAGGAAAGGTAGGGTCTCTGCAATATGAGGGTTTTCATGAAGTGCACATCTTGTATGGCCCTATAAAAAGCGCCATGCCCTGTGCTGGAAAACAAAATAACTAAAAACTATAGGCCCTGCGAACTAGACCTCTAGGCAAAACATCTTCCTGAGTTCAAATCCTCTGATCATTTTGATTCGGCTAACCTATAGATAGATGCAGGTCCCGAGTTGGTTTTTTTTTTGGTTGGTTGATTTTGGTTTGGGTTGGTTTTATTTTTTTTCCTTTTGTTTGTATTTTATTTAGTTTTATTTTCCCAAGTCAAACAACAGCAGAGAAGGAATTATTCTTCTCCTTGGATGTGCCACAGTCCCAGCATCCTTGTTTTCTGTCAGTCTCTCCTCCTAGAAACATTTCAAACACACATCCTGAAACTATTTGGGTTTCTTAACCCAGGATAAAAAGGAAGGAGAGCAGGAAATGATATGTCGCTGATGTGAAACACGTTATTTTGAGTGGGTGAGCATATTATTCCTAATTGGGCAAAATCCAATCTTGGCCATATTATTTTTATACTGTGCTTGTATATTGCTTGAAAAATAGCCGTGTGTGCATATATAAGTACACACTAATGCATAATATCTTCAGTGGCTCTATATATAATTTGCTAGAGACCTACTTTAGGGGATGATTTTTTTTTTTTGGCTAAATGAAGCTGGAACTGGTAGAGGATCCAGAAAGTTGTATGTTTTGAATTTAATACCAGAAGGCCAAGAATGGTTCAAGACATTTTGATATGGATTAGCAGCCATATTTAGAGAAGTCTTGAGTCTTTGTGGTGTCTCAGTTATCATATTTAGCTTTATTTTTAAGCCTCCCAATCTCAAAAATATTACTAAGTTGTTCTTCATTAATCTTCTTAATTAATAACTATTCAGGGCTGGATAATAAACTTTGTAAAGCTGGTTTTGAGTTTGTCAAGCTTAACATTGTCTCTGTATCACTTATGTTGAGGAAACTGTTCTTCTCTATTTAATTTTTAAGGAAAATACATGCAGATGATGAATATTCTGAAACCAATTGCATTTGATGTGATCCACTTCATGTCCCAGCTCTTCGATTACTATTTGTATGCAGTCTATACGTTTTTTGGCCGAAATGACACGGTAGGTAGAAACACAATTCATTTCCAAGTAACATTGTGCACACAGAATGAGAATACAGAGGAGTTGTCTTTACCTAAAATACTACCTAATATGTAACCCGCAGAAAAAATTAGTGGCAGCAGAATATATTTGAAAGCAGGACTATGAAAAGGCTGATTAGATCAGCAATAAGGGGAGTAAGTACTGCGAGTGTCATTATCACTGGGATATGAATCTTATTATGTTTTGAATATATTCTGTACTCTTTATCCAGTAGTGTTTTGAAAGGGAGGGAAGACAATGTGAAGTACGTAAAAGTAGTGGCTGAAAGTGGGGAGCAAAGAAGCAGTCTGCAGAAGGAGGGTTATGATTTGGAGCCTACAGAGTATGAGGTGTTTTAATTTTCCCACATGTATTTCTCTAACTTAGATAAGAATAGCAAAAGGAAGAGGAGAAGAAAGCCATGAAAGTTAAGTAGTAACTCAGGTTTAAGAGGTTTGAAATATACTTTTTCAGATCTAGTATTTCTTTCATCAAACTAATTGCATTAGTGAAAACAAGGGGGTTTGGGTGATCTTGTAGTTTAAATATATGCTTGTTTGGAATGTCTGTACATAGCATAGATCAAATTACAACAGAATTGTCTTAAAGCATTATGAAAAGCTGCATGTAAAAACAATCTTCTCTCTTGGCCCCTAAATTACTCCGCAAGTAATAATATCATGGGGTTCCAAATTCATCATCATCTGTTGGCAAATTGTAATGGATTTTCAGACTCAGCATATGGTTCTAAATGGTTTTGAGCTGTTCTCTTTGGCAGGACAAATGTATTTGCAATTTGTTTGTGTTTAGAAGAAGAGGGTTTTTCTTGTTTTGCTTTGTTTTTTGTTAACATAATTGATTTCCATAGGCTTAGTCAGCTGCTCTGCTATTCACATGGGTTTGCATTTGTTTTTATATTTTTGCACCTCCTGTTTTGTGTTTTTAAAGCCCATACCAAGTTCCTCACTCTCTGCTTCTAACAGAGAACAGCACAGTGCTAGGCAGGTAAACATTATAGCAGATGGATGGTGATGTTTTTGTAGTGTGCCTATTTTTTGTTTTGACAGGTGACTTTCCCTGGGAAATACAATGCTTACAAAGGGTCTGTGAATATAACAAACCCTTTTGCAATGCTGCTTAAATGTCTTCACTCTCCAAAGGGTTTATAAACCTTTAGAAAGTAGTGATGGGTGATGGTATGTGATTTAGACCACTGAGAGTGTTTCTGTTTTATTTTTATCTACAAAACAGCAACAGGTGGGATTCTTAAAACTATGCTTAAAAGTATAACTTCCTTAAATGGCTGAAACTCATTGTGAAAATTCTGCTTACCTCCTGTGTGAGAGTTAATACATAAGGAGAGTGATTAACTGTATGGAGTTCATTGGCACTTCAGTGAAAGCCAATGATTAAAAATACACATGTTGCACTCTGTGTCTCGTCATGATACTAAGTCATTGCTCTGTCCAGACCTCTTTAGAATCATTATTCTTTGTAGTCACCATTTGGCTTTTTTCATGACCAAAAGTTACACACCGTTGTAACTAGGATTGCTGTTTCAGAACCTTTAATTTGTGGGATGCAAGTTAAGGCTGCCTTTCCTCCTTGTCTCAAATTATGAAGAAACCTAAAATGAAATTATAATGAATTGCCTATATTTACTATCTACTTACTAAAGTGTATGGCATTCATAAACATGCCACTGAAAAATCTTCCTTAGCAGAATAAATCTGGAGTGAGTTTTAATTTTTTTAGCAAGACATTATGGTAATTTCTAAACCAAAGGCCATTTAACTATAAAGGGCTATGTAGAATTGGTGATGAGTAAAATTATTCTGTGTACTGTCTAATGCTCTGCTTGCTAGCCTTACTAGGCCATCAGCTTATGAAATTTAAATAGGTACCATTTTGCATATAGAAATAACATAGACTTTTTTGAAGCAGAGCAGTAATATTGAGGAGTGACATGTTCTGTGTGAAGTCATGAGGTTTTTTGGGTTGCTTGTTGGTTTTTTAACTCCCTCATATATATGGATGCACAGTTCTGACTTCAGGCTATAATTGGTTGCATGGTAAGTCTGGAGTTCCCCACATGTAATGTTTTATGTAAATTGAAGTTTATTTCTATTTTCAGATATGTTTCAAACGTGAAATTGCCATTTTTTAGAAAGAAAGATGTCATTATAGAATAAATAAGTGAAAGTTTCTGATGGCTATTGAAAGTTAGTAATTGAAAGGCAGAAAGAGAAGGAATTAGTGGTGGACTGTGTAATGTGTAGTTTTGATGGTGCAGGTGCAAATTTCCTAAAATGAAATTTAGTGGCTGAAACTTGCAAATACTTTTTTCCTTTAATATGTATATATTTTTCCATTTTTCTGTTTGTTCTTACCTTAACAGGGAGAGTAACCAGTCTTGAATTTGCAGTCCTTGTGGCCTTGAAAAATTGCTGTATGACATTAAGGAGGAAAAAAGATAGTTTGGAGAATTAAGGGTGTGTTTTTTAAGGGGAAAAAAGTTATTTTCTTTTTCACCCATATATCTGCAAAATACAGGCAGTTCAGAGCTGGTATTTCTATAGTAAAATGTGAAGAAAAATATAAGCTAATTTTGTAAAAAGGCTTACTTCACCTGCGCAAAAGCAAGGGCATGAACACTTCTTTTTATCAAATGTAGACACTAGGATAGTGATTTATGATCAGGTTCTAGATCTCAGCAGAGTGTACTCCAATTGGAATTTGGCCCAGATGTAAATTTTCACTGAATATATAGGATTATTGAGGCAGATGGACATCTTAAGTCAGAATTGTTGGGTGCACTAAATGTGGACCTAGATTATACTATTTTGTGTTTAGAAGGAATGGAGGATATGTCACGAACTCAAGCACTTCCTTCCCTGGTTTAGTGCACTGAAAGGAAAGGAAGTCTAATAATACAGTCTACAACAGTGTTCCAAATATTGTTCAATAAATTGCCTTTTGGTGTGAATCACATACCAGAGCCATATTCAAATACATATTATTGATACAACGTGTGTTTGTGAGCTGTCCATTTCCACTTTCTTTGTTGTGTTAGTTTGTTCTTTGGTTTTGGTTTTGTTTTTTACTGAAAGTAGAAGGTAAGTAGGTACAATAACTATGCATGTCAAATCAGACCCTCAGCTGGTATAATTCATTGCATTTACTGGGAAATGGGTGTAGCTCTGTTGATTTATCCCAGCTGAACATCTGCTCCATAATACTTCCAAGCAGTGAACATGAAGATGGCACATTTCTCAGGTAGATCTTTATAAGCATTAAGTAATGAATGTTTTATAAATTGATATAATTTTATGATGTTTTAACAATTGATATAATTTTGCATATGCAATTTAGATATTTAATAAGGAATTACAAGAAATGTTATAGGTTGAGAAAGGTTAAGACCATTTGGCTTGGTTGTGTGTGCCTGCAAGTCTGGGGGCATTGTGGTGTGCCATTCTGGACTCATAGCCCCAGTGAGAAAATCTAGAGTCCTGCACCCAAATACAGAATTAGAACAATAAAGAATACTGGTTGCTTATTGGTATGAATGGTAAGCTGTCATCTTCATGAAGGATACTCGGGTCATTCTTCACACCAGTGCAATATTGAGTGCCTTGTCTTCTGTTGATTTTCTTTTTATTTTGTGTGGTTGTGATTATGTGCTAAAACCTTAATGTAAGTAAATTGTAGCCAGTCTTTACAAACCAAAGATCTGCTGTATCACTGCTGGATGCAGCAATTTAAACTGTAAGGTTTAAACCAAGGAGTTTTCACAACTTAAATAGTATTTATTTCTTCTAGTTTGAATCAACAGGACTGGGTCTCAGCAGCAACAGATTACGTACCACGCTGAACAGGATCCAGGAGAGTCTGATTGATCTGGTAAGTACTTAGATTTTGCTAATGTTCACTGGAATAGAGGTCTGTGTGGGAAATTAGGAATTGTATTTCATCATGGTTTTCTGATTTTTAACTCTCTTCACATTCAGTGTCTGTAATGAAAAAGGCTTAGTTTCATGGTGTATCATGATGTAGAAATCATTATTGTATGAAATCACTTGTCTCTATTATACAACAAAATTAGTTTAATAGCTTTTGCTAGCTCTATCAACAAAAAAGCTTATAATGTATTACAGTTTATCTAATAGAGGCATTCCAGTATTATCCTTATTAAAGGAGATGTTTCATTAAAAAGACCCCAAACCAACACAATAGATGACTCATTTTTCTTCAGTAAAAGAACAGCAAAACAGTAAACCATCCTGAATATCATTCACCTTACAGGATAGTAGAAGAGTATACTGAGTCCTTTGTTAAGTCATTTCTGAACTATGGGGAACTTTCCCTGATGTATTTTAGATTGTATCCTATTGGTCACTTTGTGAGTTATTTTCAAATTATGAAAAGTAAACGCAGTGCTCATGTCACACTGATAGTAGATTACTGTTCATGTCACATTACAACAGAAGTCTTCAGGTAGATTGTGTGGTTTCAACTGAGCAGCAGAGTTTATAAAGAAATATTTCCAAGAGCTACGGAAAACATGGAAATTTGAATTTCTTTTTTTTTCCATGTAAATATAAACTTCTTGAAACATTAGGAAGAACTTTTCTAAAAGTATCATAAATGCTTGTGTACAAGTAAATAAAAATAAATATCATGGATACTGGAGGAAGAATTTATTTTCTAAGGCTTCTTTCTTAGAAAGAAGTAGAAGACACGCATTCTATTCTGACTTTCACAAGGATTTTGCACTCCACAGAATTGTACTTTTTGACTTTTTTAATTCATTGCAGTATTATATCAAGTCCTAAATTGTTCTTTCAGAGAAGCATTTTACAGGATTTTCAGGCCATTTCTTATAGAGTCAGTAGAGGGAGCATACGATAACTAATAACACAGACCTCTATAAAACGGAAGGTGGTGAGTCACACGGATACTCATCTCAAAGGCAGTGTATTGAGAAAGAAAAATTACTTCTGGGAAGGTCTTGCAAACAAATCAGTTCAAGATTATGAAAAACCAGCAAGTTATGGAATTAATTTTTTTTTAACTTACTCAGTAGTCATAGTTCCAGACAGTGCTTTGCAGCCTTGATTTTTTTTTTTTTTCATTACTCGAAATAATTTTTAGCAAATCTTTACTAGAAGTAAATTGGAAAAATAACTGCATTTCTTTTTCTTCCTTAGTCATTTAACAGTGCTGTTACAGATAACATTAGTGTCAGTTGAAATTAATAGCTATGTTCCAGGTATGCTTTGAAAGGAGGAAGAAATCTGAGCTAACTGCCATTAACTTAAGTGCATTCCATGAGGTTTATTAATATCTTATGAACTTATGCTGGTCTTATACTATAAATGGAAATTTTCCAGGTTTTGATTCATGAGGAAGAAAAAGTCTTCTGGATATTTTTATTGTTTGCTTATTTTTAAGAGTTTGTAAAAGTCAAGATTAATCTTTACTGTGTTGTAAAATGGGATTTTCTCATGATTGCATGGACTGTTCTGGACTGCTCTCAAAATTCTTCTCTCTTATCTTTAGATTATTGTAAATTGCTATCTGAAAATATCCATGTCTGTTGTGGGGTTCAGCCTCATGGCTTGTTGGGAATTTGGGACCTTTTGCATAGTCTTCTATTCATGGTAACATTATTAAGGGCTATCATTTCTGCTGCCTTTCAGTTCATTTTATTTTAATGAAGATAATCTGAATCTGATAGTTCTGAATCTGTAACTAAGGTTTTGCCAGAATTGCATGTAGATCAGAATAGTTCCTCTAATCTATCAGTGCCTGTGGAGGTTAAGTTCTGTCATCTATGTCAAGACTCTTTGGTAATTTAGACTGGATGATTCTTAGCTTTCCTTTTGGACTTTGTCTATTGCTTTTTTGAGATACTAAGTGGATGAAGGCCTTTTACTCTATATTATTGTCAGGAGGTAGAGGAATAATTGAAGGATGTAGAGGCCGTCTCCTTTTTGTAGACTTTCTGTAGTTCTGTTTGGGATTGAATTAATGCTTGCTAATGCTTGCTAATGCTTTACACCAGATACCTTTTTAGGATACTGCTTTTATTATTGTTTAGCTGAATTGTATGTTTCCTTTGTGAAGGAGAAGGCAAAGTGGAAGGGGTGTTCCAGTTCTGGCAAGGTAAAGCTGAGCTGCAGTTAACATTCTTTCTTGCATTTTTGTAGCATCTTCAGTATGAAGAATATGGAGGTCAGTTGGAGGCATTCCATGTAGTTCCTCATGGAGTTCTCTATTCTAAGTTTATACTCCACAATTAGTACAGTGCAAGAAGTGTCTGTCCTTTTAATATACACTGTACTTACAGTATACTAAGCATACTTGATAAAGAAGTACTGTCCTGATTTTCATTTGGACCACTGAGAGGTAGAGTCAGGTTTCTTACAGCGTCTGAGCAAAAAGGATGCAGCAATTTAAAGAGCTTTGTCTCCTCTTCCCTGCATCCCTCCTCATGCATCACATACTCTCTGCTTCTGCTGGAGGGTCCTTGTCCCCTCTAAGTAGTACTCAGCTGTAGCTGAATCACTTCTCTGCTCTTTCACAATCTAATATTTCATAGCAAAGCCAACTTCATAAACTGCAGCAAGTCCACCTGCAGTTTAAATTAATGTTTTAGACTGTGAACAGGAAATAGCTGAGATATGAACATGTGTTCAGTTGTGTTAACTTCACCACAGGGCAGTTATGTGACACCTCAGCTGTGATACATATTATTCATGTCTCTGTGCTGCTCCTGCACTGATGTAATAGAAAACATTATAGTAAATAAAAAAGCCAAAACAATAAACAACCACCAAAGCTCACCACTTCAGTGGGAAGTAAATGTGGCACTGCTCCTTGTATTTCTGGTACAAAACCATGTTTGTAATTTGGATTATTTTTTTTTTTTAGTTTGGATGTTTTGTATGATGTAATCAAAATGACAATGATGAAGGGACTTTAAGATGAAAATAATGAAAGGGCTTAACTCTTTACAGGATTGAGCAAGCTTTTTCTTTAGGTACTACTGCTTTAAATTTGTTTCCTATTTCAAACTTTCATAAATATTCCAGTAATGAGGTTTTGTCCAGCGATGGCTTTTGTTCATCTCTGCGCCACTAATATAGATACTAGTTTAAGTATGGTCTGAAACTTCTTTTAGAATCATAGAATAGTTAGGGTTGGAAAGGACCTTAAGATCATCTAGTTCCAACCCCCCTGCCATGGGCAGGGATACTTCACACTAAACCATCTCACCCAAGACTTTGTCCAACCTGGCCTTGAGCTCTGCCAGGGACTTCCTTGGGCAGCCCATTCCAGTGCCTCACCACCATTACAGTAAAGAACTTCCTGCTTATATCCAGTCTAAACTTCTGCTGTTTAAATTTTAACCCATTACCTCTTGTCCTGTCACTACAGTCCCTGATGAAGAGTCCCTCCCCAGCATCCCTATAGGCCCCCTTCAGATACTGGAAGGCTGCTATGAGGTCTCCAAGCAGCCTTCTCTTCTCCAGGCTGAACAGCCCCAACTTTCTCAGCCTGTCTTCATACAGGAGGTGCTCCAGTCCCCTGATCATCCTTGTGGTCCTCCTCTGAACTTGTTCCAACAGTTCCATGTCCTTTTTATGTTGAGGACACCAGACCTGCACACAATACTCCAAGTGAGGTCTCAAGAGAGCAGAGTAGAGGGGCAAGATCACCTTCTTCAACCTGCTGGTCATGCTCCTTTTGATGCAGCCCAGGATACGGTTGGCTTTCTGGGCTGGGAGCGCACACTGAAGCCGGCTCATGTTCATTTTCTCATCGACCAACACCCCCAAGTCCCCCTCTGCAGGACTGCTCTGAATCTCTTCTCTGCCCAGCCTGTAGCTGTGCCTGGGATTGCTTTGACCCAGGTGTAGGACCTTGCACTTGGCATGGTTAAACTTCATGAGGCTGGCATCAGCCCACCTCACAAGCGTGTCAAGGTCCCTCTGGATGGCATTCCTTCCCTCCAGCGTATCAACCGAACCACACAGCTTGGTGCCATCAGCAAACTTGCTGAGGGCACACTCAGTCCCACTGTCCATGTTAGCAGCAAAGATGTTGAACAAGACCAGTTCCAACACCGATCCTGAGGGACACCACTCGTTACTGGTCTCCAGCCAGACATTGAGCCATTGACCACAACTCTTTGTGTGAGGCCATCCAGCCAGTTCTTTATCCACCGAGTGGTCCATCCATCAAATTGATGTCTCTCCAATTTAGAGACAAGGGTGTCATGCAGGACAGTGTCGAACGCTTTGCACAAGTCCAGGTAGATGACATCAACTGCTCTACCCCTGTCCATCAGTTCTGTAGCCACATCATAGAAGGCCACCAAATTGGTCAGGCAGGATTTCCCCTTAGTGAAGCCATGCTGGCTGTCACCAAGCACCTTGTTGTTTTTCATGTGCCTTAGCATGCCTTCCAGGAGAATGTGCTCCAAGATTTTGCCAGGCACAGAGGTGAGACTGACTGCTCTGTAGTTCCCTGGATCATCCATTTTCCCCTTCTTGAAAATGGGGGTTATATTTCCCTTTTTCCAGTCATCGGGACCTTCACCTGACTGCCATGATTTTTCAAATATGGTGGCCAGTGGCTTAGCAACTTCATTCGCCAGCTCCTTCAGGACCCACGGATGGATTTCATCAGGTCCCATGGACTTGTGCACATTCAGGTTCTTAAGATGGTCTCAATCCAGATCTTCTCCTGTGGTGGGCCTAAGGTCTTCATTCTCACAGTGCCTGCGTCTGCCTTCCAAGACTTGGTCAGTGTGGTCAGAGCACTTGCTGGGGAAGGCTGAGGCTAATAAGTCATTCAGAACCTCAGCCTTCTCCAAAACTGGGGTAGCCAGTTCTCCTGATAACTTCTGGAGAGGGCCCACGTTGTCCCTACTCTGTCTTTTATTTGTAATGTACCTATAGAATCCTTTCCTGTTATCTTTCACATCCCTAGCCAAGTTTAATTCTAACTGGGCCTTAGCTTTCCTAACCTGGTCCCTGGGTTCCTGGAAGGAAGTTGTCTTCCACACCATTGAGGAACCTCCTGGATTGTTCATGCCGGGCTGTACCATCGCTCCAGCAGGTATCAGGGTGGTTGAAGTCCCCCATGAGAACAAGGGCCTGTGAGCATGAAGCTGTTCCTATCTGTCTATGGAGTGCTTCATCCGCAGGTTCTCCTTGATCAGGTGGTCTGTAACAGATCCCCACAGTAATGTCTCCCATAGCTATATTCCCTTTAACCCTGACCCACAAACTCTGTGGACTGCTCACCTGTCCCCAGACAGAGTTCCATACTCTCCAGCCTATCCCTAACATAAAGGGCAACTCCCCCTCCCCTCCTGCCAGGCCTGTCCTTCCTAAAGAGCCTGTAACCTTCCATTCCAACACTCCAGCCATGGGAGCCATCCCACCATGTTTCTGTGAAGCCTATTATATCATACCCCTGTACACGTGCACACATCTCTAATTCCTCTTCTTTGTTCCCCATGCTATGGGCATTTGTATAGAGGCATCTGAGCCAAGCTCCAAATGAAGCCGGCTCATTGGCTGGAATATCTCTACGTTGTTCCAAGCATTTATTGTAGGTGCTGGCAACTGACTGGCAGTGTTGGGATGAATCGATGCCCCCCTCCCCCAACACATCTAGTTTAAAGCTTTCTTGACCAGTCTGGCAAGCCTCCTACCAAAACTCCTCTTCCCTTTCGTTCAGACTAGCTCCATTAGCCTCCAGTAGGCCTGGCCTCCCAAATTGAGTCCCATGTTCTAAATACCCAAACCCCTAACTATAGCACCATTTTTTATGTATAAATGAAATAGGTTTAGTTAAAAAAAAGTTAAAGGGTCCTACCAATTAGCTAAACTGTCTTTATTTGCTTTCTTATAGTTAAGTTATATTTACTTACACTGGAAGTGTGCTAGGAGCTTAGCGATTAACTAGTTTTCTGTGTCTAAGCTACTTGCCTTTGCCTTAACAAAATACTTGTAGGCTAACTCAAAAGGATAAAAAATACAAGCACTTTGCGTATTAAAGTGTGCAGTTTCATTTCTAAGAGCTAAGAGAACCATATGACTTTTAAAGATTTGTTTGGCTATGTTGTACTGAATTTCATATTGTATATCTGAACTTCATATTCCGGCCTTTCCACAGCTAGTGCAAAATAGCTTCAGCACAGATTTCTCCTATGCAGCAGCTTCAGAGCTAATAATTTGGATCCAGAAATAGCATTCTGCAAGCTGTGTTTCATTCATACCAGTAGGATGTATTAAAAGGAAAACAGAAAGAGAAAAATGAAAAGGGGAGGAAGTGCTATATTTTCAGCCTCACTATAATGCTAAGGTGGGGTTTTGGTTAGGCAAAATACATCAAAACAAGTGCCTTTTTCTGAGCTGCCTACATCTCCTCACTGACAGTTCTGCTGACTGGGGTATGTAGAGATACCTACACACATTTGGTCTTTGTAATTTCTAACAGGAATGTGGTTTTGCAACAGTGATGTTTGTATTAGTCTGTTGAGACCAGTAAGCCCCAAAGTAGGTACAAGGCATCAATCAAATTTATGTGATCTAAGATAACTAGTGATTCGGAAGGGAAATTTCTACTTCTGATTCCTTGCTGTATCTGTCTCTAAGCAGCTTCCTTATCTTCACAAAATGTAACGTAGTCATGGTACTGCCGTTACCTAGATGTTTGTGAATGTCCTGTGTATGCAAATAACTGCCTTGAATGATACTGCTGCTTCCAAAAGTGAGATTTTTGGGCGGATAACCATGGAATACTCATAAATATTTCATTGCAAACTGGATTGATCAAGTAAAACTGAGATTTAAAATGAAGTTTTCAGAGTTACTGTGCCCTACAGCAGTAGAAAATAAATCACTGCAGTAAAACAGTATATAAGCATTGCAATGCAATGCATAGAAAAGTAGGAGGGAGGAATCACTGGTATGAAGAAGTATCAGTTAATGTATTTTAGGTTCTGCTTTTGCTTTAGCTTTTGGGCTTTTTCCCCCTTAAAGTATATATCTTTTGGCAGACAGTAGCTTAGAGATCTAAGGTGCAGACATGGAAAATGTAGATTTTTCATCTGTACAAATAAGATAAGGATTGAGAGGAAAGCTTTTTTTCTTCGTGCTTGTCTTTCCGGCCAGTTTTGGCTTTGACCTTTCAATGCTGTGGAACGGTATGGCTCAGTTACACTAATCCCAGTTCTGGAAACAAGCAATTTGGTTTTATTTAAAATGTCAGCACATAGTCCTGCGTGGACATATACCGTTTTATATCCTGGTTTAGCATCCCAATGGCAAGCTCTGAAGAGTCTTGGCTGTGGGATTCTTTACTCGACATGGCAGTGCCTAGTGCAGGACGCTGCTCCTAAATACATAGCTAAGCTCCTCACTGAAATGGTAGCTGTGAGCTGTGATTCTTAGTGAGGTCTTGTTTAATCGAAGATAATTTCTCCAACTTTTACAGTCCTTGCTTGGTCTCCTGCTCCTTCAAAGAAAAAAGCCTGAAGGAAAAAGGACAATTTGTGATTTATTTATATATTTGTTTGTTTGTATTTCCCTAGAAAGATGTGTACAACATACATAATGACAATATGTTGTGTGAATTGCTTGTCAAGGAGTGAGAACTTTCTGTATACAAAAGGAAGTTCTGTCATGAAAAGCACTTTGAAAACATACTCGGACTTCTGCAACTGTTTTGCTTCTTCACATTATTAATTTAGAGCTCTTGATACAACTTCTTATTTATTTGCTTCACTGTATTACCCAAGTAGACTGGAATGATTTAGTGAAGCTTTCCAACTTACTTCCTTGAATAAGTTTTCTGGGCTTTGGCAATTGCTTTGTCTCTCTTTGGGCAATCATGGAGCCATCTCATTTTAGTCCCTTCAGGCTCTTCTTGCTGGGCACCCAAAGCTTGGGCTGATTCCTAGTCCCAGAGAACTGCAGGTGTTCACAGAGTTACAGTTGAGCGCCTGGGAATCATCATCAGCTCCTACTGAAAATCTTTCTTTGGATAAGAAAAATGCTGCAGTAAAAATGTGTGTGAATGTACCAGATTTGCTTACGTGAGTTTGTAAGGTAGTGGTTTGGGTTCCCATGGGTCTGAGAGCGTGTGTGCTTTTGTGCAGAGGCTTTTCTGATACTTATTTTCGGAGGCATAGTTAATAGCTTATTTGTAAGTTGTCTGTCAACACAGAGTGATTCCTGATAGAGGCCTTGTTGCATTAGGCTAGATGAGATAGCAATAAACTCACTAACCTTTGGTATTTTTTTATGCAGAAGTCTGCCACTTAATTTTGAATGCTAAGAAATGTATGAAATGCAAAGATCCAAGAAGTTTCTGCACAGATTTTATTGAATTCTGTTCCTGAAGTCAGTGGGACTGATCTAACTGAGGTTTTGGATGTGTTTTGTGACAAAAACCACATGGTCATTTAATAATTTCTATTAATGAAGGCTGGAGGAAAAAAAACACGTGCATTATGGAAGCCCCGTCAGAGTGATCTTGTGCTTTTCTTGGGGTTTGGCACACTGGCTATTTCCTTGGGTTTCATTTTTGCTATCAACATGCTTTTTCACCACTTTCTTATTGGAACAAACCAGGAGAATTAAATGCTTGTACTGTGTTTGGCCAGTAGATTTGAACTAGAGTTTGACTCCCTGGTTGAACCCTAGTATCCCTTTGACTTAGCCAGTTGTCTCATGCACGTTTTGTGTCTTCAGGTGCAACATGACTTCAGCATTTAAAAGGTTCACAAGGTATTGAGCTTCATAGGAAGCAGGGAGATAGAAAAGAAAAAGTTTAAAGTGTATCTCAATACTGAAGTGATGGGCAACTTTGGACTGCATAAATGCAAAATTAAGTCTTTGTAATATTTGGGTTTTACATAATTTGTAATTAGTCTTTGAAAGAAACAAAGATGCTTAAACCTTTACCACTGATACTGCTTCCCCAGCTCTGTGGCTGAACAGAGCTTTAGAACAGTCTCCTAAGACTAGAGAATTGGTTGATGGGCTGTAGGTTTTGGTGGGGTTTTTTTGATAATGTGTAAACAGTTCAAATCTTCTTTTTGTTTGTTTGTTAACTTTTTGAGAATGACTTGAAAAAGAGAAAGCAGATAAAGAGTGGGTTTTGATAGTTAAGAGTATCTTTGATTCAGTCAGGATTTTTAGAGAATTGACTGTTATGCCTGGATGGTTAGATTTTATTGCCTGTCTGCAGTCTGCTTGTGGATGTACTAGGTAGGTATCTTCAGAGCTGACTAGAAGAGGTTACATGAGTTTTAGCACATACCCAGGCCTTTTGGCTTGCAAAACCATTCTGATAGACTCAGCAGAATGCAAACTTCATGGTATTGTGAAATGTCAGGCCTGTTTAATTGCAGATTTATCTGGCTGAACCTGAACACAGATCAGAACAAAGAGAATTCATTTTTCAACTAACATAGTGATGTGGCTAGTCTTTTGTAATCATTCCCATGCTCAGTGCAACTTATCTGATAGTATTTACTGTAAGCTTCTTTTAGAAGTCTTTTCTTCTGCTCCTTGATCTCTTTATGTGAGATCTTTTAGCGCTTCAAATGATGTGTTGATGGTATTGCTCAGTCATCAGCCTTTGGTTTTAATGTCAGAATTTCTGCGAAGATCCTTCAAGGCTCCCTGTTTATCTGTTTTCTGCTTCTGTAACCTATTATAGGGATGGGGTTTTTCTTAGAAGTCTGAAGGTAACTTCTTCACCCTTGATAGTGAGAACTCTGCTTTCCCAGTCTGTGCTTTGTTCCATCTGCTGTACCCATTTTTATGTTTGTGTTTGAGATTTTTGGCAGACGCAGAACTGAAAGAGCCTTTCTGATTTAGGAAATCCACCTCTCTGTTGCCTCGGACTGTTATATGATAGGAGGTAACTGTCAACTAAAATTCAAGATAAAGTGGAACTTGTGATTATTTTTTTTTTTGTTCCCCCACACTTCAAACCATTTTCAACAGCTTGGACACTGTTATCTTCCCCATTTGTCTTATATTCTTAATGTCACTTTTGGCTTGGTTTTCATCTAAGCAATAAACACATTCTGTTGCTGCTTTGTCTGTAGCAGCAAAGTGTTGATCTTTCTGCTCACTCTGTATCACTTAAATTCTCACCAAGTCTTTACACATTTTGACATAATCTGTTTTTGCCTGCCCTGCCTTTAATTGCTGCAGCATAATCACAATGGATCTGTCAGATATTTTGCTGCCAGAATAACCTCCCTATTGTTTTTTTGCTTTTCAGCTGGTCAGCTGTGCAGTACCTTTTCTCTTGGCTTTTCAAGATCTTCAATGCATATTTTTCCTTGTCTCAAGCCTGGTATTTAGAATGAGTTAGACAATGACTTAGTTCCATTGTTGTTTCTAATGCTCACTGATCTCCTTTTCTTCTTAGGCAAAACTGTCTAAAAAGCGTGAATAGAAATATTCTATTTCATGGCACTCCTCATAGTTGTTCACTGCTGTGAAGCCTGAAGAAACTGCTGGTGACTGTTGTGGTCAGCTTGAGTCTATTTTTCCTCCTCCTTCTTTAATTATGTCACTGCAATTAATTTCTATCTCCAACTGGAAAAAAAAAACCAACACCACCCCCCCCCCCCGCAAAAAAAAAACAAAAAACCCACCCCCCCATAAAAAAACCCACCATAAACACCCAAACCCAAACTGTAAAGCTGCTATATTTATTATCATGTTTTTGACTTCGTCTTTGTCCAGTTTTACAGCAATCTGAGAATTATGCTAATTTGTTTTTTGAGTTGAACCATAAATGTCATATTAGGCATTATTGTTGTCATATTGGTTGTGTTCATATCTTATTTTATAGCAGACATGTTGTGCAGCTGATCTTGCTTTTGAAGAAATTATTTTTAGCACTACTTTGTCCCTATGTTACTACCCAAATTTGTTATGTATGTTATTTTTTATGTATTCTGGGTTCTATATCACCTTCATTTCATAGTATTTCTTATATTTTTATAGCCTTTGTGTAGGCAGTAAGCATGATATAAGTGATTAGTCTAAAGCCAGAACTACGTTTATGTTTTCATGTACTGATATGGTTTTGGTAAATAGCTAAGCTTCAGAGGGGTGTCTGTTTATAATCTACTTAGACCAATATGATAGCCCTGGGAATTTCTTCCTTCTGTGATTCCCCTTCTAGCTGTAACATGTACTTAATATTCCTCAAATGCAGAGGTGAGGCTTTTTTCACTTTGTCACCCCCCTCATTCTGCCCCCCTCCCCCCAGTTTTTTTTTCCCTGGTTTTTGGTTTGGGGTTTTGTTGTTTGGTTTTTAGTTTTACAACAGCTGTAACCTGTTTCTTATTACAGATTCTTTTCCTCTGCTATGAATATTTCCTTGCATTTTACATTTGAGATGTTTGCAGGATAGAAGTTTTTATGGAATGAGAACTTGTTTAGAAACATCATTTGTATTTTACTCCAGTTAGCTGCAGCTCACATAAACAGTAAAGCTCATGTATAAGTAATACTCCTTTGATTTGTTGCCTTATTTGGTTGCTGTCAAATTGAAGATATGATTTCTGAGGGCGAGAAGTCAGTCTCCCAGTAGGCAGTTGGGCTAAAGCCTAAATGAGCAAGAAGGTGGAGTAAGAATTTTGTTCTGTGCCTTTTTTTCTTTCCCCTTAAATACTGACCTACATGAGATGATTTTTTTCCACCTGTTTAAACACCACACAGTTCAAATAGAAAATTCTTTTCATTCAGGCTTGATTAAAATTACAACTTAGAATTAGAACCATTCCTTCATCTGATCTGTCATCTGAAACTGCTCAGCTGGAGCCATTCTTGCCGTCTTTGTGGTTTTTCATTTGTTTAATTCTTTGTTTTAGGAGGTCTCTGCTGATCCCACAGGAACTCTCACAGCTGCTGAAGAGAGAAAGGAGAAGGTGCCAAGCCCACATCTCAGTCATCTTGTAATTTTGACATCTCGCAATTCGCTGTATGGTTTGGCAGAGAGAGTGGTGGCCACGGAGTCTTTGTAGGTTATTTACTATACATTGCATTTTGTGGTCACTGGAAGCTATGGATTGTTTAAGAGATTGTGATTGCAAGCCAAAACATTCTCGAGAGGTCAAAAATTCCTGCATCTCAATGTGATTTTAAATATGAGTGATAGAGGTAATTTCTTAATTAAAGGTAGTGGGGCCTAACCATCTGGTCTAACCACCTGCAAGCATGAGCAATGAAATTTTACTGCAGCTGGTCCAGTAATTTGTGACAGTACAAGGCCAAATCTAACAAGAGAAAAGTTTAATTTTAAAGAGGCTGATGGGAGTATTTAATGTGTATGGTTCATGTAAACCTTATATTAAGTCCTCAAATGGTGATGGCTGAGACTCAGAACTGATTAGTTCATATTGGTTTGGCTTGGATTGCAATGTTCTTTGCAATGTGTGGAAATGTACCTATGAAGAGGAGATTATAACTAGCAAGTAACACAAAACTCACAAAATAGGTTTTATTTGGTCAAGAATAGTTAGAATTTAGTTAGAAATTTATTTTTTGTTATGTTGTTATTAACCAGTGCTACCCCTGAGAAAGAATGTGATCTCATATTCTATCTTTTAGAGATTCCCTTATATATATGTAATGAGGAACGCTATTTTCAAATTCTGACATAGATTTGTTAATATTGATACTGACTGCCCTACAGTATGGCAATTACGGGACACTTTTCCACTGACTTTACTATTTGGATCAGAGCTTTGCAGTGTATCCTGCGTAAAACAGAAATATGAATTGTTGGTATTCAAGCATTAGTGTCTTTATTCATGCATTTTCTTGTTTGCAGTTATATTTTAAAATTGACAGAATTGAGGATACTTGCTGATATATTGTTATGGTTAGGACTAAATATTCCAAGGTTACATATCATTACTGGCAAATATGTCAACTGTAGAGTAAAAGTTGTACAGAGACATGCCAAATGTTGCATTTTCTTTGCTTTCAAAGGGTATTTCTGGCTGAGCAGTTTGAGTGTCTTCAGCCTCATCTTGATGCAGTGATGCCAGCTGCCAAGAAGCCTTTTCTTCAACAGTTCTATTCTCAGGTCAGAATTGTGTAATTCACAGCTGATTTTTAAACAAAAGGTTTGAAACTTTGTAGAAGCAGTTTCAAACTTGTACAATATGGTGCAAATACTTATACATTTGAGTTATATATTGCTTTTATTAGCCAGAAATTTACTGAATTGAATTTTATTTCTCTTCTGTTTCAGACAGTGTCAACTGCCAGTGAGCTACGTAAACCTGTTTATTGGATTGTTGCTGCTAAAGCAATTGATTATGAACAAATGCTGCTTCTCATGGCTAATGTGAAATGGGATGTGAAGGAAATCATGTCACAACACAATATATATGTAGATGCTCTTTTAAAGGTGAGTACTTTCTGGGAAACAGCGTGCAAGAGTTTATGTAAACATTAAATTGCTGTAATACTTCACTAAAACTGTGAAGGTAGCATGGTTAAAGCAATACAGCGTCCTGACAAATGGGAATTTGTTAAAAGCAGGTCAGTCCAGAATTTTTATTGTTCTTGCTGCTAGCAGATTGCTTCAGTGATGATTTGTTGACTACATGGTAGTTGAAAGTGACCATAAAAGTTTAATGAGTTTCCTGTCTTAGTCTTGAATGGTAGATGTATGTGTCATAACCAGAGCAGCAGTGAGGAAACTTCAGTGACCTGAGATACTGTTTTTTGTTTGGGTTTTTCTGTAGGGTAGGGATGGTTTGGGGTTTTTGGGAGGGGTTGGGGGATCGGTGGAAGATGGGTTTTGCTTGTTTGTTTGTGTTTTTTTTTTAACAAAGGCTATTTGCTGTTCTGCATAATGTTAGTGGTTATCTTTGAGATCATGGGGACTATAGGTCAGACCGGAACTGAGAATGACTGTGCACTATCCAATTGAAGTTGCTATATTCAGAAGTTAGCATTTGAAAAGGAAGGTAGAAGGGAAGTTGTTCACCCAGCTTCTTAATTGCATTCAGTAGAAGTGGCTTTACAGTTGCTGTGTCTTACACATACAGAACCTGTTCTTGGAAGAATCCCTCTCTCATCCTTTTCTATGTGCCTAAATGATGTTTCTAAAGGTCGTTAAAAGGAAGTTCTGGCAGTGGTAGAATTACACTAATTCTTACACAGAAGCTGAAAAAATATTTTAAGGTTGTGTAAAGTATGTATCAGAGAAAAAGTTGTGAATCTGTGCTGAATAGTAAGTTTGATTACACCTTGGTACTTTGTAGCTGTTCTCTGCTTAAAATAAAACAATGCAAAGAAGGAAGAATTGTTAGAGGATGTATTATTGCACTGAATTTGACTGAATCTTTGTGATTACCATTCTATATGCTGCCATGGCTTTTTGAAATCAGTTTGTGCTTAAAACATTTGGTCTTTGTAGTAGAACTTTCTCCTTTCATGGATGTGGAACTGCTGAAGAATTTGCTTCAGGACAGTCAGGGCTAATACCATTTAAAACCATTTCTGGCTTCTGCATTATATAGCTAATAATGGTTGCTACAGAAGGTTTGAGATTACTGCTGAGCAGTAAGTCATTTGCTGTGTACCCTGGAACTCCAGGAGTGTCAGATGTCAGCACAATGCTTAATTTAAAAACAAACTTATTTTAGCCATGTCTACAGTTACATGAGATTCTGTATTTAGAGCCATAATATGTATGGAAGCAAATGAAGTGGGGAAAGAGAATTGTTCAAGAAATTCATTAGCGTGGAGTGTTAGGCACCTTCATCTTCAGAAATGGGTTGCATACCAGTTAAAGCATGACATTGTGGTACCCTGCTTTCTCTTGCCAAATTCCTCTTTTAGAGAATTTGTGTTAAGCATCAATTATGTGGTCAGATACTAGGTTAAACTGATTGCTGAGATTCCTTCCTGATATTTTTCACATACTGGATTTTTGAGAGGCAGGGGGAGAGTGTTTGATACCTTTTTAAAATGGCAGAGGCATTAGTCACTTGCAGCAGACTTATTTCGCTTGATGTAAGTCACAAAATTACAGTAGCAGTAATTACGTTCAGTTGTGACTAGTGTATCACTCATTGTAACAGCTCAAATCTATCCAGGCTGTTGATGTTTCATGTGGAAACAGGTGCCTTCTCTCAACCTGAATTTTTATCTTGTGTTGCAGTATGCTTTTGAACAGTTAAGATTTGGACTCTTCAGTGGGTGCTCTCAGCTCCTTTTAAAGCACCAGGGAACTTATCTAATGTGAAAGGTTGAAGAATGAGAAGTGGTTACAGTATTTCTGAGCTTCTGTTTGAAAGCTGATGGGGGTGGGTATTTAGAAGGATAAAGAAGGATTTTCTTTAGTGGCTGTATATTGACTTTAAAAAAGTTAAAGATGAATTTAGGGAGTGAAGCAATGAAAATGGCATTTGAAGGATTAGCTACTGGGTTAATTTTCAGAGGTGTAACTTTCTGGGCAAACTGCACCTCTGGGGAACAGAGCAGTATTACTTGAGGTAATGTGAATGATATACTAGAAAGTGGTATGCTTTCTACTTCGTATGTCAAGCTTGTCTCTGCAGTCTGTGCCCATTAAGGTTCTCTGCTTTGTTCTTACTTTTCAGTATGCTCTTTCATGTGCATTTCTAATTCTTTGCTGTGGTTGTTAGGGATGTATAGAGTATGACCCCTTTTAAGCTAAAGGAATCTTTCATGTTTCATCAGGAGTTTGAAGAATTTAACAGAAGGTTGAACGAGGTGTCTAAGAGAGTCCGTATTCCTCTGCCAGTCTCCAACATCCTTTGGGAGCACTGCATACGCTTGGCCAATAGAACTCTTGTGGAAGGGTAAGCAGTTCATGAAACTCTTGCTTTTGGGTAAATATGTCCATAATGATAATGTCTATTTTATGCAATTGAAAGTTCTAATTTTGTAGTGCACTGGTAAGTTCTTGTGCTTTTGGAGGCCTAAAAAATACCAAGCTGTAGCATAGTCCTTAAGCAGTTGTTTCATGGAGTCTGGTACAGCATTAAGTTTAAAGGGAATGTTTAAAGTACCTGCATACTGATGAAGAATGACACCGAGTGTTTTACTGAAGCATTTGAAACAACGTATTTTTCTTTCAAAGAAACTTCTATATGAAAATTGTAATTTCCCGACAGAACAAAGAAGAATGTTGAAGTGTAATTGTCAGTATCTCTATGGTGATGCCATTTGTCTTTGCCAGGAAGAAGGATGGAGTTGTCAACCTGAACAGTTATTTTAGAATAGCCACAAAGCAGGATTTTTCCAAATTCACCAGAAGCAGAGAGGTGTCTTAGTTGGCTTGATCAATAGAGGCTCAAGCACCTTAATCAAGAACTGCTACACCTTGCCCATCCCTCCCTCCTTAATCAGTGACCCAGTCTTTTCAGAGTCAGTATTGGAGCCTGAGTATTGTAGTCTTTTCATCCACTGTATTTATTTTTGTGTCGCCTTGCTACATACGTCTGGGCTCTCATCGCAACTACTTCTGCATTATAGAATACATGCTGTCTTCCACTCCTTCTGCATATGTTTCCATATTTCTTTCTTGGTTATCTTTACCCTTTGCACTCCTTACTACCTATTTTACTACCTTCCATCCCACTCTCCTGCTGTCTGGTCTAATTTAGGACCTCAACAACATGCTGTTTCTCCAAATGTTAGCTGTCTGTTGAGGATCAACAGCTTCCACTGCTTCCATGAAATGATCATTTTTATACTCATGCCCATTTCTTTTTATGCCATCATCCTGTTGCAGTCTCTTAAGAGATCAATTTCATTTTCAGGGAGACTAAATCCAGCCATGAAACTCCCTCTGGCTTCTGGGTTCCCTTGTCTGACATGACCTATACAACTGTCTTCTCGTTTTGAAATTTTGTTTTCTGTTTATTGTGCCTCAAGTCAAAGTGGAACAAAAGCATCTTTCTTCACCCCCTGGCCCTTTTCCTTTCAAGTGGGTAGCACCATTAGTCACTATGCCCCAACCCTTGTGCCTGTTTTGGACTTGTTTCTTTTTCTTGACAATGTTACTCATCTTTCGTGACTGCATTGTTCACAAATCACTTAGTTCTTAGCTCCAAAGATCATCACTCATATGTCTTGCTCCACACTGCATTTTTGGTTCCTGCTTGTGACTAAGCATGAAACTTTCACCTTTTCTTTCACCTAAACATTTCACTGTCTGGTCAGAGTGGACTGGGAATACCTTTCTGATACGATTTGTCCTGTGCCTTTAAATTTTGCCCTGCCCTGTCTCCTAGTTCTGTGTTCTTTCCTGTTTTCCGTCTGGCTTCTTGAAGTACTTCAGTATGTCCTATTGAGAATCATTGTCCAGTGGTGGGCTGGATTAAGTCTATCAATACGCTGTGCCTCATACCAAAGCTTTTTT
This sequence comes from Pezoporus flaviventris, assembly GCF_033815535.1. Lineage (NCBI taxonomy): Eukaryota > Metazoa > Chordata > Aves > Psittaciformes > Psittacidae > Pezoporus > Pezoporus flaviventris. The sequence continues at coordinate 16,671,034 of NW_026892595.1, forward strand.
ATTTCCTGTACAGAGTTGAAATTGGCACTGCTAAGGGCATTGCAGTGTCATTTCCTTTGATCTTTACAAATGCAATTTCTTATCCATTTAAAAACTGCAAAAATAATTTTCCTGATTTGCTGCCTAACACCCCATTGTAATCCTTCCTGGTGTTACCCTGCCCTAAGCTCATCTACTGTTTCTTCTTTGAGCTCAAACCTGTCACCAGTTTTCTGTCAATCTACTCTCATTAAAACATTAGTCTTTCACAGAGATCAGCCAGTGCTGCCACCCTTTATCCTCTGGTTGTTCTGGGTGTTTTTGAACAAACAGCTTTGTGCCTTTCTCTGATGTTGTTCACTGTTGATTCAGTAAGCTCCTGGGGACCATTCTTAAAGCTGTGTGTTACGTTTCAGACTTCAGTGGACATTGATCACTTGACGCCACTGTCTAGTGCACTGATCAGCACTGATTTAATTTCCTTTAACCCACTTCTAGTAAGTTGTCCAATGTAGAATTTTTAGTGGCTTTTGGTGTGGGATGGTGGTGGTTTTTTTTTAAGTATCAATGGGTACAATGCGGCTCTAGTCTATGAGTGGGGCTAAAACATTGTACTAATGTAAATAAAACCCTTCATCGGGCATTCTGAGAGAAGTTCTTGTATGCTTTTAACTTAAAACCATAGTTATGTTCCTCCTCAATGCTTGAAATACTAAGTTAAACAACTTTGAGAAGTAACATTTATTTTTAATTCCTTTGAAGTTTTACTTTCCACTGTGTTTCTCTTTTCAGTTATGCCAATGTAAAGAAGTGCAGCAATGAAGGACGTGCCTTGATGCAACTGGACTTTCAACAATTCTTAATGAAACTAGAGAAGTTAACAGACATTAGACCTATTCCAGATAAAGAGTTTGTGGAGACCTACATTAAAGCGTACTACCTAACAGAAAATGACATGGAATGCTGGATAAAAGAACATAAAGTAAGAGTTAAATTTGCATTCTTTTACTGTCAAAAAATGTAGAGAAGTAGAGCAAAATTAAGTTTAAAATGTTTGTGTGCTGTTCGGAACATGCCAAAGTCCACCTCTTGATCATCAAAAAGTATGGTTTGAAACCACGCGAGGAAGTTTTACTTCACCTTTAGGAGCAGATTGCTTAAACTAAATTGTAAAGCACAATGGATAAGACCTTTTTTCTAGATAAGAGCTTATTCTTCCTTCACTTAATAATACTGCATAACATTGCTGTCCAAGATGAGACTGCATTTGTGTTTTGAATGCATTTAGCATGTTTTCATGATAGCATAACCTAACAATTATAACAGGACTGTATAAGTGATAGTCACATGCTGTTGGAGCTGCCCATTGTTGAAGTGAAAAGTCTTTTAAAATGGACCACTTTGAGATCCGTATTTTGGGATTACTTGAAATCATGTTAGAGATAGATGAATGAAATACATCTTTAATATAGTTTTCCTTGTTTTACCTGGAGCCACAAGAGAGCTTGTGAGCTGTTGTTTGGTGACCTGTGTGGAAAAACTCTTGTTTAAATCTGCTGGTGGAAGCTATGTTTTTGATGGTGTTGTGTATAAAGGTAGTACTGCCAAATGTGGTGTTTTGTCAGGTGTTAAGAATTGTAGTCTTGACCTTTTTTGCCATTTTTTTCCTTTATCATGTACTGAAATTAACGTTGTTTGGAAAACCTGTAGACAGAAGTATTTAGAAGTTTATTGGAGCTGAGAAGTCAAAAAAAGATGATTAACTTTCATCACAGTTTGTTTAGAAAAATGTAAAAAGAGTAAAAAAATTTATCCTATTTGCATGCCTCTGTTAAGAAAGAAAGAAGGGTCATTGTAGTAGGGGATTCCCTTCTGAGAGGAACAGAGGACCCGATATGCAGAGTTGACCCTCATCATAGGGAAGTGTGTAGTCTGCCTGGAGCCCGGATCAGGGATATCACCAGGGCGCTCCCCAACCTGGTGCACCCGACAGACTACTACCCGCTGCTGGTCTTCCAGACAGGTGGGGAGGAAGCTGCTTCCCGCAGTCTGAGGGGAATGAAGAAAGACTACAGGGCCTTGGGGCGGATGGTGAAAGAGTCTGGGGCTCAAGTGATCTTCTCCTCTCTCCTTCCATCTTCCACTGATGTGGGAAGGAATGGGAAGATTCAGTCCATAAACGATTGGCTTCGAGACTGGTGCTACAGGCAGGGCTTTGGATTTTTTGATAACAGCTGGTTTTATAGGGCACCAGTCTGGACAATGACAAGTGAGAAAGGTTTGTCTCACAGAGGGAAAAGGATGCTGGGGCACGAATTAGCAGGGCTCATTTGGAGAGCTTTAAACTAGATTCGAAGGGGGATGGGGTTGTAGCTGGGCTTGCCCCAGTGGGGCAGCGCTCCAGAATTAATGAAGACTGGGAGGCCTCCTATAATCCTAGGGTGAAATCGGTGTGCTCAGCTCGCTCCCTGGAATGTCTGTACACCAATGCGCGCAGCATGGGAAATAAGCAGGAGGAGTTGGAAACGTGTGTTAAGTCAGGAGACTATGATCTGGTGGCAATTACAGAGACGTGGTGGGACAGCTCACATGACTGGAATATAGTCATGGAGGGCTATGTCCTTTTCAGGAAAGACAGGCCAGCCAGAAGGGGTGGTGGGGTTGCTCTTTATGTGCGGGAGCAACTACAATGCACCGAGTTCTGTCCAGGGACAGATGATGAGCGAGTTGAGAGTCTGTGGGTGAGAATTAAGGGGCAGGCTGGCAGGGGGGATACTGTTGTAGGTGTCTGTTACAGACCACCAGATCAGGGTGAGGAAGTTGACGAGGCCTTCTACAGGCAGCTGAGGGCGGCCTCACAGTCACAGGCTGTGGTCGTCGTGGGGGATTTTAACTTCCCTGATGTTTGCTGGAAGGACCACTCAGCAACCCAGCCGCAGTCCAGGAGGTTCCTCCAGTGTATGGGTGATAACTTCCTCCTGCAAATGGTGGATGAGCCGACCAGGAGAGGAGCGCTGCTGGATCTCATCCTCACTAACAAGGAGGATCTGGTCGAAGCAGTAAGGGTTGAGGGCTGCCTTGGTTGCAGTGACCACAAGATGGTGGAGTTCAGGATCTTGTGTGGTAGGACTAGTAGAATACCAAGTAGAATTGCAACCCTGGACTTTAGCAGGGCAAACTTTGGCCTTTTCAAGCAATTGCTAGGGGAAATCCCATGGGCAAGGCTGCTTGAAGGTAAAGGGGCCCAAGATAGTTGGTTGACATTCAAGGATTGCTTTTTCCGTGCTCAAGATCAGAGCATCCCGACACGTAGGAAGTCAGGGAAGAGGGCCAAGAGACCTGCGTGGTTAAATAGGAAATTGCTGGGTATGCTCAAGTGGAAGAGGAGAGTTTACAGGTCATGGAAGGAGGGGCTGGCCACTTGGGAGGAATATAAGGCTGCTGCTAGAGGATGTAGGAAGGCAGCTAGGAGGACTAAGGCATCCTTAGAATTAAACCTGGCGAGAAGGGTCAAGGACAGCAAAAAGAGCTTTTTCAAATACATGGCAGACAAAACTAACACCAGAGGCAATGTAGGCCCACTGATGAACGGGATGGGTGCCCTGGTGACAGAAGATACAGAGATGGCAGAGTTACTGAATGCCTTCTTTGTCTCTGTCTACTCTGCTGCAGGCAGTCCTGAAGAGCCCTGTACCCCTGAGACCTTAGATGAAGTCAGGTCGACGGAGCGGTTTGCCTTAGTCGATGAGGAATGGGTTAGAGACCAGTTGAGCAATCTGGACATCCATAAATCCATGGGTCCAGATGGGATGCACCCGCGGGTGCTGAGGGAACTGGCGGAAGTCATTGCTAGGCCACTCTCCATCATCTTTACCAAGTCTTGGGAAACGGGAGAGGTGCCTGAGGACTGGAGGAAAGCAAATGTCACTCCAGTCTTCAAAAAGGGCAAGAAGGAGGACCCGGGTAACTATAGACCGGTCAGCCTCACCTCCATCCCTGGGAAAGTGATGGAACACCTTATCCTTGGTACCATCTTAAGGCATATCAAGGATAAGAGGGTTATGAGGGGCAGTCAACATGGCTTCACCAAGGGGAAATCATGTTTGACCAATCTCTTAGCCTTTTATGAGGAAATAACACGGTGGATAGATGATGGCAGAGCGGTGGATGTGGTCTACCTTGACCTCAGCAAAGCATTTGACACAGTCTCCCACAGCATCCTCGCAGCTAAATTGAGGAAGTGTGGACTGGATGATCAGGTAGTGAGGTGGACTGTGAACTGGCTGAAGGAGAGAAGCCAGAGAGTTGTAGTCTGTGGGGCAGAGTCTAGTTGGAGGCCTGTAACTAGTGGAGTGCCTCAAGGGTCAGTACTGGGACCGGTATTATTTAATATATTCATCAATGATTTAGATGAGGGAATTGAGTGTACTATCAGCAAGTTTGCTGATGACACTAAGCTGGGAGGAGTGGCTGACACGCCAGAAGGCTGTGCTGCCATCCAGCGAGACCTGGACAGGCTGGAGAGTTGGGCAGGGAATAACTTGATGAAATATAACAAGGGAAATTGTAGAGTCCTGCATCTGGGCAGGAACAACCCCAGGTTCCAGTATAGGTTGGGAAACGACCTGTTAGAGAGCAGTGTAGGGGAGAGGGACCTGGGGGTCCTAGTGGACGACAGGATGACCATGAGCCAACACTGTGCCCTTGTGGCTAAGAAGGCCAATGGCATCCTGGGGTGTATAGAAGGGGGGTGGTTAGTAGGTTGAGAGAGGTCCTCCTTCCCCTCTACTCTGTCCTGGTGAGACCCCATCTGGAATATTGTGTCCAGTTCTGGGCCCCTCAGTTCAAGAAGGACAGGGAGCTGCTGGAGAGAGTCCAGCGCAGGGCAACTAAGATGATTAAGGGAGTGGAGCATCTCCCTTATGAGGAAAGACTGAGGGAGCTGGGTCTCTATAGTTTGGAGAAGAGGAGACTGAGGGGTGACCTTATAAGTGTCTATAAATATATAAAGGGGGAGTGTCACGAGGATGGAGCCAGGCTCTACTCAGTGGCAAACAATGATAGGACAAGGGGTAATGGGTACAAACTGGAACACAAGAGGTTCCACTTAAACTTGAGAAGAAACTTCTTCTCAGTGAGGGTGACGGAACACTGGAACAGGCTGCCCAGGGAGGTTGTGGAGTCTCCTTCCCTGGAGACATTCAAAACCCGCCTGGACACATTCCTGTGTAACATTATCTAGGTGTTCCTGCTCCGGCAGGGGGATTGGACTAGATGATCTTTCGAGGTCCCTTCCAATCTCTAGCATACTGTGATACTGTGATACTGTGATGTATTTCCCACCATACTGCCCAAAGCATCGAAAATACATTAAAACTTGATTTATATACATATGTATTCACAGAATTACTTTCTGTGAACTCAGTCCAGCACTATTAACATTGTAAGCGTTTTCTGTTATAATCCCCCATATAGCAAAATACAGTTTTGTCCTCTGCCTCCACTGTGTAAACTATCCAGACTTGACTTAAATACCACTTTAAATCTCCGTTGCATACTGACTGCTTCTATCAGCTGAAAATCCATAGTTTTATGCCTGAGGTTAATTTTCAATGTTCGTCTCATGTTTTATTCTGCCATAACATGATTTGCTTTCATTTGCCAGGAATATTCCACTAAGCAGTTGACCAATCTGGTGAATGTCTGTCTGGGCTCCCACATCAACAAAAAGGCAAGACAGAAGCTGTTAGCCACTATTGATGACATAGACAGGCCTAAAAGATAACTGGAGAAAGCTACCTTTCCCTGTGGCTTGTACCTTTTTCTGTTCATGTGAAGCATGCAGACAAATCTCTCATGGACTAATGACAACATTCTCTTAAAAAGCATTATGCATGACCTTTTTTACCAGCATTGGAGGCACGCTGAAGTGGCATAATGTTCTAAAATATGACTTTTCTAATCTGTAGAACTATTTTCTGTTGTATTTCTTCCTTTTTTTCTTTTCTTTTGTCACATGCCCTTAATAAAGGGCCACTTGTTTGTGTATCATTGGTGAGCTGTATATTTTGCAGAGATGTATACTGTAAAGTCAGAGAGAAATACATTGGCTTAATATATAGATGTTGCTCTTTTTTAATAAAAGGGCTACTTGAAAAACTTACTTCTTTTCTCCCTGCTTTCACCCTCAGAATTTGTGCTTAATAGTGGACCGGTGTAACATGTAAGGAACTGTACAATATTTGATCAGTGTATCTTGCATGTAGATTAAGAGTGCAGATCAACTAAATACTCTTCTGTTAAAGCCTCTTTTCTTCATATGTATTTAAAAATATCTGTTTATTTCAGAATTAGTCATATCAAAATGATTGACTTCAGATTAATAGAAGGTAATAAATACTGTACACTAATATGATTTCTTTGTGAGACTTTGTTTTCCTACTTCAACAATGCAAAATGTCATTTGCAGTAGAAGTTTGTACTCTTCCTTTCATAGCGCTTCCCTTTTGACCTTCTGCCAGTTTTCCCTGTTCCAAAGCAATAATACCATGGAACAGGAATAATCAGGGCTGTTTTTTTTTTTTTGTTTTTTTTTGTTTGTGTGTTTGTTTGTTTTTATGAAGGTTTCAATTGATATTAAAATAATTTTACTATTTCCTGTTCATCCTAAGCAAAGCAACATTGCTTGGCTGCAGTTTTGTCCTAGAAATCAGTTTGTCAGAGCACCACAGTCTCCACTGAAGTTTTCGGGTTTGCCTTTGGTTTTCAGTACATAAGGTTTTAGACTTTTTACTTTTTTTATTATTACATAATAAGCTTTTTGCAGTACTCTCAGGCCTGTTAAAAGGAGACATGCAACCGTTGAGCTATTAAGTGAAATTGTTTACATAATCTATAATCCACTGATGCATACAAGTTGTAAATTCTCAGTTTGGGTTCATACTTGCTTTGTACTTTGAATTCAGTCGTGGGAGAACCAGGATTTACTGAATGACATCAGTTAAGGCAGAAAATTGCCCTGTTGGGATCGCTGTAATTAACTCTTTTCTGCAGCTTAATTTCCTCTTCAGAAGTCAACTGAGCATCATTGTGTGAGTTCAGTTAAAGCCTGTGTACAGTTCTAGAAGAATGATAGAATTTACATTTTAAATATTGCTTGTGTAGTATTCAGCTCCCTTATTCATCTGTATTTTAAAGGATGTAAGATTTAAACCCAAACTTCACACCATTCTTTGACCATGTTGTCATGCTGAGGTCTATTTAAAACTTGTTTAGTGCCGTGTCAATGTATGTGTTGAAGCTGAATCACTTTTACCCTCATTAAAAAGGTGGTTCAGAAAGAGAAGAGTGTACTTCAGTTTGAAAGTGTGGACTTCCACGTCAGATCCTGAACAAGAGTTCTCAGATTAAATACAAAGGTATTGGAGATGATTAGTGTAAAATCTGTTTCCATGTTCTTCTCCCAGATGAAATATGACTTTTAAATACCTTTACTAGAGCTTTGTGAGCTGAATACATGGTTAATGTCTCCTGAACTGTAACTGTAATTTGATTGCTTACCAAAAGGTAGGAGTATAAACACTGATTGGAATGTAGAGTCAAGGAAGGAGGTGAGCATGAATCGTAGTCAGGAGTAATTTTTTTGTAGTGTATCTATAGTTTGCTATGTTATTTTTAAGTAAGCCCCCAAATAAAAGAATGTGTAAGATGGAGCGTTAAGCCTGTGTCTGATCTTCATTCACATTTGTCTCAAAAAGTGATTGTTTTCCAGAGGAACCTCCCTTGCTGCCCAGGATTGATGCTAAGGGAGAAGCTACGTAGCTCAATGGCCTAAATACACCCTTAGATATATGATTTAACTTTCAGGTTGCCCTGTGTGGAGTCAGGAGTCGGACTCAATGATCCCTATGGGTTCCTTCAAACTCAGGATGTTCTTCTATATTACTAAAGGTCTGTTTGGTAGTTTCCACCCTCTGCTGTGCAAATTCTTTACAAACCATTTATTTGTTTACATCTTCATTCTCTTAGGGAATAAGAAGCCTCTTATACTGCTTCTTCTGCAATGGAGAATAGGTTTAAATATCCTTTATGTTTTAGAGGAGTGTTTTGGAATACTCTAATAAATAGAAGATTATTTCCTTCAGTCTCCAAAGAGAATGACCACTGTTGTGAGGTGGGCAATGCATCTGTTGGTCTTTTAGCCTAATGAAGAATCTAAATCCTGTTACCCAGACAATGAATACTCTTGATATTTGCCAAACTCAGCTGGAGTATAGATGACCAGTTTTCAAGCCTGAGGTTAGGCAAAGCCTATGAGTGCTCTGATGAGCATACAGCTGGCTTTTCTACAGTTAGCTTCTCTCAGCCTCACCTAGTGGTGATGCCGTTTTCCAAAGAAGTAACTACTGGGGCAAAAAAGGGGGAAGCCAACCGAGGGGTTGCTGTGATCGTGGTGTAAGATTCAAGTCCTTGCTTTGGTGTAGGTTTAATTATTCAAAGCAGAGTGGCCTTGATGGGAAAGATGGTCTTGGATCAGCAGTACTTCAGCTGATGGCTTGAATGTAAAAGCTATGGATGTGAGTTGTGCTTTTGGCTTGTCCTTGTGCCACAGAGCACACAAAATTATAAAGATCCTTTTCTCTTACCATGAAGTGATATATTTGGTGCCTTTCCCCCTTCAGACCTTGCTCATGGTTAGTGTTTATAAAGTTTCTGTATTGCTGTACAATAAAAAGCTGTACTTTGGTAGCTCAAGTTTTGAATAAAACCTATGTTTAAAAAAAAACCAAAACTCAAAACCACCCACCCAAGAAAACCCTTCCTCTGCTTAAATTGATAAATAGTTCTGTCTCTTACCAAAATCCTCAAAAGGCCAAATGTCAGCAGGCACCTGCCATATTATAAATGTTGCAAACAGAGATGGACTAACAAATGTAGATTTATTGTGTGTGGCTGATGGTATCTATTTTATTTATAACCACTGCTTGAAACACCACAGCATAAAGACTAAACATTGCACCAGACACTAGGATTATGGTGCAAGTATGGAAACGGCAGTTTCCATGCTTGCTGGCTATTTAAGGGTATTTGTGAGTGTGTTGTTTTTGCAGTGTGAGAGCTGGTTTTCATCACAGCAGGGACATGGTTTTAAGGATCTCCTGCTCTTCTTAGTGATCTTGAAGTATGATGTGGAGCAGGGTCTTTAAATCATGCTAAAGATTTCACAAATCTGTGTTTGGTTACTTTATTTTTATAAATAGGTATTAAGTCATTAACATGGCGTATGATAAAAGTACACAGCTGAGAACCTAAAGAGATGAGTGGCGTCTTTTGTTATGTGGTGGATCCACTGCTCAGTTTTAATTCAGTGAAGTATTCTGTCCAGTCCCAGAGAGTTTACGTGTATAAGCTAAACTAAAAATAGTTGGATGTAAACTGAACTCGAATCTACTTGGCTGTTCTGTTAAAGAAAGTACCCTAGTACCCCTGAGCTCTGCTGGATCAGTCTGAAACTTTTTATCTGAATGTATATGTGAAAGAAAAACAACTTTCAGAACAGAGATATATAGATCTTTGTGTTACATGATGATCATCATGCACAGATTTCAGTATTACCAGATTTAAAACCGGCAAACAATTGCCTAAACGTGTGTTGATCTTTGAAACACAAAATGCATGAGCAAGCTGAAGATCTAGAAGAGATGCAGTGAAGTGCCTCTTTTCACTAAGCACAAAATTAATGGATGATCGGATGTGCAAAAGGCCTGCAGGTATTTCTGAAGATCCTGTTTACAATAAAACCCCAGGTTTGTACTTGTATGCATTTCCTGTTCTGTATCCCTAGTAATTTCTATTCATAAGTGCCACTATTCATAAATAAGTCTACATATTAATTCTGTTTTGGTAAAGAATAAAATAGAACTGTCACCTCAGCCTTAAAATAAAAAGGATCCTTGTACAGAAAAGAAATTACCCTGTGGCTGCTCTCTGATAGTTGTAGGGAGGCCATGTAGAATATGCACCATAAAACTGTTCCTTTTGAAATTCATCCATATGTTATAGTGTAAATATATGCACACACACAGAGCTTTGTGTGCAGTGTAATTCAGCACTGGGGACCACAAAAAAGAATGGCAAAATTCAGCAACAAGCAACACATCATTGGCTTCTCCACTATCACTTATGTTAATAACTTGTGGGTTGGAGAATGAGCATAATCGAGCTGAAAGGCAGTGGTATGTCAGCATGGTGAACATGCAGCTCAGTCTGGGGCATCTCACTGTTCTCTTGGAACCTGAAACCTCAATAAACATGGGAATTGTCATTGCCTGATGCAGTGGTTAGCACAATACAAGCACCTCTGCATTTTCAGGACTGTTTATTACTTAAAGTGTAGGAAAATATCATTGATGTAAATGGGTTTGACCAGGGGCTGCTTCCTGGCCCTGAGCTACCAACATCTGTCTCCTTCAGAGCAGTTAGAATATTTAAGCAGCCAAATGCTCCAACCAGCTGAGGGTTCATGGATGGTTTATAATGTGCTATATTTCAACTAGACAAAATCGTTGCTGTGAATAGTAATGCCTCATAGCTGTAGTGCTGTTAGCCCTTCCTTCCCCTTTGTGTTCAGAAAGCCAGCAAGTTTTGCTGGTGTCTCTGCTGTTCCACAGGCACTTCCTTCTCTGAGCTTACTGAGCCTTTAAGCTGACATATATTTCTTTTTAGTCAGATGTTTACTGCTGCTTATTGCTCAGAATCTCTACAGTAAGGTGCAGGGCAATGCATGTGTGTTTTGCCAGGATGCAAAAAGAAAGCTCTTGCTGTTTGTGGCTGCCCTAGCTGCTGTTCTGGGGGGAAGGAGCTCTGCATGTGTGATACATTTGGTAACACTTAGAGATGCTGCATACCTCAACAGCCAGGTCATGGACATGTCTTGAGCTTTGATTTAGGTTCTGCTCTGTCTCAGTGCCTGGTGTTTGTTTTATTTTCCTATACTTTACTCCCCTAGCCAAAAAAGAAATGACGTTACCTACCATGCTTTATAAAGTGCTGTCAGGCTATGGTTCTTTAGTCATGAGCTGTATTTTAATGGCCATTAGTGAATTAACCCCAGAGAAGCTGAAATGTGAACTCTCTGTGGAGAAAACAACACATTAGGAAGGTCCCTTCCCTGTGTCTCAGTCTTTTTAGGTGCTGTTCCATTTGCCTTAGGGCAGAACCCAGTAGTCTCACACGTTCTTTCTCCTGGTGCTACGCTTCAAATAGCACCAAGCTGTTTGTTTTGTAGGGCTGTTGCCTGTGTAGCAGACACCCTGCTATGGACCAGAAAACATGGATGGGAGTCTTCTAAGATGTACCTATGCATTGATTTTCTACTGCCAGAAATAATAACCAGACAGATTAGATAGGGAAGACTGGGGAGAAAATTAAAGGGAGATTTATCTTTATTTTTAAATGAAAATATGAAAGGATATTGAGAATACATACACATGCATCCTGATGGCTGCCCTTCTGTACACTGTTATTAAAAGCTCATGCCCTCCATGTGAATCATGGGAGCAGTTAGCTACTAAGCAGATAAGTACCCTGGAAATACTATATGACTGAAAGATGCTTTACTGGGAGAGACAGACTTCCAAAGGGACACAAACTGTAAGGAGGCAATACGCTCACCTTAGCTCTCATCTTTATTGTGATATTCAACAGGATATCTAGGTAAAGGGAAATGTATTTTGGGGAACTAATGAAGGCATTTTTTATTTTGGGTTCAAGTCTTTATCCTCTCTTTCTACATAAGATGGCTTCACTGTGTCAGTTCCTCTCCCTTCCCATTCTTGTGTACCTGGAGCCCATATTTTCCTCCCTACACATACAGACCCCTGGATTCACGCAGCGACCATTTCTGGAGGAGGGTGACTTAGAGAAAGTCTACCTGAAGGAGCCCACAGCAGCGCTGCTGGCAAAACTGTTGCTGGGAGAGGAGCCAAGGCTGCCACTGAGGCACCAGGCTCCATGTGGGACATGTAGGCCAGTTGTAGGTATTTGCTGCCTTTATGAACCAGAAATTTGCTGTTCTGCCAGCAGAGCTTCTCACATTGTGGAAAGAAGCTTGGGAAACGCCGGGGAACACCTTAATTTTCTTCTCCTTGAAGTGCAAGTTATTTTTCTTAAGGCACTGAGTTATGACCTAACTGCCGGAATCAATACAAAAAGGAGCCAGACCAGGACGGACAAGAATGGTACAGATGAGACTTCAGATCTTGTTTGCTCACAACAAAAACGAACATGGAATTTTTGAGCATTTATTTACTTTACAAAAAACATGTTTGGCTTTTTTTTTTTTTTTTTTTGGTAAGGTCCAAATCTGAGAATGGTCCAAATAAAAGATTCAGGTAAAAAGATTAGAGATGGTTTCTTCCCAATGCCTATCCATGCTTTTTAAATTCCATCTATTCAATGATGGGAAAGGATGGGATAATAACTCTAGAGATTTGATTCTTTTGCAGGCACTAGACTGTTTGATTAGCTTCAGTTGCCTGGCTGAGTGCTCAGACTCAAATCTGGTAGGCTCTTTTAAGATTATGGGTGATTGCTTCCTACCAACTTGTGTGCTTTTATCTCATGTCTTTCGGTTCACACTAATTTCTGTATTAGATTTCAGTTTTTTTTGAAAAGAGTATATGAGTAATTCAACCACATTTATTAGCCTCTAGTGAATGGTCACTAAGGCTGGGAATTGGACTGAGTGACATGCGTGCAGGAAGTTTTGAAGCCTGCTCTTAGGAATGAAGTTAAGTAAAATGTTCTGGAGGTCAGTATGTGCCTGGATCACAGCCTGAAAGTGCAGTCTTCCCTGGGATTATCTGCACTTTGTGATGAGTCTTTCTGCTTTTGCTATTTATGAGGTCAGTGAAAGGTCTTCACCCTGAACTCTTCTGCACTGAACCCTTGCATGCTTTCCTGAAAGGGGGCTAGTGTTCACACTTGGTCTGCTAGCAAGGATTACTGTTTCAGGAAAAGTAAATTAAAAATAATGCTTAAGACTGGGCTTATTTAAAGATTGTATTAATATGTTCACCTTGCTTTACTTGCACGGTGTGGAGCAGAACTGAGATTAAACCACTAGCTGCTTTTATGTAAAGCTAACTGAGGCAACTCAGGAGCCAGATATAAGCATGCCAAGTTGCCTGCTACATCAGTATATGGGGAGAGATCCCCACTTACTGCACAAGTCTGAAGAGACTCATCTCTGAGCCTGTGCTGCCTGGGGCAAGCACTGTCTGCAGAAGCAGTCGGGTTTAGCACCGGTGTCAGTGAGGGTGGAGAAACCTGCAGTGGAAAGCAGAATCCAGCTGTGCAACTGCCAAAGTGATGGGCTGTGCCTCGTGGGATTTTTCTAACCTTCTGGATTGTGCCACCCACTGTGGCTGTGGTGGGCTTCCAAGGAGAGGGCTGGAAGCAGCAGGGACTGCCTGCAGCAGGGACTGCCTGCCAGGGGCACAGAAACAGGCTGGGTGACAAGGACCCGGGGGCTGCTGACCAGGGGAGACCTGGCTGCCAAGAGAAAGGCATCTTTCTGTTTGGGTTACTTGCTTTCCCATGCTGTTGAACAAGGGAGCAGGCCGAGGGCTGCCACTCTCTCACAGTCACAAGCTCTCTGCCACAGTGCCCTGGGAGGACATCCCTCCTAATGAAATCACCAGCCAGTCTCTGCTGCCTGGCTTTTGTATTAGCCGAGTTTAAATTAGACCGTCACTCTGAAGTGCCAGCCTCTCTTTGCTAGTGACAGTTGAGGAGATGCAAGTAGAATCAAAGGAGCAAATTAATCCAATCTGATTCATCTCATCTTGGTTCTACTGAAGTGTTCCAAGGAGTCAATGGAGACTTGTTCTCCAGCATGTGCTGGAACTTGTGCTCTGGCTATGGAAGCGTTTCCACACCAGCCTTGGAGCAAGGCTGGCCAAAGGTATCAGCAGGGTCTAGGGTGCAGACTGGCAGAGTAGCCAGGCCATGGGCTGGACAGGGTCATCACCTTGCAGTGGCAATATCTGCAATAAATTCCTGGGCTGGTGAGGGGCAGAGGACTGGGGAAGAAGTGGTAAAAACCCCACTACAAAACATAAACCCTTTTTATTGACTTACTGATTTTGTGGTGATGAGGCTCAAGACTAGTACAGAAAAGGACTGGAGAAAAGGAAAACGTTTTGCACGTTGGATAGGATTTTCATGATCTACACTAACATATGGAGAGGAGGAGGCCAACTGAGGAAAGTGGCCTCTCTCTGACCTGCAGTGGAGAGGGAACAATAACCCATCTTGTTTCTCTCCTCCACTCTATTAAATCAGCCTAATCCTAGTTTTTGGTATTCATCTCAAATCATTATTTCATATTCAAACCTATATAAATGGAAATTAAGAATAGGTTGTACAGTTTCTTCTAGAAGGTACAGAAAACACTGTATTTATATAAGCAGTTATTCTTCACTGAGCATTATATATGCGCCTGGGTATCAGTGAAAAATGATTTGCAGAATGGGTGCATGTGTATCATCTGTTGTTTAGAATACCTATTTTGTGAAAATGATGGTAGTCCAAATAATTAGGTGTAATGGAGAGGAAGTATATAGATGCTACCAATTGCCACGAAAAGGGTGAGTCTGCTGTGGAAGAAGACTTCAGATTTCATTACTCTCATTGCAGTTTCTAAGAGCAAGGTAAGCTGAAAAGGAAAGGGTCTACTTTGAAAAATCACTTTTATTTTGCTTCCTACAATAACTCATGGACAAAAGACAGATAATTCTCTCTTCTGACCCAGCCACCCTCCTCTGACCTTCACTTGACTGAACTGGCAATTTGATTGTACATGTATACACCCTGCCATCTTTGTAAACGTATGCCTCAGGGTTTACTGCAGCACCATAATCTTCATTTTCCTTATGAAATGTAAAGGTTCCTAATGGTTCTGCACACACAGGAGAAGAGGCGAGATTTGGCAGGTGCCATTGTCATTGCAACCAGCAGCAATCACACCAATGCTCCCTCAAGGTTTGATCTCGTGCCCTTAACTGGAGGAGGAGAGGAAGAAACCTGAGCAAGGACTAAGGTGTCTGGAAATGGGACATTATCTGAACACTGAGGCGTGTAATCCAATCCAGAAATGCACCGTGCTGGCTGGGAACTAAAGCCAGTCAGCCAGCTTGGAAGATGAATTCCCATTGTAAGGGGACAAATAGGGAGGAGACCACAGGGTAAAAAGTGAGGGTCCCTGTTTCCTGCAATCTTGCAAACAAGGTCATCAGGTTTTCTTAAAGAGCTTTCTTGTAGCACTAACCATCTGCTGTGGTACGATATAGCTTCAGTGTCACTGTGCTGTGTTGGGTCAAAAAAGAATATGACTGAAACTTTCGGAGTTTCTCACAAATGACTTTGAAGGTATGAAGAAGTCAAAATTCAGAGATGACCACCACGACTGAGATAGAGAGGACTGAAGTAACAAAAGTTCAGAGCTGCTTCTCCAAAACACCAACAGAGCATAGAAGGAGTGGGAAGGTGACAGAGCTTGACTTCAGCCAGCACAAAGGCAGTGAGCAAAAACCTGACTGTGCAGAGAAGGATTTGGGGGAAAAAAAAAACCCTGATTTAAATATTTCCTTCCAACCTTTCATCAAAATATGCCTTCAAACCCTAAATCCAGTGGTTGAATTCCCGTTGCGTACAAAAGACTCTGAAACAAGCCTTTGAGATGAAAGCCATTAGAAGGTCATAAGGAAACATGTTCGACCAGAGAAGTCAAATGTACTTTTTATTCCATAGAGGCACGCATGTACGCAGGGCTGGTGCTATATATGAACTCTGTCAGAGTCTCCATCCTTATCCGTAACATAAACTGACCAGATACATCTCATCTGCCCTTCAAGTGACATTCAGTATGAGCAGACAGTATTTTTCAGTGGGAATACTGCAGCTCAGTGAATGGCAATACCTGCTTTGTTTTGGTTCCTGGCTCCTAACAGTCCTGTGCTTTGGGCTCCCAGCTGCATGGAGGCATCTGGCCACAGCGTGCATGCTGAGGTCTCTTTTACTGCCCAAGGACAGAGGGACAGAGGTGTTAAGCACAAGTCAGTTACCGTGTCAGTGATCCAGCAACTTGCCAGTCTTGTTTGCACGTATAAGGTGACTATGCCAAACATGAGGTGGAGGTCCTGAGTTTCTTGAAGGTTCTGAACTTAGTATGCCCAAGATTTCTAACGTATACACATCTGCGTGGGATCACTGCAACCGTGTGTATATCAAAATTACTCCCTGGGAGTTAAACTACTTGTTAGCCTTCAACGACTCTTCCATGACTGTGGAAGAGGACTGGCGTCAACCTGCCATCCTTGCACACGTTTTCTGAAACCATCAGTGAAACCTCTGGATGACCAAGAATGTGGAGTTGCTCCTAAATAGGTTTATGTTAGTTCAAAGAACACATGGAATGGATCTGCCATTTGATTTAGGAGCTTGCAGTGTTGTTTCTCAGAAACATATCTTTCTTAGAACCTGTAATATCTTTCTACCTGGCACAGGAAGGATTTCTACTACTTGCAATATTTCCTGGAATTATGGCTTGTACAGTTCCAGACTTCACTAGGAGCTGCAGCATGTTGTCTCTGTTAAAAAATGGTAAGCCAGTTCTGAATAAAATTAGCCTGTCAATACTTCAAAATAAACTATGTTTAGAAAATAAATTATGTGTATTTCTGTGCTTCCTGTTTATAACTCAACGCCCTAAATTTTATGGTAGAGTTTTTTGCATTTTTATTAATATTAATTCATATTATTTAGTCTCCATTTGCTTGGTAACTCTTGACAGGCTTATGTTTGTCATACCCATAATGAATGTAGGAGAATATATAACACAAGCATGAGTCAATTGTACTGCTGTCTACTCAAAACATGCTATCCAGAGCAATTCTTCAAGCTGTTCCACAGTTTACTTCTCTATTTTGCTTTCTGCTGTACCCTTTTCTGGAACCTACTTGCATTCTCCTACTCCTCTCCTCCTGCTTTCTTCACCAGGAAAAAGCCTCTTGAAATCGCCTATTGCACCCAGGCCCTGTGTGCAGAATGACTAATTCTTAACTTTTATTCGCATGTATGAAAAGCTTCACTTGCCCCAAGACTGCCACTAAGTGCCTTTGGCTTTTCCCGAGGCATTCGCTATGCAACTCAATGAATCATTCTCTGCAGTACCGTGGCATTTGAGAGCCTGAGACAACACGAAATTGATCTGATTTAATAACAGAGTAACTATTCATAAGAGGTACCGTATAATTGATGTGGATGGGAGGTCAGCTGGGTAAGCAGCTGGGTGGCCGGGAGGGGAGCATTTAGGAGGACTTTATTTACCCTTACACTCAAATCCTTTTTACAGGCAAAAGGAAGAAAACAACTTTATATGTGAAAACAAGAGTTTGTGTTGGTTTAATGGATTTTTTTAAAGTATAATAATAATAAACCAGATTATTAGTCTAGTTCAAATGCTATATGTTCATATTCCATATTTTTAATCCAAATTAATACTGAAAATTCTTGATAACAGAGTTTAAAATGTTTCAAAAGAAAATCTCTTTCCTAATATATTTGTTATGTTCACCCTTGCAATGCTCCTCCAGGTGTCAGGCCAACAGTTTCAGTGTATACGCCTATGGAGGGTTTATGAGGACCTGCCAGTGCCCTGTGGCATTCACTGGAAAGAGAAGGGTGTTTGATCTCCCTCCTCTTTGCCAGGAGAAATGTAGTGGAAGCTTTCTCACTCCACTGTCTTGGGATTCACTTGGGCTTATTTTGTTTGTTTTTTTGTAACAGAACTTGTTTAGGTGCCTTGCTCACTGGTTCCCAGTTATTCAGATTTCTATTCTCTTTGTTACCCCTGGAACTGGTTTTACCAGAGTAATGCAAGTTTGTGCTCCTATAGGGACTGCTGACTCCATCAGCATGATTTGTTTTAATATCTGTGACCTCCAGTATCATCCTGCATCTGCCATCTTCCACACCAATTTCATTCCAGGCAGTTCATAGGCACTTTGAACCACACAGCATAGCTACTTGTTAAACTATAAACTGCAACTCAACCAAAACAAGCTTAGGCAACAAGTATCAGATGTCAGACAGTTGCTGTCGCAGTTACATAGTTAGAATCAACTGCATTCAAGGCAGTGCCTAGGGTTATGCAATTTCAGGTCGGTATAAAACCTTTGAATACTAATGGCAAAATCACATTTACTGGTCTATATTATCCGGACTCTGCTGCTCAGTCTTAGTGTAGGACTTCGGCTATATTGGAAGCTGTGTTAAAAGGCTTAGACAAATGCATCTAGGACCTTCAGGCAGACCACAATAAATAGGCTGACTAGTTTTTATAGATGTCAAGGTTTTTTAATTGTGTATGATATATTGAAGGCTAATTAGTCATCAGATGGACAAGAATGGCGTGCTCTGGAGCCTGTGTGCACGTCAGACATAGTAAGCCACCCTTTTAGCAGAGAAAATCAATCAGTTCCAGGCACATGAATTCCAGATACTTGTGATTTTGCCTTTTACCTTCAAATTCTACCATTAAAATGGTGTTGTGGTTTTGCTAGCTTTTAGCAACATTTAGATGAATGATGTGCTCAATACATGTTTGCTCTCCCCAGTGCTTTCTCAGAGAAATCACAATACTTTTACATTTAGGCTGTTCTTCTCACAGCAATGTCAAGTTTTCATGAAGAATGGGTTATGAATGTTCAAGTGACTAGGGCTGGGTGAAGAAAGGGGTCTTGAAATATCCCAATTTTCATGTCTTGGTTGATTTCTCAGCATTATTGGGAATTAAGGCAAGGAAAAAATGTTTTGATGTGAAAATTTGTTGCCAGGGCCACTGGAAATAGGGATATTTCCATGGCAAGCTCATTAGGTTTCCATTTTGCTCCTAGCAGCAGGAGCTGTTCAGGTTTGGAGTAGGCTGGTATGAAGCAATTTTCTAGGAGTGATGATCTTCAGTCTGATCTCTGCACCTAGGTGGTATTTGCCTATTTCAAAAGTAGATTTTTTTCCCTCTTTCAGGCACAGGTTGACAATATTCATTCCTTCTTGTGATTTAATTCCGAGTCAGTCTGAAATTTGAGGGTAAACTTGTATGTGTATGGTAGATTACATAATTAGATGTTACATTTCTTACAAAGGTTATTATTTCTGTGTGTAATCTGTATGCAAACTAGCTAAACAGGTCCGATCCGATGAGCACATAATATGATTAATTCTTTGTGTCTGTTGTATTTTAGATAATCATTGCTGAGTGGTTGATCCAAAATATACTGAGTCAAGGGAGAGATTGGAGTCAAATCTGAAATCCTTATATATTCAAAGTCTTTGACTGCAGAAGTCAGGTTCTGCTGTTTCACTAAGGGAAGTAACACAGAGAGTTCATACAAGAATGATCAAGATCTTGTGAACACTGCTGTCTTACAACAGATTTCTATTTCCCTTTCAGCCATCCCAATCACTGCTTTGAAGCAAATTGATTCATTGTCTGTATGTAAAGGGATGCTTACCCTTTCGGTTCCATTTCCCTGATAAGTTGTATGGGTGTTTTGTGTATGTTCACTGAGAATAAACAAGTTGGGAGCAGACAGACCATCGGATATTTTATGTTTCTGCAAGCAGTGTGATTCATGCTGGGTTTCATACAGAAACCTCCCTGGACCCCCAGAAGCAAAAACAACCCTGGGAGTTCAGGCATGGCAAAGGCATCAAACAAAAACCAAACCCAAAGCAGCAGATCCGTGGGAATATGAAACCCCCAGAAACCTTTCTTGTCTTCAGGTCAACATAGCTTCATACTGCTTATTTCTCAAATAAAAATGTGGTTCCTTGTACGACACAAATTCAAAAGCAGGAAGTAGTTCCAAACTGGTTTTTGATGTTTTTTGCAAAAGTGCTCTGAGTACATGCACTTGTACAAAGTTTGAATATTTCATATCATACATTTTCCCTCATTATATTATTAGAGGGGTATATTTTCCCTGTGTTTTCATTTTAGGAAAAAAAACCACAACCCTGTTCAGTGTAAAAGACAGTAGGTCTGATGGCCACCAGCAGAGAAACATCACTTGTGAAATTCATTTGCACTTAACTGCAAAGCACTGAAGCGTATGCCTTTAATCTTTTGACTTTGTGCTGAAAGAAATGGGACCATTCAAGCAATTAACTTTAGGTGTTTGTTCAGGTACTGTGCTGACTCAGGGTATAGTTTAAGTGAGAAAATGTTATCTAAGGCTTGATCTTCAGAACCCTTCACTTGAAAATATGTTGGCAATATAGAGCACTACTATGTTAAACACAGGGAAACCCATGAAGTAGCACTGAGTCAGGAGGCAAAATTGAGTAAGCGCAGAGGCAGTGGCCCGATCCTAGGCACTGCTGGGCAGAGTGGCTTCCCTAGTCCTGTATTGTGGGTTTTATCTGTATAATGCCACACAGTGCATACAGGATGCCTCAGAGCCCCAGAGCGCTAGGCCAGGCAGGAGGGAAATGTCCTGGAGAAGGGCTGGACCCAAATGGTAAACTCTGGGGCCAGCCAGTGCTGTTATCTGCCTCTTATTGCTGTGGATCTGTCCTAGTGTTAGGCTCCTAATCCCAGTTTTCCCCTTCAGGAAGGACAAGTGCAAGAGTGTATTGCATATACTAAAGAATTCAGATATAAACACACATTGTACGCAGAAGCATACAGTCATGTATGTAGCAGAACAGATAGCAGCTTCCCAGTCAGGTGAGAGCAAGTCCCCATTCAACCTGCTTCAAACCAAGTACTCAAACATGTATGTGCTGCTGTTGGCACCTGGCTGTCAGGTAGGAGGTAGAACACAGGGAAAAACCTGGCTGAAGTCATCATGGGTAAACACCGAATGGAGATAGATCCTATGAAGCCACAATGAGATCAAGTAGCATCAGAGTCCACTAATAGTAGCTTCCATTAAAATGCTTACCATGGGAAATGGACTCACACGCTGCATTTTGATAACAATTTTCTAAAGTAATTTCCCAGATACAGAAATGTAACCTTTTTCAATTTAAAGTTATAGTTACAGAGATAATTTCTACAAAACATGGCTGTTTTTCATTCCGTTCTGCATATCCAGCGTATCCTTCCCCTCATTGTCATTCACAGTCTGACATTCACACACTGTTAAAAGCTTTCCATTTCACGTCTGGAAATTGAAGTTGTCTTAAAAACTTTCCTCATGTATTTTATCAGTCAACAAGATGAATGAGACCCCGGGGCCTCAGAGTACAATTATAGGTGAGATTAGCCCAGCAAATGAAACACCTGTGTGTCCCTTCTGTAAACCTGCTTTTCTGCTTTTCTGTGGCAATGCGGATAGCAACAAAAGTCATGAACCTCCTGTTATCTAACTGGAGTTTGGTTTGCTGCATGGTGCATTGCATCACTTTTTTTGAAGGAGATTTTTGGGTTCTGGTTTGTAGGTGTCTCTAGTACCAGGTTGAAGGTTTTTCACTCAGTTTTACTCAAATAGCGGCTGTCACATTATATGCCAAACAAAAAGACATTAACTACACCTAACGTAGATCCAAAGCCAAAAGAACCATCTAATTCCAAAGTACTACCTATAGACTCAGCACAAAAGTAAAGTGAACTTGTCCAAAATGGTCAGACACAGTTTGCCCATAACCCATGTTCAGGAATCTGTGAAGGTCAATGGATAAGAACCAGGCCCAAAGCTTGGCTAAGTCAACAGGAGTTTTTCCTTTGGCTTTGATGGGCTTTGAGTCTGGAGTTCTTGGTTCACTTCCACCCCTGATAAAATCGGCATAGAAACCCTACTGACGTCAATGATGCTTTCGGAGTGGCAGAGGTCCTATTTCAGAATTAAACACAAAAATCTTGTCATTTCAATTAGAATAAATATCTGGAGCTAGATGGACTGGAGGATGTAAGATCACGACCTTTAACTTTCAGAGGTCCTTCTGTCCTGTGTTATTCACAGTCCTGAATTCTGGGAAAAGTTTGCTGTTCAAGCTACTGGGTTACTGTGCACGTAACTACTCGAGGAAATTTAAGCTTTTAAAGTAATTTACTGCCAAAAATGTAGCACATAGTCATGACATATCTTCAGGACCGGATGAGTTTTCAAGTTCTGCTCTTTGAACTTAGCTGCTAAAAGCAGAGCTCAAAGAACTGCAGCATGGTTTATAATTGATGCTTCCTTTTCTCACTCGTAGTAGTAATGATGTTAATATATTCCTTACTTACTTCATATTTTATTATGCCTGAAGATGTATTGTCGTTTAAAGAACTACAAGCTGTTTTTACTGAAAACACTACTTTGCTCACAGTTTTTCAGATACTGAGATTCCTATTATAAATAGAAATGCTTCTGCCATTGATCTACTAAAATAGGTGAATAAAAATAATCAACAATTTTTAGTCATAACATTTGTAGTTATTATAAATGTTAATGAAAGAGTAGAATGAAGAAACTGCATGTGGGCAGACGTCATAACTTATGCTGGACTTAATTTGTATATTCACTATAAACTCAGTCTTTTCAGCATTCACAGATTTTGTCTGCTGTTCTCTCATGCTTTGTCAGGCATTGGCAATATTGTAGCTTTGCTGCTCCAAACACTGCTGTTGTCATTGTGGGGCCATTGTCTTTGGGCATAAATTGTTTTGGCTCAGACCTGAAGCCATTAGCTACTGATTAAAAAAGTTAGGAATCTAAGGGCTCATGCTGTTGGAGCTGAGGATTTTCTTGGATGAAATCTGCATGGAGATTTGGTTTCTGTTTTCAGATTTGTGCGTCTTTGAAGGTTGATTTGTGCTATGATTATGAAACATGAACCAGTGAGGGCTGGAAGAAACACCTTGACAATTCATCCAAATTACGAATCAAACAACAGTCAAAAGCTCCTTGAAAGCACTGGCAGAGTCGGATCTTTAGTGACATGGATCTTTATTGAGACGGATAGAGAAAATGAACAAAGCTTCTGGGTGAAACTAACCAAAGATGTGTCTGCTGTTTTCTGGGACACTTCCAGAGAAACTTATCAGTTGCTTTCCATGTCCAGGAGCTGGCAAATGTCCTCAGATGAGAAAAGATGTCACAATGCCTGAAGCGAAATGGAAATATAGGCGTTGTTTTCCTGATGCAGAATGAAAGGTATTCATGCAGATTCATACAGTACAATTCACATCCCCCCAGATTTCTAAGAGGACTGTGTGTCACATCCTCGCATGGAGGAAGAGAGTGAGAGTGTGAAGTATTTGTGAAGATATGTGAATGTAAAGTAATATTCACATATGGAATATGGAGATTTGGTTTGTCTTTGAAAATTACTTAACCACCAAAACTCTGATATTATCTCTGTAAATGCACAATTATTTGTATTTTAATGCTGATTTTTTGCCTCAGTATTGCAAGGAGTTGCAAAGTTTTGGTTAAATTAATTCTTTTAAATGGGTTTGAATAAGCTGTCTTTCAACAGCTTCAGACAAGAATGAAAGTCCTGATTAAGTTTTGCTGTTGCTCAACTTCTTAGATATTTTCATCAGACATCTGTTTAGTGATCCCCTGTCTAACATAACCATTTCCAGACTATCTCTCTTTCTCAGAAGGGGGAATTAATTCTTGTTCCCTCAAATCCAGTGAGAAAGCTCACGTCTTTAGGGCATTTCTTGCAAAAGGCAAAGCTAGGCTCAACATTGGGACAGACAGCCTGCTCAGGTCAGGTCTGACTTCAGAAGAGATCCCAAATGAGCAGCACCACGTGGGGAAAAGGATGAAGTACAAACGGTGGTCACTCAAACAGGACTGTGCCAACCACTGCCAAGTACCCACCATTACTCTCCCATACACCCTTTTAGAGGCTTTTCCTTTCTCTGCAGATGTTATTCATAGAATCATAGAATAGTTAGGGTTGGAAAGGACCTTAAGATCATCAAGTTCCAACCTCCCTGCCATGGGCAGGAACACCTCACACTTCACCATGTCACCCAAGGCCTTGTCCAACCTGGTCTTGAACACTGACAGGAATGGAGCATTCACAACTTCCCTGGGCAACCCATTCCAGTGCCTCACCACCGTAACAGGAAAGAATTTCCTCCTTATATCCAATCTAAACTTCCCCTGTTTAAGTTTTAACCCGTTACCCCTTGTCCTATCATTAGTCCCTAGTAATGAGTCCCTCCCCAGCATCCCTATAGGCCCCCTTCAGATACTGGAAGGCTGCTATGAGGTGTCCATGCAGCCTTCTCTTCTCCAAGGCTAAACAGCCCCAACTTTCTCAGGCTGTCTTCATACAGGAGGTGCTCCAGTCCCCTGATCATCCTCATGGCCCTCCTCTGGACTTGTTCCAACAGTTCCATGTCCTTTTTATGTTGAGGACACCAGAACTGCACACAATACTCCAGGTGAGGTCTCACAAGAGCAGAGTAGAGGGGCAGGATCACCTCCTTCGACCTGCTGGTCACGCTCCTTTTGATGCAGCCCAGGTTACGGTTGGCTTTCTGGGCTGCAAGCGCACACTGAAGCCAGTTCATTTTCTCATCGATCAACACCCCCAAGTCCTTCTCCACAGGCTGCTCTGAATCTCCTCTCTGCCCAACCTGTAGCTGTGCCTGGGATTGCTCCGACCCAGGTGTAGGACCGTGCACTTGTCATGGTTAAACTTCATGAGGCTGGCATCAGCCCACCTCACAAGTGTGTCAAGGTCCCTCTGGATGGCATTCCTTCCCTCCAGCGTATCAACCAAACCACACAGCTTGGTGTCATTGGCAAACTTGCTGAGGGTGCACTCAATCCCACTGTCCATGTCAGCGACAAAGATGTTGAACAAAACTGTTCCCAACACCGATCCCTGAGGGACACCACTTGTTACTGGTCTCCAGCCGGACATTGAGCCATTGACCACAACTCTTTGTGTGTGGCCATCCAGCCAGTTCTTTATCCACCGAGTGGTCCATCTATCAAACTGATGTCTCTCCAATTTAGAGACAAGGATGTCGTGTTTGAATCACTTTGAAAGAACCATGTGCCTTCATTTAAGACTGATGATACCTACATTTAGTGGCTAATGTGGGCACTTTAAATCTCTCTTGAATACTTTGGCTCCTTCAGTGGTCTTGGCAATGTATGATCCCTCTGAGGAATATACGGAAGAGGAGGAGTAGACCCAGTGGGAATACATTTCTAATAGAAAATCATCTTCCCTCTCAAAAGCATTCCCTGAAATGCCTCATTACCTCAGAGACCAACGGACTCTTCCGTTATTCTACATCCAGCAAATTTGCCACATTTCTTTGATGTTCATACTTGCTGTTTTTTTTTCTGCAAAGCTTGTTTTAGCTTCTCCAATTCCCCTTCAAAATATTGCTTGTTAAAACTCATGGCTCTTTTTAGTAGAATTTGTATGCCTATTTGTTGACAGAGAAGTACAAGACCTCTCATCATATGAGCTGTCAGCACATTAATGGATGTGCCACATTTTCGCACTGGAAGATCGGTTGCCTTTCCCAAACCAAGTTTATAGCTTTGTCTCAGAGTTTGTTGTCCTGATGAAGCAAAGAAATGAATGTAATTCTTTGGTCTGTGTTGTGGAGAAAGTGTTCTTTAAAAAAATCATAGTTATGTCCTTAACTCCAAAATGGAATTTCTGGGTGTGTTCTGTGAACATACCGCCAACACTCATGTTCAGTACACAAACCTTATCTGGTGCACCCCTGAAAAGCAGTTACCAACATTTTCCTATAATGGTACTTTGGGATATTCTCCTAACTGGTTTCATTGTGATTTGCATGGTTGCTTACGGAGCGTATTACCTACCTATTAACTCTTTTCTCCTAAGAAATTACCAACCAAACTCTTCTGCTTTCTCTCTCTCCAGCCAACACTAAAACCATTTTTCAATGTTTTTTTCAGTGGGCGTTTTTGGCACACACCAGGGGATTTGAAGAACGAGCTCCAGGAAAGTGTGGAGCATTCCCCTTTGCTACTTTGCCAGTTAAATGAAAATTTCATGCCAGACTTGTAACTTCAGAAGAAGGTCTCGTATTTGTGATTTAGTACTTTAAGACATTGTTCTCTCAACTTACAGGACTGCATGCTGAAAAGTGAGACTGGTAAGGGACAGTCTGAGTTGAACATGAATCACTCCTAGCTCAAAAATGGAATCATTTGTAGTTCAAATTCATTTTCACTATTTATTGGTATAAACTGATGAAAGAAGAAGTGATTATAGTTGGCTGTCATACGGTGAGCTAAAAAATATCCAGGTGTTT
This sequence comes from Pezoporus flaviventris, assembly GCF_033815535.1. Lineage (NCBI taxonomy): Eukaryota > Metazoa > Chordata > Aves > Psittaciformes > Psittacidae > Pezoporus > Pezoporus flaviventris. The sequence goes on from NW_026892595.1 coordinate 16,697,336, forward strand.
AATGTTAAAGTAGCTTATTAGTAGCATTAAGAACTACCAATTATATGCACCTCTCACAAAACTGCCCTTGAGGGAGATTTAAGAGATTAAAAAGCCTGATAAGTAAGTATAGAGCTACTCTAAGTGAAAATGTCCAAAGAGGAGAAGTGCCTTTTCCAAGAGTTTTGAATGCTTCTGAAACCTCAGGGCTACTTTATGATTAAATATTGGGGAAAAATACCTCTAGAAACCTTCAAACTTCTACGTAAATCACTGTGGTATGAAAGCTGGCAGGGACTGCTGGCTCTCAGGAGCTGCATTAGCTCGTGGCTCCCCACCTTACCCACCGCAGCGCTGGATCCACTCTGGTTTCACACAGTGTTTCTATAGGTTATTGCTATGTTTATCTGACAGTAAATTGTCTCAGCAGTGAGCACCAACCTCGTGTGAGAACTAGTGCATGTAGATATGTCCAAGAGAATACTTATCACAACATGCAGCCTGCAATAGGGCTGCCAATGCAGCCTGTAGCCATGCTAACCTGTATGGAAACACGTCAGCAGTGGATTTTTTCATGAAATCTGTTTATCCTTTCAACAGAGCTCTCCAGGAAACTGCCTGCCTTGTCTGTTCTGTAAGCTTTGTCCTTACTGCAGGCTTCAGTCAGTGTAGCTATGTGACTTGGGACAGGATATGTGCAAAATGAGACCCATATAGCTCTCCTGGACAATACCTTTGGTACCAACAGTTGTATATGCCATGGGCAGCATGGAGATCCTGCAGCAGTGAGCATGCAACTTCTATCTCTTCATCCTTTGGTGCTCTCCAGCCCTTTATAACATCAAGTCTGAATCGCCTATCTTCACTTTGAGTCCAAGTTCACAGAAGCCTATGCCCTGCCCAGAATGCCAGCTGTCCTCAGCACACCAATTTCCAAATGACCACCTTTGTGCTTTCTCCTATTCCATGCCTCATGTCTGGGGAAAGATGACTTACCAATAACACCCTCCTACTGACCCCACTGCTCTTCTGCAAATCACTCCTTAAAATTCTTTCCTTTGCTTTGACATTTTTAAAACATAAGGAACTAGGAAGATCCTCATGTGCCAAGACTAGCGTCTGTTGTGGTGACCAGCACTCCCTCGCTGGTTTCTGAGGTCCTCAGATGTCTGTGCTTGTCCTTCTACAATGGCTTCTCATGACACCTAGACAGTAGTGTAACACAAAAGCAATAACTACATCTTCCATAAAAAAATTCACCAGCAGTTAAAATAAAAAACATCTATTAAGGAAGCTGAGGGTTAAAAATGACAGAGCTTGGCTGTTTGGCTGGGTGGACAGCACACAGCAGAAATCAAACACGACTGGGTAATATCTATGTAAGGATGACTGTGTGATGCACAGATTAGACATATGTGCTTTGATGGGAGACCTGGTAACCCCTGTACCCTCCAGATTTTCCTGGAGGGAGGCAGGTTCCTAGAAATATTGGGAGCCTCGTTGACTAAGTTCAACCTTTGTATGCAGTTCTTTTACTTCCACCTAGTCACCATTTCCAAGTAGAAGTCTCACACTTGAGCACCTTGTGCAAGCAGTTTTGTAAGCAGACACTGCCGTAAGCCCTGTGCACCATGAGCAGAATTGTGCCCTGTGGTCCATTCACATAGGTGCAGGGTACAGGGGAAAAACGGAGGAGCTTCATGTCAGGTAGTGCAATAGAAGGCTGAGGTCAACCTGTATTGTAAAATGGAAACTGCGCATAGAAAAGAAAGAAAAGAGAAAAAGATGTCTGACTGACAATGCATGAACCAGCTGTCTCATCAGAGGAATTTGTGTTACCCCAGAGGTCCAACACGTCTGAGATGTCTGACTGAGACTGGTGGAGGGGACATGGAATCTACAGAAAATCCATACCTTTCTGGAGCGACAGCAGCCAGGCAGGGTATACCAGGGCATCTAACTTAGTGCTAAATATGACTTGTGGAATGAAGAGTAGACTTCCTTTCTGTTTCTAGACCTCAGGTTTGGGCTTTAAGCAAACAGAAGGTTTTACAGAAAATACAGATTTTTTTTTTTTCTGTGAAATTGTTTTAGCAATGAGGTCCTTAGTCCACCAGTATCCGTAAATTATTGTCATCTTTGGGGACTGACATTTACTTGCGTTGATCATTAAAATGCAATTTCAGGATGTTATGATTTTTAGCTGAACAAAATGCGTATGATACCAAACATAGCATCCTCTGTTTGTATGCCCATAATAACATATGCACGATATCGCTTTCTGAATCCCTCTAGATAGTTCTTTTTTTTTTTTTTTTTTGCAAAAACTTGAAAAAAACCCAAAACTATTACACTGTAGGATAATAATTTAAACCACTTCACTGAAGCTGCTGAATGTGACAAATGACTTCCAGGACAAATGATGGGACCATTAAATGCCTTCTTGTTTAGTGATAGCTGTAAAAAATGGGAAGCTTCATTCAGGTTTAAGCAGAGGCTCAGGCAGCTGATGATTGAACAGATTCCTCCAGGAACCTGACAATGAATGTGAAGGTAATTTATATTTTGCTTTATTTCACTCTGTGTGTATCAGTGTGTTTACAGAAGTGGCAGAAGAAGCAGAGAAAGGGCAAGAATCTCAAGAAGACTTCCAAAACAGAGGCAATGATGGCAACCTGGAAGCAGATGAAGGAGACATAGGCTTAGGAGGATAGGATCTGCCTTGCTGTGTCCATGGCAAGGAGGGTACATGCGTACTCAGTAGTCTTGATTTATTAAATAAAGTTGTTTGAGAAAGTAAAGACCTGTGGACTATAACAAGACTGAGTAGAATTTCTTCTTAAAGCATGGAATTAAACTGAGATTGGTGCTTTCTAAAGGTAATGAGAGAATGAATACTGATTGCCATGCAATCTTAGGGGGAAAAAAGAAGAGAGCAAAGTCAATGCCCTCTGACTTTAGTTGTCTGAAGTCAGCAGCCATGAGTAACCTCTAGATTTATCCCTTCACTCTCTCTCTTTACTTACTGTGAATGAATTTAGGCAGTTAATTTAGACTAGGTACAAAATTAAATGAACATGGAGCTAAAATGAGGTGAAGATCTGACACGCCTCTCACATATCTAGAAGAGTGACGTAAATCAGTAACACCTTCTGCTATCTTACTTCTAGGACTGAGATATTCCTTCTAGGACTGATGCATTATTGTTCTGTGTAAAGGACTCTCACTTTAACTGTTTGTTGGGTTTTTTTCGAGTTTCACTGTTGTGCTTGAGATGTAAATACCTATAAAGAGATCTATCAGACTAAACACTGCCTGCTCTGCAGGTTGCCACACTTCGTTTGGTTTCTCAAGGGCAAGCATGAGTTAAAAATGAGTAATGAAGGTAAATGTGCAGTTTCTGCTCAACATTTGCAAAAACACGCTTAGGAAAATGAATTTTAAAGAGCTGGTGGCCATCAGACTAAATGTACTGCACAGTGACAAAATGGTGCGACGACTTGCTGCTGTCTGTGTGCTGTCTGCAATGCTCTGACAGCTGTGGTAAACTCAGCTACAAAAAAAGCAAGTGTTCTGCTTGCCTGGGAGCTTTGGGGTACTGACCAAGTGGGATGAGTGGTAAGCCCAGGCTGTCACTTTCTCTGCCGTGAAAGGCTTTCCTGGATTGCTTATTGGCAAAATCAGGGACTGGCTCTGGGGAATTTTCAATCCAGCATTTTTATTGGAGTAAGCATTAAAATACTAATAAAAAGCCCAGTTACATGGCCACATGCAAGGCCATAATTACTGTGAGACTGTAGCAGCCACTTTTGCGCACAGAGGAGTGACTCACAACTGGTACAATTTATCTCTGACAAGACAGTCCACTGCATTTCCCAGGTCTTAGTTACATGCTCAGCAATCTGTCGACCTGTGCCCTGGGATGTGCTGCTTAATGCACGCAGATAGGTGAGAGTGAGGGCAGCTTTTGGCAAGGAGGATAAAGCACTGGAGTGATGAGGTCCCGAACTCTTGCTGCCTTTGCAAATAGGACTGCTGCTGAGTCAGGCACAGCTCATTGTGAATAAGGGCACAAAATCTAGTTTCATAGCTGAGGCAGGCATGTGAGAAGGGTGTTCTCTATCAGCCCTGATAGGCAGGGGGTAGAATAGACAGCTTCACCTTCTTACTTTCCTCTGTCCACAAGCATGCACAGAAATGAGCTCACTGAGCTAGAGAAGTCCAAGCTAGAATGGATCGCCTGTCAAATGGCAGCCTTCAGGAGGAAAGAGTTATAAGCAAATAATTATAATCTTGAGGATGTTCCTGGTTTAAATAATGGAAGCAAGGAGAGGAAGGCAGATCTAATGGAAAATTAGAAAATGCATTAGTTGGCCCTGAGATAGATGGAACAGGGAAAGATTTCTTCTAACAAATTAGAACCACCTGAGAGTTCTTTTCCTCTACATTTTAAAATCAATTATTTCTTCCAAGCCTTTCAAAATGTGGTGAGAAAATGAAATTAGTAAATATTGCTTTTTATATCAAATTTCAACTTTTCAACCTATTTTTATAAGAAAAATATTTGCTAGAGTAAGCAGTTCTGGAAGATGGCTGCATGATTTATTTTTCCTTCCTGTTATATAATGTTCCTGCTCTGCAGATATCAGATAGATGAAACAAAATTGTCTCTCACTTCACCTAGCAGCTTGCAATGACAGGATGATGAAAAAAAGTCACAGCATTTTATTAAGATCACTGTAAAAAACCTCCATATTTTTAGCAGAGTCCCTCAAGATTTCCTAGAGGAGTCTTTGGACAATTCCAGAGGTTCTTCCTCTGCCTGTTTATTAAATCTTTTTCCTGTTAACTTTTGGGAACATTTTGCATGAACGTGGCTCCGGGCAGAGAAAACTACTAGATTTTACAGAACAACTGGATTTTGAAAAACAACAATTAGGAACTCACTTCACTGAAACCCTTGGGATGGTGCTTAGCTAAAACAGGAAAAAAAAAAATGGCCCCTACATTGTTTGAACATAACAATTTTATTCCAGTTCCTTTGAAATCAGCACCTCTTTTCAATGGCTGGATCAGGTTTTCAAACCTGTGACTTGGGGCATATTGAATAAAGAACTCGAGGGGTTGGGTGTTCAAACGGGGAATTCAGGTTATTGGAGTCTTTTTCATCAGCTACCTTTTCTTTAGGTAAATAAAATAAGTGTTGTTTAGCTTAAAGATTGTAGCTCTGTCATTTTCCTTACAGTCTTGTTGCACCAAGGGAACAGCCTCACAGGGTTTAACAGCTTGAGAAGCTGGAAGGTCCCCACTTGTGCTGTTTGTTGCTAGAGCCATCAATCTTGATCAGGGGTGGCAAACATACCGGGCCTTTGTACCAGTGTCTCAAATCATATTCTTCACTGATTGAGTAACAAACAGAGCCATTTGGGAAGATTTCTCAGAGACAAAATTGACAGCATTTTCTCCTCGCCCCATTAATTAAAATTGCCACATTCTGCCTGTCAATGTGGCCTTTGAAGGCAGTGGAAAAATGGAGAGCTGATTTTTGCCTAAGGAGCCAAAAGCAATGTAGTTCTGCACTTCAGAGTGTTTCAGTCCTAAGGGTCTGTCCACTTGGCTGACTGCAGAGTCAGAGAAATGAAACATTTTTCCTACACCTTGTCATTGAGTTTATCTATAAATGATCCAAAGACAGTATAAACTTTCCCTATTCCTGGTAACTTTGGTGAAGCATATCAAATTTGCAAAGCTTCAGGGAAACCTGTAACTTGTCCTTAAAGTGCCCTTCTGTTTTCATGTATCCTGTTAGTTATGGAACAGTTATTAAGAAAGATTGTTTGTCCTGGTGTGGTGTGCTTCTCACGTAGGCACCAGAAGATATATTATCCTCTGGTGCAAGCTACAAAATAATATGCATTAAATGGGCAATTGAATATGAAGCTGAAGAGAAAAGGAATGTTATCCCCTTTCAGTGGGATCCTCCCCACTTGGTGCTTTCATCCTACCCCACTGTGGTGCCCCTGCTCCTTCACCCCTTTGCTTATAGGGAAGCCTGTGTTCCTGACAATAGCTGAGGTGAAAATGGACCTATAACCTACAAGCAGATCACAAGTCAGAAGAAAACAACAGGGGATGCAGCTGCAGAATCAACTGGACCAGGGAGCACGCTGCCTGTGTGAGCCTCTTGATGTCTGGTGTTTTAGTCATAGTGTTCACTTTGGGGATGAAATGGCAAAGCAAGAGCTTCAGCAAACCAGTTAGAGAACTTTCATTCTTGTTATTCTTTCTAACACTAATAACTGGTGCTCAACCTAGTGGATTTTTGAAGGCAAGGATGTTGCAACGAGAGGGGTAATTCTACTTCGTAGACACCCTGTATGGCTCTTAAGTCCCCTCAAGTATTTGGCCAAATGAAACCTCCAAATGTGTGTTTCTCTTTGCCTAGCCAAACACTTTTATTCTGTCATTCTCAAGGGATTACTTGTTCATTTGTCTTAAAGTTGGGGGAAAAATCGTCAAGATTTTCCTAAGGATAACCAAGCTCTTGATGCAATGTTCAGTACCCTGGGTTTTTACCACTGCAGAGGTGCTGCTTGTCTTTGATAAAAAAGAAATCAGATTATTATAAAAGCAGATTGAAACCTGTACAAGACAGGGCAGTGTATGCTCCATGGCAGCATCCACGCATGGGTGCTCTTGCCGTGTCTGCAACAGAAACCTGCTCTGACAATTGGATTGTCTCATCCATCTGGTTTTCTTCTCACACTGCCGTATGGAACACCCTCTGTGTCCGGGGTTCCAGAAACCCTGTCAAGTTTATGAGGAGATATTTGTCTGAGGGGTATCCAAGAGACCTCTGGAGATTTCAAGAGAAACCACTGGGATCCTGTGGGAACACCTCGCAGATGTCTCTTATCTGCTATCAGACAACAGATGGTATGTGTTTCTTATCTTAAATAAAGCTACAAAGAGCTGTAACAGCAGGGTAAATTTTGGAGTACTAAATATTGTTTAGTGAATCCAGAGAGACAGTTACTGTCATTACTCACTCCTTGAAAGCTTAGATTTAAACACCTTTGCTGAGGTGATACAATGGGCTTCTAGACCTCACTAACTCCCCAGCAGGGATGCCCTGGCTCTGGAAAACTTTGCATCCCATGTGGTAAAAGATCACACAGTTTCCTCCTCTCCTGTCATCCCCATCTACAAAGCAGGAGATACTGGGGCCGAGAGAGAGGGTGCGAGGCTCTGCGTCCCGCTCATCTCAGCAGCAGCTGCCAAACCACCATAGAGTGTGAGTGAGCTGAGCCAAGGGCTTGAGTTTACCACTTTTATGTGCCTATGTGGCACAGTGTGCAGCTCCACCACAGGAGTCAGGGCTCTGGGGCTGAGCAAAGATAACTTACCTTGCTTTTCCTGCCCTTTCTATCTATTCCAACAAATGCTAGAGGCCCTTGTTTTGCCACGGGGACTAGCTGGTTCTATACACTCACATATGGGCCAGCAGGGATGGGAACAGCTGCTGTCATTCAAAGACGTAAGTTACAAGCTGATCTGAGTTACCTTTGTGACCTGGAAGCAGTTTTGATGGGTTGTGCCACACTGCACACAAGCTATTTTGCCACGTCCCCCAATGGGATGTGTTTCCAGCTTTGCACCCAGCTCTGAACCTGCTCCTGCCTGCTGTCTGTGCTGTACTAGCTTAGGTGTGCACCAGTCCAGCTGTCCTCCAGCTAATGGTGCTCCTGGCTCTAATATATGTTCAAATGAGTCAGGAATCTGCTCACTCTGATTCCTTTTAACGAAGCTGTGATTTCCTGTGAGATGTGACTTTTACCTCAGGTGCAGCGCTGCTATCCAAGCCTCTTCCCCCAACCCTTCTCTAAACTGTACTCTACAGCTGTAGAGCTTGGATCCTGATCTAATCCTCTTCCACATGTAGAATATACGCTTATCATGTCCTAGATCTACTCATAGACAGTAGGGGTCTAGATGAGGAAATGAATCTCCAAAGGCCCAGGTGGGTAGTAGCTAAGGGAAGGCAGTTTGGATGCAATGCTCTTCTTCATGTGTTTGAAGTGAATTTCTTTCCTATGAGCAATTTATCCCAGATTGTTTTACATGTCTGCTTCCTGTTCTGCTGACTCATTGCCTTGAGGCCATGCCCATGAAATAAAAGACTTTAATTTTTATGTGTGTTTTTGTTTCCTCACAAAACCTGAAAAGCTTTTTTCTCCCCTGATCTTATTTGCATCACCAGTGCTTTTCCCTGACAGCAACCACAAGCCCTACATAAGGCAGCAAAGCCCTCCAGGTTTCAGCAATCAAGTGGAAGTGCCAGTGCCTATTCTTACCTACTCATGTGAAAAACACTTTTCCCAAGTTATACTGTATATTATGTTATTGTAGTATATAATAACAATATATTAATATATGGTATGCTGATATTCTATTCCATTCTATTCCATTCTTATAGTACAGCTTCCTTGAAACACCCTTTAGATCAGAAATACCCAATCCAGACTCTGTTGAGGATTTGACCTGTGAAAACCGTAACTCTAAGGTAAATCCAAGTCTTGGAATCCTAGCTGCAGTAATCCAAAGTCGCTAATAATTTCTGGAAAGAAATTGCTCCTGTTTTTTCCTTTAGAAGACAGACACAAATATTCTTTCTTTGTTTATACAGGGCAATTGTGTAAGAATTTTCATTTGCTGTTTATTTTCCTGGTAAGCACAATTTTCTAGTGGATACTGTGTGTTCTGTAACCAGAGATAAAATACGGTTTACTGTCTTCCTTTACAAGTTTTCTGAATAAAAGTAGTTGCTACTGTTTATTTTCACGAAATTATGAGATTCACCCCCCCATTGCAATTGGAGAGATTTGGAGCATAAAATCAAAATAATTACTGTATTTGTCTGCTGGCATTGGATTGAGAATTTTTCAGTTTGGTAAATTGATTCAAAATGTAGATTGAATATGATTTTCTCTAACTGTGTACCAAGATAAGACTAGGGACTTTTGCTTCTAAAATTACTTGTTTTGTTGTGTGTTGGTACATCTGGCAAAATGACTCAAGTTATGCACAGCTTCAGTCTCCTTGAACCTCATTTGAAAGAAAGTTTATAGAATACTCTTTTATCCTCAGTATCACTTAAAACATTGACAATCATTTTGGGACCTGAAGGGTACTTAGCCAGGGATTTGAAATTGAAAATGTTTTGATTTAATGTTGATCAGAAAAATAATCCATTGCTGTATCAGCTGTGGGGGCAGCAACATGGGTAGGAAACATGGGAATAATGATTGTTAAAAGCCACTCCAGCAATCTCCTTCACTTCAGTGCTTAGAAGATGAACTAATTTTGGCCCTATCAGTCTGTTCAAAATCTTCAGTGAATTTGTAATATTGCTCCTACAGGGAGATACGTTTCAGTTAACCTCAGAGTCAACTTTAGATCTAGAATTTAATACTGAAATTCCTGAAAATGGAAACAGTAGCAAATGCAGACTGCCAGTTAATGAAGCGGATGATTAAGAATGTCAATCTATCAGACTGAGTCTCGGCCTTTCAGTCCTGATAGATCCTGACTGTTTCCATTACCAGCTGCAGTGTTATAAAACTCCTGTGCATCAACGTTACAGAAATCAATAGTTTTTCAGTTTAGAGTCGTATCTGCAGAGACTGGCAGTTGTAATTGTTAGGAACTATAGATCTGAAGACATAACCAAAAAATTTGTGATTAGAACAATTGCTGAAGTTTCCATGTTGCAATGAAATTCTGGAGACTGAGGCCTTCTACAATAAACTGTAGAACAGTTATGTTAGAAATCAACCCAGACAGCGTTAGGTCAGCGTCCAAACTTTAAGTTAGTGGAAAATAGCAAATGAGTCGTTTGTTGGGGTCTTCAACTGGATGAAGAAAATAAAGAGACTTTGAGAAATGACAGGAAGATCACATTTTATTTTTTTATGGAGAAAATTTACATCTTTACTATTGTATTTCTAACCATAACTTCCAGATGATCACGTAACAGGTTCCCTTCCTCTTTGCTGTATAGTTTTTCAGTGCCGAGACCTGTGAAACACTTCTCTATGCAACCCATATGACTAGGGTACGAAATATCTTCAAAAGATGAGCTTGAGGGTTAGAGTATTAAACACCAAACAAAACACTTCAGCAGAAGTTTAAATTTACCCTGCATGTTTCTCCATGCTCATCTTCAGCCATCTTCTCCTGCTGTCATTCCCCTTGGCTCTACTGGTGTGTAGTGTGCTTTAATATTCCCAGTCATAACTTAAGAGAGATGTGAGCCAGTACATCCGTCATGATGAAGGAAATTAAACACAGGTGGATCTGTGTTGTGTTTTCTCTGAAAGCCAGTGTCAGGCTCTTATTTTCTGCCCTCCTTTCCCAGAGTGCAGTTTACCATCTCCTCACTGTGCTGTCCTCAACCAAATCTATCAAATGGCTACAATAGCTGAAGGGAAAAAGCGGAATGTTTTTGGAGTGTGCAGATTATATATTTAGTTATTTATTTAAAGAGAAAAGAACCAAAACGCTACAGTTCAACCTGGGCATGTAAAATGGCTATTGAGCAAGTAGAGGCAAGGCAGGAAACAAAGTACTTTCATAGATTATCATTAATCTGATTAGTAACAAAGGCTGTTCCTCCTAGGTAAGAAGTCAGGCCTAAGAGGAGGGTGGAATAGATTAACACACCTAAGAAATAAATAGCCAATATACGTGGAGCCCTAAGACAAAAATATGATGCGTTTAGTTCATTAAAGACTATGCTCCCTGGGCTGAGGCACCGTGAAAAAAACCCAACAGTAGAATTAATTAGGAAGTGACAGATCTTAGAAAATACTTCCTTAAAGAGAAGTGGAATTCGCTAATGAAGTGTTAACCTCTGCCGGCACTTTCACAAAACAAATCATGTCAGGTGGAAAAAACACCGTGCTGCAGAGCAGGGTGGGGAGCGGCTGCGAGCAAGGCTCTCCTGCTTTCCATTGCAGGGGCTAATCGCTCCTTGAAGCCGAGGTGCAAGACAGTTAAGAACAGCTCCAAGTGAACTACAAAAACCCAAAACACCTAAAAGAGTTATTTTAAGTTGAAAAGAACTTCATTACATCAAAATATAGCTTTAATCAATCCAAGCCATTCTGTTTATTCAGAGGGCTCTTGGCTGCATAGCAGCCTAACTTGCCTCCTGGTTACTTTGCCTGCTCTGAACAAGGCAGACATCCTTTACCATCTTGGCGCATGTAAGAATAGCATGCATGGGACCTCAGTGAAATTTGTCCAGGTATTAAGAGGCACACACATACCTACATGTAAATATACACGTATTTGTAAGAAAATATATCAGATTTTTTGACTTGTATTGCTCCTGCACTTTGCAGATGAATTCCCAGTGTTCCTCCCTCAAAGAATGAAGTGCTCTGAGCCCAGGCACCACCCCTTCACTCACCTGCCCTGTGTAATTTCAGCATTGCTGTGTAGCCGGGTGAGTGAAAACAGTCTCTGTGGGCAGACTCCTAAACGCTTCACAGAGCAGGCTTTCCTGTTGGCTTTGCCTTTCTGTACCCAGGTAACAGCACTCCCAACCATTGAGTAGGATCTTTCAGCAGTGAAAACACTTAAGTCAGAAATAATCACAAGAGAGACTATGACTGTCTCAGTAATAGCCTAAACAGAAGGTGAAGGATAACTATGAGCAGTGAAGAGCACTGTGCTCTTCATGCCTGGGATGAGTACAGCAAATTTCATTATTTTCTGTTCTTAGTGGCCATCAGTAGGAAGACCAGAAACCAAGAGGTTAAGTCGAGATGCAACGTGAGTAACTCTGCTAAAGAAATTTGGATGCAGAGATGTGTTTTCTGGATTCTTTAGAGATATTTCTAACTCAAACAAAATAAAAACAGATCAACACAAGCTTTGTCAGCACCATTTTTATGCAGTCAAATTCCATCTGGACTGCAGTGGTGCTAATGGGATTTGAAAGCTCCCAAGCCTGGATTTTTCAGTTGGAAACAGGCTCCATTTGGAGCCTCCATGTTTTTAAAGGTAAATAAATTCAAATGTGTTATCTCCTGTATGTTCATTTCCAATGGGATTGTCAGAAAAATTATGACCTTCCAAGTCCCTCTGTATCTGACTAGCTCAGTGAGATTTTCTTAGCTTTGGGCAGATTGCTTATAATTTCTGCATGGGGTGTGCACCATATGGTAAAGTGGTATGGGTGCTCCTTTTGTGAGTCCCTGCCAAGCCCGAGAAAGAAAGTAAGCTCATCACATACACTACGCTGCCCCATGGCACACATTTTAGACCTAGAGATTCTAGAAAAGCTGCTTGTAATGGAGTTTCTTTCTTGTTTTGTGCTGCTGTAATTAAAGGAGTGAACACCATCTCCAGAAAGAAGGTGTGCTCATGTAACTCTTGGATCTGCAGCACTAACCAGTGGCAGAGAAAACTCCTTGTAGCTTGCAGGAATTTAACATACATCCCCAGGCTTTTCATTGTTTGGTTGGTTGGTTTGGTTTGGCCTTGTTGGTTGTTTGGTTGGTTTTTTTGTTTGGGTTTTTTTGCTTTCATAGTGAATTTTGGGCTTTGAGGGAACGGTTTTGCCTTTCTCATTTTGCCCCACGACTCTCAGACCTGAACCATTACCAGGTAAGAAATAGCAACAAAAAATCCAAACCTCCTCTGAGGGCCGTGAGAACCTGATACCAGAATCAAGTCAACAGGAAGACACAGTTCTTCCACTATCAGTGCCTTCTTTCAACGTCAGGAAAAAACACTTTCAAACTGCATTTTGACCATCAGTTGTAGCAGAGAATTAGGAAGGCAGTGACAGTTTTCTGAAGGGTGGAGATGAAAAGAGGAAAAATTATCGTGTAAGAAAAGATGTCCAGAGTCTAATTCTAGTATGAATTTTGCATTTCGAGTTCTGTGCAAAAATGCAGCTAGAACACCTATATTCTACCATCATAGTCCACCATAGCTCCTCTTTAATCCTGGTTTCTTCTTAATGCCGATTGTGTTTTGTTTATTGTCGTTTCCATCTTGGAAATTAGGGTTTAATATTTCAGCTGCTTTTAATTTGGCCACACTGAAACTTGGCTTTACTATTTACTCAAACAGATATGTTTCCCAAAGAATCCAATGAGCTGTGTGTTTTAAAGTGCAATAAAATAGCAAACCTCTGTTGATTTCAGATGTATTTTCCAAGGTATTACATCCAGCACAGCCTGGTTTTGAGAAAACAAAAATGTGAAGGAAAATTACTTTTGGTTCTTGTCTATTCTGGATCACTCCACCAGTGGTGGAGATGGATTCCAAACCCAGAGAAAGTTGATGGAGATTAACCAGGACTTTTACTGCTGTTGCTCTTGCCAGCAAAGGACAAAACAGCACTTTTAATCACAACTAGAATGTCCCTAGTTTAATCAGCCCAAGAAAGGCAAGAGGGTGGAGGCTTTCCAGCATGAAGCAGTGGGAATTTTTCAAGGCTTTCATGACAAAGAAGAGTTTGGGCTTTGAGGAGAAAGAAAGTGGATACTTGGGGGGAGTAGGCAATGGCTGTAGTCACAACAGGGGTATGGATCTATTATGAATCCATCCTGCTATGGCAAACTATATGGGGAGTTATTTTAAGCTCAGACTTGCAGAAGTATTCTTGCGTATGCCTTGCTTCTACACCATTCAGGATCAGAGTCCTGCTTCAGAGATTATGACTCTGACATAATGTTGATAACCTCCTTCATGCTGTGCCACATGGCACTGTGAAAATGTGAGATGCTTTCTGGGATGAATAAGAGTACATATATTTGACCCATCAGAGCCACTGGGACAATTTCCTAAGCTTGAACCCATCCTCAGATGAATTTGGGAAATTCATGGTGGCAAAATACCTCTGCAGAGCTAGGCTTTCTCTGTTGCTGTAAACATGTAAAAGGCTTTGTGCCTATTCTACGTGTCCCTGTCACACAGTCTAAACGCAAACAACCCCTTACCCATGATCTTCAAATCCATATGAGAAAAAAATGTTTGGTGTTTTTCTTTTGTTTTGGCATTACAAAATTTATTCGGGCTCAAGAGTCATTTGCATTCAGAGCAGTATCTGAAAACAGTAGAGAAACGAAACAAATTCTGATGAAGCAGTGGTTTGCAATTTGGAAATGGAGAAATCATCTTTATCTGTTGCTTTTAAACTGCATCAACACATGCAATTATTTTTCATTTCAAATCAGAGCTAGTAGTAACATTATGGAAAAATGTCAATAGGGATGAAGTCTATTTTGATAGGCAGTATTCTGAATGCTTTGCTACTGGGAGAAACAACAAGCAACCATCCAAAAGTCAAGTGTTTGAGGCTTGGACAGGAGTCCCCCCGTGGAAAATAGGATGTTGCTAAAAAACAATTATTTATTATCACAATATTATCAAAACAACAGTTAGATCCATCTCTATCAGTTCTGAGTTTGTCTAAAGTCCCTAAAATACCTCCTTATGCAGCCACTCAGGACCCCCTGGAGCCATCTGTCTCACAGACGGGGAAAGGCTTTCTATTTCTAAGACAGATAATGTAACTGTCAATTGATGCCCATTAGCCTTGTCATTTGTCCAAAGAATATGAAAACAAGGGTTTTTCCCTTTTCTTTGCAGATACTCCTTAGATGCAGAGGGCTTCATTAAATGAGAGCAAAACATACTTGGTGCCAAAAAAGCATTTATCTGTGAGGTACATTAGCCAGCCCAAGGAAACTGATGAGTAGCAATGCCCCTAGCCTCTCCTAAAAAGCTTTGTAATTCACTGAGCAGAACAGTATTCAGCAACTGGATTCAGGAGGTGCCACTGTAAGGTGGTGTCCCTTGGCTGAATGAAAACATTCTTAGGATACATATGAACACCACTGTGTCCCATGTGTGTCTAATTGCCCAATGTTATTTGTGTTTATTGCTCAATGGTGATGCTTCATCTACTGTGAGATATTTTTTAATAATACAAACTGTTCTGGGCCAGGATGTGTATTTCTCTTCCAATGTCTTTCAATGTTAGCTGTCACCCTCAGCTCAGCTGCATTGCTTCAGAAGCACCTCTCTCCTGGCAAATAGACAAACACCTCTGCCAAAATTCTGCTGAAGAGCTGGTATTTTTGAATGTTAGAGACCCAATCTGGGAAAGGCCTATCAGGCTTTGTCTTTCTGAGCACTGCTGAAATTGACACACAGTGTAGGAATGCCTTGACTATGTCTATTTTAGCCTTGTGCCAAAGAGGTGTGTTCACTGGGTCATGGTGGCATGAAGGAGATTTTAACTTTCCTGGTGACTTTATCACTGATAGTGATGACTTAGTCACTGAAAGAGGCAATTTTATAGCAGAAGCTGATAAAATGAACATCAGAAGGTTGCTAGCAAAGCATGCAGATAATACTGTGTGTACGGCATGCGTTTGACAGTTTGTATATATTCATGGAGGAGTATTCAGCTCTCTCAACTACATGAGGCATATGAAAACTATTTGCAATTTAGTGAGTCCTTTCTGCACATCACCTGTGCCTCAGCCCAGTGATTAGCTCATGGCTGAGAACTGTTGTGAAGAAGGAGCTTTTGGTACAAAATTCCCACTGGGGAGCAGAAAGCCAGATCAGTCACGTAGGAGTACGTGGCTTGGGGAGAGGAAGGGACAGAATTTTTTCCTTGACTTCCGTGGGAAATTCAGTCAGGGTTTAGAGACATTTTAGATGCGTCTACAGTAAAATGATCTAAAAGGTTGGGAGTTTTTACCAATGAAAATATGCTTGGAGGAAAAGTCTAAATTCTGAGTGCAGGAGCCTAAATCTGTCAATGGTAGTTTCGATGGATTCAGTGAGGCTAGCACATTTTCTCAGGACCACACAGTAAGTCTGTGGCAGGGACGTAACCCAAATGTATGTCTGCCAAGTTCACCGAGTCCAGTGTCTCAGATGCAGGTTTTTGCTTGATTTTAGTAGATACTTCTGTGAGCTTTAATGCTATTGTGCTACTAGCTCATAGCTGGGTTTGTCACAGAATTTCAGAAAGTTCTTGATGGAGTGAGAGTTATTCAGCTGTTTAGGAACCAGTGGTTTTGTATTCATTTATATCTGATTACTTTATGAGAAGAGATATTCTAAAAGTTCAACTTTTCTTTAGTTCCAAAAATAGAAGCCTCTCACAAAGCCAAAATTTCCTGAATGTTGAGTTCTACACCAAAGAAATTGCATGTAAACCGCTCCTGTGCAACATGTAAAATAACCTAAGAAAGAGCAACTGACTGGCACCCAGCTAAACATGGATCCTACACATCGCCTAATCCAAGCGCTAGAGCAGACCAAGCTCTCCAGGATATCTGAAACCCCTCTCCAGGGCTCCATCTTCCTGTATCTGCTGCACTAGGAAATGTCAAAGCAAGGCTTATTTTCTGCCTTGTTTCCTCCAAAATTGCTCTCTGAGCAATCTCCCCAGTTCTTTGGGGCAATGACCTGAAAAGACAGCAGCAGCTCGCACATGTCCGCAGCCTCTGTGGGGGCAGTGGGTGTCACAGGGGCAGTACCAAGCATCCCCTCTCAATCCATCTGCAGGCATTAACACTGTCAAAAGCAGGTGTTTTAAAGGACAAAACCCTGATTCCCACAGAACTGAAGCAGCTGATGCTTTTCATTTCAGTAAGGTCAAGACTTCACTCGCGGTTTTGGTCTGTACTTCTTTGAAAGAAGTTTTTCTACATGTGGCAAATTATTTACAGCAAGGTTCAGCTTATGTACAGTACACAACACAACGGTACAATTGGTTTACAATCAGAAATACACACATTTTGGTGTAGAAAATCATCAGGGTATTTTACAGCATAAAAACACATTACACAGTAAATGCTGTAGTAGACAATGAATTTTCTAGTTTATATAAAAACAAAGGGATAATTCAATTAGAACTGTGTTTTCGTTCATATCAGTCTTAGAGCAATAAATTTGTGGCTTATGACTGTCCCTCAGATTTGCCAACATGGGAATTCTTCCTACATTTTCAAGATTTTTCAATTTTGTGAACCATGCGTTTCTAGCATAATCCAATAAAACTTGATTGCATAAAGCTTTCCTGTCATGAACATACAGTAATACATTATCTAGACATGAATTAAAGAGAAGGAAAACTTCTTATATACACAGGGAATAATTTAAAGTATGGTCAGATTTTATTGTACATGTTTTAATTCCTGAAGGTCTGTTGCTAATTTACAAAGATTGTATATTCTAGGCATAAAATATTATCTTTCTTTGTCTTGACTACATTCATTCCCTTTGCTGAAGTGCATTGTTGGTAACTGATGCACCGTTCTGCACTCAAGAGTGTTAGTACTTGTGCAATGTAATACAAATATCTGTAAAGCAGAGATCTTTGTTCATGGTATCCTGATGTGTAAGAAAAATTGATACCAAGTCACTCCTACACGGACTATAGCTAGAAAAAAGAAACATGCTCTGGTGGGGGTTTTTGGTATTTCCCTAGCTTAACATGTCATGACAAACTGTTCATTGTGTATGTGGCAGTACCTGCGGAGGTGATGTCACATGTGGAGTGATCCATTGTCCTTTCATATCCTTACTAATTCTGGCTTCCTGAGAAGTCTGCCGTAAGGAAGAAATTTTACCACAGAGAATTAAATGAAAAATCCTTGCACTCCCTCCTTTCAAAAGTGAAGGCTGCAGTATGGGCTGTGTCTGCTTCATGTTGGATATTCCCATACCATAATTCTGAAGGCTCTGAATCGCTGCCAGTTCAAAGCTACAGCCCTTGCCAGAGCGGCACGTCTCTTCTGCTGCTGGAGAGCCATTTGTGAGCATGGCGGCTAAGTCCTTGGGAGTTAAATATTTGCTATATACCCAAAGACAAAAAAAAAGATCATAAAATAAGAAAGCCTGTAGTATAATATAATTCAATAAGCAAAAATTTTTCTTCAGCTATTTCCTGTGCGTTTGTAGTGGGCTTGAACTTGATAAACCTACCCACACAATCTGCAGTGAGGAGAATATGGGATCTGACCATTTATAGAGCAACACTCATTCTAGGCAACTATTCTGTGAAACTTTCTTTCCTGTGGAAGCCTATACTGGCAATGCTTTCTCTGAATGAGACATATGGCTTCTTTCTCCATGGATTTTATTTCACAGATTGTTTAAATTTCACAGAACTCTCTCCCAGCCCCTTCTCAGAAGAGATGTTACTTGTGATCGTATTTATCCATAAAGGGCTTATTCATTAAAAACGTGCTTGCATGGAGAAGTTCATCCCCTGGCAATGATTAGTGGGAAGTGCCCTATGTCTCCTTGTATACCAGTCATCTCTCAGGAGCACCTATCCATGCCACATTCTGGTAATAAGCCTTGTGCCGCCCTCTGCACTGAGATACGTTGACTTTGTTCAAAACAAAAAGCATTTTCTAGGAGATAAAGGAGGCTAGCATGATAAAAGGAGTTTCCATCTTTCAGGTTTTTCTGTGTGGTCAGCATGGACTAAAAGGGCCTTTTTAATTCTTTTGATTTTGATCTTCTGGAAGCTGTTATATGCTAAGCATTTAATGTAAAACCACTACTCATCTCCTTACCTATAACAGTGAAAAATATCAATGGCTAAGTAACTTGTGAAGTTTGTGTATAAACCTGGGGTTAATAGAGACTAAAGAGCTCTCTACAAAACCAGAGAAATATAAAAATAGTATCTTGTTACCTTAAGCAGCCTGTATGAGGCATAATACTGATGAATTGGAATGTTTCATGTTAAATATGAAGGTGAGACTCTATTCCATCAAGTGTTTTCAATGTTTTCTAGATATTTACATAAGCTCTAAAATCAGAAGAGCAGAAATCATGCCCCTAGCCACACTGCTGAAATCAATGAGACATACTGCTGTGTTACACAGGGTACAGTGAAATAAAGTTTTCCATACAAAGGAGCTGTCTTGTCTCAGTTCAGTCTTCTCCACAACATGGTCCACAGGGTCTTATGCTGGTGACATAAATGAGGCTATCTGTTGGAGAGCAGACATGTGGCTGGGATAGGGATTATTTCTGCTCACCTCCTGATCAGCCCCTTTCATCAGCTCAGCGTTGTTTTAGCAAGCACAGTACAGCTGATGTATCATGGACCCAACTGGTGCAAGAGTGCAGATGGGCAGATGGGTGATCCTGGTTGCCTGTTCTCCATATGGGTTCCCCAGAAAGCATTAAAGTAGTTACTGCACATTACATACCTTCTCTGCCCCACAGTGTCTCCCAATCATGACTAATGCTTTGTGCATTTTAGGGGGGACTACGGGTCAGTCCCTACCTTAACACAGTTCTTGTAGTAATGTATTTTTATAAATATACATATGTATATATATATATGCATACATATGTATATATTTACATATATATGCATATGTATGCTACCTAGAATTTCCAGATGTTAGCATTTTTATGCCTTTTATTTAGCATTCAACTTCCCATGAGATTTTCAGATGTTGAGGTTTTTAGATGACAGGACAGATTCTGTCACAAAGCAAAAGGTAATGTTATTCTTCTTCTAGAGATACTTCGTCTCTGTGTTTAGACTTTTACCCCCGATTTAGTTTGAAACCTACACTTACCATTTCCATAATTCCAGTGTTTTTAAGAAAACCCAAAACAAACAATGTGGGCCAAGCACCTGAATTCTATGAACTGGTTTGTATTAAAATGCTCACTTTGCAGTCCAAGAGTACATCTTGGATCAACAGCAAGTCAATGTAAGGTGCAAACTGTAAAGGAGAAATGTTCCTCTTGAAAATATGTAGGATGCACAGACTGGGGAATTACACTTCCTGTGGTGGTGGTATTGAGGTGGAGAGAAATGCAGAGCAGAGGGAAGGAGTTGCATCCACTTGACCATATTTATGCAAACTATGATGCAAACATCACCAGCATGTGGTATTGGAAGTGTTGCATCTAGTCACACCACTGCACATCACACATTACATGAAGTAATCTGCTGTTGTTGCTTCTCAAAGTTGCATTTGCTTGCACTGAGAGAAAAGGAACCAGATTCTTAAAAATTACTGCAGACATCTGATGTCCTTTAAAAACTGACTGAAGACAGTTGTTGGTTTTTGGTTTTGTTTTTGTCTCTGTTTTTATTTTGTTTGTTTTAAATAAACTTGTGAGATCCTGAAATTAGATTATGAAGAAAATGTCTAATGGCCTACAATGAGAGCTAATTACCTTCCTGCCCCAGCAAAACACAGTGCCCATCTTGCTGCTATAAAGTAATAAGACAATAAGTCTTGACAGGATTTTGACAGGCATCTAAATGGTCCCTCTGCCAAGACAAATGAGCAAGGCCTAAATCATTGCTACTGCTGTCTGTGCCTATTTTTGTTTCATGAAGACACATACAACAACCTGGTTAGTCATCTTACTGCGATGCTTCCTTTACCTGCATCAGTATGAAATGCTCAGTAATGACAACCTTCTCACCCCTTAATTTTACTGGGTAAATCAGTTGTCCTTTACTAGGTTGAGAGGAACATGCTGATCACATTTCTGAGACACAGAAACACTTCCGTTAATTTTCACAATGATGCTCTGAGTACTTAATAAAGGGGTGCTTAAATATAGATTCGTGATTCATCTGGAAGTACCTGCAAAATTTGGTGCTGCACAGAAACATATGCAGGACATGATAAGGATACTTTGAACTTAAACCTTACATGTACCTTAATTACTTCAGCTGCCACAGAACTACAGGTGTCAAAGCAGCATAACTCTGGCACCATCCTAAATCTCATGGTTGGCCAGGGACTTCAGTTTCACTAGGTTAGTTGACTAGGGACATGTTCTTCCTCCCGAGGTAGTGTTTAAGCTGGAGGTCTGACTTTCCTTAGTGCTGGCCTATGACATTTGCTCTGTAGGACTCAAGCTTTCATTTTGCCAAGTCCCTCTGAAGTGAGTGGTCCTGGAGCAAGTACAATGGTACATTGTAATGACCCAGCTGCCCCAGGAACTCAAAATTCACCGTTGGCCGCTACCATTATCTGCAAACTCTCTTCTTCTTTTTGTTTCTTTGGTTTTGGTTTTCGGTTTTCGGTTTTGTTTTTTTTTTTCTCCCATGTAGCTAGTAATGGGTCCAGATTGCACCCGGTAGAGCTCAGGTCTCCTATGCTGCCAAAGGGCAGAGAGGGCATGCTCACACCCTGCAGTCTCAGTGGCTTGGGATCAACTACTGTTTTGATGCAAATGACATTTATGTTACAAATGCACACATTTTTTAGCAGCAATCAATTAACTGCAGATTTAGCTAAACAGTCAGATACATCTGACTTTTAAAAATCCAAGCACTTGAAAAGCAGATACCACCACATTGTTACTGTTTAGGATTTGCATCTTTGAAAAATGGCTCAGAGTTTGTCTATTGAGGTTGGCAAAGTATGGAGGAGGATTTGGGAAAAGAGGACAAAAAGTCATCACATTTGTATGGCTGATTTTATCCCAAAACAAAATTATTTTGCTACATGAGCCCCTTGTAATGGCAATACTGGCAAATATCTAAGGTAGTGTTATTGCTAAGAATTTTAATACAGAGAAAATAGACTGTTCTACCTTTGTTGCTATTTTATTTCAGCTAAAACATATTTATTAAGTAAATCAAATAAAAACCCAAGTCTTAATTTCAGCATCCCATGACACAAGAAGTCTTTAAATTTGTTCTGTGTTTCTGTATGTAGGAAAGAATCACAACCAGCATCTACCTCATAGATTTAGTTGCTCAGACAAAGCAACCACACAAACCCTTCTGCCAGAGCAAATGTTCATTAAACTGGGTTTTCATGTGTTGTGTGTGGTGTTTGAGAGGAAACATATAATTTCCTCTTAAAATACACCTTGAATCCACAATTCAAATGTCAGATCGTTTCTTACTTTTTGATACACTGATGCTTTAAATATGCATTTCTGCTGTTCCCGTGAAATGTGTTAGAGACAAAACACCCTACTGTCAAGATATTGTAATTACTGAGGTCATATGCACATTCCTAATATTACTGTCACTAGTGTATGGTACTATTTATAAAGCAGAGAAGTGAAATTTACCTTATGCATATAATGACAATATTTCAAACCATCTTGAGGTGAAGAAAAAATTTCTATCCGAAAATATTCTGATTAGAAATTACTCAGTAAGTACCTCTAAAACACATTCTTTCCTGCAAAGCCCGAGGGTGATGCCAACCCTAAACTCAGTATGTAAGGTAGACCAAATTTTTATGGCTGCAAATCATCATCCCTCCACTGAAACAAAAGCTGCCATAAAGACTGATGTAATCACACAGTGTTTCCACACTTGAAGCTCAAACTGAGTTCTTAAACCCCAGATCCTGAATTTCGCTTTTCAAAGCATTCTACTGAACAGAGCAAGGAAATGTCATTAGTGAAGAAAGAAAACAACCACTACAATGGCAAAACATTTCCATTTTGTACATCCATATGAACATAACAGACTGTGAAACAAGTTGCACTTTCATGTTGTAAACATGTACATTACTAAAATCAACATGTTCATTATTCATTATTAAACTCCATATTATGCACGCTTCTTTTACCATCAGCTCATTTGTGTCTTTAGAAACTAGGAATGTCTTCTGCAGCAGTCCTGGGAAGTGCAGTGTGCCTCAAAGCTATTCAGAAATACAGCATTCATGGCAGATTCACTTTATTTTCTTTAATGACTAAATCCTCCACTTCCCATTGTTCACAGGTAAAAGTAGAAATAGCAATATGCGAAATACTGTTGTCTGAAAAAATAACTACCTTCATATTCCTTGAAGTCTGAAAAACAGGTATGTGGCTTGAACAAATGCACACGATAGTACATTCTTGCAAATGTTCCACTGGATTAATCATGGGATGATCTGCAATGACAGTGGTCAGTTAGTTTCCGTTCCCCAGCTCCTCTCTTGCTCTACAGTCACGGTGCTGGCAGCTCACTCCTCACACTTGAGAGGAAGCTTTAGTAATGCACAGTGGCTGTGTGCATGTGCTGGTGGCACAAGCGGAGCAAACCCCTTCCCTGCAAGGCATTGCCTCATGTACAAACAGTGAGGATTCAGTCGTAGTGCTCTCATAGTGCTGGGTGTATGCTTGTCCCCCACAAACTCATTCCCGGAAGGAACTTCTCCAGTGAGATGGTGACTTGTGTAGATAGACATGTACAGAAGACCTCCACTTACTTCAAATTTACAAAAGAAGAGTAAATCTTAGGGTCTAGCTGTGCCAGCGAAGGAAAAGCTGAGCCTGGCTGAACACAATATGTAAAGATGGTTTCAAATCACTAGGGATGAAATTGTCTCCCGTTTTCAAGGTCTACGCTGAACTGTATTGCATAAGTCATTCCTGAACACTGAAGAGAGTTCTTCACTGCTCATCTAAGTCAATGGGGATTTGTCTGCTAATTTCAGAAGAATTTCAAATAGATTATCGATGTTTATGGCAGGACTAGTTTAAGATTAGGCACTCTGAACCAGATTCTAAAACCAGATACCTCCTGTGCTAAGACATCAATTTGACATCTCTTACCTGCGATCCTTTACTGCTATGGTCATAATTTTATAAGAGACAAGAACTCATTTAGCATTCATCTCAGAATGGCTATTAAAGAAAATAATGATTTCCAAACAAATTTCCCAGCTTATTCAGAGTGAAAGAATCGTGGCTTAATGATGAGTTCCTGGGAAGAGTGATAGGTTGAAAATTTTTCCTATAAATAAAAATTTTTGATCTATCAGTACTGTTAACAAAAACTATTTTGAGATGCCTTCAGGACTTGTTTGATGCAGCCTAAAGAACTGATCTGTTTCTCTGAAGGCGTTTGAGATCTTGGTATGCAATGTCTATTTCACTTTCCTTTGCTTTATGCACCTGCTAATGGGATGATAATATTTTGGGGTATCCTGTAGGGATGGTAATAATTTGGGCATCCCTTGAAGATCAAGATCTGAATACTTTGGAGAGACCCTTTTTCTGTTCATATGTTTGATTTGTCTTGCAATGTGCAAAACCTTTTAAGCAGTCACTGAGCTTATTAGAAGGGGGAAAACAAAGGACTCCAAGCTAGTTACATCTTGTGAAAGTTGATAGCTCAAAATCTAGTGTTAAAGGAAAGTACTGAAAGCAAAAAGTACTGAAAGGTTCCAATTGCCTTGTACCTGTTCTTTCTTTCCAATTTATTATGGGCTACCTGGCACTTACTACTATTTACTACATGTCACTCCCACGACTGGTATCAGGAAATGTGAAGATTACATAGCCCGGATAGTAGGTCCATGCTCACTCCCTGCTGAAGTGCACAGGAAGAAATGCTATTCCCAGGTCTGCATCAGACTCCCTCTGCGCCATTGCTGTCAGAGGCTGATGTGGTTTGACAAGTATGTGTTTTCACCTGGTCTTGACCTCTGACACAGCGGCTTGGATTTGCACACTCCCACCCTTGTCCCCACTTTGTTCACAAGTAGAATGTGAAATGATGTATTTGCAATGGCTGGTGCTGAGCTAGGCAGATGTCTCCCCAGATTTTAATGCAACAAGTTCAGAGTCCTCTATGTATCTTCCATTTAACTGTTCATTGTTGGAATCATGATGGTACAAGTAGACAGGGACCTCCGTGATAGATGTGGCAGTGTAGGAGGTAGATCGCGTGGAACAGTGTTCTCGGCGCCTTTGGCCCCACTGAGTTTTGTACTGTGTCCACTGCCTCTTCAAAGCTCCTTGTACCTGTTAAAGAAACACATAGCTAGGCATAATCTAAATCCCTATATGAGACGTTCTAAAATATGTTGAAGGAAAGAAAGGAAAGGAAAGGAAAGGAAAGGAAAGGAAAGGAAAGGAAAGGAAAGGAAAGGATTTAGGTCTAATTCCATTAGGTTCAATCTATCCCTCTCCTCACCACTGCTCCCAGTTCCAGAAGCAGTAGCAGTTGCTCAGGTCTCAGCCTTAACTCCCTCGCTACTTACCCTATGGTAGCAATTACAGTTTCTGCAGTTGCTGCTTGTGAAGAGAGGGTATAGGTGATCTGTTCCCACAAGAGGTAAATGTGAAACAGACTGCTACAGGGGAATACAGCAGAATGCTACAGTAGAAGAGAGAAAAGGAAGGAGGGATGTGGATTAAAACCTATCTGATGCTGCAGTTGGATCCTTGCCCCTGGAACGGCAAATGCATTGTGATCCCTGAAGAAACTTAACCTTGAGCACAACTGGCCATGAATGGCAAGTACACTTCAAGAGCTTTCCGGGGGTAATTTTGTAGAAAGAGTTGGAGGATTAGTACTGCAAAACAGAGGTTTTGTTCAGGTAATTTAAGAGCAGGTTATGTGCTGGCAAAAAAAATAGCATTGGTCATAGCCCTCTGCATCACAGAAAATCTCAAACTTTGGGCATTAACCTTCTAGGAATAAAAATATTTTATTCAACATTTACATTAAGAGTGATGTTATATATATGGTGCTAGGAGATGACTTGATCTATTGAGTCCTTCCAGGGAATAAGAATCCCTTCTCTGACTGCATATTCAGGTGTGCTGGCACTCACACTGTAACTAATGCTGGACACAGTGAGGATAAAGCAGAATTCTTGGGTGTGCAGGGCTGCTCTGCAAACCTGCAGCTATCTCTTCACCACCACCACCAGGGTCTTTAGCACCTCTAGCCACCATGAACCTCTGGCCTTCTGTCCCTAAGTATCGAAGTGTTTTCATTTCACAGCAGTTCATCCATTCAGATTTATCTCAGGGTCTTTAGTGAAGATGGCAAGAACATGCTCTTATAGCCTTCCTGTTCCTCTCCTATCTATCTCCCTTCCCCTGCCCCTTGCATAGACCTCAAGGCTTTGATGGCTCTTGTATAGGAAGAAAAGCTGCTGTGAAGGTGATGAGCTCCTTCTGAGTTCTCAAGCTGCTCTCATTAGAACTGGACCACTAGGGCAATCACATGTCTGGAGACAACATGTTTAACTGAGGAGGGAAGAACAAAGTCACTGAGTCTTAAAAACCCTGCCATGAGGAGCTTATAGTTTTCTTCTCAGAAGGGAATGACACTTAAACTGTATGTACGGTCAAGGAGAGAACAGGCACATCCCTTCCAGTTCAGTCCACAATTAGGAGTGCCATTATAAAGGTTTAAAAGGCTCCACAGAACAGTGAGAGCACAAGGTCAAAGCAGCTGTGTTTTTATTCTCTGTTGAACTGCTGGCCCATGCAGGAATCTGGCCACAAATGGATAATGGATAGTACAAGCTGCTGCACTTGAGCAAAACAACGTGTTAATCTAGATTTCTGCCACGATTCCAAGGATCTCAGATGATCATAATTCAGTGCCAACTAAAACTGGCCATGCATAGATTTTAAATGTGTAAGAAGCATTACTGAAAATCACACGCATGGCTATAATGCATTAACGACCAAAGAGGCTCCTGGGGACCAGGAGGGGCAGAGTGATGACTGCCATGCTTTCTGCTCTGATAGCAGATGAAAGAAAGTAAAGTCAAAAGAAATTAAAAGCACGAGTTTATTTGCTCTGCCTTTTAGGATTTTAAAGAGTTTTCTATTCCCTATTAGCCATTCATGCCTCTCTGGCACACAAGATATATGGTTGGGTTTTTCTTCCAAACAGACTTTCCATTTTGCTGGCCAGCCTTGAAGTCTAGAAACAATCTCAGGCCTGGAAATATGGTCTGGTGAGCAGACTATTGCAGAGACCTTGTATCATCTGTACAACAACTGTTGTTGTTGGACAGAGAACCTACAGTGTTGCTGGACACTGAGATTTATTTATGAAAATGCACAAGAAAATCAGTCATTTTAAAAGTCACATGCAAACCCGTTGTTTATGTGTTCTTCCACTTGAATGAAGGCATCAGCACAGCTATTTATATTTTTACATTTCTTTCTACAGATGGGCTCATGGCACTAAAGTGAGATAGGTGAGGTAGTAGGCAATGAATGCAACATAAAACACTGTCAGGTGGTACTGCGTTTAGCATTGTTTGTCCTGGCTAAACTTCATGTATTTCAGCCTTGAAGTTAAATATTCCAGTAGGAAAAAGTAAATCCCAGAGTATTCAGGCTCCTGTAGTACTAAAATTAATCTCCTTGCCCCACAAGGAATTTTCTCATGAGCACCAATTTTGAGCTCTATGGCAGCAGATGTACACAGCAGCTTGGAAACAATCTCCTGCCATGACTGAAGACCAGACTGTGGCTTTGGTCTATGTCTTTCTGCACACAGCAAGACTGGGGGAAGTTACCTCAGCTTAGTTTTCTTGGGCAACCAAACTCAGACCAGCACTCCCTTTGTGGGAGGACCTAATACCATCCTGGCATTCATTAGTCTGTTGCTGTTCTTCTATAGGTTTTGTGCCTTATATATCTACATATTGTGTAATTGCAGGAATAAATGCTACTCTAGCACAGCTAGTGTAGTTACATAAACTTGCTTGATGTTTACTGGTAATGTGCTGATGCAAGTAGCACCAGACTCTCTTCAGTCCATATTAGAGAGGTGTCATCTTTGACTCTCTGTCTACCTATAAGAAAATAACGAGTGGGTTTCTTAGCATCCCTGCCACTGGCTATGTTAGTCAGTCTGGAAGTCTGAAGCAGATACAATAATTCTGAAAACGGGTGTAATGGTGAAAAGTACCCAAGCACCACCAAAAATCACTCTCAATATGCCTGGAAACCTGAATTCCCATGGCCGTTTGTTCTTACTGCCCAACACTGATGAATGTTTTCTGATAGCTGCTCAACTGTTAATCCTAAAAGGAGTCATTAATCCTAGATGCAGTGTAGAGCTACTTGGAGATAGGTAAGCTGTCCATGAGATTACTTATGGAAGCAATAAAGTACAAAACTGGAAGCAACATTTCAATATCACATTAATTTTTATCTCATTTTGGCATCATCCTTTCCAGATGTGTCCCTTCAGTGATGTCTCGCTGACAATTTATCTATTCAAAGTGGGTATTCAGATAAGAGCCTTTCACAAGGAAGAGGCCTTTTTACTGTGGGCTGCCAGATGTGTCTAAAAGGCTTTCAGAAGCAGCTAGGGGTTTGGTGACTATTGCTGTTTTTTAAGATTTGGATCTAGACCATGCAGCTTCAGTCTATGTAAGGAATGACTGGCTGCTATTGTTGCTTCCTGAAAGCAGTTCAGTCAATGCAGAAGTCCACAGATTGCAGTGCGTCTCTGAGGTTGGACATCTGAATATCATGTATTAATGTGGTGTATTTTCTTAATACAAATACATTTATTCTGAATTCTAAATTAAATGTAATACAACATTTAGTGAACAAAAAAAGAACTGTGTATTTGTTTTAGACTAATTTTCATTCATGGAATGTGGCTTTTAGTTTTCTGCCTTGCATACTATAGATTAGTTCATACGACAGGTAAATTCATCCATACCCTGCAATCTAATTTTGAATTAAATTTTATGTATGGTCTACAATGATGCTGACAAACAGATGTTCCAGATATATTCATTATTGCATAACTTGAAAATTGTATTCCTGGTGTTGTAAATGTGGATTTGTTTTTCTGACACTGGCATTGCCAAAAGTACTTCGGAATTAGAGCTATCAGAGGAAACATATCTAAGAAACAAAAAGCCTTTAAAATACATTATGTTTTCAGTGCATTTTCTTGCAGCCTTTCCTCACTTTTAGCGTTGCTACAGCCTTTAATCTAGGCACAAATCTATATGTTCTAATTAGAGTTGGAGAATTACGGAGTCATCAACCTTTTTTACACTACAGCTACCCAATATGAAGCAAATTTGTTTTTCAAAATCTAATCTGAAAGAAAAGTAAGGTGATGCTGGGGAAAACTAAGAAGGAAGAAGACAGTGTTCAAGACCGTGATTTTTGGGTAACACATTGTTTGGAGGCAAGTGAGAACATGCTAGAGCACTGCCTGTACATATCTATGCAGTCATTCCTATGGGGAAAGGTTGTTTCAGAAACTACTTGGCTACTACTCTTCTTTCTCCATGCCAGGTCCTCCCTACCAGGGAGAATTGGTAGTTTTTCTGTGTTTCCAGGGCATGGAGATTGGACTGTGCCAGAAAGGGATGATAGTAAGGAAGAAGGATGAAAGTGTTACTAGCCTGCAGATTCTGGGGACAGAAAAGTGATAGGAAAAGAGTTGTACATCTCTCCAGCTTTGTTTAATTGGGTCCATGAAACCATGAACTTCTGCAGCATGATCTTTACAGCTATCATTTGATGTTAGGTTGTGGTGTCATTAGCTGCTCATGCTTTGTCATTCTTTTGTATGTCTCCTGAGAAGCCATGCTACAGAATTACAGCAGGAGGCCTTTAATCTTTTCTACTGTTGCACTTTTCTGTATGTTTATGCAGGGAGCCAGCCAGAGGGAAATGGACAGTGATGCTGACAAGTGGTGGCAGAATTTAATACTCTCTGCCATACTGAAAGTTAGCAAAGCAGCCAGTAGCACCTTATCAATAACATAATTTGCTTCAAGTCGCTATCAAAACATCAGCATGGCCACATCATTACTTGGGATTTGGGGATAAACAGGAGTACAAATATCTCTTTAAGTTGACATACTGAGTGTTAACATCACAAAGTTTGTTCCATATCTAATTCAGCTGCTCTGATTCAAAAATAACTTTTTAAAGAACTTCCTAGCTTGGCTAAGATAGGTGGTGTTTTATTTTGCTACAGCTGAATGCTCCTGATATATTTTTCTGCTAACCGCCTTTGGAAAATGGCTCACTGTAGGAATTTAAATGGTTCTTGACATATTTTAATCTGCTATTTTTTTTTTTTTGTTAAGAAAAAACAACCAAAAGGTAATGAAGTGGATCTAAATCCAGCTACAGGTACATACAATATTGATCCAGCTGTAAGAGAATGGGAGACATCTTCGCCTCAAGTGCTTTTATTTTTCAATTACTATGTGAAAAACACTGACCTTAAAAAGGCTAATCCTCAAAGGAGCGAAAGTAATCATACTCCTTCAGGCTCCTCTACTCTGACAGTGCTACAGGGGATAACATCTGCCATGGCTCTGACGCTAAAAGCAGCACAGGGCTCTCCAGGACATGCCCCTGCAGATCCCCACTACTTCTTATGGGGCACCCTCGTCCTTCCCACTATTCTGGGGCAGAAACAGAAGCAGAGTATTCTTCTTTGCTTAGACTTCCATCTCAAAATTGCAGCTGGTAGGGGTAGAATATCAGGCCTGTCCCTCTTTTAGGTAATGGTAGCACTCCTGATTCATCTGCTCAGAGAGGCTCAAGTCTCGCTCTGCAGAGATCTTTCAAAAATGCATGCTGCTGCCTGTTTATAGAGAGTAAAAAGTGACATGTGGTTTCAAAGTTTACAGTGTGGCATGATTAATGAACACTACTGTGACTATTTTTCAGGTTCCATTCATTTGCTATATTTCACATGCTTACCTCACCATTGAAGAAGCAGAATATAGTTGCCACAAGTAAGCCCTAAGAGAAAGTAAAAGAAAAGTTTAGAGATCAGAATATGCAAAACTTTTTTGGTGTTTGGAAATTTGGACTTCATGGGTACAAGACAAAAATCATTAGTCCACTTCCTCTGCATCGCAGAACCTTCACTTAACCTCCCCCTCTTTCACAGTTATCTTATTACATTCATTTTTTGTCTTTCAACATATTTTAACATTTTTCTATATCACTAGCTGTCCTGGTTTCAGCTGTAACAGTGATTTTTTTCTCCTTCATAGTAGCTGGTGCAGTGCTGCATTTGGCTTTAGTCTCAAAACAATGATGATAACACACAGATGTTTTAGTTGTTGCCAAGTAGCACCTACCCTGATCAAGGACTCTTTAGTCTCTCATGATCTGCCAGTGAGGATAGGCACAAGAAGCTGGGAGGGAGCAGAAACAGACACCTGACCCAAACTAGCCAAAGGGGTATTCCATACCACAGCACGTCATGCCCAGCATATAAACTGGGGTGAGTCCCAGAAAGGATTGTTGCTTGGGCTGAGCTGGGTATCAGTCGGTGGGTGGTGAGCAATTGCATTGTGCATCACTTGTGTTTATTGTCTTCTTTTTTCCCTTTTCCCTTTGAGTTTTATATTTTCTCCCCTTGTTATTTCCATTATTATTATTAGTAGTAGTAGTAGTAGAGTTTTTATATTATACTTTAGTTACTGGACTGTTCTTATCTCAGCCTGTGGGACTTACAGTCTTTTCATTCTCTTCCCCATCCCAGAGTGGCTGCATGGTGCTGAGTTACCAGCTGGGCTTAAAACAGGACACTAGCATTTATAGATTATCTAGTTTGGCTATGAAGTTATTTTTGTACAAGAGGCCTGGAAAAGGAAAATTAAACTGTTTGTAATGTAGGTCTATATTTTGCTTAGAGTGGAGTACCACACTGCACTGACCTTGCTGAAAAGCTGGCAGAGGACTTGTGTCCTATATGTTGCCAGAGTGCAGTTACCCCAGTTAAAAGCTCTTGGCCAAGAAGAATCCTTCTGCACCAGGAAGGCTTTAAATTGAACTGCATGTCAGGATAAATGAATTTGTATGTGTGGCATCATGATGGATGGAGAGGATGTGAAAAGAGGTATAAGTGGTTAGAAAAAGGAAAAAAAAGAACCAAAACACAACAGTTGAGTTAGAAGGTGGTGGTTGAGGGTGGCGCAGAAAATAGAGAAGAGAAATTGTAGATCAGAGCTGAGTCCTAAATGGCTTAAAATTAATTTAATTATTGCCACGGTGGTTCAGATAACATTTCACTACTGCTACAAGATTAAACAGGGTGAAGGTAGAAACATAAGGTGGGAAAGTGTGTAATTAGTAAGAGAAAATTCTTGCACATAGAGCCTGCCGCTCAGAATCATTTAGTTACACTGGTCCACATACTAACCACACTTGCTCTTATTAAAATAGTGTTACATAGCATCGCTGGGAGCCAAATTCCTTCATTTTAAATTACTTAGAGCAGTTATTATAAACTAAATGTACAGCAGTTTGTGAAATGGAGGGGAAAACTGCAGTACAATAGCTTGTGTTCCCAAGAGCTGCTCTGAAGGGCTTTACAGCTGTATCTTTTTTATAAACCCTCATTTAACTCATTGCCAGTTAAATTGTAGCTAATGCTTTGTTAAAACGTCTTGGACTCACAACTGCGTATTTTGGATGACAAAAGAAGGGTAAGAAATAACTGTTTTAACAAAATACGTATTAGAGATACACAGGCTGGTTTGAAGAGGTGCTAACCACTGCAATTTTGGCAATTATTTTACTCCAAAAATTTTTTTCTACCAGAGAACTTGTAACGTGACATGACTTCAAATATCAACACAGAAAAGCACGTGTGAGGAGGAGGAAGGGTAGACATAGTGAGAAAAAAAAACGTTTCTTTTCATGCTTTGGTAAAACAGTGAGTATTCTCAAAACCCTCAAATCCCAGTATACAATATACAATGCACAACAGATCGTCCATTAGCTCTGGTTCGAGAAACGCCACAGAGAAGTCAACCAAAACCTTACACCTTTAAAGCAGGACTTTGTCAGACCACAGACTCCTAAATGGAAAATTTATGCAAGGAGAGCAAATGCGTCACTTCCCAGGGGCCTATATTGATTTTTCTCTTGTGCTGCACACACTGCAGTAATTTGCAGAGTCTTGCAAAACATCTGCTGTTTTGAACTGCATGGTACATGGCTGCAGCAGGGGTCTTTTTGCTAGTTTGCCAAAGTATGTTTTTATTAACAGCAGTCAGCTAGCAAATGAAATGTATCTATCTTGATCTCCTCTGGGAGTAGGGACGCTCAGTGGACAGTCCACATGAGGCAGACATGAAAGACAGCAGGAGGAGAGGAAGAAGCAGAGAAATTTTTTAAGTCTGTTCTTCAGCAAAGGTGCTCAGGGGGAATTCGGAAACTGCAGTTCACCTAAAGGCAGAAACTGAACCTGAACTATTGAAGTGAAAGCATTTTCCATTTCAGTTCCTGTATAATACTTGAATTCCTCTTCTACACCCTGCAATTGCTCTACTTGTCTTCTGTTGTAGAGTGCTGCTCCCTTAACTAGCATTTTTTCGAGCCAACTTCAGACAGCAAAGCTAAAGAGGAAGCTGCGGTGATGCCTCGTATCCCTGCTAATTGCTCTTCTGGTCTGGAGTGAGTTGAGAGCACATCTGGCTCCTTGTTATTTTGAGACCATGTAGATGGTACATCTTGGGCTGAAGAAATTATTTTCTCCAGTTTGTCTTATATTATGTCTCATTGCTCTTCTTGCACTAGCAACAGCCCTCTGGGCTCTTCCAGCGCTATTTCTATTTCCATTTTATCATGAAGTTTTGCCCATGGCTCAGTACTACTGGTATCTTCAGCTGTAAAGCTATAGACCTATCAGTAACAGACACAACTTTGTCTTTTCAGAGTCAGGAAGGCTTAGGATGATGATAATTTTACAATGCATCTATTAAAACATGTGAAAGACTGGATGTAGGTTATTTCATGTAAGGCTTACAGGTTATTTCTCGTACCTCTTTGACATACATCTTCCATGTTATCTGTAACTGCTGTTGTTTTTTTGCTCAGGGTGCAATTCCTATTGAGGATGGGATCTCTAGGTCAATTATCTCTTTCTGCCACTGTGTGGAGTTGTCAAACTGACCTGTGACACGTTGTCTGCTGCCAGCAGGATAACTTTGGCTGTGGTACTGAAGCCAGAAATGAAGAATACATTTATTGTAATATTAAGGCCTTCAATGCCTTCGTCTGAAAAATCTTTATTTCTGGAACTATGTGAAGACCAGATGAATGTGGCTTTCATCCAAATCATGCCTTAGGGATCGTCCAGAGTCAGCGTCTCTGAGACCTTCATGTACCTTACTGGCGCCATAGTGAGTTCTTCCCTATGTCAAAGTGCCTATACTGGTCCAAGGACATTCTTTGCTTAACAGGTATTTAATTTCTATCTCACTCTCCTAGAAGACATGCATCTTGAAGAGAAGTTATGGTAATTTACTCAGGTTAAAAAGAAAAGAAAACAACTTAACAAGCAAACACTTCTGCAGACACTGCAAAATTATACAGGTTTTTGATACCTCACTTGTTTTTCTTCTAGCTTATGTCTCCGTAAAACAAGAAGTTATATATAGACATGCTTATTCCTGTTACTCCCGAGTATGTCCATGGCATTAGGTTCTGCCCTAATTACACGCTGTGCTGCTGTTTAGGCTTTAGTTGGATGATATATCCATTACTAATGGTAGAAGATGATGGTACATGTAATTATACAGGTGGCTATGCTATAAAAAAATCAGTTTGTGATTCTCTGTGTGGGCTTTGGTCCATGTCCATTCTCTTCTCACCTCTGGATCTGAATGGACAGCAAAAAAAAAAAAAAGGAAAAAAGTGTGGCCAAGATTTTTCATAGAAGTACTTCCCATTCCCATCTCTCTCATTTAAGCAGAGATAAAGAGCTTTGAGAGAAACAGTACTGTGTTCCTCATCCTCTTATTTCACAGCACATTCATATGGTGTCTGAGGCAAAGGACTGTGTTATAAAGTGTTCATTTATATTAGGTTAAATAAAATAAGCAAAGCAAAGAACATGTCTGCAGTTTCTGCTGCTACTGAGATGGGGAGATTGTCATGAGAGGGCTGAAGATGGGAGCCTACCTGCTGCAAAATGATGGAGACATCCCACGAACCAGAGCTCACACTTTGCTGCTTCTCTTACTCTCTGCTGGAGATTTCATTACTGTAATTTTGTACATGAATTTTGCATACAAAAATGACACTTTATAATAACTATCTTTCAGAAAAACATTTTCCCCAATTTTTATTGGCTCAAGATATTAGAGAGTTCTGAAATTAGTAATAACGCAAAGAAAAAGAACAGTAAGTAAAAAAAACACACCAAGAAACCAAACACTTATGTTTTCAAAAGCAGTCCTGTGATTTCAGCTTTGCACAGAAGGAGAAAGTGTTTCTGTTTGGTTTGACATCACAGAGGACACATTTATTTTTTATGACTAGAGTGTTGGAATGGAATGTTATAGGCTTTTTAGGGAAGACAGGACAGGCAGATGGGGAGGGGGTACAGCTATTTAATGTCAATTATATGCTAGAGAGTATGGAACTCTGTCTGGGGACAGATGATGAGCCAAAAGAGAGCTTGTGGGTCAGGGTCAAAGGAGTGTCGTGTCCTGACTAGAAGGAAATGCAACAGGAGGGCCAGGAAACCTCCACGGATGGATAAGGAGCTGCTGAGAAAACTCAGAAGGAAAATGGAAGCCTATTAAAGGTGGAAGTGAGGACAGGTGGCCTGGGAAAAAACAGGGACATTGTCCAGGAAGCTAAGGACCGGGTCAGGAAAGCTAAGGCCCAGTTAGAATTGAGTCCAGCCAGGGATGTCAAAGATAACAGGAAGGGCTTCTATAGGTATGTAGCAAACAAAAGACAGACTAGGAGTAATGTGGGCCTTTTCCAAAAGGAAACAGAACAAGGGATGCAGACATACAGCCATATTAAAAAAAAAACATGCTGCTTAAAATGGTGTGCATTGATTGATACAATTGCAAAAAGAGCAGGACAATTCCAATCCAGACTGGCTTCTGTTATTCAGAAGTGACTTTAGCAGAGGAAACCTAGCACATAACATCTCAACATGTTGTTTTTCAACTGTGAAAACTGTATCATTACACAGTTTCTTGTGGGAACAAATTCTCTCATTCATCATTTTCTATCCTCTGATTTTTACGATAAACTGCAGTGCTTGTTTGCACCATTTCTGTATACATGGACAATGTAACTGATATATCAACCATCATGTTCACTTAAAGCAGCGACGTGCTGGTGAAAAACTGTCTCTCTGTTTTAGAAAAGTCATAAAATATTAATCGTTTAACCAGTACAAGAAGCGGAGAATGTATTCTATTTTCCACCAAAACACATGATAATTGCACCCACGAAGCCTACTTGTATATGATTGACATGCCACGGGATGCAAAAACTGACAGACTGCTGCTAGCTGATGGAGAAGCAGGCTGTGCTGCTGTTTATGAGAGCAATAGCTAGCAGGGAAATACAGCCGTTACACAAGCTAATACAGTATCTGCTAATTACATAATCAGTCTTAGAAGAAAATGAGCACCAGAGGAGTTATTAGGTAGCTGGCTATCTTAAATATGCATACAAGAAATGTGTGGGAAAGGATTAAGGAAGTCTGGTTTAGAATACAATTTAAAACCTGCTCTAAGGAGAAAAGGGAGAGTCATATTTGGCTGCAGTTATCAGGACAACTCAATAGCCCTCCTGAAAGGTCAAATTGCACATGCTGTCGGGAAGCACACTGAGATTATATTGCAGAGTGTCAAGAGCTCTTCTATGAGGTCTGCATTGCTGTCCTGGTCTGGGGATAGCCCTGGGTGGTCTGTCTCCCTTGGCATGCCTAGTGGCCTCTTTAGGCACAGTGGCAGTGGGGCATGGGCAGCCCCTACCATGTGCCCATAACAGTGCCCCCAGCACCATCACTGCTGCTGAAATGAAACAAAATGTATTAGCAAGGGGCAACTGGGGTCAACAAGGCATGGAAAGACAACCACTCCTGATGACTGAAACAAGGGCTGAAGGAATCAACTGGAGATGCAATTGCCTCCTTTGATCCCTCACGTGATCCCATCCATCAGTACGACAATTACACAATACTTTGGCTTTGTTTATGGTTCTATTTTAACCTTGCTTGGTGACTTTCTATTGCATAATGATCATAATTAGGATTGTTAATTAAGATAATTAACATTCTTTTTGTAATTATCTGACAACCTCACATGATTTGAAAGATGTTTTAAGACTAAAATAATTACTGTAACACTTGATCTTACCCTAACTCACTAAAACTCTAAGCAAGTTGTCAACAGAAAAGTTATTTGGAGATATTCCTTTATAGCTCTTGAGACCAAAGAAGTGATGATGCAGGTAACAACAGAAGAAACAAATTCATTCTTTTTATGCAGAACTGAGGTACAAGATGGCATGCACTGTAAAAATAGACCTATAACTTTAGTTATTCTATGCACACACAGTTTTGAATGGATAAGGGTGATAAACCCATCTAAGATGACAGGATGGACAGATGTTGGTAGCATTATTTACCACTTCGCTTAAAGAAAAAGCAGAACTAATTTTTTTTAAGCTGTTTTCCTACTACAACATTAGAATAATTTGTGCATTTAGCTTAAGTATGAAAGGAAACAAGAAATGGGTCACTGTTCTCATCCATGTTGACCACTATTCACAAATGCATTAGAAATCTGCTTTTCCTAGTCAATATAGGACTGGATATATTAGAGTCAGTGAACCAGATAATAACAATGAATGATGCTGTATTTTCAACAGACTTATGAAATCAAAATGCCAGGCTTATATTTTAATTTAAACTGCCTAATAATGTAATTTTAACTCCTAAATGAAGCTTCATTGTCTGTCTTCTCTTCTGTGTGTTGGCATTCCCTCTGTACAACAGTCTGTATACACAGCTAATTTTAGTATTAACCTCACAGCACCAGTTTCAGTCACTTTGAGCACTTGAACAGAAATCGCATTGGAACATAAAAGCCCTCTGATCTCAGTTTTCTCTCATCAGTTTACAGATAGTGTCACCTGATAATTTTACTACTTTTTTCATTGTTTCCCCTATCATTGTGCTTTATGCAGTGATGCTAGACCTGCAAAGGCAGATAATGCAATAATGTGAAAGTGGTTGGTAAAGAACCTCAAAACCACAGTCATGCTCAGTTTCAGGGCAAAACAACTGACAACAACATTTTTGGCTAAAGCAAGCACCTAACCTAAGCTGAAGTTACTACTGTATAACATACCTGGTAATGCATTAATATATGCATGATGTAATCATATATTTCTCCAGCGAGTCGGTTTTCAGGTCTCCAGGGAATGATAACAAACTGAATTCCTAGCAAGGGCACCAAGATTAAAGTGGCTCTGACAGCTTTCATATACATGTTGGACTCAGCACGGTGGGTATCTCTTAGCTTTGTCACCAAAACTCGGACAATGTTAAGCAAAAAGAAAAAATTGACCTGCAAAAGCAAAGCCATTATAGATGAAAGCATTAAAATTAAACAGACATTCAAAATAAAAATGCAGAGCATATAAAAGACAGTAAAACGTAACTTTCTAGTTTTATTGAAGCTCATAATGGGCAGCTCCTTGGGAGTCAGGCCTTGGGAAGTACTTTGAATGCTTTCAGAAAGGAGGTGTTAAGCTGCGCTGTATGCTTCCCTTAAGAAGCCTAAAGTGTTCAGTTCTAGGAAGCATCGACTGTTTTAACACTGATGTGGGCAAATTCAGGATTTCCAGGGAAAAATTAATCTCATTTTTAAGTCTAAAGTTTAAATGAATGGATGAACTTTCTCCTAGGAGTAACCATGTCTCTCTTCTGAGTCTGAAAGTCAACTCGGGTATCTTACTTCAGTCCACACTGAAGATGTCTGCAGCCAGGTGAGACAAACCCCAGCATGACTTTGGGGGTATGGGACCTATGGGGACACACAGTTTCTCTGAAGAATGTCAATGCCCAAATTTCATAGATATATGAGAAATTTCAGTTGAATCTGTCAGAATAATAAAACATAAATCATGAAGCTTTGGTAAAGCATTTCATCACTTAACTACTGAGAGATCTTCAACTGTTTTACATTCGTGCCCTACTGGAAAAAAAAGAATAATAAATGACTTCTGGGGTCCCATTCAGCATTAAATCTAAACCTTATTCTCAATCCTACTTTGTCTTCACCTTCACTTTTAGAATTTATGGAGATAACTGAAAAGTAGAAAAGAGACTTTAAAAAGGTAAAAATCCTCAGCTTTTCTGAGTCAGTCTGTCACTATGGGGTTTTTAGTAGCAAATCACTGACAACATTCTGTAGACATTGACATCTTCACAAGAAAAATAATACTGGAAATGGCATAAGCACAGGCCAGAAATTATAATACCTTATTTTTAGAACAGTTAAAGAGTGCTTTTTTTCCATAAAACCAGTCCCTTCTTTTTTCTTTGTGGCTAAGTTTTACAGACTTGGAGCGTGGTGGTAAAAATAAAGGTTGAATGGCCTCTCCTAGAAGTTTGTAGGCATTATAACAGCAAAAGAAATCAAGATTGAACCAGTAAGCCCACAATAGATATAGGTCAATGGGAGCAGCAGACTATCTATGTAGCAGGGAGGAATGGGATTCTTCACACCGCTGATGTGCAAGACTGCTTCTCAAGAAAGGGTAGAAACATATTCAGGTTTTTCAGCTATTAGATCATTCATCACCCTACTATTTGATCTCCAAGGTAATTACTGCAGGTACATCCATGCAGATGTTTGCAAGCAAGAGACAGCTCAAAAGCTGAAAGTGTATCTTGTATGACATACTGAGGATGGCTTGGGTGAAATAAAACCCTTTCTGCACGTTTCAGGAAAGTCAGGGTTACTGTGTAAAATAGCACCACTGGCACAAGGTGCTATATACATACACATTGCTGAGCTGCACTTTGCATCTTGTCCTTCTACCGAGATAGTCCAGTCCAGTCCCTTCTCTGGACTAGTGAATCTCCCTACCTTTAGGCCATACCAGTTCAGTGACCAGTAAAACTTGTGCTGAGCAACCAGCCTGCGCTCAGTTCACCCCAGCTAAGGCATACCTAAATGTCTCACTGATGTCATATAAAGGCAGTACATTTATCACAAGTTATGCTTAAGTGACCTCCCTTATTTTCAAAATCAGTTATTGATTCTGTTTGCCTTAAAATCTGATTCTTTACTGTGAGGTCTCCTTATAGGAGTTGGTTTTGAAAGGTATTGTGCCTTTGTAATACTGAGTACAGAAAATCTCTAGCTACTTTCAGGCTTTGATCAAAACACTTGAAGTACAGGATCTTAGCTTCTGTACAGGTTAGCAGCATTCCTAAAATAATTATTAAACTATTGACGGAAAATAATATTCTTACCAATAAAGCTGCCATTACAGGTCCATGGACAATATAGAGCAAGTGCGTGTCAACACTCATCCAGCAGCTGGAGGGAAAATACACCATTAAAATTTATTTTTAACTCAAATCAAATTCATTACACAAATAATGCTAAGTTCCTTCAAAACCAGGCATACTACTCACTTGTCATTGAAGTATCTGGCTCTTGCAACAGCGTGAATAGATGCTGGCACTAAAGGGAACCCTGAAATGATTAAAGTTTAAGATCAGTCTTGGTATATTTTTAGTGTGAATTTCATGTGCCACACACACTAATGAGGCTCTTGGCCACAGAACACAAGCATGTGAAATCACAGCTTTCAGGAAAGAACCGCAGTCCTATCATTCTGAGTTCCCTAGTATTACTTCAACAGTAAGATGCAAAAGGGAAGGAAGTTTAAGGCAGGCCAAAAGGAGAAGCAAAGCCCACAGGCTGTGTTCTCCTGGGGTGTCACAAAGCTGCTGCCAGGCTCCCCCACACTGCTGCAGCTAGTGCAGCAGAGAGAGGTGTGAGCAGCCAGTGTGGGAAGGATGCAGGGATCATTCAGTTCTCAGCAGAGTATCCCCTTGGGAAACCAGAGACACTAGTTAGAAGCACGCAAATTACTATTGAGCAAGAGAGAGGCACACTACCTCACATGCCAGATTATGGAGCAATAACCAACAGAGTGAGGATCAGCTCTTTTGGAGCCTAAGGCAAGACAAAATGTTCGGAACCAGGTTTTCTGGGGATGGGGATTTGTGATATATTCTCTAGCTTCTTAGCCTCTGTACAGCCAAGCCCACCCCAAGCAGCTTTATCTCAGCAGGGAGAAGAGCTGTGGATACCGTAAATCGAGATCCCCTGAATTATCTGTGAAGCCTCAGGGGAGGCCACTGATCTGACAGGCAGTTGATAGGAGCAAATTTGCACTGTGCCAGAGGCTTGGGAATGTGCTATGTTAACAAACTGAAAGCCTCAAATTATTATTTCCAGCCTGACATTAATAGTGATAATCTGGTCCACTGCTGTCCATCTTCCTTCAGCTTGCTTGTATGTTGTGTCCCTCTCCAACAGGGTATAAACCTGGAACTGGGGAGTCTGCATGATTCTGCATGAAGTTTGTGCAACCCTGCACATACAGACAGCTGACCAGTGGGGAGATAATCTACTGCCTTGTCTGTTCTGGAAGAGAGCTTTGTGGACATCTTTGGTGATACTGCTGCCTTTCCCTATGAACCATGAACATTTTCCCTGAGCTTTGGGCATTCTACAACTATAAATATAAATGTGTGGAAAAGTCCTTCTGATACCTTTATTAGTCACAGTGAAGAACACGGCTGCTTGTTTCTTCAGCTGTTACGTGATTTCATAAACACTTTTAGAAGAGACAGAGAACCCTTAGCCAAAATCTGGGGAAGTCTCATATCAGAGCACAGGCCAGCTAATGCAGGAATGAGAATACAGTCAAAAAAGTATGTAAATAGGACACTGATGTCTCCAGGTATCTTTGAGCAGCAGCTACTTTACTGCCAAAAAAGGTTCTTACTGCAGTGAAACTCATGAGGACAATGCAGCTGTAGGAGAACAAACTGGACTGCCTTCTCCTTTATATATTGTTAGAAAATGATTGCTTGGCCTCTGGCTGCAGAACGCCTTTTTATGGGGGTGATGATGCACGGCAGAACTAAAAGCTCAGAACAGAATGAAAGGAGCTTCCAGGCTCAGGGTGAGCTTATGGGATTGACAGTTTGAGAAAATCCTTTTCATTTGGAAATGGAGCAAGCCTGGGCCAGTTTTGTTGACAGACAGATTGAAGTGCAATTTTAAAGGGGCCTTTCTGTAACAGCAAAAATTCTTCATCTGAAAGCTCTGGCCTGGAGTATCACAAGTAGTATGCCCCACATGATGCCAAGGGACCTTTTCTCTTCTGCTAAATGCATTAGCCTAGAATATTTGGCTCAACAAACTCACAAGGAAATCTTAAGATGCAACAGAAACTTTTCATTAGTCAGTTATGGGGTAAGAAGCTCATGGCTGTCTACAGCTGATATTTCCAGCTGCAGGCTGGATGGGCACTTGTAGGGCTAGATGTGCTCTGCTCTTGTAAAGGGCCAAAAGGCAGAGAGTTAATGAGAAGTGGAGCACCAAGGTTTGTTGGGTTTTGGTGGCATAATGTGTACTGCTCCGGGGGTCCCACCAACACATGGTGAGCAGAGAGTAACCTAGAAAAGGTCTTATCCCAGTCATCCCAGGAAAGTTATGGCGTATCTATCCCTTTAGGTAAACGCCAGGTCCTTTATGACGCAAACTGGCAATTATGTTTACTTGTATTTCCAGTTGAATTTGGAAGGCATTTTGTTTCAGCACTGTCCAAGTAAATAACTTCCTTTTCAC
This sequence comes from Pezoporus flaviventris, assembly GCF_033815535.1. Classification (NCBI taxonomy): domain Eukaryota; kingdom Metazoa; phylum Chordata; class Aves; order Psittaciformes; family Psittacidae; genus Pezoporus; species Pezoporus flaviventris. The sequence goes on from NW_026892595.1 coordinate 16,739,782, forward strand.
TTTGTATGGATGAGGCTGCCTGAAGCAGCAAGAGTGGACTGTAGCTGGATGCATACATTTGATACTGCTTTCTTGCTCTGCAAAAGGGTGATTTCCTGACTCAGTGAAACAATAACAAATGAGAAATGACATCCTCAGCAGCACTTCCCAGCAAAGGGGTCACCTGAAGGCATCAGCATTGATATACATCTGCCCATGTCAGATTCTATTCAATCATCTCAAACCTTTTGTAGAAATCTTTTACACTTGCTCAGACTTCTATTTTCCTTATAAAGATATTTTACAAATGTCATTAGTTATTTTTTCAAATAAAATAATCTAGATGTTCTTGCATAGGGATTAGTTATAACAACGAATAATGAGTAACTTCATCTTGCGTTGTACATTTACGTTGATCTTTCAAATTGTAATTCAGAGCACAGCCTGCTCTGGTTTCTCTGCACTTTTCTTTGGAGCAATGTATCTCTCTCCATTGATTAACATAGCTGGATGTTGAAAGTCAGACTGTGTGATGACTGCTTCTGGAATCAGTGGAATTACACTGATTTATAAAGCTTAACGGGTGGCCAGATAGTCTTGGCTAGATCATTTTACTATTAATGATTCCTACTTTAGTTATGACATGCTAATGATTACCTTTTTCGGGTAGTACTCATCTAATCTAATGAAAAAGGCTGCTGGCTTCATAGCCAAGAGTTGTGTCTATTTTTATTAACTTTTTCCTTCTCAAGATATCATCATCCTATTACCACTGCCACCATCCTATTTATTTTCTGGGCAGTGCTTCAGATACTGATGAGTTTCTTATGACATAACTTCACTGAATTACCCACCATGATGCTAGTGCCATTCTCAGCAACATTATAGCTAGCTCATGAGCTTTCACGGCAGCCTAGCTGTCCCAGTTGCATTAAATTGCACTGCCTAAATTGAATGTCACCTGAGAAAAATATGTTTATGACCATTTTCCTCTTGCATAATTGGATATAGAAAGACACTATTTTGGGAAGGCTTATGTTGCAAGACATGAAAATGGGAAAAGCTTTATCTGGAAAGAAACATTTAAAATGACTCCTGACGTACGGCTGCCATTTCAAAAGCAGAGCCCCATCTGACTTTGTATATCCAAATATTCTGAACTATGAAAACCTTATGACAGCACAGTTGCTTGCTCCAAGAGGGCTCAGCTATTTAGATTGACAAAGTCCAAAAACTTTGAGTCAATTTAGGGTTCTTCAGGAATGTTATCTTCATTTAAGAGTCGATGATGCTCCATGTACTTCTAATTTCAAAAGCACAACAGGTTCTTCTCAGAAAAGATGGCATTCTTATAAGAAAAAAGAGTGATAATGGCATTCTGATTAAAAAAAAATAGTTCTTACATGCCTTAGAACAATCATATAAACTAGAAAATCATGCCAGTTTTCTAGGTATCTAATGTAGGTATCCAGAAAGCACTAAGTCTTGAACCGTAAGAGGCAAGTAAGTTACCAGGCTCTTATATGAAAATTCAAAGAGGGGAAGAACAACCACTTACTTAGGACCTGATATTGGATGCCCAATTAGTGGTTGAAGTCAGAGTTTTGAAGTTCTTCAGAACACTCAGAACTGGGTCATTTTTCTCTGATTGAATTAATTCCTAATTTTTCTCTGTTTAAGCAGTAGGGCTACTTATTTTCCCGCTGTTAATGAAATAATGTTGAGCAAGTATAACACCTCCAAAGAGGATGGAAAATAAAGAGTGAATTCTATCTGTTTCAGGCTGCAATTGCAAGAGATGAATAATAGTGAACTATCTGAAGTGCTGCGGATAGGTACCAGATTAATATTTCTCCACATAAAGTGACAAAAATACACAACTTCTGTTCAGAAAAGAGATATGTTTGGATAGAAATCTATTTTTCTCCCAAAGCTTTGTTTAACAGAACTTAAACATTTCTTTCAGCCAATCCCAAGACAGTTCAAATAATACATACCAACTCCTGCTGATTTTTCTAAGTCTCTAGGCCCACCCAAATAAATGAACTCAAATGTAGGACCCAAGAACTCAATCTTAAACTATGAACTAGTGGTGTACATACAACAATTCAGGTGTGTTAAGTACTAGAAGAATTCAAACATGTGAAATAATTAACCATCTTGCTATGAATTATATCATACATACCCCAGCCCAGGAGGTAATACCAGTGCAAACGCTGCTCCTCAGCAAACACTGCCACCACAATCAGTGTGTGAAGATAAATGCCTTCGCAGAGCATCCAGAAGTAGTTGCAGCCCAACATGTACTGATGAAAGAATTGCAGGACTTTGCAGCTTACCTGTCAGACAAATGAGATAATGTCACACACCTGCCAGCATTTTGCATTTAAGCAGGCAAAGACAAATGTTACTGATAGGAAGCTAAGTGGAACAAAAATCCCCAGCTCTTGCTAGGTTTGTTCAGTACCTATCAGTGACAGGGACTTTAAACTTTTATAAATGAGGTAGATGGAACAAACAGCTCTCACAAGTTAAGATAGAAAAAAAAATATGCTAACAGCACTCCAAAAAGTACCACATAACAGAAAATCCCCCTCAGATGTCAGTAAACCGATGGTTTTTAGAAACCAAAACAAGCAAGCTGTTCTCGATGTGAAAGAAAGGCTGTGAAGAAGATAGTAACTTAGAATTCCAGTTTGGGTGATTTCTTTTATTTTTGATTGAACTTTTCTAAGGTTTGTTCAGCTATCCCATCTCAGCCAGAGTTACTTACTCTGTAAATTGTACCCAGCTCTGAACATACTCCTTTGTGAAAGGCAAATGCTGCTGGCAATGGAGATTTTTCTTTGGTAGGATACCAGGGATAGTGGCTTTGCCTCTTCATGAGACGACAGCTTTATCTTATCCAAATAGCAAAGCAACACAGCTAAATGGAGCTGGTGAAGTCGGGAAGTGGCTCCCACCTGCAGTTCAGGTGAAGTTGCAGACACGCACCTTGAAAGAGACTGGCTTCAAAATGCTGGGAAGCGGTGAGCAGATGGTGGAGGGAAGTGTGCTGTGTCCACTACTAGTGAGTAAGTGGGGGGCAATGCCATTTTTCTTCTGAGAGGATCTCATGTCCATCTGCCTCCTCAGAGAGAGCAATGAGGTCCTCCACATGGGCTTCTAAGCCATCAGCATCAAGTAAGGCCAGAAGGAATGGAACGGCTTTGCTGTGCCAGCACTGACCCACTGTTCCTGGGGAAGCACCACATGCTACATGGGAATCTGAAGTCACAGAAGTAACGGCAAAGTGACAATCATCATTTGTGGCCACAGGAAAATATGCTTTCCCCTGAACTTCTGCAGGTATTTCCAGATGACCAACTGGGCTGTACTGAGATCACTTTAGGATTTATTTGTCTCTTTAAAATATCATTTTGGCAGGTCAGCAAGTAGAGGACTGTCTGGACTGTTCCCTGAACCAGAAAAGCTTATTAGACATCCAGTGCAACACCTTCTGTTGCTGAAAAGCATTCCCAAAGCAACTGCCCAAATGTGCATTTATTCTGTTTCAGTATTTGTGGTGCAGCTTGGTGCTCACGAAAATATAGGCTTATTGATAGGTTATGATATTGGATTCTGACAGGATTCACTTGAAAGACTGATTTTTATTTTTGGTGATTCATTTTTTCTCCTCACCACACATGGCAGAGCAGACATTTGCATCTTTTTTCCACGGTGTCTGAACAGTTCTTATAAACTATGCCCAAGAAGGGTTGTAGAGTGGTTTGAGAAGGTTAAACAAAAAAAGGAAGAAGTATTCACTCTTTCTTCTGCTGTCAGGTGTGTTCACTAAGGTTCTTAAATTATCCCTGGACTGTTTTTCACGGGTCTGGGTCAATGTGTTTTTTGCCTGGTTCTCTTGCCCGTACTCAATGTAGCCTCTCAGCTGGTGGTTGGCCTTTCTCCCTTCTTCCCTTATTAATCACCCATCCCCACAAGGGCTGCTTTGACCCAAAGGCACTTCCAAAAGGCTGCACACACATTCAGGTGGCACCATCCCTGACATCAGCCAGCTACCCCAGACTAAAAGTCAGCAAAAATTCTGAGCCATCACAGCAGTTTTCCAGACAGGTTTGATAAAATCCACCAAGTCCCTGGTTTGGGCTGGGCCAGCCCCATGATCCTACTATGAGGATCTGCAAGGAGGAGCTGCAGGTCAGTGGGCTGACCTGAAAGCTTAAGGCTTCATTTCCTGTGGGAATGATGTGGGGTGCTTTGGCCAGTGCCAAAGTTACCCAGCTTTTCATCCAGCCACTGGGGCTCTGGGCATGGTCTTGTACTACAGCCAGGCAGCTGGAGGGGAGCAGAGCACAGCCATTAAGTTCTGCAACAAAATCATGGCATCATAGAATGGTTTTGGTTGGAAGAGACCTTAAAGATCATCTAGTTCCACCCCTCAACTGGTGTCCCCCCAGGGCACACCAATCCGTGGTATGTTGTCAATACCTGTCATTTCAACTTAATGCTTTCACCATTTCACATTGCTGAACTGAAAGAGAGATGACTACAGAGTATCCTTACTTGCCTGACAGCTGTTTGCACTGTTCACTGACTCTCTGAGCAGAGACTGACCAAACATACCTTCCATTTGAACTAAGCCAGTCTTTGCTGCAACTTTTATTTGCAGCTCAAACAAAGGCACACATAGAAAGCACACTGCCTGAGAACTACATACCTAAATTCATTTGCTTTATTTCCCAACATTTCTTCCTTTCCTGTACCCTCCATGTGAACTGTTACTTGTGGCTTTAAAAATTAAATCATATACCTGTCTTTTAGAGTAATAGCCATGCAGACAGCTTATGACTGTTCTGATGAATTTAATCACTTCCTATGCAGTAAGTTAAAGAAGTAAGAATACCATTGGCAAAGCATGAAGGATGGGAGTGATTAGTACTTACATCCATAATCACATTAATTTGAGAATGAATCTGATAAAATTAGCATAAAGAATTTAAGCACAATTTAGACGTTTTGATGCACTGAGATGAATTATGTTAAATTCATATTAATCGAACTACAGCAAAAATAAGTCTTATGAGCTAACAAATGCAGCACATTCCATTTGTGGCTAAAAGTGACGCAGTGGAAATATTTTACTACAATAAAAAGAGAGTGTTCAGAGCAGGTAAAAGAGAAGAATCTGTTTCTACTGAGAACTGGATTCATGCACTGTATAAATAAAACATGAAAAATGTAACCAACATCTCTGCGTACATTAGTCTTTGCTGGGAAAACTGAGGACCAGTGAATTTTACAAAATGCTTATTCTTAGGGAAACAAGTGAAATAAAACTGCAAAATTATACAGAAGCAAATTTTCTACCGCTTCCATGCTTGACAACTGACTGTTAACTTTGGGTTAAAAAACATGCCCAGGTTTTGTCTTTTGCTGAAGTCAAATATATTTTGTTGCAAGTTGTTTGAGTAAGAGGCTCTGTCCTTGTTGTGTCTTGTATGATATGCAGCAGAGTCAAATCCTGGACTCAAAGGATTATCACAGCATTTTCACACTACAGAGTAAAATGTGAAGAGCTCTCAGTCTATAGCTGTGCAGATGACTGAAGCTAGTGAGTTTTCACTCCTAAGCAAGGCAGACTGAGAGGAAATAGCTTGTCCTTTCTAGTTAGCCCAGTAACTGTAACTTAGGCTGGTGTGCCCCTGTCTCCCAAACATAGGAATAATCAAATGCTCCTCTTTTTGAGAGACTGGAGACGGACATCATTCACTGCACAGGTTGGTGGATATGCAGCAAAGATACAATTACAAGGAAAGCCCCAAAATCTAGGTAACCACCTAAGGGAGAAGCTCTTTTGTGGTTGCAGGAGGATGGCCAAAAATGAACCCTTTTTTGGCAGAATGCAGCTTGGCAAGAAACACAATCCGTGCGCAAAGAGGCTGCCTCCTGCTACGTGTTCTCACTGCACTGATGAACACAAAAGCTGAGGGAAGTTCTTTACAGATCTGCAGAACAGCACCCAAGAAAAAAAAATCTCCTTTATTAATAACTTTTTGACAACTTTCCTTCCTCATGAAAGAACATGCAATGGCCCTAAATTCTGTCTAACTGCTCAGGGGCAAAAGGAGTAAATAGGAATACGGACAGTCATACTCTTCCTGCAAATCTTGCTAGGAGTCACGTAACTCTTGCAAACACCTCAACTGCAGTATGTAATGAGAGCACTTCAAAAGGATGCTGGAACCATTTCACAGAGAAGAAATAAAATAATTTATTCTCCTTTTACAAGAAGGAGCTAGAACAGGTGTCTATGATGTTTTGCAGGATATTTTGGCATATTACAAACACTGTTAATGTTCCAGTCCTATCAAAGGACTCCCAAAGGTCTATCTGCCTACGCAGAACCCTGCAATTGTGTAGTAATGGAATTGGCATGCTTGGCTAACTCAGCAGCCTCTCATCAGATGTAGTTGTCATTTCCCTCTCTCCTTGGTTATCAGTTAATAGGTTATGGACAGGAAGCTGCAGCATTAATTACCATCACTACCCTCTAGGGCAAATCAAACCAAAACACTCTGACTACATAAAACCCAGAATACAATCTTCAACCATAATAACAAAATCTAATGTGAAATAAACTGCTAATTGTTTTTGAGCAGGTCTTCCTAGTAATTCAGTCAGAGTAACAGAACTAACTGTGTTTTGACATAGGTAAGTGTACAGATTCCTGTGTCTCATTCCTGTGATGCTTTGGCTGAAGGGACGCAGGCTGGGAAGTTAGGGGGTCTGTGTTTTACACCAGCCTGCCCTATGGAAAGCAAGGATGGGCTAGCCCCCTGGTGTGTGTAACACAACCTCTCTTTTCAAATGCTTGGTACCCATTAAAATGCCCCCTGACTGGCATTTCAAATAAATTACTAAAGAGTAGACCAAACAGTGTTACTGATTTTAAACCAAGCCAGCTATATGGGCCACCTCTTCAGCTGTTCACTTGTTTGTTTAAAAGGAAATAAACATATTTGACCTTATTAGCCTGGTTCATCTTCACTTTTGTGAACCTTCCCAGTGCACAGCAGTGAAGGTCCCCCCCTCTGCTTGCCACAGAAGGCAGACATGATTTATTCAAATTCAGTTTGAAGGCAATACAATATAGTCTCAGATATTCTTAACCTAGCATTTTTAAGGAATAGCATAAAGTTTGATTATGGATCTATCTTACATGCTTGTTTGTTTGTTTTTCTGGCTATTAGAGCATTATTCTATGAAAATAGTCTTAAATTCAAAGTATCCACATGTTGCACAAATAAGCAATAAAAGGATTTTCCAAAGCAAGACATTGCTAAGTATTGTAGCTGTAAATCACTGGCTACCAGAACGTCATACCATTATACAATATATCTACTATGAGTCATCCATTAAATTGTGTTCCAGTCAGAAACCTGGCACACAGGGGCTTGGGCTATGATTAATGTTTTAATATACTTTTAAACCATTTACAGAACAAAATGTACACAGTTGCTCAGAGGGATCCTAGGTTTTGTGTTACAAGAAAGCAAAATATGAAATTTAACAATGGGGGATATTTTTAACAGCATCTGTGTTCATGTCTGTACTACAGCAAAGCAGCCAACCCAGAATTAGGCATTCTGGACAGGAATTAATATGACTATATCCACACATTGTTGGGTCCCAGCTGCTGTAGCAATTGCTTTCCCTGGGCTGTAGCTTTGCACTCTGCAGGGTGCTGTGCTGGGCTGTGCTCCCTGGCACATCCAGGGAGGATGTGCCAGCACTGTCAGCATGGCTCCTTGCCCGTGGCGTGCATCATGGCAAGCAAGCTTCACACTGCCTCATTATGCCCAATGCATTTTGTTAGCTTGGTTTCTGAGGGACAAAGCTTCTCAGGAAGGATCATAAGTATGAGCTGGACTGATGGAGCAGGACAGAGAGGCTATCAGAGAGGGACCCAGAGGAGGAGAAAATGGGGGCAACCTGGGTAGTCTAAGAAAATAGTACAGGAACTATTTGACCTGCTGTTCATTTGGACTCAAAATGGAGTCAGAGTGCTAAGAAGATCTGCTGCCATCTTCTCCCAGTGGTGGGAGGTAATCCACAATAAAAAGGGGTAAGAACATCAGTTATTCCAGGCACCTCTCCTCCACTATCACACCTGAGCAAGAGTCACTGGGCACACTAGGATGGGACAAGACAGAGGTTACTCAAACATAGATTCATCCAGGGCCTGGGCTGATTTTACAGTCATACCTGAGCACTGGGCATGTTGTTGCACCCTGAGCCAGACTAGTTTAAGCCAACATGGAGTGTACATCTGGGATATAAGATCTAGACCTGCAAAGGTGTTTCCTATGGACTTGCTACACATATAGTTTTGCTAACATGGATATAACCACTCCGTTATTCATTTAAATGCTCTGTAATGTATGACTGTGATTTGTGAGATTAAATATAGACTCCTAAATTGTCCCTCGTGTAGTCAAAAGATAATGAGTCAATAGAGGTGATAGAGATTAAAGCAAAACTTACTGCATCCTAAGGAGGTATCTAAAATAAGTCAGATGGATAGCGCCCTGAATGTGCCTTTGTCTAACTTTAGCTATGAAAAGAGCATGGGGCCACTAGCTTAGCTGTATCTACAAAACAGGTGTCCAAATGTAAGATGTACCTGACCTTAAATTCCTGTGGGTGTTTTAACTCTCTAGAAGCACTCAAAATTTGCTCCAGTGCCTTTCTTGAGGCAATCTGCTGACGGGGGGGGCACCAGTCATTTGAAGGTTGTTGGGCCAAGGGGACTCTAGGAAATCCAGAAAACATTCAGTTGGGTGTATGCAACATAAACCATTTAGAGGTGAAATGGTGAGGAAAGGAGCTTAATTATCCAAACAGATGACCTGTTATTGGTTGATAACTCATTCTGACAACTAAAGCTAAAGACCATGTATGTAATTAGCCAAAGCCTCTTAATTTTTAATTTCTGCTGACAGCCATTACTGTTTCTTCTCACATACTCTTACCCCATGTGTTTAGCTGTCATCTGTAAGGACATTTTGATGCTCTTTCATTTATTTCTCTGCTGTTTCAGGCTACTTCTGTTTGGCCTTAAATACTTTCAAGAGGAGTAGGGTGGCTGAGTCATGACTAAAAATGGGTTATAATATAAGTCTGCACAGCAGTCACCAAAGGGCAATAAAATAGCATAGTTGACATTCTTCCCACCTAACCTGGATGTCTGACTTCATGGTACAGATGTGTGGATTGAAGTAATCCCTGGTGAGGAATGAGCCCTCTGCTTTTAGCACACCTGACCTGTTTTAGCCACCTGAATTAGAGCAAGGCAAATGACCTCTTGGACTCAAGACACAGCTGCCTGCACTTGCAGCCATGCCATTTAATCGAATACATCCCACTGACAAAAATAGCTGTGGCCGCACAATATCAACGACAGTATCATGTTCTGGAAACATGATAGTACTGTCCTGAAGGGAACATTTTGGAAAATGTCCATCTTTTGAGGGATTTTGAAAAATCTACTTTCTGTCCAATTCAGATTCAAATTTCTCACATTTTAGGTAGACACTTTTAAAGGCACATGGTAAGGAAAACTTGGAGAGGAACCTCAAGTTCCATTTGGATTATCTTGAATTATTAGTTGCTTCTAAAACTACAAGGCAGGTTTCCAAACACAACTACTTTATATTCCCAGAGAAATATCAAAACCTAAGCTACTTAAATGTGGGAGGCCTTGCGTAGAAAACAGAAGAGCAGGAGTTCATTAGAAGATACCATGTCCGTACAGCGTAGCACAGCATCCACCAAAAAGGCAACTGCTAGCATCTGCACTCATTGATCTGGCATTTAAGAAGAAGTTGCTACTTGACATTTTTTCCACACCTGTGTTTTTAGTGGCTAATGACATATAATCTGTTTACTTTTCAATCTCTCAGATGCTAGGAGACAGTGCAGCCAGTAGAAATTTATGGTCACCCAGGTCCCACCCTGCATATTTAGGTTATCTTCACTTTGTAATTACAAACCTTTCCCATCATTTGAGGAAAACCAACAGGAAACATGCTAAAAAGCCTCAGTAAAGCATGGAGAACTTAATTAGTGTCAGAACTCAGTCAAGCACAGCTCCACACCGAAAAAGACTAACAGCCTTCCAGGGATCATTAGAGCTCAGTTCTGAGGGTCAGATGAATATACCTTTCTTGAACAGCAGTCTGAGGGCATGTCATGAATTTCAGCAACTCTGGAGTGAATTCTGTCATTTTGCAGACACAGTCTGTGTGTGTTTGCTATGACAACCTCATATAAAACCCTAGTGGCTGCAAATGGCCACTGTGCCAAAGAGCAAAATTGCAGTCAATGACAGCAAGACCAGGGATGCTGAGGTTTTGCTGATTCTGAAAACTGTCCTGGGAATACTGACTTCTCACTGCTACAGTGGCAGAGCTTCGGGATCCAGAGATGGCACAGGTGCTCAGTGATTATGCAAAAAGAGAGGTTAAATCAGCCTTTTCACAGAGACATTTATTAGGTATTCAGCCTCCATCCCTGCTGGTCTTCCTCACCTGAGCAGAAAAGATGCAGCCTGAAAACCTGGGAACAACCGGTAGGACCTGATGCCTTCAACTTTGGGAAAACAGTGTACAGAGTCTTTTCTAGAATCACATTTCTGGAAGAAACAGCACCTCGCCTCCTAAATAAAAGGCTGTATGTGGGGATCACACTGCCAAAACACCATCCACAGGATCTGATAGAAGCTGTCTTATTCTGACATGAAATACCTTGGGACAGGGCTACATGAAAGCTATCATCCCTTCGTGATGCTGCAACAGTTTTGAGAAACCTGAGCCTACTATTAGTTACTGCTTTAAGAGAAGAACAAGCAACTGAAACATACATTTTTTTTTTCCCTGGGAAAAGCGATGAGGAAATCTGTCCCAAAATAAATACTTATTCTTAGACTCTTAAACCTCTGTTTTCCCCTCCCGATGGCAGCTGTTAATTTGATGGTGCCTTCCCATTGAAAAAGCAACCATAATACTATTGTTGAGAAAGCTCAGACCTTTTTCAGAGATGGTGATTGACTGACTTCTTTGCAGCCCAGATTCAGTTGCTCCACAGAAACCACAAATACTCTTCTCAGAAGTGCCATTTATGAATGCTGTGAATTTTCTTTAATCATCCATACTTCATTTTCTGGCTGTGGCACACCACATCAGATCAGCGAATTTGACACCACCAGGATTACATGGTGCTTTGTTTCCTCCATTACTCCAAGTTTTGAGAAAATAAACAAGTATATAAAGTCCTTGGGAAAAATGATGGGAATTACTGCTTTGTTTCATGCCATTTAGACTCTGAAAGGTTTGTCTTAAAATGAATGCAGATATTATTCCAGCCTGAAAATTTGTGAGAATTCTTTGAATGTGTCTGGTTCTGAATTCACAATGTCCCTTAGTCTGCATTAATCTCTTTGAACCTAATGGGAGGGGAAGGACTTGATCTAGGACTAGGATGTAAAAAGAGATTTTGGTTTACATCTGAATTACTGAAGTGTTATGCCAGTGCAACCCAGTGATTTCAATGAGGGTAAAACTGGTGACAGGGTGCCAGAGCTGGGGAGCAGAAGATCCTGTCCCTGTGCATCCTGCACAATACCATGCTACTTTCCTTGTCCCTGCGGTTTACTGCTGGACAGAACTGGTGAGAGGGAGTCTAGACAGCAAATGCTGTTAGGAAGCAAAGGATCATGGCCTGAGAAATGCAATTCTGCTGATACTAGAAAAATGCAATGTGTCAGTTGATTTGTGGATGAAGGCATAGGCAGATAGAGCATGAATTTCCCTTCCCTGTCACCTTCTGAGATGACCCTCTGTAGACACATGCACATCAGGTACTGTTCTTGCCTACACCTCTCAGGCTCAGCTGTCACAGCAATGAACCTCAAGATGTGATACGGTGTTTTTTAGTTCAGTTCAGAAATGTTTCTTTGTTGGGAAAGCTTCTTTCTAAATCTGAGCATTAGAACCAAGCCTTCCTGTTCTCCCTCTTTTTCAATGGAAGGATGCTAGTGACTACATGGGTTCGTGTTTCAGAAGACAGTTTGTGAATCCCCTGTCCTGTTATAGCGTTTGCTATGTCACAAAAGAACTTGTGCTACGGAAACACCTGCTCTTCTCTGCTTTACTGGTGACATCTAATGACAAGACAGGTAGTTCTCAGAGAGGAAATGGGAGGGATAGGAGATGCAAGCTTGTCTTTATGCACCTGCTCAGGAAAACTAATGGAATTTGTGTATGTATTTGTAGATGTCAAAAATTACTCTGGGGCATCTGAAAAGTCTGAAGCACAGCCTCAGTCCTTAGCTTGAAAATGATCAATTAAAAGTTAAGTCCACTCATCCATAACAGGCACTTTTGCTTCTTGTTTTACTTTGGAGCTGAATAAAAAATGCCAGAATTTCATCACTGAACATAGCATGGAGAGACATGAAACTGGTGGAAAACCTTTGGCTGGAGACTAACTTTGGCCCTCAGAAAAAGCAAGCAATACAGAAAAGCAAGCAATGTATTTTATGCTCTCCAGGCCAACCTTGCTGAGCTAGCTTGTCCTAGTGAAGCCTATGCACAAATATAAACCTCAAACGCACAAAATTTGCACAATTTGTAAATTCACAAATACACATTGGGACCATCTCACCAAACCTTGCTCCTATACCAGAGGCAGGTATAGGCAGAAAGGCAGCGTTTTAGATAGTCAGTTGGACTCTTCATTAGATGAAGGGCTCATAGGGAAGACAACAGCTTTCACAAGAACACTGACCCTTTTCTAGTGTAAAAGATGGTACACTATAGAAGACTCAGGAGACATGACTTCTAGGTATTGGCCAGTAATTCTGTGTTAGAAGTTTGGTCTCTGATTACTTCTGCATCTAGATGATACTCTAGAATAGCTTTGAATCATATCTTTGGGGATTAACTGGCTGCACAGGCCCTGTAAGTGATCCAGTGGGAGCAGGATGGAGGAACAGATGTACTAAGATGAAAGACCTTGGAGATGCTTTGAGAGTGACAGGAAAGCTCTGGAAATAGTTACATTAATAAAGAATCAGATTATTTAACAAGAATGGAGCCTCCTGAAGTGCTACCCTGAGCATAATACATGAAACAACTCAGATGATCAAAGTGCCCTTCTTCTTTGTGGAGCTCCACCTTTGTTGCTTCCAAAGGGGGCTGCACCAAAGAGGCTGCTGGGACTACTAAGGCAAACACAAGTCACATGGGGCAGCAGTTTTTCCATTTATCTTCACTGCTATCATCTATGAGCCTCTTATTTCAGAAGAAAATGTTTTAAAACCCCACAGGCTCTGCCAGGCTACATCAGAAGGAACTGAACGCAACAAGAGATGAGAAAATAACATTTATATGGTAAAAAGTCCTAAAACGGACACTATTCTTGAAATGCTGTGGATCTCCTTTGTTTTCTTGGCTCTCATTTCATTGCTATGCCTTTCAGAATAGCGGAGGTCACCAGTATCACAACCCCATGAATCACAGTAACTACCCTTTATACACTCCTTGTCTGCCTACGGAGCTCAACATTTTATTTCTGCTGTCTTACTGTGATAGGGAGGAAAACCTAAGACACTTGGGCAGTCGTGGTTTCCACTTGAGCTTATAAATGGTGAGATTATTTACAGTGTTCTAGTGTCCGTGAGGATACTAGATTTTTTAATATTACTACAACTGTGGCCTTGCTTTAAAGACTGTAATGCTAGTAGACTCCAGCTTTTGTGCCCTCCTCACTTTCTCATGGTCTCACTAACAATGCTGAGTGGGAAGTAGCTTAGTAGTTACTCCTGAAGGTGTGATTCTTACCAGGAGATGGGGTTTGGCCAGTACAGATAAACCGAGTGCCCTTGTCATACCACCTCATGCCCACAATGATAGCAACAAGTGAAATGGAGCTGTTCGAGCAAGTCCAGAGAAGGGCCATGAAAATGATAAAGGGGCTGGAGGACTGGAGCACCTCCCTTATGAAGATGAGCTGAGAAACTTGGAACTGACAGAAGCAAGGGTGAAACTGTTACATGAAATGTGAAGAGGCTACAGAGGAGCCTGGAGAAAGAACAGATATCTCCACTACAACAGGAAAGTCATAAAAATACAGTAAGATCTCTTAAACCTTTTCTGGTTTAAGAGGTTCCAGTTACTGAGCTATTACTGCCTTGTGGCCAAACTTAGTGCCATTTACAAACATATGTATATTGGTGAACATGAAGTTGTTAAATTATTCAGTTTCTTATTAGCAGAGCTATCTCTCCAGTCATGAGCTCTATCTCCCTTACCCCCATCAGTATTATTAAAATTACTAATCTTGTTGAATACAAAAAATGAAAAATACAAATCTCATGTGCAAGACTACATTAAGAGAGTAGGCAGCAAGAGTTTTATTTATATTTTCAGGTTTTTTAATGGAGAACATAATGCGCCGTTTACAGATCACCCTTCTTCTGTGGGTCAGTCTCATTTAAGGTGATAGAAGATACGCCTTCCTATAAGATCTGTTCCAGTAATAATGTAATTAAAGCATGTGCTATGTTAAAACATAAAAAAATTATCTCACAAAATATAGTTTAGTATATGTAAATGACTGTTCATACATGCATCCTATTTATTTTTGTACTGAGTGTTTCTGAATCTTTTTCATTGCTCTTCGCTTCTTGAGTGGCCACCTAGGCTCAGGTCTTTTTCTTCCATCACTTTAGATCCAGATAAAAACAAGAGAAAGAGAAAGAGAGAGAAGAAAATTACATAACCAGAAAGCAGGAAAAAAAAACAAGGTAAAAAAGCAGATGAAGATATATCAAAAAAGTGGCTTGACTTACCATTTTACATGAGCAAGATGATCTTCAAAGGGTTTAACTCTGTGCAGCAAACTTTATGTGAATAAGGATCCAGTACGACCTCTCCTGATGTAAATGCTTTAGATTGTCTCACATCTTTGCGTCTGGACCACAGGCAGAATGTGCATGTCTTGGTGTTAGGGATGAATTTCCTCTCTTGCTCCTCCTGTCTTTTCTCTTTGTTATTAAACAGAACATTCTTTTTTTCTTTCAAAACTATATGTATTTGTTCATATCCTCATAAATATGTACACAGAAAGTATTTTCCCATGGCATTGCATATTTAAAATATAGTGGGAAACTTTAGGCAGGGAAAAAAGAGGCAGGAGCTATTGGGGTGGAAACACATTTATTATTTTGCAGAATAAATACCACCAACTTTATCTCTGTATATGGCCATTACATAAGGGTCCCTGTAACTGTTTGAAATTCCTTCTACACACTTCAGATTTTCTGTATATAATGGAGGTAGGAGCCACACACACATAAGCCTGTCAGGCTCAGAAAACGCACAGGTGGAAAGTGGATACATGAAGAAAACTTCAGGAATTCAGAAGCAGTTGTCTTAAAATGGACTTAATAAAACAGAGCGTGCAGTAGCAATAGAAGAAAACGATAAAGCTATAAAGCTTTCATTAGGTCTGTTAATTGGCATTAAAATTAGTATGGGAATCTATTTTGTGGAATAATTAAATTTTTAACATAAATCCTTTAAGTCTTCCTATATTCATATGGAGACTATATGTAATATATTCTGTAATATATATGTAATATATATAATGTGTGCTTAGCTGACTAGCTGCAGCCAGATTTACTAACACAGCTATAGTTGGTCAGATCAGTGCAAGGACATGCTTGGGCCATTTCCTTGACTGTACTGAGCACTTAAGGGTGCTCTTCATATTCCCACTGGAGACCTGAAAGCTGACCACATACGTGAACCTCTGCACTGTCCTGGGACTCCACAGTCTCCAAAAGTAATCACGTCATTTCTATACTATCCATTGCCACTGCAGTGGAGGTCAGGGTTTTCATTAGGTGATGCTCAGTGTGCCAGTACCTGTCTTGTTGGCTACGTGGCTCTACCGAAGCCTCTGAGAGCTTTGTCATTGAATTCACTGGGGTCAAGATACTCAAAATAAAATAACAGAGATCCAAATAAAGATCCAGCCCAAAGGCACTAGATACAGTTTTAAAATGAAATCTTAGAGCATAAGAGTCCTCACCACAGCCTCAACTTTTACTTTAAAGCACTTTAGATAATTTACTTCGGCTGTCAGGATGTATCATTCTTAACCCTGAGGTAAGGATCTTACTTCAATTTAGGTGCCTGATATCATCTGCCAGCTTTTTATCTTCAAAAATCAAGTGTATTTTCATTGCATCTCTTGCACAGGCTATGGACATATGAAGCCACGCGGGAAGGAGAAAAAAATGTGTGATTTTTAAATTATTCTTCTGCTCTTCTTTTTTTTTTTTTTTTAGTCTCCAGATGGTCCCTGGAACTGGTGATGTTTTCTTTAGCCCATATAGTTCCTACTTTAATTAGCTTACTTAACCAGCAACCTTCAACCAGCTTACTTAACCAGCACATTTGAAACGCACATGATCAGGTTATACCAGGTGCTAATGTTTAATCACTTTCACAAAATTTAAAGCGGATAAATGGCTGAAGCATAACTGAAAGATCTTATTAGAAGTCAAGCTGATTGGTGGTGTGACGTAACTTGAGAGCTTACCAGCCTTGCACTGATTTCACATCATCCGGGGCTGCAGTAATGGCAGTGAACACACCACCACTGCTCTGTTAGAGACAAAGACCAGAGCTGGGTGGCCAAGATATACAATACATATTTATCAGCTGCGCGGCTGGTACAACTTCTGTCACTACCTGAGAGCAGTGAGGCATGATATTGCTTTGATTTAATACCACCCAAGGAAACAAAAAAATGCATCAAACGGATCTTTTGGCAGGGTATTTTTTGAAAAAGTGGTATCTCTCCCCATTCCTGCTTCTTCCCAGCATGTGTGCTTGTGAGAAAGGACTGGGGGCTGCCGAGGGTATCTGCCCCTTCAGGGCTTTGTTGGGAAATATCAGGTAGTTAGTGCTGAGAGCAGTGGGGATCTCACACGTCTGAATGGATGGGCTAGTAGGAGCATGTCTGAGGCTTCTCCTTCTTGTACCCGATTCAAAGATTTTTATTGCTTGGTGAAAGATCTGAGCAAGGCTGAGTGAAATTCTCAGAATCTGCACCCTCCATGTGCGCTTTAGCAGATGGCTATCATTAACAGATGAATAGGAATGCTTGGTTTTGTTGTGGCTGTAGTCATTTCACCCGGGTCTTAAGATGGAGAGGAGTCATGCGGTACTTACAGGATCCCTTTTTACAAGGCCTGGGTTAGGCACAACAGCAATGAGGTGAGCAATTGTAAACACGGAGTTCAGCACATAAGAAGAAAACAAATTCTTATGCAGTGTTATCCTTTGACAGCTGAGGCTCCTGAAAAATATGTAGCACACGTTGTAAATTAGTATTTTTCTTCTGATATCACTTTAACAATCTCTTTCTGGCAACAGTCTCTCAAGAATGCCTTTTGGCAAGACATAATTGGAAAATACATTCCTTGCATCGCAGCCATAACCTCTGTCAATTTTTCTGTTTTGTTTTTACACCTGTTTAGCACCACATGCTTTTTAGACCACGTTGTAGACAGCCATCCAGCTACATTCTCAGCCCTTGATGCCTTTCTTTATTTCATGGTAATCTAGATATTATGTGGTGAAGCAGAACCCTGAGAATTATTAGATGTGCATGATACAAGTAATGAACATCAGGAATACTGCTTTATAAGTAACTGTTCCCTGGAGACTCAATTTCTCAAATAGATGAAAATTATTTGCTACTTTCAGAATTAGTGGCATGACAGGATGGGAACTTTGGCCAGGAATCTCCCTAAATTACAGGGGGATTTGTATTAGTATCCTGAATGTTTTTAACTCCAGCTAAGCTCCCAAATCAGAAGAGATTGTTTTGCTGCTCAGAAGGAGCAGCAATCTTTCCTGAATACCGACTTTGGGGATGGTAGGATTTCTGCTATTTGTAGGTAGCAGAATTCCACAAGAGAAGTTCACAGGATCCTTCTGAAACCAAGTCATGACTGCAATTTCAGACCTGAACCATCTCCCCTTTCTAATTCATGCCCAAATCCTCATGCCACCTCATTGGCTACCCCTGATCCAGAGAAAACTGCCTCCACAGTACTCCATGCCCCAGAGCACAGCCTGGGGCTGGCAGGAGGTGATTACAGAAAGGCAATCATTGAGTTGTTAGATAATGCTGTGATGTCTGTATTCAGTGATCACTGAAAGCAAGCAGGCAGAAACAGTAGCTAAAAAAAATACGAGCAAGTGTTGCTGTCTTGCTGAAATAAGCTTCCATCTCAGCACTAGGAGTCTTTTGCAGTCTGGAACGGAGCACAAACAGCAACTTTTTGATGCTCTGCAAGTGGAGGTCAATGCAGAATGCACTTTCTTTCAAAACAGAGAGCTAATCTAACCAACTGAACTCTTTATAATTATTTTGCTTGTTTATTTATTTGCTTTCCATTTCCTTAGCTCCTTGGTCAGCTGCCACTTATTCTTTCTTTTCCTTACACCTATTTTCTCAGTCATTGGATGGAATTCTTCCTTTAGCTTGAGGTCACCTTTCTGGTTATGATCATCATCATCCTGTAATGCTCATCACTTTTATTCACCTCCTTACTTACCAATGCACCTTATTTGGTTCAGGACGTCCATGAGATGCTAGTGGGTTAGGAATGAGATCATCCCTATACTGATTTTGTATTGCTCCTTTAGCATCAGTTACAGGCAGCTGTTGAGGGCCAGATACGGAAAAGAGACTGGTGTGATATCAAGCCTGTTCCAAACAAATTAAAATTTCCCTTTAACTTAGAGCAGTCTCTTCAGCTCCTGGCCACAGAAATGCAGACCCTTGTCTCTCCAGCTTCCTCTCTACAGGGCTACTGGTACAGAGAGGCTGTATTTTGTGATAATCTCTGCCAGGTACATGTGCTTCCACTCTCATTCCCGTCCTTCCTCACTGCTCCACTTGACTTTTGACAGTTTTACTCCTCTATTAAATTTGATTGTCCTTCACTGCATGTTGCCTTAGTCTGCTGCCCAAGCTCCTTTTCCTGCCTGCCTTCCTCCCTTACTTTTACTCCTGCATTGCTCTCCTCCTTTCTTCTCAGCATTCCCCACCTTTCTTTCTTGACTCCAGCTTTCATGCTAAAGACCCATCTGGATCATTAAGCATATATTTCCATACCCTCACTTTTTAATTTGACCTTCAGTGTTTGCCATCACAGTGGCATCAGGACCTGCCTGATTCAGTCTGCACTGAGAGAACATTTTATCAAAACCAAGCCCCTTATTTGATTCACCCTCTCTTCTGGTTTTGAAAATCTGTAATCTTCTCCTTCTCTGACCTATCATAGCCCTCTTCCTGTCCCTCTTCCTGATATCCTAATAATTCCTTCATGGTATTTTTACAGGCTCCTTTTCACCTTCCCCCCATCTTTCTGTATGCTTCCTACTCTGTGTCATTAATCATAATGCAAGAAGGCATCATTAAGCCATTTATCCGTGCCTAGATCTTCTGAGTTTTTTGTGTCACTGGGCTTCTATCAATTGTATCTCAGAGTTTCAGAGCCTCCTGTGTTTCTCGTGGTTCCCTTCTGTTTCACATTTATTCTATGTCTCCTACATTTCCTTTGACAGAGACGGGTTCTCCTATCTACTCACAGAGTCACCCTTACTTTTGAGTTCCTATCTCCAGTTCCCTATTCCATCTGGGAAGTTTTGACTTCCAAGGAGATTTTAGCACTATTTTCTTCATAGATCTGCGCTGTGACTCTGTCATTTGTTCCCACTCATGAATACCAATTACTGCGAATACCCATTTTTACTCCCTGACAGTTATTTTCCATCTCCTGCACACTTGTTTAGTTTTCAAACTATTTTCATGTTTTCTACCTTTCTCTCCCTTACCCCTGGGGAAAAACTCCCAATGAACTTCTACAAATTATCTTTCCACACATTATCCTTCTTCAGCTTTAAAAGCCTTGGCAACAATTAGATTGCAGGTGCTTTCAGAACACAATCATATATTATTCTTGCAAATCTAGACTTATTGTACTCCCCACCTGTCTTTAAACAAATGTCTTTGGTTTAATAATTCAATTAGAAGTGATTTTGAGCTAGGAGTCCCTTTTTCCTTTTGTGTTTTATCATATAAGATAGTGGGGTCTCTGTCTGCAATTATAAAAATACTGCAAAAATCTGATGGTGCATGTAACACTTTATTTAATGAATACTCTGTCTCCTGTTATGAGTTAGTATTGCTTAGTGATGCTCATCACTACTGATTCAGAATTCCCTTCCGAAAGTACTGCAACATCTGTGATGCCAGATCATTACTAATCTTGATACCCAAAACTGAAAGGAAAATAAATCTCTTCCAGGAAAGACGTACATGTGGGAAACAGCAACCTCTGCAAGCTGTTTATTGCTGCCTCTACAGTCAGAGGCTATTATAGAGTCCCCAGACCATCTCTTGCTATCTGATTGCCTGTCTGATGGACAACTTGCCTTCTACTGAAAGTCAAATAATCTATTACTGTCATAGCCAGTTGACAGAAACCCAGTGAAGGCAACATGAACCCTGCTCCCCTACAACTTTAGTCTCACTTTCTTATGATCATAGTTTGGTTTCATTTTTGTCCTCCCATTTTGCAGCACTTTGCTTTAATTGTTTTCTCTACTTCTTCCTATAACCTTTGTGTCATGGATTAGTCATGGAAGGGGAAGAAGTGGAGGAGGAAAGACAGGAGGAAGAGGTGTGTTACTGTCTGGAAAGCTGCTGCAGAGATGAGTCTTTCAGTGTGGCCTGGGACTGGTCAGGGTTGTGTGCTGTCTGTGACTCAGATCTAACAGTGAGTCAGACAGCCTGAACCTCCTTGCTCATGGCAAAGAATCACCTTCCTGGTCCATTCTGGGTAGCTAATTTAACTAGATCCTGTCTTTACTGTCCCAAAGAACTCTGAAGCCTAGGTATAGGGCTTGAAATCAAATTAAACTGTGCTCTTCTCAGCCTTCTTAAAGCATTACTTTGGCTATGGTTTTGTGCTTTTTATAATTAGATGGGAAAGGAATTCATCAGTTCATTGGGTAGAGTTTCTAGATATCTCTGTATCTGATTATTGCATGTTATCACAGTCACTCATCAAACTGCCTCTGGAAATTAGCAGAATTCACAACCTGTATTTTGGATCCACCTGTTTTGAATCTGTAATCCTACAGACTCTTTTAGTCTATGCAAAATCCAACTGTTTCATTTTCCTATGTTTCCTAGACTTGCTCTTAATGGTGGTGATGCTGAGGGCTTGTTCTTTTACTACCCTTCCTGTCTGGCAGTTGAGGCACAGACATCAAATTGTATAGCTTTAAGATTTACGCCAGCTTCTTCTGGCCTCTCAATTTACTAAGCATACCCTTTTCCAGCCTATATGGACACCCTCGTCCATGGTGTACCTTTCCAGGGATCAACAGCAGATGAAGTAACTAGGAAGAAGCTTCACATAATGTTACTGAGAAAATTACTATTAGAAGGCATACCACCTGGACATATCCATGGATATGTAGTACATATAGATCAAAACTGGGTCCAGAAACAGGCTAAGATGCCTCATGTAAGATTTAGATTAAATAATACAGAGACTCTGAGGCTTAAACTGATTTAAGCACTGGCATCAAGTATCTGGAATTTTGTGGAGCACCTTTCACTAAAGATTTTTAGAGCAAGGCAACCATCCCTTGTGCACTAGAGATGGGGCTTCAGGAAGGGATTCTTTTAATCCCCAAATCTATGCAATTACTATGCATGTGTAAGTTGGAATTTCATGTTTGCTATGTGCTGATTGATTCTATAGATCTTCAAATGTGTATTTGTGGTTGAAAAAATGACATTTCAGAAACTCAGATAATGAAGTTGATGATATCTCACAACCCAGTTTGTCACACAGGCGTATTTGTGTTCTGGCATAATTTTAGCTTGAAATAATTTCTTGCTGGCTAAATTACAATCTTGAAACAGTATATTGTTACAATGACACCAGGAAGGACTTATGTTACTATAGGCTGCCGTTATTGTGCAACTATTCTTTCTTACACTCTGTAAAGAAGATCATGAAAAAAAAAAAAAAGATTGTGGGTGGTTTGTTTGGTTTTTTTGTTTTTTTTTTCTTTTCCTTGAATTCTTGATGGGTCAAAGAACACTGCATTCTCTGAAGAGTTTAGGGGGTTTGTGCATACTTAACTATGTCTTTTTGGCAATAAAAGTCTGTCTGGATACAACTGTGTGTATTATTTATTCAGAAGCAGTTCTAATTGTTCCTTACATTACTCTTGTTTCCCAGTGTGCAGTGTGAGGAATACTCCTTTATATTCTTGGAAACCTTTATCCAGGTAAAGTTAGCTGGCCTTTTAGATTACCTTGCCGTTATCTCCAGATATACTCTACTGATGGTGCGCATTTTCCTATCTCTGATCATGAACTGATGACTTGGCTATATGATTGTAAGTAACTGATGCACATTTACTGAAACCTGTAAGACAACATCCCATTTGGGTCATTATACTGGACGCATCATTCTGTTTCCTCAAACTATCTGTGCATGGACATTACAACCCTGATTTCTGAGTGTGCTATCAGTCTAGTAAATTTGCAGTTTATAGTAATGTTAAAAAAATTAAATATCTTAAAAAGATTGCATAAGAGCTAGAAAAACATAACTTATGCAAGTGTTCATAGCTCTGGATGTACAACAGCTCAGGATCTTGTCTATTGTTTATTCTTTAATATTTTCCCCAGTGCCTTTGATGTCTTCTAGCATTTAACCATTTCCCTGAGCTGAAAACCGAAGGCTGTTCCCAAACAGACCTTCAATACTGATTGTGACTGAAGTTGTGACTACTTTTGATGGCAAATCTGAGCTCCCTCTGCTACTTCACTGCAGACACATTATAATACATAGCATAAAGACAGGTTCACCAAAGGACAAGATTTAAATGCTCTAGTTAAGTTGCCATATGGTAGCTGCAGTGCTTTCAGTGAGTATCAGTTTAGTCTTCTTTAAAGTAGAGCACATTACTATTTTTCCTTTTAATGATGATGACATACTACATATTAATGTCAGATTCACTCTTAGTGCTGGGTCTGGTAAGCACCTACTCAAGTCAATAGCGCAGTCTTCAGCATTAGATAAAGGTATTCCTGCTCTTCAGGAGCTGGGAGCTCCAAGCCATTGTTCTGTGCAGTCACTGCACCTGCCAGGAGCTGGATGTGCCCTTCGAGGAACACCAGGCAACTGGAAAATTAAGGGCCTTACCACACCCCTAGTTACACCATCTCCCTATGGGCCACACTTTTACACCAGTCTTGACAAATATAACAGCATGATCTTAGCTACACACCACTGGGAGATGTCCCATTGGTGACAGGACCCTGTGCTGAGACTTTTTCACCAGGATTATAGAAAAAGGCACTCGTGACAGCCATGTCTTCTTCCAAGCTTTTCTTTTGTTACCACTTGAGATCCTTCAGGGAAAGAAAAGAGAGTGTCTGTAAGAAACACTTACTTGAAATAGAAGAAAATTGCCAAGGAAATCAACAGCGATGTTATAGACAAAGCATGGCCAACGATCGCCATATAATAAAGTATGAACGCCATCTGCAATTTAACAAAAAGAAAAGGCAAACAAGAACAATTTGCAGGCAGTCAGGTTTTTTCCTCATTAAAGAAAAACCTATAAAATCAACCTCCCATTTTTTTTTTTCTTTTCTTTCAAAGGTTCTTTCTCAATATACTTTTAACATCAGCAATCTATTAAACAGCATAACTCATGGTCGAAAGATGAGATAAGTGTTTCTTACATGAGTTGATCCATTTCTGCTGCACTGAAGTAACTGGCAAGATCCCTGCTCACACTATGCATCACTAGCTTTCCAAGCTCTAGGAAAGCACAGCAGACATAACACACTCAGATTTTCAAAAAGCCTATGACAAGCTTCCATGAAAAAAAAAGTATTGAAGAAAACAGGTTGCTGCAGGATTGGTAGAAAGATTTTATGGTTTTAGAACAGCTTAAGCCACAGAGAGCAAAAACTTAATGGCCACTTTTTGAGATGAGTCAGTGGTTAGGTGCCCTCAGGACTCATGGTGGGGCTGGCTTTTTGTTCAACATATTCATCAGTCACCTGATGCAGGAAATCTCTTAAGTTTCCAGGTGCTACTAAGGTCTTCCAGATAATAGTGAGGGACTCCAGAAGGACCTTAGATAACTGAGGGGACAAGAAGATGCCATATGAGCTTTAATACAGAAAAAAGTGGGGTGATAAAGCTAGGGACAAACCATCTAAACCCTGCTTACACAACACTGAACTCAGGAAAGGAGAGCTTGGAGGCATCCTGCCAGTTCTCTGAGTCACTGGCTTACCACGTAATGACCGCCAAAAAGTCGACAAAATGCGGGATGTGATCAGGAAAGGCACTGAGGGTAGAATATCATTGTGCCTCTGTTTAAAATTTACATTGCACATCTTAAATGCATGTGTGTTTCTAGTCTCCCCACCTCATGGACATGGCAGAGATAGGAAAGGTGCAAAGAAGGTAACTAAAATAACTAAGGTATAGCAGCTGTGTTACAAGCACGTCCACAGGCCAGGATTCTCCCCTTTGGAGAGGAGAAGTCAAGAGGGGTTTATGATTAAGGCCCACAGAGTCATGAAAGCAGCAGATGAGATAAAGGTTATCCTCAACTCCTATCACAGAGGAACAGCACACCCTGACACAAATTCTGGTTCACACTGGTGTGAACCTTGCTAGATGGTCTTACAATGCTGTGAAGCCAAGATGCACTAACAGGTAGCCAGGCTTTCACTTTGACTAGTATCAGTGAAATCTAAGATAGATCTATCCATATTTTTTATGCCAATAGTAAAACAAAATTGTAGGACAGGACCTGGGCTTCAGAATGCTGCAGTATTTAAATGTCATGTTGTGGTCTAAGGTGTGTCATGTTGTGCTCTTAAGCATCACCCAGTTGTCAGAAGGCTGCAGGAGGTTAAATGGCATGCCAGCCTTTCACCACTGTCTTCTTTTCTGAAAGTACTAATGTGGTATAAGCCTGTCTTAAAAAACAAAGACTTAGATAGGAGGTCTCAGTTCCCCTGTTGTGTTTCTTTTCAGCTTTACTTCATTAATTTTTCTTTTATTATGCATGAGTTATTTTCTTTTTTTTTCATAATTATATGAATTGCCTTTGTAGCCCTAACTTTTGTCAGTCACATCTTCTGGTGTGTCCAAGTAATTTTAAACTTTCATGTGAAAATAAATATGAACAAAATTCAGAAAACAAATCCATTCCTCTTAGCCAAGGTGCACATCTACTTATCTAGTTTGCTCTTCAGTCATTTTAC
The DNA here is from genome assembly GCF_033815535.1 of Pezoporus flaviventris. NCBI lineage: Eukaryota > Metazoa > Chordata > Aves > Psittaciformes > Psittacidae > Pezoporus > Pezoporus flaviventris. Next base: position 16,765,234 of record NW_026892595.1, read on the forward strand.
GAGTTTGAAATCAGCTCCTTCTTTCATTAACATAGGTGGTGGTGGGCCAATTCAAAGTCACATTTACACTATCCTGACCACATAGAACAGACATGATCTGAGTGTAAATATAATTCACCAAGGTATGGAAATCTCTGCATATTAACAGCAAATACCTTAGGTCTCCTTCAAAAAGACTAACTACTACATCACTAGTGAGTGCCAATGCTTGTCAACTTGTTCTGAGTGCACCTGCAACCCCAGAGCGGACAGACCAGAGTGAAGAGAAGTCAACTTTCTGAATACAGACTAGTGGGAGAAGTTTATATCTGCATGCATGTGACATGTCTTCCATTCCATACTAAGTGGTTGCTGTGGGGTTATATGATATTAGATTGATATAATTGAATTTAATTTACAGATGAATTTTTCAAAAATGCATTGTTTTGGCACCTAACCTGTATACAACCCTAAGCCTGAAACAGCGAGAAGTAGGAAAGGCTTTCAGATACCTGGATGCAAATCTATGTGAACCCTGGAGGATTCCTAGTTAATCAATCTACACACTTTCAGCATACAGTTGTGTATCTGGGAGTCAGCAGTGGCATTTTTAATTATTCCATGTAAACCTACAAGTACGCCAACTGCTCAAAAAAACTTTCCAAATATAGCAATGAAGACAGGTTAGAATGGACTGAACTGTCAGCTAACAAAGCATATGGTCTGTCACTGCATTTTTAAGAACTGGCTGTAAGCCAGTTTCAAAAGTGTAGCATGTTGGCATTTTCAGTTAACTTCAAACAAATAATCAACTATTTTATTAATTTCTGCACTCCTTGAATTGTCAATCTGTCATGTCCCTTCTGACATAACACGCTGACTCACCTAGTTTTTGGTTTGTACAGATTTTGTCATCCTGGGTTTAAAAAAAGTCTAAAAGAGACATTTAATGGTTCTTTTTTTGTCCCCCTAAAATTATTCACATGAGGAAAGAGAACTCTCTAATATGAATACCTCCTACTTAATTATATTAACCATATGTACATAGAAATAGACTACAAATGAAGCACACTCCTGGTTTTGAAGACTGGGATTAAAAGTCATAATTTAACTTGGCATTTCTGTAAAGAAAGATTCTTTCTGCACTTTCCATTGCTTTTTGTTTCAGAAGAATCTCGACACACGAAAAATTTTCCTTTGTGTTCTATCTGCACTTTGCTTGAATGATGTTCAAAATTGTTCTTCTGGAAGGCATGGATAATAGGTAACAGAACTGCATTTTTTGCCTCTCTACATGGGCCAACATCTGGAAAAATTTTTATGGCACTTCCATTTAATGGCTCTGTGAGCTAAGACTGTTACTTTTATTCTTTCTTTGTCATATAGATGAGCCCCATTTTACCATGATAGCTCCTCATGCTGCAAAAACTTTTAGAATTCACCTCCAGCCTAGTGCAGTAGCCTTTTCCAAGGCCCTTTGAGCTGGATCATTACTAAATATAACCACATACTGGTTTTTGGCTGCAAAAAACAAGATCCTCCAACACAAACCCCAAATCAAATAACTTTTTGACTCTTTTCCTTTCACAATTCCAAAAAGTCACAAATTATTCTGTCACAAATCTGTAATCAGATTTTCCTGGAGCTCCACTCACATTTGAGAAATATGTTTATTTTCATGATCGTCCCAATTTAATTTTTTTCAAAGCTTTTCTCAGATTACTCTCTCCTTGTTTCTTTTCATGCTTTTATATTTAGTTCTCCTCTTTCAGCTTAGCAACTTGATTTTGGAAATACTGATGCAAATGCTTAATTTATGATTGTAAAAAGTCTCAATGACTTCAGCTGAACTGTTAAACGTGTTCAGGCTTGTAGGATTTCCTGGATTAATGGTACCTTCATAAATACTTCTTTTCAAAAGGAGTGAATACAGGGTGATATTCTTCGCTTAAGAAAAATAATTTAAATTTACATTAATATTTCTAGCCCTACACAGAAGACATAAACCACTGGAAGATACTTGTTAGAGAAAGTGAAATTGAAATTTTAACGGATTATTTTGTAACTGTTGAACAATCAGGGAAAAATCATAGGAATTAAAAAATGCATTTGAAAAACACTGAAAAACTTGTCATATGAGTTGCTACTGGATTATCCACCCCACAGCAAACCTATATGTAGGTTTGAGCACTCATCAAATAATTTTAATAAGCTAAAACCACAAGGACAATGCTATTAAACTCTTGTGCAACAAATAAAGCTGAAAGATGAGGACTGCTCTGATCTCTCTCACATGTGTCTTTCTGCTAGCAAAGCCCAAAGCCCTTCCCAAACAATCACTGTCATTTTAATAGCATACCTTTAATTTTTCAGAAGTGAAAGAGTTGCACAGGGTATAGTTGGACCACGTTCGGTTGCTCTCAGGATGGCGGAACCAGTTTCCAGTTTCATCACAATATTTTGAAGCTCTTTCTAATGATAAATTGCAATAACAATTTATTCAGCATTGCATATGACACATTTAAAAATCCATTAAAAAAAAAGAATTTCTGTGTTTGGAAAGAAAATGTCTGTATAACAAAATCCAAAGAATTTTCAACTTGTGCAATTATTATACATTTTGTTATTTGGTTCTTTTCCTCATGTTTATCTGGTAGTATACTTGTTATCTATCTGTCTCCTTTAGCCTTGCATGAATGCAGAAGAGTATATACAACTAGCTTTTGTTCAGGTGCAATTATTTATGTGATAATAATCCATTCAAAGAGGTTTGTAGGATTTTCTGGATTAATGGTACCTTCATAAATATTTCTTTTCAAAGGGAGTGTGATATTCTTTGCTTATGACAAATAATTTTAACTTATGTAAATGTTTCTAGCCTTGCAGAGAAGACATCAACAGCTTGGAAGACACTTGTTACAGAAAGCAAAACTGAAATTCTAACGGATTATTCACATGCAATTATTTATACGATAACTACCCATTTAAAGCTGTTTATGGAAGAGAAAGTAACCTCAGGCCCTGACCTGAAGGCAATGTGCAGTGTTTCAGGTATCAAAGGAAATAATTAGTTAAAAATACTGTGTAGAGAAAGGGCAGCAAGCAGTGTATAGAGTGGAGCCTGGATGCTGGAGATGTTGACAGCCCCAGTGCCTGCCAAGTCCTGCTAGGATGAGTAGGAGCAGTGCTCACTTTTCTCTAAGGCTACAAAGCATGTAGGCACAGAGAGAAGAAGCATCACAAACATTCTGGCACATGTTCTAAGTGTCCGGTTTAATTTAAAGTGGCTGAAAAGTTCTCTGTTAAATCTGATGTGTGTTTGGCCTCTGTATGTGTCTCTGATACTTGTTCTTGCACTGCAGGTGGTTCTGGCATTCCTTCCAAAAGCCCTGTTATACGGATAGCTATCCAGGCTTGTGCTCTCTGGCTTGCCCTCTTTTACTGTGGCAGGGGGATGATCGGGGTTTCAGCACTGTACAGCTCTGAAGGATGCCTGGAGCCACAGATGTGTGCTGTGCCTGTGTCCTCCTGGCCATGCTCACATTTCTGCCTGGGACACCCTGGATGCTGAGGCACAGACAGTTACTCCTAAACACCTGTCAAGTTTTGGACTAGTTCCTTGGCCTTCTCTTTAAGTATTACCCACATGGGAGTCACTGGAAAGTTTGCCTGAGTAACAAAGGCAGGATAAAATCATAAACTTAAATTATTTTATGCTTTCTTAAACAATGACACAGCCATTTATTTATGAAAAATAGTTTTTCAAATCTGACTTTAAAGTCTCAAAAGTCTACTTTGACTCCCCTTTGTAACTTTATAAATTTATTGGCTTCATATACAGATTACAAGCATTTCCAGTCAACACACTTCTACAGAGCCAATTAGCATTTGAATATACACATTTTCATTTTCTGTGGTCAGTATTTGCATTTATTTTTCTTAATCAGCTCTGATGATCAATGATTCCATTAATTTGGAAGACTTGTATTCCCTTTATACACTCTAAAGAAACAACTGATCATATTGGCAAGCAGTTGATAATATTGATCATAGATTGAGCTATCTTCCTCTGACTAGAAATAGTGTCATTGCAAAAAAAGAAGAGAAAAAAGAAGAAAATCCTCCAGAACACAGCATACTTTTGATATTACTTCGAGTTTCAAATCACTGTTTTGGGGGACTTGTTGAAAATCAATACGTGCATCAACAACACCAAGAGAACAGTACATGTTATCTCAGCCTTCCATCGCTGCAGCTTGGAGATAATCTCAGGCTGCCTGTGTAGAAATGTTCCCAACGTACTCATTGCCAGATATTATCTAAAGCTGGAAAAAGTCTTCAGTCATAGATAAAAGATTAATGGTTATACTACCATGGAACACAGCGTACAAACATTGTACCTCCTATCCCTTGCACTCTGCAAAGAACACGGCTTTTATTAATATGACATAGAGTATAATGGTAATACCATCATCTCTGTACTTCAGTATCTGTGTAGGCACTCTGCTGAAGCTTAGTGTGGCCTCAGTAAGTTAGAAAAAAACATGTGGCCTCATACTTTACCTTGAAGCGAGACAAACACAACTGCTCCTAGTTTGGAAGCAGCCATGGCTCATGGATTTCTTGCTGTAATGTTGTCAGAATAAGGGACTGGGAGATAAGCTTCCCTACTGTCAATCTAAGTGACTCAAACTTGTCCAACATCTCTTCTAAATCTACGATTTTATGCAGAAATATAGCTGTGAGTCTGTAACCCAACCACTGTTCTACAAAAGTTATTTAACCGTGACAAGTGCAAGGTCCTATGCCTGGGTCAGAGCAATCCCAGGCACAGCTACAGGTTGGGTAAAGAAGAGATTCAGAGCAGCCCTGCGGAGAAGGACTTGTGGGTGTTGGCTGATGAGAAAATGAACATGAGCCGGCTTCAGTGAGCGCTCGCAGCTCAGAAAGCCAACCGTATCCTGGGCTGCATCAAAAGGAGTGTGACCAGCAGGTCAAAGGAGGTGATCCTGCCCCTCTGCTCTCCTGAGATCTCACTTGGAGTACTGTGTGCAGTTCTGGTGCCCTCAACATAAGAAGGACATGGAACTGTTGGAACAAGTCCAGAGGAGGGCCACGAGGATGATCAGGGGACTGGAGCATCTCCTGTATGAACATAGGCTGAGAAAGTTGGGGCTGTTCAGCCCGGAGAAGAGAAGGTTGCATGGAGACCTCACAGCAGCCTTCCAGTATCTGAAGGGGGCCTATAGGGATGCTGGGGATGGACTCTTCACTAGGGACTGTAGTGACAGGAGAAGGGGTAATGGGTTTAAACTTAAATGGGGGAAGTTTAGATTGGATATAAGGAGGAAATTCTTTCCTGTGAGGTTGGTGAGGCACTGGAATGGGTTGCCCAGGGAAGTTGTGAATGCTCCATCCTTGGCAGTGTTCAAGATCAGGATGGATGAAGCCTTGGGTGGTATGGTTTAGTGTGAGGTGTCCCTGCCCATGACCGGGGGCTTGGAACTTGATGATCTTAAGGTCCTTTCTAACCCTAACTATTCTATGATTCTATGATTCTACAGTGGCCTAGTACAAGGTGTAGTATTATGAACCTGGGCATGAGGTGGTTTTAATGTTAACCAGAAGAACCTAGTAAACTCTAAAGAAACGGAAAATGTGTAAGGATGGGTAATGCAAAATGGAAAAGTGGGCTTTAAGATTATTAAAATACAATGCAAACTCTAATTTTTTAGGCTCTGCCTCACCCTATCAGCTTGGATAGCCCACCACTTGGACATCACATTATCCAAAGTGAAGGAACAGTGGCATTGCCTGCGATTTGTCTCACCTGATTTTAGAAACCTTAAGTTATGCAATTTATAGCCAGTTGTACTGGCTCTCTGTGGGTAGCTTAGAAAGACAGACACTGCAAGAACTGTCTGAAAAAAAAAAAGGAGAAATCTCACCCGCAGCGGTATTTTCATGGGAGTAGTGCAAGTGTCTAAGAAGATTAACTAGTAGTAATAGTTTTGCATGTAGTATTGTCTGTGCTACCAACAGTGCTTTTATGAATCATGTTTTCATAAAAAACACCTCAGCCATTTATATTTAACAAATATCTTAACCCAAACAAGCATGACAACTCTATCAATCAGCATTTTTACAATTAGACCAACTCTATAGCTAGCACAAGTTAAAAGAGTCAACACCAATGTTTTTACTTATTGTCAAGTTATAAGCTGGAAGTTGAAGTAAGTTTTCCTCTGTTGCAGTACATACTCAGCACATACCAGACAGTGGATTCTTTGCCATTGTTTGGATAGACCTGTGTAGTACTTAGTTTTGCAGATGAGGGAATAGCTGATGGAGCACATCTGATATACTTATGTCCTCAGTAAAATATTCTAGAAGAAAACTTTTCAAAAATGAAAAAAGCATCTTATATAATACAATGGAAACCCTAGAAAACTTCCAGTGTCCTACTAAGTGAAGCATTATCACTATTGTTAGAGTGCCTCAGTCAGCAGAAATGGAATCTGTATAATACAGTCATACTGTGCACTGAGGGGATAAGAACTGATTTTTAAAGTTCAGCTGTCAAGATTGCTAAGAAGCAGGACAGAAATGCACAGAAGGGTAGGGGGAAAAGAAGAAGCTGGACAAAGAGTTCAGACCTGGTTTATTTATCACTGTCTAAATGATGTCACTTTCAGACAGGAAAACAGGACCAGCAGGAATCCAGAGCTGGCTTTTTTTTTTAGCCAGAGTCAGGAAATCTGCATTGTGTGGCAGCAACAGAAGGGCTTTCCCAAGCCCATTCCTCCCTGTGTTGCTCGGGGTGCTTCAGCAGGTGTCTGGGGCTCCTGCACAGCAAGGACACAGTTTATTGCCTGCAGCCTGCTGTGAGCGCAGGCATGTCGCCCTGCCGAGGCACACTGCTGAGTGGGAAGGAGCACATGATGGACGGGGTATGCAGGAAGGAACATCACAGTTGGGAAGGTACTTGGTCTCCCTGCTTGCTAGGAGCCAGGTAGGTAGAAGGGGCTGCAACTGCTGCTGCCACCCAAAGTCTCTCTCTGTGGTTTGTGGAAGGCCATGATTTCTCATCTGCGGTGGCTGCTCTTGTCAGCTTGGCAACCGAACTCAGCTGAACGCTTTGTGCATTTGGCCAGTTGAGAAGAGTGTGCGTGTGTCCCTCAAATACAGTCCCTTGTGGTCACAGGCATCACAGCTGGTTAAGTCCAAAAGGGTCTGCAAGAGCTATTGCATCTGTCCTCACTTCTCCTCCATGGAGCATTTATCCTTAATTCTTTAAAGGTACTTTGCAGAAAGAGAAAGCAATTGAGAGACTGCAGTATGGCACAGGAGAGAGCTGCATAGAACACAACTACCACAGTGCCTCTCTCCCTTCTGCTGCTGAGATCCACACTCCAGCAAGTGTAGGGCTGTATTTCCATGTTCCTTGGTTATGAGACGTAACAACACATTCATCGTCATCTGAGGTAACTGCTTATGAATACATATGGATCTGTTTCCAAACTGCACCTCTAGAAACCTGGATCATAGAGCCACATGGAGAGTTATGAGTAACTGGCCTACAAAGTGGGACCAAAGATAGAAACCTAACAAAGTGGACAACTGAGTTTTGTTAAATTCAGTCTTGGATCATAAAGTTGAGCCGGGGTTGCTCCCTGCTGGCTGGGCTGGTTACTGCTGTTAGCCACTCACTGCTCCTTGACTAAGGGAAAGGGAGCAAAAGTGAAATGAAAAGGTATGGCTGCCACAGTGCAACTTACACATTCAGCTTCATTGCTATGTGACTGCACCTAATAAATCCCGAACAAAGACACTGTGCAGGCAGGGTGAGGTGGGTAATCCAACATTCCCCTACCACAAACCCAGCAGCCTATGGATGGCAGAGGTCAATGCTCTGCTCCTCCTGCTGCCGCCAATAAATCTGCCTCCCTAAAAGGCCATTGCATCCACAATATATTTTTTTTCCATTAACAAGAATATTACCAGCATGAATTACATATTAAATTCCTATCGAATTCAATTCCCAGCAATTTCAGCATGACCTGGAAACATTTTCAAAGTGATTACACCAAAGATTAACCTGTATAAAATATGAATATAAAATACAATTCAAGAGAAACTGTACAAGTTGCCTGAATAGGGGAGTATAAAGCAGCCCTGCTCAGAGGTTCACAGCCAGGACTGGATGAGACAATGAATTTCCTGCTGTCACTAGCAGTAAAGCAGTAGGTCTTGGTATGTTTTCCAGACAAATCAATTTGGTTATATGCATTATCACATTGCACATGATGGCCATTGTGAGAAAGAGATTGCTACAAGAGGAAGCAGTTGTTTCTTGAAAAGGAAAAAGCTGTCACAGTTTGTAGAGAGGAGTTTCTGTTTGTCTGTTAGCTTTCAGGTACTAATTTCCTTTCACAGGAAAGAGCTTCTTCAGGTGAAGAAGGAAGTGTGGGAAGCCCTAGCTAACTAAACAGACTGGATTATCAGAGTGCTCCTTCCTTCTTTCAGAACACGATGCCTATCTAGTAAGAACTGTTCCTAATTTCAGTGAAATAAGTGGGACTACAGCTGGTAGTTAGTTTTGAAGTTGTCAGACAAAATGAACAAAGCACTGATTGTGTTCTCTATCATTTTGCTTCTGGGTCTTTTTCTCCAGAATACAATTTCACCTTGTTTACTTTCCAACATAACTTTCTAGCACAGGTGCAGATCGGAGAAGAATCCAATCATGCTACTGGATAATGTTTCACTTTTCCAGTTAGGAATTGTGTAAATATGAAAGCGCAAAAGACAGCTGAACAACATCATTTTATTCCAGAACTCAAAGCTATACCAGGCCTCAGACAAAAGTAACTTAGTCATCAGTGAGCTGATACACATCGGCTCGGCAGATCTCTGTGCAGCCCAATGCTGCACAGCATGAAACACTTGTTTCAGAAGTCTATGGAGTTACTTGAATGCCTAAAATATATGCAAGGTGGTTTCATATATAAAGACTTAATGTGAAGCAAATCTGACAGGCATTGCAGTTTTCATCATGTGAAATCATTGTTCTTCATGATGAATTTCCTGTTTTTCAGCAGAAAATCTAGCTGTATTTTGTTTATCAGGCATAAATTACCAGAGAAAATAATGACTTGTGACACAAAACCTGACAGACTTCTCACAAGAGCTGAACCTGAGCTTTTGGCTACCTATAAGTGGCAGCCACTTCCATTAGCAGTTGAAAGATTTTTAGTCGCCCTCACGATTTCTTGTCTCCCTCCTACTTTATTAAGCCCCTGTGTGATGATCAGCCACCCGTAAAGTAAAGGCTGGCTACACGCTGGTTTGACACTGTAGCTGTAATACATGCTGGGTTACTCAACAGCTACTCTAGGAAAGTGGCTCTGGCTCACCCAGGAGATGCTGAGCTGCTGCCAAGCCAGGGAAACAGTGTTGACTGATCAGGATGCAGGCAAAGAGGCTGACAGAGTTTCTGACAAGGATAACAGAGACGTGCCAGGGGAAAATACTGAGTCCAGAAGAACACAGGTATTATTCCTAAACAGGACAGCAGATAGGACAGTAGCAGCTGAATAACTGGAGGCTTTTCCTCCTGTGGCTGCGGAGAGAGAACAGGAATACTTCTAAATTGTGGCAGAAAGAATAACTCCAATATGCACACACTGCGGACCAGACCCTACAGGACACATTTGTACATCGGGCAGTGATTTACAATCAGCTATACAAGCCGCAGGCCTTGGTGTTAATAAGCATTAATAAGTCCTTCTCCATGGAGGACTTCAAGTGTTACTTTGAAGACTGCTGTTGTAGGGGAGCAATTAGTTCAGAACAAGTCACTGGAGACAAGTAGGCAAGTGGAAAAGCTGGGAATAGGTGGCTTGGGAGCAAGCAGGAGAGTAGCTCAGTAAACACACACTGTGGGATAAGGATCTTGAGTTGCTGGGAGAATTCTGTAATCACAGGGCTGTCCAGCACCCACTTTTGCAGGTATAAGCTGAGGAGCACATGAAATGTGCATAAACTAGGACTGTTAGTGCCACAATTATTTTTCTATGAAAACCATGGAAGCAGGGAAAGCAGAAACCTTGTTGTAAATTTTCCTATTCATCTACTGCAAATGGGATTCAGAAAAATGCAGAATAGGTCTGATCCAAGCTGGAAACTTCTCTGTTTCTAAATAGGCAACAAGCTCAGTAAAATCAACAGTTTAGCTAAGGATAAGCTAAGGATACTGGGTAATTAATTCACATCTATCCACTACTCTATTTCTTTACTTTCCAGTTGGGAACATACATTTTGGTTTAACCTTACCTAAAATGTTTAGCTTTATATACCCTGCCCCTCCAAATGTTTAGTTTCACAGTTTTTAACTGCAATTGGCACCCTGTGTCTATGCTGGATTTAGCTCACTGTGGCATCAAGCACCGCCTATAAGCAACATGTCCTGAGGATGGAACACACAACTGCTTCTTTCTTCAAACAATAACATTGCGCTTTTATACTTGTGTGTAGTATTTCCTTATATCTATTTAGCAATATTTCTGTCCTTGATTTTTCATTGCATTTGTCCTTTTAAATGTTCTTGAATTACTTCTCCTAGACTGCAGGGCTGCTAGTATTTGTATGAAGAATTCAATGAACAACTGAAACTTGGAGACTGAAAGAACGTTATTTCTGCTCATCTTCCATAAAATGGTATTTTCCAACAAAAACTGGACAAAACCCATGCTGATACATGTTTCATGCACATAAGTATTTTCATTACAAAACCTCAGAATGAGATGCTAAAAATGTTTTGGCATTATAACTAAGTTGCTAGTTTTTTTTATAAACTACATTTCATAATCCTGGCTATGGATTATGGATTACATTTACACAAATATAAATAAATGTAAAATATTTTACAAATGCAAATATATAAATTAGGCAACCCATTAGCTTGATATATTTTAATTTCAGCCAAACCCTCTAAGATTTCACAATGCTCTAAAAATGCCACTGGGAAAATGCTTCCATTTGATGGCATGAATGTTCTGAAGACCTTGTTTGAAAAGTAAGATAATAAAAAGCAATACTGTACCAGTTGGATCAAAGTCTGGAAAATAATCTGGACAATTCTGAGCAGTGATCCTGCCAGCAGGTGTGTCATCCCAGCACAACCAGCCATCCCACGTTCGGTTGCAGAACAGTCCTGGCCATTTAAGAGGAATGCAGTAGTTAATTCAACACAGTCACTCCTGAATCTGCTCTCTTCTACCTTCTCAAGGACTATAGCTGTCTGCAGACAATAAAGTTTTCTTTTTGCAATAAAACCTGTTGTTACTGCTACACTTTGAGTGGTATTTGAGTGCTTGGTCTTGCTGACCTGAGTATCATGTTCATTCTACTGGAAAGTAATGTTTTAAAGCCTGTTGAACTGAACTTTGAATGTAGGGTCTGATCCTATAAACTTCTCTTTTTGAACCACCTTCTGTCCTTAGCTATAACACACGTGGCACCTTACAGACACCTACACTCACATTTCATTTCACCTTCTGCTGTTCAGCAGGTCTGAAAATCAAGTCTTTGAAATGTAAAGGTAGGAAGTGCTTGTGGGGATGTCCCAGCTAAAAGCAGTATTTGCAGGGACAGGTTTCTGTAAAGGTGCTGCATTATTCAACACTAGAGGTCAGTGACATAACTACAATTCCGATGAAGTGGGTACAAGACCAGCCTGTAACAGGCAGACTGTCTGCTGATGTTGTCTGGCCAGGCATGCTGTGATTCATGCCCCTTCTGGGAAGGCAGCACTATCCAGGCTCTGTCCCAAGGACTGTTCCTAGCCCCAGAAACAACGGCCGTCTTAGGGAGACAGAACACAGCTCATTCTTGGTTCCTGTTACAGAGATGTTATATACTATGGTCCACAAAAATTGTGCTGTGAGACTGCTTGCTGTAACATATTTTTCTGACTCACTGGATTTATTAAAGCAAAACATAAAAATCCAACTGTATACTTCCTACTTATTTTCCATTTAAAATCAGTTTGTGCTGGGGAAAAGCTATTTATCATCATGACCATCATATTAAAAGGTTATATAGTGAGAAGATATATCTTGCCTTTTGTGCTTTTGGTTCCTTTTTTGCTTTTGGTTTCTTTTTTGCTTTTGTTCAGAATTGCTTCTATGACCATGTAGGTTGTTTTTGAAAGAATCATATGGAAGGCATCTATCAACCATATGAAGTTAATAAAATATGGGCAGGTAATTGCTTCTGGTGCTTTTGAAATTATCCACAGATAAAGCTTTCTTACTAAAGCAAAAAAGCTGTAAAAAGACATCTCAAGATGCACCAATAGCTGTTTTTAAGTCAAAATAGTTGTGGATTAAAAAATGAAACATAAAACTTTCTCAATTCTTTTCCCCCAGATTAGCTGTCCAGCAAAAAAAGATATTTTTTATGAACACTTTTTCTTCATTAGCTAGAATTTTACGCGTATCTATTTTTCCATTGTCAAGATAAATGTGCTAATGTTACTTGTTCACTTAATTAACCAATCATCATATCAGCAGTTTTGTTGTCTATCCTTCAGGCATTCTCATGCTCTTCTCTAGCTTTGAGATGTATCTGAAAGACTTTTAGGAACCGTTTTGCAATATCAAAGAAAAAGAAGAGCAGAGAATGTTTGCAACTTGAGCTTGTATCTGAAAGACACTGCAGAATGAGTTTGCTAGGGATTTCTAGTACTAAATCCTTTTCCTTGCCTGATAAAGAAAATAAAACCACTGATGTTGATCTATACATTGTGGAATTTGTCTTTCAAGGTAATTAACAGGATATATATACACACATACACCCATAAATATATATATATACACATACATATATAGATATCCACACACACAAACATGTATTTCTCTTTTAAGCACTGCAGGAAATAGAACAGTATAAGTAATAAAAACAGAAAAAGAAGAGTTGAACACCATATTGTTATACAAATCACCAGCTAAAAGCACCACATTTTAGATGGACACAGTTTTAGTGTGGAAGTACTGCACTGTCCTAGAGGGATGTTCAGGTGCTTCCATGTGCCTGAGCAGTTCATTATGCTATTTGTGTGGGATTTAAAGTAATCAATTCTACCTTGAAATGGGCATTTGTATTATACCATCTCTCCGGCTCCCGAGTGCGAGATACTATGCAGTTCTCTGCAGTTCAGTGCCATCAGCTTTGAGCCCTCATTGATTCTGAAGGATTTAAACTATCTTTGCTCTAGTGTACAAGTAAGTTACATCAGGTACTGCAAAGATACCAGTGACAAATCAGACACATCTCAGCTAGCTCTGTGAAGCTGTACCAGACATTGGGCTTTCCGGCGAACCTTAGTGCTAGACTCCACTACTGTTTGTGCTGAAAATGCATGCCCAGTATACTCCTTCAGCTCATATGTTGGGCTTTTCCTCCTAGGAGGTACTCCTACTGCTGTCCTTTGCATGAAGGGAATTTCCCATCTCATCCTATCCAGTCTTTCAAATTTGCAGCTAAGAGACTTAGACCCTTGTCCATTTCCAATCCTCTATGAAGTGTGCATATGGAGGGCTGATGAAGATCCTGCAATTTAGTTGAAACCGCAACTTCAGTAGTGTTGGTATGATTCTGTAGTCACCCATTATCTTCATTCTGGGTTATAAATGAATTAAGTGCATGTTGCTATGAACATAACAGTCCCCAGTGGCATCACTTAAATCTAGCTGCCACTTGAAAGACTGCAGAAACTGCTGTGCTGTGTTGGATGGCTGCAGGTGTGCCACTGCTGTCTTCCTGCAAAAATGCAGCCCTTGAGAACACTACCAGGAATTCACATGTCATGAGATGTATAAATTCCAAGCTCATATTGGGAAAACACTTCATCTCTTTGCAGCTAATAACATGAGCAAGGTGCAAAAGAAAGGTGAATCCAGCAGAGCTATCAATGGATACCAAATTTATAGAGCTGAAGCGTAAAAGAGTAATCTGGGCAGACAGTGTTTTCCTCCTCAAGTCCAGCAACTAAAGGCTTGTTTATGTCTGAAACATGATGCTTTTTATCCTGTAAGCCTGTTTAAACACTTGTGGGTTTTCCCCATTTTTTGCCTGAACAAAGACCTATTTAAAGCAAGTGAAATCTCCATATTCATCCCCAAACATTTCTTCACCAAGACCTGAATATCTTAACATCTAATTCTTCCTTGAGTCTTACAGAGCCCAGTAAAATCGTTGTGGTAAAAAGCTGTAGAAATGTCTTTGTTTGTGCATTACAAAAAATCACATATTATCTCCACCCCTTCTATTAGGTTGTGGTTTTTTAATCATGATTTTTTAATACATTTTTTTGTTAAACTATGTCATCATCATCTCTGTTCTTTATTTGCACAAATCCCTACAATGGATTCAATATTTTTTTTTTTATAGCTCGCTCATAACTTCTTATGGATTTTCTGTGAGAAAAAGCAACCAGAACTCTTAGTTCTGGAAATGCTGCTTCATTTATACTGTGCCTCTGTAGCACCACTATTATTTGTCATTTCCCTTTTTATTAATCTTAATATATGGCTCGTATACAGTGAAGATGCCTGCTCAGTGCATTATGAACCTCTTCTTGCTAATGTTACTGCTGAATAGAGAATACCTGAAACACCTGTATTGGTACTGAGCATGACGGCTATCAGTCAAATCACAAATAACAGAAAAACGAAACAATGACAAAGGCAAACAGAACAACATTTCTATTTAAGAGATCACCATTCACAGTCTGATCTCTGTGTGAGCTTTTTGAAAGGTTCTGGAGAATGCTATTCCCAAAGCAAGAACAGGAGATATTCAAGCAGCAAAGCACTGAGCCAGAAACATAGATGACGAAGGTACTGTCTGCATGGGAAGGAAGGAAGAGCTGTTCATTCCCTGGGCTCATTCCAGGCTTTTTTCTTTCTTTGCACTTAAGAGGATGCTAAGTAAGTGTGAATTTGACTACTGTTTACAGGAAGGAAACTGCACAGCAAGGAAGACTATGGTTAGTATACAGAAGAAAATGTTTTTTTATAGCTATGTAATGGAGCACGGCAATATACAAACAGATTCCTTTAGATTTTTTTTACCTTTTTTCTTATACGGAGGAGCTCTGTTCATCCTCTCATAGCATTTAAACTGCGAATCTATTATCTTCTGTCGTATGACTGAATTTTCAGTTACAACAGGCTCTAATGTAGGATCAGTATAATTTACAGTAGAAGAAAGACTTGGAACCATTCTCTGTACAGAAAGGAAAAACTGTTAGTACAAGTGAATAAACCAGAAGGATGAAATAAAATAAAAATCACAAATCTCTATCAGGCATTCTTCAAAGGCCTTTTATTTGCACATATGTTTAGCATTATGATGGGCTTTATACTGTTTGGAAAGTAAATGTTGATTTTTTAGTAGTTTACCTCATTATAAAGACAGGATTTTAACCAAGCCCTTTTTCTTGACAAAAGAGAGCACCATTAAATACTTGATAAAGTCTTCAATTTTTTTTAATTTAGTTTAGTGATCTGCAAAAAAAAATTTCTATCTTCCCAGAGTTACACCCATGTACTTCTGCTCGTGTTGATTTTCCTCCAGACTGCCCAGACAAAATAACTCAATGCCACAGCCTCAAAACAGATTATTTCATGGTTTATGTCACCTGCTTTGAGCTTCTTCAAGTGTGGTCATAGAAACACAGGGCAGAGAGTTTTAACCTCACTACCTGGTCTTAGCTTCTACTTCAGTACCTTTAATCAAAGTGTCCCTAAATTTGAGAGTCTGAATAGCAAGGTCCTCTTTATCAAGTGGCATCTTCTGACTTCTCCCAATTTGATCTGCCTGTAGAGCAAAAGGAAGGATCATTGCCTCTGGAAGGCAAAAATGTGAGGTAAAGAGGTTGGTTATCTTTATTTCCATACATTCAGCCATCCCTCTGTTGCACAGCCCAGGTCTGTGAGCCTGAGTGGAAATGAGAGTATAGAGCCTTAGTTAATTCTGTTCTGCTTTTTTAATCCTGTATCAAGACACTTTGCATGTGGGCGATATGAAAGAATTAGCTCCTCTGCTTCCCCAAGCAAAAACAATGCTGATGTGGCACTTTCCTATTTTTCCCTATACTAAACCATACTAGAGCCACCACAAAAACATATAGAGTCATTTAAAGGCTGCTTCAAAATTTAGGATTCTCATAAACATACAAACTTGACATTTTTTTTGCAGGAAAAATTAGTACACAGGTCTTTAAGCAAGCATCTGTAGTGGTTCAGACTGAAAACATGACAAGCTTGAAAATTCAACTATCAGCTTACTTCACATCAAAAGCAATTGCATCTCATCTTTTTCCCATTTGCACAACTAAAATACCTTGATAAAATACACAGCAAACCCAGTTGTTTGACTTATTTAAAAAATGCCATTACTTTATCCTGAATCTTTTGCACCAAACCATCACAGTTTAATCTTCTTATAGAATAACAGAATCCCAGAATAGTTATGGTTGGAAAGGACCTTAAGATCATCTAGTTCCAACCCCCCTGCCATGGCCAGGGACACCTCACACTAAACCATGCCACCCAAGGCTCTGTCCAACCTGGCCTTGAACACTGCCAGGGCCAGAGCATTCACAGCTTCCCTGGGCAATCCATTCCAGTGCCTCACCACCCTTACAGTAAAGAACTTCTTCCTTTATATTCAATCTAAATTTCCCCTGTTTAAGTTTTATAATTACACCTAATCAATTGTTTTTTCTTAATTTTATCTAATCTCTTGATACAAACATTTTCAACTATATACAGCTACTATCTGAAGACTGGAGGACAGGACAAGTGAAGGCTTCTTGCACTTAAACAGGCGCTTGAAATGGAAAGGAGGAATAAGAAGGAAGATATTTTCTGGCAGAAACAATTTTATATAAAAGTTATGCGCATATATACACACTCACAAAGATATACTTGGCCAGTGAAGCCACTTGGAACATTTCATCTGGCCATCCAAGTGAAAAAATAAGCATCTAGAAAGCCAGAACAGGAAATACAGAAGCAACGCCAAACATCACAGATCACTCACTTATGAAAAAAACTAAAGGGAGTTGCTGGAGTACATGAGGATCATTTAAAAACCAACCAAGCAATATCCTAAATCCAGCATGTAGTGTAGGGAAGTGTGGATGAGGTTCTTAGACATCCTCAGGTCTCTGTGTCCATGTATTCCCACAGGCATTAGCACTTTTCTGAAGTGATTCATAGATACTTCATGCTTATTTTTTCCATTCTTATTTTGCATAATAGCTCAGTTCAAAGCTATTTGCATTCAGGAGAGGAATAACAGTATCGACAAAGAAAGCTAGAGAGACTTCCATGGCATTGCCTCTGTTCTCGATGATTCCTTTGATACTCTGGGCCAGCTTGGGAACACACCTCTATTTTGAAAGCATAACCATCTGATTATGCTTGGAAAACATCTAGTTTTCCTTGCCTTGAAACACTATTTATTTTTTGTTTTCTTCTAGGAAGGAGATATCTGTTCTTCACATCTGTTTGACCGAACAAGATCAAAATCACTTTGTACTGACAGAGACCAGAAAGATGGTAATGTTGGCCATAAGTACCATTGCAGTTTCATTTGCTTTGTGCAGAATAAAGCACAACACAGACATGAAACAATTGGAAAGTGCCAGCTACGCAGATAGAAACTGTAGAAATGATTCAGTGCTTCAGAACATTTTTCCCCTATTCCTTTTTCCCCCCTTTTTTTTTTTTTGGCCTCGTTTACACATAGTTTTTAAAAGAACAGACCATTCTCAGGAGATTGCACAGTATGGAAACATATAAACTGGAATCAGAAGTAACATATGCCATCATAAAAAGAAGGCTCTATTTACATCTTTTAACTGGTGAAGATGTAACAGATTTTGGTGGGGTAACACATAACTGAGAGCGAAACCACTCTATTCTTAGGGGTCAGTTTCACTCCTGGAGACGCTGAAGGCCAGGCTGGATGTGTTTCTGAGGAACCTGACCTAGCTGAAGCCGATTTTTGCCTAGGTGAGTGTCTCCAGAGAGCAGCCTTCAACCTCGGAGCGAGAGGAAACACCGCGTGCAGGCGCCTCACTTCCGAGCGGCGAGAGCCACCGTGGGAACCTCGAGCCCCCGCCAGCCCTTGCCCAGGAGCCGGCAGCTCCGCTGAGGAGAGCAGGGACTCACAGGGGGCGGTGCCAGCAGGGAGGCCCCGCCCTGAGCGGAGCAGGTGCGCGGCGGGGCGAAAGGCGGAACGGGTGGGGCTGGAAACGAGAGCAGGATGGGGAGCTCTCGCCTCAGGACCAGGGTCCGATCTGGGAGCTCTGCTCTGGCTGCCCCGGCGGTGGTACCGTCGGCACCAGACAGAGCCGATGAGAGAGGAGGCTGCAGGGCGGAGCTCGGGGTGCAGAAAGTGCCTGCACCGGTCTCGTGAGGCGCAACGGGCAGGGCTGCACTCGGTGCTCCCTGGTGGAGGTCCTGCTGCAGCAGGGGCTGAGCTGGGGGGCGCTGTCAGTAGCTGAAAGGTGTCAGGGGAGCTGAGGGAACTGGGCTGCTTGCTCCAGGCCCACACTGAGCAGGGGCTATGGGCGTCCACCGCAGCGCATACAGAAAAGGAGGAGGACATTAATCCAGGGAGCTGAGAGCTACAAACAGCAGCAACATAAAAAAAAAAAAAAAAAAGGAGGAAGAGGTGATTGTCTTGCTGTAATAATAAGCGCTGGGGCAGGCTCACACTGACTACTGGGTGCACTTCTGGGCCCCCTCATTTAAGAACAGGGAGGTCCTTGGATGCGTCCAGAGGAAGGCAACAATGCTGGGGACAGGGTTGGAAGGCATGTCCTGTGAGGAGTGGCTGAGGGCACTGCGTTTGTCGTGTTCAGAGAAAAGGAGGCTGAGGGGTGACCTCACTGCTTTCTCCAGCTCTTCCCAAGGAGGGGAAATGGAGAGGGAGGTGCTGATCTCTTCTCTCTGGGATCCATGGATAGGACGTGTGGGAACGCTTCAGAGCTGCTCCAGGGGAGGTTTAGAGTCGACATTAGGAAGCATTTCTTTACCTAGAGGGTGTCCAGAAACTGGAACAGGCTTCCTAGAGAGGTGACCAATGCCCTATGCCTATCAGTGTTTCAGACGCATTTGGACAACACCCTTAATAACATGCTTTATCTTTTGGCCAGCCCCGACGTGGTCGAGCAGTTGGACTTGATGATCACTGTAGGTCTCTTCCAACTTTCGAATTTTTTTTCCCTACTTCCTTCTTTCCCTATCAGTACCTGCTGAGGAAATACTAGATGACCTTTCTTCCCAGCCCTGTACTAACAGAAGGGATTGAATGGGTAACCTTGTCCTATCACAGGCACTGGCTCTGTCACTTTGTGGGAAGGAGGCCCGTGACTTCTGAGGGGGGTGAGAGATGTCGATTGTCTCTGGGTAATTTGAGCATCAGAACAGAGTTGCAAAAAACACGTGTGAACTGGTTTTTGAAACTCTTCTGTGTTCATCTCGTTCATTTGGGTTTCACAGGGTAGCAAAAGAGCACATCTCTGACAGCAGTGAGGCTCAAAGATCAAGCCCTCAGCCTGAAGCAGGATGTGCTCCTGAACTCGATGGCTGCAGATCTTTTGTACGTGGGCAATACCTGCTCATTTCCTTGTGATTTCCCCCCACTTCCATTCCCAGCCCTCCCCCAAATACTAGTTTTTTAAAATGCCTGAGTTGTTTCTTTTGGAGAAACAGAACCAAACACGAGAGCCTGAGAACAGCACTCCATCAGGAGTCCATCTGGACTGATTCTCTCTCCAGTGGCACCCCATACATGTCTAAAGGAGAGCATATGAGGGGTGCAGGCCTACTGCTGTCAGGGTCCAGAGGGTGTTCATAGGCCTCAATGCTTGGGACCTGCCCCCTTTGGGAGCTGCACTGCAGATGGCCCCTCAGACCTACATCAGAACTTGTCATGCAGAACTATATGCATAGCATATCATAGCTGTTCGGTTCCATTCCATTCCATTCCATTCCATTCCATTCCATTCCATTCCATTCCCTGCACTCAGGATGAGTTGTGTAATGATGTGACCATTATCTGCTTGAAATGCCAAGGGATTTTCAGCACCAAAACCACTTTCAAAGATGCAAATCAGAACACAAATCAGGTTAAACAGAGAAAGATTATTTTATTTATTAATAAATAAAGTTATTTTATTTATCTCAGTTTAGTTAATTTTAGTCTACTTTAGTTTAGATTCTAGCTTCTTTTTCTAAACCTTTCAGAGCTGTTGCTAGCAAGCATTAACCTGATGCCCATGTGTAGCCAGCAGCAGGCTGACGCATCCTTCAGTCTAACTTGACAAAACCTCCCTTGCAGCCTGACAAAGGAACAAAGCCAGGACAGGAGCAGTGCCGTGGTGGGGCAAGAGCAGTGCAAGAAAGAACCCAGCCAGAATGGGCTGAGGAAGGCCTGACAAAGGGGGGTGCTCAATGCAACAGAGAGAAGCAGCAAGTCCCGGGGCCATGCTGGGGCCACCCTGGCAGTGCAGAAGGCTTCCTCCCCCCAGACGCGGGGCACGAGGGCCACCTGCGTGGAGCACTGGCAGCTGCCTTTGGGCTACCAGTAACCCAAAGGAGCCCCATGGAGGGGCTGTGCTCGGCTGTGGAGGAGGCAAAAAACCCCGGGGACACTTGCTAGTCCACCTGCGGGGAAAAAAGCCTTCCCCCCCCAGCTGCAGGACACGAGGGGCCACCTTCGTGGTTCATGAGCACCAGGCGATAACGCAGAGCACCAGGACCAGAGGAGCCCTGACAAGTGGTCTTGCTCAGTGCTCAGAGGAAAGCAAAAATCCCCCGGGGACCAGTGCCAATCTGCCTCGGGGGAAAATTCCTTCCTAACCCCCGTGCTGGCAGTCGGCTTCTCCCTGAGCATGTGAGCAAGACCTGCTCCCCGTCCACGGGCTGGTTATGCCTCTGAGGGGACAAGGGGACGCTGGCACTGCCTCTTCTGCCTCCACCTGGAGCCATCTCAGGGGCTTCCAACAACAGCAAAATGCCGCTGGCCTGATCCAGCCTGGGAGCAAGAACCCTTCCATTGCCTGGTGCTGGAACTCCAAAGTGCTGGTGGAGGGCACTGGGCTTTATAGTGCCCCAGAGCACTGTGATGCTGTGTTGCTGGGTGCTGGCACTATGACATGGGGGTGACAGGGCCCCTGCAGCCCTGCCCACTGCAGTGTTGCTCCTGCTACTGCCCCTTTGCCCAGTGTGCCTTGGAGAAAGGCCTTTGGGGTGCCTGTGCCCAGGAGGCCTAGGGAGATGTCCCTGCCCATGGCGGCCACACACTGGGCACCACTGTAGTGTGTCCCTCTAAATTAGTCCCTCTGTCCAGACTGGGTCAATAAAGGCTTTTAAACCATGTACAGTCATTTGAGTGTGGCGATCCCAGAGGTGAAAGAAAGAAAGAAAGAGGGTTTGGTTCCCTTTGCATGAACATTGCAGAAACATAGAGAGCACACAGGATTTTCTCACCATTCCTTACCCATACACCAAGCGGCAGTTACTACAACACTGCTTATGGTGAGGTCTTCTTCTTGGAAAGAAGAATTACTACAGAAATCTGCATTTGTTACACAGGATGTTTACGTATTTGCTTGTGTTTATTAGCATTCATGTTCTAATTTTGGGTCTTATCTCTTGTATTACTACTTGAATGCAACACTTCACCAACTGCTGCCCAATTCCCTGTTCTTGATAGCTCATTAAAGTGTTTTAATCCCAATTTGGTTTAAACTGCATGGCCTGAGCAGCTTTTTACTGCAACACTCAAGAAAAAAAAGGAACTGACTCAGTTGTGTAGAACAGTTTTAGAAACCTCAGGTAAGTATCGTGTAAGGGTACTAGAGGACAGAGGGCAGAGACAGAGAGATTGGCAACAAATCACCCCAGCGCTTTTCTGGATGCTATTGAGAGGGACCTTGACACGCTTGAGACGTGGGCCAATGCCAGCCTCATGAAATTCAACCAATTCAAGTGCAAGGTCCTATGCCTGGGTCCAGGCAATCCCAGGCACAGCTACAGGTTGGGAGGAGAAGTGATTCAGAGCAGCCCTGCAGAGGAGGATGTGGGGTTTTTGGTGGACAAGAAATTAAACATGATCCAGCTTCAGTATGCGCTCACAGCCCAGAAAGCCAACCGTGTCCTAGGCTGCATCTAAAGGAGCGTGACCAGCAGGCCAAAGGAAGTGATCCTGCCCCTCTACTCTGCTCTCCTGAGACCTCACCTGGAGTATTGTGTGCAGCTCTGGTGTTCTCAACATAAAAAGGATGTGGAGCTGTTGGAACAAGTCCAGAGGAGGGCCACGAGGATGATCAGGGGACTGGAGCACCTCCTGTATGAAGATAGGCTGAGAAAGTTGGGGCTGTTCAGCCTGGAGAAGAGATGGATGCATGGAGACCTCATAGCAGCCTTGCAGTATCTGAAGGGGGCCTATAGGGATGCTGGGGATGGACTATTCATTACGGACTGTAGTGATAGGACAAGGGGTAATGGCTTAAAACTTAAACAGAGGAAGTTCAGGTTAGACATAAGGAAGAAGTTCTTTACTGTGAGGGTGGTGAGGCACTGGAACAGGTTGCCCAAAGAAGTTATGAAGCTCCATCCCTGGCAGCGTTCAAGGCCAGGTTGGACAAAGTCTTGTGTGACATGGTATAGTGTGAGGTGTCCCTGCCCATGACCGGGGGCTTGGAACTAGATGATCTTAAGGTCCTTTCCAACTCTAACTATTCTATGATTGTGTGATTTTATGAAGATGTCCCTGCCCATTGCATGGGGGTTGGACTAGATGATATTTGAAGGTCCCTTCCAACCCGAAATATTCTGATTGTATGATTCTGTAATAACTTGCTGTGTGTAAAGGGCTAATCCAATTCCTGAAGAAGGCTCTTGTGAGCCTCCTGAAGAAGGCTCTTGGATACAGGTTAATGAGAATAATTTAATACTTTGAGACAGAGAGTACATGTGATGGTGAATAGGATAGTTGTCTTGGATTGTGCACAAATTTATTTAAAGTGCTTAACCATGTAGCCAGGAGGACTGCCGATTCTGCTGCCTTTCAGCAGGCATATATTATATATTTGCCCAGTCAAAATTGCCAGCAAAATATGTATTGCCTACATTTGGGCCAGGAATTCACTCAGAGAGATTAAAAATAAAATAAGACTGTGTTGCTAATACTCAATGGAAATTACTTCATCAGTGGAAATTAATGGCATACAGTAATTCTAAAGCAAGTTTGGATAAAAACTTGGATAATACTAGATTTGTGATGTCTCTTAAATTTTCTTTTTTTTTTTTTCTTTTCACTAAACGCAAAGGCTCAGACTTTTAAAGTTCTTTGCATTTCTGATGTACTTGCATAGCTTATGTGTGAAATAAAAATAAGGGGTTATATGTAAGTGTGTTACTGATATTGTTCATCTGTGATACACCCTTTTCATGCATTCTTCTCTTTGATTGCTGTTACTCATTTCTGTTTGCCTAGATTTGAAAATCTGGCCATGGTAGTTTGAACAATATTTTCTTCTACCTTAAAATCAGATGACTCTTTCAGCAGATTAATGAAAAAAATAATCTGGTGGCTTGCAAGAGGTTGAGCCATCAGACCTCTGTTTGCAATGCTGGTGTATTCTATCGTGCATAGGATAATCACATGTCCTCCACCACTTCAGGGGTCCGAGCCTAAACCCTGACCTCTCTGAAGTCAATTCAGTGGGCTAATGATCCAGCCTTGTATTCCTGGAGCTCACTCTGACAAAAATCTTGGTACAATTTGTGATGTCAGATATTATTTGTTTTGGTCTTCTTATGCTCCTGATTGGAGGGGTCAGGAAAGGGCAAATAGGGCAGAAAGAAATCTTTGTGTCATTATTTTTTTTTATCAGAAGTAGCAGGAGCTTGGGAATGGCAACATGGGAGAGAAAGCTTAGTGTATATCATCCTAATAGAAGAGGCTGTCTTACAAGTCTCTGTGTCTGTATGTGTGTAATCTCATGGATCTAATGATAAGGAAACGCCTCTGCTGCTATGTTTTAATAATTATATCTAGGTATTTTAGGAATTAAGTTTTAAAACACTTTTTCACCATAAAAAGCCAAGATTAAATAATTTTCATTTACCTATGTTATTGAACAGAATTTGAATGTTCAGAGTCCACTGCTGCATGCTAAAAAGCCTTCCCATCCATCAGTAACTTCAGATGGAAATATAAATGATGTTGATACAACAAAGGAATGACTCATTCGTTTATAAATATTCTTTATTAAAAAAAATAAATAATTCACAACTTAATAATCAGGATGTGTTCATAGCCTGAAAATGATTGGTATGATTTCTTCAGAAGAAAACTGTTTAAGTGATGTCCCATGCAGCAGTTTAGCAGCCGTACATATGATGTCACTCCTAAAAGTCCAAGTAAATGACGTCATACATACGACCACCAAGCCACCACGTGACAAATGACTGTTATAAGAAAATGAATTATCATTACAAAGAGAAAAAATCAGGCTGTTGGGAAACTGAAGTTCACTTTATACGTAGAATTAAGAAAGGAATCTAGAGAAAGCAATTTGGCTTCATTATTGCACTATATTGAAATGAACAAATAGCACCCCACTTCTTGTAAAACAGACACCTGATTTTAACCTGTGCAAGACTCTGGCCATTTCTGCAAAAGATAATCCAGACAAAGCAAGTATAAAATGCCCCCTTTTTCCCCCCACAAAATATTGGACATGATGAACAAGCACCCCCAAATATTTTTCTTCCACCCTCAAGGAGTTTAAGTATATAAACTGTTGACTATACATATATAGACATGACACTTAAGAAAAAAGGTATTTGTAGCTTTCTTTGCCTTTTTTTTCACTCCTTCCACTGAATACAGTAATTCTGCAACATTTATTGTTGAGATCAGTCAAAACATGCTTTAAATTCTGGATGCTCTAACTGTTTGTTACTGATTTTGACAGCTCAAACATTCATTTATTACAATTCTTTTAAAACTGCTATGTATAGTCACTTTGTGGGTCACTAAACCCCTGCCCTTCAATACATCACATCTTTGAGTGAGAGCTCAGCATCATTTAGACTGGGTGCAGAGACCCTCTCATACTTCAGTTACATTTGAAGTACTTTTCACAGCTGCTAGTGTTAAGACAGAGAAGAAAATGACTGTGATGCCTTAGGAAGGTTATTAGTGCATGATACTCAGTAAACGTAACAATATTTCTTATTCATCACAAATGTGCTAGGAAAACAGCAGGCAATTTCTTTGGGGAAATACCTCAACATGACATGTTTTACTTAACCACTGAATGTTGAAATTGTCCCATACTCAACTGCTGTTGAGGCAGGATGGAAATTATCCCACAGTGATATGCCATGCAGCTTAAATTGTAGATTCTGGCAGCTGTTTAAACAAGCATGAGATTATGAGCCACAGCAGATGAAGACAAGGCACTTGTAATGAAAAGCAACTCACAAATCTTATGGTTCTTTTCCACTGCTGCAGTATTTGCTCACATGAGGAACCTTTACTCCCAGAGTAGCCTGATGCAAACTGAGAGCTTAAAGGAAGGCTACAGAATGCTTCATGGATTTTTGCCTGCAGCTCTGATTATCGTCTTGCGTGGGGCCTCTTTAGGGCAATCAGCTGCATAGAAACACTCATTTTTAAAAAGCAAAAGTGGAGACAAGACGTCCTGATCACCCCTTAAACTGGGTGAATGCAACACAATTTGGGAAATCATGGGCAGCTTGAGGCTCAAATTCTCACATTAATTCTAACAACTTAAAAACATCAGCAGATTGCTTTCTGAGTTTTCCTTGTGTGAGAAGAGCTCCAGAACTTGCAAGTCCACTTCCTTACTGCTTGAGGCAACCCATAATCCAAAGGGGCTTCAGAACAAGTTTTCAAAGGCATGTTCTCAGGTGATGAGACCTGGGGGATTTCATCATCCAAGTCTAGGGAAGCCCCTGGGCTCTGCTAGCCACGCCAAGCAGCAAGTAAGGTTCTGATGAAACATGCCAAAGGAGGCTTTGACAGATCTTCAGCAGCTCTTCTGGCCCACAAAGGGTGGGATCTGCTCAGGACCAGATGCTGGAAGAGCTGCTGTCTAAGCAGGGAAAGGCTTGCACTTACATTGCTTGCACAAACATGAGTTTTGAGACTCATGGTGAGAAGCACTACACTGGGCAGGTGGCAGAAGCCCAGAGGACCACATGGCCAACCATACGCATCACACTCCCAGCTGTGAGGATCAAATGGGTACACCTTAAGTGGTACCCTCATCATGGTGGCAAGTGTTCTACTAACTGACTCCTGGAGACTTGAACCTTCCACAGCAGTGTTCCAAACATTGCCAGTTTGTGCAGTTATGGAAAATTAAATTTAGGCTTTCACATAATTAATTTTTCATGTTTTGTGAATGAAACTTATTCACAAGCCTTTCAGGAGCTGACACAGTGTACCAGACTCTGCATAGCTTAGTGACTGAGGCTTGGTAAAAATTTGATAGACTTGGACTTCATGAACTCGTAAAAAATGTTTTTTTACTCAAAATTAATTTATTTTAAATGCAATCTTGGTCTAACGGACCGAATTGATTAATAGTGTAGTCTTTAACTGTATCATCCATTTTGTCCTTACTGTTCACTTTGTGGTTGGCTCAGGACAACAAAATTGTAATCTGTACAAAAAACCTACATGCATCAATCCTCATTTACAGAAGACTGAGCTACCATTTGTAGGCACTACATGTCAATCCTTACTTGACAAAGTCGTGCAGAGAATAGAACTGTCTTTTCTTAATGTCCTTCAAAATTGATCAGCCACACAGGAAAGAGACCCAAGCTTCTTTCCTCTTCACTCTCTGCAGTTTGATGCCTCTGGGTACACTGTGCTGACACTCCATCTTTCTTGTAGAGACAAATGTGCACTGAGGAGATGAACTAATTGCTCCAGCTCACAGGGGCTCACATACTTGAGGAAACAAATCTCAGATACATTCTGTGGCTCTTCATAAGTACAAAAAGCTAGAAAGCATCAGGAATAAATTGAACTGAGAAATAATTAAGTTACATTTTTGGAATTAACTTTGAATTGTAGAGGACTATCTGGCGATGCATTATTGTGCATCTAAAAGCAAGGGAGGCCATCAAAAAGGAAGACAAGGAGTTAGTTTTATTTCTAAATTAGGTTTTGGAGCAATTGGTGCTTTAGTTTTTGTTCAGCAAAGGCAAGTCATTATGGACCTAGAGACAGAAGAGTAAAGTGCTATTTGTTCTATGTAAAAAATGGCATACGTAAGAGAGAGAGAGTTTCTATCAGAAGGCACCAAAACCCCTTGGTGACAAGTCTAAAAGAGACTGTGGGGAAGGAGGTGTCTATGGAGCCCAGAGGAGAAAGCAAGGACCAGGAAGTTGTGTTACTTTGCAACGGCTTGCAGTCACCAGCTGGGAGTGGAGGACACAGATGAGACGATGACAGTAGATCATCAAAGCCATCAAAGAAGAAAGATCTGGAGGATCTTTGTGGGTGGATAGAAAACAGGAATGGGAGATCACCCCTGTGTCACAAATGACTTTAATTACTGTATCTTCCTCAACCTCAGACAGTGACTGACATGTAAGTCCTAGGAGCTCATAGCTCTGGGAACCAAGGACTGATTAGAAGAATCAACAGAGTGGAAAAAGTCTTTTTGGAAGAGAAAGAAAGACACCCATTCCTCATTGCAGATCACAAATAAAATGTAAAAAATGAACGATTTCTACCAGCTACAGGTGGGGAAATTTCTGGAAAAATTACTGATGCCAAGTATTTTTCATATTTGATCTAACAGCAGCCTGCTGGTAAGTGTCACCAAGGAAACAGCACTGCTTCATGGGTTACTTCTATGACCCTTGCTTCTCCCTTACCAGAAGATAAATTAATCTAGGTGTAGATCACCATATGGCCACTGCAGTGGGGAAGGAACGAATATAGAGAATAGAACAGTGAAAATGTAAGGAAATCCACACGTAAGTCATCCACTGAGGTCAGAAGTTGGAGAACCCTCTGGTGGAAATATATCTAAAAGGAAAGGAAGCAGATCTCTGTATTTTCTTAAAGAAATCCTAGTCCTGGAATACTGCAGGAATGAGCACAGAACTAACGTTGAACATACGCTATCATGGGTGAGAGGTTTAAAAGATCTACAGTCAACAGAGCAAGGATGAGCCCAGTCCTTCAGGGTTGACCTACAAATTCATGCTGTAGGTTAGAGCACCTCAGACACTCAGAAATGCTGTTGAAAATTTTAGTTATGAGAATATTTACAGTCCTGACACTTGACTGGGGAAGAATCTGGAACTGTTCCTTCAGTCATTATTGGCTTGTTAAAGGAAGAATCGCTGTTCTTTGCCAAGGCCCCTGTCAGCCTGTGCTGATAACAGGCTGTGCTGGTATTCAATCCCAGAAGGAAGTTGGTCTCTGTTAGGCTGTTTTATTAGAGAGATCTCTGACAATGGGTGATTTCCCAGCCAGTGCATTGTTACGTGCATCCCTTGCAGGGGTATGTGGAACAGCCACACAAGGTCAAAAATACCAGAATATTTCAGTATATCTCAAGGCAGAAGATTTCTGCCAAGCACAGGGATGATTCCTCAAATCATTAACTAATTCAGGACAAATTCCTCTGAGACCAAGTTAGCAGAAATGCATGAACTCTCCTCTGGTTTTGATCCTGCTCTCCAGCTGTTCTTTGGTTGAGGGTCCAATTCCTGAACTATTAATTCAGTATCTCACCAAAGTGGGGTGTTCTTTGCAGTTCTTCTCTCTTCTCCACAACCTCATTAAATTCTTTTTCTTTTTACCTTCTTATATCCATCATTCTCTTAGTGTTCTCTACTTTCCTTCCCTCATTTTTATCCATATAAATTTATATGGCAAACAGAATTGTGGGCAAGTTATGCTAGGCTGAGACAAGAGAAAGGAAACAGCCTAACAAATAAATCAGGGAGAGCAGTCTGTAATGTTCCCCAGTGTGTCTTCTAGCCCTGTTTCTACAACTTATAGCCAGAAAGGATAGGAGTTGATGGGGAGACACACACAAATGTTCCACATTCAGGTGTTGGAAAAGAAGATGGGAAGCAGAGGGGCATGAGCAGCTAACCAATAAAACACAAAAAGAATAAGAATCAAAGTTATCTTCAGGAACACAGAGATAAGCAGTGGGGCAATGAGGTGGCATCCAGCATGCAAGTTACTCACACTTTACCAAGATAAAGAGGTGGTTGTTCCCAGTAGCATCATTCATACGTATTCTGACCATACTATAACTGGGGCTCTGGGCCTCAGTTATATATAATTATTTATAAAATATTTTTATATAATATTAGGAAATTATAATCCTGTAATGATTGCTAATAACTTGAGGTTTCACAAGTAGACACCAGAGAAAGCATTCAACTTACGTAAGAAATAGCCAGGTAAAAATGAATTTACTGTATATTTAGAACAAGTTACTCAGCCATGTTGCATACATTGAAATATTACAACTTATTACAACATTATTATAGCAATATTACAACTGTAATATTGGTATTAAACAGCTGAAAATAACATTTGAACTAACTAAACTTTATACTGTTATTTTCCATTTCAGTTGCTTTCCTAATAGCAAGGTAACTACAATGAAATTCCACAATTACTTAAGCCACTCTAAGTCCCACACAACAACGTTAAGATTTCAAGCATATGAGTTTCCATGTGACTGATATGTTGCAGCCTATACAACACAGAAATTAAAAATCACATGCATTATCTTCTTCAGATTGCAGTTCTGTCTCACAAAGAAACGATTTCAAGTCCAAAATGTTATATCTTATTTAGAAACATTATTAACCTTATTTTGAAATTTATCAGTAAGGGAACTCATTCCTTCAGCAGTGCAGTATCACAAATATAACTTGGTAATCATTTTTCTGAACATCACCACAATTTGTCACTTATCATAAGCAGTTCAGTTTTCTCATACTTACAAGTAGAAGGATGATCACTAAAAAGCAACTGTGGGTTGTTTTTTTCATTGTGGAGTTCTCCTGGAGAGACACGCTGTAGCTGACCTTTCTGGGAATTAAACACCAAAAATAAAAAGCAGTGTTAGATTTTATCTGTTAGGATAAATTCCTTGCCTTTACATATAAGCATTTTCTTACACTTTAAGTAGACTCTGTGTGTGTTCACCACCAGCCTTGAGTGTACTCATACTTGATTTCACTGGAGGCCTGTATGCTTATGATTTGGTCTCCTCCATGGATCTCTGGTGGTGAGTTCAGCTGATGTGCGGTACAGCCCCATGTTACCATGGCGCCAGCAGCAGATCTGTGTTAAACTCCGTGTCTTTGCCAGCGGAGGCTACCTTGGTTGTCCTGATTCAGTTGCTTCTAAACTACACATACAGCTGCAGACCTCTGAAGAATCTGCATATTTTTAAAATGAGCTAAAACTCCAGACAGATCCAGTTCACAGATAAGCATAAGTGACAGCTCAAAAGGCTTATTTATGGGACTAGAGAAAGCCAGGTTTGGTAATCACTAGCTAGGTGAATAAGCAAGTGTGCCAGGAAAAGAGAAACTGGGATCAACACTGTGGGATTAGCTCGTATGGGCTGTGGATGGACACAGGGCAGTGTAACCCCTCAGGCTGTCAAGAATGACAGCTTCAGCTGCACAAAGTGCTGTGCAGAGAGGCAGAGCATGGCCATGACTCCACAGGCTTGGAAATAACTGGATCAGCAGCTTTTTGGTTTTCCATTTTTTAATTAAATCAACACCCATGTGGCCTTTCTAGGAAAAATATCCAGGGGCTGCTATGTACCACCATCCTGCTTCACAGTTTGGGGAGTACAAGCAAAGAAAGTTCTTTGCACCAACACATCATCTTTAGTTTAATAAAAATATGTAACTTCTGCATTAGAGTAAGAAACACAGCTTTTGTCAAGACAACAGTGTCTTCTGATGTCTCATGGACAACTAGTGGTGCATGGTCTGCACAACATGCCTGCCGATCACCTTCAACCACAACAAGACAGTGAGCAGTCACACAGCTTTATTTTTCAGACAGTCTAAAAACAAAGAGTGAGGTGTTTCCTACTTGGCCAAACAACCCAGTGAACACCTTGCATATCTGAAACCCAGAAATTTAATGGGAAAAAGGCACACGGACCTGGACTCTTAATCTACTTGATATGTAGTGAGCAACACAGTCGCTTGTGCTACAGCACTGTAACACTTTTTCTCGTCTTGAAATGGTCAAAGCAGATACACATAATCTTAAAATGTAATAAAGGTGTGGTACTTCATTGTCACCCAAGTGGATGTAATCTCCTACCAGATCCAAATAAAAGCATTGAAGCCATGTGCCATTGAGATTACATAAAACGCAAAGTAATGGAAAAGAGGGCTTGGAGGATTTGCATCTAATAATAAGTAGTCTTATTACAGTCTGAGCCTTGCCAGAGGTAATGGGACAGGCAAATGACACAGAAATAATATGTAATTATGCTATCGGCCACATATTTGCATTTGATCACCAATGGCAAACAACTAGATTGAAGCAAAATAGGACAGCTAGATCAGAGCAAAATGCATGGAATTATCTGCATCTTCTCCAGACTATTCACTGCAGTGTGCGTTGGTTCCAAACTGTCAAAAAGATTCATGAAGATATAAACAATGGGTCTTGGTCAGCTGTGGAATGAGCAGACATAGAAGCACACATATGATGTTCCTACAGATACAACTGTACTGTAAAGTGTTCTGTAGTGTGGTGTAAAGCCTGTCTGGTGGGTGCCTCTATTATGCTTGCTGGACACATTATTTCTGCCCCACCTACAGTGATTTAGTAAAAAGCAGGCAAAGGAAGGACTTTGCAGTTTTAAAATCTACAGCACTTTCCACAAATGGCACAGAGATCCACACAATACTGTGACCTAGAAAGCATAAGCAAATCAATATGAAATTCAAGTTACCTGTGATACGTCTAGTTTTCCTGTACTTTGTGATGGGAGTGTTTGCAGCACTCTGTTGGGTTACAGCTATAGCTGGAGGTAAATCTTACCCTTGTGAAATTTTGTGAATTTTGTTACTATATACTGAATATATACTATATACTGAATATACTATATACTGAAAGAGCTATTCAAAATGTTTCCTGTTCCATTGCTCCTAATTAAAAGTAAAAGAAAACTTAAATAAAAATATTTAATACATTATTTTCCCCTCTATTAACTGTAATGACAGTGCCACATAATGTATGTATGATCCTACATACAAGTAAATGAGTAAGAAGTATTTCCCGTGCTAAATCTTACATAGTCTTGATATTTCTAGTCTTTCTTTTCCTCACCAGGTCTAGCCACAGGAATGGCTGACATGCTACATAAAATTCAGCACCTCTTTTTCCTTCCTCTCTCACGGAAGTCTTTTCCAGTGACAACAATTGTTGAACAACAATGTACTAACAATCCACATATAAAGCCCCAGACTAAGAAGTGGCTTTTCTCTGCTTTAACCATAAGGATGGCCCGTAATGCTACAGCACACTTGAGTTAGCACCAGTATTGGATCAAGGATGATGACTGAATTGAAATGAAAAGGTACACGCAGGTATGAAGTGTTGGTCAATGGTCAAGGCAGAAACATGAAGGCAGAAAGAATCTCATAAAAGGGAATCCCAAGAGATGGACCTTGTCAACCTCTGGATGGAGGAACAGACCAGCATCTTCATGGCTCTGCCCTTATCTCCAGCAATCTATGTTCAGGTTTGATATGACAGGCAAGCTGGGATGTACAAACTAGTACAGTCAAGTGCTCTGGGTTTTGGGTCTTTTTCACTTATTGTGAAATAAGTTTTCAGCTACACACTTTTAAAGTAGAATGCATTTTACCATTACAGATGGAAGGACAATAAATTATAATCTTTGAAAGCTGTTTTATGCATAGGTATTTTAGATGAATCTTCATTGAAGATGTTTCAAGGTATGCATGAGTTTTTCCTGAGATGATGCTTATTACAATAAATAAGGAATTATAAATAATGTACTGACAGTTCTTGGGGTCACTGGAGCTAACATAAGAATTATTATTATGGGCATTTAATACAGTTTACAACTACCCCAAAACTTGTTTCACTTATTGAAGTTGCCGAGCAGGTTTTAGGTGCTGTCCTGATTCCTGCTTCTATGCTATTTATCCTTTTTCCCTAAGTCCAATAATGGCCTTGCTTGATATTAAGATACGTGCTTCACACATTTAAATTTTAAAACATCCTTATTTAGTGAGTAATCATAAGCACACTGCTAAAGCCCAGTACTTTTCCATGATTGTATTAATTCTTCACCCTCTGTTGCTTATAATAGTTCCGTATTACATCACTGTCTGTTTTTTAAAACTAGAATATTGTTCTTTCTTTCTTCATAAATGTAGCATAGCTCATTATGTGCTAAGATATTCCTCCTGCTTGAGCTATTACAGTAATATCACTGACACCTGGGGATTAGTCCTGAAACTCATCTGAGGATGAGCATGGCATCCCATTTAGTAATGACATCTCTTTTGGCCCTGCCTCTATTTCTATGGCTGTAGTCTTAAACTGAACAGGACTTCAATTACAGTTACCACTGGGCTACCCAGAACATGAGACAGCTCTCCCTGAACAGCCATTTGCTCAAGGCCAACAAGGAGAGTAAAATTTAGCCAGAAAGAAGGGTATAAGAGGAAGATTCAAAAGAGAGCAGTATAGCAACATTTCTTCCCTGAGGTCTAAAGAATCTATAAGAAAGAAAGGCTTTTTTTTTGGAGGAAGAACTGGAAAAAAACTTCACATTTAATTATTCTGCTCTGATAATTCTGCAATGCAGTCTTTCACAATAGTGCTGACATATCTTTGGAGAAAGAAATGGCTTTAACATTGCAAAACATGACTTGTGGGGGTTGTGGCTAAGCACAGAAGTGTGACGCAAAAGAATCTCTTTCTCAGTCACTATATTCCCCCCAGAAACTTTGAAAATTCACTTTGTACCTCCTTGTTTGGTTGCAAGGTCCTTAGAAGGCTTCTTTTCTACCTTGTGCAGCTGTGTACCCACCTCTCATCCCAGGGTATCTAGGATTTTTTTAACTGGTGGAAGGGCTTGCCACTCAGTACAGAAGAGCACCAACCTGCTCTGCCTGCATTAACACTGGAGTGGGAAACAGGGCACAGGCACCAGGCAAGACATGGGCAAGCCAGCAGACCTTGCTGCTGAGCAATTAGGGAATTTGGATACAAGGAGGAGGTTGCAGGCCTGTCTGCATTGACAAATATGCAGATAGTCTAGGGGAAAGTATTAAAATTGTCCCCTCATTCCCAGATGGACATTTTACCCCAGGTTCCTAATTTCCTGCCTTTGGGTCAGGAGTGAACTGTACATCACACTTCTATAATCCCAAATTCTGTGCAGACCAGCACTGTAGCTACAGTCCCTTCAGGCAGAGGGAATGCCTGAATGCCAGGCAGAGAGTATGATCCCCATGAGTGATAAGGGAATAGAGCTAGCCCTTCCTTATTCCCAAGCACATGCTCTAGCCATTAGTCTGCAATGATCTGCAAATGGTTTAATTCCATGTGTCTCTTCACAACCGTATTTCTGAGGGAAATGGTGAGGTCTGCTCAGTTCTTCCTACTGTAAAGCTGGTTATTGTCAATCCCAGGTAGAGAAATGTGGCTCCTCCAGCTGCGTCAAGTGCCCAGAAAGATGAGGCAAGGCAGAAGACGCATTTAGTGGCTTCTACTCCTGTGATCCCTATTGGTTAGCTTTACACAGTTCCTTGATCTTTTGCTTAACCCTCCAGAAGTTTTCATATGAAAATCTTAGAAATACAGGTTCCAAATTCTTAATTTCAGGTGTCAGACAACTAAAGACTGCTACATGAAATTTGCAGGCCTCTACGTCACTTGCTGTATCTTATCTCATCCCTTTTGGCAGTCTTGGAGATAATTTTACTATCAGGGAGCCAAATGCTGTATTGTGCGATGACTACTCAGCTGTTACTCAAGCAGATCACCATTAATTTCCATTAGTTTGCCTGGTGGAGGCAGTGAACTGCACTTTGTAGACCTGAGTGTGTGCTATGTTAACAAACTGAAACTATTAGCCAGGGCAAATAAGCAATTTCAGAGCTACACAGATCAAGGGACAAAATAAATCTACTTATTGATCCATTTGGATTACATGGAAGATGCAATGTTTAATGCTTCATTTTCCCATTGAAAACTAGTCAACAAGGAGGGGTTATTTTACCTTAGGCTTTCCTTTAACCAAATCCTTGCCAATAAACTGGACAAAAATAGAAAGAAACTAGCTACAAACTTGTCTGTGTTTACTTTTAAGGTAATCACAAAGTTTTGAAAGGGCCTCACACTACATACCAAGCAGCCAATGTGATCATAGACACTACAAAGAAAACTGAAGATGCTGACTCAGAGTGAGATAATGTATACTTTGAAAGAACAAAAAATACAAGAAATGTGCTTTGAATGAGATTTACCTGTGACTTTTGTTAACAGACAAATCAAATTATCCACAAGGTTTTCAGAAAAGGCTAAAAAAGCATTAAGGGAATTGGAGGAGCTGACTTCTTCCACCTGCGAGGGATACCTGGGTTGAAGGGCACTTGGGAGGTCTCCATTACTAGGAGGGGAGCTGCGCACTGGCACATAAATTCTCGGTCCCTGAAGTTAAATTAATCCCATTTGTATTGTACATATCTGGGTATGATATATCTGCATCCTCTAATGGCTGTTACTGAGAAGTGATTCCTACCATGTATTAGAAGCCAATAAAATTGCTACTTTTTCAGTACTTCAGAAGTCATCCCTAATCCCACTCTTGCCTGTTGGACAAGGGGTTTTACGAGATTTAAAAGCAAGGAAAAGTAAGAAAATTTCAGGAAGGGACTAGCAAAGTATTTCAGGGATTTTATTGGTAGCCCAGGTTTGAAATACTTACAAAGACTGGATTGTGTCATTTCTTCCAAAAGCTTTAATTTTTACCTTTTTCAAAGGAAGGTGTAAACCACAAAGTATTTGAGCCCAAAGTATTAACAGGAGTATTTGAAGAATGGTGTTCCAAGTACTTCTGGAGTTTAGCCTCTACCTTGCTACACTTCTCTAACACTGGTAAAATTATTCCGTTTCACCCAGGAATAGTTGTCTCAAAAATGTATATGACCCTATTTTGGAATCTTAGTGTCTGGTTTAAGCTGGACATGAAGTTACTCCAGAAGGAACCATCTTTGTTTAAATAGAGAGAAAGAATATTGTACAAGTCATCTTTAAATATAAATTATCAGTATTTACAGCTGCAATGGGTAACATGCCTATTGTTTTCTGGTGTACTCAGCCACAAGTTTTTCCAGCCCTCCCTTGTGCTCCTGTTGTGGCCCAGCCAGCCACTCCAGCAGAAACAGATCGAGGTTTTTGGCCTCTGCAACCCTCTGGACTTACTGCAGGCTCTGGTGATACAAGCAGTGGTAAAGGAAGCTGGTAGAAATACTTAATTCAGAGGAGACAGCAAGTAACAACAGCAAATCTGCCCTGATACAGATCAGTTTATGCTGTTGTGGAATTGAAATTAAAAGAGGATTGAATTCGGCGCTTTTGCGGTAAAAGAAGCAACTCCACATGCAATTACACTTGTACTTGAGACATAATGCAGTACAGAGAATGTATCACACTTCATCTCTGGAAAATGAGTTCATCCTCTTCAAACACTATTCAAAGGACATACTCTTAAAATGATCTCACTGTAACAAAACAATGACGGCCCACATAAGAATTAAGTCAGGCTCTCAGCACACTTCAAAGATCACAGAATGGTTTGGGTTGAAAGAGGCCTTTAAAGATCACCTAGTTCCAACCCCCCTGCCAGGGGCAGGGGCACTTTCCACCAGACCAGGTTGCTCAAAGCCTCATCCAGCCTGGCCTTGAACACTGCCAGGGATGGGGCATCTACAGTTTCTGGGAAGCCTGTTCCAGTGTCTCACTTCCCTAATCATAAAAAAATTTTACTTATATTAAATCTAAATCTGTCCTCTTTCAGTTTAAAACTGTTTATCCTTGTCCTGTCACTACAGGCCCTGATACAAAGCCTTTTTCCGTCTTTCTTAAACCCCCCTTCTAAGTATTGAAAGTCTACAATAAGGTCTCCTTGGAGCTTTCTCATCTCCAGGGTGAACAACCCCAACTCTCTCAGCCTTTCTTCATAGCAGAGGCACTACATCCCTCTCATCATCTTTGCGGCCCAATGTAACAGGCCCATGTCTTTCTTGAACTATGGACTCCAGAGCTGGATGCTGGATTAGAGGGGCAGAATCACCTCCCTTGACTTGCTGGGCACGTTTCATTTCATGCAGCCCAGGATATGATTGGCATATCACGTTGTACATATCTGATGCCAACAGCTTTATTTTTGTTTTTACAATCAGATTTGTAATGCTAATGTTAAATATAAACCTTACATTTCTGAAGTATCACTCAAGTTTTTTTTCTAGCTCTGCTTTCAGTAACAGATTACAAGATAAAACCAGCAATATTTTAAAAAAAGCTTAGTAAATGCCAGCAACTGTTTTCATGTTAAAGTCAAATATTTTCAAGCTATACAACAAAGAAGCAGAAAGCTGTGTAATAAAGCAGAGGAGTAAAATCTATAGCACAGCATTCCTGCTATTCTAAAGAGTGCTTGAATTAAGCAACTTTAGATAGTGATCTACCATGAGATAGATGAAAGCAACCACACTGCAGGAATGCCAAGCTCATCACTGAACATTCCTCAAAGCAGGACACTTCCTTGCCATTTTACTACACCATGAATCTATGGTTTAGCATCTCACATAGTAGCACAGTATAATTTTAGCCTTTTAGGCACAGCTGTAAAAGGTCTTTATGAAAGTGCTTCCAATTTTTGGAGGGTTTTGCAGCAGTGCTTGTAAAATGAGCAAGTATGCAATTATCTAATCTTGATGACACTGCAGCGTGAACACATCCAGAAGCTTGGGATGAATACTACCCTGCTGTAGAGAAAAAATTTCAAAGGAGTTGCATACATTTATGTCAGATTATAATCTTCTGCATAGCCTGAAAAATTAAAGCAGACATTTGGCATGAATTAGTATCTGTAATTCTCCTTTTTTTCAGACAAAAAAGTTTTCACAGTCATCACCTGCCAAATAATCTTTGTGGCTAACATTAATAAAATTAGTATAATTTACAATGAGGATTGGGAAAGGTAGTGCTATATAAACACTGCTAATGCTAAATAAACTGGAATGTATTGCACAGCTTCCCCTAACTCACAGCTCCCTATGTGAGTTAAGGGAAAAGCCACCTCCATGGTTGCCTTACGACTTTATCTGGACCAGCATCATGACTGGACTGTACATACAACCTAGGTCTTATGGACAGTACATGCTCATCAATGTATTTAAAAATAGTCTAACAGGTATTTTTGTTCAGTGGATTAGAATATAATGACAAGGCAAATCTGGATGGACTTAGGAAGCACGCAAGAAGAATTAGGGAGAAGCAAGAAAAACTGCAGGATACAGGCTGAATATAAGGTCATTCCTGTTTACAATTCCCAAACTCTTTCTGTGTCACATTGGAAGAATCTTCATCTAATTGGATAAATGCAACATCATCTCCGACATTCTTCCCTCCTGGACTAATACTTTTCTGATTCCATACACTGAGATTTTTTGTTAAATTTTTTCCTTCAGCTGCAGCACATACTGGAATGAAAAATAGTTATTTAATATTTATTTGTGGCCAATTCCCTCTGTTTTCCACTTGATCCTCTCCCCAGCAAACTCCCACTGGTCCTTTTTTTTGTAACCATACATTCCTATAGATTATTTGAAGCAAGTGAATATTTTATGGAGTGGGCAAAAACCCAATAAAAATATTATACTTTCTTATTATGTCACTGTTTTTATATAAATCATATAAAGTGTGAAAAATCCTGTGAGTGGATTGTTATAAATCGACTGCATATGACACACATTTAAAGCACTTTGTTCCCATTTGGCAGCAGCCCATGCTACATCTGGATGTAGGCTTTATTTCTGCCCTGACAAAAATGAGCCTGTGTTGAAACACCAGTATTTTTTTCTTCAGTCTCTTCCTAATTTTATAGCAGCTGTGCTAATAATGAATAGAAATCCTGATTATGATTTGAAGTCCAAATACATCACCTTTGAGCTGGAAGGGTTTTATCTAACAGAGTATTTAAAATACCCTAACAGAGACAAACTTTGGGGCATGAAAGCCTTCTTGTGACAGTCGCTGCAGAGGGCTTTGTGCATCTGAGGTTTTGGCTAACATTTACAGATACACCAGCTGGTCCACTTAAAGAACTATTACCTCTGCTGGTAAATCTTGCTTTACCTATGCTCTTCAACTACACCGACTGTAACACTGATATTTCTGTTATCCCACCTACACTAAATTAACAGAAAAGTGACCCAAAGCTCTCACTGCATTTTAGACTATTTCTACAACTTATGTAATGATGAATGGAGATGTAACAATAGGGTACAATGAAACATGAGTAAGTCAGTAAAACCAAGATTGCCTCCATCAGTTATTACAGATTAATTAAATATTACAGCTGTAGTGCTTGGATACTGTTTTGTCCCTGTCAG
The DNA here is from genome assembly GCF_033815535.1 of Pezoporus flaviventris. Taxonomy (NCBI): domain Eukaryota; kingdom Metazoa; phylum Chordata; class Aves; order Psittaciformes; family Psittacidae; genus Pezoporus; species Pezoporus flaviventris. The sequence goes on from NW_026892595.1 coordinate 16,805,034, forward strand.
GAATTATGGCACCGTTACTATAAAAGGTTAGATTGAATGCTACAGTCTAAATTTCCACGTTCAATTAGGGCAAAATCCACACATTTCTCACTATAGCATTACGCATTCATTACAGAAGTTCAACAGGGCAATTTACATAGAGTAAATTACTATGAACTGACATTTTACCAAGAGGTAGCTATTAGCCACTTAAATTAAAATTCTGTGGAAGACTTCCAGACTAAAAAACATGAAAAGATTTACTTTCAATAATAACTAGACAGATGAGGTTCTTAGTGGACACACACATGCTTAGATTAGAATAAAGGGGAGAATGGGTCTTTGCAGAGACCTGTAGAGGTAAGGTCAGTGTTTTCTTTATGGTTCTTATTTTCTTCTGTAAATTAGAGTAGATTAGCAAGGAATGCAGATGAGGGAACGCGAATCACCTGAACATGGAGACAAAACATTACTGGTGTAACTCACTCACATATTCCTAGAATATTTAATAAAAGCCCTTGGTTCTTTGTCCTTCCAGCCTTGCAGTCTGGAGGCCAGGGTTCATCCAGGTGTCCCGGGCGATAGCTGCGTCCAGGTGAGACACAAGGTATTTGCAAGAAAACAAGGACGGGAAATGGCTAAATCAGTTGGTGTCTGAAATGCATCCATATGCCTTTTGAACTGAAAGGTCTGTCATTACTTTCTACCAACGTCAGCTTTGACCACTCAGGGAAAACAGCTGCCAGCCCACGTCATGCAAAAAGCAGCTCTGGAGATCTCTTTCTCTTTTTATAAATATTAATAAGCAGAATTATCATAACCACTTGTGGAGTTCAGAGTCTCAGCAAAAACCTTGCACAGATCCTAAGTACATGTGACTATCAATGGCCAACCACCTATCGCAAGTTTTATTGGCACCCAAATCCTCAGGTCCATGGAAGAAAACTTTTATCTTCTGGCATATCAGAGGGCGATGTAATGTTGCCCCAAATCAGAAAAATTGTGAAGCAGGAGGAACCCAGTACAACACAGAAGTAAGGCTTTTCACACAATCTTACCAGCCAGGAAGAGCAGACCACAGGCTTTGGACCTGTAGGTCTTTGACTGTATGAGTTACTACAAATAAATTCTTGAGGAGTTAGTGAAGCCCTGCTTATATTAAACTGCACAGACTGAAGATCTCTTCGTATTCTGTAATCTGAGGCCAACAATAAGAGTCTGGGCTGTGTCTCACAGGTAATAGACTTACACTATGCTCTTGGTTTCGACTATGCTGTGGGTAATCTCAGTGCTAGATCTTCCAGCTGGAGTCCTGGGTTTTAATTCTTCTATCACAAATGTTAAGTGGAGCTCTGAGACAGCAGTGGGTAGCTAATCTATACACGCTGAAAAGGAAAATGGCATAACTTGGAAATGTTGGCCCCTCAGAACCTGTTAAATACAATACAGATCTTTTTATTGGCCTCTTGGCATTGTCACTGTCCCACTTGCTATTACTGTGATAATTTCAGATTCATTTATCTGATTTTGCTCTCCTTTCACAAGTTATTCTGTATGTGAGATTCTAGTCAGACAGCTAATGCACGGCCTAATTTTGTGCTGGACAGGGCACTGGTGGGAGCAGGGCCTGCTCTGAAGCATGTTGTTAGCCAGGGCTGGTGAGACATGCTGTGGGTAAAAGCATCATGTGGTCTGGCTCCCACTGGCTCCATTGTTAGGAATGAAAGCCTCTGGAGCTATTGCAGTTCTCAAACAAGTCTGTCAAAGCTCATTTATGAACGCTTATAATGTATTTCGTAAGGATGCCAAAACTAACTCTGAATGCTTCCTTATGCCAAGGTTTGCTTTTGGTAAAATCTTGATATACATTGGCTAAAGCCTGTCTTTAGCAGGGTTTTATTTTGCTGGGGCCACTGAGCTGAATTTCTGGCTCCATTACCCAAGGAACTCAGAACCAACCCCAAAATGACAGCTGAAGTCACTAATGAGGACAAACCTCTAAGTTTTGAGTCAGCTGAAAACACAGAATCCATTTTGCTTTTCTGAATATAGTCCAGACCCATGCAGGTGCCGTGGGGCTGTTCTTCAATTCAGCCTATACAGCTAAAACTTGCACGCTTATGTAACAGCTAGGCTTAGGGTTGCCCCAAATCTTCCTACCAAATCCAGCTGCAGAATCAAAGGGTAATCTGGACCACAAATGATAAAGTTTAACAGGAAAAGGAATGCCTCCAATATAGCAGCCTATTTGTAAGCCTTTTCAAAATAAAAACCTGGAAGTAGCCTGCAATTTTCAGCAAGATTTTTCCTGTTACACTATAGGTTGCCAACTTTAGTATTTATTTCACTGGCAGTGAGTAAAAAGACCTGAAACTTTAGCCTCTTTGTGCTGTTAAAGACTTCAAATATCCATCCATGATCAAAAGCTTCATGTGGAAAATTAATAGATGGTGTCTTCCATAAATTACATTGCCAGACAAAGTGCCTTCATATGGAAAGTACTTTATATAGCAGATAGAGGACAAACGGGAAGCCTAGTTGGATAATCACTGAGACTCAGAAAAGATTTCTAATAGATTTGGAAAGAAGTCAGCATAGTCTATTCAACAGCAGCTAGGGCTGACCTTGCTTGACACCCTGTCTCGCTGAATCCAAGCTTGTGTATGTGTGCATTTGTAAGCTTCTGTACAGCTATGTAAAATCTCAAGATACAGGAAATTTAACATAGCCTAGCTCTTATGAGAAGCTGTAAAAATTGTGTCCTGAGGCTTTTTGCTCTTCTTCTGGTGTTGATTTGGCCTTCTGGTGATGCAAAGTATTCAGGCTTTTATTTGCTTATAAGCAACTTGCAGCTTTTGCCTAAAGCCTGCCAAGTATTCATCCTGATGAAGCACTTGACCTATGAGTATGATTTTTCAGGCACCACCAAATTAAAAAGCACCTAAAGAACATTTTCTCAAACTATCTAACTATTTCTAATTATGGATGCATTTTGGATCTCCTGCACTACACTTATAAAGCTGCCTTCACCAGGGTAGTGAGAGGCTCAGCTCTGGTTTCTTGGAAGAAGATCCAGTTTTGCATATCATATAGTTTACACATTGCACAAGTGAAATGCAGTGTAAAAGCAACATTTTATTTTTGGACTGCAAACAGCAGCTGAACATTTTTTCTTTATTCAGAGAAAATATCCTTCATATTTTGATTGGTGGTTTTTTCTATTAATTCATTTGTTATCAGAACATGCAAGATAATACCACTTTTGTAGCCGCATTCATGGATTAGATCCTGTTTGAGCAGGTGCTTCACAGAGCTACAAGGCAAAAAACCTCAATGCTTCAATACAAGAAGACATTATTTTTAAGCAACAAATAAGCTCAGGAGCAGGACTGGTGCTGGAAAATAAAGTTCAAGTTTGCATAGTTCTGTAGCCTGGATCTTATAGTGAATGGGTGGTCTTTTTGTGATGGAAGGACTGGAGGGGTCTACAAAAGCAACCTTTTTGTAGAATGAATATTGATGAATAAACTGATATTTCAGCTGTGGAAAAATAAGTTGACTATTCCTATTGAAGAGTACAGCTCACAGCAAAGATGCAAGTAGCAGAACTTGCTTTTCCATGGCTGCATGTCCTAAAACTTCTTCTTCCAGACCTTGTAGTCATAGTTCCCTTCCCTACATTTAGCACTTTCACTATCCTTTATCTGATTTTCCATTGGCATTTTTTTCAGAAAATACTATTCCCACCTTCTTTAAATATACATAATGCAGTCCTGTACTGAGCACAGAGCTTCAAAGCATATGAGAATGGAAAATCTGGTGAAACATTAATTTAATTTACTGTCATTGAATATTGTGCTACTTGCTTTCTATACTGATTTGGCAAAATACCAATGTGGAATTTATCTCAAAGGTTTACAGCACATCTAGCTTGACATTTTATGTCTGCAAAATTCAAAGCCCTTTGCTATAGAATTAGGCTAGGCTTATTGAGCTCTGGTTGTACATTTCTACTCCAGGGATCACATTATGCCTAAAGCATTCAATTTTACTTCCCCGCTTTGTGAATAGAGTCAGTAATCCAGGTTCAGTTGCAATCAATGAGCAATCCTAGAACCCTAAAAATCGTGCTGCTCCTATGATGAAAGAACAGTTGTACCTTGAATTTTCAAGTAGAACTCTTGCCCAGCCATTCACCTACATTGAGTAATTACATTAGATTAGCATGCTTATTTAGGATTTGAGTTAAAATAATGGTCAAAAATCAAATAATTAACTAATTTTCTAACTAGTATAACATGGTTTGATACCATTCCCTTCTTGTGTGATCTGATCTATGTCCAGTAAAACCGTCTTTTTGTACAGCACTCTAGCTAATGGACAGATTTCAAATCCTGCTCTTTTCTCGTTACTTTGGCCAGTGGAAACCAGATGCTGGCTCAGAAGTTTTCACACCTATGACTGAATCATTAACTTGGTCATTAACTGGACCATCAACTGCATCATTAGCAGCACAAACCTGGCTTCAGTTTCATTAATTCTGACAGGAAAAGTAGAAGATACATGGGAAAAAAATACATACATGAAATGAACTACACATATTACTTTTGACATTGAACGCAGCATAAAACACATTAAGACAATACATTTGTTCCCTTAATATAGTTTATCTTAATAGTACAGATTTTAGAGGGTTGATCTTTGGTAAAAATTACAATGACAGACTGTCCACTGTGACACTTGTTCGTTGTGACCTACTTTCAAACCCAGCTAATGAGAACTATAAAAATCAAGTGCCTATGACATATTTAGGTTAGTTCATTAGCTTCCGTTCAGGGCAATGAGCATAATATCATTGCATGAAAGAAGGCCATCACAGTGAAAAGACTTAACAGAGCCTTTTTATTTATCTCATGCCACAGAAAAAAAAACAAAACAAAACCAAAAAAAAACCCTCACAGAGTACTAGAAAATCTCTGCTGGAAGTATTTCAGATTGTTTTCCACCAATACAGATTCCAGGTAGTGAGAACACACATTGTTCCCCCTTGTGCTGTACTCAGGACTTGTTTGCAGGGAAGACCCTTCCTTTGTCTCACTGGGTTTTACCCTAGCAAAGTTACTTTCCATTGAAGCTACACTCCCTCCTTGACCATAAAACAGAGCAGAAATACTGCTGAAAATGTCTGCAGGCCATTTCTGCAATACCACAAGGGAGAATCTACCCTCATACTCTGTGCTTTGAACATGATTCAATAGAGGTCTGAAATACATCTCTCTGGCATGCACCACACTCAATCCCGGTTTAGCACAGCATCTAAGTATAAGCCTAGCTTTAAATAAAATTTTTAAATGCTAGGTAACTGAATTGCTGAAGTAAGGCTCTGGTGTCCAGATGATGAAGTTATTTAGATTATTCAGTGAGCTGTTTCATTGGAGGTTGTGTTGATAACCATGCAAGCAGTGGTACAGGTGTGTTTGATGGACACTGTATTTAACAGGATGCACTCCAGAACGGGATCCTTTCCAGCTGGGAATTTTGGTGATTTCAGTGGGGAATGCCAGGAAGACGTCAGGCAGATAGCAATGCTTCTAGTCTAACATTTGATTGGCAATTCTCTAACTTTTCAGAGAAGGAAGAGATATGACAATCCAATTTCCTTTAATTTTATCAAGTCCCAGTGAAACTGCCCAGTCATTTCTACCTTGGTGAAGTAAGGTAAAATTTGCATGCTGTGAGACCTTACTCACATTTTTTTAAGAACTATCTTGGGTGACTAAATGTGTAAATAGAATAAAAATGCATTGTTTAAAAAAAAAAAACCTCCAAAAGTTCACGTATGATCTGGTGAGGCAAAGTGCATGGCCCGCAACCCAAATTACTGTGTACTAGAGCTCGTGGTTATATACAAAATAGCACAAGTAGCTACTGCAGTGGCTCAAACTTGCAATCTGTCTTCAGGCAGTATTTTTTCAGAGACTGATGAACCATGTCTGCTTCCTTTTCCGATATAATCAAGATTAGCTTTATTAAATTGAATGAAATTTTTCCATAGTTCTTTTGGTAGAAATGAGGGATGAAATTTGATCACTCAGGAAAACTGCAGGGGATATCCCAATTGGACTTTTCGTTGAATCTGATAAAAAGCATGTAGAACAAGCTCTGTAAGCTTCACAACAAATCAAAATACCCCCAAGTTGAAGTAAAAGATAGAATTTCCTGTTTCACTTTAAGGCTTCTTGTCTCACTGGGCACCACGAAGAGCCTGACTCCATCTTTTTAATCTATCCCTCAGGTATTTGCACATACTGAAAAATCCCCTCAGGCTTTCTCTTCTCCAGGCTGAACAGTTCCAGCTTTCTCACCCTCTCCTCACAGGAGAGATGCTCAGTCTCTTTTAATCATCTTCATGGCCCTCCGCTGGGCTCGCTCCATTACATGCATGTCAATGGAAGTTGTAGGATGGTTTTTTTTTTTCCCTCTATAAACATCTGATGGGGTGAGGCTGAACTAGACACCTCTATCACCTTTGTACTCTACACTGATTGGCAGTGCATTCCGGCTGACAAGCTGCAAAAGTCAGGGGAGGATTTTCACACCTAAATGAGAATGCTTGGCAAGAGATGCTTTTATTTAATCAGAAAGATTGAGTTAAAGCCAAATAACAATACACCAGACTTCCACAGGGTAAAAATCACAGATGCATAAATCATGGGAGATGGTAAGAAGACATGCTTGGAGCTCTTGACACTAGGTCCCAGCCACCACCGGGGCTTTTGGTAACAGATACTGAACCAAATCTTTAAGATGATGATTCAGCCAGGACATTTAATTAAAGGCGCTTTGTTGCATATGAAATAAATCCTCTGTATTTTGTCTTGGTATAGAAAGCAAGACGGTGCTGTCAATGGTTTGCCTTCTCAAAAGAGCTCCTAGTGAAAGTCCCAAATACATTAGAGTGGTGTCAAAGCTCTGAACATTAACCCTATCTAATCATATTTCAGTCCCTGAGTTGTGAGTAGGGTATTAGTCCTCAACTGGGTATCATAACAAAATTAACGGTTTGATTTCATTAAATAATTAACTATTTTTACATTTTCTTTTTCATTTTATAACATGTAGGCTATTGTTTAAGCTACAAACACTGTATATACTGAGTAAATATTGACTAACACCTCTTAAAGGCTAGAAAATGCTTCTTTCTATGCAATCAAATACTGTTGATTAAAACAAAAGACACAAAGCAAAGCTGAGATGTAAATAAATATTCATCTTGGAGAATTAGAACTTTTTCACATCTCTTGAAACAGATTAATGATTCTATTTTTTATTTGACTTTTCTGTGAAGTACAGGGAAAGACAAACACTTAGCTTGGTTCTGCTGAGATTACTACACTGAACTTTTAGGCACTGCTGATGAAAATGACTGTGTGAAATCTTTCAGATATATCCATCACAAAAATATTAAATTCCTAAATAAATGTTAAGTACAAAAATTTGAAACAAGATTTGGAGATAGTTAAAGGCTTCCATTAAAGACTAACTTCTAAATGTTTTATTGTACCTTTACTGTAACTTGTGCAATGTTCAATAATTTTTAAGTAATATATGAATGAACCTATTTATTTTTCAGATAAAAGTAGCTGAATTTATTCCTCTTGAAATCAGACAAATACATTTCCCTTTGATTTCAGTAAGTACAAGTTTTACACCTTACAGAATAGTATTCCTGCATAACCAAGACTTGTTTTTTTTTAGTCAAGTAGTTATGACTGCATATAATATTAGCCTAAATGTGATCAAGCAGTCCTGCATGAAATGCTTGAGTAGAGACAATGTGAGCAAGATATTTCATTAATGGACTTGTTTAAATGTTTGTGTTGATCCAACCAAACACTGAATGCTTCAGTTAAATGTTACTAGTTTTATTTGGACTTCATGTATTTCTTTCTTTATTTAGGGTAATTCCTCTGAAATTTATGACATTAAAGGTGCTCAGGTTGCATATGAAAGGGTGTAAACTTGTGGCACATTTGTCCTGTCTGCATACTGCTGTACTGGTAAACTGAGAGCTCTTAATTCCTGTAGTCCTGCAGCACCTACAGTTACAAGACGTGGCTGTTGTAGTATTTCCAGATAAATAATTAATTCTAATAGGTGTTATTTTCCTTTCAGCAATCTCATTGTTACTGGTATCTTAATGACATAATAGGCTATTAAACACAGGTTTAAACAGGTTAAAACAGGTTAGTACTAGAAGATAATCTCTATTATCTTTTCCTATTTTAAGATGCATATTTGATCAGTCTTTTCCTTTCTTTTGTGAATAGCTACTTAAAGGGTGTGCTTATTGTACCTTTCCACACATTGCATCTTATTTTGATTTCTTTCTTTAGTTTTAATCAGAAAGCCACCAAATTTCTCTCCTCTGGTGAGATATTTAAGGAATTACCAGCAGATACACAAAAGTGACTATCTGCCTATTAAGGGATGTTGAAATTTTTTAGGAACCTGCTGCTTGGTTGTGTTGAAAATCTATGATGTAAGTTTACTGTTGTAATTTTAACTCTCGTTGCACTGCACTTGCATTTCAGCTTTTATTTTTCAAACAAGACAATGAAGTGATGACATCATTTTGGAGCTGAGCTGGATGCTGGAGCAATGCAGAGTTCCTTCTTAGCAGAGCTCCCTAGAGCTACACTTTCATTAAACACTGAGTCCCTTTTCAGACAGTTGCAGTGACAGATCTTTGGAAAAATGCTTATTTGGTAGGACTCATTTTTTGGAAGAGCAGGACTGCTATCTTTCAAGTCCATATCCTTCTGTTTGAAAAGGAGTTATCAGCCGTTGCAAGATAAGTGATACTGTCAGCACTGAGTACAGTAGGGTCTCACAGGGAGTTCTTGTGCCAGCATACAGGTCAATGGTTCAAGCAGACATTTACAGCTAAGTAAATATCTCATATGACATTTTAATTATAGAAGTAACAGTTTTGGGCAAGATTGTTTGGCAACTTCATTTTTAATGCCAGGTTCTTCAAGCTGATCTCAGTTCAGGATTTTGAACGTTGTACATCAGTATTCGTAGCAGATGTACAATACTGCTGGCTGGTGAACTTCTTAGTCTGCATTTGTGAAGGTGGAAAAAAGACTGTGTGACATGTAAAATATCTGACACATGGACAATTTTTTTTGAGAAATTATTATTCTCTTTATTTCCATATGTATCAACGTATGCACTTAATTTAACTGATTTATAACTGAAAAATATTTTGAAACAGATTAATTTCTAAGTGCTGTTTCAGGACTTAATTCCAGTTTTCAGTAATTAATAATATTGAATAGTGGTGATTAAATAGGAATAAACATCTGGCCCATCAATTGTCAATGAAATGTAACAACTGTTTAATAACTATCAATTTTGAAGTTGTAAGAAATATTTTTTTCTGATTTAACTTTGGCCTTACTTTGAGCCAATGGTGCCATTCAAACAAAGTAAACATTTGGTATTGATTTTGATAAAAAGAAGTTTGGAGCAGAGAGAGAAAAAGAATGCTGCTGCAAAGAGAAGGCAAGGCTCCTGCAGTGAGCAAAGCTGACAAAAAGACAAACACTTTTACCCATCACGGATTTCTTACTAAAACATCCTCCCTGATAATTGCAAGTCCAATCTAGGGCACACAACATTGTCCACACAACCATGCCTTGCTTGGTTTTGTAATGAGGGCTTGAGAGAAAGCTAACTACCCTATTTAATTAGAAAGTCTTACACACTTTAAAAAAGCCTCTGTAAAACCTGTTACCACTGCTCTCAGCCAGAGGGCTTTTTCCCCCTCCCAACTCCTTCCACAGGTTGCACAAGCTGAAGTTCCAACCCAGCAGAGGTTCCAAAGCCAAAACAGAGTTCCCGCAGTTTGCTAAAATCATAGGATAAGCTGTCATCACGGAGGCAACATTCTCATACAGACAGCAGAGTCTATGTGAATCCTTGTACTGGGCCACTTCTTCAAATTTTGTTTCAAAAGCCAAACTCCTGTATTGGCAGCTCAGCGAAATTTGCTGTCAGACATGGAAATAACGTTTTTTTATTCTGAAGAGACAGAATGAAAACCCTGTGGATTGTGACAGTGTAATATCAAAAAGAACAACTATGTTTTCTAATGCCAGCACAGAATCATAGAATCATTAGGGTTGGAAAGGACCTTAAGATCATCTAGTTCCAACCCCCCTGCCATGGGCAGGGACACCTCACACTAAACCATATCACCCAAGGCCTCGTCCAACCTGGCCTTGAACACTGCCAGGGTTGGAGCATTCACAACCTCCCTGGGCAACCCATTCCAGTGCCTCACCACCCTAACAGGAAAGAATTTCCTTCTTATATCCAACCTAAACTTCCCCTGTTTACGTTTTAACCCGTTAAGCTCTTTCTTCTTGCTTTCCTGTATACAAATTAAGGACTGTGTTTTTCACTTTGCTATCTATGAGTTGAGCAGGACATTGCACCATGGTAAGTTAGTAAAAAAAAGTGAAAAACTTCCCAACCAGCCTCGAGATTTTAAATTCTAAAAAGGCAATGAGGTAGTACTGTGAAAAATAATGCAAGTTTTTGCTGATACAGTTCCATCAGGTAGTAACGTTAAACACACTCTGTCGGTACTAACAGTTAAAGGAAACTGATTTGAGCTCATATAACTACTTTCTAAATTTGTGTGTAGGGACTGTCATTTCTGCCTTCAAGCTTTTTTTTTTAAATGAAACTATGCTAAAAGGATGATTTTAAAATCTGAAGTAATCCTAACAACTGCACATTTAAAAAACAACCTGGCAAAGATGGTCAGACAGAGATATGTTTCTTGCTTAGGTACAGCATGCTGCCTAGAGATTCTGGTTCCTAAATTAATTTGAGGAATAATATCACTGGAATTAGCATCATTGTAACAATATTTAGGGTCTTCCAGAGAGCCCATGGGATGCATGAAAATATGTCTGGCAGCTTGTGTAATTACTAGAAAAAAAATGTGTTCTTGAAGAACATACATGGGACTCAAGTACACGATATGTTCTTTGAAATTATGAATCCTGACAGGAGAATGCTTTCCCCACCTATGGTGACAGATAGATACTTCACAACAAAGGAATAAACCAGATGACCTTTGAAGGTCCCTTCCAGCCTAAACTATTCTATGATTCTATGTTTCAAGCCACATGTACTTTTTTTTCTTGCAAGATTTTAAAATAGGCTGCTCCAGTAGTATGCCTCACTGGTATCACAAACAGGTACATCCAAGGAAGGTAAATAGTAATAACACAAGTTGTAATGGCAGCTGTGAACTTCCTTTTCAATTTCATGTTACTCTACATTGTTTTCCCACCACTCTTGCTGCCTGTGTCATATAAAATCTGTATATCCTACCATCCTTGATGCAGTTAAAGAGGGATGAATAACGGGCCACTGTCTAGCTGGGTGCACTGTTTTCTGTACTCATGACAGAGTTATGTGGGATAATTTTATGCCTCTTCAAGCACAGCAAATGTCCTTGACAAGTACTGCCACAAAATTACCAGGCAAACATTTAATCCCCATTTACTTTATGTCAGAAAGAGGGGAAACAGTTCAGGTCTACAGTGTCTCTGACATGTACAAATTTAGAAATTAATGTCAAGACAAGCATAACCCTTTTTTAAGTAAGTGCACAGGGAACTGGACCAAGGCAAAACTTTGAAAACTGAAGACCTGAACTGCAGCTTTCTGCACTCTGTGGAGAGGTGTTAATGCACTTTTCATATAAAAACAAGAACAGTATTTCCTTGATTACTTGGAGCCACAAGGAAAGAAGACTGGAATTTGCAGGGTTGGGTCTAAGGATGCAAGTTATGTTTTACCTTCATACTCCAACAGCCTTAGAGTTTTCACAGTTCTCTTTACAAAAGGCAAGCAATAGGGTACTTCAGAATAGGAGTGATACTGGGGCATGGTGCTAGCTAGAGGTTTTGATTGAGGAAGGAAAGATGAAGTGAAAGGTGATATTTTTCTGATCCTGTTTTTATACATTTACAAACACACCTGTTCAGAATAGGAAAAACAGAAGGCAGTATACAAAGACTTGTGAATTTTAACAACAAAGCTAAAATTTAAGACTGAAGTATGTTGAAATTATCATTAAATAATCACCTTTTATTTAATTAAACATCTGTTACAAACAGCATTGCTATATTTAATGCAATGCTAGAAATTCTTGTAAAATCTGGTTTCTATTCCAGCATACTCTTTAGAAACTATTTATTTCACTGACAAATATACTAGAAAGACAGCTGAGAGAAAAAAGTTAAATGGTCAAATAAGCATAAAACAAGTGAGAGACAGAGAAGGCTCCTTTTGTTTTCTCTAAGTGGAACAAACCCATTTTTTTAACAGTGAAATGTAGCCATTTTTTACAGTGCACCTGACAAGCAAATTTTAATTTAGCTAATTTAGCCAAATTAACTAAAGCATTTTAAATTTCCTAGGAAATCAATCCTGGTTCTGCCACTTGAAAGTATAACCAGAAGGAGAAAACTGCAAACAATATGTTCATGAAGAGCTAGAATTAATGAAGTTTTTCTTCTTAAGGACTTCATGTCCTAGGATTGATCTGAGAGTATGAACACAGATATTTTGGATGCAGAGACATTTATTGTGCCCTATACAGGTAGTCCATCATCTGAACAAATAACTCACCCTCACAGTTTTCTTCTTAGTCAAGAGACTCCAAGGACACCCATACTGAGTTCCCATCATCTACATGTTTTTCCATCTATTTGTAAAAAAATCTACTGAACCTTGAGATACGTCCAGTTTGCGAAAAATGGACTAATGGACAAATGGATTCAGAAGTTATCAAGAGAGGACAGGGAGGCACATACATGTACACCCAGACTATCATCAAAGGAGCCTTTAGTTCCCAATAAATAAAACACTACTTTCTCTATTACTCTCATTTTATACACAGATTCCTTTTTACTTTTTAGAGAATTTTTCCAACTGATGTATAAAAATACAGTCAAAAGTGGATATACTTTCATTCGTGAACTATTGGATGTATACAGTGTTACACATACAGCAATCCATGCTTTCAGATAGCACTTAGCATGTAACATGGAACTAACAGATGTATTGAGGTACATTCACAAATGTGCTTGCAAGTAATGGGAACACTATTAGAAGGTTAATAAAAACTTCTTCCTGCAAATGGGTTTTAGGCTAGGTGACTGATGTATCTCCTGGTCTCATTTGATTTAATCTTCTCACATTACCTTATTTTTGTTTGGTGAGGCCCAGGGAAAGGCTGTGAAAAGAGATTGGTTTGGAGTTAACCTGAGAGGAAGGGTACAGTTTACATTCTGCATGCAGAAGTTGTGGTACAAGTTGCAGGCAAGGCATGGATGTTAGCAAGACTCCAGACCTTTTGGAAACAGTATGAACAAAAACAGCACAAGTTTATCTATGTCCCTGGTCTACATTTAACTGTTTTTCTGGAGGACAGCAACCATTGCTTCCTAAGAAACATTTACTGCTGGTAAAAGCTTCAGACAAGCCACCAGGGGTAGAGGAAACACGGATCTGAGCTAGCATAATAAATTTTGAATTACTAATATTGACTACAAATTGTTTTGTATCCTTTGGGTGGATTATAGGCGAATGACTCAATTTCTGATGCGCAGTCATGCCTTCTGTTGGCAAGAGAAGTAACAGCTCAGATCATCTGCTTCATTTTACACATGGAGGAGAATAGGATGCACATCATGAGTGTCCTCACAGACAAGTTCCAGTTCTTCTGGGGACCAACTGACTAAATTCTCCTTTTCCTTATCTGGAAAATTTGCCTCCTGATCTGTTTCCTTCCTGCATGATGAGATGGAGAAGACTGAGGCAAACATCTCAGGACTGTGCAGCTGTGTATGTATAAATTCATGCCCATATGGAACCAGCTGATTGGTGGTTCTTCCCATACCGATTACTCCTAGAGTACAGATGTGTAAGGACAGAAAAGGTGCACTGCCTGTGCCATGTAAGGGGATGCAAACAGTGAGGTCACCATCTGCTGCCTACCACACGGAGCGGAATGGAGATCCTCTCACACAAAAGAGGTCCAGAGCAAGAAAGAGAGGATTTTCTTCTGGCAGCATATCAAAATGACTTGAAAAAAGTTCCTCAAATCATTAATTTCTTATTAGGTTAAACAAATTTACACTCTTTCATGCTTACATTTCTTTCTAATTCATCTGTCAGAGCCCTCAAGATCAGTTTGTTTATAAATGCAGTTATGCAGTTATAAATTGGATAACTGTATTTTCTGTACATCCAGACCAAAGTGAATCACCAGCACAGAAACCTTGTTTCAGTGGGTTTATGAAACCACTGACGTGCTTTATGCAATTTCCTGCCGGTATATCTATCCCACCAAATTGCAGTGTTCAGAAGCTATCACAGTTCAATGCTAAATCCTTTATAAACAAATCAATGCTACAACCTTTAATAAAGTACCAGTCTGGCAGTCCCACATAGAATCTTTGCCTTGGAGACACAGGATATGAACAATTTGAAATATCATGGGACAGATCATAGGTGGGAGTTAATCCCATGCATCACAGTACTACCACTGCATGTAGAGATCTACTTTTTAATCTCAAGACAAAGCTAGGCTAATACATACATAGAGTGCTCGGTCCCTTAATTAAACCCTAACTATATCTAAGAATATGTATGCCCAGATCAATGAAAGTTTGATGAGCAGTCATCAAAAGTCTTCCTTGGGGTTTAATTACAAACTCTGAAATGGAGTTCTACATGAAGACTGCTGTTTCACAGCCTAGTTTCTGCATTTCCCCCTGAAATGTTAAGCATGTTTAATCCATTCAATATGCACTGGAGAATTTTCCTGGTGAAAAAAAAAAAAAGGAAAATGGCATAAGGGTTGGTTGTTTTTTGTTTTTTTTTTGTGTGTGTGTGCGTTTTTGTTTTGTTTTGTTTTTTTTCCAGAATAAAAATGTAAACTCTGCTAACAGATCATCTTGGTTACTGTATCATGACTATGGTATGTATCCTATCCTAATTTAAGGTGGGCTGATGCCAACCTTATGAAGTTTAACCATGCCAAGTGCAAGGTCCTACACCTGGGTCAGAGCAATCCTAGGCACAGCTACAGGTTGGGCAGAAAAGAGATTCAGAGCAGCCTGTGGAGAAGGACTTGGGGGTGTTGGTTGATGAGAAAATGAACATGAGCTGGCTTCAGTGTGCGCTTGCAGCCCAGAAAGCCAACCGTATCCTGGGCTGCATCAAAAGGAGCGTGACCAGCAGGTCGAGGGAGGTGATCCTGCCCCTCTACTCTGCTCTTGTGAGACCTCACCTGGAGTATTGTGTGCAGTTCTGGTGTCCTCAACATAAAAAGGACATGGAGCTGTTGGAACAAGTCCAGAGGAGGGCCACGAGGATGATCAGGGGACTGGAGCACCTCCTGTATGAAGATAGGCTGAGAAAGTTGGGGCTGTTCAGCCTGGAGAAGAAAAGGCTGCGTGGAGACCTCATAGCAGCCTTCCAGTATCTGAAGGGGGCCTACAGGGATGCTGGGGTTGGACTCTTCATTAGGGACTGTAGTGACAGGACAAGGGGTGATGGGTTAAAACTTAAACAGGGGAAGTTTAGATTGGATGTAAGGAGGAAATTCTTTCCCGTTAGGGTGGTGAGGCACTGGAATGGATTGCCCAGGGAAGCTGTGAATGCTCCATCCCTGGCAGTGTTCAAGGCCAGGTTGGACAAAGCCTTGGGTGAGATGGTTTAGTGTGAGGTGTCCCTGCCCATGGCAGAGGGGTTGGAACTAGATGATCTTAAGGTCCTTTCCAACACTAACTATTCTATGATTCTGTGATTCTAAATCATTTTCATGCCAAATGCCTGGGAATTCACCTACCCATAAAATAACAGTGACTTTAAGTTATCCATCCCTTACTGTTATGTTGCACAGGAGACAGATAAGTCAGGAAGGCATAGGAAGTCAGTGCATTGGTTTCATAGCAAGCAAAAACTTGGCAAACGGAATAGCCTGGCAATGTATAACAGCAATGAAATGCAAATTACTGTCAAAACTTGGCTATCTCAGTAGGGTCCATTATCTTCACAGTAGGAAAACCTCTGTGGCAGCAATTGATTTTGGCAGATATATGAGGGTCTGATACTACTAAGATTTCATATCCCTTGCTTTCTGAAATGCATTTTCATTTTCTTTAATTTTTAATGCTACCTCTGAAATTCTACACCTCTACCTTTTGTAATGGTAGTAGTGCTGGTACATCGTGCTCAGATGTGAGCAGAAAATATACATCTAAAACCTTTCCTTGTGAAAGAAGCTGAAGGCAGAACTTGGAGACTTGGTTTCAGCATTTGAGTGGACCAGAAACAGTGTCCTTACCAAGATGTGGGGTTAAAAAAAACTCATATGCATGGTTGCAACAAATTCCTTCTCAAGAGCAAACAAGAGGCTGGCAGATACAGTGAGCATGAATCACTATTGCATCCCAAAGGTCCTATCGCGAGACAATTGTGACAGTGTGCTTATCCAGAGATAAGTGCAGGTTTAATCTAATGCTTATTGAAGATGATGAATCAACATAATAAACCTGACCCTCAGTCTGAATTGTGACACTCTGACTCATGCTAAAGGGCCTTTCACTTTCCAAGCAGACATATTGATTTCAATGTCACCATTCAAGGGATAAAGATCATTTCAGCATGAGCAAAAGTTGTGGGATCTCGCAAGCATTTCTTTTGTTATGGTACTTCAGACACATACAGAGTAATCAGATACTAAAAGAAGCACAATTCCCTTCCACAAAACCATTCCCAGAGCTGCCCTGACATTGCTAGTGATGCAAATTATAGTAGTAAGTAATAAAGCAAGCTGCTGCCTTATACTTTACTGAAAGTGCAAGTAAGAAAATGTCCATTTCCCTCTGAGGAAAAGTAGAATAAAGAAACGATGCTTTTGTAAAATTCGTATCTGTTATTTTCTAGTATGTTATGCTTCTGAGCAATTTAACATTTAGAGCACAAAGCAAGTATGTTCGAATGATTATGCTAATAAGCCTGTGCCTGATCTCTTATGAATATTATAAGAGCATGTTCTGTCCTCCTTGGCATCTTGCCTTCCCTTCTCTCTGCAGACTTTCTCAAAGGATGCCTGAAGGTAAGAGATGGATCCAGGAATACTAAATGCCCCTCTCTGAATGCTACTTGCAAAATCTGGTCCTTTCATGTTAATGTTCTTTTAAAAAGAGGAATACTAGAAGCATTACCTCATCCAGGTGAAAGTCAGCTCCTATTAAGATGGTTATATCCGAGCTATACATCCATCTTTTATACCATACTGAGATGAGACAAACAGGCACCTGTAGGACATGATTCATTCACATTCTGGTTTAAATATTTATTTCAGGGTGATACAAATGAGTACTTTTAAATGTCTGTTTCTACATAATCTGTGAATTCCTCCACTAGTCACATGAACACCATCTCATGGTTTTGATGAAACGGCGAAAGAGCATGTACCGGGGAGCAAGAGGAATAAGCACTGCAAGTCTTGACCTATCTTGATGTTTTACAGTGCTTTAGTACATTCCTAACCAATTATTTGCAATCAAGTAATCCTGACGACAAACTAGACAAGCAGACTACAATTTGTCCAAGTTAAAAACACAGACCAAGAGAACAGCACAAAAAACTCTGTCAGCTGTGCAGTTAGAGATACAGTCACATGAAGTTGTATACAATTCGCCTACTAGGGCAACAAAGAGCAGTTTAGCACATCACTACAGTGTTGTGATTCCTGCTACCTGCTATCAAAAACTGCTAACCCGCTTGATTGTGAAATCATTAGCTGAATCAGAGGAAATCCTTAAGACAGGCAATGGGGGAAGGCAAGGCATCTGACTACTGTATTTTTCTTTCACTTAATCTGAAATATGTATCATTCTTTCAAATTTGAAAGCTGCAGCTGATAGCTATGAGTATGAGCTCTGGAGAGAGCATCCTGGCTATAGTCCATTGCTTTCCACTGCAGAGCAGTGCAGCCCCAGTACCTTTCATGCTGGACAGAAGGATCACGTGTCATAGAAATGTTAAGATCACTGGAATAGATAATGATTAGGAATATCTGGGTTTGGAAGCACTGGAAGGAACATCTCCTAGGAGAAGGGTTATGGGAATGGCATGTGCTGATGGCACTTAGCAGGTCATCAAGACACCAGCTCATTTATATACAACTTCTCAGGGCATCCAGCACCAAGACAACACAAGACAGACCGAAAGAAGTGACATCCTAAAACAAAGGCACTTTACAAGCAGACTAAAGCAAAGGCTCAGTGCATTTAGATATAATGGTGGAAAGACAGCGAACAGAGTAGGAGCCATAAGAGACACATCTAAGCAGTCAAAAAGCAGCGTGCAAATCCTGATGATTCACAGTGGTGGGCCAGGACAGAGATGAAAAATCACAATCACTGTCCCGTTCTAATAGGTAGAATCAATCAAACCCAATATTGGCAAGGGCTTCCCAGCTAAGAAGCACCCAGGAGAAGGGAAAGGGATGCAACAGCTTCCATCCCTCGTACTGGAAGCAACTGCAAGAAAGCCTGGTCAGACCACCTGGGTAAAATGTGGTATCTGCATGCTGAACAGATGACTCAGGCACACACATCTTTCAGCTTGTGAAGATGTGGTACAAGAGTGTGACTAAGTAGAACTGATTTTGTTTGAAAACAAAACCACCTTTTCCTCACTTGAGGAGCTCACACTGGGCTTTGCTACGCTATAGTTCTGCATCATTGCTTCCTGCAGTCATGAGAATCAATCTCTCTCAATCGATTCAATTAATATTTCAAAACTCATACGAACAGTGAGAGCTTCAGCAATGAGGACTAGCTATGACTGCTGAAGACCTATGCGTTTAGCACATGCTCGATGGAGCGTGGGTGACTTTTTTTCCGTTTTGCCCTGTCTGACTCAGATTAGACCCTTTCACTCTCCTGCATCCTAGCCTTAGCAAAGTCATGCAGTCTTTCTGCCTGTTTTTGTTTGTTTGCTAATGGTCCACCCTGTATCTGCTAAAGTTTTCCATTTAAAAAAGTGCTTGAAATGTCTATGTTCCTGCAGGGTTTTTATTTCAACAAAGTGGCATTTTCCACCAAAATAATGAGACAGGAAAAAAAACACATTTTGGTACAAACAAACCAAGCAACATGAGAAATAACAGAATGGCTCATTATCAGATATGTCTGATTCAGACTAGAAATACATTTACATTCTCATGTATACACCGTTATTTAGGATGAACAAAATGAACTATAGCAATTTACTATAATGCAGTTTTATGACATTAAATCCCCCAGACGCATTACCTGTAGATCACACTGAAAGAAATTATTGCATTGGGTTGTCAGACTCCATTGTCAAAGAGTCCAGCAATAATTTGTTTGTTGGTTACAGTAAAAATACCCCTTTCATTTTTTAAACAAATTCTGCACCACAGAAGCTGGATTTCTGTCAAAGATTTCCAATACCCTTTCGACCTATTTTGAACTGAGCTTTTATTCATTCCTTTCACCTGGCCCATTATGCTCCAAGTGAAAACAATTTGCATTACAATTAGATTTTTAGGAGTGATGCCGGGAGGGAGCTCTAATAAACAAACAGCAGTCCAAATTTCTCAGTATTAATTCACAATTTCAGTTATTTCACTATTTTACAGATAATTCAAATAAATACAAAGAAATGCATGACTTGGCAATGTTGTTATTTATTCTCTGCCATTTAATGGTGATAAAGTCATTGCATTGCAATTATATATTGTATGCATTGTGACATAAGTTACATTTCTGTTTCACAAGTATGTCTATTTTCAGCTACAATGCGTTAGTGTATATAGTAGAACGTGCAGCACTGAAAAGAAACGCAGTGGCAATGATGGCACTAAGCTTCTCAGGAAGGCCAAAATGGGCAAGGGTGTGAAAAGACAGGATCAAAGATGACTTCAAAAGCATCTCTGCATTCCTCTAGAATAAATATAGTTGGATATTGCATTGGTACAGGGAATGATTTGCAAATCTCCATTTACAAGGAACTTCTGGGGCCATTTGGCTGGATTTTACAGTCTTCACAGTCATTCCTAGGATGGAAATGGCAGCTGAAGGAGTTCCAGCATGGGCTCCATGGCCACTAGCTTTCCCACAGCACACTGAAGCTGCTACATTAACGTGAGGCTAAGGTGCGTACTGTAACTCCAGCAAGAAAGTTTAGTCCTACCTCTCTAGACTGGATCATATTTTAGTTCACTGATCTCATTGAACACTATGGAAAATGCAGCAAAACTTAGTACATTCATTTTTCAGGTGTGGAAGTTGAGGTTTGACAAAACAGCAATGTTATGCACTAAACTAGCATTGAGTCCAAGACAGAACTGCTGGCAAGACTGACTCCAGGACTGGTGTTTGCTTCTCATACATATGTGTCTTTCTCATGACACTCTTTATTGTAGCAGCTTTAGTTTGGAAAAGTTTGTTAGCAATTTTAGAGGGAACACTTTAGTACAGAGAGCTCTGCTTATGGAAATATGGGCTTTGGATGCAATAAGATTTCTGGAATGTGGCACTTGAATACCAGAAAAATGCCGGCGTCTGGATTTTCAAGGACTGAAAAGCAAGTTTGACAGACAGCATTCTCTTACAAGAAATAAATATATTTGTCCTTTCTTATGAAACTTCCTTTCTGTTGTTTCTTCCTTGCACAAGTAGTGCCTTGTCAGAATGGATCCTATGAAAATTGTTAGCAATAAAGCTGCACTTAAATAGACCATCTGAAAACACCTGAACAAATAAACTGGCATTGGTTCCTGTTGATTTCCAGCTTCACTTCACTCAGTTAACTGAGATTTCACTTGATGAAGCATTAAAAAAACAAGTGAGCTGTTCCTATTTCATGGAATTTGGAAACCAAAACAGCAAAGAAGAATATTCTAAGACATAAATCACCTTTTAATACTGCTATTTTTACTTGAGATTCAAGTGGCCCCTCTCTGTTCCACAATAAGCTGTGGCCAGCAAACTCGTGCTTCAGTTAGCCTGCATAAGTAAGCATACTTTTCTGGGTTCTCTTTTTTTTTTTTATGAAAATAGTGGTTTCAAGCTCTATTTTTTGTAGATGGAGGAGATACAAGACGGCATAACAACAACTTACAGTGGCTGGGCAAACAGCTGTACATAACAATATTGGCAGCCTTCAGGTTTGCTTTTGTCTCTTGGCTGACAGGTGCAAGTGCATGGCATTGAGTACAGCACATTCTTTCAAGTGCACTTGGGAGGCATAACTGAATATCTGAATGGTTTGTGAACAGCTCTTTTCACTCTGTCAGATCAGATCAGGAGCAGAGGTAAAGACTGTGCTGCTAACTTGTGGTAAAATAGAACCATAATAAAACTGTAGTATTTAACTGTTGTTGCCCATGTATATGCATTGTTTTGTGGCATGCTGCTTATCTCTGTATGGATGTACCTATAAAATTTGAGTCACAGATAGGACTCTATAGAGCTATATGCATTTAAGCAGTGTGTCACAAACTACCACAAATGCAAGGGAAGCCTTATATTTTGGGTTTGCATATTTATAACTGATGTTTGTCCTCACTTCCAAACATCTATGAACAAAGGTTTGGATTGCTCTAACTTCAATACAGTTGCAAGGCTGTCATCTTTGCACAGATATTACTCATAATCCGAGTGGCAGAGTTGCTTGTTATCTGAAGACATCTGTGGGTGAATGCACCACAGTGTAAGGCTTGGGAGAAGGATTTTGCAAGGCAGAGCTGGTATGAGCCCCTGCTGATAGGGGAGAATTCAAGACTGCCGCAGAAAATATATGGACCCAGTCAGAGATCAATATGATCAGACAAAAGCCATTTATTACAAAGCCTTAACCCCTTATATACTATTTCTTACATGCACTTACAGTGATTTGGCATATTATGATTGGATACATGTCCTGAAGACCCTTAGTGACTAACATATAATTGGTTATGCACAGGTGTGAGAACTCGACCTCAAAAGCTTGCCAGCAGTCCACAGTTCTCATTAACTCAGTGAATTCCAGCTTCTTCTTATCTTGCTTGCTTGAGCTTCCTCGGGCCTCTCATGGCCTTGCTGTATCTTTCAGGATTATTCAGAGTTTATGTACCAATTATGCATTCTCCTGTGAGAACACTGTCTCCACACAAGACCATGACTTTGGAGCCATTGACAGTGTTAGTTCTGCCACACAGCTAGGCCCCAGTACTTGGCACTTACCCTCTAGACATACAACTCACCTCATTATTCTCCAGAGAAACCTGGTTCTGCATTGCTAGTTCTCCCCACAGATGCATGGGGGGCCATGCAGAACACAGGACGACACAATATCCTTTAGGGTATCGACTTTAAAATTCTCTTTAAATTTCTGATGTCTTGAGAAAGACTACCCAAAATCTGGATTACAATTAATGCCTTTCTTGCTCATTTGAATTAGCGTCATCTGGAGAATATCTATGGGACATTTGCTGTGCACAGATTATTGACTTAATTTCAATAAATAATCTCATTCCTTCGATCAGTCTCTTCTTTGCTAAGACTGGGATGGTGAAGGTTATGACAAGAGAGGTGAGATCATTATTTGATCATAGAGATAGGAAATGCTTCTTAACTACCCAGGGAGAAGACAGCTTTATCAGAACTTCTACCCACTTGCTTCAAGCCTTGTCTCAGAGTCAGCGGTGCATAGTATACATGGATAATAGAAATATGCACCCACCCTTATCTCTAGAGAGCAGTGCTTTTCTTTTCTCCTGCTAGAATTTAATTAGGTGAAACACTAGATTAGAATCCTCTAGCATATAAACTCAGCAATACAGTTTCATCTGTAATTGGCTCCATCTCAGGAGAATTACAGGAGCCCAAGAAGATAAATCAATTCTTTTCTTGCCTGCTAATAAGCGTGCATAAAGCTGAGCTACCATGCCAAGAATTTGTAAGCCACCTCTACCCTTCTTTCACCTTTCTTATTCTTTATTTTTCTCTTCAAGTCCAACCTCTGCCTTTTAGAAATTTACTTTATGTCAAGAAGTTGTGAAGAGTGAAAGGCAAACACTGCTAAGTGACAGCTGTACTCCAGAGAACAGCAACATCCATTCTGGAGTCAGGCGCTGCATTTCATGAATCAGTCAGCCGTTTTCCTAGGAGCCACTGGTTCAGTCTGGCTTTGGGTGTATTTATTTTGAAGTAAACAAGAGAACATATGTTATGATACCAAATAGCAGCACTTCCTGGTTGAACAGACTGTAACAGAAAACTCGTGTACTTTACATGTACTTGCACATGGGACTGAGCTATGGTATGAAGCCTGCAGTCTCTGCTCAGGATGCTGCAAGAACAGGCTGCCTTGGACTTACATGGACAGAGTGCTTGGCTTAGACCAAGAACACTTGGCATCAGGTCTTTGTTCTGTTACCAGGAAAAATAAGAAATCAGAAATAAAAGTCAGTTCATTTTCATTATGGTTTGACCAAACAATAGTGAGTCCAAAAAAATATAAAAATATTGCATAAAGAATTTCTTGTTGATAATGCCAAAATGAGTTTCATTCATTAACACTATCTTTATGTTGAGTCTTTGAAATCATAGAGTAACCTGTGCCTGAACTGAGAGCCTGGAAGGTAAAGCCTCCAATCTTACCAGTTCTGTAGGAATACACTGGGCTTCTCCTTTTAAGAGAACAAATGCTATAATGAAGTCCTATTCTAGCTTTCGCATTCTGATTATGTGCAAGTAGTTATTCATAATGACACTTTGTATTCTGACAAAAAGGATTGCATGACAAGGGCCAAATCCTAATGTCTTTACTCAGTACAGAAGCAAATCTCAGCAGGAGCTCACTGAAATCTGTAAAGGCCGAATAGAATTTAGCCAAGAGCATTTTTAGGCCTCAAATCTGAGAACACTTTTCTATTTAATATTATGAACATGAATAGCCGTGGAGATTGCAAAAGTCAGTTGCAGTGGTTTTTTTTTTAAGTTTTTTAAATTTTTTTCTTTGCTTATAAATTTAACCTGCCTATTTTAACTGAAAAAGCCTTGAGCTGCTAAGAGGACAGAAAAATAGAATGATGATGAGTCTGATTATCAGAACTCAGAACAAGCCAGAAGCAGCTTTGTTTGATGATTGTTCTAACATGATACATGGACCATGTTCCCTTTTTACAGAAAGTATTCAGAAATGTGAATTCTTAGTTACAGAAGAACGAAGTGCTTTCAAAAGTCTAATATTCTACACATTCCACACAGTAGAAAAAAAACTATTTTGCCTATTATTCCTAAAGCACAGCTCAGATCCTACAAAGATTTTTATAAGTTCATCTGAGTGGTTAAACATAGCCTATATTCAGACAATAATTTTATTCTTACAAACATTATAGTATTTCAGCTGTGTTTTCTGACTCATTGAAATGATTCCACATATAGTTCTAAGACAAAAATCAATTTAATGGAATTAACTTGCATTTCTCTGAAAGAGATAATATTAGTGATTGCAGAGATAGTTAAGTAGACTGGTCCTGCAGTAGGTGTTTAGCATAACTTGGACTTTTTTTCTTTTCTTTGTGAAAGCACTGGTTGACTTTAATTTGACCAAAAGGCATGGCAAGTGGTCTTTCTTTTTAATTTACTAAATCTAATGCATTGCCTAATACAAGTAACAACTATTTCTGATCTATAGTTAGCACTATTGTTTAGTTTAAATCTTTGTTACTATGATACGGTCTTTTTTAATTACTATTGGTGAATGTAATTTAAAAGAAGCATCTTTTCCTTTCTCTTTTCACAATATTTTCAATACAGAATTATTTTCATCCTTGACATATCATCAGCAGAATTTTCTGTTGGTGCAAACTCCTGCAGTTTCTCACTAATTTATGCCATCTGAGAACTTGAAACCATAAATTAATCAAATTATCATTTAACCAAATTACATCTTTTACAGGAACAGAAACACAGCACAGATTGCTGCACTGTTGTACTGATTACCAGCTTCCTAGTTTTTTTATAACTATGTGTGGATTTAATACTATAATGAAATATTATAACAGTTTACCTGATATCAATACTAATGCTACTTTGCTAATTAAATATGGCATTTTTAATATAGTACTCTTATTAAATCATTAGTGATGAGGGACCCTCTCTAACTGGTTGGAAGCACTAAAGAAAATTAATTAAAGAAATAGTAAATTAATCTTCACTGAACAAAGCCATTCAAATACGCAGCTGATTTCCTGATAGTTTTTTGGATCCAATTTCAATAATGAAATCCATAAGCAAAATCTAAAAATGGAAAACATGAGAAATAAGGGGTCTAAAAGAAGTACAAGCTTTTGCACACTGATGTCCAGAATGTCGCTAAGAATACCAATGTAGTATTTTGTTGCTTTGGCAGGAATAATTACTCTGTTGTTGAACAAATCATGTGGGGCTGATGAGTACTAGGACACATCATTTTGGTGCATAAACACACAACTGCATGTTGCACACACTCTTGGCTACTAATAATATACTTAGGAAAATGCTGGACTTGTGCATGATGTGTCCATGTGTATAACCATCTCTAAAAAATGCAGTTGTTTAATTTGCAGAGGTACATCCTAGAGGATAAAACCAGCTAGTGAAATATTTGTATCCCATTATGTAGAAGGTCATTTTGTATGAACCCTTCTCCAGTCAAACAGCTCTTTGCCTCAGTCTTTCCCTACTAGCCTATGACCATTAGGCCTGCCTGCATCCATTATCTTTGCCTTGGGCTTTCCCAGTGACTGTGGAGCATTTCCTCCTTGGGGGAGAGCTGGATAATGGACTTGCCCATCAGGATAAGATAGATCAGTGAAGGGAAGGAGACATTCAAGCATTTAGCTGCCTCAAAGGCTCACTTTTCTCACAATGCCCTTATTGCACCCTCAGAGAGATGCAGAATAATAATACAAACTAATAATTCCCAGGGAACCCCTGAATATTTGAAAATTAAGCAAAATGAAACAGAGTCTGCCTTATCCCCAAAGACAGACTCCACACTCCAGTATCACTTTCTGATGTCACCAGCCCAATAGACCTACTCATAGACCAGAAAAAATAATCAAACAGCATAAATTACATTAATTGCTTTATTTCTGGAAATAGCTTATCATTCTATTAAATTGCCAATTTGTTATCTGTCCAAATGATAAAGACATTTAGCTCATGACTGTTCTGCTTCAGGGAGGAAAACAATGGAATCAAGATACGAGTACTATGGGGCTATTCATTTTCACTACTGTAATCACATGGGGTCTCAAAATTAGGGCCACAGCCGCACCACGATAACAACAATGCAAACTGGTACACCATCTTGTTCAACAGAGTGCCACATCACACACACACAGGACTCAGGTTATACAATAAGACAAGTGGGAAAAATGAAAGAAGAAAAGAGCATGATAAAACAATCAGAGCTCACAGCCCACCAGATGATTGCATCTACACAACTTATTTAACACTAATATTCAGTTCTGGTTGTTTGCATTGCTTGGTATTATACACAGTGGACTCATTTCACAGCTGGTTGAAACAAATAGTGTTACCCACAGTGCCTTTGGATCCAAAAAGTACCCACATGCTGCCTCAGAGGATGGAGAGGCTACATAGAATTAAATGAAATGCTTAGTTAAAACTTTTAAATATCTGGATATGTATAAAGTTCCTGCAAGCTACAAATCTGCCAAGGTTGCTTAGATTATTTTCCTGAACATCCCCTAATTTGTAATCAAAAGGTACACAGAAAGGGGAAGTATGGCAGATCTCACTTGAAAAAAGAAATTGTAGCCTTCACAGAGGATTTCATACCAAGACAGTTACCAAAATAAGTTTAGTTCGCACACATACATTCACTGCATCCAACACAGAAAGAGTAGCTCCTTTCAAAACCTCAGAGAAAGGCAGAATGGTTTACAAAGATCTTCCCTGATGGGCTTTGTGGGACACAAAACCTGTGTGAAGACAGTTAAAGGGACCTGCGGACCTATGGAAGACCAGACTCTGAGCGTGCGAGAACAAGTATTGCCCTTTCAAAGAGTCTTACATTTTGTGAATTCAGGTTACCTCACAGGAAATTAGAATTCATGTCTTTTCCCAAAACCACAGCCAACGCAAGGTGTGAGTCACCTGTTCCTGGGAACAATCTCATAAGAAGTAATCACTAACTGCATTAAAAACATTTCCTTTTGCCTGACCTGCAATCCTTTTCCTTGAGGTTGGTTATCCATAATGTCCAATGTACTATCACTTAGGCTACTCCCCAGAAAAGCATCGCAGAAGTGAAAGGAATGAGGTAAAAGAGGTAAAATGAGATTTGCTTAGTACTTTATCCTTTTGATACTTTTGGGAACTTTGTGAGAACCTGTGGAAAGGGATAGTAGTAGCAAAATATGGCAGTAAGCTAAGTTTTTGACAGCTATTGATCTGTGCCTCAGAGTCACTAAGGTTTCTATTTTTAAAACATCCTGATTCTTATGGCCTTTTCCCCAACACATAAACACCCTTGCAAAAAGGAACAGAAAGTGTCTCAGCAGCAGGTTAAGGTGAGGTTTCAAGGGGAAAGGGATGGATGAGAGCCCTTAAATAGGTACGAATAAGTGAAATGGGAGCAATGTATCTGGCTCCTCATTCTTAAAATGCTTAAATCCTTTTTCCAGAGCTAGCCCTTCTAACGTTGCCCATTGAAGTCAATGGTATTTTACATTGATTGGTCTCAGTTTGGACTGGCAATCTCTAGCACAGCAGGGAAATATGTCTTCATCTTCACAGGTCAAATCAACCCCTCAGCTACAAGCCTATCTTTCACCATCCACTGATAACAACCTTCATCCTTTTCCTAAGTCCATCACAGCCTGAATTCAGTCCTACTGAACATTTAAAGAACTGAATCATTGGACTATATTGCAGCTCAGTATATTTAGATTGGTATCTTGTAAGTCTGGTATCCTGTTATTTTTGACTGTTGTAAAAATACATTGCTCCAGCATTTAGTATGTAATTTTAGTACTAAATATGACAGCAATAATTCTAGGAATGAGAGAGGTATTTACTATAAACAAACTCGAGGAATAATAAGACATAACCCTCTGAATCTCTTTTTCCATCAGTTATGTACACATTATTGACATAGTATAATCATAAGCTATGAAGTGTGTACCATTTAAAGAGCTGGAAGCAGCAGATGTGATGTCTCTGGCAAGTCAGACTCCAAGGGCGGGATTGTGCTGCTCAAAGCAGGTGCACCCGTCCACATCTCCAGCTGCAGGCAGAGCCCAGGCTGGACGAACGGCGGCCTCAGCAGTGGGTGGTAAGCCCTACTTGAGCTGCTGAGCTGCCAGAGAAAGGAACTGTGGCAGGTGAGCAGGCTCCATGGCATCCGGTCCTACAGGGACCTGAGCCCCAAACCCACGTTGTACAGGAGGAGGTATGGCAGGAAGCTGAGAACCAGGACTTCTCTGCCCACACTCAGCCACAGCCTAAAGCCAGATGATCCTGGTACTTTTCAATGGTATGTGCATATGGGGAGAGGAAAGTATATTACAACACAGTGCTGGTTGTGCCCATCCGTCTGCTCAGCACTCTGAAACAGGAGAAAACACTGCAACTGATTGTTTCTCCAGGTATTGTGGCACAGGAAAGCATCTGCAGTTTTACTGTATGTGGAGTCATGTCACCAGCCCTTAAGCTGCTGTGCTAACAGAGAGAAGGAGCCACAAGGCAGGATCTTCATCTGGAAAGGTGAAGGAGTTACATTCTCAAAAGATACTGCAGGTTCCAGGGCTGAGCTGGGCAGCTGTCACGAGCAGGCAGTTTCTAACACAGTTGCATTAAGATTTCTCTCTCAGTTTGCAGCCCTAGGGTAATTTTATGGTTCTAAGTGTGTATTTTTATGCTGTAAAAATCACAGCAACCTTGTTATGCAAATTGCAAACAGCTTTTTCACTACAGCTTTGAGCCCAAACCCCAGACTCCACTAGAAGCCTCATGCACTTCCTGTCATTCAAATCCAAAGATGTGCATAGAACAGTAATTCACCTGGTTTGGACTCTGGTCCATGAGATTGCTGAACGTGGCTGTGGTGGCAGCAGGCCAAAGAGGTACCCCTAGATGTACCCCATAAAGGTTCTCAGACAGAGCCAGGAAGAGCAGGCATGCTGAAGAGGCACTGGAGAGCATGGTCCCCTCCAGACTGCCCTGCATGGTGGTCCTGGCACCCAGACATACAGATGAGTGGGAGGCTTTGTGCTGTGTGCTCCTATCCAAAGGTATCTTCAGTGTCTCCGTAACAGGCATGTCTGCTCTGTCAGCCCAAAAGAATGGTGCAAAGTTGCATATTCCAGAATGCAGCCTTCGTTTTCTTAACTGTAATGCTGCACTGCTCACCAGTCCTATTTTATCTCCTGGTGCTCAGAAGGAGCGACCTCCTGATATTATCAGAGAATTCTACTGTTTCTCACTGCACAAATCTATGAAATCTGTCACTTGCCTGAGGACCTGGGTTACACAGTCTCGGTTTTCTGAGACCCTGGAGGGGCCATTGGCATCACCAGTGCAAGGGTGAGGATTTCAAACCAGAAGCACAGCAAACTCAAAGGACTCAGGCTATCAGGAAGGTTGTGTTACCCTGTTATGGAGGACAAAAAGTGTGCCAGGATGTCTTAGGAGCTCTTGGTCAAGAACTGTTTGTGGACACATGCCCACTAGGTATGCCCCTGGGGACCCTGTGGGTGTGCAGGCTTATGAGTTCAGGTCCTTATGTTCCCTCAGCTCCAGTGTGTAGGATGCGTTGTTCATGTATGCAAAAACTACATTTCAGAACTAAACCAGAGAAGAAGGCAGGGCACAAGCAGTGAGGGACACAAGCTGATTTAAAACTGACTGTTCAAATGATATCACCAGTGAAGGTACAGCCCCACCAATCTTCCTTCTATGTGGAGCAGAAGAAAATATGCATCATCAATCTCCCCACATTTATTTATCAGAACAAAAACCTATGTAGGCTGTGGAAAGACAGACTGTCCTAAAGACTTAGAGCTTAAACTTTTTGCATGTATGGTGATTTTCCAATATCGAGTGAAGTCAATGAAAGCCTGCAATTAATGGCAGAAGGCCCCAGGTTTTACACTCATTAAGAATACTCCTTCTGAGGCTAGCATCTACCCATGCGTAACTGATTCAAAGCACCTGTGCTACTGACGGAATACTAGTTTGGGGAAGTAAACATGTCTTCACAGTGTGACAACAGGCATGAGGAGAGATATAGCTACTTGTTGACTAAACACAGCTAAAAGCAGATCTAGAAAGTTATTTGCATGTTCCAGCAGCCAAACCACCCTTACAGAACAAACGTAGCTCAGCTCTTCTCCTTAATCTTGCTAATTCATAGCAACTGGCTACAATGAAATCCACATGCAGACATAACTCACCCTAATATTAAGTCTTTTATAGATTTGTGTAATTACAGGAAAGAATGGATGAGGATTATGGATTCTAGTATCATAAAAACAGTTTCTGCATACTCTGAGTAACAGTCACTTGCAGGAAAACCTTATTCAGAAGAAGATATAAATGCATATGTAAATCTAAGTATGAGTTGAAGTCACACTGCAATCAGCAAAGACAGAGATAATTTAAAGGAGACAGATTTAGGCATGCATTTTCATGCTTTCCTAAATTGAAACCAACAGGAGCTGAATTCAGTAGGACCATTGACCATGAACTGGGCCACTACTCTGTATTTCTGAACTCAGCGTTGCCTGCTTATCTTCAGGTTCTTATCACATTTACTGTGGAGATCTTTCCTCGAACATGCAGCATGAGAGTTTATAAGCACCAATTAATAGATAAGTAGAGGAGATGACAGATGGCTTAATTTAGAAATAAATTAATAGGAAACATTTCACATTCACATACAGCAGCACTCAGGTTCTGTTCAGCTGTCACTCTTCATCACTGTTTTCTGCATGCATGCTACATCTCATAATTACACATACCTGTTTTTCTTAACTAGGAGATACGCATGTTGTTCATATCTGCTTAACCTAAGCCAACTTTTAAACCAGTGGTAACTCAGGAAGCTAATTATGAACTGGATTTCTGTGCTGTCTCACATAAGGGTTCTGAACTCCTGTCAGAGCTTTACAGTTCACGGCAGGATTTCTTTGTGTTAGGTAGTAACTCAAGATCAACTAGTATTTAGAAGTGGCAGCAAGCAGAGCTTCAAGACAGTCCTTTCACATCGATCCTTGATCTCTTCCTCAGAAGGATATTTGCAACCATTTCATTGCCACAGTTTCATGTCACCACAAACCCTTATTTGCTAGATAGAAGTACTCTGTGTAGAAAGTAATGTGAAGATGCTAACTGGAGCTCTGAAAATCAAGGTGTGCTCAGGTAGAGAACAGTTCTCCAAATGCCTCTCTCCAGTCCTTACAAACAGTTTACAACATGACATTTGTGGAAAACGGCTAAATGACCTGAGATAAAAGGAGTTGTTTTCAAAACTAGCAGATGAGTATTAAGAAAAGGTCAGAATTTGATGTGCTCAAAGTGTAGCATGTTTCTGCTGAAATTACAGCCAAGTCATTTAAGTTCTAATTTACTTTCAAGTATGAATCATGACATCAGATGGGCATTCCACTTTTCCATATGTTAAGTCCCAAAATAAATATTTGCATTTTCAACATGTGGTATCATTAAAAAAAAAAAAAAAAAAAAGGCAAAAAAAAGCAAGCTCTAGACACAGGATTTGAGTTTAGATCTCAGTCCAGGTTTTTCATATTCCCATATTACAGAGATGTAAGATGTGGGTTTCAGTTTGTAGAGCAATTCAATTGTACAGTAGTATCTAGTTCTCCTCTTTCCAATAAAATAACCCACACATTTTCAGATGTATTCCTTTTACCAGCCTACTAAAAGCAATATTTTGGTCATCTATACTCCACTTTATGTGTTTCCTCAAGAGCTGATGGAGAGTTGTTTACTGAGACAGACTTGGAACGCTGTTCAGCGAATGCCAATAGGGGCTTGTATTTGCAATATGTATTTCTAGGAAAAGGAATACATATTAGAAAGGCAATAGATATATTTCAGGTCACTTTAGCTTGGATATGCCTAGAAACAAGTATTTCCTTCGATTAGTGCTAAAGCTAACTGATAAAGAAAACTTCCTTTTAACTAGATTCCTGATACCAGTTTGCTTAAAAGTTTGATATACTCAGTGCCCATAGGGCTGTAATAAATGATAAATTTAGAAACCGCTAAAAGATTTCAGGAGGCTGAATGAATGCTTGTTGACAAAGCACTTGCACAAATTTGCATGATTCTGTCATAGCTGAGAGCACTCAAAATGCAAGGAGAGCTGTGAAGTCTGCTAAAAACTTCAAACTGACTTAATCTGAAGCAAATATTGATACTAAATGGCACTAGTGAGAGTCCGTGTGGAAGAAGGGACAAAGGTGAATGAAATGGAATTAGTATCTTCTACTTGTTGTCACCTTACAAATCAGACGGGTGAGGAAATTCTTGAGGAAAAAGCTTTAATTTTCATCAGGTGGAGAACTAGGAGGAGCACAGATGATTACCCCACTGTAATACTCCACTCTTTTAGGCAAATTACCTTCTCAGCCTGCTTCATTGACATGCTGTGCTTGCAAGACTTGCACCTCCATGTATGTCAGTTCACCTGCCATCCTGGGGTGGGAAAAGAGGAAACTACATGTAAAACTGAGTTAACCATGTTGTCTAGTTTGGGCTGAAAAAAATGGGTGAATCCAAGATTTTGACCTTTTTTTTAAAATGCTACTTTTTCTTCACCATTTGCTTAAAGATGATGGTAATAAGCCACGCCCTCTCCCTGAATTAAAAAAAAAACCTTTCATGATTCTACAACACTGTTGCCAGAGCTGTTGTGATGATTTCTTCTTTATTCTCTGGTCAACATCAAACATTCTTTAAGCTGTGTTTTCTAAGGAGTGTGAATTACATACTTTGATTTTTTGTGTGCCAGTATTTATGATAAAATCGCATACGGCTGCACATAACACAGATTTTAGTACACTGACAAAAGGAAAATATTCGGAAAAGACTGACCTGTATTTTGGGTGATGGGTGAAGGATACTAGATATCACTGTCTAGTTGAAATGTTCTACAAACTAGACCCCAGATTTCATCCCTCTATAACAGGTAATGAAAAGAACCTGGATGAAGATCTACCTTTGAATCCTGTGTCTGGTGTCCTTTTCAGCTAGCCTGGAGATGTAGCTCTTATTTCCTAACAGTTTCATCACTGCTGATAGTCACACTCATTTCAGCCATTCTTGATGCCTTCCATGGAGCACTGACCAGGAATGAGATGTTCTACCTTCTGGCAGGCACCCCTGGGGAAGCAGAAGCAAAAATCCCAGAGTCTTTCATGCAAAGAATTAAAAATTAGATCAGGGTTTTTAAAATGTTCCTTCTGACTCGGAGTGACTCAGTCTTTGGGCAACAAATATAGGCAGCTGGCTAGCATCAGTCATGTATGCAGAACTCAATCACATACTTGCTTGAAAACTGCTGAAAAGTGCTGACTAAAGCAGTGTCCTAAAACCAGCAATGAATTCAAGTAATTTTGAAATATTCTCTCCACTACTGAGTCACAGGCAGTCTATTTTTTTCCTCTTTAATTTGTTGTGGAGATTGAAAGAAGCCTTCTTAGTACTGCTATGACGGTGCATTCCAATTGGTTGTCAACAATGCGACTTTCATTCTGAAGCAAATTTGCATGCTATTTGTAGTTGCTGCACACATAGTAATTTTTAAACTCTAATCCATGCTTCTCTATTCCCAGGAAATAAAGAATGTATTTTTCAGATAAAACCAAAACAAGCAAAGCAAAAACTTCTGGAATACATTTGCTTTTGAAATGTAAATCTCTGGGACGGGTAGTAAATTTGAGTGTTCAAGGATTTTTCCTGCTGAGTATTTTTTAATTACATTAAATAATGCTCTTCGCAGTTTCCGTAAAGAGAGAGGTCATATTTCACAAAGGATAATCAAGAAATTTGTTGCAGATTGGCCAATCCAAATTAGCCATTGTCCACACACCCACATTATAGAATGAGAGTGATTGAAACCTTGGGCATGTTTGGCAATTCTCAATTAAGTCTATCAAGAGAATACATTTCCATGAATATTTTGTTACCAATGAAGTCAAATTTTCTTAACAGGAAAGTGCTTCATCAAAAATGTTTAAGACAGTCCTATGAAGACATTTCATTGAAATGTTTCTTAGGATCACATGAATAATAATCTTTTTTAAGCCACACCAGAATAGCTTTATTATAGGGTTTTAAATCTTAAAAGAACTTATTAGAGAATTAAAAAAAATCTTGAAGAATAGATGAGCAGCTTGACTTTATAATGGAACATTAGCTTTGAAAAACAGCAGAAGGGAAACAGAAGAGAAAATGCTGTACCAAGAAGAATGGAAATTGCTCAAGATACCATTATAGTTTCAGTTCTGTTTGCTGTTCTTTCAACTCAAAATAAATGAATTTAGAGTAACCTGCAATAGTAATCATACTTGAATAACTGAAACTTCATTCTATAGCCAACTGACAGAGGAGACAGATATTTTGCAAACATGTCTTATTAATATGCTATTCTGATGTTTATAACACTTTAAATGATACAGAACTATCATTTATTTTCCCTTTTTCTGGGAAATGGATTTATGGTTTT
The DNA here is from genome assembly GCF_033815535.1 of Pezoporus flaviventris. Taxonomy (NCBI): domain Eukaryota; kingdom Metazoa; phylum Chordata; class Aves; order Psittaciformes; family Psittacidae; genus Pezoporus; species Pezoporus flaviventris. Next base: position 16,839,906 of record NW_026892595.1, read on the forward strand.
ATTAAAAACTGAAAAAACTAATTTGCTTTGAATGGAGCACAGTATTTTTATGCCATCTGTAGCATTTAGCAAATTCTACAGTGATTGATAGATTTTTAGAAGGAGTGTTTACTTTAATGATTGCCACAATAATCCTCAAAAGCAAAAGTACAGATAGGGAATGAGATTAACAGAAATGCCAGAAGATGGACAAACTGTAAGAAAAATTTATTTTTTTTTTCCCCAGGAATATTGTTAGTGTATTTTAGTTAGATATTTAAATATTGCCAGGAGCTGATCTTTCAAAAGTTATATAAAAGCTTTGAAATGTCATGTCAAAGTTTGATGCTAGGAGAACAGTCTGATTTTATCAAGTCCATATAATTGGAATCTAGAAGAATAATGAAAGACCTAAATTGTATTTTTTCAAGAAAGATGTATTATGGCTAGCAGTGTACTTTCATCACACCCTAAAGTAATTAAACAACACCTTTGGTTTTCAATTCACATTTTATTTTTGTTTTGGTCTTTCTTGTACTATGAAATTATGAGATTTGGTATACTAAAGAAGTTATCACAGTCATGTTTTGGGTTTACCTTGTAGACTGGTCCTCAACTCCTACTCTACTATTAACTATTATTTGTGCTATTACAGGACACCTTATTACAGATCAGTAACCCCTTGTGTTTAGCAATGTAAAATCATGCAAAGGAAAATATGTCCATGAAATTTAAGTATGTGACAAGAGAAACAGGCCAGCATAAAGGGACCATGGACTAAAAGGATGATCTCCAGTGTAACAGGCAGCAGTCTCAACAGCCTGACCACTACTGACGTTAAAATAAAAAAAAAAATCACAGAAAAAGTGGATTTGGAACAGCAAAATGGGTATTCACATGGGGCTACTTCCAAGGGTGTGAGACGGTCCAGGAAACAGAATGTTTTCTTCCCCACTACTTAACGAATGGTTGGTGCATTAACGAAATACACTGGGACTATTTCAGAAGCCTGAAAGATGACTGTCATGAGAGTCTTCACACAGTGCAGGCTGGAAGAGCCCCAAAAGTGAAGGAAAAATACCTGTGAGCCCAACAAAGCTGAACTCCCAGAGGGATACAGGGCCAAGGTCGATGCCCTTGAAATTGGTGGAAAGGAAATGAGATGACATGGGAAAAATTAAACGACTCAACCCAACTTCAATATTAAAATAATACTGGAATGCAATAGTGGACAAACAATTTATAACTACCTAGAAAATAATACACTGACAAAAAATAATCCATGTGAGTATGTCAAGGAGAAATTGTATCCAGCCAGCCTAATTTCATCCCAGGTTATCTAGTAGTTGAGACTGCTGTTGGTGTGACATAGGTTTGCTTTCAACATGACTGCCGAGCATTCCATGGGGAAGATCTGATTGCACAACAGAAAACACACTCCAGCTGTACATTTAGAGAGCACTAGCATAGGTACCCTGGTGCCTTTGCAAAAAAACATTAACTATTCCACAGCAATAGAAAGAGAGGTGCATTCACGCATGACAGAATCGATGATGACTTAGTATCTGAGAAGTAAACTGGTGACAGACTATGTGTAAGTGGTGCTGCTTCACGGCTGTATAGGAAAGTTCATTACTCACAGATGCCATGAAGAAAGACTCTTCATGACCTAGGCAAAAACCTAAAAGTGACATCTTGTTGGAAGTAGACATTAGACCACAGGAAATGATGGCATATGGGGTCACAATGATGGTCCATCTGTGAGGAACCAACAAATGGTTCCTCATTTGTTTCTCCCTTCCTTCCAGTGTCCAGTCATTGCAGTAAGGAAATTTAGAGCAGATCTCTTCATCCCTATCTGTCTATTGCCTATACTGTCTGTTTATCAATATACTGTCCATTAGTCAAATCCCTTTTTGAAAACCTGCCAATACTGTCTGCTCTTCAGGGCCTCCTGTGGTAACAGTGAATTTCCACTAGTCGATTACTTGATTTTATCTGTTTTAAACTACTGCTGCCTATTTCCAGTCTTGTGGGAGCTGGTGAATGAATTTGGCAGGCATTCATCTTATTAACCACCTTCATGACTTTGCAGACAATGAACGCATCCTCACAGCTTTCTCCTCTTCAAACTGAAGACTTCTGGCCACTTATGCTTCTCTACAAAAGGTAGCTACTTCACTCATTTAGATCTTACACTACATTCTGCTGGGTAATAGATTTGAATGACAGGCAGGATGGGAACACAGCCTACCATTCCAGGTTTCACATTTTCCATGTAATTCTGTACTTCAGGTAAAGTCTGATAAACAAAAATGGTGCCAAAGCCACATCCATAATGCCAATGAATGCAAACCTGTCTGCTGGTTCTGTTTAACTGTGTTATTGCCTAATAACTGCATGTCAGATGAACACTTCATATAATCCATTTCAACACCGTCACCACTGTGGCTGAGTGCTGAAATTCATTTGCTCTTGGCCTTATGTTTGCAAGTTCCACCTTTTTCCTAAAGAACAAATTGCCATTTATGTCCCTTGACTAAGACATGACAGGAGATGTCATTGCAGTATTACAACCAGATGCAAAATTACGCATGGACAACACCAGTGAAGCTAACAGGGTAACACAACAGCCCTCTCCCATCAACGTTTTTAATTCAGACAGGGAAAGGAGCCACATGAAATATAGCCAACTCTTCTTCTGCATTCCCTGAATGTTTAATGTGGTTCTGTTCACAGCTTCTGCTTTCATTGTAGTTTTATATTCAGCTTCGTACACTACATATTTCGAGTGCTTTGGTAAGCAGCTGCAGTATTACATGAAAAGTGCCTTTATGTGGTGACTGACTTGGTACACTAGGGGATGAGACACCAGCATACGCTCATCTTACAACTTAGGACACTTCTTGCTTAATGAAAGCAGGTCCCAGTATCTGATATGAAACAAAAGCACTAGGAGAAGAATAATCAACTGCAATAAAAAACATCTCAGAAAATTATGGAAATATTCACTCTGCTATACAAAGTTCTTGATGTTGAAAGTGAAAAGATATATCCTTACAATAATGTACCGGGATAAAGTTGATCACCCTTATGAAGAAATGAGCCTAGATGTTTTAAGTGTCAGTTCTAAAAGTTTCTAAGAAAAAGGTAAATAATAAGCGGATGTGTCTGTATCACTACAGTTATGGAGCATTCCATAAAAGCATGGGTCTATAGGGACAGGTGGTTCAGATGACTGACAGGAATCTGGCTTCCCCAGATCAGCATCATGGTCAGCTCCACTCACATGCTGGGGGAGGAGACTGCACTGTTGTACAAGACTTGTCAGGAGCGGGTGTTTAGCCTACAAGCTGGCATATATTTTATTTCTATCCCGTGTTGTGATGACAACTGTAGCAGAGCAGCTTTGTGATGCCTGAATGCACAATCATGGCGGCATCTTTTGTTTATCTTTGCTGTCCTATGACAGATGAATACAACAGACAATGAGATTTCCCCTTATCAGCATTAGCAGCTTATAAATGACATTAAAAGTTTACCAGAATATCAAGTTTCCACCTCTCAAAAATCACTAAAATGAATGCAATTAACTAACTCCATCATGCTTAGGGTAATCTAATGCATACCCGTTGCATGAGGGAAAAGCCTCTTAAAAGTATTTGAAATAATTTTTAAAGAAAATTTTCAATGACACTAGTGTGTCATTGTATTCAGTGATTTTGTGTCAGTTCTAATGGTTAAAAGCATCTGAATACATCCCTTCACCTACAACTGTGAAGATGAGTGAGCAAGCAAAGGACTCAAATGGACTGACAAAGATTAAACCATGAAGCCTTACACAGTTTAAAAATAAATGGGTAGTAATATTCTGTCTTCAGAGGTGGCAGACAGTTACTAAGTTGTTTAGTTCTGTGAATGCGTTAGAAGACCAGAGGTTATGAACAGTATCTAGGCTAAAATAAACCAGGTGAATAACGCAATGTTTGCAACAAGCTAGTATACACACATGGATTTTACTTAATCTTCTAAAATTCTTCTTCTTTAAAGAAATAAAAATATTGTTCTTCCGGGCATAAGGTACTTAATCTTGATTTTTTAAAAGGTGAGAGGCAGGCAGGTGGAAGGAAGCCCGGTTATGATGCTGCACAGCAACCGCAAAGTTTCAAAAGCATCACAGCTCTAAGCTTAAAAGTCATTAATTGCAGCAACACTAAATTGCCAGTTGTGTCCACAAAAAGATGAAATACAGAATGACAATCTGCTGTCCCGCTGTCCTAATGCTCTGTGTGCATTATTTTCACTGACAATGTTTTATGGTATTTTGCAACAATAAGATGTTTGGCTTTGCAAGCACAAAAAACTATTACAAAACAATTTTTGGTTTAGCTTAAGACTTAGCACATCACATCTTTCATCAAGCCACATCTTTCATTTTAGCCACTATGCATTTCTTTTGAGTTTTGTGTACCTATAACACTGATGGAAAAGACACATAGTTGTAAAGCAAATACCAAATAATAAGCAAACATGCTACATTTACAAAGATTGGTGAACATTTGTCAGATTTCAATATTTTCAGAGTCCTGTCTGGCAGAGGCTTTTATTCTGTGGAAGTTGGTCTAAATATTTTCCTGATCTAATAATCTCTTACCCAGTAAGGGTTGTCATATACAAAGAGTCTTGTCATCTTCTGTTTCATCAGTGAAAACTGGCAATTTAGAAATATACCCAAATATACCTACAGGTCATTTGCTGAGACTTTTAAATGCATTTCCATACTGAAGTTCATAAAGATGCACTAAAAGGAAAAACAAAAGCCAACCACAAAACTGAAGCAGTAGGAAAAGTAAAACACAAGCAGAGTCCTTATCGAAACTTCATCCAGGTCTGCTGGAAAACTGATTATGACTCATGTTTACAAGCACACACTGCCTGTCTCTGTCTTCACTGCTCCTCATATTGGGGAAAAAGAACTGGACAATAAGGCAAGTGTCAGGAAAAGATTTAGATACCCACATCAGGACCAAGCTGGAACTTAGGAATTTATTTTTTTTGGCAGAACTGCAGACCTATAAAAATGCATTTCCTAGAAGTATCTAAACTTCACATTCTTCTGTGTTTTACAAGTTCCCACATACCTAGAACTGTAGGCCCTTACTATCTAATTCTTGACATGCCTAAGCAACTTGTTGGAACAAGTCCAGAGAAGGGCCATGAGGATGATCAGGGGACTGGAGCACCTCCTATATGAAGACAGGCTGAGAAAGTTGGGGCTGTTCAGCCTGGAGAAGAGAAGGCTGCATGAAGACCTCATAGCAGCCTTCCAGTGTCTGAAGGGGGCCTATAGGGATGCTGGGGAGGGACTCTTCATTGGAGACTGTAGTGATAGGACAAGGGGTGATGGGTTCAAACTTAAACAGGGGAAGTTTATATTAGATATAAGGAGGAAGTCCTTTACTGTAAGTAATGGTGGTGAGGCACTGGAATGGGTTGCCCAGGGAGGTTGTGAATGCTCCGTCCCTGGCAGTGTTCAAGACCAGGTTGGACAAAGCCTTGGGTGAGATGGTTTAGTGTGAGGTGTCCCTGCCCATGTAGGGGGGTTGGAACTAGATGATCTTAAGGTCCTTTCCAACCCTAACCATTCTATGAGTCTATAATTCTATGAACTAGGTACCTATCTCAGGTTTAAGCCTGATCAACACTGCGATTATACCTGTACTTGTAATTAAAATAGCATCAGGGTATGTTCCAAGCACGGGCTTGAAACCATCCTTCCTCTTTTCTGTTTGAACATACCCTTTTACAGTTTTCACCTACATCAGTTAATGCTTTGAGACTCTCTTGGTGCAGATCACAGGGGACAGTTTGAAGCCAAAGCTGTTTTCAGTAGGCAGTTCACTAAGTAGTTTTATGGGGAAGAGAAACAGGAAAACCGCATTGAATTTCCTGGGGAATTTCTTTTTCCTGTGGAAATCAAAACTTATACTTTCTTTGTTTGTAGTCTGTTCTGGACTGGAATACTGTACATTCTTCCTACAGGAATATGCCACTGTATGCTAGATGGAGTAGTGAGGTCACCTACTTAGCTATTTCAGAATCCTGGGCAATTCCTACAGTTTGTATGGACTGTCCAAAAGAGTAACACAGAAAATGTGTGCAGACTAAAATCCAGGGCTCATCTTTATTGTTCCCAAGTTGCATACATGAAGACCCACCTTTGGTTCTCGTGTTCTTTGCACGGAAATCCAGCCTTAGCATCACACCAGTGCACCTTTATCACTATCATCACCTCCAAATAGGTGATATGACACTGTATTGAAATACTGCAGCCACAAATCTTTACAAAAAGAAGCCTGGATTCTATACAGTGTCATAATGACAGACAGAGGAGTTCTCAGCATTTTAAAGGGTGTTAGCCCTGATCAGTTCTTGGATGCAGGAGGGGAAAAAAAGCGCAAACTGGTGTCTGTGTCTAAAGAAAGCATCCCAACTGCAGATTCTCACTGGGAAGCAATGCCTGCCTGCACATTCTCACATTCAGTGTGCTGACTGAAGCTAGCCCTAAGGTATAGTGACAAGAAGGCTGACTGTTCATTCTATGACATTATTGTAAGCGTAACTTTTCATTATCAAGGTTTTCCACAATGTGTCTAGTAATCAAGTTAGAACTTTATAGCCTGGATGGGAGGGCAGTTAGATGGACAAAAAAAATGCTTGGATGGTCAGGCTCAGAGGTTAGCAGTTAATGGGCCATAAGCTACATGGATGCCTGTAACACCTACACTGTTGCATGACTCCATACCAGGATCTGTCATAGAATCACAGAATCATAGAATAGTGAGGGTTGGAAAGGACCTTAAGATCATCTAGTTCCAACCCCCCTGCCATGGGCAGGGACACATCGCACTAAACCATGTCACCCAAGGCTCTGTCCAACCTGGCCTTGAACACCGCAATGTGTTGTCCTGTTCAACATGTCTGTCAAGTACTTGGAGGAGGTGATGGAGTGCACACCCATCAAACTTGCAGATGATGCAAAACTGTGAGGAACAGACTCAAGGGCCGATCTGTCATTCAGAGGTACCTAGACAGGTTGGAGGAACAGGTTGACAGGAACATTATGAAATTTGATGATAATCTATGCAAAGTCTTGCACCTGGGGATCTTGACAAACAGCAAGCTGAACATGAGCCAGCAGCATACTCTGGCAGCCAAGACAGCCAACAGTATCCTGGGCTGTACTAAGCACAAACAGAAGATCCAGGAAAGTGATTATCACTCTCTAATTGGCACTTGCTAGATCACACGTGGAATACTGCGTGCAGTTTCAGGTTTGCAACCGAAAAATGTTGTTAATGGACTGAAGTGATTTCAGCAGAGAGACACCAAGGTGGCAGGAGGACAAGAGACACTGAACATAATTTGAAAAGAGAGTTTCTGACAGGATATACAAAAAGCTTTTTCAGTGTGAGGAATGTCAAACATTGGAGCAGGTTGCCCACAGAGGTTGTACAGTCTCTGTCCTTGCAGATTTTCAAGACTCAACTGAAGAAAGCCCTGAGAAACATGGTTTGAGCTCCTACCTGACACTATAAGATGTTGGACTGGACACCTCCTGATGTCTCCAACCTCAACTAAGATGTGATTCTGTAGTTCTATGGCTCCTAATTGCTTTAAAGCTAAAGTTTTACAATATAATTTTGTGGGCTTTAGTGAAATAATTCAGCATTCTTCTGACTTCTTTTGGGTCATGCAGTTTGAATTAGAATCACCTTATTCTTCCAAAACTCAGCTGAATTGTTCATTTTCACAAAGAGGACTGGAAGTGCTAATTATGTTGATGCGTTATGAATTGTCAGTTTGGATATCTCAGCCTTCACAGTCATGTTGAAATAAATTATATGCATTATTAAACGGTGAATATCATCATAGCCATGTTATAACTAAGGGAATCTCCAAAGAGAAGACTTAATTTTCTTATTTTCCTGAAGAAAATGAGCTGTATTCCCATATCACAAAACATGAGTTTTAAACCACTAACCCAATTTATCAAACTTAAATACTTAAAGTGTGGATTGAAAGAACTTAAGAACGTGATCTTAGAAGTTTTGGCATATTTTTAAGGTAGCAAAACCTGCTAGTATTAGCAGATATATTTATGCAGAAAATTTACATCACATAAAAATCATCAACTGCAGAATAAAAAGTCCTTTCCCAATGAAAATCTGACCGACATCATGGCCTCTAGGCAATAAATTAATATTTTAAATTATTTTCTTATTATTGTTTTTGAAATTATTTGTTTAGTTTCTGAATGCAACGTGAAAACATCCATTGTTAGCCATGTGAACAGAACTGTGTCCAAGGTGATCTATTTCTTAACTGCAATGTTACTTACATTATTTACTTATGAGACAAGAAGCAGGTCAAGCAGTACAAAATAGCTTCTCCATAGCTTTGCAATGAGGCAGGTCACCCAGCTATTATTACAACCACACAAGTGTCCAATAAAAATATCAAATGCAAAAGTGTCAACAGCAACAGCAGGGTCTGCACTGGACTTGTCTGTGGTGAAAAAAAAACCTGTTCTCACGACTTGTTCAGCTGCAGATTGCAGCATGCATGCTGTGGCTGTAGTCTGCAGAGCTCTGAGTTGTGTGTTGCAAGCAGAAACGAGACCTTACAGGTCAGAGAATAAAAAAAAACCCAAATCACACTGCTTGAACACAGCAAGCAAGTAGTTAATTGCCAGGTCTAAACAAGGGAGCCAGGCTGTCCTACACTAAATGTTTAAAACAACAAGCAGACACTGAACATAGGAACCCTTTAAGCAGAGGGCAGCAAAGAGACGTGTCTGATATTTGTTCTTCTCTTTACAAGATAGAGGGAAGAAAAGATAATGTCAGCTAAGGTAGCAACAGATGAGACCAAATAATTGCAGATGGTTGAATGCAGAAGCTGCAGGATGTACTTTACCATCAAGTGGGTACTTGATAGGAGCTATTTATGTATGAAGTGTTGCCTGAGAGAACCCACAGGATAAAAAAAAAAAAAGCCTGATCACTGGAGATGCAGCTGGAAATCATGATGGAATTCAGGCAAGACCTGAGGATGGAATAAAGGGAGGAAGATGGTTCAGCAAAGAAGAGCACCTGATGAGCATGGCTAAACACCATCATGAGGAAGAAGAGGCAGGCATTGAGGAAAGAATGAAAAATAAAAAAAAAACACTTCCAAAGTGGGTTTGTTGCTCCAGAAGACAAAGATAAGAAAAAAGAAGAATCATAAGATGGATGACAAGGGGGAGGAAGAGCTAGTGTGCCAAGAAAAGCAGACAAGGATACTGGGAGACTAGAACAACAGTTGGGATAAGGATAATAAATTGAAGACTGTGCAGGAAAATTGAGATAAAAAGAAAAAAGAAGGGCGGGGGGAGAGAGAAGAGCAGAGATCCCCAGCAACAGCACAAAAAGGCAGTCTAGGGACCCACTGGCCAAATTGGCATTTATGTTTTAGTTTAAAGCAGTAAACATTTTAAGAAACAAATCCACTTAATATTTCCACTTATTACATGTCAGTTTTGTTGGCGGAGCTGTTTGGTTTTCTCCTTCAGGAGAAAAGTATGCCAGAAGTTGTGCTCTAAGTGCAAATGAAAAGTGTGCCTGCCCATGAGGAGTATCTAAAGGTCCAATCCAAATAGTCGGCTTCACTGTCAAAAAGTTCTACCCCACACACATGAACATCAAAAAGTTGTTAAACCATCAAGTGTTTCTGCCACACCTGAGGCTGTCATAAAATGAACCAAATGCTGCATACCTGCTGCTATATTTATCATCAACTATCAGACTCTTTGAATCTCTAGCACCCTTTCCTCCTCTATCTTCTCTAGTCCTAGACTGGAATTCTTATTTAACTTCCCTACATCAGTTGCTGTCCATCCACCCTTTATGATCCCTTCATGGAAAACCTTGGGGTTTTTCCATCTTTTTCTATTGGGCTTTATCTCTGTTGCAATGCAGAGGTGCAAAATTCCAGAAGATCCAGACAGCTGAAACTAACCTGTGCCATGAAAGAGCTGAAAGTTTATTCACTAGCAGGCTAAGCACTGGCAGTCTCAGCGGGTTATGTCATAACTGCTGCATGAAGAGGACTGATATGCTGAACAACCTTAAATGTCAAAGGATCTAAAAAGTTCTTGAAGAGTAACGGCAACAGCCGGTTTTCCGAGGCAGCATGACATGAGTGTCCCTCTTCTGGACAGCTTGCATAGGTCACCTGTTGAGATCTATTGTTGATGATGCTGCCCAATTGGACTTCTGTGCCTCTGTGATACAGGACATCATAGCTGTGAACACGATCCCCAGTGCCACTCTGGGACCCTGTCCATGGATCCCATGTAAGATCACTACAAAAGTATAAAAAGGAGGACCTCTCTGTCTTGCTTTCAGTGCTTTTGCCTCAGCAAATGCCTGTGTCAGTGTCTAAAAGTCTAATCTGGGTCAGTATACCATTTTTCTGTGCAGGTCATTATAGTGGAATGGGAATTACATGAGGTTTCTGGCACTTGGGTCATGGTTGAGAAGAGATGATGCATGTTACAAGGCTGTTTCGCCTTTAAAAACAGCCTGTGGTTATAAGCTGTGGGTGAACTCTTCTGTGGACACTTAGCTATATCAGAAGCTCACCTCCTAGTCCCAGACTGTACAAGTGTCTAGCTATGTGCCAGTGACTGTCCAGCTGTGGAGGCAACATGCCATAATACACCCCTGCTGGAGTCCCATACAGAGACTTGTGCTTCATACCATCTTCCTCTCCTTCAACATGGGGCTTTATGCTTGATGGTATAGGGATAGTGTCAATACACACAGTAACTGTGTGGATCTCATCCCTGCCCAACCAATCAATCAGATAAACAGAGATGTTCTTCTTTCATACGTTATACAAGTTATACAGGAGCTGTGGTAAGGTGACATATTTCCCCTGTGTGACTCCCTAAACCTCTACATCTCATTGCAATGAAAACTACAATGAACAGTGCAGAAGGGGAGCACTGTTCTACGGTTCTGTTTCTGAGGTCTCCTAGCCCATGGTGCACATCGTTTAGTTGCTACAGAGAGGTTGGGGGGGGGGGGGATGGACAGAAATTTGTGGTAAGGATGTAAAGTGCAGAACTGCTTTAATTCCTGACTTTGATGGGTAGCCTGTTGTCATGGTTTAACCCCAGATGGCAACTAAGCGCCACACAGCCACTCGCTCACTCTCCTCACAATGGGACAAGGAAGACAATCAGAAGGGTAAAAATGAGATAACTTATGGGCTGAGATAAAGACAGTTAAATAAGTAAATTAAAAGCTGCCCACATGAGCCAAGCAAAACAAGGAATTCATTCACCACTTCCCATCAGCAGGCAGGTGTTCAGACACGTCCAAGAAAGCAGGGCTCTGTCATGTGTAACAGTTTACTATCACTCGAATGTTCCCCTCCTTCTTTCTTCTTCCCCCAGTTTTATATGCTGAGCATGATGCCATATGGTATGGAATATCCCTTGGGTCAGTGGGGATTTGCTGTCCTGGCTATGTCTGCTCCCGACTTCTTGTGCACACCCAGCCTACTCGTTGCAAGCGCTGCTCAGCAACAGCTAAAACATCCCTGTGTTATCAGCACTGTTTACAGCACAACTCAAAAACATAGCCCCATATCAGCAACTGCGAGGAAAATTAACTCTGTCCCAGCCAAAACCAGCACAACTGCAGATAAGTAAGCAGGAATGGGTGGTGGGTCCTGTAAGAGAGAGGAGAGAGCCATTCTCTGTCACTTTAGCTGACATGCTGTACAGTCTGATGGGGCCCTAACACAGAGAATAACATACTTTTCAGCACGCACGCAGAAACAGCAGATAGCTGGTTGTGTAGTTGCCATGGAGAGCCAGCCCAGAGTGTTGCACAGACTCCTTATAGCACACAAACACAGTAGTTGCTAAGTTTGGACAGGTCACTCCAATAATGGTGGGAGCAGTGTCACAGCAAACATCTGCACGGACATCTGCGCTGTGGTAAGGCCTCATCTGCTACCCCAGGAGCTCCTGGAGCCGCAGGAGTCTCGGGATCAATCTCTATTCAGTGTACACTAAAAATCAACATGAGGGAGTGATTTCCCTCTAGGAGCCTCCTTCCACTCTTACTGCTTAACACCAGCTCTCCACCCTGCTGTTCCCCACTTGCCACTGTTCTTGGTGACCAAGTGCAGGAGCAGAGAGGTCAGTTTTGATCAGTGGACCAGAATAACCCTAGGCTGGAGTAAAATCCCAAAATGTGCATAGTGAAGATGTGACAAAGGTAAGAATCAGCTGCTCTGATATACTAATATTCTCCAGTTGTATCAAATAATTTGCTAAGATAGACACAGATAGCTTTATATGCTGACAGGTCTCCTGCAGCGGATGCAGGAAATGGGGATGGGTAGGTTTGCTGTGTGTCAGAAGCAAAGATTAAAAAATGAGGGCTTTCAAGAGATGAATCACTCCTATAGCTGCAAACTGTAGCTGGTAGGAAAACCAGCTGTAACGGCCGTTCTTCATCACGCATCACAGAGACTATACTTAACTGCTTGTTTAGACAGAAAGAAAACACAGATCTATCTGTATCCTCTGCAAATATAAACCAGAATGAATGCAGTTATATGGATATACATACATTTCATTTATATCCATCATTTCAGTAATCCTGTCAGGATCGGCTATAAATTATGGGAATTCTTTCCTACAAACATGTTGGAAAGTGATCAAATCAATTTTTGTGTCAATATCAGGAAGAAATAACAAGTGTGTGGACAAAGCAAAGTGAGGGCTGGCAAGGAGCACTGAAATGCCAGCTGTAATTATAAAAAGAAAAAACAATTTTCACATGCATTTCAGAGTTTAGTCACAGAGCTAAGTGCATCTTTATTCTCTGAGCTTCCCTATTATCAGGCTGTGCAACAGTGCCATGAAATTAATAGTTAAATATGGGCCTTACTCCTGACATAAATAACATTCCCACAGACAGCACTGGAAGATATGTCAGGAAAGTGTGTTTGGAACTTGACCTCTAAAACTGAATACAGTGTTGGTGGGTCGCTAATTATAATATCTCATTTAGCTACCACAGGAAGGCAGCTGAAGCAGTAAGAAGCAAAAAGAAGTCACTTGCTGCCAGATGGCTCAGTCTTCGCAGTCATTACTCACAGAAATAATATCTGTTCACACAAGAAGGCCCACAGCATTTACTGGAGTGTAATGGAAGTATTAGAGGAATTCAAGTTTCATGATAATTTTTTCTGTTTAGAAAGACAAGCTGTGACAGAGAATCAAGCTATTTCTCCAAGCACACAGTTTTTGGGGATAAATTCACCACTTTTCACTAAAGTAATCATAGAGAAATTACTTATTTCAGTGACTTTAAGAGTCCATGAGTAATTCATGGTTCAGGAAAACTAGAAAGCATCCTTTTAAACTAAATAGCCAGCTTCCAATTCATCAACAACAAAAGTTCACTAAAACAGGGGTGTTTGTTTGTTCAAATATGGTTTTAACTATTGTCAGATGTGTTTTTATATTTTGTAAGCAGTTTTCCTGACATAAGTGAAAGTTGTTACTTATGTTGGAAGTACTCAAACCTGATCTGAAGCCCACTGATATCAACAAGAATCTTTTCTCTGACTTCAGTAGCTTTCAGATTACTCCTAGAATGGATCTGAACCAGCCACCATTTCTACAGGAATAATGGGACCAATCAACCCCCCCAAACAATGGGAAAACTCTTGCTGACTTCACCAATTGTGGGATGAAGTCCATAGCTCTGGACAGAGATGAAATTCTCCTAACAAAAGCCACCACAGCCATCAGAAAGGGACTTCAGCTGACTGGCATTTCCCAAGTATGGTGGAAAGTTTGGCTGCTGATCCCTGGTTACTGTCTTGATTCTTTAGTTAGACCTGTATGTGCCTTTCAGTCAGTTGCAACCTTAAAATTTGTAGAGTTTTATTATTTAAAAACTATTTTTTTTCGAAAGAAAGGTACAATGAAAAGTACAATCTCAGAATGATGCACTCAGAAAATGAATAGGGAAGCACAAAGGAATTCAAGTTCCCTTTCTCCTCAGCAGTAGGCAAGTCTGGTCAAACTTCTTTTGCTTCCACAGAAACTGGCAAAATAACAGCTCCTCAGAAATAGAACTGTATCTGGCTATTTAGTTTCTCAACTGCCAAATACTCTCTAAGACACAGTTGGATAAGGAATGTGTCCTGTTCCCCTGTAGTACAATAATCCATCCTTCAGTAAGGTAGTTTATTTTCCATGTGAGAAGACAGTAGAAGGTCCTTCTCTACTATTTCCAAAAGAAGAGTCTGTATCAAGTTCTTCTTTGTTTTCCAATTTGTTTTGACCTATGCTAAGTAGCTCAGGCAGTTTTTCTGCAGGACAAGGCTTTGGAGTCCAACAAATGCTGTCAAGCAGTAGGATCCAGTGATCTATAGGTCCACTTTCACCCTGGCAGAGAAACAGTTGATTCTAGGTAGCGTATCTCCTGCATTATGTATATTCTAGGTAGCGTATCTCCTGTATCATACATATAAGAATTTCAGAGTTGAAAAAGGGTTTGTAAATGGCCTGAGATTCCAGGGAAGATTATCTCTGAATATAATAACACTAACAATAATCTAATAATATACAATCTGTCTTCCAGGAACAGAATTTTGGGATGAAAAGCCCTAATGAAAGTGCTCGTCTCATGTCCCTGCTATTGGCATGTACAGACACCAGCTGTTGGTATCTCTGCCCCTCTGAGTAGGGCTGCTTCAGATTCAAAGTTAAGCTGCTTCTGATGGGAAAGCAAGCAATTCATTAAAATGAAGATCTGAATTGAGACCTGTTTGATATAATACAAGGCACAAATAACAGTCCAGATATTGTGCAGAGTATGTATCAAACATAATTTCGAAACCTCATCTAACTTTTTAACACAGATAGAAATACTGAAGAATGTGAATCTTTTTGGCACATTGTTCACTGCGGTTTACTATATCCTACAGTTTATTTTCAAAAGATCAGAGGCTTCTGATATTACCCATGAAACCCCATTAGCAATGCACATACAGAAATCCACAGCACCTCAACTGCACAAACACTTGCTGAGGTTCTGTTGTTACTGATACCAAAGAAACTAAAGCAAACTAGTTGAAGCAACTGTAATTAATTAAGAAAGCATACACTCATAGGACGACTTTATTATCTTATTCATCCTAGAAAATTATGTGTATTCAATGGAACTGTAACCACAATGCTGTCATTCCATGAGCGCTAAAAGAAAATAGAGCAACCCACGAGTGCAGCAGTTTCAGTAATTACAAATTTGAGGCCCATTTCTTTCTCATTATTTTTGAATATACAAACTACTGTGCAGTAAATTTGGGTTTTAGGCATGATGTCACATTCTTGCTTCTCTTTAATAGAAAACTATCCAATTCAGTATCAGTGTAAAAGGAAAGAACAAATCCTGTTCTCTTCAGTGAGATGTGAATATC
This sequence comes from Pezoporus flaviventris, assembly GCF_033815535.1. Lineage (NCBI taxonomy): Eukaryota > Metazoa > Chordata > Aves > Psittaciformes > Psittacidae > Pezoporus > Pezoporus flaviventris. Next base: position 16,855,446 of record NW_026892595.1, read on the forward strand.
AAAATGTAATTGAAGTATTACCTGCTGAATTCATTCGAAAGAAAAGCAATTCATTAGACACAAGAACCTCTCCCTGTGCAGTAGAATGGCTGCACACTTGAAATAGGAATAGACAGGGAATGCAAAAATTACCCTTCCAGATCTTGTTCAGCTTCATTGCCCATCAGGTATTTTATTTTCTTGTTTACAGTCAAACTTACAGCAAAACATTACAGTTAGGCTGCAAACAAGAAAATTCTGCAGTAGTACAATCAGAATTCAGCAGCACTGCATTTTGTCCTGATGCCCATGTAATTGCTAGCGGAAGATACTTTATTTACACAGCTGTGATGCGTTTTATAAACAAGTCGATTCTGACTTTCTGAAAGTCATGGAGAATTTCTGCAGAGGACAGAAAAAGCAAAGCAGATGCAAGTTCCCATGTGTTTGACCTCTGGCCATGTTTACAGACAGGACCACAACTACTTTCTCTGGAAAGGGAGCAAAGTTTTATAACAAGAAGAAGCCCAACAGGTTCCCATCTCATGGCTTTATAGGCCCACAGTAATATGGCCATTCCCAAAGCAGCATGACTGATCCCCACTACCAGATGAATATAGCTGTTAATTAATTAAACATCATCTAGTACTTAAAAAAAAAAACACAATGAAAAGCAAGGCTCATTTGCAAAGCAGAGGCAGCTTCCATCATTTTTACAATGTCTTTGGTATGACAGATATTGCTGTCATCACTTCTGTTGTCAACAGAGCTCCCAAGTGGAAAAGCAAGATTTTAATCTCAAGTAGCATTTCTTTTCCTCAGATAACCACACTCTTTATCTGAAACGTTCTCTCTTCATCATGCCTTATCAATAAGGTTACATTAGACTTACCTCAGAACAGCTCATGCACAAACAATGATCTGATCTAACACAATTCCCAGTCAAATTTGTTTAGCATATTGCATTAGAGGAAAGTTTTAACTCAATCTGATAGCTGAAGGTCTTTTGGACTGCTGAGTCACACATGATTAATTCTAACAATATTTTAATTTCCTTCATGATTAGGTAACTAATGACTTGAAATGAGATTGGGTTTTCTAAACTGAATCAGAATGAGGGTGTTGGGGTTTTTTTATGAATTAATTATAATTGATTTATGAAGTGGCACTCTCTAGGGGCCTGACTTCGCAGTGCTTACTGATGAGGCTAAATTCCCACTGAAAACGAAGAGCAATTTTCCTCAATAAGCATTGAAAGATCTGCCCTTAAGACTTAGAAGGTATAACTAGTGATACCTTTTAAGCCACTCTTAGGACTACAATTACAAACACTCCAGAGCTGTAATCCTAAAAATACATTCTGCTAAGAACTACAGCAGAATTTCTGAGTAATGTGTACATGTAGTTTTCCCAAGAATTTTATATCTTCCCATGAATACAGTATTTTACTAGCAAAATAAACACAGGAAACTTTAGTTGGAAATATGTGGGCAGAATACTCCTAAAGTCTTCACCATATCACCTGTGGATACTCAATGCAGATGCAATTCATTTATCTCCATAATACCTGTTCCTCTTAATCTTTTTCTTCTATCTCTTGGTGAGCTCTCACAATCAAGATTAAGCAGCTGACTGCCTTTACAAGTCTAGGAAGGGATTCAAAGTCACACCAATGCAGTGTACTGGTGTTTTCTTAACTAATTTCTTCCCATTATTAAATAAAGCTATTTGTTTTTACCTAGAGCAAATGGAAAATTGCTACTTTTTCCAACAACAGAATTTTAAAAACTTCAGTTTTCTTCTTGCAATTATGTATTTTGTGACTTTTTCTTTTTCTTTTTTTTTTTTTTAATTTAATTAAGGAATTGGCCTTTCAAGGTCCTCTTTTTTATAGACTTTGCAAGAAGCAAGTCTCTCAGAAATGAACAAGTTTTAGAACAATTTTGCTGAGATAATTCCACAGCGCTTTTCACAGCAATCTGGCAAGCATTTTTGATAAAAAAGCTCCTAAAAAGAATTGGCTGTACTTTTAACACTCCAATTTGAGAACAACCTTAAAAGGCCATTCATCAGCTATTAGCGCATCTTCATTTTTTTGAACCAGCTGTTGTATTAAATCTGCACATGAGTTATAGCACCTGTCATCTTCTGATGTCATGAGGTCGCTATGTAAGTATTTGAATGTACTTTCCTCCATTGGCATCAGCAGGTGTTGAATCAACCATGCAGCATCAGTCCTGTGAGAGCTGCCGTTCAGCATACTAAGAATGACCCCTGATGACTGAACACAACTTTGGTTTCAGTCTCAAAGCTTTAAGAGATTTCAGCTTTCATAGTATTTTGCAGGGAAAGAAACAGTATTTGCACTGACATTTCATAAAGTTATCTCAAGGAGTTTTAGGAAAAAAATGGAATATCTACTAATTCTCTGCAAAAAGCAATTACTTCAACAGTAATGTTGAAAACAAAAATAGGATACGGAGGTATCTGCCTACTCAGCTGAAGTGGGAAAGCACCTGAAGCTGGAAAAGACTGATTTCCTGAACTGTCAGTACTTTGTGTAAAATCAAGCATCTTCTAGAAGCATCTACAAAGAATGAACATTATTCCTCGTGGTCATTGTGTAGCCAAGTATTTCTCCATTATTTTTGGAAAAATACAGTCATTACTGTTTATTTCTACAGAAATACACATCACATACTAAACAGATGTGCAACCACTGCTAAGGTAATCATTTTATTATGATGTTACAGTCTCAAAACCAGTAGCATATTGAAAAGAAATGATTTTATACTCTGTGATAAATAGAATCTGATCAAAAATATAATCTGGAAAACCCTCTACAATATATCAGAATCTGCAAAGATGTGTCCACAAAAGACTCAGTTTTATTATGTTGCTCTCCTCCTTTTTGAAGCATCTCTGAAGATATGTCAGAATCCTTTATTGCATCCCTCTGGATGATGCTGACTGATTGCTGCCTTGCAGCAAGCGATGCACACACATAGAAAAATCTTTTGTCTCTTTGCTTGTGGAAGAAATAAATTTATTTTTATGCTCTTTTCCCTAACAGATCAGAGACTATCCCCAAATAAAACAGGTCATCAAGGAGGAAAGGCCGGCTAAAGCAACTGCTTCAAGCCAGATTTTACTAGTTTTCCATGTTAAATTAGCAGCATCATCTTCTGTTTGAAGCCAGTGGCACTTGCACATATGGCCACTGCTCAGTAAGTGGTCTAGAAAAAGCGTGAGTTCTGCAGGCTCGACCTCGCGTGCCTGCATTAACCACAGCTCCCCAGCCTCCAACCATGCCACCAAAGAGTAAAGGCAGAGTGAACCACAGCACTGAGAACACCAGAGTTGACCTTTCCTACATATGCTGAGATCTCCCATCACTAACTTGGACTGAATAAGGAGTTCTAGTGGTGAGCCTGCTATCTCACTGCAGCTGAAGATTCACATAGCTGAACTTCATCTACCATCCAGTTTGTGACAGTGACAGGACTTTGCTGGCTGGTTTCTCCACACGAACATAAAGTTGCACAGTCCACTGTAGCTGGCAAATGTCACTTGCCCCAAGCTGCTTGTCTTGCAAGTGTGATAACGCTTCCCTGTCTGTGACACGGGACTGAGCTGAGACCTTGGGAATCAGATGCAAAATCTGCTAGAGGGCACTGTAATGATTCACACTCTCTAAACTAGACCACAAATTCACCAGATGGTGACACATCTTCCCATTAAAAAAACACTTGTCCGAAGTATCTATGTCACACTGATGAATTCCCAGACAAACCCTTACTGAGAGGAATAGCTGTTTTCTTGGCCAACACGTCAGGTCCAACACATCAGGTATTGAACCAGGGACAGTCAAGGCCAAGAATATAAACACAAGTTGAAAATGCATCCTGAGTAGGAAATGGTGTAAAAATTACCGCCTGGCACAGGGTGACCTCTACAAACACCCTTGCCAGAAAAGCATTTAAGAAACTCTGAAGATGGTCCTACTTAGAAGTCATACAGATTGAGGAAGCTTGTTTCACACCCACAGTTTCTCCCCAAAGAAACATTATTGTGCTTTCTGTCACAAGGTGAAAGCAGGCCTCCATTAGCTAGATGTCTCCTTTGCTTAGGTTCCATGTGATTTAGATATTATTCTGAGTACTGACATTTAAAATCTACAGTGTGAGTTGTGTTTTAATATTCCAAACATTGAGGGAATAGGTATGAGTCTGTGTAATCCAAATGTTAATTTGGTTTTCTGAAGAGCACCAGGATGAATTCTTATCAGCACTTCTGCATTAGCTTCTGAGCTGAGTTTTAATACCATATGTGAAGATGAAAGAGTTGATCAAATGTAGAAACTACCAGCTGATTTAGAAGGTCAGTATTACAGTGAATAAGTTGCCTAAGAACAGATTTCCATTTTCAACCTTGTGTTGGCCTGCAAAATTAGATCTCAGTCCAAGCACGAATAAAGCGTGTTCTCCCAGAAGACTCTAGTCTGATTGTTGAGTGAAGCTGGCGGAACAGCAGGATTTCTGATTTGTGAAGAAGTTTTTTGGGGAAGCAGGGAATGATATTTGGTTTTACTCTGAATCAGACCAAAAATGTTATTTTTATTTTTCATTTTTTCGATTTCCCATGAGCTGGAAACTGAGAGAGTATTTCATTCAGACAGCCCCAGCACGTGAAACTTCCTCCAGGAAATAACTTCGCTGCACCCAGCAGCTGCTGGGTGAAATCAACATTCTTGGTACTTTCACGCTTCTTAATCATCCACCAAGGCTGCCAGGGCTTGCCACTCCACAGCTCTGCCTCCCTGCTCCTGCCCCAGCAGCGACAGCCCAGATCCCCCAGCACACAGCAGCTGGTCCCATACCCCCGTTTCCCACAAGCGCGCCCAGGGCTTTCAAGCTCCACTCCATGGAGACTGCCCCTGCTGTGCCTTTCGGTTCTCAGCTCTAGGGGAGAAAGATGGGGAGCCCTGGGGCACGTGGCTGCCTCAGGGCCTCAGCTTTTGGGAGCCCTGGTCCACCTCTGCTGGGTCAGGTGCTCCAGTACATCTCACTGAACATTTATTTAACGTGTTTGCAGAGAAACATTTCCTATCCAGTGAAAAAGCATTAGTTCCCAGGTCTCTCACATACACAGGTTGCTCCCACTAAGAATATAAAGTAAGAGAAACCATAGTGGCACACTCTGTCTCGTACCCTCTCAGTTTCATCATGGTCTCATTTTCCCCGAAGGCAGGTATCTATATGGTCATGAGGAGCAGAAACGGGTCCTTCTCATTATTGTCACCTTAGCAGTGATGCAGACCTCCACTAAAGGCAATAGATTTTCTGTGCAGGATTCCAGGACACGATTTATTCCAGCATGAAAAAATCGGCTTTCATAAGTTAGTGACAAAAATCCTATCAGTACAGTCCTTGATTTAGAATCACAGAGTGGTGTATTTCATCGGGTATTTAATACTGAGTTCAGATTAATATTAGCAAGATGCACTTAAAAAACCTGGATTTACATATGCCAATGTAAAACAATACTACAATTATTATTTTCTAAAGTAAATCCTACAAAATAGAAAATTATTAACGAAACTTCTGAATGAGCACAATGTAAAACATTCAAGGTACTGAGATTACATTTATGCTACTAGTCTGAATGTGTCCAAAAGAGTTTTCTAGCTCTAAGGCATAAAATAGCCAGCATACATACTATTGAACTCTTTGAAAACAGGGTATCCACATCCCATCTGCCTATTGTGCACATCCCTGGCCAATGCTAGTTCCCAGACTGCACACAGAGGTCCTTGGGAGAGCTCTAAATTGGTGGAGGACAAGAGTGTGCCAGAGGCAGTTCCAACAATTTTGAAGCATAAAGATATTGCAGTGATCAGGAACTTAGTCTGAGATGTATCCACACTTAGAAGCTCTCAGTTACTTAACTGTCAGAACTGTTTAAAACACAATTACTGTACAAATAAATCAAGTATACAGTCTCTTTATCATATCAGAAAACCACTGGAGTGTGGTATTGATAATCTGTGTGATTTACTGATGAGGATGAGCCAAATGGGAGCATTAGTTAGATATGGCATGTTGACTACGAGCTTGCATTTTAGCCTTTCAAGATTTTTCTGCCCTCTAAGGGCAATTACACACAAAATACTAGATAGACATTAGAATGACAGTGGGCCATGAATGTGTCTTCAAGATTTTTCCAAGGCAAAATAGTTATTTTACTGGAATGTTTTCATTTTCCATTGGGAAATACCACAATTCCATTACGAAAATCTGAACACTTTTTTTTTTTTCTTTCTTTTTTTTTTGTGGCAGACGTAGGGGAAAGAAGTATCATATTATTTCTGCTGTTAAACTAAGAGGACATATTTTTGTCTGATTCCTTTGACAATTTCCTGTAGCTGCCTGAGCTGTTCTAGTCTCATGTGAGCTGAGTTCACATTTCCCTCTCCATATTTTCCTCTATGAACTAATACCATTCAAAAAATCCTTGAAAAATTTAGCTGGGAAAATGAAAATATTTTACATCTGCCTATTGCTGACATTCCTGATTTGGGATCCTTTCGAACTTTTTGTTCCATATAAACTTCTGGTTGTATTCTAAACTAACATTTTCCACTACAGAAACTGACTGTTCAACAGCCTTCTCACCCCATTTTTCTTCTTTCTCTGATGAAACAAAAAAAGGAAATTAAGACTTCTCAAATCTATTGATTCTATTATGACACTGTACATTGCTTGAAATTATGATTTCTGTTACACCTATGGCACTTCAGAAAAGTCGATGATACAGTTCATGTTTTCAGCACAAGTGATTTTTCTCTTTTGATAACATCAATACTGTTATATCACCTATAAATAGTACAGAAGCTTCTGCAAAATTTTCCCCTATAATGCACATATCATTAGGAGGAAGGCAAGAAGGCATCAGAATGGACAAAGGTCATCAAATTTTATTCACAGAAAGTAAACAATCTTTTAAGCACATGGTAACAAGTCTCTTTTTACCATAAGATATAACTGACAGACTTGATATAAAGAAATCTGCAATCTGGACATCCATAAATCCATGGGTCCAGATGGGATGCACCCGCGGGTGCTGAGGGAACTGGCGGAAGTCATTGCTAGACCACTCTCCATCATCTTTACCAAGTCTTGGGAAATGGGAGAGGTGCCTGAGGACTGGAGGAAAGCAAATGTCACTCCAGTCTTCAAAAAGGGCAAGAAGGAGGACCCGGGTAACTATAGACCGGTCAGCCTCACCTCCATCCCTGGGAAAGTGATGGAACACCTTATCCTTGGTGCCATCTTAAGGCATATCAAGGATAAGAGGGTTATGAAGGGCAGTCAACATGGCTTCACCAAGGGGAAATCATGTTTGACCAATCTCTTAGCCTTTTATGAGGAAATAACACGGTGGATGGATGATGGCAGAGCGGTGGATGTGGTCTACCTTGACTTCAGCAAAGCATTTGACACAGTCTCCCACAGCATCCTCGCAGCTAAATTGAGGAAGTGTGGTCTGGATGATCAGGTAGTGAGGCGGACTGTGAACTGGCTGAAGGAGAGAAGCCAGAGAGTTGTAGTCTGTGGGGCAGAGTCTAGTTGGAGGCCTGTAACTAGTGGAGTGCCTCAAGGGTCAGTACTGGGACCGGTATTATTTAATATATTCATCAACGATTTAGATGAGGGAATTGAGTGTACTATCAGCAAGTTTGCTGATGACACTAAGCTGGGAGGAGTGGCTGACACGCCAGAAGGCTGTGCTGCCATCCAGCGAGACCTGGACAGGCTGGAGAGTTGGGCGGGGAGTAACTTGATGAAATATAACAAGGGAAAGTGTAGAGTCCTGCATCCGGGCAGGAACAACCCCAGGTTCCAGTATAGGTTGGGAAGCGACCTGTTAGAGAGCAGTGTAGGGGAGAGGAACCTGGGGGTCCTAGTGGACGACAGGATGACCGTGAGCCAACACTGTGCCCTTGTGGCCAAGAAGGCCAATGGCATCCTGGGGTGTCTTAGAAGGGGGGTGGTTAGTAGGTCGAGAGAGGTCATCCTTCCCCTCTACTCTGCCCTGGTGAGACCGCATCTGGAATATTGTGTCCAGTTCTGGGCCCCTCAGTTCAAGAAGGACAGGGAGCTGCTGGAGAGAGTCCAGCGCAGGGCAACTAAGATGATTAAGGGAGTGGAGCATCTCCCTTATGAGGAAAGACTGAGGGAGCTGGGTCTCTATAGTTTAGAGGAGACTGAGGGGTGACCTTATTAGTGTATATAAATATATAAAGGGGGAGTGTCACGAGGATGGAGCCAGGCTCTACTCAGTGGCAAACAATGATAGGTCAAGGGGTAATGGGTAAAAACTGGAACACAAGAGGTTCCACTTAAACTTGAGAAGAAACTTCTTCTCAGTGAGGGTGACGGAACACTGGAACAGGCTGCCCAGGGAGGTTGTGGAGTCTCCTTCCCTGGAGACATTCAAAACCCGCCTGGACACATTCCTGTGTAACCTTATCTAGGTGTTCCTGCTCCGGCAGGGGGATTGGACTAGATGATCTTTTGAGGTCCCTTCCAATCTCTAGCATACTGTGAAATGATTTATGGGAAGTGCTAAAGCAAGTCAAGAGGAAAATCTAAATCATGTTACTCTTAATCCCAATCTGATAAACTGTCATCCAGTATACTCATTTACGTCTATTTAAGCACAAAGAGGTCTTATGGAAGATAAATTAACCAGCTCTGCACACTTAGCTACTCCTTAATGACAACTTTTAGGCTTTTATTGGACCCTAGGACACATGCAATTCATCAAATTCTGTTTTTTCCTATGCAGTTTTACAAGGCCACAAGCACAAACCTGCTCAGAAGCCTTTTTGTCTGTTCTGTCTGTAATTCATATATAAAAAAGATGGAAAAAAAATCTTTCACCATGGTAAATTCAGCAAATTTCTCTTATTAAGATACGTTCATTTCACTGGGACCAATATGTACAGTGCAAATTTTACAATACCTGCAGACCCTTTCAGTATTCTTGTCAGAGCAACATATATAATTACATAATAAAAATCATGAAGATGATGACAGACGCAAGCTTTACACTAGGAATACTCTTTAGAGAAGTTTAAGCCACAGGCCCTCCTTTTACTCCAAGAATACTACAGTCAGTACAAAATGTTAAAGATTTTTATAACCTGTTCCCTAAAGAATCTTCTTAAAACCAGTGTGTTAGATATTCTGAAACTATTAATTTTGCCTTCCTGTTTTTTAGACTCTCTTACTGTTTTTACACTCTCACTACATACCCTACAATGGGGTTTTAGAAAACTATTGCCACATTTTGCTAATGCCATTTCAAAAAATTAGTTTGTAATTAATCACCCAGTCCAACCTGAATGTAAATGCTACTACAGAGAAATCTCTATCATCGTAATCAAAATAACTTTAACATGCAGAGTTTAATGACAGGAGAAAATAGTTCTTATTATCAAACTGAAAATGAAGAATTCAGTCAAACTAGCACCAAGTGTAACTGTAATCCTAAACATGATGACTGCTTCTTCAGACAGTTGTGTACAGAACTGCATAGCCTAGACCATTGCTCCTCTGTAAGTCATCATTTCTGGGCAAAACACAGTATTTTTTTTAATATATCCATTACACTAGTAGCCAGTATTATATCCCAACATTAAACATTCTTACATAGTCCTGATCTGAAATCCTAAACTACTTACCCCTTAATTATTCTATCACATAATATTCACCTATTAGGAAGTTAATAAGTTGTTTTAAGACTGTGTTTTTATACACAATCAAAAGGAAGTTATGGATAATATTACATGGTTTCATTCAAATTTTACTGATTCTAAGCTGAGATATGTTCAAGCTTCCACTTCTGAATAGAAAGTTTTTTGTTTCAAATGCTGTCACATTTAAATAGTACAGAAACATGATTAATGAAATAACTTTGTAGGAACATTTCCAAAAAAAGAATTCACTCAAAATCCAGATATGACAAAAGTCACAACAACATTATTCTCTTAAGATTACTTTTTTTTGTGGTAAGAATTATCATCAGAGTTATGCCCTTACAAATGTGAGGGCACAGGTTATAAGAAGTTTACAAAAGCCAATGAAATCTTCTATTTTTGTTATTTTGATTAAAACTGATCCTTAAGAGACCGCTATGAATTTGTTCTGTAATTAGACTGTAGTAACCAGCAAATACTGTGAGTTTGTCATGATTCATGCAAGAAGAGTATAAAGCAGGATAGATGCAATACAATGCTTTAGAAAAGAGCTAACAAGAGAATAAAGGGAAAAGAGACTAGGAGAGTGACTGGAGTCAAGAAAATACGTACTACACAGGGAGATGAGGAATGCATGGAATGAAGAGGAAATAGTTGGAACTAGATGATCTCTAAGGTCCCTTCCAACCCAAACCATTCTATGATTCTATGACATAGGCATACACTGAATATAACATACCGGCAGGCATGACAACATAGAAAGAGGTACCATGTTATACAGAAATACACTCAAATTAGAGATCATCTGGTCATATGGAAGGCAACCTCATCATACACATCCCTTAATTTCTTAATAATAAAAGTATTTCATAAATAAAAAAAAAGACAGCTATGTTAGAGCTGCATCAGAGTCCCTAGTCAAGATTTGGTGCAAGACCTGAACTGGCTTGCTCTCTTGGCCAGCAAAGGATCACTAAGGCTCAAGACTTTACAGCCAGATCAATTTGAGGACATCTTTGTCACAAGAGACAGTTTTCTCTGGTAGATAACAAAATTTAGCCCTTTGTATGTAAGCAGAGCGCTCCAAACTTACACTGAAAGATGGTGTCAGAAAAGCTGACTAGGAGAGACTAATTATGACTTCTACAAGTTTTACTAACATGAAACTCAAAAAGTACTTTTTGTACAGCTGTGTATCATTTGAACACAACTGTGAAGTGATCTAGTAGTGTCCATGTCGTTTCTAATTGAAATTTTGATGTGAACAGCTTGTCATTAAGACTAGATTAGAACTCATCAAAACAGGTGCCAGAAATACATCAGAACTTCCTTCTGATCAGGGACCAGATTGTCTCTTACTGCTGCAGTGGCTGAATGATCAAGAAGTACAAGCAGTAATATGGTGGTAAAGGAATAGATGTCTTGACATAACTCAAAACCAAAGCAAAGCAGGGGAACCACTACCCTTCCCCCATTGCAGCCACAACAGCCACTGCCTGGAGATTGAAAAAGGCCTTTTTTCAGCACACAATTTAAAGAGGCACTTTTGATTTCAGGCTATTAAACCCTAATAATTTTATTTCCCCCCCCCCCCCTCAGCAATTTTAACAAAATGAGTTTGCACAGATCATCCCTTTCCATGTCTAACCTGAAATAACAACTTCCTTCCCCTTCACAACTTCACAGACCTCATTTCTGAAATCTGAGATCCACCTTCCTACCATGGTTGCAATATCAAAAACCTGCTCCTCCTCAGAATTCTGTTTTACCCTACATCACTTGTTCACATGGAAAGAGCTAATACGAGGAAATAATGCAATTTTAGCTGACTTTAATGTGACTTTGCAGCTGGAAACAAGGGCAGCTTGTTCCATAATGCTACCCAGTACTCCATCATGGACACCAGATAGGAAAGTATTGGTACAGCTTTAAATAACTTTCTACATCCAGACATGCAGTCCAGGAAGTTTTGCCATCTCCAGAGCTCCAATCAGGCTCCACATGTGTCCTGGGTTCAGCAGTAGCAGTCATTTTTCTCCTTCTTAGTAGCTGGTGCAGTGCTGTGGTTTTGACTTTCAGCCTGAGAACAGTGCTGATAACACCAATGGTTTTAGCTATTGCTCAGTAATGTTTACTCTGACCAAGGACTTTCTGAGTCTCATGCTCTGCCAGGGAGGAGGGGAAGCCGGGAGGAAGTAGAGACAGGACACCTGACCCAAACTATCCAAAGAGGTATTCCATACCACAGCATGTCATGCCCGCTATATAAACTGGGGGCAGTTACCTGGAAGGGTTAGATCTCTGCTAGGGTCAGGCCAGGTATTGGTCAGCAGGTGGTGAGTGGTTGTATTCTCTTCCCTTGTTATTTCCCTTATCATTACTATTATTGGTTGTAGCAGCAGTGGTTTGTGTTATACCTTAGTTACTGGACTGCTCTTATCTCAACCCGTGGAGTTACATTCTTTCGATTCTCCTCCCCAACCATCCGGGAGCATGGGGAGGAAGGGGATGGAGTGAGTGAGTGGCTGTGTGGTTCTGGGTTGCTCGCTGGGCTTAAACCATGACAACATGCCATGTAGTTTTAGTTGTAACAGCTCCCTCACACTCAGATGTTAAGAAGGAGCTCCCACATCCGAGGCGGAGCCATCCCCAGCCAGAGTGAGCAGTAGGAGGTATTGCAGGCCATCCATCCGTGGTGATGCAAGGAGATGCAGGAAACAAGAAAACTTAACAAGAGTCATGCACTTAACTATTTACTAAAAAGAATAAAAATAATCTGTTCACAGTTATTCACAATAAAAGGCACATCCAATATTTTCAGTGTGCAGTTGTCTTAATGATAACTTTAAAGTGTCCAAACTTTAAGCTCCTTTTCACTTAATCTGAGAAACAACGCAGAGGGCTTTTTTCATGGGGTCAGGGGGTTTATAGCTGCATTTCTCAACCTATGTTAAACAAGGGACGTCCTTACTCTTTCGAAAAAAATTAGTGTAGGTCATGTGGGAAAAAATACTTTTCACTTCTGTGAAAATCAGCTGGAATTTTTGCACATTTAGGCATTTCCCAATTGGTTTGCTTTGTGTGTGTGGGACTCTGGTATAGGGTTTGCTGTTTTTTTTCACACATCACCTCTACAGTCTCAGAGACAACAAGTTGCCTGATAAACAGTGGACTGTAGGCGTCAAATAATTTAGCAAACACAAAAGCAGTTATAAACTCACACAACGACTTTTGCAATGTAATATGCATACATACAACATGTAAATTACTCTTAACCAGTCAAGCTAGCTAGGACATTCAAAGATGTCTTTGCAGATGACTCCCAATGCTAAGCTGAGAAGTACAAAAAGCCAAAGCATCATAAAAAAAAAATGTGCTGGAAGGATCATTTCTGTTTCTTTGGTGTTTCTATTATTTTATTTATTTCAAACATTTAGAAAACTTCTCACATTAGTCATAGTGTGAACATGGCAAGTCCTTCAGTTACAAGCCCTAAAAATGCTGACATTTACTATCCATGTTTTCTGCTGTTCAGCAAACTTACCTGTGCAAGTTTAAAACTACTTGCTGACTGCTAGAAATGCACACAATAGAAAGTCATCTTGTTTGATTACTATTTTGAAATCATTCATTTTCCTTCTAATACAGGTCAGTGCCCGCCAATTTTCCATACCCTGGAGAAAGTCTACATTAAGCCCAACACTAACTTTAGTGAGATTTGTCGTTCCATCATATAAGCAGACTCCGTTCCCCAGCTGATTGGGGTACCTTCAACATCATGGGAGTGCAAAGCACTCTGTACATCTGAGATGTAGCCATTTACACTTAAGTGCAGGGAGTAGCTTTAATCTGACAGAGGGGAGATTTAGATTAGACATTACGAAAAAATTCTTTACTATGAGGGTGGTGAGGCACTGGCACAGGGTGCCCAGAGAAGCTGTGGATGCCCTAGCAGCGCTCAAGGCCAGGCTGGATGTGGCTTGGAGCAGCCAGGTCTAGTGGAAGGTGTCCCTGCCCATGGCAGGAGGGGTTAAAACTAGATGATCTTTAAGGTCCCTTCCAAACCAAACCATTCTAGGATTAGAAATACAGTAAAGTTCATTGGTGAACTTTGTGATTTAACTGCCATGCAACTAAACTGAAACCAGAGATTAGGGAAAGACTGGCATTATGAACTGTTTCTGCCCCTTGGCAGACATGCATGTTCTAATTCTGGTGACAATAAGTCCCAGAGAAGTTTCAGGAAACTCCTCTGTGTGAAGCTGAGCAAACAAAGCTAACCATATAACCCAATTTTAGCAGAATATGCAGTCATATTTCAAGCTTGTATTACTGCACAGTAAAGCTAAAGAGCATATTAACTTCTCTCTGGTGACCCTAATTTTATTTTCAACTGCTTTTCCCCATTTGAAATTTGCAATTCAATGCAATCAATTTCGCTTTGGTTAAACACTTTAATGTGCTCTAATAAAAACAGGCAATTGATATTCTAATTCTGTGTATTGAAACTAGCACTGTATTATGAACACATGACAAAATATAGCAAGCACTATGGCAGTTACATAGAGCAAGTTTCTTCCTCAGTTGTTTGTATGAGATATAATACCAGCCTATAAGGCCTTTTAGATTTCAAAGGGCTATAAGGTACTTTACACCTTTAAATACCAAATTATCTTAATTTCTATCTACTGTTTCTGAGTTGCATCAGGGTATATTTTACACTTCACAGCAGTACCACATGATAATTTAGGACTAGTCTTGCAAATATTTTTTGTGCGTGAATCAACTGGGAGCACTCAAATACAGGACATATTTCACTGGGCCAGGATCTAGGAGAGAAGAGAAAGAAATTCAGACTGCAATTCACATTTTAGTGACACTGCATAGAGAGAGCATATATAGAGGTAGGATGTAATTACAAGAGATGGCTTTTATAATTTCTCATAAAGTCTTTTCTGATAGTCTCAAAAACTTCCTGCTCTCTACTGAATGGAACAGAGGATATCAGGGGAGGAATCAAACATCTTGCAAGTTTTTGTTGTGTGTTCCCTTGCTGGGAATTATTTTTAGACAACATAGTTGCCACCAGTAACCTCATAAAGAAATAAACAGAATAACCAAGCAGTGTCCTTAATTACCATTGACTAATGATCAGAATCTTACTTTTAATGGCTCTCTGTATTTAGTCATCAAACACCCCTGCAGTACTCTTTCATTACTGATTCTGCGTAAAGACTACCATCTAAGGAACCACCCATTACACTCCTTCATCCTTTGCAGACTTTCCAGAATGATTTCAAGGATCCTGAAGCCAACAGAGTGTTGAAATCTGATGAAATCATCATTTGACACATCAGGCGTCAAATCAGCTCAGCGCTTTACCTTTTCAGGCTTGACCTGAGGCATAACTTTCATTAATGGCAGTGGTAATTCTGCTTGTAAAAAGTGAAAGGCTGAAGAAGCTTGGAGCACTACAGTGCCCAAAGCAAAAAGGGAACAGTGTATACCTATCACTTACTGCACTGGGATAAGTCCCCACATCTGTGTGTTTCAAGCGTCTAGAGCTTGACTGCCGCTCTAATTTTCCAGACAAATTTTCTGATGCATACCTTTAGCCTCAGAAACAATGACAGCTCATGCAAAGTTTGAATTGAAATATATTTACTGCTGGCGGGTTTTGTTTGGTTTTTCTTTGTATTTTTTTCCAAGCAGATAATCATATTCAAGACAAAGCTATTTTGCATTACATTATCAAATGTGAGCAGGATCACCTTCAGAAGGATTAACAGATTTGCATTGATGAAATATTGCAACACACAAGACATAATTATTGGTCTTAGAGCTGCTACATCTCTCCCTTACATGTGCTACCTACTAGCACTGATTTAATCAAAGATCAGATCAATTATCTCACAGAAAGCCAGCCCTGTTTGAGAATCAATTATCCGTATGTGTTTTTTATACTATTATTATTTTAATCTTTCTTGATAAATTAGGTGCTATTAAACTTGGACAAATATTTTTACAAATCATTTAGAAGGCAGGCAACGATAACAATGTTGAAATACTGCCACAGAAATGACCTCATTTACCTCTGTCTGTTTGTGGTTAAATAGTTTTAAGTGGGTTTAGCATATGTGTTGCCAATCTGGTAGATACAGTTTTAGAAAATGTAATAAACAGATGCACATGGCACAAAGTACGGGAGGTTGCATTTTAAACTGCTCAGTTCTTTTATTAATTTAGACATTCTGTAATTCCTGGTTGATAAATCAATAATAAAACCAATAATTTCCTTTCAGAATTACCCATTTTGGGTATGGTAGTGAGTTATTAAGCACTTGCCTGACCAGCTACAACTGCTAGCATTAGCAGTGATTTCAGCTGAAGGACAACTAGATCCAGAGGGCACACACAAATATCAAGTCAGGTATATAAGTAGGAATCACATAAAGCATGCCTAAAACAAAGATCATGACATACCTAATTTGGTCTAGCTAGCAAATTGTTACCCAGACTGCTTCACATTATGAAAACAAACATGCACTAGCTCAAGTAAATATTTGTTCTTCAAATGATGCATTGCTCTGCAAGTGCACCATCAATAGCTCTCCTTCACAAGCCAAGACCACACTGTTGTCTGTAACAAGGCAAAGCAGCTAAAGGATGCTTCAAATTGCTAGGTTCAAAAGCAAAATGAAGGATAAAATATTGATTATAAAGCAGATGCTACTACACTCATGAAGTTTGCTTTCTTTTACAAGGTTTGCATTTTAAGGGATATAAAGCAGGAGACAAATCTAGGGGACATTGACAAACAGGCAAAATAGAAACAAACCCAATAAGGTACCATTTACCCAAGCACAAATCCAATAATCCAACCACAAACCTATCTAGGGGATCACCAAATACAGATGTGTTTCTAAAGAAACATTATCATCAAGCAGAAAGGATAAAAGGAAAAACCAGTCAGTGAGGAACACAGTTCTTTCTTCCTGTCAGCTTATCCAGTGCAGTTATTTACTGCAACTGCTTTCAGGACTCACTCTCCAGAATTTAGCTGTCTAGAGAGACTTTTTGCCATGACACATCTTAAAGACCCATACCTATTCAGCCCATCCTCCCTTAAATTCATCACCTTATAATTATTTTTTCTGGATCCTTTTAAGAATTACTTTCTTGCTTCAAACTTGCCATGTACTTGCCCCAGTCTGTCTTCTGGATCTCTTCTGTATTTCTTCTCTTAATATTAGGACTTCTTTTCAACTCGCTTTTGCTAGTATCTAGTAATAAGATCTCTGCTATGTCGTCTTTATTCATACTGGCTGATACTCTGACACATACTGTGTCAAAAGCCTACTTGGTTCATCCTACTGTCTCTTTTCCTCCTCTCTCATCTTTTGGCTTTACTCACATTTCTGTTTTCAAAGTTCATCTATAAAAACCTTTTCCTTCCTGATTACAGTTCCTAATTTCATTCAGTGCCTGACATAATTTCTTAATTAATCTGTAACTATATAATTAAACTTTGTCACATTTTCTGAAACATCTGGCAGGAAAGAAGCACTCCAAATAAACCTGTAGTATTATAGAACAGGTCGCTATTAGCTACAGCCTATCATCCTAAACTAGCTCCGTATCTATCAACACTGACTATATCTTTCGCTTGGACTAGCTGGTAAATCCCCTGGGACTAGAACAATGTTTTGGTTTTGTGTTTGAAGAGCCCTGAAGAGTAGTCTCCAACTACTCTGAGACTGACCATAGTATAACTTAAAGAGACTGTAATAATAGATAAGGATAAAGGTTTCCTGTAGCATTTGACAATATTAATAATGCACTGAGGCGCTTCAAAAACTGTTCCTTTCTTCAAACTGGACCTTAGTTTGACTAAATATGTGTGGTCTCAGTCCTACAGACCACTTACTAGCACAGCAATGAAGTGTACCTTTTACTGGAAAGTAAAAAAAACTCCCCTCCATGCCCCCCTTCAGGTATCTGCTTGGCAGTGTTTGGTCCTGCCGACCTCTTAACTAAATCTCAGAGACAGCTGCACCACACAAAGGCTTGAAACATCCCTGGGGGTTCCTGTGCCAGCACAGCTCTCCATGCTTGCACATTAACCTGTGACAGATGAGCTGACTAGGCTGCTCATCTTTTAAGCAATTGCCACAGAGCTGGAGTTAGCATTACAGACAATCCTTGTTACCAGACACCTACTGCTTTAACATCAACAATGAAGATGAGTCAGTAAAGCAACTTCAGAGCATCAGTGAGCAAGTGCTGAGACAAATATGTCTGTCTGCTGTGATGGTGTATGCCGTGACACGTAAGAGAGCACTGCCCCAGGGTGTTCTTTGCATTATTCTCTCTTTCCCCCAAAATGCGTATCTCAAATATTGACACTCCACCCCTGCTGTAAAACTGAAAGAAGGAATTTTGCCCTTTCAATTTCCTCCAGTATCTTGCTTATTTTAGAAGACTTTAGCTTTCTATCCAAGTCTGAAACTTTGTTTGTTGGGGTCTTTCCTCTGATGCCAGTAATACAGCTCCTCTGAGCTTTTTCCAAACAGCAGCAGCAGTTTTATAACTTGGCATGATTTATACACTGCCACTCACACTCTGAAGGGTAGGTAGAAGACTCTCGTACAGATTTCAGTCTGGTACAACCTGGGAAAGTTATGGTTGGCAGAAGATAAACTGAGATGATCTGCCTGCAGACTCAGGAAGATGACTTTGCAGCTCACATTTGGCTAGAAGACTATTCTTGTAATCCTCAGACATTCATTTAATTTGGTACTGCTTCTGACATTACCACCAGGAAGAGTTTCCACATAGTCTTGCTGTAAAAGGGATTTTCATAGCCCTGGAAATATTCTTTCAATTTGGGGGAATTCTGTCTCTGTAATTGCAGATTCTCTCAGACAGAGTAGGCAAGAACAGAAGAAGTTATACAGATGGACTCTTTGATCGGTCTGTATGTGAGAAGCATAACACTGAGCAAGCATGCATAGAGAGTATTAAAAAAGCTGTATGCCCTTAAAACAACATCCTCAACACAATTTGGGATGAAATATGCATTCAGAATATATTTTCACTTGAATAACAGAAGGAATGAAAAGAGGTCAGTATCTCAACCTCACTCTCACTTTTTTAAACTTTACTTCCCAGAGTGAGCTGACAATCTGATGCAAATTAACTGGATAATTGACTTGTTATGGTACTAGGACTTGGAGATATAATATGATCCATTGCAGATAAATGAAGGATAGTATGGTATCTTTATCCCCACAGTAATTCAGAAACTTCAGAGCAGTCAACTGCATAAAATGCTTTGAAAACTCACAGCCTCTGTTCCACTTGATGCATATCTGCTACTCCTATGCTGGTGCAAAGAGGGCTTTAGAACTAGTGTGACTTGCTCAGCTACCAAGTATGTTTATTTCAGATCTTGTATGATTAGACAGCGGCTGTGATTTTTTGGGGGCTGTTTCCAGCCACAGTGAACTGGAGCAGACTTCTGCCACTTTTCTCCTCCAAGGAAGGTGAACCTGCAGGCAGACCAGGAGGCGGCTGTTCAATCTGAAGAACAGATGATCCACCAAATACTTCAAGCATATTTGTTTTCCACCTACAGTGAGTCTGTGAATTACCTATGTGCATCCAGATGGGGCACTGGTTTAAGTGAATGGAAAGCTGGTATCCTGTGCTCAACACAAATAGCTTGAAGCAAGTACCTATTCAAACTACATCCAATGACATCATTCACAGATGAATTACATGCAAGCACCATCTGGGTTTGTAGAAAGACCCACTTCCCCAGATATCATCAGGATTATTTCTTATGAAGAAAAAAATGAGCACATTTCAAGCATGAACAAGATGTAACAGAGACAAATTATATGCAGACACTAAGATGTCACAATCTGTATTGCTCAAATGTAAACATGATGTCCTAATCACTGTGGTCCAAAAATGAGTCCTCAAGTTAGACCAGAGTCCTTAAGTTAGAGACCACAGAATCGGTGGTCTCTAACAGGTGCTGTTAGAGACACAGCAGGTGCTGTGAAGCTGGAGCTGGTTGTAAACTCCATCAGAAAATTGTTCTGAACCAGTGAGAAAAAACACTTTCTCCCTTTCTCTTAGACTCCTAAATGCAGATCTTTTTGAAGCTTGGGGCTTCCAAATTTGAGAGCTTTTAATTAAAGTCCTCGCAATGATGTAACTTCTGCATGTGCCAATTCTGTGCTAAACAGTTTTAATTCTGCAGAAAAATGCTTTTTATAAAAAAAAAAAAAAAAAAAAAAAAAAAAAAAAAAAAAAGCAGCTGGTTTAGCACTGTGTTAAAAGAATGCCACCTACTGGGCATCTCCTCATCCTCCGGTAAAAGACCTGAAGAGGTAAATAAGTAGACAGGGGAAAATGAAAGTCTGCTTTGCGGGAAAGCGCCCTCAAACTGGTAACCAAAAAAAAACAAACAAACAAAAAAGAAAACCCGCTAACCAACCAACCCAACCAAAAACCCCAACCACCAGCAGCTCTCTTGCTCTTTAAATTCAAGGTTTCCCAAAAGCTCAGGGTCTTTTTTCTTTTCTGCCAGCCTTCTTATGCATCCTTCTTTCTCTCAGAGTAGTAGCAGCAGCAGTAGCCATGTTTCATAAGCATTTGTTCTTTGTGTTTTCCTCTTAACTCTTCCCCTTCTGGTGCCTATATTCCTGCAGAGAAGGTCATATCTTAACAATCTGTTCACTGTCCAGGCTTCCTACTGAAATAATTTAAAGTTGCAATATATCCATATGAATGCAGAGATACACAAATGCAAACGTGATGGAATTAATATCATGCTTTAGAGGAAAATCAGTGTGATTTAGGCTCTGCTTGGTATGTGGTCAGAAAAAAAAAAAAAAAAAAAAAAAGAGGTTTCAGCTTTGAGTTTATATTTCCTGGTTTTGTGAGATTACCTGAGCCCTGTTACTAGATTGTTCTGCCACTACATTCTGCTTCAGCAATTGGGTGTTCTTTTTATTTAAAATACTGCTTTTTAGTAGAAAACTGTCAAGCACATAGGGAACTACTTTTGTTATATCTAACATACCTTGCAATTGCAGAGTGAAAAATATCAGGAGAAGAAAACGAAGAATTGGTATGAGAGGATAAAGTCCCCAAGATTAAACACAAACCTTCAGAAAAGCGCGTAATTCTTGTGCAGTTTGTTAGTCAGAGGACTAACAAAGCAGATGGGTACATTTTCATTTACCATTGGGACCAATTATACTATTCCAGCAGTCAAAAGACTTTGAAACAAACCTGGATTATATTTATACATTTATATAAATTCTTTTTCACTAATGGACAAAAAAAAAACCAAAGGGACTTTATAAGCAGACTGCAATTCTTTGCGTTAGAGCCTATCTTCATTTTCCCTGTGGTCACTCTTCACTACATTGACAATACAATGACAATTTCATACGAATCAATGGTTTTCAAGCAAGAATTTGTTTATGTAGCTGTAAAACCTACTAAGGGCATCCTCCTTTTTGTAACTGGAAAAAGTACTTGGTGCAGTAACAGATGTGGCAGCAGTGCAGAAATGGTTTTTATCCATCAGTTTCTTCCACTGACCCATACCGGAATGAGCCTACTACACACTCCGTGGGAACTGTTATTTTTTACCATTCCACTTGTATTAGCACAGCACAGTAACTTCTACTCAACCAAGACTTGGGTGCCAGCGAGTCAAGCCCAGTCTTTACATCCATGCTCACAGACTTTTCATGCCTGTGACTCTCCTAAAGAACACTTCCGTTACAAAAATCTCAGAGCATGCCTGCACAGTGAGGGACAAGGCATCACATTTGTGCCAGGCTTGAGAGTGGGCACATGTATGCCTGTCTGAAGGTGGCACTGAGGCAGCCTAAGGCAGCAAGTGGAGAGCAAAGATGCATGCAGTAGTTTGCATTCAGTGGTGCATCCACCTGACAACACGTTTCTGGCCCCCCACAGGTACCAGAGCCGGCATGTCTCAGAGAAGCATCACTGCAACAGGCACATCCCTGTCCCACATCTGCTGGCCAGAAAAAAGCTTTAAAGGTTGCTGGCATCTAACTTCCCTGGATTACAGGGAGCACACACAGCCTCAGTACTGGGAGCACCCAAGATCTCCTCATCAGATACTGAAGAGAGAAATTTTACGTCATGCGTTTTCATTCTATTTTAGCATTTTACTTCCAGGTGTAAAAGGACAGATGATCTGATTCCAGTCTGCATAACCACTGGTTAAAGGTTTGAACTCAGGCTAGTGATTTTAAGTTGTTACGACTTGTTTATGGAAATACCCATTAGACACTGTTTCCCAATCCCTGAAATACAGTTCTTCCCAAGAAAGGCAGAAATTATCAGAAGAAAAATTCAGAAGAGAAGAGTTCTGTATTATTAACCAATCAGATGTGTTGTAAGCAAGATGGAAAAACAAGATCTATAAGCAGATGGGATATGGACCTTGTTCCAGAGACAGGAATTTGCATCATGCACACAGATAGTTTTAAACATGTATCTCATAGCTACAGAAAACCCTAATTCTACCTCCATGCGATAGATTTTCTTCTTCCTCCTCTTGGGAAAAGTCACATGGCACATGTTAGCTTGTACAGTACTTTGAGAAGTACCACATTCCTCCTGTCTGTGTGGCAGTGCTTCTTACTTGCTATGTTTGCCTAAAGAGTTAAGTTCATTTAGGATGAGGATACTGTGGAAAAGAGTTTGTGAAATACTGCTTTAATAAAATTAAACAAAAAAACCTAAATCACGAATTTTTAAGAACACCAAAGCCACCTTCTCACCCTTTCCACCCTCACTCAGGGTGATTTCACATTTTCACTCAGGGATTTCACATAATACCTTGCTGGAATGTCAAACTGAATTAAGAAAGATGAAACTGCTCAGGAATAAGTGTGCAAATTAAACAAGGAGGAGAAAGGGGTTAGAGTTTTCTACTAGATCTCTCTCTCAAACAAAGGCATGAATAACTGCTTTCCTCTCTTTCCAAACGTGCATTCCTCTCTTGTTTTTACTATTAACTGGCAGTTCTGTCATACATAATCACATTGCTCTGGGATTCAGCAGAATTTGAGGAAGTCACAGTACCAAACAGGATTTCACCAGTATCATATTATTTTGTGTTACGCACACCTTACAACAGGTATGAAAACCTATGAGTAATGCTAGAGGTTTCATAAGCATGCTTAACAAGTATCTTTGCTATTTTACAGTATCCCATATTCTAAGTACTTTGAATAGCAGATTGCATCTTGCGTTAGTTCCTGTCACAGAAAACCTCACTCCTGACACTCCAGTCTCACTGACAGGATGTCAATGCTCCCAGTTACAGGAGCTAACTCTTGCCCCAGCACCATGTCATTTCTCTTGCAGTGTGTGCAATCTACTTATAAAAAAAAAATAAACCAAACCTTAAAAGGAAGCAGAGGATGAAGAACAGAGGTGCACCTTCTTTATCAGCAAATGCTAATGAACCACAGAGAAAAATGAGAGTTCTTCATGGACTAGCATTAAACGTGAAAGCTAACAGCCTGGCTGTCATACCACCACCTCCTTTAGGATTGATGAGCTTTAATTATTCAGCAGGATCAAGATCACTTTTATATTAACTCTCAATAGTATCTTAAGTATATCAGCTTTAGCCTTCTGAAATTTTTATTTGCAGCCTCAGGCTCTTAAATTTCTGCACTGTTTTCACTTTCCACCTTTGATTTTACTAATGGATGAAATTTTTAGCATAACATCTGTCTTCAATGAAGTTAAAAGACCTTTTAAGCAAAAACATATGGTACTTTCCTGTGGTTTTAAATCACTGGTACACTTATCTCATATTGAGTCTCTTGGAATTGCATTAATAAAACCAAACTCATGTAATATAGTCAGATGATTAAAGACTCTCCAGATTATAAAGGTGACTGAAGTTAGAAGCCACTTGGGTAACCTTTCTTTAGCCTTCTTGGGGTTAAGTACTGCAATTTTTACTTACTTGTTCTCAGACTTCTTTTTCCATTGGAATCCTTCTTCACGGGTTTTTGAGGGATAGGGTTAGGGTTAGGGTTTGCTCACTGAATAAAAAAGGATTCAATACCTCATTTCCTCACTGGTATTTATAGGATTTCAACTATTGCACATAGATTAAACCTTTCATGGCAGACAAGATTTATTCATTTCTTTACATTCCTTTTTCCTTAGTGCTCATTACTGCAATACAAATGCTTCACTGACCACTAACTCACCTTCAAACTACTGCTGTTTGGTGAGAGATAGAATTATTGTGTTTCCACAGATGAGATCCAATGCATTTCCTTTTCACGGCTTGGCAATTTTTTCATTAAACAAAGAAAGACTCCTAAAACCCACGACCTGCTCTCAGTAGCTCACTGTGTCATACATATGAAGGATGAGGAAGCAAAATCTAAGACATGGAAGGAAAAATGTTTAAAAGACTGCATGCAGTGTATTGTTGTGTTTTCATAAATGTCACCATGTTCACCACTAGTGCAGCATCCCTACCTCGTACAGCACATCCTGTAGAGGTATTTCCCCAAGGAACATTTCATTTTATTTCAAGGTAAACCGTGTCCGTATTATCTAAAATTCTTGGGCCATTCTTGGACTGTACAATAGAATCTCTTCCTCCTTCAAGGTCTTACAGAAATGACATAATTTAAACTATTTAGCAGGTAAGCTGCTATCCCTACTCTGATTTTCAGCACCTTCGGAGAAATTCGTGGTTTTAGCCCTTTTTCCTTTCTTCCATTTTTGCATATGCTTGGATGCCTCCTTTCCAGACCACAGCATTTCCTTGAATCATATTAAAAAAATGGGCTGGAATGGACCTCTGGAGATAGCAACCCTCTCCTCAAAGAAGGGCCAACTTTAAAGCTAGATCTGGTTATTCAAGGTCATATCCAGACTAGCTTTGAGTTTCTGCAAGGATGGAAATACCACAGCCTCTCTGGGCAATCTGTTCCAGTGCTCAACTGTTCTCGTTCATCTGCTTGCTAACGATTTGGATCTGACTGTGACTTAGAAATGTCCCCAGTATCATGTGATTAACACTGGCTGGTTTTCAGTGGCTTTCACTCCGGTAAGAGGGTGAGATATTCCTCTCTTGTTAGATATACCTTATGCAGATCATTTAGCAGCAGGCATTTTTGAAATGCTGCCTTCTGGATAAAGTCTTGGAGGCATTAATTAGCTGGCCTCCTTGTCCTATCTGACTTTTCAGTACCAAATTGTGCATCTAACATAATGAATATGCTTGTTAGAGAGGGTTTAGAAGGGATGTCATTTAGCATGAGTGGGCTGTTTTGTTCCTGTATCACTGCATGATTGTTCTTGTGTTGATTTGTTCCTGATTCATTGCCTTAAAGATCTGTAATGTCTAGGCATACATGGAATACCCTATTTTTATTTTTTCTGTTGCCATCATCAATTGCACCCTTTCCCATGGCTTTTTCACTTTTGGAATTCATGTCTTCATTGCCAAGAGGCTTGAACTGGAAATAGCTGTCACTGTGCAGTATGCATTTCTGGTACTGCCTTACAGATGGATTTTGCAGCAAGCAGTTGACATCTTCTGTCTTCACACACACAGAGAAGGTTATCCTTACACTGTCCTGCCAGGGTACCTCCTTTTCCAGTTTTCACTGCTATTAATATATTTCCCAATTTTAAATAATAAATAAACTTTATATCCAAAATTAACTCTACAGGAGTGACTATTATAGAGTTAGCTGGCTGCTTAATTATATCCTTTGACTTTTATCCACATAGAATACATGGTCTTGCATCCTACTAGGCTTGTTTTGTGCCACAGGTCCACTTTTTCGTGTAGTCAGTCCCAGAAATTGCACCCCAATACTGATGCTCATTTCTGTGGCTATTTCTTCTTTATTTATCTCAAAAGTTGCATGTCTCACCATTATAAATCTCCTTTCAATAGCAACATTGCTGCTGGCTGCTTTCCCCAGAGACATTCTTCAGCTGTACACATTGAAGACTTTGATGTCCTCGGTCTGCTTTAACATTCATCTTCTCAAACACCTGCTTTTCATTTTTCATTGCATGAAATATCTTGTATGATACTACAATTTGCTGGTTTGTGCCTCTGCAGTATGCTTCTCTTCTAACATGAACTGTGGTTGATGCTTCTCTCTGGGGCTGTGTATATGAGTGACTGCTGACCTCCCACATTTTATCATTCACAGTAGTTCTGAGGTGTCGTCTCATCTGCTCTCTATCTCTTATGCTTTGAGCCATTCTAGTGATATTCTAGAATGTGCAAGTGTCCTTCAGTAACATACATACTTTTATTTCATTTTTACCTCCTCCTATTAGGAGTTTCCCAGCATCCCACTCTCCTGTGCAGGAGCATTCTTTTTATAATCAGTTACAGCTGACTGATTCACTCACACCAAAGGACTCAGTAAGTCCTCAACTTTTCCAAGATTTCTTCCCTGAACCAAGAATTCCTCTTTCTGAAACCAGATACTTCAAATCACTGCCACTGTCCATTCACCTTTCTTCTGTCAGCTTCAGAGCTTTTCTCTTACTAATATCCATAAATGTTCTCATCTGTCTGTACAAAATAATATGAGAAACACAGAATCTTTCTCCATTTTTGCCTGCAGTCCAGCAGAAAAATTGTTCCATCAACTATACCTGTGCATAAATTAAGCTTTCTAGAAGTTCATCGGCTGCTCACCTCTTGTCTTTCTCTGTATGAGGAACAAAAGGGAAAAAAGGGGAGAGGAAATTCTGTCTCTTCCAATACATCTTCCTCCTACTGTCCTGGTGTCCTGCCAGCTCCCACCCCTACTGCCCCTAAATTCTGCCCCAAGTGCCTCTTTGCACAAATCACTGCTTTTCAGATATCAGTTTGTGCCTCAGCATCTAACATGTCAAACAAGCTTGTCCTTCTCAAACAAGCCTGTCTTTCTCAAATGCTTCCTGTTTCAAGCTCCACTGGCTCTCAATACTAACTCACAATTCCAGTTTCAGTATCTCCCTTCCACATCTGAACACATTCCCATTTTCCCACACTTTTTATACCTCTTCCTGCTCATCCTTTGTGCTTTAGTCTTGTTCTATCTGCTCTCAGTTAGGCAGCATTAACTGGCTTGCACTACCTTAGAACTGTGATTGCAGACCAAAGATTCAGGAAGGTCAGGGCTGTTACACGTGTGGGTGTGCTCTTACACAAATAGTAGAAGGTTCAGTCCTGACTTAGGAACCATCTACTATCAAGTCCATTTTCCACTGTATGGTAGTGCAAGAACCTCTCAAAGAAAAAGAACAACTAGAACTTGAGGATATTAGCAAAACAATATATTCTGCACTAGAGGAGATTTTCACTGACCATAAAAAATATCTGGCTAAAATTTTCCGAATAAATTGAACAGACTGAAGATTGTGACAGTTTTCTTTTTTTTATATGTACAGCCATGTCTCTATATTATATTTACTACAGAGAAAGGGCTCCTTTTTGAAAAAGTGCATTGTGGTGAAACTTACTATACTCTGGTGCATTTGTTTGAACTAACATAGTATTTTGCTATCCATAAAATAAAATTTCAATAAAACTGAAATCCTGCTCTTGAGCTGCAAAAGTATTTTAATTATAATTAAAAAAAATAAATCTTGCAATTGTTTTCTTTTTCACTAAAAAAAGGAAACATTTTCAACACTAAATTAGTTCTGAAATACTTTACTTAAAATTCTACACTGAAGTAATTGGCAAAACTATCTTTAAATGTTATACCCATATGTATTCTCCATGTGGAATTACATACGAGTTGAAAATCATAATTTAAAACTTCAAGAAACCTCTTATCAAACATATTCTTTGATGTGGTACATGGCTGTAACATATTTGATGACCTGCATTATAGTAAGTAATATTCTGATCATATGTTGCAAGTTGTTTAGCTAATTAGAGAAATTACAGGCTTTGATACTAATAAAACACTGTCCCAGTATTTTGCAGGGGTATGAAGATCCTTTCAGTTAATAATGGATGCTCCACAGGTCCCTTTCTGTGTACAGTGCACACATACCTCCTCCTGGCTTAACCATACTTATTTCTCACACTCCGCAGGCCATTAAGCCCCACTTCTTTTCCTCTTATTAAAGGAGAGGCTGCTACAGTTTTCACCACGGATTAGTTTAAATACAAAGATTTGTGTCATTTCTATCACTGCACAGAAAACCCAAACAGCTCTTTGCAGTGACAAAATGCTGGAGTGGGCTTGGATTTTTAGTTTGCATGTACATCTCAAATGCAAATTATTTTGGACAGTAGGTGGAAAAGATGTAATACAGCTATACGGCGACTACCTACAGGTTTTTCCAGTGATGACTTCTGATTACATTAGGCATTTCATGGGATAAAAACATTTCCTTTAAAACACTGCAGATCTGATTGATTGTCAATAAAGTCAGCAGGTGTCTGAACACTTAAAAAGCCAGACATACACACATTTTCTTTTCAGTGATGAAATTACTCCAGTCTTTAGGAAGCATATACTACCAAACACCATGAGGCAATAAAAACAAAAAATGCAATAAAAATCAGCAGAGTAGAAAATATTTGGTCTGCTTTCTGTGAGAACATATGGTAACAATGATTATTACTTATTATTCGATCCTGCTTCAACCCAAAATGTACTTGGCAACATTTGAACACAGAGGAAAATACTATAACGCGAGCAGGGCTTGACTCTTTTAAGCCCTTGAGCAGTCTGTAGGAGGGGAAATGGCCCTCAGAAAGTTAAAGGAAGTCTCCTCATACCCAGTTGCTCCCCATCACTAAGTCTTTCTCAAGGACATGGCTTAAAAGATTTGTTAAACTCCAAGCACTATAACTGTGCATGGTCAGCAGGAGATAATCAGCTGTCTATGGGTTACCTTTTCAGTTTACCAATGGATGTTCTTGAACAGCCTGAAGCAAGCCAAAAACTTCCCAGAGATGCTCTAAACTGGTCAAGCCAAACCAGCTTTTGAATCACACTAATCCTGTTTGCCATCTTCGTCAGAAACAGAGTTTCTGGAAGAGTTGCAATATAAAATGTTAAGATTCAATAATCTGCTCAAACACCTGTAAAACTGACTAAAACCCAGTATCAGTGATTGGTCCTACCAATACTTTCTGTATGCAAAATTAAATACTGGACGATAAATGAAATTTTCCCTACTACAATACATGCAAATGGAAGACAGTGCTGTCTATTAGTTAGTTAGGCATTTTGTAAAGTAACTTTCCAGAAGGTCATCTCTACTACTAAATACTAATAACAGCAGCAAAACTACCATTCCTCTCCTGTACTGTTTGGAGAATAGGCATGTGGAGGCAAAAGAAAATAGGGATTCCATTAGGAGCTGGACTGACTGTTGAGAACAAGAAGAGTTCTTACCAGGAAAAAAAACAACTTCTAGTCACATGAGGAAACTCAGCAGTCCTAGATACCTTTCTTTACCAAAGCCAATAAAAATTTAGGAAGTTTCTCTAAGAAATCAAAGTAGTGAAGATGTAAGTGTCCTCCCTCTCCGGTCCTTCAATATTTAAAGCTGGAGGAAATTGCATATAGCATGTTTAACACTATGAAATGTTCATGCCCACAGGGTGTTTCAGGTGGCTAGCACAGTTTGGAGAGGGCGAATTCTAAAGGTCAAATATTTTTTGTTGTTCACTGTACTCCAATGCATAAGAGATGACAATCCTTAATACATAAAGAGCTGTAACTTTATGGGACAGCATTCATTCTCTTCTGTGAGGAATCATACTTGTCCGTGCAAAGATACACCATCAACAAAGAAAAGGGAGCTCAGTGTAATAGAAGGGCCTGGTGATGAAGCAGCTGCACAACTACAGGTAACAAAGACTACAGAACACAGGCTACAGACTAAGGCTACAGGTAACCAAGACTACATGGATAGAGACAAACAAGTCGGAGTAAATCATGTGGTGACAACTCTGCACAGAAGAATGTTGCTTTGTGCAACAGAAAGTGAGACACAAACTGATTCTGTACTGAAAGCAATGTAGGGCATCATCAGTATAGCACTGCATCGTAATGGGGGTAAACTTAAAAGGAAAAATCACTTGTGGGGTTCACATTACTTCTCCACAGATCACTTAAATGAAACCAGCATGATTTGCTACAGATAAATGCTCCGGCAAACACTACTTGCAGGGAAGGTCCAGATACAAACAATATGAATGAAATACAACTGCAGAGCTACCTGTGATTTTTCTAAGCAGTTAATACTCATGACTGGTATCAGCTGGAGGGAAATTACAACTAACAGAAATGGAGTCATCTATCTGCATTCATCACACTGAAATGTTACAGTCACATGAGCCTTCTCATGTTAGAACATGCCTCAGTACTGCCTGAGAGAAACAGAAGTGGCTAATTCACTCTGTGAATTTATTCAGTCTTTGATTACCTTTCTCACTCTTCCATCAAGCTCTAAACAGTGGCACGGATTACAGCTTTTCTTTTTTTATATGAGCACTGAGACTTAAGTAAATATTTCCCCATAAAAAACCCACACACAGAAAATGCAGTTGACCTTTAAAGGGACACTGTGCCAAATGTGGAGTCTCATTCTAGTCAGTAATAAAAAAGTAAAACAGAAGTTTAGTTTCTTTTTCTTTTATATCTCAGCACAATCTTAACCATGGAGCCCTGACATCTTTATAATAGCAACACTGTATTTTCAGAAACATTTCCCGTATTTGAAAGAGGTATTTTTGTCAGCTTAGTTCTGAGAAGACAACTCTGAAGACAAGACACAATTCATCTTGACTCAGGCAACCTCCAAATATGCCTGTGAACTCACTTGCTCGCTTTGCCTGCAAAACTGCCCAATTTCTGTGACAAGCTAACAGAACAAAAATCTGCTTTTCTACCTGTGGAGGGGTAGTTCAGCGCTCTGTAGCACTTTGATGCCTTTCTGTTCACATACAGGAAGAGAAAGGCATTTTCAAACACCTGCTTTTGAATAGTAGCGATTTTCTAACCTGTGCTTTACCCTAAGCTAATGAAGACGTCACAAACTACAGCTAACGTATC
The DNA here is from genome assembly GCF_033815535.1 of Pezoporus flaviventris. Taxonomy (NCBI): domain Eukaryota; kingdom Metazoa; phylum Chordata; class Aves; order Psittaciformes; family Psittacidae; genus Pezoporus; species Pezoporus flaviventris. The sequence continues at coordinate 16,886,325 of NW_026892595.1, forward strand.
AAAGCCAGCAACGAGCTCACAGCATGTCTTTCTACTCCTTGAAAGTACATACTGCTAGACCTATCATGAGTAAAATATAGTGAAACCACAGATTCAAAAATACTGCAAAATGTAACAAATGTATTATTCATCTAACTCTTGCTAATAGTTAATAATATTCATCAATAACCACAGACAAAGTGATATGGTTCTTACATACACTGCTGGATATGACCAAGCAGGAAATCATTTGCTAGACGGTGCCCCATGAAACTGAAATACATGCTTATTTCCAAAAACACTACTAGAATTGCTGTGTGAACAGCCAATTCTGCCAAATCTGTGCCAGATTTTTTAATAAGTATAACTGAAGTAAATGACAAAAAAAGTCAAGGTCCAGAAGCCTGTTTTAAACTAGATGCCATTCTGTATCACCTTTACTGAACACATAGGATTACCATGAAAAACAAAACAGGAGCACTGCAATCATGTTGAGGTGCAGTAAATAAGAAGCATTTACATGAACTGCATTTTTCAGTTTGTGTACAGTATGTAAAAGTAAGAACACCAATACTGCATCACTAATCCATCTCCCTCTGGAGGCAGGAAAGCTCCTCTCTGCAGGTTCCCAGAGTCTCTGGTGCAGAGGTTAAGCTGATCCTTGCAGTAACCCACCTTTTGGGACTACAGCACTTCAGTATGCAACTTACTAAAAGCAGTACTAGTTCATCTGTCTACCATATGATCCTAATTCAGAAGGCATTTTGAGAACCATGGGAAAATACATGGCAGCATACCTCTGATGTGCTATAAATCTACTCTCATTCCCAGTGCTATTCCCCATCAACTACAGTCAATGACTCCACTTTCTCCTTATGGCTGAATACCAAAATTTCTTGTTCTTCCTTGGTTTAACGGTAAGTCTTTGCATACATCCATACAAAGCAGCAAAGGCAGTCAAATGGAACTCTCTACCAGAGGGTAACTTCCACCCCCAGGTCCTCCCCATCCTGGGCATCCATATGCTTAACCAAGGGTCACCTCAAAAACATGTAGCCAGCTGAAAGGCTCACAGGTTCACTGGCGAGGCACAACCATGTCTTTGGTTTGTTCACTGATCACCTGAAGTTAAGACTCCTCCAACATTTGTGGATATTATCTTGATTAAAAAGGTGTCCAGCTAAAACATGCCTATAAATACAACCTTTAGCATGAGGCATGGCTTTTCCAGTTGTAACTTTTGGGCTAAGCCCAGCAAGCCCAGAATTCATAGCAGTACCTCTTATTAACTGAGATGTGGCCAATATCTCTGCCATCATCATAAGTTCCTCCAAACGAGCAATTCAGTGTGTCTCTCCCTTTCATAGTTCAAATTTCATCCAATATGAAGGACAGTTTTCAAAACAGTCTTGCATATAGATTTTCGATTCTTTCCACTTGCCAAATCCCACTATCAAATGCTATGCATGGAAAAAACTATTACAAAAATAACTAAAGCTTCAGCACAAAGTATCTATTTCTAATATCTGTATTACTGACCTTCAAGCAAAATTCTACTTTTAAATTAGCAGTGTTGTTTAGGTATGTGGTCTTTCATAGTTGTTTCCCCCTGCTTCAGAAGCATGAGAACTACCTTTTAGGAGGTTTACATCTAGGCTTTCTCTGCATTAGAACCACTTGTTACAGCATCCGCACTGGAGCAAATTCCCATACAGAACACCACCCCTGTAAGCACAGTGCCATGCAGAGATCCCAGGGCTCATCCTGAAGTAGTCATTTCAGGTACTCGCAGCAAGTCTGTCATACGGCATGGCAGCCAACAGAGACCTGCTCTTTGCTTCTCAGGACTGGGCCACAGGGTCATGTCTGGCCACTGCCATTGGTGTTGCACTCATGTACCAGAGGCTTCTAGCAGCCAGACCCACTCCTTCCGAAGTAGGGAAGTAACTAAAAGCAATGTCAAATGCAAAGTGGGTGTAAGACCAAAAACCAGCACAGAACAAAAACATGTAATTATGTGCAGTTCTTTGGCAGGCTACTGCCAGTAAACACTGAGATTCATAAAGAAGTAAGCAAGATCCGAGAGAAATAACATACAACCTTAAGGAGCTGGTCAGTCATTTCTGGGTACCTTTATGAAATAACATTCAAACCTATTAAAAGGTGCCTGGTGTACCCTTGTTAAGTACAGAGTACTCAAGTTTCAGACCCAGATCATCTGGTGGCCTTTGGCAAGGTGTCTTCAGTCTCTCTTGACATTGCAAATTTTTCAACACAGTGAATTTTACTCTGTTGAGTAGTTCTACTCAGGGGGCTGACTGGATGCCACTCTAACACATACAGCAGTTCAAAGTGCTCAGCACATGACAGGATCGCCCCTGAAAGGCCCAGGTAAGGTCTATGTTAGCACTAATATGGCTTCCAATACTGACTTAAATGGCAACAGTTAGGACTCAAATGTCAATTACCAGAAACAAAACAAAACTGAGCTTACCAGCTTAGTATGTATAGAACCAATGGCCATTTTCAGAACTGAATTTCATGGTACTTGCTAGCCCAGGGCAAGTGTAGCTCAATTATTGATTCAATAATTTTCTCCAAAAACCGTATTGTTATGCATGCTTTTTAAAAAAAATACAGAAGAGTTTACCCAGTTACCAGATAACAAGACTTGCAAGTGCCCATTTAGCTTCTTATAGGCTCATCGATACAGATTTAAAGTTAACGTATAATACTAACTGGCTAGCTTTAAAGCAATGTTCCGTTCTACTTTGATTTGGAAGAAAAACAATTCAGCAAACACTCTGTAGAATGCTGTTTTCATCTTTAATGAAAATTCTCAACTTCTTCAAATGGTTTCCAAACCCATTCTGCTGTAGACATGAAGAAAAAAAAGTTTTCTAAGCTGGGTTCAGTCAGCTTGTTAAGGTAATTCTTCTGAATATATTATTTGGTAATATTTCAACAAGGTTTTTAGAAAAGATACTTCTGTACCTTCACCTCCCATCAAAGTTTACGAGCTGCAGAGAACTAATCTGTAACATAGCTCAAGTGTTTGCTGATATTTTCACAATAAGGCAACTATTTATCAGTTTATTTGTGAACATCTTTGACATAAGCAACATAATCTGATAATATTCCTCCCCTCCCCCCATCACTAACTGAATTTAAACATTGTCACTTTCTAAACAAAGTTGGCCGACACTTGTCATAAATGATAATGAAGACCTATGGTGAAGCCCAGTCCTTGGAGGTGTTAATTGGGAATTTGCCATTGATCTTAAGAGGGCCAACATTTACTCAAGATTTATAAAGTTAGCATACTTTACTACATGCTGGTAGGTACTGAAACACAGTGGTTTGGTTCATTCAGAATAATTTCATGATAACTATGGTAAGCACCAGAGCAATAACTTTAGCAAAGGCATATGAAGAAATTAAAAGGAAATACTAGCTCTCCTGTATTTATTTCACCTACTTGACAATTACGTTTAGAATCCTGAACAGTGAAATAAATTCCCTCTTCAGCTCGACACCACCTGCAGTTTGAGCTGTTGATAGCAGAGAAATGTTACCCTGACCAGCCCTGGTATGTTCAGCCCCAGAGCAGTGTAGAGACTTTCCCACTGACCAAATGCAAAGTTCCCCACCTGAATACCATCCCACAAACACTGAAGAGGAAAAAAGCAGAAGCAAGAGCTTTATTTCATTCAGTGCCTACAAAAAGACACAGGCATTTTAATACAATGGCTTGATTAATTCATTCCAAACTCCCTTTAGCCAGACGACTTAACTCTTACTACAAGAAGAGTGCACAGTCCTGGGAAGAATATTACACGCTGCATTACTCTTAAGAAGATGAAGAGATAGCCAGTGTATATAAAAGTGTAGCTGGAAGGCATCTGTTAGATATTGACAATATTGACTTCAAGAGGTCTTAAACATCTTTCTATTTACTATTTTTCTGAATGATTTTTCCATTCATCATTTTGGTTACAACTGACATTCTGAAACTAAAACCAGAAGAATTTTTTTCCTTTTCTTTACAAATTGTCGACTTCGTTAACATTGTCAAAAAACCCACAAGAATGAAATTAATATAGCAATATAAAGACAAAATTGGCAGGTGTTTATATTGTACTTGGACACATCCACTAAACAGTCTCATACATCAATCTACCGTCATCACTGGCAATGCCTACCAATGTTTTATGTTTGCAGTGTGAAATGACAAGTACAGATATCGCTTCAGCAGACGGAAAAACAACACGGGAATAGTATCTGACACGAATGAGAAGCACGGAGTAGTGACTCAGGTGTCGTTTAAATGCCCCGTACTTCCAGGATGGAGAGCGGCCACTGTCTCTGATCTAAACCGTACAGGCAGCGACCCGCTCGGCAGCGCACCAGCCGGGGTGGGAACTCCGGGATTCACCGTTACCTGGAGCCCCCTCGGCTCCCGCGGAGCCCCGCGGAGGCTGCGTTCCCTCCCGCGCCCCCGCCCCTTCCCCCGGTGCCACCGCACACACGCCGCTGCTGCGAGTCAGAGCTCCTACACCCTCTCCCCCAGGCCTCCCCCCCCCCCCCCCCCTTTTTTTGGCTGCAGTGACAGCCAGGGTCTGCCCCCCTCTCCCCGCCGGTGATCGGACCCCCGCAGTCGGTTTCCTCCCCGGGGCAGCTGGTTGGGAAGGACAAGAGGTGAAGTTGCCGGGACTTACGGTGGCAGCGCTCCCGGCGCTGGGGAGGCAGCTCTCCCGGCCTCCCGTCACCTCGGGCCACCTCCGCGGTGGTTCGGGGCCCAAAGCGGCGCAGCGCGGACGGCCGGTCACTCCCCGGAGGAGCGCACGGCTCCGTCCGCTCCGCAACACCCGGCCGGTGGGTGCCCGCGTCCCGGAGGGGGCGGGGTGGCCGAGCGCTTCAGCCGGCACACGGACAGGCACTGGCCAGGGCCGAGCCCCTCCGGCGGGGCTGCGCCTCGGGAAGCATCTGCCTCCTTTCATCCGCGACGAGCACGCCCCCCCGCTCCCCCCAGCCGCCGGCGGGGCTTCGCGCCGACGTCGGTGCGGGGCGGACGGAGAGCGCCCGGCGGCAGCGGCAGCGCCTCCCCCGCCTCCGCCTTTCCCGCGGCTCCCGGCCGCCTGCTACCGGCGGGGCGGCCGCGCAGGAGCCGGCGCTGCTCCGGCGGGCGGGGCGCGGGTGATGAAGTGACGAGGGGGGTGCCGCTCCCGCCGCACCGAGGAGAGGGGACGTCAGGGCCGGCACCACGTCCCCCGCCGGGGAGCCCGTGGGCGGCGGCTGACAGCCCTGGGCGGCGGCTGACAGCCCTGCCCCGGGTGTCCCCCGGTGAGGGCCGGTGGTCCCGGGTCCTGCTCCGCTTTACCCTCTTCCTCCCGTCACCTTCCTCCCCCTAGTCTCGGGGAAGTTTTCTGACCCGAGGCTGCGTTGCGGTCCCATGACGGGCACCTTTCCGAAGGAGAAAGCCGGAGGAGTGGAGGGCGCGGAGCTGAGACCCCGGACCTCGGGGAGCCCTGCCCGCCCCGGGGATGCACCCCGCATCCTCCCTTCTGCCCCGTCTCCTCTGCTGCTCTCCCAGCTTGCGTGAACCATTTACCTACCGTCCACTGAGCCGAACAAGGGATGGCCGCAGAATTTACCGGACGGCAAAGTCATCTAAATTCCCGTTTCTGCTCCAAAAGCGTTTCAAACAAAAGGAGAGGCCGAGGAAGACCCTGTTCCGATCACCTGTGGTCTCCTCAGAAGAACAGCCCCCTGCTATACCTGCTACGCGGGCATCCAGAAGCAACTGAGCCAACACCCCCACGCTGCAAGAGCGCGTCGAGTGATTCTGTGTGAAGTGCTGCAGGGGAGGACTTCTCTGCTGTGAGTGCTCCAAGCTGCCCAATATTTAAACACCCGGAGAGCCACAGTAAGGTAGGAATAGTGAGCGAACGCACGGTGATTCACCTCCGCGCTCCTGCCAAACGAGGCAGCGCGGACAGCAGGTAGGAGGGTGTCTTCCCAGCAGATGGAGTCAGGAGGCAAACAAAACAAACTTGCTCACAAGGTACCACCACCAGGCTAAGAATAGCTTGCTTCTTTTGTCTTCCTGCGCGAAGGACGTCGCTGCCGTCAAATAAAAGGAACTTCGATACTGGCTTTTAAGTTGCCTGGCTTGCTTCTGAATGAAGTTAGCTCTTATTGAAGTGTTTCTCAAGTGTTTTTCTTCTACCTGCTGCTTTCTTTTATAGACTACAGTCAAATTTTACAGCTTGCCCTTTTCATAGGAACCTGCATTCAAACACAGTGGTCTGCATTTCTTCCTGCTTTCACAGAGCTCGGGCTATGCTGAAGAGGGAGGGAGAGAGGAGAGGAGCAAGGGAGCTTAGTGCTGAGAAAGAAGCGCTGGGCTGGGCATGTAACCAAGAAGAAGGAACCTCTTTGCCACTTTTTCCAGCAGCTTTTTGAAAGAGTGCCTCTAGATAGCACCATCGAAGAAATTTGTCCTCCTTAGGATATATTGGGGGCAGGGGGAGAGGGAAACTTAAAGATGAGACACTCATCTTTATGATGAATGCTAATGTAAATCATCATCTCCTTAAGATTTAAATTTTCACTACAGATTTCACCCTTTACTCTTGTGAGGACAGCAAGGAGGATCAGTGGGAGTTGCTTTTATGAGCTCTCATAATGCCACAATTGCTTCACTGTTCACAGCTTTCTCTGGCAGGAAGGTTTAGAGAAGGTTTTCATTAGCTGCACAGAGCAGTACCCCTATGGACCAGCTGCAGACTTGTCCCTCTCATACTCCAGCTGCCCTTAGGTGGGCTCAAATGAGTCTTGGTTCTAAGTGCTTGAGATGTTTGTGAAAGGGGAACTGCTGAGAAGCAAAACCCTAAGCTGAAGCCTAATGAGAGTAGGAAAATCACCTTTCCCGTCACTGCAGCAGTAAGTTGAAAGACGAAAAACAGAGAGCTTTTTTCATATCTGATAGCCTGGAGTATTTTCTTTTCCAGAGGTCTGGGGAGGGAGGTGGTGGAGGGTAAGTGGGTCACCTAACAAGTACAGATTGCTTTAAAAGATACAGAAAGAAGCTGAACTATGTGAAGGCAGGTGATAGGCCAGTGGTGCCTTCCATAGTCCACTCATTTAGGGTTTTGTGTGTTGTCTGGCTAATACTGTTCATTCTATGATTGGAAAGCATCACATTCTCAATGACTGTTTTTATACTTATTTCAAAACAGATTTTATGTTGCTCTGTTTTCTTACTGAGTAGTGTTCAGCTGCTGAAGTGTAAATCTGCCATCCCATGATCTGGAAATAGCTTTTCTAAGGTTTGGGTGGTTTTTTTATAAACTCCCGTTTTGTTAACCATTACCTTGCACACAGAAGCAACACTTTCTGCTTTGTTCTGCTGTGAGCAATTTCATTGTGCCCCATGGGACTGCAAGCCTGAGTAGTTACTCTTTGGCATGTGTCTGAAATGCTGATCAGGTCCATAAATAACCACTGGAAAATTATTATTAACCATACCTTGGTGGTTTTATTTCTGTTTGTGCTCAGGAGTCATTAAAACACTCTGACTTCCACACAAGAGAGGTGGTTGAGTTACTGTTTTATATTGTGAGATTATAGTCATGCTTTGTACATGAAAAGTAAGTCAAAACCTGGTTCCAAGATTTCAGTGATTTCATCCTGTTATGAAGGAAAACATTTTTCCATGTTGTATGGAAAGTTGTGCATTTGTGTAGTTTGTCTCATTTCCACCATCTTTTCTTTTTTTTCCTAAACATATTTTGTCTACTTTTAATGTTACTACACGTAAGGATGATGCTTGTGAAACAGGCACTGTCCTCATTTTTTCATCAGGTGTAGAATTCGAAATAAAAATCCAAGTTCCCAGCTGGACCTATAAATTTTCCATGAACTGAGCAGAGGTATTTCCACAGTCTTTTGCAGATGCCTGAATTGTGAGCTGCTTGGAAGTAAACTATTTCTTATCACAGTTTGTGTATCTTTCCTACATGGAGTGGTGCACCCCATAGAGACTACGTGGCATGCTGTAGCCATGTAGGCATGCTGTACCTGTTGGTAAATGGATTATAAATAATGCTTTTGAGTAAGGGCTTTATTCTTCATTGGATTACAAAATGGAAGGAGTAAAAGACAACATTTTTAATGGTAATATGTTACCATTAAAAAATGGTAATATATTTGGCTTAACCCTGTGCAGGGTGAAAAGAATGGGAACTTGCCATTAGCTTTAGCACAAGTTGGATCAGCCCCTTTAAGGCTTCCATGGGAATATTTAATTCTTTTGCCTACAACTTTGTAATCATGACTTTGCACTCTTAGAAGCGACTTGATTGAAAACTCTGAGAATAGTTACAGCACTATCAGCAGCAGTGCAGGCTTCCTAGCCCTGCCTGCCTGTAAACATGCCAGCTCCGTGAGAAGGAAATTCATGGAGTGGGTATAGCTGCTGTTCAGGCCATGCATCTGTAACTGGGTAACTTCTAATTTTCAGAAGAAGAGGTCACTCTGGAATTAGGGGTTTGAAGAATGGGAACTAAACAGCTTTATGTAGCTATTGCCAGTTGAAGAAGTGCATTCCAAACATGATAGGCAACATCAGGACAAGTATAGAAATGCTCAAGCAGCTGGAAAGCATATGAACAATATAAATAAGGATTCCAAGTGGAAGAGAACAATGCTGTGCCATTAGAGACACATGTAAATTAGGGAAGCTGTTACAGGAAGGTGCGTGAGTATATTGGATGAACGGGGAAGCGTAAAACCAGAAAAGCAGAACAGACATATTCAAAATGAGGCACGATGTGTGACCTATTCAGGAATCTCAGGCTCTGATATACTGCACTACTTAGATCCTCAGTTCTAACAGGTTGCAGTAGTATTAAAAAGAGCTACTGCATGATATAACACAAGATACCTTTAAAGATACATTTCACAGAATCGCAGAATCACAGAATGGTTTGGGTTGAAAGGGACCTTAAAGATCACATAATTCCAACCCCCCTGCCACAGGCAGGGGCACCTTCTGCTACATCAGGTTGCTTCAAAGCCCCATCCAATTGGCCTTGAACACTGCCAGGGATGGGGCATCCTGTTCCAGTGTCTCACCACCCTCACAGTAAAGAATTTATTACTAATATCTAATCTAAATCTCCCCTCTTTCAGTTTAAAACCATGACCTCTTGTCCTATCCCTACGTGTCCTTGTAAAAAGTCCATTAATACTCAATACTCATCTGTGTACTTTTATACAGATAAAATTTCATATCTTTGTAAGAATAGTCCAGGGCCTATGTATCATTCAGGATTTACATATCCCCTCAAAATATGTTTTGAGTAAAACTAAAGCAATACTATAAACTCATATTGGTTCTGTGAAAAAAGTTGACTTTTACCTCAAATCTTTATTCTGCTATACAGAAATTTTTATTATGTCTCTAAGTCTGACCAGCATGTTATTTTAAAAAGTCACATTGCCTGGAAAATGTAACTCTAACGGGTTACAGACTAAACCCCAGCTCTCGACAGTAAGTGCAGTCTTAATCATTCTCGTTATCACCATTTGTTTGTCACTCAGTGCAACGTATCTAAAATGAAGTTCTGCCCCTCCAAACAAGTGGTGTATAGGAATATCCTTATGTTGGATGTGAAAGTTCTCCCACAGCAACAGGAGGTGTGACTGACGTAGAGTTACTTGGGTACATAAATGTTTGCAGGATGGAGGCATTCATCGTAAACTTTGGGGGGAGACAGAACCGTATCTGATCAATAAAATGCCTGCCAGAGTCTTAGTACTATATATACATGCCTATACTTGAGCAATGTGGGGAGAGATGCTTTATACAGTTTACCACAATATCATGCAGTATAGGAAAGCTGGGAAATGTTTCAGCTGCCTTTACAGTTAATTATCAGTATTACAAGGACATGTTAGAGAAGAAATCTAATGGATTTTTTCTTAGCTCTTTAAATAAAGGTGAGAATGGCAGAATTCATTTCAGATTGGTAGCCACCTTTATTCAATACTAAGAGACAGTGCAGCTGCACTGAAGAGGAAAAGTTCAGATAGTTTTGTGCAGAGAATGTCTGTATTCTCTGGTAGTCTTTTCTTCTTCTTGACACCGCTGTCCGTAAGGAATCTGTGAAATAGGGACTGATTTTCAGTATTTCATCCAGCATAGAATCATAGAAGCACAGAATGATTTGGGCTGGAATGGACCTTAAAGCCCATCCAGTTCCAACCCCACTGCCATAGGCAGGGATACCTTCCACTAGACCAGGTTGCTTCAAAGCCCCATCCAACCTAACCTTGAACCCTGCCAGGGATGAGGCAGCCACAACTTCTTTGGGCACCCTGTGCTAGGGCCACATCACCCTCATAGTAAAGAATTTATTATTAATATCTAATCTAGATCTCTTTCAGTTTCAAGCTGTTCCATTAAAACATCTTAATGTTATTCTAGAGGGTTTGATTAGCATGAGCAAATCAGCTACTACTTTTATAGCTAACCTTTCTGTAAGGAATGTGGAGCATAATTATGAGTAGATCTGTAAATATACAGCATATATTGAAGACAGTAGGATGAGACTGTTTGCATCTCAAAGGACTTAAATTTGGGTTCTGATGACAGAACAAGTAGGAGATTGCATGCATTGTGGAGAAATGCTGGCCTGGAAAAGGGAATTAGTAGGAAAGTGCTACTGACAAGATGTATGCTTATCATGTTGATTCACATAACAAAATTTTGTCTAATTTTCAGTGTTATTCTCCTCACACATGCACACAAAGGCAAATATGTATTTATTCCAGCAATGCTATTGATTGACTGTCTTTGACACTGGTTTTCCTGTAACAGCTGCTCTTTTAAATCTCACCAGTCAAACTTTTAACAGAAACTAAATGTAGTCACTGAGGGTCAGACGCTCAGAGCTGCAAATCACAGAACACAAGTCATGAGGGAAATGTCTGAGCTTAAAAATGCTGCTCACCTTTATCTGAACCTGATGATTCACTTTGTATGGCAGTCCTAGCTGTGCCTGTGAGGTCTACCTTAATTGCATCTCCTTTTCTCTTGATACATAAGTGAAATCAGATGCAGAGATCCTAGATGGGTCCTGTATTTCTGAAAAACAACTGTAAGGCTGGTCCTTCTTCAGCCAATTGAAACAGATATAGAGACAGTGCAGAGAGGTGTCTGGCTCTACAGCTTCCAGGCATTAAAATGTGACAGGATCTCCTAGAGGAACCTCATTTTCTCTGGAACTTTTTCTGTTCCCATTCTAGTTACATTTTATGGCTTTGAGGTACAAACTTCTCCTTAGTTCTTTGTATCATCGTGAAGCCTTTGCAGATGGTCATGTCTAAAATACTCCCTGGTGTTCTGGTTTTTGAACATGCTGTTATTCCAAAGCAGGGGGGGGTGAGGGGGTGGGGGGGGTGGGGAGGAGAAAGTTGGAAAGGGAAGAGATGCAGGAGTTGTCACCTTTGGGAGTCCAAAAAGTCTTTTAAGTTATTGCTGTATATTGAGAAGCAAGAATATTGGAAGTTTTCAATCAGAGGGCTGCCAGTACAGTTTAGTCTTGGCCCACAACAGCTTTTCTATTTCTGTTCTGGACCTTGGCTGTGGAAGAAATTTGGAAAAAGTTTCAAGTTTTTTTTTCAGATACCAGTAAGTGAAAAATCTGAAATCTGTACATAGGTAACAAATGTCTCTGCCAATAAGTTACGATTGGAAAATAAATCTTCTGCCATAACTTCCTGTGTGATGTGGTTTTAATGCATTAAAACTGAAATCTTTTTAAACCTGTTATTTTTTGCTGTCATGTGCTAAAAATAAATATATGGCTTGATTTTCAGTCCTCTTATGTTCTGGGTTGTGCTTTACCTCATAGGGGTAAATAAGTTTCACAAAGGAATGTGAAAATCATTCAAATGCAGGCAGCAAGTAGAGCAGGGACTCATCTCTGTCCACACCACTCAGGCATACAATGTACACAACTACATAATTATTCTAGCAATATTATTGATCTAGTTAAGTCTCACCAGCTGTACTGTGAACACAAGTTAAATGTGATCAGTGATTGCTGGGTACTCAAAGGAAGCTGCAAATCACAGAAGAAAATTTGAGAGACATCTGGTTAAAGCTGCTGGTCCTGGTTTGAGCACGTAGTACGAATTCAGTAGTTAAAATTTCCATACTCTAATGAGGGTGAACTCCAAGGGCAACATTTGGGATGTGGTGGGATGAGTTTGAGTACATGGCAATCCAGTGCCAACCCTGATCTTTGTGCAGGTTAGCATTATCTACCTGAATGCAATATCAGTGAACTTTCTTTGCTTCTACCTGGTTGCAGGCATGAAGATTATTTGTCTTAGTGATTTACTCAGCCAGATTTCAGTATTGGGTGATGATTAATGAATTTTGTTGATGCATGGAAACTGGCTCACCACATGTCTCAACAAGATCTGGTCTTTAGAAGCTGGTTTGGAAACTGAGGGTCAGTAACTTTTAATATTCAAAGTGTTTAACACTAATATTATTTCCATATTTATTAAACCATAATGAAAACCAAAGCATTTGTGATTTTCATTCTTTTAACAGTGTTGCTATTTAAAGTGCCCTGCAAGAGTATCAGATGTTGTGTGAAATATGTTTCAGATGACAAAATTCTTATTAAAGGTCTAGCAAATTAATTTAAAGGTGTTTCAAATCCCTTCCAAGGGAAAGTCAGACAGGACTTCTTCCCAAAATAACTTCAGTCACACATCACCAGTATCTTATATGTCATTTAACAACAATATGCACATGACATTCAGTGGGATGAACTTTTTGCTGTAAGTTCATTTTACTTTCTAGTATAGCCTATAAATTGTTCATGAGATATTCTTTCAGCTGTTCAGGATTCAATAAAGCTTTTCGTGTAAGGTGAGGGACTCTCTTCTTTTTTCTGCTGTTGCTCTATATTTTGATTTTTTTCAGGACAAGGTTGAGAATGCAGTAATGTTTAGGAGAGTAGACTACACATTTTATTTGATTTCTGTTTTTCTTTTTTGTACCTATTATGACGCTGCTCAAGATCTGCCCAGAGGAAGGCCATTATATCAAGATGTATTCTTTCACTGTAAGAATGTGTTTAGTTCAGACAATAAAGAAATCCAAATATTGGAGGTTTGTGGAATGGGACCATATCTATGTTCTTTTGGATGGAATTTTTTCTCTGAGTTCACAACACTCAGGGCAGGAGATTATCTTATGATTCAGCAACTGTTACAAGAAGGGTGTTCTTCAAATACAAGGTGCCCCAGAAGGATATAGCCATCAGCCTAGTGGAGCAAAATGAAAAATGTCTAGCTGGGATACCTTAGTAAAAGGTGAAAGTGAAACTTTCACTGACATCAAGGCTAGATAACCTCTGAAAAACAGGGCTTATTTAATCACCTAAAAATAGATTTGTGTACTCTACAGAGAATGTTTGCTCAAGAGCAGAGCTTCTGAGGTTCCTTTACTGTAGGGAAGAATGGAGAGAGGAATACAGAAATGCTGAGCAGAGGTTTGCTATACTTTTGAGCACTGATATTGCTTATTTATGGGAACAGATGACAAATAAATTTGAAGTCTTTTATATGAAAGTGGATAGATCTTCCTACTTGTTGGTGAGTGTTCACGCTAACTGCCTATGTGCTTTACTAGCTAACTAGTTAGCTATGTAACTGGAAGAAGATAACAAACATATTGAAGTTGCTCATTTCATAAATTGTGAGGAATATGACTAGTAAATGAGGAACTGGACAAAATAACACATAGAGAAGGAAGACTGGGGAGGAGGGAAATCCTGTTCTCCTCACCCTGCTTCACACTAGGTTGAGAAAATTTAGCAATTTTGTAGGTGTTGTTCTGTAGCACATATTCCACTAGGACTTCTTTTCTTTTCAAATTTTCAGAATTTATGGAATATTTCATGTGTATGTATTTGGGAAGAAAAGCCAAACCAACCAACCAAACTGAAAAAAACAACTCCAAAACACAAGAAAAGCACAGTTCCCAGTGCTTCAGTCAGCCTACTTTAAAGATTTTTTCCAGGACACGGAAATCTTACAATTTTTGCAATACAGTATTGCTTTAGAAGTGTATACTCCAGAATAAATTAACTTTTTGAAGCTTCATAGAGAGCTAATGCAGGATGAAAATTCATTTAGTTGAATTAAGTGATGATGCTTTTTTTTTTTTTTAATGTATTAAAAGAATAGGATTGAGGATGGTATCAGTAATGATTCTTGCAACTTACTGCAGTTCTCAAACTAAGGTTCTACACCCAGTCCCTCCAGTCCTGATTCTCCTGAAGCCTATGCCCAGTGTAACACCAAGTTCACTGGGAATAGAATATATTCATAGAATTATAGAATAGGGTTGGAAAGGAACTTAAGATCATCAAGTTCCAACCCCCTGCCAAGGGCAGGAACACCTCACACTTCACCATGTCACCCAAGGCCTCCTCCAACCTGGTCTTGAGCACTGCCAGGGATGGAGCATTCACAACTTCCTTGGGCAACCCATTCCAGTGCCTCACCACCCTTACTTACAGTAAAGGACTTCCTCCTTATATCTAATATAAACTTCCCCTGTTTAAGTTTGAACCCATCACCCCTTGTCCTATCACTACAGTCCCTAATGAAGAGTCCCTCCCCAGCATCCCTATAGGCCCCCTTCAGATACTGGAAGGATGCTATGAGGTCTTCATGCAGCCTTCTCTTCTCCAGGCTGAACAGCCCCAACTTTCTCAGCCTGTCTTCATAGGGGAGGTGCTCCAGTCCCCTGATCATCCTCATGGCCCTCCTCTGGACTTGTTCCAACAGTTCCATGTCCTTTTTATGTTGAGGACACCAGAACTGCACACAATACTCCAGGTGAGGTCTCACAAGAGCACAGGAGAGGGGCAGGATCACCTCCTTCAACCTGCTGGTCACGCTCTTTTTGATGCAGCCCAGGATACGGTTGGCTTTCTGGGCTGGGAGCGCACACTGAAGCCAGTTCATGTTCCTTTTCTCACTGACCAGCACCCCAAGTCCTTCTCCGCAGGGCTGCTCTGAATCTCTTCTCTGCCCAGCCTGTAGCTGTGCCTGGGATTGCTCCGACCCAGCTGTAGGACCTTGCACATGGAATTAAGCAGCAGTCAGTGAGGTGTTGCATTCCAGCAGCAGGACAAGAGGTAAACCCCCAAACTAGACACATGAATGTTAACAAACACAAGCAAATATCTAAACACCCTCTGCTACAAACATTACCCTGTGTAACAAATGCATGAGAGATTACTTTCCAAGACCTCACCATAGGCAGTGTAATAGCAAATGCCAATCGGTGTCTTGAGAAGGAATGGTGAGGAAATGCT
Organism: Pezoporus flaviventris; assembly: GCF_033815535.1. Classification (NCBI taxonomy): domain Eukaryota; kingdom Metazoa; phylum Chordata; class Aves; order Psittaciformes; family Psittacidae; genus Pezoporus; species Pezoporus flaviventris. Next base: position 16,901,720 of record NW_026892595.1, read on the forward strand.
GCGTGCTCTCTACGTTTCTGCAAAGTTCATACAGATGGAACCCAAACCCCTTTCCTTTCACCTTTAGGATGGCTACACTCCAATGACTGTATGTGGTGTAAAAGCCTTTACGGACACGGTATGAACATACAGATTTATTTACAGGGACACCCCGCAGCGATGCCCAGTGTGTGGCCACCATGGGCAGGGACATCCCCTGGGCCTCCTGGGCACAGGCACTTCCTCAGGGCCAGCACCCCAAAGGCCTTTCTCCAAGGGATGCTGGGCGAAGGGGCAGCAGCAGCAGCAGGGCTGCGGTGGGCAGGGCTGCAGGGGCCCCGTCACCCTTGTGTCATAGTGCCAGCACCCGGCCATGCAGCATCACGATGCTCCGGGGCAGTATGAGTCCAGCGCCCTCCCCTGTCCCGCTGCCAGAGTGCCCGGTGCTGCCACCGGGACAGAGCTGGCAGCCTGAGGGCATCTGAGAGGCAGTCCCTGGGGCACCGGGGGAATTCCTGGCAGGGGAGAGGGGGTCGATGGGGGCAACCCTTGAAGCTGCACGAAGCTGCAGGAGGTTCTCTGCTGCAGTTCCAGCTCCTGGAGGGGCCACGCTCAAAGCTCATCGCATGGATGGATGGATGCATGGATGGATGGATGGAAATCCTGCCTCATTCACTGGGGAGCTCACCATCCTCATCTCCTGGGCACCAGGGAATTAGGTGAGGGGGGGACTAACGGAAGGAACACTTGAAGCTGCGAAGCTGCAGGAGGTTCTGTGCTGCAGTTCCAGCTTCTGGAGGGGGCACGCTCAAAGCATCATCGAGGGATCGTGCTTTGGTTGTCAGGGAGCTCGACGTCCTCACCTCCTGGGGAGAGAGTGGCAGCAGCCAGAAGAAAAAGGATGCACAGGCGGCTCAGTGCCCTCCCCCACTGCCAAGCACAGGAAGGATTCGTGCTCCGAGGATTCATCAGGCCAGCGGCATTTTGCTGTTGTTGGAAGCCCCTGAGATGGCTCCAGGTGGAGGCAGAAGAGGCAGTGCCAGCGTTCCCTTGTCCCCTCAGAGGCATAACCAGCCCGTGGACCGGGAGCAGGTCTTGCTCACGTGCTCAGGGAGCAGCCGATCGCCAGCACTGGGGTCAGGAAGGAATTTTCCCCCAGGGCAGATTGGCACTGGTCCCCGGGGGATTTTTGCCTTCCTCTGAGCACTGAGCAAGACCACTTGTCAGGGCTCCTCTGGTCCTGGTGCTCTGTTATCGCCTGGCGCTCATGCTCCACGAAGGTGGTCCCTCGTGTCCTGCAGCTGGGGGGGGGGAAGGCTTTTTTGCCCCCAGGTGGACTAGCAAGTGTCCCCGGGGTTTTTTGCCTCCTCCACAGCCGAGCACAGCTCCTCCATGGGGCTCCTTTGGGTTATTGGTAGCCCAAAGGCAGCTGCCAGTGCTCCACGCAGGTGGCCTTCGTGCCCCGCATCTGGGGGGAGGCAGCCTTCTGCTCTGCCAGGGCGGCCCCAGCGTGGCCCCGGGACTCGCTGCTGTCCTCTGGAGGATGAGCACCACCCCTCGACAGGTCTTCCCTGGCCCTTTCTGGTTGGGTTCTTGCACTGCTATCGCACCACCACGGCACCGCTCCTGCCCTGCCTTTCCTTTCTCAGGCTGCAAGGGAGGCATTTGCCACCTAAACTGAAGGCTCTAAACTAAACCAGACTAAAATTAACTCAGCTAAACTAAATCAAATAACTTTACCTAGAAATAAATAAAATACTCTTTCTACCCATAACCATTTTGAGTTGTGTCTTTGAAAGTGATTTTCCCTTGGCATTCCCTTGGCATTTCAGGTAAATAAGGATCTCCTCTGTACAACTTGTGAGTGCAGGGAAGGGAACGCAATAAAATGGAATGGAATAGAACAGAAGAAGAGAGTGGAATGGAACTGAACAGAATACAACAGAAAGCTCTGCTATGTTATGCATATAGAATCATAGAATAGTTAGGGTTGGAAAGGAACTTAAGATCATCAAGTTCCAAGCCCCCTGCCAAGGGCAGGAACACCTCACACTTCACCATGTCACCCAAGGCTCCTTCCAACCTGGTCTTGAGCACTGCCAGGGATGGAGCATTCACAGCTTCCTTGGGCAACCCATTCCAGTGCCTCACCACCCTTACAGTAAAGGACTTCCTCCTTATATCTAATATAAACTTCCCCTGTTTAAGTTTTAACCTGTTACCCCTTGTCCTATCACTACAGTCCCTAATGAAGACACCATAATTCATCAGTCACCATTTCTTCATGACTTCAGGCTAAAATCAAAACACTTTTTTCATCATTTCTAATAGATATGATGTACGATGCTGCCTGGAATTTTACTTCTGGGGCCTGTCATGCAGGGAAGTCCATCTGAAGTGGCTATTGTGCTCAATATTTACTTCTTGCTTCAGACAGAATTATTTTCTCCAAGACACATTTAGATCATGCTAAAGGCAAAACAGTTCTCTCTTGCTGGTTACACACACTGAAAGTATCACTAAGACTAGCTTATAGGAGTGATTGTGTGGTAAATTTTGCCTGAGCTTCCTGTCTTCTCTAGTTTCTCTTTGTAGGCATTCTGTTAGCTTCAGTGACAGGGCATGTCATTTCTATTCTATTACTATCATCTATGCTTATATAAAAGCTGTTCAAGTTAGAGCAACTTCAGAATAAATAATCCATTTCAGTTTTTTTTCCTTGTTTTTCATAGTAGTTCTCTAGCTATGGATTGTCATTCTTTGCTTATTTATAGCCTTTCCCCCCTTCTGTTGAGTCTTTCTTTCTTTTGCTTTGCCTCCACTTTGATGGCAGATGTTATACTTCTAAATTCCCTCTTGAACAGCAAGGTCAAATTCTGAACAATACCTCTGGCATTCTTTTAACACATTCTGCAAGCCAAGTTACCTGATAGATTTTTAAAAGCCCATTTATGAAATCTCATATTGTATTAGTACTCTCCCAAGTAACAGTGCAATTTTGCTTTTCACATTAATGGCACCTGAAAGATTTTGTAGATAGAGCTAATAGCTCACTCTGTATCCAAACCATGATTTTATATCCCAATTCCATTGCTCTTCCTTAAATATTTGTGTTGAAACTATCTTTGCTAGGTCATTATTCACCCATGCCTTAGGCCAACTGTTCCAGGTGGTTCTGAAAGAATTTCACTCAAAATTTTGTGCCTGGAAAGAGCACATCGATTTGGTAATGTTCAGATATTGCGACTGTTTCATTGATGCAAACTCCTGTCACTTCTACCTGCTCTCCCTGCCTACGTGCTGACCAAACAGGACATGTGTGTGCTCCATCTTGGATAGACATAAACTCTCTCTGCTCTCCCTTTTTTTGTGCTGCTCCCTCACTCCTTGTCTATCAATGCTCATGGCCAGGGTGATGCTGAAATTAAGAACAGTCTGCCTCCTGTGTTGCTTGTTTTCTTACCCAGCAGTTCTGTAAAGTCCCAGTTAATGCTGTTTCTTTTTTGCTGACTTGATTTTTCAATAGCAGATGACTTTCAGCTGTATCTGACATGTGGCACAACACGACTTTTTCAACACATTGGGATGAAACTGTCCTACTTTTTCTTGCATCATGAATGCCCAAATAATCCCACAGGCTTCCAATCCCTACAGCTGTGTTTTGCTGGTCACAAAAGCCTTGAGTAGAGTAAGTAGGGAAAGCTTCCTCTTCAGGTAAGGCAGATACTGATGTGCTGGGTGAGACATTAAACAGAAAGTTTGAAAACAAATCTCCTCACTGAAAGTTGCGTCCTTCACAGGTCACAGGTTCAGCAAGCTGCACCCAGCCTTTGCTGAGCGCAGAGGAAATCTTTTTCTTTGTGTCACTTTGGCACTTTTGTGCAGATTCTCTACAGGCCTTCTGCTTCCAGTCTTTCCTACTCCCTTTCTGCCTCAATCCAGAAGGCTGCCCAGTCTTAGCCTGCTCAGTCACTTCTGAGAACTCCTCTACTCTCCAAGGGGTTTTTGCTGGGCTCAGTAAATCTTCCTCACTGCTTCTCATTGTTACTGCCTTTCTAGCAGGACATAAAAGTAGAGTATTTATACGACAAATTGGAGTCTAACATTGTGACATTATTGCAAATGGGCATGTACGCACAAGTTTTGAAATGCCTGTAGTTCTGCACACAACTTCAGCTCTAGGCCACTTACTTTTTACAACTAAATTAATTTCTTGCAATTATTTATCTTTTTCCCCTTCCTGTTCCCTCATTTGTTGTCAAATTTGGGAGAACATCCTTTTTCTGATTATAAAAGCAGTCTCGCTTACTCCGTGCTGCCAATTTTTGCATCACATAAATTGCTATTAAAGATGCTTTCTGCTGCCTCTGGAGAATGACATATTCTCCTTGCTGTTCCCAGGGAGCTTCTAGATAATGCTTAGCAATCTGTTTAAACAGCATTTTGCACATTGGCTGCTAATGGTCTATTCCATGTTTTCATGAAACATCTGGGATCTGAATAGCACAAAGTCTGAGCATTAATTGCAGTGCTGTCTGCAGTTATAGCAGACTGTAGCTGGATGATGAATGCATCAAGAGCTCTAAAAACCAAATTGCTTGAAATATCAGATTCTTTCTAGGTTCTGCTTCCTGTATTCATTATTGCTTTGAAACTGGTTAAATAACTTCTACATTTAAAAATATCATGTATTACTTAGAGCGTTGTCAAGTATGCAGATTTTCCCATCCAGTGCCTAGTGTTCTAGGAATTCAGTTGCTTCCTGATGCAGTGATTGAGCAGAGAATAAAAGTGATGCCAGACATGGGTTTTAAAATTCTCACAAAGATGCATGAACCTTACCTAGGAATCTGACATCATGGACCTCCTTCTTCCTCCAGGTTTTATGCTCTTGGAAGCAAAGGCCACTCCATAGAGCAAAAGGCTGGGGTGTGGAATTTGAGTACATGGGTGCATTTCCCTGCAACTCTTAAAAAGGTTCCTGACAGTCAATGGTTTAGAAATCATCCCGGTTGTCTGTATTTTCCCACTAGAGAGTTAAAGGCTATTTCACACTGAAGAAAGTGAATATGGTGGCTCCCTGTTTATCTTCTCATCTGCTTTGGCTCACCATTCTGAAGTTCCTAATCTGGACATGCAGTAAGGATCCTGGATGAGTTTAGCTCCAGGACCCTAAAGGTCCTTCACTGATTCTACTTTCAGCTCCTATGTTGTAGATTTTGGTGAGGTTTTTAAATTTTTTTCTTTTTCAATTTGGCACTCATAGATTGGAAACCTTTCATTTTTTGTAAGGTGCCTCTAGCATCTCTTTGGCATTGCATTTGAATTCTCTTGTTCTGAATTTTCCTTATGTACTTCTTTTCCCTTAATGTGTTTTGGAGCTACTTGCAGTAGACAGAAACTGTGTTAGCAATGCAAGAGACTCTTGGGAAAGTTAGAGATTAAGGGAGAGATGTTTATTTGTTCATGACTCAAGTCTATATATTTTTCTACATGAAGATGATTTGTGATTCCAGATGCACAACTACTCTGTGTCCTGCTATTGGCAGTTAGCATGGAAACCACTAGAGAGAGTGCACCTAAATTAAGGAGAACCAAGGGATGCTTCAATCAGCCTGTATTTGCCTTTAGAGATCTCCCAACTCTTACATTCGAAAACCCAAATGTACGCAATTGGCACCTCTGTCAGCTGTCTTCAGCATGTGCTGTCTCCCTTCCTGGCTCTCTCTTCATGCCCTGACTCTCAAAATTAGCTATGTAGCATTTGTGTTTTATGGTTCACAAATACTATACTTTCTTGTCACTATTTAAATTATTGTAACCTGCCAGATGACTTCAGTACAGCCCATTTAGGAAGATTTTCTATTACACTTATAGGAACTATACTGGGGAAGAACACTGGGTAATGCAGACAGTTTGTGACATAATGGGTAAATCTGGTGACTGGAAATGAACATTTAATTGATTTGCTCCATAAGCATGTTTCCAAGCAAAGCATTTGCAAAACCAAATGAATTTGAACTGTCTTTGCACTACTTGTCTGCAGAAAAATGGAATCCCCACAAACATTTGTATAATGATCTTGCTCCTCGTAGCATCTCTGAATGGGTCAGCTGGAAAACCATCTTTGCCAGCTTTCCTTCTTCAAAGCATCTCTGCCAGCTTGCTTTCTTCCTTCCTCAGTGCTGATGGGTCCCTCACTGTTGCAGATGAGATTTGGGAGTTATTTCTCTGGGGTTAGTCAGCCTGCTTCATATGGTGGTTTTATTTAGGTGTCATGACTGCAAAGCGATTTTGTCTAATTTCCATCAGTATAGTGAAAAGATAGATTCACTCACTGAATCAATACAGTGTAACACTTTCGTGCTAGCATGATCCAAATGCAGGTTGAAGCGGAACAAGGTGGCATACTACACCACCCCTTTTGCTGTGAATTTAGACTTATATTCCCACTCCGGGGGAGGGGAAAGTGTCTGCATTTGGAATGCCAGCAGGAGCTCAGCAAGAGATGCTGCCTCTCAGGCACAAGATAGAGGCAATCAGGTGCTTCCTGCAGGTGCTGCGGAGCTGCTTGGTTTGGATTGCTTCCTCCCGCACCAGCAGGATGCTGTCAGTCCTGCCCAGAGGAATGGGAGCAGGTCGGGCTTGCAGCCAGCAACCTGTCAGCAGCTAGCATGTCTCATGCACCTTGCCCCTAGGAAAGAATGTTTTCCACTCACTGGAATATTAAACACTGAATATAAAAGGTTAAAATGGCCAGCCTTGTTTAAACCAAGCAGACCCTGAGGCATACAGCAAAAAAAAAATGGGGAAGAGTAAACTTAAAGAGCAGTTAGCTAGGGCAACAACCTTCACAGAAAAAGTTTTTTGTGAAAAACCGGAGGCAAGCAGGAGCATGCAGTGTCTCGAACATACAGTAGTGCTGTTATAGCCCAGCTAATGTCTGATGTCTAGAGAAAATGCTGTTTCTAAATATCAGTTCTGATTCAGAGCAAAATTATCAGAGATTTGGAGGCAATAGGGTTTTTCATAGGGTGCAATGTACTATGAAGAAAATGAATTCCCAGGCATAATTCATATGAGAAGTCTTTGAAATAATATATTATTATTATGTAATGTATGTATTGAATGTTTTAAAGAATTAAATTTGAAATTTGTTTTGTGGCCAGAAAAGTCCTAGATTTCTAAAATTTTCCATTAAAATATTCAGAGGTGTATGGCCATTTTTCATTTTACTGAGAATATGTAAAAGGGGTTCCTGGCTTGCAGTTTTGGTTGGTGATCTATGTTTTAAAGTAGCTTTTTTATTCTTGGTGAATGGATTTGGGTGAAGGTATTGAACTTTTGAATGAGACCCCTAAAATCTGTAGGATCTGTTTTAACTTACAGTAAGATTCATTAAAGAAAACATTATTCAAACCTTTCTGTAACAATAAGAGACTGCTTAGCCCTTTTTAGGAAGCTAAGTATAGCAAGGAATTACCTTGTTTCCATGTTCACTTAGCTTTTAAATGTCATTCCCAGAAAGAAAGCAAGGAGGACCTTTAATGAGCCAGATTCTGCTTTCTGAAGAACTGTATTCAACCATCAAACAACAGTTGGATACAAACAGATCAGCAAAGACTGTGAGTGATTAGCAGCCAAACTAGCATGGGCTAAGAAGACTTAAGGAAATCTGTTAAGTCTAAATGATACTGAGGGAAGACCAAAGAGACCATCAAAAAAGAAAGCAGATTATGATCACTTACTTGCTGTAAGTAAGAAGTAAGATCTCACAGACTTAACTTTAAGTAACCAAGATTTAAGGATGGATATGAGGAAGAATTTTTTAAGCAGGATGAAGCAGAGGAATAGATTACCTGTGGAAGTGTCAAATCTTTCTTACTGGAAGATCTAAAGCACTGTCCAAAATGTTTTTCTCTGCAGGACACAGACTTCATAGGTCTGGGTGGTACTCTGATGTGTCCCAACAATTTCAGACAAAATAATAATCTCCTTCCTTTTCCCTGCCCCTTTTTTCAGGCAAAATTAAATGAATCACATAGGCCACAAAAGAGATAAAATGGCTTCCAGAGGATCTCTGATGTGGCTGATATGTGGTGTATGACTGTCAACTTTCATCATGAATTACTGCTATTTGACAGTGTCCATCATGGATTAGGCAGAGAGATGAGCTGTCTGACTTCTCTCCAGATTCCTTTCAGTATTATTTTTTGCTGCAGAAAATAATCAGAAAGCTGGCAGTGAAACTGACGGTCATCTAGTCACAATCTTCCGTGGAGACTAAGAGTGGAAAACCCTACATCCCAGCAAAACATTCGTATCCTATAATGTAACTGGAGGTGACAGCCTACTGTCAGCTGTAGGATTAGAGACCTGGTGCTAAGTGGACAGCACGTCATTCTGACTCACCAGTCCAAATACGTGAGGCTGTGACAGGAAGAGAAAGCCAGTAATTTTTTGAACTTTTGCAGGTGCTTGCTAGAGTAGGAGACACCGAGTAAAAAATGTTTCAGATTCTCATGTCACAGTTCTGCCTCTCGAGTGTGAAATTAATTCATTTTGACAGTTCCAGTGGAGATGGGAAGATATGCACTGAGCTGCTTAACCTTTTCTTGTCCGCTCCCTTTCTTCCCCTTGGTAGACTCATGCCTGTCCACCAGTTCAGCTGGGCAGATGTTTAAGAACTGTCATGTCAAAGAACTGTCATGGTTTAAGCCCAGCCAGCAACCCAGAACCATGCAGCCGCTCCCTCACTCCCCCTCTTTCCTTCCCCCGTTCCCGCAGTGATGGGGAGGAGGAAGAGGGGGTGTGAGCGAGTGGCTGCATGGTTCTGGGTTACCGGCTGGACAATAAGGTATTTGGACACTTCAGCAATGGTCTCAATCCCCTAGGGTCCTTGGAAATGCCTCCCAGAACTTTATCTTTCATCATCCTCCTTATTTCAATTGTCTCCAAACCTAGCAAATTCTTGTGAAACTAAATTAAAAAAAAAAACCAACAAAACTGTGCCCCAGCAGTAAAATGCTGTCTTCAGAACTGCTATCACTATTTGCTGTTACAGACATCTCCTAAACCACTGACTGAAGAAACACTCAGAAGACTTGGAATCATTTTCTCATTCCCTCGCTATCCTTTCAAATCCAGCTCCCTGAGAATGGTGAACTGCATGTTAGACAAAAGAAAAAAGTAGTCTGCCAGCACAATTTAGAAAAGCTGATGACTTTTAAGACATTCAACACCGAGAAAGCTGCCAGTGATAAAAACTTGATGTGACTCAGCTAGGCTTTGCGTGAGAGCAAGTCATTTTGCTACTTACTGTTGATTACCGAATTTGAAACCCTCTGAGGTATTCCAAAGGTGTGAGAACTGTTAAGGAGCGAATGCTAAGAAAGGGATCTATTACTGGACAAAGTGTTTTTCAAGGAAATATTGATAAAAGTTAAAATATAATTAAAGAGGCTGGGGTCTATGTACGTAATAAATGGCCCATTTTAAATGTTATTCTGCTGTAAAGCAAAAGCAACACTCAAGGGTAAAAACAGGTGAAAAGAGTTTATTCACTTGAGGCTGTAATAGGTTTATCCACTTCTGTATACAAAGAAGGAGATTTTATCTGCTTTTATGTTCAGTATTACACCAAAGATTAAAGCAAGAATGTGAACTAAGTGATAAACTCCAGAAAAAAGGATAGGGTCAAAATCTGTGTATGTGTGTGTGTGTGTGTGTGCATGTTAAAAAATATGTAAAATATTATATTTATATATATATAAAGACTATTCATATATATATGTAAGCATGCACACATATAAATTAATGACTATATATATATAAAGATTATGCCATACTAGTCAGAATAATGCAGATGGGTGCAAACTACACAGAAAGCAGCCAGGAATAGGTGCTTTGGTGGACACCAAGTTTAACACCAATCAGCAATGTTCCCTTGCAAGAAATGAAACCACCTACTGAGCTGCATCGGCAAGATTGTAGCCAGCAGGTCAAAGAACAGGCTGATTGCTAGGAGGTACTTCTGAGGCCACATCGAGAGTGCTGCGTCCAGATCTGCCTCCTGTAAGGTGGGACTGACGAGAAGGGGAGTTACAAATTGGAGAGTCAAGCAGAGGACATCTAAAATGGTCTGGGGAGTGGAGCACATGATTTATGAGGATAAGCTGAGGGACCTGTTTTTGCTCAGTCTGGAGAAGAGAAGAATATGGATGGACCTAGTATCTGTCTTCAACTACCTAAAGGTGAGTTGCAGAGATGACAAAACTAGGCTTTTCTGAGATCGGCACAACAAAAAGACAAAGGGCTACTGTCACAAGTTGCAGTAAGACAAGTTCTCACTGGCTGTAAGGAAGAATTTTCCATTGTAGAAGTGTTCAAATGCCCAAACATGTTGCCAAAGAGGTTGTGAAGTTTCTAGCCTTGCAGATCTTCAAAATCAAACCCTATACAATCAGGTCTAAAGTGGAAATTACACTTCCTGTGAAGAGGGTCTTGACCTAGATGACATTCCTACCAATTCATTCCCACAATTGATGATTCTGTGGTATTTGTCTAGTCAGTTTTTAAAGTTTCTTTACGATGGAGACTCTACTATCTCCCAATCTACTGCAGTGCTTCCCAAATAAATGAAAAACCTATTCCAAGCAACTGAGTGTTTTGACTTGACTAAATCAGCTTCTTGAAGTATTTATAACCTTTACATTTCAATGCTGTGACAATTGTTAGCAGTCAGAAATACACTGTATTTCTTACAGCTGAGCTGAAGGAAATAGAAATAGTTAAGCATTTTGGGTCATAGTATTGCATAACCTAAAGCAGGGGTTAAAAGCATATTTCTTGATAGAGAATGGATATGTATTTCAAACACCTTTGGCAGCCCCTGTATTAAAGTTTTACAATATTAATGATAAAAAAAGGTATGGCTGCAGAACATATGAGATGATTTCGTGGCTGGAATTTCCTATCACTATTATTGTGAGAGAGTTAAGAATATATATTAAATATATTAAACCTGATTCTAGGAAGCTAATTACCATAAATCCATTGGTGTTTTGCCTGAAGATTGTTAGATCTTGTCATTTAGGATGAACCCAAAAAGCACACACTTCTGAAAAAGCCACCCATAGAACCTGAATCTTAAGTATTACAGGCTTGTATTTGCCGTAAGTAGCATTGTAGTATCTAATTTTGTTACATTCCCAGGAGCATAACAATCTCCAACCAATCTTTCATAAACTCTGACTTTTAGCTAATTTTGAATTCATTTCCCATCTTCTTGCTCACTTTATTTTCCTGTTTATGTTAAAACTAATTCTGATCAATCTCTTTCTCTGTAAGAATGACTTTTATTTTTATCATTATATTTGAAACATGTAATTTGTTCCTTTGCCCTCAGTAGCAGGCACATACCGTCAGCTCAGTGGTCTCCGGAGTCTCATATGCAGCACGTATGTTGAAATGCCTTCCTAAAAAATACAGAAATGATGCTGAACAGAAAATAACACTGTACAGAAATTAGGAGAGTATATGAAGTGTGCATCTTCTTTAAACACCAAGATACATCAGATCATCAGATATATGTCGTCAGATATATGTCTGTAATCTCTTCCTTTCTTACAAGTCTCATCTCTACTGTTAGTGACTGTGGCTGAAAGATTTTTTATTTGCCCCAGTCACTGAAACAACACTGTTTTTGCAGAAGATCTAGCCTCGTCTTTCCAGGAGCCCACTTGCATGCCTAAATTCAGTAGTATCATTCTACCGTATAAAATACTTGTATTAGGAATGGCAGAATCAGGTTGTTGTCAGTTTCCAGTAAAAATCAGGTGGTTGATATTTTGTTCTAACAAACATAGCTGTGACAGTCTCAGCATTTTGAGTATTATCCACTGTAAAATCCTGTGTACCATGCAAGATTTTGAGGTTAAACTCACTTTTCACAGGTGTATTTTTCACAGTTCAAAGGGGATAACCTGTGAATTAGGGGGGATAACCTGTGTTCAGAGAGGACAGCACTGTGAAGTGCTAGCACAGCACTGGTAATGTGGGGAACTGGTAAGTCTAAATCCAGGTTTTACCTTTGCCTGCTGTATAAACTACTAAAATATTTTTTCTAAGGCTGCTTCATATCTAGATCTTACATTTCTTGGAATAGTTTTCATGGACACTCACAGGTTGAACCTAACTTTTAAAAGTGTACCAAGACTATATACAAACAAAACTGACACTTTTTGAAATGATGAAAATGCAAGTGTATCTTACAAACAGTGAAAAATATCCTTTTTGGGGTAACATTTCTATACTTCAGAGAGAAACCAAATAAATAGATTCTGGTTTATGGACAGAATCATCTGCCCTTAGCTTACAGCCAGGATGTGAAGTGACCAGAAAACTGGCCTGCGTTTGTTTCTGTGTTTGACTATCAGGCAATTGGGTTGCAACCTATTACATTCCACGAAAGGTAGATGAGGTGCTTAAAGGGAACAGGACTGTGGTACACATCTTTCCTTACGTTCCCTACGCACTGTTGAGGGTATTTCTGTTTGTAAGGGCTACAGAGGCTCCTGCATGGCTTTTCTGAGGGCTGGTTGCCCTTTGCAGCAGAATTGTGCTCTAAAGCTGCTCTGGGAAATACTTGGGCCTGCATGGAAAAGCAAACAACAGCATGCAGCAGACGTATGGAGGTAATGTTTTCTGCTGGTTTTATATTTCAACCCTCAACACAGACAAGCTGAGGATAAAACCAGGGATTACATTGATTATTTTGGGTATTATTCAGGTTAATTCATGATGTCTGGATCGTGTTTCTCATAAGAATTCTATGACTCAGACCTGTCAGACTGAAATATATGTACGTATATAAGGCATTTTTCCAAACAAATGGATTTGACAGTGATTACTCAAGTCAAAACATCATGGATGGGACACCTCTCATCTGCTTTTAAATGCTTGTTCCTAACAAGCATCCTAGAAAATTAGTATAGTTTCTCTTCCAACTTTCAAAGGGAAATACATATATGTTTAAGCTATGATTTGACCCATTTTAGACCTACTTTTTGATGAAATAATAAAGAAGCCCCTGACAAGCTGTTGATTCATGATAAATAGGACCCCCTCTGATTAACTAAGATGTAGGTAGTCAGTATCATTTGCATAAACTTTGCTGAAGTGTAGAGACCCTTTGACAACAGGCTCATGTAAGTTTATGGTCTTTTTTTCTTTAGAGCTTGTTTAAGATCAAGTTGTTGCTCAGCGTTCTTTGCTTTGGTGTATGTGTTCTCTCTCTTCTCAGCTTTATGCGCTGATTCACCTCCTAGCATTTACAGGCTGAACAGCAGACTAAAAGGCTTAACTCAAGGATTTTGATTGATTTCAGCTTTGTGTGATTTCAGAAAGGAAGTAACAGAAGTTGAGCATGATCCTGAAGGCACTGTAGAATTGCACGACATGGCCCAGAGTCATGTTTTTACAGACTGGCTTTTCACTAAAATGCTTTGATATATCAATAGGGATGTAACTGCTCTGGCAGCAAAAGTCCCTTTCTCCTAACAGAAAGAATTCTCTTTAGTGCCTGATAGGAATTTGTACCTGAGGTTAAGCAGTTAAATACCCATCTGGTGGTAATGTGCTACATAGAATCCTATTACTTCTTACTGTCATCATTAGCACAAGGCATGCAGTCTGACTTGTGGTACCAAAGGAGACATTCAGAGCACGTAGCTTTGTGGTCGGAGATCTTTTCATGGCCCTGGTTCTATCTAGGTACTTTCAGTTTCCTTTAGTTTGTTTTTTTATAATTTCATTTCACATGTCACCCTTTCTTCTCCGCAAGTACTCCTGATCTTTTCTCCATGCTACTGTCTTCTAATGAGCCCCCTGCCACTACAGTTTCCGTTTTATCCTTCAAAAGGCTGTCATCAAACTTCATTTACCACTTATTTTTCACATTCAGGACACACTGCTATCTCAGGTTAATAATAATAAAAAAAAAACATAATCAAGAAAATATTAAGGAGAAGCCCCACCTATACCAACCTGTAAATGTCACTCTATTTTCTTTTGCTTTGGAAATTTTACCTCCAGATGGCGCTCTCTTTTCTTTATCTCCATTACAGAGCGCCCTGCGAGGCCAGGACCCGTCTGAGCGGCGTCAGTAAATCATCTTGGACATCTGAACTTTGATCCTAGAAAGCATTTAAGAGTTCAGCCCTCAGCCAACTTTGGGATTTATCATGTCTCTTAGATATTCAGTTGATGATGAAGTGCTTTGCACAATCAGCAATCTATAAATAACAACTAATGCTATCCAGCTCTCAGCCTCTGTCCTTGCCTTATCAACCAAGTATTAATTTGAAGGCTAAGTATTGCATATGGGATAAATATGTGGAAACTACTGATGCATAAGCCAGTCAGGTGGACAGCAAAAGGTGCTTCTAGCTTGTTAGAGGGCTTCTGATGGTGAGCTGCAGTTACAAGCAGAGGAAGTGACTTGAAGCAGGAAAGAGAGCAAGATGCCCTGGCATGTTTTGTATAGCTTCTCTGCCTGGTTTCCCCCAAGATCAAGGTTTCACTGATTGTACTCTCACTTTGTTAGTCTGTTTATTCATCTTATATAACATTTCAACCAAAATTGACACTGAGAAGAATATTCCAGAATGTTAAATTCTAACGACAATGGTGGAGATCAGTGGCTGCCAGACAAGATCTAAAGTAGTCATACCACTGAAGATAAGGATGTTTAAGTTCTGTCCAGTATACACACCAAAGAGAAGCAGACCATTGAGCAGCTCTAGCTTTGAACTAATCCTAACTATGCTGCCACTTACTCAGTAGGTGTGGAGCATGTAATACAGCTTGAGGATTTGGGGGTAGGAGACAGAAAAGTAGCATTGTGTGGGGATGGAGACACTCAGAAGATAGGACATGGACTCAGTAGGAGCTGGGGATCTGTTGCTACCATTGTCGGTGGAGAACTGGTGTTGTATTTCTGATTCTTCAGTCCTGAAACATTTAAGGAAAAATACTTTAAAAGAGAAATCCTTTAAAGGAGAAATACAGGAAATATAATGTTGCCTTTAATCTTCTTGTTACCAAAATTTTTATTGCGGTAACTCCAAACAATCTTCTCTGTGGTTTTTCAAATACCTTTGAGATTGAGATCTGGAAGTCAGCTAGTGGCACTGAATTCTGCCCATCTGGATGTTAATGTGGAATCAAATCCTATTCAGCTATACGGGTTAAACATATCTGTAGATTTTGATAGTATTAAGTATTCAAAGTTTTGTAATAAATGTGTCATGATAGGCTCTGTTCTGCTCAATCTGCAATGTATATAGTAGGATACACTTTTGAAGGACTGGAAACTTTTCCCATCCACCCATATTTTTAAATACATAGAGTAGAGCAGAAAGGGATTTGATAATTTGTAGCATAGTTCTTGTGGTATGAATTTATCTAATCTGCCATAGGTTTATGTAACACCCACTTCTATGCAGCAAAAATGCTACATGTAGTAGTTTAGTTTTGTAATTGTTTTCAGAATCCATTCAACAAAGAAAAAAGAAAATAAAGAGGGAAACCCCCACTTTTTTCCCCTAAGATGAATTTAGAGTTGTAGTTCAAAGTTTTGCTTTTATACAACTCAATGAAACTGGACCCTATAATTTCTTTTCAATAAGTAGTTTGTGAATGTTGCCCCACTAGTAAAACCTTAGATGGGAATCCCTCTTTGATTTTACTTCAGGCTAAAGCTGACTTCACAACCTTCAGATAAGTTCAGTCATATAATCTTGCTCAATGAATTTATTCTTTTGGGATATAATATTGTTGTCATGCACTTTTATGGAAAGTACCATAATAGAATTATGCAGAAGTGTCTTTGTTTGTGAGATGTACAGTTTGGGAGTAGAGCTCTGGTTAAATATTTTATGTACATTACTACATCCTGTGGTCCCACACAGCTCACTATGTAAAAGCTACAGATTGTGTCTGCCATTTTGATTTTTTCTTTAAGCCATATGTACTCCATCTCTACAAATGCTAGTTACTCTTCTCTCTCAAGACGTTTTCATTTGGTTAACATCATTCCTCCAACTCAGAACAATTTGTGCTTTGACAAAACGTGTTTCTTCTGTTATTGAAGGCACGCGATTTTCTCTGACTGTAGAAAAACATTCCTCCTTTTTCTAACTGGTTATCATCTGGTCTGCTATAAATTACAGTTTACAAAAGTTGTCTTGCAAGGCTTGTCTGTTTAATAATGATTAGTAATTTTTGCTTCAAAACTAAATTTTCTGAAAGCCATTTTCATTACATGTTTATAAAACTTAAAATTACTAGACAATTAGTAATGCTTTATTTGGTCCTTGTCTTTTTATCACTGAAGCATTCTGTAAACACAATAATATGAGAAATAAACCTGTACAGACCTCTCCTGACACTTCCATTTGTCTCACTAATCATAGATGATGAGGATCTAGCTGATTGACATTGCTGATACACTGACACCTGACGATTGACACGGACATTGCTGATGCATTGACAATTAATGACACATTGCTGATGCATACCTTTTGTCACATATTCAATATATTAATTTAATGTGCTATCCCAGGTTTGCAAACTAGTCTACAGCTTCTAGAATGGATTTCCACTCAGCACAGGGCAGGAAGCAGCTGAACACTTTGAGAAGGAACACCAGAATAATGACTCTTTTGCTTTTGGAGTAACTTTGCAGCGTACCCTCTTTCAGTTTAATTAATTTTGACATTTCTGACAACAGTACCTTGGCAGTTGTAAAATCTCAGACTTAAGTGCAACTTGAACATTGATGTTGCTCCTCAAAGAAAAAGTTTTCTAACTTAATTTAGAAAAAGCACATAGTATTTATATTTATGTACAATTTAGCTTCACTACATTTCACTTTGTTGGGAAACTCAGTGCCATGATGGCATCGTCCTGCTCATTGTGATCGATTTGATGAAGGAAAAAAGCAGGCAAGCCAAAAAAAAAAAAAAAAAGGCTTGTCTTTGAAATACCTTATTTCTCATATTACATTAATTTTAAACTAAACATTTTCAGCTTCCATTTGCTGTATGTAGTTACAGTGTGTCACTTCTCTCATGTCTCGCTCGTGTAGGCATTCACCTGACAACTGACCCTATTAACTTGGCACACACTTGATGGTGTTGACCGGAGCACCACATGCAGGTTCTGTTTCTGCAGATCTGGTCACATTTTATCAACAGGTTGAAGAGGATGAAACTGCTGCAAAGCACATCAAAAATTACTTACATTCTTCCACTTCTCAGTATTCAACTATTTCTTTTTGGCTTTCAGGATCAGATCATCAAAGAGCTGTAAATCAGAACAGCCTCATCAATTGCAATGGAAAACAGATTGATTTCTCAAGCTTCTGTTTAAATCATAAAAGAAGGACACAACTTTTCTGGGCTACTGACTTCTGCTTTTTTCCTTGACATACTTTAATCAGTGAAAGGACAAAACTCACTCCCTAATGCAAACAATAACATTGATCATAAATGAGCAAATCCTAAATTATAGAAATTAAAAAGTATATCAACCCTGAACTGATGCTAACAGTGATTTGCTTCTTTTTACTAAGCAGGTTTTGTTGCTTCCACGTCTTCCAATACCAGATACTGTGTTGGATAGTAATGTTATCTGAAAGCGGATTGACTGGTAGTCCTCTTCTGAGGTACAGGTGCATCTAGACCATGTTTTTCTTCCTTCCTTAGAAATTAGTTTTCTAGAAAAAATACTCTAGAAAGAGTTTTCTAAGTAAATGGCTTCTTTAATGATATGCAAATACCTGAACATTTATTTCAGAGGATGAAGTATTTTTTTCAGCACTCAGGAAATTTTATTTATTTTGTTGATTTGCAAGTTTATATAAAGAATCATAGAACCATAGAATCGTTGGGGTTGGAAAGGACCTTAAGAGCATCTAGTTTCAATCCCCCTGCCATGGGCAGGGACACCTCACACTAAACCATACCACCCAAGGCGATGTACAGCCTGGCCTTGAACACTGCCAGGGATGGAGCATTCACAGCTTCTTTGGGCAATCCATTCCAGTGCTTCACCACCCTTACAGTAAAGAACTTTTTTCTTATATCCAATCTAAACTTTCCCTGTTTAAGTTTTAACCTGTTACCCCTTGTCCTATCACTACAGTCCCTAGCAAAGAGTCCGTCCCCCCCCAGCATCCCTATAGGCCCCCTTCAGATACTGGAAGGCTGCTATGAGATCTCCATGGAGCCTTCACTTCTCCAGGCTGAACAGCCCCAACTTTCTCAGCCTATCTTCATACAGGAGGTGCTCCAGTCCCCTGATATACATTAACTAGGAGCAAATACTTTTTTATATGTTGGTTTGTTACATGTTAGTTTATTCATTTTTAATTGATTTTATATCTCAGGGTATTTTATTTGTTTTAATATAAAAGTTACAGTGGAGCAATTTTCACATATCAAATTACTCTGTTCTATCTTTGGAAAAATCAATAAAACGAGATGAAAATAAAGGCTGTGACTCACTGGCTGATACACACAGAAGAATGTCACTCTGCCATGCATTCTTTTTAAAATTGCTACTTAACAATTCAGCGTGCTTTGGTTCAGATTTGACCTCTCCACAGCTCTAAAATCCTGCTGGGTGACCGCTGACATTGTCACAGGGAAGTTCCATGCAAACATCAATATTTCTGTAGGATGCTGCCATGGTGTCTCTTGCTCAGATTTTGACTGCATTGCCATGAGGGAGTCTTCAGGTGCCACAAGCTGACACTAATACCTGTGAAGTGTGAGCCTCTCTAAGCTCTGGAAGCTCATCCAGCACATCTCTGTCCTGCTGCTGAGGGGAGGCAGGTTGAGCCTGTCGGGCTGTGGGATGGATTGATGGTGTCGGTTTGAACCATCAGTCCACCCACAATGCTGCAGGACCAATGCTTGCTGATTTTAAAGTCCCAGACATACTTAGGGTGGGTTTAATATGGATGAATTTGCTGATTGTCTTTCCGTGTAATTTAATTTGCTTTTACTTTTCCTCTAGTTGTTAGAATGAAATGCATATCTTATGGAAAGGGTGTGAGATACTTTCAAAATCAGTATTTTTCATCACAGTTCATCTAAATGCGCATCACTCCTAAAAAAAAATTAACATGTTACCTGCCACAGTGTTTGCAGTCTTCAAAAAGACGTGCTTACTGTCCCTTGGCCTCTCTTTAGCATAGCACAAGCTGACCTTAAATTGACTGATATATAGAATCATAGAATCATAGAATAGTTAGGGCTGGAAAGGACCTTAAGATCATCTAGTTCCACCCCCCCTGCCATGGGCAGGGACACCTCACTGTAAACTAAATATAGCATTGTCATTATTATCTAACATGACTGTTGCTGCTCAGACTTGAGGCTGACCAGATTATAAACCAGCTGTAAAAAGGGCCATATATCACAGACTAATGTAAGGTCTCTGCCTCCAAAGAGTCTGCAGTAATTAGACATTTTAACCAAAGATTTTGTTTTACCTTTCAAAAAACATTACACTCTAAACTTATTAAGGAACCATGGATATTTTAACTCCTGCTTTGATGTCTGACAAAATATTCGCCTTTCTGGTTTTCTGATCTCATTTCTGGACTCAGAATTACTATCCTCCTTATGATTTCCTTCTGAGGGTGAATTGTTTCTTCATGTGTCTGTCATGTTCCACAGGCTGTTCCATTCATCAGATATTCACAGTAGTTCTTTATCTCTTCTCCTTGATCCAACAACTAGGCTTCCTGTAATTTCTCAAATTTTGCTTTAACGAAGTTGATTACCAATCAAGAATGCAAGAAGCATAGGCTATGATTAGACACATGGAGATCAAACCCTCAGAAATATAAGCATGCTTAGACTGTACTTGTATAATCAAGATACACTGCAAAACATCAAGTAGATCTTAGAGCAGCAGTGGTAATTTCTGTTAGAAACATTGTATGTGCTGTCAGAAATGCTACGAAGAAGGATCTGATATAACACAGCTTCTGCTCCATTCATACTGCAATTTTTAAAAGAGATTGTTACCACTGAGGAAATAGTGCAAGAAGAAGAAATTAGGTATAGCAAGACACTGCCTAAGTCTTGCTATGTTGAATTAGATTCAATACCATTGATTCTGGATGCATTTGTACCCACTTTTAACAGGCTCCAGTGTAATTCTTTAGTATCTGTAAGAGAAGGCTTTTTACTCAGGTAGGATGGATTTTGTTCACATTTTCCTCTAGACTTTCAAAACCAGTCTAAATCATTGCTTGAATTCTATCGCAAAAGACAGGGTGCCCATATATTTCACTTGTTGTGCATTTTGTTCTCAAACTGCAGACATGCATGCTATTGCATAAGCACAATTATGTAGGTTTATTATGAGCATGTATATTCTGTAAGTGCAGAAAAACTGTGGTATCTGGGTACACAACTGAGGTTAAAATATCTCAGGCTATATACTAAACTGTAGTATTACTACTATATTAGTCAGATACTTACTATCGTGTATGTGTTAGGTGGAGAAATCAAACACAGCCTCTGAAATTACAAATCCAGCATCTTCTGCAAACAATTACAGATTTTTAAGAATGGCAGCTACCTAGTGGCAGTGCTACTACCTGACAGGGCTACTGGTAGTAGTACTGTCAGTTCTACTGCGGGTTGCAGAGTTAAAAGAAATTAAGTGATACGGAAAATTAATGTAGAGTCACTGAAATTACTGGGGAAAGGCGTCTTACAAAAAGATTTGCTGTGTAACACACTGCAAACTGCAAGGCAATGACTCGGTCAGAGTCAGAAGAGCCTCCCTTGGCAATATGACCTTGCAAACAGGTCCCGTAGGAGGAAATGGATATGGCAGAAATGCAGCCTCTAGTTCTGACTAATGAACGAAGTAATTAATTCAAATTGCCACAGGGAAAGGCGTTGTTCAAATGTGAGAGACCTGAACTTCTAAGCGTATGTTAAAGCAAGATAATGTATTTTATACCCAGAGCTGCCTCAACAATTTCACAATGGTAGCTACCTAAGTGTGAAGGAAAGGCATGAAAAGTAAGAAAAAAGAGGAGAGTGAAAGTTTGTGCTTTCCTGTGCTAACTGAACTTGTTATGTCAGGTAGCTATCTGTATTCAAAGAAACAATCTAGAGATTTGTGGAGAACTAAGACAGGAATACAATGAAAATAATTAATACATTCTGGAAATATATGGTCTTTGAATCATATATTTCTGGTGTCTTTATTTCCCATGTTTTGTGTTTCTGTTCTGCAATAACTCGTATCCTAATTAAGAGAAGGAGGAGGGGTTATATGTCATTGAATCAAATAGGATCTATGTGCAATGCAGAATGCAATGCTGAGATTTATAATGATGTTCTCTACTATAGCTCTTATTTTAGCATGGTGCAGCCTTGGTTCTGGTTTATGTAGTTTGTAATAGACTGGGCCAGAAAGAGATTTTTATATTTCTACTCTTTCATATAATAGGGGAGGATGCGTTGCATGACCTTTTGTTACAAGTTAAGGATTTTAGTATTTCAGCAGGTGCTCCAGTCTTATACATGTACAACAGAGGATAAAAATGCAGCTAATGGTTCCTGCTGTAGTTGAAGTGTGTCTGGAAAAGTTACAGTTTGTCCCTAAGACAATCCTAAAGAATTTTGTTTGTGATAAGGAGATGCTAGTGTGTTCTTTGTGTTCTAGTTTATCATGCTTTTGTGTGCTCCTCCATGCCACTTGCTGATTATACTGTCATGAAAGTAAGTCATGAGGTCTGAGCCTTCATTTCAATGAGTTATGGGGATGTATATACACATTACAGTCAATATAGAAATTCAGTAAAAAAAGAGATTACAGATAAGCATTTCTGCCCACTTCTGCTTGCAAGTTGTAAATAGTTGATCAGAGACATTTCTCTGTGTGAACATCTAGTGAGTCAGATGCTTTTCTTACAGTTAATGAGTTTATACAGGTTTTTTTTGTTAGATTAACACTATTCCTGAAATGGAGTGAAAGAATTGCTCCATTTTGAATCCTCATACCTCTGCTTACCATTTTCAGGCATACTGTAAAAAAATTCATTGCAAGGAAGGGGTTAATTTAGCTTTAGCAGTTCAGCAGATCCCACTTTGTGCCTTGTGATCTATTTCATGTCTATCTATGTGAATTAAAGAAGATCCTGAGCAAGACCATCATCTGTGCACAAGGCTACTAGCAAGGACAATATTTTAAGACTTTTGCTGCCAGCTTCAGCATCTTAAAACTGTATTGCCCTTTTATGCACTGTAAGTTCTTTTCCAAATATCATTCTTATTCTTCTTACTTTAGGATCTGTTGGCAGGGAACTCAGTTTGGGTTTTCTAATCCTTGTATTTTGATGCCTGTTATATATCCATATCTATACGTTATTGTAATGTATAAAAGCATTAGTAGAGCTTTAGGGTTATAAAAGTGTGCTTGAGATGATTTAACAATTTACATCATATTGTTATTAGCAGAATTTACCATCAGTTTCATTGTCTTTTAGAGATCCTTAACCTGCAAACACTGCACTTCTCACTGGTCATGTTCTTGCTGATCATTACTTGTTCTATTTACAGTCAGGAGTTTCATATCCAGTGTCTAGAATGTGATTGAAAATATGGAAGATAAATACAAAAATCCCACCTATATGCTCTATGACTTTTGACTAAGAAACAAAACTCAGTGTAGTGTTAATTGGTTGACCTTTTGCTGTACCTGCTTATGAAGCAAGAAGTTATATTCCTGGGTAAAAATTTGATTAACAATGATCAAGTTGAGACTGAGCTCTCTGGAAGTACATAAAACATTTTTTATCTGGACATGTTTCATCTTCATCTCAGGTGTTTATGGCTGGTTGGCCACAGTTAGAAGAAATATTTTTCTTTTTGAGCTTTTATTAGGTTTGGCAACCAAAGGAACTTTACAGATTTACCATGAAAATTGATCCCATTTATCAAAGAAGCCCGCAATCATCTCTTGTTTTTTCTGATAAGGGTGGTCAAGTGATAGCCAGATTCTAAGAAATTACTGGGAAATGTAATAGGATGACAACTTTTTTCCGCCATTCAGGATGTCATGAACCAAAGCATGAAAAGATTCTGCTCCATTTAAATGTCTGCAAGAAAAAAATCAATGCCTTTTTTATCAGGTCATTTAATGAGTTGGTAGCTGTAAAACTGGCAGAAAATATAAGAGAATACTTTGACAAGTACTGTAGTTAAAAGACTCCAGTCAATATCTTAGGAACAGATTCAAATCACTACAAGGCTTGGATACCCAATTTTGGACTTAAAAAACACTGAACCCTGCTGGCAGCAGTTTAGTGTAGCTGGACCTCCCACTGTTACTGATAGAAATATTCTTTCCTTAGCTGTGACAAATGAAGTCTTTTCAGCAGCATATTTGTAAATATATAAAATCCATTTCCTGATTTGAGCAGGATACAGGATCAGTTTTCAAATACTAATGCCTAAATTCTGCACAGATAGGCTAGTGTGCAAACTAGCTACACTTTTGTGCAGGTAGATACATAGATAATTCCAAGTGAAAAATACATATTGCAAGTATAAAGCATGTTTCTGCAAAAAAACCTGCTAATATGGTCTAGTGGAAGGTGTCCCTACCTATGGCAGTGTCCCTTTAAGGTCCCTTCAAACGCAAAATGTTCCGTGATGATTGTATGAACATTAGCACTGATGTATTTTGTGGATCTTCAGTCTCTGAAGCTACAGCTGAGCTGATCTAACATGTATAAATGGATAGTTTCATTAACCAACATGTGAAGTTCATTCAGATCAATTTAATCATTTTTCCTTGATATATACTATATTCCCCAGGTTCCAGTATAGGTTGGGAAACGACCTGTTAGAGAACAGTGTAGGGGAGAGGGACCTGGGGGTCCTAGTGGACAACAGGATGACCATGAGCCAACACTGTGCCCTTGTGGCCAAGAAGGCCAATGGCATCCTGGGGTGTATTAGAAGGGCGGTGGTTAGTAGGTCGAGAGAGGTCCTCCTTCCCCTCTACTCTGTCCTGGTGAGACCCCATCTGGAATATTGTGTCCAGTTCTGGGCCCCTCAGTTCAAGAAGGACAGGGAGCTGCTGGAGGGAGTCCAGCAAAGGGCAACGAAGATGATTAGGGGAGTGGAACATCTCCCTTATGAGGAAAGACTGAGGGAGCTCGGTTTCTATAGTTTGGAGGACACTGAGGGGTGACCTTATTAGTGTATATAAATATATAAAGGGGTAGTGTCATGAGGATGGAGCCAGGCTCTACTCAGTGGCAAACAATGATAGGACAAGGGGTAATGGGTACAAACTGGAACACAAGAGGTTCCACTTAAACATGAGAAGAAACTTCTTCTCAGTGAGGGTGACGGAACACTGGAACAGGCTGCCCAGGGAGGTTGTGGAGTCTCTTTCCCTGGAGACATTCAAAACCCGCCTGGACACATTCCTGTGTAACCTTATCTAGGTGTTCCTGCTCCGGCAGGGGGATTGGACTAGATGATCTTTCGAGGTCCCTTCCAATCTCTAGCATACTGTGATACTGTGTGGTATTAGAAGACTTTCTGAAGGCTCATCTGCTTTTTTTTTATTTACTAGAAGTCACCCTCCTTGACTAGCTTTACTGGTAGGCTTTGATAATGCCGTAGTCTCCATCATATGCAACTGTTTGCAGCTTCCTGATCTCCCTTTGGGTGAGAAGCACACTTAGTTTCTAACTCCAGGGTTAATGAAAAGGGAAACATTTTTGGATTTCTGATTTTTGACAAAAGTTTACAGGGAAAAAAGATCCTACCTTCTGACCATCTTTAATCATACGTTTTTGAATATGTTTCAGAGTTTTTAAGAATATATAAAAGTTTTTTAGATACTACCAATACTACCTCTTGTACCCGTTTATCTGTAACTTGGGGATGTCTTTCTACTCTATGGAGAAATCTAAATCCTTCCAGGAAAACAAAACAAAACAAACAAGATAGTTAATAAGTAACTGTTCTACATTACTGTAAATTGCTATTAATACACAATTATTACCCACCTTCAAAAATTGTCCATTTCCCAGACATGGGTTTTACTACAAGAAATCTTCCAGAAAGACTCCAAATGGCAGTAAGATACCAGAACTCAAATATCTTATGAGAGGGAAGGACTGAGTGTTTACTCATGGGTCCCCTTGCTTATGATGCTTATTGCTTCTTGTGATACCAAGTAAGAAGCTTATGTCATAGGTAACCATGCTCAGAGTTCCCTTTATTCTCATTATTGTTCATTTTTATAAGTACAAACTGATTTCTTGCTGTTTTAATCTTCACAGCCCCCTTGATGAAGTTTTCTTTCCATGGTGCCTTCCTTTGTCACAGTAGGAAAAGTGTGACTTCTGTGACTGTGACTGTTTAGACCGTGATAAAGATGCAGCAGCATGTTTGCCAAGCTGCTTACAGTCACTATACCCCAAAACAGCTATTCCAAAACATCTTTTCCTTTAATTACTTCAAATGCCTGGAGGCTGATATAGCATAACAGGATAAGAAAATACTGCAATATAAAGAGCTGCTCTGGAGCTCTGAGTAAGAGAAGATTTGTATAGTCACATCAGTCAGAAACAGTGGGATGAGAGTAAAGAAGAGTTCCATGAGAATGGTCTGTTAAACAAGCTGATGCACTTTTTCCTGAAAATCTTAACAAATCTGAAAGAGGTCCTCGATAAAAAGACAAATCTGGACTTTCCAGGCAGCAGAAGGATACGTATTTCTTTTGTTACTTTCATGATAGGAACTGGGAAGGAACATTGTATTTTAAAATGATAATTTCACAAAAGTAATACCAAAAAGGGATGGGTGGAAGAAACGGAGTTTCCCATAATGAAAGAAAATTGAAACTGAGATCCACAAACAGTTATAGATGGGAAAAAGTTGATAATGAGTGGGCACTGTTTGTAATTCTTTACCAAATTGCATTTTTTTACAAATCCAGTCTAAAATACACTGAAGCTAAGAACCATTGAGACCCTTTTGTTTGCTCCTACCTAAATTAGGAAAAGGTAAGTAAATATGGTTTAGGTATATGTGTACAGCTACTCAGGTATTCAATCGTGCAGCACAGCTTTCTCACAGGAGCTTATTCTGCAAAGGGATTTGTGAAAACAGTCACAGTTTTCTGAGTACAGATTTAAGGATTTGCTTGTAAAAGAACCAAAGCAAGAGGAAGTTTCTCTTTTTAACACTAATCTTTCCAGGTACCTTTGGATGCTCTCTGAAGTGGAACATCCTCATAGATTGTCTTTTTCCCCTCCATGACAAAAAAAAAAAAAAAAAAAAAGAAAATTTTTTATTAGCCCTAGTTTAAAATAAAAAAATTAATATTCCCTTATTCATTAATATTCAATGATGGGTATGGAAAGCCAGTGATATTCATCCACTAACAATTTTATCAATTAAATATTCCAATGAAGAAATTTGGTTATTGCTCATCCTCAGCAACTATCGTGATTTCAGCAAGACTCAAGAGAGATGGGAGCATCAGTTCACACAGAATTTGTGACAGGACTGGGTCCAGAGGTGAAAGAACTGTGATACAAGTGCATATAGTTAAGCTCTACAGCCAAAGCAGTGATAGTAGCATGATCACTGCTTCAGATGCTAAGATTGGAGTTTGGAAGGAAAAAGACTGATTCAAGGTCACCTGAACTGGTGAACTTACTCTCTAAAAGCAAATTACTAGTAGTTAGAACAGTCAACTAGAAATGTTTAAGAGCATCATATAATAATCAGGTAAACTCAAAGGCTCCAGGTGTGCTAGAAGCATTCATTCAGGCAAGGAAGCGAGAGCAGCTTATAAAGGAACTCACTGTTTATTTCTTTACAATGTCATCTCATTGCATGGAGTGGGTTTTCAAATCCAGGAGATCATAATCAATGTAACTGCTGCTAGGGATTCCTGTATGAAGTGGATACTGACTTTGCTTTCTTTCTGAAGTGATTGTGAAATTAAAGCTTGAATCTTGAAAAGATTTACATATATTGACGCCAATATGGGCCATGAGGAGGGATGCTGATCCTCAGCTGTGTAGATCACCATTCTCAGAAATATCATACAGATCTGAGAGCAAAATTCAGCTACTGCTATCAAAAAGCCCAGCTAACTTGTACTTCTCCTTACCAGAAAGTGACTGAAGATCACTTTGTCTTCAGGCATCTTTTATTCACAGAGCGCAATTTTGCTAACAGGATGACCTTTTCAAAGGAGGACATTTACCCACCATTTCATTCAGTGTATTTCAGACCTATGGTTGTTCTTTGCAGACAAACACAAACGGAGGCAAGATTCACTGCAGGATTTAGATGACATCCAGAGTACTGGAAGAAGCACTTGTTCTCTGTAAAATACACAGGAAAAGACAGACGGCCTAGGATGGCAGCAGAGCATCCATCCCCCACTGAATGAGCTGATCATAAACATTAACAAATCTTATGCCACTGTTGCCTCTGCTGCACAACAGCCAGTCATTTATACTTCAGCCTGAGGCAGTTCAGACCCATTTTTTCCACCCTGCACAGTAGTGTCTGGGTCAGACTGTGCCCTGTGGGGCACTATTTCTCTTTCCACTGGGTCTTACCTGCAGTGCAGAAAATATAAGGTCCATTGGGTCAATGTGAGAGCATATAAGAGGGAACTTGGGACTGGAGATCAAGAGTGCTATTCATTAAAATGTGTAAGATATGTGCTTACATAATATAAACTCTTTGAGAGGAAGGAACTGCATTTGCCCCTCTACACAAGTCAATTTTCTAGCTACTGAGCCGCACTATCTTACAGTAAGTATGTTCAGGTTCAGAGGAGCCTGATCTGATGGCTGGGTATGAGGTGCCATCTGGCAGTGCCTTCTAGATCTGATTCCACAGGGGGCTTAAATGATATAACATTAGCTGTGCTTAGAACTGGCTGCAAGATCATAGAATCATAGAATCACAGAACAGTTAGGGTTGGGAAGGACCTTAAGATCATATAGTTCCAACCCCCCTGACATGGGCAGGGACACCCCACACTAAACCATATCACCCAAGGCCTTGTCCAACCTGGTCTTGAACACTGCCAGGGATGGAGCATTCACAACTTCCCTGGGCAACCCATTCCAGTGCCTCACCACCCTAACGGGAAAGAATTTCCTCCTTATATCCAATATAAACTTCCTCTGTTTAAGTTTTAACCCGTTACCCCTTGTCCTATCACTACAGTCCCTAATGAAGAGTCCCTCCCCCCCCAGCATCCCTATAGGCCCCCTTCACATACTGGAAGGCTGCTATGAGGTCTCCATCCAACCTTCTCTTCTCCAGGCTGAACAGACCCAACTTTCTCAGCCTGTCTTCATATGGGAGTTGCTCCAGTCCCCTGATCATCCTTGTGGCCCTTCTCTGGACTTGTTCCAACACTTCCATGCTCTTCTTATGTTGAGGACACCAGAACTGCACACAATACTCCAAGTGACGTCTCACAAGAGCAGAGTAGAGGGGCAGGATCACCTCCTTCAACCTGCTGGTCACGCTCCTTTTGATGCAGCCCAGGATACGGTTGGCTTTCTGGGCTGCGAGCGCACACTGAGGCCGGCTCATGTTCATTTTCTCATCAGCCAGCACCTCCAAGTCCTTCTCTGCAGGGCTGCTCTGAATCTCTTCTCTGCCCAACCTGTATCTGTGCCTGGGATTGCTCCGACCCAGGTGTAGGACCTTGCACTTGGCATGGTTAAACTTCATGAGGTTGTCATCAGCCCACCTCACAAGCATGTCGAGGTCCCTCTGGATGGCATTCCTTCCCTCCAGCGTATCAACCGAACCACACAGCTTGGTGTCATCGGCAAACTTGCTGAGGGTGCACTCAATCCCACTGTCCATGTCAGTGATGAAGATGTTAAACAAGACCGGTCCCAACACCGATCCCTGAGGGACACCACTCGTTACTGGTCTCCAGCTGGACATTGAGCCATTGACTGTCTGACTGGGGATGCTGTGGGTGCATGGAGAGCCTTCATCAGAGAGGTATCTGGGTAGCTAATTTCTTAACTGCACGGTGTCTGTTTGGAATGACAGTTTATTTTTTAGGAGCTTTATATTCCTCTTCTATCCTGTTCCAGGCACCGGTATGGAATATAAACCTGAAACTTGCGTGTCTTGGAGTTTCAGCATCAAACCATGCAAGTCAAGACTGACAAGTGCCTGTTACTATCATCCAGAAGCTTTTGCTTAATATTGCTGAATGCATTCCCAGCTGTGCAGTCATGAGAGTAGCAGGGGATTTGGATGTGCTCTTCAGCCACCAGAGACACACTTGAGTGAATTACTAATCTCCCCAGACACCTGGAATGCAGATAATGACTTTTGTATGTACTGCCTGATCATCCACCTGGTTAAATTGGATCATTCCTCACTCTGCTGTGGCAGAAGGATTTTTAACTTACTATTCTGAAACTCCCCCTTGGTACTGGCATGGCTAGATCCTTCAGAGCACTCACAGCTGTGCTGCCTTTTAACAGCCATTCCTTTAAAAAGAGAGAAATGATGAATTCAGCAACAGCAGATTAATCTGATAAAACACACAGGCACAAATGACAGTCCAAAACGATTCTTCAAAGCAGCAGCTGACTTACGATTCATGATTATAAAGCCCAGTGGCTTGGCTGCATGAGGTTTCTAATTGTTAGGGGTTTGGCCTGCTCTGTCAGCTGCAGGCCAGCAATACTGCTAAAGCTGGGACATGCAGCTTTCAGTAAAAGGAGCACTTCAGAAACATCTACATCATATAACAGAAATCATGTTTTTCTAGGGCTGGCAGGATCCTGCCCTCCTCTCTCAGAGAGGGATTGCCATTGTCTTTGCAGGGAGCTCCCACTGCCTCCAGCAGCAGCCAAGTGCTTTGCTGGGATTTGCTCCCAGATGTGCAAGAGCACACCTGCAGCACACCATGCTGTCCTCAAACAGCACCACCAAGTCCTGCAGATACTGTACTATTGTGTTTATAAAAAAGCAAACTCTGTGGAAGGCTAAAGCCATCTCCAGCAAGCACAAACTACTACAAGGGGATGTCCTAGAAGTCCCTTTTGCTATGCATGACTGTAAGTCTGAGTGAAGAAAGAGACACCAGAAAACAGCAGGCCAAGGAGGGAAAAAGTGCATGCTGAGAATGTGCTATGTGAAAATCTCCCCAAAGTGCTAAGCTTCAGAGGCTGTTGAGTCTGCAGGAACCACTAAGCTCACAATACCAAGAAACTGCTGAATCTGTACAAGGCCACTAACATTAGTGTTGACGGTGACTTATGTAACTCAGCCTGCATCCACAAGTGCAACACCTGCTGTATCCAGACAAAGTATACGGGATGATGTACACACCTCACACAACACAGGACCCTCTGAGGGGCTTTCCAAAATCAAACCCCAAAGCCACTGGTGTGGCGTTCCAGCTCTCCACTTCTGGATGTACAGCAGGAGCTCGTCTCCCAGCTCTTGCTTCAGTTGGGCACCGACAACAACAAAAATATGACCTAATTAGATACTCTCCATCCCCTCTTAGTGAAAAGGGAGTTTTCAACAGGAAAAATGTGTTATCCAAACTTCCGTGTTTGCTCAGAAAATAGAATGATGACAACTGGCCACAGTTCTCACAGCTCCCCTTATAGATCCACTTACATGCAGTAAAATATTGTCCTTGGTCCCATCATCTCTTCTTTAACTTTCAAATGAATTTGGCATTCTGAAACTTTATCACTGCATCAGAAATGAAGGATCATGCAGCTAAGGTTGTGGACAGTCTCCTTTACTTAGAAGAGATAATCCTTATATCTTTGTATTTCTGGCGCAAGATTTATGTTTCTCATTGCTCATGTATTATTTGGCAAGGCAAGATATTATGGGGTTATGAAATCAGCAGTATTGTGCTTTTTCTTATACCTCAAGGAACGTAATTACCACTAAAGCTCAGGCCAGACCCAGAGGTGTAAATGGACGAGACATGATTAATAAGTAACCTAAATAAGCATTTTACTTACCTTTCAAGCAGCCATTAAAGCAGTTTACGCAAAAGCGTCTTTTAAGCTTCCCTTAACATAGTCAGTTTTCCTCTGCTCTGCTCTGCACCTAGCTCTGGTGTTCTTCCTGTTCTTTGAAAGGATTTTTACAAACATGTGCAAGGAAGGGATGTGGTCCATTCTATTGCTGCCTTTGTCTTTTCAAAGATCATTGTGTTTGTCAGATAGAAACCAACAGCTGACAAAGGTGCAATTTTTTGGTGATTTTACACTAGCTTTTCTTTCCTAGTGTGTTTTCCACAGGATGTCATCCTCAGGGAATTCTGTATGAGCTTACTTTATGTTTGTTTATCAGATGTTTTCTGTAAGAAACTGCTAATTAATTGCTAATTGATAAAAATGAAATAGGCTGCCAGCATTCCCCGAAGCAGCAAGCAGCAGCTGAAGCCAGTGCTTTGGGAAAGGAGCTTTTCCAGGGACTGCTGGTCTAATGAATACATTGACACAACAGGTCAATTGCCTCTTCGCATGTGGGGTTTTGTACCTTCTACCTCTAACACAGCCTAGACTGTGTTAAGGATACAGATGCCTCCCTACATATTATTAACCCCTGATGTTGCTGTTCTAATCCACTCAAGTAGTTTGCTGCTGAGGAAGTCAGAATTTTGGTGAAAGAAAAGGTTTTGATCTGATTTGTTTTGGTGTTATCATTTTGATTATTTAGTCTCATCAAACAAATGGTGCCGGTGGCAGCCAGACAAATATTTCAGGCTGATCTCTACCCTGTAGCAAAAGACCTTCCAAAGGTACAAAATTCACCTATTAATAAAAGTGCATTTTTATATTTTTTTGTTGAGCCTCTTTCGCTCTCCAGAAGGATAAAATGACATGAAGCCACTCCTGTAAGTCAGGCTCCAAGGGGACAGAAACCTTTCCCAGAACAGTGTTCCATGCCATATAACAATATGGGTTCAGCCTCTTTCTTTTTGACTTAGTACAAATGAAATCAGTGCCATTCAAAATTGTCACAGGTTTGTCAACTACCCCAGAAATAAATGCTGCCTCTGACTACGTGCTCATTTTCTGTCTTAGGAAGTGGGGCTTTTCTTTAGGATAGCAATGGGAGGTCCCTGCTTCAAGACAATATTCTGATGCAATTTATCAACCTTATCAACATTCACATCAAATATCAAGAAGACCTAGTCATGTGATAAAAACATGTAGGTACTTTGTGAGTAAAGGTATAATTATACATGTTTAAGTATTCATTGGATGAAGGTAAATGAAGGTACAGAATTGAGGGAATGATCGGGGAATGATAGTCATAGAACAGCTTGGGTTGGAAGGGACCTTCAAAGGTCATCCAGTCCAACTTCCCTGAAATGAGCAGGGACACCTTCAACTAGATTAGGTTGCACAGAACCACATCCAGTCTGGCCTTGATGTCTCCAGGGATGGTGCATCTACCGCGGCTCTGTGCAACCTGTTCCAGTATTTTACCACCCTTATTGTAAAGAATTTTTTCAGGCATGACACTTATTTAGAGATATATTTTTTCTGATTTGGTACCCAGGCAAAAGAATAATTCCTGAAGGTCTGACCTGAAAATCAGCTTCTAAACTTTTACTCCTGAAATGGAAAGGTAAACTTTCTCCTACATATTTGTGCTTCTTTTTTTTTAGCTTTCAAAGTTAGTCAAATTGCTTGTCAAAATGTCACATCAGGAGAGAAGAACAAAAAATTTCATTAAAAGTGTTAAAAAATGCTCCTGAATTTCTTTGTAAAGCTGTTTTTCTTGTTAACAGAAATCAAAATATAGCATGAATTTATGAATCATTTTCATAAACCTGGATTTGCATTATTTATGGAAAAAAGTAGTTGAATACAACTTTTACTTACAAATCCAGCTTTATTTTTAAACTTACTCTGTATTTCTCACTACAAGTCCCTTTTTCAGTTATATAACTTTGTTAGAATTTAAGTACTTTAAATGAAATTCTCTTTTTAAGCATCTACCATTGACTGAATATTTTAATTTAATTTCTAACATAATCTACTCATTTTTTAAGATGCAGGTTGTTATAAAATGTAGTATGCTGGTTACCTAAAAAATGTTGGCATTGTGTTTTAGGTTTGGAATTTGTTTATTTTGCTTGCTTGGAGCAAAGAATTGAAATATGGAAAAGAAGACATAGGGATATACCTGCTCCCATGTTTTGTACAGACTAAACCTTGCCAGATACATTTACCTGAAGATAAGTAAGTAAATGAAGCCATGTAAAACCTTTCCTGGGGAGCACACAGCCAACTGTGCTTCTTTCGGATGCAGAATTAAGAAGAGGGGCTTTTCTACCCCCATTCATTCATCAATCTCAGCATCCAAAGCTCAGCTAGTGCAGAAGAACTGCCTAATGAAGAAGAGGCAAGAACCAGAGCTGGGAAGGGGTGGATAGAGGGATGAGATGTGGCTCTGTAGTGCCAGTAAGTTTGCCTTTCCTTGGGATAAAGCCCAGAGTTTCCCAGGCTCATAATTTCTTCCTCCTAGCAAATTTCTATGTAACATGCTCACAGAATGTCTTTCCCTCTCTACAGCTGGTCCTCAGGGAGGATGATGATGCATTACTGAGGGTTTGCTAGCTCAAGCAGCAGTGAATCAGAAAGTTCCTGCTGGGACCAGCATTTATCAATATGATGAAATGTGGGGATTTTCTTCAGTTTGCTCCAACAAACAAGCAAAAGGTGACACGCCCACATCTTGCGACTCCTTAATATTAAACAGATATTGTGATTTGGTTTTTTGTTTGTTTGGTTTTGGTGTTTTTGTTTTGTTTTGTTTTTAATTTGTTTTGGTTTGGGTTTTTGTTTTTTTTTCTGTCTTTTTTTTTTAATAGTGAGCATTTTGAAAAAGCATAGAGAAATTCTGTGATTCTATTCTAAATGTGGAGAAAAAAACCAAGTTTTAGAAACTGCAGTGTGCTTGATCATTGTAGCTTTAAATCTCAAGACACCCTCACCTGCTGCCTGGTGTGGGGCTGGTTTAGGAATGAATTAGGTTCTGTTTGAATTAATCCTGATTAATTTGTTCCAGGTCATGGGCACTGAGCAGAGGATCAGGCAGGGTACTAAACGAAGAAGTGTCACCATACAAGAGTGAACACTGCCCCAGAAACTGTAGCCTGTTTCTGATTTGCCCACTGAGGTCTAGTGTGTCCTTGAACAGATCAGGTAAAACGCAGTTTTCACAGGCAGTCTCTCTGTTACCCATTTTCCAGCTGTTTGACTTAGGAACTCTAGTTTATAAATGCACAGAGAAATCACAGCTGCAGCTGGAGCCCCTGCAATTTGTAGTATTTTGGACACAATTCTAAATAACACAAAGCTCTCTGGAAATTCAGACCCTACTGCTTCAAACAGGACATTCAAATTAATAAATATTTATCTTTAATCTCTCTGTGCCTGAACCCCCCTTTTTATATTAGGAATAACAGCATCTGTCCCTATCATCCCTGCCAAGATGCAAACAAAAGGAAAGGAATTATCTTGTTGTGAGAACAGGGCTCAAATTGCATCTGAAAAATGTAAAACATATTCATGTTCATAAAAATGTTCAAAGGAGCTCCTGGTCCTCCCTGTCTAAAAAGTTTGCAATTGTTATCCAAGATAAGAAATTTGGAGAAGTTGAAGAAAAGTTCAGTTCTTCAGGCTGTAGGATGGGATTCTCCTGGCAGGTTCTGGATGTGAGCACCTGACAGTTGAAATCAGTGTAATCCTATTGACTTCAATAGACCTGGATTCAGAGAAGGGAAGTTTCTAAGGCTTCTCAGTTCTTTTTTACTGACATGGGTCAATGGGTTCATGTTGGGTACACTTTTTTAATCAAACGATTGATTGTGAATGGTCTAGCTCATGCAAGGAGAAGGCTTTTTAAGCTGCCTCTGGAGAACACTTGCTGTAATGCCTCATTTCATTGCCTTCTGTTATGAACCCACGTACTGCCGCAGTAGTCCTGTAACAAAGCAGAAAAGGAGTAATTCTGCTGTCCTTACCAAAGTCTTGTGGCACTGCACTCTGAAGATCTAATTATTTTCAGAATAAAAAAGGGCACTAACTAAGACTCTAGAGCAATGCTTTGCATGGTTCAGAAGAGAATTATTGTGTGTCCGTTTTGTTTAATGAATGTACTTTATATACATGGGTTTGAAATGCTTTATCAACTACACTGGAGGTCAAAATCACTGGGTAATCTATAGAACAGGCTTTTGAGTAACAGCCACATGATGAGCAACATGTGCCTTCAGAAAGTTGAAGCTAGTAAAGAGGATTTAAATTTTACAGAAGTTGCCTGCTTCATTTCATGATGACTCCCTGCTTTAGATGACTTTCAGGTCAGGGAGCTTGTTATTCATCTTCATTTGTCCCATGTTTCTACTTTGTAAATTAGCCACTGATTTACTCTGTGAAGTTAATACCTAATGGTTTGTCTTATGCTCTGCTAACATACAGTAGTGTTCAAGCACTGTTGAGGGCAAGTAAGGAAGGAACCTTCAGTAAGCACAGAAGGGAAAAGAAATTCTTTTGTTGCCAACCACCAAAATAAGAGAAGAAAGAACTACAGATATAGCTGGAAGCAAAAGGGAGAAAAACATGTGCTCTGTTTCATTACAGGCTCCTGCATCAGGAATAGAAAAGAGACCTTTCTCTTCCTCTGAAGCAGAATGGTTGACTCTGTGTATTAGGTTTAACTCCAAAAAGATTTTGCAAAGCCTTGTAGGTTTTTTGCATAACACAAATAATAATGGATCACTTTAGCTTTGTTATAAAAGTTTGTATAATTCTGTCTGCTCAAAACACTACATTTTTGTCTTAACTCTAATAAACAAAAAGTTTTGTAAGATCAGATTTACTTGGTTCAGTTTTTACCTGAACTACATAATCCAGAAAGGATTCATATATATACCTTAGGTTTACCATCCCTCTACTATGTGTCTATTTGTGATAAGGGAATCATAATGCTCTGGCACATTGAATAAGTGGTGTTTGACAAATAAGAGACATTTAGGTGTACAAATAAGAGACATGCAGGTGTATCTGTACACCTATATTCACATGTCTCTGATTTTGTACTTCCGTCTTCATTTTATGTCTGTTTTGACCTCAAGAGCTTCCTTTGCTAAGGGTACTTGAGCACAAAAAAAATACACACTACAGTGTTGTCTTTGCATGCAGTATGGATGGTGTTGTTTTAGTTGCTTACTCCTTGTTCTTCAGGTCTCTGGTGGGGTCCTGGTATCTCTGCTCACTCCATTATGGCCTTTCTTGCACAGAGCCCCGCTGGCAGTGCTTCAGTGTCTTCTCCAGGGACTGCCCCTGCTGCGGTGGGAGAACATGCTGGTGTAAACCTCCTGGTATGACTAAATGCAGGTCTGCAGGAGCAGGACTTCAGAGGACAGGAAGAGAGACGGAGAGCGGGATGCTGCCTTGTATCTTCCAGGTGGTGACTTACTTACACAAAGTTCTTTTCTGGCATAAATAGACATAGAGAAGTAGAAGGCTTCAGCTGTAGCAGGTCATTCTTCTATGGCATCTTGTTTTCCCAAGAAATAATTGCAGTGATGCAAGTTTAGAGCCATTCATCCTCAGGTTTGATCACTTTGATCAAAGTAGTTGGATGCATTTAAAAACTCAACTACAAAAAGCTCAGATTTGCAACATCTGCAAAGGATTTGCAAAATGCAGAAGTTTCACTTGGCTGTGCTCATGCTACCCACTGTAAATAATCACACTGTTGATGTTAGCTTTTGGACCAGATATGCTTGGATCCGCTCTTTTGCACTGGGGCCACCTGTGTTTTCTGTTAGTAAAACACCTGGTTTATGCTGCAATTTTTTTAAAGTACAGTCTTCAACACCGTGATGTGGGTCCTTGTTTCACAGTCCTATTTGGAACAAACTGTGCTTGGGATATTTAATTGTGCTTGGGGTATAGATTTTATCCTGATGTTTGATGCTTTGTTTACAATCAATTCATGGCTATCAAAACATTTGATGAAAACATATTCAGATTTTCTGCTTTTACAACTCGTGACATTGTTTTCCATATGCTTGAGATATACTGCGTCTGCTCCCTTTCCTATGTGAGTGGCAGTTTTGTAGTGCACAGAGCTGCTAATAAAAGGTTATTGTTGACAGTTCAGTCAAAATATAAAGTTCTTACAGCTTTTAAACATGTAAAGATGTTTAATTTGTTTTTAATTAGCATTTTGGTGCTTAACTTGTAATAGGATTTTTTTTAAATGTATTATCTTGTAAAGCACTCTGAAATAATGAGCTTTAATTGTGGATGCTTTGCATACTAGAAGATTCATCAGTGCTGCTATTATTAATACTAACTTATTCTTTTAGGAATACTGCTAAGTTGTGTAGGAAAAAGAAACAACAACACCACAGCAACAATGAAATCTAAAATAACCCATTAGCTGTAAAGTATCTGGCAAAAAGAAAATCCTGCAGTAGTGCCAGAAGCAACGGACAAAGCTGGACCTAAAACTTAGATTGGCAGAGCAGAGTGGGCTATGTGCCCTTAAGTACACTCAGCCAATCAAACCTGACATCAGGGTTTTGTCTTGTTAATATATCTAGCCGTTAAAGAAAAAATAAAAGACCAAACATCTTGATTTGACCTTTTGTAGTTCTCCACATGATGCTGGCGCTTTTAAACTGTTCAGGGCTGCCATCACTGTTCTGATGCTGTGCTGTTCTTCATCCACCCAGCACATGGCATGTGTGAGAGCAGCACAGACCTGCCTGCCCCGACCCTATACCGTGCTTGGGGGAGTCATCTCCAAGGGCAACTAAAGCTATGCAGCTGGGACAAGCATCTTGAATGAGCTTCCTCCTGCCTCCTGGTCTGTTGCTTCATCATTCAGGCTATAATGCCATGTTTTATGGCCATCTGCATACCTTCTGCTTCAGCCAGCACATGTATTCCATGTAAGCCATCTGAAGAGCTGACAGTGGTTATTCGTTTTCTGCCCAGATGGTTGTAAAAGGAGAGACATGGAATCCTGCATTCATCATTTTTCATCCTGGTGGAATCCAGGGCCATAATTTTTCCAGCAAAAGGTTTTTCTTTGTTATAAATCACTGCACTCGCATTCCATATTTAACCTAAAGATACATAAACAGGTGTCACAAATGGCATATTAGATAAGTATATCTTTCAAAAGAGACAAATGCTCTGAGAAGTAGATAAGGGACATGCTTAAGGAGTTTAGCAGTTAAAAGCAAAGGTCTCAGATATCACAGAGTTAAATAAAAAAATTGAAAGGAGCAAACTATGTGTAAATCAGCAGGTGGCTGTTTCGTCAGAGAGTGGGAATTTTTCCATTGGCACTTCTTTGCTGCTGCCTGCACCTGACAACACGGCATGGGACAGCTTCTTTGTGTAGCCTAGAAATATGAAATCAGAACCTGTTTTAAGAAATGTGTGTAAACAGAATATTTGAAGTTTCGACATTAGTTTACTTTTTATACAAAAATATTCAACTGCATTCTTTTTGGATTCCTGTATAGTTTTAGTTGAAGCTAGAACAATTATTTTAATTCTACTATTTTGAAAACAAACTCACCTAAGTACATGAAAATTCTAATGTTATCCACACCTCTACTATGGAACATTTTATAATGCTACAAAATTAGAAAATGTTAAAAATTACTGGAAGAGAAGAATAATCCAGTTTACTGCTATGTCTGCAGTGGGATTGACAGTGAAAGCATCAGTAACACAAGGACTGCAGAACAAGTATGGTAGCAAAGAGTGGGTGCAGAGTAGGAGAATTAGTCTTTGGTGCCTTTTTCTTCCTTTATACAATCATTAGAACAACATTCCCTTGCACTACACCTTCTGTAAGACAAGTATGATTTTTTGGGTCACATCAAGATCAGTCTCAAATGACAATACTTTATTTCCATTTGAACTTTCAGTACACGATCAGTTAAATTTCATATTAGTCCTATCAGGTAACATAAATTCCATAATGCTTGGAAAATAAATTCCAAAAAGAGTTTACTTATTTCTAAACAATGTCATAGAGTCATAGAATAGTTATAGTTGGAAAGGACCTTAAGATCATCCAGTTCCAACCCCCCTGCCAGGGGCAGGGACACCTCACACTAAATCATATCCCCCAAGGCCTCGTCCAACCTGGTCTTGAACACTGCCAGGGACTGAGCATTCACAACCTCCCTGGGCAACCCATTCCAGCGCCTCACCACCCTCACAGTAAAGAATTTCCTTCTTGTATCCAATCTAAACTTCCCGTTTAAGTTTTAACCCGTTACCCCTTGTCCTATCACTATAGTCCCTGTCCACACATTTTATTTTAAATATCATTGTGACCTCCTTTCGTTGTAGTTATTCACAGAGATACATTGCAGGCTTAAAATGTAGATGCGAAATATATTGCTGTGTGTGGGTTTTAAATGACACTTTTGTTCACCGTCTGCCACACTGGTTCACAGCCAGTATCCAGCAGTGAGCTTTGGGATTAATGGAGCACTGAAGAAGTACTGAACATTTCCACAGCTGTTTAACTTGTTGCTTTATTTCTCCTTTCACATTAGAATTATCATCCTGCAGCATCCGTTATTAATAATAAGCATAATAAGCGTGCTGGATGCAGCACACATTGCTATTTATAATAACAACATAGTACATCACAGGCTTCTGAAAGAATGAGACAAAGCTACTCCAGCTAACACATCACATATTTTTTGCTCCCTTGAGGCTCTCACAGAGCAGTGTGAGGCTTCTTGGGAGCTGAAGAAAGTCAGCAGCCCCTCTCATACAAACACTTCAGCTCTAGGTTCATCCACTGCCTTCCACATCCAATCACAGCCTGCAGCAACCCAGCTGTTGTTACCTGGTAGGTTACCTATCTCAAAACCTGAGCATCTTTAACCAGTGAAGCTCTTCCAGCACTCCTCAGCTGACATTTGCTGATTATCCATAGAATTTCAGATTTGCTGATTAACAAAAAGGAAATGCAAAATCATGGTAGATGATACACATAAAACTGGTCAACAGAAAATAGTGATGCAATACCTGTTTGAAGCCTTGCCAATAACAGATGATATTCCTAAGAAGTATGGAAGACTGAATTTTCGGTAGTGATTCTGTTCATTATAAATCACAAAATTTTCCCCAATTGTCTTGCCCTGTTCATGATCATAATTCTTTCCGTTTCTGCATCGTATTTCTGAGGAGCAACAGTCCAATAAAACATTTTTGTCTTCAGTCTCCCCACCTGCTTTACGAGGAATACCAGAGTGTTACTCAGTGCAGCTTCAAAAATACCAGCAAACCTTTGGAGTTGCCATCATTTTGTGGGATTTGGAGAACAACATTTGAAAATATTTTCAAAGTATATTCAGACATTGTGGGATTCATAATAGTAACCATCAGAGATGACAGAAAGGTGTTTTGATGGAAGATGGTCTGTGTGTTATTAGAACATGCATCACTTTCTCCAGCTGAAAGTATTCATTTTTTTTTACACTGGAAAGCCCTTATTCTGTTTTTTATAATAAGGAGTGTCTGGACTCCAAAATACCCTCAGAAGCTGCAAGTCTTCTGTCTTTCATGGTACAACGTAGTCTTGATAAACACAAGTCAAATGTAAGACTTCTTCTGTCTGCAGAAAGTGGGAATTTTCATAGCCCTCCATCATGTTTAGGAACTATGTGAACAATACGAAACTGGCAAGCATGGGATTTTCCTATGCTGATTTTAAAAGAAAATCAAATAACAGTCTCCTTTACTAATTTATTTATTTATTTGCTTATTTTGTGCTTTACTGTTGTTCACTAAGCAACACTTGATCTTAAAATCCG
Source organism: Pezoporus flaviventris (assembly GCF_033815535.1). Classification (NCBI taxonomy): domain Eukaryota; kingdom Metazoa; phylum Chordata; class Aves; order Psittaciformes; family Psittacidae; genus Pezoporus; species Pezoporus flaviventris. The sequence continues at coordinate 16,942,691 of NW_026892595.1, forward strand.
AGAACCTAGGAAAAAATATTTCTTCATAGGCTACCCGTATGACTGTGTCCAAAGCCACTAAAGAATGATCTATTGAAGGGGCTGACATTATTGCTAATTACAATCTTCTCTCTAAATGACTGAGAAGTTGATGTCTGCTTCACAGAAATTTCTGTAGGATAAAATTCCAGTGTCCCAAAAATTGCAAAATCCATAAAATCACGAAAGCATAGGAGAAAGTGAATCAGGGACTGTTTATTTGCTGTTTCTCCCAGTAAAAGAACAAAGAGCATCAAAGAAAATCAAAAGGATGCAGATTCCAAACACACTTCTCAGAGCTTGGGATGTGGATGGTCTGGCTGCAGAGTGTTTTGATGCTAAAAGTTTGCATGGACTCATGGGAGACCGGACAAGCCTAGGAAAAATGCAGCTAATTAAGGGTCTACTGAATACAGAGGCATCACATTGGGTTTGTAAGTCCTGAGACCCCTGAATGTGGTCAACATATTCAGCATACTCACATGCTCACCTATGTCTGTATTTTCCTTCAGTCGCTTGCTCTGGGACAGTCAGAGAGAGGATACTGAGCTGTTCAGACCAGACCTTCAGTCTGATTTGCTGTGGCCTTTCTTTCTTCTTGTCCTTTTAATAATTCTAAATCGTGGTGAAAATGCTGACACTGCAAAATTTACAGTAAGCTAAAGTAATATATCATATCTCATACAGAGAAATCTTTTTTTATATAAAGGTCTCTGTATATCGTATATAGGTTAGGCTATCTTTTGTAGGCAAACAGCATCTATATAGTTGAATAATAATTTCTAAAAATGCTGTAGTAACACAGAAGCATTTTATCATGTTAGTTTTAAGGAACTTTCATGAATTTAACTTACTTGTATTCAAATGCAATTGATTGTATGCCCTTAACATTAAGTATGAATTTAAAATGAGAATTTAATATAGCAATAAGGTAAAGAAAAAGATCAACATAACAAAACGAAAATTAAAACTTGTAAGTCTTTTTAAGCCCTTTCATTACAACTGACTTACTTGCACGACACATTTAAATTTTGATAAAACTGCACATTTCATCAGAATGACGCAGCGTTGATGTGCTTGGGATCAAACTTATCATCACGGTTCACCTTTTGTGGAATTGTGTTTGTGGAGGTGTTAAAACTGCCTAAACTTGGCACCAACCATTTGTACCCAACTTGGAAGTGCTCTTTTTTCAGGTGAGATAGGGCAACAGTTTTTCATGTTGTGATTCAGTGCATGACCCTAATTTAAGTACAATGAATTGCTTCTTGGATCTTCCCCACTATCCGGTGCCTATAAAGTGAGACTAGTCTCCTAAACTCTGGCACATAAATCAAGTGATCCATCTGAATATCCCTTTGTGCCATTTTCTTGCGTTGCTCCACACCATGCTTATATTTTCCACAGGCTAAATTGCCACAGGCTCTGATACTGTAAGTCTGTAAATTATTATAATCAGGATTACTGCTACAAGAGCCCATAAATCCTCCAGAGCAGGACTTTCCAGCTGTGCTTATTCAACTCCCACCACAATCAGGCCTGATTCTTGCCTTGAATTTTTAGGCATTGTAACAATACAGGAAATAATAGTAATAGCCTTTGGCCACTGCCTGTGGATGCAGAGTCCAGGAGGCAAGGTTCTGCAGGTGGGAAGTACTAAAAAACCTCATTTTCCTAGGAAAGCAGTGGCAGACTGTTGAGCTCCTGTGCTCCCAGCCCAGAAAGGCACAGAGAAACCCTGTACAAACATGGGAACAGTAACCAGAAACCAATGTAGCTGAAAGACTTCAGCTAGTGTCTGTTCTCCACTAAGCTGCAAGAATTACCATCATTGGTGGAATATGGGGAAATGTAGCAGTTCTCCAGCATGATGCTGAGTGAAAAGACATTCACACATTTTTACTGTGTTATTTGGAAAAGTCTTTAGTGGTGAGTAAGAGCACTTCTTTTGTTAAGGCTGTTGCAACATGTGCTTGCAACTCTGCTCATTCAAATGCAGCCAGCAGGTGAGAGAGTAATCATTTATCAGCCTCCAGCTTTCTTTGCCAGCTATGAAAAAAACAGTTAATTATATGTACACTGACGCTTCTGGCAAGACTAGCCAGAACAACCTGCCTCTGTTTCAAACCAGGCAACTGGCATCTTTCCTATGGCTTTCTAGATCAGCCCAGAAGAGAAAGCTCACCAGCAAGGCTGAGAATGTCATCTAAGCAGTGGAGAGAAGAAAAAAAAAAAAGAGAAAGGCTGAAAAAAAATTACACGTTTTAAGAGGACACCAAATATTTTTTCCTAAAAAATAGGGTAGAAAAGGGCTCCATTTTTCTCCAGGTTGTAGCCCACCAGCACCTTTTCAAGTGCCTAGAATATCTCTTTACTCGTGCAGGAGCAAAACATTACTCTTTTATGGCTCCAGGCTGAGCTCTTGCAGGCTGAGAGTAGCTTTACAAGCATCCACAGACAGGCAGAAAATTTGCAAGATCAGCAGCTCTGGAACACTGTGTACAGCTCTGAGAGTGAACCCCAGCTTCCTCATCTGAATCACACTGTGGCAATGACAGGTGAATTGCAAATCAGCTTCCAGCATCCTGGAATTACTCTCACATTTAAGGAAGTGAAGCATTTGTCTCCAGCTAGTGACAGCTGTAAAAACAGCACAGCTCACTTTGTAATGGCTTACACAATATTTTTTTAACTATTTAATTGCCATATTCATTTCCATCATCTGAAATTGGCCCCATGTGCCCTACTGAGAAAAAGTTAGAACCTCTCTATAAACCTCAGAACAAACACTGAATTATCTTAGTTTTAGAAGGACACTGGCAGGTCCTCTTTACAGTGTTATTTGTTCAGCATGGAGCATGATGCCAGCAGTGCTTAGCAGAAACTGAAACGTGTGGATCATTTAAATTTTGAGAAAGTTCTTGCAGGACTGATTATGATTGCATGCCCTTTAGTGGGAGTAATGGATTTAGCGCACTGCTGGGCTCCAGAGATCATCTCAATGGTTGTTGACAAGGAGGTCTGTGTTGCCTTGCTGTGAGGATATTCTTAGACATTCATCTATTGAAAATGTTGTCCATTGCCCTCAGTTCCTTTGGCATCTCTTGGTGTGTTACATAGCACGTTTGGGTTGTTTTATTTCTAGTGAATAGTTAAGTCATGGGAGGTTGAGAAGACTTTCTTCTATACCCCAGTCTCCTTCCACTGATTAGATTGTCCTAACTGAAGGATGACCATTATTAAGCATCTCATTGCATAATGCAGATTGTTTCATCTTAGCTGTTGACTCAAAATCTGCTCTGTCTTGACAGTTGTCAAATTTCCATCAAATGTGTTCAAGCAATTTATCAAGAAAAATTGTATCTCCTTGTTGTACCCTTTTTCCACAGAAGCTGTGATGCCAGAATCCCTGGTCTGTTAGGTTTTCAGAAGTTATATGGTTGATTGAGTGCTTCAGCTATAGAAACAATCTAAAATTACAGCTGTTTCAATTGAGAGATGTATTTTATTAATAATACATTAGCTGAGGTTGTCCACTGTAGATGTCAATAGCCTTGCTGGGTGTTAACGCAGATGGAAAGTCCAGCCACACATTTTCTTGATGTTTGTATTTACAAGTGTGAACTCATTTACAAAATAGTTCAAGAGTAAATCAGTAGCAAATAATATAACTGCAGATCCTGATTTACACTTTCATGTACAAATTACTGGATGTTTCTCTTCCTGCAAAGATAGAAGCATGCTCCCCAACTGGGGACTTCCATGAAACAATAAAAAAATATATTTCATTTTTAAAATGTATGTAAGTTTCATACAAAAATATCTTTGAAATCAAATACCACTGGAATAGAAGAGGTTTGCTTCTTACAAATAGATCATTGTAGAACCTGCTTCTCAGACTAGTAAACATAGTGAAATAAATTTTCCAACTCTATACATTTTTCCTTTCCCCCAAGTAAAAATTCTGCTGTTTTCTTTCTTTTTAAGTGATTCTCATCTGTTATAGACAAAAGGAGCTGGAAGAGTTTCTGCTTTGAAGATATATCCATTTTGCATGCATGAGTCCAAGAACATTTGTAGCTCATCAAGGCTACATCAAAGACTTTTATCATGTTCATGCATCAAAAAGGTAGTGACAGAGCAGCACTTTTAAGAGCAAAGCTTGTAGCTTCATATTTGTCTTTATATTTGAATAGGACTTTCTAATGGAGGAAAAATAACAAGCAAATGCTTTCATTTTTTTCTGCAAAATGAGATAACTTGTCATCAAAATAACTTTTCAATTCAGCTTAATATTAAATACATCTATTTGAAATAAAGGATTTGTATTAGGAATAGCAAATGCCATTCAGCTTTCTACGATTAATTTAAACTTTGAAGAATTTTAGGTAACGTTTTTTTCTTGAAACAAGAAACTTTATTTCATCTTTCTGTTTAAAAGACTCTAATTGTCTCCTAATGCAATCCATAGCCTAAAAGGCGTCTGAGGGAAAACCTATGGTACCCTCCAGTATCTGAGCAACATTATCCCTCTCTGACAACTCACTGCCTTGTAAAGACCCTTTCTCTTGGATTCTTGCACTTGAGAGGGTTACAGCCATTAAGCTCTAAAGCCTGTTCTTCCTCCAGAAAGACATACCTGGCATAAAATCGAAACAAATACCTTAGAGTATTCTTTTTTCTCCTTTTCCTTTTTCATCCATTGCTGCATTTTAAAGTCATGTCAGTTTTATTAACAAAGTTTAGTGATGGGTTAGTTTGCTGGTTCAGACAATCACTTTCAGTTTTAATATCTATTGACGTTCATAAGGAAGCATTACACTTCTCAGTTGTTGCATAAATGCTGAGGGGGCAAGGGTCTTATTTGGCCTCTGTCTCTAATGCGTAATGTTGTTTGAGATCTCATGACCTTGACGACAGCATGATTGTGAATAAATTCTTCAAGTTCCTCAAAGTCAGAAGGAAAGGCAATCTTGAAAAACGTGTGGATGCTTGAAATGTTTTTCCTGTCCTGCCAGTATTCATAAGTTCTGTTTGCAATTAAAAATGCTACAAATGAAAATTTGGAATTATTCATTGGGTTGGGTTGTTAAATTTCTCACTTCAACTGACATAATCTTCTAAAGTGGTTTTACCAGAGATAAATTCAGAGGCTTCATGAAGTACTCACTTTGTATTTTTCTTTTCCTTTTGCTTTTTCTATAAAGATTAAATAGGTTGCAGTTCTTCAGTTTAGAGAACAGAAGGTAGTGAAAGATACAATACCAAGCTGCAAGATCATGAGTAGTAAAGGGAAGATCATTAAGCAATGCTTGCCCATGATTTATTTCAATACAACAGTTCAGTATTCAGTGATGTAACATCAGATTTAAAGCCAACCAGAAGGAATTGCTTTCGTGTAAAACATACAATTAAGTTATGGGACTTATTTTTGCATGATATTTCAGTGGCTGAAATTGCTAATATATGGGTCCTTTGACACTTACTAAACACAATAGCTCACATTCTACGTCCAACTTAAAAACTTATAATCTGCTGGCTGAACATGCATCTATACATCTTGTCTGTAAGCTGCCATTGCTGCTCGCTAATGGTGACCTAAAAGTTGTGCAAAACCACCTTCAGTGTGACACTGGTGGCAAAGCTCTTGTATTCTTATTTTGACGTCTATTTATTTCACGGTATCAGTTTATATATTTTTTTCTTTTTCTTGTGTGCAAGGAGACGAAATAATGCTGATGTTACCTTCAGACCTACTCTAATATCTTTTCACAAAATATTAATACCGATTTAATATACACTTAGCAAAAAAAAATATTTGCATTAGACTGTAAAATTTGAAAACTTATTGCATACCTAAGTTTAAACTCTCCAGAAAACAGTCACCACTATATTATGATTAATGCTATTTTTTTTCTCATTTTCCATATGGGTAGGCACAGAACTTATCACTAATTATCACAGACATATATCATAGTGCTAAGTGAAGTCAATGCATAGTTTTCAGCTTGCTTCACTCTTTCTGCTTTCATTCAAATCCATTTGAATCCTTTAGAAAATCAGGATTCAGAAATCTTGTCTTAAAAATCCTGACACTACTAAGCTGCAAATGAACTGTGTGCCATGCTAGTCACCTTATGTGCATAACTTTTACTAATGAATAAGTGAAATGCCATTGATTTTATTTTTGCTTATTATCTTCACTTGCATGCTGGTTCTCAAAACTGGTAACTGTTGGTGATGGTTTTGCAGGCTACAGTAAGAGCTATGCACAGTCATCCTGGCTGCCTACAAGAATTCTATTTTCCTCAGCCCTCTCTTGCAGATTAAGGATGTCTTATGCTTCTCTGAACACTCTGAAGGAAGATCTCAGTGGAAACAGCTCAGTTTACACATCATGTTTGAGGAAGCAGCCCTTACCTTTCTGAGGCTTTTCGAATATACAATCCCCCACTCCCAGAGAAGTAATGATACTGCTGGAGCTGTCATTTCTTGAGCACCATATCTTCAAAAGAGAGGAGGTGGACAGGTGTACTTGTGGTTGAAAAGTAGTCCATAATTACAACTTCTGGAAAGGTCATACTTACATGTGTTACTCTATTTAGTTATGACACACAATCCCAGAACCAAGGGATCCCCATCATCCCCAGGGCATCCTCTCCAAAGGCAAACATGTCATCCACATGCTTCAGGCCCCCCGAGCAGTGGTCACCTGTGATGGATATGGAATCTCCAAGTCATCTCACTCTTCTCCCCATCCTGTTCTGGCATGCCACAGTTGCTTTTTGCATACTGTTAGAGGCTCCTGAATGTAAAACCACAGCCTATTTTTCTATAACATAAAGGCAAGGCTGTTTAACAGGTGCAATTTCAGTCATATGCTGTGGTTAGCAAGGGAATTTGGTACTTCAGCTGGAGCAGTTCTTGGACCTTTTCCACTATCCTTTAATAAATGAGGGTACTTAAGCTGGTGATTACTTCAGTCATAACTTCTGCTGGTTTTGCACAAAGATCTTCACCTATGAGGCCAGCTAAATTGACAGTTTCATATAAGAAGTTCCTTTTAAGTATGCACTGACTTCTCGGCAGGATTTACAGCTTATAATGAAAGGTTAATGTCTCTGAATAGGGAGCTGAATTTGTGTTATTACTTCTTCATATAGTGTTTCAGACAGCCAAGCATCTGCTACACAGGTATGAGCTTCACTCAAATGAAATATGAGTTTATTTAGAAAAAAAGAGTCATTAACAGAATAAGAATATCCATAAATATAAACCAGAAAACTTAAAGATGTGTTGTATGTGTTCCAAGATAGTAAACTTGATAGTTGCCCATTAGGCTTAAGCGTAGCCAAGATAATACAGAAGAATGTACTTACATCTCACATCTCATTTTTCTTAGTATTCCACAAAATCTAATCTGGGACAGATTTCTGGCACAGGGGACTCAGAAAATACAACTACTTTTAGTAATTGAGATATGTATCTTCATCCTCTGTCCTAACTTCATTGTCATACTACACCTGTAACAAGACACATTACCAGAATATCCTATAGAGCCAGCAGTCTGGCAAGAATTACGCAAGCTTCAGAACCAGTTGAAGACTGCAGTAATAACCATTCAGCAATGTATTTAGCATGAAAGAATGTTGTGATTTTACCCCAGATGGCAACTAAGCAACTACACAGCTGCTCACTCACACCCCTCCCTGATCCCCGCAGCAGGATAGGGAAAGAAAACTGGAACGGAAAAAAGCAGAAAACTAATGGGCTAAGATAATAACATAATAATAATAACAATAATAAAAATAATAACAACAAGAAGGAGGAGAGGAATAAAAATGTATAATTAAAAGAAAAATAAAAAAGACAGAGAAATAAAACCCAAGAAAGATAAGTGATGCAAATTAAAAGAAAAATAACAAAGAAAGAGAAATAAACCCCATGAAAGACAAGTGATGCAATTGCTCACCACCAAGCAACAGATGCCCAGCCAATCCCTGAGAAGCAGCCCCCCAGCCAAGATTCCCTCTAGTTTTATTGTTGAGCATGATGTCATATGGTATGGAATAACCCTTTGGTCAGTTGGGATCAGCTGTCCTGGCTGTCTCCTTCCAGCGTCTTGTGCATCCATAGGCTACTTACTGCCAGGGCAGTATGAGGAGCAGAAAAGGCCTTTGCTCTGTGTAAGCACTGCTCAGCAATAACAAAAACATCCCTTAATTATCAACACTGTTTCCAGCACAAATCCAAAACATAGCCTCAACTTAGCCACTATGAAGAAAATTAAATCTACCCCAGCCAAAACCAGCACAAAGAACTGCTCAACAGGCTTGAAAAGTTCAGCTATATCCAACAGAGGTCTTGTATTTTTTAAATACAAACGTTAACTTTTTGTATGGACTGAAAGCAGTTTTGATTTATTTATGCAGCCTCATTTCACCTTCCATCAGAAATTGCCTGTATGAGGAAAAGACTATTGACCACGTGTGGCTATCCTTACTTGGGCTGAGCAGTAGCTTATCCCACTGGCTTCCTCATTCATCTTGACTGACCTGCCCAAAAAATAAGTGAAGAGCCCACAGCAGTGCTGTACCAGAAGAAGGGGTGAAACTCAGAGGTGGGGATAAATTTACAGACACAGTTTTTGGTCATAACTTGTTATTTCTTCTTAAAATCTTATTATTATTTTTTTAAATGAGTCAAATTACAACATCTGGGTACTTTTAAATATAGACCTACTCCCTCCTTCCCCAGCCCAAATAGATTATTAAGAAATCAATTATAAAAAAGCAAACCCTGTTATATTTCTTGTCTGTTTGCTTGTTCTGATTGTTACACACAGATCCCATGGTTCCTGTTTAGCTATATTTATGCAGCGAAGATCAATAATAGCATCTATTGCCAAGGCACATTTACCCACCCAGAATGAAGGCAAATATTTGAATTCCTTATGGTGAGCACTATAAGAAACATTTCTCTTTACTTTCTCTGTACTTCCCTCTAAAAATTCAGGTTAATTTGAAGCAAAGGGAATGACTAAATTAGTTGAAAAATGCCTTACATTGTCTAGTGACCTTAACTCCTTAGCTCAGCTCACAGCTATGTGTGGTATTTGCAGAGCATGATCACAAGGAGGAGTTTTCAAACTCCATTCCTCTAACTTTTCCCATCTGTTTTAGAACATGCAAAAGTCTTTTCTTGGAGCCTCTAACCTCTTAAAACACCACTTTCAAGCCAGTAATAGGTGCTGTGTAGCCCCTCACTGCTCTCAAACCTCACACACAGCATGATGCTCCCTCCAGGCCTCATGATAAGTAGGTTACAAAGATCTGCCATGGGAACTTACTTTGAATTATATATGCAGATTTATGAATAAAAAAGCCCATACAGCCACATCACTGGTAACATGTCTTCTTTGTTCTTCATTTAGGAAAAGCTTACAAATTCAAACCATCCAGGAGCAGAGGCTTCTTCCATGTTTCTACGTACACAACATCAGAAAGATTACTGCCTGAAGGCTTCACAAACTTGAATAAATGCATGGAAACTGAGAGTCTTCTTGTTAAATCTAGCTTTTGTTCAGAAACAGGTACCAGAGCCAGTAAATCAGCCTCTTGGTATGCCACAGGTTTATGGGTGGCTTTTACTTTTTTTTTTTAATTATTTTGAGGACTACATTTTTAATCCATTGCCATAACTGGTCTAACAAGGGTGGCCAAGCAGCACGTGTTCTCTGAAGGCAGTCTTTCTAATTCATATCCCTTTCTATGGCACTCAGCATGGCAATTAAATCACGTTTCCCGCAGGCAGATGAGCCTATTCTGAAATTGCTGTAATGCTATGCAAAGCCTGAGGAGCTGCTCTGAATAACTATGAGAAGAGAAGCTAATTCAGTACTTTTTATGAAGCAAAAAGATAAATTTACCTCAGTGTGAATGTATTTTTTGAGCTCAGTAGTAGTGTTACACTGCACAAAATAAGTCCTTCATGTCCTGGTCCTGCAGTTTGAGGTACATAGGCAGTACTTAGCCTGCCCAGTGCATGGGTGATGTCGAAGCGGCAGGTGTGTGTGTGTTGATCAAGAGGGAACCACATGAGTATACTGTCCCTCAGGTGAGATCATGGGCTTTTCATTATAGTATTGGGCTCTGCTTTTCAGTCATCGGCATTCTGAAATTTTTTACCACCCTGGGTATAATTTTCTGGGGGAACCTCAGATCTGAATCTCAGAATTCAGTGTGTCCCTTCTTCAGCATTGCTTATCTGTGCTGCCAACAGGACTGCAGATTTTGTTGATCACACCTTCGTTTTTTTTCCTTTAATTTCAAACTTTACAGTAGGTAGAGAAACCATCTAGCACAAATAGCCTATGGTCTAATAAAGCACCAATTGCTCTGAGAAATAACTGAAGCTGGAAGGAGACTCCAGCTCCGCTTTCCAAAGCAGCTCAGCCATCATTTTTTTTTAATTAAGGTATACGGTATAACAGCAAAGTAGCAAAGCAGAGGACTTGGAGAAGTCGCTGATTCATAGAATCGTAGAATAGCTAGGGTTGAAAAGGACTTTAAAATCACCTAGTTCCACCCCCCCTGCCATTGGCAGGGACACCTCACCCTAGACCAATGTCTCCCAAGGCTGTCTAACCTGGCCTTGAACACTGATGAGGATGGAGCATTTACCACTTCTTTTGACAACCTTTAAATACTCAGCATTGCCTGGCAACTTTATTTCTTTCTTATTTCTGATGAAGTTATTTCTTTCTTCTTTTTTCTGAAGTTTGCTGACAACTGACTTTCCAACATACTCCCAAGAATATACTCTCAAACTGTTGGTTAAGCTGCAGGTGCATTTGACTGTGTTTTGCTTGAACTTTTTCAGCGCTACATTCCTTCCCTTTATTACAGCTGAGCCCCAAAAGGTTTTCTTCTTGTTACAAAAGCTGCAGGAATTTTCTGGTAATCAGACATCAGTAAGAAGACTTTTCAGGACTGATCTTCTTCAATAACTCGATGAGATAAATGCATAGTTGTATGGTACACTAGTGGGAGACAAGTCAAGGCAAAAGGGAATTACAGAAGTTTTTCCATATTCTATTAACCATCTGATAATAAATTTTTAAAAGGTTTGCCTAACTTTCAGTGTACTTGTCTGTACTCTGTATATTCCATGTACACTGTCATTTCTAACATTAAAACCAACTTAAAAATAATATTTTTATATTGGTTCTTGATAAAGATGGTGTCAGAGGTAGTTTTTGAGAATCACTGGGCCTTTACCAAAACATTTTTTCCTGTCAAGGTGCAGTCCCACATTTATGAAGTAATTCCGCAACGCGCTTGTTGAGCCACAAACCATCACCAAAGAGCAGAATTAAACCTTCCTTATTCATGGAGCTGAGCCTGAGGAACAGACTGCAGTGGTCTGATTTGGTTTTGTGGTTGTTTATTCAAAAGTCATTGCATCATGACCCAAGCAATCTTTTCTCTCAGCTGTAAAACCACACAAAGGTGGTTGTTGTCCAACACTGAGACCTGGAAAGAAAGCAGACAGTGTCAGATAAAAGAACCTCCTCAGAAGCCCTGAATATCCTGACCGAGTGGTGGGGAATGTAGACAGATCTGCCATTCAGAGGTAATGTCTGAAAAGCTGTGACGTAACATTTTCCAAAGACACTGCCATAAACTTGCAAAGGATTTTTCAAGCCAATGTATAGATATCAATTTGGGATACCTTTGTTCTGTACTGTAAATTACTATAGAGAATCCATTCTTCCTGAGAGGAAAAAATGGACCTGGCCTTTTGTTTGTGTTTTGGGGGGGTTCTTTTGGTTTCTCTTCTATTTTCTCACGAGGGTGACAAATGCCTGCTGATAATCCTGTAGTAAAAATCTCTGTGTCAACAAGGAGATGAGAAAGGTGAAGTCAGATGTGGACAGAGGAATAGACCTGACTTTACTCAACTGTCTCCTCTACTGTCAGAGCAACATGAGCCACCTTACCTGCCAGCAAACCTTTCCATCGCTATTATGGTTGTACAGCATGACTATCCCATGTCAAACTCCATCACTTATCCAGTCTAAGATATATTGCCTAATCATTTTTCACATTTATAAAGCATCTTTTAAACCATTATATTGACCTTTGTCTAGAGCATACAGAAGCCCAAAGACCAAAATAGAGTGAAATGACTGAAGGATGGAGAAAAAAAGTTCCAGGACTGGTTCCTCATAACGTCCGGTGATGAAAGAAGTGCTGAACAGCTGAGACTCACTGGGTTTTCAGTTGATGCTTAAACAAAACTGTTCAGCTGAAAAAATGGTGGAGACCTATTGAGGAATGTGAGATGCTCAACCAACTGCAATCCTCGTACAGGGGAGGACTGAGGGTATGATTTATCCTGTGGATCCACAGCTGCCTTCAGAAGACTTAACATCTAGGAACATCTTTCCCAAGATGGTAAAAAAGGCAGAGCTGATCTCCACAGCTTGGCCATGGATCTGCAGATCTGTGGAGCATTTGACAAGTTTTGGAGGGCAATGGGGCAGCCCCAGCACTGGCAAATTACTCTCAAGCAGGAGCAGTAATGGGGACACTGCAGCATCTGACTGGGCTATCAAACGGCACTTAGGATGATCAAAAGCTTTCTTCTGAAACTGATTTTGATGTGAAAACAAGCTTTCAGCAGGACAGGTTCTAGTTTTGTTTGGGGTTTTTCTGTTTGCTTGGGTATTTTGGGGTTTTTTTTAATACTGCCTGCAGCTTTGATTTCTTTATTCCCCAAAAGAAACACTTAGATATTTCTGCTTTCAGCCAAAAATATGCCTAGAATCTAACTTTCTGTTTTGTTGTGTGTTTTTTGTTTGTTGTTTTTTTGTTTTTTTTTCACTGAAAAAATGAATTTTCCGCTAGGGACCAAAAAAAAACCAAAAAACCACACCCTCCAAAAAATGACCAAAAAAGACACATCTGCTAACTTTTTTTTTTTACTTTGTTTTTTGCGTTTCAGGCTGCATATAAGCAGACTGAAAACCAATGTGAAACAGGAGAAATAATTTACCTTACTTAAAAATAAGACAATAATTCTGCAAGAAAAAGCTCATTCTTAGATTCTATTAAATGAAATGACACTGCCAGCCACCATGTTACCACTAAATGCTTGGACCTCTTTTCTCCATAATACACTTGGTGTTTTCTCTTAACCTCTAGGCAACTGTATTATGTATTTTCTTCACAAAATTACTTAGCTGCAGTTTTCTGCCAGTAGGCTTTTCCATATATAGAAAATGAATCCGTCAGGGTCTGGTCCGCTTTCTCTCACCATATACATTATTTTAAAGTATGTGACTTTTTTGCTATCAGGAGACCCAGGAGCCTTGAAGTTCTTTATCCACAAAGCAGGAGTGAATTTCCATGTACAGCAAAGTGTACAGATGTTGCTGGCCAGGCCCTTGCCTTTGGGTTGTCAAGGCTTAGTGCACTCTGGGAGTGCCGCAGCAGTTTTGATCTTCACCAATACAGCTATGGGGACACCGGCTGAGATCGTATCTTCCATACCTTAGAAGCATTTCACCCACTTTTTCCATACTTGCTACATTTTCATCACTTCATCACTGCCCCATGATGCATTCTTCGATAGCTGTTTTCCCACCCACACTTACCTCCTAATGCCTGCGTAAATTTTTCTCTCCCTTCCCTCACCACAGAGGGCTCTGGGCAGCAGCAAACTCCTAATGTCACCAAAGGAAAAACACAATAAAAGCTCCCATTTTTCCACATAGGAAATCAGACTGAAATGTAACATCTACAACAACAGGGCAGAAATGTTGCTCCTGCACAGCCAGCCTGTGAAATGCATGTGCAAACCTGATTCAGAGGAAAGGACAAACCAGATTAATCCTTCCAGTCTTAAATGAAATCCTAGGATCCTCCTCTAGCACACCACAGCTAAATGTTCCCCAGCTTGCTGCCCAAAAGAATCTTAAAATCCTACTGTCTAGCAGCCTCAGTTTACAAAAGATGCCTCTCTGATCCCAACCTGGAATTGCCTTTGGGAAAATAGTAAGCAGAAACAGGCCTTTCTAACTGAAGAGACTTATCTTCTCTGGATTCCTGTCTGGGGGCTGTAGAGCAGTGTGATACCGTTCTCTGTGTGTTCTGAATTTTGTTTATTATAGCACCTGAGAAAACAGAAATGCAGCAGTGAAAGCAGGAGTCGGCAAACCCCATGCTGCCTCTGATACAGCATTCTGGAGAGGATTAAAAAGAAATTAAAATCCACTGTATTAATGAAAAATGCCACAAATGTTGCACAAGAAAAATACACTGACAAACATCCCTTTGATGGAAAGGATGGTCCTGCAGGAACTGCCCAGCGTGAGCACCAAGTGAGACCCTAGAAATTAACTTTCTGGTTCAGCAAAGGCAGATTATATGCTTTGTCCAGGCTTTCCTTTAGGTGCAATTTGTGCCAGCACCAGCCCTGGGAGAAATCTTGGTCTCGTCCTTCCACGGGAACACTTTCTCTGGAGGCAATGATGTAAATTCACTCCAGCCTCGAGGACTCCCATGTAATCAAAACTATGTTCTGCAACTTGTGCTGGGTAACTTTCACTGGTAGTTAGGGTCCCTTCCCATTTTCATCTCCTGCCCACAAAGCTACTCCCCACCAGGGCAGGTATTAGAAAGGACACAGTGGGATATCTCTGTAGTGCCTTAAGGCTTCTGGAGAGCAGGAGATGGCATAACAGGCAATGGCTGGGGCTGGTAGTTGCTTCTCCCTTCTTTGGCTGGTCAGCATCAGGTAGAGCCAGGTCTTGCAGGGGTGTGGGAGTGGACTCAGAAACCAGACTGCCTCCCCATAGAACTGGGTACATATTGTGAGAATAAAGCAGCTGCTTCCTCAGGATGGAATAAGGCATGTGATAACCAATTTCACAATATTTTTGAGAAATTGAGTTAGTTTTTGCTTTTGTTTTTGTCTTTTAGAAAAAGTAGGTACTCATTATATTTTCCATCTTTCTGGGCTTTTTTTCTAGGCAGTTACTCATCAAAGAGTCTCTTTTGTGTCTGTTGTTGTCTTACCTTGTTTCCGCTAATGGAAAGCTTCTCTGAACTCTCAGCCAAGCTGAGAATATTAAGTCCATCCAAATGTAGGGGCAGGTGGGAGCTCAGTGCTCCAGTACACAGTGTTTGCTAATAGTTTTATGCTGGATGTGCTGTAATCACTTGAGAAAGGCAGGATAACAATCTTCAGTGCAGTTTGTGGTATCAGTCCTATAGTCTGAAAAAAATAAATGTATTTGCACTCCTTATAATACTGATCTGGTTATTCCATTAAGCCAGAGCTGCCAACCTTGTACTGCACCATTGCACTTGGACTCTGGATTACTACCAGGAATATGAGCAGAAAAGAGAAATATCAAATCCTTAAAGTTAGCTGTAAGGCTGGTTGCAGGGTGAGTTTTAAGTAACTGACGCTTTCAAATGCTACTTGAACATTATACAAGGATATCTCTGCATTGACTTAAAACTGAATGCAAGACCAAGGAGTAATGGTTCAAAACGTTGTTTATTCATGGTATAAAACATAGTTGAAAATACAGTGTAATTCCATACAAATAGATGGTTTGTAGCATTTTAATATATTTAAATGAAATTATGTCTGAAGAAAACCTCTTTTGGTTTACACAGGTGATATATAATCCTGTCCAGTGAATGGCATGATTTAAAGTTGTATCATGATGTAAGTTTTAAAAAACTCTTACTGTAAAATCATAGTATTAAAGGCTGTAGGGCTGCTTTGCATCTCGCACAGATTTTGTACTTTCTTTTCTGTTGAGGGCATATTTCTCCCTGTCCTGTTTATTTGACCCAAATGCAACTGTGCATTTGATTTCAACTTCATTTCACTTTGGTCTCAATATTCTTATAATGTTCTTCAAGTCTTAAATTCCCCATCACAGGAATACGAAAGCAGCACTTACGTTTGCAAAAACTGGATATTTTGGGAGTTCTGCTGCAGCTGTGCTACCCCTTCCAGAAAGACATAAACTAGCAGCAATGTCAGCGTATTGCACTAAGTCTCCAAAATGGACAGTTGTAATTCCGTGTTTTGCCAAATGTGCCAATGCTACATTTGGCACTCCAAACACATAGTTACACCATTCTGCTAACTGTACCATGTTTTCTACACGCTTCCTTTTCAGCTCACACAAGATCTTAAAAATACAAGAAAATGATACAGGCATTCTAATAATCTTAACATGCTTTCATCTCCAGAAATAACAAAATAAAACCAGATGATTCATAGATGATATACTTTCCCAGAACATGTGTTTCATACATATCCTCAGTAAAAGCAATGTAATGATGAAAAAACACCAGCGGCAAAGTACCATTTGCTGTAGTAAGTGAGAAAATGAGGATGATGCTATTTCCGATTTGTTTCCTGTTTTGCAAATAGCAATCTGACTGCCTGCTTTCATTCTCTTGAAATCCTTTACTGAACCTCCAAATCATGAAAAAGAATTGTCATATTCTTTCCCATTCCTAATAATTCAGTGGCAACATTATCAGCACCTGGTGTTTTGTTGTTCCTGAGCTCCTGATTGCCTCTTAAATCACTTCAGAATTTAATCCTTCTGCAAATAGCCCATGTGTCTGGGGGACAGCTTTTTATTCGCTGTTAACCATCTCCCTGTAGTGGACACATAAAAGTACTCCTCCTTACTCTTCCATAATTGAGTTTTTTACAATGAAAAGGTTTCCTTATTTCTTTTTTATCAGACATAGATGTGGTTAACATCCTCCCTTCCATGCATAGATAACCTTATAAAATGTGTTTATTTTACTAATCTTGCTATCCTGTTGCATCTCTTTCCCTAATCCAAAAAAGTATTGCCTTTCTCCTTATTCTGCTGGCCTCATGACTGTCCCTGTGGCTTTAGACTGTTTCTCATACAGAGTTCACTTCTGATTCTGAAGGCTACAGCCTTGCTATACGTCAGTCTCAGTTGCTTTTATGCAGTCTTTATCAAACCATTCTTTTTCTGCTGTTTTCAGATTTGTTCCTATAATCTGTTTTAACGCTTTTTTTACCATCTCTCTCCAGCTGTCCCACCTGGTATCAGTTTTCTCATAAACAACACAAAATTCTTTTGAAGACTCCAAGCAATATTCTGGATTTGTTTCCTAGTCCTCCTAGTCATTCCATGACTGTGATAATCAAACAATTAAGAGGTTCCTGGTTTGTGTGAAGTCAAAATTCTAGAAGTCCCCATTCCCCAGTATTATTTCCACGGCTCAGGTTATTCAGTACAAAAGATAATGTGGACATGTGAAGCTTTCATTTTTTTTCCAGTTTCAGCTTTTACTGGTGAGGGGACCAACAATGTGCACAACAGCCAGTTTGCAGGAGTGATTTCCTTAGGCTAATAATTATTCTTCTACATGTCTGGCATACCTGCTGCAATACAAAGAATAGGGAGGAGGTATTGGTAACCAAAATTCTAAGGACTATTTCAAACACAGGCTAGCACATGCTTCTGCACAATACTTTGTGCTATTTACTAACTGAAGAGCTCATTCAGTCTGCAGTGTAATGTGCTAAAATTCTAAACATAAGTCAGCAAAATGTAAATAGGGAAAAAACTAAGCTGAAAGACAAAGGGCAAGCAAATTTAAAGCGAATAATAAGAAAAACTCACACTTATTATATATACAAAAACAAAATTTAATTGAAACTTTAGCATTTGGGACCATGTTCAAAGTCAGGCATTGTAAAGAGTACAAGGTACCTCCATGACTAACTCACACTAACTGAAAAAACTATGCCCACCTAGGAAGCTGAACCTAGATCTTAAATATCTTGAAGTTAGTGGAAGTTTCTACACTGAGTTTATAAAAAATTATGTTTAGTACTAACAGAGCGATGATCTGAGAAAGTATCCTGCACATTTGCACAGAGTGGGGCTTCAGTAGAAGCCTCCAAAGGAAGTTCAGTGGACCATGGCAGAGGGGAGTCATTTATCTGTACCTATGAGCATGTGGTCTTTGACCACTGCTGAGTGGTCCTGCTGATTCCTCCACAGCTCCCACCAGCATGCAGAAAGACAGGCATGCTCTCTCACCTGTCTCATTTTGTGTCTTGACAGTGGGATGGCATGGGAAGAGATGCTGTGTGACGTCTTTGAGAGCTCATCTGAGCAGCTCTCTAAATGTGTAAAGTATCACAGCAAATAGCCAATAAAAACAGAAAGGCTTACATTTGAAAACTCTTCAGCAAAGAAAAACCAAAAGGCAGATATATTCACTTTTGAGTAAGTCCTGCTAGGTTCCTGACTCATATAAAGCCATACTGTGACAATTGGAAAAATATTCTTTCTAATGAAAATTGATCAACACTCTGCAAAATGCTCTTTCTCTCTTTTCTATAAACACTCAGAAAGCTTTATTGCTAGAGGTGGGATACACAGATTAATTTTCAAGAAATAAGACAAATATTTTCATGGATGTCTGTAAATAATCTTCTAATTTTGTGTTTACTTTTATGGACATGAGACTTTACGGTCCCAACATTGAAAATCCATTAAACAAAACATGGTATGTGCCTTTATAATGAATAAAAACACCTCAGTATTAGAAAATGAGCATTGTTTGGGTTTCCTATCCATTTCCTGAATTATGCAAAAGTGAAATATTCTGGTGAATGTTTGTTTATTTCAGGTAATGGGCAAAAAAAGTGATTTATTCTTACAGTAGCTTGGATATAATCCAGAACAACATGCTACCAGCTCCTTGCAACAACACTCCAAAAATCCAGCTGATTTTGACAGACACTAGTATATCATAACATTTATTTTCCATAAAGCCTCATCTGTAGCTCTTTTAATGATGGAATTCTCTCAAAGAACAAGAAACTTGTTGTTTTGGTGCGTAGAAATTAAAAACTTCTTATGGTACAAGCTCTCTAGTTTGCTCCTCAACTCCTTCTCCCCCCCCCCCCCCCCCCCCCCCAGTTTTTATCTAACTCTTTGCTGCAGGGATCTTCATTCAGTTCCTCTTTGCCCATTGTCAGGGCAAAGTATTCCCAGTCCCAGTATGGGTCTCTAGGTGCTGCTGTAACACCAATAATAACAAAAGCTGCTACAGCTATTTTTCCGGATATTAAATCGGTATCAAGACTCCCTGATGTCCATGGTTCCTCTGAAAAAGATGGACAGAAATGCCACAGTTTAGACTGTTTGTGGCTCTGACAATACAAGGCTCATGTCTCACCAGTGCCGTACCCCACCCCAGCATGACCAGCTCCACCTATCTGTACTGGGGCAACAGGAGGGTCTGCCTTTCCCAGGACTTGCAACCTATGTTTCAGGTCATTAATGTCTTGACCAGACACCTGGCACATACATGTCCCTTTTAGACGAGTGTATCTGGAATTTTGCCCAAAATACGGCTTCTCTTTGGACCTATTCCTATTTCTCTAAAACTGCTGGGTTCCATTGAACTTACTATCTGACAGAAAAGAAAAAGTTATTTCCATCAGCTTGCTGTAAGTTTGTCTTCTCAGCAGTGTCAGTAAGAGCGCTTAATGGTAACCTCATTAGAGCAGAGTGTGATACATAAACCAGCCATTAAATCCTAATGAGATGCTGTAGGCCAAATGTCTCCAGTACTGCCTTCAGTTATGATACGCACACCTAGCACCTCTTACCTCTAGTGCACTCTCAACATTATAATTGCTAAATTGTTAATACAGTTCAGCTCTGCTGCAAGGCGTTCCCTCCCATGACTTTGTGGTTTAAGCAGCTGCAAGTTCTATATAGTATCTCTACCTCCTTTTTATTTTTTAATGCTACACATGTTGTGGACACAATGAGAGAGATACTAGGCTGGGAAAGCAGATACTCTATTGTCAATTATGCATTTCCTTCTCTTTACATTTTCCTGGAGTTGAAGCATCTCACCTGCTCTTGTAGAAGTACTTTGAGACTGATGAGGAAAAATAGCTTATACCACCATTTCTATAACAGCAACAACTATTGCTATTTTTACATTATATATTATTAATAATAATAATAAATAATAGCAATTTTATATCATATATAACTAATTATTACTGCTGTTGTTGCTGTTATTATTATTTTTATACAGTAACCCCCCAACATTTTATTTTCTTATCCCACCATGTGCTGATGGTGTCCTCTGATAGACTTAATATGGTACTGTTAAAATGGAGCCTCCTGAGCCCACTCTGCTTTGATGACTAGCCTTCAAGCCCACACACATGCCATTGTGCAAAATGATTTGGAATGGTAGTTGGTGTTTTATACTGTTACTTTAGGGAGAGATATGGAAAAAAATAACCACAATACCTCAAAGTGATCATGTCTGACACATACACATAATAAAGCCAGTCTGAATTCCACTCTTATAATGCAGATGTTGAAGTTCATGTAACTAAAACTAAATCTGATTTTGGACATAGTCAGCTCAGAGAGAAAATATTATCACTGTCATGCAAGAAGTGGTCAGTGAAAATCAATGATAACTAGAGGTGCTTATGACTTCTTGATGTTTAGGACAGCAGCTTCTGATTGCCTGCTGAGGAGACTGTAGAGGTGTTCAAATGATCATGAGAGCAATCAATTTATAGAAATAGCTCTGAGGTAAAAACTCACCATAAGAATTTTTATTACCCTGGGTGGAGTACAGAACATGAAGACACCAGCATGCTTAAGAAAACAAAACGAAACAAAAAACAAAAAAAAAAGAATAAACAAATGGGGAAAAAGGAAAAGAAACACCTAAAACCCCAAGTGACAGGTAGGCAAGTAAGCATTTTGCTTTTGAACTACTTTGTCCTAATATGAAAAACTGGTGGAGATACAGCATCCAGAAAACTATTTTTACAATCCACTTTCCAGGGTAATTTTAGGCATCAAAGAGGCGTTAAAAACCCAAGTGGAAAACTGAGATGATTTGAGGGAGAATTTGTTGCTAGATTTCAATTTTGGTATTATCCTTTCCTTCATAGTATTTGGGATGCTTAAGAGCAAGAAAATTGACCTACTGGAACAATTTAGTATTCAGTGTATGTTCATATCTTGTTCTTGTAGAGGACTAGCTACTTTCTGAGGGGAAACACAAAAACCTTCATGTCCATAATGATCACATCATCTGCCCACAAATATTTACCCAGCTCCTTCACCGTCCCCTACAATCACATGCTCATTTCCAAAGTTTTCAAAGTTTAATGCAACCAAAAACTCCAAAGTTGAATGCAACCCAAAAAAAAAAAAAATCCAATGGCTTCTAGGTTTTCAGTTTCAGTTTGAATTGTTTAATTTTGTATAGACTAATACCTTGGAACAGTGAATGCTGGTCGTTTAAAAGCATTAAGCACATTTCCAGCCATGTGAATTATGTCTTGCTTGAAAGGTCCCTTGCTCCAGTGTTGAGTAAGGCAGGAGACAACCAGTTCTTTGCCCTCTCTGAGCTGCTGCCGGACTTGGAGTTGCAGGATGATAGGACTTCTGTAGCTCTGTCTGTTCAGCCCAAGCTCTGGCTGCCTTGAAGTGTTGGTTGTCAATTGATAGGTGATGTTCTTTGCTTGACATTGACCACATACTATCACCAGAAGCACCAATAGGGTGCAGAGTGGCAACCTGGTACCCAGGCAAAGGACAGGGTGAGCCCATGCAGCCTTTCCCAACACACTTTTGTGTTCAACAAAGACCTAGCTCTCACCCATGAAGAGCAACTCCAGCTTGGAAAGCTGGCAGTATTTGTGTGCTCAGCACATACTTGGCTCACCAGCATCTCCCAGCTTGGAAATTGCTTTGTCTCTCTTTCATGAAAACATAATCTTTTCTGTTTAGAGGTTCCTCACTTCTTGCTGCTTCCTTGGCTTCCAATGAAGTTATAATCCTGCAAGAGTGAAATCCTTATTAGTTGCAAAGAAGTCTTCAACAAAACCTGCAAAGTATTTTGGAGAGAAGGCAGGAGATGAATGCAAATGGTGTTTGTGTGACAAACAGTGGTTTTGGGTTTAATAACAATTCATTTTTTAGTCCCCATGACTGAGGATGACTCACTGCTGTTTCTCATTTTTAATTAATAGAAGAAAATATAATCATAATATTTATTCTCTCCATGAGTAGTTTTGGTTATAAGCAGCTACACAGAAGAAAGGGCAACAAATCAGACCTGTTCATCCCTGCCTGTGAGTCTGAAAAGGATGTCCATCTAGACTCTGCAAAAGGTCTTTCCTCCCACCTTTCACTCCTAGGTAGACATCAAGTGCTGATGTTTACACAGCTCACTAATGCTGAAGAAGCTGCAGAAAACCCTTCCTTCACTGACCCCAAAAGATTCAGTCAGCCCCCAAACTCTCGAATAATTACAGATTATCGCTCAGATAAGGGACAAGCTTGAACGCAACCAGTACTGCATCAGCAAGAAACCCCTTTATAACCATTGAGAGAACTCAGGGTTGCTGCAAAAAGTTTCCCTCTCTTGCTTGGTGACCAGCAGGACCTGGCATACTCATGTGGTTTTGCATTCACATCTACACTTCTGAAAGCAGAATCAGCTCTGTGAGCAGCTAATATTTTGGAAGGAGACTCATAGGATGTGTTGTCCTTAGGTCTGTGCCATGCTCAGAGTTGTGTATTCATGCAACAGCTGGGCTGTCTTTGAACTCTCTCTCTTTGGCTCTTAAAACTGTTCACAGAACAAGCATACAGCATAACCAGCAACTCAGCCTTGGCACAGGCACAAAAGTTAATCAGAATGAACAGCGAAGCCACCGGTTTGGTGAGACAGATACCTTCAGCCGCTCACTTATTCATGGTAGGGAAGCCCATTTCTTTGGGTTTGTTACCAAATGATTTTCCTGCCATGTTAAATTGCTTATCAATGAAGTTAAGTGATAACAGAATTTTGTACTGCAACATCTAAAGTGGCACCAGGAAGCTGAACTGCTCACTCATGGACTTTTAATCCCTTGTTGATTTAATTTTAAAGAAATGTGAATTGTTCTGCAGTCTACTGAGGGTCAGTGTGGCAGAGGAAGGGAACAAGGAAGCAAAGCCTTTGCTCTAAAAGTGTTGAGGAAGCATCAAGCAGAATAAGAGCTGATACCTTAGATCTGCTGAGGCCATAGTTACTTCTAATCAGTCAGAAGTACTTATTAGAGGAGAAGTCAGAATACTTTTTAGAGGAGAAGAATGTGTAAGTAGAAGTCTTGCCTGAAGGCGGACTTGTTCTATTTGGGCTATGTTGATAAGGGTGCTGCCTTTTGTTTCCTGTTTGATTTTAGCAGATTACCTGAGGCTTTGGTGTTCTGTCTTTTCTTCATTCAGCTATATGTTTCCTGGTCATTAGGAATCACTAAACTCATTTGTAATCTCAGTTTTGAATCTGTGCTTCCAAGTGATTTCCAGCTAATTCTTTCACTCCTATTTATAAAGACCAGTGCCTTTCCTTCATCAGTGATTTTTGTGGGTATGAGGGATGCTGCAGCTGAGGAAAGGCAGATGAGCAGATGAAGCAGTAACAGGCTCTGCAGCCTCTGCATCCTTGGAGGTGGTGCTGCAGTAGTAGAGAGGGTTCCCCTCAGTGCCTGCAGTGCTGAGAGCCTCTACAGAGGCACTGAGTGTGAAATGGGATTTTCTTGAGTCCCAAAGAGGAAAAGGTTTTTTCTATGAGAGGCAATAAGTGCAAAACCACTCGTAACAGCACTCATAACAATGATGCTGTTTCATGACATTGCCTTTCACAGCAATAACTACTTATTCACTGTCATACTCAACCCTTGTTACAGGATGTACTTTGTATCTTTTTTGATTTACCTACTTCTTCAGCTCATATATTGGTCCCCATTGACTATAAGATGATATAGCTAATTGAGGGTAGTAGCAACACTCAGAACAAGGGATATTAATTTCTTATATTCTATAAAAAACGGTGCACAACACACAAAAGAGAAGCTGGAAAGTGAAAAATGTGAAAGAAGCCTTAAACCCATTATTGCCTTCTATGGAGAAAACATTACAAAAACTGGAGCTTTGTTAAGATTTACCTGGGACCTATGCTATGGGAAATATTGGTTTAATGCAGCTTGTGGAGTTTTTTGACTTGGTATCTTGAAAGGACCACTGCTGATGAAGACTTGTAATGATGGGTTTAGCTAGTTGCCGTACATGGAGTAGGACTCTATAGCTGGTTCTACAGAGGCTAGCTCCAGCATCAGTATTTACCTGGTGGTGGGGAAAAGTGCAGGGGCTGTTCCCCAACCCCCAACCCCTCTCCTGCTGTGTGATTTTACACAAGAGGAGATGACCAAGGCCTTATGGCTTTTCCTGTCATGGTACGAACATCCTTTAGGAAAGGAAGTGGTTGGTTTGTCTAGACAAATCTCAGGGGGGTAGGGCATCTATGAAGCCCAGGCTTTTAACCCATTGAGAGTGTTGTGTGCAGCATCAAATTAAAAATTTTTATTAGAGTGAAGGCTGGAGACTTCTGAATATTTATTCACTTGATATGGCAAACATTCTTGTATGTTTTGTATTGATCCTTTACTAAGGATACATTTACTTGTTCAGCAGGAAGTTTATAATAGTAGTTCTTTGATTATCATCTTTCATGATTACAACAGAAGGCTTTAAACACAGACTCTGTGCATTTAAATCTTTCTTTCCTGGGCTCTGCATCTTTCAGCACTATCCACTTGTGAGGAGACTCTTCTACAGAGCTGCACCACCCTGCCCTTCATAAATCTGCTGCTGCTGGAGAGCAAATCTTATCCTCTAAGCTTTTATTCACAGTTAGCAACAATCTTGGCTGTGTATTGCAAAGAATTTTATGCTCTAAAACATATATGATCTGTACATATATATACTTATCTACACATTTGAATATCCATACATACATTCTTTGTGACTGTTAGTACACAAAATTAATGTTTCTTTTACTGGTGTTAGAAAATGAGGGATTTTCACTGCCTTTTTGAATTCTAGAAATAATTCTGAGTACAATGTAACTAAAGCTGATAGAAAAATCCAAAGGTCATTTAAAAAATAACTCCCAAGATATTATTCAGAGAACTAGCATAGATATTTTTCTTATAAAGAGAATTTGCTAATATTTTATACTCTAGATTATGGCCTCAGTGCTTTTTATAAGAAAGCAATATTAATATCACTATACTTATTAAAACTGAGAATGAAGGGTGCTTCAGGGATGCTTCTGTTGGCACAGGCAACATTTTTATCAGCTCCATCACCCTCCAAAGCATGGTTGGCCCTTTTTGTGGGCTTGTACTTCACATCTCCATATCTGCGTTTCATGAGCTGGGAGAAAAAAGGTACATCTTGGCTGCTACCTGTTTCTCTGACACCAGCAGTGAAACAATGAGTACAGCTGGAGGATAAACCTAGTGTCCCCAGAAGTTTAGGAGATTCTCAGTGTCAAGAATGCATCTGAAATGTGACCTCAGGGCTCACTCTGACAGGGAAATGCTGCTGATGGAAAATTCCTGTTGAACCAGCCGCAAACATCTTTCTTTCCTCAAAGAATCCATGTTTTGACATACCCCAGCTGTGGATGAGTCAGGTAATCCTAGGC
This sequence comes from Pezoporus flaviventris, assembly GCF_033815535.1. NCBI lineage: Eukaryota > Metazoa > Chordata > Aves > Psittaciformes > Psittacidae > Pezoporus > Pezoporus flaviventris. The sequence goes on from NW_026892595.1 coordinate 16,968,337, forward strand.
CAAAAAAGATGGCTTTCTAATTCCCTTTACAGCCATGTGGATCACTGAAACAGATGAGATGGACTCTGAATGTGCAGATTTTAAATCTTCTGTTGAGTAAATCTAAGTAGAAGATTATTTGGCCTGTCATATTTGGCTTGTCGCTTGAGCAACCTCTTGAATAGCAGCAAGCAGGCTGCTCAGCTGAAAGCGATGTATGGCCAGTAGCCCCTGGAGTGCTACACAAGAGCACTGGGATGCTCAATGAGGTTGATGTTCCTGAGGATGGGACCTAAAGTTGTCCACAAAGAAAGCTTGGGCAGGAGAATTGAACCTGGCATGTCACTCTTTCCTGGGGTTTGAGATGTTTTCTCATAGTTCCTCAGTTTAAGTTCCCTTTGTGCAGGAGCAGGGCTGGGATGTGGGCTCCCTCTCTGTAGAAAAGTTCTCACAGCTCAGCCAGCATTCCCCACAAAGGGTGATGGGTCACATGCCCTGGTGCGTGGGTGTACTTTCCTTAGCCAACTGACCAGCAGGTCAGCTGAAACCCAGCAAGAGCCAAATGCTCTAGAGGTGAATTCATCCCACTCAGGCAGAGCAGGATGTCAGACAAGACTGCTGCCCATGGCAGTGAATGCTGAGGCCTGGGGTCTCAGGGAAATGTGAGTACTTCTTTGGTGAGATAACTTTGCCTCCTCAGCATAGGGTCACCCAGGTGCTCAGTGCAGACTCCTGGAGCCCATTTAGAGGGGGATGAAAGTCCCTACTCTGCAGAAGGACCAGAAACACATAGATCCTCCTGTGCATCTCAGTGTGTCTTGCAATCATTTTCTCCCTCACAGATCACTGCAAGTACTTCTCTAACTTATTCATTGTGGCAGCTGTGTGACTTGACTCACCCAACAGACATGAAGTGGAACAGGAGCTCTTGCAGGTTTTGAAACCAAACATGGTCTTCAGGCAGAATTCAGTCTATTCCTACAGCAAAGTCCTTCCTACCATGAAGCTATTAGCCTTTGGCCCCTGCACATAAGCAGGCTAACACCTCAAGTTTTATTATGCCCATCAGTGGCTCTTAGAAGTTCATCTTCAATGTGAAAACTATTGACTGCCAAAAACTTATTAACTGTCAAAAAAAAACAAACAATGGATTTTCTGTATCCATCCATATCCATATCTATCCATCCATCCAGTGACCTCTTCAGAGAGCATCAGGTGGCTGCTTAAGCATATCCTTTCCTGCTTGTATCTATGCTGGGTACTGTTCTTTATTTGAGACATAGTAAGGCACCTGAGGAAATAATCATAGGGGTTAAACTTGAAAATACTCTATTTTGCTGTAAAGGCTCAATAGCAGGCTATTGATATCAAAGACTGGGAATTAGAGATAGTATCCTCACTCCCCTCTAACTCCATTGGCTCCTGGCGTGTGTTGATATAAGGTGAAAGAAAAGAAGAACACAATTATTCTCTATTTGAATGACACTATGTCTAATCACAGGTAGCACAGATGGAAGGCACAGAATAGTCTTGGGGATGTGCAGATCAGTAACCTAGTAAAATATCTCACCTAAAGCTGTACTTGGAATATTTCTCCCATTAGTCCATTGCATGTGTTGAACATTTACTGTAATACATGTGAGGTCTAATTTACCCCCCTCCCTGCATGATCTCTTTCACCTCCCTAAAGTGAATCAGTCTGTTCAGCTAACAATTTTGACTATGCGTCCCGAATCAAATTCAAGACATCTCCCAATGCCTTTTCAAACAGATACAGATGAGCAGATTAGCAAGTAAAGTCAATGTACACACTGAAACTGTTATAAAGCTCTGAAACTTGTTATACAGTGGATGATCATCCTTGTATCCAGGGGATGGGAAGAATAATTGTCCCTTTTACTCAAAATCTGAATATTATAAGTTTGACTGCAAAGATCATCATAGAAATTCAGCGATAATTTGCAGCCTGGGTTACAAATGGCATCATGTTTCCTATAAAGAGTTGAAGTGGAAAATCGGGTTTGTGTATAGATTGACAGAGAGCAATTAGGTTTTGCTTTCAGAAATGCAAGAACCTGGAGTTGTTGTCTGTATTGTAAAAGACTCCTATATTCCAGAGGATGCATAAGCCACAGTCAAATATTCCTGACATGGAGGAGAAATTAAGAAAGACATTTTAAATTAATTTTTAGCAAGTCTTGCTCAGGGTAAGGGAATAAGGTGACCTTTTTGTTTTTTTTTCCCCAAGAAGATTTCCAGAGCTTGTAGTGAGGAATAGTTTCTATTTGTCCAAGAAAAACAGTGGTTTATATAGATTTGCATAGAAAGTCTTTCTTTTGATGGTGATAGTTGTCTATGAGATTGTTCTACATGTTAATGAAAAGTATAACCTTTCATCCAGCAATGTGGATTTACTATGTCATTTCATCTTCCTAGGAAGTGGGGATGAATCATACATATGTGTATATAAATACACATACATTATGTGACATCAAACTGCTGAGCACCTATTTGGCTGCCTAGGAGTTCCACATTGCTCCTTTGTGTCCATCTTGAACACTAAAGCCTGTTTACATTTTGACAGTCAGCACCGATTTCCCACAAAAATCTTGCTGGTTTCACCTGTGAAGTGCAAAATTCAAAACATGGCAAAAATTCACTTGAGAAGTGATGCCTTTGGTGTTATTTTCTTGGTCTTTAAAAAAAAAAAAAAAAGAAAAAGAAAAAAGAAAGAGAAAAAAGCGCAAATCTATGCTTTTTAAAATAAATTCAATCCCTATGCAATAGGTTCAGCTCAAATTCTGCATGAATTCCAAACCAAGATTGATGCATTTTAAATATATGTTCCTTTTAGCTTCCTTTTCCTAAAAAAAAAAAAACAACCAATACTGGATTGTTTAGAGCAACATTGCTGGAGACTGACAGCTGACTTTACATATGAGAATTAATCTTTTATAAGCCTGTCTGTCATGATATTACTGGAACAAGGCAGTATATATCAACTGCCTTTATCATATTTGTAGCTTGCTTTAATTAGGTCTTTGTTTCCTTTACCCTGGGGATCATCTTCCTTTTAAAGAAGCAATTTGTTCATTTTACCAGTCTAGTATGTATATGGCCTACTTACGAACCAAGAATAATTAAAGAAGAAAAAGGAATCACATGAGTTCAAAAATAAGAGAGCTAAAGTAAATACAAGTTAATGCAGTTAGGAAGGAAAACTTTGAATTACATAAAGGAAGAAGTCATCTGATACTGCTAGTAGAGGCAACCTCCTCTGCTCAATCATACAAGATAATGTGGAAAGAGGAATGGACATTTAAGTCAATTCAGGGATCACAACTCAATTAATTTCATGATGCCTCTCGCGAATGGATATGTGCTGTGGTACACACCAAGCTATTAAAAGGACACATGATGGTGTTACAGGGATCCAGACATTCAGCCAGACATGGATCACTTGGATGCATAAGGGGAAGAAAGCAGAGAGCAGTTGACCTCAGGCGAGGACCACACTGTGTGTCTCAATTCTGCTATGCACATTAGTCCAAGGCTGAAAACTAGCAACTTGAGATAGAGCCCTGATAGCAAAAATAGGTGTTGGATACTGTCTGGAAGCTGCAATAATCCATGAACTGCTGAGTGACCTTCAGAAGGCTATAGGAGATTTTCACATCTCAGACTTCCTCACCTCAAAAAGCTTCAGAGAAGGTGGAAAATTTACAGGACTTTGCTCATTTGGTTAATCAGAAATTGGCTTAGTGGCTTCTTGATCTACTGGCTTCCTTCCTCTGCTTCTCCCAGCTTGCCTCAGGCTAGTAATTAAAAGCCCTGTGAAAACACAGAGGTTGGGTCAGGCCATAGGTATTAGAAAAGATTAGGTAGAGAGGGAGAAGAGGCTTGTTCAAAGATATGAGGACTGTTTTGACAGCTGTAAACGTTGTGCAGAATACTATGGGAGTAACCACAGAGCCCCAGGCACCTCCAATAACCCAACTGAAACACTACTGTGTAAAACAGGCAAACCTGAGACTGCCTGTACTACCTCCTCACGAAGTAGAAGTACGCACAAAAAGTATCGATGCCCAAGGTGCAGATTGTTGGGTAGGTGACTAGTTGAACTTCTCAACTTCAGTGTTAGTGTATTTAAGAATTCTGCGAGGTGGGGACAATTTATGGTGCAATTGGACAAAATGCCAGATTTGTTATGAAACCTTAGGCATATGAGTTTGTCAGTGTTTGTTCTGCTGTTTGTAAGAAAGAAAAATCTTCCTTTCTCATGTGTATGATCTTGGGAAATAAAAAAGAAGTCACTTATTCTATGGTTCACTCCAAGCAGCTTACAAAATGACTAATCAATAAAAAGAATTATGTCTTTTCAAGCTAATGACTTATAAATAAATGCAGCTTTCAGAAATCCTTTACCTGGTAAAGCATGCAAGTTACTTCAATCATCAGCTAGGCATGAGAAGATCAAAATAAATCCTGAAGGTGGAATGTGGAATCAGACTCTGCTGCATATCAGGTAAAGAAGCTTTTTCTACACTTTGTGTCAAGTCTGCTGGTTATGTGGGATGAATTTATACCTCTAATATCAACTTTCTCCTATCACAAGTTGTCAAAAAAGTGAGTGAAGGACCTGTGCTGAAGACTGGGTGTCTTGTCTCACAGTCTATTTATTTTGTGTACAGTAACATGTCAGGCTTTTCATTTTTTTGACACACAGCAATAGTAGTTGCTTTCTGGGTTGGCTTTTCCCTCCCCCAGCATGACTGAGTCAATCTCCTGGGACCAAAAGCTCAGATGTAACCTGAGGCATCCTGAGTCAATTCTTTAGGCCTTGTGGGGCTGGGCTCCTTGCATAGCTGTGGGGAGGAAGTGGCAAACGTGTTACCGGCACAGAGTTCATAAAATTAAGGAAGTAGCGTGTTTTCTCATCTCTCCCATGCTTCAAAAATAGGAATCCTTTGTCCTGCCAAATGTGTGTATAAATAGCCTTGTTGTCTGTGCTTTGCACAAATTGTTGTGGACAGCTAAAGATATATAAGATTATTTGCTTATTTTTCCCCAACTTTCAATGGATGTTACAGAGTCAAAGGAAAATATACTTTCAGGTGTCAACTAATATCATTGCCAAGGATTTGCATTTGTAAAACAGACTGGAGCAAAAGTAATCACTAGAGGGTGAGAAAAAAAATATGTACATGAAAGGCATTGCTGAAGGAGGGAAGCCGGGGATTTGGTAAAATGCAAGAGGGCCTCTGCAAATGCTGACACTGGAAACATCAATGTCTTTGTGATGGGAACATCAGACGCCAGAATAGAATAGGCTTACCCATTACAGTATGGCCTGCAAGCAGGTAAAAGAATTCAAGAATCTGTATGGACCCCTCTCTATAAGGTACTTGTGAAAATGCCGACCTTTAGATGTCCTTTGAGATAAAGGAGCCGGCAGTAAACACCACTAAGGTGATCTTGAAGAGCCAAAATCTCTTCAAGGTTTAGTGAGATGTAGACAGACACCTGATTGTAAAATTCACTATTTTGTTTTTGAAACTTGACAAAGTTTATGATTTTTGCCATTGAGATCAATTTGTATCCATCTGGAATACTAAACTTTTCCTTTTGTCATCTGGGCATCAACTAGAGTTTATACAGCTACAATAGCGAGGTAAGTGGTACATGTTATGCTGGTTGAAACTTACTTTATGCAAATAGCTACATCTGTGGTATGAAAATTTTGTTAAGCTTTCCCCCTCCTAAAAAAGGAACCTTCTGTGGCATATTTGTTGCAATACCTTGTTGGTTTCCAGTATTTACAGTTCTATTGTGTTTTTACTTTGAGGGAGACCTGGGGAACAGAAAGGAATTGGGGCTGAGTCCTTACTGTGGGTCACTGCACTTGGAGTGCTGCAGATTTTTATCAAATATATCTGGTGTTCACAGGGCTAAAGCAGTTATGAGTGCTGAGTTAGCACTGGCTGGGCCATTGTAGGTTTTATTTCAGGGTGTGAGTTGACATAGTTTGGAGCAGTTTTTACTAGAGCTCTCAGGGCAGCATGTTTGTGCTTCTACTGCTGTTTTCATACATTAGGAAGAAAAAGACATTAAGAGAGTGACACACATCTAAGAAAAGAAGTTTACAGATGCAAAAATATTAATTTCAAGTTGGGAAACTATTTTTTATATAATAATTATAAGCAGTGCTAGGGATCCAGTTGGAATCTAACACTGAGGTTTAAGATCTCCAGCTTAGTGCAGGCACAATGCAGACACAAAGTCAGAAATTATGGTGTAAAAAACCATCATGTAAAAAAGAACTAATTTCCACCTCTCCAGTTTAAACAGCTGTTCATCTTCCCTTTAAATACTTCTAGCTTTCTCTAAGATCTATGACAATATTGTATTCACAGATATGCTTATTCTTCTTCTAAATCTCAGGATACTTATTCTAATAGGTTTGGAGCTGGAGACTGTAATGGGCATAAAACAATTTCTCGTGCCAAAAGCATTAATAGTATTTAGCTGAAAAACACCAGCAGCAACCACTTCAGTAAATACATCATAGGCAACACACATAATGCTTATAACAATTATTTATTCGACCAAATGAAAATATGTGGGCTGTTTTATGTTGAGAAACAACATGGCGATAGCAGGTTTCACTGGGACAATCTGCTTACTTTACACGGGTATAAGAATAAAAGCTGAGAGGGCATGTGTGGGCACCACCCTGCCTTGGCAAGGCATGGCAGACCTCTGCCTAACTGTTTTCTTTCCAGAAAAGCTTCAGAAGAGCTAAAAGCATAGAGTTCTGTAGCTGTGTTTATTTTTATCAGCGGTTTTCATTTAACTTTCTGATCAGCTGTAATTGGCACTGTTGCCAGTGTTAGAGAAGACACATCTGGAATTTCTGCAAACAGTCATAATTCAGACAGAAGACTAGATGATAACCAGTAGCTATGTGCTTCAAAAGTGCCAGTGTAATAGCCTCCAGACTGGGAGGAAAAGTGAAGACTCACAAGGGAATAAAGCAGTTCAGGACAGCAGTTCAGGAGAGATGGTAATTCCTATATGAAGCAGTATCAGGGACACACTACCATTCCTATGGAATAAAAATAGGAAAATGTCATAGTGGCTGATCAGGCTGGATGAGACATACCTAGAAAAACACAAAACCAGAGAGAGATAACAAGGGAAATCAGTACTAGTAACTATAGGTACCTGTAGTTGATTGCCACAAGCAGAGGGGTAAAATTAATTTCAAAGAGAAAGAGAGAAAATTGCAAATAAACCAAAACTGGTCTAAATGCATGAGAAGTTAAGTAATACACTACATTTTCACCCACATATATCTCTTATTAAAAATGGAGAAAAAATAATTGTAAGGAAGAGGATTAAACTGTTTAGGGTACACCTATTTGGTGTAGATGTCTCAAAAATATTAATAGTGACTGTTGTTTAAACAGATAATGAAAATGAGAAGGCAAGTCCACTTCAGGAGAGGTGAAGAGTAGATTAAAGACTCTTAAAGCAAGTGGAACATATTCAGAGTGAAAGCACAGCATGAACATGCCCTTGATTCCTTATGGAACTGGTCAAGCTGTATGCGCTTGAGTAATGATGATTTTTAACAAAAGAAAGTACATTTACAAAAATACTGAAGTCCCAGAAGACTAGAGGAGGACTAATATCATAAAGACAATTAATTGTATTAAAAGTGGAAGAAATTGTGTGATCTAGAGAATTACAGCTTAGGCAACTTAGTTTTGGTGCACAGAAAGATACTAGAAGAAATTGCATTCAAAGCACAGTAGAAATTACTTTAATTTAGAAAATGTAAAGCTAAAAAAAATAAGAAAATTATATTAATTTGATATAAAAATCGGGCATCTGAGGATGTAATTGAACAATATGAAAAGGGTGATTTTCGAGGCAGCAAAAGGCGGTACAGCAAGGCAAAAACCAGTTTAAATAGAAGCAGAGAAGACACATTTTAGATTTTAGGACAAACTTGCAAATGATAAATATGTCTAAGTAGTATCATTTGTGAAATAGGCTATAGAATCTGCAGCTGCCAAGTCCCTGAGGAAGACAACCTGATGCATTTTCCTATGTGAAACTTAATTTCACACCTCCCAGCAGGTGTGAACTTTGCTGTACAAATGAGTCCCCACAGACTGCCTGTGCAAGGCCACCTTCAATGGGTCTCTCAACTGCGATCATTACCTGTGGTCATTCAACTTTGAAATGGGATTAAGTGTTGCATAGAGAACCTCTCTTGGATTTGTGTTGGTAAGGCTGAGTTGTACAAATGTGCATTGGGAAACATCTGCACAGGGGTAAGCCTGTGAGGGCTCCTGAATCTGCTCAGAGATACAGAATCGTAGCATCATAGAACAGTTTGGGTTGAAAGGGACCTTCAAAGGTCATCTAGTCCAACCTCCCTACAATGAGCAGGGACATCTTCAACTAGATCAGTTTGCTGAGAACCACATCCATATAATCCTTGCCTGTCCTATATCGGAAGGGTAGTACAACCTGGCACACACATAGCACTGCTGTGCAAGTCTTGAATTTAGAGAAAGTCCCAAGGATGGTTTTTGCACAACAGAGCATCTCTTTTTTGATCCTGAAACATTGCTATCAAAATATACAAGAAGTGTTCATCTACACGGCTAGATATGAGACTGACCCCAAGGTTAGGCAAATCAATACATCATTGAAAAAACATTAAGATTTACGTTTTCTGTTAAGTAAATACTCCTACTGTATACAGACCCAGATAAAAAAGATTTACATTTAGCTAAGCAGTAGAGCTCCTCCACAGATGCTGAAATTGTGCAAAGAGGTGAGCAGCAGCATGACACATACATAGAGCGATGAGGCCCGTGACAGTCTTGGCTCTCTGGAGAATGTGTCATTTATGCATGTAAGCACAGGTTTTATCGGAGCACCAGGCAAACCTGCATCTGGAAGATGGCCACATAAATGTGGGGATTGGGAAGGAAGATGTGTCTCCCAGCACATCACATACAGCTGGAAGAAACTGAGTCTTTACCTGCTCGGAAAACCACGTCTTAAAGTATCTTCTCTAGAAAAAGAGGGCTAAGGTCCCTCTTAAAACTAATGAGTACTTTTTGCTCCTTTTTTTTCTGGGCAGCTGTTTCAAAATCTCACTGCTCTCATGATCCACTTTTAAATTTCTATCCTAAGCTGGCCACTATTTGTTTATTCTATTTGTACTTGTGCCAACATTGTCATTCAATTATCATGGCCAGGGAGGAGCCACATCCCGTCTCAGGCTTTGTTTTGCTCTTTGTCAAGAAAGGCAAGCATCTGTCATACTTCTAGAGTTATGCACAGTGTAATGATCCCCATGCTAATGCTTGAAGGAGCTGGCTTGACAAAATAGGACTGATGCAGCCATGTCACTAAGCTTAAGAGCTCTGCTGAGCAGTAGAGTGATGACAGTACTTTGGAGGTCATTCAGTTCTTCATGGAGGATAAGGTAAATAACAAATTAAGATTGAATTTGGGCTGTCGTTGTCCAGGGATTCACTGAGACACTGAGAGAAGTGGAGCCAGCAGTGGTCCTTGTGCTGCTGCCTGAAATCAGGTAGAGGTTTTGTTGGCAGGAATTTGATCCAATGTGCCCATCCAGAGTGGTAGCTCTGTAATTCTTGGGGAAGATGTAGCATGGCTCCCTGTCAGTGACTGGCCATCATTGTTGACAAAGGCAAATTAGAAGAGAGAAAAAAATGCAGTTCTGCCCATCCTCTAACTCTGCTTCATATTCCCTTGTGGACAAGTAACACCCAGGGAGAAATGCCGTGTTCTTGTGACCCTTGGCCTTATCCTATGGATAGGGCTTTTCTGTCCACAATATCTGCATTGCTACAAGATCTAGGCAGAATCAGTCCATTGTGACATGGTTTTCCATGAAATAATAAGGTCATTCTGTCAATCGCATCTCACTGATGGCTGTGATGATACTCAGATTTTCTCCTTATCTCTACCTCTTGGCAGAAGCAATTTTTACATTTCTGAAATATTCACATTTGGCTGCTGAAAATAAAAATTTTACTTTCCTAAATCTAGATATAGATATGCAAACAAATGGCTCAGACACAGAGCTCTAGATTCTTCAGAGAGGTCTGTAGTTGATTGATGTCTGGGAAAAACAGGCCACTTTTACCTAGCCGTGAACCGTGCATAGAGCAGCCTGATTTCTCTGAACACATTGCCATATAGATACAAGACCATTGCTAATGCAGTGGAAGTATAATTCAAAAGTCACAGAATAAATGTTACAGATCCTGGATTTTTAAAACCAGGAAGAAGCTGACTCCGAACTGAAATGTAACCTTTAACTTAGAAAGTGATTATGTGTATTTGGACTAACAGTACCTAATAATGTTTTTCTTCTAGACTGTTTAAAGGGAGAGTACATCTGTGTTTTTATTCTTTTCCTTTAGAGCTTAGGAAAAGAATAACACATGGAGAGAAAAAAAAACACGGCAAGCTTTGCAAAGCCATCACATTTTTTCTGTTCTGTGGGTACAGATATTTATTTTTTGTGATGCCTTATCTAGGTGACAGAAGACACAAATGACAAACAACAGCAAACAGTGCAGAGACTGGCAGCTGTTAGCATGAAATATGATGAGGTTTGTGCAATCAGCTTTGGCTTATTTCTCAAACCATTATTCAAGGACTGTCACACACTGAACCTGCCTGACTCTGGCGACCAGCAGGTTGCAGCCAGACCATCTCCAGGGGCTGACCAGGACTCCAAGTCACCCAGGTCCAGGATGGCAAGTCAGGAAGCTCAGATTCCATTTCCTTACTGTTCATTCTTACCCTTTCAATGTGCTTCAGTTCCTTGCGCATGAGAGGAGAATGCAGTAATTCTTAAGCAAATTGTGCATTAAACAGAGTTAAATTGCAGAGCCATATTCTAACCTGTTGTGAGAAAGCACAAAATACAGCAATTTTTTTCTTCGTTTGTTGTGCTTTAATAAAATAATACATGCCCATTGGTACCAAACTTATTCCATCATGAATATATCTTTAAGTGAAGGTTTGCAGCAAGTTTTTTTAATATAACCATTTGTAAATCTGAAAAGGCAGAGTGAACTGTTTTGACCTACCATAATCACAGAATCATAGAATTGTATAGGTTAGAAAAGACCTTTACGAGTCCAGCCATTAACCTAACACTGGCAAGTCCACCACTAATTGTAAAATCTAATACCTCCAAGATAAAATATCAGCAAAACAATTCTTGTGAAATGCAGTTTCTAGACTGGCAGCTGGAGAATGAGTAGCCACAGTCAAGTGCCATAATATTCCAAAGAAGTACTTAGATATTAGGATAACTACATGCTGAGTCAATGCAAAAAAACTTATCTGTATTTCAGTCGTAGGCCTGCCATGCTTCGGTGCAAGCAGTCTGAGCTGGACTCTAGCCCACAGGGTTGAATGTTGGCCAAGCACTCGATCCTGACTGGAAGTAAAAGTTAAAATCATTCCATCCTTTTATAAATAAAGATGTTCAGGCAAAAGCTCTGTATGTAACTAAGTCAAGTTTCCTCCTCAATGATGTGTCTGGCATCACCTCCTGACAGGAACTGTGTATTTTGTAGGCAATGGGCTGTTAAAGTGCATTTTCTTGTGTGTTACATGCTTTAGTCATTAACAGACTCTCAAAGCACTGTAAGCACAGCCAACAGTGGCTTAATCCTGCACTGATTCTCAATGTTTTACACAGAATAAACATGTTTAACATGTTTGTGTGTCGATTATTTCTAAAGACTTTTACAGTGGTGCCAGCACAGGTAACAGATTGAGTGGTTTAATTATTTTCAGATTCTGCTCCTTTAAGGCAGTTGCAATGTGAAATGCAAATGCAGACTGCATTAACTGTTTGATCCGTATTTGCATGTCTAGCATGGTGGTCAAGGACTGTTCTCCAAGAGTGACAGTATTTTCAGGCTTTGTCCCAGCACCGTTCAGCACCACCAAGTAGGTGGTGACACTACATTTCTAACATGCAATTAGTGTTAGCTGTAAACAGTGTCACCCAAATGCCTCAGAAAAGTAAAACAAAATGATTCATTTCAAGAAAGTAAGGCCAGGAGGTCAAGGGAGGTCCTTCTATGCCTCTACTCTGCTCTTGTGAGACCCTACCTGGAGTACTGCATTCAGCTCTGGAGTCCTCAGCAGAGGACAGACAGGGAGCTGCTGGAGCAGGTCTAGAGAAAGGATCACAGGGATGAAATGCCTGTCCTATGAGGAAAGGCTGACACAGTTGAGATTGTTCAGCCTTGAGGAGGTGCAAGGGAGACCTTATTGTGATCTTTCAGTATTTAAAGTGTACTTAAAGTACTTATAAGAAGATGGGCACAAACTTTTTAGTAGGGCCTGTAGTGATAGGACAAGGGATAACAGTTTTAAACTGAAAGAGGGTAGATTTACACTAGATACAAGGAAGAAATTTTTTTTCAATTAGAATGGTGAAATACTGGAACAGGTTGCCCAGAGAGATTGTGGTTGGCTCGTCCCTGGATGTGTTGAAGGTCAGATTGGATTAGGCTTTATCAACTGGATCTAGTTGAAGATGTCCCCCTACTCAGTGCAGTGGGGTTGGACTAGATGATTTTTAAAGGTCCCTTCCAACCCAAACTATTCTAAGATTGTGTGCTAATAAATGGGCCTAGAAAGAAGGCCATAGAAGTGAGATCTTCTCTCACCTGAAGGGTAGAGCAAGTTAATAATAAATATCTTCTTAGTGTGATCTTCCTCATACACGAAAGGTTCTCAGCAGTAGGATTTAACTAAAAATGTAGAGGTTCAGTCTCTAGCAAGAACCAGAGACTATTTCTCTAGACTTTATTTGGGATGTGATGGGATGTCTTTCCTGTATTCTTGTGCATCTAATAATAAAAGAGCACATCCCAAGCAACGAACTCCAGTGGGGATGAAAACTCTTTTCTGTAATGAACTTGTCTGCACTGAGGATTTCCTGAAGGATGAAGAAATTGAGGCCAGAGCTCTCACTGCCATTGGAACAGGACAGAAAAAAAAAAAACAAAAACATCTTTTTTGAGACCTGTAGCACTATATGGAACATCGGAAACCAAGACTCTGGCTTTATACTGGTCCCATCATTGGTCAGGACATGACTAACACTCTAGGCTTATACTACATGCAAGTCATGGGTTTTCTCAAACAACTTCTCATCTCCTCCGTCTGAGTACAGAAGCTCACTGCACCTTGACCTTCACCCTCTTTCCTTCTCCACTCCCTGTTTTCATGAAACACAAACTTTACTGCATAAGTGGGAAGCATGGTGCACCCCAGGCAGCATCCAGCCATACTAGTCAGGGGCGCTCCACCATGCAGCTGCTTCACTGGCTGTGTGGACTCAGTTTAAACATGTTGCAGTGGGGGAATAAAGAAGATCTTTCTTAGAGTCCTTCACCCTGTTTTTAAATAGGCCTGGCCTGGTAAAATTACTTTTCTTTGATATCAAACTGAAAAGTCATTTATATACCTTCCCTGTTTTCTGCTGAAATCAGTAATATAATAAAAACTTGCTTAGATGAATATCATGTGCCCAGTGGAACAGCTCTGAATTTCTCATTTCCTTTCTGCTCCTGCTATAATTAAAATAAAATGTTTGATCCCCTTTTAGACAACATTTGGACCTGGTTTTCTGCTACGGTTTGATTGGATTCTTGAAAACATTTTATTCCACTGTTGTACAGATGAAAAACTACCTAAGACAATTTTTCAACTTAACAGTATAAATCCTTTATGTTTGCAGCAGAAAGTGACTTTTGCAGCTGAAATGGAGTGAAAAATATATGCGCGGGGAAAAAAGCCTGTGATGTCAGTTGTCTGCTTAGCAAAAAAAGTCCAACAGACCCATAAGCATGTGCAATACTATATGCAGAATTAAAAATTAAGTTTTGAGGTGGGGATGAGGAATCGGTTATATTTTATTTATGCATTCTCAGGTGCTGACTGATAACTGCTAAGCTTAAGTACATAAACTTCATAGGCACAGGGAAGAGTCTAAAACATTCCTGTGAGATTGCTGGCTCTGTGTTTTCCCCAAACCATCGAACTCATGATTGCCCGTGCTGTGTGAGTCAACTCTTCCATTCTTCCAAATCGTTCCAGTCAGCTACAGCACCTGACAGTGACTGACGATGATGTGCAGAAGCTCTGCTAAAGCATGGTCCACCTGGCCAGCAGGAGCCCTCACTGGTACAGCTGGTAAATACCAGGATATGTCACTGGTTTGGTTCAATATTTTTAATACACAAAAGGTTTTTTGTGGGTTTTTGGGGGGTTTTTTTTTTTGAGTTTTTTTTGTTGTTGTTATGGTTTTGGTTTTGTTTGGGGTTTTGTTTCGGTGTCTTTTTTTTTTGCGGGGGGGGGAGGGGGGTTTTTTGGGTGTTGGGGTTTTTTTTTAATTGTTTTTTATTCACTTACACATAATGTAAAAGAATTACATTATGTTACATTGCCTTCTATCTACCATCCAGGCTTGTCCTTCAACACAGCTACTATACCATTAGCAAGTTTAACTGCATCTAAGGATGTGAATAACTTTTCCAAATCACCACTTGAGCCTTGTCATGGCTTTTTTGTTAGACAGCATAATTGCTTCAGCCATACATTTTCCTTAGGATCAAAAGGTTATTTTTCTTTCAGAGGGCTTTTGCCAGGGAACCTGTCACTCTCTGCTCACGCATCTTTTGCTCTGTTCCTATGAGAGAATCCCAACAACCAAAACAAACCCAGACAGCTTAGCTCATTGGAAGAACCTTTCCTAAGTAACTTGTGGGACTGATGATGTAGTTCATGTTGCTGGTGTAAAATATTCCTGCAGTCCAGCTCTCTCCCTTCTAACTTAACATAGACCAGTGGTTCCTTATAGGAACCATCTGCCAAACATTAAAGCTGTGTTGGTATCAGTGCTATAAACTGTCTGACATGATATTTCAGAAGGTCTTGTGTGGGAAGAATAATGGGAGGGAGAAGAATCACCAGGAGATGCCCTGAAGGGGATCAGAGCTGGAGAAATAATGAGTCATCATAACAGTGCTACAATTTCTTTCTCTCCTTGCCTGCTTTCGCACACAGAAGTGAGTTCAGAACTTGCAGCTCCCAGGACAGCTGTATTTTATAGCAGCAGCATTTTCCCCCAACATTGGACTTTTTATTCCTGGAGGTGGCACCCCACTTATTGCCACATGACTGGTTTAAATTATGAGTCTCTTCTAACTCAGATCCTTTCTTAAAACCTAAAATGTTGCTATGAGAGGAGCAGTGGTAATACCATCTGACAGTCAGAGCTCAAGTTAAAGATATAGGCCATGTTCTGGACCCTGGCTGTTCCAGCCAAAGGCATCATATCCCTCTCTTAATGAACTTTATTTTTAAATTCAAAACTACTAAGAATTCTTAACCTGTCATTGACCTATGTTTTCCCAGCAGGAGGTTGTTAAGTGTAACATTTATGCAATGGGAAGCAATCTTTTAATATTTAGTCTGTCATTTCACGAACAAATTGAAATTATCCCTGATAAGCCCCCTCTTATCTTGATGAAACATTTAGGATGCTGGGCAGATATGCATTTCCCTCATAACTATGCAGAAAAAAGGAAGTTGCTTAATGCTTTTGCTCAGTTTGCTGCAGCATGGAAACAAGCTGAGGCTAGAAAAAAAAAAAAACACATTTTGTCTGATTTTTAAAATGTGCTGCGCAAAAAAAAAGTCTTGATTTCTAAAAAAAAAGCTGGAATTCAGAACTTTCTAGAAATTGAGTGCTTTCAAAATGTCCTACTTTTTCTTACTCAAAAGTTTTGAAGTGCTTCTTCACAGATTTTCCTTACATGGGTTATTGTTTCATTTGTTGTATTTTTCTCGGGTTTCCTGTGCATCTGCCTTCTGAGATACAATCTCTTTACTATAACAGGCATAGCATCTGAAGTTGCTCTGTGGTGGTTTTCACCCTGTCGGACCTGCTTGTCTGCATCACTGGTGCTTGCTCACAACTTTTGGCTTGCAAATCTAAGGAAACAGCATTGATCCTGCCCTCCAACAAACCCTTGTAAATGACTCCAGGGGCAATGCCACAGGTCCTGCTCACACAGATTGGAGCTTGCTCTCTTCCAAAGTCCATAGTGCAGCAACCTCTGCTCCAGAAAGAGAGAAGAGTGATGTTCAAACCGACAAGCCAATCTTTCCAGCAGATTGCCGGTAACACACTCAGTAGGTCAATGTAGCTTCCTTTACATGCAGACATCATACAGCACAGAGAGTGTGTCAGTGTCCCACAGAGGTGAAATCAGGACTAGTGACAACATCATAGTATCATAGAACCATAGAATCAGGAGAATGATCAGTGTTTGGAAGGGACCTTAAATATCATCTACTTCCAACCCCCCTGCCATAGGCAGGAACACCTTTCATTATATCAGGTTGCTCAAAGTCCTATCCAACCTGGCCTTGAACACTTCCAGGGATGGGGTATCCATAACTTCTTTGGGCAGCATCTTCCAGCGTCTCACCACTCTCACAGTAAAGAACTTCATAATATCTAATCTAAATCTTCCCTCTTTCAGTTTAAAGCCATGACCCCTTGTTCTATCACCACATGCCCTTGTAAAAGTCTCTCTTAGGATTTCCTGTAGGCTTCTTTAGGTATTGGAAGGCTGCTCTAAGGTCTCCAAGCAGCCTTCTACTCTCCAGGCTGAACAAGTCCAACTTTCTCAGCCTGTCTCCATACGAGAAGTACTTCAGCCCTCTGATCATCTTTGTGGCCCTCCTCTGGACTTGCTCCAACAGGTCCATGTCCTCCTTATGCTGGAGACCCCAGAGCTGAATGCAGTGCTCCAGGAGAGCAGAGTAGAGGGGCAGGATCACCTCCTATGAACTGCTGGTCATGTTCATTTTGATGCAGCCCAGGATACGGTTGGGTTTCTGGGTTGCAAGTGCACGCTGCCAGCTCATGTTGAGCTTAAGTTGCTAAACCTGAAAGTTCAAAGGTTTAGAGCTTTCTGTTTCTTCTCTTTTTTAATTTTAAAGAGAAAGCTGAGCATGGACTTCCATAACCTGTCTCCTGGATCGCTTGGTGAAATTCTCCTCAGTTTTCTGGGGTTAAAGCAGGGGATTAGGCTTCCCTGCTCTTGAGTTATAGAAATGGTTATGGATTTGGAAGGTAACTGGTGACCAGAGGAGAATTCACTGCCAAGGTTTTGTTGGCAGCTGCAGGTACACCAACAGCTTCCTTTCTGAAATTTGCAGGTCTCCTTTTTCTTCTTCTCCTGCTTATTTTCAGGGATTGCCTGAAGGTTTACTTCTGCCTCATTTAATCTCATTTAATGCTGAAAATAATTTATGTCTATTTAACATAATTCACAGTCTCTATAATCTGACAGTGGTAATAGAGATTCAACTGGCTAATCTTTGCATAAAATTCCCAGTTCAGGTTTTATTTTACTCCTTTTTAAGGAACCTGAAGGGAATTCTAACTAAAATGCTTTTGTGAAAGATAAAATGCCATTTTGGAAAGACAAGCTTCCCTTTTTTTCATCTTTCAAGCATCTTACATAACTGAGTATTAACTATTCAGACATATGATATAAATGTAATACTGCAAAAGCATAGAACGAAAGTTAAAATGAAACTGCAATAAAGTTAAAGTTTGCATGCCAGAAAACATTTTGATATTGGCAGAAGAAAAGGGAAAAAATAAACACAAACTTCTGAAATTTCCTCTGAGCAAATACATTAAAATATTATCATCTTTACTCTTAACCTTGCTGTGATTAATGTCAGTATCATCTGGGTCAGTTTTGCAGTAGTGGCTCCCACACTCCCTCCTCTTCTGCCTTTGCCAACTGTTTTGCTCCCCCTCTTGGGTTCCTCAACAGACCTGGTATTTCTCTTATCTCTATTAGCCTTTCCCCACATCTAAATATGTAATACCCCCTCCTAATTCCCCTGATCACTTGCTACCAGGATACTCTCCAAATAGTAATTCTTGCTGACCTTAGCAAACCCTCTTGCTCTTCTTGCTTTTTTTGCATGCTCTAAAGAGCAGAAGTTTTGGTATGAAATAACTGGGTTTGTTCCAAAGTTCCTTTTGGTACCCTCCTTCATATGCTCTTTATTACTGCAATATCCAATTAGTCTGCAAAATGTTAGGTCATTCCCTACTATTTCAATAGTGGCCATGAAATTTATTTGATTTTATAAAACAGGAGGAAATAAACGTCTTGCACCCGCTCTGTAGATATTATTTTTTTTAATTTCTTTTTCCTTTTTTTGGAAAGTGCTTCAATTTTGTATTATTTTTCCCTTGTTCATTCCTTAAATTGTTAGGACATCATGAAAGAGCACATTGAACATCCTCTGCATTTGCTGGAAACATTTTTTCAGGAGACCTACAATGATCCCAGATCTAGTAAGTATAAGAAAAAACTGCCTAAGGATGCATCACCGTTTGCTACCAAATGGGAATTAATATGATATTCAACATTTCTCTGACTGGATTTGTTTGCCAAGACTCTGGAGTGCCTGGGAGCTCTCACCAAGGCAAGAAGCTGCTGTGGGAGGCATTGCACAAGCAAAGGGCAAATTAAAAACCAGTACCCCAAGTCACACAATAAACCACTTGCAGTCTGCATAGATATAATTGCAGGAGGAACATTACTCATTGTTTTGTCTCATTTTGTCAAAATAAAAGGCAAGCTGATACAGCAGCCCCACACTAGGGACGCACAGTCTCCCATAATACTGGGCATGAACTCGTTAGACAAAATATCTGGCTCCTCATAGTCAGTCCAGCCTGACCTGTGAAATCCAACAGTTTGCATCTTCATTTTTGCAATTGCTATCAAGATGACATTACAAAACAAACCTGCAAGGACAGAAGTGGGAGCACTGCCGTGGAAACAAACTTGAGAGTGACAATGAAAAATAGCTCTGCTTAAATGCGGACATTTCCACAGTGAGACCAGACCCCTTACAGGACAAATGTGATACCCTGGTTAGAAGCTACAACTGTTGGAGGCTGTGGTTTCCTATCTACCCAGCAGTAGTAACAGTAGGAAATAAATACCTCTTATATTTGGCAAACAATATTAGGGGTTCCAGGTGAGTTACAATGCAATGTATGTAAACAGCTTTGTCTGAGAATTGCTGCTTATTTCCTTGAGACCCAAAACCAGACGTGGCTTTGTCCAGCAACAGAGAAATTCTTTATTTAGAGTTAGTGGAAGTTTTCAAGAGAAACAACATCTTTCTTAGCCTTTTTTTTTTTTTTTTGCCTTTTGCTTGTTTGTTTGTTTTTCTGTTTGTATGAGTGAGGATTCTTTACTTAGCTTTTTCCTCTGGAAAAGGTTTTCTATATGCACAAGACTATTAGTGTCTGAGTGCAGGTTTTCTTGAAAAAAACAAACATTACAGAAGGTTTGCATCCTCATGTTAACTCTCATTAGATGTTTAAGCCTGTTCAGTTGGCAAACACTGATCTAGAGTTAGCAAGTAACTTCCTCTTTCATTTCTATCTTTTCAGTCTTTGACAGATGTCCCAGCTGGATAAAAACATCATAGCATGAATATGTATAAAAGAAGAGGGAAAGAGTAGAGAAGATGATAGCCTTCACTTCTCTAGGATGGTCCATAATATGGTACACAGCAATGGTAGAGTCCTGCACACTCTCTTTTTCAGGCAACTTGTGCTGCTTAAGATAAGAAGCAAAACAGAGCAGGATTTGGAGGTGCAGAAAAGTCACTATGCCTGTGATAATTCAATTTCTGACACTCCTCAGCTTCTGGGATAAGCTCTTAGACAGCTTTTGTTTATCAAATTTGCAAACCTTTCACATACATTCACGAACATCTGCTTTTCAAACTAAATGTAGGAGACAATCAGTATTTTAAAGCAGATCAATCAGCACTGAGGATTTTATTCATATTTGTTCGGTTAATAATTTTAACATGTAAATTGATTTAGTTTAGAAGATATCTGGAGCCTCCTTCAGCAGGTGAGACTACCCAGACTGAGTAGATTATACCCCTTCACCGATTCCAGTAGGAACACCATTTCACCCCTGACTTTATTTCTGCAGCAATAAATGCATTCATTACTTTATTAAGCTTTATTTTAAAAGTAATTTGAGAAAAAAACTGGGACAATATTTGTACAATTTTTATGGAGGTACACAGGAATGAGTTCATCATGGCAGTATTTCATTTGCCAGAATTCTTTTCTTAGGTATTTAGTAATTTCTTTGCCTAGCTCAAAGATGATTTGTCCAGGGAATACAGCTGGGGCTTAAGTATCATTTAAGAAATCACTGAGAAAGCAGCATTTTGCATGCAATCAATTTATTTCACCCCCCAAACCCAAGAACCTTTTTTTACAATGATACTGTTTTCAGTGGTTAAAATAAGTATCTCCGTAAAGGGATCTGCACTTATCTAACTTCACTGTCTTCTAAACTGATTCATTTGAAACCACACACACACACTTCTCATAGCAGACAGAGATGCAGCCTAAGGGGGAGCTTGATCTAACAGTGCAAGGTAACTGAAATCACAACACAACGTGAAACTTTGCTTTCCAAAGGGAACTGGTCTAGCAATTGGTCTGGACATACTGCAGCAAAAAAACTCTTAAAGCACAATGAGTTGTCCTCACATTAGCATAGGTTTTCTTACCACAGGGAGCTGATTTGCTGAAAAACTTCCTTGGCTATTTCTCTGCATTGTGCAATGCTTAGTTACAGCAGTTAAAACAGGATTGCTTAGCAGCTGCAATTATTTAATCTACTGGATTTATTGCGTTTGAAAACTGAAGTGAGTTAGATGGTACTCTCTGGAGGGAACATGCAGTTACTTAGAAATTCATGTGAAATATTTAGGGTGAAGTAATTCATCTGGCATGGTGAACATTTCATCTCTGTAATTTAGCCCTTGATCTGTAACTGTACTTTGTTTCACAGGCAATTTTAGGGGTTGTTTTATCTGCTTAGCAATATAGAATAAAAACCTGTAAATGTTAAAACGATGCTGAAGGCATTCACTGCAGAATCACAACTGAAATAGATGTGACAGACCCTACAAGCAGAGTATGCTGGTATAACAGCACTGGCTCCAGAGAAGTAGTAAAGTGGAGAGCCAGCCCAGGAAATTGTTATTAAGAGCAAGATGAAAAGACACATACAAGAAAACTTGTCAGTGGCTGCTCTACAGCTGTCTGCATTCAAAATCCAGGTCCTCAGACTCCCAGATAATTTTGAAGATGTTAAATTCTGTAGATACCCACATTTTTTCTTCAAAGACTTCAAGTGAATAAAAATCCTTCAGCCATGGTAAACCAGCATCTCACTTGTAACCACTCTGGTGAGGCTTACCAAGTTGTCATTCTTTCATGACTCATAATCTTCTAGATGTTGGCATTCTTAGAGCACATACATGAGGAAAGTCTTGCACACACAGGGCCCATGGGAGATGGAAGATGAGCCAGAAGCTAGAATATGACTGTAAAGCTGTTGGGTTTTTTGACGGTGCTTGAGGGAAGAAGAGAGGAAAGTTATGCTTTTGTTGTTGGTTGGTTTGTTTTAGGGATTTTGTTTTGGTTGGTTGATTGGTTTGGTTTTCTGTTGTGTTTTTTTTTTCTGGAGAGGCAGATTCAGATGACAGATTCTTACGTTTTTCATACAAAATGTTCTCTGAAGCAGATTGCTGGAATCCAGGTCTCTCTTTTTTGTGTATTTCATTGGAATACAGTTACACTTAATAAGATCTTTCTCTTTCAATGAACTACTGACTGATGGAGTAATTTCAAGAAGAGTGATTGGGAGAAACTCAGCTACAAATAGGCTACACTGTGAGGCTAGAGTATTTATGAATACCTTAATAATACTACCAGATGTAGTTTCTCTCATCAGCACTGAGCTGATGGATGAAACAGTAGGAGTAATATTATTTAGTACTGACTTCCCTCCAAGGAAAGGTTCAGGTATGGACTCCTAACTGGAATGATAGGCCAGTACTCTGATGAGACTGAATCAAGTCCCAGTTGCAACCCACTTTTTACTACTGCCTTAAATATTAGCTTTAATGGATCCTATCCTCACCTGGAGTATTGTGTGCAGTTCTAGGGTCCTCAACATAAAAAGGACATGGAGCTGTTGGAACAAGTCCAGAGGAGGGCCACGAGGATGACCAGGGGACTGGAGCACCTCCCGTATGAAGATAGGCTGAGAAAGTTGGGGCTGTTCAGCCTGGAGAAGAGAAGGTTGCGTGGAGACCTCATAGCAGCCTTCCAGTATCTGAAGGGGGCCTATAGGGATGCTGGAGAGGGACTCTTCATTAGGGTCTGTAGTGATAGGACAAGGGGTAATGGGTTAAAACTTAAACAGGGGAAGTTTAGATTGGATATAAGGAGGAAATTCTTTCCTGTTAGGCTGGTGAGGCACTGGAATGGGTTGCCGAGGGAGGTTGTGAATGCTCCATCCCTGGCAGTGTTCAAGACCAGGTTGGACAAGGCCTTGGGTGAGATGGTTTAGTGTGAGGTGTCCCTGCCCACGGCAGGGAGGTTGGAACTAGATGCTCTTAAGGTCCTTTCCAACCCTAACTATTCTATGATTCTATTTGCTGGCAGTTAACGTTCCTTATGTGCAATATAGGGACCTTAAGAATGCCATCACAGGTCGTGGATTTCTACATTTGTACTGTGACAAAGCTGAATAAGTATGCTTGAATTTATTTCTTTCTTTTGTTTGATGAATCATCTTTTAACTAATAATGAGGATTTTTTAGCATAGCTGAATCTTTCCTGTACACTTCAAAGCTTCTGCTGGCACTCAGGCAGGCACATATTGAAGTATCTGCCTCTCCACTCAGGAGGCTGGGATATGCAGACTCCCCCAACAGCAACATTCAGAGTGCTCCATCACATGCTTGGCCAGCAGTTGTAGTATGTTTGTGTTGTCTCTCTAGAAACTATCTAAATCAGCTTCTAAATGTTGCCAAATTCTTCTGCCTGAGGAGCAGAAATCTGACAGTGGCTTTGAAAGGCAATCCTCCCAAGAGATGCTGTACACAAGCCTGCCACAGGGCCCTTCAGCCAGAAATACTTCTTCCTTGTTTGTCTTAAGGCTTTATGTTGGCTTTTTGCAGCTTGAAATAATGTTTTCTACCAGTTCAGGTAGAACATCCTTCTAAATGTTTATTTATCTGTTCAGTACCACAATGAGATCTGGGGTTAAATGCTACAGATAAAAAGGAGATTGAACTAACATGCACAGAGATGCAGCTAATACCTCTAAGTAAATGCCATGTTCATAGTACTCTGAGTGAAATGGCATTAACCAGAGGAGTGTAATTTCTCTCATGTCTTCCCAATCATTCACTCTTCCTTTCTAAACTGATAAACTCCCTATCTTCTCATTCTTGGTCTTAGTGACTCTGTAGCTTGGCAGAGACTTTACATTGTACAGGAGCACCCCCAGCAGAATTTCTTCAGATGAGCTATTTACAGATAAAATCAGAAACAATAACAATTTTAACTTGTCTTACTGAAGTATTTCCCTTCCCTTTCCTTGCAATACATCTGAAACAAACATGCAAGATGTTGAAGTGAAGGGGGAACAAGGAAACATCCTGTTACCTGTCCATTTTTGAAGTGCTTCTTGAGATACCAGATGCAGTTACTCAGAAAATCAACTGTTCATGAAATACAGAAAATGCAGCTTACGTCTAGGAAAAGACTGGGCAGAGGCTCAAATATTATTCCAAGTATTTAAGCCCTCCAGAAGAGATCAAATTGGCTTAAAACAGTTGCTTGCATTTTTAAGCCACCAACTCACTAATTTCCTCATCAGCAGGAAAGCAGCTTCTATATAAAGATGGAAACGAATTCAGAAAAATTGCTTAAAGATGGATCAGTACTGCTATTCCATAAAGGATATAGCACAGATCTTCAGGTGACCTACCTGGCTGACCAGTGACAACTTGCAGCAGGTAAGGATCTTCAGAGCAGTAACATGAGAGTTGTCAATGCAAGATGCCATGAACACTTAGCTCTGATTGTTAAGTAATTAAGCCTTGTTGGGTGCATTCTTTGCAACCTAACAGTGCTCTACCCTGCTAAATGATAGGCAAAATTAGTCATTAACAGGTCATGATCAAGGCTTATCATAAGTTTTCATGGGTATGAAATATTAATTTCTTAAAATTACCTGCATATGAGCCAAACATCCCTCACGTGAAAAGAGGGATTCCATTTTTCTGTAGAAAACTAACCTCAAAGGCTCTGGGAGCTCTGAAAACAAGCTCCTTGGTATTTCTAATAGGCTGAAAGGAGAGGAGGAAAAAAATCCTGCCATGGTATAATGAGAATATTGCCTTTTTGAACACCCTTTTCAGCTGCTGGGCCCCAGGACCCAGCAACTGTGGGCTTCAGTCATGTGGTGTGCAAGGAGGAAGCCTGTGGAGAATGCAGGGAATGCATCTTCTCATCAGGTTTTGGAGAATGCAAAGCAGGATCAGGATAGGGAGACACTGTAGCAGCTGGGGCCAGGGAAGGCTTGCTTTGGAAACAGCATGTCTCATGTTGTTCCTGCTCTGGAAAGAGAGAATGAAACCCAGCACAGTGCTTCTGGAAGGTTTCCAAGTTCTCTGCACGCTGATAGAGAAGCACAACATGAGAAGCTGTGTGTATATCATGGAGTACTGGGCAGCTGAATACTTCTGAGGTTCTTGATATTCTATAATGTGCAGGATGGGTCTCACAGAACACTGGATTTCCTGGAAGATTAGAGAATTTGTATTTTGCAGTAGTTCAGCATTTATCAAGAATAATCTCTTATTGTAATAAGGAATGAGACAAATAATACATTTTTTTAATGATATTGAGATTGGGTTCAATTTTGTATTCTAAAACTTCTCACTCGAGCTTACTGAATATAATTTCTCATTCCGTTCCTCAGTACTTAGTCAAATGGTATCTCATTTCATTGCGGAATATGCCAGCTCTTTGTGGCATTGGAACCAGAATAGAGTAAAAGAAGGAATTATACCAGGGACAGGGTAGGTTCTGCTCCATAGTGGAAATTCAGATTGAACAGTTGTCCCACAGTGCCATGTGACTGGCCTGTCCAAACCCAGCCCAGCATGATCCAAACCTTGTTTCTAATAACACATAAGGTGATCACTTCCTCAGCCCAGTTTGCTGCCAAGCCCCAGTGGAATGGAAACACTGGAAACAGTACCACAAGGGCTGAGCTTCATGGCACTGTGACAGCATGACCTGGGAAATCTGACAGGCATTTGTTTCTAAAAGTGAATTTATCCCCTTCTGAGCCATTAAATAGTTTCTCAAACACCTTAATGAAAAAGCATTACTTTACAGAAGGAAAAGTTGTCTTTTGGAGACCATACATTACATATTTTTGAGACATTAAAAAAATAAAGAAAATGGACAGTCCTCAGGTCAGTTCAGAGGACTTTTTGAACATGGGAAGAAAATCTCATTACAATACCAAAAGAGTTATTTTAGCATTTTTCCTGGTTCTTACATTTTTAAGAACATTTCCTGGTTTAATTGGCGTTGCTAACAGCTTTTCATTTTTTAGCAAACGTGTGGGAAGAATTGTTAAGTAATGTCTATCAATAGTAAAAGGCGGTAAAGAATGAGCTGAGTTACACAGAATACAACAACACAAAGCAAAAATTTCAGGGAAGAAAACTATTGAAGAAAAGCTAGTATGATTTTCTGAAAGATGTTGTCATCATATCTGGTTGCGGTAGGGCATGCCTGAAATTAAAATTGCTGAAGCAAATGGAAAAACCTAAGAAGGTTTTAAAGCCAAATCCTATTGTATAAAGTTAGTCTTAACTCAATTCCCAAGAATTTTAGTAAGAGTATTGCATGGAAAAAGACTGGAGGTTAGACTTCTGGATAGCAAGAAGAATATGGTAGGATGCTTCTGGGTTAGTTTTATGGAACATCATAAAACAGTGGGCTATAAAACCAGTGGACTATAAAAACAGAGGTGCATAATCAAAGCAAACTGCAAATACTCTAGAAACCAATCTTTCCATTTTAACTTTGGGGGAAAAAAATGACTTAGGAAGTGAAGGAACCATCTATGTTTCTTCCAAACACCCCTAACTAGCCAATATTTTATGTAGAAAACTAAGTAGGAGACAATAGTTTCTTTTACACTACAGTATATTAGTAACCCTTCATTTGAAAAAATAAATGCTTGCT
The DNA here is from genome assembly GCF_033815535.1 of Pezoporus flaviventris. Classification (NCBI taxonomy): domain Eukaryota; kingdom Metazoa; phylum Chordata; class Aves; order Psittaciformes; family Psittacidae; genus Pezoporus; species Pezoporus flaviventris. The sequence continues at coordinate 16,994,624 of NW_026892595.1, forward strand.
CCTAAGATTATGATTTTATGGCAAGAGCCTATTACAGTTAGTTTTCTGGGCCCATTTTATTTGATTAGAAAAAGCATTCCAAGTGATCTCGCTATGCTTATACATTTCTCAGTACAATTTGTGTTCTATATATCTGTCTTAGATGACAAACTTTTAGGGACAAGGTCTTTTGCAAAACATCAAATAAGTTATTTATCTAAGAAGCAGAAAAGGGTAGTCTTGTACAACAACAGGAACTGCTGAGTAGATCTAACTTTGGAAAAATAGTATGACTATTTATGTAGCTTCTAAGAATCAATGGAATTTTACTTTTTGAAACATGGTATAGGAATGGGTCAAAGACACATGAGAAGACTCCCACCTGTGTCTACCTATGTCAAATATTGCTGCAGTATGGGCTCTTTCCATTATACCAGGTTTCCAACTTATGTGTTTAAAGGAAAAGAATCCAAATATTTAAAGTAGAGAAGAAAAAAAAAAAGTATGTAAGAAAAATAAATACAAAATAAAATTGTATTGACATAGAAGCTTGAAATAGAAAACACTTGGCTGAGCAAATTAAGAGTACATCCATTCTTCTTTCTGCAGACAGACCAACTTTGCCTTGCTTGTACTGCGATCTGTCTGGACGCAACTGTCTTAGTGCTAAGACAAATAACCTATTTGAGAGGCTGATTTTCTTAGGATTAAGTACCAGAATTACCCAAACTGAAGTTTGTCTTGTATCACAGACTTTCTGTTCTGTTTTAGGCAAATCAGTTAGGTCCTCTATGAGTTAACTTATAAGTAACTTTCATTAACTTTGTAAGAAATAGGTGTCTAACTGTCCTTCAGGACATGGCTCCTCTTTCTTGCTCTGCACAATGAACATTAAAGGACCTCACTTGTTCACGTAAGTACAACTGACAACACATCACCTGGGAGACTGTGCCCTGAGGCCTAGCCATGTGCTGGGTGTGGAATTGTCTCCAGTTTTCCTGTTGATAGGATTTCTTAGCTCATGTACAGTGTCAAGAAAATACAGCTCATTATGTTTTCAGAGTCACTTCAGGTCAGCAGCAGCATTGGTGCTTTCATGCAGAGCTGAGATGGGGCTGGTAACTGCTGACTCCAAGCTGAAAGTCTGCGGGCACAGCGCAGAAACTGATTATATGGCTCTGTAGGAATCCGTGCGCCTGCAGAAGCTGTAACACTTTCTTTATCTGCTCACCCACAACCCCAATGCCTCAGATAAAGGACACTCGTGGTAGACCAAACATGCCTAATAACGGCACTAATGGTGAACATTTAAGGACCCTGAAAGGACTCCTAGGCCTTGTAGATATTCAAATGATGTAACACTGGCTTTTTGGCTGCATTTGTTTGTGAACTCCTCAGCCAAATGATCGTACCAATTTTGTCATCTGCCAGGCTTCCAATAATTCTCATGGATATGAAAGGTTCATATGAACAGTGCATACATTAAATCCCTGACTGTGACAGCATTACAAAAGGAACAAACATTTTATTGAGAAATACCAGTCTGAGTGAGACTGACTGTTTAGTGAGAGCATACTTCTCCCCACACTTCATAGGGGAGAAAATAACAAAACATTTTGGTTCTTTACACTCAGTACTTTTTGGTCGGACTTGATTACTCATGTACTTCTTTTAGTAAAAATAATACATTTGAAATGTAATTCAATCTTACAAAACTCATCTTTCAATAAATCCCTGATATTTCTACTTTTATTTTCGTACCAGCTCAGCAGCAGCAGAAAATACTTAGAGTTTCAGAATTACCCAAAGAAAGGGAATTTTGTTTTTTGACAAGCAGCACTGCTTACTAGGCCTGCATTTCATGTGTACTGAGTGCTCCCGTTGCTTCCAGGCCACATTCTTGGAAGTTCAAGAAGTTCCTTACTGTCAGGACAAATTCATCAGTTCATGATTTACTCTTACGTTGGTCGTTCTCAGCCATCAATGCACTCCTGAGATTCCCTGCCATTTTATCAGCATGACTGGATCCACATGAACCCAAATCTCTGGCCTTTCCCACAGTCTGCTGTAAGGCCACTCCGTAAGAACGTTCTGATTCAAATCATGTCCAGGGAACCAAAGCAAAAACCATTACACAACACATAAGGTGCATATGATTTTTTCCATTCTACTCTCCACCCATTCAGCCACAAACCAAGTATTGTATGTGACAAAAGAACAGCTTGTCAGAGATGGGTAAGTGTGGTAGATCGTCCATCTCCCTTGTCTTCGCTGTTGCATTTGTATTTCCTCTTTTATTCAGCAGTCAGTGGGAGAATTTAGTTCTCAGAAACTGACTGTGTTTTCTACAGATTTCCAAAATAAACAAGGTAATGAACAAAAGAGCCAGCATCTGAAATCTCTTTTGGGTTGAATCTTGGGGAGGGCAGGTGGAAATTAAAAAAAAATAAGAGAAATAATTTCCATTTATATCACAATCTCTGCCAAAAATATTAGCAAAAAGTCAAAATCCCTGCTGGATGAATTCGGTGCAGCAGCACTTCCATTAACTGAAAGGACATATGGGTGCCATGACAGAACTTGACAGTAACTAGACGCTCACCTCAGTCCCATTACTGAGATTTTGTGATGTGACAACAGTGTCAGACATAAACAAGGACAAAAATAAAACCACCACCTCAGGACAAAAATTACTAAAATAAGATAATAAAACCAGCCTGTTTATCCTCATTAATTTTCCTAATTGCAGTATTATGAATAGAATGGCAGTGGTTTTATGAATACTTTTTCTGGATTACCTTTCAATTGGATGATAGGCATACATGAAATTCAGTTTCAGTTCCCTCCCCTGCAAAACTATTACCCTTACTTTACACTGCTTTGTGGCCTTTTCATGCAGTGCAACTCCCTTAACTGATCTGACCGACTTACCTCTCCTTACATTATTCACCAGGCAGTCTACTTCCCTAAGTTCTCCTTCTCTTCCATTATACAAATAGATACATATGGCATAAGCTGCTGCACTTTTGATTGAGTTTTAGTGCTCATGAAGATGCCAAATGACAGCACTTGGATCTTTTAACATCTGCATATCTTTTAGTCAACTGTGTTTAGGGTTGCTAGTTAGAGGTACTTCAAATTTCAACTTCCTTCAAAGAAAGAGATCTGTTCTTTGCATGCCAGCCTTGGACTATGAGCTCATTCCATAGTGTGCAGTAACCCTTGAGAGCAAAAATGTTCTGATCTTGGGTCTTACTGGAACTGGAAGTGGCAAGTGAAAGGCTGTGTATCACAGGAATCTGAACTATTCAGTATGTCAACACTATTTGAAGAGCCAGGTGTTCGTCATGTTCTTGTTTGCAAGCTAATCAGATTACTTGTTTTGAAATACGGATTAATGAATTAATCACAGGGTGCGGTAGATGTTGTTTCTTAATGTTCTGAGACCAGTTTAATATGAAGGGGTTTATTTTTTTTCCATGTATGATTCATTTCAGAACTGGAAAGCACAGAAAATAGAAATGCGCAAAGGATAACCGCTTTAAAAAATGAAAATGATAATCAGTGCCATCTTTGGCACAGCAAGCTTTCTTTTATGTTATCTGAAACTGTAGATAGTACCAGCAACTGTGGAAAGAGGGAATGATATGAGAGCTTTCTAGTTAATAAATCAGAGCTGAATGGAAAAGGGTGTGGTTTTGATTGTGCAAAATGCCAGACAGGTTTCTGGTTTGCAAAACTGAAACCAGGGGTGGTTCACACCTTGATATCTTCTGCATCATACTGCAGCATTTACAGAAATTCTACTTTTTTTTTTGTCTTTACCCAAATAATACCATTTGGGCACCCCAAATTTTACAAAATGCACTGACCTCAGTTTATTGATTCAAAGGCAGAAGGTAGCAGACTGGGATCTGGCCCTAGATTCTGCATAGAAGACACCATTTCTGACCAATTTACTAAGCCAGGCACTTACATGTGCACTTTTCACTTGTTTTCCTGTTTTTCAGCTATTCTGTTCTAGACAGCTGCCCACCTAGTGAGCCAGATTCTTGCCGAGCACTGCATGGTGGGATCCTGGCACCTGGCACACAAGGGAAAGGGTCTCAACACTAGGCAATGCCAAATTGTGTGATTCTGAGCGGGACGATTTGCATGAACTATGAACCATTTGGTCTTCAACCATTTTGAAAATGAGAGGTGGAGCTAGATTTTCAAAGATAATTACCTTAATACATAAAGATGGAGATAAATGTCCAAGGACAGAGATAATGTGACCTACACACTTTTAAAAACTGCCTGTGAAATTCCCACTCTATCAATAAAAGCTAGGCAACTAGACGCTTATTAAAATCCCATACATTGAACACCTTTGAAAATGTGGTCTGTTTTCTGATCCTTTCTTCTTGATTCTTCAGCTGTACACGCTGTACAGATACAGGATGTGCAGTTTCTCCCTTAACAGTCTCCTTTTGATTGTCCTTTGTTACTAAAACTGAGGAAATTCAGAAGCCAAAGTACAGACTGCAAAATCTGCATTGCTAGTAAAGGGGACGTAGTACAGACCAAATATACCAAATAAGGTCTCTCTGAGACAACGCAGAATCCCATACCTGTTGATTTGGAAATTAAGCATTTTTCTTGAACATTGACTGACTGTTAAATGGAAACTTAGCAGAAAAAAAAACACACAGAAAGACGGTCCTAATGATGTTTCAGAGCATGACTGTACCAGTGTCTGAAAGAGAGTAAGTTTGACAACAGTGAATGAATGCTACCAGTAATCCATACCACTGCTAGGTAAGTTTTTTTGTTATGTATTGCAATTTCTTTTCATATCTGCTTAGTTTGAATGCAATAAAATAGAGAAAGAGCTGTCATAGTCATTCAGCAATAGCAAAAATATTGAAGTCATGCTTTGGTGTGGTTTATGGAGCATTCCCTCCAGTGCTGTTGAGATTTACTGCATCAGCTGGAAAACAAAATAATCATTATTTTATGGGTTTGGATGTCTGAAGGAGAAAAACATTGTTTTTAGGCAGTTGCTGAGTACAATAATGTATTTCAAAGCTCTATTAATACTGTATGCTCCCACCTCCATGGCCAGATAGCTGAATTTATTTCTTTTGCTTTTTGCATATTAGCTGGTATACAGTAGTGCTGCAATATGACCATGTGGCCAAGTTTACCATGCAGTACTCAGAGGATGTAAATCAATATTGTTCCTTTGGGTAAAACATGCTGCTTTCAGCCCTGTGCAGAGCGTACTGTATAGAAAAGGCAGTGGGACGGTTTTGCTGGAAAGGGCCAGGGAATGAGCATCGCTGCACAACTTGCAAAAGTGTCTCTCATGAAGAGGAGGGAATCTACAAGAGCTGTGATCTATTCTATTCTATTCTATTCTTTATTTTATTCTGCTTTGCCTTTCTCAACTGCTCAAGATATGTCCTACTCTTTTGCTTTCCACAGAGCCATCTGAGTATTTCTCAGTGGTTTCTTCATAGGGCCAAGATTTTCAGCAATAAATAGTTCAAGGGTGTTTTGTGGCTCTGAAGTCTGAAGCCTCACCCTCTGCAGCTGACACTCAGCAAGCTCTCTCCTCCCTAACGCCTTTTGGGATGAAATGAGAAAGTGATAAACTGAGAAAAAAATAGAATCAGATTTTTAAAGAAGAAAACTAAATCCAAAATGCTACTGAGTGCTCACTATCACATGCAAAGGCATAATTCTGTCTGTTGGGGATAGAAATATAAACTATAGGTGTCTGTTCAAAAATGAGGCAATAAACAGTTGATGATTCTGTGTCAGCTTCATTGCAATAGGCTTGGAAAATGCTTCTTTATTGTATATCTGGAGATCAAGATCAACTTTCTATCAGCATAACTGCAGAGTACAGCTTGCAATCTTTTTTCAGTCTCAGTTTGGAAATAGAAAATACAAAACTGAAAACCAAAGTGAAGCGAGCTCTACTTCAGTGACACTTTTTTTTCCCAAGTGCTTGTAGCTTTAAATAGTTTTATGAGAATTACAAATTATTGTGATTCATACTGCACAGTTTTGCTTTAGTACTGCTTAGGTTAATTCCCACTAGAAGGATGCAAATTTGCTATTATGAGATCAGTTAAGGAATGCAAAATAATTGCCAGTACAAAAGCGACACTTAAAATAGATATCTATGAACATATAATACATTGGAAGGAAGAATATCCAAGCTATTTGATGACTTTAATCGAAACTAAGGGGATTTAAAAATGCTTCCTTTGAGATAAACCCATTTCTAATTACCATAGAATCATAGAATAATTCTATTCCTTCTGATATGCTATATGATAGTAAACACCTATTCTAAGTGTCACTTTCATACAGTGATATAATTATCTGAATATTGCTTTAGGTTTTAAAAGAAAAGTCTTGGAAGGAACAAGCCCTGATGAAACCCAATCAAGTAAATGCCTTTAATATTAGAACAGAATTTTCCAGCGTTTTTATATAATAGGCTTCATAGCAGTTTTGGTCCTAATCCCCTTTGAAGACATACTGGAGCAAAGAAATGAGTTAGTTTCCTTTCCCACCTGAAAGGAGCCTATAGCCCCACCAGAGCACACAATAATTCACATCATACATCCAGCAAACGTGTGGGCTCTGAAATAAAGGACGGGATTTTTTTGCTTAGCCTTTGATTATTTGCTTGCACCCACTGAAAAACATTGACAAAGAGCTCAGGCAAATCAGACACATGCTTGTGCAGGAGGATGCTTCTCTGTGCAAAAACATGTTTCTGCACTTCGAGGAGGTTATTGGAGCCTCTGAACTCACTCCATGACTTACTGAAATCATGGTAGAGTCCCTCTGGCTGGCACAACAGGAAATGTACAGGCTCCTTGTGCTCCAATGCAGCATCCTGGATCCACGAGAGCAGTAAACACCATTTGTAATTACTGTTTTTCTCATCAGACTTCCCTCCCACTTTAAGAGAGAAAAAAAGGGGGTTGGGGGAAAGGTCTTGCTAGTCTCACTACTTTCCACTTCACTGGAGGCATTTTTACAAAGCACCTTTTTTTAAAATTAATAAAACTCTAGATTTCTCCCTGTTGAAAACTAGTGTGAGGATGGAAAGCTTTTTTCTGGTTTGATAGGGTAAGTTTTTCACCCTTTAATCTCTTGACTCTTTTAAATAGCTTTTACGAGTATAATCTATCCTCTTTATCTTGCTTCCCACCCAGAGAGAGAAAAGCACCCCACGGAGAATACTGTTCATATGCATTTATTAGTTACCATGAGTTTTATTGCCGCATGTTGTGCTATGCTTTAAAAAAATTCAAACATGCATTGCCATCTTAGAAAAGACACTGCATACTTGCTAAGCAAGCAATACCTTAGCTCCATGAAACCTCACTGGGCAAAACAATTGTAATTCAGCTGCCAGGTATATGAAGGAATTCAATCTGTAATTAATATAATATGGCCTTTAATGAGGACCTATTATGAGAAAAAAATAAGGCTTAATATCACTATATGCTCACCAGCTCGAAGTTTGGCCCCACCAAGTGAGACAATGTGGTGTACTTTGAGTTCAAATTGCATTTAAAACCTGTCACACAAAAGCAGTAAGGCACCTAATCAGATGTGTCTGAAAGAGCAACCATTTTGTCCACGTTCATTTGAAATTATGGTCAGTACAAAGGGAGCCTTCTTTAGGGTGTTTTATTTCCCACATAATAGGTACTGAGACAAGGGGGAGCACAAAATTACAAAATGGAATATACAAACCTTTAGAATCAGTTTTAAGTAGTGTTAAGTTTGATGGCTTTGTAACAGTAGCAATGGAAAATTACTGAGGTGCATGATACACAGAAAAGAAAGTAGACTACAGCTAGAGAACATACTGAGAATTCTTGCACAAGATAAATCGTTATAGTTGACATAGTTTTAAGAAGAACAGTCTAGAAGAACAGGACACAGGGATAAGGAGTATCTGGGAATGGCAGGTGTCCAGGATGGGCTGCAGTTAAACTAACTGATAAGTAGGAAGACAGGAGGATTATTATGCCTCTGGTGCTAACGAACCAATTAAGCAATTAAGCTGGTAGAAGCATCTACTGCATGTGCTCCAAAGGCTGCCAGAAGTGATGAAGATTGTTGGAAGAAGTAAACGACCCTCAGAGAGCACCACCACAATTCTGTACGCACGCAGGGAACTTTCTGGAAAATTATGTAATCCATATGTAGCCTCATGAATATGTATGTATGCCCAGGGACTATATAAGGGCGGCTTGTGTAGCAATAGAGGGACACACGTTAGGAGGAGCTATCCCCCGTGTCTCCCGGTGCCACAATAAAGAATACCTGCTTGTCAGCTTGAAAACTTTGTTGGCAAGTTTGTTCCCGGAGTTTTCTCTGAATCAGTACAATGTTTTATGTTTCATAAGTTAGTCTTTAACTTGCCTGAACTCTTAGTCTTTTATGCATAGTTCAGACATGAGCTGGGAAGGCTCATTCCTCCGGCATTTATTTGGAAATCGCAGCTCATGATCAGTTGCTAACACCTCAAAGAGCATGCTTTTATTTATCTTGTTTACATAGAATGTTTTTAATACCACTGCTGTTCATTAGGCTTTATGCACTATAATCAACACCCCCTTCTCCTCAGCAAGTAATTTACCAGATGATAGACATTTCTGTACAGGACCACCATACACTGAAAAAATTAGGCTCACTTCAACAGAAGCAAGTATCTCTGCACTAATTATCACCAGTGATAGCATTTCTTTCTAGAAAGATAATGAGGCAGATTGTGCTTTCAGTAACACTAATGTAAATGCATAATAATTCTGACATATCTGCAATGTGGTTCTTCCACAGTCACATAACCACAGCTGGACTGCACTTATACAGTAGGAAACTGAACCCTGACTGGATCCAGAGCAGCTGCCCTCAGCAGTACAGCTGACTTCAAGTTTAGGGACAAGATCTTTCACCTCTTACCTGAGACACGAGTAGAGTGATATTACTATTGTTACTGTTATTATTAATGTGGCCCGTTGTATCTTTTTATTTTCTTTTTTTAATAAATGTTTGTGTTTTCCACCCTCTTAGCTGACAAGAAGCAACAGAAGAACTGGGACAATTCTGGCACTCAGAAATCTGACTCCATGGATACAAACCAAACTTATCACTGTTTTGCTCCTAAAGTATGGAATTGTGAGAATGCCATTTGGTTAAATCACTATTAAAATGAGATACGGTGACATTTTGCTTGTCATCATTTAATCTTATCAATTAAAAAAAAAACATGTGTTTCCACATGGACCTTTTTTTCTTTTATTTTTTGACACTTCAAATTCCACTAGAAGATGGAGCCACTCCTCCACCCTGGAAATATTTTACCAAGCAATTCCTTGAGCATTGTCACAGATTAAGGATGATGAGTCAGAACAAATTTTCATCTTTATAGCCTTCCATATGGTTCTTCACAAGATATCATGAAGAAAAGAACTGGAATTATGGGTCGCAATGGAAAGTTAAAGAGCTGTGATGTTACATGCAATGAATGGAGTTAATTCAAATCTGCTTAGTTCAGCAACCACCTCTCAGAGACATGTATGACTGTCCCATGCAAATCACTAGTCATGAGTTTCAGTGGCAGTTAGCCTATGCAAGACAAGATGAACCCAACTGATTATAATCACTGCTTCCCTCCTCTGCAGTAGAAGTTTGCACTGTGACACACGATACCGGCTGCTGGACACTGGCTACTATAATAAAAGTTAATTTGCAGGATGGTATGGGCTGCATTAATTTTCAACATGGCAAAATGCTAACAGTTGACCCAACCTAGAGCCAGTGCTGTTTCATCAGCAAACTGAAAAAGGAAGTAAGTCATGAGTCATATAAAATGCTATAGATGATAATTATTTAGATTAGTCAAAGTCACAGAAGTCTGGAGAGATAATAAAGTGAGAACATGAAACAAAAGCAGCAGAGAGGCAGTTGAAATTCTCTGCAGCTAAATAAAGATTAAAGCATTTACCTAGAAAGAGGATACAATTTATACAAAGTGGAATAGGTTCACTAAGGGACTGAAAGAACATTCCACAGCTCCCCTCCTTCGTCTTCTCTCACCCCCCCCCCCCCCCCCCAATCCTCCAGAATATTCTGCAGCCTTCTCACTAGGAAGCCCTGAAAGAATTATGCGTGGTTTAGGTTATATTTCTGATTGGCATCAGGTAGAAAAAGGGTTAAACCCCAAGCCTCTGATATTTCACTCAGTACCCTAGATGTAAGCCCTTGCATTTGGACTTATATTTATATGCAAGAAAAAAAAGAGTATGTGGAACAGCCGCTTTACAAAAGGCCACAGTGCCTGTTGCGGAACACTGGATGGAGCCCAGTCCATCAAGACAGCTCTTGCTGAGCCCCTAAGGGGCATAAGCAGATTATCAAACACTTGAATCCCTTCCAGGACACTAGCTGGATACCACATTGGTCAGGACATGCAGTGATGTGTGACCAGGCACACAAATCTGACATTGAAAGAGTCATACTGAGATGGAGCTACTATCAGACGCCGGGCTCTATTTAAATCCCAGGTATTTTGTATTCCACCCCAAGGTGCTCCTGAAAAGCCAAAGGCTCATAGAGGTAAGCAGTAATAGTCCATTTCTCAAACATGTTACCCACAGTGATGCTGTTGAAAGATAGCCACCATTTGTGTTTAAATTGAACTTTGACATCCAAAACAGGCTTGTGCGGTTTTAAGCCATTGTGAGAAATCTGCAACAAATGCAGCTGGGGTAACCCAAATGATAGTGCTATGTGTGAAAAAATATTCAGAGGGACACTCTCTGCTGCTCTAAGCAGCATGGCCAAAATTCACAGCCTGAGGGAAGGGACATGGGTAGCATCTATGCCCTGTCTCCCACAGGGAGGTTAGATTGGCCCCATTTCCATTAGAAGGCTGGTTACCAGAGAAGAGGTTTGGTATGAGACAAACATGCAAAATTGTCAGATTCTGCACTAACCATTAGATTAATTGAAATAAGATTTTTTTAAGATCAAGATGCAGCAACTGAGTGGTAGAAAGACAATAGAAAGCACAGACAACTGCTTCAACTGAAAATCCAATGGCAAGAGAAAAAAAAACAGCGAGAAAAACAAACCCTAACTGGTTTCTCCACCAAGTTCCCTCTCTAAAATGGGGATAAAGCACACACCTGAAATTTTCTGACTGAAAGCCAATGTCATTTCAAGCAAATAGCCTCTGCTAGCCACAGAAAAGCTCTTCAGATAGTGCAACATCAAAGAGGAGATCCAGCAGCAGACAATCAGCTTAACTAAGTAGCCCTTTGAGAGCAGCTCTCTCAGGAGAGCCAGCTGAGGCATAAAAAACTGCTGGGGATGAATGACATCAATGCAATTTACCGGCTTTCTTCACATAAAGACCTCAGCGTAAGGAAATGATTTAAGAGACAACTAAAGTCTGCTAGAGTCATAATTAGTAAATAATAGGTTCCATTACACATATTGGCGTATACAACTAATTCAGGATAATGACACAACAAGCTCTCCTTTTTTTCCCAAAAACATTTTATTAACATTACTTACGAATTTGTATTTAGAAAATATTGTAGGTGAATTTAATTGAAATTCAGACATGGCTCAAATACAAAACATAAAAGAAGGTGCAATAGTATCAACATAAGTATAATCTACCACAAGAAATACAACAATGCCTCAAAAGAGGGATTACACAAGATTTGCAGAAGCTTCTGATTTTCTGCTTTAACAGCCACTGCATAAACACAAACACCATGATCCTCAGCAGATACAATCAGCATAGCTCTGTTAAAATCAAAAATATGCAGATTTCTGCCATACAAGGATCTGGAGTGTAACTTGGCAGAAATGTTAAATGTCATGAAAAAGTAATGGTAACATTTTCATTTTAGTACTCAAGTAGCTTACTCACTGCCTTGTTCAAGTGTGTTTTCTTAACACCTTGACTATGAATGTAACCGTAAAGGACAGCCTACTTTAATAATAGAGCTGAAGTATGTAAAATGGCAGGGTAATAAACCTCTGAGTACACTTTTGAAAGGTTTCTCTTCTTTAGTAACCAGAGAATGCCAAAAAACAAAAATAAAAAAATCCATGGTAGAGATTTCTCTCTGTACCCTCCCCAGTTATACTAAGGGACAGTTGATTTGTCAACTCTTATTTGTAAAAACTAAAATATTCTCCCAAAGCAGTAGTAACATTCCCCCATAAAAACATGGAAATCTAAACACCTGGCTTTGCCAAAGTATTACTGCAAAAACAACAGAGCAGAAGAACCAAACTTCAGTTCATTCTATTTCTATTAAATGCAGTTCTTTATAAAGTGTAATTTGGAAATAAAAAGTAGTTCTGAAAGACAGAACTATGTCAGTGTATAAAACTGTGTGGAAACTATCTTACAAAAGAAGAAAGTGGAATCAAAAGAAGGTGTTTCAAACATCCAAGTGCACATCAGCTTTAAGACTTAGGGTTGTATGTCTGAGGTTTTTTAATCAGTTTTCTCATCATTTTCCTGCGGAATGCATTCGTTGGTTTGTTGATTCCTGGTTTCCGAGTCCCTGCTAAGAAAGTAAAGGAAGCAGTTAGGAAAACAGTATGACAAAACTGTTACTACTCTTTATTGTTTGGTTATTTTGGGGGTGGGAGGGTGTTACATTATGCTGTTGAAGCAGTTGATCTAATAATAACAAATTGTATCAGAAACTGCAAAATGTGTTCTGGACACCCTATTCTCACACACTGTAATGTTTCCAGTGTGTCAACCTTTGGCACTTTGGAATTTTGCTGCTCTTTTCCTCGGCAAGCATCCAAGTCTTTTCCAGCTGTTTTGCAGTGACAGCAGTATGGAAGGAAACACAGTGCTCTATTGTGTGTGTATGGTGGGGGAAAATGACTGTTACTGCATCTCTCAGAACAGTGGTATGCTTTAGTATGTGGTATGGTTTAGCGTGAGGTGTCCTGGTGTCCCTGCCCATGGCAGGGGCGTTGGAACTAGATGATCTTAAGGTCCTTTCCAACCCTAACTATTCTATGATTCTAACAGTGGGTTTAAATCTAAAACATAACCAGTGCTTGTGGGAGACAGAAAGGTGATGTTATTGGGGTTTTCTGCACAGAACTGGGTTTCACAGAGAAGCTGCAAAGACATTTGGGGTTAACTCTAGAAATGTTGACAAGGGCTACATGAAATGTGTGAGTGGCAGTTAAGAATACAAATACTTTGCAAATTTGACTGAAAATCTTTGTCTTTATGCTACCAATTATTAGCATACAAAGCCACTGAGGCCAGTTCCGAATCATTTCACTGTCAACCCAACATATTTTTCTTTTCCAAAAATCAACTTTTTTAAAACGAAATCAATCAGAAAAGTTTTCATTCCAAAAGCTATGGATCAGTTTAAACAGCAGTTGTATATTTGCCCAGTGAAGGTCAACTGGTTTCAACTTTAGACTACAAAAGGAGCAGGAAAGATGCCGGGGAGGGAATTGTGGGAGAGGAAGAGGAGTGGCTTAAGTTGCCTGAAAGATTTGCTTAATGCTGCTGTACACTCCCAAGCTGTAGAAATGAATATGTATAGCTCAACATTAATTAGCACCAATTATGCCCTTAACTATGGGCTTTGGTTATATCAAGCCTTACTGAATTGTGAAATCCACAAGTTGGTGAAAAAGCTTGTAAGAGATCATTTATGTTTGACTATCTGGTGTTCTAGTTGAAACAGACATTGTTTCCTTCCGTTTTCCATAAAAGAGTGAGGAAGGAAGGAAGAAACCCCAGGTGGATCTGGCAGGGGCAGAGCCCAAAGGCAAGATGCTGAAGAGGCAGTTTCCTTCCTCCTCCCTCTCTTTCTGCACATTTGGGCTGAAGCCTGGCGCTACCATTTTCCAGGTAGTAATAGATGCAAATTAGATAATCACAAGCATCTCATATAGACTTAGCTATTAAAGACTTTCTTGTAATACTAGAATGGCAGAGACACACTCAGGCTTGTCACTCTCAGAAATAGTACTGTCATGACTAACTGGCAAACAATTATTTTTACTCCTGAGCACTGTGCTCAGCATGCAATCCTTGCCACAGCCCTGGATTTACAGCCCAGAACTAAAGAATCATATCCTGATTTAAGCCTTCTGACTACACACCTTAAATACTGAAGTACTTGAACCCTGTGCGTATCTTGGAGCTACTTTTTGGCTTTTTTTCTTTTGTTTTCCAAAGGCATGTACATGCTAGAGAGAGCATTTTTTTTTTTTTTTTTTTTACCTGTTAGTATCAATTGTTTAAATGCTGTGCTGGCTTCACTTCCCGAGTGCTCTGGGAATCAACATATAATTATGTGTTTCTCTCTCTCTCATTGATTTACATATCAAATGAATTAAACTAGAGCATTAAAACTTGCGATAGCTGGTATGAACATACGAGTGCAGGTAAAAGCACAACTGCTTTGGCTTCCAAGCACAGCCAAGTTTGAATAAAACAATTAAGAAAAATCAATTATCATTCACAACCCTTCCCCCCACAGCCACAGAAACAGTTGACTCAGCACAACTGATGAGGCAGAAATCTTCAGTAATGGGAATGGGACATGGGAACAAGCAGCAGGAAATCAGGGGAAGGTGGTAACTGCTGAAAATGCAAAGGAGAATAAAAAATTGATTTGACAACTCACTTTAATCCTACTTAAAAATATCTAGAAGAAAATGATACCTTAATCAGTGCTCATGCTGGTAGTAAACAGTTTAAACAGCTTTTTCCTTGTAAGCTCTAGTCAATTAATTAGTGTGCACTTCTCTACACTTTGTTTAAAAATGGTGTAACCATCTCAGATCACATCGTTCTTGTCAGAAGGATTTATTGTTGCATCTCAATTTTCCCTGCCTTTGAAAATACAGAGTCTAAAATGCAAAAAGCATACACGTGTAGCAAGCCAAGGTGAGTAAAAGAACACTGAGTATCTCTTACTGGCATTTGGACTGCTTTATCTGTGTGTGACTGACAAAATGCAAACAATCTTACCTTTTCTGCAGACGTTGTAACAATCCATCTCAGTAACGAAGTTATTGGCATTTCCACCACAGCCGGTGTATCTAAACTGCTTACATGATTTAGTCTTGGTGTCATAGTAATAGCGAGGCACAGAAGAAGAGCACAGTCCTTCATCCTTTGGGCTATAGCATAGCGAGGGACCAACTTGAAAAATAAAAGAAAAAAAAAAAAAGAAAAATAAATTACATAAATGTAACCTCTATGCCAAGCTTCTTTACATTAACCCTGCAATAAATTTTGTGGCTAAGCATTCTTCCCACTGAAGTGACATGACTGTCACCAGTGACTTCAGAGACTTTCTACATCTTGTTCCTGTGAGTTACGGAACTGAGAAAGCAATGAACAGACCCAGAAAATAGGATTACCATCCCACAAGTGAAATATATCAGCCTTCCCCATTTGTGATGCCATACCTACAACAACTGAGATATTTATATAGCATCCAACAATATATAATAATAATTCCAGTGGAATGACCTCTGTAGAGGAAAAAGGCATTATTTCCTTTATCCTTGCTATGATTTTGTCAGCAAATCCTGCCCACTTGCAGCAAAAAGTACAAACCCCATCACTTTCCTCTCAAAAATTGTATTTCATTTTGCCTCAGCAGAAGTTTACCTTCCTTGCTGCAGCCCTTTTATCAATTTATTGGATGTGCAATAGACAAAAATAATTCAGCATTCACCTAAGAGGATGATGACAATCTGTCATCAGCCAAACATAACTGTCTCATCAAACACTAATAAAGCTTAGGCAGTGACAGTTTTTATACATTTTGGTAGATCTTTCTTCTTCAGAGATCCTATCTCACACTGGCTATTAATCTGGTTATTTATGACAGCACAGCTATAGTCACCTGCCATAATTACCACCTCTCTTCTTTAAAGCTCATAAGGAAAGACAGCGAAGAGTCATGCCAGGCAGAAGACTTCTATCATAAATTCAGTTGCCAAGTGCCAAAGGCCCAACTCACCCAACAGCATCTCTCAGACCTGAATTTTAGAAAGGCACTTTTGCTTTATATTACAGTATCACTGCCCTGATTATAATTGCCACAACACCTCACACATCTGCCTCAACAACACAGATCTCCAACCTTATTTCCCTTCAGATTACATGTGTACAGCTCTCTAGAATCAAGAGGTCAGCTGGGTGCAGCTGTGGGCATAAGGTCACAGTAAACCAACACAGCTCAGTAACAGATGAGACAAGTGACACAAAAATCTGCCGGCAAGATACACATCTGCTTCACAGAAGTCTTCAAAAATACCACTGTATGGGTATCCAGAAGAAAATATCAAATAAAATATCCTCTTCATGTCGCTTTCAGACCATCTATTTTATTAAAAATTTGGAACAACCATTACTTTTCTCTGGCAGGCAGTGGTCCACACAAGCCTGCAAATCTCTGAAGTTGTTGCCATTTCCATAACAGCCACCGTAGATGAACTCCTCACACCTCATTGAGCTCAAGTTAAAGGCATATCTTCTTAGATGACTCCTGCAAGGTCCTCCATCAGCCTCCATCCGGCATAATTTGGGTACTTCTGCAAGAAATACAGTTTTACCCTCTGTAAACCCTTTGTGCTCCCCGTATTACTGAGCAACGTGGTAGTGGAGACTACTCTATTACTCCGGCTGCAGGCAAGTCCCTGCTTGTCCCACTACCTATTCTTTAATAAAGTGGGATAAGACTTAAGGGAGGAATCCAAAGCATTAATTAGCAGTTAGGTTTCTCTGCATCAGGGAGAAGCTGCCACAGGCAGGAGTGAGCAATGGGGTGGGTGCAAAGCATCCCACCAGCAGTACACACACCACCACCCTCCACTACCCCCCAGGGGTCACAGAAGCGCCGCCAGCCCCTGCCGCCCCGGAGGCACTTCAAGGAACCCCGGCGGGTCAGCCCCCGGGAGCGGGGAGGCTGGCGGGCCGATCCCCGGACTCACTCTTGATGGTCCAGCAGCTCTTCTCGCAGTCGTCGAGAGTGAGGAAGTTGTTGGCGTTGCCGTGGCAGCCCCCGTAGGTGAACTCCTGGCAACTCTGCGTGTACCTGTCGTAGTACCAGCGCGGCACCAGGGCGCGGCAGGGCCCCTCATCGGGGGGCAGCAGGCAGGAGCGCTGCTTCTCTGCGGGAGACACCAGCGAACGGGGCTGAAGCCACCTCGGCGGCGGCGGAGGCCCCGGCCCCGGTAGCCGCCCTCGGGGCCCCACCGAGCGCCCGCTCCTACCTGTGAGGGTGCGCGGGGCCAGGGCTGCGCAGGCCAGCGGCAGCAGCAGCGCGGGCAACGGGAGGCGGCAGCGGGCGGCCATGTCGCGGCGGTGGAGGGCGGGAGAGTGGGTGGGTGGCAGTGGGGTCCCGGGAGCGATGGTGCTGCCCGGCCCGACGGCAGAGCTTTATATGCGCCGAGGCGGCTTCCCCGGGCCGCCTCCGTCCTTGCGCACGTAGTGGGAGGGGAAGGTCTGATTCAGCGGGGCAGCAGCTCCCCGCTGACCCGGCCATCACTGGGGCGCGGCAGGCTGCGCGCCTGCGTGAGCCCGAGCGTCGGGGGGCGCAGGAAGCCCCCGCTCAGCCACGGCCGTCTGGGGTCCCACTGTCGGGGGAGCAGCAGGGGCCGGGCGGAGGATTCTCCGCTGCGGGGAGCTGGCTGGGGTCCAAGGCTGTCCCGTCCCTGTCTGTGTCTTCCTGTCTCCCCCGACCCCCTCACATTACGGGATGATGCTCAAAGCGCATTTCCTGTTAATCACGGGGAAATCCGAGACTGGCCACTTAGCGAGAGTTCTCTCCCACCTCGCCGTCGCCCCCACGGTGGTCGCTCCCTGTTTGGAGGCTCCGGGCGGCTGGACCCTGAAATCCAACCTTGGGACCCTTCGGCAGATCCTGACTCAGCCGGGTCAAGCACAGGCAGTGCCGCTAGAGAAAACAGCAACAAACCAACGTCACTAATTTAGTACCGTTGTGTATAACGCCAATGAACTTGAGAAAACCGGAGCACCGTCAGCGGGTTTGGACTCCCGGGAAACCCAAGGGCTGAATGGTTGAAACCTCTAGCCAGTTCAAAGAGAGCTGGATTTCAGAAAATATCATGACCTGTTTTACTCTGTAGATTTTAGCCCCACCAGGCAATCCAGTGTGATCTGGGAGAGGAGGGGGTAAGCAGAAAACAGCATACTTTCCCTGTCTAATCTATTAGAGACATTACATTAATTAGTGTTTACTCCAGATATACTACAGTAAGGGAGATAAGAGTGGCTGCAAATTAGGCGTGCACTCTATAGATAACAATAAATTAATCTGATCTCCTATTGTTCTTCTCCGCTCCCTTTACAGCAACTGTGCCAGGCCCCAGTCCTTCAGGCAGGCTCTGCCCTCGATTGGATGGTGATACAGGGCCCTTGAAATCTGTGGCCTGCAGGAAAGAAGCCACAATATGTACAGGCTAAAAGGAGAAGGAACTTCATAGCAACCTCATTATTTCAGGAAATGATTTTCTGTCCATGGCTTCTCTGATTTTCTTATATTGTGGAGGATTACAACCTAGTTTTCTGACATAATTTTGTTTTTCGTAAAGACAAGAAAAAGAGCAAATTTAATCCCTACCCCACCTATGTGGCTTCTGAAAGGCTATGAGTATCACCTCTCCCTCCTTCTTCAGTACTGTTCCTTTTTTAGAATCCCCAGTTGCCAAAAGATAAGTGGGTGCTTTAATGCCAAAAAAATAAATAAATAATAATTAAAAAAAAATAAAAAGGTACAGTTTGAGGCATCACCGAAGGACACATCCGCAATGTTTTAGAAACTTACAGCTACAACTGTTAGCAACAGGTGTCCTCATTTTTAGGGGTTTGTTCAGCTTATTAAGCACAGCAACTGTAATAAAGCATATGTCCCTCTGGTAGGAAAGAACACACAAACAACATACACTTTACATTTCCAGGAAAAAAAAAAAAAAACAACAAAAAAAACATCAAAAGGCCATCCTACTAATATTAGGAAACTCTCAAGTGATTTTAACATGACTGATGTCCTTTAGCTTTCATTGGATTTTGTTGGAATTGCAAAGAAAGTCATTGAAATGCCACTTTAAACAACAGCAGCAAAATGAATGCTGACATGCAAATACCATTTTCCCTATTTCCCATTTCCTCTGTGCGCATACACACCAAAGTTTGAGCTAAACCCACCTATCCGTCAGTGCTGCAACACAGTGCAGTATTTATTCAGCAGCTTCTTCACTGGAACAGCAAAGTTCACTTAGATTAGATGAATATCTGTAAAAATGGATAAACGTGAGTAAAAGAACTAGCACAGCAAGTGGTACAAAGTCCTTTACTCACTGCCATAAGTGGAGCTAGTCATGTCAGCAGACAGCTCACCATTTCAGGGTCATCAATACCAAGCTGCAGCTGTCCCTCTCACCCTAACCACATTAACCGTGTGCCAGAGCCCACCCTCAGCTCACTCCTGCTCCCTATACCTGCCACCACCACTCCACACACTCTCTGTCTCCCTTCACCGCAACGTTTGTGCTCCCACCAACAGCCCTGGCTCCCTGGAGCCTCTGGCCCGCTGGCTTCTTCCACCCCTTTCATCTGGCACCAGGACCAGCAGCTGGTGGGGTTTGGGGTTGCAGCTGCCAGTCTAGATGATGGGGGTGTAGAAGCTGCATACCAACGACTGGGAGGGGAGAGATAACAGCCAGAGGGAGGGGAAGAGGAACTGATTTTAGTTAGCTGTCTAAATAAAATAAATGCAAAGAGCACTATAGGAGAAGCACTGGAGAAGAAGGATGTAAATCTTGCATACTGCTGACAGCTGCTTACATCTGGTGAGTGGGAAGAGCAGAAAGGAATCTCTGTAAGATTAAAAGCCAGAGGTAGAAATAGGGAGGTGTGAGTGCCTATAGGAATCTTTGAAGTGCCAGATAACAGGACTCATGCAGGCCCATTTTAATGGCCTGAGCTTTGTTCAGTTTAAAAGGTTGTGAATTCTGCCTCCACTGGTACTGCAGGAGAGCAGCTGCTAGGATCAGAAGAAGCACAGGAGACCACCCTGTTTCAAAAAATCATAGTGCCCAATTTGGCATCTAGACCTCGATAGTGTATATATAACCACAGGAGAAGAATTTCCTAGCTCCTTCTTGTTCCTTTCTGAACCCATCACTTCTCTTGTGGGGAGTGCTTCATCCTCAACACCAGTCAGAATACCATGATTCCAGAGACACTTGTTGCAGGTCGGGCACAACAGCCCTCTCATGCAGAGCTGCAATTGTGTTTTGAAGACATAGTTACCAACAAAAGTTGCTGTCTGCCACTGAGGCTGGCCACTCGCCCAAGGCACTTGACCTGAGAGCAGTTCCTTCCCCTCTCTACCTTTTAATCCATTCCATGTATAGTTTTAATACACAAGTATGCAGGAACGTGCCCATAGAAACCACCTGCTGCTACGTTAGCTGCTGGGAAGAGGAGCACGGAGCCCAGGGATCCTGGTGTCAGAGGCAAATAAGAATCACCGCGAGGGCCAGGAGGAGCAGAAGGAGGTGGCAGGGGACCAAGACCTCACCCCTGGGCCAAACCACTAGTCCGACCTTTCTGCTTTTGCCCCACGGTGGTGGTGAAGCGAGAGGGGAGATGCCGGCACCGGAGGGTCGCTGCAGCTCCGCACTCCTGCCGCCGGCTGCCCCTCGGGGGGCCGGGCGGCGGGGCCGAGCGCCCTGCCTGGGGCAGCGCCGGAGCGGCCGGACCCTCCCTGTGCCGGCAGGGCCCATGTCAACGCCCCGGCGGCCCGACAGCAGGGCCGGGGCCGGCGGCGGGCTCTAATCCGGTTAGGGGGGATTAGTGTGGCTGTTTAAAGGCCGGGAAAGGGGCGCCAAGCGCGTCGGGGAGGAAGCGGCGACCGCGGAGCAGCGGTGCAGCCCGGACGGCACAGTGTGAGTGAGCCCGGGGGCGGGCCAGGGCGGCAGTCCCACCGTCCCGCCGTCCAGCGCCCGCCCGGGGGCTCCGGCCCCGGCGCCCTCGCTGCCCAGAGGTAACCCTGTGTCCTCCCTCCCTCTGCGCTTTGGCAGTGTAGACGATGCCAGCCATCAACATCGAGGATCTGAGCGAGAAAGACAAACTGAAAATGGAAGTGGAGCAGCTCCGGAAAGAAGTGAAGCTGGAGAGGCAGCCGGTGAGTGGCCGCAGAGAAAGGCTGCCCTGCTGCCGGGGTGGACGGCAGAGCCGAGGCCGAAGCGGGTTGAAGCCCGTTACTCCCCGGGGAAGCTACAGGGCCTTATACGAAGCCCGGGGCAGGAAGAAAGAGCACGTCGGGCAGGCGGCGTGGCCGGGTGCAGCGGCTCAAGCGCGGAGCCGGAGTGTCCCGTCCCGCCGCGGCGGTCCCGGAGGAGGCGAGGGCAAAGGGATTTGGGGAGCCGCTTCTCAGGACAGCCCTGGGACGGGCAGGCTTTGGATCGACACGTCCTGTCAGCCTCTTTGGGGCCAGGACCGGGGACGGTGCTGGCGACATACCACAGCTAGTGCCGTGTCGCAGCGCCAGTCCTTCATGGGGGTTGCCGTGGAGCGGGGGGAAAGGGGCGCGCCATCCCGGGGACAAGGCGCCCGAGGGGCCGACACGGGCCCGCCGGGTGCGGCTGCTCCCATTGCATTTGGCACCTTTGGCTTCCCCTCCCTTGTGAGTCCCAGGAGCCCAGTGCCAGCAAAAAGCAGCCTTCCCTGACGAGGGAGGAGCGCGTCAAGCTGTTTTCCTCCTCTGTAAAACGCATTGGGACTTGGCAGTGCCAGGTGAGGGGGTGCTGTGCGGCGGGAAGTCTTCCTACGGCACCGCTCCCTGTCCTGTTACTGGACCCGTGCCGTCCCATCCGGGACCGCATCGCGTCTCCGAGCTGTGGGGCTGCGGCAGCCCTCTCCCCTCTCAGGGCAGGCTGTGCGGTGCCCGGGCAGAAGGTAGGATCCAGGGAGTGCTGGTGCTGGGCCACCATCCATCCATCCATTCATTCATCCATACCACCTCATCTGATAGAAACACTGGTCTTTTGAGTCATTCACACTGATTGTTCCTTTCCGCAGGTGAAATGGTGTCCAGTGAAAATTTTGTATTTTTGCACATTTTCTGTAGATGAAAGACATGCAGGACTGATCTTGCTCCATGATACAACTAATACTAATTTTCTTTAATATTCTTCTTATTATTTCTTTCTTTCTTTTTCTTTTTTTTTTTTTTTTTTTTAATTCTGCATGCCAATATGAGCAAACTACATCTGAACAAATGATTCTAGTTAGGACTAAAAATACATTTATATGAGGGAATCAGTAGCATTAGTCACTCTAATAAAATTGCATGTGTAGGTATTTAGCCCATAAAATAAGAAAGCCACATTCAGTTTTAGGTGTCAGTTATCAGTGACTGTGGGCGTTACAGTACAGTCTAAAGCTCCACCAGTACTGAGGGCTCCAGAACCAAGTACTGTAGATGTCTGTGTCATCCCTCAGAGAGCTCTCAAACAACTGAAATAAACTCTGTAGGATGTACAGATTTTTATTTTAATAATAATAATTTAAAATTATTGTCTTTGTTTTGTTTTTTAATAAACCAGAAGCCTGTTCACTTCAGGGAAATGGGTATTTTCACATCACCTGTAGTAAAGCACAGACAACATCTTCAATTTTAGTAGTGAGTTACAGAGGAAGTCTCTCTGTGAGAATGTAAGATGTGTGGTGGTTGCCGCAGTCCTGTGGTACCTGTATGGCTGATACAAGGACAGGGAAATGCAGAAGCCACACTTCTGTTGTCACCAGAAGTAAAAACATTTAGCGAAAGTTTTCTTCACCCTTTCTTATACATTTATAGCACTATGAGGAAATGTTCTTTGGAATAATTTTTCAAATTAATAAAAATGTCTGTGTATCTAAGCAGACATTTTTTTCTTATATGTGAAAATGATCCTGATAGTGCTGACTGAAGTAAAACAAACCCTGGTTCTGCATGTGCATTGGAGCACAACTTTACTATGGTATAAGGTGCCCCAGTTGGAATGAACAGGATTTGTAAGGTACACAAGAGCAAGGCACAAGTAACGGGATTTGTATGCCCAAATTCTTTGCTGTAAGGCAGCTAGAGGTAGTTAGACCTTATTTTATACATCACTTAATTGGAAACTAACTCTGAATTCTTTCTGGTGGCTTAAAGCTTAATTTTGCACAGGCCACACTGTTGGTCTGTGGTACAAGGTAAATTCATGGGTTCTCTTGTTACGACTTTACCTATGGAGTAAAATATAACTAACAAAGAAGGCCTTAAATTAGAAACACTAGTCATCTGGTGGTCTGGCCAGCAGCTGGTTCCTGCTGCTGACTCTGCACAACTGTGCCTCTGCAGGGATCACAAGTGGGAAGGGAGGAGGTGGGGACAGAGCCAGGAGCCCGTCCTCAGACATGTCACGCATTCGAGCACCTAAAGGCAGTTTCTGCTGACAGAGAAGGGAAACTGAGAGGTATGTGTGCACAAGGATCCTCTGGAGCTGGTGGGATTTGCTTGTGTGCCCTCAGGCTCCACTGGCACTGTTACTATGTGTACTGCATGTGCTTCCTCCTGTCTCAGTGAACGAAACTAAAGCCATTTCTTCTTCCCAGGCGGTTCTCTGTGGGCTTACCTACACCAGTGCTAGTCTTCTGTGAATGTCAAAGCAGAGTGTCATGCATGTTATGCTCTCTCATAACACAACAGGCTGTTTTATTAACCGTTGGTCAAAATAACCCCAGGTAACCTGTAAGTAAATTGTCTTTCCCAGCTAGGTCTTTACTCCCATTCATGACCTACAGCAGCTATTATAGAACCACAAGGTGAGAATTTGTATTACCACTGAAAAAAGTAATTATTGAATGCTTTGTCTGGGAAAGACACTTGAAATCATCAAGACTTGGAAACTGAATTGAAAGTTATAGATCCCGAACCCATTGACCGTAAGTCACGCTGATGCCAACGGAGGGTGTGATCTACATCTTAAAAACCTGTATTACTTTATTAAAAAAAAAAAAAAAAACCAACAGTTTAACTATGCAACAAGTGCTGTTCTGAGTGGTATACGCATTCGCAGTGGTACTCACATGTTCTGTGAACACTGGGCTGTGAAAAAGTGGAAAGAAGCTGAGTCTGCACATGCTAAGTGCTGGCTTTGTGCTCAGACTTTGTGTATCTGGTTGGGATGTGCACCGTAACGCAGCTGCTTCTCTGTTTTTTCTCTCGAGGTGTCCAAGTGCTCCGAAGAGATCAAGAACTACATAGAGGAGCGCTCGGGCGAGGACCCGCTCGTAAAGGGGGTTCCCGAGGACAAGAATCCCTTCAAGGAGAAGGGAGGTTGTGTCATCGCTTAGGAAACCCAGCCCGGCGCTTGTCACTTGTACCCGTAGGGAGTCATTAGCGTGTCCCCACTGCCGCCGGTCCGTGTTGAACGGGCACAGAAGCGGATTTCTAATTTTTTTTTAAATTCTTTTCTCTTTTCCTCACAAAAATAAAGAACCCGTTCCCCCGAAAGCAGCCGAGCCCCGCGTCGCTCGCTTGGCAGGGCCGGCTGCCTCCGACCCCAGCCTGGCCGCTGCTCTTCGCCCGGCGGGGCCGGCTCCTCTGGGTCGCGGCGCCACTTTCGCCACCCATTTATCGGTCGCTTCATGGCTGTTCGTTGTCATTAAAGAAAACCTGTCGGTAACCCGAGAGCGTGCCGTGGCTTGCAGGGGGAGAGAGGAGCTGGAGGCGGGACGGGACAGGGCGGTGCAGGGCCGCCGTTAAAGCTCGCCGGACCGGGCAGCGGCCCTCTCCCCGCGGAGCGGAGGGGACTTCGCGGGCGCTGGCGACCACGGCGCTGCACGGCAGCGGGCGACGGAGGCACTTGACCTCGGGGCTGCGCGGCGGCAGCTCGGGGCGGCGGGACGTGGGGTGCGGCAGTGACAGGCCGCAGCACCACAGCTTGCGGGCGGACCTTAGGAAGGTACCGGAGCGGGGGGAGGCGGCGGACAGGCCCGGGAGTGCCTCTGGACACCCAGCGAGCAGCCCAGCGCGGCTCGGGATGTGTTCAAAGAAGTAAAACTTCCCCCTGCCAGTGTCGTAAACAAGCCATGTGCTCCCCCCGTGTGACACTGCGGTAGCGGACAACTTCCCCGCTGCGTGCTGCCACGGGTGGTCCTCGTCCCGCGGGTGGGGGCACCGTCTGCTGTCCTTGCCAACTGCAAGGCGAAGGGCTGTTTGTGGCTGCAGAGCACGCGAAAAGGCAGAACAGGGGCAATTTGTCACTGCGCCCTTGCCGGAAGGGGTGTAACGGCAGGTTCCAGTAAAACCGAGCCATAAATCAAGAGGAACGGAGGCACTTTGGTAAGGCACCATGTGCACTGAATGCCAAGTGATGACCTGCAAGGAACGGTGGTGATGGTGAGCTCTGTATGCTTCCAGCAGTGAGGTCAGTGTCACCTGTAGAAGTCTGTAGTATAATTAAGCACACCTGTCAGCTGGAGAACGGATTGGGAGGTAGAAAGCGCTGGTGTGGCCCATGCTGTGGGGCTGTGTCTGCCTTTAAACTATGAGCTGATGAGAAGCGCTGGAGTTTAGTATTTACTACAAGGAGTAAAAAGTTAATGGCAGCAGTTCGAACATTGCTTCCCATTGGAGCAAGCAGGATGTGACTTCAGAGATAGGTGTTATTACATAATGGCCCTGATTTACTGATGGGTAAGTTTGTAAGTTCTAGTTGGTGGTGCAGGGCTCTCCTGTAGCCTTTTAAAACCAATATGCACTGAGTTGCCAGGTGTCCTATGTGACTGTTCCTGAGTTATGTGAATGTTGGTGTTTTTTTTCCCCTAGAAATTAACTTTCATACATTCCAGTGTTGAAACAAGACAGCACAAAGGCCATTTATTAATCAAGTTTTCTATCCCTAAAATAAAACATGTTATCATTGAGCTTTAGCAGTTCTAGGCTCATCTTCTGTGTTATAAAGAAGAAACCTGAGCACCAAGGAAAAAGATGTATGACTAGTGTGTTTCCTAAAAATTCAGTTTCATTAGTTTAATTTCTTGTGCCCTTCTGCAAAGCAGAAATAAGCTGCCAGAGAAAGAATCAGTAGGACGAGTCTGAAAGGAATCCTCTCTCTCACCTGGATTAATAATGCAGAATTTTGTGGTTAATACCGCACTGTCAAATTTGTGCTGATCTCATCTGGAGTAAGCCTTTACTTCATATGTCCGTGGAGTCATCTGCCTGATGAACTTGTTCCTGGGCACACTGTTCCCTGTTACCTGCCCAAGCACTGCAGCTGCATTAGTGAATAATCAATGGCCTTCTGAAATGCAGAGGATAAGGGTAGACTTTATGAAGGCAGTAACCCAGATCTGGAAGATTTTAAAGTCCTGCTTTGTCATAGATAGGTTAAGGCAGGTGTTGTTTTGTATCTCAGGTGTTTGCAACTGTGTGTTTACTGAGGGATCAGATGTAAAAGGGTGGGGGGAAGGGTCTGTATTAGTATCTGCTGGTGTGCTGTGTGACACAATGCTTTTCTTTACAAATACAAATATTTCTCCCCTTGTTTTTATTCCCCCTGTGCCCCTTAAAGTGTAGCTAACAGTATGCCCTACCTTTCTGGGTTTAATGCAGATAATTGCACTGTGGGCTAAAAAGGAATATGATGCTACATTTACCACGCAAATTCCTGTGATGAATTTATTGTAGAAGATATTACAGCAAGCAACATAAGCCCAGTTTTATTCTTGTCCTTTATTTTGCAAAATGCTTGTCTATCACTTATTTTACATTTTATCTGATCATATAGGAAAAAAAATAGCCCACCAGTTTATGGCAAATCCAGTCTGATGTTGCTCACCCCAAAGGTTCTAGCAATCAATTTTTGCTTAAGTTAAGCCTGTCCACAGTGTCTTTAGGGTAAACTGAAAAGTCTTCAGGAGGGAATGACCACTCCAGATCTGTAACACATTTTAAGTGTACCTGTTATGTAATCTGGGACATTCTTTCCACTAGCTAAATTCAGATGCAGCTACCAAAGTAATCGGAGAAATGAGCAGGGCAATTTCATGAGTAAGAACTGTTATTTGCCTCCATTAGTTGTATTTTTTAGTCTATTAAATTAATGTATTTTAAATGTTCCGTAATTTTCCAATTGTTCTGAGCAGGATGAGGAAGAGACTCTTATAATTCCAGGGGGCTGTTTTTAGCAAGGTTATTGAAATAACCCTGTGAGTGATTTCCTTTACAACTTTATAGGTCACCACCCTTCCTCTTGGAAATTGAAAATGTAACTTTTCCTTAACTTGTTGAACAATGCTTGCAGTGCACTGGTATCCTACAGCTTGCTGGAGTATTTAGATTACAGTATAACTGGCTTGAAAGAAAAAGATTTAACCTGCTTTGTTTGTGTATGCATAATAGTATGCATATACATATGGAATATATACATGCTGTCCATTTTTTGTTTCCTCTGGCATTAGTAGCAAGAGGCTTTGGGAAATAGGTTTGAGAAGGATTGACATATATTTTGCTGGAGTTGCATGTAATATAAATGAGATTTAATTTCATACCTAGTAATGACTTGGTGTAGTTACATTGTATTACAAGTCTGCAGGATGAGGGGATTTTCCCCTGACAGTGAGATTCTCCCAAAGGACACCGCTGCCTAATTTGCCACTCTTAGCTTGTATGTCACGAGTTTCTGTTCACTAATGCATGTATTTTTGCAAGATTTAAAGCCCCTTCATATGACAGCATGCAGGATCTGAACTGAATATTGACATTCATTGTAACTTTCCAATAAAATTACTGTAAATTCTCTGTCAAAAGAATACGGCTCTTTTTGACATTCTGCAAAACACTGAAGGGTGACCATCACAGCCACTGGAGCACCTTGGATTGAGTTGGTTTATTGTGTTTCTAGCAAATCATAAAAACCAGTCACTGAACAGCAAAGTGGTAGGTTGATGGTGTTACGAATAAATCAGGTAGAAGTTGGTCTCTCAGTAAATTAGGAGAGAAAAGACACAGCTGAATCTGCAAAATACATGACTTGCATCTGTAATTTTAAACCCTTATTTATTAGACGCGCCAGGTAAAAGTTGCAGGAAGGTGGCAGTTAATTGTGACTTTAGTAAGGCTCACAGATTTTGCACTGAGTGCCCTTCTGAGGGAAGCAAAATGTATTTGCAGATTATGAGGAATTTGCAATAGCCTTTGTGTCTGACTGAAATACAATATAAACATTTGGGGACTAGTTTCCTTGCTGGTATAGATACACATCAATATCCCTGCCAAGAATTTTTGGTGATAATTTAACAGAGAGAAAATTTTCATAATAGAATTTTGTTGTTATTGGAAGGGGCAGCTGGGATATACCACAGCAATAAGTGGAACCATCTCATACATGCACTAGTTCCCTACCAAGAGCTTCTTTTAAATCAGTTCAGGAGAGTAGAAGAGGAAAAAAAAAAGAGCTTCAGTAGTCAAGCAAGCTCTATAAAAAGCTTTTTCTGATAATCAGATTAATATCACTTAATGTACAAATGTTTCATTGTGTAACAAAAATGCAGTAAAGGCAATTATATAAGCAATGCTCTTATTTGTTACTCAGTGTCAGAGTAGTGCATACTACTAGATTGCAGTTGCTGTGTCCAGACATTGGATTTTTTTCCTGTTCTATATTCATGTTAGAACACATTTCCGCTGCATCTAGCTAAACTTTTCAGTGAGCATCATTTAGTAGAACTGGGCCTAAGGGGTATTTCTGTGGCTTGGGTCTAGCTATTATATTGCTTTATCATTGTCACATCTGATTGGTTTAGGCAATGGTTGCACACTTCTTATAGCCAACTAAAATTGTGTTTTAATAAGCAGTTTATGACTGAGTAAAAAACTGGGGTTTATATAGGTTTTGCCATGACTGATCAGAAAATGTAACTTTGCTTTTTTATGTCACATTTGCTTGAAATGCACAATTAACTCTCTTCCCCTTCCTGTGTGCCCCTACTAATGAATGTGACATCTCAGCCAGGCGTCAGGGTGTTCTGAAAGCTCAGCTGTATTTCAGCTTGCCTTGCTCTGGACTTTAAATTTCTGGGAGTTGGGATTTTTTTGCTGTTGCTTTTTCCTCTCTGTTTGGGCTCAGGAGAAGAGTAAAGCCTACATCCAGCTGCAGTCCTTGAAGATGAAATTTGATAGGTGAATCCTGATAGGTTATACAAGGAGACTTCCAGGATGCTTCGTATGCTGCTTAAAATTATTTGCTGTTACGTGGCCAGACTTGTGCATTTAGACAGTGGTTGTTACATTTTCAATGTCCTTTAACAGCCAGAGATCCCTGGTCACTAGCCCTTGGTGGTACCGACTGATGTGTGTACCTTAAGATAGGTTTCAATGACAAGTCTTTAACTTCTCATTGAAAACTTAGAGCATTAGTTTGTCTATAGAAGTTAGCCAGGACAAGCTTAGTAATGTTAAGTAATTCCAGAAATGCCATTATATCTGCAATCTGTTGTTTTATATATGGCAGCCTTCAAAGTATACCATGAAAACTTGAGATAGAGGAAAATGGTATGGGTGGCACACTGCACTTCTGAAAGTGCCATAAGTGTCTGAAATGGTGAGATGCAGAGATCCTAAGGAGAAGGGAGTAGTGTGAAAGCCAAACTGTTGCATGTGAAGCTGTACTTTGGTGGTGGATGTCTGTTTCCTGCCCATGCCACGTCCCAGGCCACTTGGGGAGAATGTCCTCTTTGAAAGCTAAAAGGACAGAAAGGCTGGAGTATGGTGTATGCTCTGATGTATGCTCTGATGTACTCCTGGTCATGCCTGCTGGGGTGTGGTCTCTGGCAGGGCTGCAGAACTGGCAAGATTTTGTCTGTCCTGCGGAGCCTTGTTTCTCCTCTGTCAGCACTGCCCAATTGTGCTGTGGGCAAGAGGCTGGGTTGGAGATGCTCTGCAGTGTTTGAGAGCAAAGCTGCTCTTCAGGCACATTTTGGAGGGTTTCTCGGGAATAAGTCCTCTCAGACCTGTTGGCACAAGCATTGATATTACAAGTGTGCAGTGGAATAAGCACAGTATGTTGTGATTGCATTTTTGAAGGCAGAATAGGAAATGAGTCATCATGGATTTCCACTCTAGCAACAGCTTCAATTTCAACTTTCAATTTGTCATTCTTTGTCTTCCTTCTACTCTTCTTTGCACTTTTCCTAATTATCAGCTGAGGGCAAAAAGTATCTCATTACTCAGGGAAAGGTTAGGCTAGGTTCAGTGCTTAGGTTCTGGACTAGACCTTTTATTTTGTTAGCATGATGATGATGTGTGTCCTCTGCTCCAGCAGTGGGACTTCCAGATGTGTCAGCAGGGTGGGGGGGCTTCCAGATGTGCACAGGGTGGGGAGGCAGCACATACTTCTGCATTCCCTGGTGGTCTTGTAGGTTTTTAAGTTTTTGGCAAGCTTTGGCAAAAAATTTGTGGTTGATTTGGGGTTTGAGGTTTTGTTGGGTTTTTTTGTTTGTTTGTTTCCTGGAGTAAAAACTGTAGCCAGATGTATGGGACAAAGCAATCTGCAGTGTTCATATTTCTGAATCAGTTATCAGCTTTGCTTTATGTATTAGATATGTTGTGAGGACCTGTGTTGCAGTGAAAGGGAAGAAGCACAATGATTTAAGCAGAATCATGTCTAGTTACTTCCAAATGAACAGACCAGGCAAAATGGCAGAACACTCATAAAGTACATGCCTTTTCTTTTTCCCCCCTGAAAAATCAGATTTTATAAAAATAAATGAGGACAGGTATTTTTTATTAGATAAAAGATGCTGCCAACTCTTATGTTAGAGGTTTTCCCTCTGCTATTTTTTTTCCCCTTTGAGAAAGAGAAAATTTAATTCAGTAACAGTTTGTTCCTGTATTTGCTGAACTCTGCGGTCTTTGGTATCCAGCGCTGTAGCAGATTGCACAATTCCTTTGTTGCCTGTGGCATGGCTTAATTGAAGGTACAAAAAGGAATTGTAGTGCTCTAATTAATGAATTTTAAATACGTCTTCCCATTTCAGCCATATGTTTTCCAGCACATAGGAAATTTTTCTGGTTTTCTTTTATATAAGCACACTGAATATTGTTTTTAAATCCACTGGAAGCTTCTCTGGAGGCTCAGTTCTGGCCACAGCTATGTGCAAATGGCAGTGGAGAAACCCAGACATGAGCCAACATGTTATCTGCCCCTTTGAACTGTCTTTGTAGTGCAAAGCTGGGATTACCTTTTTTGCCCTAATTCTTAATGTCTCAAGTTTACACACTGCCCACTGGGAAAAGGGGAAAGTTAAACCAATATGAAATCTGTGTGTATTTATATCTAAGTGCGCACACATGCACAGAGAATTTCAGGGGTTATATGTAACGTAGCTGACATAGTTGATGTGTCTCCTTTATTCTGTCAAGTGCTTAGTACACGTAGAAGCAAAATAAAAGATCAGCAGTGGTGTATTCCATCGAAAAAGAAGCTGGTGAGCATTAAGTGCCTGCTACAGAGCCCATGCTCAGCCAGGTACTTCAGTGTGGTCCTAACCTTATCTTTGTGTAATCCCACCAAGGCAGGGAGACTAGCAATGTGTTTAAATAGAGTAGGTGGAATAATTATTTTGCTTTTCAACATCTGTTTAAGGTTTTCAGGTATGGAATTAAAAAACAGAGAAAATATAGTTGTATTTGATTTAGCTTTCCTTATTTCTTTTTAATTAAACTTTCTGATGGCTTGAGGTGACCTTTCCATTCAGCAGGTTTGTTTTGTTTTGTTTTGTTTTTTCCACTGAGTGGGTCACATCTTGCCCTGCAGGTGCTGCATGGAGTGGTTGGGTTCTGCATGCAAAATGCATGAAAAGCTGGGGAAACCAAAAAGCTTAAAAACCTTAAGTCCAAATTACTTCATTTTTGTTCTTTATTTTAATTAAATGGATATTTTGCCTTTAGGACTTTTTTTTCCCTGTTGGGTGTTTTTCACAGCATCATGAAATGAATATCTACACTTCACCTGAACTTCTTCAGTTCAACCCTGTATCACTGTGGAAAACATTTTCTTGGCTTGTTCTGAGCAGTAGTCTGGTGACTGCTCAGAGTACAGAGGTTTCCTTATCATCATTGAGGCCCAGTCCTGAATCCTGTACTCAAATAGGGTAAATACCTAAGTCATAACCAGAAGAAAGTGCACTAAATAACAATGTACGATCAGGCCAGGTTAGCACTACAGGGAACACTTCCAGCCTGCTGTGTGGTTAAATCGTCTTTGTATGATGGGGATATTTTTAACCTGTTGTGGTCCTCCAGGTTACATACTGCCTCTGATTCTGCATATGACACCATTGGAGACTGTATGAATGCCTCTTCAGCTGATTGCTGCTGGTCCAGGCTTGCCACCACCAGGCTGGGTGATATAGGCACTCAGGAAGTTCCCGGCTCAGCTACGGCCTCTTAGCATATGTCATGGGGACTGGAAGCACAGGAGCAGCTGCTGTCCTGCCAGTGCTGGAGGGACCTCATGACTATGGGAGGAACAATAGGACCCTGCTTTGCCCACCATGTACCAGTAGGTACTCTCATCAGTGAGATGCCATGGCAGAAGCATCACTCTCCACAGTCTCTCTAGCAGGCATCAGCTACGAGGAGCTGAGCTTCTTTCACTTACCTGGATTTGTCCTTGTTCTGTCCTCAGTATGTTTCCCCAACCCAGTCTCCTTCTCTGCACCCTTTCCCTAACTTTGTAAAGACTATTACTGGGAATGGATTGGCTGCCAAAGTTTGGTTAGGGCTTTGGAGGTGTTGTGAGGGAGTTGAGGAGGACAGTGGCCTATAAGCTCAGAAGCCAGAAGAAGAAGGGAATATATTAGAAGAGTCATTCTGGTGTGCTTGGGATAGAATCACAGAATGCTTAGGGTTGGAAAGGATCTTAAGATCATCCACCCTCTCTACTGTGGGCAGGGACACCTCACACTAAACCATGTCACTCAAGGCTCTGTCCAACCTGGTCTTGAACACTGCCAGGGATGGAGCATTCACAACATCCTTGGGCAACCCATTCCAGTGCCTTGCCACCCTAACAGTAAAGAACTTATTCCTTATGTCTAACCTGAACTTCCCCTGTTTAAGTTTAAACCCATTATCCCTTGTCCTGTCACTACAGTCCCTAATGAAGAATCCCTCCCCAGCATCCTTAAAGACCCCCTTCAGATGCTGGAAGGCTGCTATGAGGTCTCCACGCAGCCTTCTGGTCTGCAGGCCGAACAGCCCCAACTTTCTCAGCCTGTCTTTCTACAGAAGGTGCTCCAGCCCCTGATCATCCTTGTGGCCCTCCTCAGGACAATGGGATGCATGTCTCAGGGGGACCCAGACAGAGACCAACAAGTGGGAAATGAACAGCTGCTGTTTGGATGCATGAGGCTCTCTGAGGAGCAGGTGAGAGGACCCTCACAGGCTGTGGTGTGGTGGCTAGCAAGGAGCTCACTGGTGGGGTCCTGTCTGCCTTGCAGCCATGATGTGGTTTTGGTGGCTAGATTTGGTAGCACCCGATGGATTGCCCATAGGTTTAACCACCTCAGCTTTGCCTTATATCTTGCTGCAGCACTGCCTCATTCTCAGCACTGGTGTTCCTACAATGCTGAGTTGTCTTGTGGTGTAGTTGTTTCTGCTGATGGTTGTGAAAAAAAAAAACACCTGAAAGGAGAAATGTTTTGCAGGCTGTTAATTATTTTCTTTAGTTATTACTGGTGTTGAAGATGGGGCTCTCTGGTCTGTTACCTCCTTCTTTTCAAGTCAGTGTGTTGCTAATGCCTAGATATAGCCACTGAAGAACTGTCATTAGTGGTTTGTTACTTATTTATTTGCTTTTTTTAATATAAGATCCCATTAATTGTGTCATCTTTTATTATATTAATAGAGCTAAGTTTAATTACTGTAACTTGATTTAAAGGAAAAAAATCTTCCTTGTAAAAATATGGTACAGTTATGTGGCACCAGTAAATCCATTTAATCTTTTTAATACAAAATACCATTTTCTCAGACATTCTCTTCTGCTTTTCTAGTAAGTCTAATCTCAGGTATAAGTTGCAGAAAATTTTAGTCAAAATTTCTATTACTTTGTAAGAATTCAGTTTACTGTTTTCAAGACTCATCGTCTTGCTAATTGTGTGCTGAAATATACTACTACTATACAGTATTATAAAGGATAGATATAAGAGGTACAGTGTGTAGAAGTAGTATGGCCTTTAATTTCTGATTGGAGGTAAACCTGCTAGTGAATAATGGAAAGAAATCTCTAATTGCTGTAAAAGACATCTGTATGTGCTCTCATAGCCAAAACAATTCAATTAGTTTCTACTGTTGTAGAAATAGTGTGTTTATTTTAGAATATGGTGAGAATTAAGTGGCAATCCTTAATGTTTCTGGGTAGGTGCTGATATAATATCAGCACAAAATATTGATCATCATGTCAAGAGAAATCCCTAGATGCTTATCTTTTAAGTATTGTATTAACTTCCAGTGGAAAATAATAAAAGTGTGCAACTATCTGGCAGTGTTTTTGGCAGGTATTTTCATTGCTTTGCTTTAGAGAGACATTAAAATAATCTATAACAAAAAAAAAAAAGATAATTAAAATCTGAATTTCTCTATCCCCTCCCCAGCCCTGCCACTGCATTTCCCTGCTCCTGGGCAGGAAGCTACAGGTGCTGTTTTCACAGAACTTGATGTCAAGACTGTTTTAAATGAAAGCACATTTATTTTTCTTACCGTTATTCAACACGCAGTAAGTTTGTTGGCTCGATCAGTTTCCGACTGGGCGAATATCCACAGTGTTTTTTGAAATAATTCACGGCTGACATCAGCCCTGAAGCCGTTCTTTCAGAGGCTCCCCAGAGAGCAGCCCGAGCTCTTGCTGGGATGCAGGGATGCAGGCTAAACCAAGGCTGTCTCCAGAGCTCAGTCCTCTCGTTTTGCATCATGGTTCATATGAAGCAGCCTGAAAAAAACCCCACCAGTCCCATAATGAGGCTTACTGTGTCCTCACTATCAGGAAAATAATAGTGTCTGTACTGGCAGAGTGTGCAGTACAGACATTCTGTTTACTGGTTTTATCAGCAAGTGGAGAATATATATGGCTCCTGAATTAAGTTTACATCCCAAATGCACTGACATTTGGCCAGCTAGATCTGGTGAAAAGATTTCATTTGTGTCTGGGAATATCTGTCAGATAGCATCTCTAGTATGCAGTGTTAAAATATTTCTAGTGAGGGGAGCTTTAGGTGTTGTTATAGTTGGTATCCTAGTGATACAAGTATAGATGCCATCACCCATGATTTCCAGATTTCTTATGATAAAGCATATAAAAATAAGCAGGCCAGCTGCTCATGTACTGCCAAAAGCTCACTTCTGTGTATTTGCCAAATACTGCATGTATACCTTATGATTTAGGTTAAGGTGCCTGCATAATTTGTGCCTGCAGCTGTTAGTGTTGGCTTCTAAAAGCTGTGAGCATTCAAAAAAAATACATAAATCCAAAGTTAATTAGTCAAGATCTAAAGTAATTCAGGTATGAAATATTTGTCTGGGGGCATGGATGTGAGGAAGTCACCAAAGCCAAGGGGAGGGGCAAATCAGATGGTTAGGTGTGAAGCATTATTTGACCTGTATTGAAATAAACCTGTCTTTAGCAGTGTTTTAAGCACGCTGTATGATTGCTTGTGTTCCTTCAGTCATTGCTGTTTGAAACTTTGAAGCCCTCTCTCTCTCTCAGTTTGCTTGTATATGAAGGGATGATAATACCCAATAGTCACTACTGAAGCATCAGCCAGTTGACCAGTGCTGCAGTTCTCCAGCAATGTGGCTTACATTTGTATGTGGTAGTACAAGGGGAGGTGTTCCCCCAAATAAATAGCATGTGTGATTTTTTTTGCAAACCGTTTGGGTCTAAAGTATAAAAGTTTTTGACAAGACCTGTTTGATTTCTTTGCAAAAATGCAGTTTGAAGTTGATGGTCCAATGACTAAGAAAAAAACTGTGGATACCGGTATCCAGGCTGTGACAGTAATTTCTTTCTTTAGCTCAGAGGTATGCACTGTTTGTGGTGTGTCCAGTGAGGTTGTCTTTGGGATGTTTTTTTTTGCTGCTGTCATGCAAGGGAGAGCTTGTTTTACTCGACATGGTAAACTTCAACTGGTAATAATTAAACTTCAGCTCTGTTAATTAGAATTTTACTGAGAGGCACAGGAGCAAGTAGGTTATAATCTGCAGAAATCATGTAAAATAACTTCTCTCACACCTTAGCAATTCCTCTGGCTCTGTTTAACTTCAAAGGTAGCCTTGTATGTAGGCTGTGAAACATTTGGCCCAGTACCAGCCATAACAACACAAAACTCTGTTAGTACATCCACTTCATGCTTTTGCCAAGATCCATCAAAACACTGAAATAACTTTGTGCACGTACTTCATAACCTCTTCCAGGCATTTCCCTGGATGTTATGCGATGAGAATTGCCAGATGTTATTACAAAACAATTTAAAAAGTATTTCACCACCTGTAACTCAACATTGAGGGTCAGTGTCCCAGAATCTGAGCATCTAAGATATGGCAATATAGAAGTTAAGCTTGTAGATAGTGTCCTGGTGAGTATTTTGTTACTATTGATCATGAGGCCTTCATTATTCAGTATAAGAGAGGGAGAGGATAATTACTGAATGAATTGAATGTTCTCTATATCAATTTCTCAGAATTTGGTAAGAGAAGTGAAAAAGTGTTTGGTTTTTTTTTTCTGTTACCAGCAGTGAAGTACCCTTATTTCTGTGGCTGACTGGGAAGCAGAAAGCAGCCATATATGGGATGAAATTCTGCAAAGAATGTGCAATAAATAGATAGTTCAGAAGAAGGCTCTGCAGGGTCTCATGAGCACAGCAGTCTGGGAGGGAGAAGAGTCTTTCCAGCTCAAGAAATAGTGCCACAGAACTTGTTTACTTAGTGTGGAGAGAAGACTAAGAGAAATAAGTTCTTAAAATAGTAAATTCTCCCTTTGTGAAACAGTTTAGCAGTAAAACTGTGGTCACAAAGGCATTACCTTTCTATTGGGAACTGGTGTTTGTTTTGGTAAAGTTTGGTTTAGGGGCAGGATGGTGGTTTTTTGTTACACATTTGGACCCCCTTTTGCCTGCTATTCTGGGTGTGGGGTGCACTTGATGGCATGTCAAAAGCAGCCTGTGCCAGCTTCCGGTTTGGCTTGCAGCAGCAGGCAGAGGTGGGCACTACACAACTGATGGCTTTTGAGAGCTGTTGAGATAATGTCTGTCTTATGCCAGGTTGGTAGGCAGCAAGAGCAAGGTGACAGAAGAACAAACGCCCCATGCACCCAGTGGCATGGGGCTGCTTGACACAGAGCCAGTGATGTTTGGGAGTTACTGCCAGGCCCAGAGGTCAGCTGCAAAACTGCAGCTTGCCCATTTTGCTCTCATTCTGTGCCCATGGAAATCTGGAACTGTGTGGGCTGACATGTCCAACCTTTGAGCTCTGAAATCTGAAAATGTTATTGAACATAGTGGCTGTGCTCCAGATGTGTTTTGCTTACAACAGCTGGAAGGAAAGACAGCTGCCTGAATAGAACAAGGGCACTAGTCAGGCAGCTTAGGACCCTGACTTTTGGAATGTGAGCATCAATAGCCCAGTTGAGAGTTGCCCAGGAAAATGCTACAAAATCTGGAAGGAGACCAGATTTTTCCAGTACATGTTTTGTCAGATTCTAGGGAAATCTAAATTCAGACTGGACGTAAGTACCCTGAACAACACTGATGTCCTTAAGAGTGTTTCAGGCAAAGGGAGAGGAAATGAGTTCTCTCCCACTCGCCTGTCTTGCGTACCATGTGGTCATTGTGAACGGATCATCATTATTTTTTTTGGCGGGGTCCCTCTGAGGATAATCCTGGCTTCCTCTCCTGTCACTTTCTAGAAACTGTACCCAAAAAAGCTACCAAATAGTGAGGGGGAGCTGCCATTTTCATAGGTCTTGGAGAGGTCTAAACGAGCCCTGATGACCTCCTGTTATAGTAGCTGTTACTGCTAAAAGAGATATTTAAATTTGCCTCATTACGCCCATTGTAGTTGTGGGTGGGCACAGGAAAAGGACATCCAATGGGAAGTAAGAAAATTAATGTGCTTTCAAAATCTTCTCTGTAGTTGTTTTTTTTCTTTTTAAATTAAAGTTTTTAGACAAAAATTGTCAAAGTTGTTTATGTAGGAATGTCTGTGTTAATAACTTCTAAA
The DNA here is from genome assembly GCF_033815535.1 of Pezoporus flaviventris. Taxonomy (NCBI): domain Eukaryota; kingdom Metazoa; phylum Chordata; class Aves; order Psittaciformes; family Psittacidae; genus Pezoporus; species Pezoporus flaviventris. The sequence goes on from NW_026892595.1 coordinate 17,032,999, forward strand.
ATCCATTTTTCAAATCTAGATCATCAACAAGGAGATTAATCCCTTTGTGAACAACTGGGAGGAAGAAGGACATTTCCCAGCACAACAAGTATTTAAAACCCTGGGACAGGCTGAATTCTTTGGTGTGGATAAGACAACAGGTAAGAGAATATGTAACTCCTGAGTATTGATATTGACCGTGATAGACTCCTTACATTATCTCAAATCACTTTTGCCCCTGATCAAAACATGGTTTGGAATTCAATGCAAAGTTTTCTTTTATTCCTCAGTCACAGGTGTACTGGTTACCAGCTGCACAAATGCAGAAAATAAAGTTGCTGAGTGCTCAAATCAATACTCTCCTAAATATAAGCATTAAAAACCTGTGTGCCTGTTAATTTAAAGTCAGCAAAGTGAATGTCACTTCAATTTTCAGCGTAGCATCTGTATAATGACTTTTCTTCTGCATCCATACACATATGGCATAATCTCAATCTTCATTAAAGAACCCCCAGTTTGAAGGCATTGAAAGTGCTGTAAGATTTGGCCTGTTATACTTCCTTATCTTGTAACCTCTGCATCATTGTCATGTATTGTGTCACCATTCAGAGGATGAGGCTTGTGTAGGTTTTAGGCCATTATATCCTAGACTGTCTTTAAAATACACTATTCTAGCCCACACAAGCAATAAAGAACAAAAAGCTGATGATACAACCAGCAAATTCAGAGAAAGTCTCATGTATACATACATACATTGGTGACAAATGTCAAGAAGCCCAGAGGAATAGGAGGTGTTTCTGCTCTTCAGCTGAAGTATTTATTTCCATAGGTTTGGGGTTTTTGTTTGTTTGGTTTATTTTATTTGTTTGTATGTAATGTAATATATATATTTTCAAATGCTACTGTTACATGTTCCTGATGGAATTCACTGGGTTCTCTCTCCATCCCCCCCCCGCCCCCCCCACTCCCCCAACACTTTTTTTAGTCTAAAAAGTCTAAAATCAAGTTTGCATAGGCAAACCTTTAGCAACTGTGGTGAATTCAGAGCATTCCCAAGTGACAATATTTGAAATGAACTGCAGATAATTGCCTATATGGAGCAGCTCACACAACCACACCACGTTGTTATGTTGCCAAGGGACAGGGTTTGAACTGTGGAACAAATTGCGTATTTTTACCACTTACTTTCAGAGGAAATGTTTCCTATTGAAACGAACTTTTGTATTCTTGTACATTCCAGCTTGGAAGGTTTTTTCCTATAGCTGTTCAGTTGTTGGAGCTCACAGAACTGTTTAGCTTTGATTCTCTGACAAAATCCAATTAAGTCTGAGCTGGTATTTCTTAACAAAAATGCTGACAGTTTGAGATTATACTTAAGATCTATTTAAAGGACAAATAGGATTAGTGGAGGGGGGAAGAAAGCCACCTCTACCTCTGCTATAATTGTTTGATAGGCGGATTTGAAAGTGTCTCAGTGGGGTCTGCTTCACTCTGCTGATATTTGTTTTGGTTATAATAATGGTGTGTCGCATTGCTGCCATATTACAGCCCTGTCTTCTTGGTATATTCTTCTCAGGACATGCAGAGGCCTTGCCTGGGGTAAGGTACCTCAGTGCTGATTATGCTGTGCATAAAGTGTTGTGGAGATGGGAACTTTGTATAGTGCTTACAAAATAGCTAGGACAAGAAATAACAAGTGAAATCTAGTCAAGAAAGGACTTGAAAGGACTTGCAAAGGCAAGGATGGGCACAGAAGTTGCATGCACTGAGTACACTTGTCACACTCATGATTAAGAATATTTTAGCTTTGGCACTTTTATCTAGCTGTTAATCTGAATTGTTGGGCCTCTGCAGCTGCATTTTATAAAAGCTAAAAAATCCCAACTTGCTGGATAAAATTCTCAGCAACAAATAGTCCATCTCAGTTCATCTTCTAGAGCAAAGTACCATTGCTTACAAAAAATGCATTAACTCCCTGGAAGATGCTGCCTTTGCAGCGTTCAGCTGTGTAACAGAATGTCACCAGATCCAGTGTTGCTCTGGTAATAGTGTAATACCATCAGGTACATCCTGAAAGACCTGAAACTTTATTGTGATGGTAAGTGAAATAATTGGATGTGTAACAGCATAATCTCAGCAGCTGGAATTCAGTAAAGCCTGAAATTCGGCATCTTCTAAATTAATACAAAATGCTTATACTTGCTGTATAGTGTGCATATGTAGTAATAATTACAAATGAAATTGAGATATACCTTTTATACTCTGCCCAGCCACTTCTGTTATTTAACTACTGTGTGCAGAGGAAGGGAGGTCTTAAGAGACTTAAGGAAGTCAGGAGCAGCGGGGAGTTTTGGAGGGATGTTGGGGGAGGCCTGGAGGAGAAAGGTTAAATTGTTTTGGAGAGAGCAATTGCGACACAGAACCATGTGAGTAATAACCTCCTGTACTTTCTCTTTCCAGCTCAAACCAAAATTATAATTATCATGTTGTATCCCTTCAAACCCAGATCCTAAAGCATTCTCTATATAGAAGACTGAATTTTTCAAGTTAATTCACTTTAGGAGCACCTGTTGTTTTGAAATGTGAGCTTTTCTGAATTTGTCTTCTAAGATCATTCTGTCGAGTACAGTTTTAGTTTGTTTTGGTTTCTGCCCCACCCCGTAGAATTAATTTTGAAGCTTTCTGGCTGAGCAGAAATGGGTCACAAACTTGTTTTGCTTAGATAGAAGGAAACATCTGTTGAATTTCAGATTTGTTGAAACTGGACTCTTTCCTGTGTAAACAGCATTCCCTTTATGAACAATGAGCTGCTTAATGGGAGTTAAGTTTTTTAAAAGAACATGCCTTACATGTGTCCCTTATCACTGGAAACTTTCTCTGTGTGGAGAACTGATTTGGAGCACTATTTGTATTGCAAAGGCTCCATCAGTTCCCACCATATGCAGTTATGGGCTACAATGTTGTCAAGGTTTTTCCTGTATATTTTTTCACAGTTGTTTACACTTGTAGTGACTATTTGCTGTAGTACAGTAGTTCAGGATGTTAGTTGGAGGGGTCATGTAAACACGACGGGCAAAGCCCAGCCGTGTAACCATAATTGGAGAATCCTTAAGATGATCAATGGATTTGCCATATGATATTGTCTGATCAGTCCTCTGCCAAAGAAAGATTATTCTGATCGAACCATTACTCTGCTCTGGTATTTTTTACACAACTTGAAAATAGTACATACACTGTTTTTTCTTTGGGGAAAAAGTTCTATTATGTTAGGAAATTCTTCCCACTAGTAAAATATATGCTGAAAAAATGACTATAATTTATGCATAAAAAGTGTCTTTTTGCTTTCTGCAAAATTTGTTTTACAGAATCACTCACTTCAGCCTCAAGTGTTTAGTTTTAGGGGGGAAACCCAACATCTTTATATACTTATTGTTCATTTATGTTTGCTGTGTGTTTCTCCTTAAATTCTAAAGTTTCTCAGCTATTGAGGTATTTATTGACAGTCCCAAAACTAAGGGCAAAAATACCATGGAAGGCAGCAAAAATATTTTAAGCAGTCATAGTAGCTGGAGATTGTCTGTTTTGCTAAGGGAAGTGGGCAAGACATATTCTTTGGAGTATTTTATGTGCAGATTAGATGATATAGTAGAGTAAAAGCTAAAAAGATCTATGCCATCATTTGTGATCTTATGGCTTATGACTCAAAGCCTTGGCTATTGCTAAATTTTAGGGCATTGCCAAAGATGCAGGCTCAAAATGTACCATTACGTACCTGCTTGGGCTGATGCAGGTGATTAAAAGTTGTTTTTATCAGCTGATGCAAAAGTACAGGAATCTTTCAGTAAAGGCTCAAGGAAAGCAAAGACGAGGGAAGGGAAAGGTTTGTAAGACGGCAGTGTAGGCTGTCCTGCATATTCACATGGCATCACCATGAGGCATGAGTGATGATGATGCCCACTCTGGCTATTTCTTTAGTGTTTTCTAAACACTACACAGACACTCCTGTAGGAATATTTAGCAGAATGTGTTAGCATGTAGAAATAATTATGACGGCTATGTCCAAATAGTACTGTTCATTTATTTCTGTCAAACACTAAACAGTGCACTTGCAGAAATATGTTCTTTAATATATCAGGAAAATCCATAAACTCCATGGTAGAACTTGTACATGGATAGGAGAGTACAGTTTTGTACTATCTCCTTCACCTACTGCTGGGATATATGCTGGTTACAGGACTGGAGGGAGTAATAATCGGTGCGTTCTTGTCACTTGAGACAGATAAGCATCTGATGACACAAAACAAAAGTTTCAGATGACTGATCACACTGCAACTGGAAAACAATGCAATATTTTTCCTTAAGGAAAGCCTGTTTGTTGCAACTGTCTGTGTTCAATGTGGGAATATATATATAGACTATTGTTTAAGGTTAATTTTGTTGTTTCTTCACAAGTATACATTTCTCTGGTCAGATGAGACCTTGTGAGAGTTTGGTAGTGGAGAGTCACTTAGAAAGAGTGTGTGGGGTTCATTGTTGTTTTTTTTTTTTTTTCTTTTTCCCTTTCTGTAATACGAAGCATTGTTGTTATATGAAATGAGTGAAAGAACTGGGAGGAGCAGTGAATTCTGTTACTAGAAATGCATTTGGTAGTTTAGGTGAAACAGGTTTATGGCCTTAGGATTGTAATTGAAATAAACTTTTTCAGGTGTATCTGAAGTTAAATAGAAGCTAAAGGGGATAAATAGAAGCTAAAATATAAAGAAATAAAATAATAGTTTTGCTCTAAAGTTTGTAAGAGAAGCCATTGTGTCATGTTTTCAGATACCAATGAACTGGTAAATCAGCACTCTGAAATATTTACCAACTATGAGGTATAGCTGTTCCACAATCAAATCCTTTTGATAAGCCTCTGAAAAACAATAGCTCAAAGTAAGTCCCTGCTTCATTTGAATCAAGTTGATGACAGGATTAGTAATGGATGGCAGGGGTTTGGAGACCTTGATCATGTAAGTATAAGAAATCTGACTTTCATAATTTGGTGTATTGGATTAAAATCTCAGGAAAACAGGCTTTTGTGTGTGTATATGTAGGTTCTGTGTGGCTGAGACTTGTTTTTTGCCTTTCCTTTTGTGAAATGCTGACAATTCGAATCTCATTTAGCATCTTGCAAACTCAGGATGAAATGCAATTGAAAATAGTAAGGGGGAGTCAATTTGCGGCATTTCACAGGTCATCAGATTATTTCTGATCAAACAAGGAAATAGATGCTTGAGTTCCTCTTTAGTTTTTTCTTGACTCTGTACGTGATTTGGAAATGGGCATGCTTCATTCTTCATGGCCAGTTAGGAATTACAGCAGTACCTCTGGGAATAGCTCGCTCAGCTATCAACAGCAGTTTTGTACAAACACCCAACAGAGGACAGATTTACTGAAGGACAGTGAGTCTTTGTGGAAGAGATAATCTTCCTTTAAATGTTTTGTTGATAGAGGGATCGGATTAGTTACTGGAATTCTGCTTTTGTACTTGAGATAAAGCAAATTCTCACACTTGGGACTTGTAATACAGGACACAGCAGTAAATCATACAGTTCAGGTATGCATATACTAATACCTTAGGGGCAGATGAAGAATTTCTGAAATCTGGTACAGGTAATTACAGCTAATGTCAAAATGGCATTGAGAGAGAAATTTAAAGTGCCTTTTTCCTGGAAGAAGTTAGTATACAACTGGGAACGTTATATACTCAGCTCAGTGGAGTTATATACGTTATATATGTAGCTCAGCTACGTATGTGCAGTTACGTGCTTGAACTCTTGACACACAGTTCTCACAGTTCTCATACCTGCCATGCCAAATTTGCTTCTGCATATCACAGGCTTTGCACAAACTGCCATATCCACATGTTGTCTTGAAGCTGACTAGGAGCACCTAGTCTGTATGTAAGAGACAGCTACAAGCAGTTGTCACCGTTCTGTCCCTGTTCTTCACAACGCACGGGGTTGCGCACCAGGTGGTGCAGGAGAGCCCATCCTTTTCTCTTGACTTGAGTTTAAGAATGCACCAATTTGAGTGCTTTGTATGAGGCTTCTTAATGAGGCTTCAAGGTTGAACAAAACAATGTGGATTCATATACCAGGTATGTATCTTCAGGGGACTGCAGTCCAGAAATGCAAATGGAAAAGCCAGGGTGGGAAAGCAAAGGTACAGCTGTGATGTTGGAAGGTCACACTGAAACAGAGTGTCAGTTTCCAGTATCCAAACTGTGGTTCTATCTAGTGCCTAACTAGTTCTGACATATTTTTTTTATATACTAATGCTTGAAGCTTCAGGACAGACAAATCTCACCATTGGTTAGAGTTTTGTCTTCTCCCTAATGCTGAAGTTGCAACAATAATAGTTTTGTTACTGCTATAAAAATATGAGAGGAGGACCTGCATACTGCTGAGAGGTCCAGGAGCCAGATCTAACCCGTAGAAGACAAATAATTTGACTAGTTGGCACTGAACTGGACCCAAAGCTTAGCATCATGATAAAACACAAGAAGCATTCGAAAGTGGTAGTAGTATCTTGTGATCGTTTATTTGGAGGTCAGCTTGTTTCAGAAGCTGTGTACTAAATGCTGTTAGACTGAATTGAATACTTCAATTAAGTTTTGTGACTTGTCTTTTCCTTTTGTGGAGTGTTCTTGTTTTTGTTTCCACCTGTTCCTGTGCTTCTGAAGGTCTCTGTATATAACTTTGGTTTGAATTTCCTTCAGTTTTGCAGAAAAACTGCTGTGTTGCGAAAAAAGTGGTGGTTTTAATAGGGCTTGAGACTTTATCAAGTAAGACGTACTGTTTGAGAAGTTTCTTCTAGAGAAGATGAGTTAATCTTTTATTTCTGCCTATTGAACATCAAGACTCTTGACAAACCATGGGCCAAGGAATGAGCTTATACTAAAATAACTTTGGTATTATGGGTCTCTGTAATTATACACAATTGTTTCTCAAGTCTCAAAAGTTTGATGCTAGATTTTTGACATCTGTCACATACCCAGAAGGAATGATAGGAAAGCTTTCTTAAAGGTATAAATGCTGCCTTTATGCTTTGAGATGTGTCAGTACGCCAAGTGTGGAGAGTGTAGAAACATTGTATTTATGCACATAGGCTTGATTCGCTTTCACCCACTCACATTTGCATTATTAACTGGTAGGAGTGAAGGCTGATTTATTTTCTGAGGCTGAAATGGGGAAAAATACTGTGAAACAGTAATTCTGAGGTTGACATGGGAAAAAGCCTCTGAAGAGCTGTCGGCTTGTGAATGCTTGCAGATCCCATAGGTCAATAACCAATTCACATACACTGAATGATGTCTGGCTTCAAGAGAGGATTAACAAGATTGCAGTTAAACTGTGGTGTTCCTAGGTGTTTCTATCCTCAACATATGAGCAAGATAAGAAGCTGATGTCTAGGCTGTGCAAACCTTAACATGCGAAGCTGAATAAGAAGAAATGAAAGGGGGGAAAAATGTATTTAGGTTCTGATCTAACATTTCTAATCCCTAGTGACCCAGTTCATGCAAAATCATAAGCATCATTAAGAAGCTAATCCCTTCAGGTCTTGCATAAGCCCTTAGTCACTCTGGCATCTGTAAGGAAGTTCAGAGGTCCCCATACCAGTGAAGTGCCTTTTCATAGAAGTAAAAAAACACGTTGTGCCCTTGCCCATAGCAGGGTGTTGCAACTAGATGATCTCTAAGGTCCCTTCCAACCCAGATCATTCTGTGATTTATCCCAGAAAGGGTGGCGGACAAAGGCATGGACCTTCGTGAATCTGTGTATGACAGGCAACTTGCTTACAAGTAAAGTAATGCACACAACACATAATAACTTCATATGCTACATGGCAATAAGATGTCTGGGAAGGGTAGCAATATAAGGAATTTTCATTTAGAACAGAAATTGCAATGTTTTTAATCATGCTGTGTTGTGTGGAATACGTATCATCATTTCACAACAAACCTGGAAGTTAACCGCATCTAGTTATTGTAACATGGAGCTTACATTTATACTGCTTTTAGGTCTACTTTAATTTAATTTTTTACCCTCATGTAATACTGATATGCACATCAGAGACTGTGTGATGTCCTCTAGTAAGTGGAGTAGTTGTGGCTTTGAACTGATTGTCACTTGGTGTTGGGTACTCTTCAGGTTTTTTTTCTTATGTAATCTGTAATGTCTGAGGAGAACAACGCAAATGTTGTTTCTGCAAACATAGCATAGAAAGGACACTGATAAGATGTGATGAATTGATAGCTATTTTTCTTAGAATTGTGGATAAAAACAAAAGAAATTATTTGATTTGTGCTCAAATTTTTCAGATTTCCCTTTTTTGTGCATGTTGCCTTGTGAACAAAAAGGAATATAGGCAAATCTGTCTTTTTGAAGCTGCTGAGGGATTAGTTTGTTTATTTGTTGGTTTTTTTTGTGTGATGGCTTTTTTTCTTTAAATCCTGGTAAAATGCTCTCTCTGCAGACTAGCATCAACATGCTGGAAGTTTAATGTTGTAGTCTTAATGGGTTTTGTTTATTTGGTCTCCTATGTGTAAATGATGAAAACGTCATCTTAAGTGGAAACACATACAGTTAACATTCAGGGCAAACTAGATCAGGTGTCAGTGTAATCTCCAGGGGGAATGGTTGCACAATGCAATGTAAAAATGAAGGATGGGAAAATAGCAAAACCCCAAGGCTCTGTGAAACAGTACCAGTTAGTGGGGAAGGAGCACTGATCAGGACTGGTGGTGGATTAGGTGTGCTGGGCAGAGTCTGTGGCAGTCTTGCCTCTGCAGTATGGTGCCAGTGAATCTCAGCTGTCTGAGAGATTTTGCAGCTGACTTTGTTGGTGGAGACGCTGGGAGAAGGTGCAGCAGGTGTTTATTGGGGCAGAGGTTGAGGAGTGGGCATGGGATAACGGGTTTCAGGAGGAAATGAGGAAGAAGCCATAAAATGGTGTGAAGATTAGTTTAGCACCTGTATTCCAGGCATGTTTGGTTTTGTGCTGTCACTTTGAAGTCATGATCATCTGCAGGCAGTACAGCTTCACCCTGTTTGAAGAGAACAAAAACTAGGAAAAACGCATGTCATTGGGAAAAAAGGTATTATGAAAAGGAAGGCTGAATTAAAACTTTTAAAAATTATCTTCCCTTTGTCCACTCAAGAAACCCTTTAAATTAAATTTTTAGGTGTTTTTTGAGGTTTTTTGTTCTGGTGGGTTGTTTTTTGTTTGTTTTTTTTTTTTTGTGTGTGTGTGGTGGGGATTTTTTTTGGGAGGGGATTGCTTTTTTAACTGCATAGAATTGTTAAAAAATATCTGTTTAAGTATTTGAAGTTTTGGCTAACTGTGAAGGACAGTATGATAAGGGAAGTGTTCTTCCAAACACCAGAATTGTTAATACACTGAAGTTGAATACCACTTTTCTGTTTTAGAGAATCCATTTTGAAACCAAAATTCCATGTCAGGTTTGGCTGTTTTTTTTTTTTGTTGTTGTTGTTGTTTTGTTTTTTTTTTTTCTCTTTATTTTGCTTTTCTTTGTTTTTCAAGTAGATGCAGGAGACCATTTGTTTGTCCCGAAGTATTTCTGGCAGGACTATGGCATTTGCTGAAGAACATGCCTGTTTGTTACCTTTCTGCCTTTTCTGGGGCAGTCTGGACAAGCTGGTTTCTCAGTCATCTCTAGTGCAATAGCTGTTGTTTCCTATGAGAGCACAAACCAGCTCTGTGGTCTTGTCTGCTCTGGGAAATGTCATCAGTGCTGGGAAGTGGGAGCCAGGAGCACAGCATGGTTCTGGAGGAGGGCAGGGACTTTTTTTGCACAGGACCTTTGAAACACCGTGGCCTGTGTTTGTGCACTCTCCTTGAGCCTGTGAGGTTGTCGGAAAATGTGCACTTGCCCAAAACCTCAAGCATTTACAAATTAGCTTTACTTGTACAGATGAATGGGGAAGCAAAGGGTGGAATTAATGGAAAATTTCCTTGAATGAATGTCACAGGGGCAAGTGATTTTTTGTTTTGTTTTGTTTTTTTTTTCCCCCTGGCATCGTTAAATGGTTTAAAACTCTCTGAAGGCGACTTTAGTCAGCGTTTCTTTTGCTTCCTTTTCTATATGTCACAGGAAATGGACGAGACTGTTATGCTCACCCTCGCTTTATTATTCAAAAACTGGGGTCTCTCAGAGGAGTGGATCAGTGAGTTATAAGCCTGCTATAAGGAATTATCTTTTTTCCCTTTTCTTTTTACATTATGTATAACCTATGAAACTCAGCCTACAGAAAACACAAGGAGCAAAGTTTAATAAGAATCCATAAGCTGTTACATACCTTTATAGATGCTGGACCATCCACAGTTACTTCAGGGAGAGGAGTTGTGTTTCTGATCATTTAACTACTGAGTCAGCTGGTGGATACACCATTTCACGCTTTCTTATACTTTATGGCCACCACTGATACCCCCTCCGAATAGCACACCTAGCACTGCTTTTTAAGTCTGGCGTGGATAACATAGCATGTTTGTGGATAGTAGCAAGTAGGTGGATCAGAGCTTTAGTTCCAGGAAGAGGTTGTAGTTTTATGCCAGAAATCTAAACTGTACCTCATGACTTTAGCAGCCCTCTGGGCTGAGATGTGGTTGAGGGTGTTGGTCATGTCAACCTGCTTGAGAGCAGAGTTCAGCCTTTGGTTATGGCAGATGCTGCTCAAGGGTGGTTTGTGCTCCTCTGGATGGAGTTCAGTGCTTCACTGAGGGCAATGTTCAGGCCTGGTGCTTTGATTGGACAGCAGGAGTACCACTGTGTAGTTGGGGAGGCTGGCATAGGGTCTGAAGAGCTCTGGAAGAAAGTTCAGTTTATTTTGATTGAAACATTTCTCTCTACCTATTGACCCGTGGAGGGGCTTTGCAGCTGTAGAACTATGATAGAAAGGGCTGAGTGCTCTTACCCGCTTGAGAGCTCTATGGTGAGTCCTGTCTGAAGCTGAGCTCATGCGGACACCCTGTCAGAGCACTCTTCACATGCTGATTGAGCACTAGAGGGAAGATTATATCAGACTGCAGCCAGCTGGTCCAGAATTGCTAGAGATTCAGGTGGAGCATGGCAGAGCTAGGGCTTATGTGGGAAGAAGATAATTTGCTGGGAAACTACTTTTAGCAGGAGAAGATTCACTCCAGGCTCAGTTTTGCCAGGAATAAAAAGCTCAAGTAATAAAAAAAACAACCCCCCCCCAGAAAGCCAACACCCTTCCTCCGCCCCCCCCCCCCCAAAAAAAAAAACCAAAACAAAACCCAAAACCCACCCAAAACAACAAACACAAAAAATCAACAATAAAACCCCCCACAGTGGACAATTTGGCTTTTTTAGGATACTTCCACAGCCCAAGAGAGGAAGCTTTTAATTTTTCCACTTCCCTCCATGTATTGGGATGGTTGTGATCCCATTTTTTATGGGTCATTACCATCCATGTTTTCTAAATCTTAACAGTTGTTTTCAGGCACCTCTGTCTGCTCATGTTTTCCCACTGAGCCTCTTAACTCCTTCTTCCTCTCTTAAGAGGATTCAGGTGGATCCTTGGGTTACTTCTCTAACAAATCCTATTTGCCATTTCTTCTTTTTTAACTTACTTTGGAAGGACTGAGGATAAAATTATTTTGTGATAAACTAATGAAATTCTGGGTGTAAGAGGAGGGAAATCTTTTATGGCCAGATATTCTTGGCATTACTAAAGACCTTAAGGTCCTGAAGGCTGAGAAAATTGAGGCTTTTTTTATTATCTACTTGCAGCGGATTTATTCTTCAAAGCCAGTGCCATTTAAGAGAAATTTAGACAGAGGGACTTTTCTTTGTAGGGAAATTTATTAAAGATTAAATTGAATATTTTTATCTTGAGCTGGTAACATGCTATGTTTCCTTTACCTGGTCTTTAGTTTGTTCTTGCTCAATAACCTTTCCAGGAGTTTTAATTTGGAAGAGAAATAGAACATCTTACTCTTTGGGCATTCTAATAGGCATTTGCTTTCCAAGTCTTTCTTCTCATAGCTGTGCAGTTCAGCCTAAATCCTGCTATCATGGAAAACTAACCAAAATGAAAGTTTCTGAGTCCATTTTACTAGCTTTTTGGGCTTTGTTTTAGGTAGAATACTGAGGATTTTCACCCCTTTTCTTCTGAAGGAAGCAGCACAGGAGCAATTTGCTCTTCTGTAGCTGATGGGAAGACGCTGTTAGCTGAGCTTGTCACTTGCAGCGAGTCAGGAAATTCTTTCCAGTGTGTCCAGATGCTTCCTGTGCACAAGGCTGGTGTCATACTTGGCACATTATTAAAAAAAATAAAAAATCATCACGCTCAGACTGCTTTTGATTTTGCTTTTATCTGGGTCCTTTGGCACCACGGAGGGAGGACAGCCATGGCGGCTGGACATTGAGACTGTGCTTGGGGTTGTTTGGAAGAACAAAAAGGAACTGTGCAAAATGTAATCATTTGGGGGTTTTTAGCTGTTGAAAGCCTCCCTTGGCTTTCTTCTCCATGACACCTGTATGCTGTCTTCCTTGCAGTAACAGACTAATTCATATGCTGCACATGTCATGTTCTGCACTACTAAAAAATAGTTATGGCAGCTGATGTTTGTAGCATTTAGTGCTGCATTTCAAAAGAGATGATGTTGGCTTCTTTGTATTCTGTGGGGAACATGAGCTGACCACGTTACATTCTCTGACCCCTTTGTAGATTGTATTATTCTCTTTACATGCCTCTGCATGGGAAAAGTTGTGTAAACTGTATGTCCTGGTTGTGCTTGTAAAACCTGTAGGCTGGTGAATCTGTAAGAGAAATGATCATGAATTTGCTGCCTTTGGACAGGTCTCTCCTGAACTTCCAGTCACCATGCTAATGAGACATCTGGATAAACTAGATTCTCTCAAGAGTAAAAGCAGTTTCCTATGTTTTCTCCTTACCTTCTTTCAAACACAGTGGTGGGAATCTCATCCTCTGTCTCTGCCCAAGTCGTAGCTCCATGTCATAAAGTCCGATAGTCCCAGAGGAGGACATGGAGAGAGGAGAATAACAAGGAAACAAAGGGGGAACATTCTTCGAGTAAGAATCATTTTAACAGGAAACATTTTGCTTCTTCCGGTAGACTTTCTTTGTAACTGTTTTCAAGATGCTAATTTAATTTCAGGTTTGTATTTATTTTTTGGAACCGAGAATCCAGTTTCTTCTCTCCAAGAAGAGAGGTATGTATTTTGGTCTTTGAAAACTGTCTGGTATTGCTTACCATCAACTTTGAGTCACCAGCAGATCTCCAATATACAAAAGAGGTGTTATGAGTTCTGCTGGGTGGTACTTTTAAAACTGAAGGAACCCTTAGTTTTGGAGATGCCCACTGAACATGCTTATGCAAACTGGTGCGCAGAAGAACTGACCTGGGCCATAGGCTCACTGCACTGGGTAACCCCCAAGTGACTCCAAAGATTTCAAAGTTGCATATGTCTGCAATAGATCAAAGTCTGGCCACTACATGGTTTCTATGGTGCTGCCCACTAAGTTAGGGAAAGGAGGGAAAATGTCAGTTTTCTGTTTGGAGACAAGAGAAACAAAGTGGAATGAAAAGAACTGGACTTTCCCTGAGGATATTGTTCAAGCAGTTTAGCTATCTGAAATGTAATTCTCTATACTTGCATGTTTTATAACACCTTCCAACTCTGGTCTGCTAAAGCTTTAACAGGTTTTAATTGCTTCCAGGTTTAGGACAAGTGACTTTAAAACAGTCTGAGATTCCAAAACTAAAAATACATGATTATGGATGTTGGAGATTTTTACCATCGTAGTGACTGTTATCTAGATCTGTAGCATAGTGTGGTTTCTGCATAGCATGGAGCAAAGTGGGAAGTGTGGAGAAGGGGGGACGTGCAATGTTGTACCTTGTGTCTGCATGATGTGGAATCAGGAAGCAGCATCAGGTTTCTGTCATATGTCCAAGCTGCTTGTGGCTCATGCTGTGTACTATGGATGCAGCTGTCTTGAATGAATTTAAAATCTTTTGCCTGGGTTTGGGTAGATTTGTGTTTGTCCCTTGGTGTGCTGTGGATTGTCTTCCACTGATGGATTTAGTGAGGAGAAACTGGGTAGAGAGTGGGTATGTTGACATGGCTGGTAGTTTTGAGGGATGAAACTGCCCCCTTGCCTGCCAGTCCAATGAGAGCTGTAGCAAGCTCAACTGTAGTGAAAGCTGGTCTTTCCCAGCAGAAACTTTTGGTGTCCTGATGTGGAGATGAAGCAGCACATGTGAAGGGTGGTGATCTCTAGGCTGCTATATCCCATTTGCTGTCTCTTGAATGAAGACAGTGATAGTGCTTAATGGAAAAAATTAGTTGATATTTTAAAATAATTTTCCTTTCAGTATTTTATTGATTCAAGGGGTAGTAGTGAGCTGTGTTCTGTAAATGACTCCACATGCTGAATGATCTCATTTTCCACGTGGGAGTGCAGAATAACATTCAGAAACACAAAAGATTGCATGAAAAGGTGGCTTTAATTATACAAAATTACTATCAGAAGGCAGATTATTATACAGAACATTCTTTTTGACATTGTGAAACAGCTCTTAATTTAATATTAAGTTTAACCTGACAACACTCAGAAATAACCACAAAGCTCTGCAGTTTAATTTCTGGCAAGGGAATATCCTTAAAGGTAGTTATTGAAGCATGTTAACAAGTTTTTTTTTTGGGGGGGGGAAGGAATTTAAATATAAGTTCTACTGAATAATAATAAAATGTTTATTGAAATCAGTGATTTTTGGCCATAACAGAGCTCAGTGAGAAATAACAAAATGGAACAATACCCAAGTTGTTCTCTGAGTCCCAGATATCTACTACCTATAAAGCATGAGAGCACCCCTGAAGAAAACAACTTGGGGATACTGGTGGATGAAAAACTGGACATAAGCTGACAATGTGCACTCACAGCTCAGAAAGCAAACTGTATCCTGGGCTGCATCAAAAGAAGCGTGACCAGCAGGTTGAAGGTCCTGCCCCTCTACTCTGCTCTTGTGAGGCAGAGTACGGCAGTACTGCATCCATCTCTGGGGTCCCCAGCATAAGGACAACATGGACCTGTTCAAGCAAATCCAGAGGAGGGCCAAGAAGATTATCAGAGGGTTGGAGCACCTCTCCTATGAAGACAGGCTGAGAGCATTTGCATTGTTAAGCCCAGAGAAGACAAGGCTCAGGGGAGAACTTTTTGCAGCCTTTCAATATTTAAAGGGGGCTTATAAGAAAGGTGAACCCTTTAGTAGGGCCTGTAGTGATGGGACAATAGGTGATGGTGTAAATTACAGGAGGGTAAATTTAGATTAGATGTAAGGTAGAAATGTTTTGCGATCGGGGTGGTGAGACACTGTCACAGGTTCCCAGAGAAGTTGTGGATGCCCCATCACTGGAAGTGTTCAAGGCCGGGTTGGATGGAGCTTTGGGTAACCTGGTCTAGTGGAAGATGTCCCTGCTTATTGCAGGGGTTGGAACTAAATGAACTAAATGACCTTTAAAGGTCCCTTCCAACCCAAACCATTCTGTGATTCTACATTGTTAACATCATGAGTGCGCAAGCGCAAACATGAAAGTCTGCAAAAAAAAGACAGATTAACATTTAGTTGATGTATTAGAGGAAAATTAATACAGCAAATAAGAGGAGAAATCAAAACAGTGTAGCTAGCAGGCACCAATTTGTCTGTGACCACAGTTACAAAATGTTCAGTAAAGCAGAGAGTGGTGAGGTAAGGCTCATGTTTTGCAATTATCCTAGGCTTCAGAGCTGCACAAGCTCTTACATGATTCCTTTTTATCTCTGTTTATGCCAGAGGAATGCTGGCCTATTTTAAAAGGAAAAACAAACCAAAACCAACACAAGAGCTACACTTACAGGGTTATAAAAGTGGGATGGAAATTCCCACATGGTCATAATTACTTTTGCTTGTGTCTGGTGACCACCACTATAAACAGGGCCTGTGATGGTGGGTGGTTGGTGGGAGCTCAACGCTGGTCTGAGACACCTGCCAGGAGGTGGCTTCACATCTGAGACCTGAGATGCAGAGCAGGCAAAGATAGTCTGGAGCAAAGCCAGGAACTGGACCCTAATTTTAATGGTGTGAATAGATGAGATGAATGTGGGAGATTCCTGACCAGGATGGTTTGTGTTTGCTCTCAGAAAATCTTGAGGGAATTACTGTAGTCCAAGGCTTGAAAGACCCAAGCAGATTAACTTTGCAGAGAGTGCTTACTACTCTGCTTCCCCTTCCCCTCTCCATTTTTGTCTGTGATGTTTTTCAGCCAAGTGAAAGTGTTAATTTTAGAAATACAGGGAATGTTTTAAAAGCATATTAGGAAATGTTCTTGCTGCTCACACATCAGGCTGTGAAATCAATTGGCTAGGGTGTTTTTATTGCAGCTGAACCTGGAGAATCTGAAGGATACCACAAATGTGTTTTTAATGTGTTGTCAGCTGCAATTTTACTTCTAAGTAATAAATTGCAACCAATCAGAGCATCAGTTAGGGGAAAAAATAGCTCAGTGCTATGGAATCATTTTAAAGTGCAGGGCCAGATGAAAACATCCATGTTCAACATAGGTTTTGAACTTCATATTTATGAATCAAAACACTCCTTTATTATTTTTTGTGAGATGTGTGTTGCAACCTGCTCTGCAAAGGAACAAACTCAAGGGATTATAGGTAAGCTTGTTTTCAGGATGATACTCTGTGGAGACCATATGTCATCTTTTGTGTCTTATTCTTGCAACAGTGCTTTACACACTCAGGCAACTGGCTAAAACTTGTGTGTCAATGGAATAAAGTGTCCCTGTTGCTTACCTGTGATTTTTTTACTGCTTAGGGGCAAATATTGCCTGTCTTCAACTGCTGTGCAAGATAAGGTTTGAATGTTAGGTATTGTCTCTTTTCCTATCAAACATCAACGAGAGTTGGGCATGTGTTTGCAATTTCAGTTTTTTTAAAGATTGAGATTGTAATGAGAAAAGGGAATCAGTGTGATAAATATGCTTCCTCTGTTTACTTTCTTCAAGCATCTTTCTTTGTTGGTTCCTAACGAAACTTTCAAGCTGCGTTGAAGCCTGTAACCAGGTCAGTCAGTCTGCCCTAAGTGTTCAACTACAGCAGATCACTCCTGCCTCCTGTCCAATTCAACTGGAGCAATGCAGAGCAAGGAGAAGAAGAGATAGATGACGAGTCCTGCTTGCAGGGATTTTAAAGGCAGCATTCTCACTAACTTTAATAAGCCCTGGATTAAAGGGCAGGAAATATCTCCTGCAACTTCCATGTAACCAAGGGAAGCTCCCTGAGCCACCTGTAAATGTGACAACTATGGGAATGGGCACATGTTGCAATACCCCTGTCTTGTCCAGAACAGCTTTTAAAGTTTGGGCAGAGGTTTAACCATGATGAAATAATTATGCTGCCTGTGCTGCAGTGGTGGTCTTTGGAAGCAAGCAAGGCACTGAAAGCTGTTGTTATGAACCTATGATGTGTTTTCAGTTGGCTTTATATATAAATATATATATAAAAGGCTCTTACATTATTGAGTGCTTTGTTTTCTTTAAACTGTCCATACTTTTGGATGTTACCAAGCTAGCCAGATAACTCAAGGTCCCGAAGATAATCAGCTCCTGCGTGTCTGAGAAAGCCATTAATGGGTAAGAGGAGTGAGACAAGAACAAGTGCCACCACATGGAGGTGTGAGCTGAAATCATCTGCTCCCTTGGCTTATTGGCTGCCTTGATACCAGCTAAGGCAGCCATTTTTCAAGCTACTTGCCCTGTGTGCTGCCTCTTGCCCGTCTGCTGCATGGGGGCATAGAGGGGGGAGCTGGTGGTGCAAAGCCCTGGGGAGCACAGGACAGTGGGAGCAGAGCATCTGAAGCTCTGCTTTTTGGACAGGATTTTCCTTGACATGATGGCAAAAGATACCACAATTTTATTCTTCTTCCCTTGTTGGATTGCCATGCAGAGTAGTGATCATCACTGATGCCATAAATATTTATAGAAACAAAATTCCATCCTGTCTTCCACTTTCACTGATGGCTTTTTTTCATCCTCACTGTTTCTCTGCTTATTGTCAAATGATTCATTTTTTGTCATATGTACTCCTTACTCTATGCTTGTGGGCTACTGTAATATTGCATATATTCAGGTTATTGTGAGAATTATTGTGCTAGTTTTGGAGGAGTGCTTTTTTACTGTGTATTGTGCACACTAGCAATGTTTCTGTATTGCTTTGAGATGGTATGTTAACTGTTGTCAAAACTGTTTTTTTTCCTACATTAGTTACACATCAGTGGAGCTTTTTTTGATATTTTAAAAATGTTTCACTGGTTTATTTTTTCTAAGGATAACTTTATAAAGGCATTTTCAGTAGCTGTGCTTTACATATTCATGCTCTTATGCATATTTTACAGAGCCTTAATATGCTAAAAAAAAAAAATTGGGGGTCAAGCAGAAGCTCATACATCCAATTAATGTGTTCTAGTAAATGGCCTTAAATCCTTTGTGCATTGGGAGTGGGGCACAGAAAAACCTCTCTTGATGCATATTTCCACTTATTACCTCAATATTTAATTAGTATGGCTTAGTAATTCTCTAAGTTTTTTAAAGATTTAATTTGAAACTAATTGGACTAATATACTGACTGTTAATTACTTGGACCTGCAGATGTAGAAACAGTAGGAAGTAGGTGCCTATGAAGACACTAGGTGTGGTTCTAGGTCAAGACTGAAGCTCAGGTGTGGCTGAGTAGACTTAAACTAAAAGGGGAGATTCAGGCTGGACATGAGGAAGAAATTTTTTGCAATGAGGGTGGTAAAATACTGGAACAGGTTGCCCAGAGAGGTGGTCAATGCACTGTCCCTGGAGACATTCAAGGATGTGGTCCTGGGCAACCTGATCTAGTTGAAGATGCCCCTGCTCATTGCAGGATAGTTGGACTAACGACCTTTGAAGGTCCCTTTCAACCCAAGCTATTCTATGAAATGTCCTCAGCTTTCTCTGTACCTCTTTTTGCCATCTGCAGAGAGGGAGGAGGTGAGTGGCAGTAAGCCCTAAGCAGGGGCTGTAATGTAAGTTAATAGTGGCAAGACATGTTGCTGATGTGCATACGTGCATACCCTTTGTATACACATGTGTGCATTTTATTATACATATATGTGTGTGTATGTGTATGTGAAGACACATCATAGAATGTCTCAGATTGGGAAGGTCTCATAAAGATCATTGAATCGAACTCCCTGCCCTTCGCAGGACTACCTGAAATGAAACCATGTGACTAAGAGCATCATTAAGATGTACATGATGTACATATATTTTCCAGGCTCTAAAGAAGTATTAATAAACTATTTCTATTTTGCAATAAGTTTTAAAGGGCAAAACAATTGCATTGCTTGTGGAATACAATGTTTTCTCGGAGGCCCTTTCCTAATTGGGTTTATGGGTATAGGTGGTCTCTGGGGGAGGCCTTATTTCTTAGAGGATCAGTGTGCTTTTTCTTTGGCTAGTTGGAGATGCTTATTTGTTAATCAGCAAGGTAAATTTCAGTGAAGCATAAAAAAACTCTTAAGTTTTGCATTCTTGCTACTGAACAGATGGACGTTAGTGTAAATTTGCAATAAATGTGCCATACTGAAATTTGAAAATTTGCCAGTGTGATTGAAGTGAGGAAGCCTGCTCATGCTTCATAACTCCTGCAGTTTTGCGTAAGGATTTCTTAAGCAATCTCAAATTATCATGAACAACATACACCTGAGTCTCCCTGTCAATTCAGAAAAGATGTGGAGGTTCAGAGCTCACTCTTAGAAACATAAAAAGTCAAAATTGTGGTGGGGTTTGTGGTTTTATGGTTTGTGTTTAGTTTTGGGATTTTATTTATTTATTTATTACATTTTCTAAAACAATGCTGTCCATTGTTTTTTTTGCTGATAGCTTGGTTTTCACTGTGACTTCAGTCCAAGGTCTTCATCTTGCTGAGTGGCTAGACATGACTTGTTAGCAGTGGATTTGCAGGCAGAGCAGCACTGCTGCTGCATGCTGCACAAATCTTTCCTGGCTAGCTGTTCTCCCATGTGTCTGCAGCTCTGCAGGGGAACAAAAGGTATGGATTGCAGAGCAGAGAGCCTGCTGCCTGAGGAACTGCTCTGCCCCTGGGGGGTCTGGTCATGCAGTGATACGGGGATTAGGCTTTTCTGTCATTTTGTTCCAATGGCAGCATGAACCCAACTTCTGCCTTATTAAAACCAGTACATTGGTAACTGCGATGGGAAAATATTAGCAAGGCTCTTTTTCTGTGAGTCTACAATTTCCCCTGATGTGGTGGCAACACATATTTCCAAACAAATTACTATTTGGAGGAGTGCCCTGCTTTTCAGAGACCCTCTCCTGCTGTAAATTGCAATAATGCAGTGTGAGGGTTTGCTCTTCACACTGACATCAAAACTGTGGCTGCTTTCACACTCGTCTGTCAACCTCCTTGCAGCAGCTGGAGACTGAGTGACTTGAGTCTGTAGTAAGGAGGGTGACTGCAGTTTCTGTCACCCTTCATATTTAGAAAAAGGAACAGTAAGATTTCTTTCTTGTGGTAAAATTGGCATTGCATACATCAGCTGCTCCAAATCCAGAATACCGATTGAGGATATTCTTAAATGAGGTGTCTTTTGTTTGACTGTCTATAGTTAATACAGTATTTTAATAAACCATCTTTCTGTCAGCAAGAGACGCATCTTTGAAAGCTGTTTGTTTGACTCTTGGAATAACTTTGCTGTGGTGCTGGACTGCTGCTGCTAGTGGAAGACCTAAGTTCAGTAAGTAGCACTGAACTGTGTTCTGCTGTCAGAAGCTTGCAGTTATCCTTTATGTAAATGTAAGCAAAATTTGATCCCTTCTTTATTTTAAGATGTTTTCTTTCTTTTCTTTGCTACAAGGCTGCTTTCTGCATCTGTTTACCACAAATGTTGCAAGAGTCATCATTGTAATTACTAGAGAGAGCTCAAAAATGAGGGAATTGACTTTTCCTGTGTTTCAGGGAGTATTCATCTACAACTCTTTGCCCAAACCTGAAATTATCTGCGTATTTTACTAACACTGAAGGATGGATTTGGAGTGGTAGCTCTTAGCTAGGCATGTCTTGACCTGAAAGTTTTGGCAAGCTAATCAGTTCAAGGAAGAAACAAAGAATGCTCAAAGGATTGATTTGTAGGAGCAATTAAAGAGTTCAGTAGTTGAGCTGGGGAGTGGTTAAAGGCATGTGATTATAATGTATGCGTCAGGCATAAACAAGGAAGGAGGAGCTGTTTAGGACAATGAATGAAAAGGGGAAATACAGCCTGAAAAACTACCAGCAGATAAAATGGTGAGAGTTATCACCAAAAACTGGAAAACTTACTGCTGGAGGCCTACCAGTTGTATTTAATGGGCAGGAGAAGGCATGCAGCTGGGACTCACTCTTCTGGAACTCATGAGATTCTTTAGTTTCAGATTTAGTGTCAAGTAGGGGACTGCTTGAGCATGTCATCTGACTCCAGGTTTAATATGAGTAATTAAGTTCCATGCGGTAATCAACTGTTCAAATCCAATACATGTGGATAAATTAGGTAAGTAGGTTTCAGCCTGTGGCCTATGGCTCTCTGAAGGATATTTTCAAGATGAATGCAAAAAGTTAAGGAGGACAGCAAACTTCTTGTCAGTAGGCTCAGATATTTGCTGTAAAAAATTATGTCCCTGAAGGTGGGAAAAAGGCCAACAAAACAAAAGAAATAATTAAGATATTGCGTACATCTGTATGTGCTTTAAAAGACATCAGATTTTAATTTTTATAGAGGAACGGGCAGCACGCTACTTGGCAGGAGTTTTATAACAATTTGTTATACTCCCGGTTTAAAATCTGTCTTGTTTCAAGACTCAGTTTTGCTATTTTCAGCTTCTGACTGTTGGCTCATGTATTACCTACCTTCTCGGTTATCATTGTTTTGGTGACAGCAGGGAGACCAAAAGCTACTGTAAATGTATCAAAAAGTAGCATACCAATATAAGTTAATTAACAAATATTTGAAGGGGTAACATCTCTATCAGATTTCAGGCCAGAGCAGGTAGCATCTTTCAGTTTGGAGTCGGTGTAGAGTGGGTAACCTCATGCTGTGTGCTCTGGCACAAAAGCGTGTTTGTGCCTGATCCAGACCGAATTTTTACTGTGATGGAGTTGCTTGAGGACTGGCCTAATGTCAGTGACTGGGGAGTCCTGGCTCCTATGAATCTTCAGTGGTGCAGCTATCTATGATAATTTCTGTGTTATGATGCTATCCAAGTTTTTACTTGGTGGGTTGATTTTTCTTTTTCCAGATTTATTTATGAAACACCAACTTAAATTAATTTTTTAAATATTTTTTTTTTCCATTAAACTCAGGAAATGCCTTAAAGGTTTTACCTTTGAAATAACAATGAAACGACAGTGCAATGAAGAATTTTAGATTAGCTTTTGTAACTTAGTAAGTCAAAATAAAAACAGAGGGGGTCCTGTGGTCAATATTAATATTTACATATGAAGTATATAAGTAGGAATTCAAGAAATTAATATTCTTTAATTTATATACAGACTACTTGTACATGTAATATATATGTAGAGTTACTTGGCTTTATTTCTCATGTCCTCAAGTCTTTCTTGTTTAACCATCAGTAAGAGCATCTACCTTTATAGATAAGAAACAGATAAAAATATGTTCTCAGTGAACAGTGTCACAGTATGAATAATGAAGAGGGAATCAGTTTGGTGTTGTCAATAGGCAGTTTGTCTTCAGCATCTTCCTAGAATTTTTTTGGAGAAAGTGTTTATTAAACAATTTCAAATATGTTTATAAGTTCTCTATATGCAATTGAA
Organism: Pezoporus flaviventris; assembly: GCF_033815535.1. Classification (NCBI taxonomy): domain Eukaryota; kingdom Metazoa; phylum Chordata; class Aves; order Psittaciformes; family Psittacidae; genus Pezoporus; species Pezoporus flaviventris. The sequence continues at coordinate 17,055,927 of NW_026892595.1, forward strand.
CGCTTCAGTTGCATGTATAACCTATGTAAATTCTCAGTAGTGAATTCTCTTGTGAATTTTTAGTATTTTTTTTCTTCCTTTTTTTAAGTTTTGCTCTGCTTCTGTGTAAAAGAAACCTGGCATCACTGAAAATAGTGAAAAATGTGAAATCATTTATCATGAAACTAATAGAAAATAATCTCAGAAAAAGATAACTAGACTGATGCTTTTCCTGTTTTTCTTGTTACTCCCTCTAGACAGCTTGTTAAGTCGCTTTGAAGTTAGAGAGCATATGTGATGGAAGGACTTTCAAAGTAAATTTTGTGGAACAAAACAAAATTGGTGTGATTTTGTTTGTATCTCTTGCTATTCCATCATCTAAAAGACCCAAGTAAGGTATTAAATAGACAAATCTGAAACGTCCTATATAGAGCTTGGATACAGGACAGAAGTTTTTTCATATACATCTAGTTTCATTTTACATTATTCAGACAGTCTTCTTCTTGTGCCTAGTGACACATTAATGAATGTGTAGCACGGCTGTTAGCATTAGAAAAAGGGTGTTTTTATGTGAAAGCATATTTTCTTGTCACAAATGTGCTTTTAAAGCTAATTAAAATATTATAAGTTCATGCTTAAAAAAGAAGTATCCTTCTAAGAATTAACAGTAGGGACCCAATTTGTTGTGCAGGGCGATAGAGTAACTACTGAAGTGCATTGTAAACTAGTCTTAGTACCAGTTATTTCCTAACTCTCTTGCATTAAGGCAGTAACGATTGTATGGCTGAGGGATGGGGAACAGGTGGAGGCAAATTATGCTTGGGCTGAAATAACAGCAGCGCTGCTGACAGCAGTGGTGTGACAGTCACCGCTGCACCAGGAGTCTAAAATTCTCCTCCTGCTGACCTCTGCTTGCTGAGGGTGCAGTAGTTCATACTTATGTCGGGATAATCTATTATCTTGAAACCAATCTTCACAGTGGGATGAAGAAAATGACAGTGCCAGCTGGTAAAAATCACAAATATGTGTTTGGGGGGGCAGTCTCTGCAGGGCTGTATGCCCTCACCTTGCGGTTAGGTTTGTCCTGTGTCTGCCCATTTCCATGGAGGCTACTCTTATACTGGAGGAGGTTATGGGATGTCAGTAAAAAACTTAATCTATTAAAACATGCAACTAGATGCCTGGCTGCAAAATTGGAAATGCAGATTATAATTTTTTATTTTTTTTTAAATTCTTGATTTAACTTTGCAAGAACATCACAGTGTGTCCCTTTGGCTGCTCTGGATATTGCACATCGGCAACTTCTGTCCACCTGAGGTCTAGTTTGCTCTGGAGGCCTCCAGCTTGCATTTTGCCCTGCTGGTATTTGAGGAGAGCTTCTGAGCTTCTTTACCCCATGGTGAACCTGGACTGTATTTCTCCAGGGTCTCCACCTGCCTCTCAAGAAGCTTTCTCTTACTGTTTGCTTTTACCAAGAGGAATCTTCAGTTAGAGCGCATACCAAGATGGTTGTGAGGATTCATATTTCCTTCCACCCCTTGCTTCATTGAATTAGGTTTAAAAATAAAATACTTTTATTCTTAAACTTCCTTCTCCTTTGTTTTGTGCGATGGAGAGCATCACTCCTCCCTTCTGTCTGCCTTCCTTCCCCATGCGCTTCCCTGAAATTACTCCTCTATTGTTGTTCCTTAATTAATTACACTTTTCCCAGCTTCAGGTAGGTTTTTTTTCTCCTCCTTAGACTTCTTCAAGTCTGTGGCAAAATCCCGTAATTCGTGTGTCAAGGGACTTGCTCATTATACCTCTCTTTGGTATCTTGCAGCATCTACTTTTCCATAGAGACCATAAACAACACAATGTTAAATGGCAGGCAGCGCATCTTCTGCCAAGTTACTTTGTCCTTCCACACCATCCTCTTCCATGCCTTTTACCAGTTTATGGATCCTGCTGTCATCATTAAGGGGAAAGAATTTTTTGTCTTTTTACTAAGTATTAAGGCATTTTAAAAGAAAGTCTGTGGTATAATACCATGACTTTATTGCCTTACTGGCCATTTATTTTAAAGGCACACAAAATCCTTCTGTGCTTATGCAAGAGGATTTGAAAATGAAGTAGATGGGTGGGTAAATGAGGGATAAGAGGTATGGGTGTTCAGCCCCTTTCTTTGGTATGATGTTTTCTTAGCAGAAAAGACCTGATAGCATGTATCTTGTATATCCAAAGTGAGACCTGCCTGTCAAGACTCGGGGACAGCAGCAAGGCAGTGTAGGGAGGCGAGGATTTTTTGCTCAGCGATGGGCAGAGCACAGCACTGTGGCTGTTGTTGACTACACTTGAGAAACTTGGCTAAAGGTCAGATTAGAAAAAAAATAGTGACTCAATAGGGAAACATTGGGAATAATTAAATTCCAATATGATTAATTTTTATATAACCTTCTTGTCACACGTTCTCCATTGCTGGTAGGGCTAAGCAGAGAGGTCTCCTGATCCAGCTGTAAAATCTGTATGAGTTTGGTTTGTTTTTTCACATTTTCTGTGTCTGTAATCAACAAAACAATCAGATCAACAATGCCCATTCATCTCACTAGGATATTCCAAAAGCTTCCTGAATGTGGCAAAAGAATCTTCATGAGCATAAGGAACAGCACTGGGGGATGCTCAGCTTACACTGATGAAGACCTTTCAACAACGGAGAAATTAGGAAGCAGTTTCATCCCATGCCAGCATGGGAAATGCAAACTACAGGACAGGTGCACAATGGGCAGGGCTGCACTCGGTGCTCTCTGGTGGAGGTCCTCCTGCAGCAGGGCCTGAGCTCCGGGATGCAATTAACAGGCTGCGAGATGTCAGGGAAGCTGAGAGGAAGCAGGAATGCTTGCTCCAGGCCCAAACTGTGCAGGGGCCTCCAGCTTCCCCTCTAGCTCATGAAGGAAAGAAGGAGGCCGTTAACCTGGGAAGCTGGGAATTAGTGACAAAAAAAAACAACAAAAAAAAAGGAGGTAAAGGACAATTAAAAGCAAGTGGCTTCCCCCTAAATCCCCTGTCCCCACCCAGAACTGCTTTGCTGTCCTGCAGAGGGCTCATGAGGAAACGCACTCGCACAAGAAACAGCCGGCTGATGCCCAGCTAAAGAAGATCTCTACCGGTGCTGCCAGAAAAAAGCGGCGGGTCTTAGTAGTAGGGGACTCTACGCTGAAAGGGGCAGAAGCACTTGTCTGCCGTCCAGGCACTGTATCAAGGGAGCTGTGTTGCCTACCGGGGGCACAGATCAGGGATGTGGCAGAGAGGCTGCCTGCTCTAGTAAGTCCCACGGACTATTACCCACTCCTGGTGATATATGTGGGTGCTAGGGATATAGATAGTAGTAGCCTGGGGAACATAAAGAAGGAGTACAGAGCCCTGGGGGAGGTGGTTAGGGGCTCTGGAGCTCAGGTGGTCTTTTCATCAATTCTCCAGGGTACAGGGGAGGACCTAAAAAAAGCTACGAGTATTGGCCAGGTTAATAACTGGTTAAAAGGGTGGTGTCATAGTCAGGGGTTTGGGTGTCTTGAACCCAGGACCCAAGGTTTGTAGGCCAGGTCTAGTGGGGGCTGATGGAGCTGGTCAAAGGGAAAGAGCAGTTTTGGTAGGAGGCTTGCCAGACTGGTCAAGGAGACTTTAAACTAGATGTGTTGAGGGAGGGGGGCATCATTCCATCCCAACACACCCAGTCAGTTGCCAGAACCTATAATAAATGCTCGGTGCAATGTAGAGATATTCCAGCCGCTCCAGCCAATGAGCTGGCTTCATTTGGAGCTCGGCTCAGATGCCTCTATACAAATGCCCATAGCATGGGGAACAAACAGAAGGAATTAGAGATGTGTGCATGTCTACGGGGGTATGATATAATAGGCGTCACAGAAACATGGTGGGATGGCTCCTATGACTGGAGTGTTGGAATGGAAGGTTACAGGCTCTTTAGAAAAGGCAGGCCTGGTAGGCTGGAGGGGGAGTTGCCCTTTATGTTAGGGATAGGCTGAAATGTGACTCTCCAGGGCAGCCTTGGATGCAGCGATCATGAGATGGTTGAATTCGAGATCCTCAGGACAGTGAGAACGTGCACCAAGCTCACTGACCTGGACTTCAAGAGAGCAGACTTTGGCCTCTTCAGGAACCTGCTTAGTAAGGTTCCATGGGATATAGTCCTAGAGGGCAGGGGGGGCCAAGACTCTTGGTTGATATTCAAGGATCACCTGCTGCAAGCTCAGGAGTGTTGCATCCCAGCTAGAAGGAAGTGCAGTAGGAGGGCCAGGAGACCTCCTTTGATGGATAAGGAGCTCCTGAGGAAAATTCAAATGAAAAAGAGGCTTATAAAAAGTGGAAGCAAGGACAGGCAGCCTGGGAAGAGTACAGGGGTGTTGTCCGGGAACCTAGGGACCAGGTTAGGAAAGCTAAGGCCCAGTTAGAATTAAACTTGGCTAGGGATGTTAAGGATAACAGGAAGGGATTCTACAAGTACATAGTCAAATAAAAAACAGACTAGGGACAACGTAGGCCCCCTCAGGAAGCTCTTGGGAGAGCTGGCTACACAGGATTTGGAGAAGGCTGAGGTTCTGAATGACTTCTTTGCCTCAGTCTTCACTGGCAAAAGCTAACTGCACCACCCAAGTCTTGGAAGGCAGATGCAGGGACTGTGAGAATGAAGACCTTGCGCCCACTGTAGGAGAGGATTTGGTTTGAGACCATCTTAAAAATCTGAACATGCACAAGTCCATGGGACCTGATGAAATCCATCCGTGGGTCCTGAAGGAGCTGGTGAATGAAGTTGTGAAGCCGCTGGCCATCATATTTGAAAAATCAGTCAGGTGAAGTTCCCGATGACTGGAAAAAGGGAAATATAACCCCCATTTTCAAGAAGGGGAAAATGGATGACCGGGGGAATTACAGAGCAGTCAGTCTCACCTCTGTGCCTGGCAAAATCTTGGAGCAGATTCTCCTGCAAGGCATGCTAAGGCACATGAAAATAACAAGGTGCTTGGTGACAGCCAGCATGGCTTCACTAAGGGGAAATCCTGCCTGACCAACTTGGTGGCCTTCAATGACGGGGCTACAGAACTGGTGGACAGGGGTAGAGCAGTTGATGTCATCTACCTGGACTTGTGCAAAGCGTTCGACACTGTCCCACACGACATCCTTGTCTCTAAATTGGAGACACATCAATTTGATGGATGGACCACTCGGTGGATAAAGAACTGGCTGGATGGCTGCACACAAAGAGTTGTGGTCAGTGGCTCAATGTTCAGCTGGAGACCAGTAATGAGTGGTGTCCCCCAGGGATCGGTGTTGGGACCGGTCTTGTTCAACATCTTTGTCGCTGACATGGACAGTGGGATTGAGTGCGCCCTCAGCAAGTTTGCCGATGACACCAAGCTGTGTGATTCGGTTGATACGCTGGAGGGAAGGAATGCCATCCAGAGGGACCTTGACACCCTTGTGAAGTGGGCTGATGCTAACCTCATGAAGTTTAACCATGACAAGTGCAAGGTCCTACACCTGGGTTGGAGCAATCCCAGGCACAGCTACAGGTTGGGCAGAGAAGAGATTCAGAGCAGCCCTGCAGAGGAGGACTTGGGGGTGCTGGTCAGTGAGAAAGTGAACATGAGCTGGCTTCAGTGTGCACTTGCAGCCCAGAAAGCCAACCGTATCCTGGGCTGCATCAAAAGGAGCGTGACCAGCAGGTCGAAGGAGGTGATCCTGCCCCTCTACTCTGCTCTCGTGAGACCTCACCTGGAGTATTGTGTGCAGTTCTGGTGTCCTCAACATAAAAAGGACATGGAACTGTTGGAACAAGTGCAGAGGAGGGCCAAGAGGATGATCAGGGGACTGGAGCACCTCCCGCATGAAGACAGGCTGAGAAAGTTGGGGCTGTTCAGCCTGGAGAAGAGAAGGCTGCATGGAGACCTCATAGCAGCCTTCCAGGGTCTGAAGGGGGCCTATAGGGATGCTGGAGAGGGACTCTTCATTAGGGACTGTAGTGACAGGACAAGGGGTAATGGGTTAAAACTTAAACAGGGGAAGTTTAGATTGGATATAAGGAGGAATTTCTTTCCTGTTAGGGTGGTGAGGCACTGGAATGGGTTGCCCAGGGAGGCTGTGAATGCTCTGTCCCTGGCAGTGTTCAAGACCAGGTTGGACGAAGCCTTGGGTGAGGTGGTTTAGTGTGGGGTGTCCCTGCCCATGGCAGGGTGGTTGGAACTTTATGGTCTAAAGGTCCTTTCCAACCCTAACTATTCTGTGATTCTATGATTCTGAGACAGGGTTTGTCTGAAGATCCATCCAAGCTCTGGAAAGTCAACACGGAAGAGACACACTGAGAGATGGAAAACAACTGGAAGAAAAATAAAAATCATATCAGGATGTGCTGTTTGATTTATCCGTACTCATCTTCAAATAAGAGTAACCAGTTCTTAAAGTTCTTTATTCCAGTATAGTAAAGTTTGGTAGTTTGTTTTCTGTTTTGCTCAAAGTTATTTAGCATTAACACTGTTCTGTCAGCTTTCAGTTAAAAAAAATGCTGTGCACATCTTTTCAACTTGCAGGGCTGGTTTAAACAGGACTCCAGCAGCACTAACCACTCCAGTGCAAAATCAGAAGGAAGTCAAATCTTGTAGAGTGAGTTGCAATTACATTGCAAGTGGGAGACATTTTCTAGTGGTAAAACATTAGCCAGGGTAACCTCAGTCTGCGTCAGCATTGCTCCTAAGTACAGTAATTTTTCTAAAGTAGAAGTAGGTTGGGGTGTCTTTTGTGTTTTTTTTTTATCTCTTCACAGCAATATTTCTTACACATAAGAAAGATCTGTGCAATAGGAAATGAATCTGGTTATTTTGTGTAAACCTCCTTAAAATGCAGAGAATAGTTACTCTGTTTGGTTTGAAAGCATAATTACTAAGGTTTGTGTTTTAGCGTGCTGTTTTGGTGAGTTTGTGTTTGGTTAATTTTTCATGTCTTGCTTTAATTAATGACTCAGTTTAGTCCATACTTTATCAGCACTACTCTAAAATTTAGAAAACAGCATTAGCCACAGTCACAATGTGAGAAGGATTTCTAACCTTCAACACCAACACTTGGTGTTGTAATAAGAAATAGAAAATGCGTAGCTCAGTCATTACAGTTACTGTGTTTGCATAAACATGAGCAACACAAATGAGCCATTTTTTTCCTTTGCTTCTGGGTTTGGATTTGTGCTTTTTTGGTTTGTTTTTTTTTTTTTTTTTAGGAAGAAGATATGCATTAATTCACAATTCTCTTGGTTTATGGTCCCTGTCTTGAAAAGGTGAGGCTGTAGCCTAGGAGATGCTGTGATCTTTTCCTGATACAAAAGCTTATCTTAACCCTCCCCCCGCCCCTCCTTTTTTTTTTTCTTTTAATGGGAAGAGAATTTCAGCTTTATGTTTGAGGAATAGCTAATGTAACTTTTCATTGCTTCAGTATTGCATGGCCTTAAAGTACTGCACGGTCTTCAAACTTATTGCAAATTTTGAGGTCATTCAGTGTTCAATGAACAATATTTTTGTTCTTTCCTAAACTATTTTAAATATGGAGTGAGAGTGGAGCATAAATGGATGCCTTTGGTGTGGGCTTCCTCATTCTTCATGGCTCAATGTAATGATGTAGTTGGGAGGAAGGAGGCACAATCACTGCTGCTTTGCTCACTCTTAATTTAGAGTCGCCAGAATCACTCAATTTGGGGCTATCTAATACTGAGAGATGCTATAAACTGGATTTTCAGTAAGCATAATGAGTTATCAAATAGTTGTAGTCCTTAAAAGGAGAGAAACTGTTATAATAATGCAGTGCTGAAAGGATATGCAGTATTCTCAACATCATGAGGATTGTGAGTTTTAATATGTTTATGTAATTTCATGTGAGGCATTGCAGAAGCTTTAGAATGGGTCACTGATTAAAATCTGTGACTGTTTATATATTGCTTTTCTGCATCTACCTCTGGACTTGGATCATCCCAGCATTGCTGAAAAAGCTGCTTCACAAACTTGAACTGATCTGGCTCTCGGGCAGTTTATAAAGACAGTCTGGAGCTGGCGTGGGATTCATGTCTTCACCAGAGCCATTCCAGGTCAGACATCTGCACGTCTGCTGAGCAATGTGGAAAGCTTGCAGCATCTTGGCTGCAGGTGAACTCCAAAGGTCCAACAGCAGTGGGTTCCTAGAGTGTTTTGTCAGGATGATCCTGCATGCCTAGCTACCTGCCGTGTTATGTACTGCTCATAAATAGGCAAACAAGTTCATCTCAGCACCTCTTCAGGGTGTCTCTGAAATTCTGGAAAATTTATCAGCCAGCTCCTTAGAGATGTGGCTTAAGAGTAATGAGGAGGTGGTGGAAAATCTCTCTCTCTGAACCGAAATAGTGTCCAGGAGACCATGGGAAAACAATAGCTACACAGTAAGCCGTCTAACCATGGTAAAAGGTGCCAGTGGTCATAAAATCCTCGTAATTTACCTTTCTTGGAGCCCTATGCCACTCAGCAGTGTCTCATGGCTGTGGAAGCCTGCTACGTTACAGCTGGGTGGATGGGGGCACATGAAAATCAGGCAGATATTTTTGTGACGATCGGATGCGTTTCTAAAATAGTACTTTGCATGAGATGGAAAGGAATGTAAAATGGTCAAAATGTTTTACAGAATGAAGAACTCTGAAAACACATGCCAAAAACACTTAATATAATAACATGATTTTATAATTGTGTGTTCTGTTTCTGGAGATTCTTATACCTAAGTACCAACAAACTGACTGGGATTGCAGATGTTTCAGTCATTTAGAAGCAGTACGCAAAACGCTGTAATAAGCCCCTGGTATCTGATGGATGTTTGCCAAGCCTATCATGTTTTTAAAATTGTTTGCAATTAGATGGACCTGATGCATGGTGCAATGGAATGTGCATGGTACAAGACCAACTTAAAAAAAGTAGTAAAGCTCTGGCAAGTGCTTTTTTCTTCATCAAAAGCAACCTTTCCCTCCCCCATCCCCCCATCTTCCCTTTATTTGTAGATGCGTGGGAGAGACGGGGGAAACGTGAAGGAGGTGGAAGGTGGAGAGGACTCCAGCATCCCTGGCATTTTCCTTTTGATTTTAAGGGAAGGTATGTTATTGGCTAGATTATTGAGCCATGAAGATAACAACTCAGGTATTTGGCAATACTTCTATGATTATTTTTCAATATCTCCAGGAATAATTTATTAATTTCTGGAAAGATGAATTCCCCTCCCCCCCACACACACACACATTGTTTTGCTGCTTTTATTTTCAATTATGAATATTTACATCTCAGTTTCAGAGCCATCCCATAAGTATGAATACATATAATACAATACATATGCTGATTTGATATGCCTTCCCTTTCAGAATCACTCAGCATATGAAATAGCAAATTTGCAAAGGAATTAAATTTCATGTGACCGCATATTTGAGGTATTCTTGTCCTGAAGAATACATTTATTGCTATGTAAATCTATTGTGATATTGGAAGAACAAGAATTTGAGATATAATTTGTTGTATAGCTACTTATAAAAAAAGCAAATGATTGAGCTGCATAGCCTGTCTCTGTCTGGTATTCTTGGAACTCCTGAGTGGTAGCTGAATGCACAAATGTCCCTGTGTGGGTTCCTGAATGGTCTATGAGCAGGAGGGATAGTATTCACGATTGGAAGAGGTCTGGCTTTAGCTGCAAGTGTTTATACAGTCAGTAAAGCAAATGCACTTTTACTGTAGACTTTAATTTGCTCTGACTAAAACTATTTTCTATTTCTGCTGTAAAACATTACAGTTAAACTGCACAGTAAAAGGGTAATTGTATTACTGGGTGCATAAAAACATAGGGTCATATAATTTGGGTAGGATTGGGAGTCAGGGAAGGTGAAAGGATTTCCTGGAGGGGTTTATGTTTTTTTTTTTTTTGGTTTCTTAACTCATCTCAGGCTTCTACAGATACCTTTAACCACGTAATTGTTCCCTTTTGCCCCCGGTTATTCTCTGTGTATGTTACAGACCACACTGTGTCTGTCAGATTAGGCAGTAAATTAGGCAGTTTGATGTGTTTTTTAAGAGTAAACTGTATTAAAATTTTATCTGCTCTGTGCTGTCGTTGCCCTTTGGAATGACTTGCTATTCATGGTTTTGAGTGCTGATTTGTTACTGACTTCAGAAAACAGATACGAATACAAAGGAACATATGATCCTGATCAATGATAATTTCTTGGAGCATATCGTAAGGATGATGGAATGGCCATAGAAATAGTATAATATTTTGATAGAAGGTTCTTTTGAAAAAAAACCACTCTTGAATGGGGCATTTGATTTCTGATATGCTACGCTCTAAACTGAAAATTCATTTCTTTGTGGCTAATACCATATGGATAGCACATCCTCCAATTTCAATGTAAATAAAAACAGTGATGCAGCATATTTCAGGTCAGAGATTCAGATGAGAATGCTGCTCTTGTGTTAGCTCTTTTACAAATAGAGAGGGATAATGTGTTTTATGATACATTGGCTGACAAATCTTAAAAGCAAGGATGCAGACAGAATCATAGGCAAAAATGAGAATTACACCAGGTATTTTCAGCTCTCGAATAGTGCTTAAAACCTTGTTCACACTTATTAAACCAAATAGAAATTGTCAATGAAATGTTTTTTTTTCCATTAAAATTATCAAGAATAGAGCAAACATAGGAACTTGTCAGTTCTAATGAAATATCTATTTTGTTGGAGAAAAAGGGGAAATACATTAGTTTGACACTGAAAAATCTTCAGTTTTCATTTTGGAAGAATTTTTTTTTTTTAATAGTGAAATTTCCTTTGTCTTTTGGAAAAAAACAAAACCAAGCTAACAAAATAATACAATTTCGTATTATAAAAATACTTCAATTTCTGCCTTTTCATATGACTTCTGTTCCCAGTCTGTGATCAGACTCATGACCTTTCCTCAAAAACTGAAAATTTGGGTTTTCTGTTAAACAGCTAACCACGCTCTACTGCTCAGAAATAGGGATGCTCTTTTATTGTTTTGTTTTGCTAACTCAGCAGCAGTTTCAAAAACAATCAGATTTCACAAACAGTCACAAAATACAGAAGATGCTCTCCTTTGGTCTCTGCTGTACTCCGCAACTGAAACATGGAGATGCTTCAGCAGCTCAACAGGCTGTCCCATGGGGTGAGGGCTTGGGAGTCACTGGGGAGGAGGAGCTATGGAACTGGCCGTCCCAGCCCTGCCCAAACTGATGACTGCATCAACCTTGCCAACTGAGGAGGATTTTGCCTGTTAATATTTATAAACAAGGAAGTTACTAATGACAGAAGGGTGTGCTTCTGGCTGCAGCATTAGTTGATGTCTCTTTAATAATTTGTTCACTGTGACTGTAGTAAGAATATGTTGGTCTGCAATGTGGCATGGCCTGTTGTTTTCAGTATCTGGCCCAGCTTCTCAAGGAATTAAGTAGTCAGCCACTGGAAAATCATTGGGTCCTGTAAGCCTGTGCTGATCAGAAATTCCTGTGGAAGCCTCCTACGGTGTGCTTGTGTTCTGAGTTTGGTGCTACTGAACCAAACCCCCTGTGCTAGGCAAGCTAACTCCAGAGCATGTCCAAAGTTCATTTAATTACTCACTGCATGCATTCTGAAATCCTCTTTTTCTGGAATTTATTCAAAACCAGCATTTGACAAGTTTCTCCCCTCCATGGTTGCAATTTCAGCTCTCAGTTTATAACTCCATTTGGAGACTGCAAGTTTTGGAACTTATGATCTAGTAAAATTTATGTCTTAGGGTGTGAAGTCTTAGCTAAATGCCTGAAGTTTTCCATGCCAGGCAAATTTGGGTTTCCAACAAGCTATTTAACGCTTGGACTGCAATAAAAGGGAAGAAAGTTAAACACAGCTTTCAGCTGATAAATACTTGGCCTTTGTATTAAGTTTTACCATAGAAATTTTAATAAGTAGCAAATGTAATAAATCTGTTTAATCCCTGAATCACATAGCATTGCTTTTCAGTTTATTTATCTATGTGGAATTCAGATGAGCCAGAATGAGCTCTAGATCTTTTTGAATATTAACTCTGTCCTGATGCCTGTAAGAAATGGAAGTAATCAGTCTGCATTTTGCTCCTAGCATTTGCTACAAAACCAAGTACAATTTTCTCTGATTTCAGATCTTGACCCCTTTTCATCCAGCTTTAAAAAATTCCTTGCAAATGTATTTTCTTTTATTCAGTCCTGTTATTCATCTTATCTCTCTGTTGTGTTTAAACTGGAGAAAGTTCTTCGGGCTCTCTCTGTTACTTATCGATAGTCTACTTCCTTTTTCTTTCCATGTTCACCTATGAATGTCTGTATGTTATTGTAGATTCCTTATAATGTCTATATGTATATTCACAATTCAGATGCTGTTGGAGTAAAATTTGATGTGATGCAGAGTAATGTGAATTTTTTTTAGTAGTTTGTAGTAGTTCACGTGAAAGGAAGAATCCTGAATAGGAGCATTGGCAGCACATAAAGATGATGTACCTGCTTCATCTATGTACAGGTGTGAGATTGTTTTGTTACCTATTCAAATGAATGAACACATTTAAAAGAAGCTAGCTGAGCAGTTGTGGATTTGTTTTCTTGGAAGGAAGAACACATTTTACAAGAGCACATGACAGATGATGCCTCATTGAGCCTGAAGGCAGATTTCAGTGCCTCTGAGGGTAATTCACGGTGTTGTTAGTAGGACTGCAGTGGACGCGCAGTGTGTTGAAGAACATTGATTCAGTGTTGGCCTGTTCCTCAGAAGGGTGGCAACCTTCTAGCTGGAGAGAAGCAGTATTCCTTGCTGGATAAGCTTGACTCAGAGAAATAAAACTGAGCATTGACAAGCAAAGCTTAAACCAGGCGAACATGCAACAGGTTGTAGAAATGAATGTGTTCAATGTATGGAAAGAGGGTGGCAGTTGTTGCTGATTGACTGACCTCAAGGAGTGGAGCAGTTGTGGAAGTGATATTCTTCAAACCTAGACTATCTAGTTTGTTTATGAGCTTGCCCAAAGAGAAATCCCATGAGAAGAAGCTTGGCGTTGCTGCTGAAGCTCAGGAGGTGTAATATTCAGCTTATAAGCAGTTCATACACTTGCTGACTTCATTTTCCATGTGGTTTTTCTTTTTTTTTCTTGTTTTCTTTATGCTGTGACATTTAGATGGACTGGCATTTTCAAATATACAGTTATTGAGCTCTGTACTTTTTAACCTTAAAAAAATATTGTAGGATGGTTTAACTAGGCTTCTGTGGAATTGATGTTGGGTTAGAGCTGAGGGGTAGAAATAATCTCAGTTTAAAAGCAAGTAGATGGCTGAGGAATTGCATGAAGTTTTTCTCTGAGTTGGAGCTAGTGGAATAGCTGGTGCTTGGAAATGTGTGCAGTCTTTGTTTTTCTTTTTCCTTTTTTTGGCAACTGCATCTTTTAACATTGTTAATGTTTCTTGTGTTGCCATATAGATATTTTATTCTATTGTACTGTGCATCTTAGCTTTTCCTTCCCTGTAACATTGTTTGCATACAATTTTGGGGGGTTGTGTTATTTTTTCTGACGAGGTTCTGATATCCTTCTGAGTTTGAAGATTTGTGCAGATGTAATTGCTGACTCAGATGGCACTTGGTGACACTGCATAACCATTTAGAAAATAAAGGAAAACTTCTACATTTGTCAGGGAGTTTTTTTGGAAATCAGAGTAACAAGTGCAGCTCTTATCAATTAGGGATTTAGAATATACTGCTCTGGCTTTCTAAATGGTGTCCTGTACAGCTTTGAAACCTCTTTAAATGTGTCCATGCTGCCCCCAGCTGCAGCCAGGTCTGTGTGGTGCATTTATCTTCTCAGTAGCAGGCACTAATGAATGCCTGCTTAGTATTTTGAGCTAGTTTTATATGGGGGTTTTTTTGCCCTTACACTATGGGGGAAGTTTCTCCTGTATTTTCCTCTGTCTTAATCTAAAATGATGCTATACAAATCCAATCACCTTACTCATCTCATTAAATTTCATTTCTGAAGTGGCAACCATGATGACTTTCGTAGTGATGAGTATGGCAGAAACGCACAATTTGCACACTATTTGCTTGGGGATTTTTTTTGTGCTGCTAATTATGTATGTTTGAAAAGGAATGAGCAGCCAATCCACATTTTTCCTTTTCCAAAGAATACTGGATCACAAGAGTGATACTACAAGCAAAACTTTGGTTAGCAGAGGAAGTCCTTATCTGCCTTGAAATTTTTGCTGAACTAGTGAGTATCTGTGAGAGATCAAGTACTGCTTGTGGTTACAGTCTTTCTAGGATCAACAAAACAAATTTATAAAGCGCTATTTTTTCCTAGTTTGGGACAACTACTTTTCCTAGTTTGGGACAACAGCTCCCTGCAGTCAGACTGAGGGAGTTTGATTTGACTAAGGTAATCTGTTAAAGCAAACTTTGCATCTGGTACAAAAGGATTATTTGTTTAGGTCTGTGGGGGTTTTGGTTGGTTGTTTTCTTGTTTTGTTTTGTTAGGTGTTTTTCCCCCACTGTACCTGGCAAGAAGTAAATGACTAAGAAAGCAGGAAGTGTATTCTGAGCTTGATCAGCCTCAACTTTTCAGAATGGGTTTGTGGGAAATTGCACACTGTGGAGAGTACATCTTTGGTAATACTTTAAATTCCTTTTATGTAAAGAAGAGGAAAGGAATGACAGTAGGATTTCTGTATTGTCCTACCTGATGACATTTGCAGTTATGTAACCTTGGGGCTCTTTGTAGTCCTCTGGAGTTGAAATTCTTGAGCTATATTTATGGCAGGTGAGTAAAGTCTGAGCACTTAAATTTTGCTTCTGTTGATTTTAAAATTGTAGGCTGTGATGAAAACTGGCAATTAGCACTGTCATCCTAGTGTCATCCTAGGGTCAGATGTAGGAATCTCTCAGACCTATCTTCAAAATGGGAGCTGATTCATGTTTTATTTGTCTTTCTAATCACTAGAAATAAGAGCACAAGTTTGTTTTTTTTCTTGCACTGAGTTAGGTGCCAATAGTAGAAATAATACTGCGTGATTTCCTTTGGTTAGACACACTTTATGTGACATTTGGATGCCATGTAAACAAACAAGATAAATTATAAAAGTATTTAAGAATGGCACAGCTGCAGGTTGGGCGGAGAAGTGATTCAGAGCATCGCTGCAGAGGAGGATGTGGGGGTGTTGGTTGACAAGAAATTGAATATGATCCAGGTTCCGTGTGTGCTCGCAGCCCAGAAACCAACCATATCCTGGGCTGCATCAAAAGGAGCGTGACCGGCAGGTCAAAGGAGGTGATGCTGCTCTTGTGAGACCCCAGCTCTGGAGTACTTCATGCAGTTCTGGTGTCCTTAACATAAAAAGGACATGGAGCTGTTGGAGCAAGTGCAGAGGAGGGCCACGAGGATGATCAGGGGACTGGAGCACCTCCTGTATGAAGACAGGCTGAGAAAGTTGGGGCTGTTCAGCCTGGAGAAGAGGAGGCTGCTTGGAGACCTCATAGCAGCCTTCCAGTGTCTGAAGGGGGCCTATAGGGATGCTGGGGAGGGACTCTTCATTAGAGACTGTAGTGATAGGACAAGGGATAATGGGTTAAAACTTAAACAAGGGAAGTTCAGGTTGGATATAAGGAAGAAATTCATTACTGTAAGGGTGGTGAGGCACGGGAATGGGTTTCCCAGGGAGGTTGTGAATGCTCCATCCCTGGCAGTGTTCAAGGCCAGTTTGGACAGAGCCTTGGGAGAGATGGTTTACTGTGAGGTGTCCCTGCCCATGGCAGGGGGGTTGGAATTTGATGATCTTAAGATCCTTTCCAACCATGACCATTTTGTGATTCTATGAATAAGTTACTGATACAGGTGTATGGTGTTTTCACCATTCTTTTTTCCAGGCTCACTCACACTCTGAAAACACTCTGAAGACACCCTGTTTGACCTTGCTTCAATTCACTTAGACAGTTTTCACCACAGATGTTGTCATTCCCACTGACAGCTACTAGATGAGTCTCAGAGACAAATTCCAAACAGAGAAATTTCTAAACTCTTACAAAGCTTGGACCAGAGACTTCAAGCCTGTCTCATAATTGAACAGGGAAGCTGTAGCTGAACAAGTGACATGAAATGTGTTGTTCTTTGCAAAAATGAAATTATTATATGAAAGACCTCAGCTTCTCCTTTAGCTTTTAAAGTCCTTCTTCATAGACATTCTTTGCCTTTGTTTTCCCAACTGTTCTTCTCAGTAGTGTTTCTGTTTAGACGTGTTGCAGATCAGACAGTCATGATCTTTTATTTGTTTTTTTTTGTGCGTCACGTTTGCCGCCTGCCTGTATTCAAATGTAAAAGTCCTCATACCTTAAATTATCAGATTTTGTAGAACGTACGTCTGCATCTTTTAAAAATGGTGATTTTTTAACTTGCTGTTTTCTCTTGGATTCACACTCCACTGGCAGCATCACAAACTTAACATGTAGAAATAAGCTGGTCTGTATAAAATAAGAAGCTTTTTTGAGTGTGTGTGTAAAATTGTGTTGGTGGTGATTAGTAGAAAAGCACAGAGCCAATTTAAAAGAAAAATAGGTTAATGTAGGTTAATATGTGGTGTGGTGGGTTGCCGTGGCCAGCGGTCAGACACCCATTCAGCTGCTCACTCACCCTCCTCAACAGAACAAGGGAGAAAATACCATGGCAAGGCTCAGCCCTTGACATAATTCAAGGAGACTGCTCACCAGTTACTGTCATGGGCAAAGTAGACTTGGCTTGGGGAAAATTAATTCAATTTGCTGCCAATTAAAATAGTTTTGTGTAGTGAGAACCATTCACAAATTAAAACATGTTCCCCCCATCCTCTCCCCCTTTTTAGGCTCAGCTTCAGTCCTTCATTCTTGAGTCATCTATCCTCTTCCCCATCCTGAGAAGCTCAGGAAGATGGGGATAAGGCATTGCAGTCAGTCCACAGTACCTCCTCTCTGCTGCTCCTTATCCCTCACACTTTTCCCCTAATCCACCGCGGATCCTGTCCATGGTCTGCACTGCAAAATCTTTTATTTATTTACATGTTCATTGCTTTGGGTTTTATAATTTAATTTCTTTGTAGAAGAACCTGAAATCTTACAAAGGATGAGATATTGTACTAAGCCATTTAACAGATGAAAATTATGCTACTGTCATCAAAACAGTAACAATTTGAATATAGCAGAGTTGCCTTTTTCTATCTGATTTGAATTATAAAATCATTAGTGCATTAGACTTTCTGTCTAGTTTTGATTTGCTTCATTCTCTTTAATAAGAAATGTTAATATGTCTTGCAAATTAAAAATGAAGATGTAGCCAAACAAGTCTCTAAAGGTCACTCATCTTGTTTTAAAGTTAAATGAAATATTTACCCTAGAAATGTTTTTCGCATGAATACTTAGAATCATACAATAGTTAGGGTTGAAAAGGACCTTATGATCATCTAGTTCCAACCCCCCTGCCAGGGGCAGTGACACCTCACACTAAAGCTCTTACAGTGACACCTCCCAGTGAAGTTCTTACATATAGCTTGCAGTTCTTAGAAAAAGAAAACAACCAGGCAATCAAATCTGAAAATTGATTTGGTTCCTTTCATTACGGGTATTTCACCAAAAATTATATTTCGCATGGTGTTTGCTTTTCTGAATGAAAATTAAATTGACCTATTAGCAGTACATCATTGTACTGATGCTCCCAGGAGGTGGTGTTTGTTGATGAGACTGGCAAACATGAGCCTCCTACCACCAGCTTATTCCCTTCTTGCAAATGAGTTATATGAAAAAAAGGAAGTCTTATTCCAAATAAAAATTAAACATTCAATCGGTAAAACATTCACCGTCATCATCGCTGCAGCACGTGGAAATAAGAATGGTGGGGGGGGCTTGTCTCAGTTTAAGAGCTGAGTCCAGTAGCACACAGGGCAATGTGCTTGGACCAGCCCCAGAATAGCTGTCTGGAGTGCCAGCAGCAGGGCTATGAAAGCCAGGCTGCCACCATGTGCTGGGGAAAAAAAGAAAGTTGCCCTGGTGTTCAGAGCCAGCGCTCCCTGCTACTGCTTTGTGTGACTGCTGGCAACATAGCACAGAGATCCAGTTCTCTAAAGATAGCAGACACAACCGTCTCTAGCCATGGTTATCGGTTATCCAAATTACTTGGGGATATAGCTGCACAGACTGCACTGACAAGTGAATCCCTGTCTCAGTCAAGTTCTTTGGGTTCAGAAGAGGTGTTCCCAATAATCTTGTGCCAAAGCACTCACACTTCTCCATGAAACATCTTCTCCTTGGCTCCTGGAAGAGAACTGATGAAAGGTCATGTGTTGTCTGATTAATGTTTTTTACCACTTGCTTCTGCCCTCCCTGCTAGTCTGTATCTGTGATTGTCTCTTGCATTATCTATCCCCAGATTATAAAAATCTTTGGAGAATGCATCATCTCTTTGCCTGGCAGGGCTTCCCCCCTGTCGTGGTTTAAACCCAGTCAGGTAACTTGTTCACTCACTCCCAGTGAGTGGTGCCAAGCTGACAACAATCAAGGTCCGTGTTCGTCTCCCCCCCCCTCCCTGCACCGGGGCTCTCCCCTTCCCCGCTCCCGGAGGAACGGGGAGGAGGATCGAGAGAGTGCAACTCCTACGGGTTGAGACAAGAACAGTCCAGCAACAAATCACCACCGCTACTGTCAGCTAAAACAATGATAAGGGAAAATAACAAGGGAAGAGAATACGATACCACCGGCCAAGAAAACGAGTTCCACCCGGAAGCTCCTGTCCTTCCGGGTAACTCCCAGTTACCCCCCACCCCGGGCATGACGTGCTGTGGTATGGAATACCTCCCCGGCTAGCCCGGGTCAGGCGCCCCGTCTCTGCTTCCTCACAGCTTCCCCTCCTCCCTGGCAGAGCATGAGCCTCACAGAGTCCTTGGTCAGGGTAAACATCACTTAGCAACAACCGAAAACATCGGCTTCACCAACGCTGTTCTCAAAACTAGAAGTCAAAACACAGCACTGCACCAGCTAACACAAAGGAAAAAACATGACTGCTACTGCTGAACCCAGGACACCCCCTCTACACATTCTTAGCTCCTGAGGCTTCTTTCTGGTCATATCCTCTCTTTGGCAGGAAATTCCTTCAGTGTCATCACTTTGAGAGCTGGCCTTTTGAAGCACTTTGTTCTCAAAATGTACTGCTTAGTGCCTAACCTCAAATGAAAGCCAGACAAACCTGCTACGTGGTAATATATAATGAATTGTGATATGAACAAAGAATGTATGTAAGCCATACACTTGCATAAAATGGTCAGTTTGTGCATAGCATTCCTCCTGTGAAATTGCTCTGAGTAAATCAAGAAACAAAGGTTTTGATTTGTGTAATTAAGTGAAACACAGGAGTATAACTGCTTGGTAGACAAAACCAAAGGCAAAATTATTAATAACTGTAGTTTGCCAATAAAATGATTGACTGTTTAAAAACAAAATTAAAAGCAAAGTGGAAAGCATTTTGTGTTACACCAGAACTGAGGTTATCTATTATAACTCTGCTGTAGATTCATATAAAATGAGCAAAAAATCTTTCAGACCATGCATCTTTAAATAGACTTGCTTTTGCACGCACATACAATTCTTAGTGCTCCTCAGAGCGCTTATTTATTGATAAGGACTCTGTAAAGGCAAGAGAATTGGATTAGATATTATGCTAAACACATTCCCATATTACTGTTGTTTCACTGTACTTCTTAAGCTCCCAGAAAGAATTTTAATTTGTGTATATTTTTAAGAAACATTCTTTATTTTCAGATGAAAGTTTGGAAAAGTAGCTTTTTTCTTTTTTAAATTCTGAAGATCCAGACTATTCAGGATGACTTTAGAACTCTTATTTGAAAATTGAACTTCACACTTGCCCTTTTCCGTTTGAGTTTTTCTTTCTGTCTGCAGAAAAAGGATGCACAAAGATAGTTTCTGGGGGTTTAGGAAGCAGATGATAACACACAAAGCCCTGTATTTAAGTGCACTGTGGTGGTTTGATTTTTAATTAATGGTAGTTTTTGAAAACTTCAAAGCAGGTCATTAGAGGGCTGAGCTCAGACGGTGTTGGCAGCAATTGAAAATGGAGAGGGTCGTCTGTCTGCCCTTTATTGTGTGTGGGGGGTGGGGAATGGTACCTATTTATTTGAAATAGATATCTATTTATTTGAATAGATATATATTTATTTGAAATTTTCTTAGTTGGTCTCCAAATGGGAGAGGAAAAAAAAATTCCAAAACAAAAAAGAAGGAAAATGTTATCTAACCACGGCTTCCGAGTCAACTAATGACGTCAAGCAGTAACCTTCTCTTTCTCACCATATTTCCTTTAGACTATAAACTATTTAATACAGATAGAAATTACCTCATCCATCATAGTAATGTAGTCCTTTTTCACTACAAAGTGGGTTTAACAGGGCTGGGCATGGGAAGGAGGTGAAGAATAATATCCTCTTTAATTGAGTTTGCAGATTGGAATGCGGGGAGGAGAAATGGCCTGTTCTGGTGCCCAGCCAGCATCCCAGGTTGTCAGCCTCCTGCTAACAAAAAATGCTTTAGTGACTGCACAGACCAGGTGCCAGGATACAGAATACACGTGTTCACTATTGTACTTGTGTCTATCGTGAATTTTGAGCTATGGCAGTAAATTAATGTAGGGATGTGACCTGCACATGGTCTTGCTCTGTGCTGACTAGAATGCAGTGTGTGAGGAAGATGAGCTCTTCTTGAGTGCACTGGGGGTGAGAGTAGGTGTCAGGCATTATCATGGGGAAATAAAACCACTTCTTAGCTTGTGGTGATTTCTTCATGTGACCTTGCTGTTAGAATAATTTTGCCTTCTATTGTAATTTTCAGCAGCACATCACTTTTTCCTGCTGTTTCCAGTCAAAATAATGATGCTACTTAGGATATTCAAAGGTGACCTGATGTGCACACAGGTAATTAGTTTGGGTGTAATTTTAAATTCAGGTTTTGTAGAGAACAGCATTGCACTGGTTTTCTGAAAAGAAAGCTGATAATTGTCAAATATTTAAAATCTAGCAATGAAATTGCAGTTGGCAAGTCCTTGCAGTAGCAATATTTTCAATATTTTATTTTCTCCTTGTTTCTTATGCCAGTCTAGAACATGAGTGTCATAGGTTTGGCTTTTTTTCTTCTCAGAATATGAAGGTATGGGCTTTGTCTTCTCCTGTAGCATTGCAGTAGCAGAAGAGCTGGGACATAGCCATTGTGAAGGTATTCCTATGGCTATTGGAGTGCGGGCTGGCATGGCTACTCCTGCTCTTACAAGGTAATTTTCAGAAGTTTGGTTCAGCCTAAAACCCAATCTGTCATGTGTTTTGGCCTAAAACCCTATCTGTATAAAAGCAGGAAAAAAAACCATTACTGTAAAGATTTACTGTCTAGTTGTTCTTCACTAATGCTTGAGAAAAGAACGTACTGTCTACTTCTTCTGTTTGGTTTAGGGGAGAAAATAATGCTTTCGGGTTGTTTTTTGTTTT